>NC_067250.2:198303680-208303680 GCF_019359855.2 Lolium perenne
TCCAAAATCCTTGAGCCAACCACTATGCCATTTGTGTCCACCATACCTACCTACTACATGGTATTTCTCCGCCATTTCAAAGTAAATTGCTTGAGTGCTACCTTTAAATTTAGGGTTTAGGGTTAGCTAGGGTTTAGGGTTAGGGTTAGGGTTAGGGTTAGGGTTAGGGTTTAGGGTCTAGGATTTAGGGTTTAGTGTTTAGGGTGTTTAGGGTTTAGGGATTAGGGATTATTAGGGATTAGGGATTTAAGGTTTTAGGGGTTGTTTAAGGTTTAGGGATCATCGATCGAGTACGCACACACATTATTAGAGGCACCCGCGCGCGCCTTTACGCATAAAGTGCATGCGTATATATGTGTGTTTTTTGGGCCACCAACGATATATAGATGATCGAGAGAGAGAGAGAGAGATTGAAATCCCCAAGAATATATATGTTCAAATATACATTAAAATATATGCACGAATGCATTGTAGGCCATGCATGCACACTAATTATATATATATATTATGAGGCAACTTAATCAAATGTGTTTTCATTCGAGAGAACTTGTCAAAATTCAAGTTAATTAATTTATCATGATAATTATATAATTAATTAATGAATCTCACGGATATGTTATACAACATGATCGATATAGGCCATGTATATTTTAATTGGTTTTAATCTACGGTTTGCTAGCTAGCTGCTATATATAGAGCATGTTTTTATTAGATCGGGTTATATCTAGTATAGTTTAGGGTTATGTGTTTTAATTAAGTAGGGTTGATTAGCTAGGGTTAGTTACATATATATGGTTTAGGGTTAATGCATGGCGCATTTAATTAATTTAATTAGAGGACCGCGAGGCACCCCTGGGCTGCTCGATGCACAATTAAGTGTCGTTGGCCTATACATAGGGTTTAATTAGGGTTTAGGGTTAGCTAGGGCAGATGGTTAGGGTTAGGGTTAGGGTTTAGGGTCTAGGGTCTAGGGTTTAGTGTTTAGGGTGTTTAGGGTTTAGGGATTAGGGATTAGGGATTTAGGGTTGTAGGGTTGTTTAAGGTTTAGGGATCATCGATCGAGTGCGCACACACATTATTAGATCGAGGCACCCGCGCCTTTACGCATAAAGTGCATGCGTATATATGTGTGTTTTTTGGGCCACCAACGATATATAGATGATCGAGAGAGAGATTGAAATCCCCAAGAATATGTTCAAATATACATTAAAATATATGCACGAATGCATTGTAGGCCATGCATGCACACTAATTATATATATATTATGAGGCAACTTAATCAAATGTGTTTTCATTCGAGAGAACTTGTCAAAATTCAAGTTAATTAATTTATCATGATAATTATATAATTAATTAATGAATCTCAGGGATATGTTATACAACATGATCGATATAGGCCATGTATATTTTAATTGGTGTTAATCTACGGTTTGCTAGCTAGCTGCTATATATAGAGCATGTTTTTATTAGATCGGGTTATAGCTAGCTAGTATAGTTTAGGGTTATGTGTTTTAATTAAGTAGGGTTGATTAGCTAGGGTTAGTTACATATATATGGTTTAGGGTTAATGCATGGCACATTTAATTTAATTAGAGGACCGCGAGGCACCCCTGGCCTGCTCGATGCACAATTAAGTGTCGTTGGCCTATACATAGGGTTTAATTAGGGTTTAGGGTTAGCTAGGGTTTAGGGTTAGGGTTAGGGTTAGGGTTAGGGTTTAGGGTCTAGGGTTTAGGGTTTAGTGTTTAGGGTGTTTAGGTTTAGGGATTAGGGATTAGAGATTTAAGGTTTTAGGGTTGTTTAAGGTTTAGGGATCATCGATCGAGTGCGCACACACATTATTAGAGGCACCCGCGCCTTTACGCATAAATTGCATGCATATATATGTGTGTTTTTTGGCCAAAAACGATATATAGATGATCGAGAGAGAGAGAGATTGAAATCCCCAAGAATATGTTCAAATATACATTAAAATATATGCACGAATGCATGGTAGGCCATGCATGCACACTAATTATATATATTATGAGGCAACTTAATCAAATGTGTTTTCATTCGAGAGAACTTGTCAAAATTAGAGTTAATTAATTTATCATGATAATTATATAATTAATTAATGAATCTCAGGGATATGTTATACAACATGATCGATATAGGCCATGTATATATTAATTGGTGTTAATCTAAGGTTTGCTAGCTAGCTGCTATATATAGAGCATGTTTTTATTAGATCGGGTTATAGCTAGTATACTTTAGGGTTATGTGTTTTCATTAAGTAGAGTTGATTAGCTATGGTTAGTTACATATATATGGTTTAGGGTTAATGCATGGCACATTTAATTTAATTAGAGGACCGCGAGGCACCCCTGGCCTGGTTGATGCACAATTAAGTGTCGTTGGCCTATATATAGGGTTTAATTAGGGTTTAGGGTTAGGGTTTGGGTTTAGGGTATAGGGTTTAGTGTTTAGGGTGTTTAGGGTTTAGGGATTAGGGATTAGGGTTTCAGGGTTGTATAAGGTTTAGGGATCATCGATCGAGTGCGCACACACATTATTAGAGGCACCCGCGCCTTTGCGCATAAAGTGCATGTGTATAGTTTAGGGTTATTTGTTTTAATTAAGTAGGGTTTGATCAGCTAGGGTTAGTTACATATATATGGTTTAGGGTTAATGCATGGCACATTACATATAGTTTAAATCTCAAGAATGTTTATACATGATAGGCCATATGTGCAAAGGAATTTTTTTCCCTGTGAACTTGTCAAAATTCAAGTTTATCAGTGCCAATGGAAACTAGTCCAAAAAATTACATAGAGGACCAAAAGTACTAGACAATAACTAATAGAACCTGCAACTTTACAAAAAGGACCCCAAAACATATAGAAGAAAATCAATCGAGTCCTTCTCGACCGCACATCAGATCTCTACTCCGCATCGTTTCCAGCAACTCCGTCGCCGGGGACGCACCACTTGGGACGGTGTCGCCGGTAGTCGCCAGGACGAAGGAGAAGAAGGGCCTCAGCAACGGCATATTGGCTCTGAGAAGGGCCGCTGAAAGGCCAAGATGTGCACGGGCAAGACAGATGACGCCGTCGTATGCCCCGAGCTTGTGAACTTTAGCAGCTTGACTTCCCCATTGGCCAGATCTGAAGCACTGACCAAAGCAAGCCTCACCGTTAGCGCCATCACATTGATGGCACCAGATCGGGGTCTGGCCGGCAAGATCCGCCAGATTCACCATAGGCCAGATCTGAAGCCGATGACGAGATCCCCGACTCCATTGCGCCATTCTGCTCATGGGAAACACTGGATCTAAGCTTACAACAACACTAACTCCCTCGGATCCAAATTAGCTGACTCAACTTTGCTTATCTAAATATGGATGTATCCACACATGTTTTTACTCTAGATACATACACGTCTAAGGAAAGTTGAATCAATTAATTTAGTTCGGAGGGTGTACAATATACAGAGAGAAGTCGGCCTCGTCTCCGGCCGGCGAGGCCGCCGGAGAGAAGGGGGAGAGGAGCCGGGGGAGTGGGAGAGACTCGAGAGAGAAAGAGAAGAGAAAGAAATGAGAGCTCCCTGGGGAAGAACATTATTTTTGTCGTTCTGCTCGTAGCTTGAAACTGAAAATTTCGGCCGCGCGCCAAATCATCCCGCCACATCCATTCGAAAATCCCGTGACCAGTTTTACCCTTTTAACCCTGGTCCGGAAGCTACAACCCACCGACCATGGAGGGCTCATTCGGTAACAATGAAATATCTTGCCTAGATCCCGAACCCTCCCCACAGGCCCACACCCACCCACCAACCATTCGCCCCATTAGCTCAAAAATACTCTCACACGCCAAAGCTCTGACTCTCTACAGTACTAGATCTGCTTCGCCGCCGGCATACTCCTCCACAGCGTAGCCTTGATCGTGTTGGCTGTCCACCCACCTGATCCGCTCCCCCGCCGCCCTCGCCACCGACGGATCTGCTTCACCGCCGACCTCGCCACCTACGGATCTGCTTCACCGCCGACCTCGCCACCGACGGATCTGCTTCACCGCCGACCTCGCCACCGACTACCTCGGCGGAGCGGCTGTATCAACTTCACCGAATCCCTTGCCAGCCAACCAGATCTGCTTCACTAACGCCCGCTTCTACTGAAACAGGGTCGATTCATCGTCTCCCGCGTTCGCCGCCGCTGGAATGCAAGTTGCCACCCCCGTCCACCCCGCCGCAGCTTGGTTAGTACGCTGGCCCGTTAGATCACGGTGTTTCTTTAGCCATGTTTTGTGTAGTTATTTGCAGATCTCATATGCCGTTAACTTTCTTGATGTGTTGCTTCGCATGAAGTTTGTTTAAATATTGTACAGTACAAAAGCATTATCCGGTCGCTACCATCCTGTTCATTCTACTGACACCTGTGTGCATCCACATATTTATAGCCTTATACCCATTCATTTGCTGCCAACTGTTTTTGTACTGCATGCTATTGTCGCACTACTTTTATAGTCATGCTATGGGCATTTCCAATCTGCTTGTTCTTATACCACGTCATTAGCTCACCGCTAGCTGCTAGCTGTTTTCTCGTGTCTGCTATTCTCACACTGCTTTTATAATCATGCTATGTGCATTTCCAATCTGCTTGCTCTTATACCTCGTCTTTAGCTTATATAGTTATTGCTGCGTGCATGTCTGGTCTTTGTATTATCGTAGACTGACTTGTCAATGTTATTTTTCCTAGGGATTGATCATGCGAACCACTTATTAGAACATCCAACATTAACAGCGGGGACGCTAGGGAAGGTTGGAATCTGAGTTCTTGGTTGGTAATTTTGGCAGTTTACTTCCGTTATTATCTATAACCTATATGCATTGTTCCTTATGCAAGAGATTAACACTTGGAACCCTGCCATAGCAATGCCATTCATGCTTTACTATGTTTCTGCCTATTTGATATGCTTGTCTTGGAGAAACTGCGAAGGTGATTTGAACCTGACATTTGGTCATTCTTAATGCCAGTTTACTTTATGTGGAAAACCTTGGCATTACCCTACTCTAAATCTGAATGTCTGAAATTCGTATCTCATGCAAAGCAACATCTAGTTGGTTTTAATCCGATATCTGGTAAATATTGGCTTATTCATTTGGCAGCTCAAGTTTTTTGTTATTTGAAACCAGCTGACTTGGTCTTAAATGTGATATCTAAACACAGATTAAGGACAATGGAGCAGGAGGATTAGCATTTCACTTGATGGCTGAACCTAAAATGACAGGCATGTTGACCACGACTAGTGCACGCAAGAGAAGGACCTGCAGCGAGCCAGTATGTGCTTAGTACATGCATCTTATCTTATCTTGTGCTTATTTCTGCTACATGTTGTTATCCGATCTCTACATTGCGTAATACATGTTTGAATAGTTAATTGTTGTAACTATGTTTGCAATGTTACCAGAATGCAGTTTTAATGAAGCAGTCATCATTAGAAGATAGTCGCCAAAAAAGGATCTGTAGCGACCCTGTGCAACATTATGATGTAAGTTTGTGCTTAGTACAAGTTCCATACATTGTCTTATTTATGCAACTTGTTATTATCTTATATCTACATTGCATAATAAATGTTTGCATAGTTCATCGTTTAACTCTTTTTGCATTATTATCATAATGCAGTTGTGATGAAGCAATCTTCATTAGAAGTGAGGCCCACAAAAAGTTCTGATATTTCTTCTGATGCATCTTCTCATAGCCGTCAACCTAGACCATTGCTTTCATCAAACAGTAAATATCTCAAGGCTGTACTTTATAAAAGACATGGTATTGCTGCTTTAAGATCTGTAGCTGATATGTTGACAAAGAGTACACAAGATTCAGTCAAGGCGATTGCCAAATGTCAACGTGTTATTGATGATGCTAATAGAAGTCCTCAATGATTCTATGTAATTTTTTTATTTGGGCACATTAATTGCCTTGTAATTTTCCTACTTGTTTTATTTGTGTATGTAATTGTGTGTATCATTGATATCAGATTTTAGGCTCATGAAATTTAATGCAAGTTGACTAGTCAAACAAGTAGGGCACTACAACAGATTGGGCCGGCCCACTTACAATAGTGTGGGCCCCACTTTCATTTTGGGCCAGCCCACTTCTTTAGTAGGCCGGCCCGGTTACACGATAGTGGGATCCACATGCTTATTGGGCCGGCCCACTATCTGGTTGGGCCAGCCCATTTGCTATATGGTGGTCCCACATGGTAAATGGGCCGGCCCTTTAACAGGAAGGTGGGACCCACCTGTGTTTTTGGCCCGGCCCACTATCTTGTTGGGCCGGCCCACTTGCTATATGGTGGACCCCACATACTAAATGGGCCAGCCTTTTAACTGGAAAGTGGGACCCACCTGTGTTTTTGGCCCGGCCCACTATCTTGTTGGGCCGGCCCACTTGCTATATGGTGGACCCCACATACTAAATGGGCCGGCCTTTTAACAGGAAGGTGGGACCCACCTGTGCTTTTGGCCCGGCCCACTATCTTGTTGGGCCGGCCCACTTGCTATATGGTGGACCCCACACACCAAATGGGCCGGCCCTTTAACAGGAAAGTGGGACCCACCTGTGTTTTTGGCCCGGCCCACTATCTTGTTGGGACGGCCCACTTGCTATATGGTGGACCCCACATACTAAATGGGCGGTCCATTTAAGAGGTAAGTGGGACCCACCTGTGTTTTTGGCCCGGCCCACTTGCTATATGGTGGACCCCACACACTAAATGGGCCGGCCCTTTAACAGGAAAGTGGGACCCACCTGTGTTTTGGCCCGGCCCACTTGCTTCTTGGGCCGGCCGATTCTTGTAAGGTGGACCCCACTTGTTTAGTGGGCCGGCCCATTTAAGTTTTGACCGATCAACCTTAGAGGTTAGGCCCGGCCCACGTAACTAATGGACCAGCCCGGCTATATAGTTGACCGGTCAAACTATGTCGGTGGCCCGGCCCGCTTAAGACGTGGCAGCCTCGTGTGGGCCTACCATCTACCACGGGGTTTCAGCCGGTTAACGCCGTTAATCGCCTAATCGGCGTACGCACGTGTCAGTTTGCATGACGTCAGCAGTCAACGGGCTCCCGGAAACACTTGCGCAACGGTCCGATTTTCCGTGGCGGAAGGGCGCCCAAGCGCGACGGACCGAAAAAAACGTCCTTGGACTTTGCCTGACGCAGTTTCCACAACAGAACCCATATCATCGGGTTAGGCCCATAGGCGACGAAAAATACCCCTTAGCGGACGATTTTGAGACGTTGTCTATCAGAACTTTTCTTGTAGTGTAGGTATGGTGGACACAAATGGCATAGTAGTTGGCTCAAGGATTTGGATGCACGAGAAGAATTCCTCTCAATACAAGGCTAGGCTAGCAAGGTTGTTTGAAGCAAACTCAAGTATGAAAGGTGCAGCAAAGCTCACATATGAACATATTGTAGCTATTATAAGACTTTACATTGTCTCCTTGTTGTTCAAACACCTTAACCAGAAAATATCTAGACTCTAGAGATCAATCATGCAAACCAAATTTTAACAAGCTCTATGTAGTTATTCATTAATGAGTACAAGGTACATGATGCAAGAGCTTAAACAAGATCTATATGAGCACAACAATTGCCAGGTATCACATTATTCAAGACATTAAACCATTTACCACATGCGGCATTTTCCGTTTCCAACCATATAACAATGAATGAAGTAGTTCAACTTTCGCAATGAACATTAAAGATAAAGCTAAGAACATATGTGTTCATACGAAACAGCAGAGCGTGTCTCTCTCCCAAACAAAGAATGCTAGGATCCGATTTTATTCAAACTAAAACAAAAATAAAAACAAACAGACGCTCCAAGTAAAGCACATAAGATGTGACGGAATAAAAATATAGTTTCACTAGAGGTGACCTGATAAATTGTCGATGAAGAAGGGATGCCTTGGGCATCCCCAAGCTTAGACGCTTGAGTCTTCTTAAAATATGCAGGGATGAACCACGGGGGCATCCCCAAGCTTTTCCTTTTCACTCTTCTTGATCATATTGTATCATCCTCCTCTCTTGACCCTTGAAAACTTCCTCCACACCAAACTCGAAACAAACTCATTAGAGGGTCAGTGCATAATTCATATATTCAGAGGTGACATAATCATTCTTAACACTTCTGGACATTGCACAAAGCTACTGAAAGTTAATGGAACAAAGAAATCCATCTAACATAGCAAAACAGGCAATGCGAAATAAAAGGCAGAATCTGTCAAAACAGAACAGTTCGTAAAGACGAATTTCAAAGTGGCACCAGACTTGCTCAGATGAAAATGCCCAAATTTAATTAAAGTTGCGTACATATCTGAGGATCACGCACGTAAATTGGCAGATTTGTCTGAGCTACCTACAGAGAGGCAGGTCGGAATTCGTGACAGCAAGAAATCTGTTTCTGCGCAGTAATCCAAATCTAGTATTGGCTTTACTATCAAAGACTTTACTTGGCACAAAAATGCAACAAAATAAAGATAAGGAGAGGTTGCTACAGTAGTAAACAACATCCAAGACTCAAATATAAAATAAAGTGCAGAAGTAAAATAATGGGTTGTCTCCCATAAGCGCTTTTCTTTAACGCCTTTCAGCTAGACGCAGAAAGTGTGAATCAAGTATTGTCAAGAGACGAAGCATCAACATCAATAGGTATCTTAGATGCTCCCTCTTCCGTAGTGGTGCTAAGGGCTTTGTCAATTTTAGGCCTATAATAGTTTTTTGGCTTAGGCACTTTAGAGACATACATAAACTTTTGCTCCTTACCCACATAAGCTTTCTCCTTAAACTTAAGAGAAGAAAAAGTTGAACCCAAGATTCCCATAGCTTCTTCAAGTTCACCAATCCTATGGGTTCGATTATCATGAGTAGCACAAGTTTCTAAAACAGCAATTCTCTCATTAATTCCACCTAGAGATTTATCAAGTTTATCAGTGCTATTAAGTAATATTCCCAATTTAGTCTCAATACTTGGAAGATCTTTTCCTATGGCTTCCAACTTTTTCATGACATCTTCAAGAGAGATTTCAATTTTAGTTTCATTAACAGGTGGTATTCCAACTAGACTCTCAATAATGCAACTAGCTTCTAAAGCCGGAGTGCCTAGGAAATTACCTCCCGCAAGAGTATCAAGAACATACCTATTCCAACTAGAGATTCCAACATAAAAGTTCCTAAGTAGTATAATTGTGGAGTGTTTCTTAATGCACCTACGATGAGCATCGCTAATTCTATACCAAGCATCTTTAAAACTTTCTCCCCCTTGTTTCTTAAAGGAACGAACTTCAACTTCCGGATTACTCATTTTTAGCAGTAGTAAATAAAGCAAACTAAATAAAGTAAATGCAAGTAACTATTTTTTTGTGTTTTCGATATAGAGAACAAGACAGTAAATAAAGTAAAACTAGCAACTAATTTTTTTGTGTTTTTGATATAGTGCAGCAAACAAAGTAGTAAATAAAATAAAGCAAGACAAAAACAAAGTAAAGAGATTGGAAGTGGGAGACTCCCCTTGCAGCGTGTCTTGATCTCCCCGGCAATGGCGCCAGAAAACAGTCTTGATGCGCGTAGATGACACGTCGGTTGGGAACCCCAAGAGGAAGGTGTGATGCGCACAGCAGTAAGTTTTCCCTCAGAAAGAAACCAAGGTTTATCGAACCAGTAGGAGCCAAGAAGCACGTTGAAGGTTGATGGTGGCGGAGTGTAGTGCGGCGCAACACCAGGGATTCCGGCGCCAACGTGGAACCTGCACAACGCAATCACAGAACTTTGCCCCAACGTAACAGCGAGGTTGTCAATCTCACCGGCTTGCTGTAAACAAAGGATTAGATGTATAGTGTAGATGATGATGGTTGTTTGCGAAGAACAGTAAAGAAAAATTGCAGCAGATTGTATTTCAGATGTAAAGAATAGGACCGGGGTCCACAGATCACTAGCGGTGTCTCTCCCATAAGACAGCAGATGTTGGGTGAACAAATTACAGTTGGGCAATTGACAAATAAAGAAGGCATAACAATGCACATACATATATCATGATGAGTACTATGAGATTTAATCAGGGCATTACGACAAAGTACATAGACCGCTATCCAGCATGCATCTATGCCTAAAAAGTCCACCTTCAGGTTATCATCCGAACCCCTTCCAGTATTAAGTTGTAAACAACAGACAATTGCATTAAGTATGGTGCGTAATGTAATCAACACAAATATCCTTAGACAAAGCATCAATGTTTTATCCCTAGTAGCAACAGCACATCCACAACCTTAGAACTTTCTGTCACTGTCCCAGATTTAATGGAGGCATGAACCCACTATCGAGCATAAATACTCCCTCTTGGAGTCACAAGTATCAACTTGGCCAGGGCCTCTACTAGCAACGGAGAGCATGCAAGAACATAAATAACATATATGATAGATTGATAATCAACTTGACATAGTATTCAATATTCATCGGATCCCAACAAACACAACATGAAGGATTACAAATAGATGATCTTGATCATGATAGGCAGCTCACAAGATCTATCATGATAGCACAATGGGGAGAAGACGACCATCTAGCTACTGCTATGGACCCATAGTCCAGGGGTGAACTACTCACACATCGATCCGGAGGCGATCATGGCGATGAAGAGACCTCCGGGAGATGATTCCCCTCTCCGGCAGGGTGCCAGAGGCGATCTCCTAAATCCCCCGAGATGGGATTGGCGGCGGCGGTGTCTCTGGAAGGTTTTCCGTATCGTGGCTCTCGGTACTGTGGGTTTCGCGACGGAGGCTTTAAGTAGGCGGAAGGGCAGGTCAAGAGGCACCACGGGGGCCCCACACAACAGGGCCGTGCGGGCCCCTTGCTGGCCGCGCCGCCCTACTGTGGCGGCGCCCCGTGGCCCCACTTCGTGACTCCTTCGGTCTTCTGGAAGCTTCGTGCAAAAATAGGACCCTGGGCGTTGATTTCGTCCAATTCCGAGAATATTTCCTTACTAGGATTTCTGAAACCAAAAAGCAATGAAAACAAGAATCGGCTCTTCGGCATCTCGTCAATAGGTTAGTGCCAGAAAATGCATCAATATGACATATAATGTGTATAAAACATGTGAGTATCATCATAAAAGTAGCATGGAACATAAGAAATTATAGATACGTTTGGGACGTATCACGATGCTGTTAGGGACTCCAAATCGAAAGACGATACTTTTTACGAACTTGACTGCTGATGTCGCATCTGGTGAATTTATCGGCTTTGCTTCTATCCACTTCGTGAATTTGTCGACAGCTACGAGCATATACTCGTATCCTCCTGGCGAAGCTTTGTGCAATTTTCCCACCGTATCGAGGCCCCACTGAGCGAAAGGCCATGACAGCGGTATTGGCATAAGCTCTGCTGCCGGAGAGTGAGGTTTTGCGGCAAACCTTTGGCACGCGTCACAAGTGCGTACTATGTCCTTTGCATCCTCAATTGTTGTTAACCAATAGAACCCTGCTCTAAAAACCTTGGCTGCTATAGCTCGACTGCTTGCATGGTGTCCGCACACTCCCTCGTGTACATCCTTCAGAATTAACCTCCCTTGCTCAGGTGTGACGCATCTTTGTAAAACTCCCGAGATACTTCGTTTATACAACTCTCCTTTTTTCACAGTAAAGGCTTTGGATCGCCTGATAACTCGCCTTGCTTCAACTGGATCATCGGGTAGTTCCTGTCTCGTAATATATGCTATATACGTCTGCATCCATGGAATCTGTATCATCATTACTACCTCTGGTTCATCTTCTTCTCCTGATGGTATTTCTTTAGCCCCCGAGGGTTTCTCATGCTTCTCCTTCTTCTGCTGTTTCTTTGGCTTGGTGGATCTCTAAGATATCTCTTCCCAGAACACACCAGGTGGTATTGCGAGACATTGCGACCCGATGTTTGCCAGAACATCGGCTTCGTCATTACTTAGCCTGCTGATGTGATTTACCTCACACCCATCAAACAGCTTCTCGAGCTCATTATACACCTCCTTGTATGCTATCATGCTATCATTGACTGCGTCGCATTGATTCATGACTTGTTGAGCCACCAATTGCGAGTCACCAAAGATTTTTAATCGAGTTGCGCCATAAGCCTTCGCCATCTTCATCCCATGTATAAGAGCTTCATATTATGCCTCGTTATTAGGCGCGTTTGGAAACGTCATCCGTAAAACATACTTCAATTTATCGCCTTGTGGTGATATCAGTATCACGCCTGCTCCAGCCCCCTCCAATCTCTTGGACCCGTCGAAGTTCATAGTCCAAGTTCTCGATAAATCCGGGGGTCAAGTGTTTTGTAGCTCCATCCATTCTGCAATAAAATCAGGCAATATTTGCGACTTTATTGCTTTTCTCTTTTCATACGTGATGTCCCGAGGGGAAAGCTCTATTCCCCAAAGGGAGACACGACCCGTAGCTTCTGGATTGTTTAATATATTGGACAAAGGTGCCTCATTAACCACTATGATCGGATGCGCCGAAAAATAGTGTCGCGGTTTTCTTGCGGTTGTAAACACCCCATATGCTAGCTTCTGGTACTGCGGGTACCGTTGTTTGGAAGGCGATAAAACTTCACTGACGAAATATACCGGCCGTTGCACTCCATGGAGTTTTCCTTCTTCTTCTCTTTCAACCACAAGCACTGTGCTAACCACCTGAGGTGTGGCTGCAATGTATAGCAGGAGAGGCTCCTTTTCCTTTGGCGCCACCAATATTGGTGGTGTCGAGATTGTGCGCTTGAGATCCTTGAAAGCTCTATCCGCTTCCTCGTTCCATTGAAACTTCTCTCCTTGCTTGATCAACGCGTAGAACGGCAATGCCTTTTCTCCTAGTGACATAGGCATCCCAAATGGGCCTGCCGAAGATAGTACCCGGGGTTTACTGAAGGCCCACTACCCAAAGAATAAGAAGGTTCGGAAGCCCAAGATGTTATTAAGGAAAGCTAGAGTTGTAATAGGAAGTGTTATTTGTAATCTTACGGGATGAATTAGAAACCATCCCGGACTCTGTAATTTGTACAACACGAATCCCTCGGCTCCACCTCCTATATAAAGGGGGAGTCGAGGGACGAAGAGATCATCGAATCATTGCTTACAAACCCTAGTTTTCATAATCTTCAAGTACTTTTCGGCTGAAACCTTCGAGATCTACTTGCCCTCTACTTCTAACTAAACCCTAGCCTACAATCCATAGGCATTGACAAGTTAATACCTTGTCAATTGGCACCGTCTCTGGGAATTAGAGGCGTAAGGATCTGATCTCGATGGCACGTTCAAGATCTTCGACATCATCAACCGCAAGCAACACAATGGATCGAGGTAAACAAATCGCTACTGGTCTTGTCGATTTTGTTCCTCACCCACCCTCCCGTTTGGATGCATATGCGTATCTGGCGGAGCCTATGGAGATGACGTTCGGAAGGTTTCGCTTTCGTGTCGAGAAGGAAGGATCGTATCGTGTCGAAATTCCGATTTCGTCGGGATCGTCGGCGGTCGATTCCGATTTTTTAAGCTATACATCGTCAACCGAATCAGGAGAAGAAGAAACTTCGTCGGCACGCTACGTCAGCACCAGGGCAAGAGAGAAACTCGCCAAGATCTTCAGCGACATGTCGTTTGAGTCATCTGCGGACTCATATATAAGCGATGACTCAAGCAGTGTCGACAGCTACGACTTCGTCGACAAATCTATTACAGTGGGCAAGGTCTTCATCAATCTCAACGATGATGTCACCAAACCCAAAATAGATCTGAATACAAAATATCATCAGATTTATGCCATTGAGGATCAAGAGGAAACATCTGAGGCTTTCGACGATCTGGGAAATCCATACGTCGATCCCTCCGATCTGCGACGAGGCCTAGGCAGTAAATACGTCGGGCCACAGCCGCGAGACAGAGTTCAACTTTCGCAAGCAGCGTGGGATAGAGCCGTGAGAGCTATGAACGGTACAGAGCCAATGGCCACCACAGCCACACCAGAGGAATTGCAAGCATATCAATATAGGCTCGCAAGAGCTGCAAGAGAATTGGAAAAACAGACAACTGAGTTAAACAGAAGAAAGGAGGCAGCTTCTGCATCCAGCAGGAGAAGGGCAGATTTGAGTCGACAATCTAGAACTTCGGGAGACAGCCACAGGGAGGCTCGGAACAGAGGAAGATCAAGGTTACAACACATACCTGAAGCAGAAAGAGAGCACCTGATCCAAAACCTCGACATGTCCTTTATGTCGATAGATACAAGAGGGAACATCATCCCTAAGACACCAGAGGCTGGGTATATGGCGACACAAGCTTTTGTCCTCGCATCTAAACCACCTCCAGGAGATCCAAGGGAAACACTATACAATATGGCGATAGAAGGAGTTGGAGCTATGGGGACAGCGTTTGTATCAACGCCTCCCGAAGGAGCGGCAAGGCAAAATAGTCCACGACCTGCAGCAGCAACAGCGGCAGCCCCTGAAGGACCAAGTGGAGCAAGAGACACGGCAGCACAAGCAAGGGTCGACAGAGCACGGCAAGGCAGAAGGGAACATCGGCAATCCCCAGAACTTAACGACGAGGATATGTGTGGCTTGCCGTGCTTCACGAGGAGAGTTCGAAAAACTCGAGTCCCTTCAGGATTCAAGTTACCTGACAATTTCAAGAAATTCGACGGCCTTCAGGATCCAGAGGACTGGCTAGTTGATTATCTCGAGACGGTGAAGCTCACAGGAGGAACTAGGGCAACAGCTATGCAAAGCATCCAGGTGCATTTGAGTGGAGCCGCACGATCTTGGATAAAGAAACTTCCGCCAGGATCTATCGACAGCTGGGAAAGCTTCGAGGACATGTTCGTCAAGAACTTCCGGTCCACATGCAAAAAGCCTGCATCTTTGGAGGAGTTGAGAGCATGTCGACAAAAGCCGGACGAGTCAATGAGAAAATATATCCAAAGGTGGAACATCATCAAAAATTCAGCAGAAAATATATCTGATGAGAGAGCGATAGATGCGTTTGTCGCAGGAATCGGGCGTGGAGATTTTGTCGAGGACTTGGGGAGGACCAACCCAAAGACAGTATCCGCGTTAATGGAAATAGCCAATAGATGGGCAGATGGAGAAGATGCTGTCCACAACAAACGGCATAGGTCGCCAGAGGAGGACCGTGGTCGAAATTATCAACCGAGGCGACGATTTCCTCGGCAGTACCCAAACTATGACGCTCCAGGACAAATTTCGGCAGGTTTTCGGGCAAACACAGGAGGAAACAACAGAGATGATTATCAGAGAAGCAGTGAGCAGCGAGGCGACAATAGGGATGATTCTCGAAACAATAGGCAAAATAGCGGGCCTAGGTTCCCGAGGCCTTTTGTGTCCCCCGAAGAAATGATGAACGGGCCGTGTCAGATGCATTTTTCCTCGACAGCAACGGAAAAAGACAGTCAGTGACATGGGCATACCCTTCGGGTACCCATTATTAGTATACCCGGCTCGGCCCAATATGGAGAAGACCAAATATGGAGAAGGCCCAACAAGGCAACCCGAAGAAGTAGTCGACTAGGACTCTTGTAAAACCCTAGGCTGGTTGCATATATAAAGCTAGCCAGGGCACCCGAAATAAGGGGGACAACAGATAGACAGAATATAGACAACATAGCTCCGCCGATGGCGACACCATGTAAACATACTGTGATCATATAGTGGATTGCTAGCAGCACGTAGGGATCCTCCACCGAGGGGACCCGAAGCTGGGTACGTCGTGTGCCTAATCTCGACCCCGGAATCTCCATCGTCGCTCTTCCCGAAACCCTAGTCTACAATACGTAGGCATTGCCGAGGTATTCCCTCGTCAGTCAGGACACCTGCAGAAAGATTGTCGCAATTTCCAGGCAATCTTAAGATATGCAGAGCACGCTAACGCTCGGGCAGCACAGAGAAATCCTCGAGAACCCAGGAGTGAGATTCACTTGCCACCTCCCCCCGCGATTACAGAAGACAATCGACATCAGCTCAGAATAGCGGCAGCACCACCACCACCACCTTATGTTGATCCCAACTCTCACGGAGCGGTGTCGATGATTCAGAAGAGAAGACCATCCAATAGAGCTCAGAAAGTAATCTCACGACAGGTGTTTATGGCAGAAAAAATGCCTCCACCAACTGTCGAGTATCTTAATTGGTCAGGGCAAGATATTGGCTTCACCATAGCAGATCATCCGCAGCAAGTTCCTCGACCAGGACAGTCAGCACTTATCTTACCAGCAGTTATTGCGGGATTTGATGTCTCTCGAGTGTTCATAGACGGCGGCAGCAGCTTAAACCTTATGTATGCAGATACATTGAGGAAGATGAACATATCCTTAGCAAACTTGAAACCAACAGACACAAGGTTCCACGGTATCACACCGGAGAAGCCAAATTATCCATTGGGGAAGATCAATCTCGACGTTCAGTTTGGAACCCGAGAGAATTATAGAATCGAGAGACTAGAATTTGAAATCGTGGATTTTCCATCGCAGTACCACGCTTTGTTGGGACGACCAGCATATGCTAGATTTATGGCAGTACCACACTATACATACCTATTGTGGAGGCTGCCTGGACCAAAGGGACCAATCACAGTTAAAGGAAGCTTCGCCTTAGCCGATAAGTGCGATAAGGATTTTCATCGGATATCAGAAACTTTCGGGATGCAAGCTGAGTATTTGGCGTCAAAAAGTATGACTGACTATGACGTGCTGCCAGACGTTGGAAGACCAAATAAAGAACCAACTTTCAATACCGAGAAAAATTCTAAAGAGGTGCAGATTCACCCGACAGACCCAAAAAAGACGACGTCCATTGCAACAAATATGGATCTCGCATAGGAAAGCGCGCTCGTCAAGTTCCTCCGTGAGCACTGGAAAATCTTCGCATGGTGTCCAGCTGACATGCCAGGAGTACCCAGGGAACTTGCCGAGCACCACCTCAACTTGGATCCTCACGCGAGACCAATCAAACAACCATTGCGGCGTTTTTCGGAACCAAACCTCAAAGCTATGCTATCAGAAATAGATCGACTCAAAGATGCTGGTTTTATCAAAGAGATATCTACAGAAGCCACATGGGTAGCTAACCCAGTAATGGTGCCAAAGAAGCACACAACAGTCCTTCGCATGTGTGTCGACTTTACGTGTCTCAATAAACATTGTCCTAAGGATCACTTTCCCCTCCCAAGGATCGATCAAATCATCGACTCCACGGCAGGATGTGAACGTCTTTCCTTTTTGGATGCATACTCTGGTTACAACCAGATCAGACTAAAAGAAGATGATGAGGCCAAAACAGCGTTCATAACACCTTACGGCGTGTTTTGCTACAAAACAATGCCTTTCGGTCTAAAAAACGCGGGAGCAACATATCAAAGGATGATGCAGAAGTGTTTGGCAACACAGATCGGGAAAAACGTGCAAGTATACATCGACGATGTCGTCATAACGTCAAAAAAGGGAGCAACACTGATCGAGGATCTCAAGGAAACCTTTGATAACCTCGACAAATTCTGCCTCAAGCTGAACCCGACGAAGTGTTCCTTCGGCGTCCCAGCAGGAGAACTTCTAGGGTTTCTAGTTTCAGCAAGAGGAATTGAAGCAAATCCCGACAAAATACAAGCTATCGTAACAATGAGGAAGCCAACAAAGTTGAAGGAAATACAGCAGTTAACTGGGCGAGTCGCAGCTTTAAGCAGATTCGTCGCCAGGTTGGGAGAAAAAGCGTTACCATTTTACGCTCTGATAAAGCAAGGAGAGAAATTCCAGTGGAACGAAGAGGCCGACAGAGCTTTCGAGGATTTGAAGCGCACAATCTCGACACCACCAATCTTGGTGGCGCCGAAAGAAAAGGAACCTCTCCTGCTGTATATTGCAGCCACGCCCCAAGTGGTTAGCACGGTGTTAGTTGTCGAAAGAGAAGAAGAAGGAATACTCCATGGAGTACAGAGGCCAGTATATTTCATCAGCGAGGTTTTATCGCCTTCCAAACAGCGGTACCCGCAGTACCAGAAATTAGCATATGGAGTAATTGCAACGGCAAGAAAGTTGCGCCACTATTTTTCGGCACACCCGATAATAGTAGTCAACGAAGCACCTCTTTCAAATATACTGAACAATCCAGAAGCTACAGGGCGTGTCTCCCTTTGGGGAATAGAACTTTCTCCTCGGGACATCACGTATGAAAAAAGAAAAGCAATCAAGTCGCAAGTTCTGCCAGACTTCATTGCAGAGTGGATGGAGCTGCAAAACACAGGACCCCCAGATTTGTCGAGAACTTGGATCATGAACTTTGATGGGTCCAAGAGAGCATAAGGAGCTGGCGCAGGAGTAGTACTTATATCACCTGAAGGCGACAAATTGAAATACGTCCTTCGGATGACGTTCCCTAATGCATCCAACAATGAAGCAGAATATGAAGCCCTCATACACGGGATGAAGATGGCGAAAGCTTGTGGCGCAACTCGACTAAAAATCTTTGGCGACTCACAATTGGTGGCTCAGCAAGTTAGGAACCCTCATACACGGAATGATAGCATGATGGCATACAAGGAGGTGTACAATGAGCTCGAGAAGCTGTTTGATGGATGCCAGGTAAATAACATCAGTAGATTGAGCAATGATGAAGCCGACGTTCTCGCAAACATCGGGTCGCAATGCCTCCCAATCCCGCCGGGAGTATTTTGGGAAGAAATAGCGGAGAGATCTACGAAGCCAAAAAGGGTGCAGAAAAAAGCAAAAGAAGAGAAAACATCGATGCCCCTCAAAGAAACCACGGAGGATGAAGAGGACCAAGAGCTTGTGATGATGGTACAAATTCCTTGGATGCAAGCATATATATCATACATCCTCAGGAAAGAAATACCCGACGATCCAGTTGAGGCAAGACGAGTTATTCGACGATCCAAAGCTTTCACAGTGATCAAAGGGGAATTATACAAGCGAAGCATTTCAGGCGTCCTGCAAAGATGTGTCACACCTGAAGAAGGAAGAATAATTCTGAAGGATGTACACGAAGGAATATGTGGCCACCACGCAAGTAGTCGAGCTATTGCAGCCAAGGTTTTTCGGGCAGGATTTTATTGGTTGTCAGCAATCGAGGATGCCAAGGAAATAGTAAGAACTTGCGACGCGTGTCAAAGGTTTGCCGCAAAACCGCACTCTCCAGCGGCAGAACTAACACCAATACCATTGTCGTGGCCCTTTGCCCAATGGGGACTCGATATGGTAGGCAAGTTGCACAAAGCTTCGCCTGGGGGGTATGAGTACTTGCTGGTCGCTGTCGACAAATTCACAAAGTGGGTTGAAGCGAAGCCAATAAATTCACCAGATGCAGCGTCAGCAATAAAGTTTGTGAAAGGCCTCGTTTTTCGGTTTGGGGTGCCTCATAGCGTTGTTACAGATAATGGTACAAACTTTACATCCAAGGAATTCAAGGAATACTGTGCAGAAGTAGGCATTAAATTGCACTTTGCGTCAGTCGGGCACCCGCAAACTAATGGACAAGTCGAGAAAGCCAATGGTATCATCTGCAACGGCCTCAAAAAGCGTCTGCTAGGACCACTTGAAAAAGCTCGACATACTTGGCTAGAGGAATTGCCAAGTGTTTTGTGGAGCATTCGAACAACACCAAATACGGCGACACAAGAAACTCCGTTTTTCCTCGTCCATGGAGCCGAAGCAATGCTACCAATTGAAATAGAGCATGATTCTCCAAGGGTAACAGAGTACGACGAAGAAACATCACACAAAGCTCGGGAGGATGATATGGACGCACTCGACGAAGCTCGCGATGAAGTACTCTCACGAGTCACCAAATACCAGCAATACCTCAAAAACTACCACAGTCGACGATTAAGACCAAGATCTTTTCAAGTTCGAGATTTGGTCTTGCGGTTAAATCAAAAAAGTACTGAGAAGCTCGAATCACCATGGTTGGGACCTTACGTTGTCACGGAAGTCATCGACAGAGGCGCATACAGGATCAAGGACAAGAAGACAGGGGCTCCCGAGAAGAACCCTTGGAACGTAGCACAGCTCAGGCGGTTCTACGCCTAGAGTCGAAATATAGTCCTTCTCTGTAAAAATACAATGTACTGAAACGCCCGCGAGTTTTCAGACGCACTCTTTTCCTTTTCGGGCCACCGAGTGGGGCCGAAAAGGTTTTTAATGAGGCGGGCTCACGGTGCTGCAATATAATAAAGATAGTGGAGATATATTTCTTATTCTTCGACACGCTCGGGGGCTCAACGCCTTCAAATCTCAAAATACGCACAATATAGACAAATCAGACTTACCAAAATATTTCGCCTTGGTACACTAAATACCTCGCCAAATTATAAATATAGAGTATACGTCAAAAAACTTATTGCTCTGGTCCAAGAACCTCGCAACAAAAATATAGAACTCCGACACCACAACACTCGGGGGCTTTCAACCCGTCAATGAAAAAACAGAGATGTCTTATTATGAGAAGGAAAAATTCCGAGATAGAAAAACAATATAGACTCCAGCCAAAAGCTCGGGGGCTCAGTGACTAAAAATACAGCTTGACAATATAGATTATATTTACAAATATATAAAGATGTATCAATGATAGAAATACAGCAAAAAAGAGGAAGAAGTTTTTAAGGAAAACCTAACACATGATCTATGGTTATCCGTTCAGAAGAAGGACAAGTACTATGTTCAGCATAGCTTCCCTTCACGAAGAACTCAGAATCCATCCGAAGAAGTTCATCCATCATATCTTCAGCAACAGGAGTCACCAAATCGTCAATCTTGCCCATATTTCTCTTTTTCTTTGCAATCTTCGCCAAACAAGTAGGAACAATTTGATCTATGGGCAATTTTGGATGACAAATTTTTATCATCATCATGGCAAATCTTGCGCCAGCAGAAAGTTGAGCTCGCACAAAACCATGGATTTGAGGAGCATCTCGAAATTTCTCCATTAAAGCTGGAAGGGTTTCTGGCATTTTGTTCCGAGGGAACATGGTTCCATAAACCAAGAATAAAGTCTTCGTACAGAAGTCAAGAAATTCGCGGACCTGAGCCGCGCGATCTTGAAATCTGACGATTTGGCGGGTGCGCTCAGGAGTAACCCAAAAATTAGACCCATGTTGCGCAGCCAGCCTCAGCAAAACAGTGGTTCGAGCTTCAACACGTTGGTCTTCGTCAGCAGCGTCCAGAAACGAGCCTGACACATCAAACAAAAAATCAAGGAACAGATGGTGAAGACTAATATCCAATATGGTTACGAGCGGGAAATATACCTGTCATGTCTAAACTGGCATCAGTCATTAGCTGAAGCATATAATTCTCGCGAGAAGAAGCTTCAGCAGCCTCAGCAACAGCAGCATCCTTCGCAGCGATGGCCTCTTTTGCTTGATGAAGAGCAATTTCCTCTCTCTCGGACGATTGTCGAGATTTTTCCATCATCGCCAGAGTTTGTTTTTTCATGGATTGAAGTTGATGTTGAAGTTCTTGCAAATCTTCTGACGAATGTTTGTTTGAAGAACCTTCGAGGGGATTATCATTGATTAACATTTTCTTCGAGAAGGAAGAAGCAGGAGAAGCATCGGCAGAGCAAGGATTGGTCGAATAGTTGTCAAATATTAACTGGAAAAGAAAGCGCCAGGATCAATGATAGTGCCAGAGGGAATTTCATTAATTTCTAGCAATATTTACATAGGCATTACAAAAGAAGTTTCTCCTAAAGGACTACCAGGATAATTGTCGCCACAGCTAAATTGGCGACAAGGGCAAAAGAGACAGAAAGAAAAAGGCATGCAACTAGACCTCCGGCCTTGATGAGCTAGGAGTTGAAGCTGGTTTGATCCCGAGATAGGCTAGGATTTTCTTCGTGTTGGGCTTAGCTGCCTTAATCAACGACCTCCACCTTGGTTGCTCTATCTGCTCGGTGTCGCCAACCTTCATCCAATCAACAGTTTGTTGGCTGTCTGCAACCAAGGCAACAGTGCTCTCGACAGAAATTTTCATGTTCTCTTGGCGCATTTTCAGTCCAAGGTCCTCTGTTGAATTGAAGCACTGGGCAAGGGCAAGGAAAGTCTTGGGCTCCTCTTTCTTCGGGAAGAAGTAGGGGAACAACGCCGACAGTCCCGCATCAGCATTCGCCACGCCTTCACGAATTTCGGATCCATGAAGCTCCAGATAAGAAAGTGCGTCAAGGAGAGGATCATTGTCAGGATTTTCCAGGTCAAACTCTTGGTTTGTTTGGCCTGCCACAGGAAACAAAATGTTGGTCAAAAACAAGAAACAGCGGGTCTCATAAAAAATAGAAGGGATCAATAATATTACCTTGAGTGCGTCGGCTTTGTGATTTCAGGCGCTTGAGGATCCCCTGCTCACGAGTAGCCTGTGCAGCTTTGTGCTCGTTTAAAGCAGTTTCAGCATCCTCAAGTCTTTTCTGCAGATCCTCGACACTAGCAGCTTTTGCTTTGGCTTCATCAGCCTCTGTTTTGGCTTTGCTAGCAACTTCTTCGGCTTTCTTATGGGCCGCTTCACTTTGCTCCAGTTTTTGAGCAAGTGTGTCGGCACGTTTGTTGGCCTCTGCAAGTTTCTCTGCCGAAATAAAAAAAGAAAGGTCAAAAACTACGACAAACGACAGGAGCAAGAAGTCAAAAACAACGACAGCAAAAAAAGTTATTACCTTCGGTTCTGCTGGCATATTCACGGTACCCAATGAATTGGGATCCGATGCGGATAAGCTCTTTGATCATGGGCTGTCAAAGAAGAACAGGGAAAAAGAAACATCGATAAAGGCATGAAAAGCAAAATAGAGGAAATATAGATATTGGCAAGAAAATTCAACAACTTACATCATCCAAGAGCAGAGTAGAAGAGCTACCCAATTGAGGGGCAGGCTCAATGATCGTCTCAACCCTCGTCCTTTTTGGTGAAGGAGCAAGGGGGCTTGATGGCGGAGTAGTGGTGACGACGTTTTGTTGAGGAGGCGAAGATTCTTCTCCTTCAACTAGCGTGTCAGAGGCAAGTAAAGTATGTGACGTGCTCGTCCGAGGAGCCACGTCAACAGTTGGTATTTCTTCCTCATCATCGCTGTGGTTAAAAATCGGCAGTATAAAAAGCAAGACAAAACAAACATTTCGAGTACAGAAATAAGGAGAAATAAAAAGGACTTACGAGCTGATGAGGGATTCAAGATAAGGATCGTAAGCTGCCTTCTGATGTGAAGGATCAACTTCTTCGGCTTTGGAAGTGTCGGAGTCTTCGACATCATTCCTTTTCCTTTTGCCTTTCGGGGAGACAGCGGGAGGAGGAGATTGTGCCGATGCAGTACCTTCGGAAGAACCCGCAGATTTTCGAGAATCCACGGGTTCGTTCACAAAGGACGGAGCTTCTTGATTGTCATCCGTGACAATGGCCCTTTCTTCGACTTCTCCACCCTCAGGAAGAGGAGGAAGTGAGACAAGGTCAGGATGATTCTGTGCAAAATAAAACAGGGAGAGAAGTTAGAAAAGAAGTTACAAAAAGTTAGCAAAACAATAACAAGATAATAGACAAAGATTACCTGGGGGAGTGGATTGGAGGCGCTGAATGGCTTTACACGACAAGATGCGGGGACAGGATCCTTTTTGCTGAGAGATGAGATTTTTCGGACAAGCTTTTCCAAGTCTTTGACCTCCAAATCCACCGACAGCCGATCTACATCCTCGTTGCCAGCATATCTCCATAGAGGATTTTTGCGAGCCTGAAGCGGCTGCACTCTAGTCCTAAGAAAATATGCAGTAATTTGGATACCCGATAACTCTTTGCCGCGAGTATTTTGCAACTCGTGGATACGAGTCATTGATGTCTACGTTCCCCCTCCTTTCCTGTAGACAGTGTTGGGCCTCCAAGAGCAGAGGTTTGTAGAACAGCAGCAAGTTTTCCCTTTAGTGGATCACCCAAGGTTTATCGAACTCAGGGAGGAAGAGGTCAAAGATATCCCTCTCATGCAACCCTGCAACCACAAAGCAAGAAGTCTCTTGTGTCCCCAACACACCTAATAGGTGCACTAGTTCGGCGAAGAGATAGTGAAATACAGGTGGTATGAATATATATGAGCAGTAGCAACGGTGCGTAAAATAGCTTTGGCGTGTAGTTGATGGTGGTAGTATTGCAGCAGTAGTAACGCAAAGAAACAAAGAAACAAGCAGCGATAGCAGTATTTAGGAACAAGGCCTAGGGATTACACTTTCACTAGTGGACACTCTCAACATTGATCACATAACAGAATAGATAAATGCATACTCTACACTCTTGTTGGATGATGAACACATTGCGTAGGATTACACGAACCCTCAATGCCGGAGTTAACAAGCTCCACAATTAATGTTCATATTTTAGTAACCTTATAGTGTAAGATAGATCAAAAGACTAAACCAAGTACTAACATAACATGCACACTGTCACCTTCATGCATATGTAGGAGGAATAGATCACATCAATACTATCATAGCAATAGTTAACTTCATAATCTACAAGAGATCATAATCATAGCATAAACCAAGTACTAACACGGATGCACACACTGTCACCATTACATCGTGCAGGAGGAATAGAACTACTTTAATAACATTGCTAGAGTAGCACATAGATAAATTGTGATACAAACACATTGCAATCATAAAGAGATATAAATAAGCACTTCACTATGCCATTCATCAGTGAATAAGTATTCTGTGAAATATAGCCTAAGAGACCCACACGGTGCACACACTGTCACCTTTACACACGTGGGACAAGGAGTCTCCGGAGATCACATAAGTAAAACTCACTTGACTAGCATAATGACATCTAGATTACAAGCATCATCATATGAATCTAAATCATGTAAGGCAGCTCATGAGATTATTGTATTGAAGCACATATGAGAGAGATGAACCACATAGCTACCGGTACAGCCCCGAGCCTCGATGGAGAACTACTCCCTCCTCACGGGAGCAGCAGCGGTGATGAAGATGGCGGTGGAGATGGCAGCTGTGTCGATGGAGAAGCCTTCCGGGGGCACTTCCCCGTCCCGGCGGCGTGCCGGAACAGAGACTCCTGTCCCCCAGATCTTGGCTTCGCGATGGCGGCGGCTCTGGAAGGTTTCTGTGGGTTTCGTCGAACGTATCAGGGTTTTCGATCCAGGGGCTTTATATAGGCGAAGAGGCGGCGCCAGAGGGTCGAAGGGGTGCCCACACCATAGGGTGGCGCGGGCCCCCCCTGGCCGCGCCGCCATGTGGTTTGGTGGGCCTGTGCCCCCTCCCTGGTGGCTCTCGGGTGTTCTGGATGCTTCCGGTGAAAATAGGAACCTGGGCGTTGATTTCGTCCGATTCCGAGAATATTTCGTTACTAGGATTTGTGAAACCAAAAACAGCAGAAAACAGGAACTGGCACTTCGGCATCTTGTTAATAGGTTAGTTCCAGAAAATGCACGAATATGACATAAAGTGTGCATAAAACATGTAGATAACATCAATAATGTGGCATGGAACATAAGAAATTATCGATACGTCGGAGACGTATCAGCATCCCCAAGCTTAGTTCTGCTCGTCCCGAGCAGGTAAAACGATAACAAAGATAATTTCTGGAGTGACATGCCATCATAAACTTGATCATACTATTTGTAAAGCATATGTAGTGAATGCAGCGATCAAAACAATGGTAATGACATGAGTAAACAACTGAATCATATAGCAAAGACTTTTCATGAATAGCACTTCAAGACAAGCATCAATAAGTCTTGCATAAGAGTTAACTCATAAAGCAATAATTCATAGTAAAGGCATTAAAGCAACACAATGGAAGATTAAGTTTCAGCGGTTGCTTTCAACTTGTAACATGTATATCTCATGGATAGTTGTCAATGCAAAGCAATATAACAAATGCAATAAGAAAGTATGTAAGAATCAATGCACTGTTCACACAAATGTTTGCTTCTTGAGGTAGAGAGAGATAGGTGAACTGACTCAACAATAAAAGTAAAAAGAATGGTCCTTCAAAGAGGAAAGCATCGATTGCTATATTTGTGCTAGAGCTTTTATTTTGAAAACATAAAGAGAGCATAAAAATAAAGTTTTGAGAGGTGTATGTTGTTGTCAACGAATGGTAGCGGGTACTCTAACCCCCTTGCCAGACAAACCTTCAAAGAGCGGCTCCCATTTTATTTTATTTTTGGATGGCACTCCTTCCAACCTTTCTTTCACAAACCATGGCTAACCGAATCCTCGGGTGCCTGCCAACAATCTCATACCATGAAGGAGTGCCTTTTTATTTTAGTTTTATTATGATGACACTCCTCCCAACCTTTGCTTACACAAGCCATGGCTAACCGAATCCTTCGGGTGCCGTCCAACAATCACATACCATGGAGGAGTGTCTATTTTTTGTTAATTAATTTGGGACTGGGAATCCCATTGCCAGCTCTTTTTGCAAAATTATTGGATAAGCGGATGAAGCCACTAGTCCATTGGTGAAAGTTGCCCAACAAGATTGAAAGATAAACACCACATACTTCCTCATGAGCTATAAAACATTGACACAAATCAGAGGTGATAAATTTTGAATTGTTTAAAGGTAGCACTCAAGCAATTTACTTTGGAATGGCAGGAAATACCATGTAGTAGGTAGGTATGGTGGACACAAATGGCATAGTGTTGTTTGGCTCAAGGATTTGGATGCATGAGAAGTATTCCCTCTCGATACAAGGTTTAGGCTAGCAAGGTTGTTTGAAGCAAACACAAGTATGAACTAGTACAGCAAAACTCACATAAAAGACATATTACAAGCATTATAAGACTATACATCGTCTTCCTTGTTGTTCAAACACCTTACTAGAAATTATCTAGACCTTAGAGAGACCAATTATGCAAACCAAATTTTAGCATGCTCTATGTATTTTTTCACTAATAGGTGCAAAGTATATGATGCAAGAGCTTAAACATGAGCACAACAATTGCCAAGTATCACATTACCCAAGACATTATAGCAATTACTACATGTATCATTTTCCAATTCCAACCATATAACAATTTAACGAAGAGGAAACTTCGCCATGAAGAGCTAAGAACACATGTGTTCATACGAACCAGCGGAGCGTGTCTCTCTCCCACACAAGCATGATGTAATCCAATTTATTCAAACACAAACAAAAACAAAAGCAAACAGACGCTCCAAGTAAAGTACATAAGATGTGACCGAATAAAAATATAGTTTCAAGGGAGGAACCTGATAATGTTGTCGATGAAGAAGGGGATGCCTTGGGCATCCCCAAGCTTAGATGCTTGAGTCTTCTTGATATATGCTGGGGTGAACCACCGGGGCATCCCCAAGCTTATACTTTTCACTCTTCTTGATCATAGTATATCATCCTCCTCTCTTGACCCTTGAAAACTTCCTCCACACCAAACTCGAAACAACTCATTAGAGGGTTAGTGCACGATAAAAATTAACATGTTCAGAGGTGACACAATCATTCTTAACACTTCTGGACATTGCATAAAGCTACTGGACATTAATGGATCAAAGAAATTCATCCAACATAGCAAAAGAGGCAATGCGAAATAAAAGGCAGAATCTGTCAAAACAGAACAGTTCGTATTGACGAATTTTAAAATGGCACCAGACTTGCTCAAATGAAAATGCCCAAATTGAATGAAAGTTGCGTACATATCTGAGGATCAAGCACATAAATTGGCATATTTTTCTGAGCTACCTACAGGGAGGCAGGTCGGAATTCCTGACAGCAAAGAAATCTGAAACTGCGCAGTAATCCAAATCTAGTATTGACTTTACTATCAAAGACTTTACTTGGCACAACAAAATACAAAACTAAGATAAGGAGAGGTTGCTACAGTAGTAAACAACTTCCAAGACACAAATATAAAACAAATTACTGTAGCAAAATAACACATGGGTTATCTCCCAAGAAGTTCTTTCTTTATAGCCATTAAGATGGGCTCAGCAGTTTTAATGATGCACTCGCAAGAAATAGTATTTGAAGCAAAAGAGAGCATCAAGAAACAAATCCAAAACATATTTAAGTCTAACATGCTTCCTATGCATAAGAATCTTGTAAATAAACAAGTTCATGAAGAGCAAAGTAACAAGCATAGGAAGATAAAACAAGTGTAGCTTCAAAAATTTCAGCACATAGAGAGGCATTTTAGTAACATGAAAATTTCTACAACCATATTTTCCTCTCTCATAATAGCTTTCAGTAGTGTCATGAGCAAACTCAACAATATAACTATCAAATGAAACATTCTTATCATGAGTCTCATGCATAAAATTAGTACTACTCCCAACAAAAGCACAGTTATTCTTATTAATTGTAGTAGGAGCAAATTCAACAAAGTAGCTATCATTATTATTCTCATCAAGTGTAGGAGGCATAGTATAATCACAACAAAATTTACTCTCCATAGTAGGTGGCACCAAAAGACCACTATCATTATAATCATCATAAATAGGAGGCAAAGTATCATCAAAGAAAATTTTCTCCTCAATGCTTGGGGGACTAAAAAGATCATGAAAACCAGCTTCCCCAAGCTTAGAACTTTCTATATTATTATCAACAATGGTGTTCAAAGCGTTCATACTAATATTACTACCAGCATGCAAATAAGATTCCATAGGTTTTTTAATTTTCGCATCAAACAATCCATGTTTTAAATCAGGAAATAGAAATAGAAGCTCATTTTTGTCCATTATGCCAAACTAGTGTAAACAAGAAACAAAAAGATGCAATTGTAGGATCTAAAGGAAATAGCTTTGAGCACAAACACAACGGCGCCAGAAAAGTACTTTACCTGGAACCAGAGTATGAGTGCCTTTTACCTTTCCTCCCCGGCAACGGCGCCAGAAAAGTGCTTGATGTCTACGTTCCCCCTCCTTTCATGTAGACAGTGTTGGGCCTCCAAGAGCAGAGGTTTGTAGAACAGTAGCAAGTTTTCCCTTAAGTGGATCACCCAAGGTTTATCGAACTCAGGGAGGAAGAGGTCAAAGATATCCCTCTCATGCAACCCTGCAACCACAAAGCAAGAAGTCTCTTGTGTCCCCAACACACCTAATAGGTGCACTAGTTCGGCGAAGAGATAGTGAAATACAGGTGGTATGAATATATATGAGCAGTAGCAACGGTGCCAGAAAATAGCTTGCTGGCGTGTAGTTGATGGTGGTAGTATTGCAGCAGTAGTAACGCAGTAAAACAGTAAACAAGCAGCGATAGCAGTATTTAGGAACAAGGCCTAGGGATTACACTTTCACTAGTGGACACTCTCAACATTGATCACATAACAGAATAGATAAATGCATACTCTACACTCTTGTTGGATGATGAACACATTGCGTAGGATTACACGAACCCTCAATGCCGGAGTTAACAAGCTCCACAATTAATGTTCATATTTTAGTAACCTTATAGTGTAAGATAGATCAAAAGACTAAACCAAGTACTAACATAGCATGCACACTGTCACCTTCATGCATATGTAGGAGGAATAGATCACATCAATACTATCATAGCAATAGTTAACTTCATAATCTACAAGAGATCATAATCATAGCATGAACCAAGTACTAACACGGATGCACACACTGTCACCATTATATCGTGCAGGAGGAATAGAACTACTTTAATAACATTGCTAGAGTAGAACATAGATAAATTGTGATACAAACACATTGCAATCATAAAGAGATATAAATAAGCACTTCACTATGCCATTCATCAGTGAATAAGTATTCTGTGAAATATAGCCTAAGAGACCCACACGGTGCACACACTGTCACCTTTACACACGTGGGACAAGGAGTCTCCGGAGATCACATAAGTAAAACTCACTTGACTAGCATAATGACATCTAGATTACAAGCATCATCATATGAATCTCAATCATGTAAGGCAGCTCATGAGATTATTGTATTGAAGCACATATGAGAGAGATGAACCACATAGCTACCGGTACAGCCCCGAGCCTCGATGGAGAACTACTCCCTCCTCATGGGAGCAGCAGCGGTGATGAAGATGGCGGTGGAGATGGCAGCGGTGTCGATGGAGAAGCCTTCCGGGGGCACTTCCCCGTCCCGGCGGCGTGCCGGAACAGAGACTCCTGTCCCCCAGATCTTGGCTTCGCGATGGCGGCGGCTCTGGAAGGTTTCTGTGGGTTTCGTCGAACGTATCAGGGTTTTCGATCCAGGGGCTTTATATAGGCGAAGAGGCGGCGCCAGAGGGTCGAAGGGGTGCCCACACCATAGGGTGGCGCCCCCCCCCCCCTGGCCGCGCCACCATGTGGTTTGGTGGGCCTGTGCCCCCTCCCTGGTGGCTCTCGGGTGTTCTGGATGCTTCCGGTGAAAATAGGAACCTGGGCGTTGATTTCGTCCGATTCCGAGAATATTTCGTTACTAGGATTTCTGAAACCAAAAACAGCAGAAAACGAGGCGGCACTTCGGCATCTTGTTAATAGGTTAGTTCCAGAAAATGCACGAATATGACATAAAGTGTGCATAAAACATGTAGATAACATCAATAATGTGGCATGGAACATAAGAAATTATCGATACGTCGGAGACGTATCAGTCATCAAGTTTTCTATCGACGCCCTTTCTTCTTCGGTGGCCTCTGCGTCCTAGGAGCGGCGGCGAAAATTTTTCTCGGCACCATCAAAAGGAGGGATGTTGTCCTCTGCACATCCATGGTTCTCCTCCTGAATGTACAACCACTTCTTGCGCCATCCTTGGACTGAGTCGGGAAGCTTAACGTCGAAGTAGTCGACGGTGGGTCGAACAGAAATCACAACGCCGCCTATATTATAGGCGACATTGGGCGAGCCATTGCAGCGGCAGAAAAAAATGCGCTTCCAAAGCGCCCAGTTAGGCTGGACGCCAAGGAAGGCTTCGCACAGAGTGATGAAAATGGAAATATGGAGGATGGAATTTGGCGTAAGGTGGTGGAGTTGCAGACCGTAGATAAAGAGAAGTCCACGGAGAAAAGGATGAATGGGGGCGGAAAGACCGCGGATGAGGTGGTCGACAAAACTTACCCGGTACCCCATTGGAGGGGTTGGGTAGCTTTCCTCGCGGGGGAAGCGCAATGCCTGGGGTTTCTTGCTGATCCCCAGCTTCCTCAGCATGTTGATGTCCTGAGAGGAAATCTTTGATCTTTCCCACTCCGCCGTTCCAAGATCCGCGGCGGCCATGGAGGACTCCGGCGTGCTATGCCTTGTCAAGCGATGAGGTGGCATCAACAATGGCGCAGGATTTCGTCGCAGGGAAGCAAAGAGATTAGGATGCTGTGGATCGCAGGAGAAATTTGCAGTTGAGAGAGGGGAGACGGTGCAGGCGGAAGTGTTCAAGGATGAGGAAGACGAACTTATATAAGGGTGCGGTGAAACGACGAACCGTTGGATAAGAAAAATGTGTGACAGATGATAGCCACGTAGCATCAAGGGTAAAGAAGTAATTCAATGTCGCGGAAGTTACGGTGCGTGCGCCAGAAAAGGCGGAGGACGTGTGTTCCCCACTTGCACGATGTGTGAAGATAGTGGATTAATTGGGCCCGCATGGCAGCGAGAAAAAGCTTGTCGCAAATTTTTGACAGGCAATCGTGGCTATCGTCAGCAACAACGTCATTCTGATAGAAGAAAAACTTCGACTCAACAGGTTCATAAAAGACGACATGGAAAAATAATGATTGAGCCTTTGATCAAATACAAGTTTCTGATCAAATGCTCGGGGCTACTTTGGAAAAAAAAAAGAAGGGAGACCTAGAAAGACAAAATAGAAATGGCATGAGCCTATGACCAAATACAAATATTTGTTCATAGCCTCGGGGGCTACTCCCATCGGGAGCGCTGTTCGCGCACCCGAGAAATTATGAAACTTCGGGAGCAAAAAGAAATATGTCGGCATAAGACGTGGAGCCTACACCCAAGTACAAGTCCTTGGCTGTAGCCTCGGGGGCTACTCCCATCGGGAACGCTGTTCGCGTGCCCGATGAAATTATAAAAGAAAGAAAGAAGGAGAAAAAAGAAGGATAGAAAAGCAAAAGAGTATATTTCGAGTTATAATTAACTCTACATATACTCCCATCGGGAGAGCAATATAAGTCATCTTTGACTCGATAAAATGTGCCATTCTAACAGACGAAAAAGCACTCGACAATATATTCTCAGAACGCCAAAGTTGCGATCAATTTCTAAATGCCGCAAGTTTGCGAAGGTAAGACCCCAGATCCGTTCTGCTGGGCATGGCATCGCCGAAGACTGCGCTCTGCTACTTTTATCCGTATCAACAGATACGAAGAAAAATCCTAATGGACGCGTTAGGTACCCGATAAACTTTACTGGGACTTGACAGAATGGTAAGACCTTAAGCGGCACCTGTCGAAGTTTACACCAGTATCCCGAGATCATGTCCAGGGACGTGATTTTGAAGTAGGTTTTTGCGGATTGCCACTAGAGCAGTTAACTAGTACCTGATCCGTCAGATGAACGAGCCCCAACTACCATTATCCCTGTACAATATAGATGTCAATGAGGAAAAATATAAAAAAGTTAAAGCTGTCGAATAAAAATAAACAGTGGAGATTTTCCTTGACCCTACGATTCAAGCAAAATCTCGGGGGCTACTGACATAGGCATCCCAAATGGGCCTGCCGAAGATAGTACCCGGGGTTTACTGAAGGCCCACTACCCAAAGAATAAGAAGGTTCGGAAGCCCAAGATGTTATTAAGGAAAGCTAGAGTTGTAATAGGAAGTGTTATTTGTAATCTTACAGGGTGAATTAGAAACCGTCCCAGACTCTGTAATTTGTACAACACGAATCCCTCGGCTCCACCTCCTATATAAAGGGGGAGTCGAGGGACGAAGAGATCATCGAATCATTGCTTACAAACCCTAGTTTTCATAATCGTCAAGTACTTTTCGGCTGAAACCTTCGAGATCTACTTGCCCTCTACTTCTAACTAAACCCTAGCCTACAATCCATAGGCATTGACAAGTTAATACCTTGTCACCTAGCCTGGCGACGAATCTGCTTAAAGTTGTTACTCGCCCAGTCAACTGTTGTATTTCTTTCAACTTTGTTGGCTTCCTCATCGTTACGATGGCTTGGATTTTCTCTGGATTGGCCTCGCTCCCTCTTGCTGAAACTAAGAACCCGAGAAGTTCTCCCGCAAGAACACCAAAGGAGCACTTTGTCGGGTTCAACTTAAGGCAGAACTTGTCAAGGTTGTCGAAAGTTTCCTTCAAATCCTCGATCAAAGTTGACCCCTTCTTTGTTGTTATGACAACATCGTCAATGTATACTTGTACGTTTTTACCAATCTGTGTTGCCAAACACTTTTGCATCATCCGCTGATATGTTGCTCCCGCGTTTTTTAGACCGAAAGGCATTGTTCTATAACAGAACACAACATAAGGTGTTATAAAAGCTGTTTTGACCTCGTCGTCTTCTTTTAGTCTCCTCTGGTTATAACCAGAGTATGCGTCCAAGAAGGAAAGACGTTCACATCCTGTCGTGGAGTCGATAATTTGGTCGATCCTCGGGAGGGGAAAGTGATCCTTTGGACAATGTTTATTTAGACACATGAAGTCGACGCACATGCGAAGGACTTTCGTGTTTTTCTTCGGGGCCAGCACTGGATTAGCTACCCATGTGGCCTCCGTGTGTATTTCTTTGATAAAGCCAGCTTCTCTGAGTCGATTAATTTCTAACAGCATAGCCTTGCGGTTTGGCTCCAAAAAACGCCACAAGGGTTGTCTGATTGGTTTCGCCACTGGATCCAAATTAAGGTGGTGCTCGGCAAGTTCCCTGGGTACTCCTGGCATGTCAGCTAGACACCATGCGAAGATTTCCCAGCGCTCACGGAGGAACTCGACGAGCGCGCTTTCCTATGCGAGATCCATGTTTGTTGCGATGGATGTCGTTTTCTTGGGATCTGTCGGGTGAATCTGGACTTCCTTAGAATCCTTAGTAGTGTCGAAGGTTGGTTCCCTGAGTGGCCTCCCTGAATCCGGCAACACATCATAATCCGTTGTTAGCTTTGATGCCATGTATTCTGCCTGCATCCCGAAAGTTTCTGATAGTCGATGAAAGTCCTTGTCGCATTTATCAGCTAGCGCAAAACTGCCTTTTACTGTAATTGGTCCCTTGGGTCCAGGAAGCCTCCAAAGCAAGTACGTATAGTGTGGAACCGCCATAAACCTGGCATACGCTGGTCGCCCCAATAAAGCATGATACTGTGACGGGAAATCCATGACTTCGAACTCTAGTCTCTCTATCCTGTAGTTTTCTCGGGTTCCAAACTGAACATCGAGATTGATTTTTCCCAGCGGATAATTTGGCTTATCTGGCGTGATCCCATGAAAAGTGTGTCAGTCGGTTTTAGGTTCGCCAGGGATATGTTCATCTTCCTTAGTGTATCTGCATACATAAGATTTAAACTGCTGCCTCCATCTATGAATACTCGAGAAACGTCGAATCCCGCGATCACCGCTGGTAAGATAAGTGCTGATTTCCCTGGTCGAGGAACTTGCTGCGGATGATCCGCTATTGTGAAGCCAATGTCCTGTCCCGACCAATTCAGGTACTCAATCGTTGGTGGAGGCATCTTCTCTGCCATGAACACCTGTCGTGAGATTACTTTCTGAGCCCTATTAGATGGCCTAGCTTTTTGAATCATCGAGACCGCGCCGTTGGAGTTAGGATCAACATATGGAGGTGGGTGTGGTGCTGCCGCTATTCTGAGCTGGTGTCGATTTTCGTCCGTAATTGCGGGAGGAGGTGGAACGTGGATCTCACTCCTTGGCCCCTGAGGGTTTCTATTTGCTTGAGCATTAGCTTGCCCTGCAAATCTCAACATTGCTTGAAAATTTCGACAGTCCTTCTGCAGATTCCCTGACTGTCTCTTCCCGTTGTTATCAAGATAAAAATGCATCTGACACGGTCCATTCATCAATCCTCGGGAGACACATATGGTCTCTGGAACCTTGGTCCACTATTTTGTCTATTATTACGGGAATCGCCTCTGTTGTCGCCTTGCTGCTCGCTACTTCTTTGATAATCATCTCGACTGTTTCCTCCAGTGTTTCCTCGGAAACCGGCCGATATTTGGCCAGGAGCATCATAACTCGAGAACTGTCGAGAGAATCGTCGTCTATTTTGGAAATTTCGACTGTGGTCCTCCTCTGGCGATCTATGTCGCTTGTTGTGTATAACATCTTCTCCATCTGCCCACCTGTTTGCTATTTCCATCAATACTGATACTGTCTTTGGGTTGGTTCTCCCCAAGTCTTCGACGAAATCCCCTCGTCAAATTCCTGCTACGAACGCATCTATTGCTCTCTCGTCAGATATGTTCTCTGCCGAGTTTTTAATGATGTTCCATCTCTGTACGTATTTTCTCATTCACTCATCATGTTTTTGTCCACACGACCTCAACTCCTCGAGTGACACGGGTCTTTTGCATGTCGATTTGAAATTCTTCACAAAAACATCCTCGAAACTATCCCAACTGTCGATGGACCCCGAAGGTAACTTCTTTGTCCATGATCGTGCTGCTCCACTCAAATGCACTTGGATGCTTTGCATGGCTGTTGCCCTGGTTCCGCCTATCAACTTTACCGTCTCGAGGTAATCAACTAGCCAATCCTCGGGATCCTGTAGACCATCAAATTTTTTGAAATTTTCGGGTAACTTAAACCCTTCCGGGACTCGAGTTTTTCGAACTCGTCTCGTGAAACACGGAAGTCCACACATATCTTCCTCATCAACTTCTGGTGAACGCCGATGTTCTCTTCTGTCCTGTCACGCTCTATCCACCCTTGCCTGAGTCGCTGAATCTCTTGCTCCACTTGCTCTCGGTGGATCCTGCACTGCTGCAGTAGGTCGCGGACTATTTTGCCTTGCAGCTCCTTCGGGAGGTGTAGTTGCGAACGTTGTTCCCATGGCTCCAACTCCTGCCATTGCCATGTTATACAACGCTTCTCTCGGATCTCCAGGAGGTGGTCTGGACGCGAGGATGTAAGCTTGCGTTGCCATGTATCCAGCTTCCTGTGTTTTAGGGATAATGTTTCCTCTTGTGTCGATTGACATAAAAGACATGTCGAGGTTTTGAACTAAATTCTCCCTCTCTGCTTCAGGTATATTTTGCAGCCGAGATCTTGCTCTCCTTCGAGCTTCTTTGTGACTATCTCCCGAATTTCCTGATTGTCAACTTAGATCTGCCCTGCGCCTGCTTGATGCAGAAGCTGCCTCCCTTCTTCTATTTAGTTCAGCTGTCTGTTTTTCTAATTCCCTGCTCACACGAGCGAGTCTATATTGATAAGCTTGCAATTCTTCTGCTGTAGCAGTTGTGGTCATTGGTTCTGTACCATCCATGGCTCTTGCGGCTCTGTCCCACGCTTCTTGCGGGAGTTGAAGCCTTACACGCGGTGTAGGCCCGACATATTTGGTGCCTAAACCTCGCCTGAGATCAGCGGGATCAACATATGGGTTTCCCGCATCGTCAAAAGCCTCTGACGTCTCCGGCTCTGCTCGGTTTGTTTCTCCAATTGCATAGATCTGATGATATTTTGCACTTTGATTTTTATCGAGATTGGTGACACCATCGTATAGATTGGTGAAGACCTTTCCCACAACAATAGATTTGTCGATGAAATTGAAGCTGTCGATACTGTCTGAGTCGCTGCTTATATCAGAGTATGCAGACGATTTGAAGGACATGTCGCTGAAGATCTTGGCAAGCTTTTCACTTGCCATAGTGTTGATGAAGCTGATGCGCGTAGATGACACGTCCGTTGGGAACCCCAAGAGGAAGGTGTGATGCGCACAGCAGTAAGTTTTCCCTCAGAAAGAAACCAAGGTTTATCGAACCAGTAGGAGCCAAGAAGCACGTTGAAGGTTGATGGTGGCGGAGTGTAGTGCGGCGCAACACCAGGGATTCCGGCGCCAACGTGGAACCTGCACAACACAATCACAGAACTTTGCCCCAACGTAATAGCGAGGTTGTCAATCTCACCGGCTTGCTGTAAACAAAGGATTAGATGTATAGTGTGGATGATGATGGTTGTTTGCAAAGAACAGTAAAGAACAATTGCAGCAGATTGTATTTCAGATGTAAAGAATAGGACCGGGGTCCACAGTTCACTAGTGGTGTCTCTCCCATAAGATAAACAGATGTTGGGTGAACAAATTACAGTTGGGCAATTGACAAATAAAGAAGGCATAACAATGCACATACATATATCATGATGAGTACTATGAGATTTAATCAGGGCATTACGACAAAGTACATAGACCGCTATCCAACATGCATCTATGCCTAAAAAGTCCCCCTTCAGGTTATCATCCGAACCCCTTCCAGTATTAAGTTGTAAACAACAGACAATTGCATTAAGTATGGTGCGTAATGCAATCAACACAAATATCCTTAGACAAAGCATCAATGTTTTATCCCTAGTAGCAACAGCACATCCACAACCTTAGAACTTTCTGTCACTGTCCCAGATTTAATGGAGGCATGAACCCACTATCGAGCATAAATACCCCCTCTTGGAGTCACAAGTATCAACTTGGCCAGAGCCTCTACTAGCAATGGAGAGCATGCAAGAACATAAATAACATATATGATAGATTGATAATCAACTTGACATAGTATTCAATATTCATCGGATCCCAACAAACACAACATGAAGGATTACAAATAGATGATCTTGATCATGATAGGCAGCTCACAAGATCTAACATGATAGCACAATGGGGAGAAGACAACCATCTAGCTACTGCTATGGACCCATAGTCCAGGGGTGAAATACTCACACATCGATCCAGAGGCGATCATGGCGATGAAGAGACCTCCGGGAGATGATTCCCCTCTCCGGCAGGGTGCCGGAGGCGATCTCCTGAATCCCCCGAGATGGGATTGGCGGCGGCGGCGTCTCTGGAAGGTTTTCCGTATCGTGGCTCTCGGTACTGGGGGTTTCGCGACGGAGGCTTTAAGTAGGCGGAAGGGCAGATCAAGAGGCGCCACGGGGGCCCCACACAACAGGGCCGCGCCGCCCTGTTGTGGCGGCGCCTCGTGGCCCCACTTCGTAAGTCCTCCGGTCTTCTGGAAGCTTCGTGGAAAAATAGGCCCCTGGGCGTTGATTTCGTCCAATTCCGAGAATATTTCCTTACTAGGATTTCTGAAACCAAAAACAGCAGAAAACATCAACTGGCTCTTCGGCATCTCGTCAATAGGTTAGTGCCGGAAAATGCATAAATATGACATATAATGTGTATAAAACATGTGAGTATCATCAATAAAGTAGCATGGAACATAAGAAATTATAGATACGTTTGGGACGTATCAAGCATCCCCAAGCTTAGTTCCTACTCGCCCTCGAGTAGGTAAACGATAACAAAGATAATTTCTGAAGTGACATGCTATCATAATCTTGATCATACTATTGTAAATCATATGAGATGAATGCAGTGATTCGAAGCAATGATGAAGATAATGAGTAAACAAATGAATCATATAGCAAAGACTTTTCATGAATAATACTTTCAAGACAAGCATCAATAAGACTAGCATAAGATTTACTCATAAAGCAATAAATTCGAAGTAAAGGTATTGAAGCAACATAAAGGAAGATAAAGTTTCAGCGGTTGCTTTCAACTTCAACATGTATATCTCATGGATAATTATCAACACAAAGTAATATAACAAGTGCAATAAGTAAACATGTAAGAATCAATGCACACAGTTGATACAAGTGTTTGCTTCTAAGATAGAAAGAATAGGCAAACTGACTCAACAATAAAGTAAAAGATAGGCCCTTCGCAGAGGGAAGCATTGATTACTATATTTGTGCTAGAGCTTTTCATTTTGAAAACAAGAAACAGTTTTGTCAACGGTAGTAATAAAGCATATGAGTTATGTATAAGACATCTTATAAGTTGCAAGCCTCATGCATAGTATACTAATAGTGCTCGCACCTTGTCCTAATTAGCTTGGGTTAACACGGATTATCATTGCATAGCATATGTTTCAACCAAGTGTCACAAAGGGGTACCTCTATGCCGCCTGTACAAAGGTCTAAGGAGAAAGCTCGCATTGGATTTCTCGCTTATGATTATTCTCAACTTAGACATCCATACCGGGACAACATAGACAACAGATAATGGACTCCTCTTTTTGATGCATAAGCATTCAACAACAGTTATTATTCTCATAAGAGATTGAGGATTAGCTGTCCACACTGAAACTTCCACCATGAATCATGGCTTTAGTTAGCGGCCCAATGTTCTTCTCTAACAGTATGCATACTCAAACCATTTGATTGTGAAAACCGCCCTTACTTCAGACAAGACGAACATGCATAGCAACTCACATGATATTCAACAAAGGTAAAAGAGTTGATGGCGTCCCCAGAAAACATGGTTACCGCTCAACAAGCAACTTACTAAGAAATAAGACACATAAGTACATATTCTTCACCACGATAGTTTTTAAGCTATTTTCTCCCATGAGCTATATATTGCAAAGGTAAAGAATAGAAATTTTAAAGGTAGCACTCAAGTAATGTACTTTGGAATGGCGGAGAAATACCATGTGGTAGGTAGGTATGGTGGACACAAATGGCATAGTAGTTGGCTCAAGGATTTGGATGCACGAGAAGAATTCCTCTCAATACAAGGCTAGGCTAGCAAGGTTGTTTGAAGCAAACTCAAGTATAAAAGGTGCAGCAAAGCTCACATATGAACATATTGTAGCTATTATAAGACTTTACATTGTCTCCTTGTTGTTCAAACACCTCAACCAGAAAATATCTAGACTCTAGAGATCAATCATGCAAACCAAATTTTAACAAGCTCTATGTAGTTATTCATTAATGAGTACAAGGTACATGATGCAAGAGCTTAAACAAGATCTAAATGAGCACAACAATTGCCAGGTATCACATTATTCAAGACATTAAACCATTTACCACATGCGGTATTTTCCGTTTCCAACCATATAACAATGAATGAAGTAGTTCAACTTTCGCAATGAACATTAAAGATAAAGCTAAGAACATATGTGTTCATACGAAACAGCGGAGCGTGTCTCTCTCCCAAACAAAGAATGCTAGTATCCGATCTTATTCAAACAAAAACAAAAATAAAAACAAACAGACGCTCCAAGTAAAGCACATAAGATGTGACGGAATAAAAATATAGTTTCACTAGAGGAACCTGATAAGTTGTCGATGAAGAAGGGATGCCTTGGGCATCCCCAAGCTTAGACGCTTGAGTCTTCTTAAAATATGCAGGGATGAACCACGGGGGCATCCCCAAGCTTTGACTTTTCACTCTTCTTGATCATATTGTATCATCCTCCTCTCTTGACCCTTGAAAACTTCCTCCACACCAAACTCGAAACAAACTCATTAGAGGGTCAGTGCATAATTCATATATTCAGAGGTGACATAATCATTCTTAACACTTCTGGACATTGCACAAAGCTACTGAAAGTTAATGGAACAAAGAAATCCATCTAACATAGCAAAACAGGCAATGCGAAATAAAAGGCAGAATCTGTCAAAACAGAACAGTTCGTAAAGACGAATTTTAAAGTGGCACCAGACTTGCTCAGATGAAAATGCCCAAATTTAATGAACGTTGCGTACATATCTGAGGATCACGCACGTAAATTATCAGATTTTTCTGAGCTACCTACAGAGAGGCAGGTCGAAATTCGTGACAGCAAGAATTCTGTTTCTGCGCAGTAATCCAAATCTAGTATTGACTTTACTATCAAAGACTTTACTTGCCACAACAATGCAATAAAATAAAGATAAGGAGAGGTTGCTACAGTAGTAACAACTTCCAATACTCAAATATAAAACAAAAGTACTGTAGTAAAATAAACACATGGGTTATCTCCCAAGAAGTGCTTTCTTTATAGCCATTCAGATGGGCTCAGCAGTTTTAATGATGCACTCGCAAGAAATAAGAGTTGAATCAAAAGAGAGCATCAAAAAGCAAATTCAAAACAAATTTAAGCCTAACATGCTTCCTATGCATAGGAATCTTATAAATAAACAAATTCATGAAGCATGATGCAACAAGCATAGAAAGATAAAACAAGTGTAACTTCAAAAATTTCAGCATATAGAGAGGTGTTTTAGTAACATGAAAAGTTCTACAACCATATTTTCCTCTCTCATAATAACTTTCAGTGGCATCATGAACAAACTCAACAATATAACTATCACATAAAGCATTCTTATCATGAGTCTCATGCATAAAATAATTACTACTCCCAACATAAGCATAGTCATTCTTATTAATTGTAGTGGGAGCAAATTCAACAAAGTAGCTATCATTATTATTCTCATCATCAATTATAGGAGGCATAGTATAATCATAATAAAATTTACTCTCCATAGTAGGCGGCACCAAAAGACCACTGTCATTATAATCATCATAAATAGGAGGCAAAGTATCATCAAAGAAAATTTTCTCCTCAAATGCTTGGGGGACTAAAGATAGCATGCTCATCAAAACCAGCTTCCCCAAGCTTAGAATTTTCCATAGCATTAGCAACAATGGTGTTCAAAGCATTCATACTAATAACATTCCCATTAGCATGTATATAAAGTTCCATGGATTTTTTAATTCTCTCTTCAAACACATCATGTCCTAATTCAAGATAAAGTTCATAAAGATCTCTCATATTTTTGTTGTTTTCCATTATGCCTAACTAGTGAAGTCACACAACTTAGTGTTTTCAGGAGTATTCATTTTAGCAGTAGTAAATAAAGCAAACTAGATAAAGTAAATGCAAGTAACTAATTTTTTTGTGTGTTTTTGATATAGAGAGCAAGACAGTAAATAAAGTAAAACTAGCAACTAACTTTTTTGTGTTTTGATATAAGTGCAGCAAACAAAGTAGTAAATAAAGTAAAGCAAGAAAAAAACAAAGTAAAGAGATTGGAAGTGGGAGACTCCCCTTGCAGCGTGTCTTGATCTCCCCGGCAACGGCGCCAGAAAACAGTCTTGATGCGCGTAGATGACACGTCCGTTGGGAACCCCAAGTGGAAGGTGTGATGCGCACAACAGTAAGTTTTCCCTCAGAAAGTAACCAAGGTTTATCGAACCAGTAGGAGCCAAGAAGCACGTTGAAGGTTGATGGTGGCGGAGTGTAGTGCGGCGCAACACCAGGGATTCCGGCGCCAACGTGGAACCTGCACAACACAATCACAGAACTTTGCCCCAACGTAACAGCGAGGTTGTCAATCTCACCGGCTTGCTGTAAACAAAGGATTAGATGTATAGTATGGATGATGATGGCTGTTTGCGAAGAACAGTAAAGAACAATTGCAGCAGATTGTATTTCAGATGTAAAGAATGGGACCGGGGTCCACAGTTCACTAGTGGTGTTTCTCCCATAAGATAAACAGATGTTGGGTGAACAAATTACAGTTGGGCAATTGACAAATAAAGAAGGCATAACAATGCACATACATATATCATGATGAGTACTATGAGATTTAATCAGGGCATTACGACAAAGTACATAGACCGCTATCCAGCATGCATCTATGCCTAAAAAGTCCACCTTCAGGTTATCATCCGAACCCCTTCCAGTATTAAGTTGTAAACAACAGACAATTGCATTAAGTATGGTGCGTAATGTAATCAACACAAATATCCTTAGACAAAGCATCAATGTTTTATCCCTAGTAGCAACAGCACATCGACAACCTTAGAACTTTCTGTCACTGTCCCAGATTTAATGGAGGCATGAACCCACTATCGAGCATAAATACCCCCTCTTGGAGTCACAAGTATCAACTTGGCCAGAGCCTCTACTAGCAACGGAGAGCATGCAAGAACATAAATAACATATATGATAGATTGATAATCAACTTGACATAGTATTCAATATTCATCGGATCCCAACAAACACAACATGAAGGATTACAAATAGATGATCTTGATCATGATAGGCAGCTCACAAGATCTAACATGATAGCATAATGGGGAGAAGACAACCATCTAGCTACTGCTATGGACCCATAGTCCAGGGGTGAAATACTCACACATCGATCCGGAGGCGATCATGGCGATGAAGAGACCTCCGGGAGATGATTCCCCTCTCCAGCAGGGTGCCGGAGGCGATCTCCTGAATCCCCCAAGATGGGATTGGCGGCGGCGGCGTCTCTGGAAGGTTTTCCGTATCGTGGCTCTCGGTACTGGGGGTTTCGCGACGGAGGCTTTAAGTAGGCGGAAGGGCAGGTCAAGAGGCGCCACGGGGGCCCCACACAACAGGGCCGCGCCGCCCTGTTGTGGCGGCGCCTCGTGGCCCCACTTCGTAAGTCCTCCGGTCTTCTGGAAGCTTCGTGGAAAAATAGGCCCCTGGGCGTTGATTTTGTCCAATTCCGAGAATATTTCCTTACTAGGATTTCTGAAACCAAAAACAGCAGAAAACAACAACTGGCTCTTCGGCATCTCGTCAATAGGTTAGTGCCGGAAAATGCATAAATATGACATATAATGTGTATAAAACATGTGAGTATCATCAATAAAGTAGCATGGAACATAAGAAATTATAGATACGTTTGGGACGTATCAGAAGCGTGGCGATGAAATCTCCTCTTCGCCTGACGAAAAGTCGGAATCGACCGCCGATAATCCCGACGAGATCGGAACTTCGAGACGATATGATCCTTCTTTCTCGACATAGAATCGGAACTTTCCGAACGTCATCTCCATGGGCTCCTCCAGATACGCATATGCATCCAAACGGGAGGGCGGGTGAGGAACAAAATCAACTAGATCAGTTTCGATCCGTTTACCTCGATCCATCGCGTTGCTTGCTACCGACGAAGTCGACGATCTTGAACGTGCCATCGAGATCAGCTCCTTGTCTCCACTAATCCCCACGGACGGCGCCAATTGACAAGGTATCAACTTGTCAATGCCTACGTATTGTAGACTAGGGTTTGGTTGGAAGTAGAGGGCAAGTAGATCTCGAAGGTTTCAGCCGAAAATTACTCGACGGTTAAGAAACTAGGGTTATGTTGACAATGGATTTGATCCTCTCTTTGTCCCTTGACTCCCCCTTATATAGGAGGCAGAGCCGAGGGATTCGTAATACACAAGTTACAGAGTCCGGGAGGTTTTCCAACCCATCCCGTAAAATTACAAGTCTCTATATTTCATAATACAATTCTAACTTTCCTTAATACTAGTTGGGCTTCCGAACTTCATATTCTTCGACTTGTGGGCCTTCAACAAACTCCGGGTAAGCCTATTGGGGATGCCTATGTCAGCAAGTGAAACCGTTGTTGGTACGAATAAGATTTTGATTAAAGTCAAGAATAGGAAAGAACATATTATATGTGGAGATCTAAAATTTCCTCAGATCGATGTAGTTGCTACTCTCCCTCTTGCTTGTTGGATATGACCACTGAGCTGAAATCAGGACCTACTCACAATAATCCCACAAGGTCGATGAGCAGATGGCGTCGAGAAAGTAGTGGACCTAGAGTAGTGGGTTGAACCGAGCACCCCGCCCCCGGGGCCAGCAACGTAGCGACTTGATCCCCGCGATGAGAAGTTGATCGAGGTGCTCGTTGTTGGTGCCGCCACAGCCATCTTAGCGGGCCTGCGCCCAGTGAAGCGGAGCGCCTCCTGACCAGCGCGATGATGCAGGGGATGGGCAGCGTGCTCGGGCAGGTCTGGGTCGACGGAGCAACAAGTGCATTTGAACTTCCCCGGTAGAGCACGGTGGATTCCCGACGGCGGTCACTGGGGGGTCTCGCTCGGCATGAGTGAAGTTCGTGAGATGATAGGGGTGGCGGCGGCGAGACTTGTTCTAGGGATCCTAAGAGGAGGTCACGATGGGCCGCCCTTCTCTTTTCATTTTTTTACAAGGCCCTTGTTTTTTGGTTGCATATTCTAATATGACGAATCAGTACTTTTCCACTTATCGGTGGCATGGCAACATAATTAGCTAATCTAAATATTGAGTGAGGATGCTACGTACCATCAGATCTAGGTTGGACGTATGGAATAGTCCCAATCTTTTTCGCTTAACGCGTTGTACCAATAGTATAAAGGGATTTCTATTTTCGTGCCCTCAGGTCCTTAGTTGTACTCAGTTTTCCTCAGCTCCTTAGTTTTTCCTCAGTTTTTCCCAAGCCCTTGTTTAAAATCCGCAGAAGGAGGTCAGACGGGAGGACTCCCGTTTAGTTGACCGTTCCGTGCTGACGTGTGGGGCCGCGTCATGTGGGGCTGCGTCGCGTGGGGCTGGTAGAAAGGGTCTGCGTGGGACAGTACGAGACCGCGTTTGGTTGTACGTGAGCAGGAGCTGGGTTTTGTCTCTCTCGGTCCAAATTGACATTTTTAAGAGCACCTTTTCCCCCTCTTTTCTCTCTGTCTTTTTTCACCAAATTAGTATCAAATCTAGAGAAACTTGCATTTCTTTCTTTCTTCAATTATTTGTGCCTTTTGGCCCTCGTTGTTTGCCCAATATGGCAGCAAATCTAGTACTGTCTCTGGTCCATATGTATGTAGTTAAATCTAGAAGCAAATCTTCAGGGTAATGTACGATAAATTCACAGTCATAGTAAATCGAGAAAACAAAGTAGGGCCAACAAAATATAGTAAAATAGGGATAGATAATAGGGATCCCTCCCTAGATAATAAGCTGCATACACAGCATCCAACATAGTAACAGGTTCGAGGTTCTTCACAACACCATCATACTAACAACATCACAACAAGGGATCCCTAGCTAACAACAAAATAGAAGCTGCTTTGCAGCAACAGCACACGTCCAGAACTCCGCCTACCCCATCTGGCTCTGCCTCCACTTGTTGCTCCCCTTGGGCGCCTTGGGCTTGAGAGGAGGCATGCGCCCAGCAGAGATCTCCACCCGCTGCAAGTTGCGGAGGTGAATGCCGAGCGCCTTGTGCTTGGCGCGGAAGGAGTAGACGTTCACCGTCATGCCGACCTTGGGGAAGGTCCTTCCGATGTCCTCGGCGTGCGTGAGGAGGCAATTGAAGTCGGTGCCGCCGAGTCTCCTCGTGCAGAAGGGGCACATGTAGACACCCTTGGCGAAGTAGGAGATGTACTGGCCGACCTACAGCCTCCGCAGCAACTGTCGAGTCTTGGTGTGCTGGTCCTCGTCGTCGCTGCCGACATCGCTGCCAGACACCTGATCCATATCAAACGGAAACTATGAGTGAATGAGTTGCAACGATGACTGACAAAGTTAGGAAAAACAGAGCCAGCCTCAGTTAGAGTGGACACGATTATATATCTACAGGGACGGTGTTAGCGAACCAAAGCTCATGCACAACAGATTTGTATACAGCAATGGTTCGCTGAACCCTCCCTGTAAAAATTTGTGCCCAACGATTCATCATAGGCAAAGAAACAGATTCCAGATCTGAATTTGAACACATTCCAGATTATTTGTAAAATTAAACGATTGATATCTTTTGATTCGTGCATAAAATAGCTGATTCAGATCCCATGATTACTTGCATAAATTAACTGATTGACATCCCATTATTACTTGCATAAATTAACCGAACGGCCGAACCCCAAATCTTAAACGAAATCAAGAAGGCATCAAAACAAAATGGAATAAAATCGGCGCAAATATTAACCAATACTCATCCATCTACAGATCGGCACTAATAGTTACTAGGGAAGCAGCAAAAATAGGGTTCAAAAAGGAATGGGAAACAAAAAAGGGAGCAAACCGTAGTTACCTCGTTCCATGGGTCGTCCATGCAGGTGTCGTAGGGGTTCGGGGGCGAGATGTACGGCACCTCCTCATAGGGGTCCCATCCCGGCGGGATCTGACCGCCACCGGCGGCAGCCTCCGATGCACCGACGGCGGCGGCGGCGACGGCCGTTGAGGGGACGGCGTCGAAGAGGGAGGCGTCGCGCTTGGAGCCGACGGCGTCGTGTACGATGGGATTCGCATTCTCCTTGTCCATCTCGCCTGCAGAGGAGAGGGAGAGGGAGAGGGTTTTTTTTACTTTGGAGAAGATGATGGGACGTGAGAGGCGGCGTTGCGTGAGTGAGTGAGAGTGACAGAGATAGTGCGAGGAGGCATCTATAAAGGCGAGGGGTGGTTAATGCGACCCGCGTCCTACGCGTCCACCATTGCACGTCTGCACATCTTGGACTTCTGCAACGCGAAACGCGTCCACGATTGCACATCTTCGACTTCTGCACCGCGACCCGCGTCTACGCGTCAACAATTGCACGTCTTCCACTTCTGCACCGCAACACGCGTACTCGAGTCTAACCCTGGAAATTTAGATATACTCAGGTATACCCTCGAGTCTTATACTAGCATTTTTGTGTGCTCAATTTTCCCCTTGAGTGCTAATACTGGCTAGTGCAGCATACTCAGTTTTACCCTCAAGTAGTTGATCAACAGAGAGTCAACAAATGAGATTAACTAGTTAAATGAGTCATTTAATGTGCAAAAAATTCCGAAAAAGAGTGGCACTTACTCATGGAGTCTTCTTACGCGACCTGCCACGTTGGGAACCATAACAATCATAGATAAATCAAGTTTTACCATAAATTGCCACTTCTCAAATCACCTGGTAGCTATGAAGATGCATGGCTTTCCACAATAAGCCCTCCCAAAACAGATTTTCCCAACACATACTTTGTCTAAATGAGGCCACAATTCTCACACTCATGTATATTTGTATTGCAAATAGTTTGAGGTAGGCCAAGATGGTTTCATTGTACAAAACATGCATTTTCCATTTTTTAAATCTCATATTTTAATCCCTTAGTCTGTTTACTACTCAGGTGCCCTTGATTGCTTGATACTACTCAGTTTTGCCCTCCCCCTTCACAAATTCTCACAAACGTGCAACATTACCCTAATTAGTCTAGCCCATGTCACGCGGATCGTGCCCGCCGACCGTTGATCGTATGATCTAACGGGCAGGATAACCCCTCTCTCTCTCTCTCTGATCGGGGCCACCACCCTCTCTCTCTGTGTCGGCGGTTAGCTTCCACCCTCTAAGTATGCTAAAGGGCGGTTTTCTGTATTATTTTCACGCGCTAAAAATTATAAACTCTTTTAGGCATTACTTTTCACGCAAAAAATGATAAACCATCACCGATTTGTTGTAGCCATTACTTTTTATGCAAAAAATGATAAACCATCACCTATTTGTTGTAGCCATTAATTTTCATGCAAAAAATGATAAACCATCATCGATTTGTTGTAGCCATTACTTTTCACACAAAAAATGATAAACCATCACCGATTTCTTGTAGCCATTACTATTCACGCTAAAAATGATAAACGAAACAATCTATCTATCTCTGTTTGAAGTTTGGGAGGGTTCCCCATCTACTTATGTTAACTTTCGAGGTTTTGACCTGAAAATCAAATGGGTATTATAAAGGGAAAGAAAAGTTCAAAAAATTGTAAAAACGAAACAATCTACCTATATCTTGGTATAGAAGATCGTCTGTATGATTTTTGAGGTTACTAAGAGAAGGTAGAAAAAATCGCTTTAGAGAAGGTCGAAAAAACCTAACTTGTTACAAAAGCCGGTTTCAGTGAGACCTAACCAAGTTTGGCATACATGATGCCATACCTATAACAACAAGGAAAATCTAAAAGGTAAAGTTTCACAAATTTTGAAATTTAGGGTGAAAATGATGCCATACATGATGCTGTTTTTCGAGGTTTTGACCTGAAAATCAATTGGGTATTATAAAGGGAAATAAAAAGTTTGAAAAATGTAAAAATGAAACAATCTATCTATCTATGTATAGAAGATCATCTGTATGAAATTTGAGGTCATTTAGAGAAGGTGGAAAAAAATCACCTTGTTAGAAGTTTCAGTGAGACGAAACGGCATGCGCTTTAGCAAAGTGATTTTTTCGAACATCTCCAAATGACCCCAAATTTGGCATACATGATGCCATACGTGTAACAACAAGGAATATCTAAAAGGTGTCAAAAAAGTTTGCCGAACCGTATAGCTCTATCAAAAAGAACCTCACCATAGCGCTAGTATAATTTTTAGTTACAAACTTTCATTACCTAACCTTCAACATGAAACTTGTTTCAAATTCATTTTGGCATACAAGAAACAAATCCCACCTTGATTCGAGCACCACAGCCTCCAAACGATGCCGGTGCCGATATCGGCATGGTCAGAACGGCTATGCTCACCGCCACTGCTAGGTCACCATCGGGGTGCACCCTCAATCCCGTCCCCTCATTCGATCACTGACACACCAGAGATATTGCCGAGGCCAATGCCGAACGTACATGCTAATGCCAATGCCGAACATGCATGCACGCCGCTGTGGGCACGGCCACGCTGCCCCGCTATGCTGGACGCCGCAGACCACCGCGAGGTCTTTCCCTTCGCCACCACACTCTCCTAGCACCAAAATATACACGCCAGAAAGGAGAGACACTAGTTTTCTCTAAATTGCTCGCGTTCATGTCTGACACGGTCAGTCAAAGTTTTGAGGTGGTCGTCGATGTCCTCGACCATTTCTTCTCTTCTTTGCATGTTAAACGCGTCTAGTTCATATCTATCTAATGCGTCTGGTCTCGCCTCATGCAGTTCTTTGTGGACGTCGATCTCTTCTCGGCACCCCGCAGACCACCTTCTCCATGCCATCGCCGTAGAGCTCCTTTTAAAAATCTAATCCTACCCGTGTATTTCCCCTTGTATCAGCGTCATGGCCCCACTTGTCATTCGATATACCGAAGCCCCACTCGTTCGCGTTTTGGTCAGGGATACATCGACGCTTATGGTCAAACAAAGATGGATGGTCTGACGTGTATTTGCAGGCTCTACATGGCCCCACTAGTCAGAAGATAATGTTCAACCGTCGGACAACCGGCCGTTACAGCACGTGTGATGGTTTCAGACAAGGGCTTGGGGAAAACTGAGGAAAAACTAAGGAGCTGGGGAAAACTGAGCACAACTAAGAACCCGAGGGCACGAAAATAGAAATCCCTAGTATAAAACTAGGGATGACCCAACCCAAAAGAACACAGACGATTAGTTTTAGCTAGGCGTTTTAGCTACCGAAACGCGTTGCACCTCTAGAGATGTCCTAAGGGCATCTCCAGCGGCGCGACGCAAATGGTCGCTCAGCGACCGTTTTTGTCCGCTGACGTGGGCATTACCCTTCGGGTAACCGACATTGCCTTATCCTGTGTGGCCCAACTGGAGGCCCATGAAGATACCCGATGGCAAGGTGGGCCACTAGGACGGTGCCGAAGAGGATTCCTTGAAGAACAAGACGAAGAGGAGCCGAACAAGGAAAGTTTAGAGATAGGTCTTTTGTAAACCTAGTCGTACCCGGATAGATCTCTTGAGACCTGACCTCCTATATAAAGGCCAGGAGAGGGGCTACCGAGGGACACAATCAATCTTAACAACTTTAGCCACCATAAGTCTAGAGCTAGGTCGCTGCAGCCATTAGCCTCTCAACGAGATCACAGCCGAAACCTTCGGCACCCCATTGTAACCCGATATTTTCATAATCAAGATTAGACAGGCAGGACGTAAGGGTTTTACCTCATCGAGGGCCCCGAACCTGGGTAAATTGCTCTCCCCGCTTGTCTGCGAACCGATGTCTCATGTCAGGCTACAGGATTCCATCAACCCTAAGCCCCAATCGGAGGGCATTGTCGAGGAGCACCCTCGTCAATTGGCGCCGTCTGTGGGGAACCTGTCGGCACAAGGCAGGTCATCGGCAGTACCAGTTACGTCTGCGGCGTTCGTGTTAGAGTCGCCAACACCGTCGGCCCCGAGAGATTCAATTCGTTGCGGGTCCTTCGAGTTCGTGCCGCACACTGAGGCGTCGCGTACGATCTCCGCAGAATCACGCAACAACATGGGCACTACTTTCGGTGGTGTTCACTTCATCATTGATTCCAGAGGCTTTCTTCGCCTCCCTAGTTCAAACGCATCGAGCCTAAGAACTTCGGTTCCAGAAGACATGACGCCAGCAGCAGCTTCGGCAGTCCTATTCAAGAGTGCAGAAGAGGGAAGCCGGGGTAGCCTCAGCGCCGTAGAGGAGCAAAGGAAACGATGAAGGGACTCACGTCGAGAAGAGGAGGAACGAAACGCGACTCGCCCCCGACAGTACGAACGAGGATGCCACAGCACGCAATCAAGCAGGAACCGCCTTCGCACGCCTTGCCTATCAGCCACATAGCAACTTGAAGCACCATGTTATCTACACTCCTACATCGACCCGAAAGATGGCCTTGAAAAATCCAGTCATTTGCTCAGAAACTGTCGGCAGTTCCTTGAAATTCGATAGTTCTGCGACGATCTTAGAGCAGAAGCTGCAGCAAGAGTTCATACAATGGAGAGAAGGGCGGCATCCTACAACTACCCGCCAGAACCGTACAGACCAGAACCGTACGTACCAGCAGGAGGAGACAAGTACATGCCAACTGAGGTGTTTCCAGAGTCTCGCGGACAGGTCAACATGATCCATAAAACTAGTTTTTCGAAGAGGGAAGTTAAGAAGTTTTTGCGGGAGGTGAAGTACGCGGAAGTGGCTATGGTCGACATACCTGAGTACATTGACTGGTCAGATCAAAGTATAACTTTTGGCAAGGAAGATCACCCGAAGGCCGTCCCAAGGCCTGGCAACGCAGCCCTAGTCCTTGAGGCACAGATTGGGGGATATAATATGAGCAAAGTGTTCATGGACGGAGGAAGCAGCCTGAATCTGCTTTTCGCTAGCACGATGAAAGCAATGGGCCTAACAGTCGACATGCTAAGGGAGTCCGATACAGGATTCCACGGCATCATACCGACTCGACCCGCTTATTCCCTAGGCAAGATATCAGTGGACGTAGTTTTCGGCACACCCAGCAACTTCAGGAAGGAGAAAATTGAGTTTGAAGTGGTCGACTGGGAATCCTAGTACCACGCCATCCTCGGCAGACCTGCATTCGCAAAATTCATGGCGGTCCCCCACTACGCGTACCTGAAGCTGAAGATGCCAGGCAACAACGGAACAGCAATAACCATACATGGGAGCTTCTCCCGCTCAAATAGCTGTGACAGAGATTTCCAGAAGATTGCCTCAAGGTTTGGGGCTAAGGAAGAACTTAACGCAATCAATGCTATCACAGATCACACGAAGCCACCGGCTGACAACCAAAGCGTGAGATTCAATGAGTTCGATGTCACGAAGGAAGCAAAGAAGCTGCAGGTGCATCCCTCCGACCCGAAGAAGACGGTCAATGTTTCGGCAGACCTCACTGTCGCATAGAAAGGCGCGCTCATCGAGTTCCTCCGTGAGCACTGGGAAATATTTGCATGGGAACCATCCGACATGCCAGGTATTCCCAGGGAACTCGCTGAGCACGCCCTCAATGTTGACCCGAAGGCCAAACCAGTACAGCAGTCCATGCGCCGGTTTTCAGAACCAAAGAGAAAGGCAATTGGTGAAGAAGTTAATTGGCTCCGCAAGGCCGGATTCATTCGGGAGCTCAAGGAAGCCGAATGGGTGGCCAACCCAGTCATGGTACCAAAGAAAGACACGACTGCTCTCCGCATGTGTATCGATTACACAAGCCTCAACAAGCACTGCCCTAAGGACCATTTCCCTCTACCTCGCATTGATCAGATAGTCGACTCCACAGCGGGGTGTGATCGCCTCTCCTTCCTCGATGCATACTCCGACTACAACCAGATCAAGCTCAAGGAGGAAGATCAAGAGTTGACCGCGTTCATCACTCCGCACGGCGTTTTTTGCTAAAACGTCATGACCTTCGGGCTGAAAAATGCGGGAGCAACATATCAGCGATGTATGCAAGCTTGTCTTGGAGAACAGATTGGAAGGAATATTGAGGTCTACATCGATGATATCGTGGTAAAAACAAAGCACGCAGCCACCCTCATTGACGATTTGCGGGAAACCTTCGACAACCTCGACAGGTATAAAATCAAGCTGAATCCGAAGAAATGCTTCTTCGGGGTGCCAGGAGGACAAGTACTCGGGTACTTCATTTTAGCCAGGGGGATAGAGGATAACCCCTTAAAAATCAAAGCAATTCTCGACATGGAGCCGCCAAAGAATCTGCACCAAGTGCAGCAATTGGCAGGACGTTTGGCAGCACTCAGCAGGTTCATCGCCAAGTTGGGAGAAAAAGCTTTACCATTTTATAGCCTGATGAAGAAATCAGAAAAGTTCGAGTGGACGGATGAGGCGCAGGAATCTTTTGATAATCTGAAGAAGATCTTATCAACGTCTCCAGTACTCGTAACCCCACATGAAAAGGAAACACTGCTCATGTACATAGCAGCAACAGTGCAAGTCTTCAGCAGCGTCCTAGTCGTTGAGCGTGCGGAGGCAGGAAAAGTCCACGGTGTGCAAAGGCCCGTCTATTACCTCAGCGAAGTACTCACACCGGCGAGGCAAAGGTTTCCCCACCACCAGAAGCTGGCATACGCAGTATGAAGAACGGCTCGCAAGTTGTGCCACTACTTCGCTGAGCATCAGATTATCGTCGTCAGCGAAGCACCATTAAAGAATATACTCACTAACCTAGAAGCCACGGGTCGAGTGTCTCCATGGGCCATCGAGATAGCGCCACACGACATAACTTATGTCAACCGTACGACAATTAAATCTCAAGTCCTTCCTGATTTCGTGGCAGACTGGATCCAGTCGCAAACACCGGCGGCACCCGACATGTCGGGCTCGTGGACAATGTATTTTGACGGATCTAAGCGGAGTACAGGTGCAGGAGCATGGGTGATACTGATATCGCCACAAGGGGATAAGATGAGGTACATCTTACGTATGGATTTCTCCATGCCGACAAATAATGAGGCAGAATATGAAGCACTGTTGCATGGAATGAAGATGGCGAAAGCATGTGGCGCCACTTGCTTGGAAATCTACGGAGACTCGAACTTGGTGGTGCAGCAGTCGATGAATTTATGCGACGCGGTCAGCGACAACATGATAGCTTACCACCAGTTATACCAGAATATGGAAGCCAAGTTTGAAGGATGTGAACTTAAGCACATCGGCAGAGCCAGTAATGAGGAAGCCGACGCCTTGGCAAACATCGGATCCACATGCTCTTCCATTCCAGACGGGGTGTTTTACGAAGTCATCACTCAACGATCGATAAAGGAAAAGGCATCGGCACCTCCAAAACCGTTGGTTGACGATTCAGAGACTAGTTCACTGCAAGACGACGAAGGATCTCCACCTCGACTTACAGAGCAGGTCCTCTTACTTGAACCTTTGTGGACCAAGCCCTTTTTAGCATACTTGTTAGATCAACAGCTACCGGAGGATCCGGTGGAAGCCAGGAGAATCATGAGGCGGTCAAAAGCCTTCACCGTGGTGAACAGAGAGCTCTATAAGCGAAGTATCTCTGGTATATTTCAAAGGTGCATCGCCATCGACGACGGAAAAGCTCTGCTACGGGAAATACATGAAGGAACCTGCGGGCACCATGCAGGCAGCAGGGCCCTCGTAGCAAAAGCCTTCAGAGCAGGATTCTATTGGCCAACGGCAGCCTCGGACGCACGGGACCTGGTCATGAAGTGCGACCCTTGTCAACGTTTCGCGCCAAGACCTCACGCTCCCGCAACAGATTTGATGACGATACCACTTGCGTGGCCCATCGCGCAGTGGGGACTCGACCAGGTTGGACCACTACCAAGGTCATCACCTGGAGGTCATACATACCTGTTAGTCGCAGTCGACAAATTTACTAAATGGATTGAAGCTATGCCTGTTCGAAACCAGGAAGCCGAAACTGCCGTCCAGTTCTTCAAAGGAATAACCTGTCGATTTGGCATGCCTCACAGTACCGTCACAGACAACGGAACCAACTTTGACTCCAAAAAATTCCGCAAATTTTGCAACGATGGTGGCATCAAGCTAAAGTTCGCATCGGTAGCCCATCCCCAGACGAACGGGCAGGTCGAAAGGATCAACGGCCTCATTGGATATGGCCTCAAGAAACGCCTTACGGGTGCAGCTGGAGCATGGGTCGAAGAACTACCATCTGTACTTTGGAGTTTGCGTACCACACCCAACAGATCAACTCAGTACACCCCGTTCTTCCTAGTATACGGAGCCGAAGCAGTGCTGCCAGCCGATGTCCGGTTCGAAGCCCCTCGGGTGACCGCGTACACAGAAGCTACCTCCAATATCGCGTTGCAGGATGCTGTGGACCTCCTCGATGAAGCAAGGGACATTGCCTTAGCAAGAACAGCGGTGTATCAGCAGGCGCTACGAAACTATCACAGTCGACGAATACGCAATCGAAGCTTCAATGTTGGAGATATGGTATTGCGACTGAAGCAGGAGAGACCTTCGAAGCTCGAATCTCCATGGGAAGACCCGTTCATCATCACTAAAGTGATACCAGGAGGAGCTTATCGGCTCAAGAATCCAACTTTGGGAAAAGATGTCGAAAATCCATGGAACGTTGCACATTTGCGACGTTTCTATGCATAGGATATAGTCATCCCCCTTCTATTATTCGACAGCTCTTAAAGCTTGTCTTATATTATTAATAAAATTCTAATCAGGTTTTCTACCTTTATTGTTCCAGGACTCATCATCCGAACAAATTGTTCGGTGCCCTTGTTATTGGCTCTTACTCCCATCGGGAGCGCTGGCCAGAAACACGTGCGCATAGAGTCATTAATTAAATACTCCCATCGGGAGCTAAGGTTAATGACACACGACAAACCATCCAAGCCTCGAGAAAATACGCGAGCGCTGCAGACGATGGACTTACTATATCATAAAAACAAGGCTCAAACCGGTGCACCGCGTGACGATGCCAAGCGTCTAAATCCCTCGATTATTCGACGGGTGTCGCTCTTACAGAACTTACGTATCGACTCCGCAATAAACTTGCAATTACAATGGAGTCGTCGGGTGAGCGAGTTGAATTGATCACTCAGCCGCCCCCGACAGAAAATTAACAATCGAATTAGCAAATTCACTAAAAGTACATGATGTACAAAACACACATTAAATTTTTATGAGACTATCCCTTGCAGGTACAAGGTTATTACATATATTCATGACAGACCTCTGTGGTCCTCTCGGGCCCTCGGATCTCTTTCAATACCTGCTTCCATCCGAGAGATGATAGTATACGCAGGATTTCTGGCAATGTCATAGTACTGGTCTAAACTCCTGTTGGTCTTCACAATGGCCTCCAAATCTAAGGTCGGGTGCCAACACTGAAGCAAGGGCGCGTTCAGCACCACCCAGGAGCTCTTTTCGCACCAACAGCTGAATCCTCTCAGGGGACTTGAATCGAGTGAACAGAGCAGACAAAGTCTCGGGTGCTTCGTCCAGAGGAAACAAAGTCCTCCAAACCATCGTGAGATGGGCGTGGAACTTGTTGAAGTAGTAGTGCACCTTCTCTGCCCGATGTTCGAATTTGGCCACAGCGACAACTTTTGGCCGATTGGACCATAGCTCATGCTTCGGGTGAGCAGCATCGGCCATTGCTTCAATCTTCTCATGGATCCTCTTATTCTCTTCGTCTTCGTCAGGAGCTGCGACTGTGAAGAAACAAACGTCAACGACAAGACATTCGAACTCAGATGAAAACTGAAGGATGGATAGACACTTACAGCTCAAGCTTTTAGTAGCAACACAGAGACGATCGAGGGCATGTTGTTCAACCGCGGTCGCAATCTCACCTTTTCTTTTCACCAACGCTACCATTGCGTGAAGGGTGGTAATGTCTTTATTCAATCGAGATATGTGGTCGCGTAAACGACGAACAAGATCAGATTCGTCATTAGCCGAAAGATTTAAAGAAGGATCGGCACGAGAAGAAGAAGACGAAGGCATCTGCAGCATAAGTCGCAGTTCAGAGGAGCGTTAATAAAAACTCCCATCGGGAGCGCATATATTACATTCAAAAGATTGTTGGTACTGGTAACAGAGCCAAAAATAAAAAAGGACTAGGCTAAATTGTATCGGGCCTTAATTACAGACTGATAAAGCAAGTTGTCATTCAAGGAGCAGCCAATGATGAGCCAGGGGCAGCGTCGGGAGCAGACTTGGCCTTCGCTTCGTCAACTAGCTTCAGGAGTCGATTAGCACACGTTACTGCTGATTGTTTGAAGGGCTCGAGATTGACTAGACAATCATTGTCATCTACAGGCAATGCCTTAGACAACTTTTATAAGTCTGAGCCCAGCCCATGACCCATCATCAACTAGAAAGTAAGTACCGCCCCAAACAGACGGGAACGACGTTTAAGTACCTCCACAGGTTCTGAAGGGTCAATGAGGAAAGCATCCGCCATCTCGCCAAGGGTCTTTTCCTGCTTCATCTTTGGGAATATCATCGAGAATAACCTCGACAATGCCCCTTTGGTTCGTGGCAAAACCCCAAGGACTTGGATGTTGGATTCAGCAGCAAGTGACAAAGCGTCAATCATGGAATCCTTTCGAAGCTTGCGAGATCGGTTGGTGCTCAGATCGGCAGCGCCTGAAGGAAGACAGATAAGCAGCTTGGAAGAAAATATTGGGAAAAAGACAGACGTGGAAAAAACTTACCCATTAAGTTTGCAACAGATTCACGGAGGATGCCTTCCTTTTCGTCGGCAGCAATCGTAGCTTTCCGCCTAGCATCTTGATCATCCTTCATTTTTTGCTTCAGCTTCTTCAGCTCCTCTTTTAGCAAGATATTTTTATTCTGAGCATCAGCAGCGAGCCTGTTAGCCTCCAACACCTGGTCAGCCGAAGTCTTGATGGACTTCCGAAGATGAGAATTTTCGGATTCCAGGCGGGTGAACTGCTCGGCGAACTCTGCCACAGCGTCAACCGTGGCATAAATTGGCTGCAAAGCAAAGGGTCAATAAATCCCATCCGAACATGAAAATGCATCAGAAGCTAAAACAGATACACCACTTACATGGTCTCGAGCAGCTGACGGAACGGAGACGTTGCAAGAAGGAATAACCTTTGACACCGGGATCTTCTCCACGACCGTCCTTGAAGGCGGCGTTCGTCTGGCAGGCGAAGGATTTGACTCCTTGCCCGATTCGGGTCTCCTGGAAGAAAACTTAGCCCTCTTCGCGAGAGGAATATCGTCATCATCATCAGAGTTGCTGGTAAAGCAAGGATGTTAATCGTACGGAATAAAGGAAGGCTTCGAGAAGACAGGAAGTTACAAAAGAGAAATAATTACTCAAAGGTCTAAGTCATTGTTATCACCAGAATTTGACCGAGTCAGAGGTGGGCCGCGATCAAGATGGACTTGAAGATATACATATAGAAGAAATACGTGAATCGGCCTTACGTGCAAAGTTTGGGCTAGTTTGCCCTTGTATCTGTAACATATTAGATTACGTGTCGGTTTAGAAGTTAGAGTTTGTATCGTGCACGGTGGGGATTATTCCCACGTTAGAAAGTCCCCTGGACTATAAATATGTATCTAGGGTTTATGGAATAAACAACAACCAACGTTCACCCAAACAAATCAATCTCGGCGCATCGCCAACTCCTTCGTCTCGAGGGTTTCTACCGGTAAGCGACATGCTGCCTAGATCGCATCTTGCGATCTAGGCAGCACAAGCTCCACGTTGTTCATGCGTTGCTCGTACTGAAGCCTTGTTGATGGCGAGCAACGTAGTTATCATAGATGTGTTAGGGTTAGCATAGTTCTTCGCGTAATATGCTATCGTAGTGCAACCCTTGCATGTCTAGCCGCCCTCACACCTATCTTAGGTGTGGGGGCGGCACCCCGCTTGATCATTATTTAGTAGATCTGATCCGTTACGATTGCTCCTTGTTCTACAAGGATTAGTTTAATATCTGCAATAGTTAGGCCTTACAAAGGGGGGGAGGATCCAGCGGCACGTAGGGTGTCGTTCGCTAGTCCTAAACAGGATGTTCCGGGGATCAACTTCGTGTTGGTTTTTAGGCCTTGTTTAGGATCGGCTTATGATCACCGTGCGTGGCCGCGAGGCCCAACCTGGAGTAGGATGATCCGATTATGCGGTGAAAACCCTAAATCGTCGTAGATCTAATTAGCTTTATCTTGATCAAGCAGGACCACCATATATTCGTGCACCCCGTACGAATCATGGGTGGATCGGCTCCTTGAGCCGATTCACAGGATAACCTGAGAGCCGATCGAGGCTCGTATTTAATGTTTACGTGTATGCCATGCAGGAAACTAAGCGAGGCATCTCCATCACCTTCCTGACCAGGTATAGGTCAGGTGGCACGCCCTTGCAATCAGCATCGGACGTGTGACCAGAAGGCTTTGCGGGCCGTCGCTCGGAGGGACCTCAGCCAGCCGCAGCTCTAGGTTGTTCCCGGCTCTACCGTGTTGACCGTCGCTGCTCGCCGGTGGGTTTTGACAGTCAACACATTCTGGCACGCTCGGTGGGACAAGCTTCTACATCAACCACATCGCCATCTACATCTGAGATGGCGGACGGCACGCCAGTCACCTATGAGGAGCTGCCCGACGAGCTCAAGAAGAAGTATGACGAGGTCAAAGTCATCCTCGAAGCCGACCTCATCGGCTCATATCACAGAACCCGTTCACATGGCGTCAGATGGAAGGGGTTCTCACCGGAAGGCGCACTCGATGGAGTGGACCTATCTGTCCCGTCGGAGGAACGCACCAGGGCCGTGCGCCAGGAGATTAGTGGCATGGTGACTCACTCGTTGCGTCTCCATTCTGAGAGCCTGGTGAATACTCTGGAGCATGTCGCCGTTCGGATGATCAAGGAGGTCATGAAGAATCAGCACTCTCTATTAGAACCAGCTCTCGGGACCTACCGAGGAAAAGTGCCACTTCAGTCCCGTCTACCGTCGTGCGCCGTTGACAGGGTTAACGACACTCACCCTGGGAGGTGCCAACCAGGATACTCGTTCAACATCAGCATGATAGAACTGGGGCACCCCCCTGATGAGGATAGAGGCGAGGGCGACTGCTCTCATAGCGAAGATAAGGAAGAAGCTGCTCCACGCGATCGGCTCCGACACTGCCGAAAGATCCTGGTGATGATCAAGATGGAAGCCGATTCTAGCGATCGGCCTGTATCGTCGGTACCACCTGCTCTCCCGGTATATGGCGTCGACCTCACAGGGGACGGAAAGCTAGGGTATGGGTTTACATCGGCTGACGAGCTGGAGGAAGTCGACATTGGTCCTGGGGATAAGCCACGACCGACTTTTATCAGCAAGAAGCTAGATCCACAGCTCAGGGGACAGATGATAGCCCTGTTAAAAGAATACCCAGATTGCTTTGCATGGGATTACACGGAGATGCCTGGGTTGGACAGGAGCATCATTGAACATCGGCTCCCCCTTAAGAAAGGATTTCGGCCGTTCCAACAACGAGCACGTCAGATGAGGGCCGAAATTCTGGAAGAAGTCAAGAAAGAGATCGAGAAAATGTTGGCCGCCGGATTCATCAGGCCATGCAGGTATGCTGAGTGGATCTCCGTGATCGTTCTGTGGAAAAGAAGGACGGCCGATGGCGCGTGGCCATCGATTTCCGAGATCTTAACAGAGCCACTCCAAAGGACGAATATCCAATGCCCGTGGCAGAAACGTTGATAAACGCCGCTGCTGGCCACAAGGTGTTGAGCTTCATGGATGGCAACGCCGGTTATAACCAGATTTTCATGGCTCCGGAAGATATACACAAGATCGCATTCAGAGTACCAGGGGCAGTAGGCTTGTTCGAGTACGTGGTCATGACCTTTGGGTTGAAGAATGCTGGTGCAACGTACCAACGGGCCATGAATTATATATTTCATGATCTGATCGGCAAGTTGGTGGAGATCTATATCGACGACGTGGTAGTCAAATCAGTCTCCATGGAAGGACACTTGGATGATCTGCGGCGCGTCCTGGACCGAACTCGGAAATTCGGGCTGAGAATGAATCCGAAGAAGTGCGCTTTTGGCGTGACGGCTGGTCAATTCCTAGGTTTTCTGGTTCATGAACGGGGAATTGAGATCGGCCTGAAAAGTCAGGAGGCGGTGCGTACCATGCAGCCGCCGACCACGAAAAAGGAGCTCCAACGCCTCATCGGCAAAATCAATTTTGTCCGAGGATTCATCTCTAACCTGTCAGGACGAATCGAGCCGTTCATGGCGCTGGTGAAGACTAAATCTGATGACGAGTTTCACTGGGGGCGAAACAGCAACGAGGCGTTTGATGAGATTAAGCGGTATCGACGACGCCGCTTTGTGCTAGTTCCGCCCCACAAGACGAGCCGTTCTACATCTACTTGTCGCATGGGCGACACGTCCATCGCTTCGGTGGTGGTGCAACTCTACGATGGCGTTGAGAAGGTCGTTTTACCTCAGCCAAGGATGCCGGACGCGGAGACAAGATATCCCGAGGTCGAGAAACTTTGCCTCTGCTGTTCTTTACTCGCACCAAGCTTCATCACATCCTTTTGACGGCAGAGATCATCGTCATATGCAAGTCGGATGTTGTCAAGCACATGTTGTCGGCCCCTGTTTTGAAAGGCCGACTTGGTAAGTGGATGTTTGCGTTGTCGAATTTGATCTCCGATCATCGACTGCGAAGGCAGTCAAGGGACAAGCGTTGGCCGATCTTATCGCTGAACAGATCAGTACCAATATAGCAGCACTATCTATACGTGCATGGGCTATGTTCTTCGATGGATCGGTTTGTGACGATGGTTGTGGCATCGGCATTCTGCTCGTGTCGCCTCGGGGGGCAGAATACTCCTTCTCCATCAGATTATCTACCCCTTGCACCAACAACGTAGCAGAATATGAGGCAATACGTAAGGGAATGGAGTTGCTATTGGAAGCCGGAGCTGAAGCAGTAGAGCTTTTTGGGGACTCAAAGTTGGTGATTAACCAGCTCACGGATGAATATAAGTGCGAAAGTGAATCGCTTTTCCCATATTGGGTGGAATGCCGTGAGTTGATGACACAGTTTCGATACATCAACTTTAATTGGGTCCCAAGATCCCAAAATGCCGACGCCAACAACCTCGCACAAATGGCGTCAGGCTATATAGATATATCTGACGGATCAGAGGTTCAGGTGCAATACCTGGAACAGGATGATTGGAGAGCCGAAATCTTCAATTATTTAAAAGATTCGGCTCGGGGGGCACCTAAACGAATAAGGTACAAAGCCATGAAGTATGTCCTCATAGGAGACGATATGTTCTACAGGACGTTGGAAGGATTACTGCTTAAGTGCCTGGGGCCAACTGAGTTTAATCGGCTCTTACATGAGGTGCATGAAGGCGCCTGTGGAACTCATCAATCGGCTCATAAGATGAAGTGGTTAATCAGGCGATCAGGGTTTTATTGGCCCACCATGCTTGAGGATTGCTTCAATTATTACAAGGGGTGCCAAGCATGTCAGATGTTCGGGAAGATTCAGATGGTACCAGCATCAGCGATGAACCCCATCATCAAGCCTTGGCCGTTTCGGGGGTGGGGCATGGATATGATCGGCAAAATCCATCCGGCGCCGAGTAAAAAACATGAATGGATTTTGGTTATCACAGATTACTTCACCAAGTGGGTGGAAGCCGTCCCTATGAAAAAAGTGAAATCAGAAGATGTGATCAAGTTTGTGAAAGAACACGTCATTCATAGGTTCGGGATTCCCCAAACTATCACGACCGATGGAGGTTCGGTCTTTATTTCTAAAGAATTCAGGAAGTTCTGCGATGACATGGGGATTAAACTGATCCGATCATCCCCGTACTACGCTCAAGCTAATGGGCAGGCTGAGGCGTCCAATCAGAGTCTGATCAAGCTAATCAAGAGGAAAATCGACGAGAACCCTAGGGATTGGCATGAGAAGTTATCAGAAGCATTATGGGCTTACCGCATGTCATGCCATGGAGCTATAAAGACTTCGCCATACCAGCTCGTCTATGGACAGGAAGCCGTATTGCCTTGGGAAATTACGGCTGGATCAAGACGTGTCGCGTTTCAGAATGATTTGACAGCTGAAGAATATGCAGCTTTGATGAGCGACACTATTGAGGACGCAACAGAACTTAGGCTTTGGTCGTTGGAGAAGATTAAGGAAAACAAAGCCAGGGTGGCTCGTGCTTACAATAAAAAGGTTAGACCAAAGGAGTTCCAAGTTGGTGATCTAGTATGGGAAGCTGTGTTGCCATTAGGAACCAGGGACAAGGCATATGGCAAATGGTCTCCTAATTGGCACGGTCCGTACAAAGTTGTCCAGGCCTTGAAGGGTAATGCATACATGCTGGAAGAATTAAGCGGCGAAAAGTTCCCGGTGGCTGTCAATGGTCAACACCTCAAGAAATATTTCCCAAGCATGTGGGACGATGGGCAGTAAGATGTGGGGGCCGATTTAAGAATCGGCCAGTAAAAAAAAAATCACAGCCGATGCGCAGACATCGACTTGAGAAAACGTATGGAGATAACAGTATGCAAATGCAGCCGGTGCACGGGCATCGACTTCAGAAAAACAAAGCCGATACACTGATATCGACTCTAGAGGAATAAGCCCAGATTAGCAAGTGAACGGAATCGGTTCAAGCCAGAAATCGTGATATGAGAGACGAATCTCCTAATGGTTGCTGAGGGATTCAATCTGATGGTTTGGACGAGAATTAGGCCTGTTGAGGTGTTTAGGCAACAGTTTGGCCTCGGATAGCAATATGAGCCGATGTTATGCTATCGGCTCCCTGTACGACAACGCCATTCGACAATCGGCAAGGTTAACAAGGAGGCGAAATTGATTAAGGGATTTTTCTGCATTAATAGGGGGATTCCTTACAAAGAAAGAGCCGATTGCTCAAGGTAGAAAAGGGCAAAAGCCAGCTACTACTACGGGTCCCTAATCTAGGGGCCGTTGCTGCCCTCGTCGTCGCTGCCTCCGGCGCAGCTGCTGAGAGGCTCCTCATCGGAGCTTCCGTAGCCTTCTACGGGAGCCTCATCTTCTTCGTCGTCGTCCTCGCTGTCGTCATCCCACCAGGTGCGGAGGCGCTTCGCTGGTGGGTAGCCTTCAAGGGAGTCGTCGTCGTCGTCTTCCTCCGCCTCTTCCTCGGAAGAGGTGAAATCATCCCAGGAGAAGCGGTCGTCTTCGCTCTCCGCCTCCTCTTCCCCTTCGACGAGGAATTGAAGGTCGCCCTCGCCGTCGGTCAGGGATTTGTCATCCTCAGACCAGATGGAGGAATCGTGCTCCTCCTTGTCCCACGTCGTCGGGGCGAGAATGTCGTGCGCCGCCAACGAGCCCCACTCTGGCGTCGGCTCGCGGGAGGGGGAGGAGTCATAAAAGACCGATGAGGAAGAGGAGGAAGAGGAAGACATGGCTATGGGAGATTGGGGGTTTTTTTTTTTGGGTGCCGATGGCCGGAACAGAGCAGGATGATGGAGTGGCAAACTGCTCAGAGCGGTTAAATAAAGGGGCTATGGTGAAAAAATTCAATGCCACAGCAGTTTCCGAGGAGGCGGTGCCCAAAGACAACGGTCAAATCACACGGAATAGTTGAGAAGACAGGGCATCATGATGAAGAATGTTGCGACAGTTCTGCTCTGCCACGACATGACCCGACGAAAGAAAGCGTAATGATTTTCGAAATGTCATTTCCAAAACCAGGGGGCATGTGTTATCACCAGAATTTGACCGAGTCAGAGGTGGGCCGCGATCAAGATGGACTTGAAGATATACATATAGAAGAAATATGTGAATCGGCCTTACGTGCAAAGTTTGGGCTAGTTTGCCCTTGTATCTGTAACATATTAGATTACGTGTCGGTTTAGAAGTTAGAGTTTGTATCGTGCACGGTGGGGATTATTCCCACGTTAGAAAGTCCCCTGGACTATAAATATGTATCTAGGGTTTATGGAATAAACAACAACCAACGTTCACCCAAACAAATCAATCTCGGCGCATCGCCAACTCCTTCGTCTCGAGGGTTTCTACCGGTAAGCGACATGCTGCCTAGATCGCATCTTGCGATCTAGGCAGCACAAGCTCCACGTTGTTCATGCGTTGCTCGTACTGAAGCCTTGTTGATGGCGAGCAACGTAGTTATCATAGATGTGTTAGGGTTAGCATAGTTCTTCGCGTAATATGCTATCGTAGTGCAACCCTTGCATGTCTAGCCGCCCTCACACCTATCTTAGGTGTGGGGGCGGCACCCCGCTTGATCATTATTTAGTAGATCTGATCCGTTACGATTGCTCCTTGTTCTACAAGGATTAGTTTAATATCTGCAATAGTTAGGCCTTACAAAGGGGGGGAGGATCCAGCGGCACGTAGGGTGTCGTTCGCTAGTCCTAAACATGATGTTCCGGGGATCAACTTCGTGTTGGTTTTTAGGCCTTGTTTAGGATCGGCTTACGATCACCGTGCGTGGCCGCGAGGCCCAACCTGGAGTAGGATGATCCGATTATGCGGTGAAAACCCTAAATCGTCGTAGATCTAATTAGCTTTATCTTGATCAAGCAGGACCACCATATATTCATGCACCCCGTACGAATCATGGGTGGATCGGCTCCTTGAGCCGATTCACAGGATAACCTGAGAGCCGATCGAGGCTCGTATTTAATGTTTACGTGTATGCCATGCAGGAAACTAAGCGAGGCATCTCCATCACCTTCCTGACCAGGTATAGGTCAGGTGGCACGCCCTTGCAATCAGCATCGGACGTGTGACCAGAAGGCTTTGCGGGCCGTCGCTCGGAGGGACCTCAGCCAGCCGCAGCTCTAGGTTGTTCCCGGCTCTACCGTGTTGACCGTCGCTGCTCGCCGGTGGGTTTTGACAGTCAACAGTCATCTTCGACAGCAAGAAAGCCTGCCAATCTTTTCGGGGCAGAAGGAGGCGATGCAGTTTCATCGGCTTCATCATCTTGTCCGCTAGGACTCGATTCAGCCGTCGTGATTAAGTCATCGTTTATCCTCCTGCATCGTCTGCTCCTGGTAAGGATATCGTCCTCGGGGGCTTCTTCCTCGTGAATGTCGCTGTCCTCAAGGGCATGATGAGCATCATCGATCTCCTCGGAATCCTCATCATCTTCTGGCTCCACACCACTTTCGGGTGTGGGAGGATAACATCGGACCACGGTGGAGGCCTGTTAACAAGAGAGGATCAACGGAAAATTGAAAAACAATACGATAAAAGCAAAAAGAAATGAATACGATAAAAAGACCTCAGCTGGAAGGTGTGTTAGATCATATGGAGAGCAAGCCGAAGTTAAGACAATGGTGTCCTTCATGCTGTAGCAAGTAAGGCGCCGCACCTCGTCGTGAAGGTCATCATCCGACAGGTTGGCAGAGCTTACTCTCGACTTGTCGCCTTCAACAGTGTACAACCATAACTGGTGAGGACGGGACATTAGTGGCTGCACCCGAAGTTTTAGAAACACTGAAACTACTTCAGTACCGCACATCGTCAGGCCTCCTGCGTTCTTCAGATCAACGACTTGCTCGAACAGCTTGTCGGCTAGAGCACTTTCGTCAGGAGACAGGGTGTTTCGCCAAGACTTCTTCGGCTTAGCCACTAAGACATCTACAAAGGGAGGAAGGTTGGAACGTCGCCCAGGCACTGGAGTGTCTCGCAGGTAGAACCATTTCTGGCGCCAGCCCTGGACGGATTCTTTCATTGGGAAGTTAAGATAATCAACTTTTTTCTGACAACAAAGCCAACGCCGCCGATAACGGGGGGGGGGGGGGCATTGTTGTCGTTATGACGCTTGACATAGAAAATTTTCCTCCAAAGACCCCAGTGGGGATCGATGCCGAGGAAAGCTTCACAGATAGTGATGAAAATAGAAAGGTGGAGAATGGAATTTGGGGTCAGCTGCCAGAGCTGGATCCCATAGAAAAACAGAAGGGAACGAAGAAACTCGTGCGCAGGAAGAGAAAGCCCGCGAAACAGAAAGGCGACGAACATGACAGTAAAGCCCTTTGGGGGATTTGGGCGAGAGGAAGGACCTGGAAGACGAATATCATCGTCGGAAGAGGAGATGAAGCCGAGGGAGCGGAGCTTATTCACCTCGCGATTGGTAATGGTGGAGGCGGCCCAATCACGGCTGACCTTGGTTGAGCCCGAGGCACTGGTGCTCTTCTTTTTGCCCATGGCGCCCGAAGCTTTCGAGGCTAGGAAGAAGATGAGCAGTATGGAGGCGTAAAAAGTAAAAAATGACAAAGGACCTCTATTTATACCGTAAGACCGCTGGAAGATCGTGGCCATAACCCTAAAGCCATCGTGGGAGGTGGATGAGATCTAGTCGTACACGTGTCGCTCTGCAGAGAGCGGAACCGGCGGCCCATTATTCCCACGATGTGCGGAAATCGAGGAGGCACCTCGGTTAATGCGCATGCACTAGTCATTTCCTAAAAACTGCCCGCGCAGAACTAGGATGGGCCCGTCAGGTCACGTCTTGTCAGTTAAACCGTAGCAGTGGTTACGTCATCAATGAAGTCGTAAAAGCTTGGTTGAGGAGTCGAAGAAATGAAACTGCCGAGTGGTCAACTTGAGTCTACGCACAGATTGCAAGCATCCGCGCCTAGACTCGGGGGCTACTCCCATCGGGAGCGCTGGACGCGCACCCGATAAAAGAAGACTCGAAGATTTTTCCCAGAAAGAAGGGTGTGAAGAAGTATTTGAACAAAAGAACGGTATCCTCAGTTCGAGTCTGCACCCGGTCGCAAGCGCCCGCGCCCAGACTCGGGGACTACTCCCATCGGGAGCGCTAGATGCGCACCCGATAAAATTTTTTTGCATTTCAGGATCATGCCCGGGGACTTGATTCTGAGTAGAGTAACGTTGTTTTGCCAACGGCAGTTAACCAGCAAAGCTGGGCACGTTACTCCATATCCTTTACGCGTCCAAGCTTTACTGAAAAGTACAAGCCCTGATATGAATCTATCGGATGACTTATGAAGACTTGCAAGAAACTTCGGCAGAAGAAGACATTCGAGTGGCACAACTTGAGTATACACACGGATTGCAAGCATCCGTATCTAGACTCGGGGGCTACTCACATCGGGAGCGCTGAACGCGCACCCGATAAAAGAAGATGAAGTTGTTACAAGATGGACAAGAGCAATCAAGGCAGAAGAACGTTCAGTGGAGGCATGCTTTAGTCTCTACCCGAAAGATCTTCGGCTAGACACTCGGGGACTACTGACGTGGGCATTACCCTTCGGGTAACCGACATTGCCCTATCCTGTGCGGCCCAACTGGAGGCCCATGAAGATACCCGATGGCAAGGTGGGCCACTAGGACGGTGCCGAAGAGGATTCCTTGAAGAACAAGACGAAGAGGAGCCGAACAAGGAAAGTTTAGAACTAGGTCTTTTGTAAACCTAGTCGTACCCGGACAGATCTCTTGAGACCTGGCCTCCTATATAAAGGCCAGGAGAGGGGCTACCGAGGGACACAATCAATCTTAACAACTTTAGCCACCATAAGTCTAGAGCTAGGTCGCTGCAGCCCTTAGCCTCTCGACGAGATCACAGCCGAAACCTTCGGCACCCCATTGTAACCCGATATTTTCATAATCAAGATCAGACAGGCAGGACGTAAGGGTTTTACCTCATCGAGGGCCCCGAACCTGGGTAAATTGCTCTCCCCGCTTGTCTGCGAACCGATGTCTCGTGTCAGCCTACAGGATTCCATCAACCCTAAGCCCCAATCGGAGGGCATTGTCGAGGAGCACCCTCGTCATCCGCCGTGACCGGAAATGCGTCTGGGCCCTGCTCCAGCGGGGCGACGCAAAGTGACCGGCCCATCCGCGGAGACGCAAACCTGGCCCAAATATGCGCCAGGTTTGCGTCTCCGCGGACGCTGCGCGGACGCGCCGAGCGTCCTCCATTTCTTACCCGGTCCCGCAAGTCAGGGACAGCGATATCGACCACTTCGACTTGTTTCTTTTTCCCCTTCTTTGCTGCCCTAGTGCGACGCCACCACCCCAACCCCAGCCGCCGCCGTCCGCCGCAGCGCCGCAATACTCATCGTTGGCTCCGTTGTCGCCGCGCAGGAGAGCAGGATCGTACTCGGGGTTGGCTCCGGCACGAACCTACGGGCTGTTTTCGGGCCAAACGTTGCCGGTTGCGTCGCCCTTCCGCGCCGCCCACGACCTGTTCGATCAATTGCGCCGGTAGGTTCCTTCTCCTCTTTTCGGCGCGATTTGTGGCGGCCATTGATCAACAGTTCGTACCCACGCAGATGGACGCGTGGCATATGGTGGAGAAGTTCTGCGCGGAGATCGTTGACTCCTCTTCCGACGACGAGTCCGATCAGTCGGCGCAGACATTGGCAACTACTGCAGCCTCCATGATCCACGAGTTCACCTCAAACCCGGGGCCGCAACACCGGGGCTCTGTGAAGGGGCGCTCCAAAAACCTGCCGCGCAACAGAGTGGCAGGGCAGGTCGGCCTCCACAAGGACTACTTCCACCTCACCTATCCGCTCTTCCCGGAAAAACTATTCCGGCGCCGATACAGGATGTCAAGGGACCTGTTCTTGGTCATTCTACGGGGCGTCAGAAACTACGACCCCTACTTCCAATGCAGGCCCGATGCAACAGGTGCGCTAGGCTTCACCTCCTACCAAAAATGCTCCGCGGCTATTCGCATGCTCTCATATGGAATGGCTGCTGATATATTCGATGAGTATCTTCGAATGGGTGAGAGCACCTGCCTTGAGTCCATGTACAGGTTTTGCCGAGCCGTGATTGCCGTGTTCGGAGAGTATTACTGTAGGGAGCCAAATGTTGAGGATACAAGGCGGTTCCTGTGTATCAACGAGTCTAGAGGGTTCCCAGGAATGATTGGCAGCATAGATTGCATGCACTGGGAGTGGAAAAACTGTCCATTTGGATGGCAGGGTATGTACAGCGGGCATGAGGAGGAACGGAATGTCATTCTTGAAGCTGTCATATCTCAAGATTTATGGATTTGGCATTCATTCTTTGGCATGGCCGGTTCCAACAATGACATCAATGTGTTGCACCGATCACCGGTTTTCGAAAGTCTCATGCAAGGCAAAGCTCCCCGGGTGAGCTATGAGATCAATGGAAATGCATATGACAAGCCATATTATCTTGCTGATGGTATCTACCCTGACTGGACCACATTGGTGAAGACTGTCCGTAATCCAAACTCCGAGAAGACGAGGAGGTTTGCCAAGATGCAAGAGGCTTGCAGGAAAGATGTGGAGCGCGGATTTGGTGTGCTCCAAGCTCGGTGGGCAATTGTCCGTCACCCGGCAAGAACATAGTCGCTGAAGACCATGCATGAGTTGATGACATGTTGCGTGATCATGCACAACATGATCGTTGAGAACGAGCGTTCTGATGGCCGCAATGAGAACCACTGGGAATTTCAAGGTGAGTTGGTTGCGCCAGTTCCTGGAGCATTATCTTGGGCCGACTATCTACATATGAATGTAGAAGTCACAAACGAGAACGTCTCCAAACAGCTGCAGACGGATCTGATTGAGCATCAGTGGACATTGGCTGGCCATGAAGATCATGCCTAGAGGAGTACTATCTTATTTTCATGTAGACTTTTTAAAATTTAAATGCAATAACTATGACTTCGTTGAATTCCTTATTTTGTTGTTTCGAAACTTCATATTTGATGCAAACGCGAAAATACGTCGCGCCGCTGGAGCCACCCCAAGATGCAAACGGACACGCGGACAAAAACGGTCTGTCTCGCGTCCGCCGCGCGACGTAAACGGACATTTCAGACATCCGAAATGCGTCGCGCCGCTGGAGATGCCCTAACCACAAATTTAAGCCGGTCACATGCATCTCGGACATATCCTCGGCTTTCCTCGCCCACGATGAGGTGTTGGCTAAAGCCACGACTAGCACATATTTTTAAATATTTTCTCTCGATGCAGGATCCTTAAGCAAGATTCCTATGGCTCGAATAAGTTAACTGCAACTAATTAGCGCTCTTCCTAGAAAGATGGAGGTCACTCGAGCTAGCTACTTGTCCTTTCGACTCACTCTGCTAGCTACTTGTAGTGGTACATGGATGCATCACGAGTCATGACCTTTTCCTGATTTGCTCAACTCAGCACGCTCTCGTGATGGCCAGACGGTCCCTTGCTCAACTCAGTGGATGCATCATATCATGATCTTTTCCTTCGCTCAACTCAACAAAGCTCTCGTGGTGTCCCCTTGGTGACCATATACTACTTTGAAAAGTAAAATAAAAACCCTTCGAGTATTTCCAAACAAAACGAAATCATTTTTCCATGTCGATTAGCTAAGCATAGGATGCTAGTTAGCTCCACCACATGGTCCGGCTCTGTGCGTGTCCCAAAGCCAGATCTCGGTACCGGGCTCCGTGGCTTTATTCGCGCCCCACGCGACATGATGTCTCCTCCCAAACAGATTATTATCTTATTATCTTATAGTGGAGTACGTACGTTACATTGCTTAGAACAAGAACGATAGCTACAACAATTTGCCACATCATCTATAGTAAGCTATAAAAGTATAGTACATTTATAATACATGATCCGTCTTTTAGTCTCACATAGTGTCTATAAGCACGTGCAAGAACAATAGAAAAGCCATCAACGGGCTATAAGAAAGTGCCATATCATCTATAGTTAGCTTATAGCCAATATATACAATAGTTAGCTATAGAAGTGTGCTACTTTTTATGTAGATGATCCACATATCACTCTCACAAAGTGCCTAGGAGCACGCGCTGCAGCTGGCTATTATCTTGTAGCCTGCTTCTCTTCTCTCTCCTCTTCTCTCTCATCCAACTCAGGAAAACTATATTATTTTAACTCTTATAGCCTGCTGACTGTACCTTATTGTACTTCCTCTTATTAGATAAGAGCCTACTTCCTTTCTCTCTCATAATCTCTCTCCTCCAACTAAGCAACTTATAATATTTTATATTTTATAGCTAGCTAACTGTACTTTATTGTACTTACTTTTACTCAAGTAACGAGAGGTGTAGCAGCTGTGCTGGGACTGGGAGCACCTTTAATTTGCGCTCTAGCTAGCAAATTCTTTTTTTTTTAGATGTAGCAAATTCTTTCCGGTACCGACAAATTACTCCTGGTAAGAATGTAGCACCGTAGGACGCTCTAGGCCTAGCTATGGGCAGCATGCAGAGACGCCATACGAATTGTTACATGAAGCAGGTACAGCTACACAGGTGAAACGCAGAGTACTATGTACGTAGCTCTAGCTGGGCATACACGACGAGTTTGTTTGTTTGTTTGCTTGGTTGTTTATTTGTTCGTTCGTGGAAGTGAACTTTTGACCGGAGTTGAGATGGGACTCCTTGGTGGCTGCGATGTGCGCCAGATTCCCCGAGTCAGGCCGGTAGCTTTTTACAGCGTGCTGAGTCAGTATATGGACCCGACGAAATGACCGCTAGCTAGACTCACGCGCGGTTCAAATAATTTACTCTTTGAGCTGCTCTTATTTCCCATTCCCGGTGCTCTGCGTGAACAGTTTCTTGAGAGTCTCCTTCTCTTCGCGGGCTCCCCTCTCACTCTCCTCCAACAGCCTCATCGGTCGGAGTGACTGGGAGAGGGGAGGCCGGCTCCCCCTGTACATAGTAGTTTAGGAGTAGTAGTTGTTCCCCTAGTGGAGTATGACGCTATGCCGGTGGATGGAGAGCTCCCGGCGTTTCCGAGCGGCGTCGGGTGGCCGGGGATGGAGATCTTTGCTGGTGGCGGCGGTGGCTGCTGCTCAAGCTCCTCCTCCCCCAATCCAAGAATAAGCTTGATGTCGAGGTCAGGGTCCCGGATCTAGGATTTGGGGTCATGGCTGGTGCTATTTGCAGATCGGCGACGCTGCCCAAGATTGGTCCCTCCTGTTTGTTGCTCGCCATGGTGGCGCTCCGATAGCCAACTCCCTGATCTGCGCCAGGGGAGTCATGAAGCTGCTCCCGTGAGCTTTCCCACGTTGGTCCTTGGTCGACAGCCGTCAAAACTGGTCGTAGGGCAACCACTCCCTCATCCTTCGTCAGCGACGGTGTACCCCGGCCTGTGACTGCAGGTCTACAACAACCTCCAGGCCAAGATGTCACTGCGGAGGTCCTCCTACTCCAGCATAGAATGCTCCCGGTGAACCACCCCAAGTGGTCTCATCCCCGGCAGTGAGGCGCTCGTCTATTCTGCGAGTTTTGCTAGCGGCGGAGAAGGAGCGGGACCTGGTTGTGTTTCATGTATTTCTTCTAGGGTCTTTGTGAGGACGGGTTTGTAATTTCTCTTTGCTTTGTAGTCCTTCTTGTAATTGTGACTCCACCGCTTAATACAAGCTTCTAGGTCCCTCTGGGACATGCCCCTGTTCAAATTTTTTTTTACTCTTCCATGCCTGGTTAGGGCATCTCCAGCGAGGAGACCCAAAAATCTGTCCGATTTGGTCTGTTTGGGCCACGTGGAGGACCATTTGGGTTGGTTCGTCCGGCATGTCTAAACTGATGCCACAGTGGGGCGACACAACTTGTCCTACTTAAATTTTTTTCTGACGGAGGAGCTTAGCCTCCATGCTCCGTGCGCGAGCTTGGCGACCTGGGCGTGGCCGTCGACAAAAAGGGGGGAGGGGAGCCGTGGAGCATGGCCAACGAGGAGGAGGACGGCAGGGTGAGGCTAGCGACGGCCGGGAAGAGAGGAGGGTGGCGTCCATGCGCACCTCGACGTCCATCCGCGCATCACCGTCCGCGCCCAGCTGCAGCGGCCCCACTGCTCCCCAAAGCCAACACCATCACCGAGTTGTGAGGCCGTGCGGGCTACATCTGGGCATGGGCAGCCCGGCCCGGACGGCCCGGACGGCCCGGCCCGAAAATCCCGGGTCGGGCTTGCACTTCGGGCCGGGCTCGGGCCTGAAATCTGAGCCCGAACGTCAGACCGGGCCGGGCTCGGGCCTTCTTTTTTGCGCGTTTTAGCCTGGTCGGGCCAGGCTTGTCGGGTCGAGCCGGGCTTTTTGCACGTTCTGGCCGGGTTCGGGCTTAAATTACAGGCCCGACAGTTAAGCCCGGGCTCGGGCCTGACTTTTTACCGCCGGGCTTTTTTAAACCTGGCCCGGCCCGAACTTTGCCCAGGTGTAGTGCGGGCAAGCAACAACAACAGTTGTGCGTTGACCTCGGCGGCCGAGCTCCGCTGCTGCACACGCGCGTGTCGCGTACCAGGGCCCCTCCCTTCAACTGTGTGCCGCCAACCTATGTCTGCGCCCAACACCTCCTTCACGCCCAGGCCCAAGCTGCTCCTCCAAAACACCCGCGGCCGGCTCCAGCATCCCTCGTCGCTCCGGCTAGCAACACACATGCAAACAACTACTAGCAACACCTCCCGAAGCAAGCATCAACAACATCCACGGTTGAGGCGGCGCCGGCGACGGGCCTGTTTCCCAAGGCGGAGTGGAGGCGGGACGGGAGGTCACGGAAGAGGAGGAGGCGCTGCAGGGAGCAGAAGAGGAGGCGGAGTGGAGGCGGGAGGGGCGGATGCAGAGGAGTAGGAAGGCGCAGAACTCCGGGTCAAGGTCCCGCTCCATGGCCTAGTTCCTCGGCGCGAAGGCGAGAACCAGGAAGAGGAGGACAGCGCCATAGAGCGACGGGTTCTAGCTGGCTCGTCGGTGCTAGTGGAGGCGGGAGAGGAATGAGGAGGAACAACGGAGGGGATGAAAGGAGGACCACATGAGAATATGAGAGAGGGAGAGGGAGAAAGAAAAAAAGAAAAGAAAATGAAGGAGGAGGAGGACATCAAGAAACCGACGTGCGGGGCCGGTGTGAATCACAGGCGGACAGACCTGACGCCCGCGCATGTTCGCTTCGACCCATCCGTGACCCAAATTTGGTCCATGGATGGGTCGCCCGCGGACAATCGGTCTGTTTGAGTCGTCCGCTGGAGGGTCTTTTTTGGTCCGCCTATCCGCACGGATCATTTCAGACCGCGCAGAATAGAATGGATAGCCCAGCTACACTCGGTTTCTGCGTGCATCCGCGGATCAAATGGAAAGTCTTTTTCTTCGAAACACAGTACAAACAAAGATGCTCACACATACACGCACACACTTACCCCTGTGAATGCACGCACACCCTACCCCTATGAGCACCACCAAGAGACTGCGTCGAAGAACTGATATGGCGGGTCTTGAGATTGACGGAGTCACCACAGGCGCCTCGCTGTCGACGGGAACATCGCCTCCCACTGAAAAAATATTCCGCCTTTATGAGAGAGACACCAAAGTGTAAAATTTAGGATTTAAACTCTGGTGGACTAGAGATGCCACTGCCCTCCTAACCATCCAACCACGGGTTGGTTATCAAACTCTTTATTTTCTACCACTCGGTTTCTACAGGGGTCAAATGGAAACTCTTTACTTTTTTTGGCGTGGGTTAAATGGAAATTCTGTTCGCTTCTCTTCCCGTGGACGGTGCAGTTTTGATACTCCATCCACCCCGAGATCTGTTAACCGACTGGTCCTAGGTTCGAATCCTATTTGGGGAGATTTGTTTTATTCTTTAATGTAAGAATAAAGAATTGAATTAAAGGGCTTGCTTTGACCCTTAGGAGTAGGTAACCCGTTCTCTATCCTTATTTCTATATCTATTGCATTCTATCTCATCGTATCACATTGTGCTCTACGATTTCACTTCGACAAAAGGTAAGTTGTCAGTATTTTACACGGCGTTAACCTAGCATAAGTAATGACTTATTATGTCCTTCCAAATGCAGCTCAGGGAAATAATGTCCTTCCAAATATAGGTGTGGCATTTGCGATCCACCACCGACCTCCCGTATATGCTTAATTTAGGGTGTAGATTTTGTCTTTGCCAGTAAATTATTACTACTAGCCTTCGATGTAGCCATGTATACGCGTGGAACTTGCATTATGCATTTAGATATCTATAATATCTAAATTGGAGCAACCCACTAAGAATAATTCTCTCAACATGCAAGCATGCCACATCATTTGGGGCCCATATTAAAAAAAACTTATATCTGGAAATATAGCTATGCCACATTATCAATTTCTCTTTTTATTTTTATTAGCAGCAAATAATCACTTCCATTTCTTCTAATTAATCAATCATCATTAAAAGGCGTCATGCACCATCTATTCACCTCCCTCACGCACGTTCATCTCTTTGCTCATGTCTTGTGATTGTCCATTGACTTATAACTTTGCTTCTCCTCATCTTCCACTCCCAAAAGTCAATAGCACAGGCCATGCACAACCTAGGCCTTCGGCTGTTGTCGAACTTCCTCTTCCAAATGGTTTCATTTCTTATCCTCTTCCTCTTCTCCATTAAATTCTCTTAGAAACTGACACGCCAACACCTGACCACTTTCTCTCCTCCATGATCTCTACAAGAAGAAATTTATGGAGGCACCTGAGCAGCTTACGTTTGAAACTAATGAAGAATCTGAGGAGACATATTGTGATATAAAAAGCCCTACTCCAAAGAGGGAATCTCCAGCCATATAGACGATTGGTGTTCTCTACGATCCAACACATATTTCCTCCATCACGGTTAGGCATTCATCTACCAGGAGTAGTCACTTTTCGAATTTTTCATGTGCGGGACAGTGTATGAAGCGCGTGGACATTGTTTGTTGACGCTTCTCCTATCGCTATGTGCTATATTGTTGAAGCCATCATTGATCGATCGAATCCAATTTAGAGTATACTTCTTATGTCTGCTGATTATGGTTTGTCTTCAGTCGAGCAACCCAATCTGCATATCGACTTGATCGAGCTAACAAAGGCTTGCAACCATGTATACTGGACGCAAAAGCGGGGGTTAAAGTATCACATCACAAGTTATTTCTTCTCCACCATGCAACTAGGTATGTGGCTGTAAAAAATTCAACCAGGTATGCCAAGTTCTCTCTCCATCCATTTATAAAATTTCTTATTTAGGTGTGCCACAAGTATTATGCAACTCAGTTTTGTATGCGTGTGTGAACTAGCTGGTGAATGCGTTCTGTTCTGTAGTCTTTCTCCAGCTCAACGTACGAAGATGTGATTGATTCTCAAGAAGTAAAAATATAGAGGTGCAGGGAGCAAGCTACACCATCTATTTTGCAGCTATGATTTTAAAAATATGGGTGTAAAATTCCACGTATTTTGGGCTTATGATATAGTAGAAAAACCATTACTACCTACTCTATTTTGTGCAATTGTTCTCTAAAATTAGTTCTAAAATCTTTCATGCAAGAATTCAGTTTTTTTTGTTCTTAATCTGGAGAACAATCTTTCTTTTCCCTTTATTTATATGGATTAATTTGGTCTAGACTTAAAATTTGTTTTTTTCCTTTTCATCATTTAGGGTGCTTTATTGTTTCCTCAGTTTTATGGATATCAGAAGAAGTTCTTGAAATGTTCTTTCCGAAGTGGCCACGCCCCCGCGTCGTCTCCCCTGGCGGCTCGGGGGGAAACCCTAGCGCCGCCGCCTAGCCCCTCCCGCCCTCTCCCTCCCCCGCATCGCCGCCGCCGGAGAGAGCGCCGGCGAAGCCGCGCGCACCTCAAGGATGGTGGCGGCGGGGCAGTCTCTCTCCGCCTCCTCGTCTTCCCTCGCGTTCCCCGGCGCGGGGGCGCTGCGGCGGCAGCGTTTTGGCTACGGGCTGGCGGCGGAGCGGCTTCGGCGGCCGCATCGGCGGCGTTGCTTCGCTTGGTCACGCGGCGGCGGCGCTGCTTGCGCAGCAGCAGTGCCGCATCGGGCGGCGGCGCTGGTTCTGGGAGCTGCGGCGGCGGCGGGTCTGCTCTGGGAGGCTGCGGCGGCGGGTCTGCCTCGGGCGGCAGCGGCGGTGGAGCCGCAGCGGGAGCAGCGTGGGCGGAGGGGCCTGCCGATGGCCATGGCGGCGGTGCTGCATCTGGTGTCTGCGGCGTTGGGCGGGCCCCGATCTGGGCCTGTCAGGCCTGTTGGGCCAGTTGGCTGTGCGGTGGCGGCTTCGGATGGTGCAGGGTGTTCACGTCTGCGGGCTTCGGCGGTCGTCCTCGAGCCCCGTGTCGGTGTTGTCGGCGTCCCCTCTATGTGGCGTTCCGGCGGCGCCCACGGTGTTCTTCGGCGATTCTCCGTTGGCTTCGGGATGTGTTGCCCTCTGCGCGTGGGCGGCTACGGGTTAGCGGTTGCTGATGGTGGTTTTGTGCCGGTCCTTGTTGGCGGGCGCGAGGTCTTGGAACTCTTCGCTGGGCGAAAGCTCTGTCTTGGCGGCCGGCCGGGACCGATGACGGCGACGCCTGTGGGCGCCGCTACCTTCTTGAAGGCGTCGTCGTAGCGGGTGTTTCTTGTTCTCCGCTCGGGTTCTCCGGGGGAAACCCTAGATCCCTCGCGGGATCGGGCGTGGGCGGCGCTCTTACGTCGCTTTGCCTCCTGGGGCCTCGGTTTGGATGTCCACCGGACAAGGGGACTTGTGGAGCGTTTTGGTGGTTTTTCGGTGGAGGCGGGTTCGTCTTCGGTCAGGCGGGGCGCGGCCTCGGGGCCGGTGTGGTAGTTGGAGCGGTGGCTCCGGTCTTTCGCCTCCGCCTGTTGCGTTGAGGTGTGGTGTCGACCTAGCTGGTCGTCGACCCGTGTGGAGCGCAGCCTCGGGGCTGGCGTGTGGTGTCGTGTTGTACGGTTTTTCGGCCAGTTTTCCTCATAAACGGGCCAACTCTTTTCTCCTATATCAATGAAAGGCAAAGCTTTTGCCTCGTTTCAAAAAAAAAAAATGGATATCAGAAGATGCTTCTTTTATCCGTAAAAATATCTCAAGAGAATTTGACACTGAATATTCACATGTGAAAACAAATACTAGAAACAAGCTTATCAGACTTAAATAGAAAATTGTACTTTTACTATAAGTACACATGTAGTCACTCTCAAAGAAACTTTGTTACTAACTAAAATAAGTGTAATGTTCTTCAAAGCTCGGTCCAATCCTCTTCAAAGGAGTTAGACTAATAGTTGTACTTTGGTGACATTTGACCTGAGAAAATGCATATTACAGGCACATATGTGTTGCAATATGACACTCAATATTCATGCTCATCAGATTTTTATTTATTCACATCAAATTATGTTGAAGTTTCCGCCGCAACGCGCGGAGTATCATCTAGTGTATAACAATGCTCGCATTCTTAGCTTCTCCTCTCTTTCTCATCGCTACGGTAGTTGAGATTCTCCTCGAGTGTCCTCGGCCAAGCTAAGGTCCTCTCCGACGGTGAGGCAGCCCGTAGATGGCTGAGGTTGCCGGAGAACCAAGGTGGAGGGATCCAACCCAGAGATAGGTTGCCAAATCTGGCCTGACAAGGGGGTAACCTTGACAATGCCTGTTGATGATGGACTTGGATTTTCAGAAAAAGAGAGCGCTGGTGATATCGAAGATCGGTCAGCCAAACTAGGTAGCCAACGAAAAGTATGATCAAGGACCAAGTCGCCGAGATTGTATTACGAAAATAGGGTTATAGGGGTGTTGCATGGTTGTGAATCTAGATCTCCCTCCTGGTGGCTCCTCCTAGCCTTTATATAGTGGGCTAGGTTCCATAGTCTACCTTTGGGTCGGTTACAACATATAGATCGGTTTACCCGATATGGGCCTAGCCTACCTATTTTACATAGCTCTTGGGAGGCACCCCTCACCGGAGTATCGTCGATCACACAACGACAATTGGCTTCTGTTTGTTGCCATGTCTTTACATCCGTTGGGATCTCCGGGAGTACTCCAACATCAACGCTTCATCGACGACATGACGTTGTCAAGCTGCTGTATCAAATGGTCATCTAGCGACCACTCCGAGCTCTGGTACTTCTCCCTCCAGGCTAGTGCGCCAAAGAGGAGGGTTTTCATCAGCTCGGTCATGGCAATCCACGCCGGTCTGTCTCCAAGTGGTACAATCCCCAACAAAGACGTTGGTTGTCGTGGAATCAAGCTTGACTTCATCGACGGTGGACAAGGACCCGATGGCGTTTTCCTATACCTCTGTAGAGTTCTTTGTGTAAAATTTGGAGACTGCTTTGTAATTTTCTTTTATTTGGAGACCTTCCTTGTAAAATGTAACCCGATAACTCTTAATTAATGTAGCATCCGGACCCTTCAGGGTTCTTCCCCGTTAAAACAAAAGAGATATACATACCCCTTCGCTCGTGAGGTGAACCTCAGACGATTAGGGTTGTCTGCCTCCCGTCGGGGCTGCCTCCGATCTAGCCGCCTCTATGGCCTTCGGGTCATGGAGGTGGGGCGGATCGGGGCTCTGATCGGTGGGAGGGTTCCGTTTCCCAGTTTTGAGAGCTTCGTTCCCCGTCTTTAGGTTTTTTGTTTGTAGGGGCGGCGCTCAGGTGGTGGTGGGGGCGCCTCGTGCAATAATATTTCCCCGGCTTCAGCCCCATCTTGACGGCTACGTCGAGAAGCTTGTGGGTATGGTATGGTCTTCGAGGATTTCGTCTGACTGTGTGGATCTTCGGATCGTCAAGGAGCTTCATCGACAGTTCATCCTACTTCTTCGTCTCCGGTACGGATGTGGTCTTTTCGACCCGTTCGACGACTTCTCGTCCGCAACCAACAACGGCAGGCTGGCTCAGGGAGGAGCGGCAGCGACGGTGCGCCGTCGACACGGTCTGGAGGTTGAAGATGAAGGGCTTCTCAAGGATCTCGTTGTAATTTTCGTTTTTTTGAGCTACTTTGTACTGTTCGGTGTTTCTTTTAATGCTAGTGCCCTTTTTTTGCAAAAAAAAAAGAGATATGCTTAACAAGTTCAATGGTGACCAAGTCAGCAATGAAATTCACACAAGGGCTAATCATCCGAGCAGAGAATGGAGAAGGGAAATATATTTGAAATTATTTTTTCGAATGATAAAGCCAATGCAAGGCTTCTAATTGAGAAATACTTATGTTGAAGCTCGTCTTGTCATACCAGCTTCAACATGATGTAAGAGCATCTCCTGTCGCGTCCCCCAAACCGTCTCCAAACCGCGCCGGATTGAGCGTTTGGAGGACATGTTTCGTTCATGCCGCGTTTGGAGGACGTCGCTCCCCAGTCGCGTCCCCCAAACAAAATTTCGGAAATTTTAAACTTGAGCGAGATTCGATTAGATTCATCCAAACTTGGCATATATTACATAGATTCAAACGAAATTTGACTAAATTTAAACTAAACCTAATCTAGAAGTACTTGCGGCGGCCGGAGGCGTCGTAGTACTGGTGGAAGGTGTACATGTCGTCGGTGACGACCTCCTGCTTGACGCGCTCGTCGGGCTCGTCGACGGGCGCGTCCTTCACCAAGCCGCTTGGTCCTGCCTCGCCGTCGTCGGTGAGGTCCACGAGCGGCTTGCCGGTGTCGCGGATGGACCCTGGCGATCGCCATGTCGAGGACGCCCCTCCAGGCGTCCTTGTCGTTCATCGACGCCAAGCACGCCGCCCGCAGCCCTGGGTAGTCCTCGGGGTCGTCGCTGCTGGCGATGAGCCCCTGCTGCCGCTCGTACTCCGCCAGCAGCGCCGCCTGCGACGCTTCCTCCGGCTCCTCCTTCACCTCCGGCTTCGGGATGAGGAGGGCGCCGCCACGCCTCTCTTGCTGCCGCCGGCTGCCGCTGCCGCCACGCCTCGTGTTGACGGGCGTCGCTGGCTCCTCCTTCACCATGCGATTGGGGACGGTGTAGGGCGCCGAGCGGTACGACGAGGACAGCGTCGATCGGGCCGGTCCTAAGGAAGAAGAGTTCGAGGAGGACGAGTACGTGGTCCTCCTCGGCTGCCATTGCGGTGGTCCTCCTCGAGGAGACGGTGGCGGTGAGGGCGGCGTCTCCAACCTTGGAGCGCCGTTGCGGATGCCGCGGATGACGCTGTCGAGGGTGCGCCCCGGAATGCCCCAGAACAGGGACGCCATTAACGTCGCTTGACCAAAGGTAGGCGACGGGGTTTTAGCCTTCCGAGCCGCTGATGCGTCGGGCCTGCGTCGCTTCGCTTCGCTTCGCTTTTCGTTGTGTCCGGCGTCCCGGTGCATCCCCTGTGGGACGGGGACGGGTTCGGGCCGCCGGACTTCGTATCGGGCCGGCCGGACAAAAATCAGCTTTAAAGAACGCGGCTGAAACCCCGGGCACCAAATCGGTTTGGGGACGCAACCGGAGATGCTCTAATAACTAATAAACCGGGAAGAAAACATCATGCATGCGACATTCTCAGCATGACAAAAGCTTCGACAAAATACAAAGCGGGGCACTAATCTCCAATCACCAAGGGGCGGTGGATAGATGCATGCACTGTATCTTCCACACACGGTAGAAAATCCGCACTATTTGGTGTAGACTGCGTTTGTAAGCCACGAGCGAATACATGTTGGACACGTCTATATCACAACCGTGTCAGAGTCAGACTCTTTCCTATGTCGAAACAAGGCGATATAGCGTGGCCGCAACCACCGACCCGGTATCGTAGTCGCGTTGGTTCTCTTCGTCCCCCATCTCTCCCTCTACCCTCATCCTCTCGCTCTGCCTCCGGCGATGGATCTTAGAAGAAACGTCGCCGCCGGCGTGCCTTCCGGAGACATGTACGAAGCCCTCTACCCTCTTGCGTATGTGGTGGTCGACGTAGGCACCTCTCTTCTCTCGATTGTCTCTGTGCTTGAACGCAATCAATATGGTATTAATTTTTCTCCTGCCGCCCCAGCTACCCACCGTGGTGAATTTCTTCCTAATTCTTCTTCTCTTGCGTAGGCAGGCCTTTCTCTTGGCTCTCAGCAAGCGCTTGTATGTTTACATGGAGTATGAATCGGGATCTCTTCGAACGATGAACTGCCTAAGTTTTTGAGGTGAGTCAACTGTCTGTTCATGCGTTTCCCAGTTACTCCCCTCTTGTTTGCCGATGAAAACGACTCTCTCCTCTGGCCGGTAGATCTGGTTTTGATCTACAGCTTTGGTTTTCAATCAACTACCGGGTATCCTCTTTTGGTTTCTCCTCGGTTTTTTAATCAAACCGCCGAGACTCCGTTTAGTCGATCTTCTCGTTGATTTTTCAATCTTTACAGGTTAAGTTTGTTTTTCTCCAACTGAAACGAACGCATCTATAGATTCTCTGATGCGGCTGTGGATTTATTTCTTCTGATAATTCCGTTGTTTCCCCCTCGTGCTTGGAGTTTGTGGATTTGTTTCTTCCCATATGTGACTTGTTTTTCCCTATCGTTCTTGTTTTCGCCAGATGCAATTTAGTACCACCACATGGAAGGATCCTTGATGCTTGAGTTGGACAGCTTAACGGACGATGAGCAGTCTAGTAACTATGTTCTCTCTCATTTTTGCTCATTAAAACGAGTATTCATGTAATGTTGTTGCTGTTGAATTGATATGTCCGTCAGTCATGATGTCCCTTCTTTTCGCCAGATGCAAGCGCTCGATGGATGGAAGAAGGCGACCCACGAGCCCTTTACGCCCCCCACCCCCTCCGGTTCCGGCTCGCCTCGCCTGCTGGCTACGGCCATCTGTGAGGCCGTATAGGAAGCATATGGCGTGTTGGGGTTATGTTTCTTTCTGAACGAAATATCATGTGATACTCTAGCACACCTGCAATATGCCAGCATATATTTTCATATTACTTCTCCTTATTAACTAGCATACTTTATATAGTATTCCCTGTTTTTAGAAACGTATAACCTTCTTTTTTTCTTGGAGTGGGGTTTTTTTTTTTTTTTCTCTTCTTTTTGTGAACAAAATATCATGTGATACTTTAGCACCCCTATACAATATGCCAGCCATATATTTCCATATTACTTTGATCTCCTTATTAACTAGCATACTTATTACAGTATTCCCTGTTTTTAGAAACTTATAACCATATCGATTTCAGTGCATCTTGATCCTTGCTGTAAAGATAATTGTGGCACCTTCTACTTTTGCAGCAATCTCTTTCCACTTTATAGTCACAGTTTTGTTCTGACTATATACTTATATGTCTTTGCTTTTCTAGTTTGAGCTAATGGTTTGGCTACACACGATGCCTTGCTGGTTAGGGTACACTAGCTTTCTTCTGAGGTTTTAGTCGAGCTGTTGATGTCTCCACCTTGGAGGGAGGCCATTTTGCACAAGAACTCAAGCCATCATTGTTTTCTCTACTTATTTGGTATAGTGTCCTTATTGTACTGAGCACCTTTTATCCTAATTCTGATTTTTACACACGAGGATGTCCTCGCATCTATATTCTACTAAAAATTAGAGGTTTACATAGAATCCTATCAGTAAGAAATTAGTGAAATTCTTCGAAGCTGAATTTTGAACCGGAGAGTCTAGTCTTGTCGTGTTGACGACTTAAAGTAGCTGCATGTGCCAAGTTTTCTTGGGGTCTGCAAGATGCAAGCATGTATAGTCGAAGGCTAGCGTCACATAACAATAATCTTTTGAAGGAGGTTGCCTCACGTGTTGAGACCTTCCCTGGGACAGAGGAACCTCTTGTTTGCTAGACATGGTCAATGGCCGTGTGGCATCATAGAAATGTGTTACGATGTTCATTGAAAACACAATACAATATTTTCTGCTTGGAGGGAGCAACTTAGTACGATTATTTTACTTCCTTAAAAAAGTTTGAATCAAACATTTAATTCTTGCCTTAAGGAAGAAACAATGGGCGACATTGATCGAGTCTGTCTCTAACTGACCATATCACTCTGGCTCAAAGAGATGCTTGATCATGGCATCGGTTCCAACATTGACCTCTAATATATACCAAATTATATGGATGAGTAATGTATAAATGATACATTTGCAGTTTTTGCAGTTTTTTTTATATGTCTATATACTAATTTACAATCATAGTTACAATCATAGTTCAAGTTGTAAGTTATTGACTAGTGGAAATCAAGGGTGCGTTACATTTTGAGGATCGAGGAGTATACAAAAGCTAGCACTCGCTTGAGTTAGAAAGAATAATGTGATATTCTTTACTATATGGCTCTTCGCAAGCATGTGAACTGGCATCTCAATAGTTCTGTATACCGCTACCTCAATTGTCTAGTATGCTTGTATATTTCTAGTTGTTTCTAGTTTTGTTAATATCATATTTAATCCAAGTGTAATGATAATGATACACCCTTTTTCCAAAAAATGTCACACATCAGTCAAACTATATAGAAAACATATTAACACTCACAACATTAAATAAATATTATTAGAATCATTATGAAATATATTTTCATATTATATTTATTTGATGTTGTAGATTTGTTGATAATTTACATACATCGACAAATTTTATAAAGTATGCACTATATTTTTGCAAAGAGAGAGTATTACGTACCTTTTTTCACCTGAAGCTCTAGTTTGGAATCATAAGTGTTGTACAATTTTAGATATTGCCCAGTCTAACTCTTCATGTCCGCACTGATGTCCGCACGTGTTCTGATCTATTTGGAATCTTGTACGTGACTACCAGCAGGTTAAGCTAATGTCACAATTGCACATTGATGAGACTGAAATACATGATGCTCTCTACGTACCAGCTTTGCGCCTATGGAGCCGGGCCCTTGAGATCCCCTTGATGCATTCGAGGGTATTATCGTGCGGACCACCATCTTGCTATCTAAAAGGTAACTTGACTAGCTTTGCCAAACATCTTTCACTCTATTTCTCTAGAATTCAAGCAAGTCATTGTTTTAAAAAAAATTGACACTTTTTTTACGAGACAATGAGTGCAGGGCTTCTTTTCATTGTAGGAATGAAAAACACATGAATAAATATAATAAACTGACTTCCACAATAGTTCATTTCTATTTACTCTTATTATAAAGGTGTAAATTCGTGGTGATGATTTGTTTACCCCTTACACTCTCTAGTCTCTCGCATTACTAATTATACATATATAGTAGTAACAAATTTACATTTAATATTATCAAATAAATCTTTCTCTAGTAATTAAAAAAAGGAAATGCATGAACTCCATGATTAAATACTACACATTACTAATTATACATATATATATATTAGTAAAAATTACATTTAATATTATGAAAAAATTCATTCTCTGGTAATTAAAAAAAGCATGAACTCTGTGATTAAATTGATAGCCAAGTGATCAAAAAATTCTTACCAGACTGTAATTGGTTGTTTTAGTGAAGGAATGGTTCCCATATTGCATTATTGTATTGTATGTTCAAACATATGAACAGATTTCATGTATTTTCAATGTATTCAGCTTAATCTTATTTGCTTGTGTATAGAAAAAGGTGCATGTCTAGTTGCAATTTAATAGAAATAATAATTTCCATGATGTTAGACCCATCTCCAATTCTATATGTTGAATCCTTTTGTGCTGCTTGTATTTTGATATCACAACAAGGGCTGAATGCACAGCCTAACTTATAAATCTTTTCTTGGATGTGTTGTCAACCCGTGTATTTGTACGAGACGCTCCCTCCCGGGCTGTCCGCACGGACGGCTCCAAAGGCTCCCAAAAAACAAAGAGCCTGATCTGCGCCTCCCTAGCCGGCGCCGGTTGTGGTGGCGGCGCCCGGCCGCCTAACGTGGAGGTGGCTGGCTCCATGCTCGGTCTCGAGCAGATCTTGGCATTTTGGGTTGGATCTAGTGGTAGTGCCTTGCGCATGTTTCGGTGGGTTAGGCTTGAAGGGTGTTTCAGGCTCTTGCCATTGCGCTTGGTTGGAGCTGGCACGTAGCTACCAAAAAGCGGTGTGGGACGTCAGTGGGAGATATGTTGTGCGAACTCGGGTGCCTCGCATGCCATCGGGGCGGAGCAAAGCCTCTCAGTCCTTCCTTTTCCCCAATTTCCGTCATTATTTTTGTTTGTTGATATAAATCTAGTCCACCTTCGACTATCTCCTTCCCCTCTTCCTTGGCCAGCCGCCGGTCCTTGGGAGAAGGTCTCCTTCCTGCGTTATGTCGTCTCGTCAGCTCCTTAGTGACGTGCATGGCCATCTGTTCCAGTTGGTCATCACCACAACTTCCTCTTTTGTGGCGTTGCGGTGCGAAGAGCTGAAGGCTCTAGGCGAAAGCGCTCCACGTTTGTTCGGTGCTAGCGACCATGATGCTCACGAGCGCAATTCCCCTGCTTGAAGTATCGTAGTAGAACCTTCGCTCTTCATTCATAATCGTCATAAATCTTCAGATGAAAACTTGGACCCTCTTGGTCGGGCGACGACAGCACTCCGGTGTTGCCATCTTCTTGAAGGCGTTGCCTTAGAAGCCTTTAGTAGTGTTTATGCTCCTGGCGTGTGGTCATCGCGTGTCTTGGGTTTGTTTGCTATGAAGACATAGGGACTCCGGTTAAGGTTTGGGCCCAATCCGGCGACACTCTCTGGTGGCGGGGGATTTAAGACTCCAAGCCTTCTGCTTTTAGCCATTATTCTCCTTTATGGTCGCACTATGTACTTCTAACCGGTTGATGGCTTCGTTAATTCAAAGACGAAGAACCCCAACGTAGCTGGGATGGTAGGCATGGCGCGTACCCACGAATCCTACTATAAAATTTTAAGCCGTGGGATCCTCATTATTTTTAATTGGAAGAAGGGCTCATTTCAAGATTTCCGTCTAAAAAAAAGTGAAGGTTTCTAGGACGCAAACTAGCCCTATAGTGAAAATTGGTCTCTAGAAGAAACAGGCGGAATGTGCGAAGCTGGCCCAGCCCATGTCACCCAGTTGGGTCGTCTATATATCTTCTCTGCCTTCCCCTCCCTGCAAGACCTAACACCTTCGTGAAGGCGGCCACTTCTCCTGCCCCTTCCAAGATCAGCGATAGGCAGGTCGATTGTCCAGTACTCTTCACCACCTCTCGATTCGAATTATTACTGTCACTAATTACTCTCACTTGGTACCCGCAGGAGTCTTGGAGATTCATGGCGTACCGAGCTGGTGGTGGAGGTCGCAGGGTAGGCAAAGTCAAGAAGGGCTCCTCCTCCGGGAAGGTGATTTTTTTTTTTCTCGAATTCCAGTGCTGTCGATCTTCCACCAATTATCCTTTCCTTCCAAGCTAATACTGCCCATTTAGCCTAATAATATCGGATTCCAGGGTATTTATTTGGTATTTGCCGAATTTTTGGAATTCCTAACAAAGAAGTTTGGGGGTACTGGGCAGACAAAATATAGTTTTTTTTTCGAATCCTTTCGAAATTTCAGTTCGAAATAGTACTTCTTGTAAAATTACTCCCAAATTGTTGAAGTCCCTGGGGTTCTGGACCAGAACAGATAAAAAAAATTAATTTTCCCCATGGATAGTTTAGCCAAAACGTCATATTCAACATGAAAATAGTTTCCTGAGTAGTTGATTTGGGCATGGCCAACACTCCAGCATGGACTGATGGTCCACAGGTCCAGCTCGGAGGGCAGTTGCAGTGGAGGAGAGAGAGGAGAAAAAGGTTGTAGCTTGCAGAAGATCCTTTGATTAGTTTTGATTGATTTGTAGCAACCTGCGATGCATCACACTTAGCTTCATGCGATCTATCTCATGATGAATCTAGTTTTCCCGCATTCAGTTTTGGTTGTTCTTTAACACCACTATCTGTTAGTGCTCCCTCGTGGTACTGACTCTCCTTGTCAGTATTCCCCATCATCTGAATGTCCGAGAAGATTAACAAAGTAAGAGTAGAGTTCTTGAGAAAAGTCTAACCACAAATGCAAATTTCAGCACACTTTTCATCTGCACTTTCTTCTATTACATGTGGATATATGAATGTTGCTGAATGATGATATAGACTTTTACCTGTTATTTTTTACTTAGGTACTGCATTTTGAATGTGCTAATGTTGGGTTGTATCTATCTCGCAATTTGCAGCTGGTGTTATCCCCCAGTGAACAATGGGAAGTGGGTAGCCCTAATGCCCCTGCAAACATAGTGGTCACAAGGGAGGAGAAGAGACTCGAGATCATTGAAGTTCTTCGTTCCTTTGGTGTCACCAAATTGGTATGTGAACTTGACAGATTGCAAACAATCAACTGTTAATGATATCTGTAGTGGTATTTATCCTTAAACAAAAAAAAGGTTTCTATATGCCCATTTTTTGGCAGTGCCCATTGGCTCTGGTGGGCATATAGGGCATATATTCTGTTGCATAGTATCTTTTATAAGTTACGAAAATTGTCTCCTACAAAGGAGCGTAGCTACCCACGTCTAGTCTAGCTTTGAATTTGCAAGAAGAAAATACTAGTCTAGCTTTGGGCATTGATACTAGTTTAGCGTCGATAAGTGGTACCAGTTCGTTTGTTTTGGAATTTGCGAGCTGGAAAACCTTTACCAAACCAGAAGTGAGAAAAAAACATATTTGGGCATTAGACATTTTGCAGGCTATACCATATCAATAGTTGAGCTAGTTGGTCAGTGTGGTAGAAAGCGCAAATAGGGATTGATAAATTTTATTGCAACTGGTCCCTCGTTCATGCATGCATGCTCGCGAACAATCTTTATGTGGCTTTCAAACGACTGACACTGCCAGAGAGCAGCAGCCCATTTTCTTTTGGTCAGACCACATGCAAGCCCCGACTGAGAACCGTTAACTAGGCGTTAGCTGCCTGTTTGAGATTGATATCATCGAACGGTTCCTATAGGATGGGTAGCTACCCTCCTTTTCAGAAAATCCTCTCTCTTATAAGTTATAAGAAGACATCTCTAATTGTGTCAGGATTCCTTGAGGGTAGTAAGTCATTTTGAAGTTTAATGAAAGATTTTTTCGATGTATTACTGCTTGCACTATTGGATTACTATGTGAAGACGACCTGCTCTACCAAAGTGATTGGTTGTTAAGAGATTTATATTTACTTGGGTGGTTAACAATTTTTTTCGCTCTTGACAATCTGTGTTTGTCTTGTGTTTATCAGGAACTTGTGCCAGTTTACAATGTACCGACCTTCAGGCAGGGTCAGAATCCTGATGTTGATCCCTTGAACGTCGAAGTGTGCAAACGATACACCGTTATGGGAGATAGGCGCAGGGATTACCTCTTGCTTGAAATCAGAACTAGAGGCCAGGAAACTGATCAGACTAAGAAGGAGAAGAAAGCGATCCGTAGGGAACTTGACGCATATGAAGATGAGGTAGCAGAGTTGTTCATCAAGATTAATGATGCTCGTGGTATTCCTGTGGACGTTCCGGAGCAATTCAGTGACTACCCTATGTACGTGCCAAAGAAGTGAGAATGCCCGTGATGCATCAAAAAAACACCTGCTATGCATCAAAGAGTTTGTCTGGTCTTTTCTATATGCCTGCAATGAATCAAATGTTATGTAATGCACATGTTAATTTTGTTAGCCTGGAGACTAGCAGTGTTTGATGTACTTGCTTTGCTGTGCAAGCAATGGGGGAATATTAGTTTCGAATGTTGGATGCCTGCAGAGTTTTGTTTCTGTGCTTATACAGCATGTTCATCAATAGTCTTTGCTTCTGTAAGGCATTATGGGTGTGATTTGTGCTTTCTACCGTGGAGCTTCGAGCTTCTAGATTTGCATTATGGAATATTGATTGGTGCTTTTCTTTCTGCCGTGGAGCTGGGTAATTGTTCTGCTGCAGCTTCTCTTAAGACCTGCTCAGCGATGGTTGATGTTGGCATCAACCAGATAATAATCTATCTAAGCTGTATGTACTGGCCGACATCAACCAGATAATAATCTATCTAAGCTGTATGTACTGGCCGTTCGATCATCATAAGAGGGCGTTCTGGTATGTCCGAATGGGCTGGTGGGTTGACTTTTTATTATGCTACAGCTATGATTCCAACGTTTCAACTGGACCTGCTTATTATTGGCCCCACGGTACAGCGATGGAGATAGTCGTTGCGGCTGCGTCGGAGGGATCAAACAGAACTGAACGTTTGCCTTCTTCCGGTTCTCCTCCTGATTCGCTGTATCTCCTGCTCCCCACAAGCGGCCTGTATCCACCTCACGTCGGTATCTAGAGCAAGGCCCCTTCCACAAATTTACCCTCCGCAAAAATCACACACGTAAAATTCCCACAGATTTGTGCTGAAGCGATGGAGTTGTCGACAACAATGACGGAGAACTGTCATCAACAAGAGCTCGATGCAAATCAGCGTCACGCTGAATGGTGTGTCCGCCAGGCAGAGGCAGGAAGATGCTAGTCAAATTGAAGAAGATGACGGCGGCGCTAATGCCCATCGCCACAACCACGCCACTGCTCGTGCCGGGTCGAGTACTGGAGCAGCAAACAACCACGGCATCATCATCCTCGCGTTCCTCGACGACTCAGGTTGTGAGAGCTGGTGCCCCTTCACGTGGACGCCGTCTTCGCTTCTGCTATGCCCACCAGGTGTTCGAGAAAATTTCCTGCCCAATACGACCATGCCGAACTTGTGTTCATAGCCAGTGACACTACACCACCTGCCAGAAACATGTCCGGTGCCTGGAGCTGCACACTGACAGGTGTGGGCGATGCTGCCATGAACACGCCCGCAGGCTGTTCGACGCAGGTTCACACATGGCTTCCAGATGTTCCTGGTGCACGCGCTCGCGACATCGACACCAACAGGACTTGTGGTCCTCTTTGCCAAGGGGAGGAGCACCCTGCAGTTCGGTTTCCACTACTTCCGCAGATCTCATTCCCTCGTTTTCATGGTGGCAACCCACAGCTTTGGAGAGATAAGTGCCTCGAGTACTTCAAGATAAACGAGTGCATTTGGGTTACTACTGCTACACTTTACATGCAGGGTGCGGCTGCCGATTCGTACAACGAGTACAAGTTGATTCGACCTGTTGGTGATTGGTCCCAGTTCATCAGGGCCATGGAAGAAAAAAATTCTGCTGGGGCTTTTAGTCTGATATTGGGCTGCCATGTGGTGGAGTTATCCAGTCCATATTCGTCCCTGATGGCTGGCAGTCGTTCCAGGTTTGCAAGATGGTGTTGTCGAGGTGTTGCCACAAGACACACTAGTTGCGGTGGCTGTTTTTTTGGTGCGTGAGGCAGTGCTAGTCGTTTGCGAAGACAAGACGAACATGAATAGTGCTATCCATCAGACTTACGATGAGATTTGTGATGATGTGATCACTCATGTGTCTCTGTTTTGCAAACTTGGTTTGACCTTTGCACATGATTTGTGTGCTGAACGGATTTCCAAGGACATGGTGTCGGATGAGGAGCTTGGTGAAACCGTGCCCACTCATATCTGTGATTGTTCATTGTTCATTGAGCATGATATGGATACTTGTCCTGAGTTCCAAGTCAGTTGTTCTGCAAGTAATCCTTGTAATGGTGGAGTTAATCTGACCAAGCTGCTGCGAGCCACTGATTGCACACAAGAATTTAGGAATATTGGTTCATTTTCAATTTGTGGCTCTACCCAAAGCATATTGAGCCAGATAATCAGGGAAAGGACAACTGAAGGGTGTACATGCCATAGCTTACTTGACTATACCCATGCTCCACCAGCTCATGTAGAGCAACTCTTGGCTAGCAGGTTACACAACTCTTGGGATCCTGGAGGTTTAACCGTTGCAAGCTTGGCACTGAATAGCACGCCCTTTGCTGGACACAACAATGTTTATTCCAGGAGTAATCTGCTAATGAATTTAATGGGTTGGAAGGACAACAAGGCAATAGTTCTTACAGTTGAGCATTATTTCCAGTGGGACCCAGGAATTATGATGACTTTTCTTATAGATGCAATGGCCTGTATGGATGAACTGTCAGATATTCTGAGTTTGCTAGAAGGTGCCATTACTGCTAATGCATTCGAGAGTCAGCTTCAGTACAAACAATAGGATCCAGGCAATCTTTTTTTTGCGAATTATGGAGCTTCATTAATCAAGTAACAGAGTTACAATCCTTTGACAGGATATCAGCTAGAAAAGGTGGTATGTAGTTCACCCACAAACACCTTCTTCTAACACTACTAGCTTTCCTAGCACAACAATGATGAGCCTCATTGGCAAGTCTAGCAACAAACAATAATTTAAAGCTAGCAAAACCCCCTCTAAGCTCCATGATTTCCTGACGGATACTGGCAATAATTGATCTGCCACGGATCCAGGCAATCTAGAAGCTCTTCCATGGAAGGATGGATATTCTGTACTAAACAAGAACATGTGGAAATTCACATTTGAAGATTTGTTCTCCTTTCAGTCCTCCAATCAATTCATTGAGAATCTGCGGCAAGCTGGAAGAAGATTGGAAAGCTGTCAAGGGGTTATACATGTTACCACCAGGTTCATATATACGAATTGGAGCTCAACAGTGCTGCAACCTGACCGATCCATTGCTTGGGGGCAAGCAAATTTTTTTTTTGAGACCTCCATCCACTTTATTGGTTATTGTTCACAATCTTTACAGGAAAAGACAGCCCCTCTGGGAGGGTACCAAGCCAAACATGCCGGCCTACTGAAAGGGTTGTCGCTAGCCGAGCCAAGCAATGAGCTTCACCATTGGAGCTCCTTCCCTCATGGTGGAAAGAGACACCGTCCCGCTGTTTCGCTGAAGCTTTAATTTCTCGGAGGACATTGCTTAAGCGGCCCATGCAATGCTCCAGCAACCCCTGTACCACTTCAGTGCAGTCTGACGCCACTACTATTTCTCCGACGTGCAGGTCGGCTGCGAGGGCCAAGCAATGTTTTCTTGGGGGCGGTAATGTCATGCCCGTCCGTTATGATACTCTGGACTCAACTGACATGGGTTGTGGGCTGACTGCAATGGGCTTGTCATATGGCGTGGTGGCGACAAGGTTGCTGCTGCGTCGGAAGGATCGAACAGAAGTACAGAACTGAACCAGGTGTTTGCCTTTCTTCCCGTCTCCTTCTCCTGATTCCCTGTATCTCCTTCCTAATGGTGTAGCTGGTCTCCACAAGCGGCCTGTATCCACCTCACGTCCCGGTGATCGCCGGCGGCAACGGGGAACGTGACACTCTCCCCCCTTCCATTTTACCCTCTCCAGATTTCACCCCGCCACCACCTCCTTTCCTCCCCCGACCGCGAGCCTTGCCTCCTCTGTGCCACCCCCTTCCGCTCGGCGCTACTCTTGCTGTCGGCTTGTGCTTCGATTTCGCCAGTGTCCTACGATCAATTGTGGGCCCACCCCCACCAGCAGGAGGAGCAACAGCATGACCGCTGCCCGCGTCGTCGAAGCCGGTGGAGCAGCGTCGCTGACGCCTCCCTCTCCCTCTAGATGCAGTCTCCTACCCGCCCGCTTCACGCCTGCCTGCCCGGCTGCCCGTGGTATGCCGAGGGTATGAGTATCTCGGCCAGGTGAGTTTAGGAGACGAAAACTGGAAGTATTCCAGAGGCTTTGAGTATTTTGTTAGTATGTTAACTAAACTTAGGATTTGCTAGAGCCTAGCCCGAGTGGTGTAGAATGCTAGAACTGTGGTGTCGTATATTTTATAGTTTGTAACGCCTAGCATCGTTTAGCAATGGTACTTTTTATTCTGGATGTTGATAAAAGCAAGGGCCAGTATCTCAGTTCTTTTTCATTGTTCGAACGTTTGTTAGTAATCTTCACCCCTCACGTCCTGATAGTGAACTATTACATGATGTTTTGGCCTGAAAAATTAACTGATTAAAATTGAGTTTGCTAGCTAGATAGTGAGTAACCCATTGATGTCTTCGCCTGAGAACCTAACTGATTGAAACTTTACTCCAGTTTGTGATGTCTTGCACAATAGCCATCTGCTTGCTAGAATTAGTCACATATGTGATATTTATTACTGGAAGGGTGAAGTAATGACATTGGTTTTTATGTTACTGGTGGTAATAGAAACTTTAGGTTATTTTGCAGGCTGTCTGTGTTCTTTTCTTGGCAGAGGATTATTTTCCGCAGGTCATCCCTTTATTTTTCTGAGTAATAATTTGAGAATTCATGAAGAATATCAGTTTCCAACATGACTTGCTGGTCGTATTTACTCCGTGTTTTCTACCTTCTTTCTCAATAGATTTCAAGATTTAAATCATGCCTCAGTGTTACATTTGCCATGTACTGTATTGGGAGTAGAAGGGACATGATTATGCACATTTAATTTTTGTATATGTGCCCTCGAGCAGAATTATGCAGTCTACTTAGAGAATTTTATGAATGGTCACCTACCTGTGGATTTGTATAACTTGCACTTATCATGTCATTCCTATTTTTCATGCGGATTCTCTGATATTCTGATATCAACACTTAATAACATATGAGTGTAGATTTCCCCCATATTCGACTTAACAAGTTCCATATGTTGAGATTATGTTCATAATATATTTACCAATTTGTAACGAGATCAAATTACCGTGTTTGCATCTACACCTTATTGTTCTTCTCATTATAAACAACTCATTTCATATAGCTAATAATTGAATAGTGCGGATTCTTCTTCACCATTATGCTTCCAGAATCTATGAATGCATATCTTATGTGTTGCATCGTCATTCAGTCTTTCTTGCATAGTAAGCAGATAATTTCCTTTTTAACATCTTAACTCCAAAGATAAATATGCAGCAGTGAGCTGTTTGAAACCTAAGACCCATAGTATGACCTAAAGATGTGAATTTGCTCCACAGCAACACAACAGGTAAATCATAAGTGCGTATGTATCATAACCAACACCGACCTGAAGAAGTACACATATTTTGGCCCTATGAATAACACTCTGCATTATTACAGTTCTGATATTGTTTTTTTTTATTTGTTATGTTCGAAATTATGGAAAGTAATTCACAACGGAAATGTTATTGATTCTTCCTATCCACGTGCTCCTAAAAAAGCTTGATTTACTGCTCGAGTTATGCTTCTGCGAATACCAATTCAAAAGAAATCTTTGAACTATTTTGTGGGAGCTATATCAACTTACAGAATACATCATGATTTTGGGCCTACAACGATATTGCTTTGTGGTAGTCATGGTAGTGCCAGCATAAACACTAGTTGTAGCAAGGTGAAATAGATACATGAGCTTATAAGATTGGTTATTGCACAAAGAAAATTCATTGTATATACCTCGTATCTAAGTGATTCCAGTTTAGGTATTTTGAATTTATTTTCTTTTTTATATAACAGTTGTAGTCTACATAAATAAATGTGAGCATTTAATATGACATTAACGTTTGACATTACTCTTAGCTGTAAGCCAGGTGGTAGGTCACTGTTTGTGCTTTTTTGTTTGGCAGCAATTGTATCCACTCTGTTTTCCCAATATGTAGGTTCATAGTGGTGAATAAGATACTCCCTTCGATCCACATTAATTGATTTAACTTTGTCCAGATACAGATGTATATCTAGACACGTACCCGCTTGAATAAAGAGCCTCAACAGCTTAGCCTAATTATTTCGACGTGGCATACGTGTGAGCTTAATCGGCCTAAGCAAATGAGCTAAAACACTAAAGGTAGAGGTTGGAGTGGATTACAGGTTAGTTTTCTTCGATGGAGGCCTCGTTCTGTCGGATCGGAGACGATACGGATCATATGTTGATGGAGGTCGAGATAGCCCGTCACTGGACGCCCACACTTGCAGGACCATGAGACGGAGAGGGTGACGGAGCCGGTGCAGGAGATCTCCCCAGTCGGAGTCGTCGGTGCCGCAGATCTAAAATGCCACCGCCGTCACCTTTACTATTGTAGTTAGGCTACTTTGCGCGCACAAATGCGGTACCAGTTTCCAGCTCCCGCTATTTCCCCGTGTTCCCCCCTGTTCGATATGCGCTCGCCATCCTTGTCCCAGCGGAAACCGCCGAATTAAGCGTGCCTTCCCAGCCAACTTTTGGGCCACTTTAATTTTCGTGCGCTGCAGAAATTTCCTGTGAGCGAGCCAACTAAGCAGCCGTTTTTTGGCCAAGTGGATGCGGAAAACAGGCTTGCGAGCAACCAATCATGCTTCCAGCGTTTGTTGGCGCCACCCTCTTTCGCGAACGGCTGACAGTAGGTGTTCTTTTGGCCCTTATGCGGGGGAGCACGGTACCGAGGGACCGCGACGAGAGGATCTCGTACTCATGCACGACGTACTTCGTGGCCCGTGCAGCCCAAGGTGCTTGAAGGTGAGGTAGTATTGGGTAGTATTTGGCAGTCGAGGTAGAGGAGTAGGAGACGAAGGGCGATGCGGGGCGGCGGGGCGGCGGGGCGAGCAGGACAATGGGAGCATCGACGGGAGAGCGAGATCGAGCGAGGACGCCTCCAGCGCGATGGGAATTGGGAACGACTGGGAAAAGGTGATCGAATATTTAAAATATCTCAAGTGGTAATTTGTGTCCATGAATTAGCATACATTCATCATGCCAACAACAAATATATTTGTACCGAATTTCTCCATCGCCTAAAAAAGTTTGTCTCATCGAGGAACAAATATTTTTCTTGGAGAAATCCTCCATGGCCAAAAAGCTCCGTCCGATCAAAGAAATAAGCTTCGGTACTGCAATTCTCCATGGCCTCATAGGTTAATGTGTTGCAATGCATGTGCACGACTCGCCGCGGTCACCACCAAATGCAGCGTGGTCAACCAGTGGGCGGTGATCATGTGTTTGCTCACGTCGGCATGGGTGCTCATCGGGTTCAACGCAGTGGCCACGAGGTTTAAGTTTGACGCCAAATTTTATATAGTGACATCGAATTTAATATATATGATATGTTAGTGTTACCATGTCATATGCATGATATTAATTCTTTGTAAGGCCCGTAGCAAAGCACGTGCATCCAGCTAGTACTCCTAATATCAAAAAATGTGCAGGTTAGCTAGCTCCATACATGCGAGGTCTACATAACTTTTTTTGTCACGCAAGATGAATCGATCTTGGCTGGTTGTACTCGGGCATGTCTCGCGCGTACGCGGGCGCTGGTACTCGTTGGAGCAACACGCGCAAGAGAAGTACTCGCGCGAGGCATGTGCACGTACTCGCATGGAAGGAATACGCTGCAAGACACTGCTAGCTTGCCACGTGTAAACGCTGGAGCAACCCCGCGCCCTGATCGTATGCGCGTTTCCGCGATGGATTAGACCTTCATTACATTGTTGTGTGCGCGCGTCCTGCGTGTAAATGACAACCGGAAGATTAATACAATCTGTTCCTTGATGCTTGTTGAGGATAGGTTGCGAACAACCATTTGGTTCATGCTCCATCCTCACTGAATCCAAGGGTTCCGCGTGTTGTGTGCGGATGCCACCAACATCAATGGCCAGGACGACCACATCCGACCAAAAATTGTCATTCCAGACCCAGTCCGAATTCTCACTTGCATCATGATGGTAAAATCTTTGCTTTTTGGCGACATGCTCTTCCGCAGCAATGTCAAACTCGCCTTCCAGTGACCTTGCTACTGCTCTTCTCTCAAGCGTATAGGTGTGCTCCTGCATGAGGACAGCTGTATTAATGTCACCCCCGTTCCTTTCGGTTGTGTCCTGATGGTCATCAACACAACGGGTGCCTGTTAAGGCACTTGGTACACGTAGACTGTCTTTTATATGGCTGAATATCTTCGAGACACGAACAGGTACCTTATAAGGACAGAATACGCTGACAAGTTCGTTGTGATGCTCATGTTCTGCCTTGGGCAAGGGATCTGGAGTTCGAAGCCGAACTATTTTGCAAACCATATATTTCCTAACCCGAATGCTGGGTGTCGCCAGTGCGGTAGCTGTCTGTGATGGCCGACAAGCAGGATCAGAATCTCGAACGGTGATATTTTTAGCTTCAGTGTACGTTGCTTCTATACCCATCCGGCTCACACCTTCTGTGACGTGTCGAATCATGCTTTTTCCCTCGATTCTCTCTGTGCATGCAGGTGCCTCAGCATCATCAGGCAAGGTTGGAGCCACAGTCATGGGAACGGGTGATCTCGCATGAGCCTGACATCAGCGATCGGCCCGGGTACCTCCAGCGATGTCGTGCACATATTGGTCGTGCTCGCTTCACAAGGCGTGCAACGGACAATAGATACAGGACTTGGCCTACATCCATATGGTCAAATGCAGTCACAACTTTGTCATCCGGTAATGTATCAAATCCGATTTCAACAGGAAGACACGTGGTGGATGTTGCAGCACCATTAGCAGTAGACACCATTATTTCTGACCGAGTGAAGCCTGATTCGGCATTGCGGATGTTGGTTCCACAATGTGTATGCAACCAATCATCGGATGGTATCAGGTCTTCGTAGGTCGGCAACACACTTACAAGGGATCCACATCGGTGTTCCAACGTTTCCAGATATGACACATAATCAGGTCCGGTGTCGGTGTTGCAGGCAGCAGATATCTCAATAAGTAACTTCCAATCTTCGGACAACCTTCTGCATATTGACCTTCTTTGTTCATCTAGGTTACCAGACTCCGAATGACCAACCATACCTCCTGTATTGTTATTCCTGACTACAGAACCAACTCATTCCGATGTATTTGCAACATAATTATTTACTGACGTCGATGAAGATGCAATTGAAACTTTCGCAATATTTCTCTCCATATTAGTATGAAACACGGACATCATGTCCGAGTAAAAGCTCGTCACGATGTGTTCCATCACCTTGCCAGCCTGCGAGTTAACCAGACAGGAAGTGATATACCGTGCGTAAAAGATGGTATTATCAGCACACAAATTAATAATTATGAAAATTGACGAGACAAGAGTATTTCTTCGACTGAATAAATGAATTATATTATAATTATGGTGTCATCATGTGGAAAGGCCATACATATCATATTTATGCATGCACACATCAGTGTGTCAACCCACTTAAATATGTCTGTTTGTCCATGTGAGCAGCGGCCACATTAACCGAGTGATGCATGTTTGAACATAATTGCGTTAGTATATTGTGTTACCCTGCCCGTACAATGGCGAACAATTCACAGACATGCAATTCTTATGATGCACTGTGCCATCGGTCATAAGGCAAATGTTCGTTCCACGCACAAGTGTCCGGTTCAGTCATGCACAAGGCCATATATGATCAGAAGATTGTACACTCATACGGTTGCCACGTGCAAGACACCCCGAAGCCACCCATGCAAAATATCAATATAAACTAGGGAGGTAGTGGTGTCAGACCCCTACCTCTCACTACCGGAGAATTGCCGTACGCCGACGGCCAGGCGATGTGCCGACGGCCCAGGCACAGCAGCCTCCGGAGCGCGGAGACGAGGATGACCGTCGGCGCTAAATTGACCGTCGGTACAAGCTGGATGTGTCGACGGTCACCGTCGGCACAGTTCTGGCCGTCGGCACAGGACCAGTCTGGCCGTCGGCATAACATTTTTTTTTCCTTTTTTTCCACTATAGACCTGTGCCGACGGTTTAACCGTCGGCATAGTTTTTTCCTATTTCTCCATTGCAGTCTTCAAAAGAGCATAACTAAATCATTCTAACTGAGAAAAATAAGTATAATATATCAAATTTTGCAGAAAAACAAGATCTATCATAGAAAAATATCAAAAATGGAATATTTCGAATACCTAAATAAATTTTCTTAGAAATGATCTATAATGTTCGAGGTTTCATGGCTTTCACACACGCCAAAAATGAAAAATGGTCGCTCGTGGGTCGGATTAGAAATCCACGTCTGGGGTATTGCTTACCATCCTAGGGCTCACACACGTGCCAAATATGACCTTGTTTCGGCAAATTTTGCCATGCCGAGGCCGTTTCCCACCTCATTTCTCCTGAAATCCATAGAACCCCGGACGTGATAGCTCTTTTCGTGAAGGGTTTTCCAAAATAATTGCCACATCCCAGTTTTGACAAACGGAATAGTTACTATGACATATAAAATGACACCACGCGGCTCCGTGGGATTTTTTGACTTTGTTGAAATTGCCATCTGGCCAAAACAGGCCCCCCCCCCAAGACATGCGGTATCGCCGTACCGGGCGTGCGGGTGCACCCATTCGCGAAAAAACTAAACGAACAAAAATTAGCACATATAATGATGCGTCGTAGAACTAAAAACATTTTTTCCGGAATTTCTGGAGTGACGGATAGTTGAGCCCTAGTTCAAATCCGGTCAGTTTCCAGCGAATTCGGCGGGACACCGCCGGAAACCGCATGGGTTTCCAAAAAGCTAATGCGTGTACATGCCATGTGATAGGTAGTGCGTAGATGGTCTACTATCATCGCACGGAGGTTTCACGTCATACTAAAATGCGCCCCATGTAGCTGCTTCACAAATAAAAACCGTTTGGGCACGCCAAAAATGAAAAGATGGTTGCGCGTGGGCCGGATTAGAAATCCGCGTCCGAGGTCTTGCTTCCCATCCTAGGGCCCACACACGTGCCAAATATGACCTCATTTCGGCAAACTATGTCATGCCGAGGCCGTTTCCCACCTCATTTTCGATAAAATCAACCAGATTTAAACTAGAGGTACTCGATCTATTGCTCATGATTTTTGAGTAAATTAAATTGTAGGTTCAAAATATGATATGGATGTCATATTTGTATTCCTCTCATTTTTCTGATCAATTTAGACATATTATTTGCCAAATTCGTATTTACTGATATTAATTATTCCATATTAAATAAAAAAGATAAAAATGAAATTATTTAATTATTTTTCAAATTCTATATTATTATTATTTATATATATTCATTGTTGTTTACTTAAGTAATTGTTTAGAATTCAAAAATATAGAGATGTGGCAGCACGGTCAAAGGGTTAATATGATTGATATGGTAGTATTAACAACAAGGGCGTCATTTCTTTCATGGAAGCTCATCCGAAGAGAACCAAGAAGTTAAGCGTGCCAAGAAGTTAAGCGTGCTGGGGCGGGAGTAGTGTGAGGATGGGTGACCCACTGGGAAGTTTGACTACAAGTGCAATTTAACCTAATATTAGGTGTACTAAGTGTAAGTGTGATTGTGAAAGATTAACAAGTAAAAAAGAATAAGAAGAAAATTGGAAAAAAAATATTTTTTAAAAAGAAAAACATAATTTGAATCTTTTTTCAAAAAAAATTTGAAAATTTTGAAATACTATGCCGACGGTTATACCGTCGGCACAACAATCTATGCCGACGGCCAGTCTGTGCCGATGGTGATCGGGCAGTCCCCGACCAGAACTATGCCGACGACGCTACGCCGACGGTCATCGTCGGCACAGCCTATGCCGACGGCCTTCTTTGCTGTGCCGACGCAGCCGTCGGCAGACTGGAGCTCTCCCATAGTGTCTAGAAGCATACCAGGTCTGTTACAAATCTCTCAATAAACAATGAAGCGACATCAACCACCCATGTACTTGCATCGGAGTCAGAAAACACGGTCGTGTTTATGTCTTTCAGTTGTAATGACGTAAAGGGATGGCAGCGTAAGTGTGCCAGAAAAGGACACTATACGATGAAAAATATGATGTTGTTTTGTGGAAGACAGCACGAGAGTGAATATATAGAACCGGGCGACATGTGAGCTTGGATATCTGGCCGGCCGCTGTCCATCGCGTTATGCAGCGAAATCATTGATGAGATTTTATTGTACTCAGCTCCCAGGTCGAATACAGAGGCGCGACGGCCGTAAAGTGTTTGGTCCTCGTTTGGAGCGTCTGGATGGACGGACCTTTAGCAGGTCGGACGACCCGTGCATGTCGGATGGTAAGAAAATGGGTTTTAATGCGGCTGGCTAGATCAAGGACATTTTAACTGGGTGACGTAAATTCGACGCTAAAATCAACCGGTCCATGGATACCGAAATGGTCGCCAGACTAAGATTATTCGTTTGCGATGGAGACAGCTCCAGCGGGCCGACGCATTTCGTCCAGCGAGACTGACATGTTATATATTTGGAAAGTAGAGAGAAAAAAATGTTCACCATGGTAGACAACATTGAGATATTCACATTTTTAGGTAGAATAGATGTTTTGAAATTAGTGCAACATGTTAAAACAAATTAAACATACAAACTGCGAAAAATTATGTGCAAACTAACTTCTAAACTAGGTACTTCTTCACGAAGGCGCTTTCTGCGTCTTCTTCTTCATGAAGGCGCTTCCTACTGGTCACCTTCTCGGAAGAGTACTGGCGGTCGATGCATCAGACAAGCTTGTGTCCCGCTCCGACAAGCAGTCATTGGTGTCTTCCTTGTCGTCGGTGCACGCATGTTGTGCCTCCACCCGCGCCTTCGCCTTCGCCCGGACCCTTGCCTCCTTCTTTGCCTCGACCGCCTCCTCCGCCTCCAGTCGTCTCCACCTTGCATCTTCACCATCTTCCTTTTCCTCCTCCTTGTCCTGGCCATTGACGAAACCGACATCCCCCTCCTCATCATGGTCGTCGTCGGCGACGGCCTCCCCATCCTCCTCCTAGCCGTCTGTTGGCGGGGAGCTAGAGCTACTCGGCGTGGAAGTTCTATCACACCAATAGCCCAACGCGATGTATATTTGGCGCACGCGGCACTGCGCGCGGTAAAGGAAAAGGCGAGCGCGTGAAAGGCAACCGCCCGACCATTCCCCTCATGCGCTCTTGATTTCGCCCTCTCTCGCTCCCGCGCCTGCGATTCACCGGCGATGGCAGGTTGCTCCGTTCCTCTTCCACCGAATTTTGCTGGCGTGGACACCAATAAGTCAATTCCGTCGGCCGTAGCTTCTTTCGCGGTTGTGACGGTGAACCCTAGCTCCGCGCTGGTGCGAAACTTGTTCATTGTTTGTGTTCATATTGTTGCATATTGTATTTTATTAAGCATCAAAATCCTGCTGCGCGTGCTATGTTTTACCACACCTGGTAAAGCGCTTGATAGCGACGCGCTAAATTTTCCGGCGCATAAAATGGCGTTGTATAATTTTTTTAGCGTGCAGCGTTACCACGTGTCTGTTTGAGATGCTCTTATGGCTTTAACAATGTACCTTTCCCAGATTTGGACATGTTTCAAATCATGCAATGATGCAAACAACACCCAATGGAGTGCAATTTTTCTTTTTGATAAAGAATTTGATCCATTTTACAGTGTACTTTCAGCTGAATTACATGTCGCTAAGTCATGTAAATGGAACAACAGATCCTTCGGATGAATGCACTGTGCAAAACTGGTGAGAAGGCGGAGACGGATGCTCGTTGTGCTCTTGGCCACTCGTTGAAAAGGCAACGATGGTAAAAACTCCAGAATCTGTCAATGGTCATTTATTTCTGACGTGTGCAGCCGTGCAGTTAGTGTATGTCTGCCATGGACCATCTTCCGGGTCCTGTTCCTCTGCTCTGATACGCTTTCATTCCTTGTATCCATGTGTGCATACACTGCCCATTACTACTCTATGCCCGAATCTCACGACGCTGTCAGCCGTCGATGCGGCCAGTTCACATGCCGCGCGGTTCAATTAGGAGTTTCCGAAGACAGCATACCTTATGTACCCCATATACATGTTGCCCTTCCGGATTCTGGTCAAGGATCTCGTATCTTGTAATATTGTCAGTGGTCCAGAATGAGACCCTTGGCAAGGCACGACCAAGGTACAAGACATTCGTGTCCAGCAGCTCGAAGTACAACACCTGATACACATCAAACACCGATCACTCCTAAAGTAACACACACTATTCGGTGAACATAAACATTCGTGATATGTATGACAGTTGTGTAGACTATTTTTTTGTATTTTTTATTAACCGGGCTGATTAGCAGGAACCCACCGAGAGCACCCCTCTTTCCACATGAATGGTAATTGTTTATATGATGCAACAGTTTGTTATATGCAACTTGACACCAATCATACGTTTGGATCTCATCCGGGTGGCTGATTGCAGAGTAGCAATTGGGACTTGCTCCATCAAATGTGTTGGGGCATATATAACATGGACGTGACAGCATAAAGCACGAGCGCCCTCTTGAATCTGTCCCCGATCAAGTCAGGAGTGATGTACTTGTCGAGTTCAGATATGGTCGGGGTTGGCCCCTCACACCCAGTATCCATTCTGATCTCATCCCTTATCCACTGTGGGCATACTCTCTGGATTTCTCGGCCTCCGATCGGGAGTCCAAGCACCTTGTTGAAATGGAATGGTTTTAGTTGAAAATTGCAACCGTTTGGAAGTTCAAATGTTTTGCTGGGGTTGTGGTAGTGCGACACAAGCCACTTCACGAGGCACCTAGGCAACTCATCACAACAGATAATGAGCATGCCATCGAATCCAATTTCTTCCATGATATCTCTTTGATCACTGTGAGTCTCTTCGTTAGCCTTATAAACTTCGGCAGAGACAGCTGCGTAGAGAATAGGTTTTCAACCATGACCATCTAACCACAGATCCCTGTTGGGTAGTTAGCATTCATCAGTAAGGATAATGAGAAGGAACATACAAACACTAGGGAACGGAGCGAGCAATCTAGTGATATCAGTGTCCCATATATGCATTCAGGCGAGTAAAACTGATGTATATCTCAGAAATTCAACACGCAATATTCAGACTATCAAACAACAGATGAAGGTACCAAGTCATACGCCCTTGACACCTACCAACATACGCTATGTATCACGGCACGACGCCTTCCGAACCATGATCGTACGTGATGAAACTGATTATATAAGCAGTCGAGTAATCTAGATAATATGGAAGATTCCGAACCTTGTACACAGGTAAAAAGTTGACGCGTCGTGAAACCGATCGATGAATAGATGATTACGAGCGTCGCAGGTGAGAGACTAGTGGTTAACCGTGGTAGTCGGCAAATGGATCCGAGATCCAAGCGGTGGAGCAGCCCTACGCAGAGGTGAAGGGCAGAGACAGGTGATGCATCGGTTTAAGAGAATACGCCATTCAGCTGAAGCTCATGTGGATCCAGCCTTGCCTGTCAAAGGGAAACTCCCCGACTCAGGGTAAGACGGCAGATTTAGGACGGCACCTCGCTTCCGACGGACACCCAAGGTGCAGACTTCCGAGGCGGTGCATCCAATATTGTTTGAGCATTACCGAACAAAACATGTGTGTAGTGGATGTGGATAGAAAGAACATCCGGACGGGGAGCCGTGAATGCAGTCAAGTACATGAATATAGAAAGCACCGTGCATACTCAAGGCGGTGCACCACTCGTATCCGAGGCAGGCGTAAGATCGCTGCTGTGTTAGAATACAAGCATCACAGGATTCACGCTTCAAATGCAGTTGAGGGGGCGTTTTTTATGTTAACCACGACCATATAATAACGAACAGTAACACTCTAGGGAGTATGCTAGGCAGTACAAATGGTCAATCGTGAGCAGTGCCAATGAGGCAAGGCTTGTCAAAGCAGCACATATGTTCTGTTCAAGGCAGTATGAACACATGCAACATAATTCATGTACACCGGCTCGGATCAGTATAATGGAAAGATGTGTCCACGCATCTCACATACGATGGGCCCAAGCAAATCCATCCTCATTATCTTAAGGGACAATACGAACTTCCGTATTACACGGGTGCCCTCCGCGTAAGCCGTCCTGTTTTCCACAAGGCCAAATTCCCATTCCTCCATTTATTAAGGGGGAAAAGGGAGAGATAGAGAGCTCCTCATTCCCCTATCGAATTAAAAGAAGGTAGGCTTACTAAGCACGGTATATCCTTCCGACGTTGCCAATAAACAGACTACTGAAGAATACGCCGCGGCCATGGAGTTTTAGAGAAGATTCGCAACGAATGTAGGTCAAGCAACATCGTTGCCCCATCGCGGCGCAACCTCTGATGGGGGATGATGTGTTGATCACATGAGCATCGATTCGGGTAAGTTAAGATTCGGTCCAGTGCATAATTTGCCCATAGATTTTTTTGCGTTCCAAATACTGAGCGATAATCACGATTTATCACTACCATGGTTCCACCCTGATGAATTACGTCGTCCGTAGGTTAATGCGTGTTTAATTTCCCGTTCATAAGTTTGTGACAGCCATAACGTCTACAGTGCATGTTGTATAGCGTGAGCAGTACTGCAACATGTTTTTAGGCGGTGCGACCTGCAGATTGTAGAGAGCACACGTGCCCCTATGATCCCCGAACGATGTTACCTCCTAATGGAATTGCAAGATTAACAACAAGATTATCACTAGGGTTGTTGTAATATCCCAGGATTTGGGGTTACAAAAAGAGAGGAAACACATGTGTGCATTGCATTCATGCATAGAAAATCCGGGGAATTTTCGCGCTTTTAAGTAAAACATATCACAGTAACTGAAGTTTCACTTGAGTTGATGGAATTGAAGTAGATCATCAAGTCAAGCGCTATAAATCTCAATGTGACTTTTGCTAAAACCTTATTTTGGGTAGAGATGAATTGGTCTATGGGTTAGATCAAATGGAACTAAAACCAACACAACAACACCTTAAGCAAGGAACAATGATCAGATCTTCTAAAAGATCATAATATGATATTCCTTGCAAACACATATAGATAATTACTCAACCACAAATAAAAGAATATGAAATAATTAGGAACCAGTCTTAACTTGTCTTTTCCTTGTCTTAAACAAATAAATATCCCTACCATGAACCTCATGGTATTTTTTTTGAACTAAACTCTTGAACTCAACACTAACACAAGCTTATCATTCAACCCTAGAGATGGGAGAGGCCTATAACCATCAAATATATAAGAATCAAATTCTAAGTTATTAACACTTAAAAGTTAAGAAACTACCTTTGTGTAAATCCTAGTTCAATTTTAAAGCTTATTACCAAATATGGTAAAACCCAGGGTCTAAAGTGCATAAAATCCATATATTGTTATTTAAAATCATAAATTATTAAATATGTGGAATATCACAAAACTAAAATCGTTTACATTACGAATTATAGTTCAAACTATTTGAATAAAATAAACTATGAGTATTTTGAAACTCATATGATCATGCCTTGGTGAAATCAAACATACCATTCAAAATTGGGGTATAATCCTTATCTTTGACATTTTGATCCCAATTATAATATAAATACAATTATCTTTGACTGGGACAAACTCTTGGAGCACTGGAGTTTATCCCCTAGAGGATGGTTAGCTACTTTATGGCCTTGCAGCTGCTGGTAACTTTAAACCTGAAAGTGGTACCGCCATGCCAAAAGTAAGCCCCATCAGCTCGATTAGCAATGCTGGTTAGAACAGACTTGTGCAAGGTATCCCATGGTCATCTACTTTCTAATCTTTCAGCTGGTGGAACCTTCAATCCTTTAGTTGGTACCGACATGTCAAAATATTTTCCCATCCTATGTCAAGACAATTTTCCGATGCTACATGTTCTTCCAACTGGTGGATCCTTCACTTCTGAAGGTGTGGTAAGTCTACGATTTCAGCAGGGCCGAGAATGTGCTGAAGCTTGTATAGTGCTCACAATTCATGACCAGCTACCCTCTGTCTTAAGTAGTTAACATGTGATTTAATGATGTGAAGGTAACTGGTGAGCTGATCTTAGTTAAGTTTTCGTACAGGTGAATTGATCTTACAAGTGAATTGATTCTTACTGGTAATTATGTTCTGCATGATGTCTCTTGCTGTGTGTTTTCAATTGAGAAAGGAATACGATCAGGCTTGAAAAGCGGTGATAAAAGTAGTTTCGTGTCTTTGTGGCTATTTTAAAAGGGGAATCTCTAGTCTCTGCGTCATTTGCAAAGATGCATGGTCTAATTTGGACGGCTGCCATGCACACCATCTGCACTATGTATGCCGGCTAGGATTTTACTTTTGGATAGAGAGGTGTGGAGAAATACATTCTCCAAACTCCAACGTGATATTTAAAATCTAACATTGTATTGTATACTTGTAGATGGCAATCGAAAAATTACTCTGTCCATACAGGTTTAAATAGTAATACACACGTGCAAAAAAAAACTTTGAACATTAATTTGGTCAACAAAATATGAAATATACAGAGCTTTTTTCTTGATTCCTTTCACAATCTGGGTTGAAAAAAGCTCAGTTGCATGCGTTCAACCTTGCAACTCTTATGCACCGATCACGATACAATCAGATGGCGGAGGACTTAACCAAGAAATAACTCTTTAAATCTGAATCCATATACGTTCGCTAATTTCGGTCGATGTTGCCCACACGACAGTGTCGAAATTAATTACTGACCGAGTTCTGAGGCTCGCTCTCCTTGCCGGTCCTCCATCTAGAGACGTTGGAACTTCGAGGACGACCGCGAGGTTGCCGTCCTTGACCTGCCCGCTGGCCCAAGGTATGGTGTTTCTTTTAGGGAGAGGGGGGTATAAACTAGCTAGCCGGCGCCAGGAGGATTGCACCGTCGGGGTGGGAGGTCTGGCCGAGCGGCGTCCTCGCTAGCTTCGCATAGCTAGGAGCTCTGGCCGAGCGGCGTCATCCTTGCCAGCATCGCGTAGAATCTCTGGTTGAGTGTCGTCCTCTTAGGACAACATTCCGTAGGAGCTCTAGACGAGCGGCGTCGTCCTCGCCAGTGTCGGGTAGGAGCACTGGCTGAGCGGCGTCCTCGCCAGCGTCATGTAGGAGCTCTTTGCTGAACTTATCTGCCCAGCTGCACAGTATGCATATATTTCTGTTGGTGTTACAACTATTGTAGTGAATAGTGATATGCATTGCTAATTTGCTATGCGTGTTTAGAGAAAGAGAGGAGAGGAAGCCAACATGGATGCGATGACAAATTGACATGTAGTTAGGATTGCAGTTTTCTGGTATCTCTGAATATTCGTAGTTCTTTGGAGATCGTTTGTAGGAGATAATGTTGCCTCAGGAATTGCTGAACTCTGTGGCGCACAGAACATCCGGATAACATAAAAATATTAAGCCGGTTCGGTTGCTACAGACGCTTTTACACTACTTCAGCTGTTCATCTTTCCAAGGTCCCTTTATTAAGCAGTTCCTCGGGAAGCATTTCCACCACGACTCTCCATTCACCGACGATTCACATCAGAATACCCTCGTACAGCCATGGTCGGCCATCTCCAAGGTATGGTTAATGATGTGGACTGGCGCGATCTCCCCAACAACCTCATCAAGAATATCGGTGACATCTTCTTGTCCACGGATGACCTCGACTACTATACCTATTTCCGTGCAGTATGCGGTTGCTGGCGCAGCGCCACACGAGCGCCCGAATTTAAGCCTATGAAGTGGATAATTCTTGAGCACTCGCTTTCTGACGAGGACGAGGGCGGTGTCACATTCTTGAATGTGATCACTGACCGCTGCCTCCGGAAGAAGATCTCTGATGCCATCGGTAGGTGATTCTTTGCCATATGCAACAGTTTCACATATATAGTTTAATTTGCATATGCACGACTTCAGTTTATTGAGTTAATTATTGTCGTTCATGTGTTACCTTCAGTTTTTTTGCTTCTCCTTGTAAGAAGTGAATTGGTTCACTTCAGTATATATTTGTTGTTATCGATATTTTTCTTTGATTAAAGCTCTAATTCTCACCTCTAAGTAGGTATTTTTTGTCACCACAACGGGCGGCTTCATTGTGCTAGGGCAGAGAGTGCAGCCGTACAAGACTCGGGTGCTCAACCCCTTAACTGGTTGCATTGTATGTCTGAAGGCGCAGATACCAGCGGAAGAGTTGTTGCGGTGACCCAGCGTACCACTGCATGGTGTAGTACACAAGTCGTTAACATAACACAAGTGAAACACCGTTCCACTCATATTACATCCCTCAGAGTGGTACAACAGAAACATATACGAGTCCAAGGCATGTCTATAGAAGGATACATGAACTGTTTACAGAAGATCAACACAGCCTCCTACTTTACAGAGAGGTAAAACTTCAAATAAAGCTCTAGAAGAACGACTTGTAGTCTAACTTATTGCTAACTCAAGCTTAAGAGCTACTTGGCTTGCTATAGAAATCTAGCTACTTAGGTGCTAGGATTAGGGAAATGTTCCCTTCTATTACTAGTCTAAGTTTCCACTCTAGCTAATGCAGAAGTTGGCTCCATTGACTTCTTTGATTGGATTCTTCATCTTGTTGCAGTTGACTCATTTGTCTTCAAGTTCCACGGTAGTTTCTCCTTCGGTGCCTTGATCTAAGAAGGGGGTTCAAATGGGAGGGAATGAGTACGAGCGTACTCAGCAAGTTCATATTAGAAAATAGGTGTATCATGCACTAGCTACAGCCATAGACCAGAAAGTCATAGGCGAATGCAAGTTTTCGTAAACATTTCTTCAAAAGTTTTATTGTATTCTGAAAACTATTCCCGTTAGTCTTCACAGGTTGAACAGAATTTCGTGGAGTTCCTTTCCTACCGCGTTCGTAGTTCCCTTCCCGAAACAGGGAGTGACAACCACAATTCGATACCCTCTGGAGAGGTGCGTTACTTTTCTCATAAGAGAACTTATCCTTGATACCAACCGGGTGTACTTTACCGTCCACACTTCCTTGGTGTGAGGCCAGGTGTAAGATCCAAGCCAATCACTGCCTTCTCCGTGACCCTGCATACCACTACAAGAAAAGTTGCCATGGCCGACGAAGTTGAAGTCGCGCCGTGGTTGCTGGTGTACCATGGCCGACGATTTTGGGTCCCTCCGTGGTGCATGTCAAAACTTTTTTTTTCTCGTTTTTGAGGCCACCTAGCCCGACGAAAGCGGCCAAAACGTCGCGTATGGTGGCCCGGGACGTGGTGCATCTCGAAATCTCGGGTTCGCCGGCCGAGTCAACGCAAATCCGCACCGCCGAGGGATGTAGGGCCCAGATGGCAGCCTCTCTGGCATTGTTTTTTTTCTCGATCGCGCCATCTCGTTCAACGTTCTCCGATCGAGCCGTTTACGATGCAGGATCATGGGTCCCGCATGTCATCCTCTATGAACCAAAATTCTTTCTATTCTTGGATTTTTTTTGACCCCCTGATTTCTGGCTACTTCCTTTTTCTTTTGATCCCTTGCCGCCTTGGAAACGTTGAGACCGCTGCTGCTAAATGGGACCCGCATGTCATCCTCTATGTGCAATCAACTTTCTTTTCTTGGAGTTTTTTTTTGGCACCTCATATTTGGTCACTTGCCTTTTTTTTCGATCCCCTGCCGCCTCTCAAACGGTGATACCGCTGCTGCTAAATGGGACCCGCATGTCATCCTCTATGTACTATAAAACTTTCTTTTCTTGGATTTTTTTGGCACCTCATATTTGGTCACTTGCCTTTTTCTTTCGATCCCCTGCCGCCTCTCAAACGGTGATACCGCTGCTGCTAAATGGGACCCGCATGTCATCCTCTATGTACTATAAAACTTTCTTTTCTTGGATTTTTTGGCACCTCATATTAGGTCAATTGCCTTTTTCTTTCGATCCCCTGCCGCCTCTCAAACGGTGATACCGCTGCTGCTAAATGGGACCCGCATGTCATCCTCTATGGACTATAAAACTTTCTTTTCTTGAATTATTTTTGGATCCGTAAATTTGGTCACATGCCTGTTTCTTTCGATCCCTGCCGCCTCTCAAACGGTGAGACCGCTGCAGCTAAATGGGACCCGCATGTCATCCTCTATGTGAAATCAACTTTCTTTTCTTGGATTTTTTTTGGCACCTCATATTTGGTCACTTGCCTTTTTCTTTCGATCTCATGCCACATTTGAAACGTTGAGGAACCTGCTGGCTCATGGGACCCGCATGTCATCCTCTATGTGCTATAAAAGTTTCCTTTGTTGGATTTTTTCACCCTCGATTTTTGGCTTGCCTTTTTCTTTTGATCCCCTACCCCCTTTGAAACGTTGAGTAGCTGTTGGCTCAAGGGACCCGCATGTCATCCTCTATGTCCATCAACTTTCTTTTCTTGGATTTTTTTTCACCCCCTAATTACTAGCTACTTTCTTTTTCTTTTGATCTCAAGCCGCATTACAAACATTGAGACCGCTGCTGCAAAATGGGACCCACATGTCATCCTCTATGTACAATAAATCTTGGATTATTTTTGGCTCCTGATATTTGGTCACTTGCCTTTTTCTTTCGATCTCATGCCACCTTTGAAATGTTGAGTAAGCTGCTGGCTCATGGGTCCCGCATGTCATCCTCTACGAACAATAAAAGTTTCCTTTCTTGGAGTTATTTTTGACCCCTAATTTCTGGCTATTTGCCTTTTTCTTTTGATCCCCTGCCCCCTTTGAAACGATGAGGACGCTGTTGGCAGGTCGGTCCCACATGTCATCCTCTATGAACAATAAAAGTTTCCTTTGGTGGATTTATTTTTGACCCCTAATTAATTTCTGGCTATTTCCTTTTTTTTCTTTTGATCCCCTGCCGCCTTGGAATTGTTGAGAATGCTGCTGCCTCATTTTTCTTTTGGTCCTGTGCCGCCTTGGAAACGTTGAGACCGCTGCTACAAAATGGGACCCGCATGTCATCCTCTATGTACAATAAAGTTTCTTTTCTTGGATTATTTTTGGCTCCTGATATTATGTCACTTGGCTTTTTCTTTCGATCTCATGCCGACTTTGAAACGTTGAGGATGCTGCTGCCTCATGGGTCCCGCATGTCATCCTCTCAGAACGATAAATGTTTTCTTTTCTTGTATTTTTTTTACCAACTGATTTTTGGCTTTTTTTTTATTTTCGATCCCCTGCCGCCTTTGAAACGTTGACGACGCTGCTGGCTCATGGGTCCCCGATGTCAGCCTCCCCGTACAAGAAACATGTGATATTTTATTTTGTAGACAATAAACGTTGTATTTCGCTCTGAGCTATTGCAAACGGATAAATTAAATCTTTATATCTACATAAACAAACTTATATGTTGAATCTCCTTGTTTTTTGTTTTTGCGAAGCATAGGACTTTCCTGTTTTTTTTTTGAGAAAAATCCGACCTTTCCTGTTTTGGAGTGGGCTGAAATTGTACGAGTCAAAAGGCCCGGCAGATAGTTCGAAGGCCCGAGATGTCCAGATACAGCCCAATTGAAATCTTTCTTTTCTTGGATTTTTTTTCACACCCTGATTTCTGGCTACTTCATTTTTCTTTCGGTCCCGTGCCGCCTTGGAAGCGTTGAGACCGCTGCTACAAAATGGGACCCGCATGTCATCCTCTATGTACAATAAAGTTTCTTTTCTTGGATTATTTTTGGCTCCTGATATTATGTCACTTGCCTTTTTCTTTCAATCTCATGCCGACTTTGAAACGTTGAGGAAGCTGCTGGCTCATGGGTCCCGCATGTCATCCTCTATGAACAATATAAGTTTCCTTTGTTGGATTTATTTTTTTCCCCTAATTTCTGGCTATTTGCCTTTTTCTTTTGATCCCCTGCCCCCTTTGAAACGATGACGACGCAGCTGGCAAGTCGGTCCCACATGTCATCCTCTATGAACAATAAAAGTTTCCTTTGATGGATTTATTTTTGACCCTAATTAATTTCTGGCTATTTCCTTTTTCTTTTGATCCCCTGCCGCCTTGAAATAGTTGAGGATGCTTTCTGCCTCATGGGTCCCGCATGTCATCCTCTCGTAAAGGTAAATGTTTCTTTTCTTGAATTTGTTTACCAACTGATTTTTGGCTTATTTTTTCTTTCGATCTCCTGCCACCTTTAAAACGTTGACGACGCTCTTGGCTCATGGGTCCCTAATGTCGGCCTCCCCATACCGCAAATCCTCTTTCGCAAAGGTTGTATTTCTAGATAGATAAGGTGGATTCGAATCTGCCATGGTTCAGCAAATGTAAGCCTTCTTGCACCGATTAATGGAAGTAGTGTATAGCAAGGTCAAGACATGTGGCTCGGTGTAATGAATCTATTTGAATCATGTTGTGGGTTCAATCGATAGTTCTCTAACAGGTCAGCCAAAATAGAAATTAAGTTTTTTTCTAAAACGGAAATGCAAATTAAGATGAACACAAACATTAGTTATCATAATAGCTGATCATACATACATACTTGCTAAGAGCAAAAGCTTGCCGTAGTTTTACCACCCATACAATTAATTAGCAAGTTCGTATAAGATAACCTTATATAAGTATAACTACAAATGCATTTGCTAAGGGCTCATGGGGCAACAGAACTAGACAACCGCGAACTTTATGACCAGCATGTCACAGCGGCATCGAAAGATCTTGACCTTCAACTTTGATCCAATGCGAAGTTTGGCACCGTCAATGAACTTTTTCCACCTGGAAGTAACAGCCAAGCGGCCATCTGTGGGACTGACGGAGTACCGTCCCTCCACGGTGAGACCTTCACTCTCCATGACGAGGGATATCTTGCCCCTTCGGCCAGCATTGAGATCCTTGGAGATACTTTTAGGCAATTTTCGATTCAAAGCAAGAGATACCACCAAAAATTAGTCAATGGCACCAATGCACTGAACCATGTGAGACTTTGAGCAGAGAAGACATCAAGATAAGAGCAGTTATGCTGTCATATACTCACGAACATAGCCTTCAGATGCGTCCTGGTCACCACACGGGTGGCCACAAAGAATGAGCCGAGACCTCGGTGATCTGGCCAGGGCAGGTGCAGGAGCCTCGGGCTGGTACACGAGCCGGTGCTGATGCAGGAGACTGCTGGGCAGGTGCGATAAACGGTGCCTCTAGAGGAACCAAGGCCGATGCAGAGCCGCCGGGCAGGTGTAGTATATGGGGCCTCTACAGAACCAATGCTGATGTAGGGGACTGCTGGCTAGATGCGATGAACGGAGCTGGTACAGAACCGGTGCCGATGCGGGAGAGTGGGAAGCCGGTGCCGGTGCTGGTGTGGTTGCCCTTTGTGACATCCGCTCATGTTCCATCGGGGATCTGCAGCTTTGATCATGTTAAACCCAAGCAAGCTAGAACAGAGGGAATGGTTTAGAACAACTGCTCGTAACAGCTTATCAAAAGATATGAGTAGAAAAAAGTTACATATTATATATTTGGAAGTGTATCCAACTCTGTAAGCGATTACGTATATCTGCCCGTTTGAGTTTCGATCCTCGGCTCGTCGCCCTTCTTCGCACCGTAGTCAAAAGCAAACTTTCTCCAATCATGTCCATACAAATATGTGATGGCCTGCGTCTTGTAGACATACACCTCATAGACCGTGTAGGTGTTCATCAATTTGCCATTGCCATGCATAGTGAAAGACCCTTCATGCGGACACATCTGGTTAATCATTGGACGAAGTTCACAAGGTACAGTCTGCATGTGAAAATTGATACAAATGTAAGAAGCAGGAAGACTAAAAACAAGACTTTACTATATGCCAATTCATGCTAAACCACTGAGAATACATACCTGTAACTCTGTGAAGGAGCTACTAGAAAGGTAGATAGAGCCATAGGAGGTGTTATATGCGGGGTATGTACATGGGCCCGCCATATTCCCGCAAGCTCGGCATCGGGATGGTGACGGAAACATGGGAGGTACTACTGGTGCGTAGCGCTGAATGTAAGTGGAAGAATTAGGTTGTGTAAAGTGCATAGTTCAGAGCAATGCAAATGTTGACAAGCGAGTGCATAACACTATGTTACAAACTGAACAGTGAAAAATTAGTGTATGATGAATATAAGCATGCTAATTTGGTGTTTCCGAATTCCAAAAAGCATTAGACAGAGCCGGTGATAATATCAGACATAAATCATGGCATGTATATGTGGCTTAAGAAAATATACCCGAACCCTTGGATGGTTACGGCCCGGCTGGTCCTTGGACTTGAGATTATATAAGCATCCAGAAGGTGGGGCTGACAGTAACTTGGTGGCAGCCTCTGCAGATGCCTCATCAGCAGCAGTTGCAATCCTTTTGACCAATGAAGGGTTAGCAGTTTCAGTCTGCATATGAAAATTGAAGAGCAACAGACATCAGCAGTGATATATAAAATGAATCTATGAGACACTGATGCATATAGTGCTGGATGTAAGTGTAAGAATAGGTGTGTGTGTTTCTGAACTATTGGTAAGCATTAGACAAAGCCGGCAATAAACAGACAAAAATCAAATCATGTATGAGGATTAAGAAAATATACCGCTTCTTCGAAAAGGGTACCACCCAGCTGGCCCGTGGCCTTGTGCTTGAGGAGGTTTTCAGAAGATGGTGGCGGCACCATCGTCTTCCCAGCAGCCTCATCAGGATCATTTTTTATCCATTTGAGTAGAGGCACAAAAGTTTCATCCTGCATATGAATAGCAACAGAACTCGTCATTGTTATTTAATAAATCTATGAGATATACTGATACAAATAGTGCGGGTGTAAGTGGAAGAATAGGGTTGTGCATAGAGAACAGTCGACAACAATGCAAATGATTACAAAAGAAGCCAATGGAAATCAACAGTTTATATACTGGATGAGACAGACTGAAAAGTGAAAAATTAGTGTATGATGATTGTAAGCAAACGCAGTGTTTCTGAACTTTTAGTAAGCATTAGACAAAGCCAATAGTAATTAAACAGATAATAATGAAATCATGTATGTGGATTAAGAAAATATACCTGATTCATTAAAAGGTCACCACCCAGCTGGCCCATGGCCTCGTGCTTGTAGAGGTTTTCGGAAGATGGTGCCGGCACCATAGTCCTCACAGCAGCCTCATTAGCCTCATTTTGCATCCACTTGAGTAAAGGCGCAGCAGTTTCAGCCTGCGTAAGAATGGGAACAGATCTCAGCAGTGATATTGAATGACTCTGAGACAGACTGATGCATATAGTGCTGGATGTAAGTGGAAGGGTATGGCCGTGTATGGACAACAGTTCACAACAATGCAAGGGTGTGTTCGGTTCTGAAACAACGTGGAATGGAATGGAATGGTTCCATTTCAGAGGAATGGAATGGTTAAATTTTTGTTCGGTTGGGATAAATGGAGAGCAGAAGAGATCGAGGTTAAACTAACCATTTGTCTCAAAATTGTAATTAACAATTGCAAATGACATTTTAATCTCAAAGTCATAATTAACAGCGCCTAATGGTGCTCTTTTAATCTAAAAATCGTAATTAACATCATTTTTTGTTGGGTTAGGGGAACTGGAGTAGATGAACATTACTGTATGATGATTGTAAGCAAACGAATTTGGTGTTTCTAAACTTTTGGCTTCGAGATCTTATGGGTTTCAACTCTAGCCTACCCCAACTTGTTTGGGACTGAAAGGCTTGGTTGTTGTTGTTGTTGTTGTAAACTTTTGGCAAGCATAGAAAAAACCGACAATAAACAGAGAAAAATCAAGGCATGTTTTGTGGATTAAGAAAATATACCATATTCATTAAAAGATCACCACCCAGCTGGCGCGTGGCCTTGTGCTTGTAGAGGCATTTAGAAGATGGGGGCGGCATCAACATACTGGCAGCCTGATCAGCCGCAGTTTTGATCTTCCTTTTCAGTAAAGGCCCTAAAGTTTCAGTCTGCATATGAATAGCAAAACAAAAGGCAGACCTCAGCAGTGATATTGAATTACTGTATGAGATAGACTGATGCATATAGTGGATGCTCTTAGCCTTTTGCAGCGTGAACACTAGCTATGGACAGACAAAAAACTAGTTAACTCAGCTTTGTCTAGATATGAATGTACTACCACCATCCAAAAGCTTAAGCCTTATTTATTTTTGAGAAATCAAAACAAGCAAAGTTTGACCAAAATTTTAGAACATTCTATCAACAAATATAATACTGTGTAGATACCGTAGGAAAATATATTTTATTATCTATTTAATGATATTAATTTTGTATTTTGCATGTTACTGATTTTTGGTAAAAGCTTAGTCAAACATGGTATAGTTTGACTTTCTAAAAATAATATAAGCCCAAAGCTTTGGGATGGATGCAGTAGTATCTAGAGCTAAAACACATCTACATACATCCGTATCTACAGATAGTTGAGTCAATTAATTTGGATCTGAGGGAGTATCAGATTCAGACTACATCATGGTAAGTTGGTTAAAAAAATTACCCACAGGCGGTCCCCGCCCAGCTCGGCGATGGCATTTCGCTTCTTGTGCTGCAGATCGGGCCATGCTCCTGCAGCGGGTGGGGCGCTATTCTCGTTCCCCATAGCCTCAAAGACGGAACCCTGGAGGTACCAACCTGATACGAGAGAATATAGAGCATGGTGTCACAGAGGCTTTACGCACAAACACCTGAAGACATGTGCTACTTTAAGCATATTCCGTAACAGAACAGATTGAGGATGCAGAGAGACACTTAAAAGGTAAAGAGTGGATAAGCAAACAGAGTACACCCGCGGGGCTGGGGACGCAGCTCGGGCTCAGCCAACTGCCCACATGCGTGGTGGCCTTACGCTCCATTGCCCCCACCGCCGAGGTCTTACCTTTCCTGTACAAGCTGACAAAAGATACAGTGAGGATCAGCAGAAACTACAAAGGTTGCAAATGTCGACAAATAAGGGAAGAACACCCCAATCCAAGCAAAGGTAGCCCCCGCCCCCACCCCCATCAATCACTCCCAGCTCGAGGGTGACCAGAAAGACACCCCTTCGCCCAGAATAGGAAAGAGATGCGCAAGATATCGAGGAGAGGAAAAAAGAACCGATCTCGAGAAAGGAAAGAACATTACTAGTCCTACCTAATCCGCTTGGTCTAGATGCAGCTTGCCCCTCCAAGCTGGATGCCTGGACGGTGGAGGCGAAAGGAGGGGATCGAGCTAGCGGCTTGCATCCGTCGGCAATCGGCACTCGATCGGGAGAGAAGGGGTGCTACATAAAGGGGAGGGGTAACATATTTTACTACACAGTGAACTTACTGATGTGCCTAGTCATTACATGTCTCACTGAAACTAGGGCCCATAGCGTGGCACCCCAAATTCACTTGAAGCTGCCCGGCGGGACGCATTGGCGCGTCAAGAAACCCCCGAATTGTAGCGGGGAAATGAAACATTTCACAAAAATTCGAAATTCAAGCACACCGCCACGCGCCAAGCACGCGGCTGTTCCTTCCTCTTCCTCGGTTCCTCCTCCCCTATCCGAAAAAACCCCAAATCCCAAGCTCAAACCAAAAAAAAAACCCCTGGCCGCCATGCATGTCCTCGTTAACCCGCTGGAGATCGTTCCCGGACGATGCGGACCCCCCGCCCTGAGATCCAGAATTCCGTCCACCTCGAGGCACTGCGTGCTGTCTCGCAGCAGCGGCTTGAGGGCGCTGAAGAGGAAGTTCCGCCGGAAAGTGCTCATGGCAACCGTGCAAGCTCACCGGCGTGCTGCATCCCGAGAGGAACTGGTCAAAGCTTTGCTATTCGCCACACAAAAAAAATTGCGGGCCAAGATCTGGTCAAAGCTTCGTCGATGGCTTGCCGCGAGAGGCTTGGAGTCCAGAGTCAATAAACTAGCTGCTCGAGGACTGGGCGGTTTACACAGATTCATATTAACTGACTCAAGTTTGTTAGTCTAGTTAACAAATGCATCTAGATACATCCATATCTAGACAGAATTGAGTCAATTAATATGAATCGTAGGGGAGTACCTGAAAGTGTTTCATGCTACCAACTAATGCGGCGCAGGAATCGCTGTAGAAGTAATTGTGCTACTACTCATACGATGAACTGATTGTGTGGGTGTCGAATTTTGCAATGCGATCATCCACTGAATGCTTAATCTAGCGCCAAAGGCGTACAAATCATAACATACTACAGCACCAGAACATAAGAGTACGAATCATAAAGTAGCTCAACATTTTGCATCAGGGCTGGGTGGTCCTGAGACTACCGGGACGCCCCTGATGATCTCCGAGTGTGCATCCTCTTCAACGCAAAGTTGTGTACTCGGTCCACGGCCTCCTTCTGTAGGCTGGATAATCTCAGGTGCAGGACCTTCGTCTATGAGAGGCTCGTCATCAGTACCATCCACAGGTGCATCAGGGCTGGGTGGTCTTGAGACTACCCGGACGCCCCTGATGATCTCCGGGCGTGCATCCACTTCAATGCAATGCTGTGTACTCGGTCCATGGCCTCCTTCTGTAGGCTGGATAATCTCAGGTGCAGGACCTTCGTCTATGAAAGGCTCATCATCAGTACCATCCACAGGTGCATCAAACTGAGATTCATCTTCAAATCTCCCATCAAACTGAGAGACCTCTTCAACTCTATGCTTCTGCAATTAGTACATCAACCGATTAGACAAACATCTAAGGGATGCAACCTGAACAAATGCCGTTTTACATATTTACCTTCTCATCTGGCACAGCACATGTCCCCGAGCTGAAACCCGTTTCCTGAAGCAAGCGCTTTTTCTCTCCTTCCCGTCCATCCATCTGCAACAAGTTAAATTTGAGTACAGAACCTTGCACAACAATGCAAACTATTGATTGAAACAGCGGCAGCATCAATATAAATAATTAACTACATATGCCAGCACACATATAGTGTGAGCAAGATCTGCTTCTCCTGCTAAAGGATCATTATATGGTTCACCATGCTAAACCCGCCTAACATATGTGCGGTCCATCCCAAAAATGTGTAAATGATCTGCCACTACAGGGTGAGGCCTCTTCTCACCATTCATACATGTGCAGCGAGGGCAATACACGTCCAGGTTGTGACCTTCATGAGCTCTAATAAACCCCATAAAGGGTTGAACACCATTTATATATGAAGGGGAACATAAGTGTCCATGCAGTATCCAAGTTCTGTCCATCTGTTTAATTATGAGATACAGTGGTTGGTGATTAATTTAAGGCGAAGTAGGAAATGTATATCCATCGAGTACAAAACTATACTACATGATTATGCATTTCAGCAATCATGTTGAGTACAAAACAAAAAATGCCCATCGACATTTTAGCAAACAGATCGTGTACAAAACTCTGCCATGGCATTTCAGCAAATTAACGGATCGAGTGCATAACTGACTCTATATGCCCACGCAAATGAACAAATTGATCGATGACAAATCGAGCGGAAAACTATAAAGTGCCAATTAGTTCGAGCATACTGACGAATTTTTTTAGCAGCATCAAGAAAATATAAATTGTTAGGCCGTCTTGCCCGATACATGATTGAGCTAGAGATAGCAGCCCTACCGTGGATCAACTTGACCGCCGGTGCGTCTCGAGAAGAACGACGGGGAGGGGAAGCTTCTTCTTCGCACGAACGGGACGGGGAGGGGAAGCTCTTCGCACGGACGGGGATAAGTTGTGTAGGGGTGGGTGGGGGGTCATGCGGCCGGGCCGCCGGGGTGATAATTAAGGTCGGTAGGTGGCGTTTAATGGAGTTGCGTGTGTAATTTGCCGTGCACAAGGTTGAGGAATAGGCGGTTCCCTTTGCCGCGCGCACAATTCAAACTATCCCGCCCATGTAGTTTAAATTCGCCATATTTTCGTTAAATCGACATAAAGTCATGTGAGTGGGGGAAAATTAGCAAAGTTGCTTGAAAAATAGTAAAACTCTGGAATTATCCTTTAAATATGCTCTACTTCGTGTGGAAATCGGGGTGTGGAAGCATGTTGAGCTGTTTTATTTGTACTTTCTTCATTAAAACTCCCATTTTATGCACTTTGGATGGAAAGAAATCATTTGTACATAAATTTTGACAACGCCATTTGCAAACACTAATTGTTTTACATGCCAAGATGCACCCATCCACCAAATATATGTGGGGCAAAAGTTTATCACAATCTAGCAGATATGCACAATTAGTGAGGGACCCCTTTTGATTTTGTGCAATTTCCACTAATTAGGTAGAGAGAAGGGGTTAATTAATTAGGCCATGTTAGGGGTTATGTGTTTTAGATTAGGTTGTGTGGATTCAAATACAACTTCTTTATTTGTGTGCTATGATTAATCAAAACTAGATTGATCGACTGCGCGCACATTATTAGAGGCGCATGCCTTTGCGCACAAAGTGCATGTGTGTGTTGTTGGCCACCAATTAACGAGAGAGAGAGAGAGAGAGACAGAGAGAGAGAGAGAGGTAGAGAGAGATCTACATACGAGAGAGCGATTGAAATCCCCAAATTAAACACATATATATATGCATGGCACATTTAATTTAATTAGAGGACCGCGAGCTAAGGCACCCCTGGCCCGCTTGATGCACAATTAAGTGTCATTGGCCTATATATAGGGTTTAATTAGGGTTTAGGGTTTAGGGTTAGGAGGTTAGGGTTTAGGGTCTAGGGTCTAGGGTTTAATGTTTATGGTGTTTAGGGGTTTAGGGATTAGGGATTAGGGATTAGGGTTTATTTAATTAGGGTTTAAGGTTTATGGATCATCGATCGAGTGCGCACACGCACATTATTAGAGGCACACGCGCCTTTGCGCATAAAGTGCATGTGTATATGTGTGTGTTTTTTTGGCCAACAACGATATATAGATGATCGAGAGAGAGAGATTGAAATCCCCAAGAATATGTTCAAATATATATTAAAATATATGCACGAATGCATGCATGGTAGGCCATGCATGCACACTAATTATATATATATATTATGAGGAAACTTAATCAAATGTGTTTTCATTCGAGAGAACTTGTCAAAATTCAAGTTAATTAATTTATCATCGATAATTATATAATTAATTAATGAATCTCAGGGAGATGTTATACAACATATGATCGATATAGGCCATGTCGTATATATTAATTGGTGTTAATCTACCGTTTAATTTGCTAGCTAGCTGCTATATATAGATCGAGCATGTTTTTATTAGATCGGGTTATAGCTAGCTAGTATAGTTTAGGGTTATGTGTTTTAATGAACTAGGGTTTGATTATCTAGGGGTTAGTTATATATATGGTTTAGGGTTAATGCATGGCACATTTAATTTAACTAGAGGACCGCGAGCTAGGCACCCCTGGCCTGCTTGATGCACAATTAAGTGTCGTTGGCCTATATATAGGGTTTAATTAGGGTTTAGGGTTTAGGGTTTAGTGTTTAGGGTGTTTAGCTAGGGTCTAGGGTTTAGTTTAGGGTGTTTAGGGTCTAGGGTTTAGGGTTTAATTAGTGTTTAGGGTGTTTAGGGTTTAGGGTTTAGTGTTTACGGTGTTTAGGGTCTAGGGTTTAGGGTTTAGTGTTTAGGGTGTTTAGGGTCTAGGGTTTAGTGTTTAGGGTGTTTAGGGTTTAGGGGAGTTTTAGGGTTGTTTAAGGTTTAGGGATCATTGATCGAGTGCGCACACTAATTATATATATATTATGAGGAAACTTAATCAAATGTGTTTTCATTCGAGAGAACTTGTCAAAATTCAAGTTAATTAATTTATCATCGATAATTATATAATTAATTAATGAATCTCAGGGAGATGTTATACAACATATGATCGATATAGGCCATGTCGTATATATTAATTGGTGTTAATCTACCGTTTAATTTGCTAGCTAGCTGCTATATATAGATCGAGCATGTTTTTATTAGATCGGGTTATAGCTAGCTAGTACAGTTTAGGGTTATGTGTTTTAATTAAGTAGGGTTGATTAGCTAGGGTTAGTTACATATATATGGTTTAGGGTTAATGCATGGCACATTTAATTTAATTAGAGGACCACGAGGCACCCCCTGGCCTGCTCGATGCACAATTAAGTGTCGTTGGCCTATACATAGGGTTTAATTAGGGTTTAGGGTTAGCTAGGGTTTAGGGTTAGGGTTAGGGTTAGGGTTAGGGTAAGGGTTTAGGGTCTAGGGTGGTTTAGGGTCTAGGGTTTAGGGTTTAGGGTTAGCTAGGGTTTAGGGTTAGGGTTAGGGTTAGGGTTTAGGGTCTAGGGTTTAGGGTTTAGTGTTTAGGGTGTTTAGGGTTTAGGGATTAGGGATTATTAGGGATTAGGGATTTAAGGTTTTAGGGGTTGTTTAAGGTTTAGGGATCACCGATCGAGTGCGCACACACATTATTAGAGGCACCCGCGCCTTTACGCATAAAGTGCATGCGTATATATGTGTGTTTTTTGGGCCACCAACGATATATAGATGATCGAGAGAGAGAGATCGAGACTGAAATCCCCACGAATATATATGTTCAAATATACATTAAAATATATGCACGAATGCATTGTAGGCCATGCATGCACACTAATTATATATATATTATGAGGCAACTTAATCAAATGTGTTTTCATTCGAGAGAACTTGTCAAAATTCAAGTTAATTAATTTATCACGATAATTATATAATTAATTAATGATTCTTAGGGATATGTTATACAACATGATCGATATAGGCCATGTATATTTTAATTGGTGTTAATCTACGGTTTGCTAGCTAGCTGCTACATATAGAGCATGTTTTTATTAGATCGGGTTATAGCTAGCTAGCTAGTATAGTTTAGGGTTATGTGTTTTAATTAAGTAGGGTTGATTAGCTTGCTAGGGTTAGTTACATATATATGGTTTACGGTTAATGCATGGCACATTTAATTTAATTAGAGAACCGCGAGGCACCCCCTGGCCTGCTCGATGCACGTACAATTAAGTGTCGTTGGCCTATACATAGGGTTTAATTAGGGTTTTAGGGTTAGCTAGGGTTTAGGGTTAGGGTTAGGGTTAGGGTTAGGGTTAGAGTTTAGGGTCTAGGGTTTAGGGTCTAGGGTTTAGGGTTAGCTAGGGTTTAGGGTTAGGGTTAGGGTTAGGGTTAGGGTTTAGGGTTTAGGGTTTAGTGTTTAGGGTGTTTAGGGTTTAGGGATTAGGGATTATTAGGGATTAGGGATTTAAGGTTTTAGGGGTTGTTTAAGGTTTAGGGATCATCGATCGAGTGCGCACACACATTATTAGAGGCACCCGCGCGCGCCTTTACGCATAAAGTGCATGCGTATATATGTGTGTTTTTTGGGCCACCAACGATATATAGATGATCGAGATCGAGAGAGAGATCGAGATTGAAATCCCCAAGAATATATATGTTCAAATATACATTAAAATATATGCACGAATGCATTGTAGGCCATGCATGCACACTAATTATATATATATATATATTATGAGGCAACTTAATCAAATGTGTTTTCATTCGAGAGAACTTGTCAAAATTCAAGTTAATTAATTTATCATGATAATTATATAATTAATTAATGAATCTCAGGGATATGTTATACAACATGATCGATATAGGCCATGTATATTTTAATTGGTGTTAATCTACGGTTTGCTAGCTAGCTGCTATATATAGAGCATGTTTTATTAGATCGGGTTATATCTAGTATAGTTTAGGGTTATGTGTTTTAATTAAGTACGGTTGATTAGCTAGGGTTAGTTACATATATATGGTTTAGGGTTAATGCATGGCGCATTTAATTAATTTAATTAGAGGACCTCGAGGCACCCCTGGGCTGCTCGATGCACAATTAAGTGTCGTTGGCCTATACATAGGGTTTAATTAGGGTTTAGGGTTAGCTAGGGCAGATGGTTAGGGTTAGGGTTAGGGTTTAGGGTCTAGGGTCTAGGGTTTAGTGTTTAGGGTGTTTAGGGTTTAGGGATTAGGGATTAGGGATTTAGGGTTTTAGGGTTGTTTAAGGTTTAGGGATCATCGATCGAGTGCGCACACACATTATTAGATCGAGGCACCCGCGCCTTTACGCATAAAGTGCATGCGTATATATGTGTGTTTTTTGAGCCACCAACGATATATAGATGATCGAGAGAGAGATTGAAATCCCCAAGAATATGTTCAAATATACATTAAAATATATGCACGAATGCATTGTAGGCCATGCATGCACACTAATTATATATATATTATGAGGCAACTTAATCAAATGTGTTTTCATTCGAGAGAACTTGTCAAAATTCAAGTTAATTAATTTATCACGATAATTATATAATTAATTAATGAATCTCAGGGATATGCTATACAACATGATCGATATAGGCCATGTATATTTTAATTGGTGTTAATCTACGGTTTGCTAGCTAGCTGCTACATATAGAGCATGTTTTTATTAGATCGGGTTATAGCTAGCTAGTATAGTTTAGGGTTATGTGTTTTAATTAAGTAGGGTTGATTAGCTAGCTAGGGTTAGTTACATATATATGGTTTAGGGTTAATGCATGGCACATTTAATTTAATTAGAGAACCGCGAGGCACCCCCGGCTTTGCTCGATGCACGTACAATTAAGTGTCGTTGGCCTATACATAGGGTTTAATTAGGGTTTTAGGGTTAGCTAGGGTTTAGGGTTAGGGTTAGGGTTAGGGTTAGGGTTAGGGTTTAGGGTCTAGAGTTTAGGGTCTAGGGTTTAGGGTTAGCTAGGGTTTAGGGTTAGGGTTAGGGTTAGGGTTAGGGTTAGGGTTAGGGTTTAGGGTTTAGGGTTTAGTGTTTAGGGTGTTTAGGGTTTAGGGATTAGGGATTATTAGGGATTAGGGATTTAAGGTTTTAGGGGTTGTTTAAGGTTTAGGGATCATCGATCGAGTGCGCACACACATTATTAGAGGCACCCGCGCGCGCCTTTACGCATAAAGTGCATGCGTATATATGTGTGTTTTTTGGGCCACCAACGATATATAGATGATCGAGATCGAGAGAGAGATCGAGATTGAAATCCCCAAGAATATATATGTTCAAATATACATTAAAATATATGCACGAATGCATTGTAGGCCATGCATGCACACTAATTATATATATATATATTATGAGGCAACTTAATCAAATGTGTTTTCATTCGAGAGAACTTGTCAAAATTCAAGTTAATTAATTTATCACGATAATTATATAATTAATTAATGAATCTCAGGGATATGTTATACAACATGATCGATATAGGCCATGTATATTTTAATTGGTGTTAATCTACGGTTTGCTAGCTAGCTGCTATATATAGAGCATGTTTTTATTAGATCGGGTTATATCTAGTATAGTTTAGGGTTATGTGTTTTAATTAAGTACGGTTGATTAGCTAGGGTTAGTTACATATATATGGTTTAGGGTTAATGCATGGCGCATTTAATTAATTTAATTAGAGGACCGCGAGGCACCCCTAGGCTGCTCGATGCACAATTAAGTGTCGTTGGCCTATACATAGGGTTTAATTAGGGTTTAGGGTTAGCTAGGGCAGATGGTTAGGGTTAGGGTTAGGGTTTAGGGTCTAGGGTCTAGGGTTTAGTGTTTAGGGTGTTTAGGGTGTTTAGGGTTTAGGGATTAGGGATTAGGGATTTAGGGTTTTAGGGTTGTTTAAGGTTTAGGGATCATCGATCGAGTGCGCACACACATTATTAGATCGAGGCACCCGCGCCTTTACGCATAAAGTGCATGCGTATATATGTGTGTTTTTTGGGCCACCAACGATATATAGATGATCGAGAGAGAGATTGAAATCCCCAAGAATATGTTCAAATATACATTAAAATATATGCACGAATGCATTGTAGGCCATGCATGCACACTAATTATATATATATTATGAGGCAACTTAATCAAATGTGTTTTCATTCGAGAGAACTTGTCAAAATTCAAGTTAATTAATTTATCACGATAATTATATAATTAATTAATGAATCTCAGGGATATGCTATACAACATGATCGATATAGGCCATGTATATTTTAATTGGTGTTAATCTACGGTTTGCTAGCTAGCTGCTACATATAGAGCATGTTTTTATTAGATCGGGTTATAGCTAGCTAGTATAGTTTAGGGTTATGTGTTTTAATTAAGTAGGGTTGATTAGCTAGCTAGGGTTAGTTACATATATATGGTTGAGGGTTAATGCATGGCACATTTAATTTAATTAGAGGACCGCGAGGCACCCCCTGGCCTGCTCGATGCACGTACAATTAAGTGTCGTTGGCCTATACATAGGGTTTAATTAGGGTTTTAGGGTTAGCTAGGGTTTAGGGTTAGGGTTTAGGTTCTAGGGTTTAGGGTCTAGGGTTTAGGGTTTAGGGTTAGCTAGGGTTTAGGGTTAGGGTTAGGGTTAGGGTTAGGGTTAGGGTTTAGGGTTTAGGGTTTAGTGTTTAGGGTGTTTAGGGTTTAGGGATTAGGGATTATTAGGGATTAGGGATTTAAGGTTTTAGGGGTTGTTTAAGGTTTAGGGATCATCGATCGAGTGCGCACACACATTATTAGAGGCACCCGCGCGCGCCTTTACGCATAAAGTGCATGCGTATATATGTGTGTTTTTTGGGCCACCAACGATATATAGATGATCGAGAGAGAGAGATCGAGATTGAAATCCCCAAGAATATATATGTTCAAATATACATTAAAATATATGCACGAATGCATTGTAGGCCATGCATGCACACTAATTATATATATATATTATGAGGCAACTTAATCAAATGTGTTTTCATTCGAGAGAACTTGTCAAAATTCAAGTTAATTAATTTATCACGATAATTATATAATTAATTAATGAATCTCAGGGATATGTTATACAACATGATCGATATAGGCCATGTATATTTTAATTGGTGTTAATCTACGGTTTGCTAGCTAGCTGCTATATATAGAGCATGTTTTTATTAGATCGGGTTATATCTAGTATAGTTTAGGGTTATGTGTTTTAATTAAGTAGGGTTGATTAGCTAGGGTTAGTTACATATATATGGTTTAGGGTTAATGCATGGCGCATTTAATTAATTTAATTAGAGGACCGCGAGGCACCCCTGGGCTGCTCGATGCACAATTAAGTGTCCTTGGCCTATACATAGGGTTTAATTAGGGTTTAGGGTTAGCTAGGGAAGATGGTTAGGGTTAGGGTTTAGGGTCTAGGGTCTAGGGTTTAGTGTTTAGGGTGTTTAGGGTTTAGGGATTAGGGATTAGGGATTTAGGGTTTTAGGGTTGTTTAAGGTTTAGGGATCATCGATCGAGTGCGCACACACATTATTAGATCGAGGCACCCGCGCCTTTACGCATAAAGTGCATGCGTATATATGTGTGTTTTTTGGGCCACCAACGATATATAGATGATCGAGAGAGAGATTGAAATCCCCAAGAATATGTTCAAATATAAATTAAAATATATGCACGAATGCATTGTAGGCCATGCATGCACACTAATTATATATATATATTATGAGGCAACTTAATCAAATGTGTATTCATTCGAGAGAACTTGTCAAAATTCAAGTTAATTAATTTATCACGATAATTATATAATTAATTAATGAATCTCAGGGATATGTTATACAGCATGATCGATATAGGCCATGTATATTTTAATTGGTGTTAATCTACGGTTTGCTAGCTAGCTGCTACATATAGAGCATGTTTTTATTAGATCGGGTTATAGCTAGCTAGTATAGTTTAGGGTTATGTGTTTTAATTAAGTAGGGTTGATTAGCTAGCTAGGGTTAGTTACATATATATGGTTTAGGGTTAATGCATGGCACATTTAATTTAATTAGAGGACCGCGAGGCACCCCCTGGCCTGCTCGATGCACGTACAATTAAGTGTCGTTGGCCTATACATAGGGTTTAATTAGGGTTTTAGGGTTAGCTAGGGTTTAGGGTTAGGGTTAGGGTTAGGGTTAGGGTTTAGGGTCTAGGGTTTAGGGTCTAGGGTTTAGGGTTAGCTAGGGTTTAGGGTTAGGGTTAGGGTTAGGGTTAGGGTTAGGGTTAGGGTTAGGGTTAGGGTTTAGGGTTTAGGGTTTAGTGTTTAGGGTGTTTAGGGTTTAGGGATTAGGGATTATTGGGGATTAGGGATTTAAGGTTTTAGGGGTTGTTTAAGGTTTAGAGATCATCGATCGAGTGCGCACACACATTATTAGAGGCACCCGCGCGCGCCTTTACGCATAAAGTGCATGCGTATATATGTGTGTTTTTTGGGCCACCAACGATATATAGATGATCGAGAGAGAGAGAGAGAGAGAGAGAGATTGAAATCCCCAAGAATATATATGTTCAAATATACATTAAAATATATGCACGAATGCATTCTAGGCCATGCATGCACACTAATTATATATATATATATATATATATTATGAGGCAACTTAATCAAATGTGTTTTCATTCGAGAGAACTTGTCAAAATTCAAGTTAATTAATTTATCACGATAATTATATAATTAATTAATGAATCTCAGGGATATGTTATACAACATGATCGATATAGGCCATGTATATTTTAATTGGTGTTAATCTACGGTTTGCTAGCTAGCTGCTATATATAGAGCATGTTTTTATTAGATCGGGTTATATCTAGTATAGTTTAGGGTTATGTGTTTTAATTAAGTAGGGTTGATTAGCTAGGGTTAGTTACATATATATGGTTTAGGGTTAATGCATGGCGCATTTAATTAATTTAATTAGAGGACCGCGAGGCACCCCTGGGCTGCTCGATGCACAATTAAGTGTCGTTGGCCTATACATAGGGTTTAATTAGGGTTTAGTGTTAGCTAGGGCAGATGGTTAGGGTTAGGGTTAGGGTTTAGGGTCTAGGGTTTAGTGTTTAGGGTGTTTAGGGTTTAGGGATTAGGGATTAGGGATTTAGGGTTTTAGGGTTGTTTAAGGTTTAGGGATCATCGATCGAGTGCGCACACATATTATTAGATCGAGGCACCCGCGCCTTTACGCATAAAGTGCATGCGTATATATGTGTGTTTTTTGGGCCACCAACGATATATAGATGATCGAGAGAGAGATTGAAATCCCCAAGAATATGTTCAAATATACATTAAAATATATGCACGAATGCATTGTAGGCCATGCATGCACACTAATTATATATATATTATGAGGCAACTTAATCAAATGTGTTTTCATTCGAGAGAACTTGTCAAAATTCAAGTTAATTAATTTATCACGATAATTATATAATTAATTAATGAATCTCAGGGATATGTTATACAACATGATCGATATAGGCCATGTATATTTTAATTGGTGTTAATCTACGGTTTGCTAGCTAGCTGCTATATATAGAGCATGTTTTTATTAGATCGGGTTATAGCTAGCTAGTATAGTTTAGGGTTATGTGTTTTAATTAAGTAGGGTTGATTAGCTAGGGTTAGTTACATATATATGGTTTAGGGTTAATGCATGACACATTTAATTTAATTAGAGGACCGCGAGGCACCCCTGGCCTGCTCGATGCACAATTAAGTGTCGTTGGCCTATACATAGGGTTTAATTAGGGTTTAGGGTTAGCTAGGGTTTAGGGTTAGGGTTAGGGTTAGGGTTAGGGTTTAGGGTCTAGGGTTTAGGGTTTAGTGTTTAGGGTGTTTAGGTTTAGGGATTAGGGATTAGAGATTTAAGGTTTTAAGGTTGTTTAAGGTTTAGGGATAATCGATCGAGTGCGCACACACATTATTAGAGGCACCCGCGCCTTTACGCATAAATTGCATGCATATATATGTGTGTTTTTTGGCCACCAACGATATATAGATGATCGAGAGAGAGAGATTGAAATCCCCAAGAATATGTTCAAATATACATTAAAATATATGCATGAATGCATGGTAGGCCATGCATGCACACTAATTATATATATATTATGAGGCAACTTAATCAAATGTGTTTTCATTCGAGAGAACTTGTCAAAATTAGAGTTAATTAATTTATCACGATAATTATATAATTAATTAATGAATCTCGTGGATATGTTATACAACATGATCGATATAGGCCATGTATATATTAATTGGTGTTAATCTAAGGTTTGCTAGCTAGCTGCTATATATAGAGCATGTTTTTATTAGATCGGGTTATAGCTAGTATACTTTAGGGTTATGTGTTTTCATTAAGTAGGGTTGTTTAGCTATGGTTAGTTACATATATATGGTTTAGGGTTAATGCATGGCACATTTAATTTAATTAGAGGACCGCGAGGCACCCCTGGCCTGCTTGATGCACAATTAAGTGTCGTTGGCCTATATATAGGGTTTAATTAGGGTTTAGGGTTAGGGTTAGGGTTTAGGGTATAGGGTTTAGAGTTTAGGGTGTTTCGGGTATAGGGATTAGGGTTTAGTGTTTCAGTGTTGTATAAGGTTTAGGGATCATCGATCGAGTGCGCACACACATTATTAGAGGCACCCGCGCCTTTGCGCATAAAGTGCATGCGTATAGTTTAGGGTTATTTGTTTTAATTAAGTAGGGTTTGATCAGCTAGGGTTAGTTACATATATATGGTTTAGGGTTAATGCATGGCACATTACATATAGTTTAAATCTCAAGAATGTTTATACATGATAGGCCATATGTGCAAAGGAATTTTTTTCCCTGTGAACTTGTCAAAATTCAAGTTTATCAGTGCCAATGGAAACTAGTCCAAAAAATTACATAAAGGACCAAAAGTACTAGACAATAACTAATAGAACCTGCAACTTTACAAAAAGGACCCCAAAACATATAGAAGAAAATCAATCGAGTCCTTCTCGACCGCACATCAGATCTCTGCTCCGCATCCTTTCCAGCAACTCCGTCGCCAGGGACGCACCACTTGGGACGGTGTCGCCGGTAGTCGCCAGGACGAAGGAGAAGAAGGGCCTCAAAGAACGGCGTATTGGCTCTGAGAAGGGCCGCTGAAAGGCCAAGATGTGCACGGGCAAGACGGATGACGCCGTCGTATGCCCCGAGCTTGTGAACTTTAGCAGCTTGACTTCCCCATTGGCCAGATCTGAAGCACTGACCAAAGCAAGCCTCACCGTTAGCGCCATCACGTTGATGGCACCAGATCGGGGTTTGGCCGGCAAGATCCGCCAGATTCACCATAGGCCAGATCTGAAGCCGATGACGAGATCCCCGACTCCATTGCGCCATTCTGCTCATCGGAAACACTGGATCTAAGCTTACAACAACACTAACTCCCTCGGATCCAAATTAGCTGACTCAACTTTGCTTATCTAAATATGGATGTATCCACACATGTTTTTACTCTAGATACATACACGTCTAAGGAAAGTTGAATCAATTAATTTAGTTCGGAGGGTGTACAATATACAGAGAGAAGTCGGCCTCGTCTCCGGCCGGTGAGGCCGCCGGAGAGAAGGGGGAGAGGAGCCGGGGGAGTGGGAGAGACTCGAGAGAGAAAGAGAAGAGGAAGAAATGAGAGCACCCTGGGGAAGAACATTATTTTTGTCGTTCTGCTCGTAGCTTGAAACTGAAAATTTCGGCCGCACGCCAAATCATCCCGCCGCATCCATTCGAAAATCCCGTGACCAGTTTTACCCTTTTAACCCTGGTCCTAAGCTACAACACACCGACCATGGAGGGCTCATTCGGTAACAATGAAATATCTTGCCTAGATCCCGAACCCTCCCCACAGGCCCACACCCACCCACCAACCATTCGCCCCATTAGCTCAAAAATACTCTCACACGCCAAAGCTCTGACTCTCTACAAGATTAGATCTGCTTCGCCGCCGGCATACTCCTCCACAACGTAGCCTTGATCGTGTTGGCTGTCCACCCACCTGATCCGCTCCCCGCCGCCCTCGTCACCGACGGATCTGCTTCACCGCCGACCTCGCCACCGACGGATCTGCTTCACCGCCGACCTCGCCACCGACGGATCTGCTTCACCGCCGACCTCGCCACCGACTACCTCGGCGCAGCGGCTGTATCAACTTCACCGAATCCCTTGCCAGCCAACCAGATCTGCTTCACTAACGCCCGCTTCTACCGAAACAGGTCGATTCATCGTCTCCGCGTTCGCCGCCGCCGGAATGCAAGTTGCCGCCCCGTCCACCCCGCCGCAGCCTTGGTTAGTACGCTGGCCCGTTAGATCGCGGTGTTTCTTTAGCCATGTTTTGTGTAGTTATTTGCAGATCTCATATGCCGTTAACTTTCTTGATGTGTTGCTTCGCATGAAGTTTGTTTAAATATTGTACAAGACAAAAGCATTATCCGGTCGCTACCATCCTGTTCATTCTATCGACACTGTGTGCATCCACATATTTATAGCCTTATATCCATTCATTTGCTGCCAACTGTTTTTGTACTGCATGCTATTGTCGCACTGCTTTTATAGTCATGCTATGGGCATTTCCAATCTGCTTGTTCTTATACCACGTCATTAGCTCACCGCTAGCCGCTAGCTGTTTTCTCGTGTCTGCTATTCTCACACTGCTTTTATAATCATGCTATGTGCATTTCCAATCTGCTTGCTCTTATACCTCGTCTTTAGCTTATATAGTTATTGCTGCGTGCATGTCTGGTCTTTGTATTATCGTAGACTGACTTGTCAATGTTATTTTTCCTAGGGATTGAGCATGCGAACCACTTATTAGAACATCCAACATTAACAGCGGGGACGCTAGGGAAGGTTGGAATCTGAGTTCTTGGTTGGTAATTTTGGCAGTTTACTTCCGTTATTATCTATAACATATATGCATTGTTCCTTATGCAAGAGATTAACACTTGGAACCCTGCCATAGCAATGCTATTCATGCGTTACGATGTTGCGGCCTATTTGATATGCTTGTCTTGGAGAAACTGCGAAGGTGATTTGAACCTGACATTTGGTCATTCTTAATGCCAGTTTACTTTATGTGGAAAACCTTGGCATTACCCTACTCTAAATCTGAATGTCTGAAATTCGTATCTCATGCAAAGCAACATCTAGTTGGTTTTAATCGATATCTCGGTAAATATTGGCTTATTCATTTGGCAGCTCAAGTTTTTTGTTATTTGAAACCAGCTGACTTGGTCTTAAATGTGATATCTAAACACAGATTAAGGACAATGGAGCAGGAGGATTGGCATTTCACTTGATGGCTGAACCTAAAATGACAGGCATGTTGACCACGACTAGTGCATGCAAGAGAAGGACCTGCAGCGAGCCAGTATGTGCTTAGTACATGCGTCTTATCTTATCTTGTGCTTATTTCTGCTACATGCTGTTATCTGATCTCTACATTGCGTAATACATGTTTGAATAGTTAATTGTTGTAACTATGTTTGCAATGTTACCAGAATGCGATTTTAATGAAGCGATCATCATTAGAAGATAGTCGCCAAAAAAGGATCTGTAGCGACCCTGTGCAACATTATGATGTAAGTTTGTGCTTAGTACAAGTTCCATACATTGTCTTATTTATGCAACTTGTTATTATCTTATATCTACATTGCATAATAAATGTTTGCATAGTTCATTGTTTAACTCTTTTTGCATTATTATCAGAATGCAGTTGTGATGAAGCAATCTTCATTAGAAGTGAGGCCCACAAAAAGTTCTGATATTTCTTCTGATGCATCTTCTCATAGCCGTCAACCTAGACCATTGCTTTCATCAAACAGTAAATATCTCAAGGCTGTACTTTATAAAAGACATGGTATTGCTGCTTTAAGATCTGTAGCTGATATGTTGACAAAGAGTACACAAGATTCAATCAAGGCGATTGCCAAATGTCAACGTGTTATTGATGATGCTAATAGAAGTCCTCAATGATTCTATGTAATATTTTTGTTTGGGCACATTAATTGCCTTGTAATTTTCCTACTTGTTTTATTTGTGTATGTAATTGTGTGTATCATTGATATCAGATTTTAGGCTCATGAAATTTAATGCAAGTTGACTAGTCAAACAAGTAGGGCACTACAACAGATTGGGCCGGCCCACTTACAGTAGTGTGGGACCCACTTTCATTTTGGGCCAGCCCACTTCTTTAGTAGGCCGGCCCGATTACACGATAGTGGGATCCACATGCTTATTGGGCCGGCCCACTATCTTGTTGGGCCAGCCTATTTGCTATATGGTGGTCCCACATGGTAAATGGGCCGGCCCTTTTACAGGAAGGTGGGACCCACCTGTGTTTTTGGCCCGGCCCACTATCTTGTTGGGCCGGCCCACTTGCTATATGGTGGACCCCACATACTAAATGGGCCGGCCTTTTAACTGGAAAGTGGGACCCACCTGTGTTTTTGGCCCGACCCACTATCTTGTTGGGCCGGCCCACTTGCTATATGGTGGACCCCACATACTAAATGGGCCGGCCTTTTAACAGGAAGGTGGGACCCACCTGTGCTTTTGGCCCGGCCCACTATCTTGTTGGGCCGGCCCACTTGCTATATGGTGGACCCCACACACCAAATGGGCCGGCCTTTAACAGAAAGTGGGACCCACCCGTGTTTTTGGCCCGCCCACTATCTTGTTGGGCCGGCCCACTTGCTATATGGTGGACCCCACATACTAAATGGGCCGACCCTTTAACCGGAAAGTGGGACCCACTGTGTTTTTGGCCCGCCCACTTGCTATATGGTGGACCCCACACACTAAATGGGTCGGCCCTTTAACAGAAAGTGGGACCCACTGCGTTTTGGCCCGCCCACTTGCTTCTTGGGCCGGCCCGATTCTTTGTAAGGTGGACCCCACATGTTAATTGGGCCGGCCCATTTAAGTATTGACCAGTCAACCTTCGAGGTTAGGCCCGGCCCCCGTACCGAATGGCCCAGCCCCTCTCTATAGTTGACCGGTCAAACTATGTCACCGGCCCGGCCCGCTTAAGACGTGGCAGGCCTCGTGTGGGCCTACCATCTACCACGGGGTTTCAGCGGTTAACGCCGTTAATCGCGATTAACGGCGTCGCCACGTGTCGCTTGCATGACGTCGCAAATCAACGGGCTCCCGGAAACACCTGCGCAACGGTCCGATTTTCCGTGGCGGAAGGGCGCCCAAGCGCGACGGACCGAAAAAAACGTCGTTGGACTTTGCCTGACGCAGTTTCCACAACAGAACCCATATCGTCGGGTTAGGCCCATAGGCGACGAAAAATACCCCTTAGCGGACGATTTTGAGACGTTGTCTATCAGAACTTTTCTTGTAGTGTACCCACCCTTTTGTCCATCCGTACATCCCCGGTAGACTTCTCCCGATCATACGGCTTTACCCCCGATGTACTATGGACAATCCCTCATCGACGGTAGAGCCTCTCATCCACACGGATGGGGATTTTAAAGGATTTCCCAACCTACTGCAGTGTTATCCCAACACCCAGCTAGGCTCTATCAAGTCCGTTGATGTGCAGGAGGGAAAAGATACAGCTGACTTCCCCAGAGCCATTATAGATCTTATGGTTAACGCGATATGTACGGCGCTAGAATCACTAGACGGCATTGGTAATTAGTCCTAGATGAATAGAACCCTTGCAATGGAACCTCCACCAATCAACACATACCATGGTTCCATTGCCCACCACATAGCCATATTCATAATTGTAAAATAATATTTTGCTTTTCCATATAGGAGTGATAAGTATAGTACTTTGCATATAGTTTGATAAAAATAATTAAATGACATGAGCAAGCGATGAACTTGCCTTTCTTGACTACAAGATTATGCAGGCAAAAGCTTCGATACGTGATAAGTCCAAATTCTGAAATACCATCATCGTCCGGTAAGGACAATGTTTAAAGAACTGGCAAAGATGCTATAATGCATAGTATGAGATGCAATCGTCCCGAGCGTAACGTAACCCCGATGATTTAGGATTGGGTGAGTGGTAAAGAATTCTTTTATGGTGTGTGATGTCTACGTGTGCTTCTATTCTTGTAGACAGTGTTGGGCCTCCAAGAGCAGAGGTTTGTAGAACAGCAGCAAGTTTCCCTTAAGTGGATCACCTAAGGTTTATCGAACTCAGGGAGGTAGAGGTCAAAGATATTCCTCTCAAGCAACCCTGCAATTAAGATACAAGAAGTCTCTTGTGTCCCCAACACACCTAATACACTTGTCAGATGTATAGGTGCACTAGTTCGGCGAAGAGATAGTAAAACACAGATGATATAGATGGTGGTAGACGGTAATTGCGATATGAAGTAAATATTGCAGGAAGTAAAGATGCAGTATTTGGAAACAAGGCCTAGGGATCATACTTTCACTAGTGGACACTCTCAACATTGATCACATAATAAATAAATAACTTCTCCTCACTTGTGCTACATTCACACTCTCTTGTTGGATAACAAACATCATTCATTGTGTAGGGCTACAAGAGCTCCCTCAAGCCGGAGTAAACAAGCTCCACAATATTCGGAATTCATATTTAAGTAACCTCTAGAGTGCATAATAGACCATTGCAATTTAGACCGAGTACTAACATAGCATACACACTGTCACCTTTAAGCTATGAAAGGGGGAATAGATCACATCAATACTATCATAGTAATAGTTAACTCCATAATCTACAAGAGATTACAATCATAACCTACGGCAAGTACTACATGATGCACACACCGTCACCTTTACATCATGAAGGAGGAATAGACTACTTTAATAACATCACTAGAGTAGCACATAGATTAATAGTGATACAAAGCTCATCATATGGATCTCAATCATGTAAGGCAGCTCATGAGATCATTGTATTGAGGTACATGAGAGAGAGATTAACCACATAGCTACCGGTAGAGCCCTCAGCCTCGGGGGAGAACAACTTCCTCCTCATCATGGGAGACAGCAACGGCTATGAAGATGGCGGTGGTGTCGATGGAGATGGCTTCCGGGGACAATTCCCCGTCCCGGCGGCGTGCCGGAACAGAGACTTTTGTCCCCCGAAACTTGTCTTCGCGATGGCGGCGGCTCTGGAACTTTTCTCGTATCGTGGCTTATGTTTTTAGGGTTTTCGAGGCGGAGAGAATATATAGGCGGAAGGACAGCCTTGGAGGAGCCAGGGGTGGCCCCCCCATAGGCTGGTGCCCCCCCTTGGCCGCGCCTCCATGTGGGGTGGGGCCCCCAGGGCTCCCCTCTGGTCCCTCTCTGGCTCTCTGGAAGCTTCCGTGGAAAATAAGGTCTTGGGCTTTTGTTTCGTCCAATTCCGAGAATATTTCCTGTGTAGGATTTCTGGAACCAAAAACAGCAGAAAACAGGAACTGGCACTTCGGCATCTTGTTAATAGGTTAGTTCCGGAAAATGCATAAAAACATCATAAAGTATGAACAAAACATGTAGGTATTGTCATAAAACTAGCATGGAACATAAGAAATTATAGATATGTTTGAGACGTATCAGGCATCCCCAAGCTTAGTTCATACTCGCCCTCGAGTAGGTAAACAATAACAAGGATAATTTCTGAAGTGACATGCTATCATAATCTTGATCAATACTATTGTAAAGCATATGAAGTGAATGAAGTGATTCGAAGCAATGGTAAAGACAATGATTAAACAACTGAATCATATAGCAAAGACTTTTCATGAATAGTACTTTCAAGACAAGCATCAATAAGACTTGCATAGGAGTTAACTCATAAAGCAATAAATTCTTAGTAGAGAGTTTTGAAGCAACACAAACGAAGATATAAGTTTCAGCGGTTGCTTTCAACTTCAACATGTATATCTCATGGATAATTGTCAACACAAAGTAATATGATGAATGCAAATAAGCAAGTATGTAGGAATCAATGCACACAGTTGACACAAGTGTTTGCTTCTAAGATAGAAAGAAGTAGGTAAACTGACTCAACATAAAGTAAAAGAATGGCCCTTCGCAGAGGGAAGCATGGATTACTATTTTTGTGCTAGAGCTTTGATTTTGAAAACATAGAAACAATTTTGTCAACGGTGGTAATAATTCATATGTGTTATGCATAATACATCTTATAAGTTGCAAGTCTCATGCATAGAATACCAATAGTGCTCGCACCTTGTCCTAATTAGCTTGGATTAACATGGATTATCATTGCATAACATATGTTTCAACCAAGTGTCACAAAGGGGTACCTCTATGCCGCCTGTACAAAGGTCCAAGGAGATAAATCGCATTTGATTTCTCGTTTTTAATATATCTCAACCATGGACATCGGGACAACATAGAAAACAGATAATGGACTCCTCTTTAATGCATAGGCATGCAACAACAGATAACATTCTCGTAAGAGATTGAGGATTAGTGTCCAAACTGAAACTTCCACCATGATTCATGGCTTTAGTTAGCGGCCCAATGTTCTTCTCTAACAATATGCATACTCAAACCATTTGATCATGAAAATCGCCCTTACTTCAGACAAGACGAACATGCATAGCAACTCACATGATATCCAACAAAGGTGTAATAGTTGATGGCGTCCCCAGAAACATGGTTACCGCTCAACAAGCAACTTATAAGAAATAAGATACATAGCAACATATTCAATACCACAATAGTTTTTAAGGCTATTTTCCCATGAGATATATATTGCAAAGACAAGGAATGAAATTTTAAAGGTAGCACTCAAGTAGTTTACTTTGGAATGGCAGAGAAATACCACATAGTAGGTAGGTATGGTGGACACAAATGGCATAGGTTTTGGCTCAAGGATTTGGATGCACGCGAGAAGCATTTCCTCTCAGTACAAGGCTTTGGCTAGCAAGGTTGTTTGAAGCAAACACAAGTATGAACAGGTACAGCAAAACTTACACAAGAACATATTGCAAGCATTATAAGACTCTACACTGTCTTCCTTGTTGTTCAAACACTTCACCAGAAAATATCTAGACTTTAGAGAGACCAATCATGCAAACCAAATTTCAACAAGCTCTATGGTAGTTCTTCATTAATAGGTGCAAAGTACATGATGCAAGAGCTTAAACATGATCTATTTGAGCAAAACAACTGCCAAGTATCAAATTATTCAAGACCATATACCATTTACCACATGAAGCATTTCCTGTTTCCAACCAAATAGCAATAGGTGAAGCGATCAACTTTCGCCATTGAACATTAAAAGTAAAAGCGAAGAACACTAGTGTTCATATGAAAAAGCGGAGCGTGTCTCTCTCCCACATAAGCATGGTAGGATCCAATTTATTCAGAGAATGAAAATAACAAAACGAAAATAAAAGCACACAGACGCTCCAAGTAAAGCACATAAGATGTGACGGAATAAAAATATAGTTTCAATAGAGGTGACCTGATAAGTTGTCGATGAAGAAGGGGATGCCTTGGGCATCCCCAAGCTTAGATGCTTGAGTCTTCTTGAAATATGCAGGGATGAACCATGGGGGCATCCTCAAGCTTAGACTTTTCACTCTTCTTGATCATATTGTATCATCCTCCTCTCTTGACCCTTGAAAACTTCCTCCACACCAAACTCAAAACAAACTCATTAGAGGGTTAGTGCATAATCAAAAATTCACATATTCAGAGGTGACATAATCATTCTTAACACTTCTGGACATTGCACAAAGCTACTGAAAGTTAATGGAACAAAGAAATCCATTCAACATAGCAAAAGAGGCAATGCGAAATAAAAGGCAGAATCTGTCAAAACAGAACAGTCCGTAAAGACGAATTTTTTAGAGGCACTTAACAGGCTCAGATGAAAAAGCTCAAAACTAATGAAAGTTGCGTACATATCTGAGGATCACGCATGTAAATTGGCAGATTTTTTGATTCTTCTACAGAGAGATCTACTCAAATTCGTGACAGACAGCAAATCTGTTTCTGCGCAGAAATTCAGATCTAGTATCAACTTCCTATTAGAGACTTTACTTGGCACAACAATGCAATAAAATAAAGATAAGGAGAGGTTGCTACAGTAGTAACAACTTCCAAGACACAACAAAATAGTAGCAAAATAAAAACATGGGTTATCTCCCAAGAAGTGCTTTCTTTATAGCCATTAAGATGGGCTCTGTAATTTTAAGGATGCTCGCGCAAGAAATAAGAGTTGAAGCAAAAGAGAGCATCAAGAAGCAAATTCAAAACACATTTAAGCCTAACCCACTTCCTATGAAAAGGAATCTTGTAAATAAACAAGTCATGTAAGCATAATGCAACAAGCATAGAAAGGCAACACAAGCGCAACTTCAAGATTCTCAACATAAAGAGGGGAAACTTAATATTATTAAGATGCATATAACCATGTTTCCCTCTCTCATAATAACTTTCAGTAGCATCATGAACAAACTCAACAATATAACTATCACATAAAGCATTCTTATTCACATGCATAAAAATATCATTACTCTCCACATAAGCATAATCAATTTTATTAGTAATAGTGGGAGTAAAACTATCACAACCATCATTGTAATTATCATAAATTGCAGACATGGTATAATCATAATAAACTTTATCCTCCATAGTAGGTGGCACCAAAATACCACTATCATTATAATCATCATAAATAGGAGCAAAGTATCATCAAAGTAAATTTTCTCCTCAAAACTTGGGGGACTAAAAATATCATTTTCATCAAAACCGACCTCCCCAAGCTTAAATTCTTCCATAGCATTAGCAATAATAGTGTTCAAATAGTTCATGCTAATAACATTGCTACAACTATTTTGCAAACAAAGTTCCATGGGTTTTTTAATTCTCTCTTCAAACACATCATGTCCTAGTACAAGATAAAGTTCATAAAGATCTCTATTTTTTTTGTTGTTTTCCATTAAGCCTAACTAGTGAAAATAAAAACAAGAGACAAAAAGATGCAATTGCAGGATCCAAAGGAAATAGCTTCGAGCACTCACACACCGGCAACAGTGCTAGGAAATAGCTTAGTAGTCGGAGGATGTGAATACCTTTTACCTTACCTCCCCGGCAACGGTGCCAGAAAATAGCTTGATGTCTACGTGTGCTTCTATTCTTGTAGACAGTGTTGGGCCTCCAAGAGCAGAGGTTTGTAGAACAGCAGCAAGTTTCCCTTAAGTGGATCACCCAAGGTTTATCGAACTCAGGGAGGTAGAGGTCAAAGATATTCCTCTCAAGCAACCCTGCAATTAAGATACAAGAAGTCTCTTGTGTCCCCAACACACCTAATACACTTGTCAGATGTATAGGTGCACTAGTTCGGCGAAGAGATAGTAAAACGCAGATGATATAGATGGTGGTAGACGGTAATTGCGATATGAAGTAAATATTGCAGGAAGTAAAGATGCAGTATTTGGAAACAAGGCCTAGGGATCATACTTTCACTAGTGGACACTGTCAACATTGATCACATAATAAATAAATAACTTCTCCTCACTTGTGCTACATTCACACTCTCTTGTTGGATAACAAACACCATTCATTGTGTAGGGCTACAAGAGCTCCCTCAAGCCGGAGTAAACAAGCTCCACAACATTCGGAATTCATATTTAAGTAACCTCTAGAGTGCATAATAGACCGTTGCAATTTAGACCGAGTACTAACATAGCATACACACTGTCACCTTTAAGCTATGAAAGGGGGAATAGATCACATCAATACTATCATAGTAATAGTTAACTCCATAATCTACAAGAGATTACAATCATAACCTACGCCAAGTACTACATGATGCACACACCGTCACCTTTACATCATGAAGGAGGAATAGACTACTTTAATAACATCACTAGAGTAGCACATAGATTAATAGTGATACAAAGCTCATCATATGGATCTCAATCATGTAAGGCAGCTCATGAGATCATTGTATTGAGGTACATGAGAGAGAGATTAACCACATAGCTACCGGTAGAGCCCTCAGCCTCGGGGGAGAACTACTCCCTCCTCATCATGGGAGACAACAACGGCGATGAAGATGGCGGTGGTGTCGATGGAGATGGCTTCCGGGGGCAATTCCCCGTCCCGGCGGCGTGCCAGAACAGAGACTTCTGTCCCCCGAAACTTGTCTTCGTGATGGCGGTGGCTCTGGAACTTTTCTCGTATCGTGGCTTATGTTTTTAGGGTTTTCGAGGCGGAGAGAATATATAGGCGGAAGGACAGCCTTGGAGGAGCCAGGGGGTGGCCCCCCATAGGCTGCCCCCCCTTGGCTGCATCGCCATGTGCGGTGGGGCCCCCAGGGCTCCCCTCTGGTCCCTCTCTGGCTCTCTGGAAGCTTCCGTGGAAAATAAGGTCTTGGGCTTTTGTTTCGTCCAATTCCGAGAATATTTCCTGTGTAGGATTTCTGGAACCAAAAACAGCAGAAAATAGGAACTGGCACTTCGGCATCTTGTTATTAGGTTAGTTTCAGAAAATGCATAAAAACATCATAAAGTTTGAACAAAACATGTAGGTATTGTCATAAAACTAGCATGGAACATAAGAAATTATAGATACGTTTGAGACGTATCAGTGTGTTGCACTTTTAGGATGGTTCTTAAACAAGGTTCTTATTAGGGTTTGGTGATATGAATAGCATGAGAAAATGAGATAATGCGTCATAACAATCATACACACAAAGGAAAGGTGGTTGCATAACAAGTCAAGAGTAGTTGTCAGTTTTAAGTTCTAAATAACATGGTGGATGATTACCTATATTATACTTCAAAAGAATAACTTTTGAAGAATAGGTTAATTAAGAAATAGTAAGTAGTTTCAACAAGAACTATTTACTTATATGGTTTACTTGTGTATTTACTTCAAAAGAATAACTTTTGAAGAACAGGTTAATTAAGAACAAGAACTACTATAAATAGGAGTTATGGCTTCTAGGGTTTACTATTGGATTCATTTAGTTCTCCAATAGGGACTAGTTGGGTTCTTAAGTAGACTGGGTCTATATGTAGCAAGTTTTGACAGGTTTATTACTATGGTTTCTCATAAGCATCATATCAAAGGATGGTTATCAAGGTGGTTCCATCAGTTAGCTATTAGGGTTTACTATAGCTTCTCATTTGCTTCACTAAGTAATTAATAATTTGTTTCTAAGCTAGTTGGTTTATTATTGCTCAAGTAGGGTTTAGTGGAATAGGAGCATGTGATGTGAATTACTACACAAGATTGGTATTAGGGTTCACACTATGGTTCTTTTAGGATATGATGGTCGAGGTTGATTCCAATGGTGTGGTATATAGGAATGGTGATCAATGGTGTTTAAATGAGAGTAACAAGTTAGGGTTTGCCCCTAAGTGGCACTAGTGGATCATATAGGTATTAATCAAAAAATAAAGACATGAAATGATGATCTCATGTGAATTGGTTTTATTTTAGTGGAGCATGCATTCATTGGTTGCTTATTAAGGTTCTACATGTAAAGTTAAACTCACATGATCACATGTGATAAACAACTAGGGTTTTAGAGTTGATTCTAATGTGGGATGATCACATAAAATAATGGGACCAAGGTTCTTACTTATAGTGTATTAAGGTTTCTAAATTATGATACAAATCTTGAACTAATAATTTACAATAGAGGTGGGGTCACTAATTAATTTGAAACAAAATTAATAATGGTATTAGCATTTTATTAATTTTAAAAGATTTTCTAATTAAGATAAATACTATTTAGGGTTTACTTAGAAACTAGGGTTTTATAATTATTATTAGGTTTTAAAATAATAACTTGTGACCTAAAAGTGTTTAAGTAAACAATATTTAAGCTACCAAAATAATATTGGCTTTTAATATTTTCTTGCTTTATTATTATTTAAAGAAAATAGAAAACAGTAATTTGCAAATTAGGGTTTTATGAAATTCTACTAATATTTAGTTAATGAAAAGATGATTAAGAAAATTAATCTTAACATTTTATTTACTTACTGAAAAGCTAATATTTAATTTTGAAGCTTAACTAATTACTGAATTCAAATTGTATTTTAAAACAAATGAAAAGACATAATTAATAAAGTTTAAAATAAGTGGATTTTTATTTTGACACACATTTTTATTTTAGATTTTTATTGAATATAGTTTATTTTTGTGAGCATTTTGATATATTATTTTTATTTTTCTGAGCTAAAATGAATTTTATTTATTTCTCCAAATTTTCAGCTATTTACTGGTTTTTAAATTAAAACTTAAATTATAAACGTACACTGGCGGTACACACCCACAATCACTGACTGGTGGGCCTGTTGACTAGGTCAATTGCTATGAGGGCAACGACTAGTCAATAGAGGCTGAGGTGGCAGTGACACGTCGCTCTCGCCGGAGAGGACGCCGGTGATGCTCCGGCGAGCTATGGAAAGGCTGCTAGGGACCCCCAGAGACTACATAACTTAGTGTGTTCGAATCCTCTCATCTCACTGAGTGAAACAGTATCATCGGCACCACCAAATGGTCATCGGGGCACCACCAAATGGTCATCGGAGCTGCTCCGGTGAGCTTGTCTGCGGCGGCACCGGCCCGCCAAATCTTGTAATCGGGCTATAGTTAACTAAATGAGGCGAATAAAAGGTGTATCGATGCGTAATTGTACCCTGGTTGCGTTGGTTTGGTCGATGAAAAGGATTGAGGTCGGAGATGACGACGATGTTTATTCTTCCGCGACTTGCCGGTGAAAGGAAACGGAGAATCCCTGGCGTCTGGAGCCTTCCCCTCTCTATTCCTTTCAGCTGGACGACCACCGTGATCGGGCGCATCTCCTCGACCCAACCTTGAACTCCGGGGTGGTCTTAATCGGCGGCTAGCCGGAGTTTTCTTCAGCGACGGTTCGGTGATGTCGCAAAAGAACAAGAGAGAGAGAGAGAGAGAGAGAGAGAGAGAGGGAATGAGGAGGGGTTGAGGATGGCTTAGCGGAACAAGGACTTCACGACGCTTCTCTCAGTGACTTTATAGAACGAGGCGAGCTTGGAGACCACGGCGACATGTCGACGACTGCCAGGATAGAATGGACATGGTAACTAGGGTTTTGGGCGCAAATCTCTGCGTATTTGGATAGACTCGGACGCGGTTGAGCTTCAGAGTGGCTTTGGTTTGAAGTTGATGTCTGATTCGTCCCTATCATCGATGGTGAGGTGGAGCTGGGCAGCGTCGCCGTGTCGAGCAGGTGGAAAGAAGAAGAAGAAGCCCCTTCTTTGTTTTATGCCAACGACAAAATGGTACCCTGGGCCGGAATGGGCCGTGGAGGTGGTGCTGGTCTTGGGCTACTGCTGGGCTTCGGCCGGACACGTAAGCCTGGTAAGCTCCTCCTTTTTCTATTTATTCTTTTTATTTTTTGTTTTAAATTTGTTATTTGAATTTTGTTTTGTTTTTGCAGGTTCTAAAATATTTGAGTTTCAATATAACTTGATACTATTGCTTACTGCATAGTGTTGCTGTTTAAACAAATATTTGATTTATGATTAGATTGATATTTTGTGAGGTCATTCTAAATTTATTTTTAGGGACCAAATTTATTTAAGTGATTGATATAGTGTTTATCTCAATTATTCTTATTTTAGGGACCAAATTTATTTAAGTGATTTGGAATTTGATAACATGGGCATGGTGAACATAATATTGGATTTTTCTAGTACTTAACCATATTGCTTGTTCCCATATAGTTTAATGGTGGCTAGGTTTAAAATAAATGATATTGAGAATGGGATTGGTTCATGATTTTATGTGGAGAATTGTTTCCAAATCAAATACTTGAGTGAAGTAAGACTTTAACAACTCTGGACACTAAGATGGAAGTGTAGGGTTTAATATTGGTTTTACACTAATCACTAAATGGCATTTAGGCTTTAGGTATATATGGCTTGGTTGATACTGGTGATCCATGATATACAAGTTAGGTCATAAAATTTTATGTGGAGTGGATCCCATGTGAAAAGGTTTAGGCATTTGATGATGCTTCACTAATTGAAGTATAAAATAGGCATGAGGCATTGCAGGGTTCTACTTATCATCCCAAGTGGTACTTGGATTGAAATTCAAATAGAGTCTAGGGTTTTAGTGGTGATCACCCATGTGATACACAACTAGGATTAGGATATCGGCATAAGCTTTGATCATGTTTGATTGGCTAGGGTTATCCTCCTCACTAGGTTAGGATTCATGCATCAAGGCAATGCTGGATTATCTCAAGTGTTTGGATAAACAAGGGTTGAGTTTATGCCATTACTCCTCCATTCAAGATATGAGAAAGGGTTTAGATTTAGTTGCTAGGGATCTATCATTTTATGTGGTGGATGATCTCTGATTATCTCACAAGTTTGTGTTATCATCTTAATCTACCAAGTAAGATCACGCAGTAGGCATGATCCACTTATTTCTCACTAATCACTTCTTTATTATTTCTCTCAATACACTCGCTTAGGTTCTTAGGGTTTATGATCATTACTCAATTTGCAACGATCAAAGCATTGGTCTCATAATGGTTTATTAATGAATCATGGTTCTCCTCTCCAAGATCAAGTATAAGTCCATATACTTGGGTATACCTCTTTAGCTTGAGCTCTTTGGACTAGGTAGGGTTACTCTAGGGTTTATGAGCATTACCAAGGTGTAATGATCACAACACTTGCCTCTCTTGAATCCCTAATAAGGTAGGTTCTCACTTACCACCAAAGGTTGGCTAAGTCAAGTAGTATTTAGTACTTGACTTGTACGTCTTATAGCATTGGTTAATATCAAGGACTTATCTCACAAGGATAGGATTTGAATATTAACCTATAGTTCTACTTAATAGATGGTGTAAATGCACATGGATGATCCTCTCCTTTCTCTGAGGTTTAATGGAAGTGAGTTTGGACAAACAAGATAAGAATGGTCAAGGTTTAATAAGGAATTAGTATGAATGTCCTTGACATGGAATCAAGTATTGTAGTTGAAAAGATGTACCATGTGAATCATGGTAGGGATATTTATTTAGTAAAAGACATGGAAAAGATAAGTAAAGAATAGTGTCTTAATTGATTGTGTTATTTGATTCATAATTGAATTATTATTCATGTGTTGTTGTAAGGAATGTCATTTTGAGATCCTTTATAAGATCTTGTAGTTGAGCCTTACTTAAGGTGTTATTATTGTAAAGCTAATCCCATTTGATCTAACCCATAGATCAAATCATCTCTACCCAAAACAAGGTTTTAGCAAATATCACAGTGAAGTTTATAGCGCCTGACTTGATGCTCTACTTCAATTTCAGCAAGTCAAGTGAAACTTCAGGTACTGTGGTAAGTTTTATTTGAAAGCGCAAAAATTCCCCGGATTTTCTATGCATGAATGCAATGCACACTTTGGTGTCCGCTCATTTTGTTGCCTCTAAACCTGGGATATTACAGCCTCTCCCCCTTAAACTGAACTTCGTCCCGAAGTTCGAATGCTCTCATGTTTCGGAATGTGGAACTGACTTGAATAGATCACGATCCTTCCAAACTCCATGGTGATCTCATTAGATATAATTGGATATATCCCTTGTCCAGATCCTTCCTGGAGTCTTCTCACGTCTGTCACTGATACTTTCTTCTATTCTATTATTACTTCCAACACTCTAAGCTTATTGTCTTGCTCTTCAAAGATCCTTGAATTAGGACATCTTATTGAACTAATGGACCTGACTAATAATTGTGGTGACAACTTCCTATCTGGGTACCCAAAACTTGGTTCTGCTAGCTGCGTGATCCAAAGGTTAATTCTAAACGATTTGTTTAAGGTAAGGTATTGTTTTCCCTTACTATCATAACTATAGTAATGGTACTTGGTAAGGTATTTACAATAGGCATGGTCCTGGTGGTTTATTCATACGAATGGATTAGACTCATTTATTCAATCCAATCATGGCTTCTAGTTTATGCAAATTATCTTCCTTTTGGTTTCTTTAGGTTCCATGAAAGGAATCTTTCTAATAGTCTTAGTTTCTTGGTATGGTCAAACTCCTTTGATCTTTGAGCTTCTTGAGCTTTGATTGTCCTCCGACATCTACTTCATCCAACTTCATTACCTTAGACTTACTTGAGCTCTTCTACTTCTGAGTAGTTATCAATTACCCGCTCAAGTTAGGATCTAATCCTTACTTCTTCGAGATATTAACCTCGGCTTCTAGTCTGACAACCTCCTGAGAGTACTTTTATATGGTTACTTCCTAACAACCTTATGAAAATAAGATCAGACCTTTCTCTCAGTTCAGACCTTCTACTTCGTCTATCATTCTCCAAATATCCTATCTTAATACTTCTCCTTCAGCTTTCCTCTCCCCCTTGGAGTTTACTAATGATCTTCAATCTCCTTTTCTCATAATCATTAAACTCCAAGGCTAGAAGATTGGTCTTGGTCTGGCTTATAGTTTATATTTTTCTAGAGTCTCACAAAGAATTCTTGCGGTGTATCCACACAATTGTGGGTATCCGATGTAAATCCTCCGACTAAATGTTTACCAGCTGCGGAATCCCTCTTTCCTTTAGAGTGAAGAAATGATTAAGTTGCGGACTATCTGATACCAGATGTGGCTTATCTGATACCAGATGCGAACACTTTTATAGTTCTATTCAACCTCTACCTCACTTCAAGTGCTTACTTTTCATGATTATCCTATATCAGCTGCGATCTTATTATATCAGCTGCGACTTCACTTGTCCATTGTCCTTCTTCCAGGGTTTGTTTTGCAAGAAAATCACTTGTTGACACTATAAAGATAGCATTGTAAGTGACTTCACTTGCATTCCCTTCTTCCTTAATGGATATGGTTCCACTTCTACTGCTCGATATTCACTATTTTCTCACTTTCATGGTATTTGCATGTTGAAGTACTCCTAAAGTGAGGATAAAAGTGAGTTTTGATTAGTCCTTCCTTTAGAGTATTGTGGTTGCTTCCCACAACTTGACTTCTTCTTCTAGTGAACCTTCCTCTTGTTTTCAAAATCTTCAGAATTCATCACTTCCTCACACGAATACCTTTACCCTCTAGACCTATAACATCAAGTAAGAACTTGATATTGCAACATGCATTTGCATATCAAAGTCAAACTTCATGTATGGATCTAGTCAATCAATGAAAATCCAATAAAATCCAAGAAGATTCAGCTTTGTGCTTATAATACACATCCTTATATGCCCGAATATAATAGTTGGGTAAGACATCCCTAAACATCAGGCTCAGATGTGTAGTATATAACACCACATAAAATAGGTTTAGGTTGTGATACTTAGCACATATATATGGATTCCTACTATTTGTCTCAATATTTACCTCAATTGCTCACTTGGAATCAAATAAACTTGAACAAATTGGTCCAGAATAGTTGTGGTCAACCTAGTTTCCTTGGGAAATACTAACTTACCTTTCATTCTATTGAAAACTAACCTCACATGATCTCTCGAGACTATAACATGGCCACTCTAAACACATGGTTGTTAGAGTATACCACCTATAACTCCAGGGTTTCTCTATAGGATATGCTCTAACAAAGACTTCTTCAGACTATCAACTATGGTTCTAGCATACTTGACATAGTTGCCATGGTTTTAAAACCTGTGTTTTTTGAACTATTCCTTAAATCCTACTCCTTATCACACTCTTGTTAACTCACTCATAATGTTCTACTCCATCACATCATGCTTCTCAAGTGAATCATGTATGATTACCAACTCTACCATGAAAATAGACTTATATAATTCCAATCACTCTTCCTTACTTCCTATAATTGACTCATCATAGGCATATACTACCTTATATAACTTATCTCCCTTACTTAACATCAATCATTTGACATTTTAAATGACTTTTACTTAGCCATAACATGTCTTGGTATACATCTTCCAATAGGATATCTTCCTATGGTTGTATCCTTTCTTTGGACTACCATGTATTGTATACCAACTGTGGTCTACTACCACCCATTATCTTAAGCTCCAATGATGTTCTATTAATTTGGAATGAAGCAAGATAACTAATCAACTTTACTCAAGAATGATAGATAAGAAAGATTGACTCAAGTGTGTCAGGATTATTCTCAAGTGAATACCCATCTCAAGTAAAAAAAGAATAGTTGGTTTAGCTAAGACAACTTCCTATAGACACTACCAAACCTATAGGTCTCATTTAATGGGGTTTTAATCCTAGGGTCAAAGCATTTGCTCTGATACCAGCTGTGGTGACCCAGCGTACCACTGCATGGTGTAGTACACAAGTCGTTGACATAACACAAGTGAAACACCGTTCCACTCATATTACATCCCTCAGAGTGGTACAACAGAAACATATGGGAGTCCAAGGCATGTCTATAGAAGGATACATGAACTGTTTACAGAAGATCAACCTAGCCTCCTACTTTACAGTGAGGTAAAACTTAAAATAAAGCTCCAGAAGAACGACTCATAGTCTAACTTATTGCTAACTCAATCTTAAGAGCTACTTGGCTTGCTATAGAAATCTAGCTACTTAGGTGCTAGGATTAGGGAAATGTTCCCTTCTATTACTAGTCTAAGTTTCCACTCTAGCTGATGCAGAAGTTGGCTCCATTGACTTCTTTGATTGGATTCTTCATCATGTTGCAGTTGACTCCTTTGTCTTTGAGTTCCACGGTAGTTTCTCCTTCGGTGCCTTGATCTAAGAATGGGGTTCAAATGGGAGGGAATGAGTACGAGCGTATTCAGCAAGTTCATATTAGGAAATAGGTGTATCATGCACTAGCTACAACCATAGACAAGGAAGTCATAGGCGAATGCAAGTTTTCGTAAATATTTCTTCAAAAGTTTTATTTTATTCTGAAAACTATTCCCGTTAGTCTTCACAGGTTGAACAGAACTTCGTGGAGTTCCTTTCCTGCCGTGTTCGTAGTTCCCTTCCCGAAACAGGGAGTGACAGCCACAATTCGATACCCTCTGCAGAGGTGCGTTACTTTTCCCATAAGAGAACTTATCCTTGATACCATCCGGGTGTACTTTACCGTCCACACTTCCTTGGTGTGAGGCCAGGTTGATCCAAGCCAATCACTGCCTTCTCTGCGACCCTGCATACCCACCCTTTTGTCCATCCATACATCCCCGGTAGACTTCTCCCGATCATACGGCTTTACCCCCCATGTACTATGGACAATCCCTCATAGACGGTAGAGCCTCTCATGCACACGGAGGGGGATTTTAAAGGATTTCCCAACCTACTGCAGTGTTATCCCAACACCCAGCCAGGCTCTATCAAGTCCGTTGATGTGCAGGAGGGAAAAGATACAGCTGACTTCCCCAGAGTCATTGTAGATCTTATGGTTAACGCGATATGTATGGCGCTAGAATCACTAGCCATTGGTAATTAGTCCTAGATGAATAGAACCCTTGCAATGGAACCTCCACCAATCAACACATACCATGGTTCCATTGCCCACCACATAGTCATATTCATAATTGTAAAATAATATTTTACTTTTCCATCCAGGAGTGATAAGTATAGTACTTTGCATATAGTTTGATAAAAATAATCAAATGACATGAGCAAGCGATGAACTTGCTGATACGCGTACAGCACGCGTCCGTTGGGAACCCCAAGAGGAAGGTGTGATGCGTACAGCGGCAAGTTTTCCCTCAGAAAGAAACCAAGGTTTATCGAACCAGGAGGAGCCAAGAAGCACGTTGAAGGTTGATGGCGGCGAGATGTAGTGCGGCGCAACACCAGGGATTCCGGCGCCAACGTGGAACCTGCACAACACAACCAAAGTACTTTGCCCCAACGAAACAGTGAGGTTGTCAATCTCACCGGCTTGCTGTAACAAAGGATTAGATGTATAGTGTGGATGATGATTGTTTGCGTAAAAACAAGAGAACAAGTATTGCAGTAGATTGTATTCAATGTAAAAGAATGGACCGGGGTCCACAGTTCACTAGAGGTGTCTCTCCCATAAGATAAATAGCATGTTGGGTGAACAAATTACAGTCGGGCAATTGACAAATAGAGAGGGCATGACAATGCACATACATGATATGATGAGTATTGTGAGATTTAATTGGGCATTACGACAAAGTACATAGACCGCTATCCAGCATGCATCTATGCCTAAAAAGTCCACCTTCAGGTTATCATCCGAACCACTTCCAGTATTAAGTTGTAAACAACAGACAATTGCAGTAAGTATGGTGCGTAATGTAATCAATAACTACATCCTCGGACATAGCATCAATGTTTTATCCCTAGTGGCAACAACACATCCACAACCTTAGAACTTTCATCACCGTCCTGCATTTAATGGAGGCATGAACCCACTATCGAGCATAAATACTCCCTCTTGGAGTTAAGAGTAAAAACTTGGCCAGAGCCTCTACTAATAACGGAGAGCATGCAAGATCATAAACAACACATAGGTAATAGATTGATAATCAACATAACATAGTATTCTCTATCCATCTGATCCCGACAAACACAACATATAGCATTACAGATAGATGATCTTGATCATGTTAGGAAGCTCACAAGATCCGACAATGAAGCACATAAGGAGAAGACGACCATCTAGCTACTGCTATGGACCCATAGTCCAGGGGTGAACTACTCACTCATCACTCCGGAGGCGACCATGGCGGTGAAGAGTCCTCCGGGAGATGATTCCCCTCTCCGGCAGGGTGCCGGAGGCGATCTCCTGAATCCCCCGAGATGGGATTGGCGGCAGCGGCGTCTCTGGAAGGTTTTCCGTATCGTGGCTCTCGGTACTGGGGGTTTCGCGACGAAGACTATTTGTAGGCGGAAGGGCAGGTAAAGGGGTGACGCGAGGGGCCCACACCACAGGCCGGCGCGGCCAGGGCCTGGGCCGCGCCGCCCTGGTGTGTCGCCACCTCGTGGCCCCACTTCGACTCTCCCTCGGACTTCTGGAAGCTTCGTGGCAAAATAGGACCCTGGGCGTTGATTTCGTCCAATTCCGAGAATATTTCCTTACTAGGATTTCTGAAACCAAAAACAGCAGAAAACAACAACTGGCTCTTCGGCATCTTGTTAATAGGTTAGTGCCGGAAAATGCATAAATACGACATATAATGTGTATAAAACATGTAGATATCATCAATAATGTGGCATGGAACATAATAAATTATCGATACGTCGGAGACGTATCACTTGCCTTTCTTGACTACAAGATTATGCAGGCAAAAGCTTCGATACGTGATAACTCCAAATTCTGAAAGACCTTCATCGTCCGGTAAGGACAATGTTTAAAGAACTGGCAAAGATGCTATAATGCATAGTATGAGATGCAATAGTCCCGAGCGTAACCTAACCCCGATGATTTAGGATTGGGTGAGTGGTAAAGATTTCTTTTAGGGTGTGTTGCACTTTTAGGATGGTTCTTAAACAAGGTTCTTATTAAGGTTTGGTGATATGAATAGCATGAAAAAATGAGATAATGCATCATAACAATCATACACACAAAGGAAAGGTGGTTGCATAACAAGTCAAGAGTAGTTGTCAGTTTTAAGTTCTACATGCCATGATGGATGATTACTTATATTATACTTCAAATGAATAACTTTTGAAGAACAAGTTAATTAAGAAATAATAAGTAGTTTCAACAAGAACTATTTACTTATATGGTTTACTTGTGTATTTACTTCAAAAGAATAACTTTTGAAGATCAGGTTAATTAAGAACAAGAACTACTATAAATAGGAGCTATGGCTTCTAGGGTTTACTATTGGATTCATTTAGTTCTCTAATAGGGACTATTTGGGTTCTTAAGTAAACTGGATCTATATGTAGCAAGTTTTGGAAGGTTTGTTACTATGGTTTCTCATAAGCATCATATCAAAGGATGGTTATCAAGGTGGTTCCATAAGTTAGCTATTAGGGTTTACTGTAGCTTCTCATTTGCTTCACTAAGTAATTAATAATGTGTTCCTAAGCTAGTTGGTTTATTATTGCTCAAGTAGGGTTTAGTGGAATAGGAGCATGTGATGTGAATTACTACACAAGATTGGTATTAGGGTTCATCACTATGGTTCTTTTAGGATATGATGGTTGAGGTTGATTCCAATGGTGTGGTATATAGGAATGGTGATCAATGGTGTTTAAATGAGAGTAACAAGTTAGGGTTTGCCCCTAAGTGGCACTAGTGGATCATATAGGTATTAATCAAAAAATAAAGACATGAAATGTTGATCTCATGTGAATTGGTTTTATTTTAGTTGAGCATGCATTCATTGGTTGCTTATTAAGGTTCTACATGTAAAGTGAAACTCACATGATCACATGTGATAAACAACTAGGGTTTTAGAGTTGATTCTAATGTGGGATGATCACATAAAATAATGGGAGCAAGGTTCTTACTTATAGTAGTATTAAGGTTTCTAAATTATGATACAACTCTTGAACTAATAATTTACAATAGAGGTGTGGTCACTAATTACTTTGAAACAAAATTAATAATGGTATTAGCATTTTATTAATTTTAAAAGATTTTCTAATTAAGATAAATACTATTTAGGGTTTACTTAGAAACCAGGGTTTTATATTATTATTAGGTTTTAAAATAATAACTTGTGAACTAAAAATGTTTAAGTAAACAATCTTTAAGCTACCAAAATAATATTGGCTTTTAATATTTTCTTGCTCTATTATTATTTAAAGATAATAGAAAACAATAATTTGCATATTAGGGTTTTATGAAATTCTACTAATATTTAGTTAATGAAAAGATGATTAAGAAAATTAATCTTAACATTTTATTTACTTACTAAATAGGAAATATTTAATTTTGAAGCTTAACTCATTATTTAATTCAAATTGTATTTTAAAACAAATGAAAAGACATAATTAATAAAGTTTAAAATAAGTGAATTTTTATTTTGACACACATTTTTATTTTAGATTTTTATTGAATAGAGTTTATTTTTGTGAGAATTTTGATATATTATTTATATTTTTCTGAGCTAAAATGAATTTTATTTATTTCTGCAAATTTTAAGCTATTTACTGGTTTTTAAATTGAAACTAAAATTATAAACGTACCCTGGCGGTACACACCCACAATCACTGACTGGTGGGCCTTTTGACTAGGTCAATTGCCACGAGGGCAATGACCAGTCAACAGAGGTAGAGGTGGCAGTGACACGTCCCTCTCGCTGGAGAGGATGCCGGTGATGCTCCGGCGAGCTATGGAAAGGCTGCTAGGGACGCCCAGAGACTACATAACTTAGCCCGTTCGAATCCTCTCATCTCCCTGAGTGAAACGGTATCATCGACACCACCAAATGGTCACCGGAGCTGCTTCGGTGAGCTCGTCTGCAGCGGCGCTAGCCGGCCAAATCTTGAAATCGGGCTACAGTTGACTAAATGAGGCGAATAATAGGTGTATCGATGTGTAATTGTACCCTGGTTGTGTTGGTTTGGTCGATAAAGAGGATTGAGGTCGGAGATGACGACGATGTTGATTCTACCGCGACTTGCCGACGAAAGGGAACGGAGAATCCCTGGCGTCTGGAGCCTTCCCTTCTCGATTCCTTTCAGCTGGACGACCACCGTGATCTGGCGCATCTCCTCGACCCATCCTTGAACTCTGGGGTGGTCTTAATCGGCGGAAAGCCAGAGATTTCTTCGGCGGCGGTTCGGTGATGTGGCAAAAGAACTCGAGAGAGAGAGAGGGAATGAGGAGAGGTTGAGGATGGCTGAGGGGAACAAGGACTTCACGGCGCTTCTCTTAGTGACTTTATAGAACGAGGCGAACTTGGAGACCATGGCGACACGCCGGCGACGGCCAGGATAGAATGGACACGGTAACTAGGGTTTCGGGCGCGAATCTCTGCCTATTTGGATAGGCTCGGACACGGTTGAGCTTTGAAGTGGCTTTGGTTTGAAGTTTGCGTCCGATTCGTCCCTATCGTCGACGGTGAGGTGGAGCTGGGCAGTGTCGCCGTGTCGAGCAGGTGGAAGAAGAAGAAGATGATGCCCCTTCTTTGTTTTATGCCAGCGACAAAATGGTATCTTGTGCCGGATTGGGCCGTGGAGGTGGCGCTGGTCTTGGCCTACTGCTGGGCTTCGTCCGAACAGGTAAGCCTGGTAAGCTCCTTCTCCTTTTTCTATTTGTTCTTTTTATTTTCTGCTTTAAATTTGTTATTTGAATTCAAATTTGAATTCTGTTTTCTTTTGCCGGTTCTAAAATATTTGAGTTTCAATATAACTTGATACTATTGCTTACTGCATAGTGTTGCTGTTTAAATAAATATTTGATTTATGATTAGATTGATATTTTCTGAGGTCATTCTAAATTTAAAATAGATAGGGTTTAAGTGTTTATCTCAATTATTCTTACTTTAGGGACCAAATTTATTTAAGTGATTTGGAATTTGATAACATGGGCATGGTGAACATAATATTGGATTTTGCTAGTACTTAACCATATTGCTTGTTCCCATATAGTTTAATGGTGGCTAGGTTTAAAATAAATGATATTGAGAATGGGATTGGTTCATGATTTTATGTGGAGAATTGTTTCCAAATCAAATACTTGAGTGAAGTAAGACTTTAACAACTCTGGCCACTAAGATGGAAGTGTAGGGTTTAATATTGGTTTTACACTAATCACTAAATGGCATTTAGGCTTTAGGTATATATGGCTTGGTTGATACTGGTGATCCATGATACACAAGTTAGGACATAATATTTTATGTGGAGTGGATCCCATGTGAAAGGGTTTAGGGATTTGATGATGCTTCACTAATTGAAGTATAAAATAGGCATGAGGCATGGCAGGGTTCTACTTATCATCCCAAGTGGTACTTGGATTGAAATTCAAATAGAGTCTAGGGTTTTAGTGGTGATCACCCATGTGATACACAACTAGGATTAGGATATGGGCATAAGCTTTGATCATGTTTGATTGGCTACGGTTATCCTCCTCACTAGGTTAGGATTCATGCATCAAGGCAACGCTGGATTATCTCAAGTGTTTGGATAAACAAGGGTTGAGTTTATGCCATTACTCCTCCATTCAAGATATGAGAAAGGGTTTAGATTTAGTTGCTAGGGATCTATCATTTTATGTGGTGGATGATGTCTGATTATCTCACAAGTTTGTCTTACCATCTTAATCTACCAAGTAAGATCATGCAGTAGGCATGATCCACTTATTCCTCACTAATCACTTCTTTATTATTTCTATCAATACACTCGCTTAGGTTCTTAGGGTTTATGATCATTACTCAATTTGCAATGATCAAAGCATTAGTCTCATAATGGTTTATTAATGAATCATGGTTGTCCTCTCCAAGATGAAGTATAAGTCCATATACTTGGGTATACCACTTTAGCTTGAGCTCTTTGGAATAGGTAGGGTTCTTCTAGGGTTTATGAGCATTACCAAGGTGTAATGATCACAACACTTGCCTCTCTTGAATCCCTAATAAGGTAGGTTCTCACTTACCACCAAAGGTTGTCTAAGTCAAGTAGGATTTAGTACTTGACTTGTACTTCTTATAGCATTAGTTAATATCAAGGACTTATATCATCAGGATAGGATTTGAATATTAACCTAGAGTTCTACTTAATAGATGGTGTAAATGCACATGGATGATTCTCTCCCTTCTCCGAGGTTTAATGGAAATGAGTTTGGACAAACAAGATTGGAATGGTCAAGGTTTAATAAGGAATTAGTATGAATGTCCTTGACATGGATTCAAGTATTGTAGTTGAAAAGATGTACCATGTGAATCAAGGTAGGGATATTTATTTAGTAAAAGACATGGAAAAGATAAGTAAAGAATAGTGTCTTAATTGATTGTGTTCTTTGATTCATAATTGAATAATTATTCATGTGTTGTTGTAAGGAATGTCATTTTGAGATCCTTTATAAGATCTTGTAGTTGATCCTTACTTAAGGTGTTATTATTGTAAAGCTAATCCCATTTAATCTAAACCATAGATCAAATCATCTCTACCCAAAACAAGGTTTTTGCAAAGATCACAGTGAAGTTTATAGCGCTTGACTTGATGATCTACTTCAATTCCAGCAAGTCAGGTGAAACTTCAGGTATTGTGGTAAGTTTTATTTGAAAGCGCGAAAATTCCCCGGATTTTCTATGCATGAATGCAATGCACACTTTGGTGTTCGCTCATTTTATTGCCTCTAAACCTGGGATATTACAGTTGTCCTCCGTCGTTGTGATGACGTCCCCGCTCATGGTGTTCGTATCAGACTTTCAAAATTGTGGCTTGCGGTGGGCTGATCAGAGCACCGAGAAGGGCCCTCTGCATTAAGCTTTGAAGAAGCAGAGTACCGGGCGGTTGGTTGCTTTAGAGTTCTCCACATCATCACCTACTATGAAGGCGATATATTCGCAACAGATAAATACGGCTCCATCATTTCAACAATGACTTACGCCGCCGATGAAGGAACTCAATTGCTACGCTCAACAAGGACTCTGAAGATGTGCGCCATCATTTCTGGCCCAACTCTGCCCGGCCAATACCTAGCCAATTTGTGTTACCTTGTGGGTTCTGAGGGGGAGCTATTGTATGTGGTGAGCGGGCAATTTTACAATGGCGAACCTGTTATCTACCGGGTGGACACCAAAATGCGTGTCCTAGTGCCGGTCAGAAGCATCAGCAGCCGCTCCATCTTCGTCGGGTAGAACAGGTGCATCTCCGTTGACACCAGCAAGGTCCACACCATCCAATCCGGCATCATCTACTACGCGGATTTATACGAGAATAGAGCTTATGATGACGGGGGTCTCTCGTGGCAAGAGGAGCCAGAAAATGTTCCTGGCTATGTAGGTTCTCTAGACAGACATGGAGGCCCTTACCGTCTTGACTAGATGTTGGCCGAGTATTGCAGAACCATCCAGTTATATGAACTACAGAGGGTGCATCCTTATGGCGAGCTAGGTTTATCGTACTATGATTACTACGATGGCTATCCGTCGGACTGATGGTATGGGTGATTCTGCAAGTTTTTTCCGTCAAGTTTGGTTGTGGCTGAGACATCTCAGTGTCACATAGAGCCCCGCGCGTGCTGCTACTAGGAACATTCTTTTTTTTATCAGAGATCTGCTTTTGTTGCATCAATGTTACTGAGGGATGCGATTCCAGGATAAGGCATTGGGCCCTTATTCAGCTTTGAATATAATCTGGGCTCTTCTATGTGTTTTGTTTCAACCTGTATAAATTGGCCTTGGCTCAGTAATTTAGGCCCAGTCATTAACTCAGTGTGTCTTCTTTCAACCTGAATAAATTGGTCCTGGGGCCAGTATTTTCCTCTGAATGTCTTGTTTCGACCTGAATAAATTGGTCTTGGGCCTTTAGTCAGCCAATCCGGCCCAAACACACCTCGACGCGTAACTTATAGGTGGGACACCACTACAAGAAAAGTTGCCATAGCCGACGAAGTTGAAGTCGCGCAGTGGTTGCTGCTGCACCATGGCCGACGATTTTTGGTCTCTCCGTGGTGCATGTCAAAACTTTTTTTCTCGTTTTTGAGGCCACCTAGCCCGACGAAAACGTCTTAAACGTCGCGTATGGTGGCCCGGGACATGGTGCATCACGAATTCTCGAGTTCGCCGGCCGAGTCAACGCAAATCAGCACCGCCCAGGGATGTAGGGCCCAGATGACAGCCTCTCTAGCATTGTTTTTTTTCTCGATCGCGCCATCTCGTTCAACGCTCTCCGATCGAGCCGTTTACGATGCAGGATCATGGGTCCTGCATGTCATCCTCTATGAACGAAAATTCTTTCTTTTCTTGGATTTTTTTGACCCCCTGATTTCTGGCTACTTCCTTTTTCTTTTGATCCCGTGCCGCCTTGGAAACATTGAGACCGCTGCTGCAAAATGGGACCCGCATGTCATCCTCTATGTGCAATCAAGTTTCTTTTCTTGGAGTTATTTTTGGCACCTCATATTTGGTCACTTGCCTTTTTCTTTCTGTCCCGTGCCGCCTCTCAAACGGTGATACCGCTGCTGCTAAATGGGACCCGCAGGTCATCCTCTATATGCAATCAACTTTCTTTTCTTGGAGTTATTTTTGGCACCTGATATTTGGTCACTTGCCGCTTTATTTTGATCCCGTGCCGCCTCTCAAACGGTGATACCGCTGCTGCTAAATGGGACCCGCATGTCATCCTCTATGTACAATCAACTTTCTTTTCTTGGAGTTATTTTTGGCACCTGATATTTGGTCACTTGCCTTTTTCTTTTGATCCCGTGCCGCCTCTCAAACGGTGATACCGCTGCGGCTAAATGGGACCCGCATGTCATCCTCTATGTACAATAAAAGTTTTTTTTCTTGGATTTTTTCACCCTCTGATTTTTGGCTATTTCCTTTTTCTTTTGATCCCCTGCCGCCTTTGAAACGTTGAGGACTCTGCTGGCTCATAGGTCCCACATTCAGCCTGTATGAACGATAAAGCTATCCTTTCTTGGAGTTTTTTGACCCCCTAATTTCTAGCTACTTTCTTTTTCTTTTGATCTCAATCCACATTTGAAATGTTGGGACCGCTGCTGCAAAATGGGACCCGCATGTCATCCTCTATGCATAATAAAAGTCTCTTTTCTTGGATTATTTTTCACCCTCTGATTTTTGGTCACTTGCCTTTTTCTTTCGATCTCATGCCGCCTTTGAAAACGTTGAGGAACCTACTGGCTCATGGGACCCGCATGTCATCCTCTATGTACTATAAAAGTTTCTTTTCTTGGATTTTTTTTCACCCTCTGATTTTTGGCTATTTCCTTTTTCTTTTGATCCCCTGCCGCCTTGGAAATGTTGAGTAAGTTGCTGACTCATGGGACCCGCATGTCATCCTCTATGTACAATCAACTTTCTCTTTCTTTTGATCTCAAGCCGCATTTGAAACGTTGAGACCGCTGCTGCAAAATGGGGCCCGCATGTCATCCTCTATGTACAATAAAGTTTATTTTCTTGGATTATTTTTGGCTCCTGATATTTGGTCACTTTCCTTTTTCTTTCGATCTCATGCCGACTTTGAAACATTGAAGAAGCTGCTGGCTCATGGATCCCGCATGTCATCCTCTATGAGCAATAAAAGTTTCCTTTGTTGGATTTATTTTTTACCCCTAATTTCTGGCTATTTGCCTTTTTCTTTTGATCTCCTGCCCCCTCTGAAACGATGAGGACGTTGTTGGTAGGTCGGTCCCGCATGTTATCCTGTATGAACAATAAAAGTTTCCTTTGATGGATTTATTTTTGACCCCTAATTAATTTCTGGCTATTTCCTATTTTTCTTTTGATCCCCTGCCGCCTTGGAATCGTTGAGGATGTTGCTGCCTCATGGGTCCCGCATGTCATCCTCTCAGAACGGTAAATATTTCTTTTCTTGGATTTTTTTTACCAACTGATTTTTGGCTTATTTTTCTTTCGATCTCCTGCCGCCTTTAAAACGTTGACGACGCTGCTGGCTCACGGGTCCCACATGTTAGCCTCTATAAACAATAAACGTTACGGATGCTGCTTCCTCATGGGTCCCGCATGTCATCCTCTCAGAACGATAAATGTTTTCTTTTCTTGGATTTTTTTACCAACTGATTTTTGTTTTTTTATTTTCGATCCCCTACCGCCTTTAAAACGTTGAAGACGCTGCTGGCTCATGGGTCCCCGGTGTCAGCCTCCCCGTACAAGAAACATGTGATATCTTGATTATTTTGTAGACAATAAAAAGTGTATTTCGCTCTGAGCTATTGCAAATGGATAAATTAAATCTTTATTTTTACATAAACAAACTTATATGTTGAATCTCCTTGTTTTTTGTTTTTGGGAAGCATAGGACTTTCCTTTTTTTTTGAGAAAAATCCCAACTTTCTTGTTTTGGAGTGGGCTGAAATTGTACGAGTCAAAAGGCCCAGCACGATAGTTCGAAGACCTAGATGTCCAGATGCAGCCCAATTGAAATCTTTGTTTTCTTGGATTTTTTTCACCCCGTGATTTCTGGCTACTTCATTTTTCTTTTGGTCCTGTGCCGCCTTGGAAACGTTGAGAGTGCTGATGCAAAATGGGACCCGCATGTCATCCTCTATGTACAATAAAGTTTCTTTTCTTGGATTATTTTTGGCTCCTGATATTTGGTCACTTGCCTTTTTCTTTCGATCTCATGCCGACTTTGAAACGTTGAGGAAGCTGCTGGCTCATGGGTCCGGCATGTCATCCTCTATGAACAATAAAAGTTTCCTTTGTTGGATTTATTTTTTACCCCTAATTTCTGGCTATTTGCCTTTTTTTTCTTTTGATCCCCTGCCCCCTTTGAAACGATGACGACGCAACTAGCAGGTCGGTCCCACATGTCATCCTCTATGAACAATAAAAGTTTCCTTTGATGGATTTATTTTTGACCCTAATTAATTTCTGGCTATTTCCTTTTTTTTTTTGATCCCCTGCCGCCTTGGAATAGTTAAGGATGCTGCTGCCTCATGGGTCCTGCATGTCATCCTCTCAGAAAGGTAAATGTTTCTTTTCTTGGATTTTGTTTACCAACTGATGTTTGGCTTATTTTTTTCTTTCGATCTCCTGCCGCCTTTAAAACGTTGACGACACTGCTGGCTCATGGGTCCCCAATGTCAGCCTCCCCGTACTGCAAATCCTCTTTCTGCAAAGGTTGTATTTCTAGATAGCTAAGGTGGATTCGAATCTGCCGTGGTTCAGTCAGCTGAGGTAAGCCTTCTTGCACTGATTAATGGAAGTAGTGTATAGCAAGGTCAAGACATGTGGTTCGGTGTAATGAATCTATTTGAATCATGTTGTGGGTTCAATCTGATAGTTCTCTAACATGTCAGCCAAAATATAAATTAAGTTTTTTTCTAAAACGGAAATGCAAATTAAGATGAACACAAATATTAGTTATCATAATAGCTGATCATACATACATACTTGCTAAGAGCAAAAGCTTGCCAGAGTTTTACCACCCATATAATTAATTAGCAGTTCAGATAAGATAACCTTATATAAGTATAACTACAAATGCATTTGCTAAGGGCTCATGGGACAACAGAACTCGACAACCGCGAACTTTATGACCAACATGTCACAGCAGCATCGAAAGATCTTGACCTTCAACTTTGATCCAATGCGAAGTTTGGCACCGTCAATGAACTTTTTCCACCTGGAAGTAACAGCCAAGCGGCCATCTGTGGGACTGACAGAGTACCGTCCCTCCACGGTGAGACCTTCACTCTCCATGACGAGGGATATCTTGCCCCTTCGGCCAGCATTGAGATCCTTGGAGATACTTTTAGGCAATTTCTGATTCAAAGCAAGAGATACCACCAAAAATTAGTCAATGGCACCAATGCACTGAACCATGTGAGACTTTGAGCAGAGAATACATCAAGATAAGAGCAAGCTTATGTCGTCATATACTCACGAACATAGCCTTCGGATGCGTCCCGGTCACCACACGGGTGGCCACAAGAATGGGCTCGGACCTCGGTGATCCGGCCGGGGCAGGTGCAGAGCCTGGGCTGGTACATGAGCTGGTGCTGATGTAGGAGACTCGGGCAGGTGCGAAGAACGGTGCCTCTAGAGGAACCGGTGCCGATGCAGGAGACCGTTGGGTAGGTGCGAAACGGTGCCTCTAGAGGAACCAGTGCTGATGCAGGAGCCTGCTGGGTAGGTGTAGTATATGGGGCCTCTACAGGAACCAATGCTCATGTAGGGGCCTGCTGGGTAGATGCAGTAAACGGAGCTGGTACAGGAACCGGTGCTGATGCAGGAGAGTGGGAAGCCGGTGAAGGTGCTGGTGTGGGTGCCCTTTGTGACATCCGCTCCTGTTCCATCAGGGGATCTGCAGCTTTGATCATGTTAAACCCAGCAAGCTAGAACAGAGAGAATGATTTAGAACAACTTCTCGGAATGCAATTAATATGAACTGGAGGGAGTATTATATATTTGGAAGTGTCTCCAACTCTGTAAGCAGTTACGTATATCTGCCCGTTTGAGTTTCTGATCCTCAGCTTGTCGCCCTTCTTCAGACCGTAGTCAAAAGCAAACTTTCTCCAATCATCTCCATACAAATAAGTGATGGCCTACGTCTTGTAGACATACACCTCATAGACCGTGTAGGTGTTCATCAATTTGCCATTGCCATGCATAGTGAAAGACCCTTCATGCGGACACATCTGGTTAATCATTGGACGAAGTTCACAAGGTACAGTCTGCATGTGAAAATTGATACTAATGTAAGAAGCAGGAAGACTAAAAATAAGACTTTACTATATGCCAATTAATACTAAACCACTGAGAATACATACCTGTCACTACAAGAAAAGTTCTGATACACAACGTCCCAAAATCGTCAACTAAGGGCCATTTTTCGTCGCCTATGGGCCTAACCCGACGATATGGGTTCTGTTGTCGAAACTGCGTCAGGCAAAGTCCTACCACGTTTTTTTCGGTCCGTCGCGTTTGGGCGCCCTTCCGCCACGGAAAATCGGACCGTTGCAGAAGTGTTTTCGGGAGCCCGTTGACTGCTGACGTCATGCAAACTGACACGTGGCAGACGCCGTTAACTGCCAGTTAACGTCGTTAACCGGCTGAAACCCCGTGGTAGATGGTAGGCCCACACGAGGCCTGCCACGCCTTAAGCCGGCCGGCCCATTTAGTTTGCGGGCCGGGCCAGCTGACTTAGTTTGACCGGTCAACTATATAGCTGGGCTGGTCCATTCGGTACGTGGGTCGGGCCTAACCTCTAAGGTTGACTGGTCAAAACTTAATTGGGCCGGCCCACTAAGCATGTGGGTCCCACATTCCTGTAATCGGGCCAGCCCATTTAGAAGTGGGGCCACAATAAAGCAAATGGGCTGGCCCAATAAGCCAGTGGGCCGGCCCACTAAACATGTGGGTCCCACATTCCTTTTATAGGGCCGGCCCATTAAGTAAGTGGGGTCCACCATGAAACTAGTGGGCTGGCCCAATAAGTTAGTGGGTCGGCCCATAAAGTATGCGGGTCCCACTTTCCTGTTATAGGGCCGACCCAGTTAGTAGGTGGGGTCCACCATGAAGCAAGTGGGCTAGCCCAATACGTTAGTGGGCCGGCCCATTAAGAATTTGGGACCCACTTTCCTGTTATGGGGCCGGCCCATTTTAGTAAGTGGGGTCCACCATAGAGCAAGTGGGCAGGCCCAACAAGTTAGTGGGCCGGCCCATTAAGAATGTAGGACCCACTTTCCTGTTATGGGGCCGACCCATTTAGTAAGTGGGGTCCACCATAGAGCAAGTGGGCTGGCCCAATAAGTTAGTGGGCCGGCCCATTAAGAATGTGGGTCCCACTTTTCTTTTATGGGGCCGGCCCATTTAGTAAATGGGGCCCACCATAGAGCAAGTGGGCTGGCCCAATCAGTTAGTGGACCGGCCCAATAAGCCTGTGGGTCTCACTTTACAGTTATAGGGCCGGCCCAGTTAGTATGTGGGGTCCGCTTTAAATCAATTGGGCCGGCCCAAAACAAAAGGTGGGGCCCACTGTTCTGTTACCAGGCCGGCCTAGTTAGTGAGTGGGGTCCACCTGAAACCAAGTGGGCTGGCCCAATAAGGACGTGGGCCCCACTTTTCTATTAACGGGCCAGCCCAGTTAGTAAGTGGGGTCCACTTCAAGCACAATTGGGCTGGCCTAGTAAGCCTGTGCGACGGCCCGTTTAATTGGTGGTTCGACGTGCGTTAAAAACTTTTTTTAATTGTTGGGTCGGGCCATGCGATTTCGCTTAATTGGGCCGTTGAAGGGATGGGAATTTGTGATTTAGATTGCGCAACACATAGAAAGATACGCAGCACATAATTTCAGTCGGATAGCCTCTCTTACCACAATCACCATAGAAAGAATACCCAAAATAAACATAGAAACTAACTAAAAATTACATCAGCTACAAGGCTTTGAAAAAAATATTACATCAGCTGCAAGGCTTTGAAAAAATATTACAGAACACAGAGAAATGGAATGGCAATTAAACCTAGCAATACAATGAAGCGATTCAGCAATCTTTTATGTTGTACGTGCACCACCTATATCTGAAACAAAGACATTACAAGTTAAGACAGCAACAATGGAAAGGCAAAGACACTACAATGTTGTTTGCCAAAGAATTTGGAACTCATCATTTCGTCATTTTAACAAGATCATTGTAATGCGCACAGATAGTCTACCGGTATGGGGCTAATATAGACTACCAATAAGCAAACAAAGAGTGCATGTCGCATAACAACAGTCAATATAACAGAGCACGTTAGAATGAAACATCAGACTTACTACTGTCGAGTGCCATGCAGCTCACCTAGTTGCTGCACTTGAAGTTGTCCAATGTTGCCCTTATTTCTGAAGGGAGTTATTTGTTACTCTGCATCAAGACACGATCAGTCATACATACGAGTTCCAGCATGATAAACAGAATTTTGTACTCCCTCCGTCCCGGTGGTATTCATGCATTGAACACCAAAAATAGTGAGCGATGTGGCATGAATCTCCCTAGAATGTGTGTTCATGCATATATACACACGGGCAGGCCTATTTGAGCGCTGACAAGGTATTAACTTGTCCATGCCTACGGATTGTAGACTAGGGTTTAGTTAGATGTAGAGGGCAAGTAGATCTCGAAGGTTTCAGCCCAAACGTACTCAACGAATATAAAACTAGGGTTGTATTGACAGTTAATTCGATCCTCTCTTTGTCCCTCGACTCCCCCTTATATAGGAGGCGGAGCCGAGGGATTCGTGATACACAAGTTTACAGAGTCCGGGAGGGTTTCCAACCCATCCCGCAAGATTACAAACGATGACTCCTATTACAACTCTAGCTTTCCTTAATAGTATCTTGGGCTTCCGAATCTTCTTATCCTTCGAGTCGTGGGCCTTCAGTAAACCCCGGGTACTATCTTCGGTAGGCCCACTGGGGATGCCTATGTCAGTAGCCCCCGAGATTTTGCTTGAATCGCAGAGTCAGGGAAAATCTCCACTGTTTATATTTACTCGACAACTTTAAACTTCTCTATATTTCTTCATATGAATTTTCTATATTGTACAGGGATAATGGTAATTGGGGCTAGTTCATCCGACGGATCAGGTACTAGTTAACTGCTCTAGTGGCAATCCGCAAAAACCAACTTCAAGATCACGTCCCCGGACATGATCTCGGGATACTGGTGTAAACTTCGACAGGTGCCGCTTAAGGTCTTACCATTCTGTCGAGTCCCAGTTATATTTATCGGGTACCTAACGCGTCCGTTAGGATTTTTCTTCGTATCTGTTGATACGTATAAAAGTAGCAAACCGACGTCAGAGACGGCGCCACGCCACTCAGAACAGATCTGGGGTCTTACCTTCGCAAAGTTTTGCGGCATTCAGAAATTGTTCGCAACTTTGGCGTTCTGAGAGTATATTGTCGAGTGCTTATTCAGCTGTTGGAATGGCACATTTTATTGAGTCAACGGATGACTTATATTGCTCTCCCGATGGGAGTATATGTAGAGTTATTTATAACTCGAAATATACTCTCTTGTTCTTCTATCTTTCTCTCTCTCTTTTTTTTTTTAATTTCATCGGGCACGCGAACAGCGTTCCTGATGGGAGTAGCCCCCGAGGCTATGAGCAAATACTTGTTTTTGATCATAGACTCTCGCCATTTCTATTTTGACTTTCTCAACCTTTTCATTTTTTCCAAAGTAGCCCCCGAGCATTTGAGCAAATACTTGTTTTTGTTCAAAAGCTCTCGAAACAATCTTATGCTGTCGCCATTCATGCAAAGCTTCATAACCGAGATTTTCTTTTACCAAGGTGACATCACTGCTGATGACAGCCACGACCAATGTATCGGGAAAACGCGAGAACTGCTATCTCTCTGCCTTGCGGGCCTAGAAGTCCTGTCAATTTGACACGTTGTGCAAGTGGGGGACACATGTCCTCCGCTTTTCCTGGCGCACGTACTGTAGCCGCTGTGCTTTCTCGTCTATATGAAATTACTTTTTACCCCTTATCCACATGTACAGCATCTATCCCGCAAATTCTTCATCCAACGGCGCGTCGATTCACCGCACCACTATATAGAGTCATCGTCTTCCTCCGCCAGTTCTTTCGCTTTCGCCGCACCTCTGCTACTACTCTGCAAAATCCTCCATTACTCTCCTTATTCCAAGCGCTCCAGCATATTCACACCTTCCGCCACCAAGCTCACTTGATGCCACCGCGCGCACGTCTGACTAGGCACAGTACTCCAGAATCGAAGATGGCTGCCGAAGATCTGGAGTGGGAGAGATCCAAGATCTCCAATCAAGACATGAACCTCCTGAAGAGGCTGGGGTTCACCAAGAAGGAGAACATGCTGCGCTTCCCCAAGGAGGAAAGCTACCCATCACCTCCAATGGAGTACCGGGTCAGTTTCGTCGACCATCTCATCTGCGGTCTCTCCCCTCCTATCCACGAATTTCTCCGTGGTCTTCTCTTTGTTTATGGGCTTCAGCTACATCAGCTGACGCCCAATTCCATTCTCCACGTGTCGATTTTTATCACATTGTGCGAGTGCTTCCTCGGAGTCCATCCTAATTGGGCTCTGTGGAAGCGCATTTTCTGCATCCGCCGTAATGGCGCCCACGGCATCGCCTATAACATTAGCGGCGTTGTTATCTGTGTTCGCCCTGACGTCGAATACTTCGACGTCAAATTCCCTGATTCTATCCAAGGGTGGCGCAAGAGATGGCTTTATATTCACGAAGAAAGCTCTGATTCAACGGAATACAACATTGCGCCCTTTGACGGGAAAACCAAAATTCTTCGCCGCCGTTCCTGGGATGCTGAAGCTACCGAGGAAGAGAAATTGGCGACAGAGGCGCTGATGACTCGCATCCCAGAACTTCAGAACACCCGCGGCAAGGAACTGTCGGGTATCCAAATCACAGCGTATTTCCTCAGGATTAGAGTGCAGCCTCTGCAAGCTCGCAAAAATCCCCTTTGGATGTATGCTAGTGATGAAGATGTCGAGAGAATTTCCCAGGACCTTCCTGTGAAGGACTTGGAAAAATTGATCCGAAGGATGTCGAAGTTCAGCAAGAAGGACAACATTCCTACTTCTTGCCGCGTTGCGCCATATAGTGGCGCCAATCCTCTTCCCGAGGTAATTTTTCCTTTTTGGTTGCTATATTGTCTTCTCGAGTTTCTTTCTTTTTATCGACTATTATTTTGTTGGCTTTTATCGACATTCTTTCTTTTTCTCAGAACCATCCCTCTCTCACTTCTCTTCCTCCTCTTCCTGAGGGTGGAGAAGTTGAAGACCGTACTGTTGTCGATGATGACAACCAAGGCCCCTCACGCCCTGATAGTGAAGTTGCGGGTTCTCACCGATCCGCAGCTTCTGAAAAAGATGCTGAATCTGAAGCCACTGCTTCGACACATTCCCTTCCTCCTGCCTCTCCAGAGAACAAGAGGAAAAGGAGTGAAATCAAGGATTCCGGCACCTCTAATGCCGAAGACACTGATCCTTCAGATAGGAAGGCAATTTTCAATCCATACACTGATGCCCTCATCAGCTCGTGAGTTACTCCGCGCTCCTTACTTCTTTGCTCTTATAATATTTTGCTTCTTATACTGTCGACATTTTTATTGCAGTGATGACGAAGAAGAACAACCTATTGACGCGGCTGCTCGAACGAGTATGTCGCGTACTTTAATTGTGTCCGAAACTCAGCGTGATGGGGAGGAAACTTCGCCTCCTGAGCAAAACGTCGAGCATTCGCCTCCACCTGCGAGCCCCCGTGCCCCTTCGCCGAAAAGGGCAAGGGTCGAGCCATCCAAGGAACCCATCCTGTTCCCTGGCCACTCTTCGACACCTTCATTGGATGACGTAAGTTTTTTCAATCTTTTATTTTTTGTTCGTGTTCCGAGCTTTTCATCTCTTCTTTGTTTCCTGCAATATGTCGTCGAATTAAGACTAGCTATATTGACTTCTTCTTCTTCTGGTTCTTTCTTCAGCCTTTAATGAAGGAATTTATCCGTCTCGGTACCCAATTCGTTGGGTATCGTGATCACACCAAAAACCTGGAAGGTACTATCTTCATCCGCCTCCTTTGTTGCATGCACTCCGCTATTTTTTGTCATAAATATTTGATTGTCGCTTATTTTGCCAGGAGAACTTGCGGAAGCCAATAAACGTGCTAACGCTCTTGCTGCCAAGTTGGAGCAGAGCGAAAAGGCCCGCAAGAAAGCTGAAGTCGATGCTGCCACTGTCGAAGATCTTCGCAAAAGACTTCATGGCGCGGAAACCTCTCTGAGCGAGAATATTCAACATCAAACTGCTCGAGAGACAGAAATCCTCAGTCGCTTGGAGTCGCAGAGTTGACGTTTTGTCAGTAAGTACTTTGATCTCTGCTATTTTTTCCTCGGGTTACTTCTCATTTTCTAAGCATGTTATTCACGAACTGTATTTTATTTTGTCGTCAGGGAGAACTCATCAAGACTATGAGGTGGATGGTCCTGAAGGCGATGAACTGCTCGACGCGCTGACTCTTCTTGAAATTCATGGGGATGAAGCACGCGATGGCCTTGCTGAAGCTGAAGCAGGTCTGTCGAAGCTTTTCCCATATTTCTTCCCGAAGAAAGAGGAGCCCAATACCTTCGTCGCTCTTGCCAAGGCGTTCAACGTGCCGGAAGATATTGGGCTCAAACTTCGCCAAGAGGGCCTGAAGATTGGCGTTGAGGGCACCATTGCGCTAATTGCGGATAGCCAACAAAACGTCGATTGGACCAAAGTTGGCGACATAAGGGAGATGGAAACGAAGGAATGGCAATCTTTGATTAAAGCTGCCAAGCCTCCCTCCAAACCAATTCTATCCTTCCTTGGTGTTAAACCAACTCCTGCTCCAAGCACGTCCAAGCCGGAGGTCAAGTAGACCACCCTGTCCTCTTTTTCTATCTTTTGACGCTATCGCCCTAGTTAGTTTTAGCGACAGCTGCTTCAATAGTCCATTAGGGACCTTTATTTTGTAATAGCAATGTACATACTTTGAGAATCAATGGAAATCTATCTTTGCTTGATGATTGATGTCGAGCCTTTTCTTTCAGTTGATTTTTGACAACTATTCTGCAACTCCTCGTCCTTCTGATGTGTTGCCTGCGTTGTCCCGTTCAAAGAAAGTTCCTGTTGCTGTCGGGCGTGTTGAAAATTCTTCGAGTAAAAATTCAGCAGAGATCAAAGTACTTATGATGATGGAGCAGTCTCGAAGATCATCCGAAAGGGAGAAAGTTGCACTTCAACAGGCTCGAGATGCCATAGCTGCCAAAGAAGCCGCTGTTTCTGAAGCTGAAAAAGCGACCACTCGAGAGAATTTTATGCTTGAGTTGATGAATGAAGCCAGTGCAGATATGTCAGGTATGCTTCACACTAGTACTCCTTCTATTTCCTTGGTGTCTCCTTTTTTAGAGTCTTTACGCTGTCGCCAAATAGGCTCCTTTCTCGACGCCGCTGCTGAAGACGATAGGGTAAATACGAGGACAAATCTCCTTGTTAATCTTTCTCTTGATCATGGTTCTCTTTTCTGGGACACTCCAGAACGTACCCGACAGATTGTCAGGTTTCAGGACCGCGCTTGTCAAGTTCACGATTTCCTTGATTTCTGCAGCAGGACACTGACCCTGGTTTATAAGACGTTATTTCCTCGGAACGAGGCGCCCGACACTCTCCCTGGTTTGTTGGAGAAATTTCAAGATGCTCCTCGTATCCATCACTTCGTGCGAGCTCAACTTTCTGCTGGTGCCAAGTTTGCTATGATGATGATAAAAATTTGCTATCCCAAGTTTGACATGAGCCAGATTGTGACCAAGTGCTTGGCCAAGATGGCGAAAAGAAAAAGAGATGTTAGCAAGCTTGAAGATCACGTGACCCCTGTTGCCGAAGATATGATGGATGAACTTCTTCGGATGGATGCTGAGTTTTTTGTGAGGGGTAGCTATGCTGCACATAGTACTCGTGCTTCAGATGCTGGACGTTTGACCATAGATAATATACTGAACCGCCATTGACTTTGTCGAGCTTTCTCAAGGATTGCATCTTGTGTGTTGTACACATTCTATATTGTAAAGTAAATACTTCTATTTTTCCTCCTCACGCTCCCGAGTGTTTCCGTGATGAGTCTCTTTATTGTATATGCGAGGTTATGAACCAAGGCACCCAAATTATTATTGAATGTACTATATTTGCGGGTACGAGCCCCCGAGTGTTTTGTTCTCTTTTTTTTATTGCTGTTTTGTTCCTGGCGAGGTATTTGATACCAAGGCGAAATATTTGTATCTGTTAAATTCATCTATATTGTAACTTCGAGGTGTGAGCCCCCGAGCGTGTCGAAGAAAAAGATATGTATCTCCACTATATTTATTATATTGCAGCACCGCGAGCCCGCCTCATTAAAAACCTTTCCCGGCCCCACTCGGTGCCCCGAAAAAGGAAAAGAGTGCGTCTAAAAACTCGCGGGCATTTCAGCATATTGTATTTTTACAAAGGAGGACTATATTTCGGCTCTAGGCGTAGAAACGTCTGAGCTGCGCCACGTTCCAGGGGTTTTTCTCGGGAACCCCTGTCTTCTTGTCCTTGATCCTGTACGCTCCTCCTTCAATTACTTCTGTAACGACGTAAGGGCCCAGCCATGGTGACTCGAGCTTTTCAGTACTTTGCTGATTGAGCCGTAAGACCAGATCGCCGACCTGGAAAGATCTTGGCCGCAACCGTCGACTGTGGTAGTTTTTCAGGTCCTGCTGGTACTTGGTGACTCGTGAGAGTACTTCATCCCGAGCTTCGTCGAGTGCATCCACATCGTCCTCCAAAGCTCTTCTTGAAGTTTCCTCGTCATACTCTGTGACTCTTGGGGAGTCATGCTCTATTTCAATCGGTAGTACTGCCTCAGCTCCGTGGACTAAAAAGAACGGAGTTTCTTGTGTCGCCGTATTTGGTGTTGTTCGAATACTCCACAAAACACTTGGCAATTCTTCTGGCCAAGTGTGTCAAGATTTTTCAAGCGGTCCAAGCAGGCGCTTTTTAATACCATTGCAGATAATACCATTGGCTTTTTCGACTTGACCGTTGGTTTGCGGGTGCCCAACTGACGCGAAGTGCAATTTGATGCCTACTTCTGCGCAGTATGCCTTGAACTCCTTCGTCGTAAAGTTGCTACCATTGTCTGTGATGATGCTGTGAGGTACTCCAAATCGAAAAACGATGCCCTTCACGAATTTTATTGCTGATGCTGCATCTGGTGAGTTTATCGGCTTTGCTTCTATCCACTTGGTGAATTTATCGACAGCGACCAACATGTACTCGTATCCTCCTGGCAAGGCTTTGTGTAACTTTCCCACCATATCGAGACCCCATTGAGCAAAGGGCCAAGATAAGGGTATTGGCATTAATTCTGCTGCCGGAGAGTGGGGTTTTGCGGCAAATCTCTGACATGCGTCACAAGTTCGCACTATCTCCTTCGCGTCCTCAATTGCTGTCAACCAGTAGAACCCAGCTCGAAAAACTTTGGCTGCAATAGCTCGACTGCTCGCGTGGTGGCCACATATTCCTTCGTGTACGTCCTTCAGGATTGTTCTGCCTTCTTCGGGTGTAACGCACCTTTGTAACACACCCGAGATACTTCGCTTGTACAACTCCCCTTTGACCACCGTGAAAGCTTTGGATCGCCTAATAACTCGCCTTGCTTCAACTGGATCGTCGGGTATTGTCTTTCTTAGGATGTATGATATGTACGCCTGCATCCATGGGATTTGCACCATCAGTACTAGATCCTGTTCCTCTTCTTCTTCTTCCAATGTTTCTTTCGTAGCCCCCGAAGGTTTCTCATTCTTCTCCTTCTTTGTTAATTTCTTCGGCTTCGTGGATCTTTCTGTTATCTCTTCCCAGAACACACCTGGAGGAATTGCGAGGCACTGCGACCCGATGTTTGCAAGAACGTCGGCTTCATCATTGCTCAACCTACTGATATGGTTTACTTCGCATCCATCAAACAGCTTCTCCAGCTCATTATACATCTCTTTATACGCCACCATGCTATCATTGACCGCATCACATTGGTTCATGACTTGCTGAGCCACCAATTGTGAGTCGCCAAATATTTTTAGTCGAGTTGCGCCGCAGGCTTTCTCCATCTTCATCCCATGTATAAGGGCTTCATATTCTGCCTCATTATTAGATGCGTTTGGGAACGTCATCCGCAGGACGTATTTCAATTTGTCGCCTTCAGGTGATATGAGTATCACCCCTGCTCCAGGTCCTTCTAACCTTTTGGACCCGTCGAAGTTCATAGTCCAGGTTCTCGATAAATCCGGAGGTCCTGTGTTTTGCAACTCCATCCACTCTGAGATGAAGTCTGGTAAAATTTGCGACTTTATTGCCTTTCTTTTTTCATACGTGATGTCCTGAGGAGAAAGTTCTATTCCCCAAAGGGAGACACGGCCTGTAGCTTCTGGATTGTTGAGTATGTTGGATAAAGGCGCCTCATTGACCACTATTATCGGATGCGCCGAAAAATAGTGCCGCAATTTTCTTGCGGTTGTGAATACTCCATATGCTAGCTTTTGGTACTGCGGGTACCTCTATTTTGAAGGCGATAATACTTCACTAGTGAAATATACTGGCCTCTGCACTCCATGGAGTTTTCCTTCTTCTTCTCTTTCGACAACTAGCGCCGTGCTGACCACCTGAGGTGTAGCCGCAATATATAACAGGAGCGGTTCCTTCTCTTTTGGCGCCACTAAAATTGGTGGTGTCGAAATTTTCCGTTTGAGGTCCTCGAAGGCCTTATCTGCATCTTCGTTCCACTGCAACTTCTCTCCTTGTTTGATTAAGGCGTAGAATGGTAGCGCCTTTTCTCCCAGCCTGGCGACGAATCTGCTTAAAGCTGCGACTCGCCCAGTTAACTGTTGTATTTCCTTCAACTTTGTTGGCTTCCTCATTGTTACGATAGCTTGGATTTTTTCGGGATTTGCTTCAATCCCTCTCGCTGAAACTAGGAACCTGAGAAGTTCTCCTGCAGGGACGCCGAAAGAACATTTCGTCGGATTCAACTTGAGACAAAATTTGTCGAGGTTGTCGAAAGTTTCCTTCAAGTCCTCGATTAATGTTGCCCCCTTTTTTGATGTGATGACGACGTCGTCGATGTACACTTGTACATTTTTCCCAATCTGTGTTGCTAAGCACTTTTGCATCATCCGTTGATAAGTTGCTCCCGCGTTTTTCAACCCGAAAGGCATTGTTTTGTAACAAAATACGCCATACGGTGTGATGAACGCTGTTTTGGCTTCGTCATCTTCTTTTAATCTAATCTAGTTGTATCCAGAATATGCGTCCAAGAAGGAAAGACGTTCACATCCTGCCGTGGAGTCGATAATTTGATCGATCCTTGGGAGGGGAAAGTGATCCTTTGGACAATGTTTATTGAGGCACGTAAAGTCGACACACATGCGAAGGACTTTCGTGTTTTTCTTCGGCACCATCACTGGGTTAGCTACCCAAGTGGCCTCGGTAGATATCTCTTTGATGAAACCAGCTTCTCTAAGTCGATCAATTTCTGACAGCATGGCTTTGCGGTTTGGTTCCGAAAAACGCCGCAATGGTTGTTTGATTGGTCTCGCTATTGGATCCAAGTTTAGGTGGTGCTCGGCAAGTTCCCTGGGTACTCCTGGCATGTCAGCTGGACACCATGCGAAGAGTTTCCAGTGCTCATGGAGGAACTCGACGAGCGCGCTTTCCTATGCGAGGTCCATGTTTGTTGCGATGGATGTCGTTTTCTTCGGATTGGTTGGGTGGATCTGCGCTTCCTTAGAATCTTTGGCGGTGTTGAAAGTTGATTCCTTGTTGGGCCTCCCTACGTCTGACAGCACATCATAATCAGTCATGAGTTTTGACGCTGCGTACTCTGCCTGCATCCCGAAAGTTTCTGATAGTCGATGAAAATCTTTGTCGCATTTATCGGCCAACGCGAAGCTTCCTTTGACTGTGATTGGTCCCTTAGGTCCAGGTAACCTCCAAAGCAAGTACGTGTAATGTGGTACCACCATAAACCTGGCATACGCTGGTCGCCCCAACAAAGCGTGATACTGCGACGGGAAATCCACAACTTCGAATTCCAACCTTTCTATCCTGTAATTTTCTCGAGTCCCAAACTGAACGTCGAGATTGATCCTCCCCAGTGGGTAACTTGGTTTCTCCGGTGTGATGCCGTGGAAACGTGTGTCGGTTGGTTTCAAATTTGCTAGGGAGATGTTCATCTTCATTAGTGTATCTGCGTACATAAGGTTTAAACTGCTGCCGCCATCTATAAACACTCGAGATACGTCGAATCCTGCAATTACTGCTGGTAAGATAAGTGCTGATTGCCCTGGTCGAGGAACTTGCTGCGGGTGATCCGCTATTGTGAAACCAATGTCTTGCCCTGACCAATTTAAGTACTCGATCGTTGGTGGGGGCATCTTCTCTGCCATGAATACTTGCCGCAAGATTACCTTCTGAGCCCTATTAGATGGCCTAGCTTTTTGAATCATCGAGACCGCACCATTATTGTTCGGATCAACATATGGAGGTGGTTGTGGTGCTGCCGCTATTCTGAGCTGGTGCCGATTTTCATCCGTGATCGCGGGAGGAGGTGGCAAGTGGATCTCACTCCTGGGCCCCTGAGGGTTTCTGTTTGCGGCTTGAGCATTGGCCATCCCTGCGACCCGCAACATTGCTTGGAAATTGCGGCAGTCTTTCTGCAAATGTCCTGATTGCCTTTTCCCATTGCTGTCGAGGAAAAAATGCATCTGGCACGGCCCGTTCATCATATCTTCGGGAGTTACAAAAGATCTTTGAAACCTTGACCCGCTATTTTGCCTGTTATCTCTATTGTCGCCTTGCTGTGCATTACTTCTCTGGTAGTCATCTCTACTGTTTCCTCCATTGTTTCCCCGAAAGCCAGCTGATATTTGGCCAGGTGCATCGTAGCTTGAAAATTGACGGGGAAATCGGCGTCTATTTTGAAAATTTCGACTGCGATCCTCCTCTGGGGACCTATGTCGTTTGTTATGTACCGCATCTTCACCATCTGCCCATCTGTTTGCTATTTCCATTAATGTTGATACTGTTCTTGGGTTTGTCCTCCCCAAGTCCTCCACGAAATCTCCTCGTCGAACTCCTGCAACAAACGCATCTATTGCTCTTTCGTCAGATATATTTTCTGCCGAGTTTTTGATGATGTTCCACCTTTGGATGTACTTCCTCACTGATTCATCATGCTTTTGTCGACATGACCTCAACTCCTCTAGTGTCGCAGGTTTCTTGCAGGTTTACCGGAAATTCTTGATAAACACGTCCTCAAAACTTTCCCAGTTGTCGATGGAACCTGGGGGAAGCTTTTTTATCCATGATCTGGCGGCTCCGCTCAAATGTATCTGGATGCTCTGCATGGCTGTCGCTCTGGTCCCGCCTATCAATTTTACTGTCTCGAGGTAATTGACTAGCCAGTCCTCGGGGTCTTGCAGGCCATCGAATTTCTTGAAACTGTCGGGTAGCTTGAATCCTGATGGAACTCGAGTTTTTCGTACCCGTCGTGTAAAACATGGGAGTCCACACATATCCTCTTCAGCAAGTTCTGGTGAATGTTGACGTTCCCTTCTTTCTTGTCGCGCTCTATCAACTCTGGCCTGAGTTGTTGTGTCTCTGGCTCCACTCGCTCTTGGTGGATCTTGCACTGCTGCGGTAGGTCTCGGACTATTTTGCCTTGCAGTTCCTTCGGGAGGTGTAGCTATGAATGCTGCTCCCATGGCTCCACATCCTGCCATGGCCATGTTGTACAACGCTTCTCTTGGATCTCCGGGAGGTGGCCTGGACGCTAAGATGAAAGCTTGTGTCGCCATGTATCCTGCTTCCGGTGTTTTTGGGATAATATTCCCCCTCGTGTCGATTGACATAAAGGACATGTCGAGGTTTTGGATTAGAGTCTCTCTTTCAGCTTCCGGTATATTTTGCAGCTGAGATGTTGCTCTCCTCCGAGCTTCTCTGTGACTATCTCCCGAAGTTCCTGATTGTCGACTTAATTCTGCTCGTCGCCTGCTTGACGCAGAAGCTGCCTCCTTTCTTCTGTTCAAAGCAGCTGTCTGCTTTTCCAACTCTCTTCCAGCTCGGGCGAGTCTATATTGGTAAGCTTGCAGTTCTTCGACCGTAGCAGTTGTCTCCATTGGTTCAGAGCCATCCAAAGCTTTCGCGGCTCTATCCCATGCTGCTTGTGGAAGTTGAACTCTGACACGTGGTGTGGGCCCGACATATTTAGTGCCCAAACCTCTCCTTAGATCTGAGGGATCGACATAGGGGTTTCCCAAATCGTCGAAAGCCTCTGATGTTTCCTCTTGATCGCGACTTGCTTCTCCAATGGCATAAACTTGGTGATATTTTGGAGTTTTCACTTTGCTTGGTCTGGTGACACCATCATAGAGATTGGTGAAGACCTTCCCAATAGAGATGGATTTGTCGATGAAGTCGAAGCTGTCGGTGTTGCTCGAATCATCGCTTATATAGGAGTCCGCAGATGACTCGAAGGACATGTCGCTGAAGATCTTGGCGAGTTTTTCGCTTGCCCTGCTGCCGATGAAGCGTGGCGACGAAATCTCCTCGTTGCTTGATTCGATGGATGATGCTGAGTTTGAGAAGTCAGGACCAACTGCCGATAATCCCGACGAGATCGGAACTTCGAGACGATACGCTCCTTCTTTTTCGATGCGGAAGTGGAACTTTCCAAACGTCATCTTCATGGGCTCCTCCAGATACGCATATGCATCCAAACGGGAGGGCGGGTGAGGAACAAAATCAACGAGACCAGTTTCGATCTGTTTACCTCTGTCCATGATGTTGCTTGCTACTGATGAAGTCGACGATCTTGAACGTGCCATCGAGATCAGCTCCTTGTCGCCTCTAGATCCCACAGACGGCGCCAATTGACAAGGTATTAACTTGTCAATACCTACGGATTGTAGACTAGGGTTTAGTTAGATGTAGAGGGCAAGTAAATCTCGAAGGTTTCAGCCGAAAAGTACTCGACGAATATAAAACTAGGGTTGTGTTGACAGCTAATTCGATCCTCTCTTTGTCCCTCGACTCCCCCTTATATAGGAGGCGGAGCCGAGGGATTCGTGATACACAAGTTACAGAGTCCGGGAGGGTTTCCAACCCATCCCGCAAGATTACAAACGATGACTCCTATTACAACTCTAGCTTTCCTTAATAGTATCTTGGGCTTCCGAATCTTCTTATCCTTCGAGTCGTGGGCCTTCAGTAAACCCCGGGTACTATCTTCGGTAGGCCCATTGGGGATGCCTATGTCAAGCGCCACACTAAGAGAAATAAGTCAGTATTGCAACTTTTGAAGAACAAGATGGCGCACAAAATTATTATCTAGTAGTATGAACAGTTTATTTGTACTACAGCCCAGATAGCAGAGTGATAGTGTGCCAACTAAGTCCTTACTTCGTTAGCTTACGACGAACTAGATAGATTTAACTATGGTATCACCTGTAGTGCAGGGAATGCAAACCAACATGTTCAGGGAGTACAAAATTGGCATGAAGAACATAGTAGCAGGCTATAACTTTTGTTACAACGACTGAGCAAGATGAAGTTATGATGGCTACATCTATAGAGCAGGGAATGTAAACCAAAAATAAAAGTTACGATGGTAAAAGCTAAAGAGGAGGGAATGCAAACCAACATGTGCCAAGTGCAATTACTTCAAATTGGCCGTGAATTAAATAATACTCCTGAACTTATAGTGAAGGGAATGCAAATCAAGATGTTTCGGGATATAAACTTCTATAATAGTTAGGAATAAAACAGATAGGAGTTATAATGGCATCACTCATAAACTTGTAGATAAGGGAATGCAAATCAATTTGTTTCGGGATATAAAGTTGTAATGAGCAACACATAGAGGATAGTTAATGCTACGGCTTAGGATGGACCAGAAAAGGAATATAGTGGGATCACCTGTGAACTTGTAGAAGAGGGAATGCACACCAATGTGTTCAGCATTCCATATGTGAGCGCCATGCCAAGTAAGAGAAACAGGTTAATATTGCAGCTTTTGAAGAATCAGATGGCAGACAAAATTATGATCGAAGTAGCTACTATGACGAGTTCAAATAAATTTGTACTGCAGGATGGCAGAGCGATAGCTTGCAGGAACTAATAGCTGCAGGCAGTTATTTTGTTAGCTTACGATGAAGTAGATAGAAATAACAATGGCATCACCTGTAGCACAGGGAATGCGAACCAACATGTTCAGGGAGTACAAAATTGGCATGAACAGAATAGTAGCAGGCTATAATTTTTGTAACAACGACTGAGCAAGGTATAGAAGTTATGATGGCTACATCTACAGAGCAGGGAATACAAACCAAAATGTTCAATCGCTTAAAGTTAGCAATGAACTAGAAAATAGCAGGGTGATACTGTCATAGCTAGGGATGAACTTAAAGAGCTTCAGACAAACAAGCATCTGAACCTAGGACATGGCGCTAAAACAAGGGACTTACATTAGGAGAAGCATTATGTGGGTGTCACTGCAGATCTTCATGGGGTTGATAGATCCGGTGATGAAGTACACTACATGTGCTACTTGGCGTTGGAGAGACGGTCATTACACTTCATGGTTACTCATCTCATATGCAAAAACGTAACGGCGCGTCGTTAGCACAAACAGGTTCCCCCAAGATTAAACAAGAACTTGCAGGCAAGCAATAGAAAAGCAACAATAGAAAAGTTTAGATCATGCACGGCGCCGGTGAAGCAGATCCGGTTCATGCATAGCGGTGTCGGTGAGCTAGATCCGATGCGGTGGACGACGGATCCGGCGAAGCGGCTCCTGTGGGGTGAACGATACCGCAGCTGAAGCGACTGCGGTAGACTGCTGGATGAGTATATGGTTTCGAGGTTCGGCGGGGATGATCCGGTCCGGTTGATGATGGCGTCGATGAAGCGGCTCCGGCAGACAGCCGGATGAGGAGGATCGCGAGGCCTCGGGTAGGCCAGGGAAGTCCGGCGGGGATGTTCCGGTGCGGTGGTCGTGGAGGTGGGAGAGAGAGCGACTTGGGAAGTTCCGGTGGGTGGTCTCAGAGGAGAGACTGAGGGAAATGAAATTTTTTTCGGGGAGTTTCCGGGGCTAGGGAGGTGGTGATCGGAAAAAATGACGGGTAGACCCCCCACCAACCGACTTATACATGGGCATTCCTGTCATCTTTACGAGGGTAGAATGGGAAGTTAGAAGCGTGTGAAATATTTGTAATTTTTGGGCGGGAAGTTTTGCCGCTGGAATGAGATTTTGAATTTGGCTACGGTCCAAGTAATACAAAAATATGAGACCGTACTAGTACGGCCAAGTGTCACATCAAGTCATCATCACGTTGAAAATCGGTTACCACGATCATAATCATGATGTATCTTGAAAATCCATTTTGAAAAGCCCTTCCGAAATATTTCAGGATTGGTAGGAGATTTTGCAGCTTGACTGAAAATTGATTTTGAATACGGCTATGGTGCAAGTAATATACTCGTGATTGTAATATATAAGGCCAGGGGTAGACCATGCTACTTAGTAGCCCTGTTCAGCAAAAAAAAGGCCAGGGGTCACATAAAGCCATCATCATAAAATCATTTACACCCAAGTTCTCCAAAGTTCAATTCAAAAACGCGTCTGAAATATTTCGGATTCATTTTGCGGGGGGTTTTGCCTCTCGACTGAGATTTTGAACTTTGAACTTTGCTACAGTAGAAGCAATATTAGTACTGTACTAGAAAAATGGTAGACCGGCGTAGTGCCTCTGTTCAAGAATCCAAGGCCTACGGTTGACAAGGTATTAACTTGTCAATGCCTACGTATTGTAGACTAGGGTTTGGTTGGAAGTAGAGGGCAAGTAGATCTCGAAGGTTTAAGCCGAAAAGTACTCGACGATTAAGAAACTAGGGTTATGTTGACAATGGATTCGATCCTCTCTTTGTCCCTCGACTCCCCCTTATATAGGAGGCGGAGCCGAGGGATTCGTAATACACAAGTTACAGAGTCCGGGAAGGTTTCTAACATGTCCCGTAAAATTACAAGTCTCTATATTTCCTAATACAACTCTAACTTTCCTTAATATTAACTTGGCTTCCGAACTTCATATTCTTCGACTTGTGGGCCTTCAATAAACCCCGGGAACCATCTTCGGCAGGCCCATTGGGGATGCCTATGTCAGTAGCCCCCGAGATTTTGCTTGAACCGAAGAATCAGGGAAAATCTCCAACTTTATAATCGTCAAGTAACTTTTCAAGCCACCACATATCTTTAGATAAATAATTATATATTGCACATGGATAATGGTAGTTGGGGCTAGTTCATCTGACGGATCAGGTACTAGTTAACTGCTCTACTGGCAATCCGCAAAAACCTACTTCAAGATCACGTCCCTGGACATGATCTCGGGATACTGGTGTTAACCCGACAGGTGCCGCTTAAGGTCTTACCATCTGTCGAGTCCCAGTCATATTTTATCGGGTACCTAACGTGTCCGTTAGGATTTTTCTTCGTATCTGTTGATACGGAAAAAGTAGCAAACTGACGTCAGAGACGGTGCCACGCCGCTCAGAACGGATCTGGGGTCTTACCTTCGCAAAGTTTTGCGGCATTCAGAGATTGTTCGTGACTTTAAGTGCTCTGAGAATATATTGTCGAGTGCTTTTTCGGCTGTTGGAATAACACATTTTATTGAGTCAACGGATGACTTATCTTGTCTTCCCGATGGGAGTATATGAAGAGTTATTTGCATAACTCGAAATATACGCATTATACTTTTTCAATTTCATCGGGCACGCTAACAGCGTTCCCGATGGGAGTAGCCCCCGAGGCTACAGCCAAGGACTTATACTTGGTTGTAGGCTTGATGTCTACGGGTGCTTCTATTCTTGTAGACAGTGTTGGGCCTCCAAGAGCAGAGGTTTGTAGAACAGCAGCAAGTTTCCCTTAAGTGGATCACCCAAGGTTTATCGAACTCAGGGAGGAAGAGGTCAAAGATATCCCTCTCAAGCAACCCTGCAACCACAAAGCAAGAAGTCTCTTGTGTCCCCAACACACCTAATAGGTGCACTAGTTCGGCGAAGAGATAGTGAGATGCAAGTAATATGGATGAGTTTGAGTGGTAATAGCAATCTGAATAAAATATGGCAGCGAGTAAACATGCAACAAAACAGTAAACAAACGGAGATTCGATGCTTGGAAGCAAGGCCCAGGGATCCTGCTTTCACTAGTGGACACTCTCAACAATGATCACATAATAGAACCACTCTACACCCTCTTGTTGGATGATGAACACCACTAACTGTGTAGGATTACACTAACCCTCAATGCCGGAGTTAACAAGCTCCACAATATTCGATATTCATGTTTAAATAACCTTAGAGTGCAAGATAGATCAACACAATTACACTGAGAACTAACATAGCATGCACACTGTCACCATCACACTATGAAGGAGGCATAGATCACATCAATACTATCATAGTAATAATTAACACCATAATCTACAAGAGATTATGATCATAGACTACGCCAAGTACTACACGATGCACACACTGTCACCATTACACCGTGGAGGAGGAATAGAGTACTTTAATAACATCACTAGAGTAGCACATAGATGATATTCAACTAGATCACATAAAGAGATAGATGAACCACATAGCTACAGCGGAGCCCTCAGCCCCGGGGGTGAATTACTCCCTCCTCATCATGGAGACAGCGATGGCGGTGAAGATGGCGGTGGAGACGGCGGTGGAGATGACTCCGGGGGCAATTCCCCGTCCCGGCAGGGTGCCGGAACAGAGACTTCTGTCCCCCGAATTGGAGTTTCGCGATGGCGGCGGCTCTGGAAGGTTTTCTCTGGTTTCGTCGAACTTGGTCGAGGTTTTAGGTCAGGGACGACTAAATAGGCAAAGAGGCGGAGTCGGAGGGGCCACAGGGGACCCACACACTAGGGGGCGCGCCCCCCCTTGGGCCGCGCCGCCCTGTGGGGTGGGGCCCCCTGGCTCCCCTCTGGCCATTCTCCGGTGCTCTGGAAGCTTCCGGGAATTATAAGATCTTCGGTGTTGATTTCGTCTGATTCCGAAAATATTTCCTTACTAGGATTTCTGAAACCAAAAACAGCAGAAAACAGCAACTGGCCTCTCGGCATCTCGTCAATAGGTTAGTTCCAGAAAACGCATAAAACGATATAAAGTGTGAACAAAACATGTAGGTATTGTCATAAAGCAAGCATGGAACATCAGAAATTATAGATACGTTGGAGACGTATCAGCATCCCCAAGCTTAGTTCCTACTCGTCCTCGAGTAGGCAAACAATAAAAGATAATTTCTGAAGTGACATGCTACCAACATAATCTTGATCATACTATTGTAAAGCATATGAGATGAATGCAGCGATTCAAAGCAATGTTAATGCAATGAGTAAACAATTGAATCATATATCAAAGACTTTTCATTAATAATACTTTCAAGACAAGCATCAATAAGACTTGCATGAGAGTTACTCATAAAGCAATAAGTTCAAAGTAAAGGTATTGAAGCAACACAAAGGAAGATAAAGTTTCAGCGGTTGCTTTCAACTTCAACATGTATATCTCATGGATAATTGTCAACATAAAGCAATATAACAAGTGCAATAAGTAAACATGTAAGAATCAATGCACACAGTTGATACGAGTGTTTGCTTCTAAGATAGAAAGAATAGGCAAACTGACTCAACAATAAAGTAAAAGATAGGCCCTTCGCAGAGGGAAGCATTGATTACTATATTTGTGCTAGAGCTTTTCATTTTAAAAACAAGAAACAATTTTGTCAACGGTAGTAATAAAGCATATGAGTTATGTATAAGACATCTTATAAGTTGCAAGCCTCATGCATAGTATACTAATAGTGCTCGCACCTTGTCCTAATTAGCTTGGGTTAACAGGGATTATCATTGCATAGCATATGTTTCAACCAAGTGTCACAAAGGGGTACCTCTATGCCGCCTGTACAAAGGTCTAAGGAGAAAGCTCGCATTGGATTTCTCGCTTTTGATTATTCTCAACTTAGACATCCATACCGGGACAACATAGACAACAGATAATGGACTCCTCTTTAATGCATAAGCATTTAACAACAGTTATTATTCTCATAAGAGATTGAGGATTAGCTGTCCACACTGAAACTTCCACCATGAATCATGGCTTTAGTTAGCGGCCCAATGTTCTTCTCTAACATTATGCATACTCAAACCATATGATTGTGAAAACCGCCCTTACTTCAGACAAGACGAACATGCATAGCAACTCACATGATATTCAACAATGGTAAAAGAGTTGATGGCGTCCCCAGAAAACATGGTTACCGCTCAACAAGCAACTTATTAAGAAATAAGACACATAAGTACATATTCTTCACCACGATAGTTTTTAAGCTATTTTGTCCCATGAGCTATATATTGCAAAGGTAAAGAATGGAAATTTTAAAGGTAGCACTCAAGTAATGTACTTTGGAATGGCGGAGAAATACCATGTGGTAGGTAGGTATGGTGGAAACAAATGGCATGGTTATTGGCTCAAGGATTTGGATGCACGAGAAGAATTCCTCTCAATACAAGGCTAGGCTAGCAAGGTTGTTTGAAGCAAACTCAAGTATAAAAGGTGCAGCAAAGCTCACATATGAACATATTGTAGCTATTATAAGACTTTACATTGTCTCCTTGTTGTTCAAACACCTCAACCAGAAAATATCTAGACTCTAGAGATCAATCATGCAAACCAAATTTTACAAGCTCTATGTAGTTATTCAATAATGAGTACAAGGTACATGATGCAAGAGCTTAAACAAGATCTATATGAGCACAACAATTGCCAAGTATCACATTATTCAAGACATTAAACCATTTACCACATGCGGCATTTTCCGTTTCCAACCATATAACAATGAATGAAGTAGTTCAAATTTCACAATGAACATTAAAGATAAAGCTAAGAACATATGTGTTCATACGAAACAGCGGAGCGTGTCTCTCTCCCAAACAAAGCATTTATTCAAACAAAAACAAAAAACAAAAACAAACAGACGCTCCAAGTAAAGTACATATGATGTGACCGAATAAAAATATAGTTTCAAGAGAAGGAACCTGATAATTTGTCGATGAAGAAGGGGATGCCTTCGGCATCCCCAAGCTTAGATGCTTGAGTCTTCTTGAAATATGCAGGGATGAACCACCAGGGCATCCCCAAGCTCAGACTTTTCACTCTTCTTGATCGTAGTATATCATCCTCCTCTCTTGACCCTTGAAAACTTCCTTCACACCAAACTCGAAACAAACTCATTAGAGGGTTAGTGCATAATCAAAAATCCACATGTTCAGAGGTGACACAATCATTCTTAACACTTCTGGACATTGCTCAAAGCTACTGGAGGTAATGGAACAAAGAAATCCACCCAACACAGCGAAAGAAGCAATGCGAAATAAAAGGCAGAATCTGTCAAAACAGAACAGCCCGTAAAGACGAATTTTATTGAGGCACCAGACTTGCTCAAATGAAAATGCTCAAATTGAATGAAAGTTGCGTACATATCTGAGGATCACTCACGTAAATTGGCATAATTTTCTGAGTTACCTACAGAGAATTAGGCCCAGATTCGTGACAGCAAGAAATCTGTTTCTGCGCAGTAATCCAAATCTAGTATGAACCTTACTATCAAAGACTTTACTTGGCACAATGATACGTCCATTTTGCATCACTATTTTATATCATAATTTGCTGTTATTCATTGATATATTTCATATTTGGAGATGATACTTATGTTATTTCATCTATTTTGCATGTTTCATGATTATTTGGGGATCGCGCACCGGAGCCAGGATTCTGCTGGAAAAAGCACCGTCAGAATGCAATATTTCGGAAGATCAACAGTTGACGGAAATTATATGAAAAATCTTATTTTTCCAGATGACGAAGGGAGCCAGAAGGGGGAGCCGAGGAGGGCCGCCATGGGCGCCCCTCACAGGCCGGCGCGGGCCCTGCCCTGGCCGCGCCGCCCTGTGAGGAGGGGGCCCACAGCCCCCTCTCGCCTCCTTTTCTTCGCGTACGCCTTCGTCCCGAAAACCTAAGCTCCGGGGGTACGTCGCGAAGAGCCACAGCCGCCTCTGCGGGGCGGAGAACACCAGAGAGAAAAGAGCTCTCCGGCAGGCTGAGATCTGCCGGGGAAATTCCCTCCCGGAGGGGGAAATCGACGCCATCGTCACCGTCATCGAGCTGGACATCATCTCCATCACCATCATCATCATCTTCATCATCATCACCGCCGTCTCCACCGCTGCACCTCGTCACCGCTGTAACAATTTGGGTTTGATTTTGATTGTTTGATAGGGGAAACTCTCCCGGTGTTGATTTCTACTTGTTATTGATGCTATTGAGTGAAACCGTTGAACCAAGGTTTATGTTCAGATTGTTATTCATTATCATATCACCTCTGATCATGTTCCATATGATGTCTCGTGAGTAGTTCGTTTAGTTCTTGAGGACATGGGTGAAGTCTAAATGTTAGTAGTGAAGTATGGTTGAGTAATATTCAATGTTATGATATTTAAGTTGTGGTGTTATTCTTCTAGTGGTGTCGTGTGAACGTCGACTACATGACACTTCACCTTTATGGGCCTAGGGGAATGCATCTTGTACTCGTTTGCCAATTGCGGGGTTGCCGGAGTGACAGAAACCTGAGCCCCCGTTGGTATATCGATGCAGGAGGGATAGCAGGATCTCGTAGTTTAAGGTCGTGGTTAGATTTATCTTAATTACTTTCTTGTAGTTGCGGATGCTTGCAAGGGGTATAATCACAAGTATGTATTAGTCCTAGGAAGGGCGGTACATTAGCATAGGTTCACCCACACAACACTTATCAAAACAATGAAGATTAATTAGCCGTATGTAGCGAAAGCACTAGACTAAAATCCCGTGTGTCCTCGAGAATGTTTGGTCATTAGAAGTAAACAAACCGGCTTGTCCTTTGTGCTAAAAAGGATTGGGCCACTCGCTGCAATTATTACTCTCGCACTTTACTTACTCGTACTTTATTCATCTATTACATCAAAACCCCCTGAATACTTGTCTGTGAGCATTTACAGTGAATCCTTCATCGAAACTGCTTGTCAACACCTTCTGCTCCTCGTTGGGATCGACATTCTTACTTATCGAAGATACTGCGATACACCCCCTATACTTGTGGGTCATCAAGACTATTTTCTGGCGCCGTTGCCGGGGAGTGAAGCGCTATTGGTAAGGGAAATTTCTACTGTTTGTGCTGATTTTATTTCTGCCTGCTGCTATAATTCATTATGGAGAGATCTTCTCTTGAGTGTTTATTTGGGAGATCTACTACTACTGCAAAGGTAGTGGATGAGGCGCGAGGTAAGGAAGAAATACCATACAAAATACCTATGAAAATTATTGAACGTGAAGTGGATAACCGTTATACAGGGGATGGAACTGTCCACCCTGGAGATCATTTACTGTTCTTACATGAATTATGCAGTTTATTCAAGTGTGCAGGTATTGCTATGGATGAAGTGAGGAAGAAACTATTCTCTGTATCGCTGTCTGGTAAAGCGGCGCATTGGTATAAATTACTGGATAATGGGGATTCTCTTGAATGGAATGATATTGTGCCCCGGTTTTATTCTAAGTTCTATCCTCCAAGTGAGATTCACAAAGATCGGAATCGCATATATAATTTTTGGCCTCATGAAGGAGAGAGTATTGCCCAAGCTTGGGGGAGATTGAAGTCTTTAATGCTCAAATGCCCCATTCATGAGCTTCCTGGTAATATTATTATTGATAATTTCTATGCAAGACTTTCTTTTCAAGACAAGACCTTGCTGGATACTTCTTGTTCTGGATCATTTACACGCAACAAGGAAGAGTTTAAAAGGGACCTTCTTAATTGTATCCAAGAAAATACTGAAGGATGGGAGAACGACAAGGATAGAGAATCAGGTATAAATTATGATTATAAATGCATTGAAGCTTTTATGGATACTGATAAATTTCGTAATATGAGTGCTACTTATGGTCTTGATTCTCAAGTTGCTGCAAATCTTTATAAGGCTTTTGCTTCTCATTATGAATTGCCTAAGAAGAACTTTGATAAGTATCATGAACCGTATAAAGATAAAATTGATTCATCTATAAATAAATGTGTTGTAGTTGAAACTGTTGATCATGTTATTCCTGAAGCTTATATTGAAAAAACTCCTTTCCCTGCTAAAATGAAGGAGTACTCTGTTATAAATAGTGTGGTTCATAAAAGTGAAAAGAAACCTATAGAACCTGAAGAACAAATAAAAGTTGAACCTGCTGTTGCAATTATTAAAGATCTTGTGACTGAAAATGTGGAGGATGGTCATATTATTTTCTGTGAAGATGCCTCTAATATTGTTTCGCATCCTAATAAGTCTAGGAAAGCTAGTGTTCCTATGCTATCTGTTAGAATTGGTGATCATTGTTATTATGGTTTATGTGATATTGGTGCAAGTATTAGTGCTATTCCTTATGAGCTTTACACGGAGATTATGCACGAAATTGGTTCTTGTGAACTTGAAGATATTGATGTGGTTATTCGGCTGGCTAATAGAGAAACTATCTCTCCAATTGGTATTATTCGAGATGTGGAAGTTTTATGTGGTAAGATTAAATATCCTGCCGACTTTTTGGTACTTGGTTCTGCTGCTAGTAAATATTGTCCTATCATTTTTGGTAGACCTTTTCTAAATACTTGTGGAGCTATTATAGATTGCAAGAAAGAGAAAATTTTGACTAAATTTGCTGGTGAATCTTATGAGTTTAACTTCTCTAAATTTACCAAAACCCCTTATAAAATTGATTCGCCTAATAGTGATTTTAAAGTTGAACAGTGTGCATCTATTGCTCTTGCTCCTAGTAATCCTTTGCAGCAACATCTGGAGAATAGTGAGAGTGAAGTTTTTAGGGAAGAAAGAGATGAGCTTGATGAAATTTTCCTTCGTCAACCTATTCTTAAGCATGATTTACCGGTGGAAGATCTGGGTACAACACCACCACCAAAGGAAGATCCTGTCTTTGATTTAAAACCATTGCCTGATAATCTTAAATATGCTCATATTGATGATAAGAAAATATATCCTGTTATTATTAGTTCTAAGCTTTCAGAGTTTGAAGAAGAAAGGTTATTGGAAATACTGAAGAAACACCGAGGTGCTATTGGCTACACTCTTGATGACTTGAAGGGGATTTCTCCCTCTATTTGCCAACACGCCATTAATATGGAAGATGATGCGAAGCCTGTTGTTGAACCTCAGCGTCGTCTAATTCCTAAGATGAAGGATGTGGTAAGAAATGAGGTATTAAGACTCCTTGAAGCTGGTATTATATATCCTATTACTGATAGTAGATGGGTTAGTCCTGTGCATTGTGTTCCTAAGAAAGGAGGAATGACTGTTGTGCCTAATGATAATGATGAGCTCATCCCTCAAAGAGTAGTTGTAGGGTATAGATCAATGTGCATTGATTATCGGAAAGTTAATAAGGTTACTAAGAAAGATCATTACCCTTTGCCTTTTATAGATCAAATGTTACAAAGGTTATCTAAAAATACTCATTTTTGCTTTCTTGATGGTTATTCTGGGTTTTCACAAATTGCTGTTAAAACTAAAGATCAAGAGAAAACCACTTTCACTTGTCCCTATGGAACTTATGCTTATAGGCGTATGCCTTTTGGTTTATGTAATGCTCCTGCTACTTTTCAAAGATGCATGTGTTCTATTTTTCATGGCTTTTGTGAGAGTATTGTAGAGGTATTCATGGACGATTTTTCCGTCTATGGAAATTCTTTTGATAATTGCTTGCGGAATCTTGATAAAGTTTTGCAGAGATGTGAAGAAACTAACCTTGTTCTTAATTGGGAGAAATGCCACTTTATGGTTAATGAAGGAATTTTATTGGGACATAAAATTTCCGAAAGAGGTATTGAAGTTGATAGAGCTAAAGTTGAAGCAATTGAGAAGATGCCCTATCCTAGGGATGTTGAAGGTATTCGTAGTGTTCTTGGTCATGCTGGGTTTTATAGGAGATTTATTAAAGATTTTTCTAAGATTTCAAAGCCTCTTACTAATCTTCTTCAAAAAGATGTACCTTTTGTTTTTGATGATGATTGTAAGGAAGCTTTTGAAACTCTAAAGAAAGCCTTAACAACAGCTCCTATAGTTGAACCTCCTGATTGGAACTTACCATTTGAAATTATGTGCGATGCTAGTGATTTTGCTATAGGCGCTGTTCTTGGACAGCGAGTAGATAAAAAACTGAATGTTATTCATTATGCTAGTAAAACTCTTGATGCTGCTCAAAGAAATTATGCTACAACTGAAAAAGAATTATTAGCTGTAGTCTTTGCTTGTGATAAATTTAGATCTTATATTGTTGATTCAAAATTTACAATTCATACTGATCATGCTGCAATTAGATACCTTATGCCAAAGAAAGATGCTAAGCCAAGGCTTATTAGATGGGTACTTCTTTTGCAAGAATTTGATTTACATATTGTAGATAGGAAAGGTGCTGATAATCCTATTGCTGATAATTTGTCTAGATTGGAAAATATTACTTATGATCATGTTCCTGTTAATGATAGTTTTGCAAATGAACAATTGGCTGTAATAAAGGTGAGCTCGCGAGACAGTCCTTGGTATGCTGATTATGCTAACTTTATTGTTTCCAAGTACTTGCCTCCAACCTTTTCAGCTCAGCAAAGGAGGAAATTCTTTTATGACTTGAGGCATTATTTTTGGGATGACCCACACTTATATAAAGAAGGAGTGGATGGTATTCTGCGAAGGTGTGTTCCCGAATATGAACAACAAGAGATATTGAGTAAATGTCATGGTAGTGCTTATGGAGGACATCACGCTGGAGATAGAACCGCGCAAAAGGTTCTACAATCAGGTTTTTATTGGCCAACTCTCTTCAAAGATGCAAGGAAGTTTATTTTATCTTGTGATGAATGTCAAAGGGTTGGTAATATCTCCAGACGCAATGAAATGCCTATGAATTATACTCTTGTTATTGAACCATTTGATTGTTGGGGATTTGACTTCATGGGACCTTTTCCCTCTTCAGAAGGTAACACTCATATACTTGTTGCTGTTGATTATGTTACTAAATGGGTGGAAGCCATACCTACAAAAAGTGCTGATGGTGAGACCTCTTTAAGAATGCTTTTAGACATTATTTTTCCTAGATTTGGAGTGCCTAGATATATTATGACAGATGGAGGTTCTCATTTTATTCATGGTGGTTTTAGAAAAACTCTTGCTAAATATGGTATTAATCATAGAATTGCTTCCGCTTATCATCCTCAAACTAGTGGGCAAGTAGAACTATCAAATAGAGAAATTAAATCTATCTTGCAAAAGACTGTTAATAAAACTAGAAAGAATTGGGCTAGTAAATTGAAGGAAGCATTATGGGCTTATAGAACTGCCTATAAAAATCCCATGGGAATGTCACCTTATAAAATGGTTTATGGAAAAGCTTGTCATTTACCTTTAGAACTAGAGCACAAAGCTTATTGGGCTGTTAGAGAACTAAATAAAGATCCTAAACTAGCCGGTAATAAGAGGTTGCTGCAATTAAGTTCTCTAGATGAATGGAGAAGTGAAGCTTATGAAAATGCTAAACTCTTTAAAGAGAAAGTTAAGAAATGGCACGATAGAAGGATTATCAAAAGAGAGTTTAATATTGGGGATAAAGTCCTATTGTATCGGTCTCGTCTCAGATTCTTTGCAGGGAAATTACTCTCGAAATGGGAAGGACCATATGTTGTTGAGGAGGTGTATCGTTCAGGAGCAATTAAAATTAGTTCTCTCCAAGGCAATGCCACGCAAGTGGTGAATGGACAAAGACTCAAGCATTATATCTCAGGTGATTCTTATAATGTAGATGTTGATGTTATTCGAGTGGAAACACCGGAGGCTTTCATCAAAGGTCAAATTGATAGTCCGCCAGAACTCGACTTTGAATAGGTAACAGTACATGTAATAAAAAGTTCGCGATTTACTTTCTGAACAATGTTTTTGCTGTTTTTGGAAAATACGAAAAATTACGAGATCGAAACGGAGTGGAGGAGACGCACGAGGGCGTGCCCCCATAGGCCGGCGCGGCCAGGCCTTGGCCCGCGCCGCCCTATGAGCTGGCCCCCTCGTCGCCCCTCTCCGACTCTGGTTCGACCTGGTACTTTCCGTTTGTTGTGAAATTTTTTGCTATATAGTCCCCCGGACCCCTGGAGGTCCGTATATTGTTTTCTCGACGTGTTTTGTTTCGAGTTGTTTCTGCCAGGATTTGCTTCGGATCTAGAGGTATCATGTCTTCGTCAGAAACTCCGAAGGACAGCTCCTGCAAGGACGTTGACAACATGTACATGAACGAGCTGAGGAAGCATCCCAAGGAGTTGTTGCTCGTTGATGGGGAGCTGCAGATCAAAGATGTCTAGGGCCCTAAAGGAGAAGGAAGTTTGGAAGACAGGATGGAGAAGCTAGAACAAGAGGTCTTCAACTACAAGAAGATGGCTGAGCGTGAGGTGGATATCTTCCACAAGATTGTGTCTGAACTCATTGCTGAACACGAGAAGGAAACTGCGAAGCTATGGGGCGACATCCTCTCACTTCACGACACCACCAACAAAATCCAAGCTCAACTCTATGACATTCAGAATCAGAATTGTGAGTATGAAAACAGGTTTAAACACATAAGCCATGCTGCTAGTTTCAGGATTCCCGAGACCAAGATGTCGTTTGTTGATGGAGAGCCTCTTCCTTGGAAGTCTGAAGATGGGAATTCACCACCACCATCGCCAAAGGAGTAATTCATCATCGGTATTGGCATCCCCTTGGTTTGTTCCAAGCTTGGGGGAGTGCCGCGGTATCACATCATCACTACCTTTTACTTTTTACTATCAAGTAGTGTCATATCATGAGTAGGGAAGTTATCATATAAGATGGGTTGCAGTATGGAAGTATCTCTCCTTTAGTTGGTTGTCTATGTATCCCTTGGTGTGAGTTATCATTATAAAATATTAATGAGAAGTCTTATCATTTATATATTTCACACCTTATTTTAGTTTGCAATTTCTATTATATGATTGATCTTGATTTTAGTATTGGTACCACTTTGGGAGCATTGAGTAAATCTATTTGGTTTTGGCAAACTTAGCATTGGTCAATAGCAACAACACCTTGAGGTTTAAGTAGAAAAGAGAAATACATATAGTTGTTTCATTGTCTTCCTTTCTTGTTAGCTCATAGCTTATTATTCTGAAGTTAAAATTGTTTGTGCTTGCAAGAAAGATGCATGATTATGTCTATCACATGTATATTTGTTTGTTTCCCTCAACTCTTATGCTTGCTAATTAACCTTGCTAGCCAAAGACCTGTACTGAGAGGGAATGCTTCTCGTGCATCCAAACCTGAACCCAAACCTATGCCATTTGTGTCCACCATATCTACCTACTGCATGGTATTTTCTGCCATTCCAAGTAAATACTTCATGTGAAATTTATTACTTCTTATTTGTGTCAATGTTTTATAGCTCATGAGGAAGTATGTGGTGTTTTATCTTTCAGTCTTGTTAGGTAGCTTCCACTAATGGACTAGTGGCTTCATCCACTTATCCTTTAATTTTGCAAAAAGAGCTGGCAACGGGGTTCCCAGCCCCAATTAATCAACTTTCATTAATAATTCTCTTCACATGTTTTGCTCTAATTCATCTGTAAGCAACTTAATTTTGCAATAGACACTCCTCCATGGTATGAGATTGTTGGAAGGCACCCGAGGATTCGGTTAGCCATGGCTTGTGTAAGCAAAGGTTGGGGGGCAGTGTCATCCTTAAATAAACTAAAGTACATGTGTAAACAAAAGAGAAGAGGGATGATCTACCTTGCTGGTAGAGATAACGTCCTTCATGGGAGCCACTCTTTGGAGGTCTGTTTGGCAAGGGGGTTAGAGTACCCGCTACCAGTCGTTGACAACAACAAACACCTCTCAAAACTTTACTTTTATTCTCTTTATATGATTTCAAAACTGAAAAAGCTCTAGCACATGATTTAATCCCTGCTTCCCTCTGCGAAGGGCCTGTCTTTTACTTTATGTTGAGTCAGTACACCTATTTCCCTCCACCTCAAGCAAGCATTTGAGTTGTTGTGATCAAACCATTATATTGTGATTTGCTTCATCATGTCTTTTACTCTTCCTTGTTTAGTACAAGTTTTATCTGAACGAATATAGCTTTGAAAGTTATCAATGATCATTATGATTGAGTATGCGAGATGAGCCATATAGACTTTAACATGAGAGCGCTGCTCAATAGATAAGTATAATCTGTTAACTGTTCTCTGACCAAGAACGAAGTTTGCCATCACCAACTATGATTTTTTATGCACTTTTATTTGTGATTACCTTATACTTGTTTCAAGTTGAATTATATGAGGAAGTTGTTTACTAGAATGTCTTGTGTGAATGAATATGATGCTTCTTGTCCGTATTTTATTTATCGACTCTTCACTCCATAAACATGTGGTCTTGTTTACCGAGTTCAGTTTCGCTTAGGGACAAGCGAAGTCTAAGCTTGGGGGGAGTTGATACGTCCATTTTGCATCACTATTTTATATCATAATTTGCTGTTATTCATTGATATATTTCATATTTGGAGATGATACTTATGTTATTTTATCTATTTTGCATGTTTCATGATTATTTGGGGATCGCGCACCGGAGCCAGGATTCTGCTGGAAAAAGCACCGTCAGAATGCAATATTTCGGAAGATCAACAGTTGACGGAAATTATATGAAAAATCCTATTTTTCCAGATGACGAAGGGAGACAGAAGGGGGAGCCGAGGAGGGCCGCCATGGGCCCCCCTCACAGGCCGGCGCGGGCCCTGCCCTGGCCGCGCCGCCCTGTGAGGAGGGGGCCCACAGCCCCCTCTCGCCTCCTTTTCTTCGCGTACGCCTTCGTCCCAAAAACCTAAGCTCCGGGGGTACATCGCGAAGAGCCACAACCGCCTCTGCGGGGCGGAGAACACCAGAGAGAAAAGAGCTCTCCGGCAGGCTGAGATCTGCCGGGGAAATTCCCTCCCGGAGGGGGAAATCGACGCCATCGTCACCGTCATTGAGCTGGACATCATCTCCATCACCATCATCATCATCTTCATCATCATCACCGCCGTCTCCACCGCTGCACCTCGTCACCGCTGTAACAATTTGGGTTTGATCTTGATTGTTTGATAGGGGAAACTCTCCCGGTGTTGATTTCTACTTGTTATTGATGCTATTGAGTGAAACCGTTGAACCAAGGTTTATGTTCAGATTGTTATTCATTATCATATCACCTCTGATCATGTTCCATATGATGTCTCGTGAGTAGTTCGTTTAGTTCTTGAGGACATGGGTGAAGTCTAAATGTTAGTAGTGAAGTATGGTTGAGTAATATTCAATGTTATGATATTTAAGTTGTGGTGTTATTCTTCTAGTGGTGTCGTGTGAACGTCGACTACACGACACTTCACCTTTATGGGCCTAGGGGAATGCATCTTGTACTCGTTTGCCAATTGCGGGGTTGCCGGAGTGACAGAAACCTGAGCCCCCGTTGGTATATCGATGCAGGAGGGATAGCAGGATCTCAGAGTTTAAGGCTGTGGTTAGATTTATCTTAATTACTTTCTTGTAGTTGCGGATGCTTGCAAGGGGTATAATCACAAGTATGTATTAGTCCTAGGAAGGGCGGTACATTAGCACAGGTTCACCCACACAACACTTATCAAAACAATGAAGATTAATTAGCCGTATGTAGCGAAAGCACTAGACTAAAATCTCGTGTGTCCTCGAGAACGTTTGGTCATTATAAGTAAACAAACCGGCTTGTCCTTTGTGCTAAAAAGGATTGGGCCACTCGCTGCAATTATTACTCTCGCACTTTACTTACTCGTACTTTATTCATCTGTTACATCAAAACCCCCTGAATACTTGTCTGTGAGCATTTACAGTGAATCCTTCATCGAAACTGCTTGTCAACACCTTCTGCTCCTCGTTGGGATCGACATTCTTACTTATCGAAGATACTGCGATACACCCCCTATACTTGTGGGTCATCACACAACAATGCAACAAAATTAAGATAAGGAGAGGTTGCTACAGTAGTAACAACTTCCAAGACACAAATACAAAATAAAAGTACTGTAGCAAAATAAATACATGGGTTATCTCCCAAGAAGTTCTTTCTTTATAGCCATTAAGATGGGCTTAATAATTTCAATGATGCATTCCCAAGAAATAAGAGTTGAGGCAAAAGAGAGCATCAAGAAGCAAATTCAAAACACATTTAAGTCTATCCCACTTCCTATGCAAAGGAATCTTGTACACAAATGAATTCATGAAGAACAAAGTGACAAGCATAAGAGGATAAAACACGAGTAGCTTCAAGATTCTCAACATATAGAGGGGAAACTTAATATTATTAAGATGCCTATAACCATGTTTCCCTCTCTCGTAATAACTTTCAGTAGCATCATTGATGAAATCCACAATATAACCATCACTTAAAACATTCTTATCATGGTTCATATGCATAAAGGTATCATTAATTTTGGCGTAAGAAGAGTTCTTCTCATTAATAGTAGTTGGAGCAAGATTATTATCAAGAATTTGAACATGGTAAACAAGTTGCATATTAAGGGAATTGTTTTTAGCAATCCAATCATAACTATGACAAGTTTCATAAGGATAGTTATAACCTATATCATAGCATTCTTTATAATAATCATTAAAGGTCGGAGGCACAGTGTCATCATAAGAAATATAATAGTTATCTTTCACAGTCGGTTTATCTGTGACCATATCATCATTGTTATTAGAAGGAGATGTATCAAACACATAATGATCAGTAGCAAAAGGATTTTCAAACACCTCTTCCCCAAGCTTAGAGCTTTCTATATCATTATGGGAGGAAGCATGGATAGCACTGATACTATGGCAATTATTATCATTATCATTTTCAGAATTAGTTTCCCAGAGATTTGCAATATCAAAAGTAGTGTGCTCATTCAAATCATGATCACTAATGTATGTAAAGGGCATAGGAAGATCATTGTATTCAGATTCATTATCATAATAATCATTAGGAGCAACATACTTACGGTTACCTAGCGTTATCTCATTCACGCGGGGATATGCCATTACCTCTTTCTCTTTATTCTCCTTCTTCTTCTTCTTCTTCTTCTTCTTCTTCTTCGTTCCCTTCTTCTTCTTCTCCTCCTTCTCCTCGTTCCCTTCTTTAGGAGGAAGAGGCTTGAAGGGTGGCTTGTCCGCATAACCTGATTTACTTTCAGAAACAATAGAAGAAACTTGGGAGGATTCCTCCTTTTCATTAATTAGTTCAAAACACACAGCGGTCCTATCATATTTTGCCAAGGTGTCATCTTCTAAAATATTTTGTATGTAAGTATTTGTATGGCTATTATCAATGCAATAAGAAAAACACCCATGCAGGACATCATCAATATCAAGATCATTAATATCTAACAAAGAAATTTTCCTTGATAACTCTTCACACCACAAAAATAAAGTGAGTTCATCATGCTGATTAGGAGTAATTTCATCATCACAATACAAATTTGCAGCACTCATTGGGTTCAAATTATCATTGGTGGAGCATTGAAAATTAAAATGACCCACTTCATGGCAAACTTCACAAATAAAAGGATAGAGGGCACAAACTTTTTTACCAAGATCATCTAGAGCCCTAGCCCACTTTCTAGTTTTTTCATTAATATGATGGATACAATATTCATCTTTGATTTGATTAATTCCACAAGGTCTATGCATTCCACAAAAATTAACATGCTTATAGGAAATAGCATTCTTAGGAGTTTGAGCATGCTTATTGCAATCATTAACAACAATTTCATCCTTCATGCAAGCCTCTTTAAAAGGTTCATGATACTTATCAAAATTCTTTTTAGGCAATTCAAAATGAGAAGCAAAGGCTTTATAAAGATTTGCAGCAACTTGAGAGTCAAGACCATAAGTAGCACTCATATCTCGAAATTTATCAGTATCCATAAAAGCTTCAATGCATTCATAATCATAATTTATACCTGACTCTTCACCTTTGTTGTTCTCCCATCCTTCAGCATTCTCCTCAATCCGATCAAGAAGATCCCACCTAGCTTCAACCTCCTTGCTTGTGAAAGATCCCTCTGAACATGCATCCAGATAGTCCTTGTGTTGTCCTGAAAGCCTCGCATAAAAATTGTTAATAATAACATTACGGGGGAGCTCATGAATGGGACATTTGAGCATTAGTGACTTCAATCTCCCCCATGCTTGAGAAATACTCTCTCCATCACGAGGATAAAAGTTATAAATATAATTCCTATCAATATGCACTTCATGAGGAGGATAAAATTTAGAATAAAAGAGAGGTACAATTTCCTCCCAACCAAGAGAATGACTATTCTTCAACAATTTATACCAATGCGCCGCTTTACCAGACAGCGAAAAAGAGAATAGCTTCTTCCTCACTTCATCCATAGAGATACCTGCACACTTGAATAACCCGCATAATCCATGCAAAAACAGTAAATGATCTCCAGGATGGACAGTTCCATCCCCTTCATAGCGGTTATCAATAACACGTTCAATAATTTTCATGGGTATCTTGAAAGCAGTACTTGCAGTTGGTGGACAAGCACCATTAGAGTTATCGCATATGGGAGATAAAGCATTATCAGAACAAATTTTCTCCCCTAAAGATTGGAAACTAAAAAGATCACAAAAACTAGCTTCCCCAAGCTTAGACTTATCCATAGCATTAGCAGTGATTGCGTTCATACTAATAACATTGCTACTAGCATGCAATTGAGGCTCCATAGATTCTTTAATTTTCGCATCACACAATTCATGTCTTAACTTAGGAAATAAATTAAAAAGCTCATAGTTGTATTCCATTATGCCTAACTAGTGTAAACAAGAAACAAAAAGATGCAATTGCAGGATTTAAAGGAAATAGCTTCGAGCACACACACAATGGCGCCAGAAAAGTACTTTTACCTGGGACCGGAGTATGAGTGCCTTTTACCTTTCCTCCCCGGCAACGGCGCCAGAAAATAGCTTGGTGTCTACGGGTGCTTCTATTCTTGTAGACAGTGTTGGGCCTCCAAGAGCAGAGGTTTGTAGAACAGCAGCAAGTTTCCCTTAAGTGGATCACCCAAGGTTTATCGAACTCAGGGAGGAAGAGGTCAAAGATATCCCTCTCAAGCAACCTTGCAACCACAAAGCAAGAAGTCTCTTGTGTCCCCAACACACCTAATAGGTGCACTAGTTCGGCGAAGAGATAGTGAGATGCAAGTAATATGGATAAGTATGAGTGGTAATAGCAATCTGAATAAAATATGGCAGCAAGTAAACATGCAACAAAACAGTAAACAAACGGAGATTCGATGCTTGGAAGCAAGGCCCAGGGATCCTGCTTTCACTAGTGGACACTCTCAACAATGATCACATAATAGAACCACTCTACACCCTCTTGTTGGATGATGAACACCACTAACTGTGTAGGATTACACGAACCCTCAATGCCGGAGTTAACAAGCTCCACAATATTCGATATTCATGTTTAAATAACCTTAGAGTGCAAGATAGATCAACACAATTACACCGAGAACTAACATAGCATGCACATTGTCACCATCACACTATGAAGGAGGCATAGATCACATCAATACTATCATAGTAATAATTAACTCCATAACCTACAAGAGATTATGATCTCTAAGCCCCAGGAGTAGGAAAACCTAGAGCGCGCAGGTAAGAGGGGTTTATATGCATGAGGTCACTACAAAGGACCGTGAGGTCGCCTCGCATTCCCAAGCATATGGGTAGGCCAAGCAACAGCTCGACACGCCCATGCACACAACACCCACCTCTAAGGCTCACGATAGGCTTTCCAAGCCTGAGTGCTTCACCTTCCTGTGCACTTCACACATACACACACTGTGCACAGGATACGAGGGTAGAATACAGCTTGAATATCACAACATGACTATGTATGACACAAAAGATGGAAATAAGGTTCATATATATAGCAACGCTCTAATGAGCAAGATCCAAATGACACTCAGAGGACACATGTCCCAACATTACATCATACATAAGATAGCCAAATAGTCTGGGTACAGACAAGAACCAAATGAGACTAAGAGTCCTGAAGATAATCAAGCGGTGTTCCCATAACCAACATGCCACAGGCTGCTGCCTTAGGAACGATCCTGCTACGCAACGAAGTCGTCGTCCGTGAACTCGACAAAGTAGCCACCTGTGTACTGCTCATCATCTGTCGTACCTGTTTGTCGAAAAGCGTGTCCCGGAAAAAGAGGGAGAAAAATGAGGGTAAGTACCGAATGGCACGTACTTGCGAGACAAGACCAGCTATGCTCGCTGGTGGGCGGTGTAAACTTCGCCCGGCTATATGTGGGGTTTAGCGGCAGCAAAGCACTAACCAATAGAGACACGCTACAACTTCCGTCTAATAGAGAAGGTGAGAGAGCGCATATTCTAGCAGTTCTATACTCTGCAATCAAACCCTGCCAATGCGATCCCCCTTAGCCAAGAGGTACTAACAAGGCACTCACACAGTTGACAATTTTATATCCATTCCATTATAATAGGGCTAACTTACTATGCAAGTAATTAGCAAGTTATTAGCGACATCATTAGGTGTAAGTTGTTCTATGATCGAGTTAAACAGCTCCAAGTCGTCCATAACCACGGACACGGCTTATCGATAAGATTTAACCCTGCAGGCGTGCACCAATGTTACCATACACGCATGCTCGAACCCGCTTAATTACGGCGGAGTCTCACAACAAGACCGTTCCCAAATCAACAAGAATGCCTAGGGGGGCCACCCGACTAAGCTACCCGAAACGAAGTTCGGCCGTACTCCGATGCGGACTCAGGGTTTGCGTTAACGGCTAGGCGTGCGAACCACACGCTTCACTAAACGTTCCGCGGGGTACAGTACAGAAGTAAACACCCGAAGGCAACAGTAATAAACACCCGAAGGCAACAGTAATAAAGCATGGCATACATGTCATACATGGCATAGGCAAATAAAACCAAGGTTGTGGCCCCCTTTTCAACAGACTTGAGAAATGGTAATGGGTGATGGGGGGTCCCGATAAAACCTCCCACGAGTGGTTAGCGCGCTCAGTCTTAGAAACAGATAACAAGAACTCGGGTCCTAGGGGACACAAGCGAGACAAAAATCCGATGCTTTCGCAAAGGGGCTCACCGATGCCTCTGCAATATTATAACCCTTAGCAATTTTAGTTGTAGAAAAAGTTATCATCATCATTTTGAAAAGGTAGTACATGTGTCAACATCCCAACAAGATATCCCGAACATTTCGAGATATCAGCAAAAACCCTAAACTCGCCTACGACTCGCAAAGCTGGCAAACAACAAACAATAGGTAGGGCGAGGAGGTGTATCTCGGACATATAGGTAACAGGTGGATAGAACACGTGACACAACAGAATCGCAACATAAGGATAGCAATATATCAAAAGAGCATGTAAATGTAAAATAGGTGAAGGGGTGGGCTCGCCTGTCAGATCAGAGGTAGAAGCACCGACACGATCCTCCAGGGGGTGCTGCTCTGCGTCGGCGTCTACTCGAGAAGAACCAAATAGCACATACAAGGAAAGTATAGCACAAATCAATACAAGATGATGCAATGCGCAATATGATGCATGATGACATGCCAAGATGATATGTGCAAGGTTTCATGTATAGCAAATTAAGTGGGGTGTTCAAATATAGCATGAAAAGATGGAACACCCACACATAACATTTAGTTATGGTTGCAAATTTTACTTATTTCGAACCAGGGATGATGCCAATGATGCATGACAATGTTAAAATTGAATTCCTCACATTTTTCTGATACAAAAAGATATAAAGTTTGTCAAATTCGGAGTTGTAGAGATGAAGTTATGAATTATGCAACAATAATCAAGTAGAAACTATTACAACTACTTTGAAATACTACTCAACATGAAAATTAAAGACAACCATAAGGCTCCTGCCGGTTGCCACAATACAATAATGATCATCTCATACATAATGATCATCACATTATGGCCATATCACATCACCATACCCTGCAAAAACAAGTTAGACGTCTATAATTTGGTTTGCATATTTTACGTGGTTTAGGGTTTTCGGGAGAGATCTAATCTACCTACGAACATGAACCACAACGGTGATACTAATGTTATCAATAGAAGAGTAAATTGAATCTTCACTATAATAGGAGAGACAGACACCCGCAAAGCCTCTTATGCAGTACAAGTTGCATGTCGAACGAGGAACAAGTCTCATGAACGCGGTCATGTAAAGTTAGTCCGGGCCGCTTCATCCCACTATGCCACAAAGATGCAAAGTACTCAAACTAAAGATAACAAGAGCATAAATGCCCACAAAACCATTGTGTTCTACTCGTGCAACCATCTATGCATAGACACGGCTCTGATACCACTGTATGAAAACGTTGCATAGAAAACAAAAAATTTCCTACCGCGAACACGCAATCCAAGCCAAGATGCAATCTAGAAGACGGTAGCAACGAGGGGGTATCGAGTCTCACCCTTGAAGAGATTCCAAAGCCTACAAGATGAGGCTCTTGTTGCTGCGGTAGACGTTCACTTGCCGCTTGCAAAAGCGCGTAGAAGATCTTGATCACGATCGCTTCCGGCGCCACGAACGGGCAGCACCTCCGTACTCGGTCACACGTTCGGTTGTTGATGAAGACGACGTCCACCTCCCCGTTCCAGCGGGCAGCGGAAGTAGTAGCTCGTCTTGAATCCGACAGCACGACGGCGTGGTGTCGGTGGCGGTGGAGAACTCCGGCAGAGCTTCGCTAAAGCTACGCGGGAGATATGGAGGAGAGGGGGGCGGCTAGGGTTTGGGAGGGGGTGGCCGGCCACTTCAATGGGGCGGCCAGCTTGTGGTCTTGGGGTGGCCGGCCCCCTCCATTGGCCCCTCATTATATAGGTGGAACCCCAAGTGTTGGTCTCCAAGTCTTCGAATAAGACCCGAACCCAAAACCTTCCATATGGTGGGCAAACCTACCCAAGCTAGGACTCCCACTAGAGGTGGGAGTTCCACCTCCCATATGGAGGGGTGGCCGGCCCCCTAAGGGGGAGTCCACTTGGGACTCCACCCCCACTAGGGTTAGCCGGCCATGGAGGTGGAGTCCCATGTGGACTCCACCTTCCTTGGTGGTTTCTTCCGGACTTTTCTAGAACCTTCTAGAACCTTCCATAGAACCTTCCGCGTCATTTTAATTCACATAAAATGACATCCTATATATGAATCTTATTCTCCGGACCATTCCGGAACTCCTCGTGATGTCCGGGATCTCATCCGGGACTCCGAACAAATATTCGAACTCCATTCCATATTCAAGTTCTACCATTTCAACATCCAACTTTAAGTGTGTCACCCTACGGTTCGTGAACTATGCGGACATGGTTGAGTACTCACTCCGACCAATAACCAATAGCGGGATCTGGAGATCCATAATGGCTCCCACATATTCAACGATGACTTTAGTGATCGAATGAACCATTCACATACGATACCAATTCCCTTTGTCACGCGATATTTTACTTGTCCGAGGTTTGATCTTCGGTATCACTCTATACCTTGTTCAACCTCGTCTCCTGACAAGTACTCTTTACTCGTACTGTGGTATGTGGTCTCTTATGAACTTATTCATATGCTTGCAAGACATTAGACGACATTCCACCGAGAGGGCCCAGAGTATATCTATCCGTCATCGGGATGGACAAATCCCACTGTTGATCCATATGTTTCAACTCATACTTTCCGGATACTTAATCCCACCTTTATAACCACCCATTTACGCAGTGGCGTTTGGTGTAATCAAAGTACCTTTCCGGTATAAGTGATTTACATGATCTCATGGTCATAAGGACTAGGTAACTATGTATCGAAAGCTTATAGAAAATAACTTAATGACGAGATCTTATGCTACGCTTAATTGGGTGTGTCCATTACATCATTCATACAATGACATAACCTTGTTATTAATAACATCCAATGTTCATGATTATGAAACTAATCATCCATTAATCAACAAGCTAGTTAAGAGGCATACTAGGGACTCTTTGTTTGTCTACATATCACACATGTACTAATGTTTCGGTTAATACAATTATAGCATGATATATAAACATTTATCATAAACATAAAGATATAAATAATAACCACTTTATTATTGCCTCTAGGGCATATCTCCAACAGAAGAAACGCCGGCGAGCATGGCCACCACATGGCATTCACAGTCGGCCAGCAATCAGAGGCCGCCGTGTGTGTCCTACAGATTGAGGAAATCCCTAGTCCAAGGCAGGTCGGCTCCGGCAACGAATCTGACATACTTCCATCTCTTCGTTATGCCTCCACTACGAGCAGAGAAGAATAGCAGGGCCGCGTCCAGCACATGCCCAGCTGGCGACACGAGACAAACTAATTGAAGGAGTTCACGCCGTCACTCCATCCATTAAGCTGCGTCACCTTGCCGCCACATGCTCTGCTACTCTTCTCTTTGCCTTCCCATTGGAAAACAATCAACCCCTCTTGGAAAACCCAAACATTGCAGTCAACAGTCACTTGGGTTGAAAGCCAATGCAAGCCCGCCTACATGATAGCAGGATTTTATGGAGCTTTTTAACTTAATTGGTCAAACATGCGAAGCATGTTGCTGGCGTGTAGTTGACGTGGGAGTTAGAAATCTTTGTGGTGTAACTTTTCTTCGTTCCCCGGCAACGGCGCCAGAAAATTAGCTTGATGCGTGCAATTAACACACGTCCGTTGGGAACCCCAAGAGGAAGGTGTGATGCAGACAGTAGCAAGTTTTCCCTCAGAAAGAAACCAAGTTTTATCGAACCAGGAGGAGCCAAGAAGCACGTTGAAGGTTGATGGCGGCGAAGTGTAGTGCGGCGCAACACCAGGGATTCCGGCGCCAACGTGGAACCTGCACAACACAACCAAAGTACTTTGCCCCAACGTAACAGTGAGGTTGTCAATCTCACCGGCTTGCTGTAACAAAGGATTAACCGTATTGTGTGGAAGATGATTGTTTGCGAAGAACAGTAACGAACAAGTATTGCAGTAGATTGTATTTCAGATGTAAAGAATAGGACCGGGGTCCACAGTTCACTAGTGGTGTCTCTCCCATAAGATAAATAGCATGTCGGGTGAACAAATTACAGTTGGGAAATTGACAAATAAAGAAGGCATAACAATGCACATACAAATATCATGATGAGTACTATGAGATTTAATCAGGGCATTACGACAAAGTACATAGACCGCCATCCAGCATGCATCTATGCCTAAAAAGTCCACTTTCAGGTTATCATCCGAACCCCTTCCGGTATTAAGTTGCAAGCAATAGACAATTGCATTAAGTATGGTGCGTAATGTAATCAACACAAATATCCTTAGACAAAGCATCGATGTTTTATCCCTAGTAGCAACATCACATCCACAACCTTAGAACTTTCTGTCACTGTCCCAGATTTAATGGAGGCATGAACCCACTATCGAGCATAAATACTCCCACTTGGAGTCACAAGTATCAACTTGGCCAGAGCCTCTACTAGCAACAGAGAGCATGCAAGAACATAAACAACTCATATATGATAGATTGATAATCAACTTGACATAGTATTCAATATCCATCGGATCCCAACAAACACAACATGTAGGATTACAAATAAACGATCTTGATCATGATAGGCAGCTCACAAGATCGAACATGATAGCACAATGAGGAGAAGACGACCATCTAGCTACTGCTATGGACCCGTAGTCCAGGGGTGAACTACTCACACATCGATCCGGAGGCGATCATGGCGATGAAGAGACCTCCGGGAGATGATTCCCCTCTCCGGCAGGGTGCCGGAGGCGATCTCCTGAATCCCCCGAGATGGGATTCGCGGCGGCTGCGTCTCTGGAAGGTTTTCCGTATCGTGGCTCTCGGTACTGGGGGTTTCGAGACGAAGACTATATGTAGGCGGAAGGGTAGGTCAGGAGGCGTCACGAGGGGCCCACACAACAGGCCGGCGCGGCCAGGGCTTGGGCCGCGCCGCCCTAGTGTGGCGTCGCCTCGTGGCCCCACTTCGTATCTCCCTCGGTCTTCTGGAAGCTTCGTGGAAAAATAGGCCCCTGGGCATTGAATTCGTCCAATTCCGAGAATATTTCCTTACTAGGATTTCTGAAACCAAAAACAGCAGAAAAACAAGAATCGGCTCTTCGGCATCTCGTCAATAGGTTAGTGCCGGAAAATGCATAATAATGACATATAATGTGTATAAAACATGTGAGTATCATCATAAAAGTAGCATGGAACATAAGAAATTATAGATACATTTGGGACGTATCAAGCATCCCCAAGCTTAGTTCCTACTCGCCCTCGAGTAGGTAAACGATAACAATGATAATTTCTGAAGTGACATGCTATCATAATCTTGATCAATACTATTGTAAAGCACATGAGATGAATGCAGCGATTCGAAGCAATGAAGAAGATAATGAGTAAACAAATGAATCATATAGCAAAGACTTTTCATGAATAGTACTTTCAAGACAAGCATCAATAAGTCTTGCATAACAGTTAACTCATAAGCAATAAATTCTTGGTAGAAAGCTTTGAAACAACACAAAGGAAGATATAAGTTTCAGCGGTTGCTTTCAACTTCAACATGTATATCTCATGGATAATTGTCAACACAAAGTAATATAACAGATGTAATAGGTAAACATGTAAGAATCAATGCACACAGTTTACACAAGTGTTTGCTTCTAAGATAGAAAGAATAGGTAAACTGACTCAACAATAAAGTAGAAGAATGGCCCTTCGCAGAGGGAAGCATGGATTACTATTTTTGTGCTACACCTTTTCATTTTGAAAACATGAAACAATTTTGTCAACGTTAGTAATAAATCATATGAGTTATGTATAAGATATCTTATAAGTTGCAAGCCTCATGCATAGTATACCAATAGTGCCCGCACTTTGTCCTAATTAGCTCGGATTAACACGGATTATCATTGCATAACATATGTTTCAACCAAGTGTCAAAAAGGGGTACCTCTATGCCGCCTGTACAAGGGTCTAAGGAGAAGGTTCGCATTGGATTTCTCGCTTTTGATCATTCTCAACTTAGACACCCATACCGGGACAACATAGACAACAGATAATGGACTCCTCTTTTTAATGCTTAAGCATTCAACAACAGATAATATTCTCATAAGAGATTGAGGTTTTATGTCCAAACTGAAACTTCCACCATGATTCATGGCTTTAGTTAGCGGCCCAATGTTCTTCTCTAACAATATGCATACTCAAACCATTTGATTATGAAAATCGCCCTTACTTCAGACAAGACGAACATGCATAGCAACTCACATGATATTCAACAAAGGTAAAAGTTGATGGCATCCCCAGAAACATGGTTACCGCACAACAAGCAACTTATTAAGACATAAAATAAAATACATAAGTACATATTCTTCACCACAATAGTTTTTAAGGCTACTTTCCCATGAGCTATGTATTGTAAAGGTAAAGAATGGAATTTTAAAGGTAGCACTCAAGTAATATACTTTGGAATGGCAGGGAAATACCATGTGGTAGGTAGGTATGGTGGACACAAATGGCATGGATTTTGGCTCAAGGATTTGGATGACGAGAAGAATCCCTCTCAATACAAGGCTAGGCTAGCAAGGTTGTTTGAAGAAAACTCAAGTATAAAATGGTGCAGCAAGACTCACATATAAACATATTGTAATCATTATAAGACTTTACCTCGTCTCCTTGTTGTTCAAACACCTCAACCAGAAAATATCTAGACTTATAGAGACCAATCATGCAAACCAAATTTTAACAAGCTCTATATCGTTATTCATTAATAGGTGCAAAGTACATGATGCAAGAGCTTAAACATGATCTATATCAGCACAACAATTGCCAAGTATCAAATTATTCAAGACATTATACCATTTACCACATGCGGCATTTTCCGTTTCCAACCATATATCAATGAACGAGGTAGTTCAACATTCGCAATGAACATTAAAGATAAAGCTAAGAACATATGTGTTCATACGAAACAGCGGAGCGTGTCTCTCTCCCACACAAAGAATGCTAGGATCCGATTTTATTCAAACAAAAACAAAAATAAACAGACGCTCCAAGCAAAGCACATAAGATGTGATTGAATAAAAATATAGTTTCACTAGAGGAACCTGATAATGTTGTCGATGAAGAAGGGGATGCCTTGGGCATCCCCAAGCTTAGATGCTTGAGTATTCTTAAAATATGCAGGGATGAACCACGGGGGCATCCCCAAGCTTAGACTTTTCACTCTTCTTGATCATATTGTATCATCCTCCTCTCTTGACCCTTGAAAACTTCCTCCACACCAAACTCGAAACAAACTCATTAGAGGGTTAGTGCATAATTGAAAACTCATACATTCAGAGGTGACATAATCATTCTTAACACTTCTGGACATTGCACAAAGCTACTGAAAGTTAATGGAACAAAGAAATCCATCAAACATAGCAAAACAGACAATGCGAAATAAAAGGCAGAATATATCAAAACAGAACATTCCGTAAAGACGAATTTTACAGGGGCACTTAACTTGCTCATATGAAAATGCTCGAATTGAATGAAAGTTGCGTACATATCTGAGGATCACGCACGTAAATTTGCAGATTTTTCTGAGTTACCTACAGAGAACCCTACCCAGATTCGTGACAGCAAGAAATCTGTTTCTGCGCAGTAATCCAAATCTAGTATTGACTTTACTATCAAAGACTTTACTTGGCACAACAATGCAATAAAATAAAGATAAGGAGAGGTTGCTACAGTAGTAACAACTTCCAAGACTCAAATATAAAACAAAGTACTGTAGTAAAATGATGGGTTGTCTCCCATAAGCGCTTTTCTTTAACGCCTTTCAGCTAGGCGCAGAAAGTGTGAATCAAGTATTATCAAGAGATGAAGCATCAACATCATAATTTGTTCGAATAATAGAATCATAAGGTAACTTCATTCTCTTTCTGGGGAAGTGTTCCATACCTTTTTGAGAGGAAATTGATATTTAATATTACCTTCCTTCATATCAATGGTAGCACCAACAGTTCGAAGAAAAGGTCTTCCCAATATGATGGGACAAGATGCATTGCATTCAATATCCAAGACAACAAAATCAACGGGGACAGGGTTATTGTTAACCATAATACGAACATTATCAATCCTCCCCAAAGGTTTCTTTATAGCATTATCAGCAAGATTAACTTCCAAATAACAATTTTTCAATGGTGGCAAGTCAAGCATATCATAGAGTTTCTTAGGCATAACAGAAATACTTGCACCAAGATCACATAAAGCATTACAATCAAAATCATTGACCCTCATCTTAATGATGGGCTCCCAACCATCTTCTAACTTCCTAGGAATAGAAGTTTCAAGTTTTAGTTTCTCTTCTCTAGCTTTTATGAGAGCATTTGTAATATGTTTTGTAAAGGCCAAATTTATAGCACTAGCATTGGGACTTTTAGCAAGTTTTTGTAAGAACTTTATAACTTCAGAGATGTGACAATCATCAAAGTCTAAATCATTATGACCTACAGCAATGGAATCATCGTCCCCAACGTTGGAAAAAATTTCAGCAGTTTTATCACAAGCAGTTTCAGCAGTTTTAGCAGTTTCAGGCAATTTTGCACGCTTTGCACTAGGAGTAGAAACATTGCCAACACCAATTATTTTACCATTGATAGTAGGAGGTTTAGCAACATGTGAATCATTATCATTACTAGTGGTGGTAATAGTCCAAACTTTAGCTACATTATTCTCTTTAGCAAGTTTTTCATTTTCTTCTCTTTCCCACCTAGCATGCAATTCAGCCATCAATCTTATATTCTCATTAATTCTAACTTGGATGGCATTTGCTGTAGTAACAATCTTATTTTCATTATCCTTATTAGGCATAACTTTCAATTTTAAAAGATCAACATCAGAGGCAAGTCTATCAACCTTAGAAGCAAGAATATCAATTTTATCAAGCTTTTCCTCAACAGATTTGTTAAAAGCAGTTTGTGTACTAATAAATTCTTTAAGCATGGCTTCAAGACCAGGGGGTACACTCCTATTATTGTTGTAAGAATTCCCATAAGAATTACCATAACCATTACTATTAGCAGAAGGATATGGCCTATAGTTGTTACCAGAATTATTCATATAAGCATTGTTGTTGAAATTATTATTTTTAATGAAGTTCACATCAACATTCTCTTCTTGAGCAACCAATGAAGCTAAAGGAACATTATTAGGATAAACATTAGATCTACCATTCACAAGCATAGACATAATAGCATCAATCTTATCACTCAAGGAGGAGGTTTCTTCAACAGAATTTACCTTCTTACCTTGTGGAGCCCTTTCAGTGTGCCATTCAGAGTAATTTATCATCATATCATCAAGAAGCTTTGTAGCCGCCCCCAAGGTAATGGACATAAAGGTACCTCCAGCAGCTGAATCCAATAGGATCCGTGAAGAAAAATTCAGTCCTGCATAAAAGGTTTGGATGATCATCCAAGTAGTTAGTCCATGGGTTGGGCAATTCTTCACCAAAGATTTCATTCTCTCCCATGCTTGAGCAACATGTTCATTATCCAATTGCTTGAAATTCATTATACTACTTCTCAAAGATATAATTTTAGCGGGAGGATAATATCTACCAATAAAAGCATCTTTACATTTAGTCCATGAATCAATACTATTCTTAGGCAAAGATAACAACCAATCTTTAGCTCTTCCTCTTAAGGAGAAAGGAAACAATTTCAATTTTATAATATCACCATCTACATCCTTATACTTTTGCATTTCACATAGTTCAATAAAATTATTAAGATGGGTGATGTCTACGTGTGCTTCTATTCTTGTAGACAGTGTTGGGCCTCCAAGAGCAGAGGTTTGTAGAACAGCAGCAAGTTTCCCTTAAGTGAATCACCCAAGGTTTATCGAACTCAGGGAGAAAGAGGTCAAAGATATCCCTCTCAAGCAACCCTGCAATCACGATACAAGAAGTCTCTTGTGTCCCCAACACACCTAATACACTTGTCAGATATATAGGTGCACTAGTTCGGCGAAGAGATAGTGAAATACAAGTTGTATGGATGTATATGAGTAGTAATAGTAATCTGAATAAAATATGGCAGCGAGTAAACATGCAACAGAACAGTAAGTAAACGGAGTTTCGATGTTTGGAAACAAGGCCTAGGGATCATACTTTCACTAGTGGACACTCTCAACATTGATCACATAACTGAATAAACAAATACTACTTTCTTTACACTCTCTTGTTGGATGACAAACACCATTCATTGTGTAGGGCTACAAGAGCACCTCAATGCCGGAGTTAACAAGCTCCACAACATTCGATGTTCATATTTAAATAACCTTAGAGTGCATGATAGACCAACGCAATTATACCGAGTACTAACATAGCATGCGCCTGTCAAAATTAGCTATGAAAGGGGGGGATAGATCACATCAATACCATCATAGTAATAGTTAACTTCACAATCTACAAGAGATCACAATCATAACCTACGCCAAGTACTACATGATGCACACACTGTCCACATTACATCATGAAGGAGGAATAGACTACTTTAATAACATCACTAGAGTAGCAAATAGATGATATTCAACTAAATCACAAAGCTCATGATCACATAAAGATCACATGGGAGAGAGAGATGAACCACATAGCTACCGGTACAGCCCTTAGCCTCGAGGGAGAACTACTCCCTCCTCATTATAGGAGACAGCAGCGGCGATGAAGATGGCGGTGGTGTCGATGGAGAAGCCTTCCGGGGGCACTTCCCCGTCCCGGCGGCGTGCCGGAACAGAGACTCCTGTCCCCTAGATCTTGGCTTCGCGATGGCGGCGGCTCTGGAAGGTTTCTCATACCGTGGCTTTTTCGTATCGAAGATTTAGGTCAGGGGGCTTCTTATAGGCGAAGAGGCGGCCTCGGAGGAGCCAGGGGGTGGCCCCCCCATAGGCTGGCGCGCCCAGTGTCCAGGCCGCGCCGCCCTGTGGGGTGGGGCCCCCAGGGCTCCCCTCTGGTGCCTCTCCGACTCTCTGGATGCTTCCGGGGAAAATAAGGTCCTGGGCGTTGATTTCGTCCAATTCCGAGAATATTTCCTTACTAGGATTTCTGAAACTAAAAACAGCAGAAAACAGGAACTGGCACTTCGGCATCTCGTCAATAGGTTAGTTCCGGAAAACGCATCAAAACATCATAAAGTATGAACAAAACATGTAAGTATTGTCATAAAACAAGCATGGAACATAAGAAATTATAGATACGTTTGAGACGTATCAAGCATCCCCAAGCTTAGTTCCTACTCGCCCTCGAGTAGGTAAATGATAACAATGATAATTTCTTAAGTGACATGCTACCAACATGATCTTGATCAATACTATTGTAAAGCATATGAGATGAATGCAGCGATTCAAAGCAATGGTAAAGACAATGAGTAAACAACTGAACCATATAACAAAGACTTTTCATGAATAGTACTTTCAAGACAAGCATCAATAAGACTTGCATAACAGTTAACTCATAAGCAATAAATTCTTAGTAAAAGGCATTGAAGCAACACAAAGGATGAATAAGTTTCAGCAATTGCTTTCAACTTGTAACATGTATATCTCATGGATAGTTGTCAACATAAAGCAATATAACAAGTGCAATAAGTAAACATGTAAGAATCAATGCACATAGTTTACACAAGTGTTTGCTCCTAAGATAGAAAGAAATAGGTAAACTGACTCAACATAAAGTAGAAGATAGGCCCTTCGCAGAGGGAAGCAGGGATTAAATCATGTGCTAGAGCTTTTTAAGTTTTGAAATCATATAGAGAGCATAAAAGTAAAGTTTTGAGAGGTGTTTGTTGTTGTCAACGAATGGTAATGGGTACTCTAACTACCTTATCAACCAGACTTTCAAGAGCGGCTCCCATGAAGGACGTTATCTCTACCAGCAAGGTAGATCATCCCTCTTCTCTTTTGTTTACACATGTACTTTAGTTTAGTTTTTATTTTTTTATTTTTTTAGATGACACTCCTCCCAACCTTTGCTTTCTCAAGCCATGGCTAACCGAATCCTCGGGTGCCTTCCAACAATCACATACCATGGAGGAGTGTCTATTTGCAAAATTAAGTTGCTTACTGATGAATCAGAGCAAAACATGTGCAGAGAATTATTAATGAAAGTTAATTAATTGGGGCTGGGAACCCCATTGCCAGCTCTTTTTGCAAAGTTATTGGATAAGCGGATGAGCCACTAGTCCATTGTGAAAGTCTGTCCGAAGTAAACGACAAGATCGAAAGATAAACACCACATACTTCCTCATGAGCTATAAAACATTGACACAAATAAGAGATAATAGCTTTTGAATTGTTTAAAGGTAGCACATGAAGTATTTGCTTGGAATGGCAGGAAATACCATGTAGTAGGTAGGTATGGTGGACACAAATGGCATAGTTTTTGGCTCAAGGATTTGGATGCACGAGAAGAATTCCTCTCAATACAAGGCTAGGCTAGCAAGGTTGTTTGAAGCAAACTCAAGTATAAAACGGTGCAGCAAGACTCACATATGAACATATTGTAAGCATTATAAGACTTTACATCATCTTCCTTGTTGTTCAAACACCTTAACCAGAAAATATCTAGACTTAGAGAGACCAATCATGCAAACCAAATTTTAACAAGCTCTATGTAGTTCTTCATTAATGGGTACAAAGTACATGATGCAAGAGCTTAAACATGATCTATTTGAGCACAACAATTGCCAAGTATCAAATTATTCAAGACATTATACCAATTACCACATGAAGCATTTCCTATTTCCAACTATATAACAATTAACGAAGCAGTTTCAACCTTCGCCATGAACATTAAAAGTAAAGCTAAGAACACATGTGTTCATACGCAACAGCGGAGCGTGTCTCTCTCCCACATAAGCATTTATTCAGAGAATGAAAATAACAAAACGAAAATAAAAGCACACAGACGCTCCAAGTAAAGTACATAAGATGTGACCGAATAAAAATATAGTTTCAAGAGAAGAAACCTGATAAATTGTTGATGAAGGAGGGGATGCCTTGGGCATCCCCAAGCTTAGATGCTTGAGTCTTCTTGAAATATGCAGGGATGAACCACCGGGGCATCCCCAAGCTTAGACTTTTCACTCTTCTTGATCATAGTATATCATCCTCCTCTCTTGACCCTTGAAAACTTCCTCCACACCAAACTCGAGACAAACTCATTAGAGGGTTAGTGCATAATCAAAAATTCACATGTTCAGAGGTGACACAATCATTCTTAACACTTCTGGACATTGCACAAAGCTACTGGAAGTCAATGGAACAAAGAAATCCATCCAACACAGCAAAAGAGGCAATGCAAAATAAAAGGCAGAATCTGTCAAAACAGAACAGTCCGTAAAGACGAATTTTTTAGAGGCACTGGACTTGCTCAGATGAAAATGCTCAAATTGAATGAAAGTTGCGTACATATCTGAGGATCACGCACGTAAATTGGCAGATTTTTCTGAGTTACCTACAGAGAACCCTGCCCAAATTCGTGACAGATAGAAATCTGTTTCTGTGCAGTAATCCAAATCTAGTATCAACCTTGCTATCAAAGACTTTACTTGGCACAACAATGCAATAAAATAAGATAAGGAGAGGTTGCTACAGTAGTAACAACTTCCAAGACACAAATATAAAACAAAAGTTGCTGTAGTAAAATAAACACATGGGTTATCTCCCAAGAAGTGCTTTCTTTATAGCCATTAAGATGGGCTCAACAATTTTAATGATGCACTCCCAAGAAATAAGAGTTGAAGCAAAAGAGAGCATCAAGAAGCAAATTCAAAACACATTTAAGTCTAACATGCTTCCTATGCATAGGAATCTTGTAAATAAACAAGTTCATGAAAAGCAAAGTAACAAGCATAGGAAGATAAAACCAGTGTAACTTCAAAAATTTCAGCATATAGAGAGGTGTTTTAGTAACATGAAAATTTCTACAACCATATTTTCCTCTCTCATAATAATTTTCAGAGGCATCATGAACAAACTCAATAATATAAGTATCACATAAAGCATTCTTATTCACATGCATAAAAGTATCATTACTCTCCACATAAGCATAATCAATTTTATTAGTTGTAGTGGGAGCAAATTCAACAAAGTAGCTATCATTATTATTCTCATCATCAAATATAGGAGGCATATTGTAATCATAATTAAACTTATCCTCCATAGTAGGCGGCACCAGAAGACCACTATCATTATAATCATCATATATGGGAGGCATATCATAATCAACATAAACTTTCTCCTCAATACCCGGAGGGCTAAAGAGATCATTTTCATCAAAACCGACCTCCCCAAGCTTAGAATTTTCTATATCATTAGCAAGGTGTTCAAAGCGTTCATACTAATATCATTGCTACTAGCATGCAAATAAGATTCCATAGGTTTTTTAATTTTTGCATTAAACCATTCATGTCTTGACTCAGGAAATAGTATAAAAAGCTCACAGATGTTTTCCATTATGCCTTACTAGTGTTTAACAAGAAACAAAAAAGATGCAATTGCAGGATCTAAAGGAAATAGCTTCGAGAACTTACAACGGCAACAGAAAAGTACTTAGTTACATGGGATCGGAGTATGAGTGCCTTTTACCTTTCCTCCCCGGCAACGGCGCCAGAAAAGTGCTTGATGTCTACGTGTGCTTCTATTCTTGTAGACAGTGTTGGGCCTCCAAGAGCAGAGGTTTGTAGAACAGCAGCAAGTTTCCCTTAAGTGAATCACCCAAGGTTTATCGAACTCAGGGAGAAAGAGGTCAAAGATATCCCTCTCAAGCAACCCTGCAATCACGATACAAGAAGTCTCTTGTGTCCCCAACACACCTAATACACTTGTCAGATGTATAGGTGCACTAGTTCGGCGAAGAGATAGTGAAATACAAGTTGTATGGATGTATATGAGTAGTAATAGTAATCTGAATAAAATATGGCAGCGAGTAAACATGCAACAGAACAGTAAGTAAACGGAGTTTCGATGTTTGGAAACAAGGCCTAGGGATCATACTTTCACTAGTGGACACTCTCAACATTGATCACATAACTGAATAAACAAATACTACTTTCTCTACACTCTCTTGTTGGATGACAAACACCATTCATTGTGTAGGGCTACAAGAGCACCTCAATGCCGGAGTTAACAAGCTCCACAACATTCGATGTTCATATTTAAATAACCTTAGAGTGCATGATAGACCAACGCAATTATACCGAGTACTAACATAGCATGCGCCTGTAAAAATTAGCTATGAAAGGGGGGGATAGATCACATCAATACCATCATAGTAATAGTTAACTTCACAATCTACAAGAGATCACAATCATAACCTACGCCAAGTACTACATGATGCACACACTGTCCACATTACATCATGAAGGAGGAATAGACTACTTTAATAACATCACTAGAGTAGCAAATAGATGATATTCAACTAAATCACAAATCTCATGATCACATAAAGATCACATGGGAGAGAGAGATGAACCACATAGCTACCGGTACAGCCCTTAGCCTCGAGGGAGAACTACTCCCTCCTCATTATAGGAGACAGCAGCGGCGATGAAGATGGCGGTGGTGTCGATGGAGAAGCCTTCCGGGGGCACTTCCCCGTCCCGGCGGCGTGCCGGAACAGAGACTCCTGTCCCCTAGATCTTGGCTTCGCGATGGCGGCGGCTCTGGAAGGTTTCTCATACCGTGGCTTTTTCGTATCGAAGATTTAGGTCAGGGGGCTTCTTATAGGCGAAGAGGCGGCCTCGGAGGAGCCAGGGGGTGGCCCCCCCATAGGCTGGCGCGCCCAGTGTCCAGGCCGCACCGCCCTGTGGGGTGGGGCCCCCAGGGCTCCCCTCTGGTGCCTCTCCGACTCTCTGGATGCTTCCGGGGAAAATAAGGTCCTGGGCGTTGATTTCGTCCAATTCCGAGAATATTTCCTTACTAGGATTTCTGAAACTAAAAACAGCAGAAAACAGGAACTGGCACTTCGGCATCTCATCAATAGGTTAGTTCCGGAAAACGCATCAAAACATCATAAAGTATGAACAAAACATGTAAGTATTGTCATAAAACAAGCATGGAACATAAGAAATTATAGATACGTTTGAGACGTATCAAGCATCCCCAAGGTAGTATTTGTTTATTCAGTTATGTGATCAATGTTGAGAGTGTCCACTAGTGAAAGTATGATCCCTAGGACTTGTTCCTAAATACTGTTATCGCTGCTTGTTTATTGTTTTACTGCATCTTTACTTCCTGCAATATTAATACCACCAACTGCACGCCAGCAAGCACTTTTCTGGTGCCGTTGCTACTGCTCGCATTTATTCATACCACTTGTATTTCACTATCTCTTCGCCGAACTAGTGCACCTATTAGGTGTGTTGGGGACACAAGAGACTACTTGCTTTGTGGTTGCAGGGTTGCATGAGAGGGATATCTTTGACCTCTTCCTCCCTGAGTTCGATAAACCTTGGGTGATCCACTTAAGGGAAACTTGCTGCTGTTCTACAAACCTCTGCTCTTGGAGGCCCAACACTGTCTACAAGAATAGAAGCACCCGTAGACATCAAGCTATTTTCTGGCGCCGTTGCCGGGGAGGAAAGGTAAAAGGCACTCATACTCCGGTCCCAGGTAAAGTACTTTTCTGTTGCCGTTGTGTGTGTGTGCTCGAAGCTATTTCCTTTAGATCCTGCAATTGCATCTTTTTGTTTCTTGTTTACACTAGTTAGGCATAATGGACAACAATGAGCTTCTTATTCTATTTCCTGATTTAAGACATGGATGGTTTGATGCGAAAATTAAAAAACCTATGGAACATATTAGTATGAACGCTTTGAACACCATGGTTGCTAATGATATGGAAAATTCTAAGCTTGGGGAAGCTGGCTTTGATGAGCATGATATTTTTAGTCCCCCAAGCATTGAGGAGAAAATTTACTTTGACGATACTTTGCCTCCTATTTATGATGATTATAATGATATTGGTCTTTTAGTACCGCCTGTTATGGAGGATAAATTTGATTATGATTACAATATTCCTCCTATATTTGATGATGAAAATAATAATGATAGCTACTTTGTTGAATTTGCTCCCACTATTACTAATAAAATTGATTATGCTTATGTGGAGAGTAATAATTTTATGCATGAGACTCATGATAAGAATGCTTTATGTGATAGTTATATTGTTGAGTTTGCTCATGTTGCTACTGAAAGTTATTATGAGAGAGGAAAATATGGTTGTAGAAATTTTCATGTTACTAAAACACCTCTCTATGTGCTGAAATTTTTGAAGCTACACTTGTTCTATCTTCCTATGCTTGTTACTTTTTTCTTCATGAACTTGTTTATTTACAAGACTCCTATGCATAGGAAGCATGTTAGGCTTAAATTTGTTTTGAATTTGCCTCTTGATGCTCTCTTTTGCTTCAAATACTATTTCTTGCGAGTGCATCATTAAAACTGCTGAGCCCATCTTAATGGCTATAAAGAAAGAACTTCTTGGGAGATAACCCATGTGTTTATTTTGCTACAGTACTTTTGTTTTATATTTGAGTCTTGGAAGTTGTTACTACTGTAGCAACCTCTCCTTATCTTAGTTTTGTTGCATTGTTGTGCCAAGTAAAGTCTTTGATAGTAAGGTTCATACTAGATTTGGATTACTGCGCAGAAACAGATTTCTTGCTGTCACGAATCTGGGCCTAATTCTCTGTAGGTAACTCAGAAAATTATGCCAGTTTACGTGGGTGATCCTCAGATATGTACGCAACTTTCATTCAATTTTAGAATTTTCATCTGAGCAAGTCTGGTGCCATTTTAAAATTCGTCTTTACGGACTGTTCTGTTTTGACAGATTCTGCCTTTTATTTCGCATTGCCTCTTTTGCTATGTTGGATGGATTTATTTGTTCCATTAATGTCCAGTAGCTTTGTGCAATGTCCAGAAGTGTTAAGAATGATTGTGTCACCTCTGAACATGTGAATTTTTGATTATGCACTAACCCTCTAATGAGTTTGTTTCGAGTTTGGTGTGGAGGAAGTTTTCAAGGGTCAAGAGAGGAGGATGATATACTATGATCAAGAAGAGTGAAGAGTCTAAGCTTGGGGATGCCCCCATGGTTCATTCCTGGATATTATAAGAAGACTCAAGCATCTAAGCTTGGGGATGCCCAAGGCATCCCCTTCTTCATCGATAACTTATCATGTCATTTCTCTTGAAACTATATTTTTATTCAGTCACATCTTATGTACTTTACTTGGAGCGTCTGTGTGCTTTTGTTTTTGTTTTTGTTTGAATAAATGCTTGTGTGGGAGAGATACACGCTCCGCTGGTTCATATGAACACATGTGTTCTTAGCTTTTAATGTTCATGGCGAAGGTTGAAACTGCTTCGTTAATTGTTATATGGTTGGAAACGGGAAATGCTACATGTAGTAATTGATAAAATGTCTTGGATAATTTGATACTTGGCAATTGTTGTGCTCATGTTTAAGCTCTTGCATCATATACTTTGCACCTATTAATGTAGAAATACATAGAGCTTGCTAAAATTTGGTTTGCATAATTGGTCTCTCTAAAGTCTAGATAATTTCTAGTATTGAGTTTTGAACAACAAGGAAGACGGTGTAGAGTCTTATAATGTTTACAATATGTCTTTTATGTGAGTTTTGCTGCACCGGTTCATCCTTGTGTTTGTTTCAAATAACCTTGCTAGCCTAAACCTTGTATCGAGAGGGAATACTTCTCATGCATCCAAAATCCTTGAGCCAACCACTATACCATTTGTGTCCACCATACCTACCTACTACATGGTATTTCTCCGCCATTCCAAAGTAAATTGCTTGAAAGCTACCTTTAAAATTTCCATCATTCGCCTTTGCAATATATAGCTCATGGGACAAATAGCTTAAAAACTATTGTGGTATTGAATATGTACTTATGCACTTTATCTCTTATTAAGTTGCTTGTTGTGCGATAACCATGTTCCTGGGGACGCCATCAACTACTCTTTGTTGAATATCATGTGAGTTGCTATGCATGTCCGTCTTGTCTGAAGTAAGGGAGATTTACCACTCATTTAATGGTTAGAGCATGCATAATGTTAGAGAAGAACATTGGGCCGCTAACTAAAGCCATGAATCATGGTGGAGGTTTCAGTTTTGGACATATATCCTCAACCTCATATGAGAACATTAATTGTTGCTACATGCTTATGCATTAAAGAGGAGTCCATTATTTGTTGTCTATGTTGTCCCGGTATGGATGTCTAAGTTGAGAATAATCAAAAGCGAGAAATCCAATGCGAACTTTCTCCTTAGACCTTTGTACAGGCGGCATAGAGGTACCCCTTTGTGACACTTGGTTAAAACATGTGTATTGCGATGATAATCCTGGTAATCCAAGCTAATTAGGACAAGGTGCGGGCACTATTAGTATACTATGCATGAGGCTTGCAACTTGTAAGATATAATTTACATGATACATATGCTTTATTACTACCGTTGACAAAATTGTTTCATGTTTTCAAAACCAAAGCTCTAGCACAAATATAGCAATCGATGCTTTCCTCTTTGAAGGACCATTCTTTTACCTTTTATGTTGAGTCAGTTCACCTATTTCTCTCCATCTCAAGAAGCAAACACTTGTGTGAACTGTGCATTGATTCCTACATACTTGCATATTGCACTTGTTATATTACTTTACATTGACATTATCCATGAGATATACATGTTACAAGTTGAAAGCAACCGCTGAAACTTAATCTTCCTTTATGTTGCTTCAATACCTTTTACTTTGAATTATTGCTTTATGAGTTAACTCTTATGCAAGACTTATTGATGCTTGTCTTGAAAGTACTATTCATGAAAAGTCTTTGCTTTATGATTCAGTTGTTTACTCATGCCATTACCATTGTTTTGATCGCTGCATTCATTACATATGCTTACAATAGTATGATCAAGGTTATGATGGCATGTCACTCCAGAAATTATCTTTGTTATCGTTTACCTGCTCGGGACGAGCAGGAACTAAGCTTGGGGATGCTGATACGTCTCCTACGTATCGATAATTTCTTATGTTCCATGCCACATTATTGATGATATCTACATGTTTTATGCACATTATATGTCATTATTATGCGTTTTCCGGAACTAACCTATTGACGAGATGCCGAAAGGCCAGTTCCTGTTTTCTGCTGTTTTTGGTTCCAGAAATCCTAGTAAGGAAATATTCTCGGAATCGGACGAAATCAACGCCCAACATCCTATTTTTCCACGAAGCTTCCAGAACACCCGAGAGCCGCCAGAGGAGGGCCCTGTGGGCCCCAGACGACAGGGTGGCGCGGCCTAGGCCTTGGCCGCGCCCCCCTAGTGTGTCGTCGCCTCGTCGACCCTCCGACTCCGCCTCTTCGCCTATATAAAGGTCCCTGACCTAAAAACCTCGACACGTTCGATGAAACCAGAGAAAACCTTCCAGAGCCGCCGCCATCGCAAAGCCAAGATCTGGGGGACAGGAGTCTCTGTTCCGGCACGCCGTCGGGACGGGGAAGTGCCCCCGGAAGGCTCCTCCATCGACACCACCGCCATCTTCATCAACGCTGCTGTCTCCCATGAGGAGGGAGTAGTTCTCCATCGAGGCTCGGGGCTGTACCGGTAGCTATGTGGTTAATCTCTCTCCTATGTACTTCAATACAATAATCTCATGAGCTGCCTTACATGATTGAGATTCATATGATGATGCTTGTAATCTAGATGTCATTATGCTAGTCAAGTGGGTTTTACTTATGTGATCTCCGGAGACTCCTTGTCCCACGTGTGTAAAGGTGACAGTGTGTGCACCGTGTGGGTCTCTTAGGCTATATTTCACAGAATACTTATTCACTGTTATGAATGGCATAGTGAAGTGCTTATTTATATCTCTTTATGATTGCAATGTGTTTTGTATCACAATTTATCTGTGTGCTACTCTAGTGATGTTATTAAAGTAGTTTATTCCTCCTGCACGGTGTAATGGTGACAGTGTGTGCACCGTGTAGTACTTGGCGTAGGCTATGATTCTGATCTCTTGTAGATTAGGAAGTTAACTATTGCTATGATAGTATTGATGTGATCTATTCCTCCTTTCGTAGTGTGAAGGTGACAGTGTGCATGCTATGTTAGTACTTGGTTTGGTTATGTTGATCTGTTATGCACTCTAAGGTTATTTAAATATGAACATTGAATATTGTGGAGCTTGTTAACTCCGGCATTGAGGGTTCGTGTAATCCTACACAGTTAGTGGTGTTCATCATGCAACAAGAGGGTGTAGAGTCTAGCATCTATCTATTTATTCTGTTATGTGATCAATGTTGAGAGTGTCCACTAGTGAAAGTATGATCCCTAGGCCTTGTTCCTAAATACTGTTATCGCTGCTTGTTTACTGTTTTACTGCATCTTTACTTCCTGCAATATTAATACCACCAACTGCACGCCAGCAAGCACTTTTCTGGTGCCGTTGCTACTGCTCGCATTTATTCATACCACTTGTATTTCACTATCTCTTCGCCGAACTAGTGCATCTATTAGGTGTGTTGGGGACACAAGAGACTTCTTGCTTTGTGGTTGCAGGGTTGCATGAGAGGGATATCTTTGACCTCTTCCTCCCTGAGTTCGATAAACCTTGGGTGATCCACTTAAGGGAAACTTGCTGCTGTTCTACAAACCTCTGCTCTTGGAGGCCCAACACTGTCTACAAGAATAGAAGCACCCGTAGACATCAAGGAGCCAGGGGGTGGCCCCCCCATAGGCTGGCGCGCCCAGTGTCCAGGCCGTGCCGCCCTGTGGGGTGGGGCCCCCAGGGCTCCCCTCTGGTGCCTCTCTGACTCTCTGGATGCTTCCGGGGAAAATAAGGTCCTGGGCGTTGATTTCGTCCAATTCCGAGAATATTTCCTTACTAGGATTTCTGAAACCAAAAACAGCAGAAAACAGGAACTGGCACTTCGGCATCTCGTCAATAGGTTAGTTCCGGAAAACGCATCAAAACATCATAAAGTATGAACAAAACATGTAAGTATTGTCATAAAACAAGCATGGAACATAAGAAATTATAGATACGTTTGAGACGTATCAATGGGCAGCAGCATCATCAGAACTAACACCAGAAAATTGCTCTCTCATAACAAGATTCAGTAAAGCAGGTTTAATTTCAAAGAATTTTGCTGTAGTAGCAGGTGGAGCAATAGGCGTGCATAAGAAATCATTATTATTAGTGTTTGTGAAGTCACACAACTTAGTGTTTTCAGGAGTATTCATTTTAGCAATAGTAAATAAAGCAAACTAGATAAAGTAAATGCAAGTAACTAATTTTTTTGTGTTTTTGATATAGAGAACAAGACAGTAAATAAAGTAAAGCTAGCAACTATTTTTTGTGTGTTTTGTTTTAGTGCAGCAAACAAAGTAGTAAATAAAATAAAGCAAGACAAAAACAAAGTAAAGAGATTGGAAGTGGAGACTCCCCTTGCAGCGTGTCTTGATCTCCCCAGCATCGGCGCCAGAAAATTACTTGCTGGCGTGTAGTTGACGTGGGAGTTAGAAATCTTTATGGTGTAACTTTTCTTCGTTCTCCGGCAACGGCGCCAGAAAATTAGCTTGATGCGTGCAATTAACACACGTCCGTTGGGAACCCCAAGAGGAAGGTGTGATGCAGACAGTAGCAAGTTTTCCGTCAGAAAGAAACCAAGGTTTATCGAACCAGGAGGAGCCAAGAAGCACGTTGAAGGTTGATGGCGGCGAAGTGTAGTGCGGCGCAACACCAGGGATTCCAGCGCCAACGTCGAACCTGCACAACACAACCAAAGTACTTTGCCCCAACGTAACAGTGAGTTTGTCAATCTCACCGGCTTGCTGTAACAAAGGATTAACCGTATTGTGTGGAAGATGATTGTTTGCGAAGAACAGTAACGAACAAGTATTGCAGTAGATTGTATTTCAGACGTAAAGAATAGGACCGGGGTCCACAGTTCACTAGTGGTGTCTCTCCCATAAGATAAATAGCATGTCGGGTGAACAAATTACAGTTGGGCAATTGACAAATAAAGAAGGCATAACAATGCACATACAAATATCATGATGAGTACTATGAGATTTAATCAGGGCATTACGACAAAGTACATAGACCGCCATCCAGCATGCATCTATGCCTAAAAAGTTCACTTTCGGGTTATCATCCGAACCCCTTCCGGTATTAAGTTGCAAGCAACAGAAAATTGCATTAAGTATGGTGTGTAATGTAATCAACACAAATATCCTTAGACAAAGCATCGATGTTTTATCCCTAGTAGCAACAACACATCCACAACCTTAGAACTTTCTGTCACTATCCCAGATTTAATGGAGGCATGAACCCACTATCGAGCATAAATACTCCCTCTTGGAGTCACAAGTATCAACTTGGCCAGAGCCTCTACTAGCAACGGAGAGCATGCAAGAACATAAACAACTCATATATGATAGATTGATAATCAACTTGACATAGTATTCAATATCCATCGGATCCCAACAAACACAACACGTAGGATTACAAATAAACGATCTTGATCATGATAGGCAGCTCACAAGATCGAACATGATAGCACAATGAGGAGAAGACGACCATCTAGCTACTGCTATGGACCCGTAGTCCAGGGGTGAACTACTCACACATCGATCCGGAGGCGATCATGGCGATGAAGAGACCTCCGGGAGATGATTCCCCTCTCCGGCAGGGTGCCGGAGGCGATCTCCTGAATCCCCCGAGATGGGATTGGCGGCAGCTGCGTCTCTGGAAGGTTTTCCGTATCGTGGCTCTCGGTACTGGGGGTTTCGCGACGAAGACTATATGTAGGTGGAAGGGTAGGTCAGGAGGCGTCACGAGGGGCCCACACAACAGGCCGGCGCGGCCAGGGCTTGGGCCGCGCCGCCCTAGTGTGGCGTCGCCTCGTGGCCCCACTTCGTATCATCCTCGGTCTTTTGGAAGCTTCGTGGAAAAATAGGCCCCTGGGCGTTGATTTCGTCCAATTCCGAGAATATTTCCTTACTAGGATTTCTGAAACCAAAAACAGCAGAAAACAGCAACTGGCTCTTCGGCATCTCGTCAATGGGTTAGTGCGGAAAATGCATAATAATGACATATAATGTGTATAAAACATGTGAGTATCATCATAAAAGTAGCATGGAACATAAGAAATTATAGATACGTTTGGGACGTATCACATGTGCCATTTACTTGTACAACTTTATCGGAAAAAATACTTGTACAAGCTAGTTCCCCTAAGTACTACCAACACATAAGTAAACAAAAGAACCAGAGACATCATCAACTGAAACAACAATCTATTCATATAACGGCTCTTGCATCACCCTTTGAAAATCATCTACCTGCAAAGATGACTGCAGAGTTTCTGCTCGTGCTTTCACCTGTTCGAAGATCGTCCAGTTGATCTCATGGACATCTGCATCAGCCAAAGCGGTAACCAAGTTGCCAGCCACTAGCTTCTGCATATCAGCAACAACATGTAGGCCATCTTGAATTGTAGAATTCCATCCTCAGTTCATTTCTTTGTTCCGCCAAGTGGCCACATCCAAGTCCTTTTGAAGACGCCTAATCTTAGCTTCCCCAGTGCCACATCCTTCTGTTTTGTTCCTACAAACGTTTGCATCACTGGAACTCTGGACATCTGTGCTACAATGCTGCTTGGCAGGGACATGAGCTTGATCACTTGCTTCTGCGATTTGCCATGCATAAAATCAATCAGCAGATTAAAAGGAAATATGTTGGTTGATTCATGTCACCACTTTGAGCAACCCATGAGTTTCTAAACCTTAAATGGAGTCTAAAACATTGCAATAAAAGGGTGGGTGCATCAATTGGATGCAGAGGCCGGGGCGACCCTATTTTGAAGAAAAAAATAGGAAATCTGAAATCTATATCTATATCTCTACCATCTCTACCACTCCACTCCTGTTGACAGTTTGATCTCTTTCAGTACATTAGATTATGTCATGTTTAAAACACTATTATAAAATTACCTCCTTAATGTTGAGCTCAGAAGGATCCAGATGTGCTGATCCTAGGCGGCCCCTCAAATGATTGCTTGCTAGAACAATAGGACCAAATGCCGCCTCCTTTCTACCAATGTCTGCATCACTGGCGCGCTCACTGTCTTTGTTAGTTACATGAGGAGTGGCTAGCTGCTGCAAATCAAAGTTCATCAAATCAATGAGCAAACAACACATATGAAATTTGAGCAGTGCGGCTAAATACCTTCTTCAGCAGCAGCCCCACGGGATCGTCCTTTTGGCGCCACATCACACGGGTGAAAAAACTCGGCAACAACTTGGGGTGCGGTGATTTTGTCCCAATCCACGGTATGCCGATCGAAGCTGCAATTATCTTATTCCGCAAGATATTTTGCCTCCGAGATTCTTCGTAGGCATTCTCGAGTGGAATATCTAGCAGGCATTACACAAAAAACAAATGATAATAACAAGCAGTGGAAGCAAGCAATAAACTAGTCTCGGAAATCAAATACATAACAAAAGCTGCCGGACAAAGTGTTCAACCTTGGTCGACTGGGGAGGTGGCGCGTTGGCCGTTTGGTTTGGTTCGGTGGATCATGGTGGCGCTTTGTGTACCGATCTCGCCGGCCGGTGCGATGAACCAGTGAGTCGGGGAAGCAGATCCGATGAAGCGGACGGAGTGTGGTTGAAAGCGTCGCTGAGCTGGCTCTGGTGCGGTGGATGTAGGCTACGGATGGAGGACTGAGAGGGAGCGAGATGGACTAGGAGCGAGGTAGGAAGAGAGGCCCTTGCTTGTCCTTGGGTGGGGCTGGATATAGGGGAAATGAAAGCCCTAGAAGATAGCATCCTGCTAATATCCTAGTACAAAACAATTGAACTAGAAAATCCCGCCAATATATGGCACCAATATATGGTGCTGAATTGCGGGCGGCTCATAGCTTGTGCACAAATAAAATGGGAAAATCCAAAAAATGTAGTTCAACAAAAAAACTCTAGTAGGCAAAGTCGCTAGCTCGCCATGAGAAGATGCACTCCGCCAAAAAAAATTCATGACAAGCTAGTTTGCTATGGATCTTGCATTAACCCTGCTCGATAAAATGGTGGGCACAAAAGACAAGCTAAATCAAAAAAATGGTGGTAGAAAGATGTAAACTCTCAAATGTAAACTCTACTAAACAAGGCCAACTCAAAAACTGTTGCGGTCAGAAACCCACCGGCGAGCAGCGACGGGCAACATAGTAGAGTCGGGAACAACTTAGGGCTGCGGCTGGCCCTGGTCCCTCCGAGCGACGGCCCGCAAAGCCTCTGGTACGCACGTCCGATGCTGGTGCAAGGGCGTGCCACCTGACCTATACCTGGTCAGGAAGGTGATGGAGATGCCTCGCTTAGTTTCCTGCATGGCATACACGTAAACATTAAATACGAGCCTCGATCGGCTCTCAGGTTGTCCTGTGAATCGGCTCAAGGAGCCGATCCACCCATGATTCGTACGAGGTGCACGAATATATGGTGGTCCTGCTTGATCAAGATAAAGCTAAAACGATCTACGACGATTTGGGGTTTTCACCGCATAATCGGATCATCCTACTCACGATTGGGCCTCGCGGCCACGCACGGTGATCGTAAGCCGATCCTAGACAAGGCCTAAAAACCAACACGAGGTTGATCCCCGGAACATCCTGTCTAGGACTAGCAAACGACACCCTACGTGCCGCTGGATCCTCCAACCCTTTGTAAGGCCTAACTATTGCAGATATTAAACTAATCCTTGTAGAACAAGGAGCAACCGTAACGGATCGGATCTACTAAATAATGATCAAGCGGGGTGCCGCCCCTACACCTAAGATAGGTGTAAGGGCGGCTAGATGCGTAAGGGTTGCACTACGACAGCATATGATACGAAGAACAATGCTAACCCTAACACATCTAAGATAACTACGTTGCTCGCCATCAAAAAGGCTTCAGTACGAGCAACGCATGAACAACGAGATAAAATTATGCTGCCTAGATCGCAAGATGCGATCTAGGCAGCATGATGCTTACCGGTAGAAACCCTCGAGATGAAGGAGTTGGCGATGCGCCGAGATTGATTTGGGGTGAACGTTGGTTGTTGTTTATTCCATAAACCCTAGATACATATTTATAGTCCGTAGACTTTCTAACGTGGGAATAATCCCAACCGTGCACGAGGCAAACTCTAACTAACCGACACGTATCCTAATATGTTACAGATACAAGGGCAAACTAGCCCAAACTTTTCATAACAGGCCGATTCACGTATTTCTTCTATGTAGATTCTTCAAGTCCATCTTGATCGCGGCCCACCTCTGACTCTGTCAAATTCTGGTGATAACACATGCCCCCCTGGTTCACTCTGCTTTTCCTTCGTCGGGTCATGTCGTGGCAGAACCATCGCAGTATCCTTCATCATGATGCCTTGCCTTCTCAACTTCTCCGCGTGACCTGGCATTTTTTTTTTCTTTTAGGCACCACTTCCTCGGAAACTGCTGTGGCATTGAATTTCCACCATATCCCCTTTTATTTAACCGCTCTGAACAGTTTGCTTCTGCATCTCCTTCGCATTAGCACTCAAAAAGCCCTCCTGCGCCACCTTGTCTTCTTCCTCCTCCACTTCATCGGATCTTTCCACCCAGTCTTCCTCGTCCCGCGAGCCGACGCCGGAGCCGAACCAGGAGGAGGTTCACGCGGCCAACACCCGTCGCGCCATTGAGGCCGGGGAGGAGTCCAGTCATGACTTCTCCATCTGGTCGGAGGACGACAAGTCCCTGACCGACGGGGAAAGCGACCTCCGCTTCCTCGCCGATGGGGAAACGGAGGAGGAGAACGATGATGATCGCTTCTCCTGCAACGACTTCACCTCTCCCGAGGAGGAGGAGGAGGAGAAGGAGGAGGGGGAGGAGGAGGACGACACCCCCTCCGACGAGCCGCCGGCCAAGCGCTTCTGCCCCTGGCCCGGGAACCTCAGCGACTTCGACAGCGACAACGACGCCGACGAGGAGGACGAGGACAACGAAGGCCCGGTCGGCGGCCGCTGGAGCAGCGACGACGAGCCCGCCGGGAGTAGCGCCGACAGCGGCGACGATGGCGACGACGAGGGCAGTGACGGCCCGTAGATAGGACTTCTAGCATAGGACCAGTAATAGTAGATGGGGCAATGTATCTCCTAGTACTTCCTTTTGAGAGCAATCAGCTCTTTATGTAAGAAATCTCGCTTATCAATGAAGAACTTCTCCCAATTTGATTTTGCCGATTTCCCCTCATACTGATATTGCCGATTTGTCCCCTTAGCCAATGCTTCACGAGCCGATAGCAACGCATCGGTCCTTTAAAATCCAATCGATTCTTCAACTGATGATTTTGAGATCTGGTGGATAATGTGGAGTCTTCAAAAGAGCCCTTAGATTTCTCCCACCAATTTCAGCGATCCTCTTCTACGAGCACTCATCATTTTGTGAAGAAGGTTGCAACAAAGGATAAGCCGATGACCTCAATCGGCTCCTAAACAGAGCATCTACCGGGCCAGCTGCCCCCCGAGCCTCAACCAAAGCGAGAATACTAGTGAGGATGCACAGATCAGACCAAAGGCTTGGAACTCAGATAATTCTGAGACAGCCACCCTGCCGATACAGCCGCTCTTGACCCCATCGATTGCCTCTTCCCCCGTTGAGAACCGATGTTGTACGCCAAAACTGACTTCTGACAGTACTGTTGCAATCGGCTCATTGCAGCTTGAGGAAGCTCTCATTGTTTGCCCCCTCGAGGAAGTAGAGGGCCTCACAGATGAACTGGACTTGGTCAAAATTCGTGTCTTGGACCCGCAACCGGTAGATCTTGTGCATTTGTACTAGAGTCGATGGCTGCGCATCGGCTTTGTTCCTTAGTTCTAAAGTCGATGTCCTTGCATCGGCTGTATATCGTGATGCTGATTTTTTTTTACTGGCTGATTTTTTCTATCGGCCCCCAACATTTCACTGCACACATGTTCATCTGCACCTGTTCATCTGATTAGATGCCCCCCGAGCCGAATCTGCCAGGTGACTGCAGATATCGGCTTTGTGGTTAGCCAAGGCACTGTATTTGTACGTCGGCTCCGTTAGGATTCGTGTTGACTCTCATCTGCCGACGTAACCGCTGCCCAATAGATCGATGTTAAGCAGAACATGTGGTGAAGATAATTTTGGCCGATTGCTGGAATCGGCCTCCATATTGATTGGAGCGCTCAATGAAGGTTCTGTAATGTTCCTTCATAGATCTTTGGGACCGATCACAAGGATCAGCCTCGCCACGTTTGCTCATTGGTTTGCTCCAACTACATGGTCAGGCCGGTGGATAAGACCAGCCTAACCCTGCCCTTCGTCACGTCGATGCGCTCGCAGTCATCCAAATTGATATCTGAGAGTGGCTCTTGGCCTGCTGTTTCCCAAGCATTCGTGTCAGCCGTTGAAATCTCGGCTGAATCATCGGCCTGGACGACCTCTACCTCATCTCCATCCCACTGTATTACGCAATGGTGCATCATGGAGGGAATGCAGCAGTTGGCGTGGATCCAATCTCTTCCTAGCAGAACAGCACAGGTGCTCTTGCTATCGATGATGAAGAACGTCGTAGGGATAGTTTTCCTTCCTACGGTTAGATCCACGTTCAGAACACCTTGTGCGTCAGACGCTTGGCCGTTGAAATCGCTCAATGTCACGTTGGTCTTGATCAGATCCGAGCTAGAGCGTCCCAACCGACGTAACATAGAGTATGGCATAATGTTGACTGCCGCTCCGGTGTCCACCAGCATCTTATTGACAGGCCTCCCATCGATATAACCTCGCAAGTACAAGGCCTTCAGATGTCTGTAGCTTCTTTCTCGTGGCTTCTCAAAGATAACCGGCCGTGGGCCGCAGTCAAGTTGTGCCACAGGTGCTTCGTCTAATCCTGGAGCACTGAACTCCGAAGGAATGATGAACACCATGTTTGTGCCAGCCGATGTTTCATCATCGGCTTTCCTTTGCTTGGGGCGCCACTCCATTTTTTGTGGTCGACCCTCTTCATCCAGGGTTCGCTGAATTTTCGCGGCCAGATCAGGCCGCGCCTTCCTTAGCGTGTGCAGGTACAACCTTTCGGCTTCCTCCAAGCCGCGCAGTCGCTGAACCCTACGCTTTTGGGAGCGGCTGAGTCCATCAGGGCACCACCTTGGCCGGTGGTACCTGTCTTCTTCTTCATTGTCTTCCAAATCCTCGAGTTCTTCCACCCGAGGGGACTCGGCGTGCTTGTTCCGAGGCGGGAGAGGCCCTAAGCGTTGGAACACGGACACGTTGGCTGCCTCCTTCTTCTTCTGTTTACATTCTGGGCAATTGCCGATTGTAGGCAATCGGCTCATTCCTGAATCCCAGCAGTGCCTGAAGAAGGGACAGTCCCAGTGCCTATCCTCGTCGTCTTGCTCCCTTGCCTTTTCCTTGGCACGGCGCTCGTACTTCTCCTCATCGCGATCATGCCGACGATGTCTTCTGGCTTCTCTAGCCAGACGATCTCTTTCATCATCATCGCTGGATCGTCGGCGTTGGTCATACTGACTCACATACTTGTTGAGGAGGTGATCAGAGAGAGGTCGCTGATATCTTACGTTCCTTACTTCTCCCTCTGTGATGTAGTGCTTGCCATCGTGCCGGAGCCGATCGCGTGGAGCGGCCTCCTCTGTATCCTTGCTACGAGAGCAGCTGCCCTCGTCTCCGTCCTTGCCAGCGTGGTGTCCAGGTCCTACCATGTTGATGCTGAACGAGGATCCTGGCTGGCAACCTTCAGGGTAAGTGCACTCCACCATGTTTACGGCGGGGAAGGGGTGGGTGTCGACCTTCATGGCGTACTGGTTGAAAATCAGACGTCCTTGTTCTATCGCCATTTGGATCTGCTGACGCCACACCCTGCAGTCGTTGGTGGCATGGGAGACCGAGTTATGCCATTTGCAGTATGGCTTTCCGTTCAGCTCCTGTACCGTGGGGATTTCGAGGCCTTCGGGTATCTTCAACTGCTTCTCCTTGAGTAAGAGGTCGAAGATTTGCTCAGTCTTGGTCACGTCAAAATCGAACCCCCTGGGCGGACCTGGTGGCTTCACCCATTTGCAGGACACGGGGGTTGCCCCCCGAGTCCATTCAGCCACTGCCACTTCTTGATCTCCCGCAGAGCCTTCATCTTCATCTGCCTCGACCAGGACTACTGCACGCTTGAATTTGTCCTGGTACAAGTCCGGGTGGCGCTGTTCATATGCCGACAATTTCTGAACCATGTGCGCCAGTGAAGGGTAGTCTGCTTGGGAGGCCATGTCCTTGAGTGGCGATGCAAGGCCCGCCACTGCCAACTCGACTGCTTCCTTTTCAGTCACACGAACCGAATAACATCGGTTCCTAAGATTCCTGAAGCGCTGGATGTATTCTGCCACAGTTTCTCCACGCTTCTGACGTATTTGTGCTAGATCGGCAAGGCCAGACTTGGAAGCCTCTGAGTGGTACTGCATGTGGAACTGTTCTTCCAACTGCTTCCAAGTCCGGATCGAGTCTGGTGGCAACGAGGTGTACCACCCGAAAGCCGATCCCGTGAGGGACTGTGCGAAGAACCTCACGCGTAATGGATCCGACACTGAAGCTGTTCCTAGTTGTGCCAAATATCGGCTCACATGCTCGATGGAGCTGGAACCATATGATCCACTGAATTTGGAGAAATCCGGGAGCCGATATTTGGGTGGTAGCGGGATCAATTCGTACTCGTCGGGGTACGGCTTGGAATAGCCGATTGTCCTCCTTTTCGGCACCATGCCGAACTGGTCTCTTAGTATGGTACTAATTTGATCCGCGGTGCTGGCTGCAGGAGTTGAACTCTGAAGATTCGCCGGGGTGGCGTACTTAGCCATCCATGCTTGCTTTTCCAGCTCTGAGCCAACTGCAGGAGCTGAGCTCTGGAGGTTCGTCGGAGTGGCATACTTAGCTAGCCACGTCTGCTTCTCAGGATCGGTCGCTGACGTTCCTCCTGCTTTCCCAGAAGTCCCTGCTGTTGCGGCTTGGTTTGTGAGTGCCCAGTTACCGAAATCTGGCACGTATGTGCACATGTATCCATGGGGGATCTCCTTAGGCGCCTCATGCAAGAACTGGCAGTCACTAGGGTCACCACCGATCTTGTAGACGACGAATGCCGGTGAATTCGGCACTTCCGGTGCTGCCCACGCTAATGGCAGCGGTGGACGGGACTGGAGTGGCATCTCTCCTTGATGTGTCCCGGTAGCTGGTCCTGACGGAGAGTACTGGTGCCTCATGATCTCCTGGATCACCCGGAGAGCGACACGCTCCAAAGTATTCACCAGGTTCTCAGAGTGGCGGTGCAGCGAGTGAGCCACCATGTAGTTGATCTCCTGACGCAGGGACCTGGTGCGTTCTTCCGATGGGGCAGATAGGTCTATTCCATCGAGCGCACCGTCCGGCGAGAACCCCTTCCACCTGATGCCATGTGAACGGGTTCTGTGAAAAGAGCCGATGAGATCGGCCTTGAGGATAGCTTTGACCTCGTCATACTTCTTCTTGAGCTCGTCAGTCAGATCCTCGTACGTGACTGGGGTGCCGTCCGCCATCTCAGATGTAGATGGCGATGTGGTTGATGTCGAAGATTGTCCCACCGGGCGTGCGAGAATGTGTTGCGGTCAGAAACCCACCGGCGAGCAGCAACGGGCAACACAGTAGAGCCGGGAACAACTTAGGGCTGCGGCTGGCCCTGGTCCCTCCGAGCGACGGCCCGCAAAGCCTCTGGTACGCACGTCCGATGCTGGTGCAAGGGCGTGCCACCTGACCTATACCTGGTCAGGAAGGTGATGGAGATGCCTCGCTTAGTTTCCTGCATGGCATACACGTAAACATTAAATACGAGCCTCGATCGGCTCTCAGGTTGTCCTGTGAATCGGCTCAAGGAGCCGATCCACCCATGATTCGTACGAGGTGCACGAATATATGGTGGTCCTGCTAAATCAAGATAAAGCTAAAACGATCTACGACGATTTGGGGTTTTCACCGCATAATCGGATCATCCTACTCACGATTGGGCCTCGCGGCCACGCACGGTGATCGTAAGCCGATCCTAGACAAGGCCTAAAAACCAACACGAGGTTGATCCCCGGAACATCCTGTCTAGGACTAGCAAACGACACCCTACGTGCCGCTGGATCCTCCAACCCTTTGTAAGGCCTAACTATTGCAGATATTAAACTAATCCTTGTAGAACAAGGAGCAACCGTAACGGATCGGATCTACTAAATAATGATCAAGCGGGATGCCGCCCCTACACCTAAGATAGGTGTAAGGGCGGCTAGATGCGTAAGGGTTGCACTACGACAGCATATGATACGAAGAACAATGCTAACCCTAACACATCTAAGATAACTACGTTGCTCGCCATCAAAAAGGCTTCAGTACGAGCAACGCATGAACAACGAGATAAACTTATGCTGCCTAGATCGCAAGATGCGATCTAGGCAGCATGATGCTTACCGGTAGAAACCCTCGAGATGAAGGAGTTGGCGATGCGCCGAGATTGATTTGGGGTGAACGTTGGTTGTTGTTTATTCCATAAACCCTAGATACATATTTATAGTCCGTAGACTTTCTAACGTGGGAATAATCCCAACCGTGCACGAGGCAAACTCTAACTAACCGACACGTATCCTAATATGTTACAGATACAAGGGCAAACTAGCCCAAACTTTTCATAACAGGCCGATTCACGTATTTCTTCTATGTAGATTCTTCAAGTCCATCTTGATCGCGGCCCACCTCTGACTCGGTCAAATTCTGGTGATAACAAAAACATGCCTCATATTATTCGTACTTCCTCCGGTCCATATTAACTGCCACTAAAATAGATGTATCTACAAATACATCCATTTGAGTGGCATGTATATGGATAGGAGTAGTAGATCAAGGAGTTGCGAGATAGTGGAGGAAATGAGGTGGGGAGGAGGAGGGTGACGACAAGACCCCCACCTCCACGGCACCGCATAATTAGAAGCTAAAATATGTGAAACAGTGGAGGAAATGAGGTGGGGAGGAGGAGGGCGACGACTAGACCCGATAACAGTACTCCCCCCGGTCGAACTGCTCCTCATGTCGCGCAAGGTGAAAAAAGGGGTATTTTTTTCATTGAATTGATGGAGAAAAAAAAGGTCTTCTTTTTAGCCCTAGCATCACCGCAGATCAGGTGACATGCATCTTTTGCATGTCACTGTGTGACATGCGGTTTAAATTCAAATTTAAACATTGCGAAAAAATCTGAAAAAAATCATGCATGTTCACAGCACATATTAATATAACCCCTAAAAATTTCAGATCAAAATTCGAAACATACATCGAGAAAACAAAAAGAGAAATCTGCCATGAATAGTTCCTGAATCTCTATAGACTATTCACATCTGAGTTTCTCTTTTTTGTTTCTCGATGTATGTTTAGAATTTTGATCTGAAATTTTTAGGGGTTATCTTAATATGTGCTGTGAACGTGCATGATTTTTTTCAGACTTTTCTACAATGTTTAAATTTGGATTTAGGCCGCATGTCACATGGTGACATGCAAAAGGTGCATGTCACCTCGCTACCGCTCGAGAAATGGAGCCCCTCTCCGCTGGGCAAAAGCTTCACTGCTCGTGTCAGACTGTTGAAGACACTGGCAAGTGCATGTCAGGGGGACAGAGAATAAATTGCATCCACGCGTCGGCGCGTGCTGTCTACCCCCAAACCCTAAACTCTGTCTTATGAAGTCAAGCATGCATGAAGAGAAGTGGTTTTTGGTTTCAAACATGGAAATTTCAAAAACCCTCCCAAGAGCTACATTTTGATGTGACTAAGAATGATAGATGCTTAATTTTTCATATTCATGAACCTAGGATTTGACCAAGATTCAAATGGGCATAAATATTCAAAATAAATCAAAATAAATTAAAAACCTAGGCACGTAGTATTATTATGTCATATAGTAAGAATTCAATTAAGTTGATAAACAAGGTCTAGACATATTCAAACCAGAAAAATCATGTATCTACCCCCTAACCATAAACTCTGTCTTATGAAGTCAAGCATGAAGAGATGTGGTTTTTGGTTTCAAACAAGGAAATTTCGAAAACCCTCCCAAGAGCTTCATTTTGGAGTGACTAAGAAGCATGCATGCTTACTTTTTCATATTCATGTTTTAAACTTGTTCAAATCTTGGTCAAACCTAGGATTTGACCAAGATTCAAATGGGCATAAAAATTCGAAAAAATGAAAAAAAATGAAAAACCAAGGTCTTCTAATGTCATATAGTAACCATTCAATTAAGTTGATAAACAAGGTCTAGACATATTAAACCTGAAATATCATGTATCTACCCCCAAACCCTAAACTTTGTCTTATGAAGTCAAGCATGCATGGTGAAGAGAAGTGGTTTTTGGTTTCAAACATGGAAATTTCAAAAACACTCCCAAGAGCTTCATTTTGGAGTGACTAAGAAGGATACATGCTTACTTTGTCATATTCATGTTTTAAACTTGTTTAAGTCATGGTCAAACCTAGGATTTGACCAAGATTCAAATGGGCATAAAAATTCAAAAAAAAATCAGAAACCAAAGCACATAGTCTGTGTATGTCATATAGTAAGCATTCAAGTTGATAAACAAGGTCTAGACATATTCAAACCAGTAAAATCATGGAAATTTCAAAAACCTCCCACGAGCTTCATTTTGGAGTGACTAAGAAGGATCGATGCATGTTACTTTTCATATTCATGTTTTGAACTTGTTTAAATCTTGGTCAAACCTAGGATTTGACCAAGATTCACCAAATGGGGATAAAAATTCAAAAAAAACAATAAAATGAAAAACCAATGCACATAGTCTTCTTATGTCATAGAATAAGCATACAATTAAGTTGATAAACAAGGTCTACACATATTCAAACCAGAAAAATCATGTATCTGGCTACCCCTAAATTCTGTCTTATGAAATCCAGCATGAAGAGATGTGGTTTTTGGTTTCAAACATGGAAATTTCAAAAACCCTCCCAAGAGCTTCATTTTGGAGTGACTAAGAAGCATACATGCTTACCTTTTCATATTCATGTTTTAAACTTGTTCAAATCTTGGTCAAACCTATGATTTGACCAAGATTCAAATGGGCATAAAAATTCCAAAAAAAATGAATACCAAGGTCTTCTTATGTCATATAGTAAGCATTCAATTAACTTGATAAACAAGGTCTAGACATATTAAACCTGAAATATCATGTATTTACCCCTAACCCTAAACTCTGTCTTATGAAGTCAAGCATGCATGGTGAAGAGAAGTGGTTTTTGGATTCAAACATGGAGATTTCAAAAAACCCTCCTAAGAGCTTCATTTTGGAGTGACTAAGAAGGATACATGCTTACTTTTTCATATTCATGTTTTAAACTTATTTAAGTCATGGTCAAACCTAGGGGTTTGACCATGATTTAAATGGGCATAAAAATTCAAAAACAAAATCAAAAACCAAAGCACATAGTCTTTGTATGTCATATAGTAAGCATTCAAGTTGATAAACAAGGTCTAGACATATTCAAACCAGAAAAATCATGGAAATTTCAAAAACCTCCCACGAGCTTCATTTGGGAGTGACTAAGAAGGATCGATACAGGCTTACTTTTTCATATTCATGTTTTAAACTTGTTAAATCTTGGTCTAACCTAGGATTTGACCAAGATTCAACAAATGGGGATAAAAATTCAAAAAGTAATCAATAAATTAAATGAAATAACAGTGCACATATTCTTCTTATGTCATATAGTAAGCATTCAATTAAGTTGATAAACAAGGTCTAGACATATTCAAACCAGAAAAACCATGTATCTAGCTACCCCTAACCCCTAAACTCTGTCTTATGATGTCAAGCATGAAGAGAAGTGGTTTTGGGTTTCAAACATGGAAATTTCAAAAACCTCCGAAAAACATCACTTTAGAGTGACTAAGAAGGATGCAGGCTTACCTTTTGATTTTCATGTTTTAAACTTGTTTAAATCTTGGTCAAAAACCTAGGATTTGACCAGGATTCAAATGGGCAAAAAATTTAAAAAAATCATAAAAATGAAAAACCAAAGTACATAGTCTTCTTATGTCATATAGTAAGCATTCAAGTTGATAAACCAGGTCTAGACATATTCAAACCATACAAATCATGTATCTACCCCTAACCCTAAAGTCTGTCTTATGAAGTCAAGCATGAAGAGAAGTGGTTTTGGGTGTCAAACATGGAAATTTACAAAACCTCCGAAAAACTTTATCTTAGAGTGACTAAGAAGGGTGCAGGCTTCCCTTAACATTTTCATGTCTTAATGTTGTTTAAATCTTGATCAAACCTAAGATTTGACCAAAAGATTCAATCGGGCATAAAATTCAAAAAAAAAATCAGAAAAATGAAAAACAAAAGCATATAGTCTTCTTATGTCATATAGTAAGCATTCAAGTTGATAAACAAGGTTTGGACATATTCAAACCAGACAAATCATGTATCTACCCCTTAACCCTAAACTCGGTCGATTTTATGAAGTCTAGCATGAGGAGAAGTCGTTTTGGGTTTCAAACATGGAAATTTCAAAAACCCTCCCAAGAGCTTCATTTTGGACTAACTAAGAAGGATACATGCTTACTTTTTCATATTCATGTTTTAAATTTGTTTAAATCTTGGTCAAACCTAGGATTTGACCAAGATTCAAATGTGTAAAAAAATCAGAAAAATGAAAAACCAAAGCACATAGTTTTAAACATGGAAATTTCAAAAAACTCCCAAAAACTTCATTTTAGAGTGACTAAGAAGGATACATGCTTCCCTTTTCATTTTCATGTTTTAAACTTGTTTAAATCTTGGTCAAACCTAGCTAGGATTTGACCAAAAGATTCATATGGGCATAAAAATTCAGAAAAAATTCAAAAGAATGAAAAACCAAAGCACATATCATACTTATGTCATATAGCTAGTAAGCATTCAAGTTGATAAACAAGGTCTAGACATATTCAAACCATAAAAATCATGTATATATCTACCCCTAACCCTAAACTCTGTCTTATGAAGTCAATCATGAAGAGAAGTGGTTTTGGGTTTCAAACAAGGAAATTTCAAGAACCTCCCAAAAGCTTCATTTTAGAGTGTGACTAAGAAGGATCCAGGCTTACCTTTTCATTTTCATGTTTTAATCTTGTTTAAATCCTAGTCAAACCTAGGATTTCACAAAGATTCAAATATATGGGTATAAAATTCAAAAAAATAGAAAACTGAAAAACCAAAGCACATAGTCTTCTTATGTCATATAGTAAGCATTAAAGTTGATAAACAAGGTCTAGACATATTCAAACTAGACAAATCATGTATCTATACCCCCTAACCCCTAAACTCTGTCTTATGAAGTAAAGCATGAAGAGAAGTGGTTTGGGGCTTCAAACATGGAAATTTCAAAAACCTCTGAAAAAATTCATTTTAGAGTGACTAAGAAGGATGCAGGCTTCCCTTAACATTTTCATGTCTTAAACTTGTTTAAATCTTGGTCAAACCTAAGATTTGAGCAAAAGATTCAAACGGGCATAAAATTAAAAAAAATCAGAAAAATGAAAAAAAAAAGCATATAGTCTTCTTATGTCATATAGTAAGCATTCAAGTTGATAAACAAGGTTTGGACATATCCAAACCAGACAAATCAGGTATCTACCCCCTAACCCTAAACTCGGTCGATTTATGAAGTCTAGCATGAAGAGAAGTCGTTTTGGGTTTCAAACATGGAAATTTCAAAAACCCTCCCAAGAGCTTCATTTTGGACTGGCTAAGAAGGATACATGCTTACGTTTTCATATTCATGTTTTAAACTTGTTTAAATCTTGGTCAAACCTAGGATTTGACCAAGATTCAAATGGGTAAAAAAATCAGAAAAATGAAAAACCAAAGCACATAGTTTTCTTATGTCATATATAGAAAGCATTCAAGTTGATAAACAAGGTCTAGACATATTCAAACCAGATAAATCATGTATATATGTACCCCTAACCCTAAACTCTGTCTTATGAAGTCAATCATGAAGAGAAGTGGTTTTGGGTTTCAAACATGGAAATTTCAAAAACCTCCCAAAAGCTTCATTTTAGAGTGTGACTAAGAAGGATCCAATCTTACCTTTTCATTTTCTTGTTCTAAACTTGTTTAAATCCTGGTCAAACCTAGGATTTCACAAAGATTCAAATATATGGGTATAAAATTCAAAAAATAATAGAAAAATGAAAAACAAAAGCACATAGTCTTCTTATGTCATCTAGTAAGTATTCAAGTTGATAAACAAGGTTTAGACATATTCAAACTAGACAAATCATGTATCTACCCCATAACCTAAACTCGGTCTTATGACGTCTAGCATGAAGAGAACTCATTTTGGGTTTCAAATGTTTAAGCCAAAAGCCCCATTTCAAATATTTCAAACTTATTCAAATTTGTTTCAAATTTGAAAGACATACAAGTTATAGCACACATAGTGCATACATGTTCACACATACTCCACTAGATGCTAACCCTATAGTTTGAGGCCATTTGGATGAGGTCGAAAAAATTCTTGGATTAGAAATGGGGTTGTTCGAACCTCGTAGTTGGATTTTTTTGAACCTTGATCTGTAGTACTGGGCAAAAACCTAGTTTAACCTATTTAATTATAGATTCGTAGGTCGATTTTTTTTACCTTTTTATTATTACTATGCAGCACATGTGTGTTTGCCCGTCGAGTGAAACTCGGAGGAAGATGGGTCACTCGGAAGGAGAGAAGAAGGGAGAGCATTATGGTGTCTCCCCTTTTTCTGGTGATGATGTTGACTGTTGTGCAGGGTTTGTCAGTGCGCAGGAGGTGCGAGTGTTATCACCCGAATTTGACCGAGTCAGAGGTGGGCCGCGATCAAGATGGGCTTGAAGATTATATATGGAAGAAATACGTGAATCGGCCTTGTATACAAAGTTTGGGCTAGTTTGCCCTTGTATCTGTAACATAGTAGGATACGTGTCGGTTAGTTAGAGTTTGCCTCGTGCACGGTTGGGATTATTCCCACGTTAGAAAGTCTACGGACTATAAATATGTATCTAGGGTTTATGAAATAAACAACAACCAACGTTCACCCCAAATCAATCTCAGCGCATCGCCAACTCCTTCATCTCGAGGGTTTCTACCGGTAAGCATCATGCTACCTAGATCGCATCTTGCGATCTAGGCAGCATAAGTTTATCTCGTTGTTCATGCGTTGCTCGTACTGAAGCCTTTTTTATGGCGAGCAACGTAGTTATCTTAGATGTGTTAGGGTTAGCATTGTTCTTCGTATCATATGCTGTCGTAGTGCAACCCTTACGCATCTAGCCGCCCTTACACCTATCTTAGGTGTAGGGGCGGCACCCCGCTTGATCATTATTTAGTAGATCCGATCCGTTACGGTTGCTCCTTGTTCTACAAGGATTAGTTTAATATCTGCAATAGTTAGGCCTTACAAAGGGTTGGAGGATCCAGCGGCACGTAGGGTGTCGTTTGCTAGTTCTAAACAGGATGTTCCGGGGATCAACCTCGTGTTGGTTTTTAGGCCTTGTCTAGGATCGGCTTACGATCACCGTGCGTGGCCGCGAGGCCCAATCGTGAGTAGGATGATCCGATTATGCGGTGAAAACCCCAAATCGTCGTAGATCGTTTTAGCTTTATCTTGATCAAGCATGACCACCATATATTCGTGCACCTCGTACGAATCATGGGTGGATCGGCTCCTTGAGCCGATTCACAGGACAACCTGAGAGCCGATCGAGGCTCGTATTTAATGTTTACGTGTATGCCATGCAGGAAACTAAGCGAGGCATCTCCATCACCTTCCTGACCAGGTATAGGTCAGGTGGCACGCCCTTGCACCAGCATCGGACGTGCGTACCAGAGGCTTTGCGGGCCGTCGCTCGGAGGGACCAGGGCCAGCCGCAGCCCTAAGTTGTTCCCGGCTCTACTGTGTTGCCCGTCGCTGCTCGCCGGTGGGTTTCTGACCGCAACACATTCTGGCACACCCGGTGGGACAATCTTCGACATCAACCACATCGCCATCTACATCTGAGATGGCGGACGGCACCCCAGTCACGTACGAGGATCTGACTGACGAGCTCAAGAAGAAGTATGATGAGGTCAAAGCTATCCTCGAGGCCGATCTCATCGGCTCTTTTCACAGAACCCGTTCACATGGCATCAGGTGGAAAGGGTTCTCGCCTGAAGGTGCGCGCGATGGAATAGACCTATCCGCCCCATCAGAAGAACGCACCATGTCCCTGCGTCAGGAGATCAACTTCATGGTAGCTCATTCGCTACACCGCCACTCTGAGAACCTGGTGAACACTTTGGAGCGTGTCGCTCTCCGGGTGATCCAGGAGATCATGAGGCACCAGTACTCTCCGTCAGGACCAGCTCTCGGGACATACCAAGGAGAGATGCCACTCCAGTCCCGTCCACCGCTGCCATTAGCGTGGGCAGCACCAGAAGTGCCGAATTCACCGGCATTCGTCGTCTACAAGATCGGTGGTGACCCTAGTGACTGCCAGTTCTTGCATGAGGCGCCCAAGGAGATCCCTCATGGATACATGTGCACATACGTGCCAGATTGCGGTAACTGGGCACTCACAAACCAGGCCGCAGCAGCAGGGACTTCTGGGAAAGCAGGAGGAACGTCAGCGACCGATCCTGAGAAGCAGACGTGGCTAGCTAAGTATGCCACTCCGACGAACCTCCAGAGCTCAGCTCCTGCAGTTGGCTCAGAGCTGGAAAAGCAAGCATGGCTGCCTAAGTACGCCACCCCGGCGAATCTTCAGATTTCAACTCCTGCAGCCAGCACCGCGGATCAAATTAGTACCATACTAAGAGACCAGTTCGGCATGGTGCCGAAAAGGAGGACAATCGGCTATTCCAAGCCGTACCCCGACGAGTACGAATTGATCCCGCTACCACCCAAATATCGGCTCCCGGATTTCTCCAAATTCAGTGGATCAGATGGTTCCAGCTCCGTCGAGCATGTGAGCCGATATTTGGCACAACTAGGAACGGCTTCAGTGTCGGATCCATTACGCGTGAGGTTCTTCGCACAGTCCCTCACGGGATCGGCTTTCGGGTGGTACACCTCGTTGCCACCAGACTCGATCCGGACTTGGAAGCAGTTGGAAGAACAGTTCCACATGCAGTACCACTCAGAGGCTTCCGAGTCTGGCCTTGCCGATCTAGCACAAATACGTCAGAAGCATGGAGAAACTGTGGCAGAATACATCCAGCGCTTCAGGAATCTTAGGAACCGATGTTATTCGGTTCGTGTGACTGAAAAGGAAGCAGTCGAGTTGGCAGTGGAGGGCCTTGCATCGCCACTCAAGGACATGGCCTCCCAAGCAGACTACCCTTCACTGGCGCACATGGTTCAGAAATTGTCGGCATATGAACAGCGCCACCCGGACTTGTACCAGGACAAATTCAAGCGTGCAGTAGTCCTGGTCGAGGCAGATGAAGATGAAGGCTCTGTGGGAGATCAAGAAGTGGCAGTGGCTGAATGGACTCGGGGGGCAACCCCCGTGTCCTGCAAATGGGTGAAGCCACCAGGTCCGCCCAGGGGGTTCGATTTTGACGTGACCAAGACTGAGCAAATCTTCGACCTCTTACTCAAGGAGAAGCAGTTGAAGATACCCGAAGGCCTCGAAATCCCCACGGTACAGGAGCTGAACGGAAAGCCATACTGCAAATGGCATAACTCGGTCTCCCATGCCACCAACGACTGCAGGGTGTGGCGTCAGCAGATCCAAATGGCGATAGAACAAGGACGTCTGATTTTCAACCAGTACGCCATGAAGGTCGACACCCACCCCTTCCCCGCCGTAAACATGGTGGAGTGCACTTACCCTGAAGGTTGCCAGCCAGGATCCTCGTTCAGCATCAACATGGTAGGACCTGGACACCACGCTGGCAAGGACGGAGACGAGGGCAGCTGCTCTCGTAGCAAGGATACAGAGGAGGCCGCTCCACGCGATCGGCTCCGGCACGATGGCAAGCGCTACATCACAGAGGGAGAAGTAAGGAACGTAAGATATCAGCGACCTCTCTCTGATCACCTCCTCAACAAGTATGTGAGTCAGTATGACCAACGCCGACGATCCAGCGATGATGATGAAAGAGATTGTCTGGCTAGAGAAGCCAGAAGACATCGTCGGCATGATCGCGATGAGAAGAAGTACGAGTGCCGTGCCAAGGAAAAGGCAAGGGAGCAAGACGACGAGGATAGGCACTGGGACTGTCCCTTCTTCAGGCACTGCTGGGATTCAGGAATGAGCCGATTGCCTACAATCGGCAATTGCCCAGAATGTAAACAGAAGAAGAAGGAGGCAGCCAACGTGTCCGTGTTCCAACGCTTAGGGCCTCTCCCGCCTCGGAACAAGCACGCTGAGTCCCCTCGGGTGGAAGAACTCGAGGATTTGGAAGACAATGAAGAAGAAGACAGGTACCACCGGCCAAGGTGGTGCCCTGATGGACTCAGCCGCTCCCAAAAGCGTAGGGTTCAGTGACTGCGTGGCTTGGAGGAAGCCGAAAGGTTGTATCTGCACACGCTAAGGAAGGCGCGGCCTGATCTGGCTGCGAAAATTCAGCGAACCCTGGATGAGGAGGGTCGACCACAAAAAATGGAGTGGCGCCCCAAGCAAAGGAAAGCCGATGATGAAACATCGGCTGGCACAAACATGGTGCTCATCCTCCCAACGGAGTTTAGTGCTCGAGGATTAAACGATGCACTCAAGGTGGACGACGGCGAGCGCATCGACATAGCAAAGGATGAGGTTAGGCTGGTCTTATCCACCGGCCTGACCGTGTAGCAAGAACAAACCAATGAGCAAACGTGGCGAGGCTGATCCTTGGGATCGGCCCCAAAGATCTATGGAGGAACATTACAAAGCCTTCATTGACCAATTCAATATGGAGGCCGATTCCAACAATCGGCCAAAATTATCCTCACCACATGTTCTGCTTGTGTTCAGCATCGATCTATTGGGCAGCGGTCACGTCGGCGGATGAGAGTCAACACGAATCCCAACGGAGCCGACGTGCAGATACAGTGCCTTGGCTAACCACAAAGCCGATATCTGCAGTCACCTGGCAGATTCGGCTCGGGGGGCATATAATCAGATGAACAGGCGCAATGAACAGGTGCAGATGAACATGTGTGCAGTGAAATGTAGGGGGCCGATAGGAAAAAATCGGCCAGTAAAAAAAATCAGCATCACGCAAAGCCGATGCACAGCCATCGACTCTAGTATAACTACGCAGGATCTACTGGCTATGTGTTCAAAGCGTGGATCTTCACCAAGTCCAGTTCAGCTGTGGGGCCTTCTGCTTCCTCGAGGGAGTAAAACAATGGGAGCTTCCTCAGCTGCCTTGAGCCGATTCTGGTGCCTGGACCTTCTCGTCGAGGATTTTTCAACCCTTTGTGCCAGTTCAGCAGTGCTGTCAATATATCGGCTCTTGAGTGAAGAAAGGTGATCGGCTTTGGTGCATCCTCACCGATATTCTCGCCTTGGGTAAGGCTCGGGGGGCAACTAACTTGGTGGATGCTCTATTCTTTGGAGCCGATTGGAGTTGCATCGGCTGACCCTGCATCATGACCTTCTCCGAAAGCGGTGAGCTGTTTGCAGAAGAAGACTGCTTAGGCTACGGAGAGGAGCCGGAAAGGGAAGCCGTCGTCTTTTGCAGGGTTTGGACCGTCCTGTTGCTGCAAGAAAAGGAAGGAGACTGGATTCTCAAAATAGCCGATGAACAGTCATCGGCTATAGGGTGGCGAAATATCATTGTCAGGTATCAAATCACAGTCTGAATTTGAGAAGTGCTTGACTAACGGTCTAATCGATATCTGAGTCCGGCTTCATGGAAGTCTAAGGAAGAAAGAGCCGATACGGTGCTATCGGTCTTGGTGTGGCAAGCGGAAGGATTGAAATTGGATTAATTGAAAGATAAATTGGAAGAACAATTCTCATTAATTCAAAGGAGCGGCTTTACAGGAAAGAGCCGATGGCTCTCAAAAGGGGGATCTGGTGCCTAGTGCACTACTACTACTAGTCCCACTCTACTAGTCATCGCTGTCCTCATCGTCGCCGTCGTCGATGTCGTCGGCGCTGCTCCCAGGAAGTTCCTCATCGCTGCTGCCCCAGCCCTCGGCCGGAGCTTCGTCTTCCTCGTCATCATCATCATCCTCGCTGTCCGCCCAAGAGCGGAAGCGCTTTGTCGGCGGGTATCCGATGGAGGAGGATTCATCCTCCTCCTCTTCCTCCTCGTCATCATCATCGTCTTCGCTGTCCGCCCAAGCGCGGAATCGTTTTGCCGGCAGAAGCTTAGCGGGGGAGGAGGGGTCGCCCTCCTCCTTGTCCTCTTCTTCCCCTACTTCTTCTTCTTCCTCCTTCCCGTCGGAGGAGGTGGGTTTCACCCAGGGATGGAGGTCGTCTTCGCTTTCGCTTATCAGCTTCCCTTCGATGAGGAACTTGAGGTCGTCTTCCCCATCGGTCAGAGGCAGGTCGCCGTCTGGCACATGATCGGAGTTCCACTCCGGCTCGCTCGAGGAGAAGGACTGGAGGGAGAGGTCGGAGGAGACGGAGGAAGAGGAAGACATTGCTAAAGGAAAAGAGGGTTTTTTCGGTGCCGATAGCTAGAACAGAGGAAGGGGATGAAGAAGGCTGATCAATCGGCGCAGTTAAGTAAAGAAGGAGCCTAGTGGGGATTTAATGCCATTGCAGTTTCCGAGGGAGTGATGCTAAAGCTATCAAATTTTGTAGAGAAGTTGAGAAGACAAGGCATCATGATGAAGGATACTGCAACGTTTCTGCTCTGCCATGACATGACCCGACGAAGGAAAAGCAGAGTGATTTTGGAATTATCAATTCCAAAACCAGGGGGCATGTGTTATCACCCGAATTTGACCGAGTCAGAGGTGGGCCACGATCAAGATGGGCTTGAAGATTATATATGGAAGAAATACGTGAATCGGCCTTGTATGCAAAGTTTGGGCTAGTTTGCCCTTGTATCTGTAACATAGTAGGATACGTGTCGGTTAGTTAGAGTTTGCCTCGTGCACGGTTGGGATTATTCCCACGTTAGAAAGTCTACGGACTATAAATATGTATCTAGGGTTTATGAAATAAACAACAACCAACGTTCACCCCAAATCAATCTCAGCGCATCGCCAACTCCTTCATCTCGAGGGTTTCTACCGGTAAGCATCATGCTACCTAGATCGCATCTTGCGATCTAGGCAGCATAAGTTTATCTCGTTGTTCATGCGTTGCTCGTACTGAAGCCTTTTTTATGGCGAGCAACGTAGTTATCTTAGATGTGTTAGGGTTAGCATTGTTCTTCGTATCATATGCTGTCGTAGTGCAACCCTTACGCATCTAGCCGCCCTTACACCTATCTTAGGTGTAGGGGCGGCACCCCGCTTGATCATTATTTAGTAGATCCGATCCGTTACGGTTGCTCCTTGTTCTACAAGGATTAGTTTAATATCTGCAATAGTTAGGCCTTACAAAGGGTTGGAGGATCCAGCGGCACGTAGGGTGTCGTTTGCTAGTTCTAGACAGGATGTTCCGGGGATCAACCTCGTGTTGGTTTTTAGGCCTTGTCTAGGATCGGCTTACGATCACCGTGCGTGGCCGCGAGGCCCAATTGTGAGTAGGATGATCCGATTATGCGGTGAAAACCCCAAATCGTCGTAGATCGTTTTAGCTTTATCTTGATCAAGCAGGACCACCATATATTCGTGCACCTCGTACGAATCATGGGTGGATCGGCTCCTTGAGCCGATTCACAGGACAACCTAAGAGCCGATCGAGGCTCGTATTTAATGTTTATGTGTATGCCATGCAGGAAACTAAGCGAGGCATCTCCATCACCTTCCTGACCAGGTATAGGTCAGGTGGAACGCCCTTGCACCAGCATCGGACGTGCGTACCAGAGGCTTTGCGGGCCGTCGCTCGGAGGGACCAGGGCCAGCCGCAGCCCTAAGTTGTTCCCGGCTCTACTGTGTTGCCCGTCGCTGCTCGCCGGCGGGTTTCTGACCGCAACAGCGAGCAAGTCGAGCGAGGCCGAGAATGAGAGAGATTTTTTTTGTGAGAGGGACAACCGAAGGATCCTGATGGACCCAGAGACTTTCCGATACGCATCCTGATGCGTCTTCTCTTGACAAACAAGATGGCTGGGAGTTTGCGTACCTACCGCACGTGACTTATGCTCACTGAAGTGTGGGACCTCACGCATGGGCACCACACGTAAGTGATAGAACTGTTGGTGTAAAAGCTCGGTTGATTATTATAGTGCATTAGAATAAAGTTTCCTATGGATTCAAGGGTAGGAAATCCAAGTTAACTCATTTACATGACATTATTTTTTCCATGAAGCAAAGTTAACACATCTATGAATTGGTACATTTTGGAGTGACTAAGAAGGATCCAGGCTTACTTATTTGTTTTCACGTGTTAAACTTGTCTAAATCTTGGTGAAACCTAGGATTTGACCAAGATTCAAATGGGTGGGAAAAAAACAGAAAAATGAAAAACCAAAGCACATAGTATTCTTATGTCATATAGTAAGCATTAAAGTTGATAAACAAGGTCTAGACATATTCAAACCATACAGATCATGTATCTACCCCTAACCCTAAACTATGTCTTATGAAGTCAAGCATTAAGAGAAGTGGTTTTGGGTTTCAAACATGGAAATTTCAAAAACCTCCCAAAAACTTCATTTTAGAGTGACTAAGAAGGATACATGCTTCCCTTTTTCATTTTCATGTTTTAAATTTGTTTAAATCTTGGTCAAACCTAGGATTTGATCAAGATTCAAATGGGCATCAAAAATAAAAATAAAAATCAGAAAAATGAAAAACCAAAGCACATAGTTTTCTTATGTCATATAGTAAGCATTCAAGTTGATAAACAAGTTCTAGACATATTCAATCCTGAAAAATCATGTATATATCTACCCCTAACCCTAAACTCTGTCTTATGAAGTCCATCATGAAGAGAAGTGGTTTTGGGTTTCAAACATGGAAATTTCAAGAACCTCCCAAAAGTTTCATTTTAGAGTGACTAAGAAGGATCCAGGCTTACCTTTTCATTTTCATTTTTTAAATTTGTTTAAATCCTGGTCATACCTAGGATTTGACAAAGATTCAAATATATGGGTATAAAATTCAAAATATAATAGAAAAATGAAAAACAAAAGCACATAGTCTTCTTATGTCATCTAGTAAGCATTCAAGTTGTTAAACAAGGTTTAGACATATTCAAACCAGACAAATCATGTATCTACCTGCTGGCGTGTGGGAGTTAGAAATCCCTGGGGTGTAACAGCGCCAGAAAAGTAGTTGCTTGTGACGGTAAAGCACACGTCCGTTGGGAACCCCAAGAGGAAGGTATGATGAGTACAACAGCGAGTTTTCCCTCAGTAAGAAACCAAGGTTATCGAACCAGTAGGAGATGAAGGCCACGTGAAGGTTGTTGGTGAAGGAGTGTAGTGCGGCGCAACACCTGTGATTCCGGCGCCAACGTGGAACCTGCACAACACAATCAAACTACTTTGCCCCAACTTAACAGTGAGGTTGTCAATCTCACCAGCTTGCTGAAAACAAAGGATTAAACGTATGGTGTGGAGAATTATGCTTGCTTGCAGAAAACAAAAGAGAACAATGATTGCAGTAGGTTGTATTTCAGATGTAAAAGAATGGACCGGGGTCCACAGTTCACTAGTGGTGTCTCTCCAATAAGATAAATAGCATGTTGGGTGAACAAATTACAGTTGGGCAATTGACAAATAGAGAAGCATATACATATCATGATAACTACTATGAGATTTACTTAGGGCATTGCGACAAAGAACATAGACCGCCATCCAGCATGCATCTATGCCTAAAAAGTCCACCTTCAGGTTAGCATCCGCACCCCTTCCAGTATTAAGTTGCAAACAACAGACAATTGCATTAAGTACTGTGCGTAATGTAAACAATACAAATATCCTTAGACAAAGCATTGATGTTTTATCCCTAGTGGCAACATCACATCCACAACCTTAGGGGTTGCTGTCACTCCCCCAGATTCAATGGAGACATGAACCCACTATCTAGCATAAATACTCCCTCTTGGAGTCACAAGTATCAACTTGGCCAGAGCCTCTACTAGCAACGGAGAGCATGCAAGAACATAAATAACATATATGATAGATCAATAATCAACTTGACATAGTATTCCATATTCATTGGATCCCAACAAACACAACATGTAGCATTACAAATAGATGATCTTGATCATGATAGGCAGCTCACAAGATCTAAACATGATAGCACAAGAGGAGAAGACAACCATCTAGCTACTGCTATGGACCCGTAGTCCAAGGATGAACTACTCACGCATCAGTCCGGAGGCGGGCATGGTGATGTAGAGCCCTCCGGTGATGATTCCCCTATCCGGCAAGGTGCCGGAGGCGATCTTCTGAACCCCCGAGGTAGGGTTGACGGCGGCGGCGTCTCTGGAACTTTTCTCGTATTGTGGCTCTCGGTACTAGGGTTTTCGCGACGAAAGGAATATATAGGCGAAGGGGCAGCATCGGGGGGCGCCCGAGGGGCCCACCCCATAGGGCGGCGCGCCAGGAGGTGGGGCCGCGCCCCCCTATGGTGTGGCCGCCTCGTGGCTCCTCTTCGTCTCCTCTTCGGTGTTCTGGAAGACTCCATGGAAAATAAGACCGTGGGCTTTTGTTTCGTCCAATTCCGAGAATATTCGTAAACTAACTTTTCTGAAATCAAAAACAGCAGAAAACAGGAACTGGCACCGCGGCATCTTGTTAATAGGTTAGTCTTGGAAAATGCATAAAAACATTATAAAGTATGACTAAAATGTGTTGGTATTGTCATAAAACTAGCATGGAACATAAGAAATTATAGATACGTTGGAGACGTATCAAGCATCCCCAAGCTTAGTTCCTATTCGCCCTCGAGTAGGTAAACGATAAAAATAATAATTTCTGAAGTGACATGCTACCAACATAATCTTGATCAACATTATTGTAAAGCATATGAGATGAATGAAGTGACTCAAAGCAATGGTATATAGTTTGCTAGCAAAAAGATAATGACTAAACAATTGAATCATATAGCAAAAACTTTTCATGAATAGTACTTTCAAGACAAGTATCAAAAAGTCTTGCATAAGAGTTAACTCATAAAGCAATAGATTCTTAATAAGAGGTTTTGAAGCAACACAAAGGAAGATTTAAGTTTCAGAAATTGCTTTCAACTTTCAACATGCATATCTCATGGATAATTGTCAACACAAAGTAATATAATAAGTGCAATAAGTAAGCATGTAAGAATCAATGCACACAGTTGACACAAGTGTTTGCTTCTAAGATAGAAAGAAGTAGGTAAACTGACTCAACATAAAGTAAAAGAAAGGCCCTTTGCAGAGGGAAGCAGGGATTACTCATGTGCTAGAGCTTTTTATTTTGAAAACATGGAAACAATTTTGTCAACGGTAGTAATAATTCATATGGGTTATGCATAAAACTTCCTATAAGTTGCAAGCCTCATGCATCGAATACTAATAGTGCCCGCACCTTGTCCTAATTAGCTCGGATTTCCATGGATTATCATCGCATTACATATGTTTCAACCAAGTGTCACAAAGGGGTACCTCTATGCCACCTGTACAAAGGTCCAAGGAGATAAATCGCATTTGATTTATCGATTTTGATAGATCTCAACTTAAGGACATCCATACCGGGACAACATAGAAAACAGATAATGGACTCCTCTTTTTAATGCTTTAAGCATTCAACAACAATAATATTCTCATAAGAGATTCTGAGGATTAATGTCCAAGCTGAAACTTCCACCATGATACATGGCTTTGGTTGGCGGCCCAATGTTCTTCTCTAATAACATGTATACTCAAACCATTTCAACTCATGGCAAATCTCCCTTACTTCAGACAAGACGAACATGCATAGCAACTCACATGATATTCAACAAAGGTGTGACAGGTTGATGGCGTCCCCAGAAACATGGTTACCGCTCAACAAGCAACTTATAAGAACTAAGATACATAAGCGACATATTCATTACCACAATAGTTTTTAGGCTACTTTCCCATGAGCTATGTATTGCAAAGACAAGGAATAAATTTTCGAAAGGTTTTAAAGGTAGCACACAAGCAATTTACTTTGGAATGGCAGAAAAATACCACATAGTTGGTAGTTATGGTGGACACAAATGGCATAGGTTTTGGCTCAAGGTTTTTGGATGCACGAGAAGCATTCCCTCTCAGTACAAGGCTTTGGCTAGCAAGGTTGTTTGAAGCAAACACAAGTATAAACCGGTACAGCAAAACTTACACAAGAACATATTGCAAGCATTATAAGACTCTACACTGTCTTCCTTGTTGTTCAAACACTTTTTACCAGAAAATATCTAGACCTTAGAGAGACCAATCATGCAAACCAAATTTCAACAAGCTCTACGGTAGTTCTCCACTAATACATTTAAACTAGATGATGCAAGAGCTTAAACATGATCTACTTGAGATCTCAAAACAATTGCCAAGTATCAAATTATTCAAGACAATATGAAGCATTTTATGTTTCCAACCAAATAACAATAAGTATAAGTGCTGTGGCTTTCAGCTTTCGCCCTGAAAAAAAATAAAACGAAGAACACAAGTGTTCAAATGAAAAAGCGGAGCGTGTCTCTCTCCAACACAAGGATTTCTAGGATCCGAATTTATTCAAACATAAACAAAAATAAAAGCAAACAGACGCTCCAAGTAAAGCGCATAAGATGTGACGGAATTAAAATATAGTTTCACTAGAGGTGACCTGATAAGTTTTGATGAAGAAGGGGATGCCTTGGGCATCCCCAAGCTTAGACGCTTGAGTCTTCTTCAAATATGCAGGGATGAACCACGGGGGCATCCCCAAGCTTAGACTTTTCACTCTTCTTGATCATATTATATCATCCTCCTCTCTTGATCCTTGAAAACTTCCTTCACACCAAACTCAAAGCAATCTCATTAGAGGGTTAGTGCATAATCAAAAATTCACATGTTCAGCAAGGACACAATCATTACAAACACTTCTGCACATTACCCAAGGCTACTGAAATTTAATGGAGCAAAGAAATCCACTCAAACACAGTAAAAGAGGTAATGCGAAATAAAAGGCAGAATCTGTCAAAACAGAACAGTCCGTAAAGACGAATTTTTTCGAGGCACTTAACTTGCTCCGATCAGAAAACTCAAAACTAATGAAAGTTGCGAACATATCTGAGGATCACGCATGAATTTTTTCAGAATTTTTAGATTCTTCTACAGAGAGAAAAACGAAAATTCGTGACAGCTAAAAATCTGTTTCTGCGCAGAAATCCAAATCTAGTATCAACTTTCTATTAGAGACTTTACTTGGCACAACAATACAAGAAAATAAAGATACAAAGGTATTGCTACAGTAGTAACAAGCACCTTGACTCAAATATAAAACAAAAATTGCAGAAATAAAACAATGGGCAGTCTCCCATAAGCGCTTTTATTTAACGTCTTTCAGCTAGGCGCAGAAAGTGAAAATCAATAAGTAACATCAAGGGAAGAAGCATCAACATCACTAGTGGTGGTAATATTCCAAACTTTAGCTATATTATTCTCTTTAGCAAGTTTTTCTTCTCTTTTCCACCTAGCATGCAATTTAGCCATCATTCTAATATTGTCATTAATGCGAACTTGGATAGCATTTGTTTTAGCAAATGACTTAGTATCTTTAACTTCACCAGGCATAACTTTCAGTTTCAAAAAACCAACATCAAGATCAAGACTATCAACCTTAGAAGCAAGAACATCAATTTTACCAAACTTTTCCTCAAGAGATTTATTAAAAGCAGTTTGTGTACTAATAAATTCTTTAAGCATGAGTTCAAGATCAGAGGGTACACTCCTACTATTGTTGTAAGAATTACCATAAGAATTACCATAACCATTACCACTATTAGAAGGATATGGCCTATAGTTGTTGTTACCAAAATTATTCCTATAAGCATTGTTGTTGAAATTATTATTTTTAATGAAATTTACATCAACATGCTCTTCTTGAGCAATCAATGAAGCTAAAGGAACATTATTAGGATCAACATGAGATCTACCATTAACAAGCATAAACATAATAACATCAATCTTATCATTCAAGGAAGAGGTTTGTTCAACAGAATTTACCTTCTTACCTTGAGGAGTTCTTTCAGTGTGCCATTCAAAGTAGTTGATCATCATATCGTCAAGAAGCTTTGTTGCAGCACCCAAAGTGATGGACATAAAAGTACCTCCAGCAGCTGAATCCAATAAGTTCCTTGAAGAAAAATTCAATCCTGCATAAAAGGTTTGGATGATCATCCAAGTAGTTAGTCCATGGGTAGGACAATTCTTTACCAAAGATTTCATTCTCTCCAATGCTTGGGCAACATGTTCATTATCCAATTGCTTAAAATTCATAATGCTACTTCTCAAAGATATAATTTTAGCAGGAGGATAATATTTTCCAATAAAAGCATCTTTACATTTAGTCCATGAATCAATACTATTTTTAGGCAAAGATAGCAACCAATCTTTAGCTCTTCCTCTTAAGGAGAAAGGAAACAATTTCAGTTTTGATAATACTCCCATCTATATCCTTATACTTTTGCATTTCACAAAGTTCAACAAAATTATTAAGATGGGCAGCAGCATCATCAGTACTAACACCAGAAAATTGCTCTCTCATAACAAGATTTAGTAAAGCAGGTTTAATTTCATAAAATTCTGCTGTAGTAGCAGGTGGAGCAATAGGAGTGCATATAAAATCATTATTATTTGTGCTAGTGAAGTCACACAACTTAGTGTTCTCAGGAGTATTCATTTTAGCAATAATAAAACAAACCGAATTAAATAAAGTAAAACAACTAACTAATTTTTTTGTGTTTTTGATATAAACAAAGCAAACAAGACAGAAAATAAAATAAAGCAAGACAATAAACAAAGTAAAGAGATTGGGTGTGAGAGACTCCCCTTGCAGCGTGTCTTGATCTCCCCGGCAACGGCGCCAGAAAAGTAGTTGCTGGCGTGTGGGAGTTAGAAATCCCTAGGGTGTAACAGCGCCAGAAAAGTAGCTGCTTGTGACGGTAAAGCACACGTCCGTTGGGAACCCCAAGAGGAAGGTATGATGAGTACAGCAGCGAGTTTTCCCTCAGTAAGAAACCAAGGTTATCGAACCAGTAGGAGATGAAGGCCACGTGAAGGTTGTTGGTGAAGGAGTGTAGTGCGGCGCAACACCAGTGATTCCGGCGCCAACGTGGAACCTGCACAACACAATCAAACTACTTTGCCCCAACTTAACAGTGAGGTTGTCAGTCTTACCGGCTTGCTGAAAACAAAGGATTAAACGTGTGGTGTGGAGAATTATGCTTGCTTGCAGAAAACAAAAGAGAACAATGATTGCAGTAGGTTGTATTTCAGATGTAAAAGAATGGACCGGGGTCCACAGTTCACTAGTGGTGTCTCTCCAATAAGATAAATAGCATGTTGGGTGAACAAATTACAGTTGGGCAATTGACAAATAGAGAAGCATATACATATCATGATGACTACTATGAGATTTACTTAGGGCATTACGACAAAGAACATAGACCGCCATCCAGCATGCATCTATGCCTAAAAAGTCCACCTTCAGGTTAGCATCCGCACCCCTTCCAGTATTAAGTTGCAAACAACAGACAATTGCATTAAGTACTGTGCGTAATGTAAACAATACAAATATCTCTAGACAAAGCATTGATGTTTTATCCCTAGTGGCAACAGCACATCCACAACCTTAGGGGTTGCTGTCACTCCCCCAGATTCAATGGAGACATAAATCCACTATCTAGCATAAATACTCCCTCTTGGAGTCACAAGTATCAACTTGGCCAGAGCCTCTACTAGCAACGGAGAGCATGCAAGAACATAAATAACATATATGATAGATCAATAATCAACTTGACATAGTATTCCATATTCATCGGATCCCAACAAACACAACATGTAGCATTACAAATAGATGATCTTGATCATGATAGGCAGCTCACAAGATCTAAACATGATAGCACAAGAGGAGAAGACAACCATCTAGCTACTGCTATGGACCCGTAGTCCAAGGATGAACTACTCACGCATCAGTCCGGAGGCGGGCATGGTGATGTAGAACCCTCCGGTGATGATTCCCCTCTCCGGCAGGGTGCCGGAGGCGATCTTCTGAACCCCCCGAGGTAGGGTTGACGGCGGCGGCGTCTCTGGAACTTTTCTCGTATCGTGGCTCTCGGTATTAGGGTTTTCGCGACGGAAGGAATATATAGGCGAAGGGGCAACGTCGCGGGGCGCCCGAGGGGCCCACCCCATAGGGCGGCGCGCCAGGAGGTGGGGCCACGCCCCCTATGGTGTGGCCGCCTCGTGGCTCCTCTTCGTATCCTCTTCGGTGTTCTGGAAGACTCCGTGGAAAATAAGACCGTGGGCTTTTGTTTCGTCGAATTCCGAGAATATTCGTAAACTAACTTTTCTGAAGTAAAAAACAGCAGAAAACAGGAACTGGCACTGCGGAATCTTGTTAATAGGTTAGTCTCGGAAAATGCATAAAAAAATTATAAAGTATGACTAAAATATGTTGGTATTGTCATAAAACTAGCATGGAACATAAGAAATTATAGATACGTTGGAGACGTATCACTACTCCATAACCCTAAAGTCTGTCTTATGACGTCTAGCATGAAGATAAGTCGTTTTGGGTTTCAAACGTTTAAGCCAAAAGCCCCATTTCAAATATTTCAAACTTATTCAAATTTGTTTCAAATTTGAAAGACATACAAGTTATAGCACACATAGTGCATACATGTTCACACATAATGCACTAGATGCTAACCCTATAGTTTGAGGCCATTTGGATGAGGTCAAAAAAAATTCTTGGATTAGAAATGGGGTTGTTCGAACCTCGTAGTTGGATTTTTTTGAACCTTGATCTGTAGTACTGGGCAAAACCCTTGTTTGACCTATTTAATTATAGATTCGTAGGTCGATTTTTCTACCTTTTTATTATTACTATGCAGCACATGTGTGTTTGCCCGTCGAGTGAAACTCGGAGGAAGATGGATCACTGTTGTGCAGGGTTTGTCAGTGAGCAGGAGGTGCGAGCGAGCGAGCGAGTCGAGCGAGGCCGAGAATGAGAGAGATTTGTTTTTTTTTGTGAGAGGGACAACCGAATGATCCTGAAGGACCCAGAGACTTTCCAATACGCATTGATGCGTGCAATTAACACACGTCCGTTGGGAACCCCAAGAGGAAGGTGTGATGCGTATAGAAGCAAGTTTTCCCTCAGAAAGAAACCAAGGTTTATTGAACCAGGAGGAGCCAAGAAGCACGTTGAAGGTTGATGGCGGCGAAGTGTAGTGCGGCGCAACACCAGGGATTCCGGCGCCAACGTGGAACCTGCACAACACAACCAAAGTACTTTGCCCCAACGTAACAGTGAGGTTGTCAATCTCACCGGCTTGCTGTGAACAAAGGATTAACCGTATTGTGTGGAAGATGATTGTTTGCGAAGAACAGTAAAGAACAAGTATTGCAGTAGATTGTATTTCAGATGTAAAGAATAGGACCGGGGTCCACAGTTCACTAGTGGTGTCTCTCCCATAAGATAAATAGCATGTTGGGTGAACGAATTACAGTTGGGCAATTGACAAATAAAGAAGGCATAACAATGCACATACATATATCATGATGAGTACTATGAGATTTAATCAGGGCATTACGACAAAGTACATAGACCGCCATCCAGCATGCATCTATGCCTAAAAAGTCCACTTTCAGGTTATCATCCGAACCCCTTCCGGTATTAAGTTGCAAGCAACAGACAATTGCATTAAGTATGGTGCGTAATGTAATCAACACAAATATCCTTAGACATAGCATCGATGTTTTATCCCTAGTGGCAACAGCACATCCACAACCTTAGAACTTTCACATCGTCCTGCATTTAATGGAGGCATGAACCCACTATCGAGCATAAATACTCCCTCTTGGAGTCACAAGTATCAACTTGGCCAGAGCCTCTACTAGCAACGGAGAGCATGCAAGAACATAGATTGATAATCAACTTGACATAGTATTCAATATCCATCGGATCCCAACAAACACAACATGTAGGATTACAAATAAACGATCTTGATCATGATAGGCAGCTCACAAGAACGAACATGGTAGCACAATTAGGAGAAGACGACCATCTAGCTACTGCTATGGACCCATGGTCCAGGGGTGAACTACTCACACATCGATCCGGAGGCGATCATGGCGATGAAGAGTCCTCCGGGATATGATTCCCCTCTCCGACAGGGTGCCGGAGGCGATCTCCTGAATCCCTCGAGATGGGATTGGCGGCGGCTGCGTCTCTGGAAGGTTTTCCGTATCGTGGCTCTCGGTACTGGGGGTTTCGCGATGAAGACTATATGTAGGCGGAAGGGTAGGTCAGGGGGCCACACGAGGGACCCACACAACAGGGCCGCGCGGCCAGGGCCCAGGCCGCGCTGCCCTGGCGTGTCGTCGCCTCGTGGCCCCACTTCTTATCTCCTCCGGTCTTCTGGAAGCTTCGTGGAAAAATAGGACCCTGGGCGTTGATTTCGTCCAATTCCGAGAATATTTCCTTACTAGGATTTCTGAAACCAAAAACAGCAGAAAACAGCAACTGGCTCTTCGGCATCTCGTCAATAGGTTAGTGCCAGAAAATGCATAATAATGACATATAATGTGTGTAAAACATGTGAGTATCATCATAAAAGTAGCATGGAACATAAGAAATTATAGATACGTTTGGGACGTATCATGCATCCTGATGCGTCTTCTCTTGACAAAGAAGATGGTTGGGAGTTTGTGTACCTATTGCACGTGACTTGTGCTCACTGAAGTGTGGGACCGCACGCATGGGCACCACACGTAAGTGACAGAACTGTTGGTGTAAAAACTCGGTTGATTATTATAGTGCATTAGAACAAAGTTTCCTATGGATTCAAGGGTAGGAAATCCAAGTTAACTCATTTACATGACATTATTTTTTCCATGAAGCAAAGTTAACACGTCTATCAATTGGTACATTTTGGAGTGACTAAGAAGGATCCAGGCTTACTTATTCGTTTTCACGTGTTAAACTTGTCTAAATCTTGGTCAAACCTAGGATTTGACCAAGATTCAAATGGGCGGAAAAGTAAAAAAAAAACAAAAAAATGAAAAACCAAATCACATAGTCTTCTTATGTCATATAGTAAGCATTAAAGTTGATAAACAAGGTCTAGACATATTCAAACCATACAGATCATGTATCTACCCCTAACCCTAAACTATGTCTTATGAAGTCAAGCATGAAGAGAAGTGGTTTTGGGTTTCAAACATGCAAATTTCAAAAACCTCCCAAAAACTTCATTTTAGAGTGACTAAGAAGGATACATTCTTCCCTTTTTCATTTTCATGTTTTAAACTTGTTCAAATCTTGGTCAAACCTAGGATTTGACCAAGATTCAAATGGGCATCAAAAATAAAAATAAAATCAGAAAAATGAAAAACCAAAGCACATAGTTTTCTTATGTCATATAGTAAGCATTCAAGTTGATAAACAAGTTCTAGACATATTCAATCCAGAAAAATCGTGTATATATCTACCCCTAACACTAAACTCTGTCTTATGAAGTCAATCATGAAGAGAAGTGGTTTTGGGTTTCAAACATGGAAATTTCAAGAACCTCCCAAAAGCTTCATTTTAGAGTGACTAATAAGGATCCAGGCTTACCTTTTGATTTTCATGTTTTAAACTTGTTTAAATCCTGGTCAAACCTAGGATTTGACAAAGATTCAAATATATGGGCATAAAATTCAAAAAAAAATGAAAAACCAAAGCACATAGTCTTCTTATGTCATATAGTAAGCATTAAAGTTGATAAACAAGGTCTAGACATATTCAAACTAGACAAATCATGTATCTACCCCCTAACCCCTAAACTCTGTCTTATGAAGTCAAGCATGAAGAGAAGTCGTTTTGGGTTTCAAACATGGAAATTTCAAAAACCTAAGATTTGACCAAGATTCAAATTAATGGGCACAAAATTAAAAAAATCATAAAAATGAAAAAACCAAAGTACATAGTCTTCTTATGTCATATCGTAAGCATTCAAGTTGATAAACAAGGTCTAGACATAATCAAACCATACAAATCATGTATCTACCCCTAACCCCAAACTCTGTCTTATGAAGCCAAGCATGAAGAGAGGTGGTTTTGGGTTTCAAACATGGAAATTTCAAACACCTCCCAAAAACTTCATTTTAGAGTGACTAAGAAGGATACATGCTTCCCTTTTCATTTTCATGTTTTAAACTTGTTTAAATCTTGGTCAAACCTAGCTAGGATTTGATCAAATGATTCAAATGGGCATAAAAATTGAGAAAAAAATCAAAAGAATGAAAAACCCAAGCACATAGCATTCTTATGTCATATAGCTAGTAAGCATTCAAGTTGATAAACAAGGTCTAGACATATTCAAACCAGAAAAATCATGTATATATCTACCCCTAACCCTAAACTCTGTCTTAATGAAGTCAATCATGAAGAGAAGTGGTTTTGGGTTTCAAACATGGAAATTTCAAGAACCTCCCAAAAGCTTCATTTTAGAGTGTGACTAAGAAGGATCCAGGCTTACCTTTTAATTTTCATGTTTTAAACTTGTTTAAATCCTAGTCAAACCTAGGATTTCACAAAGATCTAAATATATGGGTATAAAATTCAAAAAAAAATAGAAAAATGAAAAACCAAAGCACATAGTCTTCTTATGTCATATAGTAAGCATTAAAGTTGATAAACAAGGTCCAGACATATTCAAACTAGACAAATCATGTATCTACCCCCTAACCCCACTCTGTCTTATGATGTCAAGCATGAAGAGAAGTGGTTTTGGGTTTCAAACATGAATATTTCATAAACCTCCCAAAAACTTCATTTTAGAGTGACTAAGAAGGATACATGCTTCCCTTTTAATTTTCATGTTTTAAACTTGTTTAAATCTTGGTCAAACCTAGGATTTGACCAAGATTCAAATGGGCATAAAAATTCAGAAAAAAATCAAAAGAATGAAAAACCAAAGCACATAGCATTCGTATGTCATATAGAGTAAGCATTCAAGTTGATAAACAAGGTCTAGACATATTCAAACCAGAAAATTCATGTATATATCTACCCCTAACCCTAAACTCTGTCTTATGAAGTCAATCATGAAGAGAAGTGGTTTTGGGTTTCAAACATGGAAATTTCAAGAACCTCCCAAAAGCTTCATTTTAGAGTGTGACTAAGAAGGATCCAGGCTTACCTTTTCATTTTCATGTTTTAAACTTGTTCAAATCTTGGTCAAACCTAGGATTTGACCAAGATTCAAATGGGCATCAAAAATAAAATAAAAATCAAAAAAATGAAAAACCAAAGCACATAGTTTTCTTATGTCATATAGTAAGCATTCAAGTTGATGAACAAGGTCTAGACATATTCAAGCTAGAAAAATCATGTATATATCTACCCCTAACCCTAAACTCGATCTGTCTTATGAAGTCAAACATGAAGAGAAGTGGTTTTGGGTTTCAAACATGGAAATTTCAAGAACCTCCCAAAAGCTTCATTTTAGAGTGACTAAGAAGGATCCAGGCTTACCTTTTCATTTTCATGTTTTAAACTTGTTTAAATCCTGGTCGAACCTAGGATTTGACAAAGATTCAAATATATGGGCATAAAATTCAAAAAAAATAGAAAAATGAAAAACCAAAGCACGTAGTCTTCTTATGTCATATAGTGTGCATTAAAGTTGATAAACAAGGTCTAGACATATTCAAACTAGACAAATCATGTATCTACCCCCTAACCCCTAAACTCTGTCGTATGAAGTCAAGCATGAAGAGAAGTCGTTTTGTGTTTCAAACATGGAAACTTCAAGAACATCCCAAAAGCTTCATTTTAGAGTGACTAAGAAGGATCCATGATTACCTTTTCATTTTCATGTTTTAAACTTGTTTAAATCTTGGTCAAACCTAGGATTTGACTAAGACTCAAATGGGCACAAAATTAAAAAAATCAGAAAAATGAAAAACCAAAGTACATAGTCATTTTAGAGTGACTAAGAAGGATGCACGCTTCTCTTAACATTTTCATGTCTTAAGCTTGTCTAAATATTGGTCAAACCTAGGATTTGACCAAGATTCAAATGGGCAGAAAATTTAAAAAAAACAGAAAAATGAAAAACCAAAGCACATAGTCTTCTTATATCATATAGTAAACATTAAAGTTGATAAACAAGGTCTGGACATATTCAAACTAGACAAATCATGTATCTACCCCCTAACCCCTAAACTCTGTCTTATGATGTCAAGCATGAAGAGAAGTGGTTTTGGGTTTCAAACATGGAAATTTCAAGAACCTCCCAAAAGAGTGTGACTAAGAAGGACCAGTCTTACCTTTTCATTTTCATGTTCTAAACTTGTGTAAATGCTGGTCAAACCTAGGATTTCACAAAGATTCAAATATATGGTATGAAATTCAAAAATAATAGAAAAATGAAAAATAAAAGCACATAGTCTTCTTATGTCATCTAGTAAGCATTCAAGTTGATAAACAAGGTTTAGACATATTCAAACCAGACAAATCATGTATCTACCCCCTAACCCTAAACTCGGTCTTATGAAGTCTAGCATGAAGAGTAGTCGTTTTGGGTTTCAAACGTTTAAGCCAAAAGCCCCATTTCAAATATTTCAAACTTATTCAAATTTGTTTCAAATTTGAAAGACATACAAGTTATAGCACACATAGTGCATACATGTTCACACATACTGCACTAGATGCTAACCCTATAGTTTGAGGCCATTTGGATGAGGTCGAAAAAATTCTTGGATTAGAAATGGGGTTGTTCGAACCTCGTAGTTGGATTTTTTTGAACCTTGATCTGTAGTACTGGGCAAAAGCCTAGTTTAACCTATTTAATTATAGATTCGTAGGTCGATTTTTCTACCTTTTTATTATGACTATGCAACACATGTGTGTTTGCCCGTCGAGTGAAACTCGAAGGAAGATGGATCACTCGGAAGGAGAGAAGAAGGGAGATCATTATGGTGTCTCCCCTTTTTCGGGTGATGATGTTGACTGTTGTGCAGGGTTTGTCAGTGAGCAGGAGGTGCGAGCGAGCGAGCGAGTCGAGCAAGGCCGAGAATGAGAGAGATTTGTTTTTTTCGTGAGAGGACAACCGAAGGATCCTGAAGGACCCAGAGACTTCCAATACGCATGCTGATGCGTCTTCTCTTGACAAAGAAGATGGCTGGGAGTTTGTGTACCTATTGCACGTGACTTGTGCTCACTGAAGTGTGGGACCGCACGCATGGGCACCACACGTAAGTGACAGAACTGTTGGTGTAAAAACTCGGTTGATTATTATAGTGCATTAGAAAAAAGTTTCCTATGGATTCAAGGGTAGGAAATCCAAGTTAACTCATTTACATGACATTATTTTTTCCATGAAGCAAAGTTAACACATCTATCAATTGGTACATTTTGGAGTGACTAAGAAGGATCCAGGCTTACTTATTCGTTTTCACGTGTTAAACTTGTCTAAATCTTGGTCAAACCTAGGATTTGACCAAGATTCAAATGGGCGGAAAATAAAAAAAAACAGAAAAATGAAAAACCAAAGCACATAGTCTTCTTATGTGATATAGTAAGAATTAAAGTTGATAAACAAGGTCTAGACATGTTCAAACCATACAGATCATGTATCTACCCCTAACCCTAAACTATGTCTTATGAAGTCAAGCATGAAGAGAAGTGGTTTTGGGTTTCAAACATGGAAATTTCAAAAACCTCCCAAAAACTTCATTTTAGAGTGACTAAGAAGGATACATGCTTCCATTTTCATTTTCATGTTTTAAACTTGTTCAAATCTTGGTCAAACCTAGGATTTGACCAAGATTCAAATGGGCATCAAAAATTAAAAAAATCAGAAAAATGAAAACCAAAGCACATAGTTTTCTTATGTCATATAGTAAGCATTCAAGTTGATAAACAAGTTCTAGACATATTCAATCCTGAAAAATCATGTATATATCTATCCCTAACCCTAAACTCTGTCTTATGAAGTCAATCATGAAGAGAAGTGGTTTTGGGTTTCAAACATGGAAATTTCAAGAACCTCCAAAAAGCTTCATTTTAGAGTGTGACTAAGAAGGATCCAAGCTTACCTTTTCATTTTCATGTTCTAAACTTGTTTAAATCCTGGTCAAACCTAGGATTTCACAAAGATTCAAATATATGGGTATAAAATTCAAAAAATTAGAAAAATGAAAACCAAAGCACATAGTCTTCTTATGTCATATAGTAAGCATTAAAGTTGATAAACAAGGTCTAGACATATTCAAACTAGACAAATCATGTATCTACCCCCTAACCCCTAATCTCTGTCTTATGAAGTCAAGCAAGAAGATAAGTGGTTTTGGGTTTCAAACATGGAAATTTCAAAAACCTCTTAAAAATTCATTTTAGAGTGACTAAGAAGGATGCAGGCTTCCCTTTTCATTTTCATGTCTTAAACTTGTTTAAATCTTGGTCAAACCTAAGATTTGACCAAAAGATTCAAACGGGCATAAAATTCAAAAAAAACCAGAAAAATGAAAAACCAAAGCATATAGTCTTATTATGTCATATAGTAAGCATTCAAGTTGATAAACAAGGTCTAGACATATTCAAACCAGAAAAATCATGTATATATCTACCCCTAACACTAAACTCTTTCTTATGAAGTCAATCATGAAGAGAAGTGGTTTTGGGTTTCAAACATGAAATTTCAAGAACCTCCCAAAAGCTTCATTTTAGAGTGTGACTAAGAAGGATTCGGGCTTACCTTTTCATTTTCATGTTCTAAACTTGTTTAAATCATGGTCAAACCTAGGATTTCACAAAGATTCAAATATATGGGTATAACATTCAAAAAGTAGAAAAATGAAAAACCAAAGCACATAGTCTTCTTATGTCATATAGTAAGCATTCAAGTTGATAAATAAGGTCTAGACATATTCAAACCAGAAAAATCATGTATATATCTACCCCTAACCCTAAACTTTGTCTTATGAAGTCAATCATGAAGAGAAGTGGTTTTGGGTTTCAAACATGGAAATTTCAAGAACCTCCAAAAAGCTTCATTTTAGAGTGTGACTAAGAAGGATCCAGTCTTACCTTTTCATTTTCATGTTCTAAACTTGTTTAAATCCTGGTCAAACCTAGGATTTCACAAAGATTCAAATATATGGGTATGAAATTCAAAAAAATAGAAAAATGAAGAACCAAAGCACATAGTCTTCTTATGTCATATAGTAAGCATTAAAGTTGATAAACAAGGTCTAGACATATTCAAACTAGACAAATCATGTATCTACCTCCTAACCCCTAAACTCTGTCTTGTGAAGTCAAGCATGAAGAGAAGTGGTTTTGGGTTTCAAACATGGAAATTTCAAAAACCTCTTAAAAAATTCATTTTAGAGTGACTAAGATGGATGCAGGCTTCCCTTTTCATTTTCATGTCTTAAACTTGTTTAAATCATGGTCAAACCTAAGATTTGACCAAAAGATTCAAACGGGCATAAAATTCAAAAAAAATCAGAAAAATGAAAAACCAAAGCATATAGTCTTCTTATGTCATATAGTAAGCATTCAAGTTGATAAACAAGGTTTGGACATATTCAAACTAGACAAATCATGTATCTACCCCCTAACCCTAGCTAAACTCTGTCTTATGAAGTCAAGCATGCATGAAGAGAAGTGGTTTTTGGTTTCAAACATGGAAATTTAAAAAACCTCCCAAAAGCTTCATTTTGGAGTGACTAAGAAGGATCCATAGGAAACTATGCACTAATACAGTATAATAATCACCCGAGTTATTAGAGCAACAAGTCTGTCCCTTACATGTGGTTCCCATGCGTGAGGTTCCACACTTCAGTGAGCACAAGTCAGGTACGCTAGGTAGGCAAACTCCCACCCATCTTCTTTGTCAAGAGAGAGGCATCAAGACTCTCTCTCTCTCTCCATCTCTCCAATTATCCACCTCCGTTGGCTGCCGGTTTTGGCAGGGCGTTTCTAGCTAAGCTCGGAGGCCATGGTGTGCAGGCTCTGTAGCCATGGTGATTTGGTCGCGCCAAGTGGTTCGCGCCCGGCTGCGACGAGGATCAATCCGGGCGGTGGGTGTTAAGGACCCGATCACATTTCTTGCTTTCAGCCTGGGGTCTACCATGTCAATCTTAGGGATTTAGACGTAATTTCCTGTTTATTTTGTGTCCTGCTGTAAACTGTGCTCTGATGCGTATTGGAAATCTGGGTCCTTCAGGATCGTTCGGTTGTCCCTCTAACAAAAAAATCTCTCTCATTCTCGGCATCGCTCGCTCGCACCCCCTGCGCACTGACAACCCTGCACAACAGTCAACATCACCCGAAAAAATCTAGACACCATAAATAAGTGGGGCCCTGTGACTGCTCTCCCTTCGTCTCCTCCCGTGTGATCCCTCTTCCTCCGACTCCCGACCTTGCGGAAAAGAAAAATGAAATGAAAGAGTTTCACTGGACGGGCAAACACATGTGCTGCCTAGTAATAATAATAAAAATGTAAAAAATCGACCTACGAATACTCGCGCATTTCAGAAGTTGAGTGCTAAACTTCGCCCAGCTTAGAATAAGTATTGCTTTGGTACTATTTAGAAATATCAACATATCTAGTTAGAATAGACATTTGCAATTTTGTTTCTTTTATTTCAAATTTGTAGTGTAGATAGTCGATATACTTGTATCTCTCCATGAACAAGTACATGATTTCCCTTCTAAGAATAGTGTGTACAATCACATCTCCCTTTCTCTCACTCTTTCTAAAAGAGTTCTCTTGTTGGTGTCAATCTAAAGAATCATTTTTCAGGTAGGAGGAATTTAAACGCTTGAAAATGGTTCATGCCGGCGTCTTAGCTCCTAAAAAATTATACACCAATTGATTTGATGAATTGATGATTTACTCTAGTAGTCTGCTTCTAGACCATGCAGCTAGCGAGTATTTATATGTACTACATGGAGCCCCCAACTTTTGACTTCCCATGTCGGAAAAGGCCTGTTTAATAATGTGGAGCAGTGAGGTATCCCGAAGTATCTAGAGGTTCCAGTGTTTCCGGCTTTCAGCATCGCCAGTCCAAGGGAAGCATCGGTGACGAATCCATGCATTCACAGCCATTAGATCTGAAGAGTCCTTGTATGATGAGCGGTAGATAGCACCTCTAAGCTGCAAATCAATGGCTTAAATTACTTCAAATGAGCATTGGCCGGAAGGCTGACAGAGTGAAAAAATTCGAATTCAAAAACTCATGTATAGAATAGAAAAAAATAAAAAACATGTAGATAGATAGAGGTATAGATAGATATTATAGATAAATAGATTAGCCCAAAAACGAAGAGGACGGGGAAATTTACACCAGCAGACACCTCCCTCGCGCACCTAAACTTTCGAACGCGCGCCCAATATTTCGAACGCCCGCCTTTAACCCAGCAGCCAGCCCACCTTGTTCTTCTCTAGACACGTCCTTCGGCGCCCTGTTCTTCTCTAGACACACCCTCGGTGAACCAGGCCGTGCACCAAAACTTCCCCACGCTGTCTATCAGCCACATCAGCCGGCGACTGCTGGTGGCGCCGTTCTTCTCCAGCCGCACCGGCAGGCGCGGTCAGCTGGTAGATCCTCATGGTATGCATGCTATCTTCAGGCCTGGGCAAGTATGATTCATTATAGCTCAATTGAAGTCAGTCGCCGTCGCCCAGCCCTTATAAGTTCGTTAGTTCGTTCGAATCGATCGGTTGATATTGTTTTCCTCTCGATGTGTTTGTTTGACATTGTTTTCCGCTTTACCTATTTGCTCGAATTCGTTCGTACTATACACTGTACTGCTCACCATTGCCCAAATTCTGTAGTCGTCGCTTGGTGCTAGTCCTCTATGGACCTGTTTGTAATCTTATTACTTCTGGGTTCTTTGCACTGCTAATACATCGGTGGATTTACGGCCAAAAAGAAGAAATAATTTTTTGGTATTATTTTGCTTTCGATTGATCTGTTCGCCCCCAAGCATTTACAGAAGCCACAAGAGATTCAAGGATGAAATGGCTCTCCTTGTTCGTAAGGCAAAGAGGAAATCATAAAATGGCTTATCATCATGGGTATAATTTTTTTAGCTAGATTTTGCTGTTTGGGATCTATGATCCTTTTAGTTGCTGCTCTCCAGTAACCTTTTCCCTCTTTTTTATTACAGAGAAAAAATACACAGCGAGGAAACCACTATCTAGCCTTAAAAAAATAGACCTCAGTTGGTTTGCTAAAATCGGCTCAAATAACGTGGCATTTAGTTATATAGTTTTATATTCGACCTGTTTGCTTAGATATGTTGGTTTACATTCGTAAGCAACCTGTTGGGCAAGTATGGACGCAGCTTCAGTGACTTTCAGGTCAAAATTCCAGCGGTTGAGTGATTTTTGGTTGAATCCATTCCTGTGCGTTCGATCGGCTTTTGATGGCTGTTATTGAGACAAAGTCATGGCTGGACTTTTGACCTGAACGTTAGTGGAGCTGCATCGCAGCTCCAGTGACGTTCAGGTCAAAAGTCCAGCGTTAACTTTGGTTCAATATCAGCCATCAAAAGCCAATCGAACGCGCAGCTCCACTGACGTTCAGGTCAAAAGTCCAGCCATGACTTTGTCTCAATAATAGCCATCCAAAGCCAATCGAACGCACATGAATGCATCCAACCAAAAATCACTCTACAATAAGTCGTTTCCAGACTAAAACAATGTTTATTCCCAAACTATTTTTTCGAATCCGACCAATCTTTCCCAGAATGCAGAAGAAATATATAAGATTTACTGGAATGTTGTTCTTTTTTTCTAGACAATTTGAATTTTAAGTTTAAAGTTTGTTGTAAAACATAAAATGAGGTTTATTGATAAACAATATGGCTGAATCTGATGAAACTCCCCCAGAATGCATAACCCAACATATAAGATTTACTGGATTTTTGTTTCAAAAACTTCTAGGCAATACGAATTTAAAATTTTAAATTTTCTCATCAAACTTAAAATGGGTAAATTTTGGATCCATTCTCGTGCGTTCGATCGGCTTTTGATGGCTGTTTTTGAAACAAGGGTTAATTGGTTGTATGCCACTCCTCAATTCACAAGTTGTGTTTATGCCATTACAAAAACTGAACTTGTGTTTATGCCACTCTCAATTCTCAATATCCCCTTCTATGCCATTTTCAATACTCCACTATAATAAATATAGCATATCTATGATAGTACTCCATGATACCATCCACTATGCACCCATGTTCCAAAACACCACTCCCGCTGACTGTACCTTATTATATCGAGCGATAAGCTTGATGAACAACCCAAACAAACAAACAAAAAGACTGTACCTTATTGTACTTGCTCTTACCCGTATCTTCTCTTTCTCTTTCATCGCGAGTGCAGCTAATTCAATTAGTCTTCCAATGAATATTAATATTTTGTCTCAATGATTTTTATGAAGTACTAATTGAAGATTCATTTTTGAAAGATGTCATGTTTCGACTAACAATTAGCACTTTTGAATTCTTAGATTGCTTTTTCACACGATGCACTTCTTTTAATTTATTTTACCACATTTCAATGTGAAACTTGACCAAATAAATAGGACAACAATATCACGATCATATAATACATAAGCAGCATTGTTAGAATCGTGTTGGAAAATACTTTCTAATGATACCAATTTTATATCAAAAAAAAATATATACTTCATCCTGAAAAATATGTTTCAACTTGTTATCACCAGAATTTGACCAAGTCAGAGGTGGGCCACGATCAAGATGGGCTTGAAGATTATATATGAAGAAAATACGTAGATCGGCCTTATATGCAAAGTTGGGCTAGATTGCCCATATATCTGTAATGTAATAGATCGTATCTTAGATAGAATTTTACCCGTGCACGGTTAGGTGCACGTCTAAAGTTAGAAAGTCCCTTGGACTATAAATATGTATCTAGGGTTTATGGAAAAAACAACAACACACGTTCAACCAAACAAATCAATCTCGGCGCATCGCCAACTCCTTCGTCTCGAGGGTTTCTACCGGTAAGCGACATGCTGCCTAGATCGCATCTTGCGATCTAGGCAGCACAAGCTCCACGTTGTTCATGCGTTGCTCGTACTGAAGCCTTGTTGATAGCGAGCAACGTAGTTATCATAGATGTGTTAGGGTTAGCATAGTTCTTCGCGTAATATGCTATCGTAGTGCAACCCTTGCATGTCTAGCCGCCCTCACACCTATCTTAGGTGTGGGGGCGGCACCCCGCTTGATCATTATTTAGTAGATCTGATCCGTTACGATTGCTCCTTGTTCTACAAGGATTAGTTTAATATCTGCAATAGTTAGGCCTTACAAAGGGGGGGAGGATCCAGCGGCACGTAGGGTATCGTTCGCTAGTCCTAAACAGGATGTTCCGGGGATCAACTTTATGTTGGTTTTTAGGCCTTGTTTAGGATCGGCTTACGATCACCGTGCGTGGCCGCGAGGCCCAACCTGGAGTAGGATGATCCGATTATGCGGTGAAAACCCTAAATCGCCGTAGATCTAATTAGCTTTATCTTGATCAAGCAGGACCACCATATATTCGTGCACCCCGTACGAATCATGGGTGGATCGGCTCCTTGAGCCGATTCACAGGATAACCTGAGAGCCGATCGAGGCTCGTATTTAATGTTTACGTGTATGCCATGCAGGAAACTAAGCGAGGCATCTCCATCACCTTCCTGACCAGGTATAGGTCAGGTGGCACGCCCTTGCAATCAGCATCGGACGTGTGACCAGAAGGCTTTGTGGGCCGTCGCTCGGAGGGACCTCAGCCAGCCGCAGCTCTAGGTTGTTCCCGGCTCTACCGTGTTGACCGTCGCTGCTCGCCGGTGGGTTTTGACAGTCAACACATTCTGGCACGCCCGGTGGGACTCCGAGCAAAGGAAAGCCGGTGACGAGACATCGGCTGGTACGAACACGATGCTCGTCCTCCCGACGGAGCCTAGTGCTCCAGGATTACACGAGGTACCCAATTTGAACGGCGACAAACGCATCGACGTGACGAAGGCCGGGTAGTAATAACATTGGGGTCGACCCCCGAGGATCTATGTAGGGATATTACAAAACCTTCATGGAGCGCTTCGATCCAGCGAATCGGCCAAGATTATTCTCACCACACGGTCTGCTTGGGTTCAACGGTGATCTAACGAACAGCGGCCACGTCGGCTACGCGAATCTCAACGGAGCCGACGTACGAGTACAGTGCCTTGGCATAATACAGAGCCGATAGCTGCAGTCACCTGACAGATTCGGCTCGGGGGAGGCATGTGAGCAGCAGACAGACGCATGGGTAAGAAAAGAAAATGTCAGGAGCCGATGGAAAATCGGCCAGTAAAAAAAAAATTTAGCAAGTGCAAATGTAGCAAGTACAGAAAGATCCAGTCCAGCGGAACATCATCTGTCTCTGAAGGCCCTACTGAAGAAACACGCCGAGGGCGAGAACGGCGTCAACACGGATGCGATCCGCCTCAGCGATCTCAGCCTGGTCATCCTCGTCCTTACCCGTCACCAGCTGATTGCTCAGGGTACGGATTTCAGCCAGATCGGTCTTCAGATCGGCTGTGAGGCCTTGTGCTTCGTCTTGAGAACGGGCAACAAGGGCTTCCTTGTCTTGGATGAGCTGTTTGGTCACCCTTACCCTCTCTTCAAGATTCTCCAGCTCCTTGCGCAGGGTCTCGAGTTCGGCGCGAGTGGCAGAAGTGTCCGTCTTGGCGTCCAGAGCAGCCTTCTTCTCATTGAGCCGTCGACACTTTTCGGCAATATCGGCTCTCAGCGGAAGTTGGGAGTGGCGAAGAGTAATCCTTTGGCGAGCCGATTGCACCCTTGACTTAAAGACCGACAGGGTAACAGCGGGCCAGAGCTTCACTTGCAGGGTCATAGGGAGATGAGGCTGGATATCCTCGAGGATGCCTTTGGCTTCCTCGGAATTTTCAATCAGAGTCTCAGTTGAGGCAGAAAGCAAGTCTTTGAGACGCTGAAGTGGACCACGGACCGTACTAGGGTTCGGCTCTCCACTTGCCTTGGAAGAAGTGGGTTCGATGGATTCTGGATCGAACGTCAGCAAGCTCGAGAGATCACAACCCTGACAGGGCAAACAAAGTGAGTTGGCATGCAATGAAGAAATTGATGGAGCTAAGGAGGAGGGGCATACCTCTCCCATTGTAGGAGGAACAGCCGATGTCGTGACGATCGGCTTTTCTGTGGACTGAGATGGGTCAGCCACTTGGGCAGCCGCAATCGCCGAGGTGGCTAGGTCCAGGGTGGCGGACGGCATCGGTATCTCCTCAACGTCTCCGCTAGAAGTTTCTTCGGCCTGCAAGAGGAAGTGATTAGCCGATCCACACATGGCGACGGGAAAGCATGAAGTATGACCAAGAAGATGATTACATTTGAAACCTCCTGGCTTGATGAAGAGGCTCGTGGGTTCTTACGAGCCCTTTTGACGCAGCGGCGCTTCGTGCGTGACCCCAATCTGCTCGGGGCTTGGGGGGCAGGGGGTTCAGTGATCGACCTTTTCTTGGAAGCCGGCGCTGGTGAAGCCGTCTGGCTCTGGGTGGTGGACCTCTCGGAATTACCCGAGCTCAAGTCCCCCTGACTGGTTTCTTCGGCCCCGCTGGAGGTTCCTTCAATGGAGGCCTGTAGGAAAGAATACGAGCGTATTGTAAACAAATTGTTGAAAGCGGACAAGTGTCTACAGGGTCTGAACCAACTTACACGCAAGCTTTCTTGGGCTGGAGCTTTACGCTTCAGGGTTTTTTTGGTAGCCACCTTCCTCACTGTCGTCCTCGCCTGAGTCGAGGCTCGGGGGGCAACCGGCCCCGAAGATGCTTTACTCTTGGGAGCCGATTTCGGTGAAATCGGCTGACTCTGCATTATGACTTTCTTCAGGGGTGGCGAGCTCTGGCAGAAGAGAACCACTGGTGCCGGAGGAAGGAATACGAAAGGGGAACCGTCGGCTTGTGTGGGAGCCGGACCATCTTGTTGCTGCCAGGAGAAAGAGTCAGGTCACAGACGATCACCATAAGGCGGTTACAGGAAATGCTTAAGTAATGGTACCTGGTCTGCAGGGATGTCATACTCGGCGTCAAGCTCTCTCAGCAGCGGTCCTAGAGCCCTCCTGAAGACGTGGGTCTTCCACATAGACCACCAAGTTTCAAAACCATCGGTAGTGAAGGAGAAGCGGAGGTCGTGAGGAATTGGGATGGCCAAAGCATCAAAGAAGGTATAACACCTTTGGGCAGTAAGGATGTCAGGCAGTTCAGCTCTACTTGCTGTCAGGTGGTGTAAGAAGAAGTGTGGAGGCACCTGTCCGAGACCAAGCTGTCGGGCTGCCACTACCGGTTGGTAACACTCATAACCGGGCTTTATGATCCGGTTCGAGGTACTCATGCCAACAGGGAGGAAGCAAGGACGAATCATGAGGGAGTACAAATGCTGTGTGCTGGCGTCATCGGCAAAGTCATCCAATCGGAAAGAGACTGGGTTTTCAAAATTTGCCGATTCAGTATAAGGATCGAACAGGGGGTTGTCCAAACCTTGGAAGAAAATCTTAAACCACCCTGCTGCTTCCTTGGGGATCAGCCTGCTGCCCGGGAGACCATACAGGGCTTGGCCGTAGCTGGTGCATCGAATTTCCTTTCCGTTTACATCCGGAAAGGTGCAGGTGGTCAGCGATGGGAAGTCTGGAATTCGGTTTTGGAAGTATAGTTGGGCCCACAACTGAATGAACCACCAGGGGCCGCCAGTTTTAACTGTCTTTCGAGAGAACAGTTTGACAGACATCAGTTGAAGGGATCGATAAATCTCTCCAAGAAATAGTTTGCCTAGGCCGAGTTGGGTGCCTTTAGCAAGTTCATAGGCCAGGGAGAGGTAATTCTTGGTGGGAGCAAGTGATGGGCCGCAGAATATGAAGTGCTCCAGCCAGAAATTCAGAAAGGCTGTGTGCTCCCTCTCCGTCACGGGGCCTTTGGTTTTCATATAACGATTGAGATAGGCGCCCCAGCTGGTACACTCTTTTTTAGAGGAAAGAGTGAAAGGGACTTTTGGCAGTTTGAATGCAGAAGGGCTGGGGGATGCAATGTCTAGCCCTGTGATCATGGCCACATCCAGCAAGGTCGGTGTCATAGGGCCATGACCAAACATGAAACAGTTCAGTGCATCAGACCAGAAGTAGCCGATGGTTTTCAGGATGTTCTCATTCTTCTCAAGAGGAGATAATGATAAAGACAGGGCATCGGCTATCCCTATGGTTTCCCAAGTGGCATAGTGGGTTTTTGATACTCTATTGTACCATGCCACCCAACCCTCAGGAGGATTAGGCCAGGCTCGCAAGCAGTCGGCCCAGGAAGTCAGATCTAGGTTCTGGCTCACAAAGGGGATTCTGTTAGCTTCGCACGAAATTAACAGGGCAGGACTCTCAGAAGAACGAGGACCGAGGCACATCAAATTTACGAGAGAAGGATGTGGCAGAAGAATGTCTGAAACCTAAATTAGTAGCGGAGCGAGACATTAATTCAGGTGTTTGCCATTAATCCCATGTCAATTCGAACGGCGAGAGGAGGTTTAGGATTACCTTCAGTCCGGAAGCCGTGGTCTCGGTGTTGGATGATTCCGCCATGGGATGCGTTGAAGGAGTTGGGGGAGGCGCGGTCGAGATCTGTGTAGGTAGTGGTGGGTTGGAACTGCTCAGGCGGCGATTTGGGGATCTGAGTTTGCCTTTTCAGATGGAGGTCGCAGGTTACCGTTTGGAAGGGCGGCTAGGTCGACGTTACTCGTGTTTTTATGATAGAGACCGATGCGATGCCATCGGCTCTTTTTGGAGATTGTGTGACTTTGACTATCGGCAAAATAATTGACTGGAAATGCTTCTTCATTAACAAAGGAGGGTTTTTTACAATAAAGAGCCGATTGCTCAAAGAGGAACAAAAGAAAGAGCCGATTGCTCGCATACTACTGATGCTATGTCATTAATCCTCGCCGCCCTCGTCGTCGGCATCGTAGCTGTCACCGGTGCTGCTTCCGGAGAACTCCTCGTCACTGCTGCTCCAGCCCTCGACCGGAGCTTCTTCCTCCGCGTCGTCATCGTCATCTTCACTATCTGCCCAAGCACGGAGGCGCTTCGCCGACGGGTATCCAGTGGAGGAGGAGGAATCATCCTCCTCCTCTTCTTCCTCCGCATCCTCGTCTTCCTCTTCCTTATCATAGGAAGTGGGATTCCTCCAGGAGGAGAGGTCATCTTCGTTTTCGCTCTCCAATTCCCCTTTAACGAGGAGGTGGAGGTCGCCCTCCTCATCGGTCAGGGGCATGTCGCCATCTGACATGAGATCGAGGTCCCACTCGGACTCCGACATTGGCTCGCTTGGGGAAGAGGATTGGAAAGAAAGGCCGGAGGAGACAGAGGAGGAAGAAGACATTGCTACAGGGAGAGAGGGTTTTTAGTGCCGATAGCACGAACAGAGGAAGGGGATGAAAGAGGCTAGTCAATCGGCACAGTTTAATAAGGAGGAGCCTAATGGGGGATTTAAAGCCATTGCGGTTTCCAAAGAAATGGTGCTAAGGTTATCAAGTTTTGCAAGAAGTTGAGGAGACAAGACATCATGATATTGCAACGGTTCTGCCATAACATGACCCGACGAAGAAAAAACGGAGTGATTTTGGAATTGATAATTCCAAAACCAGGGGGGCATGTGTTATCACCAGAATTTGACCAAGTCAGAGGTGGGCCACGATCAAGATGGGCTTGAAGATTATATATGAAGAAAATACGTAGATCGGCCTTATATGCAAAGTTGGGCTAGATTGCCCATATATCTGTAATGTAATAGATCGTATCTTAGATAGAATTTTACCCGTGCACGGTTAGGTGCACGTCTAAAGTTAGAAAGTCCCTTGGACTATAAATATGTATCTAGGGTTTATGGAAAAAACAACAACACACGTTCAACCAAACAAATCAATCTCGGCGCATCGCCAACTCCTTCGTCTCGAGGGTTTCTACCGGTAAGCGACATGCTGCCTAGATCGCATCTTGCGATCTAGGCAGCACAAGCTCCACGTTGTTCATGCGTTGCTCGTACTGAAGCCTTGTTGATGGCGAGCAACGTAGTTATCATAGATGTGTTAGGGTTAGCATAGTTCTTCGCGTAATATGCTATCGTAGTGCAACCCTTGCATGTCTAGCCGCCCTCACACCTATCTTAGGTGTGGGGGCGGCACCCCGCTTGATCATTATTTAGTAGATTTGATCCGTTACGATTGCTCCTTGTTCTACAAGGATTAGTTTAATATCTGCAATAGTTAGGCCTTACAAAGGGGGGGAGGATCCAGCGGCACGTAGGGTGTCGTTCGCTAGTCCTAAACAGGATGTTCCGGGGATCAACTTCATGTTGGTTTTTAGGCCTTGTTTAGGATCGGCTTACGATCACCGTGCGTGGCCGCGAGGCCCAACCTGGAGTAGGATGATCCGATTATGCGGTGAAAACCCTAAATCGTCGTAGATCTAATTAGCTTTATCTTGATCAAGCAGGACCACCATATATTCGTGCACCCCGTACGAATCATGGGTGGATCGGCTCCTTGAGCCGATTCACAGGATAACCTGAGAGCCGATCGAGGCTCGTATTTAATGTTTACGTGTATGCCATGCAGGAAACTAAGCGAGGCATCTCCATCACCTTCCTGACCAGGTATAGGTCAGGTGGCACGCCCTTGCAATCAGCATCGGACGTGTGACCAGAAGGCTTTGCGGGCCGTCGCTCGGAGGGACCTCAGCCAGCCGCAGCTCTAGGTTGTTCCCGGCTCTACCGTGTTGACCGTCGCTGCTCGCCGGTGGGTTTTGACAGTCAACACAACTTCATCAAAACTTGCATGTATCTGCAAACTAAACTCATCTAAATACATGTATATCTACATAAAATTGAAACCTCATTTTTAAATAGAGAGATATAGATTAATATTTTTTCGAAGATAAATTACGAAAAACAAAGGTGCATTGTTTATTGAAATGGAGTGAGTAGTATATATAAAATCATTTTAGTTGCCAATGATCATGTTGAGGTCCTCTATTTCTTGTTTTGCTCAGGCCCTCCGTATTCTCAGGTACGGTCCTGGTGGTCTATGGACCTGTTTGTAATCTTATTACTTTTGACTTCTTTGCACTGCTAATAGATCGGCGGAATTATGGCAAAAAAGAAGAAAGAATGTGTTCGTATTGAATTGCTTTCGATAGATCTGTTCGCCCCCCCAAGCATTTACAGATGGCACAAGAGATTCAAGGATGAAATTGCTCTCCTTGTTCATAAGGCAAAGAGGAAATCATATCATGGGTAGAACATTTTATATATATTTTACTGTTTGGGATCTATGATCCTTTTAGTTGCTGCTCTCCAGCAACTTTTGTACATATTTCCCTCTTTTTATTAATAAAAAGAAAAAATACAAAGTGGGGAAACCCAGTGGTCAGCCAAAAAAAATATGTTCGCTAGGTAGCAGTAGTTTTGCACTCAGTTCGTTTGCTGAAATCGGCTCAAATAATGTAGCATTTATAGTTTTATATTCGACATGTTTGCTCAGGTATGTTTGCTTACATTCGTAGCTGACCTGTTTGTTGAAATAGCTTATCGCTTCTCTGACCATCTACCTCCTCAACAGATGGACAGAACTTGGATATTATTTCACTCATTAAACACACCAACATATTTGAGTGGTATTGAAGACTTCATGAAGCACGTTAGTGATTTTACTGACAGCGACACGACAAAGGGAGTGATTTGTCCATGCCGCGTATGTTTGAATATTGGGTCCAAGCCTCAACATGTAGTCTCAGATCATTTATTCGTTTATGGGATGGACCAGACATATATCAGGTGGATTAACCATGGTGAACACTATGATCAGCCTGACATTATTGATCCTCTTTATTCTGATGGTTATCGGCCTGAAGATCTCGTCCAGGAGGAGGCTACTGCTAATTTGTTACGGGATCTGTATCCATATGCAAGCCAACAGCCCCATGGTTATCACAAAAAGCCTCTTTTCCATGACCTGATAGAAGATGCTAAGCGCTTAGTGGCCCCTGGTTCTATTGTGTCAAGATTCGAATTAATTGTGAAATTACTTCATGACAAGTCATACCAGGGGATTACCAATAAAGCCTTCAATGCAGTTGCGAAGACATACATCGACGCACTCCCTGGGGCTGGACTGCCAAAACCCTTTTATGAGGTGAAGCAGTACATCAAGGTACTGGGACTTGGATATGAGAAGATTGATTTTTGCAAAAACAACTGTGCACTATTTTGGATGGAGTATAATGACCTCGATGAATGTCCAGTATGTAAGGAATCAAGATGGAAACATGATGGAGCTGGTGGTAAGAAAAAGATTCCTTGGAAGGTTCTGAGATACTTTCCACTTGTACAAAGATTGCAGATGTTGTTTGCTTCAGAACAAACATCTCGGGAAACAAGATGGCACAAAGAGATTCTCACGCCCGACCCTGATTTACTGAGGCATCCTGCTGATGGCGATGAATGGAAGCAATTCGACCTGGATCATCCAGATTTTGCTGCAGATCCAAGGAACCTGAGACTTGGCCTTGCTACAGATGGATTGAACCCATTTGGCAACATGAGCAACTCGTATAGCATGTGGCCAGTACTAGTTACACCTTACAACCAGGCTCCCTGGACATGCACCGATCAGTCGAACTGTATGATGGCCTTACTCATCCCAGGTCCCAAATCTCCTGGGAAGGATTTTGATGTGTTCATGCAGCCTCTTATTAGAGACTTGCAAACATTATGGGAGGGTGTCCCTAAACGGGATGTGTGTCAACCTAAAGAACACAATTTTCTATTACGTGCTGCTGTACTGTATTGCACCCATGATTATCCAGCTTTGGGCACTATGTCAGGCAGAGTAACATCAGGTTATAATGCATGTGTTCACTGTGATACAGATCAACTGGCAGTGAGGATAATAAACAAAATATGCTATATGGGCCATCGCCGTTTCCTTCCAATAGGTCACAGTTTCCGAAAAAATAAAAAAATTGCAATTTATTGGTGATCAGGCCTGTGCAAAGACTGAACCGCAGCACTTTACGAGTCACGAGTTGGAGGCGCACCTAGAAGCGGTCAGAAATGTTAAACCTGGAAAACCACCAGCCGCCACAGCAGGTACAGCAGAGAAGAATACAAGATGCAAAGCGATAGTAGCAGGTAGAAAAAGGAAGAAGAGAGGAGATGAACTGAGTCTAGCAGCTACCAAAAGGAAGATGAGAGATGAAATAGCAGCATGTACCAAGAGGAAGGAAATGGAAAATGATAGACCGAGAATATTTTATAAGTGCAGGGCCACTCTTTGGGACTTGCCGTATTGGGCTGGTAAGAAGCTTCGGCATAATATTGATATCATGCACATGGAGAAAAATATATGTGACAGCATTGTCGGCACATTACTCAACATTCCATCCAAGACAAAAGATAGCTCAAATGCTAGGATTGATTGTGCAACATTGAATGTTAACAGGCACTTGCAACTGGATCGTAATGACAAAGTGAACAAAGGCAAGGAAAAACATTATAAATTTCGAGGCGCGAAATTCACATTGCCAATGCCTAAAAGGAGATTATTTTGTGAGTACCTCCGAGGTGTGATGTTCCCGTTCGGATTTGCTTCCAACATTGCAAATTGTCTCAATGCTGAAGGAAACAAGCTCCAAGGGTTGAAAACTCACGATTGTCACATCCTGCTGCAAAGGCTTTTAGCTATTAGCATTAAAGATTTAGTGAAGCCAAATATGTACAACGTGATTGCAGAGTTGGGAAGGTTCTTTAGGGAAATATGTAGTAAAACTCTAAGCAGAGCTGTTGTAAAATGTCTTAAGGTGGACATAGCAGTAATCCTCTGTGCAAGCTGGAGCTGATATATCCTCCAGCCTTCTTTGATGTGATGGTGCATTTGGCTGTTCATCTACCTGATGAGGTACTTTTAAGAGGTCCGGTACTGTATGGATGGATGTACCCTATAGAACGTCGACTGTGCACTTTCAAGAATACAGTTAGGAACAAAGCTAAACCGGAGGCTTGCATTGCAGTGGCGTATATTGCTGCTGAAGCATATACATTTGCATCAAGATATATTCCTGATATTGAGACCAGATTCAACCGGGGTCGCAGAATTTTGGAAGTTGGAGGATCTGTTTTTAATCATGGTGTTGAGCTAATAGGAAAGAGGACCGAAAAAACATTAGAGTAGTCTGAATTTGAACAGCTGTCTTGGTATGTGCTGAATAATGCTGCGGAGGCTGATGAATATGTTAAGTGGGTACTATGCACACGAAATCCTCAGTTCCTCGCATATACTATGAACTTGTATCAAAATGAAATATATTCAGCTGACTTGGCCATGTTTTGCACATTGTACATGGAAACGAATGGAAAGCTATCGGCACGTGGGAGTGGGTTTCAGGACTGGTTTGAGAAACATGTAAGATGTTCAATTGCACTCTGACTTGTCTATGCGTTTTCACATGAGATGACCTCTTGTCTATTTTGTAATCGTAGATCTCGAAACTCCATGCGGAGAATCCAGGCGCTGTTAGTGCTGATCTCCTTGTCCTATCACGTGGTCCAGATAAGAGGGTGTTGGTAGCTGCATCTTGCAATGCCAATGGTGTCCATTACAGCTCCTATGAGCGTGAACAACATTTGAAGACACGAAATAGTGGCATCACAACCAGTGGAGATCACTTGACAACCAGAAAGAAGAGGTCAGAGTCATTTGACCATTATGGTCACATAGAAGAGGTTATTCAGTTGTTCTATAGTGATAAGGTTACTGTCCGATCTGTGGTTCTATTTAAGTGTTATTGGTACAACCAAGATCCAAACAAGGGCAAAAGTGCCAGAAATGATGGGAATTTCATATCAGTCAATACTACTGCTCAGTGGTACAAGGATGATCCTTATATTTTGGTACCTCAAGCGGCCAAGGTACTTTTCTTGGAAGACAGATCTAGAAAAGGATGGCAGTATGTACAAAAGTTTGTGGCAAGGAACATATATGATTTGGATGAGAATGCGGATCCAATAATTGGTGCCTGATGAACCACAAGTATAGGGGATCGCAACAGTCTTCGAGGGAAGTAAAACCCAATTTATTGATTCGACACAAGGGGAGCCAAAGAATATTTGTAAGCCTTAACAGCGGAGTTGTCAATTCAGCTGCACCTGGAAACAGACTTGCTCGCAAGAATTTATCAGTAGCAACAGTTTTATAGCAATAGCAGTAGTGAAATATAAGCAGCAGAGTAATAAAGACAACAGTAGTGATTGTAGTAAACAGCAGGATTAAAATACTGTAGGCATAGGGATGGATGAACGGGCGCTGCATGGATAAGATAACTCATGTAATAATCAAGGCTAGGCATTTGCAGATAATAATAAAACAGTATCCAAGTACTAAACAACCATAGGCATGTGTTCCGTATATAGTCGTACGTGCTCGTAATGAGAAACTTGCACGGCATCTTTTGTCCTACCAGCCGGTGGCAGCCGGGCCTCTAGGGAAACTACTGGTAATTAAGGTACTCCTTTTAATAGAGTACCGGAGGAAAGCATTAACACTCCGTGAACACATGTGATCCTCATATCACAGCCTTCCCCTCCGGTTGTCCCAATTTCTGTCACTTTGGGGCCTCGGGTTCCGGATAGCAATATGTGTATACAACTTGCAGGTAAGATCATAAAACAATGAATATCATCATGAATCAATAACATGTTCAGATCTGAAATCATGGCACTCGGGCCCTAGTGACAAGCATTAAGCATAACAAGTTGCAATTATATCATAAAAGTACCAACAACGGATACTAGGCACTATGCCCTAACAATCTTATGGCTATTACATGAACAATCTCATCCAATCCCTACCATCCCCTTCAGCCTACAGCGGGGGAATTACTCACACATGGATGGGGGAATCATGGATGGTCGATGGAGAGGCGTCGATGGCGATGATGGCGATGATCTCCTCCAATTCACCGTCCCGGGAGGGTGCCAGAACGGAGTTTCTGATCCCGAGATTGGGTTTCGCGATGGTGGCGGCGTTCTGGATGTCTTCTGGAAAAGTGGTCGAACCCCCTCGCGTTTTTAGGTCAAGGGCTTTAAGTAGTCCAGTGGGGAGCGTCGGGGGCTGGCCGAGGCGGCGTCACCATAGGGTGGCGCGGCCCAGGGGCCCACCGCGCCGCCATATGGTGTGCGCACCTCGTGGCCCCCCTCCGTCTTGTCTTCTGGCTCCGTAAGTCTTCTGTGAAAATAGGCCCTTCGCAATTATTTCCGGGGATTTTCCTGAAAGTTGATTTTCTGCACAAAAATAAACACCAGGGCCATTCTGCTGAAAACAGCGTTAGTCCGCGTTAGTTGTATCCAAAATACACAAATTAGAGGCAAAACAATAGAAAAAGTGTTCGGGAAATTAGATACGTTTTGGACGTATCAACTCCCCCCAAGCTTAGCTTATTGCTTGTCCTCAAGCAATTCAGTTAACAACTGAGTGCGATAAAAGAACTTTCATGAACACATTTGCTCATATGATGTAAATATTCTCATTATATGGACGAGTACTTAGGCAATTCATAATAAGATAAATGCAAATAAAGTCATCTAATAGTTATGTCAATCATGAAAAAGATACCAACAAACTAATAATAAGCATCATGAATCATATCTATCAGCAGGATTGCAATGTTCATAAAAAGATATGATAAAGTGGTATCTCGCTTGCCCGTATTTCTACAGCAAAACATAAATGCCCAGGCACCTCTGAAGTTCATGGAAAGACTAGAAGTAAAAATTATCAAAGATAAAAGCATCAAAGTCATACCACAGTTAACCATGTTCTGGGACAAACATATTAAACTAAGAATGACAATTATGCTCTCAAGAAGGTGCTCAAAGAAAGGATGGTGACTCAACATAAAAGTAAGAGATTGACCCCTCGCAGAGGGAAGCAGGGATTAACGTGTGCTAGAGCTTTTCATTTTTGAAACAGAAGTAAAATTGTTTTGAGAGGTGTTTGTTGTTGTCAACGAATGATAGTGGGGACTCTAACTACCTTGTCAACCAGACTTTCAAGAGCGGCTCCCATGAAGGACGTTATCTCTACCAGCAAGGCAGATCATCCCTCTTCTCTTTTGTTTACACATGTATTTTAGTTTCATTATGGATGACACTCCCCCCAACCTTTGCTTACACAAACTATGGCTAACCGAATCCTCGGGTGCCTTCCAACATTCTCATACCATGGAGGAGTGTCTATTTGCAAATTAAGTTGCTTACTGATAAATCAGGGCAAACCATGTGAAGAGAATTATTAATGAAAGTTGTAATTAATTGGGGCTGGGCACCGCGTTGCCAGCTCCTTTTGCAAAATTATTGGATAAGCGGATGTGCCACTAGTCCATTGGTGAAAGTGTAATACCCTGAAATTTTGAAGGGAGTTTTGACATGACCAATGAGTGGGTTGACTAAATTTTGTTGTTCACAAAATCGGAGTATGTGTATGTGAAAACTGACTACTTATTTACGTGGACTGGAGGTCGACTTAATTTTTATAGAGCCGATTTAATTCTAGCCAATGGGTAACTTCAGAAATCTATATCTATACCTAATAATAAAAAAAGAAGCGTTTCCGTGGTTTCGTCCGTCGGTTTTGGGCTTTCGTCCAACCCACTTTACGCCTTCTATTCAATGTCCCACCTTGGTTTCGTTTGTCCTGTTCTGTCATTGATTGGCAGTAGACTCTTGCTCTAACACGCTAGATACTATCTAAACTAATAATGGTAGGTCCAGGCCACACGCGGATGCAGAGTCCATCAGGACACGCCCTGATTGATCAGACATCCGGCCGACCGCAGCCAGGACGAGAAAGAGTAGGGATTGGACGGGCCATGTCCACGCCGTGATCGATCAGACGCCTGGCCGGTGGCAGTGAAGACGAGAAAGAGTAGGGATTGTGGAAGGAAAAGTACGACGTCGATATGCTCGATGAGGCCACGTCGCCAGCGGCTAGCCTTTAGCAAGCAACAACGAGTTCTACAACTACTACAGAGAAGATAAGGACGACAGGTAGGCCACGCCGCCGCCAGCTCGTCATGCCCAAGACGAGGAGGGACTGAAGCTGGCGACGGCCGATGGGTGCTAAAGTTCAGACAAGAGGACGACGTCTGGCGTGAGGAGGCGGACGACACCGGGCGTGACTGCGTGAGGAGGCGGACGACGGTGCCGTGGACCTGTCCAGGACGGTCTCTGGTCTGTGCGCGCAGTCGAGCGGACTCTGCCCACGCGCGCCTGTCGGTTTCCGATGTACTACCGTGCTGAACTCGGCCGAGAGGGGCGAGCGACAGGGTGGGGCGGGAGTGGCCAGTGGTGGCGGACGAGTGTGTGTCGGGGAGATGGCGCAGGTGCTGGACAAGCGACAATGGGGCCTCAACCGACCACGCCGCTGCCGCAAGAGAGCATCGAGGAGCTTGGTCTGAGAAATGCTCTGTACAAGTGGCGGGACGCCGCCTACGGGCTACGGATCGACCGGGCACTCTGACCGCTGGCGGCGGCGCGGTTGCAGCCAAGCCGCTCCACTCTGCATCCGGCTTCCGCCCCGTCATCCGTCCAGCGAAACACTGCCGGCGAACTGACGGACGGCAGCCAGCTCTACCATGATCAGCGCTAATCACTCTTCAACTCTACTACTCCGGTAGCGTTGATTGTTTGGGCTTGTTTGCTCTCAATTTTTCTTCGGCACTGCCCATGGGTCATTGATTGATTTTCCCTCGTGGCGGGCATTCTGACGTGTTAAAAGAACTACAATCTGGGTACCGGGTACATTCAGTTTTTTTAAGCTGAAGGATACATTCAGTGTTGATCTTTATCGGAAAAAAAAAAACATTCAGTGTTGATGCTAAAGAGGAAGATCATTCCGTTGTACCTTTAGTTGGTGATATTATTTTTATAGGCTGAATGGCTCATCGTATTTGTGTTTCTTATATCTTCTCTTGCAGCAAAGAGAGAAATCAAGACTGATCATCTGGATTTATCAGGTCATTTACACATGTAGAGATATAGACAAGGTGCTATTTTTTTTAATCTTCTTGTCATGTAGGTTCTGTTGGCATAATTAACAATATAAGTTGTCTTAATGACTTTGCTTTAGAGCTTATTTAATCGGCCAAAATGTTCCAATGTTCTCATATGTTTACTATGCATGCCATAGTCATTAGCTTAATTGCATTTTGACTATTTTTCTTAGCTCATGTGTATTGCTCCCGCATCTGTCTCTCCAGCAATGAGACGGAGGAACCCGACGGGTGCTCATTGTGTGTAATTCTTAGGATTAGGGGAGCACCGGCACTGTAGATGCCACAGGCGGGGGTGGCACAAAAAAAAGCTTCCTAGGCTTCATTCCCATCTCTAGGTCATCAACGGTGGAGACGAGATCGGTGGATTCACCCGTCGCAACGCACGGGCAAATTTCCTAGTCTATACCTAATAATAAAAAAAGAAGCGTTTCCGTGGTTTCGTCCGTCGGTTTTGGGCTTTCGTCCAACCCACTTTACGCCTTCTATTCAATGTCCCACCTTGGTTTCGTTTGTCCCGTTCTGTCATTGATTGGCAGTAGACTCTTGCTCTAACACGCTAGATACTATCTAAACTAATAATGGTAGGTCCAGGCCACACGCGGATGCAGAGTCCATCAGGACACGCCCTGATTGATCAGACATCCGGCCGACCGCAGCCAGGACGAGAAAGAGTAGGGATTGGACGGGCCACGTCCACGCCGTGATCGATCAGACGCCTGGCGGTGGCAGTGAAGACGAGAAAGAGTAGGGATTGTGGAAGGAAAAGTACGACGTCGATATGCTCGATGAGGCCACGTCGCCAGCGGCTAGCCTTTAGCAAGCAACAACGAGTTCTACAACTACTACGGAGAAGATAAGGACGACAGGTAGGCCACGCCGCCGCCAGCTCGTCATGCCCAAGACGAGGAGGGACTGAAGCTGGCGACGGCCGACGGGTGCTAAAGTTCAGACAAGAGGACGACGTCTGGCGTGAGGAGGCGGACGACACCGGGCGTGACTGCGTGAGGAGGCGGACGACGGTGCCGTGGACCTGTCCAGGACGGTCTCCGGTCTGTGCGCGCAGTCGAGCGGACTCTGCCCACGCGCGCCTGTCGGTTTCCGATGTACTACCGTGCTGAACTCGGCCGAGAGGGGCGAGCGACAGGGTGGGGCGGGAGTGGCCAGTGGTGGCGGACGAGTGTGTGTCGGGGAGATGGCGCAGGTGCTGGACAAGCGACAATGGGGCCTCAACCGACCACGCCGCTGCCGCAAGAGAGCATCGAGGAGCTTGGTCTGAGAAATGCTCTGTACAAGTGGCGGGACGCCGCCTACGGGCTACGGATCGACCGGGCACTCTGACCGCTGGCGGCGGCGCGGTTGCAGCCAAGCCGCTCCACTCTGCATCCGGCTTCCGCCCCGTCATCCGTCCAGCGAAACACTGCCGGCGAACTGACGGACGGCAGCCAGCTCTACCATGATCAGCGCTAATCACTCTTCAACTCTACTACTCCGGTAGCGTTGATTGTTTGGGCTTGTTTGCTCTCAGTTTTTCTTCGGCACTGCCCATGGGTCATTGATTGATTTTCCCTCGTGGCGGGCATTCTGACGTGTTAAAAGAACTACAATCTGGGTACAACAGTCTGGGGTACATTCAGTTTTTTTAAGCTGAAGGATACATTCAGTGTTGATCTTTATCGGAAAAAAAAAACATTCAGTGTTGATGCTAAAGAGGAAGATCATTCCGTTGTACCTTTAGTTGGTGATATTATTTTTATAGGCTGAATGGCTCATCGTATTTGTGTTTCTTATATCTTCTCTTGCAGCAAAGAGAGAAATCAAGACTGATCATCTGGATTTATCAGGTCATTTACACATGTAGAGATATAGACAAGGTGCTATTTTTTTTAATCTTCTTGTCATGTAGGTTCTGTTGGCATAATTAACAATATAAGTTGTCTTAATGACTTTGCTTTAGAGCTTATTTAATCGGCCAAAATGTTCCAATGTTCTCATATGTTTACTATGCATGCCATAGTCATTAGCTTAATTGCATTTTGACTATTTTTCTTAGCTCATGTGTATTGCTCCCGCATCTGTCTCTCCAGCAATGAGACGGAGGAACCCGACGGGTGCTCATTGTGTGTAATTCTTAGGATTAGGGGAGCACCGGCACTGTAGATGCCATAGGCGGGGGTGGCACAAAAAAAAGCTTCCTAGGCTTCATTCCCATCTCTAGGTCATCAACGGTGGAGACGAGATCGGTGGATTCACCCGTCGCAACGCACGGGCAAATTTCCTAGTCTATACCTAATAATAAAGAAAATAAGGCTTCTTGTTGGTCCGTTTTTTATTGCCCCTAATTTTCGTTGGAATTACAAGGTGTGCCACTGGCAAGTGAAAAACGATTCGTTCCAAGGTTCCAACAGGTAACGTACGTGGGGATTGAGATTGCTTCAGCCAGCTAGGCGTTTTGTGTACCAGACGAGATGGGACTATTTTGGTAATCCAGCTAGAAAATCTCAATAGCTAATCGCTGATTCGCTAGAATGTAGTCCTTGCAACGCACGTTTGCGTACCACGAGCAGAATCCGATCCGAACCAAATCTTCCAATACCGCTATATATATGTGGGTTGCTCGGCCCTGATTAATTAGGTCACCACGGAGAAGCAGGCAGCCATGGAGAGGTTCACGATGGATCATGGCCTCATGGATGCCTCCGGCTGCCCACGAGACACCGTCTAGCTTGAGCTCGCCGGCATCTAAGTTCTAGAAAAGTAAGGCCACAGATCGATGTTGCCTGATTCCGTCCGCCGATGTCGGCTGTTGTTTCGTGCATCCTGACTCCCGGCATCGGAGATCGACGCCTGTCTCCCACCAAAGGCGTCCGTGGTCGAGCTGAGCTGCTGCTGCAGTCGCAGGCGTGTGAGAGAATCGTCGGGGAGTGCGTCGTGAACGAGTACTCTCCTACTTGGAGATGCGGACGGACAGCATCGGCGCCGGCAAAGCCGATCGATCCGGAGCTTGCCGTGCCCATATCAGCATGAAGCATTAAGTCGGCGTCGCCCATATGGGCGTGGACGTAGAATTCTCCGCCTACCAAGAAGTCAGTCGCCGGCGCCGCCTAGCCCGGAGTACTCCAGCATGATCGTTACGCCACACACTGCGTCAGGTACCCAAATTGCCGGCACAAAAAAGTGCCGGTAAAGGCACTAAAAGTGCCGGCAAAGATTTTTCAAGGCACAAAAAAAAGTGCTGCGTTTATTCCAGTCGAGGTAGGTCTTTGCCGGCATTTTTAGAAAAGTGCCGTTAATTATATTTTAAGACACTTCCAAAAATGCCGCTAGTTAGTATTGCCGGCACTTTTGAAAGATGCCATAGAATCTTTTTGCTGGTACTTTCCGAAAATGCCATAGAATCTTTTTGCCGGCACTTTTCGAAAAATGTCACGAAATCTTTTTACTGGCACTTTTCTAGGATACCATCTAAACTTTTTGCCGGCACTTTTAAAGGATGCCTACAATTACTTTTTCAGGCTTTTAATTCTGGTGCCGCTGATTATTTTCTTAGGCATTGTTAAAGTTGCTATACTGCCTGCAAACATTCAAGCAATCTACAATCAAGCATGCATCGCACTCAAGAAGTCAAGCAATGTTTAAAACCAATATTTCCAAGCAATCTAGGTTTAGGCACCACGTGAAGGCTGATGATCAAGTTGAACATCTCTGCATCATTGCGCTTCAGTGTATATATATAGCATTTGGCAACAGCAATAAAGTGCAGAATACATGGAACTTTCGCGAGTAAATCTAATGGCAAAAGCAGACCGCTAGACCAGACCGACTGAATTCTGTTTTGCCCCTGGGGATCTCCCAGGTGTTCTTGTTCACTGTGAGGGGCCCCCTTCAGGATATATGGATCACAGCTAGGTTTACAGTACCGAAGGAGGTTCTGCGGAATCAAGAGATATAAGAAACGCAAAAGGTATCGACAACTGCCTGCTTTTAGCTCCCTAATGCAGCAAGATTCGAGAATCATAGTGATAACTTTTTCTTCTTTGATGTTTTGTTGAGCTTGGACTCTTTCGCAGCCTGCATGAGGAAATCATTCATCAGATATAGGAAGGCCTATCTGTAGTACAGGTATGGTCCGTGTGACGACTAGAAAAAAAAACATGGATATTCCATATGGGTGGTAGACGAAGATGTTGAAACACAATTTAGGTAACATAAATATATCATGTAAAAACACTGCAAGGAGATCATGGACCATTAATATCAGGTTTTATGCTGTGAACAAAGGTGACTGTGCCTAGATTGCATAACGGATTTAGCTTTTAAAAAACTTTTAGGGATGAGGATTGTTGAATGCATTTCTGTCATATTATCTAGTATCTTACCCAATAATTCCTTTGGAAAAGGACAAACGGAACCAAGGCATCCACTACACTATAGTATTACCTATGTTTCAGTAATACTACTAAGATAGTATTACCTTTGTTTTTCTCTTGTTCTTCTTTTTCTTCTTTGCCTTCCTCTGCTCCTCTTGATCAGTAACCTCAGAGGAATCCTCAAATGATGGAACATGCCGTACTACTCTCCCAGAAGTTGATGACTCACCTACATTGGCAGGACAATGTAGGTCAAATTTGGTCTGGTCTGGAAGAGATGTAGGTAAAAATAGGTTTCTAGGGGATGGGGATGTAGGTCGAATCTGCTAGTTCAAAGATATATAAAGAGTAAAATTGTCAACATCAACAATAACAAAAACAGCAGCAAAGCTCAACCACAAAAATATATCTATAGCTAGTTCAGTAATCAGGCAAAGCCCAGACATTAATGGAATGAGTAGAATCAACCAGCATACAAAAAATCCACTACTAAAGTTATCATTAGTGCCTCAATCAATCTATAGCTAGAAACTGCATGGTCCTAAAACAGATGGCACTATCCTTCGAATTTTTTCACATGTTATATGGCAAAAACAGGCAAGACTTCAGAAATGAAATGGTATAAAATAGAAGTACCAAATGGCACCTATAAGGAAATCTATATCACTACTCATTTCGTTGCTAAAGAAGCTTTCATAAATGATAAAACTCATGCGGTACATGCATTTCAAGGACTACAGATGGGTGAAGTGACAACTCGTACCCTTGCTAGCCTTAATAGTTTCCTTTGCATTTTTCACAGCCAAATTTACAATATCAGGATTCAGAGACTCCAACCCATCAGGTTGCTGAAGTTTTCTCTCGAGGAACTTCGCTAACACGGCAGCCTTGTTTGTAGTTAGTGGTCCTCCAGAATGGGCCATCCTATTCGAAAGGAGATGAAAGCATTTCAAGATAATGTCGTGTGTGTAATCCAAACTAAGATTACACTGACACAAAAAAATACTGTGCTCTATCACAATTATATCATACCAAACTAAGATTACACTGACACAAGCAAACATAGAAGCAATAACCCTACTTAATTCAAAATCAGAAACTCGCAACGCAGTGACTCACTCGTGACCTCTGCAGCATGGATGCCTAGCCTGATGCTCGTGTGCGTGTCGGATACAGTATCCGATACCAATGCCTCCCTGATACCCCTTCAATATGTATTGGCAACGTATCGGAACATAAACCACTTAAAACAATTGGTGATACCTTTCCGATATGTATTGACCCCAATTCAATACGTGATTAAGCAGTCTTAACGTCCATTCACCATGTTGATATTTATGTCCAAGCAAATACAGGTTCATGCACTCCAGCTAAGTTGGTTTAGGAATTAAAAAAACAAATCAATCAATTTGATTGTTTCAGAACTTGTGGACGTCGGTCAAATAGGTAGTGTCCTACTCAAATGACAAGTACAGATTATTCAAGTTTCAAAAGATAAGAAAGACAGAGGAAATATTTTCCTTCAAAAGAATGCAAACACAGACACAGAGTACAGAACAAATACTTCGGATACTAGCTCAATATCCAAGGGTAGCAACAACCATTTTACAGTAACATATGATGAAAATGGACTAAAGAATTAAAGTGACATCACCTACAACTGGGAACAGTTTGATTTTAGAACAATGATTAAATGCATTTGTTCCAGCAGTTAGCTGACTGGAGCATTTTGGAACATTTTAGACAACATTTTGGACTGGAATAGTGGTGACAATTGGATTGCACAAGGTAAAAGGAAACTTGGATCTGAAGAGCAAAAGAAGGAATAGGAATTGGTCTGCTGCAGGAACTCTAGTCTAGGTAGTCCTCCTTGTCTGTATATACCTGAAGCGGAGAAGTAAGCCCGGTGCATCGATGCAAGGCTGCGGTTGACTGTCGCTGCCATGTCCATGGCAAGCCTAATCCTCCAGGCCTTGTTGATAAAACTTCTCGCTACACGGTGGAAATAACACACACAAGTCAATCATCTCAAATTCATAAAGAGAGGTGATTCAGAAACGGAAATTTAATCCCGTTTAGCAAAGCTCAAGCAAGGAAACAATAATACAAATAATAAATAGCGAAGGCAACAAGAACACAAACCACCTTAGTTACACTTTGTAATCATTAAGAGTTCAAAACATCCAATTAATAACTCAAGTCATATTCCAGGGACTTTACTCAGAAAACAAGTTTCTTCTGCCTCTGGTCCAACACAAGAAACTTTCAACATGCTGCCAAATAACTTAATATAGGATGGGAAATCACTCAGCTAAACAGACTAGGATATGGGGACACTTGAGACATCTGCCAAAAAACTTGATATAGGATGGATACATGCCCATGAACTCAAAATACACTTCCTCTACCATCCACTAATAATCCTACAACTGGAACTGGTGGCCACTAGAACATCAAGCAGCAGTAAACCTTCCAGTTCACATCAACTTAATATGAACTTGAAAAATCAGCAGCTCCCAGTGCCTCGATAGATGTCTACCTCAACATAGTAGGACATAATAATGGTATAATGTTGATACTAGCATAAAAAATACAGCAGAATACTTGGATAAAGCAGAACCAGGAATATGACAAGGAAATACCACTTCCCCCCAGCCCCACATATCATCCTAAGTTTGTTTCCATATTTTAAGCAAATTAGGAAACGGTGCAATCAGTAATTAGCACGGTTCGTTTGGCATGGTCCCTAAAATAGTGTGTTTACCATTAGTTTGTTTCACCATATATATACACATAATTAAAACAGTACGAACATAAATAATGTGAGGTGACTGATAAGCTAAAAAAATTAGAAAGTAACTCCAGCCATAAATAATGTGAGAACCAATTTCCCTTTTACCTTACAAATCGTTATGCACATAATTTCTACTATGGGAGTATATCATATAAATTATATGGGGGATTAACAGAGGCATCATGCCTCCAAGCATAACCTAGTTGCAGGCATGTTCAACACGCTTGGTTTCTTCATGCAGATTAAAAAGGATAGTTCGGTCAGCAGGGCCATCACAGCAAGAAACACAACCAAACTAAGATGAACCACTCAAGGTTCAGGTATGCAGATATGTACCCCATAGGTACTGTATAAAGAATATCCCGAGGATAAGACTGTTCCCAGCAACGAAAGCTTGCAAGCTCTGTCCGCAAGATGTTTTGGCAAAATCGGAAGCATCAGTACCTGGGATAAAGAAGTTTGAGTATGTCATGTATACACAACAAAGTACCAACAAGAAAGAGATGATGGTCAGAACAAGGGTAACATGAGCAAGTCATCTAAGAGAAACCATTGTGATCTGCAGAACGAAGTTATAGGTAACGAAAAAGCTATACCATGTCAGGTTATCCACAAGGTTCGTTGTGATTATAGGAGCAAGTGGAACCAATAAACCTACTCCTTTCACCGAATGTTACACAATTATGCATTGATGTAATGCAGAAGAAGGTGGCTTGTTCCTTACCCATGCATTTATGGAAAAAAGTATAGTCCGTGCATCAAAACGCAATGGGTTCGCAGCCGTGTTTGCCTGTGGTGGTGGTGGGGCAGCCGACCTGGAACTAGAACCTACACAAGAATACATGATATGAACTCAGACGCAGTCCATGAAACTGGTAAACCTTATGGCTAGTTAAAGCATAGCATAGTTTACCTGTACTGTGCGCCCTAAGCCCCTAACACCCTCACTGGATGCTGGAGGCGAAGACCTTACGTCTGGCCTGCTCGGCGGAGTGGAACCAGTGGATGCCATCGGCTCGACCACCAAATCACGATCCTACCAAGTCAAGAAAGCAACCCAAAGAGCTTTAGAAAACATCATGCTTTGCAAGATATGACTCATAGGGCTGATTCAGAAATGACCAAGTTGTAAGTGGCAAACTAGCATTTATCATTATCTAAACTTTCGGACACAGAGTACAACTGCCTCTCCCCAGAGAGTGGCAGGAAAAGAAAATGCTTCTATCCACTTAACACATGGTTTGTTTGAGCAAAGTAACTAATGGTTCCATGTTCGCGAAATAACACCAGAGGGGATCTAGCAACAAAGTGATAGCTCCACCATGTAGCTAATCAGATGGTAAGTAGCAGCTGAAAACGCTACCCACGTTCAAAACAAGCAACAGCAGCAGATTGGTATTAAGTGCTAACTACTACAGTCTGCTCACCCGCAGGAGGTACTCCGGTTCTGCTACTAGGATCAGCCGGAAAGTGAGTCTAACAGCGCAACACCCCAGTAGCCGATACAGTCACTGCTGCCAGCCATGATGAAGGCGTCAACTGAACGCCAATGACCCAGCACCGACAGGCTTAAAGCAACCTCAGTCCGTATTGCAAGCGCATCCCATCCGAGCTACTGCGCGGGAGGAGGGCGTTCAATTGATGGAGCAACTAAGCAGCGGACGGAGCAAGCAAAGCAGGAGCGAGTGGAACGACCCATTAATTTTCCCGCAAGCAGTCGAAGGTCAAATATGTTTCTATCTAAACCTTTTAGATGGTTTGTTTGCACGAAGTAGCTAATAAGATTTAGCATGTCGCCTTTCACGCTAACGAAATAATACCAGCTCCGAGGAGCTAGAGCTCGATATGGAGAGCATCAACGGGTTCTAGCACCAAACGACAGCACCAGACTGACTCCAGCCAATTTCAGCTAGCAACTAGCAAACAGAAGCTGCCACAAGCATCACGAACAGATCGTAGGCCTGGCCAGCGGGAGCCACTGAATTCCGCTACCGCCACCGGATCCTAGGCAGTGGATGCGGCGGAGGGCGGTCGATTCGGGTGAGCAATTGAGCAGCAGCAGCAGCGGGCGGGCGGGGCGGGAAGTGGAGGGTCTGTCTACTCACGACGAAGCGGTGGTAGAACTTGCCTCGGAAGTGGGCGACGACCTCGGGCTTGGCGGCGAGGTGCGGCGGCACGAGGACGTTGGACCAGTAGTCGGCCCAGCGCGCGTCGCCCTCGTAGTCGTAGGCCTCCGCCGCCGTCCGCTTCTGCTCCTGCGTCTCCGGCGCGTCCGGCGCGCTCGCGGCGGCGCCGCCCGCGTCGCCGCCCGCGTCGCCGCCTCCCATCGTGCGCGCCTGCTTGCGCCGGTGGTGTCGGGGCGGTTATGCTTGGAGGCATGATGGCCAGAATGACTGGCGACGACATCGGCGGAGAAGGTGGCGCAGATCATATCCATATGACTGCCCCGACCACCCACGTCCGGAAGACGACGGAGTGGTGGCCCAGAAGACGGGGGGCGGCGAGCCTGACGCGGACGGCGGAGGACCCGCGGTGGTGGTGGACGGGCACGCCGCCTCCCTTCCCTCCCGCGGTCAGCGGAACCCACGGTGGTGGCGAATGGGGTTTGGGGGCGGACGACGGAGGACGGAGGAGTGGTGCACGGGGGCGCATTTGGGAAGGGGAACGAAGGCAGATCTTCTCTTTCGGCTATTTACTGAAAGGTCCCTGTGTTTCCCAGTTAAGCACTCTAAGGCTTTTCTGAAACTCTGCAACAAATTAACATAGAACTTTGGCGGCATCCAACAAAATGCCGCTAATCATCTAAGCTTTGCCGGCACTTTAGATACTGCCGCTAATTCCTAGCTATGCCGGCACTTGATACTGCCGTTAATTACCAAAATTTTGGCAGCACTTCAAAGAATGTCGCTAATTACCAAAATTTTAGCGGCACTTTCAGTTATGCCTGTGCTTGCCCAGTTTTAGTGGCATTTTTTTATACACCGATAATTAGGTAACCATTAATGGCACTAATTAAAATATGCCGCCTAAACCTACCATTAACGGCACATTGGAAAAATGCCAGCAGCAAAGTGCCGTAAATTGGCATACGTGATGTAGTGATAGGTGGGACAACCCAATGTCCCAATGTAACGAGGGGCACGACGACGACGACATCCGAGTGGCGGCGCCTTCGATCTCGCGCGCACCTGGCGACGCAAGTACCAAAACCTGCCCTAACGCACGACCATGGATCATGGATCGTGGATCGATCAAGAGAAGAAGCTAGGCAGTGGTTGGTCAATCTGCCAAGACCCTGGCCGGGATATATCTTATCTCATGTTCGACGAGAAGAATTGCACCGGCCAGCTCTTCTCGCGTGTCAGCTCCGTCTCTGTCCGCCATCACTAGCTGCGGCCTGTCCGCCATCACTAGCTGCGGCCTCAACGCCTGGATGTTCACGTCGGCCATCAACATACGCGGCCTCCACGCCTGGGCGTTCGCGCCAGCCATCCGTGCCATGATGCAGAGGCGGTCTTGTAATGTGAGACGCGTGCTAGCTTCAGCTGGCTGCTGCTGCTTGATGTGCTGCGCACGCTAGCTTTATTTTTTGCACATACTAGCTGTTGTTGCTTGGCGTGCTGGGTGCTAGCTAGCTGATGCAGCTCGTGGGAGATGCAACCAGGGCCGGCCCTAACATATCAGGGGCCCGGTGCAAGACCAAAAAAGGCCCTATACACAAGCAATAGAGAAAAATTCTTATATTTAATTTAATTAAAAATTAATCATTTAACATAATCTTGGACTCTACTCACGATCTTATTGCATTTCGCCTTAAATTCTAGCTCTCACTTATGTTTACACTTGTGTTTGCACTCCACATCTCTTCTACCTTCTATCTTGCTCAAGGGTCAAGGCTCAAGCACATGAGGATTAGGGAATAAGGAAAGAGAAATGTAGAACAAATCAAATCAAATCGATAGGGATGAATAAGAACAAACAAATCTTGAAGAATATATAGAAGGGGATTATACTGACCGTTTGCAAATTCGAGAGAAATTTCTTGGGAATAAATGAATCATGATCTCCTCCACCATTAATGCATTCAAAACCGCCCCATCATCTGTGCCACAGCGGTGATTGGGCTGGGAAACGGAAAAGTGAAGAAAGAGGCTAGGAGGAAGACGATGTACAGGGAAGTTTCCTCGCGAGACGCGACCCGGCCGGCCGGACCGAGTCAATTCCGTTTCCTTTTCTTTATGGATGTGTGCGTACAGGAAAGGATACGTGAGCTGATTTTGATTGGTTTTTTCCTTTCCAAAACGTGAGCTACACCTGCACCTGTACTACACATGGCCCTGTACTACATACGTATAACATAGCTGGGTGAGGCCCCTAGCGATCGGGGGCCCGGTGCAGCCGCACCGGTTGCACTGCCTCAGCGCCGGGCCTGGATGCAACGGCGATTGCGTTGAAGAGATAAAGGAGACTGATGGTCTGATGCAGCTCGTGGGAGATGCAACGGCGATTGCGTTGGAGAGATAAAAGAAACCCGTTCGAGTTTCTAGCTGGCAATTTGATGTTTAAAATTCAACATAAAATAGTGTATTTTTTCATAGGGGTTCTTGATTCAGTGACGTACCATAATAAAACATTTCCATCAAATATTTTTATGACTGCTATTCTTCAAATCTCTGTTTTGTGTTTAGAACGAGTTTATGGAAATAAGTAATGTTTGCATCTAGAAGTTATGGAAATTTTATAATAGCTTTGTATTACATTTGAAGACATAAAATGCGCATGATTTAAGTAATTACATTATCCAATGTTGGAGGCAGCGGATGATCAAAGAGGCGTCGCACTGTATCGTGACTCCTTCCCCAGCGATTTGTCTACCTTTCTATACTTCCTCGTGGCCTAGCTGAAGTGTTGGGTAGAGGAGTCGGCGGCGTGCTAGCCAAAACGTATATTTTCTTCTCTCCCGGTGCAACGCACGGGCAAGTTTCCTATAAGAAAAAAATGAAAGCCCAACTGTGATTTGGATAAGCTTAGAGGAAGAAGGACAAAAGAAATCTCTACTATATAAAAAGGAGGAACTTCCTCCGTTTTCTGCCATCATCTTTCGTCAACCATCGCTAATCCCGCTAATCCCTATCGCTAATCCCGAACGGGCTTTCGTCAGCCATTATGGGCCGCGTCGCTACCTGCTGGCGCTCGTTATCCCGAATCACGGAAATCACCAGAATCACTCGATCACCAAAATCAATATCGCCCCAGAATCTCATCCCAGATTCTCGTCCCACCACATTGCCGCACCAGAAATTAATCTCGTCCCAGATTCTCGTACCAGAATCATGGCCTCTCTCGTCCAAAAAACAATCTCGTCCAAAAATCAATCTCGCCCAAATTTCGTGGATCAATTCAGTATGCAAATATTCAGTGAATCCAATAGTATCTCGGTCAGCTGAAATTAACTCACCAGCTATGGTAACTGAATTATTTCACGCTATAGTAATTAAAACATTGCCCAAAATCTTTAATAGTATCTCAATAGTATCTCGGCAGACTGAAATTAACTCCCCATCCATCACGCTATGGTATTTAAAACATTTCCCAATTTCGCCCCAAGCACCCCATTATGGTAATGGTAATTAAAACATTGCCCTTAATACCTGAAAAGTATTGCGAGAAGAAAGCATTCATAGAAATAACCTAAAGCATTTTTCAACCTGCTCATTCTCCTCAAACAAACCAGCAAGGGACGTCGCAAGGAGGATCATCATCGAAATTCAGGTTCAGATAGTTCAGGTATGTAATCACTAGCTGATGCACCATCACCCTCTTTCCTCTCGAATCAGCCATGTTTTTTCTGGGATACTTTTGAAGGATTAGAGAATGTAAAGTTACTCACGAATACAATAGATATTAACTGCCTTATCATTACGACCACTAGCAGAGATACATAGATTTTGCAATGGTAAATACATCAGTACATCAACTATGTACAACTGCAGCTATCACATATTCGTATATAATTTATGTTAAGAAGTACCAAAATTGTCGTTAAGATTTCCTAGGCCATGAACTGCAAGCAAGTACATGCTGCAGACAATTATCTTATCACCGACTTGTATGTCTATCCTTATATTTGAATTCATGCCTTGCTGGTTTTGGAAGGACAATTATATTGCATAGGATTATAACTCAGGGTACCTTGCAGTCTTGTTGTGCAAACATCTGTTAATATGTTATGTAGTGCAGATTAATTAGGGAAAACTGATCTGGTTTGCTGCGCTTAACTAGGGCTTAACCAGGTGTTGAGTTTATTATTTGCAGTAAAAGCTTTTGTACTCATCAGTCGCTATGGTCTGAGAACTTAAAAATTCATCTACTTATTTTCTTCGTGTATGCCTCACCAGAAATAAGGCAATGCACACAAAAGGCAATGAATATAAAATTCATTGTTTAAAGCAATAGTGATGTTGATGCACATCACTGCATACCAGTTAAATAAGGCAATACATTGTCCGGCTGACTATCTTTTTATTGTTTACCTATTGACATAGATGAGCTCAACAGATGTGCCCATGGAAGCGATGAACGAAAATTATTCGAGCGCTGCCCATATTAAATACTATATCATGTATTTCCCTCCAAAGACCAAATTGGTGCGGATACTAGAAGCAAAACTTGGAGCGCAAAGATTTAGAGTGCTTGTTTAAACACAACGGATGGTTGGATGCTGATGTAAGTAAACATGTCCATATTTATTTGCAAGTAAACTGTGTTTTTATTTGACTCAACTTTTGCTTCAAATACATGTGATGAATGCTTACATTTACTGCTTAAGGGCTGAAGAACATCTAGCTACTAGGCCAGGTGGTCAAGTTTGGCTCGAAAACACGAATGTCTCGCAGTTAATGTGGCGAGATGCTACAGTCCCCATAAGTTCTCATAAGCAGGACACTATTATAGAACGTGTTCTTGTATACCTAAAACATGACATGGTAACTTTAAAATGCCTTACTGAGTTCAATTTTAATTATAAATACTATGGCTGCCACTTACTTTTTTGTTGTTGTCAGCTCTTTATACCAGTTAATGCAAATAAAAATCATTGGATTCTATGTAACATCGATGGGCCCAACCGTCGTATACAGATACTTGACTCATTTGGTTCTAGCATAGACCGCTCTGACCTACAACTTATCGTAATCACTTAATACTCTCATATTCATCATTACTCGTTTGCAAAATAACATCTATCTTTTGCTTTTCTATTTAACAGCTACAAGGCCTTCAGAAACATCTTGAACTTGCTGCTCAGATGAGCGATTTCAATCTAGGTGATAAGTGGCAAGACCTGGAGTTAACTACCTGGCCATGGAGGAGTCTATTGAGAACCCAATACAGACAGATGGGTATGTTAGAAGCGCATTACCTTTGGGACTATTCAAAAATACCATATAGTTACACATGCATGTAGACCAATATTTGTTTAAACTGTTGCAGATCATCATGCGGCTTGTTTGTGCTGAAATGTATGGAAGAATGGACAGGTGATAAACTAGCTCACGCTGTAACACAGGTATTTTCTCGAGTACTGAAAAATTATACTACTATGAAGATCAATGCTGCCACTAATTAATTATACTACCTATTTTGCAGAATAGTATCAACCTATTCAGGAACCAGTTACCTTTTATTCTGCATGATACTGTTTTGAATAATTTAAAAGGTGCGCCAGAATATGAGCAGCCAGAAAAGATGGAGATACAAGCGGTGTCCTAATGTGGGACAAGAATGGTCCTCCGCCTGCTGAATTATCACAAGGATCTAAGGTAGCCAATGCCACCTCACCTCGTTTGAGGATGCTCAAGAAGCCAATTAAAAAGAATGAAGCAGTTTCCAAACTTACGAAATATATATTGTCTATTAACGACGAGGAGGCCATGAAGTAAGTCCAATTTATATTGTATAATACGATGCGCCATTTAAAATTGTTATTTTTAAACTATGATTAATAACTTTGTGGTTTGTTTCATAGAGAAATATGGGTTCAGAGCTCTAAGCCGTATCCAATTGGTATAAGTCTTAAACAACTGCAAGAGTTGCTAAAGGATACTAATGGTATAGACACTGATTGTTTCAACATGGCTGTACAGGTAAACGCTATAGACGAAGCCCGATTGTTTACGGATACTAATTATCATATTATGGATCTCAGGTTTTATGTAAGTATTGATGTTTAAATTCATCTTATATGGTAACCACATGTCATGTTTTAAGTAACTCTAATAATTCTACTCTCGTCTCGGACCATAGTGACCGACTTCACAAGAAAGCCAAAGCAACATCTACTGTTTGACACTAAGCGCGAGATGATGGCAAAAATGTGTGACTGCTGGCCAGGGATGGAGTTCCATGTGTTAGCCTACAACTCGGTTAGACTGTTTTTCTAAATATAAAATGGGGCGCCGTTTCATACATGGTAATAATTCATAATTCAATTTTTTATGCAGATTTTTATACCATATCGTAGATCTGGACAATGCTACATGCTATTTGTGTTTAACATGGATGAACAAACCGTTACTCTACTTGATCCCTGTCCTGCACCGGACATGTCTAAACAAAGACTTCATGACTACTATGTAAGCAAGCTAAAAGAAATATCATTCTACCTAAACATTGCTCTTCAAGACGCAATTAAAGGCTGGAACGATGACGTTTTCTATTGGTGTCGCATCACACCATGTCGGTTGCCAATGAACCATGACAGGTTAGAATCCATGGCATTATACGTAGTTTTCTAGATCTTGTCTACAATTTAGCTAACAACAATGTGTACTTTCTATATAGCCGCATGTCCGGATTTTTGGTTCTAACATATATGCGTTGGTGGAATGGTAAAGAAGTTGTCCGAGCAAATGGCAAGGTGGGTATCGAATTAAAATCTATCTACAATACTGTAAGTTTGACTTTTTCTGCAGTATTGATGTGTAATCCATGTGCAGGTTGGTTACACCCTACGGAACAAAGCGGTTGTACACATGCTTTCGTACAAGGACAACGAGTGTGAAGCCAACGTTCCGCAATTTGTTACATATTTGGTCAACATAGTTGGGTCAGATTTTTTTCTTTGAAAAGTTGCTGGTTCAGCTATTGTGATGTCCTAAATCATGATGTCCGAACAAGAGTAATGCTATTATCAGTACCATAACTACGATTTTGTAGTAAATCTTTGTAAATAGTCTTGGGCACAGTCCAAGCACGAGTAATGCTATTATCACTTTTTAAATATTTCCTCAGATTTCACTAACAATGCATTTCTTCAATGCAAAAAAGTGTGCATGGTCATCTTCACTTACAGTGAGAAAGAGAGGGGGTGTACCTGCTATCATTGTTGCTCACTTATCATGATTTGGGCATATGTGAAAACATGTTCCCTATGTCTCACCAACCGTTGCTCAGTTCTTCATTCATATTAACCTCGAGCAAAACAAATCACATTGCAAGCTTTAGATATATCCGATTTTTTTTGCAAGCAATTAGTTAATCCATCATGAGTAAGAAAGTACCTGAAGATAACCACTGGTATTTTGGCTTTTCATTGCATACTCATGGTAGACAGAAGACACTGATGGAACAATTACCTACACAAATCAAAGCTTCATCTGAATATACAACAAATGTAAAACAAAACATTCATAGTACGGCTATCTTGTGGTGTCAAACTGGCATCAGATGTATTTGAATGCAAAGTACGTAAGAGCAACAATAGGAACATGAATAGTGAGTCCAGTACCATTTTCTCTAGAGGGGGAGCTCACATTACTTCAAGAAAAATACTTGCACCAGCTACATGAGATTGCACGCTCGGTTGTCCATGATGAGAACCCAGAAGCTCATTTTGCAGTTGGACATTCCTGATGTTGCAGAGCTCAGGGTGTGTGGCTGGGTGAGGACCCGTTGCTGCTGTGTTCCGCACAGATGACAAAGCCATACTTAGAGGAAGAGATAAAAATGTAACACACACATTGCAACTTCAAAACTAAAGGTCACTACTCACTACGACATGAAAATATTCAGAACTGATATGACTCGGTTCTGGATGACAGGTACATATATAACTGTTCATATCTTATTTTCAGCGAGATAATTTTGTGAAACTAGAATGTGAAAGGTGGCTACAGATCTTACTCATAGACATAGTGCATATGTGGCGTAAGAATATTTTTATCCTGTCCCAACTAACCTGGAATTTAATTTCATGTTTGAGCTAATGGTCGGATGAAGTGAAGTTTCTTTAGGTTGCAGCAATTTTTTAAGTCAACAACTTACTACAAGTTTAGTCAGTAATTTCTTGAAGTCAAGGAGCAGAATAATCCATTTTATGACCTGGTTGACATCTTTGCTACATCTATATTTTCAGTTCATACAGGCTACCATCATAATTAGATGGCAACTACAGATTAATGGGATTCCCTAACATTCATTCATTGAATCTGTTCTGCACAACAAATGAAATAACACTATACCTTATAAAAAGGGTGGAGCTTAGCCAAGTTAGAATTAACCTGAAGTTATCATTCCCTGAAGCCTTAGCAGACTCCGCAGAATACATCCACTATGAAACAAACCTCCATAGATTTCTCACCGTGGTCATTTGGCCAGTCGGGATGTATGCAAGTATGTCAGCATCGGCGAAAAAGTTTACAACTCCATCAGCACCTTCAGGGAGTTCTCCACAATAAAAAAAATCATGGTATCAGTTGTGGGATGTGCATGATACCAACTTATTGACAATTTGGAAAAGTCATATAAGCTACCCAGATTCGGATATTGGGGATTTCGCAAGGGTGGAGATAAGAGGGGAACTAACGAACCTTATAGAGATGCGGACCTGTTGGAGAGGCGCGGAAGCAGAAGGATATGAGCGATTTGCCGGGCGGGATTCTCCGATAGGCCACGACGAGCGAGGTGGGGAGGGACGACGACCATCCATTGCTGGATGCTCGCAACACTGCCCGTCGAAGCACGCCGGCGTCCGTCTGCACTTACTCCGATTCATAGGTTTCTCGCGCAGGAGGAGGAGTCCGGTGTTGTGGATCCATCAATTGGGTTGCGGGCGTGATCTTTGCTGGACAGAACTCGCTGCAGCGGTAGGGAGGCAGGGGAAGGTCTGGTTCTTGCTGCAGCGGTAAGGAGACATGAGAGAGGTAGAACTCGCTGCAGCGGCGGGAGGCAGGGGCGGGGGATCTCCTCGCGCCGGCCGTGGGGAAGCTGGTGAGGGGGTGGCCCTGGGAGCCGGCGGCCAGGACTCGGGTCGGGCAGACTTGCCAAAGGCTATCTCCACTGAGTGGAGTGTGAGTACCCAGCAATGTGTCCGATAATCCGATTTGCGCTGCCGTGTTTTATCTTTCTTTTCCTACCTCTCCTTTAATTTCTTCTCCACTTGCTAAGAGTTTTTTCAATTCGGTCAAAAATAGTTGCATCAAAACGAATTCGGTCAAAAGTAATGCTAGAGATTTTCTTTGGTCTAGATAGCGCTAGGATTGCATATTTAAAATGATAAATGTCTTGTTATTTTCTTTTAAATTTTTAGATCTTCTACTCCCTCAATCGACTTAAGGGCATCTCCAACGAGACGACGCAAATAGACGCTGAGCGACCGTTTGCGTCCGCGAAGACCAAAACTGCGTCTGGGCCCTGCTCCAACGGCCGACGCAAAGTGACCGCATAGTCTGCATCAACAAACCTGGCCCAAATATACGGCAGGTTTGCTTCTCCACAGACGTTACGCGGGCGTGCAAAGTGACTGCGTTGGTTGCATCCGGGTCCGGTAGGCAGTAACTAGGTAAGCAAAATATGCCTTCATTACTATTGATCGATCAAAATGACCATCTTTACAGAGATGGTTAGTCGAGTTAACCTAAAACTACAACGGCCGTACATACTCGCCGTCGCGCGGCCTACTACGACCGAGGTTACTCGCAGTCGCGCTGCCTAATACTGGTCGCCGGAGGGGCCGACGCTGTTGTCGAAGCGCGAGCCCTTCACGCACTCCTTGTGACGCGCACACCACCGATCGAACATCTTGTCCTGCCACCTGCGTCGTTCGAGGGCCTCGGCTAGAGAGGAGTCCCACAGGACTCTCTGCGCCGCCACCGCCACCGCCGTCTGGACCGCCTCCGCCTCCTCCGCCGTCGCCGCATGCACCGCCGCCATCTGGGCGTTGTAGCGGGTCATATCCCTAGCCACCGCCGCGACCGCATCCTCCCTAGCGGCGATGGCGTCCTCTAGCTACCGGTTCTCCCGCTCGACCCGCGCGGGAGAAGGGCAGAACCTGTTGGTCGCTGGCGCACTTGAAGCGGCTGGGTACGTCGTCGTCGACGATGTCACGGATGATGGCGTCCGCGGGTGGGGCCGTCGGCAACGGAGGGGCCCGCACCTCCGCGAGCGCCGCCCTGGCCTTGGCGAGCTCGGCCCTGGCCTCGGTGATTTCCGCCCTAGCCGCCATGAGGCGCTGACGCCGTAGCGCGCGCCCTGCCGCCTCCGCAACCTCCGCCTTCGCCGCCTCCAGGTGAAAGGACACGGATGTCGCCTAGAGGGGGGGGGTGAATAGGCGATTTAAAACTTTTACGAGATGGGCTTAACAAATGCGGAATAAAACTAGCGTTTTACTTTGTCAAGCCCAAAGCATATATACTATGGTTCACCTATGTGCACCAACAACTTATTCTAAGCAAGAGTTCACCTATGTGCACCAACAACTTATGCTAAGCAATACAAGCAAGTATGTGATAGCAAGATATATATAACTTCAAGCACGATGGCTATCACAAGGTAAGGTGCATAAGTAAAGAGCTCGGGTATAGAGATAACCGAGGCACGCGGGAGACGATGATTTATCCCGGAGTTCACACTCTTGCGAGTGCTAATCTCCGGTGGAGAGGTGCGGTTGCTTAGTGCTCCCGAACGCCACAAGAGGCTCACCTTGAGGTGTGGTTGCTCGATGCACACCAACGCCACAAAGGCCTCACCCCAAGATGCGGTACTCACACCACACACCGAACGCCACGAAGGCGCCTCACCTAAATCTCCGGTGACCCTCGCCACAAAGGCCTAGGTCACGGTTCCACTAAGGGATTTCCTTCGAGGCGGAAACCGGGCCTTACACAAAGATTGGGGCACACATCCACAACTTAATTGGAGGCTCCCAACAAATCGCCACAAAGGCCTAGAATCCGTCTAGGGTTCCAAGAACCCAAGAGTAACAACTTCCTTGCTTTCACCTCCACGAATCACCGTGGAGAACTCAAACCGATGCACCAAATGCAATGGCAAGAACACCACAAAGATGCTCAAGTCCTTCTCTCTCAAATTCCAACAAAGCTACAAAAGCTATTGGGGGAATAAGAGAGGAAGAACAAAGGAATTCACAAAGAACACCAAGATCAAGATCTAGAGGATTCCACTCACAAAGAGATGGATTTGATTGGTAGAAAAGTAGATCTAGATCTCCTCTCTCTTTTCCCTCAAATGGGGGCAAGAATCATGGAGGGATTGAGAGATAGTGCAAGCTTCTCTAGTTCAACAATGGAGGAGAGAGAGAGTGAGAGAAGCACCAGCCCAAGGAGGAAGAAGGGGGGTATTTATACCCCCAAGAAAATCGAGCCGTTTGGGCAAAACCGGGCCGGATAATCCGGCCTAAGTAAGGGCCGGATTATCCGGGGCCGGATTATCCGGCCTCGGGGACAAAACCTGGACAAAATCCGGCCAAAAATCCGGCCCCATCCGTAGCTGCTTTTCTTCCGGTCCTTAGCCGATTTCGGGGGCCGGATATTTCCGAAATATCCGGCCCGGATAATCCGGCCCGGATATTTCCAAAATATCCGGCCTAAGAAAACTGCAGAAACACCAAAACTAAAACGGGCATAACTTTTGCATCCTGACTCCGATTTCGATGATCTTGGGCTCGTTGAAATCACAACAACGAGCTCTACAACAATATGCATAGAAACATCATAGTCCAGCAAAGGAGGATAGAAACAAATGAAGAAAGGTTTGACCTATCTCAAAAAGACATACCGGTAAAACCTCCAATCTTGAAAATGCAACAAGTTGCCCATGGAAAAACCATTCTCAATGAACTAGAGCTTGTCATGAGAATAAGCACAAGCTCTAAAACATCACATGGATAAGATACAAATAAAACCAAGAAAGATGATGAACCAAACTCGAAAACGCAATAAGTGATCTATGCGAAATCCGTTTTCGATGAACTAGAGCTTGTCATGAGAATAAGCACAAGCTCTAAAACATCACATGGATAAGGTCCAAATAACAACCAAGAAAGATGATGCAAGGATGCAAAGGTTTGAGCTCTCTCCGAACGATACGATCGAGTTACTCACTCGAGAGCCCTCTTGATAGTACGGCAACTAAACTATAAACCGGTCTCCAACTACACTATGAGACCGGTGAGAAACAAACCCTATCAAGAGCAAACCTTATACTTGCGCATTCCACTTGAGCTCGATGACGACGATCTTGACCTCAACAAGATGGAACGCCTTTCTTGCTTGTGCTTGCTTGACGAAGTCTTGTGGATTGCTCCCCCATAATCCACCATGGGAGAGCTTCTTCTTCGGCGCATCTTCACATAACCATGACCACCATGTGGATGGCAAGACTCAAGCAAAGGATCTCTTCGAGATGGCTCATCTTGAACTTGCACTTCATTTCTTCATTCTTCATCATGTTGATGTCTTGAAGTAACTTGAGGGCTCACTTCATCTTCATCTTCAAGACATACTTGACACTTGATATCCTTCATCAATTTCTTCTTATTGCAACCTTGAAGCCAACATATGGTTCAAGCATTGCCTATGGACAACTCCTACAAATATAACTCAATGCAAACATTAGTCCATAGGGATTGTCATTAATTACCAAAACCACACATGGGGGCTCCAAGCACTTTCAATCTCCCCCATTTTGGTAATTGATGACAATCTCTTTGAGAGGGTTTATATAAGGAATTTAAGTAACAAATAAGTTGGATCTATAGAGCAAACTCCCCCATAATATATGCATGTGTGAATGATCTTGACTTTCATTGCATATATTGGCATTCAAAGCCTAGTGGAGTTTCCTCTAAAGATTCAACTATGCAAAGCAACAAGATGCAATGCAATGAAGGCACATGCTTAAGCACAAAGCAAAGACATAACCAAATTCCCTTAAACCCTCCAAACTTCTCCCCCATTGGCACCAATTGCCGAAATGGGTGAAAAATTTAGAAGGCTAATATAGTGAGAGTTCCTCCATAGCGTGTGCATTTCTCATAATTTGAGTGGAATCAAATGCACATATCCAATTACGAATATTCGGAAGGAATCACACCATAGATAGGATCAACAATTGCAAAAAGATAACAAAGTCAAGACGCTTCAACAAATGAAGCAAGCAACCAAATGAACCACAAAGAAGATATCAAAAAGAAAGATAGATATTATGATAAGATCAAGAAGATTGCTCTAAATAATATGAGGAAGCTCCCCAAGGTTTGTGCACAAAACTATACAATTTGTATTGGAGTATAAAGTGCACAAACATGGAATCATCACTCCCATAATATCATTCAAAAACAAAATATACCAAGTGAATCAAACTCTAATGATCACCACAAGATAGTGCTCTAAATCAAATGAGGAAGCTCCCCAAGGTACATGCATAAATTAAAATGTTGTCTTTGAATACAATATGCATAACATGGAATCCTCACTCCCTCATTACCATTTAAAACACAAACATTTGGAATAGATCATAGATAGAGAAATAAGCTTAACACTTGCAACAAACAAATAGTTGAGCAATAAGTAAGAGGCACCATAATAAAAGGCTCAACCAAGAGGATATGTGAAAGGCATGATAAAGCATATTATAAGACTATTATATGGATGAGCAAAAAGCATCATCATAGTCTTCAATGAATTATATTTCTTAGCATGACCAATCAACATGCAACAAATAAATAAGATATCAAATGGAGATGTATCATCTCTTATGTGTATAAGTTTCTCTAAGTGGACAATATCACAAAGATATTTATCCACAAAGAAACATGCACACACCAAATAGATACACAAGAAAAATAGCATGATATCCAAGACGAAGTCATGCAATATACCAATAAGATTTTTGCTTAATAGCATGGCCAAAGGCTCAATATTATCTTATTGTACATTCATGAACTTCAACCACAAACAACTAAAATACATCACAAATATCAACAAGGGATAGAAGATAGTTGGGATGCATTTGAGAAAGGCAACAAGTATCACAAACGGGGATACCAAAAGAAGTAACTAAATTTGCACTTTCATCTATATTGCACATGTGAGAGCCTTGAGGAATTGATATGCAACAAAATTGCTAGATAGGCATAGTTGGGATGGATGAATCATGAGCATGATTTAAAATACTTCCCAACAAATGCACTCATCTCAAATTACTCACATTCACAATAAAGAGGTTTCATTAAGACTTTTGCAAGAAGCACAACATTTGCAAATCAAGAGATTCATGCCAAGATGCAACCATAAGGTTGGATACAAGAAAAGTATGCATGAGAAGATACTTGTTACCAAGATAGCATTGGTGTGGATGTAGTAGATATGTGTTCGTTGATCATCCTAGCTTGCCTCACGTTACCATTGAGTCACCACTTCTTTCCAAGAGTGAGACAAGCATTCAATGCATATCCATTGTACCTAACACAAAGGTAAGTACAAAATGGTCCCCAAACTAATTGGGTCCGAAGTAGTTAGACACACTACAACATATAGGACAAACTCCACAATTCTATGTGCATATAGATATGAAATTGAATTTCATGCACATCTTAGCCAAATTAGGATTTGATGGAGTTTACCCTATATATTGGATCAAAGAAAGTGACACATGCCATAAGATATACATATATTAAATATGCATGCACAATACTTTCAAGAACCAAAGGAAGATACAATTTGGACAAAACACCAAATAAACCAAGAGACAATGGTTGTCCAAATTATATCAAAGAATCAAATCAACACAAGATTGACTCCAAAGACTTATCTCATTATAAGAAGCTAATTAAACCTAAGCACAAAGGAATGAGATAACCAACTCCCAAGAGAGCAAGGTTCCAACAAATAAACCAAACCCTCGACACTTTTTATGATGGCACAAAGTACCAAAAAGAAAATTTTATATCTCCCAAAACCAAATTTTTGATAAAGATCAAGAGATGTTAAGCATTCTAACAAATATAGAAGAGCTCCCCCAAGATTAGTGCATTATCTAGGATTTTTCATATGAAGACAAAATGCACAAAACTAGGATCATCACGCTACCTATATATACTAAAATGCTAAGAAAGTTGAATAGACAAATTAGATCCATAAGATGCAAGGAAGACATATGGGAGTCAAAGCAAAACAAATTCATGGCAATAAATAAGGCAATTTGAACACAAGAGCCAATGTAAATATGATCAATAAAAATCTACCTCATAATAGATTACCAATTGTCCTAGGACAAGAGGTATTTAGGAAATATTTCCCGGTGGTAGTTTGTAAGTAAACGAAAGATCATATTTACAACGAATAAAGCATATGGTAAAAGATAAGAGTTAACCATCATGCAAAGATAGTTTCTTGATAGCTTCATTTAGTCATACCAACATGCAAAGCAATTAATAGTATTCATACCAACATGCGAAGCAATTAATAGTATTCATACCAACATGCAAAGCAATTAATAGTATGACTTGAAGCACATGGTTTTCCAAAAATGTATTGATGGACACGTTGTGAAAAACCATGCCAAGAAAAACTTTCACAAATAAGATCCACAAAGATATTAGCAATGAAGCCATTTAAGCAAATTGGAGCTTGTTTGAGCAAACATGCCACATAGGAGAGAGATAAATTACGGTATCAATTCTATGTGACACAACCTCAAATGTTCACATTTTCTAGGCTTGTAATATGCACAAAGCTTATTACTCCCCCATAATGTGATAAGGAATTTATTTTCACAAGAGGCAAATAAGATCCAAGTAGAGATATTAATGGACATTAGAATTTGAATTTCTCATGAAGATGACATACCACATAGAGACTAGATAATCTTGCAATATCAATTCTAAGTGGTATTCCTCATGTACACACATTGTTAGGATCATGAAATTCCCAAAGGAATGTCACTCCCCCAAAATGGGATTGTCCATTAATCGCTCATAAGAGCCATATAGGATACAACAAGATGCAAAGAGGCTCCAACACACACACAAATACATGGTGTGCAACCTAACATACATAGACTTGATTTCTCAAGAAAAACTAGTAGGATGCACAACATATACAAACATATGTTAGGAACAAAACTAACACATGCAAAGGGGCGAGTAACTTTCAATATAAAAGAGTTGAGCACATGTTACCGCAAGGAGGAACATTGGGTGTATGATAGAAGTAAGATAACCAAAAGACTTGGCTTGAGATAAGATAAGTGATGAAGATCCCTTAATTCTTCATGATGTAACCAAGTCTCCAATGCCCACCAACAAGCACCTATTGATCAAGTTTTGGATTGTTGGTCCCCAACTAAGTTGGGTCCTAAGAGGTTAGTCACAATAGGCTTGGCAACCCAAATGGTTCTTTTCTTGACACCACTTTGAGTACCAACATATTTGGCAAACACATTGCCACCCTCATCCTTACGAAGAGAATAAACATCATCAATGGAGATAGAGTTGGATGAGGTACCAATAGTGCAAAAAGAGGAGATGTGGCCCTTCTCACGGCATATGTAGCAAGTTCTTTTCCTCTCCTTCTTCTCACTAGATTTCTCCACAATGGGAGCATTGGCTTGATTCTTCTTGGGAAGTGGAATTTCTTCAACTTGAGGTTGAATATGAGTTTGAGCTTGAGGCCGCTTCCCTTTTTGCTTCTTCTTCAAAGGGCAAGATCTAACATGGTGCCCTTCAATTTTGCACTTGAAGCAAACAATCTTGGCCGGGTCTTTGACTTGTACTTGGCCCTTCTTGTTGTTGTTGTTCTTGGACTTGTTCTTGTTGTTGGATTTGAATCCAAGTCCACTCTTGTCATTGGGGATTGTTGCACACTTAACATCGTGTCAAGTTTGCATTTCCCTTCATGACTCTTTACCAAGTCGGTCTTCAAAGAAGTGACTTGGGCCTTGAGCTCTTTGATTTCCTCTACATGGTTAGTAACAACACAAGTACTAGAGGAAGTAGAACCTTCATTGTTAGAGCAACAAGGCAAGGAAGATAATTCATCACAAGATTTAGCAATACTATGAGTGGATGAATTACTAGGACTAGCACATGGCAATATAGCATTTTGGGTAGTAGTGCTAGTATCCACATGAGGCTCACAAGGTGTTGCCTTCGATATGATAGTCTCATGAGCTAACTTTAGCCTATCATGGGAGGCTAGAAGATCCTCATGGGAGCTAGAAAGCTTTCCATGATTTTCTTCCAATTTCCCATAATTGCTAGTTAGCAATTCAAGTTGAGCCCTTAGCTCAACATTCTCCTTCAAGATAGATGCTTCACAAGAAGTAGAGTTAGTAGCACAAGCATCATCACAAGACATATTAAGAAGAGAAGGTAACATAGCATGCTCTTTTAAATATGAAGCTTGTAGTTGCTCATATGACTTGGTGAGGATAGAGTGTTCGCTCTCCAAGGCCTTGTGGGCCTTGTCTAGATCATCTAGATCCTTAACAAGTTTATCATGGCCAACACCAACTTTGAACTTTTCATTTTTAAGCAATTTTAATTTAGCTTTAGCATGGTCTCTTTCTTTAGTGAGTTTAGCAAATATTTCATTTTGAGACACCTCAAGGGTTTGAAGTTGCTCCTCAAGAGAGGCTACGGTCTCTTGTTCTTCTTCAAGATCATTCTTTAAAGATGCTACATCATCGGCATACTCTCGTTCAAGAGCACCCTTTTTATCAATGGTGTTCTCATGCATCCAAATAAGTTTTTGGCTCTCAATAGCGGTAGTCAAGATTTCAAAGAAGTGAGAGCTAGCAATTTTATCTTTGTAAAGAACCTTGAATACACTCTCACCTTTATCGCGTAGAGAGACAACCCAATCCTCTTCTTCATATTCATCCTCATTCTTATCACCACGAGACATATTAGGTTCCATGGTAGGAGGTACCGTGGAACCCTTGGCCATAAGGCATATATGAGGACCGTGAAATAAAGATGAGGAGTTACTTGAGGCTCCTTTCAAGATCTTGTCTTGACCAATAGAATCTTTGGTTTCCTCTACATTGTTAGACACACAACAACTAGAGGAAATAGAATCATTTTTATCATGGCCACAAGACAATGCAAGCATATCATCATTAGATTTTTTCAAGCAACTTACACATGATATGCAAGGACTATCAACACAAGAATGTAAATCATTTCTAGTGCTAGATGTGTTTAAGTCCAAAGATGAACCATTGCAATGAGATATAGATGAAGGATCATCAATAGTAAGCTCAATACCAACATTGCAATTTCCATCACCACTCACCATATCATTACCTTGTGTCTTGAAACACTTTGGTGAAGTGGATGAAGATGAGAACTCATCACGGCCGGAAGTGGAAGCAATACAATCATCCTCAATGATATTGGACACATCATATTTATCTCGAAGTTTTGTCCATAATTCATGAGCGCTCCCAAAAGGCATGATTGAAGAAGTAACTACATTGCTCACAACAATGGAAAACACATGAGAAGCAAGAGCATCGAGACAAGAGTTTTTCTTCTCCTCATAAGATAAATTTTGGGGATCCTTAGGAGAAGAAAAACCCATGTCAAGAAATCGCTCCATGTTCGGGGAAATACCCCGCAAAATATTAAGCACATAAATTTTCCATAGATCATAATTTGTGCCATCAAATATAAACAAGTTATTGTGATCTAATCCCCTAACCGACATCTTTACTCTCAAGGCGGTGAAGCCTAAGAATGAGAGACCTTGCTCTGATACCAATTGAAAGGACACGGATGTCGCCTAGAGGGGGGGGGGGTGAATAGGCGATTTAAAACTTTTACGAGATGGGCTTAACAAATGCGGAATAAAACTAGCGTTTTACTTTGTCAAGCCCAAAGCATATATACTATGGTTCACCTATGTGCACCAACAACTTATTCTAAGCAAGAGTTCACCTATGTGCACCAACAACTTATGCTAAGCAATACAAGCAAGTATGTGATAGCAAGATATATATAACTTCAAGCACGATGGCTATCACAAGGTAAGGTGCATAAGTAAAGAGCTCGGGTATAGAGATAACCGAGGCACGCGGGAGACGATGATTTATCCCGGAGTTCACACTCTTGCGAGTGCTAATCTCCGGTGGAGAGGTGCGGTTGCTTAGTGCTCCCGAACGCCACAAGAGGCTCACCTTGAGGTGTGGTTGCTCGATGCACACCAACGCCACAAAGGCCTCACCCCAAGATGCGGTACTCACACCACACACCGAACGCCACGAAGGCGCCTCACCTAAATCTCCGGTGACCCTCGCCACAAAGGCCTAGGTCACGGTTCCACTAAGGGATTTCCTTCGAGGCGGAAACCGGGCCTTACACAAAGATTGGGGCACACATCCACAACTTAATTGGAGGCTCCCAACAAATCGCCACAAAGGCCTAGAATCCGTCTAGGGTTCCAAGAACCCAAGAGTAACAACTTCCTTGCTTTCACCTCCACGAATCACCGTGGAGAACTCAAACCGATGCACCAAATGCAATGGCAAGAACACCACAAAGATGCTCAAGTCCTTCTCTCTCAAATTCCAACAAAGCTACAAAAGCTATTGGGGAATAAGAGAGGAAGAACAAAGGAATTCACAAAGAACACCAAGATCAAGATCTAGAGGATTCCACTCACAAAGAGATGGATTTGATTGGTAGAAAAGTAGATCTAGATCTCCTCTCTCTTTTCCCTCAAATGGGGGCAAGAATCATGGAGGGATTGAGAGATAGTGCAAGCTTCTCTAGTTCAACAATGGAGGAGAGAGAGAGTGAGAGAAGCACCAGCCCAAGGAGGAAGAAGGGGGGTATTTATACCCCCCAAGAAAATCGAGCCGTTTGGGCAAAACCAGGGCCGGATAATCCGGCCTAAGTAAGGGCCGGATTATCCGGGGGCCGGATTATCCGGCCTCAGGGACAAAACCTGGACAAAATCCGGCCAAAAATCCGGCCCCCATCCAGAGCTGCTTTTCTTCCGGTCCTTAGCCGATTTTGGGGGCCGGATATTTCCGAAATATCCGGCCCGGATAATCCGGCCCGGATATTTCCAAAATATCCGGCCTAAGAAAACTGCAGAAACACCAAAACTAAAACGGGCATAACTTTTGCATCCGGACTCCGATTTCGATGATCTTGGGCTCGTTGAAATCACAACAACGAGCTCTACAACAATATGCATAGAAACATCATAGTCCAGCAAAGGAGGATAGAAACAAATGAAGAAAGGTTTGACCTATCTCAAAAAGACATACCGGTAAAACCTCCAATCTTGAAAATGCAACAAGTTGCCCATGGAAAAACCATTCTCAATGAACTAGAGCTTGTCATGAGAATAAGCACAAGCTCTAAAACATCACATGGATAAGATACAAATAAAACCAAGAAAGATGATGAACCAAACTCGAAAACGCAATAAGTGATCTATGCGAAATCCGTTTCGATGAACTAGAGCTTGTCATGAGAATAAGCACAAGCTCTAAAACATCACATGGATAAGGTCCAAATAACAACCAAGAAAGATGATGCAAGGATGCAAAGGTTTGAGCTCTCTCCGAACGATACGATCGAGTTACTCACTCGAGAGCCCTCTTGATAGTACGGCAACTAAACTATAAACCGGTCTCCAACTACACTATGAGACCGGTGAGAAACAAACCCTATCAAGAGCAAACCTTATACTTGCGCATTCCACTTGAGCTCGATGACGACGATCTTGACCTCAACAAGATGGAACGCCTTTCTTGCTTGTGCTTGCTTGACGAAGTCTTGTGGATTGCTCCCCCATAATCCACCATGGGAGAGCTTCTTCTTCGGCGCATCTTCACATAACCATGACCACCATGTGGATGGCAAGACTCAAGCAAAGGATCTCTTCGAGATGGCTCATCTTGAACTTGCACTTCATTTCTTCATTCTTCATCATGTTGATGTCTTGAAGTAACTTGAGGGCTCACTTCATCTTCATCTTCAAGACATACTTGACACTTGATATCCTTCATCAATTTCTTCTTATTGCAACCTTGAAGCCAACATATGGTTCAAGCATTGCCTATGGACAACTCCTACAAATATAACTCAATGCAAACATTAGTCCATAGGGATTGTCATTAATTACCAAAACCACACATGGGGGCTCCAAGCACTTTCACCAGGTCCAGCTGCTCGGCCTGAAATACGTCGGCGGCTACCTGCTCGTCCTCCTCCGGGTGGACTTGGCGGCACATCTGAACAACCTGACCCCCGTTAACGTTGTGCTCGGCCATGGATGGATGCTAGGGTTTAGCTTGAGGTGTACCCATCGTCCCCACCGGTTTCCACCATATATAGCCACGACGGGGCGGGAAACAGCGTTGCCGCGCATGTCGTTTCCCGTGTGCGAAACACCGGCGAAACGCGCCAATGTGTTGGGCAAGCGCGGGAACGACCGTCAGCGCGCGAGAACAGGTAATCGCTTGTACAAAATCACCACTGCTGCTGGTGATTGTAGCAGCTTCCGCCGCCCATTAAAGGAGTCGCCGCCGTCCATTTTGTGAGATAATTAAACATCCAAAAGGAGAGGTTGTTAAGTTGATGGTTATGACTATCCAAAACAAATGTGTGGGACTTACCGTGGAAGAGTAACAAGATGACCTAGAACTTAAACCACGTAGATGTATAAAAAAAATGTTGTCTTGTTATTACGTTCATGTATCTTGTGGCTATGTATTAAGTTCTTATGTGATACGGTCCAACCAGCCTTTGGTCCTCTTTTGTATTGTCTACTACTTTGCTACTCTATGTACCCACCTAAAAATCTACTATCATTCTTTTGAATTTTTATACGTGAGTTATGGATTATAATTATGTATCGAGAAATAAAATTTGAGTACCCGTAGCAACGCACGGGCATTTGTACTAGTAAGGGTGTGTTTGGTAGACCGGGGCACCAGAGAATCACTATCTCCACTCATACATGCTGCCCTTATACAAGCTCAGCTCAGATTTTGTCCCTTGTTTGTTAGCCTGGATGTGGTGAAACAAGCTGGCCTGAGATGTTGTTTGGTGAAACAATCTGGACTGAGATTTTCTCCCACGTTTTTTTACAAAGAGGTCCTGGAACAGAAAAGGAAAAAGCAATCGGGTCCTTACACAGAAAAGGAAAAAGCAATCGGGTCCTTACACAGAAAAAGAAAAAAGCAATCGAGTCCCTGTTCGCCGGCGCCGCTCACGTCCGCAGGCAGCACGTCCGGAGCTCAGAGGCGACCAGGTCGGCGTTCTATCAGCACGAGTCCGACGTGCCGCGCCACCGGCTCGACCCGCTCACTGTGACGGAGGTCAACCGCGCGCGCGAGCTCCTGCCCGCGCAGCCGCCGTTCGTGTCATCGCCGTCGTCCCTGGCCGTGCACGAGCTCGCGCCGACGAGCCGGAGAAGCCCGTCGTCCGGCGATGGCGCAAGAGCGCGCTCCCGCCGCGCCGCGTCGTGGCCCGACGATGACCATGGACGGACGAGCAGAGGGCCCTCTGCGCGGCGGCGCGGCGCCATTCTCGGACCCGGCGTTCAACGCCAGCATCCGCCGCCGCGGGGTCCGCACGGGCGACGTCGCGTGCCTGCCATCTCGCCGGAGCACGGGGAACGGCTTGGCGTCAAATCTGCGAGGGCGTGAAGCAGAGTCCCCAAGGAGATGGCCTCGCACGGTGCGGTCTCAGGGCGAGGAGCGATAGAGATGTTGGGGAAAATGGGAGCGATAGGGGTGGGGGGTCTGGGGCGCGGGCCTGGCGAGGGCACGGCTACAGTATTCTGCGGGATGAGTTCATCCCGGACGAGTAGGGAAGCTCGATTCGAGCTTCGCTCTCGGGCAGGGCTCTCGGTCGTTTTCCGTATGAGATGGGCAGTGGGCAGTTGAGCCGACCCGATCTAACAAACAGCTTCTCTTGCCAAAAAGTGGGATGAGGTGAGAAAATCTGACCTCCCCCAGTCTACCAAACACGCCCTAAATATCCCACCAGGTTCCTCTCTTGGTTATGAACGAAGGCAGGTACCAAACCACAAGCGAGATCCCAAATCATTGCCGCCGCCTGCCTGGTTTCCCTCCCCCACGACCCTCCTGTTTGGCCGGCCGCTGGTTGCTGTTCTCCTTCACATCCTTTATCGGCTCGGTTACAGTTCAGTGAGAATATTCGCCGGCGCCGCCTCGCCGTGCAACCGTTCGCAAGACGCCGTCACGCGGCATAGGATATCCGATCTGTGCTGAACCGCACCATCAGGTATGTACGTCTGCTGGCTGGTCGGGAGGTCCTGCAGCTGATTAATCTCCTGATATTCTGTCCATCGAGTAGAGTCACGAACCAATCAGTTCGGTAGCCATTAGCTAGTTGATTCGATCTGTTTCTTGGAGCAGCTACATGATGTCTGGTACTTGTATAATCTAGTATTACTGAGTAAAAGGATGCACCAACGTGAAATCTCTAGGGGTTCCTTGTTTCCTACGGAGTACATGGTAAATACCAATCCAGATCAGTTTGCTAGTACTTGGAAATTAGGAATTTCTTTTGAATAAGTAACCTGGAAAAAGATGACACCCGCATAGAAGTGAATTATCTATCTCTTAAAACAACGACTTGTATCCCCTCGTTGATGTAGACCATGGTACATTGTTCAAGTGTAAATCTGCTATTAGAATTTTGCAAGTGAAGGAGATAGACTAGGATATCACGTAGGGACACCTGGAAGTATTTAGGCGTTTTTCAACAGTCTTGCGTCAAATTTATAATAGTAGTTCAACCCGCAGGTTCTGAAGTCATGGATGGTCTAAGTGAAACCTTTGACAATTCAGCAATTTGAGGCAAGTGCATTACGAACCTTGTCGCCTTAATGTTTGATTGTGTGGCTTGTGTGCTTCTGGTGTGCTTCGTTGTTAATTGGTAATTTGACTCGATAATTTCCTTCTAAACTTATTGGGCCGCGGGTTGGTAAATTCCGAGCCAATACTGCCGCAGGTTGGTAAACTCCGAGCCAGTACTGCGAAAACCCATATTCCAGTTTTCATATAAAATCTATGTTTCCGAGTGAAGTTCCAATGCTTGTCTATGATTTATGTTTTTACGGTTCCATGTTGTACTTGCTGAGTATTTTCATACTCACTCTTGCGTTTCATATGGATTTCAGGTACTAAGTGAACACCATGCATGGGGCCCGGGCGTAGTACATTTACACGGTTGAGCACATCACACTTATTTAGATATTACGATGTAGATATATATGTTTCTATACCTATTAGTCGTATTGTATTAGTCACTTAATCCCTGTTACCTTGTGAACAAATATATTTGGCGTCTCCCGATATGTTGGGATTTTGTGAATCACGAAGTTGTTTCTTTAAAGTTGAAATGTCACTACATATCCTCTTATTTCTATCTGCATGTCGTGGATGTCCTTATATACAAAGAAAACTCTGCCCAATTTTTGAATAATCACTTGACTTCCTAGTTTTTTTTGTATAATGTGGTAGCATCCTAGGAAGGGTCGATTCCCGGGATGTTACAAAAAGTCTGTCAGGAGTAAATGACAAGGTTGAAAGATAAAACACCACATACTTCCTCATGAGCTATAAAACATTGACACAAATTGAGAAGTACTTTGAAGGTTTTAAAGGTAGCACATGAAAATTTACTTGGAATGGTTTGAAATGCCATGCATAGATATTTATGGTGGACACTTTGGGATAACTTGGTTTTCAGGGGTTTGGAAGCACGAGCAGCATTCCCGCTCAGTACAAGTGAATGCTAGCAATAGACTGGGAAGCGACAATCAAGAGAGCAATAATTGTCATAATCATGCTTGCGGCAGAATAAAATTAACGGAGGCATAAAAGTGATACAAGAACTCTGAAGCAAAGTAAATCATCAAGGCTTAATTGACTTTTTGTTTAGTCATATGCATGCATGAGCATGTGCCAAGTCAATTCAAACGAGTTATTCAGAGGAGGATACCACAATGTCATACCTATCTATGAATAAAACAATGCAAGCAAATGTTTATGACATGCTACTCATATTAATAAATTGGAGCTAAACATGAGAGATCATGAACTACTAGACTTTCATTAAATGACATATACCTCACATGAACCAACTAAGCATGCTCACATGCATGAGTATATGTACAAAAATGAAAACAAATAGAGTTCATACCAGCCTCTCACCACAGTCGAGTTGTCGTAGATCGTCATTATTGCCTTTCACTTGTGTAGCTTGAATAATATGAAATGAAAACCAAGCTCCAACCACCGGAGACCGCTGAACTCCATAATAAACTTTACAAAACCGAAGAAGAACAACAAATATTTTTGGTGTTTTCGAATTGGAAACAAGAGCGAAAGTAAAATCTTTTTGGATTTTCTCATAGCAAACCAACGATAGTAGATAAAGCAAAATAGGAACAAGAAACCAAATAAACAAATGATAAAGAGAAACAACAGAAATATTTTTGGTCTTTTTGTGTTTTAGAAAAGAACAAAAACAAGAGAATGAAAACTAAAAGAGTCACAGAAAAGCAAAGTGGCAGAAATCTGCCAAAACTTGACAGCAGTACAGTAATCATTTTTTTAGAAAATCTTCTGCTGTTCAACTCGAAAAATGCTCAACTAATGAAAGTTAGATAATAACCTGGGAACATGCATAAAAATTTGCAGCTCAAAATAACGTTCTGGCTACGCACAGGAATTTTTTCAGTATCAGTCCAGAATCTGTTTTTTTAGACAGCACTTTCCCAAATATCATCTTCCTCATATTAGAGGAAACCATCGGCACACAAATGAAATAAAAAGTAAAAGTAAAGGTTACTACAGTACTAACGACCTTCAAAAACTAAAAATAAGAAACCTACTGAAATAAAAATAACCGAAAGAGAAACAACCAAAAAGAAGCGAAACAAATATGTACAAATGACTGGCAATTGTAATATGCAACGAATGAGTGATGCCGGCATACCTCCCCCCAAGCTTAGGCTTTTGGCCTAAGTGGAGATCAACCCCAGCGAGGGTCAGGGTTCCATGCTGGTGGATCATACATGGCGTGGTCGTAATAAGATCCCTGTGCCGAAGAAAAGGATGAAGGCTCCATATGCGTGAAATGCTGATGTGAAGAACTTGTTGCGTTGGATGACAAGTCGAGGTGTTCCTCGGCCTCCTCCATGCCGTCCCCTGCATGATGGCCGCAACTCTCTATGTATGCATCAAGTTCATCTTCTGTGACCGACCAACCGTTCCTGGAATCAAGGTTAAACAAAGTAGGTGCAGGCAATCCAACTAGCCTTTCGGATTTAATTACTCTCCACTTTTTCTTGAAAAAGGTTATCTCATAGGACATGTTATTAAAGTTAGACCGATTAGAAACAAAGTCATATTTTATCATGGAAACAATATCAAGTTTCTCTACAGAGAGCTGAACATCCAGAGGGTGAGGTTCTACACCATGCATAGCTAGCAAACGAGAGGCAATGAGACCTCCACAAATTCCTCCTTTATCACGGTTAGTAGCAAGTCTAAATGCTATCAAAGCACCCACATTATAAGTTCTATCATGTTGCAATGCAGCAACTAAGAAAACCAAGTCATGGATAGATAACTTATTTGCATTCTTTCTAGCAAGAACACACTTGGTGATAAAGTAAGCAAAATAGCGATAAATGGGAGTTGAATACTACGAATTTTACCACTCTCATCTGAGAAGTTTCTCCCTTGACAGATCATCTCGTATAGATTCAAGAGTTGCCGTGGCAGCCCCCTAATCTTCTCACATGATCCCCATTGTGGCACTTTAATAGCTGCACAAAAATCATCAAAGGGCAAGTTGATAGTTTTATTGTAGATTTTATATTGAACCATGGGGTTAGGTTGGGACCAATGGAATTCAAAATCCTGCACCACTGACATGGTTAGTTTTACATATTGATAAGGTTCACCAACAACAAAATCTTCTAACCCTGCATTAGAAATTAGATTTTGAACATCCTGAAAAATCCCTGCACTCTTCATGAAATCGGTACACGGGTAGTAGGAGGGGAATATCCCCTCTTCACGGTGGACTCTCATAACTTCCTGCACCACCAATTCATGTTGATTGAGTTGATGTCTATTTCACTCCATTTTCTGAAATTTTTCAACAAACATTATAAAATCTGATTTTGAGACATATAAATGAGGGAGACTACTATAGGAACTTAATAGAGTACTTAAACATGCATCAAAACTAATTTTTACAACTTGAATCAAGCATGCAAACTCACTTAACATGTCACCTACATCAGCAAATTACTCAAGATATACTCAACTATACAAGATTCTATTTGGATAATCGGAGGAGTCACATAACGGAGATCAAATGCTCCAAATCTCAGCAGCAAAGATGGGCTGAGCAAGGAGATCGAAAAATCCTGAGCTCTCGGGCGAAAACGCGAGTGAGAACGAACTGGTACGAGTGTTTTCGGGAGAGAGAGTGGAATGAGTGGAAGGGATGACTGAGTGGGGCCAGGTGGGGCCCTCACCACAGGGTGGCGCGCCCCCCTCCTTGGCCGCGCCGGCACATGGGGTGCAGCCCTGAGGTGCCCCACTGGTCAGCCCCAGGCACTCCCAGGTTGCATTTTGAAAAATAGGACCAGTGATATAATTTTTGTAAATTTTTGAAAACTTTGAAAAATGCACATTTCTGGGTGTTAAAATAACTATTTCAGGACAGAAAAAGATTTTCAAACTTCTAAACAACTAAAGCATCTTGCAAAACAAGTAGTACTACAGCAAGTAAAACAAGTGGAGAAAGAAAGAAATGTTGTTTAGCTCTTCCATGCATATAAAATGTACTTGTTAACAAGGTTGATCAAGTCTTGCCACCAAATAAATTTTACATGTCATAAGAAGAAATAAACCTCAAATCAATCATGTTACCTTATATTGTATTGATATGGATCTAATCACAATAGTTTGATATCGTTCTTTAGGCTCATATATAGGACAATCAATAACTCCCACTTTGATAGAACTCAAATTAGAAATTGTATTAACTCCATATACTTTATCAATCCTCTTGGGAAAATAAACAGTATGTTCCTTGTCATCAACATTGAAAGTGACTTTTCCTTTATTGCAATCAATAACAGCCCCTGCAGTGTTAAGAAAAGGTCTTCCAAGAATAATAGACATATTATCATCTTCAGGCATTTCCAACACAACAAAACCAGTTAATATTAAGCAATTTTGAGTAACTTGAACAGGAACATCTTCACATATATCAACAGGAACAGCAGTAGATTTATCAACCATTTGCAAAGATATATCAGTTGGTATCAACTTATCTAGATCAAGTCTCTTGTAAAGAGAAAAAGGCATAACACTAACTCCTGCTCCCAAATCACATAGAGCAGTTCTAACATAATTATTCTTGATGGAACAAGGGATAGTCGGTATATCTGGGTCTCCCAGCTTCTTTGGAACCTTGCCATTGAAAGAGTAATTAGCAAGCATAGTGGAAATCTCCTCATTAGGAATTTTCCTTTTGTTAGAGACAATATCTTTCATATACTTTGAATAAGGAGGCAATTTAATAGCATCAGTCAAAGGGATTTGCAAAAACAAAGGTTTCATCCAATCACAAAATTTATTATAGTGTTCTTCCTCCTTTGATTTTAGTTTCTTAGCAGGAAAAGGCATTTGCTTTTGAACCCAAGGTTCTCTTTCATTACCATGTTTCTTAGCAATAAAATCTTCTTTAGTGTACTTTTTATTTTTAGCATGCTTTTCAGGTTCATTTTCAGTCTCTTCTTTATCAGAAGCATCATTCTTATCATTATCTTTATCATGTTCATTACCACTTTCAGTTTCAGCATCAGAAATAGAAATACTATTAGGATCATTAACAGGTTCAGAAGATTCTACAACAGTTTTATGTTTCTTCTTCTTTTTCTTAGAAGGACCACTAGTTTCTTTAGTTCATTGAGAATGTTGTTCAACTCTTTTGGGATGCCCCTCAGGATATAGAGGATCCTGAGTAGAAACACCACCTCTAGTTGTTACTTCATAAGCATGTTTTTCTTTATGAGTATTTTTTAACAAGTAATTTTGAACTTTAGTAAGTTGATCAATTTGAGTTTGAACCATATGAAAATGTTTAACAAGCATCTTAACATCATTGGAGGTTCTCTCCACAATATCATGCAATTTACTAATAGCTTGAGAGTTTTCCATTAGATGATTCTCTACTCTCATATTAAAGTTATTTTGCTTAACAACATAATTATCAAATTCATCTAAACCTTGATCAGGAGGTTTTGAATAAGGAATGTCCCCTCTATCAAAGCGTTGAAGAGAATGTACCTCAATTGTGGATGAAGGGGGAGTTATCTTACATAATTCCTCTATGGGAGGTAAATTCTTCACATCTTCAGATTTAATACCTTTCTCCATAAGAGATTTCTTGGCTTCCCTCATATCTTCATCATTTAATTCAATCATACCCCTCTTCTTCAATATTGGTGTTGGGGTTGGTTCAGGTGTAGTCCAATCATCATGATTTTGGCTTATTCTAGCCAACAATTTCTCAACTTCGTCTGGAGTTCTTTTCCTGAAAACACAACCAGCACAACTATCCAGGTATGCTCTAGACTCAATGGTTAGTCCACTATAAAATATATCAAGTAAGTCATGCTTTTCCAAATCATGTCCAGGCCGAGCTCTAATAAGAGAGCAAAACCTTGCCCAAGCTTCAGGCAATTTCTCTCCATCTTCCTGGTCAAAACTATAAATTTTCTGCAAAGCAATATGTTGAGCACTAGCAGGAAAATATTTTCGAAAGAAAATATCAAGCAAACAACTTGGACTATCAATAGAATCAGGAGGCAAACTATTATACCAAATTTTAGCATCATCCTTTAATGAGAAAGGAAAAAATTTAGCAACAAAATAAGTACGCTTCTTGGTATCATCAGAAAACAAACTACTCAAGCTAGAAAGCTCAATCATGTGCTCTACAGCACTTTCTTTTTCAGTACCACAAAAAAGGTGTTTTCTCAACAATAGATATATGAGATAAATCAAGAGAAAAATCATAATCCTTATCCTTAATGTTTATAGGAGATGTGGCAAATTTAGGATCAGGAGACAGTTTATATCTAACAGCACGTTGTGCAAGAAGCTTTTTAATGTTACTTGCATCATTAGTAGCATTACATTTATCAATAAAATCATCATCAAGTTCCACATAATCTTCATCAAGATCATCACTAGAGTGTTCAACAGACTCAGGTGAATTAACAGGTGTAACAGTATTTTCATTAGGAATTTCAGTATTTTCAATTTGTCTAGGCCTAGCAATTGTAGCATCTAGAAAAGGACCTAATGAACCATTATCATCAAGCACAGTAGAAGCATCATCAAAATTATCAGAGGAATTTTCAGTTTCAGCAGAAGTACCAACACGTGAAGCTTGTGGTGGTGAAACAAGTTGACTTATCACAGATGGTGAATCAAGAGCAGCAGAGGTACTCAGAGTTGTACCTTTTCTTGTAGTGGATGGTGATGACCCACAAGTATAGGGGGTGTATCGTAGTACTTTCGATAAATAAGAGTGTCGAACCCAACGAGGAGCAGAAGGTGTTGACAAGCAGTTTCGATGAAGGATTCACTGTAAATGCTCACAGACAAATATTCAGGGGGTTTTGATATAGCAGATAAATAAAATACAAGTAAGTAAAATGCGAGAGTAATAATTGCAGCGAGTGGCCCAATCCTTTTTAGTACAAAGGACAAGCCGGTTTGTTTACTTATGATGACCAAACGTTCTTGAGGACACACGGGAATTTAGTCTAGTGCTTTCGCTTCATATAGTTGCATAATCTTCTTTGTTTTGATAAGTGTTGTGTGGGTGAACCTATGCTAATGCACCGCCCTTCCTAGGACTAATACATACTTGTGATTAAACCCCTTGCAAGCATCCGCAAATACAAGAAAGTAATTAAGATAAATCTAACCACAGCTTTAAACTCTGAGATCCTGCTATCCCTCATGCATCGATATACCAACGGGGGTTCAGGTTGCTGTCACTCCGGCAACCCCACAATTAGCAAACGAATACAAGATGCATTCCCCTAGGCCCATAAAGGTGAAGTATCATGTAGTCGACGTTCACATGACACCACTAGAAGAATAACACCACAACTTAAATATCAAACCATTAAATATTACTCAACATAGTTCACTACTAACATTTAGACTTCACCCATGTCCTCAAGAACTAACCGAACTACTCGCAAGACATCATATGGAACATGATCAGAGGTGATATGATGATGAATAACAATCTGAACATAAACCTTGGTTCAATGGTTTCACTCAATAGCATCAATAACAAGGAGTAATCAACACCGGGAGAGTTTCCCCTATGAAATAATCAAGATTCAACCCTAGATGTTACAGCGGTGACGAGGTGCAGCGGTGGAGATGATGGTGTCGGCGGTGGAGATGATGATGATGATCCCAATGAAGTCCATCTCGATGGCGGTGATGATGGCGACGATTTCCCCCTCCGGGAGGGAATTTCCCCGGCAGATTTCAGCCTGCCGGAGAGCTCTTTTCTCTCTGGTGTTTTTCCGCCTCGCAGAGGCGGCTGTGTCTATTCTCGATCCTCCCGTACACCTTAGGGTTCTCTGGAGATGAAGTACGCGAAAGGGAGATGGCCGAGGGGGGTCGTGAGCCCCCTCCCCACATGGCGGCGCGGCCAGGGTGGAGCCCGCGCCGGCCTATGGGGGGGCCCATGGCGGCCCTCCTCGGCTTCCGTTTTTGGCTGGCTCCGTCGTCTGGAAAAATAGGAGCTTCGATATATTTCCCGTCAATTGTTGATCTTCAGAAATACTGTATCCTGACGGTGCTTTTCCAGCAGAATCCTTACTCCGGTGAGTAATTCTCCAATAATCATGAAACATGCAAAATAGGTGAAATAACATAAGTATCATCTCTAAATATGAAATATATCAATGAATAACAGTAATTACGATATAAAATAGTGATGCAAAATGGACGTATCAACTCCCCCCAAGCTTAGACCTCGCTTGTCCCCAAGCGAAACTGAGCTCAGTAAACAAGACCTCATGTTTATGGAGTGAAGAGTCGATAAATAAAATACGGACAAGAAGCATCACATTTATTAATCTACACAAGACATTCTAGTAAACAACTTCCTCATATAACTCAACTTGAAACAAGTAAAGAGAAATCACAAATAAAGGTGCATAGGAAATCATAATTGGTGATGGCAAACTTTGTTCTTGGTCAGAGAATGATTAACAGATTGTACTTATTTTCCAAGCATAGATAACCTTCAAAGTCATATTCATTCAGATAAAATTGGTACTAAACAAGGAAGAATAAAAGACATGATTAAATAGGTCACAATATAGATGGTTGGATCAAAACAACTCAATTGCTTGCTTGAGATGGAGGGAAATAGGTTTACTGACTCAACATAAAAGTAAAAGATAGGCCCTTCGCAGAGGGAAGCAGGAATTAAATCATGTGCTAGAGCTTTTTAAGTTTTGAAATCATATAGAGAGCATAAAAATAAAGTTTTGAGGGGTGTTTGTTATTGTCAACGAATGGTAGTGGGCACTCTAACCCCCTTGTCAAACAGACTTTCAAAGAGCGGCTCCCATGAAGGACGTTATCTCTACCAGCAAGGTAGATCATCCCTCTTCTCTTGTGTTTACACATTGTTGACGTCCGAAACCCACCGGCGGGCAGCGACGGGCAACACCGTAGAGCCGGAAACAACCTAGGGCTGCGGCTGGCCGAGGTCCCTCCGAGCGACGGCCCGCAAAGCCTTCTGGTCACACGTCCGATGCTGATTGCAAGGGCGTGCCACCTGACCTATACCTGGTCAGGAAGGTGATGGAGATGCCTCGCTTAGTTTCCTGCATGGCATACACGTAAACATTAAATACGAGCCTCGATCGGCTCTCAGGTTATCCTGTGAATCGGCTCAAGGAGCCGATCCACCCATAATTCGTACGAGGTGCACGAATATATGGTGGTCCTGCTTGATCAAGATAAAGCTAATGAGATCTACGACGATTTAGGGTTTTCACCGCATAATCGGATCATCCTACTCCAGATTGGGCCTCGCGGCCACGCACGGTGATCGTAAGCCGATCCTAGACAAGGCCTAAAAACCAACACGAGGTTGATCCCCGGAACATCCTGTCTAGGACTAGCAAACGACACCCTACGTGCCGCTGGATCCTCCCCTCCTTCGTAAGGCCTAACTATTGCAGATATTAAACTAATCCTTGATGAACAAGGAGCAATCGTAACGGATCGGATCTACTAAATAATGATCAAGCGGGGTGCCGCCCCTACACCTAAGATAGGTGTAAGGGCGGCTAGATATGCAAGGGTTGCACTACGATAGCATGTTACGCGAAGAACTATGCTAACCCTAACAAATCTATGATAACTACGTTGCTCGCCATCAAAAAGGCTTCAGTACGAGCAACGCATGAACAACATGAAGCTTGTGCTGCCTAGATCGCAAGATCTAGGCAGCATGTTGCTTACCGGTAGAAACCCTCGAGACGAAGGAGTTGGCGATGCGCCGAGATTGATTTGGTTGGTTGAACGTTGGTTGTTGTTTTTTTCCATAAACCCTAGATACATATTTATAGTCCAGGGGACTTTCTAATGTGGGCGTGCACTTAACCGTGCATGGGTAAAACTCTATCTTCTAATCTAAGATGCGATCTACTATATTACAGATACAAGGGCAAACTAGCCCAACTTTGCATATAAGGCCGATCCACGTATTTCTTCCGTATATAATCTTCAAGCCCATCTTGATCGTGGCCCACCTCTGACTTGGTCAAATTCTGGTGATAACACATGCCCCCCTGGTTTTGGAATTAATAATTCCAAAATCACTCCGTTTTTTCTTCGTCGGGTCATGTCATGGCAGAGCAGAACCGTCGCAGCATTTTCATCATGATGCCCTGTCTTCTCAACTATTCCGCGTGATTTGACCGTTGTCTTTGGGCACCGCCTCCTTGGAAACTGCTGTGGCATTGAATTTCTACCATAGCCCCTTTATTTAACCGGTCTGAGCAGTTTGCCACTTCGTCATCTTGCTCTGTTCTGGCCATCGGCACCCAAAAAACCCCAATCTCCCATAGCCATGTCTTCCTCTTCTTCCTCTTCCACCTCGTCGGTCTTCTTTGACTCCTCCCCCTCCCGCGAGCCGACGCCGGAGTGGGGCTCGTTGGCGGCGCACGACATTCTCGCCCCGACGACGTGGGACAAGGAGGAACACGATACCTCCATCTGGTCTGAGGATGACAAATCCATGACCGACGGAGAGGGCGACCTTCACTTCCTCGTCGAAGGGGAAGAGGAGGCGGAGAGCGAGGACGACCGCTTTTCCTGGGACGATTTCACCTCTTCCGAGGAAGAGGCGGAGGAGGAGGAGGACGACGACGACTCCCTTGAAGGTTACCCACCAGCGAAGCGCCTCCGCACCTGGTGGGACGACGATAGTGACGACGACGATGAGGAAGATGAGGATCCCGTAGAAGGCTACGGAAGCTCCGATGAGGAGCCTCTCAGCAGCTGCGCGCCGAGGCGACGGCAGCGAGGGCAGCAACGGCCCCTAGATAGGGATCAGTAGTAGTAGTTGGCTTTTGCCCTCTTCTTCCTTGAGCAATCGGCTCTTTCTTTGTAAGGAATCCCCCTATTAATGAAGAAAAATCTTTAAACAATTTCGCTTCCTTGTCCACCTTGCCGATTGTCGAATGGGGCTGCCGTACAGAGAGCCGATAGCAGAACATCGGCTCGTATCACGATCCGAGGCCAAGCTGTTGCCTAACCACGCAGTCCAACAGGCCTCAATAAGCCTAATTCTCGTCCAAACCATCAGAATGAACTCCTCAGCAACCCCTAAGAGATTCGTCTCGTACATCATGATTCCTGGTCTGAACCGATTCTGTTACCTTGCTCGTTTGGGCTTATTCCTCTAGAGTCGATATCAGCGTACTGGCTTTGTTATTCTGAAGTCGATGCCCGTGCATCGGCTGTATTTGCATACTGTTATCTCCATACATCCTCTCAAGTCGATGCCTGCGCATCGGCTGTTATATTTTTTTTTTTACTGGCCGATAACAAATCGGCCCTCACATCTCACTGCCCGTCATCCCACATGCTTGGGAAATATTTCTTGAGGTGTTGACCATTGACAGCTACTGGGAATTTCTCGCCGTCCAACTCTTCCAACATGTATGCATTACCCTTCAAGGCTTGGACAACTTTGTACGGACCATGCCAATTAGGTGACCATTTGCCATATGCCTTGTCCCTGGTTCCTAACGGCAACACAGCTTCCCATACTAGATCACCAACTTGAAACTCCTTTGGCCTAACCTTTTTATTGTAGGCACGAGCCACCCTGGCTTTGTTCTCCTTAATCTTCTCCAATGACCAAAGCCTAAGCTCCGTTGCGTCCTCAATAGTGTCACTCATCAAGGCTGCATATTCTTCAGTTGTCAGATCATTCTGAAACGTGACACGTCTTGATCCAGCCGTAATTTCCCAAGGCAATACGGCTTCCTGTCCATAGACAAGCTGGTACGGCGAAGTCTTTATAGCTCCATGGCACGACATGCGGTAGGCCCATAATGCTTCCGACAACTTCTCATGCCAATCCCTAGGGTTCTCGTCAATTTTCCTCTTGATCAGCTTGATTAGACTCTGATTGGACGCTTCAGCCTGCCCATTAGCTTGAGCATAGTACGGGGATGATCGGATCAGTTTAATCCCCGTGTCATCGCAGAACTTCCTGAATTCTTTAGAAATAAAGACCGAACCTCCATCGGTCGTGATAGTTTGGGGAATCCCGAACCTATGAATGACGTGTTCTTTCACAAATTTGATCACATCTTCTGATTTCACCTTTTTCATAGGGACGGCTTCCACCCACTTAGTGAAGTAATCTGTGATAACCAAAATCCATTCATGTTTTTTGCTCGACGCCGGATGGATTTTGCCGATCATATCCATACCCCACCCCCGAAACGGCCAAGGCTTGATGATAGGGTTCATTGCTGATGCTGGTACCATCTGAATCTTCCCGAACATCTGGCACACTTGGCACCCCTTGTAATAATTGAAGCAATCTTCAAGCATGGTGGGCCAATAAAACCCTGATCGCCTGATTAACCACTTCATCTTATGAGCCGACTGATGAGTTCCACAGGCGCCTTCATGCACCTCATGTAAGAGCCGATTAGACTCAGTTGGTCCCAGGCACTTAAGTAGTAACCCTTCCAACGTCCTGTAGAACATATCGTCTCCTATGAGGACATACTTCATGGCTTTGTACCTTATCCGTTTAGGTGCCCCCCGAGCCGAATCTTTTAAATAATTGAAGATTTCGGCTCTCCAATCATCTTGTTCCAGGAATTGTACCTGAACTTCCGACCCATCAGATATATCTATATAGCCTGACGCCATTTGCGCGAGATTGTTGGCCTCAGTATTTTGGGATCTCGGGACCCAGTTAAAGTTGATGTACCGAAACTGTGTCATCAACTCACGGCATTCCACCCAATATGGGAAAAGTGATTCACTTTCGCACTTATATTCATCCGTGAGCTGGTTAATCACCAACTTTGAGTCTCCAAAAAGCTCTACTGCTTCAGCTCCGGCTTCCAGTAGCAACTCCATCCCCTTACGTATTGCCTCATATTCTGCTACGTTGTTGGTGCAAGGGGTAGTAATCTGATGGAGAAGGAGTATTCTGCCCCCCGAGGCGACACGAGCAGAATGCCGATGCCACAACCATCGTCACAAACCGATCCATCGAAGAACATAGCCCATGCACGTATAGATAGTGCTGCTATATTGGTACTGATCCGTTCAGCGATAAGATCGGCCAAGGCTTGTCCCTTGACTGCTTTCGCAGGCTGATACTGGAGATCGAATTCTGACAACGCAAACATCCACTTACCAAGTCGGCCTTTTAAAACGGGGGCCGACAACATGTGCTTGACCACATCTGACTTGCATATGACAATGATCTCTGCCGTCAAAAGGATGTGATGAAGCTTGGTGCAAGTAAAAAACAGGCAGAGGCAAAGTTTTTTGACCTCAGGATATCTTGTCTCCGCGTCCAGCATCCTTCTGCTGAGGTAGAAAACGACCTTTTCAACGCCCTCGTAGAGTTGCACCACCACCGAAGCGATGGATGTGTCAGCTACTGACAAGTAGATGTAGAACGGCCTGTCTTGCTGGGGTGGAACTAGCACAGGCGGTGTCGTCAGATACCGCTTAATCTCATCAAACGCCTGTTGCTGTTCTGCCCCCCAGTGAAACTCGTCATCAGATTTAGTCTTCACCAGCGCCATGAACGGCTCGATTCGTCCTGACAGATTAGAGATGAATCGTCGGACAAAATTGATCTTGCCGATGAGGCGTTGGAGCTCCTTCTTCGTGGTTGGCGGCTGCATGGTACGCACCGCCTCCTGGCTTTTCAGGCCGATCTCGATTCCCCGTTCATGAACCAGAAAACCTAGGAATTGACCAGCCGTCACGCCAAAGGCGCACTTCTTCAGATTCATTCTCAGTCCGAATTTCTGAGTTCGGTCTAGGACGCGCCGTAGATCGTCCAAGTGTCCCTCCATGGAGACTGATTTGACTACCACGTCGTTGATATAGATCTCCACCAACTTGCCGATCTGATCATGAAATATATAATTCATGGCTCGTTGGTACGTTGCACCAGCATTCTTCAAACCGGAGGTCATGACCACATATTCAAACAAGCCCACTGCCCCTGGTACTCTGAATGCGGTTTTGTGTATATCTTCCGGAGCCATGAAGATCTGGTTATAACCGGCATTGCCATCCATGAAGCTCAACACCTTGTGGCCAGCAGCGGCGTTTATCAACGTTTCTGCCACAGGCATCGGATATTCGTCCTTTGGAGTGGCTCTGTTGAGATCTCGAAAATCGATGGCCACCCGCCATCGGCCGTCCTTTTTCTCTACAGGAATGATACTGGAGATCCACTCAGCATACCTGCATGGCCTGATGAACACCGGGGGCCAACATTTTCTCGATCTCTTTCTTGACTTCTTCCAGAATTTCGGCCCTCATCTGACGTGCTCGTTGTTGGAATGGCCGAAATCCTTTCTTGAGGGGGAGCCGATGTTCGATGATACTCCTATCCAACCCAGGCATCTCCGTATAATCCCATGCAAAGCAATCTGGGTATTCCTTCAACAGAGCTATCATCTGTCTCCTGAGCTGTGGATCCAACTTTTTGCTGATAAAAGTCGGTCGCGGCTTATCCCCAGGACCAATGTCGACTTCCTCTAGTTCATCAGCCGATGTAAACCCATACCCTAGCTTTCCGTCACCTGTGAGGTCGACGCCACATACTGGGAAAGCAGGTGGTACGGATAGTACGGGCCGATCGCTAGAATCGGCTTTCACCTTGATCATCACCAGGACCTTTTGGCAGTGTCGGGGCCAATCGCGTGGAGCAGCTTCTTCCTTGTCTTTGCTGTAAGAGCAGCTGCCCTCATCTCTTCCCTCATCAGGGTGGTGCCCCAGTTCTACCATGTTGATGTTGAACAAGTATCTCGGCTGGCACCTCCTGGGGTAAGTGTCTTCAGCGGCGCATGACGGTGGATTAGGCACTTCTGGTGTCGCCAACGCGAATGACGACGGTGGACGGGGCTAAAGTGGTGGTTCTCCTTGGTAGGTCCCGAGAGCTGGTCCTAATAGGAAGTACTGATGCTTCATGACCTCCTGGATCATCCGAAAAGCAACATGCTCCAAAGTATTCACCAGGCTCTCAGAATGGCGATGCAGCGAGTGAGTCACCATGCAGCTAATCTCCTGGCGCAGGGACCTGGTACGTTCTTCTGACGGGACGGATAGGTCCACCCCATCGAGCGCGCCTTCCGGTGAGAACCCCTTCCATCTAACGCCATGTGAACGGGTACGGTGAAACGAGCCGATGAGGTCGGCTTCGAGGATGACTTTGACTTCGTCATACCTCTTCTTGAGCTCGTCGGACAGCTCCTCGTAGGTGACTGGCGTGTCGTCCGCCATCTCAGATGTAGATGGCGATGTGGTTGATGTAGAAGCTGGTCCCACCGGGCGTGCCAGAATGTGTTGACGTCCGAAACCCACCGGCGGGCAGCGACGGGCAACACCGTAGAGCCGGGACAACCTAGGGCTGCGGCTGGCCGAGGTCCCTCCGAGCGACGGCCCGCAAAGCCTTCTGGTCACACGTCCGATGCTGATTGCCAGGGCGTGCCACCTGACCTATACCTGGTCAGGAAGGTGATGGAGATGCCTCGCTTAGTTTCCTGCATGGCATACACGTAAACATTAAATACGAGCCTCGATCGGCTCTCAGGTTATCCTGTGAATCGGCTCAAGGAGCCGATCCACCCATGATTCGTACGAGGTGCACGAATATATGGTGGTCCTGCTTGATCAAGATAAAGCTAATGAGATCTACGACGATTTAGGGTTTTCACCGCATAATCGGATCATCCTACTCCAGATTGGGCCTCGCGGCCACGCACGGTGATCGTAAGCCGATCCTAGACAAGGCCTAAAAACCAACACGAGGTTGATCCCCGGAACATCCTGTCTAGGACTAGCAAACGACACCCTACGTGCCGCTGGATCCTCCCCTCCTTCGTAAGGCCTAACTATTGCAGATATTAAACTAATCCTTGATGAACAAGGAGCAATCGTAACGGATCGGATCTACTAAATAATGATCAAGCGGGGTGCCGCCCCTACACCTAAGATAGGTGTAAGGGCGGCTAGATATGCAAGGGTTGCACTACGATAGCATGTTACGCGAAGAACTATGCTAACCCTAACAAATCTATGATAACTACGTTGCTCGCCATCAAAAAGGCTTCAGTACGAGCAACGCATGAACAACATGAAGCTTGTGCTGCCTAGATCGCAAGATGCGATCTAGGCAGCATGTTGCTTACCGGTAGAAACCCTCTAGACGAAGGAGTTGGCGATGCGCCGAGATTGATTTGGTTGGTTGAACGTTGGTTGTTGTTTTTTTCCATAAACCCTAGATACATATTTATAGTCCAGGGGACTTTCTAATGTGGGCGTGCACTTAACCGTGCACGGGTAAAACTCTATCTTCTAATCTAAGATGCGATCTACTATATTACAGATACAAGGGCAAACTAGCCCAACTTTGCATATAAGGCCGATCCACGTATTTCTTCCGTATATAATCTTCAAGCCCATCTTGATCGTGGCCCACCTCTGACTTGGTCAAATTCTGGTGATAACACACATGTACTTTAGTTTTATTTATGGATGACACTCGTCCCAACCTTCACTTTCACAAGCCATGGCTAACCGAATCCTCGGGTGCCTTCCAACATTTCACATACCATGGAGGAGTGTCTATTGCAAAATTAAGTTGCTTACTGATGAATCAGGGCAAAACATGTGAAGAGAATTATTAATGAAAGTTAATTAATTGGGGCTGGGAACCCCGTTGCCAGCTCTTTTTGCAAAATTATTGGATAAGCGGATATGTATGCCACTAGTCCATTGGTGAAAGTCTGCCCAACAAGATTGAAAGATAAAACTCCACATACTTCCTCATGAGCTATAAAAAATTGACACAAATAAGAGATAATAACTTTTTGAATTGTTTCAAGGTAGCACACGAAGTATTTACTTGGAGTGGCGCAAAATACCACATAATAGGTAGTTATGGTGGACACAAATGGCATAGGCTTGGCTTAAGGTTTTGGATGCACGAGAAGCATTCCCTCTCAGTACAGGTCTTTGGCTAGCAAGGTTGATTAGCAAGCATAAGAGTTGAGGGAAACAAACAGGTATACATGTGATAGAAACAATCATGCATCTTATTTGTAAGCACAAACAATTTTAACTTCAAAATACTAAGCTCATTAGCTAACAAGAAAGATAGATAATGGAATAATATATCTACATGTATTTCCCTCTTTTCTACTTAACTCTCCAAGTAATGTTGCTATTGACCAATGCTAAGTTTGCCAAAACCAAATAGATTTACTTGATACTCCCAAAGTGATACCAATACTAACAACAAGATCAATCATATAACAGAAATTGCAAACTAAAATAAGGTGTGCAAAAAGTAAATGATAGAACTTCTCATTAATATTCCATAACGATAACTCACACCAAGGGATACATAGATAACCAACTAAAAAGGGAGATACTTCCTGATACGTCTCCGACGTATCGATAATTTCTTATGTTCCATGCCACATTATTGATGTTATCTACATGTTTTATGCACACTTTATGTCATATTCGTGCATTTTCTGGAACTAACCTATTAACAAGATGCCGAAGTGCCAGTTCCTGTTTTCTGCTGTTTTTGGTTTCAGAAATCCTAGTAACGAAATATTCTCGGAATCGGACGAAATCAACGCCCAAGTTCCTATTTTCCCCGGAAGCATCCAGAACACCCGAGAGCCACCAGGGAGGGGGCACAGGCCCACCAAACCACATGGCGGCGCGGCCAGGGGGAGGCCCGCGCCACCCTATGGTGTGGGCACCCCTTCGACCCTCTGGCGCCGCCTCTTCGCCTATATAAAGCCCCTGGATCGAAAACCCTGATGCGTTCGACGAAACCCACAGAAACCTTCCAGAGCCGCCGCCATCGCGAAGCCAAGATCTGGGGGACAGGAGTCTCTGTTCCGGCACGCCGCCGGAGCGGGGAAGTGCCCCCGGAAGGCTTCTCCATCGACACCGCTGCCATCTCCACCGCCATCTTCATCACCGCTGCTGCTCCCATGAGGAGGGAGTAGTTCTCCATCGAGGCTCGGGGCTGTACCGGTAGCTATGTGGTTCATCTCTCTCCTATGTACTTCAATACAATAATCTCATGAGCTGCCTTACATGATTGAGATTCATATGATGATGCTTGTAATCTAGATGTCATTATGCTAGTCAAGTGAGTTTTACTTATGTGATCTCCGGAGACTCCTTGTCCCACGTGTGTAAAGGTGACAGTGTGTGCACCGTGTGGGTCTCTTAGGCTATATTTCACAGAATACTTATTCACTGTTGAATGGCATAGTGAGGTGCTTATTTATATCTCTTTATGATTGCAATGTGTTTGTATCACAATTTATCTATGTGCTACTCTAGCAATGTTATTAAAGTAGTTCTATTCCTCCTGCACGATGTAATGGTGACAGTGTGTGCATCCGTGTTAGTACTTGGTTTATGCTATGATTATGATCTCTTGTAGATTATGAAGTTAACTATTGCTACGATAGTATTGATGTGATCTATTCCTCCTACATATGCATGAAGGTGACAGTGTGCATGCTATGTTAGTACTTGGTTTAGTCTTTTGATCTATCTTACACTATAAGGTTACTAAAATATGAACATTAATTGTGGAGCTTGTTAACTCCGGCATTGAGGGTTCGTGTAATCCTACGCAATGTGTTCATCATCCAACAAGAGTGTAGAGTATGCATTTATCTATTCTGTTATGTGATCAATGTTGAGAGTGTCCACTAGTGAAAGTGTAATCCCTAGGCCTTGTTCCTAAATACTGCTATCGCTGCTTGTTTACTGTTTTACTGCGTTACTACTGCTGCAATACTACCACCATCAACTACACGCCAGCAAGCTATTTTCTGGCACCGTTGCTACTGCTCATATATATTTATACCACCTGTATTTCACTATCTCTTCGCCGAACTAGTGCACCTATTAGGTGTGTTGGGGACACAAGAGACTTCTTGCTTTGTGGTTGCAGGGTTGCATGAGAGGGATATCTTTGACCTCTTCCTCCCTGAGTTCGATAAACCTTGGGTGATCCACTTAAGGGAAAACTTGCTGCTGTTCTACAAACCTCTGCTCTTGGAGGCCCAACACTGTCTACAGGAAAAGGAGGGGGCGTAGACATCAAGCACTTTTCTGGCGCCGTTGCCGGGGAGGAAAGGTAAAAGGCACTCATACTCCAGTTCCAGGTAAAGCACTTTTCTGGCGCCATTGTGTTTGTGCTCAAAGCTATTTCCTTTAGATCCTGCAATTGCATCTTTTTGTTTCTTGTTTACACTAGTTTGGCATAATGGACAAGAGTGAGCTTCTATTTCTATTTCCTGATTTAAAACATGGATTGTTTGATGCGAAAATTAAAAAACCTATGGAATCTTATTTGCATGCTGGTAGTAATATTAGTATGAACGCTTTGAACACCATTGTTGATAATAATATAGAAAGTTCTAAGCTTGGGGAAGCTGGTTTTCATGATCTTTTTAGTCCCCCAAGCATTGAGGAGAAAATTTTCTTTGATGATACTTTGCCTCCTATTTATGATGATTATAATGATAGTGGTCTTTTGGTGCCACCTACTATGGAGAGTAAATTTTGTTGTGATTATACTATGCCTCCTACACTTGATGAGAATAATAATGATAGCTACTTTGTTGAATTTGCTCCTACTACAATTAATAAGAATAACTATGCTTTTGTTGGGAGTAGTACTAATTTTATGCATGAGACTCATGATAAGAATGTTTCATTTGATAGTTATATTGTTGAATTTGCTCATGACACTACTGAAAGCTATTATGAGAGAGGAAAATATGGTTGTAGAAATTTTCATGTTACTAAAATGCCTCTCTATGTGCTGAAATTTTTGAAGCTACACTTGTTTTATCTTCCTATGCTTGTTACTTTGCTCTTCATGAACTTGTTTATTTACAAGATTCTTATGCATAGGAAGCATGTTAGACTTAAATATGTTTTGGATTTGTTTCTTGATGCTCTCTTTTGCTTCAAATACTATTTCTTGCGAGTGCATCATTAAAACTGCTGAGCCCATCTTAATGGCTATAAAGAAAGAACTTCTTGGGAGATAACCCATGTGTTATTTTGCTACAGTACTTTGTTTTATATTTGTATCTTGGAAGTTGTTTACTACTGTAGCAACCTCTCCTTATCTTAGTTTTGTGTTTTGTTGTGCCAAGTAAAGTCTTTGATAGTAAAGTCAATACTAGATTTGGATTACTGCGCAGTTTCAGATTTCTTTGCTGTCACGAATTCCGACCTGCCTCCCTGTAGGTAGCTCATAAAAATATGCCAATTTACGTGCGTGATCCTCAGATATGTACGCAACTTTCATTCAATTTGGGAATTTTCATTTGAGCAAGTCTGGTGCCATTTTAAAATTCGTCAATATGAACTATTCTGTTTTGACAGATTCTGCCTTTTATTTCGCATTGCCTCTTTTGCTATGTTGGATGAATTTCTTTGATCCATTAATGTCCAGTAGCTTTATGCAATGTCCAGAAGTGTTAAGAATGATTGTGTCACCTCTGAACATGTTAATTTTTATTGTGCACTAACCCTCTAATGAGTTGTTTCGAGTTTGGTGTGGAGGAAGTTTTCAAGGGTCAAGAGAGGAGGATGATATACTATGATCAAGAAGAGTGAAAAGTCTAAGCTTGGGGATGCCCCGGTGGTTCACCCCTGCATATATCAAGAAGACTCAAGCATCTAAGCTTGGGGATGCCCAAGGCATCCCCTTCTTCATCGACAACATTATCAGGTTCCTCCCTTGAAACTATATTTTTATTCGGTCACATCTTATGTACTTTACTTGGAGCGTCTGTTTGCTTTTGTTTTTGTTTGTGTTTGAATAAATTGGATTACATCATGCTTGTGTGGGAGAGAGACACGCTCCGCTGGTTCGTATGAACACATGTGTTCTTAGCTCATAATATTCATGGCGAAGTTTCCTCTTTGTTAAATTGTTATATGGTTGGAATTGGAAAATGATACATGTAGTAATTGCTATAATGTCTTGGGTAATGTGATACTTGGCAATTGTTGTGCTCATGTTTAAGCTCTTGCATCATATACTTTGCACCTATTAGTGAAGAAATACATAGAGCATGCTAAAATTTGGTTTGCATAATTGGTCTCTCTAAGGTCTAGATAATTTCTAGTAAGGTGTTTGAACAACAAGGAAGACGATGTATAGTCTTATAATGCTTGTAATATGTCTTTTATGTGAGTTTTGCTGTACTAGTTCATACTTGTGTTTGCTTCAAACAACCTTGCTAGCCTAAACCTTGTATCGAGAGGGAATACTTCTCATGCATCCAAATCCTTGAGCCAAACAACACTATGCCATTTGTGTCCACCATACCTACCTACTACATGGTATTTCCTGCCATTCCAAAGTAAATTGCTTGAGTGCTACCTTTAAACAATTCAAAATTTGTCACCTCTGATTTGTGTCAATGTTTTATAGCTCATGATGAAGTATGTGGTGTTTATCTTTCAATCTTGTTGGGCAACTTTCACCAATGGACTAGTGGCTTCATCCGCTTATCCAGTAATTTTGCAAAAAGAGCTGGCAATGGGATTCCCAGTCCCAAATTAATTAACAAAAAATAGACACTCCTCCATGGTATGTGATTGTTGGACGGCACCCGAAGGATTCGGTTAGCCATGGCTTGTGTAAGCAAAGGTTGGGAGGAGTGTCATCATAATAAAACTAAAATAAAAAGGCACTCCTTCATGGTATGAGATTGTTGGCAGGCACCCGAGGATTCGGTTAGCCATGGTTTGTGAAAGAAAGGTTGGAAGGAGTGCCATCCAAAAATAAAATAAAATGGGAGCCGCTCTTTGAAGGTTTGTCTGGCAAGGGGGTTAGAGTACCCGCTACCATTCGTTGATAACAACATACACCTCTCAAAACTTTATTTTTATGCTCTCTTTATGTTTTCAAAATCAAAGCTCTAGCACAAATATAGCAATCGATGCTTTCCTCTATGGAGGACAATTCTTTTACTTTCAATGTTGAGTCAGTTCACCTATCTCTTTCCACCTCAAGAAGCAAACACTTGTGTGAACTGTACATTGATTCTTACATACTTGCTTATTGCATTTGTTATATTGCTTTGCATTGACAACTATCCATGAGATATACATGTTACAAGTTGAAAGCAACCGCTGAAACTTCATCTTCCATTGTGTTGCTTCAATACCTTTACTTTGAATTATTGCTTTATGAGTTAACTCTTATGCAAGACTTATTGATGCTTGTCTTGAAGTGCTATTCATGAAAAGTCTTTGCTATATGATTCAGTTGTTTACTCATGTCATTACCATTGTTTTGATCGCTGCATTCACTACATATGCTTTACAAATAGTATGATCAAGTTTATGATGGCATGTCACTCCAGAAATTATCTTTGTTATCGTTTTACCTGCTCGGGACGAGCAGAACTAAGCTTGGGGATGCTGATACGTCTCCGACGTATCGATAATTTCTTGTGTTCCATGCCACATTATTGATGTTATCTACATGTTTTATGCACACTTTATGTCATATTCGTGCATTTTCTGGAACTAACCTATTAACAAGATGCCGAAGTGCCAGTTCCTGTTTTCTGCTGTTTTTGGTTTCAGAAATCCTAGTAACGAAATATTCTCGGAATCGGACGAAATCAACGCCCAAGTTCCTATTTTCCCCGGAAGCATCCAGAACACCCGAGAGCCACCAGGGAGGGGGCACAGGCCCACCAAACCACATGGCGGCGCGGCCAGGGGGGGCCCGCGCCACCCTATGGTGTGGGCACCCCTTCGACCCTCTGGCGCCGCCTCTTCGCCTATATAAAGCCCCTGGATCGAAAACCCTGATGCGTTCGACGAAACCCACAGAAACCTTCCAGAGCCGCCGCCATCGCGAAGCCAAGATCTGGGGGACAGGAGTCTCTGTTCCGGCACGCCGCCGGAGCGGGGAAGTGCCCCCGGAAGGCTTCTCCATCGACACCGCTGCCATCTCCACCGCCATCTTCATCACCGCTGCTGCTCCCATGAGGAGGGAGTAGTTCTCCATCGAGGCTCGGGGCTGTACCGGTAGCTATGTGGTTCATCTCTCTCCTATGTACTTCAATACAATAATCTCATGAGCTGCCTTACATGATTGAGATTCATATGATGATGCTTGTAATCTAGATGTCATTATGCTAGTCAAGTGAGTTTTACTTATGTGATCTCCGGAGACTCCTTGTCCCACGTGTGTAAAGGTGACAGTGTGTGCACCGTGTGGGTCTCTTAGGCTATATTTCACAGAATACTTATTCACTGATGAATGGCATAGTGAAGTGCTTATTTATATCTCTTTATGATTGCAATGTGTTTGTATCACAATTTATCTATGTGCTACTCTAGCAATGTTATTAAAGTAGTTCTATTCCTCCTGCACGATGTAATGGTGACAGTGTGTGCATCCGTGTTAGTACTTGGTTTATGCTATGATTATGATCTCTTGTAGATTATGAAGTTAACTATTGCTATGATAGTATTGATGTGATCTATTCCTCCTACATATGCATGAAGGTGACAGTGTGCATGCTATGTTAGTACTTGGTTTAGTCTTTTGATCTATCTTACACTATAAGGTTACTAAAATATGAACATTAATTGTGGAGCTTGTTAACTCCGGCATTGAGGGTTCGTGTAATCCTACGCAATGTGTTCATAATCCAACAAGAGTGTAGAGTATGCATTTATCTATTCTGTTATGTGATCAATGTTGAGAGTGTCCACTAGTGAAAGTGTAATCCCTAGGCCTTGTTCCTAAATACTGCTATCGCTGCTTGTTTACTGTTTTACTGCGTTACTACTGCTGCAATACTACCACCATCAACTACACGCCAGCAAGCTATTTTCTGGCATCGTTGCTACTTCTCATATATATTTATACCACCTGTATTTCACTATCTCTTCGCCGAACTAGTGCACCTATTAGGTGTGTTGGGGACACAAGAGACTTCTTGCTTTGTGGTTGCAGGGTTGCATGAGAGGGATATCTTTGACCTATTCCTCCCTGAGTTCGATAAACCTTGGGTGATCCACTTAAGGGAAAACTTGCTGTTGTTCTACAAACCTCTACTCTTGGAGGCCCAACACTGTCTACAGGAAAAGGAGGGGGCGTAGACATCACTTCCACACTGCAAACCATCTTATATGATAACTTCCCTACTCATGATATGACACTACTTGATAGTAAAAAGGTAGAAGATAGCGATGATGTGATACCGCGGCACTCCCCCAAGCTTGGAACAAACCAAGGGGATGCCAATACCAATGATGAATTACTCCTTTGGTGGTGATGGTGGATTCTTGATGAGCTTCTTAACAAGCTCCTTTAGCTCATCAATCTCGTAAGTGAGATTGCGGATCAGCTCCGAGTTGTGCTCGACGCGGTTAAGAAGTATGTCAGACGGTGAGTCCCAACTCACAGAATTGTTTCCCCACTCCTCAGCTTCAGGTTTCGTCCTTCATGCAGTGTTAGAACGATATATATCCCAACCAATAGGCAATACTGCCTTGGGAATCCTTTCAATTTGACTATTATAAATTAGAGTGCGGAAGGGGTTGTCGATGCCTGGAGGAGATGTCCTTGGAGCTAGGAAGCGACGTGGGACTCCTCCTCCGGTGCTAATCCGTGCGCTTTTCTTGGTGTTGAACGGATTTTGCCACCACCCCAATGCTTGCAACGGTGGCACGCGGGTATACACGCGAGTCTTCTTCCCCTTCTCCTTCATCTCCACTCTCGACTTCTTCTTTCAACTCGGGATCTTGAATATCTTCCTCCGAAAGCCCTTTGCCCTTGTTGTTGGAGACCATGGTGCTTCTAGATCAAAAACAGATCCTGGCAGAAAACAGCTCGAAACAAAATACGACGAGAAGACGATATACGGACCTCGAAGGGTCCAGGGGATTATATAGCGAAAATTTTCACGAAAAAAGGAAAGTACCAGGTCGAAAACGGGTGCAAGAGGGACTCCGAGGAGCCGTCACCATATGGCGGCGCGGCCAGGGTGGGGCCCGCGCCCCCACGTGGGGACGTGCCCTCGTGCGTCTCCTCCACTCCGATTCGATCTCGTAATTTTTCATATTTTCTAAAAACAGCAAAAATATTGTTCGGAAAGTTAAACGCGGACTTTTTACTACCAGAACCGTTACCTATTCAAAGTCGAACTCTGCATAACTATCTATTTGATCTTTGATGAAAGTTTCCGGAGTCACCACTCGAATAACATCAATATCTTCATTATAAGAATCTCCAGGAATATAATGCTTGAGTCTTTGTCCATTCACCACTTGTGTGGCATCACCTTTCAGAGAACCAATTTTTATCGCCCCTGAACGATACACCTCCACAACGACATATGATCCTTCCCATTTTGAGAGTAATTTCCCTGCAAAAAATCTGAGACGAGACCGATACAATAGGACTTTATCTCCAACATTAAATTCTCTTTTAATAATTCTTCTATCATGCCATTTCTTAAATTTCTCCTTAAAAAGTTTAGCATTTTCATAAGCTTCATTTCTCCATTCATCTAAAGAACTCAATTGTAGCAGCCTTTTCTTACCGGCAAGTTTAAAGTCTTTATTAAGTTCTCTCACAGCCCAATAAGCTTTGTGCTCTAGTTCTAAAGGTAAATGACAAGCTTTTCCATAAACCATTTTATAGGGAGACATACCTATAGGATTTTTATAAGCAGTTCTATAAGCCCACAATGCTTCCTTCAACTTACTAGCCCAATTTTTTCTAGATTTATTAACAGTCTTTTGCAAGATAGATTTAATTTCTCTATTTGATAATTCTAGTTGCCCACTAGTTTGAGGATGATAAGCAGAAGCAATCCTATGATTAATACCATATTTAGCAAGAGTTTTTCTAAAACCACCATGAATAAAATGAGAACCTCCATCAGTCATAATATATCTAGGTACTCCAAACCTAGGAAAAATAGCATCTAAAAGCATTTTTAAAGAAGTCTCACCATCAGCACTTTTTGTGGGTATAGCTTCCACCCATTTAGTAACATAATCAACAGCAACAAGTATATGAGTATTACCTTCTGAAGAAGGGAAAGGACCCATAAAGTCAAATCCCCAACAATCAAATGGTTCAATAACAAGAGTATAATTCATAGGAATTTCATTGCGCCTAGAGATATTACCAACTCTTTGACATTCATCACAAGATAAAATAAACTTCCTTGCATCTTTAAAGAGAGTTGGCCAATAAAAACCTGACTGTAGAACCTTTTGTGCGGTTCTATCTCCGGCGTGATGTCCTCCATAAACTCTACCATGACACTTACTCAATATCTCTTGTTGTTCATATTCTGGGACACATCTTCGCATAATACCATCCACTCCTTCTTTATATAAGTGTGGGTCATCCCAAAAATAATGCCTCAAATCATAAAAGAATTTCCTCCTTTGCTGAGCTGAAAAGGTTGGAGGCAAATACTTCAAAACGATAAAGTTAGCATAATCAGCATACCAAGGACTATCTCGCGAGCTCACCTTTATTACAGCCAATTGTTCATTTGGAAAAATATCATTAACAGGAACAGGATCATAAGCGATATTTTCCAATCTAGACAAATTATCAGCAACAGGATTATCAGCACCTTTCTGTTGGGGGGATGACCCCCGGTATGCCAAAGGCATGCCAAACCGGATGGTTTGATCCATCAAGATACCGGTTTAATGTTTATACCGGAGCACGAAGTTAAGGATTTAGCTAAGTGAAGCTAAGCCGGTATCCTCAGAAGAGGTATACCGGAACCGGATAGAAAAGACACCGGGCCACCGGTATGAAGTGCGCTGTAGCACGTCGGCAGAACTGGTCAAAGATTCTCTCCAGAGCTAGAAGACAAAGATGAGCTAAGCAAAGTAGCTTTAAACGAAGGGCTGACGATAAAGAGGAGGATGACGATCAAAGAAGCCGGAGGACGTCAGCCTCCCTGATTAAAGAGGACCCCGGTGTCATCTATGATTAAAGTAGCTTTGTAAAGTAGTTTGTCTAGTCAAAAATGCCATTAGGGTTTCTTGCCCTGTAAGCCACCCTCTCCCCTATATAAGGAGAGGGGGCAGCCCTCTTCAGGGATGACGAGCACTTGTACGCGTAGTTGAGCCTTTGTACTGAGAAACTTGTAACCTGTGGTGATCAATAAAGAAGATGATCTAGAGCGAGTTCTTCCTTATGTCTTTCTTCTTCAACCTCTAGCCTTGGCTAAGTTCTTGAGGAAACCATCCGGAAGTTCATCCCATCTAATCACAAACCCTCCCCCGAATCCTCTAGCGTCCATTCGGCCCCAACTTAAGCCATCCTATGGCATCTGTCCGTTCACCACGACGACAGTTGGCGCCCACCGTGGGGCATGAAGTGGTGCTTGCAGGAGTTCACATTCGGGCGGGCATCCTCGAGGTCGCCGGAGAGCGGACGGTGTCTGCGCTCGTCCAGTGCCTCTACGCCATGGACTTCATCAACGACAACGCGGGCTGCTTCGCCAACGGCGGCATCTTCCCCAAGAACGGCCGCATCATCGAGTTCGGCAGCCACCGCGTCTACTTCGGCACCGTCCCCGTGCGCCAGCGCCTCTCGCCGGTGCTGGTGGCACCGGACCCGCCAAGGTGGCTCTGTGCTGGCCGCGCCGCTGGCAGCGTCGAGGTAATGATGACCGGTGTGGCGGTGTGGTTGGTGCAGGCAAGGAAGCTGTGGATGAAGCTGCTGGTCGTGCGGCCTCGACCCGTGCGGCCAAGCCACCGCTGGAACGCGACACTAGCGTTGCGGGAGCATCGTCCGCACCACCGGCAACACCACTCCAAGCGGCGATGAACGTGCTGGCAACGCCCATCGCGCAGAACATCGACCCGGCAGCGGCTCAGGCGGAGCTGGAGGCACAACGCCAGAAGCTGCTCGCGAACGGCGCCGACATCGTCCGGGCGCAGCGCGAGCTGAACCTAACCTTACGTGAGTACAACGCTGCCCATGGCTTTGCTTCTGTTAGCGCTCATGCTGCTAGGATACCGGAGAATCGGCTTAAAGCTCGCAATCTAGATCAGGATTTGCGTAAGGAAGTTCTTGCCGGCAAAAGTACCTCTGCATCTGTAAGCATCGTAGAGAAACCTAAGTACAGTAGCCCGGATAAAACTATAAAAGCTGCTATGGCTGCAGTAGAGCTATGTGAGTCGCTTTCCGGAGATGCTTTGGCAAAACAGCAAGAGCGTGTTAGAGAGCTGCTGGAAACTATTGAGCAGCAAAATGCTGAGCAGCTGGCTAAGCTGAACAAGGCTGCGGCCTCAAAATCCGCGCGTTCAACAAAGAATGCCGGAAGCAAGTCCCATGGGCAGGCCTCGTCCCCCCATCCGGACAGAAGAAGAGAAAAAGAAGTGAACGCACAGCAGATGACTGTGTACGATCCGGTTCTTACCGGAAAACAACAAGCCGGGCAACACGATGCCGGTAGAAAAAGCCAAGGGGCAGATCGAGGCTACGCCAAAGGAGGCTATGCCGGAAACAATCATGCCGGTAGATATGAAACCGGGCAAAACTATCAAGCTGCAAGGGCAGCGTATGATGAGGAGGAGATGCCTCCACCAAGGTACCGGCAGGCAAGGGCCGCGGCACCGGAACGCAACGATGAAGCTGACTCGATGATACGTCTCCGACGTATCGATAATTTATTATGTTCCATGCCACATTATTGATGTTATCTACATGTTTTATGCACACTTTATGTCATATTCGTGCATTTTCTGGAACTAACCTATTAACAAGATGCCGAAGTGCCAGTTCCTGTTTTCTGCTGTTTTTGGTTTCAGAAATCCTAGTAACGAAATATTCTCGGAATTGGACGAAATCAACGCCCAGGTTCCTATTTTCACCGGAAGCATCCAGAACACCCGAGAGCTGCCAGAGGGGGGCCACATGGGCCCCAGACCATAGGCCGGCGCGGCCCAGGCCCTGGCCGCGCCGCCATATGGTGTGGCCACCCCTTCGACCCTCCTGCGCCGCCTTTTCGCCTATATAAAGCCCCTGGATCGAAAACCCTGATACGTTCGACGAAACCCACAGAAACCTTCCAGAGCCGCCGCCATCGCGAAGCCAAGATCTGGGGGACAGGAGTCTCTGTTCCGGCGCGCCGCCGGGACGGGGAATTCCCCCCGGAAGGCTTCTCCATCGACACCGCTGCTATCTCCACCGCCATCTTCATCACCGCTGCTGCTCCCATGAGGAGGGAGTAGTTCTCCATCGAGGCTCGGGGCTGTACCGGTAGCTATGTGGTTCATCTCTCTCACATGTGCTTCAATACAATAATCTCATGAGCTGCCTTACATGATTGAGATTCATATGATGATGCTTGTAATCTAGATGTCATTATGCTAGTCAAGTGAGTTTTACTTATGTGATCTCCGGAGACTCCTTGTCCCACGTGTGTAAAGGTGACAGTGTGTGCACCGTGTGGGTCTCTTAGGCTATATTTCAAAGAATACTTATTCACTGTTGAATGGCATAGTGAGGTGCTTATTTATATCTCTTTATGATTGCAATGTGTTTGTATCACAATTTATCTATGTGCTACTCTAGCAATGTTATTAAAGTAGTCTATTCCTCCTGCACGATGTAATGGTGACAGTGTGTGCATCCGTGTTAGTACTTGGTTTATGCTATGATCATGATCTCTTGTAGATTGCGAAGTTAATTATTGCTATGATAGTATTGATGTGATCTATTCCTCCTACATATGTATGAAGGTGACAGTGTGCATGCTATGTTAGTACTTGGTTTAGTCTTTTGATCTATCTTACACTATAAGGTTACTAAAATATGAACATTAATTGTGGAGCTTGTTAACTCCGGCATTGAGGGTTCGTGTAATCCTACGCAATGTGTTCATCATCCAACAAAAGTGTAGAGTATGCATTTATCTATTCTATTATGTGATCAATGTTGAGAGTGTCCACTAGTGAAAGTGTAATCCCTAGGCCTTGTTCCTAAATACTGCTATCGCTGCTTGTTTACTGTTTTACTGCGTTACTACTGCTGCAATACTACCACCATCAACTACACGCCAGCAAGCTATTTTCTGGCACCGTTGCTACTGCTCATATATATTCATACCACCTGTATTTCACTATCTCTTCGCCGAACTAGTGCACCTATTAGGTGTGTTGGGGACACAAGAGACTTCTTGCTTTGTGGTTGCAGGGTTGCATGAGAGGGATATCTTTGACCTCTTCCTCCCTGAGTTCGATAAACCTTGGGTGATCCACTTAAGGGAAAACTTGCTGCTGTTCTACAAACCTCTGCTCTTGGAGGCCCAACACTGTCTACAGGAAAGGAGGGGGAAAGTAGACATCAAGCACTTTTCTGGCGCCGTTGCCGGGGAGGAAAGGTAAAAGGTACTCACACTCCGGATCTCGGCTACTAAGCTATTTCCTATTTGTAAGTACTCAAAGCTATTTCCTTTAGATCCTGCAATTGCATCTTTTTGTTTCTTGTTTACACTAGTTTGGCATAATGGACAAGAATGAGCTTCTATTTCTATTTCCTTATTTAAAACATGGATTGTTTGATGCGAAAATTAAAAAACCTATGGAATCTTATTTGCATGCTGGTAGTAATATTAGTATGAACGCTTTGAACACCATTGTTGATAATAATATAGAAAGTTCTAAGCTTGGGGAAGCTGGTTTTCATGATCTTTTTAGTCCCCCAAGCATTGAGGAGAAAATTTTCTTTGATGATACTTTGCCTCCTATTTATGATGATTATAATGATAGTGGTCTTTTGGTGCCACCTACTATGGAGAGTAAATTTTGTTGTGATTATACTATGCCTCCTACACTTGATGAGAATAATAACGATAGCTACTTTGTTGAATTTGCTCCTACTACAATTAATAAGAATAACTATGCTTATGTTGGGAGTAGTACTAATTTTATGCATGAGACTCATGATAAGAATGTTTCATTTGATGGTTATATTGTTGAGTTTGCTCATGTTGCTACTGAAAGTTATTATGAGAGAGGAAAATATGGTTGTAGAAATTTTCATGTTACTAAAATACCTCTCTATGTGCTGAAGTTTTTGAAGCTACACTTGTTTTATCTTCCTATGCTTGTTACTTTGCTCTTCATGAACTTGTTTATTTACAAGATTCCAATGCATAGGAAGCATTTTAGACTTAAAGTCGTTTTGTATTTGCCTCTTGATGCTCTCTTTTGCTTCAAATACTATTTCTTGCGAGTGCATCATTAAAACTGCTGAGCCCATCTTAATGGCTATAAAGAAAAGAACTTCTTGAGAGATAACCCATGTGTTATTTTGCTACAGTACTTTGTTTTATATTTGTGTCTTGGAAGTTGTTTACTACTGTAGCAACCCCTCCTTATCTTAGTTTTGTGTTTTGTTGTGCCAAGTAAAGTCTTTGATAGTAAAGCCAATACTAGATTTGGATTACTGCGCAGAAACTGTTTTCTTCGCTGTCAGGAATCTGGGCAAAATTCTCTGTAGGTAACTCAGAAAATTATGCTAATTTACGTGAGTGATCCTCAGATATGTACGCAACTTTCATTCAATTTGGGAATTTTCATCTGAGCAAGTCTGGTGCCATTTTAAAATTCGTCTTTACGGACTGTTCTGTTTTGACAGATTCTGCCTTTTATTTCGCATTGCTTCTTTCGCTGTGTTGGGTGGATTTCTTTGTTCCATTACCTTCCAGTAGCTTTGGGCAATGTCCAGAAGTGTTAAGAATGATTGTGTCACCTCTGAACATGTGAGTTTTTGATTATGCACTAACCCTCTAATGAGTTTGTTTCGAGTTTGGTGTGGAGGAAGTTTTCCAGGGTCAAGAGAGGAGGATGATATACTATGATCAAGAAGAGTGAAGAGTCTAAGCTTGGGGATGCCCCGGTGGTTCATCCCTGCATATTTCAAGAAGACTCAAGCATCTAAGATTGGGGATGCCCAAGGCATCCCCTTCTTCATCGACAAATTATCAGGTTCCTTCTCTTGAAACTATATTTTTATTCAGTCACATCTTATGTACTTTACTTGGAGCGTCTGTGTGCTTTTGTTTTTGTTTGTGATTGAATAAATTGGATTACATCATGCTTGTGTGGGAGAGAGACACGCTCCGCTGGTTCGTATGAACACATGTGTTCTTAGCTCATAATATTCATGGCGAAGTTTCCTCTTCGTTAAATTGTTATATGGTTGGAATTGGAAAATGCTACATGTAGTAATTGCTATAATGTCTTGGGTAATGTGATACTTGGCAATTGTTGTGCTCATGCTTAAGCTCTTGCATCATATACTTTGCACCTATTAGTGAAGAAATACATAGAGCATGCTAAAATTTGGTTTGCATAATTGGTCTCTCTAAGGTCTAGATAATTTCTAGTAAGGTGTTTGAACAACAAGGAAGACGATGTATAGTCTTATAATGCTTGTAATATGTCTTTTATGTGAGTTTTGCTGTACTAGTTCATACTTGTGTTTGTTTCAAATATAGCCTTGCTAGCCTAAACCTTGTATCGAGAGGGAATACTTCTCATGCATCCAAAATACTTGAGCCAACCATTATGCCATTTGTGTCCACCATACCTACCTACTACATGGTATTTCTCCGCCATTCCAAAGTAAATTGCTTGAGTGCTACCTTTAAAATTCCATCATTCACCTTACAATATATAGCTCATGGGACAAATAGCTTAAAAACTATTGTGGTATTGAATATGTACTTATGCACTTTATCTCTTATGAAGTTGCTTGTTGTGCGATAACCATGTTTCTGGGGACGCCATCAACTACTCTTTGTTGAATTTCATGTGAGTTGCTATGCATGTTCGTCTTGTCTGAAGTAAGAGCGATCTACCACCTTATGGTTAAGCATGCATATTGTTAGAGAAGAACATTGGGCCGCTAACTAAAGCCATGATCCATGGTGGAAGTTTCAGTTTTGGACTTATATCCTCAATCTCAAATGAGAAAATTATTAATTGTTGTTACATGCTTATGCATAAAAGAGGAGTCCATTATCTGTTGTCTATGTTGTCCCGGTATGGATGTCTAAGTTGAGAATAATCAATAGCGAGAAATCCAATGCGAGCTTTCTCCTTAGACCTTTGTACAGGCGGCATAGAGGTACCCCATTGTGACACTTGGTTAAAACATGTGTATTGTGATGATCCGGTAGTCCAAGCTAATTAGGACAAGGTGCGGACACTATTAGTATACTATGCATGAGGCTTGCAACTTGTAAGATATAATTTACATGATACATATGCTTTATTACTACCGTTGACAAAATTGTTTCATGTTTTCAAAATCAAAGCTCTAGCACAAATATAGCAATCGATGCTTTTCCTCTTTGAAGGACCATTCTTTTACTTTTATTGTTGAGTCAGTTCACCTATTTCTCTCCATCTCAAGAAGCAAACATTTGTGTGAACTTTGCATTGATTCCTACATATTTGCATATTGCATTTGTTATATTGCTTTGCATTGACAATTATCCATGAGATATACATGTTATAAGTTGAAAGCAACCGCTGAAACTTAATCTTCTTTTGTGTTGCTTCAATGCCTCTACTTTGAATTATTGCTTTATGAGTTAACTCTTATGCAAGACTTATTGATGCTTGTCTTGAAAATACTATTCATGAAAAGTCTTTGCTTTATGATTCAGTTGTTTACTCATGTCATTACCATTGTTTTGATCGCTGCATTCATTACATATGTTTACAATATGATCAAGTTTATGATGGCATGTCACTCCAGAAATTATCTTTGTTATCGTCTTACCTGCTCGGGACGAGCAGAACTAAGCTTGGGGATGCTGATACGTCTCCGACGTATCGATAATTTCTTATGTTCCATGCCACATTATTGATGTTATCTACATGTTTTATGCACACTTTATGTCATATTCGTGCATTTTCTGGAACTAACCTATTAACAAGATGCCGAAGTGCCGGTTCTGTTTCTGCTGTTTTTGGTTTCAGAAATCCTAGTAACGAAATATTCTCGGAATTGGACGAAATCAACGCCCAGGTTCCTATTTTCACCGGAAGCATCCAGAACACCCGAGAGCTGCCAGAGGGGGGCCACATGGGCCCCAGACCATAGGCTGGCGCGGCCCAGGCCCTGGCCGCGCCGCCATATGGTGTGGCCACCCCTTCGACCCTCCTGCGCCGCCTTTTCGCCTATAGAAAGCCCCTGGATCGAAAACCCTGATACGTTCGACGAAACCCACAGAAACCTTCCAGAGCCGCCGCCATCGCGAAGCCAAGATCTGGGGGACAGGAGTCTCTGTTCCGGCGCGCCGCCGGGATGGGGAAGTGCCCCCGGAAGGCTTCTCCATCGACACCGCTGCCATCTCCACCGCCATCTTCATCACCGCTGCTGCTCCCATGAGGAGGGAGTAGTTCTCCATCGAGGCTCGGGGCTGTACCGGTAGCTATGTGGTTCATCTCTCTCATATGTGCTTCAATACAATAATCTCATGAGCTGCCTTACATGATTGAGATTCATATGATGATGCTTGTAATCTAGATGTCATTATGCTAGTCAAGTGAGTTTTACTTATGTGATCTCCGGAGACTCCTTGTCCCACGTGTGTAAAGGTGACAGTGTGTGCACCGTGTGGGTCTCTTAGGCTATATTTCACAGAATACTTATTCACTGTTGAATGGCATAGTGAGGTGCTTATTTATATCTCTTTATGATTGCAATGTGTTTGTATCACAATTTATCTATGTGCTACTCTAGCAATGTTATTAAAGTAGTCTATTCCTCCTGCACGATGTAATGGTGACAGTGTGTGCATCCGTGTTAGTACTTGGTTTATGCTATGATCATGATCTCTTGTAGATTGCGAAGTTAATTATTGCTATGATAGTATTGATGTGATCTCTTCCTCCTACATATGCATGAAGGTGACAGTGTGCATGCTATGTTAGTACTTGGTTTAGTCTTTTGATCTATCTTACACTATAAGGTTACTAAAATATGAACATTAATTGTGGAGCTTGTTAACTCCGGCATTGAGGGTTCGTGTAATCCTACGCAATGTGTTCATCATCCAACAAAAGTGTAGAGTATGCATTTATCTATTCTGTTATGTGATCAATGTTGAGAGTGTCCACTAGTGAAAGTGTAATCCCTAGGCCTTGTTCCTAAATACTGCTATTGCTGCTTGTTTACTGTTTTACTGCGTTACTACTGCTGCAATACTACCACCATCAACTACACGCCAGCAAGCTATTTTCTGGCACCGTTGCTACTGCTCATATATATTCATACCACCTGTATTTCACTATCTCTTCGCCGAACTAGTGCACCTATTAGGTGTGTTGGGGACACAAGAGACTTCTTGCTTTGTGGTTGCAGGGTTGCATGAGAGGGATATCTTTGACCTCTTCCTCCCTGAGTTCGATAAACCTTGGGTGATCCACTTAAGGGAAAACTTGCTGCTGTTCTACAAACCTCTGCTCTTGGAGGCCCAACACTGTCTACAGGAAAGGAGGGGGAAAGTAGACATCACTCGACAAGATTCACCGCTTACCGAAATCCTTTGGGAGAGCGCGTGGGAGAAAGACACCTGCCGGAACGGGATGTGAGGCACCGTCTGGATAGGATGTACCTGTCTGAAATGATAGAGGCAGAGGGTCCTCCGGGTCCAAAGTGCTTTGGCCCAAGGATCATGAAAGAGCAACCACCGGTTCGCAACTTCCAGTTGCCCCGTGACACCAAAACATATGATGGCACCACTAAGCCGGAAGATTGGCTCGCGGATTATGTGACCGCGGTATACGTTGCTGGCGGCGGAGGATGTGTAGCCGGAGGAGGAAACTGGCGTTGGGCTGTGAGGATTGTGCCAACGTTTCTAGTGGGACCGGCAAGAATTTGGTTGAACAACTTGTCGGCAGGAAGCATAAATATCTGGTTGGACTTTGAGGAAGCCTTTGTGAGTAACTTCAGTAGCACCTACCGAAGGCCCAACAGGCCTCAGCAGTTCGCTTTGTTCTTGCAGCGCCCGCAGGAAACAGACCGGGATTACCTGACCCGGTGGAACTCTATTAGAAACTCTTGTGAAGGAGTGATAGAAGCATAAGCCATTGCTTGGTTTAGCGAAGGATGCCGGCGAGGTTCGCCTTTGTGGCAAAAGCTACAACGAAACATGCCAACAACTTTGGCGGAGATGATACGTGTGGCGGATAACTATGCGTTGGGAGACCCAATGCAACTGGAGGTACAAGCTGAGCTGGAACAGTTAAATCCGCCTCAGCAGCGCCAGGAACAATACCGAGACAACCGGAACAACAAAAGAAGGGAAGATTTCCCGGATCGGAGGTACGCTCCGCAGCAAGTTGCTGCTGTGCAAGAAAACTCTGATGCCAGCGGCAGCCAGAGGCAGAAAACCGGATCGCAGCCATGGGCGGGTTCTAATAAGCAATGGGTCGAAAAGAAACCCTGGGGCCAGAAAAAGAATTGGCAAGAACCCGTAAAATACACCATGGAAGCCGCCATGGACCAACCTTGCCAGTGGCACACGCCAAACCCGGCTCACCCATCAAACCACCTGACGAAAGATTGTTCCTGGACCAAGTACTTGATGCAGAAGGGAGCAGTAAAAGATGCGCAAGCACAAGGGTGCGCCACATTGTTGCCACCGTCGCAAGATATGCTGCGCCAGCAACAGCTACCACCACCACCACCACTCACTGGAGCAAATGCTTTACCGGTACAGCCTCAGCCAAACAGGCAGCAGTACCAGCAAGTCAATCAGGTGGGGGAAGGCTATGGCCAACCACCTCCACCGGCACCTTTGGGCCGGAATGTTTATGAGGATCCAGACGTGTGATGTGTCGTGTTCGTCACTGAGCCGACGGACAAGCAAAGCCTACGCCGCCGTTCCATGGAAGTGAACGCGGTGATGCCGGCAGTGCCAAAATACATGATGTGGTTAGATCAAGAACTCACCTGGTCATTCAAGGATCACCCCAAAATCATGCCGAATCCGGGTGGTTACGCTCTCGTAGTGGACCCAATCATGAAAGGGCCAACGACTCGCGTCAAGTTCAGCAAGGTGCTGATAGACAATGGGAGCAGCATAAACATAATGTACCGGCACACCATGCATACGCTGGGCATAACAGAAAACATGCTTCAGCCAACTCGTACAATGTTCCATGGAATCGTTCCGGGTTTGTCTTGCGCACCGGTAGGAAAAGTCCGGGTGGACGTATCGTTTGGAGGACGTGACAATTGCCGGGTTGAAAACGTTGAGTTCGAGGTGGTGGACCTAGATAGTCCGTACCATGCACTGCTGGGGAGACCGGCATTGGCAGCCTTCATGGCCTCGACCCACACGGCGTATCTCAAGATGAAGATGTCGGCACCTCGTGGACCCTTAACTGTGGTGGGAAACTATAGAGTCTCACTGGAAACAGCATCTGCCGGATCGAACCTAGCGGAATCGCTGGTGATCGAGGAGGAGAAAAGGAGGATGCAAACCGCAGTTGCGCTGGCTCAATCCTCGCAATTGAGCTTAGCGGCAATGAGTGAAAGTTTGAGCGCTCCTGCGTTCAAGCCGACAAAGGAAACAAAGGACATCGTGCTGGACCCGGCTTTCCCTCAGCGTACCGTTCGTATCGGTGCCGGCCTCAGTGAAGCATAGGAAAGCGCGCTCGTCAGCTTCCTCCGTGAGAATCGGAATATTTTTGCCTGGTCCACTGATGACTTGGTAGGTGTTCTGAGGGAGCTGGCTGATGATGTCTACGGGAGCTTCTATTCTTGTAGACAGTGTTGGGCCTCCAAGAGCAGAGGTTTGTAGAACAGCAGCAAGTTTCCCTTAAGTGGATCACCCAAGGTTTATCGAACTCAGGGAGGAAGAGGTCAAAGATATCCCTCTCATGCAACCCTGCAACCACAAAGCAAGAAGTCTCTTGTGTCCCCAACACACCTAATAGGTGCACTAGTTCGGTGAAGAGATAGTGAAATACAGGTGGTATAAATAAGTATGAGCAGTGGCAACGGCACTAGAAAAGTGCTTTGCCCAGGACAGTAAACAAGCAGTAGTAACGCAGCAGTAGTAACGCAGTAAAACAGTAAACAAGCAGCGATAGCAGTATTTAGGAACAAGGCCTAGGGATTAGACTTTCACTAGTGGACACTCTCAACATTGATCACATAACAGAATAGATAAATGCATACTCTACACTCTCTTGTTGGATGATGAACACCACTAATTGCGTAGGATTACACGAACCCTCAATGCCGGAGTTAACAAGCTCCACAATATTCAATGTTCATATTTAAATAACCTTAGAGTGCATGAAAGATCAACACAACTAGACCAAGTACTAACATAGCATGCACACTGCCACCTTCACACTATGTAGGAGGAATAGATCACATCAATACCATCATAGCAATAGTTAACTTCATAATCTACAAGAGATCATAATCATAGCCTACGCCAAGTACTAACACGGATGCACACACTGTCACCATTACACCGTGCAGGAGGAATAAACTACTTTAATAACATCACTAGAGTAGCACATGGATAAATTGTGATACAAAACACATTGCAATCATAAAGAGATATAAATAAGCACTTCACTATGCCATTCATAACAGCGAATAAGTATTCTGTGAAATATAGCCTAAGAGACCCACACGGTGCACACACTGTCACCTTTACACACGTGGGACAAGGAGTCTCCGGAGATCACATAAGTAAAACCCACTTGACTAGCATAATGACATCTAGATTACAAGCATCATCATATGAATCTCAATCATGTAAGGCAGCTCATGAGATTATTGTATTGAAGCACATAGGAGAGAGATTAACCACATAGCTACCGGTACAGCCCCGAGCCTCGATGGAGAACTACTCCCTCCTCATGGGAGACAGCAGCGTTGATGAAGATGGCGGTGGTGTCGATGGAGGAACCTTCCGGGGGCACTTCCCCGTCCCGGCGGCGTGCCGGAACAGAGACTCCTGTCCCCCAGATCTTGGCTTCGCGATGGCGGCGGCTCTGGAAGGTTTCTCGTACCGTGGCTTTTTTCGTATCGAGGTTTTAGGTCAGGGACCTTTATATAGGCGAAGAGGCGGAGTCGAAAGGTCGACGAGGCGACGACACACTAGGGGGGCGCGGGCCACCCCCAGGCCGCACCGGGCTATCGTCTGGGGGCCCAGTGGCCCCCCTCTGGCGACTCTCGGGTGTTCTGGAAGCTTCGTGGAAAAGTAGGATGCTGGGTCTTGATTTCGTCCGATTCCGAGAATATTTCCTTACTAGGATTTCTGGAACCAAAAACAGCAGAAAACAGGAACTGGCCCTTCGGCATCTCGTCAATAGGTTAGTTCCGGAAAACGCATAAATATAACATAAAGTATGTATAAAACATGTAGATATCATCAATAATGTGGCATGGAACATAAGAAATTATCGATACGTCAGAGATGTATCAACATCCCCAAGCTTAGTTCTGCTCGTCCCGAGCAGGTAAACGATAACAAAGATAATTTCTGGAGTGACATGCCATCATAAACTTGATCATACTATTGTAAACATATGTAATGAATGCAGCGATCAAAACAATGGTAATGACATGAGTAAACAAATGAATCATAAAGCAAAGACTTTTCATGAATAGTACTTCAAGACAAGCATCAATAAGTCTTGCATAAGAGTTAACTCATAAAGCAATAAATCAAAGTAAAGGTATTGAAGCAACACAAAGGAAGATTAAGTTTCAGCAGTTGCTTTCAACTTATAACATGTATATCTCATGGATAGTGTCAATGTAAGGTAATATAACAAGTGCAATATGCAAGTATGTAGGAATCAATGCACAGTTCACACAAGTGTTTGCTTCTTGAGGTGGAGAGAGATAGGTGAACTGACTCAACATAAAAGTAAAAGAAAGGTCCTTCAAAGAGGAAAGCATCGATTGCTATATTTGTGCTAGAGCTTTGGTTTTGAAAACATGAAACAATTTTCTCAACGGTAGTAATAAAGCATATGAGTTATGTAAATTATATCTTACAAGTTGCAAGCCTCATGCATAGTGTACTAATAGTGCCTGCACCTTGTCCTAATTAGCTTGGGTTAACACGGATTATCATTGCATAACATATGTTTCAACCAAGTGTCACAAAGGGGTACCTCTATGCCGCCTGTACAAGGGTCTAAGGAGAAAGTTCGCATTGGATTTCTCGCTTTTGATCATTCTTCAACTTAGACACCCATACCGGGACAACATAGACAACATATAATGGACTCCTCTTTTAATGCTTAAGCATTCAACAACAGTTAATATTAACTTCCACCATGATTCATGGCTTCAGTTAGCGGCCCAATGTTCTTCTCTAACAGTATGCATACTCAAACCATTTGTTTGTGAAAACCTCCCTTACTTCAGACAATACGAACATGCATAGCAACTCACATGATATTCAACAAAGAGTTGATGGCATCCCCAGGAAACATGGTTATCGCACAACAAACAACTTAATAAGAGATAAAGTGCATAAGTACATATTCAATACCACAATAATTTTTAGGCTATTTTGTCCCATGAGCTATATATTGTAAAGGCGAATGATGGAAATTTAAAGGTAGCACTCAAGCAATTTACTTTGGAATGGCGGAGAAATACCATGTAGTAGGTAGGTATGGTGGACACAAATGGCATAGTGGTTGGCTCAAGGATTTTGGATGCATGAGAAGTATTCCCTCTCGATACAAGGTTTAGGCTAGCAAGGTTATTTGAAACAAACACAAGGATGAACCGGTGCAGCAAAACTCACATAAAAGACATATTGAAAACATTATAAGACTCTACACCGTCTTCCTTGTTGTTCAAAACTCAATACTAGAAATTATCTAGACTTTAGAGAGACCAAATATGCAAACCAAATTTTAGCAAGCTCTATGTATTTCTTCATTAATAGGTGCAAAGTATATGATGCAAGAGCTTAAGCATGAGCACAACAATTGCCAAGTATCACATTATCCAAGACATTTTATCAATTACTACATGTATCATTTCCCGTTTCCAACCATATAACAATTAACGAAGCAGTTTCAACCTTCGCCATGAACATTAAAAGCTAAGAACACATGTGTTCATATGAACCAGCGGAGCGTGTCTCTCTCCCACACAAGCATTTATTCAAACAAAAACAAAAACAAACAGACGCTCCAAGTAAAGTACATATGATGTGACCGAATAAAAATATAGTTTCAAGAGAAGGAACCTGATAATTTGTCGATGAAGAAGGGGATGCCTTGGGCATCCCCAAGCTTAGATGCTTGAGTCTTCTTGAAATATGCAGGGATGAACCACCGGGTCATCCCCAAGCTTAGACTTTTCACTCTTCTTGATCGTAGTATATCATCCTCCTCTCTTGACCCTTGAAAACTTCCTCCACACCAAACTCAAAACAAACTCATTAGAGGGTTAGTGCATAATCAAAATTCACATGTTCAGAGGTGACACAATCATTCTTAACACTTCTGGACATTGCCCAAAGCTACTGGAAGGTAATGGAACAAAGAAATCCACCCAACACAGCGAAAGAAGCAATGCGAAATAAAAGGCAGAATCTGTCAAAACAGAACAGTCTGTAAAGACGAATTTTAAAATGGCACCAGACTTGCTCAGATGAAAATGCTCAAATTGAATGAAAGTTGCGTACATATCTGAGAATCACTCACGTAAATTGGCATAATTTTATGAGTTACCTACAGAGAATTAGGCCCAGATTCGTGACAGCAAGAAATCTGTTTCTGCGCAGTAATCCAAATCTAGTATGAACCTTACTATCAAAGACTTTACTTGGCACAACAATGCAACAAAACTAAGATAAGGAGAGGTTGCTACAGTAGTAACAACTTCCAAGACACAAATATTAAACAAAGTTACTGTAGCAAAATAAACACATGGGTTATCTCCCAAGAAGTTCTTTCTTTATAGCCATTAAGATGGGCTCAGCAGTTTTAATGATGCACTCGCAAGAAATAGTATTTGAAGCAAAAGAGAGCATCAAGAGGCAAATTCAGAACAAATTTAAGCCTAACATGCTTCCTATGAAAAGGAATCTTGTAAATAAACAAGTTCATCAAGAGCAAAGTAACAATCATAGGAAGATAGAACAAGTGTAGCTTCAAAAATTTCAGCACATAGAGAGGTGTTTTAGTAACAAGAAAATTTCTACAAGCATATTTTCCTCTCTCATAATAACTTTCAGTAGCAACATGAGCAAACTCAACAATATAACTATCACATAAAGCATTCTTATCATGAGTCTCATGCATAAAATTATTACTCTCCACATAAGCATAATCAATTTTATTAGTAGTAGTGGGAGCAAATTCAACAAAGTAGCTATCGTTATTATTCTCATCATCAAATATAGGAGGCATATTGTAATCATAATCAAATTTATCCTCCATAACAGGCGGTACTAAAAGACCAATATCATTATAATCATCATAAATAGGAGGCAAAGTATCATCAAAGTAAGTTTTCTCCTCAATGCTTGGGGGACTAAAAATATCATGCTCATCAAAGCCAGCTTCCCCAAGCTTAGAATTTTCCATATCATTAGCAACAATGGTGTTCAAAGCATTCATACTAATATGTTCCATAGGTTTTTTAATTTTCGCATCAAACCATCCATGTCTTAAATCAGGAAATAGAATAAGAAGCTCATTGTTGTCCATTATGCCAAACTAGTGTAAACAAGAAACAAAAAGATACAATTGCAGGATCTAAAGGAAATAGCTTCGAGTACTTACAACGGCGAAAATAGCTTAGTACCGAGATCCGGAGTGTGAGTACCTTTTACCTTTCCTCCCCGGCAACGGCGCCAGAAAATAGCTTGATGTCTACGGGAGCTTCTATTCTTGTAGACAGTGTTGGGCCTCCAAGAGCAGAGGTTTGTAGAACAGCAGCAAGTTTCCCTTAAGTGGATCACCCAAGGTTTATCGAACTCAGGGAGGAAGAGGTCAAAGATATCCCTCTCATGCAACCCTGCAACCACAAAGCAAGAAGTCTCTTGTGTCCCCAACACACCTAATAGGTGCACTAGTTTGGCGAAGAGATAGTGAAATACAGGTGGTATAAATAAGTATGAGCAGTGGCAACGGCACCAGAAAAGTGCTTTGCCCAGGACAGTAAACAAGCAGTAGTAACGCAGCAGTAGTAACGCAAAGAAACAAGAAACAAGCAGCGATAGCAGTATTTAGGAACAAGGCCTAGGGATTAGACTTTCACTAGTGGACACTCTCAACATTGATCACATAACAGAATAGATAAATGCATACTCTACACTCTCTTGTTGGATGGTGAACACCACTAATTGCGTAGGATTACACGAACCCTCAATGCCGGAGTTAACAAGCTCCACAATATTCAATGTTCATATTTAAATAACCTTAGAGTGCATGAAAGATCAACACAACTAGACCAAGTACTAACATAGCATGCACACTGCCACCTTCACACTATGTAGGAGGAATAGATCACATCAATACCATCATAGCAATAGTTAACTTCATAATCTACAAGAGATCATAATCATAGCCTACGCCAAGTACTAACACGGATGCACACACTGTCACCATTACACCGTGCAGGAGGAATAAACTACTTTAATAACATCACTAGAGTAGCACATGGATAAATTGTGATACAAAACACATTGCAATCATAAAGAGATATAAATAAGCACTTCACTATGTCATTCATAACAGCGAATAAGTATTCTGTGAAATATAGCCTAAGAGACCCACACGGTGCACACACTGTCACCTTTACACACGTGGGACAAGGAGTCTCCGGAGATCACATAAGTAAAACCCACTTGACTAGCATAATGACATCTAGATTACAAGCATCATCATATGAATCTCAATCATGTAAGGCAGCTCATGAGATTATTGTATTGAAGCACATAGGAGAGAGATTAACCACATAGCTACCGGTACAGCCCCGAGCCTCGATGGAGAACTACTCCCTCCTCATGGGAGACAGCAGCGTTGATGAAGATGGCGGTGGTGTCGATGGAGGAGCCTTCCGGGGGCACTTCCCCGTCCCGGCGGCGTGCCGGAACAGAGACTCCTGTCCCCCAGATCTTGGCTTCACGATGGCGGCGGCTCTGGAAGGTTTCTCGTACCGTGGCTTTTTTCGTATCGAGGTTTTAGGTCAGGGACCTTTATATAGGCGAAGAGGCGGAGTCGGAAGGTCGACGAGGCGACGACACACTAGGGGGGCGCGGGCCACCCCCAGGCCGCGCCGGGCTATCGTTTGGGGGCCCAGTGGCCCCCCTCTGGCGACTCTCGGGTGTTCTGGAAGCTTCGTGGAAAAATAGGATGCTGGGTCTTGATTTCGTCCGATTCCGAGAATATTTCCTTACTAGGATTTCTGGAACCAAAAACAGCAGAAAATAGGAACTGGCCCTTCGGCATCTCGTCAATAGGTTAGTTCCGGAAAACGCATAAATTTGACATAAAGTATGTATAAAACATGTAGATATCATCAATAATGTGGCATGGAACATAAGAAATTATCGATACGTCGGAGACGTATCAGCTGAGCACTCTCTGAACGTCCGGAAGGATGCCAAGCCGGTGCGACAACCCTTGCGCTGGTTTGCTGAAGATAGGAGGAAGATTATTGGAGAAGAGGTGACGAAATTGTTAGTTGCCAAATACTGGAGTTAAGTTTCTTTCCAAAATGGTTGCTGATAGGCTTCAATTGAAAATGGTTTCTTATGTACATAAGAATCAGTATGGGTTTATTAAGGGCAGGACTATTCATGATTGTCTGGGGTGGTCCTTTGAGTATTTGCATCAATGTAAAATGTCCAAGAGGGAGATTGTGATTCTTAAGTTAGACTTTGAGAAGGCTTTTGATTCTATTGAGCATGAGGCTTTATATATGGTGTTGAGGAAAATGGGGTTCCCTGAATTATTTATATCATGGGCCAAAAGTTTGCTGGAGACTGGCACCTCTGTTGTGTTAGTTAATGGTGTTCCTGGAAGAAATTTCAGATGTAAGAGAGGTGTCAGGCAGGGTGATCCTTTGTCTCCCTTACTTTTTGTGTTAGGTGCTGAGTTATTGCAGTATATTGTGAATGATCTTAAGGAAAGAGGGCTTCTACAGTTACCCATTCCTATTCATCAGCAGGATTTTCCTATAGTTCAATATGCAGATGACACTATACTAGTGCTGCAGTGATCCAAAGACGATTGGCAGTTCTTAAGGAGGCTTTACATGATTTTACTTTGTCAACTGGCTTGGCAATCAATTTTCATAAGTCCTGCATGCTGCCTATCAATATTTCTGATGATTGTGTTAAGGACCTGGCTATGAGTTTTGGTTGTGTGGTGGGTTCATTCCCATTTACTGATTTGGGTTTACCAATGGGTACCACTAAGCCTAAAATGGTGGATTTTTTGCCTTTAGTGGACCGCATGGAGAGGCGTTTGACTGCTAGTTCTTCTTTTTTTGCGTATGGAGGAAGGCTCCAGCTCATAGGATCTTGCCTTTCATCTATGCCTATATTTTTCCTCTGTTCATTGGACATTCCTGAGGGGATTTTGAAACAAGTTAATAGAATTATCAGGCAGTGCTTGTGGAGGAAGAGAGGAGAGGATTCTTCTGGTGTATCTTTGGCGTCATGGGAGATGGTGTGCAAACCAAAGGATAAAGGAGGTTTAGGCATTCTGGATTTTAGCAAGTTGAATGAGGGTCTTTTGATGAAGCATCTGCATAAATTTTACAATAAACAAGACACTCCCTGGGTGCAGTTGGTTTGGAACTATTATAACAATGAGGTGCCTCATGCTTCAAAACTTTGTGGTTCTTTCTGGTGGAAAGATATTATGAGGCTAGCTATGAAGTACATTCCTCTTTGCAAGGTCACTATTGGTACTGGAGATACTGTTTTATTTTGGTCTGACAAGTGGCATGATCACCCTATGATGCAGAGGTTTCCGAGATTGTTTTCATATTCCCTGGATGATAAGCTCTCGGTGAGGGATTTCTTGTTAACTCCCAACAAATCTGAACTTTTTGAGTTGCCTTTGTCACAGCAAGCCTTTCAGGAGCTTGTTGCCTTGGAAGTGATATTAGATCAGTGCCAGGTGAATGATGCTTTAGCTGATTCATGGAGCACAATTTGGAAGGGTGGAGTGTTTTCTTCTCAATTATATTATAAGCATTGCTTTAGCTCATTACCTGATGTTGGCATTTTCAAATGGATTTGGAAGAGTAGGGTTATTCTGAGAATTAAAGTGTTTGCTTGGTTGCTGGTCAGTGATAGGCTCAACACTAAGGATATGCTTAGGAGGAGACATTGGAATGTGGCTGATGATCTATTTTGTGTCCTTTGCCCGACACATGCTACTGAAGATTGGATGCATTTGTTTTTTCACTGTAATTTTAGTATCAGAATATGGAGTTATCTTCAGATTGAATGGGAGCCTGGCCCTACCTTGGAGGTTATAGTTGATGCTGCCATGATGAAATTCAATAAGCCTTTCTTCTCTGAAGTGGTGATTATTGCTCTTTGGCATATTTGGAAGCAGAGAAATGAGGCGATTTTTCAGGGTATAATGCCTTCTTTTAGGGGTTGGAGGAGTCGTTTTGTGTTAGATCTCTCTTTGCATAAGCATAGGGTGAAGGAGAAGCATGTTCAGAGCCTGTCAAGATGGATTGACTCTCTTTTGTAATCTTTTAGTGTAGTTTGTTGTAAATATTTGTACAGTGGTTGCTTTGGCTTAATAAAATACTGTGGGGCGCAAGCCTTACAGTTTATGCTCAAAAAAAAAAAATTTAGTTGCCGGTTTCATCGTGGAAGTCACGCATACTGAGTGGCTGGCCAATCCGGTAATGGTCGAAAAGAAAAAAGATGAGAACCTGGAGGCAAAAGCTCCAAAGGTGTGGCGCATGTGCATCGACTACACCAACCTCAACAAGGCTTGCCCAAGAGATCCTTTCCCATTACCACGGATCGATCAAGTGATTGATTCAATTGCTGGGTGTGAGTTGTTATCTTTCCTGGATGCTTATTTCGGTTTCCACCAAATCCCCTTGAAAAAGGAAGATCAAATAAAAACTGCGTTCATTACCCCGCACGGGGCTTATTGCTATGTCACTATGCCTTTTGGTTTGCGCAACGCTGGTGCAACGTACTAGCGCTGTATGCAAAAATGTTTGTTTGATCAAATTGGAAAGAATGTGCAAGTCTATGTGGATGACATTGTGATAAAAACTAAGGTAAAAGATACCCTAATTGACGATATCCGGCAAACATTTGATAATTTGAGAAGGTTCCGGATGAAACTTAATCCGGCGAAATGTACTTTCGGTGTCCCTGCCGGCAAACTGCTTGGCTTTCTCGTCTCAAGTCGAGGCATCGAGGTCAATCCGGTGAAGATCCGGGCAATCGAGAGAATGACGATACCGCAAGATCTCAAGGATGTACAAAAGTTTGCCGGAAGCTTAGCACCGCTAAGCCGGTTCATAAGCAGGTTGGGAGAAAAGGCCTTGCCACTCTACACTCTGATGAAAAAATCCGATACGTTCGTATGGACCCCTCAGGCAGACATGGCGTTTAGAGAGCTAAAAACGATGCTAGCCACTGCGCCAATACTGGCCTCGCCGCTGGAAAGAGAGCCCATGTTGCTATACATAGCAGCAACTAACCGGGTTGTGAGCGTTGTTGTGGTAGTAGAAAGAGAAGAGGAAGGAAAAACCGTCCAGAGGCCGGTATACTACCTGAGCGAGGTGCTCTCCCTCTCAAAGCAAAACTACCCACACTTCCAGAAAATGACTTATGCCGTGTTCATGGCCGCCACGAAGCTCAAGCACTACTTTGAGGAACACCCTATGAAGGTGGTGAGTGAAGCACCCATCTCCGATATCATGTGCAACAAAGATGCTAGCGGCAGGATTGCAAAATGGGCGATCCAAATATCACCATACGTACCGGTATATGAAAGAAGAGATGCCATAAAATCGCAAGCTTTAGCTGATTTCTTGGTTGATTGGGCGGAAATGCAATACAAGCCCCCAGATCAAAGAATGGAATACTGGAAGATGCACTTTGACGGATCCAAACTCAAAGAGGGTCTAGGTGCCGGTGTGGTGTTGACCTCACCAAAGGGAGATCATCTCCGGTATGTTTTACAAGTACATTTCAGGGCATCAAACAATGTCGCTGAATACGAGGCTTTGATCCATGGGCTTAAAGTCGCAAAAGAAATCGGTGCACACCGGATCATTTTCTATGGAGACTCAGATCTTGTCGTACAACAATGTTCCGGAGATTGGGACGCAAAAGATGCCAACATGGCCTCATACCGGTTTCACGTGCAAAAGATTGCCGGATTCTTCGAAGGGTGTGAGTTTCACCATGTGCCGCGCGCAGAAAATGAAGCCGCGGATGCTTTTTCTTGGACCGCAGCAGCAGCAGGGCCGACGTGCAGCACTAGAGACTGCGAGCCGGCTGAGGCGCTGCCCTCCACGGCCTTGCCCCGAGAAGCCCCTGGCTTGAGGAACTTGGTGATCTTGGGGGTTTCTGGCGGCGGCTTTGGCTTGGCCGCGGAAGGTCCTTGGCTTGGTGGCGGTGTTGGAGTAGTTCCGGTAGGCTCAAGAGTAGGAGCTTCCGGGTGCGGTGCAGAGGAGGCCAGCGCGGAAGTATCCGGCGCGGTCTTGGTGGGGGAAGAGCTTGGCTGCTTCTTCTTCTTCTTCTTCTTCGGGGCAGGGGGAACCAGAGGTTCCGCCCGCCCGGCAGTTTCATCGTCGGCGCCGGTGTTGCTGGCGCCGGTGTCTCGGGTCTCAGGAGGGGAGGTGAGATCCTCCTCCGCGTGGTGATCAGGAGGTGTAGGGGCCGCGCACCCCGCACTTGTAGTGCCTCCCAGAGGGGAGGCAGAGAGGTCGCCGGTACCGGATGGTGCCGGGCTTGTTTGAGGAGGAGGAGATGAGGTCCTTGCGGAGCCGGCAGAGCCCTCAGGCTTGGAGCCAAGCTGGAGCGCGGGGCTGAAAAAGAGAAAAAGAAATGGTTGGAAAAAAGCAACCGGAAAAGAACTTGATAAGAGCAAAACAAACAGAAAGAGAAATAAAGGACTCACCCGGAAGAGACCGGCATCTGCTTATGCTTGTAGCGCTTTGTGCTAACTTGCTTTCCCCCAATGACTTCCGTCCGGGAGCGTTTGGCGGGAGGAGCTTGGCTAGAACCGGCATCAGCAGCAGGCGCCTTGTTCTTTTTGCTCTGGGGCATGAGCTTATTCAGAAACTCATCCCCGACCTCGGCCTGCAGGGGAGCCACGTGCTCGTGGACCTGTGGTTCGGGGCCAGCTGAGGGAACGTCTACAGAAGGAAATAGGTAACAGAAGAGTATGAGAGATCAAAAAGAAGAGCTACCTCGAGCAAGGTCAGGTCGTCAGACGAACCGACTGGTTCCGGTGGAGATCTGCCGAGGCGCGAGGCTGGAGTCCGGCCCATCTTCAGGTCCTGCCAATGGATGAAAGGGTCCGGGTCGAACTTGTCTAGAGCACGCTTCCGGCAAGGGCCTCGCCGCTCTAAGTCAATGCGAGGGAAGCGGTCCCTAGCCTGAAAACAAAAAGAAAAACAGTTAGCCGCAGCATAAAAGTTACCGGTGGAATAGCCCGGGTGACATAATCTCTTACTTCCTTGGTCGGGGGTCTGAGGGAGCTGAGAGCAAGAAAGCCCCACTCCCAGTCATCCGGCATGTCCGTTTGGCATATTTGATTAGCCTTCAGGACCACGTCCGCCTTGCTCAAGGGTAGGCCGATGATCTTGGTGGGATCACCAGGGCCGTACATCTCGCTTATCTTGTGAGCGCGGCGCTTAAGGGGAAGCACCCGGCGGCTGATGAAGGTGCGGATGATATCATCGGAGCAGATGTTGGTCTCCTTCATCAGGTTCAACATGAAGCGTACCACCCGGTTTGTCTCTATGTGGTCCGTACCGGGGTTGTAGTTCCAGTTGACCTTGGTGGGCGGCGCCGGGTTGAAGGGCGGCAGATTGATGAGGTCAGTGGCGCTCTTGTTCTTCACGTAGAAGAACGTAGTCTGCCACAACCGGCAAGACTCGAGGCCGTTGAACTTAAAAAAGGGGCTCCCTTGGCAGGAGCCGATGATACAAGACCCGCATTGTACGGGGGGTTTGGGCTTGGGAATGTCCTTGCCCTGGACCGAGTTGATCCGGAGAGAAAAGAAGCGGGCAAACGTCTCGCGAGCGGGACGGATGCCGATGTAGCCTTCCATGAAGGCCACAAAACAAGAAAGATAAAAAACGGCGTTGCCGGGAAGGTGGTGAGGCTGGAGTCGATAGAAATCGAGGATTTGGCGGAAGAAATCGGAGGCAGGGAGGCCGAAGCCACGCTCGAAGTGAGCAAGAAAGACAACGACCTCACCGGGATTGAGCACCGGTTCGATCTCGTCGCCAGGAAGCCGGCAGGAGACCCCCTCCGGTATCCTCCTAGACCGGTAAAGCCAGTCAATCTCATGTTGTGTGACATCGGAGCCTCTCCAGGCTCCGCGTGTGATACCGGAAAGATCCTTTCCGGGGGCCCGGCTAGAAGTGCCGACCTCTTGGTCCTTGCTGGATTCAGTTTCCATCCGGGCGAGATCTTCGGTCAGCCCGTCGGAAGTCCTACTTCCTTGACTACTAGAAGAGGAAGCGAGAAGAGATTCTTCGCCAGACATGTAGATCTGGAAGACGCCGGAATCTACCGTAAAACAGTTTCCCCCAAAAAAGACCCTCGCGTGAAGATCTACGAGTAAGAGAAAAAGCAAAATAAAGAGGGGATAAACACTCTACCGCCCCAAGATCTGGAAAGCAAGAAGAAAAGAGGTAGTAGCGTATCGAGCCTAACCTGAGGCGGCGGAGGCGTTCAGGGAGAAGTTTGCCGGAGGAACGGCGAGCTCTTGGCCGTCGACGAAGGCTGGCGATGGAGAGGGGTGAGGTCCGTCGGAGAAAGCTTGAATCTGCGGTGAGGAAGGAGCGCAGCAAGAACTCCGCGCGGTGAAGAGCTTCGGCGCGGTGAGGGCAACGTCCTAGCGTCGACAGAAGCAGCACTCTGGCGGTGACCGGCGGCGAAGAGGAAGCAAGGGGCGAAGGGCTCAAACTGCTCTGAAAATGGGGGCAAGTGCGAAGAAAAAGACGAAGAGGAACTGCCTCGTCCTTATATAGAGAAAGGGGATAGTGGGCCGAAAACCGTCGGGCCGCGGCGGTTCGCCTCGTGGGCCGCCACGTGGCGCGCAGATACACGCGCGGAAAACAACATGTCACAGGGAGGCCACACGGATCCGGAACGGCCGCGAGGATCCGGTGTGGCGCCATAAATGCTGGCGCAGAAGCCGAAGGGAAGTGACCTCTGACACTGGCGCGTCAGTCACAGTGCGCATGTCACTGACAGGCGCGAGGCCCGAGAAATTCTCGACTTCGCCGAGGAAGTGTTCAATGACTAAGATGCCGGAGGATAAGACACCGGAGAACACCTAGCAAAGAGAGAAAACGTGAGTCCGGGCAAAGATGCCGGATCTAAGCTAAGCGCCGGGTAGATTAAACCGGTATCCTAAGATAGAAGAACCTGGCATGGTATGTTAGATAGAATCCGCCAGACTATACCAGCTTCGGGGACTAATGTTGGGGGGATGACCCCCGGTATGCCAAAGGCATGCCAAATCAGATGGTTTGATCCATCAAGATACCGGTTTAATGTTTATACCGGAGCACGAAGTTAAGGATTTAGCTAAGTGAAGCTAAGCCGGTATCCTCAGAAGAGGTATACCAGAACCGGATAGAAAAGACACCGGGCCACCGGTATGAAGTGCGCTGTAGCACGTCGGCAGAACTGGTCAAAGATTCTCTCCAGAGCTAGAAGACAAAGATGAGCTAAGCAAAGTAGCTTTAAACGAAGGGCTAACGATAAAGAGGAGGATGACGATCAAAGAAGCCGGAGGACGTTAGCCTCCCTGATTAAAGAGGACCCCGGTGTCATCTATGATTAAAGTAGCTTTGTAAAGTAGTTTGTCTAGTCAAAGATGCCATTAGGGTTTCTTGCCCTGTAAGCCACCCTCTCCCCTATATAAGGAGAGGGGGCAGCCCTCTTCAGGGACGACGAGCACTTGTACGCGTAGTTGAGCCTTTGTACTGAGAAACTTGTAACCTGTGGTGATCAATAAAGAAGATGATCTAGAGCGAGTTCTTCCTTATGTCTTTCTTCTTCAACCTCTAGCCTTGGCTAAGTTCTTGAGGAAACCATCCGGAAGTTCATCCCATCTAATCACAAACCCTCCCCCGAATCCTCTAGCGTCCATTCGGCCCCAACTTAAGCCATCCTATGGCATCTGTCCGTTCACCACGACGACACTTTCCTATCTACAATATGTAAATCAAATTCTTGTAAAAGAAGCACCCATCTAATAAGCCTTGGCTTAGCATCTTTCTTTTCCATAAGGTACCTAATTGCAGCATGATCAGTATGAATTGTGACTTTTGAATCAACAATATAAGGTCTAAACTTGTCGCAAGAAAAAACCACAGCTAATAATTCTTTTTCAGTTGTAGCATAATTTCTGTGAGCAGCATCAAGAGTTTTACTAGCATAATGAATAACATTCAATTTTTTATCTACTCGCTATCCAAGAACAGCACCAACAGCAAAATCACTAGCATCACACATAATTTCAAAAGGTAAATTCCAATCAGGAGGTTCAACTACTGGAGCAGTTGTTAAGGCTTTCTTTAGAGTTTCAAAAGCTGCATTACAATCATCATCAAAAACAAAAGGTACATCTTTTTGAAGAAGATTAGTAAGAGGCTTTAAAATTTTAGATAAATCTTTAATAAATCTCCTATAGAAACCAGCATGACCAAGAATACTACGAACACCTTTAACATCCCTAGGATAGGGCATCTTCTCAATTGCTTCAACTTTAGATCTATCAACTTCGATACCTCTCTCAGAAATTTTATGTCCCAATACAATTCCTTCATTAACCATAAAGTGGCATTTCTCCCAATTAAGAACAAGGTTAGTTTCTTCACATCTCTGCAGAAGTTTATCAAGGTTTCGCAAACAATTATCAAAAGAATTCCCATAGACAGAAAAATCATCCATGAATACCTCCACAATCTTTTCACAAAAGCCATGAAAAATAGCAGACATGCATCTTTGAAAAGTAGCAGGAGCATTACATAAACCAAAAGGCACACGCCTATAAGCATAAGTTCCATAGGGACAAGTGAAAGTGGTTTTCTCTTGATCTTTAGTTCTAACAGCAATTTGTGAAAACCCAGAATAACCATCAAGAAAGCAGAAATGAGTATTTTTAGATAACCTTTCTAACATTTGATCAATAAATGGTAAAGGGTAATGATCTTTCTTAGTAACTTTATTAACTTTTCGAAAATCAATGCACATTCTATACCCTACAACTACTCTTTGAGGGATGAGCTCATCATTATCATTAGGTACAACAGTTATTCCTCCTTTCTTAGGAACACAATGCACAGGACTAACCCATCTACTATCAGCAATAGGATATATAATACCAGCTTCAAGAAGTTTCAATACCTCATTCCTTACCACATCCTTCATCTTAGGAATTAAACGACGCTGATGTTCAACAACAGGCTTTGCATCATCTTTCATGTTGATGGCATGTTGGCAAATAGCGGGAGAAATCCCCTTCAAGTCATCAAGAGTGTAGCCAATAGCTCCTCGGTGTTTCTTCAATATTTCCAATAATCTTTCTTCCTGAAAATCTGAAAGCTTAGCACTAATAATAACAGGATATGTTTTCTTATCATCAATATAAGCATACTTAAGATTATCAGGCAACGGTTTCAAATCAAAAACAGGATCTTCCTTTGGCGGTGGTGTTGTACCTAGATCTTCAACCGGTAAGTCATGTTTAAGAATAAGTTGACGAAGGAAAATTTCATCAAGCTCATTCCTTTCTTCCCTAAAGACTTCACTCTCATGATCCTCCAAATGTTGCTGCAAAGGATTTCCAGGAGCAAGAGCAATAGATGCAAGCTGTTCAACTCTAAAATCATTATTAGGCAATTCAACTTTATAAGGAACTTTGGCAAATTTAGAGAAATTAAACTCATAAGATTCACCAGCAAATTTAGTCACAATTTTCTCTTTCTTGCAATCTATAATAGCTCCACAAGTATTTAGAAAAGGTCTACCAAAAATGATAGGACAAGTCTTACTAGCAGCATAACCAAGTACCAAAAAGTCAGCGGGATATTTAATCTTACCACATAGAACTTCCACATCTCGAACAATACCAATAGGAGAGATAGTTTCTCTATTAGCTAGCCGAATAACCACATCAATATCTTCAAGTTCACAAGAACCAATTTCATGCATGATTTCCTTATAAAGCTCATAAGGAATGGCACTAATACTTGCACCAATATCGCATAAACCATTATAACAATGATCACCAATTCTAACAGAGAGCATAGGAACACTAGCTTTCCTAGACTTACTAGGATGTGAAACAATATTAGAAGCATCTTCACAGAAAATGATGTGACCATCTTCTACATTTTCAGTCACAAGATCTTTAACTATTGCAATAGCAGGTTCAACATTTATTTGCTCTTCAGGTTCTATAGGTTTCTTTGCACTTTTATTAACCACACTGGTTATAACAGAATACTCCTTCATTTTAGCAAGGAAAGGAGTTTTTTCTATATAAGCTTCAGGAAGAATATGATCAACAGTTTTAATTTCAACACATTTACCTATAGGTGAATCAGTTTTATCTTTGTAAGGTTCATGATACTTATCAAAATTCTTCCTAGGCAATTCAAAATGAGAGGCAAAAGCTTTATAAAAAATTTCAACAACTTGAGAGTCAAGACCATAAGTAGCACTCATATTACGAAATTTATCAGTATCCATAAAAGTTTCAATGCATTCATAATCATAATTTATACCTGACTCTCTACCTTTGTCATTCTCCCATCCTTCAGTATTCTCCTGAATCCGATCAAGAAGGTCCCATTTAAACTCTTCTTTGTTGCGTGTGAATGATCCCGAACAAGTAGTATCCAGCAAGGTTTTATCTTGAAAAGAAAGTCTTGCATAGAAATTATCAATGATGATATTACCAGGAAGCTCAAGATCGAATGGGGCATTTGAGCATTAAAGACTTCAATCTCCCCCACGCTTGGGCAATACTCTCTCCATCATGAGGCCAGAAATTATATATACGGTTTCGTTCTTTGTGAACTTCACTTGGAGGATAGAATTTAGAATAAAACAGAGGCACAATATCCTTCCAATTAATCAAGAGAATGCCCATCCTTCAGCAGTTTATACCAATGCGCCGCTTTACCAGTCAGCGACATAGAGAATAATTTCTTCCTAACTTCGTCCATAGAAATACCTGCACACTTGAATAACCTGCATAATTCATGTAAAAACAGTAAATGATCTCCAGGATGGACAGTTCCATCCCCTTCATAGCGGTTATCCACAACACGTTCAATAATTTTCATAGGTATTTTATACGGAATCTCTTTTTCACCTGGCGCCTCATCCACTACCGTTGCAGTAGTAGTAGATTTTCCAAATAGGAATTCAAGAGAAGATCGCTCCATAATGAATTATAGCAGCAGGCAGAAATAAAAACAGCACGTACAGTAAAAGTTTTCCTTACCAATTCCACTTACCAATAGCGCTTCACTCCCCGGCAACGGCGCCAGAAAATAGTCTTGATGACCCACAAGTATAGGGGTGTATCGTAGTACTTTCGATAAATAAGAGTGTCGAACCCAACGAGGAGCAGAAGGTGTTGACAAGCAGTTTCGATGAAGGATTCACTTAAATGCTCACAGACAAATATTCAGGGGGTTTTGATATAGCAGATAAATAAAATACAAGTAAGTAAAATGCGAGAGTAATAATTTCAGCGAGTGGCCCAATCCTTTTTAGCACAAAGGACAAGCCGGTTTGTTTACTTATGATGACCAAACATTCTTGAGGACACAACGGGAATTTAGTCTAGTGCTTTCGCTTCATATAGTTGATTAATCTCCTTTGTTTTGATAAGTGTTGTGTGGGTGAACCTGTGCTAATGCACCGCCCTTCCTAGGACTAATACATACTTGTGATTAAACCCCTTGCAAGCATCCGCAAATACAAGAAAGTAATTAAGATAAATCTAACCACAACTTTAAACTCTGAGATCCTGCTATCCCTCATGCATCGATATACCAACGGGGGTTCGAAGTTCTTTGTCACTCCGGCAACCCCACAATTAGCAAACGAATACAAGATGCATTCCCCTAGGCCCATAAAGGTGAAGTATCATGTAGTCGACGTTCACATGACACCACTAGAAGAATAACACCACAACTTAAAGATCAAACCATTAAATATTACTCAACATAGTTCACTACTAACATTTAGACTTCACCCATGTCCTCAAGAACTAACCGAACTACTCACAAGACATCATATGGAACATGATCAGAGGTGATATGATGATGAATAACAATCTGAACATAAACCTTGGTTCAATGGTTTCACTCAATAGCATCAATAACAAGGAGTAATCAACACCGAGAGAGTTTCCCCTATGAAATAATCAAGATTCAACCCTAGATGTTACAGCGGTGACGAGGTGCAGCGGCGGAGATGATGGTGTCGGCGGTGGAGATGATGATGATGATCCCAATGAAGTCCAGCTCGATGGCGGTGATCATGGCGACGATTTCCCCCTCCGGGAGGGAATTTCCCCGGCAGATTTCAGCCTGCCGGAGAGCTCTTTTCTCTCTGGTGTTTTTCCGCCTCGCAGAGGCGGCTGTGTCTATTCTCGATCCTCCCGTACACCTTAGGGTTCTCTGGAGATGAAGTACGCGAAAGGGAGATGGCCGAGGGGGGTCGTGGGCCCCCTCCCCACATGGCGGCGCGGCCAGGGTGGAGCCCACGCCGGCCTATGGGGGGCCCATGGCGGCCCTCCTCGGCTTCCCTTTTTGGCTGGCTCCGTCGTCTGGAAAAATAGGAGCTTCGGTATATTTCCCGTCAATTGTTGATCTTCAGAAATACTGTATCCTGACGGTGCTTTTCCAGCAGAATCCTGACTCCGGTGAGTAATTCTCCAATAATCATGAAACATGCAAAATAGGTGAAATAACATAAGTATCATCTCTAAATATGAAATATATCAATGAATAACAGTAAATTATGATATAAAATAGTGATGCAAAATGGACGTATCAGATGGTAATATGGCGACTTTGTATCGCGAGTTTTACCGATGATGGGGGATTTGCAGCGAACAATATCAATTCAGGTGAACTTGCAAATAAAGCTATGCTCCGCGGCAAGGGCGCCAGAAAATAGTCTTGATGACCCACAAGTATAGGGGATCCAAACAGTCTTCGAGGGAAGTAAAACCCAATTTATTGATTCGACACAAGGGGAGCCAACGAATATTTGTAAGCCTTAACAGCGGAGTTGTCAATTCAGCTGCACCTGGAAACAGACTTGCTCGCAAGAATTTATCAGTAGCAACAGTTTTATAGCAATAGCAGTAGTGAAATATAAGCAGCAGAGTAATAAAGACAGCAGTAGTGATTGTAGTAAACAGCAGGATTAAAATACTGTAGGCATAGGGATGGATGAACGGGCGCTGCATGGATAAGATAACTCATGTAATAATCAAGGCTAGGCATTTGCAGATAATAATAAAACAGTATCCAAGTACTAAACAACCATAGGCATGTGTTCCGTATATAGTCGTACGTGCTCGTAATGAGAAACTTGCACGACATCTTTTGTCCTACCAGCCGGTGGCAGCCGGGCCTCTAGGGAAACTACTGGTATTTAAGGTACTCCTTTTAATAGAGTACCGGAGCAAAGCATTAACACTCCATGAACACATGTGATCCTCATATCACAGCCTTCCCCTCCGGTTGTCCCAATTTCTGTCACTTTGGGGCCTCGGGTTCCGGACAGCAATTTGTGTATACAACTTGCAGGTAAGATCATAAAACAATGAATATCATCATGAATCAATAACATGTTTAGATCTGAAATCATGGCACTCGGGCCCTAGTGACAAGCATTAAGCATAACAAGTTGCAACAATATCATAAAAGTACCAACAACGGATACTAGGCACTATGCCCTAACAATCTTATGGCTATTACATGAACAATCTCATCCAATCCCTACCATCCCCTTCAGCCTACAGCGGGGGAATTACTCACACATGGATGGGGGAATCATGGATGGTCGATGGAGAGGCGTCGATGGCGATGATGGCGATGATCTCCTCCAATTCCCCGTCCCGGCAGGGTGCCAGAACGGAGTTTCTGATCCCGAGATTGGGTTTCACGATGGCGGCGGCGTTCTGGATGTCTTCTGGAAAAGTGGTTGAACCCCCTCGCGTTTTTAGGTTAAGGGCTTTAAGTAGTCCAGAGGGGAGCGTCGGGGGCTGGCCGAGGCGGCGTCACCATAGAGCGGCGCGGCCCAGGGGCCCACCGCGCCGCCATATGGTGTGCGCACCTCGTGGCCCCCCTCCGTCTCGTCTTCTGGCTCCGTAAGTCTTCTGTGAAAGTTGATTTTCTGCACAAAAATAAGACACCAGGGCAATTCTGATGAAAACAGCGTTAGTCCGCGTTAGTTGTACCCAAAATACACAAATTAGAGGCAAAACAATAGCAAAAGTGTTCGGGAAAGTAGATACGTTTTGGACGTATCAGTGCCCAGCAAGATGATTTCGCTGGTTGTATGCAAACTAAAGTTGCTGACATTGATGAAACCTCGTTGGATACAGGTATCCCTACACATGATGGAGAAGTAGATTTTACTGTTGAGGTTAGTATAGTCGACAAAGAGATGGATAAACTGAAGCTACCTGGTGAATCTCAGGAGGAGAATGGACACGACGAGCAGGATGAGACCATGCACGAATATCAGAATGAAGACTGAGGTGATGATGATGATGATGATGATGATGATGATTATACTCTTGTCTCTATATCATGCTGTGAGATGAAGAACCATGATTGTTTTGATTTTTCTATTTGGAAAATGTATGAGTCCTGAAGACAATTATCTGTTGGATTGTAATCCCATGATGACTAATAATTTATGTTTGTTGTCCTACTAAAAGTTGGTCAAACTTAATTGTGTGGAAGTAATCCCAGGCTGTTTGATTCATTGGGTCATATCCCATAGGAAAATAGAATGATAATAGATCAAACTAATGCAAAATATCTTATAACCACAATCAAATAGAATTTCTCTTGACATAGGATTAAAGTTGGCATGGCATCCCTACCATACAGGGTTTTTATTCATACTATGCTCCAAATCGAAAATAAGATGGGTCAACACTTTATCGCGATAGATAGGGCAGCTGGCGTTCGTTACAAACCAGGAGAAGATGCACTTCCTATGGAACGGGCGTTTGCATCCCCGGAGACGCACCGTTGTGCGCTGCGATATCCCCAGCATGCATATGCTGCAGTGGCCATCCTCCGGCGCAACTAGGACCCAACTGTCTTGCAGCGCCGGCAAGTTGACGATGAGCCGGTGGTCCACCCTAAGGGTGAGGTCGAAGTGGAGGCCACCGACCCGACGACACGCCTGCTGCCACATCAGGTGCATAACATCGTAAGGCATGATGATGTCCCACTCCTCCTCCGTGAGGTTCAGGTTCTTGAGCAGCCATACACGGGCAAGAATCTCGCGCATAGTTCGCACGACATTGCCCCCACTACGCAGCTCCCTCGGAGGCAAGCCAAGATCCAGCACCACCTCTTCGCAGGGTGTAGTGGTGATATCATCCTCATCCAGTGGGGCAGGGAGGGGGCCGGCCATCCTCCTGAGCTCGTACATCCTCGAGAAGAAGATCTGCACTGTCATAGTGTACGGGGACGCCTCGCCCTCGCCCACGGCCAGCGGCTCGCCGACGGAGAAGTCGGTCGTGCTTGGCGACACACGGCAGGCACGGAAGACATGTGGGCCAGACTCGATGATGCGCTCGCGTGAGGAGCGCTCTAGTAGGGGCGTCGTCACCATTGGGGATTCTTCAGTGGGGTGTAGACTGGCGGCTAGTCGACGGTGAGGTGGTTGGTGTGAGATCTCTGGGATGAGGCCAGGGGAAGTGGGCGAAGTGCTCGGGACTAGGGACTGCCCTCAACTTTCCGCAGTAGTACTCGTAATAATAATTGGTGGACGAGGGAGACTAGTCCAGAGACTACCCAAAGTTGAGTAGTAGTAGTACATCATGTTCGAGGGAAAATGCCCAAGATTTATTATCAAAATTCAAGCTAATTTCGCCTATTTTGTTCTGCCGTTTTTTTCTTGAACACAGTTCTACCGTTCATTAGACATCATCCAACGGCCTTGGTCTCTGGGGGTTCGCTGCTACAATGTCATCTACTATTTTCTACCCAATTCCAGAAACATCCATAAAGCTATAGATAGCTTTCCTGCTTGTTGGCCCCACCCCATTTTTTAATCTTTTCTTCCTTATCCCCTTCGCTCATGCTAGCAGCTACTTGCAGCCATTGCTACACCAGCGAGGTGATCTCTATAATAGGCACGGTTTTAGTAAGACAGCAAGTTGTAGATAGCTAAGCATGAGACACACGCCTCTCTGGTTGAGACTGAGCTCGCTCTGGTGATTGGGCTCCAATGGTCGAGGTGAGTCACAGCTGCAATGACAGAGGTTTGTGCTGGATGTAGGCACTGGGATAGAATTAATTAGCACAGAGGCGTAACTACCACTAGATGGAGAAGGCATAGTACACATATCGGACATGAAGTCGCGTCTGGCGAGCAGCTCGCATTCACTTGCATCAGTGCGGTACAACAAAGATGATGAAGAAGGATTGGAGCTTTGAAGGTAGTAAGAAAAGTTACAAAAAATAATACGTGCAAAACTTAACCTGCATAAACGCACATGCATGGATAATTTTACATTTCTGCATGAGAAAGACATGTCAATTTTCAGTAAGACATGGTTTGATTTGTCAAATTTGATGCTCCATAATGTATTTTAAGTGAAAATTACAGGTTTATTCATTATAATTGCCGATTTTTAACGTGCAAAGCACGTGCAGCTGACTAGCAAACTACATGTGTGTGATTGCTTGCTTCCAAAATAAGGATATATAATCATTTTATATAAGGTAGTACCAATTAGTCGTTATATTGCAGGAGTTAAAGAGTTTTGAGAGATTCAACTCGTTGCTACTCCATAAGAATGGTCATGTTGAGAAATTTGATCCTGTGTTGAACAGAGCCAGAAACATTTCTAAAACTTGAGCATGGAAGAGGCTAGGGGTAATTGCCCTAACGCCAGCCGAGCCTATCGTAGGTGTCGTCCCGAGGCCGATGTGTTCGTCGCCGGTACGTATCTCCGCGTAATAGGTACCTTAATTTGGGGCGCGCGCGGACGCTGCGGTACCCCGAGCTCGAGACGCCACCGTACCGCTAGCTCGACCCGCGACGAGGCATGGCTGCGGCGGAAGCGGAGCGGCGGCGGCGGAAGGTAAAGCTCCTGCTGACAAACATATTAGGCACAAATGGGCAACCTTCAGTAACCCATGTTCCATTTTTTTGTCAGGATAACCCCATGTACCACCTTCCCAATAGAAAAAGTACTGTTCAACCTTCCCCTGTTGGGCCCAATATTTCACTTTTGGGTTGCCAACGAACATCTACATGGTAATTGTTATCGGTCTACTTGGTCCGGCTGTCGAAGCCCAATAACTACAAATGGGCCTTTCTGCTCATGCAATTTCGGCCCTCTTCTAATGAAACACAGATCCAATGATTGGAAAAAAAACACGGAGATTCTACATAAAAGTTGTTTTTATTTATTTTGAATTATTGGGTTCCAATTTTTGAAACTGCTCATTCCCAATATGAAAATCCTTGATCGCTCCATACCCACATGGATAACGGTATTTTTAAAAATACATAAAGTGGATTTGAAATTTAAAACATATCCTAATAATTCCATGATTTAATCTATCAACTTGCAAGATCTTGGAGCGAAAGAGCTTGTATTAGTCTACAAAAATAATAATGATAAACCTGTCGTTAACAAGAAATGAAGGTTTATCGTTCAGAGAGGATGCCATGTGGGACCCATGAGACAGTAGCGTCCTCAACGTTTCAAAGAAAAAGGCAAGTAGCCCGAAAATATGGGTAAAAAATAAATCCTAGAAAGGAAACATTTATAGTTCATAGAGGCTGACATGTGGGACCGATCTGCCAGCAGCATCCTCATCATTTCGAAGTCGGCAGGGATCAGAAGAAAAAGGAAAATAGCCAGAAATTAGGGGTCAAAAATAAATCCAAAAAAGGAAACTTTTATTCTTCATAGAGGATGACATGTGGGACCGACCTGCCAGCAGCGTCCTCATCGTTTCAAAGGCTGCATGGGATCAAAAGAAAAAGGCAAATAGCCAGAAATTAGGTGTAAAAAATAAATCCAACAAAGGAAAGGTTTATTGTTCCTAGAGGCTAACATGTGGGACCCATGAGCCAGTGGCGACCTCAATTTCAAAGGCGGCATATGATCGAAAGAAAAAGGCAAGTGACCAAAAATCAGGGGGTAAAAAATAATCTAAGTGTAACACCCCAAATTTCAATAAAAAGAAAGTTAGAGAATTCCAGAAAGCAAAATTTCAAACCAACAAAAACTTTTCTACTTGCATATAGTACCATGCATAGGACTTGTGCATTTGAGTGATATGCCATGATGATTGCTTTTACTTGTATTTGATATGCTCTAAAACCCTAGTGTGATCATATGAAGATCACCAACCAAATAAATCAAAGAGGAAGAAAATCCAATAAAATGCAAAACCCTAAAAACCCTCACATATGCCCTATGGCATTTTTATAAATCTTGACCCTAGACCTATTTGGTCTTCACCATTAGTTGGATAATGTTATTAAACACTTATTACAACTTTTGGAATCAAGGTTTCTGTTGCTGCCAAAACCCACCGGCGGGCAGCGACGGGCAACACAGTAGAGCCGGGAACAACCTAGGGCTGCGGCTGGCCGAGGTCCCTCCGAGCGACGGCCCGCAAAGCCTTCTGGTCACACGTCCGATGCTGATTGCAAGGGCGTGCCACCTGACCTATACCTGGTCAGGAAGGTGATGGAGATGCCTCGCTTAGTTTCCTGCATGGCATACACGTAAACATTAAATACGAGCCTCGATCGGCTCTCAGGTTATCCTGTGAATCGGCTCAAGGAGCCGATCCACCCATGATTCGTACGAGGTGCACGAAAATATGGTGGTCCTGCTTGATCAAGATAAAGCTAATGAGATCTACGACGATTTAGGGTTTTCACCGCATAATCGGATCATCCTACTCAGGATTGGGCCTCGCGGCCACGCACGGTGATCGTAAGCCGATCCTAGACAAGGCCTAAAAACCAACACGAGGTTGATCCCCGGAACGTCCTGTCTAGGACTAGCAAACGACACCCTACGTGCCGCTGGATCCTCCCGCCCTTTGTAAGGCCTAACTATTGCAGATATTAAACTAATCCTTGATGAACAAGGAGCAATCGTAACGGATCGGATCTACTAAATAATGATCAAGCGGGGTGCCGCCCCTACACCTAAGATAGGTGTAAGGGCGGCTAGATATGCAAGGGTTGCACGACGATAGCATGTAAAACGAGGAACAATGCTAACCCTAACACATCTATGATAACTACGTTGCTCGCCATCAAAAAGGCTTCAGTACGAGCAACGCATGAACAACATAAAGCTTCTGCTGCCTAGATCGCAAGATGCGATCTAGGCAGCATGATGCTTGCCGGTAGAAACCCTCGAGACGAAGGAGTTGGCGATGCGCCGAGATTGATTTGGTTGGTTGAACGTTGGTTGTTGTTTATTCCATAAACCCTAGATACATATTTATAGTCCAGGGGACTTTCTAATTTAGGCGTGCACCTAACCGTGCACGGGTAAAACTCTATCTTCTAATCTAAGATGCGATCTACTATATTATAGATACAAGGGCAAACTAGCCCAACTTTGCATAACAGGCCGATTCTTGTTCTTTCTTCCATGTATATCTTCAAGTCCATCTTGGTCGCGGCCCACCTCTGACCCGGTCAAATTCTGGTGATAACACATGCCCCCCTGGTTTTGGAAATGACATTTCCAAAATCATTGCGCCTTTTCTCCGTCGGGTCATGTCGTGGCAGAGCAGAAATCGTCGCACTACCCTTCATCATGATGCCTTGCCTCTTCCACTTCTTCGCGTGGCTTAAATTTTTTTTTTTCTTGGAAGCACCACGTCCTCGGAAACTGCTGTGGCATTGAATCTCCACTATATCCCCTTTTATTTAACCATTCCAAACAGTTCGCTTCTCCCTCATCCTCCTCGCATTAGCACCCAAAAAACCCTCCCGCGCCACCATGTCTTCTTCCTCCTCTTCCTCTTCCGGTCTTTCCTATGGGTCTTCCTCCTCCCGCGAGACGCCTCCGGACGTACGCGCACCAGAAGAATGGGACCAGGAGGACCATGCCTCCTCCGTCTGGTCCGAGGACGACAAGTCCCTGACCAGCGGGGATGAAGATCTCCAGTTCCTAGCCGATGGGGAACTGGAATCGGAAAGCGAGGATGACTTGTTCCCCTGGGACGGCTGCCCCTCTTCCGAAGAAGAGAAGGAGGAAGACGACGACGACTCCCTCGAGGGCTACCCACCGGCGAAACGTCTCCGCATGTGGTGGGACGACGACGACAACGATGATGACGAGGAGGATGAAGCTCCCGTAGAGGGCTACGGGAGGAGCGACGAGGAGCCCATCGGCAGCAGTGCCGATGAGAGCTCCGAGGACGACGACGAGGGCAGCGACGGTCCGTAGATAGGATCCACTAGTGTAGGTCTAGTAGTAGCAGTTTGGTCAGCAGACCCCTCTTTTGTACCTCTCCCCTTGAGCAATCGACTCTTTCTCTGTAAGAAACCTCGTTTATCAATGAAGAATTTCTCCAATTTTGCCTTTGCCGATTCCTTTTATGCTGATTTAGCCGATTGTCAACTCGGTCAACGTTTAATGAGCCGACTGCCACGCACCAGTTCCTCATAATCCGCTCTTCATCTCTTCGACGTCGGAGTGATCGTGAATTTGGTCACTTTAAGAGAGCCTCAGAACCGCTGCTGAAACGACTCGACGCTGAAGCCAATACCTCTGGATATTCAGATTTTCAGTGATACTCTTCAAACCTGCCCAATCCCTTCGAAGAAGATTATGATGGAGGGCCAGCCGATGAAATCTCAATCGGTTTCTTAAGAACAGAATATCTACGCAGTCAGTTGCCCCCCGAGCCTTCATCAAGGCGAGAACAGCAGTGAGCCAACCAAATGTGGCACGATCGGCTTCCAAGTCATGATGCAGAGCCAGCCGATTTCAACAAAATCGGCTCCCCAGAGCAGAGAATTTTCAGGGCGAGCTGCCCCCCGAGCCTCTTGATTTCCAGAAGAGTCGACGCACTGAAAAACTTCGGGAAGATCAGCAAACCTGTTCCTTTGAACTAAGAAACCTCAAATATAGTGGCTTTCCAACTCTTCTTAGTCCAATCCTTTGCGCTTTGCCGATCAAATCAGCTCATCATCTTTTATGATTTTTTTTTGAATTTTCTGATGCCCTCCAAACTCTGGACGTAACAACCTCTGAAAGTGACATCGATCAAGCCGCCACCTTGGTATGCTGAATTTGGGAACCTGCAGAAGGAGTTTGGAAGTCTTGAGAAGGAATTTATCCAATAGAGCCTCTCCTCGTAACTCAACAACTGCTCCATCAGGCTTCTGCCGGTATCAGCTGCACCCCTCGAGTCGATGGCCATGCATCGGCTGTGTATCAACCATGAGAAAATTTCTTTTTTACTGGCCGATTTTTCCTAATCGGCTCCCAGTGTTTCACTGCACACATGTTTACCCATGTTTATCTGCACATGTTCATCTGACTATATGCCCCCCGAGCCGAATCTGCCAGGTGACTGCAGATATCGGCTTTGTGGTTAGCCAAGGCACTGTACTTGCACGTCGGCTCCGCGAGGATTCGTGTTGACCTTCATCCGCCGACGTGACCGCTGCCCAGTAGATCGATGTTGAACATAAGCAGAACATGTGGTGAAGATAATTTTGGCCGATTGCTGGAATCAGCCTCCATATCAATTGAAGCGCTGACTGAAGGTTCTGTAATGCTCCTTCATAATTTTTGGGGCCGATCACAAGGATCAGCCTCGCTCCGTTTGCTCATCGGTTTGTTCTTGCTACTCGGTCAGGCTGGTGGATAAAACCAGCCCAACCTCTGACTTTATGCGCTTGTTGTCGTCCACCTTGAGTGCCTCGTGTAATCGTGGAGCACTAAGCTCCGTCGGAAGGACGAGTACCATGTTTGTGCCAGCCGATGTTTCATCATCGGCTTTCCTTTGTTTGGGACGCCACTCCATTTTCCGTGGACGACCCTCTTCGTCCAGGGTTCGCTGAACTTTCACAGCCAGATCAGGTCGTGCCTTCCTTAGCGTATGCAAGTATAACCTTTCGGCTTCCTCCAGGCCGCGCAATCGCTGAACCCTGCGCTTTTGTGAACGGCTGAGTCCATTAGGGCACCACCTTGGACGGTGGTACCTGTCTTCTTCTTCTTCTTGTCCCTCGTCTTCTGAATCCTCGAGATCTGCCCACCGAGGGGACTCAGCGCGCTTGCTTTGTGGCGGGAGAGGCCCTAAGCGCCTGAACACAGACACGTTGGCTGCCTCCTTATTCTTCTGGTTGCATTCTGGGCAATTGCCGATTGTGGGCAATCGGCTCATTCCTAAATCCCAGCAGTGTCTGAAGAAGGGACAGTCCCAGTGCCTGTCATTGTCGTCTTGCTCCGTTGATTTTCCTTTGGCACGGCGCTCGTGCTCCTCCTCATCGTGATCGTGCCGACGATGTCTTCTGGCTTCTCTAGCCAAACGATCTCTTTCATCATCATAGCTGGATCGTCGGCGTTGGTCATACTGACTCACATATTTGTTGAGGAGGTGATCAGAGAGGGGTCGCTGATATCTTATGTTCTTCACCTCTCCCTCTGTGACGTAGCGCTTGCCATCATGATGGAGCCGATCGCGTGGAGCGGCCTCCTCTGTGTCCTTGCTACGAGAGCAGCTGCCCTCGTCTCCATCTTTGCCAGAGTGGTGCCCAGGTCCTACCATGTTGATGCTGAACGAGGATCCTGGCTGGCAACCTTCAGGGTAAGTGCATTCTACCATGTTAACGGCGGGGAAGGGCTGGGTGTCGACCTTCATGGCGTACTGGTTGAAAATCAGACGCCCTTTTTCTATCGCCGCTTGGATGTGCTGACGCCACACCCTGCAGTCGTTGGTGGCATGGGAGAGCGAGTTATGCCATTTGCAGTATGGCTTTCCGTTCAGCTCTTGCACCGTGGGGAATTTGAGACCTTCGGGAATCGTCAACTGCTTCTCCTTGAGCAGGAGGTCGAAGATTTGCTCAGTTTTGGTCACGTCAAAATCAAATCCCCTGGGTGGGCCTGGTGGCTTTACCCATTTGCAGGACACGGGGGTTCCTCCCCGAGTCCATTCAGCCACTGCTACCTCTTGATCTCCCGCAGGAACTTCGTCTTCCTCTGCATCGACCAGGACTACTGCACGCTTGAATTTGTCCCTGCACAGTCCGGGTGGCGCCGTTCATATGCCGACAGCTTCGAACCATGTGCGCCAGTGAGGGGTAGTCTGCTTGGGAGGCCATGTCCTTGAGCGGTGTTGCGAGGCCCGCTACTGCCAACTCGACTGCTTCCTTTTCAGTTATACGAACCGAATAACATCGGTTCCTAAGATTCCTGAAGCGCTGGATGTATTCTGTAACAGTTTCTCCACGCTTCTGACGTAATTGTGCTAGATCGGCAATGCCGGACTCGGAAGCCTCTGAATGGTACTGCATATGGAACTGCTCTTCCAACTGCTTCCAAGTCCGGATGGAGTCCGGTGACAACGAGGTGTACCACCCGAAAGCCGATCCCGTGAGGGACTGTGAGAAGAGCCTCACGCGTAGTTGATCCGACACTGAGGCCGATCCTAGTTGTGCCAAATATCGGCCTACGTGCTCGATGGAGCTGGAACCATCTGATCCACTGAATTTGGAGAAATCAGGGAGCCGATATTTAGGTGGTAGCGGGATCATCTCGTAGTCGTCGGGGTACGGCTTGGAATAGCCGATTGCCCTCCTTTTCGGCACCATGCCGAACTGGTCTCTCAGTATGGTACTGATCTGATCCGTCGTGCCGGCCGGCAGGAGTTGAACTCTGAAGATTCGCCGGGGTGGCGTACTTAGCCAGCCATGTTTGCTTTTCCAGCTCTGAGCCAACTGCAGGAGCTGAGCTCTGGAGGTTCGTCGGGGTGGCGTACTTGGTTAGCCACGTCTGCTTCTCAAGATCTGTCGCTGACGTCCCTCCTGTTTTCCCTGAAGTCCCTGATGTTGTGGCCTGGTTTGTGAGTGCCCAGTTACCACAATCTGGCACATACGTGCACGTGTACCCGTGAGGGATCTCCTTAGGCGCCTCAAGCAAGAACTGGCAGTCACTAGGGTCGCCACCGATCTTGTAGACGACGAATGCCGGTGAATTCGGCACCTCTGGTGCTGCCCATGCAAATGGCAGCGGTGGACGGGACTGGAGTGGCAACTCTCCTTGATGCGTCCCGAGAGCTGGTCCTGACGGCGAGTACTGGTGCCTCATGATCTCCTGGATCACCCGAAGAGCGACACGCTCCAACGTGTTTACCAGGCTCTCAGAGTGGCGGTGTAGCGAGTGAGCCACCAAGTAGTTGATCTCCTGCCGCAGGGACCTGGTACGTTCTTCTGACGGGGCAGAGAGGTCTATCCCATCGAGCGCACCTTCCGGTGAGAACCCCTTCCATCTGATGCCATGTGAACGGGTTCTCTGAAAAGAGCCGATGAGGTCGGCTTCGAGGATGGTTTTGACTTCGTCATACCTCTTCTTGAGCTCGTCGGACAGCTCCTCGTAGGTGACTGGCGTGCCGTCCGCCATCTCAGATGTAGATGGCAATGTGGTTGGTGTAGAAGCTTGTCCCACCGGGCGTGCCAGAATGTGTTGCTGCCAAAACCCACCGGCGGGCAGCGACGGGCAACACAGTAGAGCCGGGAACAACCTAGGGCTGCGGCTGGCCGAGGTCCCTCCGAGCGACGGCCCGCAAAGCCTTCTGGTCACACGTCCGATGCTGATTGCAAGGGCGTGCCACCTGACCTATACCTGGTCAGGAAGGTGATGGAGATGCCTCACTTAGTTTCCTGCATGGCATACACGTAAACATTAAATACGAGCCTCGATCGGCTCTCAGGTTATCCTGTGAATCGGCTCAAGGAGCCGATCCACCCATGATTCGTACGAGGTGCACGAATATATGGTGGTCCTGCTTGATCAAGATAAAGCTAATGAGATCTACGACGATTTAGGGTTTTCACCGCATAATCGGATCATCCTACTCAGGATTGGGCCTCGCGGCCACGCACGGTGATCGTAAGCCGATCCTAGACAAGGCCTAAAAACCAACACGAGGTTGATCCCCGGAACGTCCTGTCTAGGACTAGCAAACGACACCCTACGTGCCGCTGGATCCTCCCGCCCTTTGTAAGGCCTAACTATTGCAGATATTAAACTAATCCTTGATGAACAAGGAGCAATCGTAACGGATCGGATCTACTAAATAATGATCAAGCGGGGTGCCGCCCTACACCTAAGATAGGTGTAAGGGCGGCTAGATATGCAAGGGTTGCACGACGATAGCATGTAAAACGAGGAACAATGCTAACCCTAACACATCTATGATAACTACGTTGCTCGCCATCAAAAAGGCTTCAGTACGAGCAACGCATGAACAACATAAAGCTTCTGCTGCCTAGATCGCAAGATGCGATCTAGGCAGCATGATGCTTGCCGGTAGAAACCCTCGAGACGAAGGAGTTGGCGATGCGCCGAGATTGATTTGGTTGGTTGAACGTTGGTTGTTGTTTATTCCATAAACCCTAGATACATATTTATAGTCCAGGGGACTTTCTAATTTAGGCGTGCACCTAACCGTGCACGGGTAAAACTCTATCTTCTAATCTAAGATGCGATCTACTATATTATAGATACAAGGGCAAACTAGCCCAACTTTGCATAACAGGCCGATTCTTGTTCTTTCTTCCATGTATATCTTCAAGTCCATCTTGGTCGCGGCCCACCTCTGACCCGGTCAAATTCTGGTGATAACAGTTTCACAATTCAAATGAAATTCAAACACTTTTCCCACTCACATGTGATATTGGTCAAATCTGCCAAATTTAGTCTGATCACCACTTTGAGCCCCTGCAATTAAATTTTCCCAAACCAATTCTTGCTAACTCTTTGCACCTTTTCAAAGTCAACATCAAGGTGAACAACTTTGATGAAGACCACCCTGCCAAATTCATCTTTGATCACTAGCTATGCTCATCCAAAGTTGCAACATTTTAACAAGTGGAACAATCTCACACTTGTCAATTTTTGCAAATCTTTGAATTCTAAAATTCCACCACCACCTCTAATCACATATGGTCTTTTACAACTAATACCAACACTCACATTTCAAAAACTTTCACCTTTTGAATTAATTCAAATTTGGACAAAGTTGCAATTTTCCAAATATGGCAGTATTTGCACTATTTGAAATAGTGATCTACCTCAACCCTCATCTACCCTAACCTAGTCTAAATGGTTCCCCTGCCCCCTCTAACTCATTCAATGTCAAATAGCAACCCTAGGGGAGGGCTAACAAGGCATGGACATGGCCATGCCGGCCATGTCGCCACCTTGCCGCACCACCTCCTCTCCCCTTGCTTCTCTGCCCTGGCCACCATGCCACAGCTCGCCATCGCACCTCCCTACACCCTCCTAGCACCGCCACTGTCGAGCCCAACGACGACCAACGCCGGAGGACGCTCGCCCAGAACGCGCCCAGATGCCAATCGTGTCGCGCGTGTGCACGCCGTGGACACGCACTGGCCACGCGCCGCGCAGCCCCTCTGCTCACGCCCTGGACCCCCTTTCTTCACCAAGCACGCCGCCGTGACACCTCAGCCGCGCCAGACACGCGCCCAGCCCCAACCCGTGACCGCCGGCGCCGGAGACGACAACATGTTCCCGTACACGCCGCGGCCGTCGTGGAAGAAATGCGACCAATCCAGGAGCCGCCCGACCAAGCCAACACCACCCCTAGCTTCGCCTGGAAGAGGAGAACCCGACAGCACCCTCGCCTAGCCCAACCGCTCGCCGGAATCGCCGCGAGCATGTCGACCTCGCCGCAGCCCTCACGGTCACTCGCTCGCCTATAAAAGGAGAGCTCCGTTCGTCGAATGGAGCACACCAGCACACTCCCCTCTTCTCACTCGACCGCCTGAGCCACTCCACCATCAACATTCGCCGCCGTAGCCACCCAATCGCCACCTCACTGTCGACGGACGCCGCGGAAGCTCGCCGCCGATTGAAGCCGATCCAGGAGTTGCCGCCGGTACCCGTCGACTCGCCGTCGTCCACACCTTCACCGCGCACACTGCCAACCCTAGCTGGAGCCGCGGTGAGCTCTCCCACCCCCTCCCCTCGCCGCCAGACTCTCTGCTTCTCGCCGGAGAAGACGACGCACCAGCGCCGTCCGATCCTGTTCTAATCCTACGCCCCACGTTGAAACTTACCGTTTCGGGTTTTAAGAGAGGCTGACGGGTGGCCCCCACCCTGTCAGCAGGCCCGCGCGCACTGGATGCGTTGCTGGGCTGTTTTCCCTTTTTCAAACCGTTTCGGCCCAGTTTCGTTTCCCGCCGGCCCTTTTAATTCCAACTAGGTTTAATAATTTTCAAATGAATTTCAATACTGCCCAAACTTTGAAATTCAACCATTTCAAATTTGCTAAACCAAATTTAGTGAATTTGATATTGTTAGAAAGCCACTGAAATTCTCTACAACATGCCACTGGCCTCATGGTCAATTTCTTTGTAGAATTAATGTGACAAAAATAACAAGGCAGGGACTTTTCCCTATTCAAATAATTCTTAAAAATCAACCAAATTAGATATTAAGTTAGTTCCAACTCTAATAGCTCACATTTGACTTACACTAATTGTTTATGCAATAAAATGGTGTGGTCACTTTGCATGATCATGCCCTAGTTTAATTAGTGGATATTTTGACTAGTTTACCTAGTTGATATTGTCCAAAACTATTAAGGTTAAATTGTGTGAAGTCTTACACTTCATTTAAACTTGTCTCACATGGATTCATGAGATGCTTGGACCCCTGGTTCCAAACTCTCTTATATGAATTACTTGAGATTTAAATCCAAGGTAGTGTTATTTAAATGGTATGAGGTGATCCACCTCATTTAAATCATTTTCACAAATGATGATGATGAACATTTGACTTATGTCAATATGAGTTCATCCATGATTATGTGAGAAATTAAATCTTAAGAAGATTTTCAATGAGAGGAAATTATTCCTCAAGAACCCTATGGAAACTATCATTTACATAGGAAATACTAAGAAGTGAATTCTACTTAAATCCCACAACCCATGCACCCTAGTTAATTTATTTGTGTGCATAGAGTAGTTTGTGTGTTATATGTGATGTATGGAATAGCCATTGAATTAGTGAGTAATTATACTCGTATTCAAATTTAGACGGTAGCACCAGAGAGTACGCCGAAGAAGAAGGTTGCTACCAAGAGGAGGAGGAGGAACAATTTGAGAACTACCAAGGCAAGCTAATATTCTTGCAAAGTGCAAAGCCCCTTGGGGCAAGGCACCAAGTTTCTTACCTTTTCTTATATGAACCCATCCCAAGTGTTTACCTTACAAGTTTTTACTTGTTTTCTAAATGAGTTACTTTTATAGTTCACTTTGGTTAAAGTACAAGTTGTTTACTAGAGTAGTGAGTTAGTCTTCTCCAAGCAAAGCAAGTTAGCACCCCTCATGAATTAGAGCTAGTGCTAATGAATTAAAACTTGACTACTCTAGATGGGAACAATGTGAACTTGAAGGATTTTGAAACCTTGGAATGAAGATGCATTCCATTGAATGATTTTTGAAGGTGAATGTGAACAAGAGAAGATGGTGATTTTTGATAAAACAATGATGTTGGTTTGAATGCGATACCTTTCCAATTACTAAGTACCCCCACAATACCTGATTATGGGTAGGGCTTAACTGGAAGTTTATGCGTCTTAGTATGGGTTCCCTCTAAACAAGCGTCATCGGGGTTATGCCGAAAGCTGCCTCTACCACAAAAGAAACGATATGATATGATGCGAAATGAGGTGAATGTCCGGCCCAAGCCCCCGTGCGCTCCTGTGCTGACTGTCTATCTTCACTGGGAGGCCAAGCTCATGGGGAGAGGTGCTCATACTAGGATTCGTAAGTGAAAGGTTAGGGTTGATGATCCGCGTACTGTGTTACGATGATTCGGGGAAATCCCGACGGATGAAATCAAATGTTGTGGCACAAGTGTGCAACCTCTGCAGAGTGTAAACCTATTCGAATAGCCGCGTCCACGGTTACGGACGGTTGGAAAGGCCATACAGTTTCCGATGTCATATCTTTGAAAATGATGTTGAAAAGGTTGATGGTGAAATGACTTGTGGTGAATTGAATTGAAATCACCACTTGAATGCTGGGAATGACACTAATGTTCCCACTTGAGTTAGTTAGCACTTGAATAAGCTTTTTCTCAAACCTTGTGAACTAAAACTGGCTTTATGCAAATAAACTAGAGCTTAGCAAACCATACTAGAATGTCTAGCACTTACATTAGTATTAGTTTGCGAGTACTCAACGTACTCACGGCTTTGTCCCTGGCTATTCAAATGGCCAGAGTATGAAGATGACCAAGGAGATGACCAGCAGGACGCCTACGACAACTAAGCGCCTTCCGACGTCAAGCGTTGGCCTGTGGACTAGAGAGTCCTTGTATCTTACGCTTCCGCTATGTTGAACTATGAACTTGTGTTTATTCGTTGATCAATAGATCAACTATTCGTGTAATATGGATCATGTGATTCCAATTTGTAAGACTTATGGATTGTAATGAATGATGACTGTGATACTTAACTATTATGCCTCGCAACAACAATATTCCTGGGATTGCGATGTATGACATAATAGGCATTCGGACTTAAAAATCCGGGTGTTGACAAGTTGGTATCAGAGCCATTGTTTGACCTTAGAAGACCTTAGTTAGAAGGGGCGTTCTGAAAAATTTAACTTTGAAATCAAATGAAAGAAACTATTTGTGAAAATTTTCTACACTCTTGTCTTTGGGACTTTGCCAAAATTTGATGAATCATGTCTATCTTATTTGAATCAACTTAAAACTTTGCCACACTTTGCACTCTCTAACTTACTCCTCCAATTCTCTTTCAGATGGCGCTGAATGAAGGCATCAACACCAAGTTTTACCAGCTTGGGAACGGAGGAAGCTTGATCTTCGAGCACGACCTCAACGCCCTCTCTGACTTCCTTGGACGCCCACACCCTGAGTTTCACGGGGTTCAGCTGGACGACACGCCCGGAGGAGAGTTGCAGTGGGTGATCACTGCCGACTTGAGGGGCAAGATGGAGCCTCCCACTTCTGAGAGGATCCTCTTCTCCTTCCGTGAGAGCAACTGGCTCGACGGACTCGCACGTGGCCTACAGGAGGCACTTGCGCGCCTCTGTGGACAGAACGTGGTGAGCATCCTCGCCTCTCGCTATGCCCACCTTGTGAGGCGTGATGCCGCGGGAGTGCCCATGGAGCTACAGCCGCACCCGGAGTTGAGGCACCACGCTGAGCACCTGGACTTCATGCTCTACCAGACTCAGAGGGACCTCGACGCCACTCGCGCTTACGCGAACCAGACCCATGCTCACATCACCGAGCAGGGTGAGGCGATCAAGCTACTCAACAACGACTGCAGAAGCCTTCGCCAGCAGCGTGCCAAGAAGGACGCTACGATTCGCCGCCTTCGCGCTCGGATCGCGTCACTCGAGGCCACTGTCAAGGCCCAGGAGGATCAGATTCGTCAGCTGGAGGATGACGATGGAGGCATCGACATTCAGGGAGGAGACGCCTTTCTGAGCGACGACAACGACTTTGAGGAGGACGAGAACACCGAGGAGGAGGACTACGAGTTCCTGGAGGCAGGACCTGACGACTACGTCCCGATCGATGTCGATGATGAGGAGTAGTTGCACTAGTTCACTTATAGTAGGTGTGAGTTGTATCCCGTCCCTTGTATCGTATCATGAGAATGGTTCTTAAAACCATTGAAGTATGTGTGTAGTTTGTACTATGTGATGCATGAATGAATGAATGTTAGGTTTGTCATGAAAAGTTTACAAGTTTTCCAAATGCTTTTCAACTTAACCAAAATGAACCATAGAATGTTCCCTCTTATCTCATAATCTTTTACATCTTCAGATGGCCCCTCCGAATCGCACCAACGACGCGATGCTGCAACTTCTGCAAACCATGCTTGCAGACCGGGAAACCGAAAGAGCCGAACGCCAAGCCAACCTCATCGCCTTGCAGAACATCGCCAACCAAGGCCATGGAAACCATGACCACCCCAGATCCAAGCTTAAGAACTTCCAAAACACCAACCCTCCAGTGTTCAGCAAGACCGAGGAGCCCCTCGACGCCGACGATTGGCTCCAGACTATGGAGAACAATCTGGAAGTAGCTGGAGTGGAAGCCAACGAGAAGGTGTTGTTCGCCACTCACTATCTCGCTGGACCAGCCCGCGCTTGGTGGACAAGCACCCGTGCCATGAACGGAGGTCAATTCATGACTTGGGAGGATTTCAAACTCAAGTTCAGCAAGTACCATGTACCCCCAGGTCTTATCAAGAAGATGAGGGATGAATTCCGTGAGCTGAAACAAGGTCGCATGACGGTGGTTGAATACCGCGACAAATTTCTCACTTTGTCAAGGTATGCCCCTGATGAGACCGACACTGTTGAGAAGAGGAAGGAGAGATTCCTGAACGGACTGCATGATGAGATGCAGACTGTCCTCGTCAACATCCCCTTCGCCGACCTCGAAGCCCTTGTTGACTCCGCCATCCAGATGGAGGGCAAGTTAAACCAAGCCAATGAGAACCGCAAGCGCCGCATGGCCAATCAGAGTGGATCAAGCCACCCCCAGAAGTTTCGTCCTAGCTCAGGCGGAGGTTTCACTCCGAGAAACAACAAACCCCAGATGCAGAACTCTCGCCCCGGTTATCAGAACCGGAGTGGAGGAAACTCCAAGCCAGGAGGCAACAACAACAACTACAACCGCGCTCCACCCCGAGCCCCAAACAACAACAACACCAACACCAACACCACTCCCAGAACCGGAAGCAATGCCGTTCCCGTTGCGAACAAGCAAGACAAGAGCACTATCACTTGTTATGAGTGTGGTGTAGTGGGGCACTACTCCAATGAGTGTCCCAAGCGTCTCGCCAAGCTCGCCGGCAACACCGCTGCACCTGCTCAGCAGCAACGCCGTGTCTCCACCGGCAAGAAGTTCGCCCCCAACAACCCCAACAACCGCAACGGTCGCCTCTACCACATGAACGCTGAAGAAGCCCAGGAAGCACCAGATGTTGTGCTGGGTATGTTTTCTGTCAACCATATCCCTGCTAGAGTGTTGTTTGATTCCGGAGCATCTCATTCCTTTGTCACCGAAGACTTTGCATCAACAAGTAAGATTCAACCTCTCAGTTTGAAGCATGTTATGATAGTTCAAATCCCCGGATCAACCACCAAAGCCAGAAAATTTTGTAAAAATGTGCCAATCAAAATCCATGATGTAGATTTCTTTGCAAATCTGATCATACTTGGAACCAAAGGTTTGGAAGTTGTCCTAGGAATGGACTGGATGTCCAAACACAATGGATTGATAGACTGTGCCAAGAAAGCCATAACCATGACTAGCAGCACCGGTATAGTAGTTGAGCATATCTCTGAGAAACTACCCAGAAAATTCACCTGCAACCAAAGTGTATCCAAGCCAACTCTGGATCAAATCAGGGTCGTTTGTCGCTACCCTGATGTGTTTCCGGATGATCTACCCGGTATGCCCCCGGATCGGGATATCGAGTTTATCATCGAGTTAATCCCCGGAACTGGACCCATCGCCCAGAGAGCCTACAGCATGAACGCAACCGAGCTTGTGGAGCTGAAGAAGCAAATAGATGACATGTTAGCCAAAGGTTTGATTAGACCAAGTGCATCTCCATGGAGATCCCCCGTCTTGTTTGTTGACAAGAAAGATGGTGCAAATCGTTTATGCACGGACTATCGTAAGCTTAACGATGTCACCATCAAAAACAAATACCCCCTACCCAAGATCGAAGACTTGTTTGACCAACTCACCGGATCCTGAGTTTTCTCCAAGATTGATCTTAGAACCGGATACCACCAACTGAAGATTCGAGCAACCGACATTCCAAAAACTGCCTTTACCACCAGATATGGGTTGTATGAGTACAACGTCATGTCGTTTGGACTGACCAATGCCCCCGCTTATTTCATGAATCTCATGAATAAGATCTTCATGAACTTCCTGGACAAGTTTGTCGTTGTGTTCATCGACGACATCCTCGTCTACTCCAAGTCCGAAGAGGAACATGAACAACATTTGGAGATTGTTCTAGAAACCCTTAGACAGCACAAGTTGTATGCCAAGTTTAGCAAGTGTGAGTTTTGGCTGGAAGAAGTTGGATTCCTCGGACACATCTTGTCCGCAGGAGGAATTGCTGTAGATCCCGCCAAAATCAAAACTGTTATGGAATGGAAAGCCCCAACCACCCAAACCGAGGTCCGCGCTTTTCTTGGATTAGCCGGATACTACCGCAGATTCGTAGAAGGTTTTTCGAGCATCGCTCGACCAATGACCCAACTGCTGAAAAAGGACAGAAAGTTTGAGTGGACCGACAAATGTGAAGAGAGCTTTCAACAGCTCAAGAGTAGACTGACAACAGCCCCAATCCTGATCATGCCAGATATCGCAAAGCCCTTTGACGTATATTGCGACGCCTCCAAGACTGGACTTGGATGCGTGCTTATGCAAGAAGGCAAGGTTGTGTCCTACCTTTCAAGACAACTCAAGCAACATGAACAGAACTACCCAACCCACGACCTCGAGCTTGCAGCCGTGGTCTTAGCCCTGAAAGTTTGGCGTCATTACCTCATGGGTAATCGATGCGAGATCTACTCCGACCACAAAAGCCTCAAATACATATTCACCCAGAAAGAGTTGAACATGAGACAACGCCGATGGATCGAACTGATCAAGGATTACGACATGGAGATTCACTACCACCCCGGCAAGGCCAATGTGGTAGCAGATGCTTTGAGTCGACTGCCGTGCCAGTTGAACTCCATGCTCGCAACCGAACAGCCTAGTTTGCACCAAGAGTTTGAACAGTTCAGACTTGAACTTGTTATTGAAGGATTCCTAGCCAGCATAGAACTGCAACCCACCTTGGTTGGTCAGATCAAGGAAGCCCAGAAAGACAACGCTAGCATTGACGGAATCAAGAAACAGATAGCCGCAGGAAAAGCCCCCGGATTCACCGTAAACGAAGCCGGAGTGCTTTGGTACAAAGAACGTCTCTGCGTACCATCGGACTCTGACTTGAAACAAGTCATTCTGCAAGAAGCCCATGACACCCTTTATTCAATCCACCCCGGAGGTACCAAGATGTACCAAGACCTGAAAGAACAATTTTGGTGGCACGGAATGAAGAGAGAGATCGGTAGCTTATCGCTAAGTGTGACATCTGTCAGAGAGTCAAGGCAGAACACCAACGACCCGCCGGACTGTTACAACCCCTCCAGATTCCGGAATGGAAATGGGACTCCGTAGGAATGGACTTTATCACCGGACTGCCCAAATCCAGCAAAGGCAATGATTCAATATGGGTAGTTGTCGATAGATTGACCAAAGTCGCCCATTTCATCGCCGTCAAAACTACCTACCAAGGCCCCAAGTTGGCTGAACTTTACATCTCCAGAATAGTCGCTCTGCACGGAACCCCCAAATCGATAGTGTCAGATAGAGGATCTCAGTTCACCTCAAGGTTCTGGCAGAAAGTGCATGAAGGACTAGGCACCTGCCTAAATTTCAGCACCGCCTATCACCCTCAGACCGACGGACAGACTGAGCGAGTAAACCAGATATTGGAAGACATGCTTAGAGCATGCGTACTGGAATACGGATCCAAGTGGGAAGACTGCCTACCTTACGCAGAATTCTCTTACAACAATAGTTACCAAGCCAGCCTACAGATGGCCCCCTTTGAAGCCTTGTACGGAAGGAAGTGCCGTACCCCCCTGAACTGGTCAGAAGTCGGAGAGAGCCAAGTTTTCGGCCCAGATGTTCTTCGTGAAGCTTAAGAGAAAGTCCACAAGATCCGCGAGTACCTCAAGACTGCGCAATCCAGACAGAAGAGCTACGCCGACAAGAGACGTCGGGAGATGACCTTTGAGATCGGAGACTTCGTCTATCTCAAAGTATCCCCCTTGAAAGGAATGCAAAGGTTCCAATTGAAAGGAAAGCTTGCACCCCGCTATGTCGGACCTTTCCAAGTCCTTAGCCGCCGAGGTGAAGTATCTTATCAACTGGAGTTGCCTGAAGAAATGTCGGCTGTGCACGACGTGTTTCACATCTCACTTCTCCGGAAGTGCCTTGAAGTCCCTGAGAAGACCGAAGTGTTCAAGAACATCGATCACCGATCGGTGGATATCAACAAGGATCTGACTTATCGTGAAGTGCCGATTCGCATCCTGGAAGAAGCTTACCGAACCACCCGCACCCGAAGCATCAAGTTTCTGAAGATCCAATGGAGCAATCATACCGAGGATGAAGCCACATGGGAACGCGAAGACTTCATGAAGAAGGAGTACCCAGATCTCTTTAGTACCTAACTTTCTTTTCGATCTCGGGACGAGATCTTTTGTAAGGGGGAAGGGTTTGTAACACCCCAAATTTCAATAAAAATAAAGTTAGAGAATTCCAGAAAGCAAAATTTCAAACCAACAAAAACTTTTCTATTTGCATATAGTACCATGCATAGGACTTGTGCATTTGAGTGATATGCCATGATGATTGCTTTTACTTGTATTTGATATGCTCTAAAACCCTAGTGTGATCATATGAAGATCACCAACCAAATAAATCAAAGAGGAAGAAAATCCAATAAAATGCAAAACCCTAAAAACCTTCACATATGCCCTATGGCATTTTTATAAATCTTGACCCTAGACCTATTTGGTCTTCACCATTAGTTGGATAATGTTATTAAACACTTATTACAACTTTTGGAATCAAAGTTTCACAATTCAAATGAAATTCAAACACTTTTCCCACTCACATGTGATATTGGTCAAATCTGCCAAATTTAGTCTGATCACCACTTTGAGCCCCTGCAATTAAATTTTCCCAAACCAATTCTTGCTAACTCTTTGCACCTTTTCAAAGTCAACATCAAGGTGAACAACTTTGATGAAGACCAACCTGCCAAATTCATCTTTGATCACTAGCTATGCTCATCCAAAGTTGCAACATTTTAACAAGTGGAACAATCTCACACTTGTCAATTTTTGCAAATCTTTGAATTCTAAAATTCCACCACCACCTCTAATCACCTCTGGTCTTTTACAACTAATACCAACACTCACATTTCAAAAACTTTCACCTTTTGAATTAATTCAAATTTGGACAAAGTTGCAATTTTCCAAATATGGCACTATTTGCACTATTTGAAATAGTGATCTACCTCAACCCTCATCTACCCTAACCTAGTCTAAATGGTTCCCCTGCCCCCTCTAACTCATTCAATGTCAAATAGCAACCCTAGGGGAGGGCTAACAAGGCATGGACATGGCCATGCCGGCCATGTCGCCACCTTGCCGCACCACCTCCTCTCCCCTTGCTTCTCTGCCCTGGCCACCATGCCACAGCTCGCCACCGCACCTCCCTACACCCTCCTAGCACCGCCACTGTCGAGCCCAACGACGACCAACGCCGGAGGACGCTCGCCCAGAACGCGCCCAGATGCCGATCGTGTCGCGCGTGTGCACGCCGTGGACACGCACTGGCCACGCGCAGCCCCTCTGCTCACGCCCTTGACCCCCTTTCTTCACCAAGCACGCCGCCGTGACACCTCAGCCGCGCCAGACACGCGCCCAGCCCCAACCCGTGACCGCCGGCGCCGGAGACGACAACATGTTCCCGTACGCGCCGCGGCCGTCGTGGAAGAAATGCGACCAATCCAGGAGCCGCCCGACCAAGCCAACACCACCCCTAGCTTCGCCTGGAAGAGGAGAACCCGACAGCACCCTCGCCTAGCCCAACCGCTCGCCGGAATCGCCGCGAGCATGTCGACCTCGCCGCAGCCCTCACGGTCACTCGCTCGCCTATAAAAGGAGAGCTCTGTTCGTCGAATGGAGCACACCAGCACACTCCCCTCTTCTCACTCGACCGCCTGAGCCACTCCACCATCAACATTCGCCGCCGTAGCCACCCAATCGCCACCTCACTGCCGACAGACGCCGCGGAAGCTCGCCGCCGATTGAAGCCGATCCAGGAGTTGCCGCCGGTACCCGTCGACTCGCCGTCGTCCACACCTTCACCGCGCACACTGCCAACCCTAGCTGGAGCCGCGGTGAGCTCTCCGACCCCCTCCCCTCGCTGCCAGACTCTCTGCTTCTCGCCGGAGAAGACGACGCACCAGCGCCGTCCGATCCTGTTCTAATCCTACGCCCCACGTTGAAACTTACCGTTTTGGGTTTTAAGAGAGGCTGACGGGTGGCCCCCACCCTGTCAGCAGGCCCGTGCGCATTGGATGCGTTGCTGGGCCGTTTTCCCTTTTTCAAACCGTTTCGGCCCAGTTTCGTTTCCCGCCGGCCCTTTTAATTCCAACTAGGTTTAATAATTTTCAAATGAATTTCAATACTGCCCAAACTTTGAAATTCAACCATTTCAAATTTGCTAAACCAAATTTAGTGAATTTGATATTGTTAGAAAGCCACTGAAATTCTCTACAACATGCCACTAGCCTCATGGTCAATTTCTTTGTAGAATTAATGTGACAAAAATAACAAGGCAGGGACTTTTCCCTATTCAAATAATTCTTAAAAATCAACCAAACTAGATATTAAGTTAGTTCCAACTCTAATAGCTCACATTTGACTTACACTAATTGTTTATGCAATAAAATGGTGTGGTCACTTTGCATGATCATGCCCTAGTTTAATTAGTGGATATTTTGACTAGTTTACCTAGTTGATATTGTCCAAAACTATTAAGGTTAAATTGTGTGAAGTCTTACACTTCATTTAAACTTGTCTCACATGGATTCATGAGATGCTTGGACCCCTGGTTCCAAACTCTCTTATATGAATTACTTGAGATTTAAATCCAAGGTAGTGTTATTTAAATGGTATGAGGTGATCCACCTCATTTAAATCATTTTCACAAATGATGATGATGAACATTTGACTTATGTCAATATGAGTTCATCCATGATTATGTGAGAAATTAAATCTTAAGAAGATTTTCAATGAGAGGAAATTATTCCTCAAGAACCCTATGGAAACTATCATTTACATAGGAAATACTAAGAAGTGAATACTACTTAAATCCCACAACCCATGCACCCTAGTTAATTTATTTGTGTGCATAGAGTAGTTTGTGTGTTATATGTGATGTATGGAATATCCATTGAATTAGTGAGTAATTATACTCGTATTCAAATTTAGACGGTAGCACCGGAGAGTACGCCGAAGAAGAAGGTTGCTACCAAGAGGAGGAGGAGGAACAGTTTGAGAACTACCAAGGCAAGCTAATATTCTTGCAAAGTGCAAAGCCCCTTGGGGCAAGGCACCAAGTTTCTTACCTTTTCTTATATGAACCCATCCCAAGTGTTTACCTTACAAGTTTTTACTTGTTTTCTAAATGAGTTACTTTTATAGTTCACTTTGGTTAAAGTACAAGTTGTTTACTAGAGTAGTGAGTTAGTCTTCTCCAAGCAAAGCAAGTTAGCACCCCTCATGAATTAGAGCTAGTGCTAATGAATTAAAACTTGACTACTCTAGATGGGAACAATGTGAACTTGAAGGATTTTGAAACCTTGGAATGAAGATGCATTCCATTGAATGATTTTTGAAGGTGAATGTGAACAAGAGAAGATGGTGATTTTTGATAAAACAATGATGTTGGTTTGAATGCGATACCTTTCCAATTACTAAGTACCCCCACAATACCTGATTATGGGTAGGGCTTAACTAGAAGTTTATGCGTCTTAGTATGGGTTCCCTCTAAACAAGCGTCATCGGGGTTATGCCGAAAGCTGCCTCTACCACAAAAGAAACGATATGATATGATGCGAAATGAGGTGAATGTCCGGCCCAAGCCCCGTGCGCCTCCTGTGCTGACTGTCTGTCTTCACTGGGAGGCCAAGCTCATGGGGAGAGGTGCTCATACTAGGATTTGTAAGTGAAAGGTTAGGGTTGATGATCCGCGTACTGTGTTACGATGATTCGGGGAAATCCCGACGGATGAAATCAAATGTTGTGGCACAAGTGTGCAACCTCTGCAGAGTGTAAACCTATTCGAATAGCCGCGTCCACGGTTACGGACGGTTGGAAAGGCCATACAGTTTCTGATGTCATATCTTTGAAAATGATGTTGAAAAGGTTGATGGTGAAATGACTTGTGGTGAATTGAATTGAAATCACCACTTGAATGGTGGGAATGACACTAATGTTCCCACTTGAGTTAGTTAGCACTTGAATAAGCTTTTTCTCAAACCTTGTGAACTAAAACTGGTTTTATGCAAATAAACTAGAGCTTAGCAAACCATACTAGAATGTCTAGCACTTACATTAGTATTAGTTTGTGAGTACTCAACGTACTCACGGCTTTGTCCCTGGCTATTCAAATGGCCAGAGTATGAAGATGACCAAGGAGATGACCAGCAGGACGCCTACGACAACTAAGCGCCTTCCGACGTCAAGCGTTGGCCTGTGGACTAGAGAGTCCTTGTATCTTACGCTTCCGCTATGTTGAGCTATGAACTTGTGTTTATTCGTTGATCAATAGATCAACTATTCGTGTAATATGGATCATGTGATTCCAATTTGTAAGACTTATGGATTGTAATGAATGATGACTGTGATACTTAACTATTATGCCTCGCAACAACAATATTCCTGGGATTGCGATGTATGACATAATAGGCATTCGGACTTAAAAATCCGGGTGTTGACACTAAGAAAAGAAACTTTATTGTACATAGAGGATGACATGCGGGTCCCATGAGCCAGCACCTTACTCAACGTTTCAGAGGCGGCATGAGATCGAAAGAAAAAGGAAAGTGACCAAATATCAGGAGCAAAAAATAATCCAAGAAAAGAAACTTTTATTTTACATAGAGGATGACATATGGGTCCCACTAATACAATCTCTTTCGCTCCAAGATCTTGCAAGTTGATTGTACATAGAGGATGACATGCGGGCCCCATGTGTAAGCAGCTTACTCAACGTTTCCAAGGCGGCAGGGGATCAAAAGAAAAAGGAAGTAGCGTGAAATTAGCGGTCAAAAATAACTCCAAGAAAGGAAACTTTTATTGTTCATAGAGGATGACATGCGGGACCCATGCGCTAGCAGCTTCCTCAATGTTTCAAAGGCGGCATGAGATCGAAAGAAAAAGAAAAGTGACCAAATATCAGGAGCCAAAAATAATCCAAGAAAAGAAACTTTATTGTACATAGAAGATGACATGCGGGTCCCATTTTGCAGCAGCGGTGTCAACGTTTCAAATGCGGCTTGTGATCAAAAGAAAAAGAGTAGCCAGAAATTAGGTGGTAAAAAAACTCCAAGAAAAGAAAGTTGATTGTACATAGAGGATGACATGCGGTAAGCATTCAATTAAGTTGATAAACAAGGTCTAGACATATTCAAACCAGGAAAATCATGTATCTAGAAAGGAAACATTTATAGTTCATAGAGGCTGACATGTGGGACCGATCTGCCAACAACATCCTCATCATTTCGAAGTCAGCAGGGATCAGAAGAAAAAGGCAAATAGCCAGAAATTAGGGGTCAAAAATAAATCCAAAAAAGGAAACTTTTATTCTTCATAGAGGATGACATGTGGGACCGACCTACCAGCAGCGTCCTCATCATTTCAAATGCCGCAGGGGATCAAAAGAAAAGGAAAATAGCCAGAAATTAGGGGTAAAAAATAAATCCAACAAAGGAAAGGTTTATTGTTCATAGAGGCTGACATGTGGGACCCATGAGCCAGCGGCGACCTCAATTTCAAAGGCGGCATACGATCGAAAGAAAAAGGAAAGTGACCAAATATCAGGAGCAAAAAATAATCCAAGAAAAGAAACTTTTATTGTACATAGAGGATGGCATGCGGGCCCATGTGTCAGCAGCTTACTCGACGTTTCCAAGGCGGCAGGGGATCAAAAGAAAAAAGAAGTAGCCAGAAATTAGCGGTCAAAAATAACTCCAAGAAAGGAAACTTTTATTGTTCATAGAGGATGACATGCGGGACCCATGCGCTAGCAGCTTCCTCAACGTTTTAATGGCGGCATGAGATCGAAAGAAAAAGACAAGTGACCAAATATCAGGAGCCAAAAATAATCCAAGAAAAAGAAACTTTATTGTACATAGAAGATGACATGCGGGTCCCATTTTGCAGCAGCGGTGTCAACGTTTCAAATGCGGCTTGAGATCAAAAGAAAAAGAGTAGCCAGAAATTAGGGGTAAAAAACTCCAAGAAAAGAAAGTTGATTGTACATAGAGGATGACATGCGGGTCCCATGAGTCCGCAACTTACTCAACGTTTCCAAGGCGGCAGGGGATCAAACGAAAAAGGAAATAGCCAAAAATAAGAGGGTGAAAAAAATCCAAGAAAAGAAACTTTTATAGTACAGAGGATGACATATGGGTCCCATGAGCCAACAGCTTCCTCAACGTTTCAGAGGCTCCATGAGATCGAAAGTAAAAGGCAAGTGACCAAAAATAAGGGGGTAAAAAATCCAAGAAAAGAGACTTGATTGTACATAGAGGATGACATGCGGGACCCATGAGGTAGCAGCATACTCAACGTTTCCAAGGCAGCACAGGACCAAAAAAAAGAGGAAGTAGCCAGAAATCAGGGGGTCAAAAAAATCCAACAAAAGAAAGATTTCAATTGGGCTGCATCTGGCCGTCTGGGCCTTTGAACTATCCTGCTGGACGCCTTTGGACTCGTACAATTTCAGCCCACTCCAAAACAGGAAAGTCCTATGCTTTGCAAAAACAAAAAACAAGGAGATTCAACATATAAGTTTGTTTATTTAGAAATAAAGATTTATTTTTTCCGTTTGCAATAGCTCAGAGCGAAATACACTGTTTATTGTCTACAAAAATAATCAAGATATCACATGTTTCTTGTACGGGGAGGCTGACATCGGGGACCCATGAGCAAGCAGGGTCGTCGATGTTTTAAAGACGGCAGAGGATCGAAAGAAAAAATAAACCAAAAATCAGTTGGTAAAAAATCAAAAAAAAGAAATATTTATCGTTCTGAGAGGATGACATGCGGGACCCATGAGGCAGCAGCATCCTCAACGTTTCCAAGGCGACACAGGATTTAAAAATAGGCAAAATAGCCAGAAATTAGAGGTCAAAATAACTCCAAGAAAGGAAAGGTCTATTGTTCATAGAGGCTGACATGTGGGACCCATGAGCCAGCAGAATCCTCAACGTTTCAAAGGCGGCAGGGGATCAAAAGAAAAAGGAAGTAGCCAGAAATTAGGGGTCAAAAATAACTCCAAGAAAGGAAACTTTTATTGTTCGTAGAGGATGACATGCGGGACCCATGAGCCAGCAGCTTACTCAATGTTTCAAAGGTGGCATGAGATCGAAAGAAAAAGGCAAGTGACAAAATATCAGGAGCCAAAGATAATCCAAGAAAAAAGAAACTTTATTGTACAAAGAGGATGACATGCGGGTCTCATTTAGTAGCAGCGGTCTCAATGTTTCAAATGCGGCTTGAGATCAAAAGAAAAACAAAGTTGATTGTACATAGAGGATGACATGCGGGTCCCATGAGTCAGCAGCTTACTCAACGTTTCCAAGGCGGCAGGGGATCAAAAGAAAAAGGAAATAGTCAAAAATCAGAGGGTGAAAAAAATCCAAGAAAAGAAACTTTTATAGTACATAGAGGATGACATGCGGGTCCCATGAGCCAGCAAGTTTCTCAACGTTTTCAAAGGCGGCATGAGATCGAAAGAAAAAGGCAAGTGACCAAAAATCAGAGGGTGAAAAATAATCCAAGAAAAGAAACTTTATTGTACATAGAGGATGACATGCGGGTCCCATTTAGCAGCAGCGGTCTCAACGTTTCAAATGCGGCTTGAGATCAAAAGAAAAAGAAAGTTGGTTGTACATAGAGGATGACATGCGGGTCCCATGAGTCAGCAGCTTACTCAACGTTTCCAAGGCGGCAGAGGATCAAAATAAAAAGGAAATAGCCAAAATTCAGAGGGTGAAAAAAATCCAAGAAAATAAACTTTTATAGTACATAGAGGATGACATGCGGGTCCCATGAGCCAGCAGGTTCCTCAACGTTTCAAACGTGGCATGAGATCGAAAAAAAGACAAATGACCAAATATCAGGAGCCAAAAATAATCCAAGAAAAGAAACTTGATTGTACATATAGGATGACATGCGGGTCCCATTTTGCAGCAGCGGTCCCAACGTTTCAAATGCGGCTTGAGATCAAAAGAAAAAGAAAGTAGCCAGATTATGGGGTCAAAAAAACTCCAAGAAAGGAAAGCTTTATCGTTCATACAAGCTGACATGTGGGACCTATGAGCCAGCAGCTTACTCAACGTTTCAAAGGCGGCAGGGGATCAAAAGAAAAAGGAAATAGCCAAAAATCAGAGGGTGAAAAAAATCCAAGGAAAGAAACTTTTATTGTACATAGAGGATGACATGCGGGTCTCATGGGCCAGCAGGTTCCTCAACGTTTCAAACGTGGTATGAGATCAAAAGAAAAAGGCAAGTGACCAAATATCAGGAGCCAAAAATAATTCAAGAAAAGAAAGTTGATTGTACATAGAGGATGACATGCGGGTCCCATGAGTTAGCAGCTTACTCAACATTTCCAAGGCGGCAGGGGATCAAAAGAAAAAGGAAATAGCCAAAAATCACAGAGTGAAAAAAAACCCTAGAAAATAAACTTTTATAGTACATAGAGGATGACATGCGGGTCCCATAAGCCAGCAGGTTCCTGAACGTTTCAAACGTGGAATGAGATCAAAAGAAAAAGCAAGTGACCAAATATCAGGAGCCAAAAAAATCCAAGAAAAGAAAGTTTTATAGTACATAGAGGATGACATGCGGGTCCCATTTAGCAGCAGCGGTATCACCGTTTGAGAGACGGCAGGGGATCGAAAGAAAAAGGCAAGTGACCAAATATCAGGAGCCAAAAAAATCCAAGAAAAGAAAGTTTTGTAGTACATAGAGGATGACATGCGGGTCCCATTTAGCAGCAGCGGTTTCACCGTTTGAGAGGCGGCAGGGGATCGAAAGAAAAAGGCAAGTGACCAAATATGAGGTGCCAAAAAAATCCAAGAAAAGAAAGTTTTATAGTAGATAGAGGATGACATGCGGGTCCCATTTAGCAGCAGCGGTCTCAACGTTTCCAAGGCGGCACGGGATCAAAAGAAAAAGAAAGTAGCCAGAAATCAGGGGGTCAAAAAAATCCAAGAAAAGAAAGAATTTTGGTTCATAGAGGATGCCATGCGGGACCCATGATCCTGCATCGTAAACGGCTCAATCGGAGAGCGTTGAACGAGATGGCGCGATCGAGAAAAAAAACAATGATAGAGAGGCTGCCATCTGGGCCCTACATCCCTGGGCGGTGCGGATTTGCGTTGACACGGCCGGCGAACCCGAGAATTCGTGATGCACCACGTCCCGGGCCACCATACGCGATGTTTTGGCCGTTTTCGTCGGGCTAGGTGGCCTCAAAAACGAGAAAAAAAAAGTTTTGACGTGCACCACGGAGAGACCAAAAATCGTCGGCCATGGTGCACCAGCAACCACGACGCGACTTCAACTTCGTCGGCTATGGAAACTTTTCTTGTAGTGTGTAACTCTATGAAGGAATTATTAGAAAGGTAGATAGAGCCATAGGAGGTGTTATATGCGGGGTATGTACATGGGCCCGCCATATTCCCGCAAGCTCGGCATCGGGATGGTGAAGGAAACATGGGAGGTACTACTGGTGCGTAGCGCTGAATGTAAGTGGAAGAATTAGGTTGAGTAAAGTGCATAGTTCAGAGCAATGCAAATGTTGACAAGCGAGTGCATAACACTATGTTACAAACTGAACAGTGAAATTTTAGTGTATGATGAATATAAGAATGCTAATTTGGTGTTTCCGAATTCCAAAAAGCATTAGACAGAGCCGATGATAATATCAGACATAAATCATGACATGTATATGTGGCTTAAGAAAATATACCCGAACCCTTGGATGGTTACGGCCCGGCTGGTCCTTGGACTTGAGCTTATATAGGCATCCAGAAGGTGGGGCTGACAGTAACTTGGTGGCAGCCTCTGCAGATGCCTCATCAGAAGCAGTTGCAATCCTTTTGACCAATGAAGGCTTAGCAGTTTCAGTCTGCATATGAAAATTGAAGAGCAACAAACATCAGAAGTGATATTAAATGAATCTATGATACACTGATGCATATAGTGCTGGATGTAAGTGGAAGAATAGGGTTGTGTGTGTTTCTGAACTTTTGGTAAGCATTAGACAAAGCCGGCAATAAACAGACAAAAATCAAATCATGTATGAGGATTAAGAAAATATACCTGCTTCCTGAAAAGGATACCACCCAGCTGGCCCGTGGTCTTGTGCTTGAGGAGGTTTTCAGAAGATGGTGGCGGCACCATCGTCTTCACAGCAGCCTCGTCAGGATCATTTTTTATCCATTTGAGTAGAGACACAGAAATTTCATCCTGCATATGAATAGCAACAGAACTCATCATTGATATTTAATAAATCTATGAGATAGGCTGATGCATATAGTGCGGGATGTAAGTGGAAGAATATGGTTGTGCATAGACAACAGTTGACAACAATGCAAATGATTACAAAAGAAACCAACGGAACTCAACAGTTTATATACTCGATGAGAAAGACTGAAAAGTGACAAATTAGTGTATGAAGATTGTAAGGAAACATGGTGTTTCTGAACTTTTGGTAAGCATTAGACAAAGCCAACAGTAATTAAACAGATAATATTAAAATCATGTATGTGGATTAAGAAAATATACTAGATTCATTAAAAGGTCACCACCCAGCTGGCCCATGGCCTCGTGCTTGTAGAGGTTTTCGGAAGATGGTGCCGGCACCATCGTCCTCACAGCAGCCTCATCAGCCTTATTTTGTATCCACTTGAGTAAAGGCGCAGCAGTTTCAGCCTGCATAAGAATGGGAACAGATCTCAGCAGTGATATTGAATGACTCTGAGACAGACTGATGCATATAGTGCTGGATGTAAGTGGAAGAGTACGGCTGTGTATGGACAACGATACGTCTCCGACGTATCGATAATTTCTTATGTTCCATGCCACATTATTGACGATATCTACATGTTTTATACACATTATATGTCGTATTTATGCATTTTCCGGCACTAACCTATTAACGAGATGCCGAAGAGCTAGTTGCTGTTTTCTGCTGTTTTTGGTTTCAGAAATCCTAGTAAGGAAATATTCTCGGAATTGGACGAAATCAATGCTCAGGGGCCTATTTTGCCACGAAGCTTCCAGAAGACCGAAGAGAAGACAGAGTGGGGCCACGGGGCGCCGCCACACTAGGGCGGCGCGGCCCAGGGGGGGCCGCGCGGCCCTAGCGTGTGGGGCCCCCGTGACCCCTCCGAGGCTGCCCTTCCGCCTACAAATAGCCTTCGTAGCGAAACCCCCAGTACCGAGAGCCGCGATACGGAAAACCTTCCAGAGACGCCACCGCCGCCAATCCCATCTCGGGGGATTCAGGAGATCGCCTCCGGCACCCTGCCGGAGAGGGGAATCATCTCCCGGAGGTCTCTTCACCGCCATGGTCGCCTCCGGAGTGATGAGTGAGTAGTTCACCCCTGGACTATGGGTCCATAGCAGTAGCTAGATTGTCGTCTTCTCCTTATGTGCTTCATTGTCGGATCTTGTGAGCTGCCTAACATGATCAAGATCATCTATCTGTAATGCTATATGTTGTGTTTGTCGGGATCCGATGGATAGAGAATATTATGTTATGTTGATTATCAATCTATTACCTATGTGTTGTTTATGATCTTGCATGCTCTCTGTTATTAGTAGAGGCTCTGGCCAAGTTTTTACTCTTAACTCCAAGAGGGAGTATTTATGCTCGATAGTGGGTTCATGCCTCCATTAAATCTGGGACAAGGATGTAAAGTTCTAAGGTTGTGGATGTGTTGTTGCCACTAGGGATAAAACATTGATGCTATGTCCGAGGATGTAGTTATTGATTACATTACGCACCATACTTAATGCAATTGTCTGTTGTTTACAACTTAATACTGGAAGGGGTTCGGATGATAACCTGAAGGTGGACTTTTTAGGCATAGATGCATGCTGGATAGCGGTCTATGTACTTTGTCGTAATGCCCAATTAAATCTCACAATATTCATCATATCATGTATGTGCATTGTCATGCCCTCTCTATTTATCAATTGCCTGACTGTAATTTGTTCACCCAACATGCTATTTATCTTATGGGAGAGACACCTCTAGTGAACTGTGGACCCCGGTCCATTCTTTTACATTGAATACAATCTACTGCAATACTTGTTCTACTGTTTTCTGCAAACAATCATCATCCACACTATACATCTAATCCTTTGTTACAGCAAGCCGGTGAGATTGACAACCTCACTGTTTCGTTGGGGCAAAGTACTTTGGTTGTGTTGTGCAGGTTCCACGTTGGCGCCGGAATCCCTGGTGTTACGCCGCACTACATCCCGCCGCCATCAACCTTCAACGTGCTTCTTGGCTCCTACTGGTTCGATAAACCTTGGTTTCTTACTGAGGGAAAACTTGCCGCTGTACGCATCACACCTTCCTCTTGGGGTTCCCAACGGACGCGTGCTGTACGCGTATCAAGCTCTTTTTCTGGCGCCGTTGCCGGGGAGATCAAGACACGCTGCAAGGGGAGTCTCCACAATCCAATCTCTTTACTTTGTTTTTGTCTTGCTTTATTTTATTTACTTTGTTGTTTGCTGCATTATATCAAAACACACAAAAATTAGTTGCTAGTTTTACTTTATTTACTGTCTTGCACTCTATATCAAAAATACAAAAAAATTAGTTATTGCATTTTACTTTTGTTACCATGTCTACTTCTGCACCTGTTACTTCTTCACCTGAGGAATTAGTCTTCACTTTTAAACAAGGGGATGAGGAGAGTTTTAAAGATGCTTGGTCTAGAATTTTTGATTCTTATCGTAAAGTTGAACCTCAAATGACTCTAAGTTTGCTCCTTAGTAATTTTTATTTTGGTCTTATGATTCGCTATAGATATGCCTTGGATGCTGTAGTGGGAGGAGATTTCCTTCATTGCAATGGGGATCAAGCTTTTAATGCCATAAAGAAGTTGGTTGCATCACATGATTCAGCTAATAACTTTGATTCAGCCCTTATTAGCATTTATAATAGATTAAACACTCTTGAGACAAGTGCATCTGGCTTGAATGAAAATTATAGATATGTGCGTAACCGTCTTGATCAAGTTTTAGTGAACTCTGAACCTTCATTATGGGATCCTACTATTAAAATTGTTATCGGTGACCAAACTCTTCATGCCAATTGTGATATTATGTCTGAATTTTGCCTAATGCCTACGAGTATTCATAAATCTTTGAAACGTTGGGGATTCATTGAAGGGGGAGAAGGAATAACTCTTATTGATAACTCTGTTATAATTCCTAAAGGAATAGCTGCGGGTGTGCATACAACCGTTCTTGGGAGAACAATATCCATTGATTATCTTGTTATTGAATGTGCAGGAACAGGACAAATCACACTCGGAAGATCCCTGCTGAAACTATTGGGAGCAGTCATAGATATGGGAGAAGGCACCCTAAAATTCACCTCTACACCGGGGGGTAGACATATATTCCCTAAATCAAAGAGTAAGAAAAAGAACAAGAAAGGTAAGGGTAAAGCCCAAGGTAATGTCGATATTCCATCTCTTGATAATACTTGATACACACTTTCTGCGCCTAGCTGAAAGGCGTTAAAGAAAAGCGCTTATGAGAGACAACCCATGTTTTTACTACAGTACTTTATTTTATATTTGAGTCTTGGAAGTTGTTTACTACTGTAGCAACCTCTCCTTATCTTAGTTTTGTGCATTGTTGTGCCAAGTAAAGTCTTTGATAGTAAGGTTCATACTAGATTTGGATTACTGCGCAGAAACAGATTTCTTTGCTGTCACGAATTTCGACCTGCCTCTCTGTAGGTAGCTCAGAAAAATATGCCAATTTACGTGCGTGATCCCCAGATATGTACGCAACTTTCATTCAATTTGGGCATTTTCATTTGAGCAAGTCTGGTGCCACTTTAAAATTCGTCTTTACAAACTGTTCTGTCTTGACAGATTCTGCCTTTTATTTCGCATTGCCTCTTTTGCTATGTTGGATGAATTTCTTTGATCCATTAATGTCCAGTAGCTTTATGCAATGTCCAGAAGTGTTAAGAATGATTATGTCACCTCTGAACATGTAAATTTTTATTGTGCACTAACCCTCTAATGAGTTGTTTCGAGTTTGGTGTGGAGGAAGTTTTCAAGGATCAAGAGAGGGAGATGATACAATATGATCAAGGAGAGTGAAAGCTCTAAGCTTGGGGATGCCCCGGTGGTTCACCCCTGCATATTTTAAGAAGACTCAAGCGTCTAAGCTTGGGGATGCCCAAGGCATCCCCTTCTTCATCGACAACATTATCACGTTCCTCCCCTGAAACTATATTTTTATTCCATCACATCTTATGTACTTTGCTTGGAGCGTCGGTTTGTTTTTGTTTTTCTTTTTGTTTGAATAAAATGGATCCTAGCATTCATTGTGTGGGAGAGAGAAACGCTCCGCTGTTGCATATGGACAAATATGTCCTTAGGCTTTACTCATAGTATTCATGGCGAAGGTTGAATCTTCTTCGTTAATTTGTTATATGGTTGGAATCGGGAAATGCTACATGTAGTAATTCTAAAATGTCTTGAATAATTTGATACTTGGCAATTGTTGTGCTCATGTTTAAGCTCTTGCATCATATACTTTGCACCCATTAATGAAGAAATACATAGAGCTTGCTAAAATTTGGTTTCCATATTTGGTCTCTCTAAAGTCTAGATAATTTCTAGTATTGAGTTTTGAACAACAAGGAAGACGGTGTAGAGTCTTATAATGTTTTCAATATGTCTTTTATGTGAGTTTTGCTGCACCGGTTCATCCTTGTGTTTGTTTCAAATAACCTTGCTAGCCTAAACCTTGTATCGAGAGGGAATACTTCTCATGCATCCAAAATCCTTGAGCCAACCACTATGCCATTTGTGTCCACCATATCTACCTACTACATGGTATTTCTCCGCCATTCCAAAGTAAATTGCTTGAGTGCTACCTTTAAATTTCCATCATTCGCCTTTGCAATATATAGCTCATGGGACAAATAGCCTAAAAACTATTGTGGTATTGAATATGTACTTATGCACTTTATCTCTTATTAAGTTGCTTGTTGTGCAATAACCATGTTTCTGGGGACGCCATCAACTTTTACCTTTGTTGAATATCATGTGAGTTGCTATGCATGTCCGTCTTGTCTGAAGTAAGGGAGATTTACCACTAATTTAATGGTTAGAGCATGCATGATGTTAGAGATGAACATTGGGCCGCTAACTAAAGCCATGATCCATGGTGGAAGTTTCAGTTTTGGACATATATCCTCAATCTCATATGAGAACATTAATTGTTGCTACATGCTTATGCATTAAAGAGGAGTCCATTATCTGTTGTCTATGTTGTCCCGGTATGGATGTCTAAGTTGAGAATAATCAAAAGCGAGAAATCCAATGCGAACTTTCTCCTTAGACCTTTGTAGAGGCGGCATAGAGGTACCCCTTTGTGACACTTGGTTAAAACATGTGTATTGCGATGATAATCCTGGTAATCTGAGCTAATTAGGACAAGGTGCGGGCACTATTAGTATACTATGCATGAGGCTTGCAACTTGTAAGATATAATTTACATGATACATATGCTTTATTACTACCGTTGACAAAATTGTTTCATGTCTTCAAAACCAAAGCTCTAGCACAAATATAGCAATCGATGCTTTCCTCTTTGAAGGACCTTTCTTTTACTTTTATGTTGAGTCAGTTCACCTATTTCTCTCCACCTCAAGAAGCAAACACTTGTGTGAACTGTGCATTGATTCCTACATACTTGCATATTGCACTTGTTATATTACTCTATGTTGACAAATATCCATGAGATATACATGTTATAAGTTGAAAGCAACCGCTGAAACTTAATCTTCCTTTGTGTTGCTTCAATACCTTTTACTTTGATTTATTGCTTTATGAGTTAACTCTTATGCAAGACTTATTGATGCTTGTCTTGAAGTACTATTCATGAAAAGTCTTTGCTTTATGATTCATTTGTTTACTCATGTCATTACCATTGTTTTGATCGCTGCATTCATTACATATGCTTACAATAGTATGATCAAGGTTATGATGGCATGTCACTCCAGAAATTATCTTTGTTATCGTTTACCTGCTCGGGACGAGCAGGAACTAAGCTTGGGGATGCTGATACGTCTCCGACGTATCGATAATTTCTTATGTTCCATGCCACATTATTGATGATATCTACATGTTTTATACACATTATATGTCGTATTTATTCATTTTCCGGCACTAACCTATTAACGAGATGCCGAAGAGCCAGTTGCTGTTTTCTGCTGTTTTTGGTTTCAGAAATCCTAGTAAGGAAATATTCTCGGAATTGGACGAAATCAACGCTCAGGGGCCTATTTTTGCCACGAAGCTTCCAGAAGACCGAAGAGAAGAAGGAGTGGGGCCACGGGGCGCCGCCACACTAGGGCGGCGCGGCCCAGGGGGGGCCGCGCGGCCCTAGCGTGTGGGGCCCCTGTGACCCCTCCGAGGCTTCCCTTCCGCCTACAAATAGCATTCGTCGCGAAACCCCCAGTACCGAGAGCCACGATACGGAAAACCTTCTAGAGACGCCGCCGCCGCCAATCCCATCTCGGGGGATTCAGGAGATCGCCTCCGGCACCGTGCCGGAGAGGGGAATCATCTCCCGGAGGTCTCTTCACCGCCATGGTCGCCTCCGGAGTGATGAGTGAGTCGTTCACCCCTGGACTATGGGTCCATAGCAGTAGCTAGATGGTCGTCTTCTCCTTATGTGCTTCATTGTCGGATCTTGTGAGCTGCCTAACATGATCAAGATCATCTATCTGTAATGCTATATGTTGTGTTTGTCAGGATCCGATGGATAGATAATATTATGTTATGTTGATTATCAATCTATTACCTATGTGTTGTTTATGATCTTGCATGCTCTCCGTTATTAGTAGAGGCTCTGGCCAAGTTTTTACTCTTAACTCCAAGAGGGAGTATTTATGCTCGATAGTGGGTTCATGCCTCCATTAAATCTGGGACAGTGACAGAAAGTTCTAAGGTTGTGGATGTGCTGTTGCCACTAGGGATAAAACATTGATGCTATGTCCGAGGATGTAGTTATTGATTACATTACGCACCATACTTAATGCAATTGTCTGTTGTTTACAACTTAATACTGGAAGGGGTTCGGATGATAACCTGAAGGTGGACTTTTTAGGCATAGATGCATGCTGGATAGCGGTCTATGTACTTTGTCGTAATGCCCAATTAAATCTCACAATATTCATCATATCATGTATGTGCATTGTCATGCCCTCTCTATTTATCAATTGCCTGACTGTAATTTGTTCACCCAACATGCTATTTATCTTATGGGAGAGACACCTCTAGTGAACTGTGGACCCCGGTCCATTCTTCTACATTGAATACAATCTACTGCAATACTTGTTCTACTGTTTTCTGCAAACAATCATCATCCACACTATACATCTAATCCTTTGTTACAGCAAGCCGGTGAGATTGACAACCTCACTGTTTCGTTGGGGCAAAGTACTTTGGTTGTGTTGTGCAGGTTCCACGTTGGCGCCGGAATCCCTGGTGTTGCGCCGCACTACATCCCGCCGCCATCAACCTTCAACGTGCTTCTTGGCTCCTACTGGTTCGATAAACCTTGGTTTCTTACTGAGGGAAAACTTGCCGCTGTACGCATCACACCTTCCTCTTGGGGTTCCAAACGGACGTGTGCTGTACGCGTATCAGACAACAGTTCACAACAATGCAAAGGTGTGTTTGGTTCTGAAACAACGTGGAATGGAATGGAATGGTTCTATTTCAGAGGAATGGAATGGTTACATTTTTGTTCGGTTGGGAAAAATGGAGAGCAGAAGAGATCGAGGTTAAACTAATCATTTCTCTCAAAATTGTAATTAACAATTGCAAATGACATTTTTATCTCAAAGTCGTAATTAACAACGCCTAATGGTGCTCTTTTAATCTAAAAATCGTAATTAAAATCATTTTTTGTTGGGTTAGGGGAACTGGAGAGTAGATGAACATTACTGTATGATGATTGTAAGCAAACGAATTTGGTGTTTCTAAACTTTTGGCAAGCATTAGAAAAAACCGACAATAAACAAACAAAAATCAAGGCATGTTTTTTGGATTAAAAAAATAGGGATTTTCTATTTCCGTGCCCTCGGGTCCTTAGTTGTGCTCAGTTTTCCCCAGCTCGTTAGTTTTTCCTCAGTTTTCCCCTCCCTCTATTTTGAAACCCCTCGCAGACGCTCGGACGGGAGGGTTGCCGTCAGGTCGGAGGCCTTACCGTTACCGTTAATCTGACGGGTAGGGCTGCACAGAGGGCAGTTCCTCTCTGACCGTCTCGCGCTGACAGGTAGCCATCCATCTATCGCTGACGCGTGGGCCGTTTTATTTCCTGATTGTATACGCGGTGCTGCCAATGACAAATGGGGCCGCTCTATAGGGCTGCCGCAGCCAATGACCAGTGGGGTCGTCTAATTTTCACGAAAAGTCATATATTGCCGCTCTGTGGGGCTGCCGCAGCCAATGACCAGTGGGGTCGTCTATTTTTCAGGAAAAGACATATATTTGCCTCTCTGTGGGGCTGCCGCAGCCAATGACCTGTGGGGTCGTCTATTTATTTATAGAAAATCATATATTGCCCCTCTGTGGGGCCTCCGCAGCCAATGACCGCTGGGGTCATCTATTTATTTAGAGAATATAATATAGAGCCGCTCTGTGGGGCCGCCTCAGCCCATGGCAGGTGACTATTTTCACAGCTTTATCTAAAGTGACTCTTATGCTAAACATTGTGCATCCTGACGGTGACCTAGCAGTGGCAGCGAGCATAGCCGTTCTGACCATGCCGATATCAGCATCGGCATCAGCATCGTTTGGAGGCTGTGGTGCTCGAATCATGGTGGAAATGCGATATTATTTTTTACATGCATAATATATAGAAAATAGCTAGATCTCTAAATCGATGCATATGAAGCTACATATATATTTTTGGTCATAATCCCCTTATCTAAAGGGGATGGATGCATGGCTTCACGTCGTCATTGCTTTCATCGTCAGTATCTTCGTCGTCTGAGTAGTAGTACTTCCTGCACATTGTTCCATCGAACACCTTCACTGTGAGCACATCACCGCCTTCATATTTGAAGTGTACGTAGCAGCCGAAATCCACACCGTGCGCGATGGAGAAATTCTCCCAGCCCTTGTCGAGGTACATCCGGCCTTGTCCGTCAAGTAGGACCTCCACGGTCCAGAGACGAGGACCGCAGTCAGCTGCTCGCAGATACACCTTAGCTGGCTCCTGGCTGTCAAGATAGTCCGCAAACTTTTTTGGGAGTGCCTGCAAAGAGATCGAGCGCCGATCTTTTGAAATTAAAGGTTTTTTAGAACATGCCCATAATTAATCAAATGCATCATATATGTGGGACGTACCTTCTTGACCAAAGGGTCTTCATAGACGACGATGAAGAACTCCTCTATGATCAATGGCAGTGTTGACGGTGGTGGTGGCAATGATGATGATCCACCACCCCGACCGCCCCTCCCCTTCCCCTTCCGGTCCGCGTTCGAGACGTGGAAGCCATGGCAATGGATCAAGTGTATGTGAACGAAGAAGAGAGAGGCAGAACCTATTGACAGAAGGGATGGCCGTTGTGGGTGTTTATAAGGGAGAGATGACCATTGTAGGGGTTTACACAATAAATTAAGGAGGAGGTGACCGTTGTGGGGGTTTACACAATAAATTAAGGAGGAGATGACCGTTGTGGGGGTATATATCTCAACAAAAAAGTAATGCGGACTATCTTGACGGAAATGGAACTTCGTGATATAGTTTATCATTTTACCGTGAAAAGTAATGCCTAAAAGAAATGGTAATTCGTGATAGTTTATCATTTTACCGTAATGGCTACAAGAAATCGGTGATTGTTCATCATTTTTTGCGTGAAAAGTAATGGCTACAACAAATCGGTGATGGTTTATTATTTTTTGCGTGGAAAGTAATGGCTACAAGAAATGGGTGATGGTGTATCATTTTTTGCGTGAAAAATAATGGCTACAAGAAATGGGTGATGGTGTATCATTTTTTGCGTGAAAAGTAATGGCTACAACAAATTGGTGATGGTGTATCATTTTTTGCGTGAAAAGTAATGGCTACAACAAATTGGTGATGGTTTATCATTTTTTGCGTGCAAAGTAATGGCTACAAGAAATGGGTGATGGTGTATCATTTTTTGCGTGAAAAATAATGCCTAAAAGAGTTTATAATTTAGCTCGTGAAAAATAATGCAGAAAACCAAACTTTAGCGTACTGGGTAACCGCCCTTTTGCATACATAGAGGGTGGAAGCTAACCGCCGACAGAGAGAGAGAGGGTGGTGGCCCCGACCAGAGAGAGAGATAGGGGTTATCCTGCCCTTTAAATCATACAATCAACGGTCGGCTGACACGATCCGCGTCACATGGGCTAGACCAATCAGGGCAATGTTGGGCGTCTGTGAGAATTTGTGAAGGGAGTGGGCAAAACTGAGTAGTATCAAGAAACCAAGGGTAAGTGAGTAGTAAACAGACTAAGGGATTCAAATATGAGATTTAAAAAATGGAAAATGCGTGTTTTGTACAATGAAACCCATCTTGGCCTACCTCAAACTATTTGCAATACAAATATACATGAGTGTGAAAATTATGGCCTCATTCAGACAAAGTATGTTTTGGGGAAAGCTGTTTTGGGTAGGGCTTATTGTGGAAAACCATGCACCTTCATAGCTACTAGGTGATTTGAGAAGTGAGAATTTGTGGTAAAACTTGATTTATCTATGACTAGCAAAATTGCCCGTGCGTTGCTACGGGTTATTTTATTAAATATTTCAAAGTTTGTGGAGAGCTTCATGTGTTGAATTCAGCCACCAAATTGATTCTAGTTCTCGTCTCCTTCTCCTCACCGGCCCCTCTATGAGACGTGAAACACTCTCGAGGCAAGAACCGCGCTCGGGAAGGCTCCTAGAGGGAATTTGGCGATGCATGGGTAACCTAGAGGTGAGACACCGTGCTTATCATGTGCAAAAAGTATATAAGATAATATTATGATTAGTACTTTGGTAACAAAAGTGTAATCATAAGTGGATAGTTAGTTGGATTTGGCATAATCTTGGTACTAATAAATACATATTTTCACTAACAAAAAGATAAAATAACTACGGTCTGCCTGATTTAATAATTTTAATCTTAATTCTACTCATTTCAATAAAAAATTGATTACTAATTTGGTTAACAAAATATTTGATATATATCAAAAAATGTATTATTAGTAAGTATTTTTTTAATGTGAATCTAATGCTATAATTTTGTGACATATATCCCACATTTTGTTGACCAAATTAATGATTAAAAGCTTTTCGAAGTGTGTAATACACGAATAACCAATATGAAGGTAGTGGTTATTTTTATGTGATTGAGCAGAAAGTGCAACAGTAATATGTCAGCATGGTATCAGGACTTTATGATAGCCTCGATAACGGTACCGTTCCTCTACAATTTAGGCAACACTACAGTGAAGCTCACCCGATGGAATCATGCATCTTGCACTTCACTAATACCTTGGACTCGATGACTTGTGCAGCGCCCTGGGTATCTGAACAATGGTGCACAAATTCGTGCAAGCAACGATGGATCAAAAACAATCAGAGAAGAGCAACCAAAACAGTAGTGTGATAGTGTGCTCCATGGAACTCTCACGACTGGACTTTGGTATGTTCACGCAATCAGACTTTGATATGCTCTCTGTGATAACCGTTGCCGCCCGCGGCGGCATGAGGCTGGCAAACTCGAACGCTGAAATCAGCTCCACGAGATGCGCTGAATAGCATTGGCAAAGCAGGCGGTGGACAGAGAAGATGAAGTAGAGTTAGTCCTGGGCTGAGGCTGCGCTAGATGCTGTGCAGCGCGGCGGACACGGCCACCAAGTCAATCCGGCCGTAGCACTGGTCCAAGCGTCGGGTCTGCCCTCACGACTGCGTCAAAATCTGGCTGCAGCGCTGGTCCAAGCGCCGTCAAAATTCCGATTCAGACATCATTATTAGGTTAGCCTTCTCGATCAAAATCCGGCTGCAGCGCTGGTCCAAGCGCCGTCAAAATTCCGATTCAGACATCATTATTAGGTGAGCCTTCCCGACCCTCACGGTCGCGTCAAAATCCATGACCAGAACACCAGCGCTCGCACCGCGGAACCTTGATTGGAGCAGATCGAGTACCATACCGGGCTCGATCCGGCCGCAAATTCCGACGATAAGGACACTGGATTTGGGGTAAGTATTGCGACCTCTGCCAGAGAGAGGAAGAGGAGATTAATTTGGCTCGGCTGGCTTGATTCAGAAGGAGGAGAGTCGCCTTTTAAGGACGGGATTACTTGGGTGTCTTGTGCCGGAACTTGGAGCAACCGACTGGGACTCGAGCTGTTCGTCGTAGGAAGAAGAAGAAAGAGAGCGATGGATGTTATGCCCAGTCGACAGACAGAAGCCCGGGACTAAGGCCCACTTCGGTTGGACGAACCGTTCTTCCACTTAAGGGCCTGTTCGGTGCCAGTGTTTATTGAGGGGGTTTGTAGCGTTTTGGGGTGTAAAATCTGGGCTGAGGTAAAACAAAACACTTGAAAACACTAGTTGGCTGTTTGACAGGCCGGTTTTGGCCGGGTTAGAATCCAAAAAACACCCCAAAACACCCCAAAACATGTTGGGTTGGGGTGGGATAAAAACACCCCACCCCCCTAGCGTTTTGCTTGGTTTTGCTCGGTTTTACTCGTGTGAAACTACTCACAATTTTGTTTGTGTTTTGAAACAAGTGTTTTAAGTAGTGTTTTGGGTAGTGTTTTGGGTGGTAGCTATTTTTACCAAAAACACTTGCAAAAACACTCATCAAAACTCTAAAAACCAGTTGCAGCGAACAAGGCCTAAGGGGTGGCAGTAATTTTCACAGGAATTTGGGCCTAGAAATAACACGATTTGGCCCCTTTGTGACACCAGGCGATCACCTATTGCAATTTAATAGTAAAGATTTGAGAAGTGGCAATTTGTGGTAAAGACTCCATGAGTAAGTGCCACTCTTTTTCGAAATTTTTTTCACATTAAATAACTCATTTAACTAGTTAATCCCATTTGTTGACTCTCTGTTGACCAGCCACTTGAGGGTAAAACTGAGTATATTGCACTAGCCAGTATTAGAACTCAAGGCGAAAACTGAGCACACAACAAATGCTAGTATATGACTCGAGGGTATACCTGAGTATATCTAAATTTCCAGGGTTAGACTCGAGGACGCGTGTTGCGGTGCAGAAGTGGAAGACGTGCCATTGTTGACGTGTGTCGCGGTGCAGACGTGCAATAGTGGACGCGTAGGACGCGGGTCGCATTTAGGACGTGTAAGCCCCTCTCTCCCTCCCTCTGCATACAGTACGTCTCATTCTCGCTCACGCACGAAACCACACCTCTCACGTCCCATCAACTTCTCCAAATCGAAGGAAAAAACCCCAACCGCCGTACGAGCGCTCCCCTGCCGGCGATGGAGAAGAAGAATGCGCCGGCGGCCATCGCCCCCGAGCCCGTCGCCTCCGAGCCCGTCGCATCCGAGCCCGTCGCCGCCGAGCCCGTCGCCGCCGAGGGCGGCGCATCCAAGCGCGGCGCCTCCATGAACTGGGCCTCTCTCGTGGCTGACGGACCACTTCACAAGATCGGCGAATGCTTACTGGCGAATGAGGAGTACGTGGACACCTACTCTGCTATGAGGCAAGTCTGTAGAAATTGGCGCTCAGGTTTACCTGAGCCCGACGTGCACCTGCACGAATGGATCATGGTAGACCACGCCCTTCCACGCGCCGCTGAGTTCACCTTCCTCCAACTCGGCACATCCCGCTACGTCACCATAGATCTATCTGAAGTTCGTGCAAGGTTCAAATTCCTCCATATCTATAGGGTAAATCTATTCTTATTTTTAATCTTAGTGCTGAATGTTATCTTCATCAATATATTTTAGATACTAATTTGTCGGCTTTTGCCGTGGCGTCATCGTGCTTGCCCAGAAGAACCCGCCGCACAAGATACGGCTTCTGAACCCACTCACAAAGATATTGAACACTATGTTTGAGGCGCAGATGTCATCTGTTTTTTCTGGATTTAGTCGCTGTAATCAAATCCCCGACTATGGTCTTCGTTTCCGCACATTATCCGGAGGAACTTGGTTGGGTCGATGAGAGCACTCCAACTAACGATATATATGAAGATTGGGGAGAAGGAAGATTTTCGATCGAGAACCATAGTCTGCGTTGCATTACCCCGTTCAATGGTGAACTGTATGCAATAGATGTGGACAATTTTGAGTCCAGAAGAATAGTGTGCACCAATGTACAGTTGCAGCAGCGCGCGAGCACTGTCAAGATGGAGACACTAATTTCATTTCCAGAACTTGGAAATGACAAGTTCTACCTTGTGAAGTCGGATGGTCATCTGCTGCTTGTGTTGTTGGAGAACATGCTTTTGGCGGACCAACCATTGGTGTACCGTGTGGACACTCAGAGCCGCTCTCTCCATCCGGTCAGTAACATTGGCATTCATGCCTTCTTCGTGCATCATATACGGTGTATCTCCGTCGACACTAGAGTGCACCCGACACTTCGACCTAGCCGCATCTACTACGCGGATTTGGGTTATATCAGAGAGTACTTTCATGATACAAAGTCCTGGGATGAGTGGCCACGATATGTGGATAGAATAGGAAACTACGGTCTGAGAAATGAACACAGGTTACCGTTTGGAGGATGTATTGTCCGCACACTGCAGACGGAAGGAGTTCAATGAATATTTCCTTGGGATAATGCACGAATGGAGCGACGAAGAAATATATGAGGAATGAAGAACAAATTCATTCATCCTGGGGTATCCTAATCTTCTTGTTGGCCATACATTGCGTGCGTCTTTAATTTTTTTCAGCTTAGTTTGTCGTGAACATTAACAATATTATTGGCTGCTTTTGGCTGCTGTATTCAGTTTATGTATTATACTTAGTTTTCTGATTATGCTGCTGTGAATTTATCATATACTAGCTTCTAGATTTGCTACTAGATTTGCTACCATATTGGGCAAAAAACGAGGGCCAAAAGGCATAAATAATTGAAGAAAGACAGAAATAGAAGCTTCTCTAGATTTGATACTAATTTGGTGAAAAAGACAGAGAGAGAAAGAGGGGAAAAGGTGCTCTTAAAAATGCCAATTTGGGCCGAGAGAGACAAAACCCAGCTCTCACGTACAACCAAACACGGTCTCGTGCTATCCCACGCGGTCCCTTCCTACCAACCCCACACGACGCGGCCCCACACGTCAGCACGGAACATTCAAATAAACGGATTCCTTCCGTCTGAGCTCCTGATGTCTACGCACGCTTCTATTCCTTTAGACAGTGTTGGGCCTCCAAGAGCAGAGGTTTGTAGAACAACAGCAAGTTTCCCTTAAGTGAATCACCAAAGTTTTATCGAACTCAGGGAGGTAGAGGTCAAAGATATCCCTCTCAAGCAACCCTGCAATTAAGATACAAGAAGTCTCTTGTGTCCCTGATGTCCCACAAGTATAGGGGATCGTGTGTAGCCTTTTCGATAAGTAAGAGTGTCGAACCCAACGAGGAGCTAAAGGTAGGATAAGTATTCTCTCAAGTTCTATCAACCACTGATACAACTCTACGCGCACTAAACGTTTGCATTATCTAGAAAATAAAACTACGGTAGCAATACGGGTATGAGAGATAGCTTTGCAAGATAATAAATACATGAAAGTAAATGTTAGTGCTGCAGCAATAAAGTACACTAAGTAACCATATACTAACAGTACCATGAGTGTGGAAAAGTGGTGGTAATTGTGGTGGCTTTGTCCAAGATTAATTAGTGAAGACATTTAGTTCATTGTCTTTGATGTAGTTTTCAACTTGGGAGAGGCTAAATATACATGCACTCCACTACTTGGGATTTACAAGTACTATATGATTGGATTGTTAGCAAACATCCGTAAATACTAACAATGCATTAAGGTTTCCCCAACCATAGCCTTAAGTTTATGGTCTCTTACTCCCATACATGCAACTAACCGGTTCGCGTCCTCAGGTTTCTGTCACTCTGGCAGAACTTCCCCCTTCTAGTATACAAGTACTACCAACCCTATGGTGCTTGATCCATGCGCGCACAAATATAATGGGCACCAAGGACGGTAACATATCAACATACAACTCTAATGAACCAAAGAGAAACAACCAATCAATCAAAGAGCAAATAAACTATGGCAACATGACATAGATCATAGGATTATAACTTATAGCATCAAACAGCATGTTTACATAGGGCGGTACAGAGGTTTGTGAGAGGATGGACCACTGAATACAATGAGGAGTTGGTGATGGAGATGGCGGTGAAGACGTTGGAGGGCTCAACGAGGAGCGCCGGGAGGCGGAGGCTTGGGCGGCGCCGGCGGCGGTGCGGGGGACTCCTTCCTTGCCGCCGGCATCATGGGGGAGCGCCGCCCCTTAGCCTTCTTTTTCCTTGAGTTGGTGCTGGTGTAGATGAGTGTTTCCCCCTCCTTGGCTGCTGCCAAGGAGGAGGATTTTCGTGACAATGCTTGGGGGCCTCCAAAAATAGGGTTTCCCATCAATATATAGTGTTGGAGATGCAATCTAGGCCATGGGATGGATGCCTCTTTGATCCAAGGGCTTTTGGGCACCTCTAGAACCTTCCTAGGACTCCCCTCTGTCCTTCATGAGCCTCACAACTCGTGGCTGGGCCGAAATATCCAGGTATGGAAAGAGTTTGTGTCAAATACGTCACCAACTTTCGGAGTCCCGAGACTGCACGAACCTCCACAGTAATTCTGCTCTGCCGGATACATCCGTTGTCCGTTATGGACGAATATGATTTCCAAATTATTCGGTTTGAAATTCTCTACAACTTTCTAGTTTACGACTTTTCCATTGGACGTCGTTTTGATGGAGTTTCGAAGCGATCTTTGAAAAGTGTTCAGCAGGGACAGATTCCGGGAAATTCCAGATTTCACCATAATGAGCTATTTCCTTCCATATTTGCCTATTTCATGCACAACAAAGTTGAAACCAAGAACTTGTGCACTTTTGCAACTATTAATAGGTTAGTCCCTTAAAACATATAGTAATTGGTGTAAAACAAGCATGGAACATCAAAAATTATAGATACGTTTGCGACGTATCAACATCCCCAAGCTTAACTCCTGCTCGTCCTCGAGTAGGTAAGTGATAAAAATAATAATTTTTGAGGTGACATGCACCTTCAAAGTTCAAAGGATGACTAGATACAAATAATTTAAGAAGAAGTAATAACACATTCATGATTCAATCAATAATAATTTTGAGACCATGCACATAGAACTAAGAATGACAACTATGCTCTCATAAGATGGTGCATATAACTTAGAAGATGAAGACTCAACATAAAAGTAAAAGAATGGCCCTTCACAGAGGGAAGCAGAGATTAAACATGTGCTAGAGCTTTTTATTTTGAAAACATAGAGATATAAAATTTTAAAAGAGGCAATTGTGTCAACGGTAGCAATAAGTAATATAGGTTATGTATAAAACTTCCTATAAGTTGCAAGCCTCATGCATCGAATACTAATAGTGCCCGCACCTTGTCCTAATTAGCTCGGATTTCCATGGATTATCATCGCATTACATATGTTTCAACCAAGTTTCACAAAGGGGTACCTCTATGCCACCTGTACAAAGGTCCAAGGAGATAAATCGCATTTGATTTCTCGATTTTGATAGATCTCAACTTGAGGACATCCATACCGGGACAACATAGAAAACAGATAATGGACTCCTCTTTTTAATGCTTTAAGCATTCAACAACAAATAATATTCTGATAAGGGATTCTGAGGATTAATGTCCAAGCTGAAACTTCCACCATGATACATGGCTTTGGTTGGCGGCCCAATGTTCTTCTCTAACAATATGCATACTCAAACCATTTAATCATGAGAAATCTCCCTTATTTCAGACAAGACGAACATGCATAGCAACTCACATGATATTCAACAAAGGTGTGACAGGTTGATGGCGTCCCCAGAAACATGGTTACCGCTCAACAAGCAACTTATAAGAACTAAGATACATAAACAACATATTCATTACCACAATAGTTTTTTAGGCTACTTTCCCATGAGCTATGTATTGCAAAAACAAGGAATTATTTTGAAGGTTTTAAAGGTAGCACATGTAAATTTACTTGGAGTGGCGGTGAAATACCATATTTTTTTTGAGGGTAAAACAGTGGGGAAAATCCCCACTGCCGCAGCCAATGACCTGTGGGGTCGTCTATTTATTTATAGAAAATCATATATTGCCCCTCTGTGGGGCCTCCGCAGCCAATGACCGCTGGGGTCATCTATTTATTTAGAGAATATAATATAGAGCCGCTCTGTGGGGCCGCCTCAGCCCATGGCAGGTGACTATTTTCACAGCTTTATCTAAAGTGACTCTTATGCTAAACATTGTGCATCCTGACGGTGACCTAGCAGTGGCGGCGAGCATAGCCGTTCTGACCATGCCGATATCAGCATCAGCATCGGCATCGTTTGGAGGCTGTGGTGCTCGAATCATGGTGGAAATGCGATATTATTTTTTACATGCATAATATATAGAAAATAGCTAGATCTCTAAATCGATGCATATGAAGCTACATATATATTTTTGGTCATAATCCCCTTATCTAAAGGGGATGGATGCATGGCTTCACGTCGTCATTGCTTTCATCGTCAGTATCTTCGTCGTCTGAGTAGTAGTACTTCCTGCACATTGTTCCATCGAACACCTTCACTGTGAGCACATCACCGCCTTCATATTTGAAGTGTACGTAGCAGCCGAAATCCACACCGTGCGCGATGGAGAAATTCTCCCAGCCCTTGTCGAGGTACATCCGGCCTTGTCCGTCAAGTAGGACCTCCACGGTCCAGAGACGAGGACCGCAGTCAGCTGCTCGCAGATACACCTTAGCTGGCTCCTGGCTGTCAAGATAGTCCGCAAACTTTTTTGGGAGTGCCTGCAAAGAGATCGAGCGCCGATCTTTTGAAATTAAAGGTTTTTTAGAACATGCCCATAATTAATCAAATGCATCATATATGTGGGACGTACCTTCTTGACCAAAGGGTCTTCATAGACGACGATGAAGAACTCCTCTATGATCAATGGCAGTGTTGACGGTGGTGGTGGCAATGATGATGATCCACCACCCCGACCGCCCCTCCCCTTCCCCTTCCGGTCCGCGTTCGAGACGTGGAAGCCATGGCAATGGATCAAGTGTATGTGAACGAAGAAGAGACAGGCAGAACCTATTGACAGAAGGGATGGCCGTTGTGGGTGTTTATAAGGGAGAGATGACCATTGTAGGGGTTTACACAATAAATTAAGGAGGAGGTGACCGTTGTGGGGGTTTACACAATAAATTAAGGAGGAGATGACCGTTGTGGGGGTATATATCTCAACAAAAAAGTAATGCGGACTATCTTGACGGAAATGGAACTTCGTGATATAGTTTATCATTTTACCGTGAAAAGTAATGCCTAAAAGAAATGGTAATTCGTGATAGTTTATCATTTTACCGTAATGGCTACAAGAAATCGGTGATTGTTCATCATTTTTTGCGTGAAAAGTAATGGCTACAACAAATCGGTGATGGTTTATTATTTTTTGCGTGGAAAGTAATGGCTACAAGAAATGGGTGATGGTGTATCATTTTTTGCGTGAAAAATAATGGCTACAAGAAATGGGTGATGGTGTATCATTTTTTGCGTGAAAAGTAATGGCTACAACAAATTGGTGATGGTGTATCATTTTTTGCGTGAAAAGTAATGGCTACAACAAATTGGTGATGGTTTATCATTTTTTGCGTGCAAAGTAATGGCTACAAGAAATGGGTGATGGTGTATCATTTTTTGCGTGAAAAATAATGCCTAAAAGAGTTTATAATTTAGCTCGTGAAAAATAATGCAGAAAACCAAACTTTAGCGTACTGGGTAACCGCCCTTTTGCATACATAGAGGGTGGAAGCTAACCGCCGACAGAGAGAGAGAGGGTGGTGGCCCCGACCAGAGAGAGAGATAGGGGTTATCCTGCCTTTTAAATCATACAATCAACGGTCGGCTAACACGATCCGCGTCACATGGGCTAGACCAATCAGGGCAATGTTGGGCGTCTGTGAGAATTTGTGAAGGGAGTGGGCAAAACTGAGTAGTATCAAGAAACCAAGGGTAAGTGAGTAGTAAACAGACTAAGGGATTCAAATATGAGATTTAAAAAATGGAAAATGCGTGTTTTGCACAATGAAACCCATCTTGGCCTACCTCAAACTATTTGCAATACAAATATACATGAGTGTGAAAATTATGGCCTCATTCAGACAAAGTATGTTTTGGGGAAAGCTGTTTTGGGTAGGGCTTATTGTGTAAAACCATGCACCTTCATAGCTACTAAGTGATTTGAGAAGTGACAATTTGTGGTAAAACTTGATTTATCTATGACTAGCAAAATTGCCCGTGCGTTGCTACGGGTTATTTTATTAAATATTTCAAAGTTTGTGGAGAGCTTCATGTGTTGAATTCAGCCACCAAATTGATTCTAGTTCTCGTCTCCTTCTCCTCACCGGCCCCTCTATGAGACGTGAAACACTCTCGAGGCAAGAACCGCTCGGAAGGCTCCTAGAGGGAATTTGGCGATGCATGGGTAACCTAGAGGTGAGACACCGTGCTTATCATGTGCAAAAAGTATATAAGATAATATTATGATTAGTACTTTGGTAACAAAAGTGTAATCATAAGTGGATAGTTAGTTGGATTTGGCATAATCTTGGTACTAATAAATACATATTTTCACTAACAAAAAGATAAAATAACTACGGTCTGCCTGATTTAATAATTTTAATCTTAATTCTACTCATTTCAATAAAAAATTGATTACTAATTTGGTTAACAAAATATTTGATATATATCAAAAAATGTATTATTAGTAAGTAATTTTTTAATGTGAATCTAATGCTATAATTTTGTGACATATATCCCACATTTTGTTGACCAAATTAATGATTAAAAGCTTTTCGAAGTGTGTAATACACGAATAACCAATATGAAGGTAGTGGTTATTTTTATGTGATTGAGCAGAAAGTGCAACAGTAATATGTCAGCATGGTATCAGGACTTTATGATAGCCTCGATAACGGTACCGTTCCTCTACAATTTAGGCAACACTACAGTGAAGCTCACCCGATGGAATCATGCATCTTGCACTTCACTAATACCTTGGACTCGATGACTTGTGCAGCGCCGGGGGTATCTGAACAATGGTGCACAAATTCGTGCAAGCAACGATGGATCAAAAACAATCAGAGAAGAGCAACCAAAACAGTAGTGTGATAGTGTGCTCCATGGAACTCTCACGACTGGACTTTGGTATGTTCACGCAATCAGACTTTGATATGCTCTCTGTGATAACCGTTGCCGCCCGCGGCGGCATGAGGCTGGCAAACTCGAACGCTAAAATCAGCTCCACGAGATGCGCTGAATAGCATTGGCAAAGCAGGCGGTGGACAGAGAAGATGAAGTAGAGTTAGTCCTGGGCTGAGGCTGCGCTAGATGCTGTGCAGCGCGGCGGACACGGCCACCAAGTCAATCCGGCCGTAGCACTGGTCCAAGCGTCGGGTCTGCCCTCACGACTGCGTCAAAATCTGGCTGCAGCGCTGGTCCAAGCGCCGTCAAAATTCCGATTCAGACATCATTAGTAGGTTAGCCTTCTCGATCAAAATCCGGCTGCAGCGCTGGTCCAAGCGCCGTCAAAATTCCGATTCAGACATCATTATTAGGTGAGCCTTCCCGACCCTCACGGTCGCGTCAAAATCCATGACCAGAACACCAGCGCTCGCACCGCGGAACCTTGATTGGAGCAGATCGAGTACCATACCGGGCTCGATCCGGTCGCAAATTCCGACGATAAGGACACTGGATTTGGGGTAAGTATTGCGACCTCTGCCAGAGAGAGGAAGAGGAGATTAATTTGGCTCGGCTGGCTTGATTCAGAAGGAGGAGAGTCGCCTTTTAAGGACGGGATTACTTGGGTGTCTTGTGCCGGAACTTGGAGCAACCGACTGGGACTCGAGCTGTTCGTCGTAGGAAGAAGAAGAAAGAGAGCGATGGATGTTATGCCCAGTCGACAGACAGAAGCCCGGGACTAAGGCCCACTTCGGTTGGACGAACCGTTCTTCCACTTAAGGGCCTGTTCGGTGCCAGTGTTTATTGAGGGGGTTTGTAGCGTTTTGGGGTGTAAAATCTGGGCTGAGGTAAAACAAAACACTTGAAAACACTAGTTGGCTGTTTGACAGGCCGGTTTTGGCCGGGTTAGAATCCAAAAAACACCCCAAAACACCCCAAAACATGTTGGGTTGGGGTGGGATAAAAACACCCCACCCCCCTAGCGTTTTGCTTGGTTTTGCTCGGTTTTACTCGTGTGAAACTACTCACAATTTTGTTTGTGTTTTGAAACAAGTGTTTTAAGTAGTGTTTTGGGTAGTGTTTTGGGTGGTAGCTATTTTTACCAAAAACACTTGCGAAAACACTCATCAAAACTCTAAAAACCAGTTGCAGCGAACAAGGCCTAAGGGGTGGCAGTAATTTTCACAGGAATTTGGGCCTAGAAATAACACGATTTGGCCCCTTTGTGACACCAGGCGATCACCTATTGCAATTTAATAGTAAAGATTTGAGAAGTGGCAATTTGTGGTAAAGACTCCATGAGTAAGTGCCACTCTTTTTCGAATTTTTTTTCACATTAAATAACTCATTTAACTAGTTAATCCCATTTGTTGACTCTCTGTTGACCAGCCACTTGAGGGTAAAACTGAGTATATTGCACTAGCCAGTATTAGAACTCAAGGCGAAAACTGAGCACACAACAAATGCTAGTATATGACTCGAGGGTATACCTGAGTATATCTAAATTTCCAGGGTTAGACTCGAGGACGCGTGTTGCGGTGCAGAAGTGGAAGACGTGCCATTGTTGACGTGTGTCGCGGTGCAGACGTGCAATAGTGGACGCGTAGGACGCGGGTCGCATTTAGGACGTGTAAGCCCCTCTCTCCCTCCCTCTGCATACAGTACGTCTCATTCTCGCTCACGCACGAAACCACACCTCTCACGTCCCATCAACTTCTCCAAATCGAAGGAAAAAACCCCAACCGCCGTACGAGCGCTCCCCTGCCGGCGATGGAGAAGAAGAATGCGCCGGCGGCCATCGCCCCCGAGCCCGTCGCCTCCGAGCCCATCGCATCCGAGCCCGTCGCCGCCGAGCCCGTCGCCGCCGAGGGCGGCGCATCCAAGCGCGGCGCCTCCGTGAACTAGGCCTCTCTCGTGGCTGACGGACCACTTCACAAGATCGGCGAATGCTTACTGGCGAATGAGGAGTACGTGGACACCTACTCTGCTATGAGGCAAGTCTGTAGAAATTGGCGCTCAGGTTTACCTGAGCCCGACGTGCACCTGCACGAATGGATCATGGTAGACCACGCCCTTCCACGCGCCGCTGAGTTCACCTTCCTCCAACTCGGCACATCCCGCTACGTCACCATAGATCTATCTGAAGTTCGTGCAAGGTTCAAATTCCTCCATATCTATAGGGTAAATCTATTCTTATTTTTAATCTTAGTGCTGAATGTTATCTTCATCAATATATTTTAGATACTAATTTGTCGGCTTTTGCCGTGGCGTCATCGTGCTTGCCCAGAAGAACCCGCCGCACAAGATACGGCTTCTGAACCCACTCACAAAGATATTGAACACTATGTTTGAGGCGCAGATGTCATCTGTTTTTTCTGGATTTAGTCGCTGTAATCAAATCCCCGACTATGGTCTTCGTTTCCGCACATTATCCGGAGGAACTTGGTTGGGTCGATGAGAGCACTCCAACTAACGATATATATGAAGATTGGGGAGAAGGAAGATTTTCGATCGAGAACCATAGTCTGCGTTGCATTACCCCGTTCAATGGTGAACTGTATGCAATAGATGTGGACAATTTTGAGTCCAGAAGAATAGTGTGCACCAATGTACAGTTGCAGCAGCGCGCGAAACCTTTGTCAAGATGGAGACACTAATTTCATTTCCAGAACTTGGAAATGACAAGTTCTACCTTGTGAAGTCGGATGGTCATCTGCTGCTTGTGTTGTTGGAGAACATGCTTTTGGCGGACCAACCATTGGTGTACCGTGTGGACACTCAGAGCCGCTCTCTCCATCCGGTCAGTAACATTGGCATTCATGCCTTCTTCGTGCATCATATACGGTGTATCTCCGTCGACACTAGAGTGCACCCGACACTTCGACCTAGCCGCATCTACTACGCGGATTTGGGTTATATCAGAGAGTACTTTCATGATACAAAGTCCTGGGATGAGTGGCCACGATATGTGGATAGAATAGGAAACTACGGTCTGAGAAATGAACACAGGTCATACCGTTTGGAGGATGTATTGTCCGCACACTGCAGACGGAAGGAGTTCAATGAATATTTCCTTGGGATAATGCACGAATGGAGCGACGAAGAAATATATGAGGAATGAAGAACAAATTCATTCATCCTGGGGTATCCTAATCTTCTTGTTGGCCATACATTGCGTGCGTCTTTAATTTTTTTCAGCTTAGTTTGTCGTGAACATTAACAATATTATTGGCTGCTTTTGGCTGCTGTATTCAGTTTATGTATTATACTTAGTTTTCTGATTATGCTGCTTTGAATTTATCATATACTAGCTTCTAGATTTGCTACTAGATTTGCTGCCATATTGGGCAAAAAACGAGGGCCAAAAGGCATAAATAATTGAAGAAAGACAGAAATAGAAGCTTCTCTAGATTTGATACTAATTTGGTGAAAAAGACAGAGAGAGAAAGAGGGGAAAAGGTGCTCTTAAAAATGCCAATTTGGGCCGAGAGAGACAAAACCCAGCTCTCACGTACAACCAAACACGGTCTCGTGCTATCCCACGCGGTCCCTTCCTACCAACCCCACACGACGCGGCCCCACACGTCAGCACGGAACATTCAAATAAACGGATTCCTTCCGTCTGAGCTCCTGATGTCTACGCACGCTTCTATTCCTTTAGACAGTGTTGGGCCTCCAAGAGCAGAGGTTTGTAGAACAGCAGCAAGTTTCCCTTAAGTGAATCACCAAAGTTTTATCGAACTCAGGGAGGTAGAGGTCAAAGATATCCCTCTTAAGCAACCCTGCAATTAAGATACAAGAAGTCTCTTGTGTCCCTGATGTCCCACAAGTATAGGGGATCGTGTGTAGCCTTTTCGATAAGTAAGAGTGTCGAACCCAACGAGGAGCTAAAGGTAGGATAAGTATTCTCTCAAGTTCTATCAACCACTGATACAACTCTACGCGCACTAAACGTTTGCATTATCTAGAAAATAAAACTACGGTAGCAATACGGGTATGAGAGATAGCTTTGCAAGATAATAAATACATGAAAGTAAATGTTAGTGCTGCAGCAATAAAGTACACTAAGTAACCATATACTAACAGTACCATGAGTGTGGAAAAGTGGTGGTAATTGTGGTGGCTTTGTCCAAGATTAATTAGTGAAGACATTTAGTTCATTGTCTTTGATGTAGTTTTCAACTTGGGAGAGGCTAAATATACATGCACTCCACTACTTGGGATTTACAAGTACTATATGATTGGATTGTTAGCAAACATCCGTAAATACTAACAATGCATTAAGGTTTCCCCAACCATAGCCTTAAGTTTATGGTCTCTTACTCCCATACATGCAACTAACCGGTTCGCGTCCTCAGGTTTCTGTCACTCTGGCAGAACTTCCCCCTTCTAGTATACAAGTACTACCAACCCTATGGTGCTTGATCCATGCGCGCACAAATATAATGGGCACCAAGGACGGTAACATATCAACATACAACTCTAATGAACCAAAGAGAAACAACCAATCAATCAAAGAGCAAATAAACTATGGCAACATGACATAGATCATAGGATTATAACTTATAGCATCAAACAGCATGTTTACATAGGGCGGTACAGAGGTTTGTGAGAGGATGGACCACTGAATACAATGAGGAGTTGGTGATGGAGATGGCGGTGAAGACGTTGGAGGGCTCAACGAGGAGCGCCGGGAGGCGGAGGCTTGGGCGGCGCCGGCGGCGGTGCGGGGGACTCCTTCCTTGCCGCCGGCATCATGGGGGAGCGCCGCCCCTTAGCCTTCTTTTTCCTTGAGTTGGTGCTGGTGTAGATGAGTGTTTCCCCCTCCTTGGCTGCTGCCAAGGAGGAGGATTTTCGTGACAATGCTTGGGGGCCTCCAAAAATAGGGTTTCCCATCAATATATAGTGTTGGAGATGCAATCTAGGCCATGGGATGGATGCCTCTTTGATCCAAGGGCTTTTGGGCACCTCTAGAACCTTCCTAGGACTCCCCTCTGTCCTTCATGAGCCTCACAACTCGTGGCTGGGCCGAAATATCCAGGTATGGAAAGAGTTTGTGTCAAATACGTCACCAACTTTCGGAGTCCCGAGACTGCACGAACCTCCACAGTAATTCTGCTCTGCCGGATATATCCGTTGTCCGTTATGGACGAATATGATTTCCAAATTATTCGGTTTGAAATTCTCTACAACTTTCTAGTTTACGACTTTTCCATTGGACGTCGTTTTGATGGAGTTTCGAAGCGATCTTTGAAAAGTGTTCAGCAGGGACAGATTCCGGGAAATTCCAGATTTCACCATAATGAGCTATTTCCTTCCATATTTGCCTATTTCATGCACAACAAAGTTGAAACCAAGAACTTGTGCACTTTTGCAACTATTAATAGGTTAGTCCCTTAAAACATATAGTAATTGGTGTAAAACAAGCATGGAACATCAAAAATTATAGATACGTTTGCGACGTATCAACATCCCCAAGCTTAACTCCTGCTCGTCCTCGAGTAGGTAAGTGATAAAAATAATAATTTTTGAGGTGACATGCACCTTCAAAGTTCAAAGGATGACTAGATACAAATAATTTAAGAAGAAGTAATAACACATTCATGATTCAATCAATAATAATTTTGAGACCATGCACATAGAACTAAGAATGACAACTATGCTCTCATAAGATGGTGCATATAACTTAGAAGATGAAGACTCAACATAAAAGTAAAAGAATGGCCCTTCACAGAGGGAAGCAGAGATTAAACATGTGCTAGAGCTTTTTATTTTGAAAACATAGAGATATAAAATTTTAAAAGAGGCAATTGTGTCAACGGTAGCAATAAGTAATATAGGTTATGTATAAAACTTCCTATAAGTTGCAAGCCTCATGCATCGAATACTAATAGTGCCCGCACCTTGTCCTAATTAGCTCGGATTTCCATGGATTATCATCGCATTACATATGTTTCAACCAAGTTTCACAAAGGGGTACCTCTATGCCACCTGTACAAAGGTCCAAGGAGATAAATCGCATTTGATTTCTCGATTTTGATAGATCTCAACTTGAGGACATCCATACCGGGACAACATAGAAAACAGATAATGGACTCCTCTTTTTAATGCTTTAAGCATTCAACAACAAATAATATTCTGATAAGGGATTCTGAGGATTAATGTCCAAGCTGAAACTTCCACCATGATACATAGCTTTGGTTGGCGGCCCAATGTTCTTCTCTAACAATATGCATACTCAAACCATTTAATCATGAGAAATCTCCCTTATTTCAGACAAGACGAACATGCATAGCAACTCACATGATATTCAACAAAGGTGTGACAGGTTGATGGCGTCCCCAGAAACATGGTTACCGCTCAACAAGCAACTTATAAGAACTAAGATACATAAACAACATATTCATTACCACAATAGTTTTTTAGGCTACTTTCCCATGAGCTATGTATTGCAAAAACAAGGAATTATTTTGAAGGTTTTAAAGGTAGCACATGTAAATTTACTTGGAGTGGCGGTGAAATACCATATTTTTTTTTTGAGGGTAAAACAGTGGGGAAAATCCCCACTGCAATTTTTATTAATAATTAAAATAAAAAGGTAACCAGTTGTACAAGGTGTACATAGGTGAAAAAATAAAAAAGAAAGAAAGAAAACAGAAAAAGAAAAGGGCAAAAACTAGGAGACTAAGGTAGACTCTGCAGCCAAGCTTTGAATGGAGCATCCCATTTCTTTTTCATTCTGAATGACAGTAGCTGCAATTCTTGTTTGAAAACTATCTTCCAAGCCATGAACGTAGGATTTTGGTCTTCAAAGATTTTTCTGTTCCTTATTATCCAAATGCTCCAGGCAGCCAGAATAATAATCTCAACCGCAAAAGGTAATTTCAAAGAATCTTTGATATCATAAAAGGCCTCCATGACAGAATGTTGATTTGTAACTTGTGGGCAAACATAATTCCAACACTGCTGAGCAAAAGGGCAACTCCAGAATAGATGTGCCAATGTTTCCTCAAGATTACACTGCTATATAGGTAGGTATGGTGGACACTTTTGGCATATTTTGGTTTTTGGTGGTTGGATGCACGAGTAGAGATCATACTCAGTACAGAATGAAGGCTAGCAAAAAAAAGATAGCGACCAACTAAGAGAGCAATAATGGTCATAATCATGCATAGCGACAAAACTTATTAATTAAAGCATATGGTGATATTAAAAGTCTAAACTAAATGATCAATTCAACCCAATTGAAACATCAGAGGAGATCTTCCATTTGCATCACTATTAATATGAAACCTTTTTACTCGTATCCAACACCAATCAACTTATTTGAAACAACTCTCATTTATAATATTCATTAAAGATCAGAGAGCTAATCATATATAACTGAAGCATACTAACAAGCTCTGAACAAAATAGGAGTGAAAAACCAGAGCTAAACGCAGTTCTAGCAAAAATAAAACGCTCGTTGAACAATAAGAGTGAAAACTAGAGCGTTCATACAATTAAAACGGAGCGTGTCTCTCTCCCAAACAAACATGGTATGATGGTGCCCACTTTATTGAAAATAAAATACACAACAGAAAATAAAGACGCTCCAAGAATAACACATAGTATATGAAGCAATAAAAATATAGTGAACAGAAACAGGACCTGATATTTTTATTGATGAAGAAGGGGATGTCTTGGGCATCCCCAAGCTTTGACGCTTGTACTTATTGAATATATCTTGGGGTGACATGGGCATCCCCAAGCTTGAGCTTTTGTCTATTCTTCATCTCATCTCATCATTCTTCTTTCCTATACTTGAAAACTTTCTTCATACAAAACTCATCACAAATCTCATTAGCAGCGTTAGTGCAATGATAATATTAATCAAATCTACAAAGTTCAGTATGACATATGAAAAGCATTTTAATAAGCATTAGCTACTGTAGCACAACTTCAGTAAGGTTCTTTGATCAAGAGAACTCAAAAAGGTAGGCAAAAAGATGCAAATGCAAAACAGTGCAAGATTCTGTCAAAACAGAACAGTTCGTAAAAATTAATTTTTGAAAAATAGTTACGCTGCGTAACTAGAAAAACTATGAACTAATGAAAGTTAGATAAATACCTGGGGAAGATGCTCCAAAATTGGCAGCTCAAACTTACATTCTGGTGATTTTTGGCGATTTTTCTCGTGACGAACCAGAAAGAGTAAACAAGATTGCAAATCCCCCAAATACCACATTCTTACCATTAGAGGCAATTCTTGGCACAAAAACAAAACAAACATGATAAGGAGAGGTTATTACAGTAGTAATGACTTCCAAGACTCAACAAAGCAGTAAATAACAGAAATATAAACATATTGGATTGTCTCCCATAAAGTTCTTTCTTTATAGCCATTTAAGATGGGCATGATTATTTGATGGAGCTCTCAAACCCTTTTTTTTGTTTTTTTCCAATTATAAGTGAAACTGACAAAGAAACAAGAACCAAATAAAGAACATAATAAAACTAAATAGGATAAAATCAAAAATAATAAAAGCAACTATATACAATGCTTACATGTGGATGGGTAATATTGAGTTTGAAGGAGACAACCTCATGTTGGTTGATGAATAGGGGGATGCCTTGGGCATCCCCAAGCTTAGATATTTGCATCTTCTTGAATATTCTCTTGGGATCCATCTACACATCCCCAAGCTTGAGCTCTTGCATCCTCTTGCTCATCTCATATCACCATATTGATTGGAACTTAAAAACTGCATCCACATAAAGCTTCACAAAACTCATTAGTAGGTTAGTACTCATTAAATAAAATCCACAAGTGTTCAAGTATCCCTAATTTCTATAAAATCTATCAAATATTTAGCCACTGTAATACTGAGGTTTCTTATTATTTCAATCGTACGTCGAAAACGAAGGAAACTTTTGAATCCTAAGTACAATATTTAAACAAAGAGAATAGAAATCTGTGAAAACTGAACACTCTGTAAAGATGTCACTCAATGAGATAGTTACGTAGCTCAAATCGAAAAACTCATGATTAATGAAAGACAGATCATAACCTCAGGTCTATGCACAAAAAATTTCAGATCAAAATGCCATACTGATATTTTTCACGAATTTTTGCAGCACAGCACAGGAAATCTGTCTCAACAGAACCAATCCGTAAAGATTGAATTATTACGTCTGTCTACGTACCTCAAATCAGAAAAGTCAGAACTAACGAAAGTTAGATAGCAAGCAGTACTATGCACTCAAGAAATTTCAGATCAAGATCACGTTCTGGTGATTTTTAAAATTTTCTACAGTGGAGCCTAGGAAATCTATTTTCTAGGCAGCATAGTGACAAACTTGCATAGCAAACTAGGGGTTATCTATACATTCTATTTACAGCGGGATATGTACACTATATACACTATTTACAAGTTTTTAATGAAAAGCTTCCATGGAAAGAATTGTTTTGGTTTCGCAGGCATGAACACAAGTGTTCAAGGTCGACCCCCACTTCACCATTACTCATCTTTCTAATCACTTTTCTTTTCTGAAAACATTTTTTTATTTTTTTATATAAGAAGTACAACTAATTTTTTTTGTAATTCGCATTCTCTATCCATACAAGAGATAGAGAACAACTAGGTACAGGAAGTAAAACTACTTAGAGATAAAGCAAACAAGTGCACATGAAAATATTCACCTACGCTATGGCTCCGCGGCAACGGCGCCAGAAAAGGTCTTGATGTCCCACAAGTAAAGGGGATCGTGTGTAGCCTTTTCGATAAGTAAGAGTGTCGAACCCAACGAGGAGCTAAAGGTAGGATAAGTATTCTCTCAAGTTCTATCAACCACTGATACAACTCTACGCGCACTAAACGTTTGCATTATCTAGAAAATAAAACTACTGTAGCAATACGGGTATGAGAGATAGCTTTGCAAGATAATAAATACATGAAAGTAAATGTTAGTGCTGCAGCAATAAAGTACACTAAGTAACCATATACTAATAGTACCATGAGTGTGGAAAAGTGGTGGTAATTGTGGTGGCTTTGTCCAAGATTAATTAGTGAAGACATTTAGTTCATTGTCTTTGATGTAGTTTTCAACTTGGGAGAGGCTAAATATACATGCACTCCACTACTTGGGATTTACAAGTACTATATGATTGGATTGTTAGCAAACATCCGTAAATACTAACAATGCATTAAGGTTTCCCCAACCATAGCCTTAAGTTTATGGTCTCTTACTCCCATACATGCAACTAACCGGTTCGCGTCCTCAGGTTTCTGTCACTCCGGCAGAACTTCCCCCTTCTAGTATACAAGTACTACCAACCCTATGGTGCTTGATCCATGCGTGCACAAATATAATGGGCACCAAGGACGGTAACATATCAACATACAACTCTAATGAACCAAAGAGAAACAACCAATCAATCAAAGAGCAAATAAACTATGGCAACATGACATAGATCATAGGATTATAACTTATAGCATCAAACAACATGTTTACATAGGGCGGTACAGAGATTTGTGAGAGGATGGACCACTGAATACAATGAGGAGTTGGTGATGGAGATGGCGGTGAAGACGTTGGAGGGCTCAACGAGGAGCGCCGGGAGGCGGAGGCTTGGGCGGCGCCGGCGCGGGGGACTCCTTCCTCGCCGCCGGCATCATGGGGGAGCACCGCCCCTTAGCCTTCTTCTTCCTTGAGTTGGTGCTGGTGTAGATGAGTGTTTCCCCCTCCTTGGCCGCCAAGGAGGAGGATTTTCGTGACAATGCTTGGGGGCCTCCAAAAATAGGGTTTCCCATCAATATATAGTGTTGGAGATGCAATCTAGGCCATGGGATGGATGCCTCTTTGATCCAAGGGCTTTTGGGCACCTCTAGAACCTTCGTAGGACTCCCCTCTGTTCTTCATGAGTCTCACAACTCGTGGCTGGGCCGAAATATCCAGGTATGGAAAGAGTTTGTGTCAAATACGTCACCAACTTTCGGAGTCCCGAGACTGCACGAACCTCCGCAGTAATTCTGCTCTGCCGGATACATCTGTTGTCCGTTCTGGAAGAATATGATGTCCAAATTGTTCGGTTTGAAATTCTCTACAACTTTCTTGTTTACGACTTTTCCATTGGACGTCGTTTTGATGGAGTTTCGAAGCGATCTTTGAAAAGTGTTCAGCAGGGACAGATTCCGGGAAATTCCAGATTTCACCATAATGAGCTATTTCCTTCCATATTTGCCTATTTCCTGCACAACAAAGTTGAAACCAAGAACTTGTGCACTTTTGCAACTATTAATAGGTTAGTCCCTTAAAACATATAGTAATTGGTGTAAAACAAGCATGGAACATCAAAAATTATAGATACGTTTGCGACGTATCAGTCCCCAACACACCTAATACACTTGTCAGATGTATAGGTGCACTAGTTCGGCGAAGAGATAGTGAAATACAAGTAATATGGATAATTATAAGTAGTAATTGCAATCTGAAATAAAAATGGCAACAAGCGAACATGTAGCAGAACTTGTTGGAAACGGTGTTTCAATGCTTAGAGACAAGGCCTAGGGATCATACTTTCACTAATGGACACTCTCAACAATGATCACATAATTGAATAAATAAATGCTACTCTCAAACACTCTCTTGTTGGATAACAAACACCATTCATTGTGTAGGGCTGCAAAAGCACACCTCAAGCTGGAGTAAACAAGCTCCACAACGTCATAAAGGAATCACACACGATGCGCACACTGTCACCATCACACCGTGGAGAGTGACTCCGGAGTTCATATTAAAGTAACCTCTAGAGTGCATAATAGACAAGAGTAACATCTACATATTCAACTAGATTACAAAGCTCATGATCACATAAAGATCACACCATGGGAGAGAGAGATGAATCACATAGCTACCGGTAGAGCCCTCAGCCTCGGGGGAGAACTACTCCCTCCTCATCATGGGAGTTAGCAGCGGCGATGAAGATGGCGGTGGTGTCGATGGAGATGACTCCGGGGGCAATTCCCCATCCCGGCGGCGTGCCGGAACAGAGACTTCTGTCCCCCGAACTTGGCTTCGCGATGGCGGCGGCTACGTAACTTTTCGTGGAGGAAGACCGATGCCCCTAGGGTTTTTACTTCTGGGAGAATATATAGGCGGAAGGGCGGCCTCGGAGGGGCCCCAGGGTGCCCTCCCCACCTGGTGGTGCGGTAGAGGGGTGGGACGCGCCCCCTATGGTGTGGGGGCCCCTTGGCCCCCCTCTGGCCCTTCTCTGGCTCTCTGGGTCCGCCTCGGCAAAATATTGACTTCTGTCTTCGTGGGGTCCAATTCCGAGAATATTTCCTGTGTAGAATTTCTGAAACCAAAAACAGCAGAAAACAGGAACTGGCGCTTCGGCATCTTGTTAATAGGTTAGTCCCGGAAAATGCATAAAAATGATATAAAGTGTGAGTAAAACATGTAGGTATTGTCATAAAACAAGCATGGAACATAAGAAATTATAGATACGTTGGAGACGTATCAAGCATCCCCAAGCTTAGTTCCTACTCGCCCTCGATTAGGTAAACGATAAAAATTATAATTTCTGAAGTGACATGCTACCAACATAATCTTGATCAACACTATTTGTAAAGCATATGAGATGAATGAAGTGACCCAAAGCAATGGTCTATAGTTTGCTAACAAAAAGATAATGACTAAACAACTGAATCATATAGCAAAAACTTTTCATGAATAGTATTTTCAAGACAAGCATAAAAAAGTCTGCATAAGAGTTAACTCATAAAGCAATAGATTCAAAGTAAAAGGCATAGAAGCAACACAAAGAATGATTAAGTTTCAGCAATTGCTTTCAACTTGTAACATGTATATCTCATGGATAGTTGTCAACATAAAGCAATATAACAAGTGCAATAAGTAAACATGTAAGAATCAGTGCACACAGTTGACACAAGTGTTTGCTTCTAAGATAGAAAGAAGTAGGTAAACTGACTCAACATAAAATAAAAGAAAGGCCCTTCGCAGAGGGAAGCAGGGATTACTCATGTGCTAGAGCTTTTTATTTTGAAAACATGGAAACAATTGTGTCAACGGTAGTAATAATTCATATGGGTTATGCATAAAATTTCCTATAAGTTGCAAGCCTCATGCATCGAATACTAATAGTTCCCGCACCTTGTCCTAATTAGCTCGGATTTCCATGGATTATCATCGCATTACACATGTCTCAACCAAGTGTCACAAAGGGGTACCTCTATGCCACCTGTACAAAGGTCCAAGGAGATAAATCGCATTTGATTTCTCGATTTTGATAGATCTCAACTTAAGGACATCCATACCGGGAAAAATAGAAAACAGATAATGGACTCCTCTTTTTAATGCTTTAAGCATTCAACAACAAATAATATTCTCATAAGAGATTCTGAGGATTAATGTCCAAGCTGAAACTTCCACCATGATACATGGCTTTGGTTGGCGGCCCAATGTTCTTCTCTAACAACATGCATACTCATACCATTTCAACTCATGGCAAATCTCCCTTACTTCAGACAAGACGAACATGCATAGCAACTCACATGATATTCAACAAAGATATGACAAGTTGATGGCGTCCCCAGAAACATGGTTACCGCTCAACAAGCAACTTATAAGAACTAAGATACATAAACAACATATTCATTACCACAATAGTTTTTTAGGCTACTTTCCCATGAGCTATGTATTGCAAAGACAAGGAATGAATTTTTAAAGGTAGCACGCAAGCAATTTACTTTGGAATGGCAGAAAAATACCACATATAGGTAGTTATGGTGGACACAAATGGCATAGGTTTTGGCTCAAGGTTTTTGGATGACGAGAAGCATTTCCTCTCAGTACAAGGCTTTGGCTAGCAAGGTTGTTTGAAGCAAACACAAGTATGAACCGGTACAGCAAAAACTTACACAAGAACATATTACAAGCATTATAAGACTCTACACTGTCTTCCTTGTTGCTCAAACACTTTTACCAGAAAATATCTAGACCTTAGAGAGACCAATCATGCAAACCAAATTTCAACAAGCTGTACGGTAGTTCTCCACTAATAGATTTAAACTACATGATGCAAGATCTTAAACATGATCTACTTGAGAGCTCAAAACAATTGCCAAGTATCAAATTATTCAAGACAATATGAGGCATTTTCTGTTTCGAACCAAATAACAACAAGTATAAGTGCTGCGGCTTTCAGCTTTCGCCATGAATATGAAAGATAAAACGAAGAACACAAGTGTTCAAATGAAAAAGCAGAGCGTGTCTCTCTCCAACACAAGGATTGCTAGGATCCGAATTTATTCAAAAATAAACAAAAATAGAAACAAACAGACGCTCCAAGTAAAGCACATAAGATGTGACGGAATTAAAATATAGTTTCACTAGAGGTGACCTGATAAGTTTTGATGAAGAAGGGGATGCCTTGGGCATCCCCAAGCTTAGACGCTTGAGTCTTCTTGAAATATGCAGGGATGAACCATGGGGGCATCCTCAAGCTTAGAATTTTCACTCTTCTTGATCATATCATATCATCCTCCTCTCTTGATCACTGAAAACTTCCTCCACACCAAACTCAAAACAATCTCATTAGAGGGTTAGTGCATAATCAAAAATTCACATGTTCAGCAAGGACACAATCATTACCAACACTTCTGGACATTACCCAAGGCTACTGAAATTTAATGGAGCAAAGAAATCCACTCAAACACAGTAAAAGAGGCAATGCGAAATAAAAGGCAGAATCTGTCAAAACAGAACAGTCCGTAAAGACTAATTTTTTCGAGGCACTTAACTTGCTCAGATCAGAAAACTCAAACTAATGAAAGTTGCGTACATATCTGAGGATCACATTTGATTTTTTTCAGAATTTTTAGATTCTTATACAGAGAGAAAAACGCGAATTCGTGACAGCTAAAAATCTGTTTCTGCGCAGAAATCCAAATCTAGTATCAACTTTCTATTAGAGACTTTACTTGGCACAACAATGCAAGAAAATAAAGATACAAAGGTATTTCTACAGTAGTAACAAGAACCTTGACTCAAATATAAAACAAAAATTGCAGAAATAAAATAATGGGTTGTCTCCCATAAGCGCTTTTCTTTAACGCCTTTCAGCTAGGCGCAGAAAGTGAAAATCAAGTAATATCAAGAGATGAAGCATCAACATCATAATTTTTCTTAAGAACACAACTTGTCATAAAAGGTATCTTAGATGCTCCTTTATCTAAATTTCCTATAGTGATACTAAGGGTTTTATCAATTTTAAACTCATAATGATTCTTTGGCTTTGGCATCTTAGGAACATACTTGAATTTTTGCTCCTTTCCCACATAAGCTTTCTCCGTAAACTTAAGAGAAGAAAAGGTTGAACCCAAGGTTCCCATAGCTTCTTCAAGTTCACCAATCCTATGGGTTTGATTATCATGGATAGCACAAGTTTCTAAGACAGCAATTCTTTCATTAATTCCTCCTAGGAATTTATCAAGTTTATCAGTATTATCAAGTAATGTTCCCAATTTAGTCTCAACACTTGGAAGATTTTTCTCTATGGCTTCCAACTTATTCATGACATCCTCAAGAGAGATTTCAATTTTAGCTTCATTAACAGGTGGTATTCCAACTAGACTCTCAATGATGCAACTAGCTTCTACAGCAGGAGTACCTAGGAAATTACCCCCCGTAAGAGTATCAAGAACATACTTATTCCAGCTAGAGATACCAACATAAAAGTTCCTAAGGAGAATAGTACTGGAGTGTTTCTTAGTGCACCTATGATGAGCATCACTAATTCTATACCAAGCATCTTTAAAACTTTCTTCCCCTTGTTGCTTAAACGAACGAACTTCAACTTCAGGATTACTCATTTTAGCAATAATAAAAATAAACTAAGCAGAACCGAATTAAATAAAGTAAAACAAGTAACTATTTTTTTGTGTTTTTGATATAAAGAAAGCAAACAAGATAGAAAATAAAATAAAGCAAGACAATAAACAAAGTAAAGAGATTGGGTGTGAGAGACTCCCATTGCAGCGTGTCTTGATCTCCCCGACAACGGCGCCAGAAAAGTATTTGATGGCGGTTGACGGGCTTGATGGAGTGTCTTGATTACTCCCCGGCAACGGCGCCAGAAAATAGCTTGATGTCTACGCACACTTCTATTCCTTTAGACAGTGTTGGGCCTCCAAGAGCAGAGGTTTGTAGAACAGTAGCAAGTTTCCCTTAAGTGAATCACCCAAGGTTTATCGAACTCAGGGAGGTAGAGGTCAAAGATATCCCTCTCAAGCAACCCTGCAATTAAGATACAAGAAGTCTCTTGTGTCCCCAACACACCTAATACACTTGTTAGATGTATAGGTGCACTAGTTCGGCGAAGAGATAGTGAAATACAAGTAATATGGATGATTATAAGTAGTAATTGCAATCTGAAATAAAAATGGCAGCAAGCGAACATGTAGCAGAACTTGTTGGAAACGGTGTTTCACTGCTTAGAAACAATGCCTAGGGATCATACTTTCACTAATGGACACTCTCAACAATGATCACATAATTGAATAAATAAATGCTACTCTCAAACACTCTCTTGTTGGATAACAAACACCATTCATTGTGTAGGGCTGCAAAAGCACACCTCAAGCCGGAGTAAACAAGCTCCACAACGTCATAAAGGAATCACACACGATGCGCACACTGTCACCATCACACCGTGGAGAGTGACTCCGGAGTTCATATTAAAGTAACCTCTAGAGTGCATAATAGACAAGAGTAACATCTACATATTCAACTAGATTACAAAGCTCATGATCACATAAAGATCACACCATGGAGAGAGAAATGAACCACATAGCTACCGGTAGAGCCCTCAGCCTCGGGGGAGAACTACTCCCTCCTCATCATGGGAGTTAGCAGCGGCGATGAAGATGGCGGTAGTGTCGATGGAGATGACTCCGGGGGAAATTCCCCGTCCCGGTGGCGTGCCGGAACAGAGACTTCTGTCCCCCGAACTTGGCTTCGCGATGGCGGCGGCTACATAACTTTTCGTGGAGGAAGACCGATGCCCCTAGGGTTTTTACTTCTGGGAGAATATATAGGCGGAAGGGCGGCCTCGGAGGGGCCCTGATGTCTACACGCGCTTCTATTCCTGTAGACAGTGTTGGGCCTCCAAGAGCAGAGGTTTGTAGAACAGCAGCAGTTTTCCCTTAAGTGGATCACCCAAGGTTTATCGAACTCAGGGAGGAAGAGGACAAAGATATCCCTCTCAAGCAACCCTGCGATCACAATACAAGAAGTCTCTTGTGTCCCCAACACACCTAATACACTTGTCAAATGTATAGGTGCACTAGTTTGGCGAAGAGATAGTGAAATACAAGTGGTATGAATGAATATGAGCAGTAGTAACGGCGCCAGAAAAGTGCTTGCTGGCGTGCAGTTGATGGTAGTAATATTGCAGGAAGTAAAAATGCAGTAAAAAAGTAAACAAGCGATGATTGCAGTATTTGGAAACAAGGCCTAGGGATCATACTTTCACTAGTGTACACTCTCAACATTGATCACATAAATAAATAAGTTCTCTTCCTTTGTGCTACATATACTCTTGTTGGATAATGAACACCATTCGTTGTGTAGGGCTACAAGAGCACCTCAATGCCGGAGTTAACAAGCTCCACAACATTCGACATTCATATTTAAGTAACCTTTAGAGCATAATAGATCTTTGCAATTTAAACCGAGTACTAACATAGCATGCACACTGTCACCATCACACTACGAAGGGGGAATAAATCACATCAATACTATCATAGTAATAATTAACTCCATAACCTACAAGAGATTATGATCATAGCCTACGCCAAGTACTACACGATGCACACACTGTCACCATTACACCGTGAAGGAGGAATAGACTACTTTAATAACATCACAAGAGTAGCACATAGACTAATAGTGATACAAAACTCATATGAATCTCAATCATGTAAGGCAGCTCATGAGATCATTGTATTGAAGTACATAGGAGAGAGATTAACCACATAGCTACCGGTACAGCCCCGAGCCTCGATGGAGAACTACTCCCTCCTCATGGGAGATAGCAGCTTTGATGAAGATGGCGGTGGTGTTGATGGAGGAGCCTTCCGGGGGCACTTCCCCGTCCCGGCGGCGTGCCGGAACAGAGACTCCTGTCCCCCAGATCTTGGCTTCGCGATGGCGGCGGCTCTGGAAGGTTTCTCGTACCGTGGCTTTTCCGTCTCGATGTTTTAGGTCAGGGACCTTTAAATAGGCGAAGAGGCGGAGTCGGAGGGGCTACGAGGCGGTGACACAACAGGGGGGCACGGCCCAGGCCCTGGCCGCGCCGCCCTATCATCTGGGCCCACCAGTGCTCCCCTCTGGTGGCTCTCGGGTGTTCTGGAAGCTTCGTGGAAAAATAGGATGATGGGCATTGATTTCGTCTGATTCCGAGAATATTTCCTTACTAGGATTTCTGAAACCAAAAACAGCAGAAAACAGCAACTGGCACTTCATCTCGTCAATAGGTTAGTTCCGGAAAATGCATAAATATGACATATAATGTGTATAAAACATGTGAGTATCATCATAAAAGTAGCATGGAACATAAGAAATTATAGATACGTTTGGGACGTATCAAGCATCCCCAAGCTTAGTTCCTACTCGCCCTCGAGTAGGTAAATGATAACAAAGATAATTTCTGAAGTGACATGCTATCATAATCTTGATCATACTATTGTAAAGCATATGAGATGAATGCAGCGATTCGAAGCAATGGTAAAGACAATGAGTAAACAACTAAACCATATAACAAAGACTTTTCATGAATAGTACTTTCAAGACAAGCATCAATAAGTCTTGCATAAGAGTTACTCATAAAGCAATAAATTCAAAGTAAAGGCATTGAAGCAACACAAAGGAAGATATAAGTTTCAGCGGTTGCTTTCAACTTCAACATGTATATCTCATGGATAATTGTCAACACAAAGTAATATAACAAGTGCAATAGGTAAACATGTAAGAATCAATGCACACAGTTGACACAAGTGTTTGCTTCTGGGATAGAAAGAATAGGTGAACTGACTCAACAATAAAGTAAAAGATTGGCCCTTCGCAGAGGGAAGCATTGATTACTATATTTGTGCTAGAGCTTTTCATTTTGAAAACAAGAAACAATTTTGTCAACGGTAGTAATAAAGCATATGTGTTATGTATAAGATATCTCATAAGTTGCAAGCCTCATGCATAGTATACTAATAGTGCTCGCACCTTGTCCTAATTAGCTTGGATTAACACGGATTATCATTGCATAACATATGTTTCAACCAAGTGTCACAAAGGGGTACCTCTATGCCGCTTGTACAAAGGTCTAAGGAGAAAGCTCGCATTGGATTTCTCGCTTTTGATTATTCTCAACTTAGACATCCATAACGGGACAACATAGACAACAGATAATGGACTCCTCTTTAATGCATAAGCATTCAACAACAGTTAATTTTCTCATAAGAGATTGAGGATTAGTTGTCCAAACTGAAACTTCCACCATGAATCATGGCTTTAGTTAGCGGCCCAATGTTCTTCTCTAACAATATGCATACTCAAACCATTTGATCATGAAAATCTCCCTTACTTCAGACAAGACGAACATGCATAGCAACTCACATGATATTCAACAAAGGTAAAAGTTGATGGCGTCCCCAGAAACATGGTTATCGCTCAACAAGCAACTTATTAAGAAATAAGACACATAAGTACATATTCTTCACCACAATAGTTTTTAAGGCTATTTGTCCCATGAGCTATATATTGTAAAGACAAAGAATAGAATTTTAAAGGTAGCACTCAAGTAATGTACTTTGGAATGGCAGAGGAATACCATGTGGTAGGTAGGTATGGTGGACACAAATGGCATGGTTATTGGCTCAAGGATTTGGATGCATGAGAAGAATTCCTCTCAATACAAGGCTAGGCTAGCAAGGTTGTTTGAAGCAAACTCAAGTATAAAAGGTGCAGCAAAGCTCGCATATGAACATATTGTAACTATTATAAGACTTTACATTGTCTCCTTGTTGTTCAAACACCTTAACCAGAAAATATCTAGACTCTAGAGATCAATCATGCAAACCAAATTTTAACAAGCTCTATGTAGTTCTTCATTAATAGGTACAAGGTACATGATGCAAGAGCTTAAACATGATCTATATGAGCACAACAATTGCCAAGTATGAAATTATTCAAGACATTATACCAATTTACCACATGTAGCATTTTCTGTTTCCAACCATATAACAATTAACGAAGCAGTTTCAACCTTCGCCCTGAACATTAAGATAAAGCTAAGAACACATGTGTTCATATGCAACAGCGGAGCGTGTCTCTCTCCCACACAAGCATGATGGATCATATTTTATTCAAACAAAAACAAAAACAAAAACAAACAGACGCTCCAAGTAAAGTACATAAGATGTGACTGAATAAAAATATAGTTTCACTAGAGGAACCTGATAAGTTGTCGATGAAGAAGGGATGCCTTGGGCATCACCAAGCTTAGACGCTTGAGTCTTCTTAAAATATGCAGGGATGAACCACGGGGGAATCCCCAAGCTTTGACTTTTCACTCTTCTTGATCATATTGTATCATCCTCCTCTCTTGACCCTTGAAAACTTCCTCCACACCAAACTCGAAACAAACTCATTAGAGGGTCAGTGCATAATTCATATATTCAGAGATGACATAATCATTCTTAACACTTCTGGAAATTGCACAAAGCTACTGAAAGTTAATGGAACAAAGAAATCCATCTAACATAGCAAAAGAGGCAGTGCGAAATAAAAGGCAGAATCTGTCAAAACAGAACAGTTCATAAAGACGAATTTTAAAGTGGCACCAGACTTGCTCAGATAAAAATTCCCAAACAGAATGAAAGTTGCGTACATATCTGAGGATCACGCACGTAAATTGGCAGATTTTTCTGAGCTACCTACAGAGAGGCAGGTCGAAATTCGTGACAGCAAGAAATCTATTTCTGCGCAGTAATCCAAATCTAGTATTGACTTTACTATCAAAGACTTTACTTGGCACAACAATGCAATAAAATAAAGATAAGGAGAGGTTGCTACAGTAGTAACAACTTCCAAGACACAAATATAAAACAAAAGTACTGTACTAAAATAAACTCATGGGTTATCTCCCAAGAAGTGCTTTCTTTATAGCCATTAAGATGGACTCAGCAGTTTTAATGATGCACTCGCAAGAAATAAGAGTTGAAGCAAAAGAGAGCATCAAGAAGCAAATTCAAAACAAATTTAAGCCTAACATGCTTCCTATGAAAAGGAATCTTGTAAATAAACAAATTCATGAAGCATAATGCAACAAGCATAGAAAGATAAAACAAGTGCAGCTTCAAGATTTTCAGCAAAAAGAGAGGTGTTTTAGTAACATGAAAATTTCTACAACCATATTTTCCTCTCTCATAATAATATCAAGTAGCATCATGAGCAAACTCAACAATATAAATATCAATTGAAACATTCGTATCATGAGTCTCATGCATAAAATAATTACTACTCCCAACATAAGCATAGTCATTCTTATTAATTGTAGTGGGAGCAAATTCAACAAAGTAACTATCATTATTATTCTCATCATCAAATATAGGAGGCATATTGTAATCATAATTAAATTTAATCTCCATAGTAGGCGGCACCAAAAGACCACTATCATTATAATCATCATAAATAGGAGGCATATCATAATCAACATAAACTTTCTCCTCAATACCCGGAGGGCTAAAGAGATCATTTTCATCAAAACCGACCTCCCCAAGCTTAGAATTTTCTATATCATTAGCAACAATGGTGTTCAAAGTGTTCATACTAATATCATTGCTACTAGCATGCAAATAAGGTTCCATAGGTTTTTTAATTTTCGCATTAAACCATTCATGTCTTGACTCAGGAAATAGTACAAAAATCTCACAGATGTTTTCCATTATGCCTTACTAGTGTAAAACAAGAAACAAAAAGATGCAATTGCAGGATCTAAAGGAAATAGCTTCGAGCACTTACAACGGTAACAGAAAAGTACTTTACCTGGGACCGGAGTATGAGTGCCTTTTACCTTTCCTCCCCGGCAACGGCGCCACAAAATAGCTTGATGTCTACGCGCGCTTCTGTTCCTGTAGACAGTGTTGGGCCTCCAAGAGCAGAGGTTTGTAGAACAGCAGCAATTTTCCCTTAAGTGGATCACCCAAGGTTTATCGAACTCAGGGAGGAAGAGGACAAAGATATCCCTCTCAAGCAACCCTGCGATCACAATACAAGAAGTCTCTTGTGTCCCCAACACACCTAATACACTTGTCAAATGTATAGGTGCACTAGTTCGGCGAAGAGATAGTGAACTACAAGTGGTATGAATGAATATGAGCAGTAGTAACGACGCCAGAAAAGTGCTTGCTGGCGTGCACTTGATGGTAGTAATATTGCAGGAAGTAAAGATGCAGTAAAACAGTAAACAAGCGATGATTGCAGTATTTGGAAACAAGGCCTAGGGATCATACTTTCACTAGTGTACACTCTCAACATTGATCACATAAATAAATAAGTTCTCTTCCTTTGTGCTACATATACTCTTGTTTGATAATGAACACCATTCGTTGTGTAGGGCTACAAGAGCACCTCAATGCCGGAGTTAACAAGCTCCACAACATTCGACATTCATATTTATAACCTTTAGAGCATAATAGATCTTTGCAATTTAAACCGAGTACTAACATAGCATGCACACTGTCACCATCACACTACGAAGGGGGAATAAATCACATCAATACTATCATAGTAATAATTAACTCCATAACCTACAAGAGATTATGATCATAGCCTACGCCAAGTACTACACGATGCACACACTGTCACCATTACACCGTGAAGGAGGAATAGACTACTTTAATAACATCACAAGAGTAGCACATAGACTAATAGTGATACAAAACTCATATGAATCTCAATCATGTAAGGCAGCTCATGAGATCATTGTATTGAAGTACATAGGAGAGAGATTAACCACATAGCTACCGGTACAGCCCCGAGCCTCGATGGAGAACTACTCCCTCCTCATGGGAGACAGCAACATTGATGAAGATGGCGGTGGTGTTGATGGAGGAGCCTTCCAGGGGCACTTCCCCGTCCCGGCGGCGTGCCGGAACAGAGACTCCTGTCCCCCAGATCTTGGCTTCGCGATGGCGGCGGCTCTGGAAGGTTTCTCGTACCGTGGCTTTTCCGTCTCGATGTTTTAGGTTAGGGACCTTTAAATAGGCAAAGAGGCAGAGTCGGAGGGGCTACGAGGCGGTGACACAACAGGGGGGCGCGGCCCAGGCCCTGGCCGCGCAGCCCTATCATCTGGGCCCACCAGGCTCCCCTCTGGTGGCTCTCGGGTGTTTTGGAAGCTTCGTGGAAAAATAGGATGCTGGGCATTGATTTCGTCCGATTCCGATAATATTTCCTTACTAGGATTTCTGAAACCAAAAACAGCAAAAAACAGCAACTGGCACTTCGGCATCTCGTCAATAGGTTAGTTCCGGAAAACGCATAAATATGACATATAATGTGTATAAAACATGTGAGTATCATCATAAAAGTAGCATGGAACATAAGAAATTATAGATACGTTTGGGACGTATCAGGCCCCAGGGTGCCCTCCCCACCTGGTGGCGCGGCAGAGGGGTGGGCCGTGCCCCCCTATGGTGTGGGGGCCCCTTGGCCCCCCTATGGCCCTTCTCTGGCTCTCTGGGTCCGCCTCGGCAAAATATTGACTTCTGTCTTCGTGGGGTCCAATTCCGAGAATATTTCCTGTGTAGATTTTCTGAAACCAAAAACAGCAGAAAACAGGAACTGGCGCTTCGGCATCTTGTTAATAGGTTAGTCCCGGAAAATGCATAAAAATGATATAAAGGTGGGTGTGAGTAAAACATGTAGGTATTGTCATAAAACAAGCATGGAACATAAGAAATTATAGATACTCTGGAGACGTATCAGCTCCTTCTGCGGGTTTCAGACAAAGGCTTGGGGAAAACTGAGGAAAAACTAAGGGGCTGGGGAAAACTGGGTACAACTAAGGACCCGAGGGCACGAAAATAGAAATCCCAAGAAAATATACCATATTCATTAAAAGGTCACCACCCAGCTGGGGCGTGGCCTTGTGCTTGTAGAGGCATTTAGAAGATGGGGGCAGCATCAACATACTGGCAGCCTGATCAGCCGCAGTTTTGATCATCCTTTTGAGTAAAGGCCCTAAAGTTTCAGTCTGCATATGAATAGCAAAAGGCAGACCTCAGCATTGATATTGAATTAATGTATGAGATATACTGATGCATATAGTGGATGCTCCTTTTTTTGAAACTTTATCAGCACGAGAGGCTCCTACTGCTAACTTTTATAAAAAAGAGGTGGAGAAACATATTTACATCATATGTACATCAGGGCCCTGCCAGGGCAGAGGGATTTAAAGTCTGTAAGAACTCTTTTATCTAATGGTTTATTCTAGGGGGACAGGAGGTTTTAACTTATGAGGAGATCTTGACCAGTAACTCTTTGATAAACCTCTGGTGGCTTTCCTTGGCGCGACATGTGAGGGTATTAAGATCTTGGGAGAGCTGTCGCTGCCATGATCCCAAGCTGGGCTCTTCCCCCTCGAAGTATGTTCTGTTCCTCGCCTTCCAAATGTTCCACGCGCCAAGGATTAGCACCTCGGTGAAGAGAGGCTTGCTCCAAATCTTGTTTGCTTATGAAATCATGTGTTCTATCTGTAAATTCCCATCCCAAGAGATTCCGATTTTGGCCCAGCTGCTGGCACCGAAGCCGCACATGAAGAAAAGATGGTTTCTAGTCTCAGTTGCACCGGTATCACATGTCAAGCAAGAATGGTTGGAGCCGATGTTGAAATTCCTGCACCTGAGCATGTCTCTGGTGTTTATTCTGTCTACAAGCATCAACCACGCAAAAACCTTGTGTTTCATTACACACTTGCTTTTCCAGATATCAGAGACATGTTTGGGTGTCGAGCAGTTTCTGAAGCAGTATGAATAAAACTCTTTGGGTTTGAATGAGTCGGCACCCCAGATCGGCTTCCAAGCATCTGCTGTCTGTTCATCTAACTGAAATTCATTCAGTTCTTCCTCCAAAGTGAGCAGCTCTGTATGTGCTTCGACTGATAGGGGCAGAGCGAGAAGATCCTCTAGTCTTTGGCGCTTAACAAAATCCAAGACCGACGCGTCTTTATGCGTCACGAAGGAATAAAGTCTAGCGGCTCTATCATATAGGGGCGGTTCAGTCCAGGGATCTTTCCATAGTAGCACTGAGTCTCCAGATTTGATCGTGCAGGTGGACACACCTCTGAAGATATCGGCCATCTCTATAATGTCTCTCCACCAGAACGAACCACAGGGTGGCCGTGCATGCGGGACACCCTCTGAGTAATGCTTGAACCAAATTAACTGCACCCAGGGAGTGATACGTCTCAAACGTATCTATAATTTCTTATGTTCCATGCTTGTTTTATGACAATACCTACATGTTTTGTTTACACTTTATGATGATTTTATGCATTTTCCGGAACTAACATATTAATGAGATGCCGAAGTGCCAGTTCCTGTTTTCTGCTGTTTTTGGTTTCAGAAATCCTAGTAAGGAAATATTCTCGGAATTGGACGAAATCAACGCCCAACATCTTAGAATCACACGAAGCTTCCAGAACACCCGAGAGCCGCCAGAGGAGGGCCCTGTGGGCTCCAGATGATAGGCTGGCGCGGCCAGGGGGTGGGCCGTGCCCCCTACTGTGTCGTCGCCTCGTCAGCCCTTCGACTCCGCCTCTTCACCTATTTAAAGGTCCCTGACCTAAAACTTCGATAGGAAAAAGCCACGGTACGAGAAACCTTCCAGAGCCGCCGCCATCGCGAAGCCAAGATCTGGGGGACAGGAGTCTCTGTTCCGGCACGCCGTCGGGACGGGGAAATGCCCCCGGAAGCCTCCTCCATCAACACCACCGCCATCTTCATCAACGCTGCTGTCTCCCATGAGGAGGGAGTAGTTCTCCATCGAGGCTAAGGGCTGTACCAGTAGCTATGTGGTTAATCTCTCTCTATGTACCCCAATACAATGATCTCATGAATTGCCTTGCATGATTGAGATCCATATGATGAGCTTTGTATCACTATTAGTCTATGTGCTACTCTTGTGATGTTATTAAAGTAGTCTATTCCTCCTTCACGGTGTAATGGTGACAGTGTGTGCATCGTGTAGTTCTTGGCGTAGGTTATGATCATAATCTCTTGTAGGTTATGGAGTTAATTATTACTATGATAGTATTGATGTGATTTATTCCCCCTTCATAGTGTAAAGGTGACAGTGTGTATGCTATGTTAGTACTCGGTTTAAATTGCAAAGATCTATTATGCTCTAAAGGTTACTTAAATATGAATATCGAATGTTGTGGCGCTTGTTAACTCCGGCTTGAGGGAGCTCTTGTAGCCCTACACAACGAGTGGTGTTCATTATCAAACAAGAGTATATGTAGCACAAAGGAAGAGAACTTATTTATTTATGTGATCAATGTTGAGAGTGTCCACTAGTGAAAGTATGATCCCTAGGCCTTGTTTCCAAATACTGCAATCATCTCTTGTTTACTGTTTTACTGCATCTTTACTTCCTGCAATATTACTACCATCAACTGCACGCCAGCAAGCACTTTTCTGGCGCTGTTACTACTGCTCATATTCATTCATACCACTTGTATTTCACTATCTCTTCGCCGAACTAGTGCACCTATACATCTGACAAGTGTATTAGGTGTGTTGGGGATGCAAGAGACTTCTTGTATCGTGATTGCAGGGTTGCTTGAGAGGGATATCTTTGACCTCTTCCTCCCTGAGTTCGATAAACCTTGGGTGATCCACTTAAGGGAAACTTGCTGCTGTTCTACAAACCTCTGCTCTTGGAGGCCCAACACTGTCTACAAGAATAGAAGCACCCGTAGACATCAAGCACTTTTCTGGCGTCGTTGCCGGGGAGGAAAGGTAAAAGGCACTCATACTCCGGTCCCAGGTAACTAAGTACTTTTCTGTTGCCATTGTGTGTGCTCGAAGCTATTTCCTTTAGATCCTGCAATTGCATCTTTTTGTTTCTTGTTAAACACTAGTAAGGCTTAATGGAAAACAACAACACAATGAGAGATCTTTATGAACTTTATCTTGAATTAGGACATGATGTGTTTGAAGAGAAAATTAAAAAGCCCATGGAACTTATGCATGCTAATGGGATTGTTATTAGTATGAATGCTTTGAACACCATTGTTGCTAATGCTATGGAAGAATTTAAGCTTGGGGAGGTCAGTTTTGATGAAAATGATCTCTTTAGTCCTCCGGGTATTGAGGAGAAAGTTTATGTTGATTATGATATGCCTCCTATTTATGATGATTATAATGATAGTGGTCTTTTGGTGCCGCCTACTATGGAGAGTAAATTTTATTATGATTATACTATGCCTCCTACACTTGATGAGAATAATAATGATAGCTACTTTGTTGAATTTGCTCCCACTACAACTAATAAAATTGATTATGCTTATGTGGAGAGTAATGATACTTTTATGCATGTGAATAAGAATGCTTTATGTGATACTTATATTGTTGAGTTTGTTCATGATGCCTCTGAAAGTTATTATGAGAGAGGAAAATATGGTTGTAGAAATTTTCATGTTACTAAAACACCTCTCTATATGCTGAAATTTTTGAAGTTACACTGGTTTTATCTTCCTATGCTTGTTACTTTGCTCTTCATGAACTTGTTTATTTACAAGATTCCTATGCATAGGAAGCATGTTAGACTTAAATGCATTTTGAATTTTCTTCTTCATGCTCTCTTTTGCTTCAACTCTTATTTCTTGCGAGTGCATCATTAAAATTACTGAGCCCATCTTAATGGCTATAAAGAAAGAACTTCTTGGGAGATAACCCACGTGTTTATTTTACTACAGCACTTTTGTTTTATATTTGAGTCTTAGAAGTTGTTTACTACTGTAGCAACCTCTCCTTATCTTTATTTTATTGCATTGTTGTGCCAAGTAAAGTCTTTGATAGTAATGTTGATACTAGATTTGGATTACTGCGCAGAAACAGATTTCTGTCTGTCACGAATTTGGGCAGGGTTCTCTGTAGGTAACTCAGAAAAATCTGCCAATTTACGTGCGTGATCCTACAATATGTACGCAACTTTCATTCAATTTGAGCTTTTTCATCTGAGAAAGTTAAGTGCCACTAAAAAATTCTTCTTTACGGACTGTTCTGTTTTGACAGATTCTGCCTTTTATTTCGCATTGCCTCTTTTGCTATGTTGGATGGATTTTTTTGTTCCATTGACTTCCAGTAGCTTTGGGCAATGTCCAGAAGTGTTAAGAATGATTGTGTCACCTCTGAACATGTGAAATTTTGATTATGCACTAACCCTCTAATGAGTTGTTTCGAGTTTGGTGTGGAGGAAGTTTTCAAGGGTCAAGAGAGGAGGATGATATACTATGATCAAGAAGAGTGAAAAGTCTAAGATTGGGGATGCCCCGGTGGTTCATCCCTGCATATTTCAAGAAGACCCAAGCACCTAAGCTTGGGGATGCCCAAGGCATCCCCTTCTTCATCGACAACTTATCAGGTTTCTTCTCTTGAAACTATATTTTTATTCGGTCACATCTTATGTACTTTACTTGGAGCGTCTGTTTGTTTTTGTTTTGTTTGAATAAATTCATGCTTTTGTGGGAGAGAGACACGCTCCGCTTTTTCATATGAACACTGATGTTCTTAGTTCTATCTTTAATGTTCATGGCGGAGTTGAAAACCGCTTCGTTAATTGCTATTTGGTTGGAAACAGAAAATGCCGCATGTGGTAATTGGTATAATGTCTTGAATAATTTGATACTTGGCAATTGTTGTGCTCATATAGATCATGTTTAAGCTCTTGCATCATGTACTTTGTACCCATTAATGAAGAACTACATAGAGCTTGTTAAAATTTGGTTTGCATGATTGGTTTCTCTAGAGTCTAGATATTTTCTGGTTAAGGTGTTTGAACAACAAGGAAGACGATGTAAAGTCTTATAATGCTTACAATATGTTCATATGTGAGTCTTGCTGCGCCGTTTTATACTTGAGTTTGCTTCAAACAACCTTGCTAGCCTAGCCTTGTATTGAGAGGAATTCTTCTCGTGCATCCAAATCCTTGAGCCAAAAACTATGCCATTTGTGTCCACCATACCTACCTATTACATGGTATTTCTCTGCCATTCCAAGCAAATACTTCATGTGCTACCTTTAAAAAATTCAAAAGCTATTATCTCTTATTTGTGTCAATGTTTTATAGCTCATGAGGACGTATGTGGTGTTTATCTTTCGATCTTGTCATTTACTTCGGACAGACTTTCACAATGGACTAGTGGCTCATCCGCTTATCCAATAACTTCGCAAGAAGAGCTGGCAATGGGGTGCCCAGCCCCAATTAATTAACTTTCATTAATAATTCTCTTCACATGTTTTGCTCTGATTCATCAGTAAGCAACTTAATCTTGCAAATAGACACTCCTTCATGGTATGTGATTGTTGGAAGGCACCCGAGGATTCGGTTAGCCATGGCTTGAGAAAGCAAAGGTTGGGAGGAGTGTCATCTAAAAAATAAAAAATAAATAAACTAAACTAAAGTACATGTGTAAACAAAAGAGAAGAGGGATGATCTACCTTGCTGGTAGAGATAACGTCCTTCATGGGAGCCGCTCTTGAAAGTCTGGTTGATGAGGTAGTTAGAGTACCCACTACCATTCGTTGACAACAACAAACACCTCTCAAAACTTTACTTTTATGCTCTCTATATGATTTCAAAACTTAAAAAGCTCTAGCACATGATTTAATCCATGCTTCCCTCTGCGAAGGGCCATTCTTTTACTTTATGTTGAGTCAGTTTACCCACTTCTTTCTATCTTAGAAGCAAACACTTGTGTCAACTGTGCATTGATTCTTACATGTTTACCTATTGCACTTGTTATATTGCTTTATGTTGACAACTATCCATGAGATATACATGTTACAAGTTGAAAGCAATTGCTGAAACTTAATCATCCTTTGTGTTGCTTCAATGCCTTCTACTAAGAATTTATTGCTTATGAGTTAACTGTTATGCAAGTCTTATTGATGCTTGTCTTGAAAGTACTATTCATGAAAAGTCTTTGCTATATGATTCAGTTGTTTACTCATTGTCTTCATCATTGCTTTGAATCGCTGCATTCATCTCATATGCTTTACAATAATGTCGATCAAGATTATGTTGGTAGCATGTCACTTAAGAAATTATCATTGTTATCGTTTACCTACTCGAGGGCGAGTAGGAACTAAGCTTGGGGATGCTTGATATGTCTCAAACGTATCTATAATTTCTTATGTTCCATGCTTGTTTTATGACAATACCTACATGTTTTGTTTACACTTTATGATGATTTTATGCATTTTCCGGAACTAACATATTAACGAGATGCCGAAGTGCCAGTTCCTGTTTTCTGCTGTTTTTGGTTTCAGAAATCCTAGTAAGGAAATATTCTCGGAATTGGACGAAATCAATGCCCAGCATCTTAGAATCACACGAAGCTTCCAGAACACCCGAGAGCCGCCAGAGGAGGGCCCTGTGGGCCCCAGATGATAGGCTGGCGCGGCCAGGGGTGGGCCGTGCCCCCCTACTGTGTCGTCGCCTCGTCAGCCCTCCGACTCCGCCTCTTCGCCTATTTAAAGGTCCCTGACCTAAAATTTCGATACGAAAAAGCCATGGTACGAGAAACCTTCCAGAGCCGCCGCCATCGCGAAGCCAAGATCTGGGGGACAGGAGTCTCTGTTCCGGCACGCCGCCGGGACGGGGAAGTGCCCCCGGAAGGCTCCTCCATCAACACCACCGCCATCTTCATCAACGATGCTGTCTCCCATGAGGAGGGAGTAGTTCTCCATCGAGGCTAAGGGCTGTACCGGTAGCTATGTGGTTAATCTCTCTCTCTGTACCCCAATACAATGATCTCATGAATTGCCTTGCATGATTGAGATCCATATGATGAGCTTTGTATCACTATTAGTCTATGTGCTACTCTTGTGATGTTATTAAAGTAGTCTATTCCTCCTTCACGGTGTAATGGTGACAGTGTGTGCATCGTGTAGTTCTTGGCGTAGGTTATGATCATAATCTCTTGTAGGTTATGGAGTTAATTATTACTATGATAGTATTGATGTGATTTATTCCCCCTTCATAGTGTAAAGGTGACAGTGTGTATGCTATGTTAGTACTCGGTTTAAATTGCAAAGATCTATTATGCTCTAAAGGTTACTTAAATATGAATATCGAATGTTGTGGCGCTTGTTAACTCCGGCTTGAGGGAGCTCTTGTAGCCCTACACAACGAGTGGTGTTCATTATCAAACAAGAGTATATGTAGCACAAAGGAAGAGAACTTATTTATTTATGTGATCAATGTTGAGAGTGTCCACTAGTGAAAGTATGATCCCTAGGCCTTGTTTCCAAATACTACAATCATCGCTTGTTTACTGTTTTACTGCATCTTTACTTCCTGCAATATTACTACCATCAACTGCACGCCAGCAAGCACTTTTCTGGCGCCGTTACTACTGCTCATATTCATTTATACCACTTGTATTTCACTATCTCTTCGCCGAACTAGTGCACCTATACATCTGACAAGTGTATTAGGTGTGTTGGGGACACAAGAGACTTCTTGTATCGTGATTGCAGGGTTGCTTGAGAGGGATATCTTTGACCTCTTCCTCCCTGAGTTCGATAAACCTTGGGTGATCCACTTAAGGGAAACTTGCTGCTGTTCTACAAACCTCTGCTCTTGGAGGCCCAACACTGTCTACAAGAATAGAAGCACCCGTAGACATCAGGGAGTATCTACTCTTTTATAGAATTTGTCTAGGTGTTTGAGCAGGAGCGCTTTGTTTTGGATTTGTAGGTTAGTGATCCCCAAACCTCCCTTGTCTTTCGGCTGACATACTCTGTCCCACGAGGCAAGCGACTGACATTTCTCTTCTCCATTGACAACCTTACGCCACAGGCAGTGTCTTCTTCCTCGATCACAAAACTCGAAGATTTTCAGGGGGATTTTGAGCGTGCACATTGCAAAGGTGACGAGAGGCGCGATGGCTGAGTTCACATATGTCAGCTGCCTCCATACGTAAGCCAGATCGCTGAGCTAGAGAGTCTGCGTTCCACCGCACAGATAAGAGGCATAAGGTCCTCCACGGTTGGCTTGGTGGTGCCCATAGGCAGGCCAAGGTAGGTGAATGGCATCGATGTCACCTGGCAGCCAATGGTTTTCGCGAGAGAGTTGGCTTCCTCATTGGAGATATTGATCGTGATAAGCTGGGTCTTGTTAAAGTTTATTTTCAAACCGGTGCAGGCTGCATAAGTCTGAAGGATGGTTTTCATTGTGCTAATTTGGTCAACTGAAGCAGGTAGTATCGCCAACGTATCATCGGCGTACTGGATAATGGGGTAGTCCTCTCCGGCGGGTTGTTCGATAGGGAGTTGGAGGTGTCCTTCCTCATGGGCTGCATTTACCACCGTCTGGAGTAGGTATCCCAAGGCGATGAACAGGAGTGGGGACAAGGGGTCACCTTGCCTAACTCCCCTACGACATCTGAACTCCTTCCCAGGGACACCGTTGAGTAGAACTGAAGAAGTACCAGAATCTAGAATCAGTCTGACCATGTTGATCCATTTCTCGTCAAAACCCTTGGCTCTAAGAATCTCAAGGATTGCATGGTGTTCCACGGTGTCAAAGGCTTTCTCGAAGTCTATTTTGAGCACAACACAGGGTGCACCAGAAGCGTGACATTGATGGAGGTACTCGAATGACCAGGCGAGGCAGTCCTGAATGGTTCTATTCTTGATGAAGCCGTACTGGTTGTGATGGACTAGTAGGAGAATCCATTTCTGCAATCGATCCGCCAAGAGCTTGGTGATGACCTTTAGTGCACAATTCAGCAGCGATATGGGTCGATAATCATTCACTTCTTCTGGGGATAATTTCTTTGGGATAAGAGTGATCAAGGAGTTGTTTAGACTCTGCAGTGAGATGTTCCCTTCCCAGAAGTCCTGACAGAGCTTATAAAAGTCTTCTCTAATGATATTCCAACATGATTTAAGAAACATGCCATTGAACCCGTCAGGCCCTGGGGCTTTGTCCACCGGCATTTTCTTTATCACATCATCAATTTCAGCGTGCGAGAAGGGGGTTGAGAGGGCTTCAAGACCATGCAGAGGCTGCAGAAGGGCTCTCAAGTCTAGTCAGCTCTCTGGCTCCACAGATATACCCATGCGCTGTTTGAAGGCATGGTGAAATGTCGTTGCCATCTCTGCATGTGAATCGAGATTACGTCCATCAGCTCCCTTCAGTGTTGCGATGTTATTGCGCCTGTATCTCTCTGTTGCTCTGGCATGAAAGAATTTTGTATTCTCGTCACCTAGCTTGACCCATCTGTAAGTGCACCTTTTTTTCCAAAACTTGTTCTTGTAGTCTAACAATCTCAGTATGTGTCTTTTCATGATCACACGACAATTCCATTCGGGCCTGGTAAGGGACCGTTTGTCCTCTATCTCATCTAGGATACCCAACAATTTGTTGCAGTTCTCGATCGCAATGCTGAGTTTGGAAATGGACCGGCTCCAGTGCTTGAGATCACAGCGTAGTCTTTTGAACTTGGCAGCAATGACCTGGGCACTATTAACAGTGTGGACGGGTTTGCTCCAGCTGCTCTGCACTGTATCTTGGAAGCCTGGGTGTAGTGGCCAGAAATTCTCAAACCTGAATAGTCTGCTTCGTGGGATGAGTGTTTCAATCATGACCACGCATGGTATGTGATCCGAGACAGGTTTTGCTAGAGGTTTAACAATTGTGTTAGGGAAAACAGTGGTCCATTCTGTTGAGGTGAAGAACCAGTCTAGCTGTTCGAGGAGCGGCTGTTCCTGCATGCTGCTCCATGTATACATTCTCCCCTTGAGCGGTAGTTCTACTAGGGCCTGTCTGCTTATGATCTCATTAAATTTCATCATATCATCAATGTTTCCTCCTTCCCTGTTCCTGTTTTCAGTTGATCTAGTGAAGTTGAAATCTCCAAGGAGAATCCAAAGTTTGTCATGCTGCACGTTAAGATTTTCAAGCCAGTAAAAAAAATCAGTTCTGCCCTCCTCAGAGCAAGGTCCATAGACATTGGTGAGATTATAGGTATGTTGGGACTTGGTCGAGGAGAGGGAGATGGTTAAAGCGAAGGATTCTCTATGGACTACGGTACCTGTGAACATAGCACTACACCAAATAGTAATAAGACCGCCTGAGGCACCGCAGGATGGGATATATTCGAATTTATCTAAGCGACGAGGGGCAAATTTGCGAATAAAAGAGTGATCAAAGTGGTGTTTTTTAGTTTCTTGGAGACATATAATGGAACAACCACACTCCTCGATTTTATTTCTAAGGGCGAGACATTTATCCTCTGAATTCATACCTCTGATATTCCAACAGAGGATCGACCAAAACGTATGGGACACCATGATCAAACTAAAGCGAGATATCACACTGATAAACACAAAGACTCGACTGACAGACAAACGCACACAAAACAGAAGACGGGTAAGACCCGGACACAGATCAAGGCAGTGTCTAAAATAGGCTTAAGGCTCTGCGTTCTCTTCAGTCTCTGCCTGGCCGCCTTCCTCCTCATCAGAGCGGGTAGCTTGCAGTGCTTCTTGAGTCACCTCTTCCTCTGGGACTCCACACAAATTGACTGCTATGTGCTGCAGTAGCATGATAGGTGTGGGTGGTGGTACTTCTGCATCTCGTCCTTGTTCTTCCACAGGCACTGGAGGCGTGTTCACTGGCAGGGAATCCGATTCAGGACTTGGAGGGGGCGTGATGGTTAGGGTGCAGCTAGGCTCAACATGCGTCTTGCGTTCCACGCGATCCGATATGATTTGCTGTTTGAAACCTTGGTATTTGTTGATGCGTGGGCTTCGGCGAAGATTTTCCACGCCGACTTGTACCTGACGCCGGCGCTTGCGGGAGGCTGCTCCTGCACTGGTTTCCGCCTCATCTGCGTTTGTGCTGCTAGGATTCTCCTCAGGATACTGTGGGGTTGGGATGAAAGGAACAATGGCCAGCTGGTTTCTGCAGGGTTAGGCATAGGCCCCCAGATCGGGTGTACGAGGTGATGCTCAGAGCGAGGTATGGGGTTAAGCCGAACTTTGGCTATAACTGCAGCTAGGGCGTCCGAGATGTTGATGGCATGCTGCACGTTCATAAGGACCAACTGGTCGTCGGGGTTTTCTATTTCAGATACAATTGCGCCAAAGTCTAAACCGGCATCCTCTAGGTCATCGAAGTCGAACCCCTCATCCTCCAGATCATCATAGATATTGTTCTCAGGAACACTTCCGTCCTCTGCGTTGACACCTTGCTCAGCCGGGATGGTGCTGAGTTGCACTAGGCTACCTGGTGGAGGCTGTGGGATATCCTCTCCTGACCCTGCGTTGTTGGACAGCCACCCAGTCTGGAGGTTTGGGTTACCTTGCTGCGTACCGAACTCTATAAGGTCCATCAGCAGATGGGGGTTTCCGTTGAGTGGGATTGGGTCTTCCATCTGAACAACTACTGCAGGAGTGCTGCCAGCCTCTGCCTGCGCAAGTCCCCTCAGCAGATAAACCGGCACTGTCCAGGAACCATTCTGCCCTCCCATATGTCTCAGCACCAGACTGCGTGGGACCATCGCTGCGTCCATGAGCAGAACACGCACCAAGACCCTTGAGCCATTACCCAAAGGATCGTGCCAAAGCAAGGTCTGACCAAAACTAATGCAGGCTTGCGCAATTGTGGCGTCGGTTTGGTAGTCCAGGGGAAAGCCGATGAGGAGGATCCAATGTTCCTCTCCAGCAGGAGTTCTCCTGTAGTTGAGGGCTTCATCATGGCGAACAAACCTAACTCTCGTTGCCTCATCTAGCTGGAAACCATGCCCTTCAACAATGGTGTCTCTGGTCATCACTGTTCCAAATCTGAACAGACCAATTCCAAACGGTGAGCTACGAGCACTGTGGATCTCTATGTTGTGATCATACCTCAGAAGATCCACGAGCCTGGATAACAGGACTGGCCTCTCGAGCTCGGCCATAGGGCGGTCTGCTACCGCTATCGCGTATTCACCATGATAGGATGGTGCTTCAGCCGGCAGAGCCACATGTGTTCTAATGACGCGATCAGCAGGGCCTTCATCAATGATCAAACCTTCAGGGATGAAGCGAAAAGGATTCACAGGAAAATTGGCCATGGGTGAGGAGGATGTTGTGTGCGTGGTAGGATGGGAGGTGAGCACCAAGATGTTTGAGGGTGTAGCAAAGGGTGATTGGGTCTCTGTCTTGGGGTTTTGAAGGGAGGTTTTAGGGCTCTGGGGGAAAGGAGCATCTTGTGATCGCATACCAAAATGGGCCTCAAACTGTGATTGCATGCTGTTTTGGAAGGTTTCCAGGGGTTTCCTTGGAGACTGAGTCGGTGGAGAAAGTTTTGGCTTCCAAATAAGATTGGCAGTGCATCTGTTGGCGTAGTACCCTGGTTCTTTGCATTTTCTGCATCGGATCTGATTTTTACAATTAAAGGCGAGATGCTTTTCCGAAAAGCAACGGGAGCAGGTCAAAATAGCTGATTTTCTTTTTGACTTTCCGCGGTTATTGATACGTCTCAAACGTATCTATAATTTCTAATGTTCCATGCTAGTTTTATGACAATACCTACATGTTTTGTTCACACTTTATATCGTTTTGATGCGTTTTCCGGAACTAACCTATTGACGAGATGCCGAAGGGCCAGTTGCTGTTTTCTGCTGTTTTTAGTTTTAGAAATCCTAGTAAGGAAATATTCTCGGAATCGGACGAAATCAATGCCCAGCATCCTATTTTTCCACAAAGCTTCCAGAACACCCGAGAGCCAGCAGAGGGGGGCCACAGGGCCACCAGATGACAGGGTGGCGCGGCCAGGGCCTGGGCCGCGCCCCCCTATTGTGTCACCGCCTCGTCAGCCTTCCGACTCCGCCTCTTCGCCTATTTAAAGGTCCCTGACCTAAATCTTCGAGACGGAAAAGCCACGGTACGGGAAACCTTCCAGAGCCACCGCCATCGCGAAGCCAAGATCTGGGGGACAGGAGTCTCTGTTCCAGCACGCCGCCGGGACGGGGAAGTGCCCCCGGAAGGCTCCTCCATCAACACCACCGCCATCTTCATCACCGCTGCTGTCTCCCATGAGGAGGGAGTAGTTCTCCATCGAGGCTAAGGGCTGTACCGGTAGCTATGTGGTTAATCTCTCTCCTATGTACTTCAATACAATGATCTCATGAGCTGCCTTACATGATTGAGATTCATATGAGCTTTGTATCACTATTAGTCTATGTGCTACTCTTGTGATGTTATTAAACTAGTCTATTCCTCCTTCACAGTGTAATGGTGACAGTGTGTGCATCGTGTAGTACTTGGCGTAGGTTATGGTCATAATCTCTTGTAGGTTATGGAGTTAATTATTACTATGATAGTATTGATGTGATTTATTCCCCCTTCATAGTGTAAAGGTGACAGTGTGTATGCTATGTTAGTACTCGGTTTAAATTGCAAAGATCTATTATGCTCTAAGGTTACTTAAATATGAATGCCGAATGTTGTGGAGCTTGTTAACTCCGGCATTGAGGTGCTCTTGTAGCCCTACACAACGAATGGTGTTTGTCATCCAACAAGAGTATATGTAGCACAAAGGAAGAGAACTTATTTATTATGTGATCAATGTTGAGAGTGTCCACTAGTGAAAGTATGATCCCTAGGCCTTGTTTCCAATACTGCAAACACCGCTTATTTACTGTTCTGTTGCATGTTTACTCGCTGCCATATTTTATTCAGATTGCTATTACCACTCATATACATCCATACTACTTGTATTTCACTATCTCTTCGCCGAACTAGTGCACTTATACATCTGACAAGTGTATTAGGTGTGTTGAGGACACAAGAGACTTCTTGTATCGTGATTGCAGGGTTGCTTGAGAGGAATATCTTTGACCTCTTCCTCCCTGAGTTCGATAAACCTTGGGTGATCCACTTAAGGGAAACTTGCTGCTGTTCTACAAACCTCTGCTCTTGGAGGCCCAACACTATCTACAAGAATAGAAGCACACGTAGACATCAAGCACTTTTCTGGCGCCATTGCCGGGGAGGTAAGGTAAAAGGTATTCACATCCTCCGACTACTAAGCTATTTCCTAGCACTGTTGCCGTTGTGTGTGCTCGAAGCTATTTCCTTTAGATCCTGCAATTGCATCTTTTTGTCTCTTGTTTTTATTTTCACTAGTAAGGCTTAATGGAAGACAACAACAAAATGAGAGATCTTTATGAACTTTATCTTGAATTAGGACATGATGTGTTTGAAGAGAAAATTAAAAAACCCATGGAACTTATGCATGCTAATGGGAATGTTATTAGTGTGAATGCTTTGAACACCATTGTTGCTAATGCTATGGAAGAATTTAAGCTTGGGGAGGTCGGTTTTGATGAAAATGATCTCTTTAGCCCTCCGGGTATTGAGGAGAAAGTTTATGTTGATTATGATATGCCTCCCATATATGATGATTATAATGATAGTGGTCTTTTGGTGCCGCCTACTATGGAGAGTAAATTTTATTGTGATTATACTATGCCTCCTACACTTGATGAGAATAATAATGATAGCTACTTTGTTGAATTTGCTCCCACTACAACTAATAAAACTGATTATGATCATGTGGAGAGTAATGATACTTTTATGCATGTGAATAAGAATGCTTTATGTGATACTTATATTGTTGAGTTTGTTCATGATGCCTCTGAAAGTTATTATGCGAGAGGAAAATATGGTTGTAGAAATTTTCATGTTACTAAAACACCTCTCTATATGCTGAAATTTTTGAAGTTACACTTGTTTTATCTTCCTATGCTTGTTACTTTGCTCTTCATGAACTTGTTTATTTACAAGATTCCTATGCATAGGAAGCATGTTAGACTTAAATGTGCTTTAAATTTGCTTCTTGATGCTCTCTTTTGCTTCAACTCTTATTTCTTATGTGAGCATCATTAAAATTGCTGAGCCTATCTTAATGGCTATAAAGAAAGAACTTCTTGGGAGATAACCCATGTGTTTATTTTACTACAGCAATTTTTGTTTTATATTTGAGTCTTGGAAGTTGTTACTACTGTAGCAACCGCTCCTTATCTTATTTTATTGCATCGTTGTGCCAAGTAAAGTCTTTGATAGCAAGGTTGATACTAGATTTGGATTACTGCGCAGAAACAGATTTCTGTCTGTCACGAATTTGGGCAGGGTTCTGTGTAGGTACTAAGAAAAATTTGCCAATTTACGTGCGTGATCCTCAGATATGTACGCAACTTTCATTCAATTTGAGCTTGTTCATCTGAGCAAGTTAAATGCCTCTGGAAAATTCGTCTTTACGGACTGTTCTGTTTTGACAGATTCTGCCTTTTATTTCGCATTGCCTCTTTTGCTGTGTTGGATGGATTTCTTTGTTCCATTGACTTCCAGTAGCTTTGGGCAATGTCCAGAAGTGTTAAGAATGATTGTGTCACCTCTGAACATGTGAATTTTTGATTATGCACTAACTCTCTAATGAGTTTGTTTTAAGTTTGGTGTGGAGGAAGTTTTCAAGGGTCAAGAGAGGAGGATGATATACTATGATCAAGAAGAGTGAAGAGTCTAAGCTTGGGGATGCCCCCGTGGTTCATCCCTGCATATTTCAAGAAGACTCAAGCATCTAAGCTTGGGGATGCCCAAGGCATCCCCTTCTTCATCGACAACTTATCAGGTTTCTTCTCTTGAAACTATATTTTTATTCGGTCACATCTTATGTACTTTATTTGGAGCGTCTGTTTGTTTTGTTTTGTTTGAATAAATTCATGCTTATGTGGGAGAGAGACACGCTCCGCTGTTGCGTATGAACACATGTGTTCTTAGCTTTACTCTTAATGTTCATGGCGAATGTTGAAACTGCTTTGTTCATTGTTATATGGTTGGAAACAGAAAATGCTGCATGTGGTAATTGGTATAATGTCTTGAATAATTTGATACTTGGCAATTGTTGTGCTCATATAGATCATGTTTAAGCTCTTGCATCATGTACTTTGCACCCATTAATGAAGAACTACATAGAGCTTGTTAAAATTTGGTTTGCATGATTGTTCTCTCTAAGTCTAGATATTTTCTGGTTAAGGTGTTTGAACAACAAGGAAGACGATGTAAAGTCTTATAATGCTTACAATATGTTCATATGTGAGTCTTGCTGCACCGTTTTATACTTGAGTTTGCTTCAAACAACCTTGCTAGCCTAGCCTTGTATTGAGAGGAATTCTTCTCGTGCATCCAAATCCTTGAGCCAAAATCCATGCCATTTGTGTCCACCATACCTACCTACTACATGGTATTTCTCTGCCATTCCAAGCAAATACTTCATGTGCTACCTTTAAACAATTCAAAAGCTATTATCTCTTATTTGTGTCAATGTTTTATAGCTCATGAGGAAGTATGTGGTGTTTATCTTTCGATCTTGTCATTTACTTCTGACAGACCTTCACAATGGACTAGTGGCGTCATCCGCTTATCCTATTATTTTGCAAAAAGAGCTGGCAACGGGGTTCCCAGCCCCAATTAATTAACTTTCATTAATAATTCTCTTCACATGTTTTGCTCTGATTCATCAGTAAGCAACTTAATTTTGCAAATAGACACTCCTCCATGGTATGTGATTGTTGGAAGGCACCCGAGGATTCGGTTAGCCATGGCTTGTGAAAGAAAAAGGTTGGGAGGAGTGTCATCTAAAAAAAAACTAAACTAAAGTACATGTGTAAACAAAAGAGAAGAGGGATGATCTAACTTGCTGGTAGAGATAACGTCCTTCATGGGAGCCGCTCTTGAAAGTCTGGTTGATAAGGTAGTTAGAGTACCCGCTACCATTCGTTGACAACAACAAACACCTCTCAAAACTTTACTTTTATGCTCTCTATATGATTTCAAAACTTAAAAAGCTCTAGCACATGATTTAATCCCTGTTTTCCTCCGCGAAGGGCCTTTCTTTTACTTTATGTTGAGTCAGTTTACCTACTTCTTTCCATCTTAGAAGCAAACACTTGTATCAACTGTGTGCATTGATTCTTACATGTTTACCTATTGCACTTGTTATATTGCTTTATGTTGACAACTATCCATGAGATATACATGTTACAAGTTGAAAGCAATTTCTGAAACTTAATCATCCTTTGTGTTGCTTCAATGCCTTCTACTTTGAATCTATTGCTTTATGAGTAACTCTTATGCAAGTCCTATTGATGCTTGTCTTGAAAGTATTATTCGTGAAAAGTCTTTGCTATATGATTCATTTGTTTATTCATTGTCTTCATCATTGCTTCGAATCGCTGCATTCATCTCATATGCTTTACAATAGTATGATCAAGATTATGTAAGTAGCATGTCACTACAGAAATTATTCTTTTTATCGTTTACCTACTCGAGGACGAGTAGGAACTAAGCTTGGGGATGCTTGATACGTCTCAAATGTATCTATAATTTCTTATGTTCCATGCTAGTTTTATGACAATACCTACATGTTTTGTTCACACTTTATATCGTTTTGATGCGTTTTCCGGAACTAACCTATTGACGAGATGCCGAAGGGCCAGTTGCTGTTTTCTGCTGTTTTTGGTTTCAGAAATCCTAGTAAGGAAATATTCTCGGAATCGGACGAAATCAATGCCCATCATCCTATTTTTCCACGAAGCTTCCAGAACACCCGAGAGCCAGCAGAGGGGGGCCACAGGGCCACCAGATGACAGGGTGGCGCGGCCAGGGCCAGGGTCGCGCCCCCCTATTGTGTCACCGCCTCGTCAGCCTTCCGACTCCGCCTCTTCGCCTATTTAAAGGTCCCTGACCTAAATCTTCGAGACGGAAAAGCCACGGTACGAGAAACCTTCCAGAGCCGCCGCCATCGCGAAGCCAAGATCTGGGGGACAGGAGTCTCTGTTCCAGCACGCCGCCGGGACGGGGAAGTGCCCCCGGAAGGCTCCTCCATCAACACCACCGCCATCTTCATCACCGCTGATGTCTCCCATGAGGAGGGAGTAGTTCTCGATCGAGGCTAAGGGCTGTACCGGTAGCTATGTGGTTAATCTCTCTCCTATGTACTTCAATACAATAATCTCATGAGCTGCCTTACATGATTGAGATTCATATGAGATTTGTATCACTATTAGTCTATGTGCTACTCTTGTGATGTTATTAAAGTAGTCTATTCCTCCTTCACGGTGTAATGGTGACAGTGTGTGCATCGTGTAGTACTTGGCGTAGGTTATGATCATAATCTCTTGTAGGTTATGGAGTTAATTATTACTATGATAGTATTGATGTGATTTATTCCCCCTTCATAGTGTAAAGGTGACAGTGTGTATGCTATGTTAGTACTCAGTTTAAATTGCAAAGATCTATTATGCTCTAAGGTTACTTAAATATGAATGCCGAATGTTGTGGAGCTTGTTAACTCCGGCATTGAGGTGCTCTTGTAGCCCTACACAACGAATGGTGTTTTTCATCCAACAAGAGTATATGTAGCACAAAGGAAGAGAACTTATTTATTATGTGATCAATGTTGACATTGTCTACTAGTGAAAGTATGATCCCTAGGCCTTGTTTCCAATACTGCAAACACCGCTTATTTACTGTTCTGTTGCATGTTTACTCGCTGCCATATTTTATTCAGATTGCTATTACCACTCATATACATCCATACTACTTGTATTTCACTATCTCTTCGCCGAACTAGTGCACCTATACATCAGACAAGTGTATTAGGTGTGTTGGGGACACAAGAGACTTCTTGTATCGTGATTGCAGGGTTGCTTGAGAGGAATATCTTTGACCACTTCCTCCCTGAGTTCGATAAACCTTGGGTGATCCACTTAAGGGAAACTTGTTGCTGTTCTACAAACCTCTGCTCTTGGAGGCCCAACACTGTCTACAAGAATAGAAGCACATGTAGACATCAGTTATCACATAGCACAGGATTGCTTTCTGTAATTGTCTCTGCTGACCAATTGGAGGGGCCTGGTTCGTCTGGCGCTGGTGCACGGCCAATAGGTGTCTGTCTTGTGGTTTCCTTTTCTGTGGCAGCAAGCAAAGGGCAAGTAGCTCTTTTATGGTAAAGCTTTAAACAGAGGCGACATCTGAGGCCAATGCAACATTTACTTCCACCGTGGTGGCAAAGTTTTCCAGGTCCAAGGCAAAGGGGGCATTCAAATTGTCCTTGGCCAATATATGGCATGCTCGACAAACCTGTGGCTTCCATAATTTCCTCATCAGAGTATTTGGCCTCTCTCATGTTGCGAAGGCATGCTAGCGTACGGGAGGATTCACTGGTAAAGTCACGCTTCTTAGGATGGAAGGTCCATGAAGAATCCCGATCGACCAGATTGGCTGATATTTCCATGCAATCGAACTTGCCAAACTTGATGCGGAAATAGGGGGTAGGTACCCAATTAGCTGAACTTTGTGGGCCTAAGCCTGGTTCTGTGACCGGTGTGCTTTGCTTCCTGATTTTGTCAAGCTCCGATGATCGCCGGAGAACACCTAGATTTGGTTTAAAAAACACTGAAGAGCGAGCAAAGCTTGGCTGTTTAAAAATATGGTCTGGAATGAATTTTCGAGTCGGGGAAGCGGTTGTTCGTTTTCCTGGCGAAGACCAACCCTCAGGGTCTGATCCTGGGTTGGGTAACTGCTGTTCACAGAACACATGGGAGTAACCATCTCCATGAAAGAGGCCAAAGTTGCAGTGAAAGTCAGGCCAGATTCTAGATTCGAGATGGTAGATGAAATGGCCAACGGAGTTGGAGGACACAGAGAACCTGAACCTTCGATCGCTAAGCTTGACCACTCGAAACCCTAACGCGTCACCGCCAAGACAGCATTGGAGGGCTAGTCCCACCGAATCAACCGAAAGGGGGAAGGAGGCAAAGGGGAAGGATGCAACCAGGAAGAAGGCCTTGTCTCTAGGGGAGGAAGGACTGAAATGAACTGAACATTGAAAACGCTTACGTACCAGCGCGACAAACTTGATGCCGGGGGAGAAATCCCAATGGATCAAGAAGTCCATTAGGTCCTGGGGCTTCAGAGGGAAAGCTAGAGGGAGGCGCGCCGGTCATCTTCGACGGTGGGAGGTAGGGTCGCCGGCGAGGTGGAGGGAGCGGGTGGGAGGAGAGCCATTGCACATTAGTCTGTTATTACCATTACACACTACTCTTAGCCTTTTGCACCATGAACACTAGCTATGGACATACAAAAAAACTAGTTGACTCAGCTTTGTCTAGATATGCATGTACTACCTCCATCCCAAAGCTTAAGGCTTATTTATTTTTGAGAAGTCAAAACAAGTAAAGTTTGACCAAAATTTTAGAACATTCTATCAACAAATATAATATTGTGTAGATACCGTAGGAAAATATATTTCATTATCTATTTAATGATATTAATTTTGTATTTTGCATGTTAATGATTTTTGGTAAAAGCTTAGTCAAACATGGTATAGTTTGACTTTCTAAAAATAATATAAGCCCTAAGCTTTGGGATGGAGGTAGTAGTATCTAGAGCTAAAACACATCTAGATACATCCGTATATACAGATAGTTGAGTCAATTAATTTGGATCTGAGGGAGTATCAGATTCAGACTACATCATGGTAAGTTGGTTAAAAAATTACCCCTGGGCGGTCCCTGCCCAGCTCGGCAGTGGCATTTCGCTTCTTGTGCTGCAGATCGGGCCATGCTCCTGCAGCAGGTGGGGCACTATTATCGTTCCCCATAGCCTCAGCACGGAACCTCGAGGTACCAACCTGATACAGAGAATATAGAGCATGGTGTCACAGAGGCTTTACGCACAAACAGCTGAAGACATGTGCTAGTTTAAGCATCTTCCAGAACAGGAACAAATTGAGGATGCAGACACACACTTAAAAGGAAAAGAGTGGATAAGCAAATGGAGTACCTGCTTTGTGGGGATGGGGACGCAGCTCAGGCTTAGCCAACTGCCCACATGCGTGGTGGCCTTACGCTCCATTGCCCCCCCACCGAGGTCTTTCCTTTCCTGTACAAGCTAACAAAAGATACAGTGAGGATCAGCAGGAACTACAAAGGTTGCAAATGTCGACAAATAAAGGAAGAACACCCCAATCCAAGCAAAGGTAGCCCCCGCCCCCGCCCCCACCCCCATCAATCACTCCCAGCGCGAGGGTGATCAGAAAGACACCCCTTCGCCCAGAATAGGAAAGAGATGCGCAAGATATCGAGGTGAGCAAAAAAGAACTGATCTCCAGAAAGGAAAGAATATTACTAGTACTACCTAATCCGCTTGGTCTAGATGCAGCTTGCCCCTCCAAGCTGGATGCCTGGACGGTAGAGGCGAAAGGAGGGGATCGAGCTAGCGGCTTGCATCCGTCGACAGTCGGCACTCGATCGGGAGAGAAGGGGGCTACATAAAGGGGAGGGGTAACATATTTTATTACACAGTGAACTTGCTGATGTGACTAGTCATTGCATGTCTCATTGAAACTGGGGCCCATAGTGTGGCACCGCAAATTCACTTGAAGCTGCCAGGCGGGACGCATTGGCGCGTCAAGAAAACCCCCCGAATTGTAGCGGGGAACTTAAACATTTCACAAAAATTCGAAATTCAAGCACACCGCCATGCGCCAAGCACGCGGGCTGTTCCTTCCTCTTCCTCCTCCCCTATCTGAAAATACCCCAAATCCCAAGCTCAAACAAAAAAAAACCCAAATCCCTTGGCCGCCATGCATGTCCTCTTTGACCCGCTGGAGATCGTTCCCGGACGAGGCGGACCCCCCGCCCTGAGATCCGGAGTTCCATCCACCTCGAGGCACTGCGTGCTATCTCGCAGCAGCGGCTTGAGGGCGCTGCAGAGGAAGTTCCACCGGAAAGTGCTCATGTTGTTGGAGATATGCCCAAGAGGCAATAATAAAAGTGGTTATTATATATATCTTTATGTTTATGATAAATGTTTATATATCATGCTATAATTGTATTAACCGAAACGTTAGTACATGTGTGATATGTAGACAACAAGAAGTCCCTAGTATGCCTCTTAAACTAGCTTGTTGATTAATGGATGATTAGTTTCATAATCATGAACATTGGATGTTATTAATAACAAGGTTATATCATTATATGAATGATGTAATGGACACACCCAATTAAGCGTAGCATAAGATCTCGTTATTAAGTTATTTGCTATAAGCTTTCGATACATAGTTACCTAGTCCTTATGACCATGAGATCATGTAAATCACTTATACAGGAAAGGTACTTTGATTACACCATACGCCACTGCGTAAATGGGTGGTTATAAAGGTGGGATTAAGTATCCGGAAAGTATGAGTTGAGGCATATGGATCAACAGTGGGATTTGTCCATCCCGATGACGGATAGATATACTCTGGGCCCTCTCGGTGAAATGTCGTCTAATGTCTTGCAAGCATATGAATAAGTTCATAAGAGACCACATATCACGGTACGAGTAAAGAGTACTTGTCAGGAGACGAGGTTGAACAAGGTATAGAGTGATACCGAAGATCAAACCTCGGACAAGTAAAATATCGCGTGACAAAGGGAATTGGTATCGTATGTGGATGGTTCATTCGATCACTAAAATCATCGTTGAATATGTGGGAGCCATTATGGATCTCCAGATCCCGCTATTGGTTATTGGTCGGAGTGAGTACTCAACCATGTCCGCATAGTTCACGAACCGTAGGGTGACACACTTAAAGTTGGATGTTGAAATGGTAGAACTTGAATATGGAATGGAGTTCGAATATTTGTTCGGAGTCCCGGATGAGATCCCGGACATCACGAGGAGTTCCGGAATGGTCCGGAGAATAATATTCATATATAGGATGTCATTTTATGTGAATTAAAATGATGCGGAAGGTTCTATGGAAGGTTCTAGAAGGTTCTAGAAAAGTCCGAAAGAAACCACCAAGGAAGGTGGAGTCCACATGGGACTCCACCTCCATGGCCGGCCAACCCTAGTGGGGGAGGAGTCCCAAGTGGACTCCCCCTTAGGGGGCCGGCCACCCCCCCATATGGGAGGTGGAACTCCCACCTCTAGTGGGAGTCCTAGCTTGGGTAGGTTTCCCCACCATATGGAAGGTTTTTGGTTCGGGTCTTATTCGAAGACTTGGAGACCAACACTTGGGGTTCCACCTATATAATGAGGGGCCAAGGGGAGGGGGCCGGCCACCCAAGAACCACCAAGGTGGCCGCACCCCTTAGTGGCTGGCGCCCCCCTCTCCCCAAACCCTAGCGGCCTCTCTCCTCCACCACGTCCCGCACGCTTAGCGAAGCTCCGCCGGACTTCTCCACCACCACCGACACCACGCCGTCGTGCTGTCGGATTCAAGAGGAGCTACTACTTCCGCTGCCCACTGGAACGGGGAGGTGGACGTCATCTTCATCAACAATCGAACGTGTGACCAAGTACGGAGGTGCTGCCCGTTTGTGGCGCCGGAAGCGATCGTGATCAAGATCTTCTACGCGCTTTTGCAAGCGGCAAGTGAACGTCTACCGCAGCAACAAGAGCCTCATCTTGTAGGCTTTGGAATCTCTTCAAGGGTGAGACTCGATACCCCCTCGTTGCTACCGTCTTCTAGATTGCATCTTGGCTTGGATTGCGTGTTTGCGGTAGGAAAATTTTTGTTTTCTATGCAACGTTATCCTACAGTGGTATCAGAGCCGTGTCTATGCATAGATGGTTGCACAAGTAGAACACAATGGTTTTGTGGGCGTTGATGCTCTTGTTATCTTTAGTTGAGTACTTTGCATCTTTGTGGCATAGTGGGATGAAGCGGCTCGGGCTAACTTTACATGACCGCGTTCATGAGATTTGCTCCACGCTCGACATGCAACTTGTATTGCATAAGTGGCTTTGCGGGTGTCTGTCTCTCCTACTATAGTGAAGATTCAATTTACTCTTCTATTGACAACACTAGTATCACCGTTGTGGTTCATGTTCGTAGGTAGATTGGATCTTACTCGAAAACCCTAAACCACGTAAAATATGCAAACCAAATTAGAGAACGTCTAACTTGTTTTTGCAGGGTTTGGTGATGTGATATGGCCATAATGTGATGATGAATATGTATGAGATGATCATTATTGTATTGTGGCAACCGGCAGGAGCCTTATGGTTGTCTTTAAATTTCATGTTGAGTAGTATTTCAAAGTAGTTGTAATAGTTGCTACATGGAGGACAATCATGAAGACGGCGCCATTGACCTTGATGCTACGCCGACGATGATGGAGATCATGCCCGAAGATGATGGAGATCATGTCCGTGCTTTGGAGATGAAGATCAAAGGCGCAAAGACAAAAGGGCCATATCATATCACATATGAACTGCATGTGATGTTAATCCTTTTATGCATCTTATTTTGCTTAGATCGTGACGGTAGCATTATAAGATGATCCCTCACTAAAATATCAAGATAATAAAGTGTTCATCCTTAGTAGCACCGTTGCCAAGACTTGTCGTTTCGAAGCATCTCGTGATGATCGGGTGTGATAGAATCAACAAGTGCATACAACGGGTGCAAGAGAGTTTTGCACATGCGGATACTAAGGTGGCCTTGACGAGCCTAGCATGTACAGACATGGTCTCGGAACACGTGATACCGAAAGGTAGAGCATGAATCATATGGTTGATATGATGAACATTTTGAGTGTTCGCCATTGAAATCACACCTTGTCTCGTGATGATCGGACTTAGGTGCGGTAGGACAATGCGAGGGATATTGTTTTGAGTGGGAGTTCACCTAGATTTTTAATTATGTTGAATTAAAATTTGAACTCAATTTGTCATAAACTTAGTCTAAACTATTGCAAATATATGTTGTAGAGATGGCGTCCCCAATCAATTTTAACCAGTTCCTAGAGAAAGAAAAACTTAAGAGCAACGGTAGCAACTTCACCGACTGGTTCCGTCATGTGAGGATCTTCCTCTCTGGCGGAAATCTGCAATATGTGCTTGATGCACCGCTAGGTGACCCTCCTGCAGAAACTGAAACCAATGAAGTAAAAGCTGTTTACGCGACTCGGAAAACTCGGTACTCTCAAGTTCAGTGTGCCATCCTATGCAGTCTGGAATCCGATCTTCAAAAACGTTTTGAGCACCACGATCCTCATGAGTTGATGAAAGAGTTGAAGACTATTTTTGAGACTCATGCGGCCGTGGAATGCTATGAAGCATCGAAACAATTCTTCAGCTGCATGATGGAAGAAGGTAGCTCCGTTAGTGAGCACATGCTCGCCATGACCGGGCATGCGAAGAAACTGAGTGACTTGGGAATAGTGATTCCTAACAGACTGGGGATTAATCGTGTCCTTCAATCACTGCCACCAAGTTACAAGAACTTTGTGATGAACTACAATATGCAAAACATGAACAAGGAGTTACCTGAACTCTTTGGCATGCTAAAAGCTGCTGAGATTGAGATCAAGAAAGAGCACCAAGTGTTGATGGTCAACAAGACCACCAGTTTCAAGAAACAGGGCAAGTCTAAGGGAAAATTCAAGAAGGGTGGCAAGAAAGCTGCTACGCCTCCTATGAAACCTAAGAACGGCCCTAAGCCTGATGCTGAGTGCTATTACTGCAAGGAGAAGGGACACTGGAAGCGTAATTGCTCCAAGTATCTGGCTGATCTGAAGAGCGGCCTTGTCAAGAAGAAGAAAGAAGGTATATCTGATATACATGTTATAGATGTTTATCTCACTGGTTCTCGTTCTAGTACCTGGGTATTTGATACTGGTTCGATTGCTCATATTTGTAACTCGAAACAGGAACTAAAGAATAAACGAAGACTACTGAAAGATGAAGTGACGATGCGCGTTGGAAACGGATCCAAAGTCGATGTGATCGCTGTCGGCACACTTCCTCTACATCTACCTTCGGGATTAGTTTTAAGCCTAAATAATTGTTATTTTGTACCCGCGTTGAGCATGAACATTATATCTGGATCTTGTTTAATGCAAAACGGTTATTCATTCAAGTCAGAGAATAATGGTTGTTCTATTTTTATGAATAATATCTTTTATGGTCGAGCACCTGAAAAGAATGGCTTATTTCTGTTAGATCTCGATAGTAGTGATACACATATACATAACATTTATGCTAAGCGAATTAAATTGAATGATAATTCTACTTATATGTGGCACTGTCGTCTTGGTCATATTGGAGTGAAACGCATGAAGAAACTCCATACTGATGGATTACTTGAATCACTTGATTTTGAGTCACTTGATAGATGCGAAGCATGTCTGATGGGAAAAATGACTAAGACTCCATTTTCTGGTATGATGGAGCGAGCTACTGACTTATTGGAAATCATACATACCGATGTGTGTGGACCAATGAGCGTAGCATCGCGCGGTGGTTATCGTTATGTTCTAACCTTCACAGATGATCTGAGTAGATATGGGTATATCTATTTCATGAAACATAAATCCGAAACTTTTGAGAAGTTTAAGGAATTCCAAAGTGAAGTAGAAAATCAACGTAACAAGAAGATTAAATTTCTACGATCTGATCGCGGAGGTGAATATCTGAGTTATGAGTTTGGCATGCATTTAAAGAAATGCGGAATACTTTCACAATTGACACCGCCGGGAACACCACAACGAAACGGTGTGTCCGAACGTCGTAATTGAACTCTCTTAGATATGGTTCGTTCTATGATGTCTCTTACTGATTTGCCTTTATCATTTTGGAGTTATGCATTAGAGACAGCCGCATTCACTTTAAATAGAGCACCATCAAAATCCGTAGAAACGACACCGTATGAATTATGGTTTAATAAGAAACCTAAGCTATCGTTCCTTAAAGTTTGGGGTTGCGAAGCCTATGTAAAAAAGTTACAACCGGACAAGCTAGAACCCAAAGCGGAGAAATGCGTCTTCATAGGATACCCTAAGGAAACTATAGGGTACACTTTCTATCACAGATCCGAAGGCAAAATCTTTGTTGCTAAGAACGGAACCTTTCTTGAGAAAGAATTTCTCACTAAAGAAGTGACTGGAAGAAAAGTAGAACTCGATGAGATTGATGAATCTATACTCATTGATCAGAGTAGCGCAGTACCGGAAGTTGTACCTATACCGCCTACACTGGCAACAGAGGAAGCTGATGATAATGATCATGAAACTTCGAACGAGGAAACTACTGAACCTCGCAGATCGACAAGGGAACGTGCCACTCCTGATTGGTATGATCCTTGTCTAAATGTCATGATTGTGCATAACAATGATGAGGACCCTGCGACGTATGAAGAAGCGATGATGAGCCCAGATTCCAACAAATGGCAAGAAGCCATGAAATCCGAAATGGGATCCATGTATGATAACAAAGTATGGACTTTGGTAGATTTACCTGATAGCCGAAAGGCTGTCGAGAATAAATGGATCTTCAAGAGAAAAACAGATGCTGATGGTAATATTACTGTCTATAAAGCTCGACTTGTCGCAAAGGGTTTCCGACAAATTCAAGGTGTTGACTACGATGAGACTTTCTCACCTGTAGCGAAGCTAAAATCTGTGAGGATTTTGTTAGCAATAGCTGCATTTTTTGATTATGAGATTTGGCAGATGGATGTCAAAATGGCGTTCCTTAATGGAGACATTGAGGAAGAGTTGTATATGGTACAACCCAAAGGTTTTGTCGATCCTAAAAATGTTGACAAAGTATGCAAACTTCAGCGTTCAATTTATGGACTGAAGCAAGCATCAAGAAGTTGGAAACGACGCTTTGATAAGGTGATCAAAGACTTCGGGTTTATACAGTGTCATGGAGAGGCCTGTATTTACAAGAAAGTGAGTGGGAGCTCTGTAGCATTCCTAATATTATATGTAGATGACATATTATTGATTGGGAATGATATAGAACTATTAAGCAGTGTAAAAGGTTATTTGAATAACAGTTTTTCAATGAAAGACCTTGGTGAAGCATCGTATATATTAGGCATCAAGATTTATAGAGATAGATCAAGACGCCTAATAGGGCTATCACAGAGTACATACCTGGACAAGATTCTAAAGAAGTTTAGAATGGACGAAAGTAAGAAAGGGTTTTTACCTATGTTACCAGGCAAGGTCTTGAGTAAGACTCAAGGACCGGCTACGGCAGAAGAAAGAGAAAGGATGAATCAGATCCCCTATGCTTCGGCAGTAGGCTCTATTATGTATGCCATGCTATGTACAAGACCGGATATAGCGCATGCTGTTAGTTTGACTAGCAGATATCAAAGTGATCCAGGAATGGAACACTGGACAGCGGTCAAGAATATCCTGAAGTACTTGAAAAGAACTAAGGATATGTTTCTTTGTTATGGAGGTGACCAAGAGCTCGTTGTAACAAGTTACACCGATGCAAGTTGGAACACTGATCCTGATGACTCTAAGTCACAACGTGTTTATATTGAATGGTGCTGCAGTAAGCTGGGCAAGCTCGAAGCAGTGCACGGTGGCGAAGTCTTCAACAGAATCGGAGTACATAGCGGCTTCAGAGGCTTCATCAGAAGCGGTATGGATGAAGAGGTTCATTATAGAGCTCGGTGTGGTTCCTAGTGCATTGGACCCACTAGTCATATACTGTGACAACATGGGTGCCATCACCAATGCACAAGAACCAAGGTCACACAAGAGGCTGAAGCATATCAAGCTGCGTTACCACTCGATTCGCGAGTACATCGAAGATGGAGAAGTAAAGATTTGCAAAGTACACACTGATCTGAATGTAGCAGATCCGTTGAATAAAGCTCTCCCTAGGGCAAAGCATGACCAACACCAGAATGCCATGGGTGTTAGGTTCCTTACAATGTAATCTAGATTATTGACTCTAGTGCAAGTGGGAGACTGTTGGAGATATGCCCAAGAGGCAATAATAAAAGTGGTTATTATATATATCTTTATGTTTATGATAAATGTTTATATATCATGCTATAATTGTATTAACCGAAACATTAGTACATGTGTGATATGTAGACAACAAGAAGTCCCTAGTATGCCTCTTAAACTAGCTTGTTGATTAATGGATGATTAGTTTCATAATCATGAACATTGGATGTTATTAATAACAAGGTTATATCATTATATGAATGATGTAATGGACACACCCAATTAAGCGTAGCATAAGATCTCGTCATTAAGTTATTTGCTATAAGCTTTCGATACATAGTTACCTAGTCCTTATGACCATGAGATCATGTAAATCACTTATACAGGAAAGGTACTTTGATTACACCAAACGCCACTGCGTAAATGGGTGGTTATAAAGGTGGGATTAAGTATCCGGAAAGTATGAGTTGAGGCATATGGATCAACAGTGGGATTTGTCCATCCCGATGATGGATAGATATACTCTGGGCCCTCTCGGTGAAATGTCGTCTAATGTCTTGCAAGCATATGAATAAGTTCATAAGAGACCACATATCACGATACGAGTAAAGAGTACTTGTCAGGAGACGAGGTTGAACAAGGTATAGAGTGATACCGAAGATCAAACCTCGGACAAGTAAAATATCGCGTGACAAAGGGAATTGGTATCGTATGTGGATGGTTCATTCGATCACTAAAGTCATCGTTGAATATGTGGGAGCCATTATGGATCTCCAGATCCTGCTATTGGTTATTGGTCGGAGTGAGTACTCAACCATGTCCGCATAGTTCACGAACCGTAGGGTGACACACTTAAAGTTGGATGTTGAAATGGTAGAACTTGAATATGGAATGGAGTTCGAATATTTGTTCGGAGTCCCGGATGAGATCCCGGACATCACGAGGAGTTCCGGAATGGTCCGGAGAATAAGATTCATATATAGGATGTCATTTTATGTGAATTAAAATGATGCGGAAGGTTCTATGGAAGGTTCTAGAAGGTTCTAGAAAAGTCCGAAAGAAACCACCAAGGAAGGTGGAGTCCACATGGGACTCCACCTCCATGGCCGGCCAACCCTAGTGGGGGAGGAGTCCCAAGTGGACTCCCCCTTAGGGGGCCGGCCACCCCCCATATGGGAGGTGGAACTCCCACCTCTAGTGGGAGTCCTAGCTTGGGTAGGTTTCCCCACCATATGGAAGGTTTTTGGTTCGGATCTTATTCGAAGACTTGGAGACCAACACTTGGGGTTCCACCTATATAATGAGGGGCCAAGGGGAGGGGGCCGGCCACCCAAGAACCACCAAGGTGGCCGCACCCCTTAGTGGCCGGCGCCCCTGATGGCGTGTAACTCACACGTTCGTTGGGAACCCCAAGAGGAAGGTATGATGCGCACAGCAGCAAGTTTTCCCTCAGAAAGAAACCAAGGTTTATCGAACCAGGAGGAGCCAAGAAGCACGTTGAAGGTTGATGGCGGCGGGATGTAGTGCGGTGCAACACCAGAGATTCCGGCGCCAACGTGGAACCTGCACAACACAACCAAAGTACTTTGCCCCAACGAAACAGTGAGGTTGTCAATCTCACCGGCTTGCTGTAACAAAGGATTAACCGTATTGTGTGGAAGATGATTGTTTGCAGAAAACAGTAGAACAAGTATTGCAGTAGATTGTATTTCAGTATAGAGAATTGGACCGGGGTCCACAGTTCACTAGAGGTGTCTCTCCCATAAAATAAACAGCATGTTGGGTGAACAAATTACAGTTGGGCAATTGACAAATAGAGAGGGCATGACCATGCACATACATATTATGATGAGTATTGTGAGATTTAATTGGGCATTACGACAAAGTACATAGACCGCTATCCAACTGCATCTATGCCTAAAAAGTCCACCTTCAGGTTATCATCCGAACCCCCTCCAGTATTAAGTTGCAAAGCAACAGACAATTGCATTAAGTATGGTGCGTAATGTAATCAACAACTACATCCTTAGACATAGCATCAATGTTTTATCCCTAGTGGCAACAGCACATCCGTAACCTTAGTGGTTCTTGTCACTCCTCCAGATTCACGGAGACATGAACCCACTATCGAGCATAAATACTCCCTCTTGGAGTTACTAGCATCAACTTGGCCAGAGCATCTACTAATAACGGAGAGCATGCAAGATCATAAACAACACATAGACATAGCTTTGATAATCAACATAACAAGTATTCTCTATTCATCGGATCCCAACAAACGCAACATATAGAATTACAGATAGATGATCTTGATCATGTTAGGCAGCTCACAAGATCCGACAATGAAGCACAATGGGGAGAAGACAACCATCTAGCTACTGCTATGGACCCATAGTCCAGGGGTAGACTACTCACACATCACTCCGGAGGCGACCATGGCGGCGTAGAGTCCTCCGGGAGATGAATCCCCTCTCCGGCAGGGTGCCGGAGGCGATCTCCTGGATCCCCCGAGATGGGATCGGCGGCGGCGTCTCAGTAAGGTTTTCCGTATCGTGGCTCTCGGTACTGGGGGTTTCGTCATGGAGGCTATTTGTAGGCGGAAGGGCAGGTCAAGAGGCGGCACGAGGGCCCCACACCATAGGGCCGCGCGGCCAAGGGGGGGGGGCCGCGCCGCCCTAGGGTGTGGCCCCCTCGTGGCCCCTCTTCGTCTCCTCTTCGGACTTCTGGAAGCTTCGTGGCAAAATAGGACCCTGGGCGTTGATTTCGTCCAATTCCGAGAATATTTCGTTACTAGGATTTCTGAAACCAAAAACAGCAGAAACAAAGAATCGGCACTTCGGCATCTTGTTAATAGGTTAGTTCCAGAAAATGCACGAATATGACATAAAGTGTGCATAAAACATGTAGATAACATCAATAATGTGGCATGGAACATAAGAAATTATCGATACGTTGGAGATGTATCAGCATCCCCAAGCTTAGTTCTGCTCGTCCCGAGCAGGTAAAACGATAACAAAGATAATTTCTGGAGTGACATGCCATCATAATCTTGATCATACTATTTGTAAAGCATATGTAGTGAATGCAGCGATCAAAACAATGTATATGACATGAGTAAACAAGTGAATCATATAGCAAAGACTTTTCATGAATAGCACTTCAAGACAAGCATCAATAAGTCTTGCATAAGAGTTAACTCATAAAGCAATAATTCAAAGTAAAGGTATTGAAGCAACACAAAAGAAGATTAAGTTTCAGCGGTTGCTTTCAACTTGTAACATGTATATCTCATGGATATTGTCAACATAGAGTAGTATAATAAGTGCAATAAGCAAGTATGTAGGAATCAATGCACAGTTCACACAAGAGTTTGCTTCTTGAGGTGGAGAGAAATAGGTGAACTGACTCAACAATAAAGTAAAAGAATGGTCCTCCATAGAGGAAAAGCATCGATTGCTATATTTGTGCTAGAGCTTTGCTTTTGGAAACATGAAACAATTTTGTCAACGGTAGTAATAAAGCATATGTATCATGTAAATTATATCTTACAAGTTGCAAGCCTCATGCATAGTATACTAATAGTGCCCGCACCTTGTCCTAATCATCTTGGACTACCGGATCATCACAATGCACATGTTTTAACCAAGTGTCACAATGGGGTACCTCTATGCCGCCTGTACAAAGGTCTAAGGAGAAAGCTCGCATTGGATTTCTCGCTATTGATTATTCTTCAACTTAGACATCCATACCGGGACAACATAGACAGCAGATAATGGACTCCTCTTTTATGCATAAGCATGTAACAACAATTAATAATTTTCTCATTTGAGATTGAGGATATTTGTCCAAAACTGAAACTTCCACCATGGATCGGCTTTAGTTAGCGGCCCAATGTTCTTCTCTAACAATATGCATGCTTAACCATAAGGTGGTAGATCGCTCTTACTTCAGACAAGACGAACATGCATAGCAACTCACATGAAATTCAACAAAGAATAGTTGATGGCGTCCCCAGTGAACATGGTTATCGCACAACAAGCAACTTAATAAGAGATAAAGTGCATAATTACATATTCAATACCACAATAGTTTTTAAGCTATTTGTCCCATGAGCTATATATTGTAAGGCGAATGATGGAATTTTAAAGGTAGCACTCAAGCAATTTACTTTGGAATGGCGGAAAAATACCATGTAGTAGGTAGGTATGGTGGACACAAATGGCATAGTGGTTGGCTCAAGTATTTTGGATGCATGAGAAGTATTCCCTCTCGATACAAGGTTTAGGCTAGCAAGGCTTATATGAAACAAACACAAGGATGAACCGGTGCAGCAAAACTCACATAAAAGACATATTGTAAACATTATAAGACTCTACACCGTCTTCCTTGTTGTTCAAACTCAATACTAGAAATTATCTAAACCTTAGAGAAACCAAATATGCAAACCAAATTTTAGCATGCTCTATGTATTTCTTCATTAATGGGTGCAAAGCATATGATGCAAGAGCTTAAACATGAGCACAACAATTGCCAAGTATCACATTACCCAAGACATTTATAGCAATTACTACATGTATCATTTTCCAATTCCAACCATATAACAATTTAAGTAAGAAAAAACTTCGCCATGAATACTATGAGTAGAAACTAAGGACATACTTGTCCATATGCTACAGCGGAGCGTGTCTCTCTCCCATAAAGTGAATGCTAGGATCCATTTTATTCAAACAAAACAAAAACAAAAACAAACCGACGCTCCAAGCAAAGCACATAAGATGTGATGGAATAAAAATATAGTTTCAGGGGAGGAACCTGATAATGTTGTCGATGAAGAAGGGGATGCCTTGGGCATCCCCAAGCTTAGACGCTTGAGTCTTCTTAGAATATGCAGGGGTGAACCACCGGGGCATCCCCAAGCTTAGAGCTTTCACTCTCCTTGATCATGTTGCATCATACTCCTCCCTTGATCCTTGAAAACTTCCTCCACACCAAACTCGAAACAACTCATTAGAGGGTTAGTGCACAATAAAAATTAACATGTTCAGAGGTGACACAATCATTCTTAACACTTCTGGACATTGCATAAAGCTACTGGACATTAGTGGATCAAAGAAATTCATCCAACATAGCAAAAGAGGCAATGCGAAATAAAAGGCAGAATCTGTCAAAACAAAACAGTTCGTATTGATGAATTTTAAAATGGCACCAGACTTGCTCAAATGAAAATGCCCAAATTAAATGACAGTTGCGTACATATCTGAGGATCACTCACGTAAATTGGCATATTTTTCTGAGTTACCTACAGAGAATTTTGCCCAGATTCGTGACAGCAAAGAAATCTGTTTCTGCGCAGTAATCCAAATCTAGTATGAACTTTTCTATCAACGACTTTACTTGGCACAATAAAACACTAAACTAAGATAAGGAGAGGTTGCTACAGTAGTAAACAACTTCCAAGACACAAAATAAAAACAAAGTACTGTAGGTAAAAACATGGGTTGTCTCCCATAAGCGCTTTTCTTTAACGCCTTTCAGCTAGGCGCAGAAAGGGTGTATCAAGTATTATCAAGAGACGAAGCATCAACATCATAATTTGTTCTAATAATAGAATCAAAAGGTAACTTCATTCTCTTTCTAGGGAAGTGTTCCATACCTTTCTTGAGAGGAAATTGATATTTTATATTACCTTCCTTCATATCAATAGTAGCACCAACAGTTCGAAGAAAAGGTCTTCCCAATATAATTGGACAAGATGCATTGCATTCAATATCCAAGACAACAAAATCAACGGGGACAAGGTTATTGTTAATGGTAATGTGAACATTATCAACTTTCCCCAAAGGTTTCTTTGTAGAATGATCAGCAATATTAACATCCAAATAACAATTTTTCAGCGGTGGCAAGTCAAGCATATTATAAATTTACTTAGGCATAACAGAAATACTTGCACCAAGATCACATAAAGCATTACAATCAAAATCTTTAACCTTTATCTTAATGATGGGCTCCCAACCATCCTCTAGCTTTCTATGAATAGAGGCTTCGCGCTCTGGTTTCTCTTCTCTAGCTTTTATGAGAGAATTTGTAATATGTTGCGTGAAAGCCAAATTTATAGCACTAGCATTAGGACTTTTAGCAAGTTTTTGCAAGAACTTTATAACTTCAGAGATGTGGCAATCATCAAAATTCAAACCATTGTAATCTAAAGCAATGGGATCATCATCCCCAATGTTGGAAAAAATTTCAGCAGCTTTATCACAGGCAATTTCAGCAGTTTTAGCAGTTTCAGGCAGTTTCTCGCGCTTTGCATTAGAAGAGGAAACATTGCTAACACCAATTCTTTTATTAGTATTAGTAGGAGGTGCAGCAACATGTGTAAAATTAGCATTACTAGTGGTGGTAATAGTCCAAACTTTAGCTACATTCTTCTCTTTAGCTAGTTTTTCATTTTCTTCTCTATCCCACCTAGCACGCAGTTCAGCCATTAATCTTATATTCTCATTAATTCTAACTTGGATGGCATTTGCTGTAGTAGTAATTTTATTATGATGATTCTCATTAGTCATAACTTTCGATTTCAAAAGATCAACATCAGCAGCAAGACTATCGACTTTAGAAGCAAGTATATCAATTTTCCCAAGCTTTTCTTCAACAGATTTGTTAAAAGCAGTTTGTGTACTAATAAATTCTTTAAGCATGGCTTCAAGTCCAGGGGGTGAATTCCTATTATTGTTGTAAGAATTCCCATAAGAATTACCATAGCCGTTGCCATTATTATAAGGATATGGCCTATAGTTGTTACTAGAATTGTTCCGGTAAGCATTGTTGTTGAAATTATTATTTTTAATGAAGTTTACATCAACATGTTCTTCTTGTGCAACCAATGATGCTAACGGAACATTATTAGGATCAATATTAGTCCTATCATTCACAAGCATAGACATAATAGCATCAATCTTATCACTCAAGGAAGAGGATTCTTCAACAGAATTTACCTTCTTACCTTGTGGAGCTCTTTCCGTGTGCCATTCAGAGTAGTTGATCATCATATTATCAAGAAGCTTTGTTGCTTCACCAAGAGTGATGGACATAAAGGTACCTCCAGCAGCTGAATCCAATAAATTCCGCGAAGAAAAATTTAGTCCTGCATAGAAGGTTTGGATGATCATCCAAGTAGTCAGTCCATGGGTTGGGCAATTTTTAACCAAAGATTTCATTCTTTCCCAAGCTTGAGCAACATGTTCAGTATCTAATTGTTTAAAATTCATTATGCTACTCCTCAAAGATATAATTTTAGCAGGGGGATAATATCTACCAATGAAAGCATCCTTGCATTTAGTCCATGAATCAATACTATTCTTAGGCAGAGATAGCAACCAATCTTTAGCTCTTCCTCTTAATGAGAAAGGGAACAATTTTAATTTTATAATGTCACCATCTACATCTTTATATTTTTGCATTTCACACAATTCAACAAAATTATTAAGATGGGCAGCAGCATCATCAGAACTAACACTAGAAAATTGCTCTCGCATAACAAGATTCAGTAAAGCAGGTTTAATTTCAAAGAATTCTGCTGTAGTAGCAGGTGGAGCAATAGGTGTGCATAAGAAATCATTATTATTTGTGGTTGTGAAGTCACACAACTTAGTATTTTCAGCGTTGGCCATTTTAGCAACAGTAAATAAAGCAAACTAGATAAAGTAAATGCAAGTAAACTAATTTTTTTGTGTTTTTGATATAGCAAACAAGATAGCAAATAAAGTAAAACTAGCAACTAATTTTTTTGTATTTTGATTTAGTGCAGCAAACAAAGTAGTAAATAAAACTAAGCAAGACAAAAACAAAGTAAAGAGATTGAGAAGTGGAGACTCCCCTTGCAGCGTGTCTTGATCTCCCCGGCAACGGCGCCAGAAAAAGAGCTTGATGGCGTGTAACTCACACGTTCGTTGGGAACCCCAAGAGGAAGGTATGATGCGCACAGCAGCAAGTTTTCCCTCAGAAAGAAACCAAGGTTTATCGAACCAGGAGGAGCCAAGAAGCACGTTGAAGGTTGATGGCGGCGGGATGTAGTGCGGCGCAACACCAGAGATTCCGGCGCCAACGTGGAACCTGCACAACACAACCAAAGTACTTTGCCCCAACGAAACAGTGAGGTTGTCAATCTCACCGGCTTGCTGTAACAAAGGATTAACCGTATTGTGTGGAAGATGATTGTTTGCAGAAAACAGTAGAACAAGTATTGAAGTAGATTGTATTTCAGTATAGAGAATTGGACCGGGGTCCACAGTTCACTAGAGGTGTCTCTCCCATAAAATAAACAGCATGTTGGGTGAACAAATTACAGTTGGGCAATTGACAAATAGAGAGGGCATGACCATGCACATACATATTATGATGAGTATTGTGAGATTTAATTGGGCATTACGACAAAGTACATAGACCGCCATCCAACTGCATCTATGCCTAAAAAGTCCACCTTCAAAGTTATCATCCGAACCCCTCCAGTATTAAGTTGCAAAGCAACAGACAATTGCATTAAGTATGGTGCGTAATGTAATCAACAACTACATCCTTAGACATAGCATCAATGTTTTATCCCTAGTGGCAACAGCACATCCGTAACCTTAGTGGTTCTTGTCACTCCTCCAGATTCACGGAGACATGAACCCACTATCGAGCATAAATACTCCCTCTTGGAGTTACTAGCATCAACTTGGCCAGAGCATCTACTAATAACGGAGAGCATGCAAGATCATAAACAACACATAGACATAGCTTTGATAATCAACATAACAAGTATTCTCTATTCATCGGATCCCAACAAACGCAACATATAGAATTACAGATAGCTGATCTTGATCATGTTAGGCAGCTCACAAGATCCGACAATGAAGCACAATGGGGAGAAGACAACCATCTAGCTACTGCTATGGACCCATAGTCCAGGGGTAGACTACTCACACATCACTCCGGAGGCGACCATGGCGGCGTAGAGTCCTCCGGGAGATGAATCCCCTCTCCGGCAGGGTGCCGGAGGCGATCTCCTGGATCCCCCGAGATGGGATCGGCGGCGGCGGCGTCTCAGTAAGGTTTTCCGTATCGTGGCTCTCGGTACTGGGGGTTTCGTCACGGAGGCTATTTGTAGGCGGAAGGGCAGGTCAAGAGGCGGCACGAGGGCCCCACACCACAGGGCCGCGCGGCCAAGGGGGGGCCGCGCCGCCCTAGGGTGTGGCCCCCTCGTGGCCCCTCTTCGTCTCCTCTTCGGACTTCTGGAAGCTTCGTGGCAAAATAGGACCCTGGGCGTTGATTTCGTCCAATTCCGAGAATATTTCGTTACTAGGATTTCTGAAACCAAAAACAGCAGAAAACAAGAATCGGCACTTCGGCATCTTGTTAATAGGTTAGTTCCAGAAAATGCACGAATATGACATAAAGTGTGCATAAAACATGTAGATAACATCAATAATGTGGCATGGAACATAAGAAATTATCGATACGTTGGAGACGTATCAGCCCCCCTCTCCCCAAACCCTAGCGGCCTCTCTCCTCCACCACGTCCCGCACGCTTAGCGAAGCTCCGCCGGACTTCTCCACCACCACCGACACCACGCCGTCGTGCTGTCGGATTCAAGAGGAGCTACTACTTCCGCTGCCCGCTGGAACGGGGAGGTGGACGTCGTCTTCATCAACAACCGAACGTGTGACCAAGTACGGAGGTGCTGCCCGTTCTTGGCGCCGGAAGTGATCGTGATCAAGATCTTCTACGCGCTTTTGCAAGCGGCAAGTGAACGTCTACCGCAGCAACAAGAGCCTCATCTTGTAGGCTTTGGAATCTCTTCAAGGGTGAGACTCGATACCCCCTCGTTGCTACCGTCTTCTAGATTGCATCTTGGCTTGGATTGCGTGTTTGCGGTAGGAAAATTTTTGTTTTCTATGCAACGTTATCCTACACATGTCAACCATGCAAGCTCACCGGCGTGTTGTATCCTGAGAGGAACTGGTCAAAGCTTTGCTATTCACCAAAAAATTGCGGGCCAAGAACTGTTCAAAGCTTCATCGATGGCTTGCCACAGAGGCTTGGAGTCCAGAGTCAATAAACTAGCTGCTCGAGGACTTGGGCGGTTTACACCGATTCATATTAACTGACTCAAGTTTGTTAGTCTAGTTAACAAATGCATCTAGATACATCCATATCTAGACAAAATTGAGTCAATTAATATGAATCAGAAGGGAGTACATGAAAGTGTTTCATGCTACCAATTAATGCGCTGGCAGGACTCGCTGTAGAAGTAATTGTGCTACTACTCATACGATGAACTGATTGTGTGGGTGTCAAATTTTGCAACGCGATCATCCACTGAATGATTAATTATAGTTCTAGCATCAAAGGAGTACAAATCATAACATAGATAGTACATACTACAGCACCAGAACATAAGAGTACGAATCATAAAGTAGCTCAACATTTTGCATCAGGGCTGGGTGGTCCTAAGACTACCGGGACGCCCCTGATAATCTCCGGGCGTGCATCCACTTCAACGCAAAGCTGTGTACTCGGTCCACGGCCTCCTTCTGTAGGCTAGATAATCTCAGGTGCAGGACCTTCGTCTATGAAAGGCTCGTCATCAGTACCATCCACAGGTGCATCAGGGCTGGGTGGTCTTGAGACTACCCGGACGCCCTGATGATCTCCGAGCGTGCATCCACTTCAACGCAAAGATGTGTACTCGGTCCACGGCCTCCTTCTGTAGGCTGGATAATCTCAGGTGCAGGACCTTCATCTATGAAAGGCTCGTCATCAGTACCATCCACAGGTGCATCAGGGCTGGTTGGTCTTGAGACTACCCGGACGCCCCTGATGATCTCCGGGCGTGCATCCACTTCAACGCAAAGCTGTGTACTCGGTCCACGGCCTCCTTCTATATGCTGGATAATCTCAGGACCTTCGTCTATGAAAGGCTCGTCATCAGTACCATCCACAGGTGCATCAAACTGAGATTCATCTTCAAATCTCCCATCAAACTGAGAGACCTCTTCAACTCTATGCTTCTGCAATTAGTACATCAATCAATTAGACAAACATCTAAGGGATGCAACCTAAACAAATGTCGTTTTACATATTTACCTTCTCATCTGGCATAGCACATGTCCAAGAGCCGAAAACCGTTTCATGAAGCAAGCGCTTTTCTCTCCTTCCCGTCCATCCATCTGCAACAAGTTAAATTTGAGTACAGAACCTTGCACAGCAATGCAAAGTATTGATCGAAACAGCGGCAGCATCAATATAAATAATTAACTACATATGCCAGCACACATACAGTGTGAGCAAGATCTGATTCTCCCGCTAAAGGATCATTATATGGTTCACCATGATAAACCCCCCTAACATATGTGCGGTCCATCCCAAAAATGTGTAAATGATCTTCCACTACATGGTGAGGCCTCCTCTCACCATTCATACATGTGCAGCGCGGGCAATACACGTCCAGGTTGGGACCTTCATGAGCTCTAACAAATCCCATAAAGGGTTGAACACCATTTATATATGAAGGGGAACATAAGTGTCCATGCAGTATCCAAGTTCTGTCCATCTGTTTAATTATGAGATACAGTGGTTGGTGATTAATTTAAGGCGAAGTAGGAAATGTATATCCATCGAGTACAAAACTATACGATATGATTATGCATTTCAGCAATCATGTCGAGTACAAAACTAAAAATTCCCATCGACATTTTAGCAAACAGATCGTGTACAAAACTCTACCATGGCATTTCAGCAAATTAACGGATCGAGTGCAGAACTGACTCTATATGCCCACGCAAATGAACAAATTGATCGAGGACAAATCGAGCGGAAAACTATAAAGTGCCAATTAGTTCGAGCATACTGACGATTTTTTTAGTAGCATCAAGAAAATACAAATCGTTAGGCCGTCTTGCCCGATGCATGATTGAGCTAGAGATAGCAGCCCTACCGTGGATCAACTTGACCGCTGGTGCATCTCGAGAAGAACGACGGGGAGGGGAAGCTTCTTCTTCGCACGGATGGGACGGGGAGGGGAAGCTCTTCGCACGTATGGGGATAAGTTGTGTAGGGGTGGGTGGGGGGTCATGCGACCGGGACGCTGGGGTGATAATTAAGGTCGGTAGGTGGTGTTTAATGGAGTTGCTGCCGTGCACAAGATTGAGGAATAGGCGGTTCCCTTTGTCGCGCGCACAATTCAAACTATCCCGCCCATGTAGTTTAAATTTGCCCTATTTTCGTTAAATCGACATAAAGTCATGTGAGTGGGGGGAAATTAGCAAAGTTGCTTGAAAATTAGTAAAACTCTGGAATTATCCTTTAAATATGCTCTACTTCGTGTGAAAATCGGGGTGTGGAGGCATATTGAGCTGTTTTATTTGTACTTTCTTCATTAAAACTCCCATTTTATGCACTTTGTATGGAAAGAAATCATTTGTACATAAATTTTGACAATGCCATTTGCAAACATTAATTGTTTTACATGCCAAGATGCACCCATCCACCAAATATGGGGCAAAAGTTTATCACAATCTAGATATGTATAATTAGTGAGAGACCCCTTTAATTTTGTGCAATTTCCACTAATTAGCTAGAGAGAAGGGGTTAATTAATTAGGCCATGTTAGGGGTTATGTGTTTTAGATTAGAGTTGTGTGGATTCAAATACAACTTCTTTATTTGTGTGCTATGATTAATCAAAACTAGATCGATCGACCACGCACACATTATTAGAGGCACATTCCTTTGCGCACAAAGTGCATGTGTGTTGTTGGCCACCAACGAGAGAGAGAGAGAGAGAGCGACGAGAGAGCGATTAAAATCCCCAAATTAAACACATATATATGCATGCAGGGTTAGGCCATGCATGCATGTTAATTATATATATATATATTGTGAGGCAAATTAATTAAAGTGTGTTTTTGATTTGAGAACTTGTCAAAATTCAAGTTAATTAATTTAATATTAGTGCTAATTATATAATTAATGAATCCCAATAATGTCTATATATATGATCGATATAGGCCATATATATTAATTGGGGTTAATCTAGGGTTTACTAGCTATATATAGAGCATGGTTTTATTAGATCGGGTTATTAGCTTGGGGCAATGTGTTTTAACGAGGGTTTGATTAGCTAGGGTTAGTTATATATATATGGTTTAGGTTTATGGTTAATGGCACATTTAGAGGACTGCGAGGACCCCTGGCCTGCTTGATGCGCAATTAAGGGTCGTCGTTGGCCTATAGCTAGCTATATAGGGTTTTATGGTTTATTTAGAGGGTTTATGTGTTAGGGTTAATTATAACTTGTTGTGAATTAAAATACAACTTTTTTTATTAGTGTGCTACACAATTAATCAAAACTCTAGCTAGATCGATCGAGTGTGCACAGACATGCATTATTAGAGGCACCCGCCTTTGCGCATAAAGTGCAAGCATAATGTGTGTCGTTGCTGGCCACCAATCGATAAAGAGAGAGATAGAGAGAGATTATTGAAATCGCCAAGAATGTTCAAATATATATATATAAATATATGCATGCATGGTAGGCCATGCATGCATGCACACTAATTATATATATATTGTGATGCAACTTAATCAAAGTGTGTGTTTTCATTCGAGAACTTGTCAATATTCAAGTTAATTAATTTATCAGCACTAATTATATAATTAATTAATGAATCTCAGGGATGTTCATACATGATCGATATAGGCCATATATATATTAATTGGGGTTAATCTAGGGTTTGCTAGCTATATATATATAGCAGGTTTTTATTAGATCGGGTTATTAGCTAGGTTGGGGTTATGTGTTTTAATTAAGTAGCTAGGGTTTGATTAGCTAGGACAGGTTAGTTATATATATATAGTTTAGTTAGGGTTAATGTCACACTTAATTTAGAGGACCGCGAGGCCCCCTGACCTGCGTGATGTGCAATTAAGTGTCGTTTGGGGCCTATATAGCTAGCTAGGGTTTAGGGTTTATAGGGTTTAGGGTTTAGGGATTAGGGTTAGGGTTTAGGGTTAGGGTCTAGGGTTGTTAGGGTTAGGGTTGTTAGGGTTAGGGTTAGCTAGGGTTAGGGTTTAGGGTTTAGGGTTTAGTGTTTAGGGTCTAGGGTTAGGGTTATCAGGGTTTAGGGGTTATTAGCGCTAGTGTTTAATTTTCACTTGTTGTGAATTAAAATGCAAATTTTTTATTTGTGTGCTACAATTAATCAAAATTAACTAGATCGATCGTGTGCGCACACAAATCGGCATTATTAGAGGCACCCGCCAACTTTGAGCATAAAGTGCATGTATGTGTGTTGTTGGCCACCAACGATAGATAGAGAGAGAGATATCAGAGAGATTGAAATCCCCAAGAATGTTCAAATCTATATATACAAATATATGCATGCATGGTAGGCCATATGCATGCACACCAATTCTATATCTATATATATATAGGATAAATACTTCCTACTCCTGGGTGTAGTTACACCCACATCTAATATACTACCATACGGTGATAGGGAGCGGTGTTTTGGAACATGGGTCCATATGCTCTCTATATTTCGAAATGCATCTTACATACATTTTAATTTAAAAAAAATTGAAACTAAAAGTTCGCGCGTACATCTTCACGTGCTACGTGCTCACAAAGTCGTTTCATAAAAAATCGACTTATCATGTGACGTGTGTAAAAAAGACAAAATTCAGTGCTAAAAATAATGCTTTTCACAAGATAAACTTTCTCTTTTTTATATAGACCACACAAAATATTGGTTTTTGGTGAAACTTGACGAACGCACGTATATTATGAAGATGTACATGTAGAATTTGTTGTTCAAATTTTTCGACATTTCAAAATATAATTTTTTAGTAGAGGGAGCATACGCACCCTAGAGCCGAATTGAATTTCCGTGATACTTTATCGGTTTGAGTATGTTACTACACTATATCTAAGATACTCCAACCCAGGTTTGGTTTAAAAAATACAACTGAACCCATAGTTTGCATTATATATCTGAAATACATGCATATGTGTACGTAAAAAGTGAGTCTATGTAAAAAAATGTACATACTACCTACAAATTAGTATATATACTACTAAAATAGTCTTACATACTTCATACTACATGTACATACTCTTTGATATGATAGATACTCTATAGATTATGAGAAACACGCATGGGTGTAACTACACCCGGGTGTAGTATGAATATGTCATATATATATTTTGCAAGACCTACAAATTGCGACATCACATTGCCCGATATGCATGTTGTCATTTTTACTCTTTTTCTAGGTACTTCATAATTTTAACCGAGGTGCCAGATGTATTTATAAGAGGGTGCTTGAAAAACTAATTTGCGGTGCCTGACATTATGCAAGTCCTGATTTTCAAGTTTGATTTTTTAAATCTATTTCGAGGTACTTGAAAATTTAACCGAGGTGCCAGACGTATTTATAAGAGGGTGCTTGAAAAGTTGAGATGTGGTGCCCTAATTTTTTGTAAGGCCTACAAATTGCAGCATGAGATTTCCCGATATGCATGTTTGGTCCTTTTTACTCTTTTTCTGGGTACTTCATAATTTTAACCGAGGTGTCAGATGTATTTATAAGAGGGTGCTTGAAAAAACTACTTTGCGGTGCCTTTCATTATACAAGTCCCGATTTGCAAGTTTGATTTTTAAAATCTATTTCGAGGTACTTGAAAATTGGCCCGAGATGCGAGACGTATTTATAAGAGGGTGCTTGAAAACTCCGCATGACTGGTGTTCAGCAACTCGACACAGCGCTCCACCGCCCTGAACCAAGGCCGACGTGACGGCGTCGAGCGCTGCGGGCGTGCAACCCCGTTGCCGTCGACTTCATCGGACCTTGCCACGGCCACGATGTTTAGAGGCATACATGACGTATACGGGCGGCTCAGACTGGTGTACATGTTCAATACGGCGCACGGTGTGCGGCATGGCGCTTGTGTACACGAGCAGCCCGCTGTATCTCGACAGACAGACAGCAGCTCCGCGGCCGATGTACGGAGGCATGCGGCAGGCCGACGTGCATGTTCTGAACAACGGACTACATGCGCATATACAGCTAACACGCCGGCGTGCATGGCAGAAGGCAGGCTTCTTGATGGACCGAACTAGCTGTGCGTGTACATGCATTGGATACACATCAGGAAAAGTCCACTGCAGTACCGGCCCGGACTAGAAACCATTTCAAATAGAACCTAGAACCCAGATTAGTTTGAATGGAAAACTACCATAATGGGAAACGTTTTTTGTTAGCCGGACCTGCTAGATTCCTGGCGTGGATGGACGGCCTCTGCCTATTTCAGTATGTGGCCCAACACTCTGCACATCTATTTATAAATAGCTCGTTTTTGAATTCAATGTGAACACTCAGTTCTAAAGGTGCACCGAAACAGAAACAAGATTCAAAATCCCTGCAATGCCATGTCATGTTCCAGAGACAAGGAGAGAGAAATTTCCTTTTACTTACTTTCTATGGGTCACACAAGAAACTATTTGGAGGAAAGAAGCACCAATCCCAAAGCACATGGACGGTGATGATAGCATGCGCTGGGGTAAGGTTACATACCAAAACCACGTCCTATATATATATATATATATATATATATATATATATATATATATATATATATATAGGTCTGCTATTCTCGAACCGGTTCGAGAATAACTATTCTCGAACCCTTTCTGAACTTCCCGGTACATGGATCTGAACTTCTTCTTCCCTGAATCTGAACTTCCCTACGGACTTCAATATTGTACAGGGCGAACTTCCGAAACTTGAGTCTAGTTTGAACTGAACTTCAGAAAAAATAGCGAACTTCCGTCGCATCTGAACTTCTCTGGAACCACTTGTGAACTTCCGGGTGTTTCACTAGTGAACTTCTCGACGGAATACCAGAATTGCATATTCGTGCGGACAGTATTTTCATGTTGAATTTTAAACCGCTTATCGGATTGATGAGTATAATATACCGTTGGATTCGTACGAAAATTTCACAACTTTTTCGTGTTCATTGTTTTCCCAAATTATGTATTGTTTAAAACTAATTTGAAATATACAAAACAATGTTTTCGCGGATTTCTCTATTTTCGTGCAGTTTTGGGGTTCTAGTTTTCAACCGTTTATCGGATTGATGCGTATGATATACCGTTGGAAAGCTGGTGACTAGGCGCACCTTTTTCGTGAAGAACACTTTCCTAAATTCTTTACAGTTTAAGAGCAGATTTGAAAATACGTGATTGCGTTTTTCAAATTTCTCGATTTTTCGAGCTGTTTTTGGGGCTTATTTGCGAACCACTTGTCCGAATGTTCCAAATGATATTGCGTTGAAAAGATATTGATTAGGCGCATATTTTTCATGTTGAATGTTTTTCCAAATTCTAAATGGTTTTAGTTTAATTTCAGAAATATATAAAAGTGAAGATAACGCCGACACGAGAACATTTCGAAATTGGCTCATCTAGATTGATTAGGTGTGACATTGTGGTATGTTGGAGTATTAATAGGGTTATATTAGTGCTAATTGTAAGTGGAGTTGGTCGATTTACGCTAACGGTAGTCGTACGAACGGTTTCTATGCGTGTGATTTCCGCCAAGAAAAACAGAGTGCGCGAGCTGCTCGAATATGGAACTGAACTTCCCAATATATGTTAGTGAACTTCCAGTCGCGGTTTAAAAGTTTTAGACATGCTCAAAATATACTTCCTACATGGTTCAAAGTGAACTTTCGCACCGGTACAAAGTGAAGTTCGACAAAGGTAATACTGACAAAAAGTAATTTTCTAGCTTGGTTTAAGTGAAATGTCACGCGGTACCAAGTAAACTTCGCCCTGGCCAAAGTGAATTTCGGTCAAAGGTAAACTTCCACGCGGCACAACGTGAACTTCCCTTCTGACAAAAGTTATTTTTTTTCTTGACTAAAGTTAATTTTGACAAAAAAAAATTCCGTCTTGTTTAAAGTGAACTTCTATGCGGTACAAAGTAAACTTTTTGTCCGACCAAAGTGAATTTCGACAAAGAGTAACGTTTCAGCATGCCAAATGTGAACTTCCACACGGTGAACAAATATAAAGGTTCAAATGATATCCACTGAACACATTGTTCATATCTTTGTCATCAAGGCGATTGTCCGCGCTAAAAACCATCCTCTATTTTTGCATTTAAAAACTATTGCACCATCATAATATAAAATGTAGAAAGGTGATTAATCGTCTATAGTATTATATTTTAGCAGTAGTATCCAAACTGAAATAGCAAGAGACGTAACTTTAACGAATTAGGAGACGTGAGCTTCACAAGAAGTGAATTCTAGATGATGTTATTTCATCTTATGAAGATCGTGGCCAGCATAAAGAAAAAGTAACATCACGGACATATGAAGTGAACAAATGAAAGAAATTTCATGGAACTCCCTGAACTTCCGTATGAGAAATTTAGTATCTTTTTTTAATGCCTAAGTCATACGAGCAATCCTTCACATATCAAATATGTGTACTTCCATTATTTTTGCACGGTTCAAGCACACAGAGCTTACTTCCTGGAATGAAGACAATTAGTGCACTTCCGAATATAAAAGTGAGTTCACCGTCCATGTACTGCAACACAGCTCACACAATTTTTACAAAGCAGTGCAAACTAATCAGCAATCGCACAAGCACTGTATGCTAGCAAACAAAATTTCTAAAATAGATATCAAATGGTACACGCCTAGTAGCAGTTCAGAACTATGCACATGCTACCCCACCTGGAAGGCTTGCACCACGTCCAAAAATCAGCAATTGATATAGGGAAGCTAGCTTTGATCCATAACACCTTCCTGCTCCGATGGTTTCGATCGCCAACATCTTCTGCATGGCGCTCAACTTTGGTGACTTGTGGCCTGCACGGTGGGCTTCAGGCCGCAACAGTCTGAACTTCCCCAAAAACAGTCTCGAGCTTCATGGCACATGATGGACTGGAGTCTCACAAGAACAATTCACCTCACAGCACCGCAACTCCCCCTTCACTATAACTAGTGGGTACCCTCCGAGAGAATCCAGAGCGCCATTTGCGTGGGAGAGATGGTACCTGGCGGAGGATCACGCACCCGCTCGCAGAAGGTATCGGCCAGGGAATCAGCGGTACAGGGCCCTGTTCAATAATTTTAGGACATGACTGCCACCAGCGCGACATGCTACTGCAGAAACCTGTCATGCCAACAAATAGGTTCATCAGTTAGTATCAAAGGAAGAAAATAAGAGAAGAGAATCTAGATGTATTAGATAGAGAAGCTACAGCGAACTTGCATGGGAGCTAGAATGGAGCACAAAATACACAACAACTTTTAAATGGCCAAATCAAATATAAGCTCACAGCTGCAGGCATTCTAAACAAATTAAACAACAGCTTGTTAATGCACCAGCCTATGTTGGACTAATTGAACTTCTCCAATGTATAAAAGTGAACTCATGCAATATATATAAAGTGAATTTACAGCAATCAACTAATGTTTAGTTCAAATCAATAATACATTGCTTTCAAATAAAATGAACTTGGCGAGAAAATGAACTTGGCCATGTAAACAATATGAACTTTTTTGCTTCTACATCGCAAATCATTGTACCTTTTTAAAATATAATATATCATGCATAGCAATAATCTTTGTATGCAACAATATAAACGGACTTCAGTATATTTATATATGACAAACTTCTGGTGTACAAAGAGCGATTTTCTTGTGTTTCTCTGTTTTTATATAAAGTGAACATGCTAGCAGCGGAGATCGACGGAGCTTGTGTAAAAAAACTTCCCGCGCTAACATAATGAACTATGAACTTCTTGTATTCACATTTTTGCTCATGAAATGAATCACACAACAAACTACCAGCCAAACTATATTTTTTTTTATTTCTATACTGGTAGTTTAGAAGGAACAATACAGGTTTAGCTTCATGTCATTCAAAATTAGCAACAGATAACTTCCAGATTTGAAAATAGTGAACTTCGTGACAACAAAATGCGAACTTTTTTTCATGGGTGAATTGGACCCTTTTTGCCGAAAAAAAAGAATTATCTACACTAGACCAATTGAACTTCTGAAAAATAAAATGAACTCTCCCACCAATAAAACTGAACTTCGACAAAAAAATAACTTTCACAAGGAACTAAATGAACAATTGCACTATCTAAACCTAATGGATGAACTAAATAAACATGTAGCAATAAATGTAAACTTCATGAATTTGGAGAAGTGAACTACAAGGATTAGAAGAAGTTAACTTCACCTGTACTGCACTCGGTCTCGAGAGAACATCGCCAGCATTATGTAGCCTCTCAAGTAATGCGCAAACACTAAATTAACTACCTGCCAACATATAATGAACTTTCAGACAGGAAAAAGGCGAACTTCCTCAAAAATAAACTTGTAGAATTAACATGTTTTCAGACATGCATCAACATATATTTGAATAATTGAACTCCTAGGCGAGAAAAAACGAACTTCAATCGTGCCATTGTCTCTATCCATAGAAAACAAAAATGGTAATTAAAAATGGCAAATTGAAAAGCCTTATGTCCCATATTCAAAATATGTAATAGACATCAGTACCCATTTTCATAACCATATATGAGTACCACCAATGCATTTGTATCCTGCACTCTCTACACACGCATTCCCCAAACAGATCACAAGAAAATCAAGCCTATCAGTTCATCTAAAAATGAATTCCCCGCACATACATTGTAAAATATTCTATCTAGCAGGAATATATAAAATGAAAATAGAAGTAGATGTGAACTTCGCAAATTAAGAGAAGTGAGCTTCACAGATTAGAATGAGGAATCTTCAAATGAAAACCATCGGCAGTTCAGCACCGGACAATCAGCAGTTCAATAGACTAGAAACAGTTCAGACTTCAAACATGTGCAAAGTGAACCCAACTAATTGCTTCTTCTTGAGCTCCTGGAATATAAAATGTAAACTTGACATGTGAACAATATGAACTTCTTTTTTCCTTCTATACCGCAAATTATAGTACTTTTTCAAATATAAGATATTGTTCACAGCAATCATCTTTTGTAACCAACAGTATGAACAGACTTATTATCTATATAAGGCGAACTTCCAATGTACAAAGAGCAAACTGCAACATGGCCTACAGTAAACTGCGCCATGGCTACTGGGTCACAGATGGTACTAAGGAGAAGTGAACTATAAGGATTAGAAGAAGTGAACTTCACCCATCCCGCACCCGTCCCGACGAAACCTAGGAGGAAGGGTCTGAGAGAAATATGAACTTCACTTCACCAAATGGCAGCAGTTGAGAATATGAATTAGAAGCAGTTCAGAAGTGAACTAGAAGCATTTAAAAACCATTAGCATCCCAACAGCGTTCTAGCAACAGTTCATTCATTAAAAAAAAAACTGAACTTCAATATTTGTGTTGCGAACAAAATTAACTCCTGCGCAGACGAAAGTGAACTTTAATGTTGATATAAAGTGAACTTTTTATCAGGGAAAAGTGAAGTTTCAAACACAGAACAATGGAAGGTAATTTCACGGAACTGCGCTGCCTATGTAAAGCATCTTTGTAAGGTACCTGTATTTTGTTATCAGTGATAAGCGCAGCCAACTCTTTCTCTAACAAGGACACAGTGGTCTTGAAGGCGACAGCCATTGTATTGAGATCAACAGATATAAATGGGAATGTGTACTGTATGATAGCTTTGTGGCGAATGTCCTTGTACAGAACTTCTAAATGTTCATGCAAATGTATATCCAGCAGCAGGTTTGACTTCAGCTTCTCAAGATACCCCAGACATGAGCCATAGCGACTGATATGAAAAATCTTGTGATTAGCTAATAACAAACAGGTACGAAGAACAAAGAATGGCTGTTTATGAAAGAAAACGGAAAACGAAATGCACAATCTAGTAGCATCAAAGACATACATAAGCATCTACAAAATACTACCTCGGTTAATATGGAACGAAGGAAATACACACAAAGGAATTCTTAATGTACTGGACAACTATGAAATAACATCTTATAGTAGAAAGTCTGTTGCCAGCATTGCACATAACAAATTGGCTAGAATGCGATAATGCAGGTGAATAAATAGACATTAGAAGGACATTATTTCTTAGAGAACAATGAAAACACATATTTCATTCATCAATTTACCAGCAAACTAGAATAGTGTTTCATAATTAATTGGTTTAAAACACATTTCATCACATGTTTTAGTAACTGGTTATTAACGAATCAATTCAATAAGTGCTAGCTAGCTATGAAACAAAATAGAACAAGGACTGTGATGAGAATGCTGTACATACAGAGAAAGTTTGAGCAGAAACCCTTGACGACCACCCTCTGGTGGTTGGTATACACGAGCCTCTTGCTGCAGAGCCATACCATCTTGGCGTCCCGAAAGCCCACAAGCAGCCTGCTGGCGATGGAGTGAACTTCACAAGCACCTCTCGAGCGTGCGTGTCAGCTTGTTGCTGGTAAGAGGAACACGGGAAGAGCGGCGCTGCTTGTCACCAAGCATCTATAGTTCCTTCGAACAAGCAATGAACTCCATAGCGTCGCAGTAGTGGACTGTCGGTCGTCACAAACACAGAACTATCAAAGAACTTGATTAATTTGTAGCAGATTATATAATGCATATGGAGCTTCAGTTTAACCTTCCAACACTTTCGAGGTGAACTTCCAGCGTGTGGAAAGTGAATTTCAACGTGATGTAAAATGAAGTCGCACCCAAAACTTCATGACAATAACATGAACTTATAGACAAAAAGAGATTAACTTCCACGTGATGCTCGATTACCAGTGAGCTCACGCGACGGCAACCATTGAACCACTTGGCGAGCTACATGTAAGTACAGAGGAGGCAGGGGAGGCCGCCGAGGTTCCGACCTTGATGGAAGCGAACTTCCATTGCCGGCGCTGTTGACTTCCCGAGACAGGGCGCGGGTCTCTTCCAAGGCGACGGCGGCACTCGAGACCACATCCGGGGCGAATACAGCGCGGGCGCTCGGTCAGGGCGATGGCGGCGTGGGTCCTCGCCGTGGGGTACGGTGGCATGTAGCCTTGGCCAGGGCGACGGAGGCGAGGGCCCTCGGGGAGGGCGATGGCGGCACGGGTCCTCGGACCGGGAGACGGCGGGGCGGAGCCAAGCCTGGAAAAATGCGGCGCGGGGCCTCAGCCTGGGCGTCGGCAGCGATCCAAGGGCGGATCGACGGGCGGTGGATCGAGGTAGCAGGGAGAGAGTCGCGAGGTAGCAGGGAGAGAGTCGCGGTGGATCCGGGGTAGGTGGGGAAGGGGGGCGGGGCGACGCGGTGGCTCACCGGCGGTGAGACGTGGAGCAGCAACCGCGGCGGCGGTAGTGGCGGCGTGCGGGACGGAAGGTGAGGGCGGCGTGCGGGTTCTGCGCGTGGTCGGGGAGGGGATGGGGAGTTCATTTACTCCGGGTGGGTCGGGGCGGGACCGGCGGGGTTCAGGTCGAGTGTTTTTTTGCGTGGGTCGGTTCAGTTGGTTTTAGGGGGTTCGAGAATAGCTATTCTAGAACCCCTCTTAAGGGGGGTTCGAGAATAGTTGGGCTATATATATATATATATATATATATATATATATATATATATATATATATATATATATATATATATATATATCGACGCGGATTTGCTACCATGGTGGCTAGCTACGCACCCTGTTGTGGTCGTTGGATCGTGCACCGTGATCTGTGCAGCAAAACGGCCGTTAGCCGAGCTCCGTTAGTCGTTTTGGATGGTTCCATGGTCATTTCGAATGCTGGCCAGTTGTCGTTTCATGTGCTGTTTCCGTTCATGTGCCGAATGAAATGTAGTACAGTAAAGTTGGCATTAGTTTCTACTTGTAAAAGTGCATTGAAAGTCAGATTGGTCGTACAGTGAGGTTGGCCTTCGTTTCGATTAGTAAAAATGCACTTTCATTAGACATCAGATTGACGTTCGAAACAACAGATAAACTTGCAGTATTTTGGTGTTCTACCAGAAATTTTCCCTCATAATTTTTTACACTTCATTTAAATGAACATGAGATCTGAATTAGATACACACCATGCACAAATGTGCGAACACTTCTTTTGCACTTTGATCTGAAATCCATCCAGAAATACATGTCTATGAACAAATCTGAAATAAAAAATGTGGGACCAGAAGAATCACTAGATCTAAAATAATGGTTAAAAAGCATTCCAGAGGTCTACTCCAGCTCGCCGCTGCCACCAATCCACCTACTCCTCCCATGGTCGTTCCACTGGTTTTGCAGCCCATGTTCATTAGGCTCGATCAGACTATACAACACGGGCTCCATTCAAGAATAATAACCACAAGAAAGCATATGCACAAAATCAAAACAAGGCAAAAAAGACAAGAAATGAAGTTTGGTTCATGTGCTTGGTTGGATGGTTTGGTCCATGTGCCGAGTGAACATATACTTTCATTGTAAAACTGAAAGTAGTACAATGAAGTTGGCATTGGTTTCGGCTTGTAAAAATACACTTTCATTGGACACCAGATTGGCGTTCGAAACAAAGATGAACTTATGCTAGAAATTCCAATAGAAAGGCAGCACTTGTACCTCTGAATTGAGATATACTTCCAGCACACAAAGATGAACTTACACTACAAATTCCAACAAACTAGCAAATGAAATCTGGATCGAAAACACACCATGTAGGAGTACAGAAAAACAACATGGAACTGATTCCCCTCAAGCGATGAAGCAAATCCATAATCAAAAAAGATAAATAGAAGAAACAAATCTAGATCGAGGAAAACAAAGGCTAGACTGACACGCTCAACAGGCTGCCCCATGCGGTCATGCCCATGGTCCGATGCATCATCACTATTAGATTGTTGCTGGACAGAGCATGGAACTGGGCTGTCGGACGAACGCGTGGACTATCTCCCTGTGTGCATGACACCAAAATCAGAAACCAAGTCAGACAAAAAAATAGACACAAATTCAGACTCCAATTCAGCCAAATATTTGTCCCAACTAAGTTTGGTGAGTGAGAAAGAAAAATGGGATCTTTGCCAGAAATCAGGGAAAGAAAATAGGAAGAGAGCTCGACTAAATCTGGAAGATAGATCTGGAAGATAGATCGAACAGATACAAATTCGAGTGTTGCCAAATTGAAAAACAAGCGGCTACAAAAATAGTATAAAAAATGGGATCTAATAGATCGGTCCACTGACCACGATCTCCAGAATGTCTGGATGGAAATACCAACCATTCCAAAGAATCAAATCTCACGAAACTAGAGACCAGCAAAAATTCACAGAGTGGGGATCGAATCTGAACGCTACAGAACCAGCACACATGCACCGGCCGCCGGCTCGCCTTGGTTGGATCGCGGATGTGCCGGTGGCGGAGAAAGAAGGAGCGGGGCCTGGGCAGTTGGGCCAGAGGAGATTTGGGTATGCTGATGTCCACAGCTCCGCCCCACCTCACCGGAGAGCCACCTCCCAACCTCCTAGCCTCCGCATCTGGATCGAGCGGGCGTCGACCAGGGCGTCAGGATTCTGCAGGCTTTGACCTCGGCGTCTGGAAGCATAGTAGGCGGCAGGTACCGCGTGCGTCCGGCGGCGGGAGGAGACGCATGGGTCCAACGGCGGGGATCCAGACGAAAAAATCAGGCGGCGAGCTCCCCGGCTCGGTTCTCCGGCATGGAGATCGACACGGATCTGAGCTACCCGGCCGCAGTAACAACAGTGGAGAGGAGGCTCTAGAAAAAAGGATACAAATCCAAATTGAAAAAAAAAATGCAGATCCAGATCGAGAAAAAAGAGAACGAAATTGATGGGCCAAGCTGGAGTTGATGGGAAACACAGGGATGAATCGGGGCCACGCCACGGACGGATGCAGGGAAGAAGCGGCGGGACGAGCTGGATCCGACGGGAAACACGGTGGAAGTGGGGTCGGGAGAGCCGGCGGAGCTGCGTATATGGTGGGCGTCGGGTGAGGTGAGGGAGAGGGGGGCATCTGTGTGCGTGGTGGCTGGTGGGTGTGCCTTGCTGGGTTTGGGTCGGTTGGAGTGAGAGAAAACGTGGCCCGGTGGGTTTGTGGTCGGTTGGAGTAGCTGACGGGAAAGTTGATCTGCGGTTGGAAATGCCTTATAGGATGATCTAATGGTAATAGGTGGGTGCATAGCTAGCACCCATGGTAGCCCACTATTTTGCATATATATATATATATATATATATATATATATATATATATATATATATATATATATATATATATATATATATATATATCGAAAATTACTAGGTGCAAAGGAGGGTACCTACCCTCCCCTTCTGAAATCGACGCTAATAGGGTGCACAACTAGCCATGCGGGTAGCCCACTATTTTGCATATATATATATATATATATATATCGAAAATTACTCGGTGCAAAGGAGGGTACCTACCCTCCCCTTCTGAAATCGACGCTAATAGGGTGCACAACTCGCCATGCGGGTAGCAAATCCGCGTCGATATATATATATATATATATATATATATATATATATATATATATATATATATATATATATGGGAAATAGTGGGCTACCTAGGTGTATAGCTACGCACCCTCATCTGACCATTCATGAGTCTTATAGGAGATTTTAGACCGTAGATGCATTTAACGCCGTTAGCATCTTCTGTTTCTCTCTCGTTCCTATCTAAACCTATCCCCACATGCCCACTCATCCCCGCAACCACCTCCCCAACACCAGAGCTCCACCAAACCCCACACCACCGCGCCCCACTGCCGGCCAGGTTCTCCCGCTCCACCTGCTTCCCTACCGAGCTAGCCGCTCTGGCGCTCCACAATCCGACCGGTGCCGCAGTGCCACCCCTCAACTCCCGCTCACTCGACCGCGCTGGAGTCTGTCGGCGTCAGCAAGGGATGGAGGAAGATGACCTCGCTCGCTTGTCCCCAGACCCTGACTCGACATATGGAGCCGAAAGCATGTGGGCGGCGGCCGCTTGGAGCCGTTCTCGCAGCAGGTCTGGCGGACGGGGGAGGCCACCCGAGCGAGGCATTCGTAAAGGGGTCGTGCAGGGCAGACCACCACCGCGCATCTCCGGCCATACTCCACTGCTCTGATGGCTTATTTTCCCCGGCGCTGCCCCGGCCATCCCAGATCCCACTGTTTCGGAATTGAGTCGCTTCCTTTTCCGTTCGGGTTTTCTTCTGTCAAATCCCAGATCCCACTTTTTTTGTACAACCAGATCCGAAAATCATCGCATAATTTGATACATTTTAGTTGGTGTTCTTCCGCGTGGGCAGTTCCACAGTTCTGTGCGATCGCTATTTTCGATCAGAAAATTTATTGTAGATGGTGTCGTGCTTCTGCACGTCTCGCGGGTGGTCGCCATGGCTGGGTCATGTTTCTTTGGTTGCTTTTCCCAGGGACTTGATTTGCGTTTTCTATTTTTTTCTATCTAGATTTGCTTCACCTTCTTTCCGCGATCTGTATTTTGCTTCACTATTTGAGCGATTCAGGTGATGTTGGACTTCGATGTCACCTTATGTTGATTTGTTGTGCATATGTTTTGTTCTCGATGCAGATACCATGTTCATTTTCAAATAAAGGAAAAAAAATGAGAGAACAGTGGGTCTGGTGTGCTGATGATGTGACAGCGGCAGATGATGGTCATTTTGATCTAGTACAAAAAATGCTGCTGAAATTTTTGTGTTCGTTGACTGCGGATGCTGCTCTCGGTGGATTGATGTCTTTGGGGTCTCATCTTTTCTTCTTTCCGAATTTTGTAGGGACTAATTAGCCTGCAGGCTGCCTCCTCCATACTGAAATGTTTTGGCTGACCACCTCCGAATCTTTTTATTCGTTCTGATTTTCTAGACTTCCATGTCACCTTATGTTCTTGCCTGTCCATAGCTGAATTGGTGCTTGTCCTCTTTGCTTAAATTGAATTTTATTTCGGATGGTTTGATCTCCTCTTATTCTCTCTTTAATTTTGTGCAATTTTTCTTTTGGATGGTTTTAGCTATGCTCTGCTCCAAATTTGCTTGCCTGAAGAACTTGCTCTGATGCTCATAAATTGGTACGCGAGAGAGGCGGGCGGAGGCAATTCGCGTGCAGGAGTTAGCCTCGCCGTCCGAAGCAGGCCGCGCGGTGATATTTCTGTAATTCTGTGTGATTAGCCACTTAAATTTTGAGGATGGTTTTGTGTCTACAAAAAATGCCAGTAGTTGGATATTTATGTGAGGATTTCAGGCCGCGCGGTGGTGTTGCTGTGTGATTAGTCACATAAAAGGGATTTTATCTTTTTTTGTTCATGTTCGTTCTCTCTCTCTCTATTGAAGGTCCATTATCAGAATTCCTATGTCGATTCACCATGAAATTTGGTTCAGGCGGCGACTGTAAGTACACATGTCCACGGCCGGAGATGGTAGTTCGTGCGATTTGATAGATTTTTCTTCTTGCCGATTTCTTCTCCCCATCCGTGCGATTTCTTACTGGAATCCTCCTCCTTTTCTTTGGTTTGTCTGCTTTTGGTTCCATGGGTACGGGTCGAGGCCTCATTTGACCTTTCCGTCCCTATTTAACCCTTTTTCTTCTTCACTTTTTGTTTTGCTTTTCTGATTTTGATCCAGTATGACATGATGTTTCATTCGATTATTGTTGACACTGAATAAACATGCATGAAACTCCCGATTTGTGTTTGTATCTTGAATGGATCTGTAAATTAGCGGCAAAAAAGGAATCAATCTATGAAATTTTCTTTTAAGCTGGAAGTGAATGGATTGGATGAATATGCAGACGCCCACACCTCGCTGGTGGCCTTCTGATGATCGCACGGTGGAGGGCTCCACCTGTGTGAAAAGGACACCTTTTTGTTCTCATCGTCACAGACGGGAACGACTAACAGAATGCAACGGCAACACGAATCATGAGAAAATATCGAACGACCCTAAGGCTATGCACAGCTATCACCCTAGGTAGAAAATCCGCGTCGATATATATATATATATATATATATATATATATATATATATATATATATATATATATATATATATATATATATAGGTCTGCTATTCTCGAACCGGTTTGAGAATAACTATTCTCGAACCCTTTCTGAACTTCCCGGTACATGGATCTGAACTTCTTCTTCCCTGAATCTGAACTTCCCGACGGACTTCAATATTGTACAGGGCGAACTTCCGAAACTTGAGTCTAGTTTGAAGTGAACTTCAGAAAATATAGCGAACTTCCGTCGCATCTGAACTTCTCTGGAACCACTTGTGAACTTCTCGACGGAATACCAGAATTGCATGTTCGTGCGGATACTATTTTCATGTTGATTTTCATACCGCTTATCGGATTGATGCATACAATATACCGTTTGATTCGTATGGAAATTTCGCAACTTTTTCATGTTCATTGTTTTCCCAAATTCTGTATTGTTTAAAACTAATTTTAAATATAGAAAACAACGTTTTCGCGGATTTCTCTATTTTCGTGCAGTTTTAGGGTTCTAGTATTTAAACCGTTTATCGGATCGATGCGTATAATATACCATTGGAAATCTATTGACTAGGCGCACCTTTTTCATGTACAACATCTTTCCAAATTCTCTGTGGTTTAAGAGCAGATTTAAAAATACGTAATTCCGTTTTTTTAACTTCTCGGTTTTTCGGACTGTTTTTGGGGTCTTATTTCCGAACCACTTGTCGGAATGTTTCAAATGATATTGCGTTGGAAAGATATTGACTAGGTGCACCTTTTTCGTGTTAAAGGTTTTTCCAAATTCTATAGGTTTTAAGTTTAATTTTTGAAATACGCAAAAGAGAAGATAACGCCGACACGAGAATATTTTTGAAATTGGCTCATCAAGATTGATTTAGGTGTGGTATTGTGGTGTGTTGGAGTATTAATAGAGTTATATGATTGCTAATTGTATGTGGCGTTGGTCAATTTACGCAATCAGAGGCCATATGAATGATTTCTATGCCTATGATTTCCACCCATAAAAATAGAGTACGTGAGCTGCTCGAATATGGAAGTGAACTTCTCGATATCAGTTAGTGAACTTTCGGTCGTGGTATAAAATTTTCATGAATATCCAAAGTACATGAGTTGCTTCAATATGTAAGTGAACTTCTCGATATTTTGTTAGTGAACTTCTAGTCGGGGTATAAAAGTTACACGAATATTCAAAGTACATGAATTACTCCAATATGGAAGTGAACTTCCTCCGAAGCTCCAATAAGTGTGTCAACCGAATGCTCACTTTGAATGCTCAAATAAGTGTGTATTGAACTGTTTTTTTTGTAAAGAACTTCCTCCGTTGTCCTAGTGAACTGTCGTACACATATGTAACCTAAATCATGTAATTCCCTGTACATGCATTAACATAAACATATCATGGATGGCAAAATTGAACTTTCCAGTTGCATTAACTGAGTTTCAGCAATAAAAGTTAAACTAATAATTATTAGTACTTCTCCACAACTAAACAGAAAAAATTGCGACATGTTCAAGGCTAACTTTTTGTGGCAATTGTGCTGAACTCGCAGCGCACTTAATGTGAACTTCCAAGCGAAAAAGTACCAATGAACTTGGGAAAGAAAAGTGAACTGTCTGGAGCTAACCAAGTGAACTTGACAACCAAAGGTAAAGTGCACATAATAGCAAAATCAAAGAGTGAAAGTACTGTAAACGAAGTGCAAGTCACAGGAATACATTTCCAATCATAAAAAAACACTCAATCTGTAAATGAAAATCACACACACATAGCAGCCACAAGTTCATAGTTACACAGGTCATTGAGCAAGTTCGCAAACCAGCTGCTGCATCTGTTTTCACAACCCAGCCAGACGCGGTTCGCGAGTTACTCAATACGCTAGCAAGTGACCTTGAAACATCAGCCCAGCTTGTCACCATCATTTCTGTTGTACGCAATAGCCAACATACTCGTATAATCTTCAACAATCTTCATTATATTATCTGAGGCTGATATACCATCTGTTCGTTTGGGTTCCTCAAATTCACATGAGAATTTACCTGAAACAACAAGATGCCTATCAGTCACTTTCTGATAACTCTATGCTAATAATTACATCGTTACTAGCTCCACTAGCATCAACATGTGCGTGTAGGTTCAAATAGGAAACATAGCATATATATGAGTTGAGAGATTTAAAGTTCAGACCGTTTAGTGCACTTATAAAAAACATGGATTATGCCTTCTCTAAGAAATATCTGAACTTCTCCACGAACAAACTAGTATTTGATGATAACATATATACTTTGGTATAACCGAACTGCTCACAGTTAACATGTGAACCGCCTAGTGCTATGAAAAACACAAGCAAGTACGGTCAAAATAAAATCAAAAGAGTGAACTCCATATGAGAATAGAGCGAACACACATACACACAGCTAACCTAAGAAGAGTGAACTTTTCAGGAACAAATAAGTGAACTTCTCCATAGCAAAGAACAAATAAACCACAGATGAATTAATTTTATGTGTATAAATAGAGATGCTATTTTTTCTAGATTGGCTGACAGTGAACTTATGGCAAACTTTCACCACAGAAATAAAACTTCTACAAAATGATATGTAAACTTTTCTTCGTAAGAAAAATGAACCTCTACATTTTATTTCTTTAGAACCCCCCCTAAGAGTGGTTCAGTTTTTAGGGATGAAATTAACTCGGAATGAACTTTGTCAACAATAGACCAGAACTTCGATTAAATGTTTGATGTCAAGATGGAAATAAATAACAAGTGCACTGTCTAAACCGAATGAGTGAACTTCATAAAACTAACAGGTGCACCGAGGGCATTTTCTGCTATCTTTTGTAACAGGAAAGTGAACTCCCTATTTGTCCTAATTGAGCTTCTCACAATTAACATGTGACCTGCTCAGTGTTGCAAATAAACAAGCAACTACAACCTAGAATAAAATCACAGGCAGCAATAGCATTTCGTATAGCACCAGCCATCATAGCAACCATAGTCTAGAGTGCGAGTAGCAGGCTGACCTGGGCATGAGAGACTCGCCAAAGGCGTGGACTCCTAAGACATTATTGCTTCCATGATGTGGGTGAAGTTATCTGGCAGCGGTCCGCCTGGGTATCCACATAGGCGCTCATAAGAGTCCACGGCCACACACCTGGGAGACCAAACTTCATGTCGTTGTAGATCAATCTTTCTAATAATCCAAACAAATTGCATCTCGTTAATCTCTCACATTCAACATTGCACAAGATGGAAAAAGTTACAGACCACTAGACAAAAATGACAAATCAACATAGAAATGAACTTTTCCGTCAAAACATAGTGAACTTCATAGACCGACGGACCAATTTTCCGGACAAAACATGTGTGAACTTCCGCAAGTACTGGTATGAATTCAGGTCTAATAATGCATTTCCCAAAAAAAAAACGTCAATGCTAGTGCAATCCTCATACGCAGGTAATGCACTTCTCCAAATTGAAGAATGAACTTCGAAAATAATTTTACGTGCTGAAAACATTCAAGTTTGACAAAAAATGCACGCATACACAATCTGTAAAAATTTCCCACACACGCATTGCCAACACAAGTTCTAAAGTAGTACAACAGTAGCAAATGCACCTGCAGCATATGTTTTTGCCAATAAAATAGCAGTTTAGAGTGATGGAGTTCAGACTTCAGACGGAATAATCTGATAGCAGCTCAGACTGCAAAATTCAGAGTCTACAAGAAATGGGGAGACTCACGTTGCCACAATGTTTGTTCCTAAGAGTTGGGATGTCCATGGTACTGTTAAACGGTGAATGTTACTGAACTGGTTTGGATTTAGAAAAGCCATCATCCAACAATGATTATATTTTGTATGCCCAGATATTTCTTTAATAAATTTTTTGAAGTTGTGCGCCCTAGTAAGACGCCCAAGATCAGATCTTGTACACAAAACATGCGAAGATCTAACAGTCTAGCTAACTAGACTCATTATTAGCAAACACATAATGAAACTGTAAGAAGCTCTTCGCACGTCAGTCTCTCTGTTCCCTCCCTAGGTGCTTACCTGAATCGCCCCTAAATCCCACTTAGAAATATTACTTAACGGCTAGGAAGATCCCACACCTAATTATTATAAAAAAGAAAGATAAATGAAAGTGACATTTTGACATTCCACGGAAGTAAACTGATGTACTAAACTGGGCTATTTATGCAACTGGACCGAGTAGTAGTTCTCGCTTGTTTTGAGCTAAACATAGCAGCTGAGGTCGCCTCTTGCTTGGCAAGACGCCTGAATCATCAGAGATCTGGACAAAATGATGTAAGATTAGCTACAAAATTACCTGGGATGCAGCGCTCCACCATATGAACTTCTCCTGGACTCTACCGAATGGGCAACAAACAGACAAGGGCCTGGTGCTTCTAGACCTCGCTGCGCAGTCATCCTCTTGATGGAACTAAAATCACCAAATTTGAACTCGAATCTACACAGCAAGAAGGTAGGCTCCTCCATGGTGGATCGGAGCGGGGTTTGTTGAGGCTCTAGTGCAGCGCTGCAGGCGAGTGGAAGTTCAGTCTAGGATGAATTGAACCTTTTTATCAACAAAAAATTGAACCCCGCAGCTGTACCAAATGAAATTCTCAGAAATATAAAAGCTAAATCCACATTCTTTTGTTTTGAATTGGGTTCTTATCGTGTCCCTTTAACTGAAGCTATCCGAGAAACTAAATGAACTCGCGAAAATAGGAAGTGAACTGCCTCTTTTGAATAATTTTAGCTTCTCTTTATATTGCACAAAACTTATCTACTGCATTTTATTTTCCTTTCATGAATAAAAGAAAATTTGGTTCTCACAGCCATATCAACAAGCACATAGGGAGCACCAAACCGCTATCGGAAAACAAGATCAATTTGCAATTTTTTTTGTCAAAACTACTCTGAATCACAGGGAAAAGTTTAACACCAAAATAGATCAGGGGAGAGAGAGCTGCGATTGATGTTTTTGGTCATGCCTTGCTTGCTAGGGAGCTGTTGCAGAGCTGCATTATTAAGAGCACTAACTGATGTTCAGAAACGGCGAGCAACAAGTTCAGAACAGAAGTTAAGTGGAAAGCAAAAGTAGAAGATGTCAAACCTGGCGGTTAGTAATAATATTCCGGTCCTGGACTAATTGAACCGCTCCATGATGTCAAAAAATAATTGACTTAACTGCCCGTAGCTGAGAAGTGAGCAGCCGCTCTTGCCTGCCAGTCGAGGCTGAAAACTGAATAGCGCTAGGTGAACTCCCAGGCGGCTCATAGTTGAGCTGCAGGGAAGGGGAGGACGGAGCGCCAGGTGCAGGGGATCGGAGCTGTGGCGCGCGAATCTGCAGGGGAGGGGATTTAACGATGCACGACCTGCAGGGGATGGGATGGGCTGCTCAGTAGTAGGGATGGGATTTGGTGGTGCGCGAGCTGCAGGGGAGGAGATCGGCGGAGGGCGAGCTGGGAGGAGGGTCGCCGCCGGCTGGTAGGTCGCAAGACGTGGCCCCTGGGAGGCGGGGAGCACCCGGCGCCGGCGATACGGGGGATTCGGGCATGGGGTTGGTGGAAGATGGGGTGGTACGGGTGGGTGCCTTGTTTTTTGGGGGGTGGCTTCAGTACAACAGCAAGATGCGCAGGCGTCACGGTGGTGCCGAGGTGCTACGGTCTGGGAAGGAGATGGGTTCTGAGATGAGGGCTGCCGCCGGGGAGGAAGGTGGTGCGCCGATGTGGTGTTGCCACCAGTGATGAAGGAGATGCAGGGATTCGGTGCCGGCCGCCAGGAAAAAGGCGGGGCAGGAGTTGGGGCCGGCCGCGGGGAAGAAGGTGGGGCGGGAGTTGGGGCCGGCCGCCGGGAAGAAGGTGGGGCGGGAGTTGGGGACGGCCGCCGGGAAGACGGTGGGCGGGAGTTGGGGACGGCCGTCGGGAAGAAGCTGGGGAATTTCACAAGGAGGAGAAGTGCATTGTGGTGTCGGTGGGTTCTCTCAGCCCGGGTTGGTTCGGGAGGTTGTCGGTGGTTCGGCTCGGCCTACACTAGGGGGTTCGAGAATAGTTATTCTAGAACCCCTCTTAAGGGGGGTTCGAGAATAGTTGGGCTCTATATATATATATATACCAGCACTATTCTGCAACCGGTTGCAGAATAATATTCTGAGCACCGACTTGTACTTTCCTAGACACAAGGTTGTACTTCCCGGATAACAGGGTTCAACTTTATGTCGAACTTACCCGAACTTCCCGTTTTCTTCAGAGGTACTGATTATACCTTGAGTTTCTCAACCATTTGTCGGAACTATGCAAATGATATACCGTTGGATAGATAATGAAAAACCGCAACTTTTTCATGTTCACACTTTTCACAGATTTTGCATGGTTTAAATTTAATTTTGGAAATATGAAAACGCTTCTATATGGCCAGAAAACGAACTTTTAGTTCAATTTTCGAATCGCTTAACTAAACTGTGCAAATGATATACCGTTGGAAAGATAATGAAATTTCGCAACTTTTCCATGTTTTAAGTTTTTTCAAAATCCTCACAGTTTTTAAACAATTTTGAAAATACCAAAATTCGGACGTACTCAAAAACGAGCGGACAGTAATTTGGATGAATTTTTTCAACCGTTTGTCGCAATGATGCAAATGATATGGCGTTGGAAAGCTGTGGACTAGGCGCAACTTTCTTATTCGAATTATTTTCTCTAATTCCTTACAGTTTAAGAGAATAACTCGAATTACTGTGCGCCCATTTTATGTGACAGGCACCGAATGATTTCCCCGCGATTTCCATTCAGAATATCTAAACAATGGAAATGATATATGGTTGAAAAGCTGTCAAAATGGAGCATCTTTTTTGTATTTACCATTTTGCCAAATCCGAACGGTTTAAAACTAATTTTAGAAGTTTTGAAATCATGTTTCCGGTATATTTTGTGGGATAACGGTTTGAATTTGATGGGTTAGATCCATTTATTTGTTATAAATGTTGTAGGTAATGAAATTAGATAGATACTCTACCATATAAAGCTTTTGGTGACAATGATTGAAGTGGTTGGTGCTCAAATCGATGAGATTTGAACTATAGATTTCCGCCCCGTAAAAATAGAGCATTGAACTTCCCTCGACACGAACTTGCACTTCTAGGGAAATGCCATTGTACTTCTCGGCGCTGTTTCATGAAAGTGTTCAGTAAAATGACTATAAGTTTCTCATACGGTGTCCGTTTGAGGTTCATGGCCACACAAAATGCTCAGCACAACCACGCACATCTGAACTTCCCGCGACATGTCCTTGCACTTCCTGGCCTTCGTGGTTGTACTTCCTAGAAATGTTTTGATACTAGTGTGTTTTATAAACACTAGTATGTGTGCTTCGAAATGATAATTTTAGATTGTCCCTATATTCTATTTAAGAGATTCTGTACTTCCTGGATCCTATTATTTGAACTTCACAATGTTGCTATGTGAACTTATGTGGGGGTATTTTCTTGATGTAATTACCGCTTGTACTTCATGTTGTCTCCGCCTGTACTTATGGGAAGCACTGCTCGCACTTCTTTGCAGATGACGGGATTATTTTGTTTTTTCCTACATTTGGACTTTGTCGGGTTTCTTGTACTTCCTATATTAAGTGGGTGTATTGCTCGTGTCGAATGGTTGTACTTCTCATTGTCAAGTATATGAACTTCCTTACGGGTGATGGGATTATTACTGTTTTTTTGCTATGTGAACTTATGTGAGGGTATTGTCTTTGAACACTTTTAATTCATGTAATTACCGCTTGTACTTCATGTTGTCTCTGCCCGCACTTCTCGGAATCACTGTTCGTACTTTCTCGCAGATGACGGGATTATTTAGTTTTTTCTACATTTGAATTTTGTCGGTTTTCTTGTACTTCCTATATTAAGTGGATGTACTGCTCGTGTCGGTTGGTTGTACTTCTCGTCGTCAATTATGTAAACTTCCACGCACGTGACGAGATTATTTTGTTTTGTCTACATTAGGATTTAGCCGTTTTTGTTGCACTTCCTATAATAAGTAGGTGCACGGCCCTCAATTTTTTCACGAGGGGTTCTGAACTTCCGAAACTGAAAGATTGTACTTACCAGCATCAATACTTGTACTTTCCGCTCTCATATTTTGTACTTCCCTATTATTGATTTTAATATTATTTTTAGCACTTCACACGGTCCGTTAGTTGCAGACTATTGATTTGTTTTTACTTGTAGTGCTGATAGAAAATAGGTGCACCGTCCTACAACACTTGTACTTCATAAATAATTTATTCGTTTCTCTTGTTAGTCAAACTGCCATGTTTAGGGTACATGTACTTACAGTATCTAATAGTTGTACTGCCCGAAATAAATATCGTAGCTGAACTATGCACTAGAAAATGAGAAAAAGTAAGTGCAGCAAAAACTAAAAACTGTCATTGAAATGCAGGTGAAGCGGTACAAACAGAGGGGAGCAGCTAGCAGCAGCGCCACATATTTATGCTTATTTTTTAGCCTTTTTAGCATGAAACGGTGACAATTAAAGCATGCCCTAATCGTACTTTCCGTTGCTACTTGTTTGTACTGACCGATGCTACCCATATGTATTTTCATGATAAATTTTAACTTCTTTTTAGCTTGTATTGCCGGGCGTTATGAACTAGTACTTATCGGCGCCATATACTTGTACTTCCGTGCCTACTTTCTTTGAATCATATGCCGTAACGTGATTTTTTTATTTTTTGACTTTTTAGCATGACACGGTGACAATTAAAGAAGACATATGTATCGATAAGAATAAAATTAAAGTCAATATGGCCGCCACCTTATTTTTGCAAACTATTTGTTAAGGTCATTTTTTTTGTTTTCTCGATGTCGAACAAGTGTGCTACCGGGTATAAATGTCGAACAAGTTTTTAGGAGCGGCACGGCAGCTATCGGCAACACTTGCAAATGAGGAAATTCAGTACACCAGAGAAGGAAGTTTGATACAGAGAGCATGCAGAGTGATGGGTCGGTTTTGGGGAACCATGGCATGGATGTACAGTCTAGTTCAGTTCTCGCATGCGAGCAGTGTACAGCCGGTCTGCCGCAAATTAACCGTTCAACGGCTGCATATAATCACCAAATTAAGATCAATACAACGGGGGTGAATTAATCAGACTAAAAGGAAGATGGAACAAATGTAACAAGCTCTATGCACGTGTATACTGCCCAAACAGCAGGCCCATACTGCCGACAACGAAGCGCTTGTAATTCTTTTTCATCCATTCAATCTTTGCAATGCAACCTCGGCCTCCATGTATGTTCAACAACAAGAAAAAAGGAAAAAACATGGAGCAGTACACCCAGTCACCCATCATATATCATATACTCCGAACAAAATAAATGGGCACACGAACAGGCATCACAAAACGCACGAGGCAGTTGTACTGCTTGTCTCCACGACATGTACTTTCCGTCCAGCCATCCCGCGGCAGCAGTTGGTGATGAGGCAACTCGGTGTTGTCCGGCGACAAGCCATGGCGACTATGGGATCGTGCTGGCGTTGTAAAAAAAAACTACGACAACACATCACTAGCTTCATCCATGGCTGCAATGCAGTTACGGAGGCATCTCTTAGACTATCTTGCCATTGTCTAGTTTCAAACAAACTTGCACTGCTGGTAGAAAGACAAATTTAATGCTCATGTTACTATACCTGAACTTCCGAGGATTACTTCTATTCTCTCACGAGCATACGAAACAAAATACAAGCTTCATTTATACTGAACGAGACCAGTTTACGATGAACCCTGCACGGCCGTAGCACCCACGAGGCAAGCGGAAACAGCTCTGTATCTTGCCGAGAAGAGCTGGGTAGACGGAGAAGGAGACGAGCTGGCGGCGCCCGAGCTGAGGATTGGGGCGGAGCATAGGGATGGCCGGCGTCGAGGAGGTCTGCGGGAACGACGTTGAGGGGCGACCTCTAGTGGTGCACCGGGACGGGAGACAGGATATGCGATGGCCGCGGCCGCGGCCGGCAGCGCGAGGGGAACCTGTAGATGCAGGGGACGGACCAGCGGCGGAGCCATGCAGCAGGAAGCGGTAGAGGCCGTGGCGCACGAGACCTCCCAGCGGCGGCGCGGATCCCTCAAATCGGCGGCGCAGCGGGCCTCAAATCGGCGGCGCAGCAGGCCTCAAGGCGGCGTCGCGGGGGCCTCCGAGGCGGTGGCGCGCGAGCTCTCCAGGCGGCGGGGCGGTGGGATTTCAGTCGGCGGCGCGGCTCCTCGCCGGCGCTGGGGTGGCTGGCGGCTGATCGTGGCCGACGGTGGGAGGCAGGAAGTTGGGGAGTACGGGCGATTGGGGTCAAACGGTGGTGGGTGGGTTCGTGCGTGGGCGTGTGGGGTTCGTGGATTAATTCTTTTCTTCGTCCGCGCCTCATATAGGGGCAGATGGTGCTCAAAATAATATTTTGAGCACCGGTTATATATCTCGAAAATTACTAGGTGCAAAGGAGGGTACCTACCCTCCCCTTCTGAAATCGACGCGTGTCTAAAGTCGTTTCCTGCTGTCACGCCGGCCATGTGTGCTTTAGATTTCACTTCAGCCTTTTCCCCTCTCTATTTTTCTCTGTTACTTTTTCTCTCCCCTAAACCAGCCAGGTTCACTTTCCTTTTCTCTTCTTCCATCGCTTTCTTTTTCCATGGAGCACACTGCAGCCCCATCTTTAATTCTTTATCCCGTCGATGCTCACCGACCCTCTAGCAGCCGGATCTAGCTAGTGTGGTTCTGTCCTCCACAATCCAGGCGCTAGCCCCGGCCGTCCACCTCCGCAGTGCTAGGTCTGGCCGCCTTGAACGAGGTCGGCCAAGATCCGATGGCTTCCATCATGTACTACAGCGCCCCCGACGCTGCCTCTCCCTCCAGTAGGTCGGTCTCTCCATCTTGCCAGGCTTTTTCTTGATCCAGTTTCGGTTCGTGTTGTGTTGCAGATCCAAAATCATGTTCTAATGTAGATGCAGACATTGTTTCTGTGATGGATTCTTTAGCTGAACTGGTTTGATTAGCTTTCCCGATTGGATTTTTGAACAGGTTTGGTTCATTCCATTTTTATTGATCCCTGTGGCACAGATCAAGTCCGCTAGACCACTAGCATCTCCATGCTGATGCTTTTTGGCTCGAGGACTGTTATGTGGCCTTGGTTGCAGTGATTCAATACTCGTTGCTAGGCAACTTTCCAATCTCGTTTTTTGTTGTTCATTTTAGTTTTAATTTTTTGGTTTCTTTGTTTTTTATTGCAAGAATCCTAGCTTTACGGTGCTGGTGGTGATTAATATTTCGTTTCTTCCTGGATTAGTATTGTTGGTACTGTTCCTCACAATATTTGTGTTGGTTATACCATTTGGATTTTGATTTTGCGTTAGGAACATGATTAAGTGAGGTGCAATGGCATTTTCAGATGTACTTGATGCTCAAGATCTGTGCTCCCCTCCGTATCATGTTCCTCCTTATTATTCACAAATGTTCTTGAGTAGAGAAAGAAACACCGAGATTTTCTTCCATGTTACATGGATTCTGAGAGGTACATTGATTTGTTCACTTCCTCTACGTTGTCTCTATTTTTAAGGATCAAATATTTATCCATGTATGTACATGGTTCATATTACTTGAGTTTCTTTGACTTCTCAAATGATTTGGTCGCATGGCCACCCAAAAAAGTTGGTCATCCAGTTGGAATCGGGCCAGTAGCTAGTGGTGATGAGCATGCTTCTCCACCGGCCGCTCTGCGACAAGGCTCGACGGGGAAGATTGAGGTCGGATTTGCGTTCGTGTGTGTGTTTCTAATTTTTTTCCCTCCAATGCAATTTTAGTGGATCTTTCCTCTATCGATTGGCCTCATGGCAACCTCCCCCGCCAGTATATCATTATTGCTGGCCACAAGTTTTATCTCCGTATGTACTGTTCTGTTCTATTCTCTTGATGAACTAAGAAAAGTCTATACATGGCCCATATTTCTAGTAAAAAATGAGTTCCTTTTGTTTAACAATAAGTTTTGGTCGCATTGATAAAAAGGTTAGCCACCGAGCTGGAATTGGCCAGCTAGTGGTGATGGATTCTTCAGCTGAGCTGATTGATTAGCAGATTGTGATGGATATTTTTAGATGTGTTTGATTCTACGATTTCTTCTTTGATGCCCCTGCCAGACAACCTGTGCCCCCGCCATCTCGTTACCATTGCTCTTAGCTCCAGGTGTACGACATCTCGTCATGCCATTTTTCATTTCTTTTTAGAATTTTTTTGCTGCTTAAATTTGTTTGGAGCAGTGAAGGAAACACATTGAATTACATGGATTCAGAGAGGTACGACCCTATATCGATTTGATTTGTCTGTTCCATGTTCTCTCTCTCTTAGATCAAAGATTTTATCAAAAAGCAGGTCGCATAGCTTTATAAGATTGGTAACCAAGCTGGCATTAGCTAGCGGTGATATATTGGAAGCCCCTCCGCTCCCGTCGCCCCCCCGTGTGGCGGCCGGGGCGCCCCATCTCCCCGCCTCCTCCCCCCCTCCCTCCTCTTCTCCCCGCGCCGCCGCCGCCGGCGGGAGCCTCCGGGCTAAGCCCGGGCGGTGCTGGCGGCTGCGGTTGTCCCCTTCCCCCGCGCACTTCCAGGACTAGACGGGGCAGGTCCTGTCGTGCGGTGGTGAGGCTCGCCGGCTCCGGCTCCGGCTCGGGCTGGTGCAGCTCCGGCCGTTGGGGGCCGTGTGGGTGGCGGCCGTGGCGTGGCGAGGGCGCCGCGCGCCGCCGCTGGCCGCCGCCGGCCACGTTTTGGCCTCGCCTAGGGCTCGGATCCGGGCCACTAGGGCTCGGTTCCGGCCCGGCTTGGCTTCCGGCGTGGTCCGGTGAGATGGACGGCCGCGTGAGGGTCGCTGGCGGCGCCCGACCGCCGGTCGCACGTTGAGTGGGTGGTGGCGGCGGGCAGATCTAGGCCCGCGGGCCTAGATCCGCCAGCGGGCCTGGTTGTTCCCACCGTTCATGCTTGTCCGCCGACCGTGGGTGGTGTACCATCACGGCCGACCTCGTGCTCGCGGGCCGGATCTAGGGCCGGCGGTCCCGGATTTGGCGATATGGTCGTTCGTTGTTCCGCGTCGCTTGGGGGCGATGTCCTGGTTGGCTATCTCGGGATGGGTCCCGGGGCTGATGCATGCTCGCCGGGTTGGCGGTGTGCCTCGTCTGCAGCCGCTCCGTGGCCGTAGTATGCTCTTCCTCCGCCACTATGGTCGTGCTTGTGCAGTGCCGGCGCCCGGGGATGGTGGGGTTGTCGTGTTGCCGCCGACCTAGCGTCGGTGACGTCTAGATCCGGGTCGCCGGGCTTTGCCGGCCCGGCGTTTGCGCTCACCCTGCGGATGAGTCTAGCGGGGCTAGCTCATAGCGCGGCTCGTCGGGGCGCGGCGGTGATTTCTCGCTCTGTCTACTCTACGTCCTCACGATGGTGTCCGAATTTTGATCCGGGTTGGACCTCCGCGAAAGCCGCACATGGCCGTGGCTCCTGTGTTTGTGATTTGCGTCACCTGCGGGTGTCGCTCCCTTGTTGAAGGCGTCCCGATGATGTCGCTCCCGCTCGAAGTGATGGACCCTATCCCTCCGCCTCATTCTGCTCTCCTTGGGAGCCTCACTTCGTGCATGCCTCCCTGGTAGTGTCTTGCGGATCACCCTGCGACCTCTCGCTGGTGTCGCAGCCCTCTCGCAACGTCGGCCTGGCTGCTTTTACACGGTTTGCTGCGGTAGCTGACTTCCTTCCTAGTGCCTTGGGGGGCTTTGCTAGGTCGGCGTCTGGTCGTAGCTCTTGCCGATGTGCCTATCCCAACGCCAGGGGATGATGTTGTGTTGTGGTCTGGACCTAGCCCGAGCTCCAGGGGTGGTGGCTCTTGGGTCTGGGTGAAAACTTTGCAGGACCTTTGTCTCTGCCGTCGACGATGACGCATTCTTGCGCCATTCACCTTCTTGGAGGCGTCGCCGTAAGACCCTCCCTCCTTTGGTTCCTCAAGCTTTGCTAGGTGGCCAGCCCGTCGTTGAGTTTCCCTTGGGTTGCAGTCTCGGTGCGGTGGAGGTATGTTGGCGTGGACTCGGCCGTGATCGCTCCGGTGGAACACAAGACAAGGCTCCCTCTTCATGGATCAAAATGGCGCTTCGGCTTGACATTTATGTGTTGTCTTGTCTTGTGTTTTTGTGGTGTGCGCTCGGCGCGTGTGTGTTGTAATTCTTGGTGTAACTCCTAGCCGGTTGATGGCTTTGTTAATTCAAAGCCGGGCTCAGTTCGAGCCTTCCGTCTAAAAATTAGCTAGCGGTGATGGTGCATGCTTCCACATCAACATCTTGAGCTCAAGCCTCACCGAGGGAGTCTGAGATTTGATTGTTGTTTTTTCAATGGATTCTTGAGTTGAGATTATATGATTAACAGTACGTAATGGATTTCACGGTTGTTTTGATTCTACCATTTCTTTCTTGATGCCATTTGCATTTTTATTTCAGGCATCGACAGAAGGAAACTACAGCTTTAATTTTTCTGTTTGCCTTCTTTGCTCGAGCACTCTGGACGTAAATTTTTCAAGACCCCGTTTGAAGATTCATATTCAGCTGGTGGCGAATCACATCTGTTATCTTTCAATCTGTGGTGGAGTTGTTCCACTAGTTTCGGTTGTTGCAGAACAAAGGGAAAGAAGAGCTCGAGGTGTACGCCTCACAGCCTCATCAACTCGCTTGCTGGAAGATGGTACTAGTACATTTTTCTCCCTTTCGATAAGAATACACAGAGTAGTGAAAAGTCAAACCAACGTTTCTTCGGAAGGGAGCAAGCACTTGCAATAGACATGAATGTGCGTCCAACTTTATTTCTGTTCTCTTACAGATACATGGTCCATTTCTTTTGGCTAATCCCTCTCTTTCAATTTACCTTGCGCATAATTTTTTTCTGTTTTTTTTCACATTAGTATGCGTATTGCTTCAGTTCATCTGCTCTGAGCAATTCTTTTGAGTTCTACCCTTCCCTTTCTGGCTGGACCAAGAAAGCAAAACATCTAGCAACGACCAAGCGTCGAACGGAAAATCAAGGACAAAACTGATAGCAGGAAAGGAAAGCAGCGCTCCACTTGCTTTCGTTGGTATGCGGAGTTAAGAGTTACGAACAAACTAAACTGGAACACGGAACGAGTAATTAATGTGTAACTTTATCTGAAAAGAATCTTGTGGACACATTTAAAAGACATTTTGTCCAAAGTGATGCCACGATAAAGTTGCATCACCAAACTATTTTCTGAATAAATAATTGCTGATGAATTTTATGTAGAGTGCCACCAAATGCAGCAACGGGACCCTCAAGCTTGGCAGGCTTACATGGTACTTTTATTCTGAGCACTGCAACACGACATCAACTTGCAGTGGAGCCCACCATCTTTTATCATGAGCTGGCACAAGCCATCAGCCAAGACCGTTAAGTAACCGTTACGCAACCGTTTAAGATGCACAATATCCAACGGCTGTAACCATTGGGGTAGCTACCCTCCATTGCAGAAAATCCACACTCATATATATATCTACTATACTAAAGATGAACAGCTTCGATTTTTCACAAAATTTTGAGGTTACTTTTTAGACCTTCTGGTGGTGACACGTGTTATCTCTTCTATCTGGTTTCTGAAGTTTCTTTACTGTGTACGCAGTTGGTGCTCCCTTGCATTTTCCTGCAGCTGTTCGGTGTTGTGCAATTGATTCCTACTATATCTATGGTGCTGTGATATTTTTGCACCGCTTGTGTGAGTGTAGCTGCTAGGTACGGTCAAAGCGGCGCTGGTGTCCATGTGACCATGTCCCCATGCCACGCGTGGGCTGTTTTGTGGCCGGACACGTGCTTCATCTCCCGTATCTTCTTCTTGTCCTCTCTTTTCATCATTATTTTTTTACTGATTTTGACCATCCTCTCCTGCTTGATCTTCTCCCCTCCCTGCCACGAGTGCTTCGTGTGCTTGGCCGGGCTGCTCCGGCCGAGACTGGCGCACGATAGGAGCAGGTGGAGAGGTTCTGCTCGGAGAGGAGGCGGCAGATTCAAGCAGCATGCTCCTTGATCGGCGGTGATGGAGATGCTACACCGTGAGGATCATCTGAGAGCGACATGAATTGAAGGTTGTCCATAGATTTTTCCCCAGAGCGAGCCCTCCCCATCCGCGAGATCCCCCTGGCCGAGCTCCTCCATGGCGGGCGGCCGTTGTGAGGCTCGGGTCCTGCTCCGATGGTGCAGCGACGCTCCGGCTCACCTGATCCAGCTCCTCACCTGGAAGCGGCCCCTAGCCCCGATGGATTGTCGCTCAACGAGCGACGACGGTGCCTCCTCCTCCTCGCTACCCCCGAGAGGCCGGGACGCGACGCGAACCGGCGGGCCGGGCGATGCGGTCCGGCCGGCGTGGGCGGTGGCGGCGGAGCTGTGGAGGAGGGAGGTTGCGGCGAACGCGCGGCCGGGCGGTGGCGCGGGCGCGGCTCGCCGAGGCGCTCGCGGAGTTGGAGCGGAATAGGGATTGGCCGCACGGCCCGCTGGCCGAGCTCGGCGGCGGCGAGGCCATGTGCCACCATCGACGCGCTATGGCTGGAGCTTGCTCTGTTTGGGGTGCCGTGTTCGGTCCGGGCCACGCCAACTCGTGCGGCTTGCCGCGACCAGCGCAAACGAAGCGGGATTGGTTCACGACGGCCATCGGGAGTTGCATCCCGGGTGCCGTTCTGTCTGGTCCGGGGCCACGCCATCTCCGCGCAGCTCGCCGAAACCGGCAGAGACAGAGCGAGGGGGTTCGGACGGACCGGGGATGCATCAGTGCTCGCAGCGGCCAACGAGGACATCGCACCCACTCCCCGTGAGGCATGCCCCGGCGCCCGATGATGCCGTATTGCCGTAAGTACCATGCTCATGTTTGTCATCGTTGAGTAGACAACGGTTGCATCTGCTCATTCAATTATTGCCTCATGCTTTGTTTTGGTTGCAGTGGTGGTTTGCCAACCGTATGTTTGCAATGTCGACCTCATCGAAATGCTGTTGCGGCTATCTGTCGATGCTACCAAGCAGCGGCAACATGGATGACCACATACAATTAAGGTAAGGAATGCCATGATCAACTATGAACTTTCAATTATTTCCCCTGTCTAACATTTTCCATGGGACGTTGCATATTTTAATCTTGCTAGCGCAGAGGTTATATCTCTCTCGCAATTGGTTATCGTTAGTTGGTTCCCATTTTCAGATATTCTAATGTGCTCCATGTGCTAGAACTGAGTTTTCAGCCATCTTTTCTCCTCTTCCACCTTGTGTCGGGGGATATAAGTCTGACGGTAAGGATAAAGAAATACAGCAGCCTTCTTTGTGTTGTTTGACTGAACTACATCTCTGCATGTGAGACATGCTCAAGTAGTAATATAAAATTTTGTTTAACTAATTAGTCTGTACTGAATTTACTCAAAAGTTTCCATCATATATTAATTGTGCAAGAATTTGAAATCCTAAATGCATTCAAGATCCACCTTTTGTTGTGAAGCCATCACATCATGCCGCTCTTGTGCGCTTAGAAAGTTCTTTGGGAGACCTTAGATATTAAGCGGTTAACTTTTGCTCATTTGTTCATTTTGTTTTTCTGATTTTCTTGCAAGTCTTTGGTACAGTTTACAAGGGCAAAAATTGGTCCAATGATTTCTTTTAGATGACATAGCTATATAGGAAGCTTCCCCGCGTAGTACATTGTAACGTTTTCTTTACTTGCCTTAAATAGCGCATTGAAATATCATATCACATCATTCCAATTTAATGTATGGTGCATATAATATTTACATTCACCATGTAGAGAGCCAATACAAATAAGAGGTATGTGTGCTTTTGCTTTGTTAGCATGGCATGGAAAAAATCGGTAACCACAGAGATGATCACCCACTTCCAGAATTCGACATCGAGGAGTAGTTTTCGCAAATGACTTAGCTCATCTAAGAGGCCAACAATGAGGAATGATGATATAAGTCAATTGAGAATCAGATTTGATTATGTAGGCTGTTAAAAGTTCACTGGTTGGTTCATTTTGTCTTGCTCTGCCCTACAAGCATTTCTGCTCAGAAGTTACATTTTTTTTATCATGGTAGTAATGTATACATTTGATTGCAAAGAAGATTTACGAATTCATGAGTTGTTCCCGAATGGCGTAGTCGACACCGATCATTCTATCTAAAATCAAACAACGCTGGGATTATTGGCATAAAAAATTGTTAGGGAGTACACAAGGAAAGATATCGCAAGAAATCTATTTCCAATGTTACTATATCGCACAAAACCTAACATCATAGTCCTGTTTGTGAACTCTTTTGCAGCAATTCAGGTTTGGCCTATCCTCACCCCAACCCCCTGGTCGTGCAGCATTGGTTGAGTCATAGAAAGCCTAGGTAGCCAATATAGGCAACCATGGCATGAAAGCCCAACGGCAACCACCATTTGATCATAAGATCCTTCCATCGGTGAGATTTCCTCACCCATTCCCTTACTTACCCAAATACATGTGCTTTGAATTATGTTCCTCTATCTATGTCTGCACCACCTCTGAATCCTATACATGAGCATGCAAAATGAGTGTGTTTTCTTCAGATGGTCTTGAAATAGAGCAGGGAAGGATGCCTAAGTACATATTTGCTGTAATAAAGTTGTCATATCCAATCATTGGCGATTCAAGATTAACTTGTAATCTCACATGTTTTCTTGAGTGAAATGTCACCACTCGGATTCATGTTTTACATAACAACACCCTGTACTACAAGATCTACAAGATTTGTTGCAAAGTGTGTTGCTTCTTCTACACTAATTACAAAATTTGGTTAACGTAGTACATGTCGATTATATCTGCCAAGACATAAGTGTATGTCTATAGTTGATTGTTTATGTACTGCAAGATTTTCCAGTATGAAATCTAGAGGTGTTGTGGTGAATCTTTGATAGATTGGGCAATTATATATTAGGTGTACAATGGTCATTCCATCACTTTTCTTCTAATTCCTTGTGCAAGTAAGCTATATATGTTTAAAGAACGGGTTTCACATTTACTTAAACTTGAGAACATGTTCAAATACTACTGTAGTGCTCTTTTTCTTTTGCGTATAGAGAACATACAAGTTGAGATATATGCACTTACATGAAGTAGATTAACTGGGATGAGTCGGTGATGCATACATATATTCTGTACTAAGCTAGCTTTTAGGATGTTGCAACCAGTTGATAAGTTTTGAGGCACTGCTGTTATCACCATGTCCTGTCAGCATTTGAAGACTTGATACATTCTGGCCCTTTAACATCATATCCACATTTCAGTTGACATAATTTGTGCATTTTACATTTTAGTAAGTGATGATACACATAAGGGATGTGGATGAGCTCCACATGAAGTAATTTGAAATTAAGAAGACCAGAAGATTGGTCGGTTTTCCTCTGTTCCACCAATGTCTTGGTATTGTTAGTTATTCATAGCTTCGTAATTTTAGGCTGCCGGTTGTGGGAACAAAGACTAAACCAAAGTACTAGATAAAACTAAAAGAAGTTGAGACATGCAAAAATAGATTGGATAAGTTTGTGTAAATTCTACAACAAATATGATTCTACTATACTAAAGATGAACAGCTTCGATTTTTCACAAAATTTTGAGGTTACTTTTTAGACCTTCTGGTGGTGACACGTGTTATCTCTTCTATCTGGTTTCTGAAGTTTCTTTACTGTGTACGCAGTTGGTGCTCCCTTGCATTTTCCTGCAGCTGTTCGGTGTTGTGCAATTGATTCCTACTATATCTATGGTGCTGTGATATTTTTGCACCGCTTGTGTGAGTGTAGCTGCTAGGTACGGTCAAAGCGGCGCTGGTGTCCATGTGACCATGTCCCCATGCCACGCGTGGGCTGTTTTGTGGCCGGACACGTGCTTCATCTCCCGTATCTTCTTCTTGTCCTCTCTTTTCATCATTATTTTTTTACTGATTTTGACCATCCTCTCCTGCTTGATCTTCTCCCCTCCCTGCCACGAGTGCTTCGTGTGCTTGGCCGGGCTGCTCCGGCCGAGACTGGCGCACGATAGGAGCAGGTGGAGAGGTTCTGCTCGGAGAGTAGGCGGCAGATTCAAGCAGCATGCTCCTTGATCGGCGGTGATGGAGATGCTACACCGTGAGGATCATCTGAGAGCGACATGAATTGAAGGTTGTCCATAGATTTTTCCCCAGAGCGAGCCCTCCCCATCCGCGAGATCCCCCTGGCCGAGCTCCTCCATGGCGGGCGGCCGTTGTGAGGCTCGGGTCCTGCTCCGATGGTGCAGCGACGCTCCGGCTCACCTGATCCAGCTCCTCACCTGGAAGCGGCCCCTAGCCCCGATGGATTGTCGCTCAACGAGCGACGACGGTGCCTCCTCCTCCTCGCTACCCCCGAGAGGCCGGGACGCGACGCGAACCGGCGGCTGGGCGATGCGGTCCGGCCGGCGTGGGCGGTGGCGGCGGAGCTGTGGAGGAGGGAGGTTGCGGCGAACGCGCGGCTGGCGGTGGCGCGGGCGCGGCTCGCTGAGGCGCTCGCGGAGTTGGAGCGGAATAGGGATTGGCTGCACGGCCCGCTGGCCGAGCTCGGCGGCGGCGAGGCCAGGTGCCACCATCGACGCGCTATGGCTGGAGCTTGCTCTGTTTGGGGTGCCGTGTTCGGTCCGGGCCACGCCAACTCGTGCAGCTTGCCGCGACCAGCGCAAACGAAGCGGGATTGGTTCACGACGGCCATCGGGGAGTTGCATCCCGGGTGCCGTTCTGTCTGGTCTGGGCCACGCCATCTCCGCGCAGCTCGCTGAAACCGGCAGAGAGACAGAGCGAGGGGGTTCGGACGGACCGGGGATGCATCGTGCTCGCAGCGGCCACCGAGGACACCGCACCCACTCCCCGCGAGGCCCGCCCCGGCGCCGCAGACGCCGTCTTGCCGTCAGAACCCTGCTCATGATTGTCAGCGGACAGTAGACAACGGTTGCATCTGATCATTCAATTATTGCCTCATGCTTTGTTTTGGTTGCGTGGTGGTTTGCCAACCGTATGTTTGCACTGTCTCGACCTCATCGAAATGCTGTTGCGGCTATCTCGTCGATGCTACCAAGCAGCGGCAACATGGATGACCACATACAATTAAGGTAAGGAATGCCATGATCAACTATGAACTTTCAATTATTTCCCCTGTCTAACATTTTCCATGGGACGTTGCATATTTTAATCTTGCTAGCGCAGAGGTTATATCTCTCTGCAATTGGTTACTGGTTAGTTGGTTCCCATTTTCAGATATTCTAATGTGCTCCATGTGCTAGAACTGAGTTTTCAGCCATCTTTTCTCCTCTTCCACCTTGTGTCGGGGGATATAAGTCTGACGGTAAGGATAAAGAAATACAGCAGCCTTCTTTGTGTTGTTTGACTGAACTACATCTCTGCATGTGAGACATGCTCAAGTAGTAATATAAAATTTTGTTTAACTAATTAGTCTGTACTGAATTTACTCAAAAGTTTCCATCATATATTAATTGTGCAAGAATTTGAAATCCTAAATGCATTCAAGATCCACCTTTTGTTGTGAAGCCATCACATCATGCCGCTCTTGTGCAGTTAGAAAGTTCTTTGGGAGACCTTAGATATTAAGCGGTTAACTTTTGCTCATTTGTTCATTTTGTTTTTCTGATTTTCTTGCAAGTCTTTGGTACAGTTTACAAGGGCAAAAATTGGTCCAATGATTTCTTTTAGATGACATAGCTATATAGGAAGCTTCCCCGCGTAGTACATTGTAACGTTTTCTTTACTTGCCTTAAATAGCGCATTGAAATATCATATCACATCATTCCAATTTAATGTATGGTGCATATAATATTTACATTCACCATGTAGAGAGCCAATACAAATAAGAGGTATGTGTGCTTTTGCTTTGTTAGCATGGCATGGAAAAAATCGGTAACCACAGAGATGATCACCCACTTCGTAATTCGACATCGAGGAGTAGTTTTCGCAAATGACTTAGCTCATCTAAGAGGCCAACAATGAGGAATGATGATATAAGTCAATTGAGAATCAGATTTGATTATGTAGGCTGTTAAAAGTTCACTGGTTGGTTCATTTTGTCTTGCTCTGCCCTACAAGCATTTCTGCTCAGAAGTTACATTTTTTTTATCATGGTAGTAATGTATACATTTGATTGCAAAGAAGATTTACGAATTCATGAGTTGTTCCCATGAATGGCAGTAGTCGACACTGATCATTCTATCTAAAATCGAACAACGCTGGGATTATTGGCATAAAAAATTGTTAGGGAGTACACAAGGAAAGATATCAGTAAGAAATCTATTTCCAATGTTACTATATCGCACAAAACCTAACATCATAGTCCTGTTTGTGAACTCTTTTGCAGCAATTCAGGTTTGGCCTATCCTCACCCCAACCCCCTGGTCGTGCAGCATTGGTTGAGTCATAGAAAGCCTAGGTAGCCAATATAGGCAACCATGGCATGAAAGCCCAACGGCAACCACCATTTGATCATAAGATCCTTCCATCGGTGAGATTTCTTCACCCATTCCCTTACTTACCCAGTCACATGTGCTTTGAATTATGTTCCTCTATCTATGTCTGCACCACCTCTGAATCCTATACATGAGCATGCAAAATGAGTGTGTTTTCTTCAGATGGTCTTGAAATAGAGCAGGGAAGGATGCCTAAGTACATATTTGCTGTAATAAAGTTGTCATATCCAATCATTGGCGATTCAAGATTAACTTGTAATCTCACATGTTTTCTTGAGTGAAATGTCACCACTCGGATTCATGTTTTACATAACAACACCCTGTACTACAAGATCTACAAGATTTGTTGCAAAGTGTGTTGCTTCTTCTACACTAATTACAAAATTTGGTTAACGTAGTACATGTCAGTTATATCTGCAAGACATAAGTGTATGTCTATAGTTGATTGTTTATGTACTGCAAGATTTTCCAAAGATGAAATCTAGAGGTGTTGTGGTGAATCTTTGATAGATTGGGCAATTATATATTAGGTGTACAATGGTCATTCCATCACTTTTCTTCTAATTCCTTGTGCAAGTAAGCTATATATGTTTAAAGAACGGGTTTCACATTTACTTAAACTTGAGAACATGTTCAAATACTACTGTAGTGCTCTTTTTCTTTTGCGTATAGAGAACATACAAGTTGAGATATATGCACTCACATGAAGTAGATTAACTGGGATGAGTCGGTGATGCATACATATATTCTGTACTAAGCTAGCTTTTAGGATGTTGCAACCAGCTGATAAGTTTTGAGGCACTGCTTTGTTATCACCATGTCCTGTCAGCATTTGAAGACTTGATACATTCTGGCCCTTTAACATCATATCCACATTTCAGTTGACATAATTTGTGCATTTTACATTTTAGTAAGTGATGATACACATAAGGGATGTGGATGAGCTCCACATGAAGTAATTTGAAATTAAGAAGACCAGAAGATTGGTCGGTTTTCCTCTGTTCCACCAATGTCTTGGTATTGTTAGTTATTCATAGCTTCGTAATTTTAGGCTGCCGGTTGTGGGAACAAAGACTAAACCAAAGTACTAGATAAAACTAAAAGAAGTTGAGACATGCAAAAATAGATTGGATAAGTTTGTGTAAATTCTACAACAAATATGATGGTTGTTTTAAAATAAGTTAGGTGAGATGACTAGATGATGAGATTGCTGAACCAAAAGTTACTTGATGCTCTTCTTAAGGAAGGCAATTTGAGTGCTCCTAGGGTGTAAAGAATTTGAGCTTTAGGTGTACAAAGTTGGGATATATACCTTTTTCTCATTGTATGCCACAGTTGTTGATGTACACTATATATCTTTATCAATTTCGATGGAATTCCATGGTTATTTGATGGTAATGTATTGATATCAAAGTGGGCCAACTATTTTTCTGTTGGTTAGTTTGCATAGTTTGGTTTCGGTTTTATTGTTTTTCAGATCATAATATATACTACTACATTTGTCTCTTTGTTTAAGGTACCAAGTGAGGTTAAATTAGATTGAGAGATGCACAGCCTGGTGCACGCATGCAAGATCAAATTCAGACTGAGGAATGTCAAGTTCCACGGAGGGCTATCAAAACCGGCCATTCCTGTTTCATTTCTCCTTGCCTTGAATCATGTAATATTTAAATATTATATCTCACACACTTCTCTTCAGGGGAACATATATCACTCAGTGTTTTAAACTCTTTGCTTATCAGCACAGATGTGCACAAATAAAAAATCTCAGTAATAAAAAGGTGAGCTATCTTAGATGCTCATCCTCTGGTCTCTAGCACACCTTCACCTCCCCATATTAGCTTCCAGTAGAAATATTTGTTTTGGCTCTCCATCCCATGGCTTGATAAGGGCGCGGCGTGCCGCCGCGCCAGCCCCTGCTAGTATATATATATGAAGCAAGAATGTGAGGCAAAAAGCCCCACAGTGTGAGGCAAATTAATTAAAGTGTGTTCTCTCATTCGAGAACTTGTCAAGATTCAAGTTAATTCATTTATCAATTATAATTATACAATTAATGAATCTATTTCAGGGATGTTCATACGACATGATCAATATATATGCCATATATATTAATTGGGGTTAATCTAGGGTTTATGACTATATCTAGAGCAGGGTTTTATTAGATCAGGTTGTTATATATATATTGGGGTTATGTGTTTTAAGTAGGGTTTGATGAGCTAGCTAGGGTTAGTTAATTATATATATATATGGTTTAGCTATTGGGTTAAATTAGGGTTAATGGCACATTTAGAGGACCACGAGGCCCCCCTAGCTAGCCTGCTTGATGCGCAATTAATTAAGTGTCGTTGGCCTATATATAGGGTTTAATTAGGGTTAGGGGTTAGGGTTTAGGGTTTAGGGTTTAGGGTTAGCTAGGGTTTAGGGTTAGGATTTAGGGTTTAGCTAGGGGTTTAGTGTTTAGGGTTTAGGGTTTAGGGATTAGGGATTAAGGGTTTAGGGATCATTGATCGAGTGCATGCGCGCACATATTATTAGAGGCATGCACCTGCGTGATACGTCTCCAACGTATCGATAATTTCTTATGTTCCATGCCACATTATTGATGTTATCTACATGTTTTATGCACACTTTATGTCATATTCGTGCATTTTCTGGAACTAACCTATTAACAAGATGCCGAAGTGCCGATTCTTTGTTTTACTGCTGTTTTTGGTTTCAGAAATCCTAGTAACGAAATATTCTCGGAATTGGACGAAATCAACACCCAGGGTCCTATTTTGCCACGAAGCTTCCAGAAGACCGAAGAGGAGACGAAGTGGGGCCACGAGGCGCCCAAACCCTAGGGCGGCGCGGCCCAGGCCTTGGCCGCGCCGACCTGTGGTGTGGGGCCCTCGTGCCCCCTCCTGACTTGCCCTTCCGCCTACTTAAAGCCTCCGTCGCGAAACCCCCAGTACCGAGAGCCACGATACGGAAAACCTTACTGAGACGCCGCCGCCGCCAATTCCATCTCGGGGAATTCAGGAGATCGCCTCCGGCACCCTGCCGGAGAGGGGATTCATCTCCCGGAGGACTCTACACCGCCATGGTCGCCTCCGGAGTGATGTGTGAGTAGTCTACCCCTGGACTATGGGTCCATAGCTGTAGCTAGATGGTTGTCTTCTCCCCATTGTGCTTCATTGTCGGATCTTGTGAGCTGCCTAACATGATCAAGATCATCTATCTGTAATTCTATATGTTGCGTTTGTTGGGATCCGATGAATAGAGAATACTTGTTATGTTGATTATCAAAGTTATGTCTATGTGTTGTTTATGATCTTGCACGCTCTCCGTTATTAGTAGATGCTCTGGCCAAGTTGATGCTAGTAACTCCAAGAGGGAGTATTTATGCTCGATAGTGGGTTCATGTCTCCGTGAATCTGGGGAAGTGACAGAAATCTCTAAGATTATGGATGTGCTGTTGCCACTAGGGATAAAACATTGGTGCTATGTTCAAGGATATAGTCACTGATTACATTACGCGCAATACTTAATGCAATTGTCTGTTGTTAGCAACTTAATACTGGAGGGGGTTCGGATGATAACCTGAAGGTGGACTTTTTAGGCATAGATGCATGCTGGATGGCGGTCTATGTACTTTGTCGTAATGCCCAATTAAATCTCACAATACTCATCATAATATGTATGTGCATGGTCATGCCCTCTCTATTTGTCAATTGCCCAACTGTAATTTGTTCACCCAACATGCTGTTTATCTTATGGGAGAGACACCTCTAGTGAACTGTGGACCCCGGTCCAATTCTCTATACTGAAATACAATCTACTGCAATACTGTTCTACTGTTTTCTGCAAACAATCATCATCCACACTATACATCTAATCCTTTGTTACAGCAAGCCGGTGAGATTGACAACCTCACTGTTTCGTTGGGGCAAAGTACTTTGGTTGTGTTGTGCAGGTTCCACGTTGGCGCCGAAATCTCTGGTGTTGCGCCGCACTACATCCCACCGCCATCAACCTTCAACGTGCTTCTTGGCTCCTACTGGTTCGATAAACCTTGGTTTCATACTGAGGGAAAACTTGCCGCTGTACGCATCACACCTTCCTCTTGGGGTTCCCAACGGACGCGTGTTGTACGCGTATCAAGCACTTTTTCTGGCGCCGTTGCCGGGGAGATCAAGACACGCTGAAAGGGGAGTCTCCACTTCCCAATCTCTTTACTTTGTTTTTGTCTCGCTTAGTTTTATTTACTACTTTGTTTGTTGCAATATATCAAAACACAAAAAAATTAGTTGCTAGCTTTACTTTATTTGCTATCTTGTTTGCTATATCAAAAACACAAAAAAATTAGTTACTTGCATTTACTTTATCTAGTTTGCTTTATTTACTGTTGCTAAAATGAATACTCCTGAAAATACTAAGTTGTGTGACTTCACAACCACAAATAATAATGATTTCTTATGCACACCTATTGCTCCACCTGCTACTACAGCAGAATTCTTTGAAATTAAACCTGCTTTACTGAATCTTGTTATGCGAGAGCAATTTTCTGGTGTTAGTTCTGATGATGCTGCTGCCCATCTCAATAATTTTGTTGAACTATGTGAAATGCAAAAGTATAAAGATGTAGATGGTGATATTATAAAATTAAAATTGTTCCCTTTCTCATTAAGAGGAAGAGCTAAAGATTGGTTGCTATCTCTGCCTAAGAATAGTATTGATTCATGGACTAAATGCAAGGATACTTTTATTGGTAGATATTATCCCCCTGCTAAAATTATATCTTTGAGGAGTAGCATAATGAATTTTAAACAATTAGATACTGAACATGTTGCTCAAGCTTGGGAAAGAATGAAATCTTTGGTTAAAAATTGCCCAACACATGGACTGACTACTTGGATGATCATCCAAACCTTCTATGCAGGACTAAATTTTTCTTCGCGGAATTTATTGGATTCAGCTGCTGGAGGTACCTTTATGTCCATCACTCTTGGTGAAGCAACAAAGCTTCTTGATAATATGATGATCAACTACTCTGAATGGCACACGGAAAGAGCTCCACAAGGTAAGAAGGTAAATTCTGTCGGAGAAACCTCTTCCTTGAGTGATAAGATTGATGCTATTATGTCTATGCTTGTGAATGATAGGACTAATATTGATCCTAATAATGTTCCGTTAGCTTCATTGGTTGCCCAAGAAGAACATGTTGATGTAAACTTCATTAAAAATAATAATTTCAACAACAATGCTTACCGGAACAATTCTAGTAACAACTATAGGCCATATCCTTATAATAATGGCAACGGCTATGGTAATTCTTATGGGAATTCTTACAACAATAATAGGAATTCACCCCCTGGACTTGAAGCCATGCTTAAAGAATTTATTAGTACACAAACTGCTTTTAACAAATCTGTTGAAGAAAAGCTTGGGAAAATTGATATACTTGCTTCTAAAGTCGATAGTCTTGCTGCTGATGTTGATCTTTTGAAATCGAAAGTTATGCCTAATGAGAATCATAATAATAAAATTGTTACTACAGCAAATGCCATCCAAGTTAGAATTAATGAGAATATAAGATTAATGGCTGAACTGCGTGCTAGGTGGGATAGAGAAGAAAATGAAAAACTAGCTAAAGAGAAGAATGTAGCTAAAGTTTGGACTATTACCACCACTAGTAATGCTAGTGCTACACATGTTGCTGCACCTCCTACTATTAATAATAAAAGAATTGGTGTTAGTAATGTTTCCACTTCCAATGCAAAGCGCGAGAAACTGCCTGAAATTGCTTAAACTGCTGAAACTGCTTGTGATAAAGCTGCTGAAATTTTTTCCAACGTTGGGGATGATGATCCCATTGATTTAGATTATAATGGTTTGAATTTTGATGATTGCCACATCTCTGAAGTTATAAAGTTCTTGCAAAAACTTGCTAAAAGTCCTAATGCTAGTGCTATAAATTTGGCTTTCACACAACATATTACAAATGCTCTCATAAAAGCTAGAGAAGAGAAACTAGAGCGTGAAGCCTCTATTCCTAGAAAGCTAGAGGATGGTTGGGAGCCCATCATTAAGATGAAGGTTAAAGATTTTGATTGTAATGCCTTATGTGATCTTGGTGCAAGTATTTCTGTTATGCCTAAGAAAGTCTATGATATGCTTGACTTGCCACCATTGAAAAATTGTTATTTGGATGTTAATCTCGCTGATAATGCTAAAAAGAAACCTTTGGGGAGAGTTGATAATGTTCATATTATGGTTAACAATAACCTTGTCCCCGTTGATTTTGTTGTCTTGGATATTGAATGCAATGCATCTTGTCCCATTATATTGGGAAGACCTTTTCTTCGAACTGTTGGTGCTACTATTGATATGAAGGAAGGTAATATAAAATATCAATTTCCTCTCAAGAAAGGTATGGAACACTTCCCTAGAAAGAGAATGAAGTTACCTTTTGATTCTATTATTAGAACAAATTATGATGTTGATGCTTCATCTCTTGATAATACTTGATACACACTTTCTGCGCCTAGCTGAAAGGCGTTAAAGAAAAGCGCTTATGGGAGACAACCCATGTTTTTACTACAGTACTTGGTTTTTATTTTGTGTCTTGGAAGTTGTTTACTACTGTAGCAACCTCTCCTTATCTTAGTTTTGTGTTTTATTGTGCCAAGTAAAGTCTTTGATAGAAAAGTTCATACTAGATTTGGATTACTGCGCAGTTTCAGATTTCTTTGCTGTCACGAATTCCGACCTGCCTCTCTGTAGGTAGCTCAGAAAAATATGCCAATTTACGTGCGTGATCATCAGATATGTACGCAACTTTCATTCAATTTGGGCATTTTCATTTGAGCAAGTCTGGTGCCATTTTAAAATTCGTCAATACGAACTGTTCTGTTTTGACAGATTCTGCCTTTTATTTCGCATTGCCTCTTTTGCTATGTTGGATGAATTTCTTTGATCCATTAATGTCCAGTAGATTTATGCAATGTTCAGAAGTGTTAAGAATGATTATGTCACCTCTGAACATGTTAATTTTTATTGTGCACTAACCCTCTAATGAGTTGTTTCGAGTTTGGTGTGGAGGAAGTTTTCAAGGATCAAGAGAGGAGTATGATGCAACATGATCAAGGAGAGTGAAAGCTCTAAGCTTGGGGATGCCCTGGTGGTTCACCCCTGCATATATCAAGAAGACTCAAGCGTCTAAGCTTGGGGATGCCCAAGGCATCCCCTTCTTCATCGACAACATTATCAGGTTCCTCCCCTGAAACTATATTTTTATTCCATCACATCTTATGTGCTTTGCTTGGAGCGTCGGTTTGTTTTTGTTTTTGTTTTGTTTGAATAAAATGGATCCTAGCATTCACTTTATGGGAGAGAGACACGCTCCGCTGTAGCATATGGACAAGGATGTCCTTAGGCTCTACTCATAGTATTCATGGCGAAGTTTCTTCTTCGTTAAATTGTTATATGGTTGGAATTGGAAAATGATACATGTAGTAATTGCTATAATGTCTTGGGTAATGTGATACTTGGCAATTGTTGTGCTCATGTTTAAGCTCTTGCATCATATGATTTGCACCCATTAATGAAGAAATACATAGAGCATGCTAAAATTTGGTTTGCATATTTGGTCTCTCTAAGGTCTAGATAATTTCTAGTATTGAGTTTGAACAACAAGGAAGACGGTGTAGAGTCTTATAATGTTTACAATGTGTCTTTTATGTGAGTTTTGCTGCACCGGTTCATCCTTGTGTTTGTTTCAAATAAGCCTTGCTAGCCTAAACCTTGTATCGAGAGGGAATACTTCTCATGCATCCAAAATACTAGAGCCAACCACTATGCCATTTGTGTCCACCATACCTACCTACTACATGGTATTTCTCCGCCATTCCAAAGTAAATTGCTTGAGTGCTACCTTTAAATTCCATCATTTACCTTTGCAATATATAGCTCATGGGACAAATAGCTTAAAAACTATTGTGGTATTGAATATATACTTATGCACTTTATCTCTTATTAAGTTGCTTGTTGTGCGATAACCATGTTTCTGGGGACGCCATCAACTATTCTTTGTTGAATATCATGTGAGTTGCTATGCATGTTCGTCTTGTCTGAAGTAAGAGAGATCTATCACCTTATGGTTAAGCATGCATATTGTTAGAGAAGAACAATGGGCCGCTAACTAAAGCCATGATCCATGGTGGAAGTTTCAGTTTTGGACAATATCCTCAATCTCAAATGAGAAAATTAATTGTTGTTACATGCTTATGCATAAAAGAGGAGTCCATTACCTGTTGTCTATGTTGTCCCGGTATGGATGTCTAAGTTGAGAATAATCAATAGCGAGAAATCCAATGCGAGCTTTCTCCTTAGACCTTTGTACAGGCGGCATAGAGGTACCCCATTGTGACACTTGGTTAAAACATGTGTATTGCGATGATCCGGTAGTCCAAGCTAATTAGGACAAGGTGCGGGCACTATTAGTATACTATGCATGAGGCTTGCAACTTGTAAGATATAATTTACATGATACATATGCTTTATTACTACCGTTGACAAAATTGTTTCATGTTTTCAAAATCAAAGCTCTAGCACAAATATAGCAATCAATGCTTTTCCTCTATGGAGGACCATTCTTTTACTTTTATGTTGAGTCAGTTCACCTATTTCTCTCCACCTCAAGAAGCAAACACTTGTGTGAACTGTGCATTGATTCCTACATACTTGCATATTGCACTTATTATATTACTCTATGTTGACAATTATCCATGAGATACACATGTTACAAGTTGAAAGCAACCGCTGAAACTTAATCTTCCTTTGTGTTGCTTCAGTGCCTTTACTTTGAATTATTGCTTTATGAGTTAACTCTTATGCAAGACTTATTGATGCTTGTTTTGAAGTGCTATTCATGAAAAGTCTTTGCTATATGATTCACTTGTTTACTCATGTCATATACATTGTTTTGATCGCTGCATTCACTACATATGCTTTACAAATAGTATGATCAAAGTTATGATGGCATGTCACTCCATAAATTATCTTTGTTATCGTTTTACCTGCTCGGGACGAGCAGAACTAAGCTTGGGGATGCTGATACGTCTCCAACGTATCGATAATTTCTTATGTTCCATGCCACATTATTGATGTTATCTACATGTTTTATGCACACTTTATGTCATATTCGTGCATTTTCTGGAACTAACCTATTAACAAGATGCCGAAGTGCCGATTGTCGTTTTCTGCTATTTTTGGTTTCAGAAATCCTAGTAACGAAATATTCTCGGAATTGGACGAAATCAACGCCCAGGGTCCTATTTTGCCACGAAGCTTCCAGAAGACCGAAGAGGAGACGAAGTGGGGCCACGAGGCGCCCAAACCCTAGGGCGGCGCGGCCCAGGCCTTGGCCGCGCCGACCTGTGGTGTGGGGCCCTCGTGCCCCCTCCTAACTTGCCCTTCCGCCTACTTAAAGCCTCCGTCGCGAAACCCCCAGTACCGAGAGCCACGATACGGAAAACCTTACTGAGACGCCGCCGCCGCCAATCCCATCTCGGGGGATTCAGGAGATCGCCTCCGGCACCCTGCCAGAGAGGGGATTCATCTCCCGGAGGACTCTACACCGCCATGGTCGCCTCCGGAGTGATGTGTGAGTAGTCTACCCCTGGACTATGGGTCCATAGCTGTAGCTAGATGGTTGTCTTCTCCCCATTGTGCTTCATTGTCGGATCTTGTGAGCTGCCTAATATGATCAAGATCATCTATCTGTAATTCTATATGTTGCGTTTGTTGGGATCCGATGAATAGAGAATACTTTGTCGAGGGTGCTCCTCGGCAATGCCCTCCGATAGGGGCTTAGGGTTGATGGAATCCTGCAAGCTGACACGAGACATCGGTACACAGACAAGCGGGGAGAGCGATTTACCCAGGTTCGGGGCCCTCGATGAGGTAAAACCCTTACGTCCTGCCTGTCTGTTCTTTGATTATGACGAAAACAGGTTACAACGGGGTGCCGAATAGTTCGGCTGTGATCTCGTCGAGTTGCTAGTAGCTAGGGTAACCTAGTTTTAAGCTTCTGTTGGCTATTGCTGCTAAGATTGATTGTCCCCTCGGCAGGCCCTCTCCTGGCCTTTATATAGGAGGCCAGGTCTCAAGGGTCCTACCCGAGGACGACTAGGTTTACAGTAGATTAGATCTAATCTTTCCTTGTTTGTCCATTTCCTGATCTTGTCCGCCAAGGAATCTTCTGACGCACCGGCCTAGTGGCCCATCTCGCCTTCTGGTAGCTTCATGGGCCTCCAACTTGTCAATATCAGATAGGGCAATACTGGTTACCCGAAGGGTAATGCCCACGTCATACCTGTTATGTTGATTATCAAAGTTATGTCTATGTGTTGTTTATGATCTTGCATGCTCTCCGTTATTAGTAGATGCTCTGGCCAAGTTGATGCTAGTAACTCCAAGAGGGAGTATTTATGCTCGATAGTGGGTTCATGTCTCCGTGAATCTGGGGAAGTGACAGAAATCTCTAAGATTATGGATGTGCTGTTGCCACTAGGGATAAAACATTGGTGCTATGTTTAAGGATATAGTCACTGATTACATTACGCGCAATACTTAATGCAATTGTCTGTTGTTAGCAACTTAATACTGGAGGGGGTTCGGATGATAACCTGAAGGTGGACTTTTTAGGCATAGATGCATGCTGGATGGCGGTCTATGTACTTTGTCGTAATGCCCAATTAAATCTCACAATACTCATCATAATATGTATGTGCATGGTCATGCCCTCTCTATTTGTCAATTGCCCAACTGTAATTTGTTCACCCAACATGCTGTTTATCTTATGGGAGAGACACCTCTAGTGAACTGTGGACCCCGGTCCAATTCTCTATACTGAAATACAATCTACTGCAATACTGTTCTCATCGTTTTCGCAAACAATCATCATCCACACTATACATCTAATCCTTTGTTACAGCAAGCCGGTGAGATTGACAACCTCACTGTTTCGTTGGGGCAAAGTACTTTGGTTGTGTTGTGCAGGTTCCACGTTGGCGCCGGAATCTCTGGTGTTGCGCCACACTACATCCCGCCGCCATCAACCTTCAACGTGCTTCTTGGCTCCTACTGGTTCGATAAACCTTGGTTTCATACTGAGGGAAAACTTGCCGCTGTACGCATCACACCTTCCTCTTGGGGTTCCCAACGGACGCGTGTTGTACGCGTATCACTGCGCCTTTGCGCATAAAAGTGCATGCATATATATGTTTGTTGTTTTGGCCACCAACAATAGATTGTGAGAGAGAGATTGAAATCCCCAAGAATATATATGTTCAAATATATATATAATTATATGCATGCATGCATTGTAGGCCATGCATGCACACTAATTATATATATATATATATATATATTATGAGGCAACTTAATCAAATGTTATTCAACATGATCGATATGATATAGGCCATATATATATATTTATTGGTGTTAATCTAGGGTTTTCTAGCTGCTATATATAGAGCATGTTTTTATTAGATCGGGTTATAGCTAGTACGTCGGGGTTATGTGTTTTAAGTAGGGTTTGATTAGCTAAGGTTAGTTATATATATGGTTTAGGGTTAATGCATGGCACATTTAATTTAATTAGAGGACCGCGAGCCCCCTCTGGCCTTCTTGATACGCAATTAAGTGTCGTTGGCCTATATATAGGGTTTAATTAGGGTTTAGGGTTTGCTAGGGTTTAGGGTTAGGGTTAGGGCTAGGGTTTAGGGTTTAATGTTTAGGGTTTAGGGATTAGGGTTTAAGGTTTAGGGATCATCGATCGAGTGCGCACACACATTATTAGAGGCACCCGCGCCTTTGCGCATAAAGTGCATGCGTATATATGTGTGTTGTTTTGGCCACCAACGATACATAGATCGAGAGAGAGAGAGAGATTGAAATCCCCAAGAATATGTTCAAATATATATTAAAATATATGCATGAATGCATGGTAGGCCATGCATGCACACTAATTATATATATATATTATGAGGCAACTTAATCAAATGTGTTTTCATTGGAGAGAACTTGTCAAAATTCAAGTTAATTAATTTATCAACGATAATTATATAATTAATTAATGAATCTGAGGGAGATGTTATTCAACATGATCGATATAGGCCATATATATATTAATTGGTGTTAATCTAGGGTTTGCTAGCTGCTATATATAGAGCATGTTTTTATTAGATCGGGTTATAGCTAGTATAGGTTGGGGTTATGTGTTTTAATTAAGTAGGGTTTGATTAGCTAGGGTTAGTTATATATATATATATATATATATGGTTTAGGGTTAATGCATGGCACATTTAATTTAATTAGAGGACCGCGAGGCCCCCTAGCCTGCTTGATGCGCAATTAAGTGTCGTTGGCCTATATATAGGGTTTAATTGGGGTTTAGGATTTAGGGTTTAGGGTTTAGGGTTTAGGGTTTAGTGTTTAGGGTGTTTAGGGTTTAGGGTTTAGGGATTATGGTTTTAGGGTTTAAGGTTTAGGGATCATCGATCGAGTGCGCACACACATTAATTATTAGAGGCACCCGCGCCTTTGCGCAGAAAGTGCATGCGTATATATGTGTGTTTTTTTCCACCAACGATATATAGATCGAGAGAGAGAGATTGAAATCCCCAAGAATATGTTCAAATATATATTAAAATATATGCATGAATGCATGGTAGGCAATGCATGCACACTAATTATATATATATATTATGAGGCAACTTAATCAAATGTGTTTTCATTCGAGAGAAATTGTCAAAATTGAAGTTAATTAATTTATCAACGATAATTACATAATTAATTAATGAATCTCAGGGAGATGTTATTCAACATGATCGATATAGGCCATATATATATTAAGCAAAATAGTGGGCTACCATGGTGGCTAGCTATGCATACCCTAGCAGCCGTTGGATATCCTCTATAGTACATTTAATCTTCATGCGGGAGCACACTCTTCAAACAGAACGCAATAACACCGTCTAGCTGACACCATATGGAGAGCACGGCTTTCAAAAATTGAATCCTCAACAAATTCTACAATACACTCTCCATTGCAGTTTCAGTTACAGTTTCAGTGAAATGCCAAACGTATTATCCAATGGAGTACAGTTTCAGTTGCAATTTGCATCGATTAGCACAACAACCAAACCAATCGTACCAACCAAAGTACCAATCCACATGCCATGCATTCAGATTTCCATTCCGATCGGCGTGTGTGGCATCTATCCTTTTTTTCACGCGCTATTATATGATTCTGGAGGCCAGTTTTAGACAAGTACAGCCCCGTCTAGTCATTTTTTAACAAACCAAGCGAGCAGCAACTAGAGCCAGCTGAAATCAATTGACTAGTACTAGCTAGCTTGGTACATGCATACAGGTAAAACTAGCTGAAATCGATCGACGTGCTTGTGTAGCTGCTTAATTAGGTTCTAGCTGAATCGAGGGTACGTGCAAATCGCGATGCAATAGAGGTTCTTGTGTACGTGCGTTGCGCCAGAAGATCTTCGGCGATGCTCGCCGGACAACAGTCGGCGGCAGGGGCTGGAATATAGTAAGCCTCGTCGACTGATATTGCATAAAATCATGACTGGCAGCTCGACCATCGGACTGAACCATAATAATGTGTATACCGAGTAATCCATAGTACTTGACTGCTGCACTATGCTTTTTTGTTAATCTCGTGGTCCATAGCACATGCAGCGCATGGTTCACCATTTTTGCCAATCCTCACTGAGAGTGTAGAAACAAACCCAGGCATCATGTGTATTCTCAAACGTAGATTCATCATGTGTATTCCCAAACGTTGCTTCATCATGTGTATTCTAAAGCGTAGATTAATTTGTATTACAGTCGAGGGTACAGTAACATTTGCTCAGAATCTACATTGTAGAATACAGCTATCAATTCTTGCCAGCATGCATGCTAACGGCTGTAGACGCCCCAACATATTCCGTTAGGTGATTCCACTGATAGTCATAGGAATCTTGATCCCTTGATTTTCTTGCACACTATATCCAATGGCCAGTGGTGGGTGCATACCTAGCCACCATGGTAGCAAATCCGCGTCGTATATATTAATTGGTGTTAATCTAGGGTTTGCTAGCTGCTATATATAGAGCATGTTTTTATTAGATCAGGTTATAGCTAGTATAGGTTGGGGTTATGTGTTTTAAATAAGTAGGGTTTGATTAGCTAGGGTTAGTTATATATATATATATATATGGTTTAGGGTTAATGCATGGCACATTTAATTTAATTAGAGGACCGCGAGACCCCCTGGCCTGCTTGATGCGCAATTAAGTGTCGTTGGCCTATATATAGGGTTTAATTAGGGTTTAGGGTTTAGGGTTAGCTAGGGTTTAGGGTTAGGGTTAGGGTTAGGGTTAGGGTTTAGGGTTTAGGGTTTAGTGTTTATGGTGTTTAGGGTTTAGGGTTTAGGGATTAGGGTTTTAGAGTTTTAGGGTTCAAGGTTTAGGGATCATCGATCGAGTGCGCACACACATTATTAGAGGCACCCGCGCCTTTGCGCATAAAGTGCATGCATATATATGTGTGTTGTTTTCGCCACCAACGATATATAGATCGAGAGAGAGATATTGAAATCCCGAAGAATATGTTCAAATATATATTAAAATATATGCATGAATGCATGGTAGGCCATGCATGCACACTAATTATTATATATATATTGTGAGGCAACTTAATCAAATGTACGTGTTTTCATTCGAGAACTTGTCAAAAATCAAGTTAATTAATTTATCAACGCTAATTAGTTAGGGGTTAGGGTTAGGGTTTGGCTTTAGGGTTTAGGGTTATTAGGGTTTAGGGTTATTAGGGTTTAATTTTAACCTGTTGTGAATTAAAATACAAATTTTTTATTTGTGTGCTACAATTAATCAAAACTAGATCGATCGAGTGCGCACACACATGAATTATTAGAGGCACCCGCGCCTTTGCGCATAAAGTGCATGCATATGTGTGTTGTTCTGGCCAGCAACGATAGATCGAGAGAGAGAGAGAGAGATTGAAATCCCCAAGAATTAATATGTTCAAATATATATACAAATATATGCATGCATGATATATATATTGTTATAGGCCATATATCGGGAAGCAAGTTTTTTCGAGAACTCTTCGAAATATATATATATATATATATATATATTCAAGTTTACCTATGCTAAATGTACACTAGTGCACATATTTATAGATGACCCCCCCTTGATGCGCAATTGTTGGCCATTTAGTTTGAATCCCATAAATGTTCATACATGATCGGCCATATGCAAGTTTTTTTTGAGAAATTTCAAAATTAAATACAACTTTATCGATGCTAATCAAAACTACTATTGCACACATTAGAGGACCCCGACCCTTGCGCAAGTGTGTTTGCCACCATCTATAGATTGAATCACAAGAATATTTATACACATGTGGTATGCCATATTATATCGTGATGCAAGTTTTTTCGAGAACTTGTCAAAATTCAAGTTTATCGGTGCTAATGGAATCTAGCTAGTGCACATTAATTAGGGGACACCCCCGCCCTTTCGCAACTGTTGGCCATATATAAAGTTTGAATCCCAAAAATGTTCATATATGCATGATATAGGCCAACAATCGTGAAACAAGTCTCTTGAATATATTGTCAAAATGCAAGCTTATCAGTGCTAATGGAAACTAGTGCACACTAGAGGACCCCGTTGCGCAAGTATTGGCCATCTATATATAGTTTGAATCCCAATAATGTTCATACATGATAGGGCATATGTCAAAGCAATTTTTCTGAGAACTTGTCAAGATTCAAATTTATCGGTGCTAATGGAAACTAGTGCACATTAGAGGACCCCCTTGCACAAGTGTTGGCCATCTATATATAATTTGAATCCCAATAATGTTCATACATGATAAGGCACATGTGTGAAGCAATTTTTTCTGAGAACTTGTCAAGATTCAAATTTATCAGTGCTAATGGAAACTAGTGCACATTAGAGGACCCCCTTGCACACGTGTTGGCCATCTATGTATAGTTCGAATCCCAATAATGTTCATACATGATAGGCCATATGTGAATCAATTTTTTCTTCCAAGAACTTGTCAAGATTCAATTTTATCGGTGCTAATGGAAACTAGTGCGCACTAGACGAGCCCCCTTGCGCAAGTGTTGGCCATTACATATAGTTTAAATCTCAAGAATGTTCATACATGATAGGCCATATGTGCAAAGGAATTTTTTTCCCGTGAACTTGTCAAAATTCAAGTTTATCGGTGCCAATGGAAACTAGTCCAAAAAATTACATAGAGGTCCGAAAGAACTAGACAATAACTAATAGGACCTGCAACTTTACAAAAAGGACCCCAAAACATATAGAAGAAATGCAATCGAGTCCTTCTCGACCGCACATCAGATCTCTGCTCCGCATCCTTTCCAGCAACTCCGTCGCTGGGGACTGATGCGTGTGGTTGACACGTCCGTTGGGAACCCCAAGAGGAAGGTGTGATGCGCACAGCGGCAAGTTTCCCTCAGTAAGAAACCAAGGTTTAATCGAACCAGTAGGAGTCAAGAAGCACGTTGAAGGTTGATGGCGGCGGGATGTAGTGCGGCGCAACACCAGAGATTCCGGCGCCAACGTGGAACCTGCACAACACAACCAAAGTACTTTGCCCCAACGAAACAGTGAGGTTGTCAATCTCACCGGCTTGCTGTAACAAAGGATTAACCGTATTGTGTGGAAGATGATTGTTTGCAGAAAACAGTAGAACAAGTATTGCAGTAGATTGTATTTCAGTATAGAGAATTGGACCGGGGTCCACAGTTCACTAGAGGTGTCTCTCCCATAAGATAAACAGCATGTTGGATGAACAAATTACAGTTGGGCAATTGACAAATAGAGAGGGCATGACCACGCACATACATATTATGATGAGTATTGTGAGATTTAATTGGGCATTACGACAAAGTACATAGACCGCCATCCAATTGCATCTATGCCTAAAAAGTCCACCTTCAGGTTATCATCCGAACCCCCTCCAGTATTAAGTTGCAAAGCAACAGACAATTGCATTAAGTATGGTGCGTAATGTAATCAACAACTACATCCTTAGACATAGCATCAATGTTTTATCCCTAGTGGCAACAGCACATCCGTAACCTTAGTGGTTCTTGTCACTCCTCCAGATTCACGGAGACATGAACCCACTATCGAGCATAAATACTCCCTCTTGGAGTTACTAGCATCAACTTGGCCAGAGCATCTACTAATAACGGAGAGCATGCAAGATCATAAACAACACATAGACATAGCTTTGATAATCAACATAACAAGTATTCTCTATTCATCGGATCCCAACAAACGCAACATATAGAATTACAGATAGATGATCTTGATCATGTTAGGCAGCTCACAAGATCCGACAATGAAGCACAATGGGGAGAAGACAACCATCTAGCTACTGCTATGGACCCATAGTCCAGGGGTAGACTACTCACACATCACTCCGGAGGCGACCATGGCGGTGTAGAGTCCTCCGGGAGATGAATCCCCTCTCCGGCAGGGTGCCGAAGGTGATCTCCTGGATCCCCCGAGATGGGATCGGCGGCGGCGGCGTCTCAGTAAGGTTTTCCGTATCGTGGCTCTCGGTACTGGGGGTTTCGTCACGGAGGCTATTTGTAGGCGGAAGGGCAGGTCAAGAGGCGGCACGAGGGCCCCACACCACAGGGCCGCGCGGCCAAGGGGGGGCCGCGCCGCCCTAGGGTGTGGCCCCCTCGTGGCCCCTCTTCGTCTCCTCTTCGGACTTCTGGAAGCTTCGTGGCAAAATAGGACCCTGGGCGTTGATTTCGTCCAATTCCGAGAATATTTCGTTACTATGATTTCTGAAACCAAAAACAGCAGAAAACAAAGAATCGGGCACTTCGGCATCTTGTTAATAGGTTAGTTCCAGAAAATGCACGAATATGACATAAAGTGTGCATAAAACATGTAGATAACATCAATAATGTGGCATGGAACATAAGAAATTATCGATACGTTGGAGACGTATCAGCATCCCCAAGCTTAGTTCTGCTCGTCCCGAGCAGGTAAAACGATAACAAAGATAATTTCTGGAGTGACATGCCATCATAATCTTGATCATACTATTTGTAAAGCATATGTAGTGAATGCAGCGATCAAAACAATGTATATGACATGAGTAAACAAGTGAATCATATAGCAAAGACTTTTCATGAATAGCACTTCAAGACAAGCGTCAATAAGTCTTGCATAAGAGTTAACTCATAAAGCAATAATTCATAGTAAAGGCATTGAAGCAACACAAAAGAAGATTAAGTTTCAGCGGTTGCTTTCAACTTATAACATGTATATCTCATGGATATTGTCAACATAGAGTAATATAATAAGTGCAATAAGCAAGTATGTAGGAATCAATGCACAGTTCACACAAGTGTTTGCTTCTTGAGGTGGAGAGAAATAGGTGAACTGACTCAACAATAAAGTAAAAGAATGGTCCTCCATAGAGGAAAAGCATCGATTGCTATATTTGTGCTAGAGCTTTGATTTTGAAAACATGAAACAATTTTGTCAACGGTAGTAATAAAGCATATGTATCATGTAAATTATATCTTACAAGTTGCAAGCCTCATGCATAGTATACTAATAGTGCCCGCACCTTGTCCTAATCAGCTTGGACTACCGGATCATCACAATGCACATGTTTTAACCAAGTGTCACAATGGGGTACCTCTATGCCGCCTGTACAAAGGTCTAAGGAGAAAGCTCGCATTGGATTTCTCGCTATTGATTATTCTTCAACTTGGACATCCATACCGGGACAACATAGACAACAGATAATGGACTCCTCTTTTATGCATAAGCATGTAACAACAATTAATAATTTTCTCATTTGAGATTGAGGATATTTGTCCAAAACTGAAACTTCCACCATGGATCATGGCTTTAGTTAGCGGCCCAATGTTCTTCTCTAACAATATGCATGCTTAACCATAAGGTGGTAGATTGTTCTTACTTCAGACAAGACGAACATGCATAGCAACTCACATGAAATTCAACAAAGAATAGTTGATGGCGTCCCCAGTGAACATGGTTATCGCACAACAAGCAACTTAATAAGAGATAAAGTGCATAATTACATATTCAATACCACAATAGTTTTTAAGCTATTTGTCCCATGAGCTATATATTGTAAAGCGAATGATGGAATTTTAAAGGTAGCACTCAAGCAATTTACTTTGGAATGGCGGAAAATACCATGTAGTAGGTAGGTATGGTGGACACAAATGGCATAGTGGTTGGCTCAAGTATTTTGGATGCATGAGAAGTATTCCCTCTCGATACAAGGTTTAGGCTAGCAAGGTTTATTTGAAACAAACACAAGGATGAACCGGTGCAGCAAAACTCACATAAAAGACATATTGTAAACATTATAAGACTCTACACCGTCTTCCTTGTTGTTCAAACTCAATACTAGAAATTATCTAGACCTTAGAGAAACCAAATATGCAAACCAAATTTTAGCATGCTCTATGTATTTCTTCATTAATGGGTGCAAAGCATATGATGCAAGAGCTTAAACATGAGCACAACAATTGCCAAGTATCACATTACCCAAGACATTTATAGCAATTACTACATGTATCATTTTCCAATTCCAACCATATAACAATTTAACGAAGAAGAAACTTCGCCATGAATACTATGAGTAGAAACTAAGGACATACTTGTCCATATGCTACAGCGGAGCGTGTCTCTCTCCCATAAAGTGAATGCTAGGATTCATTTTATTCAAACAAAACAAAAAACAAAAACAAACCGACGCTCCAAGCAAAGCACATAAGATGTGATGGAATAAAAATATAGTTTCAGGGGAGGAACCTGATAATGTTGTCGATGAAGAAGGGGATGCCTTGGGCATCCCCAAGCTTAGACGCTTGAGTCTTCTTAGAATATGCAGGGGTGAACCACCGGGGCATCCCCAAGCTTAGAGCTTTCACTCTCCTTGATCATGTTGCATCATACTCCTCTCTTGATCCTTGAAAACTTCCTCCACACCAAACTCGAAACAACTCATTAGAGGGTTAGTGCACAATAAAAATTAGCATGTTCAGAGGTGACACAATCATTCTTAACACTTCTGGACATTGCATAAAGCTACTGGACATTAATGGATCAAAGAAATTCATCCAACATAGCAAAAGAGGCAATGCGAAATAAAAGGCAGAATCTGTCAAAACAGAACAGTTCGTATTGACGAATTTTAAAATGGCACCAGACTTGCTCAAATGAAAATTCCCAAATTGAATGAAAGTTGCGTACATATCTGAGGATCACGCACGTAAATTGGCATATTTTTCTGAGCTACCTACAGGGAGGCAGGTCGGAATTCGTGACAGCAAAGAAATCTGAAACTGCGCAGTAATCCAAATCTAGTATGAACTTTTCTATCAACGACTTTACTCGGCACAATAAAACACTAAACTAAGATAAGGAGAGGTTGCTACAGTAGTAAACAACTTCCAAGACACAAAATAAAAACAAAGTACTGTAGTAAAAACCATGGGTTGTCTCCCATAAGCGCTTTTCTTTAACGCCTTTCAGCTAGGCGCAGAAAGTGTGTATCAAGTATTATCGAAGGGTGGTGCATCGGCATTCTTACCAGAGGTGTTGCTCTTACCTTTCTTAATCTTAATTCTACTCTTTGGTCTAGGGAACACATGACCGCATCCGGGTGTAGAGGTAAAATTTAGAGTGCCTTTCCCAACATCTATGACTGCTCCCATGAGTTTCAGCAGGGCTCTTCCAAGCGTGATTTGTCCTGTCCCTTCACATTCAATAACAAGATAATCAGTGGATACCGTCCTTCCAAGAAAGGTTGTGAAAACACCTTCAGCTATACCCTTAGGAATTACAACAGAGTTATCCGTAAGAGTTATTTCTTCTCCCCCTTCAGTAAGTCCCCAAAGTGTCAAAGATTTATAAATTTTTTCAGGTATGAGGCAAAACTCGGACATAATATCACAACGAGCAGGAAAAGTTTCACCACCAATAGTAGCTTTAACGGTAGGCACCCACATTGAAGGTTCGAAGCTTAATGGAACATAATCATAGTATTCGCGAATTCGGTTATACACTTCTTTTAAACATGATATATTTGTTTCAATAGTGTTTAATCTATTATGCATGCTAGCATGAGATGGATCAAAATTATTATCGGAGCTAAATGATGTAATCAATTTCCTTATGGCATTAAAAGCTTGATCCCCATCACAATGAAGGAAATCTCCTCCCACTACAGCATCTAAGGCATATCTATAGCGAAGAATAAGCCCGAAATAGAAATTACTAAGAAGCAAACTTAAGGTCATTTTAGGTTCAGTTTTACTATAAGCATCAAAAATTCTAGACCATGCTTCTTTAAAATTCTCTTCACCTCCTTGTTTAAAAGTGAAGATCGATTCCTCAGGTGATAGAGTATCAACTACGGGACTAGACATGATAATAAAGTAAATGCGAGTAACTAATTTTTTTGTGTTTTTGATATAGCAAACAAGATAGCAAATAAAGTAAAACTAGCAACTAATTTTTTTGTATTTTGATTTAGTGCAACAAACAAAGTAGTAAATAAAACTAAGCAAGACAAAAACAAAGTAAAGAGATTGAGAAGTGGAGACTCCCCTTGCAGCGTGTCTTGATCTCCCCGGCAACGGCGCCAGAAATTTGCTTGATGCGTGTGGTTGACACGTCCGTTGGGAACCCCAAGAGGAAGGTGTGATGCGCACAGCGGCAAGTTTCCTCGAAGAAACCAAGGTTTAATCGAACCAGTAGGAGTCAAGAAGCACGTTGAAGGTTGATGGCGGCGGGATGTAGTGCGGCGCAACACCAGAGATTCCGGCGCCAACGTGGAACCTGCACAACACAACCAAAGTACTTTGCCCCAACGAAACAGTGAGGTTGTCAATCTCACCGGCTTGCTGTAACAAAGGATTAACCGTATTGTGTGGAAGATGATTGTTTGCAGAAAACAGTAGAACAAGTATTGCAAGAGATTGTATTTCAAGATAGAGAATTGGACCGGGGTCCACAGTTCACTAGAGGTGTCTCTCCCATAAGATAAACAGCATGTTGGGTGAACAAATTACAGTTGGGCAATTGACAAATAGAGAGGGCATGACCATGCACATACATATTATGATGAGTATTGTGAGATTTAATTGGGCATTACGACAAAGTACATAGACCGCCATCCAACTGCATCTATGCCTAAAAAGTCCACCTTCAGGTTATCATCCGAACCCCCTCCAGTATTAAGTTGCAAAGCAACAGACAATTGCATTAAGTATGGTGCGTAATGTAATCAACAACTACATCCTTAGACATACCATCAATGTTTTATCCCTAGTGGCAACAAAGACATCCGTAACCTTAGTGGTTCTTGTCACTCCTCCAGATTCACGGAGACATGAACCCACTATCGAGCATAAATACTCCCTCTTGGAGTTACTAGCATCAACTTGGCCAGAGCATCTACTAATAACGGAGAGCATGCAAGATCATAAACAACACATAGACATAGCTTTGATAATCAACATAACAAGTATTCTCTATTCATCGGATCCCAACAAATGCAACATATAGAATTACAGATAGATGATCTTGATCATGTTAGGCAGCTCACAAGATCCGACAATGAAGCACAATGGGGAGAAGACAACCATCTAGCTACTGCTATAGACCCATAGTCCAGGGGTAGACTACTCACACATCACTCCGGAGGCGACCATGGCGGCGTAGAGTCCTCCGGGAGATGAATCCCCTCTCCGGCAGGGTGCCGGAGGCGATCTCCTGGATCCCCCGAGATGGGATCGGCGGCGGCGGCGTCTCAGTAAGGTTTTCCGTATCGTGGCTCTCGGTACTGGGGGTTTCGTCACGGAGGCTATTTGTAGGCGGAAGGGCAGGTCAAGAGGCGGCACGAGGGCCCCACACCACAGGGCCGCGCGGCCAAGGGGGGCCGCGCCGCCCTAGGGTGTGGCCCCCTCGTGGCCCCTCTTCGTCTCCTCTTCGGACTTCTGGAAGCTTCGTGGCAAAATAGGACCCTGGGCGTTGATTTCGTCCAATTCCGAGAATATTTCGTTACTAGGATTTCTGAAACCAAAAACAGCAGAAAACAAAGAATCGGCACTTCGGCATCTTGTTAATAGGTTAGTTCCAGAAAATGCACGAATATGACATAAAGTGTGCATAAAACATGTAGATAACATCAATAATGTGGCATGGAACATAAGAAATTATCGATACGTTGGAGACGTATCAGGGACGCACCACTTGGGACGGTGTCGCCGGTAGTCGCCAGGGCGAAGGAGAAGAAGGGCCTCAACAACAGCATATTGGCTCTGAGAAGGGCCGCTGAAAGGCCAAGATGTGCACGGGCAAGACGGATGACGCCGTCGTATGCCCCGAGCTTGCGAACGTTAGCAGCTTCACTTCCCCATTGGCCAGATATGAAGCACTGACCAAAGCAAGCCTCGCCGTTAGCGCCATCACCTTGATGGCACCAGATCGGGGTTTGGCCGGCAAGATCCGCCAGATCTGATCCGCCAGATTCACCATTGGCCAGATCTGAAGCCGATGACGAGATCCCCTACTGCATTGCGCCATTCTCCTCATGGGAAACACTAGATCTAAGCTTACACCAACACCAACTCCCTCGGATCCAAATTAGCCGACTCAACTTTGCATATCTAAATATGGATGTATCCACACATGTTTTTACTCTAGATACATACACGTCTAAGGAAAGTTGAATCAATTAATTTAGATCGGAGGGTGTACGATATACAGAGAGAAGTTGGCCTCGTCTCCGGCCGGCGAGGCCGCCGGAGAGAAGGGGGAGAGGAGCCGGGGGAGTGGGAGAGACTCGAGAGAGAAAGAGAAGAGGAAGAAATGAGAGCTCCCTGGGAAAGAACATTATTTTTGTCGTTCTGCTCGTAGCTTGAAACTGAAAATTTCGGCCGAGCGCCAAAGCATTCCGCCGCATCCATTCGAAAATCCCATGACCAGTTTTACCCTTTTAACCCTGGTCCGGAAACTACAACCCACCGACCATGGAGGGCTCATTCGGTAAGAATGAACTATCTTGCCTAGATCCTGAACCCTCCCCACAGGCCCACACCCACCCACCAACCATTCGCCCCATTCGCTCAAAAATACTCTCACACGCCAAAGCTCTAACTCTCTACAGTACTAGATCCGCTTCCCTGCCGGCATACTCCTCCACAGCGTAGCCTTGATCGTGTTGGCTGTCCACCCACCGGATCCGCTCCCCCGCCGCCCTCGCCACCGACGGATCTGCTTCACCGCTGACCTCATCCACAGCGTAGCAATCAACGTCTTTCCTGTTGACGCACCGGATCCTCTCCAACGGAACAGGGTCTACTTCACCGTGGCCCCCCTCCACAGAGGCCGATCTATTTCACCGACTACCTCGGCGCAGCGACTGTATCAAATTCACCGAATCCCTTGCCAGCCAACCAGATCTGCTTCACTAACGCCCGCTTCTCCTGAAATAGGGTCGATTCATCGTCTCCCGCGTTCGCCGCCGCTGGAATGCAAGCTGCCGCCCCCGTCCACCCCGTCGCAGCTTGGTAAGTACGCTGGTCCGTTAGATCGCGGTGTTTCTTTAGCCATGTTTTGTATAGTTATTTACAGATCTCATATGCCATTAACTTTCTTGATGTGTTGCTTCGCATGAAGTTCGTTTAAATATTGTACAGTACAAAAGCATTATCCGGTCGCTACCATCCTGTTCATTCTACTGACACCTGTGTGCATCCACATATTTATAGCCTTATACCCATTCATTTGCTGCCAGCTGTTTTTGTACTGCATGCTATTGTCGCACTGCTTTTATAGTCATGCTATGGGCATTTCCAATCTGGTTGTTCTTATACCACGTCATTAGCTCACCGCTAGCCGCTAGCTGTTTTCTCGTGCCTGCTATTCTCACACTGCCTTTATAATCATGCTATGTGCATTTCCAATCTGCTTGCTCTTATACCTCGTCATTAGCTTATAGCTATTTTTTCCATGAATGCTCCTGTCGCACAGCTTGTATAGTTATTGTTGCGTGCATGTCTGGTCTTTGTATTATCGTAGACTAACTTGTCAATGTTATTTTTCCTAGGGATTGATCATGCGAACCGCTTATTAGAACATCCAGCATTAACCGCGGAGACGCTAGGGAAGGTTGGAATCTGAGTTCTTGGTTGGTAATTTTGGCAGTTTACTTCCGTTATTATCTATAACCTATATGCATTGTTCCTTATGCAAGAGATTAACACTTAGAACCTTGCCATAGTAATGCCATTCACGCTTTACTATGTTTCTGCCTATTTGATATGCTTGTCTTGGAGCAACTGCGAAGGTGATTTGAACCTGACATTTGGTCATTCTTAATGCCAGTTTACTTTATGTGGAAAACCTTGGCATTACCCTACTCTAAATCTGAATATCTGAAATTCGTATCTCATGCAAAGCAACATCTAGTTGGTTTTAATCTGATATCTGATAAATATTAGCTTATTCATTTGGCAGCTCAAGTTTTTTGTTATTTGAAACCAGCTGACTTGGTCTTAAATGTGATATCTAAACACAGATTAAGGACAATGGAGCAGGAGGATTAGCATTTCACCTGATGGCTGAACCTAAAATGACAGGCATGTCGACCACGACTAGTGCACGCAAGAGAAGGACCTGCAGCGAGCCAGTATGTGCTTAGTACATGTATCATATCTTATCTTGTGTTTATTTCTGCTACATGCTGTTATCTGATCTCTACATTGCATAATACATGTTTGAATAGTTAATTGTTCTAACTATGTTTGCAATATTAACCGAATGCAGTTGTAATGAAGCAGTCATCATTAGAAGATAGTCGCCAAAAAATGATCTGTAGCGACCCTGTGCAACATTATGATGTAAGTCTGTGCTTAGTACAAGTTCCATACATTGTCTTATTTATGCAACTTGTTATTATCTTATATCTACATTGCATAATAAATGTTTGAATAGTTCACTGTTGTAACTATGTTTGCAATATTACTAGAATGCAATTGTAATGAAGAAGTCCTTAGTAGAAGATAGAGGACAAAAAAGGTTTTGTGGTGAGCCTATGCAACGATATAATTTAAGTCTGTGCTTATTACTTGTGACTATCTCATATCGACAATGCTAAATACATGTTTGCATAGTTCATCGTTTAACTCTTTTTGCATTATTATCAGAATGCAGTTGTGATGAAGCAATCTTCATCAAAAGAGAGGCTCACAAAAAGTTCTGATCTTTCTTCTGATGCATCCTCTCATAGCCATCAACCTAGACCATTCCTTTCATCAAACAGTAAATATCTCAAGGCTGTACTGTATGAAAGACATGGTGTTGCTGCTTTAAGATCTGCAGCTGATATGTTGACAAAGAGTACACAAGATTCAATCAAGGCGATGCCAAATATCAGCGTGTTATTGATGATGCTAATAGAAGTCCTCCATGATTATATGTAATTTTTTTATTTGGGCACATTAATTGTCTTGTAATTTTCCTAGTTATTTTATTTGTGTATGTAATTGTGTATATCATTGATATCAGATTTTAGACTCATGAAATTTAATGGGCCTTCTCATAAGCCTAACTTGGCTGGCCCAGAATGCAAGTTGACTAGTCAAACGACCATGCCCTACAACTTAGTGGGCCGGCCCACTTACAGTAGTGTGGGACCCACTTTTATTTTGGGTCGGCCCACTTACTTATTGGGCCAGCCCAATTGCTTTAAGGTCGACCCCACTCACTAACTGGGCCGGCCCGGTAACAGAAAAGTGGGACCCACTTTTATTATTGGGCCGGCCCACTAACCTGTTGGGCCAGCCCACTTGCTTTATGGTGGACCCCACTTACTAACTGGGCCGGCCCGGTAACAGGAAAGTGGGACCCGCATGCTTATTGGGCCGGCCCACTAACTTGTTAGGCCAGCCCACTTGATAAATGGTGGACCCCACTTGTTTAATGGGCCGACCCAATAACAGGAAAGTGGGACCCGCACCCTTATTGGGCCGGCCCACTAACTTCTTGGGCCAGCCCACTTGCTCTACGGTGGACCCCACATTCTTAATGGGCCGGCCCGATAACAGAAAAGTAGGACCCACACGATAATTGGGCTGGCCCACTAACTTCTTGGGCCAGCCCATTTGCTTTATGGTGGACCCCACTTATTAAATGGGTCGGCCCGATAATAGAAACATGGGCCCCACATGCTTAGTGGGCCGACCCGTTTGCCTGTTGACCGGTCAAATGAAGGCATTCAGCCCGGCCCACGGGCTTAGTGGGCCGACCCATTTAAGTTTTGACCAGTCAACCGTAGAGGTTAGGCCCGGCCCACGTACCTAATGGACCAGCCTAGCTATATAGTTGACCGGTCAAACTAAGTCAGCTGGCCTGGCCCACAAACTAAATGGGCCGGCCCGCTTAAGGCGTGGCAGGCCTTGTGTGGGCCTAGCATCTACCATGGGGTTTTAGCCGGTTAACGACGTTAACTGACAGTTAACGGCGTCTGCCACGTGTCAGTTTGCATGACGTCAGCAGTCAAGGGGCTCCCGAAAACACTTCTGCAACGGTCCGATTTACCGTGGCGGAAGGGCGCCCGAACGCGACGAACTGAAAAAAAACGTGGTAGGACTTTGCCTGACGCAGTTTCGACCACAGAACCCATATCGTCGGGTTAGGCCCATAGGCGACGAAAAAGGGGCCATACCTGACGAAAATGGGACGTTGAGTATCGGAACTTTTCTTGTAGTGCACCTAGTGAATGAAGTAGGTCCCACGTCTACATGTGGGCCCGATGGAATGCAACATGGGGCCCACGTTGGCTTGGCATGCCCACCAAGCTTTGACATGCGGGGCCCACCAAGCTCTGGCATGCGGGGCCACGCGTACAAAATTGACACATCTCCATGTGGGTTCGATGGGAATGGCACCTCGGACCCATGTAGGACCGACAAAGTAGGCCCAACAAGCTCTGACATACCGGACCCACCAAGCTCTGACATGCGTTCCCACCAAAGCTCTGACATGTGGGGCCACACCACATCTCCATGTGGACCCGACGGGAATGGCACCTGGGACCCACATAGGACCGACACATTTGTAGGCCTACCAAGCTCTGACATGCGGGGACAGGTGTCCAGAATTGAAGGGCAGACATACACTTGTGATCGCACTTTCCCAAAAAAAATTGACATGACAACTGACATGTGGAGCCCATGTTGGTGGTACTGACAGTTCTGGTCCGCTTCGCATGCTAGCAGGTGATGTCTACGGGTGCTTCTATTCTTGTAGACAGTGTTGGGCCTCCAAGAGCAGAGGTTTGTAGAACAGCAGCAAGTTTCCCTTAAGTGGATCACCCAAGGTTTATCGAACTCAGGGAGGAAGAGGTCAAAGATATCCCTCTCATGCAACCCTGCAACCACAAAGCAAGAAGTCTCTTGTGTCCCCAACACACCTAATAGGTGCACTAGTTCGGCGAAGAGATAGTGAAATATAGGTGGTATGAATGAATATGAGCAGTAGTAACGGCGCCAGAAAAGTGCTTGCTGGCGTGCAGTTGATGGTAGTAATATTGCAGGAAGTAAAGATGCGATAAAACAAAGAAACAAGCAATGGCGATAAGCGATGTTTAGGAACAAGGCCTAGGGATCATACTTTCACTAGTGGACACTCTCAACATTGATCACATAACAGAATAAATAGATAGATGCTAGACTCTACACCCTCTTGTTGGATGATGAACACCACTAACTGTGTAGGATTACACGAACCCTCAATGCCGGAGTTAACAAGCTCCACAATATTCAATGTTCATATTTAAATAACCTTAGAGTGCATGACAGATCAACATAACCAAACCAGGTACTAACATAGCATGCACACTGTCACCTTCACAGTACGAAAGGAGGCATAGATCACATCAATACCAAGATAGCAATAGTTAACTTCATAATCTACAAGAGATCACAATCATAGCCTACGCCAAGTACTACACGATGCACACACTATCACCATTACACCGTGCAGGAGGAATAAACTACTTTAATAACATCACTAGAGTAGCACACAGATATATTGTGATACAAAACACATTGCAATCATAAAGAGATATAAATAAGCACTTCACTATGCCATTCATAACAGTGAATAAGTATTCTGTGAAATATAGCCTAAGAGACCCACACGGTGTACACACTGTCACCTTTACACACGTGGGACAAGGAGTCTCCGGAGATCACATAAGTAAAATCCACTTGACTAGCATAATGACATCTAGATTACAAGCATCATCATATGAATCTCAATCATGTAAGGCAGCTCATGAGATTATTGTATTGAAGCACATAGGAGAGAGATTAACCACATAGCTACCGGTACAGCCCCGAGCCTCGATGGAGAACAACTCCCTCCTCATGGGAGACAGCAGCGTTGATGAAGATGGCGGTGGTGTCGATGGAGGAGCCTTCCGGGGGCACTTCCCCGTCCCGGCGGCGTGCCGGAACAGAGACTCCTGTCCCCCAGATCTTGGCTTCGCGATGGCGGCGGCTCTGGAAGGTTTTCTCTGGTTTCGTCGAACGTGTCAGGGTTTTCGCGACGGAGGCTTTAAATAGGCGGAAGGGCAAGGTCAGAGGGGGTCTGGGGCCACCAGACACTAGGGCGGCGCGCCCCCCTCCTGGGCCGCGCCGCCACCATGTGTGGGCCCCCTGTGGCCCCTCTCTGGCGGTTCTCGGGTGTTCTGGAAGCTCCCGGGTATTCTAAGATCTTCGGTGTTGATTTCGTCCGATTCCGAGAATATTTCCTTACTAGGATTTCTGAAACCAAAAACAGCAGAAAACAGAAACTGGCCCTTCGGCATCTCGTCAATAGGTTAGTTCCGAAAAACGCATAATAATGACATATAATGTGTATAAAACATGTAGATATCATCAATAATGTGGCATGGAACATAAGAAATTATCGATACGTCGGAGACGTATCAGCATCCCCAAGCTTAGTTCCTGCTCGTCCCGAGCAGGTAAACGATAACAAAGATAATTTTTGAAGTGACATGCCATCATAAACTTGATCATACTATTGTAAGCATATGTAATGAATGCAGCGGTCAGAACAATGGTAATGACATGAGTAAACAACTGAATCATAAAGCAAAGACTTTTCATGAATAGTACTTCAAGACAAGTATCAATAAGTCTTGCATAAGAGTTAACTCATAAAGCAATAAATCAAAGTAAAGGTATTGAAGCAACACAAAGGAAGATTAAGTTTCAGCGGTTGCTTTCACCTTGTAACATGTATATCTCATGGATAGTTGTCAATGCAAAGTAATATAACAAGTGCAATATGCAAGTATGTAGGAATCAATGCACAGTTCACACAAGTGTTTGCTTCTTGAGATGGAGAGAAATAGGTGAACTGACTCAACATAAAGTAGAAGAAAGGTCCTTCAAAGAGGAAAGCATCGATTGCTATATTTGTGCTAGAGCTTTTATTTTGAAAACATGAAACAATTTTGTCAACGGTAGTAATAAAGCATATATATCATGTAAATTATATCCTACAAGTTGCAAGCCTCATGCATAGTATACTAATAGTGCCCGCACCTTGTCCTAATTAGCTTGGATTACCAGGATTATCATCGCAATACACATGTTTTAACCAAGTGTCACAAAGGGGTACCTCTATGCCGCCTGTACAAAGGTCTAAGGAGAAAGTTTGCATTGGATTTCTCGTTTTTGATTATTCTCAACTTAGACATCCATACCGGGACAACATAGACAACAGATAATGGACTCCTCTTTAATGCATAAGCATGTAGCAACAATTAATGTTCTCATATGAGATTGAGGATATATGTCCAAAACTGAAACTTCCACCATGATTCATGGCTTTAGTTAGCGGCCCAATGTTCTTCTCTAACAATATGCATGCTCTAACCATTTAATGAGTGGTAAATCTCCCTTACTTCAGACAAGACGGACATGCGTAGCAACTCACATGATATTCAACAAAGAGTAGTTGATGGCGTCCCCAGGAACATGGTTATCGCACAACAAGCAACTTAATAAGAGATAAAGTGCATAAGTACATATTCAATACCACAATAGTTTTTAAGCTATTTGTCCCATGAGCTATATATTGCAAAGGCGAATGATGGAAATTTTAAAGGTAGCACTCAAGCAATTTACTTTGGAATGGCGGAGAAATACCATGTAGTAGGTAGGTATGGTGGACACAAATGGCATAGTGGTTGGCTCAAGGATTTTGGATGCATGAGAAGTATTCCCTCTCGATACAAGGTTTAGGCTAGCAAGGTTATTTGAAACAAACACAAGGATGAACCGGTGCAGCAAAACTCACATAAAAGACATATTGTAAACATTATAAGACTCTACACCGTCTTCCTTGTTGTTCAAACTCTTTACTAGAAATTATCTAGACCTTAGAGAGACCAATTATGCAAACCAAATTTTAGCAAGCTCTATGTATTTCTTCATTAATAGGTGCAAAGTATATGATGCAAGAGCTTAAACATGAGCACAATAATTGCCAAGTATCAAATTATCCAAGACATTTTATCAATTACTACATGTAGCATTTCCCGTTTCCAACCATATAACAATTAACGAAGCAGTTTCAACCTTCGCCATGAACATTAAAAGCTAAGAACACATGTGTTCATATGAACCAGTGGAGCGTGTCTCTCTCCCACACAAGCATGAATTTATTCAAACACAAACAAAAACAAAAACAAACCGACGCTCCAAGTAAAGTACATAAGATGTGACCGAATAAAAATATAGTTTCAAGAGAAGTGACCTGATAAGTTGTCGATGAAGAAGGGGATGCCTTGGGCATCCCCAAGCTTAGATGCTTGAGTCTTCTTGAAATATGCAGGGATGAACCACGGGGGCATCCCCAAGCTTAGACTCTTCACTCTTCTTGATCATAGTATATCATCCTCCTCTCTTGACCCTTGAAAATTTCCTCCACACCAAACTCGAAACAAACTCATTAGAGGGTTAGTGCATAATCAAAAATTCACATGTTCAGAGGTGACACAATAATTCTTAACACTTTTGGACATTGCCCAAAGCTACTGGAAGGTAATGGAACAAAGAAATCCACCCAACACAGCGAAAGAGGCAATGCGAAATAAAAGGCAGAATCTGTCAAAACAGAACAGTCCGTAAAGACGAATTTTATTGAGGCACCAGACTTGCTCAAATGAAAATGCTCAAATTGAATGAAAGTTGCGTACATATCTGAGGATCACTCACGTAAATTGGAATAATTTTCTGAGTTACCTACAGAGAATTAGGCCCAGATTCGTTACAGCAAGATATCTGTTTCTGCGCAGTAATCCAAATCTAGTATGAACCTTACTATCAAAGACTTTACTTGGCACAACAATGCAACAAAACTAAGATAAGGAGAGGTTGCTACAGTAGTAACAACTTCCAAGACACAAATACAAAATAAAAGTACTGTAACAAAATAAACACATGGGTTATTTCCCAAGAAGTGCTTTCTTTATAGCCATTAAGATGGGCTCAACAGTTTTAATGATGCACTCGCAAGAAATAGTAGTTGAAACAAAAGAGAGCATCAAGAGGCAAATTCAAAATACATTTAAGTCTAACATGCTTCCTATGCATAGGAATCTTGTAAGTAAACAAGTTCATGAAGAGCAAAGTAACAAGCATAGGAAGATAAAACAAGTGTAGCTTCAAAAATTTCAGCACATAGAGAGGTGTTTTAGTAACATGAAAATTTCTACAACCATATTTTCCTATCTCATAATAACTTTCAGTAGCAACATGAGCAAACTCAACAATATAACTATCACATAAAGCATTCTTATCATGAGTCTCATGCATAAAATTATTACTCTCCACATAGGCATAATCAATTTTATTAGTTGTAGTGGGAGCAAATTCAACAAAGTAGCTACTCCCTCCGGTTCATATTAATTGACTCTAATATGGATGTATCTAGACACATTTTAGTTCTAGATACATCCATATTAAAGTCAATTAATATGGATCGGAGGGAGTATCATTATTATTCTCATCATCAAATATAGGAGGCATATTGTAATCATAATCAAATTTATCCTCCATAACAGGCGGTACTAAAAGACCAATATCATTATAATCATCATAAATAGGAGGCAAAGTATCATCAAAGTAAATTTTCTCCTCAATGCTTGGGGGACTAAAAATATCATGCTTATCAAAGCCAGCTTCCCCAAGCTTAGAATTTTCCATATCATTAGTAACAATGGTGTTCAAAGCGTTCATACTAATATGTTCCATAGGTTTTTTAATTTTCGCATCAAACCATCCATGTCTTAAATCAGGAAATAGAATAAGAAGCTCATTGTTGTCCATTATGCCTAACTAGTGTAAACAAGAAACAAAAAGATGCAATTGCAGGATCTAAAGGAAATAGCTTCGAGCACACACACAACGGCGAAAATAGCTTAGTAGCCGAGATTCGGAGTGTGAGTACCTTTTACCTTTCCTCCCCAGCAACGGCGCCAGAAAATAGCTTGATGTCTACGGGTGCTTCTATTCTTGTAGACAGCGTTGGGCCTCCAAGAGCAGAGGTTTGTAGAACAGCAGCAAGTTTCCCTTAAGTGGATCACCCAAGGTTTATCGAACTCAGGGAGGAAGAGGTCAAAGATATCCCTCTCATGCAACCCTGCAACCACAAAGCAAGAAGTCTCTTGTGTCCCCAACACACCTAATAGGTGCACTAGTTCGGCGAAGATATAGTGAAATACAGGTGGTATGAATGAATATGAGCAGTAGTAACGGCGCCAGAAAAGTGCTTGCTGGCGTGCAGTTGATGGTAGTAATATTGCAGGAAGTAAAGATGCAGTAAAACAGTAAACAAGCAGCGATAGCAGTATTTAGGAACAAGGCCTAGGGATCATACTTTCACTAGTGGACACTCTCAACATTGATCACATAACAGAATAAATAGATAGATGCTAGACTCTGCACCCTCTTGTTGGATGATGAACACCACTAACTGTGTAGGATTACACGAACCCTCAATGCCGGAGTTAACAAGCTCCACAATATTCAATGTTCATATTTAAATAACCTTAGAGTGCATGACAGATCAACATAACCAAACCAAGTACTAACATAGCATGCACACTGTCACCTTCACACTACGAAAGGAGGCATAGATCACATCAATACCATCATAGCAATAGTTAACTTCATAATCTATAAGAGATCACAATCATAGCCTACGCCAAGTACTACACGATGCACACACTGTCACCATTACACCGTGCAGGAGGAATAAACTACTTTAATAACATCACTAGAGTAGCACACAGATATATTGTGATACAAAACACATTGCAATCATAAAGAGATATAAATAAGCACTTCACTATGCCATTCATAACAGTGAATAAGTATTCTGTGAAATATAGCCTAAGAGACCCACACGGTGCACACACTGTCACCTTTACACACGTGGGACAAGGAGTCTCCGGAGATCACATAAGTAAAATCCACTTGACTAGCATAATGACATCTAGATTACAAGCATCATCATATGAATCTCAATCATGTAAGGCAGCTCATGAGATTATTGTATTGAAGCACATAGGAGAGAGATGAACCACATAGCTACCGGTACAGCCCCGAGCCTCGATGGAGAACTACTCCCTCCTCATGGGAGACAGCAGTGTTGATGAAGATGGCGGTGGTGTCGATGGAGGAGCCTTCCGGGGGCACTTCCCCGTCCCGGCGGCGTGCCGGAACATAGACTCCTGTCCCCCAGATCTTGGCTTCGCGATGGCGGCGGCTCTGGAAGGTTTTCTCTGGTTTCATCGAACATGTTAGGGTTTTCGCGACGGAGGTTTTAAATAGGCGGAAGGGCAAGGTCAGAGGGGGTATGGGGCCACCAGACACTAGGGCGGCGCGCCCCCCTCCTGGGCCGCGCCGCCACCATGTGTGGGCCCCCTGTGGCCCCTCTCTAGCGGTTCTCGGGTGTTCTGGAAGCTCCCGGGGATTCTAAGATCTTCGGTGTTGATTTCGTCCGATTCCGAGAATATTTTCTTACTAGGATTTCTGAAACCAAAAACAGCAGAAAACAGGAACTAGCCCTTCGGCATCTCGTCAATAGGTTAGTTCCGGAAAACGCATAATAATGACATATAATGTGTATAAAACATGTAGATATCATCAATAATGTGGCATGGAACATAAGAAATTATCGATACGTCGGAGACGTATCAGCAGGCTGTCGGAATGGGCGGCCCCACGCTGGAGGTCGTGTCGGTACCTAACATGCGGGCCCTAGTGCTGCAGGTCGGGTACATGTGTGCAGACAATGGCTGTCTTCCCTTACAAATATGGGTCCCAGTGCTGTAGGCCTTGGACTGTTGTGCGGACAGACAGAAAAGTACGTGAACAGAAGCGTGCAAAGTGTGGGTCAGGTGTGTCCACCGGCCCGAAGCCCAGCTCTTGTGACGCCCCTGGTAACTCCGCAATTCGGGCCGCCCACCTCCCGCGATGCTCATTTCTGCACAATCGTTGACGTTTCGAGCTCGGCCGTCACTAATTTTTGGGGCCGAGCGGCCCAAAACGCGACATGTGACGCGAAAACGCGGTACCGTCATAGAAAAATCATTCGCAGACGGATTTCTCAAATGTCCGCCATGTACCGTCATTGAAGCCCTAATTGTTTGTAGTGTATATGGGATCATAGGGCTGCACTTTAATGCAATGATGAGGGTTGGAAGGGACGGAATGACAGAAATCGTTTTCCAATACTTTGAGTTGCATTAGAGGGGTTTATGTCGGGGACCCATGAACTGATTGCTATGATGGGACATTCATGTCTTAATGATTCCTATACTTGCTCATGAAAATGACTCTAGAACCCATCATAAGGGGTGTACTTGCTCATATCTATTGGTGCACCTAATTTAGGCTCCACCCCTAAGGGAATGAAACTTGACAAGATATTCACCATGTGGTGTAGAAATCTAAATGCTCGTTAATCCATGCCGCCCTTGGGAACACTCGTCACATATAAGTTCACACACACTTGAGCTTATCCTATTGCTGCATAGAGGTTTCGGCTTTCTCTCGTTGAGAGCATTTACATATTGCTATTTACTTTCAGTATTTTATTTTATTGCAAACTATACACTCAAAACACCAAAACTAATGCATCCTTTTTATTGTTTATTTGTCAAACGTGCTAACCAATACCTTCAGCTCCTCGTGGGTTCGACAACCTTTCTTATTGGAAAGTACTACAATTGATCTCCTGCACTTGGGAGCCATCAGCTGGCTCCTGCTAGTAAAATTGAGCTGGATCTTTGCCATGTACTGGTGGTTTACATATTCTGTTTGTGCCTAATTAGTAGCTGTTTGGTTTGGGCAAATATTAGGCTTCCTGGTTTTTCTTCTATTAGCTAGAATATGGATTTCAATACTGCTACTACTTCTACAATACTTGGCTGGCCTTAGATCATTTCCTGGTAATTATTTTTCTAAAGCTTATCTCTATTGATCTAGTTACTCAATTTTTGTTGTGTAGGTGTTATGCCCTTGTTTGGATTACTTGCCTTACCATGCTACTAATTTTGTTGAACTGGACTTGACCGTTCAGTTATACACCTAGCTATTTTGTTATGGAATTTATATATATGTAAGATACAATAACTATTACTTACAGATTGGTGCTTTATTTGATGGCTTGTTTGTAAAATAATGTGCAAATTCATTATGGTCGTGTTGTAAATTTAAATGATCCCTTGGTCATTTGATCTTTGTTATGTGTGATGCAAAATAATTGTGTTGTGAGACTCATAAACATGATTTCCTGGCTTTCTCACAGGGATCTTCTATTCTCTCTTTCTATGCTCAGGATATGAGCTCCTGATTCTACCAGGGATCACTAGCTAAGGCTAGATGATCAGGGTCCCCTCTTTGCTGACACCTCTCTTTCTATCTCTAAACTGATAAGAACATATCTTGTGCTTGACTTCTTGGTCCTGCCTGTGATGCAAAGGCTAAGGTTCAATCTTGTGATAAGAACATATGTTTTTATGTGGCTTTTAATTTCTTGGTAATGATTTTGCATAGCACTACTATGCAAAACTAAGAGAAATCCATCTCTCTATCCTTCCTAGGTGAAAACCTAGTTGAAGGGTAGATGGGTTTTCTTGCTTTTCATATTACCCTTTATTTCCCCTGATATGATCATGCAAAAAACTAAGAACAGATGTTGCTTGATCTAGCCTATGAATTTCCACCTGCTACACTTGGTATCTTGTTTTTCTGGATGCTTGTCTTCTCGATGCCAAAATATCTCCTTGTGGGAACGGGATCCTCTGACGTGAAGAAGGGAAGTCAGAGAAAATAAGGTTGGAAAGTCAGGCTCCTGTAGCATAATCATCCTGTTTTACAATGTAATTAATTACTAAAGGTAATTACTGTAGATATTTAAAAAACTAAACTAAATTTTATTACACCATAATTTTCCCTGTATGTAATTACTTCAAATGCATAACATTAATTTGTATTATGTAAACTAAATTAATTTATTTAGATTTTAATCATATGGTTTGAAAGAAGCAAAGTTAGAGTACTGTAGCTTCTCTAACTTTTGACCTGCAAGTTAGAGGATCCAGCTCCCTCCTTGTGGTGGCCTGCACCTCCTAGCTCTGCAGTTCTTTGACTGTTCTGGTATTGTCCTAGATGGATGGGTTCTAGCTCTAAATTAATAGTGTGAACATTGCTGGTACTAATCTTGATGAAATGAGAAATAGTGTTGCGGCTGGAAGTATGTGTGAGTGCTAGAAAATCTGATGGTGTAATTTTGATGATATGGACATGGTGTGGTTCGGCTGGTTGTATGCTGCGGGGCTTTTATACCATTGGGTTGTGCCTGTGAGGTTGACAACAAATTGAAACACATGTAGTGTGTGAGCTGTTTGTATGGCTTTGTTTCCGTTGTACGTCATCAAGTGGCTTTGATCTTAAGTTACCTACTGCTATGTATAGGCTCGACTGAAAAACATCTACCTCTGCTATTCTAACTTTTTTATCTTTATTTTTTATCCATTGTTTTTTTGGCAATTTCCGCTTGTTTGGCTTTGTTGTGCAGGTTTCAAACTTGAGAAGAAGATGATAATCAAGACTTGATTTAGGCTTTGACTTTTCTTTTTCAGAACTTGTAACTTGTAATTATACTTGTTTCTTTTATTTATTTTAATTTGTAAAAACATTTTATTATTGGATGAATATGAATAAAGAAATGTTTTCCTTATTGTTTTATATCTTTACTTGAATTACTTACGTTTATGACTTGTAAATATTGGATGGTTATGGATGTAATTAAGTGTTAAATACTTTATCTATTTTGAGGTTAATAGTTTGTTTGATTAAACATGTTATATTTTCTGTAATGGTTTATAATTCAAATTTCAATTCAAATCTTATTTGAACCTCTATTATTCAAATTTGAATTGGATTCAAATTGTGTTCCCCCAAACCAAATAGTTTGACAAAGGTCATGTCGATATCTATAGCACCCACATCGATGACCTAATCAATTCCACCGACATGACCTAAACCTCAGTCCCTTTGACTAGTTTAAACAAAATCGTGAATTTTTTCTAGGTTTTTGATGCATGAATGCAATGCACACAACTGTGTTCTCTCAATTCTGGTCTCTAAACCCTGGGATGTTACAAGTATCAGTGTGTCGGCGCAGTAGTCGAACAAGGTCAACGTGTAGGTTCTGGCCTGGATGAGCGGGTGCATCGTGGTAGGTAGAGATGATGCGCGGGGCGGCGGGGAGAGAAGAGCAAGGAGGAGCAGATCGATATAGGAAGGCGATTTGGAGGAGGCAAAATTTGAGAAATATTGCCTATGCAATTAACGAGAAAAAAATGTGGACAGAAAATTCCTCGTGGACCGCTCGATGGAAGCTGAGATAGACGGCTTTGGGTCGGTCCGATGGATTGCTTTCCTTTGGACTATGATAGTTAGTGTTTACCAAAGCTATATCAGTATGACCATCATTCTATCTGGTGATCTAGTTCCCTGTTAAATTTCATGAAATCATGTTCACATAGCCGCTGACTATGATCCTAGTTGTTGGCAGTGTGTTTTGGTTATGTTTGATTTTATTCATGAAACTGAAATACCTACTGCTTGGATTTTGTTCTATCACTCTTGCAACCAACATTCCCTAGTGGGCCGACCCAAATAGTTCACGTCCGAATCGGTCCGCGCGGACAAGCGGTTTCACCGCGCACGTTCCAACGGGACAACCCAAACGGATCGATCCGTCCGGCGCGACCCATCGATCGACCAAATTTTGGGAGCCGATGCGTCTGCGTGGACATCGTGCATGTCCTATCGAACGTGCCGTGGGCTCGCATGGAAGCGACCGGAAGGCATACCGGCGGAAGCAGCCACATCCATCAAAGCTGACGCTGACCAGTGGCGCCGTTCTGCGCCGGCATTTGCTGCCGATGGCGCTAGGACACTGCAAGTGCATTGATGGCCAGGCCTACTTAAACCGACCTTGCTCCAATCGGCCATCTCACTGCCAGTGCTCATTGGCGTTGCAAGAAGCCAAGCACCAGCGCCATGACATCTGCGGTGACAAAACCACGACAAGAAGGGACAACAATGATGATGGCGAGAGACAGTTAGAGAGGAAAGGAAGTGGAATACTCAAAATCATTCCCCAAGCTTGCACCGCCAGTCCTCCGCCTCTAAATTACAGTAGCTCTGCATTGCTATATGTATGCTATACGGGGTTTCTGAATTACAGGCTTTACACTGCTGTGTCACTATATGTACGATATGTGAGACTTATGAACTACAACACATCCGTATTGTTGTATTGAACTATTTATTTGCATATGTACAAGATATTTTCATGTTCATCTCAACTATAACACTTTTCCTACATAAAAGATGTGTGTCATACTTATAGAAAAAGATTCAGTTAGAACATACCACACAAGGGTTCCATGCCAATGTCTAGAGAGCTACAAATCAAGTGTTACCTGTTGTGTTGATCAATATCTTTTTTTTTCGAATCGTGTGTCCTTCAGTATCTTTCCAGTAAACATAAAATAATATTATGTGCACGGGCGCGGCGTGCCCCCGCCGGCTCTTGCTAGTAAAAATTGAGCTGGAGTTTTTGTTGTTGTTGTTGTTGTTGTTGTTGTTGAGAACCGAGCTGGAGTTTAATGGCACTTCTGGAAAAAAGGGAACGAAATAGCAAAACGGAGATAGAGAGGGAGGTGGGCTTTAGGCCCAGTCGGTGCCCGATTCGGGTACGAGTCAGGCTCGTAGCTGCATCTAGGGTTTGGTTCTCCTATTATATATAGATCCAGATCGAGCCGCCGCCTCCCCCGTCCTCCTATCCCTACCCATCGCCCGCATCAGAATCCCCAATCAACCAATCCATCCACCGGAGAAGAGAAGCGGCGATGGCGTGTTGCGAGGAGTGGGCGAACGTCGATGGGGTTCCGTCGATGATCGGGAAGGAGGGTATTGAGCAGCAGGTGAACGGCAAGGAGCTTGTGCCGTCGTTGTTCCTCGACCGGTGCCTCGCCAAGGACGGGCAAGAGACGTCCGTCGACTTGGGGGAGTTCCTGATCCTGAAGATGGACAAGGCCAAGCTTATGGCAGTGGAAGCGTTGGACGGCGAGAGGAATCCGTTCTCAGGGGCGTTGGCCAAGACAGCAATCGACAAGATCCAGACGGAGAAGATGGACAAGGCCAAGCATGCCACGGTGAAGGTGTGGGGCGGCGAGAAGACCCCCTTCTCCATCATACCGAAGGGGGCGCCAGTCGTGGCAGGGAAGGCAGCGGCGGCGATGGACAAGATCCAGACGGAGAAGGTGCACAAGTGCGCTGCCTCTGAGCAGCCTGCTGCAGTAAAAGGCAAGCAGCGGCTTCCTGATGAGTACGTTGGTCTCATCCTGTCCATGCCGAGAGAAAAGCCCATCGACATGGAGAGCGAGGAGATGAAGATGTCTTTCATGACCGAGGAAAGAATCCAGCTGCACAAGGAAGGCGCCGCCCGTTCAGAGAGAATCCGCGCTAGCTTCTTGCAGTTCCAGAACAGGGTACGTGACGAGTTCCTTGAGAAGGGCCACGTCGAGGTGGACGACGACTACTTCACCAACGCCGCCGAGTCAGAGAAAGAGGGCAGGGCAATGTGGGAAGAGTCGAAGAAGAGGCGAAACCCTATACTCACCTTTGCATCCCGCGATGACCCCAACTATGCTTGCTTTTATGCTCCGTTGGATCCAGTGAAGCAGGCCGACAGCTTGCTCTCCGATCTATACTGAAGAGAGGAGCACAATGCATATGGTCCATAACGAGGTGGCCGCCGACTAGCTTGAACCCAACTGAGAGCTAATCCTCTGTCTGGTCCATATCTATCTATCTATCTATCTATGTCAACTGTGTAGCTTGCAGCTAAGTTATGCCCATCTATGTTATTGGAACATCCATGTATGTTAGGGGTCCCGAACTAAGTATGCCCATCTATGTTATTGAACCATCCATGTATGCTAGTGCTCTAGAACTAAGTTATATGTGTGTGTGTTCTATCCTCTGTTCGCTATTGCCGTGTGAATACTTTATTACTACTCCAGAACTAAGTTAAGTCGATTGGGGGTGATTTTGGTAAACTTTTGCCTGCCAAAATTTTGCTGTACGGAATGCGTGGGCTTAGCCTATCGAAGCAAGCAAGCTTGTAAAATTAGTCAGGTTGTTGCATGAGTTCTGATTCCAATGCACTGTTGGTTCAGCCCATAGAAGTAAGTAGCCTATCCCGTGGTATATTATGTTGGGTGTCGTTGCTGAACACTGAACATAAATGAGCTAGCTGTTGTAGAATTTGATTTTGGGAAACTATGGCACATGGTTAAGTTTACAATCTTTCCCTCTACAAAATAAAAGAACTGCTAAACATTAGCTAATCGACTGAATCGAACTGAGAGGTCTGTCTGGTCCATATCTTATCTAGCCATATCTATGTCTACTATGTGGGGTTGCATCAAAGTTATGCCCATCTTTGTTATCTACTGCCTCGGTTTCAAAATAGGAAACTGGGCGTCCCCCGGGGGATCTGATTTCCCAGCCCCCGGGTCGCCAACTGTCAGATTGGCCATCTTGGATGGCCAGATCTGATTTTACCGAATGTAGCAAAAAAATACCTCCCAGCAGCAAAAAATTAACTCGCTTTGCTACATTGTAGCAAAAAAGGTTCAGTCACGAAATCAAATAAAAAGGCTGAGCTCGTCGGAGACCTCGTAGCAAAAAAAAATTGCTATTGTAGCAGAAAAATGCTAATGTAGCAAAACCCAATATCATCGGAAATATTGACGAAGACCTCGCCGGAGACCTCGTAGCAAAATTTCTATACTAAAGTAGCGAAACAACAAAACAATTATAGCAAAAAAAATAGCATCACAACATTTTTTTTATAAAGGTCTCTGGCGAGGTCATTGCTATTGTATCAAAACAGACTTCGCCCAATACATCACCGAAAATACTTAGTAGCAATATATATATACTAACATATAGCAAAACCATAGAACGGTTGTAGCAAAAAAAATCTATATATGACAGCAAAATCCACGTAATGCATGTCGCAATCCATCAGCAGCAAGGAGGGCCGCCGTGGGCAGCAACTTGGCCCGCCGTGGGCAGCAACGAGGGCCGCCGTCGGTAGCAACCTGGCTCTCCCATGATAGCACCGCTGGCCGCCGCTCGCAACACAGGAAAAAAGATGGAGAGGCTGGGGCGGCACATGGTGCCCTCGCCGCGGGACGAGGAGGCAGGGAGAGGGAGAGGTTAGGGGAAGCGGCGACCGCACGCAAGGAGGCGGAGCTCAGCGTGGGGGGCAATGAAGACGCGCAACGGCAACCCACGAAGATTCGGTGGCGGCGCCATGGCCGCACCTCATAGCGGCGCGAGGAGTCCAGGACGGAGAGCGCGCGCGGATGAGCTCAGGAGCCTCGTCTCCAGCTCCGGGAGGAAGCTCCGGCCAGCGAGGCACGGGCGGGCGCGACGCCAGGATTAGCGGTGGCGGCTACCGGCTGCGCGGGGCAGCAGCGGAGTCGTGCGAGCGGATACGATTTCTTGTGGTGGGCGATGGATTGGCGGGGCCTGGGAAAGGGACATCCTCACGTTCGTGTCCGTAGGATCGATGAGATCGGACGACGCGCGACCCGGAGGTTGCGTCGCTCGCAGCCTCCGGGGGATCTGGATCATTTTCCTTCAAAATATGTGTTAGATATATATATATATATATATATATATATATATATATATATATATATATATATATATATATATATATATATATATAGGACATATTCATACTACACCCGGGTGTAGTTACACCCACGTATGTTTCTCATAACCTAGTAAGTATCTATCATACCGAAGAGTATGCACATGTAGTATGAAGTATATAAAACTATTTTGGTAGTATTTATACTACTTTGTAGGTAGTATGTAGATTTTTTTACGTACACTTATATTTTACGTATACATATGCATGTATTTCGGATATATAGTGCACACTATGAGTTAATTTGCATTTTTTTCACCAAACTTGGTTTGGAGTATCTTAGATAAAGTGTAGGAACATACTCAAAATGATAAAGTATCGGATATACTTCCGTATGGTAGTATATTAGATATGGGTGTAACTACACCCAGGAGTAGGAAGTATTTATCCAGGACATATTCATACTACACCCGGGTGTAGTTACACCCACGTATGTTTCTCATAACCTAGTAAGTATCTATCATACCGAAGAGTATGCACATGTAGTATGAAGTACTAGTTAAAATGCCCGTGCGTTGCCACGGGTTTTCAAATTTTATTTCACAATGCACATATATAATTCATAATGCATTTATGTAAAAAATTAGAGATATTATAAATTATAATCATTAAAAAAATCAATACTACTTATAGGCATATCTCTCGTGTTAATTTAAAATCATTGGTTATCACAAGCCATGACACCAACAGAAAAATATTCGTTTCTAACAAAATCTCCTTAGGCCGCTGCATGAAACTATCTCTAGATCCTCCAAGAATTCTTTCAATTGCTCGACACCTCTTCTTCACCTTCAGTTTCAAAAACATTGTCGAAGTGGTACCATACATCTTTTATATATGTCTCCTTCGGCAATTTCTATAGCCATGCTCGTCAACTACTTCACCTGCCACACTAACAGTATGAATAATCCATAAAATAAGATCTGTATCCAGGTAACAAAGGCAACTGCACTGATATTTGTGTAGTAATACAATACAAACAATTAGCCAAACAATTAAGCCGTTGAATGAAAAGTTACTGAATATAGTTTTAGCTTCCTACCATTTTCTTCTTCTTCTGAAGCTGCTAAAAGCTAAAGAGGTAAAAAAAGAACTAAGTGGACAGAGCAAGCGGTTACCACCGGCGACCAAAGTAACTGGAGACCGAAATGAATGAAGTACCGAGGAGACATGAGGCGCCACCGCCAGTAATCGATGCACGACCGCCGCCTCGCTTCATCCTTTGCCGTGCTAGCCGGCGCGCGGGTCAAGCCGTTGTTGTCCTCTGCGCGCCTTGTTTTACCGGCCGACCAGCCTCGCACCTTCCTGCTACCGTCCACCCAACGCGGTCGTGGCAATTCTCTTGGCATTTACGGTGATGGGGCTCTACCGCAAGCCAAGATCCAGCCGGCCGGCGTCGACGACCTAGCCAGCGTGTTCCTGAGCGAAGAGGAATGTCTCGTTGGTACCAGGCATCGTCTTATGGAGAGCCACATGAGACAAATAGTCAACAGGACTGCTCGAGCGGATGTGAACTGGTTTGGCACTTCCTGGTATGAGGTATGAAGCGATATATGCTGAGACATGCAGTGAAAGCTACATAGTATCAGAGTTATTCCGACAGTACACAATAATTCCATGTTGCATGTAGAAAAACAATTCCATGCTGCTATCCGTGTTTGTAATAACTTAAGCGTTCTATGCACATGTTAACTGAAATTTTTGTACTGAAGAAAATTAAGTGTATAAGTTACAGAAAGAAATTATGAATTCTATTCCTAGTTTGCCTAACCTGCTAAAGCTTATCTTCAGTAGTCTGACAAATAAATAAAATTTAGAAAAGAAAAGGAAAAAAACTAATTTCACAGAGACCATAGTCATGTCATTGTCGAGTAAACTGATTGAAACGATATATGAGTACAGCTATATACAACAACATGAAGTATAGAAAGCAGAGGGCTGACTATAGCATAGCATGGAAATAGCTACCGGAGTAGAAAATATAGATAAAACAGCCGTACCATGTTCATGCTGACAGATAAATTCAATAGTTGACACACCTACTGGGCCAAATCAACATGCTCAAGCTGAAGCATTACACATGAAACAGCTCCATGTATTTATACAGATAGAACAGAAGATGACAAAAGGTTTGAGCATAGACTAATGGCAAAACTTGCGCTTCAGACTCAGCTATCTTAAGCAGTTTGGCATCAAAAATCCCAACACAAGAAGAGCAGGAAGCTTGGTGCTTTCAGTAGAGTGAACCCTGGTTAAAAGAAACAATCAAGAACAATATTAATCAACTGAATATACAAAATGCATATATCAAGAAGGCAAGAGCATGAGAGGGGCAACATAGTACTGACCGTGCAAATACATAGTCTTTGACAAATAGATGCCAACCTTATCAAGCTTTGGACCCTGAATTTTGTAAATTATCATTGGATAGCAAAATCAGATTGGGTACTTTCCTGGCGCAGCAGCGTGAAAGGCCATTTTGTAGATGGTGCATTCAGCACAATTCTAGGTATGTACAGACGTTCACCCATATGACTTCCTGTCATAGTTTTAGCTTCCAATACCCACTCACCCAGGCCTGTGAATATATGTATTGGCTAAACTATATACATGACAATGGTGCCATAATATCTATTAGTTGCTAATTTTACCTTAATATACCTTATAAGTTTTGGAAATATTTTGTAAGATTAGAGAAAAAACGGACCTTTTAAATCCACATGCTTGCTCAATCTCAGAGTACTTTATATGGCCCTCATCTGTATCCCTGGCATATATTAGTACTCTCCTATTTTTAGAAGGTCAACATTCTAAACTTAAATGGTGAAACACATTACAGAACCATTTAAGCAGACCAACTACTAATATCTCCAGGAAAAGGAGAAGATACCAAATTGGTTGATTTACTTTGCTTAGGGTACATTTTGTCGTCCTAATAATTCATTCATTTAGCTTAATTATACTGGAATACTATGCCACTAATAATTTTTTGGTGTATCAGACCTATTTAAAAAATAAAGAATTGTTAACTAAGCCACTAATATTTAGCATATCAGTGGTTGGTCCCTTATCCATTTCAAACAGACCGACTACAAAAACGCAATTGGTTTCTAACCAGGCCTCGATCCCTCTTATATGATAAATGAAAATGTCTTTGAATGCCACATAAAAGGATGTCTAGAAGTAAACAATCAATCATTATTGCAGTCTAGTATTTTATTTATTTTCTCAAGGCCATATGAGTGACATTGATAACAATATAACACATATAATTTTATTTGAAAACAATTAAATAGATGCAACAAAAGAAGAGGTTTTGAACTTAGATGTGAAGCTATAAAGATGTATGAACAAAATAGTACGAACTTCATGTCATGCACATGGAGATTTTGAGTTGTTTCGGTATAGTCATACAGGCAGTATCGTTTATCGTTGAGGTCTAGTTCCAAACTTGTGTGCTCAGGATAGCAGCAGTCTACAAACTTGTGTGCTCGGGATAGCAGGAGTCTACAGGCTGGTGAGACAACATACATTAGCTGGTGTCTTTGAAGTCAAACCCCATGGAACTGCCAACATTTTCAGGACAGGATCAGCTGTTGTAAAAAAGAATTGTATTCAGAATTTTGTTCGGTCCAAAGCATGTGATGTAAACTTGGTCAGATCATCACGGAGGTCAAGAGGACAATCATGACTGTCAGTTGGGTTTCTCACCATTTTCTTTTCAAAAACCAAGAGACATTTCTGATGGTCCAAAGAGACCACCAACCAACATCAACTCCACAACAGAGAAAAAACAATTCAGTTTTGCCGTGACGCACCTAGGCACGAAGTTACTGAATTGAAGAAGGATGGGACAGAAATTTTTGGTTAACTAAGAAAATTAAAGTACATCTATCATTGCCTAAAAGCATTCAGGTCACTAAACAGTAGAATTTATAAAATACCTAAGCATTAAAAAAGAGTAGACTGTAGCAATGATGGATCTATACTGTAGCAATGCAAAAAAGAACATTTTAAATTGCACCAGCATTTACTCGCACCTTGGTTGGTGAACAAAATTAAAGTCCACACTACAACAATGCAAGAAAGGCCATTGTGTAAGCCTCTATTCTTGACACCCGAAAAAGAGAGTAACTACAATTCCAGAAGTGAATATTTGTTCTTATAGTGGAAAGATGCACAGCATATGCTAGTCCCATATGCTAGTCCCATGAACTTCCGTGTTCCATGCATATTTCTGAAACTTGAGGTTCTTCTTTACAATATTAACCGGTTTGCTAAGTGATAAACACAACATATGCTAGTCCCATATAGATAATCAAAATATGTGAAAGCAATTCGAAAATGCTCCAGATTTGCTGAATACTAATACTCCTTAACACTATCACTTGACTCCACATAAGAAAATGCAGTACAACATACTGAATGACACGAGACTGTAATGTTTGGGTGAACAAACTGTAGAGCAAAATGAACCGATGAGATTTAATTTAAGATCCAAGTAAGAAATGTCTCTAGATAGGATAATAGATACAACTTTCATAACGAGAACCATCACAAGAATCGTCAGTAACTACTGCTCTAGCACAAGATGTAACGACTTTAGAAGAAATGCATATGCGCTGCAATGAGCAAGATCAATTTCAGCATAGGATAGACAATGAGCAACAAAATATTTTTTAAGGCCAGCTACCTTAGGCGTTTGGGAGGTCCTGAAGTCAGTGGAGATGCATGTCTGCCAGAGCGGTCCCCTTGTCATGCCTTCTGCTAGAGCAAGTCGACGATGTCAAAATTCGAATCCTTGTGCAGTGATCATTGGAATATATTATTAATCAATTTTTGTTGTAAAAGGATCATGCTAATAGTATATTCCAAAACTCCATAAACTTTCACCCTTGCTAGTTTTAACATTAAGGATAATGAGGTTTAATTTAATTCGTCTCTTCACTACTGAACGCCCACTTTCTGCTAGCCTTGATTGCTACCATCCACAGATTTTCAATGAATTTTGAAATCTTGGTGGGAAATACTCACGCCCAATCATCGTGCTCGTTGCAAAAATCACATCATCAGAAGCAGAAAACAAAATTAATTCCCTTCATAGAATCAAAGAAAAACCTCAGGTTACTGCATATGGGTTCAGTGGGCTCTTTCATTGGCGGTCTTGCTAGATTCTACATCCTGAAAAAGGATACTAAAGTAACGTTGAACTTGAACAAAGTTGCAAATTTTGGTTACAAGAAAACATGGTCTTATACTTCACTGAAGAACTTGATGTTTTGCAGTTAACCTTGATGTGGCACACCATCGTGACCATGCTCATTGCTCTAGTAGTAAAGTGAGAAGGGAATAATGAACCGAGAACCTGGTGTGATTCATAGTTCACGTACCTCCTATTTATCGGTGGTCCACGGAATACCTTGCGTGGGCAGGTTGCGCAGTCTCTCCTCCAGCAGCATCATCCTCTCCCCCAAAATTTCCTTCCTCCTTCCTATTTTCTGAGCAGCAGAACAGAGAGGTACATTTTCTTCAGTTACCAACCATACACAATTTCTGAACCCACTCTCCGAACATACACAAGCGGGATGAATAATTGTTTCTTTTGTTGTTGTTGTGGATACCTGAGGTCTTCAGAGTGAAAGGATGTTGCCTTGTTACCTTCCTGCTCCAGCTACTCTCCGACCCAATGCTCTGCGCCAAGAACATCAACAAAAAAGAATTACCCCAAAAAACATCTCTGATAATAATTCTGGATTTCAAAAAGGAAGAAAAATCGTAGAACAAAATGCAGAGTAGTAAAGATTGGCTTTTGACAAAAGGCATATATTAGAAAGTTGGATATATTTAAGTAGATCATGTGGAAAACACTTTCATAGATACGAAAAACCAATTAAAAGCACGTGAAGTCGCGTCATGCTTACAGTTGTTGTTGTTGGCTCAATTTGATTATGTGCTTCAAATAGCTCTCATTGGCTAAAAAAAGCCTATAACGGTTCTATGCAATTTAACAAAAGGATTTTTCTTACATCGAGTCATTTGACAGACAGACAAAAGGATTTTTCTTACATACCGAAGGTCGGGAGTACTATTATTGAACATATTGAACATGAAAGACTGATCACCAAAAACGAACTAAAAAATAATACATAATCTGAGCCTAGCCTTTATAATATTACGGGAAACTTAGATCCTCTCAGTGGGGGTGGATCTATTGTCAGAACAGTTATGGAAGACAATTATCACAACCATGTATTTGTGACACTTATTAGGATTTACTCATTAGGACAGCTAAAGTTTTAAAGTAGCAATTTCTTTATTTGAAGAGTAACCAATATCAGAAAAAACGGAAGGTGAATGAAAGATTTCTAAAAGACTTACTACAGATCAATACACGCCCAAGGATCTAAAAAACACTAAACAAGTCCCAAGGCAATACCTTACCTCGTACATATACAAGGGCATCATATCAATCATCGTCGAAACTGTCAACCGCGTATAAAAGCCAGCTGCCCGTCCCTCAGCGTACTCCACATATTCCTTCTACCCTGCCATTTTGAGTTGAGTGCCTCCAGCACTGCAGCATTGATGCTGAAAAATATATGTGCAGAAAACCCATGGCTGAAGATGTTTTCTACCAGATGTCCTCTTTAAGAATAGATGGCATTGTCATGTTTGAGATAGAAAAAATATCAGTCCATGCAGATCAATATACAAGTGTTCCCTCAAGATATAATCATAAGTATTTCTCATGGATCTCACTCACTGAATGTTTCGGCAAAGCATCTAATAGTCGGAAGAATAACTGTTGAAGAACATGAACACGTAAACAACTGTTTCACACTTTCAGTTCGCACCCTCTCAATAAAATGCCGCATACAGTATCATGGCATCATTTATACACATAAATGATCTAAGAAAACATGGTACACATACATTAGGACATGGATTACATAAGAATACAGAGATGAGGTCTGGGAGTAAGAGGTCGCTCACCTGGCTGCCAGCCAGCCATCAGGTATTCTCATTTCAAGAATTCCCCAAATCAATGTAGTAGTATCACATAAGACGCCAAGATTTGCCTGTAGAAATTGACTGAACCGGAATGAATACTACCTGTCAAAATGAAGATCAAAAAGCATAATCAATTACAGTCCGAGGAGGATAGGCAGTGTGCGACAAGGTGTTGTTGAACGACCAGTTTCGGCAACCTATGCAGCAGCTCTAACCCTACTCCAAGGAGGATGGAACAAGTAGTGGTAGGCGTGAGGGTCTCGCCATCTCGGCCTCAATGCAGGTCACATTGTGCGGAGGGAAGTCCGCAGAGAAACCCCGGAAGCAGCGTCGCCACGAAGGAAGGCCGAGCGAAGTACAACGGGGGTTATTCCGCTGGAAGACGTAGCAACCACGTAACACCTCCCTCCCTCTTCCTCTGAGATCGAAGGGAGTCACGCGGATGGAGAATTCGAGCGGAATAGGAATCGGTGGGATCTGCGCCAAGCCTGGGCGGCGGATGTGGAACCAACGGAAGAGGAATCGGTGGAAGGAGATGTCGCGGCGTCCACGGATCCCGTGGAGGATTACACGGCCAGGTGCGGGTCTTGTCTACCGAGCAGCCTATGGAGATCGCCATCCACGGCGTCCTCCAGCCCCGGCCACCGGGGTATGAGGCAACGCGCCGTCGCTGTCTCCGTCTCCATCAAGAGGGCGCAGGCATGTGGCCGAGATTCGGGGCGGTGGCGGCGGGATTAGGTGCTGGGGGGGAAGGAGATGACAAGGAGGCCAAGGACTGCGCGAGTCCGTGTTGACGGGGACGACCTGGATGACTGCACGGGCGTAGTGCTACTTGTTTGTTGGGCTTGGCCCAGGCGGGATGGGAGTAGACGACGACGATCGGACGTATTGGTTGCAGGCAGAATAAGGAACATGTTCCTCCTTTTTAAGTAGTGTAGATATAAAACTATTTTGGTAGTATTTATACTACTTTGTAGGCAGTATGTAGATTTTTTTACGTACACTTATATTTTACGTATACATATGCATGTATTTCGGATATATAGTGCACACTATGAGTTAATTTGCATTTTTTTCACCAAACTTGGTTTGGAGTATCTTAGATAAAGTGTAGGAACATACTCAAAATGATAAAGTATCGGATATACTTCCGTATGGTAGTATATTAGATATGGGTGTAACTACACCCAGGAGTAGGAAGTATTTATCCTATATATATATATATATATATATATATATATATATATATATATATATATATACTAGTTAAATTCCCGTGCGTTGCTACGGTCCGTTAAATTAATTTCATCGTCACACCTGTAAACATAATTCGCATGAAAATTGTGGTGGCGGCAACACCAACCAACTAAGGAGGATATTATTGTCACTCTGGGTAACTCAAACATCCACAACATGCTCTCTTTTTTTAAAAAAAATTGAATACGGTAGGAAAAGATCCTACAATGATTTTAAATATTCCCTCTGTTTCTAGATATAAGTCATATAGTTTTTGGCACGAAAATTTAAAAACACACATTTAGAGAAAAGTACACCATGTTTGGCTAGGTTTAACCCTAGGCAATTGACGTGAGCTAATAGAGAACTTTGCATAAGATAAGAAAACCTAAACAAATCCATAAAAATATTGTCCATACAAGCGGGGCAACGCAATACACCTTATATTCCTGATTTTTTTTCTCAATAAACTATATGGCTAATATATAGGAACATAGGGAGTAATTAAAACTCAAATATGCGCATGATAAGAACTTATACATTGGTGACTGAGTTGTACATCCACTTTTCTAACCAAGTAAGGTAGGAACTTTTTTCCGGAGCATGCTATCTTCTTCATCACTGCAATCAGAAAGTTACAAAATTTCCTTTTGTAGAATTTGATTTTAATGGTTGGTTCCTAAGTGAAGACAATATAATAAAAAAAGAATATTTTTGATTGTCGTGAAATTATATTTGTTCATATTTTATTCTCTTTATTTTGTTAGTGAAGGAGATATGCCCTAGAGGCAATAATAAAGTGGTTATTATTTATATCTTTATGTTTATGATAAATGTTTATATATCATGCTAGAATTGTATTAACCGAAACATTAGTACATGTGTGATATGTAGACAAACAAGAAGTCCCTAGTATGCCTCTTAAACTAGCTTGTTGATTAATGGATGATTAGTTTCATAATCATGAACATTGGATGTTATTAATAACAAGGTTATGTCATTGTGTGAATGATGTAATGGACACACCCAATTAAGCGTAGCATAAGATCTCGTCATTAAGTTATTTGCTATAAGCTTTCGATACATAGTTACCTAGTCCTTATGACCATGAGATCATGTAAATCACTTATACCGGAAAGGTACTTTGATTACACCAAACACCACTGCGTAAATGGGTGGCTATAAAGGTGGGATTAAGTATCCGGAAAGTATGAGTTGAGGCATATGGATCAACAGTGGGATTTGTCCATCCCGATGACGGATAGATATACTCTGGGCCCTCTCGGTGGAATGTCGTCTAATGTCTTGCAAGCATATGAATGAGTTCATAAGAGACCACATACCACGGTACGAGTAAAGAGTACTTGTCAGGAGACGAGGTTGAACAAGGTATAGAGTGATACCGAAGATCAAACCTCGGACAAGTAAAATATCGCGAGACAAAGGAAATTGGTAATATATGTGAATGGTTCATTCGATCACTAAAGTCATCGTTGAATATGTGGGAGCCATTATGGATCTCCAGATCCCGCTATTGGTTATTGGTCGGAGTGAGTACTCAACCATGTCCGCATAGTTCTCGAACCGTAGGGTGACACACTTAAAGTTGGATGTTGAAATGGTAGCACTTGAAATATGGAATGGAGTTCGAATATTTGTTCGGAGTCCCGGATGAGATCCCGGACATCACGAGGAGTTCCGGAATGGTCCGGAGAATAAGATTCATATATAGGATGTCATTTTATGTGAAATAAAATGTCGCGGAAGGTTCTATGGAAGGTTCTAGAAGGTTCTAGAAAAGTCCGGAAGAAACCACCAAGGAAGGTGGAGTCCACATGGGACTCCACCTCCATGGCCGGCCAGCCCTAGATGGGGAGGAGTCCCAAGTGGACTCCTCCATAGGGGGCCGGCCACCCCCAACATGGGAGGTGGGAATTCCCACCCTTTGGGTGGGAGTCCTAGTTGGGCTAGGTTTCACCTCTTATGGAAGGTTTTGGTTTCGGGTCTTATTCGAAGACTTGGACACCAACACTTGGGATCCACCTATATAATGAGGGGCCAAGGGAGGGGGCCGGCCAACCCAAGACCACAAGCTGGCCGCCCCCCTTGAGTGGCCGGCCACCCCCTCCCAAACCCTAGCCGCCCCCTTCTCCTCCATATCTCCCGCGTAGCTTAGCGAAGCTCCGCCGGACTTCTTCACCGCCACCGACACCACGCCGTCGTGCTGTCGGATTCAAGAGGAGCTACTACTTCCGCTGCCCGCTGGAACGGGGAGGTGGACGTCGTCTTCATCAACAACCGAACGTGTGACCGAGTACGGAGGTGCTGCCCGTTCGTGGCGCCGGAACCGATCGTGATCAAGATCTTCTACGCGCTTTTGCAAGCGGCAAGTGAACGTCTACCGCAGCAACAAGAGCCTCCTCTTGTAGGCTTTGGAATCTCTTCAAGGGTGAGACTCGATATCCCCTCGTTGCTACCGTCTTCTAGATTGCATCTTGGCTTGGATTGCGTGTTCGCCGTAGGAAATTTTTTGTTTTCTATGCAACGTTATCCTACAGTGGTATCAGAGCCGTGTCTATGCATAGATGGTTGCACGAGTAGAACACAATGGTTTGTGGGCGTTGATGCTCTTGTTATCTTTAGTTTGAGTACTTTGCATCTTTGTGGCATAGTGGGATGAAGCGGCTCGGACTAACTTTACATGACCGCGTTCATGAGACTTGTTCCTCGTTCGACATGCAACTTGTATTGCATAAGAGGCTTTGCGGGTGTCTGTCTCTCCTACTATAGTGAAGATTCAATTTACTCTTCTATTGAAAACATTAGTATCAACGTTGTGGTTCATGTTCGTAGGTAGATTAGATCTCTATCGAAAATCCTAAACCACGTAAAATATGCAAACCAAATTAGAGACGTCTAACTTGTTTTTGCAGGGTTTGGTGATGTGATATGGCCATAATATGATGATGAATATGTATGAGATGATCATTATTGTATTGTGGCAACCGGCAGAGCCTTATGGTTGTCTTTAAATTTCATGTTGAGTAGTATTTCAAAGTAGTTGTAATAGTTGCTACATGGAGGACAATCATGAAGACGGCGCCATTGACCTTGACGCTACGCCGACGATGATGGAGATCATGCCCGAAGATGATGGAGATCATATCCGTGCTTTGGAGATGAAGATCAAAGGCGCAAGAATAAAAGGGCCATATCATATCACATATGAACTGCATGTGATGTTAATCCTTTTTATGCATCTTATTTTGCTTAGATCGCGACGGTAGCATTATAAGATGATCCCTCACTAAAATCTCAAGATAATAAAGTGTTCATCCTTAGTAGCACCGTTACCAAGTCTTGTCGTTTCGAAGCACCTCGTGATGATCGGGTGTGATAGATTCAATAAGTACATATGACGGGTGCAAGACAGTTTTGCACATGCGGATACTAAGGTGGCCTTGACGAGCCTAGCATGTACAGACATGGTCTCGGAACACGTGATACTGAAAGGTAGAGCATGAATCATATGGTTGATATGATGAACACTTTGAGTGTTCGCCATTGAAATCACACCTTTTCTCGTGATGATCGGGTTTAGGTGTGGTGGATTTGGTTCGTGTGATCACTAAGACAATGCGAGGGATATTGTTTTGAGTGGGAGTTCACTTAGGTTTTTAATTATGTGAATTAAAATTTGAACTCAATTTGTCATAAACTTAGTCTAAACTAGTGCAAATATATGTTGTAGAGATGGCATCCCCAATCAATTTTAATCAGTTCCTAGAGAAAGAGAAACTTAAGAGCAACGGTAGCAACTTCACCGACTGGTTCCGTCATGTGAGGATCTTCCTCTCTGACGGAAATCTGCAATTTGTGCTTGATGCACCGCTAGGTGACCCTCCTGCAGAAGATGAATCCGATGAAGTAAAAGCTGTTTACGCGACTCGGAAAACTCGGTACTCTCAAGTTCAGTGTGCCATCCCTGTGCGATCTGAATCCGATCTTCAAAAACGTTTTGAGCACCATGATCCTCATGAGTTGATGAATGAGCTGAAAGCTATATTCGAGACTCATGCGGCAGTGGAATGCTATGAAGCATCGAAACATTTCTTCAGCTGTATGATGGAAGAAGGCAGCTCCGTTAGTGAGCACATGCTCGCCATGACCGGGCATGCGAAGAAACTCAGTGACTTGGGAATAGTGATTCCTAACAGACTGGGGATTAATCGTGTCCTTCAATCACTGCCTCCAAGTTACAAGAACTTTGTGATGAACTACAATATGCAGAACATGAACAAGGAGTTACCTGAACTCTTTGGCATGCTAAAAGCTGCTGAGATTGAGATCAAGAAAGAGCACCAAGTGTTGATGGTCAACAAGACCACCAGTTTCAAGAAACAGGGCAAGTCTAAGGGAAAATTCAAGAAGGGTGGCAAGAAAGCTGCCACGCCTCCTATGAAACCTAAGAACGGCCCTAAGCCTGATGCTGAGTGCTATTACTGCAAGGAGAAGGGACACTGGAAGCGTAATTGCTCCATGTATCTGGCTGATCTGAAGAGCGGCCTTGTCAAGAAGAAGAAAGAATGTATATTTGATATACATGTTATAGATGTTCATTTCACTGGTTCTCGTTCTAGTACCTGGGTATTTGATACTGGTTCGGTTGCTCATATTTGTAACTCGAAACAGGAACTAAAGAATAAACGACAACTGCTGAAAGATGAAGTGACGATGCGCGTTGGAAACGGATCCAAGGTCAATGTGATCGCAGTCGGCACACTTCCTCTACATCTACCTTCGGGATTAGTTTTAAGCCTAAATAATTGCTATTATGTACCTGCGTTGAGCATGAACATTATATCTGGATCTTGTTTAATGCAAGACGGTTATTCATTCAAGTCTGAGAATAATGGTTGTTCTATTTTTATGAATAATATCTTTTATGGTCGAGCACCACAAAAGAATGGCTTATTTCTATTAGATCTCGATAGTAGTGATACACATATACATAACATTGATGCTAAGCGAATTAAACTTAATGATAATTCTACTTATATGTGGCACTGTCGTCTTGGTCATATTGGAGTGAAACGCATGAAGAAACTCCATACTGATGGATTACTTGAATCACTTGACTTTGAGTCACTTGATAGATGCGAAGCATGTCTAATGGGAAAAATGACAAAGACTCCATTTTCAGTATGATGGAGCGAGCTACTGACTTATTGGAAATCATACATACCGATGTATGTGGACCAATGAGCGTAGCATCGCGCGGTGGTTATCGTTATGTTCTAACCTTCACAGATGATCTGAGTAGATATGGGTATATCTATTTCATGAAACATAAATCCGAAACTTTCGAGAAGTTTAAGGAATTTCAAAGTGAAGTAGAAAATCAACGTAACAAGAAGATCAAATTTCTACGATCTGATCGTGGAGGTGAATATCTGAGTTATGAGTTTGGCATGCATTTAAAGAAATGCGGAATACTTTCACAATTGACACCGCCAGGAACACCTCAACGTAACGGTGTGTCCGAACGTCGTAATCGAACTCTCTTAGATATGGTTCGTAGTATGATGTCTCTTACTGATTTGCCGTTATCATTTTGGAGTTATGCATTAGAGACAGCCGCATTCACTTTAAATAGAGCACCATCAAAATCCGTAGAAACGACACCATATGAATTATGGTTTAATAAGAAACCTAAGTCTGTCGTTCTGAAAGTTTGGGGTTGCGAAGCCTATGTAAAGAAGTTACAACCGGACAAGCTAGAACCCAAAGCGGAGAAATGCGTCTTCATAGGATACCCTAAGGAAACTATAGGGTACACTTTCTATCACAGATCCGAAGGCAAAATCTTTGTTGCTAAGAACGGAACCTTTCTTGAGAAAGAATTTCTCACTAAAGAAGTGATTTGGAAGAAAAGTAGAACTCGATGAGATTGATGAATCTATACTCGTTGATCAGGTAGCGCAAGATCGAAGTTGTACTGTACCGCCTACACCGGCAACGAGAGGAAGCTAATGATAATGATCATGAAACTTCGAATGAGGAAACTACTGAACCTCGCAGATCGACAAGGGAACGTGCCACTCTGATTGGTATGATCCTTGTCTAAATGTCATGATTGTAGATAACAATGATGAGGACCCTGCGACGTATGAAGAAGCGATGATGAGCCCGAGATTCCAACAAATGGCAAGAAGCCAAGAACTCCGAACTGGGATCCATGTATGATAACAAAGTATGGACTTTGGTAGACTTACCTGATAGCCGAAAGGCTGTCGAGAATAAATGGATCTTCAAGAGAAAAACAGATGCTGATGGTAATATTACTGTCTATAAAGCTCGACTTGTCGCAAAGGGTTTCCGACAAATTCAAGGAGTTGACTACGATGAGACTTTCTCACCAAGCGAAGCTAAAATCTGTGAGGATTTTGTTAGCAATAGCTGCATTTTTCGATTATGAGATTTGGCGAGATGGATGTCAAAACGGCGTTCCTTAATGGAGACATTGAGGAAGAGTTGTATATGGTACAACCAAAAGGTTTTGTCGATCCTAAAAATGCTGACAAAGTATGCAAACTTCAGCGTTCAATCTATGGACCGAAGCAAGCATCAAGAAGTTGGAACCGACGCTTTGATAAGGTGATCAAAGACTTCGGGTTTATACGGTGTCATGGAGAGGCCTGTATTTACAAGAAAGTGAGTGGAAGCTACGTAGCATTCCCGATATTATATGTAGATGACATATTATTGATCGGGAATGATATAGAACTATTAAGCATTGTTAAAGGTTATTTGAATAATAGTTTTTCAATGAAAGACCTTGGTGAAGCATCATATATATTAGGCATCAAGATTTATAGAGATAGATCAAGACGCCTAATAGGGCTATCACAGCGTACATATCTGGACAAGATTCTAAAGAAGTTTAGAATGGACGAAAGTAAGAAAGGGTTCTTACCTATGTTACCGAGGCAAGGTATTGAGTAAAACTCAAGGACCGGCTACGGCAGAAGAAAGAGAAAGGATGAGTAACATCCCCTATGCCTCGGCGATAGGATCTATCATGTATGCCATGCTATGTACTAGACCGGATATAGCACATGCTTTGTTAGTTTGACTAGCAGATATCAAAGTGATCCAGGGATGGAACACGTGACAGCGGTCAAGAATATCCTGAAGTACTTGAAAAGAACTAAGGATATGTTTCTTTGTTATGGAGGTGAACAAGAGCTCGTTGTAAACTGTTACACCGATGCAAGTTGGAACACTTATCCTGATGACTCTAAGTCACAATGCAGGTACGTGTTTATATTGAATGGTGCTGCGATGGTGGGCAAGCTCGAAGCGGTGCACGGTGGCGAAGTCTTCAATAGAATCGAGTACATAAGCGGCTTCGGAGGCTTCATCGAAGTGGTATGGATGAAGAGGTTCATTGTAGAGCTCGGTGTGGTTCCTAGTGCATTGGACCCATTAATCATTTCTTGTGATAACATGGGTGCCATCGCCAATGCACAAGAGCCAAGGTCACACAAGAGGCTGAAGCATATCAAGCTGCGTTACCACTCGATTCGCGAGTACATCGAAGATGGAGAAGTAAAGATTTGCAAAGTACACACTGATCTGAATGTAGCAGATCCGTTGACTAAAGCTCTCCCTAGGGCAAAGCATGACCAACACCAGAATGCCATGGGTGTTAGGTATATTACAATGTAATCTAGATTATTGACTCTAGTGCAAGTGGGAGACTGAAGGAGATATGCCCTAGAGGCAATAATAAAGTGGTTATTATTTATATCTTTATGTTTATGATAAATGTTTATATATCATGCTAGAATTGTATTAACCGAAACATTAGTACATGTGTGATATGTAGACAAACAAGAAGTCCCTAGTATGCCTCTTAAACTAGCTTATTGATTAATGGATGATTAGTTTCATAATCATGAACATTGGATGTTATTAATAACAAGGTTATGTCATTGTGTGAATGATGTAATGGACACACCCAATTAAGCGTAGCATAAGATCTCGTCATTAAGTTATTTGCTATAAGCTTTCGATACATAGTTACCTAGTCCTTATGACCATGAGATCATGTAAATCACTTATACCGGAAAGGTACTTTGATTACACCAAACACCACTGCGTAAATGGGTGGCTATAAAGGTGGGATTAAGTATCCGGAAAGTATGAGTTGAGGCATATGGATCAACAGTGGGATTTGTCCATCCCGATGACGGATAGATATACTCCGGGCCCTCTCGGTGGAATGTCGTCTAATGTCTTGCAAGCATATGAATGATTTCATTAGAGACCACATACCACGGTACGAGTAAAGAGTACTTGTCGGGGAGACGAGGTTGAACAAGGTATAGAGTGATACCGAAGATCAAACCTCGGACAAGTAAAATATCGCGAGACAAAGGGAATTGGTAATATATGTGAATGGTTCATTCGATCACTAAAGTCATCGTTGAATATGTGGGAGCCATTATGGATCTCCAGATCCCGCTATTGGTTATTGGTCGGAGTGAGTACTCAACCATGTCCGCATAGTTCTCGAACCATAGGGTGACACACTTAAAGTTGGATGTTGAAATGGTAGCACTTGAAATATGGAATGGAGTTCGAATATTTGTTCGGAGTCCCGGATGAGATCCCGGACATCACGAGGAGTTCCGGAATGGTCCGGAGAATAAGATTCATATATAGGATGTCATTTTATGTGAAATAAAATGTCGCGGAAGGTTCTATGGAAGGTTCTAGAAGGTTCTAGAAAAGTCCGGAAGAAACCACCAAGGAAGGTGGAGTCCACATGGGACTCCACCTCCATGGCCGGCCAGCCCTAGATGGGGAGGAGTCCCAAGTGGACTCCTCCATAGGGGGCCGGCCACCCCCCCACATGGGAGGTGGAAATCCCACCCTTTGGGTGGGAGTCCTAGTTGGGCTAGGTTTCACCTCTTATGGAAGGTTTTGGTTTCGGGTCTTATTCGAAGACTTGGACACCAACACTTGGGATCCACCTATATAATGAGGGGCCAAGGGAGGGGGCCGGCCAACCCAAGACCACAAGCTGGCCGCCCCCCTTGAGTGGCCGGCCACCCCCTCCCAAACCCTAGCCGCCCCCTTCTCCTCCATATCTCCCGCGTAGCTTAGCGAAGCTCCGCCGGACTTTTTCACCGCCACCGACACCACGCCGTCGTGCTGTCGGATTCAAGAGGAGCTACTACTTCCGCTGCCCGCTGGAACGGGGAGGTGGACGTCGTCTTCATCAACAACCGAACGTGTGACCGAGTACGGAGGTGCTGCCCGTTCGTGGCGCCGGAACCGATCGTGATCAAGATCTTCTACGCGCTTTTGCAAGCGGCAAGTGAACGTCTACCGCAGCAACAAGAGCCTCCTCTTGTAGGCTTTGGAATCTCTTCAAGGGTGAGACTCGATATCCCCTCGTTGCTACCGTCTTCTAGATTGCATCTTGGCTTGGATTGCGTGTTCGCCGTAGGAAATTTTTTGTTTTCTATGCAACGTTATCCTACAGTTAGCACTTTTTGGTAGGCAGGAGGATTGGGAACTTTGATATCGTCTATCTTATTTTATAGCTTGTGATATGATATTGCTTTCTGATTTTGTTTCATTGGTTCTTGTATCATTCCTATTTTGATGTGGACTAAAAATAACTTCAAGGGACCAAAAGCTACATAGACATTTATATGGAGATAAATTACTCAAATAGTTGATTGCTTTACAACTATGAATGCCAAGCATGTCGCACCTATCATTTCCCTCCATGTGGCCACAAGCAAATTCCTCAAATCTCAAGCGACATTTTGATTAAAATGTACCACGTCGTGTTTCCATGTGTCAACGTATGTGTGTTTCTACAAAAGTCTGCGCCTCGGTAAGGTATCTTGACATCAAGCCCCCCTGCACGTGTCAAGAAGATGATCAGATTATATGCTTGTCCATGACACATCATCCTTCTCTCGAGCTCCAATGAACCCAATTCTTCTCCATGCAGTGCATTTTCCTCTCATCTCCGGCTGCTTGTACATATAACACTCGACAAAACTGCATTAACAGATATAATTGATCTCTATAAATATAACATCCACTCAAAAACAGTCGAGTACATATATCCTTTGGTGCAAACTAAATGACCATTAAATGAAAATTGTAAGCACGTAGCACGTAACCTGACAAATTTAGTTTTTAATACGCAAGTTAAACTTCGTTCCTCACCAAAACAATTGAACAACTATCCTTTGATGAATTAACTAAGGCAAGGTCTAGTTGTAGTAAGAGGTATAGTACAAAAAGCTGTACAAAACAAGAAAATTGAGCACAACACGAGCATTATTTCGTTCCTTTCAATACATCAATAAGGATCAGGAGAAAATAGACAAGATATATTATGGTGATTCACATAAAAGATTCTTGATTCTGGAACACTTATTAAAAAAATTGTCGAATTCTAGTTCTGAAAAAATGAGGATTGCTACTATATTTTTACCACATGCAAACGGTTTGGGAAGATGAAATAATCATAAGCATGTTCTCTTAGTCATGACCACCATCTACTACCATATGGACATCGTATTGCCAATCAACAAAATTAATTACTCAGGTCGTTTGACAACACCAAGTAGTGGTTCAGAGTAAAGCACTAAATCAATCAGGCACATACACAGATTATAAATTTACATATTTTTACATGTTAATATTGATTCTCGGATCTCATTTCCCAGTACATATTTAGGTTCTTATGGATGAAGTTTTAACCCCAAACAGAATGTTCTCCTTTAAGATCTCTTGAGGGCTTATTATGTGACCTCATTCTATGATGATACCAACGAGAAGAAATTGATCCTCATTCAGATTTTTAGTATAAAGTAATTGCTAATATTCTGGACACAACAACTATAGGGTGTCATAAAAACACACCTGAGAAGCAAGTACAAGTGTGAACATTAACTTCAGGCAGTATTGCTGATCTAGAAGCTTTAAATGGCACAACCTCAGCTTTCTTAATGCTTGAATCGTCATCAATTTCTAGCAAATTGTAAAATTAACCATGCTTCCCAAACGAAGAACTACGTGCATCAAATAATTTGGATTTCATCACCATTTATATTTATACTAATGCAAAGGGGTATAGATCCTTCAAGTTTCAGAAAATAACATCAATGTTGCGAATAAGTACAAACGCTTATATCTGTGATGGAGGCGGTAACACCTGTCAGACAATCTCATTGCAACAATCCACACAACATAAAAATTCAGCAGAAGAAACAACGGTTGGAAACCTTTAAGGGTGTGTCAATGAAAGAGTACAACTGAAATAAAGGTTTGTAATGATAACACACCTCAACGGACAAGCTATACACTGAGAATGACAACGGCAATAAAAAATCACACATAAAAAGATGGAAATGACCAATGATGTATTTATTGCCAACGCACCTTCATGATGCCTCCATATTCGGTGCCTGACATCTTCTCTCGTTTTATATTTATTTCTGCTCAAGGGTCATGATTTTGTAGGCTATTCTGAATGAAGTCAAGAAACAAGAAGATGTTAGCAAATGAAAATTGTGCGGTAAGTGTCAGGTAAAGAAATGTAACTGAAAGTGAAGAGATAAAGTCCAACAGAACATGGTTTTGTAGAATACTGAAAACCGTTGCAGGCTATTCTGAATGAAGTCAAGGAACAAGAAGATGTTAGTAAATGCAGATTGTGTGGTTAGTGTCAGGTAAAGAAACATAACTGAAGATTGCAGACATAAAGTCCAACAGAACATGGTTGAGCTTTTAAGAGAATAAAGGCAGCCAAGAATGAGGCATATGCCAGTATAGTACTATAGCGAGTAATCTTTTTTCCCTTTGATTTTAAGTATGATCTGACCCATGAATGCACATATACATGAACGGTGTGAATCCATGACATATGCTTTCACTTGATTGCATGCAAATGGAAGTAGTAGAATAAGTACAGTCCAATCTTTTAAAAACGGCATCTTATACTAAATATGTCTAGGCTTCATAGGGAAAATCTATAAATAATCGATAATAATATTCTTGATGATAATGGGATGATAAAAATGAGGCACAGTTATAGATGACAATACTGAAAATGAACACTGATATGGTGTTTACCAGTTTAGAATTCAATCTTTGGAACTGAAGTGAAAGGTATTGTTTGGTGATTGTGCATCTCGTATTGTATTTTAGACGCTAGTACTGAAGGATACGAGGAGGAGGAGGTCTTCTACGAAGAAGAGGAGGAACACTTTGATTACTGTACCAATCAAGGCAAGCTATTATTAATGCAAGCTATACTCTTGCAAGCTACCCTAATGCAAGCTCTACTAGAGCAAGGCACCATTGCAATGTTATTTAGTGTTTAAGGCTTTTCCTTTCCAAGCCCAAGTTTTTATCTTGCCAAGCTTTTACTTTGGTTATCAAGGCTTACTTTTATATTTAACCTTGGTCTAAGTATGGAGTATTACAAGAGAATCAAATTTAGCCTAGAGAGCTACAAGTTAGTTAGCACCCCTCATGACTAGTTGCTAGTGCTAAAACTAAAATTGACTACTCTAGATGGGAACATTGTGAATCAAATGACTTTGAAAACCTTGGAATGATGAGTCATTCCATTGAAAGATTTTGAAGGTGAATATGACTTGAATGACATGGTGAATTTGACAAAAACTGATGATTGGGTTCGGATGCGATACCATTCCAATTTTCGAGTACCCCCACAATACCTGATTATGGGTAGGGCTTAACTGGAAATTTATGCACTTTAGTATGGGTTCCCTCTAAACAAGAGTCATAGAGGTTATGCCGAGGCTGCCTCCGTGAAAAGTGAAATGACGTGAAAATGAGGTGAATGTCTTACCCAAGCCCTGTGCAGTTCCCAGGATGGCAGATTGCCATCACTGGGAGGCCAAGCTCATAGGGGAGGTGCCTATACTAGGGTATGTAAGGTTAATGGTTGATGATCCGCATACTGAGTATGATTATTCAGGGCTATCCCTGACGGATGTAATCAAAAGTTGTGGTACAAGTGTACAACCTCTGCAGAGTGTTAAACCTATTCGAATAGCTGTGTCCACGGTCATGAACGATTGGATGGCCATACTGTTCCGTCGTCAGATGTTTTCAAAATGACTGTTGACTTGAAAGGTGAATTTGACTTGATCACAACAGAGTTGTGGGAATGACAGTAATGTTCCCACTTGAGTAGTTAGGAAAAATAAGGAGTCTTTGCTAATAAGTGCTTATGAAATAAAGATGGCTTTATGCAAATAAACCTAGAGCTTAGAACCCCTACTATAGCTGAAAGCACTTATATCAGTATTAGTTTGCGAGTACTTTAAAAAGTACTCACGGCTTTGTCCCTGGCTATTCAAATGGCCAGACTATGAAGAGGAGCACCAGTACCAAGAAGATGGACAACATGACGTCTATGATAACTAGGACTACCTCCTGACGTCAAGCGTTGCCTGTGGAACAGATGGACCGCTACTACGTTTCTCCCGATGTGTGTTTTGTATTGGATCCTTAGATCCACTGTTGTTGTAAGACTTGGATCATGAGATCCCTTGTTGTAAGACGATTATGGTTTGTAATAAATAATGTTCTGTGATATCGAGTATTATGTCTCGCAAAAATAATATTCTTGGGATTGCGATGTATGGCATAATAGGCATCTGGAATTAAAAATCTGGGTGTTGACACAATGGCGGTGACTGAGATCGATCATCGCACAAACAAGCTTGCGTATTTCGTCCATGGACGGGAGCACCAACTGGTGGGGTTATTCACATGGACGGACGAGGATGTCGATAAGGGATGTCGTCATGATGCAAGTGAGAGAAGACACGAGGACGTGGGCGAAGACAAGTGCCGACGAGAGGAAACATAAGGTGTCATAGTATACAATTTTGAATGGGGTATAAAGTGGCACAAGTTTTACTAAATGGGGTAACCATTGAGAATTTATGTTAAATGGGGTAAGTGGTGTCAAAAATACCAAACTAGAGGGTAAAAAGTGGAATTTACTGTTTTACTATTTATGTCCCACACTTTGAGTATGCACTTTAGTTGTTTGTTCATTTCGTCCAAGCATGAATTGTAGATCGGGGTCGTAGTTTTTGACATTTTCAACTGGGTTGCTATGTTATGCGAACCGCACATGCATGACCAAAGCCGTGTGTTGGTATGTGCCTTCTTTTTGGCACATTGGTCCTAGTTTTCACCTAGTTCACATATTCACGATAAATTGTAGCCAAAAAAGGCTTTGGAGAAGAGGGCCAGGAGATGGGACAATGGTCCAACGTTGTTGCGTTGATCCTACTGGATGTTTTCATCATGCTACCACTCACATGGTTATACCACATAGTTCTCATCCGATTGGCCGGTCTCCTTCACTTGACCGAGTCGAATTCATTGCATGCATTATAAATTTCATGTTTTCGAACTTTCAGGTAGAATGTCTATTAGCCTCAGCACAACATGTTATCATAATAATGTTCAACACAAAATACATAGCAGATACTGAATTTGAATGTTGTTCGGCAGCTAGAGCATGTGCTATTCGAGGGGATGTGTGTAGCTTTATTTGCATATAGTTCCTTTGTTCAGAGATCAAGTGATAGTATATATCATCCTGTAATTTTTCAAACAAGTTGGTATAACTCTGTGTTGTGCTTTTTTTTGACTGAACAGTCTGTCATGGAGCCGATGGAAACCATTGCTCAGAGCTTAGGATCAACGACGGTGATGACACTTGAAGATGATGCCAACGGTTTCTTCATGCTAGTTGCTTAGTTGCATTGATAATAATTTCAATACCATGCCATGTCACTTCTAACTTTATATTTTGCTATGGTGCAATGTTGTTCAGTTTGGAGAACTTAATCGTGTTGTTACCTGGTGTTTTGTCTAAAACTTGATCGTATTAGCTATCGGGGCAATTGCAAAACTGCCCCAAAATGGAGCCACCTATTGGGGCACTTTGAAAACTGCTCCAAATAGGACTTACCTATTGGGGCACTTCTCCAAATTGCCTCAATAGATAGCTATCTACTGAGGCACTTTTCCAAACTGCATCAATAGGTAGCTACCTATTGGGGCACTTCTCCAAACTGCCCCAAAAAGGACTCACCTACTAGGGCATTTCTCCAAACTGCCCCAATAGGTAACCACTTATTGGGGCACTTCTCCAAACTGCCCCAATAGGTGTATATCTATTGGGGCACTTCTCCAAACTGCCCCAATAGGTGTATATTTATTGGGGCACTTCTCCAAACTGCCCCAATAGGTAGAGCATTAGAGGCATTTTGACCAAAGTGTCTCTAATGGAGATATTTAGGGGCACTTTGAAGGGCAAAGTGCCCCTAAATCGCTACCGTGTACTAGTGTCGGCTCCTCGCTGCGAGAGGAGAGATTGTACTGGGAATCGCGATAGCGTTCTTTTTAGCTGAATCGCGGTAGCTTTGACGGCGGAGGAACGTACACAAGGAAAATCAGAACAGGCCTAACTAAACGTAGCGGTATGTTTTGTGACTTATGGATGGCAGTGGTGTGTAATTTTCGTCAACTCCAGGCCTTATTATAAGTTGGACGAAAATTTCGTAAGAAATCTTATTTTCTTTATTATTAGGTATAGACTAGCACAAAGCCCGTGCGTTGCTACGGTCACATTAAATCAAAGGTTGTTCTTTCATATGTTTATATTCGTGTGCCGATACCTCTCAATTTGCGCGCAAGGCCATCCTCCTCTCTCTCGCGATATTCTTCCTCCCACCGCCACCCTATCGCTCCATGGCACCAGCTTGAGCTACGCGTACCGCCCGGTTCCTCCCGATATTCCGCATGTCTCATGATTCCTCTTGTTCCTCTCTTCCTTAGCTCCAACGTCCCGATCGTCGCTCGCCATGCCGCCACCATCTCCTCTGCCGCCACCATCTCCTCTACTGTTAGCTGTCAGCCTTCTCATGCTTTGTTGCTAATATTATCCCTTGCTTTTTTTTTTATTTTCATTAAAAAAATACATCATTGTTTTCTTTTGTTTTTAACAAAAATAATCTTTTTTGTCAAAACAAATGGCCTCGGGACCCATCCGAGAGTTAAAAACCTATTCGCCACGCCGTGCCCCGCCGCGAGCGCTTGGGCCAGGCCCAGTTAGCGCTTTGTTATTTCCGTGCGTACGTTTTTATTCTCCGGTGTGGTTCGATTTTGTAAAGTTTGGTCGGGTTTCTGTTTCATTCGTTTCTTTCGGGTTTTTTTATTTTGTTTAAATGTTTAGATTTTGTTAAAGTAATTTTTTTTTGAAAAATCACCGTGCGTTGCATCGGAAAAAATAAAGGCACAAACACTCTGGCGAATCACCTGTGATGACACTTCTCCTCTTTGCCACCATGGATGAAGATGGTAACATTTCTACTATTCATGACGAACAGGATTAATCCTAAAAATATAATCTTGTGAGGATCTCGCTCGCTTGTTATGAACATTTGCGGCATCCTTGTGTGGTCTACACTTGGTGTTCCCGAACAAAGGTCGCTTATTAAAAAGGAGATGGATCGAGAGTTAAATAAATTAGTGTTTTTTTAATCCTTTTACTACTCAATAAAATTTTGGCCTAAAGTTGATTGACGTGCCTAATTGAATTCCAGTGTGGTGCCACGGATTTTCTAGATAATATATTTTGACCCTTCAGCAACAGCTATATAGGAAGTCCCGACATAATGTCGTCCAGGTCTATGCGTTTTGACCTTTTTTTGATTCGTTGTCTTTTGTCAACTTGTGGCCCACAAAACAAAATAATATTTGAAGTAATATTTATTCATAACATTTCCAACTACTTTGATATTGTACACTGAAAAGGAACATAATAATATGCTAACTACCAAAAATGAGCAATGAAGAAATAAATTAAAAAATATTCAGAATATGTATTTTTTTACCGAGTAAAATAGTCACACTCTGTCGAAAATAGTAGAACTCATAATCCCCTCCCTTGTCTTCTCATAATCCCCTCTCCTCCCCTTCTTCTCTATACCTCAATTCTCCACGGCCGCTGTGTCCTCCGCTTTTGTGGCAAGACAATGAATCCATTCTGCTAGCTGATTGCAAGTATAGGTACATGTGCAACCCTGCAATTTCTTTCTACATCCGCACGCACGCATGTTTCGCCGATGGCTGCCGCCTCTGTTGCATGCACACAGCCAGCTTACTCATCCCGGCTGCTTGCCGCGAATTTTATTTTAAGCCTGAATTTGCTTAAGTTGTTTTTGGTCCTAACCATAAACACGGTGCCCGATTCTATTCCCCATGTTGCAGTGTTCTTCTTCTTCGTCAGCCCACCTCAGATCCCTCACGCTCGGCAAGGAGCAGGTGGCCGAGGTCGAGAGCGGGCACCCATCTTGCTTGCAGCCCCTTGGTCGTGCGTTTGTGTATAGTACGTCTCGGAGCAGAGTTCGTTTAGAAATTTGCCTCTGCTGATTTTGCAACGCCAAAAGGCCTCGTCTCTCGTCTAGCCATCCCTATTGTGAGATTAAGCCATGTATGTATCAATTTAATTTAAAATATGCAAATTATTGATTAGATGGAATTTACATTCAGAATCAAAAGAAAACACGGTACAACGTTTTCAAGATTCAGAATCACAGACATAGGAGTAATGTTCAGTGGCGTTGGGGAAGGAGTCCTGGACGGCCTTCCCTCGACTGGTGTCGATGCCGCTGCTGCGGCCACCCGCTCATCTCCTCCCCGGCACCGGCATCTCTTCCTTTCCCCTGCACCCCCAACACTGCTGCTCCTCCTCCCTTACCCTTCCTCCGTCCGCGAGCCCGAGGGAGCCTTGGAAGGCGGTGAGACGCGCGCAGGTCTTGGATTCCCCGAGCCCGAAGGCCTTTTCCCTGGCGGCCTCCTCAAAGCGCGCGGTGGCAAAATACGCTCAGAGCGTTGGCTCTAGGCGCGCGGCGGCGAGTTCACAGCCTTGGCCCTCCTCAAGGCGCGCGTGCATCAGCGGCGGCGGCAGAGACGTGGAGGGCCAGTGGGCCATCCTCGCTCGGACCCACCAATATTCTTAGTTTCGGCAAGTTCCGTTTCTTCCCCAAATCCCTTCCAAATCTCTCAGCCTCCTCCCAAAATCTCAAATTTGGACACCAATTTCTGTATGAAATCAAGAGATACTGCAATGTGGAAGCACAAATTCACTACCAATCCCATTCTGTCGGATGGACTTTGAGCACGAGCTCATCAGTTTGGGACAGGACACGAGAATGTCCATGCTCGGCAACCTCTAACTCTAAGACGAGCTCGTATTGTTCATTGTTGTCCTTCGAGCGGCACCTCCTATTTCAATCTCGGAGCCGTCGGTCTCCGCTGCCTCCGCGGCTCCCTCCACGCCGGACGTCAAGGGTGAGGCGAGATGCTGCCGGTGCGGAGCCGCGCCATGTTGGTGGCCGGTTATATGCGAGTGGGGAATAGATAGATAGAGAACGCCTCTTCGGGTTTTATTTCGAACCGTTATTTTCACTAAACAATGGCATTGGTGGGTAAATTATTGTTCGGTGGGAGGGTAAAATTGGGAACAAAAAGTGACGGACGACGGAAACCCTTTTTACTTTATTATTAGGTATATATAGACTAGGAAAAATGCCCGCGCGTTGCGGCGGATTTGTTCCCGACAATTTCAGTACGTAATGGAATTATTTTTTTCGAGAGGACGAAATCTTTTTTTGTAGGAGACGCCCATTTCCTGTCAAGTTTGACCTATCTAATTCCTGGCTAATTCACTCGCCGTAGACCCTCAACGCAAGTCTAATAGATGCACATGTCTCCACACGTCTTCTTTGGCTTCTCTCACGTGACTTTTGCTTTCGGGCTGGCCAGCTATCAGTTCATGCAAGTAAGGAGGAAATTCACTTTTTATGTGGGGTGCATATGCGTTGCAACGGATTGGTAGTTAATAAGTTAGTCTCTTAAATTTGCGCAAAACAAATATAGGTGAATGATATCAGGTTCTATTTTACCCCGCAAAGCTATGGAGCTATGTCACATAAGTGTGTTCACCCATTGCTAGATATCTCGAATAGAAATCAATATTATCACTTTATTCTCACCAGTATTTTTCCAAATCTTTGGTTACATTATCTAATATTTTGGAGTTTTTTTTATCTGGGCTAGTTATTTGGGGTAAAAATTTAGGTGTTGTGTGATATTTTATTTTAAAATTCAAAATATAGAAAAAACTCTAGAATATATGAATGAGAGATAGAAGTTATTAAATTCTATCAAGAAGATGTGCTATCCATAATAATAAAAAATAGTTGCATCAACATTAGTTTGCTTATGTTTAGATCAATATTCAATGCACTCAAAGAAATGTATCAAGTGTTTTGTTTACCAAATCAGTAGATGCAAACAATTTAGGCAAATCAGTAGCTGTCTCTTTCTCGGTACCAGCTTGTGGCCAAATCACAGCCGTCAGGTCCGGGGGTCTTTTGTCCCCAAGAATGTTTTAAATTGCTTTGCTAATCTTGATTTCAGAAAAGGGACTCAAAGTGAATCAAGTTCAAGTCTGTTCGGATATATCTACGTGCACAATGTAGCCTCAGTACGCATGAGTTTTTCTGTAGAAAGTTCATGAACTCGTATAGCCTTTTCTTCTTCTGTATAGCTTTCTATGAGGTTACTTTCCCTCTTTGTCTAGCTGCTACCAAGTACTGAATTTGCAAGCATCAAAGTCCGACTTTTTTACCACATAGTATATGTGATCCGCAATCAACAAAAGGAAATATAAAGTCTGAATTTTCTACTTCAGCAAGGAGGAAGAATTAAACCTTCGACGATTGTCTTTTCTCCTTGCCTAATCAAGAATTCATGCTGGCCATAGGGCGTGCTCCGGGCCTTGTAGCCCAGAACAAAGAGCTTGTTGTTCGGGGTGTTGTAGATGCAGTACACGTCCATCGGGTTGGAAACGGATGTCTGCCAAGGCCGGCAGAATATGGCCTAGACAATGCGGAGTGATGGCAAAGTCGGCGGAACATCACGATGCCGTCGGACGAATGGCGAGACTGCTGCTCACTCCGGTGAAGTCGTCACAGTGAGACAAAGATTCAAGGGGAGGCGGCGGCAGACTGGTTGCATACTCGGCTGTAGGCCACCATCATACCGGTTGCAAGCCAGATCGACGCGATGGCTTTTGGCTGGGCTACCATCGGCACGTGTAAGAGATGGCGTGCATCGCGCGCAGCTGGACGGTGGCGTTCTACAGCAACGGCTCAGGATTACCGCCGGTCGTGCTAAGACGGTTGATCTGGAAGTCAGGTAGAAAGCATCTTGTTTCGTAGTACTGGCGACGTCCTGCATGGTGGAGATATATGACATAGTTGGGTCATCCCTATTATATCCACCCTGGGGTGGTCGCTGTCCATACGAGCTCTCCAACTCCGGCATTTTTTTCCGATGGGCAAAGCTGCAGCTTGGGACACGACACAGGAGCAGGACTCGGGCGCTGGACCAGTTGTGCATCATGTCAACACCCGGATTTTTAAGCCCAGGTGCCTATTATGCCATTCATCGCAATCCCATAAATAATGTTGTTGCGAGACATAACAGTTGATATCATAAGTCATCATTCATTACAAACCATAATCGTCTTACAAAAGTAGATCACATGATCCAATATTACAACCATAGTTGATCTATTGATCAACGAACATCACAAATATTACAAAGCGGAAGCGTAGTAGTAGTGGACTATCTAATTCCACGGGCCAACGCTTCACGTCAGAAGAACTCCTAGTTGTTGTAGACGTCCTGCTGACCGTCATCTTCATACTGCTGCTCCTCTTCATAGTCTGGCCATTTGAATAGCCAGGAACACAGCCGTGAGTACTTTTAAAGTACTCGCAAACTAATACTATTGTAATTACTATCCATTTTATTTGGTGGATGCTAAGCTCTAGGTTTATTTGCATAAAGCCAATTTTAGTTCATAAGCATTTCATAAAAGACTCTTCATATGCTAACTAACTCAAGTGGAAACATTAGTGTCATTCCCCCAACTCTGTTGTGATTCAAATTCAAGTCAACATTTCAAATTCAACCTTCCTTTTCAAGAAAAGATCTGATGACGGAATAGTATGGCCTTTCCAATCGTCTGTAACCGTGGACGCAGCTATTCGAATAGGTTTACACTCTGCAGAGGTTGCACACTTGTGCCACAACATTTGATTACATCCGTCAGGGATAACCCTGAATAATCGTAACTCAGTACGCGGATCATCAACCATAACCTTTCACTTACATATCTTAGTATAGGCACCTCTCCCCATGAGCTTGGCCTCCCAATGAAGACAAACCGTCAGCCTGGGAACTGCACAGGGCTTGGGCCGGACATTCACCTCATTTCACATCATTTCACATCATTTCACTTACAACGGAGGCAGCCTCGGCATAACCCCTATGACGCTTGTTTAGAGGAAACTCATACTAAGACACATAAACTTCCAGTGAAGCCCTACCCATAATCAGGTATTGTGGGGGTACTTGTAAATTGGAATGGTATCGCATCCGAACCCAACCATCAGTTTTTATCAAGTTCATCAAGTCATATTCACCTTCAAAATCATTCAATGTCATTTCATTTCACAATGTTCCCATCTAGAGTAGTCAATTTTATTTGTTAGCACTAGCAACTAGTCAGGAGGGATGCTATCTAGCTTTCATTGCTCTGGGCTAATTTTGATGATCTTGTTCTACTCTAGACCAAATGAATCATGAATCAAAAAGTAAACTTTGATAAATCAAAACCAGTAAACTTTGTAAAGTAAAACTTGGGATAGAATCATTAAGCATGAAGTAAAATGTGGTGGTGCCTTGCTCTTGGAGAGCTTTGCACTTAGCAAGAATATTAGCTTGCCTTGGTTGGCGTATTGATCAAAGTGGTCTTCCTCTCCTTGGAAGTAGACCTCCTCCTCCTCTTGATACTCCTCGGTACTAGCGTCTAAAAACGAATATGATACATACAATCACCAAACAAAACTTAAACACTAGACTAAGCACACACATGAGTCACACAAACTAGGCTAGCATCACAACATTATTATTATGTTGGTTGACTTGTTTTCTTCTTTAAGAAAAATAATTTCCTCTCATTACAATATATCATTTAGTGTTTCTATTTAATTCTTTGGAGAAATAATTTCCTCACATTGAATCTTGTTAAGATTTAATTTCCTCAAATAATAATATATGACCTAGGTTGACCAAGGTCAACCTCTTCATAATCATCATTTGGGAAAATGATTTAAATGAGGTGCTACACCTCATATAATTTAATAATAACATTATAATGATTTAAGGTCATCAAATAATTCAATATGAGATTTAGTAGACCATGGTCCCTACCTCATTTTGAGTTATTTGAGACAAGATTTAAATGAGAGAAAAGCTCCCATACTATTTAATAAATAACTTTGGCACAATATAAATGGACTAGAAATAGCCATAGAGCCATTTTTTAAACGAGACCATGATCATACAAACAACTACGGATGAAGCCTGGTGACCGGGTGTATACGTGAGCACGCGGTGAGAGACTGACACGTGTCCGACAGTGTTAGTTTGCCGTTACTGTGCGAATATTTGGCGTATACAATGATGATTCTGGAACTCCACCGTGGGCTATCCATTGGATGGCGTGTAAGAACAAAAAGCAGACTAATCCCAACCCAACCCCATCGCTTATCATCTCTCTCCCATCTCCATGATATCCATCGCGGAACACCAGGCCCTGTCTCCGGCGAGCAAGAACAACCATGTTTCATCGTACACGATATTTTCTACACTTCCCGATTGGAATCCAAAGAGAGATAACATGTTTAATTGAACCAGCACATCGCGCCATCGAGCAGATCTGGCACGAGCGGAATTAGAAAGCGAAAGAAAGGTGGTAGAGGAGAGCTGGAGCTGATTGACTCCGCTTGCGGCATTGGAGCTCGTCGTGCAGCTCGGCATGAGCACCTGCTCCTGCCCATTTTCCGCCGCGGGTGGGGCAAAGACGGACGCAGTGGCCCCGGTGCTCCCTATCAGCCTCATCATGGACAATTAACGCATCAATCTCACAATTAACGCATCCATACTCCATCAATCTCACAATTAACGCATCCAATCTTGGGCCAAAAGGGAAAACGGAAAAAATGAAAAAGAAAGAGAAGACAAAATCTCAAATTAATGCATACATCATGGACAGGGACTGGAGGCGCGGGCCGGGGACGGTGATGGGGTCCGAGCTGGCGAGGCCCCGGAGGCGCTTGACGGAGAGCTCCTCGAGCTGGGTGCAGGAGCGGAGGGCCGCCTCGATGCCGCGGGCGCCGAAGGCGCAGGAGCCGACGGGGAGCTTGCGGAGGTTGACGGCGGCGGAGGCGAGCGCGTGGACCCCGTCGTCGGTGACGGCGCGGAGGAGCGCAGCTGAGGCGGCGCAGGCCCGGGCCGAGGCGGCGCGCGACGAGGACCAGGGCCGGGTCGCCGACGCTGTCGGCGCGGCGGTCGCACTTGAGCGCGAGCTTGGAGACGGCGGAGAAGCGGCGGAGGATCCCGGAGCAGCCGGGAGGAGCGGGGCCCGCGCGTCGAGCGCGAGGCGCGGCGCGGCGCGAGGCGGCCTCGGCGGCCAGCCGGCGGCGGGAGACGAGGGAGCAGCGCTGCGGTCGCCGGGCCGAGGAGGCCGAAGACCGCGGCCAGGAGCTCCTCCGGGAGCTCGGCGGTGTAGTCCGGCTCCGGCGCCACGTCGTCGGAGGCGGCGGCATCGGAGAAGCGAGGCGACGGCGGCTGCGCGGCGGGGGACGGCGGCGGGGAGGGCTTGCGGTGGTGGTGGCGTTCGGGTTGGGCGGAGGCGTTGGGGTTGGGCGGAGGCCGTCACGTTGCCGAGGTGACGTGCACAAGACCTCATTCACAAAAAAAAGATAGTACGTACGGAGTAGTAATCATCACGAGCACACAGGACAGGAGGTGGCGTCAGATTGATTCCACGCCGTTTGGTGGCCGTCTGTGAAGTCACGAATCTTAAAGCAAATCCAACGGTAATGCATGCGTGCTCACGTATACACGCGGTTACCAAATCCACTCTCCAAACAACTATGTCATATTTTTACATAATCTTATAGGCAATATGAAATATGATTTTTGAGAGGTGGAATCAACTCAAAAGCATTTTTGGTTAATTTTTAATAATTGTTTGAAGTTGCAAAAGGTCCTGCCTTGTTATTTTTGTCACATTAATTCTACAAATAATCTAAGGTTGAGACCAGTGTAGTTTTGTAGATAATTTGATAAGCTTTCCAAATATATAAAATTTGTCAAATTTGGTTTGGTGGATTTTATTCTATTCACATTTGAAAACAGCATCTGTGAGCAATTTAGAAAATTCGAAAATTCATATTTGAATTACGTGGGCTGGCGGGAAAGAGAATGGGCTGCACAGGGGGAAAAGTAAACGGGCCGGCCCAGCTGCACGTCTCGCGTGAGCGGGCCGCCTGACAGAGTGGGGGCCACTCGTCAGTGCATTATAAACGGCGAAACGGTATGAGTCGATCTGTGCCGTTGGATTAGATGGCGATCGAGTGGCTGGGGCTCGTCGTCGTCTCCGGCGAGAGAGAAGCTTACTGGCGGCGAGGGTCGGGGTTTGGCGAGCGCGACGGAGCTCCGGCGGTCGACGGCGATGTGCGCAGCGACGTTGGCATTGACGACGAGGCTACAGGTACACGCGGCTCCGCTCGAGGTGGCTCCAATCGGCGGCGGTGACCTGCGGGTACTGGCGGCTCCGGCGATGAAATTGGGTGGCGCTAGTTGCTAATCAAGGAGGGGCGGTGGTCGAGGAGAGTGAGAAGAGGGAGGGGAGCAAGGCTGTGTGAAGATTGGAGCGCATGGGTGGCTCCTTTTATAGCAGCGGGAGGTGGCCGTGGTGCTGTGACGATGTCACCCATGGCGACGGTGCTACAGCGGTGCTGGGGTACTGGCGATGATGCTCCTGGCTCGGCGACGTCATGGCGAAGATGTGAGGCTTGACGGCGGTGAAAATGATGCAGAGGAGAGGACGAGCGCGTGACGGGAGCGCTCAGTACCGCGGCGGAGGACATCGACGAGGTCGTCGGCTACAGCGTTCCCGCGGGCCAATGACCGTGTCTGGGCAGTGGCCGATGACGTTGCGAAGCAGGTGGTGCAAAGAGGAGGGCCAGGGGTCAACGGATCAGGTCTGGCGACGACGTGGTCGTGAGCGTTCTGGAGCGTGCCGGTGCACGCTCTGTCGTGCGCGTGCACGTCTGGGCGTCTCTGGGCGTGCACGGCCTGGCGCGTGTGATGCACCATTGCGTCGAGGCTGGTGTCTGGCACGACCAGGAGAGTGTGGGGAACACGACTGACAAGGTTGGGCGTGTTGGAGTGCATCAGAGAGAGAGGGAGCATGTCCATGTCCATGCCATGCCACGGCATGAATGATCTTGGTCAGATGGTGACGATTTCTTGTACCATTCCTTGTCTATTATGCTTGGCAAAGTCCAGAGAGGTCAGAGAGGTACTAGAGATGACCTAGGGTTGAGGAGAGAGGCCTTGGTCCATTGGATTTTACAATGTACCAAGTTGCCAGATTGGTGCACACCACCTATTCGACACAATGGTCGCATGAAACTTATTTTTGAATTATTGAATGAATTTTGGTGGGTTGCAATCATATATTATGTGCAGTAGAATGGTGGTGGTGGTGGTGGTCAAATTTGAATTGTTTTGCGAAAATCCAAATTGCACATAATCTTGAATCTGTTTTAAAGTCTCTACTTTGCTTGATCACCATTTGAAATTGAGCATGAGTTTGCATTGGTGCTTTTGGGCAAAGTTGTTCACCTTGATGTTGTCTTGGATGAGGTGCAAAGAGTTGGCAAAGTTCATTTTAGAAATCTTTCAAAACAGGGGCTCAAAGAGGGCATCAGGCTAACTTTTATCAAAATGACCATTAGTGTATGTGAGCTTGTTTTGAGTTCAAATTTGATTCAATTTGAGTTTCTTTGATGCCAAAGGTGCTAATAAGTGTTTAGTATCCATTTACAACCAATGGTGCAAACCAAAATGGTCTAGGTTAAGGATTTGTAGAAATGGCCTAAACCATATGTGAGTGTGGGTTTAAATTTTCCATTTCTTTTCTTCTTTTATTTTTCCTTCTATTTGGTTGATCAAGTGATCATTGGTTAGGGTTTTAGCATCATGGTTCACACACAAGCAATCATCATGGCAAATGCACACTAATACAAATATAAAAGGTGAGTCATATGCATAGCACTATATGGAGACAAAAAGTTTTTGTTGGTTCTCAATTTTGCATTTTGGGAAACTCTCTTTATTTCTTTATTGAATTTTTGGGATGTTACAAACCCTTCCCCCTTACAAAAGATCTCGTCCCGAGATCTTAAAGAAAACTAGGTACTAAAGAGATCTGGGTATTCCTTCTTCATATCTTCTTCTCGCTCCCAGGTGGCTTCTTCTTCGGTGTGGTTACTCCATTGAATTTTCAGGAACTTGATACTCCTGGTGCGGGAGGTTCCGTAAGCTTCTTCCAGGATGCGAATAGGTACTTCGCGATACATCAATTCTGTGTTAATATCCACCGATCTGTGATCGATATTCTTGAACACTTCGGAACAGGCGATAGTCAATGCCGGTGAGGAATCGAGAACAGGAGGTGCGGGCGATGGCGGCGGGAGGAGGATTTTTAGCGAGCGGTCCGCGCGTTTTGTTGAAGCGATCTAGTGTAGGATTCGTGATGGATCCGGTCATAGAGTTTGTACGATGGACGGCGAGCAGCCAAGCCCAACGTGGGAAAGAGAAGAAAACGAAAAACTTGCTAAAGAGAATAATGTAGCTAAAGTTTGGACTATTACCACCACTAGTAATGTTGATGCTTCACATGTTGCTAAACCTCCTACTATCAATGTTAAAATAATTGGCGTTGGCAATGTTTCTACTCCTAATGCAAAGCGTACAAAACTGTCTGAAACTGCTAAAACTGCTGAAACTGTTGGTGATAAAACTGCTGAAATTTTTCAAAATATTGGGGACAATGATCCCATTGCTGTAGATCATAATGGTTTAGATTTTGATGATTGTCACATCTCTGAAGTTATAAAGTTCTTACAAAAACTTGCTAGAAGTCCTAATGCTAGTGCTATAAATTTAGCCATTACAAAACATATTACAAATGCTCTCATTAAAGCTAGAGAAGATAAATTAAAACTTGAAGCTTCTATTCCTAGAAAGTTGGAAGATGGTTGGGAGCCCATCATTAAGATGAAAGTCAATGATTTTGATTGTAATGCTTTATGTGATCTTGGTGCAAGTATTTCTGTTATGCCTAAGAAAATTTATGATATGCTTGACTTGCCACCATTGAAAAATTGTTATTTGGATGTTAATCTTGCTGATCATTCTATAAAGAAACCTTTGGGGAGAATTGATAATGTTCGCATTACTTTTAACAATAACCTTGTCCTCGTTGATTTTGTTGTCTTGGATATTGAATGCAATGCATCTTGTCCCATTATTTTGGGAAGACCTTTTCTTCGAACTGTTGGTGCTATTATTGATATGAAGGAAGGGAATATTAAGTATCAATTTCCTCTCAAGAAAGGTATGGAACACTTCCCTAGAAAGAGAAAGAAGTTACCTTTTGATTCTATTATTAGAACAAATTATGATGTTGATGCTTCATCTCTTGATAATACTTGATTCACACTTTCTGCGCCTAGCTGAAAGGCGTTAAAGAAAAGCACTTCTTGGGAGATAACCCATGTATGTTTTTATAACTGTTTTGTTGTGTCTTGGAAGTTGTTACTACTGTAGCAACCTCTCCTTATCTTTACTTTATTGCATTGTTGTGCCAAGTAAAGTCTCTAATAGTGAAGTTGATACTAGAATTGGATTGCTGCGCAGAAACAGATTTCTACCTGTCACGAATTTGCGTAGATCTCTCTGTAGAAGAATCAAAAAAATCTGCCAATTTACTGCGTGATCCTCAGATATGTACGCAACTTTCATTAGTTTTGAGCTTTTTCATCTGAGCCTGTTAAGTGCCCCAGAAAAATTTGTCTTTACGGACTGTTCTGTTTTGACAGATTCTGCCTTTTATTTTGCATTGCCTCTTTTGCTATGTTGAATGGATTTCTTTGTTCCATTAACTTTCAGTAGCTTTGTGCAATGTCCAGAAGTGTTAAGAATGATTATGTCACCTCTGAATATGTGAATTTTTGATTATGCACTAACCCTCTAATGAGTTTGTTTTGAGTTTGGTGTGGAGGAAGTTTTCAAGGATCAAGAGAGGGGGATGATACAATATGATCAAGAAGAGTGAAAAGTCTAAGCTTGGGGATGCCCCCATGGTTCATCCCTGCATATTTCAAGAAGACTCAAGCATCTAAGCTTGGGGATGCCCAAGGCATCCCCTTCTTCATCGACAATTTATCAGGTCACCTCTAGTGAAACTATATTTTTATTCAGTCACATCTTATGTGCTTTACTTGGAGCGTCTGTTTGCTTTTTTTTTTGTTTGAATAAACTCGGATCCTAGCATTCTTTGTGTGGGAGAAATACACGCTCCGCTGTTTCATATGAACACTGGTGTTCTTAGCTTTACTTTTAATGTTCATGGCGAAGGTTGAAACTGCTTCGTTCATTGTTATATGGTTGGAAACAGAAAATGCTTCATGTGGTAATTGGTATATTGTCTTAAATAATTTGATACTTGGCAATTGTTGTGCTCAAATAGATCATGTTTAAGCTCTTGCTGTTGGAGATATGCCCAAGAGGCAATGATAAAATGGTTATTATAATATCTTTGAGTTTATGATAATGTTTACATACCATGCTATAATTGTATTAACCGAAACATTGATACATGTGTGTTATGTGAACAACAAGGAGTCCCTAGTAAGCCTCTTGTATAACTAGCTTGTTGATTAATAGATGATCATCGTTTCATGATCATGAACATTGGATGTTATTAATAACAAGGTTATGGCATTATGTGAATGATATAATGGACACACCCAATTAAGCGTAGCATAAGATCACGTCATTAAGTTATTTGCTATAAGCTTTCGATACATAGTTACCTAGTCCTTATGACCATGAGATCATGTAAATCACTTATACCGGAAAGGTACTTTGATTACATCAAACGCCACTGCGTAAATGGGTGGTTATAAAGGTGGGATTAAGTATCCGGAAAGTATGAGTTGAGGCATATGGATCAACAGTGGGATTTGTCCATCCCGATGATGGATAGATATACTCTGGACCCTCTCGGTGGAATGTCGTCTAATATCTTGCAAGCATATGAATGGTTCATAAGAGACCACATACCACGGTACGAGTAAAGAGTACTTGTCATGAGACGAGGTTGAACGAGGTATAGAGATACCGATGATCAAACCTCGGACAAGTAAAATATCGCGTGAGAAAGGGAATTGGTATCGTATGTGAATGGTTCATTCGATCACTAAAGTCATCGTTGAATATGTGGGAGCCATTATGGATCTCCATATCCCGCTATTGGTTATTGGTCGGAGAGAAGTCTCAACCATGTCTACATAGTTCGCGAACCGTAGGGTGACACACTTAAGGTTTGATGTCGTTTAAGTAGATATGGAATATGGAATGGAGTTCGAAGTTTTGTTCGGAGTCTCGGATGGGATCCAGGACATCACGAGGAGTTCCGGAATGGTCCGGAGAATAAGATTCATATATAGGAAGTCACTTTCCAAGTTTGGAAATGATCCGGTGAATTTATGGAAGGTGGTTTCTAGAATTATCCGGAAATAAATCACTATGGAAGGAGGAGTCCCGGAGGGACTCCACAAACCCTAACCAGCCAACCAAGTGGGAGGGTGGAGTCCATGGTGGACTCCACCTCCTTGGCCGGCCAAGAAAAGGGGAAAGGGGAGAGTCCCTATCCCTCTAGGTTTCGTCCATAAGGCAGTTTTTCTGTTGGGGTCTTATTCGAAGACTTTGGGCAAACCCTTGGGGTTCCACCTATATAATGAGGAGGAGAGGGAGGGGGCAGCCCATTGCTTGGCCGCACCACCCCTGCCCCCTTGAGGCCGGCGCCCATGGCACCCCCTCTCCCCAAACCCTAGCCTCCCCTCCTCCACATACAAACTCCCGCAGCGCATAGGCGAAGCCCTACCGGAGTTCTCCACCACCACCGCCACCACGCCGTCGTGCTGCCGAGATTCCGAGGAGGATCTACTACTTCCGCTGCCCGCTGGAACGGGGAGAAGGACGTCGTCATCAACACCGAACGTGTGACCGAGTACGGAGGTGCTGCCCGATCGTGGCACCGTGTGATCAAGATCTTCTACGCGCTTTTGCAAGCGGCAAGTGATCGTCTACCGCAGCAATAAGAGCCTACTCTTATAGGCTTTGGAAATCTTCAAGGGTGAGTCTTGATCATCCCCTCGTTGCTCCCATCTTCTAGATTGCATCTTGGCTTGGATTGCGTTCTCGCGGTAGGAAATTTTTTGTTTTCTATGCTACGAATCCCATCAGTGGTATCAGAGCCGTGTCTATGCATAGATGGTTGCACGAGTAGAACACAATTGTTTTGTGGGCGTTGATGCTTTGTTGTCTTTAGTTCGAGTACTTTGCATCTTTGTGGCATGGTGGGATGAAGCGGATCGGGCTAACTTTACATGACCGCGTTCATGAGACTTGCTCCACGTTCGACATGCAACTTGTATTGCATAAGTGGCTTTGCGGGTGTCTGTCTCTCCCACCATAGTGAAGATTCAATTTACTCTTTCTATTGACAACACTAGTATCACTGTTGTGGTTCATGTTCGTAGGTAGATTGGATCTTACTCGAAAACCTTAAACCACGTAAAATATGCAAACCAAATTAGAGACGTCTAACTTGTTTTTGCAGGGTTTGGTGATGTGATATGGCCATAATGTGATGATGAATATGTATGAGATGATCATTATTGTATTGTGGCAACCGGCAGGAGCCTTATGGTTGTCTTTAAATTTCATGTTGAGTAGTATTTCAAAGTAGTTGTAATAGTTGCTACATGGAGGACAATCATGAAGATGGCACCATTGACCTTGACGCTACGCCGACGATGATGGAGATCATGCCCGTTGATGATGGAGATCATGTCCGTGCTTTGGAGATGAAGATCGAAGGCGCAAAGACTAAAGGGCCATATCATATCACATATGAATTGCATGTGATGTTAATCCTTTATGCATCTTACTTTGCTTAGAACGCGACGGTAGCATTATAAGATGATCCCTCACATTAATATCAAGATAATAAAGTGTTCTTCCCTCGTATGCACCGTTGCACAGTTCGTCGTTTCGAAGCATCTCGTGATGAGCGGATGTGATAGACTCAACGTTCACATACAACGGGTGTAAGCCATGTTGCACACGTGGAATACTTGGGTTTGCTTGACGAGCCTAGCATGTACAGACATGGCCTCGGGACAACGGAAACCGAAAGGTTGAACACGAGTCATATGGATGATATGATCAACATGTTGATGTTCACCATTGAAACTACATCATCTTACGTGATGATCGGTTTTGGTGTAGTGGATGTGGATCGTGTATCACTTAACAACTATGAGGGATGTTGTATTAAGTGGGAGTTCATTAGTAATTAGATTAAAACATGAACTAATTATCATAAACATAGTCTGAGTAGTATTTTGAATTAATTTTGTAGTATTGGCATCCGTTTTCTACTTTACGCTAGTCTTGTAAATTGAGATAGAAATACTGTTAAAATCTGACAAGAAACTTTACGGATTGGTACCGTATTGTTAAAGAATCAAGAAATGATTAAGTCCTATTGCAAAACTTTTAGTAAACCTCACATTGTTGATTTAGAGAGCTATGGTTTCAATTAAGTACCTAAAGTTATCTTGTCTCCGTGAAACTTGAAGTTCAAAATCTGTTTGAAAAGTAAGGAGCTGAAAATTTAGTTTTCAGAAATAATCAAGGTATGAGATATATATGATATCTAAGACCTTATTGCAAGATGATAGAATATAATTTGGTGAGACTACATAAACTCATAAGTTTTATGGGAATGTACGAAGGTTGAAGACGCAATGCGTCCCAATCCTCCAACTATTGGGGCACTAACAATATTCGCATATCCATGAAGTGATCGTCCTTAGTATGCACCGTTGCTAAGACTCGTCGTTTCGAAGCATCACGTGATGATCGGGTGTTATAGATTCTACGTGTGCATACAACGGGTGCAAGCTAGATTTGCACATGCGAATACTGAGGATATACTTTACGAGCCTAGCATGTACAGACATGGTCTCGAAAAGTCTTCATGATATGATAAAATTATGAGTGAAATTGTTCATCATATTAAAAGGGTACTAATAGTGAAATCCGGAACACTTGTCATATGATGATCAACTTCAAAGTTAGAACCTCAAGGTTATTGGTATTTGACCAACAAACCTAGAAGTTATTGATGTTGAAGTGTTTTTCTGAATAATGAGGAAAGCTAAAAGAGAAACTACAAAAGATTATTGGCACAAAGAAAGAAAAGTCTAGAAAGTCTAGCTCAGGTTTATATAAATGATATACATGTTATGGATGTATTCCTCGTTTGGTCACACAATGAAATTCTTTGGTATTTGTACCATATTGGTTGGTATGAATTGTCATACAAAACAACGCAATACAAGAAATACAATGGCCTTAGTGACTGACAAGGAATATGATAGGAATGCACGTCTGGAACAAAAAGTAAAGTGTTATTATGTTCGTCGTTGGCATTCTATCTAGCCCTTAGAATTTATAATAAAGAACTTAATAATTGTTATTTTGCTCTGGTCAAATTAAAACAATGAGTTGTTCATATTATGACATTAATCCATGTACGATGGATAAGTTATTATAAATCTTAATGGTGAAACACACATACATAACACTGACGCTAATAAAATAAATGATTCGAATTACACTTATTTGTGGAACCGCCATTTAGGTCATGTTAGAAAGGAGCGCATGAAGGAACTCCATGCAAATGGATTTTTGGAGTCATTTGATTTTTGAATCATTTGGCGCTTGCAAATCTTTTCTAAAGAGAATGACTAAAATACCGTTCATAGGCCAAGAGTTGAACGGACAAATAACTTAGTGAAAACATACATGATGATGTATGAGGTTCACTGGGCATAGTTGTGTGCGGGAGATTCTTCTACTTCATGAAAACTTCCAACAATGAATTGAGTATATATGTGGATATATTCGATAAGGAAGAAGTTTGAAACATTTGAATGGATTCAAATAAATTTCAGCATGAAGTGGAAATCATCGTAATAGAAAAGTCAAATATCTATTATTGGATCATGGGGGAAATATTTGAATTACGAGTTTTAGCGAACATCTAAGAGAGTTATGAAATTGTTCTACAACTCACGTTTCTTGGAGTATCATAATGATGATGGAGTATCCGAGAGATGTATCCAAACCTTGTTGGATTAATGATGAGATAAAATATTGATGCCATTATATTTTTGTGGATTATGCTTTAGTGACTACCGCTTTTACACTGAATAGAGCATCATCATGATCCGTTGAAATGACACCATACGAGTTATGGCATGGGTATGAACCCTAATAGTCATTTCTTAAATTTTTGGTATGCATAGCATATGTAAATAAGTTTACAACCAAAATCGGATGAATGTCTTTGTTGGTTATCCCACAGAATTGATTGGGAATTCTTTCCACTATGGAGACAAAGACAAAAGTGTTTGTCAATGTTTCTTACTTATTTCCAAGAAATTGTTTTTAGCGAAGTATTTGAGTGGGAGGACAATAGAACTTGATAAGGTTTATGAACCTGAGCATAATGATCAGAGTAGCGCAGCATCAGGAATTGGTTCTGGAAGCGGCCACGACGATCATGGCTCCCATGTCTACAGAATGTTATAGTCATGGAGATCGAAGCACTTATTGAACCCTGTAGGTATGGTTTACTTTGTGATCAAATAAATGATTTATGAACAAAGGATTGTTTTTTGAACAATGATAAACCAACTACATACAAAGAAGTTATGATGGGCCCTGACTCCGTTAAAATGGCTATACGCCATGAAATCCAAGATAGATGAATACTTTTTGAAAGTAAATGGATCTATAAAATTGATGGACTTGGATGGAATATCCTTGAATAAGCTCGACTTGTCGAAAAGTTGTTTATGACAAAGTTCAAAGAATTGACTACGATAAGATTAGATCTTCCGTAGCGATGCTTATAGTCTATGTGGATTATTCTAGTAATCACTACATTTTCTTTTATGAGATATGATAGTAGGATGGCAACATACATTACTTAACAGAAGTGTGTATTAAAGGTGTATACAAGATACAACCAAGAGTTTTGCTAGTCCGTGGAATACTAGATAGGAATACGAACTTCAATTGAATGAAGTAAGTATCGCGGAATTGGAATCTTCACCAGATGAAATGATCAAAGAGTTATGATTTCATCAGAGACGATGAAGAGGCTTGCATTTGCAAGAAATTAAGTGGGAGCGCTAAGACATATTTATAATACTTTATGCAGATGACATATAGTTGGTTATAAATGATGTAATTATATACTTGATTATAAAAGGTTTCATTGAGAATTAACTTCAATGAAAGAATATGGACTGAAACATATTTAGTGTCAAGATCTATGAAGATAGATTGAAACACATAATAAATTTAAGTCAAAGTACATAGAAAGGATATTGAAGTAGTTCAATATAGAAATATTAAGAAAATGTTCTTGTCATGTGAAGTTTTAACAAGACTTGAGTGTATCTGACACTCAATGAGTAAAAACACATGAGTGATTTAGATCACAATTAATATGTACACAATCAGATGTCCTGTGCTCTAAAGAGTTAGGAGCATATACCAGAATGATTCATGTGATGATCATTGAAAAACAGTAAAGAATATCCTTGAGTACTTAAGAAGAACCAAGGATATATATATATATATATAGTTTTGTATGGAGAAATGACAAACAAATCACTGTAAGCTGTTGCAACGATATTTGTTTTGTCACATATGAAAATAAAATTTCAATCTCAAATTAGACTAAGTGTTGTTTAAAAGGTAGCACAATAAGATAGAAGTTGTCTATGTTAGATTTAGATGAGTTCTAAATGTTGTGATGGATTCTACAAACGAAGGCAGATTATGTCATTGTTTTGACAATGACTGAGGATGTTAAAGTCAAGAAGTTCTTTGAGAACTTGGTGTAGTTCCAATAGTGTCAGAACTTTGAAGCTATATTGTGTGTGACAATATTAGTGACTTATTTCAGACCAAGGAATTAAGGTTCCACCAGAAGACCAAACATATTTAATGCCGACTCATTTGGAAATGAGTGATGCGTTGAGACGCAAATGAAATGCAAAATACATACGTTTCTGAGCGTGTCAGATCCGTTAACTAAAACCTCTCCCGTGAGCAAACCATGATAAAGCACCAGAAGGCCAAGGTGTTATATCTTTACAAATGTAAACTAGATTATTGACTCTAGTGCAAGTGGGAGACTGTTGGAGATATGCCCAAGAGGCAATAATAAAATGGTTATTATAATATCTTTGAGTTTATGATAATGTTTACATACCATGTGATAGGTCCAATTTGCATCACTATTTTATATCATAATTTGCTGTTATTCATTGATATATTCATATTTGTACATAATGCTTATGTTATTTCATCTATTTTGCATGTTTCATGATTATTTGGGGATCGCGCACCGGAGCCAGGATTATGCTGGAAAAAGCACCGTCAGAACGCAATATTTCGGAAGATCAACAGTTGAAGGAAATTATACGAAAATTCCTATTTTTCCAGATGACGAAGGGAGCCAGAAGGGGGAGCTGAGGAGGGCCACCATGGCCCCCCCTCACAGGCCGGCGCGGGCCCTGCCCTAGCCGCGCCGCCCTATGAGGAGGGGGCCCACAGCCCCCTCTCGCTTCCTTTTCTTCGCACACGCCTTCGCCCCGAAAACCTAAGCTCCAGAGGGTACGTCGCGAAGAGCCACAGCCGCCTCTGCGGGGCGGAGAACACCAGAGAGAAAAGAGCTCTCCGGCGGGCAGGAATCCGCCGGGGAAATTCCCTCCCGGAGGGGGAAATCGACGCCATCGTCACCGCCATCGAGCTGGACATCATCTCCATCGCCATCACCATCATCTTCATCATCATCACCGCCATCTCCACCGCAGCACCTCGTCACCGCTGTAGCAATTTGGGTTTGATCTTGATTGTTTGATAGGGGAAACTCTCCCAGTGTTGATTTCTACTTGTTATTGATGCTATTGAGTGAAACCGTTGAACCAAGGTTTATGTTCAGATTGTTATTCATTATCATATCACCTCTGATCATGTTCCATATGATGTCTCGTGAGTAGTTCGTTTAGTTCTTGAGGACATGGGTGAAGTCTAAATGTTAGTAGTGAATTATGGTTGAGTAATATTCAATGTTATGATATTTAAGTTGTGGTGTCATTCTTCTAGTGGTGTCGTGTGAACGTCGACTACACGATACTTCACCATTTATGGGCCTAGGGGAATACATCTTGTCCTCGTTTGCCAATTGCGGGGTTGCCGGAGTGACAGAAACCTGAGCCCCCGTTGGTATATCGATGCAGGAGGGATCGCAGGATCTCAGAGTTTAAGGCTGTGGTTAGATTTATCTTAATTACTTTCTTGTAGTTGCGGATGCTTGCAAGGGGTATAATCACAAGTATGTATTAGTCCTAGGAAGGGCGGTACATTAGCATAGGTTCACCCACACAACACTTATCAAAACAATGAAGATTAATCAGCTGTATGTAGCGAAAGCACTAGACTAAAATCCCGTGTGTTCTCAAGAACGATTGGTCATTATAAGTAAACAAACCGGCTTGTCCTTTGTGCTAAAAAGGATTGGGCCACTCGCTGCAATTATTTCTCTCGCATTTTACTTACTTGTACTTTATTCATCTGTTACATCAAAACCCCCTGAATACTTGTCTGTGAGCATTTACAGTGAATCCTTTATCGAAACTGCTTGTCAACACCTTCTGCTCCTCGTTGGGATCGACATTCTTACTTATCGAAGATACTACGATACACCCCCTATACTTGTGGGTCATCAAGACTATTTTCTGGCGCCATTGCCGGGGAGTGAAGCGCTATTGGTAAGTGGAATTGGTAAGGAAAACCTTTACTGTTTGTGCTGATTTTATTTCTCGCTTTGCTGCTATAAGTCATTATGGAGAGATCTTCTCTTCAATTTCTATTTGGGAAATCTACTACTACTGCAACGGTAGTGGATGAGGCGCCAGGTGAGGAAGTGATACCATATAAAATACCTATGAAAACTATTGAACGTGTTATGGATAACCACTATGAAGGGGATGGAACTGTCCATCCTGGTGATCATTTACTGTTTTTGCATGAATTATGCGGGTTATTCAAATGTGCAGGTATTGCTATGAATGAAGTTAGAAAGAAACTATTCTCTATATCGCTGTCTGGTAAAGCGGCGCATTGGTATAAATTGCTGAAGAATGGTGATTCTCTTGATTGGGAGGACATTGTGCCTTTATTTTATTCTAAATTCTATCCTCCAAGTGAAATTCACAATGATCGTAACCGCATATATAATTTCTGGCCTCATGATGGAGAAAGTATTGCCCAAGCTTGGGGGAGATTGAAGTCTTTAATGCTCAAATTCCCCATTCATGAGCTTCCTGGTAATGTTATTATTGATAATTTCTATGCAAGAATTTCTTTTCAAGACAAGACCTTGCTGGATACTTCTTGTTCTGGATCATTTACACGCAACAAAGAAGAGTTTAAAAGGGACCTTCTTGATCGGATCCAAGAAAATACTGAAGGTTGGGAGAACGACAAGGATAGAGAATCAGGTATAATTTATGATTATAAATGCATTGAAGCTTTTATGGATACTGATAAATTTCGTAATATGAGTGCTACATATGGTCTTGATTCTCAAGTTGCTGCAAATCTTTATAAAGCTTTTGCCTCTCATTATGAATTTCCTAAGAAGAATTTTGATAAGTATCCTGAACCGTACAAAGATAAAATTGATTCATCTATTAATAAATGCGTTGTAGTTGAAACTGTTGATCATGTTATTCCTGAAGCTTATATTGAAAAAACTCCTTTCCCTGCTAAAATGAAGGAGTACTCTGTTATAAATAGTGCGGTTCATAAAAGTGAAAAGAAACCTATAGAACCTGAAGAACAAATAAAAGTTGAACCTGCTGTTGCAATAGTTAAAGATCTTGTGACTGAAAATGTGGAGGATGGTCATATTATTTTCTGTGAAGATGCTTCTAATATTGTTTCACATCCTAATAAACCCAAACAAGTTAGTGTTCCTATGCTATCTATTAGAATTGGTGATCATTGCTATTATGGTTTATGTGATATTGGTGCAAGTGTTAGTGCTAGTCCTTATGAGCTTTAAACGGAGATTATGCACGAAATTGATTCTTGTGAACTTGAAGATATTGATGTGGTTATTCAGCTGGCTAATAGAGAAACTATTTCTCCAATTGGTATTGTTCGAGATGTGGAAGTTCTATGTGGTAAGATTAAATATCCTGCTGACTTTTTGGTACTTGGTTCTGCTGCTAGTGATTATTGTCCTATCATTTTTGGTAGACCTTTTCTAAATACTTGTGGAGCTATTATAGATTGCAAGAAAGAGAAAATTTTGACTAAATTTGCTGGTGAATCTTATGAGTTTAACTTCTCTAAATTTACCAAAACTCCTTATAAAGCTGATTTGCCTAGTGATGATTTTAAAATGGAGCAGTGTGCATCTATTGTTCTTGTTCCTAATAATCCTTTGCAGCAACATTTGGAGAATAGCGAGAGTGAAGTTTTTAGGAAAGAAAGAGATGAGCTTGAGGAAATTTTTCTTCGCCAACCTATTCTCAAGCATGATTTACCGGTGGAAGATTTGGGTACAACACCGCCACCAAAGGAAGATCCTGTTTTTGATTTAAAGCCTTTGCCTGATAATCTTAAATATGCTCATATTGATGATAAGAAAATATATCCTGTTATTATTAGTTCTAAGCTTTCAGAGATTGATGAAGAAAGGTTATTGGAAATATTGAAGAAACACCGAGGAGCTATTGGCTACACTCTTGATGATTTGAAGGGGATTTCTCCTTCTATTTGCCAACATGCTATTAATATGGAAGATGATGCAAAGCCTGTTGTTGAACATCAGCGTCGTCTAATTCCGAAGATGAAGGAGGTGGTAAGGAATGAGGTATTAAAACTTCTTGAAGCTGGTATTATATATCCTATTGCTGATAGTAGATGGGTTAGTCCTGTGCATTGCGTTCCTAAGAAAGGAGGAATGACTGTTGTGCCTAATGATAATGATGAGCTCATCCCTCAAAGAGTAGTTGTAGGGTATAGAATGTGCATTGATTTTCGAAAAGTTAATAAAGTCACTAAGAAAGATCATTACCCTTTACCATTTATTGATCAAATGCTAGAAAGGTTGTCTAAAAATACTCATTTTTGCTTTCTTGATGGTTACTCTGGGTTTTCACAAATTGCTGTTAAAACTAAAGATCAAGAGAAAACCACTTTTACTTGTCCCTATGGAACTTATGCTTATAGGCGTATGCCTTTTGGTTTATGTAATGCTCCTGCTACTTTTCAAAGATGCATGTCTGCTATTTTTCATGGCTTTTGTGAGAGTATTGTGGAAGTATTCATGGATGATTTTTCTGTCTATGGGAATTCTTTTGATAGTTGCTTGCGAAACCTTGATAAAGTTTTGCAGAGATGTGAAGAAACTAACCTTGTTCTTAATTGGGAGAAATGCCACTTTATGGCTAATGAAGGAATTGTATTGGGACATAAAATTTCTGAGAGAGGTATTGAAGTTGATAGAGCTAAAGTTGAAGCAATTGAGAAGATGCCCTATCCGAGGGATGTTAAAGGTATTCGTAGTGTTCTTGGTCATGCTGGGTTTTATAGGAGATTTATTAAAGATTTCTCCAAGATTTCAAAGCCTCTTACTAATCTTCTTCAAAAAGACGTACCTTTTGTTTTTGATGATGATTGTAAGGAAGCTTTTGAAACTCTAAAGAAAGCCTTAACAACTGCTCCTGTAGTTGAACCTCCTGATTGGAATTTGCCTTTTGAAATTATGTGTGATGCTAGTGATTTTGCTGTAGGCGCTGTTCTTGGACAGCGAGTAGATAAAAAACTGAATGTTATTCATTATGCTAGTAAAACTCTTGATGCTGCTCAAAGAAATTATGCTACAACTGAAAAAGAATTATTAGCTGTAGTCTTTGCTTGTGACAAGTTTAGATCCTATATTGTTGATTCAAAAGTCACAATTCATACTGATCATGCTGCAATTAGATACCTTATGACAAAGAAAGATGCTAAGTAGAGGCTTATTAGATGGGTACTTCTTTTGCAAGAATTTGATTTACATATTGTAGATAGGAAAGGTGCTGATAATCCTGTTGCTGATAATTTATCTAGATTGGAAAATATTACTTATGATCATGTTCCTGTTAATGATAGTTTTCCAAATGAACAATTGGCTGTAATAAAGGTGAGCTCGCGAGACAGTCCTTGGTATGCTGATTATGCTAACTTTATTGTTTCCAAGTACTTGCCTCCAACTTTTTCAGCTCAGCAAAGGAGGAAATTCTTTTATGACTTGAGGCATTATTTTTGGGATGACCCACACTTATATAAAGAAGGAGTGGATGGTATTCTGCGAAGGTGTGTTCCCGAATATGAACAACAAGAAATATTGAGTAAATGTCATGGTAGTGCTTATGGAGGACATCACGCCGGAGATAGAACCGTGCAAAAGGTTCTACAATCAGGTTTTTATTGGCCAACTCTCTTCAAAGATGCAAGGAAGTTTATTTTATCTTGTGATGAATGTCAAAGGGTTGGTAATATCTCCAGACGCAATGAAATGCCTATGAATTATACTCTTGTTATTGAACCATTTGATTGTTGGGGATTTGACTTCATGGGACCTTTTCCGTCTTCAGAAGGTAACACTCATATACTTGTTGCTATTGATTATGTTACTAAATGGGTGGAAGCCATACCTACAAAAGTGCTGACGGTGAGACCTCTTTAAGAATGCTTTTAGATATTATTTTTCCTAGATTTGGACTTCCTAGATATATTATGACTGATGGAGGTTCTCATTTTATTCATGGAGGTTTTAGGAAAACTCTTGCTAGGTATGGTATTAATCATAGAATTGCTTCCGCTTATCACCCTCTAACTAGTGGTCAAGTAGAATTATCGAATAGAGAGATTAAATCTATTTTGGGAAAGACCGATAATAAATCTATAAAGAATTGGGCTAGTAAATTGAAGGAAGCACTATGGGCTTATAGAACTGCTTATAAAAATCCCATGGGAATGTCACCCTATAAAATGGTTTACGGAAAAGCTTGTCATTTACCTTTAGAACTAGAGCACAAAGCTTATTGGGCTGTTAGAGAACTAAATAAAGATCCTAAACTAGCCGATAATAAGAGGTTGCTGCAATTAAGTTCTCTAGATGAATGGAGAAGTGAAGCTTATGAAAATGCTAAACTCTTTAAAGAGAAAGTTAAGAAATGGCATGATAGAAGGATCATCAAAAGAGAGTTTAATATTGGGGATAAAGTCCTATTGTATCGGTCTCGTCTCAGATTCTTTGCACGGAAATTACTCTCGAAATGGGAAGGACCATATGTTGTTGAGGAGGTGTATCGTTCAGGAGCAATTAAAATTAGCTCTCTCCAAGGCAATGCTACGCAAGTGGTGAATGGATAAAGACTCAAGCATTATATCTCCGGTGATTCTTATAATGTTGATGTTGATATTATTCAAGTGGAAACACCGGAGGCTTTCATCAAAGGACAAATTGACAATCCGCTGGAACTCGACTTTGAATAGGTAACAGTACTGGTAATGAAAAGTTCGCAATTTACTTTCCGAACAATGTTTTTGCTATTTTTGGAAAATATGAAAAATTACGAGATCGAAACGGAGTGGAGGAGACGCACGAGGGCGTGCCCCCATAGGCCGGCGCGGGCCCTAGCCTGGCTGCGCCGCCCTATGAGGACACCGCCTCGTCGCCTCTTTCCGACTCTGGTTCGACCTGGTACTTTCCGTTTGTTTTAAAAAAATTACTATATAATCCCCCGGACCCCTGGAGGTCCGTATATCGTTTTCTCGACGTGTTTTGTTTCGAGCTGTCTCTGCCAGGATCTATTTTCAATCTAGGAGCACCATGGCCTCCGACAACAAGGGCAAAGGGCCTTCGAAGGAAGAAGTGAAAAGGGAGTCGTCAAAACAAGAGCAACAAGCTGTTGGGAGTAAGCAAGTCTTGGTGGGATCTGTCGATACTCGACGTTCTTTCTCTCATAACTTGCAGGGACCCTTACCACCTGCTCTTGGCCTCGACTCTTTCCCTGCGCTGGAAGAAGCTCTACGGACTACCGATGAGTTTTGTGGTCAATACCGGGCTCTAAGAAGAGAAGTGGAGATACTCAGGGAGGAGAATTACCGACTCCGTAGAATGCTGGAATATTACTTGATGCCCGTCACCAGGTCACCACCGCCGACTTCAGATAACAATGAATCTCTTCGAGACTTAGTGCAGATTTGCCAAGCTGAGAAGCTGAAGCTTAAGGAGATCTGTAAGAAGCGCATGAGGAATTCATCATCACCATCGCCAAAGGATTGATTCATCATCGGCATTGGCATCCCCTTGGTTTGTTCCAAGCTTGGGGGAGTGCCGCGGTATCACATCATCACTACCTTTTACTTTTTACTATCAAGTAGTGTCATATCATGAGTAGGGAGGTTATCGTATAAGATGGGTTGCAGTGTGGAAGTATCTCTCCTTTAGTTTGTCTATGTATCCCTTGGTGTGAGTTATCGTTATGAAATATTAATGAGAAGTCTTATCATTTACGTATTGCACACCTTATTTTAGTTTGCAATTTCTACTATATGATTGATCTTGATTTTAGTATTGGTACCACTTTGGGAGCATTGAGTAAATCTATTTAGTTTTGGCAAACTTAGCATTGGTCAAATAGCAACAACACCTTGAGGTTTAAGTAGAAAAAGAGAAATACATATAGTTGTTTCATTGTCTTCCTTTCTTGTTAGCTCATAGCTTATTATTCTGAAGTTAAGATTGTTTGTGCTTACAAGTAAGATGCATGATTGTTTCTATCACATGTATATTTGTTTGTTTCCCTCAACTCTTATGCTTGCTATTTAACCTTGCTAGCCAAAGGCCTGTACTGAGAGGGAATGCTTCTCGTGCATCCAAACCTTTAAACCAAAACCCATGCCATGTGTGTCCACTATAACTACCTATTATGTGGTATTTCCTGCCATCCCAAGTAAATACTTCATGTGCTACCTTTAAACAATTCAAAATTTATTACTTCTTATTTGTGTCAATGTTTTATAGCTCATGAGGAAGTATGTGGTGTTTTATCTTTCAGTCTTGTTGGGCAACTTCCACTAATGGACTAGTGGCTTCATCCACTTATCCTATAATTTTGCAAAAAGAGCTGGCAACGGGGTTCCCAGCCCCAATTAATCAACTTTCATTAATAACTCTCTTCACATGTTTTTCTTTGATTCATCAGTAAGCAACTTAATTTTGCAATAGACACTCCTCCATGGTATGAGATTGTTGGAAGGCACCCGAGGATTCGGTCAGCCATGGCTTGTGTAAGCAAAGGTTGGGGGGAGTGTCATCCTTAAATAAACTAAAGTACATGTGTAAACAAAAGAGAAGAGGGATGATCTACCTTGCTGGTAAAGATAACGTCCTTCATGGGAGCCGCTCTTTGGAGGTCTGTTTGGCAAGGGGGTTAGAGTACCCGCTACCATTCGTTGACAACAACAAACACCTCTCAAAACTTTACTTTTATTCTCTTTATATGATTTCAAAACTTAAAAAGCTCTAGCACATGATTTAATCCCTGCTTCCCTCTGCGAAGGGCCTATCTTTTACTTTATGTTGAGTCAGTACACCTATTTCCCTCCATCTCAAGCAAGCATTTGAGTTGTTGTGATCGAACCATTATATTGTGATTTGCTTCATCATGTTTTTACTCTTCCTTGTTTAGTACAAGTTTTATCTGAATGAATATAGCTTTGCAAGTTATCAATGATCATTATGATTGACTATGCAAGTTTACCATAAGCTTTAACATAAGAGCGCTGCTCAATAGATGAGTATAATCTGTTAACTGTTCTCTGACCAAGAACGAAGTTTGCCATCACCAACTATGATTTTTTATGCACCTTTATTTGTGATTACCTTATACTTGTTTCAAGTTGAATTATATGAGGAAGTTGTTTACTAGAATGTCTTGTGTGAATGAATATGATGCTTCTCGTCCATATTTTATTTATCGACTCTTCACTCCATAAACATGTGGTCCTGTTTACCGAGTTCAGTTTAGCTTGGGGACAAGCGAAGTCTAAGCTTGGGGGGAGTTGATACGTCCAATTTGCATCACTATTTTATATCATAATTTGCTGTTATTCATTGATATATTTCATATTTGTACATAATGCTTATGTTATTTCATCTATTTTGCATGTTTCATGATTATTTGGGGATCGCGCACCGGAGCCGTGGATTCTGTTTGGAAAAAGCACCGTCAGAACGCAATATTTCGGAAGATCAACAGTTGAAGGAAATTATACGAAAATTCCTATTTTTCCAGATGACGAAGGGAGCCAGAAGGGGGAGCTGAGGAGGGCCGCCATGGGCCCCCCTCACAGGCTGGCGCGGGCCCTGCCCTAGCCGCGCCGCCCTATGAGGAGGGGGCCCACATCCCCCTCTCGCCTCCTTTTCTTTGCACACGCCTTCGCCCCGAAAACCTAAGCTCCAGAGGGTACATCGCGAAGAGCCACAGCCGCCTCTGCGGGGCGGAGAACACCAGAGAGAAAAGAGCTCTCCGGCGGGCAGGAATCCGCCGGGGAAATTCCCTCCCGGAGGGGGAAATCGACGCCATCGTCACCGCCATCGAGCTGGACATCATCTCCATCGCCATCACCATCATCTTCATCATCATCACCGCCATCTCCACCGCAGCACCTCGTCACCGCTGTAGCAATTTGGGTTTGATCTTGATTGTTTGATAGGGGAAACTCTCCCAGTGTTGATTTCTACTTGTTATTGATGCTATTGAGTGAAACCGTTGAACCAAGGTTTATGTTCAGATTGTTATTCATTATCATATCACCTCTAATCATGTTCCATATGATGTCTCGTGAGTAGTTCGTTTAGTTCTTGAGGACATGGGTGAAGTCTAAATGTTAGTAGTGAATTATGGTTGAGTAATATTCAATGTTATGATATTTAAGTTGTGGTGTCATTCTTCTAGTGGTGTCGTGTGAACGTCGACTACACGATACTTCACCACTTATGAGCCTAGGGGAATACATCTTGTACTCGTTTGCCAATTGCAGGGTTGCCGGAGTGACAGAAACCTGAGCCCCCGTTGGTATATCGATGCAGGAGGGATCGCAGGATCTCAGAGTTTAAGGCTGTGGTTAGATTTATCTTAATTACTTTCTTGTAGTTGCGGATGCTTGCAAGGGGTATAATCACAAGTATGTATTAGTCCTAGGAAGGGCGGTACATTAGCATAGGTTCACCCACACAACACTTATCAAAACAATGAAGATTAATCAGCTGTATGTAGCGAAAGCACTAGACTAAAATCCCGTGTGTTCTCAAGAACGTTTGGTCATTATAAGTAAAAAAACCGGCTTGTCCTTTGTGCTAAAAAGGATTGGGCCACTCGCTGCAATTATTTCTCTCGCATTTTACTTACTTGTACTTTATTCATCTGTTACATCAAAACCCCCTGAATACTTGTCTGTGAGCATTTACAGTGAATCCTTTATCGAAACTGCTTGTCAACACCTTCTGCTCCTCGTTGGGATCGACATTCTTACTTATCGAAGATACTACGATACACCCCCTATACTTGTGGGTCATCACCATGCTACAATTGTATTAACCGAAACATTGATACATGTGTGTTATGTGAACAACAAGGAGTCCCTAGTAAGCCTCTTGTATAACTAGCTTGTTGATTAATAGATGATCATCGTTTCATGATCATGAACATTGGATGTTATTAATAACAAGGTTATGGCATTATGTGAATGATATAATGGACACACCCAATTAAGCGTAGCATAAGATCACGTCATTAAGTTATTTGCTATAAGCTTTCGATACATAGTTACCTAGTCCTTATGACCATGAGATCATGTAAATCACTTATACCGGAAAGGTACTTTGATTACATCAAACGCCACTGCGTAAATGGGTGGTTATAAAGGTGGGATTAAGTATCCGGAAAGTACGAGTTGAGGCATATGGATCAACAGTGGGATTTGTCCATCCCGATGACGGATAGATATACTCTGGGCCCTCTCGGTGGAATGTCGTCTAATAGCTTGCAAGCATATGAATGGTTCATAAGAGACCACATACCACGGTACGAGTAAAGAGTACTTGTCATGAGACGAGGTTGAACGAGGTATAGAGATACCGATGATGAAACCTCGGACAAGTAAAATATCGCGTGACAAAGGGAATTGGTATCGTATGTGAATGGTTCATTCGATCACTAAAGTCATCGTTGAATATGTGGGAGCCATTATGGATCTCCATATCCCGCTATTGGTTATTGGTCGGAGAGAAGTCTCAACCATGTCTACATAGTTCGCGAACCGTAGGGTGACACACTTAAGGTTTGATGTCGTTTAAGTAGATATGGAATATGGAATGGAGTTCGAAGTTTTGTTCGGAGTCTCGGATGGGATCCAGGACATCACGAGGAGTTCCGGAATGGTCTGGAGAATAAGATTCATATATAGGAAGTCAATTTCCAAGTTTGGAAATGATCCGGTGAATTTATGGAAGGTGAATTTATGAAATGATCACATACATTGATATCAAACACTCAAAACATAATATGAGAGATGTTCTTTCAGTAGCCTTCCTCCTCTTGGTACTCCTCGTTACTAGCGTCTATACACGAATACGAGGTATACAATCACCAAACAAACTTAAGTGCTAAGCTAAACACACCAAAGATTCACACAAACCTATGCTAACCTCACATCTTATTTAGCATGGTGATTTACTTTGTTTTATTGTAAAGAAAAATAATTTCCTCTCATTATAATTATTTATTAGTATAGCTCTTTAATGCTTTGGAGGAAATAATTTCCTCTCATTGAATCTTATTAAGATTTAATCTCTTCAAATAATAATAAGATATGAGTATAGGTTGACCAAGGTCAACACTTCATATCTATTATTTGAGAGTATAATTTAAATGAGGTGCTACACCTCATGCATTTTAATACTAGCATGGTAATGATTTAATATCTCTAAGTAATAAAATATGAGGTTCATTAGACTAAGGTCCTTACCTCTTATTGAATTACTTAGGATCAAGGTTTAAATGAGAGAGTAGCTCTCATACTATTTAAATAAATTTATGTGTATGTGTTAAATGGACTAGAAATGGCTCCATAGCCATTATTGTGCTCTAGTCCATGATCATGCAAAACAACTATGTTATATTTTTGCAGAAACAATTAGAGTATGTCAAATGTGATTTTTGATAATTGTAATCAACTCAAAATCATTTGTAGATAATTTTTAATATGTATTTGACGTTAGAAAAGGCCCTGCCTTGTTATTTTTATCATTTGAATTCAATTACGAATTTGGAAATGAGGCCAGTGGCATTGTTGAGATAAGTTCATGAGCTTTCCGAATATATAAAATTTGCTAAATTTGGTGTAGTAGATTTTAAACTATTCAAATTTGAAGTGGACATCAGCAGGAAATTTGAATTAAACAGAAATTCTATTTTTGAATTATTGGGCTTGGCGGGAAAGCTAAACGGGCTAAACAGATGGAACGAGCTGGGCCGGCCCAGCAATGTGACTCGCACACGCGGGCCGCCTGATATGGAGGGCTCCACCCGTCAGTGGCTCTTAAAGAGCGAAATGGTACGCGCGATAGGATCCGTTGGATCAGAAGGGAGATCAACGGCGCACGGTCACCTTCTTCTCCGGCGAGAAGCCGACGACCTGGCGGCGAGCCTAGGGGGTCGGAGGGCTTACCGAAGTTCCCGCGGGGTTCTGCTGGGTGCGAGGCAGCGTTGTCGACGGTGAGGAAGCTCCTGGTAGCAGTGGCGAGGCTCGGGGAGGCGTGAATCGACGGCGGCGATCTCAGGTCTCCGGCGGCCTTCGGCTTCAAATTGGAGCGGCTCCAGCGTCAATTGAGTGGGCGAACTGTGCGAGGAGAATCAGGGATGGGAGGAGAATGAGTTGGTGTGAAGGAGGAAGACGCGGGAGAGCTCTATTTATAGGCGGGTGAGGGTGCCGTGGGTGCTGTGGAGGGTCGATCATGGCGCGGCGTCTCCGGCGTGCGAAAGGGCGAGGCAAGGACGGCATCTTGTAGGCGGCATCATGGCGATGCTCTAGGTATAGCTGGCGCGTCCAGGGCGTGATGGGATAGCTCGGGTGCGTGCCAAGTCTGTCACGGCGTGCGCGGCCGAAAGCGGATGAGGACGGCGGCGACGGTGCAGGCGCGTGCATTCGCTAGTGTCTACGGGCTAGAGGGTGGCGAGGAGATGCTCGATGCAGGCGTAGCCTTTGCAGAGGAGGGCGAGGGTGCTCGAGCGCATGGCGTCCTGGCGCGTCCAGTGCGCGGTGAGCGCGCGTGCTGGCGTGCACTGGCACGTTTTGGGCACGCCTCGTTTGGCCAATGCCGAGCGCGCGCGAGCCAGGGCCGTGCATTGGCAGAGTCCTTGTGCTCCAGAGATGCTCTTAGACATGGTGGAGGAGAGAGGGGAGAGCCAGGTCGATCAAGTGCTGGGTGGCCGGCATGGTACATGCATGAAGCTTTTCTCCCCTTTCCTCCACTTTAATCGACCATGGCAAGTACTGGGGTTGATGCAGGGGTTGCAGTAGAGTCTCATGATCACAAGATAAAGTGGGTTTAGGCAAGAAACCAGTGTGTAATTGGGTGTAACACCATTCTGGAAAATTGCCTGCCATGTGCTCGATGAAATGGCCGCATGAGAATAATGTTTGAATTTCGAAATTCTTTTTGGTGAACTTCATTCATATATTTAGTGTGATGGAATGATGGTGGTGGTGTCCATTTTGATGAAGATTTGCAACATTTCAAAAAGTGGATCATCTTCTCTTTGTTTCAAAGTCCTCTCTTGTCAATTCTATTCTGGTCAACCTGGTCAAAGTTAGCATTGATGGTCAATAGGAAAGTTGTTCACTTTGACTTAGTCTTGGATGAGGTGGCAAGTGTTGACCAATTTTAGTTTAAGAAAATTCAAATGCAGGGGTGCAAAGTAGTGAAGATTTTATAAAGTGGTCATATGACCATGATCATATGTATGTTGCATTTGAGATTTCCTTTGATTTGAATCTGGTTTCTTCGATGCATTTGTGTTTGTTTTTGTTATATAAGAGTTTTACAAACCATAGATCAAGCAATGGTGGCCTTTGGTGATGATTTGAATAATTGGCCAAAGTTGTATGTGAGTGAGAATTCAGTTATTTTCTATTTCTTTTCTTCTTCTCAATTTAGGGTTGAGTGATATTAGATTAGGGTTTAAGCATACTTGATCAACAATAAACACTCATCATGGCAAAATGCACAAGAGAAATGCACACTATGCATAAACTATATGTGGCACTATCTGCATAATAAAAGTTTTTGTTTGTTGCAATTTTTCATTATTTGATTTTCTCTTCTCTTTATTTATTATTGAAAACTTGGGATGTTACAAACCCTTCCCCCTTACCAAAGATCTCGTCCCGAGATCTTAAAGAAAACTAGGTACTAAAGAGATTTGGGTACTCAGTCTTCATGAAGTCTTCTCTCTCCCAAGTGGCTTCTTCTTCGGTGTGGTTACTCCATTGGATCTTCAGAAACTTGATACTCCTGGTGCGAGTGGTTCTGAAAGCTTCTTCTAGGATGCGAATCGGCACTTCGCGATAGGTCAAGTCTGAGTTGATGTCCACAGATCTATGATCGATGTTCTTGAACACTTCCGTCTTCTCCGGCACTTCCAAGCATTTGCGGAGTAGTGAGATGTGGAACACATTGTGCACTACTGACATTTCTTCGGGTAACTCCAGTTTATAAGACACTTCTCCTCGGCGACTCAGGACTTTGAATGGTCCAACATAGCGGGGTGCAAGCTTTCCTCTAAGCCGGAATCTCTGCATTCCTTTAAGAGGGGACACTTTGAGATACACAAAGTCTCCGATCTTGAAGGTCATCTCTCGGCGTCTTTTGTCGGCGTAACTCTTCTGTCTTGATTGGGCTATCTTGAGGTACTCGCGGATCTTGTGAACCTTCTCTTCAGCTTCGCGGAGAATATCTGGTCCAAAGACTTGACTCTCTCCGACTTCTGACCAATTCAGAGGGGTACGGCACTTCCTTCCGTACAGTGCTTCAAAGGGGGCCATTTGCAAGCTGGCATGGTAGCTGTTGTTGTACGAGAACTCTGCGTACGGTAGACAGTCTTCCCATTTGGATCCATACTCTAGCACACATGCTCTCAACATATCCTCCAGTATCTGATTGACTCGTTCAGTCTGTCCATCAGTCTGCGGGTGATACGCTGTGCTGAAATTCAGCCGGGTTCCTAGTCCTTCATGTACTTTCTGTCAGAATCTTGAGGTGAATTGAGATCCTCTATCTGACACGATTGACTTCGGGGTTCCGTGCAGGCTGACTATCCGTGAGATATACAACTCAGCTAGTCTTGGTCCTTGATAGGTGGTCTTGACGGGGATGAAATGAGCGACCTTGGTCAATCTGTCGACCACTACCCAGATAGAATCATTTCCTTTACTAGATTTGGGTAATCCGGTGATGAAGTCCATTCCTACCGAATCCCACTTCCACTCGGGAATCTGCAGAGGCTGTAGCAGTCCTGCAGGTCGTTGATGCTCGGCCTTGACTCTCTGACATATGTCACACTTGGCGATGTAGCTTCCGATTTCTCTCTTCATTCCATGCCACCAAAACTGTTCCTTCAAGTCCTGGTACATCTTGGTACCTCCGGGGTGAATAGAATACAAGGTGTCATGGGCCTCCTTCAGAATAACTTGCTTCAACTCGGAATCTGACGGTACACATAGGCGTCCATTGTACCAAAGTACTCCTTCTTCATCTATGGTGAATCCCGGTGCCTTTCCCGCAGCTATTTGGCTCTTGATTCCGTCAATACTAGCATTTCCCTTCTGGGCTTCTTTGATCTGACTAATCAAGATAGGTTGGAGTTCAATGCTGGCGAGAAATCCTTCGCTAACTAGCTCCATTCTAAACTGCTCAAACTCTTGGTGCAGGCTAGGTTGCTCTTCGGCGATCATGGAGTTCAACTGACACGGCAGTCTACTCAAAGCATCCGCTACCACATTGGCCTTGCCGGGGTGATAGTGAATTTCCATATCATAATCCTTGATTAATTCTAACCATCTTCTTTGCCTCATATTCAACTCCTTCTGGGTGAAGATATACTTCAAACTCTTGTGATCCGAATAGATCTCGCATCAATTACCCATGAGGTAATGACGCCACACTTTCAAAGCTAACACAACTGCTGCAAGTTCTAAGTCATGGGTCGGATAATTTTGCTCATGTTGCTTCAGTTGCCTAGACAGATATGAGATCACCTTGCCTTCTTGCATCAACACACATCCAAGACCAATCTTGGAGGCGTCACAGTACACGTCAAATGGCTTGGTGATGTCCGGCATGTTCCGTATTGGGGCTGTGGTCAACTTGGTCTTGAGCTTCTGGAAACTCTCTTCACATTTGTCCGTCCATTCGAACTTCTTGTCCTTCTTCAACAACTGGGTCATTGGTCTTGCTATGCTTGAGAATCCCTCAACAAATCTGCGGTAGTATCCGGCTAATCCGAGAAAAGCACGGACTTCAGTCTGAGTGGTTGGGGCTGTCCATTCTACAACGGTCTTGATCTTGGCGGGATCAACGACAATTCCTCCTGCTGACAAGATGTGTCCCAGGAATCCTACTTCCTTCAACCAAAACTCGCACTTGCTGAACTTGGCGTACAACTTGTGCTGTCTAAGGGTTTCTAGGATGATCTCCAGGTGCTGCTCATGTTCCTCCTCGGACTTGGAGTAGATTAGGATGTCATCGATGAAAACAACGACAAACTTGTCCAAGAAGTTCATGAAGATCTTATTCATGAGGTTCATGAAGTAAGCGGGGGCATTGGTCAGTCCAAATGACATGACGTTGTACTCATACAAACCATATCTGGTGGTGAAGGCAGTCTTCGGGATATCCGTTGCACGGATCTTCAGCTGATGATAACCTGTCCTAAGATCAATCTTAGAGAACACGGTGGCACCGGTCAACTGGTCAAACAGGTCTTCTATCTTCGGCAAAGGATATTTGTTCTTTATGGTGACATCGTTAAGCTTGCGGTAATCCGTACATAAACGGTTAGCACCATCCTTCTTGTCCACAAACAAAACTGGCGATCTCCAGGGCGATGCACTTGGTTGAATCAACCTTTTGCTAGCATATCATCCAGTTGCTTCTTCAGTTCCACTAACTCTGCCGGGTTCATGTTGTAAGCTCTCTGGGCTATGGGTCCTGTTCCAAGGATTAACTCAATGATAAACTCGATATCCCGATCTGGGGGCATACCGGGTAGATCATCAGGAAACACATCAGGGTATCTACAGACGACCCTGGTCTGATCCAAAGTGGGCTTGGCTAAACTCTGGTTGCAGGTAAACTTTCTGGGCAGTCTTTCTGATATGTGTTCTACTAACACTCCGGTGCTACTAGTCATGGTGATGGCCTTCTTGGCACAATCAATCAGTCCATGATGTTTGGACATCCAGTCCATACCCAGTACTACTTCCAAACCTTTAGCTCCCAGAACAATCAAATTTGCATAAAACTCTATTTCATGAATTCTGATGGGTACATCTTTGCAAATTTTTCTAGCTTTAGTTGTTGATCCAGGTATTTGAACTATCATGACATGCTTCAAACTGATGGGTTGAATCTTACTAGTGCATGCAAAGTCCTCGGTGACAAATGAATGCGATGCTCCAGAATCAAACAACACTCTTGCAGGTACTGAATTAACAGAGAACATACCCAGCACGACATCTGGCGCTTCCTGGGCTTCTTCCGCACTCATGTGAAAGAGGCGGCCGCTGCGGTTGTTGTTGGGGGCAAACTTCTTGCCGTTGGTGACACGGCGTTGCTGCTGAGCAGGTGCAGCGGTGTTGGCGGCGATCTTGGCAAGTCTCTTGGGGCACTCGTTGGAGTAGTGTCCCACCACACCACACTCATAGCAAGTGATGGTGGCCTTGTCCTTGGTGGCGACGGGAACAACATTGCTCCCAGTCCTCGGAGCAGTGTTGGTGTTGTTGTTGTTGGCGGGGGCTCTCATCGGAGCGCGGTTGAAGTTGTTGTTGTGGTGGACGTAGTAGTTGTTGTTGTTGTGGCCTCATGGCCTGGGGTTTCCTCCACTCCGGTTCTGATAACCGGGGCGCGACATCTGTGCCGGTGGCCTGTTGTTTCTGGGGGTGAACCCTCCGCTTGAGCTAGGGCGAAACTTGGGGGTATTGCTGGGCCCACTCTGGTGCATCATGCGGCGCTTGCGGTTTTCATTGGCCTGGTTCAGCTTGCCCTCCATCCACTTCAAGATTGTTCTCCATTGTCTGGAGCCAATCGTCCGCATCAAGGGGTTCCTCCGTCTTGCTAAACACCGGTGGGTTGTTGTTCTGGAAGTTCTTCAACTTGGAGCCCGGATGGTCATGGTTTCCGTGGCCTTGGTTGTTCTGAGCAAGCTGTTGCAGAGCAACGATGTTGGCTTGCCTTTCAGCGCGTTCAGCCTCTCTGTCTTCCATCATCATCTGCAGCATTTGCAGCAGTGCATCCTGACTGGTGCGAGTTGGAGGTGCCATCTGAACACGGAGATAGATCATGAGACGAGAGGGAAATTTCTATGGCTTGTTTTGGGTAAAGTTCAAAATTTAGAACTTGAGTTCTTGACATGTTGAAACTAAACACACTTTTATTTCATTCATGATGCAACAGTACAAGATAACACATCAGAGGGTTTGAAGAACCCTTTCACCAAGCTACGATACAGTGGGACCGATACAACTCACACCTACGCAAGGTGCACAAGTGACTACTCTCCATCAACAGTGATGGGGACGGCTTCATCCTCAACGGGGTAGAAGTCCAGGTCATCATCCTCCTCATAGTCGTTGTCGTTGCTCACATAGGAGTAGCCATCCCCTTGGATGTCCTCCCCTTCACCTTCTCCCTCGAGGGCCTGAAGCTGGTCCTCCTGAGTCTTGATGGTCTCCTTCAGAGCCGCGATCTTCTCGCGGAGGCGAGAGAGAGTGTAGTCCTTCTTCGCGTTTTCACGGCGAAGAGTCCGGCGCTCCTTGGCGATGACCTTGATGGTCTCGTCCTTCTGGGCCATCTGGGCGTAGGCGAAGTTGGCGAGGGCGCGAGCGTTGTCGAGCTGGATGTAGGTCTCGCACAACATGTAGTCGGTGTGATCCACATGGTTCCTCAGCTCAGCGTGAGGAGACAGGTCCATGGGCGCCCCCATGGAGTCGTGCCTTGCCATGTGGAAGAAGCGGCTTCCCCGGATTCGGGGCAGTTCCAGCCCACACAGGCGGGCTAGTGCTTCCTTCATTGCGCGAGCGAGTCCATCCGCCCAGGTGTTCTCCCGGAGGGAGAACTAGATCCGGCTAGTCATTGGCGGCTCGAGCTTTCCGCGGAGGTCCGCGATGATCACCCATTGCATCTGTCCTCCGGGTTGGTCAGCGACCTCTCCCCCGAAGAACTCCGGGAAGGGGCGTCCGAGAGACAGGGACAGCTCAGTCAGGTCCTGCTCGAACACTAGGCCCCCACCGTTGCCAAGCCGGTAAAATTCCGTCTGGATGAAAGGCTCCATCTGTAGAGACATGGATGAGTAAGTTAGAAGTGCAAGTGTGCAAATTGTTAATTTACTTGTAATAAAAACATGAACTTATTATTTTGCAAAAAGATCCTCAAAGGTAAGAATGTGAATATGTTTTCATAACTATTTCTTTTATTAGTTTTAAATCTAAGTGTTTCAAATGTCCATTCTAAACTAGGGGCTTCTAAGGTCAAACAATGGCTCTGATACCAACTTGTCAACACCCGGATTTTTAAGTCCCGGTGCCTATTATGTCGTACATCGCAATCCCAGGAAGAATGTTGTTGCGAGACATAACAGTTGAATATCATAGAGTCATCATTTATTATAACACATAGAGTCTTACATCCATAGATCACATGATCCAATATTACACAAATAGTTGATCTAATGATCAACGAACACAAATAGCAGAAGCGTAGTAGTAGGTAGAACTATTGATCCACAGGCCAACGCTTGACGTTAGAAGCATCCTAGTTCTGGTACACGTCCTGCTGACCGTCATCCTCATAGTGTTGCTCCTCTTCATAGTCTGGCATTGGAATAACCAGGGACACAGCCATGAGTACTTTAAGTACTCGCAAACTAATACTAATGTAAGTACTTATCAATTTTAGTGGTTTCATAGCTCTAGGTTTATTTGCGTAAAGCCAAGTTTAGTTCATAAACATATAGTAAAGATGCTTGAATCGCTAGACTAACTCAAGTGGGAACATTAGTGTCATTCCCACAACATCAGTTGTGTTTTCAAAATTCAAGTCACCATTCAATTCACCATTCATTTTTAAGGCCAGTTCTGACAACGGAACAGTATGGCCTTTCCAATCGCCCGTAACCGTGGACACGGCTATTCGAATAGGTTTAACACTCTGCAGAGGTTGTACTCTTGTGCCACAACTTTTGATTACATCCGTCGAGGATAACCCCGAATCATCGTAACTCAGTACGCGCATCATCAACCATAACCTTTCACTTAAATAACCTAGTATAGGCACCTCTCCCCAAGAGCTTGGCCTCCCGGCGAAAACCAACTGTCATCCCGGGAACTGCACAGGGCGTGGGTCGTATATTCACCTCATATTCACATCATTTCACGTGTAACGGAGGCAGCCTCGGCATAACCCCTATGATGCTTGTTTAGAGGGAACCCATACTAAACTACATAAGTTTCTAGTTAAGCCTTACCCATAATCAGGTATTGTGGGGGTACTTGTATAATTGGAAGGGTATCGCATCCGAACCCAATCATCAGTTTTCATCAAAATTCACCAAGTCATCAAGGTCATATTCACCTTCAAAATCTTTCAAGTCATTTCATTTCACATTGTTCCCATCTAGAGTAGTCAATTTTAGTTTCTTAGCAATAGCAACTAGTCATGAGGGGGTGCTATCTAGCTTTGTTTGCTTAGGCTAACTTTGATGCTCTTGTTCTATTCTAGACAAGTGAATCATGAATCAAAAGTAAGATTTGAAATATAATGCCAAAATCAATTGCAAGATAAAAACATAGGATAGGTTCATGAAACATAAGTAATATGTAATGGTGCCTTGCTCTTGTGGAGCTTTGCATTAGGGTGGCTTGCAAGAGTGTTAGCTTGCCTTGGTGGGGATAGGAGTCAAAGTTTTCTTCCTCCTCTTGAGAGTAGCCTTCCTCCTCTTGGTACTCCTCGTTACTAGCGTCTATACACGAATACGAGGTATACAATCACCACAAAAACTTAAGTGCTAAGCTAAACACACCAAAGATTCACACAAACCTATGCTAACCTCACATCTTATTTAGCATGGTGATTTACTTTGTTTTATTGTAAAGAAAAATAATTTCCTCTCATTATATTTATTTATTAGTATAGCTCTTTAATGCTTTGGAGGAAATAATTTCCTCTCATTGAATCTTATTAAGATTTAATCTCTTCAAATAATAATAAGATATGAGTATAGGTTGACCAAGGTCAACACTTCATATCTATTATTTGAGAGTATAATTTAAATGAGGTGCTACACCTCATGCATTTTAATACTAGCATGGTAATGATTTAATATCTCTAAGTAATAAAATATGGGGTTCATTAGACTAAGGTCCTTACCTCTTATTGAATTACTTAGGATCAAGGTTTAAATGAGAGAGTAGCTCTCATACTATTTAAATAAATTTATGTGTATGTGTTAAATGGACTAGAAATGGCTCCATAGCCATTATTGTGCTCTAGTCCATGATCATGCAAAACAACTATGTTATATTTTTGCAGAAACAATTAGAGTATGTCAAATGTGATTTTTGAGAATTGGAATCAACTCAAAATCATTTGTAGATAATTTTTAATATTTATTTGAAGTTAGAAAAGGCCCTGTCTTGTTATATTTATCATTTGAATTCAATTACGAATTTGGAAATGAGGCCAGTGGCATTGTTGAGATAATTTCATGACCTTTCCGAATATATAAAATTTGCTAAATTTGGTGTAGTAGATTTTAAACTATTCAAATTTGAAGTGGACATCAGCAGGGAATTTGAATTAAACAGCAATTCTATTTTTGAATTATTGGGCTTGGCGGGAAAGCTAAACGGGCTAAACAGACGAAACGAGCTGGGCCGGCCCAGCAGTGTGACTCGCACATGCGGGCCGCCTGACAGGGTGGGCTCCACCCGTCAGTGGCTCTTAAAGAGCGAACGGTACGCGCGATAGGATCCGTTGGATCAGAAGGGAGATCAACGGCGCACGGTCACCTTCTTCTCCGGCGAGAAGCCGACGACCTGGCGGCGAGCCTAGGGGGTCGGAGGGCTTACCGAAGTTCCCGCGGGGTTCTGCTGGGTGCGAGGCGGCGTTGTCGACGGTGAGGAAGCTCCTGGTAGCAGTGGCGAGGCTCGGGGAGGCGTGAATCGATGGCGGCGATCTCAGGTCTCCGGCGGCCTTCGGCTTCAAATTGGAGCGGCTCCAGCGTCAATTTAGTGGGCGAACTGTGCGAGGAGAATCAGGGAGGGGAGGAGAATGAGTTGGTGTGAAGGAGGAAGACGCGGGAGAGCTCTATTTATAGGCGGGTGAGGGTGCCGTGGGTGCTGTGGAGGGTCGATCATGGCGCGGCGTCTCCGGCGTGCGAAAGGGCGAGGCAAGGACGGCATCTTGTAGGCGGCATCATGGCGATGCTCTAGGTATAGCTGGCGCGTCCAGGGCGTGATGGGATAGCTCGGGCGCGTGCCATGTCTGTCACGGCGTGCGCGGCCGAAAGCGGATGAGGACTGATGCGTGTGGTTGACACGTCCGTTGGGAACCCCAAGAGGAAGGTGTGATGCGCACAGCGGCAAGTTTCCCTCAGTAAGAAACCAAGGTTTAATCGAACCAGTAGGAGTCAAGAAGCACGTTGAAGGTTGATGGCGGCGGGATGTAGTGCGGCGCAACACCAGAGATTCCGGCGCCAACGTGGAACCTGCACAACACAACCAAAGTACTTTGCCCCAACGAAACAGTGAGGTTGTCAATCTCACCGGCTTGCTGTAACAAAGGATTAACCGTATTGTGTGGAAGATGATTGTTTGCAGAAAACAGTAGAATAAGTATTGCAGTAGATTGTATTTCAGTTAAGAGAATTGGACCGGGGTCCACAGTTCACTAGAGGTGTCTCTCCCATAAGATAAACAGCATGTTGGGTGAACAAATTACAGTTGGGCAATTGACAAATAAAGAGGGCATGACCATGCACATACATATCATGATGAGTATAGTGAGATTTAATTGGGCATTACGACAAAGTACATAGACCGCCATCCAACTGCATCTATGCCTAAAAAGTCCACCTTCAGGTTATCATCCGAACCCCCTCCAGTATTAAGTTGCAAAGCAACAGACAATTGCATTAAGTATGGTGCGTAATGTAATCAACAACTACATCCTTAGACATAGCATCAATGTTTTATCCCTAGTGGCAATAGCACAACACAACCTTAGAACTTTCGTCACTTGTCCCGGTGTCAATGCAGGCATGAACCCACTATCGAGCATAAATACTCCCTCTTGGAGTTACAAGCATCTACTTGGCCAGAGCATCTACTAGTAACGGAGAGCATGCAAGATCATAAACAACACATAGATATAACTTTGATAATCAACATAACAAGTATTCTCTATTCATCGGATCCCAACAAACGCAACATATAGGATTACAGATAGATGATCTTGATCATGTTAGGCAGCTCACAAGATCCGACAATGATAGCACAATGGGGAGAAGACAACCATCTAGCTACTGCTATGGACCCATAGTTCAGGGGTAGACTACTCACACATCACACCGGAGGCGACCATGGCGGCGTAGAGTCCTCCGGGAGATGAATCCCTTCTCCGGCAGGGTGCCGGAGGCGATCTCCTGGATCCCCCGAGATGGGATCGGCGGCGGCGGCGTCTCTGGAAGGTTTTCCGTATCGTGGCTCTCGGTACTGGGGGTTTCGTCACGGAGGCTATTTGTAGGCGGAAGGGCAGGTCAAGAGGCGGCACGAGGGGCCCACACTACAGGCCGGCGCGGCCAGGGCTTGGGCCGCGCCGCCCTGTAGTCTGGCCACCTCGTGGCCCCACTTCGTCTCCTCTTCGGTCTTCTGGAAGCTTCGTGGCAAAATAGGACCCTGGGCGTTGATTTCGTCCAATTCCGAGAATATTTCGTTACTAGGATTTCTGAAACCAAAAACAGCAGAAAACAGAATCGGCACTTCGGCATCTTGTTAATAGGTTAGTTCCAGAAAATACACGAATATGACATAAAGTGTGCATAAAACATGTAGATAACATCAATAATGTGGCATGGAACATAAGAAATTATCGATACGTTGGAGACGTATCAGCATCCCCAAGCTTAGTTCTGCTCGTCCCGAGCAGGTAAAACGATAACACAGATAATTTCTGGAGTGACATGCCATCATAATCTTGATCATACTATTTGTAAAGCATATGTAGTGAATGCAGCGATCAAAACAATGTATATGACATGAGTAAACAAGTGAATCATAAAGCAAAGACTTTTCATGAATAGCACTTCAAGACAAGCATCAATAAGTCTTGCATAAGAGTTAACTCATAAAGCAATAATTCAAAGTAAAGGCATTGAAGCAACACAAAAGAAGATTAAGTTTCAGCGGTTGCTTTCAACTTATAACATGTATATCTCATGGATATTGTCAACATAGAGTAATATAACAAGTGCAATAAGCAAGTATGTAGGAATCAATGCACAGTTCACACAAGTGTTTGCTTCTTGAGGTGGAGAGAAATAGGTGAACTGACTCAACAATAAAGTAAAAGAATGGTCCTCATAGAGGAAAAGCATCGATTGCTATATTTGTGCTAGAGCTTTGATTTTGAAAACATGAAACAATTTTGTCAACGGTAGTAATAAAGCATATGTATCATGTAAATTATATCTTACAAGTTGCAAGCCTCATGCATAGTATACTAATAGTGTCCGCACCTTGTCCTAATTAGCTTGGACTACCGGATCATCACAATGCACATGTTTTAACCAAGTGTCACAAAGGGGTACCTCTATGCCGCTTTGTACAAAGGTCTAAGGAGAAAGCTCGCATTGGATTTCTCGCTATTGATTATTCTTCAACTTAGACATCCATACCGGGACAACATAGACAACAGATAATGGACTCCTCTTTTATGCATAAGCATGTAACAACAATTAATAATTTTCTCATTTGAGATTGAGGATATATGTCCAAAACTGAAACTTCCACCATGGATCATGGCTTTAGTTAGCGGCCCAATGTTCTTCTCTAACAATATGCATGCTTAACCATAAGGTGGTAGATCGCTCTTACTTCAGACAAGACGAACATGCATAGCAACTCACATAAAATTCAACAATGAATAGTTGATGGCGTCCCCAGTGAACATGGTTATCGCACAACAAGCAACTTAATAAGAGATAAAGTGCATAATTACATATTCAATACCACAATAGTTTTTAAGCTATTTGTCCCATGAGCTATATATTGCAAAGGTGAATGATGGAATTTTAAAGGTAGCACTCAAACAATTTACTTTGGAATGGCGGAAAATACCATGTAGTAGGTAGGTATGGTGGACACAAATGGCATAGTGGTTGGCTCAAGTATTTTGGATGCATGAGAAGTATTCCCTCTCGATACAAGGTTTAGGCTAGCAAGGCTTATTTGAAACAAACACAAGGATGAACCGGTGCAGCAAAACTCACATAAAAGACATATTGAAAACATTATAAGACTCTACACCGTCTTCCTTGTTGTTCAAACTCAATACTAGAAATTATCTAGACCTTAGAGAAACCAAATATGCAAACCAAATTATAGCATGCTCTATGTATTTCTTCATTAATGGGTGCAAAGCATATGATGCAAGAGCTTAATCATGAGCACAACAATTGCCAAGTATCACATTACCCAAAACATTTATAGCAATTACTACATGTATCATTTTCCAATTCCAACCATATAACAATTTAACGAAGAAGAAACTTCGCCATGAATACTATGAGTAGAAACTAAGGACATACTTGTCCATATGCTACAGCGGAGCGTGTCTCTCTCCCATAAAGTGAATGCTAGGATCCATTTTATTCAAACAAAACAAAAAACAAAAACAAAAAGACGCTCCAAGCAAAGCACAAAAGATGTGATGGAATAAAAATATAGTTTCAGGGGAGGAACCTGATAATGTTGTCGATGAAGAAGGGGATGCCTTGGGCATCCCCAAGCTTAGATGCTTGAGTCTTCTTGATATATGCAGGGGTGAACCACCGGGGCATCCCCAAGCTTAGAGCTTTCACTCTCCTTGATCATGTTGCATCATACTCCTCTCTTGATCCTTGAAAACTTCCTCCACACCAAACTCGAAACAACTCATTAGAGGGTTAGTGCACAATAAAAATTAACATATTCAAAGGTGACACAATCATTCTTAACACTTCTAGACATTGCATAAAGCTACTGGACATTAGTGGATCAAAGAAATTCATCCAACATAGCAAAAGAGGCAATGCGAAATAAAAGGCAGAATCTGTCAAAACAGAACAGTTCGTATTGACGAATTTTAAAATGGCACCATACTTGCTCAAATGAAAATTCCCAAATTGAATGAAAGTTGCGTACATATCTGAGGATCACTCACGTAAATTGGCATAATTTTCTGAGTTACCTACAGGGGGATTTTGCCCAGATTCGTGACAGCAAAGAAATCTGTTTCTGCGCAGTAATCCAAATCTAGTATGAACTTTTCTATCAACGGCTTAACTTGGCACAACAAAACACAAAACTAAGATAAGGAGAGGTTGCTACAGTAGTAAACAACTTCCAAGACACAAAATAAAAACAAAGTACTGTAGGTAAAAACATGGGTTGTCTCCCATAAGCGCTTTTCTTTAACGCCTTTCAGCTAGGCGCAGAAAGTGTGTATCAAGTATTATCAAGAGACGAAGTGTCAACATCATAATTTGTTCTCATAATAGAATCAAAAGGTAACTTCATTCTCTTTCTAGGGAAGTGTTCCATACCTTTCTTGAGAGGAAATTGATATTTTATATTACCTTCCTTCATATCAATAGTAGCACCAACAGTTCGAAGAAAAAGGTCTTCCCAATATAATGGGACAAGATGCATTGCATTCAATATACAAGACAACAAAATCAACGGGGACAAGGTTATTGTTAACGGTAATGCGAACATTATCAACTTTCCCCAAAGGTTTCTTTGTAGAATGATCAGCAAGATTAACATCCAAATAACAATTTTTCAGCGGTGGCAAGTCAAGCATATTATAAATTTTCTTAGGCATAACAGAAATACTTGCACCAAGATCACATAAAGCATTACAATCAAAATCTTTAACCTTCATCTTAATGATGGGCTCCCAACCATCCTCTAACTTTTTAGGAATAGAGGCTTCACGCTCTAGTTTCTCTTCTCTAGCTTTTCTGGGAGCATTTGTAATATGTTGTGTGAAAGCCAAATTTATAGCACTAGCATTAGGACTTTTAGCAAGTTTTTGTAAGAACTTTATAACTTCAGAGATGTGGCAATCATCAAAATTCAAACCATTATAATCTAAAGCAATGGGATCATCATCCCCAATGTTGGAAAAAATTTCAGCAGTTTTATCACAGGCAGTTTCAGCTTTAGCGATTTCAGAGGCGTTTCTCGCTTTGCATTAGAAGTGGAAACATTGCTAACACCAATTCTTTTATTAGTATTAGTAGGAGGTGCAGCAACATGTGTAGCATTAGCATTACTAGTGGTGGTAATAGTCCAAACTTTAGCTACCTTCTTTTCTTTAGCTAGTTTTTCATTTTCTTCTCTATCCCACCTAGCACGCAGTTCAGCCATTAATCTTATATTCTCATTAATTCTAACTTGGATGGCATTTGCTGTAGTAACAATTTTATTATGATGATTCTCATTAGGCAAAACTTTCGATTTCAAAAGATCAACATCACCAGCAAGACTATCGACTTTAGAAGCAAGTATATCAATTTTCCCAAGCTTTTCTTCAACAGATTTGTTAAAAGCAGTTTGTGTACTAATAAATTCTTTAAGCATGGCTTCAAGTCCAGGGGGTGTGTTCCTATTATTATTGTAAGAATTCCCATAAGAATTACCATAACCGTTGCCATTATTATAAGGATATGGCCTATAGTTGTTACTAGAATTGTTCCGGTAAGCATTGTTGTTGAAATTATTATTTTTAATGAAGTTCACATCAACATGTTCTTCTTGTGCAACCAATGAAGCTAATGGAACATTATTAGGATCAATATTAGTCCTATCATTCACAAGCATAGACATAATAGCATCAATCTTATCACTCAAGGAAGAGGTTTCTTCGACAGAATTTACCTTCTTACCTTGTGGAGCTCTTTCCGTGTGCCATTCAGAGTAGTTGATCATCATATTATCAAGAAGCTTTGTTGCTTCACCAAGAGTGATGGACATAAAGGTACCTCCAGCAGCTGAATCCAATAAATTCCGTGAAGAAAAATTTAGTCCTGCATAGAAGGTTTGGATGATCATCCAAGTAGTCAGTCCATGGGTTGGGCAATTTTTAACCAAAGATTTCATTCTTTCCCAAGCTTGAGCAACATGTTCAGTATCTAATTGTTTAAAATTCATTATGCTACTCCTCAAAGATATAATTTTAGCAGGGGGATAATATCTACCAATAAAAGCATCCTTGCATTTAGTCCATGAATCAATACTATTCTTAGGCGAGAGATAGCAACCAATCTTTAGCTCTTCCTCTTAATGAGAAAGGGAACAATTTTAATTTTATAATGTCACCATCTACATCCTTATACTTTTGCATTTCACATAGTTCAACAAAATTATTAAGATGGGCAGCAGCATCATCAGAACTAACACCAGAAAATTGCTCTCGCATAACAAGATTCGATAAAGCGAGGTTTAATTTCAAAGAATTCTGCTGTAGTAGCAGGTGGAGCAATAGGTGTGCATAAGAAATCATTATTATTTGTGGTTGTGAAGTCACACAACTTAGTATTTTCAGGGTTGGCCATTTTAGCAACAGTAAATAAAGCAAACTAGATAAAGTAAATGCAAGTAACTAATTTTTGTGTTTTTGATATAGCAAACAAGATAACAAATAAAGTAAAACTAGCAACTAATTTTTTTGTATTTTGATTTAGTGCAGCAAACAAAGTAGTAAATAAAACTAAGCAAGACAAAAACAAAGTAAAGAGATTGAGAAGTGGAGACTCCCCTTGCAGCGTGTCTTGATCTCCCGACAACGGCGCCAGAAATTTGCTTGATGCGTGTGGTTGACACGTCCGTTGGGAACCCCAAGAGGAAGGTGTGATGCGCACATCGGCAAGTTTCCTCGATAAGAAACCAAGGTTTAATCGAACCAGTAGGATTAAAGTAGCAAGTTGAAGTTTGATTGCAGCGGGATGTAGTGCGGCGCAACACCGTAGATTCCGGCGCCAACGTGGAACCTGCACAACACAACCAAAGTACTTTGCCCCAACGAAACAGTGAGGTTGTCAATCTCACCGGCTTGCTGTAACAAAGGATTAACCGTATTGTGTGGAAGATGATTGTTTGCGAGAAACAGTAGAACAAGTATTGCAGTAGATTGTATTTCAGTTAAGAGAATTGGACCGGGGTCCACAGTTCACTAGAGGTGTCTCTCCCATAAGATAAACAGCATGTTGGGTGAACAAATTACAGTTGGGCAATTGACAAATAAAGAGGGCATGACCATGCACATACATATCATGATGAGTATAGTGAGATTTAATTGGGCATTACGACAAAGTACATAGACCGCCATCCAACTGCATCTATGCCTAAAAAGTCCACCTTCAGGTTATCATCCGAACCCCCTCCAGTATTAAGTTGCAAAGCAACAAACAATTGCATTAAGTATGGTGCGTAATGTAATCAACAACTACATCCTTAGACATAGCATCAATGTTTTATCCCTAGTGGCAACAGCACAACACAACCTTAGAACTTTTTACATCCGTCCCGGTGTCAATGCAGGCATGAACCCACTATCGAGCATAAATACTCCCTCTTGGAGTTACAAGCATCTACTTGGCCAGAGCATCTACTAGTAACGGAGAGCATGCAAGATCATAAACAACACATAGATATAACTTTGATAATCAACATAACAAGTATTCTCTATTCATCGGATCCCAACAAACGCAACATATAGGATTACAGATAGATGATCATGATCATGTTAGGCAGCTCACAAGATCCGACAATGATAGCACAATGGGGAGAAGACAACCATCTAGCTACTGCTATGGACCCATAGTCCAGGGGTAGACTACTCACACATCACACCGGAGGTGACCATGGCAGCGTAGAGTCCTCCGGGAGATGAATCCCCTCTCCGGCAGGGTGCCGGAGGCGATCTCCTGGATCCCCCGAGATGGGATCGGCGGCGGCGGCGTCTCTGGAGGTTTTCCGTATCGTGGCTCTCGGTACTGGGGGTTTTGTCACGGAGGCTATTTGTAGGCGGAAGGGCAGGTCAAGAGGCGGCACGAGGGGCCCACACTACAGGCCGGCGCGGCCAGGGCTTGGGCCGCGCCGCCTGTAGTCCTGCCACCTCGTGGCCCCACTTCGTCTCCTCTTCGGTCTTCTCGAAGCTTCGTGGCCAAATAGGACCCTGGGCGTTGATTACGTCCAATTCCCAGAAGATTTCGAAACTAGGATTTCAGAAACCAAAAACAGCAATGACAAAGAATCGGCACTTCGGCATCTTGTTAATAGGTTAGTTCCAGAAAATGCACGAATATGACATAAAGTGTGCATAAAACATGTAGATAACATCAATAATGTGGCATGGAACATAAGAAATTATCGATACGTTGGAGACGTATCAAGGACGGTGGCGACGGTGCAGGCGCGTGCATTCGCTGGTGTCTACGGGCTAGAGGGTGGCGAGGACATGCTCGACGCAGGCGTAGCCTTTGCAGAGGAGGGCGAGGGTTGATACGTCTCCAACGTATCGATAATTTCTTATGTTCCATGCCACATTATTGATGTTATCTACATGTTTTATGCACACTTTATGTCATATTCGTGCATTTTCTGGAACTAACCTATTAACAAGATGCCGAAGTGCCAGTTCCTGTTTTCTGCTGTTTTTGGTTTCAGAAATCCTAGTAACGAAATATTCTCGGAATCGGACGAAATCAACGCCCAGGTTCCTATTTTCCCGGAACCATCCAGAACACCCGAGAGCCGCCAGAGGGGAGCCCTGGGGGCCCCACACCACACCCTGGCACAGCCAGAGGGGGGGCCGTGCCGCCCTATGGTGTGGGCCCCCCAGAAGCCCTCCTGCGCCGCCTCTTCGCCTATTTAAAGCCTCCGTCGCGAAAACCCTGATGAGTTCGACGAAACCCACAGAAACCTTCCAGAGCCGCCGCCATCGCGAAGCCAAGATCTGGGGGACAGAAGTCTCTGTTCCGGCACGCCGCCGGAGCGGGGAAGTACCCCCGGAAGGCTTCTCCATCGACACCGCTGCCATCTCCACCGCCATCTTCATCACCGCTGCTGCTCCCATGAGGAGGGAGTAGTTCTCCATCGAGGCTCGGGGCTGTACCGGTAGCTATGTGGTTCATCTCTCTCCTATGTACTTCAATACAATAATCTCATGAGCTGGCTTACATGATTGAGATTCATATGATGATGCTTGTAATCTAGATGTCATTATGCTAGTCAAGTGAGTTTTACTTATGTGATCTCCGGAGACTCCTTGTCCCACGTGTGTAAAGGTGACAGTGTGTGCACCGTGTGGGTCTCTTAGGCTATATTTCACAGAATACTTATTCACTGTTATGAAGAGCATAGTGAAGTGCTTATTTATATCTCTTTATGATTGCAACATGTTTTGTATCACAATTTATCTATGTGCTACTCTAGCAATGTTGTTAAAGTAGTTTTATTCCTCCTGCACGATGTAATGGTGACAGTGTGTGCATCCGTGTTAGTACTTGGTTTATGCTATGATTATGATCTCTTGTAGATTATGAAGTTAACTATTGCTATGATAGTATTGATGTGATCTATTCCTCCTACATATGCATGAAGGTGACAGTGTGCATGCTATGTTAGTACTTGGTTTAGTCTTTTGATCTATCTTACACTATAAGGTTACTAAAATATGAACATTAATTGTGGAGCTTGTTAACTCTGGCATTGAGGGTTCGTGTAATCCTACGCAATGTGTTCATCATCCAACAAAAGTGTAGAGTATGCATTTATCTATTCTGTTATGTGATTGATGCGTGTGGTTGGCACGTCCGTTGGGAACCCCAAGAGGAAGGTGTGATGCGCACAGCGGCAAGTTTCCCTCAGTAAGAAACCAAGGTTTAATCGGACCAGTAGGAGTCAAGAAGCACGTTGAAGGTTGATGGCGGTGAGATGTAGTGTGGCGCAACACCAGTGATTCCGGCGCCAACGTGGAACCTGCACAACACAACCAAAATACTTTGCCCCAACGAAACAGTGAGGTTGTCAATCTCACCGGCTTGCTGTAACAAAGGATTAACCGTATTGTGTGGAAGATGATTGTTTGCAGAAAACAGTAAAACAAGTATTGCAATAGATTGTATTTCAGTAAAGAGAATTGGACCGGGGTCCACAGTTCACTAGAGGTGTCTCTCCCATAAGACGAACAGCATGTTGGGTGAACAAATTACAGTTGGGCAATTGACAAATAAAGAGAGCATGACCATGCACATACATATCATGATGAGTATAGTGAGATTTAATTGGGCATTACGACAAAGTACATAGACCGTCATCCAACTGCATCTATGCCTAAAAAGTCCACCTTCAGGTTATCATCCGAACCCCCTCCAGTATTAAGTTGCTAACAACAGACAATTGCATTAAGTATGGTGCGTAATGTAACTAGTGACTACATCCTTGAACATAGCACTAATGTTTTATCCCTAGTGGCAACAGCACAACACAACCTTAGAACTTTCTGTCACTGTCCCAGGTGTCAATGCAGGCATGAACCCACTATCGAGCATAAGTACTCCCTCTTGGAGTTACAAGCATCTACTTGGCCAGAGCATCTACTAGTAACGGAGAGCATGCAAGATCATAAACAACACATAGCATAACTTTGATAATCAACATAACAAGTATTCTCTATTCATCGGATCCCAACAAACGCAACATATAGAATTACAGATAGATGATCTTGATCATGTTAGGCAGCTCACAAGATCCGACAATGATAGCACAATGGGGAGAAGACAACCATCTAGCTACTGCTATGGACCCATAGTCCAGGGGTAGACTACTCACACATCACACCGGAGGCGACCATGGCGGCGTAGAGTCCTCAGCGAGATGATTCCCCTCTCCGGCGAGTGCCGGAGGCGATCTCCTGGATCCCCCGAGATGGGATCGGCGTTGGCGGCGTCTCTGGAAGGTTTTCCGTATCGTGGCTCTCGGTACTGGGGGTTTCGTCACGGAGACTTTTTATAGGCGGAAGGGCAGGTCAAGAGGCGGCACGGGGGCCCCACACCACAGGGCCGCGCGGCCAAGGGGGGGCCGCGCCGCCCTAGGGTGTGGCCCCTCCGTGGCCCCTCTTCGTCTCTCCTTCGGACTTCTGGAAGCTTCGTGAGAAAATAGGCCCCTGGGCTTTGATTTCGTCCAATTCCGAGAATATTTCCTTACTAGGATTTCTGAAACCAAAAACAGCAGAAAACAGCAAGTGGCACTTCGGCATCTTGTTAATAGGTTAGTTCCAGAAAATGCACGAATATGACATAAAGTGTGCATAAAACATGTAGATAACATCAATAATGTGGCATGGAACATAAGAAATTATCGATACGTCGGAGACGTATCAGCATCCCCAAGCTTAGTTCTGCTCGTCCCGAGCAGGTAAAACGATAACACAGATAATTTCTGGAGTGACATGCCATCATAATCTTGATCATACTATTTGTAAAGCATATGTAGTGAATGCAGCGATCAAAACAATGTATATGACATGAGTAAACAAGTGAATCATATAGCAAAGACTTTTCATGAATAGCACTTCAAGACAAGCATCAATAAGTCTTGCATAAGAGTTAACTCATAAAGCAATAATTCAAAGTAGAGATATTGAAGCAACACAAAAGAAGATTAAGTTTCAGCGGTTGCTTTCAACTTGTAACATGTATATCTCATGGATATTGTCAACATAGAGTAATATAATAGATGCAATAAGCAAATATGTAGGAATCAATGCACAGTTCACACAAGTGTTTGCTTCTTGAGGTGGAGAGAAATAGGTGAACTGACTCAACATTGAAAGTAAAAGAATAGTCCTCCATAGAGGAAAAGCATCGATTGCTATATTTGTGCTAGAGCTTTGATTTTGAAAACATGAAACAATTTTGTCAACGGTAGTAATAAAGCATATGCATCATGTAAATTATATCTTATAAGTTGCAAGCCTCATGCATAGCGTACTAATAGTGCCCGCACCTTGTCCTAATTAGCTTGGACTACCGGATCATCACAATGCATTGTTTTTACCAAGTGTCACAAAGGGGTACCTCTATGCCTTTGTACAAAGGTCTAAGGAGAAAGCTCGCATTGGATTTCTCGCTATTGATTATTCTTCAACTTAGACATCCATACCGGGACAACATAGACAACAGATAATGGACTCCTCTTTTATGCATAAGCATATACCAACAATTAATAATTTTCTCATTTGAGATTTGAGGATTGTTGTCCAAAACTGAAACTTCCACCATGGAGCATGGCTTTAGTTAGCGGCCCAATGTTCTTCTCTAACATATGCATGCTTAACCATATGGTGGTAGATCTCTCTTACTTCAGACAAGACGGACATGCATAGCAACTCACATGAAATTCAACAATGAAAAGTTGATGGCGTCCCCAGTGAACATGGTTATCGCACAACAAGCAACTTAATAAGAGATAAAGTGCATAATTACATATTCAATACCACAATAGTTTTTAAGCTATTTGTCCCATGAGCTATATATTGCAAAGGTGAATGATGGAATTTTAAAGGTAGCACTCAAGCAATTTACTTTGGAATGGCGGAAAATACCATGTAGTAGGTAGGTATGGTGGACACAAATGGCATAGTGGTTGGCTCAAGTATTTTGGATGCATGAGAAGTATTCCCTCTCGATACAAGGTTTAGGCTAGCAAGGTTTATTTGAAACAAACACAAGGATGAACCGGTGCAGCAAAACTCACATAAAAGACATATTGAAAACATTATAAGACTCTACACCATCTTCCTTGTTGTTCAAACTCAATACTAGAAATTATCTAGACCTTAGAGAAACCAAATATGCAAACCAAATTTTAGCATGCTCTATGTATTTCTTCATTAATGGGTGCAAAGCATATGATGCAAGAGCTTAATCATGAGCACAACAATTGCCAAGTATCACATTACCCAAGACATTAATAGCAATTACTACATGTATCATTTTCCAATTCCAACCATATAACAATTTAACGAAGGAGAAACTTCGCCATGAATACTATGAGTAGAAGCCAAGGACATACTTGTCCATATGCTACAGCGGAGCGTGTCTCTCTCCCATAAAGTGAATGCTAGGATCCATTTTATTCAAACAAAACAAAAACAAAAACAAACCGACGCTCCAAGAAAAAGCACATAAGATGTGATGGAATAAAAATATAGTTTCAGGGGAGGAACCTGATAATGTTGTCGATGAAGAAGGGGATGCCTTGGGCATCCCCAAGCTTAGACGCTTGAGTCTTCTTGATATATGCAGGGGTGAACCACCGGGTGCATCCCCAAGCTTAGAGCTTTCACTCTCCTTGATCATGTTGCATCATACTCCTCTCTTGATCCTTGAAAACTTCCTCCACACCAAACTCGAAACAACTCATTAGAGGGTTAGTGCACAATATAAATTGACATATTCAGAGGTTACACAATCATTCTTAACACTTCTGGACATTGCATAATGCTACTGGACATTAATGGATCAAAGAAATTCATCCAACATAGCGAAAGAGGCAATGCGAAATAAAAGGCAGAATCTGTCAAAACAGAACAGTTCGTATTGACGAATTTTAAAATGGCACCAGACTTGCTCAAATGAAAATGCTCAAATTGAATGAAAGTTGCGTACATATCTGAGGATCATGCACGTAAATTGGCTTAATTTTCTGAGCTACCTACAGGGAGGTGGACTCAGATTCGTGACAGCAAAGAAATCTGGAACTGTGCAGTAATCCAAATCTAGTACTTACTTTTCTATCAACGGCTTAACTTGGCACAACAAAACACAAAACTAAGATAAGGAGAGGTTGCTACAGTAGTAAACAACTTCCAAGACACAAAATAGAAACAAAGTACTGTAGGTAAAAACATATGGGTTATCTCCCAAGAAGTTCTTTCTTTATAGCCATTAAGATGGGCTCAGCAGTTTTAATGATGCACTCACAAGAAATAGTATTTGAAGCAAAAGAGAGCATCAAGAGGCAAATTCAAAACAAATTTAAACCTAACATGCTTCCTATGAAAAGGAATCTTGTAAATAAACAAGTCAATGAAGAACAAAGTGAATAGCATAGGAAGACAAAACAAGTGTAACTTCAAAAATTTCAGCATATAGAGAGGTATTTTAGTAACATGAAAATTTCTACAACCATATTTTCCTCTCTCATAATAATTTCCAGTAGTATCATGAGCAAACTCAACAATATAACTATCACATAAAGCATTCTTATCATGAGTCTCATGCATAAAATTATTACTCTCCACATAAGCATAATCAATTTTATTAGTTGTAGTGGGAGCAAATTCAACAAAGTGGCTATCATCATATATAGGAGGCATATTGTAATCATAAAAGAAAATTTTCTCCTCAATGCTTGGGGGACTAAAAAGATCATGCTCATCAAAGCCAGCTTCCCCAAGCTTAGAATTTTCCATAGCATTAGCAACAATGGTGTTCAAAGCATTCATAGTAATAACATTCCCATTAGCATGCATATAAAGTTCCATGGGTTTTTTAATTCTCTCTTCAAACACATCATGTCCTAATTCAAGATAAATTTCATAAAGATCTCTCATATTTTTGTTGTTTTCCATTATGCTTAACTAGTGAAATAAAAACATGCATGATATTAAGTAAAGTAAAACAAGTAACTAATTTTTTGTGTTTTTGATATAGCAAACAAGATAGCAAATAAAGTAAAACTAGCAACTAATTTTTTTGTATTTTGATTTAGTGCAGCAAACAAAGTAGTAAATAAAACTAAGCAAGACAAAAACAAAGTAAAGAGATTGGGAAGTGGAGACTCCCCTTGCAGCGTGTCTTGATCTCCCCGAAGCAACGAGCGCCTGAGAAATTTCTTTGGCGCAAAGTTGACGTGGGAGTTAGAGATCTCTGTGGTGTAACTTTTCTTCAGTTCCCCGGCAACGGCGCCAGAAATTTGCTTGATGCGTGTGGTTGGCACGTCCGTTGGGAACCCCAAGGGGAAGGTGTGATGCGCACAGCGGCAAGTTTCCCTCAGTAAGAAACCAAGGTTTAATCGGACCAGTAGGAGTCAAGAAGCACGTTGAAGGTTGATGGCGGCGAGATGTAGTGCGGCGCAACACCAGTGATTCCGGCGCCAACGTGGAACCTGCACAACACAACCAAAGTACTTTGCCCCAACGAAACAGTGAGGTTGTCAATCTCACCGGCTTGCTGTAACAAAGGATTAACCGTATTGTGTGGAAGATGATTGTTTGCAGAAAACAGTAAAACAAGTATTGCAATAGATTGTATTTCAGTAAAGAGAATTGGACCGGGGTCCACAGTTCACTAGAGGTGTCTCTCCCATAAGACGAACAGCATGTTGGGTGAACAAATTACAGTTGGGCAATTGACAAATAAAGAGAGCATGACCATGCACATACATATCATGATGAGTATAGTGAGATTTAATTGGGCATTACGACAAAGTACATAGACCGTCATCCAACTGCATCTATGCCTAAAAAGTCCACCTTCGAGTTATCATCCGAACCCCCTCCGGTATTAAGTTGCTAACAACAGACAATTGCATTAAGTATGGTGCGTAATGTAACTAGTGACTACATCCTTGAACATAGCACTAATGTTTTATCCCTAGTGGCAACAGCACAACACAACCTTAGAACTTTCTGTCACTGTCCCAGGTGTCAATGCAGGCATGAACCCACTATCGAGCATAAGTACTCCCTCTTGGAGTTACAAGCATCTACTTGGCCAGAGCATCTACTAGTAACGGAGAGCATGCAAGATCATAAACAACACATAGCATAACTTTGATAATCAACATAACAAGTATTCTCTATTCATCGGATCCCAACAAACGCAACATATAGAATTACAGATAGATGATCTTGATCATGTTAGGCAGCTCACAAGATCCGACAATGATAGCACAATGGGGAGAAGACAACCATCTAGCTACTGCTATGGACCCATAGTCCAGGGGTAGACTACTCACACATCACACCGGAGGCGACCATGGCGGCGTAGAGTCCTCCGGGAGATGATTCCCCTCTCCGGCAGGGTGCCGGAGGCGATCTCCTGGATCCCCCGAGATGGGATCGGCGTTGGCGGCGTCTCTGGAAGGTTTTCCGTATCGTGGCTCTCGGTACTGGGGGTTTCGTCACGGAGACTTTTTATAGGCGGAAGGGCAGGTCAAGAGGCGGCACGGGGGCCCCACACCACAGGGCCGCGCGGCCAAGGGGGGGCCGCGCCGCCCTAGGGTGTGGCCCCTCCGTGGCCCCTCTTCGTCTCTCCTTCGGACTTCTGGAAGCTTCGTGAGAAAATAGGCCCCCTGGGCTTTGATTTCGTCCAATTCCGAGAATATTTCCTTACTAGGATTTCTGAAACCAAAAACAGCAAGAAAACAGAAGCGGCACTTCGGCATCTTGTTAATAGGTTAGTTCCAGAAAATGCACGAATATGACATAAAGTGTGCATAAAACATGTAGATAACATCAATAATGTGGCATGGAACATAAGAAATTATCGATACGTTGGAGACGTATCAGTGATCAATGTTGAGAGTGTCCACTAGTGAAAGTGTAATCCCTAGGCCTTGTTCCTAAATACTGCTACCGCTGCTTGTTTACTGTTTTACTGTGTTACTACTGCTGCAATACTACCACCATCAACTACACGCCAGCAAGCTATTGTCTGGCACCGTTGCTACTGCTCATATATATTCATACCACCTGTATTTCACTATCTCTTCGCCGAACTAGTGCACCTATTAGGTGTGTTGGGGACACAAGAGACTTCTTGCTTTGTGGTTGCAGGGTTGCATGAGAGGGATATCTTTGACCTCTTCCTCCCTGAGTTCGATAAACCTTGGGTGATCCACTTAAGGTAAAACTTGCTGCTGTTCTACAAACCTCTGCTCTTGGAGGCCCAACACTGTCTACAGGAAAGGAGGGGGAACGTAGACATCAAGCACTTTTCTGGCGCCGTTGCCGGGGAGGAAAGGTAAAAGGCACTCATACTCCGGTTCCAGGTAAAGCACTTTTCTGGCGCCATTGTGTTTGTGCTCAAAGCTATTTCCTTTAGATCCTGCAATTGCATCTTTTTGTTTCTTTTTTACACTAGTTTGGCATAATGGACAAGAGTGAGCTTCTATTTCTATTTCCTGATTTAAAACATGGATTGTTTGATGCGAAAATTAAAAAACCTATGGAATCTTATTTGCATGCTGGTAGTAATATTAGTATGAACGCTTTGAACACCATTGTTGATAATAATATAGAAAGTTCTAAGCTTGGGGAAGCTGGTTTTCATGATCTTTTTAGTCCCCCAAGCATTGAGGAGAAAATTTTCTTTGATGATACTTTGCCTCCTATTTATGATGATTATAATGATAGTGGTTTTTTGGTGCCACCTACTATGGAGAGTAAATTTTGTTATGATTATACTATGCCTCCTACACTTGATGAGAATAATAATGATAGCTACTTTGTTGAATTTGCTCCCACTACAACTAATAAAATTGATTATGCTTATGTGGAGAGTAATTATTTTATGCATGAGACTCATGATAAGAATGCTTTATGTGATGGTTATATTGTTGAGTTTGCTCATGATGCTACTGAAAGTTATTATGAGAGAGGAAAATATGGTTGTAGAAATTTTCATGTTACTAAAACACCTCTCTATGTGCTGAAATTTTTGAAGCTACACTTGTTTTATCTTCCTGATCTTGTCATTTTGCTCTTCATGAATTTATTTGTGTACAAGGTTCCTTTTCATAGGAAGCATGTTAGACTTAAATATGTTTTGGATTTGCCTCTTGATGTTCTCTTTTGCTTCAAATACTATTTCTTGCGAGTGCATCATTAAAACTGCTGAGCCCATCTTAATGGCTATAAGGAAAAGAACTTCTTGGGAGATAACCCATGTGTTATTTTGCTACAGTACTTTGTTTTTATTTTGTGTCTTGGAAGTTGTTTACTACTGTAGCAACCTCTCCTTATCTTAGTTTTGTGTTTTGTTGTGCCAAGTAAAGTCTTTGATAGCAAGGTTGATACTAGATTTGGATTACTGCGCAGAAACAGATTTCTTTGCTGTCACGAATCTGGGCAAAATTCTCTGTAGGTAACTCAGAAAATTATGCCAATTTACGTGAGTGATCCTCAGATATGTACGCAACTTTCATTCAATTTGAGAATTTTCATTTGAGCAAGTCGGGTGCCATTTTAAAATTCGTCTTTACGGACTGTTCTGTTTTGACAGATTCTGCCTTTTATTTCGCATTGCTTCTTTCGCTGTGTTGGGTGGATTTCTTTGTTCCATTACCTTCCAGTAGCTTTGGGTAATGTCCAGAAGTGTTAAGAATGATTGTGTCACCTCTGAACATGTGAGTTTTTGATTATGCACTAACCCTCTAATGAGTTTGTTTCGAGTTTGGTGTGGAGGAAGTTTTCAAGGGTCAAGAGAGGAGGATGATATACTATGATCAAGAAGAGTGAAGAGTCTAAGCTTGGGGATGCCCCCGTGGTTCATCCCTGCATATTTCAAGAAGACTCAAGCGTCTAAGCTTGGGGATTCCCAAGGCATCCCCTTCTTCATCGACAACTTATCAGGTTTCTTTTCTTGAAACTATATTTTTATTCGGTCACATCTTATGTACTTTACTTGGAGCGTCTGTGTGCTTTTGTTTTTGTTTGTGTTTGAATAAATTGGATTACATCATGCTTGTGTGGGAGAGAGACACGCTCCGCTGGTTCGTATGAACACATGTGTTCTTAGCTCATAATATTCATGGCGAAGATTCCTCTTCGTTAAATTGTTATATGGTTGGAATTGGAAAATGATACATGTAGTAATTGCTATAAATGTCTTGGGTAATGTGATACTTGGCAATTGTTGTGCTCATGTTTAAGCTCTTGCATCATATGCTTTGCACCCATTAATGAAGAAATACATAGAGCATGCTAAAATTTGGTTTGCATAATTGGTCTCTCTAAGGTCTAGATAATTTCTAGTAAGGTGTTTGAACAACAAGGAAGACAATGTATAGTCTTATAATGCTTGTAATATGTCTTTTATGTGAGTTTTGCTGTACTAGTTCATACTTGTGCTTGCTTCAAACAACCTTGCTAGCCTAAACCTTGTATCGAGAGGGAATACTTCTCATGCATCCAAATCCTTGAGCCAACCACTATGCCATTTGTGTCCACCATACTACATGGTATTTCCTGCCATTCCAAAGTAAATTGCTTGAGTGCTACCTTTAAACAATTCAAAATTTATCACCTCTGATTTGTGTCAATGTTTTATAGCTCATGAGGAAGTATGTGGTGTTTATCTTTCAATCTTGTTGGGCAACTTTCACCAATGGACTAGTGGCTTCATCCGCTTATCCAATAATTTTGCAAAAAGAGCTGGCAATGGGATTCCCAGTCCCAAATTAATTAACAAAAATAGACACTCCTCCATGGTATGTGATTGTTGGACGGCACCCGAAGGATTCGGTTAGCCATGGCTTGTGTAAGCAAAGGTTGGGAGGAGTGTCATCATAATAAAACTAAAATAAAAAGGCACTCCTTCATGGTATGAGATTGTTGGCAGGCACCCGAGGATTCGGTTAGCCATGGTTTGTGAAAGAAAGGTTGGAAGGAGTGCCACCCAAAAATAAAATAAAATGGGAGCCGCTCTTTGAAGGTTTGCCTGGCAAGGGGGTTAGAGTACCCGCTGCCATTCGTTGACAACAACACACACCTCTCAAAACTTTATTTTTATGCTCTCTTTATGTTTTCAAAATAAAAGCTCTAGCACAAATATAGCAATCGATGCTTTCCTCTTTGAAGGACCATTCTTTTACTTTTATTGTTGAGTCAGTTCACCTATTTCTCTCCACCTCAAGAAGCAAACACTTGTGTGAACTTTGCATTGATTCTTACATATTTGCATATTGCATTTGTTATATTGCTTTGCATTGATAATTATCCATGAGATATACATGTTATAAGTTGAAAGCAACCGCTGAAACTTAATCTTCTTTTGTGTTGCTTCAATACCTTTACTTTGAATTATTGCTTTATGAGTTAACTCTTATGCAAGACTTATTGATGCTTGTCTTGAAGTGCTATTCATGAAAAGTCTTTGCTTTATGATTCAGTTGTTTACTCATGTCATTACAATTGTTTTGATCGCTGCATTCACTACATATGCTTTACAAATAGTATGATAAAGGTTATGATGGCATGTCACTCCAGAAATTATCTGTGTTATCGTTTTACCTGCTCGGGACGAGCAGAACTAAGCTTGGGGATGCTGATACGTCTCCAACGTATCGATAATTTCTTATGTTCCATGCCACATTATTGATGTTATCTACATGTTTTATGCACACTTTATGTCATATTCGTGCATTTTCTGGAACTAACCTATTAACAAGATGCCGAAGTGCCGGTTCTGTTTTTACGCTGTTTTTGGTTTCAGAAATCCTAGTAACGAAATATTCTCGGAATCGGACGAAATCAACGCCCAGGTTCCTATTTTTCCCGGAACCATCCAGAACACCCGAGAGCCGCCAGAGGGGAGCCCTGGGGGCCCCACACCACACCCTGGCGCGGCCAGAGGGGGGGCCGCGCCGCCCTATGGTGTGGGCCCCCCAGAAGCCCTCCTGCGCCGCCTCTTCGCCTATTTAAAGCCTCCGTCGCGAAAACCATGATGAGTTCGACGAAACCCACAGAAACCTTCCAGAGCCGCCGCCATCGCGAAGCCAAGATCTGGGGGACAGGAGTCTCTGTTCCGGCACGCCGCCGGAGCGGGGAAGTGCCCCCGGAAGGCTTCTCCATCGACACTGCTGCCATCTCCACCGCCATCTTCATCACCGCTGCTGCTCCCATGAGGAGGGAGTAGTTCTCCATCGAGGCTCGGGGCTGTACCGGTAGCTATGTGGTTCATCTCTCTCCTATGTACTTCAATACAATAATCTCATGAGCTGCCTTACATGATTGAGATTCATATGATGATGCTTGTAATCTAGATGTCATTATGCTAGTCAAGTGAGTTTTACTTATGTGATCTCCGGAGACTCCTTGTCCCACGTGTGTAAAGGTGACAGTGTGTGCACCGTGTGGGTCTCTTAGGCTATATTTCACAGAATACTTATTCACTGTTATGAAGAGCATAGTGAAGTGCTTATTTATATCTCTTTATGATTGCAACATGTTTTGTATCACAATTTATCTATGTGCTACTCTAGCAATGTTATTAAAGTAGTTTTATTCCTCCTACACGATGTAATGGTGACAGTGTGTGCATCCGTGTTAGTACTTGGTTTATGCTATGATTATGATCTCTTGTAGATTATGAAGTTAACTATTGCTATGATAGTATTGATGTGATCTATTCCTCCTACATATGCATGAAGGTGACAGTGTGCATGCTATGTTAGTACTTGGTTTAGTCTTTTGATCTATCTTACACTATAAGGTTACTAAAATATGAACATTAATTGTGGAGCTTGTTAACTCCGGCATTGAGGGTTCGTGTAATCCTACGCAATGTGTTCATCATCCAACAAAAGTGTAGAGTATGCATTTATCTATTCTGTTATGTGATCAATGTTGAGAGTGTCCACTAGTGAAAGTGTAATCCCTAGGCCTTGTTCCTAAATACTGCTACCGCTGCTTGTTTACTGTTTTACTGTGTTACTACTGCTGCAATACTACCACCATCAACTACACGCCAGCAAGCTATTGTCTGGCACCGTTGCTACTGCTCATATATATTCATACCACCTGTATTTCACTATCTCTTCGCCGAACTAGTGCACCTATTACGTGTGTTGGGGACACAAGAGACTTCTTGCTTTGTGGTTGCAGGGTTGCATGAGAGGGATATCTTTGACCTCTTCCTCCCTGAGTTCGATAAACCTTGGGTGATCCACTTAAGGGAAAACTTGCTGCTGTTCTACAAACCTCTGCTCTTGGAGGCCCAACACTGTCTACAGGAAAGGAGGGGGAACGTAGACATCAAGGGTGCTCGAGCGCATGGCGTCCTGGCGCGTCCAGTGCGCGGTGAGCGCGCGTGCTGGCGTGCACTGGCACGTTTTGGGCACGCCTTGTTTGGCCAATGCCGAGCGCGCGCGAGCCAGGGCCGTGCATTGGCAGAGTCCTTGTGCTCCGGAGATGCTCTTAGACATGGTGGAGGAGAGAGGGGAGTGTTGGAGATATGCCCAAGAGGCAATAATAAAAGTGGTTATTATATATCTTTATGTTTATGATAAATGTTTATATACCATGCTATAATTGTATTAACCGAAACATTGATACATGTGTGTTATGTAAACAACAATGAGTCCCTAGTAAGCCTCTTAACTAGCTTGTTGATTAATAGATGATTAGTTTCATAATCATGAACATTGGATGTTATTAATAACAAGGTTATATCATTATATGAATGATGTAATGGACACACCCAATTAAGCGTAGCATAAGATCACGTCATTAAGTTATTTGCTATAAGCTTTCGATACATAGTTACCTAGTCCTTTTGACCATGAGATCATGTAAATCACTTATACCGGAAAGGTACTTTGATTACATCAAACGCCACTGCGTAAATGGGTGGTTATAAAGGTGGGATTAAGTATCCGAAAAGTATGAGTTGAGGCATATGGATCAACAGTGGGATTTGTCCATCCCGATGACGGATAGATATACTCTAGGCCCTCTCGGTGGAATGTCGTCTAATAGCTTGCAAGCATATGAATGGTTCATACGAGACCACATACCACGGTACGAGTAAAGAGTACTTGTCATGAGACGAGGTTGAACAAGGTATAGAGATACTGACATAGGCATCCCCAATGGGCCTACCGAAGATAGTACCCAGGGTTTACTGAAGGCCCACGACTCGAAGAATAAGAAGATTCGGAAGCCCAAGATACTATTAAGGAAAGCTAGAGTTGTAATAGGAGTCATCATTTGTAATCTTGCGGGATGGGTTGGAAACCCTCCCGGACTCTGTAAACTTGTGTATCACGAATCCCTCGGCTCCGCCTCCTATATAAGGGGGAGTCGAGGGACAAAGAGAGGATCGAATTAACTGTCAACACAACCCTAGTTTTATATTCGTCGAGTACTTTTCGGCTGAAACCTTCGAGATCTACTTGCCCTCTACATCTAACTAAACCCTAGTCTACAACCCGTAGGCATTGACAAGTTAATACCTTGTCAATTGGCGCCGTCTGTGGGAACTAGAGGCGACAAGGAGCTGATATTGATGGCACGTTCAAGATCGTCGACTTCATCAGTAGCAAGCAACATCATGGACAGAGGTAAACAGATCGAAACTGGTCTCGTTGATTTTGTTCCTCACCCGCCCTCCCGTTTGGATGCATATGCGTATCTGGAGGAGCCCATGAAGATGACGTTTGGAAAGTTCCACTTCCGCGTCGAAAAAGAAGGAGCGTATCGTCTCGAAGTTCCGATCTCGTTGGGATTATCGGCGGTTGGTCCTGACTTCTCAAACTCAGCATCATCCATCTAATCAAGCGACGAGGAGATTTCATCGCCACACTTCATCGGCAGCAGGGCAAGCGAAAAACTCGCCAAGATCTTCAGCGACATGTCCTTCGAGCCATCTGCGAACTCCTATATAAGCGATGATTCGAGCGACACCGACAGCTTCGACTTCATCGACAAATCCATCTCTATTGGGAAGGTCTTCACCAATCTCTATGATGGTGTCACCAGACCAAGCAAAGTGAAAACTCCAAAATATCACCAAGTTTATGCCATTGGAGAAGCAAGTCGTGATCAAGAGGAAACATCAGAGGCTTTCGACGATTTGGGAAACCCCTATGTCGATCCCTCAGATCTAAGGAGAGGTTTGGGCACTAAATATGTCGGGCCCACACCACGTGTCAGAGTTTAACTTCCACAAGCAGCGTGGGATAGAGCCGCAAAAGCTTTGGATGGCTCTGAACCAATGGAGACAACTGCTACGGTCGAAGAACTGCAAGCTTACCAATATAGACTCGCCCGAGCTGGAAGAGAGTTGGAAAAGCAGACAGCTGCTTTGAACAGAAGAAAGGAGGCAGCTTCCGTGTCAAGCAGGCGACGAGCAGAATTAAGTCGACAATCAGGAACTTCGGGAGATAGTCACAGAGAAGCTCGGAGGAGAGCAACATCTCGGCTGCAAAATATACCGGAAGCTGAAAGAGAGACTCTAATCCAAAACCTCGACATGTTCTTTATGTCAATTGACACGAGGGGGAATATTATCCCAAAAACACCGGAAGCAGGATACATGGCGACACAAGCTTTCATCTTAGCATCCAGGCCACCTCCCAGAGATCCAAGAGAAGCGTTGTACAACATGGCCATGGCAGGATGTGGAGCCATGGGAGCAGCGTTCATAGCTACACCTCCCGAAGGAACTGCAAGGCAAAATAGTCCGAGACCTACCGCAGCAGTGCAAGATCCACCAAGAGCGAGTGGAGCCAGAGACACAACAATTCAGGCCAGAGTTGATAGAGCGTGACAAGAAAGAAGGGAACGTCGACATTCACCAGAACTTGCTGAAGAGGATATGTGTGGACTCCCATGTTTCACACGACGGGTCCGAAAAACTCGAGTCCCATCAGGATTCAAGCTACCCGACAGTTTCAAGAAATTCGATGGCCTGCAAGACCCCGAGGACTGGCTAGTCGATTACCTCGAGACAGTAAAATTGATAGGCGGGACCAGAGCGACAGCCATGTAGAGCATCCAGATACATTTGAGCGGAGCCACCAGATCATGGATAAAAAAGCTTCCCCCAGGTTCCATCAACAGCTGGGAAAGTTTTGAGGACGTGTTTATCAAGAATTTCCGGTCAACCTGCAAGAAACCTGCGACACTAGAGGAGTTGAGGTCATGTCGACAAAAGCATGATGAATCAATGAGGAAGTACATCCAAAGGTGGAACATCATCAAAAAATCGGCAGAAAATATATCTGACGAAAGAGCGATAGATGCGTTTGTTGCAGGAGTTCGACGAGGAGATTTCGTGGAGGACTTGGGGAGGACAAACCCAAGAACAGTATCAGCATTAATGGAAATAGCAAACAGATGGGCAGATGGTGAAGATGCGGTACATAACAAACGACATAGGTCCCCAGAGGAGGATCGCAGTCGAAATTTTCAAAATAGACGCCGATTTCCCCGTCAATTTTCAAGCTACGATGCATCTGGCCAAATATCGGCTGGCTTTCGGGGAAACAATGGAGGAAACAGTAGAGATGACTACCAGAGAAGTAATGCACAGCAAGGCGACAATAGAGATAACAGGCAAAATAGTGGGTCAAGGTTTCAAAGATCTTTTGTAACTCCCGAAGATATGATGAACGGGCCGTGCCAGATGCATTTTTTCCTTGACAGCAATGGGAAAAGGCAATCAGGACATTTGCAGAAAGACTGCCGCAATTTCCAAGCAATGTTGCGGGTCGCAGGGATGGCCAATGCTCAAGCCGCAAACAGAAACCCTCAGGGGCCCAGGAGTGAGATCCACTTGCCACCTCCTCCCGCGATCACGGATGAAAATCGACACCAGCTCAGAATAGCGGCAGCACCACAACCACCTCCATATGTTGATCCGAACAATAATGGTGCGGTCTCGATGATTCAAAAAGCTAGGCCATCTAATAGGGCTCAGAAGTAATTGCAGGATTCGACGTATCTCGAGTGTTTATAGATGGCGGCAGCAGTTTAAACCTTATGTATGCAGATACACTAAGGAAGATGAACATCTCCCTAGCAAATTTGAAACCAACCGACACAGGTTTCCACGGCATCACACCAGAGAAACCAAGTTACCCACTGGGGAGGATCAATCTCGACGTTCAGTTTGGGACTCGAGAAAATTACAGGATAGAAAGGTTGGAATTCGAAGTTGTGGATTTCCCGTCGCAGTATCACGCTTTGTTGGGGCGACCAGCGTATGCCAGGTTTATGGCGGTACCACATTACACGTACTTGCTTTGGAGGTTACCTGGACCTAAGGGACCAATCACAGTCAAAGGAAGCTTTGCGTTGGCCGATAAATGCGCCAAAGATTTTCATCGACTATCAGAAACTTTCGGGATGCAGGCATAGTACGCAGCGTCAAGGCTCATGACTGATTATGATGTGCTGCCAGACGTAGGGAGGCCCAACAAGGAATCAACTTTCAACACCGCCAAAGATTCTAAGGAAGTGCAGATCCACCCAACCGATCCGAAGAAAATGACATCCATCGCAACAAACATGGACCTCGCATAGGAAAGCGCGCTCGTCGAGTTCCTCCGTGAGCACTGGAAAATATTCGCATGGTGTCCAGCTGACATGCCAGGAGTACCCAGGGAACTTGCTGAGCACCACCTAAACTTGGATCCAATAGCGAGACCAATCAAACAACCATTGCGGCGTTTTTCGGAACCAAACCGCAAAGCCATGCTGTCAGAAATTGATCGACTTAGAGAAGCTGGTTTCATCAAAGAGATATCTACCGAGGCCACTTGGGTAGCTAACCCAGTGATGGTGCCGAAGAAAAACACGAAAGTCCTTCGCATGTGTGTCGACTTTACGTGCCTCAATAAACATTGTCCAAAGGATCACTTTCCCCTCCCAAGGATCGATCAAATTATCGACTCCACGGCAGGATGTGAACGTCTTTCCTTCTTGGACGCATATTCTGGATTCAACCAGATCAGATTAAAAGAAGATGATGATAACCCACAAGTATAGGGGATCGCGACAGTCTTCGAGGGAAGTAAAACCCAAATTTATTGATTCGACACAAGGGGAGGTAAAGAATACTTATAAGCCTTAACAACTGAGTTGTCAATTCAGCTGCACCTGGAAAAGCACTAGCAACAGGGGTGATGTGAAAGTAGCAGTAATATGAGAGCAGTAGTAACAGTAGCATAGTAGCAGTAATAGTAATATGAGAGCAATGGCACCAGAAAATAGTTGATACTACTTCCAATGACATGTAGAACGAGTGTATGATGATGAGAGATGGACCGGGGTTCCCAGCGATCTACACTAGTGGTAACTCTCCAATAACAAGTAACAAGTGTTGGGTGAACAAATTACAGTTGGGCAATTGATAGGAATCAAAGCATTAAGTTAGAACATCCAGCTTATTAATCATGTAGGCATGTTTTCCATATATAGTCGTACGTGCTCGCAATGGGAAACTTGCACAACATCTTTTGTCCTACCAGCCGGTGGCAGCCGGGCCTCTAGGGAATCTACTGGATATTAAGGTACTCCTTTTAATAGAGTACCGGAGCAAAGCATTAACACTTGGTGAAAACATGTGATCCTCACATCACCGCCATCCCCTCCGGTTGTCCCGATTTCTGTCACTTCGGGGCCTTTGGTTCCGGACAGTGACATGTGCATACAACTTGTAGATACAATCTAAGCAATAATTATAGATCTTAAATCTAAGATCATGCCACTCGGGCCCTAGTGACAAGCATTAAGCATAACAAGATTGCAGCAACAATAACTTCACAAACTTTATAGATAGACTAATCATAATGTATCATCCATCGGATCCCAACAAACACAACACCGATTACATCAGATGGATCTCAATCATGTAAGGCAGCTCATGAGATCATTGTATTGAAGTACATGGGATAGAGAGTACCAACTAGCTACTGCTAGAACCCGTAGTCCATGGGGGAACTACTCACGGAGCATGATGGTGGCGGTGGCGTTGATGGAGATGGCTTCCGGGGGCACTTCCCGTCCGGCAGGTGCCGGAACAGAGACTTCGTCCCCGAATTGAGTTTCGCGATGGTGGCGGCGCCCGGAGTCTTTTCTGGAGTTTCGTCAATTGGTATCGAGTTTTTAGGTCGAAAGGGTTTATATAGGCGAAGAGGCGGCGCAGGAGGGGCAACAGGGTGCCCTCCCCATAGGCCGGCGCGGCCAGGGGCTGGCCCGCGCGGCCCTATGGTGTGGGGGCCCCAGGCCTCCCCTCTGACTTCCCTTCGGTGTCCTGGTCCGTCTCGGTGAACTATGATCTTTGGTCTTCGTTTCGTCGAATTCCGAGAATATTGCCCGAATAGCCTTTCTGGAACCAAAAACAACAGAAAACAGGAACTGGCACTGTGGCATCTTGTTAATAGGTTAGTTCCAGAAAACGCATAAAAACATTATAAAGTGCAAGCAAAACATGTAAGTATTGTCATAAAACAAGCATGGAACATCAGAAATTATGGATACGTTGGAGACGTATCAGCATCCCCAAGCTTAGTTCCTACTCGTCCTCGAGTAGGTAAACGATAAAAAGAATAATTTCTGTAGTGACATGCTACTTACATAACCTTGATCATACTATTACAAAGCACATGAGATGAATGAAGTGACTCAAGGCAATGATCTATAGTTGCTAACAAATAGATAACATATAGCAAAACTTTTCATGAAGAGTACTTTCAAGACAAGCATCAAAAGCCTTGCACAAGAGTTAACTCATAAAGCAATAGATTCAAAGTAAAGGCATCGAAGCAACACAAAGGAAGATTTAAGTTTCAGCAGTTGCTTTCAACTTTCAACATGCATATCTCATGGATAATTGTCAACATAAAGTAATATGATGAATGCAAATAAGCAAGTATGTAAGAATCAATGCACAGTTGACACAAGTGTTTGCTTCTAAGATGGAAGGAAGTAGGTAAACTGACTCAACATAAAGTAAAAGAATGGCCCTTCGCAGAGGGAAGCAGGGATTAAATCATGTGCTAGAGCTTTTTAAGTTTTGAAATCATATAGAGAGCATAAAAGTAAAGTTTTGAGAGGTGTTTGTTGTTGTCAACGAATGATAGTGGGCACTCTAACTACCTCATCAACCAGACTTTCAAGAGTGGCTCCCATGAAGGACGTTATCTCTACCAGCAAGGTAGATCATCCCTCTTCTCTTTTGTTTACACATGTATTTTAGTTTCATTATTTATGGATGACACTCCTCCCAACCTTTTGCTTACACAAGCCATGGCTAACCGAATCCTCGGGTGCCTTCCAACATTCACATACCATGAAGGAGTGTCTATTTGCAAAATTAAGTTGCTTACTGATAGATCAAGGCAAAACACGTGAAGAGAATTATTAATGCAAGTTAATTAATTGGGGCTGGGAATCCCATTGCCAGCTCTTTTTGCAAATTTAATGGATAAGCGGATGAAGCCACTAGTCCATTGGTGAGAGTCTGTCAAGAGTAAATGACAAGGTTGAAAGATAAAACACCACATACTTCCTCATGAGCTATAAAACATCAACACAAATTAAGAAGCATTTTGAAGGTTTAAAGGTAGCACATGAAGTATTTACTTGGAATGGCAGGAAATACCACATAGTAGGTAGATATGGTGGACACAAATGGCATAGGTTTTGGCTTAAGGTTTTGGATGCACGAGAAGCATTTCCTCTCAGTACAAGGCTTTGGCTAGCAAGGTTGTTTGAAGCAAACACAAGTATGAACCGGTACAGCAAAACTTACATAAGAACATATTGCAAGCATTATAATACTCTACACTATCTTCCTTGTTGCTCAAACACTTTTACCAGAAAATATCAAGACCTTAAGAGAGACCAATCATGCAAACCAATTTCAACAAGCTCTACAGTAGTTCTCCACTAATAGGTTTAAACTACATGAAAAAACTTAATCATGATCTACTTGAGAGCTCAAAACAATTGCCAAGTGTCAAATTATTCAAGACAATATGAGGCATTTTCTGTTTCCAACCAAATAACCATAAGTGATGTAGCTTCCAACTTTTATCATTGAACATTAAAAGTAAAATGAAGAACAAGTGTTCATATGAAAAAGCGGAGCGTGTCTCTCTCCCAAACAAGGATTGCTAGGATCCGATCTTATTCAAACAAAAACAAAAATAAAAGCACATAGACGCTCCAAGTAAGGTACATATGATGTGACCGAATAAAAATATAGTTTCAATAGAAGAACCTGATAAGTTGATGAAGAAGGGGATGCCTTGGGCATCCCCAAGCTTAGACGCTTGAGTCTTCTCGAAATATGCAGGGATGAACCACGGGGGCATCCCCAAGCTTAGACTTTTCACTCTTCTTGATCATATATCATCCTCCTCTCTTGACCCTTGAAAACTTCCTTCACACCAAACTTCTCATAAACTTCATTAGAGGGGTTAGTAATCAAAAAAAAAACTTGAATCCACCTTGGTCCTGTAGTGACACATTTCAAGAACTCAATAAAACATTAGCTACAGCTCTCCACGTCTAGAAAGCCTCACTTAAAGTCCACAAGAGACAATGCAAAAAAAAACGGAGACAGAATCTGCCAAAACAGAACAGCCAGTAAAGACGAATTTTAAAGAGGTACTTCCGTTGCTCAAATCAGAAAACTCAAAACTAATGAAAGTTGCGTACATATCTGAGGAACACGCACGTAAATTGGCATAATTTTCTGAGTTACCTACAGAGAAAACAGCCCAGATTCGTGACAGATAGAAATCTGTTTCTGCGCAGAAATCCAAATCTAGTATCAACCTTCGATTAGAGGCTTCACTTGGCACAACATTGCAATAAAATAAAGATAAGGAGAGGTTGCTACAGTAGTAACAACTTCTAAGACTCAACAAAACAGTAGCAAAATAAACACATGGGTTATCTTCCAAGAAGTTCTTTCTTTATAGCCATTAAGATGGGCTCAGCAGTTTTAATGATGCACTCGCAAGAAATAAGAGTTGAAGCAAAAGAGAGCATCAAAAAGCAAATTCAAAACACATTTAAGTCTCACCCACTTCCTATGCATAGGAATCTTGTATACAAATAAATTCATGAAGGACAAAGTGATAAGCATAAGAAGATAAAACAAGAGTAACTTCAAAGTTTTAAGCATATAGAGAGATGTTTTAGTACCATGCAAATTTCTACAACCATATTTTCCTCTCTCATAATAATTTTCAGTAGCTTCATGAACAAACTCAACAACATAATTATCACATGAAGCATGCTTCTCATGATCCATAAACACATAATTTTTATCAAGCTCAAAAATAGTGCGATTAAAACTTTCAAACACACTTTTATCAATAATATAACAAGATGGTTGATCAATCTCAAGAGATATGGGACTCATAGATAATGTCAAGACCTCTCCAATCCCATTTTCATTAGTAGTACAATTAATATTATCAAGTAACATAGGACCATCATCAAGAGCTTTATCATAAACATTTGCTACGCAAAATTCTTTAGTACCATGCATTTCGACATCAGGCACAAACAAAGCATTATCATAAGATTTATCAAAGTAGTATGGATTATCATAAATAACAGTAGCATAATTATTCTCACAAGTTTTACTCATAGGGAATATTTCAAGAGAATCCACAGGAACATAACATTCAACCTCTTTCGGTAAGCATGGAGGACAATCAAATAGTGTAGGAGATAAAGAGTTACTCTCATTAGAAGGTTGGCATGGGTAGCTAATCCATTCTTCCTCCTTTTGTTCATCACTCTCCTCTTCTTTTTCATCCAATGAGCTTTCAGGTTCATCAATTTCCTCCTCTTTTTCATCCAATGAGCTTTCAGGTTCATCAATTTCTTCTTCCACAGGTCCCTGCAAATTGTGAGTGCATTCTTGTGCATTAATGAGTCTCTCTTTATAATCAATGATATAAGGATTATCAGTGTAACTTTCATTGCAAAAATTAAGGATAGAAGAGACATAATCTTTAAGGTCCTTACAAACAACACAAGTTTCATAATTTTTAACCATGAAGGATTCTATCTCAGAGGCTCCCATAAATATGACAAATTGTTCTACCTCTTCAAACCCAAAATGAATATAGCTATTCCGATTATAGTTCTTAATTAAAAATTCCTCACTAAAGCCACATTGAAATTTAAGATGTTTAGTGTCCTGTTGAGAGCAACAGTTTATATCATGGCGTTTAAGCAAGATTTTAGCAATTGTATTCAATTTTTCTATCACAGCACTCATCACTTTACCAGTTCTTGATTCTCTATAATTATTATAATATTCTATAAGCTCCAAGTAGGTTGTTGGTTCTCCCATAACAGCAGTTTTTAATTTTTAGGTTTTTCAGTTTTTTATGGATTTTTGGATATATAAGAAAAGTAAAACAACACAAAAAGAAACTAAGCAAAAGTAAACTAAGCAAAATAATACCAGACAGAAATAAACTAAGAACAAATAAACTAGACAAAAGTAAACTAATCAAAACAAAATAAGACAAAATAAAAACAGAGAGAGAGGTAGAGTGTACTCCCCAGGTGAACTTATGAGTAGAGCTATGCCTCCCCGGCAACGGCGCCAGAAAACAGTCTTGATAACCCACAAGTATAGGGGATCGTGGCAGTCTTCGAGGGAAGTAATACCCAAATTTATTGATTCGACACAAGGGGAGGTAAAGAATACTTATAAGCCTTAACAACTGAGTTGTCAATTCAGCTGCACCTGGAAAAGCACTAACAACAGGGGTGATGTGAAAGTAGCAGTAATATGAGAGCAGTAGTGAGAGTACGCAGAGTAATAGTAATATGAGAGCAATGGCACCAAAAAATAGTTGATACTACTTCCAATGACATGTAGAATGAGTGTATGATGATGAGAGATGGACCGGGGTTCCCAGCGATCTACACTAGTGGTAACTCTCCAATAACAAGTAACAAGTGTTGGGTGAACAAATTACAGTTGGGCAATTGATAGGAATCAAAGCATTAAGTTAGAACATCCAGCTTATTAATCATGTAGGCATGTTTTCCATATATAGTCGTACGTGCTCGCAATGAGAAACTTGCACAACATCTTTTGTCCTACCAGCTGGTGGTAGCCGGGCCTCTAGGGAATCTACTGGATATTAAGGTACTCCTTTTAATAGAGTACCGGAGCAAAGCATTAACACTTGGTGAAAACATGTGATCCTCACATCACCGCCATCCCCTCCGGTTGTCCCGATTTCTGTCACTTCGGGGCCTTTGGTTCCGGACAGTGACATGTGCATACAACTTGTAGATACAATCTAAGCAATAATTATAGAGCTTAAATCTAAGATCATGCCACTCGGGCCCTAGTGACAAGCATTAAGCATAACAAGATTGCAGCAACAATAACTTCACAAACTTTATAGATAGACTAATCATAATGTATCATCCATCGGATCCCAACAAACACAACACCGATTACATCAGATGGATCTCAGTCATGTAAGGCAGCTCATGAGATCATTGTATTGAAGTACATGGGATAGAGAGTACCAACTAGCTACTGCTAGAACCCGTAGTCCATGGGGGAACTACTCACGGAGCATGATGGTGGCGGTGGCGTTGATGGAGATGGCTTCCGGGGGCACTTCCCCATCCCGGCAGGGTGCCGGAACAGAGACTTCTGTCCCCCGAATTGGAGTTTCGCGATGGTGGCGGCGCCCCTGGAGTCTTTCTGGAGTTTCGTCAATTGGTATCGAGTTTTTAGGTCGAAAGGGTTTATATAGGCGAAGAGGCGGCGCAGGAGGGGCAACAGGGTGCCCTCCCCATAGGCCGGCGTGGCCAGGGGCTGGCCCGCGCGGCCCTATGGTGTGGGGGCCCCAGGCCTCCCCTCTGACTTCCCTTCGGTGTCCTGGTCCGTCTCGGTGAACTATGATCTTTGGTCTTCGTTTCGTCGAATTCCGAGAATATTGCCCGAACAGCCTTTCTGGAACCAAAAACAACAGAAAAAAACAGGAATCGGCATCCGTGGCATCTTGTTAATAGGTTAGTTCCGGAAAACGCATAAAAACATTATAAAGTGCAAGCAAAACATGTAAGTATTGTCATAAAACAAGCATGGAACATCAGAAATTATGGATACGTTGGAGACGTATCAGATGACAAAGCCAAAACAGCGTTCATCACACCGTATGGCGTATTTTGTTACAAAACAATGCCTTTCGGGTTGAAAAACGCGGGAGCAACATATCAACGGATGATGCAAAAGTGCTTAGCAACACAGATTGGGAAAATATACAAGTGTACATCGACGATATCGTCATCACATCAAAAAAGGGGGCAACATTAATCGAGGACTTGAAGGAAACTTTTGACAACCTCGACAAATTTTGTCTCAAGTTGAATCCAACGAAATGTTCTTTCGGCGTCCCTGCAGGAGAACTTCTCGGGTTCCTAGTTTCAGCGAGAGGGATTGAAGCAAATCCCGAAAAAATCCAAGCTATCGTAACAATGAGGAAGCCAACAAAGTTGAAGGAAATACAGCAGTTAACTGGGCGAGTCGCAGCTTTAAGCAGATTCGTCGCCAGGCTGGGAGAAAAGGCGCTACCATTCTACGCCTTAATCAAACAAGGAGAGAAGTTCCAGTGGAACGAAGATGCAGATAGGGCCTTCGAGGACCTCAAACGGAAAATTTCGACACCACCAATTTTAGTGGCGCCAAAAGAGAAGGAACCGCTCCTGTTATATATTGCGGCTACACCTCAGGTGGTCAGCACGGCGCTAGTTGTCGAAAGAGAAGAAGAAGGAAAACTCCATGGAGTGCAGAGGCCAGTATATTTCATTAGTGAAGTATTATCACCTTCAAAACAGAGGTACCTGCAGTACCAAAAGCTAGCATATGGAGTATTCACAACCGCTAGAAAATTGCGGCACTATTTTTCGGCGCATCCGATAATAGTGGTCAACGAGGCGCCTTTGTCCAACATACTCAACAATCCAGAAGCTACAGGCCGTGTCTCCCTTTGGGGAATAGAACTTTCTCCTCGGGGCATCACGTACGAAAAAAGAAAGGCAATAAAGTCGCAAATTTTACCAGACTTCATCGCAGAGTGAATGGAGTTGCAAAACACAGGACCTCCGGATTTATCGAGAACCTGGACTATGAACTTTGATGGGTCCAAAAGATTAGAAGGAGCTGGAGCAGGGGTGATACTCATATCACCTGAAGGCGACAAATTGAAATATGTCTTGCGGATGACGTTCCCAAACGCATCCAACAATGAGGCAGAATATGAAGCTCTTATACATGGGATGAAGATGGCGAAAGCCTGCGGCGCAACTCGATTAAAAATATTTGGCGTCTCAAAATTGGTGGCTCAGCAAGTAATGAACCAATGTGACGCAGTCAATGATAGCATGGTGGCGTACAAGGAAATGTATAACGAGCTGGAGAAGCTGTTCGATGGATGCGAAGTAAACCACATCAGCAGATTGAGTAATGATGAAGCCGACGCTCTTGCAAACATCGGGTCACAGTGCCTTGCAATCCCGCCAGGCTTGTTCTGGGAGGAGATAACAGAGAGATCCAGAAAGCCGAAGAAATCAACAAAGAAGGAGAAGAACGAGAAACCCTCGGGGGCTGCAAAAGAAGCATTGGAAGAAGAAGAAGAGGAACAGGGTCTAGTACTGATGGTAGAAATCCCATGGATGCAAGCGTACATATCGTATATCCTACGGAAAGAAATACCTGACGACCCAATTGAAGCAAGGCGAGTGATTCGACGATCCAAAGCTTTCACAGTGGTCAAAGGGGAGTTATACAAGCGCAGTATTTCGGGAGTGCTGCAAAGGTGTGTTACACCCGAAGAAGGAAGAATAATCTTAAAGGATGTACACGAAGGAATATGTGGTCACCACGCGAGCAGTCGAGCTATAACGGCCAAGATCTTTCCAGGTCGGCGATCTGGTCTTACGGCTCAATCAGCAAAGTACTGAAAAGCTCGAGTCACCATGGCTAGGCCCTTACGTCGTTACAGAAGTAATTGAAGGAGGAGCGTACAGGATCAAGGACAAGAAGACAGGGGTTCCCGAGAAAAACCCCTGGAACGTGGCGCAGCTCAGACGTTTCTACGCCTAGAGCCGAAATATAGTCCTCCTTTGTAAAAATACAATATACTGAAAAGCCCGCGAGTTTTCAGACGCACTCTTTTCCTTTTTCGGGGCATCGAGTGGGACCGGGAAAGGTTTTTAATGAGGCGGGCTCGCGGTGCTGCAATATAATAAAGATAGTGGAAATATATATTTGTTCTTCGACACAATCAGAGGCTTACGCCTCGAAGTTACAATATAGATAGGCTTAAATGATAAAGTTATCTCGCCTTGGTACCAAATACCTCGCCAGATAAAACGAAGTTACAAGATAGCAATTAAAGACAAAATACTCGGGGGCTAGTACCCGCAAATATAGTATAAAAACTTGGATGATTTGGTTTAATACCTCGCATACACAACACAAGGACCTATCACCGAAACACTCGGGGGCTTGAAGGAAGAAAAATATACAACTTACAATATAAATACAGCAAAGATATAGTTCCTATCGATAAAATACAAACTCAGTTGTGACCCAACAAGTCGTCAATATTTACTCTGGTTTCTTCGGGAGCAGCACCCAAAAAATCAGCATAATGGCCGTCTGAAAAAAAGTCGGCGTCCATCCGAAGAAGGTCATCAATTATTTCCTCAGCTACTGGGGTGATCCGCGCATTGATTTTATCAACACCTCTTCGCCGTTGCCTCAGCTTTGTATGAACAGTCTCCACCACCTTTGTCATATCAAGTTTGGGGTGATAGATTTGAAGCATAATAAGGGTCACCTTGGCACCAGCTATCAGTTGAGCTTTTACAAAGCCATGGATTTTCTCCACATCCTTAAATTTCTCCATCAGTTCGAGGAGAGATTTTGGCTGAACATTCCGAGGAAACATAGCATTGAAAATCTTGGATAAAGTGCTGGAACAAAACTCAAGAAATCCTCGAACTTGGCTCGAGCGGTCTTGGAATCTTACAATCTGTCGGGTATGTTCAGGCGTAGCCCAGAAGAGGACGCCATGATCAAGACCCAAGTTAATAAGAAAACTTGATCGTGTATCCACTCTTTGATCCTCAGCCTCAGCATCTAAAAAGGGACCTGCTTGGTGACAATACATCAGTTAAAGGTAGAAAACAGGCAAAGCAGAAAAAGGGAGAGAAGGATTAAGTCCAAGAAATATACCCGCCATTTCTGAGCGTGCCTCAATCATTAATTCAAGAAGGGAGTTTTCTCGAGAAGCAGCTTTCACGGCTTCATCTAAGGCGGTTTCCTTAGCAGCTATGGCATCGCGAGCCTGTTGAACTGCCATTTTTTCTCTCTTGGATGATTTTCGAGATTGCTCCATTATCATAAGTGATTGTTTCTTCAGAGACTGGAGCTGTTGGCGAAGTTCTTCCAAATCCTCTGCTGAATTTGTACTCGAAGAATTTTCAACACGTTCGACAGCCACAGGAATTTTCTTCGAATGGGACGACGCAGGTAACACATCAGAAGGACGAGGAGTTGCAGAATAGTTCTCAAAAATCAACTGAAAGAAAAGGCGCGACATCAATCATCAAGCAAAGATAGATCTCCGTTGATTCTCAAAGTATGTACATTGCTATTACAAAATAAGGGTCCCTAATGGACTATTGAAGCAGTTGTCGCTAAAACTAACTAGGGTGACAGTGTTAAAAGATAGAAAAAACTAAAAGAGAGGACATGGTGGTCTACTAGACCTCCGGCTTGGACGAGCTAGGCGCAGGAGTAGGCGCGAATCCAAGATAAGCGAGGACCTTCTTTGTGTTGGGCTTTGCAGCCCTGATCAGTGATCGCCACTTCGTGGTCTCCATCTCCTATGTGTCGCCAACTTTGGTCCAGTCGATGTTTTGCTGGCTGTCGGCAACAAGGGCGACAGTACTTTCAACAGCGACCTTCATATTTTCTTGGCGCACCTTCAGTCCAAGATCTTCTAGCGGATTAAAGCACTTGGCAAGAGCAAGGAAAGTTGCGGGTTCCTCTTTCTTTGGGAAGAAGTAGGGGAAGAGTCGCGATAGCCCTGATTTAGCTTGCTCAATGCCCTCGCGTGCTTCTGTTCCATGAAACTCAAGGAACGAAAGGGCGTCAAGAAGAGGATCATTGTCGGGATCTTCAAGTTCAAATTCCTGAGATGTTTTACCTGTCAAGACAAAAATTTATTGATCAACAAACGAGTGAAGGAAAGAAAGTCCAAAGGATGCGAAGTGGTTCAGATACTTACTGACAAAGCGACGGTTTTGCGACCTTAGGCGTTTAATAATCGCTTCCTCGCGAGCAGATTGAGCGGCTATATGCTCGCTCAGCGAAGTCTCGGCATCATGAAGCTTCTTCTTAAGATCTTCGACACCAGCAGCGTCGGCCTTGGCCTTGTCAGCCTCTACCCTAGCTTGACTAGCATCTAATTCGGCCTTCTTACGAGCCTCTTCACTTTGCTCTAATTTTTGAGCAAGTGTGTTGGCGCACTCGTTGACCTCTGCCAGTTTTTCTGTCAAGAAAGTTAAATTTAGTTAAAAACATCGACAACAAAGGAGTAAGAAGGCAAGGGTAAAGAGAAGCAGCAAGGCATTACCTTCAGCTTTACTAGCATAGTCACGGTACCCAACAAATTGGGCACCGAAACGGATGAATTCCTTAATCAAAGGCTATTAAAAGAAAGAGAGAGAAAGAAAGCGTCGGTAAGGAATAAAAGTGCGATAGTACAAAAGAAGTAAACAGAGAAAACATCGGCAGCATCAGAAAGTATTCAAGGACTTACATCATCTAGAAGAGGGGTCGAGGAGCTACCCAATTGTAGGGTAGGCTGTGTAATTGATTCAACTCTCGCCCTTTTTGGTGAAGGGACAAGAGGGCTTGCAGGAGGAGTAGGTGCGTCGGTGTTTTGTTGAGGAGGCGAAGATTCCTCCCCTTCAACGTGCACCTCAGAAACAACCAGAGTATGCGACGTACTCGTTCGAGCAGTCGCATCAAGAGCTGGTATTTCTTCCTCGTCATCACTACGATGAAATGGCGACAAGATAAGAAGCACGATAGACAAAGATCTTCAAGTAGCAAAACAATAAGAAACAAAAAATGACTTACGAACTGACGAGGGCTTCCAGGTTTGGATCGAAAGCTGCCTTCCGACGTGAAGGAGCAGCTTCTTCGGCTTTGGAAGTGCCGGAATCTTCGACATCAGTCCTCTTCCTTTTGTTCTTTGGAGAGACAGCAGGAGCAGGAGAGTGTGCCGAGGTAGTATCCTCTGATTCAGCTTCCTTTTCAGAAGATCCCGCAGATTTTCGAGAACCTGCGGGTTCACTATCAGCGCCAGGAGCATCTTGGTTATCATCATCGATAACGGCTCGTTCTTCGACTTCCCCACCTTCAGGAAGAGGAGGAAGAGAAACAATATCTGGATGGTTCTGTATAAAGAAAAGAGGGATGTCAATAAAGAAGTTATGCAAAAGATGTTAAACAAAAATAGAGAGTTGATAAAAAGTTACCTTGGGGAGCGCATTGGCGGCGCTATATGGTTTTACCCGACAAGAAGACGGGACAGGATCTTTTTTGCTGAGGGAGGAAATTTTTCGGACAAGCTTTGCTAAGTCCTTGACCGATAAATCCACCGACAGACGATCCACATACTTGTCGCCTGTATACTTCCAGAGAGGATTTTTGCGAGCCTGCAGAGGCTGCACTCTTATTCTAAGGAAATAGGCTGTGATTTGGATACCCGATAATTCTTGTCCTCGGGTGTTTTGGAGTTGATGGATGCGTGTCATTGAGGCCTCCGTCGCCGTTTTTTCTTCGTCGGTAGCCTCTGCATCCCAGGAACGACGGCGACAAATTTTCTTGGTACCATCAAAAGGAGGGATGTTATCTTCGACAGACCCATGATTCTCCTCATGAATGTACAGCCACTTTTTGCGCCACCCTTGTACTGAGTCTGGGAACTTGACATCAAAGTACTCAACGTCGGGGCGAACGCAGATAACAACGCCACCAATGTTATAAGAAACATTGGCAGAACCATTACGGCGACAGAAGAAAATGCGTTTCCAAAGAGTCCAGTTAGGCTGGACTCCCAGGAAAGCCTCGCAAAGCGTGACGAAGATGGAGATATGGAGGATGGAATTGGGAGTAAGGTGGTGAAGTTGCAGTCCATACATGAAAAGCAACCCCCGTAAGAAATTGTGGATGGGGGCAGAAAGACCGCGGATGAGATGATCGACAAAACTAACCCGGTACTCCATTGGAGGGGTTGGATAACTTTCTTCACTAGGGAAGCGAAGCGCGTCCTGCTTCTTGCTGATCCCCAGTTTCTTCAGCAGATTGATGTCTTGTGAGGAGATTTTGGATCTCTCCCACTCCGTGTTCGCCAGATCTTCGGTAGCCATCTTCGATTCTGGAGTACTGTGCCTAGTTAGACGTGCGCGCGGTGGCATCAAGTGAGCTTGGTGGCGGAAGGTGTGAATATGCTGGAGCGCTTGGAACAAGGAGAGTAATGGAGGATTTTGCAGAGTAGTAGCAGAGGTGCGGCGCAAGCGAAAGAATTGGCGGAGGAAGACGATGACTCTATATAGTGGTGCGGTGAATCGACGCGCCGTTGGATGAAGAATTTGCGGGATAGATGTTGTACATGTGGATAAGGGGTAAAAAGTAATTTCATATGGACGAGAAAGCGCAGCGGCTACAGTACGTGCGCCAGGAAAAGCGGAGGACGTGTGTCCCCCACTTGCACAACGTGTCAAATTGACAGGACTTCTAGGCCCACAAGGCAGAGAGATAGCAGTTCTCGCGTTTTCCCGATACATTGGTCGTGGCTGTCATCAGCAGTGATGTCACCTTGGTAAAAGAAAATCTCGGTTATGAAGCTTTGCAAGAATGGCGACAGCATAAGATTGTTTCGAGGGCTTTTGAACAAAAACAAGTATTTGCTCAAATGCTCGGGGGCTACTTTCGAAAAAATGAAAAGGTTGAGAAAGTCAAAATAGAAATGGCGAGAGTCTATGATCAAAAACAAGTATTTGCTCATAGCCTCGGGGGCTACTCCCATCGGGAGCGCTGTTCGCGCACCCGAGAGATTTGAAAATATCGAGAGAGAAAAGAAAATATAGCGGTATAAGGCGTGGAGCCTACACCCAAGCACAAGTCCTTGGCTGTAGCCTTGGGGGCTACTCCCATCGGGAACGCTGTTCGCGTGCCCGATGAAATTATAAAAAAAAGAGAGAGAGAGAAAGATAGAAGAACAAGAGAGTATATTTCGAGTTATAAATAACTCTACATATACTCCCATCGGGAGAGCAATATAAGTCATCCGTTGACTCAATAAAATGTGCCATTCAAACAGCCGAATAAGCACTCGACAATATATTCTCAGAACGCCAAAGTTGCGAACAATTTCTGAATGCCGCAAAACTTTGCGAAGGTAAGACCCCAGATCCGTTCTGAGTGGCGTGGCGCCGTCTCTGACGTCGGTCTGCTACTTTTATCCGTATCAACAGATACGAAGAAAAATCCTAACGGACGCGTTAGGTACCCGATAAATATGACTGGGACTCGACAGAATGGTAAGACCTTAATCGGCACCTGTCGAAGTTTACACCAGTATCCCGAGATCATGTCCGTGGACGTGATCTTGAAGTAGGTTTTTGCGGATTGCCACTAGAGCAGTTAACTAGTACCTGATCCGTCAGATGAACTAGCCCCAATTACCATTATCCCTGTACAATATAGAAATTCATATGAAGAAATATAGAGAAGTTTAAAGTTGTCGAGTAAATATAAACAGTGGAGATTTTCCCTGACTCTGCGATTCAAGCAAAATCTCGGGGGCTACTGACATAGGCATCCCCAATGGGCCTACCGAAGATAGTACCCGGGGTTTACTGAAGGCCCACGACTCGAAGAATAAGAAGATTCGGAAGCCCAAGATATTATTAAGGAAAGCTAGAGTTGTAATAGGAGTCATCATTTGTAATCTTGCGGGATGGGTTGGAAACCCTCCCGGACTCTGTAAACTTGTGTATCACGAATCCCTCGGCTCCGTCTCCTATATAAGGGGGAGTCGAGGGACAAAGAGAGGATCGAATTAACTGTCAACACAACCCTAGTTTTATATTCGTCGAGTACTTTTCGGCTGAAACCTTCGAGATCTACTTGCCCTCTACATCTAACTAAACCCTAGTCTACAACCCGTAGGCATTGACAAGTTAATACCTTGTCAGATACCGATGATCAAACCTCGGACAAGTAAAATATCGCGTGACAAAGGGAATCGGTATCGTATGTAAATGGTTCAGTCGATCACTAAAGTCATCGTTGAATATGTGGAAGCCATTATGGATCTCCAGATCCCGCTATTGGTTATTGGTCGGAGAGAGGTCTCAACCATGTCTACATAGTTCGCGAACCGTAGGGTGACACACTTAAGGTTTAATGTCGTTTAAGTAGATATGGAATATGGAATGGAGTTCGAAGTTTTGTTCGGAGTCTCGGATGGGATCCAGGACATCACGAGGAGGTCCGGAATGGTCCGGAGAATAAGATTCATATATAGGAAGTTATTTTCTAGGTTTGAAAATGATCCGGTATTTTCTCTGGAAGGTTCTAGAAGAGTCCGGAAGAAATCAGCATGGAAAGAGGGACTCCACCCACCTTGGCCGGCCAGCCTAAGTGGACTCCTACCCATGGTGGCCGGCCACCCCACCAAAGGAAAGGGGGGAGTCCCACTTCCCCTATGTTTGGTCATATGGAAGGTTTTATGTTGGGGTCTTATTCGGAGACTTTTGACCTAATCCTTGGGGCTTCCACCTATATAAAGAGAGGAGGGGAGGGGCTGGCCGGCCACTCTTGGCTCCACCTTGGCCGCACCCCTATGAGGGCCGGCGCCCAAGCCCCCTCTCCCCAAAACCCTAGCTACCACTACAAGAAAAGTTCTAATAGACAACGTCTCAAAATCGTCCGCTAAGGGGTATTTTTCGTCGCCTATGGGCCTAACCCGACGATATGGGTTCTGTTGTCGAAACTGCGTCAGGCAAAGTCCTACCACGATTTTTTCGGTCCGTCGCGCTTGGGCGCCCTTCCGCCACGGAAAATCGAACCGTTGCAGAAGTGTTTCCGGGAGCCCGTTGACTGCTGACGTCATGTAAACTGACACGTGGCAGACGCCGTTAGCGCGATTAACGGCGTTAACCGCTGAAACCCCGTGGTAGATGGTAGGCCCACACGAGGCCTGCCACGTCTTAAGCGGGCCGGCCCATTAAGTTTGCGGGCCGGGCCAGCTGACTTAGTTTGACCGGTCAACTATATAGCTGGGCTGGTCCATTAGTTACGTGGGCCGGGCCTAACCTCTAAGGTTGACTGGTCAAAACATTAATGGGCCGGCCCACTAAGCATGTGGGCCGGGCCGAATGCACTCATTTGACCGGTCAACAGGCAAAAGGGCCGGCCCACAAAACATGTGGGACCCACTTTCCTGTTATCGGGCCGGCCCATTTACCAAGTGGGGTCCACCTTAAAGCAAGTGGGCCGGCCCAAGAAGTTATTGGGCCGGCCCAATTAGCTTGTGGGTCCCACTTTCCTGCTATCGGGCCGGCCCATTTAGTGCGTGGGGTCCACATTAGATCAAATGGGCCGGCCCAACAAGCCAGTGGGCCGGGCCAAAAGCACAGGTGGGTCCCACTTTCCTGTTAATGGGCCGGCCCATTTATTATGTGGGGTCCACCATATAGCAAGTGTGCCGGCCCAACAAGTTAGTGGGCCGGGCCAAAAACACAGGTGGGTCCCACTTTCCAGTTAAAGGGCCGGCCCATTTAGTGTGTGGGGTCCACCAGAACGTAATTGGGCTGGCCCAACAAGAAAGTGGGCCGGGCCAAAAACACAGGTGGGTCCCACATTCCTGTTAAAGGGCCGGCCCATTGAGCAAGTGGGGTCCACGATATAGCAAGTGGGCCGGCCCAATAAGATAGTGGGCCGGGCCAAGAACACTGGTGGGTCCCGCATTCCTGTTAAAGGGCCGGCCCAGTTTATATGTGGGGTCCACCATAACGTAATTGGGCAGGCCCAACAAGATAGTGGGCCGGGCCAAAAACACAGGTGGGTCCCACTTACCTTTTAACGGGCCGGTCCAGTTTGTATGTGTGGTCCACCACAGAAGCAATTGGGCCGGCCCAACAAGATAGTGGGCCGGGCCAAAACACAAGTGGGTCCCACTATCCTGTTAATGGGCCGGCCCATTTGATAGTGGGGTCCACAACAGAAGCAAGTGGGCCGGCCCAAGTAGAGTGTGGGGTCCACGATAAATCAAGTGGGCTGGCCCAATAAGTAAGTGGGCCAGCCCATTTAGTTGCTGTTTATATGCCGGCACAATAGGCGCTTTGGGATTTTGCGGGCCCCGATATGTGAATTCGCTTAATTGGGGCGTTTAAGGGATGGGAATTTGTGATTTAGATACTGAGAATATTTACGCAGCATTGATTCGGATAGCCTCACTTACCACAAGAAACAAAGAAAAAATGCGCGAAAGAACTATAAAAACTAACTAAATATTACATCAGCTGCAAGGCTTTGAAAAAATATTACAGAACCTAGAGAAATTGAATGGTAATTAAACCTAGCAATTCAATGAAGCGATCCGGCAATCTTTTAAGTTGTCCATGCAGCACCTATATCTGAAACAAAGACATTACAAGTTAAGACAGCAACAATGGAAAGGCAAAGACACTACAATATTGTTTGCCAAAGAATTTGGAACTCATCATTTCGTCGTTATAACAAGATCATTGTAATGCGCACAATAAGCAAACAAAGAGTGCATGCCGCATACCAACAGCCAATATAACAGAGCATGTTAGAATGAAACAGCAGACTTACTACTGTCAAGTCCCATGCAAACCAACATGTTGAGGGAGTACAAAATTGGCATGAACAACATAGTAGCAGGCTATAAATTTTGTAACAACGACTGAGCAAGATGAAGTTATGATGGCTACATCTACAGAGCAGGGAATGTAAACCAAAAATAGAAGTTACGATGGCAAAAGCTAAAGAGGAGGGAATGTGAACCAACATGTGCCAAGTGCAATTACTTCATTTTGGCCGTGAACTAAATAATACTCCTGAACTTGTAGTGAAGGGGATGCAAATCAAGATGTTTCGGGATATAAACTTGTAATGAGCAACACATAGAGGATAGTTAATGCTGGAGCTTAGGATGGACCAGATACAGAATATAGTGGGATCACCTGTGAACTTGTATAAGAGGGAATGCAAACCAATATGTGTAGCATTCCATATGTGAGCGTCATGCCAAGTCAGAGAAACAAGTCAATAATGCAGCTTTTGAAGAACAAGATGGCACGCAAAATTATTATCTAGTAGTATGACAAGTTTATTTGTACTACAGGCTAGATAGCAGAGTGATAGCATGCCAAACTAAGTCCTTACTTTGTTAGCTTACAATGAAGTAGATACAAAACAATGGCATCACCTGTAGTACAGGGAATGCAAGCCAACATGTTCATGGAGTAAAAAATTGGCACAAACAACATAGTAGCAGGCCATAATTTTTGTAACAACGACTGAGCAAGATAAAGTTATGATGGCTAGATCTACAGAGCAGGCAATGTAAACCAAATATAGAAGTTACGATGCCAAAAGCTATAGAGCAGGGAATGCGAACCAACATGTGCAATTACTTAAAATTGGCCATGAACTAAATAATAGCAGGATGTTACTATAATACCTATAATTTTTGTAACAACGACTGAGCAAGATAGAAGTTATGATGGCTACATCTACAGAGCAGGGAATGCAAACCAAAATGTTCAATCGCTTAAAGTTAGCAATGAACTAGAAAATAGCAAGGTGTTACGGTCATAGCTAGGAATGAACTAAAAGAGCTTCAGACAAACAAGCATCTGAACCCAGAACATGGCGCTAAAACAAGGGACTTACATTAGGGGAAGCACTCTGTGGGAGTCACAGCAGATCTTCCTGGGGTTGATAGATCCGGTGATGAAGTACGCAACATGTGCTACTTGGGGTTGGAGAGACGGCCATTACACTTCATGGTTACTCATCTCATCTGCAAAAACGTAACGGCGCATCGTTAGCACAAACAGGTTCCCCCAAGATTAAACAAGAACTTGCAGGCAAGCAATAGAAAAGCGACAGTGGAAGAGTTTAGATCATGCACGGCGCCGGTGAAGCAGATCCGGTTCATGCACAGCGGTGTTGGTGAGCAAGATCCGATGCGGTGGACGACGGATCCGGTGAAGCGGCTCCGGTGGGGCGGACGATACCGCAGCTGAAGCGACTGCGGTAGACTGCTGGATGAGCATATGGTTTCGAGGTTAGGCGGGGATGATCCGGTCCGGTTGATGACTGTGTCGATGAAGCGGCTCCGGCAGGCAGCCGGATGACGAGGATCGCGAGGCCTCAGGTAGGCCAGGGAAGTCCGGCGGGGATGTTCCGGTGCGGTGGTCGTGGAGGTGGGAGAGAGGGACTTGGGAAGTTCCGGTGGGTGGTCTGAGGGAATTGAATTTTTTTTGGGAGGGTTTCCGGGCTAGGGAGGTGGTGATCCAAAAAATGACGGGCAGACCCCCCCACCAACCGACTTTGCTGTCATCTCCACAGGGGTAGAATGGGAATTTGGAAGCGTGTGAATTTTTGGTATTTTGTGGGCGGGAAGTTTTGCCGCTATGAGATTTTGAATTTGGCTAAGGTCCAAGTATAATGATAAAAAATTGTGAGACCGTACTAGTACCTCTGTTCAAGGCCGAGTGCAAAATCAAATCATCATCACCTTGAATATCGGTCAGTACCATGATCATGATCTATCTCTGAAATTAGTGTATCCGCTAGATCTTGCAAAGTGTAATGATAAAAAGAATTGTGAGACCGTACTAGTACTTCTCTTCTAGGCCGAGTACAACATCAAGTCATCATCACGTTGAAAATTTGTTACCAACTTACCATGATCATGATCTACCTCTGAAAATGGGCGCATCCGCGAAAACTTGCAAAGTATAATGATACAAATTTGTGAGACCGTACTAGTACTTATGTTCAAGGTCGAGTGCAACATCAAATCATCATTACATTGAAAATTGTGTTACCATGATCATGATATTTCTCTGAATTTGGCGCATCCGCTAAATCTCGCAAAGGATAATGATAAAAAAAAAATTGTGAGATTGTACTAGTTCTTATGTTCAAGGCCGAGTACAAGATCAAATCATCATCATGTTGAAATTTGTTACAATGATCATGACATATCTCTAAAATTGGTGCATCCGCTAAATCTTGCACGTGGCACATCTCGGTGCGGAGCTACAGGTCGGTGCTATCAAGGTTGAGGCGTCGGTAGCGTCATCGGGCTCTCCTCTCTTGATAGATCTTCTACATGGCGTGGCGCACCACCCGCTGATAAGCAGTCACATGTGAGACCGAGGTGGAGACGTCCCCGGCATCCTCGAGGCCTATCGAAAAAAAATAGTATAGCTTTTATTTCTGTTGCTTGCATTATTTTTAGTAAATGGCTACTCCTGAGAATACTAAGTTGTGTGATTTTATTAGCACCAACAACAATGATTTTATTTGCACACCCATTGCGGCCGCCCTTCTACGAGCCAGCGTCGACTCAAGGTATGAATCCATGTGGTGTCGCGCCCCTTCTGCCGATGAAGTGGGTGCCTTAGATTTATTGTTCTTCTCTTATGATTATTTCGAGCCGAACATGTGTGCTCTTTCTCTGAATATATTGCTTGAAAATCTTACCAAGTTACTTAAATTCACTTCGTTCTTAATCTTGCGAGCTAATATTGTTATTTTTAATGAACGGTGGTGCGCGCAAGGAAAATTATTTGTGGGTGTGTTGAGCTGTTAGGCATAAGTCGAAATCCTCATCTAAACGAGTCCTCAGCTTAACACATAAAAAAGGTGTTCAATCTCGCCCACAATACCCTCTTCTTTCATCTCCCTTTATTGGAACTTGTTTTGCAGACAAGGAAAGTGGCACGTGTAATGTGAGTAAAACCCTCTTAGCCAAAATCATCTACGAGCAAGATTTTCTATACTATAGATGCCCCAATTGACTCTCATCCCCAAAGTAGTTTTTTATGTCAGTATAGACTTCTTTACTTGATGTATACTATCGTACATGGCATGCATTTGCCTAATGAGCAGCATTGTATTGCTATTCTAGCCAACCTGATCGATATGTCAAGCTTCATGCACGAGATGCCATGTTTAATTTACTCCCTCGCTCTGATCCATATTTCTTGGTGTGAAATGAATGTGAATCGGAGGGAGTACTTTTCTTAGATAGTACTATATCATTTCAAAAAAAAGTACTACTACATCACAAATGCATCAAAAGAGTACTACATCACAAGACCACCACGGTTGTACTAGTAGAGTTTAATGCTGAACTTCCAAAGGGATTAAGATGATTACACATATGAACTTTAAACATGACCAGGAGCATGAGGGCCAGCAGCAGGGGCGTTGACGTGGAATAAGCTAGGCAAGACGTAATTCTGGAGGAAGAGGCCATATGATGCGTGCTTGGCCTTGGTTGCAGGGCGGTGCTTCCCCCGATGTACTTAGGCCTACACCCATCGCATGTTGGATCAGGCTGCGGATGTCCTTCTGGAGAATTTTGCCACATAATGGGCAAAATAGCTCCCCACGCATGCAGAAACGAATTTCACCACCCTTCAGCCGCTTGAGAACATAGCGGCTTTTCCGGTCCCTGCGCACCTTGTTGTTGTCCATGTCATCAGAATACTCCTATGAATTATTAAGTACTACATAATCAGGTTTTTTATGACAGATCGAATAAATACTCCACTAACATAATCAAACTTTAGAAACCCTAAAATTAAATGTGTAGAACAAGTAAATGGCAGAAGAAATCGTAATAAATCATGACAAACCCTATGAACAACCATGAACATAAGCCACGACAATTGCAAGTCCACTAAGTATGAACACATAAATTGATTATATGACTACATGGCAGATTAGTCGAAATTAAACTAGAATCTGATCTGACGAATCGTAGAATCAATTACATCTACAAGAACAAGGTAGGATATCAAATCAATCAAGAACCAGTCTCGTGCAAACCATGTGAACAACAATATGACACAAAGAGGATTGGGACAGTTTCGGTAAAAGAGTAGTACCTCCTCGTCATCACCCTCAACATCCTCCTGGAACTGAACGTTTGGGCCGAAATCGTCGAAGGGGTCGAGGTTCGCGTCCAGCACCAGGCCTAGGAAGACCTCGCCGTGGTGGCCTGCAACGCCGTGCACATCTTCGGCGGGATCAACAACGTTGATATCCACCTTCTGCTCGACGGCCAGGACGCCCGTTTCGACCGAGGTCGAAGAATCAGACAAGCAGAGGAGACGAGCGGCATGGGTGCCCGGTGAAGCCTCACCCGTCGTGACGGCCAGGACGCCCATTTCGACCGAGGTCGAAGAATCAGACAAGCAGAGGAGACGAGCGGCCTGGGTGCCCGGTGAAGCCTCACCCACCGCGACGGCCACTACCGTAGAGGCATCCTCTGCGCGGGCGCCCGCCGATTGCTGCGCCTCGTATGCAATACCTGTCTTCATGCTGCTGCGGTTGGAAACGGGGAAGTCGACGTATCAGAGGTGCGGTGAGTGGATGGGGTTTTTTCACAGTGTGGGGGAGGCAAGTTGGGGAGTGGAGAGGACGAGCTCGCGAGAGATGATGAGGCCGATTATTTTATAGCCTCTGACTCTCTGTATCCAGTAGTGGACGCATGAAGTCGTGCATGTACTCGACTTTCCACTTTCTGGGAAACGTGTACAAAACTTTTTTTTTGGACCATTTAACTTCATGTGGGGCTCATGTACACCAATACTTCCAAACGTCATAAGTAATTCAAAATCATTCAGAATAATATGAGACCTTAACATTTTTTTTTGTGTCAGATATTGTCTATGAAAAATAACATCCTTCAAAAAATAAATCCCCTATGCCAATCCGATAATGCCCGTCTACTCCAACTAGCTTCCTCGAGTAATTTGGCACCTTATATTCTTAAAATGAACCAAAAATTGGCACAGGGGTGCATCATCACATGGAAAATGATGTTACCATTCTGTCTTCCCATTTTTGTTTGAATTTTCAAAATTGTCATGCCCTAACGGAAAAAATGTACTCCTTCTAAGAAGCATGTATCAGAATGGCATTATCAAAACCTAGGGGTGGGGTGGGGGTGGGGGGGCACATGGTGGTTTGATGATACATCACATTTGGACCACACAACACCATTTGGACCAACCAAAAAAAAACCACCCTACACAAACCCTGGTCAAAACTAGTTTGACCAATATTACAAAAGTTGTACGGAGTACATAATTCAGAAACCGTCAGAAATATACGAAGCATTCAGGAGTCCCCCAAGTCAGTGACTTTGAGTCACTTACAACTGTGGTCCACATATCAGTCACCCAAAGTCATGGCAAAGTCAGCTTGGCAAAGTCATCGACAGACAAAGCAAGCAGTGAACAGACAACTCCGTAGCACTGAAAAGACATCTCACTGAAAAGGCTAGTACTACCTTTTCTTCCCGGATAAGCAAAAATAGCTGATCGGTACTGACGAAATGCACCAGGTCCGCAATGTACTCCAGCTATAAGTGAAGCATGCCTACCACTGAAGAGGAAATTCAAGATTCCACCAGATCCCCATATCACGCTTTTGCATAAAACACGGACATATCTTTTGCACAATTCACCACTTGTTGGTCTAATCTGTCGCAGCTTCCATCAGTTGGTCATCTAATTAACGATTTAACGGATTAGAAAAATAAGCGGTGGAATTAGAAGTACTAGTAGCGAAATGTGCAAAATATATTGTCCTTCCCGAGGGGGTTTGTCCAGAAGAGGGCCGGATGACAATGTCCCGGGTGCATCCAGAAAGGAGAGGGGTAGTTTCTAATACATGTAAGAAATTATTTTACAAAAAGGTACATACTAAGTAGTACAACTATTAGTACAGTACTACTATTTCGAGGGAAAATTCCATGTCGTGCGACCTCTAATCAATGAGTAGAAGTTGTAGGTGCGCATAACATGCATTGCTGAAAGCTGGTTCCGCTGGAATTTGAGCTCAGCCGGGGCGGATTCTGCGAAGTTCGCCCGACGTCACTCATGTATCTCACCAAACTGCTCACTTCTTTCAATGTCTCTTCTCTTTCACTGCAGCTCTCCAACATCAGGTGCATCAACTTATCTTGTGCCTTCTGCTTATCGAGAAGGGCAAGGATGGCGATGTCAGCATATTCAAGGTTCAACTTTTGGAGCTCTACTTTATCCTGAAGAAGGATTTTGTACTCTATATCAGACTTGTCTCTTCCGAGGCACATAGTCTTGAGTATGCTGCTGGCTTCCTCCTCTGATGCAATGTTCCTCTCTTTCTGCTTAATCAGCTCGTTCTTCAACATGTCGCGCTCATTGCGAAGGCTGCAAATGAGCACCACAAGAGTTTTCGAATTCTTCTTCTTGGCAGCCAAATCGTCTCGGAGGCGATCACACTCTAAGCTGAGCTCCTCGTTTTTTTCCATCAAGATGGCGACAGTGGTGTCGATAGTCGGCGCCGCTTCCTTCAGGGCGAAATCATCGGTAGCAAGTAAGCGCAAAGGAAGAAGAAGAAGAAGAAGAAGATAACTACACAGTGCTTGGTGCTACCTCATTTCGCCGGGGTAGGGCCGGGTTAAAATCATCGGACGACGATGATTCCTTGGTCGTTGAAGTTGGCGCAGTACGGGCGTCGTTGGAACTTCCAACCCTTTAAGATGTATAACCATAGAGACTCTTAAAGAGCTTGAGCCCGGGAAGAAGAAACGAAAGTACATGGCGAAGGAAACTAACCCGGTGAGCACAGCACGGACGCGTTTCGGCGGCGGCGGCGACGGCGAGCCCACTTGGTTTCTGGAAGCGTCTCTCGAAATTTCGAGCCGGCGTTTTTTCTCCGCGTACTTGACCGCCGACGACCTGAATTTTGAAGACATTGCTGGAGAGCTTGAGCCCGGGAAGAAGAAACGAAAGTACATGGCGAAGGAAACTAACCCGGTGAGCACAGCACGGACGCGTTTCAGTGGCGGCGACGGCGGCGGCAACGGCGAGCCCACTTGGTTTCTGGAAGCGTCTCTCGAAATTTCGAGCCGGCGTTTTTTCTCCGCGTACTTGACCGCCGACGACCTGAATTTTGAAGACATTGCTGGAGGAGAGAGCGACGAACAAATGTTTGTTAGGTGGAGAGAGGAAGAAAGTGAATGGAACGAGAGAGTTTAGCATTTTGCCCTTATAGTCATAGTCGCTAACCGTGACGCGGGAAGGTTGGTCGTCGGCGTTTAATGGTCTCCCGCGTGGAAACCGAGGCGGCCACGAGGCAGCGGCTGGCCACGCGGCGTCCAGTCGCCTACGCCGCCGTAAATGAGGGTAGTTGCCTACCACCACCAGGTGACATGCACCTTTTGCATGTCACCGTGTGACATGCGGCCTAAATTCAAATTTAAACATTGCGAAAAAAATCATGCATCCGGTGACATGCCCATGGCATGCCACCGATGAAGAGTTCCGTGCCATGCACTCTGGCACTCTGCGCCGTCTTGGATCAGAAAATGAGCGAAGAACGAGGACGAGGCACTAGTTCAAATTTAGGATGAAGTTTAAGTTTTATTTTGGTTTAAATTAGATTAGAGGGAGTAGTACTCTTACTTTATTATATTACTCGTACTTGTGTTGATTTAGTAGTATTATTATGGTGGTGTACTTGCGTTCATGTACTTGTTTCAGCTGTTTTGGTGAAGGAGACATGCATCACCTTTTTTGGTGATGTATCTAGTCGTCCTGTAGCCCTTGTCAAATTCCTCTGATATACTGATGGGAGGGCTTGTTCACCCCATACTGATGGGAGCCCTTGTCAAATCGTAATCATAGTTTTAAGTTTCGAAACCAATGAAAAATATCCTGCTACGTGCAAAATCTCAATGTGAAAATCTTAGTATATATTGTAGACTGCACAAAAATTAAGATAATATGGCAGGTAAAATTATACTCCGTATTGGAATTGTGAACTACTCCCTCCGTCTCACTACTTACGGCGCATTTTTTCCCGATATTACTCGATGCTTACGGCGCGGGTGGTTGTGGTTCAGTTATCTCCCTAATTTGCACCAGATTCCCGTTTCCACTAGTCGAAAGTCGAAACCTGGCCACATTAACCCAAGATCCTGAAAAACTGTTGGTCTATCCCGAGAAACGAGGAGGTTTAAGGAAACGAGGAGTCCAGCGCGTGCGGAAGGTGCTTTAATCGTGCGAGCATGCAGGGGCAAAATGAGGAAACTAGCGATTACTTTCTCTCCTGCCAGTCTTATACCTTAATAAATGGGCAAACTGAGCACGTTGTAGCTAATCCTTTTATTAATTAAGCAGCTATATTAATCAATAAGATTGCCTTATGTTTTTCCTCAGTTTTCGCCAAGCCCTTATTTGCAACCCGCAGAAGGAGCTCAGACGGGAGGATTCCAGTTTAGTTAACCGTTCCGTGCTGACGTGTGGGGCTAGTAGAAAGGGACCACGTGGGACAGGACGAGACCGCGTTTGGTTGTACGTCAGCAGGAGCTGGGTTCTGTCTCTCGACGCGAATTGGCATTTTTAAGAGCACCTTTTCCCCCTCTGTCTCTTTGTCTTTTTTAACCAAATTAGTACTCACTCTGGAGTATCAAATCTAGAGAAGCTTGCATTTCTGACTTTCTTCAATTATTTTTGCCTTTTGGCCCTCGTTGTTTGCCCAATATGGCAGCAAATCTAGTACTCCCTCTGGTCGATATGTATGTAGTTAAATCTAGAAGCAAATCTCCAGGGTAATGAACGACAAATTCACAGTCATAGTAAATCGAGAAAACAAAGTAGGGCCAACAAAATATAGTAGAATAGGGATAGATAATAGGGATCCCTCCCTAGATAATAAGCTGCATACACAGCAGCCAACATAGTAACAGGTTCGAGGTTCTTCACAACACCATCATACTAACAACATAACAACAAGGGATCCCTACCTAACAACAAAATAGAAGCTGCTTTGCAGCAGCAGCACACGTCCAGGACTCCGCCTACCCCATCTGCCTCTGCCTCCACTTGTTGCTCCCCTTGGGAGCCTTGGGCTTGAGCGGAGGCATGCGCCCGGCGGAGATCTCCACCCGCTGGATGCTGCGGAGGTGCATGCCGAGCGCCATGTGCTTGGCGCGGAAGGAGTGGGGGTTCACCGACGCGCCGACCTTGGGGTTGGTGTTGCCGATGTTCTCGGCATGCGTGAGGAGGCAGTTGAAGTCAGTGCCGCCGAGCCTCCTAGTGCAGAAGGGGCACCTGTAGACACCCTTGGCGAAGTAGGAGACGTACTGGCCGACCTGCAGCCTCCGCAGCACCTGGCGAGTCTTGACGTCATGGTGCTCGTCGTCGCTGCCGACGTCGCTGCCAGACAGCTGATCCATATCAAACGGGAACTATTAGTGAATGAGATGCAACGATGACTAACGTGCATGATAACAAAGTAAGGAAAAACAGAGCCAGCCTCAGTTATAGTGGACACGATTATATGTCTACAGGGATGGTGTTAATGAACCAAAGCTCATGCACAACAGAATTGTACACAGCAATGGTTCGCTGAACCCACCCTGTAAAAATTTGTGCCCAACGATTCATCATAGGAAAAGAAATAGATTCCAGATCTGAATTTGAACAGATTCCAGAATATTTGCAAAATTAAACGGTTGATATCTTTTGATTTGTGCATAAAATAACTGACTGAGATCCCATAAATTAACTGATTGAGATCCCATTATTACTTGCACAAATTAACCGAACGGTCGAACTCCAAATCTTAAACGAAATCAAGAAGGGATCAAAGACAAATGGAATAAAATCGGCGCAAATATTAACCCAATACTCATCCAAATCTATAGATCGGCACTAATAGTTACTAGGGAACCAGCAAAAATAGGGTTCAAAGAGGAATGGGGAACAAAAAAGGGAGCAAACCACAGTTACCTCGTTCCATGGGTCGTCCATGCAGGTGTCGTAGGGGTTCGGAGGCGAGATGTACGGCACCTCCTCATAGGGGTCCCATCCGGCGGGATCCGACCGCCACCAGCGGCGGCGACTGCCGTTGAGGCGACGGCGTCGAAGAGGGAGGCGTCGCGCCTGGAGCCGACGGCGTCATGGACGATGGGATTCGCATTCTCCTTGAACATCTCGCGGGCAGAGAGGGAGAGGGTTTTTCGCTTTGGAGAAGATGATGGGACGTGAGAGGAGGCGTTGCATGAGCTAGTGAGAGTGACAGAGAGAGTGCGAGGAGGCGTCTATAAAGGCGAGGGGTGGTTAATGCAACCCGCGTCCTACGCGTCCACCATTGATCGTCTGCACGTCTTGGGCTTCTGCAACGCGACACGCGTCCACGATTGCACGTCTTCAACTTTTGCACCGCGACCCGCGTCTACGCGTCAACAATTGCACGTCTTCCACTTCTGCACCGCAACACGCGTACTCGTGTCTAATACTCGCTAGTGCAATATACCCAGTTTTCCCTCAAGTGGATGGTCAACAGAGAGTCAACAAATGGGATTAACTAGTTAAATGAGTCAACAAATGGGATTATCAAGCTTACTTATTCGTTTTCACGTGTTAAACTTGTCTAAATCTTGGTCAAACCTAGGATTTGATCAAGATTCAAATGGGCAGAAAATTCCAAAAAAAAACAGAAAAATGAAAAACCAAAGCACATAGTCTTGTTATGTCATATAGTAAGCATTACATTTGATAAACAAGGTCTAGACATATTCAAACCATACAAATCATGTATCTACCCTCTAACCCCTAAACTATGTCTTATGAAGTCAAGCATGAAGAGAAGTGGTTTTGGGTTTCAAACATGGAAATTTCAAACACCTCCCAAAAACTTCATTTTAGAGTGACTAAGAAGGATACATGCTTCCCTTTTCATTTTCATGTTTTAAACTTGTTTAAATCTTGGTCAATCCTAGTATTTAACCAAGATTCAAATGGGCATCAAAATTTAAAAAAATCACAAAAATGAAAAACCAATGCACATAGTTTTTCTTATGTCATATAGTAAGCATTCAAGTTGATAAACAAGGTCTATACATATTCAAACCAGACAAATCATGTATCTATACCCCTAACCCCTAAACTCTGTCTTATGAAGTCAAGCATGAAGAGAATTGGTTTGGGGTTTCAAACATAGAAATTCAAAAACCTCCCAACAAGCTTCATTTTAGAGTGACTAAGAAGGATCCATGCTTACCTTTGCATTTTCATATTTTAAACTTGTTTAAATCATTGTAAACCCTAGGATTTGACCAACATACAAATGGGCACAAAATTAAAAAAATCAGAAAAATGAAAAACAAAAGCACATAGTCTTCTTGTGTCATATCGTAAGCATTCAAGTTGATAAACAAGGTCTAGATATATCCAAACCAGACAAATCATGTATCTACCCCATGTCGATCTTATGAAGTCTAGCATGAAGAGAAGCCGTTTTGGGTTTCAAACATGGAAATTTCATGAACATCCCAAAAGCTTCATTTTAGAGTGACTAAGAAGGATCAAGGCTTACCTTTTCATTTTCATGCTTTAAACTTGTTTAAATCCTGGTCAAATCAAGGATTTGACCAAGATTCATATGGACATAAAATAAAAAAATGAAAAAAATGAAAAACCAAAGCACATAGTCTTCTTATGTCATATAGTAAACATTAACGTTGATAAACAAGGTCTAGACATATTCAGACTAGACAAATCATGTATCTACCCCCTAACCCCTAAACTCTGTCTTATGAAGTCAAGCATGAAGAGAAGTGCATAGTTTGGGTTTCAAACACGGAAATTTAAAAAAACTCCCAAAAACTTCATTTTAGAGTGACTAAGAAGGATACATTCTCCCCTTTTCATTTTCATGTTTATACTTGTTTAAATCTTGGTCAAACCTAGGATTTTACAAGATTCAAATGTGCATCAAAATTCCAAAAAAAAAGATAACTGAAAAACCAAAGCACATAGTTTTCTTATGTCATATAGTAAGCATTAAAGTTGATAAACAAGGCCTAGACATATTCAAACAAGAAAAATCATGTATCTACCCCTACCCCTAAACTCTGTCTTATGTAGTTAAGCATGAAGAGAAGTGGTTTTGGGTTTCAAACATGGAAATTTCAAAAACCTCCCAAAAGCTTTATTTTAGAGTGACTAAGAAGGATCCATGCTTACCTTTTCATTTTCATATTTTAAACGTATTTAAATCATTGTCAAGCCTAGGATTTGACCAAGATTCAAATGGGCATAAAATTAAAAAAGATCAGAAAAATGAAAAACAAAAGCACATAGTATTCTTATGTCATATATATAGTAAGCATTCAAAAGTTGATAAACAAGGTCTAGACATATTCAAATAATACAAATCGTGTATCTACCCCTAACCCTAAACTCTGTCTTATGAAGTCAAGCATGAAGACAAGTGGTTTTTGGTTTCAAACACGGAAATTTCAAAAACCTCCCAAAAGCTTCATTTTAGAGTGACTAATTAAGAAGGATCCAGGCTTACCTTTTCATTTTCATGTTTTAAACTTGTTTAAATCTTGGTCAAACCTAGGATTTGACCAATATTCAAATGGGCATAAAATAAAAAATAAAAAACCAAAGCACATAGTCTTCTTATGTCATGTAGTAATCATTCAAGTTCATAAACAAGGTCTAGACATATTCAAACCAGACAAATCATGTACCCCCTAACCCTAAACTCTATCTCATATATGAAGTCAAGCATGAAGAGAAGTGTGGTTTTGGGTTTCAAACATGTAAATTTCAAAAACCTCCCAAAAGCTTCATTTTAATTAGACTTACTTTTAAATTAAGAAGGATCCAGGATTAATTACATTTTCATTGTCATGTTTTAAACTTGTTTAAATCTTGGTCAAACCTGGGATTTGACCAAGATTCAAATGGGCATAAAAATTCAGAAAAAAAATCGAAAGAATGAAAAACCAAAGCACATAGCCTTCATATGTCATATAGTAAGCATTCAAATTGATAAACAAGGTCTAGACATATTCAAACCAGAAAAATCATGTATCTACCCCTAAGGCCTAACCCTAAACTCTATCTTATGAAGTCAAGCATGAAGAGAAGTGCTTTTGGGTTTAAACCATAAAAATTTCAAGAACATCCCAAAAGCTACATTTTAGAGTGACTAAGAAGGATCGATGCTTACCTTTTCATTGTCATGTTTTAAACTTATTTGAATCTCGGTCAAATCCTAGGTTTGACCAAGATTTAAACAAGTTTAAAACATGAAAATGAAATGGGAAGTCTGTATCCTTCTTAGTCACTCTAAAATGAAGCTTTTGGGATGTTCTTGAAATTTCCATGGTTGACTTCATAAGACGGAGTCTAGGGTTAGGGTAGACATATACATGATTTGTCTGGTTTAATTATGTCTAGACCTTGTTTATCAACTTTAATGCTTATTATATGACATAAGAAAACTATTTGCTTTTGTTTTTCATTTTTCTGTTTTTTTTTAAATTTTGATGCCCATTTGAATCTTGTAAAATCCTAGGATTGACCAAGATAATTTAAATAAGTTTAAAACATGAAATGAAAAGGGAAGCATGTATCCTTCTTAATCACTCTAAAATGAAGTTTTTGGGAGGTTTTTGAAATTTCCATGTTTGAAACCCAAAACCACTTCTCTTCATGCTTGACTTCATAAGACAGAGTATGTGATTTGGTTTTTCATTTTTATGTTTTTTGTTCTTCCCTTTTGAATCTTGGTCAAATCCTAGGTTTGACCAAGATTTAGACAAGTTTAACACATGAAAACGAATAAGTAAGCTTGGATCCTTCTTAGTCACTCCAAAATGTACCAATTGATAGATGTGTTAACTTTGCTTCATGAAAAAATAATGTCATGTAAATGAGTTAAGTTGGATTTCCTACCCTTGAATCCATAGGAAACTTTTTTCTAATGCACTATAATAATCAATCGAGTTTTTACACCAACAGGTCTGTCACTTACGTGTGGTGCCCACTTATGAGGTCCCACACTTCAGTGAGCACAAGTCACGTGCAATAGGTACGCAAACTCCCAGCCATCTTCTTTGTCAAGAGAAGACGCATCAGGATGCGTATCGGTTGTCCCTCTCACAAAAGAAAAATCCTATTAACAGAGGTTCGAGTGACGCCAAACATCCAAATCCAGATGCATCCCAACTTGCTACTATCTCCTTCCCTAATTACGATACATATATTTTTTCAGCCAAGTCAAAATTCAAAAGATTGAGGAACTCTACATAAAAAATATCAACATCTACAATTTTAGAAGCACATACTACGAAAGTATTATTCAGAGGGGGTACTGAATAATACGTTTTTATCGAGTACAAATAATGTCAGTTGGAACTAGACTTGTAAGACACATGGCCACAAATCTTTCGTCAGAAGAGTCGAATCTGCAAATCAGTAGTTACAAAAGCGACCCAGCTTAGGGATGGATAATATGACTTAGGCAATATAAACGTTGAAATATATGTATCTTGACATATTTCAGTTGTAGATACATCCATTTTAACATCAAGTAATATGGATCGGAGGACTAGCTAAAGAACAATGAGAGTCAGTGCTTCTCTCCCCCAGCCTACCTGGCGGAGCGGCCCTCCATCAGGTCAGGTGGTGATTCCGCTTCTCTCCCTGGAACTCCTTATCCCCCAGCCTACTCGGCGACGTGCGCTCCTCAGCTACCTCCGCGAGGACGCCTCGGTGACCTACGCAAAGGTGGCTGGACTCGGAGCACATCGACTTCCTTCTGCGGTGCCTGGATTGGATCGACCATCCCGCGCGTGTCCTCCACCATATTGTTTTTCTTCAAGATGATGTCATCCATCATCTTCTTCACCGCATCATGTTGGGTGTTGAGGCTCCCGTTGAGAGCTTGAACGCACATGTTTGATAGCTCGACGTTTTCTTCGCGAAGAAAGCCGCACTCGATCTTAAGCATCAAATTCTCGCCCTTAAGCTTCTTGATGACAGTGTTCGTTTCCTCACTTGATGGAATGCTCACATCATGCAGCTTGCCCCGGCCGGTGACCTCGTCCTTCAAAGTATCGAGATCATCGCGAAAGTTGGAGGCGAGTTTCACGAGAGTTTTAAGCTCATCTCTGAAACACGCCGACGCTTCCTGCATGGCAATATCATCAGTACCAAACAAAGTGACGAGAGGAAGACGAAAATGTCCAATCAACGGTAACCTCTAAGCGCACGAGACAGGGGTTGAAGTCGTCATGAGAAGATGGCAGGGTGCGTCGTGGGGCACTGAGATATGTATAAAAAGGATTAATACGGAATAAAGAGTTGGGACCTCCGGGCCAGGAAGAATCAAGAAACATGGCGATGGAAACTAACCAGGAATCTTCGACCGCACGACGGACGCCGTTCCGAGACGAGCGCGAAGCAGGGCCTTCGTTTTCTGGCAGGTCCTTTCTCGCGGCCAGCATCTGGATAGACCGCCGGCGGGAACTCTCCGCGTCCCTGGTCAACACTAGATGGTGCTTCTTCAAGCGAGATGGTGGCCTTGACTTCGGAGGCATCGCGGGAAGTGGAAGGAGACTGGAAGTGAAGCAAGAAGGGAATGGAAGAAGTACTCCCCCCTATTAAAACCAGACAGCCGTCTCCTGCCCTCGCTTCGAGCAACCTGGTCCGCCCATCCTAAATCAACGGCCGAGAGGGGGCTCCCTTGCGAACTCAGATCCAGTGACTTACCCAACAGAAGTTACCATAAACTTTACCTATACGAGCCATCAGATTAAGATCCAACGCACATGGTTGATCTAAAATTTGAAACTAAAATTTATGTTGCTCAGAAAAAAAGAAAATCCCTTTATCGAAAAAAAAACTTTACATTAAGACGAAGTTGCATGGTGACTTCTCTTACTGGAGTCACTGGATCTCAGTCCCTGGTCAGGACTCGGGAGAAGAAGCAAATGAATCGAGAGCGGTCCGGAGTAGTACGTATGCTTCAACACAGAGACGTTCTATCCTGTCCGTCCACCGTAAATCAACGGGACAGAGCGGCTACCTTCTCTTCGAAGGCTCTGGCGCGCAACCCGAGGAATGGACATCTGTCGGCTAGTATAGAATTTTATAGCACGCCATTAATCGAGCTAGCAGCTGTACTACTGACTACTAGTACTACTCTGATGGACGTCCAAAGCTCTGAATAGTCAGTGGAAACAATGAACGCCAGGGTAGTACTGTAGTAGTGAAGCAATGGGGATTATCTGGAGCAAGTACGGAGTACCGAGTACAATACTACAAAAGTGTTGTTCGTTGTTTTCGCAGTTCATTTTAGCGTAACGTCCAGGTACAAAAATGTGGGTTTTCTGGAGCAAGTACTGCTGCGCATTGATATAGTTTGCACGTGATGTCTGGTGCCCAGCTGCATATAAAATCACCATGGTACATATTTGATGGATTAAATTTAACTACTCCTACCTTATCACTTCTAAAATGATTGATATGGATTATCAAGATTTGCATATGTCATATAGTAAGCATTCAAGTTGATAAACAAGGTCTAGACATATTCTAACCAGAAAAATCATGTATCTAGCCCTAACCCCTAAACTATGTCTTATGAAGTCAAATATGAAGAGAAGTGGTTTTGGGTTTCAAACATGGAAATTTCAAAAACCTCCCAAATGCTTCATTTTAGAGTGATTAAGAAGGACCCAAGCTTAATTTCAAGAACACCCCTCGCAAATCTTCATTTTAGAGTGACTAAGAAGGATCGAGGCTTATCTTTTCATTTACATGTTTTAAACTTGTTTAAATCTTGGTCCAACCTAGGATTTGACCAAGACTCAAATGGGCCTAAAAATTCAAAAAAAATCAAAAAAAAAAAGAAAAAACCAAAGCACATAGCCTTCTAATGTCATATATAGTAAGCAGCATTCAACTTGATGAACATGGCCGGTCTAGACATATTCATAACATAAAAAGCATGTATCTACCCCCTAACGCTTAACTCTGTCTTAATTATGAAGTCAAGCATGAAGAGAAGTGGTTTTGGGTTTCAGACATGGAAATTTCAAAAACTTCCCAAAAGCTTAATTTTAGAGGGACTAAGAAGGATCCAAGCTTACCTTTTCATTTTCATGTTTTAAGCTTGTTTAAATATTGGTCAAACATAGGATTCAAATGGGCATAAACAATTAGAAATAAACAGAAAAAATGAAAAACCAAATAACATAGCCTTCTTATGTAATATAGTAAGCATTAGTTGATAAACAAGGTCTAGACATATTCAAACAAAAAAAAATCATGTATCTCTACCCCTAACCCTAAACTCTCGGTCTTATGAAGTCAAGCATGAAAAGAAGTGGTTTTGGGTTTCAAACATGGAAATTTCAAAAACCTCCCAAAAGCTTCATTCTAGAGTACTGTGACTAAGAAAGATCCATGATTACCTTTTCATTTTCATGTTCTAAACTTGTTTAAATCTTGGTCAAACATAGGATTTGACCAAGATTTTAATGGGCATAAAAAATTCGAAAAAAATGAAAAACCAAAGCACATATATAGCCTTCTTATGTCATATAGTAACCATTCAAGTTGATAAACAAGGTCTATACATATTCAAACCAGAAAAAGCATGTATCTACCCCTAACCCTAAACTCTGTCTTACGAAGTCAAGCATGAAGAAAAGTGGTTTTGGGTTTCAAACATGGAAATTTCAAAAACCTCCCGAAAGATTAATTTTAGAGTGAGTAAGAAGGTTTATACATGTGTTCAAACCAGACAAATCATGTATCTATCCTCTAACCATGCATAAACTCGGTCGATCTTATGAAGTCTAGCATGAAGAGAAGTCGTTTTGGGTTTCAAACATGGAAATTTCAAGAACATCCCAAAAGCTTCATTTTAGAGTGACTAATAAGGATACAAACTTCCCTTTTCATTTTCATGTTTTAAACTTGTTTAAATCTTGGTCAAACCGCTATAGGATTTGACCAAGATTCAAATGGGCATACAAATTCAGAAAAAAAAATCAAAAACCAATGCACATAGCATTCTTATGTCATATATATAGTAAGCATTAAAGTTGCTAAAAAAGTTCTAAACATATTCAAACCAGACAACTCATGTATATATCTACCCCTAACCCTAAACTTTGTCTTATGAAGTCAATCATGAAGAGAAGTGGTTTTGGGTTTCAAACATGGAAATTTCAAGAACCTCCCAAAAGCTTTATTTTAGAGTGACTAAGAAGGATCCATGCTTACCTTTTCATTTTCATGATTTAAACTTGTTTAAATCTTTGTCAAACCTAGGATTTGACCAAAAGATTCAAATGGGCACAAAATTCAAAAAAAGCAGAAAAATGAAAAACCAAAGTACATAGTCTTCTTATGTCATATAGTAAGCACTCAAGTTGATGCATTAACAAGGTTTGGACATATTCAAACCATACAAATCATGTATCTATCCCCTAACCGTAAGCTCTGTCTTATGAAGTCAAGCTTGAAGAGAAGTGGTTTTGGGTTTCAAACATGGAAATTTCAAAAACCTCCCAAAAACTTCATATTAGAGTGACTAATTAAGAGGGATACAAGCTTCCCTTTTCGTTTTCATGTTTTAAACGTTTTTAAATCTTTGTCAAACCTAGGATTTGACCAAGATTCTAATATATGGGCATAAAATTCAAAAAAAACAAAAAAATGAAAAACCAAAGCACATAGTCTTCTTATGTCATATAGTTAGCATTAAAGTTGATGAACAAAGTTTAGACATATTCAAACCAGACAAATCATGTATCTACCATCTAACCCTAAACTCGGTCTTGTGAAGTCTAGCATGAAGAGAAGTCGTTTTGGGTTTCAAACGTTTAAGCCAAAAGCCCCTTTTTCAAATACTTCAGACTTATTCAAATTTGGTTCAAATTTGAAAGACATACAAGTTATAGCACACATAGTGGATACATTTTCACACATACTGCACTAGATAGATGCTAACCCTATAGTTTGAGGCCATTTGGATGAGGTAGAAAAAATTCTTGGATTAGAATCGTGTTGTTCGAACCCCGTAGTTGGATTTTTTTGAACCTTGATCTGTAGTATTGGGTAAAACCCTAGTTTAACCTATTTAATTATATATTCGTATATCGATTTTTCTACCTTTTTATTATTACTATGCAGCACATGTGTGTTTTCCCGTCTAGCTAGTGAAACTCGGAGGAAGAGGGATCACTCGGAAGGACAGAAGAAGGGAGAGCATTATGGTGTCTCCCCTTTTTCGGGTGACGATGTTGACTATTGTGCAGGGTTTGTCAGTGAGCAGGAGGAGGTGCGAGCGAGCGAGCGAGCGAGCGATTCGAGCGAGGCCGAGAATGAGAGAGATTTGTTTTTTTTTGTGTGAGAGGGACAATCGAAGGATCCTGAAGGACCCAGAGACTTCCAATACGCATCCTGATGCGTCTTCTCTTGACAAAGAAGATGGCTGGGAGTTTGCGTACCTATTATTGCACGTGACTTGTGCTCACTGATGTGTGGGACCTCACACGTGGGCACCACACGTAAGTGACAGACTTGTTGGTGTAAAAACTCGGTTGATTATTATAGTGCATTAGAACAAAGTTTCCTATGGATTCAAGGCTAGGAAATCCAAGTTAACTCATTTACATGACATTATTTTTTTCCATGAAGCAAAGTTAACAGATCTATCAATTGGTACATTTTGGAGTGACTAAGAAGGATCCATGCTTACTTATTTGTTTTCACGTGTTAAACTTGTCTAAATTTTGGTCAAACCTAGGATTTGACCAAAAGATTCAAATGGGCATAAAATTCAAAAAAAAAAAACAGAAAAATGAAAAACAAAAGCATATAGTCTTATTATGTCATATAGTAAGCATTCAAGTTGATGAATTAACAAGGTTTGGACATATTCAAACCATACAAATCATGTATCTACCCCCTAACCCTAAACTCTGTCTTATGAAGTCTAGCATGAAGAGAAGTCGTTTTGGGTTTCAAACATGGAAATTTCAAGAACATCCCAAAAGCTTCATTTTAGAGTGACTAATAAGGATACAAACTTCCCTTTTCATTTTCATGTTTTAAACTTGTTTAAATCTTGGTCAAACCGCCTAGGATTTGACCAAGATTCAAATGGGCATACAAATTCAGAAAAAAATCAAAAACCAATGCACATAGCATTCTTATGTCATATATATAGTAAGCATTAAAGTTGATAAACAAGGTCTAGACATATTCAAACCAGACAACTCATGTATATATCTACCCCTAACCCTAAACTCTGTCTTATGAAGTCAATCATGAAGAGAAGTGGTTTTGGGTTTCAAACATGGAAATTTCAAGAACCTCCCAAAAGCTTTATTTTAGAGTGACTAAGAAGGATCCATGCTTACCTTTTCATTTTCATATTTTGAACTTGTTTAAATCTTTGTCAAACCTAGGATTGACCAAAAGATTCAAATGGGCATAAAATTCATAAAAAAATCATAAAAATGAAAAACCAAAGCATATAGTCTTTGTATGTCATATAGCAAGCATTCAAGTTGATAAATTAATAAGGTTTGGACATATTGAAGCCATACAAATCATGTATCTACCCCTAACCCTAAACTCGGTCGATCTTATGAAGTCTAGCATGAAGAGAAGTCGTTTTGGGTTTCAAACATGGAAAATTCAAGGACACACATCCCAAAAGCTTCATTTTAGAGTGACTAAGAAGGATCCATGCTTACCTTTTCAATTCATGTTATAAACTTGTTTAAATCATGGTCAACCCTAGGATTTGACCAAGATTCAAATGGGTAGAAAAATAAAAAATCAGAAAAATGAAAAACCAAAGTACATATAGTCTTCTTATGTCATATATATAGTAAGCATTAAAGTTGATAAACAAGGTCTAGACATATATTCAAACCAGACAACTCGTGTATATATCTACCCCTAACCCTAAACTCTGTCTTATGAAGTCAATCATGAAGAGAAGTGGTTTTGGGTTTCAAACATGGAAATTTCAAGAACCTCCCAAAAGCTTTATTTTAGAGTGACTAAGAAGGATCCATGCTTACCTTTTCATTTTCATGTGTTTTAAACTTGCTTAAATCTTGGTCAAACCTAGGATTTGACCAAGATTCAAATGGGCATAAACATTCAAAAAAAATCAAAAAATGAAAACCAAAGCACATAGCCTAGCTTCTTATGTCATATATATATACAGTAAGCATTCAAGTTGATGAACAAGGTCTAGACATATTCAAAACATAAAAGCATGTATCTACCCCCTAACCCTTAACTATGTCTTATGAAGTCAAGCATGAAGAGAAATGGTTTTGGGTTTCAAACATGGAAATTTCAAAAACATCCCAAAAGCTTAATTTTAGAGTGACTAAGAAGGACCCAAGCTTAATTTCAAGAACACCCCTCGCAAATCTTCATTTTAGAGTGAGTAAGAAGGATCGAGGCTTACCTTTTCATTTTCATGTTTTAAACTTGTTTAAATCTTGGTCAAATTAACCTAGCTAGTATTTGACCAAGATTCTAATGGGCATAAAATTCAAAAAAATCAGAAAAATGAAAAACCAAAGCACATAGCCTTCTTATGTCATAAAGTAAGAATTCAAGTTGATAAACAAGGTCTAGACATATTCAAACTAGACAAATCATGTATCTACCCCTAACACTAAACTCTGTCTTATGAAGTCAATCATGAAGAGAGAAGCGGTTTTGGGTTTCAAACATGGAAATTTCAAGAACCTCCCAAAAGCTGCTTCATTTTAGAGTGACTAAGAAGGATCCATGCTTACCTTTTCATTTTCATATTTTATACTTGTTTAAATCCTGGTAAAACCCAGGATTTGACCAAGATTCAAATGGGCATAAAATTCAAAAAAAATAGAAGAATGAAAAACAAAAGCACATAGTCTTCTTATGTCATATAGTAAGCATTCAAGTTGATAAACAAGGTCTAGACATATTCAAACCTGGCAAATCATGTATCTACCCCTAACCCTAATTAAACTATGTCTTATGAAGTCAACCATGAAGAGAAGTGGTGGTTTTGGATTTCAAACATTGAGATTTCAAGAACCCCCCAAAAGCTTCATTTTAGAATGACTAAGAAGGATCCATGCTTACCTTTTCATTTTCATGTGTTCTAAACTTGCTTAAATCTTGGTCAAACCTAGGATTTGACCAAGATTCAAATGGGCATAAACATTCAAAAAAAATCAAAAAATGAAAACCAAAGCACATAGCCTAGCTTCTTATGTCATATATATATACAGTAAGCATTCAAGTTGATGAACAAGGTCTAGACATATTCAAAACATAAAAGCATGTATCTACCACCTAACCCTTAACTATGTCTTATGAAGTCAAGCATGAAGAGAAATGGTTTTGGGTTTCAAACATGGAAATTTCAAAAACATCCCAAAAGCTTAATTTTAGAGTGACTAAGAAGGACCCAAGCTTAATTTCAAGAACACCCCTCGCAAATCTTCATTTTAGAGTGAGTAAGAAGGATCGAGGCTTACCTTTTCATTTTCATGTTTTAAACTTGTTTAAATCTTGGTCAAATTAACCTAGCTAGTATTTGACCAAGATTCTAATGGGCATAAAATTCAAAAAAAATCAGAAAAATGAAAAACCAAAGCACATAGCCTTCTTATGTCATAAAGTAAGAATTCAAGTTGATAAACAAGGTCTAGACATATTCAAACTAGACAAATCATGTATCTACCCCTAACACTAAACTCTGTCTTATGAAGTCAATCATGAAGAGAGAAGCGGTTTTGGGTTTCAAACATTGAAATTTCAAGAACCTCCCAAAATGTGCTTCATTTTAGAGTGACTAAGAAGGATCCATGCTTACCTTTTCATTTTCATATTTTATACTTGTTTAAATCCTGGTCAAACCTAGGATTTGACCAAGATTCAAATGGGCATAAAATTCAAAAAAAAATAGAAGAATGAAAAACAAAAGCACATAGTCTTCTTATGTCATATAGTAAGCATTCAAGTTGATAAACATGGTCTAGACATATTCAAACCTGGCAAATCATGTATCTACCCCTAACCCTAATTAAACTATGTCTTATGAAGTCAACCATGAAGAGAAGTGGTTTTGGATTTCAAACATTGAGATTTCAAGAACCCCCCCAAAAGCTTCATTTTAGAATGACTAAGAAGGATCCATGCTTACCTTTTTATTTTCATGTGTTTTAAACTTGCTTAAATCTTGGTCAAACCTAGGATTTGACCAAGATTCAAATGGGCATAAACATTCAAAAAAAATCAAAAAATGAAAACCAAAGCACATAGCCTAGCTTCTTATGTCATATATATATATACAGTAAGCATTCAAGTTGATGAACAAGGTCTAGACATATTCAAAACATGAAAGCATGTATCTACCCCCTAACCCTAAACTCTGTCTTACGAAGTCAAGCATGAAGAGAAGTGGTTTTGGGTTTCAAACATGGAAATTTCAAAAACATCCCAAAAGCTTAATTTTAGAGTGAGTAAGAAGGTTTATACATGTGTTCAAACCAGACAAATCATGTATCTATCCCCTAACCATGCATAAACTCGGTCGATCTTATGAAGTCTAGCATGAAGAGAAGTCGTTTTGGGTTTCAAACATGGAAATTTCAAGAACATCCCAAAAGCTTCATTTTAGAGTGACTAATAAGGATACAAACTTCCCTTTTTATTTTCATGTTTTAAACTTGTTTAAATCTTGGTCAAACCGCCTAGGATTTGACCAAGATTCAAATGGGCATACAAATTCAGAAAAAAAATCAAAAACCAATGCACATAGCATTCTTATGTCATATATATAGTAAGCATTAAAGTTGATAAACAAGGTCTAGACATATATTCAAACCAGACAACTCGTGTATATATCTACCCCTAACCCTAAACTCTGTCTTATGAAGTCAATCATGAAGAGAAGTGGTTTTGGGTTTCAAACATGGAAATTTCAAGAACCTCCCACAAAAGCTTTATTTTAGAGTGACTAAGAAGGATCCATGCTTACCTTTTCATTTTCATATTTTATACTTGTTTAAATCCTGGTAAAACCTAGGATTTGACCAAGATTCAAATGGGCATAAAATTCAAAAAAAATAGAAGAATGAAAAACAAAAGCACATAGTCTTCTTATGTCATATAGTAAGCATTCAAGTTGATAAACAAGGTCTAGACATATTCAAACCTGGCAAATCATGTATCTACCCCTAACCCTAATTAAACTATGTCTTATGAAGTCAACCATGAAGAGAAGTGGTGGTTTTGGATTTCAAACATTGAGATTTCAAGAACCCCCCAAAAGCTTCATTTTAGAATGACTAAGAAGGATCCATGCTTACCTTTTCATTTTCATGTGTTCTAAACTTGCTTAAATCTTGGTCAAACCTAGGATTTGACCAAGATTCAAATGGGCATAAACATTCAAAAAAAATCAAAAAATGAAAACCAAAGCACATAGCCTAGCTTCTTATGTCATATATATATACAGTAAGCATTCAAGTTGATGAACAAGGTCTAGACATATTCAAAACATAAAAGCATGTATCTACCACCTAACCCTTAACTATGTCTTATGAAGTCAAGCATGAAGAGAAATGGTTTTGGGTTTCAAACATGGAAATTTCAAAAACATCCCAAAAGCTTAATTTTAGAGTGACTAAGAAGGACCCAAGCTTAATTTCAAGAACACCCCTCGCAAATCTTCATTTTAGAGTGAGTAAGAAGGATCGAGGCTTACCTTTTCATTTTCATGTTTTAAACTTGTTTAAATCTTGGTCAAATTAACCTAGCTAGTATTTGACCAAGATTCTAATGGGCATAAAATTCAAAAAAAATCAGAAAAATGAAAAACCAAAGCACATAGCCTTCTTATGTCATAAAGTAAGAATTCAAGTTGATAAACAAGGTCTAGACATATTCAAACTAGACAAATCATGTATCTACCCCTAACACTAAACTCTGTCTTATGAAGTCAATCATGAAGAGAGAAGCGGTTTTGGGTTTCAAACATTGAAATTTCAAGAACCTCCCAAAAGGTGCTTCATTTTAGAGTGACTAAGAAGGATCCATGCTTACCTTTTCATTTTCATATTTTATACTTGTTTAAATCCTGGTCAAACCTAGGATTTGACCAAGATTCAAATGGGCATAAAATTCAAAAAAAAATAGAAGAATGAAAAACAAAAGCACATAGTCTTCTTATGTCATATAGTAAGCATTCAAGTTGATAAACATGGTCTAGACATATTCAAACCTGGCAAATCATGTATCTACCCCTAACCCTAATTAAACTATGTCTTATGAAGTCAACCATGAAGAGAAGTGGTTTTGGATTTCAAACATTGAGATTTCAAGAACCCCCCCCAAAAGCTTCATTTTAGAATGACTAAGAAGGATCCATGCTTACCTTTTTATTTTCATGTGTTTTAAACTTGCTTAAATCTTGGTCAAACCTAGGATTTGACCAAGATTCAAATGGGCATAAACATTCAAAAAAAATCAAAAAATGAAAACCAAAGCACATAGCCTAGCTTCTTATGTCATATATATATATACAGTAAGCATTCAAGTTGATGAACAAGGTCTAGACATATTCAAAACATGAAAGCATGTATCTACCCCCTAACCCTAAACTCTGTCTTACGAAGTCAAGCATGAAGAGAAGTGGTTTTGGGTTTCAAACATGGAAATTTCAAAAACATCCCAAAAGCTTAATTTTAGAGTGAGTAAGAAGGTTTATACATGTGTTCAAACCAGACAAATCATGTATCTATCCCCTAACCATGCATAAACTCGGTCGATCTTATGAAGTCTAGCATGAAGAGAAGTCGTTTTGGGTTTCAAACATGGAAATTTCAAGAACATCCCAAAAGCTTCATTTTAGAGTGACTAATAAGGATACAAACTTCCCTTTTTATTTTCATGTTTTAAACTTGTTTAAATCTTGGTCAAACCGCCTAGGATTTGACCAAGATTCAAATGGGCATACAAATTCAGAAAAAAAATCAAAAACCAATGCACATAGCATTCTTATGTCATATATATAGTAAGCATTAAAGTTGATAAACAAGGTCTAGACATATATTCAAACCAGACAACTCGTGTATATATCTACCCCTAACCCTAAACTCTGTCTTATGAAGTCAATCATGAAGAGAAGTGGTTTTGGGTTTCAAACATGGAAATTTCAAGAACCTCCCACAAAAGCTTTATTTTAGAGTGACTAAGAAGGATCCATGCTTACCTTTTCATTTTCATGTGTTTTAAACTTGCTTAAATCTTGGTCAAACCTAGGATTTGACCAAGATTCAAATGGGCATAAACATTCAAAAAAAATCAAAAAATGAAAACCAAAGCACATAGCCTAGCTTCTTATGTCATATATATATACAGTAAGCATTCAAGTTGATGAACAAGGTCTAGACATATTCAAAACATAAAAGCATGTATCTACCCCCTAACCCTTAACTATGTCTTATGAAGTCAAGCATGAAGAGAAATGGTTTTGGGTTTCAAACATGGAAATTTCAAAAACATCCCAAAAGCTTAATTTTAGAGTGACTAAGAAGGACCCAAGCTTAATTTCAAGAACACCCCTCGCAAATCTTCATTTTAGAGTGAGTAAGAAGGATCGAGGCTTACCTTTTCATTTTCATGTTTTAAACTTGTTTAAATCTTGGTCAAATTAACCTAGCTCGTATTTGACCAAGATTCTAATGGGCATAAAATTCAAAAAAATCAGAAAAATGAAAAACCAAAGCACATAGCCTTCTGATGCGTGTGGTTGGCACGTCCGTTGGGAACCCCAAGAGGAAGGTGTGATGCGCACAGCGGCAAGTTTCCCTCAGTAAGAAACCAAGGTTTAATCGGACCAGTAGGAGTCAAGAAGCACGTTGAAGGTTGATGGCGGCGAGATGTAGTGCGGCGCAACACCAGTGATTCCGGCGCCAACGTGGAACCTGCACAACACAACCAAAGTACTTTGCCCCAACGAAACAGTGAGGTTGTCAATCTCACCGGCTTGCTGTAACAAAGAGTTAACCGTATTGTGTGGAAGATGATTGTTTGCAGAAAACAGTAGAACAAGTATTGCAGTAGATTGTATTTCAGTAAAGAGAATTGGACCGGGGTCCACAGTTCACTAGAGGTGTCTCTCCCATAAGACGAACAGCATGTTGGGTGAACAAATTACAGTTGGGCAATTGACAAATAAAGAGAGCATGACCATGCACATACATATCATGATGAGTATAGTGAGATTTAATTGGGCATTACGACAAAGTACATAGACCGTCATCCAACTGCATCTATGCCTAAAAAGTCCACCTTCAGGTTATCATCCGAACCCCTTCCAGTATTAAGTTGCTAACAACAGACAATTGCATTAAGTATGGTGCGTAATGTAACTAGTGACTACATCCTTGAACATAGCACTAATGTTTTATCCCTAGTGGCAACAGCACAACACAACCTTAGAACTTTCTGTCACTGTCCCAGGTGTCAATGCAGGCATGAACCCACTATCGAGCATAAGTACTCCCTCTTGGAGTTACAAGCATCTACTTGGCCAGAGCATCTACTAGTAACGGAGAGCATGCAAGATCATAAACAACACATAGCATAACTTTGATAATCAACATAACAAGTATTCTCTATTCATCGGATCCCAACAAACGCAACATATAGAATTACAGATAGATGATCTTGATCATGTTAGGCAGCTCACAAGATCCGACAATGATAGCACAATGGGGAGAAGACAACCATCTAGCTACTGCTATGGACCCATAGTCCAGGGGTAGACTACTCACACATCACACCGGAGGCGACCATGGCGGCGTAGAGTCCTCCGGGAGATGATTCCCCTCTCCGGCAGGGTGCCGGAGGCGATCTCCTGGATCCCCCGAGATGGGATCGGTGGCGGCGGCGTCTCTGGAAGGTTTTCCGTATCGTGGCTCTCGGTACTGGGGGTTTCGTCACGGAGACTTTTTATAGGCGGAAGGGCAGGTCAAGAGGCGGCACGGGGGCCCCACACCACAGGGCCGCGCGGCCAAGGGGGGGGCCGCGCCGCCCTAGGGTGTGGCCCCTCCGTGGCCCCTCTTCGTCTCTCCTTCGGACTTCTGGAAGCTTCGGGAGAAAATAGGCCCCCGGGCTTTGATTTCGTCAATTCCGAGAATATTTCCTTACTAGGATTTCTGAAACCAAAAACAGCAGAAAAGCAATCGGCACTTAGGCATATTGTTAATAGGGTAGGTCCAGAAAAAGCACGAATATGACATAAAGTGTGCATAAAACATGTAGATAACATCAATAATGTGGCATGGAACATAAGAAATTATCGATACGTCGGAGACGTATCAGCATCCCCAAGCTTAGTTCTGCTCGTCCCGAGCAGGTAAAACGATAACACAGATAATTTCTGGAGTGACATGCCATCATAATCTTGATCATACTATTTGTAAAGCATATGTAGTGAATGCAGCGATCAAAACAATGTATATGACATGAGTAAACAAGTGAATCATATAGCAACGACTTTTCATGAATAGCACTTCAAGACAAGCATCAATAAGTCTTGCATAAGAGTTAACTCATAAAGCAATAATTCAAAGTAAAGGCATTGAAGCAACACAAAAGAAGACTAAGTTTCAGCGGTTGCTTTCAACTTGTAACATGTATATCTCATGGATATTGTCAACATAGAGTAATATAATAAGTGCAATAAGCAAGTATGTAGGAATCAATGCACAGTTCACACAAGTGTTTGCTTCTTGAGGTAGAGAGAGATAGGTGAACTGACTCAACATTGAAAGTAAAAGAATGGTCCTCCATAGAGGAAAAGCATCGATTGCTATATTTGTGCTAGAGCTTTGATTTTGAAAACATGAAACAATTTTGTCAACGGTAGTAATAAAGCATATGCATCATGTAAATTATATCTTATAAGTTGCAAGCCTCATGCATAGTGTACTAATAGTGCCCGCACCTTGTCCTAATTAGCTTGGACTACCGGATCATCACAATGCATTGTTTTTACCAAGTGTCACAAAGGGGTACCTCTATGCCGCCTGTACAAAGGTCTAAGGAGAAAGCTCGCATTGGATTTCTCGCTATTGATTATTCTTCAACTTAGACATCCATACCGGGACAACATAGACAACGAGATAATGGACTCCTCTTTTATGCATAAGCATATACCAACAATTAATAATTTTCTCATTTGAGATTTGAGGATTGTTGTCCAAAAGCTGAAACTTCCACCATGGATCATGGCTTTAGTTAGCGGCCCAATGTTCTTCTCTAACATATGCATGCTTAACCATATGGTGGTAGATCTCTCTTACTTCAGACAAGACGGACATGCATAGCAACTCACATGAAATTCAACAATGAAAAGTTGATGGCGTCCCCGATGAACATGGTTATCGCACAACAAGCAACTTAATAAGAGATAAAGTGCATAATTACATATTCAATACCACAATAGTTTTTAAGCTATTTGTCCCATGAGCTATATATTGCAAAGGTGAATGATGGAATTTTAAAGGTAGCACTCAAGCAATTTACTTTGGAATGGCGGAAAATACCATGTAGTATAGGTAGGTATGGTGGACACAAATGGCATAGTGGTTGGCTCAAGTATTTGGATGCATGAGAAGTATTCCCTCTCGATACAAGGTTTAGGCTAGCAAGGCTTATTTAAAACAAACACAAGGATGAACCGGTGCAGCAAAACTCACATAAAAGACATATTGAAAACATTATAAGACTCTACACCGTCTTCCTTGTTGTTCAAACTCAAAACTAGAAATTATCTAGACCTTAGAGAAACCAAATATGCAAACCAAATTTTAGCATGCTCTATGTATTTCTTCATTAATGGGTGCAAAGCATATGATGCAAGAGCTTAATCATGAGCACAACAATTGCCAAGTATCACATTACCCAAGACATTTATAGCAATTACTACATGTATCATTTTCCAATTCCAACCATATAACAATTTAACGAAGGAGAAACTTCGCCATGAATACTATAAGTAGAAACCAAGGACATACTTGTCCATATGCTACAGCGGAGCGTGTCTCTCTCCCATAAAGTGAATGCTAGGATCCATTTTATTCAAACAAAACAAAAAACAAAAACAAACCGACGCTCCAAGAAAAAGCACATAAGATGTGATGGAATAAAAATATAGTTTCAGGGGAGGAACCTGATAATGTTGTCGATGAAGAAGGGGATGCCTTGGGCATCCCCAAGCTTAGACGCTTGAGTCTTCTTGATATATGCAGGGGTGAACCACCGGGTGCATCCCCAAGCTTAGAGCTTTCACTCTCCTTGATCATGTTGCATCATACTCCTCTCTTGATCCTTGAAAACTTCCTCCACACCAAACTCGAAACAACTCATTAGAGGGTTAGTGCACAATATAAATTGACATATTCAGAGGTGACACAATCATTCTTAACACTTCTGGACATTGCATAATGCTACTGGACATTAATGGATCAAAGAAATTCATCCAACATAGCGAAAGAGGCAATGCGAAATAAAAGGCAGAATCTGTCAAAACAGAACAGTTCGTATTGACGAATTTTAAAATGGCACCAGACTTGCTCAAATGAAAATGCTCAAATTGAATGAAAGTTGCGTACATATCTGAGGATCATGCACGTAAATTGGCTTAATTTTCTGAGCTACCTACAGGGAGGTGGACTCAGATTCGTGACAGCAAAGAAATCTGGAACTGTGCAGTAATCCAAATCTAGTACTTACTTTTCTATCAACGGCTTAACTTGGCACAACAAAACACAAAACTAAGATAAGGAGAGGTTGCTACAGTAGTAAACAACTTCCAAGACATAAAATAAAAACAAAGTACTGTAGGTAAAAACATGGGTTGTCTCCCATAAGCGCTTTTCTTTAACGCCTTTCAGCTAGGCGCAGAAAGTGTGTATCAAGTATTATCGAAGGGTGGTACTTCTACAGCGGGGTGTGGAGTTTTCTCAACTAGGCATAGTATATTGGATACATAAGTTTCAGCATCTCCCTTTTCATTAGTCTTAGGCGTGCTACTCTCATCAAACAAATTTTCAGGAACTAGCCAGGCATAGTTATTTTCTAATGCATCATTCATAGCTAAGAGCTTACATGGTATTGGTGCTTTTATCTCCCCTCCATCATCAATATTATTAGTGTATCTTATTCTATCCATATCCATCCTTTCAAGGAGACTAACAAAATTAGTAGGAGAACCAAGCATATTAAATTTAGCAAACACCTTTCTAGCTTCTCTTGCTAGACCACCAAATTCTCTAAGAAGGGTTTCTAATACAAAATCTTTCTTTTCCCCCTCTTCCATATCACCAAGTGTGAAAAACATGTGTTGGATTATAGGATTAAGATTAACAAATTTAGTTTCCAACAGGCGAACTAAATGCGCAGCAGCAATTTCATAAGTAGGCGCCAGGTCTACCAAGTGTCTATCTTCAAAATTTTCAATAGTACTAACATGATTGAAAAATTCTTCTATATTATTTCTCCCAACTATAGACCCACGTCCTACCGGTATGTTTTTTGTGGTAAAATTAAAAGGAAACATGATGAATAAAGTAAATGCAAGTAAACAAATTTTTTTGTGTTTTAGATATAGCAAACAAGATAGCAAATAAAGTAAAACTAGCAACTAATTTTTTTGTATTTTGATTTAGTGCAGCAAACAAAGTAGTAAATAAAACTAAGCAAGACAAAAACAAAGTAAAGAGATTGAGAAGTGGAGACTCCCCTTGCAGCGTGTCTTGATCTCCCCGGCAACGGCGCCAGAAATTTGTGCTGCTGGCGCAAAGTTGACGTGGGAGTTAGAGATCTCTGTGGTGTAGCTTTTCTTCAGTTCCCCGGCAACGGCGCCAGAAATTTGCTTGATGCGTGTGGTTGGCACGTCCGTTGGGAACCCCAAGAGGAAGGTGTGATGCGCACAGCGGCAAGTTTCCCTCAGTAAGAAACCAAGGTTTAATCGGACCAGTAGGAGTCAAGAAGCACGTTGAAGGTTGATGGCGGCAAGATGTAGTGCGGCGCAACACCAGTGATTCCGGCGCCAACGTGGAACCTGCACAACACAACCAAAGTACTTTGCCCCAACGAAACAGTGAGGTTGTCAATCTCACCGGCTTGCTGTAACAAAGAGTTAACCGTATTGTGTGGAAGATGATTGTTTGCAGAAAACTGTAGAACAAGTATTGCAGAGATTGTATTTCAGAAAAGAGAATTGGACCGGGGTCCACAGAACACTAGAGGTGTCTCTCCCATAAGACGAACAGCATGTTGGGTGAACAAATTACAGTTGGGCAATTGACAAATAAAGAGAGCATGACCATGCACATACATATCATGATGAGTATAGTGAGATTTAATTGGGCATTACGACAAAGTACATAGACCGTCATCCAACTGCATCTATGCCTAAAAAGTCCACCTTCAAAGTTATCATCCGAACCCCTTCCGGTATTAAGTTGCTAACAACAGACAATTGCATTAAGTATGGTGCGTAATGTAACTAGTGACTACATCCTTGAACATAGCACTAATGTTTTATCCCTAGTGGCAACAAGACAACACAACCTTAGAACTTTCTGTCATCCGTCCTGTGTCAATGCGGGCATGAACCCACTATCGAGCATAAGTACTCCCTCTTGGAGTTACAAGCATCTACTTGGCCAGAGCATCTACTAGTAACGGAGAGCATGCAAGATCATAAACAACACATAGCATAACTTTGATAATCAACATAACAAGTATTCTCTATTCATCGGATCCCAACAAACGCAACATATAGAATTACAGATAGAAGATCTTGATCATGTTAGGCAGCTCACAAGATCCGACAATGATAGCACAATGGGGAGAAGACAACCATCTAGCTACTGCTATGGACCCATAGTCCAGGGGTAGACTACTCACACATCACACCGGAGGCGACCATGGCGGCGTAGAGTCCTCTGGGAGATGATTCCCCTCTCCGGCAGGGTGCCGGAGGCGATCTCCTGGATCCCCCGAGATGGGATCGGCGGCGGCGGCGTCTCTGGAAGGTTTTCCGTATCGTGGCTCTCAGATCGGGGGTTTCGTCACGGAGACTTTTTATAGGCGGAAGGGCAGGTCAAGAGGCGGCACGGGGCCCCACACCACGTGGCCGCGCGGCCAAGGGGGGCCGCGCCGCCCTAGGGTGTGGCCCCTCCGTGGCCCCTCTTCGTCTCTCCTTCGGACTTCTGGAAGCTTCGTGAGAAAATAGGCCCCTGGGCTTTGATTTCGTCCAATTCCGAGAATATTTCCTTACTAGGATTTCTGAAACCAAAAACAGCAGAAAATAGCAACTGGCACTTCGGCATCTTGTTAATAGGTTAGTTCCAGAAAATGCATGAATATGACATAAAGTGTGCATAAAACATGTAGATAACATCAATAATGTGGCATGGAACATAAGAAATTATCGATACGTCGGAGACGTATCACCTTCTTATGTCATAAAGTAAGAATTCAAGTTGATAAACAAGGTCTAGACATATTCTAACTAGACAAATCATGTATCTACCCCTAACACTAAACTCTGTCTCTTATGAAGTCAATCATGAAGAGAGAAGCGGTTTTAGGTTTCAAACATGGAAATTTCAAGAACCTCCCAAAAGCTGCTTCATTTTAGAGTGACTAAGAAGGATCCATGCTTACCTTTTCATTTTCATATTTTATACTTGTTTAAATCCTGGTCAAACCTAGGATTTGACCAAGATTCAAATGGGCATAAAACTCAAAAAAAATAGAAGAATAAAAAACAAAAGCACATAGTCTTCTTATGTCATATAGTAAGCATTCAAGTTGATAAACATGGTCTAGACATATTCAAACCTGGCAAATCATGTATCTACCCCTAACCCTAATTAAACTATGTCTTATGAAGTCAACCATGAAGAGAAGTGGTTTTGGATTTCAAACATTGAGATTTCAAGAACCCCCCAAAAGCTTCATTTTAGAATGACTAAGAAGGATCCATGCTTACCTTTTCATTTTCATGTGTTTTAAACTTGCTTAAATCTTGGTCAAACCTAGGATTTGACCAAGATTCAAATGGGCATAAACATTCAAAAAAAATCAAAAAATGAAAACCAAAGCACATAGCCTAGCTTCTTATGTCATATATATATATATATACAGTAAGCATTCAAGTTGATGAACAAGGTCTAGACATATTCAAAACATAAAAGCATGTATCTACCCCCTAACCCTAAACTCTGTCTTACGAAGTCAAGCATGAAGAGAAGTGGTTTTGGGTTTCAAACATGGAAATTTCAAAAACATCCCAAAAGCTTAATTTTAGAATGAGTAAGAAGGTTTATACATGTGTTCAAACCAGACAAATCATGTATCTATCCCCTAACCATGCATAAACTCGGTTGATCTTATGAAGTCTAGCATGAAGAGAAGTCGTTTTGGGTTTCAAACATGGAAATTTCAAGAACATCCCAAAAGCATCATTTTAGAGTGACTAATAAGGATACAAACTTCCCTTTTCATTTTCATGTTTTAAACTTGTTTAAATCTTGGTCAAACCGCCTAGGATTTGACCAAGATTCAAATGGGCATACAAATTCAGAAAAAAAATCAAAAACCAATGCACATAGCATTCTTATGTCATATATATCGTAAGCATTAAAGTTGATAAACAAGGTCTAGACATATATTCAAACCAGACAACTCGTGTATATATCTACCCCTAACCCTAAACTCTGTCTTATGAAGTCAATCATGAAGAGAAGTGGTTTTGGGTTTCAAACATGGAAATTTCAAGAACCTCCCAAAAGCTTTATTTTAGAGTGACTAAGAAGGATCCATGCTTACCTTTTCATTTTCATGTGTTTTAAACTTGCTTAAATCTTGGTCAAACCTAGGATTTGACCAAGATTCAAATGGGCATAAACATTCAAAAAAAATCAAAAAATGAAAACCAAAGCACATAGCCTAGCTTCTTATGTCATATATATATATACAGTAAGCATTCAAGTTGATGAACAAGGTCTAGACATATTCAAAACATAAAAGCATGTATCTACCCCCTAACCCTTAACTATGTCTTATGAAGTCAAGCATGAAGAGAAATGGTTTTGGGTTTCAAACATGGAAATTTCAAAAACATCCCAAAAGCTTAATTTTAGAGTGACTAAGAAGGACCCAAGCTTAATTTCAAGAACACCCCTCGCAAATCTTCATTTTAGATTGAGTAAGAAGGATCGAGGCTTACCTTTTCATTTTCATGTTTTAAACTAGTTTAAATCTTGGTCAAATTAACCTAGCTAGTATTTGACCAAGATTCTAATGGGCATAAAATTCAAAAAAATCAGAAAAATGAAAAACCAAAGCACATAGCCTTCTTATGTCATAAAGTAAGAATTCAAGTTGATAAAAAAGGTCTAGACATATTCAAACTAGACAAATCATGTATCTACCCCTAACACTAAACTCTGTCTTATGAAGTCAACCATGAAGAGAGAAGCGGTTTTGGGTTTCAACCATGGAAATTTCAAGAACCTCCCAAAAGCTGCTTCATTTTAGAGTGACTAAGAAGGATCCATGCTTACCTTTTCATTTTCATATTTTATACTTGTTTAAATCCTGGTCAAACCTAGGATTTGACCAAGATTCAAATGGGCATAAAATTCAAAAAAAATAGAAGAATGAAAAACAAAAGCACATAGTCTTCTTATGTCATATAGTAAGCATTCAAGTTGATAAACAAGGTCTAGACATATTCAAACCTGGCAAATCATGTATCTACCCCTAACCCTAATTAAACTATGTCTTATGAAGTCAACCATGAAGAGAAGTGGTTTTGGATTTCAAACATTGAGATTTCAAGAACCCCCCAAAAGCTTCATTTTAGAATGACTAAGAAGGATCTATGCTTACCTTTTCATTTTAATGTGTTTTAAACTTGCTTAAATCTTGGTCAAACCTAGGATTTGACCAAGATTCAAATGGGCATAAACATTCAAAAAAATCAAAAAATGAAAACCAAAGCACATAGCCTAGCTTCTTATGTCATATATATATATACAGTAAGCATTCAAGTTGATGAACAAGGTCTAGACATATTCAAAACATAAAAGCATGTATCTACCCCCTAACCCTAAACTCTGTCTTACGAAGTCAAGCATGAAGAGAAGTGGTTTTGGGTTTCAAACATGGAAATTTCAAAAACATCCCAAAAGCTTAATTTTAGAGTGAGTAAGAACCAGACAAATCATGTATCTACCCCCTAACCCTAAACTCGGTCTTGTGAAGTCTAGCATGAAGAGAAGTCGTTTTGGGTTTCAAACGTTTAAGCCAAAAGCCCCTTTTTCAAATACTTCAGACTTATTCAAATTTGGTTCAAATTTGAAAGACATACAAGTTATAGCACACATAGTGGATACATTTTCACACATACTGCACTAGATAGATGCTAACCCTATAGTTTGAGGCCATTTGGATGAGGTAGAAAAAATTCTTGGATTAGAATCGTGTTGTTCGAACCCCGTAGTTGGATTTTTTTGAACCTTGATCTGTAGTACTGGGCAAAACCCTAGTTTAACCTATTTAATTATAGATTCGTATATCGATTTTTCTACCTTTTTATTATTACTATGCAACACATGTGTGTTTGCCCGTCTAGCTAGTGAAACTCGGAGGAAGAGGATCACTCGGAAGGACAAAAGAAGGGAGAGCATTATGGTGTCTCCCCTTTTTCGGGTGACGATGTTGACTATTGTGCAGGGTTTGTCAGTGAGCAGGAGGAGGTGCGAGCGAGCGAGCGAGCGAGTCGAGCGAGGCCGAGAATGAGATAGATTTGTTTTTTTTGTGTGAGAGGGACAACCGAAGGATCCTGAAGGACCCAGAGACTTCCAATACGCATCTTGATGCGTCTTCTCTTGACAAAGAAGATGGCTGGGAGTTTGTGTACCTATTATTGCACGTGACTTGTGCTCACTGATGTGTGGGACCTCACGCGTGGGCACCACACGTAAGTGACAGACTTGTTGGTGTAAAAACTCGGTTGATTATTATAGTGCATTAGAACAAAGTTTCCTATGGATTCAAGGCTAGGAAATCCAAGTTAACTCATTTACATGACATTATTTTTTTCCATGAAGCAAAGTTAACACATCTATCAATTGGTACATTTTGGAGTGACTAAGAAGGATCCATGCTTACTTATTCGTTTTCACGTGTTAAACTTGTCTAAATTTTGGTCAAACCTAGGATTTGACCAAAAGATTCAAATGGGCATAAAATTCAAAAAAAAAACAGAAAAATGAAAAACAAAAGCATATAGTCTTATTATGTCATATAATAAGCATTCAAGTTGATGAATTAACAAGGTTTGGACATATTCAAACCATACAAATCATGTATCTACCCCCTAACCCTAAACTCTGTCTTATGAAGTCTAGCATGAAGAGAAGTCGTTTTGGGTTTCAAACATGGAAATTTCAAGAACATCCCAAAAGCTTCATTTTAGAGTGACTAATAAGGATACAAACTTCCCTTTTCATTTTCATGTTTTAAACTTGTTTAAATCTTGGTCAAACCGCCTAGGATTTGACCAAGATTCAAATGGGCATACAAATTCAGAAAAAAATCAAAAACCAATGCACATAGCATTCTTATGTCATATATATAGTAAGCATTAAAGTTGATAAACAAGGTCTAGACATATTCAAACCAGACAACTCATGTATATATCTACCCCTAACCCTAAACTCTGTCTTATGAAGTCAATCATGAAGAGAAGTGGTTTTGGGTTTCAAACATGGAAATTTCAAGAACCTCCCAAAAGCTTTATTTTAGAGTGACTAAGAAGGATCCATGCTTACCTTTTAATTTTCATATTTTGAACTTGTTTAAATCTTTGTCAAACCTAGGATTGACCAAAAGATTCAAATGGGCATAAAATTCATAAAAAATCATAAAAATGAAAAACCAAAGCATATAGTCTTTGTATGTCATATAACAAGCATTCAAGTTGATAAATTAATAAGGTTTGGACATATTGAAGCCATACAAATCATGTATCTACCCCTAACCCTAAACTCGGTCGATCTTATGAAGTCTAGCATGAAGAGAAGTCGTTTTGGGTTTCAAACATGGAAATTTCAAGGACACACATCCCAAAAGCTTCATTTTAGAGTGACTAAGAAGGATCCATGCTTACCTTTTCAATTCATGTTATAAACTTGTTTAAATCATGGTCAACCCTAGGATTTGACCAAGATTCAAATGGGTAGAAAAATAAAAAAAATCAGAAAAATGAAAAACCAAAGTACATATAGTCTTCTTATGTCATATATATAGTAAGCATTAAAGTTGATAAACAAGGTCTAGACATATGTTCAAACCAGACAACTCGTGTATATATCTACCCCTAACCCTAAACTCTGTCTTATGAAGTCAATCATGAAGAGAAGTGGTTTTGGGTTTCAAACATGGAAATTTCAAGACCCTCCCAAAAGCTTTATTTTAGAGTGACTAAGAAGGATCCATGCTTACCTTTTCATTTTCATGTGTTTTAAACTTGCTTAAATCTTGGTCAAACCTAGGATTTGACCAAGATTCAAATGGGCATAAACATTCAAAAAAATCAAAAAATGAAAACCAAAGCACATAGCCTAGCTTCTTATGTCATATATATATACAGTAAGCATTCAAGTTGATGAACAAGGTCTAGACATATTCAAAACATAAAAGCATGTATCTACCCCCTAACCCTTAACTATGTCTTATGAAGTCAAGCATGAAGAGAAATGGTTTTGGGTTTCAAACATGGAAATTTCAAAAACATTCCAAAAGCTTAATTTTAGAGTGACTAAGAAGGACCCAAGCTTAATTTCAAGAACACCCCTCGCAAATCTTCATTTTAGAGTGAGTAAGAAGGATCGAGGCTTACCTTTTCATTTTCATGTTTAAACTTGTTTAAATCTTGGTCAAATTAACCTAGCTAGTATTTGACCAAGATTCTAATGGGCATAAAATTCAAAAAAATCAGAAAAATGAAAAATCAAAGCACATAGCCTTCTTATGTCATAAAGTAAGAATTCAAGTTGATAAACAAGGTCTAGACATATTCAAACTAGACAAATCATGTATCTACCCCTAACACTAAACTCTGTCTTATGAAGTCAATCATGAAGAGAGAAGCGGTTTTGGGTTTCAAACATGGAAATTTCAAGAACCTTCCAAAAGCTGCTTCATTTTAGAGTGACTAAGAAGGATCCATGCTTACCTTTTCATTTTCATATTTTATACTTGTTTAAATCCTGGTCAAACCTAGGATTTGACCAAGATTCAAATGGGCATAAAATTAAAAAAAAATAGAAGAATGAAAAACAAAAGCACATAGTCTTCTTATGTCATATAGTAAGCATTCAAGTTGATAAACAAGGTCTAGACGTATTCAAACCTGGCAAATCATGTATCTACCCCTAACCCTAATTAAACTATGTATTATGAAGTCAACCATGAAGAGAAGTGGTGGTTTTGGATTTCAAACATTGAGATTTCAAGAACCCCCCAAAAGCTTCATTTTAGAATGACTAAGAAGGATCCATGCTTACCTTTTCATTTTCATGTGTTTTAAACTTGCTTAAATCTTGGTCAAACCTAGGATTTGACCAAGATTCAAATGGGCATAAACATTCAAAAAAAATCAAAAAATGAAAACCAAAGCACATAGCCTAGCTTCTTATGTCATATATATATACAGTAAGCATTCAAGTTGATGAACAAGGTCTAGACATATTCAAAACATAAAAGCATGTATCTACCCCCTAACCCTTAACTATGTCTTATGAAGTCAAGAATGAAGAGAAATGGTTTTGGGTTTCAAACATGGAAATTTCAAAAACATCCCAGAAGCTTAATTTTAGAGTGACTAAGAAGGACCCAAGCTTAATTTCAAGAACACCCCTCGCAAATCTTCATTTTAGAGTGAGTAAGAAGGATCGAGGCTTACCTTTTCATTTTCATGTTTTAAACTTGTTTAAATCTTGGTCAAATTAACCTAGCTAGTATTTGACCAAGATTCTAATGGGCATAAAATTCAAAAAAATCAGAAAAATGAAAAACCAAAGCACATAGCCTTCTTATGTCATAAAGTAAGAATTCAAGTTGATAAACAAGGTCTAGACATATTCAAACTAGACAAATCATGTATCTACCCATAACACTAAACTCTGTCTCTTATGAAGTCAATCATGAAGAGAGAAGCGGTTTTGGGTTTCAAACATGGAAATTTCAAGAACCTCCCAAAAGTTGCTTCATTTTAGAGTGACTAAGAAGGATCCATGCTTACCTTTTCATTTTCATATTTTATACTTGTTTAAATCCTGGTCAAACCTAGGATTTGACCAAGATTCAAATGGGCATAAAACTCAAAAAAAATAGAAGAATAAAAAACAAAAGCACATAGTCTTCTTATGTCATATAGTAAGCATTCAAGTTGATAAACATGGTCTAGACATATTCAAACCTGGCAAATCATGTATCTACCCCTAACCCTAATTAAACTATGTCTTATGAAGTCAACCATGAAGAGAAGTGGTTTTGGATTTCAAACATTGAGATTTCAAGAACCCCCCAAAAGCTTCATTTTAGAATGACTAAGAAGGATCCATGCTTACCTTTTCATTTTCATGTGTTTTAAACTTGCTTAAATCTTGGTCAAACCTAGGATTTGACCAAGATTCAAATGGGCATAAACATTCAAAAAAAATCAAAAAATGAAAACCAAAGCACATAGCCTAGCTTCTTATGTCATATATATATACAGTAAGCATTCAAGTTGATGAACAAGGTCTAGACATATTCAAAACATAAAAGCATGTATCTACCCCCTAACCCTAAACTCTGTCTTACGAAGTCAAGCATGAAGAGAAGTGGTTTTGGGTTTCAAACATGGAAATTTCAAAAACATCCCAAAAGCTTAATTTTAGAGTGAGTAAGAAGGTTTATACATGTGTTCAAACCAGACAAATCATGTATCTATCCCCTAACCATGCATAAACTCGGTCGATCTTATGAAGTCTAGCATGAAGAGAAGTCGTTTTGGGTTTCAAACATGGAAATTTCAAGAACATCCCAAAAGCTTCATTTTAGAGTGACTAATAAGGATACAAACTTCCCTTTTCATTTTCATGTTTTAAACTTGTTTAAATCTTGGTCAAACCGCCTAGGATTTGACCAAGATTCAAATGGGCATACAAATTCAGAAAAAAAATCAAAAACCAATGCACATAGCATTCTTATGTCATATATATAGTAAGCATTAAAGTTCATAAACAAGGCCTAGACATATATTCAAACCAGACAACTCGTGTATATATCTACCCCTAACCCTAAACTCTGTCTTATGAAGTCAATCATGAAGAGAAGTGGTTTTGGGTTTCAAACATGGAAATTTCAAGAACCTCCCAAAAGCTTTATTTTAGAGTGACTAAGAAGGATCCATGCTTACCTTTTCATTTTCATGTGTTTTAAACTTGCTTAAATCTTGGTCAAACCTAGGATTTGACCAAGATTCAAATGGGCATAAACATTCAAAAAAATCAAAAAATGAAAACCAAAGCACATAGCCTAGCTTCTTATGTCATATATATATACAGTAAGCATTCAAGTTGATGAACAAGGTCTAGACATATTCAAAACATAAAAGCATGTATCTACCCCCTAACCCTTAACTATGTCTTATGAAGTCAAGCATGAAGAGAAATGGTTTTGGGTTTCAAACATGGAAATTTCAAAAACATCCCAAAAGCTTAATCTTAGAGTGACTAAGAAGGACCCAAGCTTAATTTCAAGAACACCCCTCGCAAATCTTCATTTTAGAGTGAGTAAGAAGGATCGAGGCTTACCTTTTCATTTTCATGTTTTAAACTTGTTTAAATCTTGGTCAAATTAACCTAGCTAGTATTTGACCAAGATTCTAATGGGCATAAAATTCAAAAAAATCAGAAAAATGAAAAACCAAAGCACATAGCCTTCTTATGTCATAAAGTAAGAATTCAAGTTGATAAACAAGGTCTAGACATATTCAAACTAGACAAATCATGTATCTACCCCTAACACTAAACTCTGTCTCTTATGAAGTCAATCATGAAGAGAGAAGCGGTTTTGGGTTTCAAACATGGAAATTTCAAGAACCTCCCAAAAGCTGCTTCATTTTAGAGTAACTAAGAAGGATCCATGCTTACCTTTTCATTTTCATATTTTATACTTGTTTAAATCCTGGTCAAACCTAGGATTTGACCAAGATTCAAATGGGCATAAAATTCAAAAAAAATAGAAGAATGAAAAACAAAAGCACATAGTCTTCTTATGTCATATAGTAAGCATTCAAGTTGATAAACATGGTCTAGACATATTCAAACCTGGCAAATCATGTATCTACCCCTAACCCTAATTAAACTATGTATTATGAAGTCAACCATGAAGAGAAGTGGTTTTGGATTTCAAACATTGAGATTTCAAGAACCCCCCAAAAGCTTCATTTTAGAATGACTAAGAAGGATCCATGCTTACCTTTTCATTTTCATGTGTTTTAAACTTGCTTAAATCTTGGTCAAACCTAGGAGTTGACCAAGATTCAAATGGGCATAAACATTCAAAAAAAATCAAAAAATGAAAACCAAAGCACATAGCCTAGCTTCTTATGTCATATATATACAGTAAGCATTCAAGTTGATGAACAACTTCTAGACATATTCAAAACATAAAAGCATGTATCTACCCCGTAACCCTAAACTCTATCTTACGAAGTCAAGCATGAAGAGAAGTGGTTTTGGGTTTCAAACATGGAAATTTCAAAAACATCCCAAAAGCTTAATTTTAGAGTGAGTAAGAAGGTTTATACATGTGTTCAAACCAGACAAATCATGTATCTATCCCCTAACCATGCATAAACTCGGTCGATCTTATGAAGTCTAGCATGAAGAGAAGTCGTTTTGGGTTTCAAACATGGAAATTTCAAGAACATCCCAAAAGCTTCATTTTAGAGTGACTAATAAGGATACAACCTTCCCTTTTCATTTTCATGTTTTAAACTTGTTTAAATCTTGGTCAAACCGCCTAGGATTTGACCAAGATTCAAATGGGCATACAAATTCAGAAAAAAATCAAAAACCAATGCACATAGCATTCTTATGTCATATATATAGTAAGCATTAAAGTTGATAAACAAGGTCTAGACATATATTCAAACCAGACAACTCGTGTATATATCTACCCCTAACCCTAAACTCTGTCTTATGAAGTCAATCATGAAGAGAAGTGGTTTTGGGTTTCAAACATGGAAATTTCAAGAACCTCCCAAAAGCTTTATTTTAGAGTGACTAAGAAGGATCCATGCTTACCTTTTCATTTTCATGTGTTTTAAACTTTCTTAAATCTTGGTCAAACCTAGGATTTGACCAAGATTCAAATGGGCATAAACATTCAAAAAAAATCAAAAAATGTAAACCAAAGCACATAGCCTAGCTTCTTATGTCATATATATATATATACAGTAAGCATTCAAGTTGATGAACAAGGTCTAGACATATTCAAAACATAAAAGCATGTATCTACCCCCTAACCCTTAACTATGTCTTATGAAGTCAAGCATGAAGAGAAATGGTTTTGGGTTTCAAACATGGAAATTTCAAGAACATCCCAAAAGCTTCATTTTAGAGTGACTAATAAGGATACAAACTTCCCTTTTCATTTTCATGTTTTAAACTTGTTTAAATCTTGGTCAAACCGCCTAGGATTTGACCAAGATTCAAATGGGCATACAAATTCAGAAAAAAAATCAAAAACCAATGCACATAGCATTCTTATGTCATATATATAGTAAGCATTAAAGTTGATAAACAAGTTCTAAACATATTCAAACCAGACAACTCATGTATATATCTACCCCTAACCCTAAACTTTGTCTTATGAAGTCAATCATGAAGAGAAGTGGTTTTGGGTTTCAAACATGGAAATTTCAAGAACCTCCCAAAAGCTTTATTTTAGAGTGACTAAGAAGGATCCATGCTTACCTTTTCATTTTCATGATTTAAACTTGTTTAAATCTTTGTCAAACCTAGGATTTGACCAAAGATTCAAATGGGCACAAAATTCAAAAAAAGCAGAAAAATGAAAAACCAAAGTACATAGTCTTCTTATGTCATATAGTAAGTATTCAAGTTGATGCATTAACAAGGTTTGGACATATTCAAACCATACAAATCATGTATCTATCCCCTAACCGTAAGCTCTGTCTTATGAAGTCAAGCTTGAAGAGAAGTGGTTTTGGGTTTCAAACATGGAAATTTCAAAAACCTCCCAAAAACTTCATATTAGAGTGACTAATTAAGAGGGATACAAGCTTCCCTTTTCGTTTTCATGTTTTAAACGTGTTTAAATCTTTGTCAAACCTAGGATTTGACCAAGATTCTAATATATGGGCATAAAATTCAAAAAAAACAAAAAAATGAAAAACCAAAGCACATAGTCTTCTTATGTCATATAGTTAGCATTAAAGTTGATGAACAAAGTTTAGACATATTCAAACCAGACAAATCATGTATCTACCCCCTAACCCTAAACTCGGTCTTGTGAAGTCTAGCATGAAGAGAAGTCGTTTTGGGTTTCAAACGTTTAAGCCAAAAGCCCCTTTTTCAAATACTTGAGACTTATTCAAATTTGGTTCAAATTTGAAAGACATACAAGTTATAGCACACATAGTGGATACATTTTCATACATACTGCACTAGATAGATGCTAAACCTATAGTTTGAGGCCATTTGGATGAGGTAGAAAAAATTCTTGGATTAGAATCGTGTTGTTCGAACCCCGTAGTTGGATTTTTTTGAACCTTGATCTGTAGTACTGGGCAAAACCCTAGTTTAACCTATTTAATTATAGATTCGTATATAGATTTTTCTACCTTTTTATTATTACTTTGCAGCACATGTGTGTTTGCCCGTCTAGCTAGTGAAACTCGGAGGAAGAGGGATCACTCGGAAGGACAGAAGAAGGGAGAGCATTATGGTGTCTCCCCTTTTTCGGGTGACGATGTTGACTATTGTGCAGGGTTTGTCAGTGTGCAGGAGGAGGTGCGAGCGAGCGAGCGAGCGAGTCGAGCGAGGCCGAGAATGAGAGAGATTTGTTTTTTTTGTGTGAGAGGGACAACCGAAGGATCCTAAAGGACCCAGAGACTTCCAATACGCATCCTGATGCGTCTTCTCTTGACAAAGAAGATGGCTGGCAGTTTGCGTACCTATTATTGCACGTGACTTGTGCTCACTGATGTGTGGGACCTCACGCGTGGGCACCACACGTAAGTGACAGACCTGTTGGTGTAAAAACTCGGTTGATTATTATAGTGCATTAGAACAAAGTTTCCTATGGATTCAAGGCTAGGAAATCCAAGTTAACTCATTTACATGACATTATTTTTTTCCATGAAGCAAAGTTAACACATCTATCAATTGGTACATTTTGGAGTGACTAAGAAGGATCCATGCTTACTTATTCGTTTTCACGTGTTAAACTTGTCTAAATCTTGGTCAAACCTAGGATTTGACCAAAAGATTCAAATGGGCATAAAATTAAAAAAAAACAGAAAAATGAAAAACAAAAGCATATAGTCTTATTATGTCATATAGTAAGCATTCAAGTTGATCAATTAACAAGGTTTGGACATATTCAAACCATACAAATCATGTATCTACCCCCTAACCCTAAACTCTGTCTTATGAAGTCTAGCATGAAGAGAAGTCGTTTTGGGTTTCAAACATGGAAATTTCAAGAACATCCCAAAAGCTTCATTTTAGAGTGACTAATAAGGATACAAACTTCCCTTTTCATTTTCATGTTATAAACTTGTTTAAATCTTGGTCAAACCGCCTAGGATTTGACCAAGATTCAAATGGGCATACAAATTCAGAAAAAAATTAAAAACCAATGCATATAGCATTCTTATGTCATATATATAGTAAGCATTAAAGTTGATAAACAAGGTCTAGACATATTCAAACCAGACAACTCATGTATATATCTACCCCTAACCCTAAACTCTGTCTTATGAAGTCAATCATGAAGAGAAGTGGTTTTGGGTTTCAAACATGGAAATTTCAAGAACCTCCCAAAAGCTTTATTTTAGAGTGACTAAGAAGGATCCATGCTTACCTTTTCATTTTCATATTTTGAACTTGTTTAAATCTTTGTCAAACCTAGGATTGACCAAAAGTTTCAAATGGGCATAAAATTCATAAAAAATCATAGAAATGAAAAACCAAAGCATATAGTCTTTGTATGTCATATAGCAAGCATTCAAGTTGATAAATTAATAAGGTTTGGACATATTGAAGCCCTACAAATCATGTATCTACCCCTAACCCTAAAACTCGGTCGATCTTATGAAGTCTAGCATGAAGAGAAGTCGTTTTGGGTTTCAAACATGGAAATTTCAAGGACACGCATCCCAAAAGCTTCATTTTAGAGTGACTAAGAAGGATCCATGCTTACCTTTTCAATTCATGTTATAAACTTGTTTTAATCATGGTCAACCCTAGGATTTGACCAAGATTCAAATGGGTAGAAAAATAAAAAAATCAGAAAAATGAAAAACCAAAGTACATATAGTCTTCTTATGTCATATATATAGTAAGCATTAAAGTTGATAAACAAGGTCTAGACATATATTCAAACCAGACAACTCGTGTATATATCTACCCTTAACCCTAAACTCTGTCTTATGAAGTCAATCATGAAGAGAAGTGGTTTTGGGTTTCAAACATGGAAATTTCAAGAACCTCCCAAAAGCTTTATTTTAGAGTGACTAAGAAGGATCCATGCTTACCTTTTAATTTTCATGTGTTTTAAACTTGCTTAAATCTTGGTCAAACCTAGGATTTGACCAAGATTCAAATGGGCATAAACATTCAAAAAAAATCAAAAAATGAAAACCAAAGTACATAGCCTAGCTTCTTATGTCATATATATATACAGTAAGCATTCAATTTGATGAACAAGGTCTAGACATATTCAAAACATAAAAGCATGTATCTACCCCCTAACCCTTAACTATGTCTTATGAAGTCAAGCATGAAGAGAAATGGTTTTGGGTTTCAAACATGGAAATTTCAAAAACATCCCAAAAGCTTAATTTTAGAGTGACTAAGAAGGACCCAAGCTTAATTTCAAGAACACCCCTCGCAAATCTTCATTTTAGAGTGAGTAAGAAGGATCGAGGCTTACCTTTTCATTTTCATGTTTTAAACTTGTTTAAATCTTGGTCAAATTAACCTAGCTAGTATTTGACCAAGATTCTAATGGGCATAAAATTCAAAAAAATCAGAAGAATGAAAAACCAAAGCACATAGCCTTCTTATGTCGTAAAGTAAGAATTCAAGTTGATAAACAAGGTCTAGACATATTCAAACTAGACAAATCATGTATCTACCCCTAACACTAAACTCTGTCTTATGAAGTCAATCATGAAGAGAGAAGCGGTTTTGGGTTTCAAACATGGAAATTTCAAGAACCTCCCAAAAGCTGCTTCATTTTAGAGTGACTAAGAAGGATCCATGCTTACCTTTTCATTTTCATATTTTATACTTGTTTAAATCCTGGTCAAACCTAGGATTTGACCAAGATTCAAATGGGCATAAAATTCAAAAAAAATAGAAGAATGAAAAACAAAAGCACATAGTCTTCTTATGTCATATAGTAAGCATTCAAGTTGATAAACAATGTCTAGACATATTCAAACCTGGCAAATCACATATATAGTAAGCATTCAAGTTGATAAACAATATCTAGACATATCAAACAAGAAAATTCATATGTATAGTATCTACTCCTAACCCTAAATTTGTCTTATGAAGTCAAGCATGAAGAGAAGTGCTTTGGGTTTCAAACATGGATTTTTCAAAAACCTCCCAAAAAGCTTCATTTTAGTGTGATTAAGAAGGATCCAAGCTTACCTTCTCATTTTCATGTTTTAAACTTGTTTAAATCTTGGTCAAATTAACCTAGGATTTGACCAAGATTCAAATGGGCATAAACAATTAGAAATAAACAGAAAAAATGAAAAACCAAATAACATAGCCTTCTTATGTAATATAGTAAGCATTAGTTGATAAACAAGATCTAGACATATTCAAACCAAAAAAATCATGTATCTCTACCCCTAACCCTAAACTCTCGGTCTTATGAAGTCAAGCATGACAAGAAGTGGTTTTGGGTTTCAAACATGGAAATTTCAAAAACCTCCCAAAAGCTTCATTCTAGAGTGTGACTAAGAAAGATCCATGATTACCTTTTCATTTTCATGTTCTAAACTTGTTTAAACCTTGGTCAAACATAGGATTTGACCAAGATTTTAATGGGCATAAAAAAATCGAAAAAAATCAAAAAATGAAAAACCAAAGCACATATATAGCCTTCTTATGTCATATAGTAAGCATTCAAGTTGATAAACAAGGTCTATACATATTCAAACCAGAAAAAGCATGCATCTACCCCTAACCCTAAACTCTGTCTTACGAAGTCAAGCATGAAGAGAAGTGGTTTTGGGTTTCAAACATGGAAATTTCAAAAACCTCCCGAAAGCTTAATTTTAGAGTGAGTAAGAAGGTTTATACATGTGTTCAAACCAGACAAATCATGTATCTATCCCCTAACCATAAACTTGGTCGATCTTATGAAGTCTAGCATGAAGAGAAGTCGTATGGGTTTCAAACATGGAAATTTCAAGAACATCCCAAAAGCTTCATTTTAGAGTGACTAGAAAAGATCCAGGCTTGCCTTTTCATTTTCATGTTTTAAAATGGGCATAAAATTCAAAAAAATGAAAAAATAAAAAACCAAAGCACATAGCCTTCTTATGTCATAAAGTAAGAATTCAAGTTGATAAACAAGGTCTAGACATATTCAAACTAAACAAATCATGTATCTACCCTTAACACTAAACTCTGTCTTATGAAGTCAATCATGAAGAGAAGTACGTGGTTTTGGGTTTCAAACATGGAAATTTCAAGAACCTCCCAAAAGATTCATTTTAGAGTGACTAAGAAGGACCCATGGTTACCTTTTCATTTTCATATTTTAAACTTGTTTAAATCTTTGTCAAACCTAGGATTTGACCAACACACATATAGTCTTCTTATGTCATATAGTAAGCATTCAAGTTGATAAACAAGCATGCATGTCTAGACATATTCAAACCCGACAAATCATGTATATACCCCAAACCATAAACTCTGTCTTATGAAGTCAACCATGAAGAGAAGTGGTTTTGGGTTTCAAACATTGTGATTTCAAGAACCCCCCAAAAGCTTCATTTTAGAATGACTAAGAAGGATCCAGGCTTACCTTTTCATTTTATGTTTTAAACTTGTTTAAATCTTGGTCAAACCTAGGATTTGACCAAGATTCAAATGGGCATAAACATTCAGAAAAAACAAAAAATAACAAACCAACGCACATATAGTCTTCTTATGTCATATAGTAAGCATTCAAGTTGATGAACAAGGTCTAGACATATTCAAAATAGAAAAAGCATGTATCTACCCCGTAACCCTTAAATTTGTCTTATAAAGTCAGGCATGAAGATAAGTGGTTTTGGGTTTCAAACATGGAAATTTCAAAAACATCCAAAAAGCTTAATTTTAGAGTGACTAAGAAGGACCCAAGCTTACCTTTTCATTTTCATGTTTATGCTTGTTTAAATCTTGGTCAAACATAGGATTTGACCAAGATTCAAATGGGCATAAACATTCAGAAAAAATTAAAAAATAAAAAACCAACGCACATTAGTAGCCCAAAATCGAACCAGTAGTTGGATATTTTTGAACTTGATCTGTAGTAGTGGGCAAACCCTAGATTAACCTATTTAATCATAGATTCGTAGGTCGATTTTTCTACTTTTTCATTATTACTATGCAACACTTGTGTGTTTGCCCGTCGAGTGAAACTCGGAGGAAGAGGGATCACTCGGAAGGAGAGAAGAAGGGAGTGCATTATGGTGTCTCCCTTTTTCGGGTGATGATGTTGACTGTTGTGCAGGTTTTGTCAGTGAGCAGGAGCTGCGAGCGAGCGAGCGAGGCCGAGAATGAGAGAGATTTCTTTTTTTTGTGAGAGGGACAACCGAAGGATCCTGAAGGACCCAGAGACTTCCAATACGCATCCTGATGCGTCTTCTCTTGACAAAGAAGATGGCCGGGAGTTTGCGTACCTACTGCACGTGACTTGTGCTCACTGAAGTGTGGGACCTCACGCATGGGCACCACACGTAAGTGACAGACCTGTTGGTGTAATAACTCGGGTGATCATAGAATTCTTTATGTCGTATAGTAAGGCATTAAAGTTGATAAACAAGGTCTAGACATATTCAAACAAGACAATCATGTATATATCTGCCCCTAACCTTAAACTCTGTCTTAATTATGAAGTCAATCATGAAGACAAGTGGTTTTGGGTTTCAAACATGAAATTTCAAGAACATCCCAAAAGCTGCTTCATTTTAGAGTGACTAAGAAGGATCCAGGCTTACCTTTTCGTTTTCGTATTTATACTTGTTTAAATCCTGGTCAAACCTAGGTTTTGACCAAGATTCAAATGGGCATTAAATTCAAAAAATTAGAATAATGAAAAACAAAAGCACATAGTCTTCTTATGTCATATAGTAAGCATTCAAGTTGATAAACAAGGTTGATACATGTGTTCAAACCACACAAATCATGTATCTACCCCCTAACCATAAACTCGGTCGATCTTATGAAGTCTAGCATGAAGAGAAGTCGTATGGGTTTCAAACATGGAAATTTCAAGAACCTCACAAAAGCTTCATTTTAGAGTGTCTGGAAAAGATCCAGGCTTGCCTTTTCATTTTCATGTTTTAAAATTGTTTAAATCTTGGTCAAACCTAGCTAGTATTTGACCAAGATTCAAATGGGCATACAATTCAAAAAAAATGAAAAAACAAAAAAAACTAAAGCACATAGCCTTCTTATGTCATGTATATATAGTAAGCCTTCAAGTTGATGAACAAGGTCTAGACATATTCAAAACAGAAAAATCATGTATCTACCCCCTAACCCTTAACTATGTCTTATGAAGTCAAGCATGAAGAGAAGTGGTTTTGGTTTCAAACATGGAAATTTCAAAAACTTCCCAAAAGCTTAATTTTAGAGTGAGTAAGAAGGATCGAGGCTTACCTTTTCATTTTCATGTTTTAAACTTGTTTAAATCTTGGTCAAATTAACCTAGCTAGTATTTGACCAAGATTCTAATGGGCATAAAATTCAAAAAAATCAGAAAAATGAAAAACCAAAGCACATAGCCTTCTTATGTCATAAAGTAAGAATTCAAGTTGATAAACAAGGTCTAGACATATTCAAACTAGACAAATCATGTATCTACCCCTAACACTAAACTCTGTCTTATGAAGTCAATCATGAAGAGAAGCGGTTTTGGGTTTCAAACATGGAAATTTCAAGAACCTCCCAAAAGATTCATTTTAGATTGACTAAGAAGGATCCATGCTTACCTTTTCATTTTCATGTTTTGAACTTGTTTAAATCTTGGTTAAACCTAGGATTTGACCAAGATTCAAATGGGCATAAAAATCCAGAACAAAATCTGAAAAAATGAAAAACCAAAGCACATAGTCTTCTTATGTCATATAGTAAGCATTCTAGTTGATAAACAATGTCTAGCCATATTCAAACCAAAAAAAACATGTATACCCCCTAACCCTAAACTTTGTCTTATGAAGTCAAGCTCAAGCATGAAGAGAAGTGGTTTGGGTTTTCAAACATGGAAATTTCGAAAACCTCCCAAAAGCTTCATTTCGGAGTGACTAAGAAGGATTCATGCTTAATTTTTCATTTTCATGTTTTAAACTTGTTTAAATCTTTTTCAAACCTAGGATTTGACCAAGATTCAAATGGGCATAAAAAATTCGAAAAAATCAAAAAATGAAAAACCAAAGCACATAGTCTTCTTATGTCACATAGTAAGCCATTCAACTTGATAAACAAGTTATAGACCTATTCAAACCAAAAAAATCATGTATCTACACCCCCTAACCCTAAAATCATATGTCTTATGAAGTCAAGCATGAAGAGAAGTGGTTTTGGGTTTCAAACATGGACATTTGAAAAGCCTCCCAAAAGCTTCATTTTGGAGTGACTAATAAGAAGGATCCATGCTTAATTTTTCATTTTCAAGTTTTAAACTTGTTTAAATCTTGGTTAAACCTATGATTTGACCAAAATTCGAATGGGCATAAAAATTCAAAACAAATCAAAAAAATGAAAATCCAATGCACATAGTACATCTTCTTATGTCATATACTAATTAAGCATTCAAGTTGATAAAAGCAAAGGCCTAGACATATTCAAACTAGAAAATCATGTATCTACCGGTAACCCTAAACTCGATTTGTCTTATGAAGTCAATCATGAAGAGGGTGTTTTGGGTTTCAAACATGGAAATTTCAAAAACCTTCCTAAAGCTTCATTTTGAAGTTACTAATTAAGAAGGATCCAAGCTTACTTTTTCGTTTTCATGTTTTAAATCTTGGTCAAACCTAGGATTTCACCAAGAGATACGTACAAATGGGCATAAAAATTCAAAAAATTAAAATAATAAAAAACCAAAGCACATAGTCTTCTTATGTCATATAGTAAGCATTCAGGTTGATTAACAAGGTCCACACATATATATTCATAGCAGAAAAGCATGTATCTACGTACCCCCCTAACAACCCTAAACTCTGTCTTAGGAAGTCAAGGATGAAGAGAAGTGGTTTTGGGTTTCAAACATGGAAATTTCAAAAAAAACTCCCAAAAGCTTCATTTTGGAGTGACTAAAAAGGACCCATGCTTACTTTTTCATTTCCATGTTTTAAACTTTTTTGAATCTTTGTCAAATCTCGGATTTGACCAAGATACAAATCGGCATAAAAAATCGAAAAAATAAAGAGAATGAAAAACCAAAGCACATAGTCTTCGTATGTCATATAAGTATTCAAGTTGATAAATTAAACAAGTTTTAGACATATTCAAACCACAAAAATCATGTATCTACGTACCCTAACCCTAAATTCTGTCTTATGAAGTCAAGCATGAAGGGAAGTGGTTTTGGGTTTCAAACATGGAAATTTAAAAAACCTTCCAAAAGATTCATTTTGGAGTGACTAAGAAGGATCCAGGCTTACTTTTTCATTTTCATGTTTTGAACTTGTTTAAATCTTGGTCAAACCTAGGATTTGACCAAGATTCAATTGGGCATTAAAAATTCAAAAAATTAAAACCAAAGCACATAGTCTTCTTATGTCATACAATACGCATTGAAGATGATAAACAAAGTCTAGACATATTCAAACGAAAAAAATCATGTTTGGGTGGAATTAAGCTGGACGGTGTCCAACATGGTGCCAAACTACTCGAAGGGCTCTTCTCTAAAACACTAATATGACATTCTGGTATTTTCCCTAGCTATGTACAAACTGATGAACAATCCATGTTTTTCGATTGCCTTTTTGAACCACTTGTAGTTTGATTTCATATCTAGGAGAAATCACTGGGGGAGGGGGACAAATGTGTTACTTTTTGTTGCATCGCTCGTATCCTTCCCGCGTAGAAAAAGTGTTAGGCGAGTAGTAGAATGGCATGACCTACAAAGTAAAATTTTGAATATAACCAAAATATACCAATTGATTTTTTCCGAAATGGGGGAAAAATCGCCCGAGCTTCTGCATCCAAAGGATGCACACGACTTTTTTTTATTAGATTATTCACGAATCTTACAAGAAACAATGCAAAAGATCAAACTCGAAGCAACCTTACTATACCTATAGTGGGATGAAGAGGGTGACAATTGATAGATGAGTTAACTTGGCTTCATGGGTGTGTGACCTGAGATTGAGCCATGGTACATTTTGCCAACAAAGTAGCAACTGAGTTGGCTTTCGACCTTAGCTGGCGTATACGTTGGGTACGTAGGCGTGCATTGGAAGGATGCATTATGTCGGTAAAGTTTTCAAACGTTCAAACTTTTCCGGTTTCTCATACAGTATTTGGCTCCTTGAGAAGCATTGATGTGATCATATAAGGTTATGCAAAACTTCCCCTTTCCCGTACTTGCCCGAGCACTCGACACCCCTCGTCCCATGGCGACTCCTCCAGCCTTAGCCCCGTGCACCCAGGCTCCACGACTCAGCCTCGGAGGGGTGTGCGCTAGAAGCTCGCAAATATCTGTGTGCCACTGGTGTGCGATGAAGCAGGCGGCTCTGTGTCTTGCTGTGGCTAGACTCCTGGCGCCCTTTGATCTAGGAGAGGGAGAGGAGGGAGGGGGTCCCATGAAGCGGCGGTGGCCCAGGTATCGGCGGCAGCCCAGCAAAGAGCGGCAAAGTGGGCTGGTCGGAGCAGAGGCATGCGCCGGGGGCGAACCTCGCCGGGTGAGGATGCTTCCATTGTGAAGAAGCACGTGCCATCCAGGGCTTCGGGTTCGCCAACAAACTCAGCGCCTCGTTCCATGGCGATGCCGTCGTGGGGACGTCGGGGGCGGCGGCGACGTGCTGCAGCCCCAGCCTTTAGTGGGGACCAAAGTGCGACCGACCACATCACGGCGTCGGCAGCATTGGGGATGCCGATGGGCATCCACTCCCACACACAGATTTGGGAGGTTCTGGCCCGGCCGAGTTCCAAACTTCCACCATCGGAGTCGAGGGCTTGGTACTTCAAATTCCGAATCAGGCAATCCTTCGACCCCAATCAGCTTCTGCCTGTGGTCCAAATCCGAGATATTTTGGCGGCAGCTATGCTGGTTAAGCTTAGCCGGACAGCGGCAATCGACGATCTGCAAGACCTAGATGCCTTCCGAGGATTTGCAGCAGCCGTCAATGCACTCGTGGAGGCATCGCATGCTGGTAGCAGCGGCGAATGCGAGTATGTTGGTTTTAATCGCTTTGTATGCTTTTGTCATAGAAATCAATTTTCTAATTCTCATTCGATTGAAAATTAGACCCATTCACAGATACGGAGACTTGCTTCACATTTGGAATTACACAAAAAAGATCCATCAACTCTCAAACAATGGACACTAGTAACGTGTAGAACTAGAAATTACACAAGATTTCTGTACTCCTAGTACTACTACTTCAACGCTACATGTTGTTTACACGTGGAAATTGCTCAAACTACCGCTTATTGCTGCCTTTGTTGCGTAAACACTTATTTAAACTGTTATTTTTTTCGCACAAACCACCAACTATCGTGTTCTGTTGCAGGGAGGTTCAAATTTAGGATTGAGCTGTTTAAGAGCAAATCAGATGATCGGGGATCACCAACTACTAGTTTTAATTGCAAATAGAATCGATTTTCCAAAATTATGAAACGCACTTAACGGTCGAATTACTACAATTATTTTGAAGGTTTGATATTTTCATCATTTTTGTGTGAATCTCACACCAAGTGACACAACTTTCAGACGGAATACAAAATATTTCAAACTTCATAGATTTGTTAGCTCAAATATTTTTAATTACTAGCATTTTCAGTATTTTAGAAAGTCGAAGCACTATATTTTGGCTGAATGTTAGAAAATATATTTCATGATTATCCCATATTAGTTAAGAAGTACATAAACTAGTAGTAGTAATAAAGAACAGAGGGAGTTTATGGAGATACATCCATTAAGGACATGTTAGTGTGTGTTGGTGTATTACTTATGCCTTCTTTGGTTAATACACTTCTCAAGTGATCCCTGCAAACCCTCTATTCTTGCCTAGAATAAAAAAACTCCCCATCAAAGTATTAGTGCATTTTTTGGATGAGTATTCGAGAGGATTGGGTGAACACCAAGGATTTGCATAGGAAATTGGTAGAATTGAATCCTTGGCTGTTTGATTTGTAGGATTGTTTCCGATAGGAATTTTTCCTAAGGATTCCTTTGCACAGATTCCATAGGAAATTAAACATCTACTCATGCCTCTTTTTAAGAATCCTTTACTTTTCCTATGGTGGAATCAAACAAAGTTTGGTTTCTATGAATTCCTATAGGATTGGAGTGGACATGACATTGCAATCCTACATTTTTCCTATTCCTACATCTTTCGGTAGGCATTTGCCTAGAATAAATAACCATGTGTATTAGCAATAAAATAGATGTTTATTTCTCTAAAGCATCTTGCAGTCGTACTACATGGCTTAAGAGACAATATTATTACGATAGTTACTACATTTTATTGGATGATGAAGTGATAGCCCTCATCAATGCATTGTTAATTATTAGGGCATGGGTCGCACGGATTGAGCTTCAGTGACTTTGCCAGCCCACAAAGTCACTGACTTTGTGTCACTGACTTTGTTAATTATAATGAAGGGTTCCACATTGCCCCACTTGTAAGTGACACAAAGTCAGTGACTTTGTGGGCTGGCAAAGTCACTGAAGCTCAATCCGGGTCGCACGTGATTTACGAGTGCACCGCACGATCGAGAGCCGCCGTTCCTCTTTGCTTTCTACCGATGCGGCGGAGCTCCTTCCCACACCCACGAACAACTGAAAGCCACAACTGCTGGGGAAAAGTCTTGCGCCGAGAAAATCTACAACCGTGGTTGAGTACATGTGTTTCTTAAGATACGAGTGCTCCAATGCATTTTTTCTTTCCTTTTACTAATTTACCTTGAAAATCCCGCACGTCCACTTATTTGTGGACGGAGGGAGTATCACGCCAAGAGGAAGTAGGACAATAGTGGGCGCTTGAGCATCCACAATGTATAGTATAGCCCGCCTACATGGCACTTTTGCCAGCTGTTGGCTCTTCTATTGTTCTTGCTCTGCCTTCCACAATGTAGCCGGTGCCCAATTGCTGAAAAAGCTAACACGTCACCACGTTTTGAGGCACCGAGGTCACAACGTAGAGCATCGCTTGTCAAAAAGGAAGTGAGCCCACATTTGATAAAGAATCCATTCAGCTAACCATCGAGAGGGGATATTCCGCAACTAGTTGCGCCCGCACCCCATTTTTGGCTACACGTTGTGGATGCTCTAAGAAACCCCGATTGTGAAAGGCCAAGGCGTACTTCTTTTGGTCACGCAAAATTCAAAATACTGCCATGGACATTGAATTGACATGACAACACAGAGCTTGGGATGTCCAAATTTGCACGTTAGACCAGTGACTTGTTCTTCACCTTTTCAGAGGGAACAGTGACTTTTTATTATGGGTCTATACACTTTCCAAGAAACAAGAGGAGATGCTGTAGAGTGTAGAGGAGCAAAGTCAAGCGCCCCGCCCCCACCTGCCCTATTTCGGTTCACCTCCATCGTCTACCTCCGCCCCCGCCCGCACCCACTCTCCAATCGACCACCTTCCATAGCACGCGCCAGTGCCGCCGCTATGCAGCTTTAGAATCAGATCCACCGCCCAGTTTGAGAGCCTCCGTTCTTCATCTTCCCCCCCACCTGCGGCCATCGAAACCAAATTTAACTCCAATCATTTGAACCCAAACCTCATAGACCCACCCCCTGCCCTGCGATGGCGGCATCGAACAAGGAAAATGATGACTCTGAACAGTTTCAGAAGGTCTTTTCCGAAGGTCCCCTTGAAGAACTCGTAACAAGATGCGACGTCATCACCGCCGCGAGCCTCGTCGGTTCGTCCAAACTATTTTTCGACTCTGCAAATGATAGTGCAACTCTATCTGTTTCTCTCCCGTTTGGGCTCCCATGTGTTCTTCATTCTCACCCGATGAAGGTAGCACGGGATTGCAAGCTCAGGCCACTCGACAGGTTCTCCTGCGATGCTGTGATGCCAGACGGTACGGGTAAGCAGTGGGTAGGTGCCAATGGAGATTGGGTTGCCATGGTTGACACTGGCTTTCCTGCTTGCAAATGGAAACTTGTCAACGTCTACACTCGCCGTGAAATTCCTCTCCCTGTGCCGTTTGAAACCACCCACATTCCAAATATATACCACCACAACCTTCGTGCTATTATATTTCACAAGATATATATTTGCCAAGTTCCCACAGCTGCTGGGGGGTACACAAATTTCTCTCTTGTTGCTGTTTTTGACATCAGAGTTGCCCTCCTTTACGGCGCTGATTCTGAATGGACAGTTCTTACAGAGCCCAAGTCCCACATCTTTTACAATTACAGCGATGCAATTCTCCACAATGGGCTTGTGTTTGCCACAACTCATACTGGCACTGTTCACGCATGGAAATCTCTGCAAGCTGGTAATTTTCCTCCGGACGTAGTGTATGATGAGCTTCATTATTCATGGCTGTAAAGATAATTTTAATGCACAAACTTATTAATTTTCGAACCTGACTGATCTGACTTGGGGCATATTTGCTTCGGATGAAATTTCATTGGTATTTAGACTTTTTATTCGAGATGATTACCATAGAAAAAATTGAGGATTGTATAATTAGGAGTTTTATTCTCGTATTGAATTATGTTGGATTTTGACCTCTACTTGAACTTCTTGAAATGAATCCTTTGGTTTCCCATGTGATGTACTCAAATACACCAATATGCTGTATTATTGAATGGAAATGACATTATATCATCCCATCTGAATCCTAATGCGTTTTCCCAATTCTTACGTTTTCAGATTTGTGCAAACCAAACATGCCCTTCTTAACAGTAATTTCGTTTTCAAGAAGGTCCTCCGCTGATCGTAGAGCCACCATCCATTGTGTTTGAATGGCGGTGTGCACTTGATGATGCTCTTGGCCATGATCACGAGGTCGATTATGGTGTGTGGTGGTTAGCAAGATCTATAGATGGTTCTAGACTTCTTCTGATCCATACACTGGGCATTGCTGATGAAAGGGAATATTCATGTAAAGTATGCCATACTGCTTCTGATCGTCATGTTCATCATGGTCGCACTGTTGGCAACTATGCTTCTGGGTTTGGTTGCCTGGTGTTCACGAAATACACTAGTAAGTTAAATGAAGGTATTCCATGGGAAAAGATGGACGACCTTGGAGAATATTCTCTTTTCCTTGGAGTGAACTATCCGATTATGCTGCCATTAGGCGGTGCAGATGTTGTCCCAGGATGTCTGACGAGAAGAAATTGTGTCTACACCTTGCCGAATGAAGCATGGCTTCGCAATTCGCAGCTGCCTGAAATATGCTGATTCAGTCTGAATCGTGAAGATTGCGCCGTTGGTTTCCGAACCAACGCCTTGGAGAAAACATGCAAAACAAAAAAAGATAGGTACCTGGTAAAGACACCGCTTTGGTTCATCCCAAACTTTACCAACGCCCCGGATTGGAACAAGTGTGATGTTTAATTATGAAACAGGTCCTGCAGCCATTGTAGCTACTGGTAGTATGTAATTTCATAGCTAATGAACGAGGCACTTGTGGTCTACTAATTACAACTTTTTTGTAAAGAGGTGGTCTATAAGTAATACCCCTCTCTTCATTGATGCATTTGTGGTCTACATGATGGTACTCTTAAATATATGGGTGTGGCTCCTCAACACATAATGTGGAGGTATTATTGTGTTAAAGTTGAAGGCTTGATCAACTATAGGTTCACTTCTCTAGTTACACTACTAGGTACTCCGGTTGGCTATGTTGTGATGAACACATTGTGTTCTGTTGTTTGGTGAAGACAAAAGTAGAACTATGGTATGCTTATGTTTAAGACCAAGCGAGGGTTTAGCTTGAGATGTTAAAAGTCAGATTTGAACTATTTTTTGATATGGAAATTTGAAATATATATGGTACTGCATATGATTATGTATAGCAACAAGCGACGAAAGGGCTGATGCTCATATTCCTTGTCGGCAGGAGGGCTATGTGTGCGGCGACTTGAGCCAAATTAGAAGGCCATAGCTATGTCGATTGGTCCTTGAAGTTGGAGGGGCTAGGATTTCGGATGAGCGGAGTGGGGGAAGTTGTTGCTCATGGAACAAAAGTCCTTAAAATAATAATATTGGTATATACAAGGTATATACTTGTACTATTTTAGTACTATAATAAGTATATCGGGTTCATCAAAAAGAAAATTATCTCGGGTCACAACCACGTGGGGTCAAGGTGAGGGAAAGTTGGTCAATACCTCGGAATCTGTTACCACTATATCCCCGCCCCAAGTTCTAATGAGCAAGTGCGGTTATTTTTTTTACTCCGTAGAAGGGAAATAGTGGTTCCTCTCCCCCGGAAACATAGGCCCCGCATCTCCACCTCCTAGTATCGTAGTACTACTGCATCTTCTCCAAAAAACCCTCTTCTGTCTCTTTCTCCCATTCACCCCTCTCTCCCTTGCATTAGATTACCGACTCCAATGAAGCAGAAGCGTAAGGTTGAGGAGATTCCTGATTGCTACCACCAGTCCATGGGGTGGGGCAACCTCCACTACCCACTGGTGGAGAACATAGCCGAGCGGGCGGATATCCTCAGCACTGGTCGCCTCGCTCGAGGCATGATCGGCATGCGGCATGCCATCTGCGGAGCGCATAAGGTTCCGTTCGGTGTACCGAGCGTGCTCCACTGCAACCCCGAGACATGGCCAGACGACCGCGACAATACTGTAAGAGTATTTATTTATTTACTCATCTCGTTTCAGCTTGTGTTTTTTCAATCAATTTTTCTTACTGCCAAACATCATGCATATATTTAGACTCAACATCATCACCTAATTTGGGAGTACTGTAAGGTTTGCTGCCTTCACTATGCACATGTACTCTTCGGAATTGCTTTATTTATCCATTGCATCTGTGCGTCAGTTCTGCACAATCCGCTCTTCATTCTGTCGAATACCTTGCATGCATAGACAATTTTAAAACAAATCCTATTTGCAGGGCATTCACGCGTTGCTGATGCCATTAGACAAGCCGACAGTTCCAGCATTTATCCATACCAAGGAGGAACTGGATGGACATGGACCCATGCACTGGGTGAGTTGTAACGACGACTGGGTGGCATTTGTCCAGCAGGATGGGCACTTGACGATCCGCAACATATACATATCAGATACTATTATACCTCTTCCATCTCTGCAAGATGCAGGAATTTCTTTGGGCCCTACTCGTGAATGGTGGAATGCCAGCCCACCATTCCTCTTCAAATACAAAATAGATAAAAGTTTGGAACTGCTCAAAGTACGGATCGTCAAGAGGCCGTACAAAGATGATCTAGCAGGGCCATGGCATTACGAGGTAATCATTGTATTTGACTACTTGATCGCTATCCTACTAGCGCCCCTAGAAAAGGAGTGGAAGATCCTGGGAAACCCCAAATTCTTTGAAGGAACCAGCTATGTCGATGCCATGGGCATTCCTGGATATGGTACAAGTTCACACCTGCATCGTGTATACGCAGTTACATATCCGTATGGAGATGTTCTGGTTTGGGAACCATATACCTGGGGTGAGTCTTTGTTTTATGTCTTAACTAGTAAATGGCATGATGCACATGTTGGACCAATTACGATTCACAATACTGATGTAAGTTGCGTTCTAAATGTTGTTCAAACTTTCAATACAACTAGTAATTTGGTTATACCATCAAAATAAGTGTGAGCATACAGTTAAAAATATGAACAAAAAATTGGAACCTTTCTTAATCACTATCAAGTGGGACGTGTGATATCGGTGTGAGACTGCTCTGATTTTTCTTCATAATGGAAACATGACGGTTCTAGAAACACGTGGACACTGGTGTGGTATTTTTTTCACGCGAATACCTCTAATCCCAACCGTTAGATTTTGGACACCAACAGTTGGAATTGCTGCTACATGTCTTGTTCAAAACTGGTGCCTTATAGTAGTAGAAGATAGAAGATAGAAGATAGAAGAGAAAAGATAATTTACAGTGTAGTTCCTACTTGCTGCATTGTGGTTGATCTTTGTGCATTGCAGGGACACATGCAGCCCCGCGTCTCATTGACGCCCCTGTCATTGAAGATGAAGAAGCAGAAGCGGCTGCAATTTTGGCTCAAATCGAGGGAGATGCTGTCATGGAAGATGATGAAGAAAATGTGGCTCAAGGCGATGGAGGTGCCGATGAAGATAATGATGCTGATGTAGAAGAATTAGAAGAAGAAGAATTAGAAGAAAAAGAATTAGAAGAAGACGAATTAGATGAAGAAGAATTAGATGATGAAGAATTAGATAATGATGGTGATAATCATAATGATGAAGATGAAGATGTATTTCTTGGATTTTCTGACCAACGCACTTGGTTCCTGGCACCAATGAGAGCAGAGTCCATTACTGGTGAATCTGATCTCGCGTGGATTCAGGTTAAGGGTTATCGGCCCTTCCTCGGTCCTCCAATATTACATATGGGTAACAAGCTGAGGTCTTATCCTTTGGTACAGTGCTACATTTTCTTGAGATCTACCCATACCTTGGACACTGTAGAAGAGGCAAGGTGGGAAAGATTGAACAATTTGAAGGGGCATTCTTTATTTCTTGGACTCAATCACCCAATTTTCATGCTACCCCCGCCAATCGACACCGAGGCTGCAGAACCAGATTTCCAATTGTTCAAACCTGACTGTGTCTTTGCTACCCACAATCGCGCCCGTGATACATGGATACGTCCAAGGCCAAATTGGTGCAAAATGCACGTCAATGGAGGTCATGCCATAGGCTCCAGATTGCAGTACAAAAAAGAGAAGATTGAACATAGAGCTGAAGCACCCATGTGGTTCGTCCCAACACTTCCACCTGTTTTTCCTTGAGAAATAAGAGACGGATGGTGACCTTATTTTATAGAGAAAACATAGTGTTCGTGAGCTTAACCTCATGAACATTCGCTGTTCGGTTTTTGATGAAATCAAAATTTTACAGAGATGAAGATCTTTGTTTGAATCCCGTGCTGAACATATTTTTCACAAATTAGCTACCCGTATTGTGATGAATACATGCTGGTATGTTGTTTGGTGGAGTAGCAGACATGAAGATCTTTGTCCTGAATACCACAATGGACATCTTTTTTTCTTCAAAAATTAGCTAAGCTCGCGCTATTAGGCGCAAATTCCAAGAGATTTGGTGCTCTTGGGCACCAGTGCTCCTGCTATTTTAGAAAAAATAAAAAACATATTTATGTGTTTAAAAAAATTAGAAAACAAATCATGGTGTAGCTAATGAATTGTCCCATAAGCGTGCAAAATTTCAGTTTCAAATACAAAAAATTCTGGGCTACACAAAAATAACAAACGTGTGGATCTGGGTATGCATATTTCAGATCTCCAAATTTCAACAGATTTTGTCTTTTTTGTGTAGTCTACAATATAAAGAATTTCATATTAAAATTTTACACGCTTGTAGGTTACTTTATTTATTATGTCTGCATTTATTTCCAGATTTTTTTGAAACAAATATGTATGATTTTTGATTTTTTTTTAAACAACAGGAGCACTGGTGCCCATGAGCCAAAGACACTTTTCGCAAATGCCTTCAGTAAAGGAACGGATGGTGACCTTATTTTATAGAGAAACCATAGTGTTCATGAAGTTAACGTCATGAACACACGCTGTTCGGTTTTTGGTGAAATCAAAATTTAGCAGAGATGAAGATCTTTGTTTGAATCCCGTGATGAACACATTTTTCCTAAATTAGCTACCCGTATTGTGATGAATACATGCTGGTCTATTTTTTGGTGGAGTAGCAGACATGAAGATCATTGTTTTGAATACCACGCCGGACATCTTTTTTTTCTTCAAAAATTAGCTAAGCTCGTGCTATTAGGCGCAAATGACTTCAGTAACGATCAGGGTTCCAGCGCTGCTCCATGTACCACATTTTTTTTTTGGTAAGGGTACCCCTATGTACCACCTTACCAATAAAAAGTTCTCAAAAAAAAACCTTTCCAATAGAAAAAGGGCATGTCTAGCGAGCACGCACGTGCTCGTTGGTTAATCTTGGCACACCCTTAAATAAGGAAAATTCATGCCCCATCCTCCAAAAGGTATAAAAGAAAAGATTATGTACACGGTGGTAAGTGTACCAGAAGGAAAGGCATGAAATAATTTAGATTAATTTTCCTTTATAAATGTTCAAAATCGTATAATTTTGCACAAGATGTCGAAATTAAGATCCGCTTTCACTTTTGAATTTCTTGCGGTGAGCTCTTCAAAACTAGATCTCATTTCGATGTATTTTGATAAAGTTTTTTCTAAAGCAACTTCTACGTGCGACAAAGCAATTATAATGCAAGACGATGCAACTTTAGTGCGGGACGAAGCAACTTTGCTACACAGCGTAAATCTACATTCACAATGAAAGTTGCATCGCTGGATGCCAAAGTTGCTCATCCATACATCAAAATTTATTCGGTGGACACCAAAGTTGCTTTGATGGACGCCAAAATTAGACCATCACAAACCAAATTTGCTCTCTCGAGTACCAAAGTTGCTCTGCAGGACACTAAATTTGCTCGGTCGGACGCCAAAGTTGCTCTGCAAGGTTAAAAAACTACGTCGCTGGGCGCCAAAGTGTAGGATAACGTTGCATAGAAAACAAAAAATTTCCTACCGCGAACACGAAATCCAAGCCAAGATGCAATCTAGAAGACGGTAGCAACGAGGGGATTATCGAGTCTCACCCTTGAAGAGATTCCAAAGCCTACAAGAGGAGGCTCTTGTTGCTGCGGTAGACGTTCACTTGCCGCTTGCAAAAGCGCGTAGAAGATCTTGATCACGATCGGTTCCGGTGCCACGAACGGGCAGAACCTCCGTACTCGGTCACACGTTCGGTTGTTGATGAAGACGACGTCCACCTCCCCGTTCCAGCGGGCAGCGGAAGTAGTAGCTCCTCTTGAATCTGACAGCACGACGGCGTGGTGTCGGTGGCAGTGAAGAAGTCCGGCGGAGCTTCGCTAAGCTACGCGGGAGATATGGAGGAGAGGGGGGCGGCTAGGGTTTGGGAGGGGGTGGCCGGCCACTAAAGGGGGGCGGCCATCTTGTGGTCTTGGGGTGGCCGGCCCCCTCCCTTGGCCCCTCATTATATAGGTGGATTCCCAAGAGTTAGTCTCCAAGTCTTCGAATAAGACCCGAACCAAAAACTTCCCATAAGAGGGGGAAACCTAGCCAAGCTAGGACTCCCACCAAGGTGGGAGTTCCACCTCCCATATGGGGGGGTGGCCGGCCCCCTAAGGGGGAGTCCACTTGGGATTCCTCCCCCACTAGGGTTGGCCGGCCATGGAGGTGGAGTCCCATGTGGACTCCACCTTCCTTGGTGGTTTCTTCCGGACTTTTCTAGAACCTTCTAGAACCTTCCATAGAACCTTCCGCGACATTTTAATTCACATAAAATGACATCCTATATATGAATCTTATTCTCCGGACCATTCCGGAACTCCTCGTGATGTCCGGGATCTCATCCGGGACTCCGAACAAATATTCGAACTCCATTCCATATTCAAGTACTACCATTTCAACATCCAACTTTAAGTGTGTCACCCTACGGTTCGTGAACTATGCGGACATGGTTGAGTACTTACTCCGACCAATAACCAATAGCGGGATCTGGAGATCCATAATGGCTCCCACATATTCAACGATGACTTTAGTGATCGAATGAACCATTCACATATAATACCAATTCCCTTTGTCACTGTTGTCGTCAGAAACCCACCGGCGGGCAGCGACGGGCAACACCGTAGAGCCGGGAACAACCTAGAGCTACGGCTGGCTGAGGTCCCTCCGAGCGACGGCCCGCAAAGCCTTTCTGGTCACACGTCCGATGCTGATTGCAAGGGCATGCCACCTGACCTATACCTGGCCAGGAAGGTGATGGAGATGCCTCGCTTAGTTTCCTGCATGGCATACACGTAAACATTAAATACGAGCCTCGATCGGCTCTCAGGTTATCCTGTGAATCGGCTCAAGGAGCCGATCCACCCATGATTCGTACGGGGTGCACGAATATATGGTGGTCCTGCTTGATCAAGATAAAGCTAATTAGATCTACGACGATTTAGGGTTTTCGCCGCATAATCGGATCATCCTACTCCAGGTTGGGCCTCGCGGCCACGCACGGTGATCGTAGTTTCCATCCTAAACAAGGCCTAAAAACCAACATGAAGTTGATCCCCGGAACATCCTGTTTAGGACTAGCGAACGACACCCTACGTGCCGCTGGATCCTCCCCCCCTTTGTAAGGCCTAACTATTGCAGATATTAAACTAATCCTTGTAGAACAAGGAGCAATCGTAACGGATCAGATCTACCAAATAATGATCAAGCGGGGTGCCGCCCCCACACCTAAGATAGGTGTGAGGGCGGCTAGACATGCAAGGGTTGCACTACGATAGCATGTTACGCGAAGAACTATGCTAACCCTAACACATCTATGATAACTACGTTGCTCGCCATCAACAAGGCTTCAGTACGAGCAACGCATGAACAACGTGGAGCTTGTGCTGCCTAGATCGCAAGATGCGATCTAGGCAGCATGTCGCTTACCGGTAGAAACCCTCGAGACGAAGGAGTTGGCGATGCGCCGAGATTGATTTGTTGGTTGAACGTGTGTTGTTGTTTATTCCATAAACCCTAGATACATATTTATAGTCCAGCGGACTTTCTAATTTAGGCGTGCACCTAACCGTGCACGGGTAAAACTCTAACTAAGATACGATCTATTATAATACAGATATATGGGCAAGCTAGCCCAACTTTGCATATAAGGCCGATCTACGTATTTTCTTCGTATATAATCTTCAAGCCCATCTTGATCGTGGCCCACCTCTGACTTGGTCAAATTCTGGTGATAACACATGCCCCCCTGGTTTTGGAATTATCAATTCCAAAATCACTCCGTTTTTTCTTCGTCGGGTCATGTCATGGCAGAACCGTTGCAGTATCCTTTATCATGATGTCTTGTCTCCTCAACTTCTTGCAAAACTTGATAACTTTAGCACCATTTCCTTGGAAACCGCAATGGCTTTAAATCCCCCATTAGGCTCCTCCTTATTGAACTGTGCCGATTGACTAGCCTCCTTCATCCCCTTCCTCTGTTCTCGCTATCGGCACTAAAAAAATCCTCTTTCCCTGTAGCAATGTCTTCTTCTCCCTCCGTCTCCTCCGGCCTTTCTTTCCAATCTTCTTCCCCAAGCGAGCCAATGTCGGAGCCCGAGTGGGACTTCGATCTCATGTCAGACGGCGACATGCCCCTGACCGATGAGGAGGGCGACCTCCACCTCCTTGTTGAAGGGGAACTGGAGAGCGAAGACGAGGATGACCTCTCCTCCTGGAGGAATCCCACTTCCTATGATAAGGAGGAGGAAGACGAGGATGCGGAGGAAGAAAAGGAGGAGGATGATTCCTCCTCCTCCACTGGATACCCGCCGGCGAAGCGCCTCCGTGTTTGGGCAGATAGTGAAGATGACGATGACGACGCAGAGGAAGAAGCTCCGGTCGAGGGCTGGAGCAGCAGTGACGAGGAGTTCTCCGGAAGCAGCGCCGGTGATAGCTATGATGCCGACGACGAGGGCAGCGAGGATTAGTGACATAGCATCAGTAGTATGCGAGCAATCGTCTCTTCTTTTGTTCCTCTTTGAGCAATCGGCTCTTCATTGTAAAAAACCCTCCTTTGTTAATGAAGAAGCATTTCCAGTCAATTGTTTTGCCGATAGTCAAAGTCACACAATCTCCAAAAAGAGCCGATGGCATCGCATCGGTCTCTATCATAAAAACACGAGTAACGTCGACCTAGCCGCCCTTCCAAACGGTAACCTGCGACCTCCATCTGAAAAGACAAACTCAGATCCCCAAATCGCCGCCTGAGCAGTTCCAAACCACAACCACCTACACAGATCTTGACCGCGCCGCCCCCAGCTCCTTCAACGCATCCCATGGCGGAATCATCCAATACCGATACTACGGCTTCCGGACTGAAGGTAATCCTCAACCTCCTCTCGCCGTTCGACTTGACATGGGATTAATGGCAAACACCTGAATTAATGTCTCGCTCCGCTACTAATTTAGGTTTCAGACATTCTCCTGCCACATCCTTCTCTCGCAAATTCGATGTGCCTCGGTCCTCGTTCTTCTGAGAGTCCTGCCCTGTTAATTTCATGCGAAGCTAACAGAATCCCCTTTGTGAGCCAAAACCTAGATCTGACTTCCTGGGCCGACTGCTTGCGAGCCTGGCCTAATCCTCCTGAGGGTTGGGTGGCATGGTACAATAGAGTATCAAAAACCCACTATGCCACTTGGGAAACCATAGGGATAGCCGATGCCCTGTCATTATCATTATCTCCTCTTGAGAAGAATGAGAACATCCTGAAAACCATCGGCTACTTCTGGTCTGATGCACTGAACTGCTTCATGTTTGGTCATGGCCCTATGAGACCGACCCTGCTGGATGTGGCCATGATCACAGGGCTAGACATTGCATCCCCCAGCCCTTCTGCATTCAAACTGCCAAAAGTCCCTTTCACTCTTTCCTCTAAAAAAGAGTGTACCAGCTGGGGCGCCTATCTCAATCGTTATATGAAAACCAAAGGCCCCGTGACGGAGAGGGAGCACACAGCCTTCCTGAATTTCTGGCTGGAGCACTTCATATTCTGCGGCCCATCACTTGCTCCCACCAAGAATTACCTCTCCCTGGCCTATGAACTTGCTAAAGGCACCCAACTCGGCCTAGGCAAACTATTTTTTGGAGAGATTTATCGATCCCTTCAACTGATGTCTGTCAAACTGTTCTCTCGAAAGACAGTTAAAACTGGCGGCCCCTGGTGGTTCATTCAGTTGTGGGCCCAACTATACTTCCAAAACCAAATCCCAGACTTCCAATCGCTGACCACCTGCACCTTTCCGGATGTAAATGGAAAGGAAATTCGATGCACCAGCTACGGCCAAGCCCTGTATGGTCTCCCGGGCAGCAGGCTGATCCCCAAGGAAGCAGTAGGGTGGTTTAAGATTTTCTTCCAAGGTTTGGACAACCCCCTGTTCCATCCTTATACTGAATCGGCAAATTTTGAAAACCCAGTCTCTTTCCGATTGGATGACTTTGCCGATGACGCCAGCACACAGCATTTGTACTCCCTCATGATTCGTCCTTGCTTCCTCCCTGTTGGCATGAGTACCTCGAACCGGATCATAAAGCCCGGTTATGAGTGTTACCAACCGGTAGTGGCAGCCCGACAGCTTGGTCTCGGACAGGTGCCTCCACACTTCTTCTTACACCACCTGACAGCAAGTAGAGCTGAACTGCCTGACATCCTTACTGCCCAAAGGTGTTATACCTTCTTTGATGCTTTGGCCATCCCAATTCCTCACGACCTCCGCTTCTCCTTCACTACCGATGGTTTTGAAACTTGGTGGTCTATGTGGAAGACCCACGTCTTCAGGAGGGCTCTAGGACCGCTGCTGAGAGAGCTTGACGCCGAGTATGACATCCCTGCAGACCAGGTACCATCACTTAAGCATTTCTTGTAACCGCCTTATGGTGATCGTCTGTGACCTGACTCGTTCTCCTGGCAGCAACAAGATGGTCCGGCTCCCACACAAGCCGACGGTTCCCCTTTCGTATTCCTTCCTCCGGCACCAGTGGTTCTCTTCTGCCAGAGCTCGCCACCCCTGAAGAAAGTCATAATGCAGAGTCAGCCGATTTCACCGAAATCGGCTCCCAAGAGTAAAGCATCTTCGGGGCCGGTTGCCCCCCGAGCCTCGACTCAGGCGAGGACGGCAGTGAGGAAGGTGGCTGCCAGGAAAACCCTGAAGCGTAAAGCTCCGGCCCAAGAAAGCTTGCGTGTAAGTTGGTTCAGACCCTGTAGACACTTGTCCGCTTTCAACAATTTGTTTACAACACGCTCGTATTCTTTCCTACAGGCCTCCACTGAAGGAACCTCCAGCGGGGCCGAAGAAACCAGTCAGGGGGACTCGAGCTCGGGTAATTCCGAGAGGTCCACCACCCAGAGCCAGACGGCTTCACCAGCGCCGGCTTCCAAGAAAAGGTCGATCACTGAACCCCCTGCCCCCCAAGCCCCGACCAGATCGGGGTCACGCACGAAGCGCCGCTGCGTCAAAAGGGCTCGTAAGAACCCACGAGCCTCTTCATCAAGCCAGGAGGTTTCAAATGTAATCATCTTCTTGGTTATACTTCATGCTATCCCGTCGTCATTCGGATCGGCTAATCACTTCCTCCTGCAGGCCGAAGAAACTTCTAGCGGAGACGTTGAGGAGGTACCGATGCCGTCCGCTACCCTGGATCTAGCTACCTCGACGATCGCGGCTGCCCAAGTGGCTGACCCATGCAAGTCCACAGAAAAGCCGATTGTTACGACATCGGCTGTTCCTCCTACAATGGGAGAGGTATGCCCCTCCTCCTTGGCTCCATCAATTCCTTCGTTGCATGCTAACTCACTTTGTTTGCCCTATCAGGGTTGTGATCTCTCGAGCTTGCTGACGTTCGATCCAGAATCCATCGAACCCACTCCTCCCAAGGCAAACGGAGAGCCCAGTCTTAGTACGGTCCATGGTCCGCTCCAGCGTCTCAAAGACTTGCTTTCTGCCTCAACCGAGACTCTGATTGAAAATTCCGAGGAAGCCAAAGGCATCCTCGAGGACATCCAGCCCCATCTCCCCATGACACTGCAAGTGAAGCTCTGGCCCGCTGTTACCCTGTCGGTTTTTAAGTCAAGGGTGCAATCGGCTCGACAAAGGATTACTCTTCGCCACTCCCAGCTTTCGCTGAGAGCCGATATTGCCGAAAAGTGTCGACGGCTCAATGAGAAGAAGGCTGCTCTGGACGCCAAGACGGACACTTCTGCCAATCGCGCCGAACTCGAGACCCTGCGCAAGGACCTAGAGAGTCTTGAAGAGAGGGTAAGGGTGACCAAACAGCTCATCCAAGACAAGGAAGCCCTTATTGCCCGTTCTCAAGACGAAGCAAAAGGCCTCACAGCCGATCTGAAGACCGATCTGGCTGAAATTCGTACCCTGAGCAATCTGCTGGTGACGGGTAAGGACGAGGATGACGAGGCTGAGATCGCTGAGGCGGATCGCATCCGTGTTGACGCCCTTCTCGCCCTCGGCGTATTTCTTCAGTAGGGCCTTCAGAGACAGATGATGTTTTGCTGGACTGGATCTTTCTGTACTTGCTACATTTATACTTGCTAAAAAAGTTTTTTTTATTGGCCGATTTTCCATCGGCTCCTGACATTCCTTGCCCATGCGTCTGTCTGCTGACCATGTGCCTCCCCCGAGCCGAATCTGTCAGGTGACTGCAGATATCGGCTCTGTATTATGCCAAGGCACTGTATTCGCACGTCGGCTCCGTTGGGATTCGTGTAGCCGACGTGGCCGTTGTTTATTAGACCACCGTTGAACCCAAGCCGACCGTGTGGTGAGGATAACTTTAGCCGATTCGCTGGATCGAAACGCTCCTTGAAGGCTTTGTAATATCCTTACATAGATCTTCGGGGGTCAACCCCAATGTTGTTACCACACGGCCTTCGTCACGTCGATGCGCTTGTTGTCCCACCGGGCGTGCCAGAATGTGTTGTCGTCAGAAACCCACCGGCGGGCAGCGACGGGCAACACCGTAGAGCCGAGAACAACCTAGAGCTGCGGCTGGCTGAGGTCCCTCCGAGCGACGGCCCGCAAAGCCTTTCTGGTCACACGTCCGATGCTGATTGCAAGGGCGTGCCACCTGACCTATACCTGGCCAGGAAGGTGATGGAGATGCCTCGCTTAGTTTCCTGCATGGCATACACGTAAACATTAAATACGAGCCTCGATCGGCTCTCAGGTTATCCTGTGAATCGGCTCAAGGAGCCGATCCACCCATGATTCGTACGGGGTGCACGAATATATGGTGGTCCTGCTTGATCAAGATAAAGCTAATTAGATCTACGACAATTTAGGGTTTTCACCGCATAATCGGATCATCCTACTCCAGGTTGGGCCTCGCGGCCACGCACGGTGATCGTAAGCCGATCCTAAACAAGGCCTAAAAACCAACATGAAGTTGATCCCCGGAACATCCTGTTTAGGACTAGCGAACGACACCCTACGTGCCGCTGGATCCTCCCCCCCTTTGTAAGGCCTAACTATTGCAGATATTAAACTAATCCTTGTAGAACAAGGAGCAATCGTAACGGATCAGATCTACCAAATAATGATCAAGCGGGGTGCCGCCCCCACACCTAAGATAGGTGTGAGGGCGGCTAGACATGCAAGGGTTGCACTACGATAGCATGTTACGCGAAGAACTATGCTAACCCTAACACATCTATGATAACTACGTTGCTCGCCATCAACAAGGCTTCGATAGCAACGCATGAACAACGTGGAGCTTGTGCTGCCTAGATCGCAAGATGCGATCTAGGCAGCATGTCGCTTACCGGTAGAAACCCTCGAGACGAAGGAGTTGGCGATGCGCCGAGATTGATTTGTTGGTTGAACGTGTGTTGTTGTTTATTCCATAAACCCTAGATACATATTTATAGTCCAGCGGACTTTCTAATTTAGGCGTGCACCTAACCGTGCACGGGTAAAACTGTAACTAAGATACGATCTATTATAATACAGATATATGGGCAATCTAGCCCAACTTTGCATATAAGGCCGATCTACGTATTTTCTTCGTATATAATCTTCAAGCCCATCTTGATCGTGGCCCACCTCTGACTTGGTCAAATTCTGGTGATAACAGTCACGCGATATTTTACTTGTCCGTGGTTTGATCTTCGGTATCACTTTATACCTTGTTCAACCTCGTCTCCTGACAAGTACTCTTTACTCGTACCGTGGTATGTGGTCTCTTATGAACTTATTCATATGCTTGCAAGACATTAGACGACATTCCACCGAGAGGGCCCAGAGTATATCTATCCGTCATCGGGATGGACAAATCCCACTGTTGATCCATATGCTTCAACTCATACTTTTCGGATACTTAATCCCACCTTTATAGCCACCCATTTACGCAGTGGTGTTTGGTGTAATCAAAGTACCTTTCTGGTATAAGTGATTTATATGATCTCATGGTCATAAGGACTAGGTAACTATGTATCGAAAGCTTATAGCAAATAACTTAATGACGAGATCTTATGCTACGCTTAATTGGGTGTGTCCATTACGTCATTCATATAATGATATAACCTTGTTATTAATAACATCCAATGTTCATGATTATGAAACTAATCATCCATTAATCAACAAGCTAGTTTAAGAGGCATACTAGGGACTTCTTGTTTGTCTACATATCACACATGTACTAATGTTTCGGTTAATACAATTATAGCATGATATATAAACATTTATCATAAACATAAAGATATAAATAATAACCACTTTATTATTGCCTCTAGGGCATATCTCCTTCAGTCTCCCACTTGCACTAGAGTCAATAATCTAGATTACATTGTAATATACCTAACACCCATGGCATTCTGGTGTTGGTCATGCTTTGCCCTAGGGAGAGCTTTAGTCAACGGATCTGCTACATTCAGATCAGTGTGTACTTTGCAAATCTTTACTTCTCCATCTTCGATGTACTCGCGAATCGAGTGGTAACGCAGCTTGATATGCTTCAGCCTCTTGTGTGACCTTGGTTCTTGTGCATTGGCGATGGCACCCATGTTGTCACAATAGATGACTAGTGGGTCCAATGCACTAGGAACCACACCGAGCTCTATAATGAACCTCTTCATCCATACCTCTTCTGATGAAGCCTCTGAAGCCGCTATGTACTCCGATTCTGTTGAGGATTTCACCACCGTGCACTGCTTCGAGCTTGCCCAGCTTACTGCAGCACCATTCAATATAAACACGTACCCAGATTGTGACTTAGAGTCATCAGGATCAGTGTTCCAACTTGCATCGGTGTAACTTGTTACAACGAGCTCTTGGTCACCTCCATAACAAAGAAACATATCCTTAGTTCTTTTCAAGTACTTCAGGATATTCTTGACCGCTGTCCAGTGTTCCATTCCTGGATCACTTTGATATCCGCTAGTCAAACTAACAGCATGTGCTATATCCGGTCTTGTACATAGCATGGCATACATGATAGAGCCTACCGCCAAGGCATAGGGGATCTGACTCATCCTTTCTCTTTCTTCTGCCGTAGCCGGACCTTGAGTCTTACTCAAGACCTTGCCTGGTAACATAGGTAAGAATCCTTTCTTACTTTCGTCCATTCTAAACTTCTTTAGATTCTTGTCCAGGTATGTACTCTGTGATAGCCCTATTAGACGTCTTGATTTATCTCTATAAATCTTGATGCCTAATATATATGATGCTTCACCAAGGTCTTTCATTGAAAAACTATTATTCAAATAACCCTTTACACTGCTTAATAGTTCTATATCATTCCTAATCAATAATATGTCATCTACATATAATATCAGGAATGCTACAGAGCTCCCACTCACTTTCTTGTAAATACAGGCCTCTCCATGACACTGTATAAACCCGAAGTCTTTGATCACCTTATCAAAGCGTCGGTTCCAACTTCTCGATGCTTGCTTCAGTCCATAAATTGAACGCTGAAGTTTGCATACTTTGTCAATATTTTTAGGATCGACAAAACCTTTGGGTTGTACCATATACAACTCTTCCTCAATGTCTCCATTAAGGAACGCCGTTTTGACATCCATCTGCCAAATCTCATAATCGAAAAATGCAGCTATTGCTAACAAAATCCTCACAGATTTTAGCTTCGCTACAGGTGAGAAAGTCTCATCGTAGTCAACTCCTTGAATTTGTCGGAAACCCTTTGCGACAAGTCGAGCTTTATAGACAGTAATATTACCATCAGCATCTGTTTTTCTCTTGAAGATCCATTTATTCTCGACAGCCTTTCGGCTATCAGGTAAGTCTACCAAAGTCCATACTTTGTTATCATACATGGATCCCATTTCGGATTTCATGGCTTCTTGCCATTTGTTGGAATCTGGGCTCATCATCGCTTCTTCATATGTCGCAGGGTCCTCATCATTGTTATCCACAATCATGACATTTAGACAAGGATCATACCAATCAGGAGTGGCACGTTCCCTTGTCGATCTGCGAGGTTCAGTAGTTTCCTCGTTCGAAGTTTCATGATCATTATCATTAGCTTCCTCTGTTGCCGGTGTAGGCGGTACAGTACAATTTCCGATCGCGCTACTCTGATCAACGAGTATAGATTCATCAATCTCATCGAGTTCTACTTTTCTTCCAGTCACTTCTTTAGTGAGAAATTCTTTCTCAAGAAAGGTTCCGTTCTTAGCAACAAAGATTTTGCCTTCGGATCTGTGATAGAAAGTGTACCCTATAGTTTCCTTAGGGTATCCTATGAAGACGCATTTCTCCGCTTTGGGTTCTAGCTTGTCCGGTTGTAACTTCTTTACATAGGCTTCGCAACCCCAAACTTTCAGGAACGACAGCTTAGGTTTCTTATTAAACCATAATTCATACGGTGTCGTTTCTACGGATTTTGATGGTGCTCTATTTAAAGTGAATGCGGCTGTCTCTAATGCATAACTCCAAAATGATAACGGCAAATCAGTAAGAGACATCATAGAACGAACCATATCTAAGAGAGTTCGATTACGACGTTCGGACACACCGTTTCGTTGTGGTTTTCCCGGCGGTGTCAATTGTGAAAGTATTCCGCATTTCTTTAAATGCATGCCAAACTCATAACTCAGATATTCACCTCCGCGATCAGATCGTAGAAATTTAATCTTCTTGTTACGTTGATTTTCTACTTCACTTTGAAATTCCTTAAACTTCTCAAAAGTCTCGGATTTATGTTTCATGAAATAGATATACCCATATCTACTCAGATCATCTGTGAAGGTTAGAACATAACGATAACCACCGCGCGATGCTACACTCATTGGTCCACACACATCGGTATGTATGATTTCCAATAAGTCAGTAGCTCGCTCCATAATACCAGAGAATGGAGTCTTAGTCATTTTTCCCATTAGACATGCTTCGCATCTATCAAGTGACTCAAAGTCAAGTGATTCAAGTAATCCATCGGTATGGAGTTTCTTCATGCGTTTCACTCCAATATGACCAAGACGCAGCAGTGCCACATATAAGTAGAATTATCATTCAATTTAATTCGCTTAGCATCAATGTTATGTATATGTGTATCACTACTATCGAGATCTAACAGAAATAAGCCATTCTTTTCAGGTGCTCGACCATAAAAGATATTATTCATAAAAATAGAACAACCATAATTCTCAGACTTAAATGAATAACCGTCTTGCATTAAACAAGATCCAGATATAATGTTCATGCTCAACGCGGGTACAAAATAACAATTATTGAGGCTTAAAACTAATCCCGAAGGTAGATGTAGAGGAAGTGTGCCGACAGCGATCACATCGACTTTGGATCCATTTCCAACGCGCATGGTCACTTCATCCTTTAGTAGTCTTCGTTTATTCTTTAGTTCTGTTTCGAGTTACAAATATGAGCAACCGAACCAGTATCAAATACCCAGGTACTAGTACGAGAACCAGTAAGATAAACATCTATAACATGTATATCAGATATACCTTCTTTCTTCTTCTTGACAAGGCCGCTCTTCAGATCCGCCAAATACTTGGAGCAATTACGCTTCCAGTGTCCCTTCTCCTTGCAGTAATAGCACTCAGCATCAGGCTTAGGGCCAGTCTTAGGTTTCATAGGAGGCGTGGCAGCTTTCTTGCCACTCTTCCTGTTCTTGCCTTTAGACTTGCCCTGTTTCTTGAAGCTGGTGGTCTTGTTGACCATCAACACTTGGTGCTCTTTCTTGATCTCAATCTCAGCAGATTTTAGCATGGAGAAGAGTTCAGGTAACTCTTTGTTCATGTTCTGCATATTGTAGTTCATCACAAAGTTCTTGTAACTAGGTGGCAGTGATTGAAGGACACGATTAATCCCCAGTCTATTAGGAATCACTATTCCCAAGTCACTGAGTTTCTTCGCATGCCCGGTCATGGCGAGCATGTGCTCACTAACGGAGCTGCCTTCTTCCATCATGCAGCTGAAGAAGTGTTTCGATGCTTCATAGCATTCCACGGCCGCATGAGTCTCAAATATAGTCTTCAACTCATTGATTAACTCATGTGGATCGTGGTGCTCAAAACGTTTTTGAAGATCGGCTTCCAGACTGCATAAGATGGCACACTGAACTTGAGAGTACCGAGTTTTCCGAGTTGCGTAAACAGCTTTTACTTCATCGGTTTCAGTTTCTGCAGGAGGGTCACATAGCGGTGCATCAAGCACATATTGCAGATTTCCGCCATTGAGGAAAATCCTCACATGACGGAACCAGTCGGTGAAGTTGCTACCGTTGCTCTTAAGCTTTTCTTTCTCTAGGAACTGGTTAAAATTGATTGAGGACGCCATATCTACAACATATATTTGCAATAGTTTAGACTAAGTTTATGACAAATTGAGTTCAAATTTTAATTCAACTTAATTAAAAACTAGGTGAACTCCCACTCAAAACAATATCCCTCGCATTGTCTTAGTGATCACACGAACCAAATCCACCGCACCTATGTCCGATCATCACGAGACAAGGTGTGATTTCAATGGCGAACATTCAAAGTGTTCATCATATCAATCATATGATTCATGCTCTACCTTTCGGTATCACGTGTTCCGAGACCATGTCTGTACATGCTAGGCTCGTCAAGGCCACCTTAGTATCCGCATGTGCAAAACTATCTTGCACCCGTTGTATGCACTTGTTGATTCTATCACACCCGATCATCACGAGATGCTTCGAAACGACAAGTCTTGGCAACGGTGCTACTAAGGATGAACACTTTATTATCTTGAGATTTTAGTGAGAGGGATCATCTTATAATGCTACCGTCGCGATCTAAGCAAAATAAGATGCATAAAAGGATTAACATCACATGCAGTTCATATGTGATATGATATGGCCCTTTTGTCTTTGCGCCTTTGATCTTCATCTCCAAAGCACGGACATGATCTCCATCATCAACGGGCATGATCTCCATCATCGTCGGCGAAGCACCAAGGTCAATGGCGCCGTCTTCATGATTGTCCTCCATGTAGCAACTATTACAACTACTTTGAAATACTACTCAACATGAAATTTAAAGACAACCATAAGGCTCCTGCCGGTTGCCATAATACAATAATGATCATCTCATACATAGACATCATCACATTATGGCCATATCACATCACCAAACCCTGCAAAAACAAGTTAGACGTTCTCTAATTTGGTTTGCATATTTTACGTGATTTAGGGTTTTCGAGTAAGATCCAATCTACCTACGAACATGAACCACAACCGTGATACTAGTGTTGTCAATAGAAGAGTAAATTGAATCTTCACTATAGTAGGAGAGACAGACACCCGCAAAGCCACTTATGCAATACAAGTTGCATGTCGAGCGTGGAGCAAATCTCATGAACGCGGTCATGTAAAGTTAGCCCGAGCCGCTTCATCCCACTATGCCACAAAGATGCAAAGTACTCAACTAAAGATAACAAAAACATCAACGCCCACAAACCATTGTGTTCTACTCGTGCAACCATCTATGCATAGACACGGCTCTGATACCACTGTAGGATAACGTTGCATAGAAAACAAAAAATTTCCTACCGCGAACACGAAATCCAAGCCAAGATGCAATCTAGAAGACGGTAGCAACGAGGGGATTATCGAGTCTCACCCTTGAAGAGATTCCAAAGCCTACAAGAGGAGGCTCTTGTTGCTGCGGTAGACGTTCACTTGCCGCTTGCAAAAGCGCGTAGAAGATCTTGATCACGATCGGTTCCGGCGCCACGAACGGGCAGCACCTCCGTACTCGGTCACACGTTCGGTTGTTGATGAAGACGACGTCCACCTCCCCGTTCCAGCGGGCAGCGGAAGTAGTAGCTCCTCTTGAATCCGACAGCACGACGGCGTGGTGTCGGTGGCGGTGAAGAAGTCCGGCGGAGCTTCGCTAAGCTACGCGGGAGATATGGAGGAGAGGGGGACGGCTAGGGTTTGGGAGGGGGTGGCCGGCCACTAAAGGGGGGCGGCCAGCTTGTGGTCTTGGGGTGGCCGGCCCCCTCCCTTGGCCCCTCATTATATAGGTGGATTCCCAAGAGTTGGTCTCCAAGTCTTCGAATAAGACCCGAACCAAAAACTTCCCATAAGAGGGGGAAACCTAGCCAAGCTAGGACTCCCACCAAGGTGGGAGTTCCACCTCCCATATGGGGGGGTGGCCGGCCCCCTAAGGGGGAGTCCACTTGGGATTCCTCCCCCACTAGGGTTGGCCGGCCATGGAGGTGGAGTCCCATGTGGACTCCACCTTCCTTGGTGGTTTCTTCCGGACTTTTCTAGAACCTTCTAGAACCTTCCATAGAACCTTCCGCGACATTTTAATTCACATAAAATGACATCCTATATATGAATCTTATTCTCCGGACCATTCCGGAACTCCTCGTGATGTCCGGGATCTCATCCGGGACTCCGAACAAATATTCGAACTCCATTCCATATTCAAGTACTACCATTTCAACATCCAACTTTAAGTGTGTCACCCTACGGTTCGTGAACTATGCGGACATGGTTGAGTACTTACTCCGACCAATAACCAATAGCGGGATCTGGAGATCCATAATGGCTCCCACATATTCAACGATGACTTTAGTGATCGAATGAACCATTCACATATAATACCAATTCCCTTTGTCACGCGATATTTTACTTGTCCGTGGTTTGATCTTCGGTATCACTTTATACCTTGTTCAACCTCGTCTCCTGACAAGTACTCTTTACTCGTACCGTGGTATGTGGTCTCTTATGAACTTATTCATATGCTTGCAAGACATTAGACGACATTCCACCGAGAGGGCCCAGAGTATATCTATCCGTCATCGGGATGGACAAATCCCACTGTTGATCCATATGCTTCAACTCATACTTTCCGGATACTTAATCCCACCTTTATAGCCACCCATTTACGCAGTGGTGTTTGGTGTAATCAAAGCACCTTTCCGGTATAAGTGATTTATATGATCTCATGGTCATAAGGACTAGGTAACTATGTATCGAAAGCTTATAGCAAATAACTTAATGACGAGATCTTATGCTACGCTTAATTGGGTGTGTCCATTACGTCATTCATATAATGATATAACCTTGTTATTAATAACATCCAATGTTCATGATTATGAAACTAATCATCCATTAATCAACAAGCTAGTTTAAGAGGCATACTAGGGACTTCTTGTTTGTCTACATATCACACATGTACTAATGTTTCGGTTAATACAATTATAGCATGATATATAAACATTTATCATAAACATAAAGATATAAATAATAACCACTTTATTATTGCCTCTAGGGCATATCTCCTTCACAAAGTTGCTATGCAGGGCACTTAAGTTCCTTCGTCACACATTGAAAATGCTCCGATTGACACCAAAATTGTTGTCGGGCATCAAAGTTGTGACTTCGTGTACCCAAAAGTGCATATGTTAGTTGCATATCAAAGTTGCTTTGTCACATACCAAAGTTATTTTGCTCCATAACAAAATTGCTTTGTCGCGCATCAAAGTTGCTTGTTTAAAAAATTCGTCGAAACATATGAAAATGTGGTCTAGTTTCGAAGCTCTCATCGTGGGGATTGTAGAAGTGAAAACGGATTGTAATTCCGCCGCACGGTTTAAAAGTTACATTTTTTCAGAAAACGGCACCTAATATCAGATAGCTTACGCATCAGTTGTGCCCGGGACGTACGTCTGGCACGCGCCCGCCGGTTAGATTTCAGGGTAGAAAAAAAGTACTCGTACTGTACGGCAATCTACATGGTAATTTACATGGGCCTACTAGCTCAGGAGATAACGGCCCAATACCTGCGTCCTCATCATTGAAATGCGCATAGAGGCTGACATATTGGACCCAATTTGCAGCAGCGTCATCAACGTTTCAAAGGCGGTGGAGCTCGAAAGAAAAAGGCAAATAGCCAGAAATTAGGGGTCAAAAATAAATCCAGCAAAAGAAACTTTTATCGTACAAAGAGGCTAACATGTGGGACCCATGAGCCAGCAGCGTCCTCAACGTTTCTAAGGCGGTAGGCGATCGAAAAAAGGCAAATAGCCAGAATTAGGGGTCAAAAATAAAGTAGCCAGAAATTAGGGGGAAAAACTCCAAGAAAAGAAAGTTTATTGTACATAGAGGATGACATGCGGGTCCCAAGGCGGCAGCTTACTCAACGTTTCCAAGGCGGCAGGGGAACAAAAGAAAAAGGAAATAGCCAAAAATCAGAGGGTGAAAAAAAATCCAAGAAAAGAAACTTTTATAGTTCATAGAGGATGACATGCGGGTCCTACAAGGCAGCAGCGTCCTCAACGTTACCAAGGCGGCACAGGACCCAAAGAAAAAGAATGTATCCCTGCTGGGGCTGCATGGCCATCTGGGCTTTCTAACCTGCTGGACGCCTTTTGACTCGTACAATTTCAGCCCACTCCAAAAATAGGAAAGTCCTATGCTTCGCAAAAACAAAACAAAAACAAGGAGATTCAACATATTAGTTTGTTTACGTAAAAATAAAGATATAATTTATCCGTTTGCAATAGCTCAGAGCGAAATACACTTTTTATTGTCTGCAAAATAAACAAGATATCACATGTTTCTTGTACGGGGAGGCTGACATCGGGACCCATGAGCCAGCAGCGTCGTCAAAGTTTTAAAGGCGGCAGGGGATCGAAAGGAAAAATAAATCAAAAATCAGTTGGTAAAAAAATCGAAGAAAAGAAACATTTATCGTTCTGAGGTGATTGACATGCGGGACCCATGTGGCAGCAGCATCCTCAATGTTTCCAAGGTGGCACGGGATCCAAAAAAAAGACAAAATAGCCAGAAATTAGGGGTCAAAATAACTCCAAGAAAAGAATTGTTTATCGTTCATAGAGGCTGACATGCGGGACCCATGAGCCGGCAGCGTCCCCAACGTGTTAAAGGCGGTAGGAGATTGAAAGACAAAGGCCAAAAATCAGTTGGAAAAAAAATCCAAGAAAAGAAACATTTACCGTTCTGAGAGGCTGACATGCGGGACCCATGAGGCAGCAGCATCCTCAACGATTCCAAGGCGGCAGGGGATCAAAAGGGGTCAAAAATAAATCCACCATAGGAAACTTTTATTGTTCATAGAGGATGTGGGACCGACCAGCCAGTAGCGTCCTCATCGTTTCAAAGGGGGCAGGGGATCAAAAGAAAACGACAAATAGCCAGAAATTAGGGGCAAAAAATAAATCCAATGAAGGACACTTTTATTGTTCATAGAGTATGACATGCGGGACCCATGAGCCAGTAGCTTCCTCGACGTTTCTAAGGCGGCATGAGATCGAAATGAAAAGGAAAGTGACCAAATATCATGAGCCAAAAATAATCTAAGGAAAGAAACTTTATTGTGCATAGAGAATGACATGCGGGTCCCATTTTGCAGCACCGGTCTGAAGGTTTCAAAGTCGGCATTAGATCGAAAGAAAAAGACAAGTGCCAAATATCAGGAGCCAAAAATAATCCAAGAAAAGAAACTTCTATTGTACATAGAGGATGACATGCGGGTCCCATTTTGCAGCCGCGGTCTCAATGTTTCCAAGGCGGCACATGACCAAAAGAAAAAGGAAGTAGCCAGAAATAAGGGTGTCAAAAAATCCAAGAAAAGGAATATTTCAATTGGGCTGCTTCTGGCCATCTGGGCCTTCAAACTATCCCGCTGGACGCCTTTTGATTCGTACAATTTCAGCCCATTCCAAAACAGGAAAGTCCTATGCCTCGCCAAAACAAAAAAAAACAAGGAGATTCAACATATAAGTTTGTTTATGTAAAAAATAAAGATTTAATTTATCCCTTTGCAATAGCTCAGAGCAAAATACACTGTTTATTGTCTGCAAAATAATCAAGATATCACATGTTTCTTATACGGGGAGGCTGACATCGGGGACCCATGCGCCAGCATCGTCGTCAACGTTTTAAAGGCGGCAGGGATGGAAAGAAAAAATAAACCAAAAATCTGTTGGTACAAAATCCAAGAAAAGAAACATTTTCGTTCTGAGAGGATAACATGCGGGACCCATGAGGCAGCAGCATCCTCAGCGTTTAATGTTAGAGGCTGACATGTGGGACCCGTGAGCCAGCAGCGTCCTCAACGTTTTAAAGGCGACAGGAGATCGAAAGAAAAAATAAGCCAAAAATCATTTGGTATTCAAAATCCAAGAAAATAAACATTTACCGTTCTGAGAGGATGACATGCGGGACCCATGAGGCAGCAGCATCCTCAACGATTCCAAGGCGGCAGGGGATCAAAAGAAAAAAAGGAAATATCCAGAAATTAATTAGGGGTTCAAAATAAATCCATCAAAGGAAAGTTTTATTGTTCATAGAGGATGACATGTGGGACCGACCTGCCAACAGCGTTCTCATCGTTTCAAAGGGGGCAGGAGATCAAAAGAAAAAGGCAAGTAGCCTGAAATTAGAGGTAAAAAATAACTCCAAGAAAGGAAACTTTTATTGTTCGTAGAGGATGACATGCGGGACCCATGAGCCAGCAGCTTACTTAACGTTTCAAAGGCGGCATGAGATCGAAAGAAAAAGGCAAGTGACAAAATATCAGGAGCCAAAGATAATCCAAGAAAAGAAACTTTATTTACATAGAGGATGACATACGGGTCCCATTTTGCAGCAGCGGTCCCAACGTTTCAAATGCGGCTTGAGATCAAAAGAAAAAGAAAGTAGCCAGAAATTAGGGGGTCAAAAAAATTCCAAGAAAATAAAGTTGATGGACATAGAGGATGACATGCGGGTCCCATGAGCTAGCAGCTTACTCAACGTTTCCAAGGCGGCAGGGGATCAAAAGAAAAAGGAAATAGCCAAAAATCAGAGGGTGAAAAAAACAAAGAAAATGAACTTTTATAGTACATAGAGGATGACATGCGGGTCCCATGATCCTGCAGGTTCCTCAACGTTTCAAACGTGGCATGAGATCGAAAGAAAAAGGCAAGTGACCAAATATCAGGAGCCAAAAATAATCCAAGAAAAGAAATTTTATTGTACGTAGAGGATGATATGCGGGTCCTATTTTGCAGCAGCGGTCTCAACGTTTCCAAGGCGGCACAGAACCAAAAGAAAAATCAAGTAGCCAGAAATCAGGGGGTGAAAAAATCCAAGAAGAAAGATTTCAATTGGGCTGCATCTGGACATCTGGGCCTTCGAACTATCTTGCTTGGCCTTTTGACTCGTACAATTTCAGCCCACTCCAAAACAGGAAAGTTCCAAATTTTCTAAAAAAAACAGGAAAGTCCTATGCTTCGCAAAGACAAAAAACAAGGAGATTCAACATACAAGTTTTTTTTATGTAAAAATAAAGATTTAATTATCAGTTTGATATAGCTCAGAGCGTAATACACTGTTTATTGTCTGCAAAATAATCAAGATATCATATGTTCCTTGTACGGGGAGGCTGACATCGGGGACCCATGAGCCAGCAGCGTCATCAACGTTTTAAAGGCGGCAGGGGATGGAAAGAAAAAATAAACCAAAAATATGTTGGTACAAAATCCAAGAAAAGAAACATTTTCGTTCTAAGAGGATGACATGCGGGACCCATGAGGCAGCAGCATCCTCAGCGTTTATTGTTCATAGAGGTTGACATGTGGGACCCGTGAGCCAGCAGCGCCCTGAACGTTTTAAAGGCTGCAGGAGATCGAAAGAAAAAATAAGCCAAAAATCGTTTGGTCAACAAAATCCAAGAAAAGAAACATTTACCGTTCTGAGAGGATGACATGCGGGACCCATGAGGCAGCAGCATCCTCAACGATTCCAAGGCGGCAGGGGATCAAAGGAAAAAAGGAAATATCCCAAAATTAATTAGGGGTTCAAAATAAATCCATCAAAGGAAACTTTTATTGTTCACAGAGGATGACATGTGGGACCGACCTGCCAGCTGCGTCGTCATCGTTTCAAAGGGGGCAGGAGATCAAAACAAAAAGGCAAATAGCCAGAAATTAGGGGTCAAAAATAACTCCAAGAAAGGAAACTTTTATTGTTCGTAGAGGATGACATGCGGGACCCATGAGCCAGTAGCTTACTCAACGTTTCAAAGGCAGCATGAGATCGAAAGAAAAAAAGGCAAGTGACAAAATATCAGGAGCCAAAGATAATCCAAGAAAAAAACTTTATTGTACATAGAGGATGACATGCGGGTCCCAATTAGCAGCAACGGTCTCAACGTTTCAAATGCGGCTTGAGATCAAAAGAAAAAAGAAAGTTGATTGTACATAGAGGATGACATGCGGGTCCCATGAGTCAGCAGCTTACTCAACGTTTCCAAGGCGGCAGGGGATCAAAAGAAAAAGGAAATAGCCAAAAATCAGAGGGTGAAAAAAAACCCAAGAAAATAAACTTTTATAGCACATAGAGGATGACATGCGGGTCCCATGAGTCAGCAGCTTACTCAATGTTTCCAAGGCGGCAGGGGGTCAAAAGAAAAAGGAAATAGCCAAAAATCAGAGGGTGAAAAAAAAACCCAAGAAAATAAACTTTTATAGCACATAGAGGATGACATGCGGGTCCCATGAGCCAGCAGGTTCCTCAACGTTTCAAACGTGGCATGAGATCGAAAGAAAAAGGCAAGTGACCAAATATCAGGAGCCAAAAATAATTCAAGAAAAGAAACTTGAGTGTACATAGAGGATGACATGCGGGTCCCATTTAGCAGCAGCGGTATCACCATTTGAGAGGCTGCACGGGATCGAAAGAAAAAGGCAAGTGACCAAATATCAGGAGCCAAAAATAATCCAAGAAAAGAAATTTTATTGTACATAGAGGATGACATGCGGGTCCCATGAGCCTGCAGGGTCCTCAACGTGGCATGAGATCGAAAGAAAAATGCAAGTGACCAAATATCAGGAGCCAAAAATAATTCAAGAAAAGAAACTTGATTGTACATAGAGGATGACATGCGGGTCCCATTTAGCAGCAGCGGTATCACCGTTTGAGAGGCTGCACAGGATCGAAAGAAAAAGGCAAGTGACCAAATATGAGGTTCCAAAAAAATCCTAGAAAAGAAAGTTTTATAGTACATAGAGGATGACATGCGGGTCCCATTTAGCAGCAGCGGTCTCACCGTTTGAGAGGCGGCAGGGGATCGAAAGAAAAAGGTAAGTGACCAAATATGAGGTGCCAAAAAAATCCAAGAAAAGAAAGTTTTATAGTACATAGAGGATGACATGCGGGTCCCATTTAGCAGCAGCGGTATCACCGTTTGAGAGGCGGCAGGGGATCGAAAGAAAAAGGCAAGTGACCAAATTTGAGGTGCCAAAAAAACTCCAAGAAAAGAAAGTTGATTGCTCATAGAGGATGACATGCGGGTCCCAATTAGCAGCAGCGGTGTCAACGTTTCCAAGGCGGCAAGGGATCAAAAGAAAAAGGAAGTAGCCAGAAATCAGGGGGTCAAAAAAATCCAAGAATAGAAAGAATTTTGGTTCATAGAGGATGACATGCGGGACCCATGATCCTGCATCGTAAACCGCTCGATCGGAGAGCGTCGAACGAGATGGCGCGATTGAGAAAAAAAACAATACCAGAGAGGCTGCCATCTGGGCCCTACATCCCTCGGCGGTGCGGATTTGCGTTGACTCGGCCGGCGAACCCGAGAATTCGAGATGCACCACGTCCCGGGCCACCATACGCAACGTTTTGGCCGTTTTCGTCGGGCTAGGTGGCCTCAAAAACGAGAAAAAAAACGTTTTGACATGCACAACGGACAGACCCAAAATCGTCGGCCATGGTACACCAGCAACCACGGCGCGACTTCAACTTCGTCGGCCATGGCAACTTTTCTTGTAGTGTACCTCTCCTCCACCACTTCTCCCGCATATGCTTAGCGAAGCTCCGCCAGAGATCTCCATCGACACCGCCACCACGCCGTCGTGTTGTCGGGATTCCAAGGAGGATCTACTACTTCCGCTGCCCGCTGGAACGGGGAGAAGGACGTCGTCATCAACACCGAACGTGTGACCGAGTATGGAGGTGCTGCCCGATCGTGGCACCGTGATCAAGATCTTCTACGCGCTTTTGCAAGCGGCAAGTGATCGTCTACCGCAGCAACAAGAGCCTCATCTTGTAGGCTTTGGAAATCTTCAAGGGTGAGTCTCGATCATCTCCCCGTTGCTCCCGTCTTCTAGATTGCATCTTGGCTTGGATTGCATTCTCGCGGTAGGAAAAATTTTGTTTTCTATGCAACGAATCCCTACAGTGGTATCAGAGCCGTGTCTATGCATAGATGGTTGCACGAGTAGAACACAATGGTTTTGTGGGCGTTGATGCTTATGTTGTCTTTAGTTTGAGTACTTTGCATCTTTGTGGCATAGTGGGATGAAGCGGCTCGGGCTAACTTTACATGACCGCGTTCATGAGATTTGCTCCACGCTCGACATGCAACTTGTATTGCATAAGTGGCTTTGCGGGTGTCTGTCTCTCCTACTATAGTGAAGATTCAATTTACTCTTCTATTGACAACACTAGTATCACCATTGCGGCTCATGTTCGTAAGTAGATTAGATCTTACTCGAAAACCCTAAACCACGTAAAATATGCAAACCAAATTAGAGAACGTCTAACTTGTTTTTGCAGGGTTTGGTGATGTGATATGGCCATAAGTGATGATGAATATGTATGAGATGATCATTATTGTATTGTGGCAACCGGCAGGAGCCTTATGGTTGTCTTTAAAATTCATGTTGAGTAGTATTTGAAAGTAGTTGTAATAGTTGCTACATGAGGTGAACAACCATGAAGACGGTGCCATGGACCTTGATGCTACGCCGACGATGATGGAGATCATGCCCGTTGATGATGGAGATCTTGTCCGTGCTTTGGAGATGAAGATCGAAGGCGCAAAGACTAAAGGGCCATATCATATCACATATGAATTGCATGTGATGTTAATCCTTTATGCATCTTATTTTGCTTAGAACGCGACGGTAGCATTCTAAGATGATCCCTCACATTAATATCAAGATAATAAAGTGTTCTCCCCTCGTATGCACCGTTGATATAGTTCGTCGTTTGGAAGCATCTCGTGATGATCGGATGTGATAGACTCAACGTTCACATACAACGGGTGTAAGCCATGTTGCACACGCGGAATACTTGGGTTTGCTTGACGAGCCTAGCATGTACAGACATGGCCTCGGGACAACGGAAACCGAAAGGTTGAACACGAGTCATATGGATGATATGATCAACATGTTGATGTTCACCATTGAAGCTACATCATCTCACGTGATGATCGGTTTTGATGTAGTGAATTTGGATCGTGTACCACTTAACAACTATGAGGTATGTTGTATTAAGTGGGAGTTCATTAGTAATTAGATTAAAACATGAACTAATTATCATAAACATAGTCTGAGTAGTATTTTGAATTAATTTTGTAGTATTGGCATCCGTTTTTCTACCATGCGCTAGTCTTGTAATTGAGATAGAAATACTGTTAAGTCCGACAAGAAACTTTACGGACTAGTACCGTATTGTTAAAGAATCAAGAAATAATTAAGTCCTATTGCAAACTTTTAGTAAACCTCACATTGTTGATTCAAAGAGCTATGGTTTCAGTTAGTACCTAAAGTCATCTTGTCTCCGTGAAACTTGAAGTTCAAATCTGTTTGAAAAGTAAGGAGCTGAAAATTTTAGTTTTCAGAAATAATCAAAGGTATGAGATATATGTGATATCTAAGACCTTATTGCAAGATGATAGAATATAATTTGATGAGACTACATAAACTCATAAGTTTTACGGGAATGTACGAAGGTTGATGACGCAAGGCGTCCCAATCCTCCAACTATTGGGGCACTAACGATATTCGCATATACATGAAATGATCGTCCTTAGTATGCACCGTTGCTAAGACTCGTCGTTTCGAATACTGAGGTATAGATTCTACGTGTACATACAACGGGTGCAAGCCAGATTTGCACATGCGAATACTGAGGTTAAACTTTACGAGCCTAGCATGTACAGACATGGTCTCGGAAAGTCGTCATGAATTGATGGATAAAATTATGAGTGAAATTGTTCATCATATCACAAAGTTACTAATATTGAAATTTGGAACACTTGTTATATGATGATAAACTTCAAAGTAAGAACCTCAAGGTTATTGGTATTTTACCGAAAAACCTAGAAGTTATTGAAGGTGAAGTGTTTTCTGAGAATGAGGAAAGCTAAAAGAGAAACTACAAAAGATATTTTGGCACAAAGAAAAGAAAAGACTAGAAAGTCTAGCTCAGGTGTATATAAATGATATACATGTTATGGTTGTATTCCTAGTTTGATCATACAATGAAATTCTTGGGTATTAGTACCATATTGGTTGGTATAAAGTGTCATACAAAACAACGCAATACAAGAATACAATGGCCTAAGTGACTGACAAGGAATATGATAGGAATGCACTTCTGGAACAAAAATAAAGTGTTATTATGTTCGTCGTTAGCATTCTATCTAGCCCTTAGAATTTATAATAAAGAACTTAATAATTGTTATTTTGCTCTGGTCAAATGAAAACAATGAGTTGTTCAAATTATGACATTACTCCATGTACGATGGATAAGTTATTATAAATCTTAATGGTGAAACACACATACATAACACTGACGCTAAAATGCCATAAGGCAAATGATTTGAATTCCACTTATTTGTGGAACCGCCATTTAGGTCATGTTAGAGAGGAACGCATGAAGGAACTCCATGCAAATGGATTTTTGGAGTCATTTAATTTTGAATCGTTTGGCGCTTGCAAATCTTTTCTAAAGAGAATGACTAAAATACCGTTCATAGGCCAAGAGTTGAAACGGGCAACTAACTTAGTGGAAATATACATGATGATGTATGTGGTTCACTGGGCATAGTTGTGTGCGGGAGATTCTTCTACTTCATGAAAACTTCCAACAATGAATTGAGTATATATGTGGATATATTCGATAAGGAAGAAGTTTGAAACATTTGAATGGATTCAAATAAATTTCAGCATGAAGTGGAAATCATCGTAATAGAAAAGTCAAATATCTATGATTGGATTATAGTGGGAATATTTGAATTACGAGTTTTAGCGAACATCTAATAGAGTTATGAAGTTGTTCTACAACTCACGTTTCTTGGAGTATCATAGTGATGATGGAGTATCCGAGAGATGTATCCAAACCTTGTTGGATCAATGATGAGATAAAATAAAATGATGCCATTATATTTTTGTGGATTATGCTTTAGAGACTACCACTTTTACACTGAATAGAGCATCATCATGATCCGTTGAAATGACACCATACGAGTTATGGCATGGGTATGAACCCTAATAGTCCTTTCTTAAATTTTGGTATGCATAGCATAAGGTAAATAAGTTTATAACCAAAATCGGATGAATGTCTTTGTTGGTTATCCCAAAGAATTAATTGGGAATTCTTTCCACTATGAAGTAAAAGACAAAAGTGTTTGTTAATGTTACTTGCTTATTTCCAAGAAATTGTTTTCTAGCGAAGTATTTGAGTGGGAGGACAATAGAACTTGATAAGGTTTATGAACCTGAGCATAATGATCAAAGTAGCGCAGCATCGAAATTGGTTCCGGAAGCGACCACGACGATCATGGCTCCCATGTCTACAAAATGTTATAGTCATGGAGATCAAAGTACCTATTGAACTTTGTAGGTATGGTTTACTTTGTGATCAAATAAATGATTTGTGAACAAAGGATTGATTTTGAACAATAATAAACCAACTACAAACAAAGAAGTTATGATGGGCCCTGACTCCGTTAAAATGGCTATACGCCATGAAATCCAAGATAGATCAATACTTTTTGAAAGTAAATGGATCTATTAAAATGATGGACTTGGATGGAATATCCTTGAATAAGCTCGACTTGTCGAAAAGTAGTTTACGACAAAGTTCAAAGAGTTGACTACGATAAGATTAGATTTTTCGTAGCGATGCTTATAGTCTATGTGGATTATTCTAGTAATCGCTACATATTTCTTTTATGAGATATGCTAGTAGGATGGCAAAATACATTACTTAACAGAAGTGTGTATTAAAGGTGTATACAAGATACAACCAAGAGTTTTGCTAGTCCGTGGAATACTAGATAGGTATACGAACTTCAATTGGATGAAGTAAGTATCACGGATTTGGAATCTTCACCGGATGAAATAGTCAAAGAGTTTTTGGTTTCATCAGAAACGATGAAGATGCTTGCATTTGCAAGAAATTAAGTGGGAGCGCTGAGACATATTTATAATACTTCATGTAGATGACATATAGTTGGTTATAAATGATGTAATTATATACTTGATTATAAAAGGTTTCATTGAGAATTAACTTCAATGAAAGAATATGGACTGAAACATATTTAGTGTCAAGATCTATGAAGATAGATTGAAACACATAATAAGTTTAAGTCAAAGTACATAGAAAGGATATTGAAGTAGTTCAATATAGAAATATTAAGAAAATGTTCTTGTCATGTGAAGTTTTAACAAGACTTGAGTGTATGTGACACTCAATGAGTAAAAACACATGAGTGATTTTAGATCACAATTAATATGTACACAATCAGATGTCCTGAGCACTAAAAAGTTAGGAGCATATACCAGAATGATTCATGTGATGATCATTGACAAACAGTAAGAATATCCATGTGTGCTTTAGAAGAACCAAGGATATATATATGTAACAGACCAACTTTGCTAATTAAATAAATGAAGGTTTGTTCATAAGCATGCATGCATTTGCATTCAATTTGAGAAAATTTGCACTGAAATTGTGTTCAAACAAAGTTGCAAATGTTGTGTTTTGGTCTCACAAAAGTTTGGTGCAAAAAGCCCCTCAAAATTTTGGGTCAAAATACCCTAAAAAAATACCAAAATCCTTCACTGTTTTTAGTTTTCAGGGAAACTCCCAAAACCCAGGGGGGTTTTCAGAAAATCCCCCTTCTTCTTCCTCTCTCCTACTGGAAGCAGCTCGGTGGAGCTCCCGTGGCCGCCCGATGGCGCCGGCCACCGGGATTGCTTCCGCCGCCCCCTGGCCGCCTATAAAACGTCGCCGCCGCCGGAGAAAACCCTAGCACGCCCCAGTTCTTCCCCCTCCTCTTCTCTGAGCCGCGCGGCCAAACCCTGCCCCGGCCAACTTCGCCATCGCCGCCGCTCCGAGCTTCCCCGCGCCAAGCCGACGCCGCCAGGAGGTCCGCCGCGACGCCCTGTACCTCCTCCGCCCAGCAGCGCCAGCCGACGGGGCCGGAATCGGCCGACCGGGCCCCGCCGTGCCGCAGGTCCCCGCCGTTCGCCGGCGTTCCCGGCCTCCCCGGCTCCGGCGACACCGCCGTAAGCTCCACGGTGAGCTGGGCTTCCTCCCGGTCCCCTCCGCCTCCTCTATTTCCCCCTGGAACGCCGTCGCGTCGCGAGCCCGCACCCGGCCGCCGCGCTGCTCAACGCCGGCGTCGCTCCGGCGACAATTGGCGGGCGGCGCCACCGCCAAACGGTCGCCCGCGTCGAGCTGCGTCGGATGACCCCAAGCGCGCGCTCGATTGCGGCCCGAGCTGGCCGATTGCTGCTCGACCTGAGAGCTCAAGGTCGTGCTGACATCAGCATGACGTCAGCATGATGCAATAAACCTTTTTCTATTTCTGTTTAATTCCAGTAATTGTTTATTAATTCATATTAATTCAGAAAATGATGAATTTATATATCAAATTGATCAGAAAAACATTTCCTATTTACCTATCCATGTTTCATGCATGTTTGAAACAATTAAATGTGGAGCTTAGTAGAAAACCCTAATACAACCCTCTCATATGGCGGTGTCCGATGCCGACACCCCTTTAATTTGACGATGCACCTAGGGTTTCACAATTCCGTTAATATGACATGTCATTCATATTGTATGCGCATTGCATTATGCCATGTCGTGATTGTTTATTTCCCCTTTCCGGTGTTTGGTTCTTCGCGAATAGGATCTGAGCCGGAGTCCGACGTCAACGCCACCGAAGAACAGTACTCATCCGCTGAGGGACAAGGCAAGCCCTAACCTGGTTCATCTATGATTTTGAAATGCTTTTATCTGTGGTTCCTACATAACGCATACGATTCAACTGTCTTTTATCGATAGATAGAGTTACCCTATCTGTTGCATGTCCGACCTTTGTAGCCTCGATACCCTGATCCACTGCTCCTAGCATAACTAGGTTTGGCATGTGTGCGTCGCGAGAGCCTGTATCTCTTATGCTTAGCCATGCTTAGTTTGTTACGCTACTACTCCGGTCTTCGGACTGGAGCCTTACAATGAAATGAATCTAGCATGACAGGTTGACGTGGTAAATATAGAGATGATGATAAACATGATTAAAGGCTCAGACGAGAGGCCACATTGGGATGTGGTGGGTTGTTTCGTTTCTGCCGACCCTAGGAACCGAGTTCTCGCCTCTTGAACCAAGATCGAGCGTACAACCACACGAGGCCCTATTATGGTACCCTCTCGACTCACTAACTTGCCTAGTAGATTCCATGAGTCACATAGTTTGCGCGTTACCTGGTCATATGCATTGCATTTTGCTTGGGGGTTAAAGGTACATAACAGGCAGGTAAGCGTGGTCGTGGTGGCTGGGGGTTGCGGCCTCTGGGGAAACCCACCTCGGCTCACATCGTTAAGGACCGACTTCGGGACTTGACCCGTTATGGCGGAATAATCCTTAGCGCGTGACTCATGGTCTCGGCGACAGCAAGGTAAAGGTCGTGGTCAACCACCCTCTGCCGGCTTTCCAAGGAAGAGAGCTTATACGTTGGCACTAAGAGTCGGTTGGCGCGTGTGGGTAAAGTTGTGCACCCCTGCAGGGTTAAATCTTTTCGAAAAGCCGTGTCCACGGTTATGGACGACTTGGGAATGGATTCTGTGATCATAGACAACTTTAATCTGATCGTAAAACTTGGCAACCATTGTGTGTTTACGGATACCTTCTTCGGGTGTTGAGGGGGTAGTCCGAGGATAGTGATTCGAGATGATGAAGATTGGTGGATACAAGATGATGATCAATAGAGATAGAGATGTCGCTCTCTTATCCCCTTTCAAAGGTTCTGAGTAGTCGAGCTTCTCTTCTCTCTTATCTTACAAAGGAAAACTGGCTTTACGCAAAAGAAGATCTACCAGAAAGCCCGCATAACCGCTTTGCTAAAAGGTTGTACTAAGTCTTGCTGAGTCCCTGTACTCAGCTTTGCATGCTTTTGTTTCAGATGAAGTCTCTGCAGCCGAAGGTGGTTTCTACGTTAACATCGACGGTTAGTTTGGAGTTCCCAGGCAGCAGCCTGCGACTTATGGGTTGGGACGTCGCTTTATGTTATGGCTTCTTAAGCCCTTTGCTATCTTGTTATTTAGAATAACATAATTTGCTTCCATTGCTTGTTGAATGTTGGGTCAGTGACCTCTGCGTATAATAATTTGGATCTTACTCTGCTAAGAGTTGTAATATATTCTTTTGAGTCGTAGAGTCACTGTTGTGTTACCGATTCTCTCACTGTAGTCTCTCGAGCTCAAGGTTAGGCTTATGTCAGACGAAGATCTGGTATTTGTCTAACCCTGATCCCGGGGGTGCCACAGGTTTTGGTATCAGAGCAGGACTGACTGTAGGAAACCCTTGGTAACTGGTCGATGTTGAGTCTAGTGGTTGCGAAAACTATTTGAAAGCTAAAGTTTACTTGCAAAACTCTGAATAGGATTCTTTTTACTCCTTACCTGCTGTCACTATAATGCTGAGTCATCTTACCTGGTTTTGATTGGAAAAAGATTTCACTTCTTTCCTCTCAATTCAAATCTCTAGGATACACGGGCTTGGGTTATTTTTCTCCAGTACTCCGTATCTGGTTGCTTGTCTCAGAGTTTCCAGAATGCCTAAGTTAATCTGAAGCATTGTTCCTTTACTCTTGTTTCGGGTGCTTAGCATCCAATTGTTTGCCTTTGTGTGACATGGTGATTGTATGTCATCTTTGCATTCCATCTTCATGGTTTGTGAGTCGGTTAGTAGTGTGTACATTTTGTATGCTTGTTTAACTACTATGATCGATACGATGATATATCCTCATATCACATGTCTTGTCTTTCAGCATGCTCATTGCGTTCGGTACGTGCTATCCTTGTGTTGAATCCTTCCGGTGAATCCGTGTCTCATGGTTTTTGTCTTCTCCTCAGGATGTCAGGTGGTACTAGAAGTGGTGCTGGCCGTGGTCGTGGTCATGGCCGTGGCAATGGTCGTGGAGATGGCCACGAGGAGAATCCTGACCTTCCTCCTCCTCCTTCTATGGTCCAACTTATGGCCATGTATGAAGCCAATCGCGCAGACAACATTAGGCTCCTTGAAAGGATTGAGCGTAACACAGCTCAGCGTCATGAGGAACAAGTGGGGATCCGAAGCTTCATCCGCCTCACCCCACCAGTGTTCAGTTATTCCACTGAGCCACTTGATGCTGACTACTGGCTCCGCACCATCGAGCGCAAGCTTGAGGTTGCCCACGCTGCTCAAGCAGATTGGGTGAACTTTGCCACCTACCATCTTGAAGGAGCTGCTGGTTCATGGTGGGAAAACTTCCTGTTGATGCAGCCTGCCGGTCATGTCGTAACTTGGCCAGAGTTCAAAGCTGCTTTCCGTGCATATCATATCCCAGAGGGTCTGATGGATGAGAAAAGAGAAGAGTTTCTGAAGCTGACGCAGGGCAGTGGTTCTATCTGTGATTATCAAGGTAATTTCTATCGTCTTGCCTGCTATGCTCCTGAAGAAACTTCCACTGATGCCAAGAAGCAAGCCTTGTTCCGCAAGGGACTGGATCCTGAGCTTCGTCGAGATCTTCATCTCCTGGACTTCCCAACCTGCCAAGATCTTATCAACAAGGCTATGAAGGCAGAAAGAGGAAAGGTGGAGTATGAGGAAACTCGCAAGCGTCCTCGAGATACTTCTCAGTCTTCTGGATCAGGCAATCAGCGCCGTCGTGTTTTCATTCCATATAGTGCTGTGCCTCGTGCTCCTAATGCACCGAAGTCTTCTGGTTATGCTCCTCGCCCACAAGCTCCAAACAATGCCGGCGGAACAAACTATCGTCCCGCTATGGGTACTCCAGGCAGTGGTGCGTGCTTCACTTGTGGTCAACCTGGTCACTACATGAAAGAGTGCCCCCATAATACTTCTGTTCGTGGTGCTCCACCACCAAAGAAGTTTACTAAGCCTCCAGTTGCTGGTCATGGTCGTCTGACCCATGTTACTGCTGAAGAAGCTGAAGCAGATCCAAGCGTCATAATGGGTACGCTTCGAATCAACTCCGTTATAGCTACAGTTCTGTTTGATTCTGGAGCATCGCATTCATTCATATCCCAAGAGTTTGCTCAGTTGCATGGGATTCCTTTTAAAGATATGCCTACCCCTCTTATGGTTCATTCCCCTGGTTCTAGTTGGTATACCGCTATGGTTAGTCATGGGAATAAAATCGAGATTGGATATCTTCTTTTTCCGATTCCCCTCATTGCCCTCAAGTCAACCGACATTGATATCATTTTGGGCATGGATTGGCTAGCTAAATATCAGGCTGTCATTGATTGTGCAGCCAGGTCTCTTACTCTGACCGATCTTTCCGGAAGCTCCATTCTGTATTGGTCTTCGGCAGCAACATCTCCATCAGCAGTACATATTCCTGATGCTGAGTTGTATGCCCTTGATGTCTTACCTCCGCTTGAAATTTCTGATGTTCCGGTGGTTTGTGACTTCCCTGATGTCTTTCCGGAAGAATTACCTGGCATGCCACCTGATCGAAGTGTGGAGTTTGTCATCGAGCTGGTTCCTGGAACTGCTCCTGTTTCTCGACGTCCTTATCGGATGCCTCGAGAAGAGTTGGTTGAACTGAAGAAGCAGTTGGAAGAGTTAGAAGGGAAAAGATACATCCAACCTAGTACTTCTTCTTGGGGATGTCCTGCACTCTTTGTCAAGAAGAGGGATACCAATGTTCCGCGTCTGGTTGTTGATTACCGGCCGCTCAACGCAGTAACCATCAAGAACAAGTATCCTCTACCTCGAATCAATGATCTTTTCGATCAATTGAGTGGTGCCACAGTCTTTTCCAAGATGGATTTGAGATCAGGCTACCATCAAATCAAAATCCGAACGGAGGACATTCCAAAAACGGCGTTCATGACTCGTTATGGTCTTTACGAGTACACCGTCATGTCCTTTGGCCTCACAAATGCTCCAGCCACTTTTATGCGGCTCATGAACTCAGTGTTTATGGAGTATCTTGACAAATTCGTCATTATCTACATTGATGATATTCTGGTCTACTCCAAAACCGAAGAAGAACACACTGAACACTTGCGTTTGGTGCTGACAAAGCTTCGTGAACATCGTCTCTATGCCAAGTTTTCTAAATGTGAGTTCTGGCTACAAGAGCTCATCTTCCTAGGCCATGTGGTCTCTGCAAAAGGTGTTGCAGTCATTCCAGATAAAGTTCAATCCGTTCTTGACTGGAAGACTCCTAAGTCAGCCAAAGAAATTCGGAGTTTTCTTGGATTGGCGGGTTATTACCATCGATACATCGAGAATTTCTCCAAGATTGCCAAACCAATGACTGATCTTCTGAAGAAAGATAAGAAGTTTGAGTGGTCAGAAAAGGCTGAAGAAAGTTTTCAGACACTGAAAATAAAGCTGACTACCGCTCCTGTACTTGTCCTTCCAGACACAAGCAAAGACTTTGTCATCTTCTGTGACGCCTCCCTTCAAGGGCTCGGATGTGTGTTGATGCAAGATGGCCATGTAGTGGCTTACGCCTCTCGACAGTTGAAGCCACATGAGCTCAATTATCCAACTCATGATCTAGAGCTTGCGGCTGTTGTCCATGCTCTTAAGCAATGGCGACCTTACCTTTACGGTAATCGTTGCGAGTTATACTCGGATCATCAAAGCCTGAAGTATCTCTTTACCCAACTGGATCTGAATCTCAGGCAGACAAGATGGTTGGAACTCATCAAGGACTATGATTTGGGTCTTAACTATCAGCCCGGCAAGGCCAACGTCGTTGCTGACGCCCTAAGTCGGAAGTCATATTGCAACAATCTGATGCTCAAGCAATGTCAACCTGCCCTCCGTGAGGAATTTGCAAGACTCAATCTTGAAGTTGTTCCTCAGGGATTCCTTGCTAACTTAGAGGTAAAACCCTCTCTTGAAGACCAGCTCAAAGCCGCTCAGAAGCGTGATTTGGGTATCACTAAGATCAAAGAGAACATTGCTAGCGGAAAGGCTAAATGTTTCTCCGTCAATGATCAAGGTGTTGTCTACTTTGGTAACCGCTTGGTGGTGCCGAAGAAAAAGAACCTAAGAGAGCTTATCCTTCGAGAAGCTCATGAGTCTCCTCTATCTATTCATCCTGGAAGTACAAAGATGTATCAGGATCTTCGCCAAAGGTTCTGGTGGACCCGGATGAAAAGAGAAATTGCTCGCTTCGTAGCTGAATGCGACGTTTGCCGTCGTGTAAAAGCTGAGCATCAAAGACCAGCTGGTACTCTTCAACCTTTATCTACTCCTGAATGGAAATGGGATGAAATTGGTATGGATTTCATTACTGGACTTCCCAAAACTCAGAAAGGAAGCAATGCTATATGGGTAATTGTTGATCGCCTATCCAAGGTTGCTCACTTCCTTCCTATCCGAGAAGACATTACTGCTAGCAAGTTGGCAGATCTGTATGTTTCCCGAATAGTCTCTCTCCATGGTGTTCCGAAGAGGATTATCTCTGACCGAGGAAGCCTGTTTACTTCCAAGTTCTGGGCCAGTTTCCAACAAGCTATGGGAACTCGTGTTTCTTTCAGCACGGCCTATCATCCTCAAACTGGTGGTCAAACCGAAAGGGTGAATCAAATCCTTGAAGACATGCTCAGGGCCTGTGTTATATCCTTTGGCAAGAATTGGGAAAAGTGCCTTCCATTTGCTGAATTCTCCTATAACAACAGTTTCCAATCTAGCCTGGGCATGGCGCCTTTTGAAGCTCTTTATGGACGGAAATGTCGAACCCCTCTGAATTGGTCAGAAACCGGTGAAAGACAGTTATTTGGACCGGACATGATCAAGGAAGCAGAAGATCAAGTTGGCATTATCCGAGAGCGTTTGAAAGCTGCTCAGTCTCGTCAAAAGAGCAATTACGATCGTCATCATCAAGAAGTTCGCTATGAAGTTGGCGAGCAAGCTTATCTTCGAGTCACTCCTTTAAGAGGTGTCCATCGTTTCGGTATAAAAGGCAAACTAGCTCCTCGCTATGTTGGTCCTTTCCGCATCCTTGCTAAACGAGGTACACTTGCTTACAAGTTGGAACTCCCTCCAACTTTTCCTGAAGTTCATGATGTCTTCCATGTCTCCCAACTCAAACGTTGCTTCAAAGATCCCATCCGTGGTGTTGATCACGAAACACTTGATCTCCAAGAGGATCTGACCTATCGAGAGTATCCTGTTCGTATCCTTGATGAAGCTGAGCGTAAAACTCGGCGTCAAACCATCAAATTCCTGAAAGTTCAGTGGTCTCATCACTCTGAGTCAGAAGCAACCTGGGAACGAGAAGATCGTCTCCGATCTGAGTACCCTGCCTTCTTTTCTAAAACTTAGGAATCTCGGGGACGAGATTCTTGTAAAGGGGGTAGAGTTGTAACAGACCAACTTTGCTAATTAAATAAATGAAGGTTTGTTCATAAGCATGCATGCATTTGCATTCAATTTGAGAAAATTTGCACTGAAATTGTGTTCAAACAAAGTTGCAAATGTTGTGTTTTGGTCTCACAAAAGTTTGGTGCAAAAAGCCCCTCAAAATTTTGGGTCAAAATACCCTAAAAAAATACCAAAATCCTTCACTGTTTTTAGTTTTCAGGGAAACTCCCAAAATCCAGGGGGGTTTTCAGAAAATCCCCCTTCTTCTTCCTCTCTCCTACTGGAAGCAGCTCGGTGGAGCTCCCGTGGCCGCCCGATGGCGCCGGCCGCCGGGATTGCTTCCGCCGCCCCCTGGCCGCCTATAAAACGTCGCCGCCGCCGGAGAAAACCCTAGCACGCCCCAGTTCTTCCCCCTCCTCTTCTCTGAGCCGCGCGGCCAAACCCTGCCCCGGCCAACTTCGCCGTCGCCGCCGCTCCGAGCTTCCCCGCGCCAAGCCGACGCCGCCAGGAGGTCCGCCGCGACGCCCTCTACCTCCTCCGCCCAGCAGCGCCAGCCGACGGGGCCAGAATCGGCCGAATCGGGCCCCGCCCGTGCCGCAGGTCCCCGCCGTTCGCCGGTGTTCCCGGCCTCCCCCGGCTCCGGCGACACCGCCAGAAGCTCCACGGTGAGCTGGGCTTCCTCCCGGTCCCCTCCGCCTCCTCTATTTCCCCACAGAACGCCGTCGCGTCGCGAGCCCGCACCCGGCCGCCGCGCTGCTCAACGCCGGCGTCGCTCCGGCGACAATTGGCGGGCGGCGCCACCGCCAAACGGTCGCCCGCATCGAGCTGCGTCGGATGACCCCAAGCGCGCGCTCGATTGCGGCCCGAGCTGGCCGATTGCTGCTCGACCTGAGAGCTCAAGGTCGTGCTGACGTCAGCATGATGTCAGCATGATGCAATAAACCTTTTTCTATTTCTGTTTAATTCCAGTAATTGTTTATTAATTCATATTAATTCAGAAAATGATGAATTTATATATCAAATTGATCAGAAAAACATTTCCTATTTACCTATCCATGTTTCATGCATGTTTGAAACAATTAAATGTGGAGCTTAGTAGAAAACCCTAATACAACCCTCTCATATGGCGGTGTCCGATGCCGACACCCCTTTAATTTGACGATGCACCTAGGTTTCTCAATTCCGTTAATATGACATGTCATTCATATTGTATGCGCATTGCATTATGCCATGTCGTGATTGTTTATTTCCCCTTTCCGGTGTTTGGTTCTTCGCGAATAGGATCTGAGCCGGAGTCCGACGTCAACGCCACCGAAGAACAGTACTCATCCGCTGAGGGACAAGGTAAGCCCTAACCTGGTTCATCTATGATTTCGAAATGCTTTTATCTGTGGTTCCTACATAACGCATACGATTCAACTGTCTTTTATCGATAGATAGAGTTACCCTATCTGTTGCATGTCCGACCTTTGTAGCCTCGATACCCTGATCCACTGCTCCTAGCATAACTAGGTTTGGCATGTGTGCGTCGCGAGAGCCTGTATCTCTTATGCTTAGCCATGCTTAGTTTGTTACGCTACTACTCCGGTCTTCGGACTGGAGCCTTACAATGAAATGAATCTAGCATGACAGGTTGACGTGGTAAATATAGAGATTATGATAAACATGATTAAAGGCTCAGACGAGAGGCCACATTGGGATGTGGTGGGTTGTTTCGTTTCTGCCGACCCTAGGAACCGAGTTCTCGCCTCTTGAACCAAGATCGAGCGTACAACCACACGAGGCCCTATTATGGTACCCTCTCGACTCACTAACTTGCCTAGTAGATTCCATGAGTCACATAGTTTGCGCGTTACCTGGTCATATGCATTGCATTTTGCTTGGGGGTTAAAGGTACATAACAGGCAGGTAAGCGTGGTCGTGGTGGCTGGGGGTTGCGGCCTCTGGGGAAACCCACCTCGGCTCACATCGTTAAGGACCGACTTCGGGACTTGACCCGTTATGGCGGAATAATCCTTAGCGCGTGACTCATGGTCTCGGCGACAGCAAGGTAAAGGTCATGGTCAACCACCCTCTGCCGGCTTTCCAAGGAAGAGAGCTTATACGTTGGCACTAAGAGTCGGTTGGCGCGTGTGGGTAAAGTTGTGCACCCCTGCAGGGTTAAATCTTTTCGAAAAGCCGTGTCCACGGTTATGGACGACTTGGGAATGGATTCTGTGATCATAGACAACTTTAATCTGATCGTAAAACTTGGCAACCATTGTGTGTTTACGGATACCTTCTTCGGGTGTTGAGGGGGTAGTCCGAGGATAGTGATTCGAGATGATGAAGATTGGTGGATACAAGATGATGATCAATAGAGATAGAGATGTCGCTCTCTTATCCCCTTTCAAAGGTTCTGAGTAGTCGAGCTTCTCTTCTCTCTTATCTTACAAAGGAAAACTGGCTTTACGCAAAAGAAGATCTACCAGAAAGCCCGCATAACCGCTTTGCTAAAAGGTTGTACTAAGTCTTGCTGAGTCCCTGTACTCAGCTTTGCATGCTTTTGTTTCAGATGAAGTCTCTGCAGCCGAAGGTGGTTTCTACATTAACATCGACGGTTAGTTTGGAGTTCCCAGGCAGCAGCCTGCGACTTATGGGCTGGGACGTCGCTTTATGTTATGGCTTCTTAAGCCCTTTGCTATCTTGTTATTTAGAATAACATAATTTGCTTCCGTTGCTTGTTGAATGTTGGGTCAGTGACCTCTGCGTATAATAATTTGGATCTTACTCTGCTAAGAGTTGTAATATATTCTTTTGAGTCGTAGAGTCACTGTTGTGTTACCGATTCTCTCACTGTAGTCTCTCGAGCTCAAGGTTAGGCTTATGTCAGACGAAGATCTGGTATTTGTCTAACCCTGATCCCGGGGGTGCCACAGGTAATGACAAACAAAATCGCTGTAAAGTGTTGCACCGATATTAGTTTGGTCACATATAAAAATAAATTTCAATCTAAATTAGGCTAAGTGTTATTAAAAAGGTAGCACAATGCTAGATTTAGAAGAGTTCTAAATATTGTGACGGATTCTACAAAAGAAGGCAGAGTATGTCATTGTTTTGACAATGATTGAGGATGTTGAGTCAAGAAGTTCTTTGAGAACTTGGTGTAGTTCTGATAGTGTCAGAACTTTGAAGCTATATTGTGTGTGACAATATTAGTGACATATTTCAGACCGCGGAACTAAGGTTCCACCAGAAGACCAAACATATTTAATGCCGACTCATTTGGATAATGAGTGATGCGTGAAGACGCAAATGAATTGCAAAATACATACATTTCTGAGTGTGTCAAAACCGTTTACTAAAACCTCTCCCGTGAGCAAAACATGATAACACACCAGAAGGCCAAGGTGTTATATCTTTACAAATGTAAACTAGATTATTGACTCTAGTGCAAGTGGGAGACTGTTGGAGATATGCCCAAGAGGCAATAATAAAAGTGGTTAGTATATATCTTTATGTTTATGATAAATGTTTATATACCATGCTATAATTGTATTAACCGAAACATTGATACATGTGTGTTATGTAAACAACAATGAGTCCCTAGTAAGCCTCTTAACTAGCTTGTTGATTAATAGATGATTAGTTTCATAATCATGAACATTGGATGTTATTAATAACAAGGTTATATCATTATATGAATGATGTAATGGACACACCCAATTAAGCGTAGCATAAGATCACGTCATTAAGTTATTTGCTATAAGCTTTCGATACATAGTTACCTAGTCCTTTCGACCATGAGATCATGTAAATCACTTATACCGGAAAGGTACTTTGATTACATCAAACGCCACTGCGTAAATGGGTGGTTATAAAGGTGGGATTAATTATCCGGAAAGTATGAGTTGAGGCATATGGATCAACAGTGGGATTTGTCCATCCCGATGACGGATAGATATACTTTGGGCCCTCTCGGTGGAATGTCGTCTAATATCTTGCAAGCATATGAATGGTTCATAAGAGACCACATACCACGGTACGAGTAAAGAGTACTTGTCATGAGACGAGGTTGAACAAGGTATAGAGATACCGATGATCAAACCTCGGACAAGTAAAATATCGCGTGACAAAGGGAATCGGTATCGTATGTAAATGGTTCAGTCGATCACTAAAGTCATCGTTGAATATGTGGGAGCCATTATGGATCTCCAGATCCCGCTATTGGTTATTGGTCGGAGAGAGGTCTCAACCATGTCTACATAGTTCGCGAACCGTAGGGTGACACACTTAAGGTTTGATGTCGTTTAAGTAGATATGGAATAAGGAATGGAGTTCGAAGTTTTGTTCGGAGTCTCGGATGGGATCCAGGACATCACGAGGAGGTCCGGAATGGTCCGGAGAATAAGATTCATATATAGGAAGTTATTTTCTAGGTTTGAAAATGATCCGGTATTTTCTCTGGAAGGTTCTAGAAGGTTCTAGAAGAGTCCGGAAGAAATCAGCATGGAAGGTGGAGTCCCAGAGGGACTCCACCCACCTTGGCCGGCCAGCCTGAGGGAGGAGGAGTCCCAAGTAGACTCCTTCCCATGGTGGCCGGCCACCCCACCAAAGGAAAGGGGGGTGTCCCACTTCCCCTAGGTTTGGTCATATGGAAGGTTTTATGTTGGGGTCTTATTCGGAGACTTTTGAACTAATCCTTGGGGCTTCCACCTATATAAAGAGAGGAGGGGAGGGGCTGGCCGGCCACTCTTGGCTCCACCTTGGCCGCACCCCTATGAGGGCCGGCGCCCAAGCCCCCTCTCCCCAAAACCCTAGCTACCTCTCCTCCACCACTTCTCCCGCATATGCTTAGCGAAGCTCCGCCGGAGATCTCCATCGACACCGCCACCACGCCATCGTGCTGTCGGGATTCCAAGGAGGATCTACTACTTCCGCTGCCCGCTGGAACGGGGAGAAGGACGTCGTCATCAACACCGAACGTGTGACCGAGTACGGAGGTGCTGCCCGATCGTGGCACCGTGATCAAGATCTTCTACGCGCTTTTGCAAGCGGCAAGTGATCATCTACCGCAGCAACAAGAGCCTCATCTTGTAGGCTTTGGAAATCTTCAAGGGTGAGTCTCGATCATCTCCTCGTTGCTCCCGTCTTCTAGATTGCATCTTGGCTTGGATTGCGTTCTCGCGGTAGGAAATTTTTTTTTCCTATGCAACGAATCCCTACAGGGAGAGCCAGGTCGATCAAGTGCTGGGTGGCCGGCATGGTACATGGCAAGTACTGGGCCTTATGCAGGGGTTGCAGTAGAGTCTCATGATCACAAGATAAAGTGGGTTTAGGCAAGAAACCAGTGTGTAATTGGGTGTAACACCATTCTGGAAAACTGCCTGCCATGTGCTCGATGAAATGGCCGCATGAGAATAATGTTTGAATTTCGAAATTCATTTTGGTGAACTTCATTCATATATTTAGTGTGATGGAATGATGGTGGTGGTGTCCATTTTGATGAAGATTTGCAACATTTCAAAAAGTGGATCATCTTCTCTTTGTTTCAAAGTCCTCTCTTGTCAATTCTATTCTGGTCAACCTGGTCAAAGTTAGCATTGATGGTCAACAGGAAAGTTGTTCACTTTGACTTAGTCTTGGATGAGGTGGAAAGTGTTGACCAATTTTAGTTTAAGAAAATTCAAATGCAGGGGTGCAAAGTAGTGAAGATTTTATAAAGTGGTCATATGACCATGATCATATGTATGTTGCATTTGAGATTTCCTTTGATTTGAATCTGGTTTCTTCGATGCATTTGTGTTTTTTTTTGTTATATAAGAGTTTTACAAACCATAGATCAAGCAATGGTGGCCTTTGGTGATGATTTGAATAATTGGCCAAAGTTGTATGTGAGTGAGAATTGAGTTATTTTCTATTTCTTTTCTTCTTCTCAATTTAGGGTTGAGTGATCTTAGATTAGGGTTTAAGCATACTTGATCAACAATAAACACTCATCATGGCAAAATGCACAAGAGAAATGCACACTATGCATAAACTATATGTGGCACTATCTGCATAATAAAAGTTTTTGTTTGTTGCAATTTTTGATTATTTGATTTTCTCTTCTCTTTATTTATTATTGAAAACTTGGGATGTTACAGAAACTATCCTTGCCCACAGCCAAACAGTTTCGAATAATCGCCGACTGAATCTTGAGCGTCGCCAAAACAAAACAATTCGCTTTTATGGAAGTTTATTTTGAGTCCCGATAAATGCTCAAAATCTGCCAAAATTAGCTTCAAATTTCGAGCTTTATCGAGATCATGTTCCATAAATAAAATGGTATCGTCAGCGTGTTGAAGTATTGATAAACCCCCATCTACTAGATGTGGGATCACTCCTTCAATTTGACCATCAGATTTAGCTCGTTCGATCAAGATAGCGAGCATATCCGCCACAATGTTGAATAAAAGTGGTTATAGAGGATCACCTTGGCGTAAACCTTTTCGTGTCTGGAAGAAACATCCCGTATCATCATTGACACGAATCGCTACACTTCCTCCATACACAAAATTATTGATCAACGCTCTCCACTCTGGTGAAAAACATTTCATCCCGGGTGTCTGATTGAGAAAAGACCAATTGACTTTATCATAAGCTTTCTCGAAATCAAGTTTTAAGATTACCCCGTTCATCTTTTTGGTATGCAGTTTATGAATCGCCTCATGTAGAATCACAACTTCATCTAGGATATTGCGTCCTTGCATGAAGGCGGTTAATTTGTGACGGCCTGACCACATGATCGGCCACTGTATTCAGTCTAATGATGGCCACTTTCGTGAATATCTTGAAACTTACATTTAAGAGGCAAATGGGTCTAAATTGTTGGATCCTTTCTGCCTCATTAACTTTGGGTAACAAGATAACCTCACCAAAATTTAGACGGAATAATTCTAGCTGTTCACCGTGTAAAACACTAAACATTTCTAGAAGGTCGTCTTTAATGGTATCCTAAAATGTCTGATAGAATTCAGTAGGGAAACCATGTGGACCCGGGGCTTTATTATGTTCCATTTGGAAATAGCCTTATTAACTTCCTCCTCCGAGTAAGAAGCCGTTAAAACAGCATTCCCCTCCTGAGACACTTGGGGAATATCTGCTATTTGGGACTCATCCAGAGAGAAGGAACTCTCATCTGGCGGACCAAATAGACCCTTATAATAATTAGTAATATAGGATTTGAGTTGATCCTGGCCTTCAATTAAACCCTCATCTTGTACTAGAGAATGAATACGCTTTTTCCTGTGACGCCCATTGGCAATCCCATGAAAATATCTCGTATTCGAATCTCCTTCCAGAATGAATTGGGATTTTGAATGCTGGTACCATTTCAAATTTTCTTCCCGAAGAAAACCTACTATTTGAGCATTAGATTGGTTTTTCAAATCCAATTCCATGCTCGATAGCGGTCTCACTTCAGCAAACGCTTCTAACTCATCGATGATACTCAATAAGCGAAGCTTCTCCTTTTTGAGAATGCTAGCTGTATGACTCGCCCATCCAGAAAGGTATTTGCGAACAGCTCGCATCTTTTTATTCCACCTTATAACTGGATTGTCGACATACACTGGTCTTTCCCATACATTTTTAACCATCTCGTGAAAACCTTCCCGTTGTAACCATACAAGTTCAAACTTAAATGGTTTCTTAGACAATGGTCTTGTTAAACCGGTAGTTAAAAGTATGGGAGCATGGTCCGACAGTTTTTCAATACATTCTAGAGCGCGGACTGACACCATCGGCTATTTATCCTCCCACCTGGTGTCCATCAACACGCGGTCTAATTTTCCGTATGTTGGGTCAGGTAAACTGTTAGCCCATGAAAATTGTCGGCCTGCCATATCAACCTCTCTCAAGTCTAAGATATCTGTGACAACATTAAAAAAGAAAGGTCAATGGCCATTAAAAGGGCCTTTACATTTCTCATGGCGGAATCTCAGCAAACTGAAATCTCCCCCTATGAGAATAGGGTGGGGATCATCCTTTGCAAGATTCACAAGCTCACGTAAAAAGTTAGCCTTAAAGTTGTCCTGAGCCGCACCATAAATGGAGACCAGACTCCAAATGAAATTATCAGCCCTATTCCGAATAGTGAGTTTGATATGGTACTCACCATCAGAGTTAGCCAAAACTTCCATGGAATCTGTCCGGACTCCAATGAGCAAGACACCGGACCTACCTCTAGGTGGGCGAGAAAACCATTCAAAGTCTATTCCACCTGATAACCGGTTTAAGAAACTTTGAGAGTAATCACGCTTACCCGTCTCAGAAATAGCAATAAAATCTAAATTATACTCCATACAACAATCGGCAATATGAGAGTGCTTAGCCAAGTCACGAAGACCTCTACTATTCCTAAACATGCCATTCATTTAGAAACTAATTCAGATTTTTTAGCTAAACCTGACCTATGCTTCTTGTTCTTTTCGGCGGAAGACTTAGAAGACCGTCGAGAGGCTTTTAGGTCATAAAATAACTCTAACCCCGACTGTTCTAAGTCCACCTCCGAAATACCACCTATTAGAGTAGAAAGAAGACGACCATCTGAGATGACATCATCTTCCTCCTCCTCTAGAGAAGATAGTTCAGCCCCCGCCGAAGCCTTCGGAATTACCGTGATACGGTCATATTCCAAATGCCTTAAGACGTTGGCTGAAACCGAAATCTCCTCCGAAGTGCGACCCAAAGAAACGCCTACAGTACCCAACGTGGAAGAAATTTTGGAATCTTAAAACCCAATAAAAGACGCAAAGGAGTTCTTCGTACCTGACATTTCGAGGTTCATCGCTGCTTTTCGGTGCATTGCCTTCTGCATCATGTCCTCGTTCGTAGCTCCAGCCCCGTCCTCAGCCAACGCATGTCGTCCACTCCTCGTGATCATCGGCTGATGGGCAGGAGGGGGACGTGTTGGCTGGGGCCGAGCGGGAGGCATCTCCACAGAATATGGAACAAGCGTCGACGACCGAGGCGATGCGGGGCTAGAGCGCGACGTGGACCCCACCTGACCTCGTTCTGAAAACGTATGTTGTTGGACCACCGGCGGCGACATAGGCGATGTAGAAGACCCATCCAACGTGTCGGCGACCGCAGCAGCTGTGGGGCCCCGGACTAGCTGTCCGAAACACCCGTTATGCATACACATTCACGATCCCATGATCAGTGTGTCGTGCAGGCATAACCTAACTGGTAATTAGGTATCAAATACATCATCCATTACAATACCGAATAAACAGATTACAACAGGTCACATGACCATTACTTACATAAGAGCCGCAATGGCAGGAGATCAAGAATCACACAACGGAAATACTTCAGATGAAAGCGTTCGCATGGCCCAAGTCATGCCATAACCCTACAGGCAACTGACTGGGAAGACGTTGCTAGCTCGCATAGATATCGTCGACTCCTTCTACATCTGTCGGATTCCACCAAGTCTGGCCAAGTAAATAGCCAGGGACAAAGCCATGAGTACATTATGAATTGTACTCGCAAACCACCTTAGAGAGAAGTAAAGGATTTGCAATTTGGCAGTAGCAAGGAACATGCACTATTCTAGGGTTACAAGGAGTGAGATATAGTTTCTCTCGAGAGTAAGACATCTCTAAATCTTTGTTGAAAACCTTTTTTTGAAAACAAGTTTCTTTTGAAAACTAATAGGCAAGGGCGACCCATTTTCCTTTTCGGCCATCTCAGTATGACCAAAACAATTTCAACTCTCCACCGTACCTCCCAGGTACATCTCCACCTGTCCCACTGGTATCTTTCCGTACCTCCCAGGTACATTTCCAAAACCTTTTTGGAAAAACTCTTTTGTAAAACAAAATTTCCCTTTAATGCCAAACAGCAACCTTTCCCATGTACATAACCCCAGACACGGCTATTCGAATAGATTTACACTCAGCAGAGGTTGTACACTTTCCCCACAAGATCCGAATACTCATCGTGTGGGCATCATCCCTGCATAATGACATATGCCACGACCAGTACCCGATCGTAGTTTTTCGCATGCTCGCCTTAGCCTAAGACATGCCGAATGAGTTGTACCTCCCAACACCAGAGTCCGAGGGCTGTCCAGGAGTAGCAAGGTCCCCAACACACTCGACCCTCTGGAATGCCATCCAACCACTTAGGCATATTTCAATGGGAGCTCATGCATTGTACCCCGCGTACATGAACAGGAAAATGGGTTGCGTCCCTTCTCATGGGAAGAACCCCGGTCGAAGCGTCCATGTTCGGACTGCCACTACACTTGCAGGACCCAAACTAAGGCGAGACAAACTACTACGCTACGCCCCGTCCAACTAAAGGGTAATGTGGTTGTACTGGCTAGGTCCGGTTGGTACTCAGTCACCAAAGCTTTTCGAAAACACTTTCTATTTCCACTTGTCTCCAGCAATTTATCTTTTCAAAAGCCTTTTTGCCTTTCATAAAATCACACTTGGGCAGGGCTACCCCATTCCAAGGTTTTCGAAAAACTTCTTTGCTTGAAAACAATATTCACAAATATTTTTCCAGGGCTCCCAGCCTATAGTACAATTTCTCTTTGAAAAGAGGCGACAAGGGCGATAAGGAGGTAAGCACCATATCACTAATAAAAGTGTGATCAGTAGGTACCAACGAGGGCTGCACCCTAAGGGTGGAATTACAAAACTCCGGTGGCGCTAACCACCGACATAATAAATGAAAGACATGCACTTTATAAACCTGTAATAATGCAAGAACATGATATATGTAGGATCAGAGATGCATCAAGAGGTGGCTTGCCTGTAGGATAACGTTGCATAGAAAACAAAAAATTTCCTACCGCGAACACGAAATCCAAGCCAAGATGCAATCTAGAAGACGGTGGCAACGAGGGGATTATCGAGTCTCACCCTTGAAGAGATTCCAAAGCCTACAAGAGGAGGCTCTTGTTGCTGCGGTAGACGTTCACTTGCCGCTTGCAAAAGCGCGTAGAAGATCTTGATCACGATCGGTTCCGGCGCCACGAACGGGCAGCACCTCCGTACTCGGTCACACGTTCGGTTGTTGATGAAGACGACGTCCACCTCCCCGTTCCAGCGGGCAGCGGAAGTAGTAGCTCCTCTTGAATCCGACAGCACGACGGCGTGGTGTCGGTGGCGGTGAAGAAGTCCGGCGGAGCTTCGCTAAGCTACGCGGGAGATATGGAGGAGAGGGGGCGGCTAGGGTTTGGGAGGGGGTGGCCGGCCACTCAAGGGGGGCGGCCAGCTTGTGGTCTTGGGGTGGCCGGCCCCCTCCCTTGGCCCCTCATTATATAGGTGGATCCCAAGTGTTGGTGTCCAAGTCTTCGAATAAGACCCGAACCAAAAACTTACCATAAGAAGGGGAAACCTAGCCAAGCTAGGACTCCCACCAAAGGTGGGAGTTCCACCTCCCATATGGGGGGGTGGCCGGCCCCCTAAGGGGGAGTCCACTTGGGACTCCTCCCCCACTAGGGTTGGCCGGCCATGGAGGTGGAGTCCCATGTGGACTCCACCTTCCTTGGTGGTTTCTTCCGGACTTTTCTAGAACCTTCTAGAACCTTCCATAGAACCTTCCGCGACATTTTATTTCACATAAAATGACATCCTATATATGAATCTTATTCTCCGGACCATTCCGGAACTCCTCGTGATGTCCGGGATCTCATCCGGGACTCCGAACAAATATTCGAACTCCATTCCATATTCAAGTACTACCATTTCAACATCCAACTTTAAGTGTGTCACCCTACGGTTCGTGAACTATGCGGACATGGTTGAGTACTCACTCCGACCAATAACCAATAGCGGGATCTGGAGATCCATAATGGCTCCCACATATTCAACGATGACTTTAGTGATCGAATGAACCATTCACATACAATACCAACTCCCTTTGTCTCGCGATATTTTACTTGTCCGAGGTTTGATCTTCGGTATCACTCTATACCTTGTTCAACCTCGTTTCCTGACAAGTACTCTTTACTCGTACTGTGGTATGTGGTCTCTTATGAACTCATTCATATGCTTGCAAGACATTAGACGACATTCCACCGAGAGGGCCCAGAGTATATCTATCCGTCATGGGGATGGACAAATCCCACTGTTGATCCATATGCCTCAACTCATACTTTCCGGATACTTAATCCCACCTTTATAGCCACCCATTTACGCAGTGGTGTTTGATGTAATCAAAGTACCTTTCCGGTATAAGTGATTTACATGATCTCATGGTCATAAGGACTAGGTAACTATGTAATGAAAGCTTATAGCAAATAACTTAATGACGAGATCTTATGCTACGCTTAATTGGGTGTGTCCATTACATCATTCATACAATGACATAACCTTGTTGTTAATAACATCCAATGTTCATGATTATGAAACTAATCATCCATTAATCAACAAGCTAGTTTAAGAGGCATACTAGGGACTTCTTGTTTGTCTACATATCACACATGTACTAATGTTTCGGTTAATACAATTATAGCATGATATATAAACATTTATCATAAACATAAAGATATAAATAATAACCACTTTATTATTGCCTCTAGGGCATATCTCCTTCAGTCTCCCACTTGCACTAGAGTCAATAATCTAGATTACATTGTAATATACCTAACACCCATGGCATTCTGGTGTTGGTCATGCTTTTCCCTAGGGAGAGCTTTAGTCAACGGATCTGCTACATTCAGATCAGTGTGTACTTTGCAAATCTTTACTTCTCCATCTTCGATGTACTCGCGAATCGAGTGATAACGTAGCTTGATATGCTTCAGCCTCTTGTGTGACCTTGGTTCTTGTGCATTGGCAATGGCACCCATGTTGTCACAATAGATGACTAGTGGGTCCAATGCACTAGGAACCACACCGAGCTCTATAATGAACCTCTTCATCCATACCGCTTCTGATGAAGCCTCTGAAGCCGCTATGTACTCCGATTCTATTGAGGATTTCGCCACCGTGCACTGCTTCGAGCTTGCCCAGCTTCTTATCGCAAAGACCATTCAATATAAACACGTACCCAGATTGTGACTTAGAGTCATCAGGATCAGTGTTCCAACTTGCATCGGTGTAACTTGTTACAACGAGCTCTTGGTCACCTCCATAACAAAGAAACATATCCTTAGTTCTTTTCAAGTACTTCAGGATATTCTTGACCGCTGTCCAGTGTTCCATTCCTGGATCACTTTGATATCTGCTAGTCAAACTAACAGCATGTGCTATATCCGGTCTTGTACATAGCATGGCATACATGATAGAGCCTACTGCCGAGGCATAGGGGATCTGACTCATCCTTTCTCTTTCTTCTGCCGTAGCCGGACCTTGAGTCTTACTCAAGACCTTGCCTGGTAACATAGGTAAGAATCCTTTCTTACTTTCGTCCATTCTAAACTTCTTTAGAATCTTGTCCAGATATGTACTCTGTGATAGCCCTATTAGGCGTCTTGATCTATCTCTATAAATTTTGATGCCTAATATATATGATGCTTCACCAAGGTCTTTCATTGAAAAACTATTATTCAAATAACCTTTAACACTGCTTAATAGTTCTATATCATTCCCGATCAATAATATGTCATCTACATATAATATCAGGAATGCTACAGAGCTCCCACTCGCTTTCTTGTAAATACACGCCTCTCCATGACACTGTATAAACCCGAAGTCTTTGATCACCTTATCAAAGCGTCGGTTCCAACTTCTTGATGCTTGCTTCAGTCCATAGATTGAACGCTGAAGTTTGCATACTTTGTCAGCATTTTTAGGATCGATAAAACCTTTGGGTTGTACCATATACAACTCTTCCTCAATGTCTCCATTAAGGAACGCCGTTTTGACATCCATCTGCCAAATCTCATAATCGAAAAATGCAGCTATTGCTAACAAAATCCTCACAGATTTTAGCTTTGCTACAGGTGAGAAAGTCTCATCGTAGTCAACTCCTTGAATTTGTCGGAAACCCTTTGCGACAAGTCGAGCTTTATAGACGATAATATTACCATCAAGCATCTGTTTTTCTCTTGAAGATCCATTTATTCTCGACAGCCTTTCGGCTATCGGGTAAGTCTACCAAAGTCCATACTTTGTTATCATACATGGATCCCATTTCGGATTTCATGGCTTCTTGCCATTTGTTGGAATACGGGCTCATCATCGCTTCTTCATACGTCGCAGTGGTCCTCATCATTGTTATCCACAATCATGACATTTAGACAAGGATCATACCAATCAGAGTGGCATGTTCCCTTGTCGATCTGCGAGGTTCGCAGTTTCCTCGTTCGAAGTTTCATGATCATTATCATTAGCTTCCTCTGTTGCCGGTGTAGGCGATCGGTACAACTTCCGGATCGCGCTACTCGATCAACGAGTATAGATTCATCAATCTCATCGAGTTCTACTTTTCTTCCAGTCACTTCTTTAGTGAGAAATTCTTTCTCAAGAAAGGTTCCGTTCTTAGCAACAAAGATTTTGCCTTCAGATCTGTGATAGAAAGTGTACCCTATAGTTTCCTTAGGGTATCCTATGAAGATGCATTTCTCCGCTTTGGGTTCTAGCTTGTCCGGTTGTAACTTCTTTACATAGGCTTCACAACCCCAAACTTTCAGAACGATGACTTAGGTTTCTTATTAAACCATAATTCATACGGTGTCGTTTCAACGGATTTTGATGGTGCTCTATTTAAAGTGAATGCGGCTGTCTCTAATGCATAACTCCAAAATGATAATGGCAAATCAGTAAGAGACATCATAGAACGAACCATATCTAAGAGAGTTCGACTACGACGTTCGGACACACCGTTACGTTGTGGTGTTCCCGGCGGTGTCAATTGTGAAAGTATTCCGCATTTCTTTAAATGCATGCCAAACTCATAACTCAGATATTCACCTCCACGATCAGATTGTAGAAATTTGATCTTCTTGTTACGTTGATTTTCTACTTCACTTTCAAATTCCTTAAACTTCTCGAAAGTTTCGGATTTATATTTCATGAAATAGATATACCCATATCTACTCAGATCATCTGTGAAGGTTAGAACATAACGATAACCACCGCGCGATGCTACGCTCATTGGTCCACATACATCGGTATGTATGATTTCCAATAAGTCAGTAGCTCGCTCCATCATACCAGAAAATGGAGTCTTTGTCATTTTTCCCATTAGACATGCTTCGCATCTATCAAGTGACTCAAAGTCAAGTGATTCAAGTAATCCATCAGTATGGAGTTTCTTCATGCGTTTCACTCCAATATGACCAAGACGACAGTGCCACATATAAGTAGAATTATCATTCAGTTTAATTCGCTTAGCATCAATGTTATGTATATGAGTATCACTACTATCGAGATCTAACAGAAATAAGCCATTCTTTTGTGGTGCTCGACCATAAAAGATATTATTCATAAAAATAGAACAACCATTATTCTCAGTCTTGAATGAATAACCGTCTTGCATTAAACAAGATCCAGATATAATGTTCATGCTCAACGCGGGTACAAAATAACAATTATTGAGGCTTAAAACTAATCCCGAAGGTAGATGTAGAGGAAGTGTGCCGACAGCGATCACATCGACTTTGGATCCATTTCCAACGCGCATGGTCACTTCATCCTTTAGTAGTCTTCGTTTATTCTTTAGTTCCTGTTTCGAGTTACAAATATGAGCAACCGAACCAGTATCAAATACCCAGGTACTAGTACGAGAACCAGTAAGATAAACATCTATAACATGTATATCAGATATACCTTCTTTTTTTTTTCTTCTTGACAAGGCCGCTCTTCAGATCCGCCAAATACTTGGAGCAATTACGCTTCCAGTGTCCCTTCTCCTTGCAGTAATAGCACTCAGCATCAGGCTTAGGGCCAGTCTTAGGTTTCACAGGAGGCGTGGCAGCTTTCTTGCCACTCTTCCTGTTCTTGCCTTTAGACTTGCCCTGTTTCTTGAAGCTAGTGGTCTTGTTGACCATCAACACTTGGTGCTCTTTCTTGATCTCAATCTCAGCAGATTTCAGCATGGAGAAGAGTTCAGGTAACTCTTTGTTCATGTTCTGCATATTGTAGTTCATCACAAAGTTCTTGTAACTAGGTGGCAGTGATTGAAGGACACGATTAATCCCCAGTCTATTAGGAATCACTATTCCCAAGTCACTGAGTTTCTTCGCATGCCCGGTCATGGCGAGCATGTGCTCACTTACGGAGCTGCCTTCTTCCATCATGCAGCTGAAGAAGTGTTTCGATGCTTCATAGCATTCCACGGCCGCATGAGTCTCAAAAATAGTCTTCAACTCATTGATTAACTCATGTGGATCGTGGTGCTCAAAACGTTTTTGAAGATCGGCTTCTAGACTGCATAAGATGGCACACTGAACTTGAGAGTACCGAGTTTTCCGAGTTGCGTAAACTGCTTTTACTTCATCGGTTTCAGTTTCTGCAGGAGGGTCACCTAGCGGTGCATCAAGCACATATTGCAGATTTCCGCCATTGAGGAAAATCCTCACATGACGGAACCAGTCGGTGAAGTTGCTACCGTTGCTCTTAAGCTTTTCTTTCTCTAGGAACTGGTTAAAATTGATTGAGGACGCCATATCTACAACATATATTTGCAATAGTTTAGACTAAGTTTATGACAAATTGAGTTCAAATTTTAATTCAACTTAATTAAAAACTAGGTAAACTCCCACTCAAAACAATATCCCTCGCATTGTCTTAGTGATCACACGAACCAAATCCACCGCACCTAAGTCCGATCATCACGAGACAAGGTGTGATTTCAATGGCGAACATTCAAAGTGTTCATCATATCAATCATATGATTCATGCTCTACCTTTCGGTATCACGTGTTCCGAGACCATGTCTGTACATGCTAGGCTCGTCAAGGCCACCTTAGTATCCGCATGTGCAAATCGCTTGCACCCGTTGTATGCACTTGTTGATTCTATCACACCCGATCATCACGAGATGCTTCGAAACGACAAGTCTTGGCAACGGTGCTACTAAGGATGAACACTTTATTATCTTGAGATTTTAGTGAGAGGGATCATCTTATAATGCTACCGTCGCGATCTAAGCAAAATAAGATGCATAAAAGGATTAACATCACATGCAGTTCATATGTGATATGATATGGCCCTTTTGTCTTTGCGCCTTTGATCTTCATCTCCAAAGCACGGACATGATCTCCATCATCTACGGGCATGATCTCCATCATCATCGGCGAAGCACCAAGGTCAATGGCGCCGTCTTCATGATTGTCCTCCATGTAGCAACTATTACAACTACTTTGAAATACTACTCAACATGAAATTTAAAGACAACCATAAGGCTCCTGCCGGTTGCCACAATACAATAATGATCATCTCATACATATTCATCATCACATTATGGCCATATCACATCACCAAACCCTGCAAAAACAAGTTAGACGTCTCTAATTTGGTTTGCATATTTTACGTGGTTTAGGGTTTTTCGAGAGAGATCTAATCTACCTACGAACATGAACCACAACGTTGATACTAATGTTTTCAATAGAAGAGTAAATTGAATCTTCACTATAGTAGGAGAGATAGACACCCGCAAAGCCTCTTATGCAATACAAGTTGCATGTCGAACGAGGAACAAGTCTCATGAACGCGGTCATGTAAAATTAGTCCGAGCCGCTTCATCCCACTATGCCACAAAGATGCAAAGTACTCAAACTAAAGATAACAAGAGCATCAACGCCCACAAACCATTGTGTTCTACTCGTGCAACCATCTATGCATAGACACGGCTCTGATACCACTGTAGGATAACGTTGCATAGAAAACAAAAAATTTCCTACCGCGAACACGAAATCCAAGCCAAGATGCAATCTAGAAGACGGTGGCAACGAGGGGATTATCGAGTCTCACCCTTGAAGAGATTCCAAAGCCTACAAGAGGAGGCTCTTGTTGCTGCGGTAGACGTTCACTTGCCGCTTGCAAAAGCGCGTAGAAGATCTTGATCACGATCGGTTCCGGCGCCACGAACGGGCAGCACCTCCGTACTCGGTCACACGTTCGGTTGTTGATGAAGACGACGTCCACCTCCCCATTCCAGCGGGCAGCGGAAGTAGTAGCTCCTCTTGAATCCGACAGCACGACGGCGTGGTGTCGGTGGCGGTGAAGAAGTCCGGCGGAGCTTCGCTAAGCTACGCGGGAGATATGGAGGAGAGGGGGCGGCTAGGGTTTGGGAGGGGGTGGCCGGCCACTCAAGGGGGGCGGCCAGCTTGTGGTCTTGGGGTGGCCGGCCCCCTCCCTTGGCCCCTCATTATATAGGTGGATCCCAAGTGTTGGTGTCCAAGTCTTCGAATAAGACCCGAATCAAAAACTTACCATAAGAAGGGGAAACCTAGCCAAGCTAGGACTCCCACCAAAGGTGGGAGTTCCACCTCCCATATGGGGGGGTGGCCGGCCCCCTAAGGGGGAGTCCACTTGGGACTCCTCCCCCACTAGGGTTGGCCGGCCATGGAGGTGGAGTCCCATGTGGACTCCACCTTCCTTGGTGGTTTCTTCCGGACTTTTCTAGAACCTTCTAGAACCTTCCATAGAACCTTCCGCGACATTTTATTTCACATAAAATGACATCCTATATATGAATCTTATTCTCCCACCATTCCTAACTCCTCGTGATGTCCAGGATCTCATCCGGGACTCCGAACAAATATTCGAACTCCATTCCATATTCAAGTACTACCATTTCAACATCCAACTTTAAGTGTGTCACCCTACGGTTCGTGGACTATGCGGACATGGTTGAGTACTCACTCCGACCAATAACCAATAGCGGGATCTGGAGATCCATAATGGCTCCCACATATTCAACGATGACTTTAGTGATCGAATGAACCATTCACATACAATACCAATTCCCTTTGTCTCGCGATATTTTACTTGTCCGAGGTTTGATCTTCGGTATCACTCTATACCTTGTTCAACCTCGTTTCCTGACAAGTACTCTTTACTCGTACTGTGGTATGTGGTCTCTTATGAACTCATTCATATGCTTGCAAGACATTAGACGACATTCCACCGAGAGGGCCCAGAGTATATCTATCCGTCATCGGGATGGACAAATCCCACTGTTGATCCATATGCCTCAACTCATACTTTCCGGATACTTAATCCCACCTTTATAGCCACCCATTTACGCAGTGGTGTTTGATGTAATCAAAGTACCTTTCCGGTATAAGTGATTTACATGATCTCATGGTCATAAGGACTAGGTAACTATGTAATGAAAGCTTATAGCAAATAACTTAATGATGAGATATTATGCTACGCTTAATTGGGTGTGTCCATTACATCATTCATACAATGACATAACCTTGTTGTTAATATCATCCAATGTTCATGATTATGAAACTAATCATCCATTAATCAACAAGCTAGTTTAAGAGGCATACTAGGGACTTCTTGTTTGTCTACATATCACACATGTACTAATGTTTCGGTTAATACAATTATAGCATGATATATAAACATTTATCATAAACATAAATATATAAATAATAACCACTTTATTATTGCCTCTAGGGCATATCTCCTTCATTGCCTTGGTTGGCTCTTTGTCCCTGGACTTCTTCTTCATGATCCTCTACTCACCCTTCCTCTTCGAGATCCTCACATAGATCCTCTCCTTCTCCGGTAGCGTTCGCATTCTAACATCGCAAAATAAAAGGCGGACAATCAACACATAGCCATAGCATTAACCACACACACACACACACACAAGACTAGTAGCAAAGCACTTAATCAGCGAACCTAAACGCATCAAATAAAAAGGTACCTAGGGCAAGAGGGTGGTTTTATTATAAAAGAACTATTTCTATCGTTGCTAGAAAAGACCTCAACAACATCTATTGGGTACCAAGGACTTGCACCACACCAGGATATAATACACACATGTACTAGTAGGTAATGACTTTTGGAAGCCACCCTGGTGCCAAGTTTATTATAAAACATTTTAAACAAAAGCAACTCAATTTCCCTAGGGTAAAATAAGCAACAACACCACATTAACAAGCCACTCTAAAACAATGCACACAAAACTTTGGTAAAATCGCAGAGGGTAAAGCTTGACTATATAAAGCTACAAAAATTGGATTCACTCAATTTGGGTTTTTAAAACAGAAGATAAGATTTTTATAAAACCAGAAATGACTTAGGGACCAAATAATTAGTCTAAATATTTCTGTGAGTCACAAAAATACATGTAGCACCTCTACTGGAAGCTATTAACATGTAGAACACACATGCACTAGAATCACACACAAATAAGTTTTCAAATATTTTTAAAGATTTAAACAATGCAGAAACTGGATCACTCCAATATTCAAGCACACAAGTATCCGAGCAGAACTAACCAGATACAATCATGCCACTAGATTGGTACTACCAAATGTGAACTACCAAAACTGGTTTGGCATTTTTCTGAGCTATAAAATAATTATCACAATTTTATACTAAAAGGGCACAATATTTTTTGGTTATAAAATCCCCAGAAATAAACTATAAGTCAAAAAAATATTTCCTCCGACATAATTATATAAAAGAGTGATATCAATCACTGGGACTTGGTTTTGTTGCAAAAACAGTTTTATTGTTCAAACTAAAAATCACACAAGAGCCTACTGGCCAGATCTGTATTTCTAAACAATCCAGGAATCTCCTGCATGTTTAACCTATGCCACAATAAAGGTACTGACTTGTACTACACAGCAAAATTGGTTTCATCCAAAAAGGAAGTACATAAGTCACTCAAAGATTTAAATGCTAAAACAACAACTTTTTAGGAAATTATTTAACATCACAAATATTTGGAAACAAATCACATCAAAGCAATTTTATGTCGTTAGGAATTTTATCAGGAGTAACCAGGATTTTGAATCACCAAATTTGTCCACTCGTGCAATTTTCTATATGTCAAAACCTGGAGCAGTATCTACTGGCTGATTAAGACGTGAAAATAAAAAATATAAAGGAACGGGCCGAATCCCAGGGATTGGCCAGATCCGGCCCGGATCTGCCGCACACGTGCGGGAGATGCCGGTTTGAAGAGGCTTGGGCGGGACCTGCACGCATGCCAGGGTCCGGTGCATGCAGCCATCGATCCGGGATCGAACGGGCCGAGAAGATCCCGTCCGCGTCGACCCAGTACCGGCGGCGCTGTCGCGTTTCAATGACGGAGGAGGGAGAGAGGGCTCACCGTGGGGATTCGAGGACGACGCGGCCGAGGCGGAGGACGGTGCAAGGTGGAGCGGTGACAGTGACGGCGACGTCCGTTCTCCGTGTCGTGGGCGTGCCGGCGAGGATCCCGAAGATGCGCGGACACTGGGCTCGATAGCGACGAGACTCGGGCGAACAACGGCTCAGGCGTGGGGGTCGGGGCTGATGCGCGGTGGTGGAAGAGAGGTGGCGGAGCCAAACTCCGTTCGGGCGGGGACCTGGACGAGTTGGCGGGGTTCCTGGATGTTGACAGCGACGTGAACGAGCGAGGTGCCGGAGACCGCCCACTCGGACGAAACCGACGACAGCGGCGTGCTCCTGGAGTTTCCCTGGAAAGAGAGGATGTGTTCAGCATGGGTCTTCGAGGGAAGAAAAACGGAACAGCGAGGGTGGGCAGAGATGAGGAGCGGAGGACGACGGCTAGGCTCGGCCTCCACCATGACCGAGACGGAAGAGACGCATGGCTATGCCCTGAGGCCCTGTTCTGCAGGGGAGTATTTTTGGGTTTTGGGGTGTCTTAACCCACAGGTTTTGGGTTGTTCCACCCGGTCCACCAAAAACACTTCAATCCACTTCCTCCTTAATTCCCTTCTCAATTTTACTCTTCGGCAAGCACAGGGATAAGACACTTGTTTTGTGCCAATAAAATTCCAATTTTTATACCAGATTTTCAGTGCCTTTTCTATTACAATATACGTGCATGGTTGATGCATTACAATAACACAGTAGCTCATGCATTAGAATAACACAGTTTAGAACAAGCAACCCCTCGCTGCCGCGATTATGGATGACGACGATTTGCCCAGCACCATCCACACTCTGTGCATCCTCCCTGCTCTGTTTTGCAAACACTTCCCAAAACGAGAGGATGGTGTGTAGGCAAAGAGTCCCTGGTAAACAAGTATTGCCTGAGGTTGCCATTCAACTTGTATGGCACCTACGGCTAATCAGAAACCAACGTTATACTTAAATCGTCAGCTTTCCAAGCACCACAGATTCAACTATAACAGAAGTAACATCCATCAAAAGCACAATTAGTCCTGATGACTCGACGAATCAAACGTAGATATGGCTGCAAATAATCCACAGATATGAATGCAGACAAAGATGTTAAAGTAGTTCAGTCATTTAGTCTACAGGTAGAAATTTCAAGTATAGCAGCTAGTGCCTTGTGCTTGGGTCACTGAAGCTCTTACTGCCTACCCAGCATCACATCACAAGGGAGATCACAAAGATAACAGTTGTACCATGATAACAGTAGAAAGATCATGCAATACAGTAAAAAGGAACAAATCTGCCAAACATGATCGGATATAAGATATAATTAGTTCCAGGAGCCAAAACGGTTGCTTCAGTCGGTTCTTGCAAAGTGTCGGGGGTTCAGGAATGATATAAGGCAAGTCGTATCGGTCTAAACTAGACTACAATAATTTTGCCACAACCCTCAACATTGAACATGAAGTGCAAACATAATTTAGCTAACTACTCCGACACACCGACACACTTTGAGAAGACATCAAATTCAGTGTAGTTACTGCCTGAGATCATGGTCTTGTACCATACTGTGCCAGCGGCCTCAACATCCTAAAACAAAAAAGTATCCCTTTAAATATGGTATCCCTGTACCTCTGAAACAAATACTTGACTTCTATAAATATGGTATCCCTTCTATCATTAAATTGCTAGTAACAAATCAGGGAGGGATGCACAAGCAAGGGTGACATAAGAATTAGATGATGAATAAAATGTGACTGACAGATTGTAGCCATAATATGTAGAGAATTATGATGAAGGATTAAAGAGGCAAACACTGTGGCCTTTAATTAGGCAACCAGTGTGAAGTACATACCTCACATTTCATAGCAAATCTATCTTACTGTCCCCACATATTCATGTTTTTTACCAAAACAGAACAAAAATCTCAATTTCTTTGCTCAGACCCAAACAGGGAAAAAATTGCATCTGTCCAGACGCAAAACCGTGCTGCTGCCAAGGACAAAACATGAATGGAGAAATAAGACACGAGAACAACGAATGTAAAACAAATTTCTTCTTAAATCGACAGAGGTAAGAAAACCACTAGTTGTGGCAAATATATATAGAGACAAGCAAATGCAATTAGCTCCCCTCCTGCCGTTCAGATCGCAGCACTAACAAATTGACAAAACTCACAAGCACTACTGTGCCTTAAATACCCCTCCGCTCCTCTTCCCCGTTTCTCTTCCCTTCTTCTCCCTCTCCCCGTCGCCTATGGCACTACCTGCTTCTTGCATGTTGCCTACTGGCTCAGTACATGTTCAAGACTAGTTCAGTCTTTCAAGCTAATACCAGTCTATCTCATCATCAAGTAACCCTAGGTGAAGAACGGGATCTCACGGGATATGACTTACAGGATAAAACTCCAGCTCGGCTGGAGAAGATGGACGACAGAGCGATCTTGGGCGGCTACGCAGCGATCTTGGCCGGTGATCTTGGGCAGCGATCTTGGGTGGCGATCTTGGGCGGCGACGGAGCGATCTTGGGCGGCGATCTTGGGCGGCGACGGAGCGATCTTGGACGGCGACGGAGCGATGTTGGCCGGAGACGACGCGAGGAGAGGAGACGGCGCGGGGAGAGGCGGCGGCGCGAGGGGAGGTGCGGGCGTTCGCTCGCTCGCTCACGCGAGAAACGCGAGTGAGGGCGAGCGTTTCTAATCCCCTCCAACCCGACGTGGCCCGAGGTGTTTCTGGTGGGTCAAACGGGCCAAAACCGTCCGAAACCGGCCTACCGAACAGCCCGGACGGGGTTTGCAGTGGAATGAAATTGGGCCGGGTAAGACACCCCAAAACCCAAAAATACTCCCCTGCCAAACAGGGCCTGAGGTGTTTCTGAGAGTTAAAGGGGTGGGGAAGGGAATGAGTGAGGCGCTGTGGAGCGGTTTCGTGGTCGGGGTCCGAAATTGCTGATGCAAAGCTGATATGGGGCGTTGTTGATATCAACCACCGTCCGAGACGTTGTAAGATTCGTGTTCCGGGCCCACGTGCTGCAAGGTTTGACCGGCCTTTTCCTTCAATACGAGATGTGAGCTGTACGATACGGTGAAGGGGCCCATGTATGATATACGATCGGGGCCCCGCAGACGACGTGCGTTATTGTACAAAACGAATCCACTCGGTCTCCTCCGTGCGACTGTAGCACACACGCGACCACCGCCGCCTCCATCTAGATCCCGACGCCGCCGGCGATGCAGGTCCATGGCAGCCCTTAAGGGTTCACTCAGCTCCTCGTAAGGTCAGATCTCGAGCTCAGTTTTCTCATTCGAGACCGCTTTTCTCGCCGGCGACCGTCTGATTCCATAGCTCTCGTCTGGCTCCAGCATGGGAGTTCCATGCCTAGATTGGCCGGGGCTAGATCGAGAGAACGCAATCTAGACGGAAGATGAGTGCAGCAGCCCAAGCCGGAGCGTCGAGTCTGGGAGATCTGAAAGCAGCGGCGGATTTCACTCCGGCCAGGAAACTGTTGCGGAAGCTCCAATCTCTCCGAGTCGCCGCCATCGCTCGTGTCAGGGAACAAAAGGTGCGTAAATACCTCTGGTATGATGGTGTTGTTCCATGGCTAGTATGATGGTGTTGTCGAGATTAATTATATTGCTGCCTCGTATCTGATTTTGCCGCTACAATTTCCTAGTGAGATATACCTCTGGAACTGGAACTAACTGCGCATCTCTTAGAACGAATCAGAATTGAGTTCATAACTAAGAATCAGAATTGAGATTTTATTACGTTTTACGGCACACTGCCACCATAATACTACAGAAAACAGTGTAGTGCATGATTGTTTGAACGCTTCTAATTTTGTCTTGTAAAAGTTCACTTAACATGCCTTTTCAACCATTTATAACAAGTCTTTCTACAGCTAGATTAATACTCTCGTCCTGTTTGCATTTCCTGTTGTTGTGTTAACACCATACCATTTGATGTTGTGTCTGTCTAATACGTGCATCGCCTCAAATTTCCATCCTATTGACCACTTGCACATTCTAATATTTATTACGTAGCATCTGAAGAGCATGCTGATAAGGTTAAAAGAGGGCGGCGCTTAAAGAAGAAGCACCAAGTTGACAGCATCCACGACAAGATTGAAGATTCTTCATGCAAGCCAACTTTCAGGCGCAAACCTTGTTCAATATTTGATAGTGGCAGCGAAGATGAAGATTTTTTGGCCAAAGAGGAAGACTTGCCTTCTCTGTCTGAGAAAACTAATGGTAAAGTTTCCAAGGAAAACAAACCTGAAAATGTTGCGTCAAAGGAGGAGACCAAAAAAAAGAGCAGAAATGACAGGAAAAGAAAAAGTGATACATCGATCAGGATCCTGCATCCCCAATGTATATCTCTGCTTCATATTTTAGTTGTATATCTATTTCTGTTGTGCTTGGTAAATACTGATCTGTACCTTGTTGCATAACCTGAGCAGTGACGAAACAGAGGTCAATGGGTCATCAGTTCCAAAACAAGAAGCTGAATTTACCACAAATTTATAATTTGTTTCATGCACCTGCAAATGCGTTCTGCAAGTGAAAAGCTAGTATTTTTTTTATGGTTCTTTTAAGATCCCCCAAGTATGCCACATTCATACGATGTTGGACACAGCCCAGATTAAAATACATCTCTTAGAACGAAATGTGGTTGTGTTTGAAATTAGGTCTGAATCAGCTGCTACACATTTCGCTCAGCCAGCTCGGCATACATTTACCCTTTTTCAACCAAGAGTTCAGCCAGCTGACGGAAGTTCTTCTCTGGAGTTTAACGCAACCAAGCTCCACAAGTGAATTAAAGACTTAGTCAAAACAAGATTCCAAGGTTCATCGATCCATACGACCAACGAACAACGATCCACCCCCTGCATGGTTTTCAATAGAATAAAATGACCCGGTTAAAAGTTTGGGGCGAGTTGTAGTGTCTTCACAACAAGCATCTTCCAAACATTATAACAATCCATTTCTCAATCCAACAGCATAATAAGCATACGAAATCTAATGTAATTTAATTCAGAAGGGTAAACATTATTTGCTAATCTAACAGGGGGGTAGCGAGCACTAAAATATCTTAAACACTAAAACTCAGGTCAACAAAATTAGTTAATCCAGGGGGCACCTTTCATGACCACTGTTTTTGCTATAATTTTACAGAATGTCAGGTGGACTAATTCATCAGAATAGGTCATGTAGTGGGGTTATGTCACCCCATTGGCACTATTTTTGCTCGCTACTCTCAGCGTTTTGAGATTGAAAATTCCTAGTGGACATACTGCGGTGAAGCACACAAGTAAACATGATGGGTATATAGGTGAAAACACCTGAAAAACTGTTATCCGGGACTATCTGCACGAATCCAACACAATAACATGATGGACGATGATCCACTGCTCTAACATCAACGAATATACAGAATATTGAAATTCAAGGACTAATTGAGCACCATAGCCAGCTACTCGTCTAATTCTAATATGCATCCTATGCTTTGAAGGAGAAATACAGTTACTAGCATGTCCGTGTTGACACTGAACCATCCCTAACCATTTTCCCGACAACACTAAAATCAAAGCAAGTATAGGCCGTTCTATTGACAAAAGAGCACAGCAGATGCTAACAGTGATTTGACGTTGCTGAAATCTCCGTACTTCATTAGCGATAAAAAGCATTCTATAATTCGGAAAACCGATGGCTGACCTGCCGAGTGCATCCAAGGAATCTTCTCCATGTCCCAGCAATGTCGAATGCTACCTTCCTCTGTGGGACAACGCCATGACGGCACTTTTGCTGCGTGTTCAATTCCGTCCCGGCGAAGCACGGATCCCGTATCTCCCGAAGCAGCCTAAGAACGCGTCGGGGTCGGCGTAGCTCTGGTGGGGAAACGGAATCGATAACAAGAAATTAAACTGACGAGAATGTGTTGAGCAACGGGCTGAAAACTGTGGATCAGCTGGGGAAAATTACCTCGTTTCCAAACTCAGAATCTCCGGCGGGATCATCACTTTGCAGAGACGGATCTGGATCGGCATCATATCCTTTGAACCCGACCCACGGTGACATGGCGAGAGAGCTCGAGAACACCTCAGGATCTCGGGGAATGAACAGTGATCTGAAAATCTACACAGAGGAGATGCGCGCCGGTGCTTGCGGCAATGGCGGCGGCGCGGATACGGGCGGGTGGAGAGGAAAGGGGAGACAGTGGTCGCCTCGGACGACAGGGGTGGGGGCGGGGAGAGAGACGACGCTTGCGTGGCGATACGGGTGGGCCCCCCGGGGGGAATCTTTCGAGTCCAATACGGTTCGGCGCAAAGTGCCCTATACGCCATATACGGAATCTATACATGCATGTGGCCACTGGCCGGTCAACGGGAAGCTCGAATCACTGGAGGGCTGCAGCGGTATGGATATCAGATTCGCACGAGATCAGCAGCAAAATCTGCGAGTCGATAGCAAGCCGCATGGTGCCGGCTCCATCAAGAATAGAACTGAAGTTGTGCGTTTGTGCAGATCGACGCAAACGTAACACAACTACCGAGGCAGGTTGGCACCAAGTTGTATGGTGCCGAAGTGAGGTTGGCACCAATGACATTGGTACAAAACTATATAAGGTGTATTGTTTTCTTGACACCGATTTGCGTAACTTCGGTTCCATTCTCGATGTCACCAAATCTAGAGATCAGATTTCAAATTAGTTCTACCAATGACTGTTTTATCTTATTAGTAACTTCACTTTATTTCAAAGAAATGTGCAGATATATGATACGTCCAACTTGCATCACTATTTTATATCATAATTTGTTGTTATTCATTGATATATTTCATATTTGGAGATAATACTTATGTTATTTCATCTATTTTGCATGTTTCATGATTATTGGAGGATCGCGCACCGGAGCGTGATTCTGTGGAAAAAGCACCGTCGAATGCAATATTTCGGAAGATCAACGGTTGACGGAAATTATACGAAAATTCCTATTTTTCCGGATGACGAAGGGAGCCAGGAGGGGAGCCGAGGAGGGCCGCCATGGGCCCCCTCACGAGCCGGCGCGGGCCTGCCCTGGCCGCGCCGCCCGTGAGGAGGGGGCCCCACAGCCCTCTCGCCTCCTTTTCTTCGCGTATGCCTTCGTCCCGAAACCTAAGCCGAGGGGTACGTCGAACGAGCCACAGCCCGCCTCTGCGGGCGGAGAACACCAGAGAGAAAAGAGCTTTCGTGGCGAGGAATCCGCCGGGGAAATTCCTCCCGAGGGGGAAATCGACGCCATCGTCACCGTCATCAAGTGGACATCTTCTCCATCACCATCACCATCAACTTCAGAATCTTCACCGCCGTCTCCACCGCTGCACCTCGTCGCAGCTGTATAAATTTGTGTTTGATCTTGATTGTTTGTTAGGGGAAACTCTCCCGGTGTTGATTTCTACTTGTTATTGATGCTATTGAGTGAAACCGTTGAACCAAGGTTTATGTTCAGATTGTTATTCATTATCATATCACCTCTGATCATGTTCCATATGATGTCTCGTGAGTAGTTCGTTTAGTTCTTGAGGACATGGGTGAAGTCTAAATGTTAGTAGTGAAGTATGGTTGAGTAATATTCAGTGTTATGATATTTAAGTTGTGGTGTTATTCTTCTAGTGGTGTCGTGTGAACGTTGACTACACGACACTTCACCTTTATGGGCCTAGGGGAATGCATCTTGTACTCGTTTGCCAATTGCGAGGTTGCCGGAGTGACAGAAACCTGAGCCCCCGTTGGTATATCGATGCAGGAGGGATAGCAGGATCTCAGAGTTTAAGGCTGTGGTTAGATTTATCTTAATTACTTTCTTGTAGTTGCGGATGCTTGCAAGGGGTATAGTCACAAGTATGTATTAGTCCTAGGAAGGGCGGTACATTAGCATAGGTTCACCCACACAACACTTATCAAAACAATGAAGATTAATTAGCCGTATGTAGCGAAAGCACTAGACTAAAATCCCGTGTGTCCTCGAGAACGTTTGGTCATTATAAGTAAACAAACCGGCTTGTCCTTTGTGCTAAAAAGGATTGGACCACTCGCTGCAATTATTACTCTCGCACTTTACTTACTCGTACTTTATTCATCTGTTACATCAAAACCCCCTGAATACTTGTCTGTGAGCATTTACAGTGAATCCTTCATCGAAACTGCTTGTCAACACCTTCTGCTCCTCGTTGGGATCGACATTCTTACTTATCGAAGATACTGCGATACACCCCCTATACTTGTGGGTCATCAAGACTATTTTCTGGCGCCGTTGCCGGGGAGTGAAGCGCTATTGGTAAGTGGAATTGGTAAGGGAAATTCTACTGTTTGTGCTTATTTTATTTCTGCCTGCTGCTATAATTCATTATGGAGAGATCTTCTCTTGAGTGTTTATTTGGGAAATCTACTACTACTGCAAAGGTAGTGGATGAGGCACCAGGTAAGGAAGAAATACCATACAAAATACCTATGAAAATTATTGGACGTGTAGTGGGTAACCGTTATACAGGGGATGGAACTGTCCACCTTGGAGATCATTTACTGTTCTTACATGAATTATGCGGTTTATTCAAGTGTGCAGGTATTGCTATGGATGAAGTGAGGAAGAAACTATTCTCTGTATCGCTGTCTGGTAAAGCGGCGCATTGGTATAAATTACTGGATAATGGGGATTCTCTTGAATGGAATGATATTGTGCCCCGGTTTTATTCTAAGTTCTATCCTCCAAGTGAGATTCACAAAGATCGGAATCGCATATATAATTTTTGGCCTCATGAAGGAGAGAGTATTGCCCAAGCTTGGGGGAGATTGAAGTCTTTAATGCTCAAATGCCCCATTCATGAGCTTCCTGGTAATATTATTATTGATAATTTCTATGCAAGACTTTCTTTTCAAGACAAGACCTTGCTGGATACTTCTTGTTCTGGATCATTTACACGCAACAAGGAAGAGTTTAAAAGGGACCTTCTTAATCGGATCCAAGAAAATACTGAAGGATGGGAGAACGACAAGGATAGAGAATCAGGTATAAATTATGATTATAAATGCATTGAAGCTTTTATGGATACTGATAAATTTCGTAATATGAGTGCTACTTATGGTCTTGATTCTTAAGTTGCTGCAAATCTTTATAAGGCTTTTGCTTCTCATTATGAATTGCCTAAGAAGAACTTTGATAAGTATCATGAACCGTATAAAGTTAAAATTGATTCATCTATAAATAAATGTGTTGTAGTTGAAACTGTTGATCATGTTATTCCTGAAGCTTATATTGAAAAAACTCCTTTCCCTGCTAAAATGAAGGAGTACTCTGATATAAATAGTGTGGTTCATAAAAGTGAAAAGAAACCTATAGAACCTGAAGAACAAATAAAAGTTGAACCTGCTGTTGCAATTATTAAAGATCTTGTGACTGAAAATGTGGAGGATGGTCATATTATTTTCTGTGAAGATGCCTCTAATATTGTTTCGCATCCTAATAAGTCTAGGAAAGCTAGTGTTCCTATGCTATCTGTTAGAATTGGTGATCATTGTTATTATGGTTTATGTGATATTGGTGCAAGTATTAGTGCTATTCCTTATGAGCTTTACACGGAGATTATGCACGAAATTGGTTCTTGTGAACTTGAAGATATTGATGTGGTTATTCGGCTGGCTAATAGAGAAACTATCTCTCCAATTGGTATTATTCGAGATGTTGAAGTTCTATGTGGTAAGATTAAATATCCTGCTGACTTTTTGGTACTTGGTTCTGCTGCTAGTAAATATTGTCCTATCATTTTTGGTAGACCTTTTCTAAATACTTGTGGAGCTATTATAGATTGCAAGAAAGAGAAAATTTTGACTAAATTTTCTGGAGAATCTTATGAGTTTAACTTCTCTAAATTTACCAAAACTCCTTATAAAATTGATTCGCCTAATAGTGATTTTAAAGTTGAATAGTGTGCATCTATTGCTCTTGCTCCTAGTAATCCTTTGCAGCAACATTTGGAGAATAGTGAGAGTGAAGTTTTCAGGGAAGAAAGAGATGAACTTGATGAAATTTTCCTTCGTCAACCTATTCTTAAGCATGATTTACCGGTGGAAGATCTGGGCACAACACCACCACCAAAGGAAGATCCTGTCTTTGATTTAAAACCATTGCCTGATAATCTTAAATATGCTCATATTGATGATAAGAAAATATATCCTGTTATTATTAGTTCTAAGCTTTCAGAGTTTAAAGAAGAAAGGTTATTGGAAATATTTGCATAAGTTGAAGCTAATTGTTTGCGTGGATCCACAACAGCATGGTGCTCATCAGGTACCTTCATTACTCTAGCGCAGGCCAAATTTTGGTTAAATATGCATTGTTTATGTCGAACCAAAGGTTTGAAGACAATATCTAGCTCACAAACCTGAGGTTGTAATAATGCTATCTTTATTTTAGTTAAACATTTACAATTGCAAATGTAGCTTTATGTTCATTGATTCAAGATTTCAATTAAAGGGGCCTTTTTAAATTATGAACGATATATTTATCAACCAACAATATCGCACACTATATGTTACTTAATTGCAAATGTAGTTCTATGTTCTTGCAAAAAAAAACCTCTGAGAAAACCAATTGCTACATTTTTGTGGTGAAATGATAATTGTTACATATTAACCTCCCTACCCTAAAGGAAGAATTATAACAACAAATACTTCTTTTCTTTTGTTCTGATAATCTAATATAAGAAGCCTGCTTACTTTGAGAAAGAGGGATGTGTAGTTGCAAAAGAACTATTGGTCATTTTATATGTTTCTTTAGATTGCTCAAGAATCTTAATTAGTGAAGTGCTTGGGTTTTATTTTTGCAGTTCTTTTCTGATTCAAATTTTCTTAATCCGACATTTGTTGGTTGTAGACTTATCCATTCATAGATATTTGATTTGTGAGATAGCTGAAGTAATTAGAGAAATGTTTTGGTTTATTTCTATAGTTTTTAATGTTAGCTATGTCAGTTGATCAATCAAATCATTGTCAGTTGTCCACAAGGTGTGGATAGGCAATTATTGGATGATGCAATTGTGCACTAAGCCAGAATAAACAAAAAACTGAAGCCAACAGATCCACGACAAACCGCTGCTATGGAGTCTGCAAGCTTCCTATATAGTTAAACCATTGATAGGCTCGGGAGTGAGCATGTGCGAAAGAAATTTAGTTAGTGCTTTGTGCCATTTCATCCCTTTTTTCTTATGTTTGTTTTGAACCCTTTTGGGGTTTCTCATTCCTTTTTGTGTCTTCTGTAAATAGCCACCGGTTACACAAAAAGAGGTTTGAGACTAATATACGGAATCTCCATGATAATCCTTGCCACCACAAAAGATGTAGTTTCCATGATAATACAAAGAGGTCACATCGCGCGGCATGGCGGACAAGCTCGAGACAATGGCACCCTACTGCACCACCAAGGACAAGTTGCATCAACTGTAATATTCCTCCTGTTTTGTCAATGTTTTGATTACCTTCCCTTGATGGACATGCCAACTAACTAAACATTCACCCTGTCTATGTTTCTTTCAGGATAGGAATCAACAATCAACATGATATTCAACACCTACGAAGGGCTTGATAGCCAGAAAGGTGATTCACCACATCTTCTCTCATCGTATGTCTGCATATACACAGTTACACACTCATATTCTTCAAGTGTTTTCTTCTCAGAAAAGTTTACACCATAATTATTAAGAGGTGATTACCAATATTAATTCGTGTTCTCTGCTCAAAGTGTTTTGGTTTTAGCGACGAGCGGGAACATAGGCATCAGTCTCGGTTTCATCCTCTCTTACTGATAGTACCCACGTCCATGAGCATGCAGAGAGTTTTGCTCAAAGCTTGCGGATTCAAATTCGACCTCTTACAGATGCTACAAAAGGGATGAATGGGGCCCTGGACAGAGCCATAGAGATTTTGAACTAGACACCTAACTCGTACATGCTCGAGCAGTTGACAACCCTGCCAACCCAAAGGTAACAAGGAGAGACAGCTGCACCTGTCACCCTATATATGCACTCAAGCTTTGTCTAACCTGCTTGCCCAATTTGCAGTCACGTACATTACGAGATGGCTAATTCTAGGAGGATTTGCAACGGAAGGTGGATATATTCATTGGCGGAATCGGGGCGGGTGGAATGATGTCTGATGTTGGTCATTCCCTCAAGGAGAAATATCTTGATTTGTGCCAAGTTTTCAAAAAAATAATGTACTATCTTGATGTGTTTATGGACAAGTAAAGATATCATACAAACAAAAATGCATCGTATCCAAATATTAATACCTTAATCTAGGACATTGACTTCAGACTAGCTACATTGTTGGTAATAGCTCGACAACGAATGATCAACTGCAGTTTATTTCATAGTATTATTACATATCGTCTGTTATGTGTCGGTATCTACAGGTGTCCCTTGAGCTTCGTGATGTAAATAAACAAGACCAGCTACATTTTCAAAAGATAGACATTCAAGAGCAGTGATACATCATCAGACTTTAAAGTTTATAGCCAATGAATCAGTGATTCATCCATGGGAATTTTCTATCCTGCAATATATATACGACAAGAACTAATTTTCTATCCTGCAATATATATTAGTTAACAGTAAAACTCACCTAGCTAGGAGCCTCCACAGCGATTTGATGTTGTGAGCCGTCTGATATTGGCATCTAACGGTCTACATCTTCTCAACAAATCCCGAATCGTCGCCTAGCAGGTTTACTTCGTTTAATCACGTTACATAGGCCAGCGTTCATTACTGGGCCGCTACTCCAGAAATTGAGTTAGGCTGCTTCTGGTTATTTGGGCCCTCATTCCCACGTTAAAGCCCATCAATGTAACGAATCCATCAAAAAGAACTCCTTGTTGCGTTTCTTCCCTATCGTCTCCTCCCCTCCCCTCCTATAGCCTGTTTGGTTCATGGGAATTAGAGGGAGGGAATGGGAGTTTATGGTATGGTGACTTTTAATCCCTTGATTGGTTGGATGGAATGGGAATTAAGGAGGGAAGTGGAAAGGGAATTCACGTGTTAAACTCCCACAAATCTCTTACCTAGGGGGGCCCTGGTAATTGAGACGGGGACAGGGAAGAGGCGTTAAACTCCCAATCCCCTTCCCTGCTCTTGCCAAGCACTGGCGCTCACGATCTCGAACGGCGGGGCCTCCTCGACCGCTAGGGCTCACGATCTCCAATGGCAGCGCCTCCTCCCTCTTGTACATCGAGGAGCAGTGCCCACCGCAGCGCGTTCCTGGAGCTCGCTGATACGTCCAATTTGCATCACTATTTTATATCATAATTTGCTGTTATTCATTGATATATTTCATATTTGTATATGATACTTATGTTATTTCATCTATTTTGCATGTTTCATGATTATTTGGGGATCGTGCACCGGAGCCAGGATTCTGCTGGAAAAAGCACCGTCAGAATGCAATATTTCGGAAGGTCAACAGTTGAAGGAAATTATACGAAAATTCCTATTTTTCCGGATGACGAAGGGAGCCAAAAGGGGGAGCTGAGGAGGGCCGCCGTGGCCCCCCCCCACAGGCCGGCGCGGGCCCTGCCCTGGCCGCGCCGCCCTGTGAGGAGGCGGGCCCATAGCCCCTCTCGCCTCCTTTTCTTCGCGTATGCCTTCGTCCCGAAAACCTAAGCCAGAGGGGTACGTCGAATAGAGCCACAGCCGCCTCTGCGGGGCAGAGAACACCAGAGAGAAAAGAGCTCTCCGACGGGCAGGAATCCGCCGGGGAAATTCCCTCCCGGAGAGGGAAATCGACGCCATCGTCACCGTCATCGAGCTGGACATCATTTCCATCACCATCACGATCATCTTCATCATCATCACCGCCGTCTCCACCGCTGCACCTCGTCACCGCTGTAGCAATTTGGGTTTGATCTTGATTGTTTGATAGGGGAAACTCTCCCGGTGTTGATTTCTACTTGTTATTGATGCTATTGAGTGAAACCGTTGAACCAAGGTTTATGTTCAGATTGTTATTCATTATCATATCACCTCTGATCATGTTCCATATGATGTCTCGTGAGTAGTTCGTTTAGTTCTTGAGGACATGGGTGAAGTCTAAATGTTAGTAGTGAAGTATGGTTGAGTAATATTCAATGTTATGATATTTAAGTTGTGGTGTTATTCTTCTAGTGGTGTCGTGTGAACGTCGACTACACGACACTTCACCTTTATGGGCCTAGGGGAATGCATCTTGTACTCGTTTGCCAATTGCGGGGTTGCCGGAGTGACAGAAACCTGAGCCCCCGTTGGTATACCGATGCAGGAGGGATCGCAGGATCTCAGAGTTTAAGGCTGTGGTTAGATTTATCTTAATTACTTTCTTGTAGTTGCGGATGCTTGCAAGGGGTATAATCACAAGTATGTATTAGTCCTAGGAAGGGCGGTACATTAGCATAGGTTCACCCACACAACACTTATCAAAACAATGAAGATTAATTAGCCGTATGTAGCGAAAGCACTAGACTAAAATCCCGTGTGTCCTCGAGAACGTTTGGATAATATAAGTAAACAAACCGTCTTGTCCTTTGTGCTAAAAAGGATTGGGCCACTCGCTGCAATTATTACTCTCGCACTTTGTTTACTCGTACTTTATTCATCTGTTACATCAAAACCCCCTGAATACTTGTTTGTGAGCATTTACAGTGAATCCTTCATCGAAACTGCTTGTCAACACCTTCTGCTCCTCGTTGGGATCGACATTCTTACTTATCGAAGATACTGCGATACACCCCCTATACTTGTGGGTCATCAAGACTATTTTCTGGCGCCGTTGCCGGGGAGTGAAGCGCTATTGGTAAGTGGAATTGGTAAGGGAGATTTCTACTGTTTGTGCTAATTTTATTTTTGCCTGCTGCTATAACTCATTATGGAGAGATCTTCTCTTGAGTGTTTATTTGGGAAATCTACTACTACTGCAAAGGTAGTGGATGAGGCGCCAGGTAAGGAAGAATTACCATACAAAATACCTATGAAAATTATTGAACGTGTAGTGGGTAACCGTTATATAGGGGATGGAACTGTCCACCCTGGAGATCATTTACTGTTCTTACATGAATTATGCGGTTTATTCAAGTGTGCAGGTATTGCTATGGATGAAGTGAGGAAGAAACTATTTTCTGTATCACTGTCTGGTAAAGCGGCGCATTGGTATAAATTACTGGATAATGGGGATTCTCTTGAATGGAATGATATTGTGCCCCGGTTTTATTCTAAGTTCTATCCTCCAAGTGAGATTCACAAAATCGGAATCGTATATATAATTTTTGGCCTCATGAAGGAGAGAGTATTGCCCAAGCTTGGGGGAGATTGAAGTCTTTAATGCTCAAATGCCCCATTCATGAGCTTCCCGGTAATATTATTATTGATAATTTCTATGCAAGACTTTCTTTTCAAGACAAGACCTTGCTGGATACTTCTTGTTCTGGATCATTTACACGCAACAAGGAAGAGTTTAAAAGGGACCTTCTTAATCGGATCCAAGAAAATACTGAAGGATAGGAGAACGACAAGGATAGAGAATCAGGTATAAATTATGATTATAAATGCATTGAAGCTTTTATGGATACTGATAAATTTCGTAATATGAGTGCTACTTATGGTCTTGATTCTCAAGTTGCTGCAAATCTTTATAAGGCTTTTGCTTCTCATTATGAATTGCCTAAGAAGAACTTTGATAAGTATCATGAACCGTATAAAGATAAAATTGATTCATCTATAAATAAATGTGTTGTAGTTGAAACTGTTGATCATGTTATTCCTGAAGCTTATAATGAAAAAACTCCTTTCCCTGCTAAAATGAAGGAGTACTCTGTTATAAATAGTGCGGTTCATAAAAGTGAAAAGAAACATATAGAACCTGAAGAACAAATAAAAGTTGAACCTGCTGTTGCAATTGTTAAAGATCTTGTGACCGAAAATGTGGAAGATGGTCATATTATTTTCTGTGAAGATGCTTCTAATATTGTTTCGCATCCTAATAAGTCTAGAAAAGCTAGTGTTCCTATGCTATCTGTTATAATTGGTGATCATTGTTATTATGGTTTATGTGATATTGGTGCAAGTATTAGTGCTATTCCTTATGAGCTTTACACGGAGATTATGCACGAAATTGGTTCTTGTGAACTTGAAGATATTGATGTGGTTATTCGGTTGGCTAATAGAGAAACTATCTCTCCAATTGGTATTATTCGAGATGTTGAAGTTCTATGTGGTAAGATTAAATATCCTGCTGACTTTTTGGTACTTGGTTCTGCTGCTAGTAAATATTGTCCTATCATTTTTGGTAGACCTTTTCTAAATACTTGTGGAGCTATTATAGATTGCAAGAAAGAGAAAATTTTGACTAAATTTGCTGGAGAATCTTATGAGTTTTAACTTCTCTAAATTTACCAAAACTCCTTATAAAATTGATTCGCCTAATAGTGATTTTAAAGTTGAACAGTGTGCATCTATTGCTCTTGCTCCTAGTAATCCTTTGCAGCAACATTTGGAGAATAGTGAGAGTGAAGTTTTTAGGGAAGAAAGAGATGAACTTGATGAAATTTTCCTTCGTCAACCTATTCTTAAGCATGATTTACCGGTGGAAGATCTGGGTACAACACCACCACCAAAGGAAGATCCTGTCTTTGATTTAAAACCATTGCCTGATAATCTTAAATATGCTCATATTGATGATAAGAAAATATATCCTGTTATTATTAGTTCTAAGCTTTCAGAGTTTGAAGAAGAAAGGTTATTGGAAATATTGAAGAAACACCGAGGTGCTATTGGCTACACTCTTGATGACTTGAAGGGGATTTCTCCCTCTATTTGCCAACACGCCATTAATATGGAAGATGATGCGAAGCCTGTTGTTGAACCTCAGCGTCGTCTAATTCCTAAGATGAAGGATGTGGTAAGAAATGAGGTATTAAGACTCCTTGAAGCTGGTATTATATATCCTATTGCTGATAGTAGATGGGTTAGTCTTGTGCATTGTGTTCCTAAGAAAGGAGGAATGACTGTTGTGCCTAATGATAATGATGAGCTCATCCCTCAAAGAGTAGTTGTAGGTTATAGAATGTGCATTGATTATCGGAAAGTTAATAAGGTTACTAAGAAAGATCATTACCCTTTACCATTTATTGATCAAATGTTAGAAAGGTTATCTAAAAATACTCATTTTTGCTTTCTTGATGGTTATTCTGGGTTTTCACAAATTGCTGTTAAAACTAAAGATCAAGAGAAAACCACTTTCACTTGTCCCTATGGAACTTATGCTTATAGGCGTATGCCTTTTGGTTTATGTAATGCTCCTGCTACTTTTCAAAGATGCATGTCTACTATTTTTCATGGCTTTTGTGAGAGTATTGTAGAGGTATTCATGGATGATTTTTCCGTCTATGGAAATTCTTTTGATAGTTGCTTGCGAAACCTTGATAAAGTTTTGGAGAGATGTGAAGAAACTAACCTTGTTCTTAATTGGGAGAAATGCCACTTTATGGTTAATGAAGGAATTGTATTGGGACATAAAATTTCCGAGAGAGGTATTGAAGTTGATAGAGCTAAAGTTGAAGCAATTGAGAAGATGCCCTATCCTAGGGATGTTAAAGTACTTGCCTCCAACCTTTTCAGCTCAGCAAAGGAGGAAATTCTTTTATGACTTGAGGCATTATTTTTGGGATGACCCACACTTATATAAAGAAGGAGTGGATGGTATTCTGCGAAGGTGTGTTCCCGAATATGAACAACAAGAGATATTGAGTAAATGTCATGGTAGTGCTTATGGAGGACATCACGCCGGAGATAGAACCGCGCAAAAGGTTCTACAATCAGGTTTTTATTGGCCAACTCTCTTCAAAGATGCAAGGAAGTTTATTTTATCTTGTGATGAATGTCAAAGGGTTGGTAATATCTCCAGACGCAATGAAATGCCAATGAATTATACTCTTGTTATTGAACCGTTTGATTGTTGGGGATTTGACTTCATGGGAGCTTTTCCCTCTTCAGAAGGTAACACTCATATACTTGTTGCTGTTGATTATGTTACTAAATGGGTAGAAGCCATACCTACAAAAAGTGCTGATGGTGAGACCTCTTTAAGAATACTTTTAGACATTATTTTTCCTAGATTTGGAGTTCCTAGATATATTATGACAGATGGAGGTTCTCATTTTATTCATGGTGGTTTTAGAAAAACTCTTGCTAAATATGGTATTAATCATAGAATTGCTTCCGCTTATCATCCTCAAACTAGTGGGCAAGTAGAACTATCAAATAGAGAAATTAAATCTATCTTGCAAAAGACTGTTAATAAAACTAGAAAGAATTGGGCTAGTAAATTGAAGGAAGCACTATGGGCTTATAGAACTGCTTATAAAAACCCTATGGGAATGCCACCTTATAAAATGGTTTATGGAAAAGCTTGTCATTTACCTTTAGAACTAGAGCACAAAGCTTATTGGGCTGTTAGAGAACTAAATAAAGATCCTAAACTAGCCGGTAATAAGAGGTTGCTGCAATTAAGTTCTCTAGATGAATGGAGAAGTGAAGCTTATGAAAATGCTAAACTCTTTAAAGAGAAAGTTAAGAAATGGCATGATAGAAGGATTATCAAAAGAGAGTTTAATATTGGGGATAAAGTCCTATTGTATCGGTCTCGTCTCAGATTCTTTGCAGGGAAATTACTCTCAAAATGGGAAGAACCATATGTTGTTGAGGAGGTGTATCGTTCAGGAGCAATCAAAATTAGTTCTCTCCAAGGCAATGCCACGCAAGTGGTGAATGGACAAAGACTCAAGCATTATATCTCAGGTGATTCTTATAATGTAGATGTTGATGTTATTCGAGTGGAAACACCGGAGGCTTTCATCAAAGGTCAAATTGACAGTCCGCCAGAACCCGACTTTGAATAGGTAACAGTACAGGTAATAAAAAGTTCGTGATTTACTTTCCGAACAATGTTTTTGCTGTTTTTGGAAAATATGAAGAATTACGAGATCGAAACGGAGTGGAGGAGACGCACGAGGGCGTGCCCCCATAGGCCGGCGCGGGCCCCAGCCTGGCCGCACCACCCTATGAGGACACCGCCTCGTCGCCCCTCTCCGACTCTGGTTCGACCTGGTACTTTCCGTTTGTTGTGAAATTTTTTGCTATATAATCCCCCGGACCCCTGGAGGTCCGTATATTGTTTTCTTGACGTGTTTTGTTTTGAGCTGTTTCTGCCAGGACCTGTCTTTGATCTAGAGCACCATGGCCTCCGACAACAAGGGCAAAGGGCCTTCGAAGGAAGAAGTGAAAAGGGTGTCGTCAAAACAAGAGCAACAAGCTGTTGGGAGTAAGCAAATCTTGGTGGGATCTGTTGACTCGACGTTCTTTCTCTCATAACTTGCAGGGACCCTTACCACCTGCTCTTGGCCTCGACTCTTTCCCTGTGCTGGAAGAAGCTCTACGGACTACTGATGAGTTTTGCCGTCAATATCGGGCACTAAGAAGAGAAGTGGAGATACTCCAGGTGGAGAATTACCGACTCCGTAGAATGCTGGAATATTACTCGATACCCATCACAAGGTCGCCACCGCCAACTTCAAATAACAATGAATCTCTTCGAGTCTTAGTGCAGAATTGCCAAGCTGAGAAGCTGAAGCTGAAGGAGATCTGTAAGAAGCGCGGGAGGAATTCATCACCACCACCGCCAAAGGAGTAATTCATCATCGGTATTGGCATCCCCTTGGTTTGTTCCAAGCTTGGGGGAGTGCCGCGGTATCACATCATCACTACCTTTTACTTTTTACTATCAAGTAGTGTCATATCATGAGTAGGGAAGTTATCATATAAGATGGGTTGCAGTGTGGAAGTATCTCTCCTTTAGTTGGTTGTCTATGTATCCCTTGGTGTGAGTTATCGTTATGAAATATTAATGAGAAGTCTTATCATTTACATATTGCACATCTTATTTTAGTTTGCAATTTCTAGTATATGATTGATCTTGATTTTAGTATTGGTACCACTTTGGGAGCATTGAGTAAATCTATTTGGTTTTGGCAAACTTAGCATTGGTCAATAGCAACAACACCTTGAGGTTTAAGTAGAAAAGAGAAATACATATAGTTGTTTCATTGTCTTCCTTTCTTGTTAGTTCATAGCCTATTATTCTGAAGCTAAAATTGTTTGTGCCTGCAAGAAAGATGCATGATTATGTCTATCACATGTATATTTGTTTGTTTGCCTCAACTCTTATGCTTGCTAATTAACCTTGCTAGCCAAAGACCTGTACTGAGAGGGAATGCTTCTCGTACATCCAAACCTGAACCCAAACCTATGCCATTTGTGTCCACCATATCTACCTACTGCATGGTATTTTCTGCCATTCCAAGTAAATACTTCATGTGCTACCTTTAAACAATTCAAAATTTATTACTTCTTATTTGTGTCAATGTTTTATAGCTCATGAGGAAGTATGTGGTGTTTTATATTTCAGTCTTGTTAGGCAGCTTCCACTAATGGACTAGTGGCTTCATCCACTTATCCTATAATTTTGCAAAAAGAGCTGGCAACGGGGTTCCCAGCCCCAATTAATCAACTTTCATTAATAATTCTCTTCAGATGTTTTGCTCTGATTCATCAGTAAGCAACTTAATTTTGCAATAGACACTCCCCCATGGTATGAGATTGTTGGAAGGCACCCGAGGATTCGGTTAGCCATGGCTTGTGTAAGCAAAGGTTGGGGGAGTGTCATCCTTAAATAAACTAAAGTATATGTGTAAACAAAAGAGAAGAGGGATGATCTACCTTGCTGGTAGAGATAACGTCCTTCATGGGAGGCGCTCTTTGGAGGTCTGTTTGGCAAGGGGGTTAGAGTACCCGCTACCAGTCGTTGACAACAACAAACACCTCTCAAAACTTTACTTTTATTCTCTTTATATGATTTCAAAACTGAAAAAGCTCTAGCACATGATTTAATCCCTGCTTCCCTCTGCGAAGGGCCTGTCTTTTACTTTATGTTGAGTCAGTAAACCTATTTCCATCCATCTCAAGCAAGCATTTGAGTTGTTGTGATCAAACCATTATATTGTGATTTGCTTCATCATGTCTTTACTCTTCCTTGTTTAGTACAAGTTTTATCTGAATGAATATAGCTTTGCAAGTTATCAATGATCATTATGATTGAGTATGCAAGTTTACCATAAGCTTTAACATAAGAGCGCTGCTCAATAGATAAGTATAATCTATTAACTGTTCTCCGACCAAAAACGAAGTTTGCCATCACCAACTATGATTTCTTATGCACCTTTATTTGTGATTACCTTATATACTTGTTTCAAGTTGAATTATATGAGGAAGTTGTTTACTAGAATGTCTTGTGTGGATGAATATGACGCTTCTTGTCTGTATTTTATTTATCGACTCTTCACTCCATAAACATGTGGTCCTGTTTACCGAGTTCAGTTTCGCTTGGGGACAAGCGAAGTCTAAGCTTGGGGGAGTTGATACGTCCAACTTGCATCACTATTTTATATCATAATTTGCTGTTATTCATTGATATATTTCATATTTGGAGATAATACTTATGTTATTTCATCTATTTTGCATGTTTCATGATTATTGGAGGATCGCGCACCGGAGCCAGGATTCTGCTGGAAAAAGCACCGTCAGAATGCAATATTTCGGAAGATCAACAGTTGACGGAAATTATACGAAAATTCCTATTTTTCCAGATGACGAAGGGAGCCAGGAGGGGGAGCTGAGGAGGGCCACCATGGCCCCCCTCATAGGCCGGCGCGGGCCCTGCCCTGGCCACGCCGCCCTGTGAGGAGGGGGGCCCACAGCCCCTCTCGCCTCCTTTTCTTCGCGTATGCCTTCGTCCCGAAAACCTAAGCCAGAGGGGTACGTCGAACAGAGCCACAGCCGCCTCTGCGGGGCGGAGAACACCAGAGAGAAAAGAGCTTTCCGGCGGGCAGGAATCCGCCGGGGAAATTCCCTCCCGGAGGGGGAAATCGACGCCTTCGTCACCGTCATCAAGCTGGACATCATCTCCATCACCATCACCATCATCTTCATCATCATCACCGCCGTCTCCACCGCTGCACCTCGTCGCCGCTGTAGCAATTTAGGTTTGATCTTGATTGTTTGATAGGGAAAACTCTCCCGGTGTTGATTTCTACTTGTTATTGATGCTATTGAGTGAAACCGTTGAACCAAGGTTTATGTTCAGATTGTTATTCATTATCATATCACCTCTGATCATGTTCCATATGATGTCTCGTGAGTAGTTCGTTTAGTTCTTGAGGACATGGGTGAAGTCTAAATGTTAGTAGTGAAGTATGGTTGAGTAATATTCAGTGTTATGATATTTAAGTTGTGGTGTTATTCTTCTAGTGGTGTCGTGTGAACGTCGACTACACGACACTTCACCTTTATGGGCCTAGGGAAATGCATCTTGTACTCGTTTGCCAATTGCAGGGTTGCCGGAGTGACAGAAACCTGAGCCCCCGTTGGTATATCGATGCAGGAGGGATAGCAGGATCTCAGAGTTTAAGGCTGTGGTTAGATTTATCTTAATTACTTGTAGTTGCGGATGCTTGCAAGGGGTATAATCACAAGTATGTATTAGTCCTAGGAAGGGCGGTACATTAGCATAGGTTCACCCACACAACACTTATCAAAACAATGAAGATTATATAGCCGTATGTAGCGAAAGCACTAGACTAAAATCCCGTGTGTCCTCGAGAATGTTTGGTCATTATAAGTAAACAAACCGGCTTGTCCTTTGTGCTAAAAAGGATTGGGCCACTCACTGCAATTATTACTCTCGCACTTTACTTACTCGTACTTTATTCATCTGTTACATCAAAACCCCCTGAATACTTGTTTGTGAGCATTTACAGTGAATCCTTCATCGAAACTGCTTGTCAACACCTTCTGCTCCTCGTTGGGATCGACATTCTTACTTATCGAAGATACTGCGATACACCCCCTATACTTGTGGGTCATCAATATATTCATATAATTATTTGCATAAGTTGAAGTTAATTGTTTGCGTGGATCCACAACAGCATGGTGCTCATCAGGTACCTTCATTACTCTAGCGCAGGCCAAATTTTGGTTAAATATGCATTGTTTATGTCGAACCAAAGGTTTGAAGACAATATCTAGCTCACAAACCTGAGGTTGTAATAATGCTATCTTTATTTTAGTTAAACATTTACAATTGCAAATGTAGCTTTATGTTCATTGATTCAAGATTTCAATTAAAGGGGCCTTTTTAAATTATGAACAATATATTTATCAACCAACAATATCGCACACTATATGTTACTTAATTGCAAATGTAGTTCTATGTTCTTGCAAAAAAAAACCTCTGAGAAAACCAATTGCTACATTTTTGTGGTGAAATGATAATTGTTACATATTAACCTCCCTACCCTAAAGGAAGAATTATAACAACAAATACTTCTTTTCTTTTGTTCTGATAATCTAATATAAGAAGCCTGCTTACTTTGAGAAAGAGGGATGTGTAGTTGCAAAAGAACTATTGGTCATTTTATATGTTTCTTTAGATTGCTCAAGAATCTTAATTAGTGAAGTGCTTGGGTTTTATTTTTGCAGTTCTTTTCTGATTCAAATTTTCTTAATCCGACATTTGTTGGTTGTAGACTTATCCATTCATAGATATTTGATTTGTGAGATAGCTGAAGTAATTAGAGAAATGTTTTGGTTTATTTCTATAGTTTTTAATGTTAGCTATGTCAGTTGATCAATCAAATCATTGTCAGTTGTCCACAAGGTGTGGATAGGCAATTATTGGATGATGCAATTGTGCACTAAGCCAGAATAAACAAAAAACTGAAGCCAACAGATCCACGACAAACCGCTGCTATGGAGTCTGCAAGCTTCCTATATAGTTAAACCATTGATAGGCTCGGGAGTGAGCATGTGCGAAAGAAATTTAGTTAGTGCATTGTGCCATTTCATCCCTTTTTTTCTTATGTTTGTTTTGAACCCTTTTGGAGTTTCTCATTCCTTTTTGTGTCTTCGGTAAATAGCCACCGGTTACACAAAAAGAGGTTTGAGACTAATATACGGAATCTCCATGATAATCCTTGCCACCACAAAAGATGTAGTTTCCATGATAATACAAAGACGTCACATCGCGCGGCATGGCGGACAAGCTCGAGACAATGTCACCCTACTGCACCACCAAGGACAAGTTGCATCAACTGTAATATTCCTCCTGTTTTGTCAATGTTTTGATTACCTTCCCTTGATGGACATGCCAACTAACTAAACATTCACCCTGTCTATGTTTCTTTCAGGATAGGAATCAACAATCAACATGATATTCAACACCTACGAAGGGCTTGATAGCCAGAAAGGTGATTCACCACATCTTCTTTCTCATCGTATGTCTGCATATACACAGTTACACACTCATATTCTTCAAGTGTTTTCTTCTCAGAAAAGTTTACACCATAATTATTAAGAGGTGATTACCAATATTAATTCGTGTTCTCTGCTCAAAGTGTTTTGGTTTTAGCGACGAGCGGGAACATAGGCATCAGTCTCGGTTTCATCCTCTCTTACTGATAGTACCCACGTCCATGAGCATGCAGAGAGTTTTGCTCAAAGCTTGCGGATTCAAATTCGACCTCTTACAGATGCTACAAAAGGGATGAATGGGGCCCTGGACAGAGCCATAGAGATTTTGAACTAGACACCTAACTCGTACATGCTCGAGCAGTTGACAACCCTGCCAACCCAAAGGTAACAAGGAGAGACAGCTGCACCTGTCACCCTATATATGCACTCAAGCTTTGTCTAACCTGCTTGCCCAATTTGCAGTCACGTACATTACGAGATGGCTAATTCTAGGAGGATTTGCAACGGAAGGTGGATATATTCATTGGCGGAATCGGGGCGGGTGGAATGATGTCTGATGTTGGTCGTTCCCTCAAGGAGAAATATCTTGATTTGTGCCAAGTTTTCAAAAAAATAATGTACTATCTTGATGTGTTTATGGACAAGTAAAGATATCATACAAACAAAAATGCATCGTATCCAAATATTAATACCTTAATCTAGGACATTGACTTCAGACTAGCTACATTGTTGGTAATAGCTCGACAACGAATGATCAACTGCAGTTTATTTCATAGTATTATTACATATCGTCTGTTATGTGTCGGTATCTACAGGTGTCCCTTGAGCTTCGTGATGTAAATAAACAAGACCAGCTACATTTTCAAAAGATAGAGATTCAAGAGCAGTGATACATCATCAGGCTTTAAAGTTTATAGCCAATGAATCAGTGATTCATCCATGGGAATTTTCTATCCTTACGACAAAAACTAATTTTCTATCCTGCAATATATATTAGTTAACAGTAAAACTCACCTAGCTAGGAGCCTCCACAGCGATTTGATGTTGCGAGCCGTCTGATATTGGCATCTAACGGTCTACATCTTCTCAGCAAATCCCGAATCGTCGCCTAGCAGGTTTACTTCGTTTAATCACGTTACATAGGCCAGCGTTCATTACTCGGCCGCTACTCCAGAAATTGAGTTAGGCTGCTTCTGGTTATTTGGGCCCTCATTCCCACGTTAAAGCCCATCAATGTAACGAATCCATCAAAAAGAACTCCTTGTTGCGTTTCTTCCCTATCGTCTCCTCCCCTCCCCTCCTATAGCCTGTTTGGTTCATGGGAATTAGAGGGAGGGAATGGGAGTTTATGGTATGGTGACTTTTAATCCCTTGATTGGTTGGATGGAATGGGAATTAAGGAGGGAAGTGGAAAGGGAATTCACGTGTTAAACTCCCACAAATCTCTTACCTAGGGGGGCCCTGGTAATTGAGACGGGGACAGGGAAGAGGCGTTAAACTCCCAATCCCCTTCCCTGCTCTTGCCAAGCACTGGCGCTCACGATCTCGAACGGCGGGGCCTCCTCGACCGCTAGGGCTCACGATCTCCAACGGCAGCGCCTCCTCCCTCTTGTACATCGAGGAGCAGTGCCCACCGCAGCGCGTTCCTGGAGCTCGCTGATACGTCCAATTTGCATCACTATTTTATATCATAATTTGCTGTTATTCATTGATATATTTCATATTTGTATATGATACTTATGTTATTTCATCTATTTTGCATGTTTCATGATTATTTGGGGATCGCGCACCGGAGCCAGGATTCTGCTGGAAAAAGCACCGTCAGAATGCAATATTTCGGAAGGTCAACAGTTGAAGGAAATTATACGAAAATTCCTATTTTTCCAGATGACGAAGGGAGCCAGAAGGGGGAGCTGAGGAGGGCCGCCATGGGCCCCCCCACAGGCCGGCGCGGGCCCTGCCCTGGCCGCGCCGCCCTGTGAGGAGGGGGGCCCACAGCCCCTCTCGCCTCCTTTTCTTCGCGTATGCCTTCGTCCCGAAAACCTAAGCCAGAGGGGTACGTCGAACAGAGCCACAGCCGCCTCTGCGGGGCGGAGAACACCAGAGAGAAAAGAGCTCTCCGGCGGGCAGGAATCCGCCGGGGAAATTCCCTCCCGGAGGGGGAAATCGACGCCATCGTCACCGTCATCGAGCTGGACATCGTCTCCATCATCATCACCATCATCTTCATCATCATCACCGCCGTCTCCACCGCTGCACCTCGTCACCGCTGTAGCAATTTGGGTTTGATCTTGATTGTTTGATAGGGGAAACTCTCCCGGTGTTGATTTCTACTTGTTATTGATGCTATTGAGTGAAACCGTTGAACCAAGGTTTATGTTCAGATTGTTATTCATTATCATATCACCTCTGATCATGTTCCATATGATGTCTCGTGAGTAGTTCGTTTAGTTCTTGAGGACATGGGTGAAGTCTAAATGTTAGTAGTGAAGTATGGTTGAGTAATATTCAATGTTATGATATTTAAGTTGTGGTGTTATTCTTCTAGTGGTGTCGTGTGAATGTCGACTACACGACACTTCACCTTTATGGGCCTAGGGGAATGCATCTTGTACTCGTTTGCCAATTGCGGGGTTGCCGGAGTGACAGAAACCTGAGCCCCCGTTGGTATATCGATGCAGGAGGGATCGCAGGATCTCAGAGTTTAAGGCTGTGGTTAGATTTATCTTAATTACTTTCTTGTAGTTGCGGATGCTTGCAAGGGGTATAATCACAAGTATGTATTAGTCCTAGGAAGGGCGGTACATTAGCATAGGTTCACCCACACAACACTTATCAAAACAATGAAGATTAATTAGCCGTATGTAGCGAAAGCACTAGACTAAAATCCCGTGTGTCCTCGAGAACGTTTGGATAATATAAGTAAACAAACCGGCTTGTCCTTTGTGCTAAAAAGGATTGGGCCACTCGCTGCAATTATTACTCTCGCACTTTATTTACTCGTACTTTATTCATTTGTTACATCAAAACCCCCTGAATACTTGTTTGTGAGCATTTACAGTGAATCCTTCATCGAAACTGCTTGTCAACACCTTCTGCTCCTCGTTGGGATCGACATTCTTACTTATCGAAGATACTGCGATACACCCCCTATACTTGTGGGTCATCAAGACTATTTTTTGGAGCCGTTGCCGGGGAGTGAAGCGCTATTGGTAAGTGGAATTGGTAAGGGAGATTTCTACTGTTTGTGCTGATTTTATTTTTGCCTGCTGCTATAACTCATTATGGAGAGATCTTCTCTTGAGTGTTTATTTGGGAAATCTACTACTACTGCAAAGGTAGTGGATGAGGCGCCAGGTAAGGAAGAATTACCATACAAAATACCAATGAAAATTATTGAACGTGTAGTGGGTAACCGTTATACAGGGGATGGAACTGTCCACCCTGGAGATCATTTACTGTTCTTACATGAATTATGCGGTTTATTCAAGTGTGCAGGTATTGCTATGGATGAAGTGAGGAAGAAACTATTTTCTATATCGCTGTCTGGTAAAGCGGTGCATTGGTATAAATTACTGGATAATGGGGATTCTCTTGAATGGAATGATATTGTGCCCCGGTTTTATTCTAAGTTCTATCCTCCAAGTGAGATTCACAAAGATCGGAATCGTATATATAATTTTTGGCCTCATGAAGGAGAGAGTATTGCCCAAGCTTGGGGGAGATTGAAGTCTTTAATGCTCAAATGCCCCATTCATGAGCTTCCCGGTAATATTATTATTGATAATTTCTATGCAAGACTTTCTTTTCAAGACAAGACCTTGCTGGATACTTCTTGTTCTGGATCATTTACACGCAACAAGGAAGAGTTTAAAAGGGACCTTCTTAATCGGATCCAAGAAAATACTGAAGGATAGGAGAACGACAAGGATAGAGAATCAGGTATAAATTATGATTATAAATGCATTGAAGCTTTTATGGATACTGATAAATTTCATAATATGAGAGCTACTTATGGTCTTGATTCTCAAGTTGCTGCAAATCTTTATAAGGCTTTTGCTTCTCATTATGAATTGCCTAAGAAGAACTTTGATAAGTATCATGAACCGTATAAAGATAAAATTGATTCATCTATAAATAAATGTGTTGTAGTTGAAACTGTTGATCATGTTATTCCTGAAGCTTATATTGAAAAAACTCCTTTCCCTGCTAAAATGAAGGAGTAATCTGTTATAAATAGTGCGGTTCATAAAAGTGAAAAGAAACCTATAGAACCTGAAGAACAAATAAAAGTTGAACCTGCTGTTGCAATTGTTAAAGATCTTGTGACCGAAAATGTGGAAGATGGTCATATTATTTTCTGTGAAGATGCTTCTAATATTGTTTCGCATCCTAATAAGTCTAGAAAAGCTAGTGTTCCTATGCTATCTGTTAGAATTGGTGATCATTGTTATTATGGTTTATGTGATATTGGTGCAAGTATTAGTGCTATTCCTTATGAGCTTTACACGGAGATTATGCACGAAATTGGTTCTTGTGAACTTGAAGATATTGATGTGGTTATTCGGTTGGCTAATAGAGAAACTATCTCTCCAATTGGTATTATTCGAGATGTTGAAGTTCTATGTGGTAAGATTAAATATCCTGTTGACTTTTTGGTACTTGGTTCTGCTGCTAGTAAATATTGTCCTATCATTTTTGGTAGACCTTTTCTAAATACTTGTGGATCTATTATAGATTGCAAGAAAGAGAAAATTTTGACTATTTGCTGGAGAATCTTATGAGTTTAACTTCTCTAAATTTACCAAAACTCCTTATAAAATTGATTCGCCTAATAGTGATTTTAAAGTTGAACAGTGTGCATCTATTGCTCTTGCTCCTAGTAATCCTTTGCAGCAACATTTGGAGAATAGTGAGAGTGAAGTTTTCAGGGAAGAAAGAGATGAACTTGATGAAATTTTCCTTCGTCAACCTATTCTTAAGCATGATTTACCGGTGGAAGATCTGGGCACAACACCACACCCGAAGGAAGATCCTGTCTTTGATTTAAAACCATTGCCTGATAATCTTAAATATGCTCATATTGATGATAAGAAAATATATCCTGTTATTATTAGTTCTAAGCTTTCAGAGTTTGAAGAAGAAAGGTTATTGGAAATATTGAAGAAACACCGAGGTGCTATTGGCTACACTCTTGATGACTTGAAGGGGATTTCTCCCTCTATTTGCCAACACGCCATTAATATGGAGGATGATGCGAAGCCTGTTGTTGAACCTCAGCGTCGTCTAATTCCTAAGATGAAGGATGTGGTAAGAAATGAGGTATTAAGACTCCTTGAAGCTGGTATTATATATCCTATTGCTGATAGTAGATGGGTTAGTCATGTGCATTGTGTTCCTAAGAAAGGAGGAATGACTGTTGTGCCTAATGATAATGATGAGCTCATCCCTCAAAGAGTAGTTGTAGGTTATAGAATGTGCATTGATTATCGAAAAGTTAATAAGGTTACTAAGAAAGATCATTACCCTTTACCATTTATTGATCAAATGTTAGAAAGGTTATCTAAAAATACTCATTTTTGCTTTCTTGATGGTTATTCTGGGTTTTCACAAATTGCTGTTAAAACTAAAGATCAAGAGAAAACCACTTTCACTTGTCCCTACGGAACTTATGCTTATAGGCGTATGCCTTTTGGTTTATGTAATGCTCCTGCTACTTTTCAAAGATGCATGTCCGCTATTTTTCATGGCTTTTGTGAGAGTATTGTAGAGGTATTCATGGACGATTTTTCCGTCTATGGAAATTCTTTTGATAATTGCTTGCGGAATCTTGATAAAGTTTTGCAGAGATGTGAAGAAACTAACCTTGTTCTTAATTGGGAGAAATGCCACTTTATGGTTAATGAAGGAATTTTATTGGGACATAAAATTTCTGAGAGAGGTATTGAAGTTGATAGAGCTAAAGTTGAAGCAATTGAGAAGATGCCCTATCCTAGGGATGTTAAAGGTATTCGTAGTGTTCTTGGTCATGCTGGGTTTTATAGGAGGTTTATTAAAGATTTCTCCAAGATTTCAAAGCCTCTTACTGATCTTCTTCAAAAAGATGTACCTTTTGTTTTTGATGATGATTGTAAGGAAGCTTTTGAAACTCTAAAGAAAGCCTTAACAACTGCTCCTATAGTTGAACCTCCTGATTGGAACTTACCATTTGAAATTATGTGTGATGCTAGTGATTTTGCTGTAGGCGCTGTTCTTGGACAGCGAGTTGATAAAAAACTGAATGTTATTCATTATGCTAGTAAAACTCTTGATGCTGCTCAAAGAAATTATGCTACAACTGAAAAAAGAATTGTTAGCTGTAGTCTTTGCTTGTGATAAGTTTAGATCTTATATTGTTGATTCAAAAGTTACAATTCATACTGATCATGCTGCAATTAGATATCTTATGACAAAGAAAGATGCTAAGCCAAGGCTTATTAGATGGGTACTTCTTTTGCAAGAATTTGATTTACATATTGTAGATAGGAAAGGTGCTGATAATCCTGTTGCTGATAATTTGTCTAGATTGGAAAATATTGCTTATGATCCTGTTCCTGTTAATTATAGTTTTCCAAATGAACAATTGGCTGTAATAAAGGTGAGCTCGCGAGACAGTCCTTGGTATGCTGATTATGCTAACTTTATTGTTTCCAAGTACTTGCCTCCAACCTTTTCAGCTCAGCAAAGGAGGAAATTCTTTTATGACTTGAGGCATTATTTTTGGGATGACCCACACTTATATAAAGAAGGAGTGGATGGTATTCTGCGAAGGTGTGTTCCCGAATATGAACAATAAGAGATATTGAGTAAGTGTCATGGTAGTGCTTATGGAGGACATCACGCCGGAGATAGAACCGCGCAAAAGGTTCTACAATCAGGTTTTTATTGGCCAACTCTCTTCAAAGATGCAAGAAAGTTTATTTTATCTTGTGATGAATGTGAAAGGGTTGGTAATATCTCCAGACGCAATGAAATGCCTATGAATTATACTCTCGTTATTGAACCGTTTGATTGTTGGGGATTTGACTTCATGGGACCTTTTCCCTCTTCGGAAGGTAACACTCATATACTTGTTGCTGTTGATTATGTTACTAAATGGGTGGAAGCCATACCTACAAAAAGTGCTGATGGTGAGACTTCTTTAAAAATGCCTTTAGACATTATTTTTCCTAGATTTGGAGTTCCTAGATATATTATGACAGATGGAGGTTCTCATTTTATTCATGGTGGTTTTAGAAAGACTCTTGCTAAATATGGTATTAATCATAGAATTGCTTCCGCTTATCATCCTCAAACTAGTGGGCAAGTAGAACTATCAAATAGAGAAATTAAATCTATCTTGCAAAAGACTGTTAATAAAACTAGAAAGAATTGGGCTAGTAAATTGAAGGAAGCACTATGGGCTTATAGAACTTCTTATAAAAACCCTATGGGAATGTCACCTTATCAAATGGTTTATGGAAAAGCTTGTCATTTACCTTTAGAACTAGAGCACAAAGCTTATTGGGCTGTTAGAGAACTAAATAAAGATCCTAAACTAGCCGGTAATAAGAGGTTGCTGCAATTAAGTTCTCTAGATGAATGGAGAAGTGAAGCTTATGAAAATGCTAAACTCTTTAAAGAGAAAGTTAAGAAATGGCATGATAGAAGGATTATCAAAAGAGAGTTTAATATTGGGGATAAAGTCCTATTGTATCGGTCTCGTCTCAGATTCTTTGCAGGGAAATTACTCTCGAAATGGGAAGGACCATATGTTGTTGAGGAGGTGTATCGTTCAGGAGCAATTAAAATTAGTTCTCTCCAAGGCAATGCCACGCAATTGGTGAATGGACAAAGACTCAAGCATTATATCTCAGGTGATTCTTATAATGTAGATGTTGATGTTATTCGAGTGGAAACACCGGAGGCTTTCATCAAAGGTCAAATTGACAGTCCGCCAGAACCCGACTTTGAATAGGTAACAGTACAGGTAATAAAAAGTTCGCGATTTACTTTTCGAACAATGTTTTTGCTGTTTTTGGAAAATATGAAAAATTACGAGATCGAAACGGAGTAGAGGAGACGCACGAGGGCGTGTACCCATAGGCCGGCGCGGGCCCCAGCCTGGCCGCGCTGCCCTATGAGTACACCGCCTCGTCGCCCCTCTCCGACTCTGGTTCGACCTGGTATTTTCCGTTTGTTGTGAAAATTTTTGCTATATAATCCCCCGGACCCCTGGAGGTCCGTATATCGTTTTCTCGACGTGTTTTATTTCGAGCTGTTTCTGCCCGGATTTGCTTCGGATCTAGAGGTGTCATGTCTTCATCAGAAACTCCGAAGGACAGCTCCTGCAAGGACTTTGACAACTTGTATATGGACGAGCTGAGGATGCATCCCAAGGAGTTGCTGCTCGTTGATGGGGCGCTGCAGATCAAAGATGTCCAGGGTCCTAAAGGAGAAGGAAGCTTGGAAGACAGGATGGAGAAGCTAGAGCAAGAGGTTTTCAACTACAAGAAGATGGACGAGCGTGAAGTGGATATCTTCCACAAGATTGTGTCTGAACTCATTGCTGAACACGAGAAGGAAACTGCAAAGCTATGGGGCGACATCCTCTCGCTTCACGACACCACCAACAAACTCCAAGCTCAACTCTATGACGTTCAGAATCAGAATTGTGAGTATGAAAATAGGTTTAAACACATAAGCCATGCTGCTAGTTTCAGGATTCCCGAGACCAAGATGTCGTTCGTCGATGGAGAGCCTCTTCCGTGGAAGTCTGATGACGGGAGTTCATCATCACCACCGCCAAAGGAGTAATTCATCATCGGTATTGGCATCCCCTTGGTTTGTTCCAAGCTTGGGGGAGTGCCGCGGTATCACATCATCACTACCTTTTACTTTTTACTATCAAGTAGTGTCATATCATGAGTAGGGAAGTTATCATATAAGATGGGTTGCAGTGTGGAAGTATCTCTCCTTTAGTTGGTTGTCTATGTATCCCTTGGTGTGAGTTATCGTTATGAAATATTAATGAGAAGTCTTATCATCTACATATTGCACACCTTATTTTAGTTTGCAATTTCTATTATATGATTGATCTTGATTTTAGTATTGGTACCACTTTGGGAGCATTGAGTAAATCTATTTGGTTTTGGCAAACTTAGCATTGGTCAATAGCAACAACACCTTAAGGTTTAAGTAGAAAAGAGAAATACATATAGTTGTTTCATTGTCTTCCTTTCTTGTTAGCTCATAGCTTATTATTCTGAAGTTAAAATTGTTTGTGCTTGCAAGAAAGATGCATGATTATGTCTATCACATGTATATTTGTTTGTTTCCCTCAACTTTTATGCTTGCTAATTAACCTTGCTAGCCAAAGATTTGTACTGAGAGGGAATGCTTCTCGTGCATCCAAACCTGAACCCAAATTTATGCCAATTGTGTCCACCATATCTACCTACTGCATGGTATTTTCTGCCATTCCAAGTAAATACTTCATGTGCTACCTTTAAACAATTCAAAATTTATTACTTCTTATTTGTGTCAATGTTTTATAGCTCATGAGGAAGTATGTGGTGTTTTATCTTTCAGTCTTGTTAGGCAGCTTCCACTAATGGACTAGTGGCTTCATCCACTTATCCTATAATTTTGCAAAAAGAGCTGGCAACGGGGTTCCCAGCCCCAGTTAATCAACCTTCATTAATAATTCTCTTCACATGTTTTGCCCTGATTCATTAGTAAGCAACTTAATTTTGCAATAGACACTCCTCCATGGTATGAGATTGTTGGAAGGCACCCGAGGATTCGGTTAGCCATGGCTTGTGTAAGCAAAGGTTGGGGGGAGTGTCATCCTTAAATAAACTAAAGTACATGTGTAAACAAAAGAGAAGAGGGATGATCTACCTTGCTGGTAGAGATGACGTCCTTCATGGGAGCCGCTCTTTGGAGGTCTGTTTGGCAAGGGGGTTAGAGTACCCGCTACCAGTCGTTGACAACAACAAACACCTCTCAAAACTTTACTTTTATTCTCTTTATATGATTTCAAAACTGAAAAAGCTCTAGCACATGATTTAATCCCTGCTTCCCTCTGCGAAGGGCCTGTCTTTTACTTTATGTTGAGTCAGTAAACCTATTTCCATCCATCTCAAGCAAGCATTTGAGTTGTTGTGATCAAACCATTATATTGTGATTTGCTTCATCATGTCTTTACTCTTCCTTGTTTAGTACAAGTTTTATCTGAATGAATATAGCTTTGAAAATTATCAATGATCATTATGATTGAGTATGCAGGATGAACCACATAAGCTTTAACATGAGAGCGCTGCTCAATAGATAAGTGTAATCTGTTAACTGTTCTCTGACCAAGAACGAAGTTTGCCATCGCCAACTATGATTTCTTATGCACCTTTATTTGTGATTACCTTATACTTGTTTCAAGTTGAATTATATGAGGAAGTTGTTTACTAGAATGTCTTGTGTGAATGAATATGATGCTTCTTGCCCGTATTTTATTTATCGCCTCTTCACTCCATAAACATGTGGTCCTGTTTACCGAGTTCAGTTTCGCTTGGGGACAAGCGAAGTCTAAGCTTGGGGGGAGTTGATACGTCCAATTTGCATCACTATTTTATATCATAATTTGCTGTTATTCATTGATATATTTCATAGTTGTATATGATACTTATGTTATTTCATCTATTTTGCATGTTTCATGATTATTTGGGGATCGCGCACCGGAGCCAGGATTCTGCAGGAAAAAGCACCGTCAGAATGCAATATTTCGGAAGGTCAACAATTGAAGGAAATTATACGAAAATTCCTATTTTTCCAGATGACGAAGGGAGCCAGAAGGGGGAGCTAAGGAGGGCCGCCATGGGCCCCCCACAGGCCGGCGCGGGCCCTGCCCTAGCCGCGCCGCCCTGTGAGGAGGGGGGCCCACAGCCCCTCTCGCCTCCTTTTCTTCGCGTATGCCTTCGTCCCGAAAACCTAAGCCAGAGGGGTACGTCGAACAGAGCCACAGCCGCCTCTGCGGGGCGGAGAACACCAGAGAGAAAAGAGCTCTCCGGCGGGCAGGAATCCGCCGGGGAAATTCCCTCCCGGAGGGGGAAATCGACGCCATCGTCACCATCATCGAGCTGGACATCATCTCCATCACCATCACCATCATCTTCATCATCATCACCGCTGTCTCCACCGCTGCACCTCGTCACCGCTGTAGCAATTTGGGTTTGATCTTGATTGTTTGATAGGGGAAACTCTCCCGGTGTTGATTTCTACTTGTTATTGATGCTATTGAGTGAAACCGTTGAACCAAGGTTTATGTTCAGATTGTTATTCATTATCATATCACCTCTGATCATGTTCCATATGATGTCTCGTGAGTAGTTCGTTTAGTTCTTGAGGACATGGGTGAAGTCTAAATGTTAGTAGTGAAGTATGGTTGAGTAATATTCAATGTTATGATATTTAAGTTGTGGTGTTATTCTTCTAGTGGTGTCGTGTGAACGTCGACTACACGACACTTCACCTTTATGGACCTAGGGGAATGCATCTTGTACTCGTTTGCCAATTGCGGGGTTGCCGGAGTGACAGAAACCTGAGCCCCCGTTGGTATATCGATGCATGAGGGATCGCAGGATCTCAGAGTTAAAGGCTGTGGTTAGATTTATCTTAATTACTTTCTTGTAGTTGCGGATGCTTGCAAGGGGTATAATCACAAGTATGTATTAGTCCTAGGAAGGGCGGTACATTAGCATAGGTTCACCCACACAACACTTATCAAAACAATGAAGATTAATTAGCCATATGTAGCGAAAGCACTAGACTAAAATCCCGTGTGTCCTCGAGAACGTTTGGATAATATAAGTAAACAAACCGGCTTGTCCTTTGTGCTAAAAAGGATTGGGCCACTCGCTGCAATTATTACTCTCGCACTTTATTTACTCGTACTTTATTCATCTGTTACATCAAAACCCCCTGAATACTTGTATGTGAGCATTTACAGTGAATCCTTCATCGAAACTACTTGTCAACACCTTCTGCTCCTCGTTGGGATCGACATTCTTACTTATCGAAGATACTGCGATACACCCCTTATACTTGTGGGTCATCACTCGCCTACCTCGCACGGCATAAGGGAAACCCTAGGTGCCGCCGCCATGCCGGACTATGCGGGCAACAAGTTTGGGCGGCTCCGTGACGGCAAAAATTCCAGGCAACGGCCACCCCTTAGGCAACCAAGCCCGCTATCACTTCGCCCGGCAGGTAACTCTGTACCTCTCCCTCCCCGGTTGCGCCAACCTCCATGTGATATGCGACTGCTTCAAAGTATATGCCTTGTGCCTCCTTATAATTTGGGTTCACTTCTCTTCTTTCAGTGCCAAGGATATATGCATGGGAGGTTGCTTATAGATTGCACAACATATGCTTCTGATGTTTGTTCAATTGAAACCGATCCCCCAGTTTTACTTGGACACTGCGTGTATGCAGAAGGTTGTATGGTACATATATACAACCTCTGAAAATTCATGTTATGCAATCAATATTATTGTTAGATGCAACCAGTTGTTTCAAAGGCTGATTTAAAATGATTATATATTTATTATTGTTCATTGGGAAAGCTACTTAATTTAAATTTCTGAAATATAGCATGTGAATATACTTACCTAACATTAATATTGCTTTCTGAAATATAGCATGCGAATATACTTAAGTTAAATTTCTGAAATTTCGTAAGCCACTTTGATTAGTTCTTTAATTTTGCTGGTTTAGTATGAATATGATGCTGAAAAGGTAAACACTTATTCACTTAATCTTTTAGTGCTTTTCCGGTGTATATAGTTCTGCGATACTTTTGATTGATTGGATCTGGAATCTTGCTTGTTCTATTTGATGACTGACATTCAAGTGTCTGAACTCGTGGTAGTAGCTTTTGCCATTATATGGTGGGTGTTTTTGTCGGTTCCTTTGACGGTCTAGGTCTTTCGCATGTGAAATTGGATGACTTAGTCGAGGGGAAGAAAAGGTCGTGGAAGAAGATCTGCAGGCAATTAAGTGTGTATACAATTGGATATTTGTGTACGGGTTTGATGCATTTACCAGATAGGTAGGTGATACTTTCCGTTTTATTTACTTGTGCCGCCTCTGTTTGCCAGGGCACATATGTTGTCATATTCTCTGGATTAGATCAATCACCGTACTGTTCTTACATTTTTCTTGGTTGTTTGTGGAATTCTAGCCTAGCCAACATCATGGACCGGCACCATATATTTAGACACGACAGTGCTTCCATGTTGTGCATAGAATGGATTATGTATAAAGAAGAAAATAAGTTGCTCATTTTCCTCCTATGAGTTGAATGGGTCTCAAATCTTGGCGCAAGTTTTTGTTTTGAATGTTACATTTATAACTGAAGATCCTTCTGATATAGATTCGTTAGAAAGTTGACCCCTTTTGATATCATTTTTTTTGTTTAAAAGGTATTACATGCAGCCATGCAGTTCATAGGAAGGAGATACAGGAAATTTCTGTTACATGACCTTTTTTTTTCTGGAATTCTTAGGACTATTGAAGGTAAATTGTAATGCTTTAAAAAAATTTACCCCCATCATTAATTTGCATACTTTGATATCACAGAGTGCAGTAGATTTAATAGTGTGTGTCGCCTGTTGGAGTTTTCACTGTATTGAGAAATTCATACAGTTCTTCACTTGGCTATTCAACACTACGAGGTTGTTGTTTCGGAGGTTTGTGTCTTCTACTTGCTGCAACTGTGAGCTTGCAAAGTATACACCTCTTTATTTCCTGAAGTTTGGTCTGGTTCTTGTGTAGCTGTTCTGGGCTTTTCTGCAATGTTCATGCCTGCAATTTTGTGGGTTTGCAGTGACTGGCGAGAAATACATCGTTTGACTTGGCTTGCACTTTCCCTCAGCGAGGTGCATACATTGCGGCTTAACAGGCTGGACTTTTCCTTGAGCTGTATTTCCGCCGATCCCATGTAATTTGCTTACGTTGTGTGTGTTTCACTATTGAGTTTCTACGGTAATTTAGCTTCATTGGGTGCCTACATATGGTTCTCTCACTGAGTAATGTTGACTGTCTATGGTTTGCTCACTTTTTTTTTTGTTTTTTAACATGCACTCTCGTTTCTGTTTGTCCATGTCTTGTGGCAGGTTGTTGATAATACAAGTCCTGGTGATCTGGGTTAAACGTGATGGTGATCTATGCGATGTACAAAGAGTTGATAAGGTACGCACTGTCTCAAAACTCAATCATATTATAAATTGTGTTAGTCTACTGTTCCTTGAATTTTGTTCCTCGTTTGTCGCGAAACAGCTTCACATTCGGAAGTTTTCGGTTGCTTACCAAATAGTTGCACACAGTGTGTCTGATCTTTTGCTCTAACTAAAATGCATGGCATGATATTTTATCACAACTCACTCTTCCAATTTATACTCAGCTAGCCCGTATGTCCATTTCCTGAACTATCCCTTATAAGGGCTTTCAGTTTGTATCTTTGAAAACCAGTTTCGGAACTCAATAGAAACAATGCAAATGAAGTGTCATACATCATCCAGCCATTGATTAATTAATATATTCCATCAACTAAGGAGTTAGATGGTACATGCAAGACAACAACACTCACATACTCTGAAACCTCATGTTGTTCCTCGGTTTAAATCTTCCAAGTACTTACCTACTTACATAAACATACATTCTGAACTTGGTCAAAACAGCCCCACTTGATAATATTTTAAAGATGAGTAAGAACAGGATCTTTTTACTAAATTTCATGTGATGCTTGTTTATACCCCCTCTGTTCCATTCTATAGTGTCTATAGTTTTTTAGCACGGAAATTAGCGCAATAGTATTTTTTACACAAGACCCCCTAGCTGAACGATTTGAGATCAACGTAAAATTTCGGAAATCCATATCTTCCTAACTTACCATAACAAATCCCACAAATCTCTCTTGTTGATTCTCCATATATGTGCAGCCAAGTTCAATTAAGGAAAGTAAAACATTGCTGCCTAATTTTAAGGAATCGTTGGGCCATGCATTAGGAATCTTAATTAATTGTTTCCAATTTTGTATGGATTTTTTCTCACGCATACTGTGTGGGAGCTGAATGGGGGAGGGGGTAATTGAAAAAAAGCCAAGCTACTACCTTATATTCTGAAACAAATGCCAAAAATCTATAGGCACTATAGAAAGGAACGGAGGGAGTATTATTTTACCATTTTTCTACATAGTTTTATTTAGCAAACCCAATAGCTGCTTTTTTCTGTTAAATCTAGCAGTAGACCTGTGTCACTTAGCTGACTCCTTGTTGTGCATGTTTCATTAGTCAGCTTTATGGTCAAGATTTGAATTGTGCAAGTTCTCTTTGATTTAATGTGCAAACTCTGATTTCTGCTAGATTGGAAATACAAGAATGTTGGTCAGGTTTTTAGCCGACCTGATGATATACACTTGAGGTAGTGCTGGGGAACGGGAAGAGCAGCAAATAGACGACATAGTTTACTATGCGCTTGTTGCATTCTTCTTTTATACTCCAATACTTTGGAATAACATGTCTCATGCTCTCATTTCTTTTTGTAAAAGAGTGTAATTTGGCTATTTATTTTATATGTTCACCATAACTCTCAAATATGACAAAGTATGATGTATGTGTTTAAACTGGCCTGAAATTGAATGCACATATAATAATCAAGTTGATGCACGAAATAAAATTTGCAATGCTGGGTAGCAACATGAAGTTGTCCCATGATAAGTAATTTATAGTGAAAATCCTGAACTGTTTTAATACATGATATGATCTCACATAAATGATAAAACTATTGCAATATTGTCAAAATGGACGGGCGCGGCAACGTGCGCCATCATGGTCTAGTATATATGACAAGACATGCACCTGGAATTTTATACAAGTTAAGGAAACATATACTTGTATTATTTATTATTTTTCACTGTATGCTCATCTACTACAGGACGTAAACAACTAGATTGCAAATGTTCGGGATGCCCCACAGACAATTTAAGTTCTGGTTTGAATTTGGCACGATAACCAGTACTCAGTACTTACAATTAAGACGGTAATTTATGATGGAAAGACAGACCAGTCCGGAACGCGGCTGAAAAGGGAGAAAGAGAGGGGTGGAAGCTGCACTGGCGAGGTGACTCTCAATAGGGGTGTGCGAAAGGTCAAGAGTTTGAGGACAAAAATGGAGTCCTTTATGGATTTGTATAGTTGGTTGCATCTTGTCAGTTTGATGACTCTTTATCACATCTCGCTCTTTAGTTTATCAATTGTTGCTTTTATTTTGATAATCTTAGAAGTACAATGTTTCTTTTGTTTACGGTTCTTGCAGTCAGGAAAGTGATTATCTGTGTTCTCATTGAAAGGAGATAAAACATTACCATTGTCATTATACTATGTGCTTCTTTTACTTCTAAGATAGACATTTGATACATCATCATCATCTCTCAAGGTAGGTGAAGACCGTGTCACTTGTAAACCAGATATACCCTATGCATCCCCATCTCTCACAGCACTTGAGAACCATTTCACAGATTTGCTAAAGGACCATTTCATAGATTTGCTAAATTTCAAAAAACGCAATCGATATAAGGTGAAATGATGGACTTTTGAAGCGATAAAATGCTGAGGCAGAGGCATATGAAGAGAATGTTTAAGGAGATATACGAAGACCAACGACGAGGAAAGAAGAGGGAGATATATTTGATATTGTCCATGTATGAAGGGAAACCACATGCCTTATATTTGAGACACATTGCTAAAATGAAATTATTAAGTTTTTTTTATTCTGTAGCAACGCACGGGCATTCAACTAGTATATATACGTATTTCAGTTGTAGAAAGGAGGGAGTATGTTATTTAGCCATCGATGCCCTGTATCAATGCTACTAGATGAAAAGCGCAGCGCCGTCGGTAGTTCTGTTTGGTATTTTCGTTGTAGTCGGTCGTTGCATGGTATGGTGGGTCTTTAGCTATTCTTTTCGTTTCTCTTGCCTGACCCCGATTATTTTCTTTTCTAGCAGATGCATGTATCTCATTAGTATAATGGTTCCATAACTGAACAACTTAATCAGTGTAAATGTCACCGACAGCCAATCGAGAGAACATACCCACAAAAGTTAAATTATATAAGTGGTACAGTGGTACAAATATAAACCATGTAAAAGTTTGCATCAATTACAACAACTCCATGGACATGTGAATACTTAATGGCAAGATTAATTAGCTGAACATCAAGTATAGCCAATGTGCACAATAATAATAGCAGAGTGATAGTTTGATGGATGGGTATGAGAGAAGATAATTTATATAATAGAAACTCCAACTGATTTCTATCATCCGATTTACACATCTTGGGCTAAATATGAAGCTCCATCAGCAACACACCTGTAGCGGGCTAGGCATCGCTAATGACTATTGCTGATGCATTACAGCTCGCATCCGAAGTTGTGGTCATCACTCATCACCCTCTCCTCCTTGTCCTTGTTGGCCCACCATCGAGACGCCGCTATACAACGTGATGGGGCCTACAAAGAGGTAGAACAGAATCACGAGGAGGTTCTCCTTCTGCTACAAGAAAAGAGCAAAAAATTACCACACATAAAAGGGAAAGATCCATCAAGTAACATTCACGATGAATAAAGCTAAGCATGATAATCCCATGGGGTGGTGGTAAAACATGGTGATGCATCTTTCTCACCGGCTATAGGAAAGATCACCTTAAGACAAATAATATTGTACAAAAAACCTAGGTGCAGGAACAACACCTGCAAAAAGCATTACGGTTTTGTTCTAACCGAATCCACTTGAATCAATAAGATGCACCCCTTTTTAAGAGAAGAGGCAAACCGCAATCAGAAGTAATTTTCTAGGACCTAGGTTCCTGTAAGCAACTACTCCCACCGTTCTCAAATAATTGCACTTCTAACTTCTGGCCCAAATCAGACTTTTTAAAATTTGGTCAAGCTTATACAAAAGAGTATTAACATATATGACATCATATGCGTATATTATGAAATAACATTTTAAAAAAGGATCAAGTGATATGCTAATTTAGTGTAATAATGTGGCTACATTTTCCAATATAGTTGGTCAAATGTGAGAAAGTTTGACTTAAGGCAAGTAATGCCTATTTGAGGACGGAGGGAGTCTTTGCATTCAAGATCTGAATGAAGATGATTTAATATCTTGACACTATGAAGAAAATTGTGGGACTTAAGGCCACCTCTGAGCGAAACAAAGTCGAAAAAATTGGGTAGCGTTAGGTGGCGGAAAACGTACAAACAAAGAAGAATAATTGGAGACGAACTCAAAAGTTCTGAACAGCATTGATATTCGTGGTCATGTGGATAGTTACCATATCACGAGGGGATGCACAAAAGCAAAATCATCGAGGTACCAGATTAGGTAATGGTGGAATGTCCAGCTGAAAGTTAATTTATAAGATCACCAACATTGTCCCATGGATTGACGCTCCTTGTGCTTTAGCATCATGGATGCATGATATCATTCATGAAAAGGGGAATGCACAAGTGCGGAATCCATCGATTCCATATGAAACTATGTTTTTCGATAAAGGGAATATATTAATATCGCTCTGAAAACACGCCCCCGCGTCGCCCCCCGCACCGGGCGACTCGGGCGGAACCCTAGCGCCGCCGCCACTACCTCCCCCTCCTCCGATCTCCCTCCTCCATGCCGCCGCCGGCGCGCGCGTGCGGGCAAAGCTCGTGAAGCTCTCGGCGGCGGCAGGTCTCCCTCTCGCGTCGCGCGCGCGGAGGCGGCGCTGGATCTGCGGCGGTGAGATCGGCCGGCGGCGGGGCTGGTCGGTGGCCAACGTGGTAGGATCCAGGGTGGGATCCGGGGCGGCGGCCTCGGGTGGCTGTTTCTGCGGCGCGTCGCGCCGGCTGCCCTGGCAAGGGCTGCGGTGGCCGGGTGAGGCTTCGGCGATGCGGCCGGCGGCGGGGGTGACTCCGATGGCTGCGGATCCGGCCTCTTCGTTGACGTGGCCGTGCCTGGTGGTGGCCGGTGAGTCCTCTGCGCCCCCTCCTTCCGGCGGCTCACGTTCGGTTTTGGGGGTGGCGGACGACTCGGCGTCGGGTCTGTGGTCGGTGGCGGCCTCCTCTTCCGCCGATGAGGTCGACCGGCGGGCGGCGGCGAGGGGGCCTGCCGTTCTGCCTAATAAAGGTGGCAGTCCTAGGGTTTCTCTCGCGCCAAGTGAAGATCGTTCGGAAGCTTCTTCCCACCGAGCTTGCTGGATTGTCGTGTTCCGGAAGTTCCTGCCAATTCATTGTGCGATCAATGCCTGAAGATCGTTGGATTGGGTGTTTTCGGTCGAGCGCACCCATGTTTTTTATCTGACCGTTTGGTTTCAGAGGGAGCGCTTCGAAGCTCTGCTGGCTGTTAATATCATGGAGCTTGTTTTCTTTCCATGGTGCTGGCGGAGAAGGTCACGAAAGTCAAGATTGGTGGAAGAGCAATGGTGGTCGGATCTTGGTGGTGAGATGGAACTGGCTTGGTGTTCCGGGCTTCACAGCAGCGGTATGAAAGTGGGGGCGACAACACAGGTGAAGTTCAGAGCCCTATCTTTCAGGGTGAAAACCCAAGGTCTGGCCTTAACTGGTTGTGCCTGGCAATGACCTTGTTGGAGGCATTGTTTTGAGAGCGGGGGCTATCTTCAGGGTGAAAACCTAAGATCTTTGATCGGGCGACGACGGTGTTAGAGCACTGTTCCCTTCTTGAAGGCGTCGTTTTTGAAGAGTCTGTATTTCAGGTGTTGTCTTGGCGGTGGATGTATTGCTGTTGTTAGGCCCGAGATACTGTAGCGGGACTTTTGTTTCTTAGTTTTCTTTTCTTTTTTTGGCTGTGTGCATCCATAGTGCCATTAGGGTGGTGCGTTGTTGCAGAGGCTGGGTGTAATTGGTATCTTTTGATATTAATATATTCCCTTTATCGAAAAATTAATATCGAAGGATACCAATTACACCCCCGCTCTGTAACACGCAATGCCCTAAAACATTACGGATGCACATAGCCAAAAAAGAGAAAGAAAAAACTAAGAAATAAAAGTCCCGCTACAGTATCACAGCCCTAGCAACAGTAATACAACCATCACCAAGACAACATCTGAAAATCAGACTCTTCAAAAGCGACGCCTCCAAGAAGGGAACAGCGCACCAGCGCTACCGTCACCCGATCAAAGATCTTAGGTTTTCACCCTGAAGATAGTATTCGCTCTCAAAACAAAGCCTTCAACAAGAACATTGCCAGGCACAACCAGTTAAGGTCAGACCTTGGGTTTTCACCCTGAAAGGTAAGATTCCGAACTTCACATGTGCTGCCACCTCCACTTCCATAACTGTTGCTAAGTCCGGAACACCAACAAGCCCCTCAACAGCGCAAAGACTTGAACCTCCATAGCTAGTCCTCCAATCCGGCCTTCATGATATTCTCTTTTTCTGACTTCACCATGGATCAGCTGTCACTTGGTGTCAACACAGAAAAGAGCTTCGCGTCGCTCCCTCCAGACCAATCGGTCGGAATAAAAGCATGTGTGCACACGATCGAATACCTGTGATCCAGCAAACTCCAAGCAATAAAAGCATTGTTACACATGCCGGCGGCGCCTTCTGGAACTCAACACACCAGCCAGATCGCGAGTGCAGGCTTCCAGTAGGTCTTCCTCTTCACGCAAGAGAGGCCCTAGGACTGCCGCCTTTATTCAGGTCGGACCCCCGCATCGGCGACCATCCCGGGCTGGCCACTCCAACCCTCCACCGGCGACATCAGCCGTCGCCGGCTTCCACGATTCTCCAAATCGCCGCCGAAACGCGGTGATAGATCGACAGATCCACCACCACCAACCGTAGGCCGACCCTCTCCGGCGAAGAAGAGGGCCACCTCCACCGTCGAACCCAAGGATGTTGCCCCGGCCGACCTCGTGTCGCGGGAGAAGCCCGAGATCGCCTGCACTCACCGATGAGAGGCGGGGGGAATGGCGCAGACCATGGGCCTGGCCGCCGCCCACCACCAGCCCCTGCCGGCGTTCTGCGGGGGAGAGCCGACGGGAGGAGGGGGTCCGCAGCGCAGAACGCCGCCGCCGCTGCCCATCACCATCCGCGCCGGCCGGTCCACCGTATGCGTCGAGGAGGAGATCCCATCCGCCATCCACCACGCATCAACGAGGAAGGGCCCCCGCCGCCGCCACGCCCCGTGGGTCTTTGCCCCGGCGGCGCTGCTGCGGCGGCGGTGACGACGGTTAGGGTTGGAGCGGTGGGGTGCGGGAGAGGGGAGGGGTGCGGGGGGTTCAATTAGCTAGACAAAAACCGTCATATGAAACTATGTAGATACTTTAAATATGAGCACTGATGTATTGATGCTAAAGTTAAGAAACCTATATTCACTGCACGAACTATAAGAAAGAATGCCTTTTAGTTGGCCGGACTTCCTCACTAAGGCAAACATGAAGGAAAAAAGAAAGATAAATGTCAACCTCTTTTGTAGTTGAAATGCGTGCAACAAGTGTCAGCCTGATTATTTTTGACGATCAGGGTGGGGCGATTTACACAAAAAATAACCCTTTGCTGAAACTATAGCACAGACTGATCCTCCGGCCAAACTATTCCATCCATCTAACCCTTTTGTGTGACGCCCCTCACATCGGCGCCACTCTCCCAGCCGACGTGGCGTCCTCGACGCTGAGGTGTGCTCCCATCTGACGTGGCAGGATGTGTGGCGCCGCTCCCATCGGCGCCACACGATGAAACTGTGGCGCCGCTCGGAAGGGCGCCACACATCCACTTATGTGTGGCGCCCGAGCCGCCCCCAGCCGGAGCCATCCTCTATTCCTCATCTCTGTTTCGGTTGAAGAAGAAGGCGGCCGGCGGTTCCTCCTCCCCCCCCCCCCCCCCACAAAATCCACCACCAAATCATCAGATCTGCCCGGCCAATCTCTTCCCCATCCATTCCTCAAGGTAATCCCCTTCGAATCCTTTCCATTCATGCACTAATTTCATAGATCTTGCTAGATTTGGACATGAACCCTAGATATGAAAATCTTAGAACTTGAATCCATGTGCTCATGTATGTGTTGAAATCCATATTCTCATGTATCTATGTATTGAAACCCTGGATTTGTTGAAACCCTAGACATCAAATTTTAATGAATGTGTATGTGTAGGAACCCTATATATGTATGTATCCATATTCTTATGTATGTATCTGTATGTATGTGATGTATGTGTGACGGCTTATTTGGATATATTCTCATGTATGTGTTGCTCACAAATAATGGTAGTTTTTATTGTGTGCATTCAAATGTATTCTCATGTATGTGTTACATATGTCTAGTATTTGGGTAGGAATAACTCATATTTGTTAGGAATGGCTCATAATATGGTGTTTTATGTAAACATGTAGGATGGTGTATCTCATAGATCAAGAGTATGACAGGGAACACCGGACTTTTCATATGACGGAGAGGAGAAGGGTTCTTCACCCCTTGAAGATTCGTTACCATGGCACAGTAGATATTGCGTATGACGAGAGGTGCACGGAGTTCATCCAGCCTACCGGTCTTCTCCCGTTCATCACGCTTGTAAGCCGTGGGGGGCCGAACATGAACGCCGCGGCACTCACCGCCCTTGTCGACCGGTGGAGGCCGGAGACGCACACCTTCCACTTGAGGGCCGGCGAGATGACCCCTACTCTTCAGGATGTTTCCATGATCCTTGGACTTCCTATTCATGGTGAGCCACTGTGTATGAACACAGCTTCTGATGGGTGGCGCAGACAGATGGAGGACCTTATTGGCATGGCTCCTCCGGCGCTAGAAGATCCAAAGGAGAGAACTCCCGCCGGCGCACCTTTCCTTTGGATCAGGACTCACTTTGGTACTTGCCCGCAAGGGGCCAACGAGGACACTGTCAGGACGTACACCCGAGTGTACTTGTGGTATATGATTTCGAGGACTCTCTTTCCTGACAGTGGTGGGAAGTTGGCCCATTGGTGTTGGCTCAAGGCGCTTACGGTGTTGGAGCACCAGTGGAGTTGGGGAACAGCTGCACTTGCCTACCTCTACCGGCAGGTGATGATTTGTTATCTGTACTATTCTTCTATAATAGTCTGCTAGACAAAGTACTAACTAAATGTCTTATGTACGCAGTTGGACGAAGCTTGTCGCAGGACTGGGAGCGGCGGTATTGGTGGATGCTTGCTCCTACTTTCCGTATGGAGCTGGACCGCCTATCAGTTAGGCGGCCCAGGGTACTCACAGAGAGGCCATGGCCTCATTACCGGGACAACCTTGATCGGGAGCCGACTTGGGCATATCTTTAGGACAATGTCTCGGAGATGACGAGCGATCCAAAGATCATGTACATGCACTACACTGAGGAGTTGGACACTCTTACCGCTGAGAAGGTAACCGATTTTAATCCATCACTCTTTTGCAATCCGAGTTCATTCTAAAATATTTGTATGCTACAGGTGGATTGGGAGCCATATGGTACCTACTACCATATTGGCGCGGGGATGGCTGACCTCAACCCCAAGTGCCTTGAGGAGGCGCGTTTCTGGCGTATGCGGTGTCCACTCATATGCATGTGGCTTGTTGAATACCACCAGCTGCACAGAGTGATGAGACAGTTTGGGCTGTATCAGGAGTGCCCACCTCAGTGGCAAGACACGGACCACGCGCTCCATAGGTAAACTTCTTGAATCATGCGATGGAAGCTTGTTGGTTGAAGCGATAGAATCTAACTTTATCCATTGTGCTCCAATATATTGCAGGCTTGATAGACAGCGGCAGAGGAAGATCACGTATTGGCCTGTCCATCATAGAGGCCACATCACAGCGTTCCAACACTGTTTGGAAGCGATACGGAATGGTGGACATGTGGAGATTTTCCCTCACGACTTGGCCGCTTTCAACAACTATTTCCAATGGTTTCATGAAAGCACGCGTATCGAGTTAGTGAACCACGCGTATGATGACGACATCTTGGACGACCCCATCGAGTTCGATGAGGTTGCGCAAAGCCAGTACGACATGACTGCTCGCAAAGGGAGATTCTATTGCTTCCTCTCTGAACTTCGTGGTAATGTAGTCTCGCATTAGCTAGTACCTCATCTGTATTGGCATGTGCTCGCTCAAATGTGTATAATATGTTTGTCACAGAGGTCCGTGATCCAAAAAAATGCTAGGGAGTGTGAGGTTGTTTGGGATCAGAGCCATAGAGATGAGAAGCCTATCGGACCGATGCGGCATTTCATCAAGGTATGGTCACCAACTTTGAATGTAAGCTATTGTGTTTGGCGGCTTTGTAACCATGAATTCTGTGACGCAGAACACTGGACGAAAGTTGCGGCGGTTAGCCAACTTGCTAGGTTGTCGCGAAGGTGAAATTGCGGCAACATCCTCTTCTAAAGAGGCGGAGGTTAGGACTATTTTGTTGCTGTCAAACATGTGCTTACTAATTTCAACTTTTCTAATCTCATGTGTTCATGTTTGTGAAGATTCCTGACGACACCATTCTGAGTCAAAGCATTAGTCGTGGCCAGAAGCAAGCCACACGGTCTGCGTACCAGTTGAAGCCAAGGGGCAAGGCTCCAGCCCGATACACTCCGGACGATTATGTCAACCGAGGAAAGAAGGTTGTGCTTGAGGAGGATGAGGAGCCGCCGTGGAGATCATCTTTGAGGAGGATGAAGAACGATGAGCCATTGTCTTTAGAGGAGGAGGAGGAGGAGGAGCAACAGGAGCTGGAGGAGCAGGAGGTGCAGCAGCAAGAAGAGCAACGGCAGCGGACAAAAATGATGGGCGTTCAGAAGCAGCCCTTGAGGAGGGGACGTCGAGGACGTGTTGTGTGAACTCTATCTTATAACTACTATATTAAACCTTAACAGCTTCCTTTTTCTCAGAATTTTGAGGTGATATGAGGATTAACATGGTGGTAACACGTAATCCAATAGAGCCCAGAGAAATTTATGTGTACACTTTAAGTACTCTGTAGAATTTTTAGGAAGATTGATACAGTTATTTTTCCTCCTTCACGTGTGGATGTAGCCTTGCTTGTTGGGGGGATGACCCCCGGTATGCCAAAGGCATGCCAAACCGGATGGTTTGAGCCATCAAGATACCGGTTAGATGTTCATGCCGGAGTCTAAGATAGGCGTCTGGCTGAACAGGCTGTGCCGGAATCCTCATAAGAGGGACACCGGAACCGGATAGAAAAGATACCGGGCCCCCGGAAGGAATAGCTTGTCGGCAAGCTGGTCAAAGATCCTCTCCAGAGCTAGAAGACAAGGATGAGCTAAGCAAAGTAGCTTTAAACGAAGGGCTGACGATAAAGAAGAAGATGACGAAGAAAGAAGCCGGAGGACGTCAGCCTCCCTGATTAAAGAAGACCCCGGTGTCATCTATGATTAAAGTAGCTTTGTACAGTAGCTGGTAAAGTAGTTTGTCCAGTCAAAGATGCCATTAGGGTTTCTTGCTCTGTAAGCTACCCTCTCCCCTATATAAGGAGAGGGGGCAGCCCTCCTTACGGGCACGCGTGTACGTATGTAGGCAGAGCCTGTAACTTGTGTGAATCAATGAACATGGTGATCTAGAGGGAGTTCTTCCTTGTGTCTTTCTTCTTCAACCTCTGGCCTTGGCCAAGTTCTTGAGGAAACCATCCGGAATCTCTTCCCACCTGATCACAAACCCTCCCCCGAATCCTCTTGCGTCCATTCGGCCCCAATCTAAGCCATCCTATGGCATCTGCTCGTTCACCACGACGACAGTTGGCGCCCACCGTGGGGCATGAAGTGGCGCTTGATGTAGTTCACATTCGGGCGGGCGTCCTCGAGATCTCCGGCGAGCGTACGGTGTCCGCGTTGGTGCAGCGCATCTACGCCATGGACTTCATCAACGACAACGCGGGCTGCTTCGCCAACGGCGGCGTCTTCCCCAAGAACGGCCGCATCATCGAGTTTGGCAGCCACCGCGTCTACTTCGGCACCGTCCCCGTGCGCCAGCGCCTCTCGCCGGTGCTGGTGGCACCGGACCCGCCAAGATGGCTCTGTGCTGGTCGCGCCGCCGGCAGCGTCGAGGTAATGATGACCGGTGTGGCTGGTGCAGGAAAGGAGGTTGCGGCTGAAGGTGCTGGTCGTGCGGCTTCGACCCGTGCGGCTAAGCCACCGCTGGAGCGCGGCGCAGGCGCAGCGGGAGCATCATCCGCGCCACCGGAGACACCGCTCCAAGCGGCGATGAACGTCCTCGCCACCCCCATCGCGCAGAACATCGACCCGGCAGCGGCTCAGGCGGAGCTGGAGGCGCAGCGCCAGAAGATGCTCGAGAGCGGCAAGGACATCGTCAGGGCGCAGCGCGAGCTGAACCTAACCGTACGTGAGTATAACACTGCCCATGGCTTTGCTTCTGTTAGCGCGCATGCTGCCAGGATGCCGGAAAACCGGCTAAAAGCTCGCAACCTAGATCAAGATTTGCGCAAAGAAATTCTTACCGGCAAGAGTGCCTCTGCATCTGTTAGCATCGTGGAAAAGCCTAAGTATAGCAGCCCGGATAAAACTATAAAAGCTGCTAAAGCTGCTGTAGAGCTATGCGAGGCGCTTTCCGGAGAGGCTTTGGCAAAACAGCAAGAGCGTGTTAGAGAGCTGCTGGAAACTATTGAGCAGCAGAACGCTGAGCAGCTGGCTAAGCTGAACAAGGCAGCGGCCTCAAAATCCGCGCGTTCGACAAAGAATGCCGGTAGCAAGTCCCATGGGCAGGCATCGTCCCCCCATCCGGATAGAAGGAGAGAAAAAGAAGTGAATGCGCAGCAGATGACTGTGTATGATCCGGTTCTTGCCGGAAAGCAACAAGCCGGGCAACATGATGCCGGTAGAAAAAGCCAAGGGGCAGAGCGAGGCTACGCCAGAGGCTATGCCAGAAACAATCATGCCGGTAGATATGAGACCGGGCAAAACTATCGAGCTGCAAGGGCAGCGTACGATGAGGAGGAAATAGATCCCCCGAGGTACCGGCAGGCGAGGGCCGCGGTACCGGAATGTTATGATGAAGCCGATTCTACAAGACCGGCAGCATACCGGAACCCATTGGGAGAACGCCTGGGAGAGAGATACTTACCGGAACGGGATGCGAGGCACCGTCTGGATAGAGTGTACTTGTCAGAAATGATCGAGGAGGAAGGTCCTCCAGGTCCAAAGTGCTTTGGCCCAAGGATCATGAAAGAAAAACCACCAGTTCGCAACTTTATGTTGCCCCGTGACACAAAGACATACGATGGCACCACGAAGCCGGAAGATTGGCTCGCGGATTACGTGACCGCAGTATACGTTGCAGGCGGTGGAGGAACCGTAGCAGGAGGAGGAAACCGGCGTTGGGCCGTGAGGATCATACCATCGTTTTTGGTTGGACCGGCAAGAATCTGGCTAAACAACTTGCCGGCAGGAAGCTTAAATGGCTGGCTGGATTTTGAGGAGGCTTTTGTGAGCAATTTCAGCAGCACCTATCAAAGGCCAAACAGGCCGCAGCAACTTGCTCTGTGCGTGCAGCGCCCGAATGAAACAGACCGGGATTATCTGGCCCGGTGGAACACTACAAGGAACTCCTGTGAAGGGGTAATCAAGGCACAAGCCATTGCTTGGTTTAGCAGTGGATGCAGAAGAGGTTCACCGTTGTGGCAAAAGTTGCAGCGCAACATGCCGACAACGTTGGCAGAGATGATACGTGTGGCGGATAGCTATGCGTTGGGAGACCCAACACAGCCGGCAGTGCAACCTGAGCCGGAACAGCTGCGCCACGAGCAACACCGGGACAACCGGAATAACAAAAGAAGGGAAGATTTTCCGGATCGAAGGTACGGTCCGCAACAAGTTGCTGCTGTGCAGGAAAACTCTGAGGCCAGCGGCAGTCAGAGGCAAAAAACCGGATCGCAGCCATGGGTGGGTCCTAAGAAACAATGGGTGGAAAAGAAACCCTAGGTCCAGAAAAGAAACTGGCAAGAACCCGCAAAATACACCATGGAAGCTGCCATGGACCAACCTTGCAGGTGGCACACACCGAATCCGGCACACCCGTCAAACCATCTGACGAAGGATTGTACCTGGACCAAGTACTTGATGCAAAAGGGAACGGTAAAAGATGCACAGCCACCACAAGACATGCCGCGGCAGCAGCAACAGCTACCGCCACCACCGCTACTTACCGGGGCAAACGCCTTACCGGTGCAGCCAAACCGGCAGCAATACCAGCAAGTTAACCGGGTGGAGCAAGATGATCAGCCACCTCCGCCGGCACCTTTAGGCCGGAATGTTTACGAAGATCCGCATCTGTGCTGTGTTGTCTTTGTCACTGAGCCAACAGACAGGCAAAGTGTGCACCGCCGCTCCATGGAGGTCAATGCTGTGATGCCGGCAGTTCCCAAGTACATGATGTGGTCCAATCAGGAAATTACCTGGTCATCTAAGGATCACCCAAAGATCATGCCGAATCCGGGTGGATATGCTCTTGTTGTGGACCCAATCATGAAAGGGCCGCAAACTCGAGTGAAGTTCAGCAAGGTGCTGATAGACAATGGCAGCAGCATAAACATCATGTACAAGCACACCATGCATACGCTGGGCATAACAGAAAACATGCTTCAGCCAACGCGCACAACGTTCCACGGAATCGTTCCGGGCTTGTCCTGCGCCCCGATAGGAAAAGTTCGGGTGGACGTGGCATTTGGAGGACGTGACAACTGCCGGGTCGAAAATCTTGAGTTTGAGGTGGTGGATCTAGATAGTCCCTACCATGCATTGCTGGGGAGACCGGCATTGGCAGCCTTCATGGCCACAACTCATACGGCTTACCTCAAGATGAAGATGCCGGCACCTCGTGGACCATTGACTGTGGTGGGAAACTATAAAGTCTCACTGGAAACTGCATCTGCCGGATCGAACCTAGCGGAATCGCTGGTGATCGCGGAGGAAAAGAAAAGAATGCAAACAGCTGTTGCGCTGGCTCAGTCCTCACAATTGAGCTTAGCAGCAATGAGTGAAAACATGGGCTCACCGGCATTCAAGCCAACGAATGAAACAAAGGACATTGTGCTGGATCCGGCTTACCCGGAGCGCACCGTTCGTATCGGTGCCGGCCTTGACCAAGCATAGGAAAGCGCGCTCGTCAGCTTCCTCCGTGAGAATCGGAATATCTTTGCCTGGTCAACTGATGATTTGGTAGGTGTTCCGAGGGAGCTGGCTGAGCACTCCTTAAGCGTCCGGAAAGATGCCAAGCCGGTGCGACAACCCTTGCGCCGGTTCGCTGAAGATAGAAGAAAGATCATAGGAGAAGAGGTAACCAAACTGCTTGTTGCCGGATTCATTGTGGAGGTCACGCACACAGAGTGGCTGGCCAATCCGGTAATGGTTGAAAAGAAGAAAGATGAAAACCTGGAGGCAAAAGCTCCGAAGGTGTGGCGCATGTGCATCGACTACACCAACCTAAACAAGGCTTGCCCAAGAGATCCTTTTCCTTTGCCACGAATCGATCAAGTGATTGATTCAACTGCTGGGTGTGAGTTGTTGTCCTTCCTGGATGCCTATTCCGGTTTCCACCAGATTCCCTTGAAAAAGGAAGATCAAATAAAAACTGCGTTCATTACCCCGCACGGGGCTTATTGCTATGTTACTATGCCTTTTGGTTTGCGCAACGCTGGTGCAACGTACCAGCGCTGTATGCAAAAATGCTTGTTTGATCAAATTGGAAAAAATGTGCAAGTCTATGTGGATGACATCGTGATAAAAACTAAGGTAAAAAACACCTTAATTGATGACATCCGGCAAACATTCGATAACCTAAGACGGTTCCGGATGAAACTCAATCCGGCAAAATGCACCTTCGGTGTCCCTGCCGGCAAGCTGCTCGGTTTCCTGGTATCAAGCCGGGGCATAGAAGTTAATCCGGTAAAAATCCGGGCGATAGAAAGAATGGCTATCCCTCGAGAGTTAAAAGATGTGCAGAAGTTTACCGGAAGCTTGGCATCGCTAAGCCGGTTTGTAAGCAGGTTGGGAGAAAAAGCTCTACCACTCTATGCTCTCATGAAAAAATCTGACACGTTCGTCTGGACCCCTCAGGCAGACGCAGCGTTTAAAGAGCTAAAAACAATGTTGGCCACAGCACCTATACTGGCTTCACCTCTAGAAAGGGAGCCTATGCTGTTGTACATAGCGGCGACAAACCGGGTTGTGAGTGTAGTGGTTGTAGTTGAAAGAGAAGAGGAAGGAAAAACCGTCCAGAGGCCGGTATACTACCTGAGCGAGGTGCTCTCCCTCTCAAAACAAAACTACCCTCATTTCCAAAAAATGACTTATGGCGTGTACATGGCCGCCACAAAACTCAAGCACTACTTTGAGGAGCACCCCATGAAGGTGGTGAGCGAGGCACCAATCTCCGACATCATGTGCAACAAAGACGCCAGCGGCCGGATTGCAAAATGGGCAATCCAGATATCACCGTACGTGCCGGTATATGAAAGAAGAGATGCCATAAAATCACAGGCTTTGGCTGATTTCCTTGTTGATTGGGTGGAGATGCAATACAAACCGCCAGATCAGAGGATAGAATACTGGAAAATGCACTTTGATGGATCCAAGCTCAAGGAGGGTCTAGGTGCCGGCGTGGTGCTTACTTCACCAAAAGGAGACCGCCTCCGGTATGTTTTGCAAGTACATTTCAGGGCATCGAATAATGTCGCTGAATATGAAGCTTTGATACATGGGCTTAAGGTCGCAAAAGAAATCGGTGCACACCGGATCATTTGCTATGGCGATTCAGATCTTGTGGTACAGCAGTGTTCCAGAGATTGGGATGCAAAAGATGCCAATATGGCCTCGTACCGGTTTCACGTGCAAAAGATTGCCGGATTCTTCGAAGGTTGTGAGTTTCACCATGTGCCACGCGCGGAAAATGAAGCCGCGGATGCTTTGTCCAAGCTGGGCTCATCTAGGCAAGAAATTCCTCCCGGAATAGCTTTGGCTCACTTAAGAGTACCATCGATCAAACCGAGCCCGGAATCAGAGTCAATTTTTGTACCGGAGTCGCACGTGGTGCCCATGGATATCGATGAAGAGAACCCGGGGACTGCTCCGGCAAGCTCGGGGACTGCTCCGGCAAGCTCGGGGACTGCTCCGGCAAGCTCGGGGACTGCTGTACCCATACCGGAAGAAATGATGCTGGTGGATAGCATGGAGATAGATGCACCGGTGTTTTTGGTTCGAGAGATACCGTCATGGGTTAAACCTATTAAGGAATTCCTGATCAACGGCACCTTGCCGGCTGACGAAAATGAATCAAGGAGGATACAAAGAAGGTCCAAAGCTTACACATTCATCAATGGGGAGGTGTACAAGAGAAGCGTTACCGGTGTCCTTCAAAGATGTGTGGAACCGGAGGAAGGAAAAGAAATGCTTGAGGAAATTCACCAAGGAGAATGTGGGCATCATGCTTCATCAAGGGCGCTAGTAGCAAAGGTATTCCGGCATGGGTTCTATTGGCCCACTGCTTTGGAGAACGCTGAGGATTTGGTAAGAAAATGCAACGGCTGCCAGAGGTACGCCAAGCAAAATCATACCCCAGCATCCGGTTTAAAGACAATACCGTTAACATGGCCATTCGCCGTTTGATGCCTTGACATGGTTGGACCATTCAAAACTGCAAGAAGCAGCATGACTCACATCTTGGTCATGGTGGATAAGTTCACCAAATGGCTAGAAGTGAAACCTATCGCAAAGTGTGATGGGCATACAGCGGTGAAATTCCTAAAAGATGTCATTTTGCGGTATGGGTACCCGCATAGCATCATCACTGATAATGGAACCAACTTTGCTCAAGGTGAGTTCAAAAGGTTCTGTGAGGACAACAACATCCGGTTGGATTTGTGCTCAGTGGCACACCCTCAAGGCAATGGCCAGGTGGAAAGAATGAATGCCTTGGTGCTTTTCGGTATCAAGCCTAGACTCATTGATGCGGTGGAAAAGTCACCGGGATGTTGGCTCGATGAGCTACCATCAGTACTGTGGAGTATAAGAACAACTCCAAACCGGTCTACCGGATACACTCCTTTCTTCATGGTTTATGGAGCAGAAGCGGTCATACCAACCGACATCATTCATGATTCACCAAGGGTACAGCTCTATACTGAGCAAGAGGTCAAAGAGGCCAGAGAAAACGATGTGGACTTGATAGAAGAAGCAAGAGAGCTGGCTTTGGCAAGAACAGCCATTTACCAGCAAAACCTAAGACGCTATCATAACCGGAAGGTTAACCCGAGAGTTTTCCGGGAAGGAGATCTTGTACTTCGCCTGGTGCAGCGCACTGAAGGCCGCATAAGCTTTTGCCACCATGGGAAGGTCCCTTCATTGTAAGCAAGGTGCTTCACAATGATGCGTACTACTTGATAGATGCACAGGAGTGGAAGAAAGGAAAGGCGGACAGGTCCGGAGAGGAGAGCAAACGTCCATGGAACGTAGCTCTGTTGCGTCCCTTCTACTCTTGAAGTGGTTGTGTAAGAAGTTCCTTTTTGTACCTTATATGCTATGAATAAAAGATGCCGGAACCTTGAATGAATCTCGGGGACTACCCCAACTTAGGTTGCATGTAACTTGTTTATTTTTTCAGTTCACCGGTTGCTTATTGAATGTTTTTTCTTTCCGGTTTAGTAATGTGCTAAATCCTACCGGAGTCTTCGACTCTGCTTCTGTCCGCAAACCGGCTTCATGGCAAGCAAGATAAACCGGTAGGAGATAAGCACATGAACTGCGAAGAGGGAGAGCAGGAAAGAACAATCCGGAAAATTTAACTAACCCCGGTTAAACCGGTTTTTTGCAAAATTTCAAACTTATTTCTAAGTTCAAGAAGATGCTTGTTTGGTGAAAGAACCTTGTGCTCATACGCCAAAGAACGCCCAGAGAAGGCAGGCAGAGCCAAGGCAAAAGAACCAAGTATGCATCAAATTGGATGCGGAAACAATTGAGAAATCTTTGCAGTGCAGGATAAAAGCAGAACCAAAAGCAGATATGCTAAGGCAACTTAGAAATATTTAGCTACCGGTATAACTTACCGGCATGAAATGTTGTACCACAACCAAAAGCAGATTTAAAGTTTTACATCATAGACCCCGGCATACCGGGGCAGAATTTAACGGACATTGTTTTAAGTTAACCAGGACAAAGAAACATATCACAGGCAAACATTGCATAAGAGCGGCTAATCAGATAGCAGGGGCATCAGGAGGAGCAGCACCGGTCTCGGTGTCTTCAGGGGGAGCAGTGCTGGCCTCGGGAGCTTCCGGCGGCGCGTCCTCAGCAGCCTCATCTTCATCTCCCTCGTCTTCTTCTTCCTCATCGCTGAGGTAGTCCTTGACACCAGGAGGGGGTGGGATGAAGGTGCGGACCTCGGCATACTCAGCAAGCCGGTATGCCCGGTCCTGCCGCTTCGCGGTGAGCGCCGGGTCTGTGTCCGTGGGAGCATCTGCGCGTACGCCTTGGAGAGCATCCAGATCAAGAGCAGGATACCACGAGCACACGGAGCGCAGCGCCGTGTCAGCTCCGGCACGAGCCGCGGAGCATTGCCACTCGCGGATCCGGTGCCCGGCATCATTAAGCCGCGCGGCGGTCAGCGTGATGTTCCCCGGCAGCTCCTCCTCAGGCCACAGGACCTTGAAGACTTGGATGGCGGCGGCTGGCAGGTCAGCAAGAAGCCGGTCGGCGGAGCGCATGTGCTGGACACGCGCGGAGAGGGCGACAAGATAGTCGTACCCATCCCAGTGCGCGTCCAGATTGGGAAATTCCCGCGCAATCCGATCCTCCCTCACCTTCTTCAAGGCATAAACCTGGGATTCCGGGAAGTGCTCTACAGGAAGAAGGAAAAGCATAAACACGAGACACCGGAAAAGAGTGTGTCGGAAAAGCAAGAAACAAAGATACATCTTCAAAGGAAAAAGCTTATAAGCAAAAGAAGGGACAAGGCAAGGACTTACGGAGAGCCAGCGCGTCTATCTTCATAACCAACAGATCATATTCCCGGTGATCGGTGGTCATGGTATCAATGAGGCGCTCCGCTGCCTTCCGCAACTTCCTCTCCTCCTCCAGCTCTGCCGTCAAGACGGTGTTGGAGTTCGTGGAGTCCTCCACGACCTCCGCCAGCCTGGCCTCCGCTGCAACCCGGGCGTCCTTCAAGGCTTGCTCATGCCGGAGCGCGGCTTGTATAGCCTGTTCCTTGAGCTCCCCCAGGGCGGTCTTCTGGGCCTCCAGTGCCTCGTTGTGCTCCTTGAGGAGCTGCTCCTTCTCGCCTAAGTACCGGAAAGAAAAGTCTTAGCAAGCAACAATAGATGAAATGAAAAAAGGAACAGGTTAGCAGAAAAAGAAAGGATGGTACCTTGAAGCTTGGCGACCTGGGCCTTCAGGGCCTCGATGGTAGCTTTCGGAACAACTGTTAAGCAAAAGAATGCGTAAGTATCAAAGAAGGAAACATTCCGGTGAAAAGATGCCGGAGGGAAAAGAAACAAACCTTGGCAGTGGCTGTGGGCCTCAGCAAGGTCCCGATGCTCCCACAAAAGCTCCTCAAAGAGTTGCTTCCGGGCGTCAGCAGTGCTCTATTCAAAGGAAGATGGTTGTGAGAAAGAAAGAAACAAGGTTTCAACCCGAAACTCGGGGACTGGCTATGCCGGTTTCACATGCCTCTAGTTAAAGTTTCGCGCTGAAAACTGCGTTTTCACCACGAAACTCGGGGACTGGGAGAATAGATAAGATCCGGAAAGAAAAGAAACCGGCATCAACAAAAATACAAGAGGTTTAGCAGAACTTACCACCACATTGTTGGTAGCATCGTACCAGGCACTGTCAAACTCTTTCACGGCGCGTTTAAGCCGCGAGAAGTGTTCTTCAGTGCACCGAGCCCCGGTAGGATCTGGTGCCGGAAGGCGATCCTTCCCCAGGCCGCGGGTAGAAGCGGAGATATCCGCCTCATTCCACTTCTGGGCATAAGGGAGAAGGTGCCCCAGGTCCTTGCCCGCGCGCTTCAGCTCGACAATCCGGCCCAGGAGGCCGGTAGGCTTGTCCTGGGCAGCGATGGCAGCAGGGCCGACGTGCAGCACCACGTCCCCTGAGCCGCTTGAGGCGGCGCCCTCCACAGCCTTGCCGCGGGAAGCCCCGGGCTTGAGGAAATTGGTGATCTTGGGGGTCCCCGACGGCGCCGGTTGCTTGGCCGCGGAAGGTCCTTGGCTGGGCGGCGGTGTCGGCGTGGCCTTGGGAGGAGGAGAAGGTACCAGCGCGGAAGTATCCGGCGCGGTAGGGGAAGAGCTTGGCTGCTTCTTCTTCTTCTTCGCGGGAGGAGGAACCAGAGGTTCCGCCTGCCCGGCATCAGTCTGGCCGGCGCCGATGTTGCTGGCGCCGGTGTCTTGGGTCTCTGGAGGGGAGGTGAAGTCCTCCTCCGCGCGGTGATCAGGAGGTGTTGGGGCCGCGCGCCCCGAACTTGTAGTGCCTCCCGAGAGGGAGGCAGAGCTGTTGCCGGCACCAGATGGTACCGGACTTGACTGAGGAGGAGGAGTTGAGGTCCTCGCGGAGCCGGCAGAGCCAAGCTCAAGCGCAGGGCTGAAAGAAAGGAAAAAGAGAGCATATTGGAAAAAAGCAACCGGAAAAGAACTCGGTGGAAACAAAGAGAGCATAAAAGAGATAAAAACTTACCCGGAAGACATCGGCATCCGCTTCTGCTTGTAGCGCTTGGTGCCAACCTGCTTCCCTCCAATGACTTCAGTCCGAGGACGTTTGCCAGAGGGAGCGTGGCTGGGGCCAGCGCCAGCAGCAGGAGGATCGCTCTTCTGGCCCTCGGCCATGAGCTTATCCAGAAACTCGTCGCCAACCTCGGCCTGCAGGGGGGGCTCGTGCTCATGGACCTGTGGGTTGTTGCTGGCTGAGGGAATGTCTACAGAATAGCATTAACAAAAAGAGTATGAGAAAACGAACAGAAAGGCTACCTCAAGTATGGTCAAGTCGTCAGACGAACCAGCAGGTTCCGGCGGAGACTTGCCGAGGCGAGAAGATGCAGTCCGGCCCATCCTCAGATCTAGCCAATGGATGACCGGATCCGGATCGTACTTGTCCAGGGGCCTCTTCCGGCAAGGACCTCGCCGGTCAGAATCAATCCGGGGGAAGCGGGCCTTGGCCTGGAAACAAAGGAAGAAAGAAAGATTAGACGCAAATACAAAAGCTACCGGTAATACGACCTGAGCCGCATATCTTCTTACTTCTTTGGACGGAGGATTCCTGGCGCTGAGAGGGCAAAGGCCCCACTCCCAGTCCTCCGGCATGTCCGTTTGGCAGATTTGGCTAGCCTTAAGGACCACATCCTCTTTGCTTAAGGCCAGGCCAGTGATCTTGGTAGGATCACCGGGGCCGTACATCTCACTAATCTTGTGAGCGCGCTGCTGGAGGGGAAGCACCCGGCGGCTGATGAAGGCGCGGATGATATCGTCGGAGCAGATGTTGGTGTCCTTCATCAATTTCATCATGAAGCGCACCACCCGGTTCGTCTCGGCGTGCTCCGTACCGGGGTTGTACTGCCAGTTGGTCTTGGCTGGCGGCGCCGGATTGAACGCTGGCAGGTTGATGAGGTCGACGTCGCCCGCGTTCTTCACATAGAAGAACGTCGTCTGCCACAACCGGCAAGACTCGAGGCCGTTGAACTTAAAAAAGGGGCTCCCTTGGCGGGAGCCGATGATGCAAGACCCGCATTGAACGGGGGGTTTGGGCGCAGGAATGTCCTTGCCCTGGACCGAATTGATCCGGAGGGAGAAAAAGCGGGCAAACGTCTCGCGAGCGGGACGGATGCCAATGTAGCCCTCCATGAAGGCCACAAAACAAGAAAGATAAAAAATGGCGTTGCCGGGAAGATGGTGAGGTTGGAGGCGATAGAAGTTGAGGAATTGGCGAAAGAAATCAGAAGCAGGAAGGCCGAAGCCACGCTCAAAGTGAGCAAGAAAAACAACGACCTCACCGGGTTCGAGCACCGGTTGGATCTCGTCGCCTGGAAGCCGGCAGATGACTCCTTCCGGAATCCTCCTGGACCGGTAGAGCCAGTCGATCTCGAACTGAGTCACGTCGGAACCTCTCCAGGCTCCGCGTGTCTTATCCTTTCCGGAGGCCCAGCTAGATGTCCCGGCCTCTTGTTTCCGGCTAGATGCCAGATCCATCCGGGCAAGGTCGTCGGTTAACCCGTCGGAAGCGCTACTATCTTGGTTGCTAGAGGTGGCAGCAGGGAGAGACCCTTCGCTAGACATGAGGATCTAGGGATGCCGGAATCTACCGAGAAACAGTTTTCCCCAAACAGACCCTCGCGCGAAGATCTACGAGTAAGAGGAAAAGCAAAACAAAGAACGGATAAATACTCTACCGCCCCCAAGATCCGAAGTGCAAGAAAGAAAGGGGTAAAGTCGCATCGGGCCTAACCTGAGGCGGCGGAGTCGCGGAGGAAGAGGTTCACCGGAGGAATGGTGAGCCTGCGGCCGGTGAGGGAGTCCGTCGATGGCGAGGTGAAGAAGTCCTTGAGGAAACACGAATGCAGCGGACGCGGTGAGCACGCTGCAGAAGGTTCCCACACGAGGAGGTCCGGCGGAACGGAGGAGTGAGTTCGCCGGGCGGCGGGCTCGAACGAGCGGCGACGGACGGAGAACGGCGAAGGCACGGAGGCGAAGAGCTCTGCGCGCAGGGAAGTGGAGAATGCGAAGAAGATGAAGAAGGAGCGGCGGTTGCGCTTATAAAGAAGAAGGGAAGTGGGCTGGAAACCGCTGGGCCGTGGCGGTTCGCACCATGGGCCGCCACATGTCGAAGAGATACACGCGAAAAAACAGAAGGCCACACGGGGGCACACAGAGATCCGGAACGGCTAGTGGGATCCGCAGCGGTGCATTAAATGAGCGCGCGGGAGTCGAAGCGAAATGACAACTGACACTAGCGCGTCAGTCACAGTGCGCATGTCTCTGTCAGGCGCGGGGCCCGAGATATTCTCGACTTCGCCGAGGAGGTATTTAATGGTTAAGATACCGGAAGACAAGATACCGGGGAATGACTTACGAAGAAAAGATAAGGAGGATCCGGGCAAAGATGCCGGATCCGAGCGTGAGGCCGGATGAATCAAACCGGTATCCAAGGACATAAGAACCTGGCATGGTCTGTTGGATAGGATCCGCCAGACTATACCAGCTTCGGGGACTAATGTTGGGGGGATGATCCCCGGTATGCCAAAGGCATGCCAAACCGGATGGTTTGAGCCATCAAGATACCGGTTAGATGTTCATGCCGGAGTCTAAGATAGGCGTCTGGCTGAACAGGCTGTGCCGGAATCCTCATAAGAGGGACACCGGAACCGGATAGAAAAGATACCGGGCCCCCGGAAGGAATAGCTTGTCGGCAAGCTGGTCAAAGATCCTCTCCAGAGCTAGAAGACAAGGATGAGCTAAGCAAAGTAGCTTTAAACGAAGGGCTGACGATAAAGAAGAAGATGACGAAGAAAGAAGCCGGAGGACATCAGCCTCCCTGATTAAAGAAGACCCCGGTGTCATCTATGATTAAAGTAGCTTTGTACAGTAGCTGGTAAAGTAGTTTGTCCAGTCAAAGATGCCATTAGGGTTTCTTGCTCTGTAAGCTACCCTCTCCCCTATATAAGGAGAGGGGGCAGCCCTCCTTACGGGCACGCGTGTACGTATGTAGGCAGAGCCTGTAACTTGTGTGAATCAATGAACATGGTGATCTAGAGGGAGTTCTTCCTTGTGTCTTTCTTCTTCAACCTCTGGCCTTGGCCAAGTTCTTGAGGAAACCATCCGGAATCTCTTCCCACCTGATCACAAACCCTCCCCCGAATCCTCTTGCGTCCATTCGGCCCCAATCTAAGCCATCCTATGGCATCTGCTCGTTCACCACGACGACATTGCTAGAGCAGTCAAAGCGGTGCCCACGCCGCTTAACACCGCGTCTGTCGCCCAACCAACCATCCAATTTGCCCTCCATCTCTCGCACTCTTCTCTTTCATTTTCTCCCCATGGCTGCTGATACGTCCAAAACGTATCTACTTTCTCGAACACTTTTGCTATTGTTTTGCCTCTAATTTGTGTATTTTGGATGCAATTAACACGGACTAACGCTGTTTTCAGCAGAACTGTTCTGGTGTCTCGTTTTTGTGCAGAAATCCAACTTTCAGGAAAATCCTCGGAATTTATGCGGAAGGTCCTATTTTCCCAGAATATTGGCGAAGCCAGAAGGGCGAGCCAGGTGGGGGCCCAAGGGCCCCACACACTAGGCCGGCGCGGCCCTGATGCGCGTAGATGACACGTCCGTTGGGAACCCCAAGAGGAAGGTGTGATGCGCACAACAGTAAGTTTTCCCTCAGAAAGAAACCAAGGTTTATCGAACCAGTAGGAGCCAAGAAGCACGTTGAAGGTTGATGGTGGCGGAGTGTAGTGCGGCGCAACACCAGGGATTCCGGCGCCAACGTGGAACCTGCACAACACAATCACAGAACTTTGCCCCAAGTAACAGCGAGGTTGTCAATCTCACCGGCTTGTTGTAAACAAAGGATTAGATGTATAGTGTGGATGATGATGGTTGTTTGCGAAGAACAGTAAAGAACAATTGCAGCAGATTGTATTTCAGATGTAAAGAATAGGACCGGGGTCCACAGATCACTAGCGGTGTCTCTCCCATAAGACAGCAGATGTTGGGTGAACAAATTACAGTTTGGCAATTGACAAATAAAGAAGGCATAACAATGCACATACATATATCATGATAAGTACTATGAGATTTAATCAGGGCATTACGACAAAGTACATAGACCGCTATCCAGCATGTATCTATGCCTAAAAAGTCCACCTTCAGGTTATCATCCGAACCCCCTCCAGTATTAAGTTGTAAACAACAGACAATTGCATTAAGTATGGTGCGTAATGTAATCAACACAAATATCCTTAGACAAAGCATCAATGTTTTATCCCTAGTAGCAACAGCACATCCACAACCTTAGAACTTTCTCACCGTCCTGCATTTAATGGAGGCATGAACCCACTATCGAGCATAAATACTCCCTCTTGGAGTCACAAGTATCAACTTGGCCAGAGCCTCTACTAGCAACGGAGAGCATGCAAGAACATAAATAACATATATGATAAATTGATAATCAACTTGACATAGTATTCAATATTCATCGGATCCCAACAAACACAACATGAAGGATTACAAATAGATGATCTTGATCATGATAGGCAGCTCACAAGATCTAACATGATAGCACAATGGGGAGAAGACGACCATCTAGCTACTGCTATGGACCCATAGTCCAGGGGTGAACTACTCACACATCGATCCGGAGGCGATCATGGCGATGAAAAGACCTCCGGGAGATGATTCCCCTCTCCGGCAGGGTGCCGGAGGCGATCTCCTGAATCCCCCGAGATGGGATTGGCGGCGGCGGCGTCTCAGTAAGGTTTTCCGTATCGTGGCTCTCCGTACTGGGGGTTTCGCGACAGAGGCTTTAAGTAGGCGGAAGGGCAGGTCAAGAGGCGCCACGGGGGCCCCACACAACAGGGCCGCGCGGGCCCCTTGCTGGCCGCGCTGCCCTGTTGTGGCGGCGCCTCGTGGCCCCACTTCATGACTCCTTCGGTCTTCTGGAAGCTTCGTGCAAAAATAGGACCCTGGGCGTTGATTTCGTCCAATTCCGAGAATATTTCCTTACTAGGATTTCTGAAACCAAAAACAGCAGAAAACAGCAACTGGCTCTTCGGCATCTCGTCAATAGGTTAGTGCCGGAAATGCATAATAATGACATATAATATGTATAAAACATGTGAGTATCATCATAAAAGTAGCATGGAACATAAGAAATTATAGATACGTTTGGGACGTATCAAGCATCCCCAAGCTTAGTTCCTACTCGCCCTCGAGTAGGTAAACGATAACAAAGATAATTTCTGAAGTGACATGCTATCATAATCTTGATCATACTATTGTAAAGCATATGAGATGAATGCAGCGATTCGAAGCAATGATGAAGATAATGAGTAAACTAATGAATCATATAGCAAAGACTTTTCATGAATAATACTTTCAAGACAAGCATCAATAAGACTTGCATAAGAGTTACTCATAAAGCAATAAATTCGAAGTAAAGGTATTGAAGCAACATAAAGGAAGATAAAGTTTCAGCGGTTGCTTTCAACTTCAACATGTATATCTCATGGATAATTGTCAAAACAAAGTAATATAACAAGTGCAATAAGTAAACATGTAAGAATCAATGCACACAGTTGATACAAGTGTTTGCTTCTGGGATAGAAGGAATAGGCAAACTGACTCAACAATAAAGTAAAAGATAGGCCATTCGCAGAGGGAAGCATTGATTACTATATTTGTGCTAGAGCTTTTCATTTTGAAAACAAGAAACAATTTTGTCAACGGTAGTAATAAAGCATATGAGTTATGTATAAGATATCTTATAAGTTGCAAGCCTCATGCATAGGATACTAATAGTGCCCGCACCTTGTCCTAATTATCTTGGATTAACACGGATTATCATTGCATAACATATGTTTCAACCAAGTGTCACAAAGGGGTACCTCTATGCCGCCTGTTGATACATCTCCGACGTATCGATAATTTCTTATGTTCCATGCCACATTATTGATGTTATCTACATGTTTTATGCACACTTTATGTCATATTCGTGCATTTTCTGGAACTAACCTATTAACAAGATGCCGAAGTGCCAGTTGCTGTTTTCTGCTGTTTTTGGTTTCAGAAATCCTAGTAACGAAATATTCTCGGAATTGGACGAAATCAACGCCCAGGGTCCTATTTTTCCACGAAGCTTCCAGAAGTCCGAAGGAGAGACGAAGAGGGGCCACGAGGGGGCCACACCCTAGGGCGGCGCGGCCCCCCCTTGGTCGCGCGGCCCTGTGGTGTGGGGCCCTCGTGCCGCCTCTTGACCTGCCCTTCCGCCTACAAATAGCCTCCGTGACGAAACCCCCAGTACCGAGAGCCACGATACGGAAAACCTTCCAGAGACGCCGCCGCCGCCGATCCCATCTCGGGGGATCCAGGAGATCGCCTCCGGCACCCTGCCGGAGAGGGGATTCATCTCCCGGAGGACTCTACGCCGCCATGGTCGCCTCCGGTGTGATGTGTGAGTAGTCTACCCCTGGACTATGGGTCCATAGCAGTAGCTAGATGGTTGTCTTCTCCCCATTGTGCTTCATTGTCGGATCTTGTGAGCTGCCTATCATGATCAAGATCATCTATCTGTAATCCTATATGTTGCGTTTGTTGGGATCCGATGAATAGAGAATACTTGTTATGTTGATTATCAAAGTTATATCTATGTGTTGTTTATGATCTTGCATGCTCTCCGTTACTAGTAGATGCTCTGGCCAAGTAGATGCTTGTAACTCCAAGAGGGAGTATTTATGCTCGATAGTGGGTTCATGCCTGCATTGACACCTGGGACAGTGACAGAAAGTTCTAAGGTTGTGTTGTGATGTTGCCACTAGGGATAAAACATTGATGCTATGTCTAAGGATGTAGTTGTTGATTACATTACGCACCATACTTAATGCAATTGTCTGTTGCTTTGCAACTTAATACTGGAGGGGGTTCGGATGATAACCTGAAGGTGGACTTTTTAGGCATAGATGCAGTTGGATGGCGGTCTATGTACTTTGTCGTAATTCCCAATTAAATCTCACTATACTCATCATGATATGTATGTGCATGGTCATGCTCTCTTTATTTGTCAATTGCCCAACTGTAATTTGTTCACCCAACATGCTGTTTATCTTATGGGAGAGACACCTCTAGTGAACTGTGGACCCCGGTCCAATTCTCTTTACTGAAATACAATCTACTGCAATACTTGTTCTACTGTTTTCTGCAAACAATCATCTTCCACACAATACGGTTAATCCTTTGTTACAGCAAGCCGGTGAGATTGACAACCTCACTGTTTCGTTGGGGCAAAGTACTTTGGTTGTGTTGTGCAGGTTCCACGTTGGCGCCGGAATCTCTGGTGTTGCGCCGCACTACATCCCGCCGCCATCAACCTTCAACGTGCTTCTTGACTCCTACTGGTTCGATTAAACCTTGGTTTCTTACTGAGGGAAACTTGCCGCTGTGCGCATCACACCTTCCTCTTGGGGTTCCCAACGGACGTGTCAACCACACGCATCAAGCAAATTTCTGGCGCCGTTGCCGGGGACCTGAAGAAAAGTTACACCACAAAGATTTCTATCTCCCACGCCAACTTCACGCCAGAAGCAAATTTCTGGCGCCGTTGCCGGGGAGATCAAGACACGCTGCAAGGGGAGTCTCCACTTCTCAATCTCTTTACTTTGTTTTTGTCTTGCTTAGTTTTATTTACTACTTTGTTTGCTGCACTAAATCAAAATACAAAAAAATTAGTTGCTAGTTTTACTTTATTTGTTATCTTGTTTGCTATATCAAAAACACAAAAAAATTAGCTACTTGCATTTACTTTACTTGATTCATCATGTTTCCTTTTAATTTTACCACAAAAGACATACCGGTAGGACGTGGGTCTATAGTTGGGAGAAATAATATAGAAGAATTCTTCAATCATGTTAGTACCATTGAAAATTTTGAAGATAGACACCTGGTAGACCTTGCGCCTACTTATGAAATTGCTGCTGCGCATTTAGTTCGCCTGTTGGAAACTAAATTTGTTAATCTTAATCCTATAATCCAACACATGTTTTTCACACTTGGTGATATGGAAGAAGGGGAAAAGAAAGATTTTGTTTTAGAAACCCTTCTTAGAGAATTTGGTGGTCTAGCAAGAGAAGCTAGAAAGGTCTTTGCTAAATTTAATATGCTTGGTTCTCATACTAATTTTGTTAGTCTCCTTGAAAAGATGGACATGGATAGAATAAGATACACTAATAATATTGATGATGGTGGGGAGATCAAAGCACCAATACCATGTAAACTCCTAGCTATGAATGATGCACTAGAAAATAACTATGCTTGGCTTGTTCCTGAAAATCTGTTTGATGAGAGTAGCACGCCTAAGACTAATGAAAAGGGAGATGCTAAAACTTATGTATCTAATATACTATGCCTGGTTGAGAAAACTCCGCACCCCGCTGAGAATGCACCACCCTTCGATAATACTTGATACACACTTTCTGCGCCTAGCTGAAAGGCGTTAAAGAAAAGCGCTTATGGGAGACAACCCATGTTTTTACCTACAGTACTTTGTTTTTATTTTGTGTCTTGGAAGTTGTTTACTACTGTAGCAACCTCTCCTTATCTTAATTTTGTGTTTTGTTGTGCCAAGTTAAGCCGTTGATAGAAACGTTCATACTAGATTTGGATTACTACGCAGAAACAGATTTCTTTGCTGTCACGAATCTGGGCAAAATCCCCCTGTAGGTAACTCAGAAAATTATGCCAATTTACGTGAGTGATCCTCAGATATGTACGCAACTTTCATTCAATTTGGGCATTTTCATTTGAGCAAGTCTGGTGCCATTTTAAAATTCGTCAATACGAACTGTTCTGTTTTGACAGATTCTGCCTTTTATTTCGCATTGCCTCTTTTGCTATGTTGGATGAATTTCTTTGATCCATTAATGTCCAGTAGCATTAGCAATGTCCAGAAGTGTTAAGAATGATTGTGTCACCTCTGAATATGTTAATTTTTATTGTGCACTAACCCTCTAATGAGTTGTTTCGAGTTTGGTGTGGAGGAAGTTTTCAAGGATCAAGAGAGGAGTATGATGCAACATGATCAAGGAGAGTGAAAGCTCTAAGCTTGGGGATGCCCCGGTGGTTCACCCCTGCATATATCAAGAAGACTCAAGCTTCTAAGCTTGGGGATGCCCAAGGCATCCCCTTCTTCATCGACAACATTATCAGGTTCCTCCCCTGAAACTATATTTTTATTCCATCACATCTTATGTGCTTTGCTTGGAGCGTCGGCTTGTTTTTGTTTTTTGTTTTGTTTGAATAAAATGGATCCTAGCATTCACTTTATGGGAGAGAGACACGCTCCGCTGTAGCATATGGACAAGTATGTCCTTAGTTTCTACTCATAGTATTCATGGCGAAGTTTCTTCTTCGTTAAATTGTTATATGGTTGGAATTGGAAAATGATACATGTAGTAATTGCTATAATGTCTTGGGTAATGTGATACTTGGCAATTGTTGTGCTCATGATTAAGCTCTTGCATCATATGCTTTGCACCCATTAATGAAGAAATACATAGAGCATGCTAAAATTTGGTTTGCATATTTGGTTTCTCTAAGGTCTAGATAATTTCTAGTATTGAGTTTGAACAACAAGGAAGATGGTGTAGAGTCTTATAATGTTTACAATATGTCTTTTATGTGAGTTTTGCTGCACCGGTTCATCCTTGTGTTTGTTTCAAATAAGCCTTGCTAGCCTAAACCTTGTATCGAGAGGGAATACTTCTCATGCATCCAAAATACTTGAGCCAACCACTATGCCATTTGTGTCCACCATACCTACCTACTACATGGTATTTTCCGCCATTCCAAAGTAAATTGCTTGAGTGCTACCATCATTCACCTTTGCAATATATAGCTCATGGGACAAATAGCTTAAAAACTATTGTGGTATTGAATATGTAATTATGCACTTTATCTCTTATTAAGTTGCTTGTTGTGCGATAACCATGTTCACTGGGGACGCCATCAACTATTCATTGTTGAATTTCATGTGAGTTGCTATGCATGTTCGTCTTGTCTGAAGTAAGAGCGATCTACCACCTTATGGTTAAGCATGGATATTGTTAGAGAAGAACATTGGGCCGCTAACTAAAGCCATGATCCATGGTGGAAGTTTCAGTTTTGGACATATATCCTCAATCTCAAATGAGAAAATTATTAATTGTTGTTACATGCTTATGCATAAAAGAGGAGTCCATTATCTGTTGTCTATGTTGTCCCGGTATGGATGTCTAAGTTGAAGAATAATCAATAGCGAGAAATCCAATGCGAGCTTTCTCCTTAGACCTTTGTACAGGCGGCATAGAGGTACCCCATTGTGGCACTTGGTTAAAACATGTGCATTGTGATGATCCGGTAGTCCAAGCTAATTAGGACAAGGTGCGGACACTATTAGTATACTATGCATGAGGCTTGCAACTTGTAAGATATAATTTACATGATACATATGCTTTATTACTACCATTGACAAAATTGTTTCATGTTTTCAAAATCAAAGCTCTAGCACAAATATAGCAATCGATGCTTTTCCTCTATGAGGACCATTCTTTTACTTTATTGTTGAGTCAGTTCACCTATTTCTCTCCACCTCAAGAAGCAAACACTTGTGTGAACTGTGCATTGATTCCTACATACTTGCTTATTGCACTTGTTATATTACTCTATGTTGACAATATCCATGAGATATACATGTTATAAGTTGAAAGCAACCGCTGAAACTTAATCTTCTTTTGTGTTGTTTCAATACCTTTACTTTGAATTATTGCTTTATGAGTTAACTCTTATGCAAGACATATTGATGCTTGTCTTGAAGTGCTATTCATGAAAAGTCTTTGCTTTATGATTCACTTGTTTACTCATGTCATATACATTGTTTTGATCGCTGCATTCACTACATATGCTTTACAAATAGTATGATCAAGATTATGATGGCATGTCACTCCAGAAATTATCTGTGTTATCGTTTTACCTGCTCGGGACGAGCAGAACTAAGCTTGGGGATGCTGATACGTCTCCGACGTATCGATAATTTCTTATGTTCCATGCCACATTATTCATGTTATCTACATGTTTTATGCACACTTTATGTCATATTCGTGCATTTTCTGGAACTAACCTATTAACAAGATGCCGAAGTGCCAGTTGCTGTTTTCTGCTGTTTTTGGTTTCAGAAATCCTAGTAACGAAATATTCTCGGAATTGGACGAAATCAACGCCCAGGGTCCTATTTTTCCACGAAGCTTCCAGAAGTCCGAAGGAGAGACGAAGAGGGGCCACGAGGGGGCCACACCCTAGGGCGGCGCGCCCCCCCCCTTGGCCGCGCGGCCCTGTGGTGTGGGGCCCTCGTGCCGCCTCTTGACCTGCCCTTCCGCCTACAAATAGCCTCCGTGACGAACCCCCCAGTACCGAGAGCCACGATACGGAAAACCTTCCAGAGACGCCGCCGCCGCCGATCCCATCTCGGGGGATCCAGGAGATCGCCTCCGGCACCCTGCCGGAGAGGGGATTCATCTCCCGGAGGACTCTACGCCACCATGGTCGCCTCCGGTGTGATATGTGAGTAGTCTACCCCTGGACTATGGGTCCATAGCAGTAGCTAGATGGTTGTCTTCTCCCCATTGTGCTTCATTGTCGGATCTTGTGAGCTGCCTATCATGATCAAGATCATCTATCTGTAATCCTATATGTTGCGTTTGTTGGGATCCGATGAATAGAGAATACTTGTTATGTTGATTATCAAAGTTATATCTATGTGTTGTTTATGATCTTGCATGCTCTCCGTTACTAGTAGATGCTCTGGCCAAGTAGATGCTTGTAACTCCAAGAGGGAGTATTTATGCTCGATAGTGGGTTCATGCCTGCATTGACACTGGGACAAAGGATGTAAAGTTCTAAGGTTGTGTTGTGCTGTTGCCACTAGGGATAAAACATTGATGCTATGTCTAAGGATGTAGTTGTTGATTACATTACGCACCATACTTAATGCAATTGTCTGTTGCTTTGCAACTTAATACTGGAGGGGGTTCGGATGATAACCTGAAGGTGGACTTTTTAGGCATAGATGCAGTTGGATGGCGGTCTATGTACTTTGTCGTAATGCCCAATTAAATCTCACTATACTCATCATGATATGTATGTGCATGGTCATGCTCTCTTTATTTGTCAATTGCCCAACTGTAATTTGTTCACCCAACATGCTGTTTATCTTATGGGAGAGACACCTCTAGTGAACTGTGGACCCCGGTCCAATTCTCTTTACTGAAATACAATCTACTGCAATACTTGTTCTACAGTTTTCTGCAAACAATCATCTTCCACACAATACGGTTAATCCTTTGTTACAGCAAGCCGGTGAGATTGACAACCTCACTGTTTCGTTGGGGCAAAGTACTTTGGTTGTGTTGTGCAGGTTCCACGTTGGCGCCGGAATCTCTGGTGTTGCGCCGCACTACATCCCGCCGCCATCAACCTTCAACGTGCTTCTTGACTCCTACTGGTTCGATTAAACCTTGGTTTCTTACTGAGGGAAACTTGCCGCTGTGCGCATCACACCTTCCTCTTGGGGTTCCCAACGGACGTGTCAACCACACGCATCACCTGTACAAAGGTCTAAGGAGAAAGCTCGCATTGGATTTCTCGCTTTTGATTATTCTCAACTTAGACATCCATACCGGGACAACATAGACAACAGATAATGGACTCCTCTTTTTAATGCATAAGCATTCAACAACAGTTATTATTCTCATAAGAGATTGAGGATTAGCTGTTCATACTGAAACTTCCACCATGAATCATGGCTTTAGTTAGCGGCCCAATGTTCTTCTCTAACAGTATGCATACTCAAACCATTTGATTGTGAAAACCACCCTTACTTCAGACAAGACGAACATGCATAGCAACTCACATGATATTCAACAAAGGTAAAAGAGTTGATGGCGTCCCCAGAAAACATGGTTACCGCTCAACAAGCAACTTACTAAGAAATAAGACACATAAGTACATATTCTTCACCACGATAGTTTTTAAGCTATTTTGTCCCATGAGCTATATATTGCAAAGGTAAAGAATAGAAATTTTAAAGGTAGCACTCAAGTAATGTACTTTGGAATGGCGGAGAAATACCATGTGGTAGGTAGGTATGGTGGACACAAATGGCATAGTAGTTGGCTCAAGGATTTGGATGCACGAGAAGAATTCCTCTCAATACAAGGCTAGGCTAGCAAGGTTGTTTGAAGCAAACTCAAGTATAAAAGGTGCAGCAAAGCTCACATATGAACATATTGTAGCTATTATAAGATTTTACATTGTCTCCTTGTTGTTCAAACACCTCAACCAGAAAATATCTAGACTCTAGAGATCAATTATGCAAACCAAATTTTAACAAGCTCTATGTAGTTATTCATTAATGAGTACAAGGTACATGATGCAAGAGCTTAAACAAGATCTATATGAGCACAACAATTCCCAGGTATCACATTATTCAAGACATTAAACCATTTACCACATGCGGCATTTTCCGTTTCCAACCATATAACAATGAATGAAGTAGTTCAACTTTCGCAATGAACATTAAAGATAAAGCTAAGAACATATGTGTTCATACGAAACAGCGGAGCATGTGTCTCTCCCAAACAAAGAATAATAGGATCCGATCTTATTCAAACAAAAACAAAAATAAAAACAAACAGACGCTCCAAGTAAAGCACATAAGATGTGACGGAATAAAAATATAGTTTCACTAGAGGAACCTGATAAGTTGTCGATGAAGAAGGGATGCCTTGGGCATCCCCAAGCTTAGACGCTTGAGTCTTCTTAAAATATGCAGGGATGAACCACGGGGGCATCCCCAAGCTTTGACTTTTCACTCTTCTTGATCATATTGTATCATCCTCCTCTCTTGACCCTTGAAAACTTCCTCCACACCAAACTCGAAACAAACTCATTAGAGGGTCAGTGCATAATTCATATATTCAGAGGTGACATAATCATTCTTAACACTTCTGGACATTGCACAAAGCTACTGAAAGTTAATGGAACAAAGAAATCCATCTAACATAGCAAAACAGGCAATGCGAAATAAAAGGCAGAATCTGTCAAAACAGAACAGTTCGCAAAGACGAATTTTAAAGTGGCACCAGACTTGCTCAGATGAAAATGGCCAAACTGAATGAAAGTTGCGTACATATCTAGGGATTATGCACGTAAATTGGCAGATTTTTCTGAGCTACCTACAGAGAGGCAGGTCGAAATTCGTGACAGCAAGAAATCTGTTTGTACGCATTAATCCAAATCTAGTATTGGCTTTACTATCAAAGACTTTACTTGGCACAACAATGCAACAAAATAAAGATAAGGAGAGGTTGCTACAGTAGTAAACAACTTCCAAGACTCAAATATAAAATAAAGTGCAGAAGTAAAATAATGGGTTGTCTCCCATAAGCGCTTTTCTTTATAGCCATTAAGATGGGCTCAGTAAATTTAATGATGCACTCGCATAAGGATGAGAGTTGAAGCAAAGAGAGCATCAAAAAGCAAGTATGAAACAAATTTAAGCCTAACCCACTTCCTATGAAAAGGAATCTTGTAAATAAACAAGTCAATGAAGAACAAAGTGAATAGCATAGGAAGACAAAACAAGTGTAACTTCAAAAATTCCAGCATATAGAGAGGTGTTTTAATAACATGAAAATTTCTACAACCATATTTTCCTCTCTCATAATAATTTCCAGTAGCATCATGAACAAACTCAACAATATAACTATCACATAAAGCATTCTTATCATGAGTCTCATGCATAAAATTATTACTACTCCCAACATAAGCATAGTCATTCTTATTAATTGTAGTGGGAGCAAATTCAACAAAGTAGCTATCATTATTATTCTCATCATCAAATATAGGAGGCATAGTATAATCATAATAAAATTTACTCTCCATAGTAGGCGGCACCAAAAGACCACTGTCATTATAATCATCATAAATAGGAGGCAAAGTATCATCAAAGAAAATTTTCTCCTCAATGCTTGGGGGACTAAAGATATCATGCTCATCAAAACCAGCTTCCCCAAGCTTAGAATTTTCCATAGCATTAGCAACAATGGTGTTCAAAGAATTCATACTAATAACATTCCCATTAGCATGCATATAAAGTTCCATGGGTTTTTTAATTCTCTCTTCAAACACATCATGTCCTAATTCAAGATAAAGTTCATAAAGATCTCTCATATTTTTGTTGTTTTTCATTATGCCTAACTAGTGAAGTCACACAACTTAGTGTTTTCAGGAGTATTCATTTTAGCAGTAGTAAATAAAGCAAACTAAATAAAGTAAATGCAAGTAACTAATTTTTTTGTGTTTTTAATATGGAGAACAAGACAGTAAATAAAGTAAAACTAGCAACTAATTTTTTTGTCTTTTTGTTTAAGTGCAGCAAACAAAGGAGTAAATAAAATAAAACAAGACAAAAACAAAGTAAAGAGATTGGATGTGGAGACTCCCCTTGCAGCGTGTCTTGATCTCCCCGGCAACGGCGCCAGAAAACAGTCTTGATGCGCGTAGATGACACGTCTGTTGGGAACCCCAAGAGGAAGGTGTGATGCGCACAGCAGTAAGTTTTCCCTCAGAAAGAAACCAAGGTTTATCGAACCAGTAGGAGCCAAGAAGCACGTTGAAGGTTGATGGTGGCGGAGTGTAGTGCGGCGCAACACCAGGGATTCCGGCGCCAACGTGGAACCTGCACAACACAATCACAGAACTTTGCCCCAACGTAACAGCGAGGTTGTCAATCTCACCGGCTTGCTGTAAACAAAGGATTAGATGTATAGTGTGGATGATGATGGTTGTTTGCGAAGAACAGTAAAGAACAATTGCAGCAGATTGTATTTCAGATGTAAAGAATAGGACCGGGGTCCACAGATCACTAGCGGTGTCTCTCCCATAAGACAGCAGATGTTGGGTGAACAAATTACAGTTGGGCAATTGACAAATAAAGAAGGCATAACAATGAACATACATATATCATGATGAGTACTATGAGATTTAATCAGGGCATTACGACAAAGTACATAGACCGCTATCCAGCATGCATCTATGCCTAAAAAGTCCACCTTCAGGTTATCATCCGAACCCCCTCCAGTATTAAGTTGTAAACAACAGACAATTGCATTAAGTATGGTGCGTAATGTAATCAACACAAATATCCTTAGACAAAGCATCAATGTTTTATCCCTAGTAGCAACAGCACATCCACAACCTTAGAACTTTCTGTCACTGTCCCAGATTTAATGGAGGCATGAACCCACTATCGAGCATAAATACTCCCTCTTGGAGTCACAAGTATCAACTTGGCCAGAGCCTCTACTAGCAACGGAGAGCATGCAAGAACATAAATAACATATATGATAGATTGATAATCAACTTGACATAGTATTCAATATTCATCGGATCCCAACATACACAACATGAAGGATTACAAATAGATGATCTTGATCATGATAGGCAGCTCACAAGATCTAACATGATAGCACAATGGGGAGAAGACGACCATCTAGCTACTGCTATGGACCCATAGTCCAGGGGTGAACTACTCACACATCAATCCGGAGGCGATCATGGCGATGAAAAGACCTCCGGGAGATGATTCCCCTCTCCGGCAGGGTGCCGGAGGCGATCTCCTGAATCCCCCGAGATGGGATTGGCGGCGGCGGCGTCTCAGTAAGGTTTTCCGTATCGTGGCTCTCGGTACTGGGGGTTTCGCGACGGAGGCTTTAAGTAGGCGGAAGGGCAGGTCAAGAGGCGCCACGGGGGCCCCACACAACAGGGCCGCGCGAGCCCCTTGCTGGCCACGCCGCCCTGTTGTGGCGGCGCCTCGTGACTCCTTCAGTCTTCTGGAAGCTTCGTGCAAAAATAGAACCCTGGGCATTGATTTCGTCCAATTCCGAGAATATTTCCTTACTAGGATTTCTGAAACCAAAAACAGCAGAAAACAGCAACTGGCTCTTCGGCATCTCGTCAATAGGTTAGTGCCGGAAAATGCATAATAATGACATATAATGTATATAAAACATGTGAGTATCATCATAAAAGTAGCATGGAACATAAGAAATTATAGATACGTTTGGGACGTATCAGGCCCAGGAGGGGCCCGCGCGGCCCTAGTGTGTGGCGGCCTCGGCCGGCCCCCGACGCCCTCCTTCGGACTACTTATTGCCTTCGACCTAAAAACGCACGGGAGTTAGTCGAAATCGCCAGAAACCATCCAGTACGCCGCCACCGTCGCGAAACTCCGTATCGGGACCAGAAACTCCGTTCTGGCACTCCGTCGGGACGGGGAATTGGAGGAGATCATCGCCATCATCACCACCGACGCCTCTCCATCGACCAGCCATGTTTCCCCCATCCATGTGTGAGTAATTCCCCCGCTGTAGGCCGAAGGGGATGGTAGGGATTGGATGAGATTGGTCATGTAATAGCATAAGATTGTTAGGGCATAGTGCCTAGTGTCCGTAATTGGTACTTTTATGATATTGTTGCAACTTGTTATGCTTAATGCTTGTCACTAGGGCCCGAGTGCCATGATCTCAGATCTGAACATGTTATCGATTCATTATGATATTCATTGCTTTATGATCTTACCTGCAAGTTGTATACACGTGTTGCTGTCCGGAACCCGAGGCCCCAAAGTGACAGAAATTGGGACAACCGAAGGGGATGGCAGTGATATGAGGATCACATGTGTTCACGGAGTGTTAATGCTTTGCTCCGGTGCTCTATTAAAAGGAGCGCCTTAATTTCCAGTAGATTCCCTAGAGGCCCGACTGCCACCGGCTGGTAGGACAAAAGATGTTGTGCAAGTTTCTCATTGCGAGCACGTACGACTATATATGGAACACATGCCTATTGATTGATTAGTACTTGGATACCGTTTTATTATTACTAGCAAAAGATTGACGCGGCGGCACGCCGCGCCAGTATAGTGGCTAACGGGTGAAAGATTTGGTGGGAAATATGGATACGCTAAAATTATAATACATGTTTAGACTAATCCTGAACTCAAGTTGGCACAATTACTTTTTTCATTATTCTTTCACCTTACTGTGTGACCTGGCAATATAGAAAAATAACCACCAGTGCAAAGCAGATAATATAGGGAGCCCTTCTCTCCTACATATTCGACCTTTTTGGCTTACGATGTAACACAGAGAGAAAGGCAGGAGACAAAACTTACTAATTTCAATCCCAGCCATAAATCATAATACTGAGAATTTGCCTTCTCTAATTAAGAAAATTATAGAGCTAAGCTGTCACTGAATGACGAAAGAGTTCAGCGGAGAGGAGCCAGAAGTGCAATTTTCATTTAGTATAGCGAGAACAATACAGCTTTGATGAATCTCTATTACTATGTTCGAAGAAATGCAAGTTGATTTACAGACTAATAACAGTCAGTCACCTACTAATATAAATCATTTCATTCCCACACAAATAACCTGGAAACAAACATCACTCATTGTCGGCATTCCTGAACACTCCTAAGTAAACGTCATGTCCAGTTCAGCCACCTACCTTACACGGCTTAATGACAACAGAACGGAAATGAAGAATCTTGAAAACTATTCACTGACCTTTCCGGAAAATTAGCATCTCCATTATCAGCACCAAAATCATCTGAATGTTAAATTATAACAGCAAAGCAATAATACCCTTGTTGAGATCTCGAGCGGTCAAAGCGGTGCCCTCAATATTTCTTTATGACCTGCATCCGTCCGTCCATATCATCCATCGAGAGCTCCACCTTGATGATTTGGTCACCTTCTATCCTACCAGAGCCCTACCTCCAACAACCTCCTGCGTTGACCGCTGAGCTGCCACCTACCCCAAACTATTCCCCATCCAAGCTCTCCGCTGCCCTGGTCTCCCTCTGATCGAGCTCCTCCGTGAACTGCAGTTGTCGCCTGGGTCTGGTCTACAGGGCGATGTGTCATGAAGCTATACCTGGAGGAGCAGCTCCGAGGGCGCCACCTCGCGTATGTGGGAGCTAGGCTGTCGCCATGAGGAAGCCTTCTTCAAAAAAAAAGAGAATCAACTCAGATACGTCGGGAAGTCCAATAGATCATAGGTTCTCGTAGAATTCGTTCAACCCAACAGAGACACTCCGAGTAAATGAAGAGGGTATGATGAGTCGGAATCCATAGTTGTCTGCTTCAAAGGGCCACGATACAAAAAATCGAAGAAAAAATGGAAACCAACAGCAATTTTTTGTGAACATCATGGACACGTGTCATGGCCAGAAACCCTTCTTGCGAAAGTATATTCCAGTATTCATAATACAAATTGTCCAATAAATAAAAAAGGTAAACATATGTGCTATTTTTTTAGGAGAAGGTGTTGCCTTTTTAAAAAGAAAGTAATTTGTATCGTGTGTGTTTGATTTAGGTTTAAAAAGAAAGTAATTTCAGCTGCACATCTAAGAACACACTTTTCAGATCGCTGCATGTACCCAAGACCGGAAATTGCATATAAACTTTCAAGAAGCGACGAAGAGATATTTTTGTTCCCAGACGTTACTTAGTACTCAAGAACAAAGATGCAACAGTAGCATTGTTAGTTCAGCATATAGATAGTAAAAGCAATGGAAGTCAAATATTGAAGAGATAGAGTATCAGTCAAAGGTGGGAGAGATATTTGATGTCATCTGACCTGATGATGTATATTTTGTAAAAAAGGGAGCAGATTGAAATATATTTAAATAGGCATATGTGCTGCGAACACAAAGAACATGTAAAATTCAGCATAGAACAATGTATATTGCACTTGTAGTTTATAAGACGTCATGTACTGGAAAAGCTAGAGTAAGAGAATTCATACAAAAGGTATTTTCATATTATTTTGAATAGATTGAAATTTCCTAAGCTGCGCTTACTGATGCCTACAATAATAAGCGTGTAGAAAAACAATAATGTATGCAAACATCCCATTTTTCTTCAGTATCAAGACCAAAATATGGCGAAATTGGTTTGGTATTATTTTATAAGGATAGAGCAAAATATGGTGGAAAAAGTCAATTTATTTAAAACACGGCTGTAGAAACTGCCCCATTTCTACACCGGTTGTCGTAGAAACTGCTCTTTGTTCATGTATATCTGAACATTGAACTGTGGCAAACTTCAGAGTAACATATTAATAATACACTTCTACAAGAGGAGTTTATATTCCCACAATTAGAGTAGAAGAAGTTAAGACAGTGGCATATTCTTAATGTGCCAGATATCTATTATGACCCAGTTTACAATATGCACGTAGGAAAAATTTAGTGGAGAATCATATATGGCAGTATCAATCAGCGAAACCTAGCGTGAGAAACAGTGCAGAATAACACATGCCCAAAACCTGATTGTCTTTCATAGCTGTGATAGAATTAACTCCTAATGACATAAGAGCATGCATAACTGTAGATAAAAATTCATGGGCACGCATTGGCTTGCAAAACATCTCTCGTTCTTCTGTCGAAGCCATCAACAAAAGCCTGTCAATCGAATAATAAGGTCACTTGCCAACCATTATCTCTTCTAGAAACACGGAACAACCCGTGATCAAGTAATAGAATCTCAATAGCAAATCGGTAACATCAAAATTAACTCCCTATATGGCACTACATAGACTACTCCATTCCTTTGGTGCTTAACAACTTACCAGTAGTGTTATGAGTTCACAAATCCAAATAGGAGGCAGTTCAGCCATTCTCTTTGCAGGACTGAAAATGCGACACAAAGCTAGCAACACAAAATTCTTATTAAGTAAGCAGGATATACTTTGTGCAATATTTGATTGGATGAAGACCAATTAACCAAATGAAAATATTTCAGGGTCTAAACTAATCCATAGAAGCATCTCATTAAGTATCATAATCCCTAAGAACATTCTTAGTATAGACGTAAATGCCACACTTCTTAAATAATGACACGGAAGATTTTTGTTCAGGAAGAATTTTCTTAGTACTCAAGAAGAAAAAGGCAGTGATAGCACTATTAGTCCAGCACAAATAGAAAGGGTAGCAGTACATAGGGATTCTCACCCATTCATAATAAAGGGAGAAATTATCTAGGGAAACATGAGCATCGCCTGCTGAATCCTATAAGTGTGTAACACATTGGTCTGTTTGAACCCAACGATATCCCCGGCCGTAGCTGGTAATCTTAACGCTGAAGTAAATTATATCCTTGAGATTCCAGTGCCATTTACATGCTCTCGATCTCCAGTACCTGGACAGGACCAGGTCGTCATCCTCCAATTTTGACCCAAGGTCTCAGCAGAAACCAGCATCTTTTCTCTCGGGTACTACCATAAAGGATGATGCGTGAAGAACCAACATTCTTAGGTAGCTAATAGGCACATAATAACAAAGTTTTAACGTCAGATCGACAACATCATAAATCATATGTTTTCTTAACTTAACTGTAGCAATGTAGCAACCAGCAATTTCAGATTCTTGCAAGCAGAAAGAAGAATGTACCAGCCAACAAACGCAAAACGAACACATATAATTCTCCAACCAAAGAAATTTCAGAAAAAATTAAAGCCACAATAAGATATAAAGTTGTATAATGAATGCATATCATTTGAGGGTTGCAATATAATGGGCAAGGCGTATGTTGCATTAGGAACCAAATTTCTGACAGGTTAGCCATGGGGAAGGGGAAAAACTTTAACGCATGAGCCAAGGTAGGGGAGGGAGAGCACAGCGAGGCGAGGATGGCCCCCTCCCGCCACAGCTGAGCCTGCCTGGAAATGGCGGCCGCTGACTTCACCGCAAGAAGCTCCTCGTCGGCGGCCGTGAAGAGGGAGTCCGACCTCGCTGTTTTGACTGCTGCCCACGTCCTACACACCCCAACGCCCCAACTCGCCTTCAGGCCAAAAGAGAACCATGAAAACACATCAACCCAACAAATCAAATCCAAATCACGACACCAAATCGACCCTAAGAGGCAATCCCCACATCTCTAGGGAGGAACTGAAAATTCAAACTGGCCAAGAGAAAATAATTGTGTACCTCCTGGAATTCGGTAGCAGAAAAATGCAGGAGCTCGTGGATGGCCCATCCCTCCGGCAGAAGCTGCTCCGAGGCGGCAGCAGTGTGGGCTCGCGACCGATGGAGAGCTTAGGCGGGGCATGGTGGTTGGCATCGTTACCGCATCCGGCCGCTCACCGCGAAGTCAAGAAGGCGGCGCCGAAGATAGAGGAGGGAGTAAAAAGCGGGCCAGCTGTGGGAACTCAGACAGGCGAGAGCTTAGCAGCTCAGCGCAGCTAGCTTGGGCAGTCGGGCAAGGGGATTGGATAGGGAAGTAGCTCCGGCCAGGGGGAGATCGAGGCTGGCCGCCGCTCAGCCCTTGCGGTTCTTCCCCCTTATTGTGAACTGAGGACGGCGAGGGAGGAGTTGGCGGTGGACAACGATGCATATTCCGGTGTAGATGGACCCGGAAGGGAGCACCAGCCGCGTCGGCTTCTCCCATAGGCTCCCGCCTCAGATGGCGAGGAGGGCGTCGATCCCATCCTCCGTGCCGCCTGCCGCCATGGGAGGGAGAGGCGGACGTCCGGCTCCTGCTCCACACCGCCAGCTGCCTTGGGTGGGAGAGGAGGGAGTGCAGCGCGGATCTGTACCTCGGTACACTACAAGAGAATTGGCATGTAGAGACACTATTTTGGTCCAATAGAGACACTTAAATTGCTTTTACATAGTTATAGAGGCACTTTCCATATTGTCTCAAAACTGTCACTACGGGCAGTGTCTCTACGTGGTAAGGACAATAGTAATAATGTCTTTCCATTTTAGGAGACATAAAAGAGGCATTATATTGTGTCTCTAGATTAAATAAATGTAAAGAAACCATGTGAAAAGTAATACTTGAACTCATGACCTTAATAATGATGAAGACTTATTCCATTAACCATCTCACCCTTTCACAAGTATATGTTGATTCTTGGAACAAATTTCTAATTAGTATTGCCCACCATGACCCAAACATAGAAAAATGTCTCTAGAGAACAAGCAAAATGCCTCAAACATTGCCTCTATATAAAAAGTAAAGACATACAATGAAATGTCACATGGATTGCCTCTTGATAACTTATATGTGACACTTTGGAGTGTCTCATAAGTTGTAGAATGAAAATTGCAATCTCTTCGAGAAATGTCTCAACTAATGTCGCTATATTTGAGACTATTTCTGAAGTGTCTCAAAAAGTGCCACTACAACGTGCAAAGTGTCTTAATGTGAATTTTAAAGAGGCAAAGTAGGAAGTGTCTCTACTAAAATGTCTCTATGGAAGTTTTTTCTTGTAGTGGTAGGAGCCACGGTGCGACGGGCACGAAGGAAGAGGAGAGCGGCGACAACACCTAAGCCAGAGGTGGGTTCACAGGGAAGAAGCAATACGTGTCAAGGACAGCATATACCAGAAACCAGGCCAGAGCTGATCGATTGTGTTTGATAGTACGGGACCTAGCACCGCTTTGACCGATCCGGACCAACAAACGAACGGAAACAAGAATTCAAGAGAATAAATTATAAAACGACACAATCCCTCTGACAGATCCTGCACATGAAGTACTGTGCTATGATGGCCCACCACCATCCCACCTACATCACAGCTAGGGCCACACCATAAAATCGTGAAGCTAGACCATCGTGAAAGCACAGGAGGAGTAACAAAGGAACTCAACACGTGTTGGCAGAAAAGGAATTGTGAACCACCACCAAAAACACTACCTAGCACCGAAAATACACACAGAAAAGATGCAGCAAGGCACCACGTTAATACTCGCATAGGCTCAAAATTCTGAGAAAAAAGGATCTTGTTCACCTTTAATATAGTAATATCTGCAAATGCCCTGCTTTGATTGTTACATGAGTTTCTCTCATCCATGCAACGCCCGTTCATCCATCCCTGTGCCTACAGTATTTTAATCCTGTTGTTTACTATAATCACTACTGCTGTCTTTGTTACTCTGCCGCTGTTATTTCATCACTACTACTGTTATAAAACTGTTACTACTGATAAACTCTTGCGAGCAAGTTTGTTTCCAGGTGCAGCTGAATTGACAACTCCGCTGTTAAGGCTTTCAAGTATTCTTTGTCTCCCCTTGTGTCGAATCAATAAATTGGGTTTTACTTCCCTCGAAGACTGTTGCGATCCCCTATACTTGTGCGTCATCAAGACTATTTTCTGGCGCCGTTGCCAGGGAGCATAGCTTTATTTGCAAGTTCACTTGGATTGATATTGTTCGCTGCAAATTCTCCATCATGGGTAAACCTCGCGATCCTAAAGTCGCCATATTACCATCCACTACAAGAAAAGGTACAACTCTGAGTACCTCTGCTGCTCTTGATTCACCATCTGTGATTGATAAACTTGTTTCACCACCACATGCTTCACATGCTGGTACTTCTGCTAGATCTGAAAATTCTTATAATATTGATGATGCTTCTGCTGTGCTTGATGATAGTGGTTCGTTAGGATCTTTTTCTAGATGCTACAATTGCTAGGTCTAGACAAATTGAAAGTACTGAAACTCCTAATGAAAATGCTGCTACACCTATTAATTCACCTGAGTCTGTTGAATACTCTAGTGATGATCTTGATGAAGATTATGTAGAACTTGATGATGATTTTATTGATAAATGCAATGCTACTACTGATGCAAGAAAAATTAAAAAGTTGCTTGCACAACATACTGTTAGATATAAACTGTCTCCTGACCCTAAATTTGCCACATCTCCTATAAACATTAAGGATAAGGATTATGATTTTTCTCTTGATTTGTCTCATATATCTATTGTTGAGAAAACACCTTTTTGTGGTACTGAAAAAGAAAGTGCTGTAGAACACATGATTGAGCTATCTACTCTTAGTAGCTTGTTTTCTGATAATGTTAAGAAGCGTACTTATTTCATTGCTAAAAATTTCCCTTTCTCATTAAAGGATGATGCTAAAACTTGGTATAATAATTTGCCACCTGATTCTATTAATAGTCCAAAAGAATTGCTTGATGTTTTCTTCCGGAAATACTTTCCTGCTAGTGCTCAACATATTGCTTTGCAGAGAATTTATAATTTTGATCAGGAAGATGGAGAGAAATTGCCTGAGGCTTGGGCTAGATTTTGCTCTCTCATTAGAGCTCGGCCTGACCATGATTTGGAAAAGCATGATTTACTTGATATATTTTATAGTGGACTAACCATTGAGTCTAGGGCATACCTAGATAGTTGTGCTGGTTGTGTTTTCAGGAAAAGAACTCCAGACGACGCTGAAGAATTATTGGCGAGAATAGGCCGGAATCATGATGATTGGTCTACACCTGAACCAACCCCGACACCGATATTGAAGAAGAGGGGTATGATTAAATTAAATGATGAAGATATGAGGGAAGCCAAGAAATCTCTTAAAGAGAAGGGTATTAAATCTGAAGATGTGAAGAATTTACCTCCCATAGAAGATTCATGTAAGATCACTCCCCCTTCATCCACGATTGAGGTACACTCTCTTGAACGCTTTACTAGAGAAGATATTCCGTATTCAAAACCTCCTGCTCAATGCTTAGATGAGTTTGATAATTATATTGTTAAGCAAAATAATTTCAATATGAGAGTAGAGAATCATTTAATGGATTCTCGAGCTATTGGTGAATTGCATGGTATTGTGGAGAGAACCTCCAATGATGTTAAGATACTTGTTAAACATTTTCAAATGGTTCAGACTCAAATTGATCAACTCACTAAAGTGCAAAATGACTTGTTAAAAAATAATTCTAAAGAAAAACATGCTTATGAAGTAACAACTAGAGGCGGTGTTTCTACCCAGGATCCTCTATATCCTGAAGGGCATCCCAAAAGAGTTGAACAAGATTCTCAACGAACTGAAACTAGTGCTCCTTCTAAGAAAAAGAAAAAGAAACATAAAACTGTTGTAGAATCCTCTGAGCCTGTTAATGATCCTAATAGTATTTCTATTTCTGATGCTGAAACTAAAAGTGGTAATGAACATGATAAAGATAATGATAAAAATGATGCTTCTGATAAAGAAGAGGTTGAAGAAGAACCTGAAAAGCATGCTAAAAACAAAAGGTATAGTAAAGAAGATTTTATTGCCAAGAAACATGGTAGTGAAAGGGAACCTTGGGTTCAAAAGCAAATGCCTTTTCCTGCTAAGAAACTAAAATCAAAGGAAGAAGAACACTATAATAAATTTTGTGATTGGATGAAACCTTTATTCCTGCAAATACCTTTGACTGATGCTATTAAATTGCCTCCTTATTCAAAGTATATGAAAGATATTGTCTCTAACAAAAGGAAAATTCCTAATGAGGAGATTTCCACTATGCTTGCTAATTACTCTTTTAATGGTAAGGTTCCAAAGAAGCTTGGCGACCTAGGTATACCGACTATTCCTTGTTCTATTAAGAATAATTATGTTAGAACTGCTCTATGTGATTTGGGAGCGGGTTTTAGTGTTATGCCTTTCTCTCTTTATAAGAGACTTTATTTAGATAAGTTGATACCGACTGATATATCTTTTCAAATGGCTGATAAATCTACTGCTATTCCTGTTGGTATATGTGAGGATGTTCCTGTTCAAGTTACTAATAACTGCTTGATATTAACTGATTTTGTTGTGTTGGAAATGCCTGAAGATGATAATATGTCTATTATTCTTGGGAGACCTTTTCTTAACACCGCAGGGGCTGTTATTGATTGCAATAAAGGAAAAGTTACTTTCAATGTCGATGATAAGGAGCATACCGTTTATTTTCCCAAGAGGATTGAGAAAGCATGTGGAGTTAATACAATTTCTAATGTGAGAACTATCAAAGTGGGGACCATTTATTGTCCTATATATGAGCCTAAAGAAGAATATCAAACTCTTGTGATTGGATCCATATCAATACAATACAAGGTAACATGATTGATTTGAGGTTTAATTCTTCTTATGCTATGTAAAATTTATTTGGTGGCAAGACTTGATCAACCTTGTTAACAAATTCATTTTATATGCATAGAGGAGCTAAACAACATCTCTTTCTTCCTCCACTTGATTTACTTGCTGTAGCACTTTTGTTTTGCAAAGTTCTTTAGTTAATTGGAGATGTCAAAAAATTTCCTGCCCAGTAATAATAATTTTGACACCCGGAAATGTGCATTTTTCAAAATTTTCAAAAATTCACAAAAATTATACCATTGGTCCTATTTTTCGACGAGGCACCTGGGAACACCTGGGGATGACCAGTGGGGCACCCCAGGGTGGCACCCCACAGGCCAGCGCGGCCACCAAGGGGGGCGCGCCACCCTGGTGTGTGGGCCCCTCCTTGCCCCACTTCATCACCTCTTCCTTCCACTCTCTTCTCTCTCCCGAAAAAACTCGCACCAGGTTCCTCTCACTCGCGTTTTTGCTCAAGAGCTCCAGATTTCTCGATCTCTTTGCTCAGCCCAGATTTCTGTCTGAAATTTGGCACATTTGCTCTCCGGTATGTGACTCCTCCGATTATCCAAGTAGAATTTTGTTTGGTTGAGTATATCTTGAATATTTTGCTGCTGTAGGTAACATGTTTAGTGAGCTTGCATGCTTGTTCTAAGTGGTAAAAACTAGTTTTAATGCATGATTAGTACTCTAGCAAGTTCCCATAGTAGTTTCCTTCAATTATATGTCACCAAATAAAATTTTATATTGTTTGTTGAAAAATTTCAGAAAAGGAAGATGGATAATTGTAACTTTGGAGAAGTGTTTGAAAGAGAGACAACAAGCACGGGGAGGCCCTCGAGGTCATCCACCCGATTCAGGAAATCCTATAATGAGGACCTCATCGCACCAAGCTTCGCGCCCGAAGAGGACAATGGAATCCCTAATGCTTCATCCTTCCCATGTTATAACTTTTTGAGTAATGCAGGGTTGTTGGATGATTTCTTGACCCTCGTCGGTAAGGCAGGTTTAACCACCTATGTGGGAGATGAGAGTGAGAAATACTATACGCTCACTAAAATCTTTGTGGAGAGCTTCAAATTCAACAATAAGCACTTTCACCCGACCGTAGAATTTAAGATCTATGGTAAGCCTATTACTATGAAGTTAGAAATTTTTTGTGCTGCATTGGGTATTGCCCCTGTAGGTACAGCAAGGAAGATTGAGGACAACCCCAAGGAATTGCTGGAACTCTATCGAGGGATCACCAATGATGATTGTCGCACCATTCAGCGTGGCAAGATAAGAAACATCCAACTCCCCGCTATTAAGTATTTTGCTTATTACATCGGTACTAGCATTCTTGGTAGGGAGAACACTAGTAACATATCTAGCTATCACCTTGGTTTCTTAATTGCTGCACTCACTGGGGACACGCCTTATCATCTTGGTGCTCTTGTTGCTCGCCGCTTGTCTAACAAGGGGCCTATATTTGGAGGAATTATTGCTTCGCGCGTTTTAGCATATTTAGAGCTTCCTCTTGACCCTACTGATGTAAAAATAACTCCTATGAGGCTCGATATTGCTGCTATGAAGAGTCATCAATTTGTTACAACCGACTCTAGTTTAGATAATATTGTCTATAGAATATTGTTTGCTGACGGGGAAGAGAGGGAAATCCTTTTGCCGCAGCCGGATTTGTTCAGTATTGGCAGGAAACCATGGTCGCGCGCTAAGGAGGAGGTGGATGAGCAATTGAAGATACAAGGCTTCCACCAGCAGCATGACTCCGAGGACGCCGAGCCCTCCTACGACTACACCGTCACGTATCCGGGTGCTTCTAGCACATACCCGGAATATGATCCGTCTTCGTCGTACTACGGAGGTGCTACTTCATGGGCACCATGGGATTGATCTCCACTTAGGCCAAAAGCCTAAGCCTGGGGGGAGGTATACCGGCATCACTCATTCTTTGCATATTATGGTTGTTGGATACTTGTACATACTTGTTTAGTTTCTTTGAGTGGTTTTCTAATGAGAGGAAGATGATATTTGGGGAAGTGCTGCCTGAAAACAGATTCTGGACTGTTACTAAAAACAATCGTGCGCACAGCCAGAACGTTATTTTGAGCTGCCAATTTTTGTGCATGTTCCTCAGGTTGTTATCTAACTTTCATTAGTTGAACACTTTTCGATCTGAGCAGCGTAAGATTTTCTTAAAAATCGATTACTGTACTGCTGTCAAGTTTTGGCAGATTTCTGCCATCTTGCTTTTCTGTGCTTCTTTTAGTTTTCATTTTCTTGTTCTTGCTTTGTTTCTTTCCTAAAACACAAAAAGACCAAAAATATTTCTATTGTTTCTCTTCACCACTTGTTTACTTTGGTTTCTTGCCTTTATCCTGCTTTATTTGTTATCGTTGGTTTGCTATAAGAAAATCCAAAAAGATTTTGCTTTGTTTGCTTGTTTCCTTTTGTTCTTGTTTCTAAATTCGAAAACACCAAAAATATTTGCTGTTCTTCTTTGGTTTTGTAAAGTTCTTTATGAGTTCAATGGTCTTCGGTGGCTGGAGCGTGGTTTTCATTCCATATTATTCAAGCTACACAGGTGAAAAAGCAATAATGACGATATACGACGATCTGATTGTGGTGAGAGGCTGGTATGAACTCTATTTGTTTTCATTTTTGTACATATACTCATCCATGTGAGCATGCTTAGTTGGTTCATGTGAGGTATATGTCATTTAAGAAAGTCTAGTAGTTCATGATCTCTCATGATTAGCTCCAATTTATTAATATGAGTAGCATGTCATAAATATTTGCTTGCATTGCTTTATTCATAGATAGGTATGACATTGTGGTATCCTCCTCTGAATAATTCTCTTGAATCAACTTGGCACATGCTCACGCATGCATATGACTGAACAAAATGTCAATTAAGCCTCGATGATTTGCTTTACCTCAGAGTTCTTGTATCACTTTTATGCCTCCGTTAATCTATTTTTGTCGCAAGCATGATTATGACAGTTACTGCTCTCTTGATTGTCGCTTCCCAGTCCATTGCTAGCCTTCACTTGTATTGAGCGGGAACGCTGCTCGTGCCTCCAAACACATGAAAACCAAGTTATTCCAGAGTGTCCACCATAAATACCTATGCATGGCATTTCAAACCATTCCAAGTAAATTCTCATGTGCTACCTTTAAACCTTCAAAATGCTTCTCAATTTGTGTTAATGTTTTATAGCTCATGAGGAAATATGTGGTGTTTATCTTTCAATCTTGTCATTTACTCTTGACAGACTTTCATAATGGACTAGTGGCACATCCGCTTATCCAATAATTTTGCAAAAAGAGCTGGCAACGGGGTTCCCAGCCCCAATTAATCAACTTTCATTAATAATTCTCTTCACATGTTTTGCCCTGATTCATCAGTAAGCAACTTAAATTGCAAATAGACACTCCTCCATGGTATGTGATTGATGGAAGGCACCCGAGGATTCGGTTAGCCATGGCTTGTGTAAGCAAAGGTTGGGGGGAGTGTCATCCATAATAAAACTAAAGTACGTGTGTAAACAAAAGAGAAGAGGGATGATTTACCTTGCTGGTAGAAATAACGTCCTTCATGGGAGCCGCTCTTGAAAGTCTGGTTGACGAGGTAGTTAGAGTACCCATTATCATTCGTTGACAACAACAAACACTTCTCAAAATAATTTTACTCCTGTTTTACAAATGAAAAGCTCTAGCACATGTTAATCCCTGCTTCCCTCTGCGAAGGGTCAATCTTTTACTTTTACATTGAGTCTCCATCCTTTCTTTGAGCACTTTCTTGAGAGCACAACTGTCATTCTTAGTATAATATGCTTGTCCCAAAATGTGATTAATTGTGGTATAACTTTGATGCTTTTATCTTTGATAATCTCTATTTCTAGTCCTCTCATGAACCTCAAAGGTGCCCAAGCATTTATGTTTTGCTGTACAATTACGGGCTAGCGAGATACCACTTTATCATATCATTCTATGAACATTGCAATCCTGCTGATAGACATGATTCATGATGCTCATTATTAATTTGTTGGTACCTTTTCCATGATTGACATAGCTATTAGATGATTTTATTTGCATGTATCTTATTATGAACTGCTTAAGTACTTGCCGTATCATGAGAATATTTACATCATATGAACAAATGTGTTCGTGAAAGTTCTTTTATCGCACTCAGTTGTCAACTGAATTGCTTGAGGACAAGCAATAAGCTAAGCTTGGGGGGAGTTGATACGTCCAAAACGTATCTACTTTCCCGAACACTTTTGCTATTGTTTTGCCTCTAATTTGTGTATTTTGGATGCAATTAACACGGACTAACGCTGTTTTCAGCAGAACTGTTCTGGTGTCTCGTTTTTGTGCAGAAATCCAACTTTCAGGAAAATCCTCGGAATTTATGCGGAAGGTCCTATTTTCCCAGAATATTGGCGGAGCCAGAAGGGCGAGCCAGGTGGGGGCCCGAGGGCCCCACACACTAGGCCGGCGCGGCCCAGGAGGGGCCCGCGCGGCCCTAGTGTGTGGCGGCCTCGGCCGGCCCCCGACGCCGGCCTTCGGACTACTTATTGCCTTCGACCTAAAAACGCATGGGAGTTAGTCGAAATCGCCAGAAACCATCCAGTACGCCGCCACCGTCGCGAAACTCCGTCTCGGGACCAGAAACTCCGTTCTGGCACTCCGCCGGGACGGGGAATTGGAGGAGATCATCGCCATCATCACCATCGACGCCTCTCCATCGACCAGCCATGTTTCCCCCATCCATGTGTGAGTAATTCCCCCGCTGTAGGCCGAAGGGGATGGTAGGGATTGGATGAGATTGGTCATGTAATAGCATAAGATTGTTAGGGCATAGTGCCTGGTGTCCGTAATTGGTACTTTTATGATATTGTTGCAACTTGTTATGCTTAATGCTTGTCACAAGGGCCCGAGTGCCATGATCTCAGATCTGAACATGTTATCGATTCATTATGATATTCATTGCTTTATGATCTTACCTGCAAGTTGTATACACGTGTTGCTGTCCGGAACCCGAGGCCCCAAAGTGACAGAAATTGGGACAACCGAAGGGGATGGCGGTGATATGAGGATCACATGTGTTCACGGAGTGTTAATGCTTTGCTCTGGTGCTCTATTAAAAGGAGCGCCTTAATTTCCAGTAGATTCCCTAGAGGCCCGGCTGCCACCGGCTGGTAGGACAAAAGATGTTGTGCAAGTTTCTCATTGCGAGCACGTACGACTATATATGGAACACATGCCTATTGATTGATTAGTACTTGGATACCGTTTTATTATTATCTGCAAATGCCCTGCTTTGATTGTTACATGAGTTTCTCTCATCCATGCAACGCCCGTTCATCCATCCCTGTGCCTACAGTATTTTAATCCTGCTGTTTACTATAATCACTACTGCTGTCTTTGTTACTCTGCCGCTGTTATTTCATCACTACTACTGTTATAAAACTGTTACTACTGATAAACTCTTGCGAGCAAGTCTGTTTTCAGGTGCAGCTAAATTGACAACTCCGATGTTAAGGCTTTCAAGTATTCTTTGTCTCCCCTTGTGTCGAATCAATAAATTGGGTTTTACTTCCCTCGAAGACTGTTGCGATCCCCTATACTTGTGGGTCATCAGCAACCATGGTGCCCTGCTCCCCTCCCGAGCCACAGCCAGCGCCGCCACATGGTGCCACACGCTCCTCCTCCTTTTTCCGTTTCCCTACCACCGCACTGTGCCCCTACGTGCGCGCTCTGTCTATTCCCCATCAGCATGTGGCCTTGCCATGGCATCAGGGCAGGGCGCGCGCCGATCTACGTGTGGCGTTTGGGGTGGCGGCGGCGCCGTCGGCGTGGAGGAGGGCCGCCAAGAAGGGAGAGGGGCGCATCCTTTCTATTCGCCATGAGCAGGCGGCCCACGCCATGGCATCGGGGCGGGGCGCGACCTTGGTAGGCAGCTAGCGCGGCGGCGATGCCGTCGGTGTGGAGGCGAGCCGGCAAGCAGGGAGAGGGGAGCGGGAGATAGGCTTCCCTTCCGTCCACGGAGACGCAGGGCAGTGGTGGTGGTGGGATCTCTAAGGTGGAGTGGGGTGACTGCTGGGGGCGTGGTAGGAGGCGAATGTGGTGGAGCACGTCTGTGTGTCTCTCTCATATGACAATTTTGCAAATCCTGAACTGGGAGGTCTGATAGCGAAATTTTCGGTCAAGATATGCTCCCAAATCCTACGTGCAAGATCTGTCTGGAGCCCTTTGATACGTCCCAAACGTATCTATAATTTATTATGTTCCATGCTACTTTTATGATGATACACACATGTTTTATACACATTATATGTCATATTTATGCATTATCCGGCACTAAACTATTGACGAGATGCCGAAGAGCCAGTTGCTGTTTTCTGCTGTTTTTGGTTTCAGAAATCCTAGTAAGGAAATATTCTCGGAATTGGACGAAATCAACGCCCAGGGGCCTATTTTTCCAACGAAGCTTCCAGAAGACCGGAGGACTTACGAAGTGGGGCCACGAGGTGGCGCCACACTAGGGCGGCGCGGCCCAAGCCTTGGCCGCGCCGGCCTATTGTGTGGGGCCCTCGTGTGTCCCCCTGACCTGCCCTTCCGCCTACATATAGTCTTCGTCGCGAAACCCCAGTACCGAGAGCCACGATACGGAAAACCTTCCAGAGACGCCGCCGCCGCCAATCCCATCTCGGGGGATTCAGGAGATCGCCTCTGGCACCCTGCCGGAGAGGGGAATCATCTCCCGGAGGTCTCTTCATCGCCATGATCGCCTCCGGATCGATGTGTGAGTAGTTCACCCCTGGACTATGGGTCCATAGCAGTAGCTAGATGGTCGTCTTCTCCCATTGTGCTATCATGTTAGATCTTGTGAGATGCCTATCATGATCAAGATCATCTATTTGTAATCCTTCATGTTGTGTTTGTTGGGATCCGATGAATATTGAATACTATGTCAAGTTGAACTACTTCATTCATTGTTATATGGTTGGAAACGGAAAATGCCGCATGTGTTAAATGGTCTAATGTCTTGAATAATGTGATACCTGGAAATTGTTGTGCTCATATAGATCTTGTTTAAGCTCTTGCATCATGTACCTTGTACTCATTAATGAATAACTACATAGAGCTTGTTAAAATTTGGTTTGCATGATTGATCTCTAGAGTCTAGATATTTTCTGGTTGAGGTGTTTGAACAACAAGGAGACAATGTAAAGTCTTATAATAGCTACAATATGTTAATATGTGAGCTTTGCTGCACCTTTTATACTTGAGTTTGCTTCAAACAACCTTGCTAGCCTAGCCTTGTATTGAGAGGAATTCTTCTCGTGCATCCAAATCCTTGAGCCAACTACTATGCCATTTGTGTCCACCATACCTACCTACCACATGGTATTTCTCCGCCATTCCAAAGTACATTACTTGAGTGCTACCTTTAAAATTTCTATTCTTTACCTTTCAATATACAGCTCATGGGACAAAATAGCTTAAAAACTATCGTGGTGAAGAATATGTACTTATGTGTCTTATTTCTTAGTAAGTTGCTTGTTGAGCGGTAACCATGTTTTCTGGGGACGCCATCAACTCTTTTACCTTTGTTGAATATCATGTGAGTTGCTATGCATGTTCATCTTGTCTGAAGTAAGGGCGGTTTTCACAATCAAATGGTTTGAGTATGCATACTGTTAGAGAAGAACATTGGGCTGCTAACTAAAGCCATGATTCATGGTGGAAGTTTCAGTGTGGACAGCTAATCCTCAATCTCTTATGAGAATAATAACTGTTGTTGAATGCTTATGCATTAAAAAGAGGAGTCCATTATCTGTTGTCTATGTTGTCCCGGTATGGATGTCTAAGTTGAGAATAATCAAAAGCGAGAAATCCAATGCGAGCTTTCTCCTTAGACCTTTGTACAGGCGGCATAGAGGTACCCCTTTGTGACACTTGGTTGAAATATATGCTATGCAATGATAATCCGTGTTAACCCAAGCTAATTAGGACAAGGTGCGAGCACTATTAGTATACTATGCATGAGGCTTGCAACTTATAAGATGTCTTATACATAACTCATATGCTTTATTACTACCGTTGACAAAATTGTTTCTTGTTTTCAAAATGAAAAGCTCTAGCACAAATATAGTAATCAATGATTCCCTCTGCGAAGGGCCTATCTTTTACTTTATTATTGAGTCAGTTTGCCTATTCTTTCTATCTTAGAAGCAAACACTTGTATCAACTGTGTGCATTGATTCTTACATGTTTACTTATTGCACTTGTTATATTACTTTGTGTTGACAATTATCCATGAGATATACATGTTGAAGTTGAAAGCAACCGCTGAAACTTTATCTTCCTTTATGTTGCTTCAATACCTTTACTTCGAATTTATTGCTTTATGAGTAACTCTTATGCAAGTCTTATTGATGCTTGTCTTGAAAGTATTATTCATGAAAAGTCTTTGTTATATGATTCATTTGTTTACTCATTATCTTCATCATTGCTTCGAATCGCTGCATTCATCTCATATGCTTTACAATAGTATGATCAAGATTATGATAGCATGTCACTTCAGAAATTATCTTTGTTATCGTTTACCTACTCGAGGGCGAGTAGGAACTAAGCTTGGGGATGCTTGATACGTCCCAAACGTATCTATAATTTCTTATGTTCCATGCTACTTTTATGATGATACTCACATGTTTTATACACATTATATGTCATATTTATGCATTTTCCGGCACTAACCTATTGACGAGATGCCGAAGAGCCAGTTGCTGTTTTCTGCTGTTTTTGGTTTCAGAAATCCTAGTAAGGAAATATTCTCGGAATTGGACGAAATCAACGCCCAGGGGCCTATTTTTTCACGAAGCTTCCAGAAGACCGGAGGACTTACGAAGTGGGGCCACGAGGTGGCGCCACACTAGGGCGGCGCGGCCCAAGCCTTGGCCGCGCCGGCCTGTTGTGTGGGGCCCTCGTGTGGCCCCCTGACCTGCCCTTCCGCCTACATATAGTCTTCGTCACGAAACCCCCAGTACCGAGAGCCACGATACGGAAAACCTTCCAGAGACGCCGCCGCCGCCAATCCCATCTCGGGGGATTCTGGAGATCGCCTCCGGCACCCTGCCGGAGAGGGGAATCATCTCCCGGAGGTCTCTTCATCGCCATGATCGCCTCCGGATCGATGTGTGAGTAGTTCACCCCTGGACTATGGGTCCATAGTAGTAGCTAGATGGTTGTCTTCTCCCCATTGTGCTATCATGTTAGATCTTGTGAGCTGCCTATCATGATCAAGATCATCTATTTGTAATCCTTCATGTTGTGTTTGTTGGGATCCGATGAATATTGAATACTATGTCAAGTTGATTATCAATCTATCATATATGTTATTTATGTTCTTGCATGCTCTCCGTTGCTAGTAGAGGCTCTGGCCAAGTTGATACTTGTGACTCCAAGAGGGAGTATTTATGCTCGATAGTGGGTTCATGCCTCCATTAAATCTGGGACAGTGACAGAAAGTTCTAAGGTTGTGGATGTGCTGTTGCCACTAGGGATAAAACATCGATGCTTTGTCTAAGGATATTTGTGTTGATTACATTACGCACCATACTTAATGCAATTGTCTGTTGTTTACAACTTAATACTGGAAGGGGTTCGGATGATAACCTGAAGGTGGACTTTTTAGGCATAGATGCATGCTGGATAGCGGTCTATGCACTTTGTCATAATGCCCTGATTAAATCTCATAGTACTCATCATGATATATGTTTGTGCATTGTTATGCCTTCTTTATTTGTCAATTGCCCAACTGTAATTTGTTCACCCAACATCTGCTATCTTATGGGAGAGACACCGCTAGTGAACTGTGGACCCTGGTCCTATTCTTTACATCTGAAATACAATCTGCTGCAATTGTTCTTTACTGTTCTTCGCAAACAACCATCATCATCCACACTATACATCTAATCCTTTGTTTACAGCAAGCCGGTGAGATTGATAACCTCGCTGTTACGTTGGGGCAAAGTTCTGTGATTGTGTTGTGCAGGTTCCACGTTGGCGCCTGAATCCCTGGTGTTGCGCCGCACTACACTCCTCCGCCATCAACCTTCAACGTGCTTCTTGGCTCCTCCTGGTTCGATAAACCTTGGTTTCTTTCTGAGGGAAAACTTGCTGCTGTGCGCATCATACCTTCCTCTTGGGGTTCCCAACGGACGTGTTAATTACGCGCAATCAAGCTCTTTTTCTGGCGCCGTTGCCGGGGAGATCAAGACACGCTGCAAGGGGAGTCTCCACTTCCAATCTCTTTACTTTGTTTTTGTCTTGCTTTATTTTATTTACTACTTTGTTTGCTGCACTTATATCAAAACACAAAAAAATCAGTTGCTAGTTTTACTTTATTTACTGTCTTGTTCTCTATATCAAAAACACAAAAAAATTAGTTACTTGCATTTACTTTATTTAGTTTGCTTTATTTACTACTGCTAAAATGGGTACTGTTGAGAATACTAAGTTGTGTGACTTCACTAGCACAAATAATAATGATTTCCTATGCACACCTATTGCTCCACCTGCTACTACAGCAGAATTCTTTGAAATTAAACCTGGTTTACTGAATCTTGTTATGAGAGAGCAATTTTCTGGTGTTAGTTCTGATGATGCTGCTGCCCATCTTAATAATTTTGTTGAACTATGTGAAATGCAAAAGTATAAGGATGTAGATGGCGACATTATAAAATTAAAATTGTTTCCTTTCTCTTTAAGAGGAAGAGCTAAAGATTGGTTGCTATCTCTGCCTAGAAATAGTATTGATTCTTGGACTAAATGTAAGGATGCTTTTATTGGTATATATTATCCTCCCGCTAAAATTATATCTTTGAGAAGTAGCATAATGAATTTCAAGAAATTAGATAATGAACATGTTGCTCAAGCATGGGAGAGAATGAAATCTTTGGTAAAGAATTGCCCAACCCATGGACTGACTACTTGGATGATCATCCAAACCTTTTATGCAGGATTGAATTTTTCTTCGCGGAACCTATTGGATTCAGCTGCTGGAGGTACCTTTATGTCCATCACTTTGGGGGCGGCAACAAAGCTTCTTGATGATATGATGACAAATTACTCTGAATGGCACACGGAAAGAGCTCCACAAGGTAAGAAGGTAAATTCTGTTGAAGAAACCTCCTCCTTGAGTGATAAGATTGATGCTATTATGTCTATGCTTGTGAATGGTAGATCTAATGTTGATCCTAATAATGTTCCTTTAGCTTCATTGGTTGCCCAAGAAGAACATGTTGATGTGAACTTCATTAAAAATAATAATTTCAACAACAATGCTTATAGGAATAATTCTGGTAACAACTATAGGCCATATCCTTCTGCTAATGGTAATAGTTATGGTAATTCTTATGGGAATTCTTACAACAATAATAAGAGTGTACCCCCTGGTCTTGAAGCCATGCTTAAAGAATTTATTAGTACACAAACTGCTTTTAACAAATCTGTTGAGGAAAAGCTCGATAAAATTGATATTCTCGCTTCTAAGGTTGATAGTCTTGCCTCTGATGTTGATCTTTTAAAATTGAAAGTTATGCCTAATAGGGATATTGATAATAAGATTGTTACTACAGCAAATGCCATCCAAGTTCGAATTAATGAGAATATTAGATTGATGGCTGAATTGCATGCTAGGTGGGAAAGAGAGGAAAATGAAAAACTTGCTAAAGAGAATAATGTAGCTAAAGTTTGGACTATTACCACCACTAGTAATGTTAATTATTCACATGTTGCTACACCTCCTACTATTAATGGTAAAATAATTGGTGTTGGCAATGTTACTACTCCTAGTGCAAAGCGTGCAAAATTGCCTAAAACTGCTAAAACTGCTGAAATTGATAAAACTGCTTAAATTTTTCAAAATATTGGGGATAATGATCCCATTGCTGTAGATCATAATGGTTTAGACTTTGATGATTGTCACATCTCTGAAGTTATAAAGTTCTTACAAAAGCTTGCTAAAAGTCCTAATGCTAGTGCTATAACTTTGGCCTTTACAAAACATATTACAAATGCTCTCATAAAAGCTAGAGAAGAGAAATTAAAACTTGAAACTTCTATTCCTAGAAAGTTAGAAGATGGTTGGGAGCCCATCATTAAGATGAGGGTCAATGATTTTGATTGTAATGCTTTATGTGATCTTGGTGCAAGTATTTCTGTTATGCCTAAGAAAATTTATGATATGCTTGACTTGCCACCATTGAAGAATTGTTATTTGGATGTTAATCTTGTTGATAATGTTATAAAGAAACCTTTGGGGAGGATTGATAATGTTCGTATTATGGTTAACAATAACCTTGTCCCCGTTGATTTTGTTGTCTTGGATATTGAATGCAATGCATCTTGTCCCATTATATTGGGAAGACCTTTTCTTCGAACTGTTGGTGCTACCATTGATATGAAGGAAGGTAATATTAAATATCAATTTCCTCTCAAGAAAGGTATGGAACACTTCCCTAGAAAGAGAATGAAGTTACCTTATGATTCTATTATTAGAACAAATTATGATGTTGATGCTTCATCTCTCGACAATACTTGATACACACTTTCTGCGCCTAGCTAAAAGGCGTTAAAGAAAAGCCCTTATGGGAGACAACCCATTATTTTACTTCTGCACTTTATTTTTTATTTGAGTCTTGGAAGTTGTTTACTACTGTAGCAACCTCTCCTTATCTTTATTTTGTTGCATTGTTGTGCCAAGTAAAGTCTTTGATAGTAAAGCCAATACTAGATTTGGATTGCTGCGTAGAAACCGATTTCTTGCTGTCACGAATTTCGACCTGCCTCTCTGTAGGTAGCTCAGAAAAATCTGCCAATTTACGTGCGTGATCTTCAGATATGTACGCAACTTTCATTGAATTTGGGCATTTTCTTCTGAGCAAGTCTGGTGCCACTTTAAAATTCGTCTTTACGAACTGTTCTATTTTGACAGATTCTGCCTTTTATTTCGCATTGCCTCTTTTGCTATGTTGGATGAATTTCTTTGTTCCATTAATGTCCAGTAGCTTTGTGCAATGTCCAGAAGTGTTAAGAATGATTATGTCACCTCTTAATATATGAATTATGCACTGACCCTCTAATGAGTTTGTTTCGAGTTTGGTGTGGAGGAAGTTTTCAAGGGTCAAGAGAGGAGGATGATACAATATGATCAAGAAGAGTGAAAAGTCAAAGCTTGGGGATGCCCCCGTGGTTCATCCCTGCATATTTTAAGAAGACTCAAGCGTCTAAGCTTGGGGATTCCCAAGGCATCCCTTCTTCATCGACAACTTATCAGGTTCCTCTAGTGAAACTATATTTTTATTCCGTCACATCTTATGTGCTTTACTTGGAGCGTCTGTTTGTTTTTATTTTTGTTTTTGTTTGAATAAAATCGGATCCTAGCATTCTTTGTTTGGGAGAGAGACACGCTCCGCTGTTTCGTATGAACACATATGTTCTTAGCTTTATCTTTAATGTTCATTGCGAAAGTTGAACTACTTCATTCATTGGTATATGGTTGGAAACGGAAAATGCCGCATGTGTTAAATGGTCTAATGTCTTGAATAATGTGATACCTGGCAATTGTTGTGCTCATATAGATCTTGTTTAAGCTCTTGCATCATGTACCTTGTACTCATTAATGAATAACTACATAGAGCTTGTTAAAATTTGGTTTGCATGATTGATCTCTAGAGTCTAGATATTTTCTGGTTGAGGTGTTTGAACAACAAGGAGACAATGTAAAGTCTTATAATAGCTACAATATGTTCATATGTGAGCTTTGCTGCACCTTTTATACTTGAGTTTGCTTCAAACAACCTTGCTAGCCTAGCCTTGTATTGAGAGAAATTCTTCTCGTGCATCCAAATCCTTGAGCCAACTACTATGCCATTTGTGTCCACCATACCTACCTACCACATGGTATTTCTCCAACATTCCAAAGTACATTACTTGAGTGCTACCTTTAAAATTTCTATTCTTTACCTTTGCAATATACAGCTCATGGGACAAAATAGCTTAAAAACTATCGTGGTGAAGAATATGTACTTATGTGTCTTATTTCTTAGTAAGTTGCTTGTTGAGCGGTAACCATGTTTTCTGGGGACGCCATCAACTCTTTTACCTTTGTTGAATATCATGTGAGTTGCTATGCATGTTCGTCTTGTCTGAAGTAAGGGCGGTTTTCACAATCAAATGGTTTGAGTATGCATACTGTTAGAGAAGAACATTGGGCCGCTAACTAAAGCCATGATTCATGGTGGAAGTTTCAGTGTGGACAGCTAATCCTCAATCTCTTATGAGAATAATAACTGCTGTTGAATGCTTATGCATTAAAAAGAGGAGTCCATTATATGTTGTCTATGTTGTCCCGGTATGGATGTCTAAGTTGAGAATAATCAAAAGCGAGAAATCCAATGCGAGCTTTCTCCTTAGACCTTTGTACATGCGGCATAGAGGTACCCCTTTGTGACACTTGGTTGAAACATATGCTATGCAATGATAATCCGTGTTAACCCAAGCTAATTAGGACAAGGTGCGAGCACTATTAGTATACTATGCATGAGGCTTGCAACTTATAAGATGTCTTATACATAACTCATATGCTTTATTACTACCGTTGACAAAATTGTTTCTTGTTTTCAAAATGAAAAGCTCTAGCACAAATATAGTAATCAATGATTCCCTATGCGAAGGGCCTATCTTTTACTTTATTGTTGAGTCAATTTGCCTATTCTTTCTATCTTAGAAGCAAACACTTGTATCAACTGTGTGCATTAATTCTTACATGTTTACTTATTGCACTTGTTATATTACTTTGTGTTGACAATTATCCATGAGATATACATGTTGAAGTTGAAAGCAACCGCTGAAACTTTATCTTCCTTTCTGTTGCTTCAATACCTTTACTTCGAATTTATTGCTTTATGAGTAACTCTTACGCAAGTCTTATTGATGCTTGTCTTGAAAGTATTATTCATGAAAAGTCTTTGTTATATGATTCATTTGTTTACTCATTATCTTCATCATTGCTTCGAATCGCTGCATTCATCTCATATGCTTTACAATAGTATGATCAAGATTATGATAGCATGTCACTTCAGAAATTATCTTTGTTATCGTTGATACGCGTACAGCACGCGTCCGTTGGGAACCCCAAGAGGAAGGTGTGATGCGTACAGCGGCAAGTTTTCCCTCAGAAAGAAACCAAGGTTTATCGAACCAGGAGGAGCCAAGAAGCACATTGAAGGTTGATGGCGGCGGGATGTAGTGCGGCGCAACACCAGGGATTCCGGCGCCAACGTGGAACCTGCACAACACAACCAAAGTACTTTGCCCCAACGAAACAGTGCGGTTGTCAATCTCACCGACTTGCTGTAACAAAGGATTAGATGTATAGTGTGGATGATGATTGTTTGCAGAAAACAGTAGAACAAGTATTGCAGTAGATTGTATTCAATGTAAAAGAATGGACCGGGGTCCACAGTTCACTAGAGGTGTCTCTCCCATAAGATAAATAGCATGTTGGGTGAACAAATTACAGTCAGGCAATTGACAAATAGAGAGGGCATGACAATGCACATACATGATATGATGAGTATTGTGAGATTTAATTGGGCATTACGACAAAGTACATAGACCGCTATCCAGCATGCATCTATGCCTAAAAAGTCCACCTTCAGGTTATCATCCGAACCCCTTCCAGTATTAAGTTGTAAACAACAGACAATTGCATTAAGTATGGTGCGTAATGTAATCAATAACTACATCCTTGGACATAGCATCAATGTTTTATCCCTAGTGGCAACAGCACATCCACAACCTTAAAAATTTCTGTCACTGTGCCAGATTTAATGGAGGCATGAACCCACTATCGAGCATAAATACTCCCTCTTGGAGTTAAGAGCAAAAACTTGGCCAGAGCCTCTACTAATAACGGAGAGCATGCAAGATCATAAACAACACATAGGTAATAGATTGATAATCAACATAACATAGTATTCTCTATCCATCGGATCCCGACAAACACAACATATAGCATTACAGATAGATGATCTTGATCATGTTAGGCAGCTCACAAGATCTGACAATGAAGCACATAAGGCGAAGACAACCATCTAGCTACTGCTATGGACCCATAGTCCAGGGGTGAACTACTCACTCATCACTCCGGAGGCGACCATGGCGGTGAAGAGTCCTCTGGGAGATGATTCCCCTCTCGGCAGGGTGCCGGAGGCGATCTCCTGAATCCCCCGAGATGGGATTGGCGGCGGCGGCGTCTCTGGAAGGTTTTCCGTATCGTGGCTCTCGGTACTGGGGGTTTCGCGATGAAGACTATTTGTAGGTGGAAGGGCAGGTCAAAGGGCGTCACGAGGGGCCCACACACCAGGGCCGCGCGGCCAAGGGCCAGGCCGCGCCGCCCTGTGGTGTCGCCACCTCGTGGCCCCACTTCGTCTCTCCCTCGGACTTCTGGAAGCTTCGTGGCAAAATAGGACCCTGGGCGTTGATTTCGTCCAATTTCGAGAATATTTCCTTACTAGGATTTCTGAAACCAAAAACAGCAGAAAACAGCAACTGGCTCTTCGGCATCTCGTTAATAGGTTAGTGCCAGAAAATGCATAAATACGACATATAATGTGTATAAAACATGTAGATATCATCAATAATGTGGCATGGAACATAAGAAATTATCTATACGTCGGAGACGTATCAGCATCCCCAAGCTTAGTTCCTGCTCGTCCCGAGCAGGTAAACGATAACAAAGATAATTTCTGGAGTGACATGCCATCATAACCTTGATCATACTATTGTAAGCATATGTAATGAATGCAGCGATCAAAACAATGGTAATGACATGAGTAAACAATTGAATCATAAAGCAAAGACTTTTCATGAATAGTACTTCAAGACAAGCATCAATAAGTCTTGCATAAGAGTTAACTCATAAAGCAATAAATCAAAGTAAAGGTATTGAAACAACACAAAAGAAGATTAAGTTTCAGCGGTTGCTTTCAACTTATAACATGTATATCTCATGGATATTGTTAATGTAAAGTAATATAACAAGTGCAATATGCAAGTATGTAGGAATCAATGCACAGTTCACACAAGTGTTTGCTTCTTGAGGTGGAGAGAAATAGGTGAACTGACTCAACATAAAAGTAAAAGAAAGGTCCTTCAAAGAGGAAAGCATCGATTGCTATATTTGTGCTAGAGCTTTGGTTTTGAAAACATGAAACAATTTTGTCAACGGTAGTAATAAAGCATATGTATCATGTAAATTATATCTTACAAGTTGCAAGCCTCATGCATAGTATACTAATAGTGCCCGCACCTTGTCCTAATTAGCTTGGATCACCAGGATTATCATCGCAATACACATGTTTTAACCAAGTGTCACAAAGGGGTACCTCTATGCCGCCTGTACAAAGGTCTAAGGAGAAAGTTCGCATTGGATTTCTCGCTTTTGATTATTCTCAACTTAGACATCCATACCGGGACAACATAGACAACAGATAATGGACTCCTCTTTAATGCATAAGCATGTAGCAACAATTAATGTTCTCATATGAGATTGAGGATATATGTCCAAAACTGAAACTTCCACCATGATTCATGGCTTTAGTTAGCGGCCCAATGTTCTTCTCTAACAATATGCATGCTCTAACCATTAAATGAGTGGTAAATCTCCCTTACTTCAGACAAGACGGACATGCATAGCAACTCACATGATATTCAACAAAGTGTAGTTGATGGCGTCCCTAGGAACATGGTTATCGCACAACAAGCAACTTAATAAGAGATAAAGTGCATAAGTACATATTCAATACCACAATAGTTTTTAAGCTATTTGTCCCATGAGCTATATATTGCAAAGGCGAATGATGGAAATTTTAAAGGTAGCACTCAAGCAATTTACTTTGGAATGGCGGAGAAATACCATGTAGTAGGTAGGTATGGTGGACACAAATGGCATAGTGGTTGGCTCAAGGATTTTGGATGCATGAGAAGTATTCCCTCTCGATACAAGGTTTAGGCTAGCAAGGTTATTTGAAACAAACACAAGGATGAACCGGTGCAGCAAAACTCACATAAAAGACATATTGTAAACATTATAAGACTCTACACCGTCTTCCTTGTTGTTCAAAACTCAATACTAGAAATTATCTAGACTTTAGAGAGACCAAATATGCAAACCAAATTTTAGCAAGCTCTGTGTATTTCTTCATTAATGGGTGCAAAGTATATGATGCAAGAGCTTAAACATGAGCACAACAATTGCCAAGTATCAAATTATTCAAGACATTTTAGAATTACTACATGTAGCATTTCCCGATTACAACCATATAACAATTTAACGAAGAAGATTCAACCTTCGCCATGAATACTATGAGTAAAGCCTAAGGACATATTTGTCCATATGCAACAGCGGAGCGTGTCTCTCTCCCACACAATGAATGCTAGGATCCATTTTATTCAAACAAAAACAAAAACAAAAACAAACCGACGCTCCAAGCAAAGTACATAAGATGTGATGGAATAAAAATATAGTTTCAGGGGAGGAACCTGATAATGTTGTCGATGAAGAAGGGGATGCCTTGGGCATCCCCAAGCTTAGACGCTTGAGTCTTCTTAAAATATGCAGGGGTGAACCACCGGGGCATCCCCAAGCTTAGAGCTTTCACTCTCCTTGATCATAGTGTATCATCTTCCTTTCTTGATCCTTGAAAACTTCCTCCACACCAAACTCGAAACAACTCATCAGAGGGTTAGTGCACAATAAAAATTTACATGTTCAGAGGTGACATAATCATTCTTAACACTTCTGGACATTGCATAAAGCTACTGGACATTAATGGATCAAAGAAATTCATCCAACATAGCAAAAGAGGCAATGCGAAATAAAAGGCAGAATCTGTCAAAACAGAACAGTTCGTAAAGACAAATTTTAAAGTGGCACCAGACTTGCTCAAATGAAAATGCCCAAATTGAATGAAAGTTGCGTACATATCTGAGGATCACGCACGTAAATTGGCATATTTTTCTGAGCTACCTACAGAGAGGCAGGTCGAAATTCGTGACAGCAAAGAAATCTGATTCTGCGCAGTAATCCAAAACTAGTATGAACCTTACTATCAAAGACTTTACTTGGCACAACAATGCATAAAACTAAGATAAGGAGAGGTTGCTACAGTAGTAACCAACTTCCAAGACTCAAATATAAAATAAAGTACTGTAGTAAAAACATGGGTTCTCTCCCATAAGCGCTTTTCTTTAACGCCTTTCAGCTAGGCGCAGAAAGTGTGTATCAAGTGTTATCAAGAGATGAAACATCAACATCATAACCAGGGGTGTTGGGAGTTTTCTCAACTATGCATTGTATCTTATCTATGTAAGTTTCAGAGGCTCCCTTTTCATTAGTCTTAGGCTTGCTATTCTCATCAAACAAATTTTCGGGAACAAGCCAAGCATAATTATTTTCTAGTGCCTCGCACATTCCTAAGAGTTTGCACGGTATTGAGGTTTTAATATCCCCCTCATAATTAACTTGATTAGTATACTTTTGTCTATCTTTTTCCATTTTTTCAAGGGTACTGGCAAAATTGGTATAAGAGCCTAGCATATTATATTTAGTGAAGACTTTTCTAGCTTCTCTTGCTACTCCCCCAAATTCTTTAAGAAGGGTTTCTAATACAAAATATTTCTTTTCCCCTTCTTCCATATCAGAAAGTGTAAGAAACATGTGTTGCATTATGGGATTGAGATTAACAAATCTAGTTTCCAACATGTGTACTAAACAGGCAGAAGCACTTTCATAAGTAGGAGCAACTTTTAATAATTGTATATCTTCAAAATCTTCATCCATACTAACATGGGTGAAAAATTCTTCTATATTATCTCTTCCAATGATAGACCCTTGTCCTACCGGTATTTTTTTCAGAGTGAACTTAGGAGGCAACATGATAAAACAAACAAAAAGTAAATAAAGTAAATGCAAGTAACTAATTTTTTTGTGTTTTTGATATAGAGTGCAAGACAGTAAATAAAGTAAAGCTAGCAACTAATTTTTTTGTGTTTTGATATAATGCAGCAAACAAAGTAGTAAATAAAATAAAGCAAGACAAAAACAAAGTAAAGAGATTGGATTGTGGAGACTCCCCTTGCAGTGTGTCTTGATCTCCCCGGCAACGGCGCCAGGAAAAGTGCTTGATACGCGTACAACATGCGTCCGTTGGGAACCCCAAGAGGAAGGTGTGATGCATACAGCGGCAAGTTTTCCCTCAAAAAGAAACCAAGGTTTATCGAACCAGGAGGAGCCAAGAAGCACGTTGAAGGTTGATGGCGGCGGGATGTAGTGCGGCGCAACACCAGGGATTCCGGCGCCAACGTGGAACCTGCACAACACAACCAAAGTACTTTGCCCCAACGAAACAGTGAGGTTGTCAATCTCACCGGCTTGCTGTAATAAAGGATTAGATGTATAGTGTGGATGATGATTGTTTGCAGAAAACAGTAGAACAAGTATTGCAGTAGATTGTATTCAATGTAAAAGAATGGACCGGGGTCCACAGTTCACTAGAGGTGTCTCTCCCATAAGATAAATAGCATGTTGGGTGAACAAATTACAGTCAGGCAATTGACAAATAGAGAGGGCATGACAATGCACATACATGATATGATGAGTATTGTGAGATTTAATTGGGCATTACGACAAAGTACATAGACCGCTATCCAGCATGCATCTATGCCTAAAAAGTCCACCTTCAGGTTATCATCCGAACCCCTTCCAGTATTAAGTTGTAAACAACAGACAATTGCATTAAGTATGGTGCGTAATGTAATCAATAACTACATCCTTGGACATAGCATCAATATTTTATCCCTAGTGGCAACAGCACATCCACAACCTTAGAACTTTCTGTCACTGTCCCAGATTTAATGGAGGCATGAACCCACTATCGAGCATAAATACTCCCTCTTGGAGTTAAGAGCAAAAACTTGGCCAGAGCCTCTACTAATAACGGAGAGCATGCAAGATCATAAACAACACATAGGTAATAGATTGATAATCAACATAACATAGTATTCTCTATCCATCGGATACCGACAAACACAACATATAGCATTACAGATAGATGATCTTGATCATGTTAGGCAGCTCACAAGATACGACAATGAAGCACATAAGGAGAAGACAACCATCTAGCTACTGCTATGGATCCATAGTCCAGGGGTGAACTACTCACTCATCACTCCGGAGGCGACCATGGTGGTGAAGAGTCCTCCGGGAGATGATTCCCCTCTCCGGCAGGGTGCCGGAGGCGATCTCCTGAATCCCCCGAGATGGGATTGGCGGCGGCGGCGTCTCTGGAAGGTTTTCCGTATCGTGGCTCTCGGTACTGGGGGTTTCGCGGCGAAGACTATTTGTAGGCGGAAGGGCAGGTCAAAGGGCGTCACGAGGGGCCCACACACCAGGGCCGCGCGGCCAAGGGCCAGGCCGCGCCGCCCTGTGGTGTCGCCACCTCGTGGCCCCACTTCGTATCTCCCTCGGACTTCTGGAAGCTTCGTGGCAAAATAGGATCCTGGGCGTTGATTTCGTCCAATTCCGAGAATATTTCCTTACTAGGATTTCTGAAACCAAAAACAGCAAACAAGAAGCGGCTCTTCGGCATCTCGTTAATAGGTTAGTGCCGGAAAATGCATAAATACAACATATAATGTGTATAAAACATGTAGATATCATCAATAATGTGGCATGGAACATAAGAAATTATCAATACGTCGGAGACGTATCAATCGTTTACCTACTCGAGGGCGAGTAGGAACTAAGCTTGGGGATGCTTGATACGTCCCAAACGTATCTATAATTTCTTATGTTCCATGCTACTTTTATGATGATACTCACATGTTTTATACACATTATATGTCATATTTATGCATTTTCCGGCACTAACCTATTGACGAGATGCCGAAGAGCCATTGCTGTTTTGCTGTTTTTGGTTTCAGAAATCCTAGTAAGGAAATATTCTCGAATTGGACGAAATCAACGCCCAGGGCCTATTTTTCCACGAAGCTTCCGAAAGACCGAGAGGACTTACGAAGTGGGGCCACGAGGTGGCGCCACACTAGGGCGGCGGCCCAAGCCTTGGCCGCACCGGCCTGTTGTGTGGGGCCCTCGTGGCCCCCGACCTGCCCTTCCGCCTATATAGTCTTCGTCGCGAAACCCCCGCACCGAGAGCCACGATACGGAAAACCTTCCGAGACGCCGCCGCCACCAATCCCATCTCGGGATTCAGAGATCGCCTCCGGCACCCTGCCGGAGAGGGGAATCATCTCCCGGAGGTCTCTTCATCGCCATGATCGCCTCCGGATCGATGTGTGAGTAGTTCACCCCTGGACTATGGGTCCATAGCAGTAGCTAGATGGTCGTCTTCTCCCCATTGTGCTATCATGTTAGATCTTGTGAGCTGCCTATCATGATCAAGATCATCTATTTGTAATCCTTCATGTTGTGTTTGTTGGGATCCGATGAATATTGAATACTATGTCAAGTTGATTATCAATCTATCATATATGTTATTTATGTTCTTGCATGCTCTCCGTTGCTAGTAGAGGCTCTGGCCAAGTTGATACTTCTGACTCCAAGAGGGAGTATTTATGCTCGATAGTGGGTTCATGCCTCCATTAAATCTGGGACAGTGACAGAAAGTTCTAAGGTTGTGGATGTGCTGTTGCCACTAGGGATAAAACATCGATGCTTTGTCTAAGGATATTTGTGTTGATTACATTACGCACCATACTTAATGCAATTGTCTGTTGTTTACAACTTAATACTGGAAGGGGTTCGGATGATAACCTGAAGGTGGACTTTTTAGGCATAGATGCATGCTGGATAGCGGTCTATGTACTTTGTCGTAATGCCCTGATTAAATCTCATAGTACTCATCATGATATATGTATGTGCATTGTTATGCCTTCTTTATTTGTCAATTGCCCAACTGTAATTTGTTCACCCAACATCTGCTATCTTTTGGGAGAGACACCGCTAGTGAACTGTGGAGCCCGGTCCTATTCTTTACATCTGAAATACAATCTGCTGCAATTGTTCTTTACTGTTCTTCGCAAACAACCATCATCATCCACACTATACATCTAATCCTTTGTTTACAGCAAGCCGGTGAGATTGACAACCTCGCTGTTACGTTGGGGCAAAGTTCTGTGATTGTGTTGTGCAGGTTCCACGTTGGCGCCGGAATCCCTAGTGTTGCGCCGCACTACACTCCTCCGCCATCAACCTTCAACGTGCTTCTTGGCTCCTCCTGGTTCGATAAACCTTGGTTTCTTTCTGAGGGAAAACTTGCTGCTGTGCGCATCATACCTTCCTCTTGAGGTTTCCAACGGACGTGTTAATTACACGCAATCACCCTTCAAGACCCATCTTCAAGGTAATAGTCCCTCAATTGGCATCTACATATTCCCTTAATGTTCTTGTGTTATTTTGTTTTGTTGTTCCAGATGGCTTCTGTGGTTATTCTCTCTTAGTTTGAAGATTTCAGATGAAGAGATATCGATGCAGTGGCGACAGTGGCCACCAGCCTCTCTCCATGCCCAGTCGCGGCCTACCCGACCCACCAGCCTCGCCCCATCGTTCCCCACGGCCGCCTCAACAGCGGCGCCTCACGATCCGACCAGCAGCACATCTGAGAGCTATGTGAGGTGGCTGGAGATCATGCGGCCGCTTGATACGTCCAATTTGCATCACTATTTTATATCATAATTTGCTGTTATTCATTGATATATTTCATATTGGGACACAATACTTATGTTATTTCATCTATTTTGCATGTTTCATCATTATTGGAGGATCAAGCACCGGAGCCAGGATTCTGCTGGAAAAAGCACCGTCAGAACGCAATATTTCGGAAGATCAACTGTGGAAGGAAATTATACCAAAAATCCTATTTTTCAAGATAACGAAGGAAGCCAGAAGGAGGAGCTGAGAGGGCCCAAGGTGGGGCCAGACCACAGGCCGGCGCGGCCCATGCCCTGGCCGCGCCACCTTGTGGTGTGGGGGCCCCACAGCCCCTTTCGCCTCCTTTTCTTTGCGAAACCCTTCGTCCCGAAAACCTAAGCCACAGAGGGTACCTCACGAAGAGTTACAGCCGCCTCTGCGGGGCGGAGAACACCAGAGAGAAAAGAGCTCTCCGGTGGGCAGGAATCCACCGGGGAAATTCCCTCCCGAAGGGGGAAATCGACGCCATCGTCACCGTCATCGAGCTGGACATCATCTCCACCGCCATCACCATCATCTTCATCATCATCACCGCCATCTCCACCGCAGCACCTCGTCACCGCTGTAGCAATTTGGGTTTGATCTTGATTGTTTGATAGGGGAAACTCTCCCGGTATCTATTTCTACTTGTTGTTGATGCTATTGAGTGAAACCATTGAACCAAGGTTTATGTTCAGATTGTTATTCATCATTATATCACCTCTGATCATGTTCCATATGATGTCTCGTGAGTAGTTCGTTTAGTTCTTGAGGACATGGGTGAAGTCTAAATGTTAGTAGTGAACTATGGTTGAGTAATATTCAATGGTATGATATTTAAGTTGTGGTGTTATTCTTCTAGTGGTGTCATGTGAACGTCGACTACATGACACTTCACCATTTATGGGCCTAGGGGAATGCATCTTGTACTCGTTTGCCAAGTGCGGGGTTGCCGGAGTGACAGAAACCTAAACCCCCGTTGGTATATCGATGCAGGAGGGATAGCAGGATCTCAGAGTTTAAGGCTGTGGTTAGATTTATTCTTAATTACTTTCTTGTAGTTGCGGATGCTTGCAAGGGGTATAATCACAAGTATGTATTAGTCCTAGGAAGGGCGGTACATTAGCATAGGTTCACCCACACAACACTTATCATAACAATGAAGATTATTTAGCCGTATGTAGCGAAAGCACTAGACTAAAATCCCGTGTGTCCTCGAGAACGTTTGGTCATTATAAGTAAACAAACCGGCTTGTCCTTTGTGCTAAAAAGGATTGGGCCACTCGCTGCAATTATTTCTCTCGCACTTTACTTACTCGTACTTTATTCAACTGTTACATCAAAACCCCCTGAATACTTGTCTTTGAGCATTTACAGGGAATCCTTCATCGAAACTGCTTGTCAACACCTTCTGCTCCTCGTTGGGATCGACATTCTTACTTATCGAAAATACTACGATACACCCCCTATACTTGTGGGTCATCACCGCTCGGAGTACAGGAGGTGCGGGGGAGACCAATGCCACTAAGGTTTTCTCCGGTAGTCATGCACATGAGTGGAACAGCGTCGTGGCGGTGGCAAGTCTTTGGAGGAGAATGAGACGGTGTTGTACCGATGAGCAACAGCATGTGAGGACTTTGGAGCTCGCCAAAATCGTGGTTACGTCAGTGGATCAGAGGGGAATCGACGCGAGGAGACCGACGCTATGCCTACCGGCGATAAGCGGCATCAGAGGAGTTCTGAGATGGATTATCTGTACCTCATGGCAGAGGTTCCATTCATGCAAGCATCACGAGACATGGGTATCCCACAGGTGCAAAACCAACCGTCCTACAACCATCTTTCATTTTGTTTATGCTATGGGTTAAGTGGCAAAACATCATCGTTAATCTGTCAGGCTGAGTATGCATCTGGTTTGTACGAATGAAGGTTAGCTGGTTCTCAGCGCTCCAAGCTGATGGGCTGCCAGGCGATGAGGTGAGTGCCTTACTTCTTGACCGGCTAGCAGATTTAAGGGTTCAAGTAAAGTTTCAAATACAGACTAAGATAGTGAAATTATTTACAGTCCAAGGTCTATTCTCAGCCTCCTTATGAACTGCGGTAACATCATTTGAGTTGCACAGACGTACAAATGACCAAAGGCATCTAAATCAAATGTCACGTCATGGAACAACTTCAATCATTGCTAGAAGATGCACAAACAGATGAGGCTTCATGTGTTGTTAGGGATGTTAAGTCTAATGACTTGGGGTTCTGCTCCATGCGTTTAATTAACACTGTATGCAGTATTCCTTCGGTTTCCCCATTCAGAACCTTGAGCAGTGGTGATGATGCATTCAGGAAAACACTGGATTATCATGTACTTTTCCTAGAGGTTTGTCTCAGTTTGTTGTTCTACTTGGCTGCTTATTTATAGCTCTAGATTTTTTTTTGCTGGTCAAGAAAGACGACCATAGGTTAAAAGTTTTTCATTTTGCGGTGTACACATGCCTATTGTGGGTACACATCGGTATGTGTGAGAAATATTGCTACAACTGCCATAAGTATTACTGTTACATCTCTAGATGATCCGGATGTCACAAAAGGAGGCTATCTTTTCTACCACTGTAAATGCCCTATGTCAAAGTTATGTTCTTCACATAATGTTCATTATAAATTGTACCAACGAGAAATTACATTTTCTTCTGTCTTGGGTATATATATACTTTCTTGCTACTTATGTGAGTAAAGAGAATTTTTTTTGCAGTGTCATAGTTTTGAACGAACAGTTCTTTGATTTGGGTTCCTCATCTGATATATGTGGTTCCTTTATGTGTGACCAGAAAATCAAATCGGCCATGTATTGGATTCAACTGAAATGCACATATTATCTCCTTATTCAAATGCGGCTGCAAGTTCTTCTCCATCCAGAAGAGTATCGGGGAGCTGAAATTGATGTGATTATATACTTCAAGTAATTATTTCTGTTTCTTAGTGCTCCAGTTTGCCGAAGCTTCTTTAGTTAAGAACCACCTCTTAACTTAATATTTCTCTTTCCTTTGACTTCAGAAGTTAAAGTATGTTCTTAACGTAATTCCTCTCTTGCTTTTGACTTATGAAGTTACTATGGTTCTTAACTTAGTTCTCTTACATTTGACTCGAGTAGTTGAATTCTGTTCTTGATTCCTTGGAAGGCGTTGGTTATTTCTCCGTTTGTGTGACCATGGGGAACTTATATCAACCAACCAATTACTTGGATCTATATTTTGCGCCCATGTTCTATTATTTGTAATTTTTGTATCAACCAAAGCACTAAGTTGCATGGAACTCAGTTGTCCGCTCATGTTGTTTCTGAATCTCTATCATCTCATGAGGGCTGTGGAAATGATGATACTGATGTGACTACAGACACATTTACTGCAGGTATGTATCAAGCAAGTTTTCCTACTGTCACAATTTAGGATGCTGATGATAGAAAGAAAATAGTTTACTCATTTGTCAAACCTTGTTGCCATCAAATATGAGCGTAATAATTCCTTCCTGAACATACAATATGCAATCAAGCAGAGGAAATAGGAAATATAGAGTAGTTGCAAGCAATGCACACCTTTTTTGCGTCAGGTTTATATGTTTATCTTGTGGCTTGGACACCTTAATGTGCATGCCTAGAAACAAGCATGCTATGCGTGCTTTTACTTTTGCCCGGGCACGACTGCATCTTCGCTTGCCGTTATGTCATGGTAACCTTCAGTGTGTCGTTTGTTTAGGATTTTTATTTTCCACCGATGAATATATATTTATATGTACTAACAAAGATTATTGAGATATATTATATTTCTACCTATTATATTTCTACCATTAAAGATATGGGTTCTACATCAGGGTAGTCCATCTAGCATGGAACCGAGCTAGGTTCTTTTACTATGTTCACAAGAGAGTATAATATCTTTGAGATTAATAAGCTTTGAGTTTCGTGCAACAAACTATTCGTTGGGTTTCCTTACATTTTACCTATTTTTCAGTAAAAAAGATGGGATTGCATGTGAAATAAGCCAAATCAATTGTTTTGTAGTTATTTGCCATCTCTCTTGCTTTGATTTCTCATTTGGCAATAAATTTGTTGGTTGTTGACGTACTAGACAATGCATGCTCTTTGCTTCTTACGTTTTCAATGTATTGTCCAACTAACATTACATACTTTGCAGAGTTCCAAGAGGCACCTCCCATGCCACACTATAATTGTTTACTGCATATACCACAGGCAATCTACAATTTCCAGTATGTACAAATAGCTCTGCTTTGCCATAACAGTTTTTCTGTTCCACAATTTCTTTGGATTTTGAACTACAGATTTGAAGGACAAATTTTTATAGCAAATTGATCTCTTCTGAATAAAGGGCCTATCAAAACCTGAAGTTAAATCATGCAAGCTTAACCTTAACTCTTGAAAGTGGCATCTCTATTGAGATGTATCAGGAAAGGGGTTAAAGAGACTTGCAATAGATGAAACGTGTGTACCAACTAGTCAGATGAAACAACATATGCCAACACTGCTGGTACATCCAGTATATCCACCTGATTACTGATTACTGAGTGCTTTGCTTTATGATATTTTTGATTTTAGGTTACATTTCACGCCAATGAGATTAGGTGGTACAAATCATATTTTGTTGTCTACTTGTGGTTTTGGTGTATATTTGTGGTTTGCGCTGAAGCCTTTTTCTTATGGTAATGGTTGGCATGTGGATTTATGGGTGGTTCATGTTCAAATCTAGCTCTACAAGGCAGACATAATTTGTACTCTGAACTTGGGACGTTTATAATGTTTTGTTTGAGTACATATCGCTATCTAGAGATGTTGCATGCATTCTACGTTCTCATGTAAATTATTCATATATGTGCATTTCAATATGTATATGCTATGCACTCAGTTAGTTAATGTCTTTTGCTCCATCAGTTTCAGGATATATTTCGAGGTGATGAGATCGGACATCCCAGATCATCTCCCTGCTTCGTAGGAGTGCCATATGGTGAAGTTTTATGTGATAACAACACAGGAGCTGCAAGCTTACCTGTTCATTATCTTGATGGTTGCTTCTGAAGCGCACATATAGCTGGGGCATTAGTCGAACAGTTCTGTAACAACATTCTATCTATATAAGTGCCAGTACCGTGTAATCTGTCAGTACCATCCAACTCTCCAGATTTCCTAAACCCTCCTACTGTGAGCATGATATAGACGTTGGGTTTGCCTGATTGCTTCTGCTGGCTAGGCTTAGCCCAGCAAGCTCCCAAATCCCTTTCAGTTGCCGAGGGACATGTAAATTATAAGATATACATTGGTTTTGTTCTCCACAATGAACATATGTAACCTGATCTAAACTGCGCAAAGAGTTCGGGAAACTTTGAGCAATATTACTATAGGCAGCTTATTCCTACTATTGTATGTATCACAACTAACTAATGGACGCGGCCCGCCACTGTGCCAAAACTAACTAACGGGCGCGGCCCGCCACTATGCCAAAACTAATTAACGGGTGTGGCCTGCCACTGTGCCAAACCACTGCAAATGTTAGCCCAAGTGTAAAACTGATCAAGTACCTAGATATCAAGATATGTATTTTATCGATGCCAGTCCCCGCAAATGATATGTCAAATGCTATCTGCCTCCCTACCACTATAGCATGTATATTTGAATATTGTCTATGAACACCTAATTACTCTAGCCACCTCCCTTATTTCGCACATGCTACTACTTTCATATTGACTGCTTATTTAATGCAGTTCTATGAGCTATGTAACGAAGTTTGCTTATTACCGCTACTGCTTTGCCATTCCTTTATAACCATCGATATCATTATTTGGCGGAGGAATTGGCTGCCCTAGAGTCGCCCACAAATTGGCCAAAAGGTACACTTCAACAAAGGGGGAGCTGGGGGGCAGCCAAAACTTTGGCCTTCAACCAAACAGACCTATAACTTGGAATTTGTTAAGACCAATTTTATTTGTTAAGGTCAGCTTTGACTCAAATCCAAACAGACACATAACTTGGAAGTTGTCTAAAACATCTTTGTGCCTACTAAATGTTAAGATGATATGTTTTTTTGTCTTACGTCATACGTACATGGCATACCAATAACATATCACTCCTCTAACCACTTCTCGCCAGACAGCGTCCCACGGATCAAGCTGAAGAAGAGCATCATCGGCAAGTCTATACCGCCAATAGATCACTCCTTGACAAGATCCTCGCCTAGAAAGACAAGCCTGCCAGTACTGCTGAGACATCGCATCTTCCTCAGCAATAGAGTGGGAGCCAAAGAAATCCTATTAGCTTTACACAAATGACACCGAGATTGTAGGCATATCATCTGACGGAGAAGACTCGAGAGTGGCTAAAATAGAGTTCGTGGATAGAGTTAGAACATTGTGTACCGTGTATTGTCCAAAGTAGCAAGTCTAATGTTGTAGTTTACGTGTTCATTGTTTTTCTCTATGCCCTATCTGTGGGCATCCCATTTACTTGATCCTCAAGGTTAACTTTTTATGCATATAATTTTACTGTGTGATGTCTTAGATTTAATTATCAATCATCTTAAAATGCACTATTTAAATAAGAAAATATTTATCAGTTTAAGTATGGCCTTAAAATTATTATGACCAACATATTAGACAGTCGGCGCGGCGTGCCGCCGCGCCCTTTCATGCTTGTATGATCTATAGCTATGTCATTTGGGACCATGTCGTCATTTCTACATGTTGTTTGAATTCTACCTTAAAATGTATGAATCTATGTGCTATGATGTGTGCTTTGTGCTATGTTGTGAAATGATACGTCCAAAACGTATCTACTTTCCCGAACACTTTTGCTATTGTTTTGCCTCTAATTTGTGTATTTTGGATACAACTAACACGGACTAACGCTGTTTTCAGCAGAATTGCCCTGGTGTCTTGTTTTTGTGCAGAAACTCAACTTTCAGGAAAATCCCCGGGATTAATTCCAATGGTCCTATTTTCACAGAAGATGGACGGAGCCAGAAGACCAGAAGGAGGGGGCCACGAGGCGCCCACCCCACAAGGCGGCGCGATGGGCCCCTGGGCCGCGCCGGCCTATGGTGGCGGCGCCTCGGCCAGCCTCCGACGCCCCCCTTTCGACTACTTAAGGGTTTCGACCTAAAAACGCACGGGGGTTCGACCATATTTCCAGAAGACATCCAGAACTCCGCCGCCATCGCGAAACTCCGTCTCGGGACCAGAAACTCCGTTCTGACACCCTGCCGGGACGGGGAATTGGAGGAGATCATCGCCATCATCACCACCGACGCCTCTCCATCGACCATCCATGCTTCCCCCATCCATGTGTGAGTAATTCCCCCGCTGTAGGCTGAAGGGGATGGTAGGGATTGGATGAGATTGTTCATGTAATAGCCATAAGATTGTTAGGGCATGGTGCCTAGTATCCGTTGTTGGTACTTTTATGATATTGTTGCAACTTGTTATGCTTAATGCTTGTCACTAGGGCCCGAGTGCCATGATTTCAGATCTGAACATGTTATTTATTCATGATGATATTCATTGTTTTATGATCTTACCTGCAAGTTGTATACACATACTGCTGTCCGGAACCCGAGGCCCCAAAGTGACAGAAATTGGGACAACCGGAGGGGAAGGCGGTGATATGAGGATCACATGTGTTCACGGAGTATTAATGCTTTGCTCCGGTTCTCTATTAAAAGGAGTACCTTAATTACCAGTAGATTCCCTGGAGGCCCGGCTGCCACCGGCTGGTAGGACAGAAGATGTTGTGCAAGTTTCTCATTGCGAGCACGTACGACTATATATGGAACACATGCCTATGGTTGTTTAGTACTTGGATACTGTTTTATTACTATCTGCAAATGCCCTGCCTTGATTGTTACATGAGTTCTCTTATCCATGCAGCGCCCGTTCATCCATCCTTGTGCCTACAGTATTTTAATCCTGCTGTTTACTATAATCACTACTGCTGTCTTTGTTACACTGCTGCTTATATTTCACTACTGCCACTGCTATAAAACTGTTGCTACTAATAAACTCTTGCGAGCAAGTCTATTTCCAGGTGCAGCTGAATTGACAACTCCGCTGTTAAGGCTTACAAATATTCTTTGGCTCCCCTTGTGTCGAATCAATAAATTGGGTTTTACTTCCCTCGAAGACTATTGCGATCCCCTATACTTGTGGGTCATCAAGACTATTTTTTGGCGCCGTTGCCGGAGAGCATAGCTTTATTTGCAAGTTCACCTGGATTGATATTGTTCGCTGCAAATCCTCCATCATGGGTAAACCTCGCGATACTAAAGTCGCCATATTACCATCCACTACAAGAAAAGGTACAACTCTGAGTACCTCTGCTGCTCTTGATTCACCATCTGTGATAAGTCAACTTGTTTCACCACCACAAGCTTCACGTGTTGGTACTTCTGCTAAAACTGAAAATTCCTCTGATAATTTTGATGAAGCTTCTACTGTGCTTGATGATAATGGTTCATTAGGTCCTTTTCTAGATGCTACAATTGCTAGGTCTAGACAAATTGAAAATACTGAAATTCCTAATGAAAATATTGTTACACCTGTTAATTCACCTGAGTCTGTTGAATACTCTAGTGACGATCTTGATGAAGATTATGTTGAACTTGATGATGATTTTATTGATAAATGTAATGCTACTACTGATGCAAGTAACATTAAAAAGCTTCTTGCACAACGTGCTGTTAGATATAAACTGTCTTCTGATCCTAAATTTGCCACATCTCCTATAAACATTAAGGATAAGGATTATGATTTTTCTCTTGATTTATCTCATATATCTATTGTTGAGAAAACACCTTTTTGTGGTACTGAAAAAGAAAGTGCTGTAGAACACATGATTGAGCTGTCTACTATGAGTAGCTTGTTTTCTGATGATACCAAGAAGCGTACTTATTTTGTTGCTAAATTTTTTCCTTTCTCATGAAAGGATGATGCTAAAACTTGGTATAATAGTTTTCCTCCTGATTCTATTGATAGTTCAAGTGGTTTGCTTGATGTTTTCTTTCGGAAATACTTTCCTGCTAGTGCTCAACATATTGCTTTGCAGAAAATTTATAGTTTTGACCAGGAAGATGGAGAGAAATTTCCTGAAGCTTGGGCAAGATTTTGCTCTCTTATCAGAGCTCGGCCTGGACATGATTTGGAAAAGCATGACCTACTTGATATATTTTATAGTGGACTAACCATTGAGTCTAGGGCATACCAGGATAGTTGTGCTGGTTGTGTTTTCAGGAAAAGGACTCCAGACGAAGCGGAAGAATTACTGGCTAGAATAGGCCGAAATCATGATGATTGGACTACACCTGAACCAACTCCAACGCCAATATTGAAGAAGAGGGGTATGATTAAATTAAATGATGAAGATATGAGGGAAGCCAAGAAATATCTTAAGGAGAAAGGTATTAAATCTGAAGATGTGAAGAATTTACCTCCCATAGAAGATTTATGTAAGATAACTCCCCCTTCATCCATGATTGAGGTACATTCTCTTCAACGCTTTAGTAGGGAAGATATTCCGTACTCAAAACCTCCTGATCAATGTTTAGATGAGTTTGATAATTATATTGTTAAGCAAGATAATTTTAATATGAGAGTAGAGAATCATTTAATGGAAAATTCTCAGACTATTAGTGAATTGCATGATATTGTGGAGAGAACCTCCAATGATGTTAAGATGCTTGTTAAACATTTTCATATGGTTCAAACTCAAATTGATCAACTCACTAAAGTGCAAAATGACTTGTTAAAAAATAGTTCTAAAGAAAAACATGCTTATGAAGTAACAACTAGAGGTGGTGTTTCTACTCAGGATCCTCTATATCCTGAGGGGCATCCCAAAAGAGTTGAACAAGATTCTCAACGAACTGAAACTAGTGCTCCTTCTAAGAAAAAGAAGAAGAAACATAAAACTGTTGTATAATCCTCTGAGCATGTTAATGATCCTAATAGTATTTCTATTTCTGATGCTGGAACTGAAAGTGGTAATGAACATGATAAAGATAAAGATAATGATAAGAATGATGTTTCTGATAAAGATGAGATTGAAGATGAACCTGAAAAGCATGCTAAAAATAAAAAGTACACTAAAGAAGATTTTATTGCTAAGAAACATGGTAATGAAAGAGAACCTTGGGTTCAAAAGCAAATGCCTTTTCCTGCTAAGAAACTAAAATCAAAGGAAGAAGAACACTATAATAAATTTTGTGATTGGATGAAACCTTTGTTCTTGCAAATCCCTTTGACTGATGCTATTAAATTGCCTCCTTATTCAAAGTATATGAAAGATATTGTCTCTAACAAAAGGAAAATTCCTAATGAGGAGATTTCCACTATGCTCGCTAATTACTCTTTCAATGGCAAGGTTCCAAAGAAGCTGGGAGATCCAGGTATACCGACTATTCCTTGTTCCATCAAGAATAATTATGTTAGAACTGCTCTATGTGATTTGGGAGCAGGAGTTAGTGTTATGCCTTTTTCCCTTTACAAGAGACTTGATCTAGATAAGTTGATACCAACTGATATATCTTTGCAAATGGCTGATAAATCTACTGCTGTTCCTATTGGTGTATGTCAACACCCGGATTTTTAGGTCCGAATGCCTATTATGTCATACATCGCAATCCCAGGAATATTGTTGTTGCGAGGCATAATAGTTAAGTATCACAGTCATCATTCATTACAAACCATAAGTCTTACAAATTGGAATCACATGATCCATATTACACGAATAGTTGATCTATTGATCAACGAACAAACACAAGTTCATAGTTCAACATAGCGGAAGCGTAAGATACAAGGACTCTCGAGTCCACAGGCCAACGCTTGACGTCGGAAGGCGCTTAGTTGTCGTAGGCGTCCTGCTGGTCATCTCCTTGGTCCTCTTCATACTCTGGCCATTTGAATAGCCAGGGACAAAGCCGTGAGTACATTGAGTACTCGCAAACTAATACTAAAGTAAGTGCTAGACATTCTAGTAGGGTTTGCTAAGCTCTAGTTTTATTTGCATAAAGCTAGTTTTAGTTCACAAAGTTTGAGAAAAGCTTACGCAAGTGCTAACTAACTCAAGGGGGAACATTAGTGTCATTCCCACCATTCAAGTGGGGATTTCAAATCAATCCACCACAAGTCATTTCACCATCACCTTTCAACATCATTTTCCAAGATATGACATTGGAAACTGTATGGCCCTTCCAACCGTCCGTAACCGTGGACGCGGCTATTCGAATAGGTTTACACTCTGCAGAGGTTGCACACTTGTGCCACAACATTTGATTTCATCCGTCGGGATTTCCCCGAATAATCGTAACACAGTACGCGGATCATCAACCATAACCTTTCACTTACGAACCCTAGTATGAGCACCTCTCCCCATGAGCTTGGCCTCCCAGTGAAGACCAACTGTCAGCACAGGAACTGCACAGGGCTTGGGCCGGACATTCACCTCATTTCGCATCATATCGTATCGTTTCTTTTGTGGTAGAGGCAGCTTTCGGCATAACCCCGATGACGCTTGTTTAGAGGGAACCCATACTAAGACGCATAAACTTCCAGTTAAGCCCTACCCATAATCAGGTATTGTGGGGGTACTTGAGAATTGGAAAGGTATCGCATTCAAACCAACATCATGTTTTATCAAAAATCACCATCTTCTCTTGGTCATATTCACCTTCAAGAAATCATTCAATGGAATGCATCTTCATTCCAAGGTTTCAAAATCCTTTCAAAATCACAAGGCTCCCATCTAGAGTAGTCAAATTTAGTTTATTAGCACTAGCTCTAATTCATGAGGGGTGCTATCTTGCCTTGCTTGGAAGAGACTAACTCACTACTCTAGTACCCAACTTGTACTTCGACCAAAGTTAACTATAAAAGTAAATCATTTAGAAAACAAGTAAAAACTTGGGATGGGTTCACATAAGAAAAGATAAGAAACATGGTGCCATGCCCCAAGGGGCTTTGCACTTTGCAAGAGTAAAAGCTTGCATAGTAATTTAGCTTGCCTTGGTAGTTCTCAAACTGTTCCTCCTCCTCCTCCTGGTAGCAACCTTCTTCTTCGGCGTACTCTCCGGTGCTACCGTCTAAATTTGAATACGAGTATAATTACTCACTAATTCAATGGCTATTCCACACCTCACAAATAAACACACCAACTACTCTATGCACACACATAAATAAACTAGAGTGCATGGGTTGTGGGATTTAAAATAGAATTTGTATTCCATATGTACATGATAGTTTCCTTAGGGTTCTTGAGAAATAATTTCCTCTCATTGAACTCTTCTTAAGATTTAATTTCTCCAACAATCATGGATGAACTCATCTTGACCTAAGTCAAATGTTCATCATCATCATCATTTGGGAGAATGATTTAAATGAGGTGGATCACCTCATACCATTTAAATAACACTACATTTGATTTAAATCTCAAGAATTTCATATAAGAGAGTTTGGAACCAGGGGTCCAAACATCCCATGAATTCATGTGAGACAAGTTTAAATGAAGTATAAGACTTCACACAATTTAACTTTAATAGTTTTGGACAATATCAACTAGTTAAACTAGTCAAAATATCCAAACTCTAAACCATGGCATGATCATGCAAAGTGACCACACCATTTTATTGCATAAACAATTAGTGTAAGTCAAATGTGAGCTATTAGAGTTGGAAAAAACTTAATATATATTTTGGTTGATTTTTAAGAATTATTTGAATAGGGAAAAGTCCCTGCCTTGTTATTTTTGTCACATTAATTCTACAAAGAAATTGACCAAGAGGCCAGTGGCATTTTGTAGAGAATTTCAGTGGCTTTCCAACAATATCAAATTCACTAAATTTGGTTTAGCCAATTTGAAACTATTTAATTTCAAAGTTTGTGCAGTATTGGATTGTTTGGAAAATGTTTAAAACGAATTTGAATTAAACAGGCCGGCGGGAAACCAACGTGGGCCGAAACGGTTTAAACAGAGAAAAACGGCCCAGCAGTGCATCCAGTGCGCGCGGGCCTGCTGACAGGGTGGGGGCCACCCGTCAGTGGGCGTTTAAACCCGAAACGGTACGGGGTGACGTGGAGCGTAGGATTAGAAGGAGATCCAACGGCGCACGGTCGTCGTCTTCTCCGGCGAGATGCCGAGGTTACGCGGCGAGCCTAGGGGGTGGGAGAGCTAACCAGGGCTCCCGCGGTGGCTGGCAGTGTGCGTGATGTAGATGTGGACTACGGCGAAGCTCCTGGCACCGGCGGCGTCTCCTGGATCGGCTTCAATCGACGGCGATCTTCCGCGGCGTCCGGCGGCAGTGAGGTGGCGATTGGGTGGCTGCGGTGGGGAATGTCGACGGTGGAGTGGCTCCGGCGGTCAAGTGAGAAGAGGGGAAGGCGATGGTGTGCTCAGATCGACGAGCGGAGCTCTCCTTTTATAGGCGAGCGAGCGACCGTGGGGGCTGCGGCGAAGTCGACATGCTCGCGGCGATTCCGGCGAGCGGTTGGGCTCGGCGAGGGTGCTGTCGGGTTCTCCTCTGCCAGGCGATGCGTTTGGCGGCGACAGCGCGGTCGGGGGAGGCTGGGTTAGGTCGCATTGCTTCCGTGTCCGTCGCGTCCGCGGCGGACCAGGGTTCTCTTCTCCGGCGACGGCGGTTGCGGGTCTTGGTCGAGGGCGTGTCTGGGAGCGTTGCGGTGTCACGGTGATGCTCAACGTGCTCGCAGGGGGTCCAGGGGGTGCTCGAGGTCGTGGCGCGGCGCGTGGCCAGTGTGTGTCCGCGTCGGGCACACGCGCGACGTGAGCGGCGTCCAGGGCGTCATGGACGCGTGCTGGTCTGGGCGTTGTCGAGCTCCTCCTCGACCAGGGCTGGGCTAGGGTGGCGTAGGAGAGGCGGTGGCATCTTTGTGGCGCGAGGGGCCGGGGTTGGGGAAGCAAGGGGAGAGGGGTGGTGCGGCATGGCCGGCATGTGGCCGGCATGGCCATGCCATGCTTGCTCTCTCTCCCTCCTTAGCTCCACTATGTTTCATTTAGGGTTTAAGGGGACCAGGGAACATTGTAGTATAGCTTTGGTTTAAATTTAGTGAGGTAGATCACTATTTGCAATAGTTGCAAATAGTGCCCAATTTTGGAAAATGCAAAATTATCCAAATTGGAAAAAGTTCAAAAGGTAAAAGTTTGTGATATGTGAAGGTTGAGATAAGTTGTAATTGACCAGAGATGAATTGAGGTGGTGGTGGAAAAATTAGATTTCAAATTTTGGCCAAAATGGCTAGGTGAAGATTGTTGAACTTGTTATAAAGTTGCAACTTTGGATGAGCATAGCTAGTGATCAAAGATGAATTTGGCAGGGTGATCTTCATCAAAGTTGTTCACCTTGATGTTGACTTTGAAATGGTGCAAAGAGTTAGCAAGAATTGGTTTGGGAAAATTGAATTGCAAGGGCTCAAAGTGGTGATCAGACTAAAATTGGCAGATTTGGTCATCATCACATGTGAGTGGGAAATGTGTGTGAAATTCATTTGAAATGTGCAACCCTGGTTCCAAAAGTTGTAATAAGTGTTTAACAACATTATTCAACTAATGGTGAAGACCAAATAGGTCTAGGGTCAAAATTTATAAAAATGCCATAGGGCATATGTGAGGGTTTTTAGGGTTTTTCAATTATGGGAATTTCTTCCACTTTGATTTATTCGGTTGGTGATCTTCATATGATCACTCTAGGGTTTTAGAGCACACCAAAATACAAGTAATAACAATCATCATGGCATATCACTCAAATGCACAAGTCCTATGCATGGTACTATATGCAAAAGAAAAGTTTTTGTTGGTTTGAAATTTTGTTCTCTGGAATTCTCTAACTTTCTTTTCATTGAAATTTGGGGTGTTACAAACCCTTCCCCCTTACAAAAGATCTCGTCCCGAGATCAGAAAGAAAGTTAGGTACTAAAGAGATCTGGGTACTCCTTCTTCATGAAGTCTTCGCGTTCCCATGTGGCTTCATCCTCGGTATGATTGCTCCATTGGATCTTTAGAAACTTGATGCTTCGGGTGCGGGTGGTTCTGTACGCTTCTTCTAGGATGCGAATCGGCACTTCGCGGTAAGTCAGATCCTGGTTGATATCCACCGATCGGTGATCGATGTTTTTGAACACTTCGGTCTTCTCAGGGACTTCAAGACATTTCCGGAGAAGTGAGATGTGAAAAACGTCGTGCACAGCCGACATTTCTTCAGGCAACTCCAGTTGATAAGATACTTCACCTCGGCGGCTGAGGACTTGAAAAGGTCCCACATAGCGAGGTGCAAGCTTTCCTTTCAGCTGAAACCTTTGCATCCCTTTCAAGGGGGATACTTTGAGATAGACGAAATCTCCGATCTCAAAGGTCATCTCCCGACGTCTCTTGTCGGCGTAGCTCTTACATGGATTGCGCGGTCTTGAGATACTCGCGGATCTTGTGAACCTTCTCTTCACCTTCACGAAGAACGTGCGGGCCGAAAACTTGACTCTCTCCGACTTCTGACCGATTCGAGGGGTACGGCACTTCCTTCCGTACAAGGCTTCAAAGGGGGCCATACGCAAGGCTGGCTTGGTAACTATTGTTGTAGGAGAATTCTGCGTAAGGCGGGCGGTCTTCCCACCTGGATCCGTATTCCGATGCGCGAGGCTCTAAGCATGTCTTCCAGGATCTGGTTTACTCTCTCAGTCTGTCCGTCGGTCTGAGGGTGATAGGCGGTGCTGAAATTTAGGCGAGTGCCTAGTCCTTCATGCACCTTCTGCCAGAACCTTGAGGTGAACTGTGATCCTCTGTCTGACACTATCGATTTGGGGGTTCCGTGCAAGGCAACTATTCTGGAGATGTAAAGTTCAGCTAACTTGGGGCCTTGATAGGTGGTTTTGACGGCGATGAAATGGGCGACTTTGGTCAATCTATCGACCACTACCCATATGGAATCATTGCCTTTGCTGGATTTGGGCAGTCCGGTGATAAAGTCCATTCCTACGGAGTCCCATTTCCATTCCGGAATCTGAAGGGGTTGTAACAGTCCGGCGGGTCGTTGGTGTTCTGCCTTGACTCTCTGGCAGATGTCACACTTAGCGATATAGCTACCGATCTCTCTCTTCATTCCGTGCCACCAAAATTGTTCCTTTAGGTCCTGGTACATCTTGGTACCTCCGGGGTGGATTGAGTAAAGGGTGTCATGGGCTTCTTGCAGGATGACTTGTTTCAAGTCAGAGTCCGATGGTACGCAGAGACGTTCTTTGTACCAAAGCACTCCGGCTTCGTCTACGGTGAATCCGGGGGCTTTTCCTGCGGCTATATGTTTCTTGATTCCATCAATGCTAGCGTTGTCCTTCTGGGCTTCCTTGATCTGACCCACCAAGGTGGGTTGCAGTTCTATGCTGGCTAGGAATCCTTCACTAACGAGTTCAAGCCTGAACTGTTCAAACTCTTGGTGCAAACTGGGCTGTTCGGTGGCGAGCATGGAGTTCAAGCCCACGGCGATCGACTCAAGGCATCCGCTACCACATTGGCCTTGCCGGGGTGGTAGTGAATCTCCATGTCGTAATCCTTGATCAATTCGATCCATCGGCGTTGTCTCATGTTCAACTCTTTCTGGGTGAAAATGTATTTGAGGCTTTTGTGGTCGGAGTAGATCTCGCATCGATTACCCATGAGGTAATGACGCCAAACTTTCAAGGCTAAGACCACGGCTGCAAGCTCGAGGTCGTGGGTTGGGTAGTTCTGCTCATGTTGCTTGAGTTGCCTAGAAAGGTAGGATACAACCTTTCCTTCTTGCATAAGCACGCATCCAAGTCCAGTCTTGGAGGCGTCGCAATATACGTCAAAGGGCTTTGCAATATCTGGCATGATCAGGATTGGGGCTGTTGTCAGTCTACTCTTGAGCTGTTGAAAGCTCTCTTCACACTTGTCGGTCCACTCAAACTTTCTGTCCTTTTTCAGCAGTTGGGTCATTGGTCGAGCGATGCTCGAGAAACCTTCTACAAATCTGCGGTAATATCCGGCTAATCCAAGAAAAGCACGGACCTCAGTTTGTGTGGTTGGGGCTTTCCATTCCATAACAGTTTTGATTTTGGCGGGATCTACGGCAATTCCTCCTGCAGACAAGATGTGTCCGAGGAATCCAACTTCTTCCAGCCAAAACTCACACTTGCTAAACTTGGCGTACAACTGGTGCTGTCTAAGGGTTTCTAGGACAATCTCCAAATGCTGTTCATGTTCCTCTTCGGACTTGGAGTAGACCAGAATGTCGTCGATGAAAACAACGACAAACTTGTCCAAAAAGTTCATGAAGATCTTATTCATGAGATTCATGAAATAAGCGGGGGCATTGGTCAATCCAAATGACATGACGTTGTACTCATACAACCCATATCTGGTGGTAAAGGCAGTTTTTGGAATGTCGGTGGCTCGGATCTTCAGTTGGTGGTATCCAGTTCTAAGATCAATCTTCGAGAAAACTCGGGATCCGGTGAGTTGGTCAAACAAGTCTTCGATCTTGGGTAAGGGGTATTTGTTTTTGATGGTGACATCGTTAAGTTTACGATAGTCCGTGCATAAACGATTTGCACCATCCTTCTTGTCGACAAACAAGACGGGGGATCTCCAGGGGGATGCACTTGGTCTAATCAAACCTTTGGCTAACATGTCATCTATTTGCTTCTTCAGCTCCACAAGCTCGGCTGCGTTCATGCTGTAGGCTCTCTGGGCGATGGGTCCAGTTCCGGGTATTAACTCGATGATAAACTCGATATCCCGGTCCGGGGGCATACCGGGTAGATCATCAGGAAACACATCAGGGTAGCGACAAACGACCCTGATTTGATCCAGAGTTGGCTTGGATACACTTTGGTTGCAGGTAAATTTTCTGGGTAGTTTTTCAGAGACGTGCTCAACTACGATACCGGTGCTGCTAGTCATGGTTATGGCTTTCTTGGCGCAGTCTATCAACCCATTGTGCTTGGACATCCAGTCTATTCCTAGGACAACTTCCAAACCTTTGGTTCCCAGTATGATTAGATTTGCAAAGAAATCTACATCATGGATTCTGATGGGCACACTTTTGCAAAATTTTCTGGCTTTGGTGGTCGACCCGGGGATTTGAACTATCATAACGTGCTTCAAACTGAGGGGTTGAATTTTACTTGTTGATGCAAAATCTTCGGTGACAAAGGAATGCGATGCTCCGGAATCAAACAACACTCTAGCAGGGGTGTGGTTGACAGAAAACATACCCAGCACAACATCTGGTGCTTCCTGGGCTTCTTCGGCGTTCATGTGGTAGAGGCGGCCGTTGCGGTTGTTGGGGTTGTTGGGGACGAACTTCTTGCCGGTGGAAACACGGCGTTGCTGCTGAGCAGGGGCAGCGGTGTTGCCGGCGAGCTTGGCAAGACGCTTAGGACACTCGTTGGAGTAGTGCCCCACTACACCACACTCATAACAAGTGATAGTGCTCTTGTCCTGCTTGTTCGCAACGGGAATGGCATTGCTCCCGGTTCTGGGGTTGGTGTTGGTGTTGGTGTTGTTGGTGTTCGGGGCTCGGGGTGGAGCGCGGTTGTAGTTGTTGTTGTAGCCTCCTGGCTTGGAGTTTCCTCCACTCCGGTTCTGGTAACCGGGGCGAGAGTTCTGCATCGGGGGTTTGTTGTGTCTCGGAGTGAAACCTCCGCTTGAGCTAGGGCGAAACTTTTGGGGGTGGCTTGATCCACTCTGACTTGCCATGCGGCGCTTGCGGTTCTCATTGGCTTGGTTTAACTTGCCCTCCATCTGGATGGCGGAGTCAACAAGGGCTTCGAGGTCGGCGAAGGGGATGTTGACGAGGACAGTCTGCATCTCATCATGCAGCCCGTTCAGGAATCTCTCCTTCCTCTTCTCAACGGTGTCAGTCTCATCAGGGGCATACCTTGACAAAGTGAGAAACTTGTCGCGGTATTCAACCACCGTCATGCGACCTTGTTTTAGTTCACAGAACTCATCCCTCATCTTCTTGATAAGACCCGGGGGTACATGGTACTTGCTGAACTTGAGTTTGAAATCCTCCCAAGTCATGAATTGACCTCCGTTCATGGCACGGGTACTTGTCCACCAAGCGCGAGCTGGTCCAGCGAGATAGTGAGTGGCGAACAACACCTTCTCGTTGGCTTCCACTCCAGCTACTTCCAGATTGTTCTCCATAGTCTAGAGCCAATCGTCGGCGTCGAGGGGCTCCTCGGTCTTGCTAAACACCGGAGGGTTGGTGTTCTGGAAGTTCTTGAGCTTGGATCCGGGGTGGTCATGATTTCCATGGCCTTGGTTGGCGATGTTCTGCAAGGCGATGATGTTGGCTTGTCGCTCGGCTCTCTCGGTTTCCCGGTCTGCAAGCAAGGTTTGCAGAAGTTGCATCATCGCGTCGTTGGTGCGATTCGGAGGGGCCATCTGAAGATATAGAAGATCATGAGATAAGAGGGAACATTCTATGGTTCATTTTGGGTTAAGTTTGAAAAACGTTTGACAACTTGTAATCTTTTCATGACAAACATAACATTCATTCATTCATGCAACACATAGTACAAACTACACACCTACTCCAATGGTTTTAAGAACCATTCTCATGCTACGATACAAAGGACGGGATACAACTCACACCTACTATAAGTGAGACTAGTGCAACTACTCCTCATCATCGATATCGATCGGGACGTAGTCATCCTGTCCGGCCTCCAGGAACTCGTAGTCCTCCTCCTCGGTGTTCTCGTCCTCCTCAAAGTCATCGTCATCGCTCAGAAAGGCGTCTCCTCCCTGAATGTTGATGCCTTCATCGTCATCCTCTAGCTGAAGAATCTGATCCTCCTGGGCCTTGACAGTGGCCTCAAGTGACGCGATCCGGTCGCGAAGGCGGCGAATCGTAGCGTCCTTCTTGGCACGCTGCTGGCGAAGGTTCCTGCGGTCGTTGTTGAGTAGCTTGATCGCCTCGCCCTGCTCGTGTTGATCGCCAAAACCCGCCGGCGGGCAGCGGCCTGTCAACACGGTAGAGCCGGGAAGAGCCTAGAGCTGCGGCTGGCTGAGACCCCTCCGAGCGACGGCCCGCAATGCTCTTCTGGTCACACGCGGCGATGCGAAGTGCAAGGGCGTGCCACCTGACCTATACCTGGTCAGGAAGGTGATGGGGATGCCTCGCTTAGTTCCTGCATGGCATACACGTAAACATTAAATACGAGCCTCGATCGGCTCTCAGGTTATCCTGTGAATCGGCTCAAAGAGCCGATTCACCCATGATTCGTACGGGGTGCACGAATACTTGGTGATCCTGCTTGATCAAGATAAAGCTAATGAGACCTACGACGATTTAGGGTTTTCACCGCATAATCGGATCATCCTACTCCAGGTTGGGCCTCGCGGCCACGCACGGTGCTCATAAGCCGATCCTAAACAAGGCCAAAGAACCAACAATGAAGTTGATCCGCGGAACATCCTACTTAGGACTTGCGAACGCCACCCTACGTGCCACTGGATCCTCCCCCCCTTTGTAAGGCCTAACTATTGCAGATATTAAACTAATCCTTGCATAACAAGGAGCAATCGTAACGGATCAGATCTACTAGATGATGAACAAGCAGGGTGCCGCCCCCACGCCTGAGATAGGCGTGAGGGCGGCTAGACATGCAAGGGTTGCACTACGTAAGCATGTTTATACGAAGAGCTATGCTAACCCTAACACATCTATGATAACTACGTTGCGCGCCATCAAAGACGCTTCAGTACGCGCAACGCGTGAACAACGTGGAGCTTGTGCTGCCTAGATCGCAAGATGCGATCTAGGCAGCATGTCGCTTACCTGATTGAAACCCTCAAGTCGAAGGAGTTGGCGATGCGCCGAGATTGGTTTGTTTTTGGGGTGAACGTTGTGTTGTTGTTTATTCCATAAACCCTAGATACATATTTATAGTCCAGCGGACTTTCTAATTCGGACGTGCACCTAACCGTGCACGAGTAAAACTCTAACTTTTAATCTAAGATGCGATCTACTATATTACAGATACATGGGCAATTCAGCCCAACTTCGTGCATAAGGCCAATTCTTGTTTTTCCTTTCATGTATATCTTCAAGTCTATCTCAATCGTGGCCCACCTCTGACTTGGTCAAATTCCGGTGATAACACATGCCCCCCTGGTTTTGGAATTGGTAATTCCAAAATCAATCTGTTTTTTCCTTCGTCGGGTCATGTCGTGGCAGAACCGTTGCAGTATCATGATGCCTTGCCTTCTCAACTTCTCCGCGTGGCACCACTTCCTCGAAAACTGCTGTGGCATTGAATTTCCACTATATCCCCTTTTATTTAACCGCCATGAACAGTTCTCCTCTGCATCCCCTTCGCATTAGCACTCCAAGAGCCCTCCTGCCACCATGTCTTCTTCCTCCTCTGCTCCATCGGATCCTTCCGGCCCGGTCCTCCACATCCCGAGAGCCGACGCCGGAGTACAACCCGGCGGAGGTCCACGCGGCCAACACCCGCCGCGCCATTGCGGCCGGGGAGGAGTCTAGCCACGACTTCTCCATCTGGTCAGAGGACGACAAGTCCCTGACCGACGGGGAGAGCGACCTCCACTTCCTCGCCGTTGGGGAAACGGAGGAGGAGAGCGACGACGACAGCTTCTCCTGCGACTTCACCTCTTCCGAGGAGGAGGAGGAGCAGGAAGAGGAGGAGGATGACACCTCCTCCGACGAGCCGCCGGCCAAGCGGTTCTGCCCCTGGCCGGGCAATCTCAGCGATTTCGACAGCGATGATGACGCTGACGAAGAAGATGAGGACAATGAGGGCCCAGTCGGCGGCCACTGGAGCGACGACGAGCCCGCCGGCAGCGCCGCCGACAGCGGCGACGACGACGACGAGGGCAGTGATGGCCCGTAGATAGGACCTCTAGAATAGGGCCAGTAGTAGTAGATGGGGCAATGTATCCCCTAGTACTTCCTTTTGAGAGCAATCAGCTCTTTATGTAAGAAATCTAATCAATGAAGAACTTTCCCCAATTCGATCTTGCCGATTTCCTTTGAGTTTAATTTAGCCGATTCCCTCTTCTACTGACCTTGCCGATTCGCCCCCTTTGCCAATGCGTAATAAACCGATAACAACGCATCGGTCCTTCGAAATTCGTCCCTTCCTTCTTCAACTGATGATTTTTCCTAATTCTGGCGGATAATGCAGAATCTTCAGGAAAACCTTGGAATTCTTCCAACCAAAACCAATGGTCCTTTTTAATACTCATCATCTGTGAAGGAGGCTGCAATGAAAAATCAGCCGATGGCATCCCCATCGGCTCTTTAAACAGAGTATCCACTAGGCCTGTTGCCCCCCGAGTCTTACTCGAGCCTGCTGCCCCCCGAGTCTTACTCGGGGCGAGAATGTCAGAGAGAATGCGCCACAGCCGATCCTCTTTCTTCCTCCAACAGCCGATAATCTTCCATTTCAGCTGAACTAGCCCCAAAGATTGGAAATCCTTGACAAAGAGGTTCAGGAACCCGGATCGGCTCGAAGTAGCTGAAGAAGTTTCCATTGTTTTACTCACTCGAGGCAACAGAAGGTACCACCGTTAGCCTGGATCTGGTGGAGACTCGATAAAAATTGCATAAATCCACTAAAGTCGATGGCTGCGCATCGGCTGCCTCTCAATTCTAAAGTCGATGCCCTTGCATCGGCTGTAAAATTTTTTTTTTCTTTACTGGCCGATTTTCTCCTATCAGCCCCCAGTATTCCATTGCACACATGTACCCCTGCATCTGTTCCCGTGTTTAGGTGCCCCCCGAGCCGAATCTGTTAAAGAATGGCAGATATCGGCTCTGTAATTCGCACGTCGGCTCCTGATAGGGTCGAGGGTGAACACAAGCAGAACATGTGGTGAGGATAATTTTGGCCGATTGCTGGGATCGGCCTCCATAATGATTGGAGCGCTGACTGAAGGTTCCGTAATGTCCCTTCATAGACCTTTGGGGCCGATCACAAGGATCAGCCTCGCCAAGTTGCACGTCGCTTTGCTTCGACTACATGGTCAGGCCGGTGGATAAAACCAGCTTAAACCTTACCATTGTCACATAAATACGCCGCAATCGTCCAAGTTGATGCACGAGAGGGGTTCTTGGCCTTTCTGCTTCCCATGCGTTCATGCCAGCCGTTGAAACTTCGGCTGAGTCGTCGGCTTGGACGACCTCTACCTCATCTCCATCCCACTTTGTATTATGCATTGGTGCATCGTGGAGGAATACAGCGATTGGCGTGGATCCAATCTCTTCCCGGACAAAGATAACTGCTCGTGCTATCGACGATGAAGAACGTTGTAGGGATAGTTTTCCTTCCTACGGTCGATCCACGTTCAGAACTCCTTGTGCCTCGGGCGGCAGCCGTTGAAATCGCTCAATGTTACGTTGGTCTTGATTAGATCCGAGCTAAAGCGTCCTAGCCGACGTAGCATAGAGTACGGCATGATGTTAACTGCCGCTCCGGTGTCCACCAGCATCTTATTCACAGGCCTCCCATCGATATATCCTCGTAAGTATAGGGCCTTCAGATGCCTGTAGCTCTTATCTCGTGGCTTCTCAAAGATAACCGGCCGTGGGCCGCAGTCAAGTTGTGCCACGGATGTCTCATCTAACCCTGGGGCACTGAACTCTGAAGGGAGGATGAACACCATGTTCGTTCCAGCCGATGTTTCATCATCGGCTCTCCTTTGTTTGGGGCGCCACTCCATTTTCCGTGGACGACCCTCTTCATCCAGGGCTCGCTGAACCTTCGCAGCCAGATCAGGCCGTGCCTTCCTTAGCGTATGCAGGTATAACCTTTCGGCTTCCTCCAGGCCGCGCAAACGTTGAACCCTGCGCTTTTGTGAACGGCTGAGTCCGTCAGGGCACCACCTTGGACGGTGGCACCTGTCTTCTTCTTCTTCTAGTCCTTCGTCTTCGGAATCCTCAAGATCTGCCCAACGAAGTGACTCAGCACGTTTGCTTGGTGGTGGGAGAGGCCCTAAGCGCTCAAACACAGACACGTTGGCTGCCTCCTTCTTCTTCTTGTTGCATTCTGGGCAATTGCCGATTGTGGGCAATTGGCTCATTCCTGAATCCCAGCGATTAATGCGAAGAAAGGGCAGTCCCGATGTCTGGCGTTGTCATCTTGCTCCCTTGATGTGTCCGTGGCACGGCGCTCGTGCTCCTCCTCATAGCGATCCTGCCGACGATGTCTTCTCGGCTTCTCTAGCCAGGGCGATCTCCTTCATCATCATAGTTGGACCGTCGGCGTTGGTCATCTTGTCTCACATATTTGTTGAGGAGGTGATCAGAGAGAGGTCGTTGATATCTTATGTTCTTCACTTCTCCCTCTGTAACATAGCGCTTGCCATCATGATGGAGCCGATCGCGTGGAGCGGCCTCCTCTGTATCCTTGCTATGAGAGCAGCTGCCCTCATCTCCATCTTTGCCAGAGTGGTTCCTAGGTCCTACCATGTTGATGCTGAACGTGGGACCTGGCTGGCAACTCTCAGGGTAGATGACTTCTACCATGTTAACGGCGGGGAAGGGCTGGGTGTCTACCTTCATGGCGTACTGGTTGAAAATTAAACGCCCCTTCTCTATCGCCGCTTGGATGTGCTGACGCCACACCCTGCAGTCGTTGGTGGCATGGGAAAGCGAGTTGTGGAACTTGCAGTATGGCTTTCTGTTTAGCTCTTGCGCCGTAGGGAACTTGAGACCTTCAGGAATCGTCAACTGTTTCTCCTTGAGCAGGAGGTCGAAGATTTGTTCAGTCTTGGTCACGTCAAAATCAAATCCCACAGGCGGCCCTGGTGGCTTTACCCATTTGCAGGACACAGGGGTTCCTCCCCGAGTCCATTCAGCCACTGCTACTTCTTGGTCTCCCGCAGGCACTTCACCTTCCTCTGTATCGACCATGACTACTGCACGCTTGAACTTGTCTTGGTACAGGTCTGGGTGGCGCTGTTCATATGCTGATAGTTTCTGAACCATGTGCGCCAGCGAGGGATAATCTGCTTGGGAGGCCATGTCCTTGAGCTGTGTTGCAAGGCCAGCTACGCCAACTCGATCGCTTCTTTTTCGATTATACGAACCGAATAACATCGGTTCCTAAGATTCTGAAAGCGCTGGATGTGATACTGTCACCGTTTCTCCGCGCTTCGACGTAGTTGTGCTAGATCGGCAATGCTAGACTCGGAAGCTTCTGAATGATATGCATATGGAACTGTTCTTCCAATTGCTTCCAAGACTGGATGGAGTTTGCTGGCAAAGAGGTATACCATCCAAAAGCCGATCCTGTGAGGGACTGTGAAAAGAGCCTCACACGTAGCTGATCCGACACTGAAGCCGGTCCTAGTTGCGCCAAATATCGGCCGATGTGCTCGATGGAGCTGGAGCCATCTGATCCACTGAATTTGGAGAAGTCAGGGAGCCGATATTTAGGTGGCAGCGGGATCATCTCGTACTCGTCGGGGTACGGCTTGGAATAGCCGATTGCCCTCCTTTTCGGCATAATGCCGAACTGGTCTCTCAGTATGGTACTGATCTGATCCGCCGTGCTGGCTGCAGGAGATGCACTCTGAAGATTCGCCGGGGTGGCGTACTTAGCCAGCCATGTTTGCTTTTCCAGCTCTGAGCCAACTGCAGGAGCTGGGCTCTGGAGTTTCGTCGGGGTGGCGTTCTTAGTTAGCCACGTCTGCTTCTCAAGCTCCGTCGCTGATGTCCCTCCTGTCTGCGCCGGAGTCCCTGATGTTGTGGCCTGGTTTGAGAGTGCCCAGTTGCCACAATCTGGCACATACGTGCACGCGTATCCTTGAGGGATCTCCTTAGGCGCCTCAGCCAAGAACTGGTAGTCACTAGGGTCACCACCGATCTTGTAGACGACGAATGCCGGTGTAGCCGGCACTTCAGGTGATGCTGCCAACGCATATGGCAGCGGTGGACGGGACTGGAGTGGCAACTCTCCTTGGTGCGTCCCGAGAGCTGGTCCTGACGGCGAGTACTGGTGGCTCATGATCTCCTGGATCACGCGCAGAGCGAGACGCTCCAACACGTTGACCAAGTTTTCAGAGTGGCGGTGTAGCGAGTGAGCCACCAAGTAGTTGATCTCCTGCCGCAGGGCCACAGTGCGTTCCTCCGACGGGGCGAGAGATCTATCCCATCGAGTGCACCTCGTGGTGAGAACCCCTTCCATCCGATGCCATGGGTACGGGTTCTGCGAAAAGAGCCGATGAGGTCGGCTTCGAGGGTGGCCTTGATCTCGTCATGTTTCTTCTTGAGCTCAGCAGGCAGCTCCTCGTAGGTGACTGGCGTGCCGTCCGTCGCCATCTCAGATGTAGATGGCGATGTGGTTGATGTAGACGATTGTCCCACCGGGCGTGCCAGAATGTGTTGATCGCCAAAACCCGCCGGCGGGCAGCGGCCTGTCAACACGGTAGAGCCGGGAAGAGCCTAGAGCTGCGGCTGGCTGAGACCCCTCCGAGCGACGGCCCGCAATGCTCTTCTGGTCACACGCGGCGATGCGAAGTGCAAGGGCGTGCCACCTGACCTATACCTGGTCAGGAAGGTGATGGGGATGCCTCGCTTAGTTCCTGCATGGCATACACGTAAACATTAAATACGAGCCTCGATCGGCTCTCAGGTTATCCTGTGAATCGGCTCAAAGAGCCGATTCACCCATGATTCGTACGGGGTGCACGAATACTTGGTGATCCTGCTTGATCAAGATAAAGCTAATGAGACCTACGACGATTTAGGGTTTTCACCGCATAATTGGATCATCCTACTCCAGGTTGGGCCTCGCGGCCACGCACGGTGCTCATAAGCCGATCCTAAACAAGGCCAAAGAACCAACAATGAAGTTGATCCGCGGAACATCCTGCTTAGGACTTGCGAACGCCACCCTACGTGCCACTGGATCCTCCCCCCCTTTGTAAGGCCTAACTATTGCAGATATTAAACTAATCCTTGCATAACAAGGAGCAATCGTAACGGATCAGATCTACTAGATGATGAACAAGCAGGGTGCCGCCCCCACGCCTGAGATAGGCGTGAGGGCAGCTAGACATGCAAGGGTTGCACTACGTAAGCATGTTTATACGAAGAGCTATGCTAACCCTAACACATCTATGATAACTACGTTGCGCGCCATCAAAGACGCTTCAGTACGCGCAACGCGTGAACAACGTGGAGCTTGTGCTGCCTAGATCGCAAGATGCGATCTAGGCAGCATGTCGCTTACCTGATTGAAACCCTCAAGTCGAAGGAGTTGGTGATGCGCCGAGATTGGTTTGTTTTTGGGGTGAACGTTGTGTTGTTGTTTATTCCATAAACCCTAGATACATATTTATAGTCCAGCGGACTTTCTAATTCGGACGTGCACCTAACCGTGCACGAGTAAAACTCTAACTTTTAATCTAAGATGCGATCTACTATATTACAGATACATGGGCAATTCAGCCCAACTTCGTGCATAAGGCCAATTCTTGTTTTTCCTTTCATGTATATCTTCAAGTCTATCTCAATCGTGGCCCACCTCTGACTTGGTCAAATTCCGGTGATAACAGCTCGATGATGTGAGCATGGGTCTGGTTCGCGTAAGCGCGAGAGGCGTCGAGGTCCCTCTGAGTCTGGTAGAGCATGAAGTCCAAGTGATCCACATGGTGCCTCAACTGGGGGTGGAGTGGCACATCCATGGGTCTTCCGTCAGAGTTACGCCTTGCGAGATGCGCAAAGCGTTCCTCACGAAGGGCTTCTGTATTCTGTCCGCACAGACGAGCAAGTGCTTCCTGAAGAGCACGTGCAAGCCCGTCGAGCCAGTTGCTTTCCCTGAAAGAGAAAAGGATCCTCTCCGAGGTGGGAGGCTCCAGCTTGCCCCTCAAGTCGGCAGTGATAATCCACTGCAGTTCCCCTCCCGGCTGGTCGTCCACCTGAATCCCGTGAAACTCGGGGTGTGGGCGGCCAAGGTGATCCGACAGGGAGTCGAGGTCATGCTCGAAGATCAAGCTTCCTCCGTTTCCAAGCTGATAAAACTTGGTGTTGAGGGGTTCATTCGGCTCCATCTGAAAGAGAATTGGATGAGTAAGTTAGAGAGTGCAAAGTGTGGCAAGTTTTAAGTTGATTCAAATAAGATAGAACATGATTCATCAAATTTTGGCAAAGTCTCAAAGACAAGAGTGTAGTAAATTTTCACAAATAAGTTCTTTCATTTGATTTCAAAGTTAAATTTTTCAGAACGCCCATTCTAACTAAGGTCTTCTAAGGTCAAACAATGGCTCTGATACCAACTTGTCAACACCCGGATTTTTAGGTCCGAATGCCTATTATGTCATACATCGCAATCCCAGGAATATTGTTGTTGCGAGGCATAATAGTTAAGTATCACAGTCATCATTCATTACAAACCATAAGTCTTACAAATTGGAATCACATGATCCATATTACACGAATAGTTGATCTATTGATCAACGAACAAACACAAGTTCATAGTTCAACATAGCGGAAGCGTAAGATACAAGGACTCTCGAGTCCACAGGCCAACGCTTGACGTCGGAAGGCGCTTAGTTGTCGTAGGCGTCCTGCTGGTCATCTCCTTGGTCCTCTTCATACTCTGGCCATTTGAATAGCCAGGGACAAAGCCGTGAGTACATTGAGTACTCGCAAACTAATACTAAAGTAAGTGCTAGACATTCTAGTAGGGTTTGCTAAGCTCTAGTTTTATTTGCATAAAGCTAGTTTTAGTTCACAAAGTTTGAGAAAAGCTTACGCAAGTGCTAACTAACTCAAGGGGGAACATTAGTGTCATTCCCACCATTCAAGTGGGGATTTCAAATCAATCCACCACAAGTCATTTCACCATCACCTTTCAACATCATTTTCCAAGATATGACATTGGAAACTGTATGGCCCTTCCAACCGTCCGTAACCGTGGACGCGGCTATTCGAATAGGTTTACACTCTGCAGAGGTTGCACACTTGTGCCACAACATTTGATTTCATCCGTCGGGATTTCCCCGAATAATCGTAACACGACGCGGATCATCAACCATAACCTTTCACTTACGAACCCTAGTATGAGCACCTCTCCCCATGAGCTTGGCCTCCCGGTGAAGACCAACTGTCAACACAGGAAGCGCACGAGAGGCTTGGGCCGGACATTCACCTCATTTCGCATCATATCGTATCGTTTCTTTTGTGGTAGAGGCAGCTTTCGGCATAACCCCGATGACGCTTGTTTAGAGGGAACCCATACTAAGACGCATAAACTTCCAGTTAAGCCCTACCCATAATCAGGTATTGTGGGGGTACTTGAGAATTGGAAAGGTATCGCATTCAAACCAACATCATGTTTTATCAAAAATCACCATCTTCTCTTGGTCATATTCACCTTCAAGAAATCATTCAATGGAATGCATCTTCATTCCAAGGTTTCAAAATCCTTTCAAAATCACAAGGCTCCCATCTAGAGTAGTCAAATTTAGTTTATTAGCACTAGCTCTAATTCATGAGGGGTGCTATCTTGCCTTGCTTGGAAGAGACTAACTCACTACTCTAGTACCCAACTTGTACTTCGACCAAAGTTAACTATAAAAGTAAATCATTTAGAAAACAAGTAAAAACTTGGGATGGGTTCACATAAGAAAAGATAAGAAACATGGTGCCATGCCCCAAGGGGCTTTGCACTTTGCAAGAGTAAAAGCTTGCATAGTAATTTAGCTTGCCTTGGTAGTTCTCAAACTGTTCCTCCTCCTCCTCCTGGTAGCAACCTTCTTCTTCGGCGTACTCTCCGGTGCTACCGTCTAAATTTGAATACGAGTATAATTACTCACTAATTCAATGGCTATTCCACACCTCACAAATAAACACACCAACTACTCTATGCACACACATAAATAAACTAGAGTGCATGGGTTGTGGGATTTAAAATAGAATTTGTATTCCATATGTACATGATAGTTTCCTTAGGGTTCTTGAGAAATAATTTCCTCTCATTGAACTCTTCTTAAGATTTAATTTCTCCAACAATCATGGATGAACTCATCTTGACCTAAGTCAAATGTTCATCATCATCATCATTTGGGAGAATGATTTAAATGAGGTGGATCACCTCATACCATTTAAATAACACTACATTTGATTTAAATCTCAAGAATTTCATATAAGAGAGTTTGGAACCAGGGGTCCAAACATCCCATGAATTCATGTGAGACAAGTTTAAATGAAGTATAAGACTTCACACAATTTAACTTTAATAGTTTTGGACAATATCAACTAGTTAAACTAGTCAAAATATCCAAACTCTAAACCATGGCATGATCATGCAAAGTGACCACACCATTTTATTGCATAAACAATTAGTGTAAGTCAAATGTGAGCTATTAGAGTTGGAAAAAACTTAATATATATTTTGGTTGATTTTTAAGAATTATTTGAATAGGGAAAAGTCCCTGCCTTGTTATTTTTGTCACATTAATTCTACAAAGAAATTGACCAAGAGGCCAGTGGCATTTTGTAGAGAATTTCAGTGGCTTTCCAACAATATCAAATTCACTAAATTTGGTTTAGCCAATTTGAAACTATTTAATTTCAAAGTTTGTGCAGTATTGGATTGTTTGGAAAATGTTTAAAACGAATTTGAATTAAACAGGCCGGCGGGAAACCAACGTGGGCCGAAACGGTTTAAACAGAGAAAAACAGCCCAGCAGCGCATCCAGTGCGCGCGGGCCTGCTGACAGGGTGGGGGCCACCCGTCAGTGGGCGTTTAAACCCGAAACGGTACGGGGTGACGTGGAGCGTAGGATTAGAAGGAGATCCAACGGCGCACGGTCGTCGTCTTCTCCGGCGAGATGCCGAGGTTCTGGCGGCGAGCCTAGGGGGTGGGAGAGCTAACCAGGGCTCCCGCGGTGGCTGGCAGTGTGCGTGATGTAGATGTGGACGACGGCGAAGCTCCTGGCACCGGCGGCGTCTCCTGGATCGGCTTCAATCGACGGCGATCTTCCGCGGCGTCCGGCGGCAGTGAGGTGGCGATTGGGTGGCTGCGGTGGGGAATGTCGATGGTGGAGTGGCTCCGGCGGTCAAGTGAGAAGAGGGGAAGGCGATGGTGTGCTCAGATCGACGAGCGGAGCTCTCCTTTTATAGGCGAGCGAGCGACCGTGGGGGCTGCGGCGAAGTCGACATGCTCGCGGCGATTCCGGCGAGCGGTTGGGCTCGGCGAGGGTGCTGTTGGGTTCTCCTCTGCCAGGCGATGCGTTTGGCGGCGACAGCGCGGTCGGGGGAGGCTGGGTTAGGTCGCATTGCTTCCGTGTCCGTCGCGTCCGCGGCGGACCAGGGTTCTCTTCTCCGGCGACGGCGGTTGCGGGTCTTGGTCGAGGGCGTGTGCAGGAGCGTTGCGGTGTCACGGTGTTGCTCTACGTGGTCGCAGGGGGTCCTGGGGGTGCGCGTGGGCGGGGCGGGGCGCGTGGCGAGGGGGTGGCCGCGTCGGGCACACGCGCGACGTGAGCGGCGTCCAGGGCGTCATGGACGCGTGCTGGTCTGGGCGTTGTCGAGCTCCTCCTCGACCAGGGCTGGGCTAGGGTGGCGTAGGAGAGGCGGTGGCATGCTGTGGCGCAGGGGCCAGGGTTGGGGAAGCAAGGGGAGAGGGGGTGGTGCGGCATGGCCAGCATGTGGCCGGCATGGCCATGCCATGCTTGCTCTCTCTCCCTCCTTAGCTCCACTATGTTTCATTTAGGGTTTAAGGGGACCAGGGAACATTGTAGTATAGCTTTGGTTTAAATTTGGTGAGGTAGATCACTATTTGCAATAGTTGCAAATAGTGCCCAATTTTGGAAAATGCAAAATTATCCAAATTGGAAAAAGTTCAAAAGGTAAAAGTTTGTGATATGTGAAGGTTGAGATAAGTTGTAATTGACCAGAGATGAATTGAGGTGGTGGTGGAAAAATTAGATCTCAAATTTTGGCCAAAATGGCTAGGTGAAGATTGTTGAACTTGTTATAAAGTTGCAACTTTGGATGAGCATAGCTAGTGATCAAAGATGAATTTGGCAGGGTGATCTTCATCAAAGTTGTTCACCTTGATGTTGACTTTGAAATGGTGCAAAGAGTTAGCAAGAATTGGTTTGGGAAAATTGAATTGCAAGGGCTCAAAGTGGTGATCAGACTAAAATTGGCAGATTTGGTCATCATCACATGTGAGTGGGAAATGTGTGTGAAATTCATTTGAAATGTGCAACCCTGGTTCCAAAAGTTGTAATAAGTGTTTAACAACATTATTCAACTAATGGTGAAGACCAAATAGGTCTAGGGTCAAAATTTATAAAAATGCCATAGGGCATATGTGAGGGTTTTTAGGGTTTTTCAATTATGGGAATTTCTTCCACTTTGATTTATTCGGTTGGTGATCTTCATATGATCACTCTAGGGTTTTAGAGCACACCAAAATACAAGTAATAACAATCATCATGGCATATCACTCAAATGCACAAGTCCTATGCATGGTACTATATGCAAAAGAAAAGTTTTTGTTGGTTTGAAATTTTGTTCTCTGGAATTCTCTAACTTTCTTTTCATTGAAATTTGGGGTGTTACAGTGTATGTGAGGATGTTCCTGTTCAAGTTACTCAAAATTGCTTAATATTAACTGATTTTGTTGTATTGGAAATGCCTGAAGATGATAACATGTCTATTATTCTTGGAAGACCTTTTCTTAATACTGCAGGGGCTGTTATTGATTGCAATAAAGGAAAAGTTACTTTCAATGTTGATGACAAGGAACATACTGTTTATTTTCCCAAGAGGATTGATAAAGTATATGGAGTTAATACAATTTCTAATTTGAGATCTATCAAAGTGGGAGATATTGATTGTCCAATATATGAGCCTAAAAAAGAATATCAAACTCTTGTGATTGGATCCATATCAATACAATATAAGGTAACATGACTGATTTGAGGTTTACTTCTTCTTATGACATGTAAAAATTATTTGGTGGCAAGACTTGATCAACCTTGTTAACAAGTATATTTTATATGCATAGAAGAGCTAAACAACATTTCTTTCTTTCTCCACTTGTTTTACTTGCTGTAGTACTACTTGTTTTGCAAGATGCTTAAGTTGTTTAGAAGTTTGAAAATCTTTTTCTGTCCTGAATTAGTAATTTTAACACCCAGAAATGTGCGTTTTTCGAAGTTCTCAAAAATTTACAAAAATTATACCGTTGGTCTTATTTTTCAAAATGCAACCTGGGAGTGCCTGGGGCTGACCAGTGGGGCACCCCAAGGCTGGCCCCCATGTGCCGGCGCGGCCAGAGCGCGCCACCCTGTGGTGTGGGCCCCTCCTTGCCCCACTAAGTCATCTCTTCCTCCCATTCAACTCTCTCTCCCGAAAAAAACTCGTACCAACTTTCTCTCACTCGCGTTTTTGCTCAAGAGCTCAGGATTCTTCGATCTCTTTGCTCAGCCCAGATTTCTGTCTGAAATTTGGCACATTTGCTCTCCGGTATGTGACTCCTCCGATTATCCAAATAGAATTTTGTTTGGTTGAGTATATCTTGAGTATTTTGCTGCTGTAGGTGACAAGGTATTAACTTTTCAATGCCTACGTATTGTAGACTAGGGTTTCATTGGAAGTAGAGGGCAAGTAGATCTCGAAGGTTTCAGCCGAAAAGTACTCGACGATTATGAAACTAGGGTTCTGTTGACAATTGATTCGATGCTCTCTTCGTCCCTCGACTCCACCTTATATAGGAGGTGGAGCCGAGGGATTCGTAATACACAAGTTACAGAGTCCGGGAGGGTTTCTAACCCGTCCCGTAAAATTACAAGTCTCTATATTTCCTAATACAACTCTAACTTTCCTTAACACCAATTGGGCTTCCGATCTTCATATTCTTCGACTTGTGGGCCTTCATTAAACCCCGGGTACCATCTTCGGCAGGCTCATTGGGGATGCCTATGTCAGTAGCCCCCGAGATTTTGACTGAATCGAAGAATCAGGGAAAATCTCCAACTTTAATCATTCAATAACCCTGCCAAATTTATCACATATCTTTGGATATGCAATTATATATTGTACAGGGATGATGGTAATTGGGGCTAGTTCATCTGACGGATCAGGTACTAGTTAACTGCTCTAGTGGCAATCCGCAAAAACCTACTTCAAGATCACGTCCCTAGACATGATCTCGGGATACTGGTGTAAACTTCGACAGGTGCCGCTTAAGGTCTTACCATTCTGTCGAGTCCCAGTCATATTTTATCGGGTACCTAACGCGTCCGTTAGGATTTTTCTTCGTATCTGTTGATACGGAAAAAAATAGCAAACCGACGCTAGAGACGGCGTCATGCCGCTCAGAACGGATCTGGGGTCTTACCTTCGCAGAGTTTTGCGGCATTCAGAGATTATTCACTACTTTGGCGCTCTGAGAATATATTGTCAAGTGCTTTTTCGGCTATTGGAATAGCACATTTTATTGAGTCAACGGATGACTTATTTTGCCTTCCCGATTGGAGTATATGTAGAGTTATTTGTATAACTCGAAATATGCTCACTTCTTCTTTTTTCTTCTCTTTCTTTCTTTCTTTCTTTCTTCTTTTTCTAATAATTTTTATAATTTCATCGGGCACGCGAACAGCGTTCTTGATGGGAGTAGCCCCAGAGGCTACAGCCAAGGACTAGTGCTTGGTTGTAGGCTCAACACTTTAATGCCTCATGTCAATATATTTTCATTTTTTCTCGAACTTCTTATATCTATCGGGTGCACGACCAGCGCTCCCGATGGGAGTAGCCCCCGAGGCTATGAACAAATGCTTGCATTTGGTCATAGGCTCTCGCCATTTCTATTTTGTCATACTCGAATTTTTTTTTCCAAAGTAGCCCCCGAGCATTTGATCAAAAACTTGTATTTGATCAAAGGCTCTCGAAATAATCAATAATCTTCTACTGTCGCCATTCTTATGAAGCTTCATAGGCGAAACTTTCTCTTGCCAAGGTGACATCATTGCTGATGATAGCCACGATCACTGTATCGGGAAAACACGAGAACTGCTCTCTCTCTGTCTTGTGGGCCCAAATTTCTTATCAAGTTGACACGTCGTGCAAGTGGGGGATACACGTCCTCCACTTTTTCTAGCGCACGCACTGTAACGCTTGTTCCTTCCCTTCTCAGTGAAATTGCGTTTTTACCCCTTGTCCACGTGTACACGATCTATCTCACAATTTCTCCATCCAACGGTGCGTCGATTCACCGCACCTCTACTTAAGGTCATCGTCTTCCTCCTTCCACACTTTCGCTCGCGCTGCTCCTCTGCTCTCCTCTGCCAAAATCCTCCATTGCGCCCCACAGTTCTTGAGCTCAACCACGCTCGCACTTTGCTCCTACGCCATTGTTGATGCCACCGCGCAGACTCACCAGGCACAGCACTCCTGAATCGAAGATGGCGACCGAAGATCTGGGGAACACTGAGTGGGAGAGATCCAAAATCTCCCCCCCAAGACATCAACTTGCTGAAGAAACTTGGGATAAGCAAGAAGCAAGACGCGCTGCGCTTCCCCAGCGAAGAAAGCTATCCAACCCCTCCTATGGAGTATCGGGTCAGTTTCGTTGACCACCTCATCCGCGGTCTTTCTGCCCCCATTCACAATTTTCTTCGGGGGTTGCTTTTTATGTACGGATTGCAACTTCACCATCTTACTCCCAACTCCATCCTCCACATCTCAATCTTCATCACTCTTTGCGAATCCTTTCTTGGAGTCCAGCCTAACTGGGCTTTATGGAAACGCATTTTTCTCTGTCGTCGCAATGGCTCTGCCAATGTTTCCTATAACATAGGCGGCGTTATTATCTGCGTTCGCCCTGATGTCGAATACTTTGACGTCAAATTCCCTGACTCAGTGCAAGGGTGGCACAAAAAATGGTTGTATATCCACGAAGAAAACCATGGCTCAGTCGAAGACAACATTCCCCCTTTTGATGGTGCCGAAAAAATCTGTCGTTGTCGGTCCTGGGATGCAGAGGCTAGCGACGAAGAAAAAGCAGCGACAGAGGCGCTGATGACACGCATCCACCAGCTTCAAAATACCCGAGGACAAGAATTGTCGGGTATCCAAATTACGGCGTACTTCCTTAGGATTAGGGTGCAGCCTCTGCAAGCTCGCAAAAATCCCCTTTGGATGTATGCTGGCGATGAAGATGTGGATCGCCTGTCGGCAGATTTATCGGTCAAGGACTTAGAAAAACTTGTCCGAAAGATCTCGTCGCTTAACAAGAAAGACACCGTCCCGTCATCTTGCCGTGTGATGCCATATAGCGCCACCAACGCGCTCCCGCAGGTAATATATTTTTGTCATCTGTTTATTCATGCACTCTTTTCTTTTCTCCTTTGGTACTGCTATTTTTTCGACTGCTGTTACTGATATAAATCCATGTCGATACTTTTTCTATCTTGTCCAGAACCATAAAACTGCGTTGCCTCTTCCTCCCCTTCCCGAAGGTGGGGAAGTCGAGGAACGGGCCGTTGTCACCGACGACAACCAGGGTATTTCTCGCCCTGAGAGTGAAGTCGCGGGTTCTCGAAAATCCGCGGCATCCTCTGAAAAAGAGATTGAAACCGAGGCTACCGCATCGACACGCTCTCCTCCCCCAGCTGCTTCTCCGAAGAACAAGAGAAAAAGGGACGAGGTTGTTGATTCCGGTACCTCCAAAGCCGGTGCTTCACGTGCTGAAGAAGTTGTTCCTGATGCTGGAAGGAAAACTTTCAATCCTTATGAAGATGCTCTAGTCAGCTCGTAAGTTCTTGCTGCTCTATGTTGTTTGTTCTTGATACTTTGTCTATATTGTTCCTTATCTTGTCGCTTTATTTGTTGTAGTGGCGACGAGGATGAAAATACACCTATTGACGCGACTGCTCGAACGAGCACGTCCCGTACTTTAGTTGTCTCTGAAGCTCAACCTGATGGGGACGAAACTTCGCCTCCTCAACAAAACACAGAGCATCCAACACCAGTTGCGAGCCCCCGAGCCACTTCACCAAAGAGAGCTAGGGTAGAACCAGCCAAGGAGCCTATCCTGTTGACTGGTAGTTCCACGACTCCTTCATTGGATGATGTAAGTTTTTCACGCTCTTTTTTTTACATTCCGAGCATTTCAGTACTTTCTACTCCCCTTTGTTTCTTGCTAGGTGCTGTCGAACTTTCACTTCCTATATTGACTTCTCTTTTCCTTTGGTCTTTTCTTCAGCCTTTGATGAAGGAATTTATCCGTCTCGGTACCCAATTCGTCGGGTACCGTGACCATGCAAAGAAGCTTGAAGGTACTATTTTTATCTGCCTCTTCTACTGAATATACTTCATTATTTTGTCATAACATTTTACTGTCATTTATTATGCCAGAAAATATTGCGGAATCCAACAAACGCGCTGACGCTCTTGCTACCAAGTTAGAGCAAAGCGAAAAGGCTCGCAAGAAAGCTGAGACAGATGCTGCCGCCGTCGAAGATCTTCGCAAAAGACTTCATGACGCGGAAACTTCTTTGAGCGAAAATATAGCTCAGCAATCTGCTCGTGAAACAGAAATTCTTTCTCGCTTGGAGTCGCAGAGTCGACGTTTTGTTAGTAAGTATTCAGGTCCTCGCCATTTCTTCGAGTCGACATATTTTTCCTTGCTTGCTTTTTCTTGAAAAACTTTCTGCTTACTTATTTAGGGAGAACGCAGCAAGAGTATGATCTTGAAAATCCTGAAGGTGATCGCCTCCTTGACGCGCTTTCCCTTCTTGAGATCCACGGAGATGAGGCACGCGACGGTCTTACTGAAGCCAGGACAGGCCTGTCGCGGCTTTTCCCCTACTTCTTCTCAAAGAAGGAAGAACCCCCGACTTTTACTGCTCTCGCTAAGTGCTTCAATTCTCAAGAAGATCGTGGGCTCAAACTTCGCCAAGAAGGTTTGAAGGTTGGCGTTGAAGGCAATATTGCCTTGGTCGCCGACAGCCAGCAAGATGTCGACTGGGCAAGAGTTGGTGACACAAAGGAGATGGAAACCAAGAGGTGTCAGTCGTTGATTAAGGCTGCCAAGCAAAATTCAAAGAAAATCCTCGCCTACCTTGGATGCAAGCCAACTCCCGCTCCTAGTTCATCGAAGCCGGAGGTCAAGTAGACCATCTTGTCTTCATTTTTTACTTGTCTCTTTTGATGCTGTCGCCATAGTAGCTTTGGCGACAACTGCCTCAATAGTTCATTAGGGATCCTCCTTTTGTAATAGCCATGTACATACTTTGAATATCAATGGAAATCTATATTTTCTTGATGATTGATGCCGAAACTTTTATTTCCAGTTGATATTTGACAACTATACTTCAACTCCTCGTCCTTCCGATGTTTTTCCTGCTTCGTCCTGTTTGAAGAAGACACTTGTTGCTGACGGACTTATTGAAGATTCCTCGAGTAAGGGTTCGGCACAAGACTTGCAAGAGCTTCGCCAACAACTTCAGTCTATGAAGAAGCAAGTACTTTCAACAATGGAACAGTCTCGCAAATCGTTGGAGAGGGAAAAAAATTGCGCTTCAACAGGCTCAGGATGCTATAGCTGAGAAAGATGCCGCAGTTATTGAGGCTGCCGAAGCTTTTTCGCGAGAAAATTATATGCTTCAACTAATGAATGACTCCAGTTTGGATATGATAGGTACACTTCACTTGTCCGTGCTTGATTTTATTCTTGCTATTCTTCCTTCCTTACTGATGTTTCCACTGAAACAGGTTCATTTTTGGATACCGCTGCCGAGGATCAACGTGTTGAAGCTCGATCCAATGTGCTTCTCGGACTTGCCAAAGAACATGGCTCCAACTTTTGGGTTACGCCTGAGCGTACCCGCCAAATCGTCAGATTTCAAGATCGTGCGGGTCAGGTTCGTGATTTACTCGACTTCTGTACAAGGACATTGTCTTTAGTTTACCGCACCATGTTCCCGCGCAATAAGATGCCAGAAACCCTTCCTGATTTGATGGATAAATTTCGGGATGCACCCCGAATCCATGGATTTGTGCGTGCCCAACTATCTGCTGGCGCCAGATTTGCTATGATGATGATACAAATCTGCTATCCAAAGCTAGACATGAGTAGAATTGTCTCCAAGTGCCTGGCCAAGATGGCGAAAAGGAAGAGGAACGTTGGCAAAATTGATGACATTGTGACCCCTGTAGCAGAAGATATGATGGATGAACTTCTTCGGATGGACGCTGAGTTCTTCGTGAAGGGCAGCTATGCTGAACATAGTACTCGTACTGCGAATAATGAACGGATGACCATAGATGATATACTAGGTAGCAATTGAGAATTTCTCTTTTGACTTGTCGAATTTCCCAGGAGTTGTATCTTGTATGTTGTAAACATAGTCTATATTGTAAAGCCACTAGATTTTTTTATTTTTCCTTGTCAAGCCCCCGAGCGTTTTGGTGGCGATTTCTTTTTACTGTAATGCGAGGTTGAACCAAGGCAAAATAAATTATACTAAGTGTACTATATTTGCGGGTGTTAGCCCCCGAGCTTTTTTGTTGATCGCTATTTTGTATCGTCGTTTTATTTTGTGAGGTGCTTTGCACCAAGGCGAAATATTTTGCAAGTTGTATTCGTCGACATTGTATATATATATATATATATATATTGTATCTTCTGGGCGCAAGCCCCCGAGCTTGTCAAAGAAAAAGATGTATATCTCTACTATCTTTATTATATTGCAGCACCGCGAGTCCGCCTCATTAAAAACCTTTTCCAACCCCACTCGGTGCCCTGAAAAAGGAAAAGAGTGCGTCTGAAAACTCGCGGGCATTTCAGTACATTGTAGTTTTACAAGGAGGACTATATTTCGACTCTAGGCGTACAAACGCCTGAGTTGTGCCACATTCCAAGGATTTGGCTCGGCAGCTCCTGACTTCTTGTCCTTTATCCTGCATGCTCCTCCTTCGATTACTTCTGTGATGATGTAAGGGCCAAGCCACGGCGACTCGAGTTTTTTATGGCTTTTTTGATTGAGTCGTAGAACCAAGTCTCCAACCTGAAAAGATCTTGGCCGCAAACGTCGACTGTGGTAGTTTTTCAAATCTTGCTGGTACTTAGCGACCCGTGATAACACTTCATCTCGAGCCTCATCGAGTGCGTCGACATCGTCTTCCAATGCTCTTCTGGAAGTTTCTTCGTCGTATTCCGTGACTCTTGGAGAGTCATGCTCTATTTCTATCGGCAGTACTGCCTCAGCTCCATGGACCAGAAAAAACGGAGTCTCCTGTGTCGCTGTATTTGGTGTTGTTCGGATACTCCATAACACACTCGGCAACTCCTCTGGCCAAGTATGTCGAGCTTTTTCCAATGGTCCTAACAAGCGCTTCTTGATACCATTGCAGATGATACCATTGGCTTTCTCGACTTGACCGTTGGTCTGCGGGTGCGCAACTGACGCGAAGTGCAATTTGATGCCCACCTCTGCACAGTATGCCTTGAATTCCTTGGATGTGAAATTACTGCCATTGTCCGTGACGATGCTATGAGGGACTCCAAACCGAAAGACAATGCTTTTCACAAACTTGATTGCCGACGCTCCGTCTGGTGAATTTATCGGCTTTGCTTCTATCCACTTGGTGAATTTGTTGACATCGACGAGCATATACTCGTACCCTCCTGGCGAGGCCTTGTGTAATTTTCCCACCATATCGAGACCCCATTGAGCAAAGGGCCAAGACAACGGTATTGGCATCAACTCTGCTGCCGGAGAATGAGGCTTTGCGGCGAATCTCTGGCACACGTCGCAAGTTCGCACTATTTCCTTCGCATCCTCGATTGCTGTCAACCAATAAAATCCTGCTCTGAAAACCTTGGCCGCGATAGCTCGACTGCTTGCGTGATGACCGCATATTCCTTCATGTACGTCCTTCAGAATTATCCTTCCTTCTTCGGGTGTAACGCACCTTTGTAACACACCCGAAATACTTCGCTTGTACAACTCCCCTTTGACCACAGTGAAGGCTTTGGAACGTCTGATTACTCGCCTTCGCATCCATGGAATTTGCACCATCATTACTAGCTCCTGTTCCTCTTCTTCTTCCAGTGCTTCTTTCGTAGCCCCCGAGGGTTTCTCATCCTTCTCCTTCTTCTTTGGTTTCGTCGGCTTTGTAGATCTCTCGGCTATTTCTTCCCAAAACACGCCTGGTGAAATCGCGAGACACTACGACCGGATGTTTGCAAGAACATCGGCTTCATCATTGCTCAACCTGCTGATGTGATTTACTTTGCATCCATCAAACAACTTTTCTAGCTCGTTATACATCTCCTTGTATGCTATCATACTTTCATTGACTGCATCACATTGATTCATGACCTGCTGAGCCACCAACTGTGAGTCGCCAAAAAAATTCAGTCGGGTTGCACCACAAGCCTTCGCCATCTTCATCCCGTGTATGAGAGCTTCATATTCTGCCTCATTGTTAGACGCGTTTGGGAACGTCATCCGTAAGACATACTTTAATTTGTCGCCTTCAGGTGATATTAGTATCACGCCTGCTCCAGCTCCCTCTAACCTTTTGGACCCATCGAAGTTCATAGTCCAGGTTCTCGATAAATCCGGGGTCCCGTATTTTTTAGCTCCATCCACTCTGCGATGAAGTCTGGTAGGATCTGCGACTTTATTGCTTTTCTTTTTTCGTACGTGATGTCCCGAGGGGGAAGTTCTATTCCCCAAAGGGAGACACGGCCCGTAGCTTCTGGATTGTTTAATATATTTGATAAAAGCGCCTCATTGACCACTATTATCGGATGCGCCGAAAAATAGTGTCACAACTTTCTTGCTGTCGTAAACACTCCATATGCCAGCTTCTGGTACTGCGGGTACCGCTGTTTTGAAGGCGACAATACTTCACTGATGAAATATACTGGCCTCTGTACTCCATGGAGTTTTCCTTCTTCTTCCCTTTCGACTACGAGAGCTGTGCTGACCACCTGAGGTGTGGCTGCAATGTATAGCAGGAGGGGTTCCTTCTCCTTAGGCGCCACCAATATTGGTGGTGTCGAGATTGTGCGCTTGAGATCCTCGAAAGCTTTGTTCGCCTCTTCGTTCCACTGAAACTTCTCTCCTTGCTTAATCAAAGCGTAGAACGGCAATGCCTTCTCTCCTAGCCTGGCGACGAATCTGCTTAAAGCTGCGACTCGCCCCGTCAGCTGTTGTATTTCTTTCAACTTTGTCGGCTTCCTCATTGTTACGATGGCTTGGATTTTCTCTGGATTGGCCTCAATCCCTCTTGCTGATACTAGGAACCCGAGAAGTTCTCCCGCCGGAACACCAAAGGAGCACTTTGTCGGGTTCAACTTAAGACAGAACTTGTCAAGGTTGTCGAAAGTTTCTTTCAAATCCTCGATCAATGTTGTCCCCTTTTTTTGATGTTATGATGACATCGTCAATGTACACTTGTACGTTTCCAATCTGTGTTGCAAGGCACTTCTGCATCATCCGCTGATATGTTGCTCCCGCGTTTTTCAGACCAAAAGGCATTGTTCTGTAGCAAAACACGCCATAAGGTGTTATGAACGATGTCTTGACTTCATCATCTTCTTTTAATCTGATCTGGTTATAACCAGAATATGCGTCCAGGAAGGAAAGACGTTCGGATCCTGCCGTGGAGTCGATGATTTGATCGATCCTTGGGAGGGGAAAGTGATCCTTTGGACAGTGTTTATTGAGACACGTAAAGTCAACACACATGCGAAGGACTTTCATGTTTTTCTTTGGCACCATCACTGGGTTAGCTACCCACGTGGCTTTTGTAGATATCTCCCTAATAAAACCAGCTTCTCGGAGTCGATCAATCTCTGATAGCATAGCTTTGCGGTTTGGTTCCGAAAAACACCGCAAAGGTTGTTTGATTGGTCTCGCTATTGGATCCAAGTTTAGGTGGTGCTCGGCAAGTTCCCTGGGTACTCCTGGCATGTCAGCTGGTGACATAGGCATCCCCAATGGGCCTGCCGATGAGGGTACCCGGGGTTTACTGAAGGCCCACTACCCGAAGAATAAGAAGGTTCGGAAGCCCAAGATATTGTTAAGGAAAGCTAGAGTTGTAATAGGAAGCATTATTTGTAATCTTGCAGGAGGAGTTAGAAACCTACCCGGACTCTGTAAACTTGTACAATACGAAACCCTCGGCTCCACCTCCTATATAAGGGGGAGTCGAGGGACGCAGAAAGGATCGAATCATTGTCTCTCAAACCCTAGTTTTTACATCGTCGAGTACTTTTCGGCTGAAACCTTCGAGATCTACTTGCCCTCTACATCTAACGAAACCCTAGTCTACAATCTGTAGGCATTGACAAGTTGATACCTTGTCAATTGGCGCCGTCTGTGGGATCTAGAGGTTGCAAGGAGCTAATCTCGATGGCACGTCCAGAATCGTCGACTTCGTCGGTAGCAAGCAATGCGATGGATCGAGGTAAACAGGAAAAAACTGATCTAGTCGATTTTATTCCTCACCCGCCCTCCCGTTTGGATGCATGTGCGTATCTCGAGGAGCCCATCGTTATGAAGTTCGGAGAATTCCGATTCAGCGTCAACAAGGAAGGATCTTATCGTCTCGAAGTTCCGATCTCGTCGAAATTTTCCGCGATCGATTCTGACTTTTCGACAAGTGATGAAGAGTTTTCGTCGCCACATTTCATCGACACCAAGGCAAGCGACAAGTTCGTCAAGATCTTCAGCGACACATCCTTCGGGTCGACTGCGGACTCCTTTATAAGCAGCGACTCCGACAGCGTCAACAGCTTCATCGACAAATCTGCTGCCATCGGAAAGGTCTTCACCAATCTTTATGATGGTGTCACCAATCCCGACAAAAATCAATACTCAAAATATCATCAAGTGTATGCAATTGAAGAGCCAAGCCAAGCAGAACCAGAGACGTCAGAGGCTTTCGATGATTTGGGAAACACATACGTCGATCCCGCTGATCTCAGAAGAGGCTTAGGCACCAAATATGTCGGGACCTCACCTCGCGAAAGAGTCCAACTCCCGCAAGCAGCGTGGGATAGGGCTGCAAGAGCCATGGATGGTTCAGAACCAATGACCACCACAGCTACTGCCGAGGAATTACAAGCCTATCAATATAGACTTGCTCGTGTGAGTAGGGAGTTGGAAAAACAAACAACATCCCTGAATAGAAGAAAAGAGGCAGCATCCGCGTCAAAGCGGCCGAGCGCAGAGCTCAGTCGACAATCAGGAACTTCAGGAGATAGTCACAGAGAAGCTCGGAGGAGGGCAATATCTCGGCTGCAAAATATACCTGAAGCAGAGAGAGGCAACATAATTCAAAATCTCGACATGTCTTTCATGTCGATTGATACAAGGGGGAATATCATCCCGAAAACGCCAGAAGCAGGATACATGGCAACGCAAGCTTACATCCTCGCGTCCAGACCACCCCCCGGAGACCCGAGAGAAGCATTGTTCAATATGGCAATGGCTGGAGTTGGAGTCATGGGAACAGCATTCACAGCTACACCTCCCGAAGGAACTGCAAGGCAAAATAGTCCACGACCTACTACTGTAGTGCAAGATCCACCAAGAACAAGTGGGGCAAGAGATACGGCGGCTCAAGTAAGGGTAGACAGAGCGCGGCAAGAAAGAAGAGAACATCGGCATTCACCAGAAGTTGCCGATGAAGATCTGTGCGGGCTTCCGTGCTTTACGAGACGAGTCCGAAAAACTCGAGTACCAAAAGGGTTTAAGTTACCCGAGAATTTCAAAAAATTCGACGGTCTGCAGGATCCCGAGGATTGGCTCGTTGATTATCTCGAGATGGTGAAGCTGGTAGGAGGAACCAGAGCAACAGCCATGCAAAGTATCCAAGTCCACCTAAGTGGTGCCGCGAGATCTTGGATAAAGAAACTTTCCCCAGGTTCCATCGACAGCTGGGATAGTTTTGAAGATATTTTCGTGAGAAACTTCCGATCCACCTGCAAGAAACCTGCGTCATTGGAAGAGTTGAGGGCGTGCCGACAGAAACACGATGAGTCGATGAGAAAATATATACAGAGGTGGAACATTATTAAAAACTCGGCAGAAGATATATCTGACGAAAGAGCAATAGACGCGTTCGTGGCAGGAATCCGACGGGGAGACTTCGTCGAGGACTTAGGGAGAACCAACCCCAAGACAATATCAGCACTGATGGAGATAGCCAACAAGTGGGCAGATGGAGAAGACGCAATATATAACAAGCGACACAGGTCGCCAGAAGAGGATCGCGGTCGAAATTTTCAAAATAGAAGGCGATTTTCTCGCCAGTTCTACAACAATGACGCTCCCGGCCACATATCGGCTGGTTTCCGAGGAAATCCTGGAGGAAATAGTCGAGATGACTACCAAAGAAGTAATGAACAACAAGGCGACAATAGAGGTGATTCTCGCGGTCACAGGCAAAATAGTGGACCAAGGTTTCAAAGACCCTATGTGTCCCCCGAGGAGATGATGAATGGACCGTGTCAGATGCACTTTTTTCTCGATAGCAACGGAAAGAGACAATCAGGACATCTCCAAAAAGACTGCCGCAACTTTCAGGCAATGTTGCGAGCCGCAGGAATTGCAAATACCCAAGCAATGAATCGAAATCACCAGGGACCAAGGAGCGAGATACATCTCCCACCTCCTCCCGCGATTACAGACGAGAATCGGCACCAGCTCAGAATAGCGGCAGCACCACAACCACCTCCGTATTGTGATCCCAATTCTAATGGCGCAGTCTTGATGATTCAGAAAGCTAGGCCATCTAACAGGGCGCAGAAAGTAATTTCGCGGCAAGTATTCATGGCAGAAAAGATGCCTCCACCAACAGTCGACTACCTAAATTGGTCGGGACAGGATATCGGCTTCACAATTGCGGATCACCCGCAGCAGGTTCCTCGACCTGGGCAATCCGCACTTATTTTACCCGCAGTAATTGCCGGCTTCGACGTGTCGAGAGTTTTCATAGATGGCGGCAGCAGCTTAAACCTTATGTACGCAGATACACTAAGGAAGATGAACATATCCCTAGCAAATCTAGCACCAACTGACACACGTTTTCACGGGATCACGCCAGAGAAACCAAGTTATCCATTGGGCAAGATTAATCTTGACGTTCAGTTTGGGACCCGAGAAAATTACAGGATAGAGAAATTGGAGTTTGAAGTTGTGGATTTCCCGTCGCAATATCATGCTTTGTTGGGACGACCAGCGTATGCTAGGTTTATGGCGGTACCTCATTATACGTATTTACTGTGGAGGTTACCTGGACCCAAAGGACCAATCACAGTCAAAGGAAGCTTTGCATTAGCTGACAAATGCGACAGAGATTTTCATCAACTGTCAGAAACCTTCGGGATGCAAGCAGAATATATGGCGCCAAGGCAAACTGATTATGATGTTTTGCCAGACACAGGGAGGCCGCTCAGGGAACCAACCTTTAACACGGCGAAGGACTCAAAAGAAGTGCAAATCCACCCGACGGACCCGAAGAAAACGATGTCCATTGCAACAAATATGGATCTCGCATAGGAAAGCGCGCTCGTCAAGTTCCTCCGTGAGCACTGGAAAATCTTCGCATGGTGTCCAGCTGACATGCCAGGAGTACCCAGGGAACTTGCCGAGCACCACCTCAACTTGGATCCTCTCGCGAGACCAATCAAACAACCCTTGCGGCGTTTTTCGGAACCAAACCGCAAAGCTATGCTATCAGAAATAGATCGACTTAAGGATGCTGGTTTTATCAAAGAGATATCTACAGAAGCCACATGGGTAGCTAACCCAGTGATGGTGCCGAAGAAACACACGAAAGTCCTTCGCATGTGCGTCGACTTTACGTGTCTAAATAAACATTGTCCTAAGGATCATTTTCCCCTCCCAAGGATCGATCAAATCATCGACTCCACGGCAGGATGTGAACAACTTTCCTTCTTGGATGCATACTCTGGTTATAACCAGATCAGACTAAAAGAAGATGATGAGGCCAAAACAGCGTTCATAACACCTTACGGCGTGTTTTGTTACAAAACAATGCCCTTTGGTTTGAAAAACGCGGGAGCAACATATCAGCGGATGATGCAGAAGTGCCTTGCAACACAGATTGGGAAAAATGTACAAGTCTACATCGACGATGTCGTGATAACATCAAAGAAGGGGTCAACACTGATCAAAGATTTGAAGGAAACCTTCGACAACCTTGACAAGTTTTGCCTCAAGTTGAACCCAACAAAGTGCTCCTTTGGCGTTCCTGCGGGAGAACTTCTTGGATTCTTAGTATTAGCAAGAGGGATCGAAGCTAATCCCGAAAAAATACAGGCCATCGTAACTATGAGGAAGCCAACAAAGTTGAAAGAAATACAACAGCTGACGGGGCGAGTCGCAGCTTTAAGCAGATTCGTCGCCAGGCTAGGAGAAAAGGCGCTGCCATTCTACGCATTGATCAAACAAGGGGAGAAATTTCAATGGAACGAGGAAGCAGATAGGGCCTTCGAGAACCTGAAGCGCACAATTTCGACACCACCAATTTTGGTAGCGCCTAAAGAGAAAGAACCTCTCCTACTATACATTGCAGCCACACCCCAAGTGGTCAGCACGGTTTTGGTAGTCGAGAGAGAGGAAGAAGGAAAGCTCCATGGAGTTCAGAGGCCAGTATATTTCATCAGTGAAGTACTGTCTCCGTAAAAATAGCGGTACCCTCAGTACCAGAAACTGGCATATGGAGTATTTACGACAGCAAGAAAATTGCGACACTATTTTTCGGCGCACCCGATAATAGTGGTCAATGAAGCTCCTCTGTCAAATATATTGAACAACCCAGAAGCTACGGGTCGTGTCTCCCTTTGGGGAATAGAACTTTCTCCTCGGGACATCACGTATGAAAAAAGAAAGGCAATAAAATCGCAGATCCTACCGGACTTTATCGCAGAGTGGATGGAGCTACAAAATACGGGACCTCCAGATTTATCGAGAACCTGGACTATGAACTTCGACGGGTCTAAAAGGTTAGAAGGCGCCGGAGCAGGCGTGATATTGGTATCACCTGAAGGCGACAAGCTGAAGTATGTCTTGCGGATGACGTTCCCAAACGCATCTAACAATGAAGCAGAATATGAAGCTCTCATACACGGGATGAAGATGGCAAAGGCTTGCGGTGCAACCCGACTGAAAATTTTCGGCGACTCGCAGTTGGTAGCACAGCAAGTTATGAACCAATGTGATGCAGTCAATGAGAGCATGATAGCATACAAGGAGATGTATAATGAGCTGGAAAAATTGTTTGATGGATGCGAGGTCAACCACATCAGCAGATTGAGCAATGATGAAGCCGACGTCCTTGCAAACATCGGGTCACAATGTCTCGCGATCCCTTCAGGCGTGTTTTGGTAAGAAATAAGTGAGAGATCAACAAAGCCAATGAAAACAAAGAAGAAGGAGAAGGAAGAGAAACCTTCGGATGTCACCAAAAAATCACTGGAAGAAGAAGAAGAGGAACAAGAGCTAGTCATGATGGTGCAAATTCTATGGATGCAGGCATACATATCATACATCCTAAGAAAAACAATACCCGACGATCCAGTTGAAGCAAGGCGAATCATTAGGCGATCTAAAGCTTTTACTGTGGTAAAAGGGGAGTTGTATAAGCGAAGTATTTCGGGCGTATTACAGAGATGTGTCACACCCGAAGAAGGAGGATCATCCTGAAAGATGTACACGAAGGAATATGCGGGCATCACGCAAGCAGCCGCGCTATCGCGGCTAAAGTCTTCAGAGCGGGATTTTATTGGTTAACTGCAATCGAGGACGCGAAGGAAATAGTGCGAACTTGTGACGCGTGTCAAAGATTCGCCGCCAAACCTCATTCTCCGGCAGCAGAACTGATGCCAATCCCATTGTCTTGGCCCTTTGCTCAGTGGGGTCTCGATATGGTGGGAAAACTACACAAAGCTTCGCCAGGCGGATATGAGTATATGCTCGTTGCTGTCGACAAATTTACTAAATGGATAGAAGCAAAGCCGATAAATTCACCGGATGGCGCGTCAGCAATCAAGTTTGTGAAAAGCATCGTCTTTCGATTTGGAGTACCTCACAGCATCGTCACAGACAACGGCAGTAACTTTACTTCCAAGGAATTCAAAGCATATTGTGCAGAAGTAGGCATCAAACTGAGTTTTGCGTCTGTCGCACATCCACAGACCAATGGTCAAGTCGAGAAGGCCAACGGCATTATCTGCAATGGTATCAAGAAGCGCTTGTTGGGACCATTGGAAAAAGCTCGACATACTTGGCCAGAGGAGCTGCCAAGTGTGTTGCGGAGTATTCGAACAACACCAAACACGGCGACGCAGGAGACGCCATTTTTCCTGGTCCATGGAGCTGAAGCAGTATTGCCGATAGAAATAGAACATGATGCTCCAAGAGTTACGGAATACAATGAAGAAACTTCGAGAAAAGCCTTAGAAGATGATGTCGACGCACTTGATGAAGCTCGAGATGAAGTCCTGTCACGAGTTGCCAAGTATCAACAGGACCTGAAAAATTACCATAGTCGACGACTGCGACCGAGGTCTTTCCAAGTTGGCGACTTGGTTTTGCGACTAAATCAAAAAAGTCATGAAAAACTCGAGTCACCATGGCTTGGACCTTACATAGTCACAGAGGTAATCGAAGGAGGAGCATACAGACTCAAGGACAAGAAGACGGGGATTGCTGAGCCAAATCCTTGGAACGTGGCACAGCTCAGGCGCTTCTACGCCTAGATGCCGAAATATAGTCTCCTCTGTAAACATACAATATACTGAAACGCTCGCGAGTTTTCATACGCACTCTTTTCCTTTTTCGGGGCACCGAGTGGGGCCGGGAAAGGTTTTTAATGAGGCGGGCTCGCGGTGCTGCAATATAATAAAGATAGTGGAATTATATATCTTTTCGACAGGCTCGGGGGCTCTCACCCAGACGATACAATATATATATATATCGCTTTGGTATAAAGTACCTCGCCAAATAAAACTACGTCGTAAAATAGCAATCAACAGAAAAGCTCAGGGTTCGCACCCGCAAAAATAGTGTACAAATATAAATTATCTTGCCCTGAGACAACCTCGCATTATAACAAGAGAAAAATATCGCCATCAAAACGCCCGGGGGCTTGGCACTGAAAAACAGAAAAATAGTAACTTTACAATATAGATTATGTTTACTACACACAAGATACAATCCTTGGAGCAACAAAACTTCAAGAGCTACCCAGTATATTATCTATTGTCAGCCTGTTGCGGTCAGAAACCCACTGGCGAGCAGCGACGGGCAACACAGTAGAGCCGGGAACAACTTAGGGCTGCGGCTGGCCCTGGTCCCTCCGAGCGACGGCCCGCAAAGCCTCCGGCACGCACGTCCGATGCTGGTGCAAGGGCGTGCCACCTGACCTATACCTGGTTAGGAAGGTGATGGAGATGCCTCGCTTAGTTTCCTGCATGGCATACACGTAAACATTAAATACGAGCCTCGATCGGCTCTCAGGTTGTCCTGTGAATCGGCTCAAGGAGCCGATCCACCCATGATTCGTACGAGGTGCACGAATATATGGTGGTCCTGCTTGATCAAAATAAAGCTAAAACGATCTACGACGATTTGGGGTTTTCACCGCATAATCGGATCATCCTACTCACGATTGGGCCTCGCGGCCACGCACGGTGATCGTAAGCCGATCCTAGATAGGGCCTAAAAACCAACACGAGGTTGATCCTCGGAACATCCTATCTAGGACTAGCAAACGACACCCTACGCGCCGCTGGATCCTCCAACCCTTTGTAAGGCCTAACTATTGCAGATATTAAACTAATCCTTGAAGAACAAGGAGCAACCGTAACGGATCGGATCTACTAAATAACGATCAAGCGGGGTGCCGCCCCTACACCTAAGATAGGTGTAAGGGCGGCTAGATGCGCAAGGGTTGCACTACGACAGCATATGATACGAAGAACAATGCTAACCCTAACACATCTAAGATAACTACGTTGCTCGCCATCAAAAAGGCTTCAGTACGAGCAACGCATGAACAACAAAGAAGCTTATGCTGCCTAGATCGCAAGATGCGATCTAGGCAGCATGATGCTTACCGGTAGAAACCCTCGAGACGAAGGAGTTGGCGATGCGCCGAGATTGATTTGGGGTGAACGTTGGTTGTTGTTTATTTCATAAACCCTAGATACATATTTATAGTCCGTAGACTTTCTAACGTGGGAATAATCCCAACCGTGCACGAGACAAACTCTAACTAACCGACACGTATCCTACTATGTTACAGATACACGGGCCAACTAGCCCAAACTTTGCATACAAGGCCGATTCACGTATTTCTTCCGTATATAATCTTCAAGTCCATCTTGGTCGCGGCCCACCTCTGACTCGGTCAAATTCTGGTGATAACACATGCCCCCCTGGTTTTGGAATTGATAATTCCAAAATCGCTCTGCTTTTTCTTCGTCGGGTCATGTCATGGCAGAGCAGAACCGCTGCAGTATCCTTCATCATGATGCCTTGTCTTCTCAACTTCTCTGCAAAATTTGATAGCTTTAGCATCACTCCCTCGGAAACTGCAATGGCATTAAATCTCCACTAGGCTCCTTCTTGATTTAACTGCGCCGATTGATTAGCCCTCTTCATCCTCTTCCTCTGTTCTAGCTATCGGCACCGAAAAACCCTCTTCCCCTGTAGCAATGTCTTCCTCTTCCTCAGTCTCCTCCGGCCTCTCCCTCCAGTCCTTCTCCTCGAGCGAACCGGAGTGGAACTCCGATCATATGCCAGACGGCGACCTGCCTCTGACCGATGGGGAAGACGACCTCAAGTTCCTCATCGAAGGGAAGCTGATAAGCGAAAGCGAAGACGACCTCCATCCCTGGGTGAAACCCACCTCCTCCGACGGGAAGGAGGAAGAAGAAGAAGTAGGGGAAGAAGAGGAAAAGAAGGAGGGCGACCCCTCCTCCCCCGCTAAGCTTCTGCCGGCAAAGAGATTCCGCGCTTGGGCGGACAGCGAGGACGACGATGATGATGAGGAGGAAGAGGAGGAGAATGGATCCTCCTCCTCCATCGGATACCCGCCGACAAAGCGCTTCCGCTCTTGGGCGGACAGCGAGGATGATGATGATGATGAGGAAGACGAAGCTCCGGCCGAGGGCTGGGGCAGCAGCGACGAGGAACTTCCTGGGAGCAGCGCCGACGACATCGACGACGGCGATGATGAGGACAGCGACAACTAGTAGAGTAGGACTAGTAGTAGCAGTGCACTAGGCACCAGATCCCCCTTTTGAGAGCCATCGGCTCTTTCCTGTAAAGCCGCTCCTTTGAATCAATGAGAATTGTTCTATCAATTTATCTTTCAATTAATCCAATCTCAATCCTTCCGCTTGCCACACCAAGACCGATAGCAACGTATCGGATTTTTTTTTTAGACGCCCATGAAGCCGGACTCAGATACCGATTAGACCGTCAGTCAAGCACTTCTCAAATTTAGACTGTGATTTGATACCTGACCATGATATTTCGCAATCCTATAGCCGATGACTGTTCATCGGCTATTTTGAGAATCCAGTTTCCTTCCTTTTCTTGCAGCAACAGGACGGTCCAAACCCTGTAAAAGACGACGGCTTCCCTTTCCGGCTCCTCTCCGTAGTTTCAGCAGTCTTCTTCTGCAAACAGCTCACCGCTTTCGGAGAAGGTCATGATGCAGGGTCAGCCGATGCAACTCCAATTAGCTCCCAAGAATAGAGCATCTACCAAGTTAGTTGCCCCCCGAGCCTTAATCAAGGCGAGAATATCAGCGAGGATGCACAGATCAAACAAAAAAGGCTTTGACCTCAGGTAACCTGGTAATCTGAGACAGCCACCAGGAAAAGTCAGCCAAACTTGCCCCCATTGATCAGCTTTCTTCCCTCGAACGCCGATGTCTTGCATGCCAAATTGATGCTACCGCTGAACTGGCACAAAGGGTTGTCGGCTCATTGCAGCCGAGGCTGCTCTCATTGTACATTCCCTCCAAGGAAACAGAAGCTCTTGAAGCCGAACTGAAAACCATCTTGGCGAAAATCTGAGCCTTGAGCACATATCCGGTAGGTCTTGTATAATTGTACTAGAGTCGATGACTGTGCATCGGCTTTGTTCCTTAATTCTAAAGTCGATGTCCTTGCATCGGCTGTATATCAAGTTTTTTTTTACCGGCCGATTTTTCCTATCGGCCCCCAATGTTTCACTGCACACATGTTTATCTGCCCCTGTTCATCTGATTAGATGCCCCCCGAGCCGAATCTGCCAGGTACTGCAGATATTGGCTTTGTAGTGCACCAAGGCACTGTATTTGCGCGTCGGCTCCGTTAGGAATGTGTTGACTCTCATCAGCCGACGTAAAACCGCTGCCCAGTAGATTGATGTTGAACACAAGCAGAACACATGGTGAAGATAATTTTGGCCGATTGCTGGAATCGGCCTCCATATTGGTCGAATCGCTCAATGAAGGTTTTGTAGTGTCCCTTCACAGATCTTTGGGGCCGATCCCACGGATCGGCGTCGACACGTTTGCTCATTGGTTTGCTCTTGCTACTCGGTCAGGCCAGTGGATAAGACCAGCCTAACCCTGCCCTTCGTCACGTCGATGCGCTCACAGTCGTCCAAATTGATACCTGAGAGTGGCTCTTGGCCTGCTGCTTCCCAAGCATTCATGCCGGCCGTTGAAATCTCGGCTGAGTCATCGGCCTGGACGACCTCTACCTCATCTCCGTCCCACTGTATTACGCCTTGGTGCATCGTGGAGGGAATGCAACAGTTGGCGTGGATCCAATCTCTTCCTAGCAGAACAACATAGGTGCTCTTGCTATCGACGATGAAGAACGTCGTAGGGATAGTTTTCCTTCCTACGGTCAAATCCACGTTCAGAACACCTTGTGCGTCAGACGCTTGGCCGTTGAAATCGCTCAATGTCACGTTGGTCTTGATCAGATCCGAGCTAGAGCGTCCCAACCGACGTAGCATAGAGTATGGCATGATGTTGACTGCCGCTCCGGTGTCCACCAGCATCTTGTTGACAGGCCTCCCATCGATATAACCTCGCAAGTACAAGGCCTTCAGATGTCGGTAGCTTCTTTCTCGTGGCTTCTCAAAGATAACCGGCCGTGGGCCGCAGTCAAGTTGTGCCACAGGTGCCTCGTCTAATCCTGGAGCACTGAACTCCGAAGGAAGGATGAACACCATGTTTGTGCCAGCCGATGTTTCATCATCGGCTTTCCTTTGCTTGGGGCGCCACTCCATTTTTGGTGGTCGACCTTCTTCATCCAGGGTTCGCTGGATCTTCGCGGCCAGATCAGGCCGCGCCTTCCTTAGCGTGTGCAGATATAACCTTTCGGCTTCCTCCAAGCCACGCAATCGCTGAACCCTACGCTTTTGGGAACGGCTGAGTCCATCAGGGCACCACCTTGGCCGGTGGTACCTGTCTTCTTCTTCTTCATTGTCTTCCAAATCCTCGAGATCTTCTACTCGAGGGGACTCAGCGTGCTTGCTTCGAGGCGGGAGAGGACCTAGGCGTTGGAACACGGACACGTTAGCTGCCTCCCTCTTCTTCTGGTTACATTCTGGGCAATTGCCGATTGTAGGCAATCGGCTCATTCCTGAGTCCCAGCAGTGTCTGAAGAAGGGACAGTCCCAGTGCCTATCCTCGTCGTCTCGCTCCCTTGACTTTTCCTTGGCGCGGCGCTCGTACTCCTCCTCATCGCGATCATGCCGACGATGTCTTCTGGCTTCTCTAGCCAGACGATCTCTTTCATCATCATCGCTGGATCGTCGGCGTTGGTCATACTGACTCACATACTTGTTGAGGAGGTGATCAGAGAGAGGTCGCTGATATCTTACGTTCCTTACTTCTCCCTCTGTGATGTAGCGCTTGCCATCGTGCCGGAGCCGATTGCGTGGAGCGGCCTCCTCTGTGTCCTTGCTACGAGAGCAGCTGCCCTCGTCTCCGTCCTTGCCAGCGTGGTGTCCAGGTCCTACCATGTTGATGCTGAACGAGGATCCTGGCTGGCAACCTTCAGGGTAAGTGCACTCCACCATGTTAACGGCGGGGAAGGGGTAGGTGTCGACCTTCATGGCGTACTGGCTAAAAATCAGACGTCCTTGTTCTATCGCCATTTGGATCTGCTGACGCGAAACCCTGCAGTCGTTGGTGGCATGGGAGACCGAGTTATGCCATTTGCAGTATGGCTTTCCGTTCAGCTCCTGTACCGTGGGGATTTTGAGGCCTTCAGGTATCTTCAACTGCTTCTCCTTGAGTAAGAGGTCAAAGATTTGCTCGGTTTTGGTCACGTCAAAATCAAACCCTCTGGGCGGACCTGGTGGCTTAACCCATTTGCAGGACACGGGGGCTGCCCCCCGAGTCCATTCAGCCATTGCTACTTCTTGATCTCCCGCAGAACCTTCGTCTTCATCTGCCTCGACCAGGACTACTGCACGCTTGAATTTATCCTGGTACAAGTCCGGGTGGCGCTGTTCATATGCCGACAGTTTCTGAACCATGTGCGCCAGTGAAGGGTAGTCTGCTTGGGAGGCCATGTCCTTGAGTGGTGAGGCAAGGCCCACCACTGCCAACTCGACTGCTTCCTTTTCAGTCACACGAGCCGAATAACATCGGTTCCTTAGATTTCTGAAGCGCTGGATGTATTCCGCCACGGTTTCTCCACGCTTCTGACGTATCTGTGCCAGATCGGCAATGCCGGCCTCGGAAGCTTCTGAGTGAAACTGCATGTGGAACTGCTCTTCCAACTGCTTCCAAGTCCGGCTCGAGTCTGGTGGCAACGAAGTGTACCACCCGAAAGCCGATCCCGTGAGGGACTGTGCGAAGAACCTCACGCGTAGTGGATCCGACGCTGAGGCCGTTCCTAACTGTGCCAAATATCGGCTCACATGCTCGATGGAGCTGGAACCATCTGATCCACTGAATTTGGAGAAATCAGGGAGCCGATATTTGGGTGGTAGCGGGACCAATTCGTACTCGTCGGGGTACGGCTTGGAATAGCCGATTGTCCTCCTTTTCGGCACCATGCCGAACTGGTCTCTCAGTATGGTACTGATTTGGTCCGCGGTGCTGGCTGCAGGAGTTGAACTCTGAAGATTCGCCGGGGTGGCGTACTTAGCCAGCCATGCTTGCTTTTCCAGCTCTGAGCCAACTGCAGGAGCTGAGCTCTGGAGGTTCGTCGGGGTGGCATAATTAGCTAGCCACGTCTGCTTCTCAAGATCTATCGCTGACGTTCCTCCTGCTTTCCCAGAAGTCCCTGATGTTGCGGCCTGGTTTGTGAGCGCCCAGTTACCGCAGTCTGGCACGTATGTGCACATGTACCCGTGAGGGATCTCCTTAGGCGCCTCATGCAAGAACTGGCAGTCACTAGGGTCACCACCGATCTTGTAGACGACGAATGCCGGTGAATTTGGCACTTCTGGCGCTGCCAACGCAAATGGCAGCGGTGGACGGGACTGGAGTGGCATCTCTCCTTGGTGTGTCCCGAGAGCTGGTCCTGACGGAGAGTCTGGTGCCTCATGATCTCCTGGATCACCCGGAGAGCGACACGCTCCAAAGTGTTCACCAGGTTCTCAGAGTGGCGGTGCAGCGAGTGAGCCACCATGTAGTTGATCTCCTGACGCAGGGACCTGGTGCGTTCTTCTGATGGGGCGGATAGGTCTATTCCATCGAGCGCACCGTTAGGCGAGAACCCTTTCCACCTGATGCCATGTGAACGGGTTCTGTGAAAAGAGCCGATGAGGTCGGCTTCGAGGATCGCTTTGACCTCGTCATACTTCTTCTTGAGCTCGTCGGTCAGATCCTCGTACGTGACTGGGGTGCCGTCCGCCATCTCAGATGTAGACGGCGATGTGGTTGATGTCGAAGCTTGTCCCACCTGGCGTGCCAGAATGTGTTGTGGTCAGAAACCCACTGGCGAGCAGCGACGGGCAACACAGTAGAGCCGGGAACAACTTAGGGCTGCGGCTGGCCCTGGTCCCTCCGAGCGACGGCCCGCAAAGCCTCCGGCACGCACGTCCGATGCTGGTGCAAGGGCGTGCCACCTGACCTATACCTGGTCAGGAAGGTGATGGAGATGCCTCGCTTAGTTTCCTGCATGGCATACACGTAAACATTAAATACGAGCCTCGATCGGCTCTCAGGTTGTCCTGTGAATCGGCTCAAGGAGCCGATCCACCCATGATTCGTATGAGGTGCACGAATATATGGTGGTCCTGCTTGATCAAAATAAAGCTAAAACGATCTACGACGATTTGGGGTTTTCACCGCATAATCGGATCATCCTACTCACGATTGGGCCTCGCGGCCACGCACGGTGATCGTAAGCCGATCCTAGATAGGGCCTAAAAACCAACACGAGGTTGATCCTCGGAACATCCTGTCTAGGACTAGCAAACGACACCCTACGCGCCGCTGGATCCTCCAACCCTTTGTAAGGCCTAACTATTGCAGATATTAAACTAATCCTTGAAGAACAAGGAGCAACCGTAACGGATCGGATCTACTAAATAACGATCAAGCGGGGTGCCGCCCCTACACCTAAGATAGATGTAAGGGCGGCTAGATGCGCAAGGGTTGCACTACGACAGCATATGATACGAAGAACAATGCTAACCCTAACACATCTAAGATAACTACGTTGCTCGCCATCAAAAAGGCTTCAGTACGAGCAACGCATGAACAACAAAGAAGCTTATGCTGCCTAGATCGCAAGATGCGATCTAGGCAGCATGATGCTTACCGGTAGAAACCCTCGAGACGAAGGAGTTGGCGATGCGCCGAGATTGATTTGGGGTGAACGTTGGTTGTTGTTTATTTCATAAACCCTAGATACATATTTATAGTCCGTAGACTTTCTAACGTGGGAATAATCCCAACCGTGCACGAGACAAACTCTAACTAACCGACACGTATCCTACTATGTTACAGATACACGGGCCAACTAGCCCAAACTTTGCATACAAGGCCGATTCACGTATTTCTTCCGTATATAATCTTCAAGTCCATCTTGATCGCGGCCCACCTCTGACTCGGTCAAATTCTGGTGATAACACAGCCGTTCATTATTTATGGCGCGAGTACTATGTTCCGCATAACTGCCTTTTACGAAGAATTCAGCGTCTAGTCGAAGAAGTTCATCCATCATATCTTCGGCAACAGGAGTCATAACGTCATCATATTTGCCGAAGTTCCTTTTTCTCTTCGCCATCTTCGCCAGACATTTCGGAACAATTTGACTCATATCTAATTTCGGACAGCAGATTTTTATCATAATCATGGCGAACCTCGCGCCAGCAGCTAATTGGGCTCGCACAAATCCATGGATTCGAGGAGCATCTCGAAATTGTTCCATCAAAGCGGGAAGCGTCTCTGGCATCTTATTACGTGGAAACATGGTCCCGTAAACTAAAGACAAGGTCCTCGTGCAAAAGTCGAGAAAATCGCATACCTGAAGAGCACGATCTTGAAATCTGACGATTTGGCGAGTCCGTTCAGGTGTGCCCCAAAAATTTGAACCATGATCACGTGCAAGCTTCAGAAGAGCATTAGAACGAGCTTCAACATGTTCATCTTCCGTAGCAGCATTCAAAAAGGCACCTATATCGATAAGATCAGCGGGCAACAAGAAGACAACTAAAAAAGAAAGATAAAGTGTGACAAAGATACCGAAGCATACCTGCCATATCCAAGCTAGCATCTGTTAGCAGTTCAAGCATGAAATTTTCTCGAGACATAGCTGCAGCAGCTTCAGCAATGGCGGCATCTTTCTCGATTATAGCATCCTGAGCTTGTCGGAGTGCTACTTTTTCCCCCTCAGAGGATTTCCGAGATTGTTCCATAAACATAAGTGATTGCTTCTTCATAGACTGGAGCTGTTGTTGAAGCTCTTTCAAATCTTCTGCCGAAGTCTTATTCGCAGAATCTTCGACAAAATTAACAGTGACAGGGGTTTTCTTCGAAGGAGGCAAAGGAACAACCTCGGAAGGACCAGGAGTTGACGTATAGTTGTCAAAAATTAACTGGAAAAAAGAGAAATTTCGACATCAATCATTGAGCAAAGATAGATTTCCATTCATTCCCATAATATATACATGTCTATTACAAAAGAAGGACCTCTAGAGACTTACTAAAGCAGTCATCGCCAAGAACACTATGGCAACAGTGCCAAAAGAAGGAGATAAGGTAAAAAGAAAAAAAAGCAAAGGGGCATTCAACTAGACCTCCGGCTTTGATGAGCTAGGAGTCGAAGATGGCTTGATCCCGAGATAGGACAAGATTTTCTTCGTATTGGGCTTAGCCGCCTTGATCAGCGATCGCCATTTTGGCTGTTCTATCTGCTCCGTGTCGCCTACTTTCGCCCAGTCGATAGTTTGTTGACTATCAGCAACCAAGGCAACAGTGTTTTCAACAGCGACCTTCTTATTTTCCTGGCGCATCTTCAGCCCAAGATCTTCTGGTGGATTAAAGCACTTAGCCAGAGCAAGGAAAGTCGCGGGTTCCTCTTTCTTCGGGAAGAAGTAGGGGAAGAGTCGCGACAACCCTGCTTTAGCTTGATCAATGCCCTCGCGTGCTTCTGTTCCATGAAATTCAAGGAACGAAACGGCGTCAAGAAGAGAATCATTGTCGGGGTCTTCAAGCTCAAATTCTTGACATGTTCTATCTGTCAAGATAAAAACTTAATGATCAATAAACGAGCGAAAGAAAGAAAGTTCAAGAGATATGAAGTGGTTCAGATACTTACTGACAAAGCGACGATTTTGCGTCCTTATGCGCTTAAGGACCGCTTCCTCGCGAGCAGATTGTGCAGCTATATGCTCACTCAGCGAAGTCTCGGCATCATGAAGTCTCTTCCTAGGATCTTCGACACCAGCAACATCAGTCTTGGCTTTGTCAGCCTCTGCTCTAGCTCGAACAGCATCTGATTCGGCTTCCTTGCGGGCCGCTTCACTTTGCTCCAGTTTCTGAGAAAGATCGTCGGCAAGCTTGTTGGCCTCTGCAAGTTTCTCTGTCAAAATAGAAAAGAAAAGTCAAAATTGCGATAAAAACAAGAGCAAGAAGTCAGAAACAACGACAGCAAAAAAGTTATTACCTTCAGTCCTGCTGGCATATTCACGGTACCCAATAAATTGGGATCCGATACAAACAAGCTCTTTGATCATGGGCTGTCAAAGAAGAACAAAGAAAGAAAATATCGGTACGAGAAAAATATGAAGGCATAAAAAAGCAAATAGAGGAAATATAGGTACTGGTAAGAAAGTCAAAAAACTTACATCATCTAAGAGCGGATTAGAAGAGCTGCCCAACTGAGGGGCAGGCTCCATCATCGTTTCAACCCTTGTCCTTTTGGGTGAAGGAGCAAGAGGGCTTGAAGGAGGAGTGGTGGTGACGACGTTTTGTTGAGGAGGCGAGGATTCTTCTCCCTCAACTGGCGTCTCCGAAACAGTTAAAGTATGTGACGTGCTCGTTCGAGGAGCCACGTCAACAATTGGTGTTTCTTCCTCATCATCACTGTGATTAAAAATCGACAGTATAAAAAACGAGATAAGACAAAAAACTTCGAGTACAGAAATAAGGGGAAATAAAAGTGACTCACGAGCTGACGAGGGATTCGAGATATGGATCATAAGTTGCCTTCTGACGTGAAGGATCAATTTCTTCGGCTTTGGAGGTGCCGGAATCTTCAACATCATTCCTTTTCCTTTTGTTCCTTGGAGAAACAGCAGGAGGAGGAGATTGTGCCGATGCAGTGCCTTCAGAGGCAGCTTCCTTTTCAACAGATCCCGCAGATTTCCGAGAATATGCGGGTTCATTCACAAAAGAAGGGGCATCTTGGTTGTCATCAGTAACAACGGCCCTTTCCTCGACTTCTCCATCTTCAGGAAGGGGGGGAAGCGAGACAAGATTTGGATGGTTCTATATAAAACAGGGGAAGATGTCAATAAAAAAGGAATTACAGGAAAATAGCGAAGCAATAACAAATCAACCGACAAAAATTACCTCGGGAAGCGCATTGGTGGCGCTGTATGGTTTTACACGACAGGAAGCAGGGACAGAATCTTTTTTGCTGAGAGAAGAGATTTTTTGGACAAGCTTTTCTAAATCCTTGACCTCCAAATCCACCGACAGCCGATCTACGTCCTCGTCACCAGCATACTTCCAGAGAGGATTTTTACGAGCCTGAAGCGGCTGCACTCTAGTCCTAAGGAAATAAGCCGTGATTTGGATACCAGACAGCTCTTTGCCGCGAGTATTTTGTAGCTCGTGGATACGAGCCATCAAGTTTTCTGTCGACGCCTTTTCTTCTTCGGTAGCCTCTGCGTCCCAGGAGCGGCGGCGAAGGATTTTTTCGGCGCCATCAAAAGGAGGGATGTTATCCTCAGCACATCCATGGTTTTCTTCCTGAATGTACAGCCACTTCTTGCGCCATCCTTGAACTGAGTCAGGGAGTTTGACGTCGAAGTAGTCGACAGTGGGACGAACAGAAACTACAACGCCGCCTATATTATAGGCGACATTGGGAGAGCCATTGCGGCGACAGAAAAAAATGCGCTTCCATAGCGCCCAGTTAGGCTGGACGCCAAGGAAGGCCTCGCAAAGAGTGATGAAGATGGAGATATGAAGAATCGAGTTTGGCGTGAGGTGGTGGAGTTGCAGACCGTAGATAAAAAGCAGCCCGCGGAGAAAAGGATGAATGGGGGCGGAAAGACCGCGGATGAGGTGGTCGATAAAACTTACCCGGTACCCCATTGGAGGGGTTGGGTAGCTCTCCTCGCTGGGGAAGCATAGAGCTTTAGGCTTCTTGCTGATCCCCAGTTTCTTCAGCATGTTGATGTCTTGGGTGGAAATCTTCGATCTTTCCCACTCCGCCGTCCCCAGATCCACGGCAGCCATGGAGGACTCCGGCGTGTTGTGCCTTGTCAATCGACGCGGAGGCATTAACAATGGCGCAGGGTTTGTAGCTTGGAAACGAGGAGCTTAGGTGGCTGTGAGTCGCAGGAGCAAATTTGCAGATGAGAGCAGGAGAACGGCGCAAGTGGAAGTGCTCGAGGAGGAAGAAGAAGTTCTTATATACAGGTGCGGTCAAGCGGCGGACCGTTGGATAAGGAAAATGTGTGGCAGATGGTAGACACATGGACACAAGGGTAAAAAAGTAATTCAACATTAAAGAAATTACGGTACGTGCGCCAGAAAAAGCGGAGGACGTGTGTCCCCCACTTTCACGACGTGTCAAGATAGTGGATCAATTGGGCCCGTAAGGCAGCGAGAGAAGACTTCTCGAAATATTTTTTGACTAGCAATCGTGGCTATCGTCAGCAATAACGTCACCTTGGCAGAAGGAAAAGTTCGACTCAACAGCTTCATAAAAGGCGACATGAAAAAAAATGCTGAGCCTTTGATCAAATACAAGTTTTTGATCAAATGCTCGGGGGCTACTTTGGAAAGAAGAAAAAGATCCAGAAAGACAAGATAGAAATGGTGTGAGCCTATGACCAAATACAAATATTTGATCATAGCCTCGGGGGCTACTCCCATCGGGAGCGCTGTTCGCGCACCCGAGAAATTATAAAACTTCGGGAGAGAAAAAATATAGCGGCATAAAGCATGGAGCCTACAACCAAGCACAAGTCCTTGGCTGTAGCCTCGGGGGCTACTCCCATCGGGAAGGCTGTTCGCGTGCCCGATGAAATCATAAAAAACAAGGAAGAAAAAAGGAGAGAAAGAAAAAGAAAGAATGCAAAGAAGAAAGATAGAAGAGCCAAAGAGTATATTTCAAGTTCTAAGTAACTCTGCATATACTCCCATCGGGAGCAAAATATAAGTCATCTTTGACTCAATAAAATGTTCCATTCCAACAGCCGAATAAGCACTCGACAATATATTCTCAGAACGCCAAAGTTGCGATCAATTTCTGAATGCCGCAGAACTTTGCGAAGGTAAGACCCCAGATCCGTTCTGTGAGGCGTGGCGCCGTCTCTGACGTCGGTTTGCTACTTTTATCCGTATCAATAGATACGAAGAAAAATCCTAACGGACGCGTTAGGTACCCGATAAATATAACTGGGACTCGACAGAATGGTAAGACCTTAAGCGGCACCTGTCGAAGTTTGCACCAGTATCCCGAGATCATGTCCAGGGACGTGATTTTGAAGTAGGTTTTTGCGGATTGCCACTAGAGCAGTTAACTAGTACCTGATCCGTCAGATGAACTAGCCCCAACTACCATTATCCCTGCACAATATAGAAACTTATATGAAAAAATATAGAAAGGTTTTTGAATTGTCGAGTAAAAATAAACAGTGGAGATTTTCCCTGATTCTACGATTCAAGCAAAATCTCGGGGGCTACTGACATAGGCATCCCCAATGGGCCTGCCGATGAGGGTACCCGGGGTTTACTGAAGGCCCACTACCCGAAGAATAAGAAGGTTCGGAAGCCCAAGATATTGTTAAGGAAAGCTAGAGTTGTAATAGGAAGCATTATTTGTAATCTTGCGGGAGGAGTTAGAAACCTACCCGGACTCTGTAAACTTGTACAATACGAAACCCTCGGCTCCACCTCCTATATAAGGGGGAGTCGAGGGACGCAGAAAGGATCGAATCATTGTCTCTCAAACCCTAGTTTTTACATCGTCGAGTACTTTTCGGCTGAAACCTTCGAGATCTACTTGCCCTCTACGTCTAACGAAACCCTAGTCTACAATCTGTAGGCATTGACAAGTTGATACCTTGTCAGCTGGACACCATGCGAAGATTTTCCAGTGCTCACGGAGGAACTCGATGAGCGCGCTTTCCTATGCGAGGTCCATGTTTGTTGCAATGGACGTCGTTTTCTTTGGGTCTGTCGGGTGAATCTGCACCTCCTTGGAATCCTTAGTAGTGTTGAAGGTTGGCTCCCTGGGTGACCTTCCTGCATCTGGCAACACATCATAATCAGTTGTGAGCCTTGACGCCATATATTCTGCTTGCATCCCGAAAGTTTCTGACAGTCGATGAAAATCCTTGTCACATTTATCAGCTAATGCGAAACTTCCTTTGACTGTAATTGGTCCCTTAGGTCCAGGTAGCCTCCATAGCAGGTACGTGTAGTGTGGTACCGCCATAAACCTGGCATATGCTGGTCGTCCCAACAAGGCGTGATATTGCGATGGGAAGTCCACAACTTCAAACTCCAGTCTTTCTATCATGTAGTTTTCTCGGGTCCCAAACTGAACGTCGAGATTAATCTTTCCCAACGGATAACTCGGCTTCTCTGGCGTGATTCCATGGAAACGTGTGTCGGTTGGTTTTAGATTTGCCAGGGATATGTTCATCTTCCTTAGTGTATCTGCATACATAAGGTTTAAACTGCTGCCTCCATCTATGAATACTCGAGATACGTCGAATCCTGCGATCACCGCTGGCAAGATAAGTGCTGACTGCCCTGGTCGAGGAACTTGCTGCGGATGATCCGCAATTGTGAAGCCAATATCCTGTCCCGACCAGTTTAGGTACTCAATCGTTGGTGGAGGCATCTTCTCTGCCATGAACACTTGCCGCGAGATTATTTTCTGCGCCCAATTAGATGGCCTAGCTTTCTGAATCATCAAGACTGCGCCATTGGAGTTAGGATCAACATATGGAGGTGGGTGTGGTGCTGCCGCTTGATGACCCACAAGTATAGGGGGCGTATCGTAGTATCTTCGATAACTAAGAATGTCGATCCCAACGAGGAGCAGAAGGTGTTGACAAGCAGTTTCGATGAATGATTCACTGTAAATTCTCACAGACAAGTATTCAGGGGGTTTTGATGTAACAGATGAATAAAGTACGAGTAAATAAAGTGCGAGAGTAATAATTGCAGCGAGTGGCCCAATCCTTTTTAGCACAAAGGACAAGCCGGTTTGTTTACTTATAATAACCAAACGTTCTTGAGGACACACGGGATTTTAGTCTAGTGCTTTCGCTACATACGGCTAATTAATCTTCATTGTTTTGATAAGTGTTGTGCGGGTGAACCTTTGCTAATGTACCGCCCTTCCTAGGACTAATACATACTTGTGATTATACCCCTTGCAAGCATCTGCAACTACAAGAAAGTAATTAAGATAAATCTAACCACAGCCTTAAACTCTGAGATCCTGCTATCCCTCCTGCATCGATATACCAACGGGGGCTCAGGTTTCTGTCACTCCGGCAACCCCGCAATTGGCAAACGAGTACAAGATGCATTCCCCTAGGCCCATAAAGGTGAAGTGTCGTGTAGTCGATGTTCACACGACACCACTAGAAGAATAACACCACAACTTAAATATCATAACATTGAATATTACTCAACCATACTTCACTACTAACATTTAGACTTCACCCATGTCCTCAAGAACTAAACGAACTACTCACGAGACATCATATGGAACATGATCAGAGGTGATATGATGATGAATAACAATCTGAACATAAACCTTGGTTCAACGGTTTCACTCAATAGCATCAATAACAAGTAGAAATCAACACCGGGAGAGTTTCCCCTATCAAACAATCAAGATCAAACCCAAATTGTTACAGCGGTGACGGCGTGCAGCGGTGGAGACGGCGGTGATGATGATGAAGATGATGATGATGGTGATGGAGATGATGTCCAGCTCGATGACGGTGACGATGGCGTCGATTTCCCCCTCCGGGAGGGAATTTCCCCGGCGGATCTCAGCCTGCCGGAGAGCTATTTTCTCTCTGGTGTTCTCCGCCCCGCAGAGGCGGCTGTGGCTCTTCGCGGTGTACCCTTGGAGCTTAGGTTTTCGGGACGAAGACGTACGCGAAGAAAAGGAGGCGATAGGGGGCTGTGGGCCCCCTCCTCACAGGGCGGCGCGGCCAGGCCTTGGGCCGCGCCGGCCTATGGGGTGGGCCCACCTCGGGTCCCCTCGGCTCCCCCTTCTGGCTCCCTTCTTCTTCTGGAAAAATAGGATTTTTCATATAATTTCCGTCAACTGTTGATCTTCCGAAATATTGCATTCTGACGGCGCTTTTTCCAGCAGAATCCTGACTCTGGTGCGCGATCCTCCAATAATCATGAAACATGCAAAATAGATGAAATAACATAAGTATTATCTCCAAATATGAAATATATCAATGAATAACAGCAAATTATGATATAAAATAGTGATGCAAATTGGACGTATCACCGCTATTCTGAGCTGGTGTCGATTTTCGTCCGTGATCGCGGGAGGAGGTGGTAGGTGGATCTCACTCCTGGGCCCCTGGGGGTTTCTATTTGTTGCTTGAACATTGGCTAGCCCTGCAACCCGCAACAGTCCTTCTGCAGATGTCCTGACTGCCTTCTCCCATTATTGTCGAGATAAAAATGCATCTGACATGGCCCGTTCATCATATCCTCGGGAGATACGAAAGGTCTCTGAAACCTTTGCCCTCTATTTTGCCTGTTATTCCGAGAATCATCTCTGTTGTCGCCTTGCTGCTCGTTACTCCTTTGATATTCATCTCTATTGTTTCCTCATGTGTTGCCCCGGAACCCAGCCGATATCTGGCCAGGAGCATCGTAACTCGAGATTTGTCGAGGAAATCGTCGTCTATTTTGAAAATTTCGACTGCGGTCCTCCTCTGGTGACCTGTGTCGTTTATTGTGAACAACATCTTCTCCATCTGCCCATCTATTTGCTATCTCCATCAACGCTGCCACTGTCCTTGGGTTGGTTCTCCCCAAGTCTTCGACAAAATCCCCTCGTCGAATTCCTGCCACAAACACATCTATTGCTCTCTCGTCAGATATATTCTCTGCCTAGTTTTTAATAATGTTCCACCTTTGGATGTATTTCCTCATTGATTCATCATGTTTTTGTCGACATGCTCTCAACTCTTCTAGTGACGCAGGTTTTTTGCAGGTAGATCGGAAATTTTTGACAAACACATCCTCAAAACTATCCCAGCTGTCGATGGAACCTGAGGGAAGTTTCTTTATCCAAGATCGTGCGGCTCCGCTCAAATGCACTTGGATGCTCTGCATGGCTGTTGCCCTTGTTCCGCCTATCAGCTTCACCGTCTCGAGGTAATCAACGAGCCAATCCTCGGGATCTTGTAGACCATCAAATTTTTTGAAATTTTTGGGTAACTTAAACCCTGATGGGACTTGAGTTTTTCGGACTCATCTCGTGAAACACGGGAGTCCACACAGATCTTCCTCAGCAACTTCTGGTGAGTGCCGAAGTTCCCTCCTGCTCTGTCGTGCTCTATCCACCCTTGCCTAAGTCGCTGAGTCTCTTGCTCCACTTGCTCTTGGTGGATCTTGCACTGCTGCGGTAGGTCGTGGACTATTTTGCCTTGCAGTTCCTTCGGGAGGTGTAGCTGCGAATGCTGCTCCCATGGCTCCACACCCTGCCATGGCCATGTTATACAACGCTTCTCTTGTATCTCCGGGAGGTGGCCTGGACGCTAAGATGAAAGCTTGCGTTGCCATGTATCCCGCTTCCGGTGTTTTTGGAATGATATTCCCCCTCGTGTCGATTGACATAAAAGACATATCGAGGTTTTGAATTAAGTTCTCTCTCTCAGCTTCAGGTATATTTTGCAGCCGAGATCTTGCTCTCCTTCGAGCTTCCCTATGACTATCTCCCGAAGTTCTTGAATTTCGGCTTAGCTCTGCCCTTCGCCTGCTTGACGCGGAGGCGGCTTCCTGCCTCTTGTCCAACTCGATTTTCTGTTTCTCGAGCTCCCTTCTGGTACGTGCAAGCCTATATTGATATGCTTGTAACTCTGCAGGTGTCGCCGTAATGGTCATTGGTTCTGTACCATCAATAGCTCTTGCGACTCGATCCCATACTGCCTGCGGAAATTGCACCATCTCTCGTGTTCCTGGACCGGTATATTTTGTTCCCAAACCTCGCGTGAGATCTGCAGGGTCAACATACGGATTTCCCGCATCGTCGAAGTTTTCTGACGTCTCCTCCGCTGGGCGACTTGGTTCTCCAATTACATAGATCTGATGATATTTTGGATTCTGAACTTTGTCGGGTTTGGTGACACCATCACTGAGATTGGTGAAGACCTTTCCAACAGTAGTGGATCTGGTGATGAAGTTGAAGCTGTCGACGTCGCTCGAGTCATCGCTTATATCGGAGTCCGCAGATGACTCGAAAGACATGTCGCTGAAGATCTTGGCGAGTTTCTCACTTGCCCTGGTGCTGATGAAGCGTGGCGATGAAATCTCTTCTTTGCCTGACTCTGTTGACAATGTTGAATCCGAAAAATCGGGATCGACCGCTGACAATCCCGACGAGATTGGAATTTCGAGGCGATATGATCCTTCCTTCTCGACGCGGAATTGGAACTCGCCGAACGTCATCTCCATAGGCTCCTCCAGATACGCATATGCATCCAAACGGGAGGGCGGGTGAGGAACAAAATCTACTAGACCAGTTTCGATCTGTTTACCTCTGTCCAAAGCGTTGCTTGCAGTTGATGAAGTCGACGATCTTGAACGTGCCATCGAGATCAGCTCCTTGTCGCCTCTACTCCCCACGGTCGGCGCCAATTGACAAGGTATTAACTTATCAATGCCTACGTATTGTAGACTAGGGTTTTGTTGGTAGTAGAGGGCAAGTAGATCTCGAAGTTTTCAGCCGAAAAGTACTCGATGATTATGAAACTAGGGTTCTATTGACAATTGATTCGATGCTCTCTTCGTCCCTCGACTCCCCCTTATATAGGAGGTGGAGCCGAGGGATTCGTAATACACAAGTTACAGAGTCCGGGAGGGTTTCTAACCCGTCTCGTAAAATTACAAGTCTCTATATTTCCTAATACAACTCTAACTTTCCTTAACACCAATTGGGCTTCCGATCTTCATATTCTTCGACTTGTGGGCCTTCATTAAACCCCGGGTACCATCTTCGGCAGGCTCATTGGGGATGCCTATGTCAGTAGGTAACATGTTAAGTGAGCTTGCATGCTTGTTCTAAGTTGTAAAAATTAGTTTTGATGCATGTTTAGTACTCTACCAAGTTCCTATAGTAGTTTCCCTCATGTATATGTCTCCAAATCAACTTTTATAATGTTTGTTGAAAAATTTCAGAAAAAGAAGATGCATAACCATACCTTTGGAGAAGTGTTCGAAAGAAAGACGACAAGCACGGGGAGGCCCTCAAGGGCAGCCACTCGAATTAGACGATCCTATAATGAGGATATAATCGCACCGAGCTTCGAAGTTGAAGAGGATAATGGAGTTCCTAATGCTTCATCCTTTCCATGCTATGACTTTTTGCGCAATGTAGGGCTGCTTGATGACTTCTTGTTCCTCATCAATAATGTGGGCTTATCTACCTATATGGAAGATGAGAGGAGTCAATACTACATGCTAACTAAAATCTTTGTTGAAAGCTTTAAGTTCAACAACACACACTTCACACCATCAGTTACATTTAGGATTTATGATAGGCCTATTACTATGAAGTTGAAGGATTTTTGTGTTGCATTGAATATTACTCCTGTAGGTAAAGCGAAGAAGATCGAGAAAAGCCCCAAAGCTTTGACTGAGCTCTATCGAGAAGTTACCAATGATGATAGCCGCACCATTCAGCGCGGCAAGATAAGAAACATTCAACTCCCTGCCATTAGATATTTCGCTTACTATCTTGCTATTAGCATTCTTGGTAGGGAGAGCACTAGCAACATTTCTAGTTATCATCTTGATTTTCTAGTTGCTGCTAGTTGCTGCATGATGGTGTGTAACTCACACGTTCGTTGGGAACCCCAAGAGGAAGGTATGATGTGCACAGCAGCAATTTTTCCCTCAGAAAGAAACCAAGGTTTATCGAACCAGGAGGAGCCAAGAAGCACGTTGAAGGTTGATGGCAGCGGGATGTAGTGCGGCGCAACACCAGGGATTCCAGCGCCAACGTGGAACCTGCACAACACAACCAAAGTACTTTGCCCCAGCGAAACAGTGAGGTTGTCAATCTCACCGGCTTGCTGTAACAAAGGATTAGATGTATAGTGTGGATGATGATTGTTTGCAGAAAACAGTAGAACAAGTATTGCAGTAGATTGTATTCAATGTAAAAGAATGGACCGGAGTCCACAGTTCACTAGAGGTGTCTCTCCCATAAGATAAATAGCATGTTGGGTGAACAAATTACAGTCAGGCAATTGACAAATAGAGAGCGCATGACCATGCACATACATGATATGATGAGTATAGTGAGATTTAATTGGGCATTACGACAAAGTACATAGACCGCTATCCAGCATGCATCTATGCCTAAAAAGTCCACCTTCAGGTTATCATCCGAACCCCTTCCAGTATTAAGTTGCAAACAACAGACAATTGCATTAAGTATGGTGCGTAATGTAATCAATAACTACATCCTTAGACATAGCATCAATGTTTTATCCCTAGTGGCAACAGCACATCCACAACCTTAGAACTTTCTCACATCGTCCTGCATTTAATGGAGGCATGAACCCACTATCGAGCATAAATAATCCCTCTTGGAGTTAAGAGCAAAAACTTGGCCAGAGCCCCTACTAATAACGGAGAGCATACAAGATCATAAACAACACATAGGTAATAGATTGATAATCAACATAACATAATATTCTCTATCCATCGGATCCCGACAAACACAACATATAGCATTACAGATAGATGATCTTGATCATGTTAGGCAGCTCACAAGATCCGACAATGAAGCACATGAGGAGAAGACAACCATCTAGCTACTGCTATGGACCCATAGTCCAGGGCTGAACTACTCACTCATCACTCCGGAGGCGACCATGGCGGTGAAGAGTCCTTCGGGAGATGATTCCCTCTCCGGCAGGGTGCCGGAGGCGATCTCCTGAATCCCCCGAGATGGGATTGGCGGCGGCGGCGTCTCTGGAAGGTTTTCCGTATCGTGGCTCTCGGTACTGGGGGTTTCGTCACGGAGGCTTTAAGTAGGCGGAAGGGCAACGCGGGGGGCCACACGAGGGCCCCACATGCTAGGGCCGCGCGGCCAGGGGCTGGGCCGCGCCGCCCTGCTGTGGCGGCGCCTCGTGGCCCCACTTCCTTTCCCCCTCGGTCTTCTGGAAGCTTCGTGTGAAAATAGGACCCTGGGCGTTGATTTCGTCCAATTCCGAGAATATTTCCTTACTAGGATTTCTGAAACCAAAAACAGCAGAAAACAGCAACTGGCTCTTCGGCATCTCGTTAATAGGTTAGTGCCGGAAAATGCATAAATACGACGTATAATGTGTATAAAACATGTAGATATCATCAATAATGTGGCATGGAACATAAGAAATTATCGATACGTCGGAGACGTATCAGCATCCCCAAGCTTAGTTCCTGCTCGTCCCGAGCAGGTAAACGATAACAAAGATAATTTCTGGAGTGACATGCCATCATAACCTTGATCATACTATTGTAAGCATATGTAATGAATGCAGCGATCAAAACAATGGTAATGACATGAGTAAACAAATGAATCATAAAGCAAAGACTTTTCATGAATAGTACTTCAAGACAAGCATCAATAAGTCTTGCATAAGAGTTAACTCATAAAGCAATAAATCAAAGTAAAGGTATTGAAGCAACACAAAGGAGATTAAGTTTCAGCGGTTGCTTTCAACTTATAACATGTATATCTCATGGATATTGTCAATGTAAAGTAATATAACAAGTGGAATATGCAAGTATGTAGGAATCAATGCACAGTTCACACAAGTGTTTGCTTCTTGAGGTGGAGAGAAATAGGTGAAGTGACTCAACATGAAAGTAAAAGAAGGGCCCTTCGCAGAGGAAAGCATCGATTGCTATATTTGTGCTAGAGCTTTGGTTTTGAAAACATGAAACAATTTTGTCAACGGTAGTAATAAAGCATATGTATCATGTAAATTATATCTTACAAGTTGCAAGCCTCATGCATAGTATACTAATAGTGCCCGCACCTTGTCCTAATTAGCTCGGATTACCGGGATTATCATCGCAATACACATGTTTTAACCAAGTGTCACAAAGGGGTACCTCTATGCCGCCTGTACAAAGGTCTAAGGAGAAAGCTCGCATTTGGATTTCTCGCTTTTGATTATTCTCAACTTAGACATCCATACCGGGACAACATAGACAATAGATAATGGACTCCTCTTTAATGCATAAGCAATTAGCAACAATTAATGTTCTCATATGAGATTGAGGATATATGTCCAAAACTGAAACTTCCACCATGGATCATGGCTTTAGTTAGCGGCCCAATGTTCTTCTCTAACATTATGCATGCTCTAACCATTAAATGAGTGGTAAATCTCCCTTGCTTCAGACAAGACGGACATGCATAGCAACTCACATGATATTCAACAAAGAGTTGATGGCGTCCCCAGAAACATGGTTATCGCACAACAAACAACTTAATAAGAGATAAAGTGCATAAGTACATATTCAATACCACAATAGTTTTGAGGCTATTTGTCCCATGAGCTATATATTGCAAAGGCGAATGATGGAAATTTTAAAGGTAGCACTCAAGCAATTTACTTTGGAATGGCGGAGAAATACCATGTAGTAGGTAGGTATGGCGGACCCAAATGGCATAGTGGTTTGCTCAAGGATTTGGATGCATGAGAAGTATTCCCTCTCGATACAAGGTTTAAGCTAGCAAGGTTATTTGAAACAAACACAAGGATGAACCGGTGCAGCAAAACTCACATAAAAGACATATTGTAAATATTATAAGTGTCGAGGGTGCTCCTCGGCAATGCCCTCCGATAGGGGCTTAGGGTTGATGGAATCCTGCAAGCTGACACGAGACATCGGTACACAGACAAGCGGGGAGAGCAATTTACCCAGGTTCGGGGCCCTCGGTGAGGTAAAACCCTTGCGTCCTGCCTGTCTGTTCTTTGATTATGACGAAAACAGGTTACAACGGGGTGCCGAATAGTTCGGCTGTGATCTCGTCGAGTTGCTAGTAGCTAGGGTAACCTAGTTTTAAGCTTCTGTTGGCTATTGCTGCTAAGATTGATTGTCCCCTCGGCAGGCCCTCTCCTGGCCTTTATATAGGAGGCCAGGTCTCAAGGGTCCTACCCGAGGACGACTAGGTTTACAGTAGATTAGATCTAATCTTTCCTTGTTTGTCCGTTTCCTGATCTTGTCCGCCAAGGAATCTTCTGACGCACCGGCCTAGTGGCCCATCTCGCCTTCTGGTAGCTTCATGGGCCTCCAACTTGTCAATATCAGATAGGGCAATACTGGTTACCCGAAGGGTAATGCCCACGTCAGTAGCCCCCGAGTGTCTAGCCGAAAATAATTCGGGTAGAGACTGTTGCATGTTTTCTTCTTCTTCACTGTTCTTGCTCATCTTAATTGTGCTTCATCTTCTTCTTATCGGGTGCGCATCAGCGCTCCCGATGGGAGTAGCCCCCGAGTCTAGGTACGGATGCTTGCAATCCGTGCGTAGACTCAAGTTGTACCACTCGAATACTTTCCTCTGCCGAGATCTTCATAAATCATCTGATATATTTTTTTACGCAAAGGATAATGAGTAACGTGCCCAACTGTTGTTTGGTTAACTGCCGATGGCAAAACACCGTTACCCTACATAGAATCAAGTCCCCGGGCATGATCCTGGAGTGCAAAAAATTTCTATCGGGTGTGCATCACGAACTCCCGATGGGAGTAACAAGCCCCGAGTATCTGGGTGCAAGTGTTCTGTAACCGAGTGCTGGCTCAAAACTTTATCCTTCGACTGCTCATTCTGTCGAGTTCTCATTTATCGGGTGCGCGTCAGCGCTCCCGATGGGAGTAGCCCCCGAGTCTAGGTACGGATGCTCGCAATCCGTGCTTAGACTCAAGTCCTTCATCCGATAACTTTTCATGTTTCCTTCGAATGCTTTCAAGTCATGACGTCATTGATGATGTATAACTGCTGCAGGCTGATTTGACGGGTCCATCATGATAAGCTAGCCCTAGCCCTGTTCATTCAACGTTTTAGGGTTTGACCGTGTAACGACCGAGGTGGCTCCTCGATTTTTGCGCAATCGTGGGCGTAATGGGCCGTCAGTTCTCTCCCTTCCTTAAGCGCCACGTGCTTGCTTTAATTTTTTCCTCAAAGTTCCCAGTTTTCTTCACAGTTCCCGCAGCAGCTCCTCATTCTTCCTCTTCTTCCTTCTTCCGCCATTGTTGCGCCGCCGCCATAGTTCCAATCTTTTCCATATCTCGCGATGGTGAAGAAGAGGAATACCACCACCGCTGCTACCTCCACCAGCGAAGGTGCCGCTGCCAAGTCCTCTTCTTCCCTTCCGAAGGGGAACGCTCCAAACGCCCCTCCCCCAGCTCCGGCGGCGCCAGCGTCGTCGAGCTCGATGGCCAAACCCGGGGATTGGGTAGCTTCAACTGTCACCAAGCGCGATGAAAACAGGTCTCGAAGCCTAGGATTGATATCCTCCAATGCCGGAGATGTAATCCTTTCAGGTGCGATCTCTCGGCCTGATCCTCCTGCTGGATTTTCTGTGATGTTCTTATCTTTCCTTCATCGAGGCCTTTCACTCCCTGCTCATGGATTCCTCCTCCACCTCTTGCGGACGTATGAAATTCAATTGTGGCAACTTACCCCCAATTCGATCCTTCACGTTGATGTGTTCATCACCCTTTGCGAGGCGTTTTTGGGCATTGAGCCTCACTTCGGGTTGTGGAAGAAGATCTTCTATGTGAAAAGATACAGCAGTAGTAATGGGCACTTTGTCACCGGAGGAGTAGGTTTTGTTGCTCGCTCAGAAGTTAATTACTTTAATTTCCCAATGAGAGAGTCCGTGCAAGGATGGAGGTTGAAATGGTTTTACATTAGGGATTCCTCGTCACCCGAATGTCGACTCCCCTGCTACGCCGACGTTTCTGAAGCGAAACCTAAAGACTCCTGGAAGAACATCCTCTCAACCGATGAGAGGGCCTCAGCCGAAGAATTGTTTACCAAATTCCTTCAAATTAAAGAAGCTGACGGCCAGACTATGACTGGTACGGAGGTGGCAGCAGTTTTCCTGAGGCGCCGAATCCAACCAGTCATGGCCAGAATTCACCCGATGTGGTTGTACTCAGGCCCAAAGGATGTGACCAGGATCAATGCTGCCGATCTATCAGAAAAAGAGTTGCTTGATGAAGTTCGTCGCCTCACTTCCTTTAACCAGGAAGATTCGATTCCACTGATCTCTTCTTATGCTCCTCTAGACGTTGATCATCCGCCATTAGGGGTACTTTCCTTTCTTTTTCATATCTCTTATTACAGCTCTTTGCTTAGCCGATATGATTATCTTTGTTCTTATTTGTCATTCTTCTTTGTCAGATCCTTGAGCCTTCTGAAAATACACATGACTCACCGGAAGACACTTCTGAGGGAAAAGGCTCCTCAATCCCCATAGATTTTCATACCACGGACCAAACAGGTTTAGAGGATGAATATAATGGTCCAATGAATCTTGAAGTAGCCCGTGCTGTTCTTCCCTCCTCAGCCGATAACACCTGTACCGTAGACGGATCAGTGCGCAACATCGACGCTGATCGTGATACTTTTGTTGATGCAGCTGCGGATGGGGCCAAGGCTTCTCCCGCGAAGAGATCAATCGGCGGCTTCGCCGATGAAGATGATCTCTTCGACATGTAAGTAGTTCCCTCTCGAAGGTTATACTGTGCCTTTTTTATCTGTCGTTCTCCTATTTTAATCACAGCCGACTGTTCACTTTTGCAGTGACGAGGGCTTTGTTGAGCCTCCTCCTAAGAAGGCGAAGTCCTATGCTGTTTCTCCAGTCGTGGTAGCTTCTGAAGCCTCGGTGCCTAAGGCCGCTCCCACGGCTCAAGCTTCGACCGCGTCTTCCCTTTCCAAAGGAAAGGATATTTCTCCAACTGCTGCTACTGCGGCTCCTTTTTCTGTAAGTCCTCTTTTGATCTCAATATGAATTTCTTGGAGCGTGCCTTGTTTTAATTATTTTTGTTTCTCTCTTACTTAAGGACCTGCGTGGCGTTATCTCTTCTCTGGAGATTTTCGCCTCCCGGTTCACTTCTCTAGAGGCTGACAAAGTTCGGCTACAAAAGGAGGCCGAATCTTCTTCCTCAAAACTGGATGGCGCAGTCACGATAGCTGCCGCAGCTCGCCAAGAGATTGATTCTCTGAAGGAGGAGCTGGCCAGACTGAAAAGGAAGTTGAAGGACGAGGAAGCATCTAGGCTGGTGGCTGAGGCTCGAGCTGCCGAAAAGGATGAAATCCTTCGCCAATCTTCTTTGGCCTTGCTTGGTAATCTTCAACATACCTTTGTCGGAAGACGTTGTTAAGGATTTAAACTTTTGTCAATGACTAAATTTCTTCATTCCTTTCTATTGCAGAGGCGGCGAACATTCCTGTCGATGCCCTAGAAAGAGTTGCAAATAATTCCCCGTCGAATGCTGTGTCGATGGTTCTTGCTTCTCACCAGCTTACACAAGAGCTTCTCGTGAAGGGGAAGGATGTTCTGGCACAGATACACTCGATGATCTTCCCCAAGATTAATCAAGAAAAGACCCTGGGACAGCTGATCGATACCTTCGCGGTTAACACCAAGGAGGCCATCGAGGTATTCAAGCGTACATCACGCACTTATGGTGCTGTCCTTGCCTTCCAGCTTATGATGGGTTACGGCTTTAAGGGTGATATCGAGGAAATGACTAAAGGGCTTCCAAAAGGGCAGGACGGGCAATCTGTTGATTTGAGCACCTTTAAGGCGTCTGCTCTTACTTGTGCCCGTCAGCTCCTTGAATTGGTTTCATCAAGAAAATCATCGGCTGGTCCTAGTTCATCGACTCAAACTCAGCTTCCCTGATTCTTGTAAAAAACTTGTGTCTTTGAGCTTGATGCAAAACATTGCCCTGCCGCCAAACTCATGCTTTGTAATAATCTTCGTGCTGTCATTGTCGTAGACACACTCTTGCTTATGATATCAGTTTCTTGTACTTCTCCCGATGGGAGTTATTTTGGATGTTCGGTTGTACCATATCCATCACTTTTTTACAACCAGTACTTTCCACAGGTCTTCCCAGTACCTTCGTTTACAGACGACTCATCGGGTGCGCTTCCCGAAAGCGATCGGATCCAGCGCATGAAAGACCGAATGACGCAGATGGAGAAGGATTTACGCAGCACTTATGCCTTAGCTGCCATCATCAATAAGAAAGGCGAGACTGCAGCTGCCAAGGAACGGTACATTCTTGGCGAGCTGCAGAGGGCTACCGAAAGTTTAAACTGTAAGTTTCTTGATCCTTATGCCTGCTTGCTAGCAACTTCTTGTCTGGATCTTTGACTGATTCTTTTGGCAGTCATAGCGTTGAATCATGCGGAAGAGAACAAGCGAATACACGAGCGGGTGCGTGCTTTGACTCAGCTTTCCTCATCCGAAGAAATTTTCTGGCGGGACCAATCGAAGACCTCGGCTGTCGTTAAATTCCAGGATCGGGTGCAACAGGTCCACCAGTTTTTCGACAAGTGCTACAAGGCCATGAGGGTAGTTTGGAAGACAATGTTCCCTCTGAATGCAGTTCCCCCTACCCTTTTGAGTTTGATGTCTGAATTTGGAAGTGCCAAGAAGGTTCGGGAGCTAGTAAGATCTCAAGTCTTTGCAGGGGCCAAATGCACGCTCGCCCTTGTGCTTGCTTGTTATCCTTCAGTTCACTTGCAGTCTATTGCCAGCGCAACCGGTGACTTTGAGGAGCTGTACCCGAAAGTTTTGGCTCCTGCTCATGTAATTGTCGACAGGCTGGAGGAGATGTCAAAGGTACCTGAAGAAGAGGAAACTCCGCAAGGGTGATAGAAAGGTGTAAAGTTACTTTTGTATATTGTATCGGCTAATCCGTCCGAGTATTCGGGTTTTGTGGGCCGAAAAACTTCTTAACTGGTTGGTACACGAATGTGTACTTTCACCATGCCGTTGGCAGATATTAAAAGGGGCGGGGCTTAATTGCCCGTTGTATGTATGAGTATTGGTTGGTTAGTGTAATATCCCAGGTATTGGGGTTACAAAAATAGAGGAAACAGATGTGTGCATTGCATTCATGCATAGAAAATCTGGGGAATTTTCGCGTTTTAAAGTAAAACAGTCCACGAATCGAAGTTTCACTTGACCTTGGTGGAATTGAAGTAGCTCATCAAGTCAAGCGCTATAAACCTCAATGTGACTTTGTTAAAACATTGTTTTGGGTAGAGATGATTTGATCTAAGGGGTTAGATCAAATGGAATTAAAATCAACACAACAACACTTGAATCAATGATCAATTGTTTGATCTCATAACAGATCATAATAAGGTAATCCTTGTCATAACATATGAACACCAATTCAATTGCAAACCAAGTAACAATAAAATGGAGAAACCATTCTTCACTTATCTTTTCCATGTCTTAAACTAATCCATGATCCTACCATGAACCTCATGGTATTCATTTTACTTCATTCTTGGAAACATGACAAGGAGATCAACTCTAGAAATATATATTCTTCTCTATTCCAAATAGTTAAGTATCAAACCTAGAGAGGTGAGAGTTCTATTATAATTATTAGAGAAGCAATAACAAACCTTGAGCTAAACCTTGGATATACATCCAAGTATTCAAATCATCATCTTCAAGAGGAACCCTAGAGTATTATTCAAGTCCTTCCCAAATGAGAGAGAGACCAATCATACTAGTTCTAGCTTTACCTATTTAAGAATCAATGTTAAACTTTGAACTAAAGTATTAGGTAAACCATTCCACCTTGAAGTGGTGAGATCACCAAATACCAAATGGAATAAGACTATATCCATGACTTAGTGAAATAAGGAGTGGAATAAACCAACTAAGATAGACAATTGAATCTTTGGCTCAGCAACCTAAATAAATATTAGGAGTACACCATAAACCCTAGAATAACCATTCTTAAATGAGAAAGCTCAACCCATGGTGTTATACTCAAGATAATTGAGACAACCAGAACCATGCCCATTCAAGAAACTATAAAAGAAAGTATATATTTACTTGATCAAGACAATACTTGATCTTAGAAGTGAGAAACCTAACTCAGGAGAGATACCTTAGGAAGCCAAACCTTGATCATTATAAATTGAGTGATGATCATAAAATCCAAGAACTTGAGGAATTGATATCAAGAACAAGTTGATCATGTCTAACCATGATCATGTTCTTGAGATATGTGAGGATAAGATAAACCTTAAAAGGATAAGTAGATATCATTCACCACATAAAATTATGGGGAGATCATTAGTAAGCAACCCTAGGCTTATATCCCAACCTTTACTGGTAAACCACTTGGTGGTCATAAGTAGAATCCTACAATATCCATACTTCAGAAGTTAAACCACCTAAGAAAACCTTAGAGTTAAACTCTATTCTTTATATGGTGAGAAACCATATATCTATATGACCAAAGTTAACTATAAAAAGAACTATAACCAATGTAGTACTTAAATGATAAATTAAGGTTAATAATAGAAGCCAATTAATAGAAAATAAAACCAATTCTCAATATCATAGTTACTAGAGGAGAACATTAAATGTTAAATAAACAACCACCTTATAATGGTTAGGGGAGATTAACCCTAGCACATGCAATATGGTGTCACCTCATCTCACAACTTAGAATTATAACTCAACCCTAGTTTATGTATCACTATGGTGATCATAATATAAACCAGACTATAATTGAGATTCCAAACCATATGCCATTAGGTAAATAACATTAGAACCCTAGTATTGCACATTAATCAAGTCTTATGCTTCAATTCTTGAACATAAGAAAAACCTTGTGCTACATTCCATCATTAGAACCATATGTGGAGTAATCAATCATTTATCCTTGTAACCAAAAGATCAACCATGATTGAAACAATATCTACATAAATACTTTCAAAGATAATGATAAGTATTAATTAACAAGTAGTTTATCATAGATACTCTAAAACCCTAATATATTGGTGCTCACATATAATCATGTGCAAGTGACCAATTCCCTAAATTGAAACCAAGTCTTAATATCACCTTTAAAATACTTTGAGTTCACAGTATCAACTCTATTAATCCAAATAAATTGATTCACAAAAGTGGTATGAAATCCAAATGAGGACCTAAATTCATGATTGATTGATATTTTGAATAAGCCTAAAAATATGGAATGTACTCAAAAATAAAACCCTTGTTCTAAATAGAAGGAATGGTGTAATAATCATTGTTCTACAACTTAATCAAATTCAGCACAATCAGAAACCTGCAAATAAAATAGGAATTCAAATCAGATTCAAATTGGAAAGAAAGACAAAATAGAAAATTGAAAACAGAAAAGAAAAAGAGAGAAAATGACTTACCTAGCTTACCTGGCCGCAGGAGCCCACCAGCAGCCCAACAAGCACGGGCCCAGTACAGCCCAACTTGGCCCGTGGTACCCCTTCGTCCAAAAATAGCTGGAGGAGCTCGTCCTCATCCCTTCTCTCCGCATGGACGACAGCACGACGGCGTGCTCTCCTTCTCCCTCTCGCTGGCACCTCCTCCTTGAACGATGACGTGACGAGGCCCTCTCCAACGCTGTATAAAAGCTCCAGGACGAAAACGAGCGCCGAATTCTTCCTCTTCTCATGAAAATTCCCCACACCCGAAACCCTAGTTGCGCCGGTCACCATCACCGCCGGCGATTGGAGCAACCCCGAGCCAAGCTGAGCACACCATTGTCTCCGCCGTCCTCGACATGCTCTCGGTGCAAAAGGAATCGGACCGAGGCGAGTTGTGGCCTCGCCGTCGAGCTCATCTTCCCGAAGGCCGGCGACACCAAATTCCGGCAAGCCGGACTTCCCCTTGCCTCGCCGACCACACCAGCATGCTCCTGGTGAGCTCCTGAACCTCTCAGCATCTCTAACTCGTTCGATAGCGTTCTGTACCGTCTTCGCGCCGATCACCCGAGTCCGCCGCCGCGGCACCTCACCGTTGGCCAAGCTCCGGTGACCCAAAAATGGCGGCGCCACCACCAAACTGAACCCCTCGGCGCGCTGCGTATGGTGGTGTGAGTAGATCATCCGCGCACGGCCTGAATCATCGGCGATTGCCGATTTCCGCCGGCCACCGTGAGCCCTGGACATGAACTTGATTTTGACCAGTCCACGCTCACGTGGCAGCCAACGTGGCCCACTGGCCCACTGGTCAGTCCCTGCGTGTAGACTAGCCCGGGTGCGTTTAACATTTCCTGTTTGTTTTAATTCAAATCCAAAAATCTCTGCAACTTCAAATAAATCTAGAAAATTCATAAAATCTCAGAAAAAGAAATATATGATATCAAAATTCTTATAGAAGGAAATCCTATCCAATAAAAATATGATATGAAATTTTTATTTTTAATAAAAATTTAATTGTTTTAAACTTAATAATTAAGCCTTTTCTTTTATTCTTTATTGAATTACAATTCAATAATTAGGAAAATTCTCCAAAATTAAATAAAGCTAGTAAATAAATAAATAAAACATTAAAACTAATTTTCTTTATTTATTTTATTAAAATCCTTATTAGAAGGATTTAAACCCTAATTAATAATTATCTTAATTATTAATCCATTACAAAAATAATAAAAAGACAAATTCAATATTATTTTTATTTCTAAGTTATTAATAACTTCAACTTTATAATGAAGTTATTAATCCTATAATTATAGGGTAAATGAGAAACCCTAATTCCATTATAAATAAAGTGATAACCTCATCATTTCATGTGGAACCCTAAAACCCTAATTAATAATTACTCTAATTAGTAAATTATTTAAAAATAATAAAAAGCCAAATTGAATATTATTTTATCTTGAAGTTATTAATAACTTCAACTTTATTAATGAAGTTATTAACTTATGAACTAAATAGTAATTATGCGACCCTAGTTCCATATGGTAGAAAACTAGGAACTCATCAGTTCATGTGAATTCTAAAACTCTAATGCCATTAAGAACACTAGTTCCATTAATCAATAGGATCCATAAATTGTTTCTAAAAACTAAACCCTAGAAATAACATGAGATCATGTATTTCCTTTTGATTCATAGAACTATAGATAGCAATTAAATACTTGCCATGCCACATAAAATGTAGGAGCCCTATTATCAATAATGTTGTATTCCATGTATGCATACCTATCCAACCTAGTTGACCAAGTAGGATCAACCAAGTCTAAACCCTAGCTCCTATTACCAAAACCAATATCCTTACTTAGCATCACACCATTGTGATGAACCCTAAATGCAAACATGGCCACTTTGTGCATCCTATTCCATACACACTAAACCCTATTAGTGTGAGATAATTATTGAACATCCTACTTAGGAAACCACCATTCCTTACTTAATGAATCCAATAACAAAACCTAGACAACCTCAACCCTAATAGTTATACTTCTTATTATTTAAGGAGTATGTTCTTCAAAAGTTATTCTTTTGAAGTAAATAAAGGATCATCATCAACCCTGCTTAATAGGAACCATATACCCCAGCCAGTTATCACCAGCAATATGAACCCACCATGATAGAAACCATGAAGAACTAATTGCTGAAGTTGTTTATGCTTAAGTAAAGCTATTCAATCCTTGTTGCTAATAAATTCAACATTCTCAGGATCCATCCAATACTTACTCCAGAAACTACATGAAACCATAATAAACCATAGAACTCCACCACCCTAATTATCATACGTGTTCTTTATTTAAAGAACATGTTCTTCAAAAGTTATTCTTTAGAAATATATGATAATTAATCATTAACCATGCCATGTAGAGCTAAAACCAACCGCTATTCATTACATGTTAGGATTACACCAAATCTTATTGTCGTGTGCTATTAATGCTTTTGTTATGATATATTGCAGCACATGATTATGATACCAAGTAATCACACCTGAATAAGAACCTTGTTTGTGAATCACTCTAAAAGTGCAACACACCCTGAACTAATAATTACCACTCACTAATCCTAAATCATCGGGGTTAGGTCACGCTTAGAGCGATTGCATCTCATACTTATGCATTATTGCATCCTTGCCAATCTTTTAAACATCGTCCTTACCGGACGATGATGCTATTTCAGAATTTGGAGTTACTGCGTATCGAAGACCTTGCCTGCATAATCTTGTAGTCAAGAAAGGCAAGTTCATCACTTGCTCATGTCATTTGAGTATTTCTATCAAATTACTTGCAAAGTATTATGGTTATCACTATTGCATAAAATCAAAACCACTAATTTCATAACTATGAATATGACTATGTGGTGGGCAATGGAACCATGGATTGTGTTGATATGGTGGAGGTTCCATTGCACGGGTTTATATCCATCTAGGATTAAATAACAAATGTCGCCAGTGATTCTTGTGCCGTAATACCCGTGTTAACCATAAGATCTGGAGTGGGACGGAGTAGTCAAAAGTGTTTCCACCTCTCGTACATCAACGGATGCGCTTACCGTAGACACTTGACCCAGGTTGGGCAAGCGGTGGGGTGGGGATCCCATTCTAATTCCCCACGGTAAGTGGTCTATGATGGGTTGCAGCTACCGGCGAAGGAGTTTGGTTAACGAGTCCCAAACTGTTGTCGTGGTCGGGGTCCATCCTTAATTGGTATAAGAGGACCGACGAGGACCCAGGGTCGGGGTATGCAACAAAGGGTGGGTGTGCGAGGTAGCGGAGGAACATGATTGGCTAGACCTTATACCGGGCCTCACAACAAAGGAAGTGTGGACAGGAATGTACACCTGGTTGGCACCAAGGATAAGATCTCTTATGGGTAAAGCAACACACCTCTGCAGTGTAAAGAAGCGTGACCTGTCACTCCCTGTTCAGGATATGGTACTGCGAACGCGGCCGGAAAGGAGCTCCATGAAGTTCTAGTAAACCGGTGAAGGCTGACGGACATAGTTCTTCTGAATAAAAGCAAACTTTTGAAGAAATGATTATCAAAACCTGCATTGGTATTAGACTTTCTGGTCTAATACCGTAGCTAGTGCATAAAACACCTCTTTCCTATAATGAACTTGTTGAGTACGCTCGTACTCATCCCACTCTTAAATCCCCTGCTTAGATATGGAGGCATCAAAGGAGGATCTACAGTGCAACTCAAAGGCCAAGGAGTCAACAACTACTTCAAGAGACAGGACCCTGTCAGTGGAGTCAGATATCACATCCAACAAGGAGAAAACATAGTTTAGCTATAGAAGGGAACTAGCTTCCTAAACCTAGCTCCTATTTAGCTAGAATCTATTCATAGCCCTATAGCTAGTCAAATACTCTACAAATAGAGTTCATAATAGGATTAGACCACGAGTCGTTCTTCTGGAGTTTATTTGCAGTTTTACCTCATTGTAAAGTAGGAGGCTGTGTGGATCTTTTGTAAAGAGTCGATGTTGTAATTCTATAGACATGCCTTGGACCCGCATATGTTTCTGTTGTACCACTCTGAGCGATATAATACTAGTGGAACGGTGTTTCATTGGTGTTGTATCAGACTTGCATACTACACCATGCAGTGGTATGCCGGGTCACCACAGTTGGTATCAGAGCAAATGCTTTGACCCTAGGATTAAAACCCTTTAAAGGAGACCTATAAGAATGGTAGTGTCTATAGGAAGTTGCCCTAGGTAAACCAAATATTTTTATGACTTGAGATGGATATTCACTTGAGAATAATCCTGACACACTTGAGTCAACATTTCTTACCTATTTTTTTCTAAGTAATGTTAGCTAGCTAATCTCAAGTATGTAGCATACTCTTAAGACCCTAAAATAATTATGAGTAGACCACAGTTGGTATACAATATGGTACTCCAAAGAGAGGATACAACCATAAGGAAGATATCCTAGTGGAAGATGTGTACCAACATATGTTATGAATAAGTAAGAATTATCCAGACTGGTAATATGAGTTATATCAATTGATGAAGATAATTAAGATATCCTAATAAAAGATGTAGACCCAGATAAGTAATGAGTAAGTAAAATTATCTAGACGTGTGAACAATTGATAGTAAGTGATAACTATGAGTCATATGAGGTAGTATAGACCATGATGAGTCAATCATGGGAGATAAGGAAGAGATGTCTTACTCAACTAGTATATTCAGGCTTATGATGGTGTGTATTATATGCACAAAGCTGAATCTTCTTGGATTTTATTGGATTTTCATTGTTTGACTAGATCCATACATGAAGTTTGACTTTGATATGCAAATGCATGTTGCAATATCAAGCCTTTACTTGATGCTATAGATCTAGGGGGTAATGGTATTCGTGTGAGGAAGTGACGAACTCTGAAGACAAGATGAAGGTTCATCAGAAAAAGGAAGCAAAGTTGTGGGAAGTAACCACTATACTCTGAAGGAAGTACCAATTAAAACTCATGCTTTACCTCAACAGAGGAGTACTTTAGTACATGAGAAGCATGAAGGTAAGAAATATGGTGACTATGGTGAAGCTGAAGCAGATCCATAGTCAACATAGAAGAGGGAATGCATGGGAAATCACTTAGGATACTATAATCATAGTGTCAGCTAGTGGTTTTCTTGCAAAAATAAACCCTGAAGAAGGAAGACGATATATGAAACCATAGCAGATATAAGAAGATCATAGTTGATATCAGAAGACCACAATGGGTATAGGATCAACACTGCGAGATAAAGCAGAAGATGTCTCGTCCAGTTGATCAGAACCTATAATAGAATCCAAATTTTTTTTAGATATCAAATAGCCACAGTTGGTATAATAACCACAGTTGGTATCATCAGTTGGTATTACAAATAGTCCACGATTTAATTATTTGTAACAAAAGTTTGTGAACAAATAAAAATCTTATCAGCCAAATAGCTAGATCTATAATCATTTAGTCGAAGGATTCACATTGGATGTCCACAATTGAGTGGATACACCACAAACATTCTTCGCGAGACCTTAGAAGAAGTAAAACTCATAAGTTAGAACCAGACCAATATTCCAACCATAAGTCCAATAGTTGGAAGAAAAGGAGTTAAAGACCATAAGAAAACTCTAAGGGGTAGAGTAAAGATTGAGTTAGATATACAATAACTCAATATTTTGAGCTTGATAGAAGCAGAATGTCTGAACTGAAAGGAAGTTCAATCTTATTTTCATAAGATTGTTGAACACTACTTTCAGAAGTATGTCAGACCAGAAGCCGAGGTTTATACCTCGAGGAAGTAAGAAGTGGACTATAACTTGAGAAAGTGGGTATTATTTACTCAGAAGTACGAAAGCTCAAGTAAGTTAAGCATAAAGAAGTTGGACAAAGAAAATACTATAGACCAAATACATCTCAAGAAGGCCAAAGAATGAAGAAGATTGACCATACCAAAACTAAAGTCTATTTGAAAGATTCCTTTCATGGAACCTAAATAACTCAAAATAGTTATAGGTATCAACTATAAACCATGATTGGATGGACTAAATGAGTCTAATCCATTCTTAGGGAAATAAACCATCATGAACCTCTCCATATTAAGTACCTTACTTAGTACCATTATTGCAGTTTTGGTAGTAAGGGAAAACAAAGATCTAGTTATCAATTAGGAGTGTATTATCAAATTAGTCTTCAGATAAGACTAGCAGCACCAGAATAAGTCCTAATCATTGATTCTTCAATGAGAAAGGAAACAAGCTTATAGAGTTGGAAGAAATCAATGAATCAAGTTAAGAACCATGGTTCGGAGACAAACCCTAATGGATTCCAGGAAGAATCTGGACAAGGGATATATTCAAATATATCCAGTGAGATCACTACGGAGTTTGAGAAAAGTTTAAGTCTGCATAAGTCAGAACCACACTTCGGAAACGTGAGAGAGATCAAACTTCGAGGACGAAGTTTAGTTTAAGGGGTAGAGACTGTAATATCCCAGGTATTGGGGTTACAAAAATAGAGGAAACAGATGTGTGCATTGCATTCATGCATAGAAAATCTGGGGAATTTTCGCGTTTTAAAGTAAAACAAGTCCACGATCGAAGTTTCACTTGACCTTGGTGGAATTGAAGTAGCTCATCAAGTCAAGCGCTATAAACCTCAATGTGACTTTGTTAAAACATTGTTTTGGGTAGAGATGATTTGATCTAAGGGGTTAGATCAAATGGAATTAAAATCAACACAACAACACTTGAATCAATGATCAATTGTTTGATCTCATAACAGATCATAATAAGGTAATCCTTGTCATAACATATGAACACCAATTCAATTGCAAACCAAGTAACAATAAAATGGAGAAACCATTCTTCACTTATCTTTTCCATGTCTTAAACTAATCCATGATCCTACCATGAACCTCATGGTATTCATTTTACTTCATTCTTGGAAACATGACAAGGAGATCAACTCTAGAAATATATATTCTTCTCTATTCCAAATAGTTAAGTATCAAACCTAGAGAGGTGAGAGTTCTATTATAATTATTAGAGAAGCAATAACAAACCTTGAGCTAAACCTTGGATATACATCCAAGTATTCAAATCATCATCTTCAAGAGGAACCCTAGAGTATTATTCAAGTCCTTCCCAAATGAGAGAGAGACCAATCATACTAGTTCTAGCTTTACCTATTTAAGAATCAATGTTAAACTTTGAACTAAAGTATTAGGTAAACCATTCCACCTTGAAGTGGTGAGATCACCAAATACCAAATGGAATAAGACTATATCCATGACTTAGTGAAATAAGGAGTGGAATAAACCAACGAAGATAGACAATTGAATCTTTGGCTCAGCAACCTAAATAAATATTAGGAGTACACCATAAACCCTAGAATAACCATTCTTAAATGAGAAAGCTCAACCCATGGTGTTATACTCAAGATAATTGAGACAACCAGAACCATGCCCATTCAAGAAACTATAAAAGAAAGTATATATTTACTTGATCAAGACAATACTTGATCTTAGAAGTGAGAAACCTAACTCAGGAGAGATACCTTAGGAAGCCAAACCTTGATCATTATAAATTGAGTGATGATCATAAAATCCAAGAACTTGAGGAATTGATATCAAGAACAAGTTGATCATGTCTAACCATGATCATGTTCTTGAGATATGTGAGGATAAGATAAACCTTAAAAGGATAAGTAGATATCATTCACCACATAAAATTATGGGGAGATCATTAGTAAGCAACCCTAGGCTTATATCCCAACCTTTACTTGGTAAACCACTTGGTGGTCATAAGTAGAATCCTACAATATCCATACTTCAGAAGTTAAACCACCTAAGAAAACCTTAGAGTTAAACTCTATTCTTTATATGGTGAGAAACCATATATCTATATGACCAAAGTTAACTATAAAAAGAACTATAACCAATGTAGTACTTAAATGATAAATTAAGGTTAATAATAGAAGCCAATTAATAGAAAATAAAACCAATTCTCAATATCATAGTTACTAGAGGAGAACATTAAATGTTAAATAAACAACCACCTTATAATGGTTAGGGGAGATTAACCCTAGCACATGCAATATGGTGTCACCTCATCTCACAACTTAGAATTATAACTCAACCCTAGTTTATGTATCACTATGGTGATCATAATATAAACCAGACTATAATTGAGATTCCAAACCATATGCCATTAGGTAAATAACATTAGAACCCTAGTATTGCACATTAATCAAGTCTTATGCTTCAATTCTTGAACATAAGAAAAACCTTGTGCTACATTCCATCATTAGAACCATATGTGGAGTAATCAATCATTTATCCTTGTAACCAAAAGATCAACCATGATTGAAACAATATCTACATAAATACTTTCAAAGATAATGATAAGTATTAATTAACAAGTAGTTTATCATAGATACTCTGAAACCCTAATATATTGGTGCTCACATATAATCATGTGCAAGTGACCAATTCCCTAAATTGAAACCAAGTCTTAATATCACCTTTAAAATACTTTGAGTTCACAGTATCAACTCTATTAATCCAAATAAATTGATTCACAAAAGTGGTATGAAATCCAAATGAGGACCTAAATTCATGATTGATTGATATTTTGAATAAGCCTAAAAATATGGAATGTACTCAAAAATAAAACCCTTGTTCTAAATAGAAGGAATGGTGTAATAATCATTGTTCTACAACTTAATCAAATTCAGCACAATCAGAAACCTGCAAATAAAATAGGAATTCAAATCAGATTCAAATTGGAAAGAAAGACAAAATAGAAAATTGAAAACAGAAAAGAAAAAGAGAGAAAATGACTTACCTAGCTTACCTGGCCGCAGGAGCCCACCAGCAGCCCAACAAGCACGGGCCCAGTACAGCCCAACTTGGCCCGTGGTACCCCTTCGTCCAAAAATAGCTGGAGGAGCTCGTCCTCATCCCTTCTCTCCGCATGGACGACAGCACGACGGCGTGCTCTCCTTCTCCCTCTCGCTGGCACCTCCTCCTTGAACGACGACGTGACGAGGCCCTCTCCAACGCTGTATAAAAGCTCCAGGACGAAAACGAGCGCCGAATTCTTCCTCTTCTCATGAAAATTCCCCACACCCGAAACCCTAGTTGCGCCGGTCACCATCACCGCCGGCGATTGGAGCAACCCCGAGCCAAGCTGAGCACACCATTGTCTCCGCCGTCCTCGACATGCTCTCGGTGCAAAAGGAATCGGACCGAGGCGAGCTGTGGCCTCGCCGTCGAGCTCATCTTCCCGAAGGCCGGCGACACCAAATTCCGGCAAGCCGGACTTCCCCTTGCCTCGCCGACCACACCAAAGATGCTCTGGTGAGCTCCACGAACCTCTCAGCATCTCTAACTCGTCTGATAGCGTTCTGTACCGTCTTCGCGCCGATCACCCGAGTCCGCCGCCGCGGCACCTCACCGTTGGCCAAGCTCCGGTGACCCAAAAATGGCGGCGCCACCACCAAACTGAACCCCTCGGCACGCTGCGTATGGTGGTGTGAGTAGATCATCCGCGCACGGCCTGAATCATCGGCGATTGCCGATTTCCGCCGGCCACCGTGAGCCCTGGACATGAACTTGATTTTGACCAGTCCACGCTCACGTGGCAGCCAACGTGGCCCACTGGCCCACTGGTCAGTCCCTGCGTGTAGACTAGCCCGGGTGCGTTTAACATTTCCTGTTTGTTTTAATTCAAATCCAAAAATCTCTGCAACTTCAAATAAATCTAGAAAATTCATAAAATCTCAGAAAAAGAAATATATGATATCAAAATTCTTATAGAAGGAAATCCTATCCAATAAAAATATGATATGAAATTTTTATTTTTAATAAAAATTTAATTGTTTTAAACTTAATAATTAAGCCTTTTCTTTTATTCTTTATTGAATTACAATTCAATAATTAGGAAAATTCTCCAAAATTAAATAAAGCCAGTAAATAAATAAATAAAACATTAAAACTAATTTTCTTTATTTATTTTATTAAAATCCTTATTAGAAGGATTTAAACCCTAATTAATAATTATATCTTAATTATTAATCCATTACAAAAATAATAAAAAGACAAATTCAATATTATTTTTATTTCTAAGTTATTAATAACTTCAACTTTATAATGAAGTTATTAATCCTATAATTATAGGGTAAATGAGAAACCCTAATTCCATTATAAATAAAGTGATAACCTCATCATTTCATGTGGAACCCTAAAACCCTAATTAATAATTACTCTAATTAGTAAATTATTTAAAAATAATAAAAAGCCAAATTGAATATTATTTTATCTTGAAGTTATTAATAACTTCAACTTTATTAATGAAGTTATTAACTTATGAACTAAATAGTAATTATGCGACCCTAGTTCCATATGGTAGAAAACTAGGAACTCATCAGTTCATGTGAATTCTAAAACTCTAATGCCATTAAGAACACTAGTTCCATTAATCAATAGGATCCATAAATTGTTTCTAAAAACTAAACCCTAGAAATAACATGAGATCATGTATTTCCTTTTGATTCATAGAACTATAGATAGCAATTAAATACTTGCCATGCCACATAAAATGTAGGAGCCCTATTATCAATAATGTTGTATTCCATGTATGCATACCTATCCAACCTAGTTGACCAAGTAGGATCAACCAAGTCTAAACCCTAGCTCCTATTACCAAAACCAATATCCTTACTTAGCATCACACCATTGTGATGAACCCTAAATGCAAACATGGCCACTTTGTGCATCCTATTCCATACACACTAAACCCTATTAGTGTGAGATAATTATTGAACATCCTACTTAGGAAACCACCATTCCTTACTTAATGAATCCAATAACAAAACCTAGACAACCTCAACCCTAATAGTTATACTTCTTATTATTTAAGGAGTATGTTCTTCAAAAGTTATTCTTTTGAAGTAAATAAAGGATCATCATCAACCCTGCTTAATAGGAACCATATACCACAGCCAGTTATCACCAGCAATATGAACCCACCATGATAGAAACCATGAAGAACTAATTGCTGAAGTTGTTTATGCTTAAGTAAAGCTATTCAATCCTTGTTGCTAATAAATTCAACATTCTCAGGATCCATCCAATACTTACTCCAGAAACTACATGAAACCATAATAAACCATAGAACTCCACCACCCTAATTATCATACGTGTTCTTTATTTAAAGAACATGTTCTTCAAAAGTTATTCTTTAGAAATATATGATAATTAATCATTAACCATGCCATGTAGAGTTAAAACCAACCGCTATTCATTACATGTTAGGATTACACCAAATCTTATTGTTGTGTGCTATTAATGCTTTTGTTATGATATATTGCAGCACATGATTATGATACCAAGTAATCACACCTGAATAAGAACCTTGTTTGTGAATCACTCTAAAAGTGCAACACACCCTGAACTAATAATTACCACTCACTAATCCTAAATCATCGGGGTTAGGTCACGCTTAGAGCGATTGCATCTCATACTTATGCATTATTGCATCCTTGCCAATCTTTTAAACATCGTCCTTACCGGACGATGATGCTATTTCAGAATTTGGAGTTACTGCGTATCGAAGACCTTGCCTGCATAATCTTGCAGTCAAGAAAGGCAAGTTCATCACTTGCTCATGTCATTTGAGTATTTCTATCAAATTACTTGCAAAGTATTATGGTTATCACTATTGCATAAAATCAAAACCACTAATTTCATAACTATGAATATGACTATGTGGTGGGCAATGGAACCATGGATTGTGTTGATATGGTGGAGGTTCCATTGCACGGGTTTATATCCATCTAGGATTAAATAACAAATGTCGCCAGTGATTCTTGTGCCGTAATACCCGTGTTAACCATAAGATCTGGAGTGGGACGGAGTAGTCAAAAGTGTTTCCACCTCTCGTACATCAACGGATGCGCTTACCGTAGACACTTGACCCAGGTTGGGCAAGCGGTGGGGTGGGGATCCCATTCTAATTCCCCACGGTAAGTGGTCTATGATGGGTTGCAGCTACCGGCGAAGGAGTTTGGTTAACGAGTCCCAAACTGTTGTCGTGGTCGGGGTCCATCCTTAATTGGTATAAGAGGACCGACGAGGACCCAGGGTCGGGGTATGCAACAAAGGGTGGGTGTGCGAGGTAGCGGAGGAACATGATTGGCTAGACCTTATACCGGGCCTCACACCAAAGGAAGTGTGGACAGGAATGTACACCTGGTTGGCACCAAGGATAAGATCTCTTATGGGTAAAGCAACACACCTCTGCAGAGTGTAAAGAACTGTGACCTGTCACTCCCTGTTCCGGGATATGGAACTGCGAACGCGGCCGGAAAGGAGCTCCATGAAGTTCTAGTAAACCGGTGAAGGCTGACGGACATAGTTCTTCTGAATAAAAGCAAACTTTTGAAGAAATGATTATCAAAACCTGCATTGGTATTAGACTTTCTGGTCTAATACCGTAGCTAGTGCATAAAACACCTCTTTCCTATAATGAACTTGTTGAGTACGCTCGTACTCATCCCACTCTTAAATCCCCTGCTTAGATATGGAGGCATCAAAGGAGGATCTACAGTGCAACTCAAAGGCCAAGGAGTCAACAACTACTTCAAGAGACAGGACCCTGTCAGTGGAGTCAGATATCACATCCAACAAGGAGAAAACATAGTTTAGCTATAGAAGGGAACTAGCTTCCTAAACCTAGCTCCTATTTAGCTAGAATCTATTCATAGCCCTATAGCTAGTCAAATACTCTACAAATAGAGTTCGTAATAGGATTAGACCACGAGTCGTTCTTCTGGAGTTTATTTGCAGTTTTACCTCATTGTAAAGTAGGAGGCTGTGTGGATCTTTTGTAAAGAGTCGATGTTGTAATTCTATAGACATGCCTTGGACCCGCATATGTTTCTGTTGTACCACTCTGAGCGATATAATACTAGTGGAACGGTGTTTCATTGGTGTTGTATCAGACTTGCATACTACACCATGCAGTGGTATGCCGGGTCACCACAGTTAGCAAATCATTATGAGTGATCAGCTCCTGTTGCAGGTTTTGCTAAACCTGTTGTATGCGCAACTTTGCTTTCAACCGTTTGTGAAGTTCGACAATTATTCCCGAATTTTTCGGGTGTAATAATTCTGCCGATGGGCCCGTTGCTCTTTGATATTTCCATAAGTGAAATATCGAGCGTGGGTTGTGTGTAAGTTTTTCCAAACTCTTGCTTTGTTCGGCGCTCGTAGAGGCATCTAAAGCAGAGGGAAAGATGTCGTCATTTTAGCACTCGCTGAGGGTTTTTGGAGCACGATCTTCGGCCCTGTACTATGTTTACATAGTGATGGGGTTTAGAAGTTTATGGGTACTGCAATGCTAAACAAGAATTGAAGCTTTAAGTTCTTAAAAATAAAGATGGTGCTAAAGGGAGGAAGGAGGTAGGCCCTGTTTATAATGAAGGGGAAAAAACATAATAAAAGCTAGTAAACTGCTTAGGCAAGGAAGGGATTCTTCTCTTCTTCTGGCTTTTTCACCGCGTTAGTATTTGCAGCAGCGTTGCTGGTTTCATCAAAGGTTTGAACGGTGGTTGCCATTGTCTTGCTATCTCCTAGGCCTTCTATGCCGTCAACTGCGGAACCTTTTGCTGCCGAAGCTTCTGCTGCCGATGCCTCGGCTGCCGATGCTTTAAGGGCGAGAGCGGCTGGCTTCTTCTTGATTTCCCTGCCATCTTTTTCTTCCTTGATCTCTTGTAAGGACAGCTTGGGCGGAGGGCCGACGATTTCTCGCTGTGGCCCAAACTTTGCAGCAATCCTCTGAAAGTCGCGATCACAATTGTCCGAGCGTGAAAAACTTCCATGGACTGTGAGGTTTGTCCCATTGTTCCCAGGCATTTTCAGCTTGAGGTATGCATAATGCGGCACAGCCATGAACTTGGCATAAGCTGGTCTTCCGAGTATAGCGTGATACTGTGATTCCCAGTTCACCACTTCAAACTCGATTTTCTCCTTCCTGAAGTTATCGGCTTTGCCGAAGATGACATTCAGGTAAGCTTTGCCAAGAGAGTATCCTGGTGTGGTTGGAAGGATCCCGTGGAAGCAGGTGTCTGTTTCTTCCAACATGCTCATGGTGATCCCCATACTCCTGATTGTATCGACGAATATCAGGTTTAGCCCGCTTCCGCCATCCATAAACACTTTGCTCATCTTGAACCCTCCAATTTGTGCTTCGACTACCAGAGCGGCATGCCCTGGTTTTGGTATGGTCATCGGATGATCTGTTCGGCTGAACGTAATGCTCTGAGAAGACCAGTCGACGTACTCAGGGATGTTTGCCATGATGCTTTCTGCCAAATTGATCTCTCGGGTGAGCTTCTTCATCTCTCTTCTTGAAACGCCTGTCCTGTGGATCATACTCATCTGCCCACGTGGCAGTGGGAATGCCTCGTTGGGTTGAGCCTGCTGGACTTGGTGCTGTGGTGGAGGTGGTGGCGGTGGTGGTAGCTGTTGTTGGCCTGACTGCTGGATGAGCTTGTGCATGTCAAGGAACTGTCGACAGTCCCTGAGCAGGTGACTCGACTTCGTTTTGCCGTCTTTGGAATCGACAAACGAATGTAGGTAACAAGGGGCGTTGACCTGTTCAGCATAGGGTAGTTCGGGGGTCCTCTGCTGCCGTGGTTTATAGTTACCACGGTTCCCAGAGTTGTTCCGGTTACCGTCGTGCCTGTCGTCTCGGTCGTCCTGCCGATCGGCATACCCTGCTGCTACCAGATTGTTATCATCGTAGTTGCGGTTTTTCCTCCTCTTGTGTCGATCCCTTCGGCTAGCCGAGTCGTGCTTCGGCTGATCATCGTCTTCGTCATCACTGCGCTGCCGTGGCCTTCGCACGTTATCTTCGCCATCGGCCCAGCTGTTGGCAATTTCCATTAACTTGGTTATGGTTTTTGGCTTCTTGCGCCCGAGTTCTTCTATGTAACTTTCCCGCTGGACGCCGTCGCTGAAAGCGTCGATTGCTCTGTCGACAGATACATCTTCGGCAGCATTCAGGAGCTTCGTGAATCTCCCAATGTAAGAACGCATCGACTCCTTCTGCTTCTGCCGACAATTCCGTAGCTCCTCGATCCCGACGGGCCTCTTATATGTTGCTTGGAAGTTGGCAACGAAGGCGTCTACTAGGTCATCCCATGATTTGACAGAACCTTTCGGCAGACCCCGTAACCAGGCTCGTGCTGAATCCTTCAAGTAAAGTTGTAAGCATTGCATTGCCGCTATCTGATTTCCTTTGTGCAAGATCACTGTCTGCAGGTAATCATCTATCCACGATCTTGGTTCTTGCTGCCCATCGTACTTGGCGGCGTCAGTAGGGGTAGGCTTAAACTTTTTAGGCGGCATTGCTTCACGTATCTTGTAACTTAGGCAGTCGGCTCCCCTGAGCTCGCCGTCGTACTCCTGGTCTTCATCCGAGGAATCACTATCATCGTCTTTCCTGGTGGCGCGTCGACGCCTTGCTTTGTCGATCCTGCTCTGGGTGATCTCGTCCCGAGCGTCTCTCGCATGATGTTTTGACCCACTGCCTTGGGCCATAGTTTTTTCCTTTTGCGGGACCAGGTTGTTTCCTAATATCGTGAGACTCTCGAGGGCACCTCGGTGAGCCTGAGCCATAGATCCTTCGGGGTGCTGGTTGATGAGGTAAGCGGCGAGGTTGGCCGTTGCTGCTGCAACGGTTTTTGGCCGTGGCATGCCCGCGGTATCCGTGGTCAAGAAAGATTTAGTCAGATCTGACGTTATCTCTCTGGCGTCATCTTCCGAAAGCCTGGACATCCTCGACCGGTGCTTGCCTGCTCCCTGGGTGTTTCGGGAGGCACTCCCCTGTGAACCTCTTCGTCGTTCGCTGGATCGATCCGCAGCAGTTAAGCGTCTCTCAAGGGAGGCTTGCTCTTTTGACAAGTGTTCTCGGTTTTTCTCTAGTATGGAGCGATAAGCATTGAGGGTTCCAACCGAAGTTCCTGCAGGGAGCGGTGTGTTGTTGAGTACTGCTGCCCGTGCTGCCGCCCACTCTTCATCCGCAATGGTGTAATCGCTATCGCGGTTGCTGGCGCTGTCCTCAAAACTTGCCCTTCTGCTAGAGCGGGGGGTATGGTCCTCGTCTCCTCTGCGCCTTACGTTCCCTGTGTTATTGGCGGCATAGACCTGGTGGCGTGCCGCCCTTTGGTTGGTTCGTAGGATGGTGTTGTCGATACTGTCTTCTCCCGATGAATACTAGGCGTTGCAGATGAACGGCGTGTCGGTAGATCCCAGTCCGTGCCTGGTATCGCAGTTCAGGTAATAATACGAGGTCAACTTCGAAGACGAAGAATCGTCCGACCCCACTAACATAGAGGACGTCGAGCGGGGAGCCGATGGTGTAGGAAAGCAAGTTGATCCCGTTAGGCCAGCCGACAGATCGACTGAAGATGATGCGTTCGAACTTGTCGATCTGGAAGCGGGGGATTCCAGCAGCTGAAGGATTCCTTCTGCGTTGACGTTGTAATGGACGCTGCCGAAGGTCATCTCCATGTTCCCTTGCAGATCCGAAAAGTTTGAACGGGAGGACTCGCTGTGTGGAGTAAACTCGTAGGAGCCGAACCGAATCGGGCTTCCCAGGATGGGCGACGATGGTGTCGATGAAGTTGCTGGCGATCTTGCTGGCGAGATTGCCAGCAGGTTTGCCGATGAGGCTGCCGATGTCATGATCGGATCTGCCGATGCCCTGCCTTGTGCCAACAGGGTTCCCACAGACGGTGCCAATTATCGAGGGTGCTCCTCGGCAATGCCCTCCGATAGGGGCTTAGGGTTGATGGAATCCTGCAAGCTGACACGAGACATCGGTACACAGACAAGCGGGGAGAGCGATTTACCCAGGTTCGGGGCCCTCGATGAGGTAAAACCCTTACGTCCTGCCTGTCTGTTCTTTGATTATGATGAAAACAGGTTACAACGGGGTGCCGAATAGTTCGGCTGTGATCTCGTCGAGTTGCTAGTAGCTAGGGTAACCTAGTTTTAAGCTTCTGTTGGCTATTGCTGCTAAGATTGATTGTCCCCTCGGCAGGCCCTCTCCTGGCCTTTATATAGGAGGCCAGGTCTCAAGGGTCCTACCCGAGGACGACTAGGTTTACAGTAGATTAGATCTAATCTTTCCTTGTTTGTCCGTTTCCTGATCTTGTCCGCCAAGGAATCTTCTGACGCACCGGCCTAGTGGCCCATCTTGCCTTCTGGTAGCTTCATGGGCCTCCAACTTGTCAATATCAGATAGGGCAATACTGGTTACCCGAAGGGTAATGCCCACGTCAATAAGACTCTACACCGTCTTCCTTGTTGTTCAAAACTCAATACTGGAAATTATCTAGACTTTAGAGAGACCTAATATGCAAACCAAATTTTAGCAAGCTCTATGTATTTCTTCATTAATGGGTGCAAAGTATATGATGCAAGAGCTTAAACATAAGCACAACAATTGCCAAGTATCAAATTATTCAAGACATTTTAGAATTACTACATGTAGCATTTCCCGATTCCAACCATATAACAATTTAACGAAGAAGATTCAACCTTCGCCATGAATACTATGAGTAAAGCCTAAGGACATATTTGTCCATATGCAACAGCGGAGCGTATCTCTCTCCCACACAATGAATGCTAGGACCCATTTTATTCAAACAAAAACAAAAACAAAAACAAAAACAAACCGACGCTCCAAGCAAAGTACATAAGATGTGATGGAATAAAAATATAGTTTCAGGGGAGGAACCTGATAATGTTGTCGATGAAGAAGGGGATGCCTTGGGCATCCCCAAGCTTAGACGCTTGAGTCTTCTTAATATATGCAGGGGTGAACCACCGGGGCATCCCCAAGCTTAGAGCTTTCACTCTCCTTGATCATATTGCATCATTTCCCTCTCTTGATCCTTGAAAACTTCCTCCACACCAAACTCGAAATAACTCATTAGTGCATAATAAAAATTAATATGTTCAGAGGTGACATAATCATTCTTAACACTTTTGGACATTGCATAAAGCTACTGGACATTAATGGATCAAAGAAATTCATCCAACATAGCAAAAGAGGCAATGCGAAATAAAAGGCAGAATCTGTCAAAACAGAACAGTTCGTAAAGACGAATTTTAAAATGGCGCCATACTTGCTCAAATGAAAATTCCCAAATTGAATGAAAGTTGCGTACATATCTGAGGATCACGCACGTAAATTGGCATATTTTTCTGAGCTACCTACAGAGAGGCAGGTCGAAATTCGTGACAGCAAAGAAATCTGTTACTGCGCAGTAATCCAAATCTAGTATGAACCTTACTATCAAAGACTTTACTTGGCACAACAATGCATAAAACTAAGATAAGGAGAGGTTGCTACAGTACTAAACAACTTCCAAGACTCAAATATAAAATAAAAGTACTGTAGTAAAAACATGGGTTGTCTCCCATAAGCGCTTTTCTTTAACGCCTTTCAGCTAGGCGCAGAAAGTGTGTATCAAGTGTTATCAAGAGATGAAGCATCAACATCATAACCAGGGGTGTTGGGAGTTTTCTCAACCATGCATTGTATATTATCTATGTAAGTTTCAGAGGCTCCCTTTTCATTAGTCTTAGGATTGCTACTCTCATCAAACAAATTTTCAGGAACAAGCCAAGCATAATTATCATCTAGAGCTTCGTGCATCGCTAGGAGCTTACATGGTATTGGTGCTTTAATCTCCCCACCATCATTAACATCATTAGTATACTTAATTCTATCCATATCCATTTTTTCAAGTGTTCTTTTAAAGTCGGTATAAAAGCCAAGCCTCTTATGCTTAATAAAAACTTTTCTAGCTTCTATAGCTATATCTTCAAATTCTCGCACTAAGACTTTTAGAACAAAATCTCTCTTCTCTCCCCGCTCCATATCAGAAAGTGTAAGAAACATGTGTTGTATCATGGGGTTGAGACTAATAAATCTAGCTTCCATCATGCGTACCAAACAAACAGAGGCATCTTTATAAGTAGGGTCAGCTTTTGCAAGGGGTATATCTTTAAGATCTTCATGCATACTAACATGGGTGAAAAATTCTTCTATATTATCTCTTCCAATTATAGACCCTTGTCCCACAGGTATATCTTTTGCAGTAAAATTAAAAGGAAACATGTTGAAATAAACTAAAGGAAAATAAAGTAAATGCAAGTAACTAATTTTTTTGTGTTTTTGATATAGAGTGCAAGACAGTAAATAAAGTAAAGCTAGCAACTAATTTTTTTGTGTTTTGATATAATGCAGCAAACAAGAAAGTAAATAAAATAAAGCAAGACAAAAACAAAGTAAAGAGATTGGATTGTGGAGACTCCCCTTGCAGCGTGTCTTGATCTCCCCGGCAACGGCGCCAGAAAAAGAGCTTGATGGCGTGTAACTCACACGTTCGTTGGGAACCCCAAGAGGAAGGTATGATGCGCACAGCAGCAAGTTTTCCCTCAGAAAGAAACCAAGGTTTATCGAACCAGGAGGAGCCAAGAAGCACGTTGAAGGTTGATGGCAGCGGGATGTAGTGAGGCGCAACACCAGGGATTCCGGCGCCAACGTGGAACCTGCACAACACAACCAAAGTACTTTGCCCCAACGAAACAGTGAGGTTGTCAATCTCACCGGCTTGCTGTAACAAAGGATTAGATGTATAGTGTGGATGATGATTGTTTGCAGAAAACAGTAGAACAAGTATTGCAGTAGATTGTATTCGATGTAAAAGAATGGACCGGGGTCCACAGTTCACTAGAGGTGTCTCTCCCATAAGATAAATAGCATGTTGGGTGAACAAATTACAGTCAGGCAATTGACAAATAGAGAGGGCATGACCATGCACATACATGATATGATGAGTATAGTGAGATTTAATTGGGCATTACGACAAAGTACATAGACCGCTATCCAGCATGCATCTATGCCTAAAAAGTCCACCTTCAGGTTATCATCCGAACCCCTTCCAGTATTAAGTTGTAAACAACAGACAATTGCATTAAGTATGGTGCGTAATGTAATCAATAACTACATCCTTAGACATAGCATCAATGTTTTATCCCTAGTGGCAACAGCACATCCACAACCTTAGAACTTTCTGTCACTGTCCCAGATTTAATGGAGGCATGAACCCACTATCGAGCATAAATACTCCCTCTTGGAGTTAAGAGCAAAAACTTGGCCAGAGCCTCTACTAATAACGGAGAGAATGCAAGATCATAAACAACACATAGGTAATAGATTGATAATCAACATAACATAGTATCCTCTATTCATCGGATCCCGACAAACACAACATATAGCATTACAGATAGATGATCTTGATCATGTTAGGCAGCTCACAAGATCCGACAATGAAGCACATGAGGAGAAGACAACCATCTAGCTACTGCTATGGACCCATAGTCCAGGGGTGAACTACTCACTCATCACTCCGGAGGCGACCATGGCGGTGAAGAGTCCTCCGGGAGATGATTCCCCTCTCCGGCAGGGTGCCGGAGGCGATCTCCTGAATCCCCCGAGATGGGATTGGCGGTGGCGGCGTCTCTGGAAGGTTTTCCGTATCGTGGCTCTCGGTACTGGGGGTTTCGTCATGAAGGCTTTAAGTAGGCGGAAGGGCAACGCGGGGGGCCACACGAGGGCCCCACACGCCAGGGCCGCGCGGCCAGGGGCTGGGCCGCGCCGCCCTGCTGTGGCGGCGCCTCGTGGCCCCACTTCCTTTCCCCCTCGGTCTTCTGGAAGCTTCGTGTGAAAATAGGACCCTGGGCGTTGATTTCGTCCAATTCCGAGAATATTTCCTTACTAGGATTTCTGAAACCAAAAATAGCAGAAAACAGCAACTAGCTCTTCGGCATCTCATTAATAGGTTAGTGCCGGAAAATGCATAAATACGACGTATAATGTGTATAAAACATGTAGATATCATCAATAATGTGGCATGGAACATAAGAAATTATCGATACGTCGGAGACGTATCACTGCACTTACTGGAAATACACCTTATCATCTAGGTGCTCTTGTTGCTCGTTGTTTATCCAATAAGGGGCCTATTTTTGGAGGAATTGTTGCCTCACGTATTATGGCATATCTAGATCTTCCTCTTGATCCTACTGATGAGAAATTAACTCCTATAAGGCTTGATATTGCTGCTATGAAGAGTCACCAATTTGTTACAACTGACTCTAGTTTAGAAAATATTGTCTATAAAATGTTGTTTATTGACGGGGATGAGAGGGAAATCCATTTGCCGCAGGCCGATTTGTTCAGTGTTCACAGGAGATCGTGGTCGCGCTCTAAGGAGGAGGTGGATGAGCAGCTGAGGATACATGGTTTCCACCAGCAGCATGACTCCGAGGACGCCTAGCCCTCCTACGGGTACACCGTCACGTATCCTGGTGCATCTTCCAGCACATACCCAGAACAGGATCCTTCTTCGTCATACTACGGAGGTGAAGGAGATATGCCCTAGAGGCAATAATAAAGTGGTTATTATTTATATCTTTATGTTTATGATAAATGTTTATATATCATGCTATAATTGTATTAACTGAAACATTAGTACATGTGTGATATGTAGACAAACAAAAAGTCCCTAGTATGCCTCTTAAACTAGCTTGTTGATTAATGGATGATTAGTTTCATAATCATGAACATTGGATGTTATTAATAACAAGGTTATGTCATTGTATGAATGATATAATGGACACACCCAATTAAGCGTAGCATAAGATCTCGTCATTAAGTTATTTGCTATAAGCTTTCGATACATAGTTACCTAGTCCTTATGACCATGAGATCATGTAAATCACTTATACCGGAAAGGTACTTTGATTACACCAAACACCACTGCGTAAATGGGTGGCTATAAAGGTGGGATTAAGTATCCGGAAAGTATGAGTTGAGGCATATGGATCAACAGTGGGATTTGTCCATCATGATGACGGATAGATATACTCTGGGCCCTCTCGGTGGGAATATCGTCTAATGTCTTGCAAGCATATGAATGAGTTCATAAGAGACCACATACCACGGTACGAGTAAAGAGTACTTGTCAGGAGACGAGGTTGAACAAGGTATAGAGTGATACCGAAGATCAAACCTCGGACAAGTAAAATATCGCGAGACAAAGGGAATTGGTATTGTATGTGAATGGTTCATTCGATCACTAAAGTCATCGTTGAATATGTGGGAGCCATTATGGATCTCCAGATCCCGCTATTGGTTATTGGTCGGAGTGAGTACTCAACCATGTCCGCATAGTTCACGAACCGTAGGGTGACACACTTAAAGTTGGATGTTGAAATGGTAGTACTTGAATATGGAATGGAGTTCGAATATTTGTTCGGAGTCCCGGATGAGATCCCGGACATCACGAGGAGTTCCGGAATGGTCCGGAGAATAAGATTCATATATAGGATGTCATTTTATGTGAATTAAAATGTCGCGGAAGGTTCTATGGAAGGTTCTAGAAGGTTCTAGAAAAGTCCGGAAGAAACCACCAAGGAAGGTGGAGTCCACATGGGACTCCACCTCCATGGCCGGCCAACCCTAGTGGGGGACGAGTCCCAAGTGGACTCTCCCTTAGGGGGCCGGCCACCCCCCCATATGGGAGGTGGAACTCCCACCTTTGGTGGGAGTCCTAGCTTGGCTAGGTTTCCCCTTCTTATGGTAGGTTTTGGTTCGGGTCTTATTCGAAGACTTGGACACCAACACTTGGGGATCCACCTATATAATGAGGGGCCAAGGGAGGGGGCCGGCCACCCCAAGACCACAAGCTGGCCGCCCCCCTTGAGTGGCCGGCCACCCCCTCCCAAACCCTAGCCGCCCCCCCTCTCCTCCATATCTCCCGCGTAGCTTAGCGAAGCTCCACCAGATTTCTTCACCGCCACCGACACCACGCCGTCGTGTTGTCGGATTCAAGAGGAGCTACTACTTCCGCTGCCCGCTGGAACGGGGAGGTGGACGTCGTCTTCATCAACAACCGAATGTGTGACCGAGTACGGAGGTGCTGCCCGTTCGTGGCGCCGGAACCGATCGTGATCAAGATCTTCTACGCGCTTTTGCAAGCGGCAAGTGAACGTCTACCGCAGCAACAAGAGCCTCCTCTTGTAGGCTTTGGAATCTCTTCAAGGGTGAGACTCGATAATCCCCTCGTTGCTACCGTCTTCTAGATTGCATCTTGGCTTGGATTTCGTGTTCGCAGTAGGAAATTTTTTGTTTTCTATGCAACGTTATCCTACAGTGGTATCAGAGCCGTGTCTATGCATAGATGGTTGCACTAGTAGAACACAATGGTTTGTGGGCGTTGATGCTTTTGTTATCTTTAGTTGAGTACTTTGCATCTTTGTGGCATAGTGGGATGAAGCGGCTCGGGCTAACTTTACATGACCGCGTTCATGAGATTTGCTCCACGCTCGACATGCAACTTGTATTGCATAAGTGGCTTTGCGGGTGTCTGTCTCTCCTACTATAGTGAAGATTCAATTTACTCTTCTATTGACAACACTAGTATCACCGTTGTGGTTCATGTTCGTAGGTAGATTGGATCTTACTCGAAAACCCTAAACCACGTAAAATATGCAAACCAAATTAGAGAACGTCTAACTTGTTTTTGCAGGGTTTGGTGATGTGATATGGCCATAATGTGATGATGACTATGTATGAGATGATCATTATTGTATTGTGGCAACCGGCAGGAGCCTTATGGTTGTCTTTAAATTTCATGTTGAGTAGTATTTCAAAGTAGTTGTAATAGTTGCTACATGGAGGACAATCATGAAGACGGCGCCATTGACCTTGGTGCTTCGCCGACGATGATGGAGATCATGCCCGTTGATGATGGAGATCATGTCCGTGCTTTGGAGATGAAGATCAAAGGCGCAAAGACAAAAGGGCCATATCATATCACATATGAACTGCATGTGATGTTAATCCTTTTATGCATCTTATTTTGCTTAGATCGCGACGGTAGCATTATAAGATGATCCCTCTCACTAAAATCTCAAGATAATAAAGTGTTCATCCTTAGTAGCACCGTTGCCAAGACTTGTCGTTTCGAAGCATCTCGTGATGATCGGGTGTGATAGAATCAACAAGTGCATACAACGGGTACAAGCCAGTTTTGCACATGCGGATACTAAGGTGGCCTTGACGAGCCTAGCATGTACAGACATGGTCTCGGAACACGTGATACCGAAAGGTAGAGCATGAATCATATGATTGATATGATGAACACTTTGAATGTTCGCCATTGAAATCACACCTTGTCTCGTGATGATCGGACTTAGGTGCGGTGGATTTGGTTCGTGTGATCACTAAGACAATGCGAGGGATATTGTTTTGAGTGGGAGTTCACCTAGTTTTTAATTAAGTTGAATTAAAATTTGAACTCAATTTGTCATAAACTTAGTCTAAACTATTGCAAATATATGTTGTAGATATGGCGTCCTCAATCAATTTTAACCAGTTCCTAGAGAAAGAAAAGTTTAAGAGCAACGGTAGCAACTTCACCGACTGGTTCCGTCATGTGAGGCTTTTCCTCAATGGCGGAAATCTGCAATATGTGCTTGATGCACCGCTAGGTGACCCTCCTGCAGAAACTGAAACCGATGAAGTAAAAGCAGTTTACGCAACTCAGAAAACTCGGTACTCTCAAGTTCAGTGTGCCATCTTATGCAGTCTGGAAGCCGATCTTCAAAAACGTTTTGAGCACCATGATCCACATGAGTTAATCAATGAGTTGAAGACTATTTTTGAGACTCATGCGGCCGTGGAATGCTATGAAGCATCGAAACACTTCTTCAGCTGCATGATGGAAGAAGGCAGCTCCGTAAGTGAGCACATGCTCGCCATGACCGGGCATGCGAAGAAACTCAGTGACTTGGGAATAGTGATTCCTAATAGACTGGGGATTAATCGTGTCCTTCAATCACTGCCACCTAGTTACAAGAACTTTGTGATGAACTACAATATGCAGAACATGATCAAAGAGTTACCTGAACTCTTCTCCATGCTGAAATCTGCTGAGATTGAGATCAAGAAAGAGCACCTAGTGTTGATGGTCAACAAGACCACTAGCTTCAAGAAACAGGGCAAGTCTAAAGGCAAGAACAGGAAGAGTGGCAAGAAAGCTGCCACGCCTCCTGTGAAACCTAAGACTGGCCCTAAGCCTGATGCTGAGTGCTATTACTGCAAGGAGAAGGGACACTGGAAGCGTAATTGCTCCAAGTATTTGGCGGATCTGAAGAGCGGCCTTGTCAAGAAGAAGAAAGAAGGTATATCTGATATACATGTTATAGATGTTTATCTTACTGGTTCTCGTACTAGTACCTGGGTATTTGATACTGGTTCGGTTGCTCATATTTGTAACTCGAAACAGGAACTAAAGAATAAACGAAGACTACTAAAGGATGAAGTGACCATGCGCGTTGGAAATGGATCCAAAGTCGATGTGATCGCTGTCGGCACACTTCCTCTACATCTACCTTCGGGATTAGTTTTAAGCCTCAATAATTGTTATTTTGTACCCGTGTTGAGCATGATAATTATATCTGGATCTTGTTTAATGCAAGACGGTTATTCATTCAAGTCTGAGTATAATGGTTGTTCTATTTTTATGAATAATATCTTTTATGGTCGAGCACCACAAAAGAATGGCTTATTTCTGTTAGATCTCGATAGTAGTGATACACATATACATAACATTGATGCTAAGCGAATTAAATTGAATGATAATTCTACTTATATGTGGCACTGTCGTCTTGGTCATATTGGAGTGAAACGCATGAAGAAACTCCATACCGATGGATTACTTGAATCACTTGATTTTGAGTCACTTGATAGATGCGAAGCATGTCTAATGGGAAAAATGACTAAGACTCCATTCTCTGGTATTATGGAGCGAGCTACTGACTTATTGGAAATCATACATACCGATGTGTGTGGACCAATGAGTGTAGCATGGCGCGGTGGTTATCGTTATATTTTAACCTTCACAGATGATCTGAGTAGATATGGGTATATCTATTTCATGAAACATAAATCCGAGACTTTTGAGAAGTTTAAGGAATTTCAAAGTGAAGTAGAAAATCAACGTAACAAGAAGATTAAATTTCTACGATCTGATCGCGGAGGTGAATATCTGAGTTATGAGTTTGGCATGCATTTAAAGAAATGCGGAATACTTTCACAATTGACACCGCCGGGAACACCACAACGTAACGGTGTGTCCGAACGTCGTAATCGAACACTCTTAGATATGGTTCGTTCTATGATGTCTCTTACTGATTTGCCGTTATCATTTTGGAGTTATGCATTAGAGACAGCCGCATTCACTTTAAATAGAGCACCATCAAAATCCGTAGAAACGACACCGTATGAATTATGGTTTAATAAGAAACCTAAGCTGTCGTTCCTGAAAGTTTGGGGTTGCGAAGCCTATGTAAAGAAGTTACAACCGGACAAGCTAGAACCCAAAGCGGAGAAATGCGTCTTCATAGGATACCCTAAGGAAACTATAGGGTACACTTTCTATCACAGATCTGAAGGCAAAATCTTTGTTGCTAAGAACGGAACCTTTCTTGAGAAAGAATTTCTCACTAAAGAAGTGACTGGAAGAAAAGTAGAACTCAATGAGATTGATGAATCTATACTCGTTGATCAGAGTAGCGCAAGATCGGAAGTTGTACCAGTACCGCCTACACCGGCAACAGAGGAAGCTAATGATAATGATCATGAAACTTCGAACGAGGAAACTACTGAACCTCGCAGATCGACAAGGGAACGTGCCACTCCTGATTGGTATGATCCTTGTCTAAATGTCATGATTGTGGATAACAATGATGAGGACCCTGCGACGTATGAAGAAGCGATGATGAGCCCAGATTCCAACAAATGGCAAGAAGCCATGAAATCCGAAATGGGATCCATGTATGATAACAAAGTATGGACTTTGGTAGACTTACCTGATAGCCGAAAGGCTGTCGAGAATAAATGGATCTTCAAGAGAAAACAGATGCCGATGGTAATATTATCGTCTATAAAGCTTGACTTGTCGCAAAGGGTTTCCGACAAATTCAAGGAGTTGACTACGATGAGACTTTCTCACCTGTAGCGAAGCTAAAATCTGTGAGGATTTTGTTAGCAATAGCTGCATTTTTCGATTATGAGATTTGGCAGATGGATGTCAAAACGGCGTTCCTTAATGGAGACATTGAGGAAGAGTTGTATATGGTACAACCCAAAGGTTTTGTCGATCCTAAAAATGCTGACAAAGTATGCAAACTTCAGCGTTCAATTTATGGACTAAAGCAAGCATCGAGAAGTTGGAACCGACGCTTTGATAAGGTGATCAAAGACTTCGGGTTTATACAGTGTCATGGAGAGGCCTGTATTTACAAGAAAGTGAGTAGGAGCTCTGTAGCATTCCTGATATTATATGTAGATGACATATTATTGATTGGGAATGATATAGAACTATTAAGCAAATGTAAAGGGTTATTTGAATAATAGTTTTTCAATGAAAGACCTTGGTGAAGCATCATATATATTAGGCATCAAGATTTATAGAGATAGATCAAGACGTCTAATAGGGCTATCACAGAGTACATACCTGGACAAGATTCTAAAGAAATTTAGAATGGACGAAAGTAAGAAAGGATTCTTACCTATGTTACCAGGCAAGGTCTTGAGTAAGACTCAAGGTCCGGCTACGGCAGAAGAAAGAGAAAGGATGAATCAGATCCCCTATGCCTCGGCAGTAGGCTCTATCATGTATGCCATGCTATGTACAAGACCGGATATAGCACATGCTGTTAGTTTGACTAGCAGATATCAAAGTGATCCAGGAATGGAACACTGGACAGCGGTCAAGAATATCCTGAAGTACTTGAAAAGAACTAAGGATATGTTTCTTTGTTATGGAGGTGACCAAGAGCTCGTTGTAACAAGTTACACCGATGCAAGTTGGAACACTGATCCTGATGACTCTAAGTCACAGTCTGGGTACGTGTTTATATTGAATGGTGCTGCGATGGTCGGGCAAGCTCGAAGCAGTGCACGGTGGCGAAATCCTCAACAGAATCGGAGTATATAGTGGCTTCAGAGGCTTCATCAGAAGCGGTATGGATGAAGAGGTTCATTATAGAGCTCGGTGTGGTTCCTAGTGCATTGGACCCACTAGTCATCTATTGTGACAACATGGGTGCCATCGCCAATGCACAAGAACCAAGGTCACACAAGAGGCTAAAGCATATCAAGCTGCGTTACCACTCGATTCGCGAGTACATCGAAGATGGAGAAGTAAAGATTTGCAAAGTACACACTGATCTGAATGTAGCAGATCCGTTGACTAAAGCTCTCCCTAGGGCAAAGCATGACCAACACCAGAATGCCATGGGTGTTAGGTATATTACAATGTAATCTAGATTATTGACTCTAGTGCAAGTGGGAGACTGAAGGAGATATGCCCTAGAGGCAATAATAAAGTGGTTATTATTTATATCTTTATGTTTATGATAAATGTTTATATATCATGCTATAATTGTATTAACCGAAACATTAGTACATGTGTGATATGTAGACAAACAAAAAGTCCCTAGTATGCCTCTTAAACTAGCTTGTTGATTAATGGATGATTAGTTTCATAATCATGAACATTGGATGTTATTAATAACAAGGTTATGTCATTGTATGAATGATATAATGGACACACCCAATTAAGCGTAGCATAAGATCTCGTCATTAAGTTATTTGCTATAAGCTTTCGATACATAGTTACCTAGTCCTTATGACCATGAGATCATGTAAATCACTTATACCGGAAAGGTACTTTGATTACACCAAACACCACTGCGTAAATGGGTGGCTATAAAGGTGGGATTAAGTATCCGGAAAGTATGAGTTGAGGCATATGGATCAACAGTGGGATTTGTCCATCCTGATGACGGATAGATATACTCTGGGCCCTCTCGGTGGAATATCGTCTAATGTCTTGCAAGCATATGAATGAGTTCATAAGAGACCACATACCACGGTACGAGTAAAGAGTACTTGTCAGGAGACGAGGTTGAACAAGGTATAGAGTGATACCGAAGATCAAACCTCGGACAAGTAAAATATCGCGAGACAAAGGGAATTGGTATTGTATGTGAATGGTTCATTCGATCACTAAAGTCATCGTTGAATATGTGGGAGCCATTATGGATCTCCAGATCCCGCTATTGGTTATTGGTCGGAGTGAGTACTCAACCATGTCCGCATAGTTCACGAACCGTAGGGTGACACACTTAAAGTTGGATGTTGAAATGGTAGTACTTGAATATGGAATGGAGTTCGAATATTTGTTCGGAGTCCCGGATGAGATCCCGGACATCACGAGGAGTTCCGGAATGGTCCGGAGAATAAGATTCATATATAGGATGTCATTTTATGTGAATTAAAATGTCGCGGAAGGTTCTATGGAAGGTTCTAGAAGGTTCTAGAAAAGTCCGGAAGAAACCACCAAGGAAGGTGGAGTCCACATGGGACTCCACCTCCATGGCCGGCCAACCCTAGTGGGGGAGGAGTCCCAAGTGGACTCTCCCTTAGGGGGCCGGCCACCCCCCCATATGGGAGGTGGAACTCCCACCTTTGGTGGGAGTCCTAGCTTGGCTAGGTTTCCCCTTCTTATGGTAGGTTTTTGGTTCGGGTCTTATTCGAAGACTTGGACACCAACACTTGGGGATCCACCTATATAATGAGGGGCCAAGGGAGGGGGCCGGCCACCCCAAGACCACAAGCTGGCCGCCCCCCTTGAGTGGCCGGCCACCCCCTCCCAAACCCTAGCCGCCCCCTCTCCTCCATATCTCCCGCGTAGCTTAGCGAAGCTCCGCCGGATTTCTTCACCGCCACCGACACCACGCCGTCGTGCTGTCGGATTCAAGAGGAGCTACTACTTCCGCTGCCCGCTGGAACGGGGAGGTGGACGTCGTCTTCATCAACAACCGAACGTGTGACCGAGTACGGAGGTGCTGCCCGTTCGTGGCGCCGGAACCGATCGTGATCAAGATCTTCTACGCGCTTTTGCAAGCGGCAAGTGAACATCTACCGCAGCAACAAGAGCCTCCTCTTGTAGGCTTTGGAATCTCTTCAAGGGTGAGACTCGATAATCCCCTCGTTGCTACCGTCTTCTAGATTGCATCTTGGCTTGGATTTCGTGTTCGCAGTAGGAAAATTTTTGTTTTCTATGCAACGTTATCCTACAGGAGGTGCCACTTCATGGGCACCATGAGATTGATCTCCACTTAGGCCAAAAGCCTAAGCTTGGGGGGAGGTATACCGCCATCACTCATTCATTGCATATTACAATTGCCGGATACTTGTACATACTTGTTTAGCTTCTTAAGGTGGTTTCTAATAAGAGGGAGATGATATTTGGGGAAGTGCTGTTTGAAAACAGATTCTGGACTGATACCAAAAAAATTCCCAAAACCAGCCAGAACGTTATCTTGCGAAGCCAATTTTTGTGCATGTTCCCAAGGTTATTATCTAACTTTCATTAGTTGAGCACTTTTCGAGTTGAACAGCGTAAGATTTTCGTAAAAATAGATTACTGTACTGCTATCAAGTTTGACGAATTTCTGCTACTTTGTGTTTATGTGACTCTTTTAGTTTTCATTTTCTTGTTTTTTGCTTTGTTTCTATCCTAAAACACAAAAGGACCAAAAATATTTCTGTTGTTTCTCTTTATCATTTGTTTATTTTGGTTTCTTGTTCTTATTTTGCTTTATTTACTATCGTTGGTTTGCTATGAGAAAATCCAAAAAGATTTTACTTTCGCTCTTGTTTTCAATTCGAAAACACCAAAAATATTTGTTGTTCTTCTTTGGTTTTGTAAAATTTATTATGGAGTTCAGCGGCCTCCGGTGGTTGGAGCTTGGTTTTCATTTCATATTATTCAAGCTACACAAGTGAAAGGCAATAATGACGATCTACGACAACTTGACTATGGTGAGAGGCTGGTATGAACTCTATTTGTTTTCATTTTTGTACATATACTCATTCATGTGAGCAAGCTTAGTTGGTTCATGTGAGGTATATGTCATTTAAGAAAGTCTAGTAGTTCATGATCTCTCATGTTTAGCTCCAATTTATTAATATGAGTAGCATGTCATAAATATTTGCTTGCGTTGTTTTATTCATAGATAGGTATGACATTGTGGTATCCTCCTCTGAATAATTCATTTGAATCGACTTGACACATTCTCACACATGCATATGACTGAACAAAAGTCAATTAAGCCTCGATGATTTACTTTGCCTCAGAGTTCTTGTATCACTTTTATGCCTCTGTTAATTTATTTTGTCGCAAGCATGATTATGACAGTTATTGCTCTCTTGATTGTCGCTTCCCAGTCTATTGCTAGCCTTCACTTGTACTGAGCGGGAACGCTGCTCGTGCTTCCAAACCCCTGAAAACCAAGTTATTCCAAAGTGTCCACCATAAATACCTATGCATGGCATTTCAAACCATTCCAAGTAAATTCTCATGTGCTACCTTTAAACCTTCAAAGTACTTCTCAATTTGTGTTAATGTTTTATAGCTCATGAGGAAATATGTGGTGTTTTATCTTTCAACCTTGTCATTTACTCCTGACAGACTTTCACAAATGGACTAGTGGCACATCTGCTTATCCAATAATTTTGCAAAAAGAGTTGGCAATGGGGTGCCCAGCCCCAATTAATCAACCTTCATAAATAATTTTCTTCACATGTTTTGCCCTGATTTATCAGTAAGCAACTTAATTTGCAAATAGACACTCCTCCATGGTATGAGAATGTTGGAAGGCACCCGAGGATTCGGTTAGCCATGGCTTGTGTAAGCAAAGGTTGGGGGGAGTGTCATCCATAATGAAACTAAAATACATGTGTAAACAAAAGAGAAGAGGGATGATCTACCTTGCTGGTAGAGACAACGTCCTTCATGGGAGCCGCTCTTGAAAGTCTGGTTGACGAGGTAGTTAGAGTGCCCACTACCATTCGTTGACAACAACAAACACCTCTCAAAACAATTTTACTTCTGTCTTTAGAAAAATGAAAAGCTCTAGCACATGTTAATCCCTGCTTCCCTCTGCGAAGGGTTAATCTTTTACTTTTATGTTGAGTCACCATCCTTTCTTTGAGCACCTTCTTGAGAGCATAACTGTCATTCTTAGTATAATATGCTTGTCCCAGAATATGGTTAACTGTACTATAACTTTGATGCTTTTATCTTTGATACTCTTTACTTCTAGTCTTTCCATGAAATTCAGAGGTGCCTGGGCATTTATGTTTTGCTGTACAAATACGAGCAAGCGAGATACCACTTTATCATATCTTTTTATGAGCATTGCAATCCTGCTTATAGAAGTGTTTCATGATGCTTATTATTAGTTTGTTGGTATCTTTTTCATGATTGACATAACTATTAGATGACTTTATTTGCATTTATCTTATTATGAATTGCCTAAGTACTCGTCCATATCATGAGAATATTTACATCATATGAACAAATGTGTTCGTGAAAGCTCTTTTATCGCACTCAGTTGTTAACTGAATTGCTTGAGGACAAGCAATAAGCTAAGCTTGGGGGGAGTTGATACATCCAAAACGTATCTACTTTCCCGAACACTTTTGCTATTGTTTTGCCTCTAATTTGTGTATTTTGGATACAACTAACACGGACTAACGCTGTTTTCAGCAGAATTGCCCTGATGTCTTGTTTTTGTGCAGAAACTCAACTTTCAGGAAAATCCCCGGGATTAATTCCAATGGGCCTATTTTCACAGAAGATGGACGGAGCCAAAAGACCAGAAGGAGGGGGGCCACGAGGCGCCCACCACACAAGGCGGCGCGGTGGGCCCCTGGGACGCGCCGGCCTATGGTGGTGGCGCCTCGGCCAGCCTCCGACGCCCCCCTTTCGACTACTTAAGGGTTTCGACCTCAAAACGCACGGGGGTTCGACCATATTTCCAGAAGACATCCAGAACTCCGCCGCCATCGCGAAACTCCGTCTCGGGACCATAAACTCCGTTCTGGCACCCTGCCGGGATGGGGAATTGGAGGAGATCATCGCCATCATCACCACCGACGCCTCTCCATCGACCATCCATGCTTCCCCCATCCATGTGTGAGTAATTCCCCCGCTGTAGGCTGAAGGGGATGGTAGGGATTGGATGAGATTGTTCATGTAATAGCCATAAGATTGTTAGGGCATGGTGCCTAGTATCCGTTGTTGGTACTTTTATGATATTGTTGCAACTTGTTATGCTTAATGCTTGTCACTAGGGCCTGAGTGCCATGATTTCAGATCTGAACATGTTATTTATTCATGATGATATTCATTCTTTTATGATCTTACCTGCAAGTTGTATACACATATTGCTGTCCGGAACCCGGGGCCCCAAAGTGACAGAAATTGGGACAACCGGAGGGGAAGGCGGTGATATGAGGATCACATGTGTTCACGGAGTGTTAATGCTTTGCTCCGGTGCTCTATTAAAAGGAGTACCTTAATTTCCAGTAGATTCCCTAGAGGCCCGGCTGCCACCGGCTGGTAGGACAGAAGATGTTGTGCAAGTTTCTCATTGCGAGCACGTACGACTATATATGGAACACATGCCTATGGTTGTTTAGTACTTGGATACTGTTTTATTACTATCTGCAAATGCCCTGCCTTGATTGTTACATGAGTTCTCTTATCCATGCAGCGCCCGTTCATCCATCCCTGTGCCTACAGTATTTTAATCATGTTGTTTACTATAATCACTACTGCTGTCTTTGTTACACTGCTGCTTATATTTCACTACTGCTACTGCTATAAAACTGTTGCTACTGATAAACTCTTGCGATCAAGTCTATTTTCAGGTGCAGCTGAACTGACAACTCCGCTGTTAAGGCTTACAAATATTCTTTGGCTCCCCTTGTGTCGAATCAATAAATTGGGTTTTACTTCCCTCGAAGACTGTTGCGATCCCCTATAATTGTGGGTCATCATGAAACTGCTGTATAAATTGTTGTTGATATGAATCTGTCAGTTTGCAACCATGCCAAGGCAATTCTGTGATTTTTCAACACAAGTCAACGTGTGGCGCCCTTGCCATGGGCGCCACACATCACAGTGTGGCGCCGATGCCACGGGCACCACACATGTCAATTTATATGTCGAACACATCCAGGGGCTCCGGACGCTTAGTCCTTAGTTGTTTTGGCGAGGCTGTTTGTGTGGCGCCGATGCCACGGGTGCCACACCTGCCAAAACGGCTAAGTCCCAGGTGAATTGTCTTACAGTATGTTTTGGGCAATTATAAGTGGATGTGTGGCGCCGCTGCCACGTCAGATGGGAGCACACCTCAGCATCGAGGACACCACGTCGGCTGGGAGAGTGGCGCCGCACGCACGGGCGCCACACAGTGAGGTGTGGCACCGACGTGAGGGGCGCCACACAAAAGGGTTAGATGGGTGAAATAGTTTGGCCGGAGGGTCAGTCTGTGCTATAGTTTCAGAAAAGGGTTATTTATGTCTAAATCGCCTCAGGGTGGGGATGTCCTGTCTGCAGGGAATCTTCTGATCGATTGCAATGATACTGAAGACTTCAGAAGAAGATGATAATCAAGACTTGATTTAGGCTTTGACTTTTCTTTTTCAGAACTTGTAACTTGTAATTATACTTGTTTCTTTTATTTATTTATTCATTTGTAAAAACATTTTATTATTGGGTGAATATGAATAAAGAAATGGTTTCCTTATTGTTTTATATAATTACTTACATTTATGACTTGTAAATATTGGATGGTTATGGATGTAATTAAGTACTAAATACTTTATCTATTTTGAGGTTAATAGTTTGTTTGATTAAACATGTTATATTTTCTGTAATGGTTTATAATTCAAATTTCAATTCAAATCTTATTTGAACCTCTATTATTCAAATTTGAATTGGATTCAAATTGTGTTCCCCCAAACCAAATAGTTTGACAAAGGTCATGTCGAAATCTATCGCACCCACGTCGATGACCTAATCAATTCCACCGACATGACCTAAACCTCAGTCCCTTTGACTAGTTTAAACAAAATCGTGAATTTTTTCTAGGTTTTCGATGCATGAATGCAATCCACACAACTGTGTTCTCTCAATTCTGGTCTCTAAAACCCTGGGATGTTACAAGTAGCAGTGTGTCGGCGCAGTAGTCGAACAAGGTCGATGTGTAGGTTCTGGCCTGGATGAGCGGGTGCATCGTGGTAGGTAGAGATGATGCGCGGGGCGGCGGGGAGAGCAGAGCAATGAGGAGCAGATCGATATAGGAAGGCGATTTGGAGGAGGCAAAATTTGAGAAATATTGCCTATGCAATTAACGAGAAAAAAATGTGGACAGAAAATTCCTCGTGGACCGCTCGATGGAAGCTGAGATAGACGGCTTTGGGTCGGTCCGATGGATTGCTTTCCTTTGGACTATGATAGTTAGTGTTTACCAAAGCTATATCAGTGTGACCATCATTGAAATCATGTTCACATAGCCGCTGACTATGATCCTAGTTGTTGGCAGTGTGTTTTGGTTATGTTTGATTTTATTCATGAAACTGAAATACCTACTGCTTGGATTTTGTTCTATCACTCTTGCAACCAACATTCCCTAGTGGGCCGACCCAAATAGTTCACGTCCGAATCGGTCCGCGCGGACAAGCGGATTCACCGCGCACGTTCCAACGGGACAACCCAAACGGATCGATCCGTCCGGCGCGACCCATCGATCGACCAAATTTTGGGAGCCGATGCGTCTGCGTGGACATCGTGCATGTCCTATCGAACGTGCCGTGGGCTCGCATGGAAGCGACCGGAAGGCATACCGGCGGAAGCAGCCACATCCATCAAAGCTGACGCTGACCAGTGGCGCCGTTCTGCGCCGGCATTTGCTGCCGATGGCGCTGGGACACTGCAAGTGCATTGATGGCCAGGCCTACTTAAACCGACCTTGCTCCAATCGGCCATCTCACTGCCAGTGCTCATTGGCGTTGCAAGAAGCCAAGCACCAGCGCCATGACATCTGCGGTGACAAAACCACGACAAGAAGGGACAACAATGATGATGGCGAGAGACAGTTAGAGAGGAAAGGAAGTGGAATACTCAAAATCATTCCCCAAGCTTGCACCGCCAGTCCTCCGCCTCTAAATTACAGTAGCTCTGCATTGCTATATGTATGCTATACGGGGTTTCTGAATTACAGGCTTTACACTGCTGTGTCACTATATGTACGATATGTGAGACTTATGAACTACAACACATCCGTATTGTTGTATTGAACTATTTATTTGCATATGTACAAGATATTTTCATGTTCATCTCAACTATAACACTTTTCCTACATAAAAGATGTGTGTCATACTTATAGAAAAAGATTCAGTTAGAACATACCACACAAGGGTTCCATGCCAATGTCTAGAGAGCTACAAATCAAGTGTTACCTGTTGTGTTGATCAATATCTTTTTTTTTCGAATCGTGTGTCCTTCAGTATCTTTCCAGTAAACATAAAATAATATTATGTGCACGGGCGCGGCGTGCCCCCGCCGGCTCTTGCTAGTAAAAATTGAGCTGGAGTTGTTGTTATTGTTGTTGTTGTTGTTGTTGTTGAGAACCGAGCTGGAGTTTAATGGCACTTCTGGAAAAAAGGGAACGAAATAGCAAAACGGAGATAGAGAGGGAGGTGGGCTTTAGGCCCAGTCGGTGCCCGATTCGGGTACGAGTCAGGCTCGTAGCTGCATCTAGGGTTTGGTTCTCCTATTATATATAGATCCAGATCGAGCCGCCGCCTCCCCCGTCCTCCTATCCCTACCCATCGCCCGCATCAGAATCCCCAATCAACCAATCCATCCACCGGAGAAGAGAAGCGGCGATGGCGTGTTGCGAGGAGTGGGCGAACGTCGATGGGGTTCCGTCGATGATCGGGAAGGAGGGTATTGAGCAGCAGGTGAACGGCAAGGAGCTTGTGCCGTCGTTGTTCCTCGACCGGTGCCTCGCCAAGGACGGGCAAGAGACGTCCGTCGACTTGGGGGAGTTCCTGATCCTGAAGATGGACAAGGCCAAGCTTATGGCAGTGGAAGCGTTGGACGGCGAGAGGAATCCGTTCTCAGGGGCGTTGGCCAAGACAGCAATCGACAAGATCCAGACGGAGAAGATGGACAAGGCCAAGCATGCCACGGTGAAGGTATGGGGCGGCGAGAAGACCCCCTTCTCCATCATACCGAAGGGGGCGCCAGTCGTGGCAGGGAAGGCAGCGGCGGCGATGGACAAGATCCAGACGGAGAAGGTGCACAAGTGCGCTGCCTCTGAGCAGCCTGCTGCAGTAAAAGGCAAGCAGCGGCTTCCTGATGAGTACGTTGGTCTCATCCTGTCCATGCCGAGAGAAAAGCCCATCGACATGGAGAGCGAGGAGATGAAGATGTCTTTCATGACCGAGGAAAGAATCCAGCTGCACAAGGAAGGCGCCGCCCGTTCAGAGAGAATCCGCGCTAGCTTCTTGCAGTTCCAGAACAGGGTACGTGACGAGTTCCTTGAGAAGGGCCACGTCGAGGTGGACGACGACTACTTCACCAACGCCGCCGAGTCAGAGAAAGAGGGCAGGGCAATGTGGGAAGAGTCGAAGAAGAGGCGAAACCCTATACTCACCTTTGCATCCCGCGATGACCCCAACTATGCTTGCTTTTATGCTCCGTTGGATCCAGTGAAGCAGGCCGACAGCTTGCTCTCCGATCTATACTGAAGAGAGGAGCACAATGCATATGGTCCATAACGAGGTGGCCGCCGACTAGCTTGAACCCAACTGAGAGCTAATCCTCTGTCTGGTCCATATCTATCTATCTATCTATCTATCTATCTATCTATGTCAACTGTGTAGCTTGCAGCTAAGTTATGCCCATCTATGTTATTGGAACATCCATGTATGTTAGGGGTCCCGAACTAAGTAATGCCCATCTATGTTATTGAACCATCCATGTATGCTAGTGCTCTAGAACTAAGTTATATGTGTGTGTGTTCTATCCTCTGTTCGCTATTGCCGTGTGAATACTTTATTACTACTCCATAACTAAGTTAAGTCGATTGGGGGTGATTTTGGTAAACTTTTGCCTGCCAAAATTTTGCTGTACGGAATGCGTGGGCTTAGCCTATCGAAGCAAGTAAGCTTGTAAAATTAGTCAGGTTGTTGCATGAGTTCTGATTCCAATGCACTGTTGGTTCAGCCCATCGAAGTAAGTAGCCTATCCCGTGGTATATTATGTTGGGTGTCGTTGCTGAACACTGAACATAAATGAGCTAGCTGTTTTAGAATTTGATTTTGGGAAACTATGGCACATGGTTAAGTTTACAATCTTTCCCTCTACAAAATAAAAGAACTGCTAAACATTAGCTAATCGACTGAATCGAACTGAGAGGTCTGTCTGGTCCATATCTTATCTAGCCATATCTATGTCTACTATGTGGGGTTGCATCAAAGTTATGCCCATCTTTGTTATCTACTGCCTCGGTTTCAAAATAGGAAACTGGGCGTCCCCCGGGGGATCTGATTTCCCAAATTCTATTCCGTGCGGGGGCACTCTCCTGTCTTACACGGTGCTCCCTCGTCGCGTCCGTTGGATCGAGATCAGGCGGCGGATGACTTTTCAGCCGGACAACAGGCACGTGGCTCTCCTCTCCTCCGCTCATTCTTCAGCCCAGCCGCATGTCATCTGCATCCTCTCCCCCACTAACTCGAACCCGGGCGGCGAAAGTAGAGTGATTAACCCCAAATCGAGTGGATCCTCAGGTCGGCGGAGGGACGAGATCGAGGTGAAGGGCGGCGACCATGGCCTTGGCGCGGCTGTGGGGAGGGAGAGGCACGAGCGGAGCCAGTGCTCCAGAGGAGAAGGGCGGCCATGGCGACGGTGGGGGAACCGCACGGCGACCACACTCCCAACCAAGGTGAGGGCGGCGGCCATGGCGCTGGTGTTGCTGCGGGGGACGGAGGAACAAGCAGCGCCAGTTCTCCATATCATATGGCCTGGACAACGACAACCTCGGCGGTTGTGGCTGCGAGATGCAACTCGCGTCCTGGCCGCGCGACGACCTCGACGCCAGCGGCTGCTAGATGCAGCTCGCGTCCCGGCCATGCACTCTGCAGATGGGCTGGACCACGACGACCTCGACGCCGGCGGCCAACCTGCTGCTCGCGTCCGACCATGACGGGCTGCTGCTCGCCGAGCGGCCGTCCGCAAGTGCCTAGGACGGTGGGGACGATGGCGCGGTCGTACCTGTCCACCCAGCGCAACCTGCCCTCCTCCACTTCCTCCGTATCTATCTCGCCCTGGTTTCATCAACGCATGAATCCATGGTGCATCTGTACGACGACGGGAGGTATTAGGATTTGCCAATTTGGTGACTAGGCTGGAGAAGAATCGGCATCCAATGCGCATGACTGAATCATATTTTGCTCCTAGCCTACGGACCAATTTTTTCTGAATTAATCAACATCGATCTGTTCTGTACTAGTACAGAACCTATACTGTCCAGCATAAGTTCATCTTTTTTTTTACATCCATGTACTGTTCTTTTGCATATCTCTCTAATTTTGTTACATCTAAATACTATTTATTACATGTAAGCACTATCTTTTACATCTAATAAGCAGTTGAATATCTCTGAATTTTGTTACATCTAATTAGTACTTGTTTACACCTAATTAGCATTGTTACAGGCTGTAATTTTTTCAGACATTCATGATGACTGAAAGGTGTGGCCTCTTGACCTCCTATGATCAGCTGGGGCAGGGCATCCTCGATGCATTTGATTTTATTCCAGTAATAGTACCATGTCTACGACTACTCTCCTATCTTGTACTACTCTCCTGCAATCCAAAGACCTAAAACAAATTCTATGTATTTCTTAGGATTTAACATGTAGTTTCCCACAGATTCATCTATTTTTTTTCATCCAGGACCGTTTTGCATACATCTCTGAATTTAGTTACATCCAGGTACTTTTTTTATTACATGTAAGAACTATTTTAGTACATCAAAAAAGTAGCTGGAGATCTCTGATTCTTTTTACATCTAACTATTTTTTTTACACGTATATTTTTTTACATCTAACTAGTATTTTTACATCTAATTAACTTCAAGCAGTAGGATAAAACTATTTTGTTACATCTAACAATAGCATAGATGTAGTAAATTATATCAATGTCCTTCCTGTGTTCTTCAGGTTCAGTTCCATGTATTTTACAATTTTTAGTTTAGTTTGATGTATTTCTGGTTCTTGAGGTTTTACAATATAGAAATGTAGTTCCCTCAAAAGGCTGGTTGTACCGTGATGAAGTTTTTCCTAGCTGGCAATAGAAAAACATGCAATTTCCTATGCTTCTTACATTCTGTTGCTACATGTAAAATATTGTTGCTTTTGCAAATTTAATCTGCTCACAATCGAGTGGTAACATTTTTACAATCAAGTCATTTTACAAAATTAATCTGCTGTTAATCTAGTCATTTTCTCACTTTTGTGTTAGTTAGAGAGAGGAATGTGGCGATGTATTTACGATCATGCTTTGTTACATGGAATAAGTAGAATTTACAAATTACTGAATTTCCAATCGGGTTTTTTCTAAAAATGTGGACGTATGTTGGAAGTATATTTTCCATAAGCAAAGATTTCAATCACGTGGTGGAAGAAAGGGTGAACTGCAGTGTTTTGGGATCCAGTATCTTGTCTCAAGCGGAGTAAAAAAGTCTCAGTAATTAATCAGGCAGGGAGGTGGTGGAACGGTGGGCTGGGGACCGAACTTTCTATTTTAGGAAGCATCAAGAGAGGGGACCAGAACTTTTACTATTTTTGGGTGGGGCACTCCGTAAGACTATACAGTGCTAGGGCACTGTGTAGCAGGGTCCATCTGATTTCCCAGCTCCCGGGTCGCCAACTGTCAGATTGGCCATCTTGGATGGCCAGATCTGATTTTACCGAATGTAGCAAAAAAATACCTCCCAGCAGCAAAAAATTAACTCGCTTTGCTACATTGTAGCAAAAAAGGTTCAGTCACGAAATCAAATAAAAAGGCTGAGCTCGTCGGAGACCTCGTAGCAAAAAAAAATTGCTATTGTAGCAGAAAAATGCTAATGTGGCAAAACCCAATATCATCGGAAATATTGACGAAGACCTCGCCGGAGACCTCGTAGCAAAATTTCTATACTAAAGTAGCGAAACAACAAAACAATTATAGCAAAAAAAATAGCATCACAACATTTTTTTTATAAAGGTCTCTGGCGAGGTCATTGCATCAAAGTTATGCCCATCTTCGTGAACCTGTCAACGACGACAAGGATGACATCAAATCCCTCTGAGAGTGGTAGTTCGTCGATGAAGTCCATGGTGATGTCACGACAGGCGCCCTCTGGGACTGGAAGAGGTTGTAGTAAGCCGCCAGGCCGTGCATTGGTGTGCTTGGCATTAACTGCAATAACATATATACATTTAGCATATTTAACATTCAGATTAATATTAAAGTGAAGCCAAATGTATCAAAGCTAAATGAATTGCAATAGCATATATACATTTGGCATATTTAACATACATATTAATATTAAAGTGAAGCCAAATGTATCAAAGCTAAATGAATTGCTATAACATATATACATTTGGCACATTTAACATACATATCTATTATATAATTAAAACACAAGACAACTAATGGCTTAGATTAACCAGTTAAAAGTGAACGGTTCAGATTTTTAAGAAAACTACTACCAAAACAATACCGTGTCAGCCAGTTGATCGAATCTGGAAAAAAAATGTGACGTGCCCACCCAATTAATAACGAGCTAAAAGTGAGGAGTCTAGATTCTTTTTTAAAAACTACTACGGAAGCAATTGCGCGTCACGGCGTCAGCCAGGCGATTGAATCTGGCAAAAATCCGATGATGTGCCCAACCAAGACCGATTACAAGATCTTCTAAAAAAATCCGATTACAAGATGAATGGACTTTAGCAAAAATCCCGTGACATACCCAAACTAGACCGACTACAAGATCTTTTCAGAAAAATCTGATTACAAGATAAACGGAGTTTAGCTTGCACACGTGAAAGATGACAAAGCAAGACCGGTTACAAGATAAACTAGAACATAAAGGCGCGCTTTGCCGCGCCCGTCCACCTTAGAAAAAGAGTGGTCAAAATACCATAGATATTTGTTATAAGGGTTCAAAAGCTTGAAGCATTTCTAACTTATGTGCTAATTATGTAATTTAACATACATCTACACAAACTTATGTAAATCCGTCCCATTGTCTGTAAACATGAACTTTCATGATAAGGTTTCTTATTTGTCTGGAGATTCTGATTGATCCCAGGTATACTAAATGTCTTTCCTCAGAAATAACAAAACATAGGATTATATAAAGCTGAAATCCACATATATATATCTCCATGATGATAAAAATCTGAAAATGGAAGAGAAAAACCTGTATTAGTTAAGGAGGCAGTGCTCTTTGTTCCACTTTGTGCTAGAATGAAGCCGGGGAAATAATCAGTACATGTCAATAGCACCCACACATCAACCCGTGTAAATTTCACTTTGATCAAACATAGAGAAAATCATCATGTTTGTGCATCAATTTGACTAAAGATTCCAACATTAGACCAATTGCCTTTATAGTCACAAAATATAGTTGAATAGCTCAGCTGCTACTTTCCTGTCAGCTCGAGTCATAACCTCCCAAAGGTATTTATGGATTCACACTTAGAATAGACATTCGAATTTCATCAAACCAATAAATTACTGGCTGAAATTATTCTTCATAGGCCAAAAATATACCTATCATAGCCACCATCCATTTTCAAGTAGGACATCTTGGGCTGTGCTACACAGAAGAGAGGACAAGGTAGGAAATCAAGAAGCTTTAGAATGTCATCACAAACTTTGCTGTGTTGATGGTTCAATCCTGGTACCATACTCCTGTTAATGTGAATATATGTGCTGAGTGAGGTGTGTTTGTATGGCTCCCCTACAGGATGCAAGTTCTCTCAGAACGCCATCGTCATTTGGCATTAAGTAATACAAGTATAGCTGGGTAAAGAACTAAACGTATCCAGTATAGGTCCCCACTGCATTCTTGACTATCGAGTGATGGAAAGTTAACCTAAAATTATCAAAACGAAACAAATGATAATGTTTATAGTACTGTAATAAAAAGTTTTATGATATGAAGAGTTCATAATTAATTGGCATAATTCCTAAAAATCATGGGACCATCAATAAAAATTGGAAAGATAAAATGAGAAGAAAACATTGAAACGTAATTACCCCAGTTCATCCCTAGCAAGGAAATAGTCAAGCATTTCCAACAGCGATAACATTTTTGTGCTTCAGCATAGAAGCAATATTTCCATAGATTGCGACGTTTCCATAGATTGTGTAGCAGACAGCAACACCAGCCAGCGAGACCTACAGGTCAGCACCCAAACAAGTAAATCCCTTGCCGCTGCACACGGTGGCCCAATAGGAAGACCACACTCCCCTACCGGACTTGCTGCTGGAGCCCCTCTCAGCTGCCCCACCGGACGGAAGGTGGGGAGGGCAGCAGCGGTGCTGTTCCTCCTTGAATGACTGGCTCCAATCGAGAAGGGCATGAACGGATAGGGGTATTCTCTCTTCAGAGACGACGGAGCAGCAGCAATGCAACTGGTTTCGCATAGTGTTCAAAGTAAAGCAAGTTTGTACCACCCACATTTTAAAATATCATGCATACGGTCTGAAAATGATGAATTTATTTGACACTTGTCAACAACTATGCAGAATAACTTGTTTGGTTATTCCTTTTCTATAATATATGAACTCCAATAAATGAAGAACAATGTTCCAATTATTTTGTGCCTATGTTGGACAATAATTAACATGCATGTGTAAAATTAGTCAATTTTTCCTCAATCTATAAATTGTGCTAGTGCAAACAAGTTGTGGCAGAAAAAATCCTAATGGTGATGTACAGTAAATCGAGAACGGGTGTACAATTAGATAAGTACTGATGTTCTAAGGCCAAGCAAACCTTAATGGCTGAATCTAGAACAGGACCAATGATCCAAATCTCGTTTGTAGCAAGATGCTAGAACATGTATACAATTAGATAAGTACTGATGTTTTAAGGCCAAGCAAACCTTAATGGCTGAATCTAGAACTGGACCAATGATGCTCTTCATCTGAAAGGCATACCACCAGAGGAAACAAGCTTATCTTGGGATAATAGAAATAAGACAAAGAAAGTAGGAATCTTACCATGTGGATCTCTCAAGCAAATAGTTCATAGGATCTTGTATCATCTCAAAACAAAGTATTAGCTACATCACTTCTAATCATGTTAGCACTTCTGGGCCAACTTGCTCCGAATTGTCTTGTATCCTGCACCAAAAAAGAGGGGAAACATTTCAATAGCACCGGAAAATTGCAATATACAACAACTGGGGACAATTTAGATGATGGAATTTATTTGAGGAGTAGAAACTCCGACAAGAATAAGGACAAAAAATTATCTTGGTTAAACTTTACATTGTTTGAATGAGGAAAAAAAATTATATGCCTTCTTCTTAGGAACAGAGGTAGTACATGGCATCCTCAGAAGTTTTGTTTCACAGGCAGCCTCCGAGTCGGTAATACAAGGCAAGAAAGGCCAATGCTCCAGTCAGCTAGCTTACCCCCCTGTAAGAGAGAAATTCCAAGGCTTCAAGGAATCTACACATATACATAAAAAGCCGATATGCTGAACAGAAATTTCAGTTTATCATATATTGTGACCAACAATACTCATTCAATCGACAGAGACGAAGCTAACTGTTCCAAGCCGGGCAGATCCAAGCCTAGTTAAACCTGTAAAATATCTTTCTTTGCCTAGAATTTGTTGAATCATTCATCAATTGTATATTGTGTCTTACCAGAAATATCACTGGCTAACACATCTAAGCACCAGAAGAAATAGTATCTTGATTCCTGGTACTATAAGCTGCAGCAAGCTAGTATAAGAAAATAGCTTGGTACTATAAGCTGCAGCAAGCTAGTATAAGAAAATAGCTTTTGATCCCTAGTTGAAAATTTTAACAGTGGTAAGCTAGAGACATGACCATATAAACCCATCAAAAAGGTTACCTATGCAAGGGAAGAATCCAGCAACAGTTCGAGTGTCCAATCCCTCACCAAGGCATCTTCAATCAAGGATAACAAGCCATCAATATACTTAAGCTGCTATACATATACTGTATGGTAGCCAACAATGGAGTGATTTTGCTTCAATCCATCAATATCGCTGAATGTAACATGCAAGTGATTAAGAAAAAAACATGCCACCATATTAAGTGAATGGACGAAGCTTTCAATTCTATGAAGTTCTGACAACACTTTCTTAAAGAACACATATACAAATTAGTGAGGTAGTACAACAAGATTTTCAATCATATGCAGAAATTTCACAGGGAAAAGGATTAGAATTATGGATCAAGTATAGATAAGTACTAACCATCCAAGATCATCTATATCAATTAAAATAATAACCTATTACCTCTATTCCAAAAATATAAGATGTTTTGGTAGGCTAAAATATGTAGCAAGAAATTAAGCATTCCCGTGTAAGAAACAGAAATCAGACAATTAAAGAGATTTAATCTAAGAGCTTATCTGGGTAAAACCTGATGGTTTGTGGTAGAAAATTTATAATTAGATTTGCTGCTCCTACAACATCCAGGGAACACATATCTGCAACAAGAAAAAATAGTGTGATATATCATATATGAACGATTAAACCTGATGAGTACATAGGGCTCTCAGGTGGAAGACGCGGATCTACTGCTACGGCTTATCTGTTCGATGTCGCTCATCTCCTACTACGCTGTGGAAGAGGCTAGTTGAGAGGATGCGCGTTGTCCAAGATGCTAGTCCACAGCCCCCCTGTCTTTTCCTTTCACCAGAGAGACGAACGCCGCATCCCCTGCCTCCTCCGCGTCGTCCTGGAGACCTTGAAGCCGCCGACTCCCCCTCGGGCCTCCGCATCGCTCTCTGTTGTCATCGTCCGCGCCATCTTTCCCTTCGTCGTGGACGCCATGATCCCGATATAATCACCAAAAGAACAACATGAATCAGAAATATGCATTTCCAGGAAACAGGGGTGAGAGAAATCAAATCAGCAATGAAGTAGGAGAGAGAGGATCAAATGAGGCAGACAGGGCAGCAATCTTTTCACTACAACCGGAAAGAAAGGGAATGGAAAGGGCACCACCCGCGCAGAGGCCACGTACCTTCTTCTAGGCAGTTAACTGCAGCGGCCAGCGGCGGTGTTGTTCGGCCTTGAACGACTTGCTCCAATCGAGAAGGACAGGAACGGATAGGGGTATTCTCTTTCCAGAGACGACGGAAGCAGCAGCGACGCTCCTGGTTTCGCCCCTAGGCCGAGATCGGGAGGAGTGGGGTGCGGGGAGGTCGCCGTCGCGAAGGAAGGAAGATGCGGTTGATAGTTTCGTGTTACCGGGAGGGGAATAGGAGTCTTGCCGTTTCACCTTTTTTTTTTTTTGAGGGGTATCTTGCCGTTTCACCTGGACAGACGAATCGGCTGCCAAGCCTCAGCGGGCTACCGATAAATGACGCAAGGCCCATATGTCAGGCTGTAGGTGGGCCTGTCCGTGGGAAACCACTTCTTGGCCACCTCTGTCCGCCAGCCCAAAGCGGGAGGCCACTTGCTGCACTTTTATTTTTCTAATAGGAAGTGGCGTCCAGTCGGCCCACTTTAGCCCGCCAAGCGCATGGGCCGTTGGGCGTTGGCGTGGATTTCGCTCCAAAAAGAAAAGCGATCGCTGGGGGGATCAAGCGATCGAGGCTTGTAGCTGTTTATTCCTTCAGACTTTACCCACTAGCTTTTTATTCCTTCAGACGTATACTTGCTATAAATTATACATGTATAAGCAGCGTCCAGAAATTCAGACTATTTCAAAACAATACAAATGGAAATACAAATGGAAATGACAGGAAAATGTCCCATTAAATTCAGAGTATCTCAAAACAACACAAACAGAAATGACAGGAGAATGCCTCTCAAACACATGAGCATCTCTTTTAAAAGGAGAATGCCTCTCAAACAATGGAACTCAGTTGCATCACAATTATACTGATATATGTTAAGCTAGAGAAAAGCAATAAAAGACAGGCAGATGAAGGCGGTCTACATGGACCATAAGGCTCTACTGATTCGACCAGGCGAGGCAAGTTCAGAGACAAGTTCAGAGGCAAGCTCAGTTTGGGCTTCTTTTGTTGCCTGATCTTCTTCGCTTCTCTGCCCGATACTTAAGAGGCGGCCCAAATATCACGTTCCCGAGAAATCACTCAACCCCGAGGCATTTACTGTGCGTAATGACAAAGTCGAGGAAGCAGGTATACGACGATAGTGAACTGCAAGCACACCAAGAAACAACACTTGCACCGACCAAGAATTCAAGAGCTACAATAGAAATAGCCGCAAGAATGCACAAGCAACTATGAATGTATAACGAGTGTCTTGACCAGGTGAGATACCTAGAGTTAAACACGATGCAATGACCACTTTCTTTCACATTGTACAAGCGGTTTGCATCCCCTGTATCTACCCATTAAACATTCTCACAAAGAACATTACCGAACAGACACATTCCACTATCAATACCTTACTGAGTAAAGTAAATGGAAACTGGGCACAAGTGGTCATGAAGGCATGGTATTCTGCACTTCACAAACTTAAAACCAACTTCATAGCTTCGCTAAGAACTCACAAGCATCTCAAATATACCCACATGCTCAGATCTATACCCGTCCAAGAAATCTCAGAACATCAACATCATGAAGCTCCCTATGATATTATTACAAGATGAAATAGAAATATAGGATATGGCTTTACAAATTTTGCTACAACTGCAAATATAAGTCGTTTGATCAAACAAAAAGTTAGGAAGCACATAAATTTTGCACAAAGATAACTATCCTAACCAGGCACACTAGCAATAGCATTCATGAACAGATGTTTCTTAGTGAAATTCTCGTAAAAAGAACATTGTCAATTAAACTCGACTACTCCGGTCTTTCAGTAAATAGACTTTAGCCTGTCTTCATTATACAACTTTGACAGTTACTTTTTTGTATCAAATATGTAGGCAAAGGTAACAAACTAGATATAAAGTTAACAGACTAGCTACATCATGTCAAAAACAAACGCCATGAAGGAGATATAATTTCAGAGTACCAACCTCTCAGGTACATATCAGTTAACATCTGGCACATCAGGTACCAGAGACAAGATGATCCACCACTCTTTGTTCTTCACAGCGGTTTTCCTGTCCAGCATTTGTAGGTTCTGCAGCAATACAAGTCAAAATAGGCCACACGATACAAATGTATGAAATAGAGTAGATGCTGGAAAAAGGTACTTACTGCGAGATCTAATCCAATCACCATAACACATCAATGCCTCAACAGTTTCAGGTGCTAGGCTACTTCTGTGATCTGTAATTACTCTCCCACATGCGCTGAACGCAGATTCTGAGGCAACCGTTGAAGCTGGTACAGCTAGCACATCACGAGCCATGTTGCCAAGGATTGGATACCTTTCCGAGTTCACATCCCACCACTTAAGGATGTTGAAATCTGGTGTACAAGGATGAAATCCTTCTTCAACGTACTGTTGCAGCTCATTGCGGCATCTAGCTACCTTAAGCTTTATATGCGCCTGCCAATCCGAGAGAGAAGTATCAGCCAAAGCAACCTCCTCACCACTTCCTTCTTGTGACAAAATTTCCATATTTTCTTCAAACTCAGCTGTATATTCAGTAAACAATACTTCCATAGCTGTCTTGACTTCTTGGATGTGCTTACCCGCATTAACTCCAAAATATTGCTTCAATCGGAACTCCACGTGCTCCATTTTGAACCTTGGGTCAAGTACCACAGGGATGCAGTTTGTAACACCCCAAATTTCAAAATAAAGAGAAAATGAATTTCCTTTTTTCCAAAAATGAGAACCAACAAAAACTTTTCTTAAATAGAGTGCTATGCTTAGTGCTCATACCTATTACTTGTGTTTTTGGCCATGATGAGTGTTATTATGCTTAGGTAAGAAAACCTAAAACCCTAAAGTGATCAAGGGAAGATCACAAACCCCAAAGAAATCAAAAGAGAAAGAAATCAAATAAGAAAGATCCTAAACCCTAACCTCCTCAACAATCCTTTGGATTTATTTGAGAAACCTAAAATAAAGGAAAAGCCATATGTGGGCCTATAGCCTTAATTTGTAAATCTTGAACCCTACCTTTTCTTATTTTGCTAAATGGTGGTGAACCATTGCAAAACTTATTAAACCCTAACCCACATCCCTCTTGTCATCAATCTTTGAGAAATAAAATAAAAGGGAAAAATCTTATTTAAGAAAGAGGCATATATGCCTATGGCTATTTTGGTAAAACTTTACCCTAGGCCTTTCTACCTTATTTTAGAGGATTGGAAAACCTTTATAAACCTGATCTAGTACTTCTCCAACCCAATCCAAAATGAAACAAAAGTTGTTTTTAAAAAGAAAGTGATAATGCCATAGAGGCATATGAGAGCAAAATATCAAATTTGTGAAAGTGAGAATCTTGACCCTAAGACTTGTAATTGAATGGTTGGATCCCTCCTATATACCATTTCAACTCTCAAGAACATCAATTGGGTCAAGCCTAGTCCAATTAGAAATCAAATGCCACATATGCATAAAGGCATATGTGACACATAGCCATTTTCACCAACTTTTGCCCTATGCACTTCTACCTTGACCAAATGGTGTGAAACCATCTCTAAACCTAATCTAACCCTAAATTGACCCTCAACCTTGCTCAAGTAAAGCAAGGGGAGAACCTTACCAGAATAAGAAATTTGGACTTGTCATCTCTCAGGTGTTTGGGTCAATTTTACAAATCTTGAGCAAGATCATTTGAAATGGTCTCAATGGTTTGAAAATGTTTCTAAACTAATAAGAATCACTTTTGAGTCAAGGAAAGTCAAATCAAATGGAGAGAAATCAAATAGTGAGATAACTCCATTTTTCACTCTCATACACCTTTAGCCAAATTATCAAATCTTGACCTAGCCACCTCCATTGCCTCCAAATGGTTGGAACCTTTTATCCCACTCAATTTAACACCAAATAAACCTCACTCTTGTCAAAAGGAAGCAAAGAGAATAAAAAGAATAAAGGTGAGAAAGTCACAAAACCCTCACATATGGCTTATGCCATTTTTATAAATTCAGCTACAAACGTAAATGGCAAAAATATGTGCAGCAGCAGAAACTTTTAAGAAAAAAAGAGATAGAGCTTATTATACACTAATGAGCCATAGAAAGCTCAGGTGCAATCCTGTGTAGATGCGCATAGGTCTCCAAGGTTTATCTCAATTCTCACATCACACGATGAAGAACCAAGTGCACAACAGTCAGAAAATAATTCAGCTACAAAGTACTCTAAGGTGCCAAATACAGGATGTGCTAGCTTGCATACTGAAACTTAAAATGACAGACATGCTTGTCTATTGATTTGCTGATATCGACAGGAATAGCTGGAACAGGAAGTCTCATTTTACAAAATAATGGGATGCAGCATATCTACAGAATGGTTTGTAAAAGGATCCCCAATCAATTCAGTTTAGGCTCCAATCCGTTTGATCATCTAACCGTGCAGCGTTAAAGTCGATGGAAACATGCCAACGAGATAATTACAGCACAGATGGGTGGAAGAGTATACCTTCTTGCGGATCTTCTTCGGCAGCTTCCCATGAATTTCGCTGGAAATCTTTGGCTCCCCACCGACCTGCAGTTGAGGATCCCCAAGAACATCGCCGGCCGCCGGGACCTCCTCTCCGATCTGCTGCTGAAGGGACGGCGTGAGCTTGGCCATGGTGGGAGAAGTGGAGCGGAGGGAGGGAGGGGCTGCTGATTGAGCGGAGGGAGGGATCGGAGGGAGCGGCGGCGGACTTTCACCGGCCATGGTGCGGCGCCCGTCCAAGGAAGCGGAGCCAGGGAGAAGTATCCAAGGACGACGACCTAATCCATCGAGGCGGCGCAACGGCGGTAGCGAACGCGTAGCGGAAGCCCACCAAGCTTTTTCTTTTCGCCGTGGGTGTTCGTTAAGAGGCTTTAATTGGGCTGAGCTGGCGGCACCGTGGACGGCCCGTGACCACCTACATGCCATATGTGCGTTCCAAGGCCAGATGACAGCGTCGTAACTTGATCTCTGGAGAAGCAGCCCAGCAACGGAACTGGCCTACTTAACGCTAACCAACTAAGCAAAACAGATTTAGCGACTTGTCCGGACTACTGCACACCATTGGATGAATGGATCGGACGGTCCGGGGCGTCAAACCACTGTGGAGGCTCTTTGCTAGATCCATTTTACTGTTAACTAATAAGAGTTCAGCTTGCACACGTCAAGGAAAATGGAGTCCTGATCATATATAGCGTCTATTTCCAAAGTATCGTAATCCAAACTATTTCATCAAGTCACTTTTGATCAGATCATACGGGAAAGAGTTGATCGTACAGAAGATGATCAAGAAAAGAGAGGAGAGGCGGAGACGTGGGGAAGGATGCTTCCTTGCAGGACGATGCAGGGGATGACACCCACGATTCCCTCGACCCAAGGCTGAGCTGAAAGCCACGAAAAGTTGCGCCTGCTATACGGTCTCCCAACACTTCAGTTGGTTTCAACAATCCAACATACGTGTTCATTAAGATCGCGGACGAGATGCTGCTAGGTCAGCTCGACGACGCCATCATTGTCTCATCATGCATTGAACTAGCTACCATCGACTAGCTAATCTGCCGGATATCTCCAGATTGATCAATTGTCGGAGCAAGCGGCAACATGGTACATCCATAGTGCGGACATTAATCAACGCCAGATGCGTGCATGGGTGCGCGCCGGACGATCGTCACAATCATCATCAAAGTGCGACGCATAACCTGCAGCTTAGCTTAATGATCGGGAATTAGGTGAGTATTTTTTTGATAAAAAGGGTTAGATTAATATACAAGACTAATAATTTCCACTAAGGTTCTCCTCGGATGGATGCAAGAAAAAATGCACAACCATCTTTGGGACATTCTTAGACTGATCCATCGCCGCGACGAGGATCAGCACGACTAATCTACGAAGTAATGCCTGTATAGGTCCCGGACGATCAACACGATCATCATCAAAGTGTGATCCATAACCAGCAACTTAGGTGAGTATTTTTTCGATAAAGAGGATTAGATGAGTATACAAGAGCTCCTCGGACGGATGCAAGAAACGATGTACATCCATCTTCCTGACATTCCTAGATTGGTCTATCGCCGCGGCGAGGATCAACACGACTAATCTACGTAGGAATGTCTGTATTGGTGCTGGACGATCGACATGATCATCATCAAAGTAAGATGCATAACCTGTAGCTTAGCTTAATGATTGGAAACTAGGTGAATATTTTTTCAATAAAGAGGATTAGATGAGTATACAAGACTAATAACTTCCACTGAGGTACTCCTCGAATGGATGCAAGAGACATGATACATCCATCTTCTGAATATTCTTAGATTGATCGATCGCCGCGGCGAGGAGCAACACTGCTAAACTACGCAGGAATGCCTGAATGGGTGTTGAAAGTACGAAGCAGAACCTGCAGCTTTGCTTAATGAATAGGAAATTAGGTACGCTATACAAGATGCAAACATCTTTCACAATGGTAAATGTTTATTTCTATAAAAAAATAAAAAATCAAATCAAATATTATTTCTATAGGTTCTTCAAGAATTCCATGAACCTTCAGTTGAAATGAGTGAAAAAATTACTTTTTTGTTCACCAATCTAACATAGTAGCTAAAATGTAGGAGATGCTCCGAGAGTAGAATAACGGTGAGCCATATATCTGAGATTTTTAACCATTGTCCATGCCATAGACGGAAAGAAAATTTTGAAACAAAAAAGACAAGATGTACTGATGGTTTCGTAGAAATAAAATAGACTGGAAGAAAATTTTATTAAGAGAATAAAAATGTTGTAACCCAGAAATCATCTCAAATATTTTACTGTTACCATGTAAGTTAACTTGAAATTGCATAGCCACGAAGAGATGGTCAAGCTACATACAATATAAAAATAATATCAGTTACCATATATGATTTATTTGTACGCATGTCACTACGCAAATCAGAAGATACATGAAATACATTACACCAACCGAGAAGGTACATAAAAAATAAGTCCTCCAGGATCAAATAGGGGTACATGGAAGATAGACACTTGGAAAATTAGAGTGAGATAGAAAAGCTGAAAATTTGCATGATCTATTTCATATGATAGACAACCTAAGCATAAAGAAATCTAGCCGCCGCCCTAATGCGCGGGTTACCCTGCTAGTTAATATTAAAGTGAAGCCAAACGTATCAAAGCTAAATGAATTGCAATAACATATATACATTTGGAGCATATTTTATTTTAATGAAGAAAATGAAGAAGCACATTTTATTTTAATGTAATAATATTCTAACATAAATCACTGGAGGTATATAATAAGCATTTGGAGCATACCGGAGAGCTAAATAAAGTAAAATACATATAATCTGATGAACTGAAGAATAACTTCAGTAACCTGACACAAACTGAATCTGGATCACTGGAGGATGAACTAGGTTAAGCTAAGTCGCTAAAATAAATACGAACTAAATTGCACATACTAGAGTAACTTGGGGTGCTAGTTATTATCATATTACTCACCACAATGTTGCGGAAGCGTGAGTGGTTCATGACTATGGCGAACGAATCTGCCTTCCTTTTTGACCGATGACAGTTTCCCTCGGGCTGATTGCAGGAATGACAGATCTTCATCGCTGAAATACAATAAAGTACATCAAATCAGAACAACATTGTTAGAAAAAACAGAAAAACAAGAGCCGGAAAACCCCTAAATGAAATGGGAAAAAACAGAGAGGAACAAATCTGACAACAACCTAGGGTGTGTGACCTAGACATAACGAAATGCAAAAGAAAATCGACTTCGTTGTATGAAGAAATGTAGAGAGGATTGGAGAAATCCAGAGAGAAATCCAGATGCGGAAGAACTGTGCACTGTACGGTCACTCGAACTGGCGGGTGTACTTTCAGATTTGACCTAGGCGACGGTTCCTAGTGCCGTCCGTCTTAGGCAACTAGTCTTCTTGACGGTTTGTATTGGAAACCGCTTAAGATGCATCACTCAGATGGTTGCTCGTATTCACCGTCTCCAAATTGACCATTCTTAGTAGTATTTCAGCCCGATGCTAAAGTTTTAGAGAGGGGTTGTTATTTACAGCCGTCTGAGGTGAACTTGCAGAGCTGACTTTCTAAAAACTTGGATGGAACCGGCTGACCTAGCCATCTCTAAGTAGCGAGTTTGTACTAGTGATAGTTGTTAGTTTGTGCAGCTTATCTAGTGAAACTTATCCTACGAAACTAGTGATTCCGCCATGGAAGTTTCTTATCCTTCTGTGGTATGTGCCTTGCCGGCGGAAAACATCTCATCTCTGCACTCTGCAGGCCTCCATGTCGGTCCTTTCTTTGATGGAGTGTCTTCCGCGTGTCAAGGGCTGGTCCGCGGCCGCCGTGGGATCTTGATGACCCACAAGTATAGGGGGTGTATCGTAGTACTTTCGATAAATAAGAGTGTCGAACCCAACGAGGAGCAGAAGGTGTTGATGAGCAGTTTCAATGAAGAATTCTCTGTAAACACTAGCAAACGGATTTTCAGGGGTATTTGATATTGCAAATAAATAAAATGTGAGTAAATAAAAGGCGGCAATAATAATTGCAGCAAGTGGCCCAATCCTATTTAGCACAAAGGACAAGCCGGTTGTTCTACTCATATCAACCAAACATTCCTGAGGACATACGGGAGGTTTTATGTCAAGTGCTTTCGCGTCGCATCCGTGAATAATCTCTATTGGTATGGTAAGTGTTGTGTGGGTGAACCTATGCTAATGCACTACCCTTACTAGGATAATACATACTTGTGATTAAACCCCTTGCAAGCATCCGCAACTACAAGAAGGTAATTAAGATAAAATCTAACCACAGCCTTAAACTCTGAGATCCTACGCTCCCTCATGCAATGGTTTCCTAACGGGGGTTCAGGTTTCTGTCGCTCCGGCAACCTCGCAATTACTAGTCAAATACACGATGCATTCCCCTAGGTCCATAAAGGCGAAGTATCATGTAGTCGACGTTCACATGATACCACTAGAAGAATAACACCACAACTTAAATATCATATCAATACATATTACTCACATAGCTCCACTACTAACACAAGACTTCTCCCATGTCCTCAAGAACTAAACGAACTACTCACGGAACAACATATGGAACATGATCAGTGGGTATATAATGATGAATAACAATCTGGACATAAACCTTAATCCAATGGTTTCACTCAATAGCATCAAATACAACAAGTAATCAATACCGGGAGAGTTTCCCCTTCGAAATATGCGAGGTACAACCCAAATAGTTACAGCGGGACGAGGTGGAGACGGCGGTGATGATGGTGCTGATGGTGGAGATGATGAGGATGATGATCACGATGAAGTCCACCTCGATGGCGGTGGCGATGGCGATGATTTCCCCCTCCGGGAGGGAATTTCCCCCGGCAGATTCCTATGTGCCGGAGAGCTTTTCTCTCTCTGTTGTTTTCCGCCTCGTAGCGGCGGCGGAATATTTCTGCGAGCTGCCCCCCGATCTTAGGTTTTCGTGGGGATGATATACGCGAGGATGGCGTCAGATGTGGGCCAGGGCGGCCATACATGCCCCAGGCGCGGCCAGGGTAGGGCCCGCGCCTGTGCATTGTATTGCCCAATGGTGGCCCCCTTAGGTCCTCCTTCCGGCTATCTCCGTCATCTGGGAAAATAAGATCTTCGTGAAAGTTTCTGGAATTTTCTGATCTTCCGAAGTATGGTACCTGACCACTTTTCCAGCATAATTCCAGCTCCGGCAACAAATCCCGTGAAAATCATCAAACATGCAAAAATAGATAAAATAACATAAATATCATGTCTAAATATGAAATATATCAATAAATAACAGTAAATTATAATACAAAATAGTGATGCAAATTGGACGTATCAACTCCCCCAAGCTTAGACCTCGCTTGTCCCCAAGCGAAAGCTGAGCTCAGTAAACCGGACCACATGTTTATGGAGTGAAGTGTCGATAACAAAATACGAACAAGAAGCATCACACTCACCAACACACGAACTATCATAGACAGCAACATCCTCAAATATGATCCACTTGCAATGAATAAGGAATTAACACATAGGAGTATGTAAGGGAAATCATAATTGGCATGGCAAACCTTTCATTCCTGGTCAGAGAACAATTAACAACTAATAAATTTTCACATACTGTAATGCTCAATTATTGCATCCTCTTTTCATTCATAGATGGCTTTCAACATTGTATTCATTTGGGTAGAAACATTGTGATGCACAAGTAAGAGTTAAAAAGACAATTGCATACATCAACATTCATAGATGATTGAATCACAACGGTTCACATGCTTGCTTTGAGATAGAAGGAATAGGTGCATTGACTCAACAAGAAAGTAAAAGAATGGCCCTTCGCAGAGGGAAGCAGAGATTAAACATGTGCTAGAGCTTTTTGTTTGCAAAACTGAATAAAAGATTGCTTTGAGAGGTGGCTGCTTTTGTCAATGAATAGGTACAAGTGTTTTTGTCATCTTCCATACTAAACAAGTTTGAGAGCGGTTCCGAAATATTTGGCGAAGCCTCTTTTTATTCATGCTATTTATAAAATCGTGACACTCCTCCCATCCATTGCTTACACATACCATGGCTAGCCGAATCCTCGGGTGCCGACCAACAATCACAAACCATGGAGGAGTGCCACTTTCTTATACTTTCCTATTTTCTTCCCCTTTTGGAAGTTGTGGTCAAACCAGCTCTTCTTCTTTTTTATATCTATCATTTTTTTATTGACAAGCGAGATGAAGCTCACGAGTCTTGATGTACTTAGTAAAGTATGGAAGACGACAATAATAACTTTCACATCCTCATGAGCTAAAAATATAAACACAAAATGAGATGCAGTTGAAGGTTTTAAAGGTAGCACACGAAAATTTACTTGGAGTGGCGGTGAAATACCATATATAGGTAGATATGGTGGACACAAATGGCATGAGTATTTTGGTTGGGATTTGGATGCATGAGAAGTATTTCCTCTCAATACAGGCTTTTGGCTAGCAAGGTTGGGTAGCAAGCATATGAATATAAGTGAAACAAGCAAATATACATGTATCAAAAAGCAATTCAAATAACTCATCTTGAAAGTACAAACGATCTTGATTTGAGAATACCAAGCTTTTTGAGCCAATCAAGAAATAAAGAATATGAATAATATATCTGCATGTACCTTTTTCTTTTTCTCTTCGATCTTCAAAATAATGTTGCTATTGACCGATAATAGATTTGCCAAAGCCAATAAGATGTATTCAATACTCCCGAAATGATACAAACACCAATTAGCAAGAATGATCACACCGCTGAAATTGCAAACTAAAATAAAGTGTGCATAAAGTAAATAAGAGGACTTCTCATTAATAATTCATATAGGTGACTCACACCAAGGGATACAATGAGACAAAATAAAAGAGCGATACCTCCAATCCGCAAACTATCCTATATGACAACCACTTTATTCATGATATGACTCGACTAAAAATAAAGATAAAGGTGATAGTGATACCGCGGCACTCCCCCAAGCTTGGAACAAGCCAAGGGGGTGCCTATACCGAAGACAATCACTCCTCAGGTGTCGGTGGTGGTGGCCCGTTCCTGCGATTCTTAAAGATCTCCTTCAGCTTCAGCTTCTCAGTTTGGCAGTTCTGCACTAAGACTCGAAGAGATTCATTGTTAGCTGAAGATGGCGGTGGTGGCCTTGTGATGGGAATTGAGTAATATTCCAGCATTCTGCAAAGTCTGGTGTTCTCCTCAAGTAGTCTATCCACCTCCTTCCTCAGAGCTCGATAATCATCACAAAACTCATCAACAACACGGACGGCTTCTTTAGCTGAAGGGACATAGCTTAGGTTCAGAATCAGCGGTGTTGGTCCCTGCAAGTTATGAGAAAAGACACATCCAATGTTAGTTGCCCTTGCAGCAATATGTCCCTCCTTCTTGATCTCGGCAACAAGCTCGGCATGGATCTTGTGAATAATGTGCACTTCACGCTCCGCCATCTTCCTGTACTCAAAGACTTCCTGCTCCAGCTTTTCCACCCTGGCTTCAAGATCACCCACTCCTTTAGGTCCACGAACATCTTCTATTTGCACCTTCCCATCCTTGAACAGCAACTCCTTGGGATGCGTCATCAACTCGTTCAGGTACGGGTTGATGCCACCCATGAAGGGGTTGTCTCCAGTTGATCAGGACGAAGACATGGCGGCACTAAATAGCGAATATTCCTGGAAGAAACAGGTCGAAACAAAATGCGACGAGAACTCGAGATACAGACCTCGGAACTTCCTCGGGATTAAATAGCGAAAAGTTTCTCAATATAAGGGAAACACAGGACGAAAGCGGTGCGGAGACGGACTCTGGGATGGCAATACACACCCCAGGCGCGGCCAAGGGTGGGCTCGCGCCTGGGCCATGTATGGCCACTCCGTGCGTCACCTCAACTCCGTTTTCATCTCGTAAATTCTTAAATATTCCGAAAATAACAGAAACTTACTTGAAAAAACAAAACGCGAACTTTCTCTTACCAGAACTGTTACCTATTCGAAACCGGACTCTGCAGACTGCTGCATTTGATCTTTAATGAATTCCTCCGGAGTCTTTACTTCAATAACATCAACGTCTTCATTAAAAGAATCTCCAGAAATGTAATGTTTGAGTCTTTGTCCATTCACCACTTGTGTTTTGTCATCCTTCAACGAAGCAATTTTTATTGCGCCGGAACGATATACCTCCACAATGACATATGGACCTTCCCATTTCGAGAGTAATTTCCCTGCAAAAAATCTTAGACGAGATTTGTATAATAAAACCTTTTCACCTACATGGAATTCTCTCTTGAGAATCCTCCTATCATGCCACTGCTTCACTTTCTCTTTGAAAAGCCTAGCATTTTCATAAGCCTCGATTCTCCATTCATCAAGAGAACTCAAATCAAGCAACCTTTTCTCACCGGCTAATTTAAAATCTCTATTCAACTCTTTAACTGCCCAATAAGCTTTGTGTTCTAATTCTAAGGGCAAATGACAAGCTTTACCATAAACCATCTTGTAAGGAGACATACACATAGGATTTTTATAAGCGGTCCTATAGGCCCATAAAGCATCATTCAGCTTATCAGCCTAATTCTTCCTAGATTTGTTGACAGTCTTTTGAAAAATAGACTTCATCTCTCTCTATTAGATAATTCTACCTGTCCACTAGTTTGGGGGTGATAAGCTGAAGCGATTCTATGGTTAACATCGTACTTAGCAAGAGTTTTTCTAAAAGCACTGTGAATAAAATGAGAACCGTCATCGGTCATAAGATATCTAGGCACTCCGAATCTAGGAAAAATAATATCTTTAAGCATTTTTAACGAAGTCTCACCGTCGGCGCTACTTGTCGGTATGGCTTCTACCCATTTAGTAACATAATCAACAACAACTATAATACGAGTGTAACCTTTTGACGGGGGAAAAGGACCCATAAAGTCAAAACCCCAACAATCAAATGGTTCAATAACAAGCGAATAATTCATAGGCCTTTCATTGCGTCGAGAAATATTACCAACTCTTTGACATTCATCACAAGATAAAATAAATTTCCTTGCATCTTTAAAAAGAGTAGGCCAATAAAAACCTGATTGTAGAACCTTTTGCGCGGTCCTATCTCCAGCGTGATGCCCTCCATAAGCACTACTATGGCATTTCTTCAATATCTCTTGTTGTTCAAATTCCGGAACACACCTTCTCATAATGCCATCAACTCCTTCTTTATATAAATGTGGGTCATCCCAAAAATAATGCCTCAACTCATAAAATAATTTCCTTCTCTGCTAAGCTGAAAATGTAGGAGGCAAATACTTCGAAACAATAAAGTTAGCATAATCAGCATACCAAGGGCTTTGAGAAACTATCTTGCCAATTGTTAATTTTGAAAACTATCATTAACAGGAATAGGATCATCAGAAATATTTTCCAACCTAGACAAATTATTTGCAACAGGATTTTCAGCACCTTTTCTATCAACAATATGCAAATCAAACTCTTGTAAAAGCAACACCCATCTAATAAGTCTCGGCTTCACGTATTTCTTTCCCATAAGGTACTTGATAGCCGCGTTATCCGTATGAATAGTAACTTTAGAATCAACAATATAAGACCTAAATTTATCACAAGCAAAAACAAAAGCTAAAAACTCTTTCTCACTAGTAGCATAATTCTTTTGCGCGGCATCAAAGTTTTACTAGCATAATGAATAACATTCAACTTCTTATCTACACGCTGTCCAAGAACTGCACCTACTGCAAAATCACTAGCATCACACATAATTTCAAAAGGTAAATTCCAATCAGGTGGTTGAACAATAGGAGCAGTTGTTAAAGCTTTCTTTAAAGTTTCAAAGGCTTCCTTACAATCATCATCGAAAACAAAAGGGACATCCTTTTGCAGAAGATTAGTAAGAGGCTTTGACATTTTAGAGAAATCTTTAATAAATATTCTATAAAAACTAGCATGACCAAGAATACTACGAATACCTTTAACATCCCTGGGATAGAGCATCTTCTCAATTGCCTCCACTTTGGCTCGATCAACTTCAATACCTTTTTCAGAAATTTTATGCCCAAGAACAATTCCTTCATTAACCATAAAGTGGCACTTCTCCCAATTAAGAACAAGATTAGTTTCTTCACATCCCTGCAAAACTTTATCAAGATTGTGCAAACAATTATCAAAGGAGGTTCCATAGACGGAGAAATCATCCATGAATACCTCCATAATTTCTTCACAAAAACCATGAAAAATAGCAGACATGCATCTTTGAAATGTAGCAGGAGCATTGCACAGACCAAAAGGCATACGTCTATAAGCATAAGTTCCATAAGGACAAGTAAAAGTGGTTTTCTCCTGATCTTGCGCTTTAACCACAATTTGAGAAAACCCAGAATAACCATCAAGAAAACAAAAGTGAGTCTTTTTAGACAACCTTTCTAGCATTTGATCAATAAAAGGCAAAGGATAATTATTCTTCTTAGTAACTTTGTTGATTTTTCTAAAATCAATGCACATTCTATAACCAACAATAATTCGCCGAGGAATAAGCTCATCATTATCATTCGGAACAACAGCAACGCCTCCTTTCTTAGGAACAAAATGCACAGGACTAACCCATCTACTATCAGCAATAGGATAAATGATGCCAACTTCAAGGAGTTTTAATATCTCATTTCTTACCACTTCCTTCATCTTAGGAATTAAACGGCCTTGATGTTCCACTACTGGCTTTGCATCAGGCTCCAAATTAATAGCATGCTGACATATAGTTGGAGAAATTCCCTTCAAGTCATCAAGAGTATATCCCATAGCTGCACGATGCTTCCTTAATACTTTCAATAATCTTTCTTCTTCATATCCTGAAAGTTTACAGCTAATAATAACAGGATATATTTTCTTATCATCTATATAAGCATATTTAAGATCCTTAGGTAAAGGCTTTAAATCAAAAACTGGATCCTCTTTAGGAAGCATAGTGGTACCTGATGGCGTGTAGTTGACACGTCCGTTGGGAACCCCAAGAGGAAGGTGTGATGCGCACAACAGCAAGTTTTCCCTCAGTAAGAAACCAAGGTTATCGAACCAGTAGGAGCCAAGAAGCACGTTGAAGGTTGATGGCGGAGGAGTGTAGTGCGGCGCAACACCAGGGATTCCGGCGCCAACGTGGAACCTGCACAACACAATCACAGAACTTTGCCCCAACGTAACAGCGATGTTGTCAATCTCACCGGCTTGCTGTAAACAAAGGATTAGATGTATAGTGTGGATGATGATGTTTGTTTGCGAAGAACAGTAAAGAACAATTGCAGCAGATTGTATTTCAGATGTAAAGAATAGGACCGGGATCCACAGTTCACTAGCGGTGTCTCTCCCATAAGATAGCAGATGTTGGGTGAACAAATTACAGTTGGGCAATTGACAAATAAAGAAGGCATAACAATGCACATACATATATCATGATGAGTACTATGAGATTTAATCAGGGCATTACGACAAAGTACATAGACCGCTATCCAGCATGCATCTATGCCTAAAAAGTCCACCTTCAGGTTATCATCCGAACCCTCCGCATTAAGTTGTAAACAACAGACAATTGCATTAAGTATGGTGCGTAATGTAATCAACACAAATATCCTTAGACAAAGCATCGATGTTTTATCCCTAGTGGCAACAAGACATCCACAACCTTAGAACTTTCTCACATCGTCCTGCATTTAATGGAGGCATGAACCCACTATCGAGCATAAATACTCCCTCTTGGAGTCACAAGTATCAACTTGGCTAGAGCCTCTACTAGCAACGGAGAGCATGCAAGAACATAAATAACATATATGATAGATTGATAATCAACTTGACATAGTATTCAATATTCATCGGATCCCAACAAACACAACATGAAGGATTACAAATAGATGATCTTGATCATGATAGGCAGCTCACAAGATCTAACATGATAGCACAATGGGGAGAAGACGACCATCTAGCTACTGCTATGGACCCATAGTCCAGGGGTGAACTACTCACACATCGATCCGGAGGCGATCATGGCGATGAAGAGACCTCCGGGAGATGATTCCCCTCTCCGGCAGGGTGCCGGAGGCGATCTCCTGAATCCCCCGAGATGGGATTGGCGGCGGCGGCGTCTCAGTAAGGTTTTCCGTATCGTGGCTCTCGGTACTGGGGGTTTCACGACGGAGGCTTTAAGTAGGCGGAAGGGCAGGTCAAAGGGCGTCACGGGGGCCCCACACAGCAGGGCCGCGCGGGCCCTATGCTGGCCGCGCCGCCCTAGTGTGGTGGCGCCCCGTGGCCCCACTTCGTGACTCCTTCGGTCTTCTGGAAGCTTCGTGCAAAAATAGGACCCTGGGCGTTGATTTCGTCCAATTCCGAGAATATTTCCTTACTAGGATTTCTGAAACCAAAAACAGCAGAAAACAGCAACTGGCTCTTCGGCATCTCGTCAATAGGTTAGTGCCGGAAAATCCATAATAATGACATATAATGTGTATAAAACATGTGAGTATCATCATAAAATTAGCATGGAACATAAGAAATTATAGATACGTTTGGAACGTATCAAGCATCCCCAAGCTTAGTTCCTACTCGCCCTCGAGTAGGTAAATGATAACAAAGATAATTTCTGAAGTGACATGCTATCATAATCTTGATCATACTATTGTAAAGCATATGAGATGAATGCAGCGATTCGAAGCAATGATGAAGATAATGAGTAAACTAATGAATCATATAGCAAAGACTTTTCATGAATAATATTTTCAAGACAAGCATCAATAAGACTTGCATAAGAGTTACTCATAAAGCAATAAATTCTTAGTAGAGGTATTGAAGCAACATAAAGGAAGATAAAGTTTCAGCGGTTGCTTTCAACTTCAACATGTATATCTCATGGATAATTGTCAACACAAAGTAATATAACAAGTGCAATAGGTAAACATGTAAGAATCAATGCACACAGTTGATACAAGTGTTTGCTTCTAAGATAGAAAGAATAGGCAAACTGACTCAACAATAAGGTAGAAGAATGGCCCTTCACAGAGGGAAGCATTGATTACTATATTTGTGCTAGAGCTTTTCATTTTAAAAACAAGAAACAATTTTGTCAACGGTAGTAATAAAGCATATGAGTTATGTATAAGACATCTTATAAGTTGCAAGCCTCATGCATAGTATACTAATAGTGCTTGCACCTTGTCCTAATTAGCTTGGGTTAACACGGATTATCATTGCATAGCATATGTTTCAACCAAGTGTCACAAAGGGGTACCTCTATGCCGCCTGTACAAAGGTCTAAGGAGAAAGCTCGCATTGGATTTCTCGCTTTTGATTATTCTCAACTTAGACATCCATACTGGGACAACATAGACAACAGATAATGGACTCCTCTTTAATGCATAAGCATTCAGCAATAATTAATTTTCTCATAAGAGATTGAGGATTAGTTGTCCAAACTGAAACTTCCACCATGAATCATGGCTTTAGTTAGCGGCCCAACGTTCTTCTCTAACAGTATGCATACTCAAACCATTTGTTTGTGAAAACCGCCCTTACTTCAGACAAGACGAACATGCATAGCAACTCACATGATATTCAACAAAGGTAAAAGAGTTGATGGCGTCCCCAGAAAACATGGTTACCGCTCAACAAGAAACTTACTAAGAAATAAGACACATAAGTACATATTCTTCACCACGATAGTTTTTAAGGCTATTTTGTCCCATGAGCTATATATTGCAAAGGTAAAGAATGGAAATTTTAAAGGTAGCACTCAAGTAATGTACTTTGGAATGGCAGAGAAATACCATGTGGTAGGTAGGTATGGTGGACACAAATGGCATAGTAGTTGGCTCAAGGATTTGGATGCACGAGAAGAATTCCTCTCAATACAAGGGCTAGCAAGGTTGTTTGAAGCAAACTCAAGTATAAAAGGTGCAGCAAAGCTCACATATGAACATATTGTAGCTATTATAATACTTTACATTGTCTCCTTGTTGTTCAAACACCTCAACCAGAAAATATCTAGACTCTAGAGATCAATCATGCAAACCAAATTTTACAAGCTCTATGTAATTATTCATTAATGAGTACAAGGTACATGATGCAAGAGCTTAAACAAGATCTATATGAGCACAACAATTGCCAAGTATCACATTATTCAAGACATTAGACCATTTACCACATGCGGCATTTTCCGTTTCCAACCATATAACAATGAATGAAGTAGTTCAACTTTCGCAATGAACATTAAAGATAAAGCTAAGAACATATGTGTTCATTCGAAACAGCGGAGCGCGTCTCTCTCCCACACAAAGAATGCTAGGATCCGATTTTATTCAAACAAAAACAAAAACAAAAGCAAACAGACGCTCCAAGTAAAGCACATAAGATGTGACGGAATAAAAATATAGTTTCACTAGAGGAACCTGATAAGTTGTCGATGAAGAAGGGATGCCTTGGGCATCCCCAAGCTTAGACGCTTGAGTCTTCTTAAAATATGCAGGGATGAACCACGGGGGCATCCCCAAGCTTTGACTTTTTCACTCTTCTTGATCATATTGTATCATCCTCCTCTCTTGATCCTTGAAAACTTCCTCCACACCAAACTCAAAACAACTCATTAGAGGGTTAGTGCATAATAAAAATTCACATGTTCAGAGGTGACATAATCATTCTTAATACTTCTGGACATTGCACAAAGCTACTGGACATTAATGGAACAAAGAAATTCATCCAACATAGCAAAAGAGGCAATGCGAAATAAAAGGCAGAATCTGTCAAAACAGAACAGTCCGTAAAGACGGATTTTATTGAGGCACCAGACTTGCTCAAATGAAAATTCCCAAATTTAATGAAAGTTGCGTACATATCTGGGGATCACGCACGTAAATTGGCATATTTTTCTGAGCTACCTACAGAGAGGCAGGTCGAAATTCGTGACAGCAAGAAATCTGTTTCTGTGCAGTAATCCAAATCTAGTATTGGCTTTACTATCAAAGACTTTACTTGGCACAACAATGCAATAAAATAAAGATAAGGAGAGGTTGCTACAGTAGTAAACAAATTCCAAGACTCAAATATAAAACAAAGTGCAGAAGTAAAATAATGGGTTATCTCCCATAAGCGTTTTCTTTAACGCCTTTCAGCTAGGCGCAGAAAGTACGTATCAAGTAACATCAAGAGACGAAGCATCAACATCATAAGTTGTTCTAATAATAGAATCATAAGGTAACTTCATTCTCCTTCTAGGGAAGTGTTCCATACCTTTCTTGAGAGGAAATTTTGATATTTAATATTACCTTCCTTCATATCAATGGTGGCACCAACAGTTCGAAGAAAAGGTCTTCCCAATATAATGGGACAAGATGCATTGCATTCAATATCCAAGACAACAAAATCAACGGGGACAAGGTTATTGTTAACCATAATACGAACATTATCAATCCTCCCCAAAGGTTTCTTTATAGCATTATCAACAAGATTAACATCCAAATAACAATTCTTCAATGGTGGCAAGTCAAGCATATCATAAATTTTCTTAGGCATAACAGAAATACTTGCACCAAGATCACATAAAGCATTACAATCAAAATCATTGACCCTCATCTTAATGATAGGCTCCCAACCATCTTCTAACTTTCTAGGAATAGAAGTTTCAAGTTTTAGTTTCTCTTCTCTAGCTTTTATGAGAGCATTCGTAATATGTTTTGTGAAGGCCAAATTTATAGCACTAGCATTGGGACTTTTAGCAAGCTTTTGTAAGAACTTTATGACTTCAGAGATGTGGCAATCATCAAAGTCTAAACCATTATGATCTACAGCAATGGGATCATTGTCCCCAATATTTTGAAAAATTTCAGCAGTTTTATCAATTTCAGCAGTTTTAACAGTTTCGGGCAATTTTGCACGCTTTGCACTAGGAGTAGTAACATTGCCAACACCAATTATTTTACCATTGATAGTAGGAGGTGTAGCAAAATGTGAATCCTTAACATTACTAGTGGTGGTAATAGTCCAAACTTTAGCTACATTATTCTCTTTAGCTAGTTTTTCATTTTCTTCTCTTTCCCACCTAGCATGCAATTCAGCCATCAATCTAATATTCTCATTAGTTCTAACTTGGATGACATTTGCTGTAGTAACAATTTTATTTTCAATATCCTTATTAGGCATAACTTTCAATTTTAAAAGATCAACATCAGAGGCAAGTCTATCAACCTTAGAAGCGAGAATATCAATTTTATCGAGCTTTTCCTCAACAGATTTGTTAAAAGCAGTTTGTGTACTAATAAATTCTTTAAGCATGGCTTCAAGACCAGGGGGTACACTCTTATTATTGTTGTAAGAATTCCCATAAGAATTACCATAACTATTACCATTAGCAGAAGGATATGGCCTATAGTTGTTACTAGAATTGTTCCTATAAGCATTGTTGTTGAAATTATTACTTTTAATGAAGTTCACATCAACATGTTTTTCTTGGGCAACCAATGAAGCTAAAGGAACATTATTAGGATCAACATTAGATCTACCATTCACAAGCATAGACATAATAGCATCAATCTTATCACTCAAGGAGGAGGTTTCTTCAACAGAATTTACCTTCTTACCTTGTGGAGCTCTTTCCGTGTGCCATTCAGAGTAATTTGTCATCATATCATCAAGAAGCTTCATTGCCGCCCCCAAAGTGATGGACATAAAGGTACCTCCAGCAGCTGAATCCAATAGGTTCCGCGAAGAAAAATTCAATCCTGCATAAAAGGTTTGGATGATCATCCAAGTAGTTAGTCCATGGGTTGGGCAATTCTTTACCAAAGATTTCATTCTCTCCCATGCTTGAGCAACATGTTCATTATCTAATTGCTTGAAATTCATTATGCTACTTCTCAAAGATATAATTTTAGCGGGAGGATAATATCTACCAATAAAAGCATCCTTACATTTAGTCCAAGAATCAATACTATTTCTAGGCAGAGATAGCAACCAATCTTTAGCTCTTCCTCTTAGGGAGAAAGGAAACAATTTCAATTTTATAATGTCACCATCTACATCCTTATACTTTTGCATTTCACATAGTTCAACAAAATTATTAAGATGGGCAGCAGCATCATCAGAACTAACACCAGAAAATTGCTCTCTCATAACAAGATTCAGTAAAGCAGGTTTAATTTCAAAGAATTCTGTTGTAGTAGCAGGTGGAGCAATAGGTGTGCATAGGAAATCATTATTATTTGTGCTAGTGAAATCACACAACTTAGTATTCTCAACAGTACCCATTTTAGCAGTAGTAAGTAAAGCAAACTAGATAAAGTAGATGCAAGTAACTATTTTTTTTGTGTTTTTAATATGGAGAACAAGACAGTAAATAAAGTAAAACTAGCAACTAATTTTTTTGTGTTTTGATATAATGCAGCAAACAAAGTAGTAAATAAAATAAAGTAAAGCAAGACAAAAACAAAGTAAAGAGATTGGAAGTGGAGACTCCCCTTGCAGCGTGTCTTGATCTCCCCGGCAACGGCGCCAGAAAAAATGCTTGATGGCGTGTAGTTGACACGTCCGTTGGGAACCCCAAGAGGAAGGTGTGATGCGCACAGCAGCAAGTTTTCCCTCAGTAAGAAACCAAGGTTATCGAACTAGTAGGAGCCAAGAAGCACGTTGAAGGTTGATGGCGGAGGAGTGTAGTGCGGCGCAACACCAGGGATTCCGGCGCCAACGTGGAACCTGCACAACACAATCACAGAACTTTTCCCCAACGTAACAGCGAGGTTGTCAATCTCACTGGCTTGCTGTAAACAAAGGATTAGATGTATAGTGTGGATGATGATGTTTGTTTGCGAAGAACAGTAAAGAACAATTGCAGCAGATTGTATTTCAGATGTAAAGAATAGGACCGGGGTCCACAGTTCACTAGCGGTGTCTCTCCCATAAGATAGCAGATGTTGGGTGAACAAATTACAGTTGGGCAATTGACAAATAAAGAAGGCATAACAATGCACATACATATATCATGATGAGTACTATGAGATTTAATCAGGGCATTACGACAAAGTACATTGACCGCTATCCAGCATGCATCTATGCCTAAAAAGTCCACCTTCAGGTTATCATCCGAACCCCCTCCAGTATTAAGTTGTAAACAACAGACAATTGCATTAAGTATGGTGCGTAATGTAATCAACACAAATATCCTTAGACAAAGCATCGATGTTTTATCCCTAGTGGCAACAGCACATCCACAACCTTAGAACTTTCTGTCACTGTCCCGGATTTAATGGAGGCATGAACCCACTATCGAGCATAAATACTCCCTCTTGGAGTCACAAGTATCAACTTGGCCAGAGCCTCTACTAGCAACGGAGAGCATGCAAGAACATAAATAACATATATGATAGATTGATAATCAACTTGACATAGTATTCAATATTCATCGGATCCCAACAAACACAACATGAAGGATTACAAATAGATGATCTTGATCATGATAGGCAGCTCACAAGATCTAACATGATAGCACAATGGGGAGAAGACGACCATCTAGCTACTGCTATGGACCCATAGTCCAGGGGTGAACTACTCACACATCGATCTGGAGGCGATCATGGCGATGAAGAGACCTCCGGGAGATGATTCCCCTCTCCGGCAGGGTGCCGGAGGCGATCTCCTGAATGCCCCGAGATGGGATTGGCGGCGGCGGCGTCTCAGTAAGGTTTTCCGTATCGTGGCTCTCGGTACTGGGGGTTTCGCGACGGAGGCTTTAAGTAGGCGGAAGGGCAGGTCAAAGGGCGTCACGGGGGCCCCACACAGCAGGGCCGCACGGGCCCTATGCTGGCCGCGCCGCCCTAGTGTGGCGGCGCCCCGTGGCCCCACTTCGTGACTCCTTCGGTCTTCTGGAAGCTTCGTGCAAAAATAGGACCCTGGGCGTTGATTTTGTCCAATTCCGAGAATATTTCCTTACTAGGAGCAGAAAACAGCAACTAGCTCTTCAGCATCTCGTCAATAGGTTAGTGCCGGAAAATGCATAATAATGACATATAATGTGTATAAAACACGTGAGTATCATCATAAAAGTAGCATGGAACATAAGAAATTATAGATACGTTTGGGACGTATCAGTACCCAAATCCTCCACAGGTAAATTGTGTTTGAGTATCTCCGGTTGACGAAGAAATATATCATCAATCTCATTTCTTTCCTGCATAAAAACATCACTCACGTGCTCCTCCATATATTGCTGCAAGGCATTGTTGGGAGCAAGAGCAATAGAAGCAAGCTGTTCAACTTTAAAATCTTCATTAGGTAAATCAACTTCCAAAGGAACTTTAGTAAACTTGGAAAAATTAAACTCATAAGACTCTCCATTAAATTTAGTATGAATTTTCTCTTTCCTGCAGTCTATAATATCACCGCAAGTGTTCAAGAAAGGTCTACCAAATATAATAGGGCAATACTTACTAGAAGCCTTCCCAAGCACAAGAAAATCAGCGGGATATTTAACCTTACCACATAAGACTTCCACATCTCTCACAATACCAATTGGATAAACAATTTCCCTGTTGGCGAGCTGAATAGCCACATCAATATCTTCCAGTTCACACGGTCCAATTTCATGCCTAATCTCCTTGTAAAGATCATAAGGGATAGCACTGGAGCTCGCTCCAATATCACATAATCCATAATAGCAATGATCACCTATTTTGACAGAAAGCATAGGAATCTAGCCTTTCGAGGCTTATTAGGATGCGAAACTGTAAGGGTATTTTACCCTTATCCATTATTTTGGTAACAATGACACCGTGCTAGAGTATTTGGCCTAATACATGTTTGTAAGGATAATCCCAGGTATTAGCCAAAGAGGCATAAAAGGTGTATCAAAGGAACAAGAAGGCTAAAGGAGACCCCCCACTTCGACAACAATCAAAAAGGGGTCTACAACATCATGCCGGTCAGAGGTCCGGTCGGACCAGCCCCTGCGCCGGCCAGTTCCGGTCTGCCGCCCGGTCGACCGGGCGCAGGGCCGGGCGCCCCGGCGCCAACCGACCCCTGCGTTGATGCCATCCGGGAGGGCTACTGGAAGACACAGGAGCTTCCCCGGTCACGGCCCGGTCAGCGGTCCGGTTTGTACCGGACACTTCCGGTCAGCCGCCCGGTCGGACCGGGTGCAGGACTGGGCGCCCCGGCGCCAACCGGGTCTTGCGCTGATGCCTTCCGGGAGGAGTACTGCGCGACAATGCATCGATCCGGTCTCGGTCCGGTCTGCCGCCCGGTTTGGATCGGCCGGTCCGGTCCCTGGCCCGGTCGGACCGGGCCCTGCGCCGGGCGGTCCGGTCTCTGGTCAGGTTGACCGGGAATCTCGGGGAGAAAGCTGAGGTGGCAAGTCACAACGGCCATATTTCAAGTGACACTATATATACCCCTTCTTCTACCTCTGAAGGGGTAGGCACTACACTACAAGCTGTTCTTGAGCTCTCTCTCTCATACTCCGTCGTTAGAAACACCAAAAGCCTCAGATCTCCCTCCTCTTCCACCCAAACTCAAATCCCTTCGGGGAAACGATAGAGGAGGACCCGATCTACTGTTCTACCAAGCCAAATCTCATTCCCCCTTGTATTCATCAAGAAGCTTGCTCTCTAGGGTTCCTTGGAAACCCTAGGTGGGAAAGAGTGGTCCGGAAGCATCCGGGTTGTGGATTTGCTCCTGACAAGAATGTGAAGGTTTGGAGGCTACCTCAAAGTCTACCACAAGTGAGTGAGCTATTCCTTCGTGGGATAGGCTCCGGAGAATAGGGTGAGCCTTCGTGGCACGGGGAATCCTTCGTGGGACCTCCACTCCTCCAAACATGACGTACCTTCTTGCAAAGGAAGGGAACACGGGAATAAACCCTCGTCTCCACGTGCTATCGGTTATCTCTAACCGAACTCTTTACTTGTGATTTAACTGCCTGTGAGAGCTTTCGTGCTCGAGTTAGTTGTATCCTCATATAGGTTGTTTCACCTAGTTTGCATTAGGCTCACCTTTATATTCCGCAAAGCCTAATATTGCAAAGAAAGAATTAAAATCTGTAGAAACCTATTCACCCCCCCTTAGGTTTACCATCTCTGATCTTTCAATTGGTATCAGAGCCTAGACACTTATTAAGGGCTTCACCGCCTTAAGAGTGAGATGGAAAAACTATTCGAGGGTCTAGATGAAGACTCTAACCTTTCGGTTAGAGAAATGAAATCTAGATTCTTGGCATATGATGCCGAGAAGAAGAAAAAGGAGGATGAACTACTGATACGTCTCCGACGTATCGATAATTTCTTATGATCCATGCCACATTATTGATGTTATCTACATGTTTTATGCACACTTTATGTCATATTCGTGCATTTTCTGGAACTAACCTATTAACAAGATGCCGAAGTGCCAGTTGCTGTTTTCTGCTGTTTTTGGTTTCAGAAATCCTAGTAACGAAATATTCTCGGAATTGGACGAAATCAACGCCCAGGGTCCTATTTTTCCACGAAGCTTCCAGAAGTCCGAAGGAGAGACGAAGAGGGGCCACGAGGGGGCCACACCCTAGGGCGGCGCGGCCCCCCCTTGGCCGCGCGGCCCTGTGGTGTGGGGCCCTCGTGCCGCCTCTTGACCTGCCCTTCCGCCTACAAATAGCCTCCGTGACGAAACCCCCAGTACCGAGAGCCACGATACGGAAAACCTTCCAGAGACGCCGCCGCCGCCGATCCCATCTCGGGGGATCCAGGAGATCACCTCCGGCACCCTGCCGGAGAGGGGATTCATCTCCCGGAGGACTCTACGCCGCCATGGTCGCCTCCGGTGTGATGTGTGAGTAGTCTACCCCTGGACTATGGGTCCATAGCAGTAGCTAGATGGTTGTCTTCTCCCCATTGTGCTATCATTGTCGGATCTTGTGAGCTGCCTAACATGTTCAAGATCATTGATACGCCTCCGACGTATCGATAATTTCTTATGTTCCATGCCACATTATTGATGTTATCTACATGTTTTATGCACACTTTATGTCATATTCGTGCATTTTCTGGAACTAACCTATTAACAAGATGCCGAAGTGCCAGTTGCTGTTTTCTGCTGTTTTTGGTTTCAGAAATCCTAGTAAGGAAATATTCTCAGAATTGGACGAAATCAAAGCCCAGGGGCCTATTTTTCCACGAAGCTTCCAGAAGTCCGAAGGAGAGACGAAGAGGGGCGACGAGGGGGCCACACCCTAGGGCGGCGCGGCCCCCCCTTGGCCGCGCGGCCCTGTGGTGTGGGGCCCCCGTGCCGCCTCTTGACCTGCCCTTCCGCCTACAAATAGCCTCCATGACGAAACCCCCAGTACCGAGAGCCACGATACGGAAAACCTTCCAGAGACGCCGCCAACGCCGATCTCATCTCGGGGGATCCAGGAGATCGCCTTCGGCACCCTGCCGGAGAGGGGAATCATCTCCCGGAGGACTCTACGCCACCATGGTCGCCTCCGGTGTGATGTGTGAGTAGTCTACCCCTGGACTATGGGTCCATAGCAGTAGCTAGATGGTTGTCTTCTCCCCATTGTGCTATCATTGTCGGATCTTGTGAGCTGCCTAACATGATCAAGATCGTCTATCTGTAATTCTATATGTTGCGTTTGTTGGGATCCGATGAATAGAGAATACTTGTTATGTTGATTATCAAAGTTATATCTATGTGTTGTTTATGATCTTGCATGCTCTCCGTTATTAGTAGATGCTCTGGCCAAGTTGATGCTAGTAACTCCAAGAGGGAGTATTTATGCTCGATAGTGGGTTCATGTCTCCGTGAATCTGGAGGGGTGACAAGAACCTCTAAGGTTATGGATGTGCTGTTGCCACTAGGGATAAAACATTAGTGCTATGTTCTTGGATGTAGTCACTTGTTACATTACGCGCAATACTTAATGCAATTGTCTCGTTGTTAGCAACTTAATACCGGAGGGGGTTCGGATGATAACCTGAAGGTGGACTTTTTAGGCATAGATGCAGCTTGGATGGCGGTCTATGTACTTTGTCGTAATGCCCAATTAAATCTCACTATACTCATCATGATATGTATGTGCATGGTCATGCTCTCTTTATTTGTCAATTGCCCAACTGTAATTTGTTCACCCAACATGTCTGTTCGTCTTATGGGAGAGACACCTCTAGTGAATCGTGGACCCCGGTCCAATTCTCTTTACTGAAATACAATCTACCGCAATACTTGTTCTATCGTTTTCTGCAAACAATCATCTTCCACACAATACGATTAATCCTTTGTTACAGCAAGCCGGTGAGATTGACAACCTCACTGTTTCGTTGGGGCAAAGTACTTTGGTTGTGTTGTGCAGGTTCCACGTTGGCGCCGGAATCCCTGGTGTTGCGCCGCACTACATCCCGCCGCCATCAACCTTCAACGTGCTTCTTGACTCCGACTGGTCCGATTAAACCTTGGTTTCTTACTGAGGGAAACTTGCCGCTGTGCGCATCACACCTTCCTCTTGGGGTTCCCAACGGACGTGCCAACCACACGCATCAAGCAAATTTCTGGCGCCGTTGCCGGGGAGATCAAGACACGCTGCAAGGGGAGTCTCCACTTCTCAATCTCTTTACTTTGTTTTTATCTTGCTTAGTTTTATTTACTACTTTGTTTGCTGCACTAAATCAAAATACAAAAAAATTAGTTGCTAGTTTTACTTTATTTGCTATCTTGTTTGCTATATCAAAAACACAAAAAAATTAGTTACTTGCATTTACTTTATCTAGTTTGCTTTATTTACTGTTGCTAAAATGGCCAACCCTGAAAATACTAAGTTGTGTGACTTCACAACCACAAATAATAATGATTTCTTATGCACACCTATTGCTCCACCTGCTACTACAGCAGAATTCTTTGAAATTAAACCTGCTTTACTGAATCTTGTTATGCGAGAGCAATTTTCTGGTGTTAGCTCTGATGATGCTGCTGCCCATCTTAATAATTTTGTTGAATTATGTGAAATGCAAAAATATAAAGATGTAGATGGTGATATTATTAAACTAAAATTGTTCCCTTTCTCATTAAGAGGAAGAGCTAAAGATTGGTTGCTATCTCTGCCTAAGAATAGTATTGATTCATGGACTAAATGCAAGGATGCTTTTATTGGTAGATATTATCCCCCTGCTAAAATTATATCTTTGAGGAGTAGCATAATGAATTTTAAACAATTAGATACTGAACATGTTGCTCAAGCTTGGGAAAGAATGAAATCTCTGGTTAAAAATTGCCCAACCCATGGACTGACTACTTGGATGATCATCCAAACCTTCTATGCAGGACTAAATTTTTCTTCACGGAATTTATTGGATTCAGCTGCTGGAGGTACCTTTATGTCCATCACTCTTGGTGAAGCAACAAAGCTTCTTGATAATATGATGATCAATTACTCTGAATGGCACACGGAAAGAGCTCCACAAGGTAAGAAGGTAAATTCTGTCGAAGAAACCTCTTCCTTGAGTGATAAGATTGATGCTATTATGTCTATGCTTGTGAATGATAGGAGTAATATTGATCCTAATAATATTCCGTTAGCTTCATTGGTTGCACAAGAAGAACATGTTGATGTAAACTTCATTAAAAATAATAATTTCAACAACAATGCTTACCGGAACAATTCTAGTAACAACTATAGGCCATATCCTTATAATAATGGCAACGGCTATGGTAATTCTTATGGGAATTCTTACAACAATAATAGGAGTTCACCCCCTGGACTTGAAGCCATGCTTAAAGAATTTATTAGTACACAAACTGCTTTTAACAAATCATGAAGAAAAGCTTGGGAAAATTGATATACTTGCTTCTAAAGTCGATAGTCTTGCTGCTGATGTTGATCTTTTGAAATCAAAAGTTTTGCCTAATGAGAATCATCATAATAAAATTACTACTACAACAAATGCCATTCAAGTTAGAATTAATGAGAATATAAGATTAATGGCTGAACTGCGTGCTAGGTGGGATAGAGAAGAAAATGAAAAACTAGCTAAAGAGAAGAATGTAGCTAAAGTTTGGACTATTACCACCACTAGTAATGCTAATGCTACACATGTTGCTGCACCCCCCACTAATACTAATAAAAGAATTGGTGTTAGCAATGTTTCCACTTCTAATGCAAAGCGCGAAAAACTGCCTGAAACTGCTAAAACTCATGAAACTGCTCGTGATAAAGCTGCTGAAATTTTTTCCAACATTGGGGATGATGATCCCATTGCTTTAGATTATAATGGTTTGAATTTTGATGATTGCCACATCTCTGAAGTTATAAAGTTCTTGCAAAAACTTGCTAAAAGTCCTAATGCTAGTGCTATAAATTTGGCTTTCACGCATCATATTACAAATGCTCTCATAAAAGCTAGAGAAGAGAAATTAGAGCGCGAAGCCTCTATTCCTAAAAAGCTAGAGGATGGTTGGGAGCCCATCATTAAGATGAAGGTTAAAGATTTTGATTGTAATGCTTTATGTGATCTTGGTGCAAGTATTTCTGTTATGCCTAAGAAAATTTATAATATGCTTGACTTGCCACCGCTGAAAAATTGTTATTTGGATGTTAATCTTGCTGATCATTCTACAAAGAAACCTTTGGGTAAAGTTGATAATGTTCGCATTACCGTTAACAATAACCTTGTCCCCGTTGATTTTGTTGTCTTGGATATTGAATGCAATGCATCTTGTCCCATTATATTGGGAAGACCTTTTCTTCGAACTGTTGGTGCTATTATTGATATGAAGGAAGGTAATATAAAATATCAATTTCCTCTCAAGAAAGGTATGGAACACTTCCCTAGAAAGAGAATGAAGGTACCTTTTGATTCTATTATGAGAATAAATTATGATGTTGACACTTCGTCTCTTGATAATACTTGATACACACTTTCTGCGCCTAGCTGAAAGGCGTTAAAGAAAAGCGCTTATGGGAGACAACCCATGTTTTACCTACAGTACTTTTTTTTATTTTGTGTCTTGGAAGTTGTTTACTACTGTAGCAACCTCTCCTTATCTTAGTTTTGTGTTTTGTTGTGCCAAGTTAAGCCGTTGATAGAAAAGTAAGTACTAGATTTGGATTACTGCACAGTTCCAGATTTCTTTGCTGTCACGAATCTGGGTCCACCTCCCTGTAGGTAACTCAGAAAATTAAGCCAATTTACGTGCATGATCCTCAGATATGTACGCAACTTTCATTCGATTTGAGCATTTTCATTTGAGCAAGTCTGGTGCCATTTTAAAATTCGTCAATACGAACTGTTCTGTTTTGACAGATTCTGCCTTTTATTTCGCGTTGCCTCTTTTGCTATGTTGGATGAATTTCTTTGATCCACTAATGTCCAGTAGCATTATGCAATGTCCAGAAGTGTTAAGAATGATTGTGTCACCTCTGAATATGTCAATTTATATTATGCACTAACCCTCTAATGAGTTGTTTCGAGTTTGGTGTGGAGGAAGTTTTGAAGGATCAAGAGAGGAGTATGATGCAACATGATCAAGGAGAGTGAAAGCTCTAAGCTTGGGGATGCCCCGGTGGTTCACCCCTGCATATATCAAGAAGACTCAAGCGTCTAAGCTTGGGGATGCCCAAGGCATCCCCTTCTTCATCGACAACATTATCAGGTTCCTCCCCTGAAACTATATTTTTATTCCATCACATCTTATGTGCTTTTTCTTGGAGCGTCGGTTTGTTTTTGTTTTTTGTTTTGTTTGAATAAAATGGATCCTAGCATTCACTTTATGGGAGAGAGACACGCTCCGCTGTAGCATATGGACAAGTATGTCCTTGGTTTCTACTCATAGTATTCATGGCGAAGTTTCTCCTTCGTTAAATTGTTATATGGTTGGAATTGGAAAATGATACATGTAGTAATTGCTATAAATGTTTTGGGTAATGTGATACTTGGCAATTGTTGTGCTCATGATTAAGCTCTTGCATCATATGCTTTGCACCCATTAATGAAGAAATACATAGAGCATGTTAAATTTGGTTTGCATATTTGGTTTCTCTAAGGTCTAGATAATTTCTAGTATTGAGTTTGAACAACAAGGAAGATGGTGTAGAGTCTTATAATGTTTTCAATATGTCTTTTATGTGAGTTTTGCTGCACCGGTTCATCCTTGTGTTTGTTTCAAATAAGCCTTGCTAGCCTAAACCTTGTATCGAGAGGGAATACTTCTCATGCATCCAAAATACTTGAGCCAACCACTATGCCATTTGTGTCCACCATACCTACCTACTACATGGTATTTTCCGCCATTCCAAAGTAAATTGCTTGAGTGCTACCTTTAAATTCCATCATTCACCTTTGCAATATATAGCTCATGGGACAAATAGCTTAAAAACTATTGTGGTATTGAATATGTAATTATGCACTTTATCTCTTATTAAGTTGCTTGTTGTGCGATAACCATGTTCACTGGGGACGCCATCAACTATTCATTGTTGAATTTCATGTGAGTTGCTATGCATGTCCGTCTTGTCTGAAGTAAGAGAGATCTACCACCTTATGGTTAAGCATGCATATGTTAGAGAAGAACATTGGGCCGCTAACTAAAGCCATGATCCATGGTGGAAGTTTCAGTTTTGGACAACAATCCTCAAATCTCAAATGAGAAAATTATTAATTGTTGTTATATGCTTATGCATAAAAGAGGAGTCCATTATCTGTTGTCTATGTTGTCCCGGTATGGATGTCTAAGTTGAAGAATAATCAATAGCGAGAAATCCAATGCGAGCTTTCTCCTTAGACCTTTGTACAGGCGGCATAGAGGTACCCCTTTGTGACACTTGGTAAAAACAATGCGTTGTGATGATCCGGTAGTCCAAGCTAATTAGGACAAGGTGCGGGCACTATTGGTACACTATGCATGAGGCTTGCAACTTATAAGATATAATTTACATGATGCATATGCTTTATTACTACCGTTGACAAAATTGTTTCATGTTTTCAAAATCAAAGCTCTAGCACAAATATAGCAATCGATGCTTTTCCTCTATGGAGGACCATTCTTTTACTTTAAATGTTGAGTCAGTTCACCTATTTCTCTCCACCTCAAGAAGCAAACACTTGTGTGAACTGTGCATTGATTCCTACATACTTGCTTATTGCACTTATTATATTACTCTATGTTGACAATATCCATGAGATATACATGTTACAAGTTGAAAGCAACCGCTGAAACTTAATCTTCTTTTGTGTTGCTTCAATGCCTTTACTTTGAATTATTGCTTTATGAGTTAACTCTTATGCAAGACTTATTAATGCTTGTCTTGAAGTGCTATTCATGAAAAGTCTTTGCTTTATGGTTCACTTGTTTACTCATGTCATATACATTGTTTTGATCGCTGCATTCACTACATATGCTTTACAAATAGTATGATCAAGATTATGATGGCATGTCACTCCAGAAATTATCTGTGTTATCGTTTTACCTGCTCGGGACGAGCAGAACTAAGCTTGGGGATGCTGATACGCCTCCGACGTATCGATAATTTCTTATGTTCCATGCCACATTATTGATGTTATCTACATGTTTTATGCACACTTTATGTCATATTCGTGCATTTTCTGGAACTAACCTATTAACAAGATGCCGAAGTGCCGATTCTTTGTTTTTCTGCTGTTTTTGGTTTCAGAAATCCTAGTAAGGAAATATTCTCGGAATTGGACGAAATCAAAGCCCAGGGGCCTATTTTTCCACGAAGCTTCCAGAAGTCCGAAGGAGAGACGAAGAGGGGCGACGAGGGGGCCACACCCTAGGGGGGCGCGGCCCCCCCCCTTGGCCGCGCGGCCATGTGGTGTGGGGCCCCCGTGCCGCCTCTTGACCTGCCCTTCCGCCTACAAATAGCCTCCGTGACGAAACCCCCAGTACCGAGAGCCACGATACGGAAAACCTTCCAGAGACGCCGCCAACGCCGATCCCATCTCGGGGATCCAGAGATCGCCTCCGGCACCGCCGGAGAGGGGAATCATCTCCTGAGGACTCTACGCCGCCATGGTCGCCTCCGGTGTGATGTGTGAGTAGTCTACCCCTGGACTATGGGTCCATAGCAGTAGCTAGATGGTTGTCTTCTCCCCATTGTGCTATCATTGTCGGATCTTGTGAGCTGCCTAACATGATCAAGATCGTCTATCTGTAATTCTATATGTTGCGTTTGTTGGGATCCGATGAATAGAGAATACTTGTTATGTTGATTATCAAAGTTATATCTATGTGTTGTTTATGATCTTGCAAGCTCTCCGTTATTAGTAGATGCACTGGCCAAGTTGATGCTAGTAACTCCAAGAGGGAGTATTTATGCTCGATAGTGGGTTCATGTCTCCGTGAATCTGGAGGGGTGACAAGAACCTCTAAGGTTATGGATGTGCTGTTTCCACTAGGGATAAAACATTAGTGCTATGTTCAAGGATGTAGTCACTAGTTACATTACGCGCAATACTTAATGCAATTGTCTGTTGTTAGCAACTTAATACTGGAGGGGGTTCGGATGATAACCTGAAGGTGGAATTTTTAGGCATAGATGCAGTTGGATGGCGGTCTATGTACTTTGTCGTAATGCCCAATTAAATCTCACTATACTCATCATGATATGTATGTGCATGGTCATGCTCTCTTTATTTGTCAATTGCCCAACTGTAATTTGTTCACCCAACATGCTGTTCGTCTTATGGGAGAGACACCTCTAGTGAACTGTGGACCCCGGTCCAATTCTCTTTACTGAAATACAATCTACTGCAATACTTGTTCTACTGTTTTCTGCAAACAATCATCTTCCACACAATACGGTTAATCCTTTGTTACAGCAAGCCGGTGAGATTGACAACCTCACTGTTTCGTTGGGGCAAAGTACTTTGGTTGTGTTGTGCAGGTTCCACGTTGGCGCCGGAATCCCTGGTGTTGCGCCGCACTACATCCCGCCGCCATCAACCTTCAACGTGCTTCTTGACTCCTACTGGTCCGATTAAACCTTGGTTTCTTACTGAGGGAAACTTGCCGCTGTGCGCATCACACCTTCCTCTTGGGGTTCCCAACGGACGTGCCAACCACACGCATCAATCATCTATCTGTAATCCTATATGTTGCGTTTGTTGGGATCCGATGAATAGAGAATACTTGTTATGTTGATTATCAAAGTTATATCTATGTGTTGTTTATGATCTTGCATGCTCTCCGTTACTAGTAGATGCTCTGGCCAAGTAGATGCTTGTAACTCCAAGAGGGAGTATTTATGCTCGATAGTGGGTTCATGCCTGCATTGACACCTGGGACAGTGATAGAAAGTTCTAAGGTTGTGTTGTGCTGTTGCCACTAGGGATAAAACATTGATGCTATGTCTAAGGATGTAGTTGTTGATTACATTACGCACCATACTTAATGCAATTGTCTGTTGCTTTGCAACTTAATACTGGAGGGGGTTCGGATGATAACCTGAAGGTGGACTTTTTAGGCATAGATGCAGTTGGATGGCGGTCTATGTACTTTGTCGTAATGCCCAATTAAATCTCACTATACTCATCATGATATGTATGTGCATGGTCATGCTCTCTTTATTTGTCAATTGCCCAACTGTAATTTGTTCACCCAACATGCTGTTTATCTTATGGGAGAGACACCTCTAGTGAACTGTGGACCCCGGTCCAATTCTCTTAACTGAAATACAATCTACTGCAATACTTGTTCTACTGTTTTCTGCAAACAATCATCTTCCACACAATACGGTTAATCCTTTGTTACAGCAAGCCGGTGAGATTGACAACCTCACTGTTTCGTTGGGGCAAAGTACTTTGGTTGTGTTGTGCAGGTTCCACGTTGGCGCCAGAATCTCTGGTGTTGCGCCGCACTACATCCCGTCGCCATCAACCTTCAACGTGCTTCTTGACTCCTACTGGTTCGATTAAACCTTGGTTTCTTACTGAGGGAAACTTGCCGCTGTGCGCATCACACCTTCCTCTTGGGGTTCCCAACGGACGTGTCAACCACACGCATCAAGCAAATTTGTGGCGCCGTTGCCGGGGAGATCAAGACACGCTGCAAGGGGAGTCTCCACTTCTCAATCTCTTTACTTTGTTTTTGTCTTGGTTAGTTTTATTTACTACTTTGTTTGCTGCACTAAATCAAAATACAAAAAAATTAGTTGCTAGTTTTACTTTATTTGTTATCTTGTTTGCTATATCAAAAACACAAAAAAAATTAGTTTACTTGCATTTACTTTATCTAGTTTGCTTTATTTACTACTACTAAGATGAGTAATCCTGAAGTTGAAGTTCGTACGTTTAAGAAACAAGGGGGAGAATGTTTAAGAGATGCTTGGTATAGAATTAGTAATGCCCATAATAGGTGCACTAAGAAACACTCAACTACTATTTTACTCAGGAATTTTTATGTTGGTATCTCTAGCTGGAATAGGTATGTTCTTGATTGTCTCGTAGGAGGTAACTTTTTAAGTACTCCTGCATTAGAAGCTAGCTGCATTATTGAGAGACTATTTGGAATACCCCCTGTTGATAAAGTTAAAACTGAAATCTCTCTTGAAGACGTTATGAAAAAATTGGAAACCATAGAGAAAATTTTTCCAAGTGTTGAAACTAAATTGGAAATGTTACTTGATAAAACTGATGAACTTGATAAATCCTTAGGAGGAATTGATGAAAGAATTAGTGTCCTAGGAACTTTTGTTGTCCATGATGATCAAATTAATAGGATTGACGAACTTGAAAAAGCTATGGGAACCTTGGGTTCAACATTTTCTTCTCTTAAATATAGGGAGAAAGCTTATGTGGGTAAGGAGCAAAAGTTTATGTATGTCTCTAAAGTGCCTAAACCAAAGAAGTATTATTATAGGCCTAAAATTGACAAAGCCCTTAGTACCACTGAGGATGGGGGAGCTCATAATGACGATGCACCACCCTTTGATAATACTTGATACACACTTTCTGCGCCTAGCTGAAAGGCGTTAAAGAAAAGCGCTTATGGGAGACAACCCATGTTTTTACCTACAGTACTTTGTTTTTATTTTGTGTCTTGGAAGTTGTTTACTACTGTAGCAACCTCTCCTTATCTTAGTTTTGTGTTTTGTTGTGTGATGGCGTGTATTTCACACGTTCGTTGGGCAACCCCAAGAGGAAGGTATGATGCGCACAGCAGCAAGTTTTCCCTCAGAAAGAAACCAAGGTTTATCGAACCAGGAGGAGCCAAGAAGCACGTTGAAGGTTGATGGCGGCGGGATGTAGTGCGGCGCAACACTAGGGATTCCGGCGCCAACGTGGAACCTGCACAACACAACCAAAGTACTTTGCCCCAACGAAACAGTGAGGTTGTCAATCTCACAGGCTTGCTGTAACAAAGGATTAACCGTATTGTGTGGAAGATGATTGTTTGCGTAAAAACAAGAGAACAAGTATTGCGATGATTGTATTTCAAGAAAGAGAATTGGACCGGGGTCCACAGTTCACTAGAGGTGTCTCTCCCATAAGACGAACAGCATGTTGGGTGAACAAATTACAGTTGGGCAATTGACAAATAAAGAGAGCATGACCATGCACATACATATCATGATGAGTATAGTGAGATTTAATTGGGCATTACGACAAAGTACATAGACCGTCATCCAACTGCATCTATGCCTAAAAAGTCCACCTTCAGTTATCATCCGAACCCCTCCGTATTAAGTTGCTAACAACAGACAATTGCATTAAGTATGGTGCGTAATGTAACTAGTGACTACATCCTTGAACATAGCACTAATGTTTTATCCCTAGTGGCAACAGCACAACACAACCTTAGAACTTTCTCCATCGTCCTGTGTCAATGCAGGCATGAACCCACTATCGAGCATAAGTACTCCCTCTTGGAGTTACAAGCATCTACTTGGCCAGAGCATCTACTAGTAACGGAGAGCATGCAAGATCATAAACAACACATAAGCATAACTTTGATAATCAACATAACAAGTATTCTCTATTCATCGGATCCCAACAAACGCAACATATAGAATTACAGATAGACGATCTTGATCATGTTAGGCAGCTCACAAGATCCGACAATGATAGCACAATGGGGAGAAGACAACCATCTAGCTACTGCTATGGACCCATAGTCTAGGGGTAGACTACTCACACATCACACCGGAGGCGACCATGGCGGCGTAGAGTCCTCCGGGAGATGATTCCCCTCTCCGGCAGGTGCCGGAGGCGATCTCCTGGATCCCCGAGATGGGATCGGCGGCGGCGGCGTCTCTGGAAGGTTTTCCGTATCGTGGCTCTCGGTACTGGGGGTTTCGTCACGGAGGCTTTTTATAGGCGGAAGGGCAGGTCAAGAGGCGGCACGGGGGCCCCACACCACAGGGCCGCGCGGCCAAGGGGGGGCCGCGCCGCCCTATGGTTTGGCTCCCCTGTGGCCCCTCTTCGTCTCTCCTTCGGACTTCTGGAAGCTTCGTGAGAAAATAGGCCCCTGGGCTTTGATTTCGTCCAATTCCGAGAATATTTCCTTACTAGGATTTCTGAAACCAAAAACAGCAGAAACAAAGAATCGGCACTTCGGCATCTTGTTAATAGGTTAGTTCCAGAAAATGCACGAATATGACATAAAGTGTGCATAAAACATGTTGATAACATCAATAATGTGGCATGGAACATAAGAAATTATCGATACGTCGGAGACGTATCAGCATCCCCAAGCTTAGTTCTGCTCGTCCCGAGCAGGTAAAACGATAACACAGATAATTTTTGGAGTGACATGCCATCATAATCTTGATCATACTATTTGTAAAGCATATGTAGTGAATGCAGCGATCAAAACAATGTATATGACATGAGTAAACAAGTGAATCATAAAGCAAAGACTTTTCATGAATAGCACTTCAAGACAAGCATCAATTAAGTCTTGCATAAGAGTTAACTCATAAAGCAATAATTCAAAGTAAAGGCATTGAAGCAACACAAAAGAAGATTAAGTTTCAGCGGTTGCTTTCAACTTGTAACATGTATATCTCATGGATATTGTCAACATAGAGTAATATAATAAGTGCAATAAGCAAGTATGTAGGAATCAATGCACAGTTCACACAAGTGTTTGCTTCTTGAGGTGGAGAGAAATAGGTGAACTGACTCAACATTGAAAGTAAAAGAATGGTCCTCATAGAGGAAAAGCATCGATTGCTATATTTGTGCTAGAGCTTTGATTTTGAAAACATGAAACAATTTTGTCAACGGTAGTAATAAAGCATATGCATCATGTAAATTATATCTTATAAGTTGCAAGCCTCATGCATAGTGTACTAATAGTGCCCGCACCTTGTCCTAATTAGCTTGGACTACCGGATCATCACAATGCATTGTTTTTACCAAGTGTCACAAAGGGGTACCTCTATGCCGCCTGTACAAAGGTCTAAGGAGAAAGCTCGCATTGGATTTCTCGCTATTGATTATTCTTCAACTTAGACATCCATACCGGGAAAACATAGACAACAGATAATGGACTCCTCGTTGTCCAAAACTGAAACTTCCACCATGGAGCATGGCTTTAGTTAGCGGCCCAATGTTCTTCTCTAACATATGCATGCTTAACCATATGGTGGTAGATCTCTCTTACTTCAGACAAGACGGACATGCATAGCAACTCACATGAAATTCAACAATGAATAGTTGATGGCGTCCCTCGTGAAGATGGTTATCGCACAACAAGCAACTTAATAAGAGATAAAGTGCATAATTACATATTCAATACCACAATAGTTTTTAAGCTATTTGTCCCATGAGCTATATATTGCAAAGGTGAATGATGGAATTTTAAAGGTAGCACTCAAGCAATTTACTTTGGAATGGCGGGAAAATACCATGTAGTATAGGTAGGTATGGTGGACACAAATGGCATAGTGGTTGGCTCAAGTATTTTGGATGCATGAGAAGTATTCCCTCTCGATACAAGGTTTAGGCTAGCATGGCTTATTTGAAACAAACACAAGGATGAACCGGTGCAGCAAAACTCACATAAAAGACATATTGAAAACATTATAAGACTCTACACCGTCTTCCTTGTTGTTCAAACTCAATACTAGAAATTATCTAGACCTTAGAGAAACCAAATATGCAAACCAAATTTTAGCATGCTCTATGTATTTCTTCATTAACGGGTGCAAAGCATATGATGCAAGAGCTTAATCATGAGCACAACAATTGCCAAGTATCACATTACCCAAGACATTTATAGCAATTACTACATGTATCATTTTCCAATTCCAACCATATAACAATTTAACGAAGGAGAAACTTCGCCATGAATACTATGAGTAGAAACCAAGGACATACTTGTCCATATGCTACAGCGGAGCGTGTCTCTCTCCCATAAAGTGAATGCTAGGATCCATTTTATTCAAACAAAATAAAAACAAAAACAAACCGACGCTCCAAGAAAAAGCACATAAGATGTGATGGAATAAAAATATAGTTTCAGGGGAGGAACCTGATAATGTTGTCGATAAAGAAGGGGATGCCTTGGGCATCCCCAAGCTTAGACGCTTGAGTCTTCTTGATATATGCAGGGGTGAACCACCGGGGCATCCCCAAGCTTAGAGCTTTCACTCTCCTTGATCATGTTGCATCATACTCCTCTCTTGATCCTTGAAAACTTCCTCCACACCAAACTCGAAACAACTCATTAGAGGGTTAGTGCACAATATAAATTGACATATTCAGAGGTGACACAATCATTCTTAACACTTCTGGACATTGCATAATGCTACTGGACATTAGTGGATCAAAGAAATTCATCCAACATAGCAAAAGAGGCAATGCGAAATAAAAGGCAGAATCTGTCAAAACAGAACAGTTCGTATTGATGAATTTTAAAATGGCACCAGACTTGCTCAAATGAAAATGCTCAAATTGAATGAAAGTTGCGTACATATCTGAGGATCATGCACGTAAATTGGCATAATTTTCTGAGCTACCTACAGGGAGGTGGACCCAGATTCGTGACAGCAAAGAAATCTGGAACTGTGCAGTAATCCAAATCTAGTACTTACTTTTCTATCAACGGCTTAACTTGGCACAACAAAACACAAAACTAAAATAAGGAGAGGTTTCTACAGTAGTAAACAACTTCCAAGACACAAAATAAAAACAAAGTACTGTAGGTAAAAACATGGGTTGTCTCCCATAAGCGCTTTTCTTTAACGCCTTTCAGCTAGGCGCAGAAAGTGTGTATCAAGTATTATCGAAGGGTGGTACTTCTACAGCGGGGTGTGGGCTTTTCTCAACCAGGCATAGTATATTAGATACATAAGTTTTAGCATCTCCCTTTTCATTAGTCTTAGGTGTGCTACTCTCATCAAACAAATTTTCAGGAACAAGCCAAGCATAGTTATTTTCTAGTGCATCATTCATAGCTTGGAGCTTACATGGTATTGGTGCTTTGATCTCCCCTCCATCATCAATATTATTAGTGTATCTTATTCTATCCATATCCATCTTTTCAAGGAGACTAACAAAATTAGTAGGAGAACCAAGCATATTAAATTTAGCAAACACCTTTCTAGCTTCTCTTGCTAGACCACCAAATTCTCTAAGAAGGGTTTCTAATACAAAATCTTTCTTTTCCCCTTCTTCCATATCACCAAGTGTGAGAAACATGTGTTGGATTATAGGATTAAGATTAACAAATTTAGTTTCCAACAGGCGAACTAAATGCGCAGCAGCAATTTCATAAGTAGGCGCAAGGTCTACCAAGTGTCTATCTTCAAAATTTTCAATGGTACTAACATGATTGAAAAATTCTTCTATATTATTTCTCCCAACTATAGACCCACGTCCTACCGGTATGTCTTTTGTGGTAAAATTAAAAGGAAACATGATGAAATAAGAAAAGTAAATGCAAGTAACTAATTTTTTTGTGTTTTTGATATAGCAAACAAGATAGCAAGTAAAGTAAAACTAGCAACTAATTTTTTTGTATTTTGATTTAGTGCAGCAAACAAAGTAGTAAATAAAACTAAGCAAGACAAAAACAAAGTAAAGAGATTAAGAAGTGGAGACTCCCCTTGCAGCGTGTCTTGATCTCCCCGGCAACGGCGCCAGAAAATGTGCTTGATGGCGTGTATTTCACACGTTCGTTGGGCAACCCCAAGAGGAAGGTATGATGCGCACAGCAGCAAGTTTTCCCTCAGAAAGAAACCAAGGTTTATCGAACCAGGAGGAGCCAAGAAGCACGTTGAAGGTTGATGGCGGTGGGATGTAGTGCGGCGCAACACCAGGGATTCCGGCGCCAACGTGGAACCTGCACAACACAACCAAAGTACTTTGCCCCAACGAAACAGTGAGGTTGTCAATCTCACCGGCTTGCTGTAACAAAGGATTAACCGTATTGTGTGGAAGATAATTGTTTGCAGAAAACAGTAGAACAAGTATTGCAGTAGATTGTATTTCAGTAAAGAGAATTGGACCGGGGTCCACAGTTCACTAGAGGTGTCTCTCCCATAAGACGAACAGCATGTTGGGTGAACAAATTACAGTTGGGCAATTGACAAATAAAGAGAGCATGACCATGCACATACATATCATGATGAGTATAGTGAGATTTAATTGGGCATTACGACAAAGTACATAGACCGTCATCCAACTGCATCTATGCCTAAAAAGTCCACCTTCAGGTTATCATCCGAACCCCTCCGTATTAAGTTGCTAACAACAGACAATTGCATTAAGTATGGTGCGTAATGTAACTAGTGACTACACCCTGGAACCTAGCACTAATGTTTGATCCCGAGAGGCAACAGCACAACACAACCTTAGAACTTTCTCACATCGTCCTGTGTCAATGCAGCATGAACCCACTATCGAGCATAAGTACTCCCTCTTGGAGTTACAAGCATCTACTTGGCCAGAGCATCTACTAGTAACGGAGAGCATGCAAGATCATAAACAACACATAAGCATAACTTTGATAATCAACATAACAAGTATTCTCTATTCATCGGATCCCAACAAACGCAACATATAGAATTACAGATAGACGATCTTGATCATGTTAGGCAGCTCACAAAATCCGACAATGATAGCACAATGGGGAGAAGACAACCATCTAGCTACTGCTATGGACCCATAGTCCAGGGGTAGACTACTCACACATCACACCGGAGGCGACCATGGCGGCGTAGAGTCCTCCGGGAGATGATTCCCCTCTCCGGCAGGGTGCCGGAGGCGATCTCCTGGATCCCCCGAGATGGGATCGGCGGCGGCGGCGTCTCTGGAAGGTTTTCCGTATCGTGGCTCTCGGTACTGGGGGTTTCGTCACGGAGGCTTTTTATAGGCGGAAGGGCAGGTCAAGAGGCGGCACGGGGGCCCCACACCACAGGGCCGCGCGGCCAAGGGGGGGGGCCGCGCCGCCCTATGGTTTGGCTCCCCTGTGGCCCCTCTTCGTCTCTCCTTCGGACTTCTGGAAGCTTCGTGAGAAAATAGGCCCCTGGGCTTTGATTTCGTCCAATTCCGAGAATATTTCCTTACTAGGATTTCTGAAACCAAAAACAGCAGAAAACAGCAACTGGCACTTCGGCATCTTGTTAATAGGTTAGTTCCAGAAAATGCACGAATATGACATAAAGTGTGCATAAAACATGTAGATAACATCAATAATGTGGCATGGAACATAAGAAATTATCGATACGTCGGAGACGTATCATTGTGCCAAGTAAAGTCGTTGATAGAAAAGTTCATACTAGATTTGGATTACTGCACAGAAACAGATTTCTTTGCTGTCACGAATCTGGGCAAAATTCCCTGTAGGTAACTCAGCAAATTATGCCAATTTACGTGAGTGATCCCCAGATATGTACGCAACTTTCATTCAATTTGGGAATTTTCATTTGAGCAAGTCTGGTGCCATTTTAAAATTCGTCAATACGAACTGTTCTGTTTTGACAGATTCTGCCTTTTATTTCGCATTGCCTCTTTTGCTATGTCGGATGAATTTCTTTGATCCACTAATGTCCAGTAGCATTATGCAATGTCCAGAAGTGTTAAGAATGATTGTGTCACCTCTGAATATGTTAATTTTTATTGTGCACTAACCCTCTAATGAGTGTTTCGAGTTTGGTGTGGAGGAAGTTTTCAAGGATCAAGAGAGGAGTATGATGCAACATGATCAAGGAGAGTGAAAGCTCTAAGCTTGGGGATGCCCCGGTGGTTCACCCCTGCATATATCAAGAAGACTCAAGCGTCTAAGCTTGGGGATGCCCAAGGCATCCCCTTTTTCATCGACAACATTATCAGGTTCCTCCCCTGAAACTATATTTTTATTCCATCACATCTTATGTGCTTTGCTTGGAGCGTCTTCTTGTTTTTGTTTTTTTGTTTTGTTTGAATAAAATGGATCCTAGCATTCACTTTATGGGAGAGAGACACGCTCCGCTGTAGCATATGGACAAGTATGTCCTTAGTTTCTACTCATAGTATTCATGGCGAAGTTTCTTCTCCGTTAAATTGTTATATGGTTGGAATTGGAAAATGATACATGTAGTAATTGCTATAATGTCTTGGGTAATGTGATACTTGACAATTGTTGTGCTCATGATTAAGCTCTTGCATCATATGCTTTGCACCCATTAATGAAGAAATACATAGAGCATGCTATAATTTGGTTTGCATATTTGGTTTCTCTAAGGTCTAGATAATTTCTAGTATTGAGTTTGAACAACAAGGAAGACGGTGTAGAGTCTTATAATGTTTTCAATATGTCTTTTATGTGAGTTTTGCTGCACCGGTTCATCCTTGTGTTTGTTTCAAATAAGCCTTGCTAGCCTAAACCTTGTATCGAGAGGGAATACTTCTCATGCATCCAAAATACTTGAGCCAACCACTATGCCATTTGTGTCCACCATACCTACCTACTACATGGTATTTTCCGCCATTCCAAAGTAAATTGCTTGAGTGCTACCTTTAAAATTCCATCATTCACCTTTGCAATATATAGCTCATGGGACAAATAGCTTAAAAACTATTGTGGTATTGAATATGTAATTCTGCACTTTATCTCTTATTAAGTTGCTTGTTGTGCGATAACCATGTTCACTGGGGACGCCATCAACTATTCATTGTTGAATTTCATGTGAGTTGCTATGCATGTTCGTCTTGTCTTAAGTAAGAGCGATCTACCACCTTATGGTTAAGCATGCATATTGTTAGAGAAGAACATTGTGCCGCTAACTAAAGCCATGATCAATGGTGGAAGTTTCAGTTTTGGACATATATCCTCAATCTCAAATGAGAAAATTATTAATTGTTGTTACATGCTTATGCATAAAAGTGGAGTCCATTATCTGTTGTCTATGTTGTCCCGGTATGGATGTCTAAGTTGAAGAATAATCAATAGCGAGAAATCCAATGCGAGCTTTCTCCTTAGACCTTTGTACAGGCGGCATAGAGGTACCCCATTGTGACACTTGGTTAAATGTAACATCCCAAATTTTACAAATTATGAAAAACATGCATGACATACATCATCTGCATTTGGTTGTGCATTTCCTTTAACAGTTGCATTGGTTTAAATCGTACAAACAATTTCTATGTGCAATATAGGAAAACTAGGCCAGAAAGTTGTACTTGAAAAGACAGTACATATACGTGATACATGTACAGCCTAGGCAGAGAAAGGAGCAGCGCTAGGCCATTTTGACCAAACTACACGCGATTTGGTTTTTCATCCTCTCCCTCACGTAATTCTTTCCAATTCTTTCCCTGCACGTACTGTACACGCATCAGCCCATCGTACCTTGTTTTCTGAAACTGAACTCTATTCTGAACAACGTATTCTGGTTTCTGAACACAACACGGAAACAACCTACCCTCGTACGCAAACTGCACCGAACTGGATTCCAGAAATATCTCCAACTCTTGTTCGATACTTCATCTTTTCATCGGCCAAGACCTAGGTATAAATACCTATTCACTACGGTCGTTCCCTTTTTCCACAAACACTAAACCTCGGCCGTCACAGATCGATCTGTCGATCTCCGTCGCCGCCGTTCTTCGCCGAGGCTTCGGTGAAGGTTGCTTCGGAATTCTCGTCGCGCCGAGACTCTTCTCTTCATGTGAATCCTTGCTTCTGTGTCTAGGCAACTCTCTGATTCCGTTTTCCGCACAAACCAGGGACTGGAGCAGGAGTTCGTCGAGTTTGTTCATCGCCGGAGTTGGAGCTGCGAGAGCACGACGCCTTGCCGGGAACCTTCGAGAGACTGCTGCCGACACCGCCGCTGAGTATCTAGGTGAGGGTCTGATTCGTCTGGTATCTTCTATGGAGTTGTGCAATCATCCGAGCACCGTCCCGCATCGTTGCCGAACTCAGCCGAGCGGCCATGGCTGATAGTCTTCGATAGTACAGAGGAGATGCACAGTAGCCGTAGGATTCCTTTTAGATGGTTTAGATTAGATTCATGCATGTAGAGATATAGGCCAATCGTAGGCTGCTGTGTGGCAAGTGACACAGTCAGCTTCTGGTCAAGGCGAACAGCCGTCTCGATGTACTGTAAATCCGTATTTTAGAAACAGAGAATATGCGTACCTTGTAAAATTCATAACTTGAGTTATACTCGTCCAAAAATTTTGTTCTTTATATCAAAATTCTCAGATTCTTATGTAGAACACAGTGGGCACTAAGTATTGTATTTTCGCATCATGCATATTGGCATCACAAACAGATGTTTAAAAATAGTAGTTAGCTAATCAAAATTATTTTATCTTATTAAATACATTAAAAATTGACATATGCATCATGCATATAGTTTATACCAGAGAACTAAAATAGCGTTTATTGTTTGTCTCAAAAGATGTGTCACCTCTGCATTTTGTCATGCATACATTATTTTTGTAATGTTATTTTGTGAAATTGTCTTGAATGTGTGTTTGTTGTTTGTATAGATTGTGAAGAGTGCAGAGCGAGCTGTGAGTGCTGCAGCAACACGAACTGCTACGAAGGCAAGTGAATAACTTGCACAAGCATAAATGACCTACTATTTTGTTTATTTGCATTTGTAGATATTTTAGTAGTATGCATGATAGGTACTGCTATATAATATTATGCTATGCAAACCTTGTAGGATAGCCATATGGCCACCTTGGTAGTAACCTATGATAATTTAGTGAAAGTGCACAAGCTCTGCAGAGTGTGTCAAACTAAGATCTTAGCCGTGTCCCCGGTTATGGACAAATCGTGTCTTCGGATGCGGAAGTGTATGGAAAAATCTCATCATTCCAATTTCATAATAAAATTTGATGGGTGAACTCGGGTTAAATGAGACACTGGATGCGTCCGGGGTTGTGTCTCATGTTGATGTTGAGAAATAAAAATGCTTATGAAAAGTAGGACAAAATTAGCTTTATGCAATAGCCTTAAACTCCACCAGCCATATAAGCATGTAGAAATAGTCTTGCCATTTTATATTCCACCAGTATTCACTTGCCCGCCAGTCGAACGGCATCTGACCCAAACATTCTGGGCTGCAACTTACATGTTGCAGGTTCGTCCGATCAGGAGTGACGTCGTCAGTCTTCGAGCTTACAACCAACATGTTCGCCAGTGGCGCATGGAGATGATGGAGCTCCGTGTTATATTTATTTTGCGTGTGAACTCTGAATAATTGTTGAACTATTTATTGTTTCAAGCTAGCCTTTGGCTATGCGCAGTTGTAATAAAGTATTTTATGGATCATATCGTACTCGCGTCGTAATAATCTTTGACATTAATGCATGATATTACATTTCTGTTGGTGAGTACTAGCCTATTGATCCAGGGCTTGTATATTTCGCGAAGCATCTATGCTTTTAAGCAAGGGTGCTACAGATGGTATCAGAGCGTAATGTTGCCTGTAGGCTCGAAAACCCTTTAGGCCTGGTTAGAAATAATAGGATTGTCCCTTACTAGTAATTTCGAAATTTCATGATATTTTAACCAAAAGTTTAAATTCGAATTTTCAAAGCTTTTCAATTGCAAGTTTCTTATATCACTGGTGGAAAAACAGGCTTTGGTCGCGGTTGGCAACTGCCATTAGTCGCGGTGGCGCAACCGCGACCAAAGCAGCGCGACTAAAGGCCCCCCCCTTTAGTCGCGGTTCCTTACGAACCGCGACTAAAGGCCCGTCCACGTGGGCCGCAGGCGAGCGCCAGGGCGGAGGACCTTTAGTCGCGGTTCTTCTGGCCAACCGCGACTAAAGGCCTCCGCAGGGTTTAGGGTTTTAGCCCCCCTCCCCCTAAATCTGGTTTCTTTTTAATTTGTATTGTTTTATTTCTTTTGGGTTTTAATTTTGAAGGAGTTTCACATATTCTACGGTACTGTATACATACATGCATATGAATGTACAATTTCAAACAAATTTGAAATTAGAACCAAAAAGAATTCAAGAGGAATATACAATATATATTCAATATCGGATGACCATATACAATATATATTCAATATCGGATGACCATATACAATTTTGAACAAGTTAGTTACAAATTCTGGTGCATATAAAGTTCTACGTCATCGTAATAGTGTTCTCCTCTAGGATCGATGACTTCCCTCGCCAACCATCCAGCTAGTTCCTCTTGAAGTGGTCGGAAGCGAGCTTCTGGACTAAGCGTCTTCCGGAGGTTATTCCTCGTGATGTTGTTCTCACACGTCTGGTCCCGCTCATTGCGGATCTCCGGATCCTCTCACAAACATAGTATCCACATAGATTGGTCCCCGGTGGCTGAATATCCCTACCGTCCGCACCGCCATTTTAAAATGTAGCTCTTTTTTGAATTCACCGACCTTGGTATCTACGAACTGTCTCCAAACCCTACGAGGCAAAGAAAATTAAATAAACAAGAGAGTTATTAATTAGTTACTTGATATTAGGAAATGATGAACGAAATAGGCCGATCGATATAGAGCGCAAATGAATGAAAATAATTACTTTTGCATCATTTTTCTCATGTCGCCCCAAAGCGCCGGATCCATATTCAGAGAGTCGTGGACGAGAACCGAGGAGGTCTGAACTTTAATTACCATAAGAATCCGGTGGAACCTGCGGACACGATACATGCACAACATGCATAACTCATCGATTAGCCACAGACCCTGCATGGAGTACACACAAGACAAAGTGCACAAGACAGCAACACACACCCAAAATGCGAAGGAAATAGAACATCACTTTTCTCGTTGCTGTTTTCTAATAAACCGCCACCGGTCATCCTCCACGTCGGCGGGGTGGTGTTCTAACACATGGGAATTAACGAAGTGTGGGTCAATGAACCCAACATCATGGATGTTCCTTATCCGCATTTCCCGCATCTTCATTCTGCAGAATAGCGTACACAACAAGATAGTTAGGACAAGGTGTGCAATGAACGAGATGGGGTAGAAACTAATAAATCACTTACGTAACGTAGCAACCGATGATAGATTTGTCGAGGTCGCGCAGATTGAACAATGGAACAATTCACTCAGATGAATTTGTACCCAGTAATGTTTGAAGTGATGCTCATCTCTAACTTCCGCATCGATATAGGCTTTGGCGGGGTTCTGTTTTATGTAACCCTGGCACCGAAGTAGCAGACCTTTCAGGGGGCGAGGTAGATCCTCTTCCGCGCAGCTCGACGAGAGGGCCATTCTTCACATATGTAAATACTACGTCCTTCATTGGCGCCTCATCAAGGCCTAGCAGTGCACGAAGAGTGATACCTAACTCGGCCGCTTGTTCTCTGGCACTCGTTACAGTCAATCCCTGTGCTGCCGCAGCTGCTATGATATCGGGGTCATCCGGATCGGCGGCTTTCACTATGAGCGGGGCGATCGATTGTTTACTTTGTTCCCCGAGCTGGGCAACTTCTTTCCCTTTTCTAATTTTGACTCGGCCTCCTCCTCCAAGGCTTTCTTCTCCGCCAACTCTTGGTTCCTCTTGAACGCGAGTGCTTGCCTACGAAGTTCACGTAAATAGTCGTCAGGCAGATTCTTCGCGGCTTGGGACGGTGTGTTCAAAAATGACTTAGCCCACTGCTTTTGCTTGTCGAATATAAGGCTTGGGCTCGCCCTCTCTTTTCTTCTTGCACTCCTCCTTCCATTTCTCATGCTGAGCAGCCACGGCCGCTGCATTTTCCTCGACACTAAGTTCCCAAGGCCTCGGGATGAGAGGCTTCAGTGATGGCTCTGGTATCTTTGTTTTCTTAGGTACATAAGGGTCCGGGTTAATAACCCAGGACTGCTTCTGCTTCTTCGCCGGAGGTGGATTGGGGGGCGGTACCGGTGTCTGATCACCCGCCGGACAAGGACTGGGGGGCGGCGTCGTCGGCTGACGTGAATGAGGTGTATTAGGTGAAGCACCACCGCCACCGTCACCGCCACCGCCACCGTCACCGCCACCGCCACCGTCACCGCCACCGCCACCGTCACCGCCACCGCCACCGCCACCGTCACCGCCACCGCCACCACCACCACCGTACGGGGGTGGACTTGTTGGCGCCTCGCCTGGAAACTTGATAAATTTCTTCTGCCATAGAATGAACTGGCGCTTGACATCTCCAAGTCTTTTCACCCCTTCGTGTGTAGCAATGTCAATGTCCAGGTCCTCAAACCCTTGGACTATCTCCTCCACCGTCACACGAGCATAGCCATCTTGAATGGGGTTGTTGTGGTGGAGTGCTCCAGGTGGTAAAGCATTGCCGATGGCTACCTTCATGGACATGTTCCCGATAGGATAATACAGATGACATGCTTTCATCTCCTTTATATCGTCCACGGGGTAGCGAGGAGGCTCCGGTGCAGTAATTTCGACCACCGCAGGCTCCGGTGCAGTAATTTCTATCGTCGGTGCACCAGCCGGTGAGGCCTCCGTGGAAGCCACGCTGCTTCTTCTCCGCTGCTGGCTTCCGAGATCCATTGGATGATCTTCAGCATGCTGCGCCCGAGCTGCATCTCTTTCGGCGACTAGTACACTCACGGTTTTCTTCATCACATCCATTTCCGTTACCAACTTCGCCACAACATCTGCATCCCGATCCATCTTTCTCTTACGGCTTCTGTAACCGTACGGGTCATCGTTCTGGGGGAACCCTACTTTCCACGGAATGGGCCCCATGCCTCGTATACGTCCTCCGTGTTCAGGATTCCCGAGGGCTTTTGTCGTGGCGTCGTTCTCTCTGTTGAACTCCGATCCTCCCTCTTGAGCCTCCCTCATTGCCTCAATAAGCTTTTTGGTGGGTGTAATTATTTTGCCCTGGTAAACACACTCCCCTGTCTCCGGGTTCAGCGATCCCCCATGCCCGTACCACCAGCTTTTGGCCCTTGGGTCCCATCCCTCCGTACCTGGATGGATTCCTCGCGCCCTCAGCTCGTTCTCCATCTTCTCCCACTTAGGCTGCCAAAAGCGATACCCTCCTGGCCCCATTTTATGATTGTACTCCTTCTTGGCCGCATTTTCCTTATTTTTTTTCGATAGTTCAAGGAACTGCTCCGATTTCTTTTGCTTCACAAATTCTGGCCAATCATGTTGCAGTTTCTCATATTGTCCTTTGAAATCCGGAGTCTTGCCCTGGTTGACAAAGTCATGGGCTAGATTTTGCTTGTATTTCCGGAATGCGTTGGCCATCCTAGAAAGAGCGAACTGTTTGACTAGCTTGCGCCTCTCCTTGTTTTCCGCAATCTTGTTACCCTCCTCATCGTATTTGCGGTATTCCGGAGGTAGAACGAAATGTTCCATAAGCTTGTTGAAGCAATCTTTTTTTGTTCTCTTATCGACAAAAGTGAAACCAACACGTGCCTTCTTTGGCTCATTCCACTCCTGGCGGGTGATCGAGACGTTGTCTCTAACAACGGCTCCGCATTGGCTGACAAACTTGGTGGCGTTCTTGCTGGGCTCCAGCGGCCTGCCGGTTGCTTCGTCGACAACATTGATGGTGCATGTTTCTCCTGGTTTCATCGTCTTGGTTGCGCCACGCTTCGACGACGTACTCGATTTTTTCGACGATCCGGCCGAGGGCTAAAATAAGAAAGAGAGTCGCGCGCGTTAGTACACACACATTTATTCAAATCAGTTAGTTTGTATCACCAGACGCTAGCTCAATATGTATATATATATACCTCGGCGCCGGAGGTGGTTGCTACTTCCAATTGAAGATCGTCGTTTATCGTCGTTCCTTCGGCATCATCTGCTTGCTGACGGCGCCCTTCATCTTCACACTCAAGGTTCAGATAAGAAGAGATATCATCTTCTTCTTCTCCGGTCGGCACAAATGGAATATCGCCTTTTATGATGCCGAACATATGGTCTTCAGCGTCCGGATCATAGTTGTCCAGAATCGGGTCAGCTCTATCGTCCGCCATATGTCAGTCCTGAAAACATGTAGTCAAAACAAATTAATTGTGTATATGCCAGCATTATCATATCTCTTCTACATATAAAGAGAGAGGGCGACGAGGGAGGCGAGAGGGGGGACGCAGTGATCGCGTGACCGAGAGAACGGTGGTGGTGGCGAAAGGGGGGACGCAGTGACCGCGTGACCGAGAGACCGGTGGCGGTGGCGAAAGGGGGACGCAGAGACCGGTGTGGCGGTGACCGAGAGACCGGTGTTGTTCTACATTTTGGACGAAATTCACTACAGATGATGTGTGTAATTGTTGTGTATGAGATTAATTGTTGTGTATGCAAGATAACTGTGAGTAAATTAACAATGTTAACAATATAATGTAAAATCAACAAGTTTACAACATTAATTTGTTCTACATTTTGGAAAAAATACTACATATGATGTTGTTGTGTATGCAAGAGAACTACTGTAAGTAAAAATAACAATGTTAACAATGTAAAATTTATAAGTTTACAACATTAGTTTTTTTGTATTAATTAGCAACAAAAACAATTTTGTTAAGTTAAGTTAAATTTTTAGTTAAGTTAAAAAACAAAATTAACAAAATTTAACAAAGTTTACGATTGTTAAATTTGTTAAATTTGTTAAATTTGAAAATTGTTAAATTTGTTAAATTTTGTTAACTTTGTTAAAGTTTACGATTGTTAACAATTGTTAAGTTAAGTTAAATTTTTAGTTAATTTAAAAAAAAAAAAAAAAACAAAAAAAAGAGAGGCAGGGGGCGCCGGCCGTCTCTCTCTCTCTCTCCCCGCGCCCTCGATCTCTCTCTCTCCCGGCCGGGCGCAGCGGGCGGCGGCGGCGGGCAAGCGGCGGGCAACAGCGGCCGGCGGCGCTGCGAGTGGGGGCGGCGCGCGGTGGCGCCGGCAACAGCTAGCGCGCGCGCGAAGACCGGCGGGCGCGCGGCGGCGGTTGTGGATCGGCGCGACGGGCCGGGGGACGGCGAGATCGACGACGTACGGCGGCGGCTCGGGCGCGGCGACGGCGGCGTGACGACGACGGCGACGGCGGCGAGGCGACGGCAGGGCTTCGGCAGCGGAGAAGGAGGCGACGGCAGGGCTTCGGCGAGGAGTTCGATCGTCTGTCGCGCGGAGAAGAAGATGGCGCGGCGGCGGTTCGGCGCTGACATTTATAGTCCCCCCCCCCTTTAGTCGCGGCTGGGGAGGCGACCCGCGACTAAAGGGTACCCTTTAGTCGCGGTTGGCGTCGCCAACCGCGTCGAAAGGTATTTAGGCGGGTTTTTGCCGTTCTCGCGCTAGAGACCTTTAGTCGCGGTTGGCGAGGCCAACCGCGACTAAAGGTCTTTTTTCAAATTGCTTTTCTTTTTCAAAATCATAAAATACAAATAATATATCAAAAAAATCAGAAAAATAAAACTAATTCAATTCAAAATTTTAAAAATACAAATTATATATCAAAAAAATCAGAAAAATAAAACTAATTCATTTCAATATGTTAAAAATACAAATTATATATCAAAAAATTAAGAAAAATAAAACTAATTCAATTCAATATGTTAAAAATACAAATTATATATCAAAAAATCAGAAAAATAAAACTAATTCATTTCAATATGTTAAAAATACAAATTATATATCAAAAAATTAAGAAAAATAAAACTAATTCAATTCAATATGTTAAAAATACAAATTATATATCAAAAAATTCATAAAAATAAAACTAATTCAATTCAAAATGTTAAAAATACATATAATATATCAAAAAATTCATAAAAATAAAACTAATTCAATTCAAAATCTTAAAAATACAAATAATATATCAAAAAATTCATAAAAATAAAACTAATTCAATTCAAAATCTTAAAAATACAAATAATATATCAAAAAATTCATAAAAATAAAACTAATTCAATTCAAAAATTTAAAAATACAAATTATCAAAAATTCATAAAAATAAAACTAATTCAATTCAAAAGTTCGTTGGCCCCCTCTTCCCGCCTCTTTCCGCCGACCCCCTCTTCCCTCCTCGTCTTCCCGCCATTTCTTCCCAGACTTCCCGCCTCTTTCTTCCCGCCAATTGTTTCCCGCCAATTTCTTCCAGCCTCTTTCTTCCCGCCAAATTTTTTCCCGCCAATTTCTTCCCGCCACTTTCTCCCCGCCTCTTTCTTCCCGCCTCCTGTCTTCCCGCTCCCATTTTTCCCGCCATTTGTCACTACATATAGGTAGCCCGGCTTGGCCAGCATCACATCTCTACAATCTCTCATCACTCTCTCATGGCTTCCACCGCACCCACTCTAACCTACCAGAAGGTGGAGGAGCTTTGCGCCTCGAACTACCCTTGCCCTCCGGGCTACCGCGTCCCTGCCGGCTGGAGCCTAAGCGCCGGCGGCGTGCCGGTCCCTCCCGTCCCTCCGTGTACTGCGCGCCGGGCGGCCATCACGCACCACGACTACCGCGACCACACGCCGGCCCAGCGGAGGAATACCCGCTGGCATCCCGATAACCCCCATACCTGGGACGCCTTCTTCATCAATCCGCGTGAGAGGGCGCTCGCTGTATGAGGAGGACGGTCCGCCTCCCGGAAACTTCCACGAGGCCGGCCGTCGGCTATGGTGGTACGGCCGGACTCGCAGAGCGTCATGGACTACATCACGGCCGGCGATATCCCCCGCCCGCGCTACCCTCGCCCGAGCCACGAGCGCCGCCCGACGACAGCCGACGACAAGCAGCGGCACGACGACGCCGGCAACTTAGAAGGCGACGACTACCAGTACAACGGCGGCGGCTATGAAGACTACGAGTATGCATATTATACGCCTAGGCAGGAGTATGACTAAATCACTCCAAATTTCATGTATGCAGGAGTATGACTTAGTCACTCCAAATTTCCTATATGCAGGAGTATGACTTAGTCACTCCAAATTTCATGTATGCAGGAGTATGACTTAGTCACTCCAAATTTCATGTATCATCAGTGCTATCTCGAGTCAATTGAATCATTCGAAAATGGACACCAAACACATCACGGGTAATATAATTCACATGATTCATTCAACAAAGTTTGGTACAATAAATTATTACACATCATTTCTTCCCTTGTGTCCCTGCTTGCTTAAGATTGTGCCGTATCCATGGAGCATCCTCATCATTTAACTTAATGCTTGGGTCGGTGTTCACTTTGAAGGGCGGAATTTCAGCAAACATATTATAATCTTCTGACATGTCTGTCTTGTCCTCCACTCCCACGATGTTTCTTTTCCCTGAAAGAACAATGTGGCGCTTTGGATCATCGCATGATGTACTGATCGTTTTCTTATCTTTCCGTTTCCTCGGTTTGCTACTCATGTCCTTCACATAGAAAACCTGAGCGACATCTTTCGCTAGGACGAATGGTTCGTCAAGGTAACCAAGATTGTTGAAATCCACCATTGTCATTCCGTATTGCTGGTCCACCTTTACCCCACCTCCTGCTAGCTTGAACCATTTGCACCGGAACAAAGGGACCCTAAAGGAGGGTCCATAGTCAAGTTCCCATATCTCCTCTATGTAACCATAATATGTGACCTTTTGCCCATTCTCGGTTGCTGCATCAAAGCGGACACCACTGTTTTGGTTGGTGCTCTTTTTATCTTGGGCGATCGTGTAAAATGTATTCCCATTTATCTCGTACCCTTGGAAAGTCGTTATAGTCGAAGATGGTGTCTTGGCCAACATGTACAGCTGATCTACAACCTTATTGTCACTCATTAAATGTTTTCTCAACCAACCGCCGAAAGTCTCCATGTGGGCCTTCCTAATCCAGGATTCAGCTTCCTGTGGTTGTCCGAGCGTAAAATATTCTTGTGTTTCTCAAAGTACGGAGCCACCAAGCTGGAATTGGTCAGAACTGTGTGGTGTGCTTCAGTCAGAGAATGGCCGTCCATACATATCATTGATTTCCTTCCGATCGTGCCTTTTCCACTTAGTCTCCCCTCGTGCCGCGATTGAGGAAGACCAATCGGCTTAAGGTCAGGAACAAAGTCAACACAAAACTCAATTACCTCCTCATTTCCATAGCCCTTGGCGATGCTTCCTTCTGGCCTAGCACGGTTACGAACATATTTCTTTAATATTCCCATGAACCTCTCGAAGGGGAACATATTGTGTAGAAATACAGGACCGAGAATGGAAATCTCATCGACTAGGTGAACCAGGAGGTGCGTCATAATATTGAAGAAGGATGGCGGGAACACCAACTCGAAACTGACAAGACATTGGATCACATCGTTCTGTAACTGTGGTAGAACTTCTGGATTGATTACCTTCTGAGAGATTGCATTGAGGAATGCACATAGCTTCACAATGGGCAGTCGAACATTTTCCGGCAGGAGCCCCCTCAAAGCAATCGGAAGCAATTGCGTCATAATCACATGGCAGTCGTGAGACTTCAGGTTTTGGAACTTTTTCTCCGCCATGTTTATTATTCCCTTTATATTGGACGAGAATCCTGACGGGACCTTCATCTTTGCTCGAGGCATTCAAAAAAGATGACCTTCTCTTCTTTGGTCAGAGCGTAGCTGGCACGACCTTGAAACCGTTCCGGATGCCGGTCATCAGGGTCTTTCAAACTTTGCTGGTCCTGCCGTGCTTCCTTTGTATCATTTGACTTCCCATACACGCCCAAGAAGCTTAGGATGTTCACGCAAATATTCTTCGTAACGTGCATCACGTCGATTGCAGAGCGGACTTCTAGGACTTTCCAATATTCTAGCTCCTGAATATAGATTTCTTCTTCCACATGGCTACGTGCCCGTCACCTCCCTTCGGAACTGATTGTCCGCCAGACCCTTTCCAAAGATGACTTTCAAACCCTTGACCATATCAAATACCTCAGCACCAGTGTGTTCCGCAGGCTTCGGCCGGTGATTTGCCTTGCCGTTGTAATGCTTGCCTTTCTTTCTTACTGGATGACCTTTCGGAAGAAATCGACGATGCCCAAGGTACACGTTCTTCTTACAATTTGGCAAATGTACACTTTCAGTCTCATGTAAGCAGTGCGTGCATGCATTGTATCCCTTATTTGACAGTCCCGAAAGGTTACTAAGAGCAGGCCAATCGTTGATGGTTACGAAAAGCAACGCTCGTAGGTCAAATTCCTCTTCTTTGTGCTCATCCCACACACGGACACCAGGTCTGCCCCACAGCTGTAAAAGTTCATCAACTAATGGCCTTAGGTACACATCGATGTCGTTGCCGGGTTGCTTCGGACCTTGGATGAGCACTGGCATCATAGTGAACTTCCGCTTCATGCACAACCAAGGAGGAAGGTTGTAGATGCATAGAGTCACGGGCCAGGTACTATGGCTGGAGCTCTGCTCGCCAAAAGGATTCATGCCATCCGTACTTAGACCAAATCTTATGTTCCTTGCGTCATTGCAAAATCTTTGAACTCTCTGTCGATCTTTCTCCATTGCGTTCCATCTGCGGGGTGTCTCAACTCCCCGTCCGACTTACGGTCCTCTTTGTGCCATCGCAACAACTTGGCATGCTCTTTGTTCCTGAACGACGTTTCAACCGTGGTATTATAGGAGCATACCACATCACCTTGGCGGGAACCCTCTTCCTGGGTTTCTCGGCCCTCAACATCGTCACCAGGGTCATCGCCTCTGATCTTATAACGCAATGCGGTGCATACTTGGGCATTCATTCAAATTCTCGTATTCACCGCGGTAGAGGATGCAGCCATTGATGCATGCATGTATCTTCGTAACCTCTAAACCTAGAGGGCAGACAACCTTCTTTGCTTCGTACGTAGTGGCGGGCAACTCGTTATTCTTTGGAAACATATTCTTCAACATTTTCAGCAAGTTTTCAAATGCCGAGTCAGCTACACCTGCCTGTGCCTTCCATCTCAGCAAATCCAGTGTGCAGCCCAGCTTTTTCGAGACCATCATCGCATCCGGGTACAGCGCCTTCCTGTGATCCTCTAACATGCGATCCAAATTCTCCCTCTCTTTTTCAGTTTCGCAGCGTCTCCGTGCATCAGCAATGGTCCGACCAAGATCATCAACGGGATCATCACGTGCCTCTTCTTCACCTTCCCCTTCACCTTCCCCTTCACCTTCAGCATCCTCCATGAAAGTATCACCGAAATGAGCAAGATAGCTTTCATCATTGAAATCATCCCCTTCTTCATCTTCTTCCATTATAACCCCTCTTTCTCCATGCTTGGTCCAACAATTATAGCTTGGCATGAAACCGTGCCGAAGCAGGTGCATGTGAACATCTCTTGAGGAAGAGTAACCATTCTGATTCTTACATTTAACACATGGACAGATAACAAAACCCCCCTGCTTGTTCGCATTGGCCACTACGAGGAAATCTTTCAAACCCGCACTGAACTCGCCGGAGAGTCGGTTACCGTACATCCATTGTCGATTCATCTGCATTATTATAATATAAAATATATAATTAACCAGCATGCATTTGTTAAACTAACTAGCTACAAACAATATAAATTAAACAATGAACTACACACACATGCACATTTTATCAACGACACATCAAAGGTTCAAGTTGCTAACCGCGATCGAGGAGGAAAAAATAAATGAGAAAGCTCAAGTGTGGCTCCAACACTTCATATCATGTTTGTTTCATGCTCTTGGGGCATTTCATCAAACACCTTATGTGCATAAGAGGAACCAAAAGCAAACCTAACACCCACTTGTGAAGCTTGTGAAGAGAATGGCACCAAATGGCTAAGTGTTGGCTGCTGGGTGGGTATATATAGGGGAGGGGCTTTAGTCCCGGTTGGCCTGGCCAACCGCGACTAAAGGCCTTCGGGCACCTTTAGTCGCGGTTGGCCTGGCCAACCGCGACTAAAGACCCCCCACGTGCACCGGCTGGCCACCGAGCGCCCTGGGCCCAGGCCTTTGGTCGCGGTTCTCCTCCCGAACCGCGACTAAAGGTGCCATTAGTCGCGGCTCCTTTACCTTCGCGACTTATGGGGCTTCCCGGAAGCCTGTTTTTCCACCAGTGTATTCTATTTCATCTTGTACATTCGTAACCTGTTCTTTTGTATCTAATATTTCTCTTCCTTTCATTTCATAGATGGGAGAGTACATCAGGAGTGCTTATGTTGGAGAGGTGTCCCAGTACGTCTTTGGTAGACAACTAGTGGAGCTTGTGCAAGAGCTGGGATTTCCTGAGCCTCGTTTCAAGGGAAGACCAGTGGACTCCGACATACCTGGTGTTGATAGATGGGAGATACGCACACTTATGTTGGCCGATCCCACTGCGCCGCATTTTGAAGCTGTTGATAGCACTGGAATATATCCAACCTGGAGAGAGGGAGTCGACATAGCTATGATGGAATTGCTGTCTCGCCTTTGTCACACTTACGGCGATTACTTAGATGCTGACTCCACATTCCGGGACTTCGGAAAGCGTAGGGAAAATGGTGTCTCGACCAAGACGGCAGGAAACAGACTGAACATAAGCACGGCCGAGAAGCATTTTGAGGACACAGAGTTTCATGCCAACAACCTGGCACAGCGGGTGCATATAGAGATGACTTTTGCTGATCATGCAAGGGCTGTTATCCACGTACAGAACCAAGAGCTACAGGCGCAGGACACACTGATTGGCCACATGGAGGAGTACGTGCATGAACTACAGGTTCAGAATGTGGAAAAGGACGCCATGATAGCAGCACTCCAGGCACAGCTGAACCCACCACCACCACCACCTGGTGATGATCCGCCACCACCGCCGCCACCTGGTGATGATCCACCACCACCGGCCCCTGCTAATGATGGAGAAGATGAAGACGCTGGAGTTGAAGCTGATCAGGCGCAAGAAGAAGAAGAGGAGGAAGAACCTGAGGAGATGATCCACTACATCTCGAGTGAAGAGGAGGACACGCCGGCAAGAAACACACGTGCAATGAAGCGCAGGCGCATGACCGCAAGGCAGTACGTCAACCTGTTTCCGCAGTAATCAGTGGAACCCCAGCTAGCTGTAGCAACGTACCAAGTTATCCCTAGTACTTTATGCGAGTATACTTTGTCGCTTGAGAGACCTTAATTCTATCGTTTCGTTTTGAAGTATTGATCTACCAAATTGTGGTATGGCAGTACTAGTACGCTTGTTAGAACCTATTTTGTTGGGTGGTGATTCAAAACTATATATTTCGAATTTTTTATTATTTGTGGCTGTTTGCTTGTTGAATGTTGAGTGTATGATTGATTGTCGTTAATGCTTGTTTGGGTAGATTTTTCTTTCTCTAGTTTTCTGTCTATACTCATCCGGGCTATAAACATACAGATGCCTCCTCGCCGGGATCCCCGCAACAACAACAACAACAACAACAACAACATGGACATGATGCAGCAGATGATGGCAGCCCAAACCCAACTGATGAACGCGATGACGCAGTTTTTGGCAAATCAGAATGCAAATCCACCACCACCACCACCTCCACCACCGCCGCCACCACCACCACCCCCAGTGGACAGACTGGCTAGGTTTCTGAGACTTAGACCCAACAAGTTCTCTACAGCAACTGAACCCATTGTGGCCGATGACTGGCTGCGTTCTGTGCACAAGGATCTGGTTACTTGTGAATGTACCGGCGCAGAAGGTGAGATTCACTGCTCATCTGCTCGAGGGACCAGCAGCACAGTGGTGGGAGACCTATCAGATAACACATCCTCTAGAGGGACTCACTTGGGATATGTTCAAGGAAGGATTCCGTAATGCACACATATCGTCGGGAATCATGAACTTAAAAAGGGATGAATTCCGTGGGCTGAAACAAGGCAACCGATCCCTAAAGGAGTATATGGATGATTTCTGTTCCCTGTCACGTTATGCTCCGGAAGATATTGATACTGACGCAAAGAGAAAGGATAAATTTCTTAGTGGACTCAGTGGAGAACTGAAGATACCGTTGTCAGTTGCTTATGCTCCAAATTATCAGGCTCTTCTAGATCAAGCCATCACTTTGGATAACAACATCAAGAAAGAGGAGAGCAGGAAGAGGAAGTACAGTGCTAACAAGTACAACTCGGGCACTGCTCAGAAGAAACCTCACTACCATGAGAACAATGGTGGACATAACCACCACAGGTATGGGAATGGCCACAACACCAATGGTCATAACCACAGTGGTGGAAACAGAGGAACCATTTCGGTATACAAAGGAAATGGTCACAACGGACACAATCATGGCAATGGACAGCATCGCCATAATCAGGAGCCAAAGAGAGATGTTAGTCAGGTGACCTGCTTCAAATGCAAGAACAAGGGACACTATGCAACTGAATGCCCAGAGAAGAAGGCCGATGAAGCTGACAAGCCCAACCCGTTCCAGAAGGGGCATGCGAATCATGTCAACGTGGAGGAGGTGTATGATGAACCTGATGCTGTCATTGGTACGTTTTTGCTCAACAACTTTGCAGCATTAGTTTTATTTGACACGGGAGCATCGCATTCATTCATATCAAGAGCTTTTGTTAATAAACACAATCTAGCCACTTCAACCATGCTGAAGCCGATTAGAGTGAGTTCGCCTGGGGGAGAAATGTTTGTGCAAACCGAATGTAGAAACATTACCCTAAAAATAGGCAAACATGCTTTCCCAGTAAATCTGATCATATTAGAAACCCAAGGTTTGGATGTCATATTAGGGATGGATTGGATGACCAGTTATGAAGGAGTCATAGATTGTGCAAACCGAGCTATCATGTTGACGACTCCCGAGAAAAGGAAGATTAGATATAAGTCGAAGTATGATCTAAAAAGAGTTAGGCTTAATTCTCTTAAGGGGGTTAGCCTTGGAGATGTGCTCGTGGTAAGAGAATATCCTGATGTTTTTCCAGAAGAGTTACCGGGAATGCCACCCGATAGAGATGTAGAATTTCTCATCGAGCTGATACCCGGAACAGGACCGATAGCCAAGAGGCCATATCCCATGGCCGTAAATGAATTAAAGGAACTTAAGTTACAACTAGATGAACACTTGAAGAAGGGATTTATTCTCCCAAGCTCATCACCTTGGGGCGCCCCAGTGTTATTTGTAGAGAAGAAGGACAGTACACAAAGGCTAGTCACAGACTTCCGAGCAATAAATGAAGTGACCATAAAGAACAAATACCCACTACCCAAGATTAATGAGCTCTTCGATCAGTTAGAAGGAGCTGTTGTGTTCTCTAAGATCGATCTTCGATCAGGATACTTTCAGATGAAAGTTAGAGAGATGGACATACCCAAGACAGCATTTGTCACTAGATATGGCTCGTATGAGTACACAGTAATGCCTTTTGGGTTGACCAATGCTCCAGCATATTTCATGAATATGATGAATAAAGTGTTCATGGATTTTCTAGACAAGTTTGTCGTTGTTTTCATCGATGACATCTTAGTCTACTCCAAAAGCCGTAGAGAGCATGAAGAACATTTGCGCAGGGTATTGCAGAGACTCCGAGAGCATAAGTTGTATGCAAAGTTCAGCAAGTGTGAGTTTTGGATAGAACAAGTTGGATTCCTAGGACACGTAGTGTCGAAGGATGGAATTGCAGTGGATCCCGAAAAAGTGTCCGCAGTGACTAAGTGGGTATCACCAAGGAATATAGATGAAATCCGTAGTTTCCTAGGACTGGCAGGATACTATAGGAGGTTCATTGAAAATTTCTCCAAGATTGCTAGACCAATGACCATGTTGTTACAAAAGGGGAAGAAGTTTGAGTGGACTGAAGCCTCGTGAGATTAGTTTCCAAGAACTGAAGAATCGGTTAGTGTCGGCACCAGTTTTGTGTTTACCTGATATAGAGAAGGACTTCCAAGTGTACTGTGACGCTTCAGGTCACGGTTTGGGAAGTGTGTTGATGCAAGGAGGCAAGGTGGTCTCGTATGCTTCAAGACAACTCAAGAAACATGAAGTCAATTACCCCACGCACGACTTGGAATTAGCCTCAGTAGTGCACGCATTAAAGACATGGAGACCGTACTTGTATGGCAAACGTTGCGAGGTATTCACGGATCATAAAAGTCTTAAGTATATTTTTACTCAGAAGGAGTTGAACATGAGACAGAGGAGATGGTTAGAATTGATTAAAGACTATGATCTGAGTTTGCAATATCATCCGGGAAAAGCTAATGTAGTGGCCGATGCATTAAGCCGCAAGGTCTATGTCAATGGCCTAACCGCGGGGGAGCTGCCAGAAGACTTATGTAAGGGGTTTAAGGAGCTTAGACTAGAGGTGGTAGCTGAAGGATTCCTAGCATCGCTAGAGGTGCAACCGATGTTGCAGGATAAAATCCGAGAAGCTCAGAAGGGAGATAAAGTTATGGAGGAAATCAAGACCAACCTGAATGAAGGCAAGGCCAAGGGATTCCGTGTAGATGACCAAGGTACCGTGTGGTTTGAGAAACGGATTTGCGTACCGCAAGATGATGCCCTCAGGAAGTTGATATTACAGGAGGCGCATGACTCTCCTTATTCCATACATCCGGGTAACACCAAGATGTATATGGATGTAAAAGAGAGATTTTGGTGGAATAACCTGAAGAGAGATATCGCGGAATACATTGCTAAATGTGATGTATGCAGTCGAGTGAAGGCGGAACATCAGAAACCAGCAGGATTGCTACAGCCTTTACCAGTGCCAGACTGGAAATGGGAACAAATAGGAATGGACTTCATCAGTGGCTACCTCGAACCAAATCAGGATATGATTCAATTTGGGTTATAGTAGATCGGCTGACTAAAGTGGCTCACTTCGTGCCAGTGAAAACTACTTATACCAGTGCGAAACTAGCGGAAATATATATGAAGAGGATAGTGTGTTTGCATGGTGTTCCTAAGAGTATCGTGTCAGATAGAGGGACTCAATTTACTTCTCATTTCTGGAAGCAATTGCACGAGTCCTTGGGTACAAGACTGGAGTTCAGTACAGCTTTTCATCCGCAGACTGATGGACAAACAGAGAGAGTAAACCAGATTTTGGAGGACATGTTGAGGGCATGCGCTTTAGACTATAAGTCCAGTTGGGATGATAATCTGCCGTATGCAGAGTTTTCCTATAACAATAGCTATCAGTCTAGTATAGAGATGGCACCGTTTGAAGCCTTGTATGGAAGGAAGTGCACTACACCGTTGCTATGGAGTGGTGTAGGAGAACGTAGTTTATTTGGACCAGACATAATTCAAGAAGCCGAAGAGAAAGTCAGACTGATCAAAGATAGGTTGAAGATTGCCCAATCACGACAGAAGAGTTATGCAGATTCTAAGCGAAGAGAGATCACATATGGAGTAGGAGATAGGGCCTATCTTAGAGTCTCACCATTACGTGGTGTGAAGAGGTTCGGAATTAAGGGAAAATTGGCACCGCGATTTATTGGGCCATATAAGATACTCTCCCGTAAAGGAGAAGTAGCTTATGAGCTGGAATTACCAGAGGTTCTTTCAGCAGTACACAATGTGTTTCATGTCAGTCAGTTGAAGAAGTGTCACCCAGAGATGGCCGAGACTCCGCTAAGGGATACTGTGCCACTAGAAGAGATACAACTGGAAAGTGATTTGACATACGAGGAGAAGCCAATCAAGATATTAGAGACAGCAGCTAGAATTACACGTACCAAGACCATCAAATTCTGCAAGGTCCAGTGGAACCATCATACGGAGGAAGAAGCAACTTGGGAGCGGGAGGATGATCTTCGAGAAGACCACCCACACCTATTTGCTAGCCAATCCGAATCTCGAGGGCGAGATTCATCTTAAGGAGGTTAGGTTTGTAACATCCCAAATTTTACAAATTATGAAAAACATGCATGACATACATCATCTGCATTTGGTTGTGCCTTTCCTTTAACAGTTGCATTGGTTTAAATCGTACAAACAATTTCTATGTGCAATATAGGAAAACTAGGCCAGAAAGTTGTACTTGAAAAGACAGTACATATACGTGATACATGTACAGCCTAGGCAGAGAAAGGAGCAGCGCTAGGCCATTTTGACCAAACTACACGCGATTTGGTTTTTCATCCTCTCCCTCACGTAATTCTTTCCAATTCTTTCCCTGCATGTACTGTACACGCATCAGCCCATCGTACCTTGTTTTCTGAAACTGAACTCTATTCTGAACAACGTATTCTGGTTTCTGAACACAACACGGAAACAACCTACCCTCGTACGCAAACTGCACCGAACTGGATTCCAGAAATATCTCCAACCCTTGTTCGATACTTCATCTTTTCATCGGCCAAGACCTAGGTATAAATACCTATTCACTACGGTCGTTCCCTTTTTCCACAAACACTAAACCTCGGCCGTCACAGATCGATCTGTCGATCTCCGTCGCCGCCGTTCTTCGCCGAGGCTTCGGTGAAGGTTGCTTCGGAATTCTCGTCGCGCCGAGACTCTTCTCTTCATGTGAATCCTTGCTTCTGTGTCTAGGCAACTCTCTGATTCCGTTTTCCGCACAAACCAGGGACTGGAGCAGGAGTTCGTCGAGTTTGTTCATCGCCGGAGTTGGAGCTGCGAGAGCACGACGCCTTGCCGGGAACCTTCGAGAGACTGCTGCCGACACCGCCGCTGAGTATCTAGGTGAGGATCTGATTCGTCTGGTATCTTCTATGGAGTTGTGCAATCATCCGAGCACCGTCCCGCATCGTTGCCGAACTCAGCCGAGCGGCCATGGCTGATAGTCTTCGATAGTACAGAGGAGATGCACAGTAGCCGTAGGATTCCTTTTAGATGGTTTAGATTAGATTCATGCATGTAGAGATATAGGCCAATCGTAGGCTGCTGTGTGGCAAGTGACACAGTCAGCTTCTGGTCAAGGCGAACAGCCGTCTCGATGTACTGTAAATCCGTATTTTAGAAACAGAGAATATGCGTACCTTGTAAAATTCATAACTTGAGTTATACTCGTCCAAAAAATTTGTTCTTTATATCAAAATTCTCAGATTCTTATGTAGAACACAGTGGGCACTAAGTATTGTATTTTCGCATCATGCATATTGGCATCACAAACAGATGTTTAAAAATAGTAGTTAGCTAATCAAAATTATTTTATCTTATTAAATACATTAAAAATTGACATATGCATCATGCATATAGTTTATACCAGAGAACTAAAATAGCGTTTATTGTTTGTCTCAAAAGATGTGTCACCTCTGCATTTTGTCATGCATACATTATTTTTGTAATGTTATTTTGTGAAATTGTCTTGAATGTGTGTTTGTTGTTTGTATAGATTGTGAAGAGTGCAGAGCGAGCTGTGAGTGCTGCAGCAACACGAACTACTACGAAGGCAAGTGAATAACTTGCACAAGCATAAATGACCTACTATTTTGTTTATTTGCATTTGTAGATATTTTATTAGTATGCATGATAGGTACTGCTATATAATATTATGCTATGCAAACCTTGTAGGATAGCCATATGGCCACCTTGGTAGTAACCTATGATAATTTAGTGAAAGTGCACAAGCTCTGCAGAGTGTGTCAAACTAAGATCTTAGCCGTGTCCCCGGTTATGGACAAATCGTGTCTTCGGATGCGGAAGTGTATGGAAAAATCTCATCATTCCAATTTCATAATAAAATTTGATGGGTGAACTCGGGTTAAATGAGACACTGGATGCGTCCGGGGTTGTGTCTCATGTTGATGTTGAGAAATAAAAATGCTTATGAAAAGTAGGACAAAATTAGCTTTATGCAATAGCCTTAAACTCCACCAGCCATATAAGCATGTAGAAATAGTCTTGCCATTTTATATTCCACCAGTATTCACTTGCCCGCCAGTCGAACGGCATCTGACCCAAACATTCTGGGCTGCAACTTACATGTTGCAGGTTCGTCCGATCAGGAGTGACGTCGTCAGTCTTCGAGCTTACAACCAACATGTTCGCCAGTGGCGCATGGAGATGATGGAGCTCCGTGTTATATTTATTTTGCGTGTGAACTCTGAATAATTGTTGAACTATTTATTGTTTCAAGCTAGCCTTTGGCTATGCGCAGTTGTAATAAAGTATTTTATGGATCATATCGTACTCGCGTCGTAATAATCTTTGACATTAATGCATGATATTACATTTCTGTTGGTGAGTACTAGCCTATTGATCCAGGGCTTGTATATTTCGCGAAGCATCTATGCTTTTAAGCAAGGGTGCTACATTAAAACATGTGCATTGTGATGATCCGGTAGTCCAAGCTAATTAGGACAAGGTGCGGACACTATTAGTATACTATGCATGAGGCTTGCAACTTATAAGATATAATTTACATGATACATATGCTTTATTACTACCGTTGACAAAATTGTTTCATGTTTTCAAAATCAAAGCTCTAGCACAAATATAGCAATCGATGCTTTTCCTCTATGAGGACCATTCTTTTACTCTATTGTTGAGTCAGTTCACCTATTTCTCTCCACCTCAAGAAGCAAACACTTGTGTGAACTGTGCATTGATTCCTACATACTTGCTTATTGCACTTGTTATATTACTCTATGTTGACAATATCCATGAGATATACATGTTATAAGTTGAAAGCAACCGCTGAAACTTAATCTTCTTTTGTGTTATTTCAATACCTTTACTTTGAATTATTGCTTTATGAGTTAACTCTTATGCAAGACTTATTGATGCTTGTCTTGAAGTGCTATTCATGAAAAGTATTTGCTTTATGATTCACTTGTTTACTCATGTCATATACATTGTTTTGATCGCTGCATTCACTACATATGCTTTACAAATAGTATGATCAAGGTTATGATGGCATGTCACTCCAGAAATTATCTGTGTTATCGTTTTACCTGCTCGGGACGAGTAGAACTAAGCTTGGGGATGCTGATACGTCTCCGACGTATCGATAATTTCTTATGATCCATGCCACATTATTGATGTTATCTACATGTTTTATGCACACTTTATGTCATATTCGTGCATTTTCTGGAACTAACCTATTAACAAGATGCCGAAGTGCCAGTTGCTGTTTTCTGCTGTTTTTGGTTTGAGAAATCCTAGTAACGAAATATTCTCGGAATTGGACGAAATCAACGCCCAGGGTCCTATTTTTCCACGAAGCTTCCAGAAGTCCGAAGGAGAGACGAAGAGGGGCCACGAGGGGGTGATGGCGTGTATTTCACACGTTCGTTGGGCAACCCCAAGAGGAAGGTATGATGCGCACAACAGCAAGTTTTCCGTCAGAAAGAAACCAAGGTTTATCGAACCAGGAGGAGCCAAGAAGCACGTTGAAGGTTGATGGCGGCGGGATGTAGTGCGGCGCAACACCAGGGATTCCGGCGCCAACGTGGAACCTGCACAACACAACCAAAGTACTTTGCCCCAACGAAACAGTGAGGTTGTCAATCTCACCGGCTTGCTGTAACAAAGGATTAACCGTATTGTGTGGAAGATGATTGTTTGCAGAAAACAGTAGAACAAGTATTGCAGTAGATTGTATTTCAGTAAAGAGAATTAGACCGGGGTCCACAGTTCACTAGAGGTGTCTCTCCCATAAGACGAACAGCATGTTGGGTGAACAAATTACAGTTGGGCAATTGACAAATAAAGAGAGCATGACAATGCACATACATATCATGATGAGTATAGTGAGATTTAATTGGGCATTACGACAAAGTACATAGACCGTCATCCAACTGCATCTATGCCTAAAAAGTCCACCTTCAAGGTTATCATCCGAACCCTCCGATATTAAGTTGCTAACAACAGACAATTGCATTAAGTATGGTGCGTAATGTAACTAGTGACTACATCCTTGAACATAGCACTAATGTTTTATCCCAAGTGGCAACAGCACAACACAACCTTAGAACTTTCTGTCACTGTCCCAGGTGTCAATGCAGGCATGAACCCACTATCGAGCATAAGTACTCCCTCTTGGAGTTACAAGCATCTACTTGGCCAGAGCATCTACTAGTAACGGAGAGCATGCAAGATCATAAACAACACATAGATATAACTTTGATAATCAACATAACAAGTATTCTCTATTCATCGGATCCCAACAAACGCAACATATAGAATTACAGATAGATGATCTTGATCATGTTAGGCAGCTCACAAGATCCGACAATGAAGCACAATGGGGAGAAGACAACCATCTAGCTACTGCTATGGACCCATAGTCCAGGGGTAGACTACTCACACATCACACCGGAGGCGACCATGGCGGCGTAGAGTCCTCCGGGAGATGATTCCCCTCTCCGGCAGGGTGCCGGAGGCGATCTCCTGGATCCCCCGAGATGGGATCGGCGGCGGCGGCGTCTCTGGAAGGTTTTCCGTATCGTGGCTCTCGGTACTGGGGGTTTCGTCACGGAGGCTATTTGTAGGCGGAAGGGCAGGTCAAGAGGCGGCACGGGGGCCCCACACCACAGGGCCGCGCGGCCAAGGGGGGGGCCGCGCCGCCCTATGGTTTGGCTCCCCTGTGGCCCCTCTTCGTCTCTCCTTCGGACTTCTGGAAGCTTCGTGAGAAAATAGGCCCCTGGGCTTTGATTTCGTCCAATTCCGAGAATATTTCCTTACTAGGATTTCTGAAACCAAAAACAGCAGAAACAAAGAATCGGCACTTCGGCATCTTGTTAATAGGTTAGTTCCAGAAAATGCACAAATATGACATAAAGTGTGCATAAAACATGTAGATAACATCAATAATGTGGCATGGAACATAAGAAATTATCGATACGTCGGAGACGTATCAGCATCCCCAAGCTTAGTTCTGCTCGTCCCGAGCAGGTAAAACGATAACACAGATAATTTCTGGAGTGACATGCCATCATAACCTTGATCATACTATTTGTAAAGCATATGTAGTGAATGCAGCGATCAAAACAATATATATGACATGAGTAAACAAGTGAATCATATAGCAAAGACTTTTCATGAATAGCACTTCAAGACAAGCATCAATTAGTCTTGCATAAGAGTTAACTCATAAAGCAATAATTCAAAGTAAAGGCATTGAAACAACACAAAAGAAGATTAAGTTTCAGCGGTTGCTTTCAACTTGTAACATGTATATCTCATGGATATTGTCAACATAGAGTAATATAATAAGTGCAATAAGCAAGTATGTAGGAATCAATGCACAGTTCACACAAGTGTTTGCTTCTTGAGGTGGAGAGAAATAGGTGAACTGACTCAACATTGAAAGTAAAAGAATGGTCCTCCATAGAGGAAAAGCATCGATTGCTATATTTGTGCTAGAGCTTTGATTTTGAAAACATGAAACAATTTTGTCAACGGTAGTAATAAAGCATATGCATCATGTAAATTATATCTTATAAGTTGCAAGCCTCATGCATAGTGTACTAATAGTGCCCGCACCTTGTCCTAATTAGCTTGGACTACCGGATCATCACAATGCATTGTTTTTACCAAGTGTCACAAAGGGGTACCTCTATGCCGCCTGTACAAAGGTCTAAGGAGAAAGCTCGCATTGGATTTCTCGCTATTGATTAATCTTCAACTTAGACATCCATACCGGGACAACATAGACAACAGATAATGGACTCCTCTTTTATGCATAAGCATATAACAACAATTAATAATTTTCTCATTTGAGATTTGAGGATTGTTGTCCAAAACTGAAACTTCCACCATGGAGCATGGCTTTAGTTAGCGGCCCAATGTTCTTCTCTAACATATGCATGCTTAACCATATGGTGGTAGATCTCTCTTACTTCAGACAAGACGGACATGCATAGCAACTCACATGAAATTCAACAATGAATAGTTGATGGCGTCCCCAGTGAACATGGTTATCGCACAACAAGCAACTTAATAAGAGATAAAGTGCATAATCACATATTCAGTACCACAATAGTTTTTAAGCTATTTGTCCCATGAGCTATATATTGCAAAGGTGAATGATGGAATTTTAAAGGTAGCACTCAAGCAATTTACTTTGGCATGGCGGAAAATACCATGTAGTAGGTAGGTATAGTGGACACAAATGGCATAGTGGTTGGCTCAAGTATTTTGGATGCATGAGAAGTATTCCCTCTCGATACAAGGTTTAGGCTAGCAAGGCTTATTTGAAACAAACACAAGGATGAACCAGTGCAGCAAAACTCACATAAAAGACATATTGAAAACATTATAAGACTCTACACCGTCTTCCTTGTTGTTCAAACTCAATACTAGAAATTATCTAGACCTTAGAGAAACCAAATATGCAAACCAAATTTTAGCATGCTCTATCTATTTCTTCATTAATGGGTGCAAAGCATATGATGCAAGAGCTTAATCATGAGCACAACAATTGCCAAGTATCACATTACCCAAGACATTAATAGCAATTACTACATGTATCATTTTCCAATTCCAACCATATAACAATCTAACGAAGGAGAAACTTCGCCATGAATACTATGAGTAGAAACCAAGGACATACTTGTCCATATGCTACAGCGGAGCGTGTCTCTCTCCCATAAAGTGAATGCTAGGATCCATTTTATTCAAACAAAACAAAAACAAAAACAAACCGACGCTCCAAGAAAAAGCACATAAGATGTGATGGAATAAAAATATAGTTTCAGGGGAGGAACCTGATAATGTTGTCGATGAAGAAGGGGATGCCTTGGGCATCCCCAAGCTTAGACGCTTGAGTCTTCTTGATATATGCAGGGGTGAACCACCGGGGCATCCCGAAGCTTAGAGCTTTCACTCTCCTTGATCATGTTGCATCATACTCCACTCTTGATCCTTGAAAACTTCCTCCACACCAAACTCGAAACAACTCATTAGAGGGTTAGTGCACAATATAAATTGACATATTCAGAGGTGACACAATCATTCTTAACACTTCTGGACATTGCATAATGCTACTGGACATTAGTGGATCAAAGAAATTCATCCAACATAGCAAAAGAGGCAATGCGAAATAAAAGGCAGAATCTGTCAAAACAGAACAGTTCGTATTGACGAATTTTAAAATGGCACCATACTTTCTCAAATGAAAATGCTCAAATTGAATGAAAGTTGCGTACATATCTGAGGATCATGCACGTAAATTGGCATAATTTTCTGAGCTACCTACAGGGAGGTGGACCCAGATTCGTGACAGCAAAGAAATCTGGAACTGTGCAGTAATCCAAATCTAGTACTTACTTTTCTATCAACGGCTTAACTTGGCACAACAAAACACAAAACTAAGATAAGGAGAGGTTGCTACAGTAGTAAACAACTTCCAAGACACAAAATAAAAACAAAGTACTGTAGGTAAAAACATGGGTTGTCTCCCATAAGCGCTTTTCTTTAACGCCTTTCAGCTAGGCGCAGAAAGTGTGTATCAAGTATTATCGAAGGGTGGTACTTCTACAGCGGGGTGTGGGCTTTTCTCAACCAGGCATAGTATATTAGATACATAAGTTTTAGCATCTCCCTTTTCATTAGTCTTAGGCGTGCTACTCTCATCAAACAAATTTTCAGGAACAAGCCAAGCATAGTTATTTTCTAGTGCATCATTCATAGCTAGGAGCTTACATGGTATTGGTGCTTTGATCTCCCCTCCATCATCAATATTATTAGTGTATCTTATTCTATCCATATCCATCTTTTCAAGGAGACTAACAAAATTAGTAGGAGAACCAAGCATATTAAATTTAGCAAACACCTTTCTAGCTTCTCTTGCTAGACCACCAAATTCTCTAAGAAGGGTTTCTAATACAAAATCTTTCTTTTCCCCTTCTTCCATATCACCAAGTGTGAGAAACATGTGTTGGATTATAGGATTAAGATTAACAAATTTAGTTTCCAACAGGCGAACTAAATGCGCAGCAGCAATTTCATAAGTAGGCGCAAGGTCTACCAAGTGTCTATCTTCAAAATTTTCAATGGTACTAACATGATTGAAAAATTCTTCTATATTATTTCTCCCAACTATAGACCCACGTCCTACCGGTATGTCTTTTGTGGTAAAATTAAAAGGAAACATGATGAAATAAGAAAAGTAAATGCAAGTAACTAATTTTTTTGTGTTTTTGATATAGCAAACAAGATAGCAAGTAAAGTAAAACTAGCAACTAATTTTTTTGTATTTTGATTTAGTGCAGCAAACAAAGTAGTAAATAAAACTAAGCAAGACAAAAACAAAGTAAAGAGATTGAGAAGTGGAGACTCCCCTTGCAGCGTGTCTTGATCTCCCCGGCAACGGCGCCAGAAAATGTGCTTGATGGTGTGTATTTCACACGTTCGTTGGGCAACCCCAAGAGGAAGGTATGATGCGCACAGCAGCAAGTTTTCCCTCAGAAAGAAACCAAGGTTTATCGAACCAGGAGGAGCCAAGAAGCACGTTGAAGGTTGATGGCGGCGGGATGTAGTGCGGCGCAACACCAGGGATTCCGGCGCCAACGTGGAACCTGCACAACACAACCAAAGTACTTTGCCCCAACGAAACAGTGAGGTTGTCAATCTCACCGGCTTGCTGTAACAAAGGATTAACCGTATTGTGTGGAAGATGATTGTTTGCAGAAAACAGTAGAACAAGTATTGCAGTAGATTGTATTTCAGTAAAGAGAATTAGACCGGGGTCCACAGTTCACTAGAGGTGTCTCTCCCATAAGACGAACAACATGTTGGGTGAACAAATTACAGTTGGGCAATTGACAAATAAAGAGAGCATGACAATGCACATACATATCATGATGAGTATAGTGAGATTTAATTGGGCATTACGACAAAGTACATAGACCGTCATCCAACTGCATCTATGCCTAAAAAGTCCACCTTCAGGTTATCATCCGAACCCCCTCCAGTATTAAGTTGCTAACAACAGACAATTGCATTAAGTATGGTGCGTAATGTAACTAGTGACTACATCCTTGAACATAGCACTAATGTTTTATCCCTAGTGGCAACAGCACAACACAACCTTAGAACTTTCTGTCACTGTCCCAGGTGTCAATGCAGGCATGAACCCACTATCGAGCATAAGTACTCCCTCTTGGAGTTACAAGCATCTACTTGGCCAGAGCATCTACTAGTAACGGAGAGCATGCAAGATCATAAACAACACATAGATATAACTTTGATAATCAACATAACAAGTATTCTCTATTCATCGGATCCCAGCAAACGCAACATATAGAATTACAGATAGATGATCTTGATCATGTTAGGCAGCTCACAAGATCCGACAATGAAGCACAATGGGGAGAAGACAACCATCTAGCTACTGCTATGGACCCATAGTCCAGGGGTAGACTACTCACACATCACACCGGAGGCGACCATGGCGGCGTAGAGTCCTCCGGGAGATGATTCCCCTCTCCGGCAGGGTGCCGGAGGCGATCTCCTGGATCCCCCGAGATGGGATCGGCGGCGGCGGCGTCTCTGGAAGGTTTTCCGTATCGTGGCTCTCGGTACTGGGGGTTTCGTCACGAAGGCTATTTGTAGGCGGAAGGGCAGGTCAAGAGGCGGCACGGGGGCCCCACACCACAGGGCCACGCGGCCAAGGGGGGGCCGCGCCGCCCTATGGTTTGGCTCCCCTGTGGCCCCTCTTCGTCTCTCCTTCGGACTTCTGGAAGCTTCGTGAGAAAATAGGCCCCTGGGCTTTGATTTCGTCCAATTCCGAGAATATTTCCTTACTAGGATTTCTGAAACCAAAAACAGCAGAAACAAGAATCGGCACTTCGGCATCTTGTTAATAGGTTAGTTCCAGAAAATGCACAAATATGACATAAAGTGTGCATAAAACATGTAGATAACATCAATAATGTGGCATGGAACATAAGAAATTATCGATACGTCGGAGACGTATCAGGGGGCCACACCCTAGGGCGGCGCGGCCCCCCCCTTGGCCGCGCGGCCCTGTGGTGTGGGGCCCTCGTGCCGCCTCTTGACCTGCCCTTCCGCCTGCAAATAGCCTCCGTGACGAAACCCCCAGTACCGAGAGCCACGATACGGAAAACCTTCCAGAGACGCCGCCGCCGATCCCATCTCGGGGGATCCAGGAGATCGCCTCCGGCACCCTGCCGGAGAGGGGATTCATCTCCCGGAGGACTCTATGCCACCATGGTCGCCTCCGGTGTGATGTGTGAGTAGTCTACCCCTGGACTATGGGTCCATAGCAGTAGCTAGATGGTTGTCTTCTCCCCATTGTGCTATCATTGTCGGATCTTGTGAGCTGCCTAACATGATCAAGATCATCTATCTGTAATCCTATATGTTGCGTTTGTTGGGATCCGATGAATAGAGAATACTTGTTATGTTGATTATCAAAGTTATATCTATGTGTTGTTTATGATCTTGCATGCTCTCCGTTACTAGTAGATGCTCTGGCCAAGTAGATGCTTGTAACTCCAAGAGGGAGTATTTATGCTCGATAGTGGGTTCATGCCTGCATTGACACCTGGGACAGTGATAGAAAGTTCTAAGGTTGTGTTGTGCTGTTGCCACTAGGGATAAAACATTGATGCTATGTCTAAGGATGTAGTTGTTGATTACATTACGCACCATACTTAATGCAATTGTCTGTTGCTTTGCAACTTAATACTGGAGGGGGTTCGGATGATAACCTGAAGGTGGACTTTTTAGGCATAGATGCAGTTGGATGGCGGTCTATGTACTTTGTCGTAATGCCCAATTAAATCTCACTATACTCATCATGATATGTATGTGCATGGTCATGCTCTCTTTATTTGTCAATTGCCCAACTGTAATTTGTTCACCCAACATGCTGTTTATCTTATGGGAGAGACACCTCTAGTGAACTGTGGACCCCGGTCCAATTCTCTTAACTGAAATACAATCTACTGCAATACTTGTTCTACTGTTTTCTGCAAACAATCATCTTCCACACAATACGGTTAATCCTTTGTTACAGCAAGCCGGTGAGATTGACAACCTCACTGTTTCGTTGGGGCAAAGTACTTTGGTTGTGTTGTGCAGGTTACACGTTGGCGCCGGAATCTCTGGTGTTGCGCCGCACTACATCCCGCCACCATCAACCTTCAACGTGCTTCTTGACTCCTACTGGTTCGATTAAACCTTGGTTTCTTACTGAGGGAAACTTGCTGCTGTGCGCATCACACCTTCCTCTTGGGGTTCCCAACGGACGTGTCAACCACACGCATCAACTACAAAGCCAAATGGCACAGATGACTGCCATGCTTAAGAACTTGACTAGTGGAACTCCTAGTGGGGTTTCGACCTCTCAAGAGAGTTTTCATGAAGTCAACCATGACTATCCCAAAAACACTTCACCCATGCCTCATATAAACCATAGTGGGAATGTTCCCCATTTTGATGGAACTCACTTTCCTTTTTGGAAATCTGCTATGGAATCTCATATTCGCAGCTGCAGCGTGGAGCTATGGGAGATCATTGTTGATGGATACCGAAAGCCACATGATCCCGCTCGGTTTACCTCCACCGAATTCTACAACCGTCAACTCAATGCCTCCGCACGTGACAAGATTAGGAGTGGCATCAACCGCAAGCTCCTTGATCAAGTCAATGACATTGACTCCGCTAAAGAGTTGTGGGATCGGATCTTAGTACTCCAAGAGGGAACCGATATGATCCAATCAGCTCTTTATGAGTCCGCAAAGCAAGAAGCCACCATGTTCATGATTAGAGAAGGAGAATCCGTGGCCGATGCCTATGCAAGGCTTGGTGCTCTTAAAGTGAGAGTCAAGGGACTTGGATGTGAGAAGTACAATGACGGCTTTGAGATGAATGAAGCATTCATAAAGTCTAAGGTCATTGCCATGATTGCAGTCAAGCAAGAAGACACCAGCCTTGCACTCAACTTGCAAATCATTACCAAGAGTGCTGATCTGAACTCCGATGATCTAGTCTCCTATGTGGCAGCCAATGAAAACATGGCCAAGACAGGAAAAAGGCTCATGGCGATGAACCGTGTTGATGAAGCCTCACGCAACCATGAAGCGTCACACAACCTTGCTCTCAAAGCTAGAGCTGACCATGGAAGAGAAGAAGACTATGAAATTGAAGAAGATGAATAGATGACTTCAACTAGTGACATCACCACAGACTTTGCTTTCTTTGCCAAGAAGTACAAGGCAAAGTTTCCAATGCTTCTCAATGAGAAGAATAAGAAGAGAACCTGCTACAACTATGATGAAGATAGCCACTTTGCAAATGAGTGCCCTTATGAGAAAAGGGTAGACAAGCCAAAGTTTGTGAAAGGGGCCAATCCAAGATTGAAGCCAAACCCTATCAACGATCGATACAAGAAGAACAAGGGAAGAGCCTTTGTTGGGGCCGAGTACATCTCTGATGAAGAAGAGGAAGATGAGGATAAGGAGGCCGGAGTGGCCGGTTTGGCTTTCTCCAAGCCCGGGTCACTCTTCACCTATGATTACTCCAAGGACTACTCCACGGAGAATGATGTTGGTTCTTCCTTCATGGCAAGAATAACTCAAGATGATGACTCCGATGATTCTCTCCCCTCTACGATTGTTGGCTCTTGTCTAATGGCAAGAGAAACCAAGGTAATGGAAGCCCCACCTTCTCTAACTAGTGTTCTTGATGATGAATCTGAAAATCAAGAAGAATTAGCCATGCTTAAGGAACTTTACAAAGTTAGATGCACCCTTCATGGTGAAGCTCTTGTCAAGTTTGATTTCTTGATGGACTCCCTCAAAAAAAGGACGAGTCCATTGAGGAATTAGAATATCATTTGAATGATAAGGAACGGAGATTCAATCTCCTAAGACAAGAGCTAAAAACCGAAAGGTGCATATCTCAAGGCCTTAAGCAATAAATTGAAACTTATGAACTAGATAAAGTTAAGGACCTTAAAACTATTGAAAGGGGTCAATCATTGACTCAAGAGCTTAATGCCTCAAAGGAGGAGCTTGAAGTTGCTCATGCTTCTCTCACTAGGGATCTTGACCACCTTGAAAGAGCTAACAAGCTTGTTAAGGATGAGCTCAAGAAACTTGGAGAGAGCCATGACCTACTCCAAGAAACCTACAAGAAGGCTCTTGGATCAATGAATTATCCCATTGTTGATAAAAATTTTGCTAGTTCCTCTACTTCATTCACTAGTGAGCATGCTAAACTTGTTGAGGAACATGTTCGTTTGCAAGAGGAACTATCTTTGCATGTTGAGACCAATACATATCTTGAATCTTTGGTAACCAAATATGGTCTCAACTATCATCCTAATGAATCGGCTTGTGAGCAAGCAACTATTCTTGAGGAAAATGTTAGGTTGAAGAAAGAACTTGCCAAGTTCACCACAACCAAGAATAAGATGGGATTGGATGACCTCTTGAGTAAGCAAAGGTCAAACAATCAAAATCATGGACTTGGGTATGTCCCCAAGCCCTACAAGAAGAACAACTACAAGAAGGAGAAGCCCGCTCAAGAAAAGAACAAGAAGGTCACTAATGATGGCAAAGCCCCAAAGGGCAAAGCCACTAGTGGTGACCGCACGGGGCCAAACAATCACTATGCTTTATTTATTGATTATTATGGTGATGTTTATGCTAACTATGTTGGCCCTCCTAATGGATATGCTTATAGAGAGTACTCAATTTGGGTACCAAAAGATATTGTTGCCATTGCAAAGGAACCCATTAATCGATGGGTTCCTAAATCCTCTACTTGATTTTGTAGGGGTATTCCTCCAGTGTCCTAAATGGGTGTTTGATAGTGGATGCATGATACATCTCCAACGTATCTATAATTTCTTATGTTCCATGCTAGTTTTATGACAATACCAACATGTTTTAGTCATAATTTATAATGTTTTTATGCATTTTCCGAGACTAACCTATTAACAAGATGCCGCAGTGCCAGTTCCTGTTTTCTGTTGTTTTTGATTTCAGAAAAGTTAGTTTACGAATATTCTCGGAATTGGATGAAACAAAAGCCCACGGTCTTATTTTCCATGGAGTCTTCCAGAACACCGAAGAGGAGACGAAGAGGAGCCACGATACGAGAAAAGTTCCAGAGGCGCCGCCGCCGTCAACCCTACCTCGGGGGGTTCAGAAGATTGCCTCCGGCACCCTGCCGGAGAGGGGAATCATCACCGGAGGGCTCTACATCACCATGCCCGCCTCCGGACTGATGCGTGAGTAGTTCATCCTTGGACTACGGGTCCATAGCAGTAGCTAGATGGTTGTCTTCTCCTCTTGTGCTATCATGTTTAGATCTTGTGAGCTGCCTATCATGATCAAGATCATCTATTTGTAATGCTACATGTTGTGTTTGTTGGGATCCGATGAATATGGAATACTATGTCAAGTTGATTATTGATCGATCATATATGTTATTTATGTTCTTGCATGCTCTCCGTTGCTAGTAGAGGCTCTGGCCAAGTTGATACTTGTGACTCCAAGAGGGAGTATTTATGCTAGATAGTGGGTTCATGTCTCCATTGAATCTGGTGGAGTGACATCAACCCCTAAGGTTGTGGATGTGCTGTTGCCACTAGGGATAAAACATCAATGCTTTATCTAAGGATATTTGTATTGTTTACATTACGCACAGTACTTAATGCAATTGTCTGTTGTTTGCAACTTAATACTGGAAGGGGTGCGGATGCTAACCTGAAGGTGGACGTTTTAGGCATAGATGCATGCTGGATGGCGGTCTATGTTCTTTGTCGTAATGCCCTAAGTAAATCTCATAGTAGTCATCATGATATGTATATGCTTCTCTATTTGTCAATTGCCCAACTGTAATTTGTTCACCCAACATGCTATTTATCTTATTGGAGAGACACCACTAGTGAACTGTGGACCCCGGTCCATTCTTTTACATCTGAAATACAACCTACTGCAATCATTGTTCTCTTTTGTTTTCAGCAAGCAAGCATAATTCTCCACACCATACGTTTAATCCTTTGTTTTCAGCAAGCCGGTGAGATTGACAACCTCACTGTTAAGTTGGGGCAAAGTAGTTTGATTGTGTTGTGCAGGTTCCACGTTGGCGCCGGAATCACTGGTGTTGCGCCGCACTACACTCCTTCACCAACAACCTTCACGTGGCCTTCATCTCCTACTGGTTCGATAACCTTGGTTTCTTACTGAGGGAAAACTCGCTGTTGTACTCATCATACCTTCCTCATGGGGTTCCCAACGGACGTGTGCTTTACCGTCACAGGTAGCTACTTTTCTGGCGCTGTTACACCCAAGGGATATCTAACTCCCACACGCCAGCAGCTACTTTTTTGGCGCCGTTGCCCGGGAGATCAAGACACACTGCAAAGGGAGTCTCTCACACCCAATCTCTTTACTTTGTTTATTGTCTTGCTTTATTTTATTTTCTGCCTTGTTTGCTTTCTTTATATCAAAAACACAAAAAATTAGTTACTTGTTTTACTTTATTTAATTCGGTTTGTTTTTTTATTGCTAAAATGAATACTCCTGAGAACACTAAGTTGTGTGACTTCACTAGCACAAATAATAATGATTTTATATGCACTCCTATTGCTCCACCTGCTACTACAGCAGAATTTTATGAAATTAAACCAGCTTTACTAAATCTTGTTATGAGAGAGCAATTTTCTGGTGTTAGTACTGATGATGCTGCTGCCCATCTTAATAATTTTGTTGAACTTTGTGAAATGCAAAAGTATAAGGATATAGATGGGAGTATTATAAAACTGAAATTGTTTCCTTTCTCCTTAAGAGGAAGAGCTAAAGATTGGTTGCTATCTTTGTCTAAAAATAGTATTGATTCTTGGACTAAATGTAAAGATGCTTTTATTGGAAAATATTATCCTCCTGCTAAAATTATATCTTTGAGAAGTAGAATTATGAATTTTAAGCAATTGGATGATGAACATGTTGCCCAAGCATGGGAGAGAATGAAATCTTTGGTAAAGAATTGCCCTACCCATGGACTAACTACTTGGATGATCATCCAAACCTTTTATGCAGGATTGAATTTTTCTTGAAGGAACCTATTGGATTCAGCTGCTGGAGGTACTTTTATGTTCATCACTTTGGGTGCTGCAACAAAGCTTCTTGATGATATGATGATCAACTACTCTGAATGGCACACTGAAAGAACTCCTCAAGGTAAGAAGGTAAATTCTGTTGAAGAAACCTCTTCCTTGAGTGATAAGATTGATGTTATTATGTCTATGCTTGTTAATGGTAGATCTCATGTTGATCCTAATAATGTTCCTTTAGCTTCATTGGTTGCTCAAGAAGAGCATGTTGATGTGAATTTCATTAAAAATAATAATTTCAACAACAATGCTTATAGGAATAATTTTGGTAACAACAACTATAGGCCATATCCTTCTAATAGTGGTAATGGTTATGGTAATTCTTATGGTAATTCTTACAACAATAGTAGGAGTGTACCCTCTGATCTTGAAGTCATGCTTAAAGAATTTATTAGAACACAAACTGCTTTTAACAAATCTGTTGAGGAAAAGTTTGGTAAAATTGATGTTCTTGCTTCTAAGGTTGATAGTCTTGCTCTTGATGTTGATCTTTTGAAACCGAAAGTTATGCTTGATGAAGTTAAAGATACTAAGTCATTTGCTAAAACAAATGCTATCCAAGTTCGAATTAATGACAATATTAGAATGATGGCTGAATTGCATGCTAGGTGGGAAAGAGAAGAAAAACTTGCTAAAGAGAATAATATGGCTAGAGTTTGGACAATTACCACCACTAGTAATGTTGATGCTTCACATGTTGCTAAACCTCCTACTATCAATGGTAAAATAATTGGTGTTGGCAATGTTTCTACTTCTACTACAAAGCGTGCAAAATTTCCTGAAACTGCTGAAACTATTTGTGATAAAAGTGCTGAAATTTTTCAGAGTGTTGGGGACAATGGTCCTATTGCTGTAGATCATAATGGTTTTGATTTTGATAATTGTCATATTTCTGAAGTTATTAAGTTCTTGCAAAAACTTGCTAGAAGTCCTAATGCTAGTGCTATAAACTTGGCCTTTACAAAACATATTACAAATGCTCTCATTAAAGCTAGGGAAGAGGAATTAAAACTTGAAGCTTCTATCCCTAGGAAGTTGGAAGATGGTTGGGAGCCCATCATTAAAATGAAGATCAATGATTTTTATTGTAATGCTTTATGTGATCTTGGTGCAAGTATTTCTGTTATGCCTAAGAAACTTTATGATATGCTTGACTTGCCACCTTTGGAATATTGTTATTTGGATGTTAATCTTGCTGATAATTCTATAAAGAAACCTTTGGGGAGAATTGACAATGTTCACATTACGGTTAACAATAACCTTGTCCCCGTTGATTTTGTTGTTTTGGATATTGAATGCAATGCGTCTTGTCCTATTGTTTTGGGAAGACCCTTTCTTCGAACCGTGGTGCTATTATTGATATGAAAGAAGGAAATTTTAAATATCAATTCCCTCTTAAGAAAGGTATGGAACACTTCCCTAGAAAGAGAATGAAGATGCCTTTTGATTCTATTATTAGAACAAACTATGATGTTGATGCTTCTTCTCTTGATGTTACTTGATTTACACTTTCTGCGCCTAGCTGAAAGGCGTTAAAGAAAAGCGCTTATGGGAGACAAACCATTGTTTATTTCTGCAATTTTTTTTTTATGTTTGAGTCAAGGTGCTTGTTACTATTATAGCAATACATTTGTATCTTTATTTTCTTGTATTGTTGTGCCAAGTAAAGTCTCTAATAGAAAGTTGATGCTAGATTTGGATTTCTGCGCAGAAACAGATTTTTAGCTGTCACGAATTTGTGTTTTTCTCTCTGTATAAAAATCTAAAAATTCTGAAACAATTCATGCGTGATCCTCAGATATGTACGCAACTTTCATTAGTTTTGAGTTTTCTGATATGAGCATGTTAAGTGCCTCGAAAAAATTCGTCTTTACGGACTGTTCTGTTTTTGACAGATTCTGCCTTTTATTTCGCATTGCCTCCTTTACTGTGTTTGAGTGGATTTCTTTGCTCCATTAAATTTCATTAGCCTTGGGTAATGTTCATAAGTGTTGGTAATGATTGTATCCTTACTTAACATGTGAATTTTTGATTATGTACTAACCCTCTAATAAGATTGCTTTGAGTTTGGTGTGGAGGAAGTTTTCAAGGATCAAGAGAGGAGGATGATATGATATGATCAAGAAGAGAAAAGTCTAAGCTTGGGGATGCCCCCGTGGTTCATCCGAGCATATTTCAAGAAGACTCAAGCGTCTAAGCTTGGGGATGCCCAAGGCATCCCCTTCTTCATCAAAACTTATCAGGTCACCTCTAGTGAAACTATATTTTAATTCCGTCACATCTTATGCGCTTTACTTGGAGCGTCTGTTTGCTTTTATTTTTGTTTATGTTTGAATAAATTTGGATCCTAGCAATCCTTGTGTTGGAGAGAGACACGCTCCGCTTTTTCATTTGAATACTTGTGTTCTTCGTTTTATTTTTCATGTTCATGGCGAAAGCTGAAAGCCGCAGCACTTATACTTATTGTTATTTGGTTGGAAACAGAAAATGCTTCATATTGTCTTGAATAATTTGATACTTGGAAATTGTTTTGAACTCTCAAGTAGATCATGTTTAAGCTCTTGCATCATGTAGTTTAAATCTATTAGTGGAGAACTATGATACGTCCCAAACGTATTTATAATTTCTTATGTTCCATGCTACTTTTATGATGATACTCACATGTTTTATACACATTATATGTCATATTTATGCATTTTCCGGCACTAACCTATTGACGAGATGCCGAAGAGCCAGTTACTGTTTTTTTCTGTTTTTGGCTTCAGAAATCCTAGTAAGGAAATATTCTCGGAATTAGACGAAATCAACGCCCAGGGTCCTATTTTTGCACGAAGCTTCCAGAAGATCGGAGGACTTACGAAGTGGGGCCACGAGGTGGCGCCACACTAGGGCGGCGCGGCCCAAGCCTTGGCCGCGCCGGCCTGTTGTGTGGGGCCCTTGTGTGGCCCCCTGACCTGCCCTTCCGCCTACATATAGTCTTCGTCGCGAAACCCCCAGTACCGAGAGCCACGATACGGAAAACCTTCTAGAGACGCCGCCACCAATCCCATCTCGGGGGATTCAGGAGATCGCCTCCGGCACCCTGCCGGAGAGGGGAATCATCTCCCGGAGGTCTCTTCATCGCCATGATCGCCTCCAGATCGATGTGTGAGTAGTTCACCCCTGGACTATGGGTCCATAGCAGTAGCTAGATGGTCGTCTTCTCCCCATTGTGCTATCATGTTAGATCTTGTGAGCTGCCTATCATGATCAAGATCATCTATTTGTAATCCTTCATGTTGTGTTTGTTGGGATCCGATGAATATTGAATACTATGTCAAGTTGATTATCAATCTATCATATATGTTATTTATGTTCTTGCATGCTCTCCGTTGCTAGTAGAGGCTCTGGCCAAGTTGATACTTCTGACTCCAAGAGGGAGTATTTATGCTCGATAGTGGGTTCATGCCTCCATTAAATCTGGGACAGTGACAGAAAGTTCTAAGGTTGTGGATGTGCTGTTGCCACTAGGGATAAAACATCGATGCTTTGTCTAAAGATATTTGTGTTGATTACATTACGCACCATACTTAATGCAATTGTCTGTTGTTTACAACTTAATACTGGAAGGGGTTCGGATGATAACCTGAAGGTGGACTTTTTAGGCATAGATGCATGCTGGATAGCGGTCTATGTACTTTGTCGTAATGCCCTGATTAAATCTCATAGTACTCATCATGATATATGTATGTGCATTGTTATGCCTTCTTTATTTGTCAATTGCCCAACTGTAATTTGTTCACCCAACATCTGCTGTCTTATGGGAGAGACACCGCTAGTGAACTGTGGACCTCGGTCCTATTCTTTACATCTGAAATACAATCTGCTGCAATTGTTCTTTACTGTTCTTCGCAAACAACCATCATCGTCCACACTATACATCTAATCCTTTGTTTACAGCAAGCCGGTGAGATTGACAACCTCGCTGTTACGTTGGGGCAAAGTTCTGTGATTGTGTTGTGCAGGTTCCACGTTGGCGCCGGAATCCCTGGTGTTGCGCCGCACTACACTCCTCCGCCATCAACCTTCAACGTGCTTCTTGGCTCCTCCTGGTTCGATAAACCTTGGTTTCTTTCTGAGGGAAAACTTGCTGCTGTGCGCATCATACCTTCCTCTTGGGGTTCCCAACGGACGTGTTAATTACACGCAATCAAGCTCTTTTTCTGGCGCCGTTGCCGGGGAGATCAAGACACGCTGCAAGGGGAGTCTCCACTTCCAATCTCTTTACTTTGTTTTTGTCTTGCTTTATTTTATTTACTACTTTGTTTGATGCACTTATATCAAAACACAAAAAAATTAGTTGCTAATTTTACTTTATTTATTATCTTGTTTGCATTCTCATTATTAAAAACACAAAAAAACTAGTTGCTAGTTTTACTTTATTTACTGTCTTGTTCTCTATATCAAAAACACAAAAAAACTAGTTACTTGCATTTACTTTATTTAGTTTGCTTTATTTACTACCACTAAAAATGAGTAATCCGGAAGTTGAAGTTCGTTCCTTTAAGCAACAAGGGGGAGAAAGTTTTAAAGATGCTTGGTATAGAATTAGCGATGCTCATCATAGGTGCATTAAGAAACACTCCACTATTATACTACTTAGGAACTTCTATGTTGGTATCTCTAGCTGGAATAGGTATGTTCTTGATACTCTTGCGGGAGGTAATTTCCTAGGCACTCCTGCTTTTGTTATCACCAGAATTTGACCGGATCAGAGGTGGGCCGCGATTAAAGATGGGCTTGAAGGATATACATGGAAGAAATACATGAATCGGCCTTATATGCAAAGTTTGGGCTAGTTTGCCCGTGTATCTGTAATATAGTAGGATACGTGTCGGTTAGATAGAGTTTGGCTCGTGCACGGTTGGGATTATTCCCATGTTAGAAAGTCTACGGACTATAAATATGTATCTAGGGTTTATGAAATAAACAACAATCACGTTCACCACAAACCAATCTAGGCGCATCGCCAACTCCCTTGTCTCGAGGGTTTCTTCCGGGTAAGCATCATGCTGCCTAGATCGCATCTTGCGATCTAGGCAGTACACGTTTATTCGTTGTTCATGCGTTGCTCGTACTGAAGCCTTTTTGATGGTGAGCAACGTAGTTATCTTAGATGTGTTAGGGTTAGCATTGTTCATCGTATCATATGCTGTCGTCGTGCAACCCTTAGACGTCTAGCCGCCCTTATACCTATCTTAGGTGTAAGGGCGGCACCCCGCTTGATCCTTATTTAGTAGATCCGATCCGTTATGATTGCTCCTTGTTCTTCAAGGATTAGTTTAATATCTGCATAGTTAGGCCTTACAAACGGGTTGAAGGATCCAGTGGCACGTAGGGTGTAGTTTGCTAGCCCTAGACAGGATGTTCCGGGGATCAACTTCGTGTTGGTTTTTAGGCCTTGTCTAGGGTCGGTTTACGATCACCGTGCATGGCCGCCAGGCTCAATCACGAGTAGGATGTTCCGATTATGTGGTGAAAACCCTAAATCGTAGTAGGTCGTTTTAGCTTTGTTTTGATCAAGCAGGACCACCATATATTCGTACACCTCGTACGGATCATGGGTGGATCGGCTCTTTGAGCCGATTCACAGGACAACCTGAGAGCCGATCGAGGCTCGTATTTAATGTTTACGTGTATGCCATGCAGGAAACTAAGCGAGGCACATCCATCACCTTCCTGACAAGGTATAGGTCAGGTGGCACGCCCTTGCACCAGCATCGGACGTGTGTGCCGAGTCTTTGTGGGCCGTCGCTCGGAGGGACCAGGGCCAGCCGCAGTCCTGGGAGCCTTACGGCTCTACTGTGTTGCCCGTCGCTGCTCGCCGGTGGGTTTTTGACCGCAACACATTCTGGCACGCCCGGTGGGACAGTCTTCGACATCAACCGCATCGCCATCTACATCAGAGATGGCGGAAGGCACTCCAGTCACGTACGAGGATCTGACCGAGGAGCTCAAGAAGAAGTATGACGAGGTCAAAGCAATCCTCGAAGCCGACCTCATCGGCTCTTTTCACAGAACCCGCTCACATGGCATCAGGTGGAAAGGGTTCTCACCTGAAGGCGCGCTCGATGGAGTGGACCTGTCCGCCCCGTCAGAAGAACGCACCAGGTCTCTGCGTCAGGAGATTAACTTCATGGTAGCTCATTCGCTACACCGCCATTCTGAGAGCCTGGTGAACACTTTGGAGCGTGTCGCTCTTCGGGTGATCCAGGAAATCATGAGGCATCAGTACTCTCCGTCAGGACCAGCTCTAGGGACTTACCAAGGAGAGATGCCACTCCAGTCCCGTCCACCACTGCCATTCGCGTTGGCAGCACCAGAAGTGCCGAATTCACCGGCATACGTCGTCTACAAGATCGGTGGTGACCCTAGTGACTACCAGTTCTTGCATGAGGCGCCTAAGGAGATCCCTCACGGATACACGTGCACATACGTGCGCGATCGCAGAATCGGGCACTCACAAACCAGATCGCAACAGCAGGGACTTCTGGAACAGCAGGAGGAACTTCGGGAACAGATCTTGAGAAGCAGACGTGGCTAGCTAAGTATGCCACTCCGACAAACCTCCAGAGCTCAGCTCCTGCAGTTGGCTCAGACCTGGAAAAGCAAGCATGGCTGGCTAAGTATGCCACTCCGGCGAATCTTCGTAGTTCGACTCTGCAGCCAAGACCGCGGATCAGATCAGTACAATCCTGAGAGACCAGTTCGGCATGGTGCCGAAAAGGAGGACAATCGGCTATTCCAAGCCGTACCCCAACGAGTACGAGTTGATCCCGCTACCACCCAAATATCGGCTCCCTGATTTCTCCAAGTTTAATGGATCAGATGGTTCCAGCTCCATCGAGCATGTGAGCCGATATTTGGCACAGGCGGCACGATCTCAGCATCAGATGAGCTGCGTGTGAGGTTCTTCGCACAGTCCCTCACAGGATCGGCTTTCGGGTGGTACACATCGCTGCCACCAGACTCAATCCGGACTTGGAAGCAGTTGGAAGAGCAGTTCCACATGCAGTATCACTCAGAGGCTTCCGAGGCTGGCATTGCCGATTTAGCACAAGTACGACAGAAGCGCGGAGAAACAGTGTCAGAATACGTCCAGCGCTTCAGGACCGTTAGGAACCGATGCTATTCGGTTCGTGTGACTGAAAAAGAAGCAGTCGAGTTGGCGGTGGTGGATCTCGCATCACCGATCAAGGACGTGGCCTCCCAAGCAGACTACCCTTCACTGGCGCACATGGTGCAGAAGCTGTCAGTATATGAACAGCGCCACCCAGATGTATACCAGGATAAATTCAAGCGTGCGGTGGTCCTGGTTGAGGCAGATGAAGACGAAGGCTCTGCGGGAGATCAAGAGGTAGCAGTGGCTGAATGGACTCGGGGGGCAAGCCCCGTGTCCTGCAAGTGGGTTAAGCCACAAGGTCCTCCCAGAGGGTTTGACTTCGACGTTACCAAAGCTGAGCAGATTTTCGACCTCTTACTTAAGGAGAAGCAGCTAAAGGTACCCGAAGGCCACAAGATCCCCACGGCGCAGGAGCTGAACGGAAAGCCATACTGCAAGTGGCATAACACGTTCACCCATGCCACCAACGACTGCAGGGTGTGGCGGCAGCAGGTCCAAATGGCGATAGAACAAGGACGTCTAATTTTCAGCCAGTATGCCATGAAAGTCGACACACACCCCTTCCCCGCCGTTAACATGGTGGAGTGCACTTACCCTGGAGGGTGCCAGCCAGGATTCTCGTTCAACATCAACATGGTAGGACCTGGACACCACTCTGGTAAGGACGGAGACGAGGGCAGCTGCTCTCATAGCAAGGACACAGAGGAAGCCGTTCCACGCGATCGGCTCCGTCACGATGGCAAGCGCTACATCACAGAGGGAGAAGTGAGGAATGTGAGATATCAGCGACCTCTCTCTGATCACCTCCTCAACAAGTATGTGGGTCAATATGACCAACGCCGACGACCCAACGACGATGATGAAGGAGATCGTCTGGCTAGGGACGCCAGGAGACATCGTCGGCATGATCGCGACGAGGAGAGATATGAGCGCCACGCCAAGGAAAAGTCAAGAGAGCAAGACGACGAGGATAGGCACTGGGACTGTCCCTTCTTCAGACACTGCTGGGATTCAGGAATGAGCCGATTGCCTACAATCGGCAACTGCCCAGAATGTAGACAGAAGAAGAAGGGTGCAGCTAACGTGTCCGTGTTCAAACGTCTAGGGCCTCTCCCGCCTCGGAACAAGCACGCTGAGTCCTCTCGGGTGGAAGATCTCGAGGATTTGGAAGACGATGATGAAGAAGAAGAAGATAAGTACCACCGGCCAAGGTGGTGCCCTGATGGACTCAGCCGTTCCCAAAAACGTAGGGTTCAGCGACTACGTGGTTTGGAGGAAGCCGAAAGGTTATACCTGCACACGTTGAGGAAGGCACGGCCTGATCTGGCCGCTAAAATTCAGCGAACCCTGGACGAAGAAGGTCGACCACAAAGGAAAGAGTGGCGCCCCAGACAAAAGAAAGCCGATGATGAAACATCGGCTGGCACAAACATGGTGTTCATCCTTCCAACGGAGTTTAGTGCTCCAGGATTAGACGAAGCACCTGTGGCACAACTTGACTGCGGCCCACGGCCAGTTATCTTTGAGAAGCCACGAGAAAGAACCTACAGACATCTGAAGGCCCTGTACTTGCGAGGTTATATCAATGGGCAGCCTGTCAACAAGATGTTGGTGGACACCGGAGCGGCAGTCAACATTATGCCATACTCCATGCTACGTCGGTTGGGACGCTCTAGCTCGGATCTGATCAAGACCAACGTGACACTGAGCGATTTCAACGGCCAAGCGTCTGACGCACAAGGTGTTCTGAACGTGGATCTGACCGTAGGAAGGAAAACCATCCCTACGACGTTCTTTATTGTCGATAGCAAGAGCACCTATGCTGTCCTGCTAGGAAGAGATTGGATCCACGCCAACTGTTGCATTCCATCCACGATGCACCAATGCTTAATACAGTGGGATGGAGATGAAGTAGAGGTCGACCATGCAGATGACTCAGCCGAGATTTCAACGGCTGGCATGAACGTTTGGGAGACAACAGGCCAAGAGCCACTCTCAGGCATCAATTTGGACTACTGCGAGCGCATCGACGTGACGAAGGATGGGGTTAGGCTGATCTTATCCACCGGCCTGACTGTATAGTAAGAACAAACCTGTGGACAAACGTGGCGAGGCCAATCCTTGGGATCGGCCCCAAAGATCTATGGAGGAACATTGCAAAACCTTCATTGAGCGATTCAATCGACATGGAGGCCGATTCCAGAAATCGGCCAAAATTATCCTCGCCATACGTTCTGCCTGTGTTCAACGTCGATCTAATGGGCAGCGGTTTTACGTCGGTGATGAGCTGGAAAAAGTCAACATTGGTCCTAACGGAGCCGACGTTCAAATACAGTGCATTGGCTAACTACAGAGCCGATATCCGCAGTTACCTGGCAGATTCGGCTCGGGGGGCACCTAATCAGATGAACATTTGCGATACATGTGCAGTGAAATATTGGGGGGGCCGATAGAAAAATCGGCCAGTAAAAAAAAATTCTCATGGTATACAACCGATGCACGGACATCGACTTTAGAGCTAAGAAACAAAGCCGATGCACAGACATCGACTCTAGTACAAATTACACAAGATCTACCAGCTGCGTGTTTAAGACACGGATTTCGACCAAGTCGGTCTTCAGTTCAGCTTCGAGGCCTTCTGCTTCCTTGAGGGAGTGAACAATGAGAGCTTCCTCGGCTGCAATGAGCCGATTTTGGTGCCTGAACCTTCTCTTCGAGGACTTCCAACCCTTTGCGCCAGTTCAGCAGTACTGTCAGAAGCGTCAGTTTTGGCATGCAAGGCAGCCTTTTGCTCATTAAGCCGTTGGTGTTTCATCTACAATATCGGCTTTCAACGGAAGAAAGGTGATCAATGGGGGCAAGTTTGGCTGGCTCTGCATGGTGGCTGTCTCAGAATTACCTGAGTTCAAAGCCCTTTGTCTGATCTGTGCATCCTCACCGCTATTCTCGCCTTGACTGAGGCTCGGGGGGCAGCTGGCCTGGTAGATGCTCTGTTTTTAGAAGCCGATTGGGGTGTCATCGGCTGGTCCTGCGTCGCAACCTTCTTCAAAAATGGTGAGTTCTTGCAGAAGAGGATCACTGGAGCTGGTGGGAGGAATTTAAGGGCTCTCTTGAAGGCAAGGGTCTTCCACATTATCCACCAGATTTCAAAGTCATCAGTCGAAGAGTTGAAGGATAGATTGTGAAGGACCGATGCGTTGCCATCGGCTCATTGAGCATTGGCTAAGTGAACAAATCGGCAAAATCAGTATGAGGGGAAATCGGCTAAATTAGCTTAAAGGAAATCGGCAAAATCAAATTGGGGGAAATTCTTCATTGATAAACAGGATTTCTTACATAAAGAGCTGATTGCTCTCAAAAGGAAGTACTAGGGGATACATTGCCCCATCTACTACTACTGATCCTATGCTAAGGGTCCTATCTATGGGCCGTCGCTGCCCTCGTCATCGCCGTCGTCGCCACTGTCGGCGCTACTCCCGGCGGGCTCGTCGTCGCTGCTGCAGCGGCCGCCGGTAGGGCCCTCGTTGTCCTCGTCCTCCTCGTCAGCGTCGTCGTCATCGCTGTCGAAGTCGCTGAGGTTCCCCGGCCAGGGGCAGAAGCGCTTGGCCGGCGGTTCGTCGGAGGAGGTGTCGTCCTCCTCCTCCTTCTCCTCCTCCTCCTCCTCGGGGGAGGTGAAGTCATCACAGGAGAAGCGATCTTCATCGCTCTCCTCCTCCGTTTCCCCGTTGGCAAGGAAGCGGAGGTCACTTTCCCCGTCGGTCGAGGACTTGTCGTCCTCAGACCAGACGGAGAAATCGTGACTGGACTCCTCCCCGGCTTTGATGGCGCGGCGGATGTTGGCCGCATGGGCCTCCTCCGGGTTCCACTCCGGCGTCGGCTCGCGGGAGGAGGAGGATTGGGTGGAAAGACCCGATGAGGCAGAGGAGGAAGAAGACATGGTGGCGCAGGAGGGCTTTTGGAGTGCTAATGCGAAGGGGATGAAGAAGCAAACTGTTTGGAGTGGTTAAATAAAAGGGGATATAGTAGAGATTCAATGCCACAGCAGTTTCCGAGGAGATGGTGCCCAACAGAAAAAAATTTCCAGATCACGCGGAGAAGTGGAAGAGGCACGGCATCATGATGAAGGATACTGCGACGGTTCTGCTCTGCCACGACATGACCCGACGAAGGAAAAGCAGAATGATTTTGGAATTGTCATTTCCAAAACCAGGGGGGCATGTGTTATCACCAGAATTTGACCGGATCAGAGGTGGGCCGCGATTAAAGATGGGCTTGAAGGATATACATGGAAGAAATACATGAATCGGCCTTATATGCAAAGTTTGGGCTAGTTTGCCCGTGTATCTGTAATATAGTAGGATACGTGTCGGTTAGATAGAGTTTGGCTCCTGCCCGGTTGGGATTATTCCCACGTTAGAAAGTCTACGGACTATAAATATGTATCTAGGGTTTATGAAATAAACAACAATCACGTTCACCACAAACCAATCTAGGCGCATCGCCAACTCCCTTGTCTCGAGGGTTTCTTCCGGGTAAGCATCATGCTGCCTAGATCGCATCTTGCGATCTAGGCAGTACACGTTTATTCGCTGTTCATGCGTTGCTCGTACTGAAGCCTTTTTGATGGCGAGCAACGTAGTTATCTTAGATGTGTTAGGGTTAGCATTGTTCATCGTATCATATGCTGTCGTCGTGCAACCCTTAGACGTCTAGCCGCCCTTATACCTATCTTAGGTGTAAGGGCGGCACCCCGCTTGATCCTTATTTAGTAGATCCGATCCGTTATGATTGCTCCTTGTTCTTCAAGGATTAGTTTAATATCTGCATAGTTAGGCCTTACAAACGGGTTGAAGGATCCAGTGGCGCGTAGGGTGTAGTTTGCTAGCCCTAGACAGGATGTTCCGGGGATCAACTTCGTGTTGGTTTTTAGGCCTTGTCTAGGGTCGGTTTACGATCACCGTGCGTGGCCGCCAGGCTCAATCACGAGTAGGATGTTCCGATTATGTGGTGAAAACCCTAAATCGTAGTAGGTCGTTTTAGCTTTGTTTTGATCAAGCAGGACCACCATATATTCGTACACCTCGTACGGATCATGGGTGGATCGACTCTTTGAGCCGATTCACAGGACAACCTGAGAGCCGATCGAGGCTCGTATTTAATGTTTACGTGTATGCCATGCAGGAAACTAAGCGAGGCACATCCATCACCTTCCTGACCAGGTATAGGTCAGGTGGCACGCCCTTGCACCAGCATCGGACGTGCGTGCCGAGTCTTTGCGGGCCGTCGCTCGGAGGGACCAGGGCCAGCCGCAGTCCTGGGAGCCTCCTGGCTCTACTGTGTTGCCCGTCGCTGCTCGCCGGTGGGTTTCTGACTGCAACACATTCTGGCACGCCCGGTGGGACAGTCTTCGACATCAACCGCATCGCCATCTACATCTGAGATGGTGGAAGGCACTCCAGTCACGTACGAGGATCTGACCGAGGAGCTCAAGAAGAAGTATGACGAGGTCAAAGCAATCCTCGAAGCCGACCTCATCGGCTCTTTTCACAGAACCCGCTCACATGGCATCAGGTGGAAAGGGTTCTCACCTGAAGGTGCGCTTGATGGAGTGGACCTGTCCGCCCCGTCAGAAGAACGCACCAGGTCTCTGCGTCAGGAGATTAACTTCATGGTAGCTCATTCGCTACACTGCCATTCTGAGAGCCTGGTGAACACTTTGGAGCGTGTCGCTCTTCGGGTGATCCAGGAAATCATGAGGCATCAGTACTCTCCGTCAGGACCAGCTCTAGGGACTTACCAAGGAGAGATGCCACTCCAGTCCCGTCCACCGCTGCCATTCGCGTTGGCAGCACCAGAAGTGCCGAATTCACCGGCATACGTCGTCTACAAGATCGGTGGTGACCCTAGTGACTACCAGTTCTTGCATGAGGCGCCTAAGGAGATCCCTCACGGATACACGTGCACATACGTGCCGATCTGCAAGAATCGGGCACTCACAAACCAGATCGCAACAAAGAGGGACTTCTGGAACAGCAGGAGGAACTTCGGGAACAGATCTTGAGAAGCAGACGTGGCAAGCTAAGTATGCCACTCCGACAAACCTCCAGAGCTCAGCTCCTGCAGTTGGCTCAGACCTGGAAAAGCAAGCATGGCTGGCAAAGTATGCCACTCCGGCGAATCTTCAGAGTTCGACTCCTGCAGCCAGCACCGCGGATCAGATCAGTACAATCCTGAGAGACCAGTTCGGCATGGTGCCGAAAAGGAGGACAATCGGCTATTCCAAGCCGTACCCCAACGAGTACGAGTTGATCCCGCTACCACCCAAATATCGGCTCCCTGATTTCTCCAAGTTTAATGGATCAGATGGTTCCAGCTCCATCGAGCATGTGAGCCGATATTTGGCACAGCTGGGCACGATCTCAGCATCAGATGAGCTGCGTGTGAGGTTCTTCGCACAGTCCCTCACCGGATCGGCTTTCGGGTGGTACACATCGCTGCCACCAGACTCAATCCGGACTTGGAAGCAGTAGGAAGAGCAGTTCCACATGCAATATCACTCAGAGGCTTCCGAGGCTGGCATTGCCGATTTAGCACAAGTACGACAGAAGCGCGGAGAAACAGTGTCAGAATACGTCCAGCGCTTCAGGACCGTTAGGAACCGATGCTATTCGGTTCGTGTGACTTAAAAAGAAGCAGTCGAGTTGGCGGTGGTGGGTCTCGCATCACCGATCAAGGACGTGGCCTCCCAAGCAGACTACCCTTCACTGGCGCACATGGTGCAGAAGCTGTCAGTATATGAACAGCGCCACCCAGATGTATACCAGGATAAATTCAAGCGTGCGGTGGTCCTGGTTGAGGCAGATGAAGACGAAGGCTCTGCGGGAGATCAAGAGGTAGCAGTGGCTGAATGGACTCGGGGGGCAAGCCCCGTGTCCTGCAAGTGGGTTAAGCCACAAGGTCCTCCCAGAGGGTTTGACTTCGACGTTACCAAAGCTGAGCAGATTTTCGACCTCTTACTTAAGGAGAAGCAGCTAAAGGTACCCGAAGGCCACAAGATCCCCACGGCGCAGGAGCTGAACGGAAAGCCATACTGCAAGTGGCATAACACGTTCACCCATGCCACCAACGACTGCAGGGTGTGGCGGCAGTAGGTCCAAATGGCGATAGAACAAGGGCGTCTAATTTTCAGCCAGTACGCCATGAAAGTCGACACACACCCCTTCCCCGCCGTTAACATGGTGGAGTGCACTTACCCTGGAGGGTGCCAGCCAGGATTCTCGTTCAACATCAACATGGTAGGACCTGGACACCACTCTGGTAAGGACGGAGATGAGGGCAGCTGCTCTCATAGCAAGGACACAGAGGAAGCCGTTCCACGCGATCGGCTCCGTCACGATGGCAAGCGCTACATCACAGAGGGAGAAGTGAGGAATGTGAGATATCAGCGACCTCTCTCTGATCACCTCCTCAACAAGTATGTGGGTCAATATGACCAACGCCGACGACCCAACGACGATGATGAAGGAGATCGTCTGGCTAGGGACGCCAGGAGACATCGTCGGCATGATCGCGATGAGGAGAGATATGAGCGCCACGCCAAGGAAAAGTCAAGAGAGCAAGACGACGAGGATAGGCACTGGGACTGTCCCTTCTTCAGACACTGCTGGGATTCAGGAATGAGCCGATTGCCTACAATCGGCAACTGCCCAGAATGTAGACAGAAGAAGAAGGGTGCAGCTAACATGTCCGTGTTCAAACGTCTAGGGCCTCTCCCGCCTCGGAACAAGCACGCTGAGTCCTCTCGGGTGGAAGATCTCGAGGATTTGGAAGACGATGATGAAGAAGAAGAAGATAAGTACCACCGGCCAAGGTGGTGCCCTGATGGACTCAGCCGTTCCCAAAAGCGTAGGGTTCAGCGACTACGTGGTTTGGAGGAAGCCGAAAGGTTATACCTGCACATGTTGAGGAAGGCGCGGCCTGATCTGGCCGCTAAAATTCAGCGAACCCTGGACGAAGAAGGTCGACCACAAAGGAAAGAGTGGCGCCCCAGACAAAAGAAAGCCGATGATGAAACATCGGCTGGCACAAACATGGTGTTCATCCTTCCGACAGAGTTTAGTGCTCCAGGATTAGACGAAGCACCTGTGGCACAACTTGACTGCGGCCCACGGCCAGTTATCTTTGAGAAGGCACGAGAAAGAAGCTACAGACATCTGAAGGCCCTGTACTTGCGAGGTTATATCAATGGGCAGCCTGTCAACAAGATGTTGGTGGACACCGGAGCGGCAGTCAACATTATGCCATACTCCATGCTACTTCGGTTGGGACGCTCTAGCTCGGATCTGATCAAGACCAACGTGACACTGAGCGATTTCAACGGCCAAGCATCTGACGCACAAGGTGTTCTGAACGTGGATCTGACCGTAGGAAGGAAAACCATCCCTACGACGTTCTTTATTGTCGATAGCAAGAGCACCTATGTTGTCCTGCTAGGAAGAGATTGGATCCACGCCAACTGTTGCATTCCATCCACGATGCACCAATGCTTAATACAGTGGGATGGAGATGAAGTAGAGGTCGACCATGCAGATGACTCAGCCGAGATTTCAACGGCTGGCATGAACGTTTGGGAGACAACAGGCCAAGAGCCACTCTCAGGCATCAATTTGGACTACTGCGAGCGCATCGACGTGACGAAGGATGGGGTTAGGCTGATCTTATCCACCGGCCTGACTGTATAGTAAGAACAAACCTGTGGACAAACGTGGCAAGGCCGATCCTTGGGATCGGCCCCAAAGATCTATGGAGGAACATTGCAAAACCTTCATTGAGCGATTCAATCGACATGGAGGCCGATTCCAGAAATCGGCCAAAATTATCCTCGCCATACGTTCTGCCTGTGTTCAACGTCGATCTAATGGGCAGCGGTTTTACGTCGGCTGATGAGCTGGAAAAAGTCAACATTGGTCCTAACAGAGCCGACGTTCAAATACAGTGCCTTGGCTAACTACAGAGCCGATATCCGCAGTTACCTGGCAGATTCGGCTCGGGGGGCACCTAATCAGATGAACATGTGCGATACATGTGCAGTGAAATATTGGGGGGGCCGATAGAAAAATCGGCCAGTAAAAAAAATTCTCATGGTATACAACCGATGCACGGACATCGACTTTAGAGCTAAGAAACAAAGCCGATGCACAGACATCGACTCTAGTACAAATTACACAAGATCTACCAGCTGCGTGTTTAAGACACGGATTTCGGCCAAGTCGGTCTTCAGTTCAGCTTCGAGGCCTTCTGCTTCCTTGAGGGAGTGAACAATGAGAGCTTCCTTGGCTGCAATGAGCCGATTTTGGTGCGCGAACCTTCTCTTCGAGGACTTCCAACCCTTTGCGCCAGTTCAGCAGAACTGTCAGAAGCGTCAGTTTTGGCATGCAAGGCAGCCTTTTGCTCATTAAGCCGTTGGTGTTTCGTCTACAATATCGGCTTTCAACGGAAGAAAGGTGATCAATGGGGGCAAGTTTGGCTGGCTCTGCATGGTGGCTATCTCAGAATTACCTGAGTTCAAAGCCCTTTGTCTGATCTGTGCATCCTCACCGCTATTCTCGCCTTGACTGAGACTAAATTGGGAATATTACTTAATAGCACTGATAAACTTGATAAATCTCTAGGTGGAATTAATGAGAGAATTGCTGTTTTAGAAACTTGTGCTACTCATGATAATCGAACCCATAGGATTAGTGAACTTGAAGAAGCTATGGGAACCTTGGGTTCAACTTTTTCTTCTCTTAAGTTTAAGGAGAAAGCTTATGTGGGTAAGGAGCAAAAGTTTATGTATGTCTCCAAAGTGCCTAAACCAAAAAAATATTATTATAGGCCTAAAATTGACAAAGCCCTTAGTACCACTACGGATGGGGGAAATTATGATGTTGATGCTTCATCTCTCGACAATACTTGATACACACTTTCTGCGCCTAGCTGAAAGGCGTTAAAAAAAGCGCTTATGGGAGACAACCCATTATTTTACTTCTGCACTTTATTTTATATTTGAGTCTTGGAAGTTGTTTACTACTGTAGCAACCTCTCCTTATCTTTATTTTGTTGCATTGTTGTGCCAAGTAAAGTCTTTGATAGTAAAGCCAATACTAGATTTGGATTACTGCGCAGAAACAGATTTCTTGCTGTCACGAATTTCGACCTTCCTCTCTGTAGGTAGCTCAGAAAAATCTGCCAATTTACGTGCGTGATCCTCAGATATGTACGCAACTTTCATTCAATTTGGGCATTTTCATCTGAGCAAGTCTGGTGCCACTTTAAAATTCGTCTTTACGAACTGTTCTGTTTTGACAGATTCTGCCTTTTATTTCGCATTGCCTCTTTTGCTATGTTGGATGAATTTCTTTGTTCCATTAATGTCCAGTAGCTTTGTGCAATGTCCAGAAGTGTTAAGAATCATTATGTCACCTCTGAATATATGAATTATGCACTGACCCTCTAATGAGTTTGTTTCGAGTTTGGTGTGGAGGAAGTTTTCAAGGGTCAAGAGAGGAGGATGATACAATATGATCAAGAAGAGTGAAAAGTCAAAGCTTGGGGATGCCCCCGTGGTTCATCCCTGCATATTTTAAGAAGACTCAAGCGTCTAAGCTTGGGGATGCCCAAGGCATCCCTTCTTCATCGACAACTTATCAGGTTCCTCTAGTGAAACTATATTTTTATTCCGTCACATCTTATGTGCTTTACTTGGAGCGTCTGTTTGTTTTTATTTTTGTTTTTGTTTGAATAAAATCGGATCCTAGCATTCTTTGTTTGGGAGAGAGACACGCTCCGCTGTTTCATATGAACACATATGTTCTTAGCTTTATCTTTAATGTTCATTGCGAAAGTTGAACTACTTCATTCATTGTTATATGGTTGGAAACGGAAAATGCCGCATGTGGTAAATGGTCTAATGTCTTGAATAATGTGATACCTGGCAATTGTTGTGCTCATATAGATCTTGTTTAAGCTCTTGCATCATGTACCTTGTACTCATTAATGAATAACTACATAGAGCTTGTTAAAATTTGGTTTGCATGATTGATCTCTAGAGTCTAGATATTTTCTGGTTGAGGTGTTTGAACAACAAGGATACAATGTAAAGTCTTATAATAGCTACAATATGTTCATATGTGAGCTTTGCTGCACCTTTCATACTTGAGTTTGCTTCAAACAACCTTGCTAGCCTAGCCTTGTATTGAGAGGAATTCTTCTCGTGCATCCAAATCCTTGAGCCAACTACTATGCCATTTGTGTCCACCATACCTACCTACCACATGGTATTTCTCCGCCATTCCAAAGTACATTACTTGAGTGCTACCTTTAAAATTTCCATTCTTTACCTTTGCAATATATAGCTCATGGGACAAAAATATCTTAAAAACTATCATGGTGAAGAATATGTACTTATGTGTCTTATTTCTTAGTAAGTTGCTTGTTGAGCGGTAACCATGTTTTCTGGGGACGCCATCAACTCTTTTACCTTTGTTGAATATCATGTGAGTTGCTATGCATGTTCGTCTTGTCTGAAGTAAGGGCGGTTTTCACAATCAAATGGTTTGAGTATGCATACTGTTAGAGAAGAACATTGGGCCGCTAACTAAAGCCATGATTCATGGTGGAAGTTTCAGTGTGGACAGCTAATCCTCAATCTCTTATGAGAATAATAACTGTTGTTGAATGCTTATGCATTAAAAAGAGGAGTCCATTATCTGTTGTCTATGTTGTCCCGGTATGGATGTCTAAGTTGAGAATAATCAAAAGCGAGAAATCCAATGCGAGCTTTCTCCTTAGACCTTTGTACAGGCGGCATAGAGGTACCCCTTTGTGACACTTGGTTGAAACATATGCTATGCAATGATAATCCGTGTTAACCCAAGCTAATTAGGACAAGGTGCGAGCACTATTAGTATACTATGCATGAGGCTTGCAACTTATAAGATGTCTTATACATAACTCATATGCTTTGTTACTACCATTGAAGTTGAAAGCAACCGCTGAAACTTTATCTTCCTTTATGTTGCTTCAATACCTTTACTTCGAATTTATTGCTTTATGAGTAACTCTTATGCAAGTCTTATTGATGCTTGTCTTGAAAGTATTATTCATGAAAAGTCTTTGTTATATGATTCATTTGTTTACTCATTATCTTCATCATTGCTTCGAATCGCTGCATTCATCTCATATGCTTTACAATAGTATGATCAAGATTATGATAGCATGTCACTTCAGAAATTATCTTTGTTATCGTTTACCTACTCGAGGGCGAGTAGGAACTAAGTTTGGGGATGCTTGATACGTCCCAAACGTATCTATAATTTCTTATGTTCTATGCTACTTTTATGATGATACTCACATGTTTTATACACATTATATGTCATATTTATGCATTTTCCGGCACTAACCTATTGACGAGATGCCGAAGAGCCAGTTGCTGTTTTCTGCTGTTTTTGGTTTCAGAAATCCTAGTAAGGAAATATTCTCGGAATTGGACGAAATCGACGCCCAGGGGCCTATTTTTCCACGAAGCTTCCAGAAGACCGGAGGACTTACGAAGTGGGGCCACGAGGTGGCGCCACACTAGGGCGGCGCGGCCCAAGCCTTGGCCGCGCCGGCCTGTTGTGTGGGGCCCTCGTGTGGCCCCCTGACCTGCCCTTCCGCCTACATATAGTCTTCGTCGCGAAACCCCCAGTACCGAGAGCCACGATACGGAAAACCTTCCAGAGACGCCGCCGCCGCCAATCCCATCTCGGGGGATTCAGGAGATCGCCTCCGGCACCTGCCGGAGAGGGGAATCATCTCCCGGAGGTCTCTTCATCGCCATGATCGCCTCCGGATCGATGTGTGAGTAGTTCACCCCTGGACTATGGGTCCATAGCAGTAGCTAGATGGTCGTCTTCTCCCCATTGTGCTATCATGTTAGATCTTGTGAGCTGCCTATCATGATCAAGATCATCTATTTGTAATCCTTCATGTTGTGTTTGTTGGGATCCGATGAATATTGAATACTATGTCAAGTTGATTATCAATCTATCATATATGTTATTTATGTTCTTGCATGCTCTCCGTTGCTAGTAGAGGCTCTGGCCAAGTTGATACTTCTGACTCCAAGAGGGAGTATTTATGCTCGATAGTGGGTTCATGCCTCCATTAAATCTGGGACAAAGGATGTGAAAGTTCTAAGGTTGTGGATGTGCTGTTTCCACTAGGGATAAAACATCGATGCTTTGTCTAAGGATATTTGTGTTGATTACATTACGCACCATACTTAATGCAATTGTCTGTTGTTTACAACTTAATACTGGAAGGGGTTCGGATGATAACCTGAAGGTGGACTTTTTAGGCATAGATGCATGCTGGATAGCGGTCTATGTACTTTGTCGTAATGCCCTGATTAAATCTCATAGTACTCATCATGATATATGTATGTGCATTGTTATGCCTTCTTTATTTGTCAATTGCCCAACTGTAATTTGTTCACCCAACATCTGCTATCTTATGGGAGAGACACCGCTAGTGAACTGTGGACCCCGGTCCTATTCTTTACATCTGAAATACAATCTGCTGCAATTGTTCTTTACTGTTCTTCGCAAACAACCATCATCATCCACACTATACATCTAATCCTTTGTTTACAGCAAGTCGGTGAGATTGACAACCTCGCTGTTACGTTGGGGCAAAGTTCTGTGATTGTGTTGTGCGGGTTCCATGTTGGCGCCGGAATCCCTGGTGTTGCACCGCACTACACTCCTCCGCCATCAACCTTCAACGTGCTTCTTGGCTCCTCCTGGTTCGATAAACCTTGGTTTCTTTCTGAGGGAAAACTTGTTGCTGTGCGCATCATACCTTCCTCTTGGGGTTCCCAACGGACGTGTTAATTACGCGCAATCACCCTTCAAGACCCATCTTCAAGGTAATAGTCCCTCAATTGGCATCTACATATTCCCTTAATGTTCTTGTGTTATTTTGTTTTGTTGTTCCAGATGGCTTCTGTGGTTATTCTCTCTTAATTTGAAGATTTCAGATGAAGAGATATCGATGCAGTGGCGACAGTGGCCACCAGCCTCTCTCCATGCCCAGTCGCGGCCTACCCGGCCCACCAGCCTCGCCCCATCGTTCCCCACGGCCGCCTCAACAGCGGCGCCTCACGATCCGACCAGCAGCACATCTGAGAGCTATGTGAGGTGGCTGGAGATCATGCGGCCGCTCGGAGTACAGGAGGTGCGGGGGAGACCAATGCCACTAAGGTTTGCTCTGGTAGTCATGCACATGAGTGGAACAGCGTCGTGGCGGTGGCAAGTCTTTGGAGGAGAATGAGACGGTGTTGTACCGATGAGCAACAGCATGTGAGGACTTTGGAGCTCGCCAAAATCGTGGTTACGTCGGTGGATCAGAGGGGAATCGGCGCGAGGAGACTGATGCTATGCCTACCGGCGATAAGCGGCATCAGAGGAGTTCTGAGATGGATTATCTGTACCTCATGGCAGAGGTTCCATTCATGCAAGCATCACGAGACATGGGTATCCCACAGGTGCAAAACCAACCGTCCTACAACCATCTTTCATTTTGTTTATGCTATGGGTTAAGTGGCAAAACATCATCGTTAATCTGTGTATGCATCTGGTTTGTACGAATGAAGGTTAGCTGGTTCTCAGCGCTGCAAGCTGATGGGCTGCCAGGCGATGAGATGAGTGCCTTACTTCTTGACCGGCTAGCAGATTTAAGGGTTCAAGTAAAGTTTCAAATACAGACTAAGATAGTGAAATTATTTACAGTCCAAGGTCTATTCTCAGCCTCCTTATGAACTGCGGTAACATCATTTGAGTTGCACAGAAGTACAAATGACCAAAGGCATCTAAATCAAATGTCACGTCATGGAACAACTTCAATCATTGCTAGAAGATGCACAAACAGATGAGGCTTCATGTGTTGTTAGGGATGTTAAGTCTAATGACTTGGGGTTCTGCTCCATGCGTTTAATTAACATTGTATGCAGTATTCCTTCGGTTTCCCCATTCAGAACCTTGAGCAGTGGTGATGATGCATTCAGGAAAAACTGTATTATCATGTACTTTTCCTAGAGGTTTGTCTCAGTTTGTTGTTCTACTTGGCTGCTTATTTATAGCTCTAGATTTTTTTTTTGCTGGTCAAGAAAGACGACCATAGGTTAAAAGTTTTTCATTTTGCGGTGTAAACATGCCTATTGTGGGTACACATCGGTATGTGTGAGAAATATTGCTACAACTACCATAAGTATTACTGTTACATCTCTAGATGATCCGGATGTCACAAAAGGAGGCTATCTTTTCTACCACTGTAAATGCCCTATGTCAAAGTTATGTTCTTCACATAATGTTCATTATAAATTGTACCAACGAGAAATTACATTTTCTTCTGTCTTGGGTATATATATACTTTCTTGCTACTTATGTGAGTAAAGAGAATTTTTTTTTTGCAGTGTCATAGTTTTGAACGAACAGTTCTTTGATTTGGGTTCCTCATCTGATATATGTGGTTCCTTTATGTGTGACCAGAAAATCAAATCGGCCATGTATTGGATTCAACTGAAATGCACATATTATCTCCTTGGCGACCAACCGGACTACGCGCTTGTGCCAACCGGGCAAGATCCAGTACCCAAAGAAGGGGCTCCGGTCACAGAGCCGGTCGGACCGGCCCGTGCGCCGGCCTGCTCGGCGCCAAATCTGGTCGACCGGGTTCCTCGAAGAATCTGCTGATGTGTCAAGTGGGCAATGGCCATATTTCAAGAGACACTATAAATAGCCCTTCTTCTATCTCTAAAAAGTTAGGCAGTACACTACAAGTTGTTCTTGAGCTCTCTCTCACATACTCCATTGCTAGAAACACCAAAAGCCTCAGATCTCCCTCCTCCTCCACCCAAACTCAAATCCCTCCGGGGAAATGATAGAGGAGGACCCGATCTACTGTTCTACCAAGCCAAACCCCATTCCCCCTTGTATTCATCAAGAAGCTTGCTACCTAGGGTTCCTTGGAAATCCTAGGTGGGCAAGAGTGGTTCGGAAGCATCCGGGCTGTGGATTTGCTCCTGACAAGATTGTGAAGGTTTGGAGGCTACCTCAAAGTCTACCACAAGTGAGTGAGCTATTCCTTCGTGGGATAGGCTCCGGAGAATAGGGTGAGCCTTCGTGGCACGGGGAATCCTTCGTGGGACCTCCACTCCTCCAAACGTGACGTACCTTCTTGCAAAGGAAGGGAATACGGGAATACATCCTCGTCTCCGCGCGCTATCGGTTATCTCTAACTGAACTCCTTACTTGTGATTTAACTGCCTGTGAGAGCCTTCGTGCTCGAGTTAGTTGTATCCTCATATAGGTTGTTTCACCTAGTTTGCATTAGGCTCACCTTTATATTCCGCAAAGCCTAATATTGCAAAGAAAGAATTAAAATCTGTATAAACCTATTCACCCCCCTCTAGGTTTACCATCTCTGAACTTTCAATTGGTATCAGAGCCTGGACTCTTATTAAGGGCTTCACCGCCTTAAGAGTGAAATGGAAAAACTATTCGAGGGTCTAGATGAAGACTCTAACCTTTCGGTTAGAGAAATGAAATCTTGATTCTTGGCATATGATGCCGAGAAGAAGAAAAAGGAGGATGACCTACAAAGCCAAATGGCAGAGATGACTGCCATGCTTAAGAACTTGACTAATGGGAATCCTAGTGGGGGTTCGGCCTCTCAAGGAAGTTTCCATCAAGTCAACCATGATTATCCCAAAAACACTTCACCCATGCCTCATATAAACCATAGTGGGACCGTTCCCCATTTTGATGGAACTCACTTTCCTTTTTGGAAATCTGCTATGGAATCTCATATTCGCAGCTGCAGTGTGGAGCTATGGGAGATCATTGTTCATGGATACCACTACAAGAAAAGTTCTGATAGACAACGTCTCAAAATCGTCTGCTAAGGGGTATTTTTCGTCGCCTATGGGCCTAACCCGACGATATGGGTTCTGTTGTCGAAACTGCATCAGCCAAAGTCCTACGACGATTTTTTCGGTCCGTCGCGCTTGGGCGCCCTTCCGCCACGGAAAATCGGACTGTTGCCCAAGTGTTTCCGGGAGCCCGTTGACTGCTGACGTCATGCAAACTGACACGTGGTAGACGCCGTTAACTGGCAGTTAACGGCGTTAACCGGCTGAAACCACGTGGTAGATGGTAGGCCCACACGTGGCCTGCCACATCTTAAGCGGGCCGGCCCATTAAGTTTGCGGGCCGGGCCAGCTGACTTAGTTTGACCGGTCAACTATATAGCTGGGCTGGTCCATTAGTTACGTGGGTCGGGCCTAACCTCTAAGGTTGACTGGTCAAAACTTTAATGGGCCGGCCCACTAAGCATGTGGGCCGGGCGGAATGCACTCGTTTGACCGGTCAACAGGCAAAAGGGCCGGCCCACAAGACATGTGGGACCCACTTTCCTGTTATCGGGCCGGCCCATTTAACTAGTGCGGTCCACCTTAAAGCAACTGGGCCGGCCCAAGAAGTTATTGGGCCGGCCCAATTAGCATGTGGGTCCCACTTTCCTGCTATCGGGCCGGCCCATTTAGTACGTGGGGTCCACAATAGATCAAATGGGCTGGCCCAACAAGAAAGTGGACCGGGCCAAAAACACAGGTGGGTCCCACTTTCCTGTTAAAGGGCCGGCCCATTTAGTATGTGGGGTCCACCATATAGCAAGTGGGCCGGCCCAACAATATAGTGGGCCGGGCCAAAAACACAGGTGGGTCCCACTTTCCAGTTAAAGGGCCGGCCCATTTAGTATGTGGGGTCCACCATATAGCAATTGGGCTGGCCCAACAAGATAGTGGGCCGGGCCAAAAACACAGGTGGGTCCCACTTCCCTGTTAAAGGGCCGGCCCATTTAGTATGTGGGGTCCACCATATAGCAAGTGGGCCGGGCCAACAAGATAGTGGGCCGGGCCAAAAACACATGTGGGTCCCACTTTCCTGTTAAAGGGCCGGCCCATTTAGTATGTGGGGTCCACCATATAGCAAGTGGGCTGGCCCAACAAGATAGTCGGACGGCCCAGTAAGCAGGTGGGGCCCACTTTCCTGTTAACGGGCCGGCCCAATAAGTAGGTGGCCGACCCAAAATGAAAGTGGGTCCCACACTACTGTAAGTGGGCCGGCCCAATCTGTTGTAGGGCCCTGGTTGTTTGACTAGTCAACTTGCATTAAATTTCATGAGCCTAAAATCTGGTATCAATGATACACACAATTACATACACAAATAAAATAACTAGGAAAATTACAAGGCAATTAATGTGCCCAAATAAAAAATTACATAGAATCATTGAGGACTTCTATTAGCATCATAAATAACACGTTGACATTTGGCAATCGCCTTGATTGAATCTTGTGTACTCTTGGTCAACATATCAGCTACAGATCTTAAAGCAGCAATACCATGTCTTTTATAAAGTACAGCCTTGAGATATTTACTGTTTGATGAAAGGAATGGTCTAGGTTGACGGCTATGAGAGGATGCATCAGAAGAAAGATCAGAACTTTTTGTGGGCCTCTCTTCTGATGAAGATTGCTTCATCACAACTGCATTCTGATAATAATGCAAAAATGAGTTAAACGATGAACTATGCAAACATGTATTAAGCATTGTCGATATGAGATAGTCACAAGTACTAAGCACAGACTTACATTATATCGTTGCATAGGCTCACCCCGGAACCTTTTTTGCGCTCTATCTTCTACTAAGGACTTCTTCATTACACCTGCATTCTAGTAATATGCAACATAGTTACAACAGTGAACTATTCAAACATTTATTATGCAATGTAGATATAAGATAATAACAAGTTCCATAAATAAGACAATGTATGGAACTTGTACTAAGCACAGACTTACATCATAATGTTGCACAGGGTCGCTTTGGCGACTATCTTCTAATGATGACTGCTTCATTAAAACTGCATTCTGCAATATTGCAAACATAGTTACAACAATTAACTATTCAAACATGTATTACGCAATGTAGAGATCAGATAACAGCATGTAGCAGAAATAAGCACAAGATAAGATAAGATGCATGTACTGAGCACATACTGGCTCGCTGCAGGTCCTTCTCTTGTGTGCACTAGTCGTGGTCGACATGCGTATCATTTTAGGTTCAGCCATCAAGTGAAATGCTAATCCTCCTGCTCCATTGTCCTTAATCTGTGTTTAGATATCACATTTAAGACCAAGTCAGCTGGTTTCAAATAACAAAAAACTTGAGCTGCCAAATGAATAAGCCAATATTTACCAGATATCAGATTAAAACCAACTAGATGTTGCTTTTCATGAGATACGAATTTCAGACATTCAGATTTAGAGTAGGGTAATGCCAAGGTTTTCCACATAAAGTAAACTGGCATTAAGAATGACCAAATGTCAGGTTCAAATCACCTTCGCAGTTGCTCCAAGACAAGCATATCAAATAGGCAGAAACATAGTAAAGCATGAATGGCATTGCTATGGCAGGGTTCCAAGTGTTAATCTCTTGCATAAGGAACAATGCATATAGGTCATAGATAATAACGGAAGTAAACTGCCAAAATTACCAACCAAGAACTCAGATTCCAACCTTCCCTAGCGTCCCCGTTGTTAATGTTGGATATTCTAATAAGTGGTTCGCATGATCAATCCCTAGGAAAAATAACATTGACAAGTTAGTCTACGATAATACAAAGACCAGACATGCACGCAGCAATAACTATGCAAGCTGTGCGACAGGAGCATTCATGGAAAAAAATAGCTATAAGCTAAAGACGACGTATAAGAGCAAGCAGATTGGAAATGCACATAGCATGATTATAAAAGCAGTGTGAGAATAGCAGGCACGAGAAAACAGCTAGCGGCTAGCGGTGAGCTAATGACATGGTATAAGAACAACCAGATTGGAAATGCCCATAGCATGACTATAAAAGGAATAGCATGCAGTACAAAAACAGTTGGCAGCAAATGAATGGGTATAAGGCTATAAGTATGTGGATGCACACAGGTGTCAGTAGAATGAACAGGATGGTAGCGACCGGATAATGCTTTTGTACTGTACAATATTTAAACGAACTTCATGCGAAGTAACACATCAAGAAAGTTAATGGCATATGAGATATGCAAATAACTACACAAAACATGGCTAAAGAAACACCGCGATCTAACGGGCCAGCGTACTAACCAAGCTGCGGCGGGGTGGACGGGGGCGGCAACTTGCATTCCAGCGGCGGCGAACGCGGGAGACGATGAGTCGACCCTGTTTCAGTAGAAGCGGGCGTTAGTGAAGCAGATCTGGTTGGCTGACAAGGGATTCGGTGAAGTTGATACAGCCGGTGCGCCGAGCTAGTCGGTGGAATAGATCGGCTTCTGTGGAGGGGGGACGCGGTGAAGTAGACCCGGTTCCGATGGAGAGGATCCGATGCGTCGACAGGAAAGGCGTTGATTGCTATGCTGTGGATGAGGTCGGCGGTGAAGCAGATCCGTCGGTGGCGAGGTCGGCGGTGAAGCAGATCCGTCGGTGGCGAGGTCGGCGGTGAAGCAGATCCATCGGTGGCGAGGGCGGCGGGGGAGCGGATCAGGTGGGTGGACAGCCAACACGATAAGGCTACGCTGTGGAGGAGTATGCCGGCGGCAAAGCAGATCTAGTACTGTAGAGAGTCAGAGCTTTGGCGTGTGAGAGTATTTTTGAGCTAATGGGGCGAATGGTTGGTGGGTGGGTGTGGGCCTGTGGGGAGGGTTCGGGATCTAGGCAAGATATTTCATTGTTACCGAATGAGCCCTCCATGGTCGGTGGGTTGTAACTTCCGGACCAGGGTTAAAAGGGTAAAACTGGTCACGGGATTTTCGAATGGATTCGGCGGGATGATTTGGCGCGGGGCCGAAATTTTCAGTTTCAAGCTACGAGCAGAACGACAAAAATAATGTTCTTCCCCAGGGAGCTCTCCTCTTCTCTTTCTCTCTCGAGTCTCTCTCACTCCCCCGGCTCCTCTCCCCCTTCTCTCCGGCGGCCTCGCCGGCCGGAGACGAGGCCAACTTCTCTCTGTATATCGTACACCCTCCGAACTAAATTAATTGATTCAACTTTCCTTAGACGTGTATGTATCTAGAGTAAAAACATGTGTGGATACATCCATATTTAGATAAGCAAAGTTGAGTCAGCTAATTTGGATCCAAGGGAGTTAGTGTTGTTGTAAGCTTAGATCCAGTGTTTCCCATGAGCAGAGTGGCGCAATGGAGTCTGGGATCTCGTCATCGGCTTCAGATCTGGCCTATGGTGAATCTGGCGGATCAGATCTGGCGGATCTTGCCGGCCAAACCCCGATCTGGTGCCATCAAGGTGATGGCGCTAACGGTGAGGCTTGCTTTGGTCAGTGCTTCAGATCTGGCCAACGGGGAAGTCAAGCTGCTAACGTTCACAAGCTCGGGGCATACGACGGCGTCATCCGTCTTGCCCGTGAACATCTTGGCCTTTCAGCGGCCCTTCTCAGAGCCAATATGCTGTTGCTGAGGCCATTCTTCTCCTTCGTCCTGGCGACTACCGGTGACACCGTCCCAAGTGGTGCGTCCCCGGCGACGGAGTTGCTGGAAAGGATGCGGAGCAGAGATCTGATGTGCGGTTGATGTCTACTTCCCCCTCCTTTTCCTGTAGACAGTGTTGGGCCTCCAAGAGAAGAGGTTTGTAGAACAGCAGCAAGTTTTCCCTTAAGTGGATCACCCAAGGTTTATCGAACTCAGGGAGGAAGAGGTCAAAGATATCCCTCTCATGCAACCACAAAGCAAGAAGTCTCTTGTGTCCCCAACACACCAAATAGGTGCACTAGTTCGGCGAAGAGATAGTGAAATACAGGTGGTATGAATATATATGAGCAGTAGCAACGGTGCCAGAAAATAGCTTGCTGGCGTGTAGTTGATGGTGGTAGTATTGCAGCAGTAGTAACACAGTAAAACAGTAAACAAGCAGCGATAGCAGTATTCAGGAACAAGGCCTAGGGATTACACTTTCACTAGTGGACACTCTCAATATTGATCACATAACAGAATAGATAAATGCATACTCTACACTCTTGTTGGATGATGAACACATTGCGTAGGATTACACGAACCCTCAATGCCGGAGTTAACAAGCTCCACAATTAATGTTCATATTTTAGTAACCTTATAGTGTAAGATAGATCAAAAGACTAAACCAAGTACTAACATAGCATGCACACTGTCACCTTCATGCATATGTAGGAGGAATAGATCACATCAATACTATCATAGCAATAGTTAACTTCGCAATCTACAAGAGATCATGATCATAGCATAAACCAAGTACTAACACGGATGCACACACTGTCACCATTACAACGTGTAGGAGGAATAGAACTACTTTAATAACATTGCTAGAGTAGCACATAGATAAATTGTGATACAAACACATTGCAATCATAAAGAGATATAAATAAGCACCTCACTATGCCATTCAACAGTGAATAAGTATTCTGTGAAATATAGCCTAAGAGACCCACACGGTGCACACACTGTCACCTTTACACACGTGGGACAAGGAGTCTCCGGAGATCACATAAGTAAAACTCACTTGACTAGCATAATGACATCTAGATTACAAGCATCATCATATGAATCTCAATCATGTAAGGCAGCTCATGAGATTATTGTATTGAAGCACATAGGAGAGAGATTAACCACATAGCTACCGGTACAGCCCCGAGCCTCGATGGAGAACTACTCCCTCCTCATGGGAGCAGCAGCGGTGATGAAGATGGCGGTGGAGATGGCAGCGGTGTCGATGGAGAAGCCTTCCGGGGGCACTTCCCCGTCCCGGCGGCGTGCCGGAACAGAGACTCCTGTCCCCGCATCTTGGCTTCGCGATGGCGGCGGCTCGGAAGGTTTACGTGGATTTCGTCGAACGCATCGGGGTTTTCGATCCAGGGGCTTTATATAGGCGAAGAGGCGGCACAGAGGGCTTCTGGGGCCCACACCATAGGGCGGCGCGGCCCCTCCGGCCGCGCGCCAGGTGTGGTGTGGGGCCCCCGTGGCTCCCCTCCGGCGGCTCTCGGGTGTTCTGGATGGTTCCGGGAAAAATAGGAACCTCGGGCGTTGATTTCGTCCGATTCCGAGAATATTTCGTTACTAGGATTTCTGAAACCAAAAATAGCAGAAAACGAACGGCACTTCGGCATCTTGTTAATAGGTTAGTTCCAGAAAATGCACGAATATGACATAAAGTGTGCATAAAACATGTAGATAACATCAATAATGTGGCATGGAACATAAGAAATTATCGATACGTCGGAGACGTATCAGCATCCCCAAGCTTAGTTCTGCTCGTCCCGAGCAGGTAAAACGATAACAAAGATAATTTCTGGAGTGACATGCCATCATAAACTTGATCATACTATTTGTAAAGCATATGTAGTGAATGCAGCGATCAAAACAATGGTAATGACATGAGTAAACAACTGAATCATAAAGCAAAGACTTTTCATGAATAGCACTTTCAAGACAAGCATCAATAAGTCTTGCATAAGAGTTAACTCATAAAGCAATAATTCAAAGTAGAGGTATTGAAGCAACACAAAGGAAGATGAAGTTTCAGCGGTTGCTTTCAACTTATAACATGTATATCTCATGGATAATTGTCAATGCAAAGCAATATAACAAATGCAATATGCAAATATGTAAGAATCAATGCAAAGTTCACACAAGTGTTTGCTTCTTGAGGTGGAGAGAAATAGGTGAACTGACTCAACATAAAAGTAAAAGAATGGTCCTTTAAAGAGGAAAGCATCGATTGCTATATTTGTGCTAGAGCTTTGATTTTGAAAACATAAAGAGAGCATAAAAATAAAGTTTTGAGAGGTGTATGTTGTTGTCAACGAATGGTAGCGGGTACTCTAACCCCCTTGCCAGACAAACCTTCAAAGAGCGGCTCCCATTTTATTTTGTTTTTGGATGGCACTCCTTCCAACCTTTCTTTCACAAACCATGGCTAACCGAATCCTCGGGTGCCTGCCAACAATCTCATACCATGAAGGAGTACCTTTTTATTTTAGTTTTATTATGATGACACTCATCCCAACCTTTGCTTACACAAGCCATGGCTAACCGAATCTTCGGGTGCCGTCCAACAATCACATACCATGGAGGAGTGTCTATTTTCGTTAATTAATTTGGGACTGGGAATCCCATTGCCAGCTCTTTTTGCAAAATTATTGGATAAGCGGATGAAGCCACTAGTCCATTGGTGAAAGTTGCCCAACAAGATTGAAAGATAAACACCACATACTTCCTCATGAGCTATAAAACATTGACACAAATCAGAGGTGATAAATTTTGAATTGTTTAAAGGTAGCACTCAAGCAATTTACTTTGGAATGGCGGAGAAATACCATGTAGTAGGTAGGTATGGTGGACACAAATGGCATAGTGTTGTTTGGCTCAAGGATTTGGATGCATGAGAAGTATTCCCTCTCGATACAAGGTTTAGGCTAGCAAGGTTGTTTGAAACAAACACAAGTATGAACTAGTACAGCAAAACTCACATAAAAGACATATTACAAGCATTATAAGACTATACATTGTCTTCCTTGTTGTTCAAACACCTTACTAGAAATTATCTAGACCTTAGAGAGACCAATTATGCAAACCAAATTTAGCATGCTCTATGTATTCTTCACTAATAGGTGCAAAGTATATGATGCAAGAGCTTAAACATGAGCACAACAATTGCCAAGTATCACATTACCCAAGACATTATAGCAATTACTACATGTATCATTTTCCAATTCCAACCATATAACAATTTAACAAAGAGGAAACTTCGCCATGAATATTATGAGCTAAGAACACATGTGTTCATACGAACCAGCGGAGCGTGTCTCTCTCCCACACAAGCATGATGTAATCCAATTTATTGAAACACAAACAAAAAGAAAAGCACACAGACGCTCCAAGTAAAGTACATAAGATGTGACTGAATAAAAATATAGTTTCAAGAGAAGGAACCTGATAATTTGTCGGTGAAGAAGGGGATGCCTTGGGCATCCCCAAGCTTAGATGCTTGAGTCTTCTTGAAATATGCAGGGATGAACCACCGGGGCATCCCCAAGCTTAGACTCTTCACTCTTCTTGATCATAGTATATCATCCTCCTCTCTTGACCCTTGAAAACTTCCTCCACACCAAACTCGAAACAACTCATTAGAGGGTTAGTGCACAATCAAAAACTCACATGTTCAGAGGTGACACAATCATTCTTAACACTTCTGGACATTGCTCAAAGCTACTGGAGTTTAATGGAACAAAGAAATCCATCCCACATAGCAAAAGAAGCAATGCGAAATAAAAGGCAGAATCTGTCAAAATAGAACAGTCCGTAAAGATGAATTTTAAAATGGCACCAGACTTGCTCAGATGAAAATGCCCAAATTGAATGAAAGTTGCGTACATATCTGAGGATCACTCACGTAAATTGGCATAATTTTATGAGTTACCTACAGAGAATTTTGCCCAGATTCGTGACAGCAAGAAAACAGTTTCTGCGCAGTAATCCAAATCTAGTATGAACTTTTCTATCAACGACTTTACTTGGCACAACAAAACAAAAAACTAAGATAAGGAGAGGTTGCTACAGTAGTAAACAACTTCCAAGACACAAAATAAAAACAAGGTACTGTAGCAAAATAACACATGGGTTATCTCCCAAGAAGTTCTTTTCTTTATAGCCATTAAGATGGGCTCAGCAGTTTTAATGATGCACTTGCTAGAAATAGTATTTGAAGCAAAAGAGAGCATCAAGAGGCAAATCCAAAACACATTTAAGTCTAACATGCTTCCTATGCATAGGAATCTTGTAAATAAATAAGTTCATGAAGAGCAAAGTAACAAGCATAGGAAGATAAAACAGGTGTAGCTTCAAAAATTTCAGCATATAGAGAGGTGTTTTAGTAACATGAAAATTTTTGCAACCATATTTTCCTCTCTCATAATAACTTTCAGTAGTGTCATGAGCAAACTCAACAATATAACTATCAAATGAAACATTCTTATCATGAGTCTCATGCATAAAATTATTACTCTCCACATAGGCATAATCAATTTCATTAGTTGTAGTGGGAGCAAATTCAACAAAGTAGCTATCATTATTATTCTCATCAAGTGTAGGAGGCATAGTATAATCACAACAAAATTTACTCTCCATAGTAGGTGGCACCAAAAGACCACTATCATTATAATCATCATAAATAGGAGGCAAAGTATCATCAAAGAAAATTTTCTCCTCAATGCTTGGGGGACTAAAAAGATCATGAAAACCAGCTTCCCCAAGCTTAGAACTTTCTATATTATTATCAACAATGGTGTTCAAAGCGTTCATACTAATATTACTACCATCATGCAAATAAGATTCCATAGGTTTTTTAACTTTCGCATCAAACAATCCATGTTTTAAATCAGGAAATAGAAATAGAAGCTCACTCTTGTCCATTATGCCAAACTAGTGTAAACAAGAAACAAAAAGATGCAATTGCAGGATCTAAAGGAAATAGCTTCGAGCACAAACACAATGGCGCCAGAAAAGTACTTTACCTGGAACCGAAGTATGAGTGCCTTTTACCTTTCCTCCCCGGCAACGGCGCCAGAAAAGTGCTTGATGTCTACTTCCCCCTCCTTTTCCTGTAGACAGTGTTGGGCCTCCAAGAGCAGAGGTTTGTAGAACAGCAGCAAGTTTTCCCTTAAGTGGATCACCCAAGGTTTATCGAACTCAGGGAGGAAGAGGTCAAAGATATCTCTCTCATGCAACCCTGCAACCACAAAGCAAGAAGTATCTTGTGTCCCCAACACACCAAATAGGTGCACTAGTTCGGCGAAGAGATAGTGAAATACAGGTGGTATGAATATATATGAGCAGTAGCAACGGTGCCAGAAAATAGCTTGCTGGCGTGTAGTTGATGGTGGTAGTATTGCAGCAGTAGTAACACAGTAAAACATTAAACAAGCAGCGATAGCAGTATTCAGGAACAAGGCCTAGGGATTACACTTTCACTAGTGGACACTCTCAATATTGATCACATAACAGAATAGATAAATGCATACTCTACACTCTTGTTGGATGATGAACACATTGCGTAGGATTACACGAACCCTCAATGCCGGAGTTAACAAGCTCCACAATTAATGTTCATATTTTAGTAACCTTATAGTGTAAGATAGATCAAAAGACTAAACCAAGTACTAACATAGCATGCACACTGTCACCTTCATGCATATGTAGGAGGAATAGATCACATCAATACTATCATAGCAATAGTTAACTTCGCAATCTACAAGAGATCATGATCATAGCATAAACCAAGTACTAACACGGATGCACACACTGTCACCATTACATCGTGCAGGAGGAATAGAACTACTTTAATAACATTGCTAGAGTAGCACATAGATAAATTGTGATACAAACACATTGCAATCATAAAGAGATATAAATAAGCACCTCACTATGCCATTCAACAGTGAATAAGTATTCTGTGAAATATAGCCTAAGAGACCCACACGGTGCACACACTGTCACCTTTACACACGTGGGACAAGGAGTCTCCGGAGATCACATAAGTAAAACTCACTTGACTAGCATAATGACATCTAGATTACAAGCATCATCATATGAATCTCAATCATGTAAGGCAGCTCATGAGATTATTGTATTGAAGCACATAGGAGAGAGATTAACCACATAGCTACCAGTACATCCCCGAGCCTCGATGGAGAACTACTCCCTCCTCATGGGAGCAGCAGCGGTGATGAAGATGGCGGTGGAGATGGCAGCGGTGTCGATGGAGAAGCCTTCCGGGGGCACTTCCCCGTCCCGGTGGCGTGCCGGAACAGAGACTCCTGTCCCCCAGATCTTGGCTTCGCGATGGCGGCGGCTCTGGAAGGTTTCTGTGGATTTCATCGAACGCATCAGGGTTTTCGATCCAGGGGCTTTATATAGGCGAAGAGGCGGCGCAGGAGGGCTTCTGGGGGGCCCACACCATAGGGCGGCGCGGCCCCCCCTCTGGCCGCGCCAGGGTGTGGTGTGGGGCCCCCAGGGCTCCCCTCTGGCGGCTCTCAGGTGTTCTGGATGGTTCCGGGAAAAATAGGAACCTGGGCGTTAATTTCGTCCGATTCCGAGAATATTTCGTTACTAGGATTTCTGAAACAAAAAACAGCAGAAAACAGGAACTGGCACTTCGGCATCTTGTTAATAGGTTAGTTCCAAAAAATGCACGAATATGACATAAAGTGTGCATAAAACATGTAGATAACATCAATAATGTGGCATGGAACATAAGAAATTATCGATACGTCGGAGACGTATCAGCGGTCCAGAAGGACTCGATTGATTTTCTTCTATATGTTTTGGGGTCCTTTTTGTAAAGTTGCAGGTCCTATTAGTTATTGTCTAGTTCTTTTGGACCTCTATGTAATTTTTTGGACTAGTTTCCATTTGCAACGATAAACTTGAATTTTGACAAGTTCACGGGAAAAAAAATTCTTTGCACATATGGCCTATCATGTATGAACATTCTTAAGATTTAAACTACTATATGTAATGGCCAGCACTTGCGCAAGGGGCTCGTCTAGTGCGCACTAGTTTCCATTAGCACCGATAAATTTGAATCTTGACAAGTTCTTGGAAGAAAAAATTGATTCACATATAGCTTATCATGTATGAATATTATTGGGATTCAAACTATACATATATGGCCAACACGTGTGCAAGGGGGTCCTCTAATGTGCACTAGTTTCCATTTGCACTGATAAATTTGAATCTTTACAAGTTCTCGGAAAAAAATTGCTTCACACATATGCCCTATCATGTATGAACATTATTGGGATTCATATTATATATAGATGGCCAACACTTGTGCAAGGGGGTCCTCTAATCCCTAATCCCTAATTATACCCTAAACATACACCCTAAACACCCTAAACACTAAACCCTAAACCCTAGACCCTAAACCCTAAACACTACACCCTAAACCCTAAACCCTAAACCCTAACCCTAGACCCTAAATCCTAAACACTAAACCCCAAACCCCAAACCCCAAACCCTAAACCCTAGACCCTAAACCCTACACCCTAATTAACCCTAACCCTAAACCCCTAGCTAGATAACCCTAAACCCTAATTAAACCCTACATATATATAGGCCAACGACACTTCATTGCGCATCAAGCAGGCGACGAACTAATTAGCGCTGATAAATTAATTAACTTGAATGTTGACAAGTTCTCTCGAATGAAAACACATTTGATTAAGTTGCCTCATAATATATATACAATTAGTGTGCATGCGCGCATGTCATACCTTGCACATATCATTCGTGCATATATTTCAATATATATCTGAACATATTCTTGGGGATATATATATTTCAATCTCTCTCTCGATCTATATATCGTTGGTGGCCAAAAAACACACTTATATACGCATGCACTTTATGCGCAAAGGTGCGGGTGCCTCTAATTAATATGTGTGCACTCGATCGATATATGATCCATAAACCTTAAACCCTAAAACCCTAATCCCTAATCCCTAATTATACCCTAAACATACACCCTAAACACTTAACCCTAAACCCTAGACCCTAAACCCTAAACACTACACCCTAAACCCTAAACCCTAAACCCTAAACACTAAACACTAAACCCTAAACCCTAACCCTAGACCCTAAACCCTAAACCCTAAACCCTAAACCCCAAACCCTAAACCCTAGACCCTAAACCCTAAACCCTAATTAACCCTAACCCTAAAACCCTAGCTAGATAACCATAAACCCTAATTAAACCCAACATATATATAGGCCAACGACACTTCATTGCGCATCAAGCAGGCGACCAAGTAATTAGCGCTGATAAATTAATTAACTTGAATTTTGACAAGTTCTCTCGAATGAAAACACATTTGATTAAGTTGCCTCATAATATATATACAATTAGTGTGCATGCGCGCATGTCATACCTTGCACATATCATTCGTGCATATATTTCAATATATATCTGAACATATTCTTGGGGATATATATATTTCAATATCTCTCTCGATCTATATATCGTTGGTGGCCAAAAAACACACTTATATACGCATGCACTTTATGCGCAAAGGCGCGGGTGCCTCTAATTAATATGTGTGCACTCGATCGATATATGATCCCTAAACCTTAAACCCTAAAACCCTAATCCCTAATCCCTAATTATACCCTAAACGTACACCCTAAACACTAAACCCTAAACCCTAGACCCTAAACCCTAAACACTACACCCTAAACCCTAAACCCTAAACCCTAAACACTAAACACTAAACCCTAAACCCTAACCCTAGACCCTAAACCCTAAACCCCAAACCCTAAACCCTAAACCCTAGACCCTAAACCCTAAACCCTAAACACTAAACACTAAACCCTAGACCCTAAACCCTAAACCCTAAACCCTAATTAAACCCAACATATATATAGGCCAACGACACTTCATTGCGCATCAAGCAGGTGACCAACTAATTAGCGCTGATAAATTAATTAACTTGAATTTTGACAAGTTCTCTCGAATGAAAACACATTTGATTAAGTTGCCTCATAATATATATACAATTAGTGTGCATGCGCGCATGTCATACCTTGCACATATCATTCGTGCATATATTTCAATATATATCTGAACATATTCTTGGGGATATATATACATTTCAATCTCTCTCTCGATCTATATATCGTTGGTGGCCAAAAAATACACTTATATACGCATGCACTTTATGCGCAAAGGCGCGGGTGCCTCTAATAATGTGTTTGTGCACTCGATCGATGATCCCTAAACCTTAAACCCTAAAACCCTAATCCCTAATCCCTAATTATACCCTAAACGTACACCCTAAACACCCTAAACACTAAACCCTAAACCCTAGACCCTAAACCCTAAACACTACACCCTAAACCCTAAACCCTAAACACTAAACCCTAAACCCTAACCCTAGACCCTAAACCCTAAACCCTAAACCCTAAACCCCAAACCCTAAACCCTAAACCCTAGACCCTAAACCCTAATTAACCCTAACCCTAACACCCTAAAACCCTAGCTAGATACCCCTAAACCCTAAACCCTAATTAAACCCTACATATATATAGGCCAACGACACTTCATTGCGCATCAAGCAGGCGACCAACTAATTAATTAGCGCTGATAAATTAATTAACTTGAATTTTGACAAGTTCTCTCGAATGAAAACACATTTGATTAATTAGTTGCCTCATAATATATTTATATACAATTAGTGTGCATGCGCGCATGTCATACCTTGCACATATATATATATATATATATCATTCTTGCATATATTTCAATATATATCTGAACATATTCTTGGGGATATATATACATTTCAATCTCTCTCGATCTATATATCGTTGGTGGCCAAAAAACACACTTATATACCCATGCACTTTATGCGCAAAGGCGCGGGTGCCTCTAATAATGTGTGTGTGCACTCGATCGATGATCCCTAAACCTTTAAACCCTAAAACCCTAGTCCCTAATCCCTAATTATACCCTAAACGTACACCCTAAACACCCTAAACACTAAACCCTAAACCCTAGACCCTACACCCTAAACACTACACCCTAAACCCTAAATACTATACACCCTAATCCTAAACCCTAAACCCTAGACCCTAAACCCTACACCCTAAACCCTAAAACTAAACCCCAAACCCTAAACCCTAATTAACCCTAACCCTAACCCTAAAACCCTAGCTAGATAACCCTAAACCCTAAACCCTAATTAAATCCTACATATATATAGGCCAACGACACTTCATTGCGCATCAAGCAGGCGACCAACTAATTAGCGCTGATAAATTAATTAACTTGAATTTTGACAAGTTCTCTCGAATGAAAACACATCTGATTAATTAGTTGCCTCATAATATATATATACAATTAGTGTGCATGCGCGCATGTCATACCTTGCACATATCATTCGTGCATATATTTCAATATATATCTGAACATATTCTTGGGGATATATATACATTTCAATCTATCTCTATCTATATATCGTTGGTGGCCAAAAAACACATTTATATACGCATGCACTTTATGCGCAAAGGCGCGGGTGCCTCTAATAATGTGTGTGTGCACTCGATCGATGATCCCTAAACCTTAAACCCTAAAACCCTAATCCCTAATCCCTAATTATACCCTAAACGTACACCCTAAACACCCTAAACACTAAACCCTAAACCCTAGACCCTAAACACTACACCCTAAACCCTAAACCCTAAACACTAAACACTAAACCCTAACCCTAGACCCTAAACCCTAAACCCCAAACCCTAAACCCTAAACCCTAGACCCTAAACCCTAATTAACCCTAACCCTAACACCCTAAAACCCTAGCTAGATAACCCTAAACCCTAAATCCTAATTAAACCCTACATATATATAGGCCAACGACACTTCATTGCGCATCAAGCAGGCGACCAACTAATTAATTAGCGCTGATAAATCAATTAACTTGAATTTTGACAAGTTCTCTCGAATGAAAACACATTTGATTAATTAGTTGCCTCACAATATATATATATACAATTAGTGTGCATGCGCGCATGTCATACCTTGCACATATATATATATATATATCATTCGTGCATATATTTCAATATATATCTAAACATATTCTTGGGGATATATATACATTTCAATCTCTCTCGATCTATATATCGTTGGTGGCCAAAAACACACTTATATACGCATGCACTTTATGCGCAAAGGCGCGGGTGCCTCTTATAATGTGTGTGTGCACTCGATCGATGATCCCTAAACCTTAAACCCTAAAACCCTAATCCCTAATACCTAATTATACCCTAAACATACACCCTAAACACCCTAAACACTAAACCATAAACCCTAGACCCTAAACCCTAAACACTAAACACTAAACCCTAGACCCTAAACCCTAAACCCTAAACCCTAATTAAACCCTACATATATATAGGCCAACGACACTTCATTGCGCATCAAGCAGGCGACCAACTAATTAGCGCTGATAAATTAATTAACTTGAATTTTGAAAAGTTCTCTCGAATGAAAACACATTTGATTAAGTTGCCTCATAATATATATATATACAATTAGTGTGCATGCGCGCATGTCATACCTTGCACATATCATTCGTGCATATATTTCAATATATATCTGAACATATTCTTGGGGATATATATACATTTCAATCTCTCTCTCGATCTATATATCGTTGGTGGCAAAAATTAAACACACACTTATATACGCATGCACTTTATACGCAAAGGCGCGGGTGCCTCTAATAATGTGTGTGTGCACTCGATCGATGATCCCTAAACCTTAAATCCTAACACCCTAATCCCTAATTATACCCTAAATGTACACCCTAAACCCTAAACCCTAAACACTAAACCCTAAACCCTAGACCCTAAACCCTAAACACTACACCCTAAACCCTAAACACTAAACACTAAACCCTAAACCCTAACCCTAGACCCTAAACCCTAAACCCTAAACCCTAAACCCCAAACCCTAAACCCTAAACCCTAGACCTTAAACCCTAATTAACCCTAACCCTAACCCTAAAACCCTAGCTAGATAACCCTAAACCCTAAACCCTAATTAAACCCTACATATATATTGGCCAACGACACTTCATTGCACATCAAGCAGGCGACCAACTAATTAGCGCTGATAAATTAATTAACTTGAATTTTGAAAAGTTCTCTCGAATGAAAACACATTTGATTAAGTTGCCTCATAATATATATACAATTAGTGTGCATGCGCGCATGTCATACCTTGCACATATCATTCGTGCATATATTTCAATATATATCTGAACATATTCTTGGGGATATATATACATTTCAATCTCTCTCTATCTATATATCGTTGGTGGCCAAAAAACACACTTATATACGCATGCACTTTATGCGCAAAAGCGTGGGTGCCTCTAATAATGTGTGTGTGCACTCGATCGATGACCCCTAAACCTTAAACCCTAAAACCCTAATCCCTAATCCCTAATTATACCCAAAACGTACACCCTAAACACCCTAAACACTAAACCCTAAACCCTAGACCCTAAACACTACACCCTAAACCCTAAACCCTAAACACTAAACACTAAACCCTAACCCTAGACCCTAAACCCTAAACCCCAAACCCTAAACCCTAAACCCTAGACCCTAAACCCTAATTAACCCTAACCCTATCACCCTAAAACCCTAGCTAGATAACCCTAAACCCTAAATCCTAATTAAACCCTACATATATATAGGCCAACGACACTTCATTGCGCATCAAGCAGGCGACCAACTAATTAATTAGCGCTGATAAATTAATTAACTTGAATTTTGACAAGTTCTCTCGAATGAAAACACATTTGATTAATTAGTTGCCTCACAATATATATATATATACAATTAGTGTGCATGCGCGCATGTCATACCTTGCACATATATATATATCATTCGTGCATATATTTCAATATATATCTAAACATATTCTTGGGGATATATATACATTTCAATCTCTCTCGATCTATATATCGTTGGTGGCCAAAAACACACTTATATACGCATGCACTTTATGCGCAAAGGCGCGGGTGCCTCTAATAATGTGTGTGCACTCGATCGATGATCCCTAAACCTTAAACCCTAAAACCCTAATCCCTAATCCCTAATTATACCCTAAACATACACCCTAAACACCCTAAACACTAAACCCTAAACCCTAGACCCTAAACCCTAAACACTAAACCCTAGACCCTAAACCCTAAACCCTAATTAAACCCTACATATATATAGGCCAACGACACTTCATTGCGCATCAAGCAGGCGACCAACTAATTAGCGCTGATAAATTAATTAACTTGAATTTTGAAAAGTTCTCTCGAATGAAAACACATTTGATTAAGTTGCCTCATAATATATATATATATACAATTAGTGTGCATGCGCGCATGTCATACCTTGCTCATATCATTCGTGCATATATTTCAATATATATCTGAACATATTCTTGGGGATATATATACATTTCAATCTCTCTCTCGATCTATATATCGTTGGTGGCAAAAATTAAACACACACTTATATACGCATGCACTTTATGCGCAAAGGCGCGGGTGCCTCTAATAATGTGTGTGTGCACTCGATCGATGATCCCTAAACCTTAAATCCTAACACCCTAATCCCTAATTATACCCTAAACGTACACCCTAAACCCTAAACACTAAACCCTAAACCCTAGACCCTAAACCCTAAACACTACACCCTAAACCCTAAACACTAAACACTAAACCCTAAACCCTAACCCTAGACCCTAAACCCTAAACCCTAAACCCTAAACCCCAAACCCTAAACCCTAAACCCTAGACCTTAAACCCTAATTAACCCTAACCCTAACCCTAAAACCCTAGCTAGATAACCCTAAACCATAAACCCTAATTAAACCCTACATATATATAGGCCAACGACACTTCATTGCACATCAAGCAGGCGACCAACTAATTAGCGCTGATAAATTAATTAACTTGAATTTTGACAAGTTCTCTCGAATGAAAACACATTTGATTAAGTTGCCTCATAATATATATACAATTAGTGTGCATGCGCGCATGTCATACCTTGCACATATCATTCATGCATATATTTCAATATATATCTGAACATATTCTTGGGGATATATATATATATTTCAATCTCTCTCTCGATCTATATATCGTTGGTGGCCAAAAAACACACTTATATACGCATGCACTTAATTTATGCGCAAAGGCACGGGTGCCTCTAATAATGTGTAATGTGTGCACTCGATCAATGATCCCTAAACCTTAAACCCTAAAACCCTAATCCCCAATCCCTAATTATACCCTAAACGTACACCCTAAACACTAAACCCTAAACCCTAGACCTAAACCCTAAACACTACACCCTAAACCCTAAACCCTAAACCCTAAACCATAAAACTAAACCCCAAACCCTAAACACTAAACCCTAAACCCTAATTAACCCTAACCCTAACCCTAAAACCCTAGCTAGATAACCCTAAACCCTAAACCCTAATTAAACCCTACATATATATATAGGCCAACGACACTTCATTGCGCATCAAGCAGGCGACCAACTAATTAGTGCTGATAAATTAATTAACTTGAATTTTGACAAGCAGTTCTCTCGAATATATGAAAACACATTTGATTAAGTTGCCTCATAATATATATACAATTAGTGTGTGCATGCGCGCATGTTATACCTTGCACATATCATTCGTGCATATATTTCAATATATATCTGAACATATTCTTGGGGATATATATATATATATTTTAATCTCTCTCTCGATCTATATATCGTTGGTGGCCAAAACACACACTTTTATATACGCATGCACTTTATGCGCAAAGGCGCGGGTGCCTCTAATAATGTGTGTGTGCACTCGATCGATGATCCCTAAACCTTAAACCCTAAAACCCTAATCCCTAATCCCTAATTATACCCTAAACGTACACCCTAAATACCCTAAAGACTAAACCCTAAACCCTAGACCCTAAACCGACCCTAAACACTACACCCTAAACCCTAAACCCTAAACACTAAACCCTAAACCCTAACCTGCACTTTGTGCGCAAATGCATGTGCCTCTAATAATGTGTGCGCAGTCAATCGATATAGTTTTGATTAATCATAGCACACAAATAAAGAAGTTGTATTTGAATCCACACAACCCTAATCTAAAACACATAGCCCCTAACATGGCCTAATTAATTGACCCCTTCTCTCTAGCTAATTAGTGGAAATTGCACAAAATCAAAAGGGGTCCCTCACTAATTATACATATATATCTAGATTGTGATAAACTTTTGCCCCATATTTGGTGGATGGGTGCATCTTGGCATGTAAAACAATTAATGTTTGCAAATGGCGTTGTCAAAATTTATGTACAAATGATTTCTTTCCATCCAAAGTGCATAAAATGGGAGTTTTAATGAAGAAAGTACAAATAAAACAGCTCAACATGCCTCCACACCCCGATTTTCACACGAAGTAGAGCATATTTAAAGGATAATTCCAGAGTTTTACTATTTTTCAAGCAACTTTGCTAATTTCCACCCACTCACATGACTTTATGTCGATTTAACGAAAATAGGGCGAATTTAAACTACATGGGCGGGATAGTTTGAATTGTGCGCGCGGCAAAGGGAACGGCCTATTCCTCAACCTTGTGCACAGAAAATTACACACGCAACTCCATTAAACACCACCTACCGGGCGGCCCGGCCGCATGACCTCCCACCCACCCCTACACAACTTATCCCCGTCCGTGCAAAGAGCTTCCCCTCCCCGTCCCGTCCGTGCGAAGAAGAAGCTTCCCCTCCCCGTCGTTCTTCTCGAGACGCACCGGCGGTCAAGTTGATCCACGGTAGGGCTGCTATCTCTAGCTCAATCATGCATCGGGCAAGACGGCCTAACGATTTATATTTTCTTGATGCTGCTAAAAAAATCGTCAGTATGCTCGAACTAATTGGCACTTTATAGTTTTCCGCTCGATTTGTCCTCAATCAATTTGTTCATTTGCGTGGGCATATAGAGTCAGTTCTGCACTCGATCCGTTAATTTGCTGAAATGCCATGGCAGAGATTTGTACACGATCTGTTTGCTAAAATGTCGATGGGCATTTTTTGTTTTGTACTTGACATGATTGCTGAAATGCATAATCATGTAGTATAGTTTTGTACTCGATGGATATACATTTCCTACTTCGCCTTAAAAATTAATCACCAACCATTGTATCACATAATTAAACAGATGGACAGAACATGGATACTGCATGGACACTTATGTTCCCCTTCATATATAAATGGTGATCAACCCTTTATGGGGTTTATTAGAGCTCATGAAGGTCACAACCTGGACGTGTATTGCCCGCGCTGCACATGTATGAATGGTGAGAAGAGGCCTCACCATGTAGTGGAAGATCATTTACACATTTTTGGGATGGACCGCAGATATGTTAGGTGGGTTTATCATGGTGAACCATATAATGATCCTTCAGCGGGAGAAGCAGATCTTGCTCACACTGTATGTGTGCTGGCATATGTAGTTAATTATTTATATTGATGCTACCGCTGTTTCGATCAATAGTTTGCATTGCTGTGCAAGGTTCTGTACTCAAATTTAACTTGTTGCAGATGGATGGACGGGAAGGAGAGAAAAAGCGCTTGCTTCAGGAAACAGGTTTCAGCTCTGGGACATGTGCTGTGCCAGATGAGAAGGTAAATATGTAAAACGACATTTGTTCAGGTTGCATCCCTTAGATGTTTGTCTAATTTGTTGATATACTAATTGCAGAAGCATAGAGTTGAAGAGGTCTCTCAGTTTGATGGGAGATTTGAAGATGAATCTCAGTTTGATGCACCTGTGGATGGTACTGATGACGAGCCTTTCATAGACGAAGGTCCTGCACCTGAGATTATCCAGCCTACAGAAGGAGGCCGTGGACCGAGTACACAGCTTTGCGTTGAAGTGGATGCACGCCTGCAGATCATCGTGGGCGTCCGGGTAGTCTCAAGACCACCCAGCCCTGATGCACCTGTGGATGGTACTGATGACGAGCCTTTCATAGACGAAGGTCCTGCACCTGAGATTATCCAGCCTACAGAAGGAGGCCGTGGACCGAGTACACAGTTTTGCGTTGAAGTGGATGCACGCCCGGAGATCATCAGGGGCGTCCCGGTAGTCTCAGGACCACCCAGCCCTGATGCAAAATGTTGAGCTACTTTATGATTCGTACTCTTATGTTCTGGTGCTGTAGTATGTACTATCTTTGTTATGATTTGTACGCCTTTGGCGCTAGAACTATAATTAAGCATTCAGTGGATGATCGCGTTGCAAAATTTGACACCCACACAATCAGTTCATCGTATGAGTAGTAGCACAATTACTTCTACAGCCAGTCCTGCCAGCGCATTAATTGGTAGCATGAAACACTTTCAGGCACTCCCCTCTGATTCATATTAATTGACTCAATTTTGTCTAGATATGGATGTATCTAGATGCATTTGTTAACTAGACTAACAAACTTGAGTCAGTTAATATGAATCGGTGTAAACCGCCCAAGTCCTCGAGCAGCTAGTTTATTGACTCTGGACTCCAAGCCTCTCGCGGCAAGCCATCGACGAAGCTTTGACCAGATCTTGGCCCGCTTTTTTTTTTGCGAATAGCAAAGCTTTGACCAGTTCCTCTCGGGATACAGCACGCCGGTGAGCTTGCAAGGTTGCCATGAGCACTTTCCGGCGGAACTTCCTCTGCAGCGCCCTCAAGCCGCCGTTGCGAGACAGCACGCAGTGCCTCGAGGTGGACGGAACGGATGAACTCGGGATCTTAGGGCGGGGGGGTCCGCCTCGTCCCGGAACGATCTCCAGCGGGTTAACGAGGACATGCATGGCGGCCAGGGGATTTGGGGTTTTTTGTTGTTGTTTGAGCTTGGGATTTGGGGTTTTTTCGGATAGGGGAGGAGGAACCGAGGAAGAGGAAGGAACAGCCCACGTGCTTGGCGCGTGGCAGTGTGCTTGAATTTCGATTTTTTGTGAAATGTTTCATTTCCCCGCTACAATTCGGGGGTTTTCTTGACGCGCCAATGCGTCCCGCCGGGCAGGTTCAAGTGAATTTGGGGTGCCACACTATGGGCCCCAGTTTCAGTGAGACATGTAATGACTAGTCACATCAGTAAGTTCAATGTGTAATAAAATATGTTACCCCTCCCCTTTATGTAGCCCCCCTTGGCTCTCCCGATCGAGTGCCGACAGCCGACGGATGCAAGCGGTTAGCTCGATCCCCTCCTTTCGCCTCCACCGTCCAGGCATCTAGCTTGGAGGGGCAAGCTGCATCTAGACCAAGCGGATTAGGTAGTACTCTACTAGTAATGTTCTATCCTTTCTCGATATCGGTTCCTTTTTCCTCACCTCGATATCTTGCGCATCTATTTCCTATTCTGGGCGAAGAGGTGTCTTTCTGGTCACCCTCGCACTGGGAGTGATTGATGGGGATGGGGGTGGGGGCGGGGGCTACCTTTGCTTGGATTGCGGTGTTCTTCCTTTATTTGTCGACATTTGCAACCCTTGTAGTCTCTGCTGATCCTCAATGTATCTTTTGTCAGCTTGTACAGGAAAGGGAAGACCTCGGTGGTGGTGGGGGGGGCAATGGAGCGTAAGGCCACCACGCATGTGGGCAGTTGGCTGAGCCTGAGCTGCGTCCCCAGCCCCGCAAAGCAGGTACTCCGTTTGCTTATCCACTCTGTCTGTATGCATCCTCAATCTGTTCTTGTTCTGGAAAATGCTTAAAGTAGCACATGTCTTCAGCTGTTTGTGCGTAAAGCCTCTGTGACACCATGCTCTATATTCTCTGTATCAGGTTGGTACCTCCAGGTTCCGTGCTGAGGCTATGGGGAACGATAGCGCCCCACCTGCTGCAGGAGCATGGCCAGATCTGCAGCACAAGAAGCGAAATGCCACTGCCGAGCTGGGCAGAGACCGCCCAGGGGTATTTTTTTTAACCAACTTACCATGATGTAGTCTGAATCTGATACTCCCTCAGATCCAAATTAATTGACTCAACTATCTGTAGATACGGATGTATCTAGATGTGTTTTAGCTCTAGATACTACTACCTCCATCCCAAAGCTTAGGGCTTATATTATTTTTAGAAAGTCAAACTATACCATGTTTGACTAAGCTTTTACCAAAAATCATTAACATGCAAAATACAAAATTAATATCATTAAATAGGTTGTGAAATATATTTTCCTACGGTATCTACACAATATTATATTTGTTGATAGAATGTTCTAAAATTTTGGTCAAACTTTACTTGTTTTGATTTCTCAAAAATAAATAAGCCTTAAGCTTTGGGATGGAGGTATCTAGACAAAGCTGAGTCAACTAGTTTTTTTTGTCTGTCCATATAGCTAGTGTTCATGATGCAAAAGGCTAATAGCATCCACTATATGCATCAGTCTATCTCATACAGTAATTCAATATCACTGCTGAGGTCTGCCTTTTGTTTTGCTATTCATATGCAGACTGAAACTTTAGGGCCTTTACTCAAAAGGAAGATCAAAACTGCGGCTGATCAAAGCTGCCGTATGTTGATGCCGCCCCCATCTTCTAAATGCCTCTACAAGCACAAGGCCACGCGCCAGCTGGGTGGTGATCTTTTAATGAATATGGTATATTTTCTTAATCCACAAAACATGCCTTGATTTTTGTCTGTTTATTGTCGGTTTTTTCTAATGCTTGCCAAAAGTTTACAACAACAACAACAACCAAGCCTTTAAGTCCCAAACAAGTTGGGGTAGGCTAGAGTTGAACCCCATAAGATCTCAAAGCCAAAAGTTTAGAAACACCAAATTCGTTTGCTTACAATCATCATACAGTAATGTTCATCCACTCTCCAGTTCCCCTAACCCAACAAAAAACGATGTTAATTACGATTTTTAGATTAAAAGAGCACCATTAGGCGCTGTTAATTACGACCTTGAGATTAAAATGTCATTTACAATTGCTAATTACAATTTTGAGACAAATGATTAGTTTAACCTCGACCTGTTCTGCTCTCCATTTTTCCCAATCGAACAAAAATGTAACCATTCCATTCCTCTGAAATGGAACCATTCCATTCCATTCCATGCTGTTTCAGAACCGAACACACCCTTGCATTGTTGTGAACGGTTGTCCATACACAGCCATACCCTTCCACTTACATCCAGCACTATATGCATCAGTCTGTCTCAGAGTCATTCAATATCACTGCTGAGATCTGTTCCCATTCTTATGCAGGCTGAAACTGTTGCGCCTTTACTCAAGTGGATGCAAAATGAGGCTGATGAGGCTGCTGTGAGGACGATGGTGCCGGCACCATCATCCGAAAACCTCTACAAGCACGAGGCCATGGGCCAGCTGGGTGGTGACCTTTTAATGAATCTGGTATATTTTCGTAATCCACATACATGATTTTATTATTATCTGTTTAATTACTGTTGGCTTTGCCTAATGCTTACCAAAAGTTCAGAAACACTGCGTTTGCTTACAATCATCATGCACTAATTTTTCACTTTTCAGTCTGTCTCATCCAAAGATATAAACTGTTGAGTTCCGTTGGCTTCTTTTGTAATCATTTGCATTGTTGTCAACTGTTGTCTATGCACAACCCTATTCTTCCACTTACATCCCGCACTATTTGCATCAGTCTATCTCATAGATTTATTAAATATCAATGATGAGTTCTGTTGCTATTCATATGCAGGATGAAGCTTCTGTGCCTCTACTCAAATGGAAAAAATGATCCTGATGAGGTCTTTGTGAAGACGATGGTGCCGCTACCATCTTCTGAAAACCTCCTCAAGCACAAGGCCACGGGCCAGCTGGGTGGTATCCTTTTCAGTAAGCAGGTATATTTTCTTAATCCTCATACATGATTTGATTTGTCTGTTTATTGCCGGCTTTGTCTAATGCTTACCAATAGTTCAGAAACACACACAACCCTATTCTTCCACTTACATCCAGCACTATATGCATCAGTGTCTCATAGATTCATTTTATATATCACTGCTGATGTCTGTTGCTCTTCAATTTTCATATGCAGACTGAAACTGCTAAGCCTTCATTGGTCAAAAGGATTGCAACTACTGCTGATGAGGCATCTGCAGAGGCTGCCACCAAGTTACTGTCAGCTCCACCTTCTGGATGCTTATATAAGCTCAAGCCCAAGGACCAGCCGGGCCGTAACCATCCAAGGGTTCGGGTATATTTTCTTAAGCCACATATACATGCCATGATTTATGTCTGATATTATCACCGGCTCTGTCTAATGCTTTTTGGAATTCGGAAACGCCAAATTAGCATGCTTATATTCATCATACACTAAATTTTGACTGCTCGCTTTGTAACATAGTGTTATGCACTCGCTTGTCAACATTTGCATTGCTCTGAACTATGCACTTTACACAACCTAATTCTTCCACTTACATTCAGCGCTACGCACCAGTAGTACCTCCCATGTTTCCTTCACCATCCCGATGTCGAGCTTGCGGGAATATGGCAGGCCCATGTACATACCTCGCATATAACACCTCCTATGGCTCTATCTACCTTTCTAATAACTCCTTCACAGAGTTACAGGTATGAATTCTCAGTGGTTTAGCATGAATTGGCATATAGTAAAGTCTTGTTTTTAGTCTTCCTGCTTCTTACATTAGTATCAATTTTCACCTGCAGACTGTACCTTGTGAACTTCGTCCAATGATTAACCAGATGTGTCCGCATGAAGGGTCTTTCACTATGCATGGCATGGCAAATTGATGAACACCTACACGGTCTATGAGGTGTATGTCTACAAGACGCAGGCCATCACATATTTGTATGGACATGATTGGAGAAAGTTTGCTTTTGACTACGGTCTGAAGAAGGGCGACGAGCTGAGGATCAGAAACTCAAACGGGCAGATATACGTAACTGCTTACAGAGTTGGAGACACTTCGAAATATATATTATGTAACTTTTTTGTACTCATATCCTTTGATTACTGCATTCTGAGCAGTTGTTCTAAACCATTCCATCTGTTCTAGCTTGCTGGGTTTAACATGATCAAAGTTACAGATCCCCTGATGAAACAGGAGCGGATGTCACAAAGGGCACCCACACCAGCACCGGCACCGGCTTCCCACTCTCCTGCATCAGCACCGGTTCCTGTACCAGCTCCGTTTACTGCATCTACCCAGCAGGCTCCTGCATCAGCACTGGTTCCTCTAGTTGCACCGTTTACTGCACCTGCCCAACAGTCTCCTGCATCAGCACCGGTTCCTCTAGAGGCACCGTTTATTGCACCTGCCCAGCAGTCTCCTGCATCAGCACCAGTTCGTGTACTAGCCCAGGCTCCTGCACCTGCCCCAGCCAGATCACCGAGGTCTCAGCTCATTGCTGTGGCCACCCGTGTGGTGACCAGGACGCATCTGAAGGCTATGTTCGTGAGTATATGACAGCATAACTGCTCTTATCTTGATGTCTTCTCTACTCAAAGTCTCACATGGTTCAGTCTTCAGTGCATTGGTGCCATTGACTAATTTTTGGTGGTATCTCTTGCTTTGAATCAGAAATTGCCTAAAAGTATCTCCAAGGATCTCAATGCTGGCCGAAGGGGCAAGATTTTCCTCGTCATGGAGAGTGAAGGTCTCACCGTGGAGGGACGGTACTCCGTCAGTCCCACAGATGGCCGCTTGGCTGTTTTTTCCAGGTGGAAAAAGTTCATTGACAGTGCCAAACTTCGCATTGGATCAAAGTTGAAGGTCAAGATCTTTCGATGCCGCTGTGACATGCTGGTCATAAAGTTTGCGGTTGTCTAGTTCTGTTGTCCCATGAGCCCTTAGCAAATGCATTTGTAGTTATACTTATATAAGGTTATCTTATCTGAACTGCTAATTAATTGTATGGGTGGTAAAACTCTGGCAAGCTTTTGCTCTTAGCAAGTATGTATGTATGATCAGCTATTATGATAACTAATGTTTGTGTTCATCTTAATTTGCATTTCTATTTTGGCTGACCTGTTAGAGAACTATCAGATTGAATCCACAACATGATTCAAATAGATTCATTACGCCGAGCCACATGTCTTGACCTTGCTATACACTAGTTCCATTAATTAGTGCAAGAAGGCTTACCTGAGCTGCCTGAACCACGGCAGATTCGAATCCACCTTAGCTATCTAGCTAGAAATACAACCTTTGCAGAAAGAGGATTTGCAGTATGGGGAGGCTGACATTGGGGACCCATGAGGCAGCAGCGTTGTCAACGTTTTAAAGGCGGCAGGAGATCGAAACAAAAAAAATAAGCCAAAAATCAGTTGGTAAACAAAATCCAAGAAATGAAACATTTACCTTTCTGAGAGTATGACATGCGGGACCCATGAGGCAGCAGCATCCTCAACTATTCCAAGGCGACAGGGGATCAAAATAAAAAAAGGAAATAGCCAGAAATTAATTAGGGTCAAAAATAAATCTATCAAAGGAAACCTTTATTGTTCATAGAGGATGACATGTGGGACCGACCTGCCAGCTGCGTCGTCATCGTTTCAAAGGGGGCAGGGGATCAAAAGAAAAAGGCAAATAGCCAGAAATTAGGGGTAAAAAATAAATCCAACAAAGGAAACTTTTATTGTTCACAGAGGATGACATGCGGGACCCATGAGCCAGCAGCTTCCTCAACGTTTCAAAGTCGGCATGAGATTGAAAGAAAATGGAAAGTGACCAAATATCAGGAGCCAAAAATAATCCAAGAAAAGAAATTTTATTGTACATAGAGGATGACATGCGGGTCCCATTTTGCAGCAGCGATCTCAACGTTTTCAAGGTGGCACAGGACCAAAAGAAAAATGAAGTAGCCAGAAATCAGGGGGTGAAAAAAATCCAAGAAAAGAAGGATTTCAATTGGGCTGCATCTGGACATCTGGGCCTTCGAACTATCCTGCTGGGCCTTTTGACTCGTACAATTTCAGCCCACTCCAAAACAGGAAAGTACGGATTTTTCTAAAAAAAAACAGGAAAGTCCTATGCTTCGCAAAAACACAAAACAAGGAGATTCAACATATAAGTTTGTTTATGTAAAAATAAAGATTTAATTTATCCGTTTGCAATAGCTCAGAGCGAAATACACTGTTTATTGTCTGCAAAATAATCAAGATATCACATGTTTCTTGTACGAGGAGGCTGACATCGGGGACCCATGAGCCAGCATCGTCGTCAATGTTTTAAAGGCGGCAGGGGATGGAAAGAAAAAATAAACCAAAAATCCGTTGGTAAAAAATCCAAGAAAAGAAACATTTTTGTTCTGAGAGGATGACATGCGGGACCCATGAGGCAGCAGCATCCTCAGCTTTTATTGTTCATAGAGGTTGACATGTGGGACCCGTGAGCCAGCAGCGTCCTCAACGTTTTAAAGGCTGCAGGGTGATCGAAAGAAAAAATAAGCCAAAAATCGTTTGGTCAACAAAATCCAAGAAAAGAAACATTAACCGTTCTGAGAGGATGACATGCGGGACCCATGAGGCAGCAGCATCCTCAACGATTCCAAGGCGGCAGGGGAAATATCCAGAAATTAATTAGGGGTTCAAAATAAATCCATCAAAGGAAACTTTTATTGTTCATAGAGGATGGCATGTGGGACCGACCTACCAACAGCGTCCTCATCGTTTCAGAGGGGGCAGGAGATCAAAAGAAAAAGGCAAATAGCCAGAAATTAGGGGTCAAAAATAACTCCAAGAAAGCAAACTTTTATTGTTCGTAGAGGATGACATGCGGGACCCATGAGCCAGCAGCTTACTCAACGTTTCAAAGGCGGCATGAGATCGAAAGAAAAAGGCAAGTGAAAAAATATCAGGAGCCAAAGATAATCCAAGAAAAGAAACTTTATTGTACATAGAGGATGACATGCGGGTCACATTTAGCAGCAGCGGTCTCAACGTTTCAAATGCGGCTTGAGATCAAAAGAAAAAGAAAGTTGATTGTACATAGAGGATGACATGCGGGTCCCATGAGTCAGCAGCTTACTCAACGTTTCCAAGGCGGCACGGGATCAAAATAAAAAGGAAATAGCCAAAAATTAGAGGGTGGAAAAAAATCCAAGAAAATAAACTTTTATAGCACATAGAGGATGACATGCGGGTCCCATGAGCCAGCAGCATTTCAAACGTGGCATGAGATCAAAAGAAAAAGGCAAGTGACCAAATATCAGGATCCAAAAATAATTCAAGAAAAGAAACTTGATTGTACATAGAGGCTGACATGTGGGACCTATGAGCCAGAAGAGTCCTCAACGTTTCAAAGGCGGCAGGGGATCAAAAGAAAAAGGAAATTGCCAAAAATCAGAGGGTGAAAAAAAACCAAGAAAATGAACTTTTATAGTACATAGAGGATGACATGCGGGTCCCATGAGCCTGCAGGTTCCTCAACGTTTCAAACGTGGCATGAGATCGAAAGAAAAAGGAAAGTGACCAAATATCAGGATCCAAAAATAATTCAAGAAAAGAAACTTGATTGTACATAGAGGATGACATGCGGGTCTTATGAGTCAGCAGCTTACTCAACGTTTCCAAGGCGGCAGGGGATCAAAAGAAAAAGGAAATAGCCAAAAATCAGAGGGTGAAAAAAAATCCAAGAAAATAAACTTTTATAGCACATAGAGGATGACATGCAGGTCCCATGAGCCAGCAGGTTCCTCAACGTTTCAAACGTGGCATGAGATCGAAAGAAAAAGGCAAGTGACCAAATATGAGGAGCCAAAAATAATTCAAGAAAAGAAAGTTTTATAGTACATAGAGGATGACATGCGGGTCCCATTTAGCAGCAGCGGTATCACCGTTTGAGAGGCGGCAGGGGATCGAAAGAAAAAGGCAAGTGACCAAATATGAGGAGCCAAAAATAATTCAAGAAAAGAAAGTTTTATAGTACATAGAGGATGACATGCGGGTCCCATTTAGCAGCAGCGGTATCACCGTTTGAGAGGCGGCAGGGGATCGAAAGAAAAAGGCAAGTGACCAAATATGAGGAGCCAAAAATAATTCAAGAAAAGAAAGTTTTATAGTACATAGAGGATGACATGCGGGTCCCATTTAGCAGCAGCGGTATCACCGTTTGAGAGGCGGCAGGGGATCGAAAGAAAAAGGCAAGTGACCAAATATGAGGAGCCAAAAATAATTCAAGAAAAGAAAGTTTTATAGTACATAGAGGATGACATGTGGGTCCCATTTAGCAGCAGCGGTATCACCGTTTGAGAGGCGGCAGGGGATCGAAAGAAAAAGGAATTAGCCAGAAATCAGGGGGTCAAAAAAAAATCCAAGAATAGAAAGAATTTTTGTTCATAGAGGATGACATGCGGGACCCATGATCCTGCATCATAAAAGGCTCGATCGGAGAGCGTTGAACGAGATGGCGCGATCGAGAAAAAAAACAATTCCAGAGAGGCTGCCATCTGGGCCCTACATCCCTCGGCGGTGCGGATTTGCGTTAACTTGGCCGGCGAACCCGAGATTTCGAGATGCACCACGTCCCGGGCCACCATACGCCACGTTTTGGCTGTTTTCGTCGGGCTAGGTGGCCTCAAAAACGAGAAAAAAACGTTTTGACATGCACAACGGAGAGACCAAAAATCGTCGGCCATGGTACACTAGCAACCACGGCGCGACTTCAACTTCGTCGGCCATGGCAACTTTTCTTGTAGTGTACCGGGAGCCACATGATCCCATTCGGTTGACCTCCACCGAATTCTACAACCGTCAACTCAATGCCTCCGCACGTGACAAGATTAGAAGTGGCATCAACCACAAGCTCCTTGATCAAGTCAATGACATTGGCTCCGCTAAAGAGTTGTGGGATCGAATTGTAGTACTCCAAGAGGGAACCGATTTGATCCAATCAGCTCTTTATGAGACCGCAAAGCAAGAGGCCCACCACTTCATGATTCGAGAAGGAGAATCCATGGCCGATGCCTATGCAAGGCTTGGTGCTCTTAGAGTAAGGGTCAAGGGACTTGGAGTTGAGAAGTACAATGACGGCTTCGAGATGAATGAAGCATTCATAAAATCCAAGGTCATTGGTATGATTGTTGTCAAGCAAGAAGACACCAACCTTGCACTCAACTTGCAAATCATGACCAAGAGTGCTGATCTGAACTCCGATGATCTAGTCTCCTATGTGGCCGTCAATGAAAACATGGCCAAGGAAGGAAAAAGGCTCATGGCAATGAACCGTGTTGATGAAGCGTCACACAACCTTGCTCTCAAAGCTAGAGCTGACCATGGAAGAGAAGAAGACTATGAAATTGAAGAAGACGAGGAGATGACTTCAACTAGTGACATCACTACCGACTTTGCCTTCTTTGCCAAGAAGTAAAAGGGAAAGTTGCCAGTGTTCCTCAATGACAAGAAGAAGAAGAGAACTTGCTACAACTGTGATGAAGATAGCCACTTTGCAAATGAGTGCCCTTATGAGAAAAGGGTAGACAAGCCAAAGTTCATCAAAGGGGTCAAGCCAAGATTGAAGCCAAACCCAATCAACGATCGATACAAGAAGAACAAGGGAAGAGCCTTTGTTGGGGCCGAGTACTTGTCCGATGAAGAAGAGGAAGATGAGGAGAAGGAGGCCGGAGTGGCCGGCTTGGCTTTCTCTAAGCCCGGGTCACTCTTCACATATGACTACTCCAAGGATTACTCCACGGAGAATGATGTTGGTTCTTCCTTCATGGCAAGAACAACTCAAGATGATGACTCCGATGACTCTCCCTCATCTACAATCGTTGGCTCTTGTCTTATGGCAAGAGAAACTAAGGTAATGGAACCCCCGCCATCTTTATCTAGTGTTCTTGATGATGAAGCTGAAAAACAAGAAGAATTAACTGTGCTTAAGGAACTTTACAATGTTAGATGCACCCTTCGTGGTGAAGCTCTTATCAAATTTGATTTCTTGATGGACTCCCTCAAAGAAAAGGATGAGTCCATTGAGGAATTAGAATATCATTTGAATGATAAGGAAAGGAGATTCAATCTCCTAAGACAAGAGCTAAAAACCGAAAGGTGCATATCTCAAGGTCTTAAGCAACAAATTGAAACTTATGAACTAGATAAAGTTAAGGATCATGAAACTATTGAAAGGGCTCAATCACTGACCCAAGAGCTTAATGCCTCAAAGGAGGAGCTTGAAGTTGCTCATGCTTCTCTCACTAGGGATCTTGACCACCTTGAAAGAGCTAACAAGCTTGTTAAGGATGAGCTCAAGAAACTTGGAGAGAACCATGATCTTCTCCAAGAAACCTACACGAAGTCTCTTGAATCAATGAATGATCCCATTATTGATAAAGATGTTGCTAGTTCCTCCACCTCTTTCACTAGTGAGCATGCTAAGCTTGTTACGGAACATGTTCGCTTACAAGAGGAACTATCTTTGCATGTTGAGACCAATACATATCTTGAATCCTTGGTAACCAAATATGGTCTCAACTATCATCCTAATGAATCGGCTTGTGAGCAAGCAACTATTCTTGAAGAAAATGTTAGGTTGAAGAAGGAACTTGCCAAGTTCACCACAACCAAGAATAAGATGGGATTGGATGACCTCTTGAGTAAGCAAAGGTCAAACAATCAAAAGCATGGACTTGGGTATGTTCCCAAGCCCTACAAGAAGAACAACTACAAGAAGGAGAAGCCCGCTCAAGAAAAGAACAAGAAGGTCACTAATGATGGCAAAGCCCCAAAGGGGAAAGCCACTAGTGGTGACCACAGGGGCCAAACAATCACTATGCTTTATTTGTTGATTATTATGGTGATGTTTATGCTAACTATGTTGGCCCTCGTAATGGCTATGCTTATAGAGAGTACTCAATTTGGGTACCAAAAGATATTGTTGCTATTACAAAGGAACCCATTAATCGATGGGTTCCTAAATCCTCTACTTGATTTTGTAGGGATATTCCTCCGGTGGTCCAAAATGGGTGTTTGATAGTGGATGCACCAATCATATGACCGGAGGAAGAGGTGTGCTTGATCAATTCATTGAGGATATCAACAAGAAGTCAAGCATCACCTTTGGTGACAACTCAAAGGGAAAGGTACTTGGGTATGGCAAGGTGGCAATCTCTAAGGACTTGTGCCTTGAGACAGTCATGCTTGTTGAATCCCTTGGCTATAACTTACTTTCTATATATCATCTTGCCGATGCCGGTTATAATTCATATTTTACTAAGTATTATGTGCAAGTCTTTAGGAGTGACAATCTCAAATTGGTCCTTGTTGGATATGTGGAGAACAACCTTTACGTGGTTGACCTCTCGAAAGAGAGCCCCTCTCCCTCCACATGTCCTATGGCGGCCAAGCATGACGAAGGTTGGTTGTGGTATCGCCGCCTTGGTCATGTTAACATGAGAAATCTTAAAAAACTCCTAAAGGGTGAGCACATTGTTGGACTAACTGGCATTTCTTTTGAGAAAGATCGTGTATGCAGTGCATGTGTAGCCGGAAAACAACTCAAGAAGAGTCATCCTATCAAGAGCATCGTCACCACATCTAGGCCTTTGGAGCTACTTCATTTGGATCTATTTGGGCCATCACATTATGATACTCTTGGTGGAAGCAAGTACGGACTCGTCATTGTCCATGATTACTCAAGATACTCTTGGGTCTTTCTCCTCAAGTCTAAGGATGAGACCCATAGAAGTTCATTATCTTTGCCAAGAAGGCTCAACGGATGTATGAATCTGAGATCAAGGCAATAAGGACCGACAATGGTACCGAGTTCAACAACTACACTATGCAAGAGTTTGTTGATGATGAGGGCATCAAGCATGAGTTTTCAGCTCCATACATCCCTCAACAAAATGGTGTTGTTGAAAGGAAGAACCGGACTATTATTGAGATGGCAAGAACCATGTTGAGTGAATTCAACTCCCCTCACAACTTTTGAGGAGAAGCCATCTCTACATCTGTCCACTACTCCAACCGGCTCTTCCTCCGCCCCCTCCACAACAAAACTCCATACGAGCTTCTAACAGGTAACAAGCCTAATGTCATGTACATTCGTGTCTTTGGATGCAAATGTCTTGTTAAGAACAATAAAGGGAATCTCGGTAAATTTGAAACTAGAACTATTGAGGGCACATTTGTTGGATATGCGGAGAACTCCCACGCCTATAGATACTACAACATGTCCACTAGGACTATTGAAGTATCTTGTGACGTGGTGTTCTTGGAGGATAATGGCTCCCAAGTGGAGCAAGTTGTTCCATGTGTTGCAGGTGATGATGATCCTTCTAATGCCATCAAGCTTATGGGCATTGGACACATCCGGTCCACAGAAGTTCATACTGATGATCAAGATGATGGAATAGAAGTAACAAGTTCAGCCCAAGTAGAGCCTAGCTCAACTCAAGCTGAGCCATCAAGTGCAACTCAAGATTTATCCTCTACTCAAGATGAGCACATTCCGAAGAACAAGAAGAAAGCCCTCAACCCACTGAGCAAGACCATGATGATGATAAAGAAACATCCTCAACTCATGTTCAAGCTCAAGTTGTCCCTCATGATCAAGTATTAACAAGAGATGAATCCATTGATCATGAAGGAACCATTCGGAAGATCAAGGATGCTACAAGGGCAAGTGACATGAAAGTAGATCAAGTCCTTGGTAGCATCTCAAAAGGAGTGGTAACTTGTAGACACCATGCATTACTTATCACGTATTGTCAACATCATGCTTTTGTGTCTAGTTTTGAGCCACTCAAGGTACATGAAGCCTTGGTTGATCCGGATTGGGTTATTGCCATGCAAGAAGAATTGGAGTGTTTCACTCGTAATGAAGTATGGTCTCTAGTTGAGAGACCCAAGGATCATCGCATCAATGTTATTGGGACCAAATGGGTATTCAAGAACAAGCAAGATGAGAATGGCATTGTCATTAGAAATAAAGCAAGGTTAGTGGCGCAAGGGTTTGCCCAAATAGAAGGTATGTATTTTGAGGATACCTTTGCGTCGGTAGCCTATCTTGAAGCTATTCGTCTTTTGCTTGCATTTGCATCTTTCCACAATTTCAAACTATATCAAATGGATGTGAAAAGTGCATTTTTGAATGGTCCCCTAAAAGAAACTGCATATGTAGCTCAACCCCCGGGTTTCGAAGACCCAAGCCGACCCAGCCACGTGTATTTACTCCATAAGGCACTCTACGGACTCAAGCAAGCTCCACGTGCTTGGTATGAGTTCCTTAGGGATTTCTTACTACATGATGGGTTTTGCATGGGTACGGTCGATTCCACCCTTTTCACCAAACGGGTTAAAGGGGGTGGCTTATTTATATGTCAAATATATGTTGATGATATTATATTTGGTGGAATTAACCCCAATCATAACAAAGCTTTTGAGCTATTGATGACTAGGAAATTTGAGATGTCCATGATGGGAGAGTTGAAGTTCTTCCTAGGCTTCCAAGTGAGGCAACTTGCAAAAGGCACCTTCATCTCTCAAGAAAAGTATGTGAAGGACATGCTCAAGAAGTTTGACATGACCAATGTGAACCCAATGAAGACACCCATGCCCGTAAAGGGGCAACTTGGCTCATGTGATGGTGAGAAGGATGTGGATATAAAGGTATACCGTTCCATGATAGGATCCTTGCTCTACCTTTGCGCCTCTAGGACGAATATCATGCTAAGTGTAGGGATGTGTGCTCGTTTTCAATCTGCTCCTAATGAGAGCCATTTGATGGCGGTCAAACGGATTCTAAGATACCTTGTTCATACTCCTACTCTCGGGCTGTGGTATCCAAAGGGGTCAACCTTTGAACTCATTGGCTATTCGGATTCCGATTGGGCCGGTGATAAGGTTGACCGGAAGTCTACCTCCGGGGCTTGCCAATTTATTGGCCGGTCATTGATACGTCTCAAACGTATCTATAATTTCTTATGTTCCATGCTACTTTTATGATGATACTCACATGTTTTATATACATTATATGTCGTTATTATGCATTTTCCAGCACTAACCTATTGACGAGATGCCGAAGAGCCAGTTGTTGTTTTATGCTGTTTTTGGTTTCAGAAATCCTAGTAAGGAAATATTCTCGGAATTGGACGAAATCAACGCCCAAGGGCCTATTTTTCCACGAAGCTTCCAGAAGTCCGAAGAGGAAACGAAGTGGGGCCACGAGGTGGCGCCACACTAGGGCGGCGCGGCCCAAGCCCTGGCCGCGCCGGCCTGTTGTGTGGGGCCCTCGTGATGCCCCCTGACCTACCCTTCCGCCTACATATAGTCTTCGTTGCGAAACCCCCAGTACCGAGAGCCACGATACGGAAAACCTTCCAGAGACGCAGCCGCCGCCAATCCCATCTCGGGGTATTCAGGAGATCGCCTCCGGCACCATGCCGGAGAGGGGAATCATCTCCCGGAGGTCTCTTCATCGCCATGATCGCCTCCGGATCGATGTGTGAGTAGTTCACCCCTGGACCATGGGTCCATAGCAGTAGCTAGATGGTCGTCTTCTCCTAATTGTGCTATCATGTTCGATCTTGTGAGCTGCCTATCATGATCAAGATCGTTTATTTGTAATCCTACATGTTGTGTTTGTTGGGATCTGATGGATATTGAACCGGACTATCATTGAGATGGCAAGAACAATGTTGAGTGAATTTAACTCACCCCACAACTTTTGGGGAGAAGCCATCTCTACAGTTGTCCACTACTCCAACCGGCTCTTCCTTCGTCCCCTCCACAACAAAACTCCATACGAGCTTCTCACAGGTAACAAGCCTAATGTCATGTACATTCGTGTCTTTGGATGCAAATGTCTTGTTAAGAACAATAAAGGGAAGCTTGGTAAATTTCAAACTAGAACCATAGAGGGCATATTTGTTGGATATGCGGAGAACTCCCACACCTATAGATACTACAACCGGTCCACTGGGACTATTGAAGTATCTTGTGACGTGGTGTTCTTGGAGGATAATGGCTCCCAAGTGGAGCAAGTTGTTCCATGTGTTGCAGGTATTGATGATGATCCATCTAGTGCCATCAAACATATGGGCATTGGACATATCCGGCCCATGGAAGTTCATAATGATGATCAAGATCATGGAGTAGAAGTATCAAGCTCACCTCAAGTTGAGCCTAGCTCAACTCAAGTTGAACCATCAAGTGCAACTCAAGATTTATCCTCCACTCAAGATGAGTCACATTCCGAAGAACAAGGAGAAAGTCCTCAACCCACTGAGCAAGACCATGATGATGATCAAGAAACATCCTCAACTCATGTTCAAGCTCAAGTTGTCCCTCATGCTCAAGTACTAGCAAGAGATGAATTCATTGATCATGAAGGAACCATTCGAAAGATCAAGGCTGCTACAAGGGCAATTCACATGAAAGTAGATCAAGTCCTTGGTAGCATCTCAAAAGGAGTGGTAACTCGTAGACACCATGCATTACTTATCACTTATTGTCAACATCATGATTTTGTGTCTAGTTTTGAGCCACTCAAGGTACATGAAGCCTTGGTTGATCCGGATTGGGTTATTGCCATGCAAGAAGAATTGGAGTGTTTCACTCGTAATGAAGTATGGTCTCTAGTTGAGAGACCCAAGGATCATCGCATCAATGTTATTGGGACCAAATGGGTATTCAAGAACAAGCAAGATGAGAATGGCATTGTCATTAGAAATAAAGCAAGGTTAGTGGCGCAAGGGTTTGCCCAAATAGAAGGTATGTATTTTGAGGATACCTTTGCGCCGGTAGCCCGTCTTGAAGCTATTCGTCTTTTGCTTGCATTTGCATCTTTCCACAATTTCAAACTATATCAAATGGATGTGAAAAGTGCATTTTTGAATGGTCCCCTAAAAGAAACTGCATATGTAGCTCAACCCCCGGGTTTTGAAGACCCATGCCGACCCAACCACGTGTATTTACTCCATAAGGCACTCTACGGACTCAAGCAAGCTCCACGTGCTTGGTATGAGTTCCTTAGGGATTTCTTACTTCATGATGGGTTTTGCATGGGTACGGTCGATTCCACCCTTTTCACCAAACGGTTAAAGGGGGTGGCTTGTTTATATGTCAAATATATGTTGATGATATTATATTTGGTGGAACTAACCCCAATCATAACAAAGCTTTTGAGCTATTGATGACTAGGAAATTTGAGATGTCCATGATGGGAGAGTTGAAGTTCTTCCTAGGCTTCCAAGTGAGGCAACTTGCAAAATGCACCTTCATCTCTCAAGAAAAGTATGTGAAGGACATGCTCAAGAAGTTTGACATGACCAATGCGAACCCAATGAAGACACCCATGCCCGTAAATGGGCAACTTGGCTCATGTGATGGTGAGAAGGATGTGGATATAAAGGTATACCGTTCCATGATAGGATCCTTGCTCTACCTTTGTGCCTCTAGGCCGGATATCATGCTGAGTGTAGGGATGTGTGCTCGTTTTCAATATGCTCCTAAGGAGAGCCATTTGATGGCGGTCAAACGGATTCTAAGATATCTTGTTCATACTCCTACTCTCGGGCTGTGGTATCCAAAGGGGTCAACCTTTGAACTCATTGGCTATTCGGATTCCGATTGGGCCGGTGATAAGGTTGACCGGAAGTCTACCTCCGGGGCTTGCCAATTTATTGGCCGGTCATTGGTGAGTTGGTCATCCAAGAAACAAAACTCCACCGCTTTATCCACTGCCGAAGCCGAATATATATCCGCGGCATCTTGTTGCACTCAATTGTTATGGATGAAGCAAACCTTGAAAGACTATGGTGTGTCTCTTGGTACGGTGCCTCTTCTATGTGACAATGAAAGTGCAATAAAGATCGCCAATAACCCGGTTCAACATTGTCGCACCAAACATATTGACATTCGCCATCACTTCCTATGTGACCATGTTGCCAATAAGGATATTGCTCTCACTCATGTGGGGACAACATATCAATTGGCGGATATTTTCACTAAGCCTTTGGATGAAGCCCAGTTTGTGAACTTGAGAGGAGAACTTGGTATTCTTGATCCTAAAAACTTAGATTGAATAACTTCTTGCACTATATTCTTGCATTTATCTAGCTATCTAGCTTAGAGGCACAACACATATGGGGATAGTCATCTTACCATGTCTTGGTATGATGCATACCTATGTGTGCAACATAAATGGACCCAATGTCATTATATGGACCCAAGCATGTCTCTTCGAGGTCTCATGACATTTGCGCTTTCACATAGGGGGAGTAATCCCCCGCCCCTCATTTAGCCTCAATTGCAACTTGATTTGACTATACAAGGCTAAATGATCTTATTGCAAAAATCACTTCAAAATGACTTATGATTCTTGATATATATTTCGAATCATGCCCATTGTTGCTATTTAAATCTTGTTTGGATTTTCACTCCAATGGGTATGCCTAGAGAACTTTGTGTTTCCAACCCCATGTCTATGCTCATCTCATCATCATCTATCTATCTATATGTACATGTCATCATCATCTGAGCATTCATACACACTTACACAAAGAATAGGCGCAAAACGAGGCAAAACGAGACAAAACTGGGCAGAATAACCCTGGCCGGCCTCTGGCCCGGTTGGACCGGCCTGTGCGCCGCGCCAGCCGGCGCCAGGCCCGGTCGACCGGGCGTCAAACCGGCCGCGCGGCTGGTTATGTTTTGGAGGAGGATACCCCTTGGGTTCTTCTTCCTCATTATCCCCCACCTCCAAAAACCTCCATGGCCGCCGCCACCACCATCTCCACCACGTCCTAAGCCCTTCCCACCACGAGGTTCTCCCCAAACTTCACCCACTCGTAGATCGGGATCTCTCAAGTCTCTTCACCAAAGGATTTGGTCCCTTTCAAGCTATTTTGGGAGATCTTGGGGATTTGGCCCTCAAGCACTCTTCACGAGTTCTTCATTGATTCACTTGAGCAAAGAGGACGATGTCTTCGGGTACATCTTTCTCCCATTCCCTCTCCCTCTTGCTTTCCCTCTCCCATTGCCAAATGTTGAGGAAAGTTGAGAAAAGTTAGGGTTAGGGTTAGGGTTTGTAAGTCCTCATGCCATTAGAGTGTCTCACAGCACTATGCACATATTCCACTCTATTGCTATAGTCTATGTTCAAGTTTATGAGTTTTTGCATGATTTTGTGGTAGAAATTCTGGGCAACACCTCACAATTCGATAGACCCGGTCATAGGCCCGGTCAACCGGTCTCTCAACCAGCCGGTCCGGCGTGCGGCTCGGTCGACCGGATTGGCAACCGGCTCGTCCGGTCTGTCGTCCGGTTGGACCGGCATGTGCGCCGGCTTGCCCAGTTTTCGCACAACTTCGTCAAAAACACTTGAATATATACTATGCTTTTTGGCCTCTCCATTTACTGATGACATGTACACTTACCCCATTGCTATCCTCGCTCTATTTTGCTGCTTCACAGATGATTGGAGTGGTGAGGACCGTGGCACTGCTGCCAAGAGAGGAAGGCCTACGAGGCCTCCACCACGCCGTACTAGCTCCCGTGTGCCTCCTAAAGCACCTCAGTACACCGGTCCAGGCAGCTCAGCTGGGGGAAGAATCAAGAAGGTTGCTAATAAGAGGAAAGATAAACAGCAAGCCCACAGCTGGCCCTCCCACTATCTCTGGCATGTACTACTCCTACCTTCTACTTGCCAAGATATTCTGTGAGAATCTCATCAGCAAGTCTGGAGATACAAGTGAATGCCGTGCCTATCATCTGAACTTGATGTACTACTGTCACCCTGACCGCCAGAAGACCATTGATGGCTGTGATCTCATCTACTGTGAGCTGAGGCGCTCGGTTCGCGAGAGGATGACGCCAAAATATGCTCAGTACATTCAGCTGCTCATCAACAAGGTTGTGCAAGCACCTCACAATACGGAAGGTGAACGGGTCAAGATGGAGGCTTTCAAGGTTCCTATCCAAGGAGATAGACCGGACGTTCCTTCCATGATGCCTTCTGAGCGTAGGTCCAAGGAAAAACATGACCCTGCTAGCTCCAGCCACTCTAGGCGCCCACAGCACGGCGCCTCTCGTTTCTTCTCCAGCTTGTGGCAAATGTGCAAGAATACCAATGATGTTGCACATCAAAGTCTTGCTTTGAACCAGGAGACCAGGAGGCGGTAGAACGAGTTAATGGCTACAAGGAATGCCCCTGTTCCTCCTTCTGGACCTGAGATGGAGCCTGTGGTTGCACCTAAGTGGGAGATGCCTCACATTACCGATGAGATGCTCCAGAACTTCGATCTCTCCATGTATGCTCATAGTGGTCTTCCTCCTTACACTGCTCACTCTGGACATAGGAATGATGATGATGAAGAGGATGAAGGTGATGAGGATGGCAATGGCGAGGATGATGATGAAGAGGATGATGATGAAGAGGATGATGATGAGGATGGTGATGGCAGCTCTCCATCCGCGGGGCACGAGTTCTATTGATGGGAACGCTAGCATCTCTCCTCTTTTCTTCGCCTTTTTGGTGTTTCGATGCCAAAGGGGGAGAAGAGAGTAGAGTCTAGGATTACGGGGTCCTTGGTTGCACAAGCCATGATTGACATTTTATTTGCTTCTTATTTGGCTTGTGCTTATTTGGTTGCTTTTTCATTCCAAGAACCATTTGCTACTTTAAGAAATTCGTGTATGGACATGTACCTATATGCTTAATCTCTATGCTAGGATGATTATGTGTGCTATGCTTATATATCTTGATATGCACATATCCATACCATGCTTGTTTCCTAAAGATATTGGGGGAGCTACTCATGTTCCACAAATGTTGCACTTTGCATTCAAACGCAAATTCTCCAAGTGCACACATTATGGGGGAGCTGTCTCAATATTTCATATGGAATCAAGGTTTAAGGCTTATCATAATATCTATATGTGACTCTAACTCGGTTTGTCATCGTATACCAAAAAGGGGGAGATTGTAAGGGCATTTTACCCTTATCCATTATTTTGGTAACTATGACACCGTGCTAGAGTATTAAGTCTAATACATGTCTACAAGATGATTCTCAGGTATTAGCCAAAGAGGTATAATGGTGTATCAATGGAACAAGAAGGCAATGGGAGACCCCCCACTTCGACGAAAAATCAACAAGGAGTTTCCAGACCATGGCCGGTCCCAGGCCCGGTCAGACCGGCCCTGGCACCGGCCAGCCCGGCGCAGACCAGCCCCAGGACCGGTGCCAACCGGGTGGGAACCAGTAAGGTCTGGGCGGTGGTCCGGTCTCGGTCCGGTTGACTGCCCGGTTTGGACCGGCCGATCCGGTTGCTGGCCCGGTCGGACCGGACTACAGACCGGCCTCCCCGGCGACCAACCGGACTACGCGCTTGTGCCAACCGGGCAAGATCCAGTACCCAAAGAAGGGGCTCCGGTCACAGAGTCGGTCGAACCGGCCCATGCGCCGGCCTGCTCGGCGCCAAATCCGGTCGACCGGGTTCCTCGAAGAATCTGCTGATGTGTCAAGTGGGCTGATACGCGTACAGCACGCGTCCGTTGGAAACCCCAAGAGGAAGGTGTGATGCGTACAGCGGCAAGTTTTCCCTCAGTAAGAAACCAAGGTTTATCGAACCAGTAGGAGCCAAGAAGCACGTTGAAGGTTGATGGCGGCGGGATGTAGTGCGGCGCAACACCAGGGATTCCGGCGCCAACGTGGAACCTGCACAACACAACCAAAGTACTTTGCCCCAACGAAACAGTGAGGTTGTCAATCTCACCGGCTTGCTGTAACAAAGGATTAGATGTATAGTGTGGATGATGATTGTTTGCAGAAAACAGTAGAACAAGTATTGCAGTAGATTGTATTCAATGTAAAAGAATGGACCGGGGTCCACAGTTCAATAGAGGTGTCTCTCCCATAAGATAAATAGCATGTTGGGTGAACAAATTACAGTCGGGCAATTGACAAATAGAGAGGGCATGACAATGCACATACATGATATGATGAGTATTGTGAGATTTAATTGGGCATTACGACAAAGTACATAGACCGCTATCCAGCATGCATCTATGCCTAAAAAGTCCACCTTCAGGTTATCATCCGAACCCCTTCCAGTATTAAGTTGTAAACAACAGACAATTGCATTAAGTATGGTGCGTAATGTAATCAATAACTACATCCTTGGACATAGCATCAATGTTTTATCCCTAGTGGCAACATCACATCCACAACCTTAGAACTTTCTGTCACTGTCCCAGATTTAATAGAGGCATGAACCCACTATCGAGCATAAATACTCCCTCTTGGAGTTAAGAGCAAAAACTTGGCCAGAGCCTCTACTAATAACGGAGAGCATGCAAGATCATAAACAACACATAGGTAATAGATTGATAATCAACATAACATAGTATTCTCTATCCATCGGATCCCGACAAACACAACATATAGCATTACAGATAGATGATCTTGATCATGTTAGGCAGCTCACAAGATCCGACAATGAAGCACATAAGGAGAAGACGACCATCTAGCTACTGCTATGGACCCATAGTCCAGGGGTGAACTACTCACTCATCACTCCGGAGGTGACCATGGCGGTGAAGAGTCCTCCGGGAGATGATTCCCCTCTCCGGCAGGGTGCCGGAGGCGATCTCCTGAATCCCCCGAGATGGGATTGGCGGCGGCGGCGTCTCTGGAAGGTTTTCCGTATCGTGGCTCTCGGTACTGGGGGTTTCGCGACTAAGGCTATTTGTAGGTGGAAGGGTAGGTCAAGGGGCGACGCGAGGGGCCCACACGACAGGGCCGCGCGGCCAGGGCCCAGGCCGCGCCGCCCTGGCATGTCGCCGCCTCGTCGCCCCACTTCGTTACGTCTTCGGTCTTCTGGAAGCTTCGTGGCAAAATAGGCCCCTGGGCGTTGATTTCGTCCAATTCCGAGAATATTTTCTTACTAGGATTTCTGAAACCAAAAACAGCAGAAAACAGCAACTGGCTCTTCGGCATCTCGTTAATAGGTTAGTGCCGGAAAATGCATAAATACGACATATAATGTGTATAAAACATGTAGATATCATCAATAATGTGGCATGGAACATAAGAAATTATCGATACGTCGGAGACGTATCATGGGCAACGGCCATATTTCAAGAGACACTATAAATAGCCCTTCTTCTACCTCTGAAAAGTTAGGCACTACACTACAAGCTGTTCTTGTGCTCTCTCTCACATACTCCATTGCTAGAAACACCAAAAGCCTCATATCTCCCTCCTCCTCCACCCAAACTCAAATCCCTCCGGGGAAACGATAGAGGAGGACCCGATCTACTGTTGTACCAAGCCAAACCTCATTCCCCCTTGTATTCATCAAGAAGCTTGCTACCTAGGGTTCCTTGGAAATCCTAGGTGGGCAAGAGTGGTCCGGAAGCATCCGGGCTGTGGGTTTTCCCCTGACAAGATTGTGAAGGTTTGGAGGCTACCTCAAAGTCTACCACAAGTGAGTGAGCTATTCCTTCGTGGGATAGGCTCCGGAGAATAGGGTGAGCCTTCGTGGCACGGGGAATCCTTCGTGGGACCTCCACTCCTCCAAACGTGACGTACCTTCTTGCAAAGGAAGGGAACACGGGAATACATCCTCGTCTCCGCGTGCTATCGGTTATCTCTAACCGAACTCCTTACTTGTGATTTAGCTGCCTGTGAGAGCCTTCGTGCTCGAGTTAGTTGTATCCTCATATAGGTTGTTTCACCTAGTTTGCATTAGGCTCACCTTTATATTCCGCAAAGCCTAATATTGCAAAGAAAGAATTAAAATCTGTATAAACCTATTCACCCCCCCTCTAGGTTTACCATCTCTGAACTTTCACAACTAGACTCTCAATGATGCAACTAGCTTCTAAAGCAGGAGTACCTAGGAAATTACCCCCTGAAAGAGTATCAAGAACATACCTATTCCAGCTAGATATACCAACATAAAAGTTCCTATGGAGGATAATAGTGGAGTGTTTCTTAGTGCACCTATGATGAGCATCACTAATTCTATACCAAGCATCTTTAAAACTTTCTCCCCCTTGTTGCTTAAAAGAACGAACTTCAACTTCAGGATTACTCATTTTAGCAATAGTAAAAATAAACAAAGCAAAACCGAATTAAATAAAGTAAAAAAAGTAACTAATTTTTGTGTGTTTTTGATATAAAGAAAGCAAACAAAACAGAAAATAAAATAAAGTAAAGCAAGACAATAAACAAAGTAAAGAGATTGGATGTGAGAGACTCCCCTTGCAGCGTGTCTTGATCTCCCCGGCAATGGCGCCAGAAAATAGTTGCTGGCGTGCAGTTGACGTGGGAGATAGAAATATTTGTGGTGTAACTTTTCTTCAGGTCCCCGGCAACGGCGCCAGAAAACAGTCTTGATGGCGCGTGATGCACACGTCCGTTGGGAACCCCAAAAGGAAGGTGTGATGCGCACAGCAGTAAGTTTTCCCTCAGAAAGAAACCAAGGTTATCGAACCAGTAGGAGATGAAGGCCACCTGAAGGTTATTGGTGGAGGAGTGTATGATGACCCACAAGTATAGGGGATCGCAGCAGTCTTCGCGGGTAGTAAAACCCAATTTATTGATTCGGCACAAGGGGAGACAAAGAATACTTGAAAGCCTTAACAGTGGAGTTGTCAATTCAGCTGCACCTGGAAACAGACTTGCTCGCAAGAGTTTATCAGTAGTAACAGTTTTATAGCAGTAGCAGTAGTGAAATAACAGCAGCAGAGTAACAGAGACAGCAGTAGTGATTATAGTAAACATCAGGATTAAAATACTGTAGGCACGGGGACAGATAACGGGCGTTGCATGGATGAGAGAAACTCATGTAACAATCAAGCAGGGCATTTGCAGATAATAATAAAACGGTGTCTAAGTACAAAGCAATCAATAGGCATGTGTTCCAATTATAGTCGTACGTGCTCGCAATGAGAAACTTGCACAACATCTTTTGTCCTACCAGCCGGTGGCAGCCGGGCCTCAAGGGAATCTACTGGATATTAAGGCACTCCTTTTAATAGAGCACCGGAGCAAAGCATTAACACTCCGTGAACACATGTGATCGTCACATCACTACCATCCCCTCCGGTTGTCCCGATTTCTGTCACTTCGGGGCCATTGGTTCCGGACAGCGACATGTGTATACAACTTGCAGGTAAGACCATAAACAATGAATATCATGATGAAATAATAACATGTTCAGATCTGAGATCATGGCACTCGGGCCCTAGTGACAAGCATTAAGCATAACAAGTTGCAACAATATCATCAAAGTACCAATTACGGACACTAGGCACTATGCCCTAACAATCTTACACTATTACATGACCAATCTCATCCAATCCCTACCATCCCCTTCAGCCTACAGCGGGGGAATTACTCACACATGGATGGGGGAAACATGGCTGGTCGATGGAGAGGCGTCGGTGGTGATGATGGCGATGATCTCCTCCAATTCCCCGTCCCGGCGGAGTGCCAGAACGGAGACTTCTGGCTCCCGAGACGGAGTTTCGCGATGTGGCGGCGTTCTGGAGGGTTTCTGGCGACTTCGACTTCTCCCCGTGCGTTTTTAGGTCGAGGCCGATAAGTAGTCCGAAGGAGGGCGTCGGAGGCCGGCCGAGGGGGCCACACGCTAGGGCCGTGCGCCCCCCTCATGGGCCGCGCTGCCCTAGGGTGTGGGGCCCTCGGGCCTCCACCTGACTTGCCCTTCTGGCTCCGTAAGTATTCTGGGAAAATAGGGCCTTCTGCATAAATTCCGAGGTTTTTCCTGAAAGTTGGATTTCTGCACAAAAACGAGACACCAGAACAGTTCTGCTGAAAACAGCGTTAGTCCGTGTTAGTTGCATCCAAAACACACAAATTAGAGGCAAAACAACAGACAAAGTGTTCGGGAAAGTAGATACGTTTTGGACGTATCAACTCCCCCCCAAGCTTAGCTTATTGCTTGTCCTCAAGCAATTCAGTTAACAACTGAGCGATAAAAGAACTTTCACGAACACATTTGTTCATATGATGTAAATATTCTCATGCTATGGCTAACACTTAGGCAGTTCATAATAAGGTACATGCAGATAAGATCGTCTAATAGCTATATCAATCACGGAAAAGGTACCAACAATTAATAATAAGCATCATGAATCATGTATATAAGCAGGATTGCAATGTTAATAAAAGAGTATGATAGAGTGGTATCTTGCTTGCCCATATTTGATCAGCAAAACATAAATGCTCAGGCACCTCTGAAGTTCATAGAAAGACTAGAAATAGTGATTGTCAAAGATAAAAGCATCAAAGTTATACCACAATCAATCATATTTTGAGACAAGCATATTACACTAAGAATGACAGTTGTGCTCTCAAGAAAGTGCTCAAAGAAAGGATGGAGACACAACATAAAAGTAAAAGATTGACCCTTCGCAGAGGGAAGCAGGGATTAACATGCGCTAGAGCTTTTCATTTGTAAAACAGGAGTAAAATTATTTTGAGAGGTGTTTGTTGTTGTCAACGAATGGTAATGGGCACACCAACTACCTCGCCAACCGGACTTTCAAGAGCGGATCCCATGAAGGACGTTATCTCTACCAGCAAGGTAGATCATCCCTCTTCTCTTTTGTTTACACATGTATTTTAGTTTTATTATGGGTGACACTCCCCCCAACCTTTGCTTACACAAGCCATGGCTAACCGAATCCTCGGGTGCCTTCCATCAATCACATACCATGGAGGAGTGTCTATTTGCAAAATTAAGTTGCTTACTGATGAATCAGAGCAAAACATGCAAAGAGAATTATTAGTGAAAGTTGATTAATCGGGGCTGGGAACCCCATTGCCAGCTCTTTTTGCAAAATTATTGGATAAGCGGATGTGCCACTAGTCCATATGAAAATCCGTCAAGAGTAAATGACAAGGTTGAAAGTTAAAAACCACATACTTCCTCATGAGCTATGAAACATTAACACAAATTGAGAAGCATTTTGAAGGTTTTAAAGGTAGCACATGAGAATTTACTTGGAATGGTTTGAAATGCCATGCATAGGTATTTATGGTGGACACTCTGGAATAACTTGGTTTTCATGTGTTTGGAAGCACGAGCAATGTTCCCGCTCAGTACAAGTGAAGGCTAGCAAAAGACTAGGGAGCGACAAATCAAGAGAGCAGTAACTGTAATAATCATGCTTGCGGCAAAATAAATTAACTGAGGCATAAAAGTGATACAAGAACTCTGAAGCAATGTAAATCATCGAGGCTTAATTGACTTTTGTTCAGTCATATGCATGCGTGAGCATGTGCCAAGTTAATTCAAACGAATTATTCAGAGGAGGATACCACAATATCATACCTATCTATGAATAAAACAATGCAAGCAAACATCCATGACATGCTACTCATATTAATAAATTGGAGCTAAACATGAGAGATCATGAACTACTAGACTTTCTCAAATGACATATACCTCACATGAACCAACTAAGCATGCTCACATGGATGAGTATATGTACAAAAATGAAAACAAATAGAGTTCATACCAGCCTCTCACCACAATCAGATTGTCGTAGATCGTCATTATTGCCTTTTCACTTGTGTAGCTTGGATAATATGAAATGAAAACCACGCTCCAGCCACCGAAGACCATTGAACTCATAATGAACTTTACAAACCAAAGAAGAACAGCAAATATTTTTGGTGTTTTCGAATTTGGAAACAAGAACAAAAGGAAACAAGCAAACAAAGCAAAATCTTTTTGGGTTTTCTTATAGCAAACTAGCAATAGCAAATAAAGCGAAGCAAATGCAAGAAACTAAAATAAACAAGTGGTGAAGAGAAACAACAGAAATATTTTTGGTCTTTTCGTGTTTTGGGAAAGAAACAAAGCAAGAACAAGAAAATGAAAACTAAAAGAAACACAGAAAAGCAAGATGGCAGAAATCTGCAAAACCTGACAGCAGTACAGAAATCGATTTTTACAAAAATCTTCTGTTGCTCAGCTCGAAAAGTGTTCAACTAATGAAAGTTAGATAACAACCTGGGGAACATGCACAAAAATTGGCAGCTCAAAATAGCGTTCTGGCTGTGCGCACGATCTTTTTTTTGGTAACAGTCCAGAATCTGTTTTCAGGCAGCACTTCCCCAAATATCATCTCCCTCTCATTAGAAAACCACTCAAAGAAACTAAACAAGTATGTAAAAGTATCCAGCAACTATAATATGCAAAGAATGAGTGATGCCGGTATACCTCCCCCCAAGCTTAGGCTTTTGGCCTAAGTGGAGATCAACCTCATGGTGCCCATGAAGAAGCACCTTCGTAGTACGAAGATGGATCATATTCCGGGTATGTGCTAGAGGAAGCACCCGGATACGTGAAGGTGTAGTCGTAGGAGGGCTCGGCGTCCTCGGAGTCATGCTGCTGGTGGAAGTTATGTATCTTCATCTTCTCATCCACCTCCTCCTTAGAGCGCGACCATGGTTTCCTGTTGATACTGAACAAATCTGGTTGGGGCAAAGGTACTTCCCTCTCTTCCCCTTCAGCAAACAACACTCTATAAACAATATTATCTAACCTAGAGTCAGCTGTAACAAATTGATGACTCTTCATAGCAGCAATATCAAGCCTCATAGGAGTTATTCTCACATCATTAGGGTCAAGAGGAAGCTCTAAATATGCTAAAATGCGCGAAGCAATAATTCCTCCAAATATAGGCCCCTTGTTAGACAAGCGGCGAGCAACAAGAGCACCAAGATGATAAGGCGTATCCCCAGTGAGTGCAGCAATTAAGAAACCAAGGTGATAGCTAGATATGTTGCTAGTGTTCTCCCTACCAAGAATGCTAGTATCGATATAGTAAGCAAAATACTTAATGGCGGGGAGTTGAATGTTTCTTATCTTGCCACGATGAATGGTGCGACAATCATCGTTGGTGATCTCTCGATAGAGCTCCAGCAATTTCTTGGGGTTGTCCTCAATCTTCCTTGCTGTACCTACAGGGGCAATACCCAATGCAGCACAAAAAAATTCCAACTTCATAGTAATAGGCTTACCATAGATCTTAAAGTCTACGGTCGGGCGAAAATGCTTATTATTGAACTTGAAGCTCTCCACAAAGATTTTAGTGAGCGTGTTGTATTGCTCACTCTCATCTGCCACATAGGTGGTTAAGCCCGCCTTACCGACGAGGGTCAAGAAATCATCCAACAACCCTGCATTACCCAAAAAGTCATAGCATGGAAAGGATGCAGCATTGGGGACTCCATTGTCCTCCTCGGGTGCGAAGCTTGGTGCGATGAGGTCCTCATTGTAGGATGGCCTGAATCGGGTGGATGACCTCGAGGGCCTCCCAGTGCTTGTTGTCTCCCCTTGGAACACTTCTCCAAAGTTAAAATTGTCCATCCCCATTTTCTGAAATTTTCCAACAAACAATATAAAATTTGATTTGGTGACATATAATTGAGGGAAACTACCATAGGAATTTGCTAGAGTACTAATCATGCATCAAAACTAGTTTCTACCACTTAGAACAAGCATGAAAGCTCACTAAACATGTTACCTACAGCAGCAAAATATGCAAGATATACTCCACCAAACAAAATTCTACTTGGATAATCGAAGGAGTCACATACCGAAGAGCAAATGTGCCAAATTTCAGACAGAAATCTGGGCTGAGCAAAGAGATCGAGAAATCTGGAGTTCTTGAGCAAAAACACGAGTGAGAGGAAGCTGGTGTCGATTTTTTCGGGAGAGAGAAGAGTGTGGGAGGAAGAGATGCTGAAGTGGGGCAAAGGGGGGCCCACACACCAGGGTGGCGCGCCCCCCTTGCTGGCCGCGCCAGCCTGTGGGGTGCCACCCTGGGGTGCCCCACTGGTCATCCCCAGGTGCTCCCAGGTGCCTCGTCGAAAAATAGGACCAATGGTATAATTTTTGTGAATTTTTGAAAACTTTGAAAAATGCACATTTCTGGGTATTAAGTTTATTATTACTGGGCAGGAAAAATTTTGAAATCTCTAATCAACTAAGGAACTTCGCAAAATAAAAGTGCTACAGCAAGTAGAACAAGTGGAGGAAGAAAAAAAATGTTGTTTACCTCCTCTATGCATATAAAAAGTATTTGTTAACAAGGTTGATCAAGTCTTGCCACCAAATAAATTTTACATAGCATATGAAGAAATAAACCTCAAATCAATCATGTTACCTTGAATTGTATTAATATGGATCCAATCACAAGAGTTTGATATTCTTCTGTAGGCTCATATATAGGACAATCGATAGTTCCAACCTTGATAGTTCTCACATTAGAAATAGTATTAACTCCACATGCTTTTTCAATCCTCTTGGGGAAATAGACGGTGTGCTCCCTATCATCAACATTGAAAGTAACCTTTCCTTTATTGCAATCAATAACAGCCCCTGCGGTGTTAAGAAAACGTCTCCCAAGAATAATAGACATATTATCATCTTCAGGCATTTCCAACACAACAAAATCAGTTAATATCAAGCAGTTATTAGTAACTTGAACAGGAACATCCTCACATATACCAACAGGAATAGCAGTAGATTTATCAGCCATTTGCAAAGATATATCAGTAGGTATCAACTTATCTAAGTAAAGTCTCTTATAAAGAGAAAAAGGCATAACACTAACACCGGCTCCCAAGTCACATAGAGCAGTTTTAACATAATTATTCTTAATAGAACAGGGAATAGTAGGTATACCTAGGTCGCCCAACTTCTTTGGAACTTTGCCATTGAAAGAGTAATTAGCAAGCATAGTGGAAATTTCCTCATTGGGGATTTTCCTTTTGTTAGTAACAATATATTTCATATACTTTGAATAAGGAGGCAATTTAATAGCATCAGTCAAAGGGATTTGCAAGAATAAAGGTTTCATCCAATCACAAAATTTATCATAGTGTTCTTCTTCCTTTGATTTTAGTTTCTTAGCAGGAAAAGGCATTTGCTTTTGCACCCATGGTTCCCTTTCATTACCATGTTTCTTAGCAATAAAATCTTATTTAGTATACTTTTTATTTTTATCTCGCTTTTCAGGTTCATCTTCAACTTCTTCTTTATCAGAAACATCATTCTTATCATTACCATTATTATTATCATGTTCATTACCACTTTCAGTTTCAGCATCGGAAATAGAAATACTATTAGGATCATTAACAGGTTCAGAGGATTCTACAACATTTTTATGTTTCTTCTTCTTTTTCTTAGAAGGAGCACTAGGTTCAATGCGTTGAGAATCTTGTTCAATTCTTTTGGGATGCCCTTCAGGATATAGAGGATCCTGGGTAGAGACACCACCTCTAGTTGTTACTTCATAAGCATGTTTCTTTTTAGAATTATTTTGTAATAAGTCATTTTGCACTTTAGTGAGTTGATCAATTTGAGTTTGAACCATTTGAAAATGTTTAACAAGCATCTTAACATCATTGGAGGTTCTCTCCACAATATCATGCAAATTGCTAATAGCTTGAGAATTTTCAATTAGATGATTCTCTACTCTCATATTAAAATTTCTTGCTTAACAATATAATTATCAAACTCATCTAAGTATTGCGCAGGAGGTTTTGAATACGGAATATCTTCCCTAGTAAAGCGCTGAAGGGAGTTTACCTCAATCATGGATGAAGGGGGAATTATCTCACATATATCTTCTATGGGAGGTAGATTCTTCACATCTTCAGATTTAATACCTTTCTCCTTGAGAGACTTCTTGGCTTCCCTCATATCTTCATCATTCAATTTAATTAAACCCCTCTTCTTCAATATTGGCGTTGGAGTTGGTTCAGGCGTAGTCCAATCATCATGATTCCGGCCTATTTTAGCCAATAATTCTTCAGCTTCGTCTGGAGTTCTTTTCCTGAAAACACAACCAGCACAACTATCCAGGTATGCCCTAGACTCAATGGTTAGTCCACTATAAATTATATCAAGTAAATCATTCTTTTCTAAATCATGTCCAGGTCGAGCTCTGATAAGAGAACAAAATCTTTCCCAAGCCTCAGGCAATTTCTCTTCATCTCCCTGGTCAAATCTATAAATTTTCTATAAAGCAACATGTTGAGCACTAGCAGGAAAGTATTTTCGAAAGAAAACATCACGCAAATCAGTTGGACTTTTAATAGAACCAGGAGGCAGATTATTATACCAAGTTTTAGCATCATCCTTTAATGAGAAAGGAAAAATTTTAGCGACAAAATAAATACGCATCTTGATATCATCAGAAAACAAGCTACTCATAGAAGAAAGTTCAATCATGTGTTCTACAGCACTTTCTTTTTCAGTACCACAAAAGGGTGCTTACTCTACAATAGCTATATGAGATAGATCAAGAGAAAAATCATAATCTTTATCCTTAATGCATATAGGAGATGTGGCAAATTTAGGATCAGGAGATAACTTATGTCTAACAGTATATTGTGTGAGAAACTTTTTAATTTTACTTGCATCAGCAGTAGCATTGCATCTATTAATTAAATCATCATTAAGCTCCACATAATCTTCATCAGGATCATCACTAGAATAATCAAGTTCAGGTGAATTAACAGGTGTAGTAGCATCAGGAGTTTCAGTATTTTCAATTTGTCTAGACCTAGCAATTGTAGCATCTAGAAAGGATCCCAATGAACCACTATCATCAAGCACAGCAGAAACATTATCAATATCATAACAGTTTTCAGATTCAGCAGAAGTACCAGCAAGTGAAGCTTGTGGCGGTGAAACAAGTTTATCAATCACAGATGGTGAATCAAGAGCAGCAGAGGTACTCAGAGTTGTACCTTTTCTTGTAGTGGATGGTAATATGGCGACTTTAGGATCGCGAGTTTTACCCATGATAGAGAATTTGCAGCGAACAATATCAATCCAAGTGAACTTCCAAATAAAGCTATCCTCCCCGGCAACGGCGCCAGAAAACAATCTTGATGACCCACAAGTATAGGGGATCGCAGCAGTCTTCGCGGGTAGTAAAACCCAATTTATTGATTCGACACAAGGGGAGACAAAGAATACTTGAAAGCCTTAACAGTGGAGTTGTCAATTCAGCTGCACCTGGAAACAGACTTGCTCGCAAGAGTTTATCAGTAGTAACAGGTTTATAGCAGTAGCAGTAGTGAAATAACAGCAGCAGAGTAACAGAGACAGCAGTAGTGATTATAGTAAACAGCAGGATTAAAATACTGCAGGCACGGGGACGGATAACGGGCGTTGCATGGATGAGAGAAACTCATGTAACAATCAAGCAGGGCATTTGCAGATAATAATAAAACCGTGTCTAAGTACAAAGCAATCAATAGGCATGTGTTCCAATTATAGTCGTACGTGCTCGCAATGAGAAACTTGCACAACATCTTTTGTCCTACCAGCCGGTGGCAGCCGGGCCTCAAGGGAATCTACTGGATATTAAGGCACTCCTTTTAATAGAGCACCGGAGCAAAGCATTAACACTCCGTGAACACATGTGATCCTCACATCACTACCATCCCCTCCGGTTGTCCCGATTTCTGTCACTTCGGGGCCATTGGTTCCGGACAGCGACATGTGTATACAACTTGCAGGTAAGACCATAAACAATGAATATCATGATGAAATAATAACATGTTCAGATCTGAGATCATGGCACTCGGGCCCTAGTGACAAGCATTAAGCATAACAAGTTGCAACAATATCATCAAAGTACCAATTACGGACACTAGGCACTATGCCCTAACAATCTTACACTATTACATGACCAATCTCATCCAATCCCTACCATCCCCTTCAGCCTACAGCGGGGGAATTACTCACACATGGATGGGGGAAACATGGCTGGTCGATGGAGAGGCGTCGGTGGTGATGATGGCGATGATCTCCTCCAATTCCCCGTCCCGGCGGAGTGCCAGAACGGAGACTTCTGGCTCCCGAGACGGAGTTTCGCGATGTGGCGGCGTTCTGGCGACTTCGACTTCTCCCCGTGCGTTTTTAGGTCGAGGCCGATAAGTAGTCCGAAGGAGGGCGTCGGAGGCCGGCCGAGGGGGCCACACGCTAGGGCCGCGTGCCCCCCTCCTGGGCCGCGCCGCCCTAGGGTGTGGGGCCCTCGGGCCTCCACCTGACTTGCCCTTCTGGCTCCGTAAGTATTCTGGGAAAATAGGGCCTTCTGCATAAATTCCGAGGTTTTTCCTGAAAGTTGGATTTCTGCACAAAAACGAGACACCGGAACAGTTCTGCTGAAAACAGCGTTAGTCCGTGTTAGTTGCATCCAAAACACACAAATTAGAGGCAAAACAACAGCAAAAGTGTTCGGGAAAGTAGATACGTTTTGGACGTATCAGTGTAGTGCGGCGCAACACCAGGGATTCCGGCGCCAACGTGGAACCTGCACAACACAATCACAATACTTTGCCCCAACTTAACAGTGAGGTTGTCAATCTCACCGGCTTGCTGTAAGCAAAGGATTAAACGTATGGTGTGGAGAATGATGTTTGTTTGCGAAGAACAACAGAGAACAGAGATTACAGTAGATTGTATTTCAGATGTAAAAGAATGGACCGGGGTCCATAGTTCACTAGTGGTGTCTCTCCAATAAGATAAATAGCATGTTGGGTGAACAAATTACAGTTGGGCAATTGACAAATAGAGAGGGCATAACAATGCACATACATATCATGATGACTACTCTGAGATTTAATTAGGGCATTACGACAAATAACATAGACCGCTATCCAGCATGCATCTATGCCTAAAAGGTCCACCTTCGGGTTAGCATCCGCACCCCTTCCAGTATTAAGTTGCAAACAAAAGACAATTGCATTAAGTACTATGCGTAATGTAATCAACACAAATATCCTTAGACAAAGCATTGATGTTTTATCCCTAGTGGCAACAGCACATCCACAACCTTAGAACTTTCTATCACTGTCCCAGATTCAATGGAGGCATGAACCCACTATCGAGCATAAATACTCCCTCTTGGAGTCACAAGTATCAACTTGGCCAGAGCCTCTACTAGCAACGGAGAGCATGCAAGAACATAAACAACACATATATGATATATCAATTAATCAACTTGACATAGTATTTCATATTCATCGGATCCCAACAAACACAACATGTAGCATTACAAATAGACGATCTTGATCATGATAGGCAGCTCACAAGATCTAAACATGATAGCACAAGAGGAGAAGACAACCATCTAGCTACTGCTATGGACCCATAGTCCAAGGATGAACTACTCACGCATCAATCCAGAGGCGGGCATGATGATGTAGAGTCCTCCGGTGATGATTCCCCTCTCCGGCAGGGTGCCGGAGGCGATCTCCTGAATCCCCCGAGATGGGATTGGCGGCGGCGGCGGCACAGTAACTTTTCTAATATCGTGGCTCTCGGTAATAGGGTTTTCGCGATGGAGGGAATATATAGGCGAAGGGGCAGAGTCGGGGGACGCTCGAGGGGCCCACCCCATAGGGCGGCGCGGCCAGGGGTGGGGCCACGCCCCCCTAGGGTGTGGCCGCCTCGTCGCCCCTCTTCGTCTCCTCTTCGGACCTCTGGAAGGCTCCGTGCAAAATAAGACCGTGGGCTTTTGTTTCGTCCAATTCCGTGAATATTTCCTGTGTAGGATTTCTGAAACCAAAAACAGCAGAAAACAGGAACTGGCGCTTCGGCATCTTGTTAATAGGTTAGTGCCGGAAAATGCATCAAAATGATGTAAAGTGTATATAAAACATGTGAGTATTGTCATAAAACTAGCATGGAACATAAGAAATTATAGTTACGTTTGAGACGTATCAGTGGCAACAACACATCCACAACCTTAGGGGTTGCTGTCACTCCCCCAGATTCAATGGAGACATGAACCCACTATCTAGCATAAATACTCCTTTTGGAGTCACAAGTATCAACTTGGCCAGAGCCTCTACTAGCAACATAGAGCATGCAAGAACATGAATAACATATATGATAGATCAATAATCAACTTGACATAGTATTCCATATTCATCGGATCCCAACAAACACAACATGTAGCATTACAAATAGATGATCCTGATCATGATAGGCAGCTCACAAGATCTAAACATGATAGCACAAGAGGAGAAGACAACCATCTAGCTACTGCTATGGACCCGTAGTCCAAGGATGAACTACTCACGCATCAGTCCGGAGGCGGGCATGGTGATGTAGAGCCCTCCGGTGATGATTCCCCTCTCCGGCAGGGTGCCGGAGGCGATCTTCTGAACCCCCCGAGGTAGGGTTGATGGCTGCGGCGTCTCTGGAACTTTTCTCGTATCGTGGCTCTCGGTGATAGGGTTTTCGCGTCGCGAAGATTATATAGGCGAAGGGGCAGAGTCGGGGGACGCACGAGGGGCCCACCCCATATGGCGGCGCGACCAGAGGTGGGGCCGCGCCCCCCTATGGTGTTGCCGCCTCGTGGCCCCTCTTCGTCTCTCCTTCGGTGTTCTGGAAGACTCCGTGGAAAATAGGGCCGTGGGCTTTTGTTTCGTCCAATTCCGAGAATATCCGAAACTAACTTTTCTGAAATAAAAAACAGCAGAAAACGGGAACTGGCACTGCGGCATCTTATTAATAGGTTAGTCCCGGAAAATGCATAAAAACATTATAAAGTGTGAGTAAAACATGTAGGTATTGTCATAAAACTAGCATGGAACATAAGAAATTATAGATACGTTAGAGACGTATCAGTCATCTTACCATATCTTGGTATGATGCATACCTATGTGTGCAACATAAATAGACCCAATGTCATTATATGGACCCAAGTATGTCTCTTCGAGGTCTCATGACATTTGCGCTTTCACATAGGGGGAGTAATCCCCCGCCCCTCATTAAGCCTCAATTGCAACTTGATTCGACTATACAAGGCTAAATGGTCTGCAAAAATCACTTCAAAATGACTTATGATTCTTGATATATATTTCGAATCATGCCCATTGTTGCTATTTACATCTTGTTTGGATTTTCACTCCATTGGGTATGCCTAGAGAACTTTGTGTTTCCAACCCCATGTCTATGCTCATCTCACCATCATCTATCTATCTATATGTAAATGTCATCATCTGAGCATTCACATACAATTGCACAAAGAATAGGGGCAAAAACGAGGCAAAACAATGCAAAATGAGGCAAAATAGCCTGACCGGCCTAGGGCCCGGTTGGACCGGCCTCAGCGCTGGGTCACCCGGTCTGTGGCCCGGTAGACCGGCCTGTGCGCCGGTCGTGCGGCTGGTTAAATGGGGAGGAGGTTACCCCTTGGGGATCTTCTTCTTCACTTCCCCCCTTTCACCATAGACACCATGGCCGCTGCCTCCATCATCTCCATCTCTCCATAGGGCTCTCCCACCACTAGAATCTCCTCAAACTTCACCAAACCATAGATCGGGTCTCTTGCATCATCTCCACCAAGGGATTTGGACCCTCTCAAGCTACTTTTGGAGATCTTGAGGATTTGGCACTCAAGCCTTGTAATGTCCCAGGTTTAGAGACAATCGAGGGGTAGATTTTAGAAAGGGATGTGCATTGCATCGTAAATTCTGGGGAAATTTCGCGCTTTTAAAACAAAACTGCATCGAAGGGGGACAAGTTTCTCTCTCGACACCTTACAGGGTTAGGGTTTCGAGAGTGCGACAAACTTGCTTCTCATTCAACTAAGTTAGGTTTTGAGAAGAGAGGAGAGTATTGCATCATAACTTAAGTTGCATGATTGAATTCAATTACAAGTTACATTTGAATTTCAAATTCAAACACCATTTGAATATCTCATAATTCAATATTGAGATCATTCTTCAAACAAATATTAAATAATAAAGAATATGAATAATGCAAATGTTAAGTAAAGCTCATTAGAGAAACTTTGAGCTTTATTGATAATCACACAAGATACATTGTCTTTACAATATTCAGAATTGAAATATAAAATATTACAACACATTATAAGAATTGACTAAAGGGAAAAAGAAAAAGAAAGAAAATTACAAATTGTAAGATCTGTCCTAAACTACATTAGATGATCATGGAGATCTTGCTCAAGATGATCTTGATCTTCATTTGGAGCATCACATTGTTCCCTGTAATTAAAACAACAAATAGAAAACAGAATTATGCCAAGTGGTAAAACCACTTGGCAAGTTAGTCAAAGAAATTAGAATCTGGGTGGATATTACCAAACCAGCCGAGCTGATCCACTCACAGCCCAAGTTCCAAGCAACAGGACACACACACACACACACTAGCTGCTCACACAGCTAGTGTGCATGCACAACAGCAACACACATACAGGGAGAGTCACCAAGTAGTGACAGGCACTGCTGTCGACCAAGAGAGCCATGAGAGGTTCATATAAAACCTTTTCCACCGCCAGAACCCAGCAGTTCATCCGCAGCAACTCACCAGGGTAAGTTCACCAAGAACACAAGAACACAAGAACAGGAAGAACAGCCACTGCTGTTCAACCTGCTCAAACAGCCACAAAATTGAATCAAGCACCACCAGCTTGCAAGGAGGAGCAGGGCAAGCAAATCAAACAGCACAGAAGCAATCCTCTACACCAACACCCATTTCTAGGAGCTGGAGTGAGGTATACCAGATAAACATGAGCAAACCATGGTTTTGCTCATAATTAAGCATGTGCATATGTCACAGAATCAAAAAGGGTATGAAACCCTGGATGTATCATCACTTGGTTGCAAAACCATTTGGTGCCAGCAAAGAAAACAAAGGCTAGAAGGAAAACAACCAAGGGAACACTGGTTGTGTCAACACAGTGACACAACCAGAGAAATCCATCAGGGATTTAATCCTAGTTAGCCATCCAAAGTCACCAAGCACCTAACAGTTTAGCTACACCATCAGACAGATAGGCAACCTGTGCCTATTTTTGTTTGTCAAGAGTAAAGCTCACTGGAAATCCAACAAGGAATGGCCAGAGATGCATCCACAAAGCCACAGCAAGCCACAGAGAGGGGGAGCTACCCATGACAGCATCACAGAGCTGCCAGGGCCACCTCAACCCACAGCCAACACTTTAAGCCACCACATCATCACCCAGTAGGGTTCAGTAGTGGGCTAGGGTACCAACCAGTGGTTGGCATCCAGCTAGCCCTAACAAATTCATTGAAATGATCATCATTGAATCACAGTTCACATCATTCATCTATTTAATAAAGCAAGATAAACAGATAAATGAATTACACAAGCAATTGATGCACCAGAGCCTTGCAGATGATCCAATGGATCATTGCAAGCATCAACTGATGCTTGAGCAAGCATCATCCCACACAGACCAAGCCTGTGTGATGCACACACAACACAGGGTGAGCACCAGATAGGCACAGACGGAAGCACAACAATTAATCATCAAGCAACTGATGATCATATGATCACCAGAGCTTGCTAGCACTTGTTACAGGTGGCTATAACCAAGCATATCATCAGTAAATAGTCAGCTACTGAAGAATTACACCCAAGCCATAACTGAATAAACAGATACTGAATTAATGACTTTATAATTGTATCCAGAAGCACATCAAAGGCATGATGTACCACTGGATCAAGTTACACAAGGATTGCACACAACACTCATCACTGGATAGTACTGTTAAGCCAACAACAATGCTCAATTGAGCATGCTCATGAAATTAAGCACAAGATATAGCACATCAGAGCACTGGTACTTGCAAATTTGCAAGAAATACACACAGTAATCAAGCCAGGGCAAATAAATGAATACACTTGAGGATCTAGCAATAGCAGCATCAAGGACAAAGTCACAGAGAGAGAGGTTTAGGCAAGAAATGCAAGCATAAGCAAGTACATAGCCGAAGAATCTTGCACAGAATCATGTATAGCACGGCAGGGCAGCACAGCAGTAGTAACCATGGCAGTAGCTAGGCCAACAGATACACAGCAGTAGCACAGCAGCATAGCAACACAGCACATCAGCACATGCGCAAGCTAGCAAGGCGCAGCAGCAATGCATCGGCACGGCAAGCTTCTCTACATGGAGATGCAGGCCAGTGACCAAGCAAGGCGCAGAGGAGGAGGAGAGATGGGAGTAGAGCAGAGAGGGAGAGAAGGAGGCGACAGAGCACTTACAGGTGGCGTGAGGCGATGAGTGCGGCCATGGCGGCCACGGCGGCACACGCCGAGGGCGCGGCAGCGCCAGGCCAGGCCAAGCCACGGCGGCACCGCAGTGCCCGGCACCACCACGGCAAGGCACGGCGACGCCACGGCATATGGAGTGTCGGCGGCGACGAGATCGCCACGGCACTCCACGCCAGGCGACCAGAGGCGAAGAGGACGCGTCGAGGAGGCGGCGAAACACAAATCGAAGCGGAGGATCTGAAGCGCCGTCGAACGGCGGTTCAGATGCGCTCCATCTCGCCGGCGGCGACGGCCGGAGTTGGCCGGAAGAATTCGGCGAAGGCGGCGGCGACACGGGAGTCGCGAGAGCGGGGGCTAGGGTTCGCGAGCGGGTGAAGGAGAAAGGGGGCGGTGCGTCCGACCGAGCCCAAGTGTGGCTCAGGTTAGGGTTAACCACTGGGCCGCACTGACATGTGGGCCCAGGGGCAATTCTGTCTTTTCACATTTTCAAATAAACAGAAACTTTGAAAATGCATAGAAAATGACTAATAGTTCTAAAAAAATATTTAAAAATATGAAAACCACTCAGGATAAAATTCTCTATTATAAAATATGAAATAGAATTTTTGAAAATAAACAAGAATAAGTTCAAATCTGATGATTTAAATAATCATTTAAATCACACCTCGTATTTTCAATAATGAAAATAAGTCCATAAATTCTTTTGGACTTTAAAAAAACACCTTGACAACATTTCAAGGTTGAATTTTACCCTAAACAGAGTATCCCTAAATTGTTCTTAGTATTAACCTCTCACATAAAATGATAAAACATCGGAAGGGGGGAACAACCCTAAAAGCTGAATCATGCATAATTGCTTCTTTAACCATTGCCCTTATCGGACAATGATGCTATTTTTCAGCAACAGATGACAAGGGTCAGTCCACACCATCCAACTGCAACACTTTGCAGTGTTCAAGCAAGTTCATCGCTTGCTCATGCCATTTGAGTATTTTAACAAATTACTTGCAAAGTACTATGTTTATCACTATTGCATAAAAAGCAAAACCACTATTTTCACAACTATGAATATGACTATGTGGTGGGCAATGGAACCATGGATTGTGTTGATATGGTGGAGGTTCCATTGCAAGGGTTTATATCCATCTAGGACTAAACAACAAATGTCGTCCAGTGATTCTTGTGCCGTAATAACCGTGTTAACCATAAGATCCAGAGTGGGACGGAGTAGTCAAAAGTGTTTCCACCTCTCGTTCATCAACGGACGCGCTTTACTGTAGTACACTTGTAATCCAAGGGGGCAAGCGGTGAGGCTGGGGAGTCCTAAGTCCCCACGACATTGTCCGTAGTACACTTGTCGCCTGAAGGAGCAAGCGGTGAGGCTGGGGAGTCCTAAGTCCCCACGGTATTGCGGTCTATGAGGGGTTGCAACGACCGGCGAAGGTATCAGGCCATCGTGCCTGGTATTAGTCGAGGTCGGATGGTATCCTTTGGATACGCTGACCGGCGAGGACCCAAGGTCGGAATTGCAACAAAGGGTGGGTGTTCGAGGTAGTGGAGGAACATGATTGGCTAGACCTTATACCGGGCCTCACACCAAAGGAAGTGTGGACGGGAAAGCTGCCCGGTTGGCACCAAGGTTAAGATCTCTTATGGGTAAAGCAACACACCTCTGCAGAGTGTAACGAATCGTGACCAGTCACTCCCTGTTCCGGGTTTTGGAACTGCGAACGCTGCCGGAAAGGAACTCCATGAAGTTCTAGTAAACCGGTGAAGGCTGACGGACATAGTTCTTTTGAATAAAAGCAACCTTTTGAAGAAATGATTATGAAAACCTGCATTGGTATTAGACTTTCTGGTCTAATACCGTAGTTAGTGCATTAAACACCTCTTTTCTATAATGAACTTGTTGAGTACGCTCATACTCATACCACTCTTAAATCCCCTGCTGTATCGAATCGGCGGAGGAGGACAATGACGACCCTGAAGGAGCCGAAGTCATCGGCTATGAAGAACCAGACCTCTCAGGAGGTATCGAAGGAGTAGACTACCTCATAGTCTATGGAACCGGGGAGGGCTCCGGAGGAGAACAAGCTTAGACCTATCGAGTAGTAGTAGTATCCGAGCAGTACGAACTCTTAGTACTTAACTGCTCGAGGAGAATAAAATGTATAACCTAGTAAGACTGTTGTATTGTAAGTTAAGTTGGGTTCGCCTCGAACCCAGGAGTATTCCTCTTAGGACCCAAGAGGAGCTCCGAGATGATATGTACATGTTGCTTGTAATAATAAATGAATGAGTTATGGACCTGCTATGTTCTGTTGTACTACTCTGAGGGATGTAATATTTACGGATTGGTACTTCGTGAATGTTATATCAACGACTGGCATACTACAACATGCAGTGGTATGCAGGGTCACCTCAGTTGGTATCAGAGCAAAAGCTTTGACCTTAGGTTGGAACCTAGTAAATCGGACAAAAACGTTAGGAGTCAAATAGGATTAGTAAAGAATTCTCTAAAAATATGGTATCTATTCACTTGAGAATAAAACCATCATATCTTTTAGTGCGATAATTCTTTATTATCTCTATTATGATGCATCATTACTAATATTATATTCTTTCTATTCTACAGCCAACTATGGCAAGTTCACGTTCGGGACGAAACGTGAAGGTGATGGAATCAAACCTGAGTGAATATGACGGAGGACTTGCGGACATTCTTCGTGCTATGTTGCTTGAATTTGGGTGCGATCCCCAAATCCAAGTAATGAAATACATGTACTACGATGGTACAGTATTAGCGAAGTGTAGGGTAGGACTAAGACTTCCAGAATCCCTAGGAATGAGTGTAGTGATGCCAGCAGGTGAGGCTAGAACCATCCAAACAGCCTACCACATAGCCATCATGAGAGCAATCACTGATATTCGGGAACATAAGACGAAAGAGCTTATAGGTTCCGAATTCTCTCACATTCCTCATCTGGAGGAGGAAGATGATCCTATGCTTAACCACTTCAAGTATGCAAAACGCAAACCAGCAGAAGCCACTAAGTATATGGATAATAGTCGCAACCTACTGTCATTGTTCTTTCAATTAAACCGACATTTGTCGGGGCAATTGACACAATGCTGGAAGAATTCACTGAGCCCAAGGAGGAGACAAAGGGGAAAGAACCAATGGAGGGTGAGGTTCACACACCAGTCTACTCAGCTGGTGACTACATTAGTATTGACCATCCAGAACAACACACCACACCTATTACACCCAGATACTTTCCTAGTAGTTCACATGGAGGATATGAGGGTGGAGAGGAATCCGGAAACCATCAGCGTTCCGATACTCCTATAGAGAACTCCACAGGTTGGCGTTGGGGGTCAGACATGGTGATCCAGTCAGAGGTAATTCTGAGATGGAGGAGGACGCCACAACCCAGTTCCAGAACAATCAGTATAATAGGGGAGACTATAATGACTATCCTATACTGATTGAGTCTGATACTGATGGTGGAAATACCTATGGCGGAGTCACAGGGGAGTACACCCGATGGGTGGATTATGATGCATTGAATAACCAGTTCATGAACACAGATTTCTCCCTGGGATCATCCTCTGATTCCGACTACAAGCCTACGGGAAGACCCTATGTTCCAGATTCTGTCAGGAGGACTACACGTTCGACCGGATGGAAGCCTGGGATGTACCGGGAGTGAAGCACGACTAGAGACCACCATGGGAGGCGAGACTACAATACAGTTGTACCACATGTATTGAAGTATGTAATATTTGTAGAAATTTGTAAATATACTTCAATAAGTGAGTTTGCGTACTCACATTGCTACTGAGTATTGTAATAAATCACTTAAGTAATTTTATACATGGTATATGTTTTGTATGATTTGGATTTGCTTCTTGATTTCCATTGTGTGACTAGTTCTGTGCACAAAGTTGAGCTCAGAAAGCTTGCATGGAGTAATTATGAGTACCACTTTGTGTTGCAGAACTAGGGGGATATGTCGGGAGCGCCGGGTGAGGAGAGCGAAGCACAGCGCCTTGAGCGCGAGGCAAAGCAGAAAGAGGAGGCTGATGAAGCAGCCAGAAACCAGTTTCCACCACCACCACCACCGATGACGCAGCAGAACTTCCTCCAGTACAAGGTGGAGCAGATGATGGAGGAAAGACAAAGGATCACTATGGAGCAGCAGAACAAGTTTTTTCACGATCTGCTGCAACAGAACAAGGTGGAAAGACCTGAGAACCAGGGAGTCACTCTGTCAGACTTCCAGAACACCAAGCCCATATCCTTTGCATACGCGCCCGAACCCATGGACGCGGAGGATTGGTTGATGGACACTGAGCGTAAGCTCAACACTGTTGGATGCAACAACCTGGAGAAGGTCAGATACGCAACACATCTATTGTGTGGACCCACCGCATCTTGGTGGGATAATATAGTAGCCGTGTATCCGGCTGGAAAGGTGTTCACTTGGGAGGAATTCAAGAGGAAGTTCAGGGAATCCAATGTCCCTGAGAGTATTATGGAGTTGAAACGCCGAGAGTTTGAAAGTCTCGAGCAGAAAGATAAGGCTATCCTGACTTACGTCAGGGAGTTTTCTGGATTGTCCCGGTACGCTATCGAGGAGGTCAACACCGAGGACAAGAAGAAAAAGAGGTTCATGCGAGGATTGAATCCTCAGTTCAAGGTACAGCTCCGGATGTTGAGAGCTACCGAGTTTCAGGAATTGGTGGATGCAGCCATCACTCTTGAAGATGATTTCAAACAACTGCAAGAGGAGAAGAGGAAGAAGGCTAAATTTGAGCCTAAGCGATTTGTTAGCAATAAGCCAAACACTGGTTTAAGTTTCAAGCCAAGGTACAACAACAACAACAATAACAACAACCAGAGGAGGAACCAAGGATTCCAGCCTGCAACTCAGATTGTTTGCCGTAGCTGTGGAGGCAAGGGACATTTTTCCAAGGATTGCAAGAGGCCAAGGATAGTATGCTTTGGTTGTCGCGAGGAGGGGCACATGTTGAAGGATTGCCCCAAGAGAAAGAATGGAGGAGGTCAGTCAGGAGGAGGAGGAAACCGAGGCGGGAATACCGGAGGGAACTGGAAGAACAAGAAACCCTTCGGCAAGTCGAACTGCACCAGCTTGGAGGAGGTGGTGAACTCCGATCAGGCAGTGATAGGTACGCTTCAGATACTCACTCATCCTGGCAAAGTACTTTTTGATACTGGTGCAACTACATCATTCATTTCTCAGCAATTCATCATCAAACATGGGATTAGTTGCACTAAGTTAGATAAACCCATAACCATACTTTCTGCGGGGGGAACGATAGTAGTAAACCACATCAAACAAGGACAGATCATTATGATCAATAAGTGCGCGTTTGACGCAGACCTGTTCATTCTACCGATGAAGGACATTGATGTCATTCTAGGGATGAATTGGTTAGAGGCAAATGGAGCATTAATAGATTGTGTGAGCAAGACAGTGTCTTTGAAAAGTCCCGATGGAAGTAGAATAATCTACCAAGGGGATAAGCATACACAGATTGAAGTAGAGCTACAGTTGAATAGCATGAAGGAAGTAAAGCTGGAGGATATACCTGTAGTTAATGAATTCCAGGATGTTTTTCCTAAGGAATTACCCGGAATGCCACCAGATAGGGAGATAGAGTTTACTATCGACCTAATTCCAGGAACAACTCCGATTGCTAAGGCACCATACAAGATGGGGCCTAAGGAGTTGAAAGAACTCAAGGAACAGTTGGATGACCTGGAACAGAAAGGATTTATTCAGGGGAGTATATCACCATGGGGATCACCGGTGATATTCGTGGATAAAAGAGATGGAGGCTGAAGGATGTGCGGAGACTACAGGAATCTAAATAATGTTACTATCAAGAACAAGTACCCACTTCCTAGAATACAAGATCTATTTGATAGTGTTAGAGGCGTGGGAGTCTTTTCCAAGATTGATCTAAGATTTGGTTATCATCAGATAAAGATCAAGAAGGAAGACGTTCCGAAAACAGCCTTTGTCTCGAGGTACGGACATCATGAATACCTAGTAGTACCTTTTGGATTAAACAATGCCCCAGCAATATTCATGAATCTTATGAATAAGATCTTCATGTCATGTCTAGACAAGTTTGTCATCGTATTCATCGATGATATATTGATATATTCCAAAGATAAAGCTGAACATGCTGAACATCTCAGGATAGTGTTGCAAACACTAAGAGAACATCAACTCTATGCCAAATTCAGCAAGTGTGAGTTTTGGCTAGATCAAGTAGAATTTCTTGGACATGTTATTAGCAAGGATGGGATAGTAGTAAACCCAAGCAAAGTAGCAGCAGTTTTGGAATGGGAAGCACCAAAGACTGTCAAAGAAATCCGAGGATTCTTAGGAATGGCAGGATACTATCAGAGATTCATTGAAGGATTCTCTAAGATAGCAGGACCGATGACTAAGATGTTAAGGAAGAACACACCATTCGTGTGGTCGGATGAGTGTGAGAAGATTTTTCAGACTCTGAAGGAGAAACTCACCACAGCACCGGTGTTAGCAGTTCCTGAAGTTGGCAAGGATTATACCGTGTACTGTGACGCATCCAAACATGGATTGGGTTGCGTACTCATGCAAGATCGGAAAGTAATATCTTATGGATCAAGGCAACTCAGACCTCATGAAGTGAACTATCCAACACATGACTTAGAATTAGCAGCTGTAGTATTTGCACTAAAGACTTCGAGACATTTTCTCTATGGAGCCAAGTGTGAGCTCTATACGGATCATAAGAGTCTCAAGTACTTCTTTACTCAGAAGGAACTCAATATGAGGCAGAAAAGATGGCTGGAGCTAATCAAGGATTATGACCTGACCATCAATTATACTCCAGGAAAGGCTAATGTTGTAGCAGATGCCTTGAGTAGGAAGAGCACTGGAGGAGTGGAACAAGAGTTATCACCAGAGTTGAAGAAAGAAATAAGCCAAGCCCAGATACAACTTTGGGAGAAAGAAGCTCATGAAGGACTGTCAGCATTACAAGTAGCCGATGAACTTAGTGTGAACTTAAAGAATGAGATAATCATGGATCAACTGGACGATCCATTCATCGTGGAGGAGATGAGAAGGATTGATGAGGGAAGACCATCAGAATTTCACCGAGGAGAGATGCACTAGTAGGAAAAGCCTCATCAGTGGCGCACCAAAAATTGATTCTGTGGCGCATGGTCGGTGCGCCACAGAATTCTCGCCACAAAAATAAGGTTTCTGTGGCGCACCTGCCCATGCGCCACAGAAAGTCTTATTTCTGTGGCGCACTAGGCGGCGGTGCGCCACAGAAACAGAAAGTCTTATTTCTGTGGCGCACCACCGCCGGTGCACGGCAGAATTTTTTTTAAAATTTCAAAAAAAGTGGCGGCCAGATCTAGATCTAGATCTGGGGCCGCCGATTTTTTTCTTTTCTGGAAGGTCGTCGGAGGTGGGTGGTGTGGGTTTGTGGGTGGAGGATGAGGCCGGCCGAAGGAGGTGGTGGTTGTGGTGGTGGAATAGTAGGAGGTGGAGGTGGTGGTGGAATAGGAGGAGGTGGAGGTGGAGGTGGAGGTGGAGGTGGAGGTGGAGGTGGAGGTGGTGGTGGTGGTGGTGGTGGTAGAGGAGGAGGTGGTGGTGGTGGTGGTGGTGGTGGTGGTAGAGGAGGAGGAGGTGGTGGTGGTGGTGGTGGTGGTTGTCACCGGAGGAGGAGGAGAAGGTGGTTGTTGTGGAGGAGGTGGTCGCCGGAGGAGGTGTTGGTCGTGGTCGCCGGTGGAGGTCGCCGGTGTTGGTCGCCGGTGGAGGAGAGGAGAGAGGAGAAGTGGAGGAGAGGAGAAAGGAGGAGTGGAGAAATGGAGGAAGAGAAGAGGAGGAGAGGAGGAGAGGAGGAGAAGAGGAGAAGAGGAGAAGTGGAGAAGGGGAGAAGTGGAGAAGGGGAGAAATGGAGGAGAAAAGGAGAAGTGTGCGCCATCAATTTCAAATTTCGGACGTTAATTCTGTGGCGCATGGGCACTTGGTGCGCCACAGAATTGTTTTTTCTTTTTTGGTATTTTGCAGCAAAAAAACTTTAACTGGCCGTAACTTTTTACTCTTTTCGAATTTGCTGATTCTAAAAATTACTCTTTTCGAATTTGGTGATTCGGATGTAGATTTTTCGTGGGAACATTTTGATATATTATGCGTCTTTTTTCGAGTTCGTATGCAACCAGAAAACCAGTTTGATGATTTTCCCACGCAATTTTGCAAAAAAGTCGAAATTCATGTTTGTTAGTTCTCAGTGGTAAAAGATGACATAATACATGGGCATCTTGAAGGAATTTATTTTTTGAAATTTTTATCTATTTTTTTTATTTTTTAGAGAGGTAAAAAAGGCGATCCACGGGGGGGGGGGGGGGGTGGAGTTGCGTGGTGAGCCAAAAAAAGTTCTGTGGCGCATGGAACTCATGTGCGCCACAGAAATGTGTAGTTTCTGTGGCGCACCATCCCACGTGCGCCACAGAAAGCCTTAATTCAGTGGCGCACCAGGACCAGTGCGCCACTGAATGTCTTATTTCTGTGGCGCACATGATCATGTGCGCCACAAAATAGTGAAACCAATGATTAGGGCTGGCCCCACCTAATTTCTGTGGCGCATGGATCCCTGGTACGCCACAAAATGAAGCTATTTCTGTGGCGCTCCGTGCCTGGTGCGCCACAAAATAACTTTCTGTGGCGCATTTTTGGTGGTGCGCCACAGAAATAAGCTCTGCCTATAAGTGTTTTCCTACTAGTGATGGGATCATTATGGTTCCAAAAAAGGATTTGCGTTCCGGATATTGACGAGATCAAAGAAGTTATACTACGGGAAGCACATCAAACACCATACTCTATACATCCAGGAAGTACAAAGATGTACATGGATCTCAAGGAATTATTCTAGTGGAATAACATGAAAAGAGAGATAGCACAATACGTGGCGGAATGCCATACATGTCAAAGGGTGAAGGCTGAACATCAAAGTCCAGCAGGAAAGTTGCAACCTTTACCAATTCCAGAATGGAAATGGGAGGAGATAGGAATGGATTTCATCACCGGACTACCCATGACTAATAAAAAGAAGGACATGATATGGGTAATCGTGGACCGGTTGACGAAGAGTGCACACTTCTTAGCAGTAAACTAGCAGGATAAAGGGGAGAAACTCATCGATCTTTACATCAAAGAGATCGTGAGCAAACATGGAGTGCCCAAGAAGATCGTGTCAGATCGTGGATCCGTGTTCACATCAGCATTTTGGAAGCAACTACATGAAGCTTTAGGATCCAAGTTAGACTATAGCACCGCCTATCATCCTCAGACCGGTGGACAAACAGAGAGAACAAACCAGATATTGGAAGATATGCTTAGGGCATGTGTCCTAGATTTCGGAGGATCATGGGAGGAACACTTACCACTAGCAGAGTTTTCATACAATAATAGCTACCAAAGCAGCATCAAGATGGCACCATTTGAAGCTCTGTATGGAAGGAAGTGTAGATCACCGATATGTTGATATGAAGCAGGATCAAGCAAGGAATTCAACCCTGATTATGTCAAGGAAAAGCAACAGATCATTGACATTATAAGAGATAGGCTGAAGATAGCTCAAAGTCGACAGAAGAGCTATGCAGACCAAAAGAGAAGGACTTGGGAGCCACAAGTCGGGGACATGGTATATCTTAAGGTAAGTCCGATGAAAGGTCTTCAGAGATTCGGAATAAAGGGGAAGTTGAGCCCTAGATACATCGGACCTTTCAAAATACTGAGTCAGAACCGAGGGTTAGCCTTTGAATTGGATCTACCGGGAAGGTTAGCTCAAGTTCACAATGTATTCCATGTGTCGCAACTCAGGCAATGCTTAAAGACCCCAGATGAGCCAGTATCACATGATGAGCTAGAGTTACAACCAGATTTGACCTACATTGAGAAGCCAGCTAAGATTCTCGAGGAGAACTGGAAACAACTCAGGAATCGAGCCATTAAGTATTGCAAGATTCAATGGAAGCATCACCCCGAGAGGGAAGCCACCTGGGAAAAGGAAGATGACCTGAGGAAAACATACCCCGAACTCTTCAGGTATTACAACCACAACTTCGGGACGAAGTTTTCTTTAAGGGGGAAAGGCTGTAATGTCCCAGGTTTAGAGACGATCGAGGGGTAGATTTTAGAAAGGGATGTGCATTGCATCGTAAATTCTGGGGAAATTTCGCGCTTTTAAAACAAAACTGCATCGAAGGGGGACAAGTTTCTCTCTCGACACCTTACAGGGTTAGGGTTTCGAGAGTGTGACAAACTTGCTTCTCATTCAACTAAGTTAGGTTTTGAGAAGAGAGGAGAGTATTTCTTCATAACTTAAGTTGCATGATTGAATTCAATTACAAGTTACATTTGAATTTCAAATTCAAACACCATTTGAATATCTCATAATTCAATATTGAGATCATTCTTCAAACAAATATTAAATAATAAAGAATATGAATAATGCAAATGTTAAGTAAAGCTCATTAGAGAAACTTTGAGCTTTATTGATAATCACACAAGATACATTGTCTTTACAATATTCAGAATTGAAATATAAAATATTACAACACGTTACAAGAATTGACTAAAGGGAAAAAGAAAAAGAAAGAAAATTACAAATTGTAAGATCTATCCTAAACTACATTAGATGATCATGGAGATCTTGCTCAAGATGATCTTGATCTTCATTTGGAGTATCACATTGTTCCCTGCAATCAAACCAACAAATAGAAAACAGAATTATGCCAAGTGGTAAAACCACTTGGCAAGTTAGTCAAAGAAATTAGAATCTGGGTGGATATTACCAAACCAGCCGAGCTGATCCACTCACAGCCCAAGTTCCAAGCAACAGGACACACACACACACTAGCTGCTCACACAGCTAGTGTGCATGCACAACAGCAACACACATACAGGGAGAGTCACCAAGTAGTGACAGGCACTGCTGTCGACCAAGAGAGCCATGAGAGGTTCATATAAAACCTTTTCCACCGCCAGAACCCAGCAGTTCATCCGCAGCAACTCACCAGGGTAAGTTCACCAAGAACACAAGAACAGGAAGAACAGCCACTGTTGTTCAACCTGCTCAAACAGCCACAGAATTGAATCAAGCACCACCAGCTTGCAAGGAGGAGCAGGGCAAGCAAATCAAATAGCACAGAAGCAATCCTCTACACCAACACCCATTTCTAGGAGCTGGAGTGAGGTATACCAGATAAACATGAGCAAACCATGGTTTTGCTCATAATTAAGCATGTGCATATGTCACAGAAGCAAAAAGGGTATGAAACCCTGGATGTATCATCACTTGGTTGCAAAACCATTTGGTGCCAGCAAAGAAAACAAAGGCTAGAAGGAAAACAACCAAGGGAACACTAGTTGTGTCAACACAGTGACACAACCAGAGAAATCCATCAGGGATTTAATCCTAGTTAGCCATCCAAAGTCACCAAGCACCTAACAGTTTAGCTACACCATCAGACAGATAGGCAACCTGTGCCTATTTTTGTTTGTCAACAGTAAAGCTCACTGGAAATCCAACAAGGAATGGCCAGAGATGCATCCACAAAGCCACAGCAAGCCACAGAGAGGGGGAGCTACCCATGACAGCATCACAGAGCTGCCAGGGCCACCTCAACCCACAGCCAACACTTTAAGCCACCACATCATCACCCAGTAGGGTTCAGTAGTGGGCTAGGGTACCAACCAGTGGTTGGCATCCAGCTAGCCCTAACAAATTCATTGAAATGATCATCACTGAATCACAGTTCACATCATTCATCTATTTAATAAAGCAAGATAAACAGATAAATGAATTACACAAGCAATTGATGCACCAGAGCCTTGCAGATGATCCAATGGATCATTGCAAGCATCAACTGATGCTTGAGCAAGCATCATCACACACAGACCAAGCCTGTGTGATGCACACACAACACAGGGTGAGCACCAGATAGGCACAGACGGAAGCACAACAATTAATCATCAAGCAACTGATGATCATATGATCACCAGAGCTTGCTAGCACTTGTTACAGGTGGCTATAACCAAGCATAGCATCAGTAAATAGTCACCTACTGAAGAATTACACCCAAGCCATAACTGAATGAACAGATACTGAATTAATGACTTTATAATTGTATCCAGAAGCACATCAAAGGCATGATGTACCACTGGATCAAGTTACACAAGGATTGCACACAGCACTCATCACTGGATAGTACTGTTAAGCCAACAACAATGCTCAATTGAGCATGCTCATGAAATTAAGCACAAGATATAGCACATCAGAGCACTGGTACTTGCAAATTTGCAAGGAATACACACAGTAATCAAGCCAGGGCAAATAAATGAATACACTTGAGGATCTAGCAATAGCAGCATCAAGGACAAAGTCACAGAGAGAGGTTTAGGCAAGAAATGCAAGCATAAGCAAGTACATAGCCGAAGAATCTTGCACAGAATCATGTATAGCATGGCAGGGCAGCACAGCAGTAGTAACCATGGCAGTAGCTAGGCCAACAGATACACAAGAAGAGCACAAAGAAGCATAGCAACACAGCACATCAGCACATGCGCAAGCTAGCAAGGCGCAGCAGCAACGCATCGGCACGGCAAGCTTCTCTACATGGAGATGCAGGCCAGTGACCAAGCAAGGTGCAGAGGAGGAGGAGAGATGGGAGTAGAGCAGAGAGGGAGAGAAGGAGGCGACGGAGCACTTACAGGTGGCGTGAGGCGATGAGTGCGGCCATGGCGGCCACGGTGGCACATGCCGAGGGCGCGGCAGCGCCAGGCCAGGCCAAGCCACGGCGGCACCGCAGTGCCCGGCACCACCACAGCAAGGCACGGCGACGCCACGGCATCTGGAGCGTCGGCGGCGACGAGATCGCCACGGCACTCCACGCCAGGCGACCAGAGGCGAAGAGGACGAGTCGAGGAGATGGCAAAACACAAATCGAAGCGGAGGATCTGAAGCGCTATCGAACGGCGGTTCAGATGCGCTCCATCTCGCTGGCGGCGACGGCCGGAGTTGGCCGGAAGAATTCGGCGAAGGCGGCGGTGACACGGGAGTCGCGAGAGCGGGGGCTAGGGTTCGCGAGCGGGTGAAGGAGAAAGGGGGCGGTGCGTCCGACCGAGCCCAAGTGTGGCTCGGGTTAGGGTTAACCACTGGGCCGCACTGACATGTGGGCCCAGGGGCAATTCTGTCTTTTCACATTTTCAAATAAACAGAAACTTTGAAAATGCATAGAAAATGACTAATAGTTCTAAAAAAATATTTAAAAATATGAAAACCACTCAGGATAAAATTCTCTATTATAATAAAATATGAAATAGAATTTTTGAAAATAAACAAGAATAAGTTCAAATCTGATGATTTAAATAATCATTTAAATCACACCTCGTATTTTCAATAATGAAAATAAGTCCATAAATTCTTTTGGACTTTAAAAAAACACCTTGACAACATTTCAAGGTTGAATTTTACCCTAAACAGAGTATCCCTAAATTGTTCTTAGTATTAACCTCTCACATAAAATGATAAAACATCGGAAGGGGGGAACAACCCTAAAAGCTGAATCATGCATAATTGCTTCTTTAACCATTGCCCTTATCAGACAATGATGCTATTTTTCAGCAACAGAGGACAAGGGTCAGTCCACACCATCCAACTGCAACACTTTGCAGTGTTCTGGCAAGTTCATCGCTTGCTCATGCCATTTGAGTATTTTTAACAAATTACTTGCAAAGTACTATGTTTATCACTATTGCATAAAAAGCAAAACCACTATTTTCATAACTATGAATATGACTATGTGGTGGGCAATGGAACCATGGATTGTGTTCATATGGTAGAGGTTCCATTGCAAGGGTTTATATCCATCTAGGACTAAACAACAAATGTCGTCCAGTGATTCTTGTGCCGTAATAACCGTGTTAACCATAAGATCCGGAGTGGGACTGAGTAGTCAAAAGTGTTTCCACCTCTCGTTCATCAATGGCGTGCTTTACCGTAGTACACTTGTAATCCAAGGGGGCAAGCGGTGAGGCTGGGGAGTCCTAAGTCCCCACGGCATTGTTCGTAGTACACTTGTCGCCCGAAGGAGCAAGCGGTGAGGCTGGGGAGTCCTAAGACCCCACGGTATTGCGGTCTATGAGGGGTTGAAACGACCGGTGAAGGTATCAGGCCGTCGTGCCTGGTATTAGTCAAGGTCGGATGGTATCCTTTGGATACGCTGACCGGCGAGGACCCAAGGTCGGAATTGCAACAAAGGGTGGGTGTTCGAGGTAGCGGAGAAACATGATTGGCTAGACCTTATACCGGGCCTCACACCAAAGGAAGTGTGGACGGGAAAGCTGCCCGGTTGGCACCAAGGTTAAGATCTCTTATGGGTAAAGCAACACACCTCTGCAAAGTGTAACAAATCGTGACCAGTCACTCCCTGTTCCGGGTTTTGGAACTGCGAAAGCTGCCGGAAAGGAACTCCATGAAGTTCTAGTAAACCGGTGAAGGCTGACGGACATAGTTCTTTTGAATAAAAGCAACCTTTTGAAGAAATGATTATGAAAACCTGCATTGGTATTAGACTTTCTGGTCTAATACCGTAGTTAGTGCATTAAACACCTCTTTTCTATAATGAACTTGTTGAGTACGCTCGTACTCATACCACTCTTAAATCCCCTGCTTAGACTGTCTGAATCGACTGGAGGAGGACAATGACGACCCTGAAGGAGCCGAAGTCATCGGCTATGAAGAACCAGACCTCTCAGGAGGTATCGAAGGAGTAGACTACCTCATAGTCTATGGAACCGGGGAGGGCTCCGGAGGAGAACAAGCTTAGACCTATCGAGTAGTAGTAGTATCCGAGCAGTACGAACTCTTAGTACTTAACTGCTCGAGGAGAATAAATGTATAACCTAGTAAGACGGTTGTATTGTAAGTTAAGTTGGGTTCGCCTCGAACCCAGGAGTATTCCTCTTAGGACCCAAGAGGAGCTCCGAGATGATATGTACATGTTGCTTGTAATAATAAATGAATGAGTTATGGACCTGCTATGTTCTGTTGTACTACTCTGAGGGATGTAATATTTACGGATTGGTACTTCGTGAATGTTATATCAACGACTGGCATACTACAACATGCAGTGGTATGCAGGGTCACCTCAGTTGGTATCAGAGCAAAAGCTTTGACCTTAGGTTGGAACCTAGTAAATCGGACAAAAACGTTAGGAGTCAAATAGGATTAGTAAAGAATTCTCTAAAAATATGGTATCTATTCACTTGAGAATAAAACCATCATATCTTTTAGTGCGATAATTCTTTATTATCTCTATTATGATGCATCATTACTAATATTATATTCTTTCTATTCTACAGCCAACTAGGTTTACTAGAACTTGCTTTGCTTTGCATGAATTCACGAAGTACCGCTTTGTGGTTGATACCTTGAAGAATATGGGGATGTATGATCTTGTGTGCTTGAAGCCCGATGAGGAACAGAGAGAAGGCCAATATTGTCCCCTTCTTGTCCGTCAATTCCATTGCACAGTATTCTTCCATAATGATTATGATCGCACTATGACTTGGATGACTGGCAAAGAGAAGTACTCATGCACCTATTCTCAGTTCTGTGAGGCCTTGGGTTTGGTGGTGGCCGTGCTCGTGGGTTCAAGATTCATTCTCAGGATAAGTTCACTAAAGGTGACATTTCCTTCTGCTATCCCTCACAACCTACAGCTGGTCCTCCCACTATCTCTGGGATGTATTACTCATATCTTGTGCTTGCCAAGATGTTCCGTGAGAATCTCATCAGCAAGTCAGGTGACACCAGTGAATGCAGGAACTACCACCTGAATCTGATGTACTATTACCGTCCTGACAACATAAGGGCAATTGATGGTTGTGATCTCATTTACTGTGAACTGAGGTGTTCTGTTGTGGGCCGCATGACTCCCAACTATGCTCAGTACGTTCAGCGGCTCATCAACAAGGTGGTACCTTCTCCCCACAACAAGCAAGATCAAATGCTCAAGATGGAACCATTCAAGTTCCCCATTCAGGACACTCGTCCGGAAATCCCAGCCATGATGCACTGTGAGCGCCGTTCCAAGGAACAACATGATCTTGCAGCTAGCTCCAGCTACTCTAGGCGCCCCAAGCGCGGTGCCTCTCGCTTCCTCTCCAGCTTGTGGCGGATGTGTAAGAATACCAATGATGTTGCACATCAAAGTCTTGCCTTGAACCAGGAGACAAGGAGGCGCCAAAATGAGTTCGTGGCTGCAAGGAATGCCCATGTTCCTCCTTCTGGACCTGAGATGGAGCCTGTGGTTGCACCAGCTTGGGAGATGCCTCCCATTACTGATGAGATGTTCCAGAACTTTGACCTTTCTATGTATGCTCATGGTGGTCTTCCTCCTAGACCTGCTCGTGCCCCTGCTGATGATGATGATGAAGAGGATGAAGGTGATGAGGATGGTGATGGCGAGGATGATGATGAAGAGGATGATGATGATGGTGATGGCAGCTCTCCCGCCGCGGGGACCGAGTTCTATTGATGGGAGCGCAAGCATCCCTCCTCTTTTCTTCGCCTTTTTGGTGTTCCGATGCCAAAGGGGGAGAAGAGAGTAGAGTCTACGATTACGGGGTCCTTGGTTGCACAAGCCATGCTTGACATTTTATTTGCTTCTTATTTGGCTTGTGCTTATTTGCTTGCTTTTTCATTCCAAGAACCATTTGCTACTTCAAATAATTCGTGTATGGACATGTACCTATATGCTTAATCTCTATGTTAGGATGATTATGTGTGCTATGCTTATATATCTTGATATGCACATGTCCATACCATGCTTGTTTCCTAAAGATATTGGGGGAGCTTCTCATGTTTCACAAATGGTGCACTTTGCATTCAAACGCAAATTCTCCAAGTGCACACATTATGGGGGAGCTGTCTCAATATCTCATATGGAATCAAGGTTTAAAGCTTATCATGATATCTATATGTGACTCTAGCTCGGTTTGTCATCATATACCAAAAAGGGGGAGATTGTAAGGGTAGTTTACCCTTATCCATTATTTTGGTAACAATGACACCGTGCTAGAGTATTTGGCCTAATACATGTTTGTAAGGATAATCCCAGGTATTAGCCAAAGAGGCATAAAAGGTGTATCAAAGGAACAAGAAGGCTAAAGGAGACCCCCCACTTCGACAACAATCAAAAAGGGATCTACAGCATCCTGCCGGTCAGAGGCCCAGTCGGACCGGCCCCTGTGCCGGCCAGTTCCGGTCTGCCGCCCGGTCGACCGGGCGCAGGGCCAGACGCCCCGGCGCCAACCGACCCCTGCGCTGATGCCATCCGGGAGGGCTACTGGAAGACACAGGAGCTGCCCCGGTCACGGCCCGGTCAGCGGTCCGGTTTGGACCGGACACTTCCGGTCAGCCGCCCGGTCGGACCGGGTGCAGGACCAGGCGCCCCGGCGCCAACCGGGTCCTGCGCTGATGCCTTCCGGGAGGAGTACTGCACGACAATGCATCGGTCCGGTCTCGGTCCGTTCTGCCGCCCGGTTTGGACCGGCCGGTCCGGTCCCTGGCCCGGTCGGACCGGGCCCTGCGTCGGGCGGTCCGGTCTCTGGTCAGGTTGACCGGGAATCTCGGGGAGAAAGCTGAGGTGGCAAGTCACAACGGCCATATTTCAAGTGACACTATATATACCTGACGAGGGGTCACCTCGCGAATGCCTACGTATTGTAGACTTGGGTTTCGGGAGAGAGCGACGATGGAGATTCCGGGAACGAGATTAGGCACACGACGTACCCAGCTTCGGGTCCCCTCGGTGGAGGATCCCTACGTGCTGCTACCAATCTACTATATGATCATAAGTCTCTTTACAGGGTGCCGCCGTAGGCGGAGCTATGATGTCTATCTGTTGGCCTCCCTCTATTGGGTGCCCTGGCTAGTTTTATATATGCAACCAGCCTAGGGTTTTACAAGAGTCCTAGTCGACTACTTCTTCGGGTTGCCTTCTTGGGCCTTCTCCATATTGGGCCGAGCCGAGCTAGGTATACTAATAATGGGTACCCGAAGGGTATACCCATGTCAGTAGCCCCCGAGTGTCTAGGGAAGTCGAAGACTTGCGTAGAGACTCCAAGCATAACCATCTCCGAAGTTGAAGAAATACAAGGCGAGGTCCATGTCGTAGATCATGTGTAGCGTAGATGATGTCGACGATTCTCAAAATTATTTTTCTATCGGGTGCGCGGCAGCACTCCCGATGGGAGTAGCCCCCGAGTCTATGGGCAAGTGCTTGCACTTGGGCATAGACTCAAGTTGTACTACTCAATGAAGAACTTGACCATATTTCTGGGCGCAGCCCCTCTTTTTATCGACTCCTGTTAGAGGACTTAATACAATCCAGCGCTCCCGATGGGAGTAGGCTCCACTCGAGTCGCAGAGTCGAGTTGAGTCTACAAACCTTTATATATTTACCTGCAAGACAAAAACACGAAAACTCGGGTCGAGTAAACTATTTTGCTATCTTGTCTTATTTTGATATACATTTTTCTTCATGAAGCCGAAGCTTTGGGTAAACAACTTTGCTATATTTATTTGAGTCGCAGAATAGGATGAAATCAGATGAAATCACCAGACTTCATTTCTTTGTTTTTCATATATTTCGAATGCACGAAAACACTATATTTTTCTTGACTTATATATTGCACAGGGATATTGGTAAATAGGGATGGTTCATCCGAAAGCTCGGGTACCAGTTAATGCACTTGTGGCAATCCGTATAAACCTACTTCAAACTCACGTCCCCGGACACGAATTCGGGATACTGGCGTAATTCGACATGTGCCGCTTAAGGTCTTACCAGATGCCGAATTCCAGTCATGTTTTATCGGGTACCTAAAGCGTCCGTTAGGATTTTTCTTCGTATCTGTTGATACGGAAAAAAGTAGCAAAGCGCCATCAGAGGCGGTGCCACGCCGCGCAGGACAGATCCTGGGGACTTACCTTCGCAAAGTTTTGCGGCATTCAGAGATTAATTCGCGACTGAGGCGCTCTGAGAATATATTGTCGAGTGCCTTTTGTTCGGCTAATGGAATGCTCTATTTTTTCCGGGTTGCTATCTTTTGTCGAATAGGATCTTGAAACTCCTTCTGTATTGACTTGTTTTATTGATTTTATTTCTTCGGGTGCGCGATCAGCGCTCCCGATGGGAGTAGCCCCCGAGGCTACAGCCAAGTGTTTGCACTTGGGTGTAGGCTCAACTTTCTTTATCGACTTCCTTGAAGTATGCTTTTCATCAAATATGCGACTGGAATAAATGACGAGTATATGGACTCGAAGATTTTTCCATTCTCTTTTTTTTGTCGGGTTCCTTCTTGAAGAGATTTTCGTCGAGTTCCTCCTTGAGGACAATTATTCGGGTCCTCCTTGAGGAAAATTCTTCGGGTTCCTCCCTGAAGAAGATTTTGTCGGGTTCATCCTTGAAGACAATTCTTCGGGTTCCTCTTTGGAGAAGATTTCATCGAGTTCTCTTTTGAAGACAATTTCGGCAGGTCCTCCCTGAAGAAGATTTCGTCGGGTGCACGGCCAGCGCTCCCGATGAGAGTAGCCCCCGAGGCTATGGTCGGGTGCGCGCATCCGGACATAGGCTCAAGAACTTGTATACTTTGAAATTTGCTTTCTCCTGCACAAATAAACAAACTTTTTCTATCTTTTCCTTGACTCTCTTTTTCGCATGTGATGTAAGATGCTCGTATTCGATGATATAAAGTAAATTTATGCTGCACAACCCCCGAGTGTCGTGTGCGGCGAAAGTAAATGATAATCAACTTTGTGTAAATTAAAGGAACATTTAGCTTATTGGACACGACGAAGTCGAGGCGTGATGAAGTCTTCAAGTGCAGAAAAGAATTCGATCCAAAGTAGAAACCACCAAATAGTGAAAATAGATGCCGCCAAATTGTTGATGAAGAGATAACCGAGCCCTCGAGCGCCGTGGGGGTGATGTCATGATTGTTGCTTAGAGGTCGTGTCGTAGTTTTAACCCGGGACAAAGTTGTTGTCGAGCCCCGAGTGTTGTCGAAAATGTTGCGTCGAAGTAGTGGTCGCCTGGAATATTATGTTGTAGCTATGCTCAGGGGCGAAGTCATTGTCGAGCCCCCGAGTGTTGGCTCCATGGATATGTAAGCTGTTTTTGACTTCCACTAGAGAATCCGATGAAATTGTCGATCCCATTGATGCTGAAGCCATTTGAATATTAAGGCATTAAAGATTACGCCATGAGAGATAAAGTCATTGTAGATGAATCCAAGATGTTTGAGATGAATCCACATTGAAGATTACGCCATTAAATATGAAGCATATATTGAAGATGAATCCGGTAATATCATAGAGGATGAATCCATTAATCCGAAGAAAATAAATCCAGTAATACCGTAGAAGATGAATCAATTGACCCGGAAGCTCATCGGGTAGTATTATATTAGAGGAACCCAATGATAACCTTATAAGATGAATCCGGCGAAGACAAAATCCAGTAAGCCGAAGAAGATGAATCCACTGAGCTGAAGAAGATAATTTCATTAAGCCGAAGAAAATAAATCCACTGATCTGAAGAGAATAATTCCACTGAACCGGAGAAAATAATTCCACTGAACCGGAGAAGATATATCCAGAGCTGAAGAAAATAAATTCACCAAGTAACCGAGTATATTTGTGGTAACGAAGTAAAGGCACAACCACGAGTGTCGGGAGAATTTTCTCTAATGATGTAATTGGCCCAGCCCCCGAGTATTCGGGTGTGGCGAAAGTAAATAATAATTGACTCTCAGAAGAGGAACACTTAGCTTTTTTATTGGCTGCAGTGGAACCGACGTGGAAGCAAGTAATGTGGCAGACACAGTCGATGAAGTCGCGCGGTGATGTATATGGGTGCTTCTATTCTTGTAGACAGTGTTGGGCCTCCAAGAGCAGAGGTTTTTAGAACAGCAGCAAGTTTCCCTTAAGTGGATCACCCAAGGTTTATCGAACTCAGGGAGGAAGAGGTCAAAGATATCCCTCTCATGCAACCCTGCAACCACAAAGCAAGAAGTCTCTTGTGTCCCCAACACACCTAATAGGTGCACTAGTTCGGCGAAGAGATAGTGAGATGCAAGTAATATGGATGAGTATGAGTGGTAATAGCAATCTGAATAAAATATGGCAGCGAGTAAACATGCAACAAAACAGTAAACAAACGGAGATTCGATGCTTGGAAGCAAGGCCCAGGGATCCTGCTTTCACTAGTGGACACTCTCAACAATGATCACATAATAGAACCACTCTACACCCTCTTGTTGGATGATGAACACCACTAACTGTGTAGGATTACACGAACCCTCAATGCCGGAGTTAACAAGCTCCACAATATTCAATGTTCATACTTAAATAACCTTAGAGTGCATGACAGATCAACATAACCAAACCAAGTACTAACATAGCATGCACACTGTCACCATCACACTATGAAGGAGGCATAGATCACATCAATACTATCATAGTAATAATTAACTCCATAACCTACAAGAGATTATGATCATAGACTATGCCAAGTACTACACGATGCACACACTGTCACCATTACACCGTGGAGGAGGAATAGAGTACTTTAATAACATCACTAGAGTAGCACATAGATGATATTCAACTAGATCACATAAAGAGAGAGATGAACCACATAGCTACAGCGGAGCCCTCAGCCCCGGGGGTGAATTACTCCCTCCTCATCATGGGGACAGCGATGGCGGTGAAGATGGCGGTGGAGATGGCGGTGGAGATGACTCCGGGGGCAATTCCCCGTCCCGGCAGGGTGCCAGAACAGAGACTTCTGTCCCCCAAATTGGAGTTTCGCGATGGCGGCGGCTCTGGAAGGTTTTCTCTGGTTTCGTCGAACTGGGTCGAGGTTTTAGGTCAGGGACGACTAAATAGGCGAAGAGGCGGAGTCGGAGGGGCCACAGGGGACCCAAACACTAGGGGGGCGCGCCCCCCCTTGGGCCGCGCCGCCCTGTGGGGTGGGGCCCCCCTGGCTCCCCTCTGGCCTTTCTCCGGTGCTCTGGAAGCTTCCGGGAATTATAAGATCTTCGGTGTTGATTTTGTCTGATTCCGAAAATATTTCCTTACTAGGATTTCTGAAACCAAAAACAGCAGAAAACAGCAACTGGCCCTTCGGCATCTCGTCAATAGGTTAGTTCCGGAAAACGCATAATAATGACATAAAGTATGCATAAAACATGTAGATATCATCAATAATGTGGCATGGAACATAAGAAATTATCGATACGTCGGAGACGTATCAGCATCCCCAAGCTTAGTTCCTGCTCGTCCCGAGCAGGTAAACGATAAAAGATAATTTCTGAAGTGACATGCTACCAACGTAATCTTGATCATACTATTGTAAAGCATATGAGATGAATGCAGCGATTCAAAGCAATGTTAATGCAATGAGTGAACAATTGAATCATATAGCAAAGACTTTTCATGAATAATACTTTCAAGACAAGCATCAATAAGTCTTGCATAAGAGTTAACTCATAAAGCAATAAATTCAAAGTAAAGGTATTGAAGCAACACAAAGGAAGATAAAGTTTCAGCGGTTGCTGATGTCTACGCCCCCTCCTTTTCCTGTAGACAGTGTTGGGCCTCCAAGAGCAGAGGTTTGTAGAACAGCAGCAAGTTTCCCTTAAGTGGATCACCCAAGGTTTATCGAACTCAGGGAGGAAGAGGTCAAAGATATCCCTCTCATGCAACCCTGCAACCACAAAGCAAGAAGTCTCTTGTGTCCCCAACACACCTAATAGGTGCACTAGTTCGGCGAAGAGATAGTGAAATACAGGTGGTATGAATATATATGAGCAGTGGCAACGGCACCAGAAAAGTGCTTTGCCCAGGACAGTAAACAAGCAGTAGTAACGTAGCAGTAGTAACGCAGTAAAACAGTAAACAAGCAGCGATAGCAGTATTTAGGAACAAGGCCTAGGGATCATACTTTCACTAGTGGACACTCTCAACATTGATCACATAACAGAATAGATAAATGCATACTCTACACTCTTGTTGGATGATGAACACCATTGCGTAGGATTACACGAACCCTCAATGCCGGAGTTAACAAGCTCCACAATTCAATGTTCATATTTAAATAACCTTAGAGTGCAAGAAAGATCAACACAACCAAACCAAGTACTAACATAGCATGCACACCGTAACCTTCACACTATGAAAGGAGGAATAGATCGCATCAATACCATCATAGTAATAGTTAACTTCACAATCCATAAGAGATCACGATCATAAACTACGCCAAGTACTACATGATGCACACCCTGTCCACTTTACACCATGCAGGAGGAATAGAATACTTTAATAACATCACTAGAGTAGCACATAGATGAATAGTGATACAAAACTCATATGAATCTCAATCATGTAAGGCAGCTCATGAGATTATTGTATTGAAGTACATAGGAGAGAGATTAACCACATAGCTACCGGTACAGCCCCGAGCCTCGATGGAGAACTACTCCCTCCTCATGGGAGACAGCAGCGTTGATGGAGATGGCGGTGGTGTCGATGGAGGAGCCTTCCGGGGGCACTTCCCCGTCCCGGCGGCGTGCCGGAACAGAGACTCCTGTCCCCCAGATCTTGGCTTCGCGATGGCGGCGGCTCTGGAAGGTTTCTCGTACCGTGGCTTTTTCGTATCGAAGTTTTAGGTCAGGGACCTTTAAATAGGCGAAGAGGCGGAGTCGGAGGGGCGACGAGGCGGTGACACCATAAGGCGGCGCGGCCAGGGCCTGGGCCGCGCCGGCCTATCATCTGGGCCCCCTGTGGGTCCACTCTGGCGACTCTCGGGTGTTCTGGATGCTTCCGGGGATTCTAAGATGCTGGGCGTTGATTTCGTCCAATTCCGAGAATATTTCCTTACTAGGATTTCTGAAACCAAAAACAGCAGAAAACAGGAACTGGCCCTTCGGCATCTCGTCAATAGGTTAGTTCCGGAAAACGCATAATTATGACATAAAGTGTGCATAAAACATGTAGATATCATCAATAATGTGGCATGGAACATAAGAAATTATCGATACGTCGGAGACGTATCAGCATCCCTAAGCTTAGTTTCTGCTCGTCCCGAGCAGGTAAACGATAAACAAAGATAATTTCTAGAGTGACATGCCATCATAAACTTGATCATATTGTAAACATATGTAATGAATGCAGCAATCCAAGACAATGGTAATGACATGAGTAAACAACTGAATCATAAAGCAAAGACTTTTCATGAATAGTACTTCGAGACAAGCATCAATAAGTCTTGCATAAAAGTTCACTCATAAAGCAATAATTCAAAGTAAAGGCATTGAAGCAACACAATGGAAGATTAAGTTTCAGCGGTTGCTTTCAACTTGTAACATGTATATCTCATGGATAATTGTCAATGCAAAGCAATATAACAAATGCAATATGCAAATATGTAGGAATCAATGCACAGTTCACACAAGTGTTTGCTTCTTGAGATGGAGAGAAATAGGTGAACTGACTCAACATAAAAGTAAAAGAATGGTCCTTCAAAGAGGAAAGCATCGATTGCTATATTTGTGCTAGAGCTTTGATTTTGAAAACAAGAAACAATTTTGTCAACGGTAGTAATAAAGCATATGTATCATGTAAATTATATCTTATAAGTTGCAAGCCTCATGCATAGTATACTAATAGTAACCGCACCTTGTCCTAATTAGCTTGGACTACCGGATCATCGCAATGCACATGTTTTAACCAAGTGTCACAAAGGGGTACCTCTATGCTGCCTGTACAAAGGTCTAAGGAGAAAGCCCGCATTGGATTTCTCGCTATTGATTATTCTCAACTTAGACATCCATACCGGGACAACATAGACAACAGATAATGGACTCCTCTTTTTAATGCATAAGCATTCAACAACAGTTATTATTCTCATAAGAGATTGAGGATTAGCTGTCCACATTGAAACTTCCACCATGAATCATGGCTTTAGTTAGCGGCCCAATGTTCTTCTCTAACAGTATGCATACTCAAACCATTTGATTGTGAAAACCGCCCTTACTTCAGACAAGACGAACATGCATAGCAACTCACATGATATTCAACAAAGGTAAAAGAGTTGATGGCGTCCCCAGAAAACATGGTTACCACTCAACAAGCAACTTACTAAGAAATAAGACACATAAGTACATATTCTTCACCACGATAGTTTTTAAGATATTTTTGTCCCATGAGCTATATATTGCAAAGGTAAAGAATGGAAATTTTAAAGGTAGCACTCAAGTAATGTACTTTGGAATGGCGGAGAAATACCATGTGGTAGGTAGGTATGGTGGACACAAATGGCATAGTAGTTGGCTCAAGGATTTGGATGCACGAGAAGAATTCCTCTCAATACAAGGCTAGGCTAGCAAGGTTGTTTGAAGCAAACTCAAGTATGAAACGTGCAGCAAAGCTCACATATGAACATATTGTAGCTATTATAAGACTTTACATTGTATCCTTGTTGTTCAAACACCTCAACCAGAAAATATCTAGACTCTAGAGATCAATCATGCAAACCAAATTTTAACAAGCTCTATGTAGTTATTCATTAATGAGTACAAGGTACATGATGCAAGAGCTTAAACAAGATCTATATGAGCACAACAATTGCCAGGTATCACATTATTCAAGACATTAGACCATTTACCACATGCGGCATTTTCCGTTTCCAACCATATAACAATGAATGAAGTAGTTCAACTTTCGCAATGAACATTAAAGATAAAGCTAAGAACATATGTGTTCATACGAAACAGCGGAGCGTGTCTCTCTCCCAAACAAAGAATGCTAGGATCCGATTTTATTCAAACAAAAACAAAAATAAAAACAAACAGACGCTCCAAGTAAAGCACATAAGATGTGACGGAATAAAAATATAGTTTCACTAGAGGAACCTGATAAAAATATTCCCTCTCGATACAAGTTTTAGGCTAGCAAGGTTATTTGAAACAAACACAAGGATGAACCGGTGCAGCAAAGCTCACATAAAAGACATATTGTAAACATTATAAGACTCTACACCGTCTTCCTTGTTGTTCAAACTCAATACTAGAAATTATCTAGACTTTAGAGAGACCAAATATGCAAACCAAATTTTAGCAAGCTCTATGTATTTCTTCATTAATAGGTGCAAAGTATATGATGCAAGAGCTTAAACATGAGCACAACAATTGCCAAGTATCAAATTATTCAAGACATTTTAGAATTACTACATGTAGCATTTTCCAATTCCAACCATATAACAATTTAACGAAGAGGAAACTTCGCCATGAATATTATGAGCTAAGAACACATGTGTTCATACGAACCAGCGGAGCGTGTCTCTCTCCCACACAAGGATGAACTTATTCAAACATAAACAAAAACAAAAGCACACAGACGCTCCAAGTAAAGTACATAAGATGTGACCGAATAAAAATATAGTTTCAAGAGAAGGAACCTGATAATTTGTTGATGAAGAAGGGGATGCCTTGGGCATACCCAAGCTTAGATGCTTGAGTCTTCTTGAAATATGCAGGGATGAACCACCGGGGCATCCCCAAGCTTAGAGCTTTCACTCTCCTTGATCGTAGTATATCATCCTCCTCTCTTGACCCTTGAAAACTTCCTCCACACCAAACTCAAAACAAACTCATTAGAGGGTCAGTGCATAATCAAAAATTCACATGTTCAGAGGTGACACAATCATTCTTAACACTTCTGGACATTGCCCAAAGCTACTGGAAGTGAATGGAACAAAGAAATCCATCCCACATAGCAAAAGAAGCAATGCGAAATAAAAGGCAGAATCTGTCAAAACAGAACAGTCCATAAAGATGAATTTTAAAATGGCACCAGACTTGCTCAAATTAAAATGCTCAAATTGAATGAAAGTTGCGTACATATCTGAGGATCACTCACGTAAATTGGCATAATTTTCTGAGTTACCTACAGAGAATTAGGCCCATATTCGTGACAGCAAGAAATCTGTTTCTGCGCAGTAATCCAAATCTAGTATGAACCTTTCTATCAACGACTTTACTTGGCACAACAAAACACAAAACTAGGATAAGGAGAGGTTGCTACAGTAGTAAACAACTTCCAAGACACAAATATAAAACAAAGTACTGTAGCAAAATAACACATGGGTTATCTCCCAAGAAGTTCTTTCTTTATAGCCGTTAAGATGGGCTCAGCAGTTTTAATGATGCACTCGCAAGAAATAGTATTTGAAGCAAAAGAGAGCATCAAGAGGGAAATTCAAAACACATTTAAGTCTAACATGCTTCCTATGCATAAGAATCTTGTAAATAAATAAGTTCATGAAGAGCAAAGTAACAAGCATAGGAAGATAAAACAAGTGTAGCTTCAAAAAATTCAGCATATAGAGAGGTGTTTTAGTAACATGAAAATTTCTACAACCATATTTTCCTCTCTCATAATAACTTTCAGTAGTATCATGAGCAAACTCAACAATATAACTATCACATAAAGCATTCTTATCATGAGTCTCATGCATAAAATTATTACTCTCCACATAAGCATAATCAATTTTATTAGTTGTAGTGGGAGCAAATTCAACAAAGTAGCTATCATTATTATTCTCATCAAGTGTAGGAGGCATAGTATAATCACAACAAAATTTACTCTCCATAGTAGGTGGCACCAAAAGACCACTATCATTATAATCATCATAAATAGGAGGCAAAGTATCATCAAAGAAAATTTTCTCCTCAATGCTTGGGGGACTAAAAAGATCATGAAAACCAGCTTCCCCAAGCTTAGAACTTTCTATATTATTATCAACAATGGTGTTCAAAGCGTTCATACTAATATTACTACCAGCATGCAAATAAGATTCCATAGGTTTTTTAATTTTCGCATCAAACAATCCATGTTTTAAATCAGGAAATAGAATAAGAAGCTCATTCTTGTCCATTATGCCAAACTAGTGTAAACAAGAAACAAAAAGATGCAATTGCAGGATCTAAAGGAAATAGCTTCGAGCACAAACACAATGGCGCCAGAAAAGTACTGTACCTGGAACCGGAGTATGAGTGCCTTTTACCTTTCCTCCCCGGCAACGGCGCCAGAAAATAGCTTGATGTCTATGCCCCCTCCTTTTCCTGTAGACAGTGTTGGGCCTCCAAGAGCAGAGGTTTGTAGAACAGCAGCAAGTTTCCCTTAAGTGGATCACCCAAGGTTTATCGAACTCAGGGAGGAAGAGGTCAAAGATATCCCTCTCATGCAACCCTGCAACCACAAAGCAAGAAGTCTCTTGTGTCCCCAACACACCTAATAGGTGCACTAGTTCGGCGAAGAGATAGTGAGATGCAAGTAATATGGATGAGTATGAGTGGTAATAGCAATCTGAATAAAATATGGCAGCGAGTAAACATGCAACAAAACAGTAAACAAACGGAGATTCGATGCTTGGAAGCAAGGCCCAGGGATCCTGCTTTCACTAGTGGACACTCTCAACAATGATCACATAATAGAACCACTCTACACCCTCTTGTTGGATGATGAACACCACTAACTGTGTAGGATTACACGAACCCTCAATGCCGGAGTTAACAAGCTCCACAATATTCAATGTTCATATTTAAATAACCTTAGAGGATAGAACTTAGAATAAAACCGGGGCACAATATCATTCCATTCAAGAGAATCCCCATTATCCAGTAATTTATACCAATGCGCCGCTTTACCAGACAGCGATACAGAGAATAGTTTCTTCCTCACTTCATCCATAGCAATACCTGCACACTTGAATAAACCGCATAATTCATGTAAGAACAGTAAATGATCTTCAGGGTGGACAGTTCCATCCCCTGTATAACGGTTACCCACTACACGTTCAATAATTTTCATAGGTATTTTGTATGGTATTTCTTCCTTACCTGGCGCCTCATCCACTACCTTTGCAGTAGTAGTAGATTTCCCAAATAAACACTCAAGAGAAGATCTCTCCATAATGAATTATAGCAGCAGGCAGAAATAAAATCAGCACAAACAGTAGAAATTTACCTTACCAATTCCACTTACCAATAGCGCTTCACTCCCCGGCAACGGCGCCAGAAAATAGTCTTGATGACCCACAAGTATAGGGGGTGTATCGCAGTATCTTCGATAAGTAAGAATGTCGATCCCAACGAGGAGCAGAAGGTGTTGACAAGCAGTTTCGATGAAGGATTCACTGTAAATGCTCACAGACAAGTATTCAGGGGGTTTTGATGTAACAGATGAATAAAGTACGAGTAAGTAAAGTGCGAGAGTAATAATTGCAGCGAGTGGCCCAATCCTTTTTAGCACAAAGGACAAGCCGGTTTGTTTACTTATAATGACCAAACGTTCTCGAGGACACACGGGATTTTAGTCTAGTGCTTTCGCTACATACGGCTAATTAATCTTCATTGTTTTGATAAGTGTTGTGTGGGTGAACCTATGCTACTGTACCGCCCTTCCTAGGACTAATACATACTTGTGATTATACCCCTTGCAAGCATCCGCAACTACAAGAAAGTAATTAAGATAAATCTAACCACAGCCTTAAACTCTGAGATCCTGCTATCCCTCCTGCATCGATATACCAACGGGGGCTCAGGTTTCTGTCACTCCGGCAACCCCGCAATTGGCAAACGAGTACAAGATGCATTCCCCTAGGCCCATAAAGGTGAAGTGTCGTGTAGTCGATGTTCACATGACACCACTAGAAGAATAACACCACAACTTAAATATCATAACATTGAATATTACTCAACCATACTTCACTACTAACATTTAGACTTCACCCATGTCCTCAAGAACTAAACGAACTACTCACGAGACATCATATGGAACATGATAAGAGATGATATGATGATGAATAACAATCTGAACATAAACCTTGGTTCAACGGTTTCACTCAATAGCATCAATAATAAGTAGAAATCAACACCGGGAGAGTTTCCCCTATCAAACAATCAAGATCAAACCCAAATTGTTACAGCGGTGACGGCATGCAGCGGTGGAGACGGCGGTGATGATGATGAAGATGATGATGATGGTGATGGAGATGATGTCCAGCTCGATGATGGTGACGATGGCGTTGATTTCCCCCTCCGGGAGGAAATTTCCCCGGTGGATCTCAGCCTGCCGGAGAGCTCTTTTCTCTCTAGTGTTCTCCGCCCCGCAGAGGCGGCTGTGGCTCTTTGCGATGTACCCTTGGAGCTTAGGTTTTCGGGACAAAGGCGTACGCGAAGAAAAGGAGGCAAGAGGGGGCTGTGGGCCCCCTCCTCATAGGGCGGCGCGGCCAGGCCTTGGGCCGCGCCGGCCTATGGGGTGGGCCCACCTCGGGTCCCCTCGGCTCCCCCTTCTGGCTCCCTTCGTCTTCTGGAAAAATAGGATTTTTCATATAACTTCCGTCAACTGTTGATCTCCCGAAATATTGCATTCTGACGGCGCTTTTTCCAGCAGAATCCTGACTCCGGTGCGCGATCCTCCAATAATCATGAAACATGCAAAATAGATGAAATAACATAAGTATTATCTCCAAATATGAAATATATCAATGAATAACAGCAAATTATGATATAAAATAGTGATGCAAATTGGACGTATCAACTCCCCCCAAGCTTAGACTTCGCTTGTCCCCAAGCAAAACTGAACTCGGTAAACAGGACCACATGTTTATGGAGTGAAGAGTCGATAAATCAAATACGGACAAGAAGCATCATATTCATTCACACAAGACATTCTAGTGAACAACTTCCTCATATAACTCAACTTGAAACAAGTATAAGGTAATCACAAATAAAGGTGCATAAGAAATCATAGTTGGTGATGGCAAACTTCGTTCTTGGTCAGAGAACAATTAACAGGTTATTCTTATCTATCGAGCAGCGCTCTCATGTTAAAGTTTATATGGCTCATCTTGCATACTCAATCATAATGATCATTGATAACTTTCAAAGCTATATTCATTCAGATAAAACTTGTACTAAACAAGGAAGAGTAAAAGACATGATGAAGCAAATCACAATATAATGGTTTGATCACAACAACTCAATGCTTGCTTGAGATGGAGGGAAATAGGTTTACTGACTCAACATAAAGTAAAAGACAGGCCCTTCGCAGAGGGAAGCAGGGATTAAATCATGTGCTAGAGCTTTTTCAGTTTTGAAATCATATAAAGAGAATAAAAGTAATATTTTGAGAGGTGTTTGTTGTTGTCAACGACTGGTAGCAGGTACTCTAACCCCCTTGCCAGACAAACTCTCGAAGAGCGGCTCCCATTAAGGCATTTTCATTTTGGGTGGCACCCCTTCCAATCTTACTTTCACAAACCATGGCTAACCGAATCCCCGGGTGCCTGCCAACAATCTCATACCATGAAGGAGTGCCTTTTTATTTTAGTTTTATTTAGATGACACTCCTCCCAACCTTTGCTTTCTCAAGCCATGGCTAACCGAATCCTCGGGTGCCGTCCAACAATCACATACCATGGAGGAGTGTCTATTTGTAGTATCATGAAAGTTAATTAATCGGGGCTGGGAACCCCATTGCCAGCTCTTTTTGCAAAATTATTGGATAAGTGGATGAAGCCACTAGTCCATTGGTGAAAGTTGCCCAACAAGATTGAAAGATAAAACACCACATACTTCCTCATGAGCCATAAAACATTGACACAAATAAGAGATGATAAATTTTGAATTGTTTAAAGGTAGCACACGAAGTATTTACTTGGAATGGCAGGAAATACCATGTAGTAGGTAGATATGGTGGACACAAATGGCATAGGTTTGGGTTGAGGTTTGGATGCACGAGAAGCATTCCCTCTCAGTACAGGTCTTTGGCTAGCAAGGTTAATTAGCAAGCACAAAGTTGAGGGAAACAAACGAATATACATGTGATAGAAACAATCATGCATCTTTCTTGTAAGCACAAACAATTTTAACTTCAGAATAATAAGCTATGAGCTAACAAGAAAGGAAGACAATGAAACAACTATATATATTTCTCTTTTCTACTTAAACCTCAAGGTGTTGTTGCTATTGACCAATGCTAAGTTTGCCAAAACCAAATAGATTTACTCAATGCTCCCAAAGTGGTACCAATACTAAAATCAAGATCAATCATATAATAGAAATTGCAAACTAAAATAAGGTGTGCAATATGTAAATGATAAGACTACTCATTAATATTTCATAACGATAACTCACACCAAGGGATACATAGACCCGACTAAAGGAGAGATACTTCCACACTGCAACCCATCTTATATGATAACTTCCCTACTCATGATATGACACTACTTGATAGTAAAAAGTAAAAGGTAGTGATGATGTGATACCGCGGCACTCCCCCAAGCTTGGAACAAACCAAGGGGATGCCAATACCGATGATGAATTACTCCTTTGGCGATGGTGGTGATGAATTCCCATCATCAGACTTCCAAGGAAGAGGCTCTCCATCAACAAACGACATCTTGGTCTCGGGAATCCTGAAACTAGCAGCATGGCTTATGTGTTTAAACCTGTTTTCATACTCACAGTTCTGATTCTGAACGTCATAGAGTTGAGCTTGGAGTTTGTTGGTGGTGTCGTGAAGTGAGAGGATGTCGCCCCATAGCTTTGCAGTTTCCTTCTCGTGTTTAGCAATGAGTTCAGACACAATCTTGTGGAAGATATCCACCTCACGCTCAGCCATCTTCTTGTAGTTGAAGACCTCTTGTTCTAGCTTCTCCATCCTGTCTTCCAAGCTTCCTTCTCCTTTAGGACCCTGGACATCTTTGATCTGCAGCTCCCCATCAACGAGCAGCAACTCCTTGGGATGCATCCTCAGCTCGTTCATGTACAAGTTGTCAAAGTCCTTGCAGGAGCTGTCCTTCGGAGTTTCTGACGAAGACATGATACCTCTAGATCCGAAGCAAATCCTGGCAGAAACAACTCGAAACAAAAACGCGTCGAGAAAACGATATACGGACCTCCAAGGGTCCGGGGGATTATATAGCAGGAATTTGTATGTCATAAGGAAAGTACCAGGTCGAACCAGAGTCGGAAAGAAGCGACGAGGCGGCCAGCTCATAGGGCGGCGCGGGCCAAGGCCTGGCCGCGCCGGCCTATGGGGGCACGCCCTCGTGCGTCTCCTCCACTCCGTTTCGATCTCGTAATTTTTCATATTTTCCAAAAACAGCAAAAACATTGTTCGGAAAGTAAATCGCGAACTTTTTATTACCTGTACTGTTACCTATTCAAAGTCGAGTTCTGGCGGACTGTCAATTTGACCTTTGATGAAAGCCTCTGGTGTTTCCACTCGAATAACATCAACATCTACATTATAAGAATCACCTGAGATATAATGCTTGAGTCTTTGTCCATTCACCACTTGCGTGGCATTGCCTTGGAGAGAACTAATTTTAATTGCTCCTGAACGATACACCTCCTCAACAACATATGGTCCTTCCCATTTCGAGAGTAATTTCCCTGCAAAGAATCTGAGACGAGACCGATACAATAGGACTTTATCCCCTATATTAAACTCTCTTTTGATAATCCTTCTATCATGCCATTTCTTAACTTTCTCTTTAAAGAGTTTAGCATTTTCATAAGCTTCACTTCTCCATTCATCTAGAGAACTTAATTGCAGTAACCTCTTAGTACCGGCTAGTTTAGGATCTTTGTTTAGTTCTCTAACAGCCCAATAAGCTTTGTGCTCTAGTTCTAAAGGTAAATGACAAGCTTTTCCATAAACCATTTTATAAGGTGACATTCCCATGGGGTTTTTATAAGCAGTTCTATAAGCCCATAGTGCTTCCTTCAATTTACTAGCCCAATTCTTTCTAGTTTTATTAACAGTCTTTTGCAAGATAGATTTAATTTCTCTATTTGATAGTTCTACTTGCCCACTAGTTTGAGGATGATAAGCGGAAGCAATTCTATGATTAATACCATATTTAGCAAGAGTTTTTCTAAAACCACCATGAATAAAATGAGAACCTCCATCTGTCATAATATATCTAGGAACTCCAAATCTAGGAAAAATAATGTCTAAAAGCATTCTTAAAGAGATCTCACCATCAGCACTTTTTGTAGGTATGGCTTCCACCCATTTAGTAACATAATCAACAGCAACAAGTATATGAGTGTTACCTTCTGAAGAGGGAAAAGGTCCCATGAAGTCAAATCCCCAACAATCAAACGGTTCAATAACAAGAGTATAATTCATAGGCATTTCATTGCGTCTGGAGATATTACCAACCCTTTGACATTCATCACAAGATAAAATAAACTTCCTTGCATCTTTGAAGAGAGTTGGCCAATAAAAACCTGATTGTAGAACCTTTTGCGCGGTTCTATCTCCGGCGTGATGTCCTCCATAAGCACTACCATGACATTTGCTCAATATCTCTTGTTGCTCGTATTCGGGAACACATCTTCGCAGAATACCATCCACTCCTTCTTTATATAAGTGTGGGTCATCCCAAAAATAATGCCTCAAGTCATAAAAGAATTTCCTCCTTTGCTGAGCTGAAAAGGTTGGAGGCAAGTACTTGGAAACAATAAAGTTAGCATAATCAGCATACCAAGGACTATCTCGCGAGCTCACCTTTATTACAGCCAATTGTTCATTTGGAAAACTATCATTAACAGGAACAGGATAATAAGCAATATTTTCCAATCTAGACAAATTATCAGCAACAGGATTATCAGCACCTTTCCTATCTACAATATGTAAATCAAATTCTTGCAACAGAAGTACCCATCTAATAAGCCTTGGCTTAGCATCTTTCTTTTGCATAAGGTATCTGATTGCAGCATGATCAGTATGAATAGTAACTTTTGAATCAACGATATAAGATCTAAACTTATCACAAGCAAAGACTACAGCTAACAATTCTTTTTCAGTAGTAGCATAATTTCTTTGAGCAGCATCAAGAGTTTTACTAGCATAATGAATAACATTCAGTTTTTTATCTATTCGCTGTCCAAGAATAGCGCCTACAGCAAAATCACTAGCATCACACATAATTTCAAATGGTAAGTTCGAATCAGGGGGTTCAACTATAGGGGCAGTTGTTAAGGCTTTCTTTAGAGTTTCAAAAGCTTCCTTACAATCATCATCAAAAACAAAAGGTACGTCTTTTTGAAGAAGATTAGTAAGAGGCTTTGAAATCTTGGAGAAGTCTTTAATAAACCTCCTATAAAACCCAGCATGACCAAGAACACTACGAATACCTTTAACATCCCTAGGATAGGGCATCTTCTCAATGGCTTCAACTTTAGCTCTATCAACTTCAATACCTCTCTCGGAAATTTTATGTCTCAATACAATTCCTTCATTAACCATAAAGTGGCATTTCTCCCAATTAAGAACAAGGTTAGTTTCTTCACATCTCTGCAAAACTTTATCAAGGTTCCGCAGGCAATTATCAAAAGAATTTCCATAGACGGAAAAATCGTCCATGAATACCTCTACAATACTCTCACAAAAGCCATGAAAAATAGCAGACATGCATCTTTGAAAAGTAGCAGGAGCATTACATAAACCAAAAGGCATACGCCTATAAGCATAAGTTCCATAGGGACAAGTGCAAGTGGTTTTCTCTTGATCTTTAGTTTTAACAGCAATTTGTGAAAACCCAGAATAACCATCAAGAAAACAAAAATGAGTATTTTTAGATAACCTTTCTAACATTTGATCAATAAAAGGCAAAGGGTAATGATCTTTCTTAGTAACCTTATTAACTTTTCGATAATCAATGCACATTCTATACCCTACAACTACTCTTTGAGGTATGAGCTCATCATTATCGTTAGGCACAACAGTCATTCCTCCTTTCTTAGGAACACAATGCACAGGACTAACCCATCTACTATCAGCAATAGGACTTCAAGGAGTCTTAATACCTCATTTCTTACCACATCCTTCATCTTAGGAATTAGACGACGCTGAGGTTCAACAACAGGCTTCGCATCATCTTCCATATTAATGGCGTGTTGGCAAATAGAGGGAGAAATCCCCTTCAAGTCATCAAGAGTGTAGCCAATAGCACTGTTGGGGGGATGACCCCCGGTATGCCAAAGGCATGCCAAACCGGATGGTTTGAGCCATCAGGATACCGGTTAAATGTTCATACCGGAGCATAAGATAGGCGTTTGGCTGAGCAGGGCTAAGCCGGTATCCTCAGGGGAGGGATACCGGAACCGGATAGAAAAGGTACCGGGCTACCGGAAAGAAGAGCATGTCGGCAAGACTGGTCAAAGATCCTCTCCAGAGCTAGAAGACAAAGATGAGCTAAGCAAAGTAGCTTTAAACGAAGGGCTGACGATAAAGAAGAGGATGACGAAGAAAGAAGCCGGAGGACGTCAGCCTCCCTGATTAAAGAGGACCCCGGTGTCATCTATGATTAAAGTAGCTTTGTAAAGTAGCTTTGTAAAGTAGTTTGTCTAGTCAAAGATACCATTAGGGTTTATTGCACTGTAAGCCACCCTCTCCCCTATATAAGGAGAGGGGGCAGCCCTCCTTACGGGCGACGCACGAAAGTAGCAAGGCACGAAGCACAAACCTGTAACCTGTGAGAATCAATGAAGAAAGTGATCTAGAGCGAGTTCTTCCTTGTGTCTTTCTTCTTCAACCTCTGGCCTTGGCCAAGTTCTTGAGGAAACCATCTGGAAGTTCATCCCATATGATCACAAACCCTCCCCCGAATCCTCTAGCGTCCATTCGGCCCCAATCTAAGCCATCCTATGGCATCTGTCTGTTCACCACGACGACAGTTGGCGCCCACCGTGGGGCATGAAGTGGCGCTTGCAGGAGTTCACATTCGGGCGGGCATCCTCGAGGTCGCCGGCGAGCGTACGGTGTCCGCGCTCGTGCAGCGCATCTACGCCATGGACTTCATCAACGACAACGCTGGCTGCTTCGCCAACGGCGGCATCTTCCCCAAGAACGGCCGCGTCATCGAGTTTGGCAGCCACCGCGTCTACTTTGGCACCGTCCCTGTGCGCCAGCGCCTCTCGCCGGTGCTGGTGGCACCGGACCCGCCAAGATGGCTCTGTGCTGGCCGCGCCGCCGGCAGCGTCGAGGTAATGATGACCGGTGTGGTTGGTGCAGGAAAAGAAGCTGTGGGTGAGGGTGCTGGTCGTGCGGCTTCGACCCGTGCGGCCAAGCCGCCGCTGGAGCGCGACGCAGGCGCAGCGGGAGCATCGTCCGCGCCACCGGAAACACCGCTCCAAGCGGCGATGAACGTCCTCGCCACCCCCATCGCGCAGAACATCGACCCGGCAGTGGCTCAGGCGGAGCTGGAGGCGCAGCGCCATAAGGTGCTCGAGAGCGGCAAGGACATCGTCCGGGCGCAGCGCGAGCTGAACTTAACCCTACGTGAGTATAACGCTGCCCATGGCTTTGCTTCTGTTAGCGTGCATGCTGCTAGGATGCCGGAAAACCGGCTGAAAGCTCGCAACCTAGATCAGGATTTGCGCAAAGAAATTCTTGCCGGCAAAAGTACCTCTGCATCTGTTAGCATCGTGGAAAAACCTAAGTACAGTAGCCCGGATAAAACTATAAAAGCTGCTAAAGCTGCAGTAGAGCTATGCGAGTCGCTTTCCGGAGATGCTTTGGCAAAACGGCAACAGCGTGTTAGGGAGCTGCTGGAAACTATTGAGCAGCAGAACGCTGAGCAGCTGGCTAAGCTGAACAAAGCCGCGGCCTCAAAATCCGCGCGTTCGACAAGGAATGCCGGTAGCAAGTCCCATGGGCAGGCTTCGTCCCCCCATCCGGACAAGAGAAGGGAAAAAGAGATGAACGCACAGCAGATGACTGTGTACGATCCGGTTCTTGCCGGAAAGCAACAAGCCGGGCAACACGATGCCGGTAGAAAAAGCCAAGGGGCAGGTCGAGGCTACGCCAGAGGAGGCTATGCCGGAAACAATCATGCCGGTAGATATGAGATCGGGCAAAATTATCGAGCTGCAAGGGCAACGTACGATGAGGAGGAAATAGATCCCCCGAGGTACCGGCAGGCAAGGGCCGCGGTACCGGAATGTTATGATGAAGCTGATTCTGCAAGACCGGCAGCATTCCGGAACCCATTGGGAGAACGCTTGGGAGAGAGATACTTACCGGAACGGGATGCGAGGCACCGTCTGGATAGAGTGTACTTGTCAGAAATGATCGAGGAGGAAGGTCCCCCAGGCCCAAGGTGCTTTGGCCCAAGGATCATGAAAGAAAAACCACCAGTTCGCAACTTTATGTTGCCCCGTGACACAAAAACATACGATGGCACTACAAGGCCGGAAGACTGGCTCGCGGATTACGTGACCGTGGTGTACGTCGCAGGCGGTGGAGGAACCGTAGCAGGAGGAGGAAATCGGCGTTGGGCCGTGAGAATCATACCATCGTTTTTGGTTGGACCGGCAAGAATCTGGCTAAACAACTTGCCGGCAGGAAGCATAAATGGCTGGCTGGATTTTGAGGAGGCTTTTGTGAGCAATTTCAGCAGCACCTATCAGAGGCCAAACAGGCCGCAGCAACTCGCTCTGTGCATACAGCGCGCGAACGAAACAGACCGGGATTATCTGGCCCGGTGGAACACTACAAGGAACTCCTGTGAAGGGGTAATCGAGGCACAGGCCATTGCTTGGTTTAGCAGTGGGTGAAGAAGAGGTTCACCGTTGTGGCAAAAGCTGCAGCGGAACATGCCGACAACATTGGCAGAGATGATACGTGTGGCGGATAGCTATGCGTTGGGAGGCCCAACGCAGCCGGCAGTGCAACCTGAGCCGGAACAGCTGCGCCAAGAGCAACACCGGGATAACCGGAATAACAAAAGAAGAGAAGATTTTCCGGATCGAAGGTACGGTCCGCAGCAAGTTGCTGCTGTGCAGGAAAACTCTGAGGCCAGCGGCAGTCAGAGGCAAAGAACCGGATCGCAGCCGTGGGCGGGTCCTAAGAAACAATGGGTAGAAAAGAAACCCTGGGTCCAGAAAAGAAACTGGCAAGAACCCGCAAAGTACACCATGGAAGCTGCCATGGACCAACCTTGCCGGTGGCACACACCGAATCCGGCGCACCCGTCAAACCATCTGACGAAGGATTGTACCTGGACCAAGTACTTGATGCAAAAGGGAACGGTAAAAGATGCACAACCACCACAAGACATGCCGCGGCAACAACAGCTACCGCCACCACCGCCACTTACCGGGGCAAACGCCTTACCGGTGCAGCCAAACCGGCAGCAATACCAGCAAGTTAACCGGGTGGAGCAAAACGATGATCAACCACCTCCACCGGCACCTTTAGGCCGGAATGTTTACGAGGGCCCGCATCTGTGCTGTGTTGTTTTTGTCACTGAGCCAACAGACAGGCAAAGTGTGCATCGCCGCTCCATGGAAGTAAACGCCGTGATGCCGGCAGTTCCCAAATACATGCCGTGGTCGAATCAGGAAATTACCTGGTCATTTAAGGATCACCCCAAAATCATGCCGAATCCGGGTGGATATGCTCTTGTTGTGGACCCAATCATGAAAGGGCCGCAAACTCGAGTAAAATTCAGCAAGGTGCTGATAGACAACGGTAGCAGCATAAACATCATGTACAAGCATACCATGCATACGCTGGGCATAACAGAAAACATGCTTCAGCCAACGCGCACAACGTTCCACGGGATCGTTCCGGGCTTGTCCTGCGCTCCGGTAGGAAAAGTCCGGGTGGATATAGCGTTTGGAGGATGTGACAATTGCCGGGTTGAAAATGTTGAGTTTGAGGTGGTGGACCTAGACAGTCCCTATCATGCGTTGTTGGGAAGACCAGCATTGGCGGCTTTCATGGCTACGACTCATACGGCTTACCTCAAGATGAAGATGCCGGCACCTCGTGGACCCTTGACTGTGGTGGGGAACTACAAAGTCTCACTGGAAACTGCATCTGCCGGATCAAACTTAGCGGAATCGCTGGTGATCGCGGAGGAAAAGAAAAGGATGCAAACAGCGGTTGCGCTGGCTCAGTCCTCACAGTTGAGCTTAGCGGCAATGAGTGGAAACTTGGGCTCACCGGCATTCAAGCCGACGAATGAAACAAAGGACATTGTGCTGGATCCGGCTTACCCAGAGCGCACCGTTCGCATTGGTGCCGGACTCGATCAAGCATAGGAAAGCGCGCTCGTCAGCTTCCTCCGTGAGAATCGGAATATCTTTGCCTGGTCAACTGATGACTTGGTAGGTGTTCCGAGGGAGCTGTCTGAGCACTCTTTAAACGTCCGGAAGGATGCCAAGCCGGTGCGACAACCCTTGCGCCGGTTCGCTGAAGATAGAAGGAAAATCATAGGAGAGGAGGTGACAAAACTGCTCGTTGCCGGATTCATTGTGGAGGTCACGCACACAGAGTGGCTGGCCAATCCGGTAATGGTTGAAAAGAAAAAAGATGAGAACCTGGAGGCAAAAGCTCCGAAGGTGTGGCGAATGTGCATCGACTACACCAACCTAAACAAGGCTTGCCCAAGAGACCCTTTTCCTTTGCCACGAATCGATCAAGTGATTGATTCAACTGCCGGATGTGAGTTGTTGTCCTTCCTGGATGCGTATTCCGGTTTCCACCAGATTCCCTTGAAAAAGGAAGATCAAATAAAAATTGCGTTCATTACCCCGCACGGGGCTTATTGCTATGTTACTATGCCTTTTGGTTTGCGCAACGCTGGTGCAACGTACCAGCGCTGTATGCAAAAATGCTTGTTTGATCAAATTGGAAAGAATGTGCAAGTCTATGTAGACGACATTGTGATAAAAACTAAGGTAAAGAACACCTTAATCGATGATATCCGGCAGACATTCGATAACCTAAGGCGGTTCCGGATGAAACTTAATCCGGCAAAATGCACCTTCGGTGTCCCTGCCGGCAAGTTGCTCGGTTTCCTTGTGTCAAGCCGGGGCATTGAAGTCAATCCGGTAAAAATCCGGGCAATAGAAAAAATGACTATCCCACGAGAACTAAAAGATGTGCAAAAATTTACCGGTAGCTTGGCATCGCTAAGCCGGTTCATAAGCAGGTTGGGAGAAAAAGCTCTGCCACTCTATGCTCTCATGAAAAAATCTGACACGTTCGTCTGGACCCCTCAGGCAGACGCAGCGTTTAAAGAGCTAAAAACAATGCTAGCCACAGCACCTATACTGGCTTCACCTCTAGAAAGAGAACCTATGCTATTATACATAGCGGCAACAAACCGGGTTGTGAGCGTAGTGGTTGTGGTTGAAAGAGAAGAGGAAGGAAAAACCGTCCAGAGGCCGGTATACTACCTGAGCGAGGTGCTCTCCCTCTCAAAACAAAACTACCCTCACTTCCAAAAAATGACTGATGGCGTGTACATGGCCGCCACAAAACTCAAGCATTACTTTGAGGAGCACCCCATGAAAGTGGTGAGTGAAGCACCAATCTCCGATATCATATGCAACAAGGACGCTAGTGGAAGGATTGCAAAATGGGCAATCCAGATATCACCATACGTGCCGGTATATGAAAGAAGAGATGCCATAAAATCACAGGCTTTGGCTGACTTCCTCGTCGATTGGGCGGAAATGCAATACAAACCGCCAGATCAGAGGATAGAATACTGGAAAATGCACTTTGATGGATCCAAACTCAAAGAGGGTCTAGGTGCTGGTGTGGTGCTTACCTCGCCAAAAGGAGATCACCTCCGGTATGTGATACGTCTCCGACGTATCGATAATTTCTTATGTTCCATGCCACATTATTGATGTTATCTACATGTTTTATGCACACTTTATGTCATATTCGTGCATTTTCTGGAACTAACCTATTAACAAGATGCCGAAGTGCCAGTTGCTGTTTTCTGCTGTTTTTGGTTTCAGAAATCCTAGTAACGAAATATTCTCGGAATCGGACGAAATCAACGTCCAGGTTCCTATTTTGCCCGGAAGCATCCAGAACACCCGAGAGCCACCAGGGAGGGGGCACAGGCCCACCAAACCACATGGCGGCGCGGCCAGGGGGGCCCGCGCCACCCTATGGTGTGGGCACCCCTTCGACCCTCCTGCGCCGCCTCTTCACCTATATAAAGCCCCTGGATCGAAAACCCTGATACGTTCGACGAAACCCACAGAAACCTTCCAGAGCCGCCGCCATCGCGAGGCCAAGATCTGGGGGACAGGAGTCTCTGTTCCGGCACGCTGCCGGAGCGGGGAAGTGCCCCCGGAAGGCTTCTCCATCGACACCGCTGCCATCTCCACCGCCATCTTCATCACCGCTGCTGCTCCCATGAGGAGGGAGTAGTTCTCCATCAAGGCTCGGGGCTGTACCGGTAGCTATGTGGTTCATCTCTCTCATATGTGCTTCAATACAATAATCTCATGAGCTGCCTTACATGATTGAGATTCATATGATGATGCTTGTAATCTAGATGTCATTATGCTAGTCAAGTGAGTTTTACTTATGTGATCTCCGGAGACTCCTTGTCCCACGTGTGTAAAGGTGACAGTGTGTGCACCGTGTGGGTCTCTTAGGCTATATTTCACAGAATACTTATTCACTGATGAATGGCATAGTGAGGTGCTTATTTATATCTCTTTATGATTGCAATGTGTTTGTATCACAATTTATCTATGTGCTACTCTAGCAATGTTATTAAAGTAGTTCTATTCCTCCCGCACGATATAATGGTGACAGTGTGTGCATCCGTGTTAGTACTTGGTTTATGCTATGATCATGATCTCTTGTAGATTGCGAAGTTAACTATTACTATGATAGTATTGATGTGATCTATTCCTCCTACATATGCATGAAGGTGACAGTGTGCATGCTATGTTAGTACTTGGTTTAGTCTTTTGATATATCTTACACTATAAGGTTACTAAAATATGAACATTAATTGTGGAGCTTGTTAACTCCGGCATTGAGGGTTCGTGTAATCCTACGCAATGTGTTCATCATCCAACAAGAGTGTAGAGTATGCATTTATCTATTCTGTTATGTGATCAATGTTGAGAGTGTCCACTAGTGAAAGTGTAATCCCTAGGCCTTGTTCCTAAATACTGCTATCGCTGCTTGTTTACTGTTTAACTGCGTTACTACTGCTGCAATACTACCACCATCAACTACACGCCAGCAAGCTATTTTCTGGCACCGTTGCTACTGCTCATACTTATTCATACCACATGTATTTCACTATCTCTTCGCCGAACTAGTGCACCTATTAGGTGTGTTGGGGACACAAGAGACTTCTTGCTTTGTTGTTGCAGGGTTGCATGAGAGGGATATCTTTGACCTCTTCCTCCCTGGGTTCGATAAACCTTGGGTGATCCACTTAAGGGAAAACTTGCTGCTGTTCTACAAACCTCTGCTCTTGGAGGCCCAACACTGTCTACAGGAAAGGAGGGGGAAAGTAGACATCAAGCTATTTTCTGGCGCCGTTGCCGGGGAGGAAAGGTAAAAGGTACTCACACTCCGGATCTCGGCTACTAAGCTATTTCCCGGCGCTGTAAGTACTCAAAGCTATTTCCTTTAGATCCTGCAATTGCATCTTTTTGTTTCTTGTTTACACTAGTTTGGCATAATGGACAAGAGTGAGCTTCTATTTCTATTTCCTGATTTAAAACATGGATTGTTTGATGCGAAAATTAAAAAATCTATGGAATCTTATTTGCATGCTAGTAGTAACTAGCAAAGTGCCCGCGCGTTGCTGCGAATCCGTAAAAAAGTATTACCTCTGTTTGTAAAAAGATGTTGAAAGTTTGTCCGAATTAAAATATATCTAAACACCATTCAGTGTATAGACATATATTAAAGTTTAAATCAAATTTACACATGTTTTTATGAATGGAGGGAGTAAGATAAGTGACAAGAACATAATACTCCATTTTGCACTTTTGACCCATCAATAGAAATAAATATTGTGACTATATACATACATCTTATTGCCAAAGACAATAACATGTTTTTTTGACATGCATATTATATACACAAAAGCTGATTATGCTAGCTTCCTATGCTTCCGATGCTCGGACATGTGAATCGATTTGTCATCCCATTTGCACTGCGTTGCCTACAACTCATCAATTCAACAAGCTGGCATCCACGATCGGCAATTCCAAATTCCCAACCTCCAACCTACAGGCTACAGGCGACAATGTAGAGCGGCGCCCGATGTCCACGGCCCACACCAGCATCCACGAGACCACGACGGTAGCCTCACCCTGCTGCAGTGCAAGGGCCTTCTTCTCCCCAATCTAGCTCATCCCCGGCTATCCCATCGTCCCTCTGCATCGGCCGCCATGGCCGTTCCGCCGAATGTCGGGAAGACGCTACCAGATTTTCCAGGAGGCCGGTGACCAGCTCATCGGGCGCAGGGCGACGAGGCAGTTCCGCCTCGACCGGCGATGAGCGGCGCAGTGTTGCCTGGCCCCGACGTCGCACTCTGCTCGGTGCGGATCGATGCGCCGCAGGGAGCTAGCGACCTGATGGCCGCCGTGATTGCACGCGGCGCAAAAAGCTGGAGTGCCGCTCGAGCTTTCCTGCACGCACACAAGCAGAGCCCCTACCTCTCTCCCTCGTCGCGACCCGTTTTAGCCGGTAGCGCGCAGCCCCGGCCGCCTCCCGCCTGCCGTTCTCTGATTCTCTCCCTGCAAGCAGCGCCCTCGCGCGTGACCACTCGTCGTCTCCCGGACCCTGTGCGTGAGCCTACCCTGCTCGGCGGAGGAGAGTCAGGCGCCGCCTCCACTGCATATTCAGGAGCAATTGGGGAGGGCGGACGATGGGGGCGAGAGGGAGGGGCGCTGTGTTCTTTTCCGACGTAGTACCGAACCAGACTGAGAGAGCGCGCCGGCGCCGGTGAGGCCTGAGAAATCCGATGCGGACGGCCTCCCCTCGTCCTCGTCCTGGTGTCAATGCCTATTCTCCGCGCACTGCGTGAGGCTGGCTAATCAACATCGTTCGACAAATCCCAATCGAAATCCAGGGGAAAGAGGGACAACGGCGCTCGCGAGATGTAGGAGCCGGCGACCTGAGGGTGGGGGCGCTCGCGTGGTTGAGCAATGAGCACGAGCGGCGGCGCAGGTCCACGTCGCTTTCAGCCCCGGGAAGCCCCGGCGCTGCCACGCAGAGGAACGGCCGGTGTTGTGGGAGGTCGTCCCGATCTGGAGGAGGCCAGTGCTCGGGAGTCGGGAGGAGGTCTCCCGGTGGGCTGGATAGGGATGACGGGAGACGGCCGGTGTTGGGCACGATTGCGGAGTTCTCTTATTTCTCACGGCCAGACCGGTACGTACTACTCAGCGGTGGCAGGAGGTGTAATATTACGGATGATTTTGTTTAGGAAAATGCTCTAGATCACCCGGAGGATCCGTTCGTGCTATCCTCCGCCTCCGTTGCAAGCCACGTGTCCTGTTGGGCCCACAACAACCGGTCTTTATCTTCTCCCTGCGTTAATCGCCTTCTTCCTCGGTGAGCTACAGGTTCCCAAATTATTTTCTCCGATGCTCCTCTCTCCTCGAGAAACAGAGCTTGCTCGCCGGCGGCGTCACCTCGACGAGGACGCCCGCACCGACCGACCCACGGGGACCCGTCCACCTCCGTGAGCTCGCCGGGCCGCCGGCCACCATCTAGGCGAGTACGCCCGCGCCAGTGGTGCCACCCCTTGGGAACATCTCCCTTGTCCTCCCAACTCACCTCCGTGAGCTCGCCCCGCCGCCGGCCAGCATCTCCGCGACCATACCAGCGCCGGCCCATGGGGACATCTCGCTCGTCCTCAACCTCACCTCCGTGAGCTCGCCTCGCCGCCAGCCGGCGGCCATCTCGGCAACCAGGCCCGCGCCTCCCCATGGGGGCATCTCCCTTGTCCTCCACCTCCGTGAGGTCGCCCCATCGCTGGCCGCCATCTTCATGATCGAGGAAGGTCGCCCTTGAGTCGCTGCACTCTACCTCGGCGAGCTCGCTTGTAGAAGTCGTCGCCATCCATTGTAGCAACCGCCGCCCATTGTAGGCAGCCGCCGACGCAGCTTGTAGCACTCGCTGCCGCCCATTGAAGCAGCCGCGGCCGCCATTGGTACCAAAGCAGCCGACGCCGCTTTGTAGCACTCGCCGCGGCTGTTGTAGCAGCTCGCCGCCGCCCTTAGCAAGCAGCCGCCGCGTTGTAGCAACGGCCGACGACCTTGGTAGTAGCGCCCGACGCCGTAGCAGCGGCCGCCGCATATTGTAGCCTTGTAGCGACACGGCCGCCCTTTGTAGCAAAGACAGCCGCCTTTGTTGTAGCAACGGCCGAAACCCGTGGTAGCAACGGCCGACGACCTGGGTAGCGCGGTTGCCGCCTATTGTAGCAGCCGCACCGCCCTTGGTAGTAGCAGCCGTCGCCTGTTGTAGCAACGGCCGACACCCTTGGTAGCAGCGCCGACGTCCTTGGTAGCAGCAGCATACCGCCGCCGCCGTAGCACTCGCCGCCGACTATTCTAGCAGCCGCCGACGCCCTAGGTAGCACCCGCCATCGCTCTTGCAGACCCGCCGGTGGACAACTAAAAACTACGAGGCGTCCATCCCGCAGCTCGCCTCCCATCGTCTAGCAGCGCCGGCGAGTCCCGTCACTTCCGCTTCCAGCAGCCGCCCACGACGTATGGCTCACAGCCTTGCGGCAGCCACGGGCGGCAAAGAAAGTGCATGGGCACCTACAGGGCAGCCATGGCTACACGTTAGCTGGAGGGGGAGCTCCATGCGATAGAAACATGGCAGCATATGGAGGTGAGATGGAAGAAAACCTTCGTGTGTGGACGAGAAAAGTCAAGGAAGGGCTCCGCACGTGGTGGGACCTGCTGGTTTCCAGTGTCGTAGACATGACACAACAGACCGAGACGCGGGTTCTCATCCAACGGATCAATCGAACGGCTGGCGACCCGGGGGATCGGCGCGTGGGATCCCCCGGGGGACGCTCAGCACTCGCCGTATAGTTATTCGGCTTTTGGCAGCAGGAGCGATCAGAGGGAGTCAATCGTTTGGTTTTAGGCCGATTTTTCTTCCCTAGACCGATTTTCTTTCCTCGTGTCGTGCGCAGGTCAGGTGGGTTTTTACCAAAGAACGAAACGGGAGGCCAAGCAATCCGGGCTTTTTTTTTTGACGTACGATGGTCTTATCACGTACGACCACCACCGATTCCCTCTTAATAGTAAAGATATTAGTATGAACACTTTGAACACCATTGTTGATAATAATATAAAAAGTTCTAAGCTTGGGGAAGCTGGTTTTCATGATCTTTTTAGTCCCCCAAGCATTGAGGAGAAAATTTTCTTTGATGATACTTTGCCTCCTATTTATGATGATTATAATGATAGTGGTCTTTTGGTGCCACCTACTATGGAGAGTAAATTTTGTTGTGATTATACTATGCCTCCTACACTTGATGAGAATAATAATGATAGTTACTTTGTTGAATTTGCTCCTACTACAATTAATAAGAATAACTATGCTTTTGTTGGGAGTAGTACTAATTTTATGCATGAGACTCATGATAAGAATGTTTCATTTGATACTTATATTGTTGAGTTTGCTCATGATGCTACTGAAAGTTATTATGACAGAGGAAAATATGGTTGTAGAAATTTTCATGTTACTAAAATGCCTCTCTATGTGCTGAAATTTTTGAAGCTACACTTGTTTTATCTTCCTATGCTTGTTTCTTTGCTCCTCATGAACTTGTTTATTTACAAGATTCCTATGCATAGGAAGCATGTTAGACTTAAATATGTTTTGGATTTGCTTCTTGATGCTCTCTTTTGCTTCAAATACTATTTCTTGCAAGTGCATCATTAAAACTGCTGAGCCCATCTTAATGGCTATAAAGAAAAGAACTTCTTGGGAGATAACCCATGTGCTATTTTGCTACAGTACTTTGTTTTATATGGAAGTTGTTTACTACTGTAGCAACCTCTCCTTATCTTAGTTTTGTGTTTTGTTGTGCCAAGTTAAGCCGTTGATAGAAAAGTTCATACTAGATTTGGATTACTGCGCAGAAATAGATTTCTTTGCTGTCACGAATCTGGGAAAAATCCCCCTGTAGGTAACTCAGAAAATTATGCCAATTTACGTGAGTGATCCTCAGATATGTACGCAACTTTCATTCAATTTGGGCATTTTCATTTGAGCAAGTCTGGTGCCATTTTAAAATTCGTCAATACGAACTGTTCTGTTTTGACAGATTCTGCCTTTTATTTCGCATTGCCTCTTTTGCTATGTTGGATGAATTTCTTTGATCCATTAATGTCCAGTAGCATTATGCAATGTCCAGAAGTGTTAAGAATGATTGTGTCACCTCTGAATATGTTAATTTTTATTGTGCACTAACCCTTTAATGAGTTGTTTCGAGTTTGGTGTGGAGGAAGTTTTCAAGGATCAAGAGAGGAGTATGATGCAACATGATCAAGGAGAGTGAAAGCTCTAAGCTTGGGGATGCCCCGGTGGTTCACCCCTGCATATTCTAAGAAGACTCAAGCGTCTAAGCTTGGGGATGCCCAAGGCATCCCCTTCTTCATCGACAACATTATCAGGTTCCTCCCCTGAAACTATATTTTTATTCCATCACATCTTATGTGCTTTGCTTGGAGCGTCGGTTTGTTTTTGTTTTTGTTTTGTTTGAATAAAATGGATCCTAGCATTCACTTTATGGGAGAGAGACACGCTCCGCTGTAGCATATGGACAAGTATGTCCTTAGTTTCAACTCATAGTATTCATGGCGAAGTTTCTCCTTCGTTAAATTGTTATATGGTTGGAATTGGAAAATGATACATGTAGTAATTGCTATAAATGTTTTGGGTAATGTGATACTTGGCAATTGGTGTGCTCATGATTAAGCTCTTGCATCATATGCTTTGCACCCATTAATGAAGAAATACATAGAGCATGCTATAATTTGGTTTGCATATTTGGTTTCTCTAAGGTCTAGATAATTTCTAGTATTGAGTTTGAACAACAAGGAAGACGGTGTAGAGTCTTATAATGTTTTCAATATGTCTTTTATGTGAGTTTTGCTGCACCGGTTCATCCTTGTGTTTGTTTCAAATAAGCCTTGCTAGCCTAAACCTTGTATCGAGAGGGAATACTTCTCATGCATCCAAAATACTTGAGCCAACCACTATGCCATTTGTGTCCACCATACCTACCTACTACATGGTATTTTCCGCCATTCCAAAGTAAATTGCTTGAGTGCTACCTTTAAAATTCCATCGTCACCTTTACAATATATAGCTCATGGGACAAATAGCTTAAAAACTATTGTGGTATTGAATATGTAATTATGCACTTTATCTCTTATTAAGTTGCTTGTTGTGCGATAACCATGTTCACTGGGGACGCCATCAACTATTCATTGTTGAATTTCATGTGAGTTGCTATGCATGTTCGTCTTGTATGAAGTAAGAGAGATCTACCACCTTATGGTTAAGCATGCATATTGTTAGAGAAGAGCATTGGGCCGCTAACTAAAGCCATGATCCATGGTGGAAGTTTCAGTTTTGGACATATATCCTCAATCTCAAATGAGAAAAATTATTAATTGTTGTTACATGCTTATGCATAAAAGAGGAGTCCATTATCTGTTATCTATGTTGTCCCGGTATGGATGTCTAAGTTGAAGAATAATCAATAGCGAGAAATCCAATGCGAGCTTTCTCCTTAGACCTTTGTACAGGCGGCATAGAGGTACCCCTTTGTGACACTTGGTTAAAACATGTGCATTGTGATGATCCGGTAGTCCAAGCTAATTAGGACAAGGTGCGGACACTATTAGTATACTATGCATGAGGCTTGCAACTTGTAAGATATAATTTACATGATACATATGCTTTATTACTACCGTTGACAAAATTGTTTTATGTTTTCAAAATAAAAGCTCTAGCACAAATATAGCAATCGATGCTTTCCTCTTTGAAGGACCATTCTTTTACTTTTATTGTTGAGTCAGTTCACCTATCTCTCTCCACCTTAAGAAGCAAACACTTGTGTGAACTGTGCATTGATTCTTACATACTTGCAGATTGCACTTGTTATATCGCTTTGCATTGACAACTATCCATAAGATATACATGTTACAAGTTGAAAGCAACCGCTGAAACTTAATCTTCCATTGTGTTGCTTCAATGTCTCTACTTTGAATTATTGCTTTATGAGTTAACTTTTATGCAAGACTTATTGATGCTTGTCTTGAAGTGCTATTCATGAAAAGTCTTTGCTTTATGATTCAGTTGTTTACTCATGTCATTACCATTGTCTTGGATTGCTGCATTCGCTACATATGCTTTACAAATAGTATGATCAAGGTTATGATGGCATGTCACTCCAGAAATTATCTGTGTTATCGTTTTACCTGCTCGGGACGAGCAGAACTAAGCTTGGGGATGCTGATACGTCTCCGACGTATCGATAATTTCTTATGTTCCATGCCACATTATTGATGTTATCTACATGTTTTATGCACACTTTATGTCATATTCGTGCATTTTCTGGAACTAACCTATTAACAAGATGCCGAAGTGCCGATTGCTTGTTTCTGCTGTTTTTGGTTTCAGAAATCCTAGTAACGAAATATTCTCGGAATCGGACGAAATCAACGCCCAGGTTCCTATTTTGCCCGGAAGCATCCAGAACACCCGAGAGCCACCAGGGAGGGGGCACAGGCCCACCAAACCACATGGCGGCGCGGCCAGGGGGCCCGCGCCACCCTATGGTGTGGGCACCCCTTCGACCCTCCTGCGCCGCCTCTTCGCCTATATAAAGCCCCTGGATCGAAAACCCTGATACGTTCGACGAAACCCACAGAAACCTTCCAGAGCCACCGCCATCGCGAGGCCAAGATCTGGGGGACAGGAGTCTCTGTTCCGGCACGCTGCCGGAGCGGGGAAGTGCCCCCGGAAGGCTTCTCCATCGACACCGCTGCCATCTCCACTGCCATCTTCATCACCGCTGCTGCTCCCATGAGGAGGGAGTAGTTCTCCATCAAGGCTCGGGGCTGTACCGGTAGCTATGTGGTTCATCTCTCTCATATGTGCTTCAATACAATAATCTCATGAGCTGCCTTACATGATTGAGATTCATATGATGATGCTTGTAATCTAGATGTCATTATGCTAGTCAAGTGAGTTTTACTTATGTGATCTCCGGAGACTCCTTGTCCCACATGTGTAAAGGTGACAGTGTGTGCACCGTGTGGGTCTCTTAGGCTATATTTCACAGAATACTTATTCACTGATGAATGGCATAGTGAGGTGCTTATTTATATCTCTTTATGATTGCAATGTGTTTGTATCACAATTTATCTATGTGCTACTCTAGCAATGTTATTAAAGTAGTTCTATTGCTCCTGCACGATGTAATGGTGACAGTGTGTGCATCCGTGTTAGTACTTGGTTTATGCTATGATCATGTTCTCTTGTAGATTGCGAAGTTAACTATTGCTATGATAGTATTGATGTGATCTATTCCTCCTACATATGCATGAAGGTGACAGTGTGCATGCTATGTTAGTACTTGGTTTAGTCTTTTGATCTATCTTACACTATAAGGTTACTAAAATATGAACATTAATTGTGGAGCTTGTTAACTCCGGCATTGAGGGTTCGTGTAATCCTACGCAATGTGTTCATCATCCAACAAGAGTGTAGAGTATGCATTTATCTATTCTGTTATGTGATCAATGTTGAGAGTGTCCACTAGTGAAAGTGTAATCCCTAGGCCTTGTTCCTAAATACTGCTATCGCTGCTTGTTTATCGTTTTATCGTTAAGCATTATCATGTCGCAATACTACCACCATCAACTACACGCCAGCAAGCTATTTTCTGGCACCGTTGCTACTGCTCATACTTATTCATACCACCTGTATTTCACTATCTCTTCGCCGAACTAGTGCACCTATTAGGTGTGTTGGGGACACAAGAGACTTCTTGCTTTGTTGTTGCAGGGTTGCATGAGAGGGATATCTTTGACCTCTTCCTCCCTGAGTTCGATAAACCTTGGGTGATCCACTTAAGGGAAAACTTGCTGCTGTTCTACAAACCTCTGCTCTTGGAGGCCCAACACTGTCTACAGGAAAGGAGGGGGAAAGTAGACATCAGTATGTTTTGCAAGTGCATTTCAGGGCATCAAATAACGTCGCTGAGTATGAGGCCTTGATCCATGGATTAAAGGTCGCAAAAGAAATCGGTGCGCACCGGATCGTTTGCTATGGGGATTCAGATCTTGTGGTACAGCAGTGTTCCGGGGATTGGGGTGCAAAAGATGCCAACATGGCCTCGTACCGGTTTCACGTGCAGAAGATTGCCGGATTCTTCGAAGGCTGTGAGTTTCACCATGTGCCGCGCGCAGAAAAAGAAGCCGCGGATGCTTTGTCCAAGCTGGGCTCATCCAGGCAAGTAATTCCTCCCGGAATAGCTTTAGCTCACTTAAGAGCACCATCGATTAAACCAAGCCCGGAATCAGAATCAATTTTTGTACCGGAATCACACGTAGTGCCCATGGATATCGATGAAGGAAACTCGGGGACTACTCCGGCAAGCTCGGGGACTGCTCCGGCAAGCTCGGGGACTGCTCCGGTAAGCTCGGGGACTGCTGTACCCATACCGGAAGAAATGATGCTGGTAGATAGCATGGAGATAGATGCACCGGTGTTTTTGGTTAGAGAGACACCGTCGTGGGTTAAACCTATCAAGGAATTTCTGATCAACGGCACCTTGCCGGATGACGAAAATGAATCAAGGAGAATTCAAAGAAGGTCCAAAGCATATACATTCATCAATGGTGAGGTGTACACGAGAAGCGTTACCGGTGTCCTTCAAAGATGTGTGGAACCGGAAGAGGGGAAAGAAATGCTTGAGGAGATTCACCAAGGAGAATGTGGGCATCATGCTTCATCAAGGGCGCTGGTAGCAAAAGTATTCCGGCATGGGTTTTATTGGCCCACTGCTTTGGAAAACGCTGAGGATTTAGTGAGAAAATGCAACGGGTGCCAGAGGTACGCCAAGCAAAATCATACCCCAGCGTCCGGTTTAAAGACAATACCATTAACATGGCCGTTCGCCGTTTGGTGCCTCGATATGGTCGGCCCATTCAAAACTGCAAGAGGCAGCATGACTCACATCTTGGTTATGGTGGATAAATTCACCAAATGGCTAGAAGTGAAACCTATCGCAAAATGTGATGGGCACACGGCGGTGAAGTTCTTAAAAGATGTCATTTTGCGGTATGGATACCCGCACAGCATCATCACTGACAATGGAACCAACTTTGCTCAAGGTGAGTTCAAAAGGTTTTGTGAGGACAAGAACATCCGGTTGGATTTGTGCTCAGTGGCACACCCGCAAGGCAACGGCCAAGTGGAAAGAATGAATGCTTTGGTACTTTCCGGTATCAAACCTAGACTCATTGATGCAGTGGAAAAATCACCGGGATGTTGGCTTGATGAGATACCATCAGTGCTATGGAGTATAAGAACAACTCCAAACCGGTCTACCGGATACACTCCGTTTTTTATGGTTTATGGAGCAGAAGCAGTCATACCAACTGATATCATTCATGATTCACCAAGGGTACAGCTCTATACTGAGCAGGAGGTCAAAGAGGCCAGAGAAAATGATGTGGACTTGCTAGAAGAAGCAAGAGAGCTGGCTTTGGCAAGAACAGCCATTTACCAGCAAAACCTCAGACGCTATCATAGCCGGAAGGTTAACCCGAGAGTTTTCCGAGAAGGAGATCTCGTGCTACGCCTAGTGCAGCGCACTGAAGGCCGGCATAAGCTTTTGCCACCATGGGAAGGTCCCTTCATTGTAAGCAAGGTGCTTCACAATGATGCATACTACTTGATCGATGCACAGGAGTGGAAAAAAGGAAAGGCGGACAGGTCCGGAGAGGAGTGCAAGCGTCCATGGAACGTAGCTCTGTTGCGTCCTTTCTACTCTTGAAGTTGTGGTGTAAGAAGTTCCTTTTTTGTACCTTAATTCCTATGAATAAAAGATACCGGAACCTTGAATAAAAGATGCCAAAACCTTGAATGAATCTTGGGGACTACCCCAATAAGGTTGCATGTAACTTGTTTATTTTTTCAGTTTACCGGTTGCTTATTGAACGTTTTTTCTTTCCGGCTTAGTAGTGTGCTAAATCCTACCGGAGTCTTCGACTCTGCTGCTGTCCGCAACCCGGCTTCATGGCAAGCAAGATAAACCGGTAGGGGATAAGCACATGAACTGCGGAGAAGGAGAGCAGGAAGGAACAATCCGGAAAATTTGACTAACCCCGGTTAAACCGGTTTTTTGCAAAATTTCGAAGTTATTTCTAAGTTCAAGAAAATGCTTGTTTGGTGAAAGAACCTTGCGCTCATACGCCAAAGAACGCCCAGAGAAGGCAGGCAGAGCCAAGGCAAAAGAACCAAGTGTGCATCGAATTGGATGCGGAAACAATTTGGAAATCTTTGCAGTGCAGGATAAAAGCAGAACCGAAAGCAAATATGCTAAGGCAAACTTAAGATAATTAACTACCGGTATAACTTACCGGCATAAAATGTTGTGTGGCAAACAAAAGCAAACTTAAAGTTTTACATCATACACCCCGGCATACCGGGGTCAAATTTGACAAGTTCTGTTGTAAAGCGAGCAGGAGCAGATAAATTGTTCAGGCGACGGGGGCATCAGGTGGAGCAGCACCGGTCTCGGTGTCTTCAGGGGGAGCAGTGCTGGCCTCGGGAGCTTCCGGCGGCACATCCTCGGCAGCCTCATCTTCATCTCCCTCTTCTTCTTCCTCATCGCTGAGGTAGTCCTTGACACCAGGAGGGGGAGGGATGAAGGTGCGGACCTCGACATACTCAGCAAGCCGGTAGGCCCGGTCCTGCCGCTTCGCGGTAAGCGCCGGATCCGTGTCGGTGGGAGCATCTTGGCGTACGCCTTGAAGAGCATCCAGATCCAGATCCGGGTACCAGGAGCATGCGGAGCGCAGTGCCGTGTCAGCTCCGGCACGAGCCGCGGAGCATTGCCACTCGCGAATCCGGTGCCCGGCATCCTTGAGCCGGTGGGCGGTAAGCGTGATGTTTGCCGGCATCTCCTCTTCAGGCCACAGCACTTTGAAGAGTTGGATGGCGGCGTCCGGTAGGTCGCCAAGGAGCCGGTCGACGGAGCGCATATGTTGGACTCGCGCGGAGAGGGCGACCAGATAGTCGTACCCGTCCCAGTGCGCCTCCATGTTGGGAAATTGCCGCGCTACCCGATCCTCCATCACCTTCTTCACAGCGTGGGCCTGGGAGTCCGGGAAATGCTCTACAGGAGGAAGGGAAAAGCATAAACACAAGATACCGGAAAATAGCATGCCGGAAGAAAAAGGAACGCGGATACATCTTCAAAAGGAGAAAGCTTATAAGCGAAAGAAGGGACAAGGCGGGGACTTACGGAAAGCCAGCGCGTCAATCTGCATAACCAACCGATCATATTCCTTGTGATCAGTGGTCATGACATCAATGAGGCGCTCCGCTGCCTTCCGCACCTTCCTTTCCTCCTCCAGCTCCGCCGTCAGTACCGTGTTGGAGTTCGTGGAGTCCTCCACAACCTCCGCCAGCCTGGCCTCAGCTGCGACCCGGGCATCCTTCAGGGCTTGCTCATGCTGGAGCGCGGCTTGCATAGCCTGTTCCTTCAGCTCCCTCGAGGCGGTCTTCTGGGCGTCCAGTGCCTCGTGGTGCTCCTTGATGAGCTGCTCTTTCTCGCCTAGATACCGGAAAGAAAGGTGTTAGCAAGTGGCAATAAGCGAAATGAAAAAAGAACCGGTTAACTGGAAAAGAAAGGGTGGTACCTTGAAGCTTGACAACCTGGGCCCTAAGGGCCTCGATGGTAGCTTCCGGAACAGCTGTTAAACAAAAAGATGCGTGAATATCAAAGAAGAAAACATTCCGGTGAAAAGATGCCGGAGGGAAAGAAAGAAAACAAACCTTGGCAGTGGCTGTGGGCCTCGGCAAGGTCCCGATGCTCCCACAGAAGCTCCTCAAAGAGCTGCTTCCGGGCATCCGCGGTGCTCTGTTCAAGGGAAGATGGTTATGAGAAAGAAAGAAACAAAGATTTTAACCCGAAACTCGGGGACTGGCTATGCCGGTTTCGCGCGTTTCTAGTTAAAGTTTCGCGCTAAAAGCTACGCTCTCAACACAAAACTCGGGGACTGGGAGGATAGATAAGATCCGGAAAGAAAAGAAACCGACATCAACAAAAATTACAAGAGGGTTGGCAAAACTTACCACCACATTGCTGGTGGCATCGTACCATGCACTGTCAAACTCCTTCATGGCGCGTTTAAGCCGCGTGAAGTGTTCTTCAGTGGACCGAGGCCCAGCAGGGTCTGGCGCTGGAAGGCGGTCCTTCCCCAGGCCGCGGGTAGATGCAGAGATATCCGCATCATTCCACTTTTGGGCGTAGGGGAGAAGGTGCCCCAGGTCTTTACCCGCGCGATTCAGCTCAACGATCCGGCCTAGGAGGCCGGAAGGTTTTTCCTGGACAGCAGCAGCAGCAGGGCCGACATGCAGCACCACGGACCGCGAGCCGCCTGAGGCGTCGCCCTCCACGGCCTTGCCCCGAGAAGCCCTGGGCTTGAGGAACTTGGTGACCGTGGGGGTCTCTGGCGGCGCCATTCGCTTGGCTGCGGAAGGTCCTTGGTTTGGCGACGGTGTCAGCGTGGTCCCGGTAGGAGGAGAAGATACCGGCGCGGAAGTATCCGGCGCGGTGGGGGAAGAGCTTGGCTGCTTCTGTTTTTTCTTCTTCGGGGAAGGAGGAACCAGAGGTTCCGCCTGCCCGGCATCTGTCTCGTCGGCGCCGATGTTGCTGGCGCCGGTGTCTTGGGCTTCTGGAGGGGAGGTGAAATCCTCCTCTGCGCGGTAATCAGGAGGTGTAGGGGCCATGCACCCCGAACTTGTAGTGCCTCCCGGAGGGGAGGCAGAGGTGTTGCCGGCACCAGATGGTGCCGGACTTGAATGAGGAGGAGGAGTTGAGATCCTTGCGGAGCCGACAGAGCCCTCCGGCCTGGAGCCAAGCTCAAGTGCAGGGCTGAAAGAGAGAAAAAAGAGCGAATTGGAAAAAAGCAACCGGAAAGGAACTTGATGAAAATGGAGAGGACATAAAGAAGAAATGAAGAACTTACCCGGAAGAAACCGGCATCCGCTTCTGCTTGTAGCGCTTCGTGCTTACCTGCTTCCCTCCAAGGACTTCTGTCCGAGGGTGTTTGGCAGGAGGAGCATGGCTAGGGCCGGCGCCAGCAGCTGGAGCATTATCCTTCTGGCCTTCGGCCATAAGTTTGTCCAGGAACTCATCCCCAACCTCAGCCTGCAGGGGAGCCACGTGCTCATGGACCTGTGGGTTGACGTTGGCTGAGGGAATGTCTACAGAATAACAATAACAAAAGAATATGAGAGATCAAACAGAAAAGCTACCTCAAGCAAGGTCAGGTCATCAGACGAACCAGCTGGTTCCGGCGGGGACTTGCCGAGGCGTGAGGCTGGAGTCCGGCCCATCCTCAGATCCAGCCAGTGAATGAAAGGATCCGGATCGTACTTGTCCAACGGCCTCTTCCGGCAAGGGCCTCGTTGATCTAAGTCAATCCGGGGGAAGCGGTCCCTGGCCTGAAAGCAAAGAAAAAAAGGGGGATTAGTCGCAAGTATGAAAGTTACCGGTAAAACGACCCGAGCCGCATAAATTCTTACTTCTTGGGACGGAGGATTTCTGGAGCTGAGAGGGCAAAGGCCCCACTCCCAGTCATCCGGCATGTCCGTTTGGCATATTTGGTTAGCCTTCAGGACCACGTCCGCCTTGCTCAAGGGCAGGCCGGTGATCTTGGTGGGATCACCGGGGCCATACATCTCGCTAATCTTGTGAGCGCGCTGCTTAAGGGGAAGCACCCGGCGGCAGATGAAGGTGCGGATGATATCGTCGGAGCAAATGTTGGTGTTCTTCATCAACTTCAACATGAAGCGTACCACCCGGTTCGTCTCGTTGTGATCCGTACCAGGGTTGTGATACGTCTCCGACGTATCGATAATTTCTTATGTTCCATGCCACATTATTGATGATATCTACATGTTTTATGCACACTTTATGTCATATTTATGCGTTTTCTGGAACTAACCTATTGACAAGATGCCGAAGTGCCAGTTCCTGTTTTCTGCTGTTTTTGGTTTCAGAAATCCTAGTAAAGAAATATTCTCGGAATTGGACGAAATCAACGCCCAGGTTCCTATTTTGCCCGGAAGCATCCAGAACACCCCAGAGCCGCCAGAGGGAAGCCCTGGGGGCCCCACACCACACCCTGGCGCGGCCAGAGGGGGGGGCCGCGCCGCCCTATAGTGTGGGCCCCCCAGGCCCCCTCCGAGGCTTCCCTTCCGCCTATTTAAAGCCTCCATCGCGAAAACCCTATCACGTTCGACGAAACCCACAGAAACCTTCCAGAGCCGCCGCCATCGCGAAGCCAAGATCTGGGGGACAGGAGTCTCTGTTCCGGCACACCGCCGGAACAGGGAAGTGCCCCCGGAAGGCTTCTTCATCGACACCGCTGCCATCTCCACCGCCATCTTCATCACCGCTGCTGCTCCCATGAGGAGGGAGTAGTTCTCCATCGAGGCTCGGGGCTGTACCGGTAGCTATGTGGTTAATCTCTCTCCTATGTACTTCAATACAATGATCTCATGAGCTGCTTTACATGATTGAGATCCATATGATGAGCTTTGTATCGCTACTAGTTGTGTGCTACTCATGTGATGTTATGAAAGTAGTCTATTCCTCCTGCATGGTGTAAAGGTGACTAGTGTGTGCACCATGTGGTTCTTGTCGTAGGCTATGATCATGATCTCTTGTAGATTGTGGAGTTAATTATCATTATGATAGTATTGATGTGATCTATTCCTCCTTCATAGTGTAATGGGGACAGTGTGTGCACTATGTTAGTTCTTGGTTTATTTTGCAATGATCTATTATGCTCTAAGGTTATTTAAATATGAACATTATTGTGGAGCTTGTTAACTCCGGCATTGAGGGTTCGTGTAATCCTACACAATGTGTTCATCATCCAACAAAAGAGTGTATGTAGCACATATGAGAAAGAGTTATTTATTATGCGATCAATGTTGAGAGTGTCCACTAGTGAAAGTATGATCCCTAGGCCTTGTTCCTAAATACTGCTATCGCTGCTTGTTTACTGTTTTACTGCATTACTACTGCTGCAATACTACCACCATCAACTACACGCCAGCAAGCTATTTTCTGGCACCGTTGCTACTGCTCATACTTATTCATACCACCTGTATTTCACTATCTCTTCGCCGAACTAGTACACCTATTAGGTGTGTTGGGGACACAAGAGACTTCTTGCTTTGTGGTTGCAGGGTTGCATGAGAGGGATATCTTTGACCTCTTCCTCCCTGAGTTCGATAAACCTTGGGTGATCCACTTAAGGGAAAACTTGCTGCTGTTCTACAAACCTCTGCTCTTGGAGGCCCAACACTGTCTACAGGAAAAGAAGCGTGCGTAGACATCAAGCTATTTTCTGGCGCCGTTGCCGGGGACCTGAAGGAACAAGCTTTCCTCCCTCGTCAACCACGCGCCAGTCCTGGACAGCATCAAGTATTTTCTGGCGCCGTTGCCGGGGAGGAAAGGTAAAAGGTACTCACACTCCGAATCTTGGCTACTAAGCTATTTTCGCCGTTGTAAGTACTCGAAGCTATTTCCTTTAGATCCTGCAATTGCATCTTTTTGTTTCTTGTTTACACTAGTTTGGCATAATGGACAAGAATGAGCTTCTTATTCTATTTCCTGATTTAAAACATGGATTGTTTGATGCGAAAATTAAAAAACCTATGGAATCTTATTTCCATGCTGGTAGTAATATTAGTATGAACGCTTTGAACACCATTGTTGATAATGATATAGAAAGTTCTAAGCTTGGGGAAGCTGGTTTTCATGATCTTTTTAGTCCCCCAAGCATTGAGGAGAAAATTTTCTTTGATGATACTTTGCCTCCTATTTATGATGATGATAGTAGTCTTTTGTTGCCACCTGTTATGGAGGATAAATTTGATTATGATTATAATATGCCTCCTATATTTGATAGCTACTTTGTTGAATTTGCTCCCACTACAACTAATAAAATTGATTATGCTTATGTGGAGAGTAATAATTTTATGCATGAGACTCATGATAAGAATGCTTTATGTGATAGTTATATTGTTGAGTTTGCTCATGACACTACTGAAAGCTATTATTAGAGAGGAAAATATGGTTGTAGAAATTTTCATGTTACTAAAACACCTCTCTATGTGCTGAAATCTTTGAAGCTACACTTGTTTTATCTTCCTATGCTTGTTACTTTGCTCTTCATGAACTTGTTTATTTACAAGATTCCTATGCATAGGAAGCATGTTAGACTTAAATATGTTTTGGATTTGCTTCTTGATGCTCTCTTTTGCTTCAAATACTATTTCTAGCAAGTGCATCATTAAAACCGCTGAGCCCATCTTAATGGCTATAAAGAAAAGAACTTCTTGGGAGATAACCCATGTGTTATTTTGCTACAGTACTAGGTTTTTATTTTGTGTCTTGGAAGTTGTTTACTACTGTAGCAACCTCTCCTTATCTTAGTTTTGTGTTTTGTTGTGCCAAGTAAAGTCGTTGATAGCAAGGTTGATACTAGATTTGGATTGCTGCGCAGTAACAGATTTCTTTGCTGTCACGAATTCCGACCTGCCTCTCTGTAGGTAGCTCAGAAAAATCTGAAAATTTACGAGCGCGATCCTTAGATATGTACGCAACTTTCATTCAATTTGGCCATTTTCATCTGAGCAAGTCTGGTGCCATTTTAAAATTCGTCTTTACGGACTGTTCTGTTTTGACAGATTCTGCCTTTTATTTCGCATTGCTTCTTTCGCTGTGTTGGGTGGATTTCTTTGTTCCATTACCTTCCAGTAGCTTTGGGCAATGTCCAGAAGTGTTAAGAATGATTGTGTCACCTCTGAACATGTGAGTTTTTGATTATGCACTAACCCTCTAATGAGTTTGTTTCGAGTTTGGTGTGGAGGAAGTTTTCAAGGGTCAAGAGAGGAGGATGATATACTATGATCAAGAAGAGTGAAGAGTCTAAGCTTGGGGATGCCCCGGTGGTTCATCCCTGCATATTTCAAGAAGACTCAAGCATCTAAGCTTGGGGATGCCCAAGGCATCCCCTTCTTCATCGACAAATTTATCAGGTTCCTCCCTTGAAACTATATTTTTATTCGGTCACATCTTATGTACTTTACTTGGAGCGTCTGTGTGCTTTTGTTTTTGTTTGTGTTTGAATAAATTGGATTACATCATGCTTGTGTGGGAGAGAGACACGCTCCGCTGGTTCGTATGAACACATTTGTTCTTAGCTCATAATATTCGTGGCGAAGTTTCCTCTTCGTTAAATTGTTATATGGTTGGAATTGGAAAATGCTACATGTAGTAATTGCTATAATGTCTTGGGTAATGTGATACTTGGCAATTGTTGTGCTCATGTTTAAGCTCTTTCAACATATACTTTGCACCTATTAGTGAAGAAATACATAGAGCATGCTAAAATTTGGTTTGCATAATTGGTCTCCCTAAGGTCTAGATAATTTCTAGTAAGGTGTTTGAACAACAAGGAAGACGATGTATAGTCTTATAATGCTTGTAATATGTCTTTTATGTGAGTTTTGCTGTACTAGTTCATACTTGTGTTTGCTTCAAACAACCTTGCTAGCCTAAACCTTGTATCGAGAGGGAATACTTCTCATGCATCCAAATCCTTGAGCCAAACAACACTATGCCATTTGTGTCCACCATGCCTACCTACTACATGGTATTTCCTGCCATTCCAAAGTAAATTGCTTGAGTGCTACCTTTAAACAATTCAAAATTTATCACCTCTGATTTGTGTCAATGTTTTATAGCTCATGAGGAAGTATGTGGTGTTTATCTTTCAATCTTGTTGGGCAACTTTCACCAATGGACTAGTGGCTTCATCCGCTTATCCAATAATTTTGCAAAAAGAGCTGGCAATGGGATTCCCAGTCCCAAATTAATTAACAAAAATAGACACTCCTCCATGGTATGTGATTGTTGGACGGCACCCGAAGGATTCGGTTAGCCATGGCTTGTGTAAGCAAAGGTTGGGAGGAGTGTCATCACAATAAAACTAAAATAAAAAGGCACTCCTTCATGGTATGAGATTGTTGGCAGGCACCCGAGGATTCGGTTAGCCATGGTTTGTGAAAGAAAGGTTGGAAGGAGTGCCACCCAAAAATAAAATAAAATGGGAGCCGCTCTTTAAAGGTTTGCCTGGTAAGGGGGTTAGAGTACCCGCTACCATTCGTTGACAACAACATACACCTCTCAAAACTTTATTTTTATGCTCTCTTTATGTTTTCAAAATAAAAGCTCTAGCACAAATATAGCAATCGATGCTTTCCTCTTCGAAGGACCATTCTTTTACTTTTATTGTTGAGTCAGTTCACCTATTTCTCTCCACCTCAAGAAGCGAACATTTGTGTGAACTGTGCATTGATTCTTACATATTTGCATATTGCATTTGTTATATTGCTTTGCATTGACAATTATCCATGAAATATACATGTTATAAGTTGAAAGCAACCGCTGAAACTTCATCTTCCATTGTGTTGCTTCAATACCTTTACTTTAAATTATTGCTTTATGAGTTAACTCTTATGCAAGACTTATTGATGTTTGTCTTGAAAGTACTATTCATGAAAAGTCTTTGCTATATGATTCAATTGTTTACTCATTGCATTTACATTGTTTTGATCGCTGCATTCATTACATATGTTTACAATATGATCAAGTTTATGATGGCATGTCACTCCAGAAATTATCTTTGTTATCATTTACCTGCTCGGGACGAGCAGGAACTAAGCTTGGGGATGCTGATACGTCTCCGACGTATCGATAATTTCTTATGTTCCATGCCACATTATTGATGATATCTACATGTTTTATGCACACTTTATGTCATATTTATGCGTTTTCCGGAACTAACCTATTGACAAGATGCCGAAGTGCCAGTTCCTGTTTTCTGCTGTTTTTGGTTTCAGAAATCCTAGTAAAGAAATATTCTCGGAATTGGACGAAATCAACGCCCAGGTTCCTATTTTGCCCGGAAGCATCCAGAACACCCGAGAGCCGCCAGAGGGAAGCCCTGGGGGCCCCACACCACACCCTGGCGCGGCCAGAGGGGGGGCCGCGCCGCCCTATAGTGTGGGCCCCCCAGGCCCCCTCCGAGGCTTCCCTTCCGCCTATTTAAAGCCTCCGTCGCGAAAACCCTATCACGTTCGACGAAACCCACAGAAACCTTCCAGAGCCACCGCCATCGCGAAGCCAAGATCTGGGGGACAGGAGTCTTTGTTCCGGCGCGCCGCCGGAACAGGGAAGTGCCCCCGGAAGGCTTCTTCATCGACACCGCTGCCATCTCCACCGCCATCTTCATCACCGCTGCTGCTCCCATGAGGAGGGAGTAGTTCTCCATCGAGGCTCGGGGCTGTACCGGTAGCTATGTGGTTAATCTCTCTCCTATGTACTTCAATACAATAATCTCATGAGCTGCTTTACATGATTGAGATCCATATGATGAGCTTTGTATCGCTACTAGTTGTGTGCTACTCATGTGATGTTATTAAAGTAGTCTATTCCTCCTGCATGGTGTAAAGGTGACTAGTGTGTGCACCATGTGGTTCTTGTCGTAGGCTATGATCATGATCTCTTGTAGATTGTGGAGTTAATTATCATTATGATAGTATTGATGTGATCTATTCCTCCTTCATGGTGTAATGTGGACAGTGTGTGCACTATGTTAGTTCTTGGTTTATTTTGCAATGATCTATTATGCTCTAAGGTTATTTAAATATGAACATTATTGTGGAGCTTGTTAACTCCGGCATTGAGGGTTCGTGTAATCCTACGCAATGTGTTCATCATCCAACAAAAGAGTGTATGTAGCACATATGAGGAAAGAGTTATTTATTATGCGAGCAATGTTGAGAGTGTCCACTAGTGAAAGTATGATCCCTAGGCCTTGTTCCTAAATACTGCTATCGCTGCTTGTTTACTATTTTACTGCATTACTACTGCTGCAATACTACCACCATCAACTACACGCCAGCAAGCTATTTTCTGGCACCGTTGCTACTGCTCATACTTATTCATACCACCTGTATTTCACTATCTCTTCGCCGAACTAGTACACCTATTAGGTGTGTTAGGGACACAAGAGACTTCTTGCTTTGTGGTTGCAGGGTTGCATGAGAGGGATATCTTTGACCTCTTCCTCCCTGAGTTCGATAAACCTTGGGTGATCCACTTAAGGGAAAACTTGCTGCTGTTCTACAAACCTCTGCTCTTGGAGGCCCAACACTGTCTACAGGAAAAGAAGCGTGCGTAGACATCAAGCTATTTTCTGGCGCCGTTGCCGGGGACCTGAAGGAACAAGCTTTCCTCCCTCGTCAACCACGCGCCAGTCCTGGACAGCATCAGGTTGTAGTGCCAGTTGACCTTGGCGGGCGGCGCCGGGTTGAACGCCGGCAAGTTGATGAGATCGGTGGCGCTCTTGTTCTTCACGTAGAAGAACGTTGTCTGCCACAACCGGCAAGACTCGAGGCCATTGAACTTAAAAAAGGGGCTCCCTTGACGGGAGCCGATGATACAAGACCCGCATTGTACGGGGGGTTTGGGCTTGGGAATGTCCTTGCCCTGGACCGAATTGATCCGGAGAGAGAAGAAGCGGGCAAACGTCTCGCGAGTGGGACGGATGCCGATGTAGCCCTCCATGAAGGCCACAAAACAAGAAAGATAAAAAACGGCATTGCCGGGAAGGTGGTGAGGTTGGAGTCGATAGAAGTCAAGGAATTGGCGGAAGAAATCGGAGGCAGGAAGGCCGAAGCCACGCTCAAAATGAGCAAGGAAAACAACGACCTCACCGGGTTCGAGCACCGGTTCGATCTCGTCACCTGGAAGCCGGCAGATGACTCCTTCCGAAATTCTCCTGGACCGGTAGAGCCAGTCGATCTCATATTGAGTCACGTCGGAACCCCTCCAGGCTCCGCGTGTCTTACCGGAAAGATCCTTTCCGGAGGCCCGGCTAGACGTGCCGGCCTCTTGATCTTGGCTAGACGTCAAATCCATCCGGGCGAGATCTTCGGTTAGCCCGTCGGAAGCACTACTGCCTTGGTTACTAGAGGTGGCGGCGGGGAGAGACCCTTCGCTAGACATATGGATCTAGGCGACGCCGGAATCTACCAAAAAACAGTTTTCCCCAGAGAGACCCTCACGCGAAGATCTACGAGTAAGAGAAAAAGCAAAATAAAGAGGGGATAAATACTCTACCGCCCCAAGATCTGGAAAGCAAGAAGAAAAGAGGTAGAGGCATGTCGGGCCTAACCTGAGGCGGCGAAGTTGCAGAAGAAGGGGTTCGCCGGAGAGATGGTGAGCCTGCGGCCGGCGAAGAGGTCCGTCGACGGCGAGGTGAGGAAGAGCTCGAGGAAGCGCTAATGCAGCAACCGCGACAGGTGTGCTGCAGAGGCTCCTCACGCGGTGGAGTTCAGTGGCGTCCGGCGGAACGGCAGCGGAAGTCCGTCGGGCGGCGGAGCTTGAACGGCGAACGGAGAGGCGGAGGCGCAGAAGGCAAAGACACTGAGCGCGAGGAAGTGGAGAATGTGAGGAGAGGAAGAAGAAGGAGCAGTTTCGCTTTATAAGGAAGAGGGTGATCTGGGCCAGAAAACCGCTGGGCCTCGATGGTTCAGATCGTGGGCCGCGACAGTTCGCTCCACGGGCCACCACGTGGCGCGCAAACACGCGTGCAGAAAACAGTTTGCCACAAGAAGGCCACACGGATCTGGAACGGCCGCGAGGATCCGGTGCGCCGCTATAGATCCGGTGCGCCGCATTGATTCCTACATACTTGCATATTGCACTTGTTATATTACTTTACATTGACAATATCCATGAGATATACATGTTATAAGTTGAAAGCAACCGCTGAAACTTAATCTTCCTTTGTGTTGCTTCAATACCTTTACTTTGATTTATTGCTTTCTGAGTTAACTCTTATGCAAGACTTATTGATGCTTGTCTTGAAAGTACTATTCATGAAAAGTCTTTGCTTTATGATTCAGTTGTTTACTCATGTCATTACCATTGTTTTGATTGCTGCATTCATTACATATGCTTACAATAGTATGATCAAGGTTATGATGGCATGTTGATGGCGTGTATTTCACACGTTCGTTGGGCAACCCCAAGAGGAAGGTATGATGCGCACAGCAGCAAGTTTTCCCTCAGAAAGAAACCAAGGTTTATCGAACCAGGAGGAGCCAAGAAGCACGTTGAAGGTTGATGGCGGCGGGATGTAGTGCGGCGCAACACCAGGGATTCCGGCGCCAACGTGGAACCTGCACAACACAACCAAAGTACTTTGCCCCAACGAAACAGTGAGGTTGTCAATCTCACCGGCTTGCTGTAACAAAGGATTAACCTTATTGTGTGGAAGATGATTGTTTGCAGAAAACAGTAGAACAAGTATTGCAGTAGATTGTATTTCAGTAAAGAGAATTAGACCGGGGTCCATAGTTCACTAGAGGTGTCTCTCCCATAAGACGAACAGCATGTTGGGTGAACAAATTACAGTTGGGCAATTGACAAATAAAGAGAGCATGACAATGCACATACATATCATGATGAGTATAGTGAGATTTAATTGGGCATTACGACAAAGTACATAGACCGTCATCCAACTGCATCTATGCCTAAAAAGTCCACCTTCAGGTTATCATCCGAACCCCCTCCAGTATTAAGTTGCTAACAACAGACAATTGCATTAAGTATGGTGCGTAATGTAACTAGTGACTACATCCTTGAACATAGCACTAATGTTTTATCCCTAGTGGCAACAGCACAACACAACCTTAGAACTTTCTCACTGTCCTGTGTCAATGCAGGCATGAACCCACTATCGAGCATAAGTACTCCCTCTTGGAGTTACAAGCATCTACTTGGCCAGAGCATCTACTAGTAACGGAGAGCATGCAAGATCATAAACAACACATAGATATAACTTTGATAATCAACATAACAAGTATTCTCTATTCATCGGATCCCAACAAACGCAACATATAGAATTACAGATAGATGATCTTGATCATGTTAGGCAGCTCACAAGATCCGACAATGAAGCACAATGGGGAGAAGACAACCATCTAGCTACTGCTATGGACCCATAGTCCAGGGGTAGACTACTCACACATCACACCGGAGGCGACCATGGCGGCGTAGAGTCCTCCGGGAGATGATTCCCCTCTCCGGCAGGGTGCCGGAGGCGATCTCCTGGATCCCCCGAGATGGGATCGGCGGCGGCGGCGTCTCGGGAAGGTTTTCCGTATCGTGGCTCTCGGTACTGGGGGTTTCGTCACGGAGGCTATTTGTAGGCGGAAGGGCAGGTCAAGAGGCGGCACGGGGGCCCCACACCACAGGGCCGCGCGGCCAAGGGGGGGGGCCGCACCGCCCTATGGTTTGGCTCCCCTGTGGCCCCTCTTCGTCTCTCCTTCGGACTTCTGGAAGCTTCGTGAGAAAATAGGCCCCTGGGCTTTGATTTCGTCCAATTCCGAGAATATTTCCTTACTAGGATTTCTGAAACCAAAAACAGCAGAAACAAAGAATCGGCACTTCGGCATCTTGTTAATAGGTTAGTTCCAGAAAATGCACAAATATGACATAAAGTGTGCATAAAACATGTAGATAACATCAATAATGTGGCATGGAACATAAGAAATTATCGATACGTCGGAGACGTATCAGCATCCCCAAGCTTAGTTCTGCTCGTCCCGAGCAGGTAAAACGATAACACAGATTATTTCTGGAGTGACATGCCATCATAACCTTGATCATACTATTTGTAAAGCATATGTAGTGAATGCAGCGATCAAAACAATATATATGACATGAGTAAACAAGTGAATCATATAGCAAAGACTTTTCATGAATAGCACTTCAAGACAAGCATCAATTAGTCTTGCATAAGAGTTAACTCATAAAGCAATAATTCAAAGTAAAGGCATTGAAACAACACAAAAGAAGATTAAGTTTCAGCGGTTGCTTTCAACTTGTAACATGTATATCTCATGGATATTGTCAACATAGAGTAATATAATAAGTGCAATAAGCAAGTATGTAGGAATCAATGCACAGTTCACACAAGTGTTTGCTTCTTGAGGTGGAGAGAAATAGGTGAACTGACTCAACATTGAAAGTAAAAGAATGGTCCTCTATAGAGGAAAAGCATCGATTGCTATATTTGTGCTAGAGCTTTGATTTTGAAAACATGAAACAATTTTGTCAACGGTAGTAATAAAGCATATGCATCATGTAAATTATATCTTATAAGTTGCAAGCCTCATGCATAGTGTACTAATAGTGCCCGCACCTTGTCCTAATTAGCTTGGACTACCGGATCATCACAATGCATTGTTTTTACCAAGTGTCACAAAGGGGTACCTCTATGCCGCCTGTACAAAGGTCTAAGGAGAAAGCTCGCATTGGATTTCTCGCTATTGATTATTCTTCAACTTAGACATCCATACCGGGACAACATAGACAACAGATAATGGACTCCTCTTTTATGCATAAGCATATAACAACAATTAATAATTTTCTCATTTGAGATTTGAGGATTGTTGTCCAAAACTGAAACTTCCACCATGGAGCATGGCTTTAGTTAGCGGCCCAATGTTCTTCTCTAACATATGCATGCTTAACCATATGGTGGTAGATCTCTCTTACTTCAGACAAGACGGACATGCATAGCAACTCACATGAAATTCAACAATGAATAGTTGATGGCGTCCCCAGTGAACATGGTTATCGCACAACAAGCAACTTAATAAGAGATAAAGTGCATAATCACATATTCAGTACCACAATAGTTTTTAAGCTATTTGTCCCATGAGCTATATATTGCAAAGGTGAATGATGGAATTTTAAAGGTAGCACTCAAGCAATTTACTTTGGAATGGCGGGAAATACCATGTAGTATAGGTAGGTATGGTGGACACAAATGGCATAGTGGTTGGCTCAAGTATTTTGGATGCATGAGAAGTATTCCCTCTCGATACAAGGTTTAGGCTAGCATGGCTTATTTGAAACAAACACAAGGATGAACCGGTGCAGCAAAACTCACATAAAAGACATCTTGAAAACATTATAAGACTCTACACCGTCTTCCTTGTTGTTCAAACTCAATACTAGAAATTATCTAGACCTTAGAGAAACCAAATATGCAAACCAAATTTTAGCATGCTCTATGTATTTCTTCATTAATGGGTGCAAAGCATATGATGCAAGAGCTTAATCATGAGCACAACAATTGCCAAGTATCACATTACCCAAGACACTTATAGCAATTACTACATGTATCATTTTCCAATTCCAACCATATAACAATTTAACGAAGGAGAAACTTCGCCATGAATACTATGAGTAGAAACCAAGGACATACTTGTCCATATGCTACAGCGGAGCGTGTCTCTCTCCCATAAAGTGAATGCTAGGATCCATTTTATTCAAACAAAACAAAAACAAAAACAAACCGACGCTCCAAGAAAAAGCACATAAGATGTGATGGAATAAAAATATAGTTTCAGGGGAGGAACCTGATAATGTTGTCGATGAAGAAGGGGATGCCTTGGGCATCCCCAAGCTTAGACGCTTGAGTCTTCTTGATATATGCAGGGGTGAACCACCGGGGCATCCCCAAGCTTAGAGCTTTCACTCTCCTTGATCATGTTGCATCATACTCCTCTCTTGATCCTTGAAAACTTCCTCCACACCAAACTCGAAACAACTCATTAGAGGGTTAGTGCACAATATAAATTGACATATTCAGAGGTGACACAATCATTCTTAACACTTCTGGACATTGCATAATGCTACTGGACATTAGTGGATCAAAGAAATTCATCCAACATAGCAAAAGAGGCAATGCGAAATAAAAGGCAGAATCTGTCAAAACAGAACAGTTCGTATTGACGAATTTTAAAATGGCACCAGACTTGCTCAAATGAAAATGCTCAAATTGAATGAAAGTTGCGTACATATCTGAGGATTACTCACGTAAATTGGCATAATTTTCTGAGCTTCCTACAGGGAGGTGGACCCAGATTCGTGACAGCAAAGAAATCTGGAACTGTGCAGTAATCCAAATCTAGTACTTACTTTTCTATCAACGGCTTAACTTGGCACAACAAAACACAAAACTAAGATAAGGAGAGGTTGCTACAGTAGTAAACAACTTCCAAGACACAAAATAAAAACAAAGTACTATAGGTAAAAACATGGGTCGTCTCCCATAAGCGCTTTTCTTTAACGCCTTTCAGCTAGGCGCAGAAAGTGTGTATCAAGTATTATCAAGAGATGAAGTGTCAACATCATAATTTGTTCTCATAATAGAATCAAAAGGTACCTTCATTCTCTTTCTAGGGAAGTGTTCCATACCTTTCTTGAGAGGAAATTGATATTTTATATTACCTTCCTTCATATCAATAATAGCACCAACAGTTCGAAGAAAAGGTCTTCCCAATATAATGGGACAAGATGCATTGCATTCAATATCCAAGACAACAAAATCAACGGGAACAAGGTTATTGTTAACAGTAATGCGAACATTATCAACCTTACCCAAAGGTTTCTTTGTAGAATGATCAGCAAGATTAACATCCAAATAACAATTTTTCAGTGGTGGCAAGTCAAGCATATTATAAATTTTCTTAGGCATAACAGAAATACTTGCACCAAGATCACATAAAGCATTACAATCAAAATCTTTAACCTTCATCTTAATGATGGGCTCCCAACCATCCTCTAGCTTTTTAGGAATAGAGGCTTCACGCTCTAGTTTCTCTTCTCTAGCTTTTATGAGAGCATTTGTAATATGATGCGTGAAAGCCAAATTTATAGCACTAGCATTAGGACTTTTAGCAAGTTTTTCCAAGAACTTTATAACTTCAGAGATGTGGCAATCATCAAAATTCAAACCATTATAATCTAAAGCAATGGGATCATCATCCCCAATGTTGGAAAAAATTTCAGCAGCTTTATCACAGTTTCAAATAGCTTTTAGCAGTTTCAGGCAGTTTTTCGCGCTTTGCATTAGAAGTGGAAACATTGCTAACACCAATTCTTTTATTAGTATGAGTAGGAGGTGCAGCAACATGTGTAGCATTAGCATTACTAGTGGTGGTAATAGTCCAAACTTTAGCTACATTCTTCTCTTTAGCTAGTTTTTCATTTTCTTCTCTATCCCACCTAGCACGCAATTCAGCCATTAATCTTATATTCTCATTAATTCTAACTTGAATGGCATTTGCTGTAGTAGTAATTTTATTATGATGATTCTCATTAGGCAAAACTTTTGATTTCAAAAGATCAACATCAGCAGCAAGACTATCAACTTTAGAAGCAAGTATATCAATTTTCCCAAGCTTTTCTTCAACAGATTTGTTAAAAGCAGTTTGTGTACTAATAAATTCTTTAAGCATGTCTTCAAGTCCAGGGGGTGAACTCCTATTATTGTTGTAAGAATTCCCATAAGAATTACCATAGCCGTTGCCATTATTATAAGGATATGGCCTATAGTTGTTACTAGAATTGTTCCGGTAAGCATTGTTGTTGAAATTATTATTTTTAATGAAGTTTACATCAACATGTTCTTCTTGTGCAACCAATGAAGCTAATGGAACATTATTAGGATCAATATTAGTCCTATCATTCACAAGCATAGACATAATAGCATCGATTTTATCACTCAAGGAAGAGGTTTCTTCGACAGAATTTACCTTCTTACCTTGTGGAGCTCTTTCCGTGTGCCATTCAGAGTAGTTGATCATCATATTATCAAGAAGCTTTGTTGCTTCACCAAGAGTGATGGACATAAAGGTACCTCCAGCAGCTGAATCCAATAAATTCCGTGAAGAAAAATTTAGTCCTGCATAGAAGGTTTGGATGATCATCCAAGTAGTCAGTCCATGGGTTGGGCAATTTTTAACCAGAGATTTCATTCTTTCCCAAGCTTGAGCAACATGTTCAGTATCTAATTGTTTAAAATTCATTATGCTACTCCTCAAAGATATAATTTTAGCAGGGGGATAATATCTACCAATAAAAGCATCCTTGCATTTAGTCCATGAATCAATACTATTCTTAGGCAGAGATAGCAACCAATCTTTAGCTCTTCCTCTTAATGAGAAAGGGAACAATTTTAGTTTAATAATATCACCATCTACATCTTTATATTTTTGCATTTCACATAGTTCAACAAAATTATTAAGATGGGCAGCAGCATCATCAGAACTAACACCAGAAAATTGCTCTCGCATAACAAGATTCAATAAAGCAGGTTTAATTTCAAAGAATTCTGCTGTAGTAGCAGGTGGAGCAATAGGTGTGCATAAGAAATCATTATTATTTGTGGTTGTGAAGTCACACAACTTAGTATTTTCAGCGTTGGCCATTTTAGCAACAGTAAATAAAGCAAACTAGATAAAGTAAATGCAAGTAAACTAATTTTTTTGTGTTTTTGATATAGTAAACAAGATAGCAAGTAAAGTAAAACTAGCAACTAATTTTTTTGTATTTTGATTTAGTGCAGCAAACAAAGTAGTAAATAAAACTAAGCAAGACAAAAACAAAGTAAAGAGATTGAGAAGTGGAGACTCCCCTTGCAGCGTGTCTTGATCTCCCCGGCAACGGCGCCGAAAATGTGCTTGATGGCGTGTATTTCACACGTTCGTTGGGCAACCCCAAGAGGAAGGTATGATGCGCACAGCAGCAAGTTTTCCCTCAGAAAGAAACCAAGGTTTATCGAACCAGGAGGAGCCAAGAAGCACGTTGAAGGTTGATGGCGGCGGGATGTAGTGCGGCGCAACACCAGGGAATTCGGCGCCAACGTGGAACCTGCACAACACAACCAAAGTACTTTGCCCCAACGAAACAGTGAGGTTGTCAATCTCACCGGCTTGCTGTAACAAAGGATTAACCGTATTGTGTGGAAGATGATTGTTTGCAGAAAAGAGAACAAGTATTGCAAGAGATTGTATTTCAAGAAAGAGAATTAGACCGGGGTCCACAGCTCACTAGAGGTGTCTCTCCCATAAGACGAACAGCATGTTGGGTGAACAAATTACAGTTGGGCAATTGACAAATAAAGAGAGCATGACAATGCACATACATATCATGATGAGTATAGTGAGATTTAATTGGGCATTACGACAAAGTACATAGACCGTCATCCAACCGCATCTATGCCTAAAAAGTCCACCTTCAAAGTTATCATCCGAACCTCCAGTATTAAGTTGCTAACAACAGACAATTGCATTAAGTATGGTGCGTAATGTAACTAGTGACTACATCCTTGAACATAGCACTAATGTTTTATCCCTAGTGGCAACAGCACAACACAACCTTAGAACTTTCTCACCGTCCCTGTGTCAATGCAGGCATGAACCCACTATCGAGCATAAGTACTCCCTCTTGGAGTTACAAGCATCTACTTGGCCAGAGCATCTACTAGTAACGGAGAGCATGCAAGATCATAAACAACACATAGATATAACTTTGATAATCAACATAACAAGTATTCTCTATTCATCGGATCCCAACAAACGCAACATATAGAATTACAGATAGATGATCTTGATCATGTTAGGCAGCTCACAAGATCCGACAATGAAGCACAATGGGGAGAAGACAACCATCTAGCTACTGCTATGGACCCATAGTCCAGGGGTAGACTACTCACACATCACACCGGAGGCGACCATGGCGGCGTAGAGTCCTCCGGGAGATGATTCCCCTCTCCGGCAGGGTGCCGGAGGCGATCTCCTGGATCCCCCGAGATGGGATCGGCGGCGGCGGCGTCTCTGGAAGGTTTTCCGTATCGTGGCTCTCGCACCGGGGGTTTCGCCACGGAGGCTATTTGTAGGCGGAAGGGCAGGTCAAGAGGCGGCACGGGGCCCCACACCACAGGGCCGCGCGGCCAAGGGGGCGCGCCGCCCTATGGTTTGGCTCCCCGTGGCCCCTCTTCGTCTCTCCTTCGGACTTCGGAAGCTTCGTGAGAAAATAGGCCACAGGCTTTGATTTCGTCCAATTCCGAGAATATTTCCTTACTAGGATTTCTGAAACCAAAAACAGCAGAAAACAGCAACTGGCACTTCGGCATCTTGTTAATAGGTTAGTTCCAGAAAATGCACAAATATGACATAAAGTGTGCATAAAACATGTAGATAACATCAATAATGTGGCATGGAACATAAGAAATTATCGATACGTCGGAGACGTATCACATGTCACTCCAGAAATTATCTTTGTTATCGTTTACCTGCTCGGGACGAGCAGGAACTAAGCTTGGGGATGCTGATACGTCTCCGACGTATCGATAATTTCTTATGTTCCATGCCACATTATTGATGATATCTACATGTTTTATGCATACTTTATGTCATATTTATGCATTTTCCGGCACTAACCTATTAACGAGATGCCGAAGAGCTTGTCAAGTTTCTGCTGTTTTTGGTTTCAGAAATCCTAGTAAGGAAATATTCTCGGAATTGGACGAAATCAACGCCCAGGGGCCTATTTTGCCACGAAGCTTCCAGAAGACCGAAGAGAAGACGAAGTGGGGCCACGGGGCGCCGCCACACTAGGGGCTGCCCGTGACCCCTCCGAGGCTGCCCTTCCGCCTACATATAGTCTTCGTCGTGAAACCCCCAGTACCGAGAGCCACGATACGGAAAACCTTCCAGAGACGCCGCCGCCGCCAATCCCATCTCGGGGGATTCAGGAGATCGCCTCCGGCACCCTGCCGGAGAGGGGAATCATCTCCCGGAGGACTCTTCACCGCCATGGTCGCCTCCGGAGTGATGAGTGAGTAGTTCACCCCTGGACTATGGGTCCATAGCAGTAGCTAGATGGTCGTCTTCTCCTTATGTGCTTCATTGTCGGATCTTGTGAGCTGCCTAACATGATCAAGATCATCTATTTGTAATGCTATATGTTGTGTTTGTCGGGATCCGATGGATAGAGAATACTATGTTATGTTGATTATCAATCTATTACCTATGTGTTGTTTATGATCTTGCATGCTCTCCGTTATTAGTAGAGGCTCTGGCCAAGTTTTTACTCTTAACTCCAAGAGGGAGTATTTATGCTCGATAGTGGGTTCATGCCTCCATTAAATCTGGGACAGTGACAAAAAGTTCTAAGGTTGTGGATGTGTTGTTGCCACTAGGGATAAAACATTGATGCTATGTCCGAGGATGTAGTTATTGATTACATTACGCACCATACTTAATGCAATTGTCTGTTGTTTGCAACTTAATACTGGAAGGGGTTCGGATGATAACCTGAAGGTGGACTTTTTAGGCATAGATGCATGCTGGATAGCGGTCTATGTACTTTGTCGTAATGCCCAATTAAATCTCACAATACTCATCATATCATGTATGTGCATGGTCATGCCCTCTCTATTTGTCAATTGCCCGACTGTAATTTGTTCACCCAACATGCTATTTATCTTATGGGAGAGACACCTCTAGTGAACTGTGGACTCCGGTCCATTCTTTTACATTGAATACAATCTACTGCAATACTTGTTCTACTGTTTTCTGCAAACAATCATCATCCACACTATACATCTAATCCTTTGTTACAACAAGCCGGTGAGATTGACAACCTCACTGTTTCGTTGGGGCAAAGTACTTTGGTTGTGTTGTGCAGGTTCCACGTTGGCGCCGGAATCCCTGGTGTTGCGCCGCACTACATCCCGCCGCCATCAACCTTCGACGTGCTTCTTGGCTCCTACTGGTTCGATAAACCTTGGTTTCTTACTGAGGGAAAACTTGCCGCTGTACGCATCACACCTTCCTCTTGGGGTTCCCAACGGACGCGTGATGTACGCGTATCAGAGCCCTCAGCCCCTGGGGAGAATTACTCCCTCCTCATCATGGAGACATCGATGGCGGTGAAGATGGCGGTGGAGATGGCTTCCGGGGGCAATTCCCCGTCCCGGCAGGGTGCCGGAACAGAGACTTCTGTCCCCCGAATTGGAGTTTCGCGATGGCGGCGGCTCTGGAAGGTTTTCTAGTGTTTCGTCAATCCGTGTCGATGTTTTAGGTCAGGGAGCTTTAAATAGGCGAAGAGGCGGAGTCGGAGGGGCCACGGGGCCTCCTCACACTAGGGGGGCGCACCCCCCCTTGGGCCGCGCCGCCCACACGTGTGGGGCCCCCAAGGCTCCCCTCTGGTCCCCCTTTGACATTCTGGAAGGTTCCGGGAAAAATAAGATGTTGGGCATTGATTTCGTCCGATTCCGAGAATATTTCCTTTGTAGGATTTCTGAAACCAAAAACAGCAGAAAACAGCAACTGGCACTTCGGCATCTCGTTAATAGGTTAGTTCCGGAAAATGCATCAAAACGATATAAAGTGTGAACAAAACATGTAGGTATTGTCATAAAACTAGCATGGAACATAAGAAATTATAGATACGTTTGAGACGTATCAAGCATCCCCAAGCTTAGTTCCTACTCGCCCTCGAGTAGGTAAACGATAACAAGGATAATTTCTGAAGTGACATGCTACCAACATAATCTTGATCAACATTATTGTAAAGCATATGAGATGAATGCAGCGATTCGAAGCAATGATGAAGACAATGAGTAAACAACTGAACCATATAGCAAAGACTTTTCATGAATAGTACTTTCAAGACAAGCATCAATAAGACTTGCATAACAGTTAACTCATAAGCAATAACTTCTTAGTAGAAAGCTTTGAAGCAACACAAAGGAAGATATAAGTTTCAGCAGTTGCTTTCAACTTCAACATGCATATCTCATGGATATTTGTCAACATAAAGCAATATAACAAGTGCAATAGGTAAACATGTAAGAATCAATGCACACAGTTGACACAAGTGTTTGTTTCTAAGATGGAAAGAAGTAGGTAAACTGACTCAACATAAAGTAAAAGAAAGGCCCTTCGCAGAGGGAAGAATTGATTGCTATATTTGTGCTAGAGCTTTTATTTTGAAAACATAAAGAGAGCATAAAAAGTAAAGTTTTGAGAGGTGTTTGTTGTTGTCAACGAATGGTAGTGGGCACTCTAACCCCCTTGCCAGACAGACTTTCAAAGAGCGGCTCCCATGAACTTTTATTTTTGGGTGGCACTCCTTCCAACCTTGCTTTCACAAACCATGGCTAACCGAATCCTCGGGTGCCTGCCAACAATCTCATACCATGAAGGAGTGCCTTTTTATTTTAGTTTTATTTAGATGACACTCCTCCCCACCTTTGCTTTCTCAAGCCATGGCTAACCGAATCCTCGGGTGCCGACCAACAATCACATACCATGGAGGAGTGTCTATTTGTAACTTTATGAAAGTTAATTAATTCGGGGCTGGGAACCCCATTGCCAGCTTTTTTTGCAAAATTATTGGATAAGCGGATGAAGCCACTAGTCCATTGGTGAAAGTTGCCCAACAAGATTGAAAGATAAACACCACATACTTCCTCATGAGCTATAAAACATTGACACAAATAAGAGGTAATAACTTTTGAATTGTTTAAAGATAGCACTCAAGCAATTTACTTTGGAATGGCGGAGAAATACCATGTAGTAGGTAGATATGGTGGACACAAATGGCATAGTTTTTGGCTCAAGGATTTGGATGCACGAGAAGAATCCCTCTCAATACAAGGCTAGGCTAGCAAGGTTGTTTGAAGCAAACTCAAGTATAAAACGGTGCAGCAAGACTCACATATGAACGTATTGTAAGCATTATAAGACTTTACATCGTCTTCCTTGTTGTTCAAACACCTTAACCAGAAAATATCTAGACTTAGAGAGACCAATCATGCAAACCAAATTTTAACAAGCTCTATGTAGTTCTTCATTAATAGGTGCAAAGTATATGATGCAAGAGCTTAAACATGATCTATTGAGCAAAACAATTGCCAAGTATCAAATTATCCAAGATAATATACCAATTACCACATGAACCATTTTCCGTTTCCAACCAAATAACAATAAGTGCAGTGGCTTCCAACTTTTGCCGTTGAACATTAAAAGTAAGAGCGAAGAACACTAGTGTTCATATGAAAAAGCGGAGCGTGTCTCTCTCCCACACAAGCATGAATTTATTCAGAGAATGAAAATAACAAAACGAAAATAAAAGCACACAGACGCTCCAAGTAAAGCACATAAGATGTGACGGAATAAAAATATAGTTTCACTAGAGGTGACCTGATAAGTTGTTGATGAAGAAGGGGACGCCTTGGGCATCCCCAAGCTTAGATGCTTGAGTCTTCTTGAAATATGCAGGGATGAACCACGGGGGTTGACATAGGCATCCCAAATGGGCCTGCCGAAGATAGTACCCGGGGTTTTACTGAAGGCCCACTACCCGAAGAATAAGAAGATTCGGGAGCCCAAGATATATTAAGGAAAGTTAAGAGTTGTAATAGGAAGTGTTATTTGTAATCTGGCGGGATGAGTTAGAAACCGTCCCGGACTCTGTAACTTGTATAGCACGAATCCCTCGGCTCCACCTCCTATATAAAGGGGAGCCGAGGGACAAAGAAATAATCGAATCATTGTCTACAAACCCTAGTTTTCACAATCGTCGAGTACTTTTCGGCTGAAACCTTCGAGATCTACTTGCCCTCTACTTCTAACTAAACCCTAGCCTACAATCCATAGGCATTGACAAGTTGATACCTTGTCAATTGGCGCCGTCTGTGGGAACTAGAGGCGTAAGGATCTGATCTCGATGGCACGTTCAAGATCTTCGACATCGTCAACCGCAAGCAACACAATGGATCGAGGTAAACAGATCGCTGCTGGTCTTGTCGATTTTGTTCCTCACCCACCCTCCCGTTTGGATGCATATGCGTATCTGGCGGAGCCCATGGAGATGACGTTCGGAAGATTTCACTTTCGCGTCGAGAAGGAGGGATCGTATCGTGTCGAAATTCCGATTTCGTCGGGATCGTCGGCGGTCGATTCTGATTTTTCAAGCTATGCATCGTCAACCGAGTCAGGAGAAGAAGAAACTTCGGCGACACGCTACGTCAGCACCAGAGCAAGAGAGAAACTCGCCAAGATCTTCAACGACATGTCGTTTGAGTCATCTGCGGACTCATATATAAGCGATGGCTCAAGCGATGTCGACAGTTATGACTTCATCGACAAATCTATCACAGTGGGCAAGGTCTTCATCAATCTCAACGATGATGTCACCAAACCCAACATAGATCTGAGTACAAAGTATCATCAGATTTATGCCATTGAAGATCAGGAGGAAACATCTGAGGCTTTCGACGATCTGGGAAATCCATACGTCGATCCCTCCAATCTGCGACAAGGCCTGGGCAACAAATACGTCGGGCCAGAGCCGCGAGATAGAGTTTCGCTTTCGCAAGCGGCGTGGGACAGAGCCACGAGAGCTATGAACGGTTCAGAACCAATGGCCACCACAGCCACACCAGAGGAATTGCAAGCATATCAATACAGGCTCGCACGAGCTGCCAGGGAATTGGAAAAACAGACAGCTGAGTTGAACAGGAGAAAGGAGGCAGCTTCTGCATCCAGCAGGAGAAGGGCAGATCTAAGTCGACAATCTAGAACTACGGGTGATAGCCACAGGGAGGCGCGGAACAGAGCAAGATCAAGGCTGCAACATATACCCGAAGCAGAAAGAGAACACTTGGTCCAAAACCTCGACATGTCCTTCATGTCGATAGATACAAGAGGAAATATCATCCCTAAGACACCAGAAGCTGGGTATATGGCGACACATGCTTTTATCCTTGCATCTAAACCACCTCCAGGTGATCCAAGGGAAACACTGTACAATATGGCGGTAGCAGGAGTTGGAGCTATGGGGACAGCGTTTGTATCAACGCCTCCCGAAGGAGCGGCAAGGCAAAATAGTCCACGACCGCAGCAACAGGCAAGACTGAAGGACCAAGTGGAGCAAGAGACACAAAGCACAAGCAAGGGTCGACGTAGCGCGGCAAAGCGAAGGGATCATCGGCAATCTCCAGAACTTAACGACGAGGATATGTGCGGCTTACCATGCTTCACGAGGAGAGTCCGAAAAACTCGAGTCCCCTCAGGATTCAAGTTACCCGATAATTTCAAGAAGTTCGACGGCCTCCAAGATCCAGAGCATTGGCTAGTCGACTATCTGGAGACGGTGAAGCTGACAGGAGGAACCAGGGCAACAGCTATGCAAAGCATCCAGGTGCATTTGAGTGGAGCCGCACGATCTTGGATAAAGAAACTCACTCCAGGATCCATCGACAGCTGGGAAAGTTTCGAGGACGTGTTCGTCAAGAACTTCAGATCCACGTGCAAAAAACCCGAGTCGTTAGAGGAGTTGAGAGCATGTCGACAAAAGCCAGATGAGCCAATGAGAAAGTACATCCAACGGTGGAATATCATCAAAAACTCGGCAGAAAATATATCTGACGAGAGAGCAATAGATGCGTTTGTCGCAGGAGTCAGGCATGGAGATTTTGTCGAGGACTTGGGAAGGACCAATCCAAAGACAAGATCCGCGTTAATGGAGATAGCAAATAAATGGGCAGATGGAGAAGACGCTGTCCACAACAAACGGCACAGTCGCCAGAGGAGGACCGTGGTCGAAACTATCAACCGAGGCGAAGATTTCCTCGGCAGCACTGTAACTATGACGCTCCAGGACAAATTTCGGCAGGTTTTCGAACAAATACAGGAGGAAACAACAGAGATGATTATCGAGAAGCAAAGTGAGCAGCGAGGCGATAACAGGGACGACTCTCGCAACAATAGGCAAAATAGCGGGCCTAGGTTCCCAAGGCCTTTCGTGTCCCCTGAAGAGATGATGAATGGACCGTGTCAGATGCACTTTTTCCTCGACAGCAACGGTAAAAGACAGTCAGGGCACTTGCAGAAAGACTGTCGAAATTTCCAGGCAATGTTGCGATACACAGAGAACGCTAACGCGCGGGCAGCACAGAGAAATCCTCGAGAACCCAGAAGCGAGATTCACTTGCCGCCTCCTCCCGCGATTACAGACGACAATCGGCATCAGCTCAGAATAGCGGCAGCACCTGCACCACCACCTTATGTTGATCCTAACTCCAACGGAGCGGTGTCGATGATTCAGAAGGGAAGGCCGTCCAATAGAGCTCAGAAAGTAATCTCACGACAGGTATTTATGGCAGAAAAAATGCCTCCACCAACAGTTGAGTATCTTAATTGGTCAGGACAAGATATTGGCTTCACCATAGCAGATCATCCGCAGCAAGTTCCTCGACCAGGGCAATCAGCACTTATTCTGCCAGCAGTTATCGCGGGATTTGATATCTCTCGAGTATTCATAGACGGCGGCAGCAGCCTAAACCTTATGTATGCAGATACATTGAGGAAGATGAACATATCCTTAGCAAACTTGAAACCAACAGACACAAGGTTCCACGGCATCACACCGGAGAAACCAAGTTATCCATTGGGGAAGATCAATCTCGACGTTCAGTTTGGGACCCGAGAAAATTATAGAATCGAGAGGCTCGAATTTGAAGTCGTGGATTTTCCGTCGCAATACCACGCTCTGTTGGGACGACCAGCATATGCTAGATTTATGGCGGTGCCACACTATACATACCTGTTGTGGAGGTTGCCTGGACCAAAGGGACCAATCACAGTCAAAGGAAGCTTTGCCTTAGCCGATAAGTGCGACAAGGATTTTCACCGGCTGTCAGAAACTTTCGGGATGCAAGCTGAGTACTTGGCGTCAAAAAGCATGACTGATTACGATGTACTGCCAGACGTTGGAAGGCCAAACAAAGAATCAACTTTCAGTACCGAGAAAAATTCAAAAGAAGTGCAGATTCACCCGACAGACCCGAAAAAGACGACATCTATCGCAAACGACATGGATATCGCATAGGAAAGCGCGCTCGTTGAGTTCCTCCGTGAGAACTGGAAAATCTTCGCATGGTGTCCAGCTGACATGCCAGGAGTACCTGTGGAACTTGCCGAGCACCACCTAAACTTGGATCCGATGGCGAGACCAATCAAACAACCTTTGCGGCGTTTTTCAACCAAACCGCAAGGCCATGTCGTCGTAAATTAATCGACTACGAGAAGCTGGTTTTATCAAAGAGATATTCACGAAGCCACATGGGTAGCAAACCCTGTCTTTGGTGCCAAAGAAAAACACTAAGGTCCTTCGCATGTGCGTCGACTTTACGTGTCTCAATAAACATTGTCCAAAGGATCACTTTCCCCTCCCGAGGATCGATCAAATTATCGACTCCACGGCTGGATGTGAACGTCTTTCCTTCCTGGATGCATATTCTGGTTATAACCAGATCAGATTGAAAGAAGAAGATGAAGTAAAGACCGCGTTTATTACACCTTACGGCGTGTTTTGCTACAGAACGATGCCCTTCGGTCTAAAAAATGCGGGAGCAACATATCAGAGAATGATGCAGAAGTGTTTGGCGACACAGATTGGAAAAAACGTGCAAGTATACATCGACGATGTCGTCATAACGTCAAAAAAGGGGACAACACTGATCGAGGATCTCAAAGAAACTTTTGACAACCTCGACAAATTCTGCCTGAAGCTGAACCCGACGAAGTGTTCCTTTGGCGTCCCAGCAGGAGAACTTCTGGGGTTTCTAGTCTCAGCAAGAGGGATTGAAGCAAATCCCGATAAAATACAAGCTATCGTAACAATGAGGAAGCCAACAAAGTTAAAGGAAATACAACAGTTAACGGGGCGAGTCGCAGCTTTGAGCAGATTCGTCGCTAGGCTGAGAGAAAAAGCGTTACCATTCTACGCTCTGATAAAGCAAGGAGATAAATTCCAGTGGAACGAAGAAGCCGACAGAGCTTTCGAGGATTTGAAGCGCACAATCTCGACACCACCAATTTTGGTGGCGCCAAAAGAAAGGGAACCCCTCCTGCTGTATATCGCAGCCACGCCCCAAGTGGTGAGCACGGTGCTAGTTGTCGAAAGGGAAGAAGAAGGAAAACTCCACGGCGTGCAGAGGCCAGTATACTTCGTCAGCGAAGTTTTATCACCCTCAAAACAAAGGTACCCTCAGTACCAAAAGATAGCATATGGAGTGTTCACAACAACACGAAAATTGCGCCACTATTTTTCGGCACACCCAATCATAGTGGTCAATGAAGCTCCCTTGTCAAATATATTGAACAATCCAGAAGCTACGGGTCGTGTCTCCCTTTGGGGAATAGAACTTTCCCCTCGGGACATCACGTATGAAAAAAGAAAAGCAATCAAGTCGCAAATACTGCCGGACTTCATCGCAGAGTGGATGGAGTTGCAAAATACAGGACCTCCAGACTTGTCGAGAACCTGGACCATGAACTTTGACGGGTCCAAAAGACTAGAAGGAGCTGGCGCAGGAGTAGTACTCATATCACCTGAAGGCGACAAGTTGAAGTACATCCTTCGGATGACGTTCCCTAACGCATCTAACAATGAAGCAGAATATGAGGCTCTCATACACGGGATGAAGATGGCGAAAGCCTACGGTGCAACTCGACTAAAAATCTTTGGCGACTCACAGTTGGTGGCTCAGCAAGTTATGAACCAATGTGACGCAGTCAATGATAGCATGATGGCATACAAGGAGGTGTACAACCAGCTCGAGAAGTTGTTCGATGGATGCAAAGTAAATCATATTAGTAGATTGAGCAACGACGAAGCCGACGTTCTTGCAAACATCGGGTCGCAATGCCTTGCAGTCCCGCCAGGTGTATTCTGGGAAGAGATAACAGAGAGATCCACCAAATCGACAAAATCAAAAAAGAAGGAGAAGAAACCCTCGGGGGCTACCAAGGAAAAGCAAGAGGAAGAAGAAGAAGATCAGGACCTGGTCATGGTGATACAGATACCATGGATGCAGACGTATATATCGTACATCCTCAGGAAAGAAATACCCGATGATCCGGTTGAGGCAAGGCGAGTAATTCGACGCTCCAAAGCTTTCACGGTAGTCAAAGGGGAATTATACAAGCGGAGTATTTCAGGCGTCCTGCAGAGATGTGTCACACCTGAAGAGGGAAGAATAATTCTGAAGGATGTACACGAAGGAATATGTGGCCACCATGCAAGTAGTCGAGCTATTGCAGCCAAGGTTTTTCGGGCAGGATTCTACTGGTTGATAGCAATCGAGGACGCCAAGGACATAGTAAGAACTTGCGACACATGTCAAAGGTTTGCCGCAAAACCTCATTCTCCAGCAGCAGAGCTAGCACCAATACCATTGTCATGGCCCTTTGCCCAATGGGGACTTGATATGGTGGGCAAGTTACACAAATCCTGGCCAGGTGGAAAGGAGTACATGCTAGTAGCTGTCGACAAATTTACAAAGTGGATAGAAGCGAAGCCGATAAATTCACCAGACGGAGCATCCGCAGTAAAATTCATAAAAGGCCTCGTCTTCAGATTTGGAGTGCCCCACAACATCGTCACAGACAACGGCAGTAACTTCACATCCCACGAATTCAAAGATTATTGCGAAGAAGTGGGTATCAAGTTGCACTTTGCGTCAGTTGCACATCCTCAAACCAATGGGCAAGTCGAGAAAGCCAATGGCATTATCTGCAATGGCATCAAGAAACGCTTGTTAGGACCACTGGAAAAAGCTCGACATACCTGGCCAGAAGAACTACCAAGCGTGTTGTGGAGCATCCGAACAACACCAAACACAGCAACACAGGAAACTCCGTTTTTCCTGGTTCATGGAGCAGAAGCAGTATTACCAATCGAGATAGAGCACAACTCTCCACGCGTCGTCGAATATGACGAAGAAGTGTCGAGAAAAGCACTAGAAGATGACGTCGACGCACTTGATGAAGCTCGAGACGAAGTACTGTCTCGAGTAACCAAATACCAACAGGACTTGAAGAATTACCACAGTCGACGTTTGCGGCCAAGATCTTTTCAGGTGGGAGACCTAGTTCTTCGGCTCACGCAAAAAAGTCATGAAAAACTCGAGTCACCATGGCTTGGCCCTTATATTGTCACGGAAGTAATCGGAGGAGGAGCATACAGGATAAAGGACAAGAAGACAGGGGTGGAGGAGCCGAACCCCTGGAACGTGGCGCAACTCAGGCGGTTCTACGCCTAGAATTGAAATATAGTCCTTGTAAAAACTTCAATGTACTGAAACGCCCGCGAGTTTTCAGACGCACTCTTTTCCTTTTTCGGGGCACCGAGTGGGGCCGGGAAAGGTTTTTAATGAGGCGGGCTCGCGGTGCTGCAATATAATAAAGATAGTGTCAAGATAACCTTTTTCTTTATCGACATGCTCAAAGTCTCGTCCGACGAATTTCAATATAGTTCATCGAAAAAGAAAAGCCTTGCCTTGGTATTAAAATACCTCGTGAGTCAATAAAAATACAAAATAGTACTCAATAAAGAAGCTCGGGGGCTCATATTCGCTATACATACATAAATGCCTTGGTTCAAAACCTCGCAATATACAAATACAGTAAAGAGTCACCGAAACACTCGGGGGCTAGACAAACATAGAAATATAATGATTGCTTCACAACATAATCACACTCATGGGTTGCAAAGAAGAATTATTTACAGGAGGAAAATAACTAGTCTTGATTCAATATGTCATCAAGGGTAACTCTGTTCTCTTCAGGAGCAGCGCCAAGAAAATCAGCATAGTGACCATCGGCAAAAAAGTCGGCGTCCATCCGAAGAAGGTCTTCAATCATTTCTTCGGCTATAGGCGAAACCTTCGTGTTAATTCGGTCAACACCAACTCTTCGACGTTTTACCTTCTGATGAACTTTCGCGACAACTTGGGTAAGGTCAAGATTTGAGTGGCAGATCTGAAGCATGATAAGAGCAAATCTGGCGCCAGCCACCAATTGAGCTTTGACGAAGTCATGGATCCTGTGAGCATCTTTGAATTTCTCCATTAACTCAGGAAGAGTTTTTGGTTGGACGTTCCGAGGAAACATGGAGTTATAAACCATGGACAAGGTCTTGGTACAGAAGTCAAGAAAATCGCGAGTTTGAGAGGTGCGATCCTGAATCTGACAATCTGGCGGGTCCTCTCTGGGGTAGCCCAAAACAAAGAACCATGGTCCAGGGAAAGGTTAACAAGGAGGTTCGTCCTAGTATTTACCCTCTCTTCCTCGGCAGCAGCATCAGTAAAGGAACCTATCAAAACAACGAAGTGGAAACCTTTAAGAGACATAGCATGAAGATGAAAGATATCGGAGGATGAAACAAGCATACCCGACATATCTGCACTGGCTTCATTCATTAATTCGAGCATGAAATTTTCTCGAGTAGTCGCCTTTTCAGCCTCGGAAGCAGCAATTTCCTTCGCAGCCACGGCCTCGCGGGCTTGCTGAAGTGCAATTTTTTCGGCTTCAGATGACTTATGAGACTTTTCCATCATCACAAGTGTTTGCTTCTTCGCATACTGAAGTTGCTGCCGAAGTTCATCCAGTTCTTGCGACAAGGTATCCTCGACAGGTGCAGTATCAGCAAAAGCTCTCCTCGAGCGAGAAGAAGAAGGCGAAACATTGGAAGGAGCGGAAGATGGAGTATAGTTATCAAATATCAACTGAAATTTAAACAAGACAACATCAAACAACAAGCAAAGATAGAGTTTTCATTAATCTCTTGGAATAATTACAAGGGCATTACAGTGGAGCTAAGGAAGTACGTGTCGCCAAATGACTACTTTGGCGGCAAGAGCAAAAGAAACATAGAAAGAAAAATAAAGAGGCATGCAACTAGACCTCCGGCCTTGATGAGCTAGGAGTCGACGCTGGTTTGATTCCGAGATAGGCCAAGATCTTCTTCGTGTTGGGCTTGGCTGTCTTAATCAGCGACCTCCATCTTGATTGCTCTATCTGCTCGGTGTCGCCAACTTTTGTCCAATCAACAACTTGTTGACTGTCAGCAACCAAAGCGACAGTGTTTTCGACGGCAATCTTCATATTTTCTTGGCGCATCTTCAGTCCAAGGTCTTCTGGTGAACTGAACATCTTGGCGAGGTTAAGGAAAGTCGAGGGCTCCTCTTTCTTCGGGAAGAAGTAGGGGAACAAAGCCGACAATCCTAAATTAGCATTCGACACGCCTTCACGAATTTCGGACCCATGCAGCTCCAGATAGGAAAGTGCGTCAAGGAGAGGGTCATCGACAGGATTCGTCAGATCAAAATCTTGGTTTGTTTGGGCTGTCAAGGAAACAAAGCGTTGGTCAAACAACAAGAAACAACGACTCTCATAAAAATAGAAGGGATCGGTACTATTACTGAAAGTGCGGCGACTTTGGGTTTTCAGGCGCTTGAGGATCCCCTGTTCACGAGAAGCTTGTGCAGCTTTATGCTCGTTTAAGGCAGATACAGCATCCTCAAGTTTTTTCTGTAGTTCCTCGACACTAGCAGCTTTTGCCCTGACCTCATCAGCCTCGGCCTTGGCTTCGCTAGCAACAAGTTCGGCTTTCTTACGAGCCGCTTCACTTTGCTCAAGTTTTTGAGCAAGTACGTCGGCACGTTTGTTGGCCTCTGCAAGTTTCTCTGTCGAGATATAAAAAAGAGAGAGAAGAAAGATCAAAAATCGCGACAAGCAACAGGAGCAAAAAGTCAAGGAAAAACGGCAAGTATAAAAGTCGTTACCTTCGGCTCTGTTAGCATATTCACGGTACCCAATAAATTGGGATCCGATGCGGAGAAGCTCTTTGATCATGGGCTGTTCAAGACGAACACAGCAAGAGAAACATCGGCATGAAAAAGAGAGTGAAGGCGTGAAAAAACAAAATAAAGAAAATATAGATATCGACAAACTTACATCATCTAAGAGCAGTAGTCGATTTAACCGCCCAACTGAGGGGCAGGTTCAACAATCTTTTCAACCCTTGACCTTTTTGGTGAAGGAGCAAGGGGGCTTGCTGGTGGAGTTGTGGTGACGACGTTTTGTTGAGGAGGCGAGGATTCTTCTCCTTCAACTAGCGTGTCTGAGGCAAGTACAGTACGTGACGTGCTTGTTCGAGGAGCTACGTCAGTAGTTGGTACTTCTTCCTCGTCATCACTGTTGATAAAAAATCGGCAGCATAAAAAAGCAAGACAAGATAAACATCTCGAGTACAAGAATAGGGAGAAATAAAGATAACTTACGAGCTGACGAGGGATTCAATATAAGGATCATAAGCTGCCTTCGGATGAGAAGGAACAACTTTTTCAGCCTTAGAAGTGCCAGAATCTTCGGCATCATTCCTTTTCCTTTTGTTCCTTGGGGAAACAGCAGGAGGAAGGGATTGCGTCGACTCACTGGCTTCAGATTCAATTTCTTTTTCATGGGAAGCCGCAGATTTGTGAGAACCTGCGACTTCACTTTCAGGAATAGAAGAACCTTGGGTATCTTCGGCAACGATAACCTGTTCTTCGACTTCTCCATCCTCAGGAAGAGGAGGAAGGGAAGTCATAGTAGGATGGTTCTGCAAGAAAATAGCGACAAACGAAACATTAGAGCGATACCAATACAATGAGATGCAGGAAAAATTTGGAACAAGATAGAAACTCGAGAAGACAAAATACCTCGGGGAGAGGATTGGCGGCGCTGTATGGTTCCACGCGGCAAGAGGAGGGAATAGGATCCTTCTTGCCCAGGCGAGAAACTCTTCGAATCAACTTCTCCAAGTCTTTTGCAGAAAGATCACTGGAGATTCTGTTGGCGTCGTTTTCACCAGAATACGTCCAAAGGGGATTTTTGCGAGCCTGAAGAGGCTGCACTCTAATCCTAAGGAAGTAGGCAGTGATTTGGACACCGGATAGTTCTTTGCCTCGAGTGTTTTGAAGCTGATGAATACGAGACATAAGTGCTTCTGTCGCCTTTTTCTCTTCTTCGGAAGCTTCAGCGTCCCAGGAACGGCGGCGTTGAATTTTGGCACTTCCGTCGAAAGGGATTATGTTGTGTTCCACAGAGTTGGCACTTTCTTCGTGAATGTAGAGCCATCTTTTGCGCCATCCTTGGACAGAATCAGGGAGCTTGACGTCGAAATATTCAACGTCAGTTCGGACACAGATAACAACGTCGCCTATGTTATAGGTGACGTTGTGGGAGCCATTGCGGCGGAGGCAGAAAATGCGTTTCCACAGAGCCCAATTAGGAGGGATTCCGAGGAAGCATTCGCAAAGTGTGATGAAAATGGAAATGTGAAGGATGGAATTGGGGGTCAACTGGTGTAGTTGAATCCCGTAAACAAAAAGAAGGCCGTGGAGGAAATCGTGAATTGGGGCCGAAAGGCCGCGGATGAGGTGATCAACGAAACTAACCCGGTACTCCATTGGAGGTTTGGGATAGCTCTCTTCGCTGGGAAAGCGGATGGCGTCTTCCTTCTTCATGAGGCCAAGCTTCTTCAGTATGTTGACGTCCTGGTTGGAGATTTTAGATCTCTCCCACTCAAGATCTTCGGCGGCCATCTTGGATTCTGGAGTGCTGTGGCGAGTGAGTCGCGTGCGCGGTGGCATCAACGGCAATGGGCAAAGCAATGTTCGTGAGTGCGGAAGATCAGAGAGAGTTGGGCGCAGGGGAAGCTTTTGCGAAGAGGAACAGATGTGCGGCGCAAGCGAGGGAGTGAACGGAGGTTGAAGAAAGGTTTATATAAGAATCAGGTGAAGCAATGCACCGTTGGATGGAGAAATCGTGCGGTGACAACAAATCTTGTAGATGAAAGGGTAAAAAGGTATTTTTATTGAGATAAGCGTTACCGTACGTGCGCCAGGAAAAGCGGAGGACATGTGTCCCCCACTTGCACGACGTGTCAACATGGTGGAAGCAATGGACCCACAGGGCAGAAAAATTACGATTATTAAACAGGGATGAAGTAAATTTGATTAAGGGAAGCATGTCGACAAGAAAAATAAAAGAAGATTGGCGACAGGAGGAATTATTAAATACTTCGGGAGCCTTTGATCAAATACAAGTTTTTGCCCAAACGCTCGGGGGCTACTTCGATAAAAAGTAAAATTTCGAGTATGGCAATATAGAAATTGCGGGAGCCTACAACCAAGCACAAGTCCTTGGCTGTAGCCTCGGGGGCTACTCCCATCGGGAGCGCTGTTCGCGCACCCGAGAGATAAAAAAAGAAGAGAGGGATCATATTGGGAAATAATGACAATATAGCGACAAGGTGGACTAAAATGTCGAGCCTACAACCAAGCACAAGTTCTTGGTTGTAGCCTCGGGGGCTACTCCCATCGGGAACGCTGTTCGCGTGCCCGATGAAATTAACAAAGGAAAGATAGAAAAGCAAGAGAGTATATTTCGAGTTATAATTAACTCTACATATACTCCCATCGGGAGAACAATATAAGTCATATGAGACTCGATAAAATGTGCCATTCCAACAGCCGGAAAAGCACTCGACAATATATTCTCAGAACGCCAAAGTTGCGATCAATTTCTGAATGCCGCAGATTTGCGAAGGTAAGACCCTGCATCCGTTTCATTGGCGTGGCATCGCCGAAGACTGCGCTCACATTTTTATCCGTATCAACAGATACGAAGAAAAATCCTAACGGACGCGTTAGGTACCCGATAAATTTGACTGACTCGACAGAATGGTAAGACCTTAAGCGGCACCTGTCGAAGTTTACACCAGTATCCCGAGATCATGTCCAGGGACGTGATTTTGAAGTAGGTTTTTGCGGATTGCCACTAGAGCAGTTAACTAGTACCTGATCCGTCAGATGAACTAGCCCCAACTACCATTATCCCTGTACAATATAGAATTTTATGTGAAGAAGTATAAAAAGGTTAAAGTTTTCAAATAAAAATAAACAGTGGAGATTTTCCCTGATTCTACGATTCAAGCAAAATCTCGGGGGCTACTGACATAGGCATCCCAAATGGGCCTGCCGAAGATAGTACCCGGGGTTTTACTGAAGGCCCACTACCCGAAGAATAAGAAGATTCGGGATCCCAAGATATATTAAGGAAAGTTAAGAGTTGTAATAGGAAGTGTTATTTGTAATCTGGCGGGATGAGTTAGAAACCGTCCCGGACTCTGTAACTTGTATAGCACGAATCCCTCAGCTCCACCTCCTATATAAAGGGGAGCCGAGGGACAAAGAAATAATCGAATCATTGTCTACAAACCCTAGTTTTCACAATCGTCGAGTACTTTTCGGCTGAAACCTTCGAGATCTACTTGCCCTCTACTTCTAACTAAACCCTAGCCTACAATCCATAGGCATTGACAAGTTGATACCTTGTCAGGGGTATCCCCAAGCTTAGACTCTTCACTCTTCTTGATCACATTATATCATCCTCCTCTCTTGACCCTTGAAAACTTCCTCCACACCAAACTCAAAACAAACTCATTAGAGGGTTAGTGCATAATCAAAAATTCACATGTTCAGAGGTGACACAATCATTCTTAACACTTCTGGACATTGCCCAAAGCTACTGGAAGTTAATGGAACAAAGAAATTCATCAAACATAGCAAAAGAGGCAATGCGAAATAAAAGGCAGAATCTGTCAAAACAGAACAGTCCGTAAAGACGAATTTTTAAGAGGCACTGGACTTGCTCAGATGAAAATGCTCAAATTGAATGAAAGTTGCGTACATATCTGAGGATCACGCACATAAATTGGCAGATTTTTCTGAGTTACCTACAAAGAACCCTGCCCAAATTCGTGACAGACAGAAATCTGTTTCTGCGCAGTAATCCAAATCTAGTATCAACATTACTATCAAAGACTTTACTTAGCACAACAATGCAATAAAATAAAGATAAGGAGAGGTTGCTACAGTAGTAACAACTTCCAAGACTCAAATATAAAACAAAAGTGCTGTAGTAAAATAAAGACATGGGTTATCTCCCAAGGAGTGCTTTCTTTATAGCCATTAAGATGGGCTCATCAATTTTAATGATGCTCTTGCAAGAAATAAGAGTTGAAGCAAAAAAGAGCATCAAGAAGCAAATTCAAAACACATTTAAGTCTAACCCACTTCCTATGAAAAGGAATCTTATACACAAATAAATTCATGAAGAACAAAGTGACAAGCATAGGAAGATAAAACAAGAGTAACTTCAAGATTCTCAGCACAAAGAGGGGAAACTTAATATTATTAAGATGCATATAACCATGTTTCCCTCTCTCATAATAACTTTCAGTGGCATCATGAACAAACTCAACAATATAACTATCACATGAAACATTCTTATCATGAGCTATATGCATAAAATTATTACTCTCCACATAAACATAATCAATTTTATTAGTTGTAGTGGGAGCAAATTCAACAAAGTAGCTATCATTATTATTCTCATCAAGTGTAGGAGGCAAAGTATCATCAAAGAAAAATTTCTCCTCAATGCTTGGGGGACTAAAAATGTCATGCTCATCAAAACCAGCTTTCCCAAGCTAAGAATTTTCCATATCATTAGCAACAATGGTGTTCAAAGCGTTCATACTAATATCATTGCTACTATCATGCAAATAAGATTCCATAGGTTTTTTAATTTTCGCAGCAAACAATCCATGTCTTAACTCAGGAAATAGCTTAAAAAGCTCATAGTTGCTTTCCATTATGCCTTACTAGTGAACAAGAAACAAAAAGATGCAATTGCAGGATCTAAAGGAAATAGCTTCGAGCACTTACAACGGCACCAGAAAATAACTTAGTTACCTGGGACCGGAGTGTGAGTGCCTTTTACCTTTCCTCCCCGGCAACGGCGCCAGAAAATAGCTTGTTGTCCACAACTGGCGCGTGGTTGACGTGGGAGGTTTGATGGCGTGTGACGGGCTTGATGGAGTGTCTTGATTCATTCCCCGGCAACGGCGCCAGAAAATAGCTTGATGTCTACGCACGCTTCTATTCCTGTAGACAGTGTTGGGCCTCCAAGAGCAGAGGTTTGTAGAACAGCAGCAAGTTTCTCTTAAGTGGATCACCCAAGGTTTATCGAACTCAGGGAGGAAGAGGTCAAAGATATCCCTCTCAAGCAACCCTGCAATCACGATACAAGAAGTCTCTTGTGTCCCCAACACATCCAATACACTTGTCAGATGTATAGGTGCACTAGTTCGGCGAAGAGATAGTGAAATACAAGTAGTATGGATGTATATGAGTGTAAATAGCAATCTGAATAAAATATGGCAGCGAGTAAACATGCAACAGAACAGTAAATAAACGGAGATTCGATGTTTGGAAACAAGGCCTAGGGATCATACTTTCACTAGTGGACACTCTCAACATTGATCACATAATAAAACCGCTCTACACTCTCTTGTTGGATGACAAACACCATTAATTGTGTAGGGCTACAAGAGCACCTCAATGCCGGAGTTAACAAGCTCCACAACATTCGATGTTCATATTTAAATAACCTTAGAGTGCATGATAGACCAACGCAATTATACCGAGAACTAACATAGCGCACACACTGTCACCATTACACTATGAAAGGAGGAATAGATCACATCAATACTATCATAGTAATAGTTAACTCCATAATCTACAAGAGATTACAATCATAACCTACGCCAAGAACAACACGATGCACACACTGTCACCATTACATCATGAAGGAGGAATAGACTACTTTAATAACATCACCAGAGTAACAAAACTAGATCACAAAGAGAGAGATGAACCACATAGCTACGGTAGAGCCCTCAGCCCCTGGGGAGAATTACTCCCTCCTCATCATGGAGACAGCGATGGCGGTGAAGATGGCGGTGGAGATGGCTTCCGGGGGCAATTCCCCGTCCCGGCAGGGTGCCGGAACAGAGACTTCTGTCCCCCCGAATTAGAGTTTCGCGATGGCGGCGGCTCTGGAAAGTTTTCTGGTGTTTCGTCAATCCGTGTCGATGTTTTAGGTCAGGGAGCTTTAAATAGGCGAAGAGGCGGAGTCGGAGGGGCCACGGGGCCTCCTCACACTAGGGGGGGGCGCCCCCCTTGGGCCGCGCCGCCCACACGTGTGGGGCCCCCAGGGCTCCCCTCTGGTCCCCCTTTGACATTCTGGAAGGTTCCGGGAAAAATAAGATGTTGGGCATTGATTTCGTCCGATTCCGAGAATATTTCCTTTGTAGGATTTCTGAAACCAAAAACAGCAGAAAACAGCAACTGGCACTTCGGCATCTCGTTAATAGGTTAGTTCCAGAAAATGCATCAAAACAATATAAAGTGTGAACAAAACATGTAGGTATTGTCATAAAACTAGCATGGAACATAAGAAATTATAGATACATTTGAGACGTATCAGTATGGTACCCTGATGCTGTCCAGGACTGGCGCGTAGTTGACGTGGGAGGTTTAATGGCGGTTGACGGGCTTGGTGGAGTGTCTTGATTCGTCCCCGGCAACGGCGCCAGAAAATAGCTTGATGTCTACGCCCCCTCCTTTTCCTGTAGACAGTGTTGGGCCTCCAAGAGCAGAGGTTTGTAGAACAGCAGCAAGTTTCCCTTAAGTGGATCACCCAAGGTTTATCGAACTCAGGGAGGAAGAGGTCAAAGATATCCCTCTCATGCAACCCTGCAACCACAAAGCAAGAAGTCTCTTGTGTCCCCAACACACCTAATAGGTGCACTAGTTCGGCGAAGAGATAGTGAAATACAGGTGGTATGAATAAGTAGCAACACTGCCAGAAAATAGCTTGCTGGCGTGTAGTTGATGGTGGTAGTATTGCAGCAGTAGTAACACAAGAAACAAGAAACAAGCAGCGATAGCAGTATTTAGGAACAAGGCCTAGGGATCATACTTTCACTAGTGGACACTCTCAACATTGATCGCATAATAAATAACTCTTCCTCATATGTGCTACATACACTCTTTTGTTGGATGATGAACACATTGCGTAGGATTACACGAACCCTCAATGCCGGAGTTAACAAGCTCCACAATAATGTTCATATTTAAATAACCTTAGAGCATAATAGATCATTGCAAAATAAACCAAGAACTAAAATAGTGCACACACTGCCCACATTACACTATGAAGGAGGAATAGATCACATCAATACTATCATAATGATAATTAACTCCACAATCTACAAGAGATCATGATCATAGCCTACGACAAGAACCACATGGTGCACACACTAGTCACCTTTACACCATGCAGGAGGAATAGATTACTTTAATAACATCACATGAGTAGCACACAACTAGTAGCGATACAAAGCTCATATGAATCTCAATCATGTAAAGCAGCTCATGAGATCATTGTATTGAAGTACATAGGAGAGAGATTAACCACATAGCTACCGGTACAGCCCCGAGCCTCGATGGAGAACTACTCCCTCCTCATGGGAGCAGCAGCGGTGATGAAGATGGCGGTGGAGATGGCAGCGGTGTCGATGGAGAAGCCTTCCGGGGGCACTCCCCGTCCCGGCGGCGTGCCGGAACAGAGACTCCTGTCCCCCAGATCTTGGCTTCGCGATGGCGGCGGCTCTGGAAGGTTTCTGTGGGTTTCGTCCGATTCCGAGAATATTTCGTTACTAGGATTTCTGAAACCAAAAACAGCAGAAAACAGGAACTGGCACTTCGGCATCTTGTTAATAGGTTAGTTCCAGAAAATGCACGAATATGACATAAAGTGTGCATAAAACATGTAGATAACATCAATAATGTGGCATGGAACATAAGAAATTATCGATACGTCGGAGACGTATCAGCATCCCCAAGCTTAGTTCTGCTCGTCCCGAGCAGGTAAAACGATAACAAAGATAATTTCTGGAGTGACATGCCATCATAACCTTGATCATACTATTTGTAAACATATGTAATGAATGCAGCGATCAAAACAATGTATATGACATGAGTAAACAAGTGAATCATAAAGCAAAGACTTTTCATGAATAGCACTTCAAGACAAGCATCAATAAGTCTTGCATAAGAGTTAACTCATAAAGCAATAATTCATAGTAGAAGCATTGAAGCAACACAAAGGAAGATTAAGTTTCAGCGGTTGCTTTCAACTTATAACATGTATATCTCATGGATAATTGTCAACATAGAGTAATATAATAAGTGCAATATGCAAATATGTAGGAATCAATGCAAAGTTCACACAAGTGTTTGCTTCTTGAGGTGGAGAGAGATAGGTGAACTGACTCAACAATGAAAGTAAAAGAATGGTCCTCCATAGAGGAAAAGCATCGATTGCTATATTTGTGCTAGAGCTTTGATTTTAAAAAACATAAAGAGAGCATAAAAATAAAGTTTTGAGAGGTGTATGTTGTTGTCAACGAATGGTAGCGGGTACTCTAAACCCCTTGCCAGACAAACCTTCAAAGAGCGGCTCCCATTTTATTTTATTTTTGGATGGCACTCCTTCCAACCTTTCTTTCACAAACCATGGCTAACCGAATCCTCGGGTGCCTGCCAACAATCTCATACCATGAAGGAGTGCCTTTTTATTTTAGTTTTATTATGATGACACTCCTCCCAACCTTTGTTTACACAAGCCATGGCTAACCGAGTCCTTCGGGTGCCGTCCAACAATCACATACCATGGAGGAGTGTCTATTTTTGTTAATTAATTTGGGACTGGGAATCCCATTGCCAGCTCTTTTTGCAAAATTATTGGATAAGCGGATGAAGCCACTAGTCCATTGGTGAAAGTTGCCTAACAAGATTGAAAGATAAACACCACATACTTCCTCATGAGCTATAAAACATTGACACAAATCAGAGGTGATAAATTTTGAATTGTTTAAAGGTAGCACTCAAGCAATTTACTTTGGAATGGCGGGAAATACCATGTAGTAGGTAGGTATGGTGGACACAAATGGCATAGTGTTGTTTGGATCAAGGATTTGGATGCATGAGAAGTATTCCCTCTCGATACAAGGTTTAGGCTAGCAAGGTTATTTGAAACAAACACAAGGATGAACCGGTGCAGCAAAACTTACATAAAAGACATATTGTAAACGTTATAAGACTCTACACCGTCTTCCTTGTTGTTCAAAACTCAATACTAGAAATTATCTAGACTTTAGAGAGACCAAATATGCAAACCAAATTTTAGCAAGCTCTATGTATTTCTTCACTAATAGGTGCAAAGTATATGATGCAAGAGCTTAAACATGAGCACAACAATTGCCAAGTATCACATTACCCAAGACATTATAGCAATTACTACATGTAGCATTTTCCAATTCCAACCATATAACAATTTAACGAAGAGGAAACTTCGCTATGAATATTATGAGCTAAGAACACATGTGTTCATACGAACCAGCGGAGCGTGTCTCTCTCCCACACAAGCATGATGTAATCCAATTTATTCAAACACAAACAAAAACAAAAGCACACAGACGCTCCAAGTAAAGTACATAAGATGTGACCGAATAAAAATATAGTTTCAAGAGAAATGACCTGATAAGTTGTCGATGAAGAAGGGGATGCCTTGGGCATCCCCAAGCTTAGACGCTTGGATCTTCTTAAAATATGCAGGGATGAACCATGGGGGCATCCCCAAGCTTAGACTCTTCACTCTTCTTGATCATAGTATATCATCATCCTCTCTTGACCCTTGAAAACTTCCTCCACACCAAACTCAAAACAAACTCATTAGAGGGTTAGTGCATAATCAAAAATTCACATGTTCAGAGGTGACACAATCATTCTTAACACTTCTGGACATTGCCCAAAGCTACTGGAAGGTAATGGAACAAAGAAATCCACCCAACACAGCGAAAGAAGCAATGCGAAATCAAAGGCAGAATCTGTCAAAACAGAACAGTCCGTAAAGACGAATTTTAAAATGGCACCAGACTTGCTCAAATGAAAATGCCCAAATTGAATGAAAGTTGCGTACATATCTGAGGATCACTCACGTAAATTGGCATAATTTTCTGAGTTACCTACAGAGAATTTTGCCCAGATTCGTGACAGCAAAGAAATTTGTTTCTGCGCAGTAATCCAAATCTAGTATGAACCTTACTATCAACGACTTTACTTGGCACAACAAAACACAAAACTAAGATAAGGAGAGGTTGCTACAGTAGTAAACAACTTCCAGGACTCAAATATAAAACAAAGTACTGTAGCAAAATAACACATGGGTTATCTTCCAAGAAGTTCTTTCTTTATAGCCATTAAGATGGGCTCAGCAGTTTTAATGATGCACTTGCAAGAAATAGTATTTGAAGCAAAAGAGAGCATCAAGAGGCAAGTATGAAACAAATTTAAGCCTAACATGCTTCCTATGAAAAGGAATCTTGTAAATAAACAAGTTCATGAAGAGCAAAGTGACAAGCATAGGAAGATAAAACAAGTATAGCTTCAAAAATTTCAGCACATAGAGAGGCATTTTAGTAACATGAAAATTTCTACAACCATATTTTCCTCTCTCATAATAATTTTCAGTAGTATCATGAGCATACTCAATAATATAACTATCACATAAAGCATTCTTATCATGAGTCTCATGCATAAAATTATTACTCTCCACATAAGCATATTCAATTTTATTAGTTGTAGTGGGAGCAAATTCAACAAAGTAGCTATCATTATTATTCTCATCATCAAATATAGGAGGCATATTGTAATCATAATCGAATTTATCCTCCATAACAGGTGGTAACAAAAGACTACTATCATTATAATCATCATAAATAGGAGGCAAAGTATCATCAAAGTAAATTTCCTCCTCATTGCCCGGGGGACTAAAAAGATCATGCTCATCAAAACCAGCTTCCCCAAGCTTAGAATTTTCCATAGCATTAGCAACAATAGTGTTCAAAGCATTCATATTAATAACATTCCCATTAGCATGCATATAAAGTTCCATGGGTTTTTTAATTCTCTCTTCAAACACATCATGTCCTAATTCAAGATAAAGTTCATAAAGATCTCTCATATTTTTGTTTTTTCCATTATGCCTAACTAGTGTAAACAAGAAACAAAAAGATGCAATTGCAGGATCTAAAGGAAATAGCTTCGAGCACTCACACACCGGCAATAGTGCTAGGAAATAGCTTAGTAGTCGGAGGATGTGAATACCTTTTACCTTACCTCCCCGGCAACGGCGCCAGAAAATACTTGATGCTGTCCAGGACTGGCGCGTAGTTGACGTGGGAGGTTTAATGGCGGTTGACGGGCTTGGTGGAGTGTCTTGATTCGTCCCCGGCAACGGCGCCAGAAAATAGCTTGATGTCTACGCCCCCTCCTTTTCCTGTAGACAGTGTTGGGCCTCCAAGAGCAGAGGTTTGTAGAACAGCAGCAAGTTTCCCTTAAGTGGATCACCCAAGGTTTATCGAACTCAGGGAGGAAGAGGTCAAAGATATCCCTCTCATGCAACCCTGCAACCACAGAGCAAGAAGTCTCTTGTGTCCCCAACACACCTAATAGGTGCACTAGTTCGGCGAAGAGATAGTGAAATACAGGTGGTATGAATAAGTAGCAACGGTGCCAGAAAATAGCTTGCTGGCGTGTAGTTGATGGTGGTAGTATTGCAGCAGTAGTAACACAAGAAAACAAGAAACAAGCAAATGATAGCAGTATTTAGGAACAAGGCCTAGGGATCATACTTTCACTAGTGGACACTCTCAACATTGATCGCATAATAAATAACTCTTCCTCATATGTGCTACATACACTCTTTTGTTGGATGATGAACACATTGCGTAGGATTACACGAACCCTCAATGCCGGAGTTAACAAGCTCCACAATAATGTTCATATTTAAATAACCTTAGAGCATAATAGATCATTGCAAAATAAACCAAGAACTAACATAGTGCACACACTGCCCACATTACACTATGAAGGAGGAATAGATCACATCAATACTATCATAATGATAATTAACTCCACAATCTACAAGAGATCATGATCATAGCCTACGACAAGAACCACATGGTGCACACACTAGTCACCTTTACACCATGCAGGAGGAATAGATTACTTTAATAACATCACATGAGTAGCACACAACTAGTAGCGATACAAAGCTCATATGAATCTCAATCATGTAAAGCAGCTCATGAGATCATTGTATTGAAGTACATAGGAGAGAGATTAACCACATAGCTACCGGTACAGCCCCGAGCCTCGATGGAGAACTACTCCCTCCTCATGGGAGCAGCAGCGGTGATGAAGATGGCGGTGGAGATGGCAGCGGTGTCGATGGAGAAGCCTTCCGGGGGCACTTCCCCGTCCCGGCGGCGTGCCGGAACAGAGACTCCTGTCCCCCAGATCTTGGCTTCGCGATGGCGGCGGCTCTGGTGAAAGGATCGTATGCCGCACCTAGAGGGGGGGGTGAATAGGTGCTAACCAATTTTTAGTTCTTTTTCAATTTAGGCTTGACACAAAAGGTAAATTCTCTAGATATGCAACTAAGTGAATTTACCTATATGACAAAGCTAACAACTAAGCAAGATATAGAGATAGAATAGGATAGAGGTAACCGAGAGTGGAGCACGCGATGACACGGAGATGATTCACGTAGTTCCCTTCCTTTGCAAGAAGGTACGTCTACGTTTGGAGGAGTGTGGTTGCTACGAAAGCCAAACCAACAGCCACGAAGGCTTCACTCAGATCTCCGGTGAGCAACGCCACGAAGGCCTAGCCCACTTCCACTAAGGGATTTCCTCGAGGCGGAAACCGGGCCTTTACAAGGTTCTTGGGGCACACATCCACAACCTAATTGGAGGCTCCCAAATCTGTTACAACACAACAATCAACAACAATACATCAACACAAATCAACTAGGGAACCAAATAGGAACACTAGCATGAGATCCCTCAAACAAGAGAGGGGGAAATGAAGAGCGCTTCGGTGAGGATGTAGATCGGTGTCTTCTCCTTCGAATCTCCAAAGATCAAGAGCTTTGGTTGGGGGAGGAAGGAGATCTTGCAAATCTTGTGTTCTTGAGGTGGCTCTAATGGTGATGAAGCTTGGCAGATTTTTCTTGCAATGATTGAGCAACTTGTCCCTTTGGAGGAGAAAGCTATTTATATGGTTGGAGCTTTCAGATCTGACCGTTGGGGACGAAATCCACTAACACCGGAAGTTCCGGCCAGGATGGCCGGAAGTTCCGGCTTCCACCGGAAGTACCGGTCACTCGGACCGGAACTTCCGCCCTTCATAAAAAACCTGCAAAGCACAAGACGGGGCGGAACTTGGGCGGAACTTCCGGTGGCCGGAAGTTCCGGCCAAGTTCTGGCCAAGTTCCGGAAACTTGCGAAAACCTTACTGGAACTTACAGAGCCGCAAACTCGGAATTCCGGAACTTGCCCGGAAGTTGGGCGGAAGTTCCGCTGGCCGGAACTTCCGGCCAACTCCACCGGAACTTCCGGTCCTGGAGAGAAAACTGAGCACAGACTGCGCTGAGAAGCTTCTGCTGAAAAATGACAGGCCGGAACTTCCGCCGGGTTAGGCCGGAACTTCCGCCAGATACAGAAAACCTGCAGAACTTCAGAACAGCTAAACCAATACACTGATCCAACATAATTTTTGATGGCTTGTACCTATCTACATCAACACACATAAAAATATACATAGTGTTGACGTCAAACACACAAAACCCAAAAGGGCGGGAAATGTTCTTTCAATCTCCCCCTTTTTGGTGTTTGATGACAACACAAGTATTTGCAAGGAATAGACAAAGTAAACAACAATGTGAGAGATATAGAGGAGCTCCCCCTAGATATGAGCAATGGTACATAAGAAGCCCCCCCTATATCTTGCATCCTTCTTCCAAGGGTTAGCATATGAATAATAAGATCATGCACACATAGATAACCAAGGAAGACTCACATGCGGAGTTTACCATACACAAATAAGGTTCCAAGCACATAGATATAGTTTACAAACCAAATAGCTAAGACATAGTTCGACACCATAAAGATAACTAGAATCACAAGCAATAAAAACCAAAGCCAACACGAGCTTGTGACTCCCCCATGCAAATACCCACCGAAGAGCAACCTAACAAGGTCTCATTCTCCCCCTTTGGCACCAAAGCACCAAAAAGGGAAAAAAGGAATCTACGCGTCCCAAGGGTCGGTGTTAGCCCAGCCGGGAGGGAGGTCCGATGTAGCGCCGGGGTAGGGAGGAGTGTGCGGAGGAGACTCGATCTCAAGACCATCTGGAGGGAGAGGCATGCCATGCTGAGAGACCCACTCTGCCTCCGGAGTGATGTTCTCCTCGGATCCGGGAGGAGACACTTCCACCGCAAGTGCCCTCATGATGCTCTTCTGACGAACCCGAGACTTCTTGGCTTCTGCATGCTGCTGATACTGACGGTGGTTGACTGCAGAGGTGAGGCAAAAGATCTGTCTCATGCGGCGTGCTAGCTTGGAAGCCCAACTCGGTGGCTTCTCATCCATGGGGTTAACATCTTCAAGAGGAGAGTTGTGGCGCTTGGTCCTCAATGACTTCACTTCATGGGATGTGAGAGTGAGTGGAATGGATTGAACGAGTCTAGCATTGCAAGTATCCATCCAAGTGTCCTCAATGAGCTTCATAATGTACGGAGCAAAAGCGGGAAGCTTCTTCTCATACACACATGACCACATCTCATGGTAGATGTAGTCCATCACATCAAGCTTCTCACCGTTGTCCTTCTTAGCAAACGAGTTTGCCATTAGATCCACTTCATAAAGATGTATATCATCAAGGTTGCCACCCTTTGGTCCAATGGTTTCCCGGTAGACTCTAAGCATAATATCCCAAGTAGGGAGAAGATCCGCACTCTTGCCCGCTATACCCCAACCGGGGATGTAGAGGTTCTCCAAGACTTCCCTTGTTTGAGCCCATGAGCTATCATGGCACCTCCAACCATTTGCATTCACACCCGGGTAGCGAGGATATCCAAGGGCGGCTCCAAACTTTGCCAAGTTAGACTCAAGGAGCCTCTCATGAGTCATCCACCGAAATGTTCTTGCTTCATCTTGCTCAAAGTGGACGGTGGCATAGAATTGTTGAATCAACCCAACATCATAGCCCTTGTTGAGCTCCATAATGGGATAGAGCCCAAACTCTCCACACATGGCATAGGCTTCGTCAAAGTACTTGTTGGCGGCCATCTTCCCGGTGTCAATAGCATGTTGAGGAGCGACCCCCTTCTTGAATGGTATGTAGATCTCATAGAATATCTCCTCTTGGGTCTTGTTGTGGAACCGCTTATCCCCAACCCTATTGCTCCGAGGGGTGAGGTAAGGGTTCATGTCACGGAGCTCCTTGTACTCATTGTATTGCATGCCCTTCACGGATATGTGTACGTTCCTCCCACGAACAGCCGGTGACTTGTGCCTCTGAGCAGCTTGCTGGCGAGCCGTGAGCTTGGATGGTCGGGTTTGCTCAAGCTCTTCCTCAACTTCATCCACATGATCCTTGCCCCTCTTCTTGGAACTACCTGATGACGGAATCAACATAATAGGAATGATGAAAGAGAACACATAAGCAAGGAGGCCAAACACCAGAGCATGCACAGGATATCGGGTAACAGCAGAAAAATTTGCCAGGCCGGAAGTTCCGGTGAGAACCGGCGGAAGTTCCGCCCCGGGCGGAAGTTCCGGCGTGAAGGGCCGGAACTTCCGGCTGTTCGAAAACAGCGGTAGTTTCTCACCAGATCTGAGGCAATGGCTAAAAGACCCGCTTTACCACGACATCCTAAGCACGATCTAGTAGAGGAAAGGCATCTAGAGGATTTCTACCATAGCTTTGCCTAGAGTATGCCCTATATTTCATCTAGTGAGGTCTACCCACACATAGAGAGGGAGAGGGCACAAACCGGGCGGAGCCATGGAGGAGAAGAGGGAGAGGATGCCGATCCACGGAGACGATCCGGCGGGGAGCGCCGGAGGAGGGGGATCCGGCCGGAGGAGCAGCAGCCGTCACAAGGGAGGAGCACCACCAAATAGATCTTGGAAAGGGGAAAAGTGGGGAAGATTGAACTGCTCACCCGTTCGGCCCTTATATATAGTGGCCACTTAAGGCCGGAAGTTCCGCTCGTTGGAGCCGGAACTTCCGGTCTCTCAGGAACCACCCAGACAGAACACGAAAGGCTGAACAGGCGGAAAGGATGCCGGCCGGAAGTACCGGTCGACACGACCGGAACTTCCGGTGGAACAGGAAATTGTGCCCAAAAACAGGATTTTGACACGAGCGAGGTGCACTTGGAGAAGGTGAAGGATATGTCTTAGATGAGATAGGCTTAGGACAGATACGCCAAACTGTGAGATGGTACATGATCACTCATTTTTGCAAATAAATTAAATGAAGGCCAAAAATGAGTGATTTCCCATACACAAGGAGATGTCAATAAAATCCAATGAAAATCCAAACAACTCCAACTCTTCACGAAGAAGAGTGTGGTGGCCTAGGCCACCATATATGAGTGTTATGGTATGGCACCGCGAAGATATATCTAGGGTCCAAACCAATACTCATCATTTAAGCTCACATATCAACATATGATATACCGAGAATGAAATATTTAATGTTGGCATTATGGGGGGAGGGATAGCTCAATAATTTAAACCGCACTCCCCCTATTTCCATGCCCACATCTAAACCAAATAAAGTTTTGAGACGAAGGTGTGTTTGCAAGATGGTCAAGCTATACTCCTTGAATCGATGATATTTAGCTCATTCCTCAAATAAGTGAACCTTGCTTCATCAAGAGGCTTCGTGAATATATCGGCAAGTTGATCTTTGGTAGGAACATAGATGAGCTCAATATCACCACGGGCAACATGATCCCTAATGAAGTGATTCCGGATCTCAATATGCTTCGTTCTTGAATGTTGCACCGGATTATAGGCAATCTTGATAGCACTTTCATTGTCACATAAAAGAGGCACTTTGTCACAAATGACACCGTATTCCTTTAAAGTTTGCCTCATCCATAACAATTGAGTGCATCCACTTGCGGCGGCAACATATTCGGTTTCGGCGGTGGAGAGGGATATACAATTTTGCTTCTTAGATGACCAACACACCAAGGACCTACCAAGAAATTGGCAAGCCCCGGAGGTTGATTTCCTATCATCCTTGTCTCCCGCCCAATCCGCATCGGTGTACCCATTGAGAATAAAACTTGAGCCTTTGGGGTACCAAATACCATATCTTGGGGTATCAACCAAATATCGAAAGATTCTCTTGAGAGCTATCATGTGGCTCTCCCTAGGAGAAGCTTGATACCTTGCGCACACACCAACACTCAACACTATGTCCGGTCTAGATGCACAAAGGTAAAGCAAGGATCCAATCATGGAGCGATATACCTTTTGATCCACCTCTTTACCATTGGGATCAAGTGCAAGATGACATTTGGTAACCATAGGAGTGGCGACACCTTTCATCTCGGTCATCTTGAACCTCTTGAGCATGTCTTGGAGATATTTTGCTTGGTTGATGAAGGTTCCTCCTCTCAATTGCTTGATCTCAAAACCAAGGAAGAACTTCATCTCTCCCATCATAGACATCTCAAACCTATCGGTCATAAGCTTTGAGAATTCATCATTGAAAGCCTTGTTAGTAGAGCCAAAGATAATATCATCAACATATAATTGGCAAACGAAAAGCTCCCCATTGACCCTCTTAGTAAAAAGAGTGGGATCGATTAGCCCAACATCAAACCCACGGTCTACCAATAATTCCTTAAGGTGCTCATACCAAGCTCTAGGAGCTTGTTTGAGGCCATAAAGAGCTTTATCGAGCTTGTAGACATGGTTAGGGAAGTTGAGATCCTCGAACCCCGGGGGTTGCTTAACATAAACCTCTTCATGAATAGGACCATTAAGAAATGCACTTTTCACATCCATTTGTTGTAACTTAAAGTTATGATGCGATGCATAAGCAAGAAGGATACGGATGGACTCAAGACGAGCCACGGAGCATAGGTTTCTCCAAAGTCAATTCCCTCAACTTGAGAGAACCCTTGAGCCACCAATCTTGCCTTGTTCCTCACAACATTCCCAAACTCATCTTGCTTGTTCTTGAATATCCATTTAGTGCCAATAACATTGCGGCACCCCTTTGGCTTCTCTACTAAAGTCCACACTTTGTTGCGCTTGAAGTTGTTGAGTTCATCGTGCATAGCTTCCAACCAATCCGAATCTTCAAGGGCTTCAAAAACTTTCTTGGGTTCCACTAAGGAGATATAAGCATGGTGGTTGCTAAAATTAGCCAATTGCCTTCTTGTGGAAACCTTTGCCCTTATATCACCAAGAACCTTATCATGAGTGTGATCACGAAGCTCAAGGTTCCTTTCTCTTCTTGCTAGACGACGGGCCTCGATCTCCTCCTTGGTTCTTCTTGGCCTTGGAGGTTTCACTTGATCAACTTGATCTTTTGGGTCCCCGTCTTGACCTTCAACTTGAGCAACTACAATCTCTTGTGGGTGCTCAACATCATGTGCTTGATCTTGGACATCATTTGGTGCGGAGCAAATATCAAATGGATACTCGTCGGAACCATCATGAATTCTTGGTTGATCATGACCTTGATCTTGACCTTGATCTTGTCCTTGATCTTGCACATAAGAGGGAGGGTTTTGTTCTTGTTCTTGGGTTGGTGCATCGTTTGCTTCACTTGATGGGGTTTGTTGATGTTGAGAAGATGAGGGCTCCACCGTGGTAGAGCATAGTCCTTCCCGAGACGCCACACCGTGTCCCTCAATGGGGCGGAAAAATCCCACACCCATTCTTACTATGGCATCTTGAGGTATTTCATCACCTGCACAAACATCAACTTGCCCCACTTGGGAGCCATCATTTTCTTCGAACTTCACACTACAAGATTCAATGATAATCCCGGAGGATACATCAAAGATTCTATAAGTGTGAGATTCGGCACCGTAACCAACAAATATACCCTCCAAAGCTTTAGGACCGAATTTAGACAAACGAACCCCTTTGATTTTGTAGAAACACTTACACCCGAACACCTTGAAGTATGAGATATTAGGCTTGTTCCCGGTGAGTATTTCATATGGAGTCTTGTTCAAGCCCTTGCGGAGATAGAGCCGGTTGGAGGAGTGACAAGCGGTGGAGATGGCTTCGGCCCAAAAGTTATAGCGGGATTTATACTCCGCCATCATAGACCTTGCCATATCCATAAGAGTCCGGTTCTTCCTCTCCGCAACACCATTTTGTTGAGGGGTGTAAGCAGCGGAATATTGATGACGAATCCCCTCATCACTAAGAAAATCATTGAGTGTGTAGTTCTTGAACTCGGAGCCGTTGTCACTTCTTATTGCCATAATGAGGAGGTTGTGTTGGCGTTGCACCTCGGTAGCAAAGTCAATGAATATTTGTTGAGTCTCATCTTTCGTCTTGAGAAAGTAGACCCAAGTGTATCTTGAGTAATCATCAACAATCACCAAGCAATGTTTCTTCGCACCAAGACTTGCATGAGTAACGGGACCAAAGAGATCCATATGAAGGAGCTCCAAGATCCTCTTGGAAGAGATGATAGTCTTGCTTGGATGCGGAGAGTCATGCATTTTGCCTTCAACACAAGCCCTACAAACACGATCTTTGGCAAAAGACACATTTTCCATTAGTCCCACAATATGGTTCCCCTTGTGAAGACTTTGCAAAGTTCTCATGTTGACATGGGCTAGGCGGCGATGCCACAACCAACCCACGTCCGCCTTTCCGAATAGGCATATCGCACTTGACGTGGTGGTCCCCGAAAAGTCCACCACATACAAGTTGTGTTCGCGATACCCAACGAATGCGACTTTTAGAGTCTTGCTCCACAAGAGGACCACAATATCATTATCAATAAAGACGGCGAAACCCATCTTGCCAAGGGCGGAAACGGAAAGCAAATTGTAACCAAGGGTTTTGACAAGCATGACATCCACAAGAGTAATGTTGTGAGCAACCACAACCTTGCCAAAATCCAATACCTCGGATGTAGAATTATCGCCAAAGGAGACGGTGATATCATTTATGTTAGGCCTCAACTCCTTGACGAGGTTCTTGCCGCCGGTCATATGACTTGTACATCCACTATCAAGTACCCATTTTGAACCTCCGGCGGCATAGTCCTACATGAGATCAATTCTTGGATTTAGGTACCCATTTTTCAATGGGTCCTCTTTTGTTAGCAACAAGGGTCTTTGGAACCCAAATAGACCAAGCAACATAACCATCATAAGGACCAACATATTTAGCATAGACATCACCATAATAATCTTTAAAGAGAACATAGTGAGGGTTATCTATTCCCGCACCATCATCATTAATGGTGTTGCCCTTTCGGGGTTCACCATTAGCTCTCTCATGTGCGGGCTTAGTCTTTTTCTTGTTTGCCTTTTTAGCCTTGGAATTAAAACCAAGTCCCTCCTTCCCATTGTTTGACCTTTGCTTACTCAAAAGATCATCCAAGGAAAGTTTACTTTGGGGAGAGGAGGTCCTAGCAAGTTCATCTTTCAACCTAGCATTTTCCTCAATAACATTTGCATGATCACATGAAGGAGTAGAGGAGCTAGGCACATCATATGAGGCAAGCCTAATTTGAAGTTGCTCATAAGACTTGGATAGGAGAGTGTATTCACTCTTCAAAGCTTTGTGAGCTTTGTCTAGTTCATCTAGATCTTTCACAAGTTTCTCATGATCAACCTCAAATTGGGCCTTTTCCTTTTTAAGCACTTTAGACTTAGCCCTAGCAAGATCTCTAGATTTTGTGAGCTTGTTAATTTTATCTTGAGGCTCTTCAAGAGTTTCTAGTCTCTCCTCAAGAGAAGCTATAGTTTCTTGACTTTCCTCAAGAGCATTTTTAAGAGCATGGATTTCAAGAGAGTCTTCTCTCTCTATTTGACCCTTTTTCTCAAGCATATCACTTTGTTGAGCTATACGAACCATGAGGCTAGAAACATGCTTCTTAGTGTTACCTTGTAGGTTAAGAATGAAATCATCAAACTCTAGCATTTCTTGTTTCACTTTTAGACTAGCATCATCAACCCCTAGATCACTAGATAAGTTAGGCATAGAGGGGTTAGGGGATGATACCTCGGAGGATTTAGCCATAAGGCAACTTTCTTCCTCCACATGAATGACCTCATTGGGGGATTCACTTGGTGATGAAGAGTTAGTGGAGAGGGAGGCAAGAGCGACCAATCCATTAGAGGTTGCATCTTCTTCATCATCAACATCATCATCTCCGGAGGTATACTCTTCTTGAGTTGATAGCACAATAGGTGTGTCCAAGGAGGACCTTGCCATGAAGCAATGTGCATTCTTGATTTGAGGGTTCTCATTGGGAGATTCAAAGAGAGATGAAGAGGGTGTGTTGGTGGTGGCGATGGCGGCCAATTCCTTTGAGCTTTCTTCCTCTTCATCACTACTAGAACTTTCAACTTCATCGGTAGAATATTCTTCCCTTGTTACTAGCACAACTCTTGAGGGCCTCTTGCCCTTCTTGGTCTTGTTGTTGTAGAACTTCTTGTTGAGGGGCTTTGAATATTTGCCCTTTGAATCTTTGCTCTTGTCCTTGGGAATGAGCCTCCCATTATGAAGCTCTCTATTCTCATAGGGGCATTCGGCAATGAAGTGGCGCTTGTCATCACAATTGTAGCATGATCTTGTCTTTGGGCCAAAGCTAGTGAACCCACTTTTGTTGTTCCTCTTGATGTTGTCTTCCTTGGCCTTGGAGGGATCAATCCAAAACGACTTTGCATGGAAGGCCATGTGGTCATGGTAGTGGCATTGCAAATCTTCCGGATAGGTCATGCTCCAAGATGCTCTATAAGATTCTTGAGGAGTCACTTCATCGACGGAGTTGACCACCAAGGCAAGGTTGGAACCTTTTGCCATCCCAAGAGCACGATTGCGAGAATCATGAGAGGCTTCCTCAAGCACCTTGAGAGCTTGCATCTCGTGCACGACTTGTTGAGAGGTGAGAGAGGAATAGCATTCCCTCCCCACAAGAGTCTTGACATCAATGGGTACAAATGGCATCATACATTCAATGTACTTCTCCTTGATCCAAGAGTCATTTATGTGGGTGGCACCAATAAGCCGGAAGGCATCGGCAACGGTGAGAAGTCTTCCATACATGTCTTCATGATCTTCATCCGGTAGCCTCAAGAACCCTTCGGCTTTATTCTTGAGAGCATTATACTTGTTCCTCCTTGTGCTCTCACTTCCAATGCAACTAGCGGTCAAACCATCCCAAGCTTCCTTGGCGGTGGTGTAGTTCCGGACACGATGCAATTCCTTTGTCCCCACACTTGATTGAATCATGTGCAAGGCGGTGTTGTTGAGTTGACTATCAACCGCTTCTCTTCTAGTCAAGTTGTCGGGGTTGTATGGCTTGAAGCCCACCATGATGATTCTCCATAATTCATTTGAGGCACTACAAACATGAGAGCGGAACTCAAATTGCCAAGTATCGAAATTTTCAATAGAAAACTTAGGTGGGTCACCCCGAATGTTCAAATGAGGATGGGGAACCGGTATATCGGGTGATTGGAAAGGTGGAGGTACTCGATTGTAGCTCTCACTCCCATCGGTTCCCCTAGGAGATGCAATGGGAGATTTGATAGTGTTTAAGTTATCACCTTCCACGGGTTTGGTAGATGAGGGTAGGTCCGAAGCCTCTCCCTTATCTAATGCACCCGTGTCTTTTACCTCTACACTAGGAGCCTTGGGAAGGGCCGGAGCCAAAAGCTCGGCAATCATCTTTTTCATGCTTTCCATTTGGGCTTCCATGGAGGACTTCAACGAATTGAAGTCTTCCACGGAGACCATCTTGGCGGCCCCTTCCGAGGACTCCTCGTCCGGCATACTCTTAGGCGGTTAAGCTCAAATAAGAGCCGAGGCTCGATACCAATTGAAAGGATCGTATGCCGCACCTAGAGGGGGGGTGAATAGGTGCTAACCAATTTTTAGTTCTTTTTCAATTTAGGCTTGACACAAAAGGTAAATTCTCTAGATATGCAACTAAGTGAATTTACCTATATGACAAAGCTAACAACTAAGCAAGATATAGAGATAGAATAGGATAGAGGTAACCGAGAGTGGAGCACGCGATGACACGGAGATGATTCCCGTAGTTCCCTTCCTTTGCAAGAAGGTACGTCTACGTTTGGAGGAGTGTGGTTGCTACGAAAGCCAAACCAACAGCCACGAAGGCTTCACTCAGATCTCCGGTGAGCAACGCCACGAAGGCCTAGCCCACTTCCACTAAGGGATTTCCTCGAGGCGGAAACCGGACCTTTACAAGGTTCTTGGGGCACACATCCACAACCTAATTGGAGGCTCCCAAATCTGTTACAACACAACAATCAACAACAATACATCAACACAAATCAACTAGGGAACCAAATAGGAACACTAGCATGAGATCCCTCAAACAAGAGAGGGGGAAATGAAGAGCGCTTCGGTGAGGATGTAGATCGGTGTCTTCTCCTTCGAATCTCCAAAGATCAAGAGCTTTGGTTGGGGGAGGAAGGAGATCTTGCAAATCTTGTGTTCTTGAGGTGGCTCTAATGGTGATGAAGCTTGGCAGATTTTTCTTGCAATGATTGAGCAACTTGTCCCTTTGGAGGAGAAAGCTATTTATATGGTTGGAGCTTTCAGATCTGACCGTTGGGGACGAAATCCACTAACACCGGAAGTTCCGGCCAGGATGGCCGGAAGTTCCGGCTTCCACCGGAAGTACCGGTCACTCGGACCGGAACTTCCGCCCTTCATAAAAAACCTGCAAAGCACAAGACGGGGCGGAACTTGGGCGGAACTTCCGGTGGCCGGAAGTTCCGGCCAAGTTCCGGAAACTTGCGAAAACCTTACTGGAACTTACAGAGCCGCAAACTCGGAATTCCGGAACTTGCCCGGAAGTTGGGCGGAAGTTCCGCTGGCCGGAACTTCCGGCCAACTCCACCGGAACTTCCGGTCCTGGAGAGAAAACTGAGCACAGACTGCGCTGAGAAGCTTCTGCTGAAAAATGACAGGCCGGAACTTCCGCCGGGTTAGGCCGGAACTTCCGCCGTATACGTAAAACCCGCGTAACTTCGTAATGTGCCTAAACCAATACACCGATCCAACATAATTTTTGATGGCTTGTACCTGTCTACATCAACACACATAAAAATATACATAGTGTTGACGTCAAACACACAAAACCCAAAAGGGCGGGAAATGTTCTTTCATCTGGAAGGTTTCTGTGGGTTTTGTCCGATTCCGAGAATATTTCGTTACTAGGATTTCTGAAACCAAAAACAGCAGAAAACAGGAACTGGCACTTCGGCATCTTGTTAATAGGTTAGTTCCAGAAAATGCACGAATATGACATAAAGTGTGCATAAAACATGTAGATAACATCAATAATGTGGCATGGAACATAAGAAATTATCGATACGTCGGAGACGTATCATACCCTGATGACCACTTTTCCAACAGAATTCCAGCTCCGGCAGCAAATCCCGTGAAAATCATCAAACATGCAAAAATAGATAAAATAACATAAGTATCATGTCTAAATATGAAATATATCAATAAATAACTGTAGATTATAATACAAAATAGTGATGCAAATTGGACGTATCAGATCTTGATGTCAGGGTAAGTCTAGTTTCAAATTCCTCGATTCGTTTCTTGGACGAATAAATTACTTGTTGCATTCTCTTTCTTCCTCGTTAATTTCTAGCCTAGCTGGGCAAGACATAGACGAAATAACATTAATTAGCACACATTGAGCGTAATTAGGTAAGCATGGTTCTGAAACCCCATACATATTATTGCAAAAGTAATTAACACATTGAGCGTAATTAGGTAAGCATGGTTCTGAAACCCCATACATATTATTGCAAAAGTAATTACATGACATAAACAATACTACTAGTTCATCACTCCAAACTTATGTACAATCTAGCAAACATATAACGCCAGCCTAGTTCACTAATTATCATCATCCCTCTGGATGCGCTTGCCGGTGCCGCTTGTACCCGCCTCCCATGGGTTGGCAGTCCAAGTTCCGTACTCGTACGCTCTTCGTGTGTCGGGAATCCTTGTTTGAGCTTCCCAACCAGATACATGCCCTACCCTTGCTAGCTCACCACATCCAGCCCTTGCCCTAGCTTGCTCACCACGTGCACCGCCATCCCACAGAGACCCCGAAGTAGGCTCCCACGGGGCCTTTACCCCTGGTGGCATATTCTTCGGATCAAATGGTATGTTGTGCTTGTTGCAATATGATACCCAGTCCCAGTAGTTTGTCCCGACAAACTTGTTGTCGTCGGGCCATGTAGGAGGGAGATTGGCCAACCTAGCCGCTTCCTTGTAATCAGGGCAACCCACTTCCCTTGAAATTTGTTGCGCTTGACGCTGCCTATCACTGATTTTTTTGAGTCTCCTGTACAACTCAAAACTGACATACCCATCAATCGCGGTATACCTCAAGTTTACTTCATGCAATGGCTAGTACTCCCAGTGATTGTGGCTGTTAGTAGGGATGTTGCTCTTCATGTTTTTGTAAGATGGGTCAATGATGACCGCTGCCAAATCACCCAAGCCAGTCCTATTGCCAGGACCATTGAAATTGATCATATCCTGGATATCAATCCACTTATGTTCAGAAATTGTAATGTCATCTTTAGCAAACCTGACAGAGTCACCCCTGATGTCAACAGTTGTGAAACAAATTCCTTTATGTTGAAGGAATTCTCGCAACGCCAGACACTGCTTGTCAAGATTCCTGCATGTTAACACAAATCAATCTTGTAATATAGTATATGCTGAAATAGTACACATATTTAGCTTCCAATAAATATTATACTTTTTGCAGTGAAACAATGATTTTGCATCAGTGATACACATCAAAATAATATGAATTATTGTTGCGACTATATGAATCTAATTCAAGTGTCAAGTTAAGATTCAGTTATTATATGTTAATATCTTGACATTCATGCTGATTATCGATGAGTTTGAGTACATGAAATTTGCGCAAGACATGCAAAAATTTTGAGTACCAAAAGTATGAAACAAGATATCCTGGTCAATCCAATTTTTTCATACAAGTTGGTTGGATATTACGGTTTCAGACCACATTTTTCATACAAGTTAGTTTTTTTTCGTGTTTTCATACAAGTTAGAACCTAATCTATTTCGAAATAAAAAAAGCAGATCCAAGATAAAGGAAAAGTTTTAAAAAAAGGATAAAGGAAGAGCATGTGCAGAAGACACATGCAGAAATGGTACACCATGACGTGCTCGTCAATGGCCAACTGAACGACGGCGATATTTGATTGGTCCGAAGTGTACTCCTCTATGGTGAGTAATTTCTCTAGGAGTAATTTAATTTTTCCCTTTTCCTATTCTTCGACACATTCCCCAGTCGTAGTTTCAACATGGTAACTTTGAACGTGATTTGTATGTTTCTTTGATGGTTATTTCTGCACATAGAATTTTAACCTCGGCAATGATTATTTGATATTAATCTGTCATCGGTGTGTCGGTAGTTATTCGACGTAAAACATCAGTCCCAAATAGTAATTTCCCTATGGTGATTATTTAAGAACGATTTTTCAATAGCGCGTAATTCTTCGGATGTGGTATTTTCATACCAGTAATTTTCAAAGGTGCACACGCAACAATCTTCATCGGTAATTTTCAAATATGCACTCGCAACAATCTTTAGCAATAATTTACCGATGGTAACTCACCATCTGTAGTTGCGTTCTTCTATAGTACCTTCATGGTTCTGCTATGGTAAGTTCGAGAAACAAAATACTCCACCATTTGTCGCCTCTCCTGTTTGAAAAAAGTATTAATAGCTTCTGGTAATCGTCTCACGATCACACGAGAATACTAATACCTTCTTCCACAGCTATTTCGATACAAAAAAAACTGCATTATCCATCACCTCTTCTATTCAAGTAACAAATGTTACTGTCTTTTATTAATCCTCTCATGATAACCCCACGGACACAGCGTGTTGCCCTGCCAATACTTCCTAGTAGACCTAAAAGTAGACAACTCAATCTCATACAGTACGTCCTTCTCTCTCATGCCTACCTGCGAACTGTTGGAGTTGGTTTGTGAACCATATCGCGAAAAATCATTTTTAGCACTTAAACCTGCCAAAAAGCAGGCTTTAGCTGTGAAGCCAGGAGGGGGACCCACAAGTCAGAATACGGGTTGTATACGAACTCCGCTTGGAGTCGGCCCAAACTCCGATCCCGTATCGCACTTCCCTACCAGTGTCGGTCCAATATTAGCCCAACCCAACCCAACCCAACACGCAAGGCAAAGCCTCCTCATCACGGTCACCGGAACCTCCAGCCAGAACGAAGCTCGAGCAGCCGCCGCCGATGGATCCGAAGCTGGTAGAGGTGACGCAGCTGTTCGCCCGATTCAAGGCGGCCTACGCCCGGAACGACCTCGACGTCTGCGCCAACCTCCTCTCGCAGCTCAAGGTGCGCCCCGCCCCATCGGGTCGACGGATCTCGCCCCATCTTCTTCTTTTTCGAGATTTGTTCGATTCGAGGCCGAAAGACTCGATTTTTACTAGGTTTGAGAGCGTAGCTGAGTTCCCCGCGCGGGAGGTGGAATTCTTACGGTTTGATTGACATGCGAAACTCCGCCCTCCTTTTTTCTGCAGGTCCTCCTCACCAAGTTCCCCAGCCTTCCGCCGTCGTTTCAGCAGACGCCCAACGCCGTCGAGGAGCTCACGACCGCGAGTAAGACAACTCACTCTGCTTTCGGATCAACTGCTGCCCGTCTAGTATATCGTGTGGGCGATATCTATGCTCACTGTTGGTTCGTTCATAATAATGCAAACTCTGGGACGATATTGCTCCTCTTGCACGCGATCTAGGATACCGAATTAGATGTTTGAATCTGATGATACAGTTTTTTTTCATTTAGATAGATGATGATATAAAACATGACATCGTCTTACAGTTCATTGACATGTTTGTTGATATATGTGTGGGCACTAGGCACACATTTAACAGCTATGCACACTGATGTAACTTGTTGTTGTTAATTGGGAATGATTTATCTAGATTATTATGGTCCAACTATTTAGCGAACATCCGGTTAGGCAGCAAATTTGTTCGCAAACCTTCCAGATATCGTTTACGGAGCAAGTACTAAGCAAAGCTGAAACCTTTCAGGGGACATTTATGAGCATGCGGTTGTTCTGAGCGTGAAGATGGAAGACCAAGACGCGTTTGAACGGGACTTCTGCCAGCTTAAACCTTATTACATGGACACATGGTTAGTTCCTCTTTACTACTTTGTCTGTTCTTTTTGCTGACTGTCCATTGGATAGGCTGTTATTTAGCACATGTGTTCTACTGTTGTTCCCGGTTTTATCTCGCCCATTGGCTTATTATTCAGTGACAAAGTCAAACCGAAGAAAACTTCCAAAAAAGGTCAAACAACAGAAATTTGATAGGTTCTCTTGTGAAACCCAAAATAGCTTATCGAGTGAGATTTGCATGAGTTGTATAGTTCTAACTTTGCTGGGTTCAGAGTTGACCAATGGAACTAAAAACATGGGCTGGGTAGGGAATTTATGATTGTTATTAAGTTAGCGATGAGCTGTAATATGCTTGCCAGATTGGCAAAATCATTTTGTTTTCACTATTTTAGAAAGTTTTCACCTCTAATTCTTCGTTGAACGTTTGCTTTCAGAACTTTGTTTATAACTACTTTTTTGAATATTTGACCCAGGAGCATGTTAGAATAGTTGCATATATCTTTATACATCATACTAAATCATCCTAATGCATGCAGTGGCATAATTCCCCCATCACCAGAGGAATACCCAATTTTGGGGCTTAATCTTCTGAGGCTACTGGTCCAGAATAGAATTGCAGAGTTCCACACTGAGCTGGAGCTTCTGCCAGCCAAAGCACTAGAGAATCTTTGCATCAAGCATGCAGTTGAGCTTGAGCAGTCCTTCATGGAAGGCGCCTACAACCGAGTGTTGACTGCTCGGCAGGCAGTCCCACATGAAACCTATGTGTACTTCATGGACCTTCTCGCAAAAACAGTTAGGTATGTGGGTTGCTGATACTACCGCTTCCTGTTTGATCTATCGGTGTATGCTATATGCAGACCCTTACTGTGATTTTGTATGCATGCAGAGATGAAATTGCTGGATGCAGCGAGAAGGGGTACGATTACCTGTCAATAAGCGATGCGAAACAAATGTTTATGTTCAGTTCTGACCAAGAACTGCAACAGTACATCGCAGAGGTAAATTCCATCCCCTTCCATTTTCCATGTCCCCATGTGAATTATGTGGTATCCACAACAGATTCTAAGTACTATGTTGTCCACAGGAACACCCCGAGTGGGATGTCAAGAACGGTTCAGTCTTCTTCCAAAAGGTGAAGGAGTCCCAGCCCTGCAAGGAGATACCGGCGGCGCCGGTCATCACCCAGACCCTCGGCTACGCGAGGGAATTGGAAAGGATTGTGTGATTTACTTTTGTTGTCTTTCGATCATGTGCCCTGTACTATCAATACGTTTGCCATAGCTTCTGGTCGCAGCTTTGGACTGTCGATTCCAATGATGAAGAGCTGGATTATTGGGTTGTATTTCCTTAAAATCATTTATTTGCTCTGACTGTTTCTGAATGTTGATGCTCTGCCTTACGCACAACAGTTAACTGTCGAGTCAAAATGGCAAAAGTAATGTTCAAATCACGCCTGCCGTATTACTTTTCGTATGTTAACCTAGAGATCCTCGTTGCTCCTGCCTCACAAAGATGAAAGACGCGTGGACCTGGGGAAGTTGGGAATCCCACAGAACTCTGCCAGATCACCAAATCTGTATCCGTATTCAAAGCAATTGTATGGGTTACCCGTTCCTGCAAAAAAGATGGATATTTTTACTAGTTTATACGAGTAGTGAACGAAATGTCATCGAATATTACACGTTGATCAGGTGACCATGGCGTTTGGAAAAAAAAATTGTTAGTTAGCTTTCTTACACCAACTATATCTTGGCATCTTAGCTTGCATTTACAGCGTTTGCAGATCTATTTGTTTTTGTGATTGTGTACTTCAAGCAAAATGTCCATCTTTTGACAACAGGAAGAGTACAATGATAACATTTAGATCTCTATATGCAAAAAATACCAATGAGATGGTTTGCGGAAGGACTATATGTTCTGCCTTAACTAAAACACCAATCATGCAAAAACTATGTTTTTCATAGACAGTTATAAACATAGAGATGGTTTGCGGAAGGACTATATATGTGTGAGCCAACATCTCTTTTAACGTGAATAGGAGATGCCAAAGGTGGATGCTCTTTAACTAGCAATGGAACACCACAAATCGTTGCTTTCAAGATGAAACTCCTCCAATCCTTTCTTCTCAATTCAAAACACCAATGAGATGTTGGCGGAGAACAAAAACAATGCTTGGGTTGAAGCAGAAAACTGTAACCATGAGGAGTAGCAGGTCTTGCCTTGCCGAAGAGGAGTAGCAGGTGTGGGTTGCAACAGGGAAGAAGCGACTTAGATTCAGGGTGGAGCGGCAGGTGCCGGTGAGGAAAGAAGTTCGTCGTCGCGGAGGCGGCCGGAGATGGAAAAAAACGTGGAGGAGCAGCACGAGAGTGGTGGCATAGAGCTGGAGGTACACACCGCTGCGCTGGTCTGGTCACAGCGGCCGCCGGGGATATATGCCTCCACGATCTGATTTGGCTCGTCTGTATTTTCCCCTCAAATCTCATCAGTTTGGCACAAGTTTCTTCATTCTCTCGCACTTGTCCAAATTACATAAATTAGAAGTAGTGTGGCAAAATCGTTGTATCAATTGTCTGATTGTTTAAAGTGGTGTTGTACCGATTTGGCAGCTAGAGAAAATACACAACAGTAAAGATTGTTGAAACTTGGAGAGTTGGATTTGAAGAGACCATTGGACGCCACTAGAAAATTCTTGCTTTCAATTATGAGGTTGAAATTAATTTTGCGGCACACGGTACAAACACATGCTCACAAATACGTGCATACACTCACCAGACTGAATCCAAAAAACTGCTATTGACGGAAACATTGCTTCCACATTTATGAGACATCAAAGCGTTAAACCTGAAATTTATTCTTGGCAGGCTGGAGGTGCCACCATCCCAACCATCTAACCATAGATTGGTTCTCGTATGATGTTAAATTATGCAAAGTGAAAATTAAAACGCTTTGGAAATATTATGTGATTTCTATATACTTGAATAATTTAGTTCATTTTATATTTACACTAGAACAACATGTGTAACGATACAAAGTTATGAGGCCTAGCAACGCACCAGCATTCAGCTACATAGAGCTAGTTTGGGAACGACAATATGTGTGAGCCAACATCTCTTTTAACGTGAGAGTAGATGCCAAAGGTGGAGGCTCTTTAAATAGCAATCGAACACCACAAATCGTTGCTTTCAAGATGAAACTTTTTTTAGATAAAAGGCCTGCTGGCCCAACGTTAAATTAGTAACGCTTTCTACGGTGAAAATGGTACATGATGTTGAATCCATCTTACAAGATCGATCCACACATCCACAGGAGCTAACAAGGAAGCTACAACTAGACACGCGAACAACAAGAATGGCTATTACACAGACTACGCTGAATCGGAGCAAAGCAGGAGATCAACAGTGTCGGGCCGGAGCTCACCCAAGAGTGAACCAATGAACACGCACGCCGTCAACCGCCCTCCACCGGCGTAGACGGCGCCCCCAGAGGCCGACCACCACCGGGAACCGGCCACCGCTGCCCACAACCAACAAGCAGCTCCAGGTAGCACGACGAGGGAGCAGGACGCGAAGCAAGCCTTGCCGGAGATCGCCAAACGAAGACCCACCATCCGAAGACAACGCACCTCCGCCACCCGACCAACGGAGAGCCGCCTTCTGCGAGCTCCAAGACGGTGTCTTCATGAAGAGTATGACACCAAAGTGCCGCCACCGCCAGATCCGAGGATCTAGGGTTTTCACCTGGAGCCCGTAGATGGACAGAGAGAAGCCCATCGATGCCTTCAGGAAGGTCACGGCGTCCGCGGACGTCGCCGTCGTGGCCCAAGCGGGCAAGGGTTTCCCCTCGACAAAATCTCTCCACCATCTACAGATGGGACCAACCAAAGGTCGACCCACCACCGCAACACACTTCTCGCCGGCGCCACGCCGCCCTCACGGCCGTGGACACTGGCCAGCACCCGAGCCTCTGGCACGCCCGCCAACCAGCAATCTCCCACCTTCCACGGCCGCCGCCCAGGTGTCCAAGCGCACGCACCTCAGACTGACGAAGAAGACACGACACCGCAGCGAAGATTCCGGAGACGAGAGATGGCGAGGGGTGGTTCCACCAGCCAGATCGGCGACCGACAGCCCCCTGGCTGCTGGCGCCCTTAGATCTGGGGGCAGATCGGAGCACGGAAGGCCTAGGGCCCCGCCCGAGCACCCGTCCCCCACGTCTCCACCAAGTCGCCGTTGGAGCCCCGCACCGCGCCGCCCCTGACCTCCACCCACCGGAGGGGCGTCCGCGCGCGTCACCTGCTGCCGGGGAAGCGCCTGACAGCACCGCCCCCGCAGCGAGTATGCCGAGATCTTGAAGCCACCACGCCGCTGCCGCACGGCCACGCCACGACGCCCATCAACCAGCGCCGCACCCCCGCCGACCGCCGCAGCCCGCGCCACCGCACCCAAGCGAGAGGAAGGAGAGTCCCCGCCGCCGCCTACGACACCGAGGCTTCGCCCTGGTGCGCCCCCTGGCGGCGGCGAGGGAGGGGAGAGGGGGAAGGGGAAGGCCCGGCGGCGCCCGATCTAGGGTTTCGCCTTGCCGCTCGCGGGAGCGGGCAGGACGAAAACTGTCTGCCCCCCTTCAAGAAGAAACTTCTCGAATGGTTTCTTCTCAATTCACAACACCAATGCGATGTTAGCGGAGAGCAAAAACAATGCTTTACCATGTATTGTACCAACGGTGGCTTTATTGTCCAGCTCGGCCCTTCCTCCTGTAACAAAGTGTCTCATTCACACAACCTGAAATTGAGTACCACGTTGTTCGTGGAATAGTTTGCACTGAAAGTTTTGTATGTAGTTATAGTGCACGATAAGTATGTTTCAAGGCTCTTTGATGTAACAGTATATTTGATGGTGTTCTCACGAGGAAGATCATTCACACTTGGAGGCCACATCTGCATCTTAGACGCATACTATGTCTTGTAAGTCTGGCCTGGCACGTCGAGAAACCAAGTCACCAGAGTCTCCGAAGCACTGTGCATTGGTATATATTATAGCTGATTGCACCTCGAGTGTCTTAGGCCTTGAAACTAACATAAACACCCTTGACATGCATGTCGTGTTTCAGTGCTTCATTACGAGCATCTCCAACGCTAAATTTTGACGCTATAAAAGCACTTTGCAGCGTGTTTCATTCGTGTTTCGCGCGAGGCCATATTCTTCTCCGACAGAAGCTCTAAATTTTGGAGCTGTAAAACTGGGTAGTTGTTTCTACGCGCGATTTATACCGCGCACTCTTTTCGGCGCGGTAGATATAGTGCACGAGATAGCGCTTTTGCAGCGCGCTCCACTTTACAGCATCGGTTGCAGCATCCGTTGGAGCATCGACTTATGCCTCTCGCGCGATAAACTGCTCACTTTTTCGGATACATCGCTGGATACAACGCCTGTTGGAGATGCTCTAAGACCAGTTAAGGACCAAGTGCATACACTTTACCTTTGGGCACTATATGCATGGTTTATATTATAACTGCATTTTTTGCCCCTGTACAGTTTTCTTGGTTTACACATATTCTTATGATCTATTTGCTTACAGTGTCATCTTTTTTTAAATAAAGGGAATATATTAATATTTGCTTAAAATGTCATCTTACCAGCTAAAATCGTTCCACCCGTGAATGTGCTCGCAAAATAAAGTTTCTGTTTTGCTTGATATTCTGCATAACGTTTTCGCCAGCAGATACTCTCATCAATCAAGATGTTACATGAGCTTTCCATGTGTTACATGCAACGCTGCCAAGCTTGCCATCCTCGGCTTTGAACACAAAGAAATCCGGCGGTCTGATATCTTGGAGAGGGTTCTTTGTTTCTCAAATATCTTTACTAGATGCCCTTTTACTAAAACTTAACTCAAACTACTTTATTTTATTATGTATATTAAGTTTTAATAACAACACCCGGAGCAGCCAAAGTATACTTTATAGAGTGATATATTTGATACTCCATCCCTTTTAGTTTGTGGCCCAGTATTAAAATGTAAATGAATTTTCAGTTCGTAAAGCCCTTTGCTTAGAGAATTTGCGAAAGATTACAGTCACACTAATATGTCTAATTTTGGATCCTTGGTGAGTAGTTAAAAAATGCATCAAGAAGAGGGGTGATTATGCATGCTAAATTAGGTCTTCCTTGGTTAGTGTATACAAGTGAGCCATGCAAACCTAAAGTGAGGGAGTATGTTATATGTATATTGTCAGGAACTCGCGTACTCATTCAATCAACTATGGTGAATCGACCGTAGCATGATTAATCGCGTAAGCTGTACCCAATCGCCCGACACTGGTGTGGACACACATGTCCATCCGGACCAAAAATGAGAACGGTTTCTTGAAGTAACTTTTTGCTCTACCCAAGGTTGCCCATCATGCAACAAGCACTATTTTGTAGACGCAATATGCATGTTCATGTCATGCTGAACTAGTGGAGGTCAGTGATTTGTATCGTGTGCCACCGCTGTTTTTTCGGTGACTAAGAGAGAGACATGGGATATAAGCGCCCCCACCACCTCCTTTAAAGAGCAATAGCGAATATCACATATTTGCTGCATCCTGAAAGAGACACAGCTCAGCGCCTCTCTTTTGACAACAATAATTTGAGATATGGGAGGAGAACAAAAGCATCCTTCGCCTTCATATCTTTACTCTCATCATGGAGCGCGTCGTGACGGTGACAATTGGATGGAGCCGACGGAGTCTCCATAGGCGGCGGCTTTATGTAGCAACTCGGGGAACTCCGGCGCACCGAGGAAACCACTTCTCGATAGTATACTTGACCTGTCTTTAACACCAGACACGTATGGGATTTATACTGTGGAAGAGAAAGATAGAAGAGAGGGAAGGCCTACGTCTCGAGCACACGAGCGAATTGCATAGAAATCAGTTCTTATCGACAGCCTTTTGCCGTTGTATAGAAGCTCATCGCGTAATATGCCTAGAAAATCTCGTGTCCAGCTTTTCCACGGTAGACCAGAGATCTAAATCTAATCTTAGTTAACTGAATCTCCATACTTTACGGTGCTTTACCGATGGCCAAGCATATATGAGTCATTGTAGACCAAGTTTGTACTACTCCTGTCTCTAAAGAAAAAATCCGTACTACTTTTTTCCACTCCTCTTTTGCGATAAGTGGTATTCTTTTCCACTGACGTGGAGGCAAGTTGCAAACGACGTGCGTCTCAACCAATGTACATGCGCGGTGGGCAGTCGAAGAGAGATGCATGCACGCGACAGTTTCTGTGGCGCGCAAGCTCATGCATATGTCCGAGCGCGATGGGCAGTTGAATGTACTGAGCAGCGTGAGCCGGTCAGTCCCTCCACATGTGTAGTTCGTACTTGGTCCGTGGATTTGCTGAGATGCCGCTATTCGGATTGTTCTCGGCACCAATCCGTCCAACAAGCGTGTAAAGCTGTTCGCGACACAAAAAAGGTTCATCTCTTCAGAAATGAATAATCATTGTTGCCTTTGCTCCAGTCAAGGTTAGACAAGCAAGACCATCCTGAACAAAGTAACTTTTTCTCCTAGATGTATGTAACACATGTTCGATGAAAAATGGTTATGAAACCTAAGTCAAACTTGTGTGATGAAACCAAATTTCAAAAATGGTCAACCATTTGCTAAGTTCGTGTGATGAAGCAAATATATATATCAAGGATAAGACTATGCTCAAACATAGATGAAGTTCTAGTTAATCCATGTGAATTCACCTTTATCTTGATAAAAATGACATATCTGGAAGGGGGCCTGTTCGAAATTGTACACAAGATGTCTTTCTTCACATCTGTACAACAGATTATTTGACAGTGTAGTTATAGATGATTCAAACATTAGTACATCTTAAGTGTCCAACGCATTCTATATGCTCACATTTTCATATAGTCGTGCATCAATAGTGGAAGTGATGGCACAATTGCTTTTCCCGTGGGACATATACAGAGCAAACTTTTGCGTGCATACCTCAAATAAGACATGACACATGTGCTTTCCTTGTTTCTGTTTTTTTAAGTTTATCGATTAAAAATGCCAAAATTCATAAAATTATTTGGTGGCAATATTTATCTCGAATTAATATTTGATAGAAAATAACGGAAGGCGGTCACATTCTAGTTTTGGTTTACTATTTATTAGGCAGTGGATTTCATCTATATAGAAACCATTTCTTCTATACTGTTTTTCTCCAAACCACTAAACTCAGGTATGGAAGTTTTTACATGCATCCTATGTCACACTAGTGTACATGCTCTAAGGTGTGGAAAAGGGTTGACTAATGACAGTGGCTAAAGCATTACAATTTGTTGGTGTAATGTTATAACCTGCCTCACCACTAGTTGCTTAATTAATCACACCTTTATCCCGTTGACGTGGGCATTACCCTTCGGGTAACCAGTATTGCCTTATCTGGTGTTGACAAATTGGAGGCCCATGAAGGTACCTGAAGGCGAGATGGGCCACTAGGTCGGCGCATCAGAAGATTCCTTGACGGGCAAGACAAGGAAGCGAACAAACAAGGAAAGATTGGATCTAAACTACTGTAAACCTAGTCGTCCTCGGTTAGGACCCTTGAGACCTGGCCTCCTATATAAAGGCCAGGAGAGGGGCTGCCGAGGGGGACGAACAATCTTAGCAACCTTAGCCAGGAAAAGCTTAGAGCTAGGTAACCCTAGCAACAGCAATCTCGACTAGATCTCAGCCGAACTATTCGGCACCCCATTGTAACCCATTGTCTTCATAATAAAAGAACAGACAGGCAGGACGTAAGGGTTTTACCTCATCGAGGGCCCCGAACCTGGGTAAATCGCTCTCCCCGCTTGTCTGTGAACCGATGTCTCGTGTCAGCCTACAGGATTCCATCAACCCTAAGCCCCTATCGGAGGGCATTGGCGAGGAGTACCCTCGACAATTGGCGCCGTCTGTGGGAAGCCTGTCGGCACAAGGCAGGTCATCGGCAGCACCAGTTACGTCCGTGGCGTTCTTACTCGAGTCACCGACGCCAGCAAAGTCAAGAGACCCGATCCGCTGCGGATCCTTCGAATTTGTGCCGCACCGCGAAGAGCTTCACCCGAATTTTATGGCATCGTCTCGCAACACGGAAGTTGTTTTCGGTGGCATCCACTTCGTCGTTGATTCCGGAGGTTTTCTCCGCCTCCCCGGGGCCGGCGCGTCCCACTCAAAGGCTGAGCCTCAGGAAGGTATCCCTTCGGCAGCAACCCTAAAGGCTTCGCCCAGAAGCATACGAGAGGGCAACCGGGAAAATCTCGATGCCACGGCTGGACAAAGAAAGAGACGAAGGAGTTCGCACCGTGAAGAGGAAGGCCAAACAGCAGTCCACTCTCGATGCTATGACATGTCATCAATCAGAGGACGCACTCGTTCTCCACACCTCTCAGCTACACAGCAACTTGAAGCACCGTGTTATCTCCACTCTTATTTCGATCCTAAGGATGGTCGGGAGAAGTCCAGCCATCTGTTAAGGAACTGCCGACACTTCCTTGAGATTCGGCAGTTCTGCGACGATCTTAGAGCTGAAGCCACATCAAGAGTTCGCATAATAGAAGAGAAAGCGAGGTCCTGTGGTCATCAGCCAGAGCCATATGTACCAGAACCATACGAGCCAATGGAAAAAGACGAATATGAACCAGTCGAGGCATTCCCAAAGATGCGTGGACAGATCAACATGATCCACAAAACCAGCTTTTCGAAAAGAGAAATCAAAAAGTTCTCCCGAGAAGTAAAATACGCAGAAGTTGCCATGGTTGATACGCCGGATTTTATCGATTGGTCAGATCAGAGCATCACCTTCAGCAGGGCGGATCACCTGAAGGCCGTCCCAAGGCCCGGTCACGCGGCCCTCGTTCTGGAAGCACAGATTGGAGGATACAATATGGGCAAAGTATTTATGGACGGTGGAAGCGACTTGAACCTGTTATTTGCCAGCACAATGAGGGCAATGGGTTTAACAGTCGACATGCTAAAAGAATCCGACACAGGGTTCCACGGCATTATACCGACTCGACCCGCCTACTCGCTGGGTAAAACATCATTGGACGTAGTCTTCGGCACGCCCAGTAATTTCAGGAAAGAAAGGATTGAGTTCGAGGTAGTCGATCGAATCTCAAGACCACGCCATCCTCGGCAGACCTGCGTTTGCCAAATTCATGGCCGTGCCTCATTATGCATACCTGAAGCTAAAGATGCCAGGCAACAACGGGACCCCAATAACCGTTCACGGCAGCTTCGCTCGGTCAGACAACTGCGACAGGGAATTTCAGAAGATCGCCTCGAAATTTGGAGCCAAGGAAGAACTCAACGCGATCGACGCCATTACAGATCACACACAGCCACCAGCCGACAATCGAAACGCAAGATCCGATGAGTTCGATACTGCAAAGGAAACCAAGAAACTGCAGGTGCACCCTACTGATCCAAAGAAGACGGTCAATACTTCGGCTGACCTTACTGACGCATAGGAAAGCGCGCTCATCGAGTTCCTCCGTGAGCGCTGGGAGATATTTGCATGGGAACCATCCGATATGCCAGGTATCCCCAGGGAACTCGCTGAGCACGCCCTAAATGTTGACCCAACTGCCAAACCGGTACAGCAATCAATGCGATGATTCTCTGAACCGAAGAGAAGAGCAATTGGGGAAGAAGTTAATCGGCTCCGCAAGGCGGGATTTATTCGGGAGCTTAAGGAATCTGAATGGGTGGCCAATCCCGTCATGGTGCCAAAGAAGGACACAACCGCCCTCCGCATGTGCATCGATTACACTGGCCTTAACAAGCATTGCCCAAAAGATCATTTCCCATTACCTCGAATAGACCAGATAGTCGACTCCACGGCCGGGTGCGACCGTCTTTCTTTCCTCGATGCATACTCTGGTTACAATCAGATCAAGCTAAAGAAGGAAGACCAAGAGCTAACCGCGTTCATCACCCCACACGGCGTTTTCTGTTACAACGTCATGACCTTCGAGCTGAAAAATGCAGGAGCCACCTACCAACGCTGCATGCAAGCTTGCCTTGCGGAGCAGATTGGAAGAAATATTGAGGTTTACATCGACGACATCGTGGTGAAAACAAAGCACGCAGCCACACTCATCGATGACTTACGGGAAACCTTCGACAATCTGGACAGATACAAAATCAAGTTGAATCCCAAAAAATGCTTCTTCGGAGTACCGGGAGGACAAGTACTTGGGTACTTCATATCAGCCAGAGGAATCGAAGCCAATCCCTTAAAAATCAAAGCCATTCTTGATATGGAGCCACCAAAGAATCTGCACCAAGTGCAGCAGTTGGCAGGCCGGCTAGCAGCACTCGGCAGGTTCATTGCAAAACTAGGGGAGAAAGCCTTGCCCTTCTACAACCTGATGAAGAAATCGGAAAAATTCGAGTGGACTAAGGAGGCACAGGAATCCTTCGACAACTTGAAGAAAATCTTATCGACCTCCCCAGTACTCGTGACTCCGCGCGAGAAGGAGACGTTGCTCATGTACATAGCTGCAACAGCACAAGTCTTCAGTAGCGTCCTAGTCGTCGAGCGAGAGGAAGCAGGGAGAGTTCACGGTGTGCAGAGGCCCGTTTATTACCTCAGCGAAGTGCTCACTCCTGCAAGGCAGTGGTATCCCCATCACCAGAAGCTAGCGTATGCAGTGTGGCGGTCGGCTCGCAAGTTGCGGCACTACTTCACGGAGCACCCGATTAAAGTCGTAAGCGAAGCACCCCTGAAGAGCATAATGACCAATCCGGAAGCCACGGGTCGAGTATCCCAATGGGCTATTGAACTAGCACCACATGACATAACTTACGTTAATCGAACGGCGATAAAATCCCAAATCCTCCCAGATTTCGTGACAGATTGGATCCAATCCCAGACGCCGGCAGTACCCGATATGTCAGGATCATGGATAATGTACTTCGACGGGTCAAAACGAAGCACGGGTGCAGGAGCAGGAGTGGTGCTAATATCACCGCAGGGAGATAAGATGAAGTACATACTACGCATGAATTTCTCTCTGCCGACAAACAATGAAGCAGAATACGAAGCACTGTTGCACGGAATGAAAATGGCAAAGGCGTGTGGTGCTACTCGTCTGGAGATCTACGGAGACTCAAACTTGGTGGTGCAGCAGTCGATGAACCTTTGCGACGCAGTCAGCGACAACATGATCGCCTATCAGCGGCTGTATCAGAACATGGAAGCTAAATTCGAAGGATGCGAGCTCAAACACATCGGCAGAGCCAGTAATGAGGAAGCCGACACTTTGGCGAATATCGGATCCACATGCTCTCCCATCCCAGACGGAGTGTTTTACGAAGTGATCACTCAACGATCGATAAAAGAAAAAACGTCGGCACCTCCAAAGTCATCGGCTGATGAATCAGAGGCAAGCTCAAAGCAAACTCCTTCGACTAAAGAACCCCCAACTCCTCCTGCCGAACAAGTCCTCCTCCTCGAGCCACTATGGACCCAACCGTTCCTAGCGTATCTAACAAAGCAAGAGCTGCCAGAGGACTCTGTGGAAGCTAGGCGAATCATCAGGCGTTCAAAGGCCTTCACCGTGATAAATGGTGAGCTTTACAAGCGTAGCACTTCAGGGATCTTCCAAAGATGCATTGCCATTGACGATGGAAAAGCACTGTTGCGCGAGATACACGAAGGAACCTGCGGACATCATGCAGGGAGTAGGGCCCTTGTGGCAAAAGCCTTCAGGGCAGGATTCTACTGGCCAACGGCAGCGTCGGATGCTAGGGATCTAGTCATGAAGTGCGATCCCTGCCAACGTTTTTCACCAAAACCACACGCTCCTGCAACGGACCTAATGACAATACCCTTGGCATGGCCTTTCGCTCAATGGGGACTAGATCAAGTTGGGCCGCTGCCAAGATCATCACCCGGAGGACACACGTACTTGTTGGTAGCAGTCGACAAATTCACTAAGTGGATCGAGGCGGTACCTGTGCGAAATCAAAAAGCTGAAACAGCGGTCCAATTTTTCAAAGGAATAACTTGTCGATTCGGTATGCCCCACAGCATCGTCACAGATAACGGCTCCAATTTCGATTCCGAGGAGTTCAGGAAATTTTGTGATAATGGAGGAATTAAATTGAAATTTGCATCAGTCTCTCATCCCCAGACCAACGGCCAGGTGGAAAGGTGTTGCCTGCCAAAACTCACCGGCGAGCAGTGGTTAAGCAACACGAAGAGCCGGGAGACTCCCAAGACCGCTTAGTGGGCCCTGGCGCCTCGCGTCGTCCCGCAAAGTCCCAGAACACACGTCCTGGCGATTGCAAGGGCGTGCCACCTGACCTATACCTGATCAGGAAGGTGTTGGATTGCTTCAACTAGTCTCCTGCATGGTAAACACGTAAACATTAAATACGAGCCCGATCGGCTCTCAGGTTGCCCTGTGGATCGGCTTAAAGAGCCGATCGCCCCATGGTTCACGTTGGATTTACGATGACATGGGGCTCCTGCTTGATCAGAACAAAGCTAAACCAATCTACGACAGTTTAGGGTTTTCACCGCATAATCGGAACATCCTACGCGTAGTTAGGCCTAGCAGATACGAAAGATGATGGAAACTATCCCTAAAAGAGGCCTAAAAACCAACGTTAACAATTCCCGGAACATCCCTTATAGGAACGGTAAAACAACACCTCACGCACTACCGGATCATCCAACCCCAGCATAAGGCCTAATCATGCAGATATTAAACTAATCCTTGAAACAAGGAGCAACTATAACAGATTGGATCTACTAAGTAACGAATAAGCAAGGTGCTGCCCTTACACCTATTCAGGTGTAAGGACAGCTAGATATCGAGGGACGGCATTGCTAAGCAAATATGCATAAGAAAAGCATCAATGCAAGCCCCAGAACATCTACGATAAATAGTGCTACTCACCATCAACAACGCTTCAGCACGAGTAACACAAGGTAATCGAATAAATGTGTACTGCCTAGATCGCAAGATGCGATCTAGGCAGCATGATGCTTACCCGGAAGAAACCCTCGAAATAAGGGGTGGCGATGCGCCTGGTTTGTGTTTGTTGTGAACGCGATTGTCCTCCTTTCTCAATAACCCTAGATACATATTTATAGTCCGTAGACTGTCTAACGTGGGCATAAACCCAACCGTGTACGAGCTAGACTCTGTTTCTTAATCCTAACCGACACGTACACTACTATTATTTACAGATACACGGGCACACTGGCACAAATTCTAGCCCCAAGGCCGATTCAGAAACTCCTCTTAGATGTAAATCTTCCAAGCCCATCTTCATCACGGCCCAACTCCAATGCGGTCAAATTATTGTGATAACACATGCCCCCCCTGGTTTTGGCAATAGTAATTCCAAAACCACTCTGTTTTTTCCCTCTCTTCGTCGTGTCAAATCGGAGCAGAACAGAACCGCCACGGTACCCCTTCATCATGATACCTTGCCCTCTCAACTTCTCCGCACGATTTGACGGTTTTGGCACCACATCCTCGGGAACCGCTGCAGCATTGAATCATCTCCACTATATCGCCTCTATTTTAACCGCATCCTGCAGTTCACTTCTTCATCCCCTTCGCATTAGCACTCCAAAAGCCCTCCTCTGCCACCATGTCTTCTTCCTCCTCTGCCTCGTCGGGTCTTTCCGTCCAGTCCTCCCCCTCCCGCGAGCCGACGCCGGAATGGGACCCACAGGAGGCCCACGAGGCCTACATTCGCCGCGCCATAGAAGACGGGGACGAGTCCAGCCACGACTTCTCCGTCTGGTCTGAGGACGATAAGTCCTTGACCGGCGGGGAAAGTGACCTCCGCTTCCTTGCCGACGGGGAAACGGAGGAGGAGAGCGATGACGGTCGCTTCTCCTGGGACGACTTCACCTCCTTCGAAGAGGAGGAGGAGGAGGAGGACGACGACACCTCCTCCGATGAACCGCCGGCCAAGCGCTTCTGCCCCTGGCCGGGGAACCTCAGCGACTTTGACAGCGATGACGACGCTGACGAGGAGGACGAGGACAACGAGGGCCCTGCCGGCGGCCGCGGCAGCAGCGATGATGAGCCAGCCGGGAGTAGCGCCGACAGCGGCGACGACGGCGACGACGAGGGCAGCGACGGCCCATAGATAGGATCCTTAGCATAGGATCAGTAGTAGTAGATGGGGCAATGTATCCCCTGGTACTTCCTTTTGAGAGCAATCAGCTCTTTATGTAAGAAATCCCGTTATCATGAAGAATTTCCTTTAATTTGATTTTGCCGATTTCCTTTATACTAATTTAGCCGATTTCCCCTCATACTGACTTTGCCGATTGTCAACTTGGTCAATGCTCAATGAGCCGATGACAACGCATCGGTCCCTCACGATAAATTACGAGATAGGTCAATTTAGTCACCCCAAACGGTAACCTGCAAACCTTGCTCAAATTCAGATCCCCAAATTTCCAATCGAACAGGTCCAGACCGCAGTCGCGCGAACCCTAGATCTTGGACACGCAAACCCAAACTCCGCAGCGAACCCAATGGCGGAATCATCCAGCGCCAACGCCACAGTCTCTGGCCTGAAGGTAATCCTTAACCATCCCAAGTCACCTGAGCGTAATGTTAGATTTAACGGCAAAACTCCTGAATTAATGCCTGGTCTCATCATTAATTTTAGGTTTCAGACATTCTTCTGCGCATCCTTCTCTTCCAAATTCCCTTTGCCTTGGTCCCCGTTCCACCGAAAATCCATCCAATTTGATTTCCTCCGAGGCCAATAGGATTCCCTTCGTGAACCAAAACCTGGATCTAACCTCCTGGGCCGACTGCTTACGAGCCTGGCCTAACCCTCCTGAGGACTGGGTTTCTTGGTACAATAGAGTAGCCAAAACTCACCAAGCCAAATGGGAAACCACAGGAATAGCCGATGCTCTGTCTTTATCATTGTCTCCCCTTGAGAAACATGAAAATCTCCTGAAAAACATCGGCTACTTTTGGTCTGACGCGCTAAACTGCTTCATGTTTGGCCATGGCCCCATGACGCCAACCTTGCTGGACGTGGCCATGATCACTGGCCTAGACATTTCATCCCCCAGCCCCTCTGCTTTCATGCTGCCAAAGGTGCCATTCAAACTCTCCTCTAAGGAAGAGTGCACTAACTGGGGTGCCTATCTTAGACGCCACATGAAAACCAAGGGCCCTGTAACCGAGAAAGAACACACGGCCTTCTTGAACTTCTGGTTGGAGCATTTCATATTCTTTGGTCCTTCCCTCGCTCCCACCAAGAATTATCTCTCTTTGGCCTATGAACTTGCCAAAGGCACCCAACTTGGCATTGGCAAGCTGTTTCTGGGAGAAGTCTATCGATACCTCCAACTGATGTCTGTTAAACTATTCTCCCAAAAGACAGTTAAAACGGGAGGCCCCTGGTGGTTTATTCAGTTATGGGCTCAACTGTACTTCCAGAACCACATCCCTAACTTTCCACCTTTGGCTACCTGCACCTTTCCAAACACCAACAGGAAGCCAATCCGCTGTACCAGCTACGGCCAAGCCTTGTACAGTCTTCCAGGCAGCAAACTGAACCCTAAGGAAGCATCAGGATGGTTCAGAACTTTTTACCAGGGCCTGGATGACCCTCTCTTCTTTCCTTATCAGGAGTCTGAAAATTTTGAAAACCCAGTCTCCTTCAGGTTAGACAGCTTTGCCGATGACGACAGCACTCGGTAGTTATATTCCATCATGATCCATCCCTGCTTCCTCCCAGTTGGCATGAGCACCTCAAACAGGATCATAAAACCTGGTTATGAATCTTACCAGCCGGTCGTAGTAGGCCGGCAATTCGGTCTCGGGCAGGTGTCTCATCACCTCTTTCTCCACCATCTAACTGAGAGCAGGGCTGACTTGCCTGATGTTATCACCAGTCAAAGATGTTACTCCTTTTTTGATGCTCTAGTCATCCCAATCCCTCACAATCTATCCTTCATCTCTTCGACTGATGACTTTGAGATCTGGTGGACAATGTGGAAGACCCATGCCTTTAGGAGAGCCCTAGGACCGTTGCTGAAACAACTTGACGCTGAAGCTGATACTTCTGCAGAACAGGTACTACTTGCTCGCAAAATTCCTTGCGATAGTTTCCAGTGATGCTTTATAACCCTGCTCTCTGTTTCTTTGCAGCAACAAGATGGCCCAGAGCCTATCAATGATGATGGATCCCCCTTCAAATTCCTCCCACCAGCTCCAGTGGTCCTCTTCTGCAAGAACTCACCACCTTTTAAAAAGGTTGTGATGCAGAGCCAGCCGATTCCAATAAAATCGGCTCCCAAGAGTAAAGACTCTCCAGGGCCAGCTGCCCCCCGAGCCTCAGTCAGGGTGAGAATAGCAGTGAGAAAAGTATCTGCCAGGAAAACTTTGAAGGGCAAAAACCCTGCGCCACCTCCAGAAAGCTTATATGTAAGCTGTTCTATATCCCATCTTGCTCCATTCATCCTTCTAGGCTTTTATAGCATGTCATTGTCCATTAATCCTTCTCTTGTAGACCTCTACTGAAGACAATACCAGCGAGGAGGCGCAGTCCAGCCGACGAGGCTCAAGCTCGGGCACCTCTGAGGACACCACCACGCAAAAACAGCCAGATGTGCCACCATCGGCTTCCAAGAAAAGGTCAGCCCCTGAACCTGCTGCCCCTCAAGCTCCCATCAAAACAGGGCAAGGAAGCTTACGCACAAAGAGTCAATGCACCAAGAGGGCTCAGAAGGATCAACAAACCCCTTCCTCGAACCAAGAAGCTTCAAATGTAACGGCTCTCCAACTCCTCCTAGCTTAGTTCTTGTGCTTTGCTGCCCAGATCGGCTCACCATCTTTTTTGTAGACTGATGAAACTTCCAGTGGGGATGTCGAGGAAGTTCTGATGCCCTCCACAACTCTGGAGGTAACAACCTCTAAAGGTGACATCGACCAAGTTGTCACCTTGGCCAAACCCCAGGCAGAGACGCCACAGCCGATTGCTTCGTCATCGGCTGTTCCCATGGTCATAGGAGAGGTATGCTCCCTTTGTTGAGCTTGCCCTTACCCTGATCTACAGACTCATGCTGCTTTTTGTTGTTTGTCAGGGCTGTGATCTCTCAGGCTTGCTGTCGTTCGACCCTGAATCTATCGAGCCGGCCCACTCCACAACACGTGATGAACCGAGCCCCAGCGTCATCGCTGACCAACTCCAACGCCTCAAAGCTCTGCTTTCTTCACCCATTGAGACATTAGTCGAAAACTCTGAGGAGGTGAAGAACATTCTTGAAGAAATCCAGCCTCACGTCCCAGTGACGCTGCAGTTGAAGCTCTGGCCAGTCGTGACGTTGTCTGCCTTCAGGTCAAGGGTGCAGTTGGCTCGTCAGAGAATCGACTTACGCCACACCCAACTCCCGCTGAAAGCCGATATTGCGGACAAATGTCAACGGCTTAATGAGAAAAAGGCAGCTTTGGATGCCAAGACTGACACCTCTGTCAGCACTGCTGAGCTTGAGATCTTGCGAAAGGAGCTGAAGGATCTCGAAGAACAGGTGCGGGTCACCAAAGAGCTCATCTGTGACAAGGAAGCTTCCATTGCTCGCTCCCAACGGGAAGCAGAAGGCCTTAAGGCTGAACTGAAAACTGACTTGGCAGAGATACGTGCCTTGAACAAGCAACTGGTGAAAGGCAAGGATGATGACGACAAGGCCGAGATCGCAGAGGTAGATCACGTCCGTGCTGGTGCACTCCGCGCCTTCGAAACTTTCCTTCAGTAGGGCCCGCGTATGTGGCAGTTTGTGCTTGTAATTCTAGAGTCGATGGTTGTGCATCGGCTTTTTATTCTAGAGTCGATGGCTGTACATCGGCTGTGCTTAAAAAATTTATATTTTTTCCGGCCGATCTACTTATGCATCGGCCCCGGTATTCCAATGTCCATCATCTTCGAGGAATATATCTTGAGCTGCTGGCCATTGACAGCCACTTCATACTTCGTAACCCCGTATCTTATCCGTTTAAGTGCCCCCCGAGCCGATTTTTTCAAATGGATTGAAGATATCGGCTCTTCGGACATCCTTTCTTAGATCAATGTTGAACACAGGCAAAATGCATATCGAGGATAATTTTGGCCGATTGCCAGAATCGGCCCCCTTTTTCATTGCAATGCTTGATGAGGGTTTACAACTTCTTGGTGTTTCACTATGGCTACGTGACATGCTCGAGATGAGACTCGTGCTTTTTATTTTTTGGGGCCGATCGCAGGGATCGGCCTTGCCACGTACACCTACTGATTTGGATCTTGCTACTCTATCAGGCCGGTGGATAAGACCAGCCTCACCCCGTTTTTTGAAGCTTCGATGCGCTCACAGCCGTCCAAACTGATTCCAGAGAGCGGCTCTTGGTCGTCTGCATCCCAAATATTCATGGCAGCTAGTGAGATCTCAATTGAGTCATCTACCTGAACAACCTCCACTTCATCTCCATCCCACTGTATGATGCATTGGTGCATTGTGGATGGGATGCAACAGTTGGCGTGGATCCAATCCCTTCCTAGTAGGACAGCGTAATTGCTTTTGCTGTCGACGATGAAGAACGAGGTAGGTATGGTTTTTCGGCCTACGGTCAGATCTACATTCAGAACACCTTTTGCTTCTGATGCTTGGCCGTTGAAATCGCTTAACGTGACGTTGGTCTTGATCAGATCGTCATTGGAGTGTCCCAAACGTCGTAGCATGGAATACGGCATTATGTTGACTGCCGCTCCCGTGTCAACCAACATCTTGCTGACAGGCTGCCCATCGATATAACCTTTTAGGTATAGAGCTTTCAAGTGCCTGTAGCTCCTCTCTCGTGGCTTCTCAAAGATCACTGGCCGTGGACCGCAGTCGAATTGAGCCACCGATACTTCCTCGTCTTTTGGAGCACAAAACTCTGACGGGAGTATAAACACCATGTTTGTATCAGCCGATGCCTCTGCATCGGCTTTTGTCTGTTTAGGGCGCCACACCTTCTTTGGCGGGCGCATCTCTGTCTCCAGCATTTGCTGAATTTTCACGGCCAGATCGGGCCGTGCCTTCCTCAACATGTACAGGTACTGTGCTTCGGCTTCCTCCAGGTTTCGTAGCCGTTGCACCCTACGCTTCTGAGAATGGCTGAGTCCATCAGGGCACCACCTTGGCCGGTGGTACCTATCCTCTTCTTCATCTGACTCCTCGAAGTCTTCATCTTGAGACGACTCAGCTCGTTTGTCCTGAGGTGGGAGAGGCCCTAGACGCTTGAACACTGAAACTTCATTTGTTCCCCTCCTCTACGGTCTACATTCTGGGCAGTTCTCGATTGTAGGCAATCGGCTCATTCCTGAGTCCCAACAGTGTTTAAAGAAGGGACAGTTCCAATGCCTATCCAAGTCTTCTTGCTCTCTATCATATCGACGATACCTCCTGTCATCTGCATCAGACCGACGATATCTTTCGTCATCCACGTCGTAGCACCGACGTCGGTCATACTGCTGCTCATATTTGTTAAGGAGATGCGCGGAGAGTGGTCGTTGATACCGCACGCTTCTCACTTCTTCTTCTGTCAGGTACCGTCTGTTATCATATTGGGGCCGGTCGCGTGGATCGGCCTCCTCTTTCTCCTTGCCACGGGAGTGACTGCTTTCTGCTTTATCCTTGCCATGGCGGGTCCCAGGCCCTGCCATGTTGACACCAAAAGAGAAACCTGGCTCGCATCTTAGGGAGTGACTGAGATCCACCATGTTGACGCCAGGAAACGGATGTGTGTCTACTTTCATGGCAAATTGTCCGAAGATTAATCGGCCTGACTCTATCGCCATTTGAATCTGTGCGCGCAACACTTTGCAGTCGTTGGTGGCGTGGGTGAACGTGTGATGCCATTTGCAGTATGGCCTACCGTTCATCTCTTGTGACGTAGGAATTTTGTGGCCTTCGGGTAACTTCAGCTGTTTCTCCTTCAGCAGCAAATCAAAAATTTGCTCAGTTTTGCTTAAATCGAAGTCAAACCCTTTTGGAGGCCCTGGTTGTTTCACCCATTTGCAGGACATGGGAACTGGCGTCCGAGTCCATTCAGCCACGGCGACTTCCTGATCTTCCGCAAGGTCTTCATCCTCCTCAGCGTCGACCAGGCCTATAGTGCGCTTGAACTTGTCTTGGTACAATTCTGGGTGGCGCTGTTCATACGAAGTTAGTCTCTGGACCATGTGCGCTAACGAATTGTACTCCACTTGGAACGTCAGATCCTTGAGTGGCGCTGCGAGGCCTGCCACGGCCAGCTTGACTGCTTCTTTCTCGGATAAATGAACCGAATAACATCGGTTCTTGACAGTTCTGAAACGTTGAATGTATTCAGACACCGTCTCTCCTCGCCTTTGCCGAACCTGCGTCAGATCGGCAATGCCCGCTTCGGTAGCTTCTGAATGATATTGTATGTGAAACTGTTCTTCCAGCTGCTTCCATGTCCGGACTGAATCTGGGGGTAACGAGGTGTACCACCCAAAAGCTGGACCCATGAGAGATTGGGCAAAGAACCTCACACGTAGCGGTTCTGATGCTGAAACCATGCCCAGCTGTGCCAAGTATCGGCTCACGTGCTCGATGGAGCTAGATCCTTCTGATCCACTAAATTTTGTGAAGTCAGGGAGCCGATATTTAGGAGGCAGCGGGATCAGGTCATACTCATTGGGATACGGCTTGGAATAGCCGATTGTTTTCTTCTTCGGCAGGATACCGAACTGATCTCTCAGGATTGCGCTGATCTGATCCACAGTAGGAGCTGTAGAGGTTGAGCTGTCCGGACTCGTTGTAGTGGCATATTTAGTTAGCCACGCCTGTTTCTCAGCATCTGCTCCAGAACTCCCTGCTGCTCCAGCAATCCCTCCTGCCGTAACCATCGCTCCTGCTCCGGCAATTCCTCCTGCCGAAGTTTGGATCGCGCGCGTCCAGTTGTTGCAGTCCGGCACGTATTGTTATCACCAGAATTTGACCGAGTCAGAGGTGGGCCGCGATCAAGATGGACTTGAAGAATATATATGGAAGAATATACGTGAATCGGCCTTATAAGCAAAGTTTGGGCTAGTTTGCCCTTGTATCTGTAATATAGTAGGATACGTGTCGGTTAGTTAGAATTTGTCTCGTGCACGGTGGGGATTATTCCCACGTTAGAAAGTCTACGGACTATAAATATGTATCTAGGGTTTATGAAATAAACAACAATCACGTTCACCAACAAATCAATCTAGGCGCATCGCCAACTCCCTTGTCTCGAGAGTTTCTTCCGGGTAAGCATCATGCTGCCTAGATCGCATCTTGCGATCTAGGCAGTACAAGTTTATTCGTCGTTCATGCGTTGCTCGTACTGAAGCCTTTTTGATGGCGAGCAACGTAGTTATCTTAGATGTGTTAGGGTTAGCATTGTTCTTCGTATCATATGCTGTCGTAGTGCAACCCTTATACATCTAGCCGCCCTTACACCTATCTTAGGTGTAGGGGCGGCACCCCGCTTGATCATTATTTAGTAGATCCGATCCGTTATGGTTGCTCCTTGTTCTTCAAGGATTAGTTTAATATCTGCATAGTTAGGCCTTACAAAGGGTTGGAGGATCCAGCGACGCGTAGGGTGTAGTTTGCTAGCCCTAGACAGGATGTTCCGGGGATCAACCTCGTGTTGGTTTTTAGGCCTTGTCTAGGATCGGCTTACGATCACCGTGCGTGACCGCGAGGCCCAATCACGAGTAGGATGATCCGATTATGCGGTGAAAACCCCAAATCGTCGTAGATCGTTTTAGCTTTATCTTGATCAAGCAGGACCACCATATATTCGTACACCTCGTGCGAATCATGGGTGGATCGGCTCCTTGAGCCGATTCACAGGACAACCTGAGAGCCGATCGAGGCTCGTATTTAATGTTTACGTGTATGCCATGCAGGAAACTAAGCGAGGCATCCCCATCACCTTCCTGACCAGGTATAGGTCAGGTGGCACGCCCTTGCACCAGCATCGGACGTGCGTGCCGGAGTTCTGTGCGGGCCGTCGCTCGGAGGGACCAGGGCCAGCCGCAGCCCTAAGTTGCTCCCGGCTCTCCTGTGTTGCCCGTCGCTGCTCGCCGGTGGGTTTCTGACCGCAACACATTCTGGCACGCCCGGTGGGACAATCTTCTACATCAACCACATCGCCATCTACATCTGAGATGGCGGACGGCACCCCAGTCACGTACGAGGATCTGACCGAGGAGCTCAAGAAGAAGTATGACGAGGTCAAAGCAATCCTCGAAGCCGACCTCATCGGCTCTTTTCACAGAACCCGTTCACATGGTATCAAGTGGAAAGGGTTCTCGCCTGAAGGTGCGCTGGATGGAATAGACCTATCCGCCCCATCAGAAGAACGCACGAGGTCCCTGCGTCAGGAGATTAACTACATGGTGGCTCACTCGCTGCACCGCCACTCTGAGAACCTGGTGAACACTTTGGAGCGTGTTGCTCTTCGGGTGATCTAGGAAATCATGAGGCACCAGTACTCTCCGTCAGGACCAGCTCTCGAGACACACCAAGGAGAGATGCCACTCCAGTCCCGTCCACCGCTGCCATTCGCGTTGGCAGCACCAGAAGTGCCGAATTCACCGGCATTCGTCGTCTACAAGATCGGTGGTGACCCTAGCGACTACCAGTTCTTGTACGAGGCGCCTAAGGAGATCCCTCACGGATACACGTGCACATACGTGCCAGACTGCAGTAACTGGGCACTCACAAACCAGACTGCAACAGCAGGGACTTCTGGAAAAGCAGGAGGAACTTCAGCGACAGATCTTGAGAAGCAGACGTGGCTAGCTAAATATGCCACTCCGACAAACCTCCAGAGCTCAGCTCCTGCAGTTGGCTCAGAGCTGAAAAAGCAAGCATGGCTGGCTAAGTACGCCACTCCGGTGAATCTTCAGAGTTCGACTCCTGCAGCCAGCACCGCGGATCAAATCAGTACCATACTGAGAGACCAGTTCGGCATGGTGCCGAAAAGGAGGACAATCGGCTATTCCAAGCCGTACCCCAACGAGTACGAGTTGATCCCGCTACCACCCAAATATCGGCTCCCTGATTTCTCCAAGTTCAATGGATCAGATGTTCCAGCTCCATCGAGCATGTGAGCCGATACTTGGCACAGCTGGGCACGATCTCAGCAGCAGATGAGCTACGTGTGAGGTTCTTCGCACAGTCTCTCACAGGATCGGCTTTCGGGTGGTACACTTCGTTGCCACCAGACTCGATCCGGACTTGGAAGCAGTTGGAAGAACAGTTCCACATGCAGTATCACTCGGAGGCTTCCGAGTCTGGCCTTGCCGATCTAGCACAAATACGTCAGAAGCGTGGAGAAACTGTGGCAGAATACGTCCAGCGCTTCAGAAATCTTAGGAACCGATGTTATTCGGCTCGTGTGACTGAAAAAGAAGCAGTCGAGTTGGCAGTGGTGGGCCTTGCATCACCAATCAAGGATATGGCCTCCCAAGCAGACTACCCTTCACTAGCGCACATGGTTCAGAAACTATCGTTATATGAACAGCGCCACCCGGACCTGTACCAGGACAAATTCAAGCGTGCGGTAGTCCTGGTTGAGGCAGATGAAGACGAAGGTTCTGCGGGAGATCAAGAAGTAGCAGTGGCTGAATGGACTCGGGGGGCAACCCCCGTGTCCTGCAAATGGGTTAAGCCACCAGGTCCGCCCAGAGGGTTTGATTTTGACGTGACTAAAACTGAGCAAATCTTCGACCTCTTACTCAAGGAGAAGCAGTTGAAGTTACCCGAAGGCCTCAAAATCCCCACGGTATAGGAGCTGAACGGAAAGCCATATTGCAAATGGCATAACTCGTTCTCCCATACCACCAACGACTGCAGGGTGTGGCGTCAGCAGATCCAAATGGCGATAGAACAAGGACGTCTGATTTTTAACCAGTACGCCATGAAAGTCGACACCCACCCCTTACCCGCCGTTAACATGGTGGAGTGCACTTACCCTGAAGGTTGCCAGCCAGGATTCTCGTTTAACATCAACATGGTAGGACCTGGACACCACTCTGGCAAGGATGGAGACGAGGGCCGCTGCTCTCGTAGCAAGGATACAGAGGAGGCCGCTCCACGCGATCGGCTCCGTCACGATGGCAAGCGCTACATCACAGAGGGAGAAGTAAGGAATGTGAGATATCAACGACCTCTCTCTGATCACCTCCTCAACAAGTATGTGAGTCAATATAGCCAACGCCGACGATCCAGCGACGATGATGATAGAGACCGTCTGGCTAGGGACGCCAGGAAACATCATCGGCATGATCGCGATGAGGAGGAGTACGAGCGCCGTGCCAAGGAAGAATCGAGGAAGCAAGACGACGAGGATAGGCACTGGGATTGCCCCTTCTTCAGACACTGCTGGGATTCAGGAATGAGCCGATTGCCTACAATCGGCAACTGCCCAGAATGTAGACAGAAGAGGAAGGATGCAGCTAACGTGTCCGTGTTCAAACGTCTAGGGCCTCTCCCACCGCGGAACAAGCACGCTGAGTCCCCTCGGGTGGAAGATCTCGAGGATTTGGAAGACGATGATGAAGAAGAAGACAAGTACCACCGGCCAAGGTGGTGCCCTGATGGACTCAGCCGTTCCCAAAAGCGTAGGGTTCAGCGACTGCGTGGCTTGGAGGAAGCCGAAAGGTTATACCTGCACACGCTAAGGAAGGCGCGGCCTGATCTGGCCGCGAAGATCCAGCGAACCCTGGATGAAGAGGGTCGACCACAAAAAATGGAGTGGCGCCCCAAGCAAAGGAAAGCCGATGATGAAACATCGGCTGGCACAAACATGGTGTTCATCCTTCCTACGGAGTTCAGTGCTCCAGGATTAGACGAGGCACCTGTGGCACAACTTGACTGCGGCCCACGGCCGGTTATCTTTGAGAAGCCACGAGAAAGAAGCTACAGACATCTGAAGGCCCTGTACTTGCGAGGTTATATCGATGGGAGGCCTGTCAACAAGATGCTGGTGGACACCGGAGCGGCAGTCAACATTATGCCATACTCTATGCTACGTCGGTTGGGACGCTCTAGCTCGGATCTGATCAAGACCAACGTGACATTGAGCGATTTCAACGGCCAAGCGTCTGACGCACAAGGTGTTCTGAACGTGGATCTGACCGTAGGAAGGAAAACCATCCCTACGACGTTCTTCATCGTCGATAGCAAGAGCACCTACGCTGTTTTGCTAGGAAGAGATTGGATCCACGCCAACTGTTGCATTCCCTCCACGATGCACCAATGCGTAATACAGTGGGATGGAGATGAGGTAGAGGTCGTCCAGGCCGATGACTCAGCCGAGATTTCAACGGCTGGCATGAACGCTTGGGAAACAGCAGGCCAAGAGCCACTCTCAGGTATCAATTTGGACGACTGCGAGCGCATCGACGTGACGAAGGGCAGGGTTAGGCTGGTCTTATTCACCGGCCTGACCGTGTAGCAAGAACAAACTGATGAGCAAACGTGGCGAGGCCGATCCTTGGGATCGGCCCCAAAGATCTATGAAGGAACATTACAAAACCTTCATTGAGCGATTCAATATGGAGGCCAATTCCAGCAATCGGCCAAAATTATCCTCACCACATGTTCTGCTTGTGTTCAACATCGATCTACTGGGCAGCGGTTTTACGTCGGCTGATGAGTTAGGAAAAATCAACATTGGTCCTGCCGGAGCCGACGTACAAATACAGTGCCTTGGCTAACTACAGAGCCGATATCTGCAGTTCCCTGACAGATTCGACTCGGGGGGCACCTAATCAGACGAACATGTGCGATACATGTGCGGTGAAATATTGGGGGCCGATAGAAAATCGGCCAGTAAAAAAAAATCATCATCACGATATATAGCCGATGCGCGGACATCGACTTTAGTACACTTACACAATATCTACCGGCTGCGTGTTCAAGACACGGATTTCGACCAGGTCGGTTTTCAGTTCAGTTGTGATGCCTTCTGCTTCCTCGAGGGAGTAAACAATGAGCCGATTTTGGTACCTGAACCTTCTCTTCGAGGACTTCCAACCCTTTGCGACAGTTCAGCAGTACTGGCAGAAGCATCAGTTTGGCATACAAGGCAGCCCTTTGCTCAGTAAGCCGTTGGTGTTTCGCCTACAACATCGGCTTTCAGCGGAAGAAAGGTGGTCAATGGAGGCAAGTGTGGCTGACTCTACGTGGTGGCTATCTCAGATTACCTGAGTTCAAAGCCCTCTGATCTGTGCATCCTCACCAATATTCTCGCCTTAACCGAGGCTCGGGGGGCAGCTGGCCTGCTAGTTGCTTTGTTTTTAGAAGCCGATTGGAGCGTCGTCGGCTGACCCTGTGATACGTCTCCGACGTATCGATAATTTCTTATGTTCCATGCCACATTATTGATGTTATCTACATGTTTTATGCACACTTTATGTCATATTCGTGCATTTTCTGGAACTAACCTATTAACAAGATGCCGAAGTGCCGCTTCTGTTTCTGCTGTTTTTGGTTTCAGAAATCCTAGTAACGAAATATTCTCTAATCGGACGAAATCAACGCCAAAGATCTTAGAATCCCCGAAGCATCCGTAACACACCAGAGAGGTCGAGGGGGCCACAGGCCCACCAAACTACAGGCCGGCGCGGCCAGAGGGGGGGCCGCGCCGCCCTATAGTTTGGCCCCCCTGTCAGCCCTCCTGCGCCGCCTCTTCGCCTATATAAAGCCCCTGGATCAGAAACCCTGATGCGTTCGACGAAAACTACAGAAACCTTCCAGAGCCGCCGCCATCGCGAGGCCAAGATCTGGGGGACAGGAGTCTCTGTTCCGGCACGCTACCGGAACGGGGAAGTGCCCCCGGAAGGCTTCTCCATCGACACCGCTGCCATCTCCACCGCCATCTTCATCACCGCTGCTGCTCCCATGAGGAGGGAGTAGTTCTCCATCGAGGCTCGGGGCTGTACCGGTAGCTATGTGGTTAATCTCTCTTCCATGTACCTCAATACAATGATCTCATGAGCTGCTTTACATGATTGAGATTCATATTAGTTTTGTATCACTACTATCTATGTGCTACTCTAGCAAAGTTATTAAAGTAGTTCTATTCCTCCTGCACGTGTGTAAAGGTGACAGTGTGTGCACCGTGTTAGTACTTGGTTTATGCTATGATCATGATCTCTTGTAGATTGCGAAGTTAACTATTGCTATGATAATATTGATGTGATCTATTCCTCCTACATATGCATGAAGGTGACAGTGTGCATGCTATGCTAGTACTTGGTTTAGTCTATTGATCTATCTTACACTATAAGGTTACTTAAATATGAACAAATTGTGGAGCTTGTTAACTCCGGCATTGAGGGTTCGTGTAATCCTACGCAATGCGTTCATCATCCAACAAGAGTGTAGAGTATGCATTTATCTGTTCTATTATGTGATCAATGTTGAGAGTGTCCACTAGTGAAAGTCTAATCCCTAGGCCTTGTTCCTAAATACTGCTGCGTTACTACTGCTTGTTTACTGTTTCACTGTGTTACTACTGCTGTAATACCACCACCATCAACTACACACCCGCAAGCTATTTTCTGGCACCGTTGCTACTGCTCATATATATTCATACCACCTGTATTTCACTATCTCTTCGCCGAACTAGTACACCTATTAGGTGTGTTGGGGACACAAGAGACTTCTTGCTTTGTGGTTGCAGGGTTGCATGAGAGGGATATCTTTGACCTCTTCCTCCCTGAGTTCGATAAACCTTGGGTGATCCACTTAAGGGAAAACTTGCTGCTGTTCTACAAACCTCTGCTCTTGGAGGCCCAACACTGTCTACAGGAAAGGAGGGGGAACGTAGACATCAAGCACTTTTCTGGCGCCGTTGCCGGGGAGGAAAGGTAAAAGGCACTCATACTCCGGTTCCAGGTAAAGTACTTTTCTGGCGCCATTGTGTTTGTGCTCGAAGCTATTTCCTTTAGATCCTGCAATTGCAACTTTTTGTTTCTTGTTTACACTAGTTAGGCATAATGGAAAACAACAAAAAAATTGGTGAGCTTTTTAGTCTTTTTCCTGATTTAGAATTGTTTGATGCAAAAATTAAAAAACCTATGGAACCTTATTTACATGCTAGTAGTGATGTTATTAGTATGAATGCAATTACTACTAATACTATGGATAAGTCTAAGCTTGGGGAAGCTAGTTTATATAAAAATAATCTTTTTTGCTCCTCAGCTTTGGAAGAAATATTTTGCTCTGATAATGCTTTATCTCCCATATGCGATAACTCTAATGATGCTTCTGATATTTTAAATCCACCTGCCGAAAGTATTCCGTATAAAATACCTATGCAAATTATTGAACGCGTTATGGATAACCGTTATACAGGGGATGGAACTGTCCACCCTGGAGATCATTTATTGTTCTTGCATGAATTATGCGGTTTATTCAAGTGTGCAGGTATTGCTATGGATGAAGTGAGGAAGAAACTATTCTCTATATCGCTGTCTGGTAAAGCGGCGCATTGGTATAAATTACTGGATAATGGGGATTCTCTTGAATGGAATGATATTGTGCCCCGGTTTTATTCTAAATTTTATCCTCCTCATGAAGTGCATATTGATAGGAATTATATTTATAACTTTTATCCTCGTGATGGAGAGAGTATTTCTCAAGCGTGGGGGAGACTAAAGTCACTAATGCTCAAATGTCCCATTCATGAGCTCCCCCGTAATGTTATTGTTAACAATTTTTATGCGAGACTTTCAGGACAACACAAGGACTATCTGGATGCCTGTTCGGAGGGATCTTTCACAAGCAAGGAGGTTGAAGCTAGGTGGGATCTTCTTGATCGGATTGAGGACAACGCTGAAGGATGGGAGAACGACAAAGGTAAAGAGTCAGGTATAAATTATGATTATGAATGCATTGAAGCTTTTATGGATACCGATAAATTTCGAAATATGAGTGCTACTTATGGTCTTGACTCTCAAGTTGTTGCAAATCTTTATAAATCCTTTGCTTCTCATTTTGAACTGCCTAAGAAGAATTTTGATAAGTATCATGAACCTTTTAAAGAGGCTTGCATGAAGAATGAAATTGTTGTTAATTATTGCCATAAGCATGCTCAAACTCCTAAGAGTGCTATTTCCTATAAGCATGTTAATTTTTGTGGAATACATAGACCATGTGGAATTAATCAAATCAAAGATGAATATTGTATCCATCATGCTAATGAAAAACTAGAAAGTGGTTTAGGGCTCTAGATGATCTTGGTAAAAAAGTTTGTGCCCTCTATCCTTTTATTTGTGAAGTTTGCCATGAAGTGGGTCATTTTAATTTTCAATGCTCCTCCAATGATAATTTGAACCCAATGAGTGCTGCAAATTTGTATTGTGATGATGAAATTTCTCCTAATCAGCATGATGAACTTACTTTATTTTTGGGGTGTGAAGAACTATCGAGAAAAATCTCTTTGTTACATATGAGTGATCTTGATATTGATGATGTCCTGCATGGGTGTTTTTCTTATTGCATTGATAATAGCCATACAAATACTTACATACAAAATATTTTAGAAGATGACACCTTGCCAAAATATGATAGGACCGCTGTGTGTTTTCAACTAATTAATCAAAAGGAGGGATCCTCCCAAGTTTCTTCTATTGTTTCTGAAAGTAAATCAGGTTATGCAGACAAGCCACCCTTCAAGCCTCTTCCTCCTGAAGAAGGGAACGAGGAGAAGGAAGAGAAGAAGAAGAAGAAGGGAAAGAAGAAGAAGAAGAAGAAGAAGAAGGAGAATAAAAAGAAAGAGGTAACGACGTATCCCCGCGTGAATGAGATAACGCTAGGTAACCGTAAGTATGTTGCTCCTAATGATTATTGTGATAATGAATCTGAATATGATGATCTTCCTATGCCCTTTACATACATTAGCAATCATGATTTGAATGAGCACACTACTTTTGATATTGCAAATCTCTGGGAAATTAATTCTGAAAATGATGATGATAATGATTGCCATAGTGTCAGTGCTATCCATGCTTCCTCCCATAATGATATAGAAAGCTTTAAGCTTGGGGAAGAGGTGTTTGAAAATCCTTTAGCTACTGGTCATTATGTTCTTGATACATCTCCTTCTAATAACAATAATGGTGTGGACACAGATAAACCGATTGTGAAGGATAACTATTCTATTTCTTATGATGATACTATGCCTCCGATCCCTAATGATTATTATAAAGAATGCTATGATATAGGTTCTAACTATCCTTATGAAACTTGTCATAGTCATGATTGGATTACCAAAAACAATCCCCTTAATAGGCAACTTGTTTACCATGTTCAAATTCTTGATAATAATCTTGCTCCAATTACTATTAATGAGAATAACTCTTCTTATGCCAAATTTAATGATACTTCTATGCATATGAACCATGATAAGAATGTTTTAAGTGATGGGTATATTGTGGATTTCATCAATGATGCTACTGAAAGTTATTATGAGAGAGGGAAATATGGTTATATGCATCTTAATAATATTAAGTTTCCCCTCTTTATGTTGAGAATCTTGAAGTTACTCGTGTTTTATCCTCTTATGCTTGTCACTTTGTTCTTCATGAATTCATTTGTGTACAAGATTCCTCTTCATAGGAAGCATGTTAGACTTAAATTTGTTTTGAATTTGCCTCTTGAAGCTCTCTTTTGCTTCAAATACTATTTCCCGCGAATGGATTATTAAAACTGCTGAGCCCATCTTAATGGCTATAAAGAAAGAACTTCTTGGGAGATAACCCATGTGTTATTTTGCTACAGTACTTTGTTTTATATTTGTGTCTTGGAAGTTGTTTACTACTGTAGCAACCTCTCCTTATCTTAGTTTTGTGTTTTGTTGTGCCAAGTAAAGCCGTTGATAGAAAAGTAAGTACTAGATTTGGATTACTGCGCAGTTCCAGATTTCTTTGCTGTCACGAATCTGGGTCCACCTCCCTGTAGGTAGCTCAGAAAATTAAGCCAATTTACGTGCATGATCCTCAGATATGTACGCAACTTTCATTCAATTTGAGAATTTTCATTTGAGCAAGTCTGGTGCCATTTTAAAATTCGTCAATACGAACTGTTCTGTTTTGACAGATTCTGCCTTTTATTTCGCATTGCCTCTTTTGCTATGTTGGATGAATTTCTTTGATCCACTAATGTCCAGTAGCATTATGCAATGTCCAGAAGTGTTAAGAATGATTGTGTCACCTCTGAATATGTTAATTTTTATCGTGCACTAACCCTCTAATGAGTTGTTTCGAGTTTGGTGTGGAGGAAGTTTTCAAGGGTCAAGAAAGGAGGATGATATACTATGATCAAGAAGAGTGAAAGCTCTAAGCTTGGGGATGCCCCGGTGGTTCATCCCTGCATATTTCAAGAAGACTCAAGCGTCTAAGCTTGGGGATGCCCAAGGCATCCCCTTCTTCATCGACAAATTATCAGGTTCCTTCTCTTGAAACTATATTTTTATTCGGTCACATCTTATGTGCTTTACTTGGAGCGTCTGTATGCTTTTGTTTTTGTTTGTGTTTGAATAAATGCTTGTGTGGGAGAGAGACACGCTCCGCTGGTTCGTATGAACACATGTGTTCTTAGCTCATAATATTCATGGCGAAGGTTGAAACTGCTTCGTTAAATTATTATATGGTTGGAATTGGAAAATGCTACATGTAGAAATTGGTGTGATGTCTTGAATAATGTGATACTTGGCAATTGTTGTGCTCTTGTTTAAGCTCTTGCATCATATGCTTTGCACCCATTAATGAAGAAATACATAGAGCATGCTAAAATTTGGTTTGCATATTTGGTTTCTCTAAGGTCTAGATAATTTCTAGTATTGAGTTTGAACAACAAGGAAGACGGTGTAGAGTCTTATAATGTTTTCAATATGTCTTTTATGTGAGTTTTGCTGCACCGTTCATCCTTGTGTTTGTTTCAAATAACCTTGCTAGCCTAAACCTTGTATCGAGAGGGAATACTTCTCATGCATCCAAAATCCTTGAGCCAACCACTATGCCATTTGTGTCCACCATACCTACCTACTACATGGTATTTCTCCGCCATTCCAAAGTAAATTGCTTGAGTGCTACCTTTAAAATTCCATCATTCACCTTTGCAATATATAGCTCATGGGACAAATAGCTTAAAAACTATTGTGGTATTGAATATGTACTTATGCACTTTATCTCTTATTAAGTTGCTTGTTGTGCGATAACCATGTTCACTGGGGACGCCATCAACTATTCTTTGTTGAATTTCATGTGAGTTGCTATGCATGTTCGTCTTGTCTGAAGTAAGAGAGATCTACCACCATATGGTTAAGCATGCATATGTTAGAGAAGAACATTGGGCCGCTAACTAAAGCCATGCTCCATGGTGGAAGTTTCAGTTTTGGACAACAATCCTCAAATCTCAAATGAGAAAATTATTAATTGTTGTTACATGCTTATGCATAAAAGAGGAGTTCATTATCTGTTGTCTATGTTGTCCCGGTATGGATGTCTAAGTTGAAGAATAATCAATAGCGAGAAATCCAATGCGAGCTTTCTCCTTAGACCTTTGTACAGGCGGCATAGAGGTACCCCTTTGTGACACTTGGTAAAAACAGTGCATTGTGATGATCCGGTAGTCCAAGCTAATTAGGACAAGGTGCGGGCACTATTAGTATACTATGCATGAGGCTTGCAACTTGTAAGATATAATTTACATGATACATATGCTTTATTACTACCGTTGACAAAATTGTTTCATGTTTTCAAAATAAAAGCTCTAGCACAAATATAGCAATCGATGCTTTCCTCTTTGAAGGACCATTCTTTTACTTTTATTGTTGAGTCAGTTCACCTATCTTTCTCCACCTCAAGAAGCAAACATTTGTGTGAACTGTGCATTGATTCCTACATATTTGCTTATTGCACTTGTTATATTGCTTTGCATTGACAATATCCATGAGATATACATGTTATAAGTTGAAAGCAACCGCTGAAACTTAATCTTCTTTTGTGTTGCTTCAATACCTTTACTCTGAATTATTGCTTTATGAGTTAACTCTTATGCAAGACTTATTGATGCTTGTCTTGAAGTGCTATTCATGAAAAGTCTTTGCTATATGATTCACTTGTTTACTCATGTCATATACATTGTTTTGATTGCTGCATTCACTACATATGCTTTACAAATAGTATGATCAAGATTATGATGGCATGTCACTCCAGAAATTATCTGTGTTATCGTTTTACCTGCTCGGGACGAGCAGAACTAAGCTTGGGGATGCTGATACGTCTCCGACGTATCGATAATTTCTTATGTTCCATGCCACATTATTGATGTTATCTACATGTTTTATGCACACTTTATGTCATATTCATGCATTTTCTGGAACTAACCTATTAACAAGATGCCGAAGTGCCAGTTCCTGTTTTCTGCTGTTTTTGGTTTCAGAAATCCTAGTAACGAAATATTCTCGGAATCGGACGAAATCAACGCCAAAGATCTTAGAATCCCCGGAAGCATCCAGAACACACCAGAGAGGTCAGAGGGGGGCCACAGGCCCACCAAACTACAGGCTGGCGCGGCCAGAGGGGGGGCCGCGCCGCCCTATAGTTTGGCCCCCCTGTCAGCCCTCCTGCGCCGCCTCTTCGCCTATATAAAGCCCCTGGATCAGAAACCCTGATGCGTTCGACGAAAACTACAGAAACCTTCCAGAGCCGCCGCCATCGCGAGGCCAAGATCTGGGGGACAGGAGTCTCTGTTCCGGCACGCTACCGGAACGGGGAAGTGCCCCCGGAAGGCTTCTCCATCGACACCGCTGCCATCTCCACCGCCATCTTCATCACCGCTGCTGCTCCCATGAGGAGGGAGTAGTTCTCCATCGAGGCTCGGGGCTGTACCGGTAGCTATGTGGTTAATCTCTCTTCCATGTACCTCAATACAATGATCTCATGAGCTGCTTTACATGATTGAGATTCATATTAGTTTTGTATCACTACTATCTATGTGCTACTCTAGCAAAGTTATTAAAGTAGTTCTATTCCTCCTGCACGTGTGTAAAGGTGACAGTGTGTGCACCGTGTTAGTACTTGGTTTATGCTATGATCATGATCTCTTGTAGATTGCGAAGTTAACTATTGCTATGATAATATTGATGTGATCTATTCCTCCTACATATGCATGAAGGTGACAGTGTGCATGCTATGCTAGTACTTGGTTTAGTCTATTGATCTATCTTACACTATAAGGTTACTTAAATATGAACAAATTGTGGAGCTTGTTAACTCCGGCATTGAGGGTTCGTGTAATCCTACGCAATGCGTTCATCATCCAACAAGAGTGTAGAGTATGCATTTATCTGTTCTATTATGTGATCAATGTTGAGAGTGTCCACTAGTGAAAGTCTAATCCCTAGGCCTTGTTCCTAAATACTGCTGCGTTACTACTGCTTGTTTACTGTTTCACTGTGTTACTACTGCTGCAATACCACCACCATCAACTACACACCCGCAAGCTATTTTCTGGCACCGTTGCTACTGCTCATATATATTCATACCACCTGTATTTCACTATCTCTTCGCCGAACTAGTACACCTATTAGGTGTGTTGGGGACACAAGAGACTTCTTGCTTTGTGGTTGCAGGGTTGCATGAGAGGGATATCTTTGACCTCTTCCTCCCTGAGTTCGATAAACCTTGGGTGATCCACTTAAGGGAAAACTTGCTGCTGTTCTACAAACCTCTGCTCTTGGAGGCCCAACACTGTCTACAGGAAAGGAGGGGGAACGTAGACATCACCCTGCATCATAACCTTCTTCGAGAGCGGTGAGTTGTTGCAGTAGAAGACTATTAGAGCTGCTGAAAAGGAAGCCTCCATCATTTACAGAGTCAGAACCGTCTCTGTTGTTGCGAAAAGATAGAGCAAGGCGCTATGTTCGGACAGAAAAGGGGCAGTTAAGGTTCACCTTCAGGCTGGGAACCATAGCGTGGGCTTTGGATGGTGCTGCTCATGGATTCATTGTAGTTGCGAACCTGCGCAATTGACATTTGAGGTTCGTATGGCCGTGGGATGGATCTGTTCAAATGACGTTTTGGGGAATTGGGTTTTGCCCTTGCGGACAGGCCACAGATTACCATTTGGATAAACAATAGAGTTGGCTCTGCTCGTGTTTTCATGGCAAGGACCGGTGCGCTGCCATCGGCTCGTAATTTGTTGACTTATTTTAGCAATCGGTAAAATTTGGTGAAAGGACAGAATCAGCTGAGAAGTTCTTCTTCACAATGAGAGGGATTTTACAAAAGAAGAGCCGATTGCTCAAGAAGGGGAAAACAAAAGAAGAGCCGATCGCTCAGGGGCTACTAGTCCTACTCTACTAGTCCTCACTGGCCTCGTCGTCAGCATCGCTGCCGTCGGTGCTGCTTCCAGGGAGTTCCTCGTCACTGCTGCCCCAGCCCTCGGCCGGAGCTTCATCTTCCTCGTCATCATCATCATCCTCGCTGTCCGCCCAAGAGCGGAAGCGCTTTGCCGGCGGATATCCGGCGGAGGAGGAGGATTCATCCTCCTCCTTCTCCTCTTCCTCCTCGTCATCATCATCATCCTCGCTGTCCGCCCAAGCGCGGAATTGCTTTGCCGGCGGTTGCTTAGCGGAGGAGGAGGAATCATCCTCCTCCTTTTCCTCTTCTTCCTCTACTTCTTCTTCTTCTTCCTTCCCGTCGGAGGAGGTGGGTTTCACCCAGGGATGGAGGTCGTCTTCGCTTTCGCTTATCAGCTCCCCTTCGATGAGGAACTTGAGGTCGTCTTCCCCATCGGTCAGAGGCAGGTCGCCATCTGACCCGACGAGTGCTTCGGGTGGGTCGTCTGGCACATGATCAAAGTTCCACTCCGGCTCGCTCGAGGAGGAAGACTGGAGGGAGAGGCCGGAGGAGACGGAGGAAGAGGAAGACATTGCTACAGGGAAAGAGGGTTTTTTGGTGCCGATAGCTAGAACAGAGGAAGGGGATGAAGAGAGCTAATCAATCGGCACAGTTAAATAAGGAGGAGCCTAGTGGAGATTTAATGCCATTGCAGTTTCCGAGGAAGTGGTGCTAAAGCTGTCAAATTTTGCAGAGAAGTTGAGAAGACGAGGCATCATGATGAAGGATACTGCGACGGTTCTGCTCTGCCACGACATGACCCGACGAAGGAAAAGCAGAGTGATTTTGGAATTATCAATTCCAAAACCAGGGGGGCATGTGTTATCACCAGAATTTGACCGAGTCAGAGGTGGGCCGCGATCAAGATGGACTTGAAGAATATATATGGAAGAATATACGTGAATCGGCCTTATAAGCAAAGTTTGGGCTAGTTTGCCCTTGTATCTGTAATATAGTAGGATACGTGTCGGTTAGTTAGAATTTGTCTCGTGCACGGTGGGGATTATTCCCACGTTAGAAAGTCTACGGACTATAAATATGTATCTAGGGTTTATGAAATAAACAACAATCACGTTCACCAACAAATCAATCTAGGCGCATCGCCAACTCCCTTGTCTCGAGGGTTTCTTCCGGGTAAGCATCATGCTGCCTAGATCGCATCTTGCGATCTAGGCAGTACAAGTTTATTCGTCGTTCATGCGTTGCTCGTACTGAAGCCTTTTTGATGGCGAGCAACGTAGTTATCTTAGATGTGTTAGGGTTAGCATTGTTCTTCGTATCATATGCTGTCGTAGTGCAACCCTTATACATCTAGCCGCCCTTACACCTATCTTAGGTGTAGGGGCGGCACCCCGCTTGATCATTATTTAGTAGATCCGATCCGTTATGGTTGCTCCTTGTTCTTCAAGGATTAGTTTAATATCTGCATAGTTAGGCCTTACAAAGGGTTGGAGGATCCAGCGACGCGTAGGGTGTAGTTTGCTAGCCCTAGACAGGATGTTCCGGGGATCAACCTCGTGTTGGTTTTTAGGCCTTGTCTAGGATCGGCTTACGATCACCGTGCGTGACCGCGAGGCCCAATCACGAGTAGGATGATCCGATTATGCGGTGAAAACCCCAAATCGTCGTAGATCGTTTTAGCTTTATCTTGATCAAGCAGGACCACCATATATTCGTACACCTCGTGCGAATCATGGGTGGATCGGCTCCTTGAGCCGATTCACAGGACAACCTGAGAGCCGATCGAGGCTCGTATTTAATGTTTACATGTATGCCATGCAGGAAACTAAGCGAGGCATCCCCATCACCTTCCTGACCAGGTATAGGTCAAGTGGCACGCCCTTGCACCAGCATCGGACGTGCGTGCCGGAGTTCTGTGCGGGCCGTCGCTCGGAGGGACCAGGGCCAGCCGCAGCCCTAAGTTGCTCCCGGCTCTCCTGTGTTGCCCGTCGCTGCTCGCCGGTGGGTTTCTGACCGCAACACATATGTGCACACGTATCCATCTGGGATCTCCTTGGGCGGCTCATACAAGAATTGGTAGTCGCCAGGATCACCTCCAACCTTGTAGACAACGTATGCCGGTGAACCTTGTTGCTGTGGAGCTGCCATCGCGAATGGCAGTGGTGGCCTGGTGTGGAATGGTATCTCTCCCTGATAAGTCCCTAAAGCAGGTCCTGACGGAGAATACTGATGTTTCATGATTTCTTGCACCACATGAAGCGCAACTCGCTCAAGCGTATTCACCAGGCTCTCAGAATGCTGATACGTCTCCGACGTATCGATAATTTCTTATGTTCCATGCCACATTATTGATGATTTCTACATGTTTTGTGCACACTTTATGTCATATTTGTGCATTTTCTGGAACTAACCTATTAACAAGATGCCGAAGTGCCAGTTCCTGTTTTCTGCTGTTTTTGGTTTCAGAAATCCTAGTAACGAAATATTCTCGGAATCAGACGAAATCAACGCCCAGGTTCCTATTTTGCCCGGAAGCATCCAGAACACCCGAGAACCGCCAGAGAGGGGGCACAGGGCCACCAAACCCTAGGCCGGCGCGGCCAAGGGGGGGCCCGCGCCCCCCTATAGTGTCGGCGCCCCTTCGACCTTCTGACGCCGCCTCTTCGCCTATATAAAGCCCCTGGACCTAAAACCTCGAGACGAAAAAGCCACGGTACGAGAAACCTTCCAGAGCCGCCGCCATCGCGAAGCCAAGATCTGGGGGACAGGAGTCTCTGTTCCGGCACGCCGCCGGGACGGGGAAGTGCCCCCGGAAGGCTCCTCCATCGACACCACCGCCATCTCCATCAACGCTGCTGTCTCCCATGAGGAGGGAGTAGTTCTCCATCGAGGCTCGGGGCTGTACCGGTAGCTATGTGGTTCATCTCTCTCCTATGTACTTCAATACAATAATCTCATGAGCTGCCTTACATGATTGAGATTCATATGATGATGCTTGTAATCTAGATGTCGTTATGCTAGTCAAGTGAATTTTACTTATGTGATCTCCGGAGACTCCTTGTCCCACGTGTGTAAAGGTGACAGTGTGTGCACCGTGTGGGTCTCTTAGGCTATATTTCACAGAATACTTATTCACTGTTATGAATGGCATAGTGAAGTGCTTATTTATATCTCTTTATGATTGCAATGTGTTTTGTATCACAATATATCTGCATGCTACTCTAGTGATGTTATTAAAGTAGTTTTATTCCTCCTGCACGGTGTAATGGTGACAGTGTGTGCATCCGTGTTAGTACTTGGCGTATGCTATGATTATGATCTCTTGTAGATTATGAAGTTAACTATTGCTATGATGGTATTGATGTGATCTATTCCTCCTACATAGTGTGAAGGTGACAGTGTGCATGCTACGTTAGTACTTGGTTTAGTTGTGTTGATCTATCTTACACTCTAAGGTTATTTAAATATGAACATTGAATTGTGGAGCTTGTTAACTCCGGCATTGAGGGTTCGTGTAATCCTACGCAATGTGTTCATCATCCAACAAGAGAGTGTAGAGTATGCATTTATCTATTCTGTTATGTGATCAAAGTTGAGAGAGTGTCCACTAGTGAAAGTATGATCCCTAGGCCTTGTCCCTAAATACTGCTATTGCTGCTTGTTTACTGTTTTACTGCGTTACTACTGCTGCGTTACTACTGCTTGTTTACTGTCCTGGGCAAAGCACTTTTCTGGTGCCGTTGCTACTGCTTATTCATACCACCTGTATTTCACTATCTCTTCGCCGAACTAGTGCACCTATTAGGTGTGTTGGGGACACAAGAGACTTCTTGCTTTGTGGTTGCAGGGTTGCATAAGAGGGATATCTTTTACCTCTTCCTCCCTGAGTTCGATAAACCTTGGGTGATCCACTTAAGGGAAAACTTGCTGCTGTTCTACAAACCTCTGCTCTTGGAGGCCCAACACTGTCTACAGGAAAAGGAGGGGGGCGTAGACATCAAGCTATTTTCTGGCGCCATTGCCGGGGAGGAAAGGTAAAAGGCACTCATACTCCGGTTCCAGGTAACATTACTTTTCTGGCGCCATTGTGTTTGTGCTCGAAGCTATTTCCTTTAGATCCTGCAATTGCATCTTTTTGTTTCTTGTTTACACTAGTTAGGCATAATGGAAAACAACAAAAATATGAGAGATCTTTATGAACTTTATCTTGAATTAGGACATGATGTGTTTGAAGAGAGAATTAAAAAACCCATGGAACTTTATATGCATGCTAATGGGAATGTTATTAATATGAATGCTTTGAACACTATTGTTGCTAATGCTATGGAAAATTCTAAGCTTGGGGAAGCTGGCTTTGATGAGCATGATCTTTTTAGTCCCCCAAGCATTGAGGAGAAAATTTACTTTGATGATACTTTGCCTCCTATTTATGATGATTATAATGATAGTAGTCTTTTGGTACCACCTGTTATGGAGGATAAATTTGATTATGATTACAATATGCCTCCTATTTGATGATGAGAATAATAATGATAGCTACTTTGTTGAATTTGCTCCCACTACAACTAATAAAATTGATTATGCTTATGTGGGTAGTAATAATTTTATGCATGAGACTCATGATAAGAATGCTTTGTGTGATAGTTACATTGTTGAGTTTGCTCATGATACTGCTGAAAGTTATTATGAGAGAGGAAAATATGGTTGTAGAAATTTTCATGTTACTAAAATACCTCTCTATGTGCTGAAATTTTTGAAGCTACACTTGTTTTATCTTCCTATGCTTGTTACTTTGCTCTTCATGAACTTGTTTATTTACAAGATTCCTATGCATAGGAAGCATGTTAGGCTTAAATTTGTTTCATACTTGCCTCTTGATGCTCTCTTTTTCTTCAAATACTATTTCTTGCGAGTGCATCATAAAACTGCTGAGCCCATCTTAATGGCTAAAAAGAAAGAACTTCTTGGGAGATAACCCATGTGTTATTTTGCTATAGTACTTTGTTTTATATTTGTGTCTTGGAAGTTGTTTACTACTGTAGCAACCTCTCCTTATCTTAGTTTTGTGTTTTGTTGTGCCAAGTGAAGCCTCTAATCGAAGGTTGATACTAGATTTGGATTTCTGCGCAGAAACAGATTTCTATCTGTCACGAATCTGGGCTGTTTTCTCTGTAGGTAACTCAGAAAAATATGCCAATTTACGTGCGTGTTCCTCAGATATGTACGCAACTTTCATTAGTTTTGAGTTTTCTGATCTGAGCAACGGAAGTATTTATTAAAAATTCGTCTTTACGGACTGTTCTGTTTTGACAGATTCTGCCTTTTATTTCGCATTGCTTCTTTCGCTGTGTTGGGTGGATTTATTTGTTCCATTACCTTCCAGTAGCTTTGAGCAATGTCCAGAAGTGTTAAGAATGATTGTGTCACCTCTGAACATGTGAGTTTTTGATTATGCACTAACCCTCTAATGAGTTTGTTTCGAGTTTGGTGTGGAGGAAGTTTTCAAGGGTCAAGAGAGGAGGATGATATACTATGATCAAGAAGAGTGAAGAGTCTAAGCTTGGGGATGCCCCGGTGGTTCATCCCTGCATATTTCAAGAAGACTCAAGCATCTAAGCTTGGGGATGCCCAAGGCATCCCCTTCTTCATCGACAACATTATCAGGTTCCTCCCCTGAAACTATATTTTTATTCCATCACATCTTATGTGCTTTGCTTGGAGCGTCGGTTTGTTTTTGTTTTGTTTGAATAAAATGGATCCTAGCATTCATTGTTTGGGAGAGAGACACGCTCCGCTGTTGCATATGGACAAGTATGTCCTTAGTTTCTACTCATAGTATTCATGGCGAAGTTTCTTCTTCGTTAAATTGTTATATGGTTGGAATTGGAAAATGATACATGTAGTAATTTGCTATAAATGTCTTGGGTAATGTGATACTTGGCAATTGTTGTGCTCATGTTTAAGCTCTTGCATCATATGTTTTGCACCTATTAATGAAGAAATACATAGAGCATGCTAAAATTTGGTTTGCATATTTGGTCTCTCTAAAGTCTAGATAATTTCTAGTATTGAGTTTGAACAACAAGGAAGACGGTGTAGAGTCTTATAATGTTTTCAATATGTCTTTTATGTGAGTTTTGCTGCACCGCTTCATCCTTGTGTTTGTTTCAAATAGCCTTGCTAGCCTAAACCTTGTATCGAGAGGGAATACTTCTCATGCATCCAAATACTTGAGCCAACCACTATGTCATTTGTGTCCACCATACCTACCTACTACATGGTATTTCTCCGCCATTCCAAAGTAAATTGCTTGAGTGCTACCTTTAAAATTTTCATTCTTCACCTTTACAATATATAGCTCATGGGACAAATAGCTTAAAAACTATTGTGGTATTGAATATGTACTTATGCACTTTATCTCTTATTAAGTTGCTCGTTGTGCGATAACCATGTTCCTGGGGACGCCATCAACTACTCTTTGTTGAATTTCATGTGAGTTGCTATGCATGTTCGTCTTGTCTGAAGTAAGGGCGATCTACCACCTTATGGTTAGAGCATGCATATTGTTAGAGAAGAACATTGGGCCGCTAACTAAAGCCATGATCCATGGTGGAAGTTTCAGTTTTGGACAAATATCCTCAATCTCATATGAGAAAATTAATTGTTGTTACATGCTTATGCATAAAAGAGGAGTCCATTATCTGTTGTCTATGTTTTCCCGGTATGGATGTCTAAGTTGAGAATAATCAATAGCGAGAAATCCGATGCGAGCTTTCTCCTTAGACCTTTGTACAGGCGGCATAGAGGTACCCCTTTGTGACACTTGGTTAAAACATGTGCATTGCGATGATCCCGGTAGTCCAAGCTAATTAGGACAAGGTGCGGGCACTATTAGTATACTATGCATGAGGCTTGCAACTTGTAAGATATAATTTACATGATACATATGCTTTATTACTACCGTTGACAAAATTGTTTCTTGTTTTCAAAATCAAAGCTCTAGCACAAATATATCAATCGATGCTTTCCTCTTTGAAGGACCATTCTTTTACTTTTATGTTGAGTCAGTTCACCTATTTCTCTCCACCTCAAGAAGCAAACACTTGTGTGAACTGTGCATTGATTCCTACATATTTGCATATTGCACTTGTTATATTACTCTATGTTGACAATATCCATGAGATATACATGTTATAAGTTGAAAGCAACCGCTGAAACTTAATCTTCCTTTGTGTTGCTTCAATGCTTCTACTTTGAATTATTGCTTTATGAGTTAACTCTTATGCAAGACTTATTGATACTTGTCTTGAAGTACTATTCATGAAAAGTCTTTGCTGTATGATTCATTTGTTTACTCATGTCATTACCATTGTTTTGATCGCTGCATTCATTACATATGTTTACAATAGTATGATCAAGGTTATGATGGCATGTCACTCCAGAAATTATCTTTGTTTATCGTTTACCTGCTCGGGACGAGCAGGAACTAAGCTTGGGGATGCTGATACGTCTCCGACGTATCGATAATTTCTTATGTTCCATGCCACATTATTGATGATTTCTACATGTTTTGTGCACACTTTATGTCATATTTGTGCATTTTCTGGAACTAACCTATTAACAAGATGCCGAAGTGCCAGTTCCTGTTTTCTGCTGTTTTTGGTTTCAGAAATCCTAGTAACGAAATATTCTCGGAATCGGACGAAATCAACGCCCAGGTTCCTATTTTGCCCGGAAGCATCCAGAACACCCGAGAACCGCCAAAGAGGGGGCACAGGGCCACCAAACCCTAGGCCGGCGCGGCCAAGGGGGGGCCGCGCCCCCCTATAGTGTCGGCGCCCCTTCGACCTTCTGACGCCGCCTCTTCGCCTATATAAAGCCCCTGGACCTAAAACCTCGAGACGAAAAAGCCACGGTACGAGAAACCTTCCAGAGCCGCCGCCATCGCGAAGCCAAGATCTGGGGGACAGGAGTCTCTGTTCCGGCACGCCGCCGGGATGGGGAAGTGCCCCCGGAAGGCTCCTCCATCGACACCACCGCCATCTCCATCAACGCTACTGTCTCCCATGAGGAGGGAGTAGTTCTCCATCGAGGCTCGGGGCTGTACCGGTAGCTATGTGGTTCATCTCTCTCCTATGTACTTCAATACAATAATCTCATGAGCTGCCTTACATGATTGAGATTCATATGATGATGCTTGTAATCTAGATGTCGTTATGCTAGTCAAGTGAATTTTACTTATGTGATCTCCGGAGACTCCTTGTCCCACGTGTGTAAAGGTGACAGTGTGTGCATCGTGTGGGTCTCTTAGGCTATATTTCACAGAATACTTATTCACTGTTATGAATGGCATAGTGAAGTGCTTATTTATATCTCTTTATGATTGCAATGTGTTTTGTATCACAATATATCTGCATGCTACTCTAGTGATGTTATTAAAGTAGTTTTATTCCTCCTGCACGGTGTAATGGTGACAGTGTGTGCATCCGTGTTAGTACTTGGCGTATGCTATGATTATGATCTCTTGTAGATTATGAAGTTAACTATTGCTATGATGGTATTGATGTGATCTATTCCTCCTACATAGTGTGAAGGTGACAGTGTGCATGCTACGTTAGTACTTGGTTTAGTTGTGTTGATCTATCTTACACTCTAAGGTTATTTAAATATGAACATTGAATTGTGGAGCTTGTTAACTCCGGCATTGAGGGTTCGTATAATCCTACGCAATGTGTTCATCATCCAACAAGAGAGTGTAGAGTATGCATTTATCTATTCTGTTATGTGATCAAAGTTGAGAGAGTGTCCACTAGTGAAAGTATGATCCCTAGGCCTTGTCCCTAAATACTGCTATTGTTGCTTGTTTACTGTTTTACTGCGTTACTACTGCTGCGTTACTACTGCTTGTTTACTGTCCTGGGCAAAGCACTTTTCTGGTGCCGTTGCTACTGCTTATTCATACCACCTGTATTTCACTATCTCTTCGCCGAACTAGTGCACCTATTAGGTGTGTTGGGGACACAAGAGACTTCTTGCTTTGTGGTTGCAGGGTTGCATAAGAGGGATATCTTTGACCTCTTCCTCCCTGAGTTCGATAAACCTTGGGTGATCCACTTAAGGGAAAACTTGCTGCTGTTCTACAAACCTCTGCTCTTGGAGGCCCAACACTGTCTACAGGAAAAGGAGGGGGGCGTAGACATCAAATGCCGATGTAGAGAATGAGCCACAGCATAGTTAATTTCTTGGCGCAGGGCTCTGGTACGTTCCTCCGAAGGGAGAGATAGATCTAATCCTTCGAACGCGCCTTCAGGTGTGAATCCTTTGAACCTGATGCCGTGCGAACGGGTCTTCTCAAAAGAGCCGATGAGATCGGCTTCAAAGATGGCCTTCAGCTCATCGTATTTCTTCTTATGCTCTGCAGGTAGATCCTCATACTTGATCAGTTCGTCCGACATCTTGGCTGCCGATGTTGACGTGGTTGTTGTCGAAAGTGTCCCACCGGACGTGCTAGAATGTGTTGCCTGCCAAAACTCACCGGCGAGCAGTGGTTACGCAACACGAAGAGCCGGGAGACTCCCAAGACCGCTTAGTGGGCCCTGGCGCCTCGCGTCGTCCCGCAAAGTCCCAGCACACGTCCTGGCGGTTGCAAGGGCGTGCCACCTGACCTATACCTGATCAGGAAGGTGTTGGATTGCTTCAACTAGTCTCCTGCATGGTAAACACGTAAACATTAAATACGAGCCCGATCGGCTCTCAGGTTGCCTTGTGGATCGGCTCAAAGAGCCGATCGCCCCATGGTTCACGTTGGATTTACGATGACATGGGGCTCCTGCTTGATCAGAACAAAGCTAAACCAATCTACGACAGTTTAGGGTTTTCACCGCATAATCGAAACATCCTACGCGTAGTTAGGCCTAGCAGATACGAAAGATGATGGAAACTAACCCTAAAAGAGGCCTAAAAACCAACGTTAAGTCAATTCCCGGAACATCCCTTATAGGAACGGTAAAACAACACCTCACGCACTACCGGATCATCCAACCCCAGCATAAGGCCTAATCATGCAGATATTAAACTAATCCTTGAAACAAGGAGCAACTATAACAGATTGGATCTACTAAGTAACGAATAAGCAAGGTGCTGCCCTTACACCTATTCAGATGTAAGGACAGCTAGATATCGAGGGACGGCATTGCTAAGCAAATATGCATAAGAAAAGCATCAATGCAAGCCCCAGAACATCTACGATAAATAGTGCTACTCGCCATCAACAACGCTTCAGCACGAGTAACACAAGGTAATCGAATAAACGTGTACTGCCTAGATCGCAAGATGCGATCTAGGCAGCATGATGCTTACCCGGAAGAAACCCTCGAAATAAGGGGTGGCGATGCGCCTGGTTTGTGTTTGTTGTGAACGTGATTGTCCTCCTTTCTCAATAACCCTAGATACATATTTATAGTCCGTAGACTGTCTAACGTGGGCATAAACCCAACCGTGTACGAGCTAGACTCTGTTTCTTAATCCTAACCGACACGTACACTACTATTATTTACAGATACACGGGCACGCTGGCCCAAATTCTAGCCCCAAGGCCGATTCAGAAACTTCTCTTAGATGTAAATCTTCCAAGCCCATCTTCATCACGGCCCAACTCCAATGCGGTCAAATTCTGGTGATAACAAAAGGATCAATGGCTTAATAGGAGATGCCCTTAAGAAACGCCTTAAAGGCGCAGCCGGAGCTTGGGTCGAAGAGTTACCATCTGTACTCTGGAGTTTGCGTACTACACCCAATAGATCGACTCAATATACTCCATTCTTCTTGGTGCATGGAGCCGAAGCAGTCTTACCAGCTGACGTCAGATTTGAAGCGCCTCGTGTAACAGCATACACAGAGTCCTCCTCCAACATCGCACTACAAGATGCTGTCGATCTCCTTGACGAAGCACGAGATATCGCCTTGGCAAGAACAACGGTGTACCAGCAAGCGTTGAGAAACTACCACAGCCGACGAATATGCAGTCGAAGTTTCAATGTTGGGGATATGGTACTACGACTGAAGCAAAAAAGACCCTTGAAGCTAGAATCCCCATGGGAAGGACCATACATCATCACCGAAGTGATACCAGGAGGAGCCTATCGGCTCAAAAATCCAGATTCAGGGAAAGACGTTGAGAATCCATGGAACATCGCGCAATTGCGACGGTTCTATACGTAGGACACGATTGTTTTGTCAACGGCCTATAAGGTTGCTTTTACATTATGAATAAAGATCTAATCAGATTGTCTCTCTTTTCTCTTGCTTCAGGCTTCAGCATCCGAGCATAACGTTTGGAGCCCCTACCATCGGCTATAACTCCCATCGGGAGCTCAGGCCCAAAAGCAATATGCTTACACAGTGTCATTAATTAAATACTCTCAGCGAGAGCTAAGATTAATGACACCCAATATGCTTACACAGTGTCATTAATTAAATACTCTCAGCGATAGCTAAGATTAATGACACCCAAAAAACAACCAATCCAAGCCTCGAAAAATACGTGAGCGCTGTAGTCGATGGTTACATTATCACAACATAAGGCTCAAACCGGTGCACCGGGTGACGAAGCCAAACTCTCGAATAAACTACACATCGACTTCGCAATAACATTGCGTAAAATTCAACGAAGTCGTCGAGAAAGCAGGTTGAACTGATCACTCAGCCGCACTCGACAATAAAATATCAATCCAACTAACATAGCGTGCAGCGTACGCAGTAAACAATCTTATGCAGATACAAGGTTATTATATTTATAATCGGGTTCCCCGGTCCCAATGGGCCTTCAGTTCCTTTTCAAGGCATGATTCCATCTGAGAAACGACGGTGTAAGCAGGACCTCTAGCAACATCATAGTACTGGCTTAAATCTCTTTCAGTATTTGCTACGGCTCCCAAGTCTAGAGTTGGATGGCACGCCAATATTGAAGCAAAAGCAAGCTTAGCACCAGCCAGAAGCTCCTTCCGCACTAACTGTCGAATCCTCTCGGGGGACTTGAATCGGGTGAATAAGCCAGACAAAGTTTCGGGTGCCTGATCCAGAGGAAACAAGGTGTGCCAAACCATCGTAAGAAGGGCATAGTATTTGTCAAAATAATAGTGTGCCTTCAGCACCCGGTACTTGAACTTCGCCATGATGACGGCCTTCGGACGATGCAGCCATAAACCATGTGTTGGGTGCGCAACGTCGGTCATCGCCTCAACCTCTTCATGAATCTTCCTGTCCTCTTCAGCTGCATCCGAAGCCACGACTGGAAAAGGAACGAATGTTAGAACATTCAAGCTATACCTAGAATCAGAAGGCAGGCTAACACTCACAGTTCAAACTTTCGGTAGCAACATGAAGACCATAAAGAGCGTATTGTTCAATGGCAGTCGCTATTTCTCCCTTCTTCTTCACCAAGGCAGCCATCGCACGAAGGGAAGTAATGTCTTTATTTAGACTAGACACCTGGTCACGTAACTGACGAACAAGGCATGATTCATCATTACCCGAAGGATTCGGAAAGAGCTCGGCACGGGAAGAAGATGAGGGAATCTGCAGCACGTCCTCACTTTAGACCAAGCATTAATATAAAAAAGAAACTCCCATCGGGAGCATTGAGTGCACATCATACAGGCAAAAGGATGTTTGGCAACAGAGCCGAATTTAAAAAGTGTTACGAAAATATTATGTACAACAAATCAAATAACAGTTCAAGGATTAGCCGACGTTCAACCAGGGGCTGACTCAGGAGCAGGCTCGGCTTGTGCTTCATCCACCAACTTCAGAAGCCGGTTGGCGCAAGTGATTGCCGATCTTTTGAAAGGCTCAAGGTTGACTAGATGATTTTCATCATCAACAGGCAGCGCCTTAGAGAACTCTTCCAATTCCGACCCCATCCCGTGGCCCATAAGCAACTGGAAAGTAAGAACCGCACCAATCAAGCGGCTGCGACGTTTCAGTACCTCTACAGGTTCGGAGGGATCGACAAGGAAGGCTTCAGCCATCTCGTCGAGAGTCTTGTCCAGCTCCGCCTTAGGGAAGATCATCGAGTATAACTTCGACAGTGCTCCCTTGGACTTCTACAGCAATCTGAGGATCTGGACATTCGACTCAGCAGCAAGTGACAAGGCGTCGGCCGTAGAATCCTCCCGAAGCTGATGACGTCGATTGACAGTTAAATTGGCGGCCTCTGAAAAAGAGATGTATCAGTAATCAATGGAGAAAGCATCAAGAAAGGAGCGGAACACCATAAGGATTTTCTACCCAGTAAATCCTTGACGGATTCGCGGAGGACACCTTCCTTCTTATCAATTGCAGCCGCCGCTGCACGCCTGGCATCTTGATCATCTTTCATCTGACGCTTCAGCCTCGTTACCTCCTCCTTCAACAAGGCGTTCTCACTCTTGGCATCGGCAGTGATCCTGTTGGCTTCGATCGCTTGATCAGCCGAAGACTTGACAGCCTTCCGAAGTTGGGCATTTTCGGCCTCTAGGCGAGTAAATTGTTCAGCAAAATCCGCCACAGCATCGACTGTAGCGTAAATCGGCTGCAACCAGGAAAAAACAAGAGGAGTCAGGTGATGGAGATTCAGCAAAGCCAGACAGATTAAGTGCTTACGTGATCGCGGCCAGCCGGCGGGGTGGGAGCATCATCAGAAGGAATAACCCTCGATAATGGGACCTTCTTTACACCCGTTCGGGATGGAGGTGTCGACTTGGCAGGAGAAGGGTTCGATTCCTTAGCCGATGCTACTCTTTCAGAGGCCAGTTTAGCCCTCTTTGCGAGAGGAACATCGTCATCGTCATCGGCAGAGCTGTTCAAGTACGGCGAGCAGTTAGCATACAAGGTGACAAGAAATAAAAGTAACAAAGAGTATAAATGCTCACAGGTCCAGATCATCTTCGTCCACGAAGAAACTTGTTGAACCCTTCTTAGCAGGAGGAGGCGAAGCAGCTTCGTCGGCATCATTATCTCCTCCTGTAGAACTTGTTTTAGCTGAAGCGATAAGATCATCATGTACCTGCTGTAGGATAACGTTGCATAGAAAACAAAAATTTTCCTACCGCGAACACGCAATCCAAGCCAAGATGCAATCTAGAAGACGGTAGCAACGAGGGGGTATCGAGTCTCACCCTTGAAGAGATTCCAAAGCCTACAAGATGAGGCTCTTGTTGCTGCGGTAGACGATCACTTGCCGCTTGCAAAAGCGCGTAGAAGATCTTGATCACGATCGGTTCCGGCGCCACGAACGGGCAGCACCTCCGTACTCGGTCACACGTTCGGTTGTTGATGAAGACGACGTCCACCTCCCCGTTCCAGCGGGCAGCGGAAGTAGTAGCTCCTCTTGAATCCGACAGCACGACGGCGTGGTGTCGGTGGCGGTGTAGAAGTCCGGCGGAGCTTCGCTAAGCTATGCGGACAACATGGAGGAGAGGAGCTTGGCTAGGGTTTGGGAGGGGTGGCCGGCCACTCTATGGGGGGCGGCCAGCTTATGGTCTTGGGGGTGGCCGGCCCCCTCCCTTGGCCCCTCATTATATAGGTGGATCCCAAGTATTGGTGTCCAAGTCTTCGAATAAGACCCGAAACCAAAACCTTCCATAGGAGGGGGCAAACCTAGCCCAACTAGGACTCCCACCCAAAGGTGGGATTCCCACCTCCCATGTGGGGGGTGGCCGGCCCCCTATGGTGGAGTCCACTTGGGACTCCACCCCCACTAGGGCTGGCCGGCCATGGAGGTGGAGTCCCTTGTGGACTCCACCTTCCTTGGTGGTTTCTTCCGGACTTTTCTAGAACCTTCTAGAACCTTCCATAGAACCTTCCGCGACATTTTATTTCACATAAAATGACATCCTATATATGAATCTTATTCTCCGGACCATTCCGGAACTCCTCGTGATGTCCGGGATCTCATCCGGGACTCCGAACAAATATTCCAACTCCATTCCATATTCAAGAACTACCATTTCAACATCCAACTTTAAGTGTGTCACCCTACGGTTCGAGAACTATGCGGACATGGTTGAGTACTTACTCCGACCAATAACCAATAGCGGGATCTGGAGATCCATAATGGCTCCCACATATTCAACGATGACTTTAGTGATCGAATGAACCATTCACATACATTACCAATTCCCTTTGTCTCACGATATTTTACTTGTCCGAGGTTTGATCTTCGGTATCACTCTATACCTTGTTCAACCTCGTCTCCCGACAAGTACTCTTCCCCCGCACCGAGGAATGTGGTCTCTTATGAACTCTTTCATATGCTTGCAAGACATTAGACGACATTCCACCGAGAGGGCCCAGAGTATATCTATCCGTCATCGGGATGGACAAATCCCACTGTTGATCCATATGCCTCAACTCATACTTTCCGGATACTTAATCCCACCTTTATAGCCACCCATTTACGCAGTGGTGTTTGGTGTAATCAAAGTACCTTTCCGGTATAAGTGATTTACATGATCTCATGGTCATAAGGACTAGGTAAATATGTATCGAAAGCTTATAGCAAATAACTTAATGACGAGATCTTATGCTACGCTTAATTGGGTGTGTCCATTATATCATTCACACAATGACATAACCTTGTTATTAATAACATCCAATGTTCATGATTATGAAACTAATCATCCATTAATCAACAAGCTAGTTTAAGAGGCATACTAGGGACTTCTTGTTTGTCTACATATCACACATGTACTAATGTTTCGGTTAATACAATTCTAGCATGATATATAAACATTTATCATAAACATAAAGATATAAATAATAACCACTTTATTATTGCCTCTAGGGCATATCTCCTTCAGTCTCCCACTTGCACTAGAGTCAATAATCTAGTTTACATTTGTAAAGATATAACACCTTGGCCTTCTGGTGCTTTATCATGTATTGCTCACGGGAGAGGTTTTTAGTCATCGGATCTGACATGCTCAGAAACGTATGTATTTTGTAATTCATTTGCGTCTCAACGCATCACTCATTTCCAAATGAGCTGGCATTAAATATGTTTGATCTTCTGGTGGAACCTTAATTCCGCTGTCTGAAATATGTCACAAATATTGTCACACACAATATAGCTTCAAAGTTCTGACTCTGTCGGAACTACACCAAGTTCTCAAAGAACCTCTTGACTTAACATCCTTTGTCATTGTCAAAACAATGACATACTCTGCCTTCTTTTGTAGAATCCGTCACCATATTTAGAACCCTTCTAAATCTAGCATAGACAACTTCTAGCTCATTGTGCTACCTTTTAAACAACACTTCGTCTAATTTGAGATTGAATTTATATTTTATATGTGATAAAACCAATATCGGTGTAACACCTTACATCGATTTGTTTGTCATTTCTTCATACAAAAATATATATATATATCCTTAGTTCTTCTAAAGTACTCAAGGATATTCTTACTGTCGTCCAATGATCATCATATGAATCATTCTGGTATATGCTCATAACACTTTATAGCACATGATATCTGATTGTGTACATATTATTCGTGATCTATAATCACTCATGTGTTTTTAATCATTGAGTGTCAGATACACTCAAGTCTTGTTAAACCTTCACATGACAAGAACATTTTCTTAATATTTCTATATTGAACTACTTCAATATCCATCATATGCACTTTGACTTAAACTTATTTATGTGTTTCAATCTATCTTCATAGATCTTGACACTAAATTTGTTTCAGTCCATATCCTTTCATTGAAGTTAATTCTCAATGAAACCTTTTAATCAAGTATATAATTACATCATTTATAACCAACTATATGTCACCTACATAAAGTATTATAAATGTGTCTTAGCGCTCCCACTTAATTTCTTGCAAATGCAAGCCTCTTCATTGTTTCTGATGAAATCAAAAACTCTTTGACTATTTCATCTAGTGAAGATTCAAACTCCGCTATACTTACTTCATCAAATTGAAGTTTGTATACCTATCTAGTATTCCACGGATCAGCAAAACTCTTGGTTGTATCTTGTATACACCTTTAATACACACTTCTGATAAGTAATGTATTTTGCCATCCTACTAACATATCTCATAAAGGAAATATGTAGTGATTACTAGAATAATCCATATAGACTTTAAGCATTGCTACGGAAGATCTAATCTTGTCGTAGTCAACTCTTTGAACTTTGTCGTAAACAATTTTTCGACAAGTTAAGCTTCTTCAAGGATATTTCATCCAAGTCCATCAATTTTATAGATCTATTTTCTTTCAAAAAGTATTCATCTATCTTGGATTTCATGGCGTATGGCCATTTTAACGGAGTCGTGGCCCATCATAACTTCTTTGTTTTGTAGTTGGTTTATCATTGTTCAAAATCAATCCTTTGTCCACAAATCATTTATTTGATCACAAAGTAAACCATACCTACAAGGTTCAATATGTACTTCGATCTCCATGGCTAAAACACTTTGTAGTCATGGGAGCCATGATCGTTGTGGCCGCTTTCGAAACCAATTCCGATGCTGCGCTACTCGATCATTATGCTCGTGTTCATAAACCTTATCAAAATATATTGTCCTCCCACTCAAATACTTCACTAGAAACAATTTCTCGGAAATAAGAAACATTGACAAACACTTTTTTCTTTGTCTCGTGGGAAGAATTCCCAATCAAATCTCTGGGATAACCAACAAAGACATTCATCCGATTTTGGTTGACTATTAGGGTTTATACCCATGCCATAACTTGTATGGTGTCATTTCAACGGATCATGATGATGCTCTATTCAGTGTAAAAGCGGTAGTCACTAAAGCATAATCCACAAAAATATAATGGCATCAATATTTTATCTCATCATTGATCCAACAAAGTTTGGATATATCTCTTGGATACTTCATCATCACTATGATACTCCAAGAAACGTAAGTTGTAGAACAATTTCATAACTCTCTTAGATGTTCGCTAAAACTCGTAATTCAAATATTTCCACCATGATCCAATCATAGATATTTGATTTCTATTACGATAATTTCCACTTCATGCTGAAATTTATTTGAATCCTATTCAAATGTTTCAAACTTTTCCTTATTGAATATATCCACATATATACTCAATTCATTGTTTGAAAGTTTTCATGAAGTAGAAGAATCTTCCGCACACAACTATGCCCAGTGAACCACATATATCATTATGTATGTTTTCACTAAGTTAGTTGCCCGTTCAACTCTTCGGCCTATGAACGGTATTTCAGTCATTACCTTTTAGAAAAGATTTTGCAAGTGCCAAACGATTCAACAAATCGAATGACTCCAAAATTCCATTTGCAGGGAGTTCCTTCTTGCGATCCTTTCTAACATGACCTAAATTGCGGTTCCACCAATCAGTGGAATTCAAATCATTTGCCTTATGACATTTTTAGCGTCGTTGTTATGTATGTGTGTTTCACCATTTAAGATTTATAATAACTTATCCATCATACATGGAGTAATGTCATAATTTGAACAACTCATTGTTTTCATTTGACCAGAGCAAAATAACAATTTATTAAGCTCTTTATTATAAATTCTAAGGGCTAGATAGAATGCCAACGACGAACATAATAACACTTTATTTTTGTTCCAAAGTAACATTCTTATCATATTCCTTGTCAGTCACTTAGGCCATTGTATTCTTGAATTGCGTTGTTTTGTATGACACTTCATACCAACCAATATGGTATTAATACCCAAGAATTTCATTGTGTGACTTAACTAGGAATACAACCATAACATGTATATCATTTATATACACCTGAGCTAGACTTTCTAGTCTTTTCTTTTCTGTTGCCAAAATATCTTTTGCAGTTTCTCTTTTAGCTTTCCTCATTATTCAGAAAAACATTTCAACATCAATAACTTCTAGGTTTGTTGGTCAAATACCAATAACCTTGAGGTTCTTACTTTGAAGTTGATCATCATATGACAAGTGTTCTAGATTTCACATATTAGTAACTATGATGAACAATTTCACTCATAATTTTATCCATCAATTCATGACAACTTTTTGAGACCATGTCTCAGACATGCTAGGCTCATAAAGTTTAACCTTAGTATTCGCATGTGCAAATCAGGCTTGCACCCATTGTAAGCACACGTAGAATCTATAACACCCGATCATCACGTGATGCTTCGAAACGATGAGTCTTAGCAACGGTGCATACTAAGGATGATAACTTCATGGATATGCGAATATCATTAGTGCCCCAATAGCTGGAGGATTGTGACGTCTTGCGTCTTCAACCTTCATACATTCCCATAAAACTTATGAGTTTATGTAGTCTCACCAAATTATATTCTATCATCTTGCAATAAGGTCTTAGATATCACATATATCTCATACCTTGATTATTTCTGAAAACTAAATTTTCAGCTCCTTATTTTTCAAACATATTTGAACTTTCAAGTTTCATGGAGACAAGATAACTTTTAGGTACTAATTGAAACCATAGCTCTTTGAATCAACAATGTGAGGTTTACTAAAAGTTTGCAATAGGACTTAATCAATTCTTGATTCTTTAACAATACGGTACCAATCCGTAAAGTTTCTTGTCAGATTTTAACAGTATTTCTATCTCAATAACAAGACTAGCGCATAGTAGTAAACGGATGCCAATACTACAAAATTAATTCAAAATACTACTCAGACTATGTTTATGATAATTAGTTCATGTTTTAATCTAATTACTAATGAACTCCCACTTAATACAACATCCCTCATAGTTGTTAAGTGGTACACGATCCAAATCCACTACACCAAAACCGATCATCACGTGAGATGATGTAGCTTCAATGGTGAACATCAACATGTTGATCATATCATCCATATGACTCGTGTTCAACCTTTCGGTTTCCGTTGTCCCGAGGCCATGTCTGTACATGCTAGGCTCGTCAAGCAAACCCAAGTATTCCGCGTGTGCAACATGGCTTACACCCGTTGTATGTCAAGTTTATCACACCCGATCATCACGAGATGCTTCAAAACGTCGAACAATGCAACGGTGCATACGAGGGAAGAACACTTTATTATCTTGATATTAATGTGAGGGATCATCTTATAATGCTACCGTCGCGATCTAAGCAAAATAAGATGCATAAAAGGATTAACATCACATGCAGTTCATATGTGATATGATATGGCCCTTTTGTCTTTGCGCCTTTGATCTTCATCTCCAAAGCACGGATATGATCTCCATCATCTTCGGGCATGATCTCCATCATCGTCGGTGTAGCGTCAAGGTTCATGGCGCCGTCTTCATGGTTGTTCACCTCATGTAGCAACTATAACAACTACTTTGAAATACTACTCAACATGAAAATTAAAGACAACCATAAGGCTCCTGCCGGTTGCCACAATACAATAATGATCATCTCATACATATTCATCATCATATCATGGCCATATCACATCACCAAACCCTGCAAAAACAAGTTAGACGTCTTCTAATTTGGTTTGCATATTTTACGTGGTTTAGGGTTTTCGAGAGAGATCTAATCTACCTACGAACATGAACCACAACGTTGATACTAATGTTTTCAATAGAAGAGTAAATTGAATCTTCACTATAGTAGGAGAGACAGACACCCGCAAAGCCTCTTATGCAATACAAGTTGCATGTCAAACGAGGAACAAGTCTCATGAACGCGGTCATGTAAAGTTAGTCCGAGCCGCTTCATCCCACTATGCCACAAAGATGCAAAGTACTCAAACTAAAGATAACAAGAGCATCAACGCCCACAAACCATTGTGTTCTACTCGTGCAACCATCTATGCATAGATACGGCTCTGATACCACTGTAGGATAACGTTGCATAGAAAACAAAAATTTTCCTACCGCGAACACGCAATCCAAGCCAAGATGCAATCTAGAAGACGGTAGCAACGAGGGGGTATCGAGTCTCACCCTTGAAGAGATTCCAAAGCCTACAAGATGAGGCTCTTGTTGCTGCGGTAGACGATCACTTGCCGCTTGCAAAAGCGCGTAGAAGATCTTGATCACGATCGGTTCCGGCGCCACGAACGGGCAGCACCTCCGTACTCGGTCACACGTTCGGTTGTTGATGAAGACGACGTCCACCTCCCCGTTCCAGCGGGCAGCGGAAGTAGTAGCTCCTCTTGAATCCGACAGCACGACGGCGTGGTGTCGGTGGCGGTGTAGAAGTCCGGCGGAGCTTCGCTAAGCTATGCGGACAACATGGAGGAGAGGAGCTTGGCTAGGGTTTGGGAGGGGTGGCCGGCCACTCTATGGGGGGCGGCCAGCTTATGGTCTTGGGGGTGGCCGGCCCCCTCCCTTGGCCCCTCATTATATAGGTGGATCCCAAGTATTGGTGTCCAAGTCTTCGAATAAGACCCGAAACCAAAACCTTCCATAGGAGGGGGCAAACCTAGCCCAACTAGGACTCCCACCCAAAGGTGGGATTCCCACCTCCCATGTGGGGGGTGGCCGGCCCCCTATGGTGGAGTCCACTTGGGACTCCACCCCCACTAGGGCTGGCCGGCCATGGAGGTGGAGTCCCTTGTGGACTCCACCTTCCTTGGTGGTTTCTTCCGGACTTTTCTAGAACCTTCTAGAACCTTCCATAGAACCTTCCGCGACATTTTATTTCACATAAAATGACATCCTATATATGAATCTTATTCTCCGACCATTCCTAACTCCTCGTGATGTCCGGGATCTCATCCGGGACTCCGAACAAATATTCCAACTCCATTCCATATTCAAGAACTACCATTTCAACATCCAACTTTAAGTGTGTCACCCTACGGTTCGAGAACTATGCGGACATGGTTGAGTACTTACTCCGACCAATAACCAATAGCGGGATCTGGAGATCCATAATGGCTCCCACATATTCAACGATGACTTTAGTGATCGAATGAACCATTCACATACATTACCAATTCCCTTTGTCTCACGATATTTTACTTGTCCGAGGTTTGATCTTCGGTATCACTCTATACCTTGTTCAACCTCGTCTCCTGACAAGTACTCTTTACTCGTACCGTGGTATGTGGTCTCTTATGAACTCTTTCATATGCTTGCAAGACATTAGACGACATTCCACCGAGAGGGCCCAGAGTATATCTATCCGTCATCGGGATGGACAAATCCCACTGTTGATCCATATGCCTCAACTCATACTTTCCGGATACTTAATCCCACCTTTATAGCCACCCATTTACGCAGTGGTGTTTGGTGTAATCAAAGTACCTTTCCGGTATAAGTGATTTACATGATCTCATGGTCATAAGGACTAGGTAACTATGTATCGAAAGCTTATAGCAAATAACTTAATGACGAGATCTTATGCTACGCTTAATTGGGTGTGTCCATTATATCATTCACACAATGACATAACCTTGTTATTAATAACATCCAATGTTCATGATTATGAAACTAATCATCCATTAATCAACAAGCTAGTTTAAGAGGCATACTAGGGACTTCTTGTTTGTCTACATATCACACATGTACTAATGTTTCGGTTAATACAATTCTAGCATGATATATAAACATTTATCATAAACATAAAGATATAAATAATAACCACTTTATTATTGCCTCTAGGGCATATCTCCTTCACCTGCTTGCGACGTCTGCTCTTGAGGAAGGCGTCATCTTCAGCAGTTTCCTCCTCTTGGACATCGCTGTCCTCAAGGGCGTGCTGAGCATCCTCGGTTCCCTCAGAATCGTCATCGTCGTCCTCTAATACCACTCCGCTCTCGGGTGAGGGGGGATAACATTGGGCGACAGCGGGAACCTGCGGAAGGATAGAAAACACGTAAGGCACAAACAAAAAAAAGAAGTAATGACAGTAAACGAAGAACGATAAGGTTACCTCGGACGGAAGATGCTTGAAATCATAAGGAGGGCGCGCTGATGTCAAGACAATGGTGTCCTTGGCGCTGAGGCATGTCAGGCGACGAACTTCGTTCTGGAGCTCATCTGCCGACAGGTCGGCAGAGTTGACCCTCGACTTGTCGTTTTTGCCAGTGAAAAGCCACAGCTGGTGAGGGCGAGACATCAGCGGCTGCACTCGACGTTGTAGGAAAACTGAAACTACTTCAGTACCGCGCATCGTCATGCCTCCTGAATTCTTCAAAGTGACAATTTGCTTGAAAAGCTCGTCGGCTGTCGCCTTTTCTTCGGGAGAAAGGGCGTTGTTCCAAGACTTCTTCTTGTGAGCCACCAAGACATCGTCAAAAGGAGGGAGATTTGAACGCCGCCCAGAAACAGCGGGATCTCGCAGGTAGAACCACTTGTTGCGCCAGCCTTGGACGGATTCCTTCATCGGATAGTCGAAGTAGTCGACCTCCTTACTGACGACGAAGCCGACGCCACCGACGACAGGGGGGCCATTGCTGTCATTGTGAAGCTTCACATAAAAGATCTTCCTCCAAAGGCCCCAGTGAGGCTCAATGCCGAGGAAGGCCTCGCAGACGGTGATAAATATGGAAAGGTGAAGGATGGAATTTGGGGTCAGCTGCCAGAGCTGAATCCCATAGAAGAAAAGGAGGGAGCGAAGAAACTCGTGAGCCGGAAGAGAAAGACCACGAAACAGGAAAGTAGCAAACATGACGGTGAAACCCTTCGGGGGCTTTGGGCGAGTAACCGAACCTGGGAGACGAATGTCTTCCTCAGATGCGGAGATGAAGCCGAGGGCGCGAAGCTTGTTGATATCGCGATTGGAAATGGCGGAGGCGCTCCAATCACGGCTAACTTTGACCGTCTCCGAGGTGCTGCCACTCTTCTTCTTGCCCATGGTGAGCGGAGCTTCTGCTGAAGAGGCGGAGGAACAAGGAGGCTTGAGGAAGAAGATGAGAAGTAAGCGGGGTAAAAGATAAAAAAGAGAGGAGGCTCCCTATTTATCCCGTAAGAATTTGTGCCCAATCGTGGCCATAACTCCACAAAGCGTCGTGGGGGTGGGGCAGATCTGACTGTACACGTGGCGCTTGAAGAAGGAGTGGAACCGGCGGCCCATTATTCCCACGTCGTGCGAAAATCGAGGAGGCGCCTCGATCGCCACGCGTGCATTGGTCAAGCCCTAAAAACTGCCTGCGTAGAGCTAGGGTGGGCCCGTCAGGTCAAGTCTCGTCAATCAGGCCACAGAAGTTACACGTCAACAGTGACGTCATATATAAAAAAAAAACTTGAAGCATTCGAAGGAAAAAAGAAGAGTTATCGGATGAAGGATTTGAGTCTACTCCCGGCTGCAGACATCCGTACCTAGACTCGGGGGCTACTCCCATCGGGAGCGCTGACGCGCACCCGATAAAATGAAGACTCGACAGAATGAGCAGTCAAAGGAAGAAGGTTTGAGTCAGCACTCGGTTGCAAAGCGCTCGCACCCAGACACTCGGGGGCTATTACTCCCATCGGGAGCTCGTGATGCATACCTGATAGAAGTTTTTTGCACTCCAGGATCATGCCCGGGGACTTGATTCTGTGTAGGGTAACGGTGTTTTGCCATCGGCAGTTAACCAAACAACAGTTGGGCACGTTACTCATTATCCTTTGCATAAATAAAATATATCGGATGACTTATGAAGATCTCGGCAGAGGAAAGTATTCGAGTAGTACAACTTGAGTCTATGCACGGATAGCAAGCATCCGTACCTAGACTCGGGGGCTACTCCATCGGGAGCGCTGACGCGCACCCGATAAAAAGAAGATGAAGCATAATCAAGATGAACAAGAGCAATGAAGGAGAAGAATGTGAGGAGAAAACATGCATTAGTCTCTACCCGAATTATCTTCGGCTAGACACTCGGGGGCTACTGACGTGGGCATTACCCTTCGGGTAACCAGTATTGCCTTATCTGGTGTTGACAAATTGGAGGCCCATGAAGGTACCTGAAGGCGAGATGGGCCACTAGGTCGGCACATCAGAAGATTCCTTGACGGGCAAGACAAGGAAGCGAACAAACAAGGAAAGATTGGATCTAAACTACTGTAAACCTAGTCGTCCTCGGTTAGGACCCTTGAGACCTGGCCTCCTATATAAAGGCCAGGAGAGGGGCTGCCGAGGGGGACGAACAATCTTAGCAACCTTAGCCAGGAATAGCTTAGAGCTAGGTAACCCTAGCAACAGCAATCTCGACTAGATCTCAGCCGAACTATTCGGCACCCCATTGTAACCCATTGTCTTCATAATCAAAGAACAGACAGGCAGGACGTAAGGGTTTTACCTCATCGAGGGCCCCGAACCTGGGTAAATCGCTCTCCCCGCTTGTCTGTGAACCGATGTCTCGTGTCAGCCTACAGGATTCCATCAACCCTAAGCCCCTATCGGAGGGCATTGGCGAGGAGTACCCTCGACACCCGTTGAACCAAAAAAAAGTGTGGAAAGTGAATTGTACCCATGAGCCTTATGTGCAAATGTGGCTCAGATAGTTGGTCGTATTTGTTTTAGCGCTCATAAAACAAACCATAACCCCACTTTTCAGACTCATTTTCTATATAATATAGAAAATCCTTGTCTCAATCCCCATTCCCCACTACCCACTCCTTCCATTGCACTGTTCGCACTCCACACATCAAACTTTAGATCTCACCAACTTCCATCACCTGCAACTACACGTTCTTCCCACTTCTCCCTCTGATCACCGCTTTGTCTACGCGAAAGAAATGGTAAGCGTCAGAATTGGATGGTGTCCTCGGTGGGTCTTATAGCCCCACCTAGCGTACTCGCTGAAGCTGCGTTGGAGTCTACCATCGACGTTACCAAGTTACAGGTATGTTCTTCAACTCATCAGCACGTACCTTGGGGAGCTTCCTCGTTATATTTAAGCATTATTTTGCAGTGATCATAATATTTTATTCACTTGGTATATTTTATTTTGAATGGTATTGTGGGACTGATGATTCCATGTTTGTGCACCTTATACTCCAGTGCAAATTATCTATTTTGTGCACAAACCTTGGGAGCTTCCTCATATTATTTAGAGCATTGTTCTTCATCTTATCATAATATCTATCTTCTTTTGGTATCTTATTTTGTGTTTATTTGATTGCTTGTTTCATTTGTTCAAGCTTCTTGACTTATGTGTATTTTGATCCTTGTTATCTTTTTGCAATTTTTGATCCTCGATATATTTTGAATCCCTCCGAGTATTCTCCATTGGATATGTGTATTTGATTCCAATCACAATATGAGAAATGCACACCTTATGGAGGAACTCTACTATATCGGCCTTCTAAATTTTTCACCCATTTCGGCAATTGGTGTTAATGGGGGAGAAGTTTTGAGGGTTTAATGGAATTGGCTTTTATGCTTTAGTTGTGTTCTTAAGAGTTTGCCTTTCTTGCTTTGCATCTTGTTGCTTTGCATGGTTGAATATTTAGAGCAAACTCCAATAGACTTTGATTGCCAATATATGCAATGAAACTCCACTAGGCTTTCATTTAGACAAATTAAGCAAACACATATTTTAGCTAGCTTGATAAGCTCACTATAGAAAGTCACACAAGATAAAAAAAATCTACACGCAGAAGACACTTCAAAATAAAGTTAGGTATTAGCAACAAAAAAAAACACTTCCAATCAATCAGATACATTCCATTGGCTTGATGCATGTGTGAAAGTGCATGGATCCCCCATATGTGGTGTTGGTAATTAATGTCAATTCCTATGGAGTAATGTTTGTATTGAGTGTTACTTATAGGATTTATCCATAGGTAATGCTTGTACCATATGTTGGCTTCAATGTTGCAATAAGATGATTTAGAAAAAAGATCAAGGGATGAGCAAGGTGTTACTAAAGGTGTAATCCGAATGATGGTCATGAGAGAGTTGAGCCTATGGGAAGTGTGCCTTGAAGAGTAAGATGGTGTGGTAGATCATGTATATATACCTTCAAGACATCAAAACAATGAAGACTGAAGAAATGAAGTGCAAGTTCAAGATGAGCATCTAGAAGAGATCATATGCATGAAGATTTCCATTCTTATGGTGATCATGGATATGAGAAGACATGTCCAAAGAAGATGCTCTCCCATAGGAGTATGGGGGAGAAATTTGCAAGTCTTCAACAAGCAAGTGTAATAAAAAAATGTGTTCCATCTTGAAGTGGACAAGATCATCAACATCAACCTAAAGTGAAATATGCGCAAGCCAAAGGTATGGTCTTGATAGGGTTTGCTTCTTACCGGTCTCGTGGTGTTAGTTGCGAGACCGGGTTTTCGGATAGATATCCGTACTATCAAGTGAGGCTCTCGAGTGAGTAATTTCATCGTATCGTTCGGAGAGGGCTCAAATCTTTGCATCATATTTCTTGGTTGTTATTTGGTTCTTATCCATATGATATTTTTGAGCTTGTGGTTATTCTCATGACAAGCTCTAGTTCATCTAAAATGGATCTTGCACAGAAAACTTGTTGCGTTTTCAGGGTTGGAAGTTTTACCGGTTTGTATTTTATAGATAGGTCAAACCTTTCATCATTTTTTTTATCCTTACTTACTGTACTATGATGATTCTCTGCATGATCTTATAGATCATGTTACTAGCTTCGAAACGAGCCCAAGATCATCAAAATCGGAGTCTGGATGCTAGAGTTATGTGTGTTCTTTTTTTTCTGCCAGTTTTTAGGGGGCGGATAGTCAGGCCCTAGTGGGAGGCGGATAATCCGGCCTGTGAAATATCTGGCCCTTATGAATAATCTGGTCAATAATCCGGCCAAATATCCGGCCCTTATATTAGGGCTCGCGCTTTTTGACGAAAATTGGTCTGGAGGCTCCAGAATTTCACTAGGGGCGGATAATCCGGCATGGGAGGTCCCCAACAGTTACATTTCGCTGGGAGGGGGTATTTAAGGTCCCCTTCTTCCTCCTTGGGCTGGTGGCTTCTTCCCCTTTGCTCTCCACAAATTTTTACCTTGGGAGCTTTCCCTAGCTCACCATTCCTCATATGCTTGTTGAATCTTTTTGAGGAAAAAGTGAGAGGAGGTCTAGATCTACATTTACATCAGTAAATATCCTCTCTAAGTGAAGGGATCATACTAGATCTAGATCGTGGAGTTCTCTATGGATTTCCTTTTTTCTCTCTCTTATTTTTCCAATAGCTCATGTAGCTTTGGTGGTATTTAAGAGTGAGGGACTTGTCATTGCATTTGGTGCATCGGTTTGAATATTGCTGACCGTTGGATCTCTTTCAATACATTAGATTATAATCTTATGTTTAGCATCTCTAGAAGATTCTATTGTTAGCCTTTAGCACCATGAACACTATGCACAGATCTCAAAACACTCTTCTCCATCATCCTACAATCTTTTATGTTTAAAATATTTCCACTTTCTTTTTTAATAGAACTATCATTGTTTTTTTAATCTAATCTTGTGTTGAGACTACATATTTATAAATAGTAATTCATGTTTCACATACGAAGGTCAAAGCGGGTTACTTGATTATGTGACATCTTTCGACAAATATGTCGTACTTTTATTATCTAAGCTCTCACGCACGTGTATCTTACTAGTTGTACTAAGTAAAATAATTGCGGAAAATATTGCTGAAGAGAACGATTGCACTCATCCACAAATAAAATATTGCCAATATTCCAAGCATAAATGGAAACAAACACGAAGACAAGCCCACTCACCTCGTTGAACACTAGTATGTTATGCTCATTGGATGGAGACTTCTCCTTGACAAGCAATGAATGAGGTGATTGCTTGCCATCATCAATTCCATCGCTGAAGGTGGGCTCTGTAGGCTTTGTCTGTTCACTGCTATGGATTCCACTCTGCTTCATCAGCTGCCCGGCATGGCATGCTTTTTATTCATTCAGGACCTGGTTCTACTCAAAGATGGAGATAGGGGGGCTCGTGCCCCCCCATCCCACCCCCAGCTACATCTACAGGATGAATCCTACGAAATTGGTTGTACGGGTAGACGTGGCAATCAGCCGGAAGGATCACGATCCACAAATCATGGAGGGACAGGGAAGTTACACTAATCAATTATCCCCGCGTCTACCCGTAAGGATCATCCGTAAGATTATTTCCGTAGGTCCAGCATCTGCCTCAGAAGGTGTCCATGGCTTCGAAAATGTGCATTGAAGACAACATTGTGACAAGTGATATAACATATGACATAGTGCCGAGGTGATACGAACAGTGCCAATTGCAGAACGTGCATCGATGAGGCTCTCCAGGATGCACATTCATCATCTATGAGCCGCACTATTCAACTTTCTGGCACGTCCATCAGTTGGTCATCTCTGGTGAATATATAAGTGCATGGCGAGATGTTTGAATTAGGTTTTGGTGCACTCAATACTTAAAAATATTTATTACTAAAGGAAAAAAAATACAAGGTTCAAAAGGAAATAATTCGAGCATTTTGGCCTCCAGATAATGATGTTTTGTGTTCTGCACCCGCACCGCCCAAAATAGAATGTTGACAAGTTTCAACCAGTGGTGCGGCAAGCATGTAAACCAATAGGTCTGAAAGGTTTGTCACTGTATTTGAGGAGATGGACATATATGGAAACAACTAACACTTATGGCCTGACACTATCTACACGGGGGTGTACACGTTTTTATCAGCGGGGCGATGCAGCAGATTCCGACATTCACTTCCAGCACACCAAGAGGTAAGCTAAGCTAGCAACGCGAGATAACCTTGAAAAAAATACTTTTAGCAAGTTCAAGCTTAAATTTTCAGTAACACATATACTGCTGGATATAGGATAGTATGGGTGTAGTTGTAAGAGTGTATGTTGGTGTAATAGTGATCATTTTGTCACTACTCGCCTTCGTTAGACGACCATCCAAATACGAACAAAATATCAAGTAAGTTTTCCAGTATAGCTCCAAATGAACTATGTTTCTCAATATTTATAGTTACGTTGAACTATATGGTATTACATCGTGGACTTTGGTTGAACTTATGTAAAAAATAATTCTAGACTATTTATTTCGATAAAAGGAATTATCAATATTGTAAAGATATCAATGATATTCAGCCTCTGCACCAACAAAATTCTCGAAGACATCAAGGATGCACATAGCTATAAAAAAAAAGATTCTGCCACGGTGATCAATCACTCGCGTCAGGAGCATTCTAACCACCAAGTATAGCACCTGGATTACAAAAGAGGTTCTCCCAAAGAGACACCTCTAAGAAGGGGAACAATGCATAAGACTTGTTGTCGTCCAATCAAAGATTTTAGGTTTTCACCTTGAAGAAAGTCTGAGTTCATAAAAACAATGCCTTCAACAAGGTCATTGCAAGGTACACTCATTGAGGGCAATACCTTGGGTTTTCACCATTAAAATCGATATTTGGTACTCGAGGAGCACCACCGAAAATTTCGAACTATGAAAGCAGGTAAAAAAAAACCACGTTCATTTATCTAGCTGGGAGTCATGACCATCAAAACCAGGGGTTGAGGCAAAGATGGAAACATAAGGGGAGTTGATGAAATTAATCTGCACTTAAGTGGGTCCCACTAAGGTAATCTTCATATAAGAGGACATTTAGTATCATCGAATGCATGCAATTTCCTTTCTTCATCATGTGAATTATGTGTTTCAGTCCAATGTCGTACAATGATGAGGTGATGAAAGGCCGTAATGTACGTGGAGTAAGCTTAAAACCCAGTAGCACGCGGAGTAAATTACCATATAGCTCTGTAAACATGAATACGACATAATCCAGATGCTGCTATACTCAGTTGTCTGGATGTAGTTCTAAAATCATCATAACTGGGATTCTGAATAAGTTTTACCTAAAAATAGGGCTCGGAACATTTTGTGGGTGGATCTTTCTTACAATAATTTATTACTATTACCTTATTATGCCAACTATGTGTTTTTCAGAAAATGGCAAGTTAAGACGAGAGAAAAGTTACAAGCCATTCATCATGTGGTAAGGCGGATTCTTTGGTGGAAAGATCCAAATTGGGTGATAAAGTTCAAAATATATTGAATGACCCTATTGGCGTTGATCCTCTTTGGTGCAAAATTTTCATAACTCTCTTTTGTAGCTCATTTTGAAAATGTATTTTCTTAAAAAAAATACTAGTAAATGTTCCTTTAAAGATGTACATGCAACTATAGTAGCTAGATGATTATGCTCTTTGAGAATATGGTCTTAGCTTGTCATTCCTACCTGCCAAAAGGAAACTAGAAAACTGTATCGAATTTGCGGTTTGAAGTAAACACGAGAGTTTTGGAGGATAGGAAACGAGATGGATTCAATATTTCAATGCTTCTCTTGCCAGGTTAATTGTTTTGCGGCAGTAGTAAAGGTCTCACTTGACTGGATGGTTTTTATTTACAGAAACAAGAATGCGTATTTTTCATTTAGACAAATTAAGCGAACACATAGTTTACCTAGCTTGATAAGCTCACTGTAGAAAATCACACCATATACATAAAATCTACACGCAGAAGACACTTCAAAATAAAGTCAGGTATTAACACACAAAAAAAACACTTCCAATCAATCAGATTCATTCCTTTGGCTTGATGCATGTGTCCAGAAGTTTATGCACACAAATCGTGTGACCGAGAGAGAGCAACTATGAGGTCCCCCTTTAAATAGCAAGACCGGACATCTCGAATTGTCGCTTTCAGTTTTAAAATGAAAAAAAACTCTGCTGCATGGATGTCTTCAAAATCCACAACTACACTAAGATATAGGAGGAGAACAAAAAATCTCATCCGTAGGAGATGTGTATTCAGCTTCCAAGAGGCCTTAATGGTCAATGGCATCGAAACTCAACCTGAAGTTCTTCGCGGTGGCGCTCCTCCTCGGTGTTGTGGTAAGAGAATGATCCGCAGTACTAGGTATATGTTCATAGAGAAGGGTGGCAGGACTGGGGCATGCAACCATGCCACAGGCGAGACAACACAAATAGGCTTTTGTAGAATTGTAGGTGATCCCACCGTGGATGCTTCTTTGTAGGACGGCATTTCATTGATGTAAATTGGATGCGAGGGTACCAATATGGCAAACAAAAGAAGGCAAAATCATCTCACGTCATGAAACTCATAGAAACACGTCCACTCATTTGTATCTAGTATTTCCTAGAGTACAATGCAGAAAAAAAATCACAGCAGAAATAATGTACATCGTTGGCGACTTACAAATGAGTCCGAGCAAAACTAAATCATTCCATTTGGTTGTTACACAAATGACTCCCATGAAGTATTCTTATTTTGTTCGAGTGTTTGTCTTTCAGTGAATGCATGAAAGATAACAGTTATCCTTTAAGACCAATGAGCAAATTATTTATATATGCATCAATTTTGAAGTACATATTCTTTGGTCATGCACTAGCCAGAGGATGCCGCGAAAAGGGTTTGAATTTGAGGATCATCGTGAAATCCAAAAAAAAAAAGTTAAAAGTGTCAAAAGGAGCTCTTTCTTTATATACATACATGCTGCCCCTTTTGTGCGTATATATGTTCATGTAATAAGAACATATTTGCATGTGTCAATTATTTCGTTTTATAAATATTCGAAAACTCGTCTTAGTTTTCACCCTGGAGTATGTGCCCCTGCCCGAAAATTATACCCCCCCAGCAAGACCTCAAATATACATCATGCAAAACCAGTTTTGATAGAAATGCTACCAGTCTATCACACTAAAGCAGCTAAAGGATTTGAGGTGTGAGTCAACAGTCATCTATTATGTGACTCAACGACCAAACATATGTTCTTCTGCCCTTTAAATACCTAAGAATATCACAAATTTCTTCTTTCAGAATGAAAAGGTTAGTTATATGTACTATTTGTTATGAATCCACCAACAATACTGAGATATAGGAGTAGAAAACAAAGGTTTTCTGAACTTTCTCAAGTTCGTCGTAAATGCAGTTTCTTTGATGCATATATTGGTTATCCTAGGCAGCTGGCGTTTTTGTTTCGCATACGAAAACAAGATACTCGTAGCACAATCAGCAAATCGAAAAGCAGTTGCCCATTCTCGGACCAGCTGATTGAGTGTTCAGGGTGTGGACCTATTGCTCTGCAGATTTCACATCATGCACCAAACAAGACCGACAACTGACTGTACCGGCCCAAGTCAAGAGCTTCAGCCATGCAAGGACTGCATTGCTTACCATCATCTATCTTGTTCTACTTCAGTTTTACTCGTATTCACTATTTGGGTATGATTAACGAGTATGAGTGTCAGAGTGTGAAACAAATGTTCTTTGGAACATGAAATGAACATACATTTAAAATAAATGTTGTCTAGGTTTGGCACCAGCCATATCACTTTCTTTTGTGGGGGAAAAAGAGAACTTTATGGTAAGGCTAAGTACAATGAAAATCCATGACACAGACCCCAGCCAAACCATGGTCCTGTTCTGTCTTCTCCCAAAGGCCAATCTCGTCAGTTCATGAAAGAACTCTCTATCTCGACTGAGTGAGTTCCTGACTTCATTAGATGATGCTTATTTCTCCTAGGCGTATATGGCTTCAGCACAGTCCAATTCTAGCCTAATCAGCTTGCATGTCCGTTGTAAAACTAGCCGTCTCTCAAGGTATCATCATACAAAAACAGTTCCACTGGTTGTTGCAAGTACTATCACAAAGAAATACTTGACATAACAATATCATGTGGCAGAGACCTTGGTACTAACTGTGTGAGAGAGCACACTGAAGTTGCTGTCAAATAGCAATGGAATGCTACACACCGCTTCTTTTATATGACAGTAACTTATTTATCAATGAGAGAATGGTATTTGTCCTGAATCCATAGTAATGTTGAGGCATGGGAGGAGACCAAAACCAAGAATTTCTGAAACTTCATCATTACCTCATATCACCAACTTGCGAAAGAAAATGTTTTTTCTCTGAGGAAATCCCAATTGGTAGCAGTAGATCAAAGAAGACACCAACAAGATGGTCATAACTTAAATGGACCTGGTTGAGTCTACCGCACTGGGTATGGTGGTCAGCCAGGAGTGCCATCAACTTACGAGAAGTTTCTCTTCCATAGCCTGCATTTTTGTCCATGAGAAGCAAAACTATTTTGCCCATGTTCTAGCTAGATCAGGACATGTTTGCCATCTTGGTTCTTACGTTGGTGGATGGCGTAACCCTAATTGAGTAATAAAGTTTATGTAAATGAAGTGTGACTGTGCAAAGTCATAAACAACAAACCTAATGAACAGAATATTTCTATTTACTGGTGGATGAAAGGGAAATCATTTGCCAAAACCAAAAGAGAGGAAGAGGCGACCTAACCAATATGAGCCACTACCGATGTCGGATTCTTCGGATAGCATTAGACATTAGTGGAACGCTACGTTGGTAGGGGAAATATTTATTTTCTCTATTTGAAGCAATTAATAATAAAATATCCTGAAAAGATTGCAGTCATTCGAAGGTGCTCTGTGATGCTGGTATACTATTTCTTTAGAGAAGTGTGTTAGAAAGTGTATTGGCAGTTAAATTAGAGAACATGTAATTGCTTGTAAGTTGTAACGATATTAAATTGTTTGCTCAAAGCATTGTTACTGTGCATGCTAAAAGAACTATATAGGGAATCTTGCAGCTATGGCAATGCACCAGGTAAATGTGCTCGACGTTCTAATCTAAAGGAAATAAGATAAGTTCAATATTTAAATGGTTCTCTTGTCAGATTTCTTGTGTTGCAGCAGTAAAGGCCTCACTTGAACAGATGGATTTTATTTTCAGAAACAAGAATAAATATTTTTCGTTTAGACAAATTACACAAACACGTATTTCACCAAGCTTGAAAAACTCTAAAGCTTACTACAGAAAATCACACCAAATACGCAAAATCTACGCATAGAAGACACTTCAAAATAAAGTCAGGTATTAGCAAACAAAAAAATAAAGAACAAGCACTTCCAACCAATCAGATCCACTCCTTTGGATTGATGCACGTATCAAGAAGTTTCCATTCTTCAGTCCCTTCTTCCGGTTTCTGCAAACAAATGGCATGCGGGCAAACTTGACAAAAATTCTAATGCTGTAACAAAATTACCTGTCACAATAAAAAAAATGCATCCTAACACGCTATGAGTCTATCACTTACTGTTTCAAATGAATATTTCCAAACTATTCAAAATTGGAAGCCTTCAATTTATGAATGACTAGAAGATTTAAATATTTAGCGTCTTAAAACTGTAAGAACTCAAAACCATACTGTTTATCAAACTTTGATAACAGTAACTGAGCATATCAACTTACATGATCATACTCCCACCGTGCGGTCAGAGGAAGGGAAACAAGGATACTCTCGATCCTTCCTCCAGTCTTCAGGCCAAATGTGGTGCCACGATCATAGACCTTCGCAATAAGCAAAAAATTTAAAGCCAGAATAAAGCTAACACTGACAAGCATGAGGATTGTGGTTACATGGAAGCACTTACAAGGTTGAATTCCACATACCGACCTCTCCGTAGCTGCTGCCATGCCCTGTGTTTTTCTGTAAATGGAGTATCTCTCCGACGTTCTATGATGGGGATGTATGCAGGAATTACAGACTCTGCGCACTCTGCAGCCAGGGAAGAAAGGTGCCTTAGGCATAGAAATGCTGAATATATATTAAGCAATGAGACATGGTATAAAACGAGTCAAATCCAGAGTTGCATCCAGTGATACCTGTAACGAAATCAAGAACCGTTTCTTGATCACGGTCACTAAGATCATCAAAGAATATTCCGCCCACCCCACGGCGTTCACCACGATGCTGTAGTTACAAACAAGTAATCATCTCCCTGATTTCTCTGGAAAAACATGAGACAGTGCAGGACAATCTACGCATTGCAGGACTCTAAAATACGGAGTAGCATTTTTCAGCTGTCCGGTCATGTTAGCCACTTTTGCATTGTACAGACCAATCACCCAGAAAAATGAACCAAATGAACATTTAAACAAACTGACCTTGATATGAAAGTAGTCATCACACCATTTCTTGAATTTTGGGTAAAAAGTTGGATCAAACTTATCGCATGCTTCTTTCTGAACCTGAAAGCGCACAACACAACCTAAGCAAGTTACCGAACAAACAGGACAGACAAGAACAAAGAAATGCCAAATAGCATTGGATTATAGGTTTGCTAAAATAATGGCACAAGAAGAACAGGAACATGTTGACATACACCATGAAAATGCTTGATATCCTCTTCGATGATGTAGGATGGCGTCAAGTCCGTACCGCCTCCAAACCACCATTGTCTGGGTGCCCCAGGAGTATCTGAAGGAATAATCTCCGAATTTTACTTGAGTTCAACTTAGACACAAGTTCCACTTGTTTCACTTTTCAGCATAGGTGGTACCTTGTGATGCCTCTGTCTCGAAATATCGGTAATTGAAATGCATTGTTGGAGCAAAGGGGTTGTTTGGATGGATAACCTGGAAACCAGAAGCCAAAACAAGAATTTGACAGAAAATTAGTGATGTTAGTAGTAATTTATAATGCAGAAATGGTGGGGCGAGGCCAAAAGACTGTTGGAACATGCAACCGGTCATGCCGTTGCAAATTTTGGGCGCGGCGCCGGTGGGATGCTCTCAGAGGCTCGGACTCTCACCGAGCTAACTCCGGCGGCGAAGAAGGGCACGGGGCCGGCCTTCTCCGCGCCCGCCGCCGCGTCGGGCCTCGCCGCGCGGTACGCTTCGGGGGGCATGACGCCGTAGACGACGGAAACGTTCACGGCGGCCTTCTCGAACACGCGTCCACCCTGCAGCACGCGGCTGATGCCGCCGCCGCCGCCCGGGCGAGTCCACGCGTCTTCCCGGAACACCCCATCGCCGACGCCGCCGCCGCTGCCCTCCTCAACCGCCTCGAGCGCCGCGCACACCTCCGCTTGCACCCGCCGGATCAAGCGCTCGAACCGCGCGCGCGCTGACGACGACGAAGCCTCCTCCCCGCGGAGGAAGGTCGGCGGCGGCGCGGTCTGCGGCGTCTCCTTCTCCATGACACACTGCGGCGGTGTGAGAGCGAGATTTTAACGGGAGCCCGCCAGCCAGTACGCTCCTTCCACGTGTCCTCGTCTTATCTCCGACCACCTTGCCGCGATTGGCTACTCCCCTTTGCGTCGACGGCTACGGGTGTCCCGGCGATGGAGCTCCTCGCGTCATCTCCGCCGCCGCTGTTCCCCTCCTCCCCCTGCCGGCGTTCAGGTCCGAGGGCGCTCTCGTCAGGAATCTCATACTTCCCATCCCATAAATCCCAATCTGATCGCAAACATCTTATCAGGTACTCTCCATAATTTCCACGCGGTAGCACCAGGAAAATCCTACAGCTCAGGGGAGACCAGCAGAAGGGCGATCTGCAGGTATACAATCTACTCCAATCTATGCTCTTCCTTGGTGCCATACTGCCATGAATCATGAATCTTGTTCGCAGAATCGTTTCTTTCCATTTCATTTGCCCCATGAATCATGAACACACTTGGTAACTGTTGCATTGAAGGGCTGCAGAGATCCATGGTTCTGAACAAGTAAAGGGAAGGGAACCACTAAGGCGCGGCACGGTCAGTCCGCGCCTCAAGGTGCCCGATCACATCCCCCGACCACCTTATGATGGTACCGATCAACTACCAGATGTTAATCCTGACCGGCAAATGCATGACAGTGAGAGCATTGTCCGTATGAGAGCCGCATGTAAGCTCGCTGCCCGGGTTCTTCAGTATGCAGGAACATTGGTGAAAGTAAGCATTTCACAAAGGCAGAATTCCTTCTCTTGGCAAACTTTGTGGCATTTCTGTGTTTACTTTCTTATCTTACATGCCCTTAGTTTTCTTTCATGTTTTGTCATGGATTACTGATATCAGCTAATAGCAAATTATGATATCTCTGTGTTCCATCAGCCCTCCATGACGACGGATGAAATCGATAGGGCAGTTCATCGCATGATCATCGACGCCGGTGCTTACCCGTCTCCCCTTGGATATGGTGGGTTCCCAAAGAGTGTCTGCACGTCAGTGAATGAGTGCATCTGCCATGGAATTCCTGATTCGCGCGAGCTGAGGGTCGAGCATCGCGATCCTTTCTTCTTCATTTCGTTGTCCATTTTCTAGCAGTCCCATTGTCCTGAAAAAACAATGCTTGCTGTTTTCTACTGATTTTGCAGGATGGGGACATCATCAACATTGATGTTACTGTCTACTTGAATGTACGTCCTACTATTTTTGTATGAGTAATATGGCTATCCGCATTTTTTGAGGTGTACTGTGACGTATTGCTCCAGGGATACCATGCCACCATGGTGACACCTCAAGAACATATTTCTGTGGAGAGGTCGATGAACCTACTAAGCAGCTTGTGAAGGTCTGACTTGCTGATTCTTTTGGATACCTCCAACCACAAGTTTCAAATAGTGACTGAACAACTTGTCTGATGTAATAGGTCACTGAGGAGTGTATGCTGAGGGGCATATCAGCCTGCAAACATGGTGCTAGCTTCAAGACAATTGGAGAGAGAATAAGGTGTTGATCCCTCAGACCTTGGACAAAATCACGATAGTGTGAATTTCCTAATGCTTTCGGTAATTTCCATATAAATCAGTTGCTTTTTGTTTTACTTTCAGTTACAGATATACCGTTATGTGCGCGCACATTGTTTTTCTTTTTTTGAGGAACCGCGCACATCGTTTTTCATATCTCAGGGTCTCGATGTTTTTAAAGAGAGCAAACTTATCAGCATGTATGTTTTTCAGTAGAAAAGATTATCTTATCCAATGGTGTCGCGAGAAATTCCATTTCTTAAGCGTGTGCATCTTCAGAAAGTGTCTAGATTCACTGTTTATCAGACAATGGTAGCATTGCTTTTTTCAGACTGTGCTACTACTGTAAGTCGAATATAAGCAACTGAGTCATCAGTGCCCTGTAATTGTCTTGTTGGTGATTATTTTGGCTTTCAGTGAGCATGTCAACAAGTACGGCTACAGCGTGGATCCCTTTGTGGGGCATGGAGTTGGGACGATCTTCCATTCAGAACCCATCATATGGCACACTTGTAAGTAACCTGAACTGTTTTCACTGACGGTGATCATGGACTAGATAAAGACATCGGTAGGGAGAAACAAGAAATCTTCAGTGATGCTCTAATCCTCACAAACTGCAACCAAACACGCGTTTTCTAAACAGATGATTACGAGCCAGGATTCATGGTTGCAGGCCAGACATTCACAATCGGTACGCTGCCATGCTCGACACTTTGTCCTGTCTCTTGGTCTTCTTTGAAGATAATAGCGTAGCTGACTGGCGGTTTGGTTTGTGATTGTTCATCTTGCAGAGCCTACACTGTCCATGGGGAGCACGCAGTGTGAAGTGTGGGGCGACGGCTGGACCGCCATCACGGTGGACGGCAGCCTCAACGCGCAATTCGAGCATACGGTGCTGGTCACGGTTGACGGCGCAGAGGTTCTCACCAAGTGTTAAAAGGATATTTGAATGGCGCATATACGTCACTTGACGAGAAAGCATAGCAAGATTGAATTTGCAAAGCTCTCTGAAGCCCAACACGCCTTCTTTCGTTGGCCTAAACATCTTATCCCAGCTTATCCAATGTATTTTCCTCTCCTCACCCTTCTGAGCCCACAAGAACCTACGTACCAATCCTCGGGGTAATATGGTTACAAACATCCTTCATTAGTTCAAAGCAAGAAATGTCAGAGTGCAAGCCTTGATCAAGGTATCCTTGCCGCTTTTGGATGAAAGCTTTCATTTTGTCCTTGAATCCTTTGCCGCATTCTATCTTTGCAAATACATGAACGTGCCTAAATACATGTTGCAAGCTTCAGCATCAATTTGCGTTACTACAAGCACCCGGTTGCGATCCCATTGTGGTGTACGCGGTCTGCCATTTCATATAAGTGTAGTACTCCCTCCGATCCATATTGATTGCCACTAAAATAAATGTATCTACAATTAAAATGTGTCTAGATACATCTATATTAGTGTCAAGTAATATGAATCAGAGGAATTACATTTTCACGGGTGAGTTGTACTCTCTTCAGAAACTTTTAAGAGCATCCATGGTTAATACTTGAGCCGGCTGACAAACTTGGATGCCTTGCCTTGCAATATTCCATCTTTCTCAACTTTACTCAACAAACAAGAGAATCCCTCGGCACATAACAAGAACAAGTAAAGGTGTCAAATTGTCAATGGATCACCTTGATGTATCCCTTATGAGGTGCGGCAGCCGTGGTCTATGTGTGGTGTGCCCTATGCAGTTTGTGTTGCAGGCGGCTGAGTCGTGCGGCGTTGCGGCTTGCGCCCGAGCGGAGGTATGCTAGGACAACATTCCCGGAAGGTGGTGTTGGCGGTATGCTAGGCGTAGCGTAGTGGGTGGATGTCAGGGAGGCGGCCGCATAAGCTTGTCATTGTTGAGAGCGTCAACCTTGTGTCGTATGGATGATGAGGCTGCCCTTGACGCTGGTTGTTACCGTCATTTTGGCGCACCCCCTTAGAAGGTTGACTTCTTCATCTACCTCGGAGTGGCCCGTGGCTACTCCTCCCGTAGCGGTTACGATGTCTTCTCTCTGACAATGGTGGGAGGCCATCTTGACTTTGTGAAGTGTTGTTTCTTGAGTCTTGAGTGGGTTTGGCCTTGTGGCAAGAGTGGGCATTGTCCTATGGTGTTGTTGCATGGATTCACTCAGTTTTCCGCTAATTAATCTAGGCACATTATTTTTAATTAATGGATAAGGCAAAGCTTTTGCCTTCATTTTAAAAAAATGAACATGATCCATTCACGCACACAATATGTTACCATTGATATGCATTTCATGATATTGGGCCATGTTCCTCCACATTAAGGTGTGCTGGCAGCCAACATCAGCCCAAAAAATTCAACGCGTATCAATCGTTGATCGACGTTCGCATCTAACGGTCTAACTGCCCCCTTTAGAGGCAGAAAGGAGAAAACCCTTACCACCCTTGGTGAATGTGTGTGTGAGCAAGAATGCCCCCTTTAGAGGCAGAAAGGAGAAAACCCTTACCACCCTTGGTGAATGTGTGTGTGAGCAAGAAAGAGCAAGACATAATGTGGCTGTTGCTGCGAGATGGTGAGGGAACACACCAGAACACCCACAACAAGTGAGAAGAGAGGAAGAAGAAGAATGTGAGGTGATTACTGTCTAGATTTTCGAGATCTGATCGGTCTATCTTCAAACTTGTGTTTGGAGGCTTAAACATGGTTGGATTGGTTCCAAGCTTGAGGAGCTTGTTGAGTACTTCAATGTAATTAGCTTGTTTGAGATTTGGGTCACTAGAGAATCGGTTTGAGAGCGGTTTGGTCAGTTTGAACTGCTGCAGTTTCAGCAAAGAGCAATTTTGGGAGACAAATTGTTTAGGCAGACAAACATACCATTGAGCTAATTTTTTGTAAGTATGTTAGAAACTCATGTGTTTGCTTCTCTACCAAAATTGGGGAGAGGTTTTCCCCTGATAACTACCTGATGGGGAATAACTTCTACCATCACCCCCCTAGGGCTTCATTTGGCACAGAGGTTTTGAGGGGGTTGGAGCATATATTGCCCTCGCGTTTTGGTCGCTAACTCACACACGCTTCTCGATAGCTCAGTCGTTTTTTTGCGGTTTCTAGGAAATTAGGATCAAAGATTGTTTGAGAGGATTGGATGAAGGAGGTGTTTTCACTCAAAACACTAGAAATGATACTTAGAATACACCCTAATCCCCGCATGGTGAACAAGGCCTAATAGGAGAAATAACCACCAGAGATCGAGGAATAGGCCCAAGAGCACACGAATGCAACCAAACACGGCGATCATGCTTGTGCTTTTTTCCCCAGGGGTTAATGCTGCAATTTTTTTTTGAGGATTTGGGATTCATGCTGCATGCTTCTGCTCTAATGCAAGACAATGTGAGAACCAGATGAAAAAGAAAATCATTCCCAAGAATCTACAGCAACCCAACCAAGCTCCACTGGGCCAAGTGCTCAGAGAGCCCAAAAACAGCGCAAGCAACCAAACACAGCAAAAAAAAAACAGAGACCCCCCTAAAAAATGGAGCAGAGAAGAAAGGAAAGATGCCGCCAATTCCTCAAAATCCCTGAAAATGGAGCGGCGAAGGAAGGAAACCGCGCGCACCTTCCCGCTTTCCACCTCTCGAAACTTCCCCCAAAACCGCACGCGCCTGCCGCCATCGGAGCCTCGTCCCCAGACCGCACGCCAAGGCGAAGCCACGACCCACGGCATCAACACGACCGCCGTCTCCTCCACTGCTCCGCCGCCAGCCACGCCCACTGCCGCGCGCGGCGAGGACCTGCAGGCCACCGCCTCATCCGCCCCCATCGACTTGCCGGTGCGTTTCTCAGTTCCCGCCTTCGCGGCCGTCTCCTTTTCCTCTCTAGCGAGTCTGTTGTTTTGGACTTGTGGGTGCCGTGCGCCCGTACCTGTTCTCGCCTGGAAGGCCCGTCACCTGCTCGACGAAATGCCGCGACTGAATCGGCAGCGAGCGTGGTTCTTTTTTGGGTCCGATCTGTCGATATGCCTGTAGGGAATGGGCGGGCAATGGAAAGGAATCAGGAATAGAGGGCCATGCGCCGTTGTTTTGTTTTGGTGGACCTTTTGTGGTTAAGATGACGGTGGATTTGGGGAGAGAGATTGTTTCTCATCGGGTTTTTTTTTATATACTAGCACAATACCCGTGCGTTGCTACGGACATACCAAATTTTAAGCATATGTACTATTTAGCAAAACAATTATAAACTTGAAATCCAAACAACCCACCAACCTAAAGGACTTTCACCTCTCTCAAAAAAAAGGACTTTCACCTGGCCTTAACCTCCTAGTTCTCCAGAATTACACCAGCGCATGGCTCCAAAATAAACAAATTTCCCGTCAACAATGTTAGACGTTCTGCTGCTTGTTATTTTCCAAGATGGCGACCTTGCGTTTCTAGAGTTTTGTTCGTGCAATTTTCTCTTTTAATCTGCTCTCAATCCTACGTATAGGGAGGCGTGGATCCCTTTCCCATTGGCCTTGTTGTTTTAAAGTACACTCCAGCATGAAAGCACACAAGACACGGCTAATTCAGTCACGACGTAGTCCCAAAAAGTGACGACCAAAATGTGGAGCTGATCAGTGATCAAGAACATGAAAGCACACAATTTGAAGCTTATCTCCACGCTGATGTGCATGTGCACTGCAATCTCCGCTAGCTGTATAACATAGCACATCAGTAGCAACGAGCTCTACTCCAGCTTTGAAGTCGATTATCATGCATCCATGACTCGCATAGTCGCATGTCCGCCTCTCCAAGTGAGCCACGCTGGACCCTACCTGGAACAGCACGCATTGGCCTACTCCAGTGCAAAACTCGCACACCCAGATGAGCAGAAGGCACTGGACACATGCACCGGCATGGCGTGCACCAACAACTCCACCGCCGCAGGTGAGTTTATGCACCTCCTTCCCGTTGCTGGGAGTACATGTAAATCAGCGAGTTCCAGGACACCCTGTAACAATGATCCATTACGCCGATCGCCAGCCTTGCAGACACGACCTGTTACTCCATCTCGGTGGTGGCGATGGCGGTGACGCCGTAAACCTATGCAGCCGATCGCATCCCCTTGGCTCTCCGGTTTCTCACGGCGGCGGCGATAGAAGCAGCATACGTTCGCGATTCGCTGCTTTTATACGGCCACAGCAGGAGGGTGTGCTTTGCTCTGATCTCTTTTTTTCCTTCTCCTCTGCGGGTTGTTCATGTCTCTTCCTGTTTAGGGTAAAATGTATAGGAGGGAAACAATCCTCCACCGAAGTTGGTTTTCTTCCGTACGTGGTTTTCTTCTGCACGACGGGGTAGCGAGGACATGATCCGCGTCAACCTCGGCGCGTTCTGGGGCGGTGGCATGTCATGGTTGACACAATGATCTTTTTGTGATGCCGTGAACATGATGGAGATCTGCAGGTCATGCACGATAGTGCCGGAGTCATCAGGGTCGCCGAGGGAGAGCACGCTTTGCACGCCAGTTCCCTAGAAATAGTTCATCGATCGTTTCCGTCACGGGTCCCCATCAAGCCGTCCTTCTTGAGCACCCCGACCGAGGTCCGGTCGTCCAAGTCGAGCATGAGCACAGGCCTGGTTGGGCGTGATCTCCATGTACTTCGACCATCCCGTGATACAAAGTACGTAGATGAGGTATTTTCAAAAAAAAGTACGTAGATGAGGTGCTTGGCAAAGATATCTCCGACCAACCGTGCTGCTCGTAGTAGCTGTCGTAGTCAGCACGGATCGGAGGGGCCGATCAGGTTCGTGACCTTGATGGTGAAGAGCACGGCGTCGGAAGCGAGGTGCACGCAATTAGATGCGGATCGGACTTGAACCAGCGAGGCTCAAGCTCTGGCTCGCCGACTCGTCGCCGTCGTCGTTACAGGTCTGGAAAGTACGCTCAATTTCCTTCGCAGCTGGAGATGTGGATCGGACTCGAACCACTGCAGGCTCAAGATCGCTGACTCGTCGCCGTTACCGTCGCCGGTCCGGAACGTATGCTCAATTTCCTTCGTAAGATTGGATCGAGATTGCCTCCATATGGATTGATATTGCCTCCATATTTAAAGGAGAGGCCGACGTACTTGTGGCTACATCCGTCTGTTATTATGCGACTCATGGAAAGCCCGTCACCAGAAACAAAACGTAGACTGAAACGATTTTGACGATTGGTAATTTGCAGCATTATGTAATTTGGTGGGAGGGTAGATTTGTCCAGAAAAATGTTGGACCAAGGAAACAATCCTCCCTTTATTATTAGGTATAGATATGAGAAGGGACTGATATCGTGGCACTAGAGGAGGTAAGTTAAAGAGCAAAATATGCTCTTGGTCACTTAACATGTCCAAGTGCGTCATGTATGTCACCATCCTTTTTTATTTGCACATCTAGATCACTAGGCTAGATTAAGAGGGTAACAACTGACTGCAGATAACTAACCATGCTGCTTTGAGTGGGCGTGCCATCAAGTTTTGTTTTCCGGCATATACCTTTTGAGCATATATGTTGGGCGCTGTAGTGGTTTGGCTCAATCATGGATGGAACTTATCACAGTTCATGTTGCTTTGGGCGAGAAGAGCGTAAAGGAAAGATGCATGCCATGTACTTTTCCGGCATTTCAGTTGGTGTTCCCTTCACAGAATTTTTATACTACTCCCTCCGGTTCAAAATAATTGCCCAAAAATGGATGTATCTAGACATGTTTTTGTGTAGATACATCCACTTTTGGGCAATTATTTTGAACCGGAGGGAGTAGTATATTTTGAGAACTTGAGAAGAAAACACTTAACATGGACAAACAATGTAATGGTCTTAATAGGAAACAGAAAATTGGGTGTTGCGCCTTTTGACATTTACTAGCTCCACATTTGATACTAGTTGAGCCTAGCCTAAATATATTCAGAGTGCCACATGATCATTCATTGCTAATTAAGCATGATTTTATTGGGTCCAATCCTCAAGTAATGGTCCTTAAACTTGTATATATTCAGAGGCATACTTATACAAGTTTAAGGACCCAATGACATGCCAATCGAGTTTATAGACCTATGGCGCACTTCACTCTGATGTGTAGTTATACAACAATCCTCCAGATATTTTATGTTACTTTGTTTTTCTCTCACCTCGAGCTTGCCAAGTTTTGAAGTTAGTAACGATTCTTGCACACTTGCACATAATAGAACTTCCATTTCCTAATGATATTGTTGTAACAAATTGCGCTATCTTGTCATTCTTTTGCAGGATTGTGATGAAGAGAAAATATAGTATTCTTGCTTAGAGCTCAACAAGACCGTCAGCCTATTGCTCTTCCTCAGTTCATCATAATGGAATGCAACAAGGAAGAAGCTTCAAGAGCCAAGGATGTCGCTGAAAGAAGGCTGCAAGAAGCGGACTTTCCTGGTGCCAAAAAGATGGTTCTCAAGGCTCACCGGCTTTTTCCTGGCCTTGAAAATATTTCTCAAATGCTTGCCGTTTGTGAAGTTCATTGCTCTGCTTCTGTTAAGATCAATGGGGAGACAGACTGGTATGGAATTCTTCAAGTAGAACCAACTGCAGATGACATGGTGCTTAAGAAACAGTACCGTAAACTTGCTCTTTTACTTCATCCTGATAAGAACAAATTTGCTGGTGCTGAAGCTGCTTTTAAGTTAATTGGTGAAGCTCACATGACATTGACAGACCAAGTAAAGCGTCATTCCCATGACAATAAAAGGAAACCAGTTTTTGCAACTTCCATCCCTGTGCCAAAGAAGCGGGGACGAGCATCAAAGAAAACTGATCCTGCTCATAAGAGGGACAACAAGGAGAACTCTTGTGTTCCAGATATCAAGAAGACTCCACAGCAACAGGCTGGAAAGTCAGCTGAATTTCCTAGTTTCTGGACAATTTGCCTGACTTGTGGGAAAAAATACCAGTATCCATGTAGTTTTCTTATGAAATTTGTCCTCTGTCAGATCTGTTCAAGGAGATTTCTTGCCTTTGATTTGTCCAAGAAATCTGTTCCTGCCCAAGTAGACGCAGAATATCCATCGAGTGGATTTGGGACGCAACCACAAAAGTTCCCTCCTAGTCAGCAAGCTGATGCCAGTAACCAGCAACATAATCCTCACCAGCAAAATCAGAGTTTTCCTGGTTGGCAAAATCCTATTACCGGCCATCCAACTCATCCCACTCACCAGCAATCCAAGAATGTTCCTAATCACCAAACTCCTACTGCTGACCAACAACGGCAGTCTCATAGATTTCCACCTAGTACAGGATCAGAGAATGTTATCAGCTCCGAGGCTTCAGGCGATCCTAACAAAAAAGGAGCCACATATAGTAATCTCCCAGCTAAGGCTGGGATATGCAATAGCACGAAGGTACCAAGAGCATCATTCAAAGAAGAAAATGGTGCAGGTAGAGCTGAATCGCTGTTTGTGTATTCTGATAAACTTTCACCTATAAACATGCAGAAAAAAGGAATACAGTCTCAGCATGTTCCTGGTCAGCAAACTCCTATTGTGAATCAGCAAGATCAGTCACAGAAACCCACTTTTAATGCAGGGTTGGATAATACTGTGAGTTCCCAGGGTGCAGGTAATCCTAACAGCAAGGGGACAGCAGACAATAATGTCAGAGCTAATGCCAGGTCATGCAATAGCATGAAGTCACCAAGAGCAGCACCTAATGAGGAAAATGATTCAATCAGAACTGAGTCACCACTTGCGAGTTCTGATAAAGTTTCACCTGCAAACATGGGAAAAAGGGCAAGGGAGGTAGCTACAGAATCCAGATATCCAGTCTCAATGCATGGAAAAAAGGACCAGTCTATGGAATGTGTCCGTAATGTGGCCGGTGCAGTCAAAACAGGGCAGAATCCTAAGAGATCAAGCCAACAGGAAAATATCAGTAATGAGGATGGAAGTGGTGGTTGCAGAGAAGGCATTGATAATCTTCATGATTCTCCTGTGGCGAAGAGGATCAGGAAAGGGTACTCTTCATGTAATGCTGACAGAACTGGTGGGTCGATAAATGAAGACGGCAACGTTCACAACACACAAAGACGTAGTATTCCAGTTACAAAGAAGACTCCAAATAAAAGTGGGGAGGTGGTCAATGGCTTGTATGATAATGAGAAACAAGGAGCAAGTAAGAAAGAGGAAATGCCTAACTCTGAAAGGAATGGCAGTGTCAGATCTGTGGGCGATGCCAATGGTGGTGTCTCATATCCAGATCCAGAGTTTTATGACTTTGAGGAAAATAGGCGTGCAGATCAATTCAAAGCTGATCAAATATGGGCAGTTTATGATGACAATGATTCCATGCCAAGGTACTATGCTCGAATTAAGCAGGTTTACTCTCCAAACTTCATGCTGTCATTCAGCTGGTTAGAGTTTGACCCTGTGAATGATGCTGAGAAGGCATGGTCTTCTAAGGAGCTGCCTGTTGCTTGTGGTAGTTTCAGAATTGGGAAAACGACCTTTACAGAAGATAGAAACATGTTTTCCCATGTAGTTGCTTGGACAAAGGGAAGGAAGAGAAATAGCTATGAGATTCATCCTGTGAAAGGCGATGTATGGGCCCTCCTTAAGGGATGCGAGTTTAACTGGAGTTCAGATTCTAGTGATCATAAGCACTGCAGTTATGACATTGTAGAAATAAAATCAGACTTCACTGTGGGTACTGGCATATATGTCACTCCATTAATGAAGGTTAAGGGTTTTGTCAGCCTTTTTGTGCGACCGGACAAGGAAGAACCATATTTGATTCCTGGTGGTGACAAACTAAGGTTTTCACACAACATTCCTTTTCATAGGTTGTCAGGAGCTGATAGGCAGCATATCCCTAATGGTGCCCTTGAGCTGGATCCTGCATCTCTGCCTTCTAACTTGGAAGAAGCATCTTCGCCTGTAGACCTTGGCAGGAACGTTTTTAGCACTCAGAAAGGTAATATTGGAGGCAATGTTTCGTCTACTGGAAACTCTCTGAAGTGTGAAATGCCAGTTGGTAAGACCAAACAGGGTCTGGATAGTGCTGCTACACAAGGATGACGTTAATAGTGGATTTTGGTTATCAAAATGTAGGTATGACTTTTCATTTGTATCATAAACTTAGTTTGATACTTTGATTATATTTACTGATCTTTACCTCTTACTAACTGTGGCTTCTTGTTTTTGCAGTACACTGTTGACAAAGCTGCAGCACTGAGATGCTTGTTTTTGTTGTTGGTTGTACCTAGTGTCAAGTAGGCGAGTTAGGTACTTAGCTAGTTAGGTTATTAGGTTGCTATGCTATATTGCTGCTTGATGCCAAGTAATCTGAAGGTTTCTTTATGCTTTGTCTTACCTTAGAACTATGTTCTGCATCGTTGAGTTACGCTCAGAAAGTGGGCTTGTTTTACAGTACTCCTTCTGCATGCAATTCTGTAACTGAAATATGCTTGAAAAGAAACAGGAGACAGTGGCATTTATTTCAACATATGGTTACACTCAGAAAGTTAGCCGTGTTCCATCCAGTTGTTTTTTCTTGAGAAAATGCAAAAGCTGTGTTCTGTCCAACCGTTGATAAAGAAAGGTATATGTTCTTAACTGTAATGTTTACGAATGCCTCTTCAAAAAATTCCTTTATGCTTTCAGTTATACTGCTTCAAGGATTACTGTGAACTTTCTAGAGCAGGATTTCGAAAAGAAATCCAGAGCAGGGCTAACAAGTAGAGCTTATATGCTCGTCGAGTAAAACTCTTTAAAGATGATGAGGTATGTTTTGCTTTCTTGAGATTATAAGCCAATTGTATAGTCATCCAGTGTATGTAAATTTTGTAGTGCCACTGCAAATCCTAAATTATTTTATATGCCATTGCAGCTATTGCTTACCTCCAGTGGTGTTATTTTAAAATGCCACTGCAAACACTTTTTTTTTATTTTTGTGTGCCACCTCCAGTGGTGTTACATTTCCTTGTGAAACGACTATGGTACTCCAACTCAATTGCAGCATGGCAGCCATATATTTCAAGGTTTAGGAGTGGCATGTACAAAAACATCCTTCAAGTTTAGATACGAACCAGAAAGGTAGAAAAGTTCTGTGGTACTACCTCCGTTCTAAAATAAATGTTGCAACTTTTTCTAGTTTATCTAGAAAAAGTTGTGACACTTATTTTAAAATGGAGGGAGTATTTGTATACTTTTCTGTTAACTTTTTGAGCTGAAAAATGTAGGGGAGGCCCCGACAGTAAATTTTATTAAAAAAAGAACAATATGTACAAGATAGAGGGAAGGAATGTACAAAAGGGCTTAGCCCAGGGCATAGCCCAAAGGAACTACAAAGCGTCTAGCCAGGCTAAAAGGGGGGATTTGAGATCATCCTTCATTCTGTAAGAAAGGAGGAAGAGGTCCCTTTTGAAAGAAAAGGTCCAAGCTCTACGAGAAGGTGCTTCATTATCAAAGATAAGACCACAAATATTCCAGCAAGTTGTGGCAAAAACTTCAAAGAAGAAAGGTTTTCCAAAGTTGCATCTAGCTGCTGTAATCATCTGGGGGAATTCAAGGCTGTCATTGATCATGATGTTAATTTTTTCCCAACATTGCCTATTGAAAGTACAGCTCCAGAAAAATGGTCCATGGTTTCCAACAATCTGTTCTCACAAATTTGACATATACCATTGTCTTCGAAAGTGTAGCTTTTCCTTATGCGCATATCCTTCGTGTTTAGTCGGTCATTGGCAAGGAGCCAGACGAAAGATTTTATCTTTGGTGTGCATTTAGATTTCCAGATCCAAGGAGAGAAAATTGGATCTTGAATGTGCTCAAAGTTCAATTTGTAAAACTTGCTGGCAGAGAAATGATTGCCCTAGCTATAAGACCAAATGTCATTACCGTCCGCATTCCGAGCAGACCTTGTTTGTTCGATGAGGTGGTTAAATTCATGGAATTCCTCAAAAGCTTGGTTTGATAAAGGAAGGTGGAACGCGTCAATGGGGTCACTCAGATTCATGGAATTCCTCAAAAACTTTTCTATTAACTGATTCTACATAATTTTGTTGTTTGATACCCACTTCGTTCCATATTAGTTGTCGCAGATTTGGATGTATCTACATACATGTGTAGATACATCCAAATCTGTGACAACTAATATGGAACGGAGGAAGTACTAAGCTATTTTTTAATTGATCTGAGTGTACATCAAAGTCTTTTTTTCAAGCAAGTTGGGTAGTTTAGATATGAAACCCAACAAAAACCAAAATGAGGAGAGAGAAAAGTAAACAAGGAATGAGTAAACAAAGATTCTAGCACATGGATTGTTGATTTCCATGTAGTCCTATCAAGTGCCAAATCTCTATGTAGATTCTAATCCCTCAATTCTCTTTTTACCGTTTTTGCCCATGTCAACTTTGGTTGTCCTTTGCCCTTCCTAGTATTTCCATACTCTTTAGAATACCACTATTAACTGGTCGACATGCCCAAACCACCTTAGTCGATGTTGGACTAGCTTCTCGTCGATTGGTGTGACCCCTATCCTATCATGTATTACATTGTTCCTAATTTAGTCATTTCTTGTATGGCAACACATCCATTGCAACGTGTGCATCTCTGCAGCACTCATTTGTTGGATGTGATGTCTTTTAGTGGGTCAACATTCTAGTCCATATAGCATTGCTGGTCTGATTGTCATCCTATAAAATTAACTTTTAGCTTTTTGTAGGAACTTGTCGTATAGGAAGCTAGATGCTTGCCACCACTTAATCCACCATGCCTTGATCCTGTGGCAAACATCCTCGTTGATATCAGCATTGATCCCAAGTATCGGAAGGTTTTCCTCTTAGACACTATTTGACCTTCTGAACTAACCTCTTTGTCTTCGCACCCAACGCTACTAAAGTCGTATCTCATGTACTCAGTCTTAGTCCTACTAACTCTAAACCCCTTGGATTCCAACAGTTCTAACTTCCTATTTACACTGACCATGGTTTCATCTACTAGCACCAAAATCATCAGCAAAGAGCATACACCAAGGAATATCTCCTTTTATATCTTTTGCCACCTCATCCATCACTTTGTATTCTTCATTTCTTCTTGGCCTCAGTGTACTTCACCATTTTAGGTGTGCTTCTATCATGGGGCCAACTCTTGTAGCACTCCTTCACCTTGATAAACCTTTGGACATCCTCATTCCACCACCACGTGTCCTTAGCTTCATGCTTCTTACCCCTTTGTCACCCCTAGCTATCTTCTGAATGCAAGTTTCCATCTTCACCCACATGCTATCCGCACCTCCTCCTTCCCATGATCCTGCTGTGATCATCCTCTTCCTAAAGGTCGGTTGCGCTTCCCTTTTGAGCTTCCACCACTTCCGTTCTTGCAATTTTGGCGCCTTTGAGCTTCCACCACCATTATGGTCTCTGTGATCCAAAATAAATGTCTCATGAGTATGAGTTTACAGTGAACTTGTACTTGGGTTAAAAAGGGATGGCCTACTTTTCCTTGGTCAGTAAAAATCTATTTCCCACGTCCAGTTTCATCTAATCAACTTTCATTTTCACATGAACCCAGGATGATGTGTGTGGAAACTGGGTGCTTAATTATAAATCTGTTTGCTTGCATGAATAATAGATCTTTTCAGTGTTCTCATTATCCATTTGGTCTTTCTTTACCTATTGGTTGTTGCAGTTTTTCAAGAGTCTTCCCTTGTCACGGAGCTGTTGCTTCACTTAATGAACATATTGGATTTTGAAAAGAAAAAGAAACTAGAAGAGGAAATTTTCGCTCAGAACTTCCACTTTATGTAAAATTAGCCTTGGAATGTTTGCAAGCCCATCTTGAAATGTATGCCATCAAGAACTTATGTTTGTATTGTGCAACTGGATATGTCTTTATATCTTCCCTGTCATTACACAAGTTATATTTGGTGTTCTTCTCAACCGTTGAGTATCCAAGTGTTATTTTATTTGTTTTCCATGAGTTCTGATGTTGCTAGGCTAGGTCCTAATTGAATATGTTGTATATTTTTTTGTACTAACTTTGAGGTATTATGAAGTTGGATAATAGCTATTTCATCTTCTTGATTGATAGGTCAGTCTCATAGTGCCTATGCTTAGTTATTGTATGCTCATTGTAGGTTTATTGTCGATTGATTTCACGAGAAGTATTTACAGGTTTGGACTTTGGATAGACAGCACTAGCACATGGCGGGTACGCAGATCTGCTTCCGCCATTTTTTACATTAGCATCGGGTTAATTATCTTCTGCTATCTCCTGTCTTCTCTGTTCTTATCCTTTTCCAGTAGCGAGAGTTTCAAGCTTTTTTTTTTTCTCGAACACACGCCAAAGTGTGCATCTTTGTATATTAGAAGAAACGGCAAAGAAAGCAGGCAGTACAACAGCGTAGCCAAGCTAAAAACAAACAAAAAAAGAAAAGAAAGAAAGGAAAATTAAAGCAAACAAATAACAACCGAAAAAAAAGAAAGAGAGACTACAAGGCTAACATTTGTTAGCCTGGCATGCTCTAGTTTAACATACTATCTAGGGGCCTGGACCTGGAGTTTCAAGCTTTCGTATTTATGTACCTAATTATCTAATTTGCAGATCCACTTATCTCAGGTTTAATGCACCGCATCAAACATGATGGATTTCAGTTACTCCCTCCGACCCGAATTACTGTTCGGGCGAGTGTTATAAGTTGTTTTTACAATAACCCCCTTGCGAATTCAAAATAATTTTCAATCAGGTCCAAATTTAGAGTCGTCTTCCTCAAGGAGGAGGCCGACGGCGCAGCGCTGCCGTCCGCAGCTCCCCGGCGAGAGGGAGTTCGGGGCGGATCCGCTCGGTGTCGGGAGGCTCCCGCGGAGGGCCCGCCGGCCGGTCGCTTCTCCTTTCCCTGCGAAGGCCTCGTGGGCGACCTCACCGAGCTCCTCTTCCTCGACACCAACTGCGCCGTCGAGGTCGTCCGGCGGCCGTCGAGGTTTGGCCTCCTCTTCCTGGAGACCCACTCCGCCGCCTTCGTCCGCGCTCGCGGCCGTCCCGTCCGTGCCCCTCGCGTCGTGGTCCGGGACGTTGCCCTGCTCCGCCGTGGACGGGGGACGCGCAGGAGCAGCTTGCAACGGCTGCTGCCGCCGGTCGATCGTGCTGCTGCTGCTACATTCTGCAACCAACCCGCCGGGGACGGGGGCCCTGCCGGTGAGAACCTTGTCTCTGCAAAAATGACACCACCTGTTTTTCTGTCAGAGCTGCAAAATTACTAGCGCTAGGCATTAACAGATCCAAGATGCAACATGGACATGGTACGCATACCAGCGTTGGGCATTAACAGATGCAAGATGGCTTCCCGTAGGTGGGATCTATTTTTCAATGTTGTAAAAATATATGGAGCTTGTAATGCTGACCTTTTTACCATGTCCTGGGAGGAAATTGCTGTATCTATCGTACCCCATGTTGTCTCAGACTTTCAGTACCACTTGATCTTTCAGCTCCATGTGCCAGACAAGGCTCTATCAAATGAAACACCAGGACCAGCATAATATTGGCGGTTATTAGAGTTCCATATGTTTTAGACCAGCAGTAAAAATGTTGGAAGTAAAGAGCACATGCACAAACAAGGAGTAGTGGTATTACCTGGTTCTTGACAGCCTTGGCCATCTTGCGGAACTCCTGGTTCTTCAGGAAGAACCCTGTGAGCGTGGACAGGCTCTGTCTGCTCAAGGGCGAGCTGACAGGTTGGGTCATGGGGTCCTGGCTGCTATCATCCTTGCCACTCTTCCTGTAGCAGAACCTGTGGCCTCTGCAAAAGGTTATGCAGTCTCAGAACAGGCGACGCAGATGTCCTGAAGAAATGACAGAGTACTTACCATTACCAAAGCCATCCTTGTTCTTTTTGACAAATTTCAACATAAACTCATCCGTCGGAAGGTTCTCATCGCTGAAGTAGTACTCCACCTGCAAATTCGAAACAGTTCACTTTCAGATAATCGCACCATTCAGAATATGGTTTGTGTATTGCGCGAATGCAGGATTAGAAGATGCTTTTGGACACTGACTACAGAGATTGCATTTGTATCTACATATGACACCATGAAGGTGCTAACTAAGGAGAACACAGGAGACTCAGCATTCTTACGAGAAACAAAAATCAGACGGTGACCGGTGTACCTGCTTGACGATCTTGTCGCGGAGCTCATCGGTAAGCACCACACTGGATCTATAGGTACAGAAGGGTTTAAACAGCACAGGCAGCTACGGACCAGAGAACTTATAGGAGTGGACATTGTAGAGGTTGTTGGGCTCCTTGCTGAACTGCACCTTGATGTTGCTGTTGCCGAACTGCTTGATCAGGAAGCAGTTGTTCTTCTTGACAAGCTCCCAGACCAGAGAACCCGGAACGGTAGTCATTTCCTTTCGCCCAAATCACCAAGATAAAAACAAAAAAGTTAGGAACTGGGTAGTAAGTAGCGCAAGGTGAGAAACATACATGAGTAAGGCAACATTTCACAACTTGCAGTGGAAATTGTGTTTGCTTTTACAGTACTGGCATAAATGTGTCAAATTCTGGCATATGCCAAGAGCTAGTTGTTTTACAGTACTGGTGACTTGAACCATTGCTAATATTAGCTACACAATATGCTTTACTTCTCAAAGATACTCAACCTAATTTAAAACTAACAATCTAAATGACTGAACTGAACTGAACTGAATCAAAGGAATATTTGCATAGAGGCATCACATGAACAATCAAGACTTACCCTAACAAGTAAATGCACAAATAAAAATTGAACTCCTATGCACAAATAAATGTGTTATCTCTAACTTCTAGCTACATAAACTTTATGGTTGTAATGACTCTGTTCTATCTTTTCTGCAGCTCGCCCAGTCCACAATAGGAGAAAATGGTCCTCCTCTTTGATATCAATTTAACTCCTCCACAAGAGCAGGATGATGCAGGGAGGGATCTGGATCTCGACTTCAGTCCGCATACTCCAGAACATGCTGCTCAGCTAGGACATGTTCCAGAAGAAGAACACCAAGAACAAGAACATGATGCGGAGCCAGAACAGATTCTAGAGGAAGAACAAGAACATGGTGTGCAGAGGCACCATAAAGATATACCGGAGAGTTATAAATTTGCTGCATATATTGCACTCAAAGCTCTAGGCAATGATAGACCCGTGGTGAAGGCCGATAAAGAAATTGTCGCTCAACTTTTGGGAATAAGTCTTAGATCTGTTGAGAAGACATGGAAGAAGGCCATAGATCAAGAGGACAGAAATGAAGTGCTTGATTTCTCAAACAAGCGCAAGGGAAGGTGTGGAAGAAAGAGGAGAGAGCTTAATCTCGACGAAAGGGTGCCTAAAGTTCCACTAAACAAAAGGGGTACATTGAGAGCGCTAGCAAGGTCCCTTGATGTCCCTTTCTCGACACTTCAAAGACGGTTGGCATGGGGCGATTTAAGGCGCCATACTAATAGTCTGAAGCCATATCTATCTTTGGAAAATAGACTCAGAAGACTTCTATATTGCATCTCAATGATAGATGAACCATCAATAACAGATGCAAAGCTTATCTTCAAAATGATGGGGAACATAATGCATATGGACGAAAAATGGTTTGATATGACAAAGCGTAATCGAACATATTACCTAACTCCAGAAGAACCGGATCCAGTTCGCACTATCCATAACCATAACAACATTGGTAAGGTGATGTTCCTAACTCTGGTTGCAAGACCAAGATTTGATGCACAAGGTAATATGACATTTGACGGAAAGGTCGGAATTTGGGCTTTTGTCGTAGAGGATGTGGCCAAGTACAACTCAAAGTATCAGACAAAAGACGATTTGATGCTAAAGAATCTCAATGTTACTAGAGACGTGATGCGGGAATACCTCTGTGAGAAGGTAATTCCAGCAATTGTTGAAGTATGGCCCGATGATGGAGACGTGGGAACCATATGGATACAACAGGACAATGCAAGAACACATGTTCCGCCTGATGATCCTATTTTTCAAGCCGCCGTAAAAGCTTCAGGATTGGATATTAGGTTGACTTTTCAACCTCCTAACTCCCCAGATGTGAATGTTCTGGATCTCTGCTTCTTCAGTTCAATCCAATCCTTGGCATTTGAGAGTGCACCCAACAGTCTCACTAATTTGTGTATTGCCTGACACACTAGAGGTTGATAGCGAACTATATGAAGAAACCTTAAAGTTGATAGAGGAATATGAGAATCAACTAAAGGAGGAAGAGGAGACAAAGATCAAGGTTGCACAAGCAAAGAAAACATCAAAGAGAAAAGGAAGATTCCAATTAATTGTGGACGATGACACTATTATCGCAGCAAAAGAATATAGCACATGGTTGAAGGACCCATCAAGCATTATCCGTCCATCGCGTCGAGTCAAGACTGTATGTCAATGTCCTATTGCTTGTAATTATCTGTATTAAGATAGGTCTAAACTGGTGCTCTTACTCACAGAATTTTATGTCTACTATTTACAGAAACTTGACCTCATCCGGGAAACACAAATAGGCGAATTTGAAGCTGCAATACAACCAAGAATAGAAGAAGAGAAGCCTAAGCAGGAGAAGAGGAAGGGAAAACAACCATTAATAGAAAAAGAGAAGCCTAAGGAGAAGAAGAGGATCAAGAGGAGTAAATTATAAGCATGGTGTATTGCAAACAGTTGTAAATTATAAGCATGGTGTATTGCAAACAGTTGTAAATTATAAGCATGGTGTATTGCAAACAGTTGTAAATTATAAATATGGCATACTGCAAACAGTTGTAAATTATAAACAGTTGTAAATTTATCAGAAACACTTATTGCATCAGCTCTCCCAGTTTTGCTTAGTGGTCTGTCATGATCTGAAAATAAGGGCAATGTAAGCTGCTGCTTTCGAAAAGAAGAGGCAGCAGGATGTAACAGGAATAAACGCAAGCACTTGGCGGGCGCTTGGAAGCTGACCTTATTTACTCCAAATGGATACAATATATAGCAGATGTCAATTACTAAACAGAAATCTTATTTACTCCAAATGGATACAATATATAGCAGATGGCAATTACTAAACAGAAATCTTATTTACTCCAAATGGATACAATATATAGCAGATGGAAATTACTAAACAGAAATCTTATTTACTAACCAACTAGATAGACCAATTGTTTTGTTCAAGATCTCCACAAGAATGTTAAGAAACTGAATACTCCTCAATCTTATTTACTAACCAACTAGATAGATAATTCAACTTATGGTCTAAGTTGCAGGGAGACAGATCAAGTAAGGAGTACCAGTTGTATTGACAATTTGACACACACAACACACTCAGTAAGGAGTACCAGTTGTATTGACAATTTGACAATTCATAGTCAGTAGTATGTGAGAGTCAAAGACCATAGCAAGACATTCAGTCTGGTGCTTCCTCATTAAGGATTTTATTTGCAATTTCTACATGGAAGGTATAAGTGAAGACATTTATAATGTAGTTACTATAAGCAAAAGATTGCACCCTCAATTTGACCTGGAATACCACAAAGGACAACCATTATCTAGCATTGGAAGAAGGTATAAAACACGTTTATATGAGAGGTAACTACCTTTTCTTTTCCAGGGAGAGACCTAGCTATTTCTGAACTAGAAAATTCAGCATTCAATTTATTCACAAGCTTCAGGTCCTAAACAAATGAATTGATGAGTTTCTATCATGGATAATTAACCAGGCTGTTGCTACATTTTGACGCTAATTACTGTATGCGACAGGATTTAGAGAGAATGGCAACAATAATCCCCACATGGTTAAGCGAAATCCGCACTCAATTTGGAGCACACTACCACAGACAGCACACACAATCGGTTTCCAAAAACGAAATACCCCCATAATTAGGTCTACCCGGAGCAGGATGTGGCTGCTGCTCTGCCCTGGTACATCGAAAGAGCAGGTCAATTCGAAGATCCAGGGCACTGACGAGCATAATAATCAGCAAGAGCAGCTCGCAGCCTCGCACAGACCGGAATCTTGAATAGATCGAAGTCATTAAAATTGGGATAAGACTAGCAAGCAATAAAATCAGTAGACAATTGGGGTACAGAGCAGCAGTAGGAGGACGATGGAACGTACGCGAGGTTGTGGACTCCGGTACTGCTCCGGTCTCCCCCAGATCGTAGCTGCGGTCCTTGAGGAGAAGGTCGTTTCTCCGGGTGCGTTGCTGGTGGCGAGGCGCGCTGGATCCGCCGCAGACGGCAGCTGACGGCAGCGGGCTTGAGGTCATTCCTCCGATGGCCATGGACGACTGGAGGCCGTACGCCCGCGTGGTCGCCTACCGCCATCCGGTGCGGCGTCAGCTCCAGCAGCGCCTCGCTGCCGCCGGATCCAGCGTCCTTCTGCTCCGCGCCCCGACGCTGCTATTCTATGGATTGGCCCCGCCGTCCACGAGCACGGCCGCCGGAGCCGGCAAAGTGATTAGCTTGGGGGGAAAGGGATCCCCTTCACCTTTGATCTCCCTCCTCGTTAGGTTCCGATTGGTGGAAGACGGGGGAAGAAACGCGGGGAGTCGAGGAGGAAGCAACGCGGCCGGCGAGGGCAAGGGCGGGGCAGGCGGCGCGGGGGAGCGGCGGGGGAGTGTGGCGCGGGGGAGTGTGGCACAGGGGAGCGGCGGGGGAGTGTGGCGCGGGGGAGACGACGCCGAACTCGGCTGTTTGTCGGAAATATTACAAGGGTCGTTTTGTAAAAGATGCGGCCACGCCCATTAATTCGGGCCGGAGGGAGTACTAAAAACGACCTGGTGCAGCGGGACCTAGACAATTGTTGATTGGCTCCTTTTTTGCTTCGTTAAACGTTCCGATTAGTAATTAGAGGAGACGAACTAGCAGTTGAGGCCCCACGGGCGTTTCATGCATGGCAAAAAGATCTACCAGTTCTGTTTCACACTGCATGCAGCAGCATTCACACGAGACATGCAAACCGCTTGGCGAAAGGAAAGGAGAGGAGTGATTATAGGCTAGCCCACACGTTGTAGTTAATTGAGGGAGTTGATTCCAGGATTTGCCTTCTAATCCGGTATGAAGGGAGTATGAGAATTGCATCTGGTCATGTGCATCTTCTTTATTTCGAACAAAACCTTGATGTTTTTCTTTTATTATTTTTGTAATCTACATCTTTAAAACATATCAGTACCTTGTTAGCAATAGTCCACAGCGAAGTCTGTTGAGTACGTAGTTCTGGTCATATTTTTAGGCTTTTAAGTGTGTAGAAGGTTGGTTCATAGCTTTATGCACGGCATATATCCTATCACACTGCCTGCAGAAGCATGGAATATGTCCTTATTCACTTATAATTTTGTCATGTTCTGGAGTTCTTTCTTTTCTTTTTCCTACATTGAACAGCAAATTTTTGGTATATTCACTTAACCTGTTCCCTGAAACTTCTGTATCAATAAAAATCTTCTTATTTTTTGGTTTTGGTAGTTGAGCTGAAGTCTCAAGCCGATTCAAGTTGCTGCACATGGGAGGTGATTTCATAAGTGCAAATATTGGTTTGGTACAACATTTCTAAAACTGAGATTTAGAGAGCTAACGCCGGGGCGACAGAAGAGCCAACGTCTTCCATTTGATTTTTATGCATTAGATGTTCGAACATGACTTGGTGGTGTTTTGTTGGTGGCTGGACTTGGTGGCTGACCATAATTTTTTATGTAGAGACTTTCAGTTTGGCTATATATTTACTTGATCTATGTGTTTATTTTTGTGTTACAAAAATTGTCAAAATAATTAGATAATGGGCTGAAAACTGTTACTGCCGTTGGAGATGCTATTACACCTATATTCCCAAAACAACTAAGCTAGGTATGTCGTTAATGGGAATGGAGAATTGACATCTCCAGTGGTGCCCCCCTTTGTATTTGACAGGGTGATCTTCAACTTCCTGGAGCGGGCGGCACCTCTTCAAGCAACAACTCTGGCAGTTGCGTTGGTTGGCATATGTGGTAAAGCAAGGAAGGATGCCACGAATGGACTGGGCCAGCTTCATCCGATGCGTGTAGCTGGCAAGATCAAGGTCTAGGTAGAGAATATTGTTCAATATTGCTTCAAATCCTCGGCAGAGTGCGAGTTTTCACCAGCTCCAAAGTGGACTTCGCCACAGTGTGATCAGGTTTGCGTGATGTTTACGCTGCAATCTTTCAAGCTGAGCATCGGATGGGCTGGCCGTCTAGGGCGAAGTGGTGAGGGATCATACTGGTTCTGTCGTGCTTGCATCCTGTGAAGAAATTGCTGGTATCACGAAACCTGAAATGGCGGAAACACGCGAAACCGCAAAACAGTAATGATGATGAGGTAAACCGCAAACCGAGTTTTGTAACGTTAGATGTGACAATGACATAACATGCCGCAGAATCGGATATTCTTTTTTATAATTTTCACTAGTTGAATGCCCGTGCGTTGCATGGACGAACATCAAGAAGTATAAGACATTAATCTAGATAGTACTGTTATTAATTCGTTGGGAATTATCGCGGATAAGGTCCCCTCTACTGAACTCAGCAATAACCTACGGGAGCCTTCACATGTAAACATAATGCATGTGAAAACCTCGATGATGTAGATGATATGCAAACAAAGACACTCTATTATACAACATTTTAATGAGATCACCATCTAGCCGAGGGGAAGAGCATGCAAGTTGGATTGCTAAAACTCCCCCTTCACCTCTGCCTCTCACTCTCATTTTTTTAAGCCATAGCATGAAAGCTGTGAGTTCAATCAAAATGTCTCAAATGGTACAGATCAATGTCCTAACTATGTTCAACAAATGACTCAAAATGCTAGCTTAAACAAATAGGTAAGATTGGTTCATATATGTAGGTGTTGAATTTATGTGTAACTTTGAATCAAATATGCGACTATATAGGTACATGGTGTCGACTTATTATTCTCAATACATAAAACTAAAAGGCGTGGCACCTATAGCCGTTGTCTATCCATTATCTACGTTTCTCACCGCCAATTATGCACATCTTCACGCCAACATCTTTTTTTTTTTTGCAAACTTAAGATTTGATATTTTCTAAGTCTATATGAATCAGAACAAACTAAATTTTAAAAAACCAATAATATGTGTCTTTCACCCTTTGAGAGACTCACTTGAATCCATCATACCATCTCCTAAAAACTGAAAGATAGAAACAAGTAAAAAAAACATAGAAACAAGTAAAAAAAACATAGAAACGATTCACGATGAGAATGTAAAAAAAAAAGATAAGAGACAATTCATGATGAGTAAACAATTTCCAACAAAATGTACTGACCAAATAAATCAACAGGTGGAGAGGGAGTAAGGACAAAGGTCTACATGCTGGCACATTGAGCAGATCTATGCAAAGAATAATTTCCTGAGCAGATCTACATGCTAGCACACTGAATTGATGTTAGGCGATACAAATCTTTCTCAGCATTTAGTGCATTTGTAAGTTGCTACACCTGGAGGGAAAACATCACAATAACAATGATCATCTGTTGTAAAGGAAACATAAATTTCATAGTAAATATTGAGGTAATGTACATTCATCCTAAACTACCTGTAAATATTTTTTCTGTGCAAAACCGGGACATTATTGTGTTTTGGAATGGCGGTGATACCTTTTAATCCTACTATGGTGTAGTCTGATACAGGTAAACCATGATTAGCAGAGAAGATCCATGCAGCTTTATATGTATATGATGATACCAGTAGCTAAAGTCTAGAAGAACCTTTCATAATAAGTAACAGAAAAATCAAACAGTAAATTGATTTTTCCAGAAAAATACCAAAAATTTACCCGAGAACTGCTTATGCAGTCGTGAGTTAGTTTAAGAGCTAATTGAAGAGTAGGACCACTAATGAGCTAGTTTAAGAGTAGTACATAACTCTTATATGAGTCCTATGGCCAGTACAGCTTCAACTACGATATATGTGTCCCAAAGTTGGCTACCATTATATTTCTGCAGTACATGGTGAAAACCTCTCTAGCCTTAATCCATCCAAGAAACTATCCTCTTTTTTACGGACCAATCAAGCAACTGTGTCTATTTCTCTAACTTGTTGTGCCACTCGATCCAAACCCTTTTTTCACTGGTCCGTGATCTCCTTATGTAGGCGCTAAACAGAAATTTTAGAATGCAAGACGCAATATAACAAAATAGTTGTTGGGCATTTGTCTTTTGATAAATCTGGACAAACCAAATACCACTAATTAGAAAAAGGAATATATTCTTTATTTACTTAGATCAAAAGTATATAAAGCTAGAGTTCATGATTCCTTTAAATGAAACCTACATTACTATGAGGATGAAGCTATTTTCCAATCTGATTGCCAAAATACTAAGAGAAAAAATATTGGCACACAGTTCTAGCTTTTCTTTCCTTCTAAAAGGTAATAGTAAATTGAGTGTACAAACCTGATCAACTTAGAAAAATCTTCCTTATGTAATATTCACAAATCGAAATTCATACAGAATTAACTTAATGATCTTAAGAACAAACCATTTGTAAAAAAAAATCGCCATTCTAAATTGAGAAATTCCTTCTATTTCCAACTGGCTAGGCTCTAGTTAAAATCATCGCTAGCTAGCTTGGCAACTAATAGGTAGCGCCGCCGCCAAGGTCACGCCGTCATGGGGAGAGAGAGCGATAGTTTTGGGGCAAGGTTTAGGTTTCATTGGGTCTGGCCCATGTGGACGGCGTGCGACGAAGCGCGACGACTCACGGCGAAGGGAAACGACGTACCGTCTGATGATGAAACACCTTCCTATTTTTTAAGTAGTAGAGATTTCACTATGAGGTGTCTATTCTGCATAGGGAAACCGTAAAACATGATTTTGTTGTTTATCTTTATATTTGTGACTTTGGACCAAATTAACATCAATATACTCCGATTTTCAAAAAAAAAACATTTCGGACCATACATCTGCCATTGTGCTATTGTTCGAACATCATACAAAATAACATTTGAAATTACAGTACTTGTTCAAATCAAATAACTAAACAAACAAACAGATGGTCTTGAATGGAAAGAACAGTTCAAATAACACAGAAATAGGAAATGAAATGAGGAAAAAGAGAGAGACTAGCAGCCATACATCTGCCACTAATGCGCAGCCATATCATTACAGACCTGACCATGTGTCTGCCTGTCCTGTCCAATCACACACACGTGTGACACGTAGTCGGGCTATTGTAGAGGGATTTCTTATCTAAAAAGCAAGCAGAACCTCAAACAACTGAAACATCAAACCTAGCTTGAAACACCAAAAGCTCTCTTCCAGAGCTGCTTCTTGAATTTTTTTTTTTTTTGCAAAATGAGCTTCCATTTTGTTTTTGGGCTCCCTAGTCGTCTTCATGAATGCGACCGATAACTCTAGTTGGCTAGATAATACCCCAGGGTATACTAATGGCAGTTGACAGTGTAGTTGCAAGCCAGAATATCACCACTAGCAAGCCTAGCAAATAGATGCGGTTTCCGGATAACGTTGATATTTTGAGAGAGCCGAACAACTCTGTGAAGCGAAGAAGAACGCACTCATCTTGCGAGGCGACTGCTTGAAGCACGATTGTTGGATCGCGATCATGACTAGCAGTGGCGGAGCTTGCGTAGGATGGCTAGGGGGGCAAACACACAAAAATTCCTAATCTAACCTCTCCCAAAAAAAATCTTCAGAGAAGTGCCAAATCAGGGGGGGGGGGGGGTGTAACGGCCCCGGGTAGTACCCCATATTAGATTTGTTTGTGCTTTCCTTTTACGCATCATCATGGCATATGCATCATATCATGCACAAGATTTTATTAAATAAAAATTATTTCTCCAATAAAAACTATTTGTGTTTCCTTCTCATATGGTTTTATAATAAACCTCCCCTTGTCTTTTACATTCAACAAACCTTAACACCAAAACTATCTAATAAATAAAACTATTTTCAAATGTTTTCAAAATAAAACTTTATTTGTTTTGCTCTGTTTTCAAAAGATGTTTCAAACCAGTTTTCAAATCAGCAAAAGGATTTTGGAAAATAAAACCCTAAGAGCTAACCTTGGGCTTTCTCTCTTTCCTTCTGGCCCTCTTTTCTTCTCTGGCCCGCAGCCTTCCTCTCTTCCTTTTCCCCTCAGCCCGAGCTGGCGGCCCACTCTCTTTTCTCCTTCGCTGGCCCAGCACCGCATCGACCCATCCCCACCTTTCTGCCGAGCCCACCTTACCTCCACCGAACCGGTACGAGACGCTCCTTGGCATCTTCTCCAAAAGCGAGCACGCCCGAGGCATGCTCCATCTCTGGACCACTGCAACACCACGCCACCACCGCTCCCACCTGCCCTCCCCTCTCCTTATCCTCTCTGGACCACGCCATCTCTTCTCTCCTCCTTCTCCACGCCTCTCTCTCGTCTCCTTTTTCTTCTCCTGCAAGCCAAACGAGAGGAGGAGAAACTCCCTCAGTACCGCCTCCTCCTCGCCGTCAATCCGCCGATTCCGGCCACCCCGTGCCTCGCCGCAACCACCAATCGACGCGCCTCATCCTCCTCATCATCCTCCCCGAAGGAATCGTCCCCGCGTGCCTCGTATCTCCGCCGTTTTCGCCGTTCCCCTCTCAGGCCAGGCGGCCAATTTCTTCGATTCCGGCGCCGATGGCCCTCCTCCGGCGAAACCAAGCAGGCCTGCGTGTTCCTGGTAAGCAGCCGCACCTCCCAGACCCCCTCGTTTCCTTCCTTGCTTCCGGGTTTCCCCTTTTCATCTTGTTTCCGACCGTCGCCGCCGCAGGACCTCACCGCCGCCGCTCTCCGATGACCTCTAGCCGGCGGCGCCGCCCTCCCCAGGTCCGCTCCGATGAGGCGAAGCCGAGGCGCCCACTCTCGCTTGCTGGGAGGCCCGAGAACGCCCGCGCGCTCGCCGCCGAACCCCGGTGACCACCGCTACCTACGACGCGCGCGGCATCCCTCCGTGCACGGAAGGTTTGCCAGCGTGGCGCTGACGTGGCTGCGGGGCCCGCCTGCCAGCCTCACGGCCTAGCTACCCGCCCGGTGAGAATCACCTCCAGATCCAGATCTTAGCAGCTTTGCATCCGGGCCCCTGCCTATTTTGTTTTATCAACCCGCAGCCCCTGTTCCATGCCCTTTACAGCATAACCCCCTGCATCTCCTGTAAACTAACCCGGGGTCCTCCCCCCTAATTCAAAATTGTTTTCGAGTCCTTTTCTATTTAAAATAAATCTGTTTACTATATTTTAAATACTACAAACTGTATTGCTAATAACTTTTAATTGGTAACTCCAAATTAAAAATGTTATATATGAAAATTGATCAGAAAAATATGAGGAATCTGAATATGCCATTCATTCATCTGTTTGCATCTCGCATCATGTCGCACGTTGATAGTCGTGCATGTTCACCTAACATATATGCGGAGTATTTCGGAACACCGGCGTGGTTTTCCCCGCTCCGTTTAATATTGAAGTAGTTCACCCCTGCCATGTTATGCCATGTTATGCCATGTTAATGAACACTTAACTTTGTCGGTAGAAAATGCAACTCCAACCTAATTTGTGTGTCCGGGGTTCCGACTCCGATTAAATTGGATAAGATGCATTGCACCATCGTTGCCATGTCATGCATGCATATCGTCTTGATCATGCTGGATCTTCTTTATCCGTAGTAGTAAGACTTGCATACGTTGTTTGTCTAGCATTTGCTTCTTCCCGGATAGGATCACGAAGTGGTGATGTGAGATACGACGAGTTCTCCGGATGTTCCTCGGCAAGCTTTAACAGGCAAGCAATTCCCCTATACTCATGTCCCTGCAGGAGTCGCTTACCTATTTTATTTTGCCTTCTCCCTCATGCTATCCTTAAGTTGCGTTCTTGTCACGTGTCCTTTCCACTTGTTACCTCAAGCAACCCATATTGCCACCACCACCTCCTACGGCTATTGTCTGGTATCGAGTCTGCCCTTGCGAGTCGTAGTGCATGCTAGTGCTGTCTTATCTTGTTATCGTTGTTGTTTTCTTATCGGGTTATATGTTGGGAAAAATCATGGTTACTTTAGTTGTTGATAATTGTTTAGCGGAGGCATCGGTGGGTCAGCTGCTCGTTTTATGACGGCTCACTTGTGTTTCCTAAATATCTTAGGACCCCGAGTTCTTGTTATCTGTTCCGAGACTGAGCGCTCTAACCACACGTGGGTATGCTTACCGGGTCTCCACTCGACCACTGCCGGAATCTACAGCTTTGTCCAGTGGCCACAACTAGTTTGGATGTTTGTTTTGTTTCTCCCGGGCGTGCAAGCTTGTTTCTTTGTGGTCAGATGATATGATGTTACTTTTGGGGAAGCCGTGAGTGCCTTGTAACCCCGTTGTCTCTTGCACGCTCGTAGGTGCGGCACGTATTGTTAAGAGGTCATCCTCTAGTGGGCTCTGATCCTCTTAGCCGTTCTCGCAACAGCTAGGTCCGCGTCGGAGTTTCGATCGGGCTCCGAAACGGGTTTAACTTAGTTAGGTGGCTTCCTGGACATTGTTGTAGTGAAGGAGAGTGCGTGTCGTGATATCCACCTGTCGTAAGTGGGTTGAGCGTGCGTGTGGGCACATTTGGGCACCCCTGCAGGGTTATAATCTTATCGATAAGCCGCGTCCGCGGTTATGGACGACTTGGAGCTGTATGACTCGACCATAGACAACTTACACCTGTTGTTTATTAATAATAACTTGCTTAGTAAGTTAGTACAACTTCACTAATAAATGGTTAAAACTTGACAACCGTGTGAGTGCCTTTGTAAGTACCTCCTGGCGAGGGGGGAACACATCGGTTGGGTTATGTTTGCAGAGTATAGAACTGTTAGTTATGCGCTCTCTCACCTTCTCTGATTAGACGAATGTTGTAGAGTGTCTCTATAGGTTTTTAGTGCTTGCGCGCTGCCGCTTAACCCCACCATATTGTCCATGACGTTCCTCTTGCGTCCTCTAAGTCCCCTGCGTGCCTCAAGTACAAAGTATGACTGGTTGACGAATGCTTATACGTCTTGAAGTCTTGTTAAGTACGAACCCGTACTTATTGCTGCTTCTACGGGATATAACCGGGCAGGTATGAAGATATGTTCGATGAAGACGATGTTAGCAAGGTTACCCTTCCGGCTTGGCCTGGGCAGGATTATGGACGCCACTGGTTATCTTCAGGACTCTTAGCCCAAATTTGTATCTTGTCCGTACTCGGACGTATTCGATCTTCTCTATGATTTAGATCTTTGTATTGTATATTTGTATCTTGACTCGTTGGAGTCGTTGTTGTAATATATGTATCTTGTGGGCTCTATTGTAATCCTGTTGTAATGTTACCGCTCGTGTAATTCCTCTGGCATCACGTGTGTGATTCGTCGCGCACGTCGTGTCGGAGGGCGTCTCTGAATCGATATCGTGCGGATTTCAGCGGGATCGCTGGAATCCTCATGGTACCGGTTCCGGGGCGTCACAAGTTGGTATCAGAGCATAGGTTGACGGTACCCCATTAGTCCAGCCTGTAGGATAACCTTGCCAACGGACGTTGTTGTGTCTAGTGTCGAAAACCTATTTTCTGATAATTCGTTGGATAGTTCTGATTAGCTCTGATTTTTCTCCTTACCTCTATTCTTTCTCCTCTTACCTTTGCGAGTTTTGAGTCTTCTCTTATCTGCTTCTCTGAGTCTTAGGTTCCGACGTGGGTTGGACGATCTTTGCCTTATCCTAATAGGTCCGATCTTCGGAGGATCTCAACAGAAGTGCATCATCATCGACGAAACAACGACTTCTTGTTAGTGGTGTCGACCTCTCTAGATGGAGCAAGAATTCTTGTTAGTGGTGTCGAGAAGATCAACACTTCGCCAGAAGAAGGTTCCACCTCGAGGTCGGGTGATTGTCAACATGGTACAAGAAGACTCGATAGTTTAACCAACTCCCCCTTGGCTTGACGTGGAACCTCGGGGCGAGGTTCCTTGTTGGTGGTGTCGATTGTAACGGCCCCGGGTAGTACCCCATATTAGATTTGTTTGTGCTTTCCTTTTATGCATCATCATGGCATATGCATCATATCATGCACAAGATTTTATTAAATAAAAATTATTTCTCCAATAAAAACTATTTGTGTTTCCTTCTCATATGGTTTTATAATAAACCTCCCCTTGTCTTTTTCATTCAACAAACCTTAACACCAAAACTATCTAATAAATAAAACTATTTTCAAATGTTTTCAAAATAAAACTTTATTTGTTTTGCTCTGTTTTCAAAAGATGTTTCAAACCAGTTTTCAAATCAGCAAAAGGATTTTGGAAAATAAAACCCTAAGAGCTAACCTTGGGCTTTCTCTCTTTCCTTCTGGCCCTCTTTTCTTCTCTGGCCCGCAGCCTTCCTCTCTTCCTTTTCCCCTCAGCCCGAGCTGGCGGCCCACTCTCTTTTCTCCTTTGCTGGCCCAGCACCGCATCGACCCATCCCCACCTTTCTGCCGAGCCCACCTTACCTCCACCGAACCGGTACGAGACGCTCCTTGGCGTCTTCTCCAAAAGCGAGCACGCCCGAGGCATGCTCCATCTCTGGACCACTGCAACACCACGCCACCACCGCTCCCACCTGCCCTCCCCTCTCCTTATCCTCTCTGGACCACGCCATCTCTTCTCTCCTCCTTCTCCACGCCTCTCTCTCGTCTCCTTTTTCTTCTCCTGCAAGCCAAACGAGAGGAGGAGAAACTCCCTCAGTACCGCCTCCTCCTCGCCGTCAATCCGCCGATTCCGGCCACCCCGTGCCTCGCCGCAACCACCAATCGACGCGCCTCATCCTCCTCATCATCCTCCCCGAAGGAATCGTCCCCGCGTGCCTCGTATCTCCGCCGTTTTCGCCGTTCCCCTCTCAGGCCCGGCGGCCAATTTCTTCGATTCCGGCGCCGATGGCCCTCCTCCGGCGAAACCAAGCAGGCCTGCGTGTTCCTGGTAAGCAGCCGCACCTCCCAGACCCCCTCGTTTCCTTCCTTGCTTCCGGGTTTCCCCTTTTCATCTTGTTTCCGACCGTCGCCGCCGCAGGACCTCACCGCCGCCGCTCTCCGATGACCTCTAGCCGGCGGCGCCGCCTTCCCCAGGTCCGCTCCGATGAGGCGAAGCCGAGGCGCCCACTCTCGCTTGCTGGGAGGCCCGAGAACGCCCGCGCGCTCGCCGCCGAACCCCGGTGACCACCGCTACCTGCGACGCGCGCGGCATCCCTCCGTGCACGGAAGGTTTGCCAGCGTGGCGCTGACGTGGCTGCGGGGCCCGCCTGCCAGCCTCACGGCCTAGCTACCCGCCCGGTGAGAATCACCTCCGCATCCGCATCTTAGCAGCTTTGCATCCGGGCCCCTGCCTATTTTGTTTTATCAACCCGCAGCCCCTGTTCCATGCCCTTTACAGCATAACCCCCTGCATCTCCTGTAAACTAACCCGGGGTCCTCCCCCCTAATTCAAAATTGTTTTCGAGTCCTTTTCTATTTAAAATAAATATGTTTACTATATTTTAAATACTACAAACTGTATTGCTAATAACTTTTAATTGGTAACTCCAAATTAAAAATGTTATATATGAAAATTGATCAGAAAAATATGAGGAATCTGAATATGACATTCATTCATCTGTTTGCATCTCGCATCATGTCGCACGTTGATAGTCATGCATGTTCACCTAACATATATGCGGAGTATTTCGGAACACCGACGTGGTTTTCCCCGCTCCGTTTAATATTGAAGTAGTTCACCCCTGCCATGTTATGCCATGTTAATGAACACTTAACTTTGTCGGTAGAAAATGCAACTCCAACCTAATTTGTGTGTCCGGGGTTCCGACTCCGATTAAATTGGATAAGATGCATTGCACCATCGTTGCCATGTCATGCATGCATATCGTCTTGATCATGCTGGATCTTCTTTATCCGTAGTAGTAAGACTTGCATACGTTGTTTGTCCAGCATTTGCTTCTTCCCGGATAGGATCACGAAGTGGTGATGTGAGATACGACGAGTTCTCCGGATGTTCCTCGGCAAGCTTTAACAGGCAAGCAATTCCCCTATACTCATGTCCCTGCAGGAGTCGCTTACCTATTTTATTTTGACTTCTCCCTCATGCTATCCTTAAGTTGCGTTCTTGTCACGTGTCTTTTCCACTTGTTACCTCAAGCAACCCATATTGCCACCACCACCTCCTACGGCTATTGTCTGGTATCGAGTCTGCCCTTGCGAGTCGTAGTGCATGCTAGTGCTGTCTTATCTTGTTATCGTTGTTGTTTTCTTATCGGGTTATATGTTGGGAAAAATCATGGTTACTTTAGTTGTTGATAATTGTTTAGCGGAGGCATCGGTGGGTCAGCTGCTCGTTTTATGACGGCTCACTTGTGTTTCCTAAATATCTTAGGACCCCGAGTTCTTGTTATCCGTTCCGAGACTGAGCGCTCTAACCACACGTGGGTATGCTTACCGGGTCTCCCCTCGACCACTGCCGGAATCTACAGCTTTGTCCAGTGGCCACAACTAGTTTGGATGTTTGTTTTGTTTCTCCCGGGCGTGCAAGCTTGTTTCTTTGTGGTCAGATGATATGATGTTACTTTTGGGGAAGCCGTGAGTGCCTTGTAACCCCGTTGTCTCTTGCACGCTCGTAGGTGCGGCACATATTGTTAAGAGGTCATCCTCTAGTGGGCTCTGATCCTCTTAGCCGTTCTCGCAACAGCTAGGTCCGCGTCGGAGTTTCGATCGGGCTCCGAAACGGGTTTAACTTAGTTAGGTGGCTTCCTGGACATTGTTGTAGTGAAGGAGAGTGCGTGTCGTGATATCCACCTGTCGTAAGTGGGTTGAGCGTGCGTGTGGGCACATTTGGGCACCCATGCAGGATTATAATCTTATCGATAAGCCACGTCCGCGGTTATGGACGACTTGGAGCTGTATGACTCGACCATAGACAACTTACACCTGTTGTTTATTAATAATAACTTGCTTAGTAAGTTAGTACAACTTCACTAATAAATGGTTAAAACTTGACAACCGTGTGAGTGCCTTTGTAAGTACCTCCTGGCGAGGGGGGAACACATCGGTTGGGTTATGTTTGCAGAGTATAGAACTGTTAGTTATGCGCTCTCTCACCTTCTCTGATTAGACGAATGTTGTAGAGTGTCTCTATAGGTTTTTAGTGCTTGCGCGCTGCCGCTTAACCCCACCATATTGTCCATGACGTTCCTCTTGCGTCCTCTAAGTCCCCTGCGTGCCTCAAGTACAAAGGATGACTGGTTGACGAATGCTTATACGTCTTGAAGTCTTGTTAAGTACGAACCCGTACTTATTGCTGCTTCTACGGGATATAACCGGGCAGGTATGAAGATATGTTCGATGAAGACGATGTTAGCAAGGTTACCCTTCCGGCTTGGCCTGGGCAGGGTTATGGACGCCACTGGTTATCTTCAGGACTCTTAGCCCAAATTTGTATCTTGTCCGTACTCGGACGTATTCGATCTTCTGTATGATTTAGATCTTTGTATTGTATATTTGTATCTTGACTCGTTGGAGTCGTTGTTGTAATATATGTATCTTGTGGGCTCTATTGTAATCCTGTTGTAATGTTACCGCTCGTGTAATTCCTCTGGCATCACGTGTGTGATTCGTCGCGCACGTCGTGTCGGAGGGCGTCTCTGAATCGATATCGTGCGGATCTCAGCGGGATCGCTGGAATCCTCATGGTACCGGTTCCGGGGCGTCACAGGGGGGGGGTGCCCCCCCCCCCCCCCCGACCTACAGTAAGCTACGCCAATGATGACTAGTGAACTGCATGTGCCATGTTGTCGGGCCGTTCTTTCACCTCTAGGGTGTAACGGCCCAGGTTAGGACCCCCTATTAGTTTTGCTTGTTGTTTTTCTTTTATGCATCATCATGCATCGTATCCTCTATGTTTTAATAAAATAAAATTATTTTATAAACCCTAGTATCCATCTTTCCCTCTCATATGGTTTTAATAAAACCCCTCCCCCTCTCCCTGGGCCACTCTCTCTTCTTGGCCCAGTTGTCTTCCTCTCTCCCTTCTAACCCGGCGGCCCACCTCCCCTCTCTCCTTTCGGCCCACCTCTTTCTCCCCTGGCAGCCCACCCTCCATCCCGTACCCCTTCAATCCTCTTTTCTTTTCGTCCTTGTCTTCTTCCTTCCTCACGCTGGAAACGTGCGCAGCGTGGTCCTCCCCACCCGCCTGGTTCCACCTGCTCCCTCCTCCATCTTTTATTCCCCTCCACCAACGCCCAAGGAAACCCTAGCCCTTCTCCCTCCCTCGCGCCGCCATCTCTTTCTTCCTCCTTGTCCCGTTTTCTTCAACCACCAGAGAAACCCCCACAGCAACCACCCACCTCGCCATGGCGCCGCCACTACAGACCCTCCCGCGCCGTTCTGAGGGCATCGGCAGATGCGCCTCGTCGTCCTCTACCTTCTGGTGCGCGGAATCGTCCCGAGAGGCCCCGAGTTGAGCGCAAGGTCGCCGATTCTTCACGCTGGACTCCAAGCTTCTTCTTCAATTCCGGCCACCCTCGTCCTCCTCCGGCCAAACCGAGCACACCTCCGTCTTCCCCGTGCCAAGGCGCACCCCCGACGCCAACTCCCCCGCCTTGGTTCGCCCTGAATCGTCGGATTCGTGGTCGACTGGATCTCGGTCCGCCATGGCCGACCTGCCTAAGCTCCGCCTCATCTGCTTCAAAGGGACACGCGCCCAGTTCCATACAACAATCTATCATTAGCGCAGTGGTAACCTCCTTGTTTGCCTAACAACAGATCCTGGGATCAAATGCCCACTTTGGCTAATTTAAGCCATCATTTTTGATCTCTGGCTCATTGATCCAGATCCGGCGCTTGATGGGCCCCGGCCCAGATCTATCCAGATCCGGCGCTTGATGGGCCCCGGCCCAGATCTTGTCACCAGCCTGCATCTTCGTGCGTCCAGGTGCCTCTCGTCGCCAAGGAAGACCGGCGCCAGCCCATGTCGACATAGGTCCGGCCCAGTTCGTCCCCTGCCTTTCCTTCTTCCTATGTTTTGCATAAAAATATTCAAATCTTGCATAAATCATATCTCCCAATCCGTAGCTCGGATTAAAAAGTATTTTATATGTTTTTCGATCAAAAAAATGCAAGGATCATGAATATGCCATCCATTCATCTGTTTGCATTCCGCATCATGTCATTCCGTGATAGTTTGTGCATGTCACCTCACATATATGCGGAGTATTTCGGATATCCACCTAAGGTTTCCCCGCTCCGCTTAATATTTAAGTAGCTCACCCATGCCATGTGTTTTCATGCTAATCAACCCTTAACTTTGACGGTAGAAAATGCAACTCCAACCTTCATTGTTTGTCCGGACTCCGACTCCGATTAAATTGGATAAGTTGCATCGCACCATCTTTTCCATGCCATGCATATCATATCATGATCATGCCGATTCTTTCGCCATAGTAGTAAGATGTGCATTCGTTGGTTGTTGTAGCATTTGCTTCTTCCCGGATAGGATCGCGAAGTGGTGTTGTGAGATACGACAAGTTCTCCGGATGTTCCTCGGCGAGCTTTAACAGGCAAGCATTTCCCCTATACTTCTGCCTCTGCAGAAGTCGCTCACCTATTTTATTTTGCCTTCTCCCTCATGCTATCCTTAAGTTGCGTTCTTGTCACGTGTCCCTTCCACTTGTTACCTCAAGCAGCCTATATTGACTCCACCAATCTCCTACAGCTATTGTTTGGTTATCGGGTCTGCCTTGCGAGTCGTAGTGCATGCTAGTGCTGTTTTATCTCGTTACCGTTGCTGTTATCTTATCGGGATATGTTGGGTTGTTGGGAGGTTATCACATGCTATATCAATTGTTGGAGATACACATGCTTTACTTAATTGTTAACAACTAAAATTGTAAGCAGAGGCATCTGTGAGCCCCTTTGCGAAAGCTTCGGAACTTTGACTTGCTAATGTCCCCTAGGACCCGAGTTCTTGTTATCTGTTTCGAGATTGAGCGCTCTACCCGTACGTGGGGGAGTGGGACCCCCATCACCCACTACCTTTCCTCGAGTCTGTTTATTGGGAGCCACAACCTTGGTTTTATTTGCCTATGCCATGCTTTACTTACTGTTACCTTCGGGTGTTTACTTCCTATTGCCTTCGTGTGTTTATATTCTGTACTGTACCTTGCGGGACGTTTAGCGAAGCGTGTGGTTCGCACGCCTAGCCGCCGGCGCAAACCTCTGGGTCCGTATCGGAGTACGGTCAGACTTCGTCACGGGTAGCTTAGTTGGGTGGCTCCCATTTAAACTTTCTCTTGCATTGGGAACGGTCTTGATGTGAGACTCCACCTGTAGTAAGTGGGTTCGAGCATGCGTATGGTTACATTTGGGCAACCCCTGCAGGGTGTACATCTTATCGATAAGCCGTGTCCGCGGTTATGGACGACTTGGAATTGCATAGCTTGATCATAGAACAACTTACACCTTTATGTGTTGATAATAACTTGCTAATAACTTGATTAGTATATAGCCTTACTACAACCGTTAACTAATAAAACTTGTCCACCGTTGAGTGCCTTTTACATTGCCTCTTCGCAATTGTTGGAGGGGATATGTGTAATCGGCTGGGTTATGTTTGTGTAGTATTTTATTTGTTACCTTATGCGCTCTCTCACCTTCTCTGATTAGACGAATGTTGTAGAGTGTCTCTATAGGTTTTTAGTGCTTGCGCTGCCGCTTAACTCCACCATATTGCCTATGACGTTCCTCTTGCGTCTTCTAAGTCCCCTGCGTGCCTCAAGTACAAAGGACGACTGGTTGACGAATGCTTATACGTCTTGAAGTCTTTTTAAGTACGAACCCGTACTTATTGCTGCTTCTACGGGATATAACCGGGCATGTATGAAGATATGTTCGATGAATACGACGTTAGCAAGGTTACCCTTCCGGCTTGGCCTGGGCAGGGTTATGGACGCCACTGGTTATCTTCAGGACTCTTAGTCCAATTTGTATCTTGTCCGTACTCGGACGTATTCGATCTTCTGTATGATTTGGATCTTTGTATTGTATATTTGTATCTTGACTCGTTGGAGTCGTTGTTGTAATATATGTATCTTGTGAGCTCTATTGTAATCCTGTTGTAATGTTACCGCTCGTGTTAATTCCTCTGGCATTACGTGTGTGATTTGTCGCGCACGTCGTGTCGGATGGCGTCCCTGAATCGATATCGTGCGGATTTCGGCGGGATCGCTGAAATCCTCAGGATACCGGTTCCGGGGCGTCACATAGGGCATTCAGTCCATGCTTCCCAAACATGGCCGACCGCCCATTGCTTCATTCATTGACATGAGCCTCTCCGTGTCCTCCTCATTTGGAGCTTGGAGACACTCATCTCTAAAGACACGGATCAATGTCCGCAAAAACTTGGGCGTATTATATTCTTTAATGCGAAGATACTTGTCTGTGTAATTCAAAGTAATTGCACGGCTATAATCCGCATTGTTGCATTTTTTGGTAGGCGCTAAAACCGTTGAGGCTGGCGGCATTCCTCTAACGAGTGAAAAAGAGGAATTCTCCTCGCATGCCTTCACTATACGGACGAAGAGTTCTCACTTCATCCTGTAGAGTCTACGGAATTGGTGCGAACGGTAGACGAGTACCTCGGCGAAGTAGTTGTTCATCAACATCTCGTTGTCGAGCGCGCAATTCCGCAGAATGCACAGCCGGCAATGGTGGCTCCCCTCCGCTTCCTCTTCTTGTTGGCTTCTCCGTGGAGGTCCTACACGGCGACCATCAACACAATGTCCTCGTCATCGTCGTCGGAATCGCAGTCAGAATCATCCAGTGAGGAGTATTTAATATTTTTTAAATCTTAATGTAAATTTATGTACATGATGTATTTGCTATTAAAATTTCTAATTTACGTGACGTCTCTTATTATTAATTGTTGTGCCATATCATATCTGTGCCAACTTTACTTCCACCGTCGTGGGTAATCTAACGTGCAGCTTAGCCGTCGCGATCTGTAGATTTAATTTTAATTAACAAGGACATGAGGAAGTGTAGGTGAGCAAATCTCCACGCGTTGGTGGCCGGCGTCGCGCACCTTCCGCGTCGGTGCCGTGCCGCGTTCGGTGCGGCCGAGCGCGTGTATGTGCTCCACGCCCCACGCCACCGCCGCCCAACTGTGGGCCCTCGTCGACACGTAGCTTTCGTCTCAACTCGACAACTGGGAGGTCCATCCGCAGTGGCGGCGCCGCTTCTTTCTTTACTGCTGCTATCTATCTCTCCGTCGGCGGCGCCGGCGCCGTCGCGACGACGTGTCCTTTTTCAGCTCATGGTATTGCTGCCGCGTACGATGCACGCACGTCTATTATTTATTTAATTCTTTTGAGCGAACTTTTCTTTGCTAATTGCAGATCAGATCGCAAGTCCCTTGTTTTTTCAGCAAAGCTTGTCGGCACATCTCGAGTTTCAGCTTGAAGCTCGGATGTTTGTTGTTGATCTCAAAACGAACAATACAAAGTCGTAACGTTTCTGGTACTAAACCTTGTAATTCCTTGCTCTTGCAATGCAAGTTTACAACTACACAAGGCAGATGCAGCTGCCTATTTACAATTAGGGACAGTAATTTAGTAGTACACGGCTAAGCCTAATTAACCCACTGGTACTATTACTGTCTACTGATCCGGCGAATGGACGGACTAAGAAACGAACGAATCGATTGACCGGCTGAAAGTAGGACGTCTGGTTCTACATAACCATCTCGGCCGGCGGGGGCAGGTTGAGGTCGAACCCGACGCCGACGGCGGGGGACGCCTCGTCGGCGTTCATCACCGACGACGACGAGGACCCGGAGCTGTCGCTCCGCTCCTCGCTCCAGCCGCCCGGCGCCGGCACGGCGACGGTGACGGCCGCCGCCGTCCTCGGGTCGAGGAACAGGTACGGCTCCGGGACCGCCGTGCCCAGCCTCAGCTCCAGCAGCGCTTCCGCCGGCGCGGCCGCGAGGAAGGAGTCGTCCCGGGACGACGAGGACGAGGCCGACTCCACGGTGCTGCTACCCGCGCTGGTCGGGGCCGGCGCGGTAGTCTTGTTGTGGAGGTGGAGGAGCGCGGCGGACGCGGCGGCGGAGGGGGAGGCGGGGGGGAAGTTGGTCTTGGCGGCGGGGCCGCGGAGCCTGCGCGCGGCGGCGTCGTAGGCGCGCGCGGCCTGGTGGGCGGTGTCGTAGGTGCCGAGCCAGACGCGGGCCTTCCTGACCGGGTCGCGGATCTCCGCCGCGTACCGGCCCCACGGCCGCTTCCGCACGCCCCGGAGCTTCGGCTCCGCGCCCCAGCAGCCCTTGCTGCCGCCCGCGGGCGCCTGCTGAGTAGAGGAGCTGCTCTTTGGCGCCATGGAGGATCGACCGACGGTGAGTAGTGCTACGGGTGACTGACCGGGTATGCTCTGCTTCGTCGGCTCTGCGCTGGCTGGATTGGGAGGAGAGGAGGTGGGTGAGTTGGAGCTGGATGAGGAGAGGCGAGGCTATATGTAGAAGAAGATGCGGGGCGGCGACTTTGACTGGGACTGGGACTGGGGAGCGGGGAGCGGCGGAGGTGGGGCCACGCGCGCGGGCACCGCGTATGGGCGGCGCTTCCTGTTGGTTTCTTTCGGTGGGCGGTGGCGCCGTCTTGCTCCGCGGTGCGCGTTGGGCTGCGTTGGCTTCCGTCCAGGGACGACTCGTGTAGCTCTCGTGGCTCACGTGTAATAACGCGGCCGGGACCGACCCTCGCCTCGCCTCTCTCCGCCGTCCGATCGAACAACTCATGTCTGATGGCAGCCTATTTTAACTTCAACATTTGCCATCCACCGTTCAAAAAAAAAAAACGGTTCTCTTAATAATTTCCTTTTTTCAAAAAAAAAAGAGTGACGTTGTCGAGGACAACAAAAAGACCACCAGGCGGAGCCCATGGCATCTGAAGGTATAATAGCTGCCCCCCCATGGGGGATTCACAGCGATCTGAGCATGTGCACCGTCCGATTTTTACTGTGTCTGGCCGAAATTTGATCCCAGCCGTCCGTTTTATGGCAGCAGTTGTTGGCACTGTCCATCCTGGGAGCTAGCGAAAGTCATGCAATGGCCGTTTTCTACCCGTGTCTGGCTGTGTTTGGGCCCTACGGTCGGTCGGGTCCGCGCGGCAGTCGCTGCGGGTCGTTTTGGCTTCCGCTCTCCTCGCGCTGGCCGTGCAAAATATCTTCTCCGCGAGCCGAAACCCTACCTCACCCAATCTCCTCGCACCCAGCTCCTCCCCAATCCCCTCTCGTCGCGTATGGCGGCGCTGCCCCGCCTCCCTGTCTCCCAGCCTTCTCCCTCTTCCACGCCCCATCTCCAACCCCCAACCCCCAGCCCCGCGCCACTCTGCCTCCCTAGACGTCTGCCGGCCCGCAGGAGCAGCGCACCGCCGGCGCAAGCAGGAGGGGCTGCTGGAGCTCCACCCTTGATGGTGATGGCGGACTCGACCTCGCGCCGGCGGCCTCCACGGAGGCAGCGCGGGCGACCTCAACAGGGGCCGGCGCAGCAGGGCGGCGTGGGCGAACTCCGTTACTCCGGCGAGGACGGCGCGGCTGCTGAGGACTGTAGAAGGACGGCCAGCAGGGGCGGCGCGGGTGAGATCCTCCATGGTGGCGCGGCCGAACTCCGGCAGGGCGAGCTCCGGCTAGCTCGGTTGAGCTCAGGCGAGTTTTGGCAGAGGGAGCTCTGGCACGGGATAGGTTGAGTAGTTAGAGCCCACTTTACCTCTTATTTTTCAGGTTCGTTCTCTCTCTTCTCTCTCTCAAATATGCTCTCCTATAGGCTCAAGTACTAAACTAAACGTGGACGCAGATTTCTCTGGTTTTGATTTAGTCCCCTGAACATTTTTTTTTTGGTTTGTGCAGATTCGTTTCTACATGGTTCATGCTTTCCTATAGGCTGAACTAAAAGTGGAAGGAGACTCTTTTTTCTTGATTTAGCCTCCTGAACATTACGTTTTGGCTTTTGCAGATCCGTTTCTACAAGAGGAGGAAAAATTTCGAGTTCATAAGGGACATGCTTACAAGGCCAGTTAATCCTCTAAATATGAATCCTTGCTTTACATATGTGTTTATCATACATATATTATTAACAGTTAATTGATTTGTAGCCTTCTATTGGTGTACCTATAATCTTCATGCTTTTACACAACAGGTTATTGTAAAAGAGATTTGTGTGTGCATGCTTTAATTGTACATAGATTTATCGTTTATTTGGTTAGGAACCTAATTTTTTTAGATTTATCATTTGTTGTTGTGTTTATAAATCCTATAGCTACACCTGCAGTGAGAACCAAGATGCGAACTTTGTATGGCGGGTTATTTCCCTTCTAATGTTTGCCAGAAAAAACAGTTCTGGTCCAATTGCAACTTGTGTACCAAGCTTGAGGAAATTTAGAAACCAAAGAAATATAAAATCCAAGAGAAAGGAGGATATGGATTTTATTTTTGTAGTTCTCCGTGTAATCCTAACACAAGATGTGAGAATTTCCCACATCATTAGTCATTTCTGCCTTGTTTATTTCTTCATGGTAATAGCACTTTCAGTGATTTAAGTTTGATTAATCTGAGATACTCTTTTTCTTGATTATATAATGTCGTGAAAAAGACTGGAGCAACAACTGCTGGTATAACCTGAACGCGGTGGAGGTTATGGAGAGATGCATGTCCGGGATCCTCTGCTTCCGCCGTACACCACGGTCGGCGTAGGAATTCGCTAACCCCAGGTGAGCCGTTGTCGATTCGTTGTAGTTTTTTCCTGTTCATATTATTATGTGCTTTACTTAATTTATTGATGCTTCGATGGTTTCTCTAATTATAGGTTACCGTGTTTCAGAGTTCAGACTTTATGAAAGGGAAGAGTGGATTGAGATCTGCCCAAAAAATCGTATTTTACCGTCTGTTTGGAACAATCTTGGTTTTCCACTCATCAGTCACGCGTATGGTGTCAACGACACTTGATGGTGTGCCTCCAATGCACGCTGGATGGCCTTGTTCCCAAAGGTGTTTGGCTGATTGGGTAGCTCCAATGTATGCTCTCTTGTCTGGCTGCCTCTGATCATGTGGATTCTTTATATAATTTTCTAATCAGGCAGGAGATTCTTACTCATTATGCACATTAGAAATACCTGCTAACTGGGCAGATGCACAAACTGACCAATCTAATGGTTGTATTTTGTAGATTGATGTGTCATCCGAGGTTGTGCATTTATCCAATGAGTATGCTTCAATGTTAATATTTCTTTTTCTCCTGACAACTGTACACATTACAGAGATTTTCACGCACGTCGTATTATTAACGAGTCGCGCGACAAGCATAGTCCGAACCATGGTGTTCTCTGCAACCCAAGAATACAATCTGGTATGGATGCATACGCTTCCATATCATTGAAATTTGAATGTACATCTGAAGTATGATTATTAAACTTCTGCCAAGTGCTTAATACATTACTTTTTGCAGAGGCTTTCTTAGAAGCTATTGAGAATTTAAGATTTGTTTACATCGATTCAAGGCATTAGCCAGCCGGGAACAAAGCAAAGCAGCGACCAACAAGGAAAAGATGCGAGAAAACATAGGCGGGCAGGGACGTTGGTCGTGAGATGGAGACGAGGACTAGGTCCCAGTGGTATGACGGTATTTAGCTTCTATAAGCGGTGTTTTATTTATTATGAGTAAATAATATTATTTGCTATATAGCATTTCTGCCTACTATCTAAAACTGAGCCCTCTTTTGTAGTGAATAATTTTTATGGTGTCCATCCGCTGGCATGCTACGCCTCGCTGTGTAGCCTTATCGCCGATTTAGACCCAGTTGTCGCATCGCCATTCTTGATGTCGTCACCTCACATGGTTCATTTCTCTCTCACTCGCGATTTTCAGCGGTGCCTCGCAAGATAAAAGACTATTGTATAAAGATCTTCAGGTTCTAAATTAGTTTTGCGGTTTATTTTTGTCTCTTATAAGTACTAGACACATGCTATTTTAAGTTATCCTGGTGTATATTGAGGTATTTATCATGCTTTTGTATGGTTAGCGACACATATATAGTCTTTTCATCAACTAGGGTGGTTCAGTTTGTTACCCGTTTTTTCGTGAGAGGACGTTGTTGATTTCTTACTGCTATATTCAGAAGATTATATAGGCCAGTAAATTCAGCTGCAAATTAATATAGTAACTTAATGTTAATATTACCGTGTTTTTGGTTAAACTGCTTTTTTGAGAATTCCTCTATGATAGATTATATTAGTTCAGCAAACAAATGAAAACATACACATACCATGATGGTTCTATTGTCTGCCTCACCACTTGACCTCCTCTCATTGACATTCTTTTGCTCTGTATTTTTCTTTTGTTGCCAATTTGTGTTGTATTTTTTTTTTGTGAAAGACCAGCCTCGTGTCTTTAGGTTCGACCTTTATCTGAGACTCATGGAGATGTTCTTGAAGTTGCTTTGACCAGGGATAGGAAAATGGTGAACAACAAGGTGAGCCAAAACTATTTTGTCTTATGATACCAACATACCGCTTCTGTTATGTTCACCTCTCTGGATCAGTAAAAGACAAGAAAAGGATCAACATAGTGTTGGTGGGTCGCTGTGTCCTCCTATTCCCGGATCTGGCTGTGACCAATCTGTGCCTCTGTTACTTGTTTGGTACCTTGAAAGCTTTGTCTCGCTGTGGGTGCGCATAGCTTAGGCTTAGAGTTTTTTGGCTGCTCGTTTTGTCTGACAAAATGCATCCTACATGCTGATGGTGACCTAGGTTAATGTGTAACATCACTTTCACAATGAATGTTGCACTGCGCCTGGTGAACTGATATGTGGTCTGTTAGCAAGGAACTATCCTAGGTGCTCATGGTCGCCCAGATTAGCTTAGAACCCCAACTTGTGAATTAGTGTTTCTCTGCGACCGGTGAATTAGTATATCATGTGAGAAGAGCAGAGACCACTGTTATTAGTAATGGAAGTATTTCTTTCATCTTCAATTACATGTTACAGGATGCCAATTATTTATTAAGATGCACAGAGCTGTGTATAGTTTTGGATATCACGAAATATGCTGAATAATATAGCTTCTTTTGGAGATTAGACATACCTGCTGTATTTTCTATGATTCGCGTATGATGTTATAAAAGCCAGTGCTATTTGTTTCAGTTGCACAGAAAAATCAAATAGAAAGGTCGAGAACTGTTTTATGGCCTTTTCATGTCTACCTTCTGATGTGTTGTTTGATATTGTTGCTGTTTCAGGCTAGCTGCTGCTGTGGGTTGGTTGTTCTACCAGTCTCCCTGTCAGGTAATGCGCCTTGGCAAAAGATAATGCACTATTACCATTTTGGTTGTCCATATATGGAACCACCATATATGCATTGGTTTCAGGACCCTATATATAGAAAAAATGATCTTCCTTTACTTCACGATCAGATATTCTTTCCCATAGATCATAAATAGCCCGTGGTCTTCTTCTTTGCACCCTTCTTTATTCTTATGCATTTTTTCTCTATGTTTCTGCGCTCTTTAGGTCTGTAGCTGAAAATCAACATGATATAATTGCAGTCAGTTGCAGATGTGAAGAGTATTCATTTGCACCAAGAAGCTCTAGGAGTTGGGAGGAAGGAGGAGTCCCGGGCCATCCATTGGCGGTGGCAGGAAGCTCAGGGTCGAGTTGGAGCTGAGTAGCAAGATGCATGCCAGAGGGTCACCATCTTTGGAGCACACCATTAGCCCAGACCATCACCACAAGAAATGGAGTTTCACACCCTGAAGCAAACTAGGTAAAAGTTATCCGAATAAAAGTGTTAACCTGCTTGTTTGCGTGGTGTCTGATTTGTGGGTGAGAGAATGAGAGCAGATTTTGAATGGGTAAGGAAAAATATTTTTACATGTTCTTTTTTTATTGGGTATCCAAGGATCTATTCATTATTTTCTCAGTTTTCAAATATGTATGCCCATACACACAATCTTCAGTCAATATTTTCTCAGTTGTCAAATATTGCATGCCCATACACACAATCTTCAGTTGAGTGTTATCACAAACAACGAAAGTTCAGCTGAACCTATTGGGTGTCATGGATGTCTTGCATCTCAGATTTATACTTACGAGAAAATCACGAGTTTCTCAGATTTTAGGCCACCATCTAGATATCTTGGAAGGGTTTTTTAAAGAAAATGAATGATGGAGTATATTTCAGATAGAATCTGCTGGTGTCATTTAGTAATAGGATAGTGGGATAGATCAAATGAAAAATATGTTCGGTTTCCCCCTGCATTGTGTATGCCACGTATATCTACCAAATGAGACTCACCTTTGTGTATAATCTTTTTGTTTGAACGAAGAGAGAATTCAGTCCTGAAATAAGCGTTGGAAAATTTATGGTATGTTTTCACTTCAGGTTTTCTTCTATCTGCTCGGTTTTTATAGTACTAATATTAAATAATAATGAGTTCCACTGCATGGTATCATGTGTTGTTGCCCGGTCAATTATGATTTATGAGTAGAGAAACTGTGACCATTTACTCTTTCACATTTTGTATTTTTAACATTCCTCTTCAATTATGAGTGTCGAGGCTAAGAGTTTTGAACATGTCAAATATGCTGCAAATTACACTATTAGAAATTTTCAAGTATCTTCAGAAATCAAATTTGTACTATCTTATTTGTCATGTTGAGGTCAAGTAGGTTTTCCTATAAATCACACGGTCTTTGTGTAACCACAAGCAATGGAAAATAAGTTTGTGAAGTATTCTGTTTCAAAATTTTCCTGCTTAACGCATGTTCTGTTATCTGATCGTGTGCAATGTGTGTTATCTCAACCTTTGCACTCTGTTTTCACGAGCATGCGCAGTCTTGGGTTCATAGAGCTTCTTGGTTAGAATTAATTCCAACACATATATATGCCATATATACTGTTGTAGGTTACTCCAAACGTAGTTAGGAATTCCTTATAAAATATTACTTGACCTTATGCTACAGAAATTTGGTGTTTCAAAGGCTGAGTGCTGTCATGAATTAATGCAACGATGGTTGAGTTCGTGTGACTTTTTTAACACCTCTACATTGCCGCTGAAAGATGCCGCTGTGTACACATCGATATCTGGAGTTCAACCAAAGATTATGAAGTAGCAGAAGATACTACATATGCCAACTATTATCAATTGCCTTTCTACATGGGTTAACTTTGCTGCTAGCCTTATGCATTTTCCCATACCACATAAATATTTTGAGGCAATACTAATTTTAAATCTTGCATCTGCCACAAATAGTTCATGTCAGATATTAATTCGAATTTACTTTTACATTTGTAGCTTCCTGTATTATTGTTTCTGGAGCATGAACTTTCCCTGTATCAAGACCATGGTGTTTTCCATCTTCCTGAAGGTTGTAGCTACTACTATTTTTATTTTGTTCTTCTTTAATTTTAGTTTAGAATTGTACCATATGCTGGAGTATTTTTTTGCTGCAACATGTAGCCTGGTTTAGGCATATTTCACTTGACCACTCGACCATTCCCAGAAACTTTTGTACTAATGTGAAGATCTATTGGTTTTGGTACATTCAGTCTTTGCAAAACAGTTACAAATAGTTATAGTTTGTTTGAAACAAACCACATTGCTGATGCATGCAGCATTTTTGTATAACTGATTTTATCTTCATCTCCCATTTCAAGGTATTATTGAAATTTCGATGCATCTCATTGTCTTCAAGTTGCAGAATAGGTTCTTATGCTTGAGACAGTTTCAAACAAAACTACTGATTTTTTCTTTGAAATTTTACCTTCCATGTACTTTCTTGATAGTCAATGAACAACGAAAATTTTAATGCAAGTATCGCAATCGCATTGCATGACTAATGTTTTGCTGGCTTTTACCCAATGCCCTGATTTCGCATTGCTGACTGCTATGTGACCTAACCGACTTGGATTATGTTTTCATGATCTTCTAGGTGTTGCTGGCTGACAGGTTTGGAGCTATTGGTGTTGGGTAATCTGGTGTTGCTTAGTAGATTTGTTGCCTTCATATAAGAAATTCAAAACTCATGGAATATATCTGCAGAAAATATGAGCAGCGGGTTAGACTATTTTTTGATGTTATTTACTCCTAAAAACAATTTGTTTTATGCCTCCAGGTCTTCAATATAATTTACACATACAGTTCCGAACTCTTACCAAGATACACTGACTTATTGAGGCAAATGATTTGTTTGTGAATGATCTTGACGATTTTCGAGTGCTCTGAACAATTGCTGCACCAAGCATCAGTGCATGCCCCACCGCCTCTACCCCTTCAGCGCTTGCACAAAAGGAGTATGCATCCATGTTTCTTATTGTGTAGGTCATAATTCTATCCTTAATCCCTTCCATGTAGTCCTCTCCAGTCTTCCCCCCTCCCTTAGACTGAACCATTATGCGTCTGTCTTCTATGCTGTTGTGTAGTAGTTATATTTAAGAAACTCTCAATGCACAGGTTGTAGTGCGTCTATAATTTTCCTTCTCTCGGTTAGCTACTCTCTTATCTAGATTAAGACATTTGGGTTATGTACACATTTGGATTTATCCTCCCATTTCTAGCATCTCCATTTCTAAATTCTAAATATGAGCTTGTGTGCAAATGCTTAGATTAGAGATGAACTGTAGTAACTGTATTTGTCATATATATAGGAAAATTCTATTAGAGTAAATATATGCATGCTTAAGATGCTATCATGCGGATCATGTCCTCTTATTTTATTAGTTCCTATAAATTGTAATATTTTAGGAAGTTGGTGTGCTCATCTCTTGTTTCATGTGCTCATCTTTTCAACTACCACTAAAAGTTATTGAATGATTTAAAGGTTTATTTATTATTTGGCTAGTATTTTGTGGTTCAACTGGACTTACTCATTTCCAATTTCGTTTAGTGGTAGTTGAAAAGATTTTTACACTGGCCTTGGATTCGCCTTCCGGGCGAGTGCGGCGGGGGCAACTACAGGCGAGGTGACATTGGAGTCGTCACCTCCGGTCAAGTCGTACGGGGACCAGGAAGCGGGAATATGCTGCGACGGCCTTATAATCCCGAACAGAGGTAGTATTTTCCTGAATTTCTTTGCCTTGTACAATGTGTTTATCCTTAGCCTATAGAAATGTTGTTCTTTCATACATTTACGTGATTCCTTTCTAATAAGCTGATGCCGTTTGGGATTTTGTTCCTCTTCCATCAGAAAGTGGATGATTGATGACAGTGATAAACAGATTAGAAACTTAGCGAGAAGCTGAAAGCTGATACAGAGCTTTGACATGTGTCTGCTGCAAAAAAAATCTCCCTGTTGACACGTCATGTGCTTTCACCCTGGCTGCTTTGTATGTTAGATTAATTTATGTTATTGGCTTCAGTTAAGTTTTTTTGGTTGCTTCTGACACGTCAAGTGTTGTCACCGTTGTGAATTGAAAACCCTCAAAGTATCGGAACCATACAATGTTAGTTATTGTAATACATTTCCGTGCTTTGCTGGTTGTATATAAGTGTTTGTACTTCGCTTACCATTTTGTGTACTCTATTCTAATTTCAACTATTAGGCATGTTGTTTGGCATTGAAACATTGTGTTTTTGGAATACTTTAGTTTTTTGAAAGATTCAATTGTCAAAACATTGCCATAACAACTATGACCAGAAATAAAAGATTTGATGAAACTGCGCATTGGTGATTAGAGTGTGATCATATTAAGAGATTTAAATCCACACACATAGTGTAAGCCCTTTATCGCTTTTCCACATGATTGTAGTAGCGTAATATGAAATATAAAAATGTACGACAGTCCCGGGGTCGTGCGCCAAGGCGCACATCTAAATCTAGTCTTAATTAAGGTAGTATGAGAACCGAGCCAAACCCACACGAAATATTACGCCCATGGGATTCGAATTCTGACCGATGAGACCACGCGACCGCACTCTTGCCACTGAGCTACTAGCTCATCCACCGTCGAGGACAAAGAAAAGGGGAGGTGTTAAAGGTTCATTTCCTAGAGTTTCGAATCAAAGGGATATTTTCTCTCTAAATCAGAGGGTTATATTCTCTCTATATGATACCAGATGTTTTTCTTTTGGTCAAACGTTTTCCACTTAAATCTAGGCAAACGATTCAGTCCGCGTGAGTGATATTAGGATTGCATCAGGAGGCTCTCATACGGCTTAGGGGTGCTACTTATTACAATCCGCATCTCCTACTCCTCTTCCTCCCATTGTCCTACCTAGTTGCCATGGATGAGGTCAAGGTTCGGCTTGCGTTAGAGCTCAAAATTAGTGTGCTTGGGTATGGGAAATATGGTTATATTGTTGGTAGACGGCCCGAGACCATCGGATCTGGCGCAAACATGGCTCGGGAAGCCAGATTCCTCGTTGGAGAGCTTGGTGCTCCAACACATAGATTAGTTGTTTTTTTTGATGTTGCATGTGTTTGTTGACATGTTGCAAACTCGTTCGTATAATGATGTAAACCCACAAGGGAGATGTTGCAACGACCCTAAGCATCTCTTGCAAATGCTTTTGTAGTGCAAATGTTTCCATCTCATGCTGCAAACGTTTTGTTTTGCTTTAATGTTGCATTTGCATCATTGCATGTGTGTGCATGCTATCTTTTTGAAGATGATTTGTTGCATATACATGATTTTGTTGCATTGCTGTCTTGAAAATGCATGAGTTTATGCATGGTTTTGACGCATCAGAAAAAGGAATGTTGCGAGTATGTTGCAAAGTAAACGATTATTGCACGGGTATCTAGTTTATAGGTTACGGATCAAACGATTCTGGACGATGATATTAAATTGGATGGGATGATCAATGATCATGCATCCAACATGTGCAAATCTCTTCCACCCAACCAAAGCATTTCCCTTTAAATTATCATTATGATTTTCCCTTTTGTACATAAATCTTTTGTGAATGCCTAGACATTAAGCGCATCTTCAACGGCCCCGACGCGTCCGTTTGCGACCGCACGATCGAAAAATGGCTCCGCACCCCTGCCCAGTGGCCCGACGCAAACTGATCGGGTTGTCCACACGGGGACGCAAACGTAGCCGAAATTTACTCCACGACGCATCCATTTGCGACCGCACGACCGAGAAAAAGCGCTGACGCAGACCGTGTCCGTGCCATGTTGTTACGGGCCAGCTTGGCAGCGGCCGCGAGTCCGCTTCGCTTCGACCGCATCTTACAGGATTGCGCGTGTCGTGGCCTTTGCCATCAATGGCGCCTCATCTTCAGAGGACGCACCAGGTCTGGCGGGCGGCGACTGGACTTCTGTGCCGTCATCAATGGCATGCGCCTTCGTGTCCGGCGCCTGTCCTTAAAAGGGCACTGACAACATCTTGCCATCGCCCACACCTCCCTGGCCACACTTGCACCAAAACACGTAGACATCACTGCGCGCCACCGCAATGCCATGGGCAAGAAGAGGAACGACCACGATGCATGATCATCGCATGTGCGCGAAGGAGGCGAAACCGGGACAGAGCCCACCCCCTTCTTTCCTTAATCGCTAGGATGTTTTAACTGGATGTTGTGCGTCGGCTGGAGCGATGTGCACCCTTCCGGGCGGGTGGCGCCTCAACATGACGCGGGTGCCTATCCCGCTGGTGCCACATTCCGGTCCGGAGCAGGACACATAGATCCAGTGCAGGCGCGCCATTCTCCCTCCAGACCTCCGACGTGACCCCGACTTTGCCGTCGACTCCCTTGTGGGACAACTACCACCACCAACACGTAGTACTCGACAAGCGGCGGAAGGCGGGGTTCCTCGACGACAAGGACTTCAAATTCAGCCCGCTGCCACGACCGCGGCGGGAGTTGACGCTGCGGCCGCGTATGCTGCCACCTTTGCCGCCACCTCCATCGCCTCCAGCGCGGGACGACTCAGAGGACTTCATCGCCAGCGTCTTCGACGCGATCCATTTAGCGTAGGAGGAGGGTTGGCAGATCGAGCTGGCGAAGGAGCTGACCAAGGATGAGGCGACCCGTGGCTCGACATCCTCATATCAGAGATACCGTAGGCTCCGCCGCCGATGCCCTGGTACGCCGTCGAATTTATGTCGCCAGGCCTGTCGGAGGAAGATGCCTTCAACCTGGCACTGCAGTACTCCGCGCCGCCCCCTTTACTGCCTCTTCCTTCGTAGGCACCAACGGTCGCTCCGCCTCCACCTTCGCTACCGGCTGGACCGACATTTTTATATTGTTATTTTCAACGATATGTAAATTATTTTATAAATGAAAAGCAGTGAAATGTGTCTTGCGGGCTGGGAGCCACCCTCATAGGCAAACGGTCAATCCTGATCCGAATGTCAATTTCGCATTATGCAAACGGACCCGCGCAATCGCTTTTAACATCTAAAATGCGTGAGACCGCTGAAGATGCTCGAACAATAGGGTAAGCTGCCGTTTCCTTCGTTATACGAATGCTACGTGTTTTTTGTAAATTTGTTTGAGATAGGTTATCGCAATGCTACGTGCTCTCGGCTGGCTCTCCAGACGGGACCGAATTTGCAGGTAGGGCTGGCAACGTCGAGCGTGTGCGCGTGGGTCGTTGTCGGCACGGCACGCGCTGGCCGCTGTGCTACTGGAAAAAGTCAAGCGGGGTAGTTGCCGCTCGCGGCTCGCGTGTCCTCCTCGGCACGGTTGCGGGCTTGCGGCCGCCACCGCTCTCTCCCGTGGCTGGACCCAATGGTCAGGGTGGGCGGTGCCGCACCGTGCAGCGCGCGCCGACTGAAACTGCCTCTTTTTTGCTCCGGCTGTTTCCTTCCCGTTTTCTTTTACTGGCCGCGCTGCTGAAATGGCTGCTGCCGTGGTTTGCCTCACCATGCCCATGCATCCACATTCTTCAGAGCATCTCCGGCCGCGTCCCCCAATGCGTCCCCAAAATGCGCTGGATTGAACGTTTGGGGACATGTTTTGTTCGTGCCGCCTTTGGGGGACATCGCTCCCTAGCCGCGTCCCCCAAACGTCGCCCCCAAACATTTAAAATACTTTTTTTGGCATTTTTATTTCAATTTCCACAAACTAATACATAATTGGGAACGTGGTTTACACGAAAACACAGTTAGGAACATGGTTTTCCACAAACTAATACATAGTTTGAACCGTCGTGGACACAAATATAAAATTTTGCAAAGAAACTAAACCTAACTAGGCCGTGCATCGAAGGTTTCCTGTGTTCGCTGCTAAGAAAGAACACTCGAGGGCACACCCAGTCACATAAACTGGAAAATCCAGCGGGAGGATGGTGCCCTTGTTGGTTCTACCGATGAGGCGAACATCCAGAAACTTCCGTGCACGTGTTCGCTGCGAAGAAACAACACTCAGTCGTCCTCCTCGTCGGTGTTGTCGCCGTGGTAGTCCCGGCGGCAGCGCGTCTTGTCGAAGACCTTGACGCTCATGTCCTTGTCGCCGAAGTAGGAGAACAGGAGGATGAACCCGGCTTCGAGGCTGTGGTGCCGCGCGAACTTCTCCCAGCCGATGTTGAGGTACATCTTGCCGCGAGCGTCGTAGATCACGTCGACGATCCACCGGTAGTAGCCGCACGCAGCCTCCCACAGATGCATCGTGCGCGGGCGGTCGTCGCCGGCGACGTAGTCGGCGAAGGAGTCCGGTAGCCTCTGGATGCCGCGCGGGTCGCCCTTGAGGACGAGGACACACTCGAACAACACGTCCGGCTCCACGTCCATCTCCGACGATGAAGCCGACGGCGTGGGAGGCGACGACGAGCGTTCACCTCTGCCGCGTCCACGACCACGGCCGCGAGGTCGGCCTCCGCCTCTACTAGACATAGCGTCGAGTCTTGTTGAGATGGTGGCGGCTAGGGTTTGGGAGAGAGGCGCTAGGGTTTGTGTGTGAGAGGGACGATGAGAGGCGGCCCTTTTATAGGCCGGAGGGAGGCGGAGGAGCGGTTGCGCTCATTAACGCCGGCACGCAGAGCTAGGCGTGACGGGACGCGTCGCTGCGGCTCTGCGGGAACTGCACCGTCGCTGCGCGCCAATTACTTCCGTCGTGAGGTAGGCGACGGTTAGGTTAAAATTTATTGTGCCGCTGACGAGTCGGCCCCGCCACTCCCCGCCTCGCTTTTCGGTGTGTCCGGCATCCCCGGTGCGTCCCCTGTGGGACGGGGACGGGCTCGGGGCGCCGGACACCGTATCGGAGCGCGCCGGACAAAAATGGGCTTTGGGGGACGCGGCTGGAATGGTTTTTTGGTCCGGCGCGCTCCAAATCCCTTTGAGGGACGCTTTGGAGACGCGGCTGGAGATGCTCTCAAGTCATTTTTTACCTCACCGTGCCTATTCTTCAAGTCATTTCCCCCTACATGGACATTCTTTTAGCCGTCTAACTCACTCGCAGCAACTAGCACTCCTATGACCAACAACATACATCAAAGTGAAAAAAGAGAAAACAGAACGAAACTCTACATCGAGCACATCACTCTTCATCGTCAGTAGCATCGTGCTCTCCACGGGTGGCGGTGCCATGAAATACACGTAAGGGGGACCGGGCATTGGGCACATTTTTGTTAGCACAACTCTTGAATGCAGGCAAAAATAATATGGAATATATAGTTTATCTTGGGTAACCGTACCAAAAATATGTATGATACCTGTGCATTTTTTGGGCCGGGCCTACCAAAGCCCTACACAAAAAAGAAAAGACCCATGACGCGTGTCAGGTCTCAAGCCGGGCCTCTTCCCTATTTCAAAGATTTGTCAAGCACTGTCCTAGCCCGACCCAAGAATTTTGGGCCAGGCAGGCTGCCCGTGCCCTGCTATAGTATGATTGCACCCCATTAAGTTTTGATAACATATTTTGGCATCTACACAAAAGATAGCATGCATGGAGACGTTATGCTTTGGCACTGCGTGGCAATGTTCATTAGACCACGTGATAGTGCGCTGATTGCGGCTAGGGAGCTTCTCACTATTTTTGGAGAAGCATCACAGCTTGTTACAAAAACTTAGTAAGAGTGTCATTACACTAATACATGTGACGACATGGATCTACAAGCTATCCTCCTAATTTTTCTGTGTCAAGCGGTGGGTTTCCCCTGTTAATGTTTGGGATCTCGGTATCCTCCCAAAGGTTTACGGAAGGCGGATTGGCAACCCTTGCTTGATGAGCTCGCAACAAGGTTGGCCTCATGGCATACTGAATTGTGGTCCCAAGGTGGCCGACTCATCTTGCTTTTGCCCATGGTTCTTATATGATGATTGCCATCTATCATATGCTTGCACTGGATCTTCCATCCTCGGTCATCGACCAACGGAGGGAGGAGCACACCAGCACCCACAACAACTAGTGGTGGAGCCTCGGAGCAACAACAACTGGTGGAGGAGTATATCAGGAACCAAAGGGAACAGGTAGCGGTGCCATGGGCTTGCACCGGTGCTGGGCTGCAGGCTCGTGGAAACAGCGACCAAGGGAGAGGACTCAACCAACAGGGGTGAGTATTCGTTTTGGGTTTCATGGGGGAAAACTGGACACCTCGATCTAAGTTTTCCAGAACTAGGCAAGCAATATTGAAAATTCTATAACATGCGGTTTTTTTAGTCGCTTGAGTAAAAAAAACTGGACTAGTCAAGCTTACCCGTGACTAGCCGAATGAGAGTCGAGACATTGAATCAACCTCACAGTTATGACTCATCGACTAGAAATCCATGGTAGCCGATGATATTTCCCGGAAACGCGCAAAATATGAATTTCTATTACTTTGTATTTCGAGCTACCAAAAATGACAAATTTGTGGAACTGGATATGCATATGTCTAAATCTCTAGATTTTATCAAACCTTGTCATTTTTGTGTAGCTCACAATATAAAGATTGCCGCATTGCGATTTTCTTTACTTGAGTCACATCATTGATTATGTTCGGATTTTTTCAATTTTTTACAAATATGATTTTCAAAATTTTAAAACAGCGGGATCACTTGTGCTCAGCCAAATACACTTTTCGTACATAAAACCCGTTATATTCAAGTGTAGGAACCTTGCGCGCCTCCTTGTTTTTTAAAAAAGGGAGCATAAATAGTTTGCCAAGCAATAGCAAGCAAAATTAGTTTGGCGCCAACCTTTTGAAGCTGCGGACGGTCCCAAAGCCGCGAAAGTTTTCCGTTCACCGACGGGTGACAGCTTACCCTGTCGGCGCTATTGGGCCAGACCACTTGTCGTCTGTCACGCTTCACTTTCCCCAACAATACCCTCAAAAATAAACAAATCCGAACCCTAAGCCCCACCTCCCTCCCTCCGTCTCCGATGACGGCGCCGGAGGCCCTGGAGGTGCGGTGCGCCGGCTGCGGCGAGACGCTGGAGGTGGAGCGGGGGATGACGGAGTTCGCCTGCCCCGGCTGCTCCACGCCGCAGGCCCTCCCGCCGGAGCTCATGCCCCCGCCGCGCCCGCGCCGCGCGCTGCCGCTCCACCACGGCCGCGGAACCGGGAACCGGATGCCGTGCGGCGGGTGCGGCGCCGTGCTGAGCGTGCCGTGGGGCCTCCGGCGCATCACCTGCCCGCTGTGCGACTCCGACCTCGCCGTCGACGGCGACCGCCTCTACGCCGGCGTCCAGGTCATTTCGCCGCCGGGCGCTGCTTCTCGCGCGCCCTCGTCCCTGTGCCGGCCGGAGGTGCTTGGCTCTAGACTCTTGTATTGTGCATTTCCGTGACAAGTAGAGACGAGCAACTGTAATTCTAGTGTCAGCATCTAAATATTTCAGAAATACCAGAGGAGTTAAATTGGACTAATTAGCCGCATTGCATATTTTTTTCGAGATGTGTGATGTGTACATCTAAAGATTGCTTGAACTATTGGCAGATGAGATCTTGGATAAGATCAAGAGGTTTCAATCCTTTTTTTCCTACTCCTTAGATACCTATTGTTCAATTCTGTATTTTCTACATACTGGCTAGATTGGCATGAGGAATACTGTTATTTCTTTCCCAGCTACCTATTTTGACTTCTAGTACTAGCACTTCAGTAAAATCCAGATATTCTGGGTTTACCCGCACTTACCAAACATATTATGTCTATGCCGAGTACACATTACGGAAGAAGTGCAGACACATGATTCCATTCCCCCATGATCCCTAATCCTTCAAAGCATTAATGTTACTAAGTTACTTTTATTGATTATTTGCATGGAAAGTTGCTTCTTTCCTTCCAAACAGTTTCTGACACTTTGGTATCCAAACATTGCATTATATGGCAGTACTTGGAGTGTTACATTCCACAGTGTCATTCTTTGTGGAAACCTCATAACTTAGAGTAGGATACTTTCCTTTTGTGACCTATGTACATTTACAAGCATGTGTTGACTAGTAACATTCTCTTCATCCCTTTTTCATGTGGTGTTGTGGACTGGGTGCAGGAAGAGCCCTTAAGCCAAGCCATTCATGTAGGACAGGTGCAAGTAGGAAGATGCAATAAGCCAAACCATTTTGACCAGACACATGGACCCTTTTCTGTTCGTTCAGTTCATAGAGAGTCAAACAATTCACTTAGATCAAGCCCAAAGGCTTCCGTTTATGTGGGGTGTGCAGACGATGCACATGTTGATCAGTTATTCCATAAAGAGGAGTCACATATTAAATTACCCAGCGGGACTGTTGTCAGGCATGATTTTAAGAAGAAAGCTACACTATCTGCTAGTTCTGTACCCATTTCTGCAGAGAGGATAGTGCTGGAGTATCCTAGTAAGGTTAGCAATGCACCGCTGTCACAAGGTGCGCCTGCCAATTATTCAGTTCATACAGAGGAGGCACATGGACAGCGTCAAAGTAACACCGTTGGAAGTCATGGAAACCAGAAAGCTAGACATGCTTCAGCGTCTAGTATTGTGGAGCAGGAGACAGTAACGTATCCGAGTCACGCTGCTTGTGCACAGCAAGTGCATGTCGAGTCGCATGGTAACACAGCTGGATGGGATAAGAAGAGGAAAAAGAGCAGCTCGACTACTGGTGGGAAGCACAAGAAGAAACATAGGGTCTCAAACGAAGAGCTTCATCTTAAATGTAACAAGCATTCGTCTGCCCAGCCAGAAGATATTGGGAAAAGCAATACTGTTCAGGAGCCAGTTCCTTCTCCAGATGAAAATCAATTTAATTCTTCAGATATTGACAGAATAATTGTCAATCTTCACCCTAGCTCATTGTCTCAGAAGCAGGCACCTCGAGCGGGACCAAATGAGTTGGACAACATTGATGTTACCTTGACTCCTCTATCTGTAGATATATCTCTAGTTAACAGTGTTCCGCAGTGCTACAGTCAATACTCAGCACGGGCTAGGGGCGCTCTTGCCAACCGGAGTTGTAGTCCAGCACAGGAGCATGGGATGCCTCAGGAATGTTCTGATGTGATACAAGAGATAAAAGATGACAGCCATCCTGTGCAAGTGGAAGTTGAGTGCCACCACAACAAAGCTACGGGACAACACAAGGGTGCAGCAAAAGGCTTCATGCATTTACCAAATGAGAGGGAATCTGTTGAGGACCGGTCCTACACTGGTACCCACCAGCAGGTGACTGTTGCTACTGCCTTCTGCGACCCTACTCCATCACCAGTGTTGACTGCCACTCTCTCGCCCAGTACTGCTTCGCCTTCTGTTTCAAGTGCGTTTCTACCCAGCTATATTGATTCTTCTCAACACTGTTTTTAAAGTATCTAACACGGTTGTCGGTTGTTGTCTCGCTCTTACAGGATCACCAGTTCATCGATCACCACCATATTGCCAACCGCCAGAAAGTTTCCATTCCCAGGCATGTCCATCTCTCTTCTTTTAGCATAGGGTCATGCGATGTTTCTCTGCTGCACTGTCAACAAATAGCATATAATTTACTCAATTAGATTGGAAAGTTCTGATTGCAAATCCATCGTTATTTTCGATCAAACTGAAATTCTTCATGATTATCAATTAAATTTATCTGAATAACCAATATGAATGGGAGCTCTCAGCACTGGGTACGTCCATTTTTTTTAACCAATATGAAGTGTCAACGTATTGTTCTTTGCAAGTGATTGCATAATTGATTTCATGCAGGATGCAGATGCTGGTACCACAGGATATAAGAAATCTAAGCGCAGGGCGCGTGGCCCTACAAAACTCATTGAACCACGCAGGGAAGCTGATAGGCCTGTTCTGACCCCGATTAATGTGGAGTAAGTCTTCTCAGATTTTGCATTTCCATCAGATGCCTGGGGTCAACTTGTACTGTAATCTTCTTGTACTTAGCATATTGACTTTTCGTACTAGCAGCACATGGGATATTGATCCTCCTTGTCCCAAGGTGGCATCTACCATCACTTTACTTCTTAAACAGTGGCATCCAGGATCAGCTTACAGACGGGTTAGTCAGCAAACAAATGAAGTGCACCCAGGACAATCGGTTCTCCATTTTTATGAGTATCATTCAGATAGAAGGGCTATCATCATGGATGAATTCCTTGTAAGAAAGTTTATCCAAGAATGTGGTTTGTAGATTCATCAAGTATGTCTGAACTCTGAACAACCTTCTATTTTGATTACTGCAGCAACGTTACAAGTGGGCCACTGGGCGGGAAGCAGAGTGCCTGAAGCTATTCAACCGCAGAACAGTCAGACAGTTTACTGGACTCCTGTGTGATGAGAAGCGAAGGGCTAGACTCGCGTTGTTTGCATCAAGGAAGATAAAGGAAACTCTGGATGTTCCCAAGTCCAATGGACAGTCAAATTTTGACGAAGAAGGTGCTAGAAAAAAATTGAAGCTGCCGCGCAGAGACCCTGCAGCTGTCGGGCAAGATGATGACGATCCGCTTCAGTGGAAGCCATTCCCTCCTGAATGGATGCTGCCAAAGTGGTGGGAGATGCTATGTGAGCGCTGGGCTTCAGAAGAAATCTTGCAAGTCTCTGCCCAGAAGAGGAAGAATCGATTCACAGGAGGTTCTGCCCAGCACACAGCAGGCTCGCGGAGCATAACCATGCATCGCAAACTTATGGTAAGACTAAGACTGACGTTTATTCCTGACACACACTTAGCCACCTACTTATGAATTTTATTGAATTGAAATAGATGATAGAAAATGGTGGGAAGCCAGTATCGGAAGTTGAGCTATTTAATAAGACCCATAAACATGACAGCGGTAAGGGGGACTTTGTTACTGAGAAAGCTAGGCGGACCATGGTATGTATTCAGTCATTTGTATCATAAGTGGGTTAATAAGTACATTGCAATGTCGCAGAAGTCAGTTTGACGAATTAACTAGAATTAGGTATGTCTTTCAGGAGGCTTTCCAGCGGCGTTTGAAGGAGGCAGGTGATACTGGACTAGACCCCCATCTTGCATGGTCACAGGAGGTAGGGGGACGCAAGCGAGGGAGGTACTATGGACTTCCTGGTATCATTGACAAAACCCAAATAGGCCCTTTGTCAAAGTCCACCCCAGGTTCTTCAGGTCGAAATACAACACAAATGTTCACTCAGGATCAGGTTCAGGAGATGATCAATCGCGCCACACAGCAGTTGAATGAAACTTGGGAGAACAGGTTCCAGTCTTTGGAAGAGAGTATGCTTAGCATGGCGTCACCAAATATTCCACAGGTAAATTTAAGTTGATTTATTGTCCAAGTGAGGGTTCAGATTTTCATCCTTGTGTGCCTGTCTGCAGCATGGTCCGTGTTCTTCAGCAGCTGGCGGACCTGGGGCTGACGACGACGAGTCATCACATGAGGTAAACAATCGTATCTGCTCTTCCTTCCATATGTGCATTATCTCAATAGATGAGTCATTAATACACCATGTTTTGCTTGTAAGCAGTCTTTTTTGTACCTTTCATTTCTCTTTTTCCACTGGGGATCGCTGCACACTAAGTTTATCCTGAGATGAATACGTAAAATAAGGCTTAGCGAAACTTACTTTTCTGATCCGTTCTAGCTTTACATTTAATCCAACAAATTTGACTTACTATGGAGTGTTACTTGAGGGTGAAACATTGATCTGATTCATATGCGATGCTTCACAGCATACTTCGGATTCTGCTGAGGAAGGAACCTATCAATCCACAGAAGATGGCAGTGGGGTGCATGTTAGTGATTAGGATTTAGGAGCACCTGGTTTGCATTTCTTGCAATTGCTTTTCGTAAATAGTCTATTACAATCTGCCTGCACAGTGACTTTGCACATGTTGCAGTTTGGAAATATGCTGCATTATTTAGTTTCATTAGGTTAGTTGGTAGATTGATGGGATTTACGCACCCAAAAAAATGCGGAACTTCCTGTGATGTAGCCGTGAACTTCCATGTCTTATATCAGTGAACTGTTAGGAATTTGTTTTGCAGACTACATTCTATTTTTTAACACAGCACAAGTGTATATGCTCACATACACGCATGTACACTTGCCCCTACGAACACAAGCACGCCTATCCCTGTGAGTATACTTAGGGTGTGTTTGGTAGCCCGGTCGGACTATCTTACCTCATACAAGCTGAGTATGCAAGTATGTTTTATTGTGTTGTGTTTGGTAGGTTGTATGAGCTGAGCTGAGCTCAGTTGAGATCGTGTTTGGTGTCCTGTATGACTTGAGCCATGTCATACAAAAATAAAAAGCAGTCTGGTCCTTGAATACAAAACAGAAAAGCAATCGGGTCCCTGAACAGAAAACAAAAAAAGCAATCGGGTCCTCCGGATGTTGGGCTTGAACTCCGGCGCTACTGCCGGCGAGAAGAGCCGCCGCCGGCGAGAGGATCCGCCTCCGGCGATGGGAGCCACCGCCAGAAGGGCGACCGGCTGAGACCCTCCTGCTCCGCGCGGGCGCGAGACCGAGCTGCTGCTCCTATTTAGTTTCCGATGAAGAGCTCCTCATCCCGCTCTATTGCCGGTGAGGCCGAGCTCCTCCTGCTGCTCGCTTGCCGGAAGAGGCCGGGAGAGGCGGCGCCGCCTGCCGCCTGCTCGGTTGCTGGTGCATAGAGCTCCTATCCCGCTCTATTGCCGGTGAGGCCGAGCTCCTCCTGCTGCTCGCTTGCCGGAAGAGGCCGGGAGAGGTGGCGCCGCCTGCTCGGTTGCTGGTGCATAGAGCTCCGGGGAAGGTCGAATGCGGCGGTTGTTGGGCAGTTCACGGGAGAGAGAGAGAGAGATGACGAGGTGGGAGCTGCGGGGGGAAATGGAGAGATGGAGGCTTTGGGACCGGTGACCCCTAGTGGGCCGAGGCACGTCCGCGGAAGGTTTCCGGATGGACTCAGCTTGGCTGAGTTGCGAAGCTCGATCTGAGCTTCCCAACTAGGCATAGCTGAGGACCTCTTTTCGTATGAGGTGGGCATAGCCCAGGACACCCGACCCGACCTAACAAACAGCAAATGGTGGGTTGAGGTGGGAATATCTGAGTAGAGCCGACCTACCAAACACACCCTTAATGTTAGGCATAGGCTCTTACTTTTCCCGCCCGGAATATGTTTTGTGGACTACATTCTTTTATTAACACAGTACGAGAGTGGATACTCGCATACCCGCGTGTACACTTGCCTCTACTTACACAAATACGTCTATCCCTATGAGTATTACCTATTAAGATTCGCGAAATCACCATATGCACCTAGTAGTTAACGAGCTCTATGACTTGAACTTTGGTGGACAGGTTCCACCACATAAAAGCCTAAACAGTTGGGGTATGCTCAGTTTGCCGTTACATATATGTTACCTTAAATATACAATTGACATTAAGAATCTCCACGTGCACCCAACATCAGTTGACCCCTCAAAGAGGTTTACCCGAGAGCCATCTATCGATCATGGCAAGACACTCCTTGGGCATGTACTCCGGGGCTGTGTGTCCAGCACCCTATATGTGCACGTAGTTGAATTAAACAATTCATTAATTTGATGAACTGTTTTTTATATGGATAAGGATGCTATCTAGCTTTGGTAAAAAACTGGAAGCTAACACGTACCTTTACAGTTGCATATGTCAGATTGTTGGAGTAAGTTCTTGTGAACCTATGAAATAAGAGAAAGAAAAACAAATGTATAAGACATCAACAGTACTTGCCTTTTTTTTTCTGAAATGGAAGATTGCCCTGGCCTTTGAGTGGAAGAGATCATACGGCCTTGCTGCGCATACAATGGACTACAAATGTTTAACTTTTACTAATATAAGCATAGTACTCCGTGTCACATGTTTTGGACGTTGAAGGGTTTCTCTGAAGTGTAACTATTGGATTCCTCTGTATTTGAAAAGCTACATTGCAGACAACTGGACATTGATAAGTCGATTTTTATTTATCAATTTATTATCTTTTGAAATATTTAGATTTAGATTTTATACTTGGTAAAAATACATGCACAACTTCTTGAAGGTATTTAAAAAAAAAGCACGCGCGCACACACACTGTGTATTATTCATATATAATATTTCCATTGATCAAAGTTAAATTAGTTGGGTCGCAAGTCGCAACTGATTCTGGGGATATCATTTTTTTTTTCTGGACACACGAGTAAGAATTACCCTACAACTTTTGAGTCATATAATGTACACAAAACAATATAAATTGTGAGTCGGTCCTTACCCAACAACTTGGCCGTCCACATACCATGGTCGCCAATTATCTGTGATGGGCAGGTTAAGTTTTCTGATCCATGCTTGGGTGCCAACATAAGGTATACTAGCATCATGGTCGCCGCTGCAGGGTCACACTCACACATGAATGTACAAATATTGACTATTCAGTCAAATACATTATAGAATTAAGGAGACGGGTGTCGGGGAGAGGAAGTTGAGCACTCCCTTACCTGTAGATCATGGCCCGGTATCCTTTAGCAATCAATGCTAAATGACCGTCCACTGCATCGGTGATTTCCTTTGTGTAAGGTATATCGAAATCACATCGTAGCCATGATGGAACTGTTCCCTGCACAGTATAAGCCATATCTACAAAATAAGTCCGTTATGGAAGGAACGAGGGCTTCTTTGATGGCATGCAGAGGATTCTCTCACTGCAGAAAAGGTTCAGAGATTCTCTCAAATATATACCCCTACCTTACCTTGTGAATACCCAAACTCTCCCTTACAGGTTCGTCGTTTATCCATACCTCGGACAGAAAGTAGGTGGAATTCTGCATCAACCGAATTAAGCACAACAATTATGATGTTGACACAGTTAACACCGCACAATTAGAATGATAAAATGAAAGCGATAAAATCATCCCCACCGGCGGTTCCAATAGCTACCCGAATAGCTATTTGGAGCCGGCTTTGTTTTTGAGCTCACATGAGCGTGTTCCAAAAATAGCCGGCGTGTTTCTAAGCCTAATAAAATCACCGGCAGCCCCGTGCTAGCTCCAACCCACTGGGTGTCGAATAGGCGTACCGGCATCCCGTGGCACGTTGGATTTCAGGGTTGGGATCGGCATGTCAGCAACTCCACGACGGCTCCGTTTTTAAATGCGACGGCTTGGATGCTCTCCGGTTGGTCGTCGTCTTTAATGAACCTGTCTGTTCCCCATGCGTAGATGCCACTGTAAATGGGCACACCGGTCACCCCCGTTCATTGTATTTAGTGTGCCCTCTCTGCTCACTGCCGCACTCTCCTTTTTCACACTCGCCTCCACACCACAATGCCGCACCTGCTCGCCAACATGTACCCGATGCTAGGCCGGAACAGCCGCATGCCTCTTGCGGCGCCACAACCACCGTCCCAGCAAGATCCGCCACAATCTGAGCCCGTGGCCCCGCCGCAGCCAGACGACAAGCTCGAGCAGCTGGACTTCAACTTCGATGGCTTCTTCGACGAATCCGAGTTTGACAAGTGAAACAAGGTGTCCATCGCGAATGCGGATGCCGAGGTCGCGGAGGAGTAGACACAGTCGGGCGGCGAGGAGCAGTTCCATGGTGACCTGGAGCAGGAGGCGGTCCTGGCCTCCTTCAATGCGGAACCCTGCACGAGGATCCGAGAGCAAGTGCTCGAGAAGACCAACGCCACCAACTTCGAGCACGCCGTCCAGATCTTGCGGGAGCGGGCCGCCAAGGAGGAGGCATGTCATTTTCTCATGGTGGCCGAGCGACAGAGGCTGCTTGAGCTCAACGCTCAGTGCCAGGCCGAGGCGGCCGCCCGCGAGAAAGCGAGGCCCAGAACTAGGAAACCCGCTAGTCGTAGGCGGTGCTGAAGGCCCGTCGTCAATGAGAAGATGCTTGCGGTGATGCTTTTTTTTCGAGAAACACAAAGGAATCTTTGCGTTTCATTTCATTGAAAAGACCGCGAGAAAGCGAGGCTCGCCTAGAACGAGAAATCCCGCAAAAGGTAGGCGGTGCTGAAGGCCCGTCGTCGCTGAGAAGATGCTTGCGGCGATGCTGCACCACCATATGCGCGATGCAAGGGCGCAGAGGCGGGCGCAGGAGGCGGCGGTGAAGGGAAAGAACGGTGACAAGGCAGACCCATCGGGCGCTCCAACCAATGGCTAATAGACTAGGGTATAGTTTAGTTCAAATTTCATTCAAACTTTTGTATATAAACCTAAATTTGAATGAAATTTCACAGTTTATTTACATTTGTTTGTTCAATTTTTTTTTGGAAATTCTTGTCAGGGTCACCGGTGTGTGCAACCTGTCCCCAAATTGGGGAGCAGGTGCCGGCGTCCTCAAGCGCCTATTGGAGACGCGCCGGTGAGATGCTCTAAATACTCTGAACAATACTAAAAAATAGCAAAAATAAGAAATGAAAATGAAAACCGAGGAAAAAAATCAGATTAATATTTGAAATGTTTTTACCCTGCAGATAGACCAAACTGCGGACTCTAATAGCCTTTTCCTACCATGATCTTGCAACCTCGGCCGCTTCTGAATGGCGAGGCTTGGATATTCTATACAATTTTTCTCCAAGATGTGTGCAGTATTCAAATCCCTTGTGATCTGCATCCCACCCAAAAACTACCAATTAACTCACAAGTACCTCTTTATTACTAGCTAAGTGTATTGTGCGCTAATACACACACAATCAACATACACATTGTCGCTAGTGTCACTTACATAGTCAATGGCTTGGAGGGAATTGGCACAATCAGCGTTCGATGGGCTACGGTATTGCCCTCTACAGCCTTCACGAGCAGCCTGCATATTTTGGGATTTAAGTAAACATGAACATACTTTTTAGAGGCCAAGCTACATGTATCTCTTTATTTTCAAACACTTAAAATTTATATTTAAAATTTCAAAAAAATCCGAAATAAAATTCTTGAGATAGCCAATGATGTATTCTACAATGGTGCATAATCTCAAGGTAAACTGATTTGTATTATAGGCTATATGAAATTGATAAAATCTGACAGATTTTAGTTTCACTACTATTAATTTATGTAGAATTGCCATTTTTGTGTAGTCTCATATATGAAGTAGTTTGTATTGAGATTTTATACCATTGTATTATACATCATTAGCTATCACTAGATTTTTGTCTGAATGTTTTTTGAAGTTTAAAATACGAATTCAGTGGAAATAAAATGCTACATGTAGCTCAGCCTCCATTTAAATTTTTCCACACTTAACCTTACTTAAGTCAATATACATTTAGTCATTCTGACGGAGAAGCGTTATGTTTTTCTTGAGAGGTAGTAGAAGCTAGCCAACATCAAGTAGATGTGTTGAAATATTGTCCTTATCATTTTCGTGCGGCAAAGAGTTAGATCTTAAAAGATAAAATTATGAAAAACATATTCATGTTCATGAGTGCAAAGCATCCCATACATAAAAAATAGTAATTTAGAAAATGTTTAAAAAATCTAAATCAGATTAGGAACCAAAGATGATTAAGTATTGTACTTGTATAAAAATATGGGAAAATTTGCTATGGGACACTGTTATTTTTCGGTCTTTGCCATAACACACCACTGGAATGTGTCTTTGCTCAGTACCATTACAATTTTGCGGTACGTTTGCCACAACACACTCAATGCCAAAAAGGGAAAATTTGATTAATTTTTACTTAGGATGACCATCCACGTTTGGTTTAGACCGTTTTTTCTGCACTTAAACATTTGGCCCGCTCGTTGGTAGATATCAATTGCTGCTTTAACGGTTTTCTATAGGTCCCTGTTAGTCTGTACGTAAAAGCATGAACACTGAATGAACCAGCATATACACTGAATAAAAAGCATATACGCTGAGTAAACCAGCAAATTGCAGATTGCTTATGAGACTCGATTTTCAGCAGATTGCTTATGAAACGGACATGGCAGATTTCCAAAATGTTTATGAGACGTGAGCTAGTACTATATCATCTTTTTGTGCTCAACTAGGATGAATAGGCATACCAGACACTGATAAAGTTAGTATACATGTAATTTGCAAGAAATCACAACAAAACATTGCCCCTTGGGCTCGTGCTGATCGATGCGGGCATTCAGCCCCCTTCATCGCTACGTAGAAAACCAGAAGGAAAAAACCCGGTTTGATTATAGGTAATCTAGTAATTTCGTGATAAAATAAATATGTATTTCCGTTTTTGGCTTTCAGTGTGTTGTGACAAATGTACCGCAAAATTATAATGGTACTGGGCAAAGACACTTTTTGATGGTGTGTTTCGACAAAGACCGGAAAATAACGGTGTCCCGTAGCAAATTTTCCCTAAAAATATTTGTGCGGGGAGTTGTTGTGCTTGTATCTTTTGTCAATTTTGTCTTTTTACGTAGGATATCGTGAGAATCATTTCGAGCCTAAACATTTTTATACGAGTACACTATTGATCATCTTTTGTTTCCAAGAGCATTTAGATTCTTTTCTTCAATATTTAAAATTACTATAAATTTTGAAGTTTGTAGGATGCATAGCACATATGTGCCAAAAATTCGCGTTATGTCACCTCGTAGAGTTCATCCGATATGATTCCCATCCGATGAAGAAACGGAACCCGAGAGTTGAAGTCCAACATTAGATCAGTTAATGGATTGCCAGCAATGACACCCTGATCAGTGGGTAACAATTTTACATGGGAATAAGGCATTAGAGAAAAAATAAAGGTTAAATTGTAAGAAAAAACACCTGCGTACTTCTGTATCTGAGAGTGCACATAAAAACAAAGGTCAGTGTAAAGGTTCAACTACCGGATGCATCACTGGAAATAGAAATTTAAGCATGTATTGGCCGACTACTTTGGGCCTTGTTTCAGGGAACGTTGGATTGTTGTTCGTGATTTATGGATATTGAAGAAAAATAACCAAACGAAGAATGAATTTTACCAAAACATGGTAAACCATCTTTTGAGCTTACCCACTGAAGTTGAAGTACACCATAGATCAGATCCAGACACATCTTTGAACAGAAATATTCAAGTTTAAACAGAAATTATGTTCTTTTTTTCTGTGCCGTTGTTAAACTAAAGGTTTAAATAGCGCGCTAATCTTTTCGCTATGGGGAAGTCACAACACTCCCGCTAAACATGCGTTGTTTTAGCGCTAAATAAAATCCCCCGCTAATAGCTCGCTAAATCGCTAAGTAGAGGTACAAAAATAGCGTTATTTCTTCCGCTAAGCCACAATATTTCCATATTTGGATTTGAAAGTTAGACCAATGTATGTAAGAGCATCTCCACTGGCCCGCTCCCCCCAAAGCCCACTCCAACGAACGACTTTGGGGGCGCCGTAGGCAAATTTCGGCCCAGCCGCCCCCTCCCCCTCCCTAAAAAAATGTTTTTAGGCTGGCAGAGGTTGTTTTCTCGCCCGACGCTCTCAGGCCGAACCCAACCCGGGTGGGGTTGGGGGGGGGGGGGGGGGGGGGCAAGTGTGTGTGCCAGCAGGACGAGCGCAACAACCAGCAAAGACTCGGCCCTATCTGGCAGATGCTTCGTTCGTCGTCCTCAACACCTTGTTTTCAGACACAAGCGCTTAATGGCGCCTGCCACCGTGCAAGCGAGTTGTCGCATCCCATCGGCGGAGGCCTTTCAGTAAGTGTGCGCCTTCCCGCAGTTTCCCATGCATCCTTGCCTAGTCTTCCCGCCGTTTCTCTCGCCTATATCTACCCCCCCCCCCCCTCCCCGGTTTCGCACAGTGGAACCCTAAAAAGTCGACACCCACATCGACGTAGCAGGAACCCTAGCCACCTCAACTCCTTGGCCGCTAGGTACAAGGGAGGCGGCACGGCGGCCAATGGCTACGGCTGCCGCAGGCTCCATGAATAGGAGGCGCGCATGCTGTACCAGGCGGGGTACATGGCCCCGCCTGATATGCGCAGCCCCTCCGATGATTAGAGGTTGAGTGCCGGTGGGATTCTTCCAGGCACGACGGGAGAGGGAGCTCGTGGCCTACGATAGAGAGGGCACGTCGCCGAAGAACAAGAACGCGACAGTGAGAAGAATTTGTTGGGGAGCGTCGAGGAAAACCCTGGCCGTCGTCCGCGGTCACATCTAGGCGGGTAACCACTCGCCGTGCCCTGACCACCGTTGGGTGCCATGGCGGATGGCGTTGAGATCCTCATCGTCTTTCAAAGCGACGAGGGGGTCGCCTTCTTCTGCGTCGGTGGCCTCTTCAGCGGCGTCCTCCTGCCGCCGTCCCTGTGCCGTCAAGGAGGAGATCGAGGATGAGATGCCCCTGGGAAAGTGGTCTGGCGGCAGCGGCATGGTCATTTGAGAGCCGCGCGCTCCGCGGGAACCGTTTCCACCTCGCGGGCGCCTCCGCCTCGTCAGCCCCAAGCCGGAGCTGAAGCCAGAGTGGGTGCCGTGTAGGAAGCAGCGGCCACCCAAATCGCCCTCCTGGAGAACGATGACCTAGAGGAGTGCCCCAGCCAGCGGATGGACATGCGTGCCTCCTTTGAGGAGGTGCAGCCGGCATCACTGGAGTTCTCCCTCGCCTGGTCCTTGGCCGAGGCAGAGAAGGAAGAGCATCGGAGCGCGTGCGCCTCCTCGGTCTTGTGGTCGACATTGATGATATCGTTCAGTTGTCCGCCCCGAGCCCCTAGGGTGACCCCGGCCAAGGAAGCAGTCTTGGCGGCCATCACCAGGCCCCTCCCAAGGACAACGGTGACAACAACAGCTACCAAGACTACACTGTCTTCTACATCCGCCTCTTAAATTTAACTATGTAAATTCGCGTTATGAAATATTTTCATCTAATTTCGTTTCAATTTGCCTAAATATGCCTATTTGTTCACATTTTTTCAAATTTCAAATCTGCTCGCGGGGCGGTCGGCAAAACAGCTGGGACGGAGGCCGTATGGGGAGGCCGAGTGGAGATGCTCTAATATGCAATTATGGACTACTCTATTGGATTTCTTTTTGTATTTATGAATGATACGAATATTTGATGCCTGATTTTTCTAGGAGTTTTCTTGTTTTGCAAAAAACTCTAAATGACTTATCTTCCCTATAGCTTTCTTAGCTTCTGGAAATAGTAGCCGCTAAGACGCATAACCCTCTATTTTAAACTATATGTTAAACTAAACTTTGTTGACCTGGATAGAGAGAGAACCTGCCCCTGCCTTATTAGCGATAAAAGAAGACTTATATGGACATAAAACCTATAAGTGTGCCCATTAGAAACCTTGAGAAAGAGAATAATAAACATTGCAACAAAAAAGTAAACCTTGAACAATATGTTAGAAGATAAATTGGGGAAATACTATACGGAGTAGAATACCTTGAGATTGATGAGCCGCTCATCACCGTATTCTATCCCTATAAAAAAAAGCGATATGTAGTTAAAACAGCGCATTTATTTGTACTCGTATAAGGAAAATACAATACACGCATTGGACAAACTTGTAAGACGGATTGCTAAAGAGAAATCCTTGGTGATAACGGTAACGGAAGTTCAACTACCTTTAGCAATTTTCATAGCAAGAGGAGGTATGATTATGCCGCTATACGAATCACCCGCAACGTAGAACGGGTTGGGCAAAAACTGTGGGTGTTCATCAAACCACTGCAGAGAAGAAACCAAACGGAAATCAGCACCAATGTTTAACCTGCACTTTCTGGTGCAAGAAGAAGCATAATATAAATGAAGGTGAACAGTGAACCGTTTGGAGAAATGTGTGCAGCTGTTGAATAACAATGGTGTCACTTGGTATGGTTCTGTTCCCCGTGGTGTCATACGAGAAGCCTGTCCCTGCCGGAGAATCCACGAAGATGACATTGCTAACCTGCAATATATAACCAAGCTGAAATGAAAACATCGCCGTCGTGTTCCGTAAACACATCACGGTCAAAACAGTACTACACTATACATAATGCTTATGACAGCTACTGACAATACACGTGCTGGAAATGGTGTCTCAGCTAGACCCCTCCATTATCTATCTCGTTATCTAAAACTTGGGTGTCTCAGCCAAATGAACCTGGGTCCAAGATGCTGGTTTGTAGAGCAGAGTAGGCAGTCCACTCCCCGTGTACCCCTCGAAGTCGAAGTAGAAAGGACCGATCTCGTAGACGAGGCCGGAGAGGGCGGAGCATCCGGGGCCGCCGGTGAGCCAGAGTAGGACGGGGTCCTCCTCCGGGTCGCGCTCCGACTGGATGAAGTAGTAGAAGAGGCGGACGCCGTCGTCTAGCTCCACGTACCTGCACCACCACATCGCACCATGTTCCGATCAACCGAGGAAGAAGAAGATGAGAGCAGACCACGTATGTACTTACCCTGTTTCGAGGGAGAAGGGCAGGGGTCCGCTGAAACCGGGAAGCCGCGGCACGGCTTTCGTGGTGATCGACGGTGCGGCGGCGGCCAACAAGGAGCGGAGGAGGAGAAGCTGCGGTAGCAGCAGAAGCAGCGACCGGCGCGGTGGCGCTGTCGCCATAGCTAAGACTGGCAGGAGTGGACGAAATGCAAGCGGCAAATCTCCTACCAGCTGACGTGATTCAATTGAATGTTTCTTATATATATATACCCCCTGCCGGACATACATGTACGACGAGAGACGAGAAAATCTGGTGTGTGGACGCACAAGACCGTATTACTCTCTACTAGTGTCTATCACATCGGTGCCATGGAGCGCTACCTTACCTCGTGTCTGGACACCCTATGCTCCCTGGTCCCTGTCAGGGCCGTGAAAGCAACAACCACATAAAAGATAGAAATACGTTTTAAACATTCCTTTTTTGTACCCTTGAGGCCTTGACCAATGTGAAATATGTGGAATGAGAGAGGTACACGATTTTTTCAGAACAAAAATCTCGAATGAAAAATGGCTTGTGCTAGGCTAGTTGAGACTGTCCAAGGAAGGACTGGAGCGCAGGGCATGTAATGGCCTGTTGAGTTAGCCAGGAGTGTGTGTTAGAACAATTGTTAGGGCTTAGAGGTACCACGGAGAAGAAACCATCCTTTCTTCGGGTAAAACAGGAACTTGGAGTGGAAGCCACGGCGTATTCCGAGATAGCCGTAGAGATTCACGTGTCAAATGACTAGGATGGAACCGATGCCCTGTTGAAAGGGCTCGGGTTGTATGTTATATAAGGCAAGGAAAAGGTCCCTGCCGTGGCTTAGAGCATCTCCAGCCGTCCCCTCAACGAGGCTTCCAGGACGTTTTTTTTTCATTCGGATGGACGAAAACGGTTCAGTCGCGCCTCCGGACCCTCGTTTTCGTCCGGATTTAGGCTTTCATCCATCCGGGGAGCCCAGGCCATCCCCGCCCCCCCGTGGAGTGCTCGGGGATTCCGGACGAAAAGAAAAAGCGGGAAACGCCGAGAAAACTTCCCGCGCGGCTGGTGGCCCCAACTTGTCGGCGAGAGAGACCGATCATCGTCCTCATCGCATCGTCTTCCGGCGCTGTAAAAGCCTGCCGCCGGTCAGTCTTCACCGAACGCGTAGCTTCCACGCGGCGAGTTCATGTTGTCACCTCGGTTTCACGCGCGTCGACCTCTATTTATCGCCGAACTACCGCGTCTGGCCGCATTCACCACGCCGCCGTCTCCCTCAATCTTCCCCAATCTTCCCCACTCTCGAGCTCGGTGATCACAATGGCGAACGACGGCGCTTCCAATAATGGCTTCGGCCGCCGCTCTCTCCACCAATGGGAGAGGCGGCTCCTCCACATGGCGGGCTACCCGGTGCCGCCGGACTTCCGCGCGCCGGGAGGATGGCGACTCAGCGCGGGCGGCGTCCCGATCCCCCCGCCGCCGATGGATCGCGCAGCCCTGGAGGCGGAGATGCCCTGTTGAGAGGGCTCGGGTTGTCTGTTATATAAGGCAGGAAAAGGTCTCTGCCGTGGTTTACAAATGGGTACGACCTGGGGTGGTGTACTATATTGTATCCGGGTCACATACGGTTATACAAGAGTTCTAACAGCCCCCTTAATCTAATTTTGGAAGAAAATTTAGATTACGCCTAAACTTATGAAGGTTCTTGACTGGGATTGTTTTGGTGAAGCCATCTACAATTTGATCCTTGCTTGAAAAAAAATTAATATTCCGCTTTTTATGAGCCACTTGTTCTGGAATAAAGTGGAAATCAATCTTAATGTGTTTGGTGCGTGTATGAAACACTGAATTTGCTGATAGATATGTTGCACCTAGATTATCACACCATAAGAAAGTATTTCCTTCAGCTGGACTCCAAGATCACTAAGGAGTGCTTCAACCATATCATTTCGGCAGTGACATTTGTTAATTCCTTATACCCAGCTTCTGTAGTAGAACGTGAAACTATAGCATGTTTTCTGGCATTCCAAGAATTCAGGTTTGGTCCTATAAATACTGCAAAACCTACGGTGGAGTATTTGCCATCAAGACAGCTAGCCCAATCTGCATATGAAAAGACACTCGAGAGTGTAGATGAAGAGGACTGAAAAGTAATATTCCTCCTGTCTAAAAATAGTTGTCTCAATTTTATGTAGATACATCTGTATCTACATAAAATGCACCTAGATACATCTGTATCTAGATAAAAGTGAGACACATATTTTTAGACGGAGGGAGTACCAACACCAACAATATCCTTAACATAGCGCAATATTCTCTTAACAATTATCTACTGTCTGTAGGACCAAGAGGATTGCTAGCAACAAGTGAAAGAGGATATGTAGAGGCCAGTGGCATGGGTGCTGACTTACATTTGCGCATGCAAATTTTGTCAAGTAACTTATTTCCTGTGTGAGCAACAAACCAATATGTATTTTCTTCACTTCAATTTCCAAAAACAAGTGCAAATCACCAAGATCCTTGATAGCAATGTTTTCATCGAGATCTTTAAGTAAACCAAAAGAGTTTGTCACAATGATATCATCAACATAGATCAACAAGAATATTGTTATACATGACTTCTGATATAAAAACAAGGATGTATCTTCCTTTTATGGTGTAAAACCAAGATCATGCAACTTGGAGCTAAGACGAGAGCACCAAGCTCGAGGGGGCTTATTTGAGACCATAGAGAGCTTTATCCAGCTTGCAAATAAAATGAAGAGCATTAGGATTTTCAAAATCTAGGGGGTGTTTCATGTTAACCTCCTCTTCATGAACACCATTCTTCATGAACACCATGCAAAAATGCGTTCTTGACATCTAGTTACCGCAAATTCCAACCTGTGGAGATTAAAATACCAAGACAGTCCTAATAATGGTTGCTTTAACAACTAAACTGAAGGTATCCTCATAATCAATACCATACCTTTCTTTATAACCTTTTGCAACAAGACCTGTCAATCATGCCATCTACTCTATTCTTGATGCGACATACCCGTTGGCAATCAATCAAATTTTTATTGGAACTGGGTGGCAGCAAATGCTAGGTTTTATTTTGAAGCAATGCATCATATTCCAACTCCATTGCTTCACAACAATGCCTATCCTCTATCTCAAAAAAGACAATGCCTATCCTCAAGAGCATCAGTGACTAGTGAGAGAGCGTGGCTTATCTATAGATGCAAGCATACCATATCTTATTGTACCATCTTTATAAATTTTTGGATGTTTGATAACTTTTTGGAGTCGAGTTTGAACAACAGCCACATGAGATGTTGTAGTAGGTGGCACCAGAGAGGATCCATCGAACTAACCGGTGGTAGCATCGGGATCAGCAGAAGATCCTCCACCCGTGGGTGGAGCAGGGCGTGTCAGGTGCAGCCTGGCGGGAGCCAGGGTCTCCTCGTGGGAGGGACCGATCCCGCCAATGGGTGACGCAGACCGGTGCATGCGGCCAGGGGATAAGGGGACTGGTGCGAGCCCTGCAATAGAGAGCGGTGATGACGCCTGAGGATTAGTGCCAACACCTGGACATGCGCCTATTTTAGGCCAATCCTCCTCGGGATCGGAGCTTCCATAGTCCAAGGTTGCACCACAATCTTCCTCAGATTGCATGCTCATTTTGTCATTTTGTGTAGAATTTTCTTTGGAGCCATTTGACTATGTTTCTTGATCATTTTCGCTCAAGTTTTCACGTGTTCATCTTCGGATGTACCATCAGGTGGGTGTGTTTCCTGGCCATGGTTAATTGCAATTGGTATAATATGTAAAGGCATGCGATCATCAAGTTGAGTATCCTCATTGGTAGATGCATGATTTTTTGTTGGTAGGAGAAGAATATCCTGACTAAGGTGTTTACCAGCATTAGGATGACATGAAGCAAAAGGGAACACATTATTATCAAAGACCCATCTCAAGACACATAAACAAGATCAGTGGTCACATCCAAACACTTAACTCGTTTATGCAGAGGACCGTAGCTTACAAACACACAGCGTGTGGAGAGAGATATGCAAGCTTTCTTTTGTTGTAGGGATGAAGATTTGGCCAATAGGTACACCCAAAAATCCGAAGAGAGTCATAGTTGGGTTTAGTGTGGAGAAGACATTTTCCAGGAGTTTCAAAATCAATCACTTTGCTAGGAAGTAAATTGATGAGAAAAGTGGTTGTGAGAAAGGATTCATCCCAAAATTTGGAGGCATACATGCATGTGCAAGCAAGGCAAGTCCAACACAATGTGATGGTGTTTATGCTCAGCTGAGCCATTTTATTGATGGGCATGGGGACAAGAAACATGGTGAGTGATACCAATTTTCTGAAAGAAGCCATTGAACTTTTCAAACTCACCCCCCAATCTGTTTGCATAGAAAGTTTTTCATATGCGATGCTTTGCAGCATACTTCGAATTTTGCTGACGAAGGAACCTATCAATCTGCAAAAGATGACATGGGGTGCATGTTGGTGATTAGGATTTAGGAGCACCTGATTGTCGTTTCTTTGCAATTGTTTTTCATAAATAATCTATTTACATTCTGTCTGCAGAGCAACTTTGCACATGTTGGAGTTTGGAAATATGCTGCATTATTCAGTTTCGTTGCATTAATTGGTAGATTGATGGGATTTCCGCACCCCAAACAAATGCGGAACTTCCTGTGATGTAGTCGTGAACTTCTCTGTCTTGTCAGCCACAGACTCTTACTTTTTGCAGACAACATCCTTTTTTAACATAGTACAAGTTTATATGCTCACATACATCCACGGACACATGCTCCTACGAACACACGCACACCTATCCCTATAAGTATACTTAATGACTCTTATTTTCTTGCACAGCACAAGCACCGATGCTCATATACACGCATGTACACTTGCCACTGGGAACACACACACGTCTATCCCTATGAGTATATTTAAGGTTGGCGAAATCACCATGGGGACCTCATAGTTAACAACCTCTATGACTTAAACTTGGGTGGACAGGTTCCATTCCACCACACAAAAGCCTAAACAATTGGGGTATGCTTAGTTTGCCGTTACATATATGTTACCTTACATATACAATTGACATTAAGAACCTCCACGTGCACCCAACATCAGTCGACCCCTTAAAGAGGTTCACCTGATAGCCATCTATCGATCATAGCAAGACACTCCTTGGGCATGTACTCCGGGGCTGTGTGTCCAGCACCCTACAGGTGCACGTAGTTGAATTAAACAATTCATTAATTTGATGAACTGTTTTCTATATGGATAAGGATGCTATCCAGCTCTGGTAAAAAACTGAAGCTGTATATATGTGTCTAACACGTACCTTTACAGTTGCAAATGTCAGATTGTTGGAGTAAGTTCTTGTGAACCTATGAAAATAAGATAAAGAAAAACAATGTATAAGGCATCAAAGTACTTGTCGCATACAATGAACTACAAATGTTTAATTTTTACTACTAATAAGCATAATAGCCATTGTCACATGTTTTGGGCATTTAACGGTATCTCTGAAGTCTAACTATTGGATTCATCTGTATTTGAAAAGCTACCTTATGGTCTTGTGGACAACTGGACATAGGTAAGTTGATTTTTATTTACCAAATTATTATCTTTTGAATTATTTAGATTTTATACTTGAAAAAAATACATGCGCAACTTTGTCTTGAATGTATTTTCATGCATATATATGTGTGTAGTTTTGCTAGGTTTTATGGAAGTACTAAAATGTAGTATTCCCATTGATCAAAGCTATATTAGTCGGGTCACAACTGATTCTGGGGATATCACTATTTTTCCCTGACGCGAGTAAGAATTACAACATACTTTTGACTTATAATGTATACAAAACAATATAAATTGTGAGTCGGTCCTTACCCTACAACTTGGCCTTCCACATACCATGGTCGCCAATTATCTGTGATGGGAAGGCTAAGTTTTCTGATCCATGCTTGGGTGCCAACATGAGATATTTTACTATCATGATCGCCACTGCAGCGTCACACATGACCGTACAAATATTGACTATTCAGTCAAATACATTATAGAATTATTAAGGAGACGCGGGAGAAACGGGTATCGGAAAAAGTTGATCACTCACTTACCTGTAGATCATGGCCCGGTATCCTTTAGTAATCAATGCTAAATGATCATCCACTGCACTGGCAATTTCCATTGTGTAAGGTATATCGAAATCACATCGTAGCCATGATGGAACTGTTCCCTGCACAGTATATACACCGCATATAAGCCCTTCGTTATGGACGGAATGTGGGCTGCTTTGATTGCATTCACAGAATTCTCTCACTGCAAACCCCTACCTTACCTTGTGAATACCTAAACTTTCCCTTACAACTTCGTCATTTGTCCATACCTCGGATAGGAAGTACGTGGCATTCTGCATCAACCGAATGAAGCACAACAATTAAGATTTTGACACAGTTAACGCCGTGCAATTAGAACGACAAAATAAAAGCAATATGAACATGAATAAAAAATAAAAATAAAAAGCAAGCGAGAAAGTGGAAATAAAACCGAGAAGAAATTAAGATTAATATTTGAAATGTTTACCCTGCAGATAGACCAAACTGCGGACTCTAATAGCCTTTTCCTACTATGATCCTGCAACGCCTGCTGCTTCTGAATGGCGAGGCTTGGATATTCTGGACAACGTGCCTCCAAGATGTGTACATCATTTAAATCCCTTATACACTGCAATATCCATGCCAAAATTACCAATTAAGTCACCAAGTAGCTCTTACTTCTAGCTTAGTGTATCATGTCTTATTCACATAATCAACATATACTTTTGTTTCTTTCTTTGTGGTCGGTATTGTCACTTACGTCTTGGATGGCTTGGAGGGAATCGGCACAATTAGCGTTCGATGGCCTAAGGTATTCCCCTCTACAGCCATCATGAGCAGCCTGCGGATTAGGGGATTTAAGTTCAACTATATCTCCTGCTCAATGATACTCCAAGTAAATAGGAACACATTTGACTTTATTCAGTAGTTAAGTCAATATGTATTTATCATTCTGATTGAGAAGCATCATATTTTTCTTGAGAGGGAGCAGAAGCTTGCCAACATCGAGTAGATGTGTGGAAATATTGTCCTTGTCCTTTTCGTGTGGCATAGAATGAGATTGTAAAAGATAAAAATTATCATAGTTAAAGACTATGTCACCTCGTAGAGTTCATCTGGTATAATTCCCATACCGTGAAGATACGGAACTCGAGCGTTGATGTCTGTCGTTGCATCAGTCAATGGATTGCCAGCAATTACACCCTGATCAGTTAAGATAAATTTGATGTGGGTATTAATTAATCCCTCCTTACAAATGGTAGTATAAGAGTATCACGGATTTACACACATATGTAAGAATGTATAACAGTTTTCATAAGTGACAATTTTTTCGATAAGAGGAGGACCCCAGCCTCTACATTAATTGATACATACATCCTTTTTTTATTAACTTTATTATGCATCCAGAGTTACAAAACCATTACAATTCAAGGATCACATAAAGTTTCAGCATGCACCAGCCATTTAAACATAAAAGGAAAATATCATAAGGGACAATTGCATACATTGAATTGTAACTAAACACATTTGCCAACCTCTGTACTATGACTGTATCTCAGAGGACACATAAAAGCAAAGGTCACCGTAAAGTTTCAACTACCAGTATCAATGAAAAAAAATAAACATGTCTCGGCCGACTACTTAGAGCCTTGTTGCAAGGAACAATGAATTCTAGTTTGTAAATTATTCATATTGAAAACTGGGTTGTAGCCTGGTGGCAAGGGAGGCACTGTTGCACACAGCCGACCCAGGTTCGGGTCTCATTGGGGGCTGAATTTGGGTTTATCACATGTGGACTTCTGTCTTACAAAAAAAAGGCATCAGGTGCTAATGCCTGGGATGGTACCTTTTTCGAAAAAATCATTCATATTTACCAAACAAAGTAAATGGCAGAAGAGTGAATTTTACCAAAAATATGGTAACCATGTTTTGAACTTACCCATCGAAGTTGAAGAAATACATAGATCCGATCCAGACACATATGTGGACACAAATATTCAAGGTTAACAATAATTATATTTGTTTTCTCATGTTGTTGTTAAGCTAAACTTTGTTGACCTTGATAGGGAGAGAACTTGTCCCTGTCTAGGCTGTCTTATTAGTAAACAAAGGAAGACGTCTATAGGCATAAAGCTCTAGAAGTACATCCTGTGGACTTCTGTCTTACAAAAAAAAATGCATAAGGTGCTAATGCCTAGGATGGTCCCATTTTTGTACAAAAAATATTCATATTTAAGAAAAATGACCAAACAAAGTAAATGGCAGAAGACTGAATTTTACCAAAATATGGTAACCATGTCTTGAACTTACCCACTGAAGTTGAAGAACTACATAGCTCTGATCCAGACATATGTGGACACAAATATCCAAGGTTAAACATAAATTATATTTGTTTTCTCATGTTGTTGTTGAACTAAACTTTGTTGACCTTGATAAAGAGAGAGCTTGCCCCTGTCTAATTAGTAAACAAAGAAATACTTCTATAGGCATAAAGCTCTAGATGTACATCCATTACTGTACAAAGCTTAGGAAGAAGAGAAATAAGCATTGCAGTAAAAAAAGATACTTTTCCCAAAGGAGGGATACCTCGGGCCTCGGTAGGTGCACATAACCATGGTAGAAAAATATGAAACTTAAATAATATGTTGGAAGAGAAATTATGGAAATAATATAGAATACCTTGAGATTGATGAGTGGCTCGTCACCGTATTCTATCCCTATAACGGAATAAATGTTTAGTTAGAACAATGCATGTTGTACTCGTAAAAAAAAAACCGCTTCGGACAAACTCGTAAGACAAGTAGTAATCCTTGTCGATAATCACGAGATCCAAATACCTTTAGCAACTTTCATAGCAAGAGGAGGTATGATTATGCCGCTATACGAATCACCCGCAACGTAGAATGGATTCGGCAAAAACTTTGGGTGTTCATCAAACCACTGCATAGAAAAGAAACCAAACGGAAATCAGCACCCATGATTAATCTGTACTTTCTGTTATAAGAAGCATATAAATGAAGTTGAAAAGCGAACCGTTTGGAGAAAGGTGTGCAGCTGTTGAATAGCAATGGTGTCACTTGGTATGGTCCTGTTGCCCGTGGTGTCATACGAGAAGCCTGTCCCTGCCGGAGAATCCACGAAGATGACACTGCTAACCTACAATATGATTGAACTGAAATGAAAACGCCCCTGTTGTCTTTAGTCAAAACAATATGGTCAAACTAGTACCATATTATTTGTCTCTGATTTAGTAGAACTTTGTACTAAATCAGCGACAACTAATTTGACAATACACGTCCCACATGTGAGGTACTGACATAAGAAAAAAAAGTTCTTTGCGCCACCTGAGAAAAAAAAAATCAATAGAAAAGCTGGAAATGGTGCAACAACGGTTCTGAACCCATGTCCAGCTAGTCTCCTCCATTATCTATTTTGTACTACTCCCGTATGTAAAACTTGGGTATCTCAGCCAAATGAACCTGTGTCCAAGATGTTGGTTTGTAGAGCAGAGTAGGCAGGCCACTCCCCGTGTACCCCTCGAAGTCGAAGTAGAAGGGGCCCATCTCGTAGACGAGGCCGGAGAGGGCGGAGCATCCGGGGCCGCCGGTGAGCCAGAGCAGGACGGGGTCCTCCTCCGGGTCGCGCTCCGACTGGATGAAGTAGTAGAAGAGGCGGACGCCGTCGTCCAGCTCCACGTACCTGCACCACCGCATCGCATGATCATGTTCCGATCAACCGAGGAAGAAGAAGAAGCTGGAGAGCAGAGCATGCAGGGCACGTATGTACTTACCCTGTTTCGAGGGAGAAGGGCAGGGGTCCGCTGAAACCCGGCAGCCGCGGCACGGCCTTCGTGGTGATCGACGGCGTGGCGGCGGCGAAGAAGGAGCGGAGGAGCAGAAGCAGCAGAACCAGCGACCGGCGCGGCGGCGCTGTCGCCATAGCTACGACTGATTGTACCGGCAAGAGTGGATGAAAGCGGCGAATTTCCTACCAGCTGACGTGATTCCCTTGGATGTTCCCGTGCCGGCCATACATGTACGACGAGCGAGAGACGAGAAAATCTGGTATGTGGACACACAAGACCGTGCTCTCTGTCTCTATCACATCGGTGCCATGGAGCCCTGCTTTATCTGGTGACTGGTGTCTATCACACCGTACAATATTGACTATTCAGTCCCTAGTCCCTGTCAGGCTATCACATCGGTGTCACGGAGAAGGAAGCGCTGTGTCCTTGAAGTGGAAAGCCACGGCTAATCCTGAGCTAGCAAGCTCAGGAAGAGCCCCTCCTACATTTCCCCTGACAGGTCCCCTTCCCCTGGGCGGCACGGCTTTCGTGTTGATCGACGGCGTCGCGGCGGCCAACAACGAGCGGAGGAGGAGCTGCGGTAGCAGTAGCAGTGGAAGCAGCGACCGGCGCGATGCCGCCACACACTATGGGAGAGGAGATTATTAGCCGCATTTTAAAATACCCTTAAAATGTAACTAAATTGGCTCTAATTATTTTGAGGGGTACTTTAAAAATGCTCAATTTAATCGTGTCGCTTAAAATTATAGCCGCACTTTGAAAAAATGCCCCTAAAACTAGTATTTTCTGCCGTACTTTCAAATTGCCCCTATATATTTTTAGACACACTTTGAAAAATGTCTCTATATATTTTTAGCCGTAATTTAAAAAATACCTCAAATATTTTAGCGCAATTCAAAAAAAATCCCTATACATTTTTAGCCGCACTTTCGCAAATTGCCTCTATACATTTTTAGCCGTACTTTAGCAAATTAACTATATACATCTTTAGCCGCACTTTAGCAAATTGCCCCTAAAAATAGCATGTTTATAGTCGCACTTTGCGAAATGCCTCTAACCATTTTTAGTGGCAGTTTTCAAATGGGCCTTTAAATATACTAGAAAGCTCAGAAACCTAGCTTACTAAACGAGTTACATCATGATATGCTTGTCCAAAGTTCCACACACACACAAAAGAAACTACACATGGTTGTAGGGGATATCAACACTACACATTGAGAGAAATACTAACAAAATAACTGAGACAACAAACAACCTCAACTAATCAGAGCCATTCATTTGGATTTATGCATGGATCAGGCGTACATCTGAGCTCCAACGGTCCACTGCCACCGCTGCGGGGAAACGAGGAGAGCCGCGCTAGTTGCATGCACTAGATGGGTCGCTTCGCACTCCTCCGGTTGACATCCAGGTGATAACCCCCAAGTGCAGGGGATCACCGCAGTATAATTCGATAAGTATTTGAGTGTCGAACCCGTGAGGAGCTGAGGGTAAACTATCTATTCTCTAAAGCCTTATAACCCACGTATATGATCTTCTATGCAAAGTTAGGATCTATAGTATGTGTGTATATGTGTGTGTGAAGAGCTTTCTACTAGGAACTAGAAGACTGTAAAGTACTAGGAATAATTGCTGGAAGTGAAACTAGAACAAGGAAAGCAAGGGTTGTGAGGTGAAGTGGAGTAACTCAAAGAAGGATGTGAATTAGGCATAAATTCAACTTTTGCAAAAATCTTGTAAAACAAAAAGTATATTCAATTAATATAATATCAACTCATTAAAGAAAACTGAGGGCATACTTAAGTTAATGAATCTGTTTAATTCATATATACTGTGTAGTACACTCTATGTATTTTCTATCCTACAGGAATTCCGCTATAGGAATTCGATAGGAATTGAGTTGTTGTTATGGTAAGTTAACATGGTTCATTATTAAACCATGGATTTAATTTACCATAGAGAGAAGCCATAGATATGTGCAACCATATATCTGTGCAAATACTCCACTAGTGATTGATCCTAAAGCCAATTAAGAGTGAACGAGAGACTTATTAAGACATAAAGTCCAACCACCGTTAAGTTAAAGGTCCCCACAGTTATACACCCCGTTGATTAACCATGAAATGATATAACATGAATATCTAAGAATTGGGACATGATTTCTGTCGAACTCTGTTTGTTCCTCTCCCTATCATCATGCAATGGTGACAACCTCATGTACACCCCAACATATTTGTGCACTCATATATCAGTACAAGAGTCCACCGGAGGTGATTCCGGCAGCGGTTCCCCCCTCTGATCTCCCCCTGATGATAGCGTTTGACAACACCAGCAAAAGGTCTTGAACGTTGGGACTCCAAGTGCAGAGTGTTGTGTCAGCGGAGTATTTTCCCCACAAGGGTGACTTGAGGGTTTATATCGAACTCTCGGGGAATAGAGTAAAGAGTTATCTCTCCCTCTCTTGTTCCAGCAATCATGAAAAATAAATTAAAGTCTCGTGTCCCCAACTCCACCGTGTGGTTACCAAGCACAAGGTTTCGTGTAAGTTAAAATAATATAAAGTAGTAACTAGAGTAAAATAAACTAAACAAGTGAAGTAAACTAAGTAAAAGTGATAAAGGTATGTTTGTTTTGGAGTTTTGAGTGCAAACAAGATAGAAAAGTAATTTTTTATTTTCGGATTAAAATAGTGCTGCAAATAAAAAGTAAGATAAATGTGATGGAAAGGTGTTTCTTATGATTAAAATTGGACCAGTATTCATGGGTTCACTTAACTATTCTCTCTTTGAAGTTGTAGTGGACAATAACAATTCATCAATGAGATACGAGGAAAATAAGTTTAACATGTGTAAGATAAGCATTCATATGGACATCACGTCACACATCTCTCTTATACTCCACAAGAGATGAAAAACTTCAAGCAATCTTGTATTAAGAATTACCAGTGTATATACATAAGTACTTTGACATGATGTTTGAATATCCAATATGCTACCTTGAACAAACAAGATCATCACTTTTGCCACGTGACGAATATAGCACATGCATTCACTTTATCCCTAGTGAGATAGCAAAAGAAAAGGCAAAGCCATAATAGATCATGAATTTGTTATCACTATTCAATCAGTAAAATCATGCTATTCCATCTAACACACACTATCACCCCACAGGCGTTCTTGCATACAAGTTGGATCAGAACCAATAATTAAGAACGGGGTACATAATATGCATCTATCAATACATCTTACACAAAGTATAGCAAAATCTTATAGCATCATATCACAGAATAAAGATCCACCACATATGTATGACATATATGACCATAATCATGTTGATCGGCTCATATGGCACTAAGAACTATGAAGAACATGAGAGAAATAGATCAAGTTACTGTACTCCCCCTTGATCATTGTGTTGATGAGGAAGACGTTGGAGAAGGTGCAGATCCCTCCGGCGGTGGCTCCGGTGGAGTTTCCCCCTCCAATCTAAGTTGTTACAGCCTCAGCTTTGTGTTTCGGTGTTTCTACGGTGCTCTCCTCTAGAGAACCGTCGGAGGTCATATATATAGTGGTTTTTATGTTAAAATACGTCGGTTCGCGAAGGAATCAAGTGATTTGGACGATCGACAGCCGAAAGAGGGGGGTGGCGTGCCCTCCTTGCCTGGGCACGCCACCTGGTCCCTTTTTGTCCTCGGGCCCCTCCAGATGTGCTTGTAGGAGTCGTGTTGCTTCTCCCGATGAAAACATGACCCTCCAGAAATTCTAGCTCAATTTGACTCCGTATAGGTCTTTGAAAGTGAAAAATACACAAAACAAAGAATTCCAGTTCTACAGAGTTATAAACCAGAAAATGGGATCATATATAAATCCCCATAAATCAATGTAAAACATGGTATTATCATCATATATGTTGCAAATATGTGATAATTCATTTTAATAAAGGACAAAGTTCATGTATGCATTTTACATGCATCAGCCGGTGGCGGCCTGCTAACTTTCTGTTTATGTGCTTTTTTATCTCCGCCGCTGTCTCTTCGAGGAAACCCTGGGGGTCGTACATATAAGGGGTTTTTAGGTCAAACGAAGTCTGTGGGTGAAATATTGAGGTGAATCGGACGGTCGATGGGGAAAAGGCCCCATGTGGCGCACCCTAAGGGGAAAGGCGCACCACAGGCCTGATGGCGCGTGATGCACACGTCCGTTGGGAACCCCAAGAGGAAGGTGTGATGCGCACAGCAGTAAGTTTTCCCTCAGAAAGAAACCAAGGTTATCGAACCAGTAGGAGATGAAGGCCACGTGAAGGTTGTTGGTGAAGGAGTGTAGTGCGGCGCAACACCAGGGATTCCGACGCCAACGTGGAACCTGCACAACACAATCACAATAATTTGCCCCAACTTAATAGTGAGGTTGTCAATCTCACCGGCTTGCTGTAAACAAAGGATTAAACGTATGGTGTGAAAAATGATGTTTGTTTGCGAAGAACAACAGAGAAGAGAGATTGCAATAGATTGTATTTCAGATGTAAAAGAATGGACCGGGGTCCACAGTTCACCAATCCTATGGGTTTGATTATTATGGATAGCACAAGTTTCTAAGATAGCAATTCTTTCATTAATTCCTCCTAGGGATTTATCAAGTTTATCAGTATTATCAAGTAATATTCCCAATTTAGTGTCAACACTTGGAAGATTTTTCTCTATGGCTTCCAAATTTTTCTTGACATCCTCAAGAGAGATTTCAATTTTAGCTTCATTAGCAGGTGGTATTCCAACTAGACTCTCAATGATGCAACTAGCTTCTAAAGCAGGAGTACCTAGGAAATTACCCCCTGAAAGAGTATCAAGAACATACCTATTCCAGCTAGATATACCAACATAAAAGTTCCTAAGGAGGATAATAGTGGAGTGTTTCTTAGTGCACCTACGATGAGCATCACTAATTCTATAACAAGCATCTTTAAAACTTTCTCCACCTTGTTGCTTAAAAGAACGAACTTCAACTTCAGGATTACTCATTTTAGCAATAGTAAAAATAAACAAAGCAAAACCGAATTAAATAAAGTAAAACAAGTAACTAATTTTTTTGTGTTTTTGATAGAAAGAAAGCAAACAAAACAAAAAATAAAATAAAGTAAAGCAAGACAATAAACAAAGTAAAGAGATTGGATGTGAGAGACTCCCCTTGCAGCGTGTCTTGATCTCTCCAGCAACGGCGCCAGAAAACAGTCTTGATGGCGCGTGATGCACACGTCCGTTGGGAACCCCAAGAGGAAGGTGTGATGCGCACAACAGTAAGTTTTCCCTCAGAAAGAAACCAAGGTTATCGAACCAGTAGGAGATGAAGGCCACGTGAAGGTTGTTGGTGAAGGAGTGTAGTGCGGCGCAACACCAGGGATTCCGGCGCCAACGTGGAACCTGCACAACACAATCACAATACTTTGCCCCAACTTAATAGTGAGGTTGTCAATCTCACCTGCTTGCTGTAAACAAAGGATTAAACGTATGGTGTGGAAAATGATGTTTGTTTGCGAAGAACAACAGAGAATAGAGATTGCAGTAGATTGTATTTCAGATGTAAAAGAATGGACCGGGGTCCACAGTTCACTAGTGGTGTCTCTCCAATAAGATAAATAGCATGTTGGGTGAACAAATTACAGTTGGGCAATTGACAAATAGAGAGGACATAACAATGCACATACATATCATGATGACTACTATGAGATTTACTTAGGGCATTACAACAAAGAACATAGACCGCTATCCAGCATGCATCTATGCCTAAAAAGTCCACCTTCGGGTTAGCATCCGCACCCCTTCCAGTATTAAGTTGCAAACAACAGACAATTGGATTAAGTAATGTGTGTAATGTAATCAACACAAATATCCTTAGACAAAGCATCGATGTTTTATCCCTAGTGGCAACAGCACATCCATAACCTTAGAACTTTCTATCACTGTCCCAGATTCAATGGAGGCATGAACCCACTATCGAGCATAAATACTCCCTCTTGGAGTTACAAGTATCAACTTGGCCAGAGCCTCTACTAGCAACGGAGAGCATGCAAATACATAAACAACACATATATGATAGATCAATTAATCAACTTGACATAGTATTTCATATTCATCGGATCCCAACAAACACAACATGTAGCATTACAAATAGATGATCTTGATCATGATAGGCAGCTCACAAGATCTAAACATGATAGCACAAGAGGAGAAGACAACCATCTAGCTACTGCTATGGACCCATAATCCAAGGATGAACTACTCACGCATCAATCCGGAGGCGGGCATGATGATGTAGAGTCCTCCGGTGATGATTCCCCTCTCCGGCAGGGTGCCGGAGGTGATCTCCTGAATCCCCCGAGATGGGATTGGCGGCGGCGGCGTCAGAGTAACTTTTCTCGTATCGTGGCTCTCGGTACTAGGGTTTTCGCGACGGAGAGAATATATAGGCGAAGGGGCAGAGTCGGGGGACGCTCGAGGGGCCCACCCCATAGGGCGGCGCGGACAGGGGTGGGGCCACGCCCCCCCTAGGGTGTGGCTGCCTCGTCGCCCCTCTTCGTCTCCTCTTCGGACTTCTGGAAGGCTCCGTGCAAAATAAGACCGTGGGCTTTTGTTTCGTCCAATTCCGAGAATATTTCCTGTGTAGGATTTCTGAAACCAAAAACAGCAGAAAACAGGAACTCGCGCTTCGGCATCTTGTTAGTAGGTTAGTGCCGGAAAATGTATCAAAATGATATAAAGTGTATATAAAATATGTGAGTATTGTCATAAAACTAGCATGGAACATAAGAAATTATAGATACGTTTGAGACGTATCAAGCATCCCCAAGCTTAGTTCCTACTCGCCCTCGAGTAGGTAAACGATAACAAGGATAATTTCTGAAGTGACATGCTACTATCATAATCTTGATCAATACTATTGTAAAGCATATGAGATGAATGAAGTGATTCAAAGCAATGGTAAAGATAATGACTAAACAACTGAATCATAAGAAATTATAGATACGTTTGAGACGTATCAAGGCCCTATCTCCCAGACAATTGACCTCATGGTTGCCTACTTTATCTCATTTTGTTCCTATCGAAAATTCAGAAGCGTGGCCTCTGACCTTGCTCTTTTTCGAGTCCCGTAGCTCCTGCAAATTGAAAAATACTAACAGAAGGTGTTTTCTGCCAGACATAGTTAAAACCAAAGGAGAGGGAATTCTTTAGAAAATCCCCAAAAACAATAAAAAATATGAATATAACATTATATATGTGCGTAAACTACGAAGTTTATGCGTGCATTTTACATGCATCAACATCCCCAAGCTTAACCTATGCTTGTCCTCGAGCATGAAGGTGATAAAAACTAACATGGAGTTTGGAGTTTGTTGCATTTCTTCTATATCATTATCATGCAAAGTTTCACAAGGTTTAATCATTAAAGAGTAACAATGAGCAAATGAGTTATCAAGTGGTATCTCTTACATTCTACAAAGCATGGTCAATAATAGGTGGCATTGTGAGCAAATAAATGAGAAGTATTATAAACCATAAAGCATGTATGGATGAACCTATAGAAATTCTTTGGAAGACTCTTTTTCTTTTCTTTGGATTATTTTGACTCTTTTGACTCTTGAATAACAGAAGTTAAGTAGAAAATACATGTTCTTGTCCTCCAATAAAATAAAAATAAAAGGGGTACCTCCATGCCTCATGTACAAAGAACCCATGGAGATTTGACAACCACAACTATACGGGCCCTATATACTGGGAAGACAAGACAACAAACAAATGAGCATCCTCCTACTACAAACCTCTCTCTTCCTTTCCTTTTCCTCTCTTTTTTTCTTTATTTTTTCTTTCCTTTTCCTCTCTCCTTTTCTTTTTCCTCTCTCTCTCTCTTTTCTCTGTTCCTATTGAGGATGCCCATGCTGAAACTTCCACCATGGTTGAGGACTTATTTGTAATTTCTAGAAGAATTGTTAAATTCCATTTAACGTTTTTCTTGTATTTTAAGTAATTAGGAAAATATCTTAAATATTTTCATTTAGTAAATAATATAGAAATGAAATTTAAACTTATGTTTTTCTGAAATAATTATATTTTTCTTTATCTTATTATTAAAATAGATACCCTTATTTAATTCTTTGGAATTACTACTTTTTGAAAGTTTAATTGATTTAAACTTTAATTAAATTATAAGATATAAAATTAAAGCGTCCCATTAAATTATAAATGTTTTTATAATTTTTTCCTGATTTTTAGAGCTTCTATAGGGGATTTTCTAAATCTATTAATTAAAAGGGCTTGTGAAAGGACAATTTTACCCCTAGGCCCACTGGTCAGGTCAACCGAGTGGCTTAGACCGGACCAGCTTGCTGAGCCGGCCCACCGGCCCCATTCGCCTCCTCTCTCGTCCCTGAAACCCTAACGCTGGCTCTCTCGATTCCTAATCGCCGCCACCTTCGCCCGCCTCCTCCGACCAACTCCGGTCGTCCCCGTCCTCGCTGCCGGTTGCGTTCGACACGCCGCCATGCTCTCTCACTAGGTCTGTCTGAAATTGAAGGGTGCGTCCTCTCCGGCCCGTGCGCAACCCCCTACTGCCCTAGGGTTTTGGCGATGGCTTTGTGTCTCCGGTGAGGTGGCGCCCTGGATGTTCTAGTGGTGGCGGAACTTGGTGTGGTCGTCGGCTGGGTCGTGGCTAGGCGCAGATCACACAGCCCGTGTCGTCGTGGTCATCGCCCTCGGCCGCCCCAGGTATTATTTTCCTTCCTCTGCTTGCCTACTCTGCTCTGGTTACAATTCCTATTGTTTGAGTGGCTGCTAGTTAGACTAGATGCGTACATCTTCTAGCTAATTGTGGCATCTGGTGATATCCTTTGATGCTTTTCTTGATTGCTTATCTCTATTGTTAATAGTGTTGCCCTAGCTTGACTAGGAGTACTATTTATCCTAGATAATCCTTTGATGGTACTAGTTCCCTTTCCAACTATCCTTCTTGCTTGGCGTGTCTCTGTCAAACTATGTTATGTTGCCTCACTATACTATAAGCTGAACTGTTCTTGATGCTTATAAAAGCATCACAGTTCATGGGTAGATGCTTGTGATCCATGCCTTGTTCCTATTATGGTTACTGGCTCATTAATCTAGTTTACTCTGCCACTAACACTGACGGTTCAAGGATGTTTCCTTGATGAACAAATTGATTACTGGAGCTATACTTGGTAATTGTTAAGTATTTTACTCAACTTTATATGATCAATATACTAATTGGTATAAATGCCCAAATCTGATCCCAATAGGGAAATGATGGTTTGGCTAGTTGGTTTGGCTTGTTCATTGTGAATAGAGTGACCTTAGTAGCAGCATGACTACTGCCTAGTTGCTGATGCAGCCCCGCTTACGGACGACACTACATCATGGCCAACTTATTCCTAAAGTGAACTAATGACTCGAGCCCGAGTGGAAGCTATACATGATAGGTGAATTCACTCCTTTCTACACTTGAATTCGACACAACCTTGGACGGATTGCTACCGCATACCTATGTCTATGTGTCATTAAGTACCAATCTCGTCAAGGACCCGAAGGGAGCGTCAAGGAGCCGAGGAGAGGGAAGCCACATGGTTCAGGGAAGAAGAATGGAAGACCGAAGGAGAAGGGCTCCAGCCGCCGGCCACAGCACCAGGCCGGCACTGCCGCCCCCACCAGGTCGGCACTGCCGCCCAACCAAGGCTGGCACTGTCGGTGGACGCACCCCGGCACTGCCGGCCAATCTTCTCCGGCACTGCCGCCTGAAGCCTCCGAAGCCTAGCATCGACCAGGGCTGGCACTGCCGCCCCAATACCATCGGCACTGCCGGCCCCACCAAAGACAACTTCATCTCAACCGTCTATTTATCATCTAGGGACAGAAATGCTTTATTGTAATGCCCCTTTTACCCCTTGGACGAATCTGGACCTATATGTATCTCATCCCCCACCTCAATTAGGTTTAGACAAGATTTGAAGCTTAAACTACTTGAGCTTTATCTCCTTAGAACTATGTTCTTTGTATCAAGGCACTCTTGAGGGATTCTACTCTTCATGGATGATTCAAGGCTTCCCCCTCTTTCATCCAAGTTCTAGTTTGGATCTCCATCACCAATCTCTCACTTCTTAGATTCTACTCAAGGGTCTCACTAAGAAGTGATTCTATTGGCTTGGTCTAACCTACCAAGGGAGTAAATTTGGTTTGTGTTGAGTTGTGTGTGTTTTAATTCGAGTTTGTGTGTGTTCTCCCCTTTCTCATCTTTCCTCGTCCACACACTTGGTCAAATTCGTGAGATTTGGGCACTCTCTAGCCCTTAGGCCTCATCAAATGGTATCAGCAGCTCTTTGTTAGCACGGATTTGACCCTTCACCCACCCAATTTCATCTCAAAAAAATTGAAAAAATTCCTCAAAAATAGCCCTAAATTGCCTTTGGTCTGATTTTGTTGTGTTTTGAGTGATTTTGGTCCATTGATTTTGTGTTCCTACGGTTGATCTAAATTTACCCAACTTTCTAGCCCCCAATTCCATCAATTTCTACTCGAATGGAGGATTTTCTGGCCGTTTTTCCGTGTTCGTGAAGAACAGCTCGTCGAATTTTTAGCTCACCGGCACTACCGGCCGGACGACAGCGGCAGTGCCGGCCTCCGCGTTGATCATCTCCACCTTGCTGTCGCCTGCTCCGGCCCGAGCACCACGCCTTCTCCACGCGCCAGGCACCTCCCTGCTCATCCGCATCCAGGCGCTCAGCCCGCCGGCCCACCTGCCCTCGCTCGCTCACGCGCCAAGCCCGTCCCGCCCTGCATCCGCTCACCCTGGCCAACCATCGTGCCGCTCCTGCCCACCACCGCGCGTGTCTGCTGCAGACCTGCAGCGCCCACGAGCCGCCCCGATTCGCCCCACCACACCCCCACCCGCGCGCCGCTCGCCTCCCTACTTGCGCTCTACAACCAGCACCGCTGCTCTCCTCCGCGCTGCTCCGCTAGCCTGGCCGCCGACCATGCAACCGCCCGGTCTTCGCTCACCCGCGCACAAGCCCCACCTCCAATTAATTCTGCCGGCCAACACCACTTCCGCACGCATCTCACTCCCCCAGCCTGCTAGCCGACCATCCGCGCGCGCCACAATCTCACGCAAACAGCAGCTCCACACGCGCAAGGCTCCACCTAGCTGCCCCTTCCGTGCAAGTTTCAGAGCCAAGCGGCACTGCCGGCACAAGCATAGCGGCACTGCCGCCGAGCGCAGTCCGGCACTGCCGCTCAACCCAGCCCGGCACTGCCGGCTTGTGCGTTGTGCTGTTCAAGTTTCGTCCAATTTTAACTCACCTTTTGCCCCAAATCTCACATTTTTTTTGGAGCCCGTTTGATCCTAAATTTTGACAGCTATCCTATACAATTTTGACATCTTTTCCGAAATTTTTCGACTCTAAAATTTTGACAACTTCGATCGCTCGTCGTGATCCAAATTTTCGGACATTGACTTATTTTGCTCGGTTTCCGTTTTGGAGTGCAAGGATTGTCTATCAAGCTTCTGCGTCTACATGAACACCGCGGCGACACCTTCGGCACCCCGGATTCCGGCGCAACTTCGACGCTATCGTCGACATCATCGCAAGTTGTGTGTTCCGACACCGCCTAACATTTTCATCTAGGTATAACTTGCCCCCCCCCCCCCGCCTTGTAGCCCCTCTTTCTTTTGCGACCTATCTTATCGAGCATTGTTTATCAAGTGTTGCGAGACATTGCACGTGGCCCCGATTGTGAGGTGTGTGTGTAGTGTACAATCAAGCTTATAAGAAAACACTCGTGTGATAAAATAGCAAAAGCAAGGCTAACGCTAACATAGTGCGAGAAAAAGCAAGAAAAACACAAAAAAGTGCAAGTGCTACCATAGATACAAAAGAGTGCAAGTGTCACCATAGATATAAAAGAGTGCAAGTGCCACCTGAAAGAGCAAATCCATATCCCGTGTTTTGTGTGTTTGATGACAACACTTAAATGAATTTAACCGTGCACAAAGATTGTCTTTGATAGATTTGCAAGTGTACGGTGCCCTCGCTGAATACGTTATGATCGGAAGACTGAAGTGTAGCTCTTAGGTTTTCTGGTTTTGTGTGTGTGTCGCGAGGTGACATGGTAGGAGAGGAAAAGAGGAAAAAGCAGTTTCAGCCAAGGCGGTACTACCGGTACCAGGAGCGGTAGTACCGCTACCCTACTGGTACCACCCAGCTAGACCGCTCTGGAGATTTGCACTGGAAAAGCCTCACAGAACAAGGTGTGGTACCTTTGCGGTACCTTGAGCGGTAGTACCGCTTGAGAGCGGTAGTACCGCCCTGGTACCGCTTAAGTACCGTAAATTGAGTTACGGCATTACCGTTGTGGTACCGCTGTGGTACCGCTTGGTGTCCAGTAAGCTCTGGAGACCATTGCGGTCCTCGAGCGGTACCGCAAGCGGTAGTACCGCCTTCTGTCCACGTGGACAGGATCTGTGGGGATTTCGAATCCAGAGCGGTAGTACCGCTTCCCAAAGCGGTAGTACCGCTTAGGCAGAAACTGCACATAACGGTTGGATTTGAGGAGCCCTATAAAAAGATCCCTTCTTCTCCAGCTCGTTTTTCTAGCTCTTCCCTCTCTCTCTCCTCCATTGTTGTTGAGCTCAAACTTAGTGGATCTCCCTACCTACCCAATCAATCTTGCTCATACTTTGAGGAGTGGTGGAGGAGACCCCGATCTATCGTTCTACCGAGAGAAATTTCACCAATTCGTGGTAGTCCTTAGTGGATCTTGTTGGTAGGGTTCCTATGGTGGGATCTTGAAAGAAGTGCTCCTATGGAGGCAAGCTTGGAGTTGTGCTAGCCCCATAGGATGTTGGGAGCCTCCTAGTGTTGTGGAGCTCGCCCCAACCTTGTGAAGGAACCACCGCCTCGACCGGTGCCTTAGTGGAGAAAAGGGAGCCCCTTTATGGAGCTCTCTTGAGGAAGAAGGTGAGGCCTTCCTTCGTGGTGTGGCCGTCTAGTCTCTTGTGTGAGACTAGCACCTACTCAACGCAGACGTACTCCCTCTTGTGGGAGGAACTGCGGGAAACAAACCCTCGCCTCGACTCCGCGCCCTCCGGTTGTCCCTTTCCTTATCTTTGTTATTTGTGTGGTTCCCTTTACTTGTTGCACTAGCCTAGGATCATACTAGGAGCATCACCACCACTAAAGCTATCACCTTTACCTTCCTCTTTGCTAAAAACTGAAAAAGACATAAAAATTGAGTAGCGCCCATTCACCCCCCCTCTTGTTCGCTACGATCCATGCAATTGGTATCAGAGCAAGGTTTTCTTGCTCGGGCTTTACCGCCTAAGAAATGGCCGAACAAGAGATGGTGGCGAACGGGTCCCTTCCCGGTGAGCAATCACCTCCACCATCAACGGTCGATAGCACTCCGGCTACTTTGGATGACCTCAAGAAATTGGAGTCATCCATTGTATCTCAAATGAAGGCTATGATGATGGAGTTGATTGCTCCCAAACCAACCCCCATTATAGATCCTAAGGCAAGTGTTGATGTTCTTCCACAACAAGTCAACACCCTACCTCTTGTTGATTTTGTCGCGCAATCGACAAAGCCACCTCGAGAAGGGAATCTTGAGGACATTGGCACTTCATCAAAAGGGAAGGATGATCCACCGGTTGCGGGACAATTAGGGGGTTATCACATGGTGCCTCCACCAAGTGACTACACCATAAATGTCCCAATACCCATGCCTCGCATTTTGTCTCACGGCTCACCACCTTTACTTGAATCAAATAGCTTTGAGAATTGGCAATTCTTGATGAAATCTCATGTGCGCAACGCTTCTACCGAGCTTTGGCGCATCACTGAGGAAGGTTATTCACCAAGAGATCCAAAGAGTTTGACAAGGAGGGAAGTGGTGGATGACCAACTCAACGCTACCGCCATCAACATGATCCACATGGCCGTCACACCCAAGGACCATGCTCATATCCGCTCACTCAAGACCGCCAAAGAAGCATGGGACAAGCTCGACAAGCTCTTCCTCGGAAATGAGAGCATCCAAAGCTCTCGTTTCGATGAAGTGAATAACATGGCCGACAACTTCGTCATGAATGAAGGAGAGACACCCGAAGAAATGTATCGGCACCTCATTGCTCTCGCCGTACAAATGCAAGATCTTGGAGCAACATTTGTGGATGACCATTGGATCAAGCGCAAGTTCTACAACGCTCTCCTCCCTTATGAGGAAGTGAAGTTGACAGCCATCCGCCAAAATGCCTCCTTCCGTGCTATGACATCCGATGAAGTCCTTAGCGAAGTCATCGCTTTGGACATCTTGAAGAAGAATGCGGAGGATCTTGTTGCTCGCGCCCACAGCACTCGCAAGCCCAACCTTGCGTTGAAGATGAAAGAGCATGGAGCTAGTGAGAGCGATGAGGATCCCATTGAGTGGGGTCCGGATGATCTCAAGGCCAACTATCATGAACACATGGCACTTGCCGCCAAGAGCTTTTGGAGTGAGAACAAGACACGAAGCTCAAGATTACGAAGATATTCTCCTCATGACTCGTCAACATACACCTCCAAGAGTCCAAGGGAAGAGCAAAGGGGGAGAGCTTGCTACAATTGCGGCGACACGAGTCATTTTGTTGCGGATTGTATATATGAGAGAAGGGAATACAACGGTGGAAGGCTTGTCCGAAAGGATAAGTTAAAATCTCTCTCAAGAGGATTCTCCAAGTTCTCCTCCAACTCCGGTGATACCAAGGTCTCCTTCACCAAGAAGTCTAGAGCTTTCATTATCCGTGAGGAATACTCCTCCGATGAAGGTGAAGATCACAAAGGCAAGGACTCGAACAATGAGGAAGGGGAGGTGGCCGCCATCACCATATCCACTCCTCCATCTCCCTCTTCGACTCTCCAAATGAGAACCTCATCGCCAATAACTTCCATTGTCTTGTGGCAAAGAAGGCGGAAATGGAGTTTGTCTCTCTCACTCAAGCTTATGAGGAAGAATTGTGCATGCGCATGTCTCTAGAAGCTAGTGCTATTGTTCTCGAAAACTCCAAAAATTCCTTCATCTCCCAACTCATCAAGGATCGAGGCCATGCATTTGGTTGGGTGGAAGAACTCAAGATGAAGAAGTGCTATCTCGAGGAAAGTCATGAATGGTTGCTTGAAGAAGTTGCAACTCTCACCAAGAACTTCAAATCCTTGGAAAGTAGATTCTCACTTCTGTCCGAGATGAAGAAACATCCTCAAGAAGAAATGTACAAGAAAAAAGAAGATGAAGGTCCCAAATCATGTTGTGACAAGCTCTTTGATGAAGTTTGCTTCTTGAGAAGACACAATGCAAAATTCTTGGAAGTCATTTCTACTCAAGAGGAAGCCTTTGATGAGTACTATCGCTTGAGTAAAGAAAAGGTGCAATGGTGTGACCATGAAGAGGAGATTGCCACTCTAAAGAGACACAAGGCCAAGCTAGTTGAGGTGAATGATAGGCAAAATAAGTCTTTGATGGAGTGGGTTCGGTTGAGCAAGGAAAATGTCACTTGTTGTAACCACGAGGATGAAATTGCATCTCTGAAGAGGAGCAAGGACAAGCTTATGATGATCAAGCTTATGCAAGATCAAGCTTTAATGGAATACCAACTCTCAAGCAAGGACCACGTTCGTTGTAACCATGAGGACTCATGCAATGACGGAGAAGTGGCTTTCAAGCCAAAGAAGAAGAAGAGAGGAAGAAGGATCAATATAAAGATGAACGTCAAGATAGGGCCCATTGAAAACTGGGTCCCTATTTCCAAGTCTTGATCCATGAAGGACCTTGCTTTCGGTGGTGCTTATTGGGTGGTTGATCTTGAAGCCACAAGTCTTATAACCGGAAGCAAGGAATTCGTTGTCGTCATCAAGTCATCTATCTCTACCATTCTCTTGACGACAACACAAGCAAGCTTAAAGGTATTAGGCCTTGACAAGGTGGTGATGATATCCTACCTTGTCAAGACCTTTGTTTGTGATTATCCTTGTTCATTGCTTTACATGCTTTGGTTTTTATACCTACTACAATGAACATGTGGTGGATCTCTTGTGGAGCTAGTCTCTCCAAGAGGCCACGGTCTCAGACTAATAGAAAATGCTTCCTTGTGTAGAGATCGTGTTTTGTAGGAATTGTGTTGAAGAGAATGAACCATGTTGAAGTTTGTCAAACAAGTTCAATGCAAGTTCTATACCATGATCCTTACAAGAAGAAGCAACAATGGAATGGAGTTCAAGCTCAATATCTTGGATGTCTTCATTGGCAAAGAAGGAATCCGTCATATACTCCTAGCCATATTCTTAACCCAACTTCATGGGGTTGCCGGAAGTGAGAGAAAAACCTTAGATGAAGATACTCTAACATGATGATGGAGTATGAGTCTATTGTGTGGTTGTGGTATTGTGTCATGAGACTCTTTTGATGAAGATGATAGCTCTTTGGAGGGGGCGAAGTGCTTCTTGTGAGAAAGGAGATGTAATTCCCCCGGCTACCGTAGGAAGGATGGGTGTTGGCACTTGCCGACCTCAAAAGCTACCTTCTACGAGTGCCGGGGAAGGATGAAGTTCCACATATGTGGAGCCATCTACACCACAAGGCCAAGCTTCTTCCGTTGAACAACCAAGTAAAAGATCACCTCTTCCACAACCTCGAGTTCGGCATCAACGACAATGAGGGTCAAGGCGAGGACCTAAACCATGATGAAGATCAAAGAACCTCACAAGAATCTATCCTTTTGGTCTACTCTCGCTGGGGTACTAATGCGTCAAGACTCCTTCATAACTCAAGCAAAGTACAAGACATACTTAAGAGCAAGACATGAAGAGGTCCAACGGTATAGCAACCCCAAGAACCTAAAAGTATCAATACTTCCTAAATGAGCCCGACAAGACAATGGACTCATTCTTTACCGGTCAACGCCAAGGTTTGCTTCTCTATCTTTGTGCCTATCATCCGGACATTGTGTCAAGAGTGGGCACTTATACCATTCTTGTGCTACATGTCTAGATGTAAAGCACGCATGAACATAGGGGGAGTGCGGTTTAAACTTATTGAGCTATCCCTCCCCCCATAATGCATAAAGAAACCCAAAGCATATGCTATTCGTCAATTAAAGTGACTATTGAGCTTCATGTTGAGTTGTAGCCGTGAGTCCTAGGTACATCTACGCGACCTCACACTACTAAACTCTTACACGGTGGCTTCGGCCACCAACCTCCTCCTTGAGGAGCTTTTGTTTCTTTTTTATTTCTTTCTTCATTTGCTTTTGGTTTTCTTTTCTTCATGTTCTTCATGGGAGATTCGCCCAAGCTTGGCTTTTTATGTTTGATTCTTGCAAGCTTGGTTGAGTAGTACCTTAACAGTTTCGTCATCTAATCCTAAGCCAATATCTACCTCTTGAGCCAATTCAGTCTAAAAGCACAAGTCTACACCAAAATCTGAGTGTCTTTGAACTTTGTAGGCCGGTACTACCGGACCTCAGGCCGGTACTACCGCTTAGGGGCATTAATCTGACGAAATTCAGAAGATTGGCCCCAGAGCAGTGCTACCGCCCGAGGTACTGGGCAAGTACCGGTAAGCGGTACTACCGCTCCTACGAGCGGTACTACCGCTTGCGTTTTTGACTTAAGGTACCGGGTGGTTCGGTTCTTCTCCAAACACAACACAACACCATCCACCTCAAGTCAAACGCGCCCCCAAGCTCAAGACCTCGAGGAGATCGGCCCCGATCTCCTTTTCCAGCCGCCCCCGGCCAAATCTCCTCCCTGGAGAAGCTTCCCCATCCTCTTCTCCGCCATGTCCTACGGTATGAACCCTAATCTCTCTCTCTAGGGTGTGTTGAACTCCCTAGATGCATAGGCTAGGGTTTGATGGGGATTTGTTGGTGGAGAAACACTCTTGGAAGCTCTACATGTACGAGGATACTAGCTAGCAACAATGTGTGACACTATGAACTTCTTTGCCATGTCCTCAATCTAGATCTAGATGTGCTGAGCTTAAGCGGTAGTACCGCTTATTCACAAGCGGTACTACCGGTCCAAGCGGTACTACCGGGTCAGGTTGCGGTACTACCGCTTTGACTAGTTTCACCAATGTTGCTTGTTAGTGTCCTCCTTGATCTTTAATTCCATGGCTTGTGCACTTTTCCTCTGTTCCCTCCCAAACCTATGCTGTTCACAGGTTCATCCAGGCCTCGTGGTGGTGCCAAGGTCAAGCCTCCATCTCGTCGTCCCCGAGAAGAAGAGGAGCAAGAAGAAGTTGTACCGACAAGAACCACCAAGCGCCAAAGGGAGGCGGCCGCGGCCAAAAAGGCTGCCCAAGGTCCTCCAAATTCTATGGCTTCTCTCAAAAAGGACCAATTCTTGCGGATAAGAGGGACCAATCCATACTTGTTGCCAAGAAATGCTCGCCAATGTCCCAATGACTTGTTCCATCACATTGATCAAGAGAGAATCTACAATGATATCTATGCCGCAAAGGAGTTCAAGTGCTGCCCCCAATACTCCATCAACATGGAGAAGCTTCAGTCCAAGCGTGAGTACTTTGGAGACGCTCTCGAGATATGCGAAGAGCAAGGGTTGATTCCGTTGATGACCTTCACTCACCACTTCTCCAAGGAAGTGATATGCCAGTTCTACACCACAGTGGTATTTCTTGAGGATGAAGGTGGCTTCCGCAAGCTTAAGTGGATGACCAAAGAGCACGTGATGGAAGCCACTTGGCAGAAATTTGCTAGGGGCATTGGGTATGATCTCCCCAATGATGATAACAACTTCTTCCGGGTTCATCTCCAATCCAAGCCCATGTCCAAAGAGAAGATGGTCAACCTCTACATCCCCGGAAGGACATTGTGTGGAAGTGCCTACCACCTTCTCCCCGTCTATGACATCATGAACCGTATCTACGGAAGCACCAGCAACCCCAAGGACACCAATCATGATGAAGTGCATGGTTTTCTCGTCGACCTCCTTGTGCTCATCGATGAGATGAAGGGGTCCGGCAAGCAATTGGACATCATGGACTACATATGGCATGAGATGCGTGATTGTGCTTTCCTCCGCAAGCTTCCCCAATATGCACCCTACATCATGAGACTCATTTGCCTCAAGTGGGATGAAGCTCGCCGTTGGGATCTCATGGAGCAATGCCGCCCTCTCACTATCCATAAGGAGAAGAGCCCTCTCGTCAAGAAGCATGATCCTCCAAGGTATGGTAAGAATGCTCCCAAGGACACCGAGGAGGAAGAAGCCGATAGTGATGATTCCGACTTTGTGCCCAACTCCATCAAGACCAAAGGCCTCTTCGCCAAGCTCACCGCTCGCCTCAAGAAATCCTTTTGCTTCAAGGAGGACCTCCAAGATAGGATGTACCAAGCTCACCATGCCAACAAGAAAATTCGCCAATGCCAAAAGGCGATGATGAAGCACATGGGTCTTCCCGTCTCTGAGGGCTCCGAGGACAACATCACTCCCCCCGGGGAATGGAAGTCCAAGCACACTTGGTCGAGCTCCGAGGACTCCATCCCCGAGCGCATTGTTCGTCCCTCACCACCACCTCACGGCAAGGGCCAAGTTGAAGATGAAGACGACGATGAAGAGGACGAGGACGAGGAGATGGACGAGGAGGAGGGCGATGAGGATGATAATGAGGATGATGATGACGAATGATCCTCTTGGGACGTTAGTATGCTTGTTCTCCCTTTTTGGTGTTTCGATGCCAAAGGGGGAGCAGTTGATCTATTTAGGACGGGAATTTGCATGGGGATGCCAAGGGCTTGGTGCTTCATTTTGGTTTTTCGGCCTTGGCATCATATCTTTCTCCTAGTTATTTGAAACTTTATTCCTATGTGTGCTCGCTACTCTATTCGTGGATCTCCCGATCCCCCGGTTTGTATTAAGATTTAATTATTGGTAGCCTATTGGTCTTCACTCTTATCTCGTGATTGGCTACATCAATCCTATGGAGTCACTTATTGTGAGTTTGGGTTTTTCGCAAGGCAAAGGTATGAAAAATTCGCCCAAAACTCCTATATGATCTTGTGTTGCCTCCATAGTGTGCATATGCTATATGTATGTATCATATATCTTTCTTAGCATATGTGCATGATTTGTAGAATCTAGGGGGAGTTGTTCCTCTAGGATGTGTGCATTTGTATACAAATGCATATTCCAAATATGCACACATCTAGGGGGAGCTCCGTCTACTTTTGCAAATCAAGAACCTCATCATAATATCTTATGCTATGTTGCAAATTCATGTGTTGTCATCAAACACCAAAAAGGGGGAGAATGAAAGAGCAAATCCATATCCCGTGTTTTGTGTGTTTGATGACAACACTTGAATGAATTTAACTGTGCACAAAGATTGTCTTTGATAGATTTGCAAGTGTACGGTGCCCTCGCTGAACACGTTATGATCGGAAGACTGAAGCGTAGCTCTTAGGTTTTCTGGTTTTGTGTGTGTGTCGCGGGGTGACATGGTAGGAGAGGAAAAGAGGAAAAAGCAGTTTCAGCCAAGGCGGTACTACCGGTACCAGGAGCGGTAGTACCGCTACCCTACTGGTACCGCCCAGCAGTACCGCTCTGGAGATTTGCACTGGAAAAGCCTCACAGAACAAGGTGCGGTACCTTTGCGGTACCTTGAGCAGTAGTACTGCTTGAGAGCGGTAGTACCGCCCTGGTACCGCTTAAGTACCGTAAATTGAGTTACGGCAGTACCGCTGTGGTACCGCTTGGTGTCCAGTAAGCTCTGGAGACAATTGCGGTACCTCGAGCGGTACCGCAAGCGGTAGTACCGCCTTCTGTCCACGTGGACAGGATCTATGGGGATTTCAAATCTAGAGCGGTAGTACCGCTTCCCAAAGCGGTAGTACCGCTTAGGCAGAAACTGCACATAACGGCTGGATTTGAGGAGCCCTATAAAAAGGTCCATTCTTCCCCAGCTCATTTTTTTAGCTCTTCTCTCTCTTTCCTTCATTGTTGCTGAGCTCAAACTTAGTGGATCTCCCTACCTACCCAATCAATCTTGCTCATACTTTGAGGAGTGGTGGAGGAGACCCCGATCTATCATTCTACCGAGAGAAATTTCACCAATTTGTGGTAGTCCTTAGTGGATGTTGTTGGTAGGGTTCCTATGGTGGGATCTTGGAAGAAGTGATCCTATGGAAGCTAGCTTGGAGTTGTGCTAGCCCCATAGGGTGTTGGGAGCCTCCTAGTGTTGTGGAGCTCGCCCCAACCTTGTGAAGGAACCACCGCCTCGACCGGTGCCTTAGTGGAGAAAAGGGAGCCCCTTTGTGGAGCTCTCTTGAGGAAGAAGGTGAGGCCTTCCTTCGTGGTGTGGCCGTCTAGTCTCTTGTGTGAGACTAGCACCTCCTCAACACAGGCGTACTCCCTGTTGTGGGAGGAACTGCAGGAAACAAACCCTCGCCTCGACTCCGCGCCCTCCGGTTGTCCCTTTCCTTATCTTTGTTATTTGTGTGGTTCCCTTTACTTGTTTCACTATCCTAGGATCATACTAGGAGCATCACCACCACTAAAGCTATCACCTTTACCTTCCGCTTTGCTAAAAACTGAAAAAGACATAAAAATTGAGTAGCGCCAATTCACCCCCCCCTCTTGTTCGCTACGATCCATTCACCACCATAGATACAAAAGAGTGCAAGTGCAACCATATACAAAGGAGTCACAAGCTTTTAAGCAAAAGAGAGAAGAGAAGAGAGGCCGCGTGTGAATCTTGTTGTCTCTCATTTTGCAACCAAAGCTTTACCTCTCCTTGCGTTAGTGTGACACTGAGCACCACCTTGCTAATAGGTTCTTGTTTTTCCGCTCGTTCCTTGGTCGCACTAACCCCAATCATCTCGTGTGTGCGTTCCACATCATTCGTGTTTCCGTGATCACCATTTGGACATTTTTTTTGGAGCTTACCCACTCTTAACAACAAACTTGATTTCGGATTTCGTCTTTTGGTTTCCACCATCCTCACCTACCACCATATTGGCTAGCTTTTGCGTGTGTTTTTGTGCGTGTACCCAACACAAATTGAATTATCTCTTGGTTTCGTTAGTTGACCCAATTCTATCACTTCATGGTGAGACTTGACGGTAGTTTCTTCCACTAACATCCACCATATAGTTTTGTCGTGCTAACATGGATAGTGAAGAAGAGGATATGGAGGACTACATGGACTAATTCGAGGAGGATAACTCCGCAAGTACCACGGATGTGGAAGAGCATGTGGAGCTCGACACCAACTATGGCTCCACAAGCACCGCGGATGTGGAAGAGCATGTGGAGCTTGACACCAACTATGGCTCCGCAAGCACCGCAGATGTGGAAGAGCATGTGGAGCTCATCGCGGACATGACCAACATCGAGGAGCTCTACATCGACAATAGCTCAACAAGCATGGACGACATGGTGGAGCACCACCAATAGGGCCGACATCGACACCATGGTGGAACCTCACCTCGACTCCACCATGAACAACATCGGTGCTCCCAAGTACCCCCGCTTGGCCAATGGAGCTACATATGAAGATAGAGGATCTTCAAGATGGCACCACCACGAGAGTGCTTATGCACATGATCATCTACATCGAGCTCGTCACATGGATCATCAAGAGCGTCCCCAACATGATCATCATCGACACTCCTCTCCGAGCTCAACAATGCGCCAAGAACAACATGCCAAGGCACGTGAGCCATCTCCTAGGCATGCCGAGGACCGTCATCGACACACACCATCTCATGATAGGCGTCGACCACTACCACATCATGGTCTCCATCGACATATGTCCCCACATGATCTTCGCCGCCACAATCCACCTCATGATCGCCATTGACCAACATAATCCAAGGATCTTCGACGATACCCATCAAGACATGGTGATCAGGCACGAAGACGAGAGCCTCGTCATGAAGGCGACAAACACCATCCTAGGGTGTCTACCACTCCAAGGGTGGAGAGGGCACTTCAAGAGGAACTTCCTAGTAAGGCAACTTCTACCTCTTGTGCCACCACCACAATGGCCCCTACCTCGTCATATGCCTATGGACTCCGATGCTACAAGTGCAAGCAACAAGGCCACCTTCCACGGGAATGTCCCAATCTCCTATGTGATGTGTGCAAGGCCAAGGGTCACATGTCGTGGCAATGCACAACTCCAAGCGCCAACATGCTCCACTTCGACGAGCTACAAGCCCAAGCCACCAAGAAGCCTATGGCGCCCACACTTCAAGATGAAGGTCAACAAGGCCAACTCAAGGGTGAAGTTGATCCGAGCCTAGCTCTCAACGACACTATGGAGCTACCGCTTGAGGACGACTTGGGAGGCTATGGAGTTGAGAAGGGTGAGCATGGCATTATCCCTTCACCAATGGTGACAAGGTATTAACTTGTCAATGCCTACAAGTTGTAGACTTGGGTTTCGAGGAAGTAGATGGCAAGTAGATCTCGAAGGTTTCAGCCGAAAAAGGTTCTCGACTGCTAAAAACTAGGGTTGAGTTTGACAATGAGATCGATCCTTTCTTTGTCCCTCGACTCCCCCTTATATAGGAGGCGGAGCCGAGGGTTTCGTATTACACAAGTTACAATTGTCGGGAGGCTCTTTTTGAATCCGTCTTGTAGAACTACAAGTCTCTATTCCTAATATATCTCTACTTGCCATAGACGATGCTTCAATGGGTTTTCCTGGATTTTATAAATTTCGAGTGATGGGCCTTCAATAAACTCCAGGTACTATATTCGGCAGGCCCATCCGGGATGCCTATGTCAGTAGCCCCCGAGATTTTGCTTGAATCGTAGAATCGAGTAAAATCTCCAACGTATAATTTATCCGTAAATTCTTCGAGTAACAAATAATTTTTCCGCGAGACATATATATTGTGGAGGGATAATAGTAGATGGGGCTGGTTCATCTGACGGATCAGGTACCAGTTAACTGCTCTTGTGGCAAACCCGCAAAAACCTACTTCAAGGTCAAGTCCCTGGACATGACCCCGGGATACTGGCGTAATTCAACATGTGCCGCTTTAGGACTTACTCATGAATCAAATTCCAGTCATGTTTATAAAATCCATAGCGCGTCCGTTAGGAATATTTCTTCGTATCTGTTGATACGGAAAAAAGTAGCAGAGCGCATTCGGGTGCGATACCACGCCACTCAGGACAGAACCTGGGGTCTTACATTTGTAAAGTTTTACGGCATCCAGAGGTTTTAGCGCGGCAAACTCGCTCCAGGAATATATTGTCAAGTACCTTTATCGGCTGCTGGAATAGTCAATTTCGTCGAGTCAATCAACGATAATATCTTGACGCTCCCGATGGGAGTACATGCAGAGTTATGTGTAACTCGAAAATGTATGATGACAACCATACTCCTTGAATTTTATCGGCTACAGTCAAGTATTTATACTTGGCTATAGGCTCAACTTAAAAAATGACTCCTTTCTGCTCCTTCTTTTATTTTATCGGGTGCGCGACCAACGCTCCCGATGGGAGTAGCCCCCGAGGCTACAGTCGAGTGTTTGTACTTGGCGGTAGGCTCAACTTTTTATCTTCTTTAAACCACCATATATTTATGTCCTTCATGCCATCCTCTTATAGAAGTAGACATAAAACTTCTGATAAGAGTAGCCCCCGAGCATTTGAACAAATCCTTGTATTTGATCAAAGGCCCTCGAAGTTATCTTATTTGAATCATCAACGGTTCTCCTGCCGCTATTTTGAAATACCCATTCGTGATTTTCCGATGGCGACGTCAATGGTGACGATAGCCACAAACTCTGTATTTGGAAGGTGCGAGTCCTGTCATGTCTCTGATATGTGGGTCCAAACCTCTGCGCCTTTGACATGTCACGAGAGTGGGGGACACACGTCCTCCGCTTTTTTCGGCACGCGCGCTGTAACGTCTGTCCAGTAACTTCATAGTGAATATACATTTTTACCCCTGTAGACACGTGTAGGGCATAGGATCCATTTTTCTTTCATCCAACGGCGCGGCGGTTTAGTGGCTTGCTATAAATTTCTCCCTTCATCCTCATTCATCCCCTTCGCTGCGCCACTCACCTTTCCTTTCTCTCTCCAAACCACCATTGCTGCTCCCAAGCTCGTGCGCTCTTGCTCTCCTCTGTTCTCCCCCAAAGCTTGCTTTTATGCCACCGCGCACGAAGCTCAGCAAGCACACCGCTCCATGAACCAATCCGCCGATGGAGCCTGCGGAGATTTCCGGGAGGGAGAGATCTAAAATCTCCAACCAAGATCTGAAGACCCTCAAGACATTGGGGCTGCTGAAGAAGGAGGAAGCACTAATCTTCCCTAGTGATGAAAGTTTCCCTACGCCGTGCATTGGATATCGGGTAACCTTCGTCGACCACCTCATTCGCGGCCTTTCGACCCCCATCCACGAGTTACTTCTTGGACTTCTCTTTGTCTATGGGATTCAGCTACATCAGCTGACCCCCAACTCCATCCTCCATATCTCGATTTTCATCACATTATGCGAATGCTTTCTCGGGACCCATCCTCATTGGGGCATGTAGAAACGCATCTTTTATCTCCGGTGCAACAGCTCTCGCAATGTTGCCTACAATGTGGGCGGCGTTGTCATTTGTGTCCAACCCGAAGTTGACTACTTCGACATCAAATTCCCTGACTCCGTTCAAGGATGGCGCCGGAGATGGTTATACGTCCAAGAGGAGCACGTCGACTCGCAGGAATACAACATCGCTCCCTTTGATGGTGCCGCAAAAATCCTCCGACGGCGATCATGGGACGCCGAAGCTACCGACGAAGAGAAAATGGTGACAAATGCTCTGATGAAGCGCATCCACGAGCTTCAGAACACCCGCGGTAAAGAATTGTCGGGTGTTCAAATCACTGCTCACTTCCTTAGGATTAGGGTGCAGCCTCTGCAGGCTCGCAAAAACCCCCTCTGGATGTATGTTGGCGAGGAAGATGTTGACCGCGTATCCAAGGACCTTTCTGTGAAGGACTTGGATAAGCTTGTTCGATGTTTTTCGTCGCTGAGCAAGAAACTGGAGGTTCCATCCTCTTGTCGCGTGGAGCCGTATAGTGGCAACCACGCCCTCCCCGAGGTAAGTAACTTCTCTCTCGGGTTGTATTTTATTTTTCGACTGCTGTCTTGCTTCCTTACTTTTCCCTTGGTGTTGCTTTTCATTCTACAGAACCATCGAGTCCTATCTTCTCTGTAACACCCCAACTTTTGCAACCTTGATTATTTGTCCTTAATGCAAAAATCAGGGGGAACAAAAACTTTTTCTAAGGACTAATTAGATGAATTGCCTTGATCTGTCTGTTAAGATGAATGACTTTGATCTGTAGGTGGATGTATTGTCTTGTTTTGCTTGTTGAGTTTTGTATTGAGCTATTTCAAAGAACAACACCTCTAGTGGTTAGACAAACAACTCACCTAATAAAACACATTTGAGACTTAGGAAAAATTGTTTTCCTTTCTACTACATCAAACACTTCTCCTCATGGAAACATGAGTGTGCCATCTTGATTTTTCTCTTGGTGGTACAAGATAGCTCAATCATCCTTAATTCATAACTTGGGATCATCTACCCCTAGCTACATCCCTCTCTTATACCCACTCATCCTTGTTGGTTTTGAGGCCATGTCGACCATCTGTGTTGACAGGCTTAAAATGTCCAGACTTTGGCAGTTAATCTCTAAGCAACCACAACTGTTATTGGTGATCTCAGTGCATGGATCCCATCTATGCAACACCCTCTTCAACCTCCACGTCTTGCATGTCTCAGTCAATCCTTGCAGCTCATATATTCAACTTGATCTTATACCCTATCCAGTGTTTCATCACTAGATCACTTCTTCCTCTTTTGCTTCTTGTTTTTATTTTAATCCAAGTTTAATCTTCACAAAACCAAGAGTGGAAATGATGGGTACATTTTGTAGCCACCATCTACCCTTGAGAACACTTCTCCCTAAGTTAGTTTTCTGTCTCAAAAATCCTATTGATTTTCCTTCTCTAGATTTGATCACAAAACTACTTCTAGTTTTACTAAATCTTTTCAAGATATTTCTTCAAGGAAAACAAGGAACTAAAATGGGTTTTGTTTTTCATCCCACTTCTACCAAGTACTGATCTCTAAAACATTATTTTCTATCTTGCTTTCTTTTTAGCAAAAGGCTTGTTTATGATACCTATACCATTTCTTGTTTTCCCTCTTGCTTATTTTTTTTTACATTGGAGAAAAACTCTACTTTACTAGAGAAAGTAGGTAGAATATTTTGAACCCCTATGTTCCAACTAGTTTTATCTCAACACTTTCAAATTTCACCCCACTTGAGTTCATTCCCAATTGTCCCTAGACAACTGAGGTGTTTCAAATACTTTTCCAATAAGTTCTATTTCAAATGACAACTCTTGCACATCTTGTGTACATCTCTGATCTACCCCATAATGTTCCTTCATCCTCCAATTCTTGATCAAATGGATGATCATTTGATAATTTCAAACCACTCCCAATTGACCTCTTATTTGTAGAACAATTTATATTCTTTTCCATCATCACCTTGACCTCATGAATTCATAATTTATGTCACCATATTCATCATTGTGGGTATATGGTTACTTCTCTCATCATCTCTCTTAACCTTGCCCTATCATTGACTAAACCACCATCACCATCCCATCTACCTTGACATGCTCATGCATTGTTGCATGTGGCCAACCCCAATCTTTCAATTTTGAATTCAAATAAAAACTTTTATTCATCAACTATACCTTGGGAACCATCTTCATCATAAGTTGGTCTCAACCAAAGTGGTGGAGATTATTCTCATGGCACATGTCACCTTCATACTCCTTTTTATCTATATGTATCTACTCCTATTTTTGTCTTTATCAAAGTCACTCATTGACATTATCTTCTCAACATCATGCCTTGGTCTATGCACATGAATGTTGTGCACCTCTCTCATTGTTCACTTGTGTTTGGCAAGAAAATGGAGACGGCCATTGTGTTGGCATGACAAATTCGGCCAGCTATTGTGTTCCTCACTTTCTTCTCTTGCAAGATTTGCCTCCCAACTACCCCAACAATTAAATGGGCAGCCACCCACCTTAGCCAATCAAAATGGAGGCAGCCACCCATCCTCCCTCTATATAAGAGCTTGGCCGGCCACCACCTCCCCTTTGGTTTCATTTCCTTCACTCTCCACTCCCTCACACTCTCCTCCTGCTCTCCACCACGAAATGGTGCTGCCCCTTGCTCCCATGGCCGGCCATGGCCATGAAAACCAGCCAAGATGAAGCTCCCCTTCTTCCTCAAGCTCATCCTCACCATGAGAGCATCTCTCTCACTCTCTTCTCCCCCAACCCTAGCTGGTTTCCTCTCCTTTTCTTCTTCCTCCATTGCTAAGATTGGATCTTGATGCAGGTGCATGTTGGTCCAAGCATGGAGGAGGTTGAGCAATCCTCAGATCTGAAGTTCTTGAGCAAAGTTCGTCCAAATCCCTGCAGTAATTTTTGTATCTTGCTGTTTCAGATTCTGGTACGAACTTGTAAAATCCGCCAAATCTTGTGTGCAGATCCAAATCGAGTGACTCAAAGTTCCACAGATAGGTATTGAAAAGATCTACAACTTGGCATTGGTCTCATCCTCAAATTAGTTACGGATTTTGCATGGTAAATGAAGTTCTATAAACATGCAGAATCACTGTTTGTTAGATTTCTTCCGTTTTACAAAACCTGGGTGAAAGCCCTCTCCAGTACCTTCATTTTGGCGTTGGTTTCACTTCAAATGACCTCCTGGGATTGAAATGGTTCACAGATCAAGATCTGGTCAGATCTGACTTTGTCGAATTAAACCAGGAGCTTGGAAACGAATTTTTGAATGAAACCAACTGGGTAAGAACCACCTATTCAATACCTTTCAGATGCATCTGACCTCATCTTTTTATGAGTTGTGTACGATTTGTGGTGAATTAAACTTGTTATGTGTGTTCTGCAGACATGGCTGTTAGCTTTTAAATCACCAAAAATCCATCTGTGATCCAAATGGATTGATTCCACTTTGGTAGCACTACTGGATGTTTTCCTAATCATCCCAAACAAGTTTCAAACCTTTATCTGTTCTGTAATTCTAGAGAGAAAGCAAATGGTACATACATGCAGTAAACTTGTAAATCCATTTGTGAGAGTTTTAGAAACAATTTGAACCCAAATCCAATTGTGTATGCTTCTCTGTTTAAATATCTTTCAAATGCCGTTGGACTCGTATTTTTAGGATTTTTCTACGATTTATGGCTTACAGATCTTGTTTTCTGTACAGTCAGATTCAAAGAAATTCCTAAAATTGTAGGTTTAATATTTTTGGGTGATTCTAATTGGGTTAGTCTTGTATTACTACTGGCCATCTAGGAAAAATATTATTAGTCTCTGTTCATGCATATTTGTTGTTGTTAGTAATGTATATGTGTGACATGCATTGTTGAAGCAAAACTTTTCGGTTTATTTAAAACCCTTGACCAACTCTTTTTAGTAGAGATGGGCAATCTTTGTTTTATGCTTGCAAAACAAAACCTCTGCAACTTAACATTAGCTCTATTGTTTTGCTATAGTTTTCAAATGATATGCTTTATGGTTTGCTTCTTATTTTGGATGTAGTGTTATGGGAACAAATTAAATTGGGAAAAACTGATTTCTACTTTTCCAAAAATGTTTAAAATTATGTTGTGAATGTTTGTGATGCCAAACTAATGCTCTTGTCCTCTTTATGATGTTATCTACCAGGGGATGTTTGGTTCATACCATGGTGATAACCGAGAGAGGCAATTGCTAAGTTGTGATGCACTCATACCTTTACTAGGTAAATAAATGGGGTTTTCTAAATTAAAACTCTTAAAGTTGTTTTGTGGTATCTATAGGTCCTTAGTATGTTATACCTTGGCTTCATGGTTAGTTGTTGATTGTTGAATGTTGTCTTGTTGGTGCAATGTGATTGATTGTGTTCCTTTTATATTTTCCGGCGTTAGATGCGAACAATTTCGGAGAAGAAGAAGAAGTGGAATCGGACGAGGATTTTATATTGTTGGAAGTCTTATTTGATGGAGTTGGAGAAGTCCAGGGACAAACAAGCCAACCAAGGCAAGCCATCTTTTGATCTCTTGCTATTTATCCTTCTTGTTGTGCTCATTGCTCCATTATATACTTGGTTCCTTGTATCATGGGTGATTTTTGGTCCTCTACTCTATGCATACTTATTCCCAAAGTATGTTGAACCCCTTGTTGATGCTTTGCATACTTGCTCCCAAGTATGTGAACCCCCTTATTGATGTTATGCATGCTTACCCTAAGCATGTATGCCCCCTTGACCATATCCATGTTGTCATCTTCTTAGTGGTATGATGATTAACATCATGACCCTTGTTTGAATCATCTTAATTATGTTGTCCCTATACATGCTTATCCTAAGTATGTATGATCCCCTTAACACCTCAATTATCATCCCCTTAGTGGTATGATGGCTAGCATCATGTCATTGTGACTCTTAGTTCCTTCATAAAACTATAGGTTGGGAACCCCCTTGGAAAAATACCTTGTTGAAAATAATTTTTGAAAACCTTGGGTGAGTTGGACTTACCCAAGTGTGTGTTTATGAAAGGAAAGGATCTTGGCAAAGATGGTTGGAAAGAAAATCTTGTTTTCGAAAACTTTGGCGCCTAAGTATTCACCCGTGACAATTAACCCGCGCAACCACATTACCCTGGAGTGGGACGGGGCTTAGCTCGTAGTTTGTTCTTCTTAACATGGGACACCGCACAACTATATAAGGGTAAGGTTACCCCTGAATCCGGATTGTCGTTGGTGGAGACAATAGTATAACGGGAGGCCTTCGGGGCTGACCCGTCCGGAAGACACTATGGGTCTCCTGGCTTGGCGGTGGAGCCACGCTCAAAGTGAGGTGAGCTGCCACGGTGCCAGGGAGGTACATACTCCATAGGGTAGGATCCCGTGCTAAGACGAATAGGCGAAAGGCTATGTCTGAGTTTTTGTCATGGCATAGTTGATATGTGGGGATGATGCCCACATGATGAACTCGCGGATCTTGTGGGGAAAGTGTGCAAACTCTGCAGAGTCAAATCTATTCGAATAGCCGTGTCCGCGGTCATGGACGGTTGGAATGGCTGTTGCTTAGCCTAAAGAGTTTTGTTTTATGAAAGTGTTTGACAAATGAAAGGAAGGAACTTGCTTTCGGAGTACCGGGAAGGTACGGGAAAATTGTGATGACCATATGGAGATGGTCGGAAAGGAAATAAACTGGGTTACTCCCATCCTAGTGTTTTATGTTGTAGAACTCTTTTGAAGTATCTTCTTTAACAAAGATATAGAGATGTCATAGAACACTCCTAAGTATCCCCTTCGACCGAGAAGTTGGAGTACTATCTCCACCAAAGAAATTACATCTCTCCTAGATGCTATATTCACAAGAGAAACTGATTCTCTTATGCATGCTATATCCACAAGAGAAACTACTCTTCCTCTCTTGTCTCTTTAGTTAGCTCTTGTTAGTATCTTCTTGATGGTTTGCGAGTACAATTCCAAATGTACTCACGGCTTTGTCCCTGGCTATTTACTTGGCCAGACTTGGAGGAATTTCTGACGGATGAAGAAGGAGTTGGCGACATCTATGCGTGCTAGGAACGTCTTCCCGATTAGTTGCACAGTAGGGTTATGGCGGATGACTTGGGTACTTATTTCTTGAAGTGATGATGCTACTCTGATGTTTAGTTAAGCCCTTCGAGGCTATTATGTAAGCATTGGTCATGTGACCATGTTGTAATTTTCTTATTCCGATTTGTAATGGATGGTGTAATTTGATATCAGTTCGGTTATGTGTTCATGACGCACTGATCATGGGATCGTGAACTGTATACATAACAGGGAATTTTGGACAGCTAGTCCGGGGTCCCCACAAAGCTGGTATCAGAGCTATCCTGACTGTAGGAGACCTTAGTTAGCATGGACGTTAGTTAGGAAAGAAGTATTTGGGAAAAACTATTTATGAAACAAATTTTTTCTTTAGTCGGAAGCATAGCTTCTACTCCTCTTATTTCTTCAAAGCTTCTAAATTCTTATCTCTCCGCTTTATTAAAATGTGTGAAAATTCTTACTCTATTGTCTCATCCATTTCAAACTTACCTGTTGGACGATGTCCCCAACTCAGACCGGAGACTCGAAATCAAAGATGGATCAATCCCTCAGGAAGGCTCATGTATCTCCAACAGAAGCTATTGAAGATTTGAGGCCGACTTAGTGTGCTCATAAAAGAGATAATAAGATCATGTCTTTGGTTATCACCAAATTCTGTCAAGGAGCTGACCTTGTTCCTCCATGGGCTGCACTTTTTGAAGTCGTCAAGGATCAAGTCCTCAGTTTCTTGACTAGTGATTTTTAGGCCAGCCACGATAAGATATCGACTTCGGGAGCACCTCAACAGCTACCTATTCGGAGACCTCATGTTTCCGGGATGTCGAGACTAGAAGTTCTACACAGTTTTCTCCTCCGCCTCAACCTCAACGACTCAACACCCGGCCCCTTCACTACCAACTGCTACAAGGATCCAAGTTGAAGCCGATGCTGACGATATGAAGACGTCGACATATGTGACCAGCCCCAGACCAATAGGATGGATAGGACAAACTCAATCGCTTTGATTGAGATAAACCCGCGCATTAGGAATTTCTGGGTACTTAGAGTACCATGTCTGGTTTGATGATTGCTTGTAGTTCCCTAGTGTGCTGCCTTGAGTGTTTGTAACTGTTTGTTGTGTGCATGTATGTCTTGCTATTTGGACGTTCCCGCCCTTTTTAATTGTTTGGAATTTGTAAAACATAAATTAAAAATGGAAATCTGCTAGTGTACTGTTTTGCTAATAAAAATGGTTTGGTAGCTCCGATTGATGTGATTCCAATTGCACTAGAACTAGTATGAAATTATCTTTCAGATGCCACTGACCTTGTATTTTTAGGATTTTTGTGAGATTTTTAATAAATAAAACTTGATCACTGTTTCTGGTTAGCGTTTTGAGTCTCAAAAATTGAAAAATAAATATTTTTGAATGATTCCAATTGTGTTGATCTTGTTTTGTTACTGTGCATCTAGGAAAAATACCAGTAGCCTCTGTTAGTGATATTTTGTCTCTGGTTATGGTTGTATGGGTGTCGCATGCAATGATAGGATTAAAGTTTGCCTCGCCGATGTATTGCTAACTTCTTAGCTGTTACTGAAGTCAGCACCGACCCGCAAGCTGAAGATTGTCTTCGACGCCCTCTGTTGCAGCTTCATATGGATACCAACCAGGCATTTATTCAACTTACTAACTCACCGCGCGTCCCACATGGTTGAGTTAACACCGTGAGTGCCTCTTGAAGTTGTGGTCTGCACGTCGCCCCCGAAGATTCTTCAACTGAACAAGGAGGATCGATGACTTCTTCAGAAGCCCCCGACAGGACCGCAAGGCAGACGCTCTGAGTTTTTCCGAAAGCCCGGTGAAAAATCTTAAGGGTGGAAGACTTCGTCTTCCACTAAAAGTTGGAGCTAACCCTAACATTTTAAACCTTTCTAACACACCGTTGGAGACGTAGGATGCACTAACCCCTCTTGAAGCCGTGGACTACACAACACCCTCTGAAGATGTTTTCAACTCAAGACAGGAGATCATTGACTTCTGCAAGGAGCGCCCGACAAGACCCGTGGTGGAATCTTAGAGTTTTCAAAGACCCCCGGTGAACAATTTTAAGGGCGTCTTCCACTAAAACTTTAAGCTAACTCTAAAAAGTTTTCAACCCTGCTATAGCACCGTTGGAGTACACTAACTCTCCTAGAAATCATGAACCCCTGCTAGGATCGTTAAGATAATGCAGATCCAACACCTGCATGGAGTAGTCAACCTCCTCATGAAGCTTGCTCTCGGCCAGAAGTTACCATGTCTCTCAGAAGCTGAAGTTGCGACCCTCTCCACAACGGCGCGCCAACAGAAGAATGGAGTCTAACTTTCGTTAAGCTTTACAACCCCTCTAGTTCTACGCTCGGTAATCTCGGGATGAGATTATTTTAAGGGTGGAAGATCTGTAACACCCCAACTTTTGCAACCTTGATTAATTGTCCTTAATGCAAAAATCGGGGGGAACAAAAACTTTTTCTAAGGACTAATTAGATGAATTGCCTTGATCTGTCTGTTAAGATGAATGACTTTGATCTGTAGGTGGATGTATTGTCTTGTTTTGCTTGTTGAATTTTGTCTTGAGCTATTTCAAAGAACAACACCTCTAGTGGTTAGACAAACAACTCACCTAATAAAACACATTTGAGACTTAGGAAAAATTGTTTTCCTTTCTACTACATCAAACACTTCTCCTCATGGCAACATGAGTGTGCCATCTTGATTTTTCTCTTGGTGGTACAAGATAGCTCAATCATCCTTAATTCATAACTTGGGATCATCTACCCCTAGCTACATCCCTCTCTTATACCCACTCATCCTTGTTGGTTTTGAGGCCATGTCGACCATCTGTGTTGACAGGCTTAAAATGTCCAGACTTTGGCAGTTAATCTCTAAGCAACCACAACTGTTATTGGTGATCTCAATGCATGGATCCCATCTATGCAACACCCTCTTCAACCTCCACGTCTTGCATGTCTCAGTCAATCCTTGCAGCTCATATATTCAACTTGATCTTATACCCTATCCAGTGTTTCATCACTAGATCACTTCTTCCTCTTTTGCTTCTTGTTTTTATTTTAATCCAAGTTTAATCTTCACAAAACCAAGAGTGGAAATGATGGGTACATTTTGTAGCCACCATCTACCCTTGAGAACACTTCTCCCTAAGTTAGTTTTCTGTCTCAAAAATCCTATTGATTTTCCTTCTCTAGATTTGATCACAAAACTACTTCTAGTTTTACTAAATCTTTTCAAGATATTTCTTCAAGGAAAACAAGGAACTGAAATGGGTTTTGTTTTTCATCCCACTTCTACCAAGTACTGATCTCTAAAACATTATTTTCTATCTTGCTTTCTTTTTAGCAAAAGGCTTGTTTATGATACCTATACCATTTCTTGTTTTCCCTCTTGCTTATTTTTTTTACATTGGAGAAAAACTCTACTTTACTAGAGAAAGTAGGTAGAATATTTTGAACCCCTATGTTCTAACTAGTTTTATCTCAACACTTTCAAATTTCACCCCACTTGAGTTCATTCCCAATTGTCCCTAGACAATTGAGGTGTTTCAAATACTTTTCCAATAAGTTCTATTTCAAATGACAACTCTTGCACATCTTGTGTACATCTCTGATCTACCCCATAATGTTCCTTCATCCTACAATTCTTGATCAAATGGATGATCATTTGATACTTTCAAACCACTCCCAATTGACCTCTTATTTGTAGAACAATTTATATTCTTTTCCATCATCACCTTGACCTCATGAATTCATAATTTATGTCACCATATTCATCATTGTGGGTATATGGTTACTTCTCTCATCATCTCTCTTAACCTTGCCCTATCATTGACTAAACCACCATCACCATCCCATCTACCTTGACATGCTCATGCATTGTTGCATTGTGGCCAACCCCAATCTTTCAATTTTGAATTCAAATAAAAACTTTTATTCATCAACTATACCTTGGGAACCATCTTCATCATAAGTTGGTCTCAACCAAAGTGGTGGAGATTATTCTCATGGCACATGTCACCTTCATACTCCTTTTTATCTATATGTATCTACTCCTATTTTTGTCTTTATCAAAGTCACTCATTGACATTATCTTCTCAACATCATGCCTTGGTCTATGCACATGAATGTTGTGCACCTCTCTCATTGTTCACTTGTGTTTGGCAAGAAAATGGAGCCGGCCATTGTGTTGGCATGACAAATTCGGCCAGCTATTGTGTTCCTCACTTTCTTCTTTTGCAAGCTTTGCCTCCCAACTACCCCAACAATTAAATGGGCAGCCACCCACCTTAGTCAATCAAAATGGAGGCAACCACCCATCCTCCCTCTATATAAGAGCTTGGCCGGCCACCACCTCCCCTTTGGTTTCATTTCCTTCACTCTCCACTCCCTCACACTCTCCTCCTGCCCTCCACCACGAAATGGTGCTGCCCCTTGCTCCCATGGCCGGCCATGGCCATGAAAACCAGCCAAGATGAAGCTCCCCTTCTTCCTCAAGCTCATCCTCACCATGAGAGCATCTCTCTCACTCTCTTCTCCCCCAACCCTAGCTGGTTTCCTCTCCTTTTCTTCTTCCTCCATTGCTAAGATTGGATCTTGATGCAGGTGCATGTTGGTCCAAGCATGGAGGAGGTTGAGCAATCCTCAGATCTGAAGTTCTTGAGCAAAGTTCGTCCAAATCCCTGCAGTAATTTCTGTATCTTGCTGTTTCAGATTCTGGTATGAACTTGTAAAATCCGCCAAATCTTGTGTGCAGATCCAAATTGAGTGATTCAAAGTTCCACAGATAGGCATTGAAAAGATCTACAACTTGGCGTTGGTCTCATCCTCAAATTAGTTACGGATTTTGCATGGTAAATGAAGTTCTATAAACATGCAGAATCACTGTTTGTTAGATTTCTTCCGTTTTACAAAACCTTTTTGAGCAAACTCAACTGTGGGTGAAAGCCCTCTCCAGTACCTTCATTTTGGCGTTGGTTTCACTTCAAATGACCTCCTGGGATTGAAATGGTTCACAGATCAATATCTGGTCAGATCTGACTTTGTCGAATTAAACCAGGAGCTTGGAAACGAATTTTTTAATGAAACCAACTGAGTAAGAACCACCTATTCAATACCTTTCAGATGCAGCTGACCTCATCTTTTTATGAGTTGTGTACGATTTGTGGTGAATTAAACTTTTTATCTGTGTTCTGCAGACATGGCTGTTAGCTTTTAAATCACCAAAAATCCATCTGTGATCCAAATGGATTGATTCCACTTTGGTAGCACTACTGGATGTTTTCCTAATCATCCCAAACAAGTTTCAAACCTTTATCTGTTCTGTAATTCCAGAGAGAAAGCAAATGGTACATACATGCAGTAAACTTGTAAATCCATTTGTGAGAGTTTCAGAAACAATTTGAACCCAAATCCAATTGTGTATGCTTCTCTGTTTAAATATCTTTCAAATGCCGTTGGACTCGTATTTTTAGGATTTTTCTACGATTTATGGCTTACAGATCTTGTTTTCTGTATAGTCAGATTCAAAGAAATTCCTAAAATTGTAGGTTTAATATTTTTGGGTGATTCTAATTGGGTTAGTCTTGTATTAGTACTGGCCATCTAGGAAAAATATTATTAGTCTCTGTTCATGCATATTTGTTGCTGTTAGTAATGTATATGTGTGACATGCATTGTTGAAGCAAAACTTTTCGGTTTATTTAAAACCCTTGACCAACTCTTTTTAGTAGAGATGGGCAACCTTTGTCTTATGCTTGCAAAACAAAACCTCTACAACTTAACATTAGCTCTATTGTTTTGCTATAGTTTTCAAATGATATGCTTTATGGTTTGCTTCTTATTTTGGATGTAGTGTTATGGGAACAAATTAAATTGGGAAAAACTGATTTCTACTTTTCCAAAAATGTTTAAAATTATGTTGTGAATGTTTGTGATGCCAAACTAATGCTCTTGTCCTCTTTATGATGTTATCTACCAGGGGATGTTTGGTTCATACCATGGTGATAACCGAGAGAGGCAATTGCTAAGTTGTGATGCACTCATACCTTTACTAGGTAAATAAATGGGGTTTTCTAAATTAAAACTCTTAAAGTTGTTTTGTGGTATCTATAGGTCCTTAGTATGTTATACCTTGGCTTCATGGTTAGTTGTTGATTGTTGAATGTTGTCTTGTTGGTGCAATGTGATTGATTGTGTTCCTTTTATATTTTCCGGCGTTAGATGCGAACAATTTCGGAGAAGAAGAAGAAGTGGAATCGGACGAGGATTTTATATTGTTGGAAGTCTTATTTGATGGAGTTGGAGAAGTCCAGGGACAAACAAGCCAACCAAGGCAAGCCATCTTTTGATCTCTTGCTATTTATCCTTCTTGTTGTGCTCATTGCTCCATTATATACTTGGTTCCTTGTATCATGGGTGATTTTTGGTCCTCTACTCTATGCATACTTATTCCCAAAGTATGTTGAACCCCTTGTTGATGCTTTGCATACTTGCTCCCAAGTATGTGAACCCCCTTATTGATGTTATGCATGCTTACCCTAAGCATGTATGCCCCCTTGACCATATCCATGTTGTCATCTTCTTAGTGGTATGATGATTAACATCATGACCCTTGTTTGAATCATCTTAATTATGTTGTCCCTATACATGCTTATCCTAAGTATGTATGATCCCCTTAACACCTCAATTATCATCCCCTTAGTGGTATGATGGCTAGCATCATGTCATTGTAACTCTTAGTTCCTTCATAAAACTATAGGTTGGGAACCCCCTTGGAAAAATACCTTGTTGAAAATAATTTTTGAAAACCTTGGGTGAGTTGGACTTACCCAAGTGTGTGTTTATGAAAGGAGAGGATCTTGGCAAAGATGGTTGGAAAGAAAATCTTGTTTTCGAAAACTTTGGCGCCTAAGTATTCACCCATGACAATTAACCCGCGCAACCACATTACCCTGGAGTGGGACGGGGCTTAGCTCGTAGTTTGTTCTTCTTAACATGGGACACCGCACAACTATATAAGGGTAAGGTTACCCCTGAATCCGGATTGTCGTTGGTGGAGACAATAGTATAACGGGAGGCCTTCGGGGCTGACCCGTCCGGAAGACACTATGGGTCTCCTGGCTTGGCGGTGGAGCCACGCTCAAAGTGAGGTGAGCTGCCACAGTGCCGGGGAGGTACATACTCCATAGGGTAGGATCCCGTGCTAAGACGAATAGGCGAAAGGCTATGTCCGAGTTTTTGTCATGGCATAGTTGATATGCGGGGATGATGCCCACATGATGAACTCGCGGATCTTGTGGGGAAAGTGTGCAAACTCTGCAGAGTCAAATCTATTCGAATAGCCGTGTCCGCGGTCATGGACGGTTGGAATGGCTGTTGCTTAGCCTAAAGAGTTTTGTTTTATGAAAGTGTTTGACAAAGGAAAGGAAGGAACTTGCTTTCGGAGTACCGGGAAGGTATGGGAAAATTGTGATGACCATATGGAGATGGTCAGAAAGGAAATAAACTGGGTTACTCCCATCCTAGTGTTTTATGTTGTAGAACTCTTTTGAAGTATCTTCTTTAACAAAGATATAGAGATGTCATAGAACACTCCTAAGTATCCCCTTCGACCGAGAAGTTGGAATACTATCTCCACCAAAGAAATTACATCTCTCCTAGATGCTATATTCACAAGAGAAACTGATTCTCTTATGCATGCTATATCCACAAGAGAAACTACTCTTCCTCTCTTGTCTCTTTAGTTAGCTCTTGTTAGTATCTTCTTGATGGTTTGTGAGTACAATTCCAAATGTACTCACGGCTTTGTCCCTGGCTATTTACTTGGCCAGACTTGGAGGAACACGACGGATGAAGAAGGAGTTGGCGACGTCTATGCGTGCTAGGAACGTCTTCCCAGTTAGTTGCCTGTAGGGTTATGGCAGATGACTTGGGTACTGCGCTGCTGAAGTGATGATGCTACTCTGATGTTTAGTTAAGCCCTTCGAGGCTATTATGTAAGCATTGGTCATGTGACCATGTTGTAATTTTCTTATTCCGATTTGTAATGGATGGTGTAATTTGATATCAGTTCGGTTATGTGTTCACGACGCACTGATCATGGGATCGTGAACTGTATACATAACAGGGAATTTCGGACAGCTAGTCCGGGGTCCCCACATTCTCTTCCTCCCCTAACTGAAGGTGGAGAGGTAGATGAGCGAACCGTCGTTACCGACGATTCGCAGGAACCCTCTCGTCCTGAGAGTGAAGTCGCAGGATCTCACAAATCCGCGGCTTCCTCCGAAAAAGGAACTGACCCAGAGGCTTCTGAATCAGTGCGCTCTCCTCCCTCCGCTGTTTCTCCAGGGAACAAAAGGAAAAGGGATAAAGTCAAAGATTCTGGCACCTACAAACCCAGTGGATCACCTGCCGAGGAAACTTCTCCTGAAGAGGAGGGTGGCTTCTATCCTTACGACGACACTATCATTAGCTCGTAAGTTACGTTGTTTCTTACTTTTGCACAATTCTTGTGAGTATTCTCACGTTTCTTTGTTGACAGTGGTGAAGAGGAAGAAGAGGAACCCGCGGCTAATGTGACGGCTCCAACGAGCACGTCAAATACCTTGGTTCTTTCTGAAGCACGCCGTGCTGCTGAGGAGCCTTCGCCTCCTCGTCATCAAGATGTGGAAATGTCGACTCCTATCGCCAGCCCCCGAGCCCCTTCGCTAAAGAGACCAAGGATTGGGCTTTGCAAGAGCTACGACGTTTTGGTTGGGAGTTCAACGACTCCTCCCCTGGATGATGTAAGTATTTTTGCGGCTATTTTATTTTGTCAGTCTTATCTTTTACCATTTGTCGAGTTTTTCCATTCTGAACTTGCCTCTCGACTTTCTTTTTGTAGCCTCTGAAGAAACATCTCATCAATCTCGGCACCCAATTTATTGTGTATCGTGATACTGCCGAAGATTTGAGAGGTAAAGCTTGCTTTCTGCGGATAAGATATTTTGTTTTTCCTCGGCTAGTCCGTGTTGTATTTTGACTTCAAATTCTTGCATCGTCTCCTACCGCCAGAGGCTCTCGACAAAGCCAACGAACGCGCTAATGCTCTCACTATTAAGCTTGAGCAAAGCGAAAAGGCTCGCGAGAAAGCTGAACAGGATGTTGCTTCTGTTGAAGATCTTCGCAAGAGGCTCCATCATGCTGAGAATGCTTTAAGCGACAAGGTGACTCAACAGATTGTGCGTGAAGACGACATCATAGGTCGCTTAGAGTCTCAGAACCGGCGCTTTGTTAGTAAGTTTCTTGATCTTATTTTCCAAGCTTCTTCTAGCATCGGCTCTCTGCGTATTTTGATGAACTCTAATTTTGTTCCAGAAGGAAAAATGGGTGAAGATTTCACCCTTCACGAAGCTGAGGAGGATCATCTTCTCGACACCCTCTCAATCCTCGAGCTTCATGGGGATCTGGCGCGCAGCGACATTGCCGATGCGCGGGCCGCGTTCACGCTCCTCTTCCCTTACTTCTTCCCCAAGCAAACGCAACCAAAGATTTTCTCTGAGCTTGCCAGGCGCTTCCTTCCCCAGGAAGACCTTGGATTGGCTTTTCGGCAAGAAAATTTGAAGGTTGGAGTTAAAGGAACCATAGCCCTGGTTGCCGAAAGTCATCAAAATGTCGACTGGGCGAAAGCTGGAGAAACTAAGGGAATAAACAAGGAGAAGTGGAAGTCTTTGGTGAAGGCTGCCAAGCCTCACTCTAAGAAGATCCTCTCCTTCCTGGGGTACAAACCAGCTGCTTCCTCCAGCACCGCCAAGCCGAACGTCAAGTAGACCAACTTATCCCTCCGTTATTTTTTCTCTTTTGGTAGTTGTCGATATCTTTATGATGTGCGACTACTTTTGTCGACTCAGTAGGAGTCAACCTTTTGTAATGAAAAAGAAGGAATCCTTGTTTGGTAATTGATGTCGACCATTTCTTTCTTCCAGTTGGTGTTTGATAATTACTCTAAGACTGTTGGACCATCATCTGCTTCTCCTGCCACATCTTGCTCTAAACAGATAGCTGACGATGTTTTCCTGGACGATTCCTCATGTGTTAACTCGAATCAACTAGAATTAGCTGAACTTCGACAACAACTCCTGGCCATGAAGAAGCAATCTATTATTGTCATGGGTCAATCCCGCAAATCTTCCGAGCGGGAGAAGATAGCTCTTCAGCAGGCTCAAGAAGCCTTAGAATTGAAAGAAACTGTGTTTGCCGAGGCTTTACAGGCTACCTCTCGGGAAAACTATATGCTTGACCTGTTGACTGACACAAGTCTGGAGATGGCGGGTAAGTTTCATCTTTTGTGCTCTCCTTTTACTATCCGTATGTACTTTTGCAAACCTCATTGTATCCTTTGACATGGTTAGGCTCCTTCTTGGATGCTACTGCCGAGGATCAGCGTGTTGATGCGAGGCCGAGGTTCTTATTCGACTTGCTCTACAGAACAACACCAGTTTTTGGTCTACCCCAGACCGGACCCGACAAATTGTACGATTCCAGGACCGTGCTACTCAGGTTCGGGAGTATCTTAAATTCTGCACGAAGACGCTGGCCATGGTTTACAATACCATGTTTCCTCGGAATATTCAACACAAAACTCTTCCTGAATTAATGGACAAGTTCAAAAGCGTTCGTCGAATCCACGGATTTGTGAAGGCCCAATTAATGGCTGGTGCTAGATTTTCTTTGATTATGCTGCAAATCTTCTACCCAAAATTGGATATGTCCAACGTCGTTGATCTCTGCCACGCCATATTGAGGAAAAGAAGGAGAAACGTCGACAGGATCAATGACGCGGTAACACCCGTAGCTGAGAAAATGATTGAAGATCTTCTTCGGATGGATGCTGCTTTCTTCACGGAAAACCATTATGCCGATACCATGGGTGCATCTGTGGAAGGTGAAAGGGTAAACATAGATGACTTGATAAAATATGATTGAGGGGCTTTTTCTTCTGTCGAGTTTTTCCTGAAATAAAGGAGAGAACCTGTATATTGAGAGAACCATATACAGTCAGATCAATTTTTACTTATTTTTCATCCTTCTCTAGCCCCCGAGTGTTTCGGTAGGTGTATGTATATTTATTGCTTGCGAGGTGTTTGAACAAGGCGAATAATTTGTTAGTTATATATTGTAAAGATTGATTCTATATTGTTGAATCTGCGGGTTGCGAGCCCCCGAGCCTGATGAAGAAAAGAGATGTATATCACCAATATTTTTACTATATTGCAGCATCGCGAGCCCGCCTCCTTAAAATCCTTTCAGCCCCACTCGGTGCCCTGAAAGGAAAAGAGTGCGTCTGAAAACTCGCGAGCTTTTCAGTACATTGTGTGTTTACATATGTAACTATATTTCGGCTTCTATGAGTAAAAACGCCGGAGCTGCGCCACGTTCAGCTCCTTCCATGTCTTCTTGTCCTTCAATCTGTATGCACCTCCTGGAATTACTTCCGCAACAATGTATGGTCCTATCCACGGAGATTCAAATTTCTCGTGACTGTCTTGGGTGAGCAGAAGAACCAGGTCGCCAACTTGAAAAGACCTTGGTCACAGACATCGACTGGGGTAGTTCTTCAGATTCTGTTGGTACGTGGTGACTCTTGATAACACCTCGTCTCTAGCTTCATCGAGTGCATCGACATCATCTTCCAGCACCTTTCTCGAAGTTTCTTCCTCATATTCCGCTACTCTCGGAGAGTCATGTTCTATTTCTATCGGGAGTACTGCCTCGGCTCCATGGACCAAGAAGAACGGGGTTTCTTGCGTCGCTGTGTTCGGTGTAGTCCGTATACTCCATAGTACGCTAGGCAACTCATCTGACCATGTATGTCGAGCTTTCTCCAATGGTGTCAACAACCGTTTCTTGATTCCATTGCAGATAATGCCATTTTCTTTTTCTACTTGGCCATTGGTTTGCGGGTGTACCACCGATGCAAAGTGTAATTTGATGCCCACTTCTGCACAGTATGCCTTGAACTCTTTGGATGTGAAGTTGCTACCGTTGTTTGTAACTATGATGTTAGGGACACCGAACCGAAAAAATATGCCCTTGATGAAGCTCACCACCGATGTTGCATCTGCCGAAGTTACTGGTACCGCTTCAATCCACTTGGTGAACTTGTCGACAGCCACAAGCAGATACACGTATCCTCCTGGCCAGGCTTTGTGTAACTTACCTACCATGTTGAGGCCCCATTGTGCAAAGGGCCAAACCAATGGTATTGGCATCAACTCTGCTGCCGGAGAATGTGGTTTTGCCGCAAACCTTTGACATGCATCACACATGCGCACTATGTTTTTTGCATCTTCTATTGCAGTCAACCAATAAAATCATGCCCTGAAAACTTTGGCTGCTATTGCTCGGCTGCTCGCATGGTGGCCGCATATTCCTTCGTGCACATCCTTAAGTATGATTCTTCCTTCTTCGGGTGTGACACATCTTTGCAAAACTCCTCATATGCTTCGTTTGTACAGCTCTCCATTGACCACAGTAAAAGCTTTTGATCGTCGGATGACCCGTCTTGCCTCGACTGGATCTTGGGGTATTTCTTTCCTCATAATATATGCCACGTAAACCTGCATCCAAGGAAATTCTATCATGATGACTTCATGTGATTCCTCCTCATCTTCCGACAGATTGGCCTCGGTGTTTTCTAGAGCCCCCAAGCCTTTCTTGGACTTCTCCTGTTTTTTCGGCTGCTTTGGCATTTTCTTCGTCTTGGTGGACCTCTCACTTATCTCTTCCCAAAATACACCAGGTGGTATCGGTAAGCACTGCGACCCGATATTTTCCAAAACGTTGGCTTCATCGTTGCTGAGTCTGCTGATATGGTTAACCTCGCACCCGTCAAATAGTTTCTCGAGTTCATTGTAGACTTCTTTGTATGCCATCATGTTGTCGTTGACTGCCTCACATTTGTTCATCACCTGTTGTGCTACCAACTAGGAGTCGCCAAATATTTTGAGGCGAGTAGCACCACACGCCTTTGCCATCTTCATCCCATGTATGAGTGCCTCATATTCTGCCTCATTGTTGGACGCGTTAAGGAACGTCATCCGCAATATATACTTCATTTTGTCGCCTTGGGGTGATACGAGTATTATGCCTGCTCCAGCTCCTTCTAATCTTTTGGACCCGTCGAAAATCATGGTCCAAGTACTCGATAAATCCAGAGGTCCCGTGTTTTGCAACTCCATCCACTCTGCGACAAAATCTGGCAGAATCTGTGACTTTATTGCTTTTCTTTTCTCATAAGTGATGTCTCGAGGTGAGAGTTCTATGCCCCAAAGGGAGACACGTCCCGTGGCTTCTGGATTGTTCAAGATGTTGGAAAGGGGTGCCTCGTTGACAACTACTATCGGGTGTGCTGAAAAGTAGTGTCACAACTTTCTTGCCGTTGTAAACACGCCATATGCCAACTTCTGATATTGCGAGTAACGTTGCTTTGATGGCGACAAAACTTTGCTGATGAAGTATACCGGACGTTGAACTCCATGGATTTTCCCTTCTTCTCTTTCCACCACGAGGACCGTGCTGACCACCTGAGGTGTGGCCGCAATATATAATAAGAGAGGTTCTTTGTCTTTTCGAGCCACTAGTATTGGGGGTGTCGAGATTGTGCGCTTGAGGTCCTCAAAAGCTCTGTCTGCTTCTTCGTTTCACTCAAACTTCTCCCCTTGTTTGCTCAGTGCGTAAAACGACAATGCTTTTTCTCCCAGCCTGGCGACGAATCTGCTTAAAGCCGCGACTCGTCCAGTTAGCTGTTGTATTTCCTTGAGCATGGTTGGCTTCCTCATCGTTATGATGGCTTGAATTTTCTCCGAGTTAGCCTCGATTCCTCTTGCTGACACCAGAAACCCGAGAAGCTCTCCTGCAGGGACACCGAAAGAGCATTTTGTCGGGTTCAGCTTGAGGCAGAACTTGTCGAGGTTGTCAAAGGTTTCCTTGAGATCATCAATCAAGGATAATCCTTGCTTTGTTGTTATGACGACATCGTCGATGTATACTTGAACGTTTTTGCCAATCCGTGTGGTGAGACATTTCTGCATCATCCTTTGATATGTTGCTCCCGCATTTTTCAACCCAAAAGGCATTATTCTGTAACAAAACACGCCATAAGGGGTAATGAAAGCTGTTTTGACTTCATCTTCTTCTTTTAATCGGATCTGGTCGTAACCAGAATATGCATCCAGGAAGGAAAGACGTTCGCAACCCGCCGTGGAGTCGATAATTTGATCGATCCTCGGGAGGGGGAAGTGATCCTTTGGACAATGTTTATTGAGACACGTGAAGTCGACGCACATGTGAAGGACCTCCGTGTTTTTCTTCGGGACCAGCACTGGGTTAGAGCAACTCGACTCATCTCCCCGACGAGGCCCCCGAGCGATGTTTTTTCCATCCGGACGGTGAAATTCGGCCCAGTCGCGCCCCCGGTTCCTCGTTTTCATCTGGATTTGGCCCTTCATCCATCCGGCGAGCCCACGCCATCCTCGGTCCCCCGGGGATCTATCGGGAACTCTGGACGAGTGAAAAGCGGGGAAGGGCCCGATCTGTCGGCGACTCGACACACGAACCCCACCACCACCTCGCTCAAAATCTCCCCCACCCCTCGTATCTCTCTCGCCGCCGGCACCACCCCGCCGGCTTGTTACCTAGATTCCACCGTCCCTCCTTCTCCACCTGCCTATATTCCGCCGTCTTTCGATGAAGGCCTATCTGGCTGCTCCTCCGCCGGCCTGTTTTCCGACTTTGGCCTACTCCTCGTCGCTCGCGGCTCGGGTTGCCTCGACCACGCCCGTCAGGTGTTCGTCCATTTGCCTCGCCGGCCATGGACTCGGACGAAGAGGAGGAGCAGATGTTCATCGAGCTTATGCGAGAAGAGATGGCAGCCGCCGCCCAAGACGAGGAGCACATGATGATCCTCGGTTGCTTGTCAAGCATGTATGCCGGACTGGCAACTGGTCGACGTGGTGGGTCGGCACCAGGTCGCTGGAAGTGCAAGCCGAGACAACGAATGGAGGGCTACTGCATGTTGTACGCCGACTACTTCGCCGACAATCCATTGCACGGTGAGAGTGTTTTCCGGTGTCGTTTCAGGATGAACAGAAAGCTATTTCTGCAAATTGTGTATGCCATCCGAGACTTTGACCCCTACTTTAGATGCAAGGCAGATTGCACTGGTTTGGTTGGATTTTCGTCACTGCAGAAGTGCACAGTGGCTATGAGGATATGGCGTATGGAGCTCCCGGTGATGGTGCAAATGACTATCTTCGGATGGCGGAGTCCACCGCCCTTGATTGTTTCTACCGGTTCTGCAGGGCCGTCATAGCAGTGTTCGGGGACTTTTACTTGAGATCACCCACTGTCGAAGACACTCAGAGGATCCTTGCAACAAATGAAGCTAGGGGTTTTCCAGGGATGCTTGGAAGCATTGACTGCATGCATTGGAAATGGAAGAACTGTCCGTTTGTGTGGCAGGGAATGTACAAGGGTCACAAAAACAGCTGCACTGTGATACTTGAAGCAGTGGCTACCCATGATCTCTGGATTTGGCACTCTTTCTTTGGTATGCTTGGATCCAACAATGACATCAACGTCCTAAACTGCTCCCCGATCTTTTCCAAGCTTGTTGAGGGTCATGCTCCCCCGGTGAACTATGTGATCAATGGTCGGCACTACAACAAAGGATACTACCTTGCAGACGGTATCTATCCAAAGTGGGCAACATTTGTGAAGACTATCTCGAAACCTAGCACCCCCAAACTTTGCGAGTTTGTGAAGAAACAAGAAGCTTGCCGAAAAGACGTCGAGCGTGCATTTGGTGTCCTCCAGCAGAGATTTGCTGTCGTCCGGTTCCCCGCTATGACTTGGTCCAAAGATCAGATGTGGGAGGTGATGAATGTTTGTGTGTGCCTACACAATATGATTATTGAAAATGAGCGAAAACATCCGGTTCCTCTGGCTGAGCAACAAGCACCATATGAGAGAGGGGCCTCTTGCACAGCCTAATCACCAGGTGCCGACATCATGGGCCGCCTTCATTGCTATGCTCCAGGAGATCCGAGACTCTACAATGCATCAACAGCTGCAACATGATCTGGTTGAGCACATATGGACGCTCCGAGGCAATGCCAACGCCTACGCCAACTAGTCTGTCTTTATTTATTTGTTTCAAAACTTGTGAAATTGTGTGCTTCATTTGTTTCAGCACTTGTTAAACATTGTACTGATTTTCGCCGAATTTGTTTCAGCAATTTTCTGAATCTTGTTTGCCAAACTTGTTAAATTTTATGTCGAATTTGTTTGAAATATGTCAAATGCCCTGATAACGCGTGAAGCACACGTCCGTTGGGAACCCCAAGAGGAAGGTGTGATGCGTACAGCAGCAAGTTTTCCCTCAGTAAGAAACCAAGGTTATCGAACCAGTAGGAGATGAAGGCCACGTGAAGGTTGTTGGTGGAGGAGTGTAGTGCGGCGCAACACCAGGGATTCCGGCGCCAACGTGGAACCTACACAACACAATCACAATACTTTGCCCCAACTTAACAGTGAGGTTGTCAATCTCACCGGCTTGCTGAAAACAAAGGATTAAACGTATGGTGTGGAGAATGATGTTTGCTTGTGAAGAACAACAGAGAACAGAGTTTGCAGTAGATTGTATTTCAGATGTAAAAGAATGGACCGGGGTCCACAGTTCACTAGTGGTGTCTCTCCAATAAGATAAATAGCATGTTGGGTGAACAAATTACAGTTGGGCAATTGACAAATAGAGAGGGCATAACAATGCACATACATATCATGATGACTACTATGAGATTTACTTAGGGCATTACGACAAAGTATATAGACCGCTATCCAGCATGCATCTATGCCTAAAAAGTCCACCTTCGGGTTAGCATCCGCACCCCTTCCAGTATTAAGTTGCAAACAACAGACAATTGCATTAAGTATGGTGCGTAATGTAATCAACACAAATATCCTTAGACAAAGCATTGATGTTTTATCCCTAGTGGCAACAGCACATCCACAACCTTAGAACTTTCTATCACCTGTCCCGCATTCAATGGAGGCATGAACCCACTATCGAGCATAAATACTCCCTCTTGGAGTCACAAGTATCAACTTGGCCAGAGCCTCTACTAGCAACGGAGAGCATGCAAGAACATAAACAACACATATATGATAGATTGATAATCAACTTGACATAGTATTCAATATTCATCGGATCCCAACAAACACAACATGTAGCATTACAAATAGACGATCTTGATCATGATAGGCAGCTCACAAGGTCTAACATGATAGCACAATGAGGAGAAGACAACCATCTAGCTACTGCTATGGACCCATAGTCCAAGGATGAACTACTCACACATCAATCCGGAGGCGGGCATGGTGATGTAGAGCCCTCCGGTGATGATTCCCCTCTCCGGCAGGGTGCCGGAGGCGATCTCCTGAATCCCCCGAGATGGGATTGGCGGCGGCGGCGTATCTGGAACTTTTTTCGTATCGTGGCTCTCAGTAATAGGGTTTTCGCGATGGAGAGTTTAAGTAGGCGGAAGGGCAGAGTCGGAGGAGGCACGGGGGCCCCACACCATAGGTCGGCGCGGGCCCCATGCTGGCCACGCTGCCCTATGGTTAGGGCACCTCGTGGCCCCACTTCGTATCCTCTTCGGTCTTCTGGAAGCTCCGTGGAAAAATAAGACCCTGGGCGTTCGTTTCGTCCGATTCCGAGAATATTTCCTGTGTAGGATTTCTGAAACCAAAAATAGCACAAAACAGGAACTGGCGCTTCGGCATCTCGTTAATAGGTTAGTGCCGGAAAATGCATATAAATGATGTAAAGTGTATATAAAACATGTGAGTATTGTCATAAAACTAGCATGGAACATAAGAAATTATAGATACGTTTGAGACGTATCAAGCATCCCCAAGCTTAGTTCCTACTCGCCCTCAAGTAGGTAAACGATAACAAGGATAATTTCTGAAGTGACATGCTGCTATCATAATCTTGATCAATACTATTGTAAAGCATATGAAGTGAATGAAGTGATTCGAACCAATGGTAAAGACAATGACTAAACAACTGAATCATATAGCAAAGACTTTTCATGAATAGTACTTTCAAGACAAGCATCAGTAAGACTTGCATAGGAGTTAACTCATAAAGCAATAAATTCTTAGTAGAAAGTTTTGAAGCAACACAAAGGAAGAAATAAGTTTCAGCGGTTGCTTTCGACTTCAACATGTATATCTCATGGATAATTGTCAACACAAAGTAATATGATGAATGCAAATAAGCAAGTATGTAGGAATCAATGCACACAGTTGACACAAGTGTTTGCTTCTAAGATAGAAAGAAGTAGGTAAACTAACTCAACATAAAGTAAAAGAATGGGCCCTTCGCAGAGGGAAGCATGGATTACTATTTTTGTGTTAGAGCTTTTTATTTTGAAAACATAGAAACAATTTTGTCAACGGTAGTAATAATTCATATGTGTTATACATAAAACATCCTATAAGTTGCAAGCCTCATGCATAGAATACCAACAGTGCTCGCACCTTGTCCTAATTAGCTTGGATTTACATGGATTATCATTGCATAACATATGTTTCAACCAAGTGTCACAAAGGGGTACCTCTATGCCGCCTGTACAAAGTTCCAAGGAGATAAATCGCATTTGATTTCTTGTTTTTGATAGATCTCAACTAAGGACATCCATACCGGGACAACATAGAAAACAAATAATGGAGTCCTCTTTAATGCATAAGCATTCAACAACAGATAATGTTCTCATAAGAGATTGAGGATTAATGTCCAAACTGAAACTTCCACCATGATTCATGGCTTTAGTTAGCGGCCCAATGTTCTTCTCTAACAATATGCATACTCAAACCATTTGATCATGATAAATCGCCCTTACTTCAGACAAGATGAACATGCATAGGAACTCACATGATATTCAACAAAGGTGTAATAGTTGATGGCATCCCCAGAAACATGGTTACCGCTCAACAAGCAACTTATAAGAAATAAGATACATAAGCTACATATTCTTTACCACAATAGTTTTTTAGGTTATTTTCCCATGAGCTATATATTGCAAAGACAAGGAATGAAATTTTAAAGGTAGCACTCAAGTAATTTACTTTGGAATGGCAGAGAAATACCACATAGTAGGTAGATATGGTGGACACAAATGGCATAGGTTTTGGCTCAAGGTTTTGGATGCACGAGAAGTATTGCCTCTCAGTACAAGGCTTTAGCTAGCAAGGTTGTTTGAAGGAAACACAAGTATGAACCGGTACAGCAAAACTTACATAATAACATATTGCAAGCATTATAAGACTCTACACTGTCTTCCTTGTTGTTCAAACACTTCACCAGAAAATATCTAGACTTTAGAGAGACCAATCATGCAAACCAGATTTCAACAAGCTCTATGGTAGTTCTTCATTAATAGGTGCAAAGTACATGATGTTGGGGGGGATGACCCCCGGTATGCCAAAGGCATGCCAAACCGGATGGTTTGGGCTATCAAGATACCGGTTTAAAGTTTATTCCGGGCTGTGAAGCTAAGCTTTCGGCTAAGTAAATCTTACCGGTATCCCCGAGAGGGGTATACCGGAATGTGTAAGAAGACACCGGATAACCGGTAAGAGGTGCACTGTAGCACGTCGGCAAGACTGGTCAAAGATTCTCTCGAGATCTAGAGGACAAGGATGAGCTAAGCAAAGTAGCTTTAAACGAAGCCCTGACGCCAAAGAGGAAGGTGACGCTAAAAGCATCCGGTGGACGTCAGCCTCCCTGATTAAAGAGATACCGGCGTCACCTATGATTAAAGAGGCTTTGTAAAGTAGTTTGTCTAGTCAAAGATGCCATTAGGGTTTCCTAGGGTTTCTTCCCCTGTAAGCCACTCTCTCCCCTATATAAGGAGAGGGGGCACACCCCATCGCGGGCATGTACGATCTTATATCCAAAAACCTGTAAGCCCTTGTGATCAATGAATAAAAAGATCTGAAAGGGAGAGAAGCTCTAGTGTTCTTCTTCTTCTACCTCTGGCCAAGCCCAAGTCCTTAGGAGATCCATCCCATCCTTACAAGAAACCCTCACCCGAATCCTCTAGTGCCCATTCGGCCCCAACTTAAGCCATCCTATGGCATCTGTCTGTTCACCACGACGACAGTTGGCGCCCACCGTGGGGCAAAAAGCGGCGCTTGCTGGAGTTCACATTCGGGCGGGCATCCTCAACGTCTCCGGCGAGCGGGTGGTGTATGCGCTCGTGCAGCGCATCTACTCGCTGGACTTCATCAACGACAATGCGGGCTGCTTCGCCAATGGTGGTGTCTTCCCCAAGAACGGCCGCGTCATCGAGTTCGGCAGCCACCGCGTCTACTTCGGCATCGTCCCTGTGCGCCAGCGCCCCTCGCCGGTGCTGGTGGCGCCGGATCCACCAAGGTGGTTGTGCGCTGGCCGCGCCGCTGGTAGCGTGGAGGTGATGATGGCAGGCATGGCTGACGCCGGCAAGGAGGTCGCAGCGGAAGGCGCAGGGCAAGCAACGTCACGCGCACGGCCAAGCCGCCAACCGAGCGCGACCAGGTGGTTGCGGGTCCATCTGCACCGCCACCGGAGACTCCTCTCCAAGCAGCGATGAACGTGCTGGCAACACCCCTGGCGCAGAACATCGATCCGGCAGTGGCTCAGGCGGAGCTGGAGGCGCAACAACAGAAGCTGCTCTCCGCAGGCGCGGACATCATCCGGGCGCAGCGCGAGCTGAACCTAACCCTACGTGAGTATAACGCTGCCCATGGCTTTGCTTCTGTCAGCGCTCAGGTTGCTAGGATGCCGGAAAACCGGCTTAGGGATCGCAATCTAGATCGGGATTTGCGTAAGGAAGTTCTTGCCGGCAAAAGTACTTCTGCATCTCTGAGTATCATAGAAAAACCTAAGTACAGTAGCCCGGATAAAACCATAAAAGTTGCTAGGGCTGCTGTAGAGCTGTGCGATTCGCTTAGCGGAGATGCCCTAGCCAAGCAACAAGAGCGAGTTAGGAAGTTGTTTGACATGATTCAGGAACAGAATGCTGAGCTTGCTAGAGCAAACAAAGCTGCGGCATCAAAATCTGTGCATTCAACGAAGAATGCCGGTAGTAAGTCCCATGGGCAGGCATCGTCCCCCCATCCGGACAGAAGAAAAGAAAAAGAAATGAATGCACAGCAGTTGACTGTGTACGATCCAGTTCTTGCTGGAAAACAACAAGCCGGGCAACACGATGCCGGTAGAAAAAGCCAAGGGGCAGATCGAGGCTATGCCAGAAGAGGCTGTGCGGAAACAATCATGCCGGTAAACATGAAACCGGGCAAAATTATCGAGCTGCAAGGGCAGCGTACGAAGAAGAGGAAATGCCTCCACCAAGGTACCGGCAGGCAAGGGCCGCGGCACCGGAACGTTATGATGAAGCTAATTCGACAACTGAAAGACTTACAGCCTACCAGAACCCGTTGGGGGAACGCGTAGGAGAAAGATGCTTAACAAACCGGGATGCGAGGCACTGGCTGGACAGAGTATATTTATCTGAAATGATCGAGGCAGAAGGTTGATACGTCTCCGACGTATCGATAATTTCTTATGTTCCATGCCACATTATTGATGATATCTACATGTTTTATGCACACTTTATGTCATATTCGTGCATTTTCTGGAACTAACCTATTAACAAGATGCCGAAGAGCCGATTCTTGTTTTTTCTGCTGTTTTTGGTTTCAGAAATCCTAGTAACGAAATATTCTCGGAATTGGACGAAATCAACGCCCAGGGTCCTATTTTGCCACGAAGTTTCCAGAAGACCGAAGGAGAGTCGAAGTGGGGCCACGAGGTGGCGAAACACCAGGGCGGCGCGGCCCAGGCCCAGGCCCTGGCCGCGCCGACCTATGGTGTGGGCCCCTCGTGCCGCCTCTTTACCTGCCCTTCCACCTACAAATAGCCTCCGTCGCGAAACCCCCAGTACCGAGAGCCACGATACGGAAAACCTTACTGAGACGCCGCCGCCGCCAATCCCATCTCGGGGGATTCTGGAGATCTCCTCCGGCACCCTGCCGGAGAGGGGATTCATCTCCCGGAGGACTCTTCACCGCCATGGTCGCCTCCGGAGTGATGAGTGAGTAGTTCACCCCTGGACTATGGGTCCATAGCAGTAGCTAGATGGTTGTCTTCTCCTCATTGTGCTTCATTGTTGGATCTTGTGAGCTGCCTAACATGATCAAGATCATCTATCTGTAATACTATATGTTGTGTTTGTCGGGATCCGATGGATAGAGAATACTATGTTATGTTAATTATCAAGTTATTACCTATGTGTTGTTTATGATCTTGCATGCTCTCCGTTATTAGTAGAGGCTCTGGCCAAGTTTTTGCTCTTAACTCCAAGAGGGAGTATTTATGCTCGATAGTGGGTTCGTGCCTCCATTGAATCCGGGACAGTGACAGAAAGTTCTAAGGTTGTGGATGTGCTGTTGCTACTAGGGATAAAACATTGATGCTATGTCTAAGGATGTAGTTATTGATTACATTACGCACCATACTTAATGCAATTGTCTGTTGTTTTGCAACTTAATACTGGAAGGGGTTCGGATGATAACCTGAAGGTGGACTTTTTAGGCATAGATGCATGCTGGATAGCGGTCTATGTACTTTGTCGTAATGCCCAATTAAATCTCACTATATTTATCATGTCATGTATGTGCATTGTTATGCCCTCTCTATTTGTCAATTGCCCGACTGTAATTTGTTCACCCAACATGCTTTTATCTTATGGGAGAGACACCTCTAGTGAACTGTGGACCCCGGTCCTATTCTTTACATCGCATACAATCTACTGCAATACTTGTTTTACTGTTTTCTGCAAACAATCATCTTCCACATAATACGGTTAATCCTTTGTTACAGCAAGCCGGTGAGATTGACAACCTCACTGTTTCGTTGGGGCAAAGTACTTTGGTTGTGTTGTGCAGGTTCCACGTTGGCGCCGGAATCCCTGGTGTTGCGCCGCATTACATTCCGCCACCATCAACCTTCAACGTGCTTCTTGACTCCTACTGGTTCGATTAAACCTTGGTTTCTTACTGAGGGAAAACTTACTGCTGTGCGCATCGCACCTTCCTCTTGGGGTTCCCAACGAACGTGTCAATTATACGCGCATCAAAGGTCCTCCAGGCCCAAAATGCTTTGGTCCAAGGATCATGAAAGAGGAACCACCGGTTCGCAACTTCCAGTTGCCCCGTGACACAAAAACATATGATGGCACCACCAAGCCGGAAGATTGGCTCGCGAATTACGTGACCGTGGTGTACGTCGCTGGCGGTGACCGTGGTGTAGGGACCGTAACTGGTGGAGGAAACCGGCGTTGGGCCGTGAGGATTGTACCATCTTTTCTGGTAGGACCGGCACGAATTTGGCTAAATAACTTACCGGCAGGAAGCATAAACGGTTGGTTGGACTTTGAGGAAGCTTTTGTGAGTAACTTCAGCAGCACATACCGGAGGCCCAACAGGCCGCAGCAGCTCGCTTTGTGCGTACAGTGCCCAAATGAAACAGACCGGGATTACCTGACCCGGTGGAATTCCACAAGAAACTCCTGTGAAGGGGTAATAGAGGCGCAAGCCATTGCTTGGTTTTGCAATGGATGCCGGAGAGGTTCGCCGTTGTGGCAAAAGCTGCAGCGGAGCATGCCGGTAACTTTGGCGGAAATGATACGTGTGGCAGATAGCTACGCATTGGGAGACCCAATGCAACCGGCAGTGCAAGCCGATCCGGCGCAAACAAGCCAACCACGCCAAGATCAATACCGGGATAACCGGCACAACAAAAGAAGGGAAGATTTTCCGGATCGAAGGTATGGTCCGCAGCAAGTAGCCGCGGTGCAGGATAATTCCGGCCCCAGCGGAAGCCAAAGGCAAAAAACCGGATCGCAGCCATGGGTGGGTCCTAAAAAACAATGGGTTGAAAAGAAGCCGTGGGGAGAGAAAAAGAATTGGCAAGATAGTACAAGATACACCATGGAATCAGCAATGGAGCAACCATGCCGGTTTCACACTCCAAATCCGGCGAGGCCGGCAAATCATTTGACAAAAGATTGTTCCTGGATCAAGTACTTGATGTTGAAAGGTGCGGCAAAAGATGCGCAAGCACAAGGCTGTTCTACGATACTGCCACCCTTGCAAGACATGTTGCGGCAACAACTGCCACCGCCACCACCGCTTACCGGAGCCAATGCCATACCGGTACAGCAGCACCAGCTAGTTCATCAGGTGGAAGAGGGTAATGATCAACCACCGCTGCCGGCACCTTTAGGCCGGAATGTTTACAAGGACCCGCATTTGTGCTGTGTTGTGTTCGTCACTGAGCCAACCGACAGGCAAAGCATGCATCGTCGTTCCATGGAGGTGAACGCGGTGATGCCGGCAGTTACAAAATACATGTTGTGGTCAGATCAGGAAATCACCTGGTCGTTCAAGGATCACCCCAAGATCATGCCAAATCCGGGTGGTTATGCTCTTGTTGTAGACCCAATCATGCATGGGCCAACAACTCGAGTCAAGTTCAGCAAAGTGCTGATAGACAATGGAAGCAGCATAAATATCATGTACCTGCACACCATGCATACGCTGGGCATAACAGAGAACATGCTACAGCCAACGCGCACAACATTCCACGGAATCGTTCCGGGCCTGTCCTGCGCGCCAGTGGGAAAAGTCCGGGTGGATGTATCGTTTGGAGGATGTGACAATTGCCGGGTCGAAAACATTGAGTTTGAAGTGGTGGACCTAGACAACCCTTACCATGCGCTGATGGGGAGACCGGCATTGGCAGCGTTCATGGCCACAACTCATACGGCGTATCTCAAGATGAAGATGCCGGCACCTCGTGGACCCTTGACTGTGGTAGGAAACTATAAAGTCTCACTGGAAACCGCTTCCACCGGATCAAACCTGGCAGAATCGCTGGTGATCGCAGAGGAAAAAAGAAGGATGCAAACAATGGTTGCGCTGGCTCAGTCCTCGCAGTTGAGCTTAGCGGTAATGAGTGGAAACTTGGGCACACCGGCGTTCAAGCCAACCAAGGAGACAAAAGACATCGTGCTGGACCCAGCTTAACCGGAGCATACCGTTCGCATTGGCGCCGGCCTGAATGAGGCATAGGAAAGCGCGCTCGTCAGCTTCCTCCGTGAGAATCGGAATATCTTTGCCTAGTCTACTGATGATTTGGTAGGTGTTCCGAGGGAGCTGGCTGAGCACTCTTTGACTGTCCGGAAGGATGCTAAGCCGGTAAGGCAGCCCTTACGCCGGTTCGCCGAAGATAGGAGAAAAATCATTGGAGAAGAAGTGACAAAGTTGTTGGTTGTCAGTTTCATCGTAGAGGTACTGCATACTGAGTGGCTAGCCAATCTGGTGCTGGTCGAGAAGAAGAAGGAGGAAAACCTTGAAGCGAAAGCTCCAAAGGTGTAGCGCATGTGCATCGACTACACCAACGTGAACAAAGCTTGCCCAAAAGATCCTTTCCCTTTACCCCGGATCGATCAAGTGATTGATTCCACTGCAGGTTGTGAGTTGTTGTCTTTCTTGGATGCTTATTCCGGTTTCCATCAAATTCCCCTGAAAAAGGAAGATCAAATAAAAACTGCGTTCATTACCCCGCACGGGGCTTATTGCTATGTCAATATGCCTTTCGGTTTGCGCAACGCTGGTGCAACGTACCAGCGCTGTATGCAAAAATGCTTGTTTGATCAAATTGGAAAAAATGTGCAAGTCTATGTGGACGATGTCGTGGTAAAAACTAAGGTAAAAGAAACCTTGATCAATGATCTCCGGCAAACATTTGATAACTTAAGAAGATTCTGGATGAAACGTAATCCGGCAAAATGCACCTTCGGTGTCCCCGCCGGCAAACTACTTGGTTTTCTCGTATCAAGCCGGGGCATTGAGGTTAATCCGGTAAAAATCCGGGCAATCGAAAGAATGACTATACCACAAGATCTCAAGGATGTGCAAAAGTTTACCGGAAGCTTGGCATCGCTAAGCTGGTTCATAAGCAGATTGGGAGAAAAGGCTTTGCCGCTCTATGCTTTGATGAAAAAATCCGATACTTTCGTCTGGACCCCTCAGGCGGACGCAGCATTTAAAGAGCTAAAAACAATGCTAGCCACTGCACCGGTGTTGGCTTCACCTTTGGAAAGGGAACCCATGCTGCTGTACATAGCAGCAACCAACCGGGTTGTAAGCGTTGTGGTTGTGATGGAAAGAGAAGAGGAAGGAAAAACCGTGCAGAGGCCGGTATACTACCTGAGCGAGGTGCTCTCCCTCTCAAAACAAAACTACCCACATTTCCAGAAAATGACCTATGGCGTGTTCATGGCCGCCATGAAGCTTAATCATTACTTTGAGGAACACCCCATGAAGGTGGTGAGTGAGGCACCCATTTCAGATATCATGTGCAACAAAGACGCTAGTGGCAGGATTGCAAAATGGGCAATTCAGGTATCACCGTACGTGTCGGTATACGAAAGAAGAGATGCCATAAAATCGCAAGCCTTGGCTGATTTCCTGGTGGATTGGGCGGAAATGCAATACAAGCCGCCGGAACAAAAAATAGAGTACTGGAAGATTCACTTTGATGGATCCAAACTTAAAGAAGGTCTGGGTGCCGGTGTGGTACTCACCTCACCAAAAGGAGATCATCTCCAGTATGTTTTGCAAGTGCATTTCAGGGCATCAAACAATGTCGCTGAATATGAGGCTCTAATCCATGGACTTAAGGTCGCAAAAGAAATCGGTGCACACCGGATCATTTGTTATAGTGATTCGGATCTTGTGGTGCAACAATGTTCCGGAGATTGGGACGCAAAAGATGCCAACATGGCATCATACCGGTTTCACGTGCAAAAGATTGCCGGCTTCTTCGAAGGGTGCGAGTTTCACCATGTGCCACGAGCGGAAAATGAAGCCGCGGATGCTTTATCCAAGCTGGGCTCATCTAGGCAGGAAATTCCTCCCGGAATAGCCTTGGCACACTTGAGAGTACCATCGATCAAACCGAGTCCGGAATCGGAGTCAATTTTCGTACCTGAATCACATATAGTACCAAGAGAGAATTCCTTATTTGACCCTGGCTGAAGTTTGCCTTCCTTTTTTGGCCCTGGTAAATTTTTGCTTCCTTTCTTGACCCACAAAATTTGGTTTGGTTCCTTATTTGACCTTTCCGTCAATTCTGTTAGTTACCCCGTCAAACTTTTTTGAGGTGGACTTTTATACCCCTAACTGCATCGATAGATCACGAAACAAAACAGAAAATAAGGAAAAAGCCCCGACCCCGACCGCCCAACCCCGATGGCTCGACAGAGGCCGCTCGCTGCAGTGCCTCCAGCACCACCACCATTTCTCGCCGTCCTCGCCCAGGACTCGCTGCCGTACACCACGGCCCACGCCCAGGACTCGCCGCCGTTCCCCACGGCCCACGCCCAGGCTACACCGCCGCCGTCCCCCACAGCCCACGCCCAGGCTACACCGCCGCCCGCCCTCCAGGCCTACCAGGAGCCCACAACACCCAGGGATTGTTGGAACCGCGCTTGAATTGCTTGAACGAGGGAGACCGCCGCCGCCGGAGGTGCGCAAGGCAGCCAGTCAAGTGGTAGAGAGGTGCCGCGGGACAGCTTGTAGTAGTGCGAGCTCGCGGCCGCGGAGGTTTCGAAGGGTGGTGGAGCTACGCGCCGGTGATCGCTTCGAGCAGCGTGAGCGCAGGAGCTCCGGAACGAGGAAATCCATGGCGGCAGCGGTGGGGAATTGGAGGTGGGCAGTGGTGTTCAGCGACAGAATTGGAAGAAAATAAGATGAGGATGCAGAAGAATAGAAAAATGGAAAGGAACGAGGGTGGCCCCAGGATGCTGTCTACGTGATGCTAGAAAAGGAACGCGGCCAGGCGGCCAGCCTGGAACGACCAATGTTTCGCGGGCCGATCGGTGGGCTGATACACATTTCCTCAATTGGAAGGACGCGTTCCTGTGGAATTAAAGGGTTTTCCTTTTTTAAATCTAATTAAATTAAATATTGCAGCAGGGGCAAAATTGTAATCTTAGATATCTACATAACACCGTTAGTGCTTAAATTGTACTAGAGGGTCAAATAAGGAACCGATCAAACTTTGTGGGTCAAGAAAGGAAGCAAAAATTTACCAGGGCCAAAAAAGGAAGGCAAACTTCAGCCAGGGCCAAATAAGGAATTCTCTCTAGTACCAATGGATATCGAAGAAGGAAACCCGGGGTCTGTTCCGGTAAACTCGGGGATTACGGTGTCCATACCGGAGGAAGCAATGCTAGTGGATAGCATGGAGATAGACGTACCGATATTTCTGGTTCGAGAAGCACCATCTTGGGTTAAACCTATTAAGGAATTCCTGATCAACGGCATCTTGCCGGTTGACGAAAATGAATCCAGAAGGATCCAGAGGAGGTCCAAAGCATATACCATCATCAATGGCGAGGTGTACAAGAGAAGTGTTACCGGTGTCCTTCAAAGATGTGTGGAACCGGAAGAGGGAAAAGAAATGCTTGTGGAGATTCACCAAGGGTAATGTGGGCACCACGCTTCATCAAGGGCGCTGGTGGCAAAAGTATTCCGGCATGGGTTCTACTGGCCCACTGCTTTGGAAAATGCTGAGGATTTGGTAAGAAACTGCAACGGGTGCCAGAGGTACGCCAAGCAAAATCATACCCCGGCATCCGGTTTGAAAACTATACCATTAACTTGGCCGTTTGCTGTTTGGTGCCTTGACATGGTTGGCCCATTCAAAACTTCAAGGGGAAGCATGACCCACATCTTGGTGATGGTGGATAAGTTCACCAAGTGGCTGGAGGTAAAGCCTATCGCAAAATGTGATGGGCATACGGCGGTGAAATTCCTAAAAGATGTTATCCTGCGGTATGGGTATCCGCATAGCATCATCACTGATAATGGCTCAAACTTTGCCCAAGGTGAATTCAAGCGGTTCTATGAGGATAACAACATCCGGTTGGATTTGTGCTCGGTGGCACACCCACAAGGCAATGGCCAAGTAGAAAGAACAAATGCGCTGGTGCTTTCCGGTATAAAACCAAGGCTTATTGAACCACTCGAAAAGACACCAGGCTGTTGGCTTGATGAACTGCCATCAGTGTTGTGGAGCATAAGAACAACTCCAAACCGGTCTACCGGATACACTCCATTTTTCATGGTTTATGGGGCAGAGGTCGTGATACCAACTGACATCATGCATGATTCACCAAGGGTTCAGCTCTATACCGAAGAAGAGGTAAAAGAGGCCCGAGAAAATGATGTGGACTTGCTAGAGGAAGCAAGAGAACTGGCTTTGGCAAGAACAGCCATTTACCAGCAAAACCTCAGACGCTGTCATAGCCGGAAGGTTAACCCGAGGGTGTTCCGGGAAGGAGATCTGGTGTTACGCCTAGTGCAACGCACTGAGGGACGCCACAAACTCTCACCTCCGTGGGAAGGACCGTTCATTGTGAGCAAGGCTCTGCACAATGATGCCTATTACTTGATCGATGTACAGGAATCAAAGAAGGGAAAGGCGGACAAATCCGGAGATGAGACCAAGCGTCCGTGGAACATAGCTTTGCTGCGTCCTTTCTATTCCTGAAGATGTGCTGTAAGGAGTTCTTTTTTTGTACCTTATATGCTATGAATAAAAGATGTCGAAACCTCGAATGAATCTCGGGGACTACTCCTACTGAAATTGCATGCAATATGTTTATTTTTTCAGTTTACCGGTTGCTTGTTGAACATTTTTTTCTTTCCGGTATAGTAACGTGCTAAACCTACCGGAGTCTTCGACTCTGCTGCTATCCGCAACCCGGCTTCATGGCAAGCAAGATGAACCGGTAGGAATTAAGCACGTGAACCACGGAAAGAGGGAGTGGGAATGAACAATCCGGAAAAGTTTAACTAACCCCGGTTATACCGGTTTTTTGTGAAAATTTCGAGTTATTTCTATGTTCGAGAAAGTGCTTGCTTGGCAAAAGAACTTTGTAACTCATACGCGAAAACACCCAAAGAGGTAGGCAGAGGCAAAGCAAAAGAACCAAGTGTGCATCGAATTGGATGCGGAAACAATTCCGGAATCTTTGCAGTACAAGATAAAAGCAAACAATAAGTAAAATGCAAAGATAGCATATAAACTTAACTTAATAAGCTACCGGTTAAAAAGACACCGGCATAGAAGTTGTAGCACAACCAAAAGAAATATTAAGTTTTATCTTACAACTTAAACCCCGGCATTCCGGGGTAGAATTTAACGGGCTGAAGTTTTTGAGACATTCAGGGGCAACACATGCATAACAGGAGAAATTTAAGCAACAGGGGGCTGCGCGCCGGCTTCAGGAGCTTCCGAGGGAGCGTCGTCTTCGCCAGCTTCTTCATCCTCCTTGTCCTCGACTTCTTCCTCGTCGTCAGAGAGTGCATCCTTGACGTCGGGAGGAGGAGGGATGAAGGTGTGCACATGGGCGAACTCCGCTATCCGGTAGGCGCGGTCCTGGCGCTTGGCGGTGCGGATTGGATCTGTGTCGGTGGGAGCATCGGCGCGGAGGCTATGGAAAGCATCCAGGTCCAAGTCATCATACCAGGAGCAGGCGATGCGCAGCGCCGCATCCTCTCCGGCACGAGCCGCTGAACACTTCCACTCACGAATCCTCCGGTCGGCGTCCTTCAGGCGGTTGGCGGTGAGCGTGACGTTGGCTGGCACCGGCTCCCCAGGCCACATCACTTTGCAGATTTGGATAGCAACATCCGGAAGATCAGCAAGATGCCGATCCACAGAGCGCATGTGCTGGACCCGGGCGGAGAGCGCAACCAGATGGTCATATGGATCCCAGGGCGCATCCGGGTTGGCCATTTCTTGCTCCACCCTGCGTTCCGCCACCTTGTTGTGAGCATGCGCCTGGGAGTCCGGAAAGAGCCCTACAAGAAAAAGAAAAAAGATAAGGACATGATACCGGAAGGTATAAGTTTATAAGCAAAAGACAGAAGAAAAAAGGGACTTACTGAGGGCAAGCGCGTCAGTCTGCACAACCAACCGGTCGTACTCCTTTTGCTCCGCCTCTAGGAGGGTGATCCGGTGTTGGGCCGCTTTCCGCGCCCGCTCTCCTCCTCCAGCTCAGCCCGCAGCACCATGGTGGAATCAGTGCACTCCTTTAGATTATCATCCAGCTTGGCCTCGGCTGCGGCCTTGGCCTCCTTCCGCTCCCGGTCATGCCGGAGCTCAGCCTGCACCAGCTTTTCCTTCAGCTCACCTACAAGGCTCTTAACCTTGTGGTGTTCCGCGGCAAGCTGCTCCTTTTCAGCTGGAATCCGGAAAACAAGCGTGAACAAAAAATAACCGGTAGGATGAGGAGAAACAATTCAACCGGAAAAGGAAAAAATACCTTGAAGAGTGGCAAGCTGAGTTTTGAGGGCTTCGATGGAGGCTTCCGGGACAGCTGTTATGCAAAGAATTTATAAGTAATAAAGGGAAAAGCAACCGGTAAAAAGAAGCCGGAGGTACAAGAACTAACCTTGGCAATGGTTGTGGGCCTCAGCGAGGTACCGGTGCTCCCACAAAAGCTCCTCAAAGAGGCGCTTCCGGGCGTCCGCCGTGCTCTGTTCAGGTAAAAAATAACGGTAAAAAGATGCCGGTTTTTTGTGTTTCTAAGAAAGTTTCGCGCTAAGAGCTATGCTCTCAACCTGAAACTCGGGGACTGGGAAGATATACATAATCTTGACAGAATGAAAACCGGCATGGATTAAAAGAACTTTGAGGTTTTGTGCAACTTACCACAACGTTGTTGGTAGCATCGTGCCACGCGTTGTCAAATTCCTTGACCGCGCGCCGCAGCCGGCTGAAGTGCTGTCCGGTGCTCCGGGGGCCGGCAGGATCGATGGCCGGTAGCTTATCCTTCCCCAGGCCGCGCGTCGCTGGGGTCACATCCGCTTGATTCCACTTCTCAGCGTAATCAAGGAGATGCCCCAGGTTGGCTCCTCCGCGGGTGAGCTCTGTAATGCGGCCTAGCTGAGCTGAAGCTGTTTCTCTGGCCATGATAGCGGCGCGACTGGAGTGCAGTGTAAGGGACTGCGGGCCGGAGGAGAAGGAGCTGGCAGCGGTAGCTTATTTCTTGGAGAGCTTGATGCCCCCCGGAGCCGTAGGCTTGGCCGTTGTGGGCGCTTGGCTCGGCGGCGGAGTTGGCTTCGCGGCGGCTGGCTCGCCGGTAGAGGAAACTGGTGGAGGTGCTGGCGCGGTTTTGGTTGGCGCAGGAGCCTCAGGAGCGTCCTTTGCTGGAGCAGAACTTGCCGGCTCGGAAGAGTCCGGCGCGGCCTTGGAGGGGGAGGAATCAGTAGGAGCCTTCTTCTTCTTCTTCGGGGCGGAAGGAACCTGAGGTTCCGTCCTCCCGGCGTCTTCAGTGCCGGCGCCGATGTTGCTGGCGCCGGTGTCTTGGGTCTCTGGAGGGGAGACGAGGTCCTCCTCCGCGCGGTGATCTGAAGGTGTAGGGGCCGCGCGCCCCGCACTTGTGGTGCCTCCCAGAGGGGAGGCAGAAAGGTTGCCGGCACCAGTTGGTGCCGGGCTTGGTTGAGGAGGAGTTGAGGTCCTCGCGGTTTCCTCAGAGCTCTCCGGCCTCATGCCGGAGGCCCTCTTGGAGATCTTGAGCGCAGGGCTGAAGAAGATAGAAAAAAGAGAGTTTCAGAAAAAGCAACTGGGAAAAAGGAAGCTCGCATAAGAAAAGGGAAAAAAGAAACTCACCCGGAAGAAACCGGCATCTCCCGCTTCCGGTAGTGCTTCGTGGAAACCTTCTTCCCGCCAACCACTTCCTGCCGGGAGTGCTTGGCGGGAGGAGCCTGGCTCGGACCGGCATCCGACGCCGGTGCCTTGTTCTTCTTGCCCTGGGAGGCAAGTTTCTCCAGGAACTCATGGCCGACCTCAGCTTGAAGAGGGACCGCGCGCTCCACAACCTGTGGGTTGGCGCTGGCTGAGGGTGCATCTACAGAAAGACAGTATATGAGGAAGTGAAAGAATAGAATACCTCAAGAACAGTGACTTCATCGTCAGAACCGGAGTCCGCGGTAGAAAAGTTACCGGAGCGCGAAGCATGGGTGCCGCCCATCTTGAGCTCGGTCCAGTGAACGTATGGATCCGGGTCCACCTCGTCCAAGTCCCGCTTGCGGCAAGGACCTCGCTCCTCCGCGGCGATGCGACGGAAGCGCTCCTTTGCCTGAAAAAGGGTAAAAAGACAGTTAGCTATATAACAAAAGCTGCCGGAAAAACAATCCGGATTGCACAAACTCTTACTTTAGGAGTTGTAGGAAGCCCCACTCCCAGTCCATCGGCATGTCCGTTTGGAAAATCTGCCTAGCCTTGAGGACTACATCCTCCTTGCTTGAGGGGAGGCCGGTGATCTTGGTGGGATCACGGGGGCCGCACATCTGGCTGATCTTGTGAGACCGCCGCTGGAGGGGAAGCACCCGGCGAGAGATGAAGGTGCGGATGATGTCATCGGAGCAGATGTTCGTGTCCTTCATCAGCTGCTCCATGAAGCGAACAATCCGGTTGGTCTCAATGTGATTGTTCCCCGGATTGAAGCTCTAGTTGGCCTTCGTGGGCGTCCCCGGATTGTAAGCCGGCAGATTGATGAGATCTGTGGCACCCTTGTTCTTCACGTAGAAGAAGGTCTCTTGCCATGCCCGGCATGACTCGAGACCGGAGAATTTAAAGAAAGGGCTCCCTTGGCGGGAGCCGATGATGCAAGACCCGCATTGAACGCGAGGCTTGGGTTTGGGAATGTCTTTGCCTTGGACCGAATTGATCCGAAGGCTAAAGAAGCGAGCAAAAGCTTCTTTTGTGAGAAGGAGGCCAATGTAGCCCTCCATGAAAGAAACTTAGCAGGAGAGGTAGAAGATGGCATTGCCAGGAAGATGGTGGGGTTGGAGTTGGTAGAAGTCAAGAAATTCACGAAAGAATTTGGAAGCAGGAAGGCCGAAGCAGCGCTCGAAATGAGCAAGGAAGACCACGGACTCACCGGGTTCAAGCACCGGTTCCACCTCGTCGCGCGGAAGCCGGCAAGATACTTGTGCCGGTATCCTCCGGGAGCGGTACAGCCAGTCGATCTCCGGTTGTGTCACATCCGAGCCCTTCCAGGCTCCGCGGGTGATTGGAGCAGGATTCGCTCCAGAACCTTGGCCGGAGTTGCTGGCCTCTTTACCCCTACCGGTTGCGGCATCCGGAACGTTTGAAGAGGACTCCATCTGGCCGGCAGAGGTTTGTTCCTCGAAAGATATGGAGAGGGTCTCGCTACGAGAGCTGGTAGTAGAAGACTCAGATAGATAGTCTTCACTAGACATGCAAGTCTAAAAGACACCGGAGTCTACCTAAAAACAGGTTTTCACGGATCTAGCCTTGCGCGAAGATCTACGAGTAAGAGAAAAACCAGGGAAAAAGAAAAAGTAAATTCCCACCCGGCCAAAGAGCAGGAAGGCAAAAGGGAGAAAGCAAAGAGGCATTGAGGCTAACCTGAGGTGGCGCGAGATGTTGAGGTCGACGGTCGCCGGGGATGCGGTGGACTCACGGTCGCCGATGAGGTTTGGCGAGGAGGAAGAACGAGGGTCGCCGAGGAGCGCCCGAAGCAGCAACGGCGGAGACGCTGCAGAGGGTCTCTGTGGGATGAAGCTTGACGAAGTGGTTGAGGAAGATCACCGGAGGAAGGAGCCCTGGCGACGAACGGCGGCGGCGAAGGCGCAAGGGGGCAAAGAGCTCTGGGCGCGCGAGGGAGTTGTGAATGCGGAGAAAGGGAGAAGAAGGAACCGCTCCCCCCTTAAATAGGAAGAGGAAGTAGTGGGCTGGCAACCGCTGGGCCGCGGCGGTTCTGTTCGTGGGCCGCCACGTGGCACAAGGATACACGCGCGAAAAACAAAATGCCACAGGGAGGCCGCACAGATCCGGAACGGCAGCGAGGATCCGGTGCGGCGCCATAAATGCTAGCGCAGAAGCCGAAGGGAAGTGACCCCTGGCACTGGCGCGTCAGAAACAGTGCGCATGTCACTGACAGGCACTGTACCCGAGAAATTCTTGACTTCACCGAGGAAGAGTTTAATGTCATAGATACCGGAAGGATCCGGAAAGAAAGAAAGAGAAGGTCTGGCAGAGATGCCGGAAGAATCGAACCGGGTGCCGGAAGGATTGAACCGGTACCTTGTGAGATGGGAACCTGGCATGGTCCGTCGGATAAGATCCACCGGACTATACCAGCTTTGGGGACTAATGTTGGGGGATGACCCCCGGTATGCCAAAGGCATGCCAAACCGGATGGTTTGGGCTATCAAGATACCGGTTTAAAGTTTATTCCGGGTTGTGAAGCTAAGCTTTCGGCTAAGTAAATCTTACCGGTATCCCCGAGAGGGGTATACCGGAATGAGCTAAGAAGACACCGGATAACCGGTAAGAGGTGCACTGTAGCACGTCGGCAAGACTGGTCAAAGATTCTCTCGAGAGCTAGAGGACAAGGATGAGCTAAGCAAAGTAGCTTTAAACGAAGCCCTGACGCCAAAGAGGAAGGTGACGATAAAAGCATCCGGTGGACGTCAGCCTCCCTGATTAAAGAGATACCGGCGTCACCTATGATTAAAGAGGCTTTGTAAAGTAGTTTGTCTAGTCAAAGATTCCATTAGGGTTTCCCAGGGTTTCTTCCCCTGTAAGCCACTCTCTCCCCTATATAAGGAGAGGGGGCACACCCCATCGCGGGCATGTACGATCTTATATCCAAAAACCTGTAAGCCCTTGTGATCAATAAATAAAAAGATCTGAAAGGGAGAGAAGCTCTAGTGTTCTTCTTCTTCTACCTCTGGCCAAGGCCAAGTCCTTAGGAGATCCATCCATCCTTACCAAAAACCCTCACCCGAATCCTCTAGCGCCCATTCGGCCCCAACTTAAGCCATCCTATGGCATCAGCTGTTCACCATGACGACACATGATGCAAGAGCTTAAACATGATCTTATTTGAGCAAAACAATTGCCAAGTATCAAATTATTCAAGACAATATACCAATTACCACATGAAGCATTTTCTGTTTCCAACCAAATAATAATGAACGAAGCAGTTTCAACCTTCGCCATGAACATTAAAAGTAAAGCTAAGAACACCAGTGTTCATATGAACGAGCGGAGCGTGTCTCTCTCCCACACAAGGAATACTAGGATCCGATTTTATTCAAACAAGAACAAAAATAAAAACAAACAGACGCTCCAAGTAAAGCACATAAGATGTGACGGAATAAAAATATAGTTTCACTAGAGGTGACCTGATAAGTTGTCGATGAAGAAGGGGATGCCTTGGGCATCCCCAAGCTTAGATGCTTGAGTCCTCTTGAAATATGCAAGTATGAACCACGGGGGCATCCCCAAGCTTAGACTTTTCACTCTTCTTGATCATATTGCATCATCCTCCTCTCTTGATCCTTGAAAACTTCCTCCACACCAAACTCAAAACAAACTCATTAGAGGGTTAGTGCATAATCAAAAATTCACATATTCAGAGGTGACATAATCATTCTTAACACTTCTGGACATTGCCCAAAGCTACTGAAAGTTAATGGAAGAAAGAAATCCATTCAACATAGCAAAAGAGGCAATGCGAAATAAAAGGCAGAATCTATCAAAACAGAACAGTCCGTAAAGACGAATTTTTCAGAGGCACTTAACAGGCTCAGATGAAAATGCTCAAAACTAATGAAAGTTGCGCACATATCTGAGGATCACGCATGTAAATTGGCAGATTTTTCTGAGTTACCTACAGAGAGGCCTACTCAAATTCGTGACAGCAAGAAACTTGTTTCTGCGCAGAAATCCAAATCTAGTATCAACTTTTCTATTAGAGACTTTACTTGGCACAACAATGCAATAAAGTAAAGATAAGGAGAGGTTGATACAGTAGTAACAACTTCCAAGACTCAAATATAAAAAAAAGTGTAGAAGTAAAATAATGGGTTGTCTCCCATAAGCGATTTTCTTTAACGCCTTTCAGCTAGACGCAGAAAGTGTGAATCAAGTATTATCGAGAGATGAAGCATCAACATCATAATTTGTTCTAAAACTAGAATCAAAAGGTAACTTCATTCTCTTTATAGGGAAGTGTTCCATACCTTTCTTGAGAGGAAATTGATACTTAATATTCCATTCCATCATATTAATAATAGCACCAACAGTTCGAAGAAAAGGTCTTCCCAAAATAGTGGGACAAGATGCATTGCATTCAATATCCAAGACAACAAAATCAACGGGGACAAGGTTATTGTTAACCGTAATGAGAACATTATCAATCCTCCCCAAAGGTTTCTTTGTAGAATTATCAGCAAGATTAACATCCAAATAACAATTTTTCAATGGTGGCAAGTCAAGCATATTATAGAGTGTAGTGCGGCGCAACACCAGGGATTCCGGCGCCAACGTAACAGTGAGGTTGTCAATCTCACCGGCTTGCTGAAAACAAAGGATTAACCGTATAGTGTGGAAGATGATGTTTGTTTGTGAAGAACAGTAAAGAACAAGTATTGCAGTAGATTGTATTTTAGATGTAAAGAATGGACCGGGGTCCACAGTTCACTAGTGGTGTCTCTCCAATAAGATAAATAGCATGTTGGGTGAACAAATTACAGTTGGGCAATTGACAAATAGAGAGGGCATAACAATGCACATACATATCATGATGACTACTATGAGATTTACTTAGGGCATTACGACAAAGTACATAGACCGCTATCCAGCATGCATCTATGCCTAAAAAGTCCACCTTCAGGTTAGCATCCGCACCCCTTCCAGTATTAAGTTGCAAACAACAGACAATTGCATTAAGTATGGTGCGTAATGTAATCAACACAAATATCCTTAGACAAAGCATTGATGTTTTATCCCTAGTGGCAACAGCACATCCACAACCTTAGAACTTTCTGTCACTGTCCCAGATTCAATGGAGGCATGAACCCACTATCGAGCATAAATACTCCCTCTTGGAGTCACAAGTATCAACTTGGCCAGAGCCTCTACTAGCAATGGAGAGCATGCAAGAACATAAACAACACATATATGATAGATTGATAATCAACTTGACATAGTATTTCATATTCATCGGATCCCAACAAACACAACATGTAGCATTACAAATAGATGATCTTGATCATGATAGGCAGCTCACAAGATCTAAACATGATAGCACAATGAGGAGAAGACAACCATCTAGCTACTGCTATGGACCCATAGTCCAAGGATGAACTACTCACGCATCAGTCCGGAGGCGGGCATGGTGATGTAGAGCCCTCCGGTGATGATTCCCCTCTCCGGCAGGGTGCCGGAGGCGATCTCCTGAATTCCCCGAGATGGGATTGGTGGCGGCGGCGTCTCTGGAACTTTTTCCGTATCATGGCTCTCGGTAAGAGGGTTTTCGCGACGGAGAGTTTAAGTAGGCGGAAGGGCAGAGTCGGAGGAGGCACGGGGGCCCCACACCATAGGCCAGTGCGGGCCCCATGCTAGCCGCGCTGCCCTATGGTTAGGACGCCTCGTGGCCCCACTTCGTATCCTCTTCGGTCTTCTGGAAGTTCCGTGTAAAAATAAGACCCTGGGCGTTCGTTTCGTCCAATTCCGAGAATATTTCCTGTGTAGGATTTCTGAAACCAAAAACTGCACAAAACAGGAACTGGCGCTTCGGCATCTCGTTAATAGGTTAGTGCCGGAAAATGCATATAAATGGTGTAAAGTGTATATAAAACATGTGAGTATTGTCATAAAACTAGCATGGAACATAAGAAATTATAGATACGTTTGAGACGTATCAGGGTTATTCAGTTGTTCTATAGTGATAAGGTTACTGTTCGATCTGTGGTTCTATTTAAGTGTTACTGGTACAACCAAGATCCAAACAAGGGCAAAGGTGCCAGAAATGATGGGTATTTCATATCAGTCAATACTACTGCTCAGTGGTACAAGGATGATCCCTATATTTTGGTGCCTCAAGCGGCCAAGGTACTTTTCTTGGAAGACAGATCTAGAAAAGGATGGTAGTATGTGCAAAAGTTTGTGACAAGGAACATATATGATTTGGATGAGAATGCGGATCCAATAATTGGTGCCCAGTAAGATGATTTCGCTGGTTGTAGGCAAACTAAAGTTGCTGACATTGATGAAACCTCGTTGGATACAGGTATCCTTGCACATGATGGAGAAGTAGATTTCACTGTTGAGGTTAGTATAATCGATAAAGAGATGGATAAACTGAAGCTACCTGGTGAATCTCAGGAGGAGAATGGACACGACGAGCAGGATGAGACCATGCACGAATATCAGAATGAAGACGGAGGTGATGATGATGATGATGATTAGACTCTTGTCTCTGTATCATGCTGTGAGATGAAGAACCATGATTTGTTTTGATTTTTCTATTTGGAAAATATATGAGTCCTGAAGACAATTATCTGTTGGATTGTAATACCATGATGACTAATTATTTATGTTTGTTGTCCTACTAAAAGTTGGTCAAACTTAATTGTGTGCAAGTAATCCCAGGCTGTTTGATTCATAGGGTCATATCCCATAGGAAAATAGAATGATAATAGATCAAACTAATGCAAAATATCTTATAACCACAATCAAATAGAATTTCTCTTGACATAGGATTGAAGTTGGCATGACATCCCTATCATACAGGGTTTTTATTCATACTATGCTACAAATCGAAAATAAGATGGGTCTGCACTTTATCGCGGCAGATAGGGCAGCTGGCGTTCGTTACAAACCAGGAGAATATGCACTTCCTATGGAACGGGTGTTTGCATCCTCGGAGACGCACCGTTGTGCGCCGCGACAGCCCCAGCATGCATATGCTGCAGTGGCCGTCCTCCGGCGCAACTAGGACCCAACTGTCTTGCAGCGCCGGCAAGTTGACGATGAGCCGGTGGCCCACCCTAAGGGTGAGGTCGAAGTGGAGGCCACCGACCCGACGACACGCCTGCTGCCACATCAGGTGCATAACATCGTAAGACATGATGATGTCCCACTCCTCCTCCGTGAGGTTCAAGTTCTTGAGCAGCCATACACGGGCAAGAATCTCGCGCATAGTTCGCACGACATAGCCCCCACTACGCAGCTCCCTCGGAGGCAAGCCAAGATCCAGCACCACCTCTTCGCAGGGTGTAGTGGTGATATCGTCCTCATCCAGTGGGGCAGGGAGGGGGCCGGCCATCCTCCTGAGCTCGTACGTCCTCGAGAAGAAGATGTGCACTGTCATAGTGTACGGGGACGCCTCGCCCTCGCCCACGGCCGGCGGCTCGCCGACAGAGAAGTCGGTCGTGCTTGCCGACACACGGTAGGCATGGAAGACATGTGGGCCAGACTCGATGATGCGCTCGCGTGAGGAGCGCTCTAGTAGGGGCGTCGCCGCCATTGGGGATTCTTCGGAGGGGTGTAGACTAGCGGCTAGTCGACGGTGTGGTGGTTGGTGTGAGATCTCTGGGATGAGGCCAGGGGAAGTGGGCGAAGTGCTCGGGACTAGGGACTCCCCTCAACTTTCCACAGTAGTATAATAATAAGTGGTGGACGAGGGAGACTAGTCCAGAGACTACCCAAAGTTGAGTACAGTAGTAGTAGTACATCATGTTCGAGGGAAAATGCCCAAGATTTGTTATCAAAATTCAAGCTAATTTCGCCTATTTTGTTCTGCCGTTTTTTTCTTGAACACAGTTCTGCCGTTCATTAGAAATCATCCAACGGCCTTAGTCTCTGGGATTCGCTGCTACAGTGTCATCTACTACTTTGTACCCAATTCCAGAAACATCCATAAAGCTATAGATAGCTTTCCTGCTTGTTGGCCCCACCCCATTTTTTTAATCTTTTCTTCCTTATCCCCTTCGCTCATGCTAGCAGCTACTTGCAGCCATTGCTACACCAGCGAGGTGATCTCTATGATAGGCACGGTTTTAGTAAGACAGCAAGTTGTAGATAGCTAACCATGAGACACATGCCTCTCTGGTTGAGATTGAGCTCGCTCTTGTGATTGGGCTCCAATGGTCGAGGTGAGTCACAGCTGCAATGACAGAGGTTTGTGCTGGATGTAGGCACTGGGATAGAATTAATTAGCACAGAGGTGTAACTAGCACTAGATGGAGAAGGCATAGTACACATATCGGACACGAAGTCGCGTCTGGCGAGCAGGTCGCATTCACTTGCATCAGTGCGGTACAACAAAGATGATGAAGAAGTATTGGAGCTTTGAAGGTAGTCAGAAAAGTTACAAAAAATAATACGTGCAAAACTTAACCTGTATAAATGCACATGCATGGATAATTTTACATTTCTGCATGAGAAAGACATGTCAATTTTCAGTAAGACATGGTTTGATTTGTCAAATTTGATGCTCCTTAATGCATTTTAAGTGAAAATTACAAGTTTATTCATTATAATTGCCGATTTTTAACGTTACGTGCAGCTGACTAGCAACCTATAAGTGTGTGATTGCTTGCTTCCAAAATAAGGATATGTAATCATTTTGTATAAGGTAGTACCAATTAGTCGTTATATTGCAGAACTTAAAGAGTTTTGAGAGATTCAACTAGTTGCTACTCCATAAGAATGGTCATGTTGACAAATTTGATCCAGTGTTGAACAGAGCCAAAAACATTTCTAAAACTTGAGCATGGAAGAGGCTAGGGGTAAATGCCCCAAGGCCAACCGAGCCTATCGTAGGTGCCGTCGCGAGGCCGATGTGCTCGTCGCCGGTACGTATCTCCGCTAAATAGGTACCTTAATTTGGGGCGCGCGCGGACGTTGCGCTACCCCGAGCTCGAGACAACGCCGTACCGCTAGCTCTACCCACGATGAGGCATGGCGGCGGCGGCGGAAGGTAAAGCTCCTGCCGACAAACATATTAGGCACAAATGGGCAACCTTCAGTAACAAATGTTCCATTTTTTTGACCCCATGTACCACCTTCCCAATAGAAAAAGTATTGTTCAACCTTCCCCTGTTGGGCCCAATATTTCACTTTTGGGTTGCCAACAAACATCTACATGGTAATTGTTATCGGTCTACTTGCTCCGGCTGTCGAAGCCCAATAACTACAAATGGGCCTTTCTGCTCATGCAATTTCGGCCCTTTTCTAATGAAACACAGATCCTATGATTGGCAAAAAAAAACACAAAGATTCTACATAGAAGTTGTTTTTATTTATTTTGAATTATTGGGTTCCAATTTTTGAAATTGCTCATGCCCAATATGAAAATCCTTGATCGCTCCATACCCACATGGATAACGGTATTTTTAAAAATTCATAAAGTGGATTTGAAATTTAAAACATGTCCTGATAATTCCATGATTTAATCTATCAACTTGCAAGATCTTGGAGCGAAAGAGCTTGTACTAGTCTGCAAAAATAATACCGATAAACCTGTCGTTAACAAGAAATGAAGGTTTATCGTTCAGAGAGGATGCCATGTGGGACCCATGAGACAGTAGCGTCCTCAACGTGTCAAAGAAAAAGGCAAGTAGCTTGAAAATAGGGGTAAAAATAAATCCTAGAAAGGAAACATTTATAGTTCATAGAGGCTGGCATGTGGGACCGATCTGCCAGCAGCATCCTCATTATTTCGAAGTCGGCAGGGATCAGAAGAAAAAGGCAAATAACCAGAAATTAGGGGTCAAAAATAAATCCAAAAAGGAAACTTTTATTCTTCATAGAGATGACATGTGGGACCGACCTGCCAGCAGCGTTTCAAAGGGGGCAGGGGATCAAAAGAAAAAGGCAAATAGCCAGAAATTAGGGGTAAAAAATAAATCCAACAAACGAATGGTTTAATGTTCATAGATGCTGACATGTGGGACCCATGAGCCACCTGCGACCTCAATTTCAAAGGCGGCATATGATCGAAAGAAAAAGGCAAGTGACCAAAAATCAGGGGGTAAAAAAATCTAAGAAAAGAAACTTTATTGTACATAGAGGATGACATGCGGGTCCCATGAGCCAGCACCTTACTCAACGTTTTAGAGGCGGCATGAGATCGAAAGAAAAAGGAAAGTGACCAAATATCAGGAGCAAAAAGTAATTCAAGAAAAGAAACTTTTATTGTACATAGAGGATGACATATGGGTCCCACTTATACAAGCTCTTTCGCTCCAAGATCTTGCAAGTTGATTGTACATAGAGGATGACATGCGGGCCCCTTGTGTCAGCAGCTTACTCAACGTTTCCAAGGCGGCAGGGGATCAAAAGAAAAAGGAAGTAGCCAGAAATTAGCGGTCAAAAATAACTCCAAGAAAGGAAACTTTTATTGTTCATAGAGGATGACATGCGGGACCCATGCGCTAGCAGCTTCCTCAACGTTTCAAAGGCGGCATGAGATCGAAAGAAAAAGACAAGAGACCAAATATCAGGAGCCAAAAATAATCCAAGAAAATAAACTTTATTGTACATAAAAGATGACATGCGTGTCCCATTTTGCAGCAGCGGTGTCAACGTTTCAAATGCGGCTTGAGATCAAAAGAAAAAGAGTATCCAGAAATTAGGAGGTAAAAAAACTCCAAAAAAAGAAAGTTGATTATACATAGAGGATGGCATGCGGGTCCCATGAGTCCGCAACTTACTCAACGTTTCCAAGGCGGCAGGGGATCAAAAGAAAAAGGAAATAGCCAAAAATAAGAGGGTGAAAAAAATCCAAGAAAAGAAACTTTTAAAGTACAAAGGATGACATGTGGGTCCCATGAGCCAGCAGCTTCCTCAACGTTTCAGAGGTTGCATGAGATCGAAAGAAAAAGGCAAGTGACTAAAAATAAGTGGGTAAAAAAATCCAAGAAAAGAGACTTGATTGTACATAGAGGATGACATGCGGGACCCATGAGGTAGCAGCATACTCAACGTTTCCATGGCAGCACAGGACCAACAAAAAAATAGGAAGTAGCCAGAAATCAGGGGGTCAAAAAAATTCAAGAAAAGAAAGATTTCAATTGTGGCCGTCTGGGCCTTCGAACTATCCTGCTGGATGCCTTTGGACTCGTACAATTTCAGCCCACTCCAAAAAAGGAAAGTCCTATGCTTCGCAAAAACAAAAACAAGGAGATTCAACATATAAGTTTGTTTATTTAATAATAAAGATTTATTTTTTCCGTTTAAAACAGCTCAGAGCGAAATACACTATTTATTGTCTCCAAAATAATCAAGATATCACATGTTTCTTGTACGGGGAGGCTGACATCGGGGACCCATGAGCCAGCAGGGTCATCAACGTTTTAAAGACGACAGAGGATCGAAAGAAAAAATAAACCAAAAATTAGTTGGTAAAAAATCCAAAAAAAGAAACATTTTTCGTTCTGAGAGGATGACATGCGGGACCCATGAGGTAGCAGCATCCTCAACGTTTCTAAGGCGACACAGGATTTAAAAAAAGGCAAAATAGCCAGAAATTAGAGGTCAAAATGACTCCAAGAAAGGAAAGGTTTATTGTTCATATAGGCTGACATGTGGGACCCATGAGCCAGCAGAATCCTCAACGTTTCAAAGGCGGCAGGGGTCAAAAATAACTCCAAGAAAGGAAACTTTTACTGTTCGTAGAGGATGACATGCGGGACCCATGAGCCAGCAGCTTACTCAACGTTTCAAAGGCGGCATGAGATCGAAAGAAAAAGGCAAGTGACAAAATATCAGGAGCCAAAGATAATCCAAGAAAAAAGAAACTTTATTGTACATAGAGGATGACATGCGGGTCCCATTTAGCAGCAGCGGTCTCAACGTTTCAAATGCGGCTTGAGATCAAAAGAAAAACAAAGTAGGTAGAAATTAGGGGTAAAAAACTCCAAGAAAGGAAAGCTTTATCGTTCATACAGGCTGACATGTGGGACCTATGAGCCAGCAGCTTACTCAACGTTTCAAAGGCGGCAGGGGATCAAAAGAAAAAGGAAATCGCCAAAAATCAGAGAGTGAAAAAAAACCCTAGAAAATAAACTTTTGTAGTACATAGAGGATGACATGCGGGTCCCATGAGCCAGCAGGTTCCTCAACGTTTCAAACGTGGCATGAGATCGAAAGAAAAAGGCAAGTGACCAAATATCAGGAGCCAAAAATAATCCAAGAAAAGAAAATTGATTGTACATAGAGGATGAAAGGCGGGTCCCATTTTGCAGTAGCGGTCCCAACGTTTCAAATGCGGCTTAAGATCAAAAGAAAAAAGAAAGTAGCCAGAAATTAGGGGGTAAAAAAACTCCAAGAAAGGAAAGCTTTATCGTTCATACAGGCTGACATGTGGGACCTATGAGCCAGCAGCTTACTCAACGTTTCAAAGGCGGCAGGGGATCAAAAGAAAAAGGAAATAGCCAAAAATCAGAGGGTAAAAAAATCCAAGAAATTAACCTTTTATTGTACATAGAGGATGACATGCGGGTCCCATGAGCCAGCAGGTTCCTCAACGTTTCAAACGTGGCATGAGATCGAAAGAAAAAGGCAAGTGACCAAATATCAGGAGCCAAAAATAATCCAAGAAAAGAAACTTTATTGTACATAGAGGATGACACGCGGGTCCCATTTTGCAGCAGCAGTCTCAACGTTTCCAAGGCGGCACAGGACCAAAAGAAAAATGAAGTAGCCAGAAATCAGGGGTGAAAAAAATCCAAGAAAAGAAAGATTTTAATTGGGCTGCATCTGGACATCTGGGCCTTCGAACAATCCTGTTGGGCCTTTTGACTCGTACAATTTCAGCCCACTCCAAAACATGAAAGTTCGGATTTTTCTAAAAAAAATAGGAAAGTTCTATGCTTCGCAAAAACAAAAAAACAAGGAGATTCAACATATAAGTTGTAAAAATAAAGATTTAATTTATCCATTTGCAATAGCTCAGAGCGAAATACACTGTTTATTGTCTGCAAAATAATCAAGATATCACATGTTTCTTGTACGGGGAGGCTGACATTGGGGACCCATGAGCCAGCAACGTCGTCAACGTTTCAAAGGCAGCAGGGGATCGAAAATAAAAAAAAACCAAAAATCAGTTGGTAAAAAAATCCAAGAAAAGAAAACATTTATCGTTCTGAGAGGATGACATGCGGGACCCATGAGGCAGCAGCATCCTCAATGTTTCCAAGGTGGTAGGGGATCAAAAGAAAAAAAGGAAATAGCCAGAAATTAATTAGGGGTCAAAAATAAATCCACCAAAGGAAACTTTTATTGTTCATAGAGGATGACATGTGGGACCGACCTGCCAACAGTGTCCTCAATGTTTCAAATGGGGCAGGGGATCAAAAGAAAAAAGGCAAATAGCCAGAAATTAGGGGTCAAAAATAACTCCAAGAACAACGTTTCAAAGGCGGCATGAGATCGAAAGAAAAAGGCAAGTGACCAAATATGAGGTGCCAAAAACAATCCAAGATTTATTGTACATAGAGGATGACATGCGGGTCCCATTTTGTAGCAGCGGTCTCAATGTTTGAAATGTGGCTTGAGATCAAAAGAAAAAGGAAAGTAGCTAGAAATTAGGGGTAAAAAACTCCAAGAAAGGAAAGCTTTATCGTTCATACAGGCTGACATGTGGGACCTATGAGCCAGCAGAGTCCTCAACGTTTCAAAGGCGGCAGGGGATCAAAAGAAAAAGGAAATAGCCAAAAATCAGAGGGTGAAAAAAACCCAAGAAAATGAACTTTTATAGTACATAGAGGATGACATGCGGGTCCCATGAGCCAGCGGGTTCCTCAACGTTTCAAACGTGGCATGAGATCGAAAGAAAAAGGAAAGTGACCAAATATCAGGATCCAAAAATAATTCAAGAAAAGAAACTTGATTGTACATAGAGGATGACATGCGGGTCCCATTTTGCAGCAGCGGTATCACCGTTTGAGAGGCTGCACGGAATCGAAAGAAAAAGGCAAATGACCAAATATCAGGAGCCAAAAATAATCCAAGAAAAGAAATTTTATTGTACATAGAGGATGACATGCGGGTCCCATTTTGCAGCAGCGGTCTCAACGTTTCCAAGGCGGCACATGACCAAAAGAAAAAATGAAGTAGCCAGAAATCAGGGGTGAAAAAAATCCAAGAAAAGAAAGATTTCAATTGGGCTGCATCTGGACATATGGGCCTTCGAACTATCCTACTGGGCCTTTTGACTCGTACAATTTCAACCCACTCCAAAACAGGAAAGTTCGGATTTTTCTAAAAAAAACAGGAAAGTCCTATGCTTCGCAAAAACAAAAAACAAGGAGATTCAACATATAAGTTTGTTTATGTAAAAATAAAGATTTAATTTATCCGTTTGAAATAGCCCAGAGCGCAATACACTGTCTATTGTCTGCAAAATAATCAAGATATCACATGTTTCTTATACGGGGAGGCTGACATCGGGGACCCATGAGCCAGCAGCGTCGTCAACGTTTTAAAGGCGGCAGGGGATGGAAAGAAAAAATAAACCAAAAATCTGTTGGTAAAAAATCCAAGAAAAGAAACATTTTCGTTCTGAGAGGATGACATGCGGGACCCATGAGGCAGCAGCATCCTCAGGGTTTATTGTTCATAGAGGCTGACATGTGGGACCCGTGAGCCAGCAGCGTCCTCAATGTTTTAAAGGCGGCAGGAGATCGAAAGAAAAAAATAAGCCAAAAATCATTTGGTAAACAAAATCCAAGAAAAGAAACATTTACCATTCTGAGAGGATGACATGCGGGACCCATGAGGCAGCAGCATCCTCAACGATTCCAAGGCGGCAGGGGATCAAAGGAAAAAAAGGAAATATCCAGAAATTAATTAGGGGTTCAAAATAACTTCAAGAAAGGAAAGGTTTATTGTTCATATAGGCTAACATGTGGGACCCATGAGCCAGCAGAATCCTCAATGTTTCAAAGGCGGCAGGGGATCAAAAGAAAAAGGAAGTAGCCAGAAATTAGGGGTCAAAAATAACTCCAAGGAAGGAAACTTTTATTGTTCGTAGAGGATGACATGCGGGACCCATGAGCCAGCAGCTTACTCAACGTTTCAAAGGCGGCATGAGATCGAAAGAAAAAAGCAAGTGACAAAATATCAGGAGCCAAAGATAATCCAAGAAAAGAAACTTTATTGTACATAGAGGATGACATGCGGGTCCCATTTAGCAGCAGCGGTCTCAACGTTTCAAATGCGGCTTGAGATCAAAAGAAAAAAGAAAGTTGATTGTACATAGAGGATGACATGCGGGTCCCATGAGTCAGCAGCTTACTCAACGTTTCCAAGGCGGCAGGGGATCAAAAGAAAAAGGAAATAGCCAAAAATCAGAGGGTGAAAAAAATACAAGAAAATAAACTTTTATACCACATAGAGGATGACATGCGGGTCCCATGAGCCAGCAGGTTCCTCAACATTTTCAAAGGTGGCATGAGATCGAAAGAAATAGGAAAGTGACCAAATATGAGGAGCCAAAAATAATTCAAGAAAAGAAAGTTTTATAGTACATAGAGGATGACATGCGGGTCCCATTTAGCAGCAGCGGTATCACCGTTTGAGAGGCGGCAGGGGATCGAAAGAAAAAGGCAAGTGACCAAATATGAGGTGCCAAAAAAATCCAAGAAAAGAAAGTTTTATAGTACATAGAGGATGACATGCGGGTCCCATGAGCCTGCAGGTTCCTCAACGTTTCAAACGTGGCATGAGATCGAAAAAAAGGCAAGTGACCAAATATCAGGAGCCAAAATAATTCAAGAAATGAAACTTGATTGTACATAGAGGATGACATGCGGGTCCCATTTAGCAGCAACGGTATCACCGTTTGAGAGGCTGCACGGGATCGAAAGAAAAAGGCAAGTGACAAAATATCAGGAGCCAAAAATAATTCTAGAAAATAAAGTTTTATAGTACATAGAGGATGACATGCGGGTCCCATTTAGCAGCAGCGGTCTCACCGTTTGAGAGGCGGCAGGGGATCGAAAGAAAAAGGCAAGTGACCAAATATGAGGTGCCAAAAAAAACTCCAAGAAAAGAAAGTTGATTGCACATATAGGATGACATGCGGGTCCCATTTAGCAGCAGCGGTCTCAACGTTTCCAAGGCGGCAAGGGATCAAAAGAAAAAGGAAGTAGCCAGAAATCAGGGGGTCAAAAAAATCCAAGAATAGAAAGAATTTTGGTTCATAGAGGATGACATGCGGGACCCATGATCCTGCATCGTAAACGGCTCGATCGGAGAGCGTTGAAAGAGATGGCGCGATCGAGAAAAAAACAATGCCAGAGAGGCTTCCATGTGGGCCCTACATCCCTGGGCGGTGCGGATTTGCGTTGACTCGGCCGGCGAACCCGAGAATTCGAGATGCACCGCGTCCCGGGCCACCATACGCGACGTTTTGGCCGTTTTCGTTGGGCTAGGTGGCCTCAAAAACGAGAAAAAAAAAGTTATGACATGCACAACGGAGAGACCAAAATTCGTCGGCCATGGTGCACTGATACGTCTCCGACGTATCGATAATTTCTTGTGTTCCATGCCACATTATTGATGTTATCTACATGTTTTATGCACACTTTATGTCATATTCGTGCATTTTCTGGAACTAACCTATTAACAAGATGCCGAAGTGCCGATTCTTTTTCTGCTTTGGTTTCAGAAATCCTAGTAACAAAATATTCTCGGAATTGGACGAAATCAACGCCCAGGGTCCTATTTTGCCACGAAGCTTCCAGAAGACCGAAGAGGAGACGAAGTGGGGCCACGAGGTGGCCAAACCCTAGGCCGGCGCGGCCTGGCCCTTGGCCGCGCCGACCTGTGGTGTGGGGCCCTCGTGTGGCCCCCTGACCTGCCCTTCCGCCTACTTAAAGCCTCCGTCGCGAAACCCCCAGTACCGAGAGCCACGATACGGAAAACCTTACTGAGACGCCGCCGCCGCCAATCCCATCTCGGGGGATTCAGGAGATCGCCTCCGGCACCCTGCCGGAGAGGGGAATCATCTCCCGGAGGACTCTACGCCGCCATGGTCGCCTCCGGAGTGATGTGTGAGTAGTCTACCCCTGGACTATGGGTCCATAGCAGTAGCTAGATGGTTGTCTTCTCCCCATTGTGCTTAATTGTCGGATCTTGTGAGCTGCCTAACATGATCAAGATCATCTATCTGTAATCCTATATGTTGCGTTTGTTGGGATCCGATGAATAGAGAATACTTGTTATGTTGATTATCAAAGTTATGTCTATGTGTTGTTTATGATCTTGCATGCTCTCCGTTACTAGTAGATGCTCTGGCCAAGTAGATGCTTGTAACTCCAAGAGGGAGTATTTATGCTCGATAGTGGGTTCATGTCTCCGTGAATCTGGGGAAGTGACAGAAATCTCTAAGATTATGGATGTGCTGTTGCCACTAGGGATAAAACATTGGTGCTATGTTCAAGGATGTAGTTACTGATTACATTACGCGCAATACTTAATGCAATTGTCTGTTGTTAGCAACTTAATACTGGAGGGGGTTCGGATGATAACCTGAAGGTGGACTTTTTAGGCATAGATGCATGCTGGATAGCGGTCTATGTACTTTGTCGTAATGCCCAATTAAATCTCACTATACTCATCATAATATGTATGTGCATGGTTGTCAATTGCCCAACTATAATTTGTTCACCCAACATGTTGTTTATCTTATGGGAGAGACACCTCTAGTGAACTGTGGACCCCGGTCCAATTCTCTATACTGAAATACAATCTACTGCAATACTGTTCTACTGTTCTCTGCAAACAATCATCATCCACACTATACATCTAATCCTTTGTTACAGCAAGCCGGTGAGATTGACAACCTCGCTGTTTCGTTGGGGCAAAGTACTTTGGTTGTGTTGTGCAGGTTCCACGTTGGCACCGGAATCTCTGGTGTTGCGCCGCACTACATCCCGCCGCCATCAACCTTCAACGTGCTTCTTGGCTCCTACTGGTTCGATAAACCTTGGTTTCATACTGAGGGAAAACTTGCCACTGTACGCATCACACCTTCCTCTTGGGGTTCCCAACGGACGCGTGCTGAACGCGTATCAAGCTCTTTTTCTGGCGCCGTTGCCGGGGAGATCAAGACACGCTGCAAGGGGAGTCTCCACTTCCCAATCTCTTTACTTTGTTTTTGTCTTGCTTAGTTTTATTTACTACTTTGTTTGCTGCACTAAATCAAAATACAAAAAAATTAGTTGCTAGTTTTACTTTATTTGCTACCTTGTTTGCTATATCAAAAACACAAAAAAATTAGTTACTTGCATTTACTTTATCTAGTTTGCTTTATTTACTACTGCTAAAATGAGTAATCCTGAAGTTGAAGTTCGTACGTTTAAGCAACGGGGGGAAGAATGTTTAAGAGATGCTTGGTATAGAATTAGTGATGCCCATAATAGGTGCACCAAGAAACACTCCACCACTATCTTACTCAGGAATTTTTATGTTGGTATCTCTAGCTGGAATAGGTATGTTCTTGATAGTCTCGCGAAAGGTAACTTCCTAAGTACTCCTGCATTAGAAGCTAGCTGCATTATTGAGAGTCTATTTGGAATACCCCCTATTGATGAAGTTAAAACTGAAATCTCTCTTGAAGATGTTATGAAAAAATTGGAAACCTTAGAGAAAATTTTTCCAAGTATTGAAGCTAAATTGGAAATGTTACTTGATAAAACTGATGAACTTGATAAATCCTTAGGAGGAATTGATGAAAGAATTAGTGTCCTAGGAACTTGTGTTGTCCATGACGATCAAACCAATAGGATTGACGAACTTGAAAAAGCTATGGGAACCTTGGGTTCAACATTTTCTTCTCTTAAATATAAGGAGAAAGCTTATGTGGGTAAGGAGCAAAAGTTTATGTATGTCTCTAAAGTGCCTAAACCAAAGAAGTATTATTATAGGCCTAAAATTGACAAAGCCCTTAGTGCCACTACGGATGGGGGAGCTCATAATAACGATGCACCACCCTCCGATAATACTTGATACACACTTTCTGCGCCTAGCTGAAAGGCGTTAAAGAAAAGCGCTTATGGGAGACAACCCATGGTTTTTACTACAGTATTTTATTTTTATTTTGTGTCTTGGAAGTTGTTTACTACTGTAGCAACCTCTCCTTATCTTAGTTTAGTGTTTTGCTGTGCCAAGTAAAGTCGTTGATAGTAAAGTTCATACTAGATTTGGATTACTACGCAGTTTCAGATTTCTTTGCTGTCACGAATCTGGGCAAAATTCTCTGTAGGTAACTCAGAAAATTATGCCAATTTACGTGAGTGATCCTCAGATATGTACGCAACTTTCATTAAATTTGGGCATTTTCATTTGAGCAAGTCTGGTGCCTCGATAAAATTCGTCAATACGAACTGTTCTGTTTTGACAGATTCTGCCTTTTATTTCGCATTGCCTCTTTTGCTATGTTGGATGAATTTCTTTGATCCATGAATGTCCAGTAGCTTTATGCAATGTCCAGAAGTGTTAAGAATGATTATGTCACCTCTGAACATGTTAATTTTTATTGTCCACTAATCCTCTAATGAGTTGTTCTAAGTTTGGTGTGGAGGAAGTTTTCAAGGATCAAGAGAGGAGTATGATGCAACATGATCAAGGAGAGTGAAAGCTCTAAGCTTGGGGATGCCCCGGTGGTTCACCCCTGCATATTCTAAGAAGACTCAAGCGTCTAAGCTTGGGGATGCCCAAGGCATCCCCTTCTTCATCGACAACATTATCAGGTTCCTCCCCTGAAACTATATTTTTATTCCATCACATCTTATGTGCTTTTCTTGGAGCGTCGGTTTGTTTTTGTTTTTTGTTTTGTTTGAATAAAATGGATCCTAGCATTCACTTTATGGGAGAGAGACACGCTCCGCTGTTGCATATGGACAAGTATGTCCTTAGTTTCTACTCATAGTATTCATGGCGAAGTTTCTTCTTCGTTAAATTGTTATGTGGTTGGAATTGGAAAATGATACATGTAGTAAATTGCTAAAATGTCTTGGGTAATGTGATACTTGGCAATTGTTGTGCTCATGTTTAAGCTCTTGCATCATATACTTTGCACCCATTAATGAAGAAATACATAGAGCATGCTAAAATTTGGTTTGCATATTTGGTCTGTCTAAGGTCTAGATAATTTCTAGTATTGAGTTTGAACAACAAGGAAGACGGTGTAGAGTCTTATAATGTTTTCAATATGTCTTTTATGTGAGTTTTGCTGCACCGGTTCATCCTTGTGTTTGTTTCAAATAGCCTTGCTAGCCTAAAACTTGTATCGAGAGGGAATACTTCTCATGCATCCAAAATCCTTGAGCCAACCACTATGCCATTTGTGTCCACCATACCTACCTACTACATGGTATTTCTCCGCCATTCCAAAGTAAATTGCTTGAGTGCTACCTTTAAAATTCCATCATTCGCCTTTACAATATATAGCTCATGGGACAAATAGCTTAAAAACTATTGTGGTATTGAATATGTACTTATGCACTTTATCTCTTATTAAGTTGCTTGTTGTGCGATAACCATGTTCACTGGGGACGCCATCAACTACTCTTTGTTGAATATCATGTGAGTTGCTATGCATGTTCGTCTTGTCTGAAGTAAGAGAGATCTACCACCTTATGGTTAAGCATGCATATTGTTAGAGAAGAACATTGGGCCGCTAACTAAAGCCATGATCCATGGTGGAAGTTTCAGTTTTGGACAATATCCTCAATCTCATATGAGAAAATTATTAATTGTTGTTACATGCTTATGCATAAAAGAGGAGTCCATTATCTGTTGTCTATGTTGTCCCGGTATGGATGTCTAAGTTGAGAATAATCAATAGCGAGAAATCCAATGCGAGCTTTCTCCTTAGACCTTTGTACAGGCGGCATAGAGGTACCCCTTTGTGACACTTGGTTAAAACATGTGCATTGCGATGATCCGGTAGTCCAAGCTAATTAGGACAAGGTGCAGGCACTATTAGTATACTATGCATGAGGCTTGCAACTTGTAAGATATAATTTACATGATACATATGCTTTATTACTACCGTTGACAAAATTGTTTCATGTTTTCAAAATCAAAGCTCTAGCACAAATATAGCAATCGATGCCTTTCCTCTTCGAAGGACCTTTCTTTTACTTTCATTGTTGAGTCAGTTCACCTATTTCTCTCCACCTCAAGAAGCAAACACTTGTGAACTGTGCATTGATTCCTACATACTTGCATATTGCACTTATTATATTACTCTATGTTGACAATATCCATGAGATATACATGTTACAAGTTGAAAGCAACCGCTGAAACTTAATCTTCCTTTGTGTTGCTTCAATGCTTTTACTATGAATTATTGCTTTATGAGTTAACTCTTATGCAAGACTTATTGATGCTTGTCTTGAAGTGCTATTCATGAAAAGTCTTTGCTATATGATTCACTTGTTTACTCATGTCATATACATTGTTTTGATCGCTGCATTCACTACATATGCTTTACAAATAGTATGATCAAGGTTATGATGGCATGTCACTCCAGAAATTATCTTTGTTATCGTTTTACCTGCTCGGGACGAGCAGAACTAAGCTTGGGGATGCTGATACATCTCTGACGTATCGATAATTTCTTGTGTTCCATGCCACATTATTGATGTTATCTACATGTTTTATGCACACTTTATGTCATATTCGTGCATTTTCTGGAACTAACCTATTAACAAGATGCCGAAGTGCCGATTCTTTGTTTTTCATTGCTTTTTGGTTTCAGAAATCCTAGTAACAAAATATTCTCGGAATTGGACGAAATCAACGCCCAGGGTCCTATTTTGCCACGAAGCTTCCAGAAGACCGAAGAGGAGACGAAGTGGGGCCACGAGGTGGCCAAACCCTAGGGCGGCGCGGCCTGGCCCTTGGCCGTGCCGACCTGTGGTGTGGGGCCCTCGTGTGGCCCCCTGACCTGCCCTTCCGCCTACTTAAAGCCTCCGTCGCGAAACCCCGGTGCAGAGAGCCACGATACGGAAAACCTTGCGAGACGCCGCCGCCGCCAATCCCATCTCTGGGATTCAGGAGATCGCCTCCGCACCCCGCCGGGAGAGGGGAATCATCTCCCGGAGGACTCTACGCCGCCATGGTCGCCTCCAGAGTGATGTGTGAGTAGTCTACCCCTGGACTATGGGTCCATAGCAGTAGCTAGATGGTTGTCTTCTCCCCATTGTGCTTAATTGTCGGATCTTGTGAGCTGCCTAACATGATCAAGATCATCTATCTGTAATCCTATATGTTGCGTTTGTTGGGATCCGATGAATAGAGAATACTTGTTATGTTGATTATCAAAGTTATGTCTATGTGTTGTTTATGATCTTGCATGCTCTCCGTTACTAGTAGATGCTCTGGCCAAGTAGATGCTTGTAACTCCAAGAGGGAGTATTTATGCTCGATAGTGGGTTCATGTCTCCGTGAATCTGGGGAAGTGACAGAAATCTCTAAGATTATGGATGTGTTGTTGCCACTAGGGATAAAACATTGGTGCTATGTTCAAGGATGTAGTTACTGATTACATTACGCGCAATACTTAATGCAATTGTCTGTTGTTAGCAACTTAATACTGGAGGGGGTTCGGATGATAACCTGAAGGTGGACTTTTTAGGCATAGATGCATGCTGGATAGCGGTCTATGTACTTTGTCGTAATGCCCAATTAAATCTCACTATACTCATCATAATATGTATGTGCATGGTCATGCCCTCTTTATTTGTCAATTGCCCAACTGTAATTTGTTCACCCAACATGTTGTTTATCTTATGGGAGAGACACCTCTAGTGAACTGTGGACCCCGGTCCAATTCTCTATACTGAAATACAATCTCCTAATATCGTTCTCTTGTTTCTCTGCAAACAATCATCATCCACACTATACATCTAATCCTTTGTTACAGCAAGCCAGTGAGATTGACAACCTCGCTGTTTCGTTGGGGCAAAGTACTTTGGTTGTGTTGTGCAGGTTCCACGTTGGCGCCGGAATCTCTGGTGTTGCGCCGCACTACATCCCGCCGCCATCAACCTTCAACGTGCTTCTTGGCTCCTACTGGTTCGATAAACCTTGGTTTCATACTGAGGGAAAACTTGCCGCTGTACGCATCACACCTTCCTCTTGGGGTTCCCAACGGACGCGTGCTAAACGCGTATCATGCACCAGCAACCATGGCGCGACTTCAACTTCGTCGGCCATGGCTACTTTTCTTGTAGTGTATGGACCTCCTTATTCTTATTTATCTGAAACATAATGATAAGGGATGTCAGTAATAGATAACAAATTTTACACCGTGATCTAAAATACACAACTGGTTGGCGTAGTACCTGAACCAAGCTGCTTCTGCGCATTGTGGATGCATGCAGCCTCCACCTACACCTCTTGTATGGGCATTTAACTGTGAACCTACCTGGCTCACTTTTAATAACCTCATAATTATTCTTAGAGAGAATGCAATATGTAGTAATTGCATTACGGCAGTCCAACATCGGTTGAAACACGGTGCCTTCTGCAAGCTGAGGATCCTCCCCGTTCCACTCAATTGTTGGCAAGTCATCACCTTCGTAATCGGCTAAAACGAGGCTGTCATTGTTCTCATTCTTCTCTTCATCATCAGTGTCATCAAATCTAGCACCAAAAGCAATATCTTCCATGTATTGATCCTCCATTGCCTCGCCATCGTATCGATCTACCAATTCAGAAACATAAACTCATCCTCATCATCTAGAGGAGAGGGATGCTCAATGTCTCGCATCATCCTCCACATCGATCGTACGAACGATCCGGCTACCACTAGCACTGAGGACAGATGGTGCCGTTGTGGACCTACAAGGAGCGCCCTTGCTACACTATTAGCAGAGGCAGCAGCAGTAGAGAGACATGATGCCCGACCACCTGATGATGCCCCAGCACCAGAGAGAGATGATGCCCGGCCCCTGTCCACATGGATACCAATTTTACCGAACCGGCAAGAAGCATTCAAAGCAAAAAAGAATTCCCAGATTGTCGTCGGAAATTAGTGGAACAAATCTTCCCTCCATGTTGTGGAAATATTCAAAATAAACTGCATCGCCAGAGCTCCAGGTGTACTTAGCATAGATGTTAGCTTTCAAATCCCTCAACGAGATGGTGGTTGCAACCACCGCAGGGAAGTAAAACCCATTCTTATAGCGTTTAGAATCACGCGTAAAGCTAGAATCCATCCTAACCACCAGCCGAAAAGCCAGCGCTGGATCAATCCTATTCGAAAAGCTACGCAGTTAGTTGAGCAACAACGATAGGCGCTCAAAAACTGCCTACTGTTAATTCACATAGGCAGACGATGCTTACCCAGATGAAATCCATGTGTTAGATCCCTCCGATTCCCAATCTTCTCCGCGGTTGAGGGGAAGATTCGGCACACCAGACGGCTGTACAAACTCTACCGCGACAGGGGTAGATCTAGATCTAGTGGAGGCGAAGCCCACTCCGCCTCCCGGGGGTGGTGGCGGGGGCGGGGGCGGCTCGGCGGCGGACGACGCCATAAGGTAGGAGGGCAGGACGGCGTGGCGGCGGAGGGGCGGTGTGTGGGCTCCTCTAGTGTCGGGCGGAGTGGAAAGCTTTGGGTGAGCTCCTCCAGTCAACAGTCAACACAGTTCGAAAGAAACGGTCAATTCAAAACCAACGCGGCTCCCTAGCCGTCACCGGTAATGGTCAAGGCCTCTGACCAGATGGCAACCCTCCCGTCCGAGCGTCTGCGAGGGGTTTCAAACTAGAGGGAGGAGAAAACTGAGGAAAAGTTAAGAGGCTGGGGAAAACTGAGTACAACTAACGAACCAGGGGCACGAAAATAGAAATCCCTATATTGTATGGCCTCTGGAACCTTGGTCGATTATTTTGTCTGCTAGAACTTGGCGCGTCGCGCTGTTCGTTGCTTCTCTGATGATCCTCCCGATTATTTCCGCCACTGTTTCCTCGAAAACCGGCCGCCACGTGGCCAGTATTGTCGTAGCCTGCGTACGAGCGAGAATATTGTCGTCTATTTTGATTATTATTTCTGTTGCGATCCTCTTCGGGTGACCTGTGTCATTTATTATGCATAGCATCTTCTCCATCTGCCCAGCGATTCGCTATGTCCATGAGTTCTGCAATTGTTTTCGGGTTGGATCTACCCAAGTCCTCGATGAAGTCTTTTCGCTGAATTCCCGCGACAAACGCGTCTATCGCTCTTTCATCAGATATGTTTTCAGCAGAATTCTTTATGATATTGAATGTATGTCCTCATCGGTTCACCATACTTTTGTTTGCAGGCCCTTAGCTGCTCTATGGATGCGGACTTTTTATACGTGGAACGGAAATTCTTTATGAATAACTCCTCAAAAATTTCCCAACTATCGATGGATCCTGCTGGTAGCTTTTTTATCCATGATCATGCGGCTCCACTAAGGTGTACTTGAACACTCTGCCTAGCTGTTTCTCTTGATCCGCCCAGCAACTTTACTGTCTCCAGGAAATCAATTATCCAATCTTCGGGATCTTGCAGGTCATCGAACTTTTTATAACCGTCTGGCAACTTAAAGCCAGAAGGGACCCGTGTTCTGTGAACTCGTCGAGTAAAGCAGGGGAGTCCACACATATCCTCTTCCTCGACTTCTGGCGAATATCGCCTGGATCTGTTTTCTCGTGCTTTGTCGACTCTATCTTTAGCTTCTGTATTCCTCGCCATGTCTGCTCGTGGGGAGTCTCGTGCCACCGTAGTGGGTCGAGGACTATTTCTTCTTGGAGCACTTTCGGGTTGTGGTGTACTAGGTCTTGCGAACGTTGTTCACTTGTTCCCATGACTCCAACTCCTATCATGGCCATCTGATACAGTGCTACTCTCGGGTCTCCAGCCGGTAGTTTTGACGCTAGTATAAAGGCTTGCGCCGCCATATACCCAGCTTCCGGTGTTTTGGGAATAATGTTCCCTCTTGTGTCGATTGACATAAAGGACATGTCGAGGTTCTGGGTCAAGTGCTCCCGCTCATGCTCGGGTATATGTTACAGGTGAGATCTTCCTCTATCGTGCGCTGCTCTGTGGTTGTCATCCGAAGTCCTTGATTGTCGACTTAAATCAGCTCTTCGCCTACTTGATGCGGAAGCTGCGGCTTTCCTTTGCTCAAGTATCACCCTTTGTTTCTCCAACTCTCGGCTAGCACGCGCGAGTCTATATTGATATGCCTGCAGCTCTTCCACCGTGGCTGCGATAGTCATCGGATCTGTGCCGTTCATGGCTCTTGTTGCTCTATCCCAGGCTGCTTGCGGAAGTGGTAGCCTCTAGCGAGGTGTAGGCCCAACATATTTGCTGCCCAAACCTCGCGTGAGATCAGCGGGATCGATGTATGGATTTCCCAAATCATCGAAAGCCTCTGATGTTTCATCTTCTTGACGTCTTGCCTCACCAATCACACAAACTTGATGATATGTTGGCATTGTATGTTTATCTTCGGGTTTGGTGACACTGTCGTAACGATCGGCGAAGACCTCCCGAATAGAAATAGATCTGTCGATGAAGTTGAAGTTGTCGATGCTCTCCGAGTCGCTGTCCAGGTCGAACTCTGTGAACGACCCGAAAGACATCCCGCCGATTAGATTGGCGAGATCTCCTCCGGCGGCGGTCTTGACGCAGCTTGTCGATGAGGTTCTTTCATCGCTTGGCTTGGTTGACGATGGTGATCCCGAGAAATCATCATCAGCCGCTAACGGTCCCGAACAAATCGGTGCCGCTAAATGATGTGATCCCTCTTTCCCGACGCAAAACTAGAAGCTCCCGAACTTCATCTCCATTGGCTCTTCAAGATAGGCATATGCATCCAAACGGGCGGGAGGGTGAGGAACAAAATCAACAAGACCAATTTTGATCTGTTCACCTCCATCCATCGCGTTTCTTGCCACCGAAGATGTCGATGATCTTGAACGTGCCATCGAGATCAGCTCCTTGTCGCCTCTAGTTCCCACAAACGACGCCAATTGACAAGGTATTAACTTGTCAATGCCTACAGCTTGTAGACTTGGGTTTTGAGGAAGTAGAGGGCAAGTAGATCTCGAAGGTTTCAGCTGAAAAAAGTGCTAGACTGCTAAAAACTAGGGTTGAGTTTGACAATGAGATCGATCCTTTCTTTGTCCCTCGATTCCCCCTTATATAGGAGGCGGAGCCGAGGGTTTCGTATTACACAAGTTACAATTGCCGGGAGGCTCTTTGAATCCGTCCCGTAGAACTACAAGTCTCTATTCCTAATCTATATCCTATATGCTTGATTGATGAGTTGGTACCAATCCCATGTGAGCATGAGAGCCACTTAGCCCACTTGAGTGCTAGCGATAGTGAGTTGAGCGACTTCCACCTCATATGTGAGATTGAGTGCTTCCAATTGGAGGAGATGAGTGAGACGTCGAGTGAGTTGCGAGAGGTAGTTGATAGGTCCATGGAGGCCATCACATTTGCTAACACCTTAACCTCTCCCTCGTTTGTGTTTCCTCATATTGCACTAGGTTCCATGGATGTTGAAGCGCCGATGATGGACAAGAAGATGTACATGGTGCAAGAAGATCACATCACACCATGCTTCAATGACGATGATGATGTCAACCATGTGGAGCATACAACTACCACAATACCTACATCAAATGAGTCGGACTACCAAGGTAAAACCAAAGGTATTGATGAGACCATGATCCCCCTCGTGGACATGAAAAATGATGAATTGTTTCCTCTTGCTTGCAATAGGAGGAGAACTTTATCTTTCACATGTGTTGTTGACAATGATGACATTAGCTTCCGCATGCTTTGCCCAAAATGTTTGCACAATTCCATGATCCTTGCATCCAAGATTTTGCACAATGGCTCTTTCTTATGCTTGGTATGCAAGAATGCTTATTTTATTGTTCATGAGAAGGCTATCATGACGCATGATGAAGTGTTTCCTCTTGATTGCAATAGGAGGACCACTTGCTCTTTCACATGTGTTGTTGACAATGATGGCATTAGCTTTTGCATGCTTTGCCCTAAATGTTTGAACTATTCCATGATCCTTGCATCCAAGATTTTGCACAATGGCTCTTTCTTATGTTTTGTATGCAAGAATGCTTATTTTATTGTTCATGAGAAGGCCCACATAGCCTTCTCAATTTTGGAAGATTCAAAGTAACCACATGCCACAAAGGCACCACCATGCCATAGGCACACTCGCCATGCATTTTACAAAATCTTGATTGACACTAATGGTGATGTGCACAAGACATGGCACATCATGATGGATGATGTGGTCATATACCATGCACACACGCTTTTTGTTTGGCCTATTGTGTGTATAGGTACAAGAATGACAATCTCAACCTCCACGGAGCATGAGCTAACGAAACGAGCGCTCGAGAGCTACCTCAACAAAGATTTCAACAAGAAGACCGCTCACCACACCAAACCCGACGGCAAGGACGAGATGCATCATCCAACTCATGATATTCATGCCAACGGGTATGTTCATAAAAGCCTTCACCCATGTGTGTTTCCGACAATTCTTGGCATGTTTGCGGTTTGTTCCAATGTTTCATCACCCCTTTTGCGTCTTATGCAACATATCTTGAAACATCTTGTTGGCACAATGGTTGTTGTATGTCTTGATGATATCATCATACACTCCAAGAATCTCAAGGACCATGTTATACATGTGAGAGACACCTTATGCATCTTGTGCCACTTTTCACACAAAAAGTTGCTCTCCTTTGAATTTGCCATTTCATCTATGGCAATTGAAATGGATTATTTGAAACTTGAGGATACTCATACCCGGCTCACGCCAACCATAATTGCCCAAGCTAGAAGTTTCCATAGCTTTGCCATTGTACATAGCAATTTTGAGAATTTTTTTGACACCATTACTTGCCTCTTGAATGTTGCATTTGTTTGGGACAACGCTACACAACACATTTTTGATAACTTTCAAAAGAATTTTGCGCATGAAACACCCTTTGCTTTACCAAATGTTGGCTACACCGACACACTTTATGCCCCCATTTTTGCCAAGTGTCCCTTTGAGAAAGGGCTTGATGCTTCGTATTTTCATGAGAGCTTATTATTCATCGATAACAAAATTTGCAAACCCAAGTTTTCCATTCGAGATTTGCTTTTACCCGAATTCTCGTTTGGACGCGACAATCGCTCTCCACCACTTCATGGGAGAACCGTCATGGACTTCAACAAGGACGCCCGCACCACGATGAACACCCACAAGGATACAAGGGCAACCATACACGAACATGTTCTTCTCCAAGCTACAAGGCTCAATGCCTACATCATCGACAACAAAAATTCCAAGTACTTGGTGAGCATGACATTCACCATCTCGGTTCTCTAACCACATCATGGAGATGAGGAGGAACAAGAGTCGAGGACGACTCTTCCCCAAGGGGGGGAGATATGCAGCCCCACTCACGGACGACACTACATCATGGCCAACTTATCCCCAAAGTGAACCAATGAATCGAGCCAGAGTGGAAGCTATACATGATAAGGTGAATTCACTCCCTTCTACACTTGAACTCAACACAACCTTGGACGGATTGCTACCTCACACCTATGTCTATGTGTCATTAGGTACCAATCTCGTCAAGGACCCAAAGGGAGCGTCAAGGAGCCGAGGAGAGGGAAGCCACATGGTTTAGGGAAGAAGAAGGGAAGACCGAAGGAGAAGGGCTCCTGCCGCCGACCACAATACCAGGCCGGCACTGCCGCCCCCACCAGGTCGGCACTGCCTCCCAACCAAGGCCGGCACTGCCGGTGGACGCACCCCGACACTGCCGCCTGAAGCCTCTGAAGCCCAGCATCGACCAGGGCCGGCACTGCCGCCCCAATACCACCGGCACTGCCGGCCCCACCAAAGACAACTTCATCTCAACCGTCTATTTATCATCTAGGGAAATACTTTATTGTAATGCCATTTTACCCCTTGGACGAATCGGGACCTATATGTATCTCATCCCCCACCTCAATTAGGTTTAGACAAGATTTGAAGCTTAAACTACTTGAGCTTTGTCTCCCTAGAACTATGTTCTTTGTATCAAGGCACTCTTGAGGGATTCTACTCTTCATGGATGATTCAAGGCTTCCCCTTCTTTCATCCAAGTTATAGTTTGGATTTCCATCACCAATCTCTCACTTCTTAGATTCTACCCAAGGGCCTCTCTAAGAAGTGGTTCTATTGGCTTGGTCTAACCTACCAAGGGAGTAAATTTGGTTTTTGTTGGGTTGTGTGTGTTTTAATTCGAGTTTTTATGTGTTCTTGCCCTTTCCCATCTTTCCCCATCCACACACTTGGTCAAATTCGTGAGATCTGGGCACTCCCTAGCCCTTAGGCCTCATCAGTTGTTCTTCACTGTTTATCAAATATTTGGATGGATTTGAGGGACATCTTCACAAGGTGATCAAATCTCTGATTGCCATGGTGAATAAATATGAAGACATATAATTTTCTGATGGTTTCAGTATTTAGCTAGTCTAGGTGTTCTCCTGGCTTTCTAGGTGATTTGTGCTAGTTCTTCTTGGTCCGTTGTGCTATTTCCTTTATATTGCTATATAGTTGTACATTGTACCAATTGGCTAGTACTCATTTATCTATTGGCTGGGTCGACTGCTAGGTTATCTATCCCTAACCAAGTGATGCTTAACCCTTTGTGAATTACTACTATGTGTGCTCCTTGGATGTGATGATATACCTATTTCAAGCTTTTAGGTTATATGATTGCTTGTGGGTTGTTGATCTGTTGGTTCAACACTTCTCCTCCGAGCTCTTGCTTGTTATCTCGCACCTACTCATGGCTTTTGCTTAATTTAGTTATAGGACATCAACTAGTTGATGTGGTGTTCTTGATGAATAGTTCAAGAACTATTGTTGTTATTGAGGCTCCGATGGTTGGTGTGTGGTTGTCGATGGATACTTGTGAGCTGTTGTGAAATGCTATTTTAGCATTGGCAATGCTTGCCTGTGTCGACGCGTGCTCCTGTGACTCATCCTATTACTAAGCTGGGTGTGTGCAAGCTCTTTTGCGAGTAAGCTGCTTGGTAACTTGGGATAGCTTCCTCTCCAGACTATCTCCAAGCTCTTTTGCGAGTAAGCTGCTTGGTAACTTGGGACAACTTCCTATAATAACTCTATTTTCCTAATCCGAAGACTTCCAACCTTCTGGCCCTCCAAAGCTTCTAGTCCATGTGACGAGGGTTTAACTCGTCAATGCCTACGTATTGTAGACTTAGGGTTTCGTAAAAAGTAGAGGACAAGTAGATCTTGGAGGTTCAGCCGAACAAAGGTGCTCAACTCAATATTATGGTGGTTAAGGTTACAATGGTTTCGATCCCTTCTGTCTCCCTCAGCTTCCCCTTTATATAGGAGGCGAAGCCGGGGCTTTTCCGTGTCGTACAAGTTGTAAACTATCGGGCCGCAATGGGATTTTCCTATATTAATACAGGTTCCCTATTACAACTCTACTTTCCAAACCCGAAAGCCTTCAACCTTCTGGGCCTCCCAAGCTTCGAGTCCATGGGCTTCATGCTTTCCGATAGACCCAGGGTACTTATTCGACATGCATGTTAGGCATACCTATGTCAGTAGCCTCCCGATATTTTGCTTGAATCGTAGAGTCGAGTAAAATCTCCATCGTACGTATGTTTAATAAAGCTTTCGAGTTATGCTAAATTTTTACTCAATGTCTATTTTGTACGGGGATAATGATAAATGAGGCTGGTTCATGTGACGGATCAGGTACCAGTTAATTGCTCTCGTGGCAAACCCGCATAAACCTACTTCAAGCTCAATTCCCTGGACTCGAACCCGAAATACTGGCATAACTCGATACGTGTCACTTCAGGACTTATCGTGAATCGAATTCCAGCTTATTTTATCGAGTACCCAATGCGTGTGTCGGGATTTTTCTTCACATCTGTTGATATGGAAAAAGTGGGAGAGCGCATTCATGTGCGATGCCACGCCACACAGGACGGATCCTGGGGTCTTACCTTCGCGAACTCTTTTTCGAGTCACGGCATTCAGAGTTTTTATCGTGGTGGACGCGCTCTGAGAATATATTGTCGAGTGCCTTTGAACGGCTGATGGAATTCTTCGTTTCTTCGAGTTGACATATTATATAATATCTTGACCTCCCGATGGGAGTACATGACAAGTTGTATGTCACTCGAGGCTTCAAATCTATATTGTCTTGTCATTTCTCTCTCTTTCTTTTCCCTTCTATATTTCATCGGGTGCGTGACCAGCGCTCCCGATGGAAGCAGCCCCCGAGGCTACAGCCGAGTATTTGCACTTGGTTGTAGGCCCAACTTCTGTTATTTAACCAACACTATATTTTTTTCATCATCACGTCATCTTATAAGAAGTATATTCAATACTTCTGATAAGATTAGCCCCGAGCATATGAACAGGTGCTTGCAGCTGAACATAGGCTCCCGAACTTTACTCCTAACTATATATTGTTCCAGTAACTCGAAGATTTTTATCACCATGATGTCGATGCTGACGAAAACCATGTGTGGCCACCTCGGGAAGACACGAATTCTGACGGACCACTGTTTGGTGGGTCCAAAATTTCTGCTCTTCTCCCACGTCGCGCGAGCGGGGCTTACACATGCTCCGACATTCCCGGCACGCGCGCAGTAACTTCCTCATGTCCAAAATAAACTTTAATTTTTTTACCACGCAACCACGTGTAGGGTTCAAGATCTTCCCGCATTCATCCAATGGTCGAGCCTCATCATTTTCGAGGTTATAAATTCTTACCCCTGGGCTCAATTTTCCCCTTCGCTGCGTTGCACAACCATTCGCACCTGCCACTGCCCTAGCTTTCTTCTTCCTTCAGCACCTCCTGCGCCCAGCTTCCTCTCTCCTCTTCTGCTCCGCCACTCCATCACCATGCCTCTGAGGACCAATCTCATCAGGAACGTCGCTCCTGGTACCGGCGAACGCGTGGAGAAGGAGAAGATCTCCGGATGGGAGAGATCTAAGATCTCATCGCAGGACCACCGCATGCGCAAGAATCTGGGCCTGTTCAAGAATGACGCGATGTGAATGCCAGGGGACGAAAGTACTCCTCATCCTCCTGAAGGCTTCCGGGTAATTTTCATTGACTTTCTCGTCCGTGGATTATCCGTTCCCGTCCATGAATTTCTCCGCGGTCTTCTCTTTATTTATGGGATTCAGCTCCATCACCTGACCCCCAACTCTATTCTCCACATCTCCATCTTCATTACTTTGCGCGAGTGCTTCCTGGGCATCCACCCCCATTGGGGCCTATGGAAACACATTTTTTATCTCCGCTGCAACAACTCGAAGAACACCATCTACAATGTATGTGCTGTTTGTATCTGTGTGCGGCCAGAAGCCGGCTATTTTGACCTGAAATTCGCCGACTTTGTCCAAGGCTGATGCAAGAAATGGCTCTACGTCAAGGACGAATCTTAGAATGCTCAAGAGTATGGCCTTGCTCCTTTTGATTCGTCGGAAGACATTCAGAGATGCAAATCCTAGGATGCAGAAGCCACAACCGAAGAGATAGCAGCTATTGAATCCCTTGTTGCTCGTATCCAGGCGCTGCAGAACACTGAAGGGGAGGAACTGTCGGGTGTGCATATTATTGCACACTTCCTGCGGATTCGAGTGCAGCCTCTTCAAGCTCGCCATCATACCCTTTGGTTATATTCGGGTGCTGAATATGCTGATAGGGTTTCCGAAGATCTTCCTTTGAAGGATTTGGAAAAGCTAGTACGCCGCTTCACCTCTTTGAGCAAGAAAAGTGAAGTCCCTTATTCCTGTCGTGTGGAACGTTTCAGTGGTGTCCATGCGCTTCCAACTTTAAGTGTTTTTTCTTCGAGTTATATTATTTTTTCTTTTAAGTCTGATAATTTTATTGTGTTAACTCGCTCTTTCTGCCTGCAGGATCATCAGATTCTTTCTTCTCTTCCTCCACTCCCTGAAGGTGGAGATGTATCTGAGCGAGCCGTTGATACGTCTCCAACGTATCGATAATTTCTTATGTTCCATGCCACATTATTGATGTTATCTACATGTTTTATGCACACTTTATGTCATATTCGTGCATTTTCTGGAACTAACCTATTAACAAGATGCCGAAGTGCCACTTGATGTTTTCTTCTGTTTTTGGTTTCAGAAATCCTAGTAACGAAATATTCTCGGAATTGGACGAAATCAACGCCCAGGGTCCTATTTTTCCACGAAGCTTCCAGAAGACCGAAGAGGAGACGAAGTGGGGCCACGAAGTGGGGCCACGAGGTGGCCACACCCTAGGGCGGTGCGGCCCCTGCCCTGGCCGCGCGGCCCTGTGGTGTGGGCCCCTCGTGCCGCCTCCTGACCTGCCCTTCCGCCTACTTAAAGCCTCCGTCGCGAAACCCCCAGTACCGAGAGCCACGATACGGAAAACCTTCCAGAGACGCCGCCGCCGCCAATCCCATCTCGGGGGATTCAGGAGATCGCCTCCGGCACCCTGCCGGAGAGGGGAATCATCTCCCGGAGGACTCTACGCCGCCGTGGTCGCCTCCGGAGTGATGTGTGAGTAGTCTACCCCTGGACTATGGGTCCATAGCAGTAGCTAGATGGTTGTCTTCTCCCCATTGTGCTTAATTGTCGGATCTTGTGAGCTGCCTAACATGATCAAGATCATCTATCTGTAATTCTATATGTTGCGTTTGTTGGGATCCGATGAATAGAGAATACTTGTTATGTTGATTATCAAAGTTATGTCTATGTGTTGTTTATGATCTTGCATGCTCTCCGTTATTAGTAGATGCTCTGGCCAAGTTGATGCTAGTAACTCCAAGAGGGAGTATTTATGCTCGATAGTGGGTTCATGTCTCCGTGAATCTGGAGGGGTGACAAGAACCTCTAAGGTTATGGATGTGCTGTTGCCACTAGGGATAAAACATTGGTGCTATGTTCAAGGATGTAGTCACTGATTACATTACGCGCAATACTTAATGCAATTGTCTGTTGTTAGCAACTTAATACCGGAGGGGTTCGGATGATTACCTGAAGGTGGACTTTTTAGGCATAGATGCATGCTGGATAGCGGTCTATGTACTTTGTCGTAATGCCCAATTAAATCTCACTATACTCATCATAATATGTATGTGCATGGTCATGCCCTCTTTATTTGTCAATTGCCCAACTATAATTTGTTCACCCAACATGCTGTTTATCTTATGGGAGAGACACCTCTAGTGAACTGTGGACCCCGATCCAATTCTCTATACTGAAATACAATCTACTGCAATACTGTTCTACTGTTTTTCTGCAAACAATCATCATCCACACTATACATCTAATCCTTTGTTACAGCAAGCCGGTGAGATTGACAACCTCACTGTTTCGTTGGGGCAAAGTACTTTGGTTGTGTTGTGCAGGTTCCACGTTGGCGCCGGAATCCCTGGTGTTGCGCCGCACTACATCCCGCCGCCATCAACCTTCAACGTGCTTCTTGGCTCCTACTGGTTCGATAAACCTTGGTTTCATACTGAGGGAAAACTTGCCGCTGTACGCATCACACCTTCCTCTTGGGGTTCCCAACGGACGCGTGCTGTACGCGTATCAAGCTCTTTTTCTGGCGCCGTTGCCGGGGAACTGAAGAAAAGTTACACCACAGAGATCTCTAACTCCCACGTCAACTTTGCGCCAGCAGCTCTTTTTCTGGCGCCGTTGCCGGGGAGATCAAGACACGCTGCAAGGGTAGTCTCCACATCCCAATCTCTTTACTTTGTTTTTGTCTTGCTTAGTTTTATTTACTACTTTGTTTGCTGCACTAAATCAAAATACAAAAAAAATTAGTTGCTAGTTTTACTTTATTTGCTATCTTGTTTGCTATATCAAAAACACAAAAAAAATTAGTTACTTGCATTTACTTTACTTGATTCATCATGTTTCCTTTTAATTTTACCACGAAAGACATACCGGTAGGACGTGGGTCTATAATTGGGAGAAAAAATATAGAAGAATTTTTCAATCATGTCAGTACCGTTGAAGATTTTGAAGATAGACACTTGGTAGAACTTGCTCCTACCTATGAAATTGCCGCTGCTGCCTTAGTTCGTATGATGGAAACTAAATTTGTTAACCTCAATCCTATAATCCAACACATGTTTCTTACACTTGGTGATATGGAAGAAGGGGAAAAGAAAGATTTTGTTTTAGAAACCCTTCTTAGAGAATTTGGTGGTATAGCAAGAGAGGCTAGAAAGGTCTTTGCTAAATATGATATGCTTGGTTCTTATACCAATTTTGTTAGTCTCCTTGAAAAGATGGATATGGATAGAATAAAGTACACTAATAATATTAATGATGGTGGGGAGATCAAAGCACCAATACCATGTAAGCTCCTAGCGATGAATGATGCACTAGAAAATAACTATGCTTGGCTTGTTCCTGAAAATTTGTTTGATGAGAGTAGCAAGCCCAAAACTAATGAAAAGGGAGATGCTAAAACTTATGTATCTAATATACTATGCCTAGTTGAGAAAACTCCACACCCCGCTGTAGATGCACCACCCTTTGATAATACTTGATACACACTTTCTGCGCCTAGCTGAAAGGCGTTAAAGAAAAGCGCTTATGGGAGACAACCCATGTTTTTACCTACAGTACTTTGTTTTTATTTTGTGTCTTGGAAGTTGTTTACTACTGTAGCAACCTCTCCTTATCTTAGTTTAGTGTTTTGTTGTGCCAAGTAAAGTCGTTGATAGAAAAGTTCATACTAGATTTGGATTACTGCGCAGAAACAGATTTCTTTGCTGTCACGAATCTGGGCTGTTTTCTCTGTAGGTAACTCAGAAAATTATGCCAATTTACGTGAGTGATCCTCAGATATGTACGCAACTTTCATTCAATTTGAGCATTTTCATTTGAGCAAGTCTGGTGCCTCGATAAAATTTGTCAATACGAACTGTTCTGTTTTGACAGATTCTGCCTTTTATTTCGCATTGCCTCTTTTGCTATGTTGGATGAATTTCTTTGATCCATTAATGTCCAGTAGCTTTATGCAATGTCCAAAAGTGTTAAGAATGATTGTGTCACCTCTGAACATGTTAATTTTTATTGTCACTAACCCTCTAATGAGTTGTTCTAAGTTTGGTGTGGAGGAAGTTTTCAAGGATCAAGAGAGGAGTATGATGCAACATGATCAAGGAGAGTGAAAGCTCTAAGCTTGGGGATGCCCCGGTGGTTCACCCCTGCATATTCTAAGAAGACTCAAGCGTCTAAGCTTGGGGATGCCCAAGGCATCCCCTTCTTCATCGACAACATTATCAGGTTCCTCCCCTGAAACTATATTTTTATTCCATCACATCTTATGTGCTTTGCTTGGAGTGTCGGTTTGTTTTTGTTTTTGTTTAGTTTGAATAAAATGGATCCTAGCATTCACTTTGTGGGAGAGAGACACGCTCCGTTGTAGCATATGGACAAGTATGTCCTTAGTTTCTACTCATAGTATTCATGGCGAAGTTTCTTCTTCGTTAAATTGTTATATGGTTGGAATTGGAAAATGATACATGTAGTAATTGCTATAAATGTCTTGGGTAATGTGATACTTGGCAATTGTTGTGCTCATGTTTAAGCTCTTGCATCATATGCTTTGCACCCATTAATGAAGAAATACATAGAGCATGCTAAAATTTGGTTTGCATATTTGGTTTCTCTAAGGTCTAGATAATTTCTAGTATTGAGTTTGAACAACAAGGAAGACGGTGTAGAGTCTTATAATGTTTTCAATATGTCTTTTATGTGAGTTTTGCTGCACCGGTTCATCCTTGTGTTTGTTTCAAATAAGCCTTGCTAGCCTAAGCCTTGTATCGAGAGGGATTACCTCTCATGCATCCAAAATACTTGAGCCAACCACTATGCCATTTGTGTCCACCATACCTACCTACTACATGGTATTTTCCGCCATTCCAAAGTAAATTGCTTGAGTGCTACCTTTAAAATTCCATCATTCACCTTTGCAATATATAGCTCATGGGACAAATAGCTTAAAAACTATTGTGGTATTGAATATGTACTTATGCACTTTATCTCTTATTAAGTTGCTTGTTGTGCGATAACCATGTTCACTGGGATGCCATCAACTACTCTTTGTTGAATTTCATGTGAGTTGCTATGCATGTTCGTCTTGTCTGAAGTAAGAGAGATCTACCACCTTATGGTTAAGCATGCATATTGTTAGAGAAGAACATTGGGCCGCTAACTAAAGCCATGATCCATGGTGGAAGTTTCAGTTTTGGACATATATCCTCAATCTCATATGAGAAAATTATTAATTGTTGTTACATGCTTATGCATAAAAGAGGAGTCCATTATCTGTTGTCTATGTTGTCCCGGTATGGATGTCTAAGTTGAGAATAATCAATAGCGAGAAATCCAATGCGAGCTTTCTCCTTAGACCTTTGTACAGGTGCATAGAGGTACCCCTTTGTGACACTTGGTTAAAACATGTGCATTGTGATGATCCGGTAGTCCAAGCTAATTAGGACAAGGTGCGGGCACTATTAGTATACTATGCATGAGGCTTGCAACTTGTAAGATATAATTTACATGATACATATGCTTTATTACTACCGTTGACAAAATTGTTTCATGTTTTCAAAATCAAAGCTCTAGCACAAATATAGCAATCGATGCTTTTCCTCTATGGAGGACCATTATTTTACTTTCATTGTTGAGTCAGTTCACCTATTTCTCTCCACCTCAAGAAGCAAACACTTGTGTGAACTGTGCATTGATTCCTACATACTTGCATATTGCACTTATTATATTACTCTATGTTGACAATATCCATGAGATATACATGTTATGAGTTGAAAGCAACCGCTGAAACTTAATCTTCCTTTGTGTTGCTTCAATGCTTTTACTTTGAATTATTGCTTTATGAGTTAACTCTTATGCAAGACTTATTGATGCTTGTCTTGAAGTACTATTCATGAAAAGTCTTTGCTTTATGATTCACTTGTTTACTCATGTCATATACATTGTTTTGATCGCTGCATTCACTACATATGCTTTACAAATAGTATGATCAAGGTTATGATGGCATGTCACTCCGTAAATTATCTCGTTATCGTTTTACCGCTCGGGACGAGCAGAACTAAGCTTGGGGATGCTGATACGTCTCCAACGTATCGATAATTTCTTATGTTCCATGCCACATTATTGATGTTATCTACATGTTTTATGCACACTTTATGTCATATTCGTGCATTTTCTCGGAACTAACCTATTAACAAGATGCCGAAGTGCCGATTCGTTTTTTCTGCTGTTTTGGTTTCGTAAATCCTAGTAACGAAATATTCTCGGAATTGGACGAAATCAACGCCCAGGGTCCTATTTTGCCACGAAGCTTCCAGAAGACCGAAGAGGAGACGAAGTGGGGCCACGAGGTGGCCACACCCTAGGGCGGCGCGGCCCCTGCCCTGGCCGCGCGGCCCTGTGGTGTGGGCCCCTCGTGCCGCCTCCTGACCTGTCCTTCCGCCTACTTAAAGCCTCCGTCGCGAAACCCCCAGTACCGAGAGCCACGATACGGAAAACCTTCCAGAGACGCCGCCGCCGCCAATCCCATCTCGGGGGATTCAGGAGATCGCCTCCGCACTCGCCGGAGAGGGGAATCATCTCCCGAAGGACTCTACGCCGCCATGGTCGCCTCCGGAGTGATGTGTGAGTAGTCTACCCCTGGACTATGGGTCCATAGCAGTAGCTAGATGGTTGTCTTCTCCCCATTGTGCTTAATTGTCGGATCTTGTGAGCTGCCTAACATGATCAAGATCATCTATCTGTAATTCTATATGTTGCGTTTGTTGGGATCCGATGAATAGAGAATACTTGTTATGTTGATTATTAAAGTTATGTCTATGTGTTGTTTATGATCTTGCATGCTCTCCGTTATTAGTAGATGCTCTGGCCAAGTTGATGCTAGTAACTCCAAGAGGGAGTATTTATGCTCGATAGTGGGTTCATGTCTCCGTGAATCTGGAGGGGTGACAAGAACCTCTAAGGTTATGGATGTGCTGTTGCCACTAGGGATAAAACATTGGTGCTATGTTCAAGGATGTAGTCACTGATTACATTACGCGCAATACTTAATGCAATTGTCTGTTGTTAGCAACTTAATACTGGAGGGGGTTCGGATGATAACCTGAAGGTGGACTTTTTAGGCATAGATGCATGCTGGATAGCGGTCTATGTACTTTGTCGTAATGCCCAATTAAATCTCACTATACTCATCATAATATGTATGTGCATGGTCATGCCCTCTTTATTTGTCAATTGCCCAACTGTAATTTGTTCACCCAACATGCTGTTTATCTTATGGGAGAGACACCTCTAGTGAACTGTGGACCCCGGTCCAATTCTCTATACTGAAATACAATCTACTGCAATACTGTTCTACTGTTTTTCTGCAAACAATCATCATCCACACTATACATCTAATCCTTTGTTACAACAAGCCGGTGAGATTGACAACCTCACTGTTTCGTTGGGGCAAAGTACTTTGGTTGTGTTGTGCAGGTTCCACGTTGGCGCCGGAATCCCTGGTGTTACGCCGCACTACATCCCGCCGCCATCAACCTTCAACGTGCTGTACGCGTATCAGCCGTCATCACTGATGACTCGCAACAGACATCTGTTCGCGAGAGCGAACCCGCGGATTCTGAAAAGAGTGCGGGTTCCTCTAACAAAATCTCGGAGTTAGAACAATTTTCTGGCTCCTCTCATAGAAACTCTCCTCCTGCGACTTCTCTGGATAAGCGCAAGAGAAAGAGAAATCCTAACGAAGAAGATTCTGGTGCGTTCAAATTTTCTGAACTAGCTGCCGAAGAATCCGCTCCCGAAGGACAAGAAAACTTCGACCACTTCACTGTTGCTGGCGATGTCAGCTCGTAACTTTTTCTTCCTTTCTTCCAACTATCTTGACTTGTATTTTGTTTCGTGTACTGAAATTTCTTAATGTATGGACACAGATGACGAAGAATTGTTGGAACTCGAAGCTCCTCGGCCATCAAACACGAGCACATCTCACACACTGGTCCTTTCCGAGGAACCACATGTTGCGCAAAAACTTTGCCTCCAACACATGTTGCTCCAGAAGCTTCGGCTCCAGCACGCAGCCCCGAGCGTCGAAGAAGAAAAAGGCTAGGACGGGTGTTGTTGGTAAAGAGGAAATTGCCAGGAGTTTATTGACTCCTCTCCTTGATGATGTAAGATATCTCTCCTTGTCTTGTCATATTCTTTATTTACTCGAAGATTTTCCAACTTCATTACACTATATTTTTGCATGTCGACTATTTTGCAGCCCTTGATGAAGGAGATGGTCGACATAGGCTCCCGTTTTATTGGGTTCCGTGATGAACCTGAATCTCTAAGGAGTAAGTGTTTCTTGCGCGTACTACCTTGTACGTTTTTGTGTGTCTTATATCTTGATTCCTTCTTCCTTTGCAGAGGCATTGTACCTTGCCGAGAAGCGCGCCAATGACTTGGAAAAGAAGCTTAAGGCCAGCGAGAAAGCTCGCAAAAAGGCTGGAAAAGATGCTGCTAGTGTCAAAGATCTTCGGGAAAGTCTTCGAGCCGCCGAAGATGCCTTGAGCGACAGAGAAGCCAAGCTCGTCCAACGGGAAAATAACATAATTGCGCGCTTCGAGATGCAATCCTCCAGATTTTCAAGTAATATTACCTCTCCCTTCTCTGTCCTTTTACTTGTGTTTTCATGCTGGTGTTATATTTATATTGATAAGATGTTTACTTTCTTCAGCGGATAAGATTGGTGAGCACTACACCAGGAATCAAGATTTGGATGAAGATCGTCTCCTAGATACTCTCACCGTCCTCGAGTTGGACTACTCCCTGGTGCGCGAGTGCTTGAAGTCTGTCCAGACTATGTTTGGACGCATCTTCCCTCACTTTTTTCCAAAGACCCAACAGACCGAGAGGTTTGACCAACTCGCCAAACACTTCCTTGGAAAAGATGATCCAGCCTTGGCGCATCGCCAAGCAAGCTTGAAGATTGGAGTCGAAGGCACTATTGCTCTCGTGGCGGCCAGTGGTGAAAAGGTCAACTGGACCAAAGTTGCAGTTGTCAAAGGCTTGAACAGTGAAAGGTGGAAGGTTCTGATAAAGGATGCAAAGGTCTTCTCGAGGAAGCTCATTTCCATTCTTGACCCAAGATCTTCTGCTTCTACAAGCGCTGCCCAAATGGAGGTCAAGTAGACAACCTTGTACTCCTTTTTCTTTGTAGATATCTTTCGCCTTTTGTTGCTCCCGATCATTTATGTAAGCGCCTTATGAGCCATATATTTTGAAAACTCCTTTATGTAATGTATTGTGGCTATGAATGAAAAGTTTGACTTGCTGAGTAATTGATTTCCATAATTTTTTGCTTTCCAGTTGATTTTCGACAACTATACCGGGGCTGGATACTCCGACACATCCCCCGCTGCATCACATTCTATGAAAGTGCCTGACAATGCTTCCTTGGACGTTTCATCATGCCCTGACTCGATGAGAAAGGAAATGGTAGATTTACGATAGCAACTTTGGTCGATGAAGAAACAAACCATGGCTGCCTTGGAACAAGCGCGAAAATCCTCGGATCACGAAAAAACTGCTCTTCGTCAGGCGCAAGAATCTCTTGAACTGGAGAAAACTGTGACTTCCAACGTTGCCCGCTCTGTGCAACGTGAAAACTACATGTTGGACCTTATGACTGATGCGAGTTAAGATATGGCTGGTGAGTTTTTCTTGTCTCACCACTTTCACATTTCCTTTCCATCTTTGCATGTGTACTATATTGTTTTTCCTTTGTCTCCCATAGGTGCTTTCTTAGATACTGCAGACGAAGAACAGAGAGTAAACTTGCGGGTTGACAACCTTCTACGTCTTGCCAGAGATAATAACATTGATTTTTGGGCGGATGAGGCACGGTGTCGCCGTATTGTTCAATTTCAAGACCGTGTCACCCAGACTCGGGAGTTTCTTGACTTCAGCAACAACACCTTGGCCATGGTATACAACGCCATGTTTCCTCACAATCCTCAACCTGAGAATCTTACCCAACTCATGGATAATTTCAGGGATGTACGTAATATTCATGACTTCGTGAAGGCTCGGATGATGGCAGGCGCTAAATTTGCTTTGATCTGGCTGAGGATTTACCACCCAAAGATCGATCTTGACAAAGTTGTGGAAGGTGTTCTTCTCAAGAGCCCGAAAAGGAAAATAAACCTTGACCGGCACAATGCGGTTGTGTCCCCTGTTGCCGAGAAGATGATAGATAAACTCCTTGAAATAGACTCCTCTTTCTTCAAAGAATACCGATACAATGATTCGACGCAGCAGATGCTTGCTGCAAGGGAAAATATAGATAGGTTGATATAGTGACTCCTTATACTCCTTTCTGCGTGAGGTTTGAGCCAAGACGCAATGTTATATGTGTATGTATTCGTTGTATGTTTGTTTGTTTAACTATCGGGCGGTCAAAGCAAATTCTTCTAATAATATTTCCCTCTATTGACTTGTAATTTTCTTCTTAGCCCCCGAGTATTTGGGGTGATATAAGAGTGTTATTTGTTCGCGAGGTCCTTTGTGAAACCAAGGCGGATATATTTCCAAATCCATCGAGTTAAGTTATGTTTTATTTTGCGGGTTCTAGCCCCGAGTGTTGCTTCCAAACAAAATAAAGATATTTGTCATCACTATTTTTGTTTCAACCACGCTATATTGCAGCAAAGCAAGCCCGCCTCATTAAAAACCTTTCAGCCCCACTCGGTGCCCTCAAAGGAAAAGAGTGCGTCTGAAAACTTGCGAGTTATTCAGGTACAATATATGTTTACATGGTTGCTACTATATTGGCTTCCTTCTAAGCGTAAAAACGTCGCAGCTGTGCAACGTTCCACGGGTTCCCTTCATCTTTGCATGTCTTCTTATCCTTTAGTCGATATGCTCCTCCTGGAATAACTTCGGTAACGATGTATGGCCCCAACCATGGTGATTCTAGCTTCTCATGACCGTCTTGCTTGAGTTGAAGAACTAGATCGCCGAATTCGAAGGATCTGGGCCGCAAACGTTGACTGTGATAGTTTTTACAGTTCTGCGGATATGCACTCACTCTTGAGAGCACCACATCCCTTGCTTCATCAATTGCATCGATATCATCTTCGAGCGCCTTTTGCGAAGCCTCTTCGTCATATTCCACAACTCTGGGAGAGTTATGTTCTATTTCTATCGGGAGCACTGCTTCAACACCATACTAGGAAGAACGGAGTTTCTTGAGTTGCTGCATTTGGTGTTGTTCGTAAGCTCCATAACACGGAGGGTAACTCGTCGACCCAAGCGTGTCTCGCTTTTTCGAGTGGTGCCAGCAGACGTTTCTTGATGCCATTGCATATGAGGCCGTTTGCTTTTTCGACTTGACCGTTGGTTTGCGGATGTGCGATAGACGCAAACTGCAGCTTGATGCCTACACCTTCACAATAATCCTTGAACTCTCAGGAGGTGAATTTGCTACCGTTATCCGTGACTATGCTGTTAGCTAGGGATGCCAAACCGAAAAACTATCTCTTTGATAATGTTTACTGCTGATGTTGCATCTGCCAAAGTTACTGGTATTGCCTCAGCCCACTTGGTGAATCTGTCGACTGCTACAAGCAGATAAACATGTCCTCCTAGCCAAGACTTATGTAATTTTCCCACCATATCTAGTCCCCATTGAGAAAAAGGCCATGCCAAAGGTATTGGCATTAACTCTGCTGATGGAGAGTGAGGTTTAGATGCGAATCTTTGGCAAGCTTCACAAGTGCGCATGATTTCCTTTGCATCCTCTATGGCTAATAACCAATAAAATCCAGCTCGGAAAGCTTTGGTTGCGATTGCTCGACTGCTTGCGTGATGGCCACATATCCCTTCATGTATGTCCTTTAAAATGACTCGTCCTTCTTTGGGTGTAACACATCTCTGCAGCACACCCGATATACTTCGTTTGTACAAATTTCCCTTAACCACCGTGAACGCCTTAGATCGCCGGATAACTCTTCGTGCTTCTATTGGATCTTCGGGTATTTCTTTCTTCGGGTATTTCTTTCTTCGTGATATACGCCAAGTATATTTGCATCCAAGGGATTTGTATCATCATCACTCCCTCTGGTTCTTCCTCTTCATCCGAAATATGTAGTTTTGGGGCTGTTGTAGCCCCCGAGGCTTTTTTGGGGTTTCTCCTTCTTCTTCGGTTGTTTCGGCGCTGTCGTTTTCTTTGACTTGGTTGATCTCTCGATGATTTCATCCCAAAAAACTCCAGGTGGTATGGGCAGGCATTGTGACCCGATGTTGGCCAAAACATCGACCTTCATCATTGCTGAGTCTGCTCACATGATTTACTTTGCAACCGTCGAAGGTTTTCTCGAGTTCGTTGTATACGTCTCTGTATGCTATCATGCTTTCATTGAAGGCATCACACTTGTTCATCACCTATTGTGCAACCAACTGCGAGTCACCAAAGATGTTTAGGCGAGTAGCGCCACATGCTTTTGCCATCTTCATCCCGTGGATGAGAGCTTCATATTCTGCTTCATTGTTTGATGCATTGGGAAAGGTCATCCGTAGTATGTACTTCATTTTTTCGCCTTGTAGTGAAACTAGTATCACGCCTGCTCCAGCTCCTTCTAATCTCTTGGACCCGTAGAAATTCATGTGCCAAGTACTCGACAAATCTGGAGGTCCTGTGTTTTGGAGTTTCATCCACTATGCGACAAAGTCCGGCAAAATTTGCGACTTGATTGCTTTCCTATTTTCGTATGTGATGTCCTGAGGGGAAAGTTCAATTCCCCAAAGGGAGACACGTCCTGTAGCTTCTGGATTGTTCAAGATATTCGAGAGAGGCGCCTCATTCACCACTATTATCGGATGTGCCAAAAAATGATGTCTTAACTTTCTTGCTAACATGAAGACTCCATATTCCAGCTTCTGATAATGTGGGTAGCGCTGCTTGGATGGTGATAAGACTTCACTAAGGAGATATACTGGTCGCTGGACTCCATGAATTTTTCCTTCTTCCTGCTCTACCACGAGAATTGTGCTGACCACCTGAGGTGTGGCCGCAATGTACAACACCAGGGGTTCTTTTTCTCGTGGCGCCACCAATACTGGTGATGTCAAAATTGTGTGCTTCAAATGCTCAAAAGCTTTGTCTGCATCCTCGTTCCACTCGAACTTTTCTCCTTGCTTGATAAGCGCGTAAAAGGCAACGCTTTTTCTCCCAACCTTGCGACGAATATGCTCAAAGCTGCAACTCGCCTAGTTAGTTGATGTATCTCCTTAAGCTTGGTTGGTTTTCTCATCGTTAGAATAGCTTGTATTTTTTCTGGATTAGCCACGATCCATCTGGCTGACACCAAGTATCCGAGGAGTTCTCTCGCAGGAACACCAAAGGGGCATTTTGTTGGGTTCAACTTGAGACAAAATTTGTCGAGATTGTCGAAGGTTTCTCGAAAATCGTCGATGAGGGATAACCCTTGCTTTGTTGTGATGACAACGTCGTCGATGTATACTTGGACGTTTTTGCTAATTTGCGTGGCGAGACACTTCTGCATCATTCTCTGATACATAGCTCCTGCATTTGTTTTAACCCGAAGGGCATTATTCTGTAGCAAAATGCGCCATAAGGGGTTATAAAAGTTGTTTTAACTTCATCCTCTTCTTTTAGACGGATCTGGTTGTAACTAGAATATGCGTCCAGCAAGGAAAGACGTTCGCAACCTGTCGTGGAGTCGATAATCTGATCGATCCTTGGGAGGGCAAAGTGATTCTTTGGAAAATGTTTGTTGAGACACGTGAAATCGACGCACATGCGAAGGACTTCAGTGTTTTTCTTCGGGACTAGCACTGGGCGCCAACTGTCGTCGTGGTGAACAGACAGATGCCATAGGATGGCTTAGGTTGGGGCCGAATGGACGCTAGAGGATTCGGGGGAGGGTTTGTGATTAGATGGGATGAACTTCCGGATGGTTTCCTCAAGAACCTAGCCAAGGCTAGAGGTTGAAGAAGAAAGACATAAGGAAGAACTCGCTCTAGATCATCTTCTTTATTGATCTCCACAGGTTACAAGTTTGTGCTTACAGGATTTCTTTCTCTGCTCATCGCTCCCGAGTACGGGTGTGCTCCCTCTCCTTATATAGGGGAGAGGGTGGCTTACAGGGGAAGAAACCCTAATGGCATCTTTGACTAGACAAACTACTCTACAAAGTTACTTTAATCATAGATGACACCGGGGTCTTCTTTAATCAGGGAGGCTGACGTCCTCCGGCTTCTTTCATCGTCATCCTCCTCTTTATCGCCAGGCCTTCGTTTAAAGCTACTTTGCTTAGCTCATCTTTGTCCTCTAGCTCTGGAGAGAATCTTTGACCAGTCCTGCCGACATGCTCTTCTTTCCGGTATCCCGGTGTCTTCTTTACCCGGTTCCGGTATACCCCTCTTGGGGATACCGGCTTAGCTTTACTTAGCTAAACTCTTATCTTTGTGCTCCGGTATGAACATTAAACCGGTATCTTGATGGCTTAAACCATCCGGTTTGGCATGCCTTTGGCATACCGGGGGTCATCCCCCCAACATTAGTCCCCGAAGCTGGTATAGTCTGGCGGATTCTATCCAACAGACCATGCCAGGTTCTCACGTCTTTGGATACCGGTTTATCCTATCCGACGCTTAGCTTAGATCCGGCACCTTTGCCCGGACTCACGTTTTCTCTCTTTGCAAGGCATTTTCCGGTATCTTATCCTCCGGCATCTTAGTCATTAAACACCTCCTCGGCGAAGTCGAGAATTTCTCGAGCCTCGCGCCTGTCAGTGACATGCGCACTGTGACTGACGCGTCAGTGTCAGGGGTCACTTCCCTTCGGCTTCCGCACGCGTATTAACTGCCTCATAGCGGATCCTAGCCACCGTTCTGGATCCGTGTGAATCTCCCTGTGGCTTTCTGTTTTTACGCGTGTATCGCTGCGCCACGCGGCGGCCCGTGGAGCGAACCGTCGCGGCCCGCGGACCGAACCGCCGCGGCCCGGTGGTTTTCGGCCCACCTCTCTCTCTTCCTTTATAAGAGGAAACCGCCCCCTCTTCTTCCTCTTCTCGCATTCCCCACTTCTTCGCGCACAGTGTCCTTTGCTCTCTGCGCCTCCGCCGCTTCGTTCGCCGCTCGAGCTCCGCCGCCCGGCGAATCTCCGCTACTGCTCCGCCGGACGTCGCCGAACTTCGCCGCGCGAAGAACCTCTGTGGTGCTCCTCTCGCGGTCGCGGCATTGGTGTTCCCTCAAGCTCTTCTCCACCTCGCCGTCGACGGACCTCCTCGCCAACCGCAAGCTCGCCACTCCACCGGCGAGCCACTTCCTCTGTGACTCCGCCGCCTCAGGTTAGGCTCAATCTGCGTTTACCCCTCTTTTGCTTGCTTTCTAGATCTTGAGTTGGTAGCGTATTTACTTCTTCTTTTCTTTTGCTTTTTCTCTCACTCGTAGATCTTCGCGCGGGGGTAAATCGTGGGATTCGTGTTTCTCCGCGTCAAATCTCATGTCTAGTGAGGAGTCTTCCTCTGCCTCTTCTTCTGCCTCTTCTTCTGCCTCTTCCTCTGATAGCCGGCATGGCCAATCCTCCGACGGATTAACCGCCGATCTTGTCCAGATGGACATCGATTCCGGTAGCGACCAAGAAGCCGGTAGTTCTAGCCAAGCTTCCGGCGTAGATCCCGCCGGTATCACACGCGGGGCCTGGATGGGCTCCAACGTTAGCCAGTACGAAATTGACTGGCTTTACCGGTCCAGGAGGATTCCGGAGGGAGTATCCTGCCGGCTCCCTGGCGACGAGATTGAACCGGTGCTTGAACCCGGTGAACGCGTTGTTTTTCTCGCTCACTTCGAGCGCGGCTTCGGCCTTCCCGCCTCTCCTTTCTTCCGGAGTTTCCTTGATTTTTACCAACTTCAACCTCACCATCTTCCCGGCAACGCCGTTTTCTACCTCTCTTGCTATGCCACCTTTATGGAGGCTTATATCGGCATTCGTCCCACTCGCGAGACGTTTGCCCGTTTCTTTGCTCTTCGGATCAATTCCGTTCAGGGCAAGGAAATCCCTAAATCCAAACCCCCCGTACAATGCGGGTCTTGCATCATCGGATCCCGCCAAGGGAGCCCTTTTTTCAAGTTTTCCGGTCTCGAGTCATGCCGGCTATGGCAAGGGACCTTCTTCTACGTGAAGAACGACGGCGCCACAGATCTCATCGATCTGCCGCCTTTTAATCCGGCGCCGCCCAGAAAAATCAACTGGAGCTACAACCCGAAGACAGATCACATCGAAACAAACCAGGTGGTACGCTTCATGGAGAAGCTGACGAAGGAGACTAACATCTGCTCCGATGATATTATCCGCGCCTTCATCTCACGCCGGGTGCTTCCTCTTAAGCGTCGCACTCATAAGATGAGCGAGATGTACGGTCCCGGTGATCCTACCAAGATCACCGGACTTCCTCTCAGCAAGAAGGACATTGTCCTCAAGGCTAGGCAGATCTGCCAGACTGCCATGCCGGATGATTGGGAATGGGGCCTCCGGCCCCTCAGTTCCACTAACCCTCCGACCCAAGAAGTAAGAAATTACGCAACTCGGGTCGGTTTACCGGTAACTTTTATACTGTGACTAACCCTTTTTTTCTTTTGTTTTCAGGCCAAGGACTGCTTCCCCCACATTGACTCAGACCAGCGAGGCCCTTGCCAGAAGCGTGCTCTGGACAAGTTCGACCCGGACCCCTTCATTCATTGGCAGGATCTGAAGATGGGTCGGACTCCAGCCTCGCCCCTCGGCAAATCTCCACCGGAACCATCCGGTTTGTCTGACGACCTGACCTTGCTTGAGGTAGCTCTTCTTTTTGATCTCTCATATTCTTCTGTTATTGTTCCTCTGTAGATGTTCCCTCAGCCAACATCAACCCACAGGTCCACGAGCACGTTCCTCCCCTGCAGGCCGAGGCAGGCCAAGAGTTTGTGGAGAAACTCATGGCCCAAGGCCAAAAGAACAAGGCTCCGGCCTCTGACGCCGGTTCGAGCCAGGCCCCTGCATCCAAGCGCTTCCGGACTGAACCCTTTGCGGGGAAGGTCGCAGGCGTGAGGCGCTACAAGAGCAGGCAGATGCCGACCTCTTCTGGGTAAGGCCCCGTTTCTCTGCTTGTTTTGTTTTTACCAAGCTCTTTTCCGGTTGCTTTTTTCCAACCCTTTCTTTTTCTCTCTTTCAGCCCCGCGCTCAAGCTCGGCCCCAGGCCTGAGGGCTCTGCCGGATCCGCAAGGACCTCAACTCCTCCTCCTCACTCAAGCCCGGCACCATCTGGTGCCGGCATCACCTCTGCCTCCCATCTGGGAGGCACTACAAGTTCGGGGCGCGCGGCCCCTACACCGCCAGATCACTGCGCGGAGGAGGACCTTGTCTCCCCTCCCGAGAACCAAGACACCGGCGCCTGCAACATCGGCACCGGAGAAGAAGCTGCCGGGCGGACGGAACCTCTGATTCCTCCCGTCCTAGAAAAGAAAAAGAAGAAGAAGACCAAGACGTCTTCCCCCTCCAGAGCCACGCCGGAAGCTTCCGCGCCGGCAAGCTCCAACCCGGGTGACGCTCCTGGCACTCCCCCTTCTCCCAGGACCACGCCAACGCCACCGCCGGAAGCTCCTCGCACCGAGCCAGCCGGTGCCACTCCAACGGCGCCACCGCCCAAGACCTTGACGCTCGTCAAGGGGAAGGCAACGGCCTCTAGCGCCCCCTCCGGCGGCCAGCAGCCCTTGGCGCTACACGTCGCCCGCGCCGCTAGCGCTGCCGGCGAGAAGGCCACCGACCTGCTTGGCCGGACCACCAAGTTCCAGCGCGAAGGCCGGGAGCTGGGGCACTTGCTGCCCTACGCGGAGAAGTGGAACGCCGCGGACATGTCCAAGGCGACCCGCGGCCTGGGCAAGGACCGGCTACCGGCGCCTGACCCTGTTGGTGAGCGGTGCTCAGAAGAGCACTTCATGCGGCTGCGTCGGGCCGTCAAGGAGCTGGACAGCGCGTGGTTCGATGCCACGAATAACATGATGGTAAGTCTCACAAAGCCTGTTCCATTTTTTGATTTATCTTGGTTCCTCTTCTTCTGGCTCTTTTCTATCTTTCCTTGAACTTTCAAGTTTATGCTGGTTTCTCTTTTTTGCTGAATCTTGTCTATCCTCCCAGTCCCCGAGTTTCGTGCTGAGAGCATAGCTCTTAGCGCGAAACTTAATTAGAAACGCGTGAAACCGGCATAGCCAGTCCCCGAGTTTCGGGCTAAGATCTTTGCTCTTAGCGCAAAACTTAACAAGAGACACGCGAAACCGGCATAGCCAGTCCCCGAGTTTCGGGTTAAGATCTTTACTCTCAGCTAACATCATTTCCTCGAACAAACCACGGCTGACGCTCGGAAGATCCTTTTTGAGGAGCTTCTTTGGGAGCACCGGGACCTCGCTGAGGCACACAGCGAGTGCCAAGGTAAATCTCTGCGCCTCCGACATATTTTTCCGGAAAGCTTTCTTTCTCTCAATTCTTAACACTTATGATTTTCTGTTTCAACAGCCATCCCGGAAGCTTCTATTGAGGCCCTCAGGACGCAGCTTGCCGCCGCCCAAGGTACAGCTTCCTGTTTTCCAGTTAACTTGCTTTCTCTCCATTGTATCAGTACAACTTTGCTAACACTCTCTTTCCGGGTTCCAGAGAAGAAGGACCAACTTATCCGGCAGCATCAGGAGGATCTAAGCGCCCAGAGAGCCAGCTACAAGGAGCTCAAGGACCAGCTTATCCAGCTTGGTCTTGACCATGCCAAGGAGCGGAAGGCTGCTGAATCCGCTGCGGAGGCCAAGCTGCATGAGGCGCTGGAGGATGCTGGCAATGCCAACGTGGTGTTGCAGGCTGAGCTGGAAGAGGCCGCCAAGGCGCGGAAGGCAGCCGAGGACAAGGCCGCGCGGCTGGAGGCGGAACAGAAGGAGTACGACCTTCTGGTTACGCAGACTGACGCGCTTGCTCTCCGTAAGTTTCTCTTTTTTCCTTTCCGGTTCCTGCTTATAAGCTTATCTGTTCCGGTAGCATGTGCTTAGCTTCTTTTCTTTGTCTTGCAGGGCTCTTCCCGGACTCCCAGGCGTTTGCTGTAAAGAAGGTTGGAGAGCGCCGGGTGCTACAGTCATACGAGAACCTGGGTGCGCCCTGGGATCACTATGACCACCTGGTTGCGTTGAACGCGCGGGTCTCCCACATGCGCTGCGTGGATCGGAACCTCTCTGACATTCCGCAGGTGGCCACCCAGCTCTACAGGACTCTTTGGCCTGGAGAAGAAGTGCCAGACACCTTCTCCCCCATCAGCGACCGCCTGAAGGGTGCCGGCCGAAGGATCCGGGAGTGGCAGTGCTCTGCTGCCCGTGCCGGAGCAGACTCAGCGCTTCGCGTTGCCTGCTCCTGGTACCCGGAGCTGGACCTGGACGCCTTCACCGGCGTGCGCGAAGGCGCTGAAACCGACCTGGACCCGGTCCTCACCGCTAAGCGGCAGGATCGAGCGTACCACATCGCGGAGTACGCTGATATGCGCACCTTCATCCCCCCTCCTGCAGACGTCAAGGACTATCTGAGCGACGAGGAGGAGGGTGAAGACGCTGATGAGGCCGGAGCCGGTGACGCGCCTCCAGAGGGTCCTGATGCCAACAACGCTCCTCCCGAAGCCCCTGTTGCCTGAATGTTGCCTGTTATCTGATTGCCTGTGATATGCTTGCCCTGTTCAACTTGGAAACACTGCCCGTTAAATTCTACCCCGGTATGCCGGGGTCTATGATGTAAGATAATACTTAATCTCTATTTTGGTTGTGGTACAACAGTTTATGCCGGTACGCTATACCGGTAGTTAATTAACTTATGTTTGCCTTAGCATATTTGCTTGTTGATTTGCTTTTTCTTGCACTGCAATGATTCCGAAATTGTTTCCGCATCCAATTTGATGCATACTTGGCTCTTTTGCTTTGACTCTGCCTACCTTCTCTGGGCGTTTTTGGCGTATGAGCACAAAGTTCTTTTACCAAGCAAGCACTTTCTTGAACTTAGAAATAACTCGAATTTTTTGCAAAAAACCGGTATAACCGGGGTTAGTTAAATTTTTCCGGATTGTTCTTTCCCGCTCTCCCTCTTCGCAGTTCATGTGCTTATCCCCTACCGGTTTATCTTGCTTGCCATGAAGCCGGGTTGCGGACAACAGCAGAGTCGAAGACTCCGGTAGGGTCTAGCACACTACTAAACCGGAAAGAAAAAATGTTCAATAAGCAACCGGTAAACTGAAGAAATAAACATGTTACATGCAACTTTAGTAAGGGTAGTCCCCGAGACTCAGTCGAGGTTCCGACATCTCTTATTCATAGCAAATAAGGTACAAAAAGGAACTTCTTACACCACAACTTCAAGAGTAGAAAGGACGCAACAGAGCTACATTCCACGGACGCTTGGTCTCCTCTCCGGACCTGTCCGCCTTTCCTTTCTTCCATTCTTGTGCATCAATCAGGTAATAGGCATCATTGTGGAGAGCCTTGCTCATAATGAAAGGTCCTTCCCATGGGGGGGGGGAAGCTTGTGCCGGCCTTCAGTGCGCTGCACTAGGCGTAGCACTAGGTCTCCTTCCCGGAATATCCTCGGGTTAACCTTCCGGCTGTGATAGCGTCTGAGGTTTTGCTGGTAAATGGCTGTTCTTTCCAAAGCTAATTCTCTTGCTTCTTCTAGCAAGTCCACATCGTTTTCTCGGGCCTCCTTTACCTCTTCTTCGGTATAGAGTTGCACCCTTGGTGAATCATGGAGAATGTCGGTTGGTATGACCGCTTCTGCTCCATAAACCATAAAGAATGGAGTGTATCCGGTAGACCGGTTTGGAGTTGTTCTTATACTCCACAGTACGGATGGTAGCTCATCGAGCCAACACCCCGGCGATTTTTCCACCGCATCGATGAGTCTTGGTTTGATACCGGAAAGTACCAAAGCGTTTGTTCTTTCAACTTGGCCATTGCCTTGTGGGTGTGCCACTGAGCACAAATCCAACCGGATATTGTTGTCCTCACAAAATCTTTTGAACTCACCTTGAGCAAAGTTTGTGCCATTGTCAGTGATAATGCTATGTGGGTAGCCATACCGCAAAATTACATCTTCCTTTTTCAGGGGGATTTGGTGGAAACCGGAATATGCATCCAGAAAGGACAACAACTCACACCCAGCAGTAGAATCAATCACTTGATCAATCCGGGGCAGAGGGAAAGGATCTCTTGGGCAAGCCTTGTTGAGGTTGGTGTAGTCGATGCACATGCGCCACACCTTTGGAGCTTTTGCCTCCAGGTTCTCATCTTTCTTCTTTTCGACCATTACCGGATTGGCCAGCCACTCAGTGTGCGTGACTTCCACAATGAATCCGGCAACCAGCAGTTTTGTCACTTCTTCTCCAATAATCTTCCTCCTATCTTCAGCGAACCGGCGCAAAGGTTGTCGCACCGGCTTGGCGTCCTTCCGGACGTTTAGAGAGTGCTCAGCCAGCTCCCTCGGAACACCCACCAAGTCATCAGTAGACCAGGCAAAGATATTCCGATTCTCACGGAGGAAGCTGACGAGCGCGCTTTCCTATGCTTGATCGAGGCCGGCACCGATACGAACGGTGCGCTCTGGGTAAGCCGGATCCAGCACAATGTCTTTTGTTTCATTCGTCGGCTTGAACGCCGGTGAGCCCAAGCTTCCACCCATTGCCGCTAAGCTCGATTGCGAGGACTGGGCCAGCGCAACTGCGGTTTGCATCCTCCTTTTTTCCTCTGCGATCACCAGCGATTCCGCTAGGTTTGATCCGGCAGATGTTGTTTCCAGTGAGACTTTGTAGTTTCCCACCACAGTTAGGGGTCCACGAGGTGCCGTCATCTTCATCTTGAGGTAAGCTATATGAGTTGTGGCCATGAAAGCTGCCAATGCCGGTCTTCCTAGTAGTGCGTGGTAAGGACTGTCTAGGTCCACCACTTCAAACAGAATGTTTTCCACCCGACAATTGTCACGTCCTCCGAAAGACACATCCACCCGGACTTTTCCTACCGGTGCACAGGACAGTTCCGGAACGATTCCATGGAATGTTGTGTGAGTTGGCTGAAGCATGTTTTCTGTTATGCCCAGCGTATGCATGGTGTGCCGGTACATTATGTTTATGCTGCTCCCATTGTCTATCAACACTTTACTGAATTTGACGCGAGTCGTTGGCCCTTTCATGATTGGGTCCACCACGAGAGCGTAACCTCCCGGATTCGGCATGATTTTGGGGTGATCCTCGAGCGACCATGAGATTTCCTGATCTGACCACTGCATGTATTTTGATACTGCCGGCATCACCGCGTTCACTTCCATGGAACGGCGATGTAGGCTTTGCCTGTCTGTCGGCTCAGTGACGAACATGACACAGCACATGTCTGGATCCTCATAAACATTCCGGCCCAAAGGTGCCGGTGGAGGTGGTTGGCCATGGCCCTCTCCCACCTGATTGACTTGCTGATACTGCTGCCTGTTTTGCTGAGGCTGTACCGGTAACGCATTTGCTCCAGTAAGTGGTGGTGGCGGTGGTAGTTGTTGCTGGCGCAGCATATCTTGCGATGGTGGCAATATTGTGGAGCACCCTTGTGCTTGCGCATCTTTTGCTGCTCCCTTGAGCATCAAGTACTTGGTCCAAGAACAATCCTTCGGCAGGTGGTTTGACGGGTGAGCCGGGTTCGGCGTGTGCCACCGGCAAGGTTGATCCATGGCGGCTTCCATGGTGTATTTTACGGGTTCTTGCCAATTCTTTTTCTGGCCCCAGGATTTCTTTTCGACCCATTGGTTCTTAGGACCCGCCCATGGCTGCGATTTGGTTTTCTGCCTCTGGCTGCCGCTGGCATCAGAGTTTTCTTGCACAGCAGCAACTTGCTGCGGAGCGTAGCTTCGATCCGGGAAATCTTCCCTTCTTTTGTTGTTCCGGTTGTCCCGGTATTGTTCCTGGCGCTGCTGAGGCGGGTTTGACTGTTCCGGCTCAGCTTGCACCGCCGGTTGCATTGGGTCTCCCAACGCATAGTTATCCGCCACACGTATCATCTCCGCCAAAGTTGTTGGCATGTTTCGCTGCAGCTTTTGCCACAAAGGCGAACCTCGCCGGCATCCCTGGCTAAACCAAGCAATGGCTTGTGCTTCTATCACTCCTTCACAAGAGTTTCTAATGGAGTTCCACCGGGTCAGGTAATCCCGGTCTGTTTCCTGCGGGCGCTGCACGCACAAAGCGAGCTGCTGAGGCCTGTTGGGCCTTCGGTAGGTGCTACTGAAGTTACTCACAAAGGCTTCTTCAAAGTCCAACCAGCCATTTATGCTTCCTGCCGGCAAGTTGTTCAACCAGATTCTTGCCGGTCCCACTAAAAACGTTGGCACAATTCTCACGGCCCAACGCCGGTTTCCTCCTCCGGCTACACATCCTCCGCCGCCAGCGACGTATACCGCGGTCACATAATCCGTGAGCCAATCTTCCGGCTTAGTGGTGCCATCATAAGTTTTGGTGTCACGGGGCAACTGGAAATTGCGAACCGGTGGTTGCTCTTTCATGATCCTTGGGCCAAAACACTTTGGACCCGGAGGACCCTCTGCCTCTATCATTTCAGACAGGTACACTCTATCCAGACGGTGCCTCGCATCCCGTTCTGGCAGGTGTCTTTCTCCCACGCGCTCTCCCAAAGGATTTCGGTAAGCGGTGAATCTTGTCAAGTCAGCTTCATCGTAGCGTTCCGGTACCGCGGCCCTTGCCTGCCGGTACCTTGGTGGAGGCATCTCCTCCTCATCATACGCTGCCCTTGCAGCTTGATAGTTTTGCCCGGTTTCATATCTACCGGCATGATTGTTTCCGGCATAGCCTCCTTTGGCGTAGCCTCGATCTGCCCCTTGGCTTTTTCTACCGTCATCGTGTTGCCCGGCTTGTTGTTTTTCGGCAAGAACCGGATCGTACACAGTCATCTGATGTGCGTTCATCTCTTTTTCTCTCCTTCTGTCCGGATGGGGGGACGAAGCCTGCCCGTGGGACTTGCTTACGGCATTCTTTGTTGAACGCGTGGATTTTGAGGCCGCAGCCTTGTTCAGCTTAGCCAGCTGCTCAGCATTCTGCTGCTCGATAGTTTCCAGCAGCTCTCTAACACGCTCTTGCTGTTTTGCCAAAGCATCTCCGGAAAGCGATTCACATAGCTCTACTGCAGCTTTAGCAGCTTTTATAGTTTTATCCGGGCTACTGTACTTAGGTTTTTCCACAATGCTAACAGATGCAGAGGTACTTTTGCCGGCAAGAACTTCCTTGCGCAAATCCTGATCTAGATTACGAGCTTTAAGCCGGTTCTCCGGTACCCTAGCAGCATGAGCGCTAACAGAAGCAAAGCCATGGGCAGCGTTGTACCCACGTAGGGTTAGGTTCAGCTCGCGCTGCGCCCGGACGATGTCGGCGCCGTTCGCGAGCAGCTTCTGGCGTTGTGCCTCCAGCTCCGCCTGAGCCGCTGTCGGGTCGATGTTCTGCGCGATGGGCGTTGCCAGCACGTTCATCGCCGCTTGGAGTGGTGTTTCCGGTGATGCGGAAGATGCTCCCGCAGCGCCAGCATCGCGCTCCAGCGGTGGCTTGGCCGCACGGGTCGAAGCCGCACGACCATCACCTTCATCCGCAGCCTCCTTGCCTGCACCAACCACGCCGGTCATCATTACCTCGACGCTGCCGGCAGCGCGGCCAGCACAGAGCCACCTTGGCGGGTCCGGTGCCGACAGCACCGGCGAGAGGCGCTGGCGCACAGGGACGGTGCCGAAGTAGACGCGGTGGCTGCCGAACTCGATGATGCGGCCGTTCTTGGGGAAGATGCCGCCGTTGGCGAAGCAGCCCGCGTTGTCGTTGATGAAGTCCATGGAGTAGAGGCGCTGGACGAGCGCAGACACCGTCCGCTCGCCGGCGACCTCGAGGATGCCCGCCCGAATATAAACTCCTGCAAGCGCCACTTCATGCCCCATGGTGGGCGCCAACTGTCGTCGTGGTGAACAGACAGATGCCATAGGATGGCTTAGGTTGGGGCCGAATGGACGCTAGAGGATTCGGGGGAGGGTTTGTGATTAGATGGGATGAACTTCCGGATGGTTTCCTCAAGAACCTAGCCAAGGCTAGAGGTTGAAGAAGAAAGACATAAGGAAGAACTCGCTCTAGATCATCTTCTTTATTGATCTCCACAGGTTACAAGTTTGTGCTTACAGGATTTCTTTCTCTGCTCATCGCTCCCGAGTACGGGTGTGCTCCCTCTCCTTATATAGGGGAGAGGGTGGCTTACAGGGGAAGAAACCCTAATGGCATCTTTGACTAGACAAACTACTCTACAAAGTTACTTTAATCATAGATGACACCGGGGTCTTCTTTAATCAGAGAGGCTGACGTCCTCCGGCTTCTTTCATCGTCATCCTCCTCTTTATCGTCAGGCCTTCGTTTAAAGCTACTTTGCTTAGCTCATCTTTGTCCTCTAGCTCTGGAGAGAATCTTTGACCAGTCCTGCCGACATGCTCTTCTTTCCGGTATCCCGGTGTCTTCTTTACCCGGTTCCGGTATACCCCTCTTGGGGATACCGGCTTAGCTTTACTTAGCCAAACTCTTATCTTTGTGCTCCGGTATGAACATTAAACCGGTATCTTGATGGCTTAAACCATCCGGTTTGGCATGCCTTTGGCATACCGGGGGTCATCCCCCCAACAGTGTAAATTCATCATTGGTGTCTGGAGGCCCCGCAATTTGCACTTGATGCTGATTTGCACTAGTAATTACGAGTGGTGGTTGATGTCTACGGGTGCTTCTATTCTTGTAGACAGTGTTGGGCCTCCAAGAGCAGAGGTTTGTAGAACAGCAACAAGTTTCCCTTAAGTGGATCACCCAAGGTTTATCGAACTCAGGGAGGAAGAGGTCAAAGATATCCCTCTCAAGCAACCCTGCAACCACAAAGCAAGAAGTCTCTTGTGTCCCCAACACACCTAATAGGTGCACTAGTTCGGCGAAGAGATAGTGAAATACAAGTGGTATGAATGAATATGAGCAGTAGTACGGCGCCAGAAAAGTGCTTGCTTTGGCGTGCGATTGATGGTAGTAATATTGCAGGCAGTATAAATGTAGTAAAACAGTAAACAAGCAGCGATAGCAGTATTTAGGAACAAGGCCTAGGGATCATACTTTCACTAGTGGACACTCTCAACATTGATCACATAACAGAATAAATAGATAGATGCTAGACTCTACACCCTCTTGTTGGATGATGAACACCACTAACTGTGTAGGATTACACGAACCCTCAATGCCGGAGTTAACAAGCTCCACAATATTCAATGTTCATATTTAAATAACCTTAGAGTGCATAACAGATCAACATAACCAAACCAAGTACTAACATAGCATGCACACTGTCACCTTCACACTACGAAAGGAGGAATAGATCACATCAATACTATCATAGCAATAGTTAACTTCATAATCTACAAGAGATCACAATCATAGCCTACGCCAAGTACTACACGATGCACACACTGTCACCATTACACCGTGCAGGAGGAATAAACTAATTTAATAACATCACTAGAGTAGCACACAGATAAATTGTGATACAAAACACATTGCAATCATAAAGGGATATAAATAAGCACTTCACTATGCCATTCATAATAGTGAATAAGTATTCTGTGAAATATAGCCTAAGAGACCCACACGGTGCACACACTGTCACCTTTACACACGTGGGACAAGGAGTCTCCGGAGATCACATAAGTAAAACCCACTTGACTAGCATAATGACATCTAGATTACAAGCATCATCATATGAATCTCAATCATGTAAGACAGCTCATGAGATTATTGTATTGAAGCACATAGGAGAGAGATTAACCACATAGCTACCGGTACAGCCCCGAGCCTCGATGGAGAACTACTCCCTCCTCATGGGAGATAGCAGCGTTGATGAAGATGGCGGTGGTGTTGATGGAGAAGCCTTCCGGGGGCACTTCCCCGTCCCGGCGGCGTGCCGGAACAGAGACTCCTGTCCCCCAGATCTTGGCTTCGCGATGGCGGCGGCTCTGGAAGGTTTCTCGTACCGTGGCTTTTTCGTATCGTGTTTTAGGTCAGGGACCTTTATATAGGTGAAGAGGCGGTGTCAGAAGGTCAACGAGGCGACGACACAATAGGGGGGCGCGGGCCCCCCCTTGGTCGCGCCGGCCTACTGTTTGGTGGGCATGTGGCCCCCCTCTGGCGGCTCTCGGGTGTTCTGGAAGCTTCATGCAATCCTAATATGCTGGGCGTTGATTTCGTCAGATTCCGAGAATATTTCCTTACTAGGATTTCTGAAACCAAAAACAGCAGAAAACAGCAACTGGCCCTTCGGCATCTCGTCAATAGGTTAGTTCCGGAAAATGCATCAAAACGATATAAAGTGTGAACAAAACATGTAGGTATTGTCATAAAACTAGCATGGAACATAAGAAATTATAGATACGTTTGAGACGTATCAAGCATACCCAAGCTTAGTTCCTACTCGCCCTCGAGTAGGTAAACGATAACAATGATAATTTCTTAAGTGACATGCTACCAACATAATCTTGATCAACATTATTGTAAAGCATATGAGATGAATGCAGCGATTCGAAGCAATGATGAAGATGATGAGTAAACAACTGAACCATATAACAAAGACTTTTCATGAATAGTACTTTCAAGACAAGCATCAATAAGACTTGCATAACAGTTAACTCATAAGCAATAAATTCTTAGTAGAAGGCATTGAAGCAACACAAAGGATGATTAAGTTTCAGCAATTGCTTTCAACTTGTAACATGTATATCTCATGGATAGTTGTCAACATAAAGCAATATAACAAGTGCAATAGGTAAACATGTAAGAATCAATGCACACAGTTGACACAAGTGTTTGCTTCTAAAATAGAAAGAAGTGGGTAAACTGACTCAACATAAAGTAAAAGAAAGGCCCTTCGCAGAGGGAAGCATGGATTACTATTTTTGTGCTAGAGCTTTTCATTTTGAAAACAAGAAACAATTTTGTCAACGGTAGTAATAAAGCATATGTGTTATGTATAAGATATCCTATAAGTTGCAAGCCTCATGCATAGTATACTAATAGTGCTCGCACCTTGTCCTAATTAGCTTGGGTTAACACAGATTATCATTGCATAACATATGTTTCAACCAAGTGTCACAAAGGGGTACCTCTATGCCGCCTGTACAAGGGTCTAAGGAGAAGGTTCGCATTGGATTTCTCGCTTTTGATCATACTCAACTTAGACACCCATACCGGGACAACATAGACAACAGATAATGGACTCCTCTTTTAATGCTTAAGCATTCAACAACAGTTAATATTCTCATAAGAGATTGAGGTTTTATGTCCAAACTGAAACTTCCACCATGAATCATGGCTTTAGTTAGCGGCCCAATGTTCTTCTCTAACAGTATGCATACTCAAACCATTTGATTGTGAAAACCGCCCTTACTTCAGACAAGACGAACATGCATAGCAACTCACATGATATTCAACAAAGGTAAAAGAGTTGATGGCGTCCCCAGAAAACATGGTTACCGCTCAACAAGCAACTTACTAAGAAATAAGACACATAAGTACATATTCTTCACCACGATAGTTTTTAAGCTATTTTGTCCCATGAGCTATATATTGTAAAGGTAAAGAATAGAAATTTTAAAGGTAGCACTCAAGTAATGTACTTTGGAATGGCAGAGAAATACCATGTGGTAGGTAGGTATGGTGGACACAAATGGCATAGTTTTTGGCTCAAGGATTTGGATGCACGAGAAGAATCCCTCTCAATACAAGGCTAGGCTAGCAAGGTTGTTTGAAGCAAACTCAAGTATAAAACGGTGCAGCAAGACTCACATATGAACATATTGTAAGCATTATAAGACTTTACATCGTCTTCCTTGTTGTTCAAACACCTTAACCAGAAAATATCTAGACTTAGAGAGACCAATCATGCAAACCAGATTTTAACAAGCTCTATGTAGTTATTCATTAATAGGTGCAAGGTACATGATGCAAGAGCTTAAACATGATCTATATGAGCACAACAATTGCCAAGTATCAAATTATTCAAGACATTATACCAATTACCACATGAAGCATTTTCTGTTTCCAACAATATAACAATTAACGAAGCAGTTTCAACCTTCGCCATGAAAATTAAAAGCTAAGAACACATGTGTTCATATGAACCAGCGGAGCGTGTCTCTCTCCCACACAAGCATGAATTTATTCAAACATAAACAAAAATAAAAACAAACAGACGCTCCAAGTAAAGTACATAAGATGTGACCGAATAAAAATATAGTTTCAAGAGAAGAAACCTGATAAGTTGTCGATGAAGAAGGGGATGCCTTGGGCATCCCCAAGCTTAGATGCTTGAGTCTTCTTGAAATATGCAGGGATGAACCACGGGTGCATCCCCAAGCTTAGACTCTTCGCCCTTCTTGATCATAGTATATCATCCTCCTCTCTTGACCCTTGAAAACTTCCTCCACACCAAACTTAAAACAAACTCATTAGAGGGTTAGTGCATAATCAAAAATTCACATGTTCAGAGGTGACACAATCATTCTTAACACTTCTGGACATTGCCCAAAGCTACTGGAAGTCAATGGAACAAAGAAATCCATCCCACATAGCAAAAGAGGCAATGCGAAATAAAAGGCAGAATCTGTCAAAACAGAACAGTCCGTAAAGACGAATTTTAAAGTGGCACCAGACTTGCTTAGATGAAAATGCTCAAACTGAATGAAAGTTGTGTACATATCTGAGGATCACGCACGTAAATTGGCAGATTTTTCTGAGTTACCTACAGAGAACCATACCCGAATTCGTGACAGCAAGAAATCTGTTTCTGCGCAGTAATCCAAATCTAGTATTGACTTTACTATCAAAGACTTTACTTGGCACAACAATGCAATAAAATAAAGATAAGGAGAGGTTGCTACAGTAGTAACAACTTCCAAGACTCAAATATAAAACAAAGTATTGTAGTAAAAAAAAACACATGGGTTATCTCCCAAGAAGTTCTTTCTTTATAGCCATTAAGATGGGCTCAGTAATTTTAATGATGCTCGCGCAAGAAATAAGAGTTGAAGCAAAAGAGAGCATCAAGAAGAAAATTCAAAACACATTTAAGCCTAACATTCTTCCTATGCATAGGAATCTTGTAAATAAACAAGTTCATGAAGAGCAAAGTAACAAGCATAGGAAGATAAAACCAGTGTAACTTCAAAAATTTCAGCATATAGAGAGGTGTTTTAGTAAATGAAAATTTCTACAACCATATTTTCCTCTCTCATAATAACTTTCAGAGGCATCATGAACAAACTCAACAATATAACTATCACATAAAGCATTCTTATTCACATGCATAAAAGTATCATTACTCTCCACATAAGCATAATCAATTTTATTAGTTGTAGTGGGAGCAAATTCAACAAAGTAGCTATCATTATTATTCTCATCAAGTGTAGGAGGCATAGTATAATCATAATTAAACTTATCCTCCATAGTAGGCGGCACAAGAAGACCACTATCATTATAATCATCATATATGGGAGGCATATCATAATCAACATAAACTTTCTCCTCAATACCCGGAGGGCTAAAGAGATCATTTTCATCAAAACCGACCTCCCCAAGCTTAAATTCTTCCATAGCATTAGCAACAATGGTGTTCAAAGCATTCATACTAATAACATTCCCATTAGCATGCATAAGTTCCATGGGTTTTTTAATTTTCTCTTCAAACACATTGATACGTCCCAAACGTATCTATAATTTCTTATGTTCCATGCTACTTTTATGATGATACTCACATGTTTTATACACACTAGATGACCTGTTGCGCTATCGCGCAAATGGCAGAATCAAGTTAGAATTGAAACCATAAGGTTTAGCTAATTATAGCCTCGGAGCGGAGTTCTGCCCCTCCTGCTACCGCTCCCGCCACCACCGCTGTGGTAAAGGGAGGGCAGCCGGGTTGGCTGACCATCCAGGCTGAGCTCCATCAGCATCCGACGGCGTGCATTGGAGAAAATGTCCTCGACGGGCCCTTGTCCTTCCTTTGGCTACTTCCGCTGCCCCCATTCGACGGTTCCTTCCGCCTCTCCTAATGTCTTCCTCTTCCGATCCCTTAGAGCCACCCAACATCCTTGCCATTAGGGGTCTGGATTGAACATATATTAAGCAAACTAAAGAACATTTATTGATACAAGCGAAACAAATATTAAATAAAATAGCAAAGTAACATAATAGATGTCAATTTTACACATATATATTCAACCATTTCTCTTACTCAATGAATAGTAGTGGCAGCAGAGGTATTCTGGTACAGAATATTTTAATCATAAATAATGTATGCCAGTAATAGTATAGGTACATGACCCGCTGCGCCCCGACGCAAAGGCAAAAATGAGACAGTGTTCTATCTATGGTGTTATATATGATTGAGATTTTTTTGGCCTTAAACCTTGAGGCTCATGATATGTCCCCATTCACTACACATGACAGAGTCAGGACATAGCTAACCCGCCATAATGGATGAATGAATTATAGGTCCCCATTCACGCAAGGCTGCTAAGTGCAAGTGACTTTGACACGTTGACATGACATCGACTTGAAGTCATGAGGTTTATGTCAGTAAAGTCGGTCAATCTTTGTTTGCAAGTCACGGGAGATCCTTCCTTCTTGTTGAAATGGATGAATGAATTATAACACTTTCCGCTGGCTAATCTCCTAATCTCCTTTGTTTGAGATGGTACTGCAATCATTAAATCTCAGCACAACCATGCATCAGTCTTTACGCTAAATAAGCATCTATGTATTCTAAAGAAAATGTAACTATATGATCTCGAAGTATACACAATGAGCATGTGATTCACAAGAAAGCGAGCACTTATATCAAATATATTTGTTCTCCATCACAAGTACCTTTCCAGTAAAAAAATAGATTTGGTTTAATAGTCGAAAAAATAATAGTAAGTTCAAAATTGTATTGGTGTTCCCTTTTAATATAATATAAGGACCTCATCAGAAGCTCAAAATCACTCCAGCTATATACAAATTAGTACATATGAAACACCTCTTCAGTGTTCACATCAACCACAATGAGTGTTCATTGTCTTCAACTATGCTTCCCTTTTAAATTTCTTCTACTCACACATCTATAATAATTCATGAAATCCAACGGCGAGATGTCCAACACGGTACAGCCGCTTCTTGACCTCAATCACTACCATCCTATCTCCTGCCCCTCCTATCTTCTCAATGTTGCGCTCAATAAGGGGCTCAATCCAAAACAACTATACTATAATGAATTTTTAGAAAACCTAGAGCTAGTTTAGCACATGTGTTATTTAATGCCCAACACATCAATAAATGCCGGGAGAAAACATACAAGGTGTATGATGTTGCTAGACCAAGTAGTCGTGCTTCTGAAAGAGTAAAATCTCAGTATACAAAATATTGTACAGTAATGCATTTCTTCAGCAAAATTTTCCTTTATATAGTGGATGAGAAGTGCAAACAGTAACAATTTTCACTGGTTAGTTGTAATTAGTTTCTCTCAAAAGAATTATGTTATGTTAAGGTGGTTGCAATTTTACGTCAGATTACTGTCCATAAGCTATTTCAATGTGTTATGCAGTACCACATAGTGTTGAAATGTACTCCACCTAAATACACAAACTGGCCTTTACATAAGGGCCCTCTTTTGAAACAAAGAATCTCAAGCAATTTGAAAGGAACAGCTCAATTGCTGCACAAATGAAAAAAAACACGTACAATGCATCAGCCAGGGACTATGAAATAAATCCAATTCAAGGCAGTGCTATGATGACACGAGATGAGCAGAAGCTGCCCTGTCAACATAGCCAATAAATATATTTGCAGAACCCCACATATTATACATGTAGATGTCTAGTGGTTAAATTTAAGATGTGATTTAGAGACTGAAGGTAACCACATGTTAACATAACACTAACGTATACTAAGGGCCTTCAAATATGCACTCTAGTTTCATGGAAGGTTGCATGCCCACAAACACATACTACCCTAAAAAGTCAGCGTTACTTAAAACCCTTGAAATAATAGATTTAGCAGTAATCATTCTACCAATAAGGGACCATGTAGTGATTACTTTCATTCAGGACAGTGCAAAATACTGCAGCTATTACTTTTATAATCACGTAGGGAACCACCAAAGCGAAACTGAGTATTATAACCAAGAGAAAAGGTCTGATGCTTTCAACAATAAAAAAAAGTAGTAGTGTTTCGTTTCATTATAAATTCACAGCTTAACTATGAAGATAACCTGGCCTAAAAATCAACATATGCTAAATTGGCTCTCTATGCCAACAGTTTCATAGCCAATGAAAAATCTAATATTTCTATTACATGCTCTGCATATTGAAAAAAAAAGCGAACACCGGTAATTCAAAATCTGCATGTGTCGAAAAAACATTCTACTGCTAATTCAGTATCCCCTCAAACAAACCCTTAAATGAATTGACCTCCTTGAGTAAGTTAGTAAATTAAAGATAGGATAAAATATGCTAACAGTGTATGAACCAGCAAACGAAAATACGTGGACAATACGAGGAACACCACAATAAAAATTACATGGTAAAACTGCTAATGATATACAATCCCTGTAACCTAGGTTGGGCATGTCCCTGAAGCTATTCTTGAGGTGATAGTAAATGACAATCAAAATGCATTTAACATGGAATAAAAAACCAATTCACTAAAAAACAATACATGTACAGTTCACATATATCAGAGAATGCTTAACCCTTAGATCTAAGGGTCATAGATAATCATGTAAACGAAGGGAAGTTATTATTGCGAAAGTTAAATTTGTTTGCAAGCCTCATTTGGATCTTTGCAGGGACGATTCAGCTGGAGGCTTAACAAACCTCATATAATTTAGCTGCTCTCCCACGCCCACCAGCGGCACCGCGCTGCGCCTTCTCCAACCGCCCGTCGCCCTCGACTTCCCCGTGGCCAACTGCTCCGCCCACATCATTATCTTCATTTTGGGGAGAAATGTTCTAAATAAATAATATCATATTTGACTGAACTTGAGAAAACCTAAAAAATTCATGAACAACAGCCTAAGACCATAATAATCAGCAAATGTAAACACCCGACATGATGGAAATGAGTCACTTTACCTTGACTGTCAGTCACCACAACCATTATAATTCAGTCAATGAGAAGTTGAGAATCCAAGTTTATCCATGAATGTCTGCACTAAATAATGGTACTATATTGGGATTGAGAATGTCTGCAATTAAGTGATGGATTGTTTTACCACAGAAGCAAAAGCTTCAAGTGCGGGAGATCGAAGGTGATAATCTGAAAATAATCTTCCAGAATTTATATATATGCATGCCTCCACGTAAAAGTTCAAGCCAGTTTTCAGAAGAACGAATTTCTATGATCAAAAAATTCCTCCTGTAAATGGTCATATAAAATAACAATAATTATGCCTAGCTAGAATAGATATCTAATCACCAGAGAAAGTTTATGCTACCATTTTTCAATGGAGAGATAAACTAAAATATAAAATATAGATAGCGACAAAATAGGCTAGCAGTTTCCAATGCTGACATAAACTAAATGCAAAAAATAGAATGACAAATTCACTCAAAGTAGAAAATAAATCTTAGTCTGAGCAAGGCAATACATATTGCAAACCAAGATTAATTTATCAATAGACATAAAGAGAGGTGAGATGGGGATAAGTGAGTAAACCTGTACTACTACACCCAGAATTAGCAAAGGAAATGACATCCTAAGAAAAAAAGAACAAAATCACAAAGTGCGAGTATGAATCTGTAGCTCTTGACGAACAAAAAATCACGATATTTCTCATGAAGGATAAAAATGGAAAGAGGAGCATCTGTACTATATATACTGTATATTTAAAACTGCACATATTCACATTAATTAGTTGTATTATATGTTCACGCTTGAGTAAAACTATGAAAGACAAGAGTCAAGAACCTCTGTATTGTATGCTTACAAAGAAACCAAACACCTCTTGTTCTTGAAGTTCCCTGAGATTGAAGGCAATGTGGAAGCGGGTAAACTGGAGGGAATGAGAGGCAGCCGACGACTCCGTACAGGGCATGGCGGAGTAGAGAGGTGATGGCAGTGCTGCATAACGCAGCGACAACGACGACACGGGGTGGCAATGTGGTCATTAAGGATTGGGAGTAGCAGCTGTTGAGAGCTCGACCATGAAACCATGAAGAGGCCCTCTGCGCAAATCTTCTCAGATTCCTATAAAATGAATTGTTAGGAACATATTAAGATACATTATCAAGGTAATTATAGATTACCCTTAATTCACCGCTATTGATATTTACATTATAATTTCTTTAGAAATGCAATACTGTATTCCTTTTTCCAATAATTGTATAAATGAACTTGAAACATCAGTACACAAGAACCAAGAATAAAGTTTGCACGACCAAGAAAATGGGTACATTTGCAGAATTTCAGCCAACAAGGTTGTCTCCAAGTTGATAAGCCAATATGATGGTATAACTATTATTGTTCTTCTCTGAATAAAATTACAGAAGGTTACCACCTTCAAACGTATATAAACCTACTCCCTGATTAGTAGCATCCATCTGCATGATTTATTATGAAATCAGAAATATAGATGAGGATAAGGGAAAATAATACCAAGCAAGACGAGTGTAAACACGAGATCAGAATAGAAAGAAGGGGCAGTTTTTGACAGACTATATACCTGGGCGATGTGGAGCACCAGAATTGCAATCAATTGAATCGTTTCCGGCCGGCCGCACTGCTCTTTCTCCCCCAGGCGTTTGCACTTTTCCTCTCTCTTTTCCCTCGTGGTGCTGCTCGCCATGACCTCTGTGCTGCTGAACCTCCAAGCAAGAAACATAAGAAACTTCGCAGTAGCAGTATAGGAAGCTCTTCCTCCCCCAGGCGTTTGCACTTTTCCTCTCTCTTTTCCCTCGTGGTGCTGCTCGCCATGACCTCTGTGCTGCTGAACCTCCAAGCAAGAAACATAAGAAACTTCGCAGTAGCAGTATAGGAAGGCGCATGTCAACAAATCGTACCACGCTGAGGAGGTGCCAGAATACTCGCCCTGGCCGACGACGCGCAGCTTCCGCTCCTCTTCGACTGCTTCGGCCGACCGGATCCTGACTGTTCACTATGTTGTCCTGCAATATTCATCGCATCAAGGCAGTTCAACATCAAAGCATTATCGATGAACCGACTAAGCCATCCATCATGAGTCATAGGTTAACTAAAATAAAACCATATTTTGCCTTTTCTATTGTTATTTATAAATCTACCCACAAGCATCGTCAACCTCTCCATGAGCATATATCAAAAATGCATATATTGTTCAATAAATGCAGCAATTAAGTAAATATAAACCTTAGGAACGATTTTTTCGCAATTATCCACAGAGATGAGATAACCAACCTCTAGTCGGGCGTCTTGGCACTCAGACCCATCACCACCATTGCGTGAGCACATATCAACCAGTCATTTACGCCCATTTCACACATCTTTTCCTTGTGAATGTACACGCTTCCTACAGACGATTCATGAGCACAAAACAAGTAAGCATGTGTAGTTCAATCACTGCAGAAATTATCTAAATACTGGAGAGAAAATATTAAGCAAAATCAGGGGAAAAGAAATTAAGAATCACCTCGCACCCAAGGAAAGGGAAGCATCAGTGCACACCCTCCTCCACTCACACCCTGCGTAGGAGAAGAAAATCTGAAACAACCTCTTGCGCCTCCTCCTTGGGAACTTAAATACCACCATGTACAGCACAAGAGGGGATCATGGAGAGTGGGGGATCTCACCCTTGAAGCCTGAGCAATAGAAATCGGAGGGTGATGATCTTCTCTTCTTCTTCTCCTTCTCTTGTCTCATTCTCTCTGCCCCTTGCTGCTCCTCCACCTCGAGCCCCGCTCCACCCCGTTGGTGCTCCTCCACCTCCGTCCCAACATGGCCCCTCGAGATCCCTCCCCTGCTCCACCTCCAGAACCACCTCCCTCTCCCACTTCTCCACCAGAAACGCCCTAGATGCGACTTCCTCGTCCAACCTCCATGGCAGCCTCGCCCCACCCATGTTTTGCAACAAAAATGGGGGCAAAACTGGTGCGGCGAGCTGGGGAGGAGGGAGGACGGCAGGCTAGGGAGGAGGGACGGCGGCGGGCTGGGGAGGAGGGAGGCACGGGAGTGAGGAGGAGAGGAGGACAGGTGGGGAATTGAGGATTGGGTCGCTCTCTAGGGTTTCGCTTGAGCAGGACGTGAAGGAGCCGGTGCGGCTGTCTCTGCTCGCTGGCCCCCCCATGCGGCCGGACCCATCCGTCAGCAACCCATCAAGGAAGGCAAGAGGTAATAAACGTTTTTACCTGATCCAACGGCTGCAGGCAAAAGTGGGCGATAGAAATTATTGTAGCAGGCAAATCGGACGGCGGACGAAGGTTTGCCCCCGGAGGTGCCTCGGTTGAGCGGGTACTCTAGCATCATTTATAGGAGAAATTATATGTCGTTATTATGCATTTTCTGGCACTAACCTATTGACGAGATGCCGAAGAGCCAGTTGCTGTTTTCTGCTGTTTTTGGTTTCAGAAATCCTAGTAAGGAAATATTCTCGGAATTGGACGAAATCAACGCCCAGGGTCCTATTTTCACAGGAAGCTTCCAGAAGTCCGAGGGAGAGACGAAGTGGGGCCACGGGGTGCCGCCACACTAGGGCGGCGCGGCCTAGAGGGGGCCCGCGCGGCCCTAGCATGTGGGGCCCCCGTGACTCTCCCGACTCCGCCCTTCCGCCTACTTAAAGCCTCCGTCGCGAAACCCCCAGTACCGAGAGCCACGATACGGAAAACCTTACTGAGACGCTGAAAGAACATCTCTCACATTATGTTTTGTGTGTTTGATGTCAATATATATGATACACTAATGTTTGTTTAAGTGGTACAGGGATTACATAGATATTTATTCATGTGTGTTGGATTTGATCGTCTGTTAAAAGAATTCAGAAAAAGTTGGCCAGGCCGGATAATCCGGGCCGGATATTGTTGAAATATCCGGCCCCCTGGTTTTGGCTAAGTCTTCGAGAAAATGCGGCTCTGTATGGGGGCCGGACATTTGCCCGGATAATGTCCCGGTTTTGTACCAGGGCCGGATTATCCGGGCCGGATATTTTGGAAATATCCGGCCCCCCCGTTTTTGGCTAAGGACTGGAAGAAAAGCTTCTCTGGCTATGGGCCGGACATTTGGCCGGACAATGTCACACTTTTGTCCCGATGGCCGGATTATCCGGGGGGGGGGGGGGGCGGATTATCTGGCCCTTACTTAGGCCGGATTATCCGGGCCCCCGGAAGCAGCAACGGCTCCTTTTTGAGAGGGGGTATAAATACCCCCCTTCTTCTACCTTGGTTGTTTGCTCAATCATTGCACAAGAATTCTGCCAAGCCACCTCCATTAGAGCCACCTCAAGAAACTCAAGATTTACAATATCTCCTTCCTCCCCCAACCAAATCTCTTGATCTTTGGAGATTCGAAGGAGAAGACACCGATCTACATCCTCACCGAAGCGTTCTTCATTTCCCCCTCTCTTGTTTGAGGGATCTCATGCTAGTGTTCCTATTTGGTTCCCTAGTTGATTTGTGTTGATGTATTGTTGTTGATTGTTGTGTTGTAACAGATTTGGGAGCCTCCAATTTGGTTGTGGATGTGTGCCCCAAGAACCTTGTAAAGGCCCGGTTTCCGCCTCGAGGAAATCCCTTAGTGGAAGTGGGCTAGGCCTTCGTGGCGTTGCTCACCGGAGATCTGAGTGAAGCCTTCGTGGCTGTTGGTTTGGCTTTCGTAGCAACCACACTCCTCCAAACGTAGACGTACCTTCTTGCAAAGGAAGGGAACTACGGGAATCATCTCCGTGTCATCGTGTGCTCCACTCTCGGTTACCTCTATCCCACTCTATCTCTTATATATTGCGTAGCTATATCTTGCCTAGTTGATAGCCTTGTCATATAGGTAAATTCACTTAGTTGCATATCTAGAGAATTTACCTTTGTGTCAAGCCTAAATTGAAAAAGAACTAAAAATTGGTTAGCACCTATTCACCCCCCCTCTAGGTGCGGCATACGATCCTTTCAATTGGTATCAGAGCCTCGGCTCTTATTTCGGGCTTAACCGCCTAAGAGTATGCCGGACGAGGAGTCCTCGGAAGGGGCCGCCAAGATGGTCTCCGTGGAAGACTTCAATTCGTTGAAGTCCTCCATGGAAGCCCAAATGGAAAGCATGAAAAAGATGATTGCCGAGCTTTTGGCTCCGGCCCTTCCCAAGGCTCCTAGTGTAGAGGTAAAAGACACGGGTGCGTTAGATAAGGGAGAGGCTTCGGACCTACCCTCATCTACCAAACCCGTGGAAGGTGATAACTTAAACACTATCAAATCTCCCATTGCATCTCCTAGGGGAACCGATGGGAGTGAGAGCTACAATCGAGTACCTCCACCTTTCCAATCACCCGATATACCGGTTCCCCATCCCCATTTAAACATTCGGGGCGACCCACCTAAGTTTTCTATTGAAAATTTCGATACTTGGCGATTTGAGTTCCGCTCTCATGTTTGTAGTGCCTCCAATGAATTATGGAGAATCATCATGGAGGGCTTCAAGCCATACAACCCCGACAAGTTGACTAGAAGAGAAGCGGTTGATAGTCAACTCAACAACACCGCCTTGCACATGATTCAAACTAGTGTGGGGACAAAGGAATTGCATCGTGTCCGGAACTACACCACCGCCAAGGAAGCTTGGGATGGTTTGACCGCTAGTTGCATTGGAAGTGAGAGCACAAGGAGGAACAAGTATAATGCTCTCAAGAATAAAGCCGAAGGGTTCATGAGGCTACCGGATGAAGATCATGAAGACATGTATGGAAGACTTCTCACCGTTGCCGATGCCTTCCGGCTTATTGGTGCCACTCACATCAATGATTCTTGGATCAAGGAGAAGTACATTGAATGCATGATGCCATTTGTACCCATTGATGTCAAGACTCTTGTGGGAAGGGAATGCTATTCCTCTCTCACCTCTCAACAAGTCGTGCACGAGTTGCAAGCTCTCAAGGTGCTTGAGGAAACCTCTCATGATTCTCGCAATCGTGCTCTTGGGATGGCAAAAGGTTCCAACCTTGCCTTGGTGGTCAACTCCGTTGAAGAAGTGATTCCTCAAGAATCTTATAGGGCATCTTGGAGTATGACCTATCCGGAAGATTTGCAATGCCACTACCATGATCACATGGCCTTCCATGCAAAATCCTTTTGGGTTGATCCCTCCAAGGCCAAGGAAGACAATATCAAGAGAAACAACAAAAATGGGTTCACTAGCTTTGGTCCAAAGACAGGATCATGCTACAATTGTGATGACAAGCGCCACTTCATTGCCGAATGCCCCTATGAGAATAGAGAGCTTCATAATGGGAGGCTCATTCCCAAGGACAAGAGCAAAGACTCAAAGGGCAAATATTCAAAGCCCCTCAACAAGAAGTTCTACAACAACAAGACCAAGAAGGGCAAGAGGCCCTCAAGAGTTGTGCTAGTAACAAGGGAAGAATATTCTTCCGATGAAGTTGAAAGTTCTAGTGGTGATGAAGATGAAGAAAGCTCAAAGGAATTGGCCGCCATCGTCACCACCAACACACCCTCTTCATCTCTCTTTGAATCTCCCAATGAGAACCCTCATATCAAGAATGCACATTGCTTCATGGCAAGGTCCTCCTTGGACACACCTACTGTGCTATCAACTCAAGAAGAGTATACCTCCGGAGATGATGATGTTGATGATGAAGAAGATGCAACCTCCAATGGATTGGTCGCTCTTGCCTCCCTCTCCACTAACTCTTCATCACCAAGTGAATCCCCCAATGAGGTCATTCATGTGGAGGAAGAAAGTTGCCTTATGGCTAAATCTTCCGAGGTATCATCTCCTAACCCCTCTATGCCTAGCATTGCTAATGATCTAGGGGTTGACCCCGCTAGTCTAAAAGTGAAACAAGAGATGCTAGAGTTTGATGAGTTCATTAGTAACCTACAAGGTAACACTAAGAAGCATGTTTCTAGCCTCATGGTTCGTATAGCTCAACAAAATGATATGCTTGAGAAAATGGGTCAAATAGAGAGAGAAGACTCTCTTGAAATCCATGCCCTTAAAAATGATCTTGAGGAAAGTCAAGAAACTATAGCTTCTCTTGAGGAGAGGCTAGAAACTCTTGAAGAGCCTCAAGATAAAATTAACAAGCTCACTAAAGCTAGAGATCTTGCTAGAGCTAAGACTAAAGTGCTTATAAAGGAAAAGGCCAAATTTGGTGTTGATCATGAGAAACTTGTGAAGGATCTAGATGAACTAGACAAGGCTCACAAAGCCTTGAAGAGTGAATACACTCTCCTCTCCAAGTCTTATGAGCAACTTCAAATTAGGCTTGCTTCATATGACATACCTAGTACCTCTACTCCTTCATGTGATCATGCAAATATAATTGAGGAAAATGCTAGGTTGAAAGATGAACTTGCTAGGACCTCCTCTCCCCAAAGTAAACTTTCCTTGGATGATCTTTTGAGTAAGCAAAGGTCAAACAATGGGAAGGAGGGACTTGGTTTCAATGCCAAGGCTAAAAAGGCAAACAAGAAAAAGACCAAGCCCGCACATGAGAAAGCTAATGGTGAACCCCGAAAGGGCAACACCATTAATGATGATGGTGCGGGAATAGATAACCCTCACTATGTTCTCTTCAAAGATTATTATGGTGATGTTTATGCTAAATATGTTGGTCCATATGATGGTTATGTTGCTTGGTCTATTTGGGTTCCAAAGACCCTTGTTGCTAACAAAAGAGGACCCATTGAAAAATGGGTACCTAAATCCAAGAATTGATCTCATGTAGGACTATGCATGGGAGGTTCAAAATGGGTACTTGATAGTGGATGTACAAGTCATATGACCAGCGGCAAGAACCTCGTCAAGGAGTTGAGGCCTAACATAAATGATATCACCGTCTCCTTTGGTGATAATTCTACATCCGAGGTATTGGGTTTTGGCAAGGTTGTGGTTGCACACAACATTACTCTTGTGGATGTCATGCTTGTCAAAACCCTTGGTTACAATTTGCTTTCCGTTTCTGCCCTTGGCAAGATGGGTTTCGCCGTCTTTATTGATAATGATATTGTGGTCCTCTTGTGGAGCAAGACTCTAAAAGTCGCATTCGTTGGGTATCGCGAACACAACTTGTATGTGGTGGACTTTTCGGGGACCACCACGTCAAGTGCGATGTGCCTATTCGGAAAGGCGGACGTGGGTTGGTTGTGGCATCGCCGCCTAGCCCATGTCAACATGAGAACTTTGCAAAGTCTTCACAAGGGGAACCATATTGTGGGACTAATGGAAAATGTGTCTTTTGCCAAAGATCGTGTTTGTAGGGCTTGTGTTGAAGGCAAAATGCATGACTCTCCGCATCCAAGCAAGACCATCATCTCTTCCAAGAGGATCTTGGAGCTCCTTCATGTGGATCTCTTTGGTCCCGTTACTCATGCAAGTCTTGGTGCGAAGAAACATTGCTTGGTGATTGTCGATGACTACTCAAGATACACTTGGGTCTACTTTCTCAAGACGAAAGATGAGACTCAACAAATATTCATTGATTTTGCTACCGAGGTGCAACGCCAACACAACCTCCTCATTATGGCAATAAGAAGTGACAACGGTTCCGAGTTCAAGAACTACACACTCAATGATTTTCTTAGTGATGAGGGGATTCGTCATCAATATTCCGCTGCTTACACCCCTCAACAAAATGGTGTTGCGGAGAGGAAGAACCGGACTCTTATGGATATGGCAAGGTCTATGATGGCGGAGTATAAATCCCGCTATAACTTTTGGGCCGAAGCCATCTCCACCGCTTGTCACTCCTCCAACCGGCTCTATCTCCGCAAGGGCTTGAACAAGACTCCATATGAAATACTCACCAGGAACAAGCCTAATATCTCATACTTCAAGGTGTTCGGGTGTAAGTGTTTCTACAAAATCAAAGGGGTTTGTTTGTCTAAATTTGCTCCTAAAGCTTTGGAGGGTATATTTGTTGGTTACGGTGCCGAATCTCACACTTATAGAATCTTTGATGTATCCTCCGGGATTATCATTGAATCTTGTAGTGTGAAGTTCGAAGAAAATGATGGCTCCCAAGTGGGGCAAGTTGATGTTTGTGCAGGTGATGAAATACCTCAAGATGCCATAGTAAGAATGGGTGTGGGATTTTTCCGCCCCATTGAGGGACACGGTGTGGCGTCTCGGGAAGAACTATGCTCTACCACGGTGGAGCCCTCATCTTCTCAACATCAACAAACCTTACCTAGTGAAGCAAATGATGCACCAACCCAAGAACAAGAACAAGACCCTTCCTCTTATGTGCAAGATCAAGGACAAGATCAAGGTCAAGATCAACCAATCATTCATAATGGCTCCAATGAGGATCCAACCAACTCTTGCCCTTCTCCGAACATTGTTCAAGATCAAGCACATGAGATTGAGCAACCCCAAGCAATTGAGGAAGCTCAAGTTCAAGGTCAAGACGGGGACCCAAATGATCAAGTTGATCAAGTGACACCTCCAAGGCCAAGAAGAACCAAGGAGGAGATCGAGGCCTGTCGTCTAGCAAGAAGAGAAAGGCAACTTGAGCGTATTGAACACACTCACGACAAGGTTCTTGGTGATGTAAGGGCAAAGGTTTCCACAAGAAGGCAATTGGCTAATTTTAGCAACCATCATGCTTATATCTCCTTAGTGGAACCCAAGAAAGTATTTGAAGCCCTTGAAGATTCGGATTGGTTGGAAGCTATGCACGAAGAACTCAACAACTTCAAGCGCAACAAAGTGTGGACTTTAGTAGAGAAACCAAAGAGGTGCCGCAATGTTATTGGCACTAAATGGATATTCAAGAACAAGCAAGATGAGTTTGGGAATGTTGTGAGGAACAAGGCAAGATTGGTGGCTCAAGGGTTCTCTCAAGTTGAGGGAATTGACTTTGGAGAAACCTATGCTCCCGTGGCTCGTCTTGAGTCCATCCGTATCCTTCTTGCTTATGCATCGCATCATAACTTTAAGTTACAACAAATGGATGTGAAAAGTGCATTTCTTAATGGTCCTATTCATGAAGAGGTTTATGTTAAGCAACCCCCGGGGTTCGAGGATCTCAACTTCCCTAACCATGTCTACAAGCTCGATAAAGCTCTTTATGGTCTCAAACAAGCTCCTAGAGCTTGGTATGAGCACCTTAAGGAATTATTGGTAGACCGTGGGTTTGATGTTGGGCTAATCGATCCCACTCTTTTTACTAAGAGGGTCAATGGGGAGCTTTTCGTTTGCCAATTATATGTTGATGATATTATCTTTGGCTCTACTAACAAAGCTTTCAATGATGAATTCTCAAAGCTTATGACCGATAGGTTTGAGATGTCTATGATGGGAGAGATGAAGTTCTTCCTTGGTTTTGAGATCAAGCAATTGAGAGGAGGAACCTTCATCAACCAAGCAAAATATCTCCAAGACATGCTCAAGAGGTTCAAGATGACCGAGATGAAAGGTGTTGCCACTCCTATGGTTACCAAATGTCATCTTGCACTTGATCCCAATGGTAAAGAGGTGGATCAAAAGGTATATCGCTCCATGATTGGATCCTTGCTTTACCTTTGTGCATCTAGACCGGACATAGTGTTGAGTGTTGGTGTGTGTGCAAGGTATCAAGCTTCTCCTAAGGAGAGCCACATGATAGCTCTCAAAAGAATCTTTCGATATTTGGTTGATACCCCAAGATATGGTATTTGGTACCCCAAAGGCTCAAGTTTTATTCTCAATGGATACACCGATGCGGATTGGGCGGAGACAAGGATGATAGGAAATCAACCTCCGGGGCTTGCCAATTTCTTGGTAGGTCCTTGGTGTGTTGGTCATCTAAGAAGCAAAATTGTATATCTCTCTCCACCGCCGAAGCCGAATATGTTGCCGCCGCAAGTGGATGCACTCAATTGTTATGGATGAGGCAAACTTTAAAGGAATACGGTGTCATTTGTGACAAAGTGCCTCTGTTATGTGACAATGAAAGTGCTATCAAGATTGCCTATAATCCGGTGCAACATTCAAGAACGAAGCATATTGAGATCCGGAATCATTTCATTAGGGATCATGTTGCCCGGGGTGATATTGAGCTTATCTATGTTCCTACCAAAGATCAACTTGCCGATATATTCACGAAGCCTCTTGATGAAGCAAGGTTCACTTATTTGAGGAATGAGCTAAATATCATCGATTCAAGGAGTATAGCTTGACCATCTTGCAAACACACCTTCGTCTCAAAACTTTATTTGGTTTAGATGTGGGCATGGAAATAGGGGGAGTGCGGTTTAAATTATTGAGCTATCCCTCCCCCCATAATGCCAACATTAAAGATTTCATTCTCGTTATATCATATGTTGATATGTGAGGTTAAATGATGAGTATTGGTTTGGACCCAAGATATATCTTCGCGGTGCCATACCATAACACTCATATATGGTGGCCTAGGCCACCACACTCTTCTTCGTGAAGAGTTGGAGTTGTTTGGTTGTTCATTGGATTTTATTGACATCTCCATGTTCTTATGGGAAATCACTCTAGTTTGGCCTTATTTGCCCATATCTTGCAAACTTGAGTGACCATGTACCATTAACAGTTTGTATCTTCTAAAACCTAAGCCTACTCTCTCCTATAAGCCATTTCCATCTTGCTCATTTGTCATGTTTGGTAAAAACTTGGAGTTTGAGGTTTTTCGGTCGGATGATCTAGGGTTCTCCATCTTATTGGTAAATTTGCACCTTATATGTGACGTGATACTTTATTACATCATATATGGGTCTTGCAAATAACCAACGAAAGATGGGCCGGATTCCCGGTGATTCTGGAATTTTCCAGAACCCCGGATAATCCGGCCCCAGGCGACCCCGGAATATCCGGCCCGGCCGGATTATCCGCCCTAAGCTAGGGCCGGATTATCCGGCCTGGGCAGATCTTGAAAGGGTTGAGGTCGAGGCTGCAGGGGGCAAAACGGTTCATACCTTCCCCCCACGCGCCTCTCTCCTCTTTCTCCTCTCAAGACCGCCGGATCTCCTCCTCCTCGCCGGAGACGCTCCGTCCGCCCCCTCTCGGAGTTCTTGGGTGGATCGGGTGCATCTCCTCCCTAGCTACCTTCTCCTCCAAGCGGTTTCCACAATGGATGTGGGTATGATTCACAATCTCTAACCCTAGATGTTGTGTTTTATATGTGCTTTTTTCTTGGTGGAATTGGTGTCTAGTTGTTCCAAATCACGTGTAGTGTACTCCTCTTGCATGCTATGAGGCCGATCTAGTCTTAGAAAAGTTTTTGATTGGAAATCTGCACATCTCGCAGGGCCGGATTATCCGCCCCCCGAGCAGGCCGGATTATCCGGCCGGGCCGGATTATCCGCCCCCAGGGGACACCGGATTATCCGGCCTGGAGCTTCATCGCCGCTGCAGTTTTGCTTCAATCTATCATGTCTAGATGTGTACCGACTTATAGCATGTTTCTCGAGTATATTACTATATCTTACATGACTTATGAGCATTACCTTCTCTTTGCTTCCCGCCTTTGCTTCTCACAGGTGGTGCTTCTCGGGGTGGTCGGAGACGCCAAAGGCATGATCGATCTAGTGACGAGTTTGCACCCAATGCACCTCGCAAGTCCGTCACTTCAAGGCGGAAGAACAAGGAAGTGAGGGAGAACTACAAGACCATGGATCCAGTTTCTTATTCCGCTATTCGCTTGAAGAACTGGTATGAAGATGTTCCAAGGGATGAAGAAATAGAGGGCAGGAGATTCTGGTGCATGGAGCAAGTGTTCATCTACAAGGACATCTATGAGCCCATGAAGAATCTGAGACCCATGCAAGCTATCAATGTGGACATTCTGGCTGAAAACAATCACTTTGAAGATGCTATCTGGGTAGCTGGAAGAATGGGCTTGAAAGATATCATGAAGATTCAATGTGACTATAGCCCAGAGTTGGTGAAGCAATTCTTTGCCACTTTGGCAATCAAGAATGATGAGGAACGCACTTTGGAATGGATGTCTGGCTCCACTCACTGCAGTGCCACTCTGCGCCGTTTTGCTGGTATTCTTGGAGTTCCTATTGATGAGGGTCATCGTCTTCATGGACCACAACAGACTGACAAGAATGCTCTTGCTAATCTCTATACCTCAGCGGGAAGGATTGGTTATACTAAGGGGCTGCTCCTCATATACAGTCAGTTGCTCCGGTTCTTTCGGGCAACCATTTGCCCAAGTGGTGGTAACAATGATGCTATCCGGGGAGTCCTTGTGGATCTTATGCACCTCAGCTTTAAGTGTGCTCGTGATGGTAATGAGGTGCGGGACTACACTCTTGATATCATGGACTTTATCTTCCATGAGATCCGTGATGCCATGGTCTCCCGGACCACCATACCTTATGCACCCTACATCCAGCTTCTCATCAACAACTCTGTGACTGTGAGTGAAAATTTGAGTGGGTATCCGTTGGTGAAGCAGCATGTCAAGAAGGCCTACAAGCTCAAGCCAGTCTCTTCAGCTGTACCTGCACCTGACTCTTTCATGGGTGATGCTCGTTCTAGTGGTGTTGCTCCTACTCGTCATCCTGATGTCCCGGCTATGAGGAAGGAAGTGACCCGGCTTAGTTGGTTTCAGCGTCACATCCTTTGCATGAACATTGAGATCCACAAGGAGAACTATGCAGCTAGCCGTGAGCGTTCTGATATTAAGCATACTCAGGCGGTTATTCTACACAAGCTCAGTGGTGATCAAGGTCCCCCGCCTCAGCCTCCAGCTCACCAGGGTTACAGTGGATGGCACTCTGCACAGGTTCCATGGAGTGATCTTGATGATTGCCTTCAAAGGTCCAACACCTCTCGTCGTTCTCCGGATGCTCCTGACACTGATGAAGAGGAAGAAGAAGAAGAAGAAGAAGAAGAGGCGCAAGAGTCCGATGATGATTATGCCTCCGAGTGATTCCCATGGGACGTGTAGCATCGCGCTTGTCCCCTTTTTGGCGTCTCGATGCCAAAGGGGGAGAAGTGTTCTATTAGGATTCTCGGGGATTTGCATGGTTTGGGCACAAGCATATGCGTTTATCATTCTTATATTGCTTGTGTTCCCTCTTATTTGAACTATTTGGCTTGTTTGTGTGCCGTTCAAAACTATGTGTTATGTGGTGTGAGACATTGTTATGGTTTTTGGATTTCTATGTGTTGAGATCAAGGATATTACATTATGTGTGATGCTATATCTCCGCATTATATATCTACACATGGGTATGATTTCTTGCATCCTATCTCAACTTCATATGTGTCAATGTCTTTTGTTAGAGCTCATGTTGGATATCTCTTGTGTTGAGGCACCATACTCCTATGTGTTGTGTATTTGTATTCAAATGCAAATTACTTATATGCACACATGTAGGGGGAGTGCCTCTATGTTTTGCCATCATGCTTGTCTCTATAGTGATTCTCTTGCAAATCCATATATTGTCATCAAACACCAAAAAGGGGGAGATTGAAAGAACATCTCTCACATTATGTTTTGTGTGTTTGATGTCAATATATATGATACACTAATGTTTGTTTAAGTGGTACAGGGATTACATAGATATTTATTCATGTGTGTTGGATTTGATCGTCTGTCAAAAGAATTCAGAAAAAGTTGGCCAGGCCGGATAATCCGGGCCGGATATTGTTGAAATATCCGGCCCCCTGGTTTTGGCTAAGTCTTCGAGGAAATGCGGCTCTGTATGGGGGCCGGACATTTGCCCGGATAATGTCCCGGTTTTGTACCAGGGCCGGATTATCCGGGCCGGATATTTTGGAAATATTCGCCCCCCCCCCCCCCGTTTTTGGCTAAGGACTGGAAGAAAAGCTTCTCTGGCTATGGGCCGGACATTTGGCCGGACAATGTCACACTTTTGTCCCGATGGCCGGATTATCCGGGGGGGGGCGGATTATCCGGCCCTTACTTAGGCCGGATTATCCGGCCCCCTGGAAGCAGCAACGGCTCCTTTTTGAGAGGGGGTATAAATACCCCCCTTCTTCTACCTTGGTTGTTTGCTCAATCATTGCACAAGAATTCTGCCAAGCCACCTCCATTAGAGCCACCTCAAGAAACTCAAGATTTACAAGATCTCCTTCCTCCCCCAACCAAATCTCTTGATCTTTGGAGATTCGAAGGAGAAGACACCGATCTACATCCTCACCGAAGCGTTCTTCATTTCCCCCTCTCTTGTTTGAGGGATCTCATGCTAGTGTTCCTATTTGGTTCCCTAGTTGATTTGTGTTGATGTATTGTTGTTGATTGTTGTGTTGTAACAGATTTGGGAGCCTCCAATTTGGTTGTGGATGTGTGCCCCAAGAACCTTGTAAAGGCCCGGTTTCCGCCTCGAGGAAATCCCTTAGTGGAAGTGGGCTAGGCCTTCGTGGCGTTGCTCACCGGAGATCTGAGTGAAGCCTTCGTGGCTGTTGGTTTGGCTTTCGTAGCAACCACACTCCTCCAAACGTAGACGTACCTTCTTGCAAAGGAAGGGAACTACGGGAATCATCTCCGTGTCATCGTGTGCTCCACTCTCGGTTACCTCTATCCCACTCTATCTCTTATATATTGCGTAGCTATATCTTGCCTAGTTGATAGCCTTGTCATATAGGTAAATTCACTTAGTTGCATATCTAGAGAATTTACCTTTGTGTCAAGCCTAAATTGAAAAGGAACTAAAAATTGGTTAGCACCTATTCACCCCCCCCCCCTCTAGGTGTGGCATACGATCCTTTCAGACGCCGCCGCCGCCAATCCCATCTCGGGGGATTCAGGAGATCGCCTCTGGCACCCTGCCGGAGAGGGGAATCATCTCCCGGAGGACTCTTCACCGCCATGATCGCCTCCGGAGTGATGAGTGAGTAGTTCACCCCTGGACTATGGGTCCATAGCAGTAGCTAGATGGTCGTCTTCTCCTTATGTGCTTCATTGTCGGATCTTGTGAGCTGCCTAACATGATCAAGATCATCTATCTGTAATGCTATATGTTGTGTTTGTCGGGATCCGATGGATAGAGAATATTATGTTATGTTGATTATCAATCTATTACCTATGTGTTGTTTATGATCTTGCATGCTCTCCATTATTAGTAGAGGCTCTGGCCAAGTTTTTACTCTTAACTCCAAGAGGGAGTATTTATGCTCGATAGTGGGTTCATGCCTCCATTAAATCTGGGACAGTGACAGAAAGTTCTAAGGTTGTGGATGTGTTGTTGCCACTAGGGATAAAACATTGATGCTATGTCCGAGGATGTAGTTATTGATTACATTACGCACCATACTTAATGCAATTGTCTGTTGTTTGCAACTTAATATTGGAAGGGGTTCGGATGATAACCTGAAGCTGGACTTTTTAGGCATAGATGCATGCTGGATAGCGGTCTATGTACTTTGTCGTAATGCCCAATTAAATCTCACTATACTCATCATATCATGTATGTGCATGGTCATGCCCTCTCTATTTGTTAATTGCCCGACTATAATTTGTTCACCCAACATGCTATTTATCTTATGGGAGAGACACCTCTAGTGAACTGTGGACCCCGGTCCTATTCTTTACATCTGAAATACAATCTACTGCAATACTTGTTCTTTACTGTTCTTCGCAAACAATCATCATCCACACTATACATCTAATCCTTTGTTACAGCAAGCCGGTGAGATTGACAACCTCACTGTTTCGTTGGGGCAAAGTACTTTGGTTGTGTTGTGCAGGTTCCACGTTGGCGCCGGAATCCCTGGTGTTGCGCCGCACTACATCCCGCCGCCATCAACCTTCGACGTGCTTCTTGGCTCCTACTGGTTCGATAAACCTTGGTTTCTTACTGAGGGAAAACTTGCTGCTGTGCGCATCATACCTTCCTCTTGGGGTTCCCAACGAACGTGTGTATTACACGCCATCAAGGTCTTTTTCTGGCGCCGTTGCCGGGGAGATCAAGACATGCTGCAAGGGGAGTCTCCACAATCCAATCTCTTTACTTTGTTTTTGTCTTGCTTCATTTTATTTACTGCCTTGTTCTCTATATCAAAAACACAAAAAAATTAGTTACTTGCATTTATTTTATCTAGTTTGCTTTATTTACTACTGCTAAAATGGGTACTCCTGAAAATACTAAGTTGTGTGACTTCACTAGCACAAATAATAATGATTTCTTATGCACACCTATTGCTCCACCTCCTACTACAACAGAATTCTTTGAAATTAAACCTGCTTTACTGAATCTTGTTATGCGAGAGCAATTTTCTGGTGTTAGTTCTGATGATGCTGCTGCCCATCTCAATAATTTTGTTGAACTATGTGAAATGAAAAAATATAAGGATGTAGATGGTGACATTATAAAATTAAAATTGTTTCCTTTCTCTTTAAGAGGAAGTGCTAAAGATTGGTTGCTATCTCTGCCTAGAAATAGTATTGATTCATGGACTAAATGCAAGGATGCTTTTATTGGTAGATATTATCCCCTGCTAAAATTATATCTTTGAGGAGTAGCATAATGAATTTTAAACAATTGGATAATGAGCATGTTGCACAAGCTTGGGAAAGAATGAAATCTTTGGTTAAAAATTGCCCTACCCATGGACTGACTACTTGGATGATCATCCAAACCTTTTATGCAGGACTGAACTTTTCTTCGCGGAACCTATTGGATTCAGCTGCTGGAGGTACCTTTATGTCCATCACTCTTGGTGAAGCAACAAAGCTTCTTGATAATATGATGATTAATTACTCTGAATGGCACACGGAAAGAGCTCCACAAGGTAAGAAGGTAAATTCTGTCGAAGAAACCTCTTCCTTGAGTGATAATATTGATGCTATTATGTCTATGCTTGTGAATGATAGGACTAATGTTGATCCTAATAATGTTCCGTTAGCTTCATTGGTTGCTCAAGAAGAACATGGTTATGTAAACTTCATTAAAAATAATAATTTCAACAACAATGCTTATAGGAATAATTCTGGTAACAACTATAGGCCATATCCTTCTGCTAATGGTAATGGTTATGGTAATTCTTATGGAAATTCTTACAACAATAATAGGAGTGTACCCCCTGGTCTTGAAGCCATGCTTAAAGAATTTATTAGTACACAAACTGCTTTTAACAAATCTGTTGAGGAAAAGCTTGATAAAATTGATATTCTTGCTTCTAAGGTTGATAGACTTGCCTCTGATGTTGATCTTTTAAAATTGAAAGTTATGCCTAATAGGGACATTGATAATAAGATTGTTACTACAGCAAATGCCATCCAAGTTAGAATTAATGAGAATATAAGATTAATGGCTGAATTGCGAGCTAGGTGGGATAGAGAAGAAAATGAAAAACTAGCTAAAGAGAATAATGTAGCTAAAGTTTGGACTATTACCACCACTAGTAATGATAATGATTCACATGTTGCTACACCTACTACTATCAATGGTGAAATAATTGGTGTTGGCAATGTTTCTACTCCTAGTGGAAAGCGTGCAAAATTACCTGAAATTGCTAAAACTGCTGAAACTCTTGTGATAAAACTGCTGAAATTTTTTCCAACATTGGGGACAATGATCCCATTGCTGTAGCTCATAATGGTTTAGATTTTGATGATTGTAACATCTCTGAAGTTATAAAGTTATTACAAAAACTTGCTAGAAGTCCTAATGCTAGTGCTATAAATTTGGCCTTTACAAAACATATTACAAATGCTCTCATGAAGATAAACTAAAACGTGAAGCTTCTATTCCTAGAAAGCTAGAGGATGGTTGGGAGCCCATCATTAAGATGAGGGTCAATGATTTTGATTGTAATGCTTTATGTGATCTTGGTGCAAGTATTTCTGTTATGCCTAAGAAAATTTATGATATGCTTGACTTGCCACCATTGAAGAATTGTTATTTGGATGTTAATCTTGTTGATAATATTATAAAGAAACCTTTGGGGATGATTGATAATGTTCGTATTATGGTTAACAATAACCTTGTCCCCGTTGATTTTGTTGTCTTGGATATTGAATGCAATGCATCTTGTCCTATTATATTGGGAAGACCTTTTTTTCGAACTGTTGGTGCTACCATTGATATGAAGGAAGGTAATATTAAATATCAATTTCCTCTCAAGAAAGGTATGGAACACTTCCCTAGAAAGAGAATGAAGTTACCTTATGATTCTATTATTAGAACAAATTATGATGTCGATGCTTCATCTCTTGATAACACTTGATTCACACTTTCTGCGCCTAGCTGAAAGGCGTTAAAGAAAAGCGCTTATGGGAGACAACCCATGTTTTTACTACAGTACTTTGTTTTATATTTGAGTCTTGGAAGTTGTTACTACTGTAGCAACCTCTCCTTATCTTTACTTTATTGCATTGTTGTGCCAAGTAAAGTCTTTGATAGTAAAGCCAATACTAGATTTGGATTACTGCGCAGAAACAGATTTCTTGCTGTCACGAATCTGGGCAGAATTCTCTGTAGGTAACTTAGAAAAATCTGTCAATTTACGTGCGTGATCCTCAGATATGTACGCAACTTTCATTCAATTTGGGCATTTTCATCTGAGCAAGTCTGGTGCCACTTTAAAATTCGTCTTTACGAACTGTTCTGTTTTGACAGATTCTGCCTTTTATTTCGCATTGCCTCTTTTGCTATGTTGGATGAATTTCTTTGTTCCATTAATGTCCATTAGCTTTGTGCAATGTCCAGAAGTGTTAAGAATGATTATGTCACCTCTGAACATGTAAATTTTTATTGTGCACTAACCCTCTAATGAGTTGTTTCGAGTTTGGTGTGGAGGAAGTTTTCAAGCATCAAGAGAGGGAGATGATACAATATGATCAAGGAGAGTGAAAGCTCTAAGCTTGGGGATGCCCCGGTGGTTCACCCCTGCATATTTTAAGAAGACTCAAGCATCTAAGCTTGGGGATGCCCAAGGCATCCCCTTCTTCATCGACAACATTATCAGGTTCCTCCCCTGAAACTATATTTTTATTCCATCACATCTTATGTGCTTTGCTTGGAGCGTCGGTTTGTTTTTGTTTGAATAAAATGGATCCTAGCATTCATTGTGTGGGAGAGAGACACGCTCCGCTGTTGCATATGGACAAATATGTCCTTAGGCTTTACTCATAGTATTCATGGCGAAGGTTGAATCTTCTTCGTTAAATTGTTATATGGTTGGAATCGGGAAATGCTACATGTAGTAATTCTAAAATGTCTTGAATAATTTGATACTTGGCAATTGTTGTGCTCATATAGATCTTGTTTAAGCTCTTGCATCATGTACCTTGTACCCATTAATGAATAACTACATAGAGCATGTTGAAATTTGGTTTGCATGATTGTTCTCTCTAAGTCTAGATATTTTCTGGTTAAGGTGTTTGAACAACAAGGAGACGATGTAAAGTCTTATAATAGTTACAATATGTTTATATGTGAGTCTTGCTGCACCGTTTTATACTTGAGTTTGCTTCAAACAACCTTGCTAGCCTAGCCTTGTATTGAGAGGAATTTTTCTCGTGCATCCAAATCCTTGAGCCAATAACCATGCCATTTGTGTCCTCCATACCTACCTACCACATGGTATTTCTCCGCCATTCCAAAGTACATTACTTGAGTGCTACCTTTAAAATTCCATTATTTACCTTTACAATATATAGCTCATGGGACAAAATAGCTTAAAAACTATCGTGGTGAAGAATATGTACTTATGTGTCTTATTTCTTAATAAGTTGCTTGTTGTGCGGTAACCATGTTTTCTGGGGACGCCATCAACTCTTTTACCTTTGTTGAATATCATGTGAGTTGCTATGCATGTTCGTCTTGTCTGAAGTAAGGGCGGTTTTCACAATCAAATGGTTTGAGTATGCATAATGTTAGAGAAGAACATTGGGCCGCTAACTAAAGCCATGATTCATGGTGGAAGTTTCAGTTTGGACATAAAACCTCAATCTCTTATGAGAATATTATCTGTTGTTGAATGCTTAAGCATTAAAAGAGGAGTCCATTATCTGTTGTCTATGTTGTCCCGGTATGGGTGTCTAAGTTGAGAATGATCAAAAGCGAGAAATCCAATGCGAACCTTCTCCTTAGACCCTTGTACAGGCGGCATAGAGGTACCCCTTTGTGACACTTGGTTGAAACATATGTTATGCAATGATAATCCGTGTTAACCCAAGCTAATTAGGACAAGGTGCGAGCACTATTAGTATACTATGCATGAGGCTTGCAACTTATAAGATGTCTTATACATAACTCATATGCTTTATTACTACCGTTGACAAAATTGTTTCTTGTTTTCAAAATGAAAAGCTCTAGCACAAAAATAGTAGGGATTTCTAGTTTCGTGCCCCTGGTTCGTTAGTTGTACTCAGTTTTCCCCAGTCCCTTAGTTTTTCCTCAGTTTTCCCCTCCTCTAGTTTGAAACACGCACAAGTGCTGGAACGGCCGGTAGCCGTCAGGTCAGAGGCCTTGACCGTTAGTCTGACCGGGTGGGGCCGCACAGGGGCAGCTCCTCCCTGACCGTCTCGTGCTGACGGGTAGGGTCAGGAGACACGTCGGAGCAGCCATCCATCTATCGCTGACGTGTGGGCCGTTTTATTTCATGATTTTATACGCGGTGCTGCCAATGACAAATGGGGCCGCTCTATAGGGCTGCCGCAGCCAATGACCAGTGGGGTCGTATATTTTTCAGTAAAAGACATATATTGCCGCTCTGTGGGGCTGCCGCAGCCAATGACCAGTGGGGTCGTCTATTTATTTAGGGAAACTCATATATTGCCGCTCTGTGGGGCCTCCGCAGCCAATGACCAGTGGGGTCGTCTATTTTTCAGGAAAAGACATATATTGCCGCTCTGTGGGGCTGCCGCAGCCAATGACCAGTGGGGTCGTCTATTTATTTAGAGAAACTCATATATTGCCGCTCTGTGGGGCCTCCGCAGCCAATGACCAGTGGGGTAGTCTATTTTTCAGAAAAGACATATATTGCCGCTACGTGGGCTGCCGCAGCCAATGACCGGTGGGGTCGTCTATTTATTTAGAGAAACTCATATATTGCCGCTCGTAGGGCTGCCGCAGCCAATGACCAAGTGGGGTCGTCTATTTATTTAGAGAGAAAAATCATATCTTGCCGTTCGATATATGTCTTTAGAGAATATCATAGAGAGAAGCAACAAGTTCGCTAATTAATTATTCTTAAGCTAGACCGGAGAACCGCGGCAGCTCGTTCCCCACCGTCGGACGGAGCAGCCATCGCCGGCGCGCCGGCTGCTCGTCGCGCGGCCTTCTGTCCCCCGGCGGCGTCGGACGAATGCGGCGCTGCACGTCAACCACGGCTCCAAAGCACTTGTTTCGTCCGCACGCATTGTACCCACCGCAGGAAAGTCCGCCGCAAGCAGATCCGCCGCCCACGACGACCGGGATTTGTTCCGCGTACCAATTGGTAGACCTCCGCTTCTGCCTCCCCCGCCCCCTAATCGATTCGGTTCCCGTAATTTATTGGAGTTTGCAGGTACGAAATAGTCCTCAATGTCTCGTCGTAGCGGGTACACCGGCGAGGGTGCGGATTCGATCATGTCGTGGCCACGTTCTACTTCTCCTACCTCGTCGGAAGTGCGGGTATATAGCTTCAGCTCTGTACTACCGTTGAATTTGAAGTTCCGCCATGGCCTCGTTGGGGTGATTTCGCTTGTTCTTTTTTCCATTATTGTTACAGTTAGCCAGGCAAGCCGATGATCCATGGTACATTGCATACCAAGATGAATCAACCCAGTGGTGTAGCCAGAGGATGGATTTGGAGGAGAAGGTGGCCAATTTAGGTGATGAATTGGCCCGTAAAAACCTGATGATATTCGAGCTGAAGCGTATTGTGGATGAAGAAAAGAAGAATTCAGAGCTTATTCGCAAGGAGAAGTTGAGAGTTGAGACAGATCTTGCCGTATTTGATCAAGTGGTAGAAAATCTAGAACATGAACTAAAAGTGATGGGAGAGGAGAAAAGTAGATTCATCTGTGCAGTTTTATTAGGTGTCATCCCTGTCCTAGCAGTTATGTGGTTCTGGTAGACGATTTAGTATAGAATTGTTATTCAGTAGATGGCTCTAACCACTGTATTTTGTTGTGGCTCTAAGCACTGTATTTCGGTGTACAATTTCCTACTTGTGCTAAGTAATGTGCACGATAATTTTAGCAAGGGATCCCAAAAGTGAAAGCATGTACCAGCCTCCTGATCAAATACATATCAATATCTTCCCAATCAAGTTGGGATAGAATTCAAATCATACATACGGATGTACATGGACACATCAAGAACGTGAAGAAGCTTTTTTTGAGACGGAGGTAGTAGTTCGAATTTATAATAATTTATCCCAATTTGCGGCGTCGAACACGGTCGCGCAGCGATGGGCAAGAAAGGCCGGGACGACGGGCGGCTGAGGGGTGGTCATCTGCGCCATCAAACGTTGAAGCGATGTTATCGGCGATGGCTTCAATGTTCGTGGCATCGATGACCACTGTCGGAACCGCCGCTGTCTTGGTGTTCTTCATCAGCGATGGATCTGCGGAGGGCTGGATCGGCGGCTTTGCAGCGCGGTTGTAGACGATGGCTTCAATCGTCTTGGCATCGATTCGCACTCTCGGCACCGGAAGTGAGACATCAACAGGCTCCGACATTGAAGGCTGGGTCTGCGCCGTCGAAGCGATGTTGTAGGCGATGGCTTCAATGTTCGTGGCATCGATGACCACCGCCGGCACGGCCGCCGTCTTGGTGTTCTTCATCATTCAACAGATCTGAGAATAGAATCGAAAGTGAGACAGAGAGAGACATTTCAACTATTTCTGACGGTTAGATCCTCACCGGCACTCTTAGATCCACGGCGCACGCACGGTTAGATGCACGCCGCCGCACGCACGGTTAGATCCGCGCCGCCGCACGCCGACGCACGCACGGTTAGATCAGCGCCGCCGCACGCCGCCGCACGCACGGTTAGATCCGCGCCGCCGCACGCCGCCGCACGCACGGTTAGATCTGCGCGCCGCACGCCGCCGCACGCACGGTTAGATCCGCGCCGCCGACCGCCGTAGTAAGAGAGGAAATACGAGAGAGGAGGATGCGACTGGAATATGCGATCGCCGGGGTTGGTAGGTATGTGCTCGCTCTTGTCTCCGTATGCGTCCATCGTGGTAGAGAGAGAGATACAGGCCGTCCGATCATAAATGATCGAACGGTGCAAGCGTTCGTTGAGCTTTCAACTAACCAAGATCCGTGTGACATACATCTCGACCAATCGTGAGATCAGCCAGTGAGTACAAGTTAGGAAAACTGAGTAGAACTAAGAGGGGGAAAAGTGAGGAAATGTTTATCGGAAGGGCAAAACTGAGTATGACTGAGTAAAACAAGTGGGCCCGGAGGGGGAAAACTGAGTAATACTAAGTAAAACAGGGGCACCCAAATAATAAACGGACTAAGGGAAATTGAAGCTTTTGGCATAAAAATTGTAAAATTGTGTTATTTGAACAATATATTACATTTTGGCCGACTAGATATTGTTTGCAACTCAAAGATACACAAGTGTGACGAATTTGGACTCATTTGGACAAAGTTTGTAAGCATAGTGGGTATTTGGGAGGTGTATTGAGCAGAAAGCCCCTGCATCTTCATATCTAGTAGCTCATGGACTAGGAAGTGGTTTTGAAGCTTTTGGCATAAAAACTTCATATCTCTATATTTCCTTTTCCATTATTATTTCTCTAGGTTGTAGGTAACATAACAAGGCTCCATGGGAAGGTTCCACCATGTTTTGAATTATTTTGAATTGAACCCTAAAACCCTAAAACCCTAAAACCCTAAAACCCTAAAATGATAAATGTGGCTTAAATGTGGCATACAAATTGTTCATACAAATTCAAATTGTTCAACACAAAGGGATCCCCAATACAAAGGGAACCACAATACAAATTGTTCATACAAATTCAAATTGTTCAACACAAAGGCATCCCCAATACAAATTGTTCAACACAAAGGCATCCCCAATACAAATTGTTCAACACAAAGGGATCCCCAATACAAAGGGAACCACAATACAAATTGTTCATACAAATTCAAATTAGTTGTTCAGTAATAAAATCTTTCTCTTGCTCCTGGTGTGACTCGCGGCCACCACCTTACTCCGGTAACCCTACCAGGGATATTACCGGTGTCTACCTTCCTTTGCCCTCTTTCTTGTTCTTCTTCTTCTGCAAAGCTTGTGCTTTTTCTTCTCGCCATGTACTCTTCGAAGTTAGCATCTATCATGGCCTTACTACTTTCGAGGCATTCTCGACTATACCGTTCCCTCTCCTCTAGACTCATCGGTTGAAGCCATTCTACATCCATCTGTTCCCTCTGCTCTCGATCCATCGGTTCAATCTCCTCATGTTCAATTGCTGCTTCAATCTCCTCTCGCATTTGCTGCTTCAATCTCCTCATGTTGAACCGCTGCTTCAATCTCCTCTCGCATTTGCTGCTTCAATCACCTCATGTTGAATTGTTGCTTCAATCTCAAGTTGAATTGCTGCTTCATTCTCCTCTGCATTTTCTGCTCCCGCCTGATCTTCCATTCCAAAAGCTGGGTCAACTCCATTTTTACAAATCCTAGCAATGTGTCCAGGGATTCCACAACGTTTGCACTTACGTTTTCGAATCGGTGCACCACCCTCTGCACTAGCTCTGATCCTATTCTTCCTCGGCCTACCTGCCGGTCTAGTCAATCTTGAGAGTACAGCTTTGAAGCCCGGATCGACTTTCATCCATTGGTCTTTTCCCAACAAGGTAGGAACATTCATAGCATATGCAGCCCTAAATTTGGCAACAGAGAAATACTCGACACATACCGATCAACTTCACCATCTTCACCCCTATAACACTCATGAAAAACAATGCGTGTATGCAGTGGTATCCCACGGATCTGCCATCCCCTACAATGGCATGTCCTATCAACCAAACTCATCGGATACCTCCACTTGCTGTTTGACCGTCGATGTAGGTTACCTCAGCCTCCATTCCTTTTCTGACGCATTGCATCCTCAATTGTTTTGCCCTCTCATGCAAAGACTTAATCAAAGATGGGAGCATGAGATGGCCAACATAATTTGTGGATGCAATTCTTTGACGCAGATCGATCTTTATCATGATCATCTGCCTAATCTTATCAAATATTTGCCACAAAGCATAAGCCCTTTCAATGACTTGACCTTTGAATTGAAACTCTCCGCAAGGTTACTTGTTACATAGTCTACCTTGCAAATTTCATTGAATTGGCTTCTTGACCACACCCTACCATGATGTTCATCCAAGTACTCCTTCACCCCAGGTTTTTGTTTATACAACACATCCAAATGAAACAGATGCTTCCTAGAGCTGCATGTGTATGAAGCTGGCCATAGGTTGTCGTAAAAACTTTACCCTTGAATTTCTTTGTAAAATTCTGTACCAAGTGTCGCATACATTCCCTATGCTCCACTCCAGGGAATATCGCTTCTACCGCAGCCTCCAAACCTTTGCAAGCGTCGTGTGGATAACAAGTCCTGGTGGATGACCTATAAGATCGCGCAAATTCTGCAGAAACCAAGTCCAACTTTCCCGTGACTCAACCTCCAAAACCCCATAAGCAACAGGGAACATCCAATTATGTCCATCAACTGCAGAGCAAAGAACTAGCTGTCCTTTAAACCTGCCATGAAGAGCTGATGCATCCACGGCCAAATAAGGCCTCGCAACCGTCCAAAAAGCCTTTCCAGCAAGCTTTGAAACAAACAAAAGCCCTTCTGAAACATTCCTTGTGCATTACCTTCCCGCTTTTCAATTTGTAGGGAATCGTATGCTTGTCTATCGCTACAACACTGCTGGACTAGCCATCTCCACTTCAGCTTTGAAAGTGTAAAGCAACTGAAAGCTTTCATTCCATGGACCATTGATCTTGTCAAGAGCCATTTCCTTTGCATAGAACATCCTCATGTAAGGTACTTCCATTTTATACTTCTCAACCACCTTTTTACGAGTCTTTGTTGGACCAAGTGAAGGATCTTCTCTCAGCCAATCTAGGATTATATCTCGCCAACCACCTAGTCTTCGCTAGCTTTGTTTTCAGCTCGGCTCTCCCCTAGAGGTGGACACCTATGGATCTCCTTATTCTTCTTTACCTGAAACATAATGATAAGGGATGTCGGTAATAGATAACAAATTTTACACCGTGATCTAAATACACAACTGGTTGGCGTAGTACACGAACCAAGCTGCTTCACGCATTGTGGATGCATGCAGCCTAAACCTACACCTTGGGTATGGGCATTTAATTGTGAACCTACCGGCTCACTTTTAACAACCTCAAAATTATTCTTAGTGAGAATGTGATATGTAGTAATTGCATTACGGCAGTCCATCATCGTTTGAAACACGGTGCCTTCTACAAGTCGGGATTCTCCCTGTTCCACTCAATTGTAGGCAAGTCTTCACCTTCGTAATCGGCTAAAACGAGGCTGTCATCATTCTCATTCTTCTCTTCATCATCGGTGTCATCAAATCTGCACCAAAAGCAATATCTTCCATGTATTGATCCTCCATTGCCTGCCATCGCATCGATCTACCAATTCAGGAAACATCAACTCATCCTCATCATCTTGAGGAGGCTGATCCTCAATGTCTGCATCGTCCTCCACAATGACCGTACGAACGATCTGGCTACCACTAGCACCGGGGACAGATGGTGCTGCGTGGACCTACAAGAGAGGCCACGCGCACACTGTTAGAAGAGGCAGCAGTAGAGAGACATGATGCCCGACCACCTGATGATGCCCCAGACCAGAGAGAGATGATGCCCGGCCCCTGTCCACATGGATACGAATTTTACCGAACCGGCAAGAAGCATTCAAAGCAAAAAGAATTCCCAGATCGTCGTCGGAAATTAGTGGAACAAATCTTCCCTCCGTGTTGAAATATTCGAAATGAACTGCGTCGTAAGAGCTCCAAACATCGACCGCAGATGTTAGCTTTCAAATCCCTCAACGAGATGGTGGTTGCAACCACCGCAGGGAAGAAAAACCCATTCTTATAGCGTTTAGAATCACGCGTATAGCTAGAATCCAGCCTAGCCACCAGCCGAAAAGCCAGCGCTGGATCAATCCTATTCGAAAAGCAACGCAGTTAGTTGAGCAACAACGATTGGCGCTCAAAAACTGCCTACTGTTAATTCACATAGGCAGACGATGCTTACCCAGATGGAATCCATGCGTTAGATCCCTCCGATTCCCAATCTTCTCCGCGGTTGACGTGAACATTTGGCACACCAGATGGACATACAAACTCCACGAAAGGGGTAGATCCAGATCTGGTGGAGGCGGAGCCCTCTCCGCCTCCCGGTGGTGGTGGTGGGGACGGGGGCGGCTCGGCGGCGGACGACGCCATAAGGTAGGAGGGCAGGACGGCGTGGCGGCGGAGGGGCGGTGTGTGAGCTCCTCCAGTATCGGGCGGAGTGGAAAGCTTTGGGTGAGCTCCTCCAGTCAACAGTCAACACAGTTCGAAAGAAACGGTCAATTCAACACCAACGCGGCTCCCTAGCCGTCACCGGTAACGGTGAAGGCCTCTGACCAGACGGCAACCCTCCCGTCTGAGCGTCTGCGACGGGTTTCAAACTAGAGGGAGGGGAAAACTGAGGAAAAACTAAGGGGCTGGGGAAAACTGAGTACAACTAACGAACCAGGGGCACGAAAATAGAAATCCCAAAATAGTAATCCATGCTTCCCTCTGCGAAGGGCCTATCTTTTACTTTATTGTTGAGTCAGTTTACCTATTCTTTCTATCTTAGAAGCAAACACTTGTATAAACTGTGTGCATTGATTCTTACATGTTTACCTATTGCACTTGTTATATTACTTTGTGTTGACAATTATCCATGAGATATACATGTTGAAGTTGAAAGCAACCGCTGAAACTTATATCTTCCTTTGTGTTGTTTCAAAGCTTTCTACTAAGAACTTATTGCTTATGAGTTAACTGTTATGCAAGTCTTATTGATGCTTGTCTTGAAAGTATTATTCATGAAAAGTCTTTGCTATATGATTCATTTGTTTACTCATTATCTTCATCATTGCTTCGAATCGCTGCATTCATCTCATGTGCTTTACAATAGTATTGATCAAGATTATGATAGCATGTCACTTCAGAAATTATCTTTGTTATCGTTTACCTACTCGAGGGCGAGTAGGAACTAAGCTTGGGGATGCTTGATACGTCCCAAACGTATCTATAATTTCTTATGTTCCATGCTACTTTTATGATGATACTCACATGTTTTATACACATTATATGTCGTTATTATGCATTTTCCGGCACTAACCTATTGACGAGATGCCGAAGAGCCAGTTGCTGTTTTCTGCTATTTTTGGTTTCGTAAATCCTAGTAAGGAAATATTCTCGGAATTGGGACGAAATCAACGCCCAGGTCCTATTTTCACGGGAAGCTTCCAGGAAGTCCGAGGAGAGACGAAGTGGGGCCACGGGTGCCGCCACACTAGGCGGCGCGCGGCCTAGAGGGCCCGCGCGGCCCTAGCGTGTGGGCCCCCGTGACTCTCCCGACTCGCCCTTCCGCCTACTTAAAGCCTCCGTCGCGCGAAACCCCCGATGCAGAGAGCCACGATACGGAAAACCTTACTGAGACGCCGCCGCCGCCAATCCCATCTCGGGGGATTCAGGAGATCGCCTCCGGCACCCTGCCGGAGAGGGGAATCATCTCCCGGAGGACTCTTCACCGCCATGATCGCCTCCGGAGTGATGAGTGAGTAGTTCACCCTTGGACTATGGGTCCATAGCAGTAGCTAGATGGTCGTCTTCTCCTTATGTGCTTCATTGTCGGATCTTGTGAGCTGCCTAACATGATCAAGATCATCTATCTGTAATGCTATATGTTGTGTTTGTCGGGATCCGATGGATAGAGAATATTATGTTATGTTGATTATCAATCTATTACCTATGTGTTGTTTATGATCTTGCATGCTCTCCGTTATTAGTAGAGGCTCTGGCCAAGTTTTTACTCTTAACTCCAAGAGGGAGTATTTATGCTCGATAGTGGGTTCATGCCTCCATTAAATGCAGGACGATGTGAGAAAGTTCTAAGGTTGTGGATGTGCTGTTGCCATTAGGGATAAAACATTGATGCTATGTCCGAGGATGTAGTTATTGATTACATTACGCACCATACTTAATGCAAGTGTCTGTTGTTTGCAACTTAATACTGGAAGGGGTTCGGATGATAACCTGAAGGTGGACTTTTTAGGCATAGATGCATGTTGGATAGCGGTCTATGTACTTTGTCGTAATGCCCAATTAAATCTCACTATACTCATCATATCATGTATGTGCATGGTCATGCCCTCTCTATTTGTTAATTGCCCGACTGTAATTTGTTCACCCAACATGCTATTTATCTTATGGGAGAGACACCTCTAGTGAACTGTGGACCCCGGTCCTATTCTTTACATCTGAAATACAATCTACTGCAATACTTGTTCTTTACTGTTCTTCGCAAACAATCATCATCCACACTATACATCTAATCCTTTGTTACAGCAAGCCGGTGAGATTGACAACTGATGCGTGCAATTAACACACGTCCGTTGGGAACCCCAAGAGGAAGGTGTGATGCAGACAGTAGCAAGTTTTCCCTCAGAAAGAAACCAAGGTTTATCGAACCAGGAGGAGCCAAGAAGCACGTTGAAGGTTGATGGCGGCGAAGTATAGTGCGGCGCAACACCAGGGATTCCGGCGCCAACGTGGAACCTGCACAACACAACCAAAGTACTTTGCCCCAACGAAACAGTGAGGTTGTCAATCTCACCGGCTTGTTGTAACAAAGGATTAGATGTATAGTGTGGATGATGATTGTTTGCAGAAAATAGTAAAGAACAAATATTGCAGTAGATTGTATTCGATGTAAAGAATAGGACCGGGGTCCACAGTTCACTAGAGGTGTCTCTCCCATAAGATAAGTAGCATGTTGGGTGAACAAATTACAGTCGGGCAATTGACAAATAGAGAGGGCATGACAATGCACATACATGATATGATAAGTATAGTGAAATTTAAGTTGGGCATTACGACAAGGTACATAGACCGCTATCCAGCATGCATCTATGCCTAAAAAGTCCACCTTCAGGTTATCATCCGAACCCCTTCCAGTATTAAGTTGTAAACAACAGACAATTGCATTAAGTATGGTGCGTAATGTAATCAATAACTACATCCTCGGACATAGCATCAATGTTTTATCCCTAGTGGCAACAGCACATCCACAACCTTAGAACTTTCTCGTCACCGTCCCGTATTTATTGGAGGCATGAACCCACTATCGAGCATAAATACTCCCTCTTGGAGTTAAGAGCAAAAACTTGGCCAGAGCCTCTACTAATAACGGAGAGCATGCAAGATCATAAACAACACATAGGTAATAGATTGATAATCAACATAACATAGTATTCTCTATCCATCGGATCCCGACAAACACAACATATAGCATTATAGATAGATGATCTTGATCATGTTAGGCAGCTCACAAGATCCAACAATGAAGCACATAAGGAGAAGACGACCATCTAGCTACTGCTATGGACCCATAGTCCAGGGGTGAACTACTCACTCATCACTCCGGAGGCGACCATGGTGGTGAAGAGTCCTCCGGGAGATGATTCCCCTCTCCGGCAGGGTGCCGGAGGCGATCTCCTGAATCCCCCGAGATGGGATTGGCGGCGGCGGCGTCTCAGTAAGGTTTTCCGTATCGTGGCTCTCGGTACTGGGGGTTTCGCGACGGAGGCTTTAAGTAGGCGGAAGGGCAGAGTCGGAAGAGTCACGGGGGCCCCACACGCTAGGGCCGCGCGGGCCCCCTTTGGGCCGCGCCGCCCTAGTGTGGCGGTGCCCCGTGGCCCCACTTCGTCTCCCCTCCGGTCTTCTGGAAGCTTCGTGTAAAAATAGGCCCCTGGGCGTTGATTTCGTCCAATTCCGAGAATATTTCCTTTGTAGGATTTCTGAAACCAAAAACAGCAGAAACAAAGAATCGCTCTTCGGCATCTCGTTAATAGGTTAGTGCCAGAAAATGCATAAATATGACATAAAGTATGCATAAAACATGTAGATATCATCAATAATGTGGCATGGAACATAAGAAATTATCGATACGTCGGAGATGTATCAGCATCCCCAAGCTTAGTTCCTGCTCGTCCCGAGCAGGTAAACGATAACAAAGATAATTTCTGGAGTGACATGTCATCATAACCTTGATCATACTATTGTAAGCATATGTAATGAATGCAGCGATCAAAACAATGGTAATGACATGAGTAAACAAATGAATCATAAAGCAAAGACTTTTCATGAATAGTACTTCAAGACAAGCATCAATAAGTCTTGCATAAGAGTTAACTCATAAAGCAATAAATCAAAGTAAAGGTATTGAAGCAACACAAAGGAAGATTAAGTTTCAGTGGTTGCTTTCAACTTATAACATGTATATCACATGGATAGTGTCAATGTAAAGTAATATAACAAGTGCAATATGCAAGTATGTAGGAATCAATGCACAGTTCACACAAGTGTTTGCTTCTTGAGGTGGAGAGAAATAGGTGAACCGACTCAACATAAAAGTAAAAGAAAGGTCCTTCAAAGAGGAAAGCATCGATTGCTATATTTGTGCTAGAGCTTTTATTTTGAAAACATGGAACAATTTTGTCAACGGTAGTAATGAAGCATATGTATCATGTAAATTATATCTTACAAGTTGCAAGCCTCATGCATAGTATACTAGTAGTGCCCGCACCTTGTCCTAATTAGTTCGGATTAACACGGATTATCATTGCATAACATATGTTTCAACCAAGTGTCACAAAGGGGTACCTCTATGCCGCCTGTACAAGGGTCTAAGGAGAAAGTTCGCATTTGGATTTCTCGCTTTTGATCATTCTTCAACTTAGACACCCATACCGGGACAACATAGACAACAGATAATGGACTCCTCTTTTAATGCTTAAGCATTCAACAACAGATAATATTCTCATAAGAGATTGAGGTTTTATGTCCAAACTGAAACTTCCACCATGAATCATAGCTTTAGTTAGCGGCCCAATGTTCTTCTCTAACAGTATGCATACTCAAACCATTTGATTGTGAAAACCGCCCTTACTTCAGATAAGACGAACATGCATAGCAACTCACATGATATTCAACAAAGGTAAAAAGTTGATGGCGTCCCCAGGAACATGGTTATCGCACAACAAGCAACTTAATAAGAGATAAAGTGCATAAGTACATATTCAATACCACAATAGTTTTTAAGGCTATTTTGTCCCATGAGCTATATATTGCAAAGGTGAATGATGGAAATTTAAAGGTAGCACTCAAGCAATTTACTTTGGAATGGCGGAGAAATACCATGTAGTAGGTAGGTATGGTGGACACAAATGGCATAGTGGTTGGCTCAAGGATTTTGGATGCATGAGAAGTATTCCCTCTCGATACAAGGTTTAGGCTAGCAAGGTTATTTGAAGCAAACACAAGGATGAACCGGTGCATCAAAACTCACATAAAAGACATATTGTAAACATTATAAGACTCTACACCGTCTTCCTTGTTGTTCAAAACTCAATACTAGAAATTATCTAGACTTTAGAGAGACCAAATATGCAAACCAAATTTTAGCAAGCTCTATGTATTTCTTCATTAATGGGTGCAAAGTATATGATGCAAGAGCTTAAACATGAGCACAACAATTGCCAAGTATCAAATTATTCAATACATTTTAGAATTACTACATGTAGCATTTCCCGATTCCAACCATATAACAATCTAACGAAGAAGATTCAACCTTCGCCATAAATACTATGAGTAAAGCCTAAGGACATATTGTCCATATGCAACAGCGGAGCGTGTCTCTCTCCCACACAATGAATGCTAGGATCCATTTTATTCAAACAAAAACAAACCGACGCTCCAAACAAAGCACATAAGATGTGATGGAATAAAAATATAGTTTCAGGGGAGGAACCTGATAATGTTGTCGATGAAGAAGGGGATGCCTTGGGCATCCCCAAGCTTAGACGCTTGAGTCTTCTTAAAATATGCAGGGGTGAACCACCGGGGCATCCCCAAGCTTAGAGCTTTCACTCTCCTTGATCATATTGCATCATTTCCCTCTCTTGATCCTTGAAAACTTCCTCCACACCAAACTCGAAACAACTCGTTAGAGGGTTAGTGCACAATAAAAATTTACATGTTCAGAGGTGACATAATCATTCTTAACACTTCTGGACATTGCACAAAGCTACTGGACATTAATGGATCAAAGAAATTCATCCAACATAGCAAAAGAGACAATGCGAAATAAAAGACAGAATCTGTCAAAACAGAACAGTTCGTAAAGACGAATTTTAAAGTGGTACCAGACTTGCTCAGATGAAAATTCTCAAATTGAATGAAAGTTGCGTACATATCTGAGGAACACTCACGTAAATTGGCATAATTTTCTGAGTTACCTACAGAGAATTAGGCCCAGATTCGTGACAGCAAAGAAATCTATTTCTGCACAGTAATCCAAATCTAGTATGAACCTTACTATCAACGACTTTACTTGGCACAACAATGCACAAAACTAAGATAAGGAGAGGTTGCTACAGTAGTAAACAACTTCCAAGACTCAACTTTAAAATAAAGGTACTGTAGTAAAAACATGGGTTGTCTCCCATAAGCGCTTTTCTTTAACGCCTTTCAGCTAGGCGCAAAAAGTGTATTCAAGTGTTATCAAGAGATGAAGCATCGACATCATAATTTGTTCTAATAATAGAATCAAAAGGTAACTTCATTCTCTTTCTAGGGAAGTGTTCCATACCTTTCTTGAGAGGAAATTGATATTTAATATTACCTTCCTTCATATCAATGATAGCTCCAACAGTTCGAAGAAAAGGTCTTCCCAATATAATGGGACAAGATGCATTGCATTCAATATCCAAGACAACAAAATCAACGGGGACAAGGTTATTGTTAACGGTAATGCGAACATTATCAACTCTCCCCAAAGGTTTCTTTTTAGCATTATAAGTGAGATTATCATCCAAATAACAATTTTTCAATGGTGGCAAGTCAAGCATATCATAAATTTTCTTAGGCATAACAGAAATACTTGCACCAAGATCACATAAAGCGTTACAATCAAAGTCATTGACCTTCATCTTAATGATGGGCTCCCAACCATCTTCTAACTTTCTTGGAATAGAGGTTTCAAGTTTTAATTTCTCCTCTCTTGCTCTGATGAGAGCATTTGTAATATGTTTTGTAAAGGCCAAATTTATAGCACTAGCATTGGGACTTTTAGCAAGCTTTTGTAAGAACTTTATAACTTCAGAGATGTGGCAATCATCAAAGTCTAAACCATTATGGTCTACAGCAATGGGATCATCATCCTCAATGTTGGAAAAAAATTCAGCAGTTTTATCACTTGCAGTTTCAGCAGTTTTAGCAGTTTCCGACAGTTTTGCAGGCTTTGCATTAGAAGTAGAAACATTGCCAACACCAATTCTTTAACCATTATTAGTAGAAGGTGCAGTAACATGTGGAGCATTAACATTACTAGTGGTGGTAATAGTCCAAACTTTAGCTACATTATTCTCTTTAGCAAGTTTTTCATTTTCTTCTCTTTCCCACCTAGCATGCAATTCGGCCATCAATCTCATATTCTCATTAATTCTAACTTGGATGGCATTTGCTGTAGTAACAATTTTATTTTCAATATCCTTATTAGGCATAACTTTCAATTTCAAAAGATCAACATCAGAGGCAAGACTATCAACATTAGAAGCAAGAATATCAATTTTATTGAGCTTTTCCTCAACAGATTTGTTAAAAGCAGTTTGTGTACTAATAAATTCTTTAAGCATAGCTTCAAGTCCAGGGGGTGTGTTCCTATTATTGTTGTAAGAATTCCCATAAGAATTACCATAACCGTTACCATTATTATAAGGATATGGCCTATAGTTATTACTAGAATTGTTCCGATAAGCATTGTTGTTGAAATCATTATTTTTAATGAAGTTTACATCAACATGTTCTTCTTGAGCAACCAATGAAGCTAACGGAACATTATTAGGATCAACATTAGTCCTATCATTCACAAGCATAGACATAATAGCATCAATCTTATCACTCAAGGAAGAGGTTTCTTCGACAGAATTTACCTTCTTACCTTGTGGAGCTCTTTCCGTGTGCCATTCAGAGTAATTAATCATCATATTATCAAGAAGCTTTGTTGCTTCACCAAGAGTGATGGACATAAAGGTACCTCCAGCAGCTGAATCCAATAGGTTCCGCGAAGAAAAGTTCAGTCCTGCATAAAAGGTTTGGATGATCATCCAAGTAGTCAGTCCATGGGTTGGGCAATTCTTTACCAAAGATTTCATTCTCTCCCATGCTTGAGCAACATGTTCATTATCTAATTGTTTAAAATTCATTATGCTACTCCTCAAAGATATAATTTTAGCGGGAGGATAATATCTACCAATAAAAGCATCCTTACATTTAGTCCATGAATCAATACTATTTCTAGGCAGAGATAGCAACCAATCTTTAGCTCTTCCTCTTAATGAGAAAGGAAACAATTTTAATTTTATAATGTCACCATCTACATCCTTATACTTTTGCATTTCACATAATTCAACAAAATTATTAAGATGGGCAGCAGCATCATCAGAACTAACACCAGAAAATTGCTCGCTCATAACAAGATTCCGTAAAGCAGGTTTAATTTCAAAGAATTCTGCTGTAGTAGCAGGTGGAGCAATAGGTGTGCATAAGAAATCATTATTATTTGTGCTAGTGAAGTCACACAACTTAGTATTTTCAGGAGTACCCATTTTAGCAGTGGTAAATAAAGCAAACTAGATAAAGTAAATGCAAGTAACTAATTTTTTTTGTGTTTTTGATATAGAGAACAAGGCAGTAAATAAAGTAAAACTAGCAACTAATTTTTTTGTGTTTTGATATAATGCAGCAAACAAAGTAGTAAATAAAGTAAAGCAAGACAAAAACAAAGTAAAGAGATTGGATTGTGGAGACTCCCCTTGTAGCGTGTCTTGATCTCCCCGGCAACGACGCCAGAAAATGTGCTTGATGCGTGCAATTAACACACGTCCGTTGGGAACCCCAAGAGGAAGGTGTGATGCAGACAGTAGCAAGTTTTCCCTCAGAAAGAAACCAAGGTTTATCGAACCAGGAGGAGCCAAGAAGCACGTTGAAGGTTGATGGCGGCGAAGTATAGTGCGGCGCAACACCAGGGATTCCGGCGCCAACGTGGAACCTGCACAACACAACCAAAGTACTTTGCCCCAACGAAACAGTGAGGTTGTCAATCTCACCGGCTTGCTGTAACAAAGGATTAGATGTATAGTGTGGATGATGATTGTTTGCAGAAAATAGTAAAGAACAAATATTGCAGTAGATTGTATTCGATGTAAAGAATAGGACCGGGGTCCATAGTTCACTAGAGGTGTCTCTCCCATAAGATAAGTAGCATGTTGGGTGAACAAATTACAGTCGGGCAATTGACAAATAGAGAGGGCATGACAATGCACATACATGATATGATAAGTATAGTGAAATTTAAGTTGGGCATTACGACAAGGTACATAGACCGCTATCCAGCATGCATCTATGCCTAAAAAGTCCACCTTCAGGTTATCATCCGAACCCCTTCCAGTATTAAGTTGTAAACAACAGACAATTGCATTAAGTATGGTGCGTAATGTAATCAATAACTACATCCTCGGACATAGCATCAATGTTTTATCCCTAGTGGCAACAGCACATCCACAACCTTAGAACTTTCTCACATCGTCCCAGATTTAATGGAGGCATGAACCCACTATCGAGCATAAATACTCCCTCTTGGAGTTAAGAGCAAAAACTTGGCCAGAGCCTCTACTAATAACGGAGAGCATGCAAGATCATAAACAACACATAGGTAATAGATTGATAATCAACATAACATAGTATTCTCTATCCATCGGATCCCGACAAACACAACATATAGCATTACAGATAGATGATCTTGATCATGTTAGGCAGCTCACAAGATCCAACAATGAAGCACATAAGGAGAAGACGACCATCTAGCTACTGCTATGGACCCATAGTCCAGGGGTGAACTACTCACTCATCACTCCGGAGGCGACCATGGCGGTGAAGAGTCCTCCGGGAGATGATTCCCCTCTCCGGCAGGGTGCCGGAGGCGATCTCCTGAATCCCCCGAGATGGGATTGGCGGCGGCAGCGTCTCAGTAAGGTTTTCCGTATCGTGGCTCTCGGTACTGGGGGTTTCGCGACGGAGGCTTTAAGTAGGCGGAATTGCGGAGTCGGAAGAGTCACGGGGGCCCCACAAGCTAGGGCCACGCGGGCCCCCTCTGGGCCGCGCCGCCCTAGTGTGGCGGCGCCCCGTGGCCCCACTTCGTCTCCCCTCCGGTCTTCTGGAAGCTTCGTGTAAAAATAGGCCCCTGGGCGTTGATTTCGTCCAATTCCGAGAATATTTCCTTTGTAGGATTTCTGAAACCAAAAATAGCAGAAAACAGCAACTGGCTCTTCGGCATCTCGTTAATAGGTTAGTGCCGGAAAATGCATAAATATGACATAAAGTATGCATAAAACATGTAGATATCATCAATAATGTGGCATGGAACATAAGAAATTATCGATACGTCGGAGACGTATCAACAACCTCACTGTTTCGTTGTGGCAAAGTACTTTGGTTGTGTTGTGCAGGTTCCACGTTGGCGCCGGAATCCCTGGTGTTGCGCCGCACTACATCCCGCCGCCATCAACCTTCGACGTGCTTCTTGGCTCCTACTGGTTCGATAAACCTTGGTTTCTTACTGAGGGAAAACTTGCTGCTGTGCGCATCATACCTTCCTCTTGGGGTTCCCAACGAACATGTGTATTACACGCCATCACACATCATGTCCTAATTCAAGATAAAGTTCATAAAGATCTCTCATTTTGTTGTTGTCTTCCATTAAGCCTTGCTAGTGTAAAACAAGAGACAAAAAGATGCAATTGCAGGATCTAAAGGAAATAGCTTCGAGCGCACACACAACGGCAACAGAAAAGTACTTAGTTACCTGGGACCGGAGTATGAGTGCCTTTTACCTTTCCTCCCCGGCAACGGCGCCAGAAAAGTGCTTGATGTCTACGGGTGCTTCTATTCTTGTAGACAGTGTTGGGTCTCCAAGAGCAGAGGTTTGTAGAATAGCATCAAGTTTCCCTTAAGTGGATCACCCAAGGTTTATCGAACTCAGGGAGGAAGAGGTCAAAGATATCCCTCTCAAGCAACCCTGCAACCACAAAGCAAGAAGTCTCTTGTGTCCCCAACACACCTAATAGGTGCACTAGTTCGGCGAAGAGATAGTGAAATACAAGTGGTATGAATGAATATGAGCAGAGGTACTACGCGTAAAAGTGCTTGTCAAGCGTGCGCTTGATGGTAGTAATATTGCAGGCAGTATAAATGCAGTAAAACAGTAAACAAGCAGCGATAGCAGTATTTAGGAACAAGGCCTAGGGATCATACTTTCACTAGTGGACACTCTCAACATTGATCACATAACAGAATAAATAGATAGATGCTAGACTCTGAAAGGATCGTATGCCGCACCTAGAGGGGGGGTGAATAGGTGCTAACCAATTTTTAGTTCTTTTTCAATTTAGGCTTGACACAAAGGTAAATTCTCTAGATATGCAACTAAGTGAATTTACCTATATGACAAGGTTATCAACTAAGCAAGATATAGCTACGCAATATAGGAGATATAATGGGATAGAGGTAACCGAGAGTGGAGCACGCGATGACACGGAGATGATTCCCGTAGTTCCCTTCCTTTGCAAGAAGGTACGTCTACGTTTGGAGGAGTGTGGTTGCTACGCAAGCCAAACCAACAGCCACGAAGGCTTCACTCAGATCTCCTGTGAGCAACGCCACGAAGGCCTAGCCCACTTCCACTAAGGGATTTTCTCGAGGCAGAAACCAGGCCTTTACAAGGTTCTTGGGGCACACATCCACAACCGAATTGGAGGCTCCCAAATCTGTAACAATACAACAATCAACAACAACACATCAACACAAATCAACTAGGGAACCAAATAGGAACACTAGCATGAGATCCCTCAAACAAATGAGGGGGAAATGAAAATCGCTTCGGTGAGGATGTAGATCGGTGGCTTCTCCTTCGAATCTCCAAAGATCAAGAGCTTTGGTTGGGGGAGGAAGGAGATCTTGCAAATCTTGTGTTTCTTGAGGTGGCTCTAATGGAGGTGAAGCTTGGCAGATTTCTTGTGCAATGATTGAGCAAAGGGGGAAGGAAGAAGAAGAGGGGTATAAATACCCCTCTCCAAAATCCAGTCGTTGAGCCTTCCGGGGGGCCGGATAATCCGGCCTAAGTTAGGGCCGGATAATCCGCCCCCCCGGATAATCCGGCCTCCTGGTACAAAACCAGGACAATGTCCGGGCAATTGTCCGGCCCTTATACTGAGCTGCTTTTCCTGAAGTCCTTAGCCATTTTCGAGGGGGCCGGATATTCTTGAAATGTCCGGTCCGGATTATCCGGCCCTGGGACAAAACCGGGACAAAATCCGGGCAAATGTCCGGCCCCTATACTGAGCTTCATTTCCCCAAGTCCTTAGCCGAAATATTGGGGGCCGGATATTTTGGAAATATCCGGCCCGGATTATCCGGCCTGATGAACATTTCTGCAAATGCTTTTTGACAGCACTGACCACATCCAACACACATACAAATGTATCTATGTAATCCCTGTACCACTTAAACAACCATTAGTGTATCACATACATTGACATCAAACACTCAAAACATAATATGAGAGATGTTCTTTCAATCTCCCCCTTTTTGGTGTTTGATGACAATATACGGATTTGCAAGAGAATAACTATAGAGGCAAGCATGATGGCAAAAACATAGAGGCACTCCCCCTACATGTGTGCATATAAGTAATTTGCATTTGAATACAAATACACAACACATAGGATTGAGGTGCCTCAACACTAGAGGTATCCATCATGAGCTCTAAAAAGAGACATATACATATATGAAGTTGAGATAGGATGCTAGGAGTCATACCCATGTGTAGATATATGATACGGAGATATAGCATCACAGATGATATAATAGTCTTGATCTCAACATATAGAAATCCGAAAACCATAACAATGTCTCACACCACATAGCACATAGTTTAAACGGGACACAACCAAAACAAATAGTTCAAATAAGAGGGAACACAAGCAATAAAGGAATGATAAACGCATATGCTTGTGCCCAAACCATGCAAATCCCCGAGAGAGTTCCTAATAGAATGCTTCTCCCCCTTTGGCATCGAGACGCCAAAAAGGGGACAAGCGCGATGCTACTCGCCCCATGGGGATCACTCGGAGGCATCTTCATCATCGGACTCTTGCGCCTCTTCTTCTTCTTCTTCATCAGTGTCAGGTGCATCCGGAGAGCGGCGAGTGAGGCTGGACCTTTGAATGCAACTATCAAGATCACTCCACGGAACCTGTGCAGAGTGCCACCCACTGTAACCTGGGTGAACTGGAGGCTGAGGAGGGGGTCCTTGCTCACCACTGAGCTTGTGCAGAATAACCGCCTGAGTATGCTTAATTTCAGAACGCTCCCGGCTGGCCGCAAAGTTCTCCTTATGGATCTCAATGTTCATGCAAAGGATGTAACGCTGAAACCAACTGAGCATGTTCACTTGTTTCTTCATAACAGGGAGGTCAGGATGGCGAGCAGGAGCAAATCCACTAGAACGAGCATCACCCATGAAGGAGTCAGGTGGAGGTACAGCAGAAGAGACAGGCTTAAGCTTGTAGGCCTTCTTGACAGTGTGATTCATCAAAGGGTACCCGCTCAAGTCTTCACCACGCACGCCCGCAGTGTTGTTGATGAGGAGCTGGATGTAAGGCGCATAAGGTATAGTGGTGCGGGAGACCATGGCATCATGAATCTCATGGAAGATGAAGTCCATGACATCAATAGTGTGATTACGTTCCTCATTCTCATCACGAGCACACCGAAAGCTGAGGTACATGAGGTCCACAAGAGATCCCCTGATTGCATCATTGTTACCACCACTAGGAGCGATGGTGGACCGAAAGAACCTGAGCAACCGACTATAGATGGAAAGCAGCCCCTTGGTCTCTCCCACTTTTCCAGCAGATGTATAGAGATCAAACAGTGCATTCTTATCTGCCCTCTGAGGTCCATGGAGACGATGGCCTCCTTCTGCAGGAACTCCAAGGATGGCAGCAAAACGGTGCATGGTGGCACTACAGTGAGTGGAGCCAGACATCCATTCCATAGTACGGTCCTCATCTTTCTTGATGGCCAACGTAGCAAAGAACTGCTTCACCAACTCTGGACTATAGTCACATTGAATCTTCATCAAATCCTTCAAGCCCATCCTACCAGCCACCCAGATGGCATCCTCAAAGTGATTGTTGATTGCCAGAACGTCCACATCAATAGCTTGCATGGGACGTACTTTCTTCATGGGTTCATAGATATCCTTATAGATGAACTCCTGTTCCATGCACCAGTATTTTCTGCCCTCTGTCTCTTCATCCCTTGGGAGGTCTTCATACCAGTTCTTCATGCGGATAGCAGAATAAGAAACCGGGTCCATGGTCTTGTAGTTTTCCCTTGACGCCTTGTTCTTGTGCCTAGATGAGGTTGACTTGCGAGGAGCGTTGGACACGAACTCATCACTTGACCCATCAGCCCTTGGGCGTCTCCGAGAAGTACCCCGAGAAGTACGACCTGTGAATAGCAAAGATGGATAGCAAATAGAAGATAATGCTCATAAGTCATGTATGATACAGTAATGCACTCTAGAAACATACTATAAGCTGGTACAAGTCTAACACAACATAGATTGTATCAAAACTGCAGTGGCGATGAAGCTCCAGGCCGGATAATCCGGTGCCCCCAGGGGGCGGATAATCCGGTCCTCGCGGGGGCCGGATAATCCGGCCCTGCGAATCTAGCAGATTTTGCAATCACAAACTTGTCTAAGAACAGATCAGCCTTATAGCATGCAAGAGGAGTACACTACAAACGATTTGGAACAACTAGACACCAAATCCACCAAGAAAATAGCACACATAAATCACAACACCTAGGCTTAGGGATTGTGATTCATACCCGCATCCATTGCGAAAGCCGCTTGGAGGAGAAGGTAGCTAGGAGGGAGGAGCACCCGATCCACCCAAAAACTCCGGGAGGGAGTGGATGGGGTGACTCCGGCGAGGAGGAGAAGCTCCGGCGAACTTGAGAGGAGAGAGAGGAGAGAGAGGCGCGTGGGGGTGGTCTGAACCGTTTGCCCCCCCGCGGCCTCGTCCTCAGCCCTTTCAAGATCTGCCCAGGCCGGATAATCCGGCCCTAGTTAAGGGCGGATAATCCGGCCGGGCCGGATTTTCCGGGTCGCCTGGGGGCCGGATTATCCGGTGTTCTGGAACATTTCAGAACACCGTCAATCCCGCCTATCTTTAGTTGGTTATTTGCGAACCCATATGTGGTGCAATAAACTATCACCTCACATATAAGATGCATATTTACCAATAAGATGGGGCAACCTAGATGATCCGAGCGAGAAACCTCAAACTCCAAGTTTTTTACCAAACATGACAAATGAGCAAGATGGAAATGGCTTACAGATGAGTGTAGGCTTAGGTTTAGAAGACTCAAACTGTTAATGGTACATGATCACTCAAGTTTGCAAGATATGAGCAAATAAGGCCAAACTAGAGTGATTTCCCATAAGAACAAGGAGTTGTCAAATAAGAAGCGATAAGATCCAAATAACTCCAACTCTTCACAAAGAAGAGTGTGGTGGCCTAGGCCACCATATATGAGTGTTGTGGCATGGCACCGCGAAGATATATCTTGGGTCCAAGCCACTACTCATCATTGACGCTCACATATCAACATATGATATTAATAGAATGATTTCTTAATGTTGGCATTATGGGGGGAGGGATAGCTCAATAATTTAAACCGCACTCCCCCTATTTCCATGCCCACATCTAAACCAAATAAAGTTTTGAGACAAAGGTGTGTTTGCAAGATGGTCAAGCTATACTCCTTGAATCAATGATATTTAGCTCATTCCTCAAATAAGTGAACCTTGCTTCATCAACAGGCTTCGTGAATATATCGGCAAGTTGATCTTTGGTTGGAACATAGATAAGCTCAATATCACCACGGGCAACATGATCCCTAATAAAATGGTTCCGGATCTCAATATGCTTCGTTCTTGAATGTTGCACCGGATTATAGGCAATCTTGATGGCACTTTCATTGTCACATAATAGAGGCACTTTGTCACAAATGACACCGTATTCCTTTAAAGTTTGCCTCATCCATAACAATTGAGTGCATCCACTTGCGGTGGCAACATATTTGGCTTCGGCGGTGGAGAGAGATATACAATTTTGCTTCTTAGAAGACCAACACATCAAGGACCTACCAAGGAATTGGCAAGCCCCGGAAGTTGATTTCCTATCATCTTTGTCACCTGCCCAATCCGCATCGGTATAACCATTGAGAATAAAACTTGAGCCTTTGGGGTACCAAATATCATATCTTGGGGTATCAACCAAATATCGAAAGATTCTTTTGAGAGCCATCATGTGGCTCTCCTTAGGAGAAGCTTGATACCTTGCACACACACCAACGCTCAACACTATGTCCGGTCTAGATGCACAAAGGTAAAGCAAGGATCCAATCATGGAGCGATATACCTTTTGATCCACCTCTTTACCATTGGGATCTAGTGCAAGATGACATTTGGTAACCATAGGAGTGGCCACACCCTTCAACTCGGTCATCTTGAACCTCTTGAGCATGTCTTGGAGATATTTTGCTTGATTGATGAAGGTTCCTTCTCTCAATTGCTTGATCTCAAAACCAAGGAAGAACTTCATCTCTCCCATCATAGACATCTCAAACCTATCGGTCATAAGCTTTGAAAATTCATCATTGAAAGCTTTGTTAGTAGAGCCAAAGATAATATCATCAACATATAATTGGCAAACGAAAAGCTCCCCATTGACCCTCTTAGTAAAAAGAGTGGGATCGATTAACCCAACATCAAACCCACGGTCTACCAACAATTCTTTAAGGTGCTCGTACCAAGCTCTAGGAGCTTGTTTGAGACCATAAAGTGCTTTATCAAGCTTGTAGACATGGTTAGGAAAGTTGAGATCCTCGAACCCCGGGGGTTGCTTAACATAAACCTCTTCATGCAAAGGACCATTAAGAAATGCACTTTTCACATCCATTTGTTGTAACTTAAAGTTATGATGCGATGCATAAGCAAGAAGGATACGAATGGACTCAAGGCGAGCCACGGGAGCATAGGTCTCTCCAAAGTCAATTCCTTCAACTTGAGAGAAACCTTGAGCCACCAATCTTGCCTTGTTCCTCACAATATTTCCAAACTCATCTTGCTTGTTCTTGAATATCCATTTAGTGCCTATAACATTGCGGCACCCCTTTGGCTTCTCTACTAAGGTCCACACTTTGTTGCGCTTGAAGTTGTTGAGTTCCTCGTGCATAGCTTCCACCCAATCCGAATCTTCAAGGGCTTCAAACAATTTCTTGGGTTCCACTACGGAGATATAAGCATGATGATTGCTAAAGTTAGCCAATTGCCTTCTTGTGGAGACCTTTGCTCGAACATCACCAAGGACCTTGTCATGTGTGTGTCCACGAATTTCAAGGGTCCTTTCTCTTCTTGCTAGACGATGGGCCTCGATCTCCTCCTTGGTTCTTCTTGGCCTTGGAGGTGTCACTTGATCAACTTGATCATTTGGGTCCCCGTCTTGACCTTCAACTTGAGCTTCCTCAATTACTTGAGGTTGCTCATCCTCATGTGCTTGATCTTGGACATTATCCGGTGAGAGGAGAATGTTGAAAGGATATTCATCGGATCCATCATGAATCCGTGGTTGATCTTGTCCTTGATCTTGTCCTTGATCTTGCACACAAGAGGGAGAGTTTTGTTCTTGTTCTTGGGTTGGTGCATTATTTGCTTCAAGGGATGGGGTTTGTTGATGTTGAGAAGATGAGGGCTCCACCCGTGGTAGAGCATAGTCCTTCCCGAGACACCACACCGTGTCCCTCAATGGGGCGGAAAAATCCCACACCCATTCTTACTATGGCATCTTGAGGTATTTCATCACCTGCACATACATCAACTTGCCCCACTTGGGAGCCATCATTTTCTTCGAACTTCACACTACAAGATTCAATGATAATCCCGGAGGATACATCAAAGACTCTATAAGTGTGAGATTCGGCACCGTAACCAACAAATATACCCTCCAAAGCTTTAGGAGCAAATTTAGACAAACGAACTCCTTTGATTTTGTAGAAACACTTACAACCGAACACCTTGAAGTATGAGATATTGGGCTTGTTGCCGGTGAGTATTTCATATGGAGTCTTGTTCAATCCCTTGCGGAGATAGAGCCGGTTAGAAGAGTGGCAAGCGGTGGAGATGGCTTCGGCCCAAAAGTTATAGCGGGACTTATACTCCGCCATCATAGATCTTGCCATATCCATAAGAGTCCGGTTCTTCCTCTCCGCAACACCATTTTGTTGAGGGGTGTAAGCAGCGGAATATTGATGACGTATCCCCTCATCACTAAGAAAATCATTGAGTGTATAGTTCTTGAACTCGGAGCCGTTGTCACTTCTTATTGCCATAATGAGGAGGTTGTGTTGGCGTTGCACCTCGGTAGCAAAGTCAATGAATATTTGTTGAGTCTCATCTTTCGTCTTGAGAAAGTAGACCCAAGTATATCTTGAGTAATCATCAACAATTACCAAGCAATGTTTCTTCGCACCAAGACTTGCATGAGTAACGGGACCAAAGAGATCCACATGAAGGAGCTCCAAGATCCTCTTGGAAGAGATGATAGTCTTGCTTGGATGCGGAGAGTCATGCATTTTGCCTTCAACACAAGCCCTACAAACATGATCTTTGGCAAAAGAAACATTTTCCATTAGTCCCACAATATGGTTCCCCTTGTGAAGACTTTGCAAGTTCTCATGTTGACATGGGCTAGGCGGCGATGCCACAACCAACCCACATCCGCCTTTCTGAATAGGCACATCGCACTTGAAGTGGTGGTCCCCGAAAAGTCCACCACATACAAGTTATGTTCGTGATACCCAACGAAAGCGACTTTTAGAGTCTTGCTCCACAAGAGGACCACAATATCATTATCAATAAAGACGGCGAAACCCATCTTGCCAAGGGAGGAAACGAAAGCAAATTGTAACCAAGGGTTTTGACAAGCATGACATCCACAAGAGTAATGTTGTGTGCAACCACAACCTTGCCAAAACCCAATACCTCGGATGTAGAATTATCGCCAAAGGAGACGGTGATATCATTTATATTGGGCCTCAACTCCTTGACGAGGTTCTTGCCGCCGGTCATATGACTTGTACATCCACTATCAAGTACCCTTTTGAACCTCCGGCGGCATAGTCCTACATGAGATCAATTCTTGGATTTAGGTACCCATTTCTCAATGGGTCCTCTTTTGTTAGCAACAAGGGTCTTTGGGACCCAAATAGACCAAGCAACATAACCATCATATGGGCCAACATATTTAGCATAAACATCACCATAATAATCTTTAAATAAAACATAGTGAGGGTTAGCATTTCCCGCATCATCATCATTCATGGTTTTGCCCTTAGGGGCTTCACCATTAGTGATATCTTTCTTCTTCTCTTGTGCGGGCTTGGCCTTTTGCTTGTTTGCCTTCTTTGCCTTGGCCCCATAACCAAGGCCCTCCTTCCCATTGTTTGATCTTTGCTTACTCAAAAGATCATCCAAAGAAAGTTTACTTTGGGGAGAGGAGGCCTTAGCAAGTTCGTCCTTCAACCTAGTATTTTCCTCAATAACATTTGCATGATCACATGAAGGAGTAGAGGAACTAGGCACATCATATGAAGCAAGCCTAATTTGAAGTTGCTCAAACAACTTGGATAGGAGAGTGTATTCACTCTTCAAAGCTTTGTGAGCTTTGTCTAGTTCATCTAGATCCTTCACAAGTTTCTCATGATCAACCCCAAATTGGGCCTTTTCCTTTTTAAGCACTTTATTCTTAGCCCTAGCAAGATCTCTAGCTTTAGTGAGCTTGTTAATTTTATCTTGAGGCTCTTCAATATTTTCTAGCCTCTCTTCAAGAGAAGCTATGGTTTCTTGACTTTCCTCAAGAGCATTTTTAAGAGCATGGATTTCAAGAGAGTCTTCTCTCTCTATTTGACATTTTTTCTCAAGAGTATCACTTAGTTGTGCTATACGAGCCATGACATTTGAAACATGCTTTTTAGTGTTACCTTGTAAGTTAAGAATGAAATCATCAAACTCAAGCATTTCTTGTTTCACTATTAGACTAGCATGATCAACTCCTAGGTCACTAGATATATTAGGCATAGAGGGGCTAGGAGATGATACCTCGGAGGATTTAGCCATGAGGAAACTTTCTTCCTCCACACGAATGACCTCATTGAGAGATTCACTTGGTGATGAATATTTAGTGGAGAGGGAGGCTAGAGCGACCAATCCATTAGAGGTTGCATCTTCTTCATCATCAACTTCATCATCTCCGGAGGTATATTCTTCTTGAGTTGAGAGCACAATAGATGTGTCCAAGGTGGATCTTGCCATGAAGCAATGTGCATTCTTGATAAGAGTATTCTCATTGGGGGATTCAAAGAGAGATGAAGAGGGAATATTGGTAGTGACAATGGCAGCCACTTCCTTTGAGCTTTCTTCGTCTTCATCATCACTAGGACTTTCAACTTCATCGGAGGAGTATTCTTCTCTAGTCACTAGCACAACTCTTGAGGGCCTCTTGCCCTTCTTGGTCTTGTTGTTGTAGAATTTCTTGTTGGGGGCTTTTAAATATTTGCCCTTTGAGTCTTTGCTCTTGTCTTTGGGAATGAGCCTTCCATTATGATCCTCCCTATTCTCATAGGGGCATTCGGCGATGAAGTGGCGCTTGTCATCACAATTGTAGCATGTTCTTGTTTTTGGACCAAAGCTAGTGAATCCACTTTTGTTGTTTCTCTTGATGTTGTCTTCCTTGGCCTTGTAAGGATCAACCCAAAAAGACTTAGCATGGAAGGCCATGTGATCATGATAGTGGCATTTCAAATCTTCCGGATAGGACATACTACAAGATGCCCTATATTGCTCTTGAGGGTACACTTCTTCTACGGGGTTGACCATCAAGGCAAGATTGTTCCCTTTTGGCATACCAATGGCACGATTGAGAGAATCATGAGAGTTTTGCTCGAGCACCTTGAGGGCTTGCATCTCGTGCACGACATCTTGAGATGAGAGAGAGGAATAGCATTCTCTTCCAACAAGGGTCTTGACATCAATGGGTACATACGGCATCATGCATTCAATGTACTTCTCCTTGATCCAAGAGTCATTGATGTGAGTGGCACCAATAAGCCGGAAGGAATCGGCAACGATGAGAAGTCTTGAATACATGACTTGATGATCTTCATCCGCAGCCCCGTCTCCAGGATTTGGGGGCTCCGGTTCGACTTATAAAATGGGGCCAATATTTTTGTTTAAACACAATAACTAGTAAAGCAAAATCAAGTGTACTTAATTATATAAGTTCAGTAGGCACTATTTCATACAATGCTTAAAAAAATAAGTATTAACTCCAAAAAAGTAAATATAGCACTAAACGAACCTCATGGTCTACCGAAAAGCATCATCCGTCTGGAATTTCTTGAAATGAAATCTTCAATCATATCTTTATAATTAATCTTCTCCGAGATATCATTCTCGAGTGCTATTGTCGCCAATCCACTGAGTCTTTCTTGTGTCATAGTAGAACGCATGTAGGATTTCAGCAACTTCAGTTTAGAGAAGCTCCTTTCCGCAGATGCAACGGTAACAGGAATATCTAGAGCACCCTTTAGGGACTGAGTTACTGCATCTAATCTCTGTTTCTTCCTCTTTTTTTCAGCACCGGATTGACACTTTGTTCTTCTCATGATTTGTCCTATTTAACAAATTAATGAATTACCAGATGCATCGACATATAGTAGAGTGATCTTAGATTTGTACGGGCATAAATTTGTAGGAGAGGAAGTGATCAGATTACCTGCAAGGATTGCCCGATCTCTGCGTCGATCGGTCTCTGCGTGCCGTCGCGGGTCGAGCCTGAGGAGGACCTAATTCTCTGCATGCTGTCGCGGGTCGAGCCGACGAGCCTGAGGAGGACCTGATGTCCTGATTGCCTGTCGCCTCCGCCTGATCGCGAGGAGCAGTGCCGCAGCGGTCAATCGAGTCCTGGACGCAACGCAAGGAGCGATGTCATCGATCGGCGGCAAGTTTCTCCGCGTGGGCGCGTGGCTAACTCGAACAGTCGAACGACCTCGACGAGACGACGATCGAGTCCTGCCTCCAGCCGAACCGTCACGGGTCGAGGCGTCGAGCGCTGTTCTGGCCTCCAGTCCCGTCGCTGTTCGTGGCCTGTTGGGCAGCCGCTGCTGTTGGTCCTTCAAAGAGTATCCAATATCGGGGGCCTGGATCGGTCGATCCTCTCGATCCGCCCCATCGACGGGGTTGTTCATCCGGTAGCCTCATGAATCCTTCGGCTTGATTCCGAAGAGCATTATACTTGTTCCTTCTCGTGCTCTCACTTCCAATGCAACTAGCGGCCAAACCTTCCCAAGCTTCCTTGGCGGTGGTGTAGTTCCGAACACGAGGTAAATCCTTTGTCCCCACACTAGTTTGAATCATGTGCAAGGCGGTGTTGTTGAGTTGACTATCAACCGCTTCTCTTCTAGTCAACTTGTCGGGGTTGTAAGGGTTGAAGCCTTCCAAGATGATTCTCCAAAGTTCATTGGAGGCACTGCAAACATGAGAGCGAAACTCAAATCGCCAAGTATCGAAATTCTCAACGGAAAACTTAGGTGGGTCGCCTCGAATGTTCAAATGGGGATGGGGAACCGGTATATCGGGAGATAGAAAAGGTGGAGCTACTCGATTGTAGCTCTCACCTCCACTAGTATCCCTAGGAGATGCAATGGGAGATTTGATAGTGTTTAAGTTATCACCTTCCACGGGTTTAGTAGAGGAGGGTAATGCCGAAGCACCTCCCTCTTCTAACACACCCGTGTCCTTTACCTCTACGGTGGGAGCCTTAGGAAGGACCGGAGTCAAAAGCTCGGAAATCATTTTTCTCATGCTTTCCATTTGAGCGTCCATGGAGGATCTCAACGAATTGATGTCCTCCATGGTGACCATCTTACCGGCCTCTTCCGAAGTCCCATCTTCCGGCATACTCTTAGGCGGTTAAGCCCGAAATAAGAGCCGAGGCTCTGATACCAATTGAAAGGATCGTATGTCGCACCTAGAGGGGGGGGGGTGAATAGGTGCTAACCAATTTTTAGTTCTTTTTCAATTTAGGCTTGACACAAAGGTAAATTCTCTAGATATGCAACTAAGTGAATTTACCTATATGACAAGGTTATCAACTAAGCAAGCTATAGCTACGCAATATAGGAGATATAATGGGATAGAGGTAACCGAGAGTGGAGCACGCGATGACACGGAGATGATTCCCGTAGTTCCCTTCCTTTGCAAGAAGGTACGTCTACGTTTGGAGGAGTGTGGTTGCTACTCAAGCCAAACCAACAGCCACGAAGGCTTCACTCAGATCTCCTGTGAGCAACGCCACGAAGGCCTAGCCCACTTCCACTAAGGGATTTCCTCGAGGCGGAAACCGGGCCTTTACAAGGTTCTTGGGGCACACATCCACAACCGAATTGGAGGCTCCCAAATCTGTAACAATACAACAATCAACAACAACACATCAACACAAATCAACTAGGGAACCAAATAGGAACACTAGCATGAGATCCCTCAAACAAATGAGGGGGAAATGAAAATCGCTTCGGTGAGGATGTAGATCGGTGGCTTCTCCTTCGAATCTCCAAAGATCAAGAGCTTTGGTTGGGGGAGGAAGGAGATCTTGCAAATCTTGTGTTTCTTGAGGTGGCTCTAATGGAGGTGAAGCTTGGCAGATTTCTTGTGAAATGATTGAGCAAAGGGGGAAGGAAGAAGAAGAGGGGTATAAATACCCCTCTCCAAAATCCAGCCGTTGAGCCTTCCGGGGGGCCGGATAATCCGGCCTAAGTTAGGGCCGGATAATCCGCCCCCCCCGGATAATCCGGCCTCCTGGTACAAAACCAGGACAATGTCCAGGCAATTGTCCGGCCCTTATACTGAGCTGCTTTTCCTGAAGTCCTTAGCCGTTTTCCAGGGGCCCGGGTATTCTTGAAATGTCCGGCCCGGATTATCCGGCCCTGGGACAAAACCGGGACAAAATCCGGGCAAATGTCCGGCCCCTATACTGAGCTTCATTTCCCCAAGTCCTTAGCCGAATATCTTTGGATATTTTGGAAATATCCGGCCCGGATTATCCGGCCTGATGAACATTTCTGCAAATGCTTTTTGACAGCACTGACCACATCCAACACGCATACAAATGTATCTATGTAATCCCTTTACCACTTAAACAACCATTAGTGTATCACATACATTGATATCAAACACTCAAAACATAATATGAGAGATGTTCTTTCAGACTCTACACCCTCTTGTTGGATGATGAACACCACTAACTGTGTAGGATTACACGAACCCTCAATGCCGGAGTTAACAAGCTCCACAATATTCAATGTTCATATTTAAATAACCTTAGAGTGCATAACAGATCAACATAACCAAACCAAGTACTAACATAGCATGCACACTGTCACCTTCACACTACGAAAGGAGGAATAGATCACATCAATACTATCATAGCAATAGTTAACTTCATAATCTACAAGAGATCACAATCATAGCCTACGCCAAGTACTACACGATGCACACACTGTCACCATTACACCGTGCAAGAGGAATAAACTACTTTAATAACATCACTAGAGTAGCACACAGATAAATTGTGATACAAAACACATTGCAATCATAAAGGGATATAAATAAGCACTTCACTATGTCATTCATAACAGTGAATAAGTATTCTGTGAAATTGTGACGCCCTACCTTTTTACAAAGGTAGAACAACTGTGTTCAGTGTTACTCCCTGGATCACTGATAGCACCACAGTACAAAATATAGCATTCATAGCAATAGTATTCAATAATTACAACGTAATGATCCGGTACGACAAATAAGGGAAGATACAACTGGCATAGTCCAGATGACTAGCCTTCAAATAAAGTTCAAATTATCTAACACAGCGGAAATAAAATAGCATGGAGCCTCCATCTTCATCATGCGCCATAGGCAGACATGTTGGAATGCAGACTCGAGACCCAACCTAATAATCTTCTTCCGATGAACCTGCACGTTTGAATATGCAGCCCCACGAATGGAGGTCAGTACAATGATGTACTGGCAAATGACACTTATTTGGTGGCAATTGTGAAAGACTAACTACATGATATTTGGCTAGTGGAGTCTTGGGCTAATTTGCATAAAGCCAATTTTATCCTATATTTTGTTTAAAACAAAACATTTTGTAAAACCTTTGATTGATATTATAAACAACCTCATGGTTAAATCCACCATGAGTTTTTAAGGAAATCACATGGTTACATCCACCATGAGTTTTAAAAGAATTCACATGGTTACATCCACCATGGGTTTTAAAAGAGTTGATTACACAATATTAATCATTCAGAAAAGGTGTTGAGATTCTTCCGTACATTCCCTGTCCAGGAGCTCAAATTGTCCATAGCCGGGGACACGGCTAAGATCTTAGGTTTAACTCTCGAGAGGTTGTGCACTTTCACCTTACGACCCATTCTACCCAGAGAGAAGAATGAGACAAGATCTTTCAGAAGGAGAATTCAACCATACCAGCTAGACCCATTCCCACTTGGCCGCAGCCACATCAGAATGTCTAGCAAACAAGTTGAACCTCACAACTTAATAATTCTGGCAGAGCCCATAATACCATAAGGCTGCACTGGAAGCTATCTAAACATGGACGACTTGGTAATCTCTTTGTTCCTGGGTGGCCAACCACAAGTGAAACTCACAGGCTTTAAAACCAAACCCCCACACGATCCCCTGGTTAAATCCACCAGGTGTGCGGTCCAGAGCAACCACTCTACATCTGCGAACTCTCAGGTGAAAACCACCACACCCCTGGTTACATCCACCGGGTGTGTAGCCCTGAGTAGCCGCCCACCAATCAATACCAATCCACCCAGGTGTTTCATTAAGGTTGTTAATTTTCAGTTTTTAAAACACTCACAACCAAGTAATGAAACAGCGGTAGCATTTGATGTTGCAAAGCAAAGTTTAAAAAAATCCTAGCCAGGCTTTGAGATTGGCTACACACTACTAGGATTGCTAAGCATAGCATAACACTTTACTTTTGAAAACAAAACCCTACCATGCATACTAGTTAAAACACTAATGCATAAGTAAAAATGGGTAGGATTTGAATGTCACTTGCCTTGATCAAAGCAACCAACACACTCGCAACAATCGCAAGTGTGGCTCTGACCTCCTTCACAATCTAAACAAACAACAGAATCCAAATAAACATAACATTCAAATGCACAACCATAGACTTGTATGAATGCATGATATGCATCATTTAATTTCACACATAGGTATGATGTGAAAATGTTGTATTTAGTGTCCTCTGGTATTTATAATGTTGGTAAAGTTCTCTGGTTGTATTTGTTTTATTAAGATTTTATTTGTAGCACAATTAATCGCTCAAACAATGCATAAGCATCAATTAAAAAAACTACTGCAAAGTTTATGTTTTGTAAAAATCCAAACTTGACATCTCGGGATAGGGTACAGTAATACAAGACTATAGCATTTGGATTTATTCAAAAATAGTTTATAGAATTTGAATTATCGTCAGATTACTAATTTGAGCATATTTGCAAAAGCAAGTTTGTGCACGTATCGAATTTGGTCAACTCTGGTTCCATGATGATCTATATGTTCTAAGGATTCCATAGATTACAAATTTGTAAATTTTGGCCCACTGTATTAATTTACACATTTTTTATAGTGTCAAAGGGTTAATTCTCTGTTTTGAATTATGGTGCAAAATTGATCACAGAACCTATACAGTATTATGGAATGGTTGGATGCTACAGGTTGTAAGCTTTCCAACGATATAAAGTTTGTAAAATTTGGTCCTACGGTTGATTTTATATTGATTTTAAAGTTTGACAGCAAATCTGACATTTAAAATTCGAATTTAAACAGATTTGACCGGGGTGCTGACTAAGCTGCTGACTGGGCAGCGCTCTAATTGGCCGGTACCCGTTTGGTTAAGTGATTCTATCTGGGGCGCTGGATCTAGATCCTACGGTGTAAAACGAAAAGAAGAAAAAGAGAGGGGATAAGAGGAGGTGGGCTCACTGTGGGGCGGTGGCCGGCTATGGCGCGGCGGCGGCGGAGCTCGGGCGCGGTGGTCGCCGGCGCTCCGGCGGGTTTCCGCGTCAGCGGAGGTGCGGTCGTGGTGCGTCCGGACGAGGCGGAGACGATGGTGGTGGCGGCGCGGCCGGGGGTGGCCTCGGGAGGCCGGGGAAAGCGGCCGGAGGTGGCGGCGCACTAGCTCGCTCCGGCGAGCAATTCCTCCAGCCCGGCGGCGCGATTCGTGAGAGGAAACAGGGGGAAAAGGGAGAGGGGAGCTGAGGCTTTGTAGTGGCGTGCTCGGGTGCCGAGGTGAGGTCGTGGGGAGTGAGGGGCGAGTGGGGGAGGCGGGGTACTGCGAGCGGTCGTGGGGGTCGTGGCCGGGGCGGTTGGAGGTGGGTGATGACGGGTGGGGTCCACCCGTTGGTGACAGAGAGGAGAGAGGGTGAGGGAAGCGCGGTGCGGGCCGTTTTCGGCCGGCTGGGCTGGCTCGGCTTGGGCCGGCCCAGTTCGGTCGGTCGGTCCATTTTTTTTTTGTTTCTTTTGTTTCTTTTATCTTTTTCTATTTAATTCATAACTTTTGATTAAAACCTCCAAATGACCTCAAATTTGTTTCTAAAATTTTGTAAAAATAAGAGGGTTGTTTTGGGACTATAGTAGAGATGTTTCAAACTAATTTGAAAGTTAAAATAAAATAAAATTGCACATAGGCCATTGATAACAAATATGTGATTTATGATCTTTAGGGTTTGGCCACATTGGGTTCCTTATTTCATGTGATTCATTTAAATGCAAGCATGATATGAATGCATGATGTTTTTGAATTTTGAAAATCTTGGGATGTTACAGACTAACCCCCTTAAGATGAAGCACGTCCTCGGGCTTCGAAAAGGCTAGCAAATAGGTGAGGGTGATCTTCTCGAAGATTTTCTTCGCGCTCCCAAGTTGCTTCTTCCTCGGTATGGTGACTCCACTAAACTTTGCAGAACTTGATAGTCTTGGTACGAGTATTCCTTTCAGCTCTTTCCAAGATCTTGATTGGTTTCTCCTCATAGGTCAAGTCACTTTCCAAATGAACTTCCTCGAGGGGTATTGTATCCTTCAACGGGGTTTCTAACATCTTCGGATGACACTTCTTCAGTTGGCTGACATGGAACACATTGTGCACTGCTGAAAGAATCTCTGGCAGTTCAATCTCATAAGCTACTTCTCCTTTACGGGACAGGATTTTGAAAGGTCCAATAAATCTAGGGGCTAACTTTCCTTTGATTCCAAATCTCTTGACACCTCGAAGGGGTGATACTCTGAGATAAACTCTATCTCCAATTTCATAAGAGACATCCCTGCGCTTATTGTCGGCATAGCTCTTCTGTCTAGACTGTGCTATCTTCAGTCTATCTTTGATCAGTCTAACCTTTTCTTCTGCTTCTTGGATAATATCAGGTCCAAAGAAACTTCTTTCTCCTACTCCACTCCACAACAGTGGTGTGGTACACTTTCTTCCATACAGAGCTTCAAACGCTGACATTTCAATACTAGCTTGATAACTGTTGTTGTAAGAAAATTTTGCATAGGGTAAACTATCATCCCAACTGGATCCATAGTCTATAACACAAGCTCTCAACATGTCCTCTAAGATCTGATTCACTCTCTCAGTTTGACCATCTGTTTGAGGGTGAAAAGCTGTACTGAACTCCAGTCTGGTTCCTAAGGACTCATGTAGTTGTTTCCAGAAATGTGAGGTAAATTGGGTACCTCTATCTGACACAATACTCTTGGGTACACCATGGAGGCATACAATTCTTTTCATGTAGATATCTGCTAACTTAGCACTGGTATAAGTGGTCTTTACTGGCACAAAGTGAGCTACCTTTGTCAGACGATCCACTATAACCCAAATTGAATCATACCCCGATCTTGTTCGGGGTAATCCGGTAATAAAGTCAATTCCAATTTGATCCCATTTCCAGTCTGGAACCTTCAACGGTTGCAATAAACCTGCTGGTTTCTGGTGTTCAGCCTTTACTCTGCTACACACATCACACTTGGCTATATATTCTGCGATGTCTCGCTTCATGTTGTTCCACCAGAATCTCTCCTTCAAATCCATGTACATCTTGGTATTACCGGGGTGAATGGAATAGGGTGTCTCATGAGCTTCCTGGAATATCAGCTTCCTAAGTTCAGGGTCATTGGCTACACATACCCGTTTTCCGAACCAAACGGTACCTTGCTCATCTTTGCTAAAACCTTTGGCCTTATCTTCCTTCAGGTTTTCCTTTATCTTCTCTATATCTTCGTCTCCCTTCTGGGTTTCTCTTATTCTATCCATCAGTGTAGGTTGTACTATCAACGATGCTACAAAGCCTTTTGGTACTACTTCCAAACTGAGGTCCTTCAATCCTCTGCATAGATCTTCATGTAATTCTTCTGTCGATAGGCAATTCACATAAACCTTACGACTTAAAGCATCAACCACTACATTTGCTTTACCAGGATGGTATTGCAAACTCATATCGTAATCCTTGATGAGTTCCAACCATCTCCTTTGTCTCATGTTCAAATCCTTCTGGGTGAAGATGTACTTCAAACTCTTGTGGTCGGTGAATATTTCACATCGTTTCCCCATCAAATAGTGTCTCCAGGTTTTCAGCATGAACCATCAAGCCAACTCAATATCATGCGTGGGGTAATTTACTTCATGTTTCTTGAGTTGCCTGGAAGCATAGGCTGCTACCTTGCCTTCCTGCATCAACACACTTCCTAGTCCTTGACGAGAAGCGTCACAATAGACCTGAAATTCTTTCTCCAGATCAGGTAAGCACAGAATAGGTGCAGACACTAATATCTTCTTCAACTCCTGGAAACTAGCTTCACAAGCTTCAGTCCAAGCAAACTTCTTCTCTTTCTTCAGTAATTCTGTCATTGGTTTTGCAATCCTGGAGAAATTCTCAATGAACCTTCTATAGTAACCAGCCAATCCTAAGAAGCTGCGAATTTCTCCAACATTCTTCGGAGGTTCCCATTCTGTCACTGCAGCTACCTTGGATGGATCAACCGCAATTCCTTCCTTGGATATGACGTGTCCAAGAAATCCTACTTCACTAAGCCAGAACTCACATTTGCTAAACTTGGCATATAGCTTGTGTTCCCGAAGTTTCTCCATAATTAGGCGAAGGTGTTCCTCATGTTCCTTAACACTCTTGGAATAGATTAGTATGTCATCAATGAAGACTACGACAAACTTATCAAGAAATTCCATGAACACTTTGTTCATCATATTCATGAAGTATGAGGGTGCATTGGTTAAGCCAAAAGGCATCACCGTATACTCATAGGAGCCATACCTAGTGACAAAAGCGGTCTTGGGTATGTCATGCTCTCTAATCTTAAGCTGAAAATATCCAGAACGCAGATCGATCTTGGAAAACACTATTGCTCCTTCCAGCTGATCAAACAAGTCATTGATCCTCGGTAGGGGGTATTTGTTTTTGATGGTTACTTCATTCAGTGACCGATAATCCATCACCAAACGCTGACTATTTCCTTCTTCATGACAAACAGAACTGGGGATCCCCACGGGGATGAACTTTCTCTGATAAATCATTTTCCTAGCTGCTCCTTCAACTGCTTCTTGAGTTCTTTCAACTCTTCAGTGGACATAGGATAAGGTCTCTTTGCTATAGGGCCAGTGCCCGGAAGCAAGTCGATAAGAAACTCCACTTCTCTGTCTGGAGGCATTCCTGGTAATTCCTCAAGAAAGACATCGGGGACTATGTGTACTTGATCTAGGCTAACCCCCTTAAGATTGTTTAGCCTAAAAACTCCAACATTCAGTTGGGATTTGAATCGAATCCTTTTTTTCCTTTAGGGGTAGTGAGTGTGATTGATCTACTAACACAATCTATGACTCCTTTGTAGATAGTCATCCAGTCCATTCTCAAGATAACATCCACATCTTGGGATTCCAAAATCTCTGATTGGGTTGGATCACGTCTTGGCGGCATTTGTGGTTATTTTAGCATAGATGAGAAGCAAGATAGACAGATCTAGGGAATAAACTTCCTACCCATGCACAAACAAGTCACACAACCAAACAAAAACATTCAAAACAAGAAAATTCCAAACTTTCTTTAATAAGCAATAAGGTTCAAAAATACGCATAGACTGGTTGGTACTGCCATACTTCTAGTAGTAGGGCAATACAACAGAATGTAAAGGATTACATATGAGCCAATGGGGTCATCTAACGCCTATTGACTACACCTCAACAAGCTAAACAATATGTTTACTTGCTTGTCTTCCTCTTCTCCCTTGATGGTTTTCACGAGGTAGGTCATCTAAGGCAAGAGGTAAACATTTTTTAAGATGGAATAGACGAGAGTACTAGAAGTTCACAAAGTACACTTTTTAATAGAAACAAGATTAGATAGATTTTTCATCCTAGGGTCTTCCTATTTCTAATCCAAACCTAGGGTCTCGATCCTACAGGCAACACTATGCTCTGATACCATTTTGTGACGCCCTACCTTTTTACAAAGGTAGAACAACTGTGTTCAGTGTTACTCCCTGGATCACTGATAGCACCACAGTACAAAATATAGCATTCATAGCAATAGTATTCAATAATTACAACGTAATGATCCGGTACGACAAATAAGGGAAGATACAACTGGCATAGTCCAGATGACTAGCCTTCAAATAAAGTTCAAATTATCTAACACAGCGGAAATAAAATAGCATGGAGCCTCCATCTTCATCATGCGCCACAGGCAGACATGTTGGAATGCAGACTCGAGACCCAACCTAATAATCTTCTTCCGATGAACCTGCACGTTTGAATATGCAGCCCCACGAATGGAGGTCAGTACAATGATGTACTGGCAAATGACACTTATTTGGTGGCAATTGTGAAAGACTAACTACATGATATTTGGCTAGTGGAGTCTTGGGCTAATTTGCATAAAGCCAATTTTATCCTATATTTTGTTTAAAACAAAACATTTTGTAAAACCTTTGATTGATATTATAAACAACCTCATGGTTAAATCCACCATGAGTTTTTAAGGAAATCACATGGTTACATCCACCATGAGTTTTAAAAGAATTCACATGGTTACATCCACCATGGGTTTTAAAAGAGTTGATTACACAATATTAATCATTCAGAAAAGGTGTTGAGATTCTTCCGTACATTCCCTGTCCAGGAGCTCAAATTGTCCATAACCGGGGACACGGCTAAGATCTTAGGTTTAACTCTCGAGAGGTTGTGCACTTTCACCTTACGACCCATTCTACCCAGAGAGAAGAATGAGACAAGATCTTTTAGAAGGAGAATTCAACCATACCAGCTAGACCCGTTCCCACTTGGCCGCAGCCACATCAGAATGTCTAGCAAACAAGTTAAACCTCACAACTTAATAATTCTAGCAGAGCCCATAATACCATAAGGCTGCACTGGAAGCTATCTAAACATGGACGACTTGGTAATCTCTTTGTTCCTGGGTGGCCAACCACAAGTGAAACTCACAGGCTTTAAAACCAAACCCCCACACGATCCCCTGGTTAAATCCACCAGGTGTGCGGTCCAGAGCAACCACTCTACATCTGCGAACTCTCAGGTGAAAACCACCACACCCCTGGTTACATCCACCAGGTGTGTAGCCCTGAGTAGGCGCCCACCAATCAATACCAATCCACCCAGGTGTTTCATTAAGGTTGTTAATTTTCAGTTTTTAAAACACTCACAACCAAGTAATGAAACAGCGGTAGCATTTGATGTTGCAAAGCAAAGTTTAAAAAAATCCTAGCCAGGCTTTGAGATTGGCTACACACTACTAGGATTGCTAAGCGTAGCATAACACTTTACTTTTGAAAACAAAACCCTACCATGCATACTAGTTAAAACACTAATGCATAAGTAAAAATGGGTAGGATTTGAATGTCACTTGCCTTGATCAAAGCAACCAACACACTCGCAACAATCGCAAGTGTGGCTCTGACCTCCTTCACAATCTAAACAAACAACAGAATCCAAATAAACATAACATTCAAATGCACAACCATAGACATGTATGAATGCATGATATGCATCATTTAATTTCACACATAGGTATGATGTGAAAATGTTGTATTTAGTGTCCTCTGGTATTTATAATGTTGGTAAAGTTCTCTGGTTGTATTTGTTTTATTAAGATTTTATTTGTAGCACAATTAATCGCTCAAACAATGCATAAGCATCAATTAAAAAAACTACTGCAAAGTTTATGTTTTGTAAAAATCCAAACTTGACATCTCGGGATAGGGTACAGTAATACAAGACTATAGCATTTGGATTCATTCAAAAATAGTTTATAGAATTTGAATTATCGTCAGATTACTAATTTGAGCATATTTGCAAAAGCAAGTTTGTGCACGTATCGAATTTGGTCAACTCTGGTTCCATGATGATCTATATGTTCTAAGGATTCCATAGATTACAAATTTGTAAATTTTGGCCCACTGTATTAATTTACACAATTTTTATAGTGTCAAAGGGTTAATTCTCTGTTTTGAATTATGGTGCAAAATTGATCACAGAACCTATACAGTATTATGGAATGGTTGGATGCTACAGGTTGTAAGCTTTCCAACGATATAAAGTTTGTAAAATTTGGTCCTACGGTTGATTTTATATTGATTTTAAAGTTTGACAGCAAATCTGACATTTAAAATTCGAATTTAAACAGATTTGACCGGGGTGCTGACTAAGCTGCTGACTGGGCAGCGCTCTAATTGGCCGGCACCCGTTTGGTTAAGTGATTCTATCTGGGGCGCTGGATCTAGATCCTACGGTGTAAAACGAAAAGAAGAAAAAGAGAGGGGATAAGAGGAGGTGGGCTCACTGTGGGGCGGTGGCCGGCTATGGCGCGGCGGCGGCGGAGCTCGGGCGCGGTGGTCGCCGGCGCTCCGGCGGGTTTCCACGTCGGCGGAGGTGCGGTCGTGGTGCGTCCGGACGAGGCGGAGACGATGGTGGTGGCGGCGCGGCCGGGGGTGGCCTCGGGAGGCCGGGGAAAGCGGCCGGAGGTGGCGGCGCACTAGCTCGCTCCGGCGAGCAATTCCTCCAGCCCGGCGGCGCGATTCGTGAGAGGAAACAGGGGGAAAAGGGAGAGGGGAGCTGAGGCTTTGTAGTGGCGTGCTCGGGTGCCGAGGTGAGGTCGTGGGGAGTGAGGGGCGAGTGGGGGAGGCGGGGTACTGCGAGCGGTCGTGGGGGTCGTGGCCGGGGCGGTTGGAGGTGGGTGATGACGGGTGGGGTCCACCCATTGGTGACAGAGAGGAGAGAGGGTGAGGGAAGCGCGGTGCGGGCCGTTTTCGGCCGGCTGGGCTGCCTCGGCTTGGGCCGGCCCAGTTCGGTCGGTCGGTCCGTTTTTTTTTTTGTTTCTTTTGTTTCTTTTATCTTTTTCTATTTAATTCATAACTTTTGATTAAAACCTCCAAATGACCTCAAATTTGTTTCTAAAATTTTGTAAAAATAAGAGGGTTGTTTTGGGACTATAGTAGAGATGTTTCAAACTAATTTGAAAGTTAAAATAAAATAAAATTGCACATAGGCCATTGATAACAAATATGTGATTTATGATCTTTAGGGTTTGGCCACATTGGGTTCCTTATTTCATGTGATTCATTTAAATGCAAGCATGATATGAATGCATGATGTTTTTGAATTTTGAAAATCTTGGGATGTTACAGAAATATAGCCTAAGAGACCCACACGGTGCACACACTGTCACCTTTACACACGTGGAACAAGGAGTCTCCGGAGATCACATAAGTAAAACCCACTTGACTAGCATAATGACATGTAGATTACAAGCATCATCATATGAATCTCAATCATGTAAGGCAGCTCATGAGATTATTGTATTGAAGCACATAGGAGAGAGATTAACCACATAGCTACCGGTACAGCCCCGAGCCTCGATGGAGAACTACTCCCTCCTCATGGGAGACAGCAGCGTTGATGAAGATGGCGGTGGTGTTGATGGAGAAGCCTTCCGGGGGCACTTCCCCGTCCCGGCGGCGTGCTGGAACAGAGACTCCTGTCCCCCAGATCTTGGCTTCGCGATGGCGGCGGCTCTGGAAGGTTTCTCGTACCGTGGATTTTTCGTATCGTGTTTTAGGTCAGGGACCTTTATATAGGCGAAGAGGCGGCGTCAGAAGGTCAACGAGGTGACGACACAACAGGGGGGCGCCCCCCCCCCCTTGGCCGCGCCGGCCTACTGTTTGGTGGGCCTGTGGCCCCCCTTTGGCGGCTCTCGGGTGTTCTGGAAACTTCATGCAATCCTAAGATGCTGGGCGTTGATTTCGTCCGATTCCGAGAATATTTCCTTACTAGGATTTCTGAAACCAAAAACAGCAGAAACAAAGAATCGCCCTTCAAAGATCTCGTCAATAGGTTAGTTCCGGAAAATGCATCAAAACGATATAAAGTGTGAACAAAACATGTAGGTATTGTCATAAAACTAGCATGGAACATAAGAAAATTATAGATACGTTTGAGACGTATCAGTGGTGGCAGTGGTACATGTACTTCGCTCCTTGGTCCTTGTACATATCCTCTGTTTACTGCTTCTGCATGTGTGCTTTCTGTCGCCGTTCGCAAAGTTTGGAAAGTTCGGTAGTCCTTCTGGAGGTGACCCGACTGTCTCCTTCCATCAGAGTCGACGTAAAAGTACATCTGGCACGACCCATTCAACAATTCTTCAGGTGACACATTGTATGGCCTTGGAAACCTTGGTCGATTATTTTGTCTGTTGGAACTCGGTGCATCTGTGTGATCACTTCGTTGGTCATTGCTCCTGTGATAATCATCACGATGATTTCCTCCACTGTTTCCTCGGAAGCCAGCCGATACTTGGCCGGGACCATCATATTCCGCAAAGTTGAGGAAACATCGCCTGTTTTGGTTGTTGTTTCTATTGCGATCTTCTTCAGGTGACCTCTGCCATTTATTGTGAACAATATCTTCTCTGTCGGCCCAACGATTCTTTATTTCCATGAGTTCTGCCACTGTTCTCGGATTAGATCTCCCCAGTTCTCCGATTAGGTCTCTCCTTTGTATTCCTGCGATAAACGCGTCGATTGCCCTTTCATCAGACACGTGCTCAGCCGAGTTTTTTATGATACTCCACCGATGGATATACGTTCTCATCGATTCATCCGACTTCTGCTTGCAAGTCCTTAGATGCTCTATTGATGCTGGTTTTTTGCAAGTAGAACAAAAATTCTTCACGAACAGGTCCTCAAAGGTTTTCCAGCTATCTATGGACCCCTCTGGCAACTTCCTCATCCAGGATCTTGCGGCTCCACTGAGGTGGACCTAAATACTTTGCATAGTTGTTGCTCTTATGCCACCCATCAACTTTACTGTCTCTAGGTAGTCAACCAACCAATCTTCCAGATCTTGAAGTCCGTCTAACTTTTTTTAATTGTCAGGTAGCTTGAAACTAGTGGGCGCTCGAGTTTTGCGAACCCGCCGGGTAAAGCAAGGGAGTCCGCACAAGTCCTCATTGCTATCTTCCGCTGTCTGATGACTTTCACGGGTTTTGTTTTCTTGACTTCTTTCTTCGCGTGCTCTGTCGACTCGAGTTTGAGCTACTGTGTTCCTTGCGTCGCCTTCTCTCATCTCGCGTTGCTGCCACAGTACGTCGGGGACTATTTTGCCTTGGGATGCTCCGGCGTGGAGCACTTTCGGGTTGTGGTGCAATTTCTCTTCATGCTATCGCCGCACCCATAACACCGACTCCTGCCATAGCCATTTGGTATAATGATGATCGAGGATATCCTTGAGGTGGTATGGATGCCATCAAGTATGCGTGTGTCGCCATGTATCCTGCCTCTAGTGTTTTCGGAATTATGTGCCCTCTCATGTCTATTGACATGAAGGACATGTCGAGGTTTTGAATCAGGTTCTCCCGTTCTCCTTCGGGTATGCCTGCCAAACGAGATCTTGCTCTCCCGCGGCTGTCCCTCTGATTGTCTGCTGAGTTTCTCGAGTGTTGACTCAAGTTGGCCCTGCGCTCGCTGGAGGCATATGCTGCAGCTTTTCTTTCGTCGAGTTTCCGCTGCAGTTTTTCTAACTCGCGTTTGGAACGACTGAGCTTATATTGATATGCTTGTAGCGCTTGCGGCGAAGCTTGTGTAGTCATCGGCTCCGTGCCATTCATGGCTCTTGTAGCTCTATCCCATGCTTCCTGCGACAGCTGTACTTTTTCTCGCGGCTCAGTTCCAATATATTTGCTTCCCGTTCCTCGCGTGAGATCTGCGGGATCTACGTAAGGGTTGCCCAAATCGTCGAAAGCCTCAGACTCTTCATCCTCTTCACGACCTCCTCCCGTGATTACACAGATCTGGTGATATGTTGCAGTTGTATTTTCGTCGGATTCAGGGTAGGTGACACCATCGTATAGATCAGCGAAGACCTCCCTACTAGCAGTAGAGTTGTTGATGTTGGTGCAGTCGAAGTTGGTGAAGCTTTCCGAGTCACTATCTAGATTGGTTCCTGTGAACGACCCGAAAGTCATGTCGCCAAATAGATCGGTGAGTGCCCCGCCGTCGGCGGGCTTGGTGAAGTGTGGTGGTGATACTTCCTCATCGCCTGACTCGACAGATGATGTTGACGATCTCGAGAAATCGGGCTCGACCGCCAACGGTCCCGAAAAAATCGGTGTCGCGAGACGATGCGATCCTTCTTTCCCGACGAGGAAACGGAAGCTCCCGAAAGTCATCTCCGTTGACTCCTCCAGATCGGTATATGCATGCAAACGGGCGGGAGGGTGAGGAACAAAATAGGCGAGATCACGTTGAACTCATTTATCTCCGTCCATCGCGTTGCTTGCTGTTGACGACGATGTTGAAGATGCCATCGAGATCAGAACCTTGCAACCTCCAATCACCGCAGACGGCGCCAATTGAAGAGGGTTTAACTCGTCAATGCCTACGTATTGTAGACTTAGGTTTCGTAAGAAGTAGATGACAAGTATATCTCGAAGGTTCAGCCGAACAAAGGTGCTCAACTCTATATTACGGTGGTTCAGGTTACAATGATTTCGATCCCTTCTGTCTCCCTCGGCTTCCCCATTAAGCCGAGGCTTTTCCGTGTCATACAAGTTGTAAACTATCGGGCCGCATTGGGCTTTTCCTATATTGATACATGTTTCCTATTACAACTCTACTTTCCTAACCCGAAAGCCTTCAACCTTCTGGGCCTCCCAAGCTTCGAGTCCACGGGCTTCATGCTTTCCTATAGACCCAGTGTCGTACTTATTCGACATGCCTGTTAGGCATACCTATGTCACCATGGGCTTCCTACTTTCTTGTGGACCTGGGGTACTTATTCGACATGCCCTTTAGGCATACCTATGTCAGATAGGCTCAGTTGTGGTTGGTATTATTCCTGTGATTATTATTCTTGACTACCAAGTGGCTTTTCCACTTGTTTTGTTTCCTTGTGTGTTTGCCTTTTCTTGCAGGTGATCAAGAACAAGATGATAAAGATCAAGAAGACTTTAATTAGGGTTTAGACTAGGTTTATATTCTATTTGTTGACAAACTTGCAAGTTTCTACTTATTTATTGATTCATTTGTTTGTAATATTTATTGAATATTGTAAATACAATGTATATATATGTTTATATTAATAAAGCTCAGATTTTCTGTATTGAGTTTTTGATTGTAATATTATTAATAGTGTTAATTGTGAGTTCAAATTTACTTCTTATTTACTATTCTTATTTGAATTAAAATAGTTTATTTGAATTCCAAGCTATGTAATGATTTATATGCATTGGTTAGTTATATGTTTATTTAGAATTCAAATTCAAATTTGAATGTCAATTCAAATTTATTTCCCCTCTCAAAACCCTACATGCAACGAGAGAGAAACTTCTACCCCTAGGTGTTTTATGCATTTAGGCACGAAAATTTTCCCTGTTTTGCGATGCAATGCATATCCCTTCTTATTTCTACCCCGCGAATGTCTGGAAACCTGGGATCAAGGTAGTTAGAGTCGGGATTCGGAGTCGGATCAATTTTCGTCAAGAAGAATCGAGTCGTAGTATCGAATCGTAGAATCTGGGATCCTACCATACTTACTCATAGAAAATCTTTTTATCACACAAAAAGTTTGTGTAATAGTATAATGGAGATAAAAATTATAAAACCAAAAGTTTCTAGCAATAATGTTCTAGTGATAGATCATTTGAGATTTGGTAGATAAATAAAGGGTAATAAAGCAAGTGAAAAGGGTTTGGAATGTTTAAGTAGTATCATTGTATGGTTTTGCGGATGGAAAAAATAATGAGTTAGCAGAATCGGGAAAATCCTAAAAGGGATCGAGATTCTATATTATTCTAAAGGATTCTATGATTTGGATCCGAAGTCAACATGGATTCTACGCGACTAAGATTCGTAGTGGGATTTGGATCGATATGGTGATGTAAGATCATCAAATCGTAGAATTCCGGTAGTAGGATCGGGATTCTGACTACCTTGCCTGGGATGTTACATCATACAATAGCAAAACCGAACCTCCTAGATTTGACACGGATTGTGTGTGTGTGTGCGCGCGCGTGTGCGCGTGCGTGATTTCCTCTTGTTCTTTGTGTTTGTACCTTCCCCCGAGTTTCCCTCCGTCAATCTTGGTCAGTTCATGAAGATCGGGCAAACCCTCAGATTTAGGCCTCATCATTTCTAGTCCACCTCTTTAATTTGGCCTCGACATATGAGTCCTAGGAAATCATGGCTGTAAAACAATTTTTAAAAAATGTGGTAGATTTTAGTCCCGGAAAACGTAAACCGCTACCACTCTAAATTTAACTTATAAACTGAATGTTCTATGCTAATAACTTGCTGTTTTATTCCATATCATTCGCTTAGGAACAAGGTAAGGCTTGCTGAATGCCGCTAATTCCACTCCAGGTTGAAACCATCCCCTCCTTGCTACCTATTAACGCACATACGCACACCCCACCCGCATATCCGAGGAATTGAGTTAAAGTAACTAATCTGGCGCGTCTTGAGATCGACGAAGTCATCATGGGCGCCTCGTTATCGATGGCAACGTCGCCTCTTGCTGAAGAAAAATCAACCTTTTTATGAGACACCAAAGTGTGATACCTAGGGTTTTATCTCTGATAGGCTGGAGGTGCTAGCGACCTTCTAACCATCCAACCACATGTTAGTTCCCAACGTCACCACTCTTCTGTTATTCTTTGTTTTACGCTCTTTTAGAAACCACATACACCCATTTTCTGTTTATATCATTGCCCGTGATATATTTCTAAGTCACAATCGACTTTTGGAAAGCGTAACTCCACTTTAGAGAAAAAAAGTGCATGAGAAATCCCAATGAATGAGGTATAGATATACTATTCGTTTGCCTCTTTGATTGATTTGCAGAATTCCCAACACAATAGATTCCAATATCATATACTTCCTCTGTTTATAAAAGGATGTTGAAGTTTTGTCTAAATTTACATGTATCTATACACTAAAAAGTGTCTAGATATATCTAATTTTTTTTTTTGATATCTTTTTATAGATGGAGGTAGTACCATTCTAATCTTACAAGATTTCCTATGCACCAAAATTTGTTCTATTTCATCATTGAAAACCCAATGATCCTTACGAAGATATTTGAATAGGTGTTAGATTTGATGTTCTACAAAGAACTCACTAGGAAAAAGTTCTGTGAGACTCAATGCTACAAATCAAACAACCACCATTGACCAAATTTCAAAGGATTTGAATCTTCTTAAATTTCGACGAAAATAGAAATCAAAAAGCTCCTATCGTCTTATGTTCCAAATGGGCCTGAGTTTCCGCATACGTGTACCGAATAGCATCTTCGTTCCGGCTTGTCAGTCCTGCGTGCAAGCAGCCCTCTGAAGAAAACCCAGACTTTTGGTTTTACCCCGGTAGAAACCCTCCACGGCCAAAATCCTCGCCCCCTTCCCGCGATGGCCGGCAGCGACGCCTCCCCTTCCCCGGCGGCCGCCCCCGCGCCGGCCCCCGCCGTCCAGGTGCGCTGCGCCGGCTGCCGCGGCGTCCTCGCCGTGGCCCCCGGCATGACCGAGTTCATCTGCCCCAAATGCCGCATGGCGCAGCGCCTCCCCCCCGAGCTCATGCCCTCTTCTTCCCCGCCCAAGGCGTCCCCTACTCCGCCTCCGCCTCCGCCTCCGCCTCCTTCCCTCCCCCCCGCTCTCCCGCCGCCTCCTCAGCCTCAGTCGCTTCCTCCTCCCCCTCCCGTTCCCGCTCCCGCTCCCCGCCGCTCCGGGCCGCGGGCGCAGGGCGTCGACCCCACCAAGATCCAGCTCCCCTGCGCGCGCTGCAAGGCCATCCTCAACGTGCCGCACGGCCTCTCCCGCTTCCGCTGCCCCCAGTGCGACGTCGACCTCGCCGTCGACATCTCCAAGCTCCAGCATTTCCTTGCCTCCGCCTCCCCTGGCTTCGTCCCTCCACCGCCTCCGCCCGCGCCTCCAGTACCCATGCCGCACATGCCCTTCCTGCCCATGATGCCGCGCATGCCCATGGCCCCAATGGCACCGCCGCCAGAACTGCCCGAGGAGATCAATGAGGTATTTACAATGGTGGGAGGATTTTGTTATGTGTATATGCATTGTTACAGTCAGCTTCCGACCTTGCCAGCTTGTACTACCTCCGTTCCAAAATATATGCCTTTTTAGAAAGCTATAAGTTAGCTATCTGAAAAGGCTTATATATTGGAACAGAGGTAACATTACACAACTACACAAGTAATGCATTTCTTCGTTTGTTTGTTTGTGGACTCAACAACTAGTAAGCTTAACTGTGTCGTGTATGGGCCTCCTTGTGATTCTGAGTTCTCTGACTACAACTTGACTACTTGAGCTTTTGGTTGCGCAAAAAAACCCGAGCTTTACTTAGAAGCTCAAGCGTGCTTTCTTATTATAGCATCTGGACATTGAAATGAAGATCATCCAGTGAGACATCACTAATTTTATGCAGTTTTCCAAGGAATATCATATGCAAACTTCTGTGCTGATTACAACATAATGGAAAAAAGAAGTCAAGTTCCTGGTATAGTAGTTGAGGTTCCATGGCTTAAAATCTAATCATCCGGAACAACCGAGTATGAATTTGCTACACCGACCAGTGCACTGCCCATACAAGATGGCCCATCCTCGGCTTGTGCATGCGCTAACTAATACTATTATTTGCCCCATTCATATGCATTATTTTGCTCCGATGACTTAATAGCTTGCTTCAAACAGGTTGCAGTTGATGTTGAGCGTGAGGAAGATGAAGGTGGCGCTGTTGGTGATACTTTCATGGACTATGTAAGATATTTCTTTCTCAAAAATATGTGGTAAACTGGAGGGTTGTGCCTTGGAGTTTCTAGCTATTTTTTTTTAATCTTTAGTTCTAAATTGCTCATGGTCTTTTTTCCAGAGGCCTCCCAAGCTATCTCTTGGTCTTCCTCATCCGGACCCTGTGGTAGAGACTTCATCTTTATCGGCTGTGCAACCTCCTGAACCTACGTACGACTTGACTATTATGGATGAATTGGATGACACCAAGGCGCTGTCTTGCTTACAAATAGAAACAATAGTGTATGCTTGTCAGGTAAGCTACCTTCTTGTTGAGATTTTATTTTTTGTTCAAGTTTATATATATATATGTATTGCACCTTTTGAGAGTCTCTGTTCTTCTATGGCAGAGGCACCTTCATCATCTCCCTACTGGTCCTAGAGCAGGTTTCTTCATTGGCGATGGAGCTGGTGTTGGTAAAGGCCGTACAATTGCTGGATTGATCTGGGAAAATTGGCAACAGGGAAGACATAAGGCTTTGTAAGGAATTGGGTTCATTAGCTTATTTCGTAAACAGGTTTATTTTTGCTGCATTTCTGCTGTTCACTGCTTGATTCCATTATTAACAGTTGATGGATTATTCAGGTGGATTTCCATTGGTTCAGACTTGAAATATGACGCTCGCAGGGATTTGGATGATGTTGGTGCAAAATGTGTGGAAGGTAATATTCGACACATATAACATATATCGATTATTGAGTCATAAGCACATTGAATTACAAGTCTCCTAAATTGAATCCGTCGACATGCAAATAAGGTTTTGTTGGAGATTTTGTGTAACAACAGTTAAAATATAGTCTCCTGAAAACCACAGTATTTGAAATATGGTGCTTGGAGTACAAGTGCTCACAGTGTTTAGATAAACCATGATGTGTTTGTTATTTTATTGGATAATGCATTACTAGGCTAATTGGTGATTAGTAGGAAACAAAACAAGCTTGCTAGGCCAAGGTTTAAAAAAGCGGTAAGCGCTAAGCGAGCGGTAGGCCACCGCCTAGAGCAATCACCGCTTAAGCGGCGCTTAGGCGCACTTAATCGTTTTGTACGAACACACCAGGAGAGGCAGCCGGTTGCATTTTTCAGCGCATATAAGGTCTAATATTCCTTTAATATTAGCCTAGTAAGGTAATGTTGGTCCAGTAAGGTCCATATGAAACCCTAGCCTGCCCAGCTCAATCTGAACCATCCATAATCTCTAATCTTCATTGTCTATCTACTCTCTTCTATCTCTTTTTCTCACCTGCTCCCTTCATGCACTCATCGACAGCCGCAATGGCATTGCTGCTGCCTCCTCTTCCATGGATTCCTTGCCTCCGCCCCTCCTTCCCTGCCCTCACCCCCTCCTTCCCTGCAACCACCCCTCCTTCCCTACTCCGTTTCCTCTACCAGATTCCAACAATAGCACAACCAGATTCCCAGGCTCGCTTAATTGAACGCTCAGGCCAGAAGCAAAGCGGAAGGCCATCGCTCAGCGCTTAAGCGCGCCTAGACGTACGCTTTTTTGAACCATGTGCTAGGCACATGCGTGTGTGGAGATATCAATCCATACTCCAACGTGCATTTTTATTGTAATTATATTAGACTTTTACATGTAATGTAGCTTTATTTAAACAAGTATGAATAAATGTCATGAAGCCTATCTGTTCTACAAATTATTGAAGATAGAATGCATCCAGTTTATGCATGGTGTACTGAATAAGATATGAAGATCGTTTTTTCTTACAAATCCTCAGTCAGTTGTACACAGTAGTGCCTGCTCGGCAAGTGCTGAAGGAGCGAGGGCTGTATTGTGAAAGTAGAGCTTTCTTCTTTTACTCTTTCTGCTGTTAATTCTGTGGGTGTCCTTGCATATTTGCAAAAGATGGAAGTCTTCTCAGCAATTACTTTTCGACAAAATAGTAAATAGTGCACATAACTCTGGAGTTAAATTACAGTATGGATGCTGGCCATGAAGTAATGGAATCTGACTAGTCAACTGTAAAGTTTTTTCTTATCTTTGTCTCTACTCCCATCTTGTATTTACTGATTGGTGACCATGCTATTCCCATCTTGTATTTACTGCAATAATTGGAAGTGAAAAACACATACACTTAGTCAAAGAATTATACTTCTGTTACTCATCAACTAGATCTGCTATTAGTTTCATATTCATTTGCTGATATTAGCAACTGATAGCTATATATTTGCTCTGCAGTGCACGCGTTAAACAAGCTGCCATATTCCAAGTTAGACTCAAAGGCCATTGGAATCGCAAATGGAGTTGTTTTTGTAACTTATAGCAGTTTAATAGCGTCCTCTGAGAAAGGCTATTCCCGTTTGCAGCAGCTGGTACAGTGGTGTGGATCTGAGTTCGATGGTCTTGTGGTGTTTGATGAGGTAAACACATGCCTGGTTTGAACTCAGTGGCAAGAAAAAATATTAAATTGAATGGAGAGTTTAGAACCTTCTAGAGAACATCCAAATTTCCATTCAAACCTGTTGTACATTAATTTGGTGTGCTGAAATGCTTTGTTCTCTGCAGTGTCACAAGGCCAAAAATCTGATTCCTGAGGCAGGAGGCCAGTCTACTCGCACTGGTAAATCAGTTCTTGAGATCCAGGTGCGTGTGCATAATTTGCTATTGTTCTGTTCTCCTTGTGATGAGCAGAACCTTACTAGTGTTAGTAAATGCAACTTATGTGGCTCTAGGCTGATATATATAGGTGTTTTGTAAGGATATGAAAACAGCTAAATTTCATATCTAGCAACTATGCACACATTTTTATTGCTGTAGACTGCATGGTATGTGAAAGTAAGTAATTTATAGATCCATTACATACCTATAAAATATATGGTGAAACCACGACAGCCTTAACCCGGAATCATCCTGTCACCTGCATAAATCTTGATTAGATTTTTGTAAGGCAACTTATCACAAGAAATAACTTTTGCCATCATAGTCTGACTTGATGTTCGAGGTCCTAAAGTTCATATGTAAGAGTGTCCTGGTTAAGTTGACAGTCACCATACACTGATTGTGTCTGAATATTTGTAAAGTTTCAACTATCTGTGGTTTGGCATAAGGATTTTACGGATATGCCCTTTTTCTTTTCATATAATGAAGATGCATAACTTTCTTGGTGTGGCAATATTTCTCACTTTTGACATATTTCCTGGTATTTGAGACGATACTTTAAAATTTGTCTGATGAGTACATTGATGGCCCAAACATCACAGGAAATGCTACCTGAAGCTCGAGTGGTTTACTGCTCAGCAACTGGTGCATCGGAGCCTCGGAATTTAGGCTACATGGTTCGGCTTGGTCTCTGGGGAGATGGAACATCATTTCAGAATTTTCAACAATTTCTAGGTTTATGTTTGTCTCAACTCCTGATCTTTTCTTTGGTATCTGTACCCTGTTTTAGTTCACACACAGATCATCACTTTGCTTAGCAGTTATAAGAGTCATTTTGACATTCCAGTGGTAACTATCATCATAATGACATTCCCGATATATAAAGGCACGGTCCAGGGGATAGTAGTAGGCTAGTACATTTAGAAGCATATAATAGTATTCTCTACTACAAAAGGTGGTTCAGAAGCAATCTGTAAGTAACTTAGGATCATGCGAGGTCTGTTGGGGTAAAGACCGTTACTGACCAATTTTCAATGTTATCAAAACGAAATGGTGTTTTACATCCATTCCCCTTTCAGAATTCATAGTAAAGTACCACCTGCTTCGTTTTATGTGTAGGTACACATACATTTTTTTTCTTGGTGAGGATACATGCACAAGATGACCTGGCTAATTAGGTCCATGGTCTAGGTTTGGAACTCCGAATATTTGAGCAATACAAACAGTTACGGATAGCCATATCGTAGTCCCCCTTTTAACATGGTATCAGAGGTTTGATGCTGTCATTGGTTTTGGCCTGGGCCCTGACTAGATGCTGCCATGCTGGCCATCTCATTGTATGCCTACTATCTTGTCACCATCTTTGATTCATTGCCTATGGGTGTCCATGTAGCTCGGCTACACCATTCCAGTAAGAATCCGTGCTGCCAACTTTAATCCCGATCTTTCATTTCAGAGCTCTTTCATTGCTGTTGAGATCCCATGTTGTCTCTGTCGACCTCAATCATCACGAAATCTAGTTCTTTTGAATCTGACCAACCTCGTCCGGTGGAACCAGTGCAACTTCACTGTCACCTGGTTTCCCACTGTCACCTGACGGAATCAGCGCAGATCCTTTGTCTGCTACCATCTTGTTGCCAATGTGTCACCAATTGGCTTGCTGACTTGCTATAGGTCTGTAGCTGCTGGGCGCTGATTTGGCTTGTTGTTGTCAGCCTTCTGCTTTTTGGTTCCATGCCACAAACATTTCCTTACTGTTTATGCTCACTGATGGATTTTCTTGTCATCTTTGGGTTTGAAATGGATCTACCAATTTTAGCAGCAAATTTTCCCTAGTACCCAAAAGTATTGCAATCCTTTTATGATATTTTCTGAGCTTGCCAATTATTACCAAAAATTATCTGTGAAAGCAACGGATATTTGGATGATCTTATCGTTTATGACTTGAGCTTATTGAAACAATTTTCAGGTGCTCTTGAGAAAGGTGGTGTGGGTGCTCTTGAACTTGTTGCTATGGACATGAAGGCAAGGTTAGAGTTACTGGAACTTCTCAATGACCCAGCTTTAACTTGTATGTGCACAGTATTGACATGAAGAGGCCAGACCCAAATTGGTATCATATCAAATATTTTGTTAGGTAGCTGAGTTGTCTTGTTGCTTCAGTTTCCATTTCAATCAAAATGATTCATTTGGTATTGCTGTTGTTCAACTTGTGCCAGGGGTATGTATGTTTGCCGCACACTAAGTTATAAGGGTGTTGATTTTGATGTTGTGGAGGCACCTCTAGAGGAAAGAATGATGGTAAATTCTTTTCTCCTTTATTTTTTTACTTTATTGTTAGTTTTTTTTTGCTCTACAACGTTATTTATCATCACAAGAGAAGAATAAGGTTTCTTCGAAGTTTATAATCTTCTCTAACCATTTTTTCTTCTGCCCTGTAGTCTGGGATGTGCTCCCTCCATTCATTATTATAAGATGTTTTAGGTTTTTCAAAAAATGCATTTATCTAGACGCGTTTCAGTGTGTAGGTTCACTCATTTCGCTCCGTATCTAGTCCATATTGAAATATCTAAAATATCTTATAATAGTGAACGGAGGGAGTAGTATGGAACAAAACTAATGATCAATTTCTATTTTGTAATTTAATCATGCAGAATATGTATAGAAAGGCAGCTCAATTTTGGGCTGAGTTGCGTGTCGAGCTCCTATCAGCAAGCGAATACTATGCAGAAGACAAGGGCAATTCAGCTCAGATATGGAGGCAATACTGGGCCAGCCATCAGGTGGTTCCTCTTTCATTTTATGTATAGTATTTTCAATAACCTTAACATCCTTGTTAATTAATAATTATTGGAGTTCATTGATCTTGACTCTCATCACCTTGTTTCGTTAATAAATACTCCTAAATAACAATTATTTCTTTTTGCAGCGTTTCTTTAGACATTTGTGTATGTCTGCAAAGGTTCCTGCTGTTGTGAGGTTGGTGAAAGAAGCCTTAGCAGAAGAAAAATGTGTGGTTATTGGTCTCCAGAGCACTGGAGAAGCTCGAACAGAGGAAGCTGTCATAAAATATGTTTGTCTTGCTAACTAGCCTTTCCCCATCTTGCCTATTCTAGAGCGTAGCAACGTGAGGTGAACTGATTCTGAACTTATGTTTGTTTATGCGGCAGGGTGTTGAAATGGAAGACTTCATCTCTGGTCCTAGAGAATTGCTTCTTAAGCTGGTAGAAGATAACTATCCCTTGCCTCTGAAACCTGATAGTTTTCAGCAAGGTCTGCATCGAACTAACTTTGTAGATGGGGCCAGGATGCTAAATATTAACTATTTTAAAAGTTGGTCTCCAATTAGCTCTCTTGGTTTGCAATTTTTATTATTATTCTTTATCAATGTTTATTCTTGTAGGTGAAGAAAAGGTCACGGAGGTACAACGTAAGCGTCATTATGGACTTGATGTATCCTTGAAAGGACGAGTTAGGAAACTCACGAAAATGGGAGATGGGAGTGATGATGGAATGGATGCACATTCTCCACGTAAGTTTCTTGAGAATTTGTTGATACCAGTCACTAAGTGCATATAGCCGTGATTATGGAAGCAGTTGCTTTTTTGTTTTCTTGATATAATCTACTTGTAATAATCTTCTTGGGAGCTGTAATAGAAAAATTACTGGAATTGGTTAAGGTTCTCATAGACACTGGATTTACAAGGCTAAGATTCTCATAACCTTGTAAATTTTTAATCAGCGACCGATATCGCTAAGCTCTTCTAACAATCATGTTCCTCGTTGCAATATTATTTACCTATGAGGTTATGAGAGAAATATTGTGAAATAGAATGTTGCTGCATGAAGTTCCAAATACCTCTCACTAACTGAATGTGCCAGGTCCCTAAAAACATAACTGCATAAATTCTTACGTGGAATGATACAGAAGTTGGTGGCGTTACACAGAAATATTCTTCCAACCACTAGGAGCAAAATTTTCACTTTTAAGCTGTGGCTTAACAATCAAAACAGTCAACTGATCTTTTGAGCGCTACATACAGAACAAATTCTCAGATGGCCAATCTGGAGAGGAGTGTCAACCAAAATGTTTTCTTATAATCTTTAAAGATGCTGCAAAACAGAAAGTTGCTGAAGTACTTTTCTATGTTTGCTCTTCGGATAAAATTAGATAAATTATGTTTTGCTATTGTTGTCCTTTGACTATTTTCATATTGCATCTCATATGTTCTGGAGCAGAACACAATCATTCTGTTATCCAATAGTTGCCCTCACATGCAAGATTGCTCACATTTCTTCTCACATGTCCCTGAACGCAACATGTAACTGTATGATATATCTGTCCAACTTAATTATGGAACGATAACTAGTCAAACACCAAATTCCAAAATAGCTCAAAGGGGTGAATCAGACAAGGTTATTATAGGCTTGAGTAGTTCATTGCTACTGTTACATGTGTGGCTGGCAGATCTGCTATGGTATTTCCCATGTAATCATTTGAGATACTGATTTATCTATTCTGTAATATATCGCAGTGGATTCAGACCATGAATTGACAGATTCTGATGAGGAATTCTACATGTGTCGGGTCTGCAATACTGAGGAGGTGACCTGTTATGCTTCTTATTTCAGTAAACACCACATCTTTTAACTTCATTTTGATTCAAATTGGGTCTGACATTTTTTTTGCTAGCCCAATTTTTTTTTTCATTTCACCACGTTCCACTCTCTGGACGTTAAAAAAGTAAAATAAAAAGAGTAAATTTATTCCACAGTTTACTATAGTGATCTAATTTTTGTACCTCTCTCCATTCATTCATGAAAGTCTCTCGATCTGTTCACATGAATAGTCACTCTTCTTAGTTTTGCTTCTACCATTATATGTTTGTGATTACCCATGGTTTAATTTTTGAACCTGATGTCTACCAAATGTGAACCTTGCTTACAAAGTTTCAGTTTGTTTTAGGGAATGGGAGTTGAAGACTGAATTTGTTTTGAAACACCTTTTATTACTTTTGTTGCCATTTCAGGAGAAGAGCTTGTTGCTTCAGTGTTCTAGTTGTGCTACACGAGTTCACCCTGGGTGTCCTATTCCACCTTGGACTGGATTGTTGACTGAAGATTGGTCATGTTACGCATGCAAAGAGAAGCTAGAATGCTATTTTAAAGAGAGGGATGCTTACATAACTGGACTATCAAAGAGGTACCTATTGTGTGGATCAGTAACCTTTCACTAACTCGGTGTGCCCAGTTTAAGGACTCGTTACCTGGTAATTATTTGCAGGTATGACACTGCGGTGGAGAGAAAGTCAATGATTTTAGACATCATTCGTGCTTTAGATTTGCCTAATAATCCTCTAGATGATATAATTGATCAGGTAATCAACTTTCTGATTTCTGATTATGAGTAGCGAATTTCCCTGTTCCAAATTTCTGTAGATATAGAGCTGCTCCCTTGATTATAAAGCTACTCTCTCTGTTCTCTTTTAGTCTACATTCTACAAATTTTAAGACCAATTAGTAAGTCATTTAATAGTACTAGTTTGATATGTGAACAACCAATCCAAGCTACCATAAAATTAATGATATCCAATAGAGAGAGGATGACTGCTTCGTTTTCTGTGTTGTTGACTGTTGTTGATTACAAAGCTAAAATGTAGACTAATTCAGAACAAATTTTAGTCCTAGAATGTCGAGTATTTCAGAACGGAGGGAGTATTTAATAGCAGAAGGAGGATTTGTGCTACAAGTACTCTATAACTCAGCATAGTGAAACAGCTTGCCTAAAGGATTTAACTGATTATTCAAGCATTGAGCTACATATACCTTATGCATTTCCATTTGTTTTATATTTTGTAGCTAGGTGGTCCTGACAATGTTGCAGAAATAACTGGAAGGCGTGGTATGCTAATAAGAGCGTCAGATGGAAAAGGTGTTGTTTATCAGGCACGGAACACGTGAGTGAGCTTTCTTGTAATTACTTTGTCTCTTATAAAATATGAGACGTTTTAGTGAGCTAATATAGTCTACTAAAACGTCTTATATTTTGGTAGGGAGGTAGTACTTTTATCTTCTTTTGTTGAGTTAATTCGTATAAATATCTATACAGGAAAGAAATTGCATTGGACATGATCAATATGCATGAAAAGCAGCTATTCATGGACGGAGAGAAGTTCGTCGCAATTATATCTGAAGCAGGATCAGCAGGTGTTTCTTTGCATGCTGATCGAAGGGTAAAAAATCAGGTCTGTTTCCCTGCACTGCCTATCCATAAAACTGTGCATACATCGTTTATCTATTGGAGTGTTCCTTACACTGCTTATCTAAATATGTCAGAGAAGAAGAGTGCACATAACACTTGAACTTCCTTGGAGTGCAGACCGTGCAACTCAGCAGTTTGGGAGAACGCATCGTTCTAATCAAACTTCTGCACCTGTATATAGGTATTGATATCATTTCCTTACTATGAAAATTTCCAGTTGGCACATTAAACTGTTTGTTTCTGTTAGTATAAGTAACTACAGTTAGGATTTGAATGTACTAGTTGTTGGTTCAACGTGGATTAGTTATGATTGCTGCAAACTTGAGGCACATCTTTAAGTTCATGCTCAACATGGCCAATTCGTCTCACTACTTGAGAGAAATGCCTGTTTTCAGTTGACTTAGAAATCTGAATTGTAATTAAGCATTTGTCAGTGTAGGATTCTGTTTACAAACCTTGGTGGTGAAAAGCGATTTGCATCGATTGTAGCAAAGCGGCTAGAGTCTCTTGGAGCTTTAACACAAGGAGATCGAAGGTTCTTTCTTGGTTTATCTGAGTCATTTCAGTCCTTTGTAAACTTGATCTCATCTGAAGATTACATCTTGTGATCTAAACTTTTGCACTTTTGCAGAGCTGGGCCATCACTTAGTGCTTTTAACTATGACAGTATTTATGGAAAGAAAGCCCTGACAATGATGTACAGAAGTATAATGGAACAGGTTAGTTATCGTTGCCTTTTTTCTGGATGGGCGCTGAGTTTCAATGCTTCATAAAGTCGTGCATTGGTCTAAAGAATACTTTTCAAGGTACCAGGATGCATTTCCAATTGTGCCTTTGGGATGCTCTGAGAATCAAGGTAGTCTCCAAGAATTCATCACTAAAGCAAAAGCTGCTTTAGTGGCAGTTGGAATTATCAGGGATGCTGCTATCTGTAAGTTTGTTTCTGAACTTGTTTCTTGTTGCCATAATAACGAGTGCATGCTTCAGAAATTTTCTTTGTCTTCTATTGGTATGTCCACATCGTGTTCTATGGGCACACATCCCAGAACTGTTGTTGATCGTTCATGGTAGTCAAAGTTCTGTGGGGCCTTTTGTCCAATCTATCATGTGAATACAACTTTTGAATTCAATATGTTATATCTATTCTATTCTGTTTGTGCTAAAACTTGTCTTTTGCATTAGTATTATAGTATGTAGGCTATAGAGAGTTTATTTTGCTACCTGGATATACTTCATAAGTGTTCTTATGGGTACACTTCCAAAAGCTGTAGATGCTGCTCACCACAAACTCCTTGCATTTTGGTCATTTCATCATATAAATTCTACATCTGGATCTACTATTTTCCATCCATGCCAGTCTGCAGTAATTTGTTTGACATTATACTCTGGTCTGTGCTCCAAACCATTGAACACTTAAATAATTTTGTATTGCTAAAGTAGCTGATTTATGCAGTATATTTTGATATCAATGTATTCCTGCCTACCTGCCTACTCCAACTTGCTTGGAAAAGAGGCTTTGATATTTGCAAGTTTGCTTACCATGCTTGCAATTCACAACACATATACTCTACTATTTTACAAATTGTAACTTTTGATATGTGTTTTTAATTATATTACTCAGAGCTCCTTGTTTGACAATTGTGGGCACAGGCATTGGAAAAAATGGAGGAAGGCTTACAGGTAGGATTGTTGATTCTGATATGCATGATGTGGCCCGTTTCCTCAATCGTATTCTAGGATTAGCTCCAGACATCCAGAATAGGCAAGTGTTTCTTCAACACTAGTTCTTTTCATTATATTTACACCTTTTTGGCTGATACCTTAGTAACCTTACTAACATACTTAATTTAATAGGTTATTTGATCTTTTCACAAGTATACTTGATATGGTCATTCAGAGTGCACGAAGTGAAGGACAGCTTGATTCTGGTATCGTTGATATTAAAGCAAAAAGGGTTGAAATGAAAGAATCACCAAAGGTAGTGTTTCTCTGAGATAGTACAAAACCACAAAAAGAGACCAAAAATTCAAAAGCGTTTTGCAATCATAGCCTACACAAACTCAAAACCCCCCACATGGTAAAACACAGGCTGGGTTGTGGTAGATATTTTAAACAAAATTATATCCCGTAGGTGCTTCCCAGTATTCTAATGCAACTTCATGTGTGCAGACAGTTCATGTTGACAGCCTGTCTGGTGCTTCTACAGTATTGTTTACTTTTACAATTGACCGTGGAGTTACTTGGGAGGTAGGCAGCATTTCTGTTTGATTCTGCTCTGGTTTTAAGACTGCGCCTTTTGACAATTTAATTTCTGTTGTGACCAAATGTCAAGTCGGCAAATGCAATTTTTGAAGAAAGGCAGAAAGATGGTGCATGCTCTTCTAATGATGGATTTTATGAGTCCAGAAGAGAGTGGATGGGGAGAAGACATTTCATGCTAGCATTTGAAGGGTATGTGATGTGGTTGGATGAGTATCTGATTTATTTGTCTTTAGGTTTCTTTTAGTTATCGTCGTTAAACTTTTCATACTTCTCTTATTAGAGATATAAAAAGTGGCAAAATCTAATAACAATCAATTTGCACATTTCACATAAAAATTTGTTCACAGTATCCCAAACACTAATATTCAGCAAATTACATGGGAATTGCCTTAAGCTGGAGCATAACATCCTGAACACATGAAATCACACTAGATAATAATATGTCCACTTTTCTATCCAAAACTAGTCATGCATGCTGATTAAGCATGTTAAGTCAACAAAGAAAATCCCAAATACTTAATGTTCTCACTTTTGCTTTGGAGAAAGATAGAGTGCTAATTTGTGGTCCTTCGTCCCAACCGGAGAGAAAAGATGCTTCATGGGTTTCCAGACAAGGGAATGGTTTAGGGTTGGGTCGCCTCACCTGTTGTCAGGTTCGATTCTAGGGGCGGTCATCGCCATATACTTTTGTATCTTAGAGACCTAGAGGAGAATTCAGCATCTTAGTCGACTTGCACTGTTTCCACATATGCTAGAGAAGTAGGCTAAGAAAATTGAAAGACTTAAGAAAAATTAACTTCTTATTTTCAAGAAAGTTTGAGTTCATTTGAGATGGTCGAAATCATGTAGTAATATAGAAGTTGATCTTAGTTGTTGGAAACTGGGAATTAACAGAAACTCTTGGAGATGGGCACATTGTTGATCATAAGCTTCTAACATTAATGTTTATTTCCATAGCTGCCAACAAACATGTAATGCAGCGTTCTGATTGCAGTATGCTTTGGTGCATTAATAGAATTGGGTACTTAATGTTCTCACTTTTGCTACACCAGCTCGACAGAAGGAATGTACAGAGTAACTCGCCCTGCCGTTGGTGAAGCTTTAAGGTGCTTGATTCATCATTTAACCATTAGTTTTACTTTTGCTGAGTAAATGCTTTGAATTCTCCACGGAGCTCTTTGCTCATCTTGGGTACTTACTACTTAGCATAGTTGTAACTGAATGTCTTATATGATTGGTGGAATGTTCAAAGATACTTATAATGATAATTTATTTTTCCTTCCGTAAGGGAGATGCCTTTGGTTGAACTTAAGGGCAAGTACAAGAAGGCCTCATCACTTGAAAAAATTGGGAAAGGTTGGCAGGAAGAATATGATGTATCATCCAAGCAGGTAATGCTGCATTGATTTTTTTCTTTATTCAACATTGACAACAGAAGGGTCCTATATGAACTACTTGCATACATAAACTAATATTCAACTAGGTTCCTTGTGTCCGTAAGAAGCTCGTACTGGTGTCGGAAAACATCGAGAAAAACTGACATTGCATCTATGAAGTAGCAACAGTAATAATAATAGATTTTCACTATTAACGTAATGGAAAATACAAGTATTGCAGTACAGCACTACTTGGACATCAACCTATGATGTTGCTCCTTTAGAGCTATTGTTTATCTCTACAATCAAAAGGTTATTTAGTTTGTGTGTTTGAAAGGGGGGCCTCTAGGATGCATAATGGTGTTATTCTCACTCTTCAGCTCGTCAACTCGTTTGTTTTAGTAGCTATAGTTCTACCAGTATGGCAGTATTAAGTCTTACTACGCATGCTGTTTCCATCCAAACATAGCACTATTGTTTTAAGAGAATACATGTTTCACCATCCTGTTCTGCACTTTAACCAAGTTGGTTCAGGTGAGCTCATTTAATCATGTTTTTTGGCTGTCTTTCAGTGTATGCATGGACCCAAATGCAGACTTGGGAGCTACTGTACAGTAGGAAGAAGATTACAAGAGATTAATATTTTGGGTGGACTAATACTTCCTGTATGGGGCACAGTAGAAAAGGCCCTAAATAAGCAGGTTTGTTCTGTTCTTCAAAAATATTTGTTTTCTTACTATAGATAGCTGCCTCTGTTCAATATCCCAATGTTACGCCAGACTGCATGCTAGTTCATTCGCACTACAGTCCAGTTTGCCGTGCTTATGGAAAAAATGTACCAGTGTTGCTGCTTCTACGTGTGATAGCATTACAGTGGGTTTTTTAATCAAAATTCTTCTCTAATTGGCAATTACTTTGCTGATATTTTCAAATAGGCCCGAAAGATTCACAAGAGAATACGTGTTGTCCGCCTGGAGACGACAGATGACAACCAGCGGATTGTTGGACTTATGATCCCAAATGCAGCAGTGGGGTCAGTATTAGAAGGTCGGTTTTGCTTTCTGAGAACTCATTTGAGCTTAGTACTAATTTATAGTACAAAGGGATCTATTGGTACGACTGAGAAATACCGATTTTATTAGATTATGGGATTGCTCCAGAACACCATATTAGCGTTTAGCAGATTCTGGCCATAGAGTTTACTAAATACTACACCTAGTGCTAATCACAAGTTCTCCGTTTTCCACCTATAAGGGAAATTGGCAAATAAAGGAAACATAACAATAGGTGGTGCACACATAGTTGAGTGCCCTCACAACTTTTATCGTAGAAAATGCCACCTGTAAATTCTTGTGTATTTCTGGTTTTCATGCGTTGGCACATGACACCCTTGTTCTTGTTTACGAGTGCTTCACACCTTTCGTTTTCCCATGGCAGGTCTGCAGTGGGTCCAGGATATCGACGAATGACCTGAAAACGACAAATATTTATCTGCGCATTCTTTCTTTATGGTGATATGTGGACCAAAATTCTGTAGCTAGGGAAGGTGACAGCTTTGGAGGTGCAGCTTTTTTCTTCTTTCCTGTTGGGAGCCAGTTTGGTGGGTAACGGGTTAGCTTAGAGATTAGGAAAGTAAATATATCAGCTCTTCTTGTTTATTGAAAATTTCTTGCTTGAATCAGCTGTTTTGTATTGTTCATACAGGAAATGCTTTAGGGTCTAATTGGTCCTTCGGACTTAGTTATCCTTTAGCATGTGACATATCGAAGCGGCAGACCCAAATGCCAGTGAACTGGAGTGCTCAAGGTTACCATGCAGATTTTCCTTGTTGAATTGTGATTTTTTTTGGGCGCGTTCTAACGATGTGCTCATGCTGGTTCCATGGTGTTTGGAGTGAAAAAAAAAAGCATTGCTGCACTGATACTTAAGCATGTCAAAGGGTGGGATGAATGACTGATTAGCTGCTTAAGAGCATCTCTAGTCGCGTCTCCTAAACAATGTCTGGTTAAAGCGCCGAATTGATCGTTTGGGGATGTTACACCTTGGTGTCACGCTTGGGGGCATTCCTCTTTAACAACGTTCCCCAAACCTAACCCCCAGACAATTTTAAAATTAACGATTTATTTATATTTTTGGAGATGCTTTGTCGTTTTTACATGAAAAAAACATTGAAACAGACGAAGAACAACCACAAACCTTGGAAGACACCAATATAGGGCATACAAAAACTTATACTAGAGGTTGGCCCTAGTCTTGATGTTGTCGTTGTTGTTGTCGCTTGAGCCGTAGTTGTAGTAGATATGGCAAGACTCTTGCTGGTAGTGGATACATAGCTGTAGTTGTAGTAGATATGGCAAGACTCTTGCCGGTAGTGGATACATCGGCGTCGAGGCTGGTCTTGTTTGCCGTTGTCTTTGTAGTAGAAGTTCAACAAGCGGCTGACCTTGATATCGTGGTCGCGGGTGAACTTCTTTCAGCCGGTATGGATGTACATCTTGCCTTCCCCGTCGAACAAGACCTCCACGGTCTACCGATAGAAGTTGTAGCCTGCTTTCTGTAGGGTCTCTGTGGCTGGCTCCTTGTGGGTAAGAAATTTGGAAAACACGTCGGGAGCTTCTTCTTGCCGAAAGGGTCATTGGTGAGTGGTGACGAAGATGACAAACTTGAAGTACTTGTTGCAGACGCAACCCTCTTCCTCAGGCGACGACGAGCGTGTAGCCCGACCGCCCCTGCCACTCGCGGCAAGTTGAACCTGCCATGGAGCGTCTGGAGAAAGTTGGGTGACGGCTAGGGTTGTGGATGTGTGGTGCTAGGGTTGTGTGTGAGGGGCGATGAATGAGCACCCCATTTTATACGTCGGAGGCAGGCGAGTGGGCGGTGGCATGCATTAACGCTTCCACACACGAGACGTCTCGCTGCGTGTCTGGGAAAGCTGCACTGTCGCACGAAAATAAATTACGTTCGCTAGAGGTAGGCGAAGGGTGCGTGGCAACCCTGTGTGGCTGACGATGCTGGCCTGCCATTCACGACGTGGGTTTTCGTTCTGTCCGGCGTTCCCTGTGTAGCGGGTACGGGGTCGGGGCGCAGACATCGTGTTGGGCCGCGCAAGACCAATAAGGGCTTTCGCGCGGCTGGGGAGGTCAAACATCCGGTGCATCTCAAATTCATTCGGGAAACGGTTTGGAAAAGTGACTGAAGCTCTAACGATTGTTGATAACGCAATGCGTGATGATTTATAGTGCCCTACACAGTATCCAACGGCTCAGAAAGGCTGCATTTTACAGTTCTTAATATATCTTTGTTTAGACCTTGTTATGTCTCATATGAGGCTTGCCATTTTACTGTGTATTGATATACTCGTTGTATTCTTGTATTTCCTAATAAGATATTAGGGGAAAAACAAAAAAAAAAAACTGCTCGGAAAACAAATGTTGGCGGGAGAGTGGGTGGAGGAAGAAATGCACCCGCACAATAGTGCATTCTCTCCCTCACACGGGACCTCTTTATAACAAAGATTCACACAATCCAACAAGCACCAGCAACCAAACCAAAAAAAGGACAAATTTCGATAAAAATAAATAGCCGTTACTAAAGCAAAGACCACTCAAGGGCCAGTGTATACATTAGTGTATAACCTACAATGGAGAAGAAACTATATGTTTTACCAAACACAATCTCGTTCCTAGATAGACAAAGAGCCCAACACAAGGCCACCACCATCACCAGGGTATTTTAATATGGGAAGTAAATTTCTGGTGAACCCGTTCAACTACAAATATATTGGAAGCCACCTGGACAATAAAACCCAGCTCTCGAGAAATTTTGCGCTAAAAAAGGGTGTTCGATAGACTTAATATGATGTAGAAGACAAGTTTTAACTCCCTCGAGGCTCTCATTCCCCCCCTCCTCGCTCTCATAGTGCTACAGTAGCTGGTCCCTCTCTCCGCTCGACCAGGCAGATCCGGAGCCACTCCGCCGGAATAGCCGGCCGGAGGCGGTGAAGGTGACGCGCCGGAGTAGTATAGGTTAGTCTAGGTCTTCTCTTTTTCTAGATTTGCTGTTTACCCTTGTGGATATTGGCGTGATGCCCGTGTTGAGGTGGTGGCGGCGGAGTCTGGGCTTCTCCCTGCTATTGGCGGCGGTGCTGCAGCTGCTCGTGGTGCTCCGGCGGTCGGAGCCAGAGGCGAGGGGCGGCAGGTTGGCGTCATCCTCTCCAATAAAAGCCTTCCTCGAGTCACCAGATCTGGGCGAGCTCGTCTTGAATCCCTCTCTCTCTGGCCACCGCGGAGGTGGAGATTGGGAGAGGAGCTCCGACGACCCTGCTTTTGACAGATCTGCTGGCTCCCTCTTTGGAGGTGATCTTCGTCGAGGGGAACACACGGTGACCAAGCTTGTCACCGTGATCCTTGGCCAATATGGTGGCCCGATTTCATCTTCCTCCATGGCGGAGGCCCTCTCGATCGGTTGCTGGAGCTCGACGCCACGAGGGAGACAAGTGGTTCGTCCCCGTCTCTCCGGTGGTCGCCAGGGGCTTGACCTTGGCGTCGGCAACGAGCGTTGGAGCATCATGCGCTCGGAACTCGGCGGAGACGCCTGGAGTTCGCCGGCGGTGCGTGGCGGAGACTACCTTGGACCCGATTGCCTTTTCTCTATTTTGGTCAGGGTGGTGTTTGTAAAGTGGAAAGCCCTTTCTTCAAATTTTAGGTTTCTGTGGGCAAGAGATGTTAAAGGTTTTTTTTTGTAAAATGTACCTGCCACTTGGTTCAATATAAGTGCTCCACCCGGGTCTTCTGACCCCTCTTATGTGCAAAAAAAAAAAAAAAAGTTTTAATTCCCTCAATCAGTACCATTTAAATTTAGCAAGGTTGTCGATGGAGACACCTTTCTCCTTCTCCTTGTCGAGTATGAATTTAGCATCCTCCGGGCTCACGAGGAATGCCCCTAGTTGGTATTTTTATTTCTCAAAGAAACTCAGATATGAAGATCAATCAATCGGTGACATATCGCACCAGAAAGGCAGAAACTATGATGCACGCCGTACGTCGTCGGAGGGAGACACCTTCTCCTCGTCGACGGTCTCCTTTGACCGGCGCGGTCGGCTTCCGATCGCTTCCAACTTTCCCTTCCTTTCCTCCCTTGGCGGGCCCCACTTCCCGCGTAAACTCCACAACCGTCTCATCGCCATCGCTCGCTCCGCTCCGCTGCCCCGAAGACTGAGCTCCATTCCGATTAATTAGACAATCTCCCTCAGTCGCGCTCGCGCCGGCCGCCGTTCCTATCCCGTCCGTCGTCGACCCCGAAGCCGCGAGAAGCACGAGGCGGAAACAATCATAGGACCTTTCTCCTCCTCCTCAGACGGCTCGACGGCAGCGCGCGCGAGGAGTAAGTAACCGAGGGCCCGTTCGATCCGGCGCTATGCCCGGTGGTGGGCGGGCGGAGTCCCATCCGGCGGCGACTTCGTCCTCGTCCTCTTCGTCGTCGGCGGGGCGCCGTCGCGGAGGCGGCCGCAGGAGGCGGCCCGGCATACTCGCCATCCTCCGGGTAACTACTAATCGTCTGCTCTGCTACAGTTTCTTGCTTGGTGAAGTTGTGTTTTTTTTTTGTCTGCGTCTTCTAATTGAAGCCGAGTGATCTAGTATTGTCGATATTTTTTTAGCCAATGTTTGCCCAACGTGGGCAAGCGAAAGCTCAAACAAAAAATTATGTAATAGCCAAATTTTGGCAGTAGGGCGATCTTGGGCAAAAACCAAAAAAAAAAAAAAAAAACAGAGCCTCTGCACCTCCTGCATCTTACTTTCCCACTTGCTATCTACACTCTATATCTATACAAATACAGAATTCTGGTCTGGTCTTGCTGGTCCTTTAGCTTAAATTGTCCAACACCCCTATTTTGGGGTGCTGGACATAGATCTGGTCTGGTCTGTCAGTCTGTCGACACCTCAAAACCATCCTTTGTGGACTTCGACGAGTTATTATGAGCGCTTTATCGGATTGGAGTTAATGGTGTGTATAAATAGTAGGACACCTGCTCATGCACACACGTTCCCAAAAATTTCAGGACATTCGCGGTGCAATCGTGCAGAGTGTGCTAACCTTCAAATCATTTATCCAGACTGAATCAGAGCAACATAATGATAACCATCTCTTCCACAATTAGATATTGGTGGTAACAATTAAAATTGGCTGTCTAACTAGTTTGGGTGTATTACTTGAGTGCCCTCATTCCATACCACAGCCCTTAGCTATGTCCGTCCTTTGTGTCTTAAACTTCTAATATGTTATTTCAAATTATGGGCATTTTTCCTTTGAGTCTTCTTTGAGAAATTGAATGCTTTTTGTTTTGTTTGTCGAGATTATTTCAATTTTATTTAATATCCGTTCAAAGTATTTGCTTAATTAGGACACATTGAATTAAAAGATAATGCTTCTGTACTCTCCCGGAAAGACAAGAATCAGCATTCTATATTGTCAACATGGTTCTTACCTTCTTGATAAGTCTTAGAACGATCTAATTCTATTTTCTCAATTATGTGCTTTATAGTTTTATGGCTGCTTTTGACCAATATGAAAGATGCTCAATGTAGAGAGGTTGGCATACATTTGACATGTCTTCAGCGGGAGTTAATAATACAGTTCAACTTGTGTTTTAAAGGAGATGAAAATACTAATCACAAAGTCTGGCCCTGGAAGGCTGGAACAGTGTGCACCTATGTAGTCTTGGTTCCAGGGGTGTATCCAGTGGGGGTGCCATGGCACCCCCTCCAAAATACAGTTTTTCTTCTTAAATACAAGTATTAGGACTAATTCCATGCTATATCAGGTATTAAAATGCTAAATGATTAAATCTTTGTGGTCAAATTAAGTGTGGCACCCCACCTATCTGATCCTAGATCCGCCACTGCTTGGTTTGGTTCAACCATGTCACCAATTCTGAATTGATTCTCGTTAGCAGGCCCCTAGCCTCTTAAGAAAGCTGCCCCTAGTATTTTAACAAAGATAGGTACTAACAGGAAAGAAAATACTTAACAAAATGGACCAAAAAGAGAGCATGTACACTGTATATGTAATTATATATGGCCTATGGGTAAGTTACACTGATATCTCTGCTAGTTAGAAACTGCAATAGATATCCTGATTATTCAGGACGTTTTGGATTCAGATATCCTTTTTTGCTTCATTTGGTCATTGCTTTATTAACCATTACAATTTCTGTTAATATGATTCTATCGATATTATCTGATCTATTTCATGTATCTATGTAAAGTGTGCAGTATGTCTCGATTCATCGTCTTCTGATACTGGAAGAGGACGGAGTAAGTCGCCAGGCAACAAAGTAACACATGGATTTCACTTAGTTGAAGGAAGATCTGGCCATGACATGGAGGACTATCATGTAGCAGAGTATAAGTACGAAAACGATCATGAACTTGGTCTCTTTGCCATTTATGATGGCCACTTGGGAGATACTGTGTCCAGCTTTTTGAAAGCTAATCTTTTCAACAACATATTAAAAGAGGTAAGGTTTACCCTTTTTGTTTTTCTTTTCCATCCGTGTAAAAACATGAGAGGCATGCTATGTATATATGAAGTGTTAATTTCAACGAGATGTTTGTATGATATTTTTGTAGCCTCTCCTCTGGACGAACCCTCAAGAAGCAATAAAAAATGCATACGGCTCTACAAACAAATATATTCTGGAAAATTCTAAGCAACTTGGACCAGGTGGGTCAACAGCAGTTACTGCTATTGTAGTTGATGGCAGGGACATGTGGGTCGCAAACATAGGCGATTCGAGGGCTGTTGTATGTGAAAGAGGTACTGCTATTCAGGTTAGTGTTGATCATGAACCCCATACAGCTGATGAACGGAAGAGGATCGAAAAGCAAGGTGGTTTTGTTTCTACTTTTCCTGGTAAGTGTTTTGTTTTTTTATTGTTGTTGTTTCCATTTACAAGGTACAGTTATCTTAACTATGTGCCCATAGGTGATGTTCCTCGGGTAAATGGCCAACTTGCTGTTGCAAGAGCGTTTGGCGATGAGAGCCTGAAGGCGCACTTGAGCTCAGAACCTGATTTTAAGCATGTACCCATAAACTCAAGTGTAGAATTTGTCATACTTGCCAGTGATGGATTATGGAAGGTATGTGCTTGCTTTCCTTTGGAATATTCATTTACATCACGTCACGGAATTTATAAGCTATAACTATGCGTTGGATAATTTTCATTTTGGACATCCTTTCGTCTTAGTATGTATTTACCCTTATTTGTGGAAGATCATGATAACTTTGTAAGACCGATGTGACTTAAGATGGGCTAAGTTAGTATTTTTTCATCATGTAACCTGGCCCTAGAATCTAGCTCTTGGCCGTCCACAGTAGATGGGCAGGTAATAAGCATGAGACAAAGTCACTTTCACATGTACTTCGAGAAGTTCGATCTAGTACCCCTTGGTAAAACAGTTTAATTTCGTGTTCATAGGTGAAACATCCATATGTATCTGAACAGAAAAGCATCCATATTCGCTGAGTGGTGGTATTCCTAAAATTTTCTTATAAGATAGCCTCTTACTGTCTCTCTTTACCGGGTTTAGGTCGTCAAGAACCAGGAAGCCGTTGATCTGGTGAAGTCAATTAAGGACCCACAGACTGCGGCGAAGCGGTTAACATCCGAGGCACTCGACAGGATGACCAAGGATGATATTTCGTGCATTGTCATCCGTTTCCGTTGCTGAATCTCATACTCTCACACCATCCATCTCACGAGCCTGGATCTTCCTCCTTGCAGCGTCTCCCTGCGGTTGTTTCATGTGTTGAATCTGTGTACGTTGCGGCTGATGGCATCTGGTTCTATAGTAGCTCAGGATTGGATTTACTTTACGGCATTGTTTATTCTTCGGTGTACATAACTATATATATACACGTTAGAAACAGTAGACTGCTCATCTCAGGAAAAGGAATAACACACTGCCCGTAAGAAGTCCATATTGGTGTAAAGCTTGTAGCCGTGATTGTGGTGAACTTGTGATGCCTTGTGTCTTGGCTCAACTCTTTTATGCATGCACATGCTGGAAGTAAAAAATTGTTAATGTAATAATATTTGCATGTTGGTAGGACACAAGATTGTCTACATCTAGATTTATTTTCAGATTTTTTTAAAAAAATCCAAGTCTTATTTTTAAAATTTTCAAAAAACGAGGTACATGTAACTCGAGCTACGTTTGCGGTTTTCCTACATTTCCTAGCATATAATGTACATTTTTTTGCGGGTAAAACCAGTCTTATTAAGCAGCAAGGGTTAGAGACAGCTTCGGTTTCCTGAAGAGCAACATCGTGACCCGAACCGAGCCAAACTACAGTTGATCTTGCAATATTTGCAAGACAGTGGTCATCCTAACCTACCCACAATCTACTTATACTAAGTTGCAAACTCTACCTTGACATGCCAAGGCTTTAATCTTACTCTGAAGCAGAAACTTAATTCGGCTCCTGGGTGCGTATGATCCCTCTACCATAAAAACGTATTTTCAAGTGTTAAAAAATTTAGACAAAAAAATTTACATGTACATTTCCATAATATATGTGTGTTCGCCAAGTTTCACGAAAAAATGATATTTTTTGTAGTCTACGTGAAAAAGAGAAAATTTATCTTGTGACAAGTCTTTATTTTAGCACCGAATTTTTTCTTTTTTACACACGCCACACGACAACTCGTTTTTTCACGAAACGACTTTGTGAGCTCATAGCACATGAAGATAGACGTGCGAAATTTTTGTTTCAAATTTTGAAATTTTAAAATGTGTCTAACATGCATTTCGAAATAAAGGGAGCATATGCTCCCATGTGCCAAAACATCACTCCCTGAACCATTTGGAGTATGGATCTATCCTGTTCCTTACCAAGAACAGCTTAGATGGACCATCTGGCTACAGTATGTGGGACGCTGACTTCCGAGCAGTAGCCAGATGAAGGCCCTCTAGACAAGCTTTCAGTTCTGCTTCAAGGGTTTCACGAGTCACAACAACGCGGCATAAAGGCAAGCAGAAAAAAATGGTTGCTCCATGTTCATCTCATAAGATCATACCTCCTAGTACAGATAGCATTATATTCCATTGCATAACCGACCTACATGTCCGCTCCGTCTCCGATGGCCTTGGAGGTGCGGTGGACCACAACCTCTCGTCGGCCGGAGGGTTTTTGTTATTTGTTAGGTTGTTTTCAATGTCTTCTTCGGGATGTTGAAGTAGCTGCTACATGCTGAAGTCATAATAAGGTATTCCCCGCCCTACCTCGTTCTGGTGGAGCGCCTTGCATCGGCGAAGGGCGAGGTGGAGTCGTGTGCCTGACAGATCTCCTGAGATCCGGCCTGTTTTCTATTTTCATGTTCGTTGGTGTGGTTTCAGATCAGTCTCTTCCGATTTACGGTTGCCATCTTTAGCGATGGTTGTTCCTCTGGTACGCTAGTCCTTTTAGGTCTTAGCACGATGACTTCCCGTTTGTTAAGTACAACAAGCTCTACTATGACAAATTTTGGCTGGCTCCGCTGATATGTGTGTGTGTGTGTGTGGGGGGGGGGGGGGGGGGGGGGGCATGGACAGCGTCGCGCCTTGGACTCACGTAAGTGTTTGTAGTCGTCGGTGGTCCAAAGATCTAATTATAATTTTTATTGCTTTTAGATCTGTTTGTACTACTATTTGTACTTCTTATTGATGATTATTATATTCATAGATTGAAGGAATTTTCGTTAAAAAAACAGACACGAGCACTAGATATAGTCATAATATATATAGACAAATAGGTGGACAGATAGGCAAGACAGCAAAACATTGGTAGACCCAGCGAAACTACATGCTCATCTCAAATCCTTGGATTACAGAGCAGCCACAACCTTGGCATTGTCATCAGCCTCCGCACCGTCAGAATCAGTCGAGGTAATATCAGCGAACACCAACGATGTTGAGCGAGCAAGCAACTTCTGCATGTACCTGTTGTACTTCGCGTTTACCTTGTCCACAATCACCTGATACTCAACATCATCGTTATCTGACTCATATTCACTCCATTCAAGTTCTTCATCCGTGGAATAATAACGTTCTGTCCCGTGCTTCTCCACCGTATCATCAGGCACTGTGCCTTTGGTCTCGGGGAAGGCCTTCTCCTCCTCACCCATGGACTTGCCAGAATCCACCTTGGCATCAGCATACTTGCCCAACTCAGAGTCAGAGAAGCCTGTGCCTGGCGCCACCTTCTGAGGCGTCGCAGCTGCGACGTTGGCGTCGCCGATGGCCTGCTCGGAGTCCTGGTCTGCCATCGCCCCGATCTCTGACCCGCCGCGAGGAGCGATTTCGATGTCGGGTGGGGATTCGTGGATTTCTTGGTCGCTGCGTGAAGACGGATTTGGTGATCTCGGGAAAAGGGGCGGCGGCGTCTCGATATATAGGCGCTGGGTGCCCTAGCGTTCCCGGGTCCGTCACGAAATCGCAGAGGAGAGAGGGAAAAAATCCTTTCTTCTTGAGCCGCGATGTACAACGGCGTGGGTCTCCCCACCGCGCGGGGCTCCGGCACCAGCGGCCGCGTGCAGTCCAACAACTTCCTCCTCCCTCCCCGTCCCTATCCCTATCCCTCGTCCGATTACATCTCCACTTTGATTGTTGTATCTCGTTTGCGTCCGACGCGATCCGTAAATGTGTCACCAACTAGGTCCAGCGGCTTGACGCATAGTGATCAGGTTGTTCGTAGGGACGCAAACTTGGTCAAAATATGCGTCTAGTTTGCGTCTCGGCGGACGCGTCGAGTGTCATCGAATCTCAAGTAGGACCCACGCGTCAGTGGCTGGGACGCCGCTAACATTCCCGCTAGTTGCCATTTCCTGCCTGAAAAATTAAACTATACCGGCGCCAACACTCCCTCCCCTTGCGATGGACGTCCACATCGCCGCAACCACCATGGATTCCGAGGAAACACTCGCAGCCATCGCCCCACACTCCCCCATAGCCACCACCATAGCCCCAATGGAGGCAACATCTCCGGCCGGCTCAAAGCACGCCGCCACTGGTGGCTGGGAAGCTAAGCCGAAGGTTTTTAAGAAGTCATTGTCGAAGAAGGAGAAAGCCGTTCAGGCGGCGAAGCGTCGCGGCCGGCGCAAGAATCTAAAGGAGTGGAATGCAGCGGCGGCGGTCGTCTAGCAGGCGCAGGCCGTTTCCCAAATGGCATGGCAGATGCAGGTCCAATCCAGCTCCCACACAGGCCTCCATCTTGGCCTCCTTCCAAGCCTAGCGGAGGCCATGCTCTTCGTCAAGCAAGAGATGATCGTCGTCATCGCTCCCCCGACCTCATCGGTGAGCTCGGCAAGTTTCTAGCTACGTCCTGAAACGCCTGCACCCTCGCAGATCCACGGGGCGTCGCGGTTCGCGTCCGGCGCCGCCAGTCCACTTCAATGGGGCCCCGGTTCCTGACCTGAACAAGACGTCGAGGAGCGTGACTCGTGCCCGGCCGCGACACAAAAGACGTGGCAGGTCCCAGAGGAGAGCATGCTGGTGCCCCGCACCCTGTTTGAGGAAATGACAGCATCTACTCGACGATGGACGGCCCGGTACGTTTGCTCTCTCAGTGTCTCGCTCTGTCGTGTGTCATTCGTCCGACGTCCGGTGATTCGTATGCCTATTGGACGAGACACAATGAGGACGATATTACAACCGTGATCTACGGCGACGGCTTCATCGGCAAAGTCGGTTTCGGGACAAAGACATAGGATCAGTGGACACAGACGCAAGATGGGGTGGACATCGATGGCGAACGACTGTTCTCCACCCAGGCCCACGCAGGAAACAACCGTCTACGTCGATGTTGATGAGGAGGGGCCAATGATACGTCTCCGACGTATCGATAATTTCTTATGTTCCATGCCACATTATTGATGATATCTACATGTTTTATGCATACTTTATGTCATACTAGCACAATACCCGTGCGTTGCTACGGGGATACCAGGTTTTTTTTGTTTAATTAAAATGATGAGGTTGTCGTTGTTATACATGTATATGTTAAACTATTTCGTTAAGATTAAAATATTATTTTATTGCTAAAATTATTCTCTCCTTTTCATCTCAAAACTAAATCTATATTTTTGTAGTATTTTTCTGGCAGCAAAAGTATTTTAAAATGGTTTAAAAATAATCAGGAACAAATAAAAGAAAACAGTTTTATATATAAAAAAGGGGCAGACCCTCCCAACCGGCCAGGCCCCGGAAGGCCCAGCCGGCAGCCCACCTGGCCCACCGGACAAAACCCTAACCAACCCCACCGACACCCCCTGTCACGTTTTCATCCCACCCCCCGCCGCCGACATTTGTTTCACGAAAACCCCGACCCTTCTTCCTTTTTCCCTCCCGGTCCTCCCACTCTCTCTCAGCCTCTCCTCTTCCCCGACCCCGTCGCCTCTCTCTCTCTCTCTCTCTCTCTCTCTCTCTCTCTCTCTCCATTCGCTCTGCCCCGACCCCGAGCGCCCCGTCGAGCTCCTCTCCTCGTCTCGCGTCTGAGCGCAGCGCGCGCACCACCCCGTCACCTCCTCCTCCCCAGCTCGCCTCCGCGCGCCTGCATATGCGCTACGTCAAGCCACATTCTCCTTCGTCCGGCCGTCGCGCGCCACTCTGCTCTGCTCCGCCCGGCTGACCTCGACGTCTGCGCCCTTCTCCATCTCTGCGTCGCAGTCCCCTGCTCGATTCCGTGCGTCGCCGTGGCCTTCCCCGACGTGGGCGCCCGTACTTGCTTGTCCTCGACCTTGCCCCGACGACTCCAAGCGCTAATAGTCTGGTGCCTGTGCAATGATGTTCGCTGTTGCTCAGCGCATGTCAAGGCCGGCGTTCCCAGCGCAAGAGCCGACAGAAGCCCGTTCAGCGGCCGCCCTGGAGAGCTGCGAGGCTCTTGGAGGAGCACCAAGGTTCCATCGACAAGCTCCTCCCCAATCAAATAGGAGGCTTGGAGATCGAGCGCCCGGCCGGCATCGGGTGGCGTTGTGGCGAACGGATCTCGGTCGACGCCGTTGCTCTTTTTCTTTTTGCTGTGCTGCTTATCTAGGACCGCGGGTTGACGTTCTATGTATCAAGGGGCTAAATGCAAAACGAACTTTTGGACGTACAACGTACGGCCGATTGCCGTTTAATACTAAAGATTTATGCATTTTCCGGCACTAACCTATTAACGAGATGCCGAAGAGCCAGTTACTGTTTTCTGCTGTTTTTGGTTTCAGAAATCCTAGTAAGAAAATATTCTCGGAATTGGACGCCCAGGGGCCTATTTTCACACGAAGCTTCCAGAAGACCGAAGATGATACGAAGTGGGGCCACGAGGTGGCCAGACGATAGGGCGGCGCGGCCTGGCCCTTGGCCGCGCCGACCTAGCGTGTGGGGCCCCCGTGTGGCCCCCTGACCTGCCCTTCCGCCTACATATAGTCTTCGTCGCGAAACCCCCAGTACCGAGAGCCACGATACGGAAAACCTTCCAGAGACGCCGCCGCCGCCAATCCCATCTCGGGGGATTCAGGAGATCGCCTCCGGCACCCTGCCGGACAGGGGAATCATCTCCCGGAGGACTCTTCACCGCCATGGTCGACTCCAGAGTGATGAGTGAGTAGTTCACCCCTGGACTATGGGTCCATAGCAGTAGCTAGATGGTCGTCTTCTCCTCATTATGCTTCATTGTCGGGTCTTGTGAGCTGCCTAACATGATCAAGATCATCTATCTGTAATGCTATATGTTGTGTTTGTTGGGATCCGATGGATAGAGAATACTATGTTATGTTGATTATCAATCTATTACCTATGTGTTGTTTATGATCTTGTATGCTCTCCGTTATTAGTAGAGGCTCTGGCCAAGTTTTTACTCTTAACTCCAAGAGGGAGTATTTATGCTCGATAGTGGGTTCATGCCTCCATTAAATCTGGGACAGTGACAGAAAGTTCTAAGGTTGTGGATGTGCTGTTGCCACTAGGATAAAACATTGATGCTATGTCCGAGGATGTAGTTACTGATTACATTACGCACCATACTTAATGCAATTGTCTGTTGTTTTCAACTTAATACTGGAAGGGGTTCGGATGATAACCTGAAGGTGGACTTTTTAGGCATAGATGCATGCTGGATAGCGGTCTATGTACTTTGTCGTAATGCCCAATTAAATCTCACAATACTCATCATATCATGTATGTGCATGGTCATGCCCTCTTTATTTGTCAATTGCCCAACTGTAATTTGTTCACCCAACATGCTATTTATCTTATGGGAGAGACACCTCTAGTGAACTGTGGACCCTGATGTCTACTTCCCCCTCCTTTTCCTGTAGACAGTGTTGGGCCTCCAAGAGCAGAGGTTTGTAGAACAGCAGCAAGTTTTCCCTTAAGTGGATCACCCAAGGTTTATCGAACTCAGGGAGGAAGAGGTCAAAGATATCCCTCTCATGCAACCCTGCAACCACAAAGCAAGAAGTCTCTTGTGTCCCCAACACACCTAATAGGTGCACTAGTTCGGCGAAGAGATAGTGAAATACAGGTGGTATGAATAAGTATGAGCAGTAGCAACGGTGCCAGAAAATAGCTTGCTGGCGTGTAGTTGATGGTGGTAGTATTGCAGCAGTAGTAACGCAATAAAACAGTAAACAAACAGCGATAGCAGTATTTAGGAACAAGGCCTAGGGATTAGACTTTCACTAGTGGACACTCTCAACATTGATCACATAACAGAATAGATAAATGCATACTCTACACTCTTGTTGGATGATGAACACATTGCGTAGGATTACACGAACCCTCAATGCTGGAGTTAACAAGCTCCACAATTCAATGTTCATATTTAAATAACCTTAGAGTGCATGAAAGATCAATTCGACTAAACCAAGTACTAACATAGTATGCACACTGTCACCTTCACACTATGTAGGAGGCATAGATCACATCAATACCATCATAGCAGTAGTTAACTTCATAATCTACGAGAGATCATAATCATAGCATACGCCAAGTACTAACACGGATGCACACACTGTCACCATTACACCGTGCAGGAGGAATAAAACTACTTTAATAACATTGCTAGAGTAGCACATAGATAAATTGTGATACAAAACACATTGCAATCATAAAGAGATATAAATAAGCACTTCACTATGCTCTTCATAACAGTGAATAAGTATTCTGTGAAATATAGCCTAAGAGACCCACACGGTGCACACACTGTCACCTTTACACACGTGGGACAAGGAGTCTCCGGAGATCACATAAGTAAAATTCACTTGACTAGCATAACGACATCTAGATTACAAGCATCATCATATGAATCTCAATCATGTAAGGCAGCTCATGAGATTATTGTATTGAAGTACATAGGAGAGAGATGAACCACATAGCTACCGGTACAGCCCCGAGCCTCGATGGAGAACTACTCCCTCCTCATGGGAGCAGCAGCGGTGATGAAGATGGCGGTGGAGATGGCAGCGGTGTCGATGGAGAAGCCTTCCGGGGGCACTTCCCCGTTCCGGCGGCGTGCCGGCACAGAGACTCCTGTCCCCCAGATCTTGGCTTCGCGATGGCGGCGGCTCTGGAAGGTTTCTGTGGGTTTCGTCGAACGTATCAGGGTTTTCGCGACGGAGGCTTTAAATAGGCGAAGAGGCGGCGCCAGAGGGTCGAAGGGGTGCCCACACCATAGGGTGGCGCGGGCCCCCCCTGGCCGCGCCGGCCTAGGGTTTGGTGGGCCTGTGCCCCCTCTCTGGCGGCTCTCGGGTGTTCTGGATGCTTCCGGGCAAAATAGGAACCTGGGCGTTGATTTCGTCCGATTCCGAGAATATTTCGTTACTAGGATTTCTGAAACCAAAAACAGCAGAAAACAGGAACTGGCACTTCGGCATCTTGTTAATAAGTTAGTTCCAGAAAATGCACGAATATGACATAAAGTGTGCATAAAACATGTAGATATCATCAATAATGTGGCATGGAACACAAGAAATTATCGATACGTCGGAGACGTATCAGCATCCCCAAGCTTAGGTCTGCTCGTCCCAAGAAGGTAAAACGATAACAAAGATAATTTCTGAAGTGACATGCCATCATAACCTTGATCATATTGTAAACATATGTAGTGAATGCAGCGATCAAAATAATGTATATGACATGAGTAAACAAGTGAATCATATAGCAAAGACTTTTCATGAATAGTACTTCAAGACAAGCATCAATAAGTCTTGTATAAGAGTTAACTCATAAAGCAATAATTCAAAGTAAAAGCATTGAAGCAACACAAAAGAAGATTAAGTTTCAGCGGTTGCTTTCAACTTATAACATGTATATCTCATGGATATTGTCAACATAGAGTAATATAATAAGTGCAATATGCAAATGTGTAGGAATCAATGCACAGTTCACACAAGTGTTTGCTTCTTGAGGTGGAGAGAAATAGGTGAACTGACTCAACATTGAAAGTAAAAGAATGGTCCTCCATAGAGGAAAAGCATCGATTGCTATATTTGTGCTAGAGCTTTGATTTTGAAAACATGAAACAATTTTGTCAACGGTAGTAATAAAGCATATGTATCATGTAAATTATATCTTACAAGTTGCAAGCCTCATGCATAGTGTACTAATAGTGCCCGCACCTTGTCCTAATTAGCTTGGACTACCGGATCATCGCAATGCACATGTTTTAACCAAGTGTCACAAAGGGGTACCTCTATGCCGCATGTACAAAGGTCTAAGGAGAAAGCTTGCATTGGATTTCTCGCTATTGATTATTCTCAACTTAGACATCCATACCGGGACAACATAGACAACAGATAATGGACTCCTCTTTTATGCATAAGCATGTAACAACAATTAATAATTTTCTCATATGAGATTGAGGATATATGTCCAAAACTGAAACTTCCACCATGGATCATGGCTTTAGTTAGCGGCCCAATGTTCTTCTCTAACAATATGCATGCTTAACCATAAGGTGGTAGATCGCTCTTACTTCAGACAAGACGAACATGCATAGCAACTCACATGAAATTCAACAAAGAGTAGTTGATGGCGTCCCCAGTAAACATGGTTATCGCACAACAAGCAACTTAATAAGAGATAAAGTGCATAAGTACATATTCAATACCACAATAGTTTTTAAGGCTAATTGTCCCATGAGCTATATATTGCAAAGGTGAATCATGGAATTTTAAAGGTAGCACTCAGCAATTTACTTTGGAATGGCGGAAAATACCATGTAGTAGGTAGGTATGGTGGACACAAATGGCATAGTGGTTGGCTCAAGTATTTTGGATGCATGAGAAGTATTCCCTCTCGATACAAGGTTTAGGCTAGCAAGGCTATTTGAAACAAACACAAGGATGAACCGGTGCAGCAAAACTCACATAAAAGGCATATTGTAAACATTATAAGACTCTACACCATCTTCCTTGTTGTTCAAACTCAATACTAGAAATTATCTAGACCTTAGAGAGACCAATTATGCAAACCAAATTTTAGAATGCTCTATGTATTTCTTCATTAATAGGTGCAAAGTATATGATGCAAGAGCTTAAACATGAGCACAACAATTGCCAAGTATCACATTATCCAAGACATTTTAGCAATTACTACATGTATCATTTTCCAATTCCAACCATATAACAATTTAACGAAGAAGAAACTTCGCCATGAATACTATGAGCTAAGAACACATGTGTTCATGTGCAACAGCGGAGTGTGTCTCTCTCCCACACAAGCATGATGTAATCCAATTTATTCAAACACAAACAAAAATAAAAACATACAGACGCTCCAAGTAAAGCACATAAGATGTGACCGAATAAAAATATAGTTTCAAGAGAAGGAACCTGATAATTTGTCGATGAAGAAGGGGATGCCTTGGGCATCCCCAAGATTAGACGCTTGAGTCTTCTTGATATATGCAGGGGTGAACCACCGGGGCATCCCCAAGCTTAGAGCTTTCACTCTTCTTGATCATAGTATATCATCCTCCTCTCTTGACCCTTGAAAACTTCCTTCACACCAAACTTCTCATAAACTTCATTAGAGGGGTTAGTACATAATCAAAAACTCACATGTTCAGAGGTGACACAATCATTCTTAACACTTCTGGACATTTCTCAAAGCTACTGGAAGGTAATGGAACAAAGAAATCCACCCAACACAGCGAAAGAAGCAATGCGAAATAAAAGGCAGAATTTGTCAAAACAGAACAGTCCGTAAAGACGAATTTTTAATAAATACTTCCGTTGCTCAGATCAGAAAACTCAAAACTAATGAAAGTTGCGTACATATCTGAGGAACACGCACGTAAATTGGCATATTTTTCTGATTTTTCTACAGAGAAAACAGCCCAGATTCGTGACAGATAGAAATCTGTTTCTGCGCAGAAATCCAAATCTAGTATCAACCTTCGATTAGAGGCTTCACTTGGCACAACCAAACACAAAACTAAGATAAGGAGAGGTTGCTACAGTAGTAAACAACTTCCAAGACACAAATATAAAACAAAGTACTGTAGCAAAATAACACATGGGTTATCTCCCAAGAAGTTCTTTTCTTTATAGCCATTAAGATGGGCTCAGCAGTTTTAATGATGCACTCGCAAGAAATAGTATTTGAAGCAAAAGAGAGCATCAAGAGGCAAATTAAAAACACATTTAAGTCTAACATGCTTCCTATGCATGGGAATCTTGTAAATAAACAAGTTCATGAAGAGCAAAGTAACAAGCATAGGAAGATAAAACAAGTATAGCTTCAAAAATTTCAGCACATAGAGAGGCATTTTAGTAACATGAAAATTTCTACAACCATATTTTCCTCTCTCATAATAACTTTCAGTAGCATCATGAGCAAACTCAACAATATAACTATCACATAAAGCATTCTTATCATGAGTCTCATGCATAAAATTATTACTCTCCACATAAGCATAATCAATTTTATTAGTTGTAGTGGGAGCAAATTCAACAAAGTAGCTATCATTATTATTCTCATCAAGTGTAGGAGGCATAGTATAATCACAACAAAATTTACTCTCCATAGTAGGTGGCACAAGACCACTATCATTATAATCATCATAAATAGGAGGCGAAGTATCATCAAAGAAAATTTTCTCCTCAATGCTTGGGGGACTAAAAAGATCATGAAAACCAGCTTCCCCAAGCTTAGAACTTTCTATATTATTATCAACAATGGTGTTCAAAGCGTTCATACTAATATTACTACCAGCATGCAAATAAGATTCCATAGGTTTTTTAATTTTCGCATCAAACAATCCATGTTTTAAATCAGGAAATAGAAATAGAAGCTCATTCTTGTCCATTATGCCAAACTAGTGTAAACAAGAAACAAAAAGATGCAATTGCAGGATCTAAAGGAAATAGCTTTGAGTACTTACGATGCGCCGGAAAATAGCTTAGTAGCCGAGATCCGGAGTGTGAGTACCTTTTACCTTTCCTCCCCGGCAACGGCGCCAGAAAAGTGCTTGATGTCTACTTCCCCCTCCTTTTCCTGTAGACAGTGTTGGGCCTCCAAGAGCAGAGGTTTGTAGAACAGCAGCAAGTTTTCCCTTAAGTGGATCACCCAAGGTTTATCGAACTCAGGGAGGAAGAGGTCAAAGATATCCCTCTCATGCAACCCTGCAACCACAAAGCAAGAAGTCTCTTGTGTCCCCAACACACCTAATAGGTGCACTAGTTCGGCGAAGAGATAGTGAAATACAGGTGGTATGAATAAGTATGAGCAGTAGCAACGGTGCCAGAAAATAGCTTGCTGGCGTGTAGTTGATGGTGGTAGTATTGCAGCAGTAGTAACGCAGTAAAACAGTAAACAAGCAGCGATAGCAGTATTTAGGAACAAGGCCTAGGGATTAGACTTTCACTAGTGGACACTCTCAACATTGATCACATAACAGAATAGATAAATGCATACTCTACACTCTTGTTGGATGATGAACACATTGCGTAGGATTACACGAACCCTCAATGCCGGAGTTAACAAGCTCCACAATTCAATGTTCATATTTAAATAACCTTAGAGTGCATGAAAGATCAATTCGACTAAACCAAGTACTAACATAGTATGCACACTGTCACCTTCACACTATGTAGGAGGCATAGATCACATCAATACCATCATAGCAATAGTTAACTTCATAATCTACGAGAGATCATAATCATAGCATACGCCAAGTACTAACACGGATGCACACACTGTCACCATTACACCGTGCAGGAGGAATAAAACTACTTTAATAACATTGCTAGAGTAGCACATAGATAAATTGTGATACAAAACACATTGCAATCATAAAGAGATATAAATAAGCACTTCACTATGCTCTTCATAACAGTGAATAAGTATTCTGTGAAATATAGCCTAAGAGACCCACACGGTGCACACACTGTCACCTTTACACACGTGGGACAAGGAGTCTCCGGAGATCACATAAGTAAAATTCACTTGACTAGCATAACGACATCTAGATTACAAGCATCATCATATGAATCTCAATCATGTAAGGCAGCTCATGAGATTATTGTATTGAAGTACATAGGAGAGAGATGAACCACATAGCTACCGGTACAGCCCCGAGCCTCGATGGAGAACTACTCCCTCCTCATGGGAGCAGCAGCGGTGATGAAGATGGCGGTGGAGATGGCAGCGGTGTCGATGGAGAAGCCTTCCGGGGGCACTTCCCCGTTCCGGCGGCGTGCCGGAACAGAGACTCCTGTCCCCCAGATCTTGGCTTCGCGATGGCGGCGGCTCTGGAAGGTTTCTGTGGGTTTCGTCGAACGTATCAGGGTTTTCGCGACGGAGGCTTTAAATAGGCGAAGAGGCGGCGCCAGAGGGTCGAAGGGGTGCCCACACCATAGGGTGGCGCTGGCCCCCCCTGGCCGCGCCGGCCTAGGGTTTGGTGGGCCTGTGCCCCCTCTCTGGCGGCTCTCGGGTGTTCTGGATGCTTCCGGGCAAAATAGGAACCTGGGCGTTGATTTCGTCCGATTCCGAGAATATTTCGTTACTAGGATTTCTGAAACCAAAAACAGCAGAAAACAGGAACTGGCACTTCGGCATCTTGTTAATAAGTTAGTTCCAGAAAATGCACGAATATGACATAAAGTGTGCATAAAACATGTAGATATCATCAATAATGTGGCATGGAACACAAGAAATTATCGATACGTCGGAGACGTATCAGACCCCGGTCCATTCTTTTACATCGAATACAATCTACTGCAATACTTGTTCTACTGTTCTCTGCAAACAATCATCATCCACACTATACATCTAATCCTTTGTTACAGCAAGCCGGTGAGATTGACAACCTCACTGTTTCGTTGGGGCAAAGTACTTTGGTTGTGTTGTGCAGGTTCCACGTTGGCGCCGGAATCCCTAGTGTTGCGCCGCACTATATCTCGCCGCCATCAACCTTCAACGTGCTTCTTGGCTCCTACTGGTTCGATAAACCTTGGTTTCTTACTGAGGGAAAACTTGCCGCTGTACGCATCACACCTTCCTCTTGGGGTTCCCAACGGACGCGTGCTGTACGCGTATCAAGCTCTTTTTCTGGCGCCATTGCCGGGGAGATCAAGACACGCTGCAAGGGGAGTCTCCACATTCCAATCTCTTTACTTTGTTTTTGTCTTGCTTTATTTTATTTACTACTTTGTTTGCTGCACTAAATCAAAATACAAAAAAATTAGTTGCTAGTTTTACTTTATTTGTTATCTTGTTTGCTATATCAAAAACTCAAAAAAATAGTTACTTGCATTTACTTTATCTAGTTTGCTTTATTTACTACTGCTAAAATGGGTACTCCTGAAAATACTAAGTTGTGTGACTTCACAACTACAAATAATAATGATTTCTTATGCACACCTATTGCTCCACCTGCTACTACAGCAGAATTCTTTGAAATTAAACCTGCTTTACTGAATCTTGTTATGCATGCGAGAGCAATTTTCTGGTGTTAGTTCTGATGATGCTGCTGCCCATCTCAATAACTTTGTTGAACTTTGTGAAATGCAAAAGTATAAAGATGTAGATGGTGACATTATAAAATTAAAATTGTTTCCTTTCTCATTAAGAGGAAGAGCTAAAGATTGGTTGCTATCTCTGCCTAAGAATAGTATTGATTCATGGACTAAATGCAAGGATGCTTTTATTGGTAGATATTATCCCCCTGCTAAAATTATATCTTTGAGGAGTAGCATAATGAATTTTAAATAATTGGATACCGAGCATGTTGCCCAAGCATGGGAAAGAATGAAATCTTTGGTTAAAAACTGCCCAACCCATGGACTGACTACTTGGATGATCATCCAAACCTTTTATGCGGGACTGAATTTTTCTTCGCGGAACCTATTGGATTCAGCTGCTGGAGGTACCTTTATATCCATCACTCTTGGTGAAGCAACAAAGCTTCTTGATAATATGATGATTAATTACTCTGAATGGCACACGGAAAGAGCTCCACAAGGTAAGAAGGTAAATTTTGTCGAAGAAACCTCTTCCTTGAGTGATAAGATTGATGCTATTATGTCTATGCTTGTGAATGGCAGGACTAATGTTGATCCTAATAATGTTCTGTTAGCTTCATTGGTTGCTCAAAAAGAATATGTTGATGTGAATTTCATTAAAAATAACAATTATAATAATTCTAGGCCATATCCTGCTAATGGTAACTCTTATGGTAGATATGCTTCACCTAATGAGGAAAAGATGTTAGAAATTGAAAGATCCACCAAGAACTTTATGCAATCACAATATGAGCAAAATAAATTGTTTACTAAAACTATGAATGAGCAATCTACCTTGTTGAAGAATATAGGAAATCAACTTGAAAATCTGAATATGGAGATCTCTGGGTTGCAAACTAAACTCACAAATGCTGAAAACCGAATCTCATACATGTCTGCGTCACAATCTTCTTTAATTAATAAAATGGCTGCTAAACCTGAGGATATAGATAATAAAATTGTTACTACAGCAAATGTCATCCAAGTTAGAATTAATGAGAATATAAGATTGATGGCCGAATTGCGTGCTAGGTGGGAAAAAGAAGAAAATGCTAAAGAAGATAATATAGCTAAAGTTTAGACTATTACCACCACTAGTAATGCTAATGCTCCACATGTTGCTGCACCTCCTACTATTAATGGTAAAAGAATTGGTATTGGCAATGTTTCCACTTCTAATGCAAAGCGCGAAAAACTGCCTGAAACTGCTAAAACTGCTGAAACTGCCTGTGATAAAACTGCTGAATTTTTTTCCAATATTGGGGATGATGATCCCATTGCTTTAGATTATAATGGTTTGGATTTTGATGATTGTCACATCTCTGAAGTTATAAAGTTCTTACAAAAACTTGCTAAGAGTCCTAATGCTAGTGCTATAAATTTGGCTTTCACGAAACATATCACAAATGCTCTCATAAAAGCTAGAGAAGAGAAACTAGAACGCGAAGCTTCTATTCCTAGGAAGCTAGAGGATGGTTGGGAGCCTATCATTAAGATGAAGGTCAATGACTTTGATTGTAATGCTTTATGTGATCTTGGTGCAAGTATTTCCGTTATGCCTAAGAAAATCTATAATATGCTTGACTTGCCACCATTGAAAAATTGTTATTTGGATGTTAATCTTGCTGATAACTCTACAAAGAAACCTTTGGGGAGAGTTGATAATGTTCGCATTACCGTTAACAATAACCTTGTACCCGTTGATTTTGTTGTCTTGGATATTGAATGCAATGCATCTTGTCCCATTATATTGGGAAGACCTTTTCTTCGAACTGTTGGTGCTATCATTGATATGAAGGAAGGTAATATTAAATATCAATTTCCTCTCAAGAAAGGTATGGACCACTTCCCTAGAAAGAGAATGAAGTTACCTTTTGATTCTATTATTAGAACAAATTATGATGTTGATGCTTCGTCTCTTGATAATACTTGATATACACTTTCTGCGCCTAGCTGAAAGGCGTTAAAGAAAAGCGCTTATGGGAGACAACCCATGTTTTTACTACAGTACTTTTGTTTTATATTTGAGTCTTGGAAGTTGTTACTACTGTAGCAACCTCTCCTTATATTAGTTTTGTGCATTGTTGTGCCAAGTAAAGTCGTTGATAGTAAGGTTCATACTAGATTTGGATTACTGCGTAGAAACAGATTTCTTTGCTGTCACGAATCTAGGCCACTCTGTAGGTAACTCAGAAAATTATGCCAATTTACGTGAGTAATCCTCAGATATGTGCGCAACTTTCATTAAATTTTAGCATTTTCATTTGAGCAAGTCTGGTGCCTCAATAAAATTCGTCTGACAGATTCTGCCTTTTATTTCGCATTGCCTGTTTTGCTATGCTTGATGGATTTTTCGATTCCATTAACTTTCAGTAGCTTTGTGCAATGTCCAGAAGTGTTAAGAATGATTGTGTCACCTCTGAACATGTAAGTTTTGATTGTGCACTAACCCTCTAATGAGTTGTTTTGAGTTTGGTGTGGAGGAAGTTTTCAAGGATCAAGAGAGGGAGATGATACAACATGATCAAGGAGAGTGAAAGCTCTAAGCTTGGGGATGCCCCGGTGGTTCACCCCTGCATATTTCAAGAAGACTCAAGCGTCTAAGCTTGGGGATGCCCAAGGCATCCCCTTCTTCATCAACAACATTATCAGGTTCCTCTAGTGAAACTATATTTTTATTCCGTCACATCTTATGTACTTTGCTTGGAGCGTCGGTTTGTTTTTGTTTTTGTTTTTGTTTGAATAAAATGGATCCTAGCATTCATTGTGTGGGAGAGAGACACGCTCCGCTGTTGCATATGGACAAATATGTCCTTAGGATTTACTCATAATATTCATGGCGAAGGTTGAATCTTCTTCGTTAAATTGTTATATGGTTGGAAACGGAAAATGATACATGTAGTAATTGCTAAAATGTCTTGGATAATGTGATACTTGGCAATTGTTGTGCTCATGTTTAAGCTCTTGCATCATATACTTTGCACCTATTAATGAAGAAATACATAGAGCTTGCTAAAATTTGGTTTGCATAATTGGTCTCTCTAAGGTCTAGATAATTTCTAGTAAAGAGTTTGAACAACAAGGAAGACGGTGTAGAGTCTTATAATGTTTACAATATGTCTTTTATGTGAGTTTTGCTGCACCGCTTCATCCTTGTGTTTGTTTCAAATAACCTTGCTAGCCTAAACCTTGTATCGAGAGGGAATACTTCTCATGCATCCAAAATCCTTGAGCCAACCACTACGCCATTTGTGTCCACCATACCTACCTACTACATGGTATTTCTCCGCCATTCCAAAGTAAATTGCTTGAGTGCTACCTTTAAAATTTCTATTCCTCTACCTTTGCAATATATAGCTCATGGGACAAATAGCTTAAAAACTATTGTGGTATTGAATATGTACTTATGAACTTTATCTCTTATTAAGTTGCTTGTTGAGCGATAACCATGTTCCTGGGGACGCCATCAACTACTCTTTGTTGAATATCATGTGAGTTGTTATGCATGTCCGTCTTGTCTGAAGTAAGGGAGATTTACCGCTAGAATGGTTAGAGCATGCATAATGTTAGAAGAGCATTGGGCCGCTAACTAAAGCCATGATCCATGGTGGAAGTTTCAGTTTTGGACAAATATCCTCAATCTCATATGAGAAAATTAATAATTGTTGAATGCTTAAGCATTAAAGAAGAGTCCATTATCTGTTGTCTATGTTGTCCCGGTATGGATGTCTAAGTTGAGAATAATCAATAGCGAGAAATCCGATGCGAGCTTTCTCCTTAGACCTTTGTACAGGCTGCATAGAGGTACCCCTTTGTGACACTTGGTTAAAACATGTGCATTGCGATGATAATCCAGGTAATCCGAGCTAATTAGGACAAGGTGCGGGCACTATTAGTATACTATGCATGAGTGATACGTCTCCGACATATCGATAATTTCTTATGTTCCATGCCACATTATTGATGATATCTACATGTTTTATGCATACTTTATGTCATATTTATGCATTTTCTGGCACTAACCTATTAACAAGATGCCGAAGAGCCAGTTGTTGTTTTCTGCTGTTTTTGGTTTCAGAAATCCTAGTAAGGAAATATTCTCGGAATTGGACGAAATCAACGCCCAGGGGCCTATTTTCACACGAAGCTTCCAGAAGACCGAAGATGATACGAAGTGGGGCCACGAGGTGGCCAGACGATAGGGCGGCGCGGCCTAGCCCTTGGCCGCACCGACCTAGCGTGTGGGGCCCCCGTGTGGCCCCCTGACCTGCCCTTCCGCCTACATATAATCTTCGTCGCGAAACCCCCAGTACCGAGAGCCACGATACGGAAAACCTTCCAGAGACGCCGCCGCCACCAATCCCATCTCGGGGGATTCAGGAGATCGCCTCCGGCACCCTGCCGGAGAGGGGAATCATCTCCCGGAGGACTCTTCACCGCCATGGTCGCCTCCGGAGTGATGAGTGAGTAGTTCACCCCTGGACTATGGGTCCATAGCAGTAGCTAGATGGTTGTCTTCTCCTCATTATGCTTCATTGTCGGATCTTGTGAGCTGCCTAACATGATCAAGATCATCTATCTGTAATGCTATATGTTGTGTTTGTTGGGATCCGATGGATAGAGAATACTATGTTATGTTGATTATCAATCTATCTATGTGTTGTTTATGATTTTGCATGCTCTCCGTTACTAGTAGAGGCTTTGGCCAAGTTGATGCTTGTAACTCCAAGAGGGAGTATTTATGCTCGATAGTGGGTTCATGTCTCCATTAAATCTGGGGGAGTGACAGAAACCCCTAAGGTTGTGGATGTGCTGTTGCCACTAGGGATAAAACATTGATGCTATGTCCGAGGATGTAGTTATTGATTACATTACGCACGATACTTAATGCAATTGTCTGTTGTTTTCAACTTAATAATGGAAGGGGTTCGGATGATAACCTGAAGGTGGACTTTTTAGGCATAGATGCATGCTGGATAGCGGTCTATGTACTTTGTCGTAATGCCCAATTAAATCTCACTATACTCATCATATCATGTATGTGCATGGTCATGCCCTCTCTATTTGTCAATTGCCCAACTGTAATTTGTGCACCCAACATGCTATTTATCTTATGGGAGAGACACCTCTAGTGAACTGTGGACCCCGGTCCATTCTTTTACATTGAATACAATCTACTGCAATACTTGTTCTACTGTTCTCTGCAAACAATCATCATCCACACTATACATCTAATCCTTTGTTACAGCAAGCCGGTGAGATTTACAACCTCACTGTTTCGTTGGGGCAAAGTACTTTGGTTGTGTTGTGCAGGTTCCACGTTGGCGCCGGAATCCCTGGTGTTGCGCCGCACTACATCTCGCCGCCATCAACCTTCAACGTGCTTATTGACTCCTACTGGTTCGATAAACCTTGGTTTCTAACTGAGGGAAACTTACTGTTGTACGCATCACACCTTCCACTTGGGGTTCCCAACGGTCGCGTGCTGTACGCGTGTCAAGCTAAATTTCTGGCGCCGTTGCCGGGGAGATCAAGACACGCTGCAAGGGAAGTCTCCACATCCCAATCTCTTTACTTTATTTTTGTCTTGCTTTATTTTATTTAGTACTTTGTTTGCTGCACTTAATCAAAACACAAAAAAATTAGTTGCTAGTTTTGCTTTATTTGTTATCTTGTTTGCTATATCAAAAACACAAAAAAATTAGTTACTTGCATTTACTTTATCTAGTTTGCTAAAATGAGTAATCCTGAAGTTGAAGTTCGTGCGTTTAAGCAAAAAGGGGGAGAATGTTTAAAAGATGCTTGGTATAGAATTAGTGATGCCCATAATAGGTGCACTAAGAAACACTCCACCACTATCCTATTGAGGAATTTTTATGTTGGTATTTCTAGCTGGAATAGGTATGTTCTTGATTGTCTCGCGGGAGGTAACTTCCTAGGTACTCCTGCTTTAGAAGCTAGTTGCATTATTGAGAGTTTATTTGGAATACCACCTGTTAATGAAGTTAAAATTGAAGCCTCTCTTGAAGATGTCATGAAAAAGTTGGAAACCATAGAGCAAAACCTTCCAAGTATTGATACTACTTTGGGAGCACTACTTGATAGCACTGATAAACTTGATAAATCTCTAGGTGGAATTAATGAGAAAATTTCCATTTTAGAATCTTGTGCTATTCATGATAATCAAACCCAAAGGATTAGTGAACTTGAAGAGGCTATGGGAACATTGGGTTCAACATTTTCATCTATAAAGTTTAGAGAGAAAGCTTATGTGGGTAAGGAGCAAAAGTTCATGTATGTCTCTAAGGGGCCTAAACCAAAAAGCTATTATAGGCCTAAAATTGATAAAGCTCTTAAAACCACTATAGATAAGGGAGCATCTAAGATACCCAATGGGACAAATTGTGAAAATTATGATGTTGACACTTCGTCTCTTGATAATACTTGATACACACTTTCTGCGCCTAGCTGAAAGACGTTAAAGAAAAGCGCTTATGGGAGACAACCCATGTTTTTACTACAGTACTTTTATTTTATATTTGAGTCTTGGAAGTTGTTACTACTGTAGCAACCTCTCCTTATCTTAGTTTTGTGCATTGTTGTGCCAAGTAAAGTCGTTGATAGTAAGGTTCATACTAGATTTGGATTACTGCGCAGAAACAGATTTCTTTGCTGTCACGAATCTGGGCCTAATTCTCTGTAGGTAACTCAGAAAATTATGCCAATTTAGAGTGATCCTCAGATATGTACGCAACTTTCATTCAATTTGAGCATTTTCATTTGAGCAAGTCTGGTGCCTCAATAAAATTCGTCTTTACGAACTGTTCTATTTTGACAGATTCTGCCTTTTATTTCGCATTGCCTGTTTTGCTATGCTTGATGGATTTTTCGATTCCATTAACTTTCAGTAGCTTTGTGCAATGTCCAGAAGTGTTAAGAATGATTATTTCACCTCTGAACATCTGAATTTTGATTATGCACTAACCCTCTAATGAGTTGTTTTGAGTTTGGTGTGGAGGAAGTTTTCAAGGATCAAGAGAGGGAGATGATACAATATGATCAAGGAGAGTGAAAGCTCTAAGCTTGGGGATGCCCCGGTGGTTCACCCCTGCATATATCAAGAAGACTCAAGCGTCTAAGCTTGGGGATTCCCAAGGCATCCCCTTCTTCATCGACAACATTATCAGGTTCCTCTAGTGAAACTATATTTTTATTCCATCACATCTTATGTACTTTGCTTGAAGCGTCGGTTTGTTTTTGTTTTTGTTTTGTTTGAATAAAATGGATCCTAGCATTCATTTTGTGGTAGAGAGACACGCTCCGCTGTTGCATATGGACAAATATGTCCTTCGGCTTTACTCATAGTATTCATGGCGAAATTTTCCTCTTCGTTAAATTGTTATATGGTTGGAATCAGGAAATGCTACATGTAGTAATTGCTAAAATGTCTTGGATAATGTGATACTTGGCAATTGTTGTGCTCATGTTTAAGCTCTTGCATCATTTACTTTGCACCTATTAATGAAGAAATACATAGAGCATGCTAAAATTTGGTTTGCATAATTGGTCTCTCTAAGGTCTAGATAATTTCTAGTATTGAATTTGAACAACAAGGAAGACGGTGTAGAGTCTTATAATGTTTAAAATATGTCTTTTATGTGAGTTTTGCTGCACCGCTTCATCCTTGTGTTTGTTTCAAATAGCCTTGCTAGCCTAAGCCTTGTATCGAGAGGGAATACTTCTCATGCATCCAAAATCCTTGAGCCAACCACTATGCCATTTGTGTCCACCATACCTACCTACTACATGGTATTTCTCCGCCATTCGAAAGTAAATTGCTTGAGTGCTACCTTTAAATTTCCATTCTCTACCTTTACAATATATAGCTCATGGGACAAATAGCCTAAAAAACTATTGTGGTATTGAATATGTACTTATGCACTTTATCTTATTAAGTTGCTTGTTGTGCGATAACCATGTTCCTGGGGACGCCATCAACTACTCTTTGTTGAATATCATGTGAGTTGCTATGCATGTCCGTCTTGTCTGAAGTAAGGGAGATTTACCGCTAGAATGGTTAGAACATGCATAATGTTAGAGAAGAACATTGGGCCGCTAACTAAAGCCATGATCCATGGTGGAAGTTTCAGTTTTGGACAAATATCCTCAATCTCATATGAGAAAATTAATTGTTGTTACATGCTTATGCATAAAAGAGGAGTCCATTATCTGTTGTCTATGTTGTCCCGGTATGGATGTCTAAGTTGAGAATAATCAATAGCGAGAAATCCGATGCGAGCTTTCTCCTTAGACCTTTGTACAGGTGGCATAGAGGTACCCCTTTGTGACACTTGGTTAAAACATATGCATTGCAATGATAATCCCTGTAATCCGAGCTAATTAGGACAAGGTGCGGGCACTATTAGTATACTATGCATGAGGCTTGCAACTTGTAGGATATAATTTACATAACACATATGCTTTATTACTACCGTTGACAAAATTGTTTCTTGTTTTCAAAATCAAAGCTCTAGCACAAATATAGCAATCGATGCTTCCCTCTGCGAAGGGCCTTTCTTTTACTTTTATTGTTGAGTCAGTTCACCTATCTCTCTCCACCTCAAGAAGCAAACACTTGTGTGAACTGTGCATTGATTCCTACATACTTGCATATTGCACTTGTTATATTACTTTACATTGACAACTATCCATGAGATATACATGTTACAAGTTGAAAGCAACCGCTGAAACTTAATCTTCCTTTGTGTTGCTTCAATACCTTTACTTTGAATTATTGCTTTATGAGTTAACTCTTATGCAAGACTTATTGATGCTTGTCTTGAAGTACTATTCATGAAAAGTCTTTGCTATATGATTCATTTGTTTACTCATGTCATTTACATTGTTTGGATCGCTGCATTCATTACATATGCTTACAATAGTATGATCATGGTTATGATGGCATGTCACTCCAGAAATTATCTTTGTTATCGTTTACCTGCTCGGGACGAGCAGAAACTAAGCTTGGGGATGCTGATACGTCTCCGACGTATCGATAATTTCTTATGTTCCATGCCACATTATTGATGATATGTACATGTTTTATGCATACTTTATGTCATATTTATGCATTTTCCGGCACTAACCTATTAACGAGATGCCGAAGAGCCAGTTGCTGTTTTCTGCTGTTTTTGGTTTCAGAAATCCTAGTAAGGAAATATTCTCGGAATTGGACGAAATCAACGCCCAGGGGCCTATTTTCACACGAAGCTTCCAGAAGACCGAAGATGATACGAAGTGGGGCCACGAGGTGGCCAGACGATAGGGCGGCGCGGCCTGGCCCTTGGCCGCGCCGACCTACTGTGTGGGGCCCCCGTGCGGCCCCCTGACCTGCCCTTCCGCCTACATATAGTCTTCGTCGCGAAACCCCCAGTATCGAGAGCCACGATACAGAAAACCTTCCAGAGACGCCGCCGCCGCCAATCCCATCTCGGGGGATTCAGGAGATCGCCTCTGGCACCCTGCCGGAGAGGGGAATCATCTCCCAGAGGACTCTTCACCGCCATGGTCGCCTCCGGAGTGATGAGTGAGTAGTTCACCCCTGGACTATGGGTCCATAGCAGTAGCTAGATGGTCGTCTTCTCCTCATTATGCTTCATTGTCGGGTCTTGTGAGCTGCCTAACATGATCAAGATCATCTATCTGTAATGCTATATGTTGTGTTTGTTGGGATCCGATGGATAGAGAATACTATGTTATGTTGATTATCAATCTATTACCTATGTGTTGTTTATGATCTTGTATGCTCTCCGTTATTAGTAGAGGCTCTGGCCAAGTTTTTACTCTTAACTCCAAGAGGGAGTATTTATGCTCGATAGTGGGTTCATGCCTCCATTAAATCTGGGACAGTGACAGAAAGTTCTAAGGTTGTGGATGTGCTATTGCCACTAGGGATAAAACATTGATGCTATGTCCGAGGATGTAGTTATTGATTACATTACGCACCATACTTAATGCAATTGTCTGTTGTTTTCAACTTAATACTGGAAGGGGTTCGGATGATAACCTGAAGGTGGACTTTTTAGGCATAGATGCATGCTGGATAGCGGTCTATGTACTTTATCGTAATGCCCAATTAAATCTCACAATACTCATCATATCATGTATGTGCATGGTCATGCCCTCTTTATTTGTCAATTGCCCAACTGTAATTTGTTCACCCAACATGCTATTTATCTTATGGGAGAGACACCTCTAGTGAACTGTGGACCCCGGTCCATTCTTTTACATCGAATACAATCTACTGCAATACTTGTTCTACTGTTCTCTGCAGACAATCATCATCCACACTATACATCTAATCCTTTGTTACAGCAAGCCGGTGAGATTGACAACCTCACTGTTTCGTTGGGGCAAAGTACTTTGGTTGTGTTGTGCAGGTTCCACGTTGGCGCCGGAATCCCTGGTGTTGCGCCGCACTACATCTCGCCGCCATCAACCTTCAACGTGCTTCTTGGCTCCTACTGGTTCGATAAACCTTGGTTTCTTATTGAGGGAAAACTTGCCGCTGTACGCATCACACCTTCCTCTTGGGGTTCCCAACGGACGCGTGCTGTACGCGTATCAGCCAACAAGGCCTATCCTGACCAGGGATGATGCTGGCAAGAAGAAGGGGGAGAGCCACAAGACCGGCGGCTTCAATGACGACGAGGACAAATGTTTGTGCGATGCGTGACTCGCCACCAACCATGACTGCATAAATGGTGTCCAGTAAAAGGGCAAGGTCTACTGGGCCAACATGGTCCAAGAGTACGAATAGAGAAAACGTCACAAGCCCTACGAGATGCGCAACGAACGCACAGAAGAGTCCATCAGAAAAAGATGGAACTACATCAAACAAGAGACCTCCAGGTTCTGCGCCGCCGTCGATCATGTTGTTGCCCACCCCGAGAGCAGCACGGGCGTGATGGCACTAGTAAGTAACGGGTATCTTGATTCCATCCATCTATTGCGGTATTTAGCATATCATAAACCTAACTTTTAGCTATTAGGTACCAAGGGCCTTGGAGAAGTTCAAGGCAACACATAAGAAGGGCTTCTATATGGTCCATTGTTGGGAGAAGCTGAAGGAGGCGCTGATAGTGGTTAATAACAACGCTAAAAAAATCTTGATACGTTGGGACTCCAAGTGCAGAGTGTTGTATCAAGGGAGTATCTTCCCCACAAGGGTGACTCGAGGGTTTATATTGAACTCTCGGGGAACTGGATGGAAGAGTATTATCTTCTCTCTTCTGCAAGTAAAATAAATGCCTTATGTCCCCAACTCGATCGTGTGGTTATCAAGCACAAGGTTTCGCGTAAGTAAATAACACAAGTAATAAAACAAGTAGAAACTAAACTAGACAAAGTAACTAGGTAAAAACTGTAAAGAGATTGATTATTTTGGTGTTTTGGATGCAAATAAGAAATTTTGAATTTTCAGAATAAAATAGTGCAGCAAATAGAAACAATGTAAAAGCAATATAAATGTGTTTATTATGAGAAAGGTGGACCGGGGTTCATGGGTTCACTCGATTATTCTCTCGTAAAGTTATTGTGGACAAAAAGCAATTCATCAATGAGATATGAAGGTACAAATAATATTATATGTAAGATCATAATTAATATGGGCATCACGTCCTATCATAGTAGAGATGATGCAACACACCTCTCTTATGCTCCACAAGAAAGAAACTTTATCAATCTTGTATTAAGAATTAACAGAGCATAGCAGTAAGTACTTTGCCATGAAGTTTGAATATCAAATATGCTACCTTGAACAAACAAGATCATCGCTGAAGTCACATGATGAACATAGCACATGCATTCACTTTACCCCTAGTGAGGTAGCAAAAGAAGGGAAAATCCATAATAGATCATGAACATATTGTCACTATCCAATCACTAAAACCATGCTACTCCATCTAACCACTACATGAAATTCGGTCTATTGCCACAAAAAATATCGCTACGACTACTTTTCGTGGGAATATATTCCAATATTACCATGAACTCTCTGGTTGTGGTAGTAGGACACCCATATTTCCATGACTTCTTTTGGTCGCGATAAATTTTCATTTTGTTGCGGTAAAGGACTCCTATTGCAACAAAATGTATCGAGGTTAGAATACAATCGCGATTTTGCGAAAACTAAGCTCCGTTGCGCGAGGCAACCATTATGTTGCCTTAGAGGCTAGGTCTTACAATGTAAGAAATATGTTTTTTTTGCCTCAGTTGTATCTTTCGGCAATAACTATTGTTTACTGCGACAATGGATCGTATGGTAATAGGTTTATCATACTGCAACAATCACTTGTTGCTGCGAAAATAATCAATGTTTTGCAACAAAAAAGTTCACAACATAACTCAACAGGCCTCCTGGGTAGGGTCCTTTATCAATATTGCAATTTTCTTAGGATAACAATTTATGTATGGTCCAGTATCTCAGTTCGGCGAGCCATTTTTTTTACAAGTTTTTTGCAACCGTAAACCTTAAACAGACCTCCTGGGCTTGGCACCAAAGCATAATTAAAATTTATTTAGGAGATATGTTCTTATATGGTCCAGTATCTTCACTTCTGTCACCGATTTTTTGGTCAAATTATTCTTGTCCCACCAGTCAGCGGGAGAAACAAATAAATATGATGCTAAAATTTTGTTACAGAGGTGATCGAACACATGATCTCATAGTTCGAGCTCGATCAACAAAGGCAGTAGAGCACAGATCAATTCATTTAAACTATCCCCTCATGATCAGAGCAACACAAGAATACACCAGTACACATACAGAGAAAGTGGAACAAGTGACAATACTGAATAATCAATCAAGAACTCATATAAGATGCAATTTTACTAGTACATTTATCATTGAAATTCGTAACTACTAAACACTGAAACTTTGGAGCATTTAAAATCAAATTATATTGTTACACGATCTTTGAAGCACATAAATGTGTCCATGATCATGGCAAAACATTGAAGCCAAACAGTCTAGAGACAACCTACACAAAGAATCCTGGGTCATCATTCAATTCATCTTATCCCAAAGGACCAACATGGCCATCATTTACGTAAGCCTCATCATCATCCGTATCAGCATCATATTCGACTTGATCTTCATCGAACTCAGCAGGTCTTAGACTTTTTATGAATGAAACATTAATGTGCGTTCCTTCATCATCATTTCTGCACCAACTAGTGATCGCGTCAGGTACATCAAATTCTGGAACTGTAATTCCTGCATCAGCGACCTCCTGTACATCTGCGTCAGCATGTTCATGGCCTTCTGCAGCATCATCAAGGTTTGCATCATTTAAAACAGAAGGAGCAAACACATTGCGTGGATTCATTTTAATAGCACTTGCCCAATTAGGGTTCTTCACATCTCCCACGTAGAAAACCTGTTCAGCTTGGATGCCTAGAATGTAAGGGTCTGCCTTGAATCGGAGTATAGTAGTGCCAAGGTCAATAATTCCATATATGTCCTTCTTATACCCCTTAATCTGATTTGTATTGGTAGGAGGCACGTCGAACCAGTCACACTGCAGTAGAACAACCTCCTTATCAGGAGGAAAGTCAAGAAATATGATTTTCTTTATCACCCCATAAACATAAGTACTTCCATTGCTTCCTTGAACATTGACTACGATGCAAAAAAGAAGAGTTTAAAATGGACCTTCTTGATCGGATCCAGGAGAATACTGAAGGATGGGAGAACGACAAAGATAGAGAGTCAGGTATAAACTATGATTATAAATGCATTGAACCTTTTATGGATACTGATAAATTTCGTAATATGAGTGCTACTTATGGTCTTGATTCTCAAGTCGTTGCAAATCTTTATAAAGCTTTTGCCTCTCATTATGAATTTCCTAAGAAGAATTTTGATAAGTATCATGAACCGTATAAGGATAAAATTGATTCATCTATAAATAAATGTGTTGTAATTGAAACTGTTGATCATGTTATTCCTGAAGCTTATATTGAAAAAACTCCTTTCCCTGCTAAAATGAAGGAGTATTCTGTTATAAATAGTGCGGTTAATAAAAGTGAAAAGAAACCTATAGAACCTGAAGAGCAAATAAAAGTTGAACCTGCTATTGCAATAGTTAAAGATCTTGTGACTGAATATGTGGAAGATGGTCATATTATTTTCTGTGAAGATGCTTCTAATATTGTTTCACATCCTAATAAGTCTAGGAAAACTAGTGTTCCTGTGCTATCTGTTAGAATTGGTGATCATTGTTATTATGGTTTATGCGATATTGGTGCAAGTATTAGTGCTATTCCCTATGAGCTTTACACGGAGATAATGCATGAAATTGGTTCCTGCGAACTTGAAGATATTGATGTGGTTATTCGGCTAGCTAATAGAGAAACTATCTCTCCAATTGGTATTGTTCGAGATGTGGAAGTTCTATGTGGTAAGATTAAATATCCTGCTGACTTTTTGGTACTTGGTTCTGCTGCTAGTAAGTATTGTCCTATCATTTTTGGTAGACCTTTTCTAAATACTTGTGGAGCTGTTATAGATTGCAAGAAATAGAAAATTTTGACTAAATTTGCTGGTGAATCTTATGAGTTTAATTTCTCTAAATTTGCCAAAACTCCTTATAAAGGTGATTCGTCTAATAATGATTTTAGAGTTGAACAGTGTGCATCTATTGCTCTTGCTCCTAAAAATCCTTTGCAGCAACATTTGGAGAATAGTGAGAGTGAAGTCTTTAGGGAAGAAAGAAATGAGCTTGATGAAATTTTCCTTCGTCAACCTATTCTTAAGCATGATTTACCGGTAGAAGATCTAGGTACAACACTACCACCGAAAGAAGATCCTGTTTTTGATTTAAAACCATTGCCTGATAATCTCAAATATGCTCATATTGATGATAAGAAAATATATCATGTTATTATTAGTTCTAAGCTTTCAGAGATTGAGGAAGAAAGGTTATTGGAAATATTAAAGAAACGCCGAGGAGCTATTGGCTACACTCTTGATGACTTGAAGGAGATTTCTCCCTCTATTTGCCAACATGCCATTAATATGGAAGATGATGCAAAGCCTGTTGTTGAACATCAGCGTCGTCTAATTCCTAAGATGAAGGATGTGGTAAGAAATGAGGTATTAAAACTTCTTGAAGCTGGTATTATATATCCTATTGCTGATAGTAGATGGGTTAGTCCTGTGCATTGTGTTCCTAAGAAAGGAGGAATGACTGTTGTACCTAATGATAATGATGAGCTCATCCCTCAAAGAGTAGTTGTAGGGTATAGAATGTGCATTGATTATCGAAAAGTTAATAAAGTTACTAAGAAAGATCATTACCCTTTACCTTTTATTGACCAAATGTTAGAAAGCTTGTCCAAAAATACTCATTTTTGCTTTCTTGATGGTTATTCTGGGTTTTCACAAATTGCTGTTAAAACTAAGGATCAAGAGAAAACCACTTTTACTTGTCCCTATGGAACTTATGCTTATAGACGTATGCCTTTTGGTTTATGTAATGCTCCTGCTACTTTTCAAAGATGCATGTCTGCTATTTTTCATGGCTTTTGCGAGAATATTGTGGAGGTATTCATGGATGATTTTTCTGTCTATGGGAATTCTTTTGATAATTGCTTGCGGAACCTTGATAAAGTTTTGCAGAGATGTGAAGAAACTAACCTTGTTCTTAATTGGGAGAAATGCCACTTTATGGTTAATGAAGGAATTGTATTGGGACATAAAATTTCCGAGAGAGGTATTGAAGTTGATAGAGCTAAAGTTGAAGCAATTGAGAAGATGCCCTATCCTAGGGATGTTAAAGGTATTCGTTGTGTTCTTGGTCATGCTGGGTTTTATAGGAGGTTTATTAAAGATTTCTCCAAGATTTCAAAGCCTCTTACTAATCTTCTTCAAAAAGATGTACCTTTTGTTTTTGATGATGATTGTAAGGAAGCTTTTGAAACTCTAAAGAAAGCCTTAACAACTGCTCCTATAGTTGAACCTCCTGATTGGAACTTACCTTTTAAAATTATGTGTGATGCTAGTGATTTTGCTGTAGGCGCTATTCTTGGACAACGAGTAGATAAAAAATTGAATGTTATTCATTATGCTAGTAAAACTCTTGATGCTGCTCAAAGAAATTATGCTACTACTGAAAAAGAATTGTTAGCTGTAGTCTTTGCTTGTGATGAGTTTAGATCCTATATTGTTGATTCAAAAGTTACAATCCATACTGATCATGCTGCAATTAGATACCTAATGCAAAAGAAAGATGCTAAGCCAAGGCTTATTAGATGGGTGCTTCTGTTGCAAGAATTTGATTTGCATATTATAGATAGGAAAGGTGCTGATAATCCTGTTGCTGATAATTTGTCTAGATTGGAAAATATTGCTTATGATCCTGTTCCTGTTAATGATAGTTTTCCAAATGAACAATTGGCTGTAATAAAGGTGAGCTCGCGAGATAGTCCTTGGTATGCTGATTATGCTAACTTTATTGTTTCCAAGTACTTGCCTCCAACCTTTTCAGCCCAGCAAAGGAGGAAATTCTTTTATGACTTGAGGCATTATTTTTGGGATGACCCACACTTATATAAAGAAGGAGTGGATGGTATTCTACGAAGATGTGTTCCCGAATATGAACAACAAGAGATATTGAGTAAATGTCATGGTAGTGCTTATGGAGGACATCACGCCGGAGATAGAACTACACAAAAGGTTCTACAATCAGGTTTTTATTGTCCAACTCTCTTCAAAGATGCAAGGAAGTTTATTTTATCCTGTGATGAATGTCAAAGGGTTGGTAATATCTCCAGACGCAATGAAATGCCTATGAATTATACTTTTGTTATTGAACCATTCGATTGTTGGGGATTTGACTTCATGGGACCTTTCCCTTCTTTAGAAGGTAACACTCATATACTTGTCGCCGTTGATTATGTTACTAAATGGGTGGAAGCTATACCCACAAAAAGTGCTGATGGTGAGACCTCTTTAAGAATGCTTTTAGATATTATTTTTCCTAGATTTGGAGTTCCTAGATATCTTATGACTGATTGAGGTTCTCATTTTATTCATGGTGGTTTTAGAAAAACTCTTGCTAAATATGGTATTAATCATAGAATTGCTTCCGCTTATCATCCTCAAACTAGTGGGCAAGTAGAACTATCAAATAGAGAGATTAAATCTATCTTGCAAAAGACTGTTAATAAATCTAGAAAGAATTGGGCTAGTAAATTGAAGGAAGCACTATGGGCTTATAGAACTGCTTATAAAAATCCCATGGGTATGTCACCGTATAAAATGGTTTATGGAAAAGCTTGTCATTTACCTTTAGAACTAGAGCACAAAGCTTATTGGGCTGTAAGAGAACTAAATAAAGATCCTAAACTTGCCGGTAAGAAGAGATTGCTACAATTGAGTTCTCTAGATGAATGGAGAAATGAAGCTTATGAAAATGCTAAACTCTTTAAAGAGAAAGTTAAGAAATGGCACGATAGAAGAATTATCAAAAGAGAATTTAATTTTGGGGATAAAGTCCTATTGTATCGGTCTCGTCTCAGATTCTTTGCAGGGAAATTACTCTCAAAGTGGGAAGGACCATATGTCATTGTGGAGGTGTATCGTTCAGGAGCAATTAAAATTAGTTCTCTCCAAGGCGATGCCACACAAGTGGTGAATGGACAAAGACTCAAGCATTATATCTCAGGTGATTCTTATAATGAAGATGTTGATGTTATTCGAGTGGTAACTCCGGAAGCTTTCATCAAAGGTCAAATTGACAGTCCGGCAGAGTTCGACTTCGAATAGGTAACATTACTGGTAATAAAAAGTTCACGTTTTACTTTCCGAACAATGTTTTTGCTGTTTTTGGAAAATATGAAAAATTACGAGATCGAAACGGAGTGGAGGAGACGCACGAGGGTGTGCCCCCATAGGCCGGCGCGGGCCCCAGCCTGGCCGCGCCGCCCTACGAGGTGGCTCCCTCATTGCCCCTCTCCGACTCTGGTTCGATCTGGTACTTTCCTTTTGTCGCAAAAATTTATTCTATATAATCCCCCGGACCCCTGGAGGTCCGTATATCATTTTCTCGACGTGTTTTGTTTCGAGCTGTTTTCTGCCAGGATCTGTCCTTGATCTAGAAGCACCATGGCCTCCAACAACAAGGGCAAGGGGCTTTCGGAGGAAGAAGTGAAGAAGATGTCATCAAAGCAAGGGCAATAAGCCGTTGGGAGTAAGCAAATCTTGGTGGGATCTGTTGACACTCGACGTTCTTTTTCTCATAACTTGCAGGGACCCTTACCACCTGCTCCTAGCCTCGACTCTTTCCCTCTTTTGGAAGAAGCTTTACGGGTTACCGATGAGTTTTGTAATCAATATCGTGCTCTGAGAAGGGAAGTGGAGATACTTCAGGAGGAGAATCACCGACTTTGAAGAATGCTAGAGCGATTCCTTACTCCCATCAAGGTTGTCCCATCATCACCACCACCGCCGAAGGAGTAATTCATCATCGGTATTGGCATCCCCTTGGTTTGTTCCAAGCTTGGGGGAGTGCCGCGGTATCACATCATCACTATCTTTTACTTTTTACTGTCAAGTAGTGTCATATCATGAGTAGGGAAGTTATCGTATAAGATGAGTTGCAGTGTGGAAGTATCTCTCCTTTAGTTGGTTGTCTATGTATCCCTTGGTGTGAGTTATCGTTATGGAATATTATGAGAAGTCTTATCATTTACATATTGCACATCTTATTTTAGTTTGCAATCTATATTATATGATTGATCTTGTTATTAGTATTGGTATCACTTTGGGAGCATTGAATAAATCTATTTGGTTTTGGCAAACTTAGCATTTGTCAATAGCAACAACACTTTGAGGTTTAAGTAGAAAAGATAAATACATGTAGTTGTTCCATTGTCTTCCTTTCTTGTTAGCTCTTAGCTTATTACTCTGAATTTAAAATTGTTTGTGCTTACAAGGAAGATGCATGATTGTTTCTATCACATGTATATTTGTTTGTTTCCCTCAACTCTTATGCTTGCTAATTAACCTTGCTAGCCAAAAACCTGTACTGAGAGGGCATGCTTCTCGTGCATCCAAACTTTAACCCAAACCTATGCCATTTGTGTCCACCATAACTACCTACTACATGGTATTTCCTGCCATTCCAAGTAAATACTTCGTGTGCTACCTTTAAACAATTCAAAATTTATCATCCCTTATTTGTGTCAATGGTTTATAGCTCATGAGGAAGTATGTGGTGTTTTATCTTTCAATCTTGTTGGGCAACTTTCACCAATGGACTAGTGGCTTCATCCACTTATCCAATAACTTTGCAAAAAGAACTGGCAATGGGGTTCCCAGCCCCGATTAATTAACCTTCATAATTTTACAAATAGACACTCCTCCATGGTATGTGATTTTTGGAAGGCACCCGAGGATTCGGTTAGCTATGGCTTGAGAAAGCAAAGGTGGGGAGGAGTGTCATCTAAATAAAACTAAAATAAAAAGACACTCCTTCATGGTATGAGAATGATTGGAAGGCACCCGAGGATTCGGTTAGCCATGGTTTGTGAAAGCAAAGGTTGGAAGGAGTGTCAACCAAAAATAAAACTTTATGGGAGCCGCTCTTTGAGAGTTTGTCTGGCAAGGGGGTTAGAGTACCCGCTACCATTCGTTGACAACAACAAACACCGCTCAAAATGTTACTTTTATGCTCTCTATATGATTTCAAAACTGAAAAAGCTCTAGCACATGATTTAATCCCTGCTTCCCTCTGTGAAGGGCCTGTCTTTTACTTTATGTTGAGTCAGTAAACCTATTTCCTTCCATCTCAAGCAAGCATTTGAGTTGTTGTGATCAAACCATTTATATTGTGATCTACTTAATCATGCCTTATACTCTTCCTTGTTTAGTACAAGTTTTATCTGAATGAATATAGATTTGAAAGTTATCAATGATCATGAGGAGATTATTATGATTGAGTATGCAAGTTGTGCCATATAATCTTTAACATAATCTGTTAATTGTTCTCTGACCAAGAACGAAGTTTGCCATCACCAATTATGATTTCTTATGCACCTTTATTTGTGATTACCTTCTACTTGTTCCAAGTTGAATTATATGAGGAAGTTGTTCACTAGAATGTCTTATGTGAATTAATATGATGCTTCTTGTCCGTATTTTATTTATTGACTCTTCACTCCATAAACATGTGGTCCTGTTTACCGAGTTCAGTTTCGATTGGGGACAAGCGAAGTCTAAGCTTGGGGGGAGTTGATACGTCCATTTTGCATCACTATTTTATATCATAATTTGCTGTTATTCATTGATATATTTCATATTTAGAGGTGATACTTATGTTATTTCATCTATTTTGCATGTTTCATGATTATTGGAGGATCGCGCACCGGAGTCAGGATTCTGCTGGAAAAAACATCGTTAGAATGCAATATTTCGGAAGATCAACAATTGACGGAATTTATATGAAAAATCCTAATTTTCCAGAAGACGAAGAGAGCCAAAAGGAGGAGCCGAGGAGGGCCGCCATGGGCCCCCCTCACAGGCCGGCGCGGGCCCTGCCTTGGCCGCGCCACCATGTGGGGAGGGGGCCCACAGCCCCCTCTGGCCTCCTCTCCTTCGCGTACTTCTTCGTCCCGAAAACCTAAGCTCCAGAGGATAGTCGCGAAGAGTCACAGCCGCCTCTGCGGGGCGGAAAACACCAGAGAGAAAAGAGCTCTCTGGCAGGCTGAAATCTGCCGGGGAAATTCCCTCCCGGAGGGGGAAATCGACGCCATCGTCACCGTCATCGAGCTGGACATCATCTCCATCATCATCACCATCATCTTCATCATCATCACCGCCGTCTCCACCGCTGCACATCGTCACCGCTGTAACAATTAGGGTTGGATCTTGATTGTTTGATAGGGGAAACTTTCCCGGTATTGATTTCTACTTGTTATTGATGCTATTGAGTGAAACCATTGAACCAAGGTTTATGTTCAGATTGTTATTCATCATCATATCACCTCTGATCATGTTCCATATGATGTCTCGTGAGTAGTTTGTTTAGTTCTTGAGGACATGGGTGAAGTCTAAATGTTAGTAGTGAATTATGATTGAGTAATATTCAATGTTATGATATTTAAGTTGTGGTGTTATTCTTCTAGTGGTGTCATGTGAACGTCGACTACATGATACTTCACCTTTATGGGCCTAGGGGAATACATCTTGTACTCGTTTTCCAATTGCGGGGTTGCCGGAGTGACAGAAACCTAAACCCCCGTTGGTATATCGATGCAGGAGGGATAGCAGGATCTCAGAGTTTAAGGCTGTGGTTAGATTTATCTTAATTACTTTCTTGTAGTTGCGGATGCTTGCAAGGGGTATAATCACAAGTATGTATTAGTCCTATGAAGGGCGGTGCATTAGCATAGGTTCACCCACACAACACTTATCAAAACAATGAAGATTAATAAGCTATATGAAGCGAAAGCACTAGACTAAATTCCCGTGTGTCCTCAAGAACGTTTGGTCATTATAAGTAAACAAACCCGCTTGTCCTTTGTGCTAAAAAGGATTGGACCACTCGCTGCAATTATTTCTCTCGCATTTTACTTACTCGTACTTTATTCATCTGCTACATCAAAACCCCCTGAATACTTGTCTGTGAGCATTTACAGTGAATCCTTCATCGAAACTGCTTGTCAACACCTTCTGCTCCTCGTTGGGTTCGGCACTCTTACTTATCGAAAATACTACGATACACCCCCTATACTTGTGGGTCATCAAGACTATTTTCTGGCGCCGTTGCCGGGGAGTGAAGCGCTATTAGTAAGTGGAATTGGTAAGGGAAACTTTTACTGTTCGTGCTGATTTTATTTCTGCCTGCTGCTATAATTCATTATGGAGAGATCTTCTCTTGAATTTTTATTTGGAAAATCTACTACTACTGCAAAGGTAGTGGATGAGGCGCCAGGTGAGGAAGATGTTCCATACAAAATACCTATGAAAATTATTGAACGAGTTGTGGATAACCGTTATGCAGGGGATGGAACTGTCCATCCTGGTGATCATTTGCTGTTCTTACATGAATTATGCGGTTTATTCAAGTGTGCAGGTATTGCTATGGATGAAGTTAGGAAGTAACTATTCTCTATATCGCTATCTGGTAAAGCGACGCATTGGTACAAATTGCTGAATAATGGGGATTCTCTTGAATGGAATGATATTGTGCCCCTATTTTATTCTAAATTCTATCCTCCAAGTGAAATTCACAAGGACCGGAACCGCATATATAATTTCTGGCCTCATGATGGAGAGAGTATTGCCCAAGCGTGGGGGAGATTGAAGTCTTTAATGCTCAAATACCCCATTCATGAGCTTCCTGGTAATATTATTATTGATAATTTCTATGCAAGACTTTCTTTTCAAGATAAGATCTTGCTGGATACTTCTTGCTCTGGATCATTTACACGCAACAAAGAAGAGTTTAAAAGGGACCTTCTTGATCGGATCCAGGAGAATACTGAAGGATGGGAGAACGACAAAGATAGAGAGTCAGGTATAAACTATGATTATAAATGCATTGAAGCTTTTATGGATACTGATAAATATCGTAATATGAGTGCTACTTATGGTCTTGATTCTCAAGTCATTGCAAATATTTATAAAGCTTTTGCCTCTCATTATGAATTGCCTAAGAAGAATTTTGATAAGTATCATGAACCGTATAAGGATAAAATTGATTCATCTATAAATAAATGTGTTGTAATTGAAACTGTTGATCATGTTATTCCTGAAGCTTATATTGAAAAAACTCCTTTCCCTGCTAAAATGAAGGAGTATTCTGTTATAAATAGTGCGGTTAATAAAAGTGAAAAGAAACCTATAGAACCTGAAGAGAAAATAAAAGTTGAACCTGCTATTGCAATAGTTAAAGATCTTGTGACTGAAAATGTAGAAGATGGTCATATTATTTTCTGTGAAGATGCTTCTAATATTGTTTCACATCCTAATAAGTCTAGGAAAACTAGTGTTCCTATGCTATCTGTTAGAATTGGTGATCATTGTTATTATGGTTTATGCGATATTGGTGCAAGTATTAGTGCTATTTCTTATGAGCTTTACACGGAGATCATGCATGAAATTGGTTCCTGCGAACTTGAAGATATTGATGTGGTTATTCGGCTAGCTAATAGAGAAACTATCTCTCCAATTGGTATTGTTCGAGATGTGGAAGTTCTATGTGGTAAGATTAAATATCCTGCTGACTTTTTGGTACTTGGTTCTGCTGCTAGTAAGTATTGTCCTATCATTTTTGGTAGACCTTTTCTAAATACTTGTGGAGCTGTTATAGATTGCAAGAAAGAGAAAATTTTGACTAAATTTGCTGGTGAATCTTATGAGTTTAATTTCTCTAAATTTGCCAAAACTCCTTATAAAGCTGATTCGCCTAATAATGATTTTAGAGTTGAACAGTGTGCATCTATTGCTCTTCTCCTAATAATCTTTTGCAACAACATTTGGAGAATAGTGAGAGTGAAGTCTTTAGGGAAGAAAGAAATGAGCCAAAATGTGTGACGCCTAGGCCAGAAGGATGGACGCCGAGGGCAGAGACACAAGTATGATGCTGGCCGACTTGGGCAACATGGACGGCGACACCAGGGCCTGGTCCTGAAGAAGCGCGCCGAAATCCGCGCGCGAGACGCCTGATCTGCCGCGCCATGGTCAACCACCATGGCCTCTTTTTAGACTATATTTGCTGTTCCGCCCATGTTTGGGCACCTTTTGGACTACATTTTGTGCCGTACCTTGTGCATAATGTGATGGACTTATTTGAGACCTCAATTTGAGATAATATGATGGCCCTATGTTCATGTTATTTGCTTGTTTCTCCTGTTTTTTGATATTTCAGAAAAAATGGCCCGTGGCCAATATGCGTCGGGCCGCTGGAGATACCCCGACGCAAACGGACGCATGACCATTTTCGCGTCCGCGGACCAACGCAAACGGACGTAGGTGGTCAATTTGGGGAAATGCGTTGGCCCGATGGAGATGCCCTTACTTGTGCACTTCACTTTGTGGTAGCCTTCATACTTGAAGTTATATATCTTGATACCGCCTATTCACCTTCCCTCTAGGCAGCATCTGTGTCCTTTCACCTCGTTTGTCACCTGAGTTGTCATCGTTCCGAACTCTAGCCATCGGCGATCCACTCAACTTTGCCCACTCCCTCCGCCGCCGAGCACACCGTCGCGCTCAGGGTGAGCTTACGGTCCTCATGGACCCCTCCCCCTCGCTCCGAGTCGCCGTCCCGGCGAGAGCTTACCATCAGAATTCTATGTGAGATCAAAAGGAGCTTACCGTGCGTCATCGCGGAAGCCCTTCCAGTGAAAAATAAATCGTGGCTCCGCCACTATTTGGTCGGAGAGCTGAAAGATTTTGGTGTTCTATTATACTTATACATAACCTGTTAGAGATGCTCTAACATCACAGCCTGACAAGATCACACTATATATCATGCAGATATAGGCACTGGATATAATTTATATAGATAGACAAATAGGAGGATAGATAGATAAGGGTAACCCAAGCAAAGCAATGGTAGACCTAGCAAAAGTACATGGTCATCTCAAATAATCCTTGGATTAGAGAGCACCCACAGTGGTCATGCATAGACCGCTTCACCCTCAGAATCAAAGGTAATATCCGTGAACACCACTGATGTGTCGCGAGCAAGCAACTTCTGCATGTACCTGTTGTACTTTGCGGTTACCCTGTCCACAACCACCTGAAACTCAACATCATCGTCGTCTGACTCATCTTCGCTCCATTTAAGTTCTTCATCCGTGGTATAATAATGTCCTCTGTCGTCGTCCTCCTCCTCCACCGTATCATCAGGCGCTGTGTCTTTGGTCTCGGGGACGGTCTTCTCCTCCTCGCCCATGGTCTTGTCAGACTCCGCCTTGGCATCAACATGCTTGCCCAACTCAGAGTCAGAGAAGCCTATGCCTGGCGCCACCTTCTGAGGCGTCGCAGCTGCGACATTGGCGTCGCCGATGGCCTGCTCGGAGTCCTGGTCTGCCATCGCCCCGATCTCTGACCCGCCGCGAGGAGCGATTTCGATGTCGGGTGGGGATTCGTGGATTTCTTGGTCGCTGCGTGAAGACGGATTTGGTGATCTCGGGAAAAGGGGCGGCGGCGTCTCGATATATAGGCGCTGGGTGCCCTAGCGTTCCCGGGTCCGTTACGAAATCGCAGAGGAGAGAGGGATAAAATCCTTTCTTCTTGAGCCGCGATGTACAACGGCGTGGGTCTCCCCACCGCGCGGGGCTTGATACGTCTCCAACGTATCGATAATTTCTTATGTTCCATGCCACATTATTGATGTTATCTACATGTTTTATGCACACTTTATGTCATATTCGTGCATTTTCTGGAACTAACCTATTAACAAGATGCCGAAGTGCCAGTTGCTGTTTTCTGCTGTTTTTGGTTTCAGAAATCCTAGTAAGGAAATATTCTCGGAATTGGACGAAATCAAAGCCCAGGGGCCTATTTTTCCACGAAGCTTCCAGAAGTCCGAAGACGAAACGAAGAGGGGCCACAAGGCAGCCAGAGCATAGGGCGGCGCGGCCCCTGCCCTGGCCGCGCCGGCCTATGGTCTGGGCCCCTCGCGCCGCCTCTTGACCTACCCTTCCGCCTACTTAAAGCCTTCGTGACGAAACCCCCAGTACCGAGAGCCACGATACGGAAAACCTTCCAGAGACGCCGCCAACGCCGATCCCATCTCGGGGGATCCAGGAGATCGCCTCCGGCACCCTGCCGGAGAGGGGAATCATCTCCCGGAGGACTCTACGCCGCCATGGTCGCCTCCGGAGTGATGTGTGAGTAGTCTACCCCTGGACTATGGGTCCATAGCAGTAGCTAGATGGTTGTCTTCTCCCCATTGTGCTATCATTGTCGGATCTTGTGAGCTGCCTAACATAATCAAGATCATCTATCTGTAATTCTATATGTTGCGTTTGTTGGGATCCGATGAATAGAGAATACTTGTTATGTTGATTATCAAAGTTATATCTACGTGTTGTTTATGATCTTGCATGCTTTCCGTTACTAGTAGATGCTCTGGCCAAGTAGATGCTTGTAACTCCAAGAGGGAGTACTTATGCTCGATAGTGCGTTCATGCCTGCATTGACACCTGGGACAAAGGATGAGAAAGTTCTAAGGTTGTGTTGTGCTGTTGCCACTAGGGATAAAACATTGATGCTATGTCTAAGGATGTAGTTGTTGATTACATTACGCACCATACTTAATGCAATTGTCTGTTGCTTGGCAACTTAATACTGGAGGGGGTTCGGATGATAACCTGAAGGTGGACTTTTTAGGCATAGATGCAGTTGGATGGCGGTCTATGTACTTTGTCGTAATGCCCAATTAAATCTCACTATACTCACCATGATATGTATGTGCATGGTCATGCTCTCTTTATTTGTCAATTGCCCAACTGTAATTTGTTCACCCAACATGCTGTTTATCTTATGGGAGAGACACCTCTAGTGAACTGTGGACCCCGGTCCAATTCTCTTTACTGAAATACAATCTCTTCGCAATACTCGTTTCTACTGTTTTCTGCAAACAATCATCTTCCACACAATACGGTTAATCCTTTGTTACAGCAAGCCGGTGAGATTGACAACCTCACTGTTTCGTTGGGGCAAAGTACTTTGGTTGTGTTGTGCAGGTTCCACGTTGGCGCCGAAATCCCTGGTGTTGCGCCGCACTACATCCCGCCGCCATCAACCTTCAACGTGCTTCTTGGCTCCTCCTGGTTCGATAAACCTTGGTTTCTTTCTGAGGGAAAACTTGCTGCTGTGCGCATCATACCTTCCTCTTGGGGTTCCCAACGAACGTGTGAGTTACACGCCATCAAGCTCTTTTTCTGGCGCCGTTGCCGGGGAGATCAAGACACGCTGCAAGGGGATTCTCCACTTCTCAATCTCTTTACTTTGTTTTTGTCTTGCTTAGTTTTATTTACTACTTTGTTTGCTGCACTAAATCAAAATACAAAAAAATTAGTTGCTAGTTTTACTTTATTTGCTATCTTGTTTGCTATATCAAAAACACAAAAAAATTAGTTTACTTGCATTTACTTTATCTAGTTTGTTTTATTTACTGTTGCTAAAATGGCCAACGCTGAAAATACTAAGTTGTGTGACTTCACAACCACAAATAATAATGATTTCTTATGCACACCTATTGCTCCACCTGCTACTACAGCAGAATTCTTTGAAATTAAACCTGCTTTACTGAATCTTGTTATGCGAGAGCAATTTTCTGGTGTTAGTTCTGATGATGCTGCTGCCCATCTTAATAATTTTGGTGAACTATGTGAAATGCAAAAATATAAAGATGTAGATGGTGATATTATTAAACTAAAATTGTTCCCTTTCTCATTAAGAGGAAGAGCTAAAGATTGGTTGCTATCTCTGCCTAAGAATAGTATTGATTCATGGACTAAATGCAAGGATGCTTTTATTGGTAGATATTATCCCCCTGCTAAAATTATATCTTTGAGGAGTAGCATAATGAATTTTAAACAATTAGATACTGAACATGTTGCTCAAGCTTGGGAAAGAATGAAATCTTTGGTTAAAAATTGCCCAACCCATGGACTGACTACTTGGATGATCATCCAAACCTTCTATGCAGGACTAAATTTTTCTTCGTGGAATTTATTGGATTCAGCTGCTGGAGGTACCTTTATGTCCATCACTCTTGGTGAAGCAACAAAGCTTCTTGATAATATGATGATCAATTACTCTGAATGGCACACGGAAAGAGCTCCACAAGGTAAGAAGGTAAATTCTGTCGAAGAAACCTCTTCCTTGAGTGATAAGATTGATGCTATTATGTCTATGCTTGTGAATGATAGGACAAATGTTGATCCTAATAATGTTCCATTAGCTTCATTGGTTGCACAAGAAGAACATGTTGATGTAAACTTCATTAAAAATAATAATTTCAACAACAATGCTTACCGGAACAATTCTAGTAACAACTATAGGCCATATGCTTATAATAATGGCAACGGCTATGCTAATTCTTATGGGAATTCTTACAACAATAATAGGAGTACACCCCCCTGGACTTGAAGCCATGCTTAAAGAATTTATTAGTACACAAACTGCTTTTAACAAATCTGTTGAAGAAAAGCTTGGGAAAATTGATATACTTGCTTCTAAAGTCGATAGTCTTGCTGCTGATGTTGATCTTTTGAAATCAAAAGTTTTGCCTAATGAGAATCATCATAATAAAATTGTTACTACAGCAAATGCCATTCAAGTTAGAATTAATGAGAATATAAGATTAATGGCTGAACTGCGTGCTAGGTGGGATAGAGAAGAAAATGAAAAACTAGCTAAAGAGAAGAATGTAGCTAAAGTTTGGACTATTACCACCACTAGTAATGCTAATGCTACACATGTTGCTGCACCTCCTACTAATAATAATAAAAGAATTGGTGTTAGCAATGTTTCCACTTCTAATGCAAAGCGCGAAAAACTGCCTGAAATCGCTAAAATCGCTGAAACCGCACTGTGATAAAGCTGCTGAAATTTTTTCCAACATTGGGGATGATGATCCCATTGCTTTAGATTATAATGGTTTGAATTTTGATGATTGCCACATCTCTGAAGTTATAAAGTTCTTGCAAAAACTTGCTAAAAGTCCTAATGCTAGTGCTATAAATTTGGCTTTCACACATCATATTACAAATGCTCTCATAAAAGCTAGAGAAGAGAAACTGGAGCGTGAAGCCTCTATTCCTAAAAAGCTAGAGGATGGTTGGGAGCCCATCATTAAGATGAAGGTTAAAGATTTTGATTGTAATGCTTTATGTGATCTTGGTGCAAGTATTTCTGTTATGCCTAAGAAAATTTATGATATGCTTGACTTGCCACCACTGAAAAATTGTTATTTGGATGTTAATCTTGCTGATCATTCTACAAAGAAACCTTTGGGTAAAGTTGATAATGTTCGCATTACCGTTAACAATAACCTTGTTCCCGTTGATTTTGTTATCTTGGATATTGAATGCAATGCATCTTGTCCCATTATATTGGGAAGACCTTTTCTTCGAACTGTTGGTGCTATTATTGATATGAAGGAAGGTAATATAAAATATCAATTTCCTCTCAAGAAAGGTATGGAACACTTCCCTAGAAAGAGAATGAAGGTACCTTTTGATTCTATTATGAGAACAAATTATGATGTTGACACTTCGTCTCTCGATAATACTTGATACACACTTTCTGCGCTTAGCTGAAAGGCGTTAAAGAAAAGCGCTTATGGGAGACAACCCATGTTTTACCTACAGTACTTTGTTTTTATTTTGTGTCTTGGAAGTTGTTTACTACTGTAGCAACCTCTCCTTATCTTAGTTTTGTGTTTTGTTGTGCCAAGTTAAGCCGTTGATAGAAAAGTAAGTTCTAGATTTGGATTACTGCGCAGTTCCAGATTTCTTTGCTGTCACGAATCTGGGTCCACCTCCCTGTAGGTAGCTCAGAAAATTAAGCCAATTTACGTGCATGATCCTCAGATATGTACGCAACTTTCATTCAATTTGAGCATTTTCATTTGAGCAAGTCTGGTGCCATTTTAAAATTCGTCAATACGAACTGTTCTGTTTTGACAGATTCTGCCTTTTATTTCGCATTGCCTCTTTTGCTATGTTGGATGAATTTCTTTGATCCACTAATGTCCAGTAGCATTATGCAATGTCCAGAAGTGTTAAGAATGATTGTGTCACCTCTGAATATGTTAATTTTTATTGTGCACTAACCCTCTAATGAGTTGTTTCGAGTTTGGTGTGGAGGAAGTTTTCAAGGATCAAGAGAGGAGTATGATGCAACATGATCAAGGAGAGTGAAAGCTCTAAGCTTGGGGATGCCCCGGTGGTTCACCCCTGCATATATTAAGAAGACTCAAGCGTCTAAGCTTGGGGATGCCCAAGGCATCCCCTTCTTCATCGACAACATTATCAGGTTCCTCCCCTGAAACTATATTTTTATTCCATCACATCTTATGTGCTTTTTCTTGGAGCGTCGGTTTGTTTTTGTTTTTTGTTTTGTTTGAATAAAATGGATCCTAGCATTCACTTTATGGGAGAGAGACACGCTCCGCTGTAGCATATGGACAAGTATGTCCTTGGTTTCTACTCATAGTATTCATGGCGAAGTTTCTCCTTCGTTAAATTTTTATATGGTTGGAATTGGAAAATGATACATGTAGTAATTGCTATAAATGTCTTGGGTAATGTGATACTTGGCAATTGTTGTGCTCATGATTAAGCTCTTGCATCATATGCTTTGCACCCATTAATGAAGAAATACATAGAGCATGCTAAAATTTGGTTTGCATATTTGGTTTCTCTAAGGTCTAGATAATTTCTAGTATTGAGTTTGAACAACAAGGAAGACGGTGTAGAGTCTTATAATGTTTACAATATGTCTTTTATGTGAGTTTTGCTGCACCGGTTCATCCTTGTGTTTGTTTCAAATAAGCCTTGCTAGCCTAAACCTTGTATCGAGAGGGAATACTTCTCATGCATCCAAAATACTTGAGCCAACCACTATGCCATTTGTGTCCACCATACCTACCTACTACATGGTATTTTCCGCCATTCCAAAGTAAATTGCTTGAGTGCTACCTTTAAAATTCCATCATTCACCTTTGCAATATATAGCTCATGGGACAAATAGCTTAAAAACTATTGTGGTATTGAATATGTAATTATGCACTTTATCTCTTATTAAGTTGCTTGTTGTGCGATAACCATGTTCACTGGGGACGCCATCAACTATTCATTGTTGAATTTCATGTGAGTTGCTATGCATGTCTGTCTTGTCTGAAGTAAGAGAGATCTACCACCTTATGGTTAAGCATGCATAATGTTAGAGAAGAACATTGGGCCGCTAACTAAAGCCATGATCCATGGTGGAAGTTTCAGTTTTGGACATATATCCTCAATCTCAAATGAGAAAATTATTAATTGTTGTTACATGCTTATGCATAAAAGAGGAGTCCATTATCTGTTGTCTATGTTGTCCCGGTATGGATGTCTAAGTTGAAGAATAATCAATAGCGAGAAATCCAATGCGAGCTTTCTCCTTAGACCTTTGTACAGGCGGCATAGAGGTACCCCTTTGTGACACTTGGTAAAAACATGTGCATTGTGATGATCCGGTAGTCCAAGCTAATTAGGACAAGGTGCGGGCACTATTAGTACACTATGCATGAGGCTTGCAACTTATAAAATATAATTTACATGATGCATATGCTTTATTACTACCGTTGACAAAATTGTTTCATGTTTTCAAAATCAAAGCTCTAGCACAAATATAGCAATCGATGCTTTTCCTCTATGGAGGACCATTCTTTTACTTTCAATGTTGAGTCAGTTCACCTATTTCTCTCCAAATCAAGAAGCAAACACTTGTGTGAACTATGCATTGATTCCTACATACTTGCTTATTGCACTTATTATATTACTCTATGTTGACAATATCCATGAGATATACATGTTACAAGTTGAAAGCAACTGCTGAAACTTAATCTTCTTTCGTGTTGCTTCAATGCCTTTACTTTGAATTATTGCTTTACGAGTTAACTCTTATGCAAGACTTATTGATGCTTGTCTTGAAGTGCTATTCATGAAAAGTCTTTGCTTTATGATTCACTTGTTTACTCATGTCATATACATTGTTTTGATCGCTGCATTCATTACATATGCTTTACAAATAGTATGATCAAGATTATGATGGCATGTCACTCCAGAAATTATCTATGTTATCGTTTTACCTGCTCGGGACGAGCAGAACTAAGCTTGGGGATGCTGATACGTCTCCAACGTATCGATAATTTCTTATGTTCCATGCCACATTATTGATGTTATCTACATGTTTTATGCACACTTTATGTCATATTCGTGCATTTTCTGGAACTAACCTATTAACAAGATGCCGAAGTGTCAGTTGTTGTTTTCTGCTGTTTTTGGTTTCAGAAATCCTAGTAAGGAAATATTCTCGGAATTGGACGAAATCAAAGCCCAGGGGCCTATTTTTCCACGAAGCTTCCAGAAGTCCGAAGACGAAACGAAGAGGGGCCACGAGGCAGCCAGAGCATAGGGCGGCGCGGCCCCTGCCCTGGCCGCGCTGGCCTATGGTCTGGGCCCCTCGCGCCGCCTCTTGACCTACCCTTCCGCCTACTTAAAGCCTTCGTGACGAAACCCCCAGTACCGAGAGCCATGATACGGAAAACCTTCCAGAGACGCCGCCAACGCCGATCCCATCTCGGGGGATCCAGGAGATCGCCTCCGGCACCCTGCCGGAGAGGGGAATCATCTCCCGGAGGACTCTACGCCGCCATGGTCGCCTCCGGAGTGATGTGTGAGTAGTCTACCCCTGGACTATGGGTCCATAGCAGTAGCTAGATGGTTGTCTTCTCCCCATTGTGCTATCATTGTCGGATCTTGTGAGCTGCCTAACATGATCAAGATCATCTATCTGTAATTCTATATGTTGTGTTTGTTGGGATCCGATGAATAGAGAATACTTGTTATGTTGATTATCAAAGTTATATCTACGTGTTGTTTATGATCTTGCATGCTTTCCGTTACTAGTAGATGCTCTGGCCAAGTAGATGCTTGTAACTCCAAGAGGGAGTACTTATGCTCGATAGTGGGTTCATGCCTGCATTGACACCTGGGACAGTGACAGAAAGTTCTAAGGTTGTGTTGTGCTGTTGCCACTAGGGATAAAACATTGATGCTATGTCTAAGGATGTAGTTGTTGATTACATTACGCACCATACTTAATGCAATTGTCTGTTGCTTTGCAACTTAATACTGGAGGGGGTTCGGATGATAACCTGAAGGTGGACTTTTTAGGCATAGATGCAGTTGGATGGCGGTCTATGTACTTTGTCGTAATGCCCAATTAAATCTCACTATACTCATCATGATATGTATGTGCATGGTCATGCTCTCTTTATTTGTCAATTGCCCAACTGTAATTTGTTCACCCAACATGCTGTTTATCTTATGGGAGAGACACCTCTAGTGAACTGTGGACCCCGGTCCAATTCTCTTTACTGAAATACAATCTACTGCAATACTGTTCTACTATTTTCTGCAAACAATCATCTTCCACACAATACGGTTAATCCTTTGTTACAGCAAGCCGGTGAGATTGACAACCTCACTGTTTCGTTGGGGCAAAGTACTTTGGTTGTGTTGTGCAGGTTCCACGTTGGCGCCGGAATCCCTGGTGTTGCGCCGCACTACATCCCGCCGCCATCAACCTTCAACGTGCTTCTTGGCTCCTCCTGGTTCGATAAACCTTGGTTTCTTTCTGAGGGAAAACTTGCTGCTGTGCGCATCATACCTTCCTCTTGGGGTTCCCAACGAACGTGTGAGTTACATGCCATCAGGGCTCCGGCACCAGCGGCCGCGTGCAATCCAACAACTTCCTCCTCCCTCCCCGTCCCTATCCCTATCCCTCGTCCGATTACATCTCCACTTTGATTGTTGTATCTCGTTTGCGTCCGACGCGATCCGTAAATGTGTTAGCAACTAGGTCCAGCGGCTTGACGCATAGTGATCGGGTTGTTCGTAGGGACGCAAACTTGGTCAAAATATGCGTCTAGTTTGCGTCTCGGCGGACGCGTCGAGTGTCATCGAATCTCAAGTAGGACCCACGCGTCAGTGGCTGGGACGCCGCTAACATTCCCGCTAGTTGCCATTTCCTGCCTGAAAAATTAAACTATACCGGCGCCAACACTCCCTCCCCTTGCGATGGACGTCCACATCGCCGCAACCACCATGGATTCCGAGGAAACACTCGCAGCCATCGCCCCACACTCCCCCATAGCCACCACCACAGCCCCAATGGAGGCAACATCTCCGGCCGGCTCAAAGCACGCCGCCACTGGTGGCTGGGAAGCTAAGCCGAAGGTTTTTAAGAAGTCATTGTCGAAGAAGGAGAAAGCCATTCAGGCGGCAAAGCGTCGCGGCCGGCGCAAGAATCTAAAGGAGTGGAATGCAGCGGCGGCGGTCGTCTAGCAGGCGCAAGCCGTTTCCCAAATGGCATGGCAGATGCAGGTCCAATCCAGCTCCCACACAGGCCTCCATCTTGGCCTCCTTCCAAGCCTAGCGGAGGCCATGCTCTTCGTCAAGCAAGAGATGATCGTCGTCATCGCTCCCCCGACCTCATTGGTGAGCTCGGCAAGTTTCTAGCTAAGTCCTGAAACGCCTGCACCCTCGCAAATCCACGGGGCGTCGCGGTTCGCGTCCGGCGCCGCCAGTCCACTTCAATGGGGCCCCGGTTCCTGACCTGAACAAGACGTCGAGGAGCGTGACTCGTGCCCGGCCGCGACACAAAAGACGTGGCAGGTCCCAGAGGAGAGCATGCTGGTGCCCCGCACCCTGTTTGAGGAAATGACAGCATCTACTCGACGATGGACGGCCCGGTACGTTTGCTCTCTCAGTGTCTCACTCTGTCGTGTGTCATTCGTCCGACGTCCGGTGATTCGTATGCCTATTGGATGAGACACAATGAGGACGATATTACAACCGTGATCTACAGCGATGGCTTCATCGGCAAAGTCGGTTTCGGGACAAAGACATAGGATCAGTGGACACAGACGCAAGATGGGGTGGACATCGATGGCGAACGACTGTTCTCCACCCATCCCACGCAGGAAACAACCGTCTACGTCGATGTTGATGAGGAGGGGCCAATGATACGTCTCCGACGTATCGATAATTTCTTATGTTCCATGCCACATTATTGATGATATCTACATGTTTTATGCATACTTTATGTCATACTAGCACAATACCCGTGCGTTGCTACGGGGAAACCAGGTTTTTTTTGTTTAATTAAAATGATGAGGTTGTCGTTGTTATACATGTATATGTTAAACTATTTCGTTAAGATTAAAATATTATTTTATTGCTAAAATTATTCTCTCCTTTTCATCTCAAAACTAAATCTATATTTTTGTAGTATTTTTCTAGCAGCAAAAGTATTTTAAAATGGTTTAAAAATAATCAGGAACAAATAAAAGAAAACAGTTATATATATAAAAAAGGGGCAGACCCTCCCAACCTGCCAGGCCCAGGAAGGCCCAGCCGGCAGCCCACCTGGCCCGCCGGACAAAACCCTAACCAACCCCACCGACACCCCCTATCACGTTTTCATCCCACCCCCCGCCGCCGACATTTGTTTCACGAAAACCCCGACCCTTCTTCCTTTTTCCCTCCCGGTCCTCCCACTCTCTCTCAGCCTCTCCTCTTCCCCGACCCCGTCGCCTCGCTCTCTCTCTCTCTCTCTCTCTCCATTCGCTCTGCCCCGACCCCGAGTGCCCCGTCGAGCTCCTCTCCTCGTCTCGCATCTGAGCGCAGCGCGCGCACCACCCCGTCACCTCCTCCTCCCCAGCTCGCCTCCGCGCGCCTGCATCTGCGCTACGTCAAGCCACATTCTCCTTCGTCCGGCCGTCGCGCGCCACTCTGCTCTGCTCCGGCCGGCTGACCTCGACGTCTGCGCCCTTCTCCATCTCTGCGTCGCAGTCCCCTGCTCGATTCCGTGCGTCGTCGTGGCCTTCCCCGCCGTGGGCGCCCGTACTTGCTTGTCCTCGACCTTGCCCCGACGACTCCAAGCGCCAACAGTCTGGTGCCTGTGCAATGATGTTCGCTGTTGCGCAGCGCATGTCAAGGCCGGCGTTCCCAGCGCAAGAGCCGACAGAAGCCCGTTCAGCGGCCGCCCTGGAGAGCTGCGAGGCTCTTGGAGGAGCACCAAGGTTCCATCGACAAGCTCCTCCCCAATCAAATAGGAGGCTTGGAGATCGAGCGCCCGGCCGGCATCGGGCGGCGTTGTGGCGAACGGATCTCGGTCGACGCTGTTGCTCTTTTTCTTTTTGCTGTGCTGCTTATCTAGGACCGCGGGTTGACGTTCTATGTATCAAGGGGCTAAATGCAAAACGAACTTTTGGACGTACAACGTACGGCCGATTGCCGTTTAATACTAAAGATTTATGCATTTTCCGGCACTAACCTATTAACGAGATGCCGAAGAGCCAGTTACTGTTTTCTGCTGTTTTTGGTTTCAGAAATCCTAGTAAGAAAATATTCTCGGAATTGGACGCCCAGGGGCCTATTTTCACACGAAGCTTCCAGAAGACCGAAGATGATACGAAGTGGGGCCACGAGGTGGCCAGACGATAGGGCGGCGCGGCCTGGCCCTTGGCCGCGCCGACCTAGTGTGTGGGCCCCCCGTGTGGCCCCCTGACCTGCCCTTCCGCCTACATATAGTCTTCGTCGCGAAACCCCCAGTACCGAGAGCCACGATACAGAAAACCTTCCAGAGACGCCGCCGCCGCCAATCCTATCTCGGGGGATTCAAGAGATCGCCTCCGGCACCCTGCCGGAGAGGGGAATCATCTCCCGGAGGACTCTTCACCGCCATGGTCGACTCCAGAGTGATGAGTGAGTAGTTCACCCCTGGACTATGGGTCCATAGCAGTAGCTAGATGGTCGTCTTCTCCTCATTATGCTTCACTGTCGGGTCTTGTGAGCTGCCTAACATGATCAAGATCATCTATCTGTAATGCTATATGTTGTGTTTGTTGGGATCCAATGGATAGAGAATACTATGTTATGTTTATTATCAATCTATTACCTATGTGTTGTTTATGATCTTGTATGCTCTCCGTTATTAGTAGAGGCTCTGGCCAAGTTTTTACTCTTAACTCCAAGAGGGAGTATTTATGCTCGATAGTGGGTTCATGCCTCCATTAAATCTGGGACAGTGACAGAAAGTTCTAAGCTTGTGGATGTGCTGTTGCCACTAGGATAAAACATTGATGCTATGTCCGAGGATGTAGTTATTGATTACATTACGCACCATACTTAATGCAATTGTCTGTTGTTTTCAACTTAATACTGGAAGGGGTTCGGATGATAACCTGAAGGTGGACTTTTTAGGCATAGATGCATGCTGGATAGCGGTCTATGTACTTTGTCGTAATGCCCAATTAAATCTCACAATACTCATCATATCATGTATGTGCATGGTCATGCCCTCTTTATTTGTCAATTGCCCAACTGTAATTTGTTCACCCAACATGCTATTTATCTTATGGGAGAGACACCTCTAGTGAACTGTGGACCCCGGTCCATTCTTTTACATCGAATACAATCTACTGCAATACTTGTTCTACTGTTCTCTGCAAACAATCATCATCCACACTATACATCTAATCCTTTGTTACAGCAAGCCGGTGAGATTGATAACCTCACTGTTTCGTTGGGGCAAAGTACTTTGGTTGTGTTGTGCAGGTTCCACGTTGGCGCCGGAATCCCTGGTGTTGCGCCGCACTATATCTCGCCGCCATCAACCTTCAACGTGCTTCTTGGCTCCTACTGGTTCGATAAACCTTGGTTTCTTACTGAGGGAAAACTTGCCGCTGTACGCATCACACCTTCCTCTTGGGGTTCCCAACGGACGCGTGCTGTACGCGTATCAAGCTCTTTTTCTGGCGCCGTTGCCGGGGAGATCAAGACACGCTGCAAGGGGAGTCTCCACATTCCAATCTCTTTACTTTGTTTTTGTCTTGCTTTATTTTATTTACTACTTTGTTTGCTGCACTAAATCAAAATACAAAAAAATTAGTTGCTAGTTTTACTTTATTTGTTATCTTGTTTTCTATATCAAAAACTCAAAAAAATAGTTACTTGCATTTACTTTATCTAGTTTGCTTTATTTACTACTGCTAAAATGGGTACTCCTGAAAATACTAAGTTGTGTGACTTCACAACTACAAATAATAATGATTTCTTATGCACACCTATTGCTCCACCTGCTACTACAGCAGAATTCTTTGAAATTAAACCTGCTTTACTGAATCTTGTTATGCGAGAGCAATTTTCTGGTGTTAGTTCTGATGATGCTGCTACCCATCTCAATAACTTTGTTGAACTTTGTGAAATGCAAAAGTATAAAGATGTAGATGGTGACATTATAAAATTAAAATTGTTTCCTTTCTCATTAAGAGGAAGAGCTAAAGATTGGTTGCTATCTCTGCCTAAGAATAGTATTGATTCATGGACTAAATGCAAGGATGCTTTTATTGGTAGATATTACCCCCCTGCTAAAATTATATCTTTGAGGAGTAGCATAATGAATTTTAAATAATTGGATACTGAGCATGTTGCCCAAGCATGGGAAAGAATGAAATCTTTGGTTAAAAACTGCCCAACCCATGGACTGACTACTTGGATGATCATCCAAACCTTTTATGCGGGACTGAATTTTTCTTCGCGGAACCTATTGGATTCAGCTGCTGGAGGTACCTTTATGTCCATCACTCTTGGTGAAGCAACAAAGCTTCTTGATAATATGATGATTAATTACTCTGAATGGCACACGGAAAGAGCTCCACAAGGTAAGAAGGTAAATTTTGTCGAAGAAACCTCTTCCTTGAGTGATAAGATTGATGCTATTATGTCTATGCTTGTGAATGGCAGGACTAATGTTGATCCTAATAATGTTCCGTTAGCTTCATTGGTTGCTCAAAAAGAATATGTTGATGTGAATTTCATTAAAAATAACAATTATAATAATTCTAGGCCATATCCTGCTAATGGTAACTCTTATGGTAGATATGCTTCACCTAATGAGGAAAAGATGTTAGAAATTGAAAGATCCACCAAGAACTTTATGCAATCACAATATGAGCAAAATAAATTGTTTACTAAAACTATGAATGAGCAATCTACCTTGTTGAAGAATATAGGAAATCAACTTGAAAATCTGAATATGGAGATCTCTGGGTTGCAAACTAAACTCGCAAATGCTGAAAACCGAATCTCATACATGTCTGCGTCACAATCTTATTTAATTAATAAAATGGCTTCTAAACCTGAGGATATAGATAATAAAATTGTTACTACAGCAAATTTCATCCAAGTTAGAATTAATGAGAATATAAGATTGATGGCCGAATTGCGTGCTAGGTGGGAAAAAGAAGAAAATGCTAAAGAAGATAATATAGCTAAAGTTTAGACTATTACCACCACTAGTAATGCTAATGCTCCACATGTTGCTGCACCTCCTACTATTAATGGTAAAAGAATTGGTATTGGCAATGTTTCCACTTCTAATGCAAAGCGCGAAAAACTGTCTGAAACTGCTAAAACTGCTGAAACTGCCTGTGATAAAACTGCTGAAATTTTTTCCAACATTGGGGATGATGATCCCATTGCTTTAGATTATAATGGTTTGGATTTTGATGATTGTCACATCTCTGAAGTTATAAAGTTCTTACAAAAACTTGCTAAGAGTCCTAATGCTAGTGCTATAAATTTGGCTTTCACGAAACATATCACAAATGCTCTCATAAAAGCTAGAGAAGAGAAACTAGAACGCGAAGCTTCTATTCCTAGGAAGCTAGAGGATGGTTGGGAGCCTATCATTAAGATGAAGGTCAATGACTTTGATTGTAATGCTTTATGTGATCTTGGTGCAAGTATTTCCGTTATGCCTAAGAAAATCTATAATATGCTTGACTTGCCACCATTGAAAAATTGTTATTTGGATGTTAATCTTGCTGATAACTCTACGAAGAAACCTTTGGGGAGAGTTGATAATGTTCGCATTACTGTTAACAATAACCTTGTACCCGTTGATTTTTTTGTCTTGGATATTGAATGCAATGCATCTTGTCCCATTATATTGGGAAGACCTTTTCTTCGAACTGTTGGTGCTATCATTGATATGAAGGAAGGTAATATTAAATATCAATTTCCTCTCAAGAAAGGTATGGAACACTTCCCTAGAAAGAGAATGAAGTTACCTTTTGATTCTATTATTAGAACAAATTATGATGTTGATGCTTCGTCTCTTGATAATACTTGATCTACACTTTCTGCGCCTAGCTGAAAGGCGTTAAAGAAAAGCTCTTATGGGAGATAACCCATGTTTTTACTACAGTACTTTTGTTTTATATTTGAGTCTTGGAAGTTGTTACTACTGTAGCAACCTCTCCTTATCTTAGTTTTGTGCATTGTTGTGCCAAGTAAAGTCGTTGATAGTAAGGTTCATACTAGATTTGGATTACTGCGCAGAAACAGATTTCTTTGCTGTCACGAATCTGGGCCAAATTCTCTGTAGGTAACTCAGAAAATTATGCCAATTTACGTGAGTGATCCTCAGATATGTGCGCAACTTTCATTAAATTTTAGCATTTTCATTTGAGCAAGTCTGGTGCCTCAATAAAATCCGTCTGACAGATTCTGCCTTTTATTTCGCATTGCCTGTTTTGCTATGCTTGATGGATTTTTCGATTCCATTAACTTTCAGTAGCTTTGTGCAATGTCCAGAAGTGTTAAGAATGATTGTGTCACCTCTGAACATGTAAGTTTTGATTGTGCACTAACCCTCTAATGAGTTGTTTTGAGTTTGGTGTGGAGGAAGTTTTCAAGGATCAAGAGAGGGAGATGATACAACATGATCAAGGAGAGTGAAAGCTCTAAGCTTGGGGATGCCCCGGTGGTTCACCCCTGCATATTTCAAGAAGACTCAAGCGTCAAAGCTTGGGGATGCCCAAGGCATCCCCTTCTTCATCAACAACATTATCAGGTTCCTCTAGTGAAACTATATTTTTATTCCGTCACATCTTATGTACTTTGCTTGGAGCGTCGGTTTGTTTTTGTTTTTGTTTTTGTTTGAATAAAATGGATCCTAGCATTCATTGTGTGGGAGAGAGACACGCTCCGCTGTTGCATATGGACAAATATGTCCTTAGGTTTTACTCATAATATTCATGGCGAAGGTTGAATCTTCTTCGTTAAATTGTTATATGGTTGGAAACGGAAAATGATACGGGTAGTAATTGCTAAAATGTCTTGGATAATGTGATACTTGGCAATTGTTGTGCTCATGTTTAAGCTCTTGCATCATATACTTTGCACCTATTAATGAAGAAATACATAGAGCTTGCTAAAATTTGGTTTGCATAATTGGTCTCTCTAAGGTCTAGATAATTTCTAGTAAAGAGTTTGAACAACAAGGAAGACGGTGTAGAGTCTTATAATGTTTACAATATGTCTTTTTGTGAGTTTTGCTGCACCGCTTCATCCTTGTGTTTGTTTCAAATAACCTTGCTAGCCTAAACCTTGTATCGAGAGGGAATACTTCTCATGCATCCAAAATCCTTGAGCCAACCACTATGCCATTTGTGTCCACCATACCTACCTACTACATGGTATTTCTCCGCCATTCCAAAGTAAATTGCTTGAGTGCTACCTTTAAAATTTCTATTCCTCTACCTTTGCAATATATAGCTCATGGGACAAATAGCTTAAAAACTATTGTGGTATTGAATATGTACTTATGAACTTTATCTCTTATTAAGTTGCTTGTTGAGCGATAACCATGTTCCTGGGGACGCCATCAACTACTCTTTGTTGAATATCATGTGAGTTGTTATGCATGTCCGTCTTGTCTGAAGTAAGGGAGATTTACCGCTAGAATGGTTAGAGCATGCATAATGTTAGAAAAGAACATTGGGCCGCTAACTAAAGCCATGATCCATGGTGGAAGTTTCAGTTTTGGACAAATATCCTCAATCTCATATGAGAAAATTAATAATTGTTGAATGCTTAAGCATTAAAGAAGAGTCCATTATCTGTTGTCTATGTTGTCCCGGTATGGATGTCTAAGTTGAGAATAATCAATAGCGAGAAATCCGATGCGAGCTTTCTCCTTAGACCTTTGTACAGGCTGCATAGAGGTACCCCTTTGTGACACTTGGTTAAAACATGTGCATTGCGATGATAATCCAGGTAATCCGAGCTAATTAGGACAAGGTGCGGGCACTATTAGTATACAATGCATGAGTGATACGTCTCCGACATATCGATAATTTCTTATATTCCATGCCACATTATTGATGATATCTACATGTTTTATGCATACTTTATGTCATATTTATGCATTTTCTGGCACTAACCTATTAACGAGATGCCGAAGAGCCAGTTGCTGTTTTCTGCTGTTTTTGGTTTCAGAAATCCTAGTAAGTATTCTCGGAATTGGACGAAATCAACGCCCAGGGGCCTATTTTCACACGAAGCTTCCAGAAGACCGAAGATGATACGAAGTGGGGCCACGAGGTGGCCAGACGATAGGGCGGCGCGGCCTGGCCCTTGGCCGCACCGACCTAGCGTGTGGGGCCCCCGTGTGGCCCCCTGACCTGCCCTTCCGCCTACATATAATCTTCGTCGCGAAACCCCCAGTACCGAGAGCCACGATACGGAAAACCTTCCAGAGACGCCGCCGCCGCCAATCCCATCTCGGGGGATTCAGGAGATCGCCTCCGGCACCCTGCCGGAGAGGGGAATCATCTCCCGGAGGACTCTTCACCGCCATGGTCGCCTCCGGAGTGATGAGTGAGTAGTTCACCCCTGGACTATGGGTCCATAGCAGTAGCTAGATGGTTGTCTTCTTCTCATTATGCTTCATTGTCGGATCTTGTGAGCTGCCTAACATGATCAAGATCATCTATCTGTAATGCTATATGTTGTGTTTGTTGGGATCCGATGGATAGAGAATACTATGTTATGTTGATTATCAATCTATCTATGTGTTGTTTATGATTTTGCATGCTCTCCGTTACTAGTAGAGGCTTTGGCCAAGTTGATGCTTGTAACTCCAAGAGGGAGTATTTATGCTCGATAGTGGGTTCATGTCTCCATTAAATCTGGGGGAGTGACAGAAATCCCTAAGGTTGTGGATGTGCTGTTGCCACTAGGGATAAAACATTGATGCTATGTCCGAGGATGTAGTTATTGATTACATTACGCACGATACTTAATGCAATTGTCTGTTGTTTTCAACTTAATACTGGAAGGGGTTCGGATGATAACCTGAAGGTGGACTTTTTAGGCATAGATGCATGCTGGATAGCGGTCTATGTACTTTGTCGTAATGCCCAATTAAATCTCACTATACTCATCATATCATGTATGTGCATGGTCATGCCCTCTCTATTTGTCAATTGCCCAACTGTAATTTGTTCACCCAACATGCTATTTATCTTATGGGAGAGACACCTCTAGTGAACTATGGACCCCGGTCCATTCTTTTACATTGAATACAATCTACTGCAATACTTGTTCTACTGTTCTCTGTAAACAATCATCATCCACACTATACATCTAATCCTTTGTTACAGCAAGCCGGTGAGATTGACAACCTCACTGTTTCGTTGGGGCAAAGTACTTTGGTTGTGTTGTGCAGGTTCCACGTTGGCGCCGGAATCCCTGGTGTTGCGCCGCACTACATCTCGCCGCCATCAACCTTCAACGTGCTTATTGACTCCTAGTGGTTCGATAAACCTTGGTTTCTAACTGAGGGAAACTTACTGTTGTACGCATCACACCTTCCACTTGGGGTTCCCAACGGTCGCGTGCTGTACGCGTGTCAAGCTAAATTTCTGGCGCCGTTGCCGGGGAGATCAAGACACGCTGCAAGGGGAGTCTCCACATCCCAATCTCTTTACTTTGTTTTTGTCTTGCTTTATTTTATTTAGTACTTTGTTTGCTGCACTTAATCAAAACACAAAAAAATTAGTTGCTAGTTTTGCTTTATTTGTTATCTTGTTTGCTATATCAAAAACACAAAAAAATTAGTTACTTGCATTTACTTTATCTAGTTTGCTAAAATGAGTAATCCTGAAGTTGAAGTTCGTGCGTTTAAGCAAAAAGGGGGAGAATGTTTAAAAGATGCTTGGTATAGAATTAGTGATGCCCATAATAGGTGCACTAAGAAACACTCCACCACTATCCTATTGAGGAATTTTTATGTTGGTATTTCTAGCTGGAATAGGTATGTTCTTGATTGTCTCGCGGGAGGTAACTTCCTAGGTACTCCTTCTTTAGAAGCTAGTTGCATTATTGAGAGTTTATTTGGAATACCACCTGTTAATGAAGTTAAAATTGAAACCTCTCTTGAAGATGTCATGAAAAAGTTGGAAACCATAAAGCAAAACCTTCCAAGTATTGATACTACTTTGGGAGCACTACTTGATAGCACTGATAAACTTGATAAATCTCTAGGTGGAATTAATGAGAAAATTGCCATTTTAGAATCTTGTGCTATTCATGATAATCAAACCCAAAGGATTAGTGAACTTGAAGAGGCTATGGGAACATTGGGTTCAACCTTTTCATCTATAAAGTTTAGAGAGAAAGCTTATGTGGGTAAGGAGCAAAAGTTCATGTATGTCTCTAAGGGGCCTAAACCAAAAAGCTATTATAGGCCTAAAATTGATAAAGCTCTTAAAACCACTATAGATAAGGGAGCATCTAAGATACCCAATGGGACAAATTTTGAAAATTATGATGTTGACACTTCGTCTCTTGATAATACTTGATACACACTTTCTGCGCCTAGCTGAAAGGCGTTAAAGAAAAGCGCTTATGGGAGACAACCCATGTTTTTACTACAATACTTTTATTTTATATTTGAGTCTTGGAAGTTGTTACTACTGTAGCAACCTCTCCTTATCTTAGTTTTGTGCATTGTTGTGCCAAGTAAAGTCGTTGATAGTAAGGTTCATACTAGATTTGGATTACTGCGCAGAAACAGATTTCTTTGCTGTCACGAATCTGGGCCTAATTCTCTGTAGGTAACTCAGAAAATTATGCCAATTTAGAGTGATCCTCAGATATGTACGCAACTTTCATTCAATTTGAGCATTTTCATTTGAGCAAGTCTGGTGCCTCAATAAAATTCGTCTTTACGAACTGTTCTGTTTTGACAGATTCTGCCTTTTATTTCGCATTGCCTGTTTTGCTATGCTTGATGGATTTTTCGATTCCATTAACTTTCAGTAGCTTTGTGCAATGTCCAGAAGTGTTAAGAATGATTATTTCACCTCTGAACATCTGAATTTTGATTATGCACTAACCCTCTAATGAGTTGTTTTGAGTTTGGTGTGGAGGAAGTTTTCAAGGATCAAGAGAGGGAGATGATACAATATGATCAAGGAGAGTGAAAGCTCTAAGCTTGGGGATGCCCCGGTGGTTCACCCCTGCATATATCAAGAAGACTCAAGCGTCTAAGCTTGGAGATTTCCAAGGCATCCCCTTCTTCATCGACAACATTATCAGGTTCCCCTAGTGAAACTATATTTTTATTCCATCACATCTTATGTACTTTGCTTGAAGCGTCGGTTTGTTTTTGTTTTTGTTTTGTTTGAATAAAATGGATCCTAGCATTCATTGTGTGGTAGAGAGACACGCTCCGCTGTTGCATATGGACAAATATGTCCTTCGGCTTTACTCATAGTATTCATGGCGAAAGTTTCCTCTTCGTTAAATTGTTATATGGTTGGAATCAGGAAATGCTACATGTAGTAATTGCTAAAATGTCTTGGATAATGTGATACTTGGCAATTGTTGTGCTCATGTTTAAGATCTTGCATCATATACTTTTCACCTATTAATGAAGAAATACATAGAGCATGCTAAAATTTGGTTTGCATAATTGGTCTCTCTAAGGTCTAGATAATTTCTAGTATTGAATTTGAACAACAAGGAAGACGGTGTAGAGTCTTATAATGTTTAAAATATGTCTTTTATGTGAGTTTTGCTGCACCGCTTCATCCTTATGTTTGTTTCAAATAGCCTTGCTAGCCTAAGCCTTGTATCGAGAGGGAATACTTCTCATGCATCCAAAATCCTTGAGCCAACCACTATGCCATTTGTGTCCACCATACCTACCTACTACATGGTATTTCTCCGCCATTCCAAAGTAAATTGCTTGAGTGCTACCTTTAAATTTCCATTCTCTACCTTTACAATATATAGCTCATGGCACAAATAGCCTAAAAAACTATTGTGGTATTGAATATGTACTTATGCACTTTATCTCTTATTAAGTTGCTTGTTGTGCGATAACCATGTTCCTGGGGACGCCATCAACTACTCTTTGTTGAATATCATGTGAGTTGCTATGCATGTCCGTCTTGTCTGAAGTAAGGGAGATTTACCGCTAGAATGGTTAGAGCATGCATAATGTTAGAGAAGAACATTGGGCCGCTAACTAAAGCCATGATCCATGGTGGAAGTTTCAGTTTTGGACAAATATCCTCAATCTCATATGAGAAAATTAATTGTTGTTACATGCTTATGCATAAAAGAGGAGTCCATTATCTGTTGTCTATGTTGTCCCGGTATGGATGTCTAAGTTGAGAATAATCAATAGCGAGAAATCCGATGCGAGCTTTCTCCTTAGACCTTTGTACAGGCGGCATAGAGGTACCCCTTTGTGACACTTGGTTAAAACATATGCATTGCAATGATAATCCAGGTAATCCGAGCTAATTAGGACAAGGTGCGGGCACTATTAGTATACTATGCATGAGGCTTGCAACTTGTAGGATATAATTTACATAACACATATGCTTTATTACTACCGTTGACAAAATTGTTTCTTGTTTTCAAAATCAAAGCTCTAGCACAAATATAGCAATCGATGCTTCCCTCTGCGAAGGGCCTTTCTTTTACTTTTATTGTTGAGTCAGTTCACCTATCTCTCTCCACCTCAAGAAGCAAACACTTGTGTGAACTGTGCATTGATTCCTACATACTTGCATATTGCACTTGTTATATTACTTTACATTGACAACTATCCAAGAGATATACATGTTACAAGTTGAAAGCAACCGCTGAAACTTAATCTTCCTTTGTGTTGCTTCAATACCTTTACTTTGAATTATTGCTTTATGAGTTAACTCTTATGCAAGACTTATTGATGCTTGTCTTGAAGTACTATTCATGAAAAGTCTTTGCTATATGATTCATTTGTTTACTCATGTCATTTACATTGTTTGGATCGCTGCATTCATTACATATGCTTACAATAGTATGATCAAGGTTATGATGGCATGTCACTCCAGAAATTATCTTTGTTATCGTTTACCTGCTCGGGACGAGCAGAAACTAAGCTTGGGGATGCTGATACGTCTCCGACGTATCGATAATTTCTTATGTTCCATGCCACATTATTGATGATATCTACATGTTTTATGCATACTTTATGTCATATTTATGCATTTTCCGGCACTAACCTATTAACGAGATGCCGAAGAGCCAGTTGTTGTTTTCTGCTGTTTTTGGTTTCAGAAATCCTAGTAAGGAAATATTCTCGGAATTGGACGAAATCAACGCCCAGGGGCCTATTTTCACACGAAGCTTCCAGAAGACCGAAGATGATACGAAGTGGGGCCACGAGGTGGCCAGACGATAGGGCGGCGCGGCCTGGCCCTTGGCCGCGCCGACCTAGCGTGTGGGGCCCCCGTGTGGCCCCCTGACCTGCCCTTCCGCCTACATATAGTCTTCGTCGCGAAACCCCCATTATCGAGAGCCACGATACGGAAAACCTTCCAGAGACGCCGCCGCCAATCCCATCTCGGGGGATTCAGGAGATCGCCTCCGGCACCCTGCCGGAGAGGGGAATCATCTCCCGGAGGACTCTTTACCGCCATGGTCGCCTCCGGAGTGATGAGTGAGTAGTTCACCCCTGGACTATGGGTCCATAGCAGTAGCTAGATGGTTGTCTTCTCCTCATTATGCTTCATTGTCGGATCTTGTGAGCTGCCTAACATGATCAAGATCATCTATCTGTAATGCTATATGTTGTGTTTGTTGGGATCCGATGGATAGAGAATACTATGTTATGTTGATTATCAATCTATCTATGTGTTGTTTATGATCTTGCATGCTCTCCGTTACTAGTAGAGGCTTTGGCCAAGCTGATGCTTGTAACTCCAAGAGGGAGTATTTATGCTCGATAGTGGGTTCATGTCTCCATTAAATCTGGGGGAGTGACAGAAACCCCTAAGGTTGTGGATGTGCTGTTGCCACTAGGGATAAAACATTGATGCTATGTCCGAGGATGTAGTTATTGATTTCATTACGCACCATACTTAATGCAATTGTCTGTTGTTTTCAACTTAATACTGGAAGGGGTTCGGATGATAACCTGAAGGTGGACTTTTTAGGCATAGATGCATGCTGGATAGCGGTCTATGTACTTTGTCGTAATGCCCAATTAAATCTCACTATACTCATCATATCATGTATGTGCATGGTCATGCCCTCTCTATTTGTCAATTGCCCAACTGTAATTTGTTCACCAAACATGCTATTTATCTTATGGGAGAGACACCTCTAGTGAACTGTGGACCCCGGTCCATTCTTTTACATTGAATACAATCTACTGCAATACTTGTTCTACTGTTCTCTGCAAACAATCATCATTGTCGGGGGAAGACCCCGGGTAGGGCAATGGACGCGGAGCAGCCGGCTGGCCACTGGCCGGCTCGCGGCAAAAGCCGGCTGAGGAGCAGCCGGCTGGCGCCGTGGCCGGCTGGTCCGGAAGCCGGGTGGCTCTAGGTCCTAGTCGGCCTGTCTACGGCCGCCAATGCTGTAACTGGGCCGGCTTCTACAAGCCATATCCGACTGGGGGTTTGTACCTCAGACCGACTCGAGGCTGGCGAGTCTTGCACAAGAAGGAACTGGGTTGGTGATCCGGGTTCCCAAAGTCCACGCTGACTTCATCTTCCGTAAAGCGCGGGGCACTGTGGAGCAATAGTGCCACGCGCCGGACAGGCCATCATGGTCTACGACGATCCGTACTGGCTACAGTGGCTGATGGCGACAGGGACACCTCCTCACCATGCCGCTGACCTTGGCAGCCGGATGGGACAGGCCATGAGGCCTCAACGGCTCCTGATGTCACTGCCTCGGGAAGGAGCGGAAGCCGGAGCCGGCCAAGCCGGCCAGTAAACTATAGGGTCTTATATGTAAAGTGCCGGTGCCTATATAAGCCGCACTACCCCCTCTCGTGCAGGGGATCGATCATTCTCACCTCACTTCCACCCCTAGCGCTGCCCTGCGAGAGAGACTCTAGTCTTCCTTAGCCTCCCAGGAGCAGCCGGACACAGCTCAAGGAGCAACCTTGTATTGTGTGATCATCATATACACTCTAGCAGGAGTAGAGGTGTTACCTCCATCGGAGGGCCTCGAACCTGGGTACGTCGCCGTGTCGTTCGTCCCCATACCCGCATCCGGATACCGCCGTGAGATCTCTCAGGAACCACCTTCGTTAGCCACCCTATGGCATATGCCGTGACGATACCACGACATTTGGCGCCCACCGTGGGGCCTTCAGCATCCTCGGCCGGTGTTTTCATCCGGACGGGCCTCACCACCACCACCGGCGAGCGAGTCGCTTCAGGCTTGATCTGGAGATTCGGCTCCCTCGACTGCGTCAGCGACAACGCTGGCTGCTTCGCCGACCGGCCCTTCCCAGCCGGCGGCAGCGTCATCTCCTTCGGCGGCCACGACGTCTACGTCGCCACCGTCGCACCGCCGCGCTACCCGCGGCAGGTGCTGCGCTGCGCAAGCCCTTCTCCGCGAGCCGGCAGCAGCGCTCCCGCCAGCCCCGCCGTCGTGCAAGTCATGATGGCTGGCGAGGAGCTCCGCACCAAGAACCCGCGCACCCGCGGCCCCAACCTGGAGCGCAACGTTGACCCCAACGCCTCCGGCTCGGGCCCAAAGGCGCCACCACCACCATCCCGACTGGATGAAGTCCGGGCAAAACTGAGCACCCCGCTCACGCCTGGCGCCGACCCCACCACCATCGAGGCGGATTTGGAGGCGCACCGCCAGCTCCTCCTCAAGCAAACAGAAGAACTGGCTGCTGCCAAGCGCCAGATGGAGATCACCCAGCGCGAGTACAACCGCGCCCATGGTCTCACTCCAGGCGGCGACGATCCCAGCCGAGCCGGCCAGATCCGCCGCAGGGGCCGCGACCTTGGCGCCGAGATCGCCCGCGACGGCGCTCCTTCGCCGACTCCGTCCGCGGAGCAACCCGTCTACAACACCCCCGACAAGAACATGCGCGCGGCACAAGCCGCCGCAGAAGAGCTGAACCACCTTGAAGGCGAAGAGTTACGCCGCCAGACCAAGCGGGTGACTGAGCTGCTCAACGCAGCCACCAGGCAGGCGGCCGACCCCAGGTATGTCAATGCCCCCAGAGCTTCCCACGCTCGTGGCGCTGCAGGCAACGACAGGGAAGGCGCCAGGGACACGGCCGAGTCCGCCTCCCCAGCACCAAGCCGGCACCGTGACTCCCGGGCCACGCACGCAAGCTCGAGCCGGCCGAGCCACCAGCCGAGCGGCAGCAGCCGCAGCCGGCCTCCCCCAAGCCGGAACCAGGAGCAAGACACCGAGCCCCGCCGCCAGCACCGGCCGGCTCCGGAAGCAAGCGGCGCACGCCAGCCGGCACGCTCCCGGCTGGGCCCGCGCATCGAGCCCGTCGACGCCAGAGACCGCCTCGATCGGCTGGTCGAATCCCGCATCGCGGAAGAGGAGGCACCGGCTTGCCCCAAGTGCTTCGGGCCCCGCATCGCCAACGAGCCCGTGCTCGACGGCTTCCAGCTCCCCCGCGACACGCCCAAGTACGACGGCACCGCCAAGCCGGAGGACTGGCTGCAGGACTACTCCACCGCAGTCGGCATCTCTCGAGGCAACAAGCATTGGGCGGTACGCTACTCCCCCCTGATGCTGGTCGGCTCCGCCCGCACCTGGCTCAACAACCTGCCAGCCGGCAGCATCAACGGCTGGCTGGATTTCGAAGAGGCCTTCGTCAGCAACTTCACCGGCACCTATCGCCGGCCGGGTCGCCCTCAGCAGCTTGAGATGTGCAAGCAGGGCCCGGACGAGACGGACCGCGCATACCTGACGCGCTGGTGCGAGATGCGCAACTCCTGCGAGGGTGTGCACGAGATCCAAGCCATCAGCTTCTTCATGGGAGGCTGCCGGCCCAACACCATGCTGTGGCACAAGCTGCGCCGCAGTGACCCCAAGTCGATGGCCGCCTTGATGGCCATCGCGGACAAGTACGCGCTGGCTGAGGAAGCCGGCAAGGCGCCGGCTGACATTTCACCGGCCCCAGCAAGAAGGGACAACAACAAGTCGGCTGAGCACAAGCCGGCAGACGGTGCCTCTCATGGCAGCCGGCGGGACAACTACCGCGGCAAGCGTCACAGCGACCAGCCGGACCGCCGGTACGGCTCCGCCCACGTAGCCGCCGTGGCAGACAATGCGGCAGGCGGCAGCCGCCGCCAGAAGCAAGACCGGCAGTGGAAGCCGAAGTACACCTTCGAGCAGATGCTCGATTCACCGTGCAAGTACCACAGCGGCAAGAACCCCTCCAACCACACCACCCGCGACTGCCACTTCATGAAGCGGCTGACAAGCGGTGAACCTCTCCCGCCTCCACCCCCGCCGCCTCCAGCCGGCGGGCCGGGTGGCGCAGCCGGCGCGGAGAACGCCAACCTCGAGCACCACGAGGCTAACCAAGTGCACCATGGCAGCCGATATCTGGCCGAAGATGCTACCTACATCATCTTCACCTCCGAGCCCGAGGACAAGACGAGCCAGCAGAGCCGTTCCCTCGAGGTCAACGCGGTCATACCGCCGGTCCCCCCAGTACCTAAACTGGTCAGAGCAGGCCATCACCTTTGATCGCCGCGACACACCGGCTGTCCTGCCGAAGCCGGGCAGCTACGCCATGGTCCTCGACCCCACCATCGGCACAACCCGGCGCAGCGTGCGTTTTTCGCGCATCCTCATCGACGGCGGCAGCAGCATCAACATCCTCTACTGCGACACCGCCCGCAAGCTAGGCATCCAGGAAGCCGAGCTGCGTCCCACCCCCACCGTCTTCCATGGCATCGTGTCGGGCCACTGCTGCCAGCCGATCGGCCAGATCACGCTGGAGGTGATGTTCGGGAAGCCGGATCACTTCCGCACCAAGAAGATCGAGTTCGAGGTAGTGGACCTCGTGAGTCCCTACCACGCGCTCCTGGGCAGGCCGGCCCTGACCAAGTTCATGGCGGTGCCCCACTATGGGTACCTGAAGATGAAGCTGCCTGGCCCCAAGGGGGTCATTACCATAGCCGGCGACTATCGTCGCTCCATGGACTGCGCCACGCAGAGCTCCAAGATGGCCCAGACGCTGGTCATCGCCACCGAGAAGCAGCTCATTCACGACGCCGTCACCCTCGCCAAGGCCGCGCAGACAGACATGCCGGCTGCGGGCAACCCGGCTGGGACGACTCACTTCCAGCCGGCCGACAACACCAAGAAGATCCTGCTGGACCCGGCGCAGCCGGACAAGTACGTCACCATCGGTGCCGGCTTGAGCAGGAAATAGGAAAGCGAGCTCACCAACTTCCTCCGTGAGAATCGGGACATCTTCGCATGGACTCCAAGAGACATGCCGGGTGTACCGAGGGAGTTGGCTGAGCACCACCTCCACGTCCGGCCTGAAGCCAAGCCGGTGAAGCAGCCTCTCAGGCGCTTCGCCGAAGAAAGAAGGAAGGCCATCGGTGAAGAAATCGCCCGGCTGCTGGCAGCCGGCTTCATCATGGAAGTGCTGCACCCGGACTGGTTGGCGAACCCGGTCCTAGTCTTGAAGAAGAACGGCTCCTGGCGCATGTGTATCGACTACACCAGCCTGAACAAGGCGTGCCCGAAGGATCCCTTCCCCCTGCCGCGCATAGATCAAGTCATAGACTCGACTGCCGGCTGTGAACTGTTGTCTTTTCTAGATGCCTATTCAGGCTACCACCAGATTCCTTTGAATCCGGATGATCAAATAAAGACTTCGTTCATTACCCCGTACGGGGCTTATTGCTACACGACTATGCCGTTCGGCTTGAAAAATGCAGGCGCCACCTACCAAAGGTGCATGCAAAAATGCTTGCAGGATCAAATCGGCAGAAACGTTCACGCATATGTGGATGATGTCGTTGTAAAGACCAAGGAGACGACTACCCTCCTTGATGACCTGAGAGAAACCTTCACCAATCTGAGAAGATTTCGGATGAAGCTCAACCCGGCCAAGTGCACATTCGGCGTGCCGTCTGGCCAGCTCCTTGGCTACCTCGTCTCTCAGCGAGGGATCGAAGCCAACCCGGAGAAGATCAGTGCCCTGCAGAAGATGGAACTGCCGCAGTGCCTCAAGGACGTCCAGAAGTTCGCTGGCTGCCTGGCTTCCTTGAGCCGCTTCGTCAGCCGGCTGGGGGAGAAGGCACTGCCCCTGTATCAATTAATGAAGAAGGCGGACAAGTTCGTCTGGTCACCACAGGCGGAGGAAGCCTTCCGTGACTTGAAGCGCGTGCTCTCAACCGCGCCAATCCTTGCAACGCCGGCTTCAATGGAGCCGATGCTGTTGTACATCGCAGCCACCAACCGAGTGGTTAGCGTTGTCCTGGTGATGGAGCGCAAAGAAGCCGGCAGGGAGCAGCTGGTTCAGCGCCCAGTCTATTACCTTAGCGAAGTGCTCTCCCAGTCAAAGCAAAACTACCCCCACTACTAGAAGGTCACCTACGGCGTCTACATGGCGGCCAAGAAGCTCAAGCACTACTTCCAAGAGCACCCCATCAAGGTGGTTGCCACAGCGCCCTTGGCGGAAATCATTGGCAGCAAAGACGCCAACGGCCGGGTTGCCAAATGGGCTCTGGAGCTAGCCGCCCACACCATCCTCTACGAGCCGCGCACAGCCATCAAGTCGCAGATCCTTGCGGACTTTTTCGTCGACTGGGCTGAGATGCAGTACCTGCCGCCTGTGCCGGATTCCACACATTGGAAGATGCACTTTGACGGCTCAAAGATGCGCAACGGCTTGGGAGCCGGCATCGTCATCACCTCTCCCAAGGGAGACCGGCTGGACTACGTCCTGCAGATCCACTTCGCCGCATCCAACAATGTGGCGGAGTATGAAGCGCTCATTCATGGGCTGAAGCTGGCCAAGGAGATTGGCGTGCGTCGCATACTCTGCTTCGGCGACTCCGACTTGGTCATACAACAAGCATCTAGCGACTGGGACGCGAAGGACGCCAACATGGCCTCATACCGCTTCCATGTCCAACAGCTATCCGGCTTCTTCGACGGCTGCGAATTCCACCATGTGCCACGAGCAAACAACGAGGCGGTTGACGCCTTGTCCAAGATTGGCTCAACCCGGCAAGCCATTCCGCCGGGCATCGCCTTGGCGGTTCTCAAGAAGCCGTCCATCATACCGTCACCGGACTCGGATTCAATATTCGTGCCGGCTGACCCGGGGGCTGCTTAGCCGAACCCGGGGGCTTCATCGCCCAAGTCGGGGGCTTCAAAGCCAAACCCGCCGGCTACCATGCCGAACCCGGGGACTTCTCAGTCCAACCCGGGGGCTTCATCGCCAAACTCGGGGGCTAGCAAGCCGAACCCGCCGGCTAGCAAGACGAACCCGGCGACCATGCAGTCGAATCCGGAAGCTCCCACGCAGGAGGCCCTGATGGTCAGCGTATTCGAGATAAGATGCGTACCTTCATGGGCACAAGAATTCCTCTCCTACCTCACCGACGGTGTGCTGCCTGATGATAGAGTCCAGGCCAGGCAGATTGAGAGAAGGGCCAAGGCCTATACAATCATCAACCACCAGCTGTACAAACGCAGCGTAAGTGGGGTGTTCCAGCGGTGCGTCGAGCCGGCTGAAGGGATTGAACTCCTACGGGAAATCCATCAAGGAGAGTGCGGACATCACGCCTCATCCAGAGCCATAGTGGCCAAAGCTTTCCGGCATGGTTTTTACTGGCCGACTGTGCTCAGGGACGCAGAAGAGTTGGTGAAGAAGTGCAACGGCTGTCAGCGCTTCACAAAGAAGAGACACCAGCCGGCTTCCGCCTTGAAAACCATCCCCATCACATGGCCATTTGCCGTATGGGGCTTGGATATGGTGGGACCGTTCAGAACAGCACGAGGCGGCATGACACATCTCTTGGTGATGATTGACAAATTCACCAAGTGGATCGAAGCCAAGCCAATCAAGAAGCTGGACGGCTCCACAGCCGTCACATTCCTCAAGGAAATCATCGTGAGGTTCGGCTACCCTCACAGCATCATCACCAACAACGGCAGCAACTTCTCCCAAGGCATCTTCTCTCGCTATTGCGGGGAAATGGGGATCCGGATGGCCCTAGCCTCTGTGGCGCACCCAGAGTCCAACGGACAAGTGGAGAAGGCTAACGGCTTGGTCCTAGCCGGCATCCGGCCCCGGCTGGTGGAGCCGCTCGAGCGAGCAGCCGGCTGCTGGATTGAAGAGCTGCCCAATGTGCTGTGGAGCCTGCGCACAACGACAAACCGCTCAGTCGGCTTCACGCCATTTTTTCTCGTATACGGGGCCGAAGCCGTCTTGCCGACTGATATCGAGCACGACGCGCCAAGGATCAAGCTGTACACTGAAGCCGAAGCCAACGAAGCTCGCAAAGATGGAGTCGACCTGGTCGAAGAGGCCCGGCTGCTGGCTGCGTCCAGATCTACCATCTACCAGCAAAGCCTCCGACGCTATCACAGCCGGAAGGTCCAGCCCTTAGCATTCCGAGAAGGAGACCTAGTGCTCCGGCTGATCCAGCGGACAGCCGGACAGCATAAACTGTCATCCCCATGGGAGGGTCCCTTCATCGTGAGCAAGGCAGTAGGCAATGATTCCTACTATCTCATAGATGCCCAAGAGGCTAAGAAAAACAAGCCGGACAAGGCTGACGAGGAGACTAAACGTCCCAGGAATGTCAACTTGCTCCACCCATTTTACACATGAGAGCAGGAATGTATGTATCCCTTGTACCCCTTTTGTAAGCTATGAAAAAGCACGCGCCAAGAGCGCCGTTTCCGACAAGTTTTTCGCGTTACTCTACTTTGTTTCGCCAATTGGCTTGAACCCTCTCACGCGGCCGGCTCAGTAACGTGATCCGGTTTCCGACAGCCGGCTTCCGCTCCAGCTACAGACCGCAACCCGGCTGTCCGGCTGGCGGGAGTAAGGCCTAGGGAGCCGGCACGCGGAAAACGACTAAGGGAAAGAGTAAAAGCGAGTTGACTTGTAACTTTTCATAAAAGTGCCGGATTGCCGAATTCAGCTCGTTCGACTGAAATACTGTCGGCCTCACCCAGCGGCCCGCTCTTGATTCGGCAACGGATCGCAAGTCGGACGTACGACCGGCAAGAGCACAGCCAAAGAGTGGGGCGGATGGGAAAAAGCGAACAAGTCGAAAGAAAGCAACTCGGCACACAAATGATTAACAAACACATTAAAGTGTGACATAATGAAAGGACGATAATATTCATACATATGCACCCGGCATCCCGGGGATTTAATAAATTGTCTTGGCAAAAGCAACAAAAGAAACAGGTAAACTAAGCAGCGGCTGGAGAAGGACCAGCCGGAGGAGCGTCGGCGGAGCCGGCTGCCGGGTCGTCTTCAGGCGCGTCTTCCGCCTCCTCATCCTCCGTCTCGTACTCACCATCAGACTGAGGGTTCGGGTCCGTGACGAAGAGGCCCTTGTCGACGAAGTCGGCGATGGCGCTGGCTCGGGCAAGCCGGGCGGTCTTATGTTCGGCCGGGAGCTTGTCCTCCACGCCGGCTCGCCGGTACTCGAGCTGCCCCAGGTCCACCTCGTTGTACCAGGAGAGGACAAAGGACAGCGCCATGTCGGCACCAGCGCGCGTGGTCGACTCCTTTCAGTCGAGGAAGCGATCCGGCGCCCGCTCCATCAAGGAGACGAGGTTGGAGATATCTTGCGGCACCGCCTCCGCGGGCCACAGCATCGGGACCAGCTCCTCAGCCGCCTTCCGGAGCTCCCAGCCAAGCTTGGTGATGGGCTCGACGCGAGCAGCCATGGACGCCATATAGTCCTCCATGGTGAAGTACTCCGAGCTGCCCTCGCTAGTCGTCCGCCTCCTGGTCTCGCGCGCAACGCCAACGGCTGCTAACGCCGCATCCTGCGTTTCCGGGAAGGCCGCTGCAAGAAGAAGCACGTCAGAATCATCGAAGCTGAAATAAGCTGAAAAATGCAAATTTTCGAAGTCCTAAAGTAGGCCAGGCGGCAGCCGGCAAGAGCCGACTGCCCCCAGTCCGAAGAGGGAAATTCCAAAAGCCAAAAGGAAAAGCCTGGCGGCAGCCGGCAAGAACCGACTGCCCCCATCCCAAAGATGGAGATAGCGAAGAAATCAGAGTTTCTGCCGCCGGCTGCCAACGAAAGCCGGCAGCCGACAGCCGAAAGCCAGCAAAGGGAAAGGAACAAAGAAATGCACTCACCCGACAGGCCGCGGTCGAGCGCGCCAATCTCGTCGACCCAGCGCTTGGCAGTGGCCGACAGCTCCGTGGTCTTGGCGGTGACCTCCTCCTGAAGCGCAAGCCGCTGCTTCTCCACCTCGGTCAACCGCCGGCCCAGATCCTCCACCTTCTCCTTCTCCGCCGTCCTAAGGGAGGCAAGCTCAGTGAGGTGGTTCTGCTCAAGCCGGCGCAGCCGCGTCAGCTCCTGCTCAGCCACCTTGAGCTTGGCGGCTGCAGATCGGCCCGCCTCCTCGCTCTCGGCGCACTGGGCGCGAGCAGCCCGGAGATCCACCTCCAGCCGCGGGACCTTGGCGGCTTCAGCTGCAAGGCAGCCGGAAAGAAACATCAGCCAACCAAGACTAAAAAGAAAGAAGACATCGAGTCGGAAGGAGAAAGATCTTACCCTTGACGGCCTCCAGCTCGCGAGCCAAGTCGGCCCGGTCCAGCTTGGCCTTGTGGTAGTGGGTCACGGCGCGGTTGTATAAGTTGGTGCGCCGATCCGCCACAGCCTAAGGAGAAAGAAAATCAGTCAGCTAGGCGAAACCCGGACCGGCTCCGAGCAGCCGGCCCACGCCTCGGAGGGCTACCAGGATGATAACCAAATCGAAAAACAGATGAAGCGCTTACCTTGCTGGCTTCCTCCACCTTGGCGACGTTGGCCGCGGCCTCGGCAGCCCTGGCCTTGAGGTTGGCCTGCAAGCTGGAGAAGAACATCTCCACCGATGCTTGGCCGGGATTCCCCTCCCGGCTGGTCACCTCGTAGGAGTCGGCGCGGAGCCACGCCTGCTCCATAGTGCCAGCCGAGCCAAGGCTGGAGTCGGAGGCGGACGGCACATGCAGAAGCCGAGCGCCCTTGGCCACGTGCAGGCCCTGCTGCGGCGCCGATGGGGCTCCCGTCCTCACCAGCGCGCGCGAGTCGGCGCCCTCCGTGCGCGCCGGCTCATCCCTTGCCGGCTCCTGCCTGGCCGGCTCCTCCGTCGTCGGCTCCGGCGGTGGCGGCGCTCCGGCGGCAGATGGCCCGGCCGGCGCAGTCACTTCGGCGCTCGAGGTGCCCCTCCGGGCTCTCCTCCAACACCACCACGCTTGGCCCGGCTCCGGCTCCGGTCGCAGCGGCGCAGCCCTGCCGGCTCCGGCTCCGGTCGAAGGCGGCATGCCCCGGCCGGCCCCGGCGGCCGGGTCCAGACGAGTCCGGCGCGCGGGAACATGTCGTCCAGCGTCGGCTGGCGCGTCGGCTCAGCCCACGTGCCGCGATCAGGCGCTGAGGCCAGCGGCACGGCGAAGGAAGGCGCCCCTACGGGAGGCGGAGTACCCGCAGGCGGCGGCGGCGTAGGTGCGCGCGATGGAGGCTGTGGCGTCGGCTCCCTCCTTTGGCGCGGAGGCGGCGACACGACGCGCGGGGTTTGCCGGGAGCCGCCGCCCTGAGCAAACTTGATGGGGGCCCTAGCCGGACAAACAAGGAGAAGATAAGCATAAAGAGTAAGGAAAGAAAAGGAATCAAACAAGAGAAGAAGAGAATTCACCCGGCCTGCTTCGGAACCTTCTTCGGCTGCTGCCGGCGGAGCTTCTTCGCCTTCGCCTCCAAGGCGGCAGTGGAGCGGGGGTCGCCGACCCGCTTCTTCCCCTTGGGCGCCGAAGTCGCCGTGGTGCTTGGCGGCCTCGCGCGCAGGGGCACGGCGGGGATTGGCCCGTGGCGGACGTCGCCGGCTCCTCGTCCTCCTGCTGCTCCGGTGAAGGGGGCGGATTGTGCTCCCCCTGGCCGCCTAGGTCAGGCGCCTGCAGCAGGTCGTCGTCGCCAGCCTGGTCGCCGGCTTGGTCAGCCGGATCGGCGTGATCCGGCGTCCACCTCCTTGTCGCCAGGTCGCCGTCCTCGACGTTCTGGCGGTCGAAGAGCTAGAAAAAACAGAAGACATGAGCAAACAGCAAGCCGGAAGTCGGCAGAAAGAAAGGGAAGTCGGCCTCGCAGCCGCAAGCCGGAAGTCGGCGAAAACATAGAGCTTACCAGCTCGGGTTGGTGGTCCCTGTCGTGGGGCGCCAGCCCGTAGTTCCACTCGTCCGGCACGTTCGCCTTGGTGATGTTGTTCACCCGGCGGGCCACCTGGCCCTTGGAGAGCAGCGTCTTGGACGTCCGGTTCGGGTCGAACCGGCCGGACATGTGCCCGATCTTCTGGGTGCGCATTTGGAGCGGCAGCACCCGGCGCTCGGCGATGGTGCAGAGGAGGTCCTCGGCGGTCAGCCCGTTCCTGACGGCCGCCCCCAGGAAGTCCCAGAGCTGATTCACCTCAGCGTCCGGATCCGCCGTGCGGGCGTTGTAGCTCCAGTTGATCCGGCCGACTGGAGGAGTCGGGTTGAACTCCGGCAGGTTGATCCGGTCGACGAGCTGGCCCTCGTTGCGCATGTAGAAGAACGACATCTGCCAATTCTTCACCGAGTCAACGGTTGGAATTTTGGGGAAGGGCGTACCTGGCCGGGTGTAGATCGAGGCGGCGCCGCAGGCTCGCAGGCGGCCGTCGGTGGTCTGTGCCTTGAGGTAGAAGAGCCGGCTCCAAAAGTCTATGTCCGGCCACAAGCCGGCGTAGGCCTCCATGAAGGCCACATAGCAGCTGAGGAGGATGCAGGCGTTGGCCGGCAGATGATGCGGCTGCAAGCCGAAGTTGTCGAGGAACTGGCGGAAGAAGGTGGATGCCGGCAGGCCCAGCCCGCGATCGAGATGCGCGCCGAAGACGACGCGCTCGCCGGCCCTCAGCTCGGGCTCCGTCTCCGCGCCAGGCGCCCTCGTGACCACCGACGATGGGATCCGGCGAAGCCGCACCAGCCGCTCGATGTCGTCCTCCCTAATGTATGACCCCCTCCACGATCCGCTGGCGGAGGCCATCGTCGAAGAAGAAGAGGAAGAGGACCATGAGAGACGGAATGGCGAGGAGGAACCTTGCAACGGCGGCGGCGACGACGGTGGTGGAGGGCGCACGGTTGAAACGCGGGGCCCCATGGCGCCGGCTCATCGGAGTAGCGGCGGCGGATTGGTGGAGACGCGCTCGCCGGAGGTCGCCAGTGGAAAACGTTCGCCGGAGCAGCAAGAGACTCGAGCGCGAAGAAGAGAGCGAGAGGAGCGGAAGCGCGAGGAAGACGAAGTGAGGCAGTGGCCGCCTCGGTACCCTCCCCCGCGGCATTTATAGCCACCCGCGGCGGGCGGTTAGCCTCCAAGTGGCGATCGTGGCCACGTCGCCCGGATCTTCTGCGCATTAACTCCCCCCACGACCGCTGCCGTTACCGGAAACTGCCACACCACGTCGCCCACGACCGCACCGAATCCGGAGGGGACATTGATGTGACCAGACGAACCGGCGGCAGAGCCCAAGCGTCAGACCGGTCAAGTTGGGTGCAGGACCCGAGGCGGCGGAGACTCCGACGCGCCGCAAGCCGGAGCCGGACACTAAATTCAACTCGGACCAAAAGTCATCCAGCAAGGCGGAGACACCACCAGAACTTGTGAGAAAGCAAAAGCTGCATAAGTGTAAATATTGGCCGGCTAGAAGCAGCCGGCCGAAACGAGCCAGATGAGGGCGCAGCCGGCTGAATGGAAATTCTCAGCCGGCCCCTCCAAGTGCCGTAAAGTATATTCAAGAAGCCAGGAAAACCTGCCTAGGTCCTTCTAAACGCAGGACCTTGCCAGCTTCGGGGGCTAATGTCGGGGGGAAGACCCCGGGTAGGGCAATGGACGCGGAGCAGCCGGCTGGCCACTGGCCGGCTCGCGGCAAAAGCCGGCTGAGGAGCAGCCGGCTGGCGCCGTGGCCGGCTGGTCCGGAAGCCGGCTGGCTCTAGGTCCTAGTCGGCCTGTCTACGGCCGCCAATGCTGTAACTGGGCCGGCTTCTACAAGCCATATCCGACTGGGGGTTTGTACCTCAGACCGACTCGAGGCTGGCGAGTCTTGCACAAGAAGGAACCGGGTTGGTGATCCGGGTTCCCAAAGTCCACGCTGACTTCATCTTCCGTAAAGCGCGGGGCACTGTGGAGCAATAGTGCCACGCGCCGGACAGGCCATCATGGTCTACGACGATCCGTACTGGCTACAGTGGCTGATGGCGACAGGGACACCTCCTCACCATGCCGCTGACCTTGGCAGCCGGATGGGACAGGCCATGAGGCCTCAACGGCTCCTGACGTCACTGCCTCGGGAAGGAGCGGAAGCCGGAGCCGGCCAAGCCGGCCAGTAAACTATAGGGTCTTATATGTAAAGTGCCGGTGCCTATATAAGCCGCACTACCCCCTCTCGTGCAGGGGATCGATCATTCTCACCTCACTTCCACCCCTAGCGCTGCCCTGTGAGAGAGACTCTAGTCTTCCTTAGCCTCCCAGGAGCAGCCGGACACAGCTCAAGGAGCAACCTTGTATTGTGTGATCATCATATACACTCTAGCAGGAGTAGAGGTGTTACCTCCATCGGAGGGCCTCGAACCTGGGTACGTCGCCGTGTCGCTCGTCCCCATACCCGCATCCGAATACCGCCGTGAGATCTCTCAGGAACCACCTTCGTTAGCCACCCTATGGCATATGCCGTGACGATACCACGACAATCATCCACACTATACATCTAATCCTTAGTTACAGCAAGCCGATGAGATTGACAACCTCACTGTTTCATTGGGGCAAAGTACTTTGGTTGTGTTGTGCAGGTTCCACGTTGGCGCCGGAATCCCTGGTGTTGCGCCGCACTACATCTCGCCGCCATCAACCTTCAACGTGCTTCTTGACTCCTACTGGTTCGATAAACCTTGGTTTCTAACTGAGGGAAACTTACTGCTGTACGCATCACACCTTCCACTTGGGGTTCCCAACGGTCGCGTGCTGTACGCGTGTCAATGAGGCTTGCAACTTGTAAGATATAATTTACATAACACATATGCTTTATTACTACCATTGAAAAAATTGTTTCTTGTTTTCAAAACCAAAGCTCTAGCACAAATATAGCAATCAATGCTTCCCTCTGCGAAGGGCCATTCTTTTACTTTTATGTTGAGTCAGTTCACCTATTTCTCTCCATCTCAAGAAGCAAACACTTGTGTGAACTGTGCATTGATTCCTACATACTTGCATATTGCACTTGTTATATTACTTTGCATTGACAACTATCCATGAGATATACATGTTACAAGTTGAAAGCAACCGCTGAAACTTAATCTTCCTTTGTGTTGCTTCAATACCTTTACTTTGAATTATTGCTTTATGAGTTAACTCTTATGCAAGACTTATTGATGCTTGTCTTGAAGTACTATTCATGAAAAGTCTTTGCTATATGATTCATTTGTTTACTCATGTCATTTACATTGTTTTGATCGCTGCATTCATTACATATGCTTACAATAGTATGATCAAGGTTATGATGGCATGTCACTCCAGAAATTATCTTTGTTATCGTTTACCTGCTCGGGACGAGCAGAAACTAAGCTTGGGGATGCTGATACGTCTCCGACGTATCGATAATTTCTTATGTTCCATGCCACATTATTGATGATATCTACATGTTTTATGCATACTTTATGTCATATTTATGCATTTTCCGGCACTAACCTATTAACGAGATGCCGAAGAGCCAGTTGTTGTTTTTCTGCTGTTTTTGGTTTCAGAAATCCTAGTAAGGAAATATTCTCGGAATTGGACGAAATCAACGCCCAGGGGCCTATTTTCACACGAAGCTTCCAGAAGACCGAAGGGAAGACGAAGTGGGGCCACGGGGCGCCGCCACACTAGGGCGGCGCGGCCCAAGGGGGGCCCGCGCGGCCCTAGCATGTGGGGCCCCCGTGACGCCTCCTGAACTGCCCTTCCGCCTACATATAGTCTTCGTCGCGAAACCCCCAGTACCGAGAGCCACGATACGGAAAACCTTCCAGAGACGCCGCCGCCGCCAATCCCATCTCGGGGGATTCAGGAGATCGCCTCTGGCACCCTGCCGGAGAGGGGAATCATCTCCCGGAGGACTCTTCACCGCCATGGTCGCCTCCGGAGTGATGAGTGAGTAGTTCACCCCTGGACTATGGGTCCATAGCAGTAGCTAGATGGTCGTCTTCTCCTCATTATGCTTCATTGTCGGGTCTTGTGAGCTGCCTAACATGATCAAGATCATCTATCTGTAATGCTATATGTTGTGTTTGTTGGGATCCGATGGATAGAGAATACTATGTTATGTTGATTATCAATCTATTACCTATGTGTTGTTTATGATCTTGTATGCTCTCCGTTATTAGTAGAGGCTCTGGCCAAGTTTTTACTCTTAACTCCAAGAGGGAGTATTTATGCTCGATAGTGGGTTCATGCCTCCATTAAATCTGGGACAGTGACAGAAAGTTCTAAGGTTGTGGATGTGCTGTTGCCACTAGGGATAAAACATTGATGCTATGTCCGAGGATGTAGTTATTGATTACATTACGCACCATACTTAATGCAATTGTCTGTTGTTTTCAACTTAATACTGGAAGGGGTTCGGATGATAACCTGAAGGTGGACTTTTTAGGCATAGATGCATGCTGGATAGCGGTCTATGTACTTTATCGTAATGCCCAATTAAATCTCACAATACTCATCATATCATGTATGTGCATGGTCATGCCCTCTTTATTTGTCAATTGCCCAACTGTAATTTGTTCACCCAACATGCTATTTATCTTATGGGAGAGACACCTCTAGTGAACTGTGGAGCCCGGTCCATTCTTTTACATCGAATACAATCTACTGCAATACTTGTTCTACTGTTCTCTGCAAACAATCATCATCCACACTATACATCTAATCCTTTGTTACAGCAAGCCTGTGAGATTGACAATCTCACTGTTTCGTTGGGGCAAAGTACTTTGGTTGTGTTGTGCAGGTTCCACGTTGGCGCCGGAATCCCTGGTGTTGCGCCGCACTACATCTCGCTGCCATCAACCTTCAACGTGCTTCTTGGCTCCTACTGGTTCGATAAACCTTGGTTTCTTATTGAGGGAAAACTTGCCGCTGTACGCATCACACCTTCCTCTTGGGGTTCCCAACGGACGCGTGCTGTACGCGTATTAGCCAACAGGGCCTATCCTGACCAGGGATGATGCTGGAAAGAAGAAGGGGGAGAGCCACAAGACCAGCGGCTTCAATGACGACGAGGACAAATGTTTGTGCGATGCGTGACTCGCCACCAACCATGACTGCATAAATGGTGTCCAGTAAAAGGGCAAGGTCTACTGGGCCAACATGGTCCAAGAGTACGAATAGAGAAAACGTCACAAGCCCTACGAGATGCGCAACGAACGCACAGAAGAGTCCATCAGAAAAAGATGGAACTACATCAAACAAGAGACCTCCAGGTTCTGCGCCGCCGTCGATCATGTTGTTGCCCACCCCGAGAGCAGCACGGGCGTGATGGCACTAGTAAGTAACGGGTATCTTGATTCCATCCATCTATTGCGGTATTTAGCATATCATAAACCTAACTTTTAGCTATTAGGTACCAAGGGCCTTGGAGAAGTTCAAGGCAACACATAAGAAGGGCTTCTATATGGTCCATTGTTGGGAGAAGCTGAAGGAGGCGCTGATAGTGGTTAATAACAACGCTAAAAAAATCTTGATACGTTGGGACTCCAAGTGCAGAGTGTTGTATCAAGGGAGTATCTGCCCCACAAGGGTGACTCGAGGGTTTATATTGAACTCTCGGGGAACTGGATGGAAGAGTATTATCTTCTCTCTTCTGCAAGTAAAATAAATGCCTTATGTCCCCAACTCGATCGTGTGGTTATCAAGCACAAGGTTTCGCGTAAGTAAATAACACAAGTAATAAAACAAGTAGAAACTAAACTAGACAAAGTAACTAGGTAAAAATTGTAAAGAGATTGATTATTTTGGTGTTTTGGATGCAAATAAGAAATTTTGAATTTTCAGAATAAAATAGTGCAGCAAATAGAAACAATGTAAAAGCAATATAAAGGTGTTTATTATGAGAAAGGTGGACCGGGGTTCATGGGTTCACTCGATTATTCTCTCGTAAAGTTATTGTGGACAAAAAGCAATTCATCAATGAGATATGAAGGTACAAATAATATTATATGTAAGATCAGAATTAATATGGGCATCACGTCCTATCATAGTAGAGATGATGCAACACACCTCTCTTATGCTCCACAAGAAAGAAACTTTATCAATCTTGTATTAAGAATTAACAGAGCATAGCAGTAAGTACTTTGCCATGAAGTTTGAATATCAAATATGCTACCTTGAACAAACAAGATCATCGTTGAAGTCACATGATGAACATAGCACATGCATTCACTTTACCCCTAGTGAGGTAGCAAAAGAAGGGAAAATCCATAATAGATCATGAACATATTGTCACTATCCAATCACTAAAACCATGCTACTCCATCTAACCACTACATGAAATTCGGTCTATTGCCACAAAAAATATCGCTATGACTACTTTTCGTGGGAATATATTCCAATATTACCATGAACTCTCTGGTTGTGGTAGTAGGACACCCATATTTCCATGACTTCTTTTGGTCGCGATAAATTTTCATTTTGTTGCGGTAGAGGACTCCTATTGCAACAAAATGTATCGAGGTTGGAATACAATCGCGATTTTGCGAAAACTAAGCTCCGTTGCGCGAGGCAACCATTATGTTGCCTTAGAGGCTAGGTCTTACAATGTAAGAAATATGTTTTTTTGCCTCAGTTGTATCTTTCGGCAATAACTATTGTTTACTGCGACAATGGATCATATGGTAATAGGTTTATCATACTGCAACAATCACTTGTTGCTGCGAAAATAATCAATGTTTTGCAACGAAAAAGTTCACAACATAGCTTAACAGGCCTCCTGGGTAGGGTCCTTTATCAATATTGCAATTTTCTTAGGATAACAATTTATGTATGGTCCAGTATCTCAGTTCGGCGAGCCATTTTTTTTACAAGTTTTTTGCAACCGTAAACCTTAAACAGACCTCCTGGGCTTAGCACCAAAGCATAATTAAAATTTATTTAGGAGATATGTTCTTATATGGTCCAGTATCTTCACTTCTGTCACCGATTTTTTGGTCAAATTATTCTTGTCCCACCAACAATGGGAGAAACAAATAAATATGATGCTAAAATTTTGTTACGTAGGTGATCGAACACATGATCTCACAAAGAGCTCGATCAACAAAGGCAGTAGAGCACAGATCAATTCATTTAAACTATCCCCTCATGATCAGAGCAACACAAGAATACACCAGTACACATACAGAGAAAGTGGAACAAGTGACAGTACTGAATAATCAATCAAGAACTCATATAAGATGCAATTTTACTAGTACATTTATCATTGAAATTCGTAACTACTAAACACTGAAACTTTGGAGCATTTAAAATCAAATTATATTGTTACACGATCTTTGAAGCACATAAATGTGTCCATGATCATGGCAAAACATTGAAGCCAAACAGTCTAGAGACAACCTACACAAAGAATCCTGGGTCATCATTCAATTCATCTTATCCCAAAGGACCAACATGGCCATCATTTACGTAAGCCTCATCATCATCCGTATCAGCATCATATTCGACTTGATCTTCATCGAACTCAGCAGGTCTTAGACTTTTTATGAATGAAACATCAATGTGCGTTCCTTCATCATCATTTCTGCACCAACTAGTGATCGCGTCAGGTACATCAAATTCTGGAACTGTAATTCCTGCATCAGCGACCTCCTGTACATCTGCGTTAGCATGTTCATGGCCTTCTGCAGCATCATCAAGGTTTGCATCATTTAAAACAGAAGGAGCAAACACATTGCGTGGATTCATTTTAATAGCACTTGCCCAATTAGGGTTCTTCACATCTCCCACGTAGAAAACCTGTTCAGCTTGGATGCCTAGAATGTAAGGGTCTGCCTTGAATCGGAGTATAGTAGTGCCAAGGTCAATAATTCCATATATGTCCTTCTTATACCCCTTACTCTGATTTCTATTGGTAGGAGGCACGTCGAACCAGTCACACTGCAATAGAACAACCTCCTTATCAGGAGGAAAGTCAAGAAATATGATTTTCTTTATCACCCCATAAACATAAGTACTTCCATTGCTTCCTTGAACATTGACTACGATGCAAAAAAGAAGAGTTTAAAATGGACCTTCTTGATCGGATCCAGGAGAATACTGAAGGATGGGAGAACGACAAAGATAGAGAGTCAGGTATAAACTATGATTATAAATGCATTGAAGCTTTTATGGATACTGATAAATTTCGTAATATGAGTGCTACTTATGGTCTTGATTCTCAAGTCGTTGCAAATCTTTATAAAGCTTTTGCCTCTCATTATGAATTGCCTAAGAAGAATTTTGATAAGTATCATGAACCGTATAAGGATAAAATTGATTCATCTATAAATAAATGTGTTGTAATTGAAACTGTTGATCATGTTATTCCTGAAGCTTATATTGAAAAAACTCCTTTCCCTGCTAAAATGAAGGAGTATTCTGCTATAAATAGTGCGGTTAATAAAAGTGAAAAGAAACCTATAGAACCTGAAGAGCAAATAAAAGTTGAACCTGCTATTGCAATAGTTAAAGATCTTGTGACTGAATATGTGGAAGATGGTCATATTATTTTCTGTGAAGATGCTTCTAATATTGTTTCACATCCTAATAAGTCTAGGAAAACTAGTGTTCCTGTGCTATCTGTTAGAATTGGTGATCATTGTTATTATGGTTTATGCGATATTGGTGCAAGTATTAGTGCTATTCCCTATGAGCTTTACACGGAGATCATGCATGAAATTGGTTCCTGCGAACTTGAAGATATTGATGTGGTTATTCGGCTAGCTAATAGAGAAACTATCTCTCCAATTGGTATTGTTCGAGATGTGGAAGTTCTATGTGGTAAGATTAAATATCCTGCTGACTTTTTGGTACTTGGTTCTGCTGCTAGTAAGTATTGTCCTATCATTTTTGGTAGACCTTTTCTAAATACTTGTGGAGCTGTTATAGATTGCAAGAAATAGAAAATTTTGACTAAATTTGCTGGTGAATCTTATGAGTTTAATTTCTCTAAATTTGCCAAAACTCCTTATAAAGCTGATTCGCCTAATAATGATTTTAGAGTTGAACAGTGTGCATCTATTGCTCTTGCTCCTAATAATCCTTTGCAGCAACATTTGGAGAATAGTGAGAGTGAAGTCTTTAGGGAAGAAAGAAATGAGCTTGATGAAATTTTCCTTCGTCAACCTATTCTTAAGCATGATTTACCGGTAGAAGATCTAGGTACAACACTACCACCGAAAGAAGATCCTGTTTTTGATTTAAAACCATTGCCTGATAATCTTAAATATGCTCATATTGATGATAAGAAAATATATCCTGTTATTATTAGTTCTAAGCTTTCAGAGATTGAGGAAGAAAGGTTATTGGAAATATTAAAGAAACACCGAGGAGCTATTGGCTACACTCTTGATGACTTGAAGGGGATTTCTCCCTCTATTTGCCAACATGCCATTAATATGGAAGATGATGCAAAGCCTGTTGTTGAACATCAGCGTCGTCTAATTCCTAAGATGAAGGATGTGGTAAGAAATGAGGTATTAAAACTTCTTGAAGCTGGTATTATATATCCTATTGCTGATAGTAGATGGGTTAGTCCTGTGCATTGTGTTCCTAAGAAAGGAGGAATGACTGTTGTACCTAATGATAATGATGAGCTCATCCCTCAAAGAGTAGTTGTAGGGTATAGAATGTGCATTGATTATCGAAAAGTTAATAAAGTTACTAAGAAAGATCATTACCCTTTACCTTTTATTGATCAAATGTTAGAAAGGTTGTCTAAAAATACTCATTTTTGCTTTCTTGATGGTTATTCTGGGTTTTCACAAATTGCTGTTAAAACTAAGGATCAAGAGAAAACCACTTTTACTTGTCCCTATGGAACTTATGCTTATAGACGTATGCCTTTTGGTTTATGTAATGCTCCTGCTACTTTTCAAAGATGCATGTCTGCTATTTTTCATGGCTTTTGCGAGAATATTGTGGAGGTATTCATGGATGATTTTTCTGTCTATGGGAATTCTTTTGATAATTGCTGGCGAACCTTGATAAAGTTTTGCAGAGATGTGAAGAAACTAACCTTGTTCTTAATTGGGAGAAATGCCACTTTATGGTTAATGAAGGAATTGTATTGGGACATAAAATTTCCGAGAGAGGTATTGAAGTTGATAGAGCTAAAGTTGAAGCAATTGAGAAGATGCCCTATCCTAGGGATGTTAAAGGTATTCTTAGTGTTCTTGGTCATGCTGGGTTTTATAGGAGGTTTATTAAAGATTTCTCCAAGATTTCAAAGCCTCTTACTAATCTTCTTCAAAAAGATGTACCTTTTGTTTTTGATGATGATTGTAAGGAAGCTTTTGAAACTCTAAAGAAAGCCTTAACAACTTCTCCTATAGTTGAACCTCCTGATTGGAACTTACCTTTTAAAATTATGTGTGATGCTAGTGATTTTGCTGTAGGCGCTATTCTTGGACAACGAGTAGATAAAAAATTGAATGTTATTCATTATGCTAGTAAAACTCTTGATGCTGCTCAAAGAAATTATGCTACTACTGAAAAAGAATTGTTAGCTGTAGTCTTTGCTTGTGATAAGTTTAGATCCTATATTGTTGATTCAAAAGTTACAATCCATACTGATCATGCTGCAATTAGATACCTAATGCAAAAGAAAGATGCTAAGCCAAGGCTTATTAGATGGGTGCTTCTGTTGCAAGAATTTGATTTGCATATTATAGATAGGAAAGGTGCTGATAATCCTGTTGCTGATAATTTGTCTAGATTGGAAAATATTGCTTATGATCCTGTTCCTGTTAATGATAGTTTTCCAAATGAACAATTGGCTGTAATAAAGGTGAGCTCGCGAGATAGCTCTTGGTATGCTGATTATGCTAACTTTATTGTTTCCAAGTACTTGCCTCCAACCTTTTCAGCCCAGCAAAGGAGGAAATTCTTTTATGACTTGAGGCATTATTTTTGGGATGACCCACACTTATATAAAGAAGGAGTGGATGGTATTCTACGAAGATGTGTTCCCGAATATGAACAACAAGAGATATTGAGTAAATGTCATGGTAGTGCTTATGGAGGACATCACGCCGGAGATAGAACTGCACAAAAGGTTCTACAATCAGGTTTTTATTGTCCAACTCTCTTCAAAGATGCAAGGAAGTTTATTTTATCCTGTGATGAATGTCAAAGGGTTGGTAATATCTCCAGACGCAATGAAATGCCTATGAATTATACTTTTGTTATTGAACCATTCGATTGTTGGGGATTTGACTTCATGGGACCTTTCCCTTCTTCAGAAGGTAACACTCATATACTTGTCGCCGTTGATTATGTTACTAAATGGGTGGAAGCTATACCCACAAAAAGTGCTGATGGTGAGACCTCTTTAAGAATGCTTTTAGATATTATTTTTCCTAGATTTGGAGTTCCTAGATATCTTATGACTGATGGAGGTTCTCATTTTATTCATGGTGGTTTTAGAAAAACTCTTGCTAAATATGGTATTAATCATAGAATTGCTTCCGCTTATCATCCTCAAACTAGTGGGCAAGTAGAACTATCAAATAGAGAGATTAAATCTATCTTGCAAAAGACTGTTAATAAATCTAGAAAGAATTGGGCTAGTAAATTGAAGGAAGCACTATGGGCTTATAGAACTGCTTATAAAAATCCCATGGGTATGTCACCGTATAAAATGGTTTATGGAAAAGCTTGTCATTTACCTTTAGAACTAGAGCACAAAGCTTATTGGGCTGTAAGAGAACTAAATAAAGATCCTAAACTTGCCGGTAAGAAGAGATTGCTACAATTGAGTTCTCTAGATGAATGGAGAAATGAAGCTTATGAAAATGCTAAACTCTTTAAAGAGAAAGTTAAGAAATGGCACGATAGAAGAATTATCAAAAGAGAATTTAATTTTGGGGATAAAGTCCTATTGTATCGGTCTCGTCTCAGATTCTTTGCAGGGAAATTACTCTCAAAGTGGGAAGGACCATATGTCATTGTGGAGGTGTATCGTTCAGGAGCAATTAAAATTAGTTCTCTCCAAGGCGATGCCACACAAGTGGTGAATGGACAAAGACTCAAGCATTATATCTCAGGTGATTCTTATAATGAAGATGTTGATGTTATTCGAGTGGTAACTCCGGAAGCTTTCATCAAAGGTCAAATTGACAGTCCGGCAGAGTTCGACTTCGAATAGGTAACAGTACTGGTAATAAAAAGTTCGCGTTTAACTTTCCGAACAATGTTTTTGCTGTTTTTGGAAAATATGAAAAACTACGAGATCGAAAAGGAGTGGAGGAGACGCACGAGGGTGTGCCCCCATAGGCCGGCGCGGGCCCCAGCCTGGCCGCGCCGCCCTACGAGGTGGCTCCCTCATTGCCCCTCTCCGACTCTGGTTCGATCTGGTACTTTCCTTTTGTCGCAAAAATTTATTCTATATAATCCCCCGGACCCCTGGAGGTCCGTATATCATTTTCTCGACGTGTTTTGTTTCGAGCTGTTTTACGCAGATCTGTCCTTGATCTAGAAGCACCATGGCCTCCAACAACAAGGGCAAGGGGCTTTCGGAGGAAGAAGTGAAGAAGATGTCATCAAAGCAAGGGCAATAAGCCGTTGGGAGTAAGCAAATCTTGGTGGGATCTGTTGACACTCGACGTTCTTTTTCTCATAACTTGCAGGGACCCTTACCACCTGCTCCTAGCCTCGACTCTTTCCCTCTTTTGGAAGAAGCTTTACGGGTTACCGATGAGTTTTGTAATCAATATCGTGCTCTGAGAAGGGAAGTGGAGATACTTCAGGAGGAGAATCACCGACTTCGAAGAATGCTAGAGCGATTCCTTACTCCCATCAAGGTTGTCCCATCATCACCACCACCGCCGAAGGAGTAATTCATCATCGGTATTGGCATCCCCTTGGTTTGTTCCAAGCTTGGGGGAGTGCCGCGGTATCACATCATCACTATCTTTTACTTTTTACTGTCAAGTAGTGTCATATCATGAGTAGGGAAGTTATCGTATAAGATGAGTTGCAGTGTGGAAGTATCTCTCCTTTAGTTGGTTGTCTATGTATCCCTTGGTGTGAGTTATCGTTATGGAATATTAATGAGAAGTCTTATCATTTACATATTGCACATCTTATTTTAGTTTGCAATCTATATTATATGATTGATCTTGTTATTAGTATTGGTATCACTTTGGGAGCATTGAATAAATCTATTTGGTTTTGGCAAACTTAGCATTGGTCAATAGCAACAACACTTTGAGGTTTAAGTAGAAAAGATAAATACATGTAGTTGTTCCATTGTCTTCCTTTCTTGTTAGCTCTTAGCTTATTACTCTGAATTTAAAATTATTTGTGCTTACAAGGAAGATGCATGATTGTTTCTATCACATGTATATTTGTTTGTTTCCCTCAACTCTTATGCTTGCTAATTAACCTTGCTAGCCAAAAACCTGTACTGAGAGGGCATGCTTCTCGTGCATCCAAACTTTAACCCAAACCTATGGCATTTGTGTCCACCATAACTACCTACTACATGGTATTTCCTGCCATTCCAAGTAAATACTTCGTGTGCTACCTTTAAACAATTCAAAATTTATCATCCCTTATTTGTGTCAATGGTTTATAGCTCATGAGGAAGTATGTGGTGTTTTATCTTTCAATCTTGTTGGGCAACTTTCACCAATGGACTAGTGGCTTCATCCACTTATCCAATAACTTTGCAAAAAGAACTGGCAATGGGGTTCCCAGCCCCGATTAATTAACCTTCATAATTTTACAAATAGACACTCCTCCATGGTATGTGATTTTTGGAAGGCACCCAAGGATTCGGTTAGCTATGGCTTGAGAAAGCAAAGGTGGGGAGGAGTGTCATCTAAATAAAACTAAAATAAAAAGACACTCCTTCATGGTATGAGAATGATTGGAAGGCACCCGAGGATTCGGTTAGCCATGGTTTGTGAAAGCAAAGGTTGGAAGGAGTGTCAACCAAAAATAAAACTTTATGGGAGCCGCTCTTTGAGAGTTTGTCTGGCAATGGGGTTAGAGTACCCGCTACCATTCGTTGACAACAACAAACACCGCTCAAAATGTTACTTTTATGCTCTCTATATGATTTCAAAACTGAAAAAGCTCTAGCACATGATTTAATCCCTGCTTCCCTCTGTGAAGGGCCTGTCTTTTACTTTATGTTGAGTCAGTAAACCTATTTCCTTCCATCTCAAGAAAGCATTTGAGTTGTTGTGATCAAACCATTTATATTGTGATCTACTTAATCATGCCTTATACTCTTCCTTGTTTAGTACAAGTTTTATCTGAATGAATATAGATTTGAAAGTTATCAATGATCATGAGGAGATTATTATGATTGAGTATGCAAGTTGTGCCATATAAGCTTTAACATAATCTGTTAATTGTTCTCTGACCAAGAACGAAGTTTGCCATCACCAATTATGATTTCTTATGCACCTTTATTTGTGATTACCTTCTACTTGTTCCAAGTTGAATTATATGAGGAAGTTGTTCACTAGAATGTCTTATGTGAATTAATATGATGCTTCTTGTCCGTATTTTATTTATCGACTCTTCACTCCATAAACATGTGGTCCTGTTTACCGAGTTCAGTTTCACTTGGGGACAAGCGAAGTCTAAGCTTGGGGGGAGTTGATACGTCCATTTTGCATCACTATTTTATATCATAATTTGCTGTTATTCATTGATATATTTCATATTTAGAGGTGATACTTATGTTATTTCATCTATTTTTCATGTTTCATGATTATTGGAGGATCGCGCACCGGAGTCAGGATTCTGCTGGAAAAAACATCGTTAGAATGCAATATTTCGGAAGATCAACAATTGACGGAATTTATATGAAAAATCCTAATTTTCCAGAAGACGAAGAGAGCCAAAAGGAGGAGCCGAGGAGGGCCGCCATGGGCCCCCCTCATAGGCCGGCGCGGGCCCTGCCCTGGCCGCGCCACCATGTGGGGAGGGGGCCCACAGCCTCCTCTGGCCTCCTCTCCTTCGCGTACTTCTTCATCCCGAAAACCTAAGCTCCAGAGGATAGTCGCGAAGAGTCACAGCCGCCTCTGCGGGGCGGAAAACACCAGAGAGAAAAGAGCTCTCTGGCAGGCTGAAATCTGCCGGGGAAATTCCCTCCCGGAGGGGGAAATCGACGCCATCGTCACCGTCATCGAGCTGGACATCATCTCCATCATCATCACCATCATCTTCATCATCATCACCGCCGTCTCCACCGCTGCACATCGTCACCGCTGTAACAATTAGGGTTGGATCTTGATTGTTTGATAGGGGAAACTTTCCCGGTATTGATTTCTACTTGTTATTGATGCTATTGAGTGAAACCATTGAACCAAGGTTTATGTTCAGATTGTTATTCATCATCATATCACCTCTGATCATGTTCCATATGATGTCTCGTGAGTAGTTTGTTTAGTTCTTGAGGACATGGGTGAAGTCTAAATGTTAGTAGTGAATTATGATTGAGTAATATTCAATGTTATGATATTTAAGTTGTGGTGTTATTCTTCTAGTGGTGTCATGTGAACGTCGACTATATGATACTTCACCTTTATGGGCCTAGGGGAATACATCTTGTACTCGTTTTCCAATTGCGGGGTTGCCGGAGTGACAGAAACCTAAACCCCCGTTGGTATATCGATGCAGGAGGGATAGCAGGATCTCAGAGTTTAAGGCTGTGGTTAGATTTATCTTAATTACTTTCTTGTAGTTGCGGATGCTTGCAAGGGGTATAATCACAAGTATGTATTAGTCCTATGAAGGGCGGTGCATTAGCATAGGTTCACCCACACAACACTTATCAAAACAATGAAGATTAATAAGCTATATGAAGCGAAAGCACTAGACTAAATTCCCGTGTGTCCTCAAGAACGTTTGGTCATTATAAGTAAACAAACCCGCTTGTCCTTTGTGCTAAAAAGGATTGGACCACTCGCTGCAATTATTTCTCTCGCATTTTACTTACTCGTACTTTATTCATCTGCTACATCAAAACCCCCTGAATACTTGTCTGTGAGCATTTACAGTGAATCCTTCATCGAAACTGCTTGTCAACACCTTCTGCTCCTCGTTGGGTTCGGCACTCTTACTTATCGAAAATACTACGATACACCCCCTATACTTGTGGGTCATCAAGACTATTTTACGGCGCCGTTGCCGGGGAGTGAAGCGCTATTAGTAAGTGGAATTGGTAAGGGAAACTTTTATCGTTCGTGCTGATTTTATTTCTGCCGTCGCTATAATTCATTATGGAGAGATCTTCTCTTGAATTTTTATTTGGAAAATCTACTACTACTGCAAAGGTAGTGGATGAGGCGCCAGGTGAGGAAGATGTTCCATACAAAATACCTATGAAAATTATTGAACGAGTTGTGGATAACCGTTATGCAGGGGATGGAACTGTCCATCCTGGTGATCATTTGCTGTTCTTACATGAATTATGCGGTTTATTCAAGTGTGCAGGTATTGCTATGGATGAAGTTAGGAAGTAACTATTCTCTATATCGCTATCTGGTAAAGCGGCGCATTGGTACAAATTGCTGAATAATGGGGATTCTCTTGAATGGAATGATATTGTGCCTCTATTTTATTCTAAATTCTATCCTCCAAGTGAAATTCACAAGGACCGGAACCGCATATATAATTTCTGGCCTCATGATGGAGAGAGTATTGCCCAAGCGTGGGGGAGATTGAAGTCTTTAATGCTCAAATGCCCCATTCATGAGCTTCCTGGTAATATTATTATTGATAATTTCTATGCAAGACTTTCTTTTCAAGATAAGATCTTGCTGGATACTTCTTGCTCTGGATCATTTACACGCAACAAAGAAGAGTTTAAAAGGGACCTTCTTGATCGGATCCAGGAGAATACTGAAGGATGGGAGAACGACAAAGATAGAGAGTCAGGTATAAACTATGATTATAAATGCATTGAAGCTTTTATGGATACTGATAAATATCGTAATATGAGTGCTACTTATGGTCTTGATTCTCAAGTCGTTGCAAATCTTTATAAAGCTTTTGCCTCTCATTATGAATTGCCTAAGAAGAATTTTGATAAGTATCATGAACCGTATAAGGATAAAATTGATTCATCTATAAATAAATGTGTTGTAATTGAAACTGTTGATCATGTTATTCCTGAAGCTTATATTGAAAAAACTCCTTTCCCTGCTAAAATGAAGGAGTATTCTGTTATAAATAGTGCGGTTAATAAAAGTGAAAAGAAACCTATAGAACCTGAAGAGAAAATAAAAGTTGAACCTGCTATTGCAATAGTTAAAGATCTTGTGACTGAAAATGTAGAAGATGGTCATATTATTTTCTGTGAAGATGCTTCTAATATTGTTTCACATCCTAATAAGTCTAGGAAAACTAGTGTTCCTATGCTATCTGTTAGAATTGGTGATCATTGTTATTATGGTTTATGCGATATTAGTGCAAGTATTAGTGCTATTTCTTATGAGCTTTACACGGAGATCATGCATGAAATTGGTTCCTGCGAACTTGATGATATTGATGTGGTTATTCGGCTAGCTAATAGAGAAACTATCTCTCCAATTGGTATTGTTCGAGATGTGGAAGTTCTATGTGGTAAGATTAAATATCCTGCTGACTTTTTGGTACTTGGTTCTGCTGCTAGTAAGTATTGTCCTATCATTTTTGGTAGACCTTTTCTAAATACTTGTGGAGCTGTTATAGATTGCAAGAAAGAGAAAATTTTGACTAAATTTGCTGGTGAATCTTATGAGTTTAATTTCTCTAAATTTGCCAAAACTCCTTATAAAGCTGATTCGCCTAATAATGATTTTAGAGTTGAACAGTGTGCATCTATTGCTCTTGCTCCTAATAATCTTTTGCAGCAACATTTGGAGAATAGTGAGAGTGAAGTCTTTAGGGAAGAAAGAAATGAGCCAAAATGTGTGACGCCTAGGCCAGAAGGATGGACGCCGAGGGCAGAGACACAAGTATGATGCTGGCCGACTTGGGCAACATGGACGGCGACACCAGGGCCTGGTCCTGAAGAAGCGCGCCGAAATCCGCGCGCGAGACGCCTGATCTGCCGCGCCATGGTCAACCACCATGGCCTCTTTTTAGACTATATTTGCTGTTCCGCCCATGTTTGGGCACCTTTTGGACTACATTTTGTGCCGTACCTTGTGCATAATGTGATGGACTTATTTGAGACCTCAATTTGAGATAATATGATGGCCCTATGTTCATGTTATTTGCTTGTTTCTCCTGTTTTTTGATATTTCAGAAAAAATGGCCCGTGGCCAATATGCGTCGGGCCGCTGGAGATACCCCGACGCAAACGGACGCATGACCATTTTCGCGTCCGCGGACCAACGCAAACGCAGGTGGTCAAATTGGGGAAATGCGTTGGCCCGATGGAGATGCCCTTACTTGTGCACTTCACTTTGTGGTAGCCTTCATACTTGAAGTTATATATCTTGATACCGCCTATTCACCTTCCCTCTAGGCGGCATCCGTGTCCTTTCACCTCGTTTGTCACCTGAGTTGTCGTCGTTCCGAACTCTAGCCATCGGCGATCCACTCAACTTTGCCCACTCCCTCCGCCGCCGAGCACACCGTCGCGCTCAGGGTGAGCTTACGGTCCTCATGGACCCCTCCCCCTCGCTCCGAGTCGCCGTCCTGGCGAGAGCTTACCATCAGAATTCTATGTGAGATCAAAAGGAGCTTACCGTGCGTCATCGCGAAAGCCCTTCCAGCGAAAAATAAATCGTGGCTCCGCCACTATTTGGTCGGAGAGCTGAAAGATTTTGGTGTTCTATTATACTTATACATAACCTGTTAGAGATGCTCTAACATCACAGCCTGACAAGATCACACTATATATCATGCAGATATAGGCACTGGATATAATTTATATAGATAGACAAATAGGAGGATAGATAGATAAGGCAGGGTAACACAAGCAAAGCAATGGTAGACCTAGCAAAAGTACATGCTCATCTCAAATAATCCTTGGATTAGAGAGCAGCCACAGTGGTCATGCATAGACCGCTTCACCCTCAGAATCAAAGGTAATATCCGTGAACACCACTGATGTGTCGCGAGCAAGCAACTTCTGCATGTACCTGTTGTACTTTGCGGTTACCCTGTCCACAACCACCTGAAACTCAACATCATCGTCGTCTGACTCATCTTCGCTCCATTTAAGTTCTTCATCCGTGGTATAATAATGTTCTGTGTCGTCGTCCTCCTCCTCCACTGTAGGATCATCAGGCGCCGTGCCTTCGGTCTCGGGGACGGCCTTCTCCTCCTCGCCCATGGTCTTGTCGGCCTCCGCCTTCGCGTCAACATGCTTGCCCAACTCAGAGTCAGAGAGGCCTGTGCCTGGCGCCACCTTCTGAGGAGCCGCAGCTGCGACGTTGGCGCCGCCGATGGCCTGCTCGGAGCCCTGGTCGGCCATCGCCGCGACGAGCGATTTCGATCTCGGGTTGGGATTTGGGGATTTCTTGGTGGCTGCGTGAACGCGGACTTGGTGATCTGGGGAAAAGGGGCGGCGGCGGCGTCTCATATATAGGCGTGGGGTGTCCTAGCGTTCCCGGGTCCGTTACGAAATCGCAGAGAGGAGAGGGAAAAAAATCCTTCCTTCCCCGTCCCTCTCCCTCCTCGTCGCGATGTACAACGGCGTGGGTCTCCCGACCGCGCGGGGCTCCGGCACCAGCGGCCGCGTGCAGTCCAACAACTTCCTCCTCCGTCCCCGTCCCTCTCCCTCTCCCTCCTCGTCCGCCGCATCCGTCCCCGGCGGCGCGCGCGGCTTCAGGGAGGAGATGGCGGAGCACGAGCGGAAGCGGGCGCTGGAGTCGCGGCTGCTGGAGCTGCGCGAGGCGCTCGAGGAGCAGGGCTACACCGAGGCCGAGACCGAGGCGCGCGTCGCCGAGGCCCGCAAGGCCGCCGAAGAGGAGGAGGCCAAGCAGTCCGCGGTGAAGGAGGAGCGCGGCTGCTGGCCGAAGGGGAAGCCTCTCTAGGGTTCCTCCTGACTATCGCCGCCGTCGCTAGTCTTCCGCCGTGGAACTCGCCCTGATTACCAGATGGAAAATTTTAGAATTTGTTGCTGAATTGCTTGCTGTTGATCTATATGTTTGCTTGTACTGCACCAGTGATTTCTCTCAGTATGTTGTTTGGATTTCCAATTATTATGCAAATGGGTAAATCAATGTACATTTGGTGGGTTGATCAACACAAAGTTGAGAAACTCGTGCAAGTTTAAGAGCATGTCTAACAGGCCCCTTATAACCCGTCCACCCGTAAAATTCCGGCGAGATACGGGGCAGGCGCGGTTTGGGCCGTCTAGCAGGCCCCGTATTCGGGCCGTCCCGTTTCGGCGGAATACGGGGCCCAGGAAATCGGCTCCTCCGCCCCCTACTTATACCGGGCGCAGGTGCGAGTGAGGGGTTAACCCCTCACTCGCAACCCTAGCTCCGCCGTGCGCCGCCGCCTCCTCCTCGTGCTCCGGCGAGCAATTAGTCGCTCCCCCGCGCCGCATTCCACCCGCCGCCACCTGCATGGACCGCCGCCGCCGTAGTAGAGCCTCTCCGGCGAGCGGATCGAAGCGATCCCGCTCGCCGGACACCGTGGAGGAAGCCTGGCGACTGAAGTGCAAGCTTTCCGCCGCGGGGAGCCGCCATGCGGCGTGCCGGTACGCCGGCGCGCTGTACGTGCCGGATCCGCTCCGGGAGTACGCCGCGGGTGCGCGGTGGTACCGGCAAGACCCGCCGCTCAAGCCGATGAGCGGCGAAGCCTTCGAGAAGTGGCGCGCCCAGTGGCAGCGCGACCGCGCGGCGAAGGTGGCATGGAGGGCGACCATCGGCAGCACCAGCGGCGGTGGAAGCGGAGGCGGCGAGGAGGAAGAGGAGGCGGCGGAGGAGGACGCGGAGGCGGCGGAGGAGGACGCGGCCTACCGGCGTGCGGTGGCCGAATCCGAGGCGGATGCCGCCGAGAAAGCTCGGGCGGAGGCAGAGGAGGAGGCGGCGGCCATCGCCGCCGTGGCGGAGATGGAGGCGAAGGAGGCTGCCGCCAGGGCAGAGGAGGAGGCTGCCGCCAGGGCAGAGGCGGAGGCTGCCGCCAGGGAGCCTTTCGTGCCATTCATCATCCTCGAGTAGCTAGGATCGAGTAGATCGTTATGTATATGTATGATCCAATGTATGATCAATGAAGATGAACTATGGTTTAATTTTCCCGGGGTTTTAATTTTTAAAAATACAGGGCGAAATACGGGATCTGCTAGACGAAATGGTTCAGCAAGACGCACTTTTGGGATACGGGGCGAAAAACTCGCGTTATACGGGGCATAGAAATAAGGGGCCTGTAGACCTGCTCTAAGGAAAGTTGATTAGGTCTCCTGCTGAAACAATTTGCTATGCATGCTCAATTTTGAAATACTAGGCAGGAGGTTCAAGAAAAACTGAAGACAAAGATTATTGTGGCTGGTGCTGGCACTCTACAAGTATGGAACTGCATTATGCTGCCTCCTGCAGCAACACTTCGCGTCTTGCTGAAGCTAAGCAGAGGAGTTTCTTCAGACGAAGAGTCCGCCTGAATCACTATGTCTTCTACAGGAAGAAGAGTTGTAGATGGTTTCACCGGAAGAAGAGTTGTAGATGGTGATTTGGCTCTTGCAAATACGAGTAGTTCAGATAGGATAACCAATGCCTGGGAGGTGAGCTACGGAATTTTCATATGTGGGCGAAATGGAACTGATCGCCATTAGGTCCTGCGACTGCGATAGACATATAGCGGTCTTTGCTTTGTGTGACCGTGAACCTGTAGCTTGCTTCGTTTTCTTTTATCTGTTCGAACAAATGTTCCATTATTTGATGATGGTGGAACCTGGAGCTTTATAGCTTTGTATGAAAAATACACCAGTAGTTTCTCACACTATAAGATTCTTGACCAGATTATGTGATCCACGAGGAGAGTATTTAACAGCCACTGTTAACCAGGCGAAGCACAACTGTTGCAATATAATTACTGCCTACAAGATCGACCATGAAACATTGGTGTCTTTCTCCCTGAACTGAATTTCGCGATTGCTTGTCTCACTTACAGATGTGCAATCAGCGTGATGCAAAACCTGAAGTTTTAGCTAAACCTGACCTTCCTACAGGACAGGATATACCTCTACCTACACTATCTCTTAAGGATGTAACTGCCCTAGCACCTTAAAAAACATCTTCTCTTCGATAATACAGCTACAAAACATTATCAAATCAAAGGTGTTACAGCTACGGGTAGTATTCTGGTTCTTCCCTGCCATCTGATTCTTGGTCCTCTGGGTTTATGTACTGCTTCATGTATTCTTCCTCGACCGTCTCTTTGAGAAGAATCAACCGCTGGATGATGACTGGATCGCTCATCCTTCGGGCATCCATGAAGTCCGCCTCCTCCTTGTTGAGATGGTACGAATCGAGCATCATCTTGATCCATTTGTGGAGCTCGTTGGGAGTTCTGCAAGTGAAAGGTGGTGCCTATTAAGCAGGTCTCCGTAAAAAAACATAAGCATCATGATAGACGGAAACCCACATGTACAATGTAGCACTTACGGAATCTTGAACAATGACTGACTAGTGAAGCAAAAGAAGTATGGAAGATGCCAAAGCAAGAAATTTATTTGTTTAAATCTAACTCTAAAATTAAATTTGGAAAAATAATACTTCAATCTGAAGATGTTCCAAAGATTTGATTGAGTTTCAGACATCCCCATGGCAACAATTTTTGATGGGGGGTGAAAATTGGAAAAGTCATCTTAATGCTTACCTATCATCATTACATAGTAGTTTCACTAGAGCACGCTGACCCCAGTGAATCCTTGCTTAAACAGTAATATAATAAACATTAACCATTGACTACTACAATCAACTCAAATACTGTTGATAAAAGAAATGAACAAGAAAACTAGATGCGTGTAACACAACAATTATGCACCCATGGGAAAAATCCTTTTGCAGGTGAAACAATTGGACTTTACATAGATATCTTCATCAATAGTTACTTACGTGTAAAGAGCATCTTCATCCTTGACCTCGTGCTCATCTCCTGGAGAGAAAGCGGTCGCAAGGGCAGCAAATCTGTCTTCAGGATCTTCAATATTCAGTAGGTACTTCAGAAGCTTCATCTCTGGAGGTGAAATGATTTTGAGGCTTTCCTTTGTAGTTGTATAAATATGATACATTATGTCCTTGACCTATGCCATACAAGAGTGTAAGAAAACATTTGCTGCAAGTCTTATCTAATAATAGTATAAGGATTCCTTTAGCCGAAAACATATGAAGATTAATTACAACGGACAAATACTAATGCTCACTAAAATTGATAAGTATTAAGCAGTAAAGAAATTTCTGTATACAAATATCTAGGTGGTTTGAAAATCTAATAGGTGATCGAAGATAGAAACTTAAAATGAATTTGGAAATTTTATTCCATAATGATGTATGAGAAGCAAATTATGAAGACAGCGAGCCATGACATTGCAACTATAAAGGGTATGATTGCTCCAAGTACCTTACTATGTACTACACTCTATAAGCACCAGTTCCAGACACATCCGTTACTGATGAGGTCTATCAATTCTTTTTGCAGGTACTACGTATACAGCCCTGACTGCAATCGCAATGATTTTGCACTAAAAAGTTGAAAGAAATTTGTGTGATTAGTTGGCTAGTCTAATTTCTATCCTGACAGCTTACTGCACCTAGTATTCTCTACATTTTTCTTAAGTGCTACTGGGTACATTTCAATTTGTACTTTGCAGGAAGGCATATATCTTGAACCATAAAGCAGAAAGAACAAAATGGGAATCCTTATAGGATTCCTTTGCATTCTTGGGAGCCAACTAATCTATATGTGTCATACCAACTCCTATTAATTTCTGAAGATTGAAGTACTGAATGAAAAGGTAAAATGTTCATAATAAAAAAAGGTAAAATGACATATGTCCATGACCCTTTTAAATAGTGGACCTGGTGGAACTACAAGCCAAAGTACAAAGCTATAATATCACTCGCCTCATTGATCTAGGGTGTTAAATATTCCTATGGGTTGAAGTGCTTCATATGGTGTTCCCACGTCTCAGGTGGGGCAAGAATATATGTAGCAAGAAAATATTATCTAAGAATGGATATCTTATAAAAATGTTACATTTCACTTAGACCAACCTTGTTCTTCATAGTTTTGGAGTCTTTTGCAGCAGCCCAAGCTCTATTAATCAGAAGAACTAAAGATGAGTCAAGTTCTTTAGCCTTAGCTAAACTTTTTATCTTGTCACATGCATCATCTAGTGAAGAAGAATTCAGTATGTCATCAAACTTTGACTGAGCAGAATCAATGTCCAACTGTTGCAGTGTGCAATCATATGCATGAATTGCAGATAGACACTTAGCCCCAAGCCTGGCAATTGCTGCATAATGTAGGGACGAGAAAAAAAAAATCAGCACATAGAAGAAAAACACGATAATTAAGTAACTGAAGTGAAGTAGATACATTTCTTCATTTCTCACAGAATAACAAACTGATGTAAATTAGGTGCACATGCTCAATATAATAAATAGACAGAATTAACTAAAACCAGACAAAGCGTTAGAAGCAGATTTATAATCTAGCCATAGCTTCTCAAAAATCTGCATCATGTTCTTTTGTTTATTTTATGACTGTTTGAAACCAGAGATCATGCTGCAAGTTCTCAAGAAAGACACAGATCCGATTTGCTTGGTCTGTTTCTATATCCTTTCACATTGTACGTATATCTTAGTGGCTGGTTGGATCGATACTCAAACAACAAGAGTGTATTGAATAAGTGCAGTTTGCGAGTCAAGAAGTGTTAAGGTAGAAAGTTACCATCTCGCTCATCAAGGCCATTATAAGCATTAACAAGATAATTAAGATTGCGGAAGAACTCTCCAGTGAAATCCTTTCGTCTTCTTGCAACAACAGCATTGATATCAGTTGGATTCTCACGGAGCTCTGTGAAGAGTTCCATGTGCTTCTCTATTTCATTGTCGATCTAACAAAGTAAGTGCAAACAATAAGAGGGTTCATAAGAATGTCATATGATGCATATAAGCACTTCCCTTGATTGAGTATGGTGCCACTAACGAAACAATACTATCATTATGTAATCTAAATATATGAAGGTTTCAAGATTGATGGCTAGAAGATTATCTTGAGAAACATATCTTTGTCAAACCAGATTTATATAGGCGAGGACGGTACACAAATGAAATAACAAAAAGCTGGCTCATAGTTCAAGCAGGACATATAGGCTTTTTGGCACTGCTAAAAAGAACATACCTTCTTTACTTTTCTAGCAAGTACAACCAACTTTTGCTTTACAAGAGAATCAGTTTCCGCATCTATGCGTGCCTGACACCGCTTGTAGAAGTGTGGTCTGTATCTTTGCCACTCTTCTCTGAACACCAATATTTTCCTCCAGTCCTTTGTTTCTGGTTTCTGATGCATGAAGACATCGATGAACTTATCACAGATTTGGGTCATCGTGTACCCCATTACAACTTCACTCTCAGTCTGGTCATCCATCGCTTTAGTATTAGTTGGGCTAGCCACACATCCTGCAATTCCATTAAGTAACTCAATAACGTATTTGCAAGGTACAGAAAGTTAGTGTATGTGCAGGCAGGTACATGATCTTAGGATAACAAATTTGTCATTGCAAAATAAGAATTTGACCTTTTCGCGGAAAAAACGTACTAGTCAAACTAATATTAACCATTACGTACAACTAAACAACTAAATTTAAGTGTTCCTTGCTAAAACTACTATCAATTTCTATAAGAAATTATTAGCCTTACCAATACAAATCAAGAGATTCTAATTCGTACGGCACCTTCTTGGCCTATTTTTAAGGTTTCTAATTAAAAATGCAACCACTTGCTTTCAATCCGCACATTTGTAATCGCAGAACAATCAAATCCATCCACCCAAGCAAGCAAATCAAGTGCGGCTCCTTACCTGGACAAGAAGACACCGTCCGAGTCCCCACGCCAGCAGTACAGTAGAAGGGAGGAGGATGGGGGCGACCACGAGAGAACAGGTGGGTGTGGGGTGGTGCAGCGGCAGCGGAAGGGAGCCCGCGGGCGCAGGCGAGGCGAGGAGAGTGTCTCGGACGACAGTGGGAGCGGTAGCTGGGAGCAAACTGGGGAGCCGCGGCAGCCGGGAGGGCGTGGCGAACCGCCTCCGCCTGCCGGAGCGGCGCCAAGGGGTCGCCGGAGTAGGACATTGGGGCTCGACGTGGGGAGTGTAGAATAGTTACCGGGTTTGGCTGTTTCGGATAGGCTGCTTCAACTTGGAAGTAACTTCCACCGTTTCACTCACACGGTCACAAGTCACAACCTCGCTTTTCTTTTCATCCTCCACGGCTCCACTGAAGACTGAAGAGGGCGGCTGACTGAAAAAAAAAATCCGTGTACTTCCTCCATGCAATAATTCTCGTCCTTAAATTTTTGAACTAAAACCACCACATAAATTATAAAAACAGGGGGAGTAACAACCACAACGGCACGCACAATCAGAACTTTTGGAGGCCATAAGTAGCGGGCTATAACCTCTTCTTGTATAATCCTCGGCGACACCAAGAAACCCGCTCAAATGATTGAAAAATCTTTGTGTTGTTTTGTCATGTACATCTAACTTCGATCCATATCTACAATTACACATAAAGCCATGTTCGGTTTGAGCGGGGTTGACACGGATTGGGAGGTATTAACCGGGAATTAAACGTGATTCCTTGCCATTCCATGCCAATCCCTCCGGGGTCGGGTGTAACCGAACATGCCCTAAAGGTAAAAGAAAATCTCCCTTCACCACGAAACACGTGAAAATTGTGAATTACCAACCCGCGGTGACAGCTAGTGCCTTAAATCAGGGAGGAGAATCATGGTCCTTATAAAAAAAAGGATGCCAGACTATGGGGTCTCTAGATCTACCTTTGACTTTTTGAAAGACTAGCATGGCTCAAAGGTGGCAATGGTGGCGGCCCTAACGATTAGCAAGTTCCTAGGAATGCGAGCATCAGCGGCGGAACTAGCCTAAAAATGTTTGGCGGGCCAATACACTGAAGATGTGTACAATGGTTTTTTTTTTTTTTTGAGATTAGTACAATGGTTTATTATTAGGCTAGATTTTACAAACATATAGGCCAAAATATTTTGGACTGGGCGGGCCACAGCCCGGTTTTGCCTCAACTAAGGTCCGCTACTGGCGAGCATAGGCCTATTGCAGTCACCATTGTGCTTATATAAGCTTAAATCACCGCTAACAGGGGAGGTGTATCGGTGTATCCCGTCAATGGTAAGCCTCTGCTACCTAGCCACCTAGAGCAAAATGTATCTTAGTGTCCTGATATGGCGGGTTCCACAGGCATCACCATTCCAAGCTCACTACCAACTACACCGGTTGGTCCAATGACAAGAGCACATTGAGGTGACCTAAAAAAACGTGTGCAATCCCTTTAGTGTTAACAATTCATTACTACCTAATGCTTGGACCCTTTATGTGCTTAGATATGAAGGGTAAGAGACACAAAGATCACAAGGGGGAAGAAACGGCAGGAGATCCATGCAAGCCATTTTGGGCCAACAAGAATTAGGGTTTGGGAGTAGGGGTGTATATATACTATGACATGATGAATAGACTATGAGAGGTTAGCTCCTCTTCAAAGAACACCTCTTAGAGGTTCAAGTCCACATTCCCTTGTGAAGTGGAGTTTAAGATCTCGCAGATCTTCCCTCTTGGATTGTATTGGATTGGCAAATTGGCTGAGTGAAAAATAGTTTCACTGAGAGTGTAGCCAGCTTGAATTACTTTCGATCCAAATGCCTATACATTGGTGTTTGTACTTGGGTGTTTGTCTTTTGCCTTGATTGCTAGTTATCATATTTTTGTCGATACTTGAAAATCAGGCAAATGTGGTTTCGTGCTAGCAAGAGCACCCATGTCTTTGCACAAGGGCATTTTTACCACCGTGTGGCTCACTTGATGTATGATTTGGAAGCATCACAACAACGGTTGCACCTTCGATAGCGCGCATCCTTGACTTCTGAGGCTACTAAGCTCAATCCGTGATAAGGCATATTGCGATTGCACTGGTGTGTGCTTGGATTGTGTGATGTTCATTAGTTTTCCTTTTATTTTCCTTTTCAGCGTCGTGTTATACCCGCCCTGGTGGGCTTAAACTCTTTTCTGCCTTTTCAATACAACAAAAACGCAAGTTTTTTTTTCATTTTCTCGAAAAATAATTGGACAAACCCTTCGTATCATGTCGCCAATGGATATTTTTTTGGCAATTGGAGTGATAATCGTCTGGTTGACCATATTGAAAAGGGCCATGTTGAATTGTTGATCCTCGATGCGGCTGAGGAAGTTCTTGTCAGCGGAGTTTAGAGAAGTAGGCATGGATGGTCACCATACTGCTAATGGTTGCTCTGGGGCCAGTCATTAGAGGGACCTTCAAACGGCTGAGAGCCACATTTATTGATGGGCGGCCTATGCAGCCATCAGTGGTGTATCTCAACATTAACAGGCACGCTACATGTCATCTGTAGAGAGTAGCACATAGTTTATCAACATTAGTTAGAAGGTAAGAGCATCTCCACTCGTTTGGACTCCCCACAACGAAATCCGGACGAAACAACCGCCGGATTGGACGAAATAAAATCATGGGGAGTACCGTATTTCCAGTCGTCCACCCGGAGTTCGGCGGACATAGTTTAAATTCAAACAAACCGTCGGCCCGCGCTACAAGTACGGCCAGTTGATCGGCAAAAGGACCAGCAAAAGGATCAGCCACGGATCGGCGATAGGAGGGAAATTACACGGAAACAGGCTCATCGGCAGTCCCGGCCGGCACGACGGTGTCCGACGGACCAGTTTCCTCACACGCCGTGGTCGAAGCGGCAGCGGCAGTCGACGTCGAAGCAGCGGCAGTCGACGAGGTAGACGGTGAGGAAGACGAGGTAGGAGCCGGCGGAGACGACGAAGAACTAGCCGGAGTGGCTCGGAGGATGTCGCTGCGGTGGCCCTGGTACCAATTCCTCGTCTCCTCGTCCATCAGATCCGTGTTCCCGCCCATCAGAAACGCCAAGTCAGTGTTCCTCTTCTTCGCCGCCGCCGTCATCTTCAGCAGGGCGATCCAGACGCCTTGGTTGGCGAGCATCTCCCGCCACCTGCCGTCGAACTTGTCGTTCCTCCCATCGGCGTGCGTCCTCAAGTCGGCCCAGCACTTGTCGATCGACGCCTACATCCTGTCGGCGGGATTGCCCGTCTTTTTGAGCTCTTTAAGCTTCTTCTGGCCGAGTTCCGGGCGCCCATCCGCCGAGCCAGCCGCCGGAGCGTCGGGGTTGTACTGCTCAGTCTTGCTCTTCGAGAGGGTCTTGCGGGTTTCCGCCCACTTCTCGCACTTCTCGATGCGGGCGTAGACGTTCAGGAACTTGAACTGCATGCCGGTGTCGTCCATGTACATGTCCAAAGCACGGCGCAGCTGGGGAAAAAGAGTACGGCGATACGGGTCAGCTCACGACGATGTACACGGTGCACAGCTAACCTCGGTGATGCAGGGTCGACGGAGCATACCTTTTGCTCCAAGTCGTGGCCGCTTATCGGCTGTTCTTCGACCTCCTCCTGTATGCCGTGTCATTTGCTGCACGCCGTCTGCATGATCCCCCAATGGGTGGCCATTGCCTTGTCTCCCCAGTTCATGTTCATGTTCGTCTTGCTGAAGTAGGGATCGACGAGTTTGCGTTCGTCGAACGCCTGCTTCACTCGAAGCCAATATGTGTCGAACGACTGATTGGCCCCGGTTATGCCGTTCATTGACACGGTCATCCAAGCTTCGGCGAGGCACTCCTCTTCCTTCGGCGTCCATTTGATACGCGGTTCGGCAGGCGGCGAGTCCTTCTTCCTCTTCTTCTTTCCCTTCGACAGGTTGGCGGCGGCTTGAGTTGTGTGGTGACCCGGCATACCACTGCATGGTGTAGTATGCAAGTCTGATATAACACCAATGAAACACCATTCCACTAGTATTATATCGCTCAGAGTGGTACAACAGAAACATATGCGGGTCCAAGGCATGTCTATAGAATTACAACATTGACTCTATTACATAAGATCAGCACAGCCTCCTACTTTACAATGAGGTAAATCTGCAAATAAACTCCAGAAGAACGACTCGTAGTCTAATTCTATCACGAACTCTATTTGTAGAGTATTTGACTAGCTATAGAGGCTAAGAATAGATTCTAGCTAAGTAGGAGCTAGGTTGAGGAAGCTAGTTACTTTCTACTGCTAATCTAGGCCTTCTCCTTGTTGGATGACGTATCTGACTCCGCTGACAGGGTCCTGTCTCGTGAAGTAGTTGTTGGCTCCTTGGTCTTCGAGTTGCACTGTAGATCCTTCTTCGAGGCCTTCATATCTAAGCAGGGGATTTAAGAGTGGGATGAGTACGAGCGTACTCAACAAGTTCATTATAGGAAAGAGGTGTTTAATGCACTAGCTACGGCATTAGACCTGAAAGTCTAATACCAATGCAAGTTTTCATAACCATTTCTTCAAAAGGTTGCTTTTATTCAGAAGAACTATGTCTGTCAGCCTTCACCGGTTTACTAGAACTTCATGGAGCTCCTTTCCGGCCGCGTTCGCAGTTCCATATCCCGGAACAGGGAGTGACAGGTCACGGTTCTTTACACTCTGCAGAGGTGTGTTGCTTTACCCATAAGAGATCTTAACCTTGGTGCCAACCGGGAATGACCCGTCCACACTTCCTATGGTGTGAGGCCCGGTATAAGGTCTAGCCAATCATGTTCCTCCGCTACCTCGAACACCCACCCGTTGTTGCATGCGCCGACCCTGGGTCCACGTCGGTCCCATTATTCCTGTAGATTTCAAGGTGGACCCCGACCACGACGACAGTGCTGGGCTCTACCATACACTCCTACGCCGGTAGCTGCAACCCATCATAGACCACAATACCGTGGGGACTTAAGGCTTCCCCAGCCTACCGCTTGTTCTTCGAACGACAAGTGTCTACGGACTGTGCCGTGGGGACTTAAGGCTTCCCCAGCCTACCGCTTGCCGCCGACAGATACAAGTGTCTACGATAAAGTGCATCCGTTGATGAACGAGAGGTGGAAACACTTTTGACTACTCCGTCCCACTCCGGATCTTATGGTTAACACGGGTATTACGGCACAAGAATCACTAGCGACATTTGTTGTTTAATCCTAGATGGATATAAACCCTTGCAATGGAACCTCCACCATATCAACACAATCCATGGTTCCATTGCCCACCACATAGTCATATTCATAGTTATGAAAATAGTGGTTTTGGTTTTTATGCAATAGTGATAACCATAATACTTTGTAAGTAATTTTATAGAAATACTCAAATGACATGAGCAAGTGATGAACTTGCCTTTCTTGACTGCAAGATTATGCAGGCAAGGTCTTCGATACGCAATAACTCCAAATTCTGAAATAGCATCATCGTTCGGTAAGGACGATGTTTAAAAGATTGGCAAGGATGCAATAATGCATAAAAATGAGATGCAATCGCTCTAACCGTGACCTAACCCCGATGACTTAGGATTAGTGAGTGGTAATGATTGGTTTAGGGTGTGTTGCACTTTTTAGAGTGATTCACAAACAAGGTTCTTATTCAGGTGTGGTTACTTGGAATCATAAACATGTGCTGCGATATATCATAACAATAGCATTAATAGCACATAACAATAAGATTTGGTGTGATTCTAACATGTAATGAATAGTGGTTGGTTTTAGCACTACATGGCATGGTTAATGATTAGTTATCATATACTTCAAAAGAATAATTTTTGAAGAACATGTTCTTTAATAAAGAACAAGTATGATAATTAGGTTGATGGGGTTCTATGGTTGACTATGGTTTCATTTAGTTTCTGGAGTAAGTATTTGATGGATCACAACCTAGTTGGATTCATCAGCTACTAGGCTTGTATTGTTGAATTAAGCCTAAACATCTTAATTACCAATAGTTGCTATCAAGGTGGCATACCTTGTTGGTGATGGTTGGCTAGGGTTTATAGGTCCTTATAAGCAGGGTTGATGATGATTCTTTATTTACTTCAAAATAATAACTTTTGAATAACATACTTCTTAAGTAATAAGAAGTATTACAATTAAGGTTGAGGTTGGCTTGTATTAGCCATTGGATCTCTAAGTAGAGAATGGTTGGTTCCAAAATAGGATGGTTCATAAGTATCTCACACTAGTAGGGTTTAGTGGAATATGGTTAGGTAATGCTCAAGATTTGGTATAGTTGCTTCTGAGGTTCATCACATTTGTGTGATGCTAAGCATGGATAACTAAGTTTGGTGTCTCGGAAGATAGGAACTAGGGTTGGTCTTATTTGATCAGCCAGGTTTGATTAAGATGAACACATGTAATGCTAATCTACTAGTGATAGGGTTCTACATTTGATGTGGTCATAGCAAATATTTAGTTGCTACTATGGTTATAGGACTATTATTGAAGTAATATGATCACATGTGAACTTGAGTTTAGGTTTGGAAACTATTTAGGGTTCACATGTAATAATGGAACTAGGGTTTCTAGTTGAATTAGGGTTTTAGATTTCACATGAAATGATGAGGTTCTAGTTTTCTTTCTTATGGAACTAGGGTTTTCTAATTACCCTAAAATTCTTAAATTAATAACTTCAGTAATAAGTTTGAAGTTATACTTACTTTAGAATTAAAATAATATTGGATTGATCCTTTTATTATTGTTAAAGAATTAATAACTAAGATAATTATTAATTAGGGTTTAAATCCTCCTATTAAGGATTTAATAAATTATAAGCAAAGGAAAATTAGTTTTAATATTTTCTTGATTTGCTTACTGGTTTTTATTAATTTTAGAAGTTTTTCTTAATTATTGAATTTTAATTAAATTTGGAATTAAAATTAAAGGCTTAATTAACAAGTATTAAATAATTGATTTTTTATTAAAAATAAAAATTTCATTTTATATTTTTGTTGGATAGATTACATTTTTAGGAACATTTTAATATCTCATTTGTATTTTTCTGAGTTAAAACGAATTTTACAAATTCAAGTGAAGTTTCAGCAATTTAGGAGATTTAAATTTAAACTGGAAAGGCTAATTACACCCGGACTAACCTACCCTCGCTCACTGACTAGTGGGGCCGGTGAACACGTCACACGCCATGGTGGCACCAACGTGGCATGGTGCACGGTGGCCGGCGGGACAGTTGACGACGACGGCGACTATTCCGGCCACGCGCGGACCAGTGACTGGTTCCAATCGATCCAGTACGCCACACGGATCCTAACGGTACTAGCGCCGCCCCTAGGTGGTCGCCGGAGCCTGCTCGCCGGCAAGGCTGAGCGACGGCGCTCTCCGGTGGACGGTGCGGCGAGGCTACGGTGTATAATCGACCGAGGCGAGCATGCTAGGAGCTTCATCGGCTCACCAGGAGTACGCAGGGCTTGACGGCGTGGTCGGGGATGGCCTGTGTCACCGGAATCGACACCTCCGGCCGACGGAAATGGCGAGCTCGGTGAGGACATTGCAGAGGGCTTCGGCTCAATTCTTTGCGTAGGCTGAGCAAGATAAGCATGGCGGTGACGATGGTGGTAACGGCGGTGGTCGGGGAGGCTCCAACCGGTGGCGAGGGAGATGACCGGGGCGAGCTAGGGTTTCGTCTGGGGAGAATTTTTGGGGCAGGGAGGAAGAACTCGGGGCTAGGGTTCGTCCCGAGGCTTTTATACGGCGTCGGAGGGTGCCTCGTCACGTCGTCGAGGAAGGAGAGTTCGACAGCGAGGGAGGAGAAGAGGAGCACGGCGTGCTGCTGGCGCCCATGCGCGTCGTGAGGATGAGGATGAACTCCTCATCGTTATTTTTACGAAGGGGTATGTGGGCTGCTTAGTGGGCTGCTCCTGGGTGGTGGTTTGGGCTGCGCTGGTGGACTCCTGCTGGGCTGCGCCGGCTGGTAAGGTCCAGGTAAGTCTCCTCTCCTATTTCTCTTTTATTTATTTTCTGTTTTATATTTCTATCTTGAATTCATATTTGAATTCATATTTTAACTTTTTTCTGTTTTGCAGGTATTTGACAATATGTTAATTTTATTAAGATCTGGTGTAATGCTTATTACACCCCTATTTTATTTGACACAATTATCTGGTATGAGATTGAGTTTATATGTGCTTATTCAAAATAGCAATTGGACATGAGTTTATATTTTAATTTTCTTTTTCCTATGAATTAATTCTGTTTGGAATGATTAATGTTGATATTTTCAACTTAAAGTAATTCAGGTGTTGAATTAGGTCTTGGTTTCCATTTGAGAAATGATTACTTGCATGTTATTTTATGTGCACAATTATGTGTTAATAAAATAGAAATTCTACTTAAACTCCTTCCAAGTTTAGTATTAAAATTGTGGTTTAGTAACACTTTTAAATTTACCTAGAGGAAGTACTACTCTCCTCATGGTTTGGTTTAACTATAAGGATAAGTGGTTGATCACCCATATGGTTTTAATCATAGTATTTAGCACTAGGATAATCTTAGGTTCAATAATTGAAGCCTAAGGTTTAGTTTGTGAGTAATTCTAAGGTTCTACTGATATTCACCTAATGGCATATGGTTTGGAATTTAATTGTGACTTAGTTCATATTATGATCACCATAGTGATACATAAACTAGGTTTGAGGTTTACTTCTAAGTTATAGAGATGAGATGACACCATATTGTATGTGCTAGGGTTTAATCTCCCCTAACCATGATAAGGTGGTTACTTGCTTATTATTTCATGTGCTTCTCTAATTACTAAGGATTCGAGAATTGGTTTTATCTTGTACCAATTAACTCCTATTATTATCCCCAACTTATCATTAAAGTAACTACATTGATTATAGTTCCTTTTATAGTTAACTTTGGTCATATGGATGTATGGTTTCTCACCATATAAAGTATAGTGTTTAACTCTAAGGTTTTCTTAGGTTCATTAACTTATGAAATATAGATATGGTAGGATTCTATTTATGATCACCAAGTGATTCACAAGTTAAGGTTGGGATATAAGTCTAGGGTTTCTTACTAGTGATCTCCCTATAATTTCATGTGGAAATGGGATCTACTTATACTAGTAGGGTTTAACTTATCCTCACATACCTCAAGTTCTTAGGGTTTATGATCATTCACCAATTGATAATGATCAAGGTTTGGCTTCCTAAAGTATCTCTTATGAAATGAGTTTCTCACTTCTATGATCAAACATTGTCTTGATCAACTAGGGTATAGTACTTCTAGTTCACTTTCTAGAATGGAACTTCTATGGTTGTCTCATTAGTTTATATCCCAGGAGAATACCTGAGATATTCTGCTAGGGTTCTACTTAGACAATGTTGATATTATCATCTGGGTATATGGATAGTTCTTTCCTTCAAACTCAAGTGTTGCCTCAACTAACTTGAGTGTAGTACCAAAGCTTGAGCTCTCTCTCATATAGGAATGGTGATTCTAGGGTTTATGGGGTATTCACAATATATCATTAGGTATTTAGTCTAAAACTCCACTTGGCTATCTTGGTTGAATTAATCTCCTCCTTTCCTTATCAATCCATGGATATAGTCTTATTCCATGTGATATTAGGTTGTATCACCATTCCAAGATGAAATGGTTATTCTCCTAATACTTTAATTCAAGTGTTGTCCTTTATTCTTATTTAGGTAAAGCTGGGATTAGTATGAATGGTCTCTCTCATTTGGGAAGGACTTCAACACTAACCTAAGTTTAGGCTCCATAGAGAATGATGTGATCATCAATATCTAGGTTTAACATAATTGGGTTCTCTCTCTAGGGATGGTTTGGAATAATATCCTAGGGTTTCTCTTGAAGATAATGATTTGAATACTTGGATGTATATCCAAGGTTTAGCTCAAGGTTTGTTATTGCTTCTCTAATAATTATAGTAGAACTCTCACCTTTCTAGGTTTGGGTATAACTATTTGGAATAGAGAAGAATTATATTTCTTGAGTTTATCTCCTTGTTATGTTTCCAAGAATGGAGTAAAAGGAATACCCTGAGGTTCATGTTAGGATCAAGGTTTAGTTTAAGACATGGAGAAGATAAGTGAAGAATAGTTTCTCCAATTATTGTTGCTTGATTTCCAATTGAATGGATGTTCATATGTTATGGCAAGGAATATCATGTTGTGATCTTTAATAAGATAAAGTAGTTGATCCTTGATTAATAAATTCTTGTGTTGATTTTAATTCCATTTGATCTAATCCCTTAGATCAAATTATCTCTACCCAAAACAAAGTTTTATCAAAGTCACATTGAGGTTTATAGCGCTTGACTTGATGAGCTACTTCAATTCCACCAAGGTCAAGTGAAACTTCAGTTACTGTGACCGTTTTACTTTAAAGCGCGAAAATTCCCCAGATTTTCTATGCATGAATGCAATGCACACATCTGTTTCCTCTATTTTTTGTAACCCCATTACCTGGGATATTACAGTCTCTACCCCTTAAACTAAACTTCGTCCTCGAAGTTTGATCTCTCTCACGTTTCCGGAATGTGGATCTGTCTTGTGCAGACTATATCTTTTCTCGAACTCCGTATTGATCCTGTTGGATATATTTGAATATATCCCTTGTCCAGATTCTTCCTGGAATCCATTAGTGCCTGACATCAAACAACTATTACTTCCTTTACTTCCATGATTTCCTCCAATATTATAAGCTTGTTTCCTTTCTCATTGAATATTCAATGATTGGGACTTCTTCTTGTCCTGACAGTCTTAATTGAGGACTAATTGGATAACATTCTCCTATTTGATAAAATAGGTCTTTGTTTTTTCCCTTACTACCAAAGCTGCAATAAGGTACTAAGTAAGGTACTTAACATGGAAATGATCATACTGGATTATTCCTCTAAGAATGGATTAGGCTCATTAAGTTCATCCAATCATGGTTTATAGTTGATACCTATAACTATTTTGGTTTATTTAGGTTCCATGAAAGGAATCATTCTATTAGTCTTCTATATTGGTATGTTCAATTGTCTTCATTCTTTGGCCATCTTGGGATTTATTGGTCTACGGTATTTCCTTCGTCCAACTTCATTAAGCTTAACTTACTTGAGTTCTCGTACTTCTGAGTAAATATTACTCACTTTCTCAAGTTATAGTCCACTTCTTACTTCCTCGAGGTATAAACCTCGGCTTCTGGTCTGACATCCTTCTGAAAGTATTGTTCAACAATCTTATGAAAATAAGATTGAACTTCCTCTCAGTTCAGACCTTCTTCTTCTATCTTACTCAAAGTATTGAGTCATTGTACTTCCAACTCAATCTTTGCTCTACCCCTTTGAGTTTTCTTATGGTCTTCAACTCCTTTTCTTCCAACTATTGTACTTATGATTAGAATATTGGTCTGGTCTAACTTATGGTTTATACCTTTCTAAAAGTCTCGCGAAGAATGTTTGTGGTATATCCACTCAATTATGGACATCCAATGTGAATCCTTCGACTAAATGATTATAGGTCATTGTTATTTGGCTAACAAAATTTTATTTGCTTACAACTTCTTGGTACAAATAATCCAATGGTGGACTACTTGATACCAATTGTGGCTATTTGTTATCTAAAAATGAATTCTATTATAGGTTCTGATCAACTGGACGAGACATCTTCTACTCTATCTCGCAGTATTGATCCTATACCACAACTGTGGTCTTCTGATACCAATTATGGTCTTCTTATATCTGCTACGGTTTCATAGGTCATCTTCCTTCTGTCAGGGTTTATTTTGCAAGAGAACCACTAACTGACACTATGATTATAGCATCCTAAGTGATTTCCCATGCATTCCCTCTCCTATGTTGACTATGGATCAGCTTTAGCTTCACCATAATCACAAGATTTCTCACCTTCATGCTTCTTTCGTACTAAAGTACTCCTCTGTTGAGGCAAAGCATGAGTTTTGATTGGTACTATCTTCAGTATGGTTACTTCCCACAACTTTACTCCTTTCTTCTGATGAACCTTTATCTTGTCTTCAGAATCTTTAGAGTTCGTCACTTCCTCACACGAATACCATTACCCTCTAGATCTTTAGCATCAAGTAAGGACTTGATATTGCAACATGCATTTGCATATCAAAGTCGAACTTCATGTATGGATCTAGTCAATCAATGAAAATCCAATAAAATCCAAGAAGATTCAGCTTTGTGCTTATAATACACATCATCATAGGCCTGAATATACTAGTTGAGTAAGACATCTCTAAACCTCAGGCTCTGATGTGTAGTATATAACACCACATAAGATAGGTTTATATCGTGATACTTAGCACGAGTATATGGGATTCTACTGTTTGTCTCACCATTTACCTTAATTGCACATTTGCAATGAGATAAACTTAAAACAAAGTGGTCTAGAATAGTTGTGGTTGACCTAAAGTTCTTTGGAAGAATTAACTTAGCTTCCATTTTGTTGAGGACTACCTCACATGGTATCTCTAAGTTCTTTCATGTCTACTCTAAACACCTAACTATGGAAATATAACTCCTATACTTCCAAGTGTTTCTATCATAAGACTATGGTCATGATGTGCTTGGCACACTTCTTATTGTTTTGGAACACAATTCTTGCACTATTGTTGAACAACTGGCTTCTTATTGTACTTTTCCTAAATATTTATGAGGCTCTAGTACATCAGATAATGATTCTCAAGTGAATCATATATGATTTCATCTCTACCATGCAGGTAGACATATATTATTCCTATCACTCTTCCTTACCTCCCATGATTGACTCATCATGTTCTATACTACCTCATATATCTCATAGTTATTACTTACTATCAATTGTTTCACAAGTTTAGATAATTTACTTACTCATTACTTAACTTGATCTACCATTTCTATTAGGATAGCTTAGTTATCTTCATCACTTGATATTACTCCTATTACAGGTCTGGATATCTTACTTAAATATAATAGGTGTTGGTACACATCTTCCAATAGGATATCTTCCTTATGGTTGTATCCTTTCTTTGGACTACCATGTTTTGTATACCAACTGTGATCTACTCATCTATTGTTTTAAGGACTTAATGATGTGCTACATGTTTGGAATTTTCTATCTAACTTCACTTTATCTAGGTAAGTTAGGTAAGAAATGTTGACTCAAGTGTGTCAGGATTATTCTCAAGTGAATATCCATCTCAAGTCATAAGAAGTATTTGATTTACCTAGGATAACTTCCTATAGACACTACCAATCCTATAGGTCTCCTTTAAAGGATTTTAATCCTAAGGTCAAAGCATTTGCTCTGATACCAACTGTGGTGACCCGGCATACCACTGCATGGTGTAGTATGCAAGTCTGATATAACACCAATGAAACACCGTTCCACTAGTATTATATCGCTCAGAGTGGTACAACAGAAACATATGCGGGTCCAAGGCATGTCTATAGAATTACAACATTGACTCTATTACATAAGATCAGCACAGCCTCCTACTTTACAATGAGGTAAATCTGCAAATAAACTCCCGAAGAATGACTCGTAGTCTAATTCTATCACGAACTCTATTTGTAGAGTATTTGACTAGCTATAGAGGCTAAGAATAGATTCTAGCTAAGTAGGAGCTAGGTTGAGGAAGCTAGTTCCTTTCTACTGCTAATCTAGGTTTTCTCCTTGTTGGATGACGTATCTGACTCCGCTGACAGGGTCCTGTCTCGTGAAGTAGTTGTTGGCTCCTTGGTCTTCGAGTTGCACTGTAGATCCTTCTTCGAGGCCTTCATATCTAAGCAGGGGATTTAAGAGTGGGATGAGTACGAGCGTACTCAACAAGTTCATTATAGGAAAGAGGTGTTTAATGCACCAGCTACGGCATTAGACCTGAAAGTCTAATACCAATGCAAGTTTTCATAACCATTTCTTCAAAAGGTTGCTTTTATTCAGAAGAACTATGTCCGTCAGCCTTCACCGGTTTACTAGAACTTCATGGAGCTCCTTTCCGGCCGCGTTCGCAGTTCCATATCCCGGAACAGGGAGTGACAGGTCACGGTTCTTTAACTCTGCAGAGGTGTGTTGCTTTACCCATAAGAGATCTTAACCTTGGTGCCAACCGGGAATGACCCGTCCACACTTCCTATGGTGTGAGGCCCGGTATAAGGTCTAGCCAATCATGTTCCTCCGCTACCTCGAACACCCACCCGTTGTTGCATGCGCCGACCCTGGGTCCACGCCGGTCCCATTATTCCTGTAGATTTCAAGGTGGACCCCGACCACGACGACAGTGCTGGGCTCTACCATACACTCCTACGCCGGTAGCTGCAACCCATCATAGACCGCAATACCGTGGGGACTTAAGGCTTCCCCAGCCTACCGCTTGTTCTTCGAACGACAAGTGTCTACGGACTGTGCCGTGGGGACTTAAGGCTTCCCCAGCCTACCGCTTGCCGCCGACAGATACAAGTGTCTACGGTAAAGCGCATCCGTTGATGAACGAGAGGTGGAAACACTTTTGACTACTCCGTCCCACTCCGGATCTTATGGTTAACACGGGTATTACGGCACAAGAATCACTGGCGACATTTGTTGTTTAATCCTAGATGGATATAAACCCTTGCAATGGAACCTCCACCATATCAACACAATCCATGGTTCCATTGCCCACCACATAGTCATATTCATAGTTATGAAAATAGTGGTTTTGGTTTTTATGCAATAGTGATAACCATAATACTTTGCAAGTAATTTGATAGAAATACTCAAATGACATGAGCAAGTGATGAACTTGCCTTTCTTGACTGCAAGATTATGCAGGCAAGGTCTTCGATACGCAATAACTCCAAATTCTGAAATAGCATCATCGTCCGGTAAGGACGATGTTTAAAAGATTGGCAAGGATGCAATAATGCATAAAAATGAGATGCAATCGCTCTAAGAGTGACCTAACCCCGATGACTTAGGATTAGTGAGTGGTAATGATTGGTTTAGGGTGTGTTGCACTTTTTAGAGTGATTCACAAACAAGGTTCTTATTCAGGTGTGGTTACTTGGAATCATAAACATGTGCTGCAATATATCATAACAATAGCATTAATAGCACATAACAATAAGATTTGGTGTGATTCTAACATGTAATGAATAGTGGTTGGTTTTAGCACTACATGGCATGGTTAATGATTAGTTATCATATACTTCAAAAGAATAATTTTTGAAGAACATGTTCTTTAATAAAGAACAAGTATGATAATTAGGTTGATGGGGTTCTATGGTTGACTATGGTTTCATTTAGTTTCTGGAGTAAGTATTTGATGGATCACAACCTAGTTGGATTCATCAGCTACTAGGCTTGTATTGTTGAATTAAGCCTAAACATCTTAATTACCAATAGTTGCTATCAAGGTGGCATACCTTGTTGGTGATGGTTGGCTAGGGTTTATAGGTCCTTATAAGCAGGGTTGATGATGATTCTTTATTTACTTCAAAATAATAACTTTTGAAGAACATACTTCTTAAGTAATAAGAAGTATTACAATTAAGGTTGAGGTTGGCTTGTATTAGCCATTGGATCTCTAAGTAGAGAATGGTTGGTTCCAAAATAGGATGGTTCATAAGTATCTCACACTAGTAGGGTTTAGTGGAATATGGTTAGGTAATGCTCAAGATTTGGTATAGTTGCTTCTGAGGTTCATCACATTTGTGTGATGCTAAGCATGGATAACTAAGTTTGGTGTCTCGGAAGATAGGAACTAGGGTTGGTCTTATTTGATCAGCTAGGTTTGATTAAGATGAACACATGTAATGCTAATCTGCTAGTGATAGGGTTCTACATTTGATGTGGTCATAGCAAATATTTAGTTGCTACTATGGTTATAGGACTATTATTGAAGTAATATGATCACATGTGAACTTGAGTTTAGGTTTGGAAACTATTTAGGGTTCACATGTAATAATGGAACTAGGGTTTCTAGTTGAATTAGGGTTTCATATTTCACATGAAATGATGAGGTTCTAGTTTTCTTTCTTATGGAACTAGGGTTTTCTAATTACCCTAAAATTCTTAAATTAATAACTTAAGTAATAAGTTTGAAGTTATTACTTACTTTAGAATTAAAATAATATTGGATTGATCCTTTTATTATTGTTAAAGAATTAATAACTAAGATAATTATTAATTAGGGTTTAAATCCTCCTATTAAGGATTTAATAAATTATAAGCAAAGGAAAATTAGTTTTAATATTTTCTTGATTTGCTTACTGGTTTTTATTAATTTTAGAAGTTTTTCTTAATTATTGAATTTTAATTAAATTTGGAATTAAAATTAAAGGCTTAATTAACAAGTATTAAATAATTGATTTTTTATTAAAAATAAAAATTTCATTTTATATTTTTATTGGATAGATTACATTTTTAGGAACATTTTAATATCTCATTTGTATTTTTCTGAGTTAAAACGAATTTTACAAATTCAAGTGAAGTTTCAGCAATTTAGGAGATTTAAATTTAAACTGGAAAGGCTAATTACACCCGGACTAACCTACCCTCGCTCACTGACTAGTGGGGCCGGTGAACACGTCACATGCCATGGTGGCGCCAACGTGGCATGGTGCACGGTGGCCGGCGGGACAGTTGACGACGACGGCGACTATTCCGGCCACGCGCGGACCAGAGACTGGTTCCAATCGATCCAGTACGCCACACGGATCCTAACGGTACTAGCGCCGCCCCTAGGTGGTCACCGGAGCCTGCTCGCCGGCGAGGCCGAGCGACGGCGCTCTCAGGTGGATGGTGCGGCGAGGCTACGGTGTATAATCGACCGAGGTGTAATAACCCACAACATAGGAACAACGAAGGGTAGATTTAGAAATGGGATGTGCATTTCATCGCAAAACGGGGGAAATTTTCGCGCCTTACTGCAACTAAACCTAAGAGGGATCGAGGTTCTCTCTCATTTTGCACTTAGGGTTAGGCAATGTGAGTTAGGGAAATTTCAACATGATCTCTTTTGTAACTTGTTACTTTGGGGAAGGTTTGCATTTGATAAGTGTTAAACAATTAACTATAAACATCACACCATATAAACAATGAATTTAGAATTCAAACACAAGAGATAAAATTCAAATCACTTTGAATTTCAAAGTGAATATCAAATAATATTTCATCAAGAATATAAACATTGCATAATACAAAGCTCATAAACCAAAACTTGAGCTTTATTGATCATCAACACAGAATACATAGTCTTTACAATATTTTTGATACAAGAATTGATGTATAATAATAAACAAAAATGAAAAAGGAAAATTACAAGATTTTCCTAAACTAAAACCTAGACTAAATGCTTGAAGGACATCTTCTGGTCATACTCAACTTCAAAACCTGCAAAACAAATCACAAGTGCTAGACAGGATATTAAGTGTTAGAAATTCAGTTTGGACAGAGTGAAAAACATCACAGAAATTCAGTTTGGACAGTGAACACATCGCACACTTGTGCTTGTCCAAAACCTGGACAGACACGGGATAGGATCAAAGCACCAAACCTGAGCAGCCACAGAGGGCTCAAGTTTCACCATAGCAAGGTTGTTGCTAGGCAAGCAACAGCAAGGCAAGCAAGGGTGAGTCATAAAGTAAATGAGCTGGTGTGTCATGGCCAGGGATGAAGTAGAGGCCATATAAATAGCACACAAACCCTAGAACCATGTCAGTCGACCACATTTGCAAATCACCAGGTAAGGGTGAAGCAAGAACAAGCACAGTTCATCCAGTTCATAACCAAGAACAGAAACCAACACAACCAACTTAGCCACCAGGAATCATGGTGACCTGAGAAGATCAACCAGAGATTGGAGGTGAAGGGCTGAGTACAGAAACCCCAAGTCTGCATCAACCAAATATTTCACACTAGGAGCTGGAACAAGGTATACCAAGTTCCTGGACAGATCCAATGGATTTGATCCATCACATATGCATGAAATAAGCATGGGAATGAGCAGATGCTCATATGGGTAGATCATCACTTGGTTTTCACCAAGGATTACTGCCAGTCAAAAGCTACTAAAAAAGAAAGCATCTAGGTACAAATCTTGTACACTGAAACTAGCACATATGCACAGATGCACACACTAGCCAGATTAGATGCACAGATAGCACCAGTAGATGGCAAGGATTAGCAGCTAAGACTACACAGTAAATCCTAAGCTATGAACCATCAGTAAACCCTAGATTTTCATCAGGCAAGCATATTGGCATTCATCTCAAGGATGATTCCCAAATATGCAAGCAAAGGTTGAGTAGCCACAAAATCCAACTAAATAGGTGAGCAACCAATCAGCAGCAAGGCCACTGAGGTCACATCACACTTAGCATCAATTAAAATAAAGCCAAATATATCACATCATTATCCAGGAATGGATTCAGATTCAATTGCTTGCCAGATAATCATGAACAGCTAAGTCATTTGCAAGCAAATCATTTAAATCATTACTGCATAAGCAGTTCATCATAATTTAATTAATACAAGCATGAATTTATCACAGATCCATGCTTAGCACTGACAGTAGCACACTATTAAGCAACACAATTTACTCACTGCACCATAACCATGGAACAAGTCCAAAGAGCTTAAGTAAGCAACAGCATAGTGATGCTTGAGCATCAAGATCACAAGGTAATTGAATCACTTAGTCACAGTATTAGCCAGTAAGCTATCACTGATAATTGAATTGATCAAATGGATCAATTATAGCAAGCCAAGCTACACAGAGAGGTTAGCCAACAAGCAAGGAATGATCCAATGGATCATTGGCTTGCATAGGAAGCACTGAAGCATATCACAGGCACCACTGGCACACACACAAGTGTCACTGATGCATCACAAATACACCTAGACAAGCAAGTATGATATCCCAGTAAGAATAAGCAAGCCACAATCAAGCATAGCATGGCATAGCTAGCTTTTGAGCAAGCACAGCAGAGCATGGCAAGTACAGAGCATGCTAGGAGCAGCAGAGAAGCAAGCACAGCATAAATAGCAAGCAAATCGACATGTGCCAGTACCGATGCCGGTAATTGGGCCATGAGCTTGCGAAATGTAGCACAGGCAAATTGCACAGCAATAGCATGGCTCTGCGGGATCACAGGATCACCAGAGAGCAACAGAGCATGAGGAGGAAGAAGAACAGTGGCAAGGGAGGCGCACAGAAGAGAAGGAAGAGATGCAACACTTACTTGCGCCTGGAAGCAGAAACTAGGGCATGGCGAGGCAGTGCTCGCGCGGCCCTAACAGCTGCAAGTCCAGGGAAGGCGCCGACGTTACGCCGGCGAAACCCAAAACACGAACCAGCACCACCGTAGCAGATGCACCTGAGGCGACGGCACGAGTACTGTGAGAAGCACCCGTGCCAAGCCAACCCCAGGAACGCACCCATCGTCGGCGAGGACGAGATCTCGCCGGAGTTCGTCGAGGCGATTCTTCCCGAGATTCAACACGGAGGCGATTCGCCAGGAGAGGAAGAGAAGGGGAAAACTACGCGGACAGATCGATAGATTTGCACGCGGCGGTTCTAGATCGGTAGGTGGTTACGGCGGAGGTGCACGGCGATGGCCGGAGCGAGGCGGCGGCCATGGCGGTGACGCCATCGCCAGGGCGTCGCAGAGAGAAGCTAGGGTTAGAGACGAAAAGCGAGAGAGGGCCGAGTGAGTGAGAGCGGTGGGCCGTTCGGCTCCACCGAGCCGCTATGGGGTAAGCCTTAGTGGGCTGTCCCATGGGCTTAGGTTATTGGGCTCGGCCCAATAAGGTCCAGGGGGTATTTTAGTCTTTTAACATTTAATAAAAAGCCAGAACTTTACCAAATTTTAATAAATCAAATACAACTCTAAAAATCCATTAAAAATTGGATTAATGAATGAAAAATAAACCTTAACAAGAATAAAATATGAAATGGAATTCATGAAACAAATTCAAAATTATGAATTTTCAGAATTTAAATAATTTCTTGGAATTCTAAACTATTATTTCCTTGTATTTAAAAATTCAAGGAAAAATCTCAAATAAGTTCAAATACTTATTTTCAAACATTTCAAAATGAAATTCTAATATTCCAAGTCATTTCTATTGAAAAGGGTATTTTTCCAAGAAAAATACTATATTCCTTTTATTCCAAAAACTATAGAGGTAACTCTATAATTTCAAAAAAAAAAATTGGAATGATTAAGGGAATCATCAAGTAAAATGGTTTTACTTTGAATTGTTGTACTTTGTGTGAATTACAATGATTAATACTTTTAAATCAATTGGAAATTACTGTCAAAGACATAAATCTTAAACGCAACCCTAAATTGATATGACTCAGCGGGGTAAAGGGATACAACATAAAATAATACATCCATGATTGCATTATTTGGATTTTATAACATTGTCCTTACCGGACAATGATGCTTCTTACAGAACCCGAGGTCCAGGTTCCATCAACTGCATTGAACTGCACTATCTCGCAGTCCACAGGCAAGTTCACCCTTGCTCATATCAACTTGAGTATTTTCTACTACTTTAATGCAAAGCTATATACTTATCATTCCTGCATCGCAAATAAAATGTTACTTTCCAACTATGAATATGACTATGTGGCTGGCAATGGAACCATGGTATGTGTTGATATGGTGGAGGTTCCATTGCAATGGGTTATATCACCCTAGGATTAATCACCAATGCCGTCCAGTGATTCTAGCGCCGTACAAATCGCGTTGACCATGAGATCTATAATGGCTCTGGGGAAGCCAGCCGTATCTTTTCCCTTCTGCACGCCAACGGATTGGTAGAGCCGGTGGGGTGTTGGAGGCACTTCCGCAATAGGTTGGGATATCCTTTTAAATCCCCATCCATTAGTGATGATAAGCTCTACCATCTATGAAGGATTGTCCGGAGTACACCGTGAGTAAAGCCGTATTATCGGGAAGTCTACCGGGGTGTACGGTTGGACAAAAGGGTGGGTTTGCGATCGCGGAGAAGGCGGTGTGGGCTTGGATCTTTATACCTGGCCTCACACCAAAGGAAGTGTGAACGGGGCAAGTCCTCGCGGATGGCAAAAAGGGTGAGATCTCTTGTGGGAAAAGTAATGCACCTCTGCAGAGTGTATCAAATTGTGGCTGTCACTCCTTGTTCCGGGAAGGGAATCTGACGAACGCGGGCAGAAAGGAACTCCACGAAGTTCTAGTCAACTCGTGAAGACTGACGGGCATAGTTTTCATAATAAAAGCAACCTTTTGAAGAAATGATTGCAAAACATGCATTGACCTGAGATTTCCTGATCAATGGTCGTAGCTAGTGCATCAAACACTTTTTTACTCTTTTAGAACTTGCTGAGTACCCCTGTACTCACTTTCTTTCGACACCCTTGCTAGACTGTGATCCGGAAGTGGAGGCCATCAACGATGGAGCACCAGAAGGAAGTTACGAGCTGGTCTACGAAGAACCTGATCTTACCGGTGGAGTGGAAGGCGTAGACTATGGGATAGTCTATGGACCAGATGACACGGAGGTGGAGGAGTAGTGACATACCCTAGCATCATAGAGCCGAGCAACGTAGAACTTACCTAAATAAGTTGTTGAGCTCTCTTTATATTTGTTATGAGTTGTAATCGTACTTAAGTAGTATCTTAGGGTGTTCTCATAGGACCTGTGAGAATACCAACTTGTTAAGACAATGTTTGTAATAAAGTATGGAGTGTTATGACCTGCAATGTTTCTGTTGTACCACTCTGAGGGATATGGCAAATTGTGAAGAAGTCCCTTCGCAAAGATCATATCAACGACTTGTATACTACAACATGCAGTGGTATGCTGGGTCACCGCAGCTGGTATCAGAGCAAATGTTGCGACCTTAGGTTGGAAAAAAACCTAGTATAGGGAAGAAACCTGTAGGAGTCTAGTAGAAATAGTAAAGGATTCTCTAGAAATATGGTGATTATTCACTTGAGAATAGTAAAACCATATATTTTAGTGCGATAATTCTTTATTATGGCTATTATGATGCATTATCACTACTAATATTCTGCTTTTGTATACAACCATAATGGCGAACACTTTTCCTAAGAGGACTTTGAGGAAGGTTGAGGCATGGCTTGGTGATTATGATGGACCAATAACAGCTCTCCTGTGTGGGATGCTGAAGGAACTTCATTGTGATCCACGGATACCTGTTATCAAGTATACCTACTATGATGGGGAAATCCTAGCCAAGTGCAGAGTATCGGTCCAACTACCGGAAAAACTGCTGATGAGTTGTATAATGCCATACGGAGAAGCCAAAACTATCACCACAGCCTACCACATGGGCCTATTCAAGGCAATCCTTGAGATAAGGCAGCACAAGTCAGTAGAACTGCTATGTTCAGAGTTTTCTCATATACCTCATGCCGAGGAAGATGAGGATCCCACTCTGAATCATTTGGTGTTAGCACACGAAGTCCTGAAGCTGCAGACAAAGACATGGATAGTCGTAAGTCTTTATTGACCACGATGTACCTTTTACACATGAAGATGAGAGGTGAGATTGACCACATGCTAGCTGAGTTCACGGACCCTGATAAAGTCCAAACTCGGATGCGTGATTTGAGGGCACAACCACAACATACTACACCTTTCTTTAGCCTAGACAGCTATGTAGATTTGAGTGACCAGTTATCCCATAAAGATCCACTCACACCCAACTTTGTTCCACATTATCCACATGTGTCAGCATCATATGAGTCTGGATATGGGGGAGATGATTCCCGGAACCTAAACTGCTCGGAGTCACCAATCGAGAATTCGACTGGTTGGCGTTTCGGGGAACCATTTGGAGATGAAGGAGAACCCATCACTTGTGAGTCAGAGGATGAAGGAGGCACGGTTAACCAGAATGTTAACCAAAGCTTTGGGCAGGAAGAGAAAGACACCAACTCCATTTCTTTAGATCTGGAGATGGGGTTACCCAAAACATCCCAGTACGTCGTAGGTGAGAGTTCTGGAACTAAGAAAAAGAAGAAGAAGAAGATGAGGGGTCAAGTGAATAGGAATCCTCCATGGATGACAGAAGGAGATGAGTTGTATCCCACTGGGGATATATATGAGTCTTTATCTAGTTACTTTGGCATGACAGATCTCTGTCTCGGCACTTCGTCCGATTCAGACTACATACCTACGGGAAGAACCTTCATTCCGGACGGTTTTCGGAGGACAAACCGCTGTACCGGATGGACCCCAGGGATGTACGCGGAGGCGAGTTATGATGACGAGGAGTAGAGCTCCGAGGAAGAATAAAGTAATCTAGGTGGTATTGTAATAGAGCGTATTTTAAATTCCCGTTGGCTTGGGCTTTGAGCCAAATAAGTGGTTTATATGTACCACATGTAATATAAGTTTGTGAGTGCGTTATGTATTATACAAAGTATATGCATAATAAATGTTTGTTTTGTATTTGCTTCTTGATTTCATTGTGTGACTAGTTCTGGGCATTGAGTTGAGCTCAGAAAGCATTTGCATGGTGTAATTATGAGTAATCGCTCTTTGTTACAGGACTAGGGGGAAATGGCGTTAGTAGAAACCGAAGAGGCTCGCAGAGAGCGGGAAGCAAGAGAGAAAGAGGAGGCAGATGCAGCAGCTAGAGCAGAGAATGCACCACCACCACCACACCCAATGATGCACCCAGACTTCCAACAGTATATGAGGTCAATGGAGGAAGATAGGAGGCGTTACCAGGAAAGCCAGAGCAAGAACATGCAAGATTTCTTTACCCACGTCATCAATGATAAGGGTAATGAAGGCAAGGGAGTAACTCTATCGGACTTCCAAAACGCAAGACCACTACCATTCACATCAGCTCCAGAACCAATGGACGCTGAAGATTGGCTTATGGACACGGAACGGAAGCTGAAGACCGTTGGTTGCAACGATGAGGAGAAGATCAGATATACCACTTATCTGTTGTCAGGACCAGCAGCGTCATGGTGGGAGAATCTTGTAGCAGTACACCCTCCAGATAAGGTGTTCACCTGGGAGGAGTTCAAGAAGAAGTTTCGGGATGCTCATGTTCCGGACAGCGTGGTGGAGCTGGAGAAGAGGGAGTTTGACGAACTACAACAGAATACTGCACCCATCATGCAGTATGTTCGGGATTTCAACAGGCTATCCAGGTATGCACCTGAGGATGTAGATACAGAGGAGAAGCGGAAGAAGCGGTTCATGAAAGGCATGAATCCATACATGAAGATGCAACTGAGGTTGGCACGGACTGCCGAATTCCAGGAACTGATTGACTCGGCAATCACTTTCGAGGATGATTATAGGCAAGTCCAGGAGGACAGAAGGAAGAGGGCTCGTATAGAGCCAAGGAAGTACCCAATCAGTAAACCAACACCTGATCGGAGTTTCAAACCCCGATACCGACCTACTACTGGTAATCAATACAACCGGGGAGGTCAGAGTCAGAATCCAATCAACCAGATCATCTGCAACAATTGTGGCCTGAGGGGTCATTTGCAGAAGGATTGTCAGAAACCCAGAATCATTTGTTATGGTTGTGGGAAGGAAGGACACATCAAGCCGGATTGTCCAAACAAGGCGACCTGGAGCGGACAAAACTCTGGAGGACGAGGTGGAAATAACAACAACAACAACCGCAACAATAACAACAACAACAGCAACCGCAACTACAACAACAACAACAACAAGAGGGGAAAGCCTTATGGAAAGCTGAATTGCACATCTTTGGAACAAGCGGAAGAGTCGGATCAAACAGTCTTAGGTACGCTAAGCATTCTTACTCATCCTGGCAAAGTATTATTTGATACTTGAGCAACCACATCATTTCTTGCATTGGAGTTTGTGGAAAAATTCGGGCTTAGATGTTCTAAGTTAGAAACTCCTATAACTGTTCTATCCGCGGGGGGAACGATCTTAGTAACCCACGTGAAAGAAGCACAAGTCCTAACCATATGTGACTGTGTGTATTTCGCGGACCTGTTCATCATACCCATGAAGGACATATCAGTCATCCTAGGAATGGATTGGTTGACAGAGAATGGAGCGGTGATTAACTGTGGAGACAAAACAGTATCACTTCGCAACTCCATCGGAGGTCGAATAGTGTTCCAAGGAGATAAGTACAGTGAGTTGGAGATCGGATTGGAACTAAATAACCTGAAGGAAGTGAGAATTGAAGATATTCCTGTAGTGAATGAGTTTAAGGATGTATTTCCTAAGGAACTACCGGGAATGCCACCCGATAGAGAGATAGAATTCACAATCGATCTGATTCCAGGCACAGCACCAATAGCACAACCACCATATAAGATGGGGCCGAAGGAATTAGTGAAACTGAAGGCTCGGATTGATGAGTTAGAACAAAAGGGATTCATTCAAGAAAGTGTATCACCATGGGGTACACCAGTTATTTTTGTGGATAAAAGAGATGGAGGAAAGAGAATGTGTGGAGATTACAGAAATTTGAACAATGTAACTATCAAGAACAAGTATCCTTTACCTAGAATCCAAGACCTTTTTGATCAAGTTCAAGGAGCGGGAGTCTTCTCGAAGATAGATTTAAGGTCAGGATACCATCAAATCAAGATCAAGAAGGAGGATGTACCAAAAACAGCATTCGTATCAAGGTATGGACACCATGAATACTTGGTTGTACCATTTGGAGTAACAAATTCACCAGCAATTTTCATGAATTTGATGAACAAGATATTCATGAAGTACTTGGACAAGTTTGTGATAGTGTTCATAGATGATATTCTAATCTATTCCAAAGGTAAAGAAGAACATGCCAAGCATTTGAAGATAGTTCTGCAAACTTTGAGGGAACATCAGCTATATGCGAAGTTTAGCAAGTGCAAATTTTGGTTAGATAGTGTTGAATTTCTTGGACATGTCATAACCAAAGAAGGCATAGCGGTGAATCCAAGCAAGGTTCAGTCCGTATTGGAATGGAAATCACCTAAAAATGCTAAGGAAATACGAGGATTTCTTGCTATGGCAGGCTACTATCGGAGATTCATAGAGGGATTTTCGAAGATTGCAGGACCAATGACCAAGTTACTCAAGAAAAATACTCCATTTGTGTGGACTGATGAGTGTGAAGCCAGCTTCCAAACACTCAAAGATAAGTTAACCACAGCACCGGTATTAGCAGTTCCTGAACCTGGAAAGGATTACACGGTGTATTGTGATGCTTCCAAGAATGGACTTGGATGTGTTCTTATGCAAGATCGGAAGGTAATAGCTTATGGATCAAGACAGTTGAAACCACATGAACACAACTACCCAGTACATGATCTCGAGTTAGCGGCAGTTGTGTATGCTTTGAAGAGTTGGAGACAATTTCTATATGGATCCAAGTGTGAGTTATACACCGATCACAAAAGTTTGAAATATTTCTTCACCCAGAAGGAATTAAACATGAGACAGAAGAGATGGTTAGAGTTGATTAAGGATTACGACCTTAAGATCAACTATACACCAGGCAAAGCTAATGTAGTAGCAGATGCCCTAAGTAGGAAGAGTACGGAGAATCAACCTAAGGAATGGGAGATTCCAAAGGAACTTCGGAAAGAGTTAGAGGAGGCTCAGATCTTGTTTATTCAAGGTGATGATAAGGGAAGTATAGCAACCATGAGGATTATGGATGAGATGTATTCAGATTTGAAATATGAGATTATCCGAAAGCAAGCGGATGATTTGTTCATCCAAGAGGAAATCAAGAGGATTGGAGAAGGAAGACCATCGGAATTCCATCTAGGGAGTTTGATTCATTATACTTTCAGAAAAGAATCTGTGTACCAGATGATCCAGAAGTGAAGTCAATCATATTAAAGGAAGCACATGAAACCCCTTATTCAATACATCCGGGAAGTACTAAGATGTATATGGATTTGAAGGAGATGTTCTGGTGGAACAACATGAAAAGAGAAATAGCACAATATGTCTCGGAATGTCATACATGTCAACGAGTGAAGGCAGAACATCAAAGTCCTGCGGGATTACTCAAACCACTAGAGATACCGGAGTGGAAATGGGATGAAATCGGAATGGATTTTATTACTGGTCTACCAATGACTAGTAAGAAGAAGGATAAGATATGGGTAATAGTGGACAGGCTTACCAAGAGTGCTCATTTCATAGCCGTAAACACAAAGGATACTGCAGAAAAGCTTGTGGATATATATGTGAAAGAGATTGTGAGTAAGCATGGAGTACCAAAGAAGATAGTTTCAGATAGAGGTTCAATTTTCACATCAGCATTTTGGAAACGACTACAAGAAGCTTTGGGATCCAAATTGGATTTCAGTACAGCATATCATCCACAAACCGGAGGACAAACCGAAAGAACCAATCAGATACTTGAGGACATGCTTAGAGCTTGTGCTCTGAACTTTGGAGGCTCATGGGAGGACCATTTACCTCTAGCGGAGTTCTCATATAACAACAGTTATCAGAGTAGCATCCAGATGGCACCGTACGAAGCATTGTACGGAAGAAAGTGTCGATCACCAATTTGTTGGTTTGAAACCGGAGAAAACAAGGAGTTTACACCGGACTACATCAAGGAGAGACAAGACGTCATCGAGGTGATCCGGGATAGACTCAAAATAGCTCAGAGTCGTCAGAAGAGTTACGCCGACTTAAAGAGAAGAGATTGGGAACCGAAAGTGGGAGACATGGTTTATTTAAAGGTTAGCCCAATGAAAGGACTTAAGAGGTTCGGAGTGAAAGGAAAGTTAAGTCCTCGATATATTGGACCATTTAAGATACTCAGTCAGAATCGAGGAACAGCTTTTGAGTTGGAGTTACCGGCACAACTAAGTCAAGTTCATAATGTGTTTCATGTTTCACAACTCAGAAAGTGTTTGAAGGCACCAGATGATCCCATTACATATGAAGAAATAGAATTGCAATCTGATCTAACTTATGTGGAAAGACCAGAAAAGATCTTAGAAGTACAGTGGAAGAAGTTAAGAAACAGAGCAATCAAATACTGCAAAGTTCAATGGCAACATCATCCTGAGCGAGAAGCAACTTGGGAGACGGAAGAAGAATTAAGGAAGTCTTACCCCTAGATGTTCAGGTACCAATCTTAACTTCGGGACGAAGTTTCATTAAGGGGGAGAGGCTGTAATAACCAGAACATAGGAACAACGAAGGGTAGATTTAGAAATGGGATGTGCATTTCATCGCAAAACGGGGGAAATTTTCACGCCTTACTGCAACTAAACCTAAGAGGGATCGAGGTTCTCTCTCATTTTGCACTTAGGGTTAGGCAATGTGAGTTAGGGAAATTTCGACATGATCTCTTTTGCAACTTGTTACTTTTGGGAAGGTTTGCATTTGATAAGTGTTAAACAATTAACTATAAACATCACACCATATAAACAATGAATTTAGAATTCAAACACAAGAGATAAAATTCAAATCACTTTGAATTTCAAAGTGAATATCAAATAATATTTCATCAAGAATATAAACATTGCATAATACAAAGCTCATAAACCAAAACTTGAGCTTTATTGATCATCAACACAGAATACATAGTCTTTACAATATTTTTGATACAAGAATTGATGTATAATAATAAACAAAAATGAAAAAGGAAAATTACAAGATTTTCCTAAACTAAAACCTAGACTAAATGCTTGAAGGACATCTTCTGGTCATACTCAACTTCAAAACCTGCAAAACAAATCACAAGTGCTAGACAGGATATTAAGTGTTAGAAATTCAGTTTGGACAGAGTGAAAAACATCACGTAAATTCAGTTTGGACGGTGAACAACATCACTGCACACTTGTGCTTGTCCAAAACCTGGACAGCACAGGATAGGATCAGGCAGACCAAACCTGAGCAGCCACAGAGGGCTCAAGTTTCACCATAGCAAGGTTGTTGCTAGGCAAGCAACAGCAAGGCAAGCAAGGGTGAGTCATAAAGTAAATGAGCTGGTGTGTCATGGCCAGGGATGAAGTAGAGGCCATATAAATAGCACACAAACCCTAGAACCATGTCAGTCGACCACATTTGCAAATCACCAGGTAAGGGTGAAGCAAGAACAAGCACAGTTCATCCAGTTCATAACCAAGAACAGAAACCACCACAACCAACTTAGCCACCAGGAACCATGGTGACCTGAGAAGATCAACCAGAGATTGGAGGTGAAGGGCTGAGTACAGAAACCCCAAGTCTGCATCAACCAAATATTTCACACTAGGAGCTGGAACAAGGTATACCAAGTTCCTGGACAGATCCAATGGATTTGATCCATCACATATGCATGAAATAAGCATGGGAATGAGCAGATGCTCATATGGGTAGATCATCACTTGGTTTTCACCAAGGATTACTGCCAGTCAAAAGCTACTAAAAAAGAAAGCATCTAGGTACAGATCTTATACACAGAAACTAGCACATATGCACAGATGCACACACTAGCCAGATTAGATGCACAGATAGCACCAGTAGATGGCAAGGATTAGCAGCTAAGACTACACAGTAAATCCTAAGCTATGAACCATCAGTAAACCCTAGATTTTCATCAGGCAAGCATATTGGCATTCATCTCAAGGATGATTCCCAAATATGCAAGCAAAGGTTGAGTAGCCACAAAATCCAACTAAATAGGTGAGCAACCAATCAGCAGCAAGGCCACTGAGGTCACATCACACTTAGCATCAATTAAAATAAAGCCAAATATATCACATCATTATCCAGGAATGGATTCAGATTCAATTGCTTGCCAGATAATCATGAACAGCTAAGTCATTTGCAAGCAAATCATTTAAATCATTACTGCATAAGCAGTTCATCATAATTTAATTAATACAAGCATGAATTTATCACAGATCCATGCTTAGCAATCGATAAAAGAGCACACTATTAAGCAACACAATTTACTCACTGCACCATAACCACTGGAGCAAGTCCAGTAGCTTAAGTAAGCAACAACATAGTGATGCTTGAGCATCAACATCACAAGATAATTGAATCACTTAGTTACAGTATTAGCCAGTAAGCTATCACTGATAATTGAATTGATCAAATGGATCAATTATAGCAAGCCAAGCTACACAGAGAGGTTAGCCAACAAGCAAGGAATGATCCAATGGATCATTGGCTTGCATAGGAAGCACTGAAGCATATCACAGGCACCACTGGCACACACACAAGTGTCACTGATGCATCACAAATACACCTAGACAAGCAAGTATGATATCCCAGTAAGAATAAGCAAGCCACAATCAAGCATAGCATGGCACAGCTAGCTTTTGAGCAAGCACAGCAGAGCATGGCAAGTACAGAGCATGCTAGGAGCAGCAGAGAAGCAAGCACAGCATAAATAGCAAGCAAATCGACATGTGCCAGTACCAGTAACTGGTAATTGGGCCATGAGCTTGCAGTAAACAGAAGCACAGGCAAATTGCACAGCAATAGCATGGCTCTGCGGGATCACAGGATCACCAGAGAGCAACAGAGCATGAGGAGGAAGAAGAACAGTGGCAAGGGAGGCGCACAGAAGAGAAGGAAGAGATGCAACACTTACTTGCGCCTGGAAGCAGAAACTAGGGCATGGCGAGGCAGTGCTCGCGCGGCCCTAACAGCTGCAAGTCCAGGGAAGGTGCCGACGTTACGCCGGCGAAACCCAAAACACGAACCAGCACCACCGTAGCAGATGCACCTGAGGCGACGGCACGAGTACTGCGAGCAGCACCCGCGCCAAGCCAACCCCAGGAACGCACCCATCGTCGGCAAGGATGAGATCTCGCCGGAGTTCGTCGAGGCGATTCTTCCCAAGATTCAACACGGAGGCGATTCGCCAGGAGAGGAAGAGAAGGGGAAAACTACGCGGACAGATCGATAGATCTGCACGCGGCGGTTCTAGATCGGTAGGTGGTTACGGCGGAGGAGCATGACGATGGCCGGAGCGAGGCGGCGGCCATGGCGGCGACGCCATCGCCAAGGCGTCGCAGAGAGAAGCTAGGGTTAGAGACGAAAAGCGAGAGAGGGCCGAGTGAGTGAGAGCGGTGGGCCGTTCGGCTCCACCGAGCCGCTATGGGGTAAGCCTTAGTGGGCTGTCCCATGGGCTTAGGTTATTGGGCTGGGCCCAATAAGGTCCAAGGGGGTATTTTAGTCTTTTAACATTTAATAAAAAGCCAGAACTTTACCAAATTTTAATAAATCAAATACAACTCTAAAAATCCATTAAAAATTGGATTAATGAATGAAAAATAAACCTTAACAAGAATAAAATATGAAATGGAATTCATGAAACAAATTCAAAATTATGAATTTTCAGAATTTAAATAATTTCTTGGAATTCTAAACTATTATTTCCTTGTATTTAAAAATTCAAGGAAAAATCTCAAATAAGTTCAAATACTTATTTTCAAACATTTCAAAATGAAATTCTAATATTCCAAGTCATTTCTATTGAAAAGGGTATTTTTCCAAGAAAAATACTATATTCCTTTTATTCCAAAAACTATAGAGGTAACTCTATAATTTCAAATTTTTTTTTTTGGAATGATTAAGGGAGTCATCAAGTAAAATGGTTTTACTTTGAATTGTTGTACTTTGTGTGAATTACAATGATTAATACTTTTAAATCAATTGGAAATTACTGTCAAAGACATAAATCTTAAACGCAACCCTAAATTGATATGACTCAGCGGGGTAAAGGGATACAACATAAAATAATACATCCATGATTGCATTATTTGGATTTTATAACATTGTCCTTACCGGACAATGATGCTTCTTACAGAACCCGAGGTCCAGGTTCCATCAACTGCATTGAACTGCACTATCTCGCAGTCCACAGGCAAGTTCACCCTTGCTCATATCAACTTGAGTATTTTCTACTACTTCAATGCAAAGCTATATACTTATCATTCCTGCATCGCAAATAAAATGTTACTTTCCAACTATGAATATGACTATGTGGCTAGCAATGGAACCATGGTATGTGTTGATATGGTGGAGGTTCCATTGCAATGGGTTATATCACCCTAGGATTAATCACCAATGCCGTCCAGTGATTCTAGCGCCGTACAAATCGCGTTGACCATGAGATCTATAATGGCTCTGGGGAAGCCAGCCGTATCTTTTCCCTTCTGCACGCCAACGGATTGGTAGAGCCGGTGGGGTGTTGGAGGCACTTCCGCAATAGGTTGGGATATCCTTTTAAATCCCCATCCATTAGTGATGATAAGCTCTACCATCTATGAAGGATTGTCCGGAGTACACCGTGAGTAAAGCCGTATTATCGGGGGAAGTCTACTGGGGGTGTACGGTTGGACAAAAGGGTGGGTTTGCAGTCGCGGAGAAGGCGGTGTGGGCTTGGATCTTTATACCTGGCCTCACACCAAAGGAAGTGTGAACGGGGCAAGTCCTCGCGGATGGCAAAAAGGGTGAGATCTCTTGTGGGAAAAGTAACGCACCTCTCGCAGAGTGTATCAAATTGTGGCTGTCACTCCTTGTTCCGGAAGGGAACTGCGAACGCGGGCAGAAAGGAACTCCACGAAGTTCTAGTCAACCTGTGAAGACTGACGGGCATAGTTTTCATAATAAAAGCAACCTTTTGAAGAAATGATTGCAAAACATGCATTGACCTGAGATTTCCTGATCAATGGTCGTAGCTAGTGCATCAAACACTTTTTTACTCTTTTAGAACTTGCTGAGTACCCCTGTACTCACTTTCTTTCGACACCCTTGCTAGACTGTGATCCGGAAGTGGAGGCCATCAACGATGGAGCACCAGAAGGAAGTTACGAGCTGGTCTACGAAGAACCTGATCTTACCGGTGGAGTGGAAGGCGTAGACCATGGGATAGTCTACGGACCAGATGACACGGAGGTGGAGGAGTAGTGACATACCCTAGCATCATAGAGCCGAGCAACGTAGAACTTACCTAAATAAGTTGTTGAGCTCTCTTTATATTTGTTATGAGTTGTAATCGTACTTAAGTAGTATCTTAGGGTGTTCTCATAGGACCTATGAGAATACCAACTTGTTAAGACAATGTTTGTAATAAAGTATGGAGTGTTATGACCTGCAATGTTTCTGTTGTACCACTCTGAGGGATATGGCAAATTGTGAAGAAGTCCCTTCGCAAAGATCATATCAACGACTTGTATACTACAACATGCAGTGGTATGCTGGGTCACCGCACGAGGCGAGCATGCTAGGAGCTTCAGCGGCTCACCAGGCGTACGCAGGGCTTGACGGCGTGGTCGGGGATGGCCTGTGTCACCGGAATCGACACCTCCGGCCGACGGAAATGGCGAGCTCGGTGAGGGCGTTGCAGAGGGCTTCGGCTCGATTCTTCGCGTAGGCTGAGCAAGAGAAGCACGGCGGTGACGATGGTGGTAACGGCGGTGGTCGGGGAGGCTCCAACCGGCGGCGAGGGAGATGACCGGGGCGAGCTAGGGTTTCGTCTGGGGAGAATTTTTGGGGCAGGGAGGAAGAACTCGGGGCTAGGGTTCGTCCCGAGGCTTTTATACGGCGTCGGAGGGTGCCTCGTCACGTCGTCGAGGAAGGAGAGTTCGACAGCGAGGGAGGAGAAGAGGAGCACGGCGTGCTGCTGGCGCCCATGCGCGTCGTGAGGATGAGGATGAACTCCTCATCGTTATTTTTACGAAGGGGTATGTGGGCTGCTTAGTGGGCTGCTCCTGGGTGGTGGTTTGGGCTGCGCTGGTGGACTCCTGCTGGGCTGCGCCGGCTGGTAAGGTCCAGGTAAGTCTCCTCTCCTATTTCTCTTTTATTTATTTTCTGTTTTATATTTCTATCTTGAATTCATATTTGAATTCATATTTTAACTTTTTTCTGTTTTGCAGGTATTTGACAATATGTTAATTTTATTAAGATCTGGTGTAATGCTTATTACACCCCTATTCTATTTGACACAATTATCTGGTATGAGATTGAGTTTATATGTGCTTATTCAAAATAGCAATTGGACATGAGTTTATATTTTAATTTTCTTTTTCCTATGAATTAATTCTATTTGGAATGATTAATGTTGATATTTTCAACTTAAAGTAATTCAGGTGTTGAATTAGGTCTTGGTTTCCATTTGAGAAATGATTACTTGCATGTTATTTTATGTGCACAATTATGTGTTAATAAAATAGAAATTCTACTTAAACTCCTTCCAAGTTTAGTATTAAAATTGTGGTTTAGTAACACTTTTAAATTTACCTAGAGGAAGTACTACTCTCCTCATGGTTTGGTTTAACTATAAGGATAAGTGGTTGATCACCCATATGGTTTTAATCATAGTATTTAGCACTAGGATAATCTTAGGTTCAATAATTGAAGCCTAAGGTTTAGTTTGTGAGTAATTCTAAGGTTCTACTGATATTCACCTAATGGCATATGGTTTGGAATTTAATTGTGACTTAGTTCATATTATGATCACCATAGTGATACATAAACTAGGTTTGAGGTTTAATTCTAAGTTATAGAGATGAGATGACACCATATTGTATGTGCTAGGGTTTAATCTCCCCTAACCATGATAAGGTGGTTACTTGCTTATTATTTCATGTGCTTCTCTAATTACTAAGGATTCGAGAATTGGTTTTATCTTGTACCAATTAACTCCTATTATTATCCCCAACTTATCATTAAAGTAACTACATTGATTATAGTTCCTTTTATAGTTAACTTTGGTCATATGGATGTATGGTTTCTCACCATATAAAGTATAGTGTTTAACTCTAAGGTTTTCTTAGGTTCATTAACTTATGAAATATAGATATGGTAGGATTCTATTTATGATCACCAAGTGATTCACAAGTTAAGGTTGGGATATAAGTCTAGGGTTTCTTACTAGTGATCTCCCTATAATTTCATGTGGAAATGGGATCTACTTATACTAGTAGGGTTTAACTTATCCTCACATACCTCAAGTTCTTAGAGTTTATGATCATTCACCAATTGATAATGATCAAGGTTTGGCTTCCTAAAGTATCTCTTATGAAATGAGTTTCTCACTTCTATGATCAAACATTGTCTTGATCAACTAGGGTATAGTACTTCTAGTTCACTTTCTAGAATGGAACTTCTATGGTTGTCTCATTAGTTTATATCCCAGGAGAATACCTGAGATATTCTGCTAGGGTTCTACTTAGACAATGTTGATATTATCATCTGGGTATATGGATAGTTCTTTCCTTCAAACTCAAGTGTTGCCTCAACTAACTTGAGTGTAGTACCAAAGCTTGAGCTCTCTCTCATATAGGAATGGTGATTCTAGGGTTTATGGGGTATTCACAATATCTCATTAGGTATTTAGTCTAAAACTCCACTTGGCTATCTTGGTTGAATTAATCTCCTCCTTTCCTTATCAATCCATGGATATAGTCTTATTCCATGTGATATTAGGTTGTATCACCATTCCAAGATGAAATGGTTATTCTCCTAATACTTTAATTCAAGTGTTGTCCTTTATTCTTATTTAGGTAAAGCTGGGATTAGTATGAATGGTCTCTCTCATTTGGGAAGGACTTCAACACTAACCTAAGTTTAGGCTCCATAGAGAATGATGTGATCATCAATATCTAGGTTTAACATAATTGGGTTCTCTCTCTAGGGATGGTCTGGAATAATATCCTAGGGTTTCTCTTGAAGATAATGATTTGAATACTTGGATGTATATCCAAGGTTTAGCTCAAGGTTTGTTATTGCTTCTCTAATAATTATAGTAGAACTCTCGCCTTTCTAGGTTTAGGTATAACTATTTGGAATAGAGAAGAATTATATTTCTTGAGTTTATCTCCTTGTTATGTTTCCAAGAATGGAGTAAAAGGAATACCCCGAGGTTCATGTTAGGATCAAGGTTTAGTTTAAGACATGGAGAAGATAAGTGAAGAATAGTTTCTCCAATTATTGTTGCTTGATTTCCAATTGAATGGATGTTCATATGTTATGGCAAGGAATATCATGTTGTGATCTTTAATAAGATAAAGTAGTTGATCCTTGATTAATAAATTCTTGTGTTGATTTTAATTCCATTTGATCTAATCCCTTAGATCAAATTATCTCTAACGAAAACAAAGTTTTAGCAAAGTCACATTGAGGTTTATAGCGCTTGACTTGATGAGCTACTTCAATTCCACCAAGGTCAAGTGAAACTTTAGTTACTGTGACCGTTTTACTTTAAAGCGCGAAAATTCCCCAGATTTTCTATGCATGAATGCAATGCACACATCTGTTTCCTCTATTTTTTGTAACCCCATTACCTAGGATATTACAAGTTGGTTGTTCTTCTTCTTCGTCTTCTTCTTCGACGGCTTGGCTTCCGTCGGCCACATCCTCCACATACTCGTTGCGCGCCGCGACAGCTGCCGTCGCCCTCGCCTCCTCTTGCGTGAAGAACCCCGGGCTCGCAGCGGCGGCGGCCATGAAGAACCCCGGGCTCGCAGCGGCGGCCATGGAGCCGGAGGTGATCATCTCGTGGATCTCCTCGTCGTTCGGCGCCGCCATCGCACCGAACGGGAGTGGCCCTCGTCGCAGGGCCGGCGAGGTGCCCTCGAACTGGCCGCTGCTGCCGACGTCGAGCTCGGGCGGCGACGGCGTGAACCTAGACGGTTGGACGTAGGCGCCCTCTTGGAACATGGCAGGCGGCGACGGCGAGTACATCGAAGGGGAGAAAGACGACGGGGAACTGCTTGTACCTTGCGCCGGCCATTGGCCGGGGAACATGGCGCCGCCGCCGCCGTGAACATGGCCCATGCTCATGGCCATGCTGATCTTCCTCGCTTGTTCGTCCTGGGCCGCCGCTGCCGCCCTCTTGGCGGCGGCTTTTTTCACCCTCTCCGCCCTGCTGGTTGTTTCGAGCTCGCGCCGGATCTCGTCCGCCGCCCACTCTGCGTTCGTCATACCCGGCGGCCGCTCCTTCTTCGCCCGCGGCTTCCTCGCCGTCGCCTTCGGCGGCATTGTGGTGGATGAGAAGACGAGGAGGAGAGCGGTGGTGGACGAGAAGACGAGGCCGGGAACTGGAACTGGAAGACGAGGAGGAGAATGGACAAAATCGGCGGGAGAGAATGGGGATATGCAAGCAAATTGGAGGGAAAATCGACAGGATTTGGTTTTCCTGTCGCCGACTACGAGGGTCCACACGACGTTTCGCGCCAAATTCTTTCGTCCGGAGTCCCCGAGCACGCCCCGGGGGACCGGGGATGGCGTGGGCTCGCTGGATAGATGAAAGGCCAAATCCGGACCAAAACGAGGAACCGGGGGCGCGACTGGGCCGAATTTCGCCGTCCGGATGGGAAAAACGTCGCTCGGGGGCCTCGTCGGGGAGGCGAGTGGAGATGCTCTAAGAGGTAGATCAAGAATTTGTTGATAAAGTGTTGTTCTTCAGTGTTGAGTTCATACTCAACCATATCACAAACGCTCTACCTAGTTTGCTAGTGTAATGTGGCCCATCGTGTTCCACCCCATAAAAAAAAGTTAATTTGCTGCTATCAAGGGATCAAATATTAAGTCCTCCCAAGAATACCGTGAGAATAAATATTTTTCTTGGTCATCAAGATACGCTCATATCACACGTGTCTTACCCATGACCGCCCCTTACGTGTATAATAGCTCTATTCCTGCATTCAATTTATATTATATCAAAAATAAATTACAATGGTGTCATAAAGATGAACTTGACAATTTAGATGGGCAACTTGACGGGTGTATGAAGTCAAAACTAGCCTTAGATCGATTTGACTTCTCTTGGCTTGATGTCATGTGTGTCGGTGGATATGAAGAACTTGGTCATTGCGGGGTCTTGTGTATCTCTTTTCTTATTGGTGACATCTTTCGTTCGGGTATACAAATATATTTTCTACTTGTACATGATAATGACTACGAACTCGGTTGATATTATATCAAAAAATAAGTTACAATGGTGTCACAAAGATGAACTCAACAAGCTAGACAGGGGACTTGACGGGTGTACGAGGTCGAAACTAGCCTTAGATCGTTTTGGCTTCTCTTGACTTGATGTCATCTGTTTGGTGGATATGAAGAACTTGGTAATTGCGGGGTCTCCCTTTTCTTATGGTGACATCTTTAGCTAGATGGGGAGCTTGACAGGTGTATGAGGTTGAAACTAGCCTTAGATCGATTTGGCTTCTCTTGGCTTGATGTCTATGTCTTTCGGTGGATGTGAAGAACTTGGTTACTGTGGGGTCTTAGGTCTCCCTTTTCTTATGCTGGCATTTTTCCTTCTCATAGGCAAGTAGAACTCCTAGTTGTGCACGAGAATGAACCTTTTGTCAAGTATTGGAAATGAAGTGATGACGGAAAATTTGTGAGATACATCGAGATAAAGCAAAACACCCCAAAGCAAAACTTCTTCATGTGCCATCGTGCTGATTTACCATATGTATTCTCTTACCTATCCAACTTCCTGAGCAAGTCGACTAGGGGAAATGTGACCATTTGTTCTGGTTCGATATTGAGCATCTCGAGTTAACTAATGGCTAGTTTGACCCATCTCTGCCATGCAGCGACTTTACAGAAATATTACGGCCTTCCCAGGATTTACAAAGTCAAAAGCGGAATCAACTTAAAAAAAAATTGTCAGAAACGCCACTACATCGACGGACCATATTTAGAAATTCACATTTCTTCGTTCCTTCAACCTATAAAACTACTGGAGTAAGCGAATGATCAAGTGAGATTCTGCACACCACACTCACACCGTCACACGGCATGCAAGAATCGCATGAGGTGCACACATAAGCCATTTCCCCTGGTTTTCAGCTGCGAAGCAAGCTCCCTCCATCACGGCTTGCGGTTGCGGGGAGGCTCCGTGCTCGAAAGTGCAAAGGGCTCATCGGTTCCATGTGATCACCCCACGGGATAAATAATCTGCATTGATGCTGCTTAGTCTGACCGGATGCACAACATTCTCCAACCCACCTTTGCACATGTCGTATAGTCCTGAAACTGCAGTTCATTCAGCGTGGGTGTTCAATGTGCATGGTCCTCTACTGATTTTCTTCTGCTCTGGATCGATCCAATGATGTACCTGGGAACAAGTGCAAGGCAGATATTCTGTAAGTGCTACTCTCTTATGTCAGTGTTCTTTTGTATGACACGTTTCATACTGAATCAAGCATTGCATGAGGAATTTTATTTTGCTTGGAGTGAACTATAGGCACTCTTTGTCGTCATAGTTTTGCAGAAAAAGTTCACATCTTAAAAATGCAGTGAATTCAGAAAGGACACACATGTCAAAGCATACTAAGATGACTTGTCAATTAAATAGTTCAAAATGAAGGATACAGAAAGAAGCATTATCTGTTTTCTCTATGGAAAAAGAGCTGATATATGTTCTAGAAGACTTCTGTGATCAGAAAGTATAGCCAAGCAGACGTCAAATAGAGTAATGTTACTGTCATCACAAAATAGCAAACTACTCCAGTACATATTATATGCACTGCAAGATGGTAACCGTGTGAAACTGGGTAGCCTTGATGCACTGACAAGGTGGCGAAACCCTGAGTAAAAGAGAGAACCTCTATTATTGGTATTCCTTTAAAAATTCTGACCTGGTGACCCTGTTTTTGCCACCAGGTAAGACTCAATAGTGGCAGAAGAATATTGTGTTTCTCTGTAAAAATATGTGGAAACTGAAGATCGCCGATGGCGGACCATGGCTCAAGAGTGGCAACAATCACATCGGAAGAGAAACATGGGAGTTTGACCAAAACAATGGATCAAGTGAAGAGCGGGATGCAGTTGACACTGCACGGGCTGAATTCGAGAAGAATAGGTTCAGGACAAGGCACAGCTCCGATGTTTTGGCTCGCATGCAGGTAAAAAAAGAAAAAAAATATTCTAAACATCTTGATCTTGATATGCACCTTGTTATTAGGCCCAACTGAATCTCTGAAGCATTGTAAGAAACTCTGGTGTGATCTTTGGAGCACCTGATTTATGACCATCTTTGTTGTGTAATGCAACCATGACTTAAAAAAAAAGATTAACCTAGTTCTACGGAAGCACATAATAAAAAAGATAACTGCACAAAAATGTGATGCCTTAAACAACAAAGATAGCATCTGAGTTTTTTTTTGTGCAGTTAGCAAAGGAGAACAACTTCAGTCTTGATTTACAGAAATCAAAATATGAGACTACTGTTGATACCGACTTACCTACAGTAACAGAGGTACTGAAAAAGGCGCTCAGTTACTTTTCAGCCATACAGGCACATGATGGGCACTGGCCAGGGGATTTCCCAGGGCCACTCTTTACCACAGCAACCATGGTAAGATACATCATGAACATGGTGTTTCTTTGGATCATCATCATCAAGTTATAATCAAAAACATTTAGTTGGTCATGCATACAGTACTACTGTTGTCACCTATTCACTGGAATTCATATGTTTGCTGCTTCCTACTGCAGATCATAGTTTTGTATGTCACAGAGTCATTAGGTATTACACTATCATCAGAACATCGCAAGGAGATCTGCCGTTATCTGTACAACCGTCAGGTAAGGGCCATATTTGCCAGGAAATTATGGATTACTAGGAATTGCACAGGTCGTTCTACTTTCTACTAAATTTTGACTAAAACTGTCTGGATCTATTCAAAGTTTTGAAGAAAAATGTTTCGATTAAAATGTGAAAAGGATTTACACAATTTTCTGTGTATCAGAATACAGATGGAGGATGGGGACTACATGCAGAAGGTGAAAGCTCCATGCTCAGCTCAGCTCTCAACTATACTGCTCTAAGACTACTTGGCGAGAGTGTTGATGATGGACCAGATATGTCCATGCCAAAAGCAAGAAAATGGATACATGACCATGGTGGTGCAACGATGATACCAATCCTCGGAAAAGTGTGGCTCTCGGTAAAAAATACTCAGTTTTATCTCCTTGTACCCCAAAACCTTTTCAGCAAGTACTTGACAAGTTAGCTTGATTCCACAAACATTTCACCAGTTCACCTGTATAGCCAAAATTAATATGGTTGACTTCATAATCGTTGAATGGCCCCTCGGGGCCTCGGATATATAATATACGATGATCAGGCTCCAAAATAGGTTTTTAAAACATAAAACTGGAAGCAAATTTCTTAGAAGTGCACAATAATTCTTACAAGTCAGAAACTGCAATTTTTTACGGTTTAAATTTTTGGTATGAACTATTTATGATGCAGAATTCAACAGAAATAAATTGGTAAGAAATATTTATGTCGACCCAAAGTGACTATAAACTGAATGCCTGATGTTGCAGGTGCTTGGAGTTTTTGAATGGTCAGGTGTAAATCCTATCCCCCCAGAATTGTTCCTTCTTCCATCCTTCGTTCCTATTCAACCAGGTAATGCTAGTCTGTTAAGTGTTTAACTATGTTAGTATGATTACTTGGTTATTGAGGACTGGGTGTGGAGGAAACTGTCTATGAATCATGTTCGCAAAAAAACTTCTCTATTTTCCTAGATCATGTTGTTTCTCGAATGCAGGGCGTTTGTGGAGTCACTTCAGAATGGCTTTCATTCCCATGTCCTATTTATATGGCATGAAGTTCGTTGGCCCTATAACAGAATTAGTTTTATCATTAAGAGAAGAGCTACATATTCATCCCTACAAAAAGATTAACTGGAAGCAAGCACGCAGCTTATGCGCAAAGGTCAGTTGGCCCACTATCCACATTTTACCTTCTGCAAAAGAACATACTCCCTCCGATCCATAATAAGTGTTGTGGTTTTATTGGAGGGAGCAACATATTTCCTGCAAGTATTCTACATGATTTCAGATGAACACGACATAGATCTAAACATTAATTACTTGACGCATATGTACAGTGCTAGATCTGTCACACATACCAACTAGTTGCCAATATGTCCTTGAAATATTTACATTTTAATATTCAGTTCTCCTGTTATTTCCTATCTTCTACTGTAACTAAAGAGAAGGATACCAATCCCAGTAACTAGAATCAAATATCAGTAAATTTATTGTTCATATGTTAAAATGTGAAGTATGAATGACAACAGACAATGAATTCCAATGCAGGAAGATGCCTATTATCCACATACCTGGCTGCAAGAATGCCTGTCCGACTGCCTTTACAGTTTTGGGGAACCTTTTCTGGCACGTTGGCCAGTTTCCTACATGAGAAGGAAAGCTCTACAGCAAATTGCTGAGTTCTTGAAATATGAAGATGAGAATTCACAGTATATCTGCATCGGTGCTGCACAGAAGGTTAGACTTAGTCTTCTGAAAATAATATAGTGCTGAATTTACAACCTACAAGCATAGTCTTAGAAATACTTTTGCATCAGTGGAGATTTTATATTCTAGGACGTGCACTGTAGATGAACATCATTTTCTTACAGAAAATAAAAATTACAGGCATTGTCCATGTTATGCTGTTGGATTGAGAATCCCAATTCAGATGCATTCAAGCATCACTTGGCTAGAGTTGCTGATTTCCTATGGGTCGGTGAAGATGGCATGAAAGTGCGGGTAAAATTTACATGTTTGATAACCCCTGTTTCCACAGTATAGATTATATTATCCTCCAGCTATGCATCTGGGGTCAAGCTGATATTTGTGCACAAACTGATATTGCATGTTATTGTTCATTCAAAGGTATGTGCAGGTCAACTATGGGATGTTGCTTTTGCCGTCCAAGCAATATTAGCATGTAACAATGCAGAGGAATTTGGAAGTACCCTCAGGAAATCTCACAATTTCATAAAAGCATCCCAGGTATTAGTTTCCAGAACTGAATTTTTTCACTTGTATTTATCTTGAATTAAATCTTAACTCTACTAACTTAAATTTTAAGATTGTGGACAATCCTTCTGGTGACTTCAGCAGAAACTACCGTCACATATCTAAAGGAGGATGGGCCTTCCAGGTTGCAGATCAGGGCTGGCAGGTTTCAGATTGCACGGCAGAAGCTCTTAAGGTGTGATATCAAAATTAAGGATGCAAAAGAGTGAACAAGAAACTAGAACTACTTGATGAAGATATGAATTGAGCTGACTCTATTTTTGCATTACACATGTACCTGGGTTTAATTTGTTCCAATAGATATGTTAACCAGAAAATGAAAACAAAGGGACAAAAATATGTGTCACAATGTTCACCCCTTAACTGTACTATTAGCTGCCGAATGTTCTTATGCTTCACACCAGTAAAAGACCCAAACCATGTGTGGAAAATACAGAATGGACATATTGCTACAAACTAATGCATTTCCTTTTGTTTCAGCCTTTAAAGATTTTGTATTTCTTTTGTTTCAGGCTTTGTTAATGCTCTCAAAGTTCCCATCAGATATTGTGGGTAATCAGATGGAAACTTACCGCTTCCATGATGCAGTGAACATATTACTATCTTTACAGGTGTGGAACCACACAATTTACTTATTGCATACCATGGTCTATGCAGTAGAAAGGGATACTTGTCCACTAAAGCAATATAAGAAAAGGCAGATTCAGTCTCAGCAGTATTTACTCTTGTCCATTGAACCAAGAGCCCACGCTTGCTTACAGGACATATCAGGAAAAAGAAACATCAGTTCTTGAGTTTCAGTACTTGTGCAAGCATAGGCGTTGAGTTGACTAATAGCATTTTGGTTCATGAAACAGCTATTACAGTTATGTTCCAAATTTACACCAATGTCAAGCATAGTAAAGAGTAAAATTATTTGACACTGAGTTGTATGCAGAATCCAAATGGTGGCTATGGAACCTGGGAGCTAGCTCGTACATATCCATGGATGGAGGCAAGTTCCCTGAACCTTGTGCTAAGGAGTGCACATATGCTTTACTTATCAGTTTTGAGATGAAGAAATTTAAACTTAATATCATGCTCATCCATGAACAACTATGGATATGCAACAAATGTTAAAGATACAAGAAAGGAGAATACAGAGACGATGGTGATACCGGTAAAGAGTTGCTAACAACCAAGACATACAGTATGAAACAATAAAATCGTACATAATTACCAAAACATTCTCTGGCCAAGTTTAGAACAGAATATTATTGGGCCGTCTTAACTGGCATAGTTATATAGAACAGGCTATCATAGTAACTGCAACTAAATAAACACAATCAGATCATTGGGTAATGAGAACTTTAACATTTTCCCCTTTTTCAGATTCTCAACATGACAGAGATATATGCAGACATCATGGTGGAGCATCAGTAAGAATTCTACGACCTTTCTCAGCAATACCTCTCACATGTCACCCAGTGTTAACACACATACATTTCACAGGTATGTTGAGTGTACCTCGTCAGTCATCCAAGCATTGGCACTGTTTCGGGAAAAATACCCTGGACATCGGAAAGATGAAATAGAGCAATGCATCAGGAGAGCGACAGAATTCGTTGAGAAGTTACAGAATGATGATGGCTCATGGTCAGTATACTAAAACATGACTAAGAAAGTAGTCTAATATGATCTATCAAAAACTTTTAAGTGTTAATAACAAGGAGAAAGTTGCGTTGTTGACACATTGCTAGTATTTGGTTGTCATTTAAGTTTTGGCACTAAATCTAAGGAACTATGCATAGAAAAATCCACCTGACCACGTTAGCCCCCAAAACAGAATGCACAAGATATTTGGTAAGCCAATAAATGAGTCATCAATGTGTCAATTGTCATAATTTCTTGGATGTTAAAATGCCGAGGTGAGAAAACAATGAGAATGGGACAATTCTACCTTAATATAGCAAGAAGCATCAGTGCTAGCCATGCCATCAAAATATGAAGTCCTTTATATAACTAATGATACTAGGAAAAACATTATATAATAAAAAAAAATGGCACACACTGAAGTTTTGGTAAATTGCTGCAACTTCATTTGATGGAGAAATTGATAATCAATGATCAATAAGCTATTTTACAGGTTTGGATCATGGGGTATTTGCTTCACATATGGCACATGGTTTGCTATAGAGGGCCTATCAGCGGTTGGACAGTGTTACAATAACAGCACCTGCATTCGCAAGGCTTGCCAGTTTCTATTATCAAAGCAGCTAAGGAATGGTGGATGGGGTGAGAGTCATCTTTCGTCCAGAACAAAGGTAAACCGTTCTGGAATGGTTTGTTATGTCGATGAACAGAAAGTGCCCACATCTTATAGAAATTCACACAGCCTGACGATATTTTTTTAATCTTCCTTCGATATACCTTGAAATAAGTCACTGGCAAAAAGATTCTCCGCAATTTTCTAAGAACTGGTAACTGATATTAACTTCAGTGGGAACAACAGGTATCAACATTAAAATAAGAACAAATTCAAGCAATATATGCAAAAGCAAAAAATCTATCCTGGCACTTGCAAAAGGCATGCAGTTACAAGGCAAGAAAATGATCTTTAATTGCATAGAGGGAAACATGTAAAACTGAATATGTGGTAGTCACAGGCCTTATGGCTTATGTGCCTTTTTAACTTACAAGGAAACTGCAAAAAAAATTGTGCTGAATATTAGTTTCATAGCTGCTATCTTGCCTTACGCATCTTCAATTTGCAAGACTAATCATGCATGTCCTCTCAAATTCTAAACAGGCATACACAAACCTAGATGGAGAGAAATCACATATAGTCAACACCGCATGGGCAATGTTGGCACTTATGAAAGCTGGACAGGTATTCACTCTTTCTCTTCAACTGTTTCACATGGCCAAATTCCAAAGAGCTAGTATGGTGTTAATGCACAGTATGGTCAATGCATTTTTGGCTGTAGAACAACTGAATCAATCTACAGTATAATATTTGGTCTTCAAAAATACAGGATCAGGTTCTAACTCAATTAAATTCTAACTTTTCTTCTAAGTTCAGGTGGAAAGAGATCCATCTCCTTTGCACAAAGCAGCAAAGCTTATCATGAACATGCAACTTCGCAGTGGTGACTTCCCACAGGAGGTAACTGCTACAATGCATCATGTGTTATAAAACTTAAACTAGAAGTCTTGAATTTTTATGCTATGATAATATAATCGGTATATTATTATGCAGGAAATGATTGGAAGTTTCTTGAAAAATGGTCCCTTGTGTTACATGGCTTATCGAAATATATTTCCTATATGGGCCCTGGGAGAGTATCATAGATTAGTACTTCAATCCGACTAAATTAGTACCTTCTGGTATGAGGCAACCAAATATCGCTTCCTCTGCTGCCAAATGCTACTCTGTGAAGTCTGGCAGGCTGAAAGAGCAACAGCCTGATTTCTTGAAAGAATCAGCATGTTGTATATGTCTTGGGAGGCAGAAGCAAGAAGATACTCATGTAATTATAGGTGGTGTGCATATCTGAAGATAGTACAAAATTCTACCTTCTGTAATTGATTCATTAATTTGTTGCATGATTTTGACAATTGTACGAGATTTCTCAGAAGTTTGTGCACATTCCTTATTCTGTTGATGTCTTTTGCAAGACATATACAACAATGTTACAACTGGAAGTTTAGGTCCACGGTGGCATCCTAGTACAGTCCCAAAGTATATTATGTGGGTGTCTAGTTCGCTTGTATGTTCAAGCTTTCAGAGCACTGCTAACTACACTAGCAAAATGGTTCGCAATCTTCGCATGCGCAGATAGGCCTCTTCTTCATTATTGGAAAAATGTATTGGCAGTTCCAGGAAGAAATGTTGATTAAGTTGCAAAACTAAGAAAGTTGGCAGATTTGCAACAATGTGCTGAGATTTTTGTAGATGTCAATCGTGCATCAACAAAAATATCATAGAAGGCGAGAGCACTAGAAATGGAAGAGAACACCTGAATGGACAAGAATGTACTGCTGTTGCCGCATTTCCATATTTCCTTCTCACCATAAAAAGGAAAATAATGACCCCTCAGCTTGACGATTAAGGTTATTGCACCCTGCCCGTCAGTAACACAACCACTGTAACAATATGTTCTTCTCTCATGTTTTACTAAAAACATAAAAAAGTTCCAGGAAACATGACTCTGGAAACCATAACTTCTACGGCAGGAAACTTCATCAGATGCCGTAACTCTCAAACATTTTCATAACAACAGCTAAGCAGCATCAGCATGCACTGAACTAACTCACAAAATGCACAAGAATGATAAATTGCTCAAAATCTGTTGCTTACAATCCAAATCCCTGGAGCAGAACCCACCTAACAATTCCTAACCCTAATGAACAAAATCCGTACCAGCCAAAACAATCATCCGCACTCTTAGGTCTTAACCCCCCAGATGGGATTGTGTCACAGTTCACCAAAACGGTGGCGTGGACGGCCGAGCACGGATGAGTGGGATAGTTTATGCCTTGCCTCTCTTGTGGAGGGGAATGGTGTCTACAGGGTACAACTTGAACTCCGATTGGTTACCCCGGGAAGAGAAGAGAGGAGGAAGAGAAATGCACTGTGGCAATGCTGCCTCTGAGGGGGCGTCGGTGGAAATCGGCCATGGCCATTGGCCAGCGGGGAGGAAGACCGCGAGGGTCAACCCCGTCCATTATAGCACATTTTGACGAATGTTTAAAGGCTCAGATTATCAGGTTTTTTATTTTCATTTTTACCACTATTAATTTTGAATGAATTGAATTTGAACTGCGAGATTCTTTTGCACAACAGAGTAACATTGGAAGGCAACAGGCATGCCGACCAAGATAATGTCAGTCAGAAAGGGAAAGACAGATCGATTACATAATGGTTGTTGAAGAGTTCTGACTTTGTTGAAGCTACATATCAGTACAAGTAGAGTGACACATTAGAGATAGTGAGTACAATCAGTGACATACTACAGAAGTACAGATAGAAAGCTAGGTACACATCCACTCTACATTTTGTTGTATTGGAGGAGTTCTGACTTTGTTGAAGCCACATATCAGTACAAGTAGAGTGACACATTAGCGATAGTGAGTACAATCAGTGACATACTACAGATAGAAAGCTAGGTACACATCCACTCTACATTTTGTTGTATTGCATTGTATCCATCCATAGTTGTCTCATATGCTATCCGATTGACGGGTGTATGCATGCGTGGCAAACATCCATTTTTTAGTACCTCACGTGTCAAAAGAAATTTCATGCCAGAAACACATGCATCAAAATATGAGGTCTACACACATTGCACATGGTTCACTCGCCAAGATTGCTGAAGCCAGGGATGAGCACAGCCTTTTTGGTTGAAGCCAGGGATGTGTACAAATAGTGTGACACTAGAGATAGAAAGATGAGTACAATAAGTGTGACACATTAGAGATGGAAAGTGAGGTACACATTCAAATCCAAAATTTGTTGCATTGCATTGCATTGGATCCATCTGCACTTGTCTATGTAGGCTATCTGAACTGACAGGTGTATGTGTGGGTGGCAACCCACACACTTTTTAATCTAATGTGACAAAAGTAAATTTATGCCGACAACCTATGCATAAAAAGGTGATGAGGTTTCTGTATATGTGAATCATGCATTAACAAAATACCATAAATGCCAAGCACTGGAAAATGGAATAGAGCATTTGATGGGCAAATGTACCAGTGTTCTCGCATTTCCATATTTCCCTCTCCGCATAAGAAAGAAAAATGATGGTCTCTCGTATTAACGCCTAAGGTTATTGTACCCTGCCCATCAGTACCAAAGCTACTATGTAGCCAATAGCCCAATACATTTTGTTAGAACTAAATTCATTCTATACCAAACCGTAAGTGAGTTTCAGGAAACAACACTCTGGAATCCATAACTGGTACCGCGAGAAATTTCATCATATTCATGATTCCCGAACATTTTCTTACTAACAGCTCAGCAGAACCAGCCTGACCCCTGAACTAACTCACCAAATGCACAACTAATATGAGAAATTACTCAATTGTTGCTTACAATCCCATACCCTGGAGTAGAGCTCACCTAGAAAATCCTGATACTTCTGAAAAAATTCGTGTCATGGTCAACCCAATCGCTAGCTTAACTCCCCACGGATGCGATTAGTACCTGCAAAACTCAGAATAGAGTGACCCTGCAAAATTCATGTCATGGTCAACCCAATCGCTCGCATTTCTGTGTGTATGGGTGGATTATTTATGTCCAGTCTTACGGAGGAGGGGGGTCGCAGCCGGAGAAGGATCCGCCGGCGCGGCGGGAATGGCGTTGACGGGGTACAAGTCGAACTCCGGTTGGTTCCCCCGGGAAGAGAAGACTGGGGGAAAGAAAGGTAGTGGGGCGGTGCTACCTCTGCTGGGGCGTCGGTGGTCGGCGGAGATCGGCCATGGCTGGCCAGCTGGTAGGAAGAACATGATTTGGAGGAGAAAGACGGTGAGGGGCAAACCCGTCCATAATTGAACATTCTGGCAAATGTTGCTCAGATTATCGGAGTTCTAGTTTTCACTTGGAGATTCCTAGGATCTGTCTAAATTGCACTTATAGTTTCATTAAAATTTGCATAAAAAACTAAAATGAATTATAACTGGATCTAGATGGAATCCCACTAGACACCTTAATTTTATTATTGCTGCTCTAGATTTTAAATCTGAATGAATTGATTCTAAACCGGGCAACAATTCACATGCCGACCAAAATGGTGTGAGAAAGAGAAAGACGTATAGACAAAAATTGTTTTATTTGATGGAGAGATGAGTTTAGTTTTATTTTTAGCACTAAATTTATAAGTTGGTTTTTATGAAAAGACTATGTACACACTAGCATGTGAAGATGTACATGAGACATTTTAAAATGTATCAAATATGCATTGTTGCTTCTCATATTTTATCTTTTATATATTCATTCATGTAGGCCATACCCACCCAAAGAAAAACTAATCTTTAACTTCTGAAGATTTAAACTTTGATAATGTAGATTATCATAGCTTCATAAATTAATCTTTTATACTTTATGATATCACGCTAATGCATCACACATAATTGTGCATAAACAATTTCAATGCAAAATATCATACAGTGAGGACTTCAAATCACAACTCAGTCCAGGACAAATCAATTTGACCATGTTTGCAAACACAACATTTTTAGGTGCTCATGCAAGACGGTACTTGATGATGGAAAGATTTATCGCTAGATAGTGAAAGCTTAGGTCAAGGGCAGAGTCGTCGATCTACACAAGATAAATGGAGAGTTACACATGGATTGGAGGGGGTCAAGAGAATGGCTATTGGTAGAAAAGATAGATGAATCTTACACGGGAAGGGTGTAGGGATTCGTTGCATAGAAAACAAAAAATTTCCTACCGCGAGAACGCAATCCAAGCCAAGATGCAATCTAGAAGATGGGAGCAACGAGGGGATGAACGAGACTAACCCTTGAAGATTTCCAAAGCCTATAAGAGTAGGCTCTTATTGCTGCGGTAGACGATCACTTGCCGCTTGCAAAAGCGCGTAGAAGATCTTGATCACGGTGCCACGATCGGGCAGCATCTCCGTACTCGGTCACACGTTCGGTGTTGATGAAGACGACGTCCTTCTCCCCGTTCCAGCGGGCAGCGGAAGTAGTAGATCCTCCTCGGAATCCCGGCAGCACGACGGCGTGGTGGCGGTGGTGGTGGAGATCTCCGACAGAGCTTCGCCTAAGCTATGTGGGAGAGAGAGGTAGGAGGGAACCGCTAGGGTTTGGGAGAGGGGGCGCCGGCTAGGGCAGCCTTGAGGGGTGCGGCCATGGTGGTATTGTGGTGGCCGGCCAGCCCCTCTCCTCCCCTCTTTATATAGGTGGAAGCCCCAAGGTTTAGGTCAAAGTGTCCGAATAAGACCCCAACAAAAACCTTCCATGTGACCAAACCTAGGGGGAGTGGGACTCCCCCCTTTCCTTGGTGGGGTGGCCGGCCACCATGGTGGGGAGTCCACTTGGGACTCCTCCTCCCTTAGGCTGGCCGGCCAAGGTGGGTGGAGTCCCTCTGGGACTCCACCTTCCATCCTTATTTCTTCCGGACTCTTCTAGAACCTTCTAGAACCTTCCAGAGAAAATACCGGATCATTTTCAAACCTAGAAAATGACTTCCTATATATGAATCTTATTCTCCGGACCATTCCGGAACTCCTCGTGATGTCCTGGATCTCATCCGAGACTCCGAACAAAAATTCGAACTCCATTCCATATTCCATATCTACTTAAACGACATCAAACCTTAAGTGTGTGTCAACACCCGGATTTTTAAGTCCGGATGCCTATTATGTCATACATCGCAATCCCAGGAATATTGTTGTTGCGAGGCATAATAGTTAAGTATCATAGTCATCATTCATTACAAACCATAAGTCTTACAAATTTGGAATCACATGATCCATATTACACGAATAGTTGATCTATTGATCAACGAACAAACACAAGTTCATAGTTCATAGCGGAAGCGTAAGATACAAGGACTCTCTAGTCCACAGGCCAACGCTTGACGTCGGAAGACTCCTAGTTGTCGTAGGCGTCCTGCTGGTCATCTCCTTGTTCATCTTCATACTCTGGCCATTTGAATAGCCAGGGACAAAGCCGTGAGTACTTTAAGTACTCGCAAACTAATACTAATGTAAGTGCTAGACATTCTAGTATGGTTTGCTAAGCTCTAGTTTATTTGCATAAAGCTAGTTTTAGTTCACAAGTATTTGAGAAAAGCTTATTCAAGTGCTAACTAACTCAAGTGGGAACATTAGTGTCATTCCCACCATTCAAGTGGTGATTTCAATTCAATTCACCACCAGTCATTTCACCATCATCTTTCAACATCATTTTCAAAGATATGACATCGGAAACTGTATGGCCTTTCCAACCGTCCGTAACCGTGGACGCGGCTATTCGAATAGATTGACACTCTGCAGAGGTTGCACACTTGTGCCACAACATTTGATTTCATCCGTCGGGATTACCCCGAATCATCGTAACACAGTACGCGGATCATCAACCATAACCTTTCACTTACAAATCCTAGTATGAGCACCTCTCCCCATGAGCTTGGCCTCCCAGTGAAGACCAATCACAACTTTGGGAACTGCACAGGGCTTGGCCGTACAATTCACCTCAATTTCACATCATTTCTCAACAACGGAGGCAGCCTCAAGCGTAACCCCTATGACGTGTGTTTAGAGGGAACCCATGCTAAGATGCATAAACTTCCAGTTAAGCCCTACCCATAATCAGGTATTGTGGGGGTACTTAATAATTGGAAAGGTATCGCATTCAAACCAACATCATTGTTTATCAAAAATCATCATCTTCTCTTGTTCATATTCACCTTCAAAAATCATTCAATGGAATGCATCATCATTCCATGGTTTCAAATTCATTTCAAATTCACATTGTTCCCATCTAGAGTAGTCAAGTTTTAGTTCATTAGCACTAGCTCTAAATCATGAGGGGTGCTATCTTGCTTTGCTTGATGGAACTACTCCACTACTCTAGTAATCAACCTTTACTCTGACCAAAGTTAACTATAAAAGTAACTCTTGGAAAACAACATGTAAAAACTTATAAGGTAAAAACTTGGGATAGGCTTATGTAAGAAAAGGTAAGAATCATGGTGCCTTGCCCCAAGGGGCTTTGCACTTTGCAAGAATATTAGCTTGCCTTGGTAGTTCTCAAACTGTTCCTCCTCCTCTTGGTAGCAACCTTCTTCTTCGGCGTACTCTCCGGTGCTACCGTCTAAATTTGAATACGAGTATAATTACTCACTAATTCAATGGCTATTCCATGTATCACATATAAACACACAAACTATTCTATGCACACAAATAAGCTACTTAGGGTGCATGGGTTATGTTGCTTAAATAGAATTCACTTCTTTGTATTTCATATGTAAATGATAGTTTCCATAGGGTTCTTGAGAAATAATTTCCTCTCATTGAAATCTTGTTAAGATTTAATTTCTCAAACAATCATATATGAACTCATATTGACCTAAGTCAAATGTTCATCATCATCATTTGAGAAAAATGATTTAATTGAGGTAGATCACCCCATATCATTTAATAACACTACATATGATTTAAATCTCAAGTAATTCATATAAGAGAGTTTGGACCAGAGGTACAAACATCCCATGAATTCATTTGAGACAAGTTTAAATGAAGTATAAGACTCCACAATATTTACTTTAATAGTTTTGGACAATATCAACTAGTTAAACTAGCCATATCATCCATCAATTAAACTAGGGCATGATCATGCAAAGTGACCACACCATTTTATTGCATAAACAATTAGTGTAAGTCAAATGTGAGCTATTAGAGTTGGAATTAACTTAATATCTATTTTGGTTGATTTTTAATAATTATTTGAATAGGGAAAAGTCCCTGCCTTGTTATTTTTATCAGATTAATTCTACAAAGAATCTGGTCATGGGACCAGTGGCATGTTGTAGATAATTTCACTAGCTTTCCAACAATATAAAGTTCATAAATTTTGGTTTAGCAAATTTGAATCTATTGAATTTCAAAGTGGAGGCAGTATTGAAATTATTTGAATTTGTTTAAATAACATTTGAACTAAAAAGGCCGGCGGGAAAACTACTGGGCCAAATCATTTAACAGGCCCAAGGCCAGCCCAGCCACGGTCCAGTGCCACGCGGGCTGCCTGACAGCGGGGGCCACTCGTCAGCGGGTGTTTAAACCCGAAACGGTATGGGCGAGCCAGAGACGTAGGATTAGATGGCGATCGAACGGCCGTGGTTCATCGTCGTCTCCGACGAGAACCCGATGATCTGGCGGCGGCAGTAGGGGGTCGGAGGGCTTACGGCGGCTCCAGCGAGGGATGGCAGTGTGCTTGGGGTAGATGTGGACGACGGCGAAGCTCCAGGTACTGGTGGCGCCGCCTGAGGTGGCCTGGTTCGCCGGCGATTGCTGCAGGGCTTCCGCGGCGGCGATCTTGCGATTGAGCTTGCTCCGGCGAGGATTCGATGGGTGGAGTGGTGGTTGAGTAGCTGTGAGAGGTGAGGAGTCTGGTGGTGTGCTTGGATTGCTCAGGGGAGCTCTCCTTTTATAGCAACGCATGGGTGCTGCGGGGCAGGGTGGCGGTCGACCATGGCGCGGCGTTTCCGGCGGCTGGTCGAGCTAGGCGAGGTCATGGCGATGCTCTACGTGTCCAGGTGAGGCGAATGGCGGCGACAGCTTGGTCGGGGAGGGCCTGGTTGGGTCGCGTTGTTTCCATGTCTGCCGCGTCCGCGGCGGACCAGGGTTTCCTTCTCCGGTGGCGGTGGGCGCGGGTCGTGGTCGAGCGAGTGTCTGGCGGCGTCCAGGTGTCGTGGTGATGCTCAACTCGTCGAGAGCGGGTCCAGGGCGAGAGTGAGGTGGTGGCGCGAGAGGTGGCCAGTGACGTCCGCGAGCGTGTCCATGCGCGACGTCATCGGCATGGTGAGCGCGTCCTGGGCGCGCGTCGTCCGGCCGGTGTCGTCGTCCTCCTCGACAACGGCGGTACTAGGCAGGGCTAGGGTGGTGTGCTGGTGATCTTTGGCACGGTGGCCATGGCCAGGGAAGAAGAAAGAGAGGGGGAGCTCGACGTGTGTGGCATGGCCGGCATGGCCATGCCCTAGCTTGCTCTCTCTCTCCCTAGTGCGCTATTTGGCATTGATTGGGTTTAAGGGGACCATGGGACAATGTAGAATAGCTTTGGGTTAGATTAGGTGGAGTAGATCACTATTTGCAATAGTTGCAAATAGTGCCCGATTTTGGAATTTGCAATTTTGTCCAAATTTGAAATAATTCAAATGGTGAATCTATTTGAAATATGTGTGTTGAGATAAGTTGTATTTGACCAGAGGTGAATAGAGGTGGTGGTGGAATTTTAGAATTTAAGAATTTGCCAAAATTGGCTAAGTGGAGATTGTTGCATATGTTATAAAGTTAAGACTTTGGATGAGCATTGCTCATGATCAAAGATGATTTTGGCATGGTGATCTTTACCAAAGTTGTTCACCTTGATGTTGACTTTGAAATGGTGCAAAGAGTTAGCAAGATTTGGTTTGGGAAAATTGAATGGCAATGGCTCAAAGTAGTGATCAGACTATAATTGTCACTTTTGACCATTATCATATGTGAGCTAGATTTGTGTTTGAATTTCATTTGAATTGAGATTCTTTGATTCCAAAAGTTGTAATAAGTGTTTAATAACATTATTCAACTAATGGTCAAGACCAAATAGGTCTTGGGTCAAAATTTATAAAAATGCCATATGGCATATGTGAGGGTTTTTAGGGTTTTTCATTTATTGGATTTTCTTCCTCTTTGATTTATTTGGTTAGTGATCTTAATATGATCACATTAGGGTTTTAGAGCATATCAAATACAAGTAGTAACAATCATCATGGCATATCAATCAAATGCACAAGTCCTATGCATGGTACTATATGCAATTTAAAAAGTTTTTGTTTGTTTGAAATTTTGCTCTCTGGAATTCTCTAACTTTCTTTTTATTGAAATTTGGGATGTTACAAACCCTTCCCCCTTACAAAAGATCTCGTCCCGAGATCGAAAAGAAAGTTAGGTACTAAAGAGATCTGGGTACTCCTTCTTCATGAAGTCTTCACGTTCCCATGTGGCTTCATCCTCGGTATGATTGCTCCATTGGATCTTCAGAAACTTGATGCTTCGGATGCGGGTGGTTCAGTAAGCTTCTTCCAGGATGCGAACCGGCACTTCGCGGTAAGTCAGATCCTTGTTGATATCCACCGATCGGTGATCGATGTTCTTGAACACTTCGGTCTTCTCCGGGACTTCAAGGCACTTCCGGAGGAGTGAGATGTGAAACACGTCGTGCACAGCCGACATCTCTTCGGGTAGCTCCAATTGGTAAGATACTTCTCCTCGGCGGCTGAGGACTTTGAAAGGTCCGACATATCTGGGTGCAAGCTTTCCTTTCAGTTGGAATCTCTGCATTCCTTTCAAGGGGGATACCTTGAGATAGACGAAGTCTCCGATCTCGAAGGTCATCTCCCGACGTCTCTTGTCGGCGTAGCTCTTCTGTCTCGATTGCGCCGTCTTGAGGTACTCTCGGATCTTGTGTACTTTCTCTTCGGCTTCACGAAGAACATCTGGGCCAAAAATTTGGCTCTCTCCGACTTCTGACCAGTTCAGGGGGGTACAGCACTTCCTTCCGTACAAGGCTTCAAAGGGGGCCATCTGTAGGCTGGCTTGATAGCTATTGTCGTAAGAGAATTCTGCGTAAGGTAAGCAGTCTTCCCATTTGGATCCGTATTCCAGTACGCATGCTCTCAGCATGTCTTCCAGTATCTGGTTTACTCTCTCAGTCTGTCCGTCAGTCTGAGGGTGATAGGCGGTGCTGAAATTCAGGCGGGTGCCTAGTCCTTCATGCACTTTCTGCCAGAACCTTGAGGTGAACTGTGATCCTCTATCTGACACTATCGATTTGGGGGTTCCGTGCAGGGCGACTATTCTGGAGATGTATAGTTCAGCTAACTTTGGGCCTTGGTAAGTGGTTTTGACGGCGATGAAATGGGCGACTTTGGTCAATCTATCGACAACTACCCATATTGAATCATTGCCTTTGCTGGATTTGGGCAGTCCGGTGATAAAGTCCATTCCCACGGAGTCCCATTTCCATTCTGGAATATGGAGTGGCTGTAACAGTCCGGCGGGTCGTTGATGTTCTGCCTTGACTCTCTGACAGATATCACACTTGGCGATATAGCTACCGATCTCTCTCTTCATTCTGTGCCACCAAAATTGTTCCTTCAGGTCTTGGTACATCTTGGTACCTCCGGGGTGGATTGAATAAAGGGTGTCATGGGCTTCTTGCAGGATGACGTGTTTCAAGTCAGAGTCCGATGGTACGCAGAGACGTTCTTTGTACCAAAGAACTCCGGCTTCGTCTACGGTGAATCCGGGGGCTTTTCCTGCGGCTATCTGTTTCTTGATTCCGTCAATGCTAGCGTTGTCTTTCTGGGCTTCCTTGATTTGACCAACCAAGGTGGGTTGCAGTTCTATGCTGGCTAGGAATCCTTCACTAACAAGTTCAAGCCTGAACTGTTCAAACTCTTGATGCAAGCTGGGCTGTTCAGTTGCGAGCATGGAGTTCAACTGGCACGACAGTCGACTCAAAGCATCCGCTACCACATTGGCCTTGCCGGGGTGGTAGTGAATCTCCATGTCGTAATCCTTGATCAATTCGATCCATCGGCGTTGTCTCATGTTTAGCTCCTTCTGGGTGAATATATATTTGAGGCTTTTGTGGTCGGAGTAGATCTCGCATCGATTACCCATGAGGTAATGACGCCAAACTTTCAAGGCTAAGACCACGGCTGCAAGCTCGAGGTCATGGGTTGGGTAGTTCTGCTCATGTTGCTTTAGTTGTCTTGAAAGGTAGGATACAACCTTGCCTTCTTGCATAAGCACGCATCCAAGTCCAGTCTTGGAGGCGTCGCAATATACGTCAAAGGGCTTTGCGATATCTGGCATGATCAGGATGGGGGCTGTTGTCAGTCTACTCTTGAGCTGTTGAAAGCTCTCTTCGCATTTGTCAGTCCACTCAAACTTTCTGTCCTTTTTCAGCAATTGGGTCATTGGTCGAGCGATGCTCGAAAAACCTTCTACAAATCTGCGGTAGTATCCGGCTAATCCAAGAAAAGCGCGGACCTCGGTTTGTGTGGTTGGGGCTTGCCATTCCATAACAGTTTTGATTTTGGCGGGATCTACGGCAATTCCTCCTACAGACAAGATGTGTCCCAGGAATCCAACTTCTTCCAGCCAAAACTCACACTTGCTAAACTTGGCATATAACTTGTGCTGTCTAAGGGTTTCTAGGACAATCTCCAAATGCTGTTCATGTTCCTCTTCGGACTTGGAGTAGACGAGAATGTCGTCGATGAAGACAACGACAAACTTGTCCAAAAAGTCCATGAAGATCTTATTCATGAGATTCATGAAATACGCGGGGCATTGGTCAGTCCAAACGACATGACGTTGTACTCATACAACCCATATCTGGTGGTAAAGGCAGTTTTTGGAATGTCGGTGGCTCGGATTTTCAGCTGATGATATCCAGTTCTAAGATCTATCTTGGAGAAAACTCTGGATCCGGTGAGTTGATCGAACAAGTCTTCTATCTTGGGTAGGGGGTATTTGTTTTTTATGGTAACATCGTTAAGCTTACGATAGTCCGTGCATAAACGATTTGCACCATCCTTCTTGTCCACAAACAAGACGGGTGATCTCCAGGGGGATGCACTTGGTCTAATCAGACCTTTGGCCAACATATCATCTATTTGCTTCTTCAGCTCCACAAGCTCGGTTGCGTTCATGCTGTAGGCTCTCTGGGCTATGGGTCCAGTTCCGGGGATTAACTCGATGATAAACTCGATATCCCTATCCGGGGGCATACCGGGTAGATCATCCGGAAACACATCAGGGTAGCGACAAACGACCCTGATTTGATCCAGAGTTGGCTTGGATACACTTTGGTTGCAGGTGAATTTTCTGGGTAGTTTTTCAGAGACGTGCTCTACTACGATACCGGTGCTGCTAGTCATGGTTATGGCCTTCTTAGCACAGTATATCAATCCATTGTGCTTGGACATCCAGTCCATTCCTAGTACGACTTCCAAACCTTTGGTTCCCAGTATGATTAGATTGGCATAGAAATCTACATCATGGATTTTGATAGGTACATTTTTGCAAAATTTTCTGGCTTTGGTGGTTGATCCGGGAATTTGAACTATCATAACATGCTTCAAACTGAGGGGTTGAATTTTACTTGTTGATGCAAAGTCTTCGGTGACAAAAGAATGAGATGCTCCGGAATCAAACAACACTCTGGCAGGGATGTGGTTGACAGAAAACATACCCAGTACAACATCTGGTGCTTCCTGGGCTTCCTCGGCGTTCATGTGGTAGAGGCGGCCGTTGCGGTTATTGGAGTTGTTGGGGGCGAACTTCTTGCCGGTGGAGACACGGCGTTGCTACTGAGCAGGTGCAGCGGTGTTGCCGGCGAGCTTGGCAAGACGCTTGGGACACTCGTTGGAGTAGTGCCCAACTACACCACACTCATAGCAAGTGATGGTGGTCTTGTCCTGCTTGTTCGCAACGGGAACGGCATTGCTTCCGGTTCTGGGAGCGGTGTTGGTGTTGTTGTTGTTGTTGTTGTTGTTAGGGGCTCGGCGTGGAGCGCGGTTGTTGTTGTTGTTGTTGTAGTTGTTGTTGTTGTAGCCTCCTGGCTTGGAGTTTCCTCCACTCCGGTTCTGATAACCGGGGCGCGAGTTCTGCATCTGTGGCTTGATGTTTCTCGGAGTGAAACCTCCGCTTGAGCTAGGGCGATACTTCTGGGGGTGGCTTGATCCACTTTGATTCGCCATGCGGTGCTTGCGGTTCTCATTGGCTTGGTTCAACTTGCCCTCCATCTGGATGGCGGAGTCAACAAGGGCTTCGAGGTCGGCGAAGGGGATGTTGACGAGGACATTCTGCATCTCATCATGCAGCCCGTTCAGGAATCTCTCCTTCCTCTTTTCAACGGTGTCGGTCTCATCAGGGGCATACCTTGACAGTGTAAGAAACTTGTCGCGGTATTCAACCACCGTCATGCGACCTTGTTTCAGCTCACGGAACTCATCCCTCATCTTTTTGATAAGACCCGGGGGTACGTGGTACTTGCTGAACTTGAGCTTGAAATCTTTCCAAGTCATGAATTGACCTCCGTTCATGGCACGGGTGCTTGTCCACCAAGCGCGGGCTGGTCCAGCGAGATAGTGGGTGGCAAACAAGACTTTCTCGTTGGCTTCCACTCCGGCTACCTCCAGATTGTTCTCCATAGTCTGGAGCCAATCGTCGGCGTCGAGGGGTTCCTCGGTCTTGCTAAACACCGGGGGATTGGTGTTTTGGAAGTTCTTGAGCTTGGACCCAGGGTGGTCATGATTTCCATGTCCTTGGTTGGCGATGTTCTGCAAGGCGACGAGGTTGGCTTGGCGTTCGGCTCTTTCGGTTTCCCTGTCGGCAAGCATGGTTTGCAGCAGTTGCAACATCGCGTCGTTGGTGCGATTGGGAGGGGCCATCTGAAGATATAGAAGATCATGAGATAAGAGGGAACATTCTATGGTTCATTTTGGTTAAGTTTGAAAAATATTTGAAAACTGGTAATCTTTTCATGACAAACATAACATTCATTCATTCATTCAACACATAGTACAAACTAACACACACATACTCCAATGGTTTTAAGAACCATTCTCATGCTACGATACAAGGGACGGGATACAACTCACACCTACATAAGTGAGACTAGTGCAACTACTCCTCATCCTCGACATCGATCGGGACGTAGTCGTCGGGTCTTGCCTCCAGGAACTCGTAGTCTTCCTCCTCGGTGTTCTCGTCCTCCTCAAAGTCGTCGTCGTCGCTCAGGAAGGCTCCTCCTCCCTGAATGTCGATGCCTCCATCGTCATCCTCCAGGTCACGAATCTGATCCTCCTGGGCTTTGACAGTGGCCTCAAGTGACGCGATCTTGGCGCGAAGGCGCTTAATCGTAGCGTCCTTCTTGGCACGCTGCTGGCGAAGGCTCTTGCGGTCGTTGTTGAGCAGCTTGATCGCCTCACCCTGCTCGATGATGTGAGCATGGGTCTGGTTCGCGTAAGCGCGAGTGGCGTCGAGGTCCTTCTGAGTCTGATAGAGCATGAAGTCCAGGTGCTCAGCATGGTGCCTCAACTCTGGGTGCGGCTGCAGCTCCATGGGCACTCCCATGGCATCACGCCTCACGAGATGCGCGTAGCGTGAAGCGAGGATGCGCACCACGTTCTGTCCACAGAGGCGCGCAAGTGCCTCCTGAAGGCCACGTGCGAGTCCGTTGAGCCAGTTACTCTCACGGAAGGAGAAGAGGATCCTCTCCGAGGTGGGAGGCTCCATCTTGCCCCTCAAGTCGGCAGTGATCACCCACTGCAACTCTCCTCCGGGCGTGTCGTCCAGCTGAACCCCGTGGAACTCAGGGTGCGGGCGCTCGAGGAAGTCCGAAAGGGCGTTGAGGTCGTGCTCGAAGATCAAGCTCCCTCCGTTCCCAAGCTGGTAAAACTTGGTGTTGATGGGTTCATTCGGCTCCATCTGAAAGAGAATTGGATGAGTAAGTTAGAGAGTGCAAAGTGTGGCAAAATTTTAAGTTGATTCAAATAAGATAGAACATGATTCATCAAATTTTGGCAAAGTCTCAAAGACAAGAGTCTAGTAAATTTTCACAAATATTTTCTTTCCTTTGATTTCAAAGTTAAGTTTTTCAGAACGCCCATTCTAACTAAGGTCTTCTAAGGTCAAACAATGGCTCTGATACCAACTTGTCAACACCCGGATTTTTAAGTCCGGATGCCTATTATGTCATACATCGCAATCCCAGGAATATTGTTGTTGCGAGGCATAATAGTTAAGTATCATAGTCATCATTCATTACAAACCATAAGTCTTACAAATTTGGAATCACATGATCCATATTACACGAATAGTTGATCTATTGATCAACGAACAAACACAAGTTCATAGTTCATAGCGGAAGCGTAAAATACAAGGACTCTCTAGTCCACAGGCCAACGCTTGACGTCGGAAGACTCCTAGTTGTCGTAGGCGTCCTGCTGGTCATCTCCTTGTTCATCTTCATACTCTGGCCATTTGAATAGCCAGGGACAAAGCCGTGAGTACTTTAAGTACTCGCAAACTAATACTAATGTAAGTGCTAGACATTCTAGTATGGTTTGCTAAGCTCTAGTTTATTTGCATAAAGCTAGTTTTAGTTCACAAGTATTTGAGAAAAGCTTATTCAAGTGCTAACTAACTCAAGTGGGAACATTAGTGTCATTCCCACCATTCAAGTGGTGATTTCAATTCAATTCACAACCAGTCATTTCACCATCATCTTTCAACATCATTTTCAAAGATATGACATCGGAAACTATATGGCCTTTCCAACCGTCCGTAACCGTGGACGCGGCTATTCGAATAGATTGACACTCTGCAGAGTTTGCACACTTGTGCCACAACATTTGATTTCATCCGTCGGGATTACCCCGAATCATCGTAACACAGTACGCGGATCATCAACCATAACCTTTCACTTACAAATCCTAGTATGAGCACCTCTCCCCATGAGCTTGGCCTCCCAGTGAAGACCAACTGTCAACCTGGGAACTGCACAGGGCTTGGCCGTACAATTCACCTCAATTTCACATCATTTCTCAACAACGGAGGCAGCCTCAAGCGTAACCCCCATGACGTGTGTTCAGAGGGAACCCATGCTAAGATGCATAAACTTCCAGTTAAGCCCTACCCATAATCAGGTATTGTGGGGGTACTTAATAATTGGAAAGGTATCGCATTCAAACCAACATCATTGTTTATCAAAAATCACCATCTTCTCTTGTTCATATTCACCTTCAAAAATCATTCAATGGAATGCATCATCATTCCAAGGTTTCAAATTCATTTCAAATTCACATTGTTCCCATCTAGAGTAGTCAAGTTTTAGTTCATTAGCACTAGCTCTAAATCATGAGGGGTGCTATCTTGCTTTGCTTGATGGAACTACTCCACTACTCTAGTAATCAACCTTTACTCTGACCAAAGTTAACTATAAAAGTAACTCTTGGAAAACAACATGTAAAAACTTATAAGGTAAAAACTTGGGATAGGCTTATGTAAGAAAAGGTAAGAATCATGGTGCCTTGCCCCAAGGGGCTTTGCACTTTGCAAGAATATTAGCTTGCCTTGGTAGTTCTCAAACTGTTCCTCCTTCTCCTCTTGGTAGCAACCTTCTTCTTCGGCGTACTCTCCGGTGCTACCGTCTAAATTTGAATATGAGTATAATTACTCACTAATTCAATGGCTATTCCATGTATCACATATAAACACACAAACTATTCTATGCACACAAATAAGCTACTTAGGGTGCATGGGTTATGTTGCTTAAATAGAATTCACTTCTTTGTATTTCATATGTAAATGATAGTTTCCATAGGGTTCTTGAGAAATAATTTCCTCTCATTGAAATCTTCTTAAGATTTAATTTCTCAAACAATCATATATGAACTCATATTGACCTAAGTCAAATGTTTATCATCATCATTTGAGAAAATGATTTAATTGAGGTAGATCACCCCATATCATTTAATAACACTACATATGATTTAAATCTCAAGTAATTCATATAAGAGAGTTTGGACCAGAGGTACAAACATCCCATGAATTCATTTGAGACAAGTTTAAATGAAGTATAAGACTCCACAATATTTACTTTAATAGTTTTGGACAATATCAACTAGTTAAACTAGCCATATCATCCATCAATTAAACTAGGGCATGATCATGCAAAGTGACCACACCATTTTATTGCATAAACAATTAGTGTAAGTCAAATGTGAGCTATTAGAGTTGGAATTAACTTAATATCTATTTTGGTTGATTTTTAATATTATTTGAATAGGGAAAAGTCCCTGCCTTGTTATTTTTATCAGATTAATTCTACAAAGAATCTGGTCATGGGACCAGTGGCATGTTGTAGATAATTTCACTAGCTTTCCAACAATATAAAGTTCATAAATTTTGGTTTAGCCAATTTGAATCTATTGAATTTCAAAGTGGAGGCAGTATTGAAATTATTTGAATTTGTTTAAATAACATTTGAACTAAAAAGGCCGGCGGGAAAAACTACTGGGCCAAATCATTTAAACAGGCCCAAGGCCAGCCCAGCCACGGTCTAGTGCCGCGCGGGCTGCCTGACAGCGGGGGCCACTCGTCAGCGGGTGTTTAAACCCGAAACGGTATGGGCGAGCCAGAGACGTAGGATTAGATGGCGATCGAACGGCCGTGGTTCATCGTCGTCTCCGACGAGAACCCGATGATCTGGCGGCGGCAGTAAGGGGTCGGAGGGCTTACGGCGGCTCCAGCGAGGGATGGCAGTGTGCTTGGGGTAGATGTGGACGACGGCGAAGCTCCAGGTACTGGTGGCGTCGCCTGAGGTGGCCTAGTTCGCCGGCGATTGCTGCAGGGCTTCCGCGGCGGCGATCTTGCGATTGAGCTTGCTCCGGCGAGGATTCGATGGGTGGAGTGGTGGTTGAGTAGCTGTGAGAGGTGAGGAGTCTGGTGGTGTGCTTGGATTGCTCAGGGGAGCTCTCCTTTTATAGCAGCGCATGGGTGCTGCGGGGCAGGGTGGCGGTCGACCATGGTGCGGCGTTTCCGGCGGCTGGTCGAGCTAGGCGAGGTCATGGCGATGCTCTACGTGTCCAGGCGAGGCGAATGGCGGCGACAGCTTGGTCGGGGAGGGCCTGGTTGGGTCGCGTTGTTTCCATGTCTGCCGCGTCCGCGACGGACCAGGGTTTCCTTCTCCGGCGACGGTGGGCGCGGGTCGTGGTCGAGCGAGTGTCTGGCGGCGTCCAGGTGTCGTGGTGATGCTCAACTCGTCGAGAGCGGGTCCAGGGCGAGAGCGAGGTGGTGGCGCGAGAGGTGGCCAGTGACGTCTGCGAGCGTGTGCATGCGCGACGTCATCGGCATGGTGAGCGCGTCATGGGCGCGCGTCGTCCGGCCGGTGTCGTCGTCCTCCTCGACAATGGCGGTACTAGGCAGGGCTAGGGTGGTGTGCTGGTGATCTTTGGCACGGTGGCCATGGCCAGGGAAGAAGAAAGAGAGGGGGAGCTCGACGTGTGTGGCATGGCCGGCATGGCCATGCCCTAGCTTGCTCTCTCTCTCCCTAGTGCGCTATTTGGCATTGATTGGGTTTAAGGGGACCAGGGGACAATGTAGAATAGCTTTGGGTTAGATTAGGTGGAGTAGATCACTATTTGCAATAGTTGCAAATAGTGCCCGATTTTGGAATTTGCAATTTTGTCCAAATTTGAAATAATTCAAATGGTGAATCTATTTGAAATATGTGTGTTGAGATAAGTTGTATTTGACCAGAGGTGAATAGAGGTGGTGGTGGAATTTTAGAATTTAAGAATTTGCCAAAATTGGCTAAGTGGAGATTGTTGCATATGTTATAAAGTTAAGACTTTGGATGAGCATTGCTCATGATCAAAGATGATTTTGGCATGGTGATCTTTACCAAAGTTGTTCACCTTGATGTTGACTTTGAAATGGTGCAAAGAGTTAGCAAGATTTGGTTTGGGAAAATTGAATGGCAATGGCTCAAAGTAGTGATCAGACTATAATTGTCACTTTTGACCATTATCATATGTGAGCTAGATTTGTGTTTGAATTTCATTTGAATTGAGATTCTTTGAATCCAAAAGTTGTAATAAGTGTTTAATAACATTATTCAACTAATGGTGAAGACCAAATAGGTCTAGGCTCAAAATTTATAAAAATGCCATATGGCATATGTGAGGGTTTTTTAGGGTTTTTCATTTATTGGATTTTCTTCCTCTTTGATTTATTTGGTTAGTGATCTTAATATGATCACATTAGGGTTTTAGAGCATATCAAATACAAGTAGTAACAATCATCATGGCATATCAATCAAATGCACAAGTCCTATGCATGGTACTATATGCAATTTAAAAAGTTTTTGTTTGTTTGAAATTTTGCTCTCTGGAATTCTCTAACTTTCTTTTTATTGAAATTTGGGATGTTACAAACCCTTCCCCCTTACAAAAGATCTCGTCCCGAGATCGAAAAGAAAGTTAGGTACTAAAGAGATCTGGGTACTCCTTCTTCTTGAAGTCTTCACGTTCCCATATGGCTTCATCCTCGGTATGATTGCTCCATTGGATCTTCAGAAACTTGATGCTTCGGATGCGGGTGGTTCAGTAAGCTTCTTCCAGGATGCGAACCGGCACTTCGCGGTAAGTCAGATCCTTGTTGATATCCACCGATCGGTGATCGATGTTCTTGAACACTTCGGTCTTCTCCGGGACTTCAAGGCACTTCCGGAGGAGTGAGATGTGAAACACGTCGTGCACAGCCGACATCTCTTCGGGTAGCTCCAATTGGTAAGATACTTCTCCTCGGCGGCTGAGGACTTTGAAAGGTCCGACATATCTGGGTGCAAGCTTTCCTTTCAGTTGGAATCTCTGCATTCCTTTCAAGGGGGATACCTTGAGATAGACGAAGTCTCCGATCTCGAAGGTCATCTCCCGACGTCTCTTGTCGGCGTAGCTCTTCTGTCTCGATTGCGCCGTCTTGAGGTACTCTCGGATCTTGTGTACTTTCTCTTCAGCTTCACGAAGAACATCTGGGCCAAAAATTTGGCTCTCTCCGACTTCTGACCAGTTCAGGGGGGTACAGCACTTCCTTCCGTACAAGGCTTCAAAGGGGGCCATCTGTAGGCTGGCTTGATAGCTATTGTCGTAAGAGAATTCTGCGTAAGGTAAGCAGTCTTCCCATTTGGATCCGTATTCCAGTATGCATGCTCTCAGCATGTCTTCCAGTATCTGGTTTACTCTCTCAGTCTGTCCGTCGGTCTGAGGGTGATAGGCGGTGCTGAAATTCAGGCGGGTGCCTAGTCCTTCATGCACTTTCTGCCACATGACAAGAACACCTTCTTAATATTTCTATATTGAACTACTTCAATATCCATTTTATGTACTTTGACTTAAACCTATTTATGTGTTTTAATCTATCTTCATAGATCTTGACACTAAATATGTTTTCAGTCCATTACCTTTCATTAAAGTTAATTTTCAATGAAACCTTTTAATCAAGTATATAATGACATCATTTATAACCAACTATATGTCATCTACATAAAGTATTATAAATATGTCTCAGCGCTCCCACTTAATTTCTTGCAAATGCAAGCCTCTTCATCGTCTCTGATGAAATAAAAAACTCTTTGATTATTCCATCTGGTGAAGATTCCAACTCCGCGATACTCACTTCATCCAATTGAAGTTTGTATACCTATCTAGTATTCTACGGACCAGCAAAACTCTTGGTTGTATCTTGTATACACCTTTAATACATACTTCTGTTAAGTAATGTATTTTGCCATCCTACTAGCATATCTCATAAAAAAATATGTAGTGATTACTAGAATAATCCACATAGACTATAAGCATTGCTACGGAAGATCTAATCTTATCGTAGTCAACTCTTTGAACTTTGTCGTAAACAATTTTTCGACAAGTCGAACTTATTCAAGGATATTCCATCCAAGTCCATCAATTTTATAGATCCATTTACTTTCAAAAAGTATTCATCTATCTTGGATTTCATGGCGTATAGCCATTTTAACGGAGTCAGGGCCCATCATAACTTCTTTGTTCGTAGTTGGTTTATCATTGTTCCAAATCAATCCTTTGTCCACAAATCATTTATTTGATCACAAAGTAAACCACACCTACAAGGTTCAATAAGTACTTCGATCTCCATGGCTAAAACACTTTGTAGTCATGGAAGCCATGATCGTTGTGGCCGCTTCCGGAACCATTTCCGATGCTGCGCTACTCTGATCATTATGCTACGGTTCATAAACCATATCAAGTTCTATTGTCCTCCCACTCAAATACTTCGCTAGAAAACAATTTCTTGGAAATAAGAAACATTGACAAACACTTTTGTCTTTTATTTCATAGTGGAAAGAATTCCCAATCAATTCTTTGGGATAACCAACAAAGGCATTTATCCGTTTTTGGTTGTAAACTCTTAGACCAAAATTTAAAGAAAGGACTATTAGGGTTTATACCCATGCCATAACTTTGTATGGTGTCATTTCAACGGATCATGATGATGCTCTATTTAGTGTAAAAGCGGTAGTCTCTAAAGCATAATCCACAAAAAATTATAATGGCATTAATATTTTATCTCATCATTGACCCAACAAGGTTTGGATACATCTCTTGGATACTTCATCATCACTATGATACTTCAAGAAATGTGAGTTGTAGAACAATTTCATAACTCTCTTAGATGTTCGCTAAAACTCGTAATTCAAATATTTCCACTATGATCCAATCATAGATATTTGACTTTTCTATTACGATGATTTCCACTTCATGCTGAAATTTATTTGAATCCATTCAAATGTTTCAAACTTCTTCCTTATCGAATATATCCACATATATATACTCAATTCATTGTTTGAAGTTTTCATGAAGTAGAAGAATCTCCCGCACACAACTATGCCCAGTGAACCATATACATCATCATGTATGTTTCCACTAAGTTAGTTGCCCGTTCAAAACTTGGCCTATGAACGGTATTTCAGTCATTCCTTTTAGAAGAGATTTGCAAGCGCCAAATGATTCATAAATCAAATGACTCCAATAATCCATTTGCATGGAGTTTCTTCATGCGTTTCTTTCTAACATGACCTAAATGGCGGTTCCACAAATAAGTGGAATTCAAATCATTTGTCTTACGACATTTTAGCGTCAGTGTTATGTATGTGTGTTTCACCATTAAAATTTATAATAACTTATCCATCGTACATGGAGTAATGTCATAATTTGAACAACTCATTGTTTTTATTTGACAAGAGCAAAATAACAATTATTAAGTTCTTTATTATAAATTCTAAGGGCTAGATAGAATGCCAACGACGAACATAATAACATTTTATTTTGTTCCAGACGTGCATTCCTATCATATTCCTTGTCAGTCACTTAGGCCATTGTATTCTTGTATTGCGTTGTTTTGTATGACACTTCATACCAACCAATATAGTACTAATACCCAAGAATTTCATAGTGTGACTTAACTAGAAATACAACCATAACATGTATATCATTTATATACACCTGAGCTAGACTTTCTAGTCTTTTCTTTCTTTCTGCCAATAATCTTTTGTAGTTTCTCTTTTAGCTTTCCTCATTATTCAGAAAAACACATCAACTTCAATAACTTCTCGGTTTGTTGGTCAAATACCAATAACCTTGAGGTTCTTACTTTGAAGTTGATCATCATATGACAAGTGTTCCGGATTTCACTATTAGTAACCTTGTAATATGATGAACAATTTCACTCATAATTTTATCCATTGTATCATGATGACTTTCCGAGACCATGTCTGTACATGCTAGGCTCATAAAGTTTTAACCTTGGTATTCGCATGTGCAAATCTGGCTTGCACCCGTTGTATGCACACGTAGAATCTATAACACCCGATCATCACGTGATGCTTCGATACGACGAGTCTTAGCAACGGTGCATACTAAGGATGATAACTTCATGGATATGCGAATATTGTTAGTGCCCCAATAGTTGGAGGATTGGGACGCCTTGCGTCTTCAACCTTCGTACATTCCCATAAAACTTATGAGTTTATGTAGTCTCACCAAATTATATTCTATCATCTTGCAATAAGGTCTTAGATATCACATATATCTCATACCTTGATTATTTCTGAAAACTAAATTTTCAGCTCCTTACTTTTCAAACAGATTTGAATTTCGAGTTTCACGGAGACAAGATAACTTTATGTACTAATTGAAACCATAGCTCTTTGAATCAACAATGTGAGGTTTACTAAAACTTTGCTATAGGACTTAATCACTTCTTGATTCTTTAACAATACGGTACCAGTCCGTAAAGTTTCTTGTCAGATTTTAACAATATTTCTATCTCAATAACTAGACTAGCGCATGGTAGAAAAACGGATGCCAATACTACAAAATTAATTCAAAATACTACTCAGACTATGTTTATGATAATTTGTTCATGTTTTAATCTAATTACTAATGAACTCCCACTTAATACAACATCCCTCATAGTTGTTAAGTGGTACACGATCCAAATCCACTACACCAAAACCGATCATCACGTGAGATGATGTAGCTTCAATGGTGAACATCAACATGTTGATCATATCATCCATATGACTCGTGTTCAACCTTTCGGTTTCTGTTGTCCCGAGGCCATGTATGTACATGCTAGGCTCGTCAAGCAAACCCAAGTATTCCGCGTGTGCAACATGGCTTACACCCGTTGTATATGAACGTTGAATCTATCACATCCGATCATCACGAGATGCTTTGAAACGACGAACTTTGGCAACGGTGCATACGAGGGGAGAACACTTTATTATCTTGATATAAATGTGAGGGATCATCTTATAATGCTACCGTCGCGTTCTAAGCAAAAAAAGATGCATAAAGGATTAACATCACATGCAATTCATATGTGATATGATATGGCCCTTTTGTCTTTGCGCCTTTGATCTTCATCTCCAAAGCACGGACATGATCTCCATCATCAACGGGCATGATCTCCATCATCGTCGGCGTAGCGTCAAGGTCAATGGCGCCGTCTTCATGATTGTCCTCCATGTAGCAACTATTACAACTACTTTGAAATACTACTCAACATGAAATTTAAAGACAACCATAAGGCTCCTGCCGGTTGCCACAATACAATAATGATCATCTCATACATATTCATCATCACATTATGGCCATATCACATCACCAAACCCTGCAAAAACAAGTTAGACGTCTCTAATTTGGTTTGCATATTTTACGTGGTTTAGGGTTTTCGAGAGAGATCTAATCTACCTACGAACATGAACCACAACGGTGATACTAATGTTGTCAATAGAAGAGTAAATTGAATCTTCACTATAGTAGGAGAGACAGACACCCGCAAAGCCTCTTATGCAATACAAGTTGCATGTCGAACGAGGAACAAGTCTGTAAGGGTACATTGCCCTATGTGTGGTTTTGGTAATTAATGACAACCCCTATGGACTAATGTTTTCATTGAAGTTTATATGAAGGAATATTCCATAGGTACTACTTGTACTCCATATGTTGGATTCAAGTATGGATGCCATGAAGATAAAGGTATATCTTGTGTATTGGCATCAAGATCATCGGTATGAAGATACATATGTGATATGATCAAGAAGAAGAAATGAAGATGGAGTTCTTATGTGGAACTCAATATTAGCCATGCTCTATCTTAAGTGAGTATGAGAAGATACAAGGTTGAGTTGGGCAAGTTCAAGTTGAGCATCTTGAGTGGATCACATACTTGAAGCTTGCCGTCCATTTGGTGATGATGGACATGTGAAGATGTGCATCAATAGAGCTTTCCCATCATGGTGTATGGGGGAGCATTTGTGAGTCTTCACGAAGCGACGATGATCAAGTGAGGCATTCCGGCTTGAGTGGAGCTTGAAGAGCTATCATCAAGATCAAGCGGGATGCGCAAGGCAAAGGTATGGCCTTGCTAGGTTTTCCTTTTACCGGTCTCAAGGTGGTTGTTGGGAGACCGGATTATAGGATAGATAGCCGCACTATCAAGAGGGGCTTTCGGTTTGGTAACTTATCGCATCGTCTTAGGGAGCTCAATCCTTTGCATACTTTGCATATCCCTATTGCTTCTTGGTGTTTCTCTGTGTGAGGTTCTTGAGCTTGTTGCTAGCTTTACAACAAGCCCAAGTTCATCGAAAACGGAATCCGCATGCATCTTCTATTGCGTTTTCGAGTTTGGACGTCTTTACCGTTTCTTGACGGTGGGAGACTCCCTCTCTAAAATCATCTAAAATGTTCTGTGAGGAGTCTCCATATTTCCAGTTTTTGTTGGGGTTCTATTCGTCGTTATCTTTCCAACAAAATTGGTTTCATGTCAATCGGAGTTCGGGAGCATTAGTTATCACAGTTTTTGTATAAACATGTTTTCCTGCTCACCCGGTCAGGGACCCGGTCGGACCGGCCCATGCGCCGGCCGGTTCCGGTCTACCGCCCGGTCAACCGGGCGGCAACCGGGCTCCAAACGAAGTGCCAGCAGATCCGGTTGCCGACCGGTCAGCCGGCCTCCCAACCGGCTGGCCCGGCGTGCCGACCGGTCAACTGGGCGGCAACCGGGCGCCAACCGGATGTCCTCGGGGTTCGGCCTACCGACCGGTTTGGACCGGCTGGTCCGGTCTGTGGCCCGGTCTGACCGGGCCCTGGACCGGACGGCCCGGCTCCAGGCCCGGTTGACCGGCTTCCTCGACAGTTTTCTCAGCCCAACTTTTCCCCAACGGTTATATTTGCTCTTGGGCTATAAATGGCCCTTCTTCCACCTTGGGCTGTGTAGTTCTTCCTATTCTCTCTCCTCCATTGCTACTATTTGAAGAACTTGCTCTCCCCCTTGATTCCTCCAATCATTCTTGCTCATATTTGAGGATTTGGGAGAGGAGATCTAGATCTACACTTCCACCGATCGATTTCTTCTCTAAGTGAGGGAAACTCTTGGGATCTAGATCTTGGAGTCTTTGGTTGACTTTTCCCCTTGTTCTTCCTCTCCAATCTCATCCTAGCATTTGTTGCTTTGGTGGGATTTGAGTGTGAAGGACTTGAACACCTCCGGTGTTCTTGCTTTGCATCATTGCATAGTGTTGAGCTCTCCACCACGATTTGTTCGAGTGAGAGACCGTGAGCTTGTTACTCTTGGAGGGTGACCTCCTAGTTGGCTTGGTGATTGGTGCTCCGGTGATCTCTTCAAGAAGATTGTGAAGAGGCCCGGGCTTCTCCTTCGTGGAGCTTGTGAAGTGGTTGTGGAGCTTGCCATCTCCGGAGCGGAGGAAAAGCTAACCATAAGGAAAGGGCCATTATCCTTCGTGGGTGTGGTTCGGAGAATAGGGTGAGCCTTCGTGGCGCGGGGAATCCTTCGTGGGACCTCCACTCCTCCAAACGTGACGTACCTTGTTGCAAAGCAAGGGAACACGGGAATACATCCTCGTCTCCGCGTGCCTCGGTTATTTCTATACCCGAGCTCTCTTTCCTTGTGATAGCCATCGTGCTTGAAGTACATATATCTTGCTATCACTTGTGCTACATATATCTTGTGCCTATCTTGCTTAGCTCTAGTTGCTATTGTTACACTTAGTTGAGCTTAGCATATTTAGGGTTTGTGCTTGTAAACTAAACGATAGTTTAATTCCGCATTCATACAAGACAAATCCGCAAGAGTTTGTAATTGCCTATTCACCCCCCCCTCTAGGCGACATCTCGATCTTTCAAAGTCTCATGAACGCGGTCATGTAAAGTTAGTCCGGGCCGCTTCATCCCACTATGCCACAAAGATGCAAAGTACTCAAACTAAAGACAACAAGAGCATCAACACCCACAAAACCATTGTGTTCTACTCGTGCAACCATCTATGCATAGACACGGCTCTGATACCACTGTAGGGATTCGTTGCATAGAAAACAATAATTTTCCTACCGCGAGAACGCAATCCAAGCCAAGATGCAATCTAGAAGATGGGAGCAACGAGGGATGAACGAGACTAACCCTTGAAGATTTCCAAAGCCTATAAGAGTAGGCTCTTATTGCTGCGGTAGACGATCACTTGCCGCTTGCAAAAGCGCGTAGAAGATCTTGATCACGGTGCCACGATCGGGCAGCACCTCCGTACTCGGTCACACGTTCGGTGTTGATGAAGACGACGTCCTTCTCCCCGTTCCAGCGGGCAGCGGAAGTAGTAGATCCTCCTCGGAATCCCGGCAGCACGACGGCGTGGTGGCGGTGGTGGTGGAGATCTCCGACAGAGCTTCGCCTAAGCTATGTGGGAGAGAGAGGTAGGAGGGAACCGCTAGGGTTTGGGAGAGGGGGCGCTGGCTAGGGCAGCCTTGAGGGGTGCGGCCATGGTGGTGTTGTGGTGGCCGGCCAGCCCCTCTCCTCCCCTCTTTATATAGGTGGAAGCCCCAAGGTTTAGGTCAAAGTGTCCGAATAAGACCCCAACAAAAACCTTCCATGTGACCAAACCTAGGGGGAGTGGGACTCCCCCCTTTCCTTGGTGGGGTGGCCGGCCACCATGGTGGGGAGTCCACTTGGGACTCCTCCTCCCTTAGGCTGGCCGGCCAAGGTGGGTGGAGTCCCTCTGGGACCTTCCATCCTTATTTCTTCCGGACTCTTCTAGAACCTTCTAGAACCTTCCAGAGAAAATACCGGATCATTTTCAAACCTAGAAAATGACTTCCTATATATGAATCTTATTCTCCGGACCATTCTGGAACTCCTCGTGATGTCCTGGATCCCATCCGAGACTCCGAACAAAAATTCGAACTCCATTCCATATTCCATATCTACTTAAACGACATCAAACCTTAACTGTGTCACCCTACGGTTCGTGAACTATGTAGACATGGTTGAGACTTCTCTCCGACCAATAACCAATAGCGGGATCTGGAGATCCATAATGGCTCCCACATATTCAACGATGACTTTAGTGATCGAATGAACCATTCACATACGATACCAATTCCCTTTGTCACGCGATATTTTACTTGTCCGAGGTTTGATCATCGGTATCACTCTATACCTTGTTCAACCTCGTCTCCTGACAAGTACTCTTTACTCGTACCATGGTATGTGGTCTCTTATGAACTTATTCATATGCTTCCAAGACATTAGACGAGATTCCACCGAGAGGGCCCAGAGTATATCTATCCGTCATCGGGATGGACAAATCCCACTGTTGATCCATATGCCTCAACTCATACTTTCCGGATACTTAATCCCACCTTTATAACCGCCCATTTACGCAGTGGCGTTTGATGTAATCAAAGTACCTTTCCGGTATAAGTGATTTATATGATCTCATGGTCATAAGGACTAGGTAACTATGTATCGAAAGCTTATAGCAAATAACTTAATGACGTGATCTTATGCTACGCTTAATTGGGTGTGTCCATTATATCATTCACATAATGACATAACCTTGTTATTAATAACATCCAATGTTCATGATCATGAAACGATGATCATCTATTAATCAACAAGCTAGTTATACAAGAGGCTTACTAGGGACTCCTTGTTGTTCACATAACACACATGTATCAATGTTTCGGTTAATACAATTATAACATGGTATGTAAACATTATCATAAACTTAAAGATATTATAATAACCATTTTATTATTGCCTCTTGGGTATATCTCCAACAAAGGGTATCCTGCGTTTTGCTTGTACGAGAAGGTTTATTTAACTCATCTAGATTATTTATATCAGGAACAAGTGCTTAATTAAACTAATTGTAACAAATAAATAGGAATATACCCTATATTATATAAGATGACATGTCTCCCCCCTCTCCTCTTGAAAATCAGTAGAAGCATACCCACATGAACCAAAATATATTTCTCTTGTAAAAAAATCTTTTTAGTTTTCCTTGCATGAGGGCATGAATAATGTTCCACATGGGGTTCCTGTATGATTTTCCTTGTTGGTTTTCACTGCATGAGGGCATGAATAATGTTTCACATGAGGTTCCTGTTTGATTTTACATTTCATGAAAACTCTCACTCTATACTCTAAAAAAATTCATTCCACTCTAGAGCTATTTCTTTACATTATCATAAAAGTTACTAACTCTACACTCCAAATTTCTACACGTGCTTCCAATGCGAGGTGTTAACAATTTTTTTAAATAGAATATATATATAGTGGTATGATACACTAAAACCAAATATCTATCTACAATGACACATAGAGATATAAAGTGAGATATTCAACCACCCTAATTTGTTGTATTGCATTCAGCCAAGTCTATATGTTGGTGTATATGTATATGATGTCATATATTTGACATGTGTATGCATATGTGGCAATCATGCATTCATAGTAATTATTTCTCGATTCTTATTTCATGGTGGCATGAACTATGAACCTCTCTCGCGATGTATGATTTTACATTTCATGACCACTCTCACTCTATACTCTAAAAAAAATTCATTCTGCTCTAGAACTATTTCTTTACATTATCACAAAAGTTACTAACTCTACACTCCAAATTTCTACATGTGCTTCCAATGCGAGGTGTTAACAATTTTTTTAATAGAATATATATAGTGGTATGATACACTAAAGCCAACTATCTATCTACAATGACACATAGAGATATAAAGTGAAATGTCCAACCACCCTAATTTGTTGTATTGCATTCAGCCAAGTCTATATGTTGGTGTATATGTATATGATATCATATATTTGACATGTGTATGCATATGTGGCAAGCATGCATTCATAGTAATTATTTCTTGATTCTTATTTCATGGTGGCATGAACTATGAGCCTCTCTCATGATGTATGATTTTACATTTCATGACCATTCTCACTCTATACTCTAAAAAAAATTCATTCCACTCTAGAACTATTTTTTACATTATCACAAAAGTTACTAACTCCACACTTCAAATTTCTACATGTGCTTCCAATGCGAGGTGTTAATTTTTTTAATAGAATAAATATATAGTGGTACGATGCACTAAAGCCAAATATCTATCTACAGTGACACATAGAGATATAAAATGAGATGTCCAACCACCCTAATTTGTTGTATTGCATTCAGCCAAGTCTATATGTTTATGTATATGTATATGGTGTCATATATTTGACATGTGTATGCATACCTACACCAAATTTCTACACGTGCTTCCAACGCGAGGTGTTAACAATTTTTTTAATAGAATAAATATATAGTGGTACGATGCACTAAAGCCAAATATCTATCTACAGTGACACATAGAGATATAAAGTGAAATGTCCAACCACCCTAATTTGTTGTATTGCATTCAGCCAAGTCTATATTTTGATGTATATGTATATGATGTCGTATATTTGACATGTGTATGCATATGTGGCAAGCATGCATTCATAGTAATTATTTCTTGATTCTTATTTCATGGTGGCATGAACTATGAGCCTCTCTCATGATGTATGATTTTACATTTTATGACCACTCTCACTCTATACTCTAAAGCCAAAACTACACACAAGTAGTGATACATTAGAGATATAAAGTGAGATGTACACAACCATCCTAATTTGTTACGTATTGCATCTAGTTGATTCTTTTTGATGTATCTGTATGGTGTAATATATTTGACATGTGTATGCACATGTGTCAAGCATGCATTTAGAGTATTTACACACCCTATGTCAAAAAGTTATAACACCAAGACATGCACCGAAAATGTATGCTTAGTACAAATGTAAAGTGTAAATTTTACTCAAGAGATTACTACATGTGTTATTTTATATGTAGAAATTATCCTTAACTCGTAAATAATGATACACCATATAATACAAATGCACCACATATTTATATGTTACCCAAGGTAGAGAGCATGCTAATGATTACGTGGCTTCACGATGGACATATGTAGTGTTGCCATCGCTTTTGTTGTGCTAATGTGCTCCTAAGCCATGAATACACAACCTAAAAGTCTACACATAATTGAGAAAGTGAGTATATTACATGATTTGTGTTTATTATGTGACATAATTTTAAAATACCCTCCCCCACTCACACACGCACGCACACACGATCACCGCGTGTCTAGTTACTTCCCGACCGCACACCCTCCTCCTCTCTCGATTCATCACACGCTTCCGCCGGTTCTATCGTGCGCACCCACGATATCAAATAAACAAGAGACACGGCACACATCGAAACTGGCAGCAACGACACGACAAAATGGGGGGGGGGGCTCCGGATCTTATCCTCTCACCTCTCTTTCCCTTACCCCCCTCTCTCGCCACCATTTGCGCCGCGGAGGTCGCAACCACAACTACACGCTCTAGGGCCGGTCTCCCATGCATATCGAAGGCAACTTGTCACATCGCTAGAGGGAGCCGATGGGCATCTACAATGGTAGAGGGAGGCGAAGGTCACCCGCGCCTCTAGAGGGAGGCGATGCCCGCGCCGCTAGCATCGCCCCACTAGAGATTAGCGGCATCCTCCCGCGCCATCGGAGAGCAAGACGCCTACATCAGGAGGTGCAACCTTCTCTGTTTTGTTCTGAAAGCCGTGTTTTTTTTTGAAAGTTGTGAGGATTTTTTTTTGGATTTATGAGTTTCATATGAAAGTCATGAGTAGTCATGTGAAAACTATGAGGAATTTTATGAACTTTGTTGGTACTTTTTAATGCAATTATTATTCTTTTTCCAAAGTTGCATTGAATTTTATGGGATTTCTCGTAGTTATTATGGAAGCTGCTGAATTCTTTGAAAAATGTGTGGAATTTCTAGCACTTGGTACTTGGTTATCTAAAACTATGCCCGACTTTTGGTGATGCCTGTGTAGATATGTGATGATGTTTTTGGTGATGCTTGTAGGGTGTGTAGTGTGGTTATCAATTTGTAGGAATTGGTGAAATATACTGTATTTTAGTTTTTCTCGCAAATTTCAAAAAATTGCTCCGCGAATTTGTAGGAGTTGATGAAGTGTTCATAGGAAGCCCACGCGCACGGTGTCGCCTTAATCACCCACACCACACTGGTAGTTAACTGAACTGGGAGTTAATCAGTGGAGCCAGTAAAAAGGAATTAAACTGTATCTACACTTACTTAAGACGGGCGACTCCACTCTCTCCCTTCTGTTCTGTCTCTTTTTCATCTTTTCCCCTTCCTCCGCTTGCTCCCCCTCGCCCCCGCTCCGCTCCGCTCCACCGGTCACCGCCTCCCTCCCCCCATCCCCGCACCCGCAGGCTCTGTCCACCCGTATCCCAACGCCGCAGCTCCGAGCTCTCTCGATCGAACCCCGGATCGCCGGAACCCGTGCGGAGACGAGGCCGCGCGGGGTGCGAATTGGAAGCGGCGAGGTGGTACTTCCGGGCCCGAAAGGTACGCGTTCTTGCTGCAGGGTTTGGGACGCAGTGTCGTGCTTCCTGGGGGGTGGGGGCGCGGCTTGATTTGGTCCTCGATGCGTTTCGGTGCTCCGGGTTCCTGTGATTTTAGGTCGTTGCTGAGGAGGGTCTCGGTGCTCGATTTGGTTTATGCAAAGATTGTGTTTTGATGTTACTAGGGTTATTATTGTTGGATTTTTTTTCAGGGATTGATTTGGGTGTTCCTCATCCTGGATTTTGTTGTTTTTTCTTGCTGTAGAGTATCGATTTTTTGCTGACTTTTTTCATGCTTGCGTGCTGGTGGTTCTGGCAAATTCTACCGCTTGCAGGATGCAGATGAAAGCTATAGCTTACTGCCGTTTCTAATCTATGCTGGGTTCTCTCTCTCTGTTGCAGGTAACCGCCTTTCGGGGGAGAGTGGAGGGGCTGCGGAAGCCGAGGCTTTGGTGGTTGTCTGTGAATGATGGAGCCGGCCAAGTTCACCGGGATCATTGGTGCCGTAGCCGGCCATGACGGCGGCGTCAACTTCTGCGACATGGCCTACTACCAGAAGCTAGGGGAGGGTTCCACCATGTCCATCGACAGCCAGAACAGCATGCAGACCAGCATGCACGGTGGCTCCGTCAGGTCTATGGAGAACAGCAGCGTTGGTTCTACCGACTCTCGCACTGGGATGCTCAACCATCCTGGCCTCAGAGGGCCTGTTGCTGTGGCCAGCTACTCGGTTGGGAACAGCATCTTCCGCCCTGGCCGGGTGTCCCATGCCCTGAGTGATGATGCTTTGGCACAGGCTCTGATGGACAATAGGTTCCCCACCGAGACGCTCAGGGATTACGAGGAGTGGACCATTGATCTGGGGAAGCTCCACATGGGAGAGCCCTTTGCACAAGGTGCATTCGGGAAGCTCTACAGGGGAACCTACAACGGGATGGATGTTGCCATTAAGATCTTGGAGAGGCCGGAGGCTGACCCCGTGCGTGCTCAGCTGTTGGAGCAACAGTTTGTGCAAGAAGTTATGATGCTTGCTACGTTAAGGCATCCAAATATTGTCAAGTTCATTGGCGCATGCAGGAAGCCTCTGGTTTGGTGTATTGTCACAGAGTATGCAAAGGGTGGATCTGTCAGGCATTTCCTGGCTAGGAGGCAGAACAAGTCTGGTGGTCCACTCAAGCTGGCAGTGAAGCAGGCTCTAGATGTTGCACGTGGCATGGCTTATGTTCATGCCCTTGGCTTCATCCACAGAGATCTTAAGTCTGACAACCTCTTGATTTCTGGTGATAAATCCATCAAGATTGCTGACTTTGGAGTTGCCAGAATTGAAGTAACGACCGAGGGGATGACACCTGAAACTGGAACATACCGTTGGATGGCTCCGTGAGTACAACAAACTGCCCTTTTATCTTGCTTACTTTTCTTAGTTATGCTGCTACTCTAAATAGACAGTAATGCTTCATTTCTTCCCCCATCGATTAAGACCATGGTTTGGAACTTTGGATGAAATGGTACCTTTGTTCCATATTAAGGCATATGCATTTACTTGTCGTGGTTAGTTGGTTACCATGAATTTGGTAGCTGCTGAGCTGCATACTATATATGTACTCTAGCTACATGCAGTGTTGCTTTGGTAGTCATTATTGCTTACTTTTTTCTAGTCCGTAAAAACCGGATTATTATTTCGTTTGGTAAATTGTTTCCCCCAGTTATTTTATTTATTTTAGCACTCCCTGATGCATATACTAGTTGAGTTTTACGCAAAATGTATGACGATATGCATGTGAAATTCTGGCAGCTCAAGCATTAAGCATGCTGCTGCTGGAGATGTTATGGAAATTGTTGGTTGTGGTTATGGCAATTGCCAGTATTGCTTCTTATTTTAACATAGTCCAACAAGATGCCATTCTAGGGGTTCATTTATTATTTTCTTCTATTTGCTTATAGACGGTTGAGGGTGCTAACATTAATGTTACTATCTAAGGTATTGGATTGAATCGGTTACCTTACCAACCACTGCCCAAGTGCTAGTGATATATTAAGTGTAACCATGTTGACAGTATTTACAGAGACTACCCACAACCTGCTAATTTAAGACTTTAAGTCCACACAGAAGATATATTAGCTGGTGGTACATCTCAGCCTGGAATATTTCGTTGGTCTTAACTGCAGGACATTTCAAGCTGCTTTTGTTCATAATATTCTACCACTATGGCATGGGTAGTTTTCTGCGGGCCATGCTCTTACTGCTTTGACCTTATAATACTGTTCCTGGATCTTGATGCATAACTAAGCCATCATTCTAAGCTAGTTTATGGAGCAGGGCATGGCTGTTGCAGCTGCCTTGATTTGTATCCATTTGAATTCAGTCTACTAGAGATGTAAAACTTTTTTTTTGGCTTGCTTGCCTGAAGGCTGCAGTCACCAATTTTTTGAGTTTTTGCAAGAGGGCAGATCCATTTCTGGAAATCACTAAATGTTAACAACAGGCCCTGCATAAAAAGGAACAATTGCAGTATCTGATCAAATTACTCACCTGTCTAGGCGGTTGCTAAATTGGTCTCTTGTTTGGATAGTTCAGCAAGGTCGACTTGATTACACACTTGGTTAATCAGTAAAGTTTTCATCTCACCTGTGATTTACCAATAACAAAAACAGAAGCACAACCATTGAATGTTTGTTTGGTTAAAATGGTCAAGGAAGAAAACACTAAGGGCTTTGTTTGGTTGCTTTCCTCCCACAATTACCCTTTCCATAGTGCTTCATCGATCCTCGCCACACATCTCATCTCGTGGAGAGTCAAGAGTCTCGCACCCTAGTCTAATTTGCTCCTTTCCCCCTAGATGATCAAAATATAGGGCTTCAGTGGAGAAATCAAGTGATCCAACAAAGGCCATTGTCCTCTCTCTTCTGAGTAATCGTTGCAGTATTGCACCTGCTTGTTTTGCGAACATAGCATTTGTCATTGGGCTACTCAAATGTTGGGCCAACATATATGCCATAGCCTCCTATCATGCTGCAGCCCATTGTGGCCACACCACTATTTTTTGTTTCCATTTTTTCAAATCGACGAGAAAGCACAGCTTGGCTTTCAAAGCTGGAAGGAATCTCGTTACTTTTGAATTGATTGGGGTTCTGAGGAACAACAGCCAAGGATAGCTGGAATAATCAACTACTTAATCTAACAAAATATGAACATGAGTCCCATGTGTTGGTTGGTGGGAATGATTTTCCTCAAACAATCAACGTGGCTCAGAAGTCCTAGAAGACTAGGTTCCAGGCCTCCTTTGCGGGAGGTTAGTCACGATACATGGAGGTTAGAACAAAAGAAGAAAAAGGAAAACCGAAAAGTGTAGGAAGATGGTGCGTGCACTTGACGAGCACTATCGGGCCTACGAATGCGATGAGCATGACCAAGGATAAGGAGACAAACATAGGCATTGTACTAAGGAGTGCCACTCGCTCCATTGACAGACATCACAATATCGACAACTTACAAATCACACCACCATCACCCGCTTGCTCAACGGCTATCTACTAGCTAGCAATCAGTACTAGATGAGGGTCAATGAATGTCGTCACCATTGTCGAAGGGCCTCACTCTGTTGAGACAACATCGCAAACACATCCCTCGCCAACCAATCGGGTGCCATCACCTGGAGGAGTTGGTGGGAATAAATTGAGTCTTCTTGTACGCATCTCTGAGAGACCAAACGGGAGAAACCTTGAGGCATATTTCAAGCTCCATTCTCTTGTGGCATCGTAACTTCTGAGGTGTATCCTCAGGCACAACACCTTTGTAATCAACCAATAACCTAGAGTCTTCACCGAGAATATGTATATTGGCATTGTCAATCCTAGCATACTTCGATGTCTGTCGGCATTGACAATTCTAGCATACTCAGCAAGGATTGTTGTTGGGCAGAGTGACAATTGGCCAATCATAATGCGTCCACGGGTAAGAAAACCTCGAAATGCAAGGGGAGCCTCTCCTGAGGAAAATTCTCGATCAACGTCGAAGAGTGTTGCGCCAAAAATAAACGTGGAAGAGTGCGAGTTACATCATACAATAAATGTATATACATGCCACCATCATTAAAGACCTTCCGCGGACAAGAAAAACTTCTTGAGTAAATTCAAGCGGGAAAGGGTGTTTTGATAGCCTTGGTGGGCCAGGGTTAGGCAGCACTACAAGCAAATTATAATTTAATTTTCTGTCACCCCAAGAAAACTAAGACCTACAGGCAGCCCAACTTAAGAAAGATCTAGTAGACCTATGGGCTAACGCAGGGTGCAGGTCTAGGCCCAAAATGAAAAAGGCTTTTTCCTAACTCAACCTAGCTTAGCCTGGGCCGTACTTTTCTTAGGCTGGAAACTTCTTGAGCAACATAGAAGGAAATTAGTTAAACTTAACGCAGAGCACTCAATGAACCACATTTATCAATTACTCCTTTACCGAGTTAACTCATTGTCAGCTACACGTAAGGTATGTAGGATGTAGCCCTGTAAGCTTGTTTTGCTAGTGTGGCGGATGATATGGTGATCGATATGTTTTAGATGATACATGTTGTCATAACTAGTTTCATTGTGTAGGGGATTAATTAAACACTTATCAAAAGTCAGGGGTAATGTAGATTCTCACACTGGCAAGATATGTTCTTTCAAAGCAAAGCCGAGCTATTGGTGGGATTCATGCATGGTGGAATTTGTGTCTTGCATATTTTCAACATTCCAACCAGAGATGCAAATAAGTTTGAGAAAATTTGACTTTGCTCTGCTCTTGTCTGCATTGCTAGATCTAATTGAGTCAGGTCAGTTGTCAAGCCAGGGAGTGGGCTTATACATGACTCTTGAGATAACTATGATTATTAACAGTAGAATGTATTCAAGCCATAGTAAATTTGCAAGTACATTAATGAAGATAGCTAGAAAAAAATCAGCATGAGTTGAATCATATGATAGCATTAGCACGTAGTTGGGACTTGGAAGTGAGATATTATTGTAAAGGTCAAATAGAAGAAAATCATTAAAACTATTCCATACGTTAGTAGAAATGATTATTCATCAGTGCTTTCACAGTGGTAAAATGTTTCTTCTAAAAATAGTGGTAGGTCTTAATTAAGTTTCCATTTATTAACATAATTGAATGAGACAAACATGCAGACTAAAATTACATGCTTATTTCGTAAGAGTCTAAATGCTAAGATTTCATGAACACAAACTCAGCCTTCCCAGCCCAGGCTCAGCCTTAAGCTTGTTTTTGAACCAAGACAAAGTTAGAGAATTGCCCAGGCTTGTTATTTCATTTTTGAATATCTTGCCTATCCAGAGTAGTTGGCAAGTCTCTGGCCTTTTTTGCAATTGTAAGTATATCTAAGTGGTCATGCTGATATTATCGGAACTCTGGTGGCAACATGTTTCTGGCAATAAACTTGCTCAAATAGCAAGATCTGGCAGGGGCGTAGCTTTGTTAGAGGTGACCTGGGCCGTCGCCTGCCCAGGATTCAGCCCCTCGTTTCTTTCTCTTGCTGGGTCGGCTTGGCAAGGCTCTCTTATTTTTGGACAAAAAAATTGTGTTGCTAGTCTGGCTTGCCCATTGATTCTTGTGTAGCTCTGCCGATGCTGACTGGTACATATGTATGAAAGTATACTTTACATGCATTTTCTCACCATCCTAACTGCCATATGAGTAGGAGTGTTGGGGAGTGGGGTAACAGTGAGAGATAACTCAATTTTATCTGAAAGTTGTGTGTACCATAGCCATGTCCAAAAGAAATGGTGAATTGTTTACTCCAGACAATCTGGCTGTCTAGCTCACTTATGTTATTTGATCAAACTACCTGAGAACTCCTGTACTGGTATAAAAAAAAATGAACAACATGCTTTAGGTGCGATTATATGTCAAAGCTGGCGCACTCCTTTCGGCTCTTCTTACTAATATCAATGTCTGGCTGTAATTTATTTAATGTTCTCTTGTTAGTTAGTACTTGTCTTGAGATTTGAAAAGATTGTTTAGATTTTACTATTTCCAGTGCTGATCTGATCTCAAGGGAAAATAACATCTTAGTGCGTGCTTATCATCCTTGGCATGAAATTGTTATTCTGATATCCATGTCGATATTTAGCACTGTTTAAGTAGCATGTTTAAATTTTACTATTTGTAGTTCTGACCTGAAAGTAACATCTTAGTGTTTGTCATTCTTGCATGAAATCGTTATTCTGATATCCATGTTGATATCTAGCGCTGTTTAAGTGGAGACTAGGAGACACCTTGATCATATTATTTTGGCGTTTCTTGACCATTCTGATTGGACCCAGATGAAATAGGAAACTAATATTTATGGTGTTGCTGATGTTTCTGCTTGTTCTCTGGCTCCTTCAATTATTGTGCAATACTAGAATTGGATGACCTGTTTCTTATCATGTTTTGTTTACCGTTCGGATGTGCTAACTGGTTTCTTTTGGGTTGCAGCGAGATGATACAGCACAGACCATACAACCAGAAAGTTGATGTCTACAGTTTTGGCATTGTCCTGTGGGAGCTGATAACTGGGACCCTTCCTTTCGCAAACATGACAGCAGTGCAAGCTGCATTTTCTGTGGTGAACAAGGGTGTCCGTCCAGCCATACCCCATGACTGCCTCCCTTCTCTTGGGTTGATCATGACGAGGTGCTGGGATCCAAATCCCGATGTGCGTCCTCCATTCACCGACGTTGTCAGGATGCTGGAGTATGTGGAGATGGAGGTCCTGACCACTGTCCGCAAGGCCAGGTTCCGGTGTTGCGTCTCCGAACCGATGACCTTGGACTGAAGCAGCCAGAACCCAGAAGAAAAAGAGAGGCAGCCTGAAGAGAAGTTAAATCCTCTGTATTTATCATATTAATAGACTCGCGCCGCATAAGCAGAAAGCCCACCTGAGCACACATGTGTGCTGGGGCGTAATCTGTTGTGTCTTACATGTTTATCTTAGACCATACCTAGTTCCTGTAGTCATCCTCGTCACCTTAAGACTGCCGTTGTGTTAGAGACATCTTTATCCTTAACATCATGGAAACATCGTGATGCAGGTCTCCTTTGGTTGTAACCGCCGCAATGATCCTGCTGCTGTTGTTCATGTGTTATATATAATCATCCTGCAGGAACATGCGCAAGCTTTGGCTCTTGATAGTATATATAGTATGTATAATTACCTGGCTTGCTTTTGTGGTTGCTGCTTGCTGCAAGTTCTTTTTTTTTTTTGAAAGGAGAAAGCTCTTTCCTCTGCATGGATTGATGCATATAGTCTTTTATTACTTACTCTCTGCAATTGCAGGTTTGCTAGTGTGTGGATGGATGCGAGGGTGCAAGTTTCTGTGTGTATTGTATGCATGATTTTCGCCATGTTTTTTCTGATGATCTTTGCTGAACTTGTTGCTTGTAGTACATCTGATGACCTTTTGACCTGTAGATACATTTGGAGTACTATACGAGAAGGCTGGCCACCAGAACCGAACTTCTTCAGCTGAATCTGCCAGCGGTAACAAATCCCCCTTCTCCTTTTCATATTCCGATTACATCTCTGACCCGGACTGTCCCGAAGCAAGAACCCTCGCTCCTTAAATCTAATCCATCGATCATGATGGGGGCGCCCGGCCCGAAGATCGATGGGGACGCCGGGACCTGGCCTGCGGTACCCTCATGCCGGTGCCGATCGAGATCGACCGGCGAGCTGCTTTCTCGACCTCACCGCCGTCATCGACAGCCGGACCAACGCATCCACCGCCTGCTGCGATACTGACGACATACAGAGGGTCTTGACAATCCAGATCACCTTCGTCGTCGCCGACCCTCCCCAGGTCTCCTACTTCTGTGCCTACTGCATTGGATCTATCTTCACCGAGAAGCCTATCATCGTCCACACGGAGGGCAATCTCGCCCTCCTCTACATCGGCGTCGAGAAGTGGAATTACGTCGGGCTCGACCCGTGCGCCTTCTACGTCTACCATGCTAACGGGGGCTCCGACGGGGAGCCGTCCCTCACGGTGCTCCCGCAGCCCAGCGGCCGCCCTATCATCCAACGGAATCAGATTGGACTCCTCCCCGGCGGTGGCCATGATCATGGCTACAGCCACAGCCACAGCCACGACTACTATGTCGCTGCGCTCTCGAATGCCTCGGAGGAGCCGCTGCACTTCGAACTCGATCTCTACAGCTCCAAGACACGAACTTGGACTGTTAAGAAGCCTGTCTTGATTCTGAACGAACAGCAGCAGCAAGCAGGGGAGTTTTGCCACATGACCTCCAAGGTGATCACCGTTGGCGGAGACTACGGTACCATGGCCTTTGTAGACCATTCACGGGGCATCCTCTTCTGCAACGTGCTTCACGGGGATCGCCCTCATCTTTACTATGTGCCTTTGCCCACGCCGCCGCTCCATCACAGTTGGCTCGACTGCAGCAATGCGTTGCGTGTTCGCGACATTGCCGTCGACGCCAAAGCCGGCCGCATCAGGTTCGTCGAGCTGTGTCTTCATGGAGAGACCAATGGGTGGCAGGTGCAGGTTGTCACATGGAGTAGGAGTGCTGCCTGCAATAACCAGGAGGAGGGTTGGAGGCAGGAGCGCGACCTTTTCACTGCCCAGCTGCTGCTCTCCGGCGACCTACCCGAGCAGCTGCCCAGGGAGTCGTGCTGGGACGGCCGCGGAGGACCTCCCCCGCCGCCCACCCAGGACCTCAAGAGGATGTACGCCGAGTTTCCGATCCTGAGCTTGCACGACGACAACACTCTATACCTGATGATCAGCGAACGAATCGTCGCCTGGGACAGGTGGGTGATTGCTGTCGATATGGCCAACATGACTCTGCAAGACGTTGCTCACTTCCGCCGATCAGAAAACGTCAGATTGAAATTTCGGCAGAGCAACATCTCCAGTCATCTCAATATGGGCGCTTCTCCAGCTGCAAGAAAACGGCCTGGGGTGGAGGTACTGGAGTCATCTCGCGAGAAGCAATGTGTATTGTCTACGTTGGATGATATGGTGTCATCCTGGGATGCTGGAACTATCAAGGGAGCTCAGTATGGGGATGATATGGACTTGGACATGACTACATTGTTGAACGAGCACTAGAGATGATGGGTGTTATTGTAGTAATCTGGTAACTTTGGAGAGAAGATAACGAAGTGGTCGAAACGAGTATTCTTGTTTCCCACTTCATATTTCAGATTCACAACTAGGCTCACAATCCTCTAGCCACACTTGGCTCAACAACATCTTAGTTGGACAAATTTTAGTTAATTTTCCATACCCTACGCGACCAAAGTTATAGTGTGACGTGACACAAACATTGTCCCATAACTTAGGGACGAGGCTAGACTACAATTCGATTATCTGCAGAGGTTGCATTTACCACCCATCAAAATGCACTGTGCTTAGCCATCTCTCCAGGAAGCAAGACTGCAGTCGTACATAAACAAGATACACTTACACGATCATTCACGCTACCAAGACACTCAATATATAGCTAGGAACGCATTGAAATTGAATAGAGCTACAACTTTGACCATCTACAACAAATATTTGCAAAGAGAATTTAGACTGTTTATGATATTTGTTTCAGGTTTAATCAAATTACTAATAAACTCTCACTAAATTCAACATCCTCCATAGCTAGTTTTAGTGACACACGATCTAAATCCAGTACAGCAAGTTCAGTAATTTTAATGGTTAACATCAACATGTTGATCATATCATTTATATGACTCGTGGTCAATCTTTCGATTTGATTTGATGTGCTGCGTGGTCATGTATGTACATTCTAAGAGCATCTCTAACAGAGCCCGTATTTGTCGGAACCGAATAAACGGAGTTCAGTCTCCCGAAAAACGAATTGAGAGCGCATTTGGGCACGGCTCAGAACAGAAACTGTAAACCCAAACCGAACTCGCGAAAATCAAACGTCGCGGGAAATCGATTTTCGTGAATGCAGTCGATTTCATCCGATCAAGCTTAATTCGTTCATAATTCACAATAATAGTGGCAAAATACATCCGCATTGGACCTACATTACGTACTACGGACCTAATTAGACTAGAAATTAAGGTTCCCGGAGACTATACTGTCACCGGGCGTCGGTGGAGGGTTTATGGTCGCCGGCGGTTGCTAGGCGACGACGAAGGCCGCCACCTCGATGGCCGCCGCGCCGGAGGCGCTTCCGCAGAGCAGAGGCGGTCCGTCCGCGTCGTCGTCATTGCCGCTCGGGGGCGACGGCGGCAATGGCGGGCTGCACGCGCCGGCAGCGGGCGCCTCCGCTTCCCCGGCCGCCGCAGTGCGCAGCCGCCTCGCGCGCGCTTCAAGGCGGCGCGCCATTAGGTCCGGCCACTCGCGGCCGGCCCGCTTCCATGCGGCGTCGGAGCGCGACCGCCTAGCGCGCTCCGTCTCCGCTCGTACGCCCGGCGGGCGGCGACTTGCCCTTCCGGCGCCGGATCGGCCGCTGCCCCTACCCACGCGTCTTGCACGCGTCATTTCGGACAGCGGGGTGGTGGCCGTAGCGACGGAGCGGCGTAAGAGCGCCCGGGATTGCTCGTCGGAGCGGCGGCGGGAGAGGAGCGGCGGGAGGGGAGTAGGGTTTCCGAACTGAACTCCCCTCCGCGAACCCTTTTAATAGGGGCCATGCGGTGAGTTTCTCGGGCCCCTGAACTTCCAGTTCGGGCCGGCCCATGTTTACGGGCTCTGATCTGCACGCACTTCAGCCCGAACCCGTAAATCCGCCGGAAAAGTTCGATTCCGGCGGGATTTACGGGCTCTATTAGAGATGCTCTAAGCTCGTCAAGTTTAACCCTAGCATTTCTGCATGTGCAAAACTAGCTTACACCCTTTGTATGCGGACCTAGAGTTTATAACACCCGATCATCACGAAGTGCTTCAAAACGACGAACTCTCACAACAGATAACTCCCAAGAGTAGGGGAACACTGTAGCACCTCTCAATGTGAAAATATGGATATCGAACCGCAGGAGCAAGAGGGAAAACTCTTCACTCTCTCCAACTAGAGTGCCATAATTCTAGTTTTCTACGCACTAAACAAAACAAAGTAATGAAGCGGTTTAACTTGATACTTGAAAGTAAAAAACAAAACAGAAAATATAAAAGTGTCACAATTCTCTAAATGCAAGAGGACAAGACTAATGCTTACTCCGATAAGAACAATGTACCCGGGTTCATGGTTTCACTTTACCTCTCTACCTCTCTCTCTATCTCAAACAATGGTGGTATCATGTTACAAGATGATAAAAGTACACACAATCATCGTGCTTCAACGGTTAACGTTTATAGCAGCTACATGTCCTAAATTACATAGTTGAAAAGAAGTATCCATATGTGTGTTGTATCATGCCGTGTGAGATTATTGGCACTTCTCTGCGTCATACTTCTCCCCTTTTTAACCTAGACAAAGGATGTTGGTTGTACCTTTTCTATCACTCGATTGTGCCGTTGTTGTCACTTGGATACACCCCTCATCTACATGCATCGCACTTCTTTACAAAAACATACTACAATATTATTGCAAAAGTTTTGTTTGTTGTATGCATACCACACCTCTCTCATCTACCTACACTTAATATTGTCAAACACCTCATGATATGGGAAGACAAGGCATTACCACTAGCATTACCCAATGTTTCTATGACGTGTAATAACAAACAAATGCATAAATATCATGAACATGCTTTCAAAGTATGAAAAACTATAATGCCTCAACACGATGGTAAATATGTAACATGTATCATCTCCTACCATAATATCCACCATAGGAATTACATAGATATGACCATAATCATGTAGTGAAGCTCATACGTGCTACACCAATGATCATACATAGAGTGATTGGATCAACTTATTACCACAAAGCCCAAGTCCAGGGGGTGGACTACTCCCCTCTCAAGATAGGCGGCCAAAGGCGATTCCGACAGCGATTCCCCCTCCAATCTTCTGTCGATAGTGGACTACCGAATCTTGGTTTGTTGTTTTCTATCTACACCTCCGCCAGTCGTGAGATCACGATCGGGGCCCCTTTTATAGATGGTTAATTTTAGATCAAGATGAAGACATTGGCGTGAATATGGACGGCATCGGAGCCACGAGAGCGATACGGGCAAAGGTGGCGCGGTAGGGGTATTAGGCCATGTCATCTAGCCCATCTCGGCCCTCTAGCAGGCACAAGTGAGTTCGAAGTGCTCTGGCTCTTCATTTTCCACAAAAAAACTTACGTAGAAAAAAAAAATCCAGGTCCTTTTGAGTTCGCAGAGCTCCCTGAAAGTTAAAAATAGGAAAACATGGGTTTTCTGTCCTACAAATCATTCTAAATCATGATTATAATCACTTATATGAATCAATAATGACGGAATATGGCACAATAAATTACAAATAACATGTATGCATTTGATGCATCACATACTAGTATGAAGTGAGGGGTCATCTTATAATGCTACTGTCGCGATCACACAAAATAAGATGCATAAAAGTATAAACATGGCATGCAATTATAATGTGACAGGGTATATCATTTTCTTGCGCCTTTGATATCCATCTCCAATGCACCGACGTGATTTCCATCATACCACCAGGAGGGTTGCCTCCACCACATGTGTTAACTACAACTATTCATAACTCATAGCGATAAAGTTAAGATATTACATGGCGTTTAAGATTGACACGTGGGTCATACAATAAAAGTAACAACCATATGGCTCATACCAGTTGCCTTACTCAACGACATGCAAGTCGTGACAAATACTACAAAATATGATCATCTCATACATCAAATATATCACGTCACATCTTGGCCATACCACATCACATGTCCTACAGAAACAAGTTAGACGCATCTACCTTATTGTTTCTAAGTTTTATGTGACTTCTATGGTATGCATAAGAACCATTCTTACATAAGCATAAAAATCACAATGACTTGATAATGCAAGATGCTTACTAACTTTTATAAGTCCTTCTTTACAAAGATGGTTTCAACTATAGCAAGAGCTGCGACTGACACCTCCAGCTCTTTATGCAATATAAGCTACATGTCAAGCGCAGAACCGATCTCAATCTGAAGACTGAAGACTGTAAGGTTGCTCCGGGAAGCTACATCCCACTATCTTGCAAAAGCAATAAGTACACGTGGGTGGGGTAGCAACAAGGACATCAATTCCCACTACTGAAACTGTTGTATTCATACCAACATCTACACATAGATCTAGCTCTAATATCACTGATGGGATTCACAGTAATACGTCTCCAACGTATCTATAATTTCTTATGTTCCATGCTAGTTTTATGATAATACCTACATGTTTTATTCACACTTTATAATGTTTTTATGCATTTTCTGGGACTAACCTATTAACAAGATGCCACAGTGCCAGTTCCTGTTTTCTGCTGTTTTTGATTTCAGAAAAGTTGTTTTACAAATATTCTCAGAATTGGACGAAAGAAAAGCCCACGGCCCTATTTTCCAAGGAGTGTTCCAGAAGACCGAAGAGGAGTCGAGGAAGACCAGCAGGGGCCCCTACCCATATGGCGGCGCGGGGGGGGGGGGGGGGCACAGCCGCGCCGTGACGTGGGGAGGGAGCCCCTGGCTCCCCCGACGCTGCCCCTTCGCCTATTTATTCCTTCGTCCCCGAAAACCCTAGTACCGAGAGCCAAAATACCAGAATAGTTCCAGAGACGCCGCCGCCGTCAACCCTAACTCGGGGGGTTCAGAAGATCTCTTCCGGCACCCTGCCGGAGAGGGGAATCATCACCGGAGGGCTCTACATCACCATGCCCGCCTCCGGACTGATGCGTGAGTAGTTCATCCTTGGACTACGGGTCCATAGCAGTAGCTAGATGGTTGTCTTCTCCTATTGTGCTATCATGTTTAGATCTTGTGAGCTGCCTATCATGATCAAGATCATCTATTTGTAATGCTACATGTTGTGTTTGTTGGGATCCGATGAATATGGAATACTATGTCAAGTTGATTATTGATCTATCATATATGTGTTGTTTATGATCTTGCATGCTCTCCATTGCTAGTAGAGGCTCTGGCCAAGTTGATACTTGTAACTCCAAGAGGGGGTACTTATGCTAGATAGTGGGTTCATGTCTCCATTGAATCTGGGGGAGTGACAGCAACCCCTAAGGTTGTGGATGTGCTGTTGCCAATAGGGATAAAACATCAATGCTTTGTCTAAGGATATTTGTATTATTTACATTACGCACAGTACTTAATGCAATTGTCTGTTGGTTGCAACTTAATACTGGAAGGGGTGCGGATGCTAACCCGAAGGTGGACTTTTTAGGCATAGATGCATGCTGGATGGTGGTCTATGTTCTTTGTCGTAATGCCCTAAGTAAATCTCATAGTAGTCATCATGATATGTATGTGCATTGGTATGCCCTCTCTATTTGTCAATTGCCCAACTGTAATTTGTTTACCCAACATGTTATTTATCTTATTGGAGAGACACCACTAGTGAACTGTGGACCCCGGTCCATTCTTTTACATCTGAAATACAACCTACTGCAATCATTGTTCTCTTTTGTTTTCTGCAAGCAAACATCATTTTCCACACCATATGTTTAATCCTTTGTTTTCAGCAAGCCGGTGAGATTGACAACCTCACTGTTAAGTTGGGGAAAAGTAGTTTGATTGTGTTGTGCAGGTTCCACGTTGGCACCGGAATCCCTGGTGTTGCGCCACACTACACTCCTTCACCAACAGCCTTCACGTGATCTTCATCTCCTACTGGTTTGATAACCTTGGTTTCTTACTGAGGGAAAACTCGCTGCTGTACTCATCATACCTTCCTCTTGGGGTCCCAACGGAAGTGTGCTTTACCGTCACAAGCAGCTACTTTTTTGGCGCCGTTGCCGGGGAGATCAAGACACGCTGCAAGGGGAGTCTCTCACACCCAATCTCTTTACTTTGTTTATTGTCTTGCTTTATTTTATTTTCTGTCTTGTTTGCTTTCTTCATATCAAAAACACAAAAAAAATAGTTACTTGTTTTACTTTATTTAATTCGGTTTTGCTTTATTTATTTTATTATTGCTAAAATGAGTACTCCTGAGAACACTAAGTTGTGTGACTTCACTAGCACAAATAATAATGATTTCATATGCACTCCTATTGCTCCACCTGCTTCTACAGCAGAATTTTATGAAATTAAACCTACTTTACTAAATCTTATTATGAGAGAGCAATTTTCTGGTGTTAGTACTGATGATGCTGCTGCCCATCTTAATAATTTTGTTGAACTTTGTGAAATGCAAAAGTATAAGGATATAGATGGGGATATTATAAAACTGAAATTGTTTCCTTTCTCCTTGAGAGGAAGAGCTAAAGATTGGTTGCTATCTTTGCCTAAAAATAGTATTAGTTCATGGACTAAATGTAAAGATGCTTTCATTGGAAAATATTATCCTCCTGCTAAAATTATATCTTTGAGAAGTAGCATTATGAATTTTAAGCAATTGGATAATGAACATGTTGCCCAAGCATGGGAGAGAATGAAATCTTTGGTAAAGAATTGCCATACCCATGGACTAACTACTTGGATGATCATCCAAACCTTTTATGCAGGATTAAATTTTTCTTCAAGGAACCTATTGGATTCAGCTGCTGCAGGTACTTTTATGTCCATCACTTTGGGTGCTGCAACAAAGCTTCTTGAATATATGATGATCAACTACTCTGAATGGCACACTGAAAGAACTCCTCAAGGTAAGAAGGTAAATTCTGTTGAAGAAACCTCTTCCTTGAGTGATAAGATTGATGTTATTATGTCTATGCTTGTTAATGGTAAATCTCATGTTGATCCTAATAATGTTCCTTTAGCTTCATTGGTTGCTCAAGAAGAGCATGTTGATGTGAATTTCATTAAAAATAATAATTTCAACAACAATGCTTATAGGAATAATTTTGGTAACAACAATTATAGGCCATATCCTTCTAATAGTGGTAATGGTTATGGTAATTCTTATGGTAATTCTTACAACAATAGTAGGAGTGTACCCTCTGATCTTGAAGTCATGCTTAAAGAATTTATTAATACACAAACTGCTTTTAACAAATCTGTTGAGGAAAAGTTTGGTAAAATTGATGTTCTTGCTTCTAAGGTTGATAGTCTTGCTCTTGATGTTGATCTTTTGAAACTGAAAGTTATGCCTAATGAAGTTAAAGATACTAAGTCATTTGCTACAGCAAATGCTATCCAAGTTCGAATTAATGACAATATTAGAATGATGGCTGAATTGCATGCTATGTGGGAAAGAGAAGAAAACTGCTAAAGAGAATAATATAGCTAGAGTTTGGACTATTACCACCACTAGTAATGTTGATGCTTCACATGTTGCTAAACCTCCTACTATCAATGGTAAAATAATTGGTGTTGGCAATGTTTCTACTTCTACTACAAAGCGTGCAAAATTGCCTGAAATTGCTGAAACTGTTTGTGATAAAAGTACTGAATTTTTTCAAAGTGTTGGGGACAATGGTCCCATTGCTTTAGATAATAATGGTTTTGATTTTGATAATTGTCATATTTCTGAAGTTATTAATTTCTTGCAAAAACTTGCTAGAAGTCCTAATGCTAGTGCTATAAACTTGGCCTTTACAAAACATATTACAAATGCTCTCATTAAAGCTAGGGAAGAGGAATTAAAACTTGAAGCTTCTATCCCTAGGAAGTTGGAAGATGGTTGGGAGCCCATCATTAAGATGAAGGTCAATGATTTTGATTGTAATGCTTTATGTGATCTTGGTGCAAGTATTTCTGTTATGCCTAAGAAACTTTATGATATGCTTGACTTGCCACCTTTGGAATGTTGTTATTTGGATGTTAATCTTGCTGATAATTCTATAAGAAACCTTTGGGGAGAATTGACAATGTTCGCATTACGGTTAACAATAATCTTGTCCCCGTTGATTTTGTTGTTTTGGATATTGAATGCAATGCATCTTGTCCTATTGTTTTGGGAAGACCCTTTCTTCGAACCGTTGGTGCTATTATTGATATGAAAGAAGGAAATATTAAATATCAATTCCCTCTTAAGAAAGGTATGGAACAGTTCCGTAGAAAGAGAATGAAGATGCCTTTTGATTCTATTATTAGAACAAATTATGATGTTGATGCTTCTTCTCTTGATGTTACTTGATTTTCACTTTCTGCGCCTAGCTGAAAGGCGTTAAAGAAAAGCGCTTATGGGAGACAACCCATTATTTTATTTCTGCAATTTTTGTTTTATATTTGAGTCAAGGTGCTTGTTACTACTGTAGCAATACCTTAGTATCTTTATTTTCTTGCATTGTTGTGCCAAGTAAAGTCTTTGATAGAAAGTTGATACTAGATTTGGATTTCTGCGCAGAAACAGATTTTTAGCTGTAACGAATTTGAGCTTTTCTCTCTGTAGCAAAATCTAAAAATTCTGAAAAAATTCATGAGTAATCATCAGATATGTACGCAACTTTCGTTCAACTGGATCTTTTCCATCTTAGCATGTTAAGTGCCTCGAAAAAATTCGTCTTTACGGACTGTTCTGTTTTTGACAGATTCTGCCTTTTATTTCGCATTGCCTCTTTTACTATGTTTGAGTGGATTTCTTTGCTCCATTAAATTTCAGTAGCCTTGTGTAATGTCCAGAAGTGTTGGGAATGATTGTGTCCTTGCTGAACATGTGAATTTTTGATTATGCACTAACCCTCTAATGAGATTGCTATGAGTTTGGTGTGAAGGAAGTTTTCAAGGATCAATAGAGGAGGATAATATAATATGATCAAGAAGAGTGAAAAGTCTAAGCTTGGGGATGCCCCCGTGGTTCATCCCTGCATATTTCAAGAAGACTCAAGCGTCTAAGATTGGGGATGCCCAAGGCATCCACTTATTCATCAAACTTATCAGGTCACCTCTAGTGAAACTATATTTTAATTCCATCACATCTTATGTGCTTTACTTGGAGCGTCCGTGTGCTTTTATTCTCGTTTGTTATTTTAAGTTTTCTGAATAAAACGGATCCTAACATGCTTGTGTGGAAGAGAGACACGCTCCGCTTTTTCATTTGAACACTTGTGTTCTTCGTTTTATTTTTCATGTTTGTGGCGAAAGATGAAAGCCGCAACACTTATTGTTATTTGGTTGGAAACAGAAAATGCTTCATGTGGTAATTGGTATATTGTCTTGAATAATTTGATACTTGGCAATTGTTTTGAGCTCTCAAGTAGATCATGTTTAAGCTCTTGCATCATGTAGTTTAAACCTATTAGTGGAGAACTACCGTAGAGCTTGTTGAAATTTGGTTTGCATGATTGGTCTCTCTAAGGTCTAGATATTTTCTGGTAAAAGTGTTTGAGCAACAAGGAAGATAGTGTAGAGTCTTATAATGCTTGCAATATGTTCTTATGTAAGTTTTGTTGTACCGGTTTATACTTGTGTTTGCTTCAAACAACCTTGCTAGCCAAAGCCTTGTACTGAGAGGGAATGCTTCTCGTGCATCCAAAACCTTGAGCCAAAACCTATGCCATTTGTGTCCACCATAACTACCTACTATGTGGTATTTTTCTGCCATTCCAAGTAAATACTTCATGTGCTACCTTTAAACAATTCAAAACTTTATTACTCCTTATTTGTGTCAATGTTTTATAGCTCATGAGGAAGTATGTGGTGTTTTATCTTTCAATCTTGTGGGCAGACTTTCACCAATGGACTAGTGGCATATACATCCGCTTATCCAATAATTTTGCAAAAAGAGCTGGCAACGGGGTGCCCAGCCCCAATTAATTAACTTTCATTAATAATTCTCTTCACATGTTTTGCCCTGATTTATCAGTAAGCAACTTAATTTTGCAATAGACACTCCTCCATGGTATGTGAAATGTTGGAAGGCACCCGAGGATTCGGTTAGCCATGGCTTGTGAAAGCAAAAGGTTGGGAGGAGTGTCATCTATAAATAAAACTAAAATACATGTGTAAACAAAAGAGAAGAAGGATGATCTACCTTGCTGGTAGAGATAACGTCCTTCATGGGAGCCGCTCTTTAAAAGTCTGTTTGACAAGGGGGTTAGAGTGCCCACTACCATTCATTGACAACAACAAACACCTCTCAAAACTTTACTTTTATGCTCTCTATATGATTTCAAAACTTGAAAAGCTCTAGCACATGATTTAATCCCTGCTTCCCTCTGCGAAGGGCCTTTCTTTTACTTTATGTTGAGTCAGTTTACCTACTTCTTTCTATCTTAGAAGCAAACACTTGTGTCAACTGTGTGCATTGATTCTTACATGCTTGCTTATTGCACTTATTATATTACTTTGTGTTGACAATTATCCATGAGATATGCATGTTGAAAGTTGAAAACAATTGCTGAAACTTAAATCTTCCTTTGTGTTGCTTCAAAACCTTGTATTAAGAATCTATTGCTTTATGAGTTAACTCTTATGCAAGACTTTTTGATGCTTGTCTTGAAAGTACTATTCATGAAAAGTTTTTGCTATATGATTCAGTTGTTTAGTCATTATCTTTTTGTTAGCAAACTATAGACCATTGCTTTGAGTCACTTCATTCATCTCATATGCTTTACAATAGTATTGATCAAGATTATGTTGGTAGCATATCACTTCAGAAATTATTCTTTTTATCGTTTACCTACTCGAGGGCGAGTAGGAACTAAGCTTGGGGATGCTTGATACGTCTACAACGTATCTATAATTTCTTATGTTCCATGCTAGTTTTATGACAATACCTACATGTTTTATTCACACTTTATAATATTTTTATGCATTTTCTGGGACTAACCTATTAACAAGATGCCACAGTGCCAGTTCCTGTTTTCTGCGGTTTTTGGTTCCAGAAAATTACTTCTGCGAGTATTCTCGGAATTGCGCGAAACAAAAGGCCACGTCCCTATTTTTCCAGAAGCCCTTCGCAGAGGGAAGCAGGGATTAAATCATGTGCTAGAGCTTTTTAAGTTTTTGAAATCATAAATAGAGCATAAAAACAAAGTTTTGAGAGGTGTTTGTTGTTGTCAACGAATGGTAGTGGGCACTCTAACCCCCTTGTCAAACAGACTTTCAAAGAGCGGCTCCCATGAAGGACGTTTTCTCTACCAGCAAGGTAGATCATCCCTCTTCTCTTTTGTTTACACATGTATTTTAGTTTTATTTATAGATGACACTCCTCCCAACCTTTTGCTTTCACAAGCCATGGCTAACCGAATCCTCGGGTGCCTTCCAACATTTCACATACCATGGAGGAGTGTCTATTGCAAAATTAAGTTGCTTACTGATAAATCAGGGAAAAACATGTGAAAAGAATTATTAATGAAAGTTAATTAATTGGAGCTGGGCACCCTGTTGCTAGCTCTTTTTGCAAAATTATTGGATAAGCAGATGTATATGCCACTAGTCCATTGGTGAAAGTCTGCCCAACAAGATTGAAAGATAAAACACCACATACTTCCTCATGAGCTATAAAACATTGACACAAATAAAGAGTAATAAAGTTTTGAATTCTTTAAAGGTAGCACATGAAGTATTTACTTGGAATGGCAGAAAATACCACATAATAGGTAGTTATGGTGGACACAAATGACATAGGTTTTGGCTCAAGGTTTTGGATGCACGAGAAGCATTCCCTCTCAGTACAAGGCTTTGGCTAGCAAGGTTGTTTGAAGCAAACACGAGTATAAACCGGTACAGCAAAACTTACATAAGAACATATTGCAAGCATTATAAGACTCTACACTGTCTTCCTTGTTGCTCAAACACTTTTACCGGAAAATATCTAGACCTTAGAGAGACCAATCATGCAACCCAAATTTCAACAAGCTCTACGGTAGTTCTCCACTAATAGGTTTAAACTACATGATGCAAGAGCTTAAACATGATCTACTTGAGAGCTCAAAACAATTGCCAAGTATCAAATTATTCAAGACAATGATCTACAAGAATGAATATATCTTTTCAATATATCATCTACCACATGTAGCATTTTCCATTTCCAACCAAATATCAATCAATGCTGAGGCTTTCAGCTTTCGCCATAAACATGAACAATAAGTGCTGAGGCTTTCAGCTTTCGCCATGAATATTAAAGTAAAACGAAGAACAAAAGTGTTCATATGAAAAAGCGGAGCGTGTCTCTCTCCCACACAAGGATTGCTAGGATCCGAATTTATTCAAACACAAACAAAAATAAAAGCACACAGATGCTCCAAGTAAAGCGCATAAGATGTGAAATAATTAAAATATAGTTTCACTAGAGATGACCTGATAGGTTGTTGATGAAGAAGGGGATGCCTTGGGAATCCCCAAGCTTAGACGCTTGAGTCTTCTTGAAATATGCAGGGATGAACCACGGGGGCATCTCCAAGCTTAGAATTTTCAATTTTCTTGATCATATTATATCATCCTCCTCTCTTGATCCTTGAAAACTTCCTTCACACCAAACTCAAAGTAATCTTATTAGCGAGTTAGTGCATAATCAAAAATTCACATGTTCTGCATGGACACAATCATTACCAACACTACTGGACATTACCCATAGCTACTGAAATTTAATGGAGCAAAGAAATCCACTCAAACACAGTAAAAGAGGCAATGGAAAATAAAAGGCAGAATCTGTCAACACAGAACAGTCCGTAAAGACGAAGTTTTTCGAGGCACTTAACATGCTCAGATGAAAAAGCTCCAGTTGAATGAAAGTTGCGTACATATCTGAGGATTACTCATGAATTGTTTCAGGATTGTACGAGTTTTCTACAGAGAGAAAAGCTCAAATTCGTGACAGCTAAAAATCTGTTTCTGCGCAGAAATCCAAATCTAGTATCAACTTTCTATCAAAGACTTTACTTGGCACAACAATGCAAGAAAATAAAGATACAAAGGTATTGCTACAGAAGTAACAAGCACCTTGACTCAAAACAAAAAGAAAAGCAAAAATAACAGAAAATAAAAACGATGGGTTGTCTCCCATAAGCCCTTTTCTTTAACGCCTTTTAGCTAGGCATAGTGATTTTTATGATGCTCACATAAAGATGAGAGTTGAAAAGAGAGCATCAAGAAGCATATATAAAACATGTTTAAATCTAACACTCTTCCTATGCATAGGAGCCTTGTAAGAAAACAAGTCAATGAAGAACAAAGTGAGTAGCATAGGAAGACAAAACAAGTGTAACTTCAAAAATTTCAACACAAGGAGAGGAGACTTAATATTATTGTGATATATGAAATCGTGTCTCCCTCTCTCATAAGGACCAGTAGGTCTTAAAGTACCCAACAAATAAAAGCAAATCAAGAGAAAGCTCAAAACATTCATCATAAAGAGAAGAAATTTAGTAACATGAAGATTTCTATACCCATACTTTCCTCTCTCAAAATAATTTTTAGTGGCATCATGAATAAACTCAACAATATAGCTATCACATAAAGCATTCTTATCATGATCCACATGCATAAAAGTATCATTACTCTCCACATAAGCATAATCAATTTTATTAGTAATAATGGGAGTAAAACTATCACATCCATCATTGTAATCATCATAAATTGGAGGCATAGAATAATCATAATGAACTTTATCCTCCATAGTAGGTGGCACCAAAATACCACTATCATTATAATCATCATAAATGGGAGGCAAAGTATCATCAAAGAAAATTTTCTCCTCAAAACTTGGGGGACTAAAAATATCACAACCAGCTTCCCCAAGCTTAGACTTTTCCATAGCATTAAAAATAATAATGTTCAAAGAATTCATGCTAAAAACATTGCTACAACTATTTTGCAAATAAAGTTCCATGGGTTTTTTAATTCTCTCTTCAAACACATCATGTCCTAATTCAAGATAAAGTTCATACAGATATCTAATTTTTTTGTTGTTTTCCATTAAGCCTAACCAGTGAAAATAAAAACAAGAGACAAAAAGATAAAATTGCAGAATCTAAAGGAAATAGTTTCGAGAACTCACACACCGGCAACAGTGCTAGGAAATAGCTTAGTAGTCGGAGGATGTGAATACCTTTTACCTTACCTCCCCGGCAACGGCGCCAGAAAATAGCTTGATGTCTACGCACGCTTCTATTCCTGTAGACAGTGTTGGGTCTCCAAGAGCAGAGGTTTGTAGAACAGCAGCAAGTTTCCCTTAAGTGAATCGCACTACAAGAAAAATCCTTGTACAACAACATATACTTAGCAACCAATTGACTACGTGTTGCAAAACTTTAATGTAGATACACATGTATGCGTTGCACGCTAATCCGTTGCCCAGTGTACCTACTTAACCCCACTAAGCACGTCTAGTATCAATCAACCGGTAAAAGGTAAATATGGGCCTTAGCCCACAAGCACCACTCCCGTACTTAACCCCCACCATGCCACAGATGCTGCCACGAACGCACCCACCACGCCTCCCAAAACCTAGCCGCCTCCCTCTCTCGCTCTGGGAATCCCTACGCAGTTGGCGGACTTGGCCTCCATCGTCGGTGAAGAACCTCATGCTGATACCTCGTATTGCTAAGAAGAGGAGCGTGGACGTCTCGAATGCCTGGTATAATCTTGCGTTCGTGCACCACGAGATCCCCGTACATCCCATATGGGTTTGGTATTGCTCCGATCTAAAATTCAGTAATTCACTATCTATGTTTTTCCTCTCCAACCTCATAACCCACGTTTTCCTCTTTCCGGCGTTAGCAGAGAACACGATGTTGTCCGCATTCAACAACTTGGGCTGCGCGGTCTGCAGTCATCAAAGACACCACCCACGTATGAGCCTCCGCTCTCCCTAATACTGATGGTTCGTTCTATTATTTTACATCTTTCCTACTATTTGATGATCAGATCCAGTTATCCTTCCCTAATTACTTTCGCTTGCTAATTTTATGAGTGTGTAACCATAATCTCCTAGACGTTTCGTTCATTTTCTCCCAATTATGTGTGTACAGATTATGTGTTTAAACTCCGGTTAAAATTACAGAATGTATATTGGTACGACCCTGCATGACAAGGCAGCATGTTGGGCACACAGGGGGCGCAGCAAGCAAGGGGAAGGCATAGGTTTGAATGATGCAATTTCTCTTCTTCTTTTTTTGCAGCGAGCAAGGGCAGCATGTCAGCCTACCTATGATCGACAAGATTCTTACAGAAAAAATGCAGGATTCTTAATTCTTAATCATATAACAGTAGGATTTTGTTCTGTAGAACATTTTCATTCATAGGATTACATAAAGGAGTATGTGATGACAGAAATTGCTAGTTACATCAGGCGGAGGTGATTTGGCCACAACCGAGAGACACATAGCGCACTAGGATGATGAGGCTGGGAATTGACAGGAGAACTAACAAGAGTCATTAGCAGGTACAGTAATAATCAGGTTCTAGTAGGCCACGAGTCATTAAGATGTAGCACACTAGGCCACTCTTATAGCTGCGCATAATCATTAGCATGTATAGTCTATTGTTACTTTTGAGCTAGAAATCTTTGCATTGTTGTAGATAAAAGAAGCTGATAGGGGAGATGGTATATATTCTGATTTATTACCAATTAGACTTATGCTTATCAAGTTTTTTAACAAAGCATGGTAGATTCCGCTATTTTTTACTTTCCTATATTTCAAACAATCACTAAAGATATTCTAGTTATACCACTTAAATTTAATATTTAGCTTTGTATTTAATACTGCGATTGAACATTCTATTTTTTAGTTAACTAAAAAATTGCGAAGTTAATTACAGATGTATAATCTTTTGGTTGATCTATTCGTTCATATCTTGTTGTTGCTATTTCTTTATCCAAGTTTTCTATTTGCATATCAATTTGTGTGGTGTAACCACAATGACTTGCAGGTTTGATGAGCTATTTCAAATCCACCAGGTAGCAAAGATATCTTGTGTGCTGACTTAACTTTGGCATGCCATCAAGGCGAATACCACATTTACATATTGTTGAGCAACTACATAGTAAAATTCACTATACACTTAACACTACCTTTTTGCCATTGTGATACTGAAAACGTAATTTTGTTTATGCAGGTTCCATAGATCACCAAGGCTTGCAATATTCGGAAACAGATCTGAACATCTTCAGAAAAGTATTAGAACGAATATATATATAAGACTTGGTAGAATATCATATGTTGATGAAAGATTGTAAATTGTCCACTCTTGGCACAACTTTCATGTACGGGATGGTGATTTTAATAATAAATATTGATTTCTTTGTCATCTACTACATTCATATTCTCTAGTTTTGTGTGTTCTGTATGTTTCATATAAACTGTTTTCACTCACCGAGAAGAACAACAACTATCTTCAAAAGCGATCAAACCATCCATGTCAGAATAATATTAAAATTAAAATAGAAATATCAGTTTGTGTGGGATTTATCTACCAACGCATACACCACTTGCTTGAACTCCGTTGCTATTTTGCAATGGCTTGTACCATTTGTTACCAACGGATCTATATGCGTTGCATTGTACCCTTGCAACACCCAAAAACGCAACGCATTCTCATCCGTTGGTAAAAGCGCTAGCAACGCCTATATTGACATTTAGATACAGATAAATGTGTTGCTGTAGGAGGGGTCCTCTTGTAGTATCACCCAAGGTTTATCGAACTCAGGGAGGTAGAGGTCAAAGATATCCCTCTCAAGCAACCCTGCAATTAAGATACAAGAAGTCTCTTGTGTCCCCAACACACCCAATACACTTGTCAGATGTATAGGTGCACTAGTTCGGCGAAGAGATGGTGAAATACAAGTGATATGGATGATTATAAGTAGCAATTGCAATCTGAAATAAAAATGGCAGCAAGCGAACATGTAGCAGAACTTGTTGGAAATGGTGTTTCAATGCTTAGAAACAAGGCCTAGGGATCATACTTTCACTAGTAGACACTCTCAACAATGATCACATAATTGAATAAATAAATGCTACTCTCAAACACTCTCTTGTTGGATAACAAACACCATTCATTATGTAGGGCTGCAAAAGCACACCTCAAGCCGGAGTAAACAAGCTCCACAACTTCATAAAGGAATCACACACGATGCGCACACTGTCACCATCACACCGTGGAGAGTGACTCCGGAGTTCATATTAAAGTAACCTCTAGAGTGCATAATAGACAAGAGTAACATCTACATATTCAACTAGATTACAAAGCTCATGATCACATAAAGATCACACCATGGGAGAGAGAGATGAACCACATAGCTACCGGTAGAGCCCTCAGCCTCGGGGGAGAACTACTCCCTCCTCATCATGGGAGTCAGCAGCGGTGATGAAGATGGCGGTGGTGTCGATGGAGATGACTCCGGGGGCAATTCCCCGTCCCGGCGGCGTGCTGGAACAGAGATTCTGTCCCCCGAAACTTGTCGTCGATGGCGGCGGCGCTGCGGAACTCTTCGTGGAAGTTGACAGGATTCCCTAGGGTTTTCGCGTCTGGGGCAATATATAGGCGAAGGGGCGGCGTCGGTGGAGTCCCGAGGGGCCCACCCCACCTGGCGGCACGGTAGAAGGTGGGGCCACGCCCCCCTATGAGGTGGCCAGCTCGTGGCCCCCCTTCGTCTCTCCTTCGTACTCCGTGAAGCTTCTGGAAAAATAGGGACGTGGCCTTTTGTTTCGCGCAATTCCGAGTATACTCGCAGAAGTAATTTTCTGGAACCAAAAACAGCAGAAAACGGGAACTGGCACTGTGGCATCTTGTTAATAGGTTAGTCCCAGAAAATGCATAAAAACATTATAAAGTGTGAATAAAACATGTAGGTATTGTCATAAAACTAGCATGGAATATAAGAAATTATAGATACGTTGGAGACGTATGTAATATCCCAGGTAATGGGGTTACAAAAATAGAGGAAACAGATGTGTGCATTGCATTCATGCATAGAAAATCTGGGGAATTTTCGCGCTTTAAAGTAAAACAACACAAAGAATCGAAGTTTCACTTGACCTTGGTGGAATTGAAGTAGCTCATCAAGTCAAGCGCTATAAACCTCAATGTGACTTTGCTAAAACCTTGTTTTGGGTAGAGATAATTTGATCTAAGGGGTTAGATCAAATGGAATTAAAACCAACACAAGAACATATGAATCAAGGATCAACTACTTGATCTTATTAAAGATCACAACATGTGAAACCTCATGGTATTCATTCTACTTTAATCTTGGAAACAAGACAAAGAGATCCAACTAAGAAATATATATCCTTCTCTATTCCATATTAATATACATCAAACCTAGAGAGGTGAGAGTTCTACTATAATTATTAGAGAAGCAATAACAAACCTTGAGCTAAGCCTTGGATTTACATCCAAATATTCAAAACATTATCTTCAAGAGAAACCCTAGGATATTATCCAAGACAATTCCTAGAGAGATAAACCATTTTTGTTAAACATAGATATTGATGATCGCATCAACCTCTATGGAGCCTAACCTTAGGTTAGTATTAAAGTCCTTCCCAAATGAGAGAGACCATTCATACTAATCCTAGCTCTGTCTATTTAAGAATAAAGGACAACCTTTGAACTAAAGTATTAGGTTGTAAACCATTTCCCTTGGAGTGGTGAGATAACCTAATATCACATGGAATAACACCATATTCATGAGTTGATAAAGTAAGGAGGAGATTAATTCAATCAAGATAGCCAAGTGGAGTTTTAGACTAGGTACCTAAGGAAATATTAAGTACACCATAAACTCTAGAATAAACCATTCCTTTATAAGAGAGCCCCAAGCTATGGTGTTACACTTAAGTAGTTGAAGCAACAATTGAATATGAGGGAGAGAACTATCCATATACTAGATGATTATATCATCATTGTTTCAGTAGAACCCTAACAAAATATCTTAGGTATTCTCCTGGGATATAAATTATTGAAACAACCATAACTATGTCCATTCAAGAAACTATAAAAGAAATTCTATATTTAGATGATTAAGACAACACTTAATCTTGGGAGTGAGAAACCAAATTCATCAGAGATACCTTAGGAAGTCCAACCTTGATCATTATAAATTATGTAATGATCATAAACCCTAAGAACTTGAGGTAAAGATATTAAGAACAAGTTGATCATGCCTAAACCATGATCATGCCCTAGAGATATGTGAGGATAAGTTAAACCCTAATAGGATTAGTAGAGATCCATCACCACATGAAATCATAGGGAGATAACTAGTAAGCAACCCTAGGCTTATATCCCAGCCTTAACTTGTGAATCACTTGGTGATCATAAGTAGAATCCTACCACGTCTATATTTCATAAATTAAAGAACCTAAGAAAACCTTAGAAATAAATTCTATATTTTATATGATGAGAAACTATTCATCATTAGAACCAAAGTTAACTATAAAAAGAACCATATCTACTTTAGTTACTTTAACAATGGATTAAGGATAACCATAGTGGAATCAAATAAAACTACTTCTCAATATCTTAGTAACTAAAGGAGAACATAAAATTGTTAATAAAGCCACCACCTTATCATGGTTAGGGGAGATTAACCTTAGCACATACAATATGGTACAATTTCATCTCAATAACCTAGAATTATATCTCAACCCTAGTTTATGTATCACTATGATGATCATAATATAAAACCAGGTCACAATTGAGATTTAAACTAATTGACATTAGGTAAATATGATGAGAATCCTAGAATTATTCACTAGTTAAAGCTTGTGCTTAAATATGGAACTTAAGATTAATTTAGTGCCAAACTCTATAATTAAAACCATAGGTGGTGACCAACCACTTATCATTATCAACCAGACCCAACCATGATGGGAGGAATGTCTACTGCAGGCCATTCAAAAGGTGTTATTAAATCTAATCCAGTACCACCTTTGCAATATGGTTATAATCAAATCTACAAAACCTTAACAAGCAAGTGCTCACATAAAATTATGTGCAAGTGACAACATTCCCAAGTAAGAGGTCAAATCCTTAGACACATTTTAGTACATGAAATTATGCCATTAAAGCCACCTTCTTATTTGCAATTCAATAATAAATATTATCATGAAATTGTTTCCTGCAAAGTAGTAACCAATAAAACTCTAGAAATCATCAAATAAGAACTATATCATTTGGAAACTACTCTGAATCCTTCCAAGATGATATTCACATTCATGTCATGTGGGAACTTAAGTCAAAGCCAAATAGTATTTAATTAACAAATGTTCTAGGAATCATATTAAAATTTGTTAATACACCACAACAATCTTTCAAGTGTTTTGAATGTATTTCAGTAGTAATTCAAACAAGCAAATCCTACAAAGGAGATTGAATTTAAAACTGAAATTAAATAAGCAATTACAAAACAGGAAAAAAATAAAACAGAAAAGAAAATTAAGAAAAAAAGGAGGCTTACCTCTCGGGCCACCCCAGCCCAGCAGCAGCCCACCTTGGCAACCCAGCACCATGGCCCAAGTAGCAGCCCAGCCCAGCCAACTTACCTCTTCGGCAGAAAAATAAGAGGAGGAACCCGTCCTCATCCTCTCCCCCGCGCATGGCCGACAGCACAACGCCGTGCTCGTCTTCGTCACGGCGCTGGCGAGCTCTCCTTCATCGGCAGCGTGACGAGGCGCGCCTTGGACCCGTTTAAATACCGCGACGAACCCTAGCCCCGAAGTTCTTTCTCTCTCTGCTCAATTTTTTCCCAAACCGAAACCCTAGTCGCCGGCCATTTCTTCTCGCAGTGATTGGAGCCCTCCTGAGTCAAGCAGTGGTCACCATCGTCTTCCCCGACCTCAACTTGCTCAACCTGAGCAAGGAATCGAGCTGGGACGGTCCACAACGCCCTGGGCAAGCTCATCTTCTCCGGCGCCGGCATCTGCCAATCACGGCGAACCAGACCACCTCCCGCCTCGCCGTCAAGCCCTACATGCCCGTGGTGAGCTTCTCTACCGCCTAGTATGCTCGGCCTGCTCGATCGCATCTCGTAGCGTCGCCGCATCATCCACCTGCACGGGTCGCCGTCGTGGCCTCGCCGTTGATCAAGCTCCGGTGGCAATTAGCCAGCGGCGCCGCCACCTTTAGACTCCCCGTGGTGCACTGGTTCGAATGGAACCAGTTGCCCATCCGTGCGTGGCCGAAATCGTCGTCGCCGGCGATGTCTGCCCGCCGGCCACCGTGTCCCTGGCCACGTCATTGATTTTGACTTGGTCAAGCCAACGTGGCTGCTGACCTGGCCACTGGTCCACTAGTCATTCACTGCGGGTAGGTCTAGTCCGGGTGTGTTTAGTATTTAGGTTTAAGTTTAAAAACCAGTAAATACCTGAAACTTTGAAAATATATATAAAATTCATATTAACTCAGAAAAATACAAATGAGCTATCAAAATTCTTAGAAAATAAAAGCCTATCCAATAAAAATATAATATGAAATTTTTATTTTTAATAAAAATTCAACTATTTAATAATGGTTAATTAAACCTTTAATTTTAATTCCAAATTCAATTAAAATTCAATAATTTTGAAAAACATCCAAATTTAGTAAAAACCATTAATTAAATAAAGAAAACATTAAAACAAATTTTCTTTATTTATTATCTTATTAAATCCTTAATAGAGGGATTTAAAACCCTAATTAATAATTATCTTAATTATTAATCCATTACTAAAATAATAAAAAGCCAAATTCAATATTATTTTTATTTCTAAGTTATTAATAACTTCAACTTTATAATGAAGTTATTAATCCAATAACTATAGGGTAATTAGGAAACCCTAGTTCCATTATACATAAAGTGATAACCTCAACATTTCATGTGATCCCTAAAACCCTAATATCATTAGGAATCCTAGCTCCATTATTACATGGAAACCCTAGTTTGCTTCTAACCTAAACCCTAGGTTAGCACATGTGATCGTGGTACCTTCTTACAAATCATAGAACCATAGTAGCAACTAAACACTAGTCTTGGTCACATAAAATGTAGAAGACCATCACCAATATATGGGTACCCCATGTGTTCGTCCTCATCAGACCCAAATGATCAATTAGGGTCAATCAAATGTAAACCCTAGATCCTATTGCCAAATCCATCATCCTCATTTAGCATCACACCACTGTGATGAACCCTAATAGCAACCATACCTACTATTTGATATTACCTAACCATACTCCACTAAACCCTATCTGTGTAAGATAATCAATAATCATCCTACCTAGGAATCCACTATCTCTTACTTAGTGAATCCAATAGTAAAACCTAGACTACCTCAACCCTAATGGATATACTTCTTATTACTTAAGAAGTATGTTCTTCAAAAGTTATTCTTTTAAAGTAAATAAGGAGTAGCCATCAAACCTGCTTTATGGGATCTATAAACCCTAGCCAACCGTCACCAATAAGATATACCATCTTGTTAACAATTATTGGTAATTAAGATGTTTAGACTTAATTCAACCATACAAGCCCTAGTAGCTGATGAATCCAACTAGGTTGTGATCCATCTAATAACTACTACAGAAACTAGATGAAACCATAGTCAACCATAGAACCCCACCAGTCTAATTATCATACTTGTTCTTTATTAAAGAACATGTTCTTCAAAAGTTATTCTTTTGAAGAATATAACAAGTACTCATTAACCATGCCATATAGTACTAAAATTGACAACTATTCTTTACACGTTAACATTATGCCAATTATCATTCTTTATGTGCTCAATTGATTACTGTACTTTATTATCTACCTGTTCATGATACCAAGTAATCACACCTGAATAAGAACCTTGTTTGTGAATCACTCTAAAAGTGCAACACACCCTGAATCAATTATTACCACTCACTAATCCTAAATCATCGGGGTTAGGTCACGCTTAGAGCGATTGCATCTCATTCTTATGCATTATTGCATCCTTGCCAATCTTTTAAACATCGTCCTTACCGGACGATGATGCTATTTCAGAAATTGGAGTTATTACGCATCGAAGACCTTGTCTGCATAATCTTGCAGCCAAGAAAGGCAAGTTCATCACTTGCTCATGTCATTTGAGTATTTTATCAAATTACTTGCAAAGTATTATGGTTATCACTATTGCATAAAAATCAAAACCACTACTTTCATAACTATGAATATGACTATGTGGTGGGCAATGGAACCATGGATTGTGTTGATATGGTGGAGGTTCCATTGCACGGGTTTATATCCATCTAGGATTAAACAACAAATGTCGCTAGTGATTCTTGTGTCGTAATAACCGTGTTAACCATAAGATCTGAAATGGGACGGACTAGTCAATCGTATTTCCACCTCTTGTACATCAACGGATGCGCTTACCGTAGCAGTTGTATCTTGCGGAGCAACTTGAGGGTGGGGAACCCATTCTAAGTCCCCACGGTTATGCTGTGCATACCGTAGCGGTTGCGGCTTGCGGAACAACTTGAGGGTGGGGATCCCACTCTAATTCCCCACGGTAATGTGGTCTATGATGGGTTGCAGCTACCGGCGAAGGAGTTTGGTTCGATCCCAGACTGTCGTCGTGGTCGGGGTCCGTCCTTAAGTGGTGTAAGTGGACCGACGAGGACCCAGGGTCGGGGTTTGCAACAACGGGTGGGTGTGCGAGGTAGCGGAGGAATATGATTGGCTATGACCTTATACCGGGCCTCACACCATAGGAAGTGTGGACGGGTCATTCCCGGTTGGCACCAAGGTTAAGATCTCTTATGGGTAAAGCAACACACCTCTGCAGAGTGTAAAGAACCGTGACCTGTCACTCCCTGTTCCGGGATATGGAACTGCGAACGCGGCCGGAAAGGAGCTCCATGAAGTTCTAGTAAACCGGTGAAGGCTGACGGACATAGTTCTTCTGAATAAAAGCAACCTTTTGAAGAAATGGTTATGAAAACCTGCATTGGTATTAGACTTTCTGGTCTAATGTTGTAGCGAGTGCATTAAACACCTCTTTCCTATAATGAACTTGTTGAGTACGCTCGTACTCATCCCACTCTTAAATCCCCTGCTTAGATATGGAGGCATCGAAGGAGGATCTACAGTGCAACTCGAAGGCCGAGGAGTCAACAACTACTTCAAGAGACAGGACCCTGTCAGAGGAGTCAGATACCACATCCAACATGGAGAAAACCTAGTTTAGCCATAGAAGGGAACTAGTTTCCTAAACCTAGCTTCTATTTAGCTAGAATCTATTCATAGCCCCTATAGCTAGTCAAATACTCTACAAATAGAGTTCGTGATAGGATTAGACTACGAGTCGTTCTTCTGGAGTTTATTTGCAGATTTACCTCATTGTAAAGTAGGAGGCTGTGATGATCTTATGTAACAGAGTCAATGTTGTAATTCTATAGACATGCCTTGGACCCGCATATGTTTCTGTTGTACCACTCTGAGCGATATGATACTAGTGGAACAGTGTTTCATTGGTGTTATATCAGACTTGCATACTACACCATGCAGTGGTATGCCGGGTCACCACAGTTGGTATCAGAGTAAATGCTTTGACCCTAGGATTAAAACCCTTTAAAGGAGACCTATAGGATTGGTAGTGTCTATAGGAAGTTATCTTAGATAAACCAAATATTTCTTATGACTTGAGATGGATATTCACTTGAGAATAATCCTGACACACTTGAGTCAATCTTTATTATCTATTTTTCCTAAGTGAAATTAGCTAATCCCAAACATGTAGTACACCATGAATTCCTTAAACAATAGATGAGTAGACCCCAGTTGGTATACAATACATGGTAGTCCAAAGAGAGGATACAACCATAAGGAAGATATCCTATTGGAAGATGTGTACCAACACATGTTATGATTAAATAAAAATATTCAGACCTGTAATAGGAGTAATATCAAGTGATAAAGATAATTAAGATATCATAATAGAAAAATATATACCAAGTTAAGTAATGGGTAAGTAATTATCCAAACTTGTGAAACAATTTATAGTAAGTGATAACTATAAGTTATGTGAGGTAGTATAGACCATGATGAGTCAATCATTGGAAATAAGGAAGAGTGATAGGAATAATATATGTCTACTTACATGGTAGAGTTGTTACTCATATATGATTCACCTGAGAATCATTATGTGATGGACTAGAACCTCTTAATTAATTAAAAAGAGTACAATAAGAAGCCAAGTGCAAAACAATAAGTGCAAGAATTGTGTTCCAAAACAATGGGAAGTGTGCCAAGCACATCAAGACCATATGTTTATGATAGAAACACTTAGAAGTATAGGAACTATATCCTAATAAATATGTAATTAGAGTAACCATATTATAACTAGTGGTATCATACAAAATAGTCCTCAATAGCACTTATATATGGTATAATACTTTGTTAGTACTTCCAAACAAAAGTAAGTTAACCTCAACTATCCTAGACCACTTTGTGTCAAGTTTATCTCATTGCAATTGTGCAATTAAGGTAAAGGTTGAGACAAATAGTAGAATCCAATATACTCGTGCTAAGTATCACGATATAAACCTATCTTATGTGGTGTTATATACTACACATCAGAGCCTGATGTTTAGAGATGTCTTACTCAAATATTATATTCAGGCTTATGATGGTGTGTATTATAAGCACAAAGCTGGATTTTTCTTGGATTTCATTGGATTTTTATTGCTTGACTAGATCCATACATGAAGTTTGACTTTGATATGCAAATGCATGTTGCAATATCAAGTCCTTACTTGATGCTATAGATCTAGAGGGTAATAGTATTCGTGTGAGGAAGTGACGAATTCTGAAGATTCTGAAGACAAGATGAAGGTTCATCAGAAGAAGGAAGCAAAATTGTGGGAAGCAACCACAATATTCAGAAGGAAGTACCAATAAAAAATTCATGCTCTACCTCAACAGAGGAGTACTTTAGTACATGAGAAGCATGAAGGTGAGAAATCTGGTGATTATGGTGAAGCTGAAGCAAATCCATAGTCAACATAAAAGAGGGAATGCATGGGAAATCACTTAGGATACTATATTCATAGTGTCAGCTAGTGGTTTATATGCAAAACAAACCCTGAAGGAAGGAAGATGATATATGAAATCATAGCAGATGTAAGAAGACCATAGTTGGTATCAGAAGACCATAGTTGATATAGGATCAATACTGCGAGATAAAGTAGAAAATATCTCGTCCAATTGATCAGAACTTATAATAGAATTCATTTTTAGATAACAAATAGCCACAATTGGTATCAAGTAGTCCACCATTGGATTATTTGTACCAAGAAGTTGTAAACAAATAAAATCTTGTCAGCCAAATAACTATAACTTATAATTATTTAGTTGCAGGAGTCACATTGGATGTCCACAATTGAGTGGATATACCACAAACATTCTTCGTGAGACTTCTAGAAAAGTATAAACCATAAGTTAAAACCAGACCAATATTCTAATCATAAGTCCAATGGTTGGAAGAAAAGAAGTTGAAGACCATAAGAAAACTCTAAGGGGTAGAGTAAAGATTGAGTTGGATGTACAATTACTCAATACTTTAAGCTAGTTAGAAGCAGATGGTCTGAACTGAGAGGAAGTTCGATCTTATTTTCATAAGATTGTAGAACACTACTTTCAGAAGGATGTCAGACCAGAAGCCGAGGTTCATACCTCGAGGAAGTAAGAAGTGGACAATAACTTGAGAAAGTGAGTAATATTTACTCAGAAGTATGAAAGCTCAAGTAAGTCAAGCATAAAGAAGTTGGATGAAGGAAAGACCATAGACCAAATACAGTTCAAAAAGGCCAAATACTGAAAAAGATTGAACATACCAATATCAAAGACTAATAGAATGATTCCTTTCATGGAACCTAAATAACCCAAAATAGTTATAGGTATCAATCATAAACCAGCATTGGATGGACTAAATGAGTCTAATCCATTCTTAGGGAAATAAACCATCACAACCATTTCCATGGTAAGTACCTTACCAAATACCATTATTGCAGTTTTGGTAGTAATGGAAAACAAAGACCTATTTATCAATTAGGAGTGTCTTATCAAATCAGTCTTCAGTTAAGACTAGCAACACCAGAAGAAGTCCTAATCATTAAGTCTTCAAAGAGAAAGGAAACAAGCTTATAGAGTTGGAATAAATCAAAGAATCAAAGTAAGAACCATGGTTCAGAGACAAACCCTAATGGATTCCAGGAAGAATCTGGACAAGGGATATATTCAATTATATCCAGTAAGATCAATATGGAGTTCGAGAAAAGTCGTAGTCTGCACAAGACAGATCCACATTCCGAAACGTGAGAGATATCAAACTTCGAGGACGAAGTTTAGTTTAAGGGGTAGAGACTGTAATATCCCAGGTAATGGGGTTACAAAAATAGAGGAAACAGATGTGTGCATTGCATTCATGCATAGAAAATCTGGGGAATTTTCGCGCTTTAAAGTAAAATAGTCACAGTAACTGAAGTTTCACTTGACCTTGGTGGAATTGAAGTAGCTCATCAAGTCAAGCGCTATAAACCTCAATGTGACTTTGCTAAAACCTTGTTTTGGGTAGAGATAATTTGATCTAAGGGGTTAGATCAAATGGAATTAAAACCAACACAAGAACATATGAATCAAGGATCAACTACTTGATCTTATTAAAGATCACAACATGTGAAACCTCATGGTATTCATTCTACTTTAATCTTGGAAACAAGACAAAGAGATCCAACTAAGAAATATATATCCTTCTCTATTCCATATTAATATACATCAAACCTAGAGAGGTGAGAGTTCTACTATAATTATTAGAGAAGCAATAACAAACCTTGAGCTAAGCCTTGGATTTACATCCAAATATTCAAAACATTATCTTCAAGAGAAACCCTAGGATATTATCCAAGACAATTCCTAGAGAGATAAACCATTTTTGTTAAACATAGATATTGATGATCGCATCAACCTCTATGGAGCCTAACCTTAGGTTAGTATTAAAGTCCTTCCCAAATGAGAGAGACCATTCATACTAATCCTAGCTCTGTCTATTTAAGAATAAAGGACAACCTTTGAACTAAAGTATTAGGTTGTAAACCATTTCCCTTGGAGTGGTGAGATAACCTAATATCACATGGAATAACACCATATTCATGAGTTGATAAAGTAAGGAGGAGATTAATTCAATCAAGATAGCCAAGTGGAGTTTTAGACTAGGTACCTAAGGAAATATTAAGTACACCATAAACTCTAGAATAAACCATTCCTTTATAAGAGAGCCCCAAGCTATGGTGTTACACTTAAGTAGTTGAAGCAACAATTGAATATGAGGGAGAGAACTATCCATATACTAGATGATTATATCATCATTGTTTCAGTAGAACCCTAACAAAATATCTTTGGTATTCTCCTGGGATATAAATTATTGAAACAACCATAACTATGTCCATTCAAGAAACTATAAAAGAAAGTCTATATTTAGATGATTAAGACAACACTTAATCTTGGGAGTGAGAAACCAAATTCATCAGAGATACCTTAGGAAGTCCAACCTTGATCATTATAAATTGTGTAATGATCATAAACCCTAAGAACTTGAGGTAAAGATATTAAGAACAAGTTGATCATGCCTAAACCATGATCATGCCCTAGAGATATGTGAGGATAAGTTAAACCCTAATAGGATTAGTAGAGATCCATCACCACATGAAATCATAGGGAGATAACTAGTAAGCAACCCTAGGCTTATATCCCAGCCTTAACTTGTGAATCACTTGGTGATCATAAGTAGAATCCTACCACGTCTATATTTCATAAATTAAAGAACCTAAGAAAACCTTAGAAATAAATTCTATATTTTATATGATGAGAAACTATTCATGATTAGAACCAAAGTTAACTATAAAAAGAACCATATCTACTTTAGTTACTTTAACAATGGATTAAGGATAACCATAGTGGAATCAAATAAAACTACTTCTCAATATCTTAGTAACTAAAGGAGAACATAAAATTGTTAATAAAGCCACCACCTTATCATGGTTAGGGGAGATTAACCTTAGCACATACAATATGGTACAATTTCATCTCAATAACCTAGAATTATATCTCAACCCTAGTTTATGTATCACTATGATGATCATAATATAAAACCAGGTCACAATTGAGATTTAAACTAATTGACATTAGGTAAATATGATGAGAATCCTAGAATTATTCACTAGTTAAAGCTTGTGCTTAAATATGGAACTTAAGATTAATTTAGTGCCAAACTCTATAATTAAAACCATAGGTGGTGACCAACCACTTATCATTATCAACCAGACCCAACCATGATGGGAGGAATGTCTACTGCAGGCCATTCAAAAGGTGTTATTAAATCTAATCCAGTACCACCTTTGCAATATGGTTATAATCAAATCTACAAAACCTTAACAAGCAAGTGCTCACATAAAATTATGTGCAAGTGACAACATTCCCAAGTAAGAGGTCAAATCCTTAGACACATTTTAGTACATGAAATTATGCCATTAAAGCCACCTTCTTATTTGCAATTCAATAATAAATATTATCATGAAATTGTTTCCAGCAAAGTAGTAACCAATAAAACTCTACAAATCATCAAATAAGAACTATATCATTTGGAAACTACTCTGAATCCTTCCAAGATGATATTCACATTCATGTCATGTGGGAACTTAAGTCAAAGCCAAATAGTATTTAATTAACAAATGTTCTAGGAATCATATTAAAATTTGTTAATACACCACAACAATCTTTCAAGTGTTTTGAATGTATTTCAGTAGTAATTCAAACAAGCAAATCCTACAAAGGAGATTGAATTTAAAACTGAAATTAAATAAGCAATTACAAAACAGGAAAAAAAATAAAACAGAAAAGAAAATTAAGAAAAAAAGGAGGCTTACCTCTCGGGCCACCCCAGCCCAGCAGCAGCCCACCTTGGCAACCCAGCACCATGGCCCAAGTAGCAGCCCAGCCCAGCCAACTTACCTCTTCAGCAGAAAAATAAGAGGAGGAGCCCGTCCTCATCCTCTCCCCCGCGCATGGCCGACAGCACGACGCCGTGCTCGTCTTTGTCACGGTGCTGGCGAGCTCTCCTTCATCGGCAGCGTGACGAGGCGCGCCTTGGACCCGTTTAAATACCGCGACGAACCCTAGCCCCGAAGTTCTTTCTCTCTCTGCTCAATTTTTTCCCAAACCGAAACCCTAGTCGCCGGCCATTTCTTCTTGCCAGTGATTGGAGCCCTCCCGAGTCAAGCAGTGGTCACCATCGTCTTCCCCGACCTCAACTTGCTCAACCTGAGCAAGGAATCGAGCTGGGATGGTCCACAACGCCCTGGGCAAGCTCATCTTCTCCGGCGCCGGCATCTGCCAATCACGGTGAACCAGACCACCTCCCGCCTCGCCGTCAAGCCCTACATGCCCGTGGTGAGCTTCTCTACCGCCTAGTATGCTCGGCGTGCTCGATCGCATCTCGTAGCGTCGCCGCATCATCCACCTGCACGGGTCGCCGTCGTGGCCTCGCCGTTGATCAAGCTCCGGTGGCAATTAGCCAGCGGCACCGCCACCTTTAGACTCCCCGTGGTGCACTGGTTCGAATGGAACCAGTTGCCCATCCGTGCGTGGCCGAAATCGTCGTCGCCGGCGATGTCTGCCCGCCGGCCACCGTGTCCCTGGCCACGTCATTGATTTTGACTTGGTCAAGCCAACGTGGCTGCTGACCTAGCCACTGGTCCACTAGTCATTCACTGCGGGTAGGTCTAGTCCGGGTGTGTTTAGTATTTAGGTTTAAGTTTAAAAACCAGTAAATACCTGAAACTTTGAAAATATATATAAAATTCATATTAACTCAGAAAAATACAAATGAGCTATCAAAATTCTTAGAAAATAAAAGCCTATCCAATAAAAATATAATATGAAATTTTTATTTTTAATAAAAATTCAACTATTTAATAATGGTTAATTAAACCTTTAATTTTAATTCCAAATTCAATTAAAATTCAATAATTTTGAAAAACATCCAAATTTAGTAAAAACCATTAATTAAATAAAGAAAACATTAAAACAAATTTTATTTATTTATTATCTTATTAAATCCTTAATAGAGGGATTTAAAACCCTAATTAATAATTATCTTAATTATTAATCCATTACTAAAATAATAAAAAGCCAAATTCAATATTATTTTTATTTCTAAGTTATTAATAACTTCAACTTTATAATGAAGTTATTAATCCAATAACTATAGGGTAATTAGGAAACCCTAGTTCCATTATACATAAAGTGATAACCTCAACATTTCATGTGATCCCTAAAACCCTAATATCATTAGGAATCCTAGCTCCATTATTACATGGAAACCCTAGTTTGCTTCTAACCTAAACCCTAGGTTAGCACATGTGATCGTGGTACCTTCTTACAAATCATAGAACCATAGTAGCAACTAAACACTAGTCTTGGTCACATAAAATGTAGAAGACCATCACCAATATATGGGTACCCCATGTGTTCGTCCTCATCAGACCCAAATGATCAATTAGGGTCAATCAAATGTAAACCCTAGATCCTATTGCCAAATCCATCATCCTCATTTAGCATCACACCATTGTGATGAACCCTAATAACAACCATACCTACTATTTGATATTACCTAACCATACTCCACTAAACCCTATCTGTGTAAGATAATCAATAATCATCCTACCTAGGAATCCACTATCTCTTACTTAGTGAATCCAATAGTAAAACCTAGACTACCTCAACCCTAATGGATATACTTCTTATTACTTAAGAAGTATGTTCTTCAAAAGTTATTCTTTTAAAGTAAATAAGGAGTAGCCATCAAACCTGCTTTATGGGATCTATAAACCCTAGCCAACCGTCACCAATAAGATATACCATCTTGTTAACAATTATTGGTAATTAAGATGTTTAGACTTAATTCAACCATACAAGCCCTAGTAGCTGATGAATCCAACTAGGTTGTGATCCATCTAATAACTACTACAGAAACTAGATGAAACCATAGTCAACCATAGAACCCCACCAGTCTAATTATCATACTTGTTCTTTATTAAAGAACATGTTCTTCAAAAGTTATTCTTTTGAAGAATATAACAAGTACTCATTAACCATGCCATATAGTACTAAAATTGACAACTGTTCTTTACACGTTAACATTATGCCAATTATCATTCTTTATGTGCTCAATTGATTACTGTACTTTATTATCTACCTGTTCATGATACCAAGTAATCACACCTGAATAAGAACCTTGTTTGTGAATCACTCTAAAAGTGCAACACACCCTGAATCAATTATTACCACTCACTAATCCTAAATCATCGGGGTTAGGTCACGCTTAGAGCGATTGCATCTCATTCTTATGCATTATTGCATCCTTGCCAATCTTTTAAACATCGTCCCTTACCGGACGATGATGCTATTTCAGAAATTGGAGTTATTACGCATCGAAGACCTTGTCTGCATAATCTTGCAGCCAAGAAAGGCAAGTTCATCACTTGCTCATGTCATTTGAGTATTTTATCAAATTACTTGCAAAGTATTATGGTTATCACTATTGCATAAAAATCAAAACCACTACTTTCATAACTATGAATATGACTATGTGGTGGGCAATGGAACCATGGATTGTGTTGATATGGTGGAGGTTCCATTGCACGGGTTTATATCCATCTAGGATTAAACAACAAATGTCGCTAGTGATTCTTGTGCCGTAATAACCGTGTTAACCATAAGATCTGAAATGGGACGGACTAGTCAATCGTATTTCCACCTCTTGTACATCAACGGATGCGCTTACCGTAGCAGTTGTATCTTGCGGAGCAACTTGAGGGTGGGGAACCCATTCTAAGTCCCCACGGTTATGCTGTGCATACCGTAGCGGTTGCGGCTTGCGGAACAACTTGAGGGTGGGGATCCCACTCTAATTCCCCACGGTAATGTGGTCTATGATGGGTTGCAGCTACCGGCGAAGGAGTTTGGTTCGATCCCTGCATCGTCGTCGTGGTCGGGGTCCGTCCTTAAGTGGTGTAAGTGGACCGACGAGGACCCAGGGTCGGGGTTTGCAACAACGGGTGGGTGTGCGAGGTAGCGGAGGAATATGATTGGCTATGACCTTATACCGGGCCTCACACCATAGGAAGTGTGGACGGGTCATTCCCGGTTGGCACCAAGGTTAAGATCTCTTATGGGTAAAGCAACACACCTCTGCAGAGTGTAAAGAACCGTGACCTGTCACTCCCTGTTCCGGGATATGGAACTGCGAACGCGGCCGGAAAGGAGCTCCATGAAGTTCTAGTACACCGGTGAAGGCTGACGGACATAGTTCTTCGGAATATACGCAACCGTGTGAAGAATTGGGTATGAAAACCGGCAGTGGTCTTAGACTTTCTGGTCTAATGCTGTAGCTAGTGCATTAAACACCTCTTTCCTATAATGAACTTGTTGAGTACGCTCGTACTCATCCCACTCTTAAATCCCCTGCTTAGATATGGAGGCATCGAAGGAGGATCTACAGTGCAACTCGAAGGCCGAGGAGTCAACAACTACTTCAAGAGACAGGACCCTGTCAGAGGAGTCAGATACCACATCCAACATGGAGAAAACCTAGTTTAGCCATAGAAGGGAACTAGTTTCCTAAACCTAGCTTCTATTTAGCTAGAATCTATTCATAGCCCCTATAGCTAGTCAAATACTCTACAAATAGAGTTCGTGATAGGATTAGACTACGAGTCGTTCTTCTGGAGTTTATTTGCAGATTTACCTCATTGTAAAGTAGGAGGCTGTGATGATCTTATGTAACAGAGTCAATGTTGTAATTCTATATACATGCCTTGGACCCGCATATGTTTCTGTTGTACCACTCTGAGCGATATGATACTAGTGGAACAGTGTTTCATTGGTGTTATATCAGACTTGCATACTACACCATGCAGTGGTATGCCGGGTCACCACAACGTATCAGTCATCATGATATGTATGTGCATTGTTATGCCCTCTCTATTTGTCAATTGCCCAACTGTAGTTTGTTTACCCAACATGTTATTTATCTTATTGGAGAGACACCACTAGTGAACTGTGGACCCCGGTCCATTCTTTTACATCTGAAATACAACCTACTGCAATCATTGTTCTCTTTTGTTTTCTGCAAGCAAACATCATTTTCGACACCATACGTTTAATCCTATGTTTTCAGCAAGTCGGTGAGATTGACAACCTCACTGTTAAGTTGGGGCAAAGTAGTTTGATTGTGTTGTGCAGGTTCCACGTTGGCACCGGAATCCCTGGTGTTGCGCCGCACTACACTCCTTCACCAACAACCTTCACGTGATCTTCATCTCCTACTGGTTCGATAACCTTGGTTTCTTACTGAGGGAAAACTCGCTGATGTACTCATCATACCTTTCTCTTGGGGTTCCCAACGGACGTGTGCTTTACTGTCACAAGCACACGGCGTAGAAAAAAATCCTACGAGATGTTAATAAAACCAAGATCGAATCTAGGAAGAGTCAAAATCTAATCTAAAAATATGCAAGAAATGAGAGATATTATTTCTACATACTCTTGTAGAACACGAACGGAAATGGTCCAGTGCCATGTTTGATGTAGTCGTTCTCCTCGCGATCCAATCTGATCAACATTGCGGCGAGCGGCGCGTCCAAGTTATGCACACGTGACACGTGAAGCACAACAAGGTCTCCTCCTTCTTGACCCAACAAGTATAGGTGGAGATGTAGATGGGGTCTATGACTAGCAATGCGACAACGATGGTGGTTATGGTGGAGAACTCCACGGGAAGGGCTTTGCCTATCCTCAAAGAGGAGGAGGGAGAGAGGGGCCGGGCATTAGAGGGAGGCTGGCTAGGTCTGGATGTACCAAGCCCTAGGCTTGCACCCAAAGGGAGAAGGGGGAAGACTCCCCCCAACCCCCAAAGTTGAACCCCTTTTAGGGCTTCCTATGGGCTGGCCGCATGGGCCATAAGAGGTCGGTGTCCCATGCCCAAATAGGCCTAGGCGCCACCCTTGGTCCACGTGGCCCTTTCGGGACAGATGGGTCCCGCTGTGGGACCCTCCAAAACCTACTAGAATTTCCCTGATACGATATTGGGAAAAAACTAAACTTTTCTGAAACCCTAAAACGAATTTCCCATATATGAATCTTATTCTCCAGACCATTTCAAAACTCCTCCTGCTTTCTTGGATCCCATCTAGGACTCTGAATAAACTTTCGGTCTAACCATCCTGAATATCTTATTTCTACCCTAGTGTCATTGAGCATTACGTGTGTGAGCCTACATGTTAGAGAATATGTGGACATGATCGAGACACCTCTCCGATCAATAATCAGCAGCGGGACCTGAATGTCCATAATGATTCTCACACATCCAACAAACATATTTATCGGTTGAACCATGATGTCAAGGATTCAACCAACCCCGTATTCCATCCCCTTTGTTGATGAGGACATCCCTACCAAACTACTACCCCCGTCATTGCAAGATGAAGACGATGCTGCTGTGAAGCTCAAGTCCAATGAAGTTAGAATTGGACCTATGACAAGAGCTCGTGCGAAGCTACTAAAACAACATGTGAACTTGTTCCTAAATGGTACTTTGATTGATGAGAACTTTATACTGCCTAAGTCTTATTACTTATGTATGATCAGGTACGAAGATGGAGCAAGCCTCGCACGAGGAGAAGAGGAGCAGCTGGACGTGAAGCTGGACATGGAGCTAGACATGAAGCTGGACAAGAAGACATCACATGGAAGCGCGAGGGAGGAGAGGGAGGCATGCGCGAGGGAGGAAGAAGACGTCCAGGCCGGTGCCACGCCCGGTCCGACCGGCCGCCACGCCGGACGGCCCGGTCTCACGTCCGGTCCAACCAGACGCCACGCCGGGTGAGCCCGGCGCCGACCGGATCATGCGCTGGTGCCAACCGGGGGGTGTGCTGTATGTCATCTCGGTGGCCCGGTCCCAGGCCTGGTCCAAACTGGACCGGCCAGTCCCTGGCCCGGTCGACCGCCCCCCAAGCCGGCCGTGTCCGAGTCAGTCTCGACCAGATCCCGATCTGGGTCGGTTATTATTGTATTTTCTCATCTTCTGGTCATCCTGAACCCCTATATAAGTGCCCAGGACGCCCCCATAATAGCTTCAGACCACGTTTAAGATAAACCTTAGTTCATAGTTGATTGATTTGCAACTCTATTGAATCTATACTCCAATTCGCATCGATCTGGAGTTTTGCTACTAAAGTCTTGTGTGATCTGTTGTTCCATTGGGAATTAGACGGTTGCAACTTACCGCTTCGTGGTCAGCGGCAACGTGCGAAAGTGTGTGGAGTTGCGAATATCTTGCAGGGTTGAGAGCTGTTGCATTGGCGACAGGGATCGATCGAGAGACTCGTCAGCGTCATACAAGTTATCATCCACTTCATCATCGTGTATCTCGGCTGTGTTCATCGTGTGTTCATCACCACCACCATCGCTTACTGAGAAGATCGAGCAACCCCTTATCATTTGTCTTGCAATATTTTACTTGCCCGAGATTCGATCATCTCAGCACCCTACCTAGTTTAATCTCGTTCATAGAAAGTACTATTTAATCATACCGTAAAACAATATTCTCTTGTGGCTAACTCATTCGTCATGTGCTTGCATGCGATATAGAATGTGCGACGCGGGCCATGAGTATATCTCTCTATCACATGGTTTGAAAAATCCAAGTCTTGATACATGCAACCCAACAAGTACTTTCTAAGGTACCTAAAGACACCTTATGATCACCCATTTACGAAGTGATGCTTGATGCCCTCAAAGTTCCGGTGGGAGTGAAATAATCTCATGGTCTAAGGATAGGGATACTTGACATTGGAAAGCTACATAATTCAAATATAGTGACACGATCTTATTGCTTTTCTTAGCTAGGTCTTTTTCATCACGCCATTCTTCTAATGACATGACCCCTTTATTAATTGAAAATACAATTTCATGGTTAGGAAACCTTAGACATCATTAATCAACGCAGATAGTTTAGTAGGGAAGGTAGGGCACACCAATTATGAGACATAGTCCTTTTCAATTCATACCTTGTCTATGCTTGTTCTACAATTGGGACATCTCCATAGCTAGGGTTTACCGGGGGCTAAAGTCCTAAAGATTGGTCAGCGGTTGAAAGATCAACTCGTTCTGGATTGTCTAACCCACACAACTTTGAGTTGAGCATGTTCTTCACTGGGTCATACCTTGCTCCTCAGAATTCGTTTATTTCGTTCTGATAGCTATGCAGAGGTCTTTCCTTACGACTCCCAGTGTTGTTTATGAAACCACACAAGTAATATGTTTCATGTTAATAAAATTCTAGCATGGAGTATAAATGCTTATCCTGAACAATGAAATATTATTATTGCCTCTAGGGCAATTCCAACAATCCCCCACTTTCACTAGATTCAATTGTTTAATTTACAACAGATAAAATCCCCGCTATTTGACGACTCCCTGAAACCCTCGCTGGAACACCTCCTCCCCTCACCACCACGGTCGGACGGAGGATATTTGAAGATAAAAGGCATAATAACTCAAAATGTCCATCTAACCTAGCCTTATTGAAAGAGACGGTGACCTTCCTCCCCACAATTTCTTCCATCCACTGGAGCCATTGGAGGATAAGGAAAAGCCCTAGCTTGAGCAATAATCCGCACTATTGGCATAAAGCACACCACATGGGCTACTCCAACCCTAGACTACTTCGTACATGTCTGTCTCCACCATCTCTACCACGCGAATGCCATCGTCGCAAGTGAGGAGAGTCGGGCAAGCCGGTGGATGCCGAGCGACTCTCAAGGAGAGGTGGGCGCAGAGAGAAAAAGAGAGGGTGGAAAATATGCACAAGTGTACTAGATTAAGAGTGGTGAATATAAGCACAATAACTAAAATACACTACGCTAAACAAAGCAAAACACAAGTATTTAGTTTTTTTTTGGTGCATGGTAGGTAAACTATGAGCGATGCCTAACTCGTGCGATAGCAAAGAGGCTTATACATTCTAAGATGTCCGGTGCATATGTCCCTCACGACTGAAAGAACATATTTCGGTTTAAGGTTTGAATGTTTGATGTCAATATATGTGATACACTAATGTGTGTTGAGATGATGTAGATAATATATATATATATATATATATATATATATATATATATATGTGGTTGTTTTGTGTGGGAAAAAAAGTCAAAAGGAATCAGGAAAAACTTCACCAGGCCGGATAATCCGGGCCGGATATTTGCAAAATATTCGACCCCTGAAAATCGGCTAAGGACTTTTTGGCGAGCGGCTCAGTAATACCCTGGATCCAGGCCGGACTTTTGCCCGGATTTTTCCAGAAGCCGGATTTTCCGGGGGGGGGGGGGGTGATTAACTGGCCCCTACTTATACCGGATTATCCGGCCCCAGATTTCCCCCAACGGCTGGATTTTGGAGGGGGGTATTTATACCCCCCTTTTCCTCTTCCCCAAGTTGCTCAAAATCCTGCCAAGTTCATCACCATTAGAGCCACCTCAAGAAACACAAGAATCACAAGATCTCCTCCTCCAACCAACCAAAGCTCTTGATCTTTGGAGATTCGAAGGAGAAGACCCCGATCTACATCTTCACCGAAACGATTTGCATTTCCCCCTCATATGCTTGAGGGCCCCTTTGCTAGTGTTCCTATTTTAGAATCCCTAGTTATTTGTGGTTGATTTGTTCTTCTTCTTCTTGTTGTTGTTGTTATTGTTGTTGTTGTTGTTGCTGTTGTTGTTGTTGTTGTTGTTGTTGTTGTTGTTGTTGTTGTTGTTGTTGTTGTTGTTGTTGTTGTTGTTGTTGTTGTTGTTGTTGTTGTTGTTGTATTGTTACAGATATTGGGAGCCTCACATTTGGTTGTGGATGTGTGCCCCAAGAACCTTGTAAAGGCCCGGTTTCCGCCTCGAGGAAATCCCTTAGTGGAAGTGGGCTAGACCTCCGTGGCGGTGCTCACAGGAGACCTGAGTGAAGCCTTCATGGCGTTGGTCTGGCTTTCGTAGCGAACACACTCCTCCATACGTAGACGTACCTTCTTGCAAAGGAAGAGAACTACAAGAATCATTTCTGTGTCTACGCGTGCTCCACTCTCGGTTACCTTTATCCGATTATCTCCCCTATATATTGCTTAGCTATATATTGCTTAATTGTTGATCTTGTCATATAAGTAAATTCACATAGTTGCATATCTAGAGAATTTACCTTTGTATCAAGCCTAAATCGAAAAAGAACAAAAAATTGGTTAGCACATATTCATCCCCCACCCCTTTAGGTGCGGCATACGATCCTTTCAACGACCAGTCACAACCATTTTTCTTTTGAAGGGAACGGCCAATTACCAACCTATATAAGAACTTGAATGCATAATGTAATGTCTCGTGGTTGCGGTATAGCTAGCGGGTTATGTTTTCTTTTTTACGAAACACTTTATAGACACAGACGCTCACATATTATCTAAACAGATTAAAGCTGTTGCAATCCCTAGCTTCTCAGAGATTTGCCGGTGCGGCACCGCCGTGTGGGCCAGCGTAGCGTACGCCTGCTGGAGCCGACCAGACCAGACCAGCCCACCGCCCAGCGCCCAGCGGACCCCCTGCCCTCTCGCTCCTTTTTCTTTCTGGCAACCGAGATGTAGTGCGCCGCCGCCTAGGGTTAGCAAGCGCCGCCGCCGCATCCGCCCGTAAGGTTCCACCGCCGCACCCCTCCGCGCCGTCTCTTCGGTTCCGCGCCTCCTCCTGCCCGCTGCCTCGGTTCCCCACCGACAGGCCGACGAGCGACGAGATGAGGACCTGGTGCTCGGCCGACCGCAAGTTGGCGCGCAGGAGCTAGCCCTCCCGCACCTCGCCCGCAGGCAGGGACTGCAAGCTCATCGACCTACGCCATGGACGATCCCAGCCGAACGGCATCTCAATTTTTGTTTGCGTGCTTGAACTTTGCGTTTGCGGGCTGTGCGGCCGACGAAAACATGTAACTTTCACGAGAGCCTCTTCTGGCGGCTGGCTGCTTACATGTATTCTGCAGTTTCAGCAGGTACATGCGTGTATGGAAATTGCTATGTTATATGTACAAAATATTATCTGCATACTGATCTGTTATTTCTCTTTGAAATTTTCAGTTAATATGATCGCTTGAGCCAGGTTTACTATGGACAAGGATTGGTGGGCGCGAAGCTCCTGAACCATTCATGAGTAAGCACGGCACGCTGCGTGTGTGCTCGCTTTCAACGTCCATGCAGCCAAGGAAGGTTCATGGTCCATGGTATCTTTTCTCTCTCTCTCTCTCTCTCTCTCTCTCTCTCTCCGGATTCACTGTATGTGTGTTGCAATTACTTAAAGTTGAAAGATTTCGGTGAGGTCCTGCTCTGCAGCATTCCTATTCGCTCCCATATCCGGTGCCTCATGTCCGGCCAGCTTTGCAGCCATAACGACGCTAAATCTAAGACAAGCAGGAGTCCCCCCCCTTCACCTCTCTCACCCCCATTGGTGCACACACCTATTCAGTAACATCGTTAGTTTGTTGATTGGTGTAGGCTGGCCCAAATAAGGTGTTGACATGCTCATTTGTCTCATTTTTCCTAAATGCTGCTGCAAGAAGGCACATAGCAGTTGCATTTTCCAAGCTTTGTGTCAAATTTGTGATAGGTTGGGCAAATAACAGAGTAAAGCATATAGTTTTATTTATTCTGTAGCAAGCGTTAGTGCTATGAAATTTATGGTTCATGAGAAGAACTGATAGATTGCATAAGACCAGACCTTTCATAGTTATATGATTTACTTTAATCTTATATTAGGATCTTAGCCAAAACACGGGTGCAGATCCTCTCCTTGTGCCGGTTTTTATGGGTCACTTGAGACTTATTAACATGTCGATCTTCTGAAAAAAACAGTTCAATGACATGAGTCTTTGATATATATATATCACTGGTTAATGGCTAATGGTTTATACACTTAATGAGAAAAAAACGCGCCATGAAAATTCGGGTCCACAATGTCCAAACACATTTATTTCTTTTATGTGTTGTACCAATGTTTATACATATTTACAATATTTACCATGTTTCTGAAATTTGTGAATTTTTGTCTACAAGCCAGACTGCAGCTTGCTCTACTGTCTACATATGAACTGCACTACCTGTTTTCATCTTACATATGTGAGTTTCTTCTTACTGAAACTAATTGTACATCTGTATATTATTAAGTGGTGCCTACTAACCATTCATAGAGTTAATATATTCAGTCACATTTCTCATTATTCTTACTGAAACTATGTGCATGTACCTTCAGTACAAATCTTTAGTAGAGGTATTTCTCACTATCCGTATGCGGTGACAGGCCTATCGTATTTGCATCTTTTGAGTTAAGCCTAGCGAATGCCCTTGCAAATGGACTACAAGCATGCACATTTGTTAGAAGTCAGAGTATGTGCATGCTGTGCGAGCTTTTCATTTACTATTTAGAGTAAGTTAAATTTTCTTAATGTAAGGACTATAATTCAGTAACATGTTCTGGTAGGCAACAATCAGCTATAGCTAAGGCCACACCACAAATCTTCGTACAATTAGCCCGAACAGGTTATCAATAGGGGAAATACATTGCGACACACTGGATTATCTTGGAAAAACTCATGCTTATAAAAAAGAATGGTGACCTGGGCTATGGATGATGTTATTGCTTGCCACTATGATCCAAAAGGCATTTTCTGTGCTAAATCTGTTGCAGAATCTAAATTGAAGATAAGTAAAGAGAATCAATGGCGGTTCATTTACTGATAGCTCTCAACCAGACCTAATATGAAAAAAATGTTTAGAAGCCGAACTATCCGTACAATGTAAAACACTTATTGCGGAGATTGCAAAATATCTCTATTGCTCCGAGGAGGAATTTGCACTAGCAAGGAAAGACATTGACACCTTCTGTTCAATATACATTCGATTTGATTGAGATGGTTCACATAATTTTTTTGTTCGAAGTTTGTAGCGTTATTTGTGAGTCTTAACCTGCATAATATCAGAAATTTAGAGACTCTTGAGCACTGCAAGTTTGCACTCAATTTTCGTGGAATCCTCTCCCTAGAATCCAATTCGTATTTGATAGTCTTAACTTCTATTTGAAAGTAGTGGGAGGGAAGAAATAATAGCAGGAGTGTTGAAAGAAGTGATATTCTGAGGTACTATGCTTTATCAGCACACTGCTGAATACATCAATGATCACATGCTACCCAAGTTCATGTGGTGGAAACCTCCTGATGCTGACAAATTGGAGCTCAGTATTAAAGGCTTCTACAGTGCTGGATTGAGCTGGGATGGCCGGGATTTCGTAATTTGGGATTGCATAAAATGTTTATCGCCGCTTGATCTGGTCGGTATGAGCAGCTTCAAGATACTGTGTAGGCTGAAGTCAGAGTTCTATATGTTATATAGCAGTGCCCTTACTTTCGTGTGTTAACTTAATCACTGTATGGGTAGAACCCTTCTTAGTTCAGTATTGGGTCTTTATCCAACTTAGGCAATGTACAGTGTAGCTATTTATTTATTACCCCTGCTCAGTATGCAAATGGAGATATTTACTGTACATACATCTTTCTGATAGATACATATATATACAGCAGAACAAGGTGTTTTTCCTAAATGTAACCCGTAGCTAGCTCCTTTAAGCGAAATTGATTAAATCTGGTGGAGGTCCTCACTCATGTGAGTTTATGGGCTTGATTATAATACTCTACTTTGTTTGCCTTTACGTCTCTTGGGGTGAAGGTTGATCCTTGGGATAGTGAAATGGTATTTCTGTAGGAACACAATTTGCTGCTGGTCCTCTTCATATGGGGAGCAAGAATGAGATAATTGTTGCCATATTTGCGTGCTCTTTTTTCCCAAGATGCTGACAACTAATTGAGCAGGCAACATCTATAAATTGTATTGCAATTGACCATTTAATTTATGAGATGTTTGAGACTTGCTTACCTTCGGAGAAAATATGCGATTGATGTCACAATGTCATGTTTTGTTTAATCTCCTTTCATGTTGTGAAATTTTATCACGAGGGAGTAAATGACCGATAAACAGACATGTAAAGTTTTTGTATAGCACCTATAAAGTTTTTTTTTTTGAGAATTTCTCTGCATTCATATCACGGAAAGATACAAATTTGTTGACCCTTACAAGCACAGAGAAACACAAACACAAAGGACCAGAGAAACACAAACACAAAGGACCAAGAACACCTAGAACACCCTAAGACCACCATAACCCATGAAGATCTCTGGAGCCATCCCATAAACTTGAGAGAAGACCCCTGCAGCAGAAAGAACTACAACCAAGCGCAAGCAGGTCATCATCTTCGACCACGGTGTAATTGCCACCACGCTGCTTCCTCCTTCCTTGACACCAGCGCCGAGAAGGCATGGACACCAATCCAACACGCTTGCAGCAGCCGTCGCCATCTTTGGCTTTGAGTACCGCGAAAAGTGTCCCTTCCGGAAGGAATGGAACTCGAGTCAACCGACCGGTCCAGCACCGCGGCCGGGCCATCCGCGCGGGCAAACCAGGAACTCCCTCCAGCATCAGTGCCGAGGAAAAAGAAGAACAACAACAGCAAATCATACCGACAAGGAGGAAGAAGAGTCTATCTCCCGACCATCTGGCCGATTTTGGCGTTGCCACGTCGAACCGCCTCCTCCCCTCGCCACCAAGGCCGGTCTGACATGGGTATACCCTTCGGGTACCCATTATTGGTATACCTGGATCGGCTCGGCCCAATATGGAGAAGGCCCAACAAGGCAACCCGAAGAAGTAGTTGACTAGGACTCTTGTAAAACCCTAGGCTGGTTGCATATATAAAGCTAGCCAGGGCACCCGAAATAAGGAGGACAATAGATAGACAACATAGCTCCGCCTACGGCGGCACCCTGTAAACACATCTATGATCATATACTGGATTGCTAGCAGCACGTAGGGATCCTCCACCGAGGGGACCCGAAGCTGGGTACGTCGTGTGCCTAATCTCGCTCCCGGAATCTCCATCGTCGCTCTCTCCCGAAACCCAAGTGTACAATACGTAGGCATTGCCGAGGTGTTCCCTCGTCAATTGGCGCCGTCTGTGGGAATCGCGATGACTGGATTTTGTAATCCGGGCGGGACCATCGTCTTCAACATCCAGATCGCATCTGGTCTTCAACAAGAGCAATGGCAGTTACAATTCGCGCGGCTAGATACCCGAGCATCGCTAGTGCGGCCATCAATCGTCGGCTTCACATGTCTTCGCGTAGGAAATTCAGCCAGATCAAGCAGCTCAATTAAAGTCATCTCTGGTATATAAATTCAAGGAAGCCAAACAAAGCAAGTATTGCATCGATTGGAGAGCTCAAGATCGGTTCTGTAGTGCAGTCTCCACGTGACTTTGTTTGTTGAGGAGTTAGTATGTACTGAGGCTATCTTTTGCGAGTGCGGTTTTAGCATAGACCTAGCAAGAAGATCGACACGGTGGATTCAATGCTAGCATCACTCCCGATAATTCCAATACATGCTTGAGTTTGTTTCATCCTCAAATCAATCAGCGCGTCGCAAATTCCAAGAAGAGAAAACACCGGTTGCAACATCGGAAAAGGCTGCGTATAGTTTCGCGCATCAGTTGGTCGAAGTGTCGTTTGCCGTAAACCAGCCAGCACATGCTCGCCGACACGAATTCGCCATCCGGACCAGGTGCTATATTTTTAATTACGTAAAATTTATTTGCCAAATATTTTTCGGCTTGTGCTGTTACTTGCTCGCAGAATTTTTGCGCCGTAATATCAAATGCAGATTGGAACAAACGTCGACTACTTTGCTTCGACGACCCTATTCTCTATTACTCATTTGCAAATGACGACTCTCGCGAACACTAGCACGAACCTGCTGGTGCGCACTCGCCATGGCGGATTCGCCATCCGACACAAATATCATCAGAGATAAAAGGTGCCGCACGACTACATCGACTGTGTCCGCCGCACGACCTCCTTTCACGTCGGCTCCGCCACAGTCGATAAAAAAGCTAAGTGTCCCTCTTTAAAGATTCAATTATTATTTACTTCCGTTACACCTGAATACTCGGGGGCTGCGCCATTACGTTATTACAACAAATTCATCCAAACATTGGGGGCTGCGCCATTACTTCGTTACCACAAATATACTCGGTTACTTGGTGAATTTCTTTTCTTCGGCTCTGGATATATCTTCACCGGCTCAGTGAAATTATTTTCTTCGGCTCGGTGGAATTATTTTCTTCGACTTAGTGGCTTTATCTTCTTCGGCTCAGTGGATTTATTTTCTTCGGATTACTGGATTGGTTTTCTTTGGATTATTATTGGTTCACTTATACAATATTATCCGATGCGTTTCCGGGTCAATGGATTCATCTTCTATGGTTATTACTGGAACTATTTTCTTCGGATAAATGGATTCATCCTCTATGATATCAGCAGATTCATCTTTTATGGTTACTACTGGAACTATTTTCTTCGGATCAATGGATTCATCATCTATGTATCAGCGGATTCATTTTCTATGGTTATCTCTGGATTCTTCGGGTCAATGGATTCATCTTCTATGATATCGGCGAATTCATATTCAATATATGATTCATATTTGATGGTGTAATCTTTAATATGAAGTCATTTCAAGTACTTCATCTCGGATTCATCTTCAGTATTTCATCCTTAATGGCCTTCTTTCGGCGACACGGATAATACTCGGGGGCTTGACAACAACTTCGCCCCGAGTAACAACTGTGACACGGCGTCTAAGCAACAATCATGACATCACCCCAGCAGTGCTCGGGGGCTCGGCTATCTCTTCATCAACAATTTTATGGCATCCACTTTCGCAATTCGGTGGTTTCTACTTTGGCTCAACTTTTTCGCTGCGCTCGAAGACTTCATCGCGCATCGACTCTGTCGTATCTAATAAGCTAAGTGTTTCCTTTTAATTTACATAAAGTTGATTATAATTTACTTTTGCCGCACACGACACTCGGGGGCTGTGCGGCATAAATTTACTTTACATATCATCGAATCCGAGCATCTGACACCGCATGCGAAAAAGAGAGTCAAGGAAAAGATAGAAAAAGTTTGTTTATTTGTGCAGGAGATAGCAAATTTCAAAGTATATAAGAGAGAACCCGACGAAATTGTCTACAGGGAGAACTCGACGAAATTGTCTTCAAGAAAGAATAGGAACCGACGAAAAATTATCCTCAGGGAGGACCCGAAGAATTATCTTCAAGGAGGACCCGAAAAATTATCCTCAAGGAGGACCCGAAGAATTGTCCTCAAGGAGGACCCGAAGAAATTTTCTTCAAGGAGGAACTCGACGAAATTTTCAGAAAGGAGGAACCAAAAAAAAAAGGGTCCATTAACTCGGTCATATTGTTCCGAGCAAGAGCATCGGTGATGTACCCGACAATATAGAAGAACCAATATATTCGGCTGTCTCATCAAGCCCGAGAGAAAAATAGAAGAACCCGCAAAATGGGTCATTGCATCGGCTGAACAAGGCACTTGACAAAATATTCTCAGAGTGCCAAAGTCGCGAATAATCTCTGAATGCCGCAAAACTCTGCGAAGGTAAGACCCCGGGTCCGTCCTGAGCGGCGTGGCACCGTCTCTGACGTCGGTTTGCTACTTTTTTCCGTATCAACAGATACGAAGAAAAATCCTAACGGACGCGTTAGGTACCCGATAAAACATGACTGGGACTCGACAGATGGTAAGACCTTAAGCGGCACATGTCGAGTTAACACCAGTATCCCGAGATCATGTCCATGGACGTGATCTTGAAGTAGGTTCTTGCGGGATTGCCACAAGAGCAGTTAACTGGTACCTGATCCGTCAGATGAACCAGCCCCATTTACCATTATCCCTGAACAACATAGATAGCAACGGCCTGGAGTCACTAAAACGAGGGGCTGCGCCCAGAAATATAGTCAAGTTTTTTATCGAGTAGTACAACTTGAGTCTATGCCCAGGTGCAAGCACCTGCGCATAGGCTCGGGGGCTACTCTTATCGAGAGTATTGTTCACCCTCCCGATAAGATACAAGAAAGAGGAAAAATTGTAGTGTCGATTAAAAGCAAGTTGAGCCTACACCCAAGTGCAAACACTTGGCTGTACCCTCGGGGGCTACTCCCATCGGGAGCGCTGGCCGCGCACCCGTTAGAAAAATAACTTCGACAACATCTATGACAATTAAGGTTTGTAGACTCAACTCGATTCTACGACTCGAGTGGAGCCTACTCCCATCGGGAGCACATGGATTTCATCAAATCCTCCAGAAATATAGTTAAGTTCTTCATCGAGTAGTACAACTTGAGTCTATGCCTAAGTGCAAGCACTTACCCATAGACTCGGGGGCTACTCCCATCGGGAGCGCTGTCGCGCACACGATAGAAAAATAACTTCGAGAATCGTCGACATCATTTATGCTACACATGATCTACGACATGGACCTCGCCTTTGGAGATGATTATGCTTGGAGTCTCTACGCAAGTCTTCGACTTCCCTAGACACTCGGGGGCTACTGACATGGGTATACCCTTCGGGTACCCATTATTGGTATATACCTGGATCGGCTCATCCCAATATGGAGAAGGCCCAACAAGGCAACCCGAAGAAGTAGTTGACTAGGACTCTTGTAAAACCCTAGGCTGGTTGCATATATAAAGCTATCCAGGGCACCCGAAATAAGGAGGACAATAGATAGACAACATAGCTCCGCCTACGGCGGCACCCTGTAAACACATCTATGATCATATACTGGATTGCTAGCAGCACGTAGGGATCCTCCACCGAGGGGACCCGAAGCTGGGTACGTCGTGTGCCTAATCTCGCTCCCGGAATCTCCATCGTCGCTCTCTCCCGAAACCCAAGTCTACAATACGTAGGCATTGCCGAGGTGTTCCCTCGTCAACAGCCGCAAGCCACCAGAAGAACACAAACCCTAAAAAGGAAGGCAGTGGCGCCATCTCCTTCCTCTCCCTCGCCACCACGGCCGGCCGAGGAGAAGGCAACAGCATCAGCACTCCTCCGACTCCAGAACAGACTCCGCAAACTCCACGGCAGGATCAAAATTCGACCGTGCTCGGGGAATCCACCCTCCCCGATCCGCAGATCTGAGAGGAAACCAGGCCAGCAGCTCGCCGACGCCGCCACAAGTGGCCTTGCCGAGATGGGGATCGAGCTCCAGCATCCTTATTCCGACGCGACGTCGCCTCCACCATCTCGACGCCGTCCCAGAACACCATGCGAAGACTAGGCCGGGCGCTTCCCGGCGCAGCAGAGGAAGACCCCACGCCGCCGCCACGCCACCGGGGCTTTGCCCGGCGGCGCCACCGGCGGCGGCGGCGGGAGGAGGGGTGCGATGGGGGCTAGGGCTGGGTCGTGCGGGAGGTTGTTCAATAACACCAGGAGTTTCTTGACTAGCACCTATAAAGTTGAGGAAGGCTACAAGTCTGAAAATAATATAGGAGTAGCTAATTTACAGCGAAAGAGAAGAATAAAGGAATACGTAGAAACCCAAGTAGCAGACGTAATTCGATGACAAGCTACGGAAGCGGAAGCAGATTTGGTGCACGTGAGCTAAGCCTCCCGGCTCTCAGTTTTCAAAATATTTAAAAATTCTATATCTAAATTTTAAAAAATGTTATATTTATTCCATGAATGCATACACATGTCATGAATACTTGTGTGAAATTTTGGTAAAAATTACATTGTATTTTGAGCTATAGGAAAAACAAATTTGTGACTACGTACAAGGCCAGATATTTGTCAGAATTTTTCCTTTTTTGTATAGCTTAAAATACAATTTTTGTTCAAAACTCCTACCATACTTTCGAAATGTATATATGTATGTGGGAATTTAATTTCAATTTTTTTAAATTCACAAAATATAATTTTAAAATCAAGAGCGCTGGTGCTTATGTGCCAAATACACTTTTCGTAAGGCTACCTGCAACAAAATAGATACTGCTAAACAAAGTAATTCTCTTCCGTATTTCTGTGTAATCTCTCTTGATGCTAATTTCCTTTGGGCTATCGTTGGATCTTTTCTTTTTCATGACAGTGGATAGCACGTTCTTGGGTACATTCATTTACTGTTTTGACACGATGTGTTATATATGCTTAAAACATTTTGCATGCTCTTCAATATGAATTACAAATAATATTTGGTGCGTATATCATTAAAATCTCAATAATTTTCCAATGTGTGTAGATACACCCAGATCAATTTTTTTTCTCTATTCATTTGTGCCAAATTGTTGGTGTTTGTGAAGGTTACCTGTTTGATCAGTAATGATGTTGTGATTCCTCTAAATTATTTGTCAGACTATCCGAGAGGACGAGCTACCGGTTTGTTACTATTCCTGTGCCCTATAAGACAGAAAGTTAATAACCTAAACGCGTTACACAAAACAGCGGCATAGATAAGAATGCATACAGTTCTAGTGTCAGAGCGAGATGCAGGCGGCGCGTCGAAGCGCGCATGATCATCTAGTATATACATAAACTCACTCGTATGGAACGCACGAGCACACGTTTCTTCTGTAAAATGTAAATTAAACATACAAATCTCAAGATTTACCATGATAAACGTTTGGAATCAATACCGATGACACTAAGAAGATCAATGTATTCCAGAAAACCAAAACTGATCATGGGTGCATATGCACCCTATATGTATAAAAGATATTTCAAAAAGTAAAAAATTAGGAACAAAAATTTAGCATGTAGAGGGACACGTTCTATGAGTACACGTAAAGTTTCACGTAAAACCGACAATTTTTGTACCCTATGTAAAAAAGACAAATAATGTCTCGAGAAATAGACTATTTTAACACAAAAAATTTGTCTTTTTAGTACAAGACACAAAACATATCAGTTTTTTCTGAAACAACTTTGTGAATATGTAACATGTCAAGATATACACGAGGCATTTTTATTTGTATTTTTTTGACATTTAAAAATATATTTAATATGCATTTCAAATAAAGGGTGCATATGCACCCAGGTGTAGAAACACCTTGTCCGTATCTATGTATTCCAGAAAGAAAATAAACACCGAGAAGATCAATCTACTGCCACACATGTGTGCATAAAGAGAAAGTATATAAGACGCTCTTAATTATCATACAACATGGCTTAAACATATGTACAGGCGAAGACGGCCGACAAGCAAACCCAAATGCAAAGCGAAAAAGCAAATTAAAGCAGCCCAGTCCCACACATGCATGGCTGATGGCTTGCATGCATGCGGAGACGAGCTACTATGCACATATGCACGCACGCAGCACATACACCGCTTAGTTAAGAACATGGAAGAGTGGCTCGAGCGCCGCCTGCGCGGCGCGAACCGCAGGCACGGTCGCCGCCGGGAAGCGCCGGTGCACGAAGGACAGGATCAGGAGGGCCACGCCGGCGACCCAGAGCAAGAACCCCGTCATGGCGTCGGCAGCGCCGCTTGGGGGCGTGGCGCGAAGGAGGAAGGAGGCGGCGAGGAGCATGTAAGCGGCGGCGTAGGAGCGGAGGCGCAGCTCCATGCTGTGACCGTCGTCGCCGCCTTGGTAGTACTGCTGTGCCAGGGCCAGGAGAAAATCCTGGAGGAAGGCCACCAGAACAGCCATTAACACTACGGACACGTCGACCTTGTCTGTGTCACGTACTGTCAATTACACAAAACGAACTTTGGATCACAGCTCTGGCTGGTTCCGGAGCAGCTGAGCGCGTAGTATATATAGGTGGTTCGATTCCATATGGAATCCCATTGGACAGTGGTATATTCATTACTGAGATTCATGATACATGTTGGGGCCGTATATCCCAGCTGCGTCACCATGCAAAAGCTGGGTCAAGAGAAGATTCATGATACATGTTGGGGCCGTATATCCCAGCTGCGTCACCATGCAAAAGCTGGGTCAAGAGAAGACGGTGATTGGACCTACCTATTTGCCCCTTCGAGTTCCGAAAGGTCTCTTGGCTGACGTACTTCCCCAGCAAGTTCGCGGCGGCTGCTGCTGGTCTGGGTCTCATCAAAAGTCATGCATAATGCCGCTAGTATGGTATTGGAATGATAATTTTTTGGGACACCGATACTGCGCGAAACGTGCCAAAACTGGTTGTTCCACGGCGCCACGCAGCCTGGGCCGCACGATATATAGCCTCCAATGGTAGATGGAAATCCAGAAAGAAAAGAACATGGAAGTTGCCAGGGCCCACATGTATTTTACCTGGGCAACTTAACCTTTTTTTAGGGGAACGGTGGGATTCCCTCCCCATGGGAGCTTTATTGATTATCAAACACACTTACATTTTATTGATACAGAAAATATATTAATATTAGGAGATACCAAATACACTTAGGGTGTGTTTGGTGGGTCGGGGCTCCTCAGATATTCCCTGGTGATACAATATTTGTGTGTTTGTTTGGTCGGGTCGTGTCCCTGCGCCCTGCCGAACTGATACGAATAATGCCCCAGCGCCCTGCCCACGAGCGAAGCCCGAATCGAGCTTCGGTGCTCATCCCGGGCGCGGTCGCCCCGAAAACAGACCCCGCGGCTCCGGAAAAAAATCTCCGCTCGTCCCACCAGAATCGAACCGTCTCCCCCACCTCCTTCCACCCGAGCCGCACGCCTTCTCCTCCGCGTCGCCCTGGCAATCGCCGCCGCCGGTCGCCGCCTCCCTCGCCTCCTCCCTCGCCTCCCCCGCTTCCCCGAGACGCCGCCGGCGCCCTGAAGATCCTCCCGCTGCTCTCTGCCTCCCGCGAGACCCCGCCCTCTCCTTCGCGTCGCCCTGGCAATCGCCGCCGCCGGTCGCCGCCTCCCTCGCCTCCTCCCTCGCCTCCCCCGCTTCCCCGAGACGCCGCCGACGCCGTGAAGATCCTCCCGCTGCTCTCTGCCTCCCGCGAGACCCCGCCTCTCCTCCGTTGACGCCCTCGACACCAGATCGAGCCGCCATGGAACGGGGGAGCTCAACATCGGCGGCCATCTTTGAGAGTTGAGGCGGCCACCTCTGTACCTCGCAGCGCACGGGCTCCCTCCGACGGACGGCCGTGAGCAGCAGCAAGATTCGAACCCCGTCGATCCATCTGCACGTGTTCGATCTGCACGTCTCCGACGAACTCTGTGAAGGTAGTACCATATCCTACTCTTTCGTTTAATTTTGCTGCTCAATGCATTTTTGTCTAGTAATATTGCAGCAACATGATATGTTTGTGGGGAGTAAACTTGATCTGCTTGTGGGTACTAAACTCTGATAATTGCAGCACTATAACTTGTTATGGTTAGTAAGATGAGTTGTTGTTTTTATTTGTGATAGATGGATGATTTGGCAAGAAAACGGCGCAAACTTATTGTGCAAGCAGCCGGTATCGCAACTGTATTGGGTGCATACATGCTCTTTATCTCAAGGAGAGCTAGGAAACAAACTCCATTATTAACAGTAGGCCGTAGGATTGATATGGATATTGCTAGGGAATCAAACCTGAGATATATCTATCATTCTTCCGACATAAATTGCTCGAACCAGCTAAGAATGAAAAAAGCTCCCTTTTTTCGTTTGTGCAATTTGTTTAGAGAGAGAGAGAGCTATTGAAAGATAGTATTCATAACTCTATAGAGGAACAGGTAGCCATGTTTCTCCTCGTAGTTGGCCACAACACAAGGTTTAGAGCTCTACAACCGATATTTAGAAGATCTACTGAAGTAATTAGTAGATATTTTAAAGCGGTGTTGTATGCTGTTGGAGAGTTGAGAGCTAAGATGATCCGTCCTCCCTCAACCGATATCAACCATAAAATTGAGGAAAACAGCCGCTTCAATCCATACTTCAAGGTAATCTATTTTGAAGCTTGGAAAGCAAAGAGAGACGAAATTGCACAAGCTATGTGGGCAACCAGGGGGGCAGCTCAAATTTGACAAGTTTAGATTTGTTGTTGTAATGTACTATGAATATTTATGCTGTCATTTTTGGACTGGTTTAAGTCATGTGTGTTGGCTGAAATATATTTGTATTGTTCTTATGTGTGATATATATTACTGTTGTCATTTTTGGACTGGTTTAAGTCATGTGTATTGGTTGGAATTACTGCTGATATATATTACTGCTGATATATATTACTGCTGATATTACTGCTGATATTACTGCTGATATATATTACTGTTGTCCTGGTTTAAGTCATGTGTATTTGTATATTACTGCTGATATATATTACTGCTGTCCTGTGCTGCTGTCCTGTGTAGATGGCTGAATCTGTGCAGATGGCTGAACCTGTGCAGATGGATGAACCTGCGGAGGAAATTCTGGAGGAAGTTGCTATACCCAAGAAGGCAGCAAAGATGATGACTTGGACACCTCCTATGTCAGCATGCTTGATGAAGTGTCTCGCCCAAATAGCAGCGAAGGGTGTCAAGATGGATAAAGGATTTAAAGAAGTCCATATTACCAAGGCTGCAAAAGATGTGTCAAAACTTGTTGGTTATGAGGTGACTACCACTCAAATAACCAATCATCTCCGCAAATGGAAGACTAGGTGGCAGAAAATTGACAAATTGAGGACATTGAGTGGGGCGCTTTGGGATGATGATGCAAAAATGATTGTTCTAGCAGACCAACATTACTTGGATCACACTCTGGTATGTAAATACATGGTATAGTACTCTATATATGTGTTGGAAACATGCTGTTTTACTGCTGAAATCTATTGGAAACATGTGCAGGATCATGTTAAGGATGCTGAATTTCTGAACAAACCGCTTGTCAACTATGAATATATGGAAGCTTGCTTTGCTGATAAGCTCGCTACGGGTAAATTTGCAATGGGGTCTAATGAGCCTTTGGGGAAACCCATTGTGGTAGAGTGTCCAGGAAAGACTATTGATTTGGAGAGTGGTGAAACAAATGGAGAAGGGTTTGTGGAAGCTCAAGCCGCATCTCGCATTGGTGGTCAGGGTAGTGATGCAACTACCCCTTCACCTTCTTCTGGCTCGAATAAGAAGAGAAAGAGGGCTTCTATTTTGAATGATGAAGGTATTGACGCAACTCAGGTTAGCAATATGTCCGATGCATTGCGTTTTGTGGCTGGTGCTATCAATAACACTTGCCATGCCGAAACACACCCTGATTTATGCAAAACTATTATGGCTCTTACTGGTTTTAAAATGGACCAAAAGCTGGCTGTTTTAGATTATCTGACTGAGCATAAGGGAAAAGGTCTAAATTTCATGAACATGGAAGCCGCTGTTCGTGAAGCTGCATTCAAGCGCATCCTAGCAAAAAATCCTGATCTTGTTTGACTTGTTGTAGGATGATGCAATATTTCTTTTGTAATGCTTATGAGAACATGTATTATGTAGTATTATTAATGTAGATTTTGTAATATTGATCGCTGCACGCTGAATGAACTTTCATGTATTTTGGCTGCTATGCACGGTATGTACCATGAAGCGTACATGTACGTATTTGCTGAAAATTTATTCCATTTGGTGGTATATGTACGTATTTGCTGTAAATTTATTTCATTTGGTGGTAGTCTCACCAACTCACAGTAAAGAAGGTAACACCATCTTATCTCAAACAGTCTGCCAAACAATATCTCAGTCCAACACATCTCAACAGGCGCAGCCTAACAAACAACATCTCATCTTAACATATCTCAGCTGACCCGGGCTACCAAACATGTGAAAAAATCCCAGCTCAGCTCAGCTTAGGCTAGCTTGTATGATGAGAGATAGAGCATCTGAGGGGACCCGACCTACCAAACACACCCTTAGCCTCTGCAACGACGCACTAATAACAATACGGATGCACACAACAACAAAAAAGAAAAAAAAAGTAAGAAATAAAAGTCCCGCTCATTATTTCAGCTCTAGCAACAATAATACAATCACCACCAAGACAACACCTGAATTTCAGGCTCTCCAAAAGCGACGCCTCCAAGAAGAGAACAATGCACAAGCGCCGTCATCATCCGATCAAAGCTCTTAGGTTATCACCCTGAAGATAGTCCCCACTTTCAAAACAATGCCTTCAACAAGATCATTGCCAGGCACAACCAATTAAGACCAGACCTTTGATTTTCACCCTGAAAGGTAGGCCTCTGAACTTCACGTGTGCTGGCGCCCCCACTTTCATATTGCTGCTGCAAAGGCCAGAACACCAAGCAAACCCCTCAACCGGGCAAATACTTGAACCTCCATTGTTAGTCCTCTAATCCGGCATTTTCCGCATCTGACTTCACCATGGACGAAAATATCACTAGATGACAACACAGAGTTCGCACCACTCCCTCTAAAACCAAACGGTCGAAATAAAAAGCATGGGTGTGCACACGACCGAATACCACCCGATCCAGCAAACTCCATGCAATAGGTGCACTATTACATTCGCCGGTGGAGCCTTCCAAAACTCAACACTCCGGCCAGATTAAGAAAGATGTGCCTCAAGAAGGTCCTCATCTTCGCACAAGAGAAATCGTAGGACCGCCACCTTTATTAAAAAGTCGCGCCGGTAGCCCCCACGCCATCAGCCGACGGCAGAGAAGACGACGAACTGTCGGATTGCCGAATATGGAACTGGCGAAGCCACTCGTGGCCGCCAGGCGCAAACCGGAGCACAGGGAGCGACCAAGGACATGTCCCAACAAGACGCGAGAGGGCAATCATGGCCCACTAGACCTAGATTGGGCCCAGATCTGGCCCACGCCACCGCCGATCTGGGCACGGTGCGCCGCAGGCAGCCGTCAAGGCACCCGCGTGAGTCGCACGTCCAGCACCCCTCCGCCTCAACGCCTCCGCCGCAGCACCACCTGGCTCGCCCGGCGCCATCCCCCACAGACTGGGGAACAATAGGACGGGGCCGATCTGGTCCCTGATCTCCGCCTTTGGCGGGACTGTATTAGGGGAGCTCGAGGCGAGAAGATGGGGTGGCCTCCGGGATCGCCCAGTCAGGAGCGCCCTAGGAGTCAGAGGCGGCTCCGTCCGTAAAACCAGATTAGTTTCACCAACACACTTACATCGTTAATCAGAAAGGGCAAAATAAAACTAGGGGGTCATCGTTCCAAATACTAGAACTGGAAGACTGAAAACTAAATTTAGCCAACTCATGAGCTACCACATTTGCCTCTCTATAAAAATGCTCAAAAACAACCTTCGTAAAGCCTGAAACCAGGATATTACTCAGTCGTACAAGATTGATGCAACAGCAGTCGCTGTAAAGCCACCATCTTTCATCGCTTCCATGATCTCCAAATTATCAGATTGGATAGTAAACTTGTTACACCTAATATGCTGTGCAATGAGAATCCTTTCACGCAAAGCATAAGCTTCCGTTGTCATCGCATCCGCCATGAAAGGGAGGTCTTTTGTAGAGTATGTGCTAAAATACACTTACCCTTATGATCTCGGACAATAACTTCAGCACTTCCTCTTCCTACTTCAGCACAGTAAGAATCATCAACATTAATTTTTAGCTCACCTTCACTTGGGCAAACCTAGGCTTCCAATTTTCACTTAATAGGATTCTTCTTGGATCTCTCCAGTAATTTGTAGCAAGAGCACCAATGGATAGGGCTGATCTTTGAGTGGTTTGCACCTCCTCTCCCTGGATGATGTGGCGTCTCTCCCAGCAAATATACCAGGCACCCGTTAGAATGATCTCAGGTAAACCAACACCACCAAGTGGATCCCATTGGCCCTTGGTGCATATAATGTGCTCTAATGCCACAGCACCTGCTCTGTCAATAGAAGTGGCTTCATCAATTACTGCTTGAACACCCAACTTTTCCCACATGTATTTTACCTGGGCAACTTAACCTTTTTATCGCGGGACGGCAGCTCCAGCGGACGTTCCGCAAATATAATTTCCGATTTTTTATAAGTATGTAAGTCGATATGATGAACAAACGATGTAAAGCACCTGTAAGATCGAGCGTGCCAAAGCATATTATTAGGGATTGACAATACAACAGTTTGTATGTTTTTCAATTCAGGAACAGAAAAGACTTCATAGCCAATCAAAACAAGACAGTTGTACTACTGAAAAAGCTCAATAAAAAGGACTAATAGCCTGTTTTTCGTCCGAACAGACAGTTTTTTTTAAGACCACCTTGAGTCCACGATTCTCATTCTTCAGTAGAGGTTGCTAACGGCTCTATCATGTCAGACCACAAACATGAAAAGCCCAAAATCAGAACATGCATCCCCTGTAAGCCCAGAACACCTGTTCAATCTTCTTGTCCAGCAAGCAAAACACGGGTTAGAAGCCTCCAACCACTCCTTCCACGCAAAAGATGCCGCTGCTCCTCTCCGGTCGAGAAGCTCCGACAGGAAAAATGAAGGGAAAAGACACAAATCAAAAGACTAGAAACACAAAAAAAGAAGAAAGAAAAGGAAGTTCTGCAAGAAAACCTACTTTGAATTGCAGATTCTCTGCAGTCCAACGTATGCTCCTAAACTCTCTAACATGTGAAACAGTAGTTTTGTACCGTCATGTTGAAAACTAGTATTAGATGCAGAACTGTTTTAGCAAAAATCGTGTGTTCATAAACAGATGCCTGAGAGCTGTAGTTACACACCTGGATTAACACCTACTTTTGATGCACTCTTGTTAAGCTGCACTTCCCTGTAACACACTACACACTTAATACTTTTGAACTCACTGAAGTGTGTCATCTGCAGCAGCTCTTCCCCACCACATGTGCTTGAGAAAAAGAGGTGAATCCACATGAGCATTAACAAAATGAAGTTAAAAAATAAAACACCAAAAAAGCAAAAAAAGATGACTACATGGTACACCAAAAAGCACAAATCATGATGACAGTCTTGAGACATTTGACACCTTATAAAAACCCACCACTGGATGTAGGACAGATTTGAATTTAGGAAAAAGATACAAAGAAGCGCCGCACGCCTACCTTTCCGTGCGACGCGCGCTAAGATTGGTGAAATAAAATCGATCGCCCCCTAAAGGGCGGCCGTGTCTAGCTTATCTCTTATCCACTCTAGCCATTCCCCACCACACATAGTTCATCGTAATTTCTCTGAAATTTCCACGGAGAGCGGCGTCCGCCGCGACGAGGGCGAGGAGCCGGTCGCTAGCCTCCGTCGGGCCACCACTGGGCGCCGGTCGCTAGCGCAGGGACGCATCGGCCGGGCCGGCGCGGACGAGCGCGAGGAGGAGGCCGCTACCGCCCAGCGAGTGAGCCCGAACGAGGCTTCCTCTGCCGACGCCGACGAAGAGCACGCGTCGGGGAGGCCGTGCGTCACCGAGCGCGCGTCGAGGCCTCGCGCCACCGATCCTGCCTCGAGGGAGGCTGCAGCATACGAGTGCGACGGGCACTCGTTGCGCGAGGCCGCGCGCAGCCGAGCAGGCGTCGGGGGAGGCTGCAGCCGACGACCTCAAGGGAGATCCGTCCGGCGTCGCCATGCATGCAGCAGCGTGGCTGTCGCCGACGAGCGCATGGAGAGATGCACTCGGGGAAGCCCCCGATGAGCGCACTGCAAGGACCGTGCCGCCTACCGGTAAGGGCGAGGTGGAGGTGGTCGCCGCCGACAAGCAAATGTGGCATGCGCGCGATGAGGAGTCCGGCGGCCCACGATGATTGCCTGAATTTTTCGCCATCTGCACCTCTATCTGCTGGATGTTAAACCTCTTGATTTTTGATGGATCTACTCATAGTTTTTGTTTTGCATCTGAACTATTCCGTGAGTGATTTAACTAGTTACATGTGTCTTCAATTTTTGAAGAACAAGAGATTCATGGCACTATACAACGAAATTAGCAACCAAAATAGAAATTTGGTAGTTATGAATCTGGCAGTTAGTCACAGGGAATTTAGCAGCTCTAGGTGCTAGAATTTAGCAACGAAATTAGCAATTACAATAGGAATTTGGCAGCTATGCATTAGGAATTTGGAAGCTATGTGCTAGAATTTGGCAGCCGAGTCTTACGTTGGCAATTTTCAGGGGTAATAGGTGCTGTTAAATAATCTGATAGTTATGACTAAATAATCTAGTAGCTAAACTGAATAATCTAATGATTGGTCGCGATTTTTAAGGGTAATAGGTGTAGCTAAATAATGTGATAGTTATAGCTAAATAACCTGGTAGCTAGTACTGAATAATCTGATGATTGTATTTTTGAGTACTTCATTTATTTGGAAGAACCCGATAGCTAATATCAAATTAACTGATAGTTGTTGTCAAATATCCTGATAGCTTTGTCAATCTCAGTTTCTCATTTGCACAGAAAGTTATGTGAAATTTGGGCCTAATTAAAATTTAGGTCATTCAAGTCTTTTGCTATAGTGCTAATTAGTGGTGTGAAAGAGTACCGGTGCAAAAAAAAGTGATATCGTAGTGCTATTACTATGCCAACTCATGCATGCAAGAGAGCAGCGCTCGACCCGAAAAGGTAAAGTGCAAATACAGGCTAGGAGAAAAAAAGTGAAGTGGAGGATTCTCTTTTGGTCAGCCGCCGCACGGAGGCTGCCTGTGTGCGGCGCCGCCGGGTAGCCCGGTCCTTGAATTTAAGCTGAAGAAACTGAATTTTTTTTTTCGAGAATTACGGGGGGATTAACTTCCCCAACGCTTCTTATATTACTCGAGTGACTTGGCAGTCAAAACCGTTTGTACAAAGGATAGAGGGGGAGGTACATGGGGTGGGAGGAGAGAGCACAGAACTACAAGGCAGAGGACACAAGGAGGCTACGGATAGCATCGAGACGCCCCGATCATGGGTTTTGTATTTCCACCTCCATAAGGTGAGGTCGTCGGCCGCCCGCCGGAGGACCATGCTAGCCGTGGTGGTCTTGCCGTTGAAGGTGAGGTCGTTCCGGGCCTTCCATAGCGCCCACATGACCGTCGCAAGCCCTGCATGCCAGACATGGACTGCCGTCGTGGGCGGCGGCGGGAGGTCCCAGATGGAGAAGTCATCAGCCGGGATGGGGGTTCCAAGGTGACCCCACCCTCGGTGGCGATGGAGCAGTCGAAGAAGAGGTGGCGTCCGGTCTCCTGCATGGGGCAGGCAGCACACACGGCGGATTGTGCGCAGCCTTTGTAGAAGAGGTTGGCCCGCATACTGAGCCTGCCGATGTCGGCGAGGTACGAGAAGATCCGCACCTTCGAGGGCAGCCTGAGCCCCCACGACGTGCAGGCGGACACATCGGTGGCGTGAGAGGGGGAAAGCATGCGGTATGCCTCCCTGGTGCTGAAGGGTGGAGTCGAGGGAGAGTCGATGAAGCGAAGATCCTGCCCGTCGGAGAGTGTGTTTAGAGCTCACGATGCCAAGGACCTCCTGGAGCTGGCGCTCGGCGGCGGTGGTGAGACGAGGCTGGAGGTCAAGGCCTGTCGAAGCGACCACCGCCACTGAGGCATTCGGCCGGGTACCATGTGAGAAGAGCGCGGGGTACCGCTCAGCAAGCGGCTTGCCGGGGAGCCACTTGTCGAGCCAGAAGGCGGTGGAGGAGCCACTGACGACTGTTGGGGGGATAACCCCCGGTATGCCAAAGGCATGCCAAACCGGATGGTTTGAGCCATCAAGATACCGGTTTTAATGTTCTTGCCGGAAGCCTAGTAGGAATCCAGGAGAGCAAAGCTAAGCCGGTATCCCCAAAGGGGTATGCCGGAACCCGGTAAAGAAGATACCGGAAAGGAGAGCCTGTCGGCAGGACTGGTCAAAGATTCTCTTCAGAGCGAGAAGACAAGGATGAGCTAAGCAAAGTAACTTTATTCAGAGCCCTGGCGCCAAAGAGAGAGGTGACGGAGAAAGAAGCCGGAGGACGTCAGCCTCCACGATTAAAGAAGACCCCGGTGTCATCTATGATTATAGTAGCTTGGTACCGGACCTCTGTAAAGTAGTTTGTCCAGTCAAAGATGCCATTAGGGTTTCTTGCTCTGTAAGCCACCCTCTCCCCTATATAAGGAGAGGGGGCAGCCCTCCTTGCGGGCACGATGAAATAGAGGTAGACAGAACTTGTAACCATGCTGTGATCAATGAAGCTAGCGATCTAGTAAAGAGTTCTTCCTCTTGTCTCTCTTCTTGTATACCGGTCTCTGGCTGTGTTCTTGAGGAAAGCATCCGGAAGTTCTTCCCATCTAATCGCAAACCATCCCCCGAATCCTCTTGCGTCCATTCGGCCCCAATCTAAGCCATCATATGGCATCTGCTCGTTCACCACGACGACAGTTGGCGCCCACCGTGGGGCATGAAGTGGCGCTTGATGGAGTTCACATTCGGGCGGGCGTCCTCGAGATCTCCGGCGAGCGTACGGTGTCCGCGTTGGTGCAGCGCATCTACGCCATGGACTTCATCAACGACAACGCGGGCTGCTTCGCCAACGGCGGCGTCTTCCCCAAGAACGGCCGCATCATCGAGTTCGGCAGCCACCGCATCTACTTCGGCACCGTCCCCGTGCGCCAGCGCCTCTCGCCGGTGCTGGTGGCACCGGACCCGCCAAGATGGCTCTGTGCTGGCCGCGCCGCCGGCAGCGTCGAGGTAATGATGACCGGTGTGGCTGGTGCAGGAAAGGAGGTTGCGGCTGAAGGTGTCGGTCGCGCGGTTTCGACCCGTGCGGCTAAGCCACCGCTGGAGCGCGGCGCAGGCGCAGCGGGAGCATCATCCGCGCCACCGGAGACACCGCTCCAGGCGGCGATGAACGTCCTCGCCACCCCCATCGCGCAGAACATCGACCCGGCAGCGGCTCAGGCGGAGCTGGAGGCGCAGCGCTAGAAGATGCTGGAGAGCGGCAAGGACATCGTCAGGGCGCAGCGCGAGCTGAACCTAACCGTACGTGAGTATAACGCTGCCCATGGCTTTGCTTCTGTTAGCGCGCATGCTGCTAGGATGCCGGAGAACCGGCTAAAAGCTCGCAACCTAGATCAAGATTTGCGCAAAGAGATTCTTACCGGCAAGAGTGCCTCTGCATCTGTTAGCATCGTGGAAAAGCCTAAGTATAGCAGCCCGGATAAAACTATAAAAGCTGCTAAAGCTGCCGTAGAGCTGTGCGAGTCGCTTTCCGGAGAGGCTTTGGCAAAACAGCAAGAGCGTGTTAGAGAGCTGCTGGAAACTATTGAGCAGCAAAATGCTGAGCAGCTGGCTAAGCTGAACAAGGCCGCGGCCTCAAAATCCGCGCGTTCGACAAAGAATACCGGCAGCAAGTCCCATGGGTAGGCATCGTCCCCCCATCCGGATAGAAGGAGAGAAAAAGAGGTGAATGCGCAGCAGATGACTGTGTACGATCCGGTTCTTGCCGGAAAGCAACAAGCCGGGCAACATGATGCCGGTAGAAAAAGCCAAGGGGCAGAGCGAGGCTACGCCAGAGGCTATGCCGGAAACAATCATGCCGGTAGATATGAGACCGGGCAAAACTATCGAGCTGCAAGGGCAGCGTACGATGAGGAGGAAATAGATCCCCCAAGGTACCGGCAGGCAAGGGCCGCGGTGCCGGAATGTTATGATGAAGCCGATTCTGCAAGACCGGCAGCGTACCGGAACCCATTGGGAGAACGCCTGGGAGAGAGATACTTACCGGAACGGGATGCGAGGCACCGTCTGGATAGAGTGTACTTGTCAGAAATGATCGAGGAAGAAGGTCCTCCAGGTCCAAAGTGCTTTGGCCCAAGGATCATGAAAGAAAAACCACCAGTTCGCAACTTTATGTTGCCCCGTGACACAAAGACATACGATGGCACCACGAAGCCGGAAGACTGGCTCGCGGATTACGTGACCGCAGTGTACGTTGCAGGCGGTGGAGGAACCGTAGCAGGAGGAGGAAACCGGCGTTGGGCCGTGAGGATCATACCATCGTTTTTGGTTGGACCGGCAAGAATTTGGCTAAACAACTTGCCGGCAGGAAGCATAAATGGCTGGCTGGATTTTGAGGAGGCTTTTGTGAGCAATTTCAGCAGCACCTATCAGAGGCCAAACAGGCCGCAGCAACTTGCTCTGTGCGTGCAGCGCCCGAATGAAACAGACCGGGATTATCTGGCCCGGTGGAACACCACAAGGAACTCCTGTGAAGGGGTAATCGAGGCACAAGCCATTGCTTGGTTTAGCAGTGGATGCAGAAGAGGTTCACCGTTGTGGCAAAAGTTGCAGCGCAACATGCCAACAACGCTGGCAGAGATGATACGTGTGGCGGATAGCTATGCGTTGGGAGACCCAACGCAGCCGGCAGTGCAACCGGAGCCGGAACAGCTGCGCCACGAACAACACCGGGATAACCGGAACAACAAAAGAAGGGAAGATTTTCCGGATCGAAGGTACGGTCCACAAGCAAGTTGCTTGTGCAGGAAAACTACGAGGCCAGCGCGCCGAGGCAAAAACCGGATCGCAGCCATGGGCGGGTCCTAAGAAACAATGGGTGGAAAAGAAACCCCGGGTCCGTAAAAGAAACCGGCAAGAACCCGCAAAATACACCATGGAAGCTGCCATGGATCAACCTTGCCGATGGCACACACCGAATCCGGCACACCGTCAAACCATCTCGACGAAGGATTGTACCTGGACCAAGTACTTGATGCAAAAGGGGACGGTAAAAGATGCACAGCCACCACAAGACATGCCGCGGCAGCAGCAACAGCTACCGCCACCACCGCCACTTACCGGGGCAAACGCCTTACCGGTGCAGCCAAACCGGCAAGATGCAGCAAGTTAACCGGGTGGAGCAAAACGATAACCAACCACCTCCGCCGGCACCTTTAGGCCGGAATGTTTATGAAGATCCGCATCTGTGCTGTGTTGTCTTTGTCACTGAGCCAACAGACAGGCAAAGTGTGCACCGTCGCTCCATGGAGGTCAATGCTGTGATGCCGGCAGTTCCCAAGTACATGATGTGGTCCAATCAGGAAATTACCTGGTCATCAAAGGATCACCCTAAGATCATGCCGAATCCGGGTGGATATGCTCTTGTTGTGGACCCAATCATGAAGGGGCCACAAACTCGAGTGAAGTTCAGCAAGGTGCTGATAGACAATGGCAGCAGCATAAACATCATGTACAAGCACACCATGCACACGCTGGGCATAACAGAAAACATGCTTCAGCCAACGCGCACGACGTTCCACGGAATCGTTCCTGGCTTGTCCTGTGCCCCGATAGGAAAAGTTCGGGTGGACGTGGCATTTGGAGGACGTGACAATTGCCGGGTGGAAAATCTGGAGTTTGAGGTGGTGGATCTAGACAGTCCCTACCATGCATTGCTGGGAAGACCGGCATTGGCAGCCTACATGGCCACAACTCATACGGCTTACCTCAAAATGAAGATGCCGGCACCTCGTGGACCATTGACTGTGGTGGGAAACTATAAGGTCTCACTGAAATCGCATCTGCCGGATCAAACCTAGCGGAATCGCTGGTGATCGCGGAGGAAAAGAAAAGAATGCAGACAGCTGTTGCGCTGGCTCAGTCCTCACAATTGAGCTTAGCGGCAATGAGTGAAAACATGGGCTCACCGGCATTCAAGCCGACAAATGAAACAAAGGACATCGTGCTGGATCCGGCTTACCCTGAGCGCACCGTTCGTATCGGTGCTGGCCTTGATCAAGCATAGGAAAGCGCGCTCGTCAGCTTCCTCCGTGAGAATCGGAATATCTTTGCCTGGTCAACTGATGATTTGGTAGGTGTTCCGAGGGAGCTGGCTGAGCACTCTCTTAACGTCCGGAAAGATGCCAAGCCGGTGCGACAACCCTTGCGCCGGTTCGCTGAAGACAGAAGAAAGATCATAGGAGAAGAAGTAACCAAACTGCTTGTGGCCGGATTCATTGTGGAGGTCACGCACACAGAGTGGCTGGCCAATCCGGTAATGGTTGAAAAGAAGAAAGATGAGAACCTGGAGGCAAAAGCTCCGAAGGTGTGGCGCATGTGCATCGACTACACCAACCTGAACAAGGCTTGCCCAAGAGATCCTTTTCCTTTGCCACGAATCGATCAAGTGATTGATTCAACTGCTGGGTGTGAGTTGTTGTCCTTTCTGGATGCCTATTCCGGTTTCCACCAGATTCCCTTGAAAAAGGAAGATCAAATAAAAACTGCGTTCATTACCCCGCACGGGGCTTATTGCTATGTCACTATGCCTTTTGGTTTGCGCAACGCTGGTGCAACGTACCAGCGCTGTATGCAAAAATGCTTGTTTGATCAAATCGGAAAAAATGTGCAAGTCTATGTGGATGACATCGTGATAAAAACTAAGGTAAAAAACACCTTAATTGATGACATCAGGCAAACGTTCGATAACCTAAGACGGTTCCGGATGAAACTCAATCCGGCAAAATGTACCTTCGGTGTCCCTGCCGGCAAGCTGCTCGGTTTCCTGGTATCAAGCCGGGGCATAGAAGTTAATCCGGTAAAGATCCGAGCAATAGAAAGAATGGCTATCCCTCGAGAGTTAAAAGATGTGCAGAAGTTTACCGGAAGCTTGGCATCGCTAAGCCGGTTTGTAAGCAGGTTGGGAGAAAAAGCTCTGCCACTTTATGCTCTGATGAAAAAATCTGACACGTTCGTCTGACCCCTCAGGCAGACGCAGCGTTTAAGGAGCTAAAAACAATGCTAGCCACAGCACCCATACTGGCTTCACCTCTAGAAAGGGAGCCTATGCTGTTATACATAGCAGCAACAAACCGGGTTGTGAGTGTAGTGGTTGTAGTTGAAAGAGAAGAGGAAGGAAAAACCGTCCAAAGGCCGGTATACTACCTGAGCGAGGTGCTCTCCCTCTCAAAACAAAACTACCCTCACTTCCAAAAAATGACTTATGGCGTGTACATGGCCGCCACCAAACTCAAGCACTACTTTGAGGAGCACCCCATGAAGGTGGTGAGCGAAGCACCAATTTTCGACATCATGTGCAACAAAGATGCCAGCGGCCGGATTGCAAAATGGGCAATCCAGATATCACCGTACGTGCCGGTGTATGAAAGAAGAGATGCCATAAAATCACAGGCTCTGGCTGATTTCCTTGTTGATTGGGCGGAGATGCAATATAAACCGCCAGATCAGAGGATAGAAATCTTTGGAAAATGCACTTTGATGGATCCAAGCTCAAGGAGGGTCTAGGTGCCGGTGTGGTGCTTACTTCACCAAAAGGAGACCACCTCCGGTACGTTTTGCAAGTACATTTCAGGGCATCGAACAATGTCGCTGAATATGAAGCTTTGATCCATGGGCTTAAGGTCGCAAAAGAAATCGGTGCACACCGGATCATTTGCTATGGAGATTCAGACCTTGTGGTACAGCAGTGTTCCGGAGATTGGGATGCAAAAGATGCCAACATGGCCTTGTACCGGTTTCACGTGCAAAAGATTGCCGGATTCTTCGAAGGGTGTGAGTTTCACCATGTGCCGCGAGCAGAAAATGAAGCCGCGGATGCTTTGTCCAAGCTGGGCTCATCTAGGCAAGAAATTCCTCCCGGAATAGCTTTGGCTCACTTAAGAGTGCCATCGATCAAACCGAGCCCGGAATCAGAATCAATTTTTATACCGGAGTCACACGTAGTACCCATGGATATTGATGAAGGGAACCCGGGGACTGCTCCGGTAAGCTCGGGGACTGCTGTACCCATACCGGAAGAAATGATGCTGGTGGATAGCATGGAGATAGATGCACCGGTGTTTTTGGTTCGAGAGATACCGTCATGGGTTAAACCTATTAAGGAATTCCTGATCACGGCACCTTGCCGGTGGCGAAAATGAATCAAGGAGGATACAAAGAAGGTCCAAAGCTTACACATTCATCAACGGTGAGGTGTACAAGAGAAGCGTTACCGGTGTCCTTCAAAGATGTGTGGAACCGGAGGAAGGGAAAGAAATGCTTGAGGAAATTCACCAAGGAGAATGTGGGCATCATGCTTCATCAAGGGCGCTAGTAGCAAAAGTATTCCGGCATGGGTTTTATTGGCCCACTGCTTTGGAAAATGCTGAGGATTTGGTAAGAAAATGCAACGGCTGCCAGAGGTACGCCAAACAAAATCATACCCCAGCATCCGGTTTAAAGACAATACCGCTAACATGGCCATTCGCCGTTTGGTGCCTTGACATGGTTGGCCCATTCAAAACTGCAAGAAGCAGCATGACTCACATCTTGGTCATGGTGGATAAGTTCACCAAATGGCTAGAGGTAAAACCTATCGCAAAGTGTGATGGGCATACAACGGTGAAATTCCTAAAAGATGTCATTCTGCGGTATGGGTACCCGCATAGCATCATCACTGATAATGGAACCAACTTTGCTCAAGGTGAGTTCAAAAGGTTCTGTGAAGACAACAACATCCGGTTGGATTTGTGCTCAGTGGCACACCCTCAGGGCAATGGCCAGGTGGAAAGAATGAATGCCTTGGTGCTTTCCGGTATCAAGCCTAGACTCATTGATGCGGTGGAAAAGTCACCGGGATGTTGGCTCGATGAGCTACCGTCAGTACTGTGGAGTATAAGAACAACCCCAAACCGGTCTACCGGATACACTCCCTTCTTCATGGTTTATGGAGCAGAAGCGGTGATACCGACCGACATCATTCATGATTCACCAAGGGTACAGCTCTATACTGAGCAAGAGGTCAAAGAGGCCAGAGAAAATGATGTCGACTTGCTGGAAGAAGCAAGAGAGCTGGCTTTGGCAAGAACAGCCATTTACCAGCAAAACCTAAGACGCTATCATAACCGGAAGGTTAACCCGAGAGTTTTCCGGGAAGGAGATCTTGTACTTCGCCTGGTGCAGCGCACTGAAGGCCGGCATAAGCTTTTGCCACCATGGGAAGGTCCCTTCATTGTAAGCAAGGTGCTTCACAATGATGCATACTACTTAATCGATGCGCAGGAGTGGAAGAAAGGAAAGGCGGACAGGTCCGGAGAGGAGAGCAAACGTCCGTGGAACGTAGCTCTGTTGCGTCCTTTCTACTCTTGAAGTGGTGGTGTAAGAAGTTCCTTTTTGTACCTTATATGCTATGAATAAAAGATGCCGGAACCATGAATGAATCTCGGGGACTACCCCAACTTAAGTTGCATGTAACTTGTTTATTTTTTCAGTTTACCGGTTGCTTATTGAATGTTTTTTCTTTCCGGTTTAGTAGTGTGCTAAATCCTACCGGAGTCTTCGACTCTGCTGCTGTCCGCAAACCGGCTTCATGGCAAGCAAGATAAACCGGTAGGAGATAAGCACATGAACTGCGAAAAGGGAGAGCAGGAAAGAACAATCCGGAAAATATAACTAACCCCGGTTAAACCGGTTTTTTGCAAAATTTCAAAGTTATTTCTAAGTTCAAGAAGATGCTTGTTTGGTGAAAGAACCTTGTGCTCATACGCCAAAGAACGCCCAGAGAAGGCAGGCAGAGCCAAGGCAAAAGAACCAAGTATGCATCAAATTGGATGCGGAAACAATTGGGAAATCTTTGCAGTGCAGGATAAAAGCAGAACCAAAAGCAAATATGCTAAGGCAAACTTAGAAATACTTAGCTACCGGTATAACTTACCGGCAGGAAATGTTGTACCACAACCACAGGCAAACTTAAGGTTTTACATCATAAGCCCCGGCATACCGGGGCAGAATTTAACAAATATTGTCTTAAGGCAAGCAGGACCAACAGATATAGCAAGCAAACACTTCAAAGAGAATCATCACGCAGCAGGGGCTTCCGGAGGAGCATCGCCGGCATCAGCATCGTCCAGGAGCTCTTCTTCGGCTTCATCCTCCTCCTCGTCGAGATAGTCCTTGACGTCAGGAGGGGGAGGGATGAAGGTGCGCATGTCGGCGTACTCCGCGATGTGGTACGCGCGATCCTGCCGCTTAGCGGTGAGGATCGGGTCCAGATCCGTTTCTGCGTCTTCACGCACGCCGGTAAGGGCGTCCAGATCGAGCTCCGGGTACCAGGAGCAGGCGACGCGGAGGGCGGAGTCCGCTCCAGCGCGGGCAGCAGAGCACTGCCACTCGCGGATCCTCCTGCCGGCGCCCTTGAGACGGTCGCTGATGAGGGAGAAGGTGTCCGGCACCTCCTCGCCAGGCCATAAAGTCCTGTAGAGCTGGGTAGCTACATCAGGGATGTCCGACAGATTGCGGTCTATGGCGCGCATATGGGACACCCGCGCGTTAAGCGCGACCAGATGGTCCTTGGGCGTCCATGGCACGGTAAGATCCTCTCGGCCTTGGTCCTTGCGGCGCGCGTCGACCTTCTTGACAGCGTACCTCTGCGAGTCCGGAAAGAGGCCTGTGCGAAGAAAGAAAAAGGTTAAGGAAAAGAATCCGGAAGAAAAAGAGACCGGAGAGAAAAGAATCCGGAAGAAAAGAGACCGGAAGAAAAGATAACGGAAAGAAAATGGGGTCGAAGGAAAAAAGGCTCATATGCAGTAGTTAAAGTGTAAAAGAAAAGAACTTACGGTGGGCGAGTGTGTCGGTCTGCAGGATCAACTGATCGCATTCCTTATGCTCCTCCTCCAGCCGCGCGGCCTTCTCCTCGGCACCCTTCCGGGCCTTGGCCATCTCCTCCAGCTCTGCCCGCAATACCACAGTGGCATTGCAGGCATCCTCCAGAGCCTCGTCCAACTTGGCCGCTGCGTTCACTTCAGCGGCTTTGAGGGCCTTGGCGTGGTCAAGCCCCAGCTGAATGAGCTGAGACTTGAGCTCCTGGTAGCTGGTCTTGAGGGCGTTCAGCTCCTCCTGGTGCTGCCGGCTGAGCTGGTCCTTCTCCTCTGTAACCGGAAAAAAGAGTGTTAACAAGGTTATACTAGTAAAAATGAAAAGAAACCAGGTTCAAAGGAGAAAGGAGAGAATCGTACGTTGGGCGGCGGCGAGCTGCTCCTTGAGAGCATCGATGGAAGCTTCCGGGATCACTGTTGAACAGAAATTGTAAATCTCACAAGGAAAAAAGGTTTCCGGTAGCAAAGATGCCGGTGGAACAAAAAACTTACCTTGGCACTTGTCATGTGCCTCAGCGAGCTCCCGGTGCTCCCATAAGAGCTCCTCGAAGAGGGCCTTCCGAGCGTCAGCCGTGAGCTGTTCAAGAAAAAGAAGAAATGAGTTAAGTTTTGCCCTAAGAACAAAGTTCTTAACCCGAAACTCGGGGACTGGCAGTGCCGGTTTTGCGCGTTTCTAAGGTAAATTGTGTGTTAAGAAGAAGATGTTTAACCCGAAACTCGGGGACTGGCAGTGCCGGTTTCACGCTAAGTTCTTAAGTTAAGTTTTGCGCTAAGAGCTGCGCTCTCACCACAAAACTCGGGGACTGGGAAGATAGACAAGAGAGAAACCGGCATGAAACTAAAGAAAAGATAAAACAGAGCCGGAAACGAAGAAACCGGTAAAGATTGAAAGTTAGTAGAACGTACCGTCAGATTGTTCGTGGAATCGTACCACGCGCTGTCGAGCTCTTTTACGGCGCTGCGAAGCCGCATAAAGTGCTCCTCAGAACACCGATCCCCGACAGGATCAGGTGCCGGCAGCCGATCCTTGCCCATTCCGCGGGTCGCCGGAGTGATGTCCGCGGCGTTCCACTTTTGAGCATAGGGCAGAAGGTGCCCCAGGTCCCGGCCTTGGCGCTGGAACTCCGTGATGCGGCCAAGAAGGCCGGTGGCCTTCATGCTGGCACCTTTGGCGGCCTTGGAGACGTGCAGCACCAAGGGCTGCTGGCCGCCCGAAGGGGCGCTGGAGGCCATCGCCTTCCCCTTGATGAGCTTGGAAGGCTTGGGCGGCGGCGCGGTAGAGGCGGCCCCGGAGGTCTTGGCCGGCGGCGCGTTAGGAGCGGCCCTGGAGGGCTGGGCGCGAGGAGCCTCGGGCGGAGGCATGAGGATGGTGCGTGGAGAAGGGGGAGCGCTAGGAGCGTCACCCGTGTTGGAGCCTTCCGGCGCGGAAGATTCCGGCGCGGAAGTTGTCTTTTCAGGGACGGGAGGAGCAGGAGGCTCCGCCCGCCCGGCAGCTTCTTCTTCTCCGGCGCCGATGTTGCTGGCGCCGGTGTCCTGGTGTTCTGGGAGGAAGGAAAGATCCTCCTCCGTGCGGTGATCTGACGATGAAGGGGCCGCACGCCCCGAATTTGTTGTGCCCCCCGAAAGGGAGGCAGAGGTGTTGCCGGCACCAGATGGTGCCGGGCTTGAGCGAGGAGGAGGGGTTGAGGTCCTTGCGGATCCCTCAGAGCCCGATGGCCTTGGGCCAAGCTTGAGAGCGGGGCTGAGAAAAAGAAAAGACAAATGGTTGAGAAAAAGCAACCGGAAAAAGAACTTAGCAAAAAGAGGCAAGCCGGAAAATAAAAATTACCCGGAAGCGGTTGGCATCGCTTTGCGTCCGTAGCGGCGCACGCCCACTTCCTTCTCCCCCACGGGCTCCGTCCGGAAGCGCTTGGAGGGAGGAGCATGGCTGGAGCCGGCAGTAGATGCCGGCTGCTTATTCTTTTGGCCCTGGGCCATGAGTTTGTCCACAAACTCAGAGCCGGCCTCGGCGCGCAGGGGCGGCACGCGCTCGTGGATCTGTGAGTTGGATATGGCTAAGAAGCAATTCGCAAGAAAGCGATAGCGGCAAAATACAGGGAACAGGAAAGGAAAGTACCTCGAGCACGGTCAGGTCGTCAGGGCTTCCGGTTGGCTCCGGCGGGTCCCGGCCAAGGCGCGCAGCCGGAGTCTTCCCCATCTTCAGATCCTTCCAAAAGATGTAGGGATCCGGGTCGAAGGAGTCAAGGGCGCGTTTCCGGAGAGTTCCTCGCCGCTCTGCCTGGATGAGAGGGAAGCGGTCCCTGGCCTGAAACAAGGTAAAAGAGAAGGTTAACAAAAGCAGAAAGTTACCGGCAAAGACAACCCCAAATTGCGCAATCTCTTACTTCTTGAGTCGGAGGGTTAGAAGAACTGAGGGGAAGGAGGCCCCATTCCCACGCAAAAGGCATAGCAGTTTGACAAATCTGCTTAGCCTTGCGAACAACGTCCTTCTTGCTGAGAGGACGGCCTGTGATCTTGGTAGGATCGCCTGGGCCATACATCTCGCTCATCCTATGTGCGCGGCGCTTCAGAGGAAGCACCCGGCGCGATATGAAAGTCCGGATGATATCATCAGAACAGATGTTGGTCTCCTTCTTCAAAGAGGCCAAGAAGCGCACTACCCGGTTGGTTTCGGCGTGGTCCGTCCTCGGGTTGTAGCTCCAATTGGTTCTGCTGGGGGGCCCCGCTCGATATGGAGGAAGATTGATAAGATTGGCGCGGCCGCTGTTCTTCACATAGAAGAAAGTTCCTTGCCAGGCGCGGCAAGACTCGAGGCCGGAAAACTTAAGAAAGGTGCTCCCTTGGCGGGAGCCGACGATGCAAGAGCCGCACTCCACGGGCGGCTTGGGCTTAGGGATTTCCTTGCCCTGGACGGAGTTGATCCGCAAGTTGAAGAAGCGGGCAAACGTCTCACGAGTGGGACGAATGCCGATGTAAGCCTCCATGAAGGTGGCATAGCAAGAAAGATAGAAAATGGCGTTGCCAGGAAGGTGGTGAGGTTGAAGTTCGTAAAAATCTAGAAACTCCCGGAAAAAAGAGGAGGCAGGAAGGCCGAAGCCACGCTCAAAGTGAGCAAGAAAAACAACATGCTCATCGTCTTCGGGATCCGGTTCGATCTCGTCATCAGGAATCCGGCAGGTAACTCCTTCCGGAATCCTCCGAGACCGGAACAACCAATCGATCTCAAACTCAGTAACGTTGGAGCCCATCCAGGCTCCGCGGGTGATTGGGGAAGGCTCCTCGCCGGAAGATTGGCTGGAGCTGCTAGAGGCTTGGCCAGAGCTACTGGCTTCTTGGCTACCGAAAGCTTGGCTAAAGCTACCGGATTCTAAGTGGCCGCCGGACTCTTGGAGGCTACCGGATTCCTGCTGATTGCCGGAATCGGTCTCCATCGGATCTGAAGCCGTGGATTCACCGGAAGAGGGTCTACGGCGTTTGAGAGAAAGGGAAGAAGAAGATGCGGAGGAAGATTCCTCGTCAGACATCGCAAGGGTAGGCGAAAAAACAGGAATCCCAGACTTGAACCCCGCGTGAAGATCTACGAGTAAGAAGAAAACCAAAGAAAAAGAGGAAATAAGAACACCAAAGACCCAAGATCTGAAAAGCAAGCAGAGGGCGAGTGAAGCGAGATTAGTACCAACCTTGAGCGGCGCGGTCGCTGAGGGAAGTGTTTGCTGACGGTGGAGCGGGTCTGCGGTCGCCGGCGAGCACCGTCGACGGCGAGGCGGAGAAGCTCGCGAAGAAGCGCAGATGCGGCGGGCGCAAAGAAGTTGCTGCCGAAGATCTCCGCACAACGAAGTCCGGCGGAAGCACGGCGTGAGTTCGCCGGGCGCCGGAGCTTGAATGAGCAACGGCGGACGGAGAGCGGCGGTGGCGCAAAGGCGTGGAGCTCTGTGCGCGAAGGATGAGAATGCGAAGAAGATGAAGAAGTGTAGGATGACGTTGCATAGAAAACAAAAATTTTCCTACCGCGAACACGCAATCCAAGCCAAGATGCAATCTAGAAGACGGTAGCAACGAGGGGGTATCGAGTCTCACCCTTGAAGAGATTCCAAAGCCTACAAGAGGAGGCTCTTGTTGCTGCGGTAGACGATCACTTGCCGCTTGCAAAAGCGCGTAGAAGATCTTGATCACGATCGGTTCCGGCGCCACGAACGGGCAGCACCTCCGTACTCGGTCACACGTTCGGTTGTTGATGAAGACGACGTCCACCTCCCCGTTCCAGCGGGCAGCGGAAGTAGTAGCTCCTCTTGAATCCAACAGCACGACGGCGTGGTGTCGGTGGCAGTGTAGAAGTCCGGCGGAGCTTCGCTAAGCTATGCGGGCAATATGGAGTGGAGGAGCTTGGCTAGGGTTTGGGAGGGGTGGCCGGCCACTCTATGGGGGGCGGCCAGCTTGTGGTCTTGGGGTGGCCGGCCCCCTCCCTTGGCCCCTCATTATATAGGTGGATCCCAAGTGTTGGTGTCCAAGTCTTCGAATAAGACCCGAAACCAAAACCTTCCATAGGAGGGGAAAACCTAGCCCAACTAGGACTCCCACCCAAAGGTGGGATTCCCACCTCCCATGTGGGGGTTGGCTGGCCCCCTATGGTGGAGTCCACTTGGGACTCCACCCCATCTAGGGCTGGCCGGCCATGGAGGTGGAGTCCCTTGTGGACTCCACCTTCCTTGGTGGTTTCTTCCGGACTTTTCTAGAACCTTCTAGAACCTTCCATAGAACCTTCCGTGACATTCTATATATGAATCTTATTCTCCGGACCATTCCGGAACTCCTCGTGATGTCCGGGATCTCATCCGGGACTCCGAACAAATATTCGAACTCCATTCCATAATTCAAGTGCTACCATTTCAACATCCAACTTTAAGTGTGTCACCCTACGGTTCGAGAACTATGCGGACATGGTTGAGTACTCACTCCGACCAATAACCAATAGCGGGATCTGGAGATCCATAATGGCTCCCACATATTCAACGATGACTTTAGTGATCGAATGAACCATTCACATACATTACCAATTCCCTTTGTCTCGCGATATTTTACTTGTCCGAGGTTTGATCTTCGGTATCACTCTATACCTTGTTCAACCTCGTCTCCTGACAAGTACTCTTTACTCGTACCGTGGTATGTGGTCTCTTATGAACTCATTCATATGCTTGCAAGACATTAGACGACATTCCACCGAGAGGGCCCAGAGTATATCTATCCGTCATCGGGATGGACAAATCCCACTGTTGATCCATATGCCTCAACTCACACTTTCCGGATACTTAATCCCACCTTTATAGCCACCCATTTACGCAGTGGTGTTTGGTGTAATCAAAGTACCTTTCCGGTATAAGTGATTTACATGATCTCATGGTCATAAGGACTAGGTAACTATGTATCGAAAGCTTATAGCAAATAACTTAATGACGAGATCTTATGCTACGCTTAATTGGGTGTGTCCATTATATCATTCACACAATGACATAACCTTGTTATTAATAACATCCAATGTTCATGATTATGAAACTAATCATCCATTAATTAACAAGCTAGTTAAGAGGCATACTAGGGACTCTTTGTTGTTTACATATCACACATGTACTAATGTTTCGGTTAATACAATTATAGCATGATATATAAACATTTATCATAAACATAAAGATATAAATAATAACCACTTTATTATTGCCTCTAGGGCATATCTCCTTCAGTCTCCCACTTGCACTAGAGTCAATAATCTAGTTTACATTTGTAAAGATATAACACCTTGGCCTTCTGGTGCTTTATCATGTATTGCTCACGGGAGAGGTTTTTAGTCATCGGATCTGACACGCTCAGAAACGTATGTATTTTGTAATTCATTTGCGTCTCAACGCATCACTCATTTTAAAATGAGTCGGCATTAAATATGTTTGGTCTTCTGGTGGAACCTTAATTCCGCGGTCTGAAATATGTCACTAATATTGTCACACACAATATAGCTTCAAAGTTCTGACTCTGTCGGAAATACACCAAGTTCTCAAAGAACCTCTTGACTTAACATCCTATGTCATTGTCAAAACAATGACATACTCTGCCTTCTTTTGTAGATTCCGTCACAATATTTAGAACTCTTCTAAATCTAGCATAGACAACTTCTAGCTCATTGTGCTACCTTTTAAACAACACTTAGTCTAATTTGAGATTGAAATTATATTTTATATGTGACAAAAACAATATCGGTGCAACATCTTACAGCGATTTGTTTGTTATTTCTCCATACAAAACTATATATATATATTCTTGGTTCTTCTTAAGTACTTCAAGAATATTCTTACTATTTTTCAATGATCATCTCATGAATCATTCTGGTATATGCTCATAACATTTTAAAGCACAAGATATCTGATTGTGTACATATTATTCGTGATCTAAAATCACTCATGTGTTTTTACTCATTGAGTGTCAGATACACTCAAGTCTTGTTAAAACTTCACATGACAAGAACATCTTCTTAATATTTCTATATTGAACTATTTCAATATCCATTCTATGTACTTTGACTTAAACTTATTTTTGTGTTTCAATCTATCCTCATAGATTTTGACACTAAATATGTTTCAGTCCATATCCTTTCATTGAAGTTTAATTTTCAATGAAACCTTTTAATCAAGTATATAATTACATCATTTATAACCAACTATATGTCATCTACATAAGTATTATAAATATGTCTCAGCGCTCCCACTTAATTTCTTGCAAATGCAAACCTCTTCATCGTCTTTGATGAAATCAAAAAACTCTTTGACTATTTCATCTTGGTGAAGATTCCAACTCCGTGATACTTACTTCATCCAATTGAAGTTCGTATACCTATCTAGTATTCTACGGACTAGCAAAACAATTGGTTGTATCTTGTATACATACTTCTGTTAAGTAGTGTATTTTGCCATCCTACTAGCATATCTCATAAAAGAAATATGTAGTGATTACTAGAATAATCCACATAGACTATAAGCATTGCTACGGAAGATCTAATCTTATCGTAGTCAACTCTTTGAACTTTGTCGTAAACAACTTTTCAATAAGTTGAGCTTCTTCAAGGATATCTCATCCAAGTCCATCAATTTCATAGATCCATTTACTTTCAAAAAGTATTCATCTATCTTGGATTTCATGGCACATAGCCATTTTAACGGAGTCAGGGCCCATCATAACTTCTTTGTTTGTAGTTGGTTTATCATTGTTCAAAATCAATCCTTTGTCCACAAATCATTTATTTGATCACAAAGTAAACCATACCTACAAGGTTCAATATGTACTTCGATCTCCATGGTTAAAACACTTTGTAGTCATGGGAGCCATGATCGTTGTGGCCGCTTCCGAAACAAATTCCGATGCTGCGCTACTTTGATCATTATGCTCAGGTTCATAAACCTTATCAAATTATATTGTCCTCCCACTCAAATACTTCACTAGAAACAATTTCTTGGAAATAAGAAACATTGACAAACACTTTTGTCTTTGTCTCGTGGGAAGAATTCCCAATTAATTCTCTAGGATAACCAACAAAGACATTCATCCGATTTTGGTTGTAAACTTATTTACTTATGCTATGCATACCAAAATTTTAAGAAAAGACTATTAGGATTCATACCCATACCATAACTCGTATGGTGTCATTTCAACGGATCATGATGATGCTCTATTAAGTGTAAAAGCGGTAGTCACTAAAGCATAATCCACAAAAATATAATGGCGTCATAATATTTTATCTCATCATTAATCCAACAAGGTTTGGATACATCTCTCGGATACTTCATCATCACTATGATACTCCAAGAAACGTGAGTTGTAGAACAATTTCATAACTCTCTTAGATGTTTGCTAAAACTCGTAATTCAAATATTTTCACCATGATCCAATCATAGATATTTGACTTTTCTATTACGATGATTTCCACTTCATGCTGAAATTTATTTGAATCCTATTCAAATGTTTCAAACTTTTCCTTATTGAATATATCCAGATATATATTCAATTCATTGTTTGAAGGTTTTCATGAAATAGAAGAATCTCCCGCACACAACTATGCCTAGTGAACCACATACATCATCATGTATATTTTCACAAAGTTAGTTGCCCGTTCAACTCTTGGCCTATGAACGGTATTTTAATCATTCTCTTTAGAAAAGATTTGCAAGTGCCAAATGATTCAAAAATCAAATGACTCCAAAAATCCATTTGCATGGAGTTCCTTCATGCGTTCCTTTCTAACATGACCTAAATGGCGGTTCCACAAATAAGTGGAATTCAAATCATTTGCCTTATGGCATTTTAGCGTCAGTTTTATGTATGTGTGTTTCACCATTAAGATTTATAATAACTTATCCATCGTACATGGAGTAATGTCATAATTTGAACAACTCATTGTTTTCATTTGACCAGAGCAAAATAACAATTATTAAGTTCTTTATTATAAATTCTAAGGGCTAGATAGAATGTCAACGACAAACATAATAACACTTTATTTTTTTCCAGACGTGCAATTCTATTATATTCCTTGTCAGTCACTTAGGCCATTGTATTCTTGTATTGCATTGTTTTGTATGACACTTCATACCAACCAATATGGTACTAATACCCAAGAATTTCATTGTGTGACTTAACTAGGAATACAACCATAACATGTATATCATTTATATACACCTGAGCTAGACTTTCTAGTCTTTTCTTTTCTTTTGCCAAAATATCTTTTGCAGTTTCTCTTTTAGCTTTCCTCATTATTCAGAAAAACACTTCAACATCATTAACTTCTAGGTTTGTTGGTCAAATACCAATAACCTTGAGGTTCTTACTTTGAAGTTGATCATCATATGACAAGTGTTCCAGATTTCACTATTAGTAACTTTGTAATATGATGAACAATTTCACTCATAATTTTATCCATCATATCATGACGACTTTCCGAGACCATGTCTGTACATGCTAGGCTCGTAAAGTTTTAACCTTGGTATTTGCATGTGCAAATCTAGCTTGCACCCGTTTTATGCACACGTAGAATCTATCACACCCGATCATCACGTGATGCTTCGAAACGACGAGTCTTAGTAATGGTGCATATTTAAGGATGGTCACTTCATGGATATGCGAATATCGTTAGTGCCCCAATAGTTGGAGGATTGTGACGCCTTGCGTCTTCAACCTTCGTACATTCCCATAAAACTTATGAGTTTATGTAGTCTCACCAAATTATATTCTATCATCTTGTAATAAGGTCTTAGATATCACATATATCTCATACCTTGATTATTTCTGAAAACTAAATTTCCAGCTCCTTACTTTTCAAACAGATTTGAACTTCAAGTTTCACGGAGACAAGATAACTTTAGGTACTAATTGAAACCATAGCTCTTTGAATCAACAATGTGAGGTTTACTAAAAGTTTGCAATAGGACTTAATCAATTCTTGATTCTTTAACAATACGGTACCAATCCGTAAAGTTTCTTGTCAGATTTTAACAGTATTTCTATCTCAATAACAAGACTAGCGCATAGTAGAAAACGGATGCCAATTCTACAAATCAATTCAAAATACTACTCAGACTATGTTTATGATAATTAGTTCATGTTTTAATCTAATTACTAATGAACTCCCACTTAATACAACATCCCTCATAGTTGTTAAGTGGTACACGATCCAAATCCACTACACCAAAACCGATCATCACGTGAGATGATGTAGCTTCAATGGTGAACATCAACATGTTGATCATATCATCCATATGACTCGTGTTCAACCTTTCGGTTTCCGTTGTCCCGAGGCCATGTCTGTACATGCTAGGCTCGTCAAGCAAACCCAAGTATTCCGCGTGTGCAACATGGCTTACACCCGTTGTATGTGAATCGTTGAATCTATCACATCCGATCATCACGAGATGCTTTGAAATGACGAACTGTTACAACGGTGCATACGAGGGAAGAACACTTTATTATCTTGATATTAATGTGAGGGATCATCTTATAATGCTACCATCGCGATCTAAGCAAAATAAGATGCATAAAAAGGATTAACATCACATGCAGTTCATATGTGATATGATATGGCCCTTTTGTTCTTGTGCCTTTGATCTTCATCTCCAAAGCACGGACATGATCTCCATCATCAACGAGCATGATCTCCATCATCGTCGGCGTAGCGTCAAGGTTCATGGCACCGTCTTCATGATTGTCCTCCATGTAGCAACTATTACAACTACTTTGAAATACTACTCAACATGAAATTTAAAGACAACCATAAGGCTCCTGCCGGTTGCCACAATACAATAATGATCATCTCATACATATTCATCATCATATTATGGCCATATCACATCACCAAACCCTGCAAAAACAAGTTAGACGTCTCTAATTTGGTTTGCATATTTTACGTGGTTTAGGGTTTTCGATAGAGATCTAATCTACCTACGAACATGAACCACAACGTTGATACTAATGTTTTCAATAGAAGAGTAAATTGAATCTTCACTATAGTAGGAGAGACAGACACCCGCAAAGCCTCTTATGCAATACAAGTTGCATGTCGAACGAGGAACAAGTCTCATGAACGCGGTCATGTAAAGTTAGTCCGAGCCGCTTCATCCCACTATGCCACAAAGATGCAAAGTACTCAAACTAAAGATAACAAGAGCATCAACGCCCACAAACCATTGTGTTCTACTCGTGCAACCATCTATGCATAGACATGGCTCTGATACCACTGTAGGATGACGTTGCATAGAAAACAAAAAATTTCCTACCGCGAACACGCAATCCAAGCCAAGATGCAATCTAGAAGACGGTAGCAACGAGGGGGTATCGAGTCTCACCCTTGAAGAGATTCCAAAGCCTACAAGAGGAGGCTCTTGTTGCTGCGGTAGACGATCACTTGCCGCTTGCAAAAGCGCGTAGAAGATCTTGATCACGATCGGTTCCGGCGCCACGAACGGGCAGCACCTCCGTACTCGGTCACACGTTCGGTTGTTGATGAAGACGACGTCCACCTCCCCGTTCCAGCGGGCAGCGGAAGTAGTAGCTCCTCTTGAATCCGACAGCACGACGGCGTGGTGTCGGTGGCGGTGTAGAAGTCCGGCGGAGCTTCGCTAAGCTATGCGGGCAATATGGAGTGGAGGAGCTTGGCTAGGGTTTGGGAGGGGTGGCCGGCCACTCTATGGGGGGCGGCCAGCTTGTGGTCTTGGGGTGGCCGGCCCCCTCCCTTGGCCCCTCATTATATAGGTGGATCCCAAGTGTTGGTGTCCAAGTCTTCGAATAAGACCCGAAACCAAAACCTTCCATAGGAGGGGAAAACCTAGCCCAACTAGGACTCCCACCCAAAGGTGGGATTCCCACCTCCCATGTGGGGGTTGGCTGGCCCCCTATGGTGGAGTCCACTTGGGACTCCACCCCATCTAGGGCTGGCCGGCCATGGAGGTGGAGTCCCTTGTGGACTCCACCTTCCTTGGTGGTTTCTTCCGGACTTTTCTAGAACCTTCTAGAACCTTCCATAGAACCTTCCGTGACATTCTATATATGAATCTTATTCTCCGGACCATTCCGGAACTCCTCGTGATGTCCGGGATCTCATCCGGGACTCCGAACAAATATTCGAACTCCATTCCATAATTCAAGTGCTACCATTTCAACATCCAACTTTAAGTGTGTCACCCTACGGTTCGAGAACTATGCGGACATGGTTGAGTACTCACTCCGACCAATAACCAATAGCGGGATCTGGAGATCCATAATGGCTCCCACATATTCAACGATGACTTTAGTGATCGAATGAACCATTCACATACATTACCAATTCCCTTTGTCTCGCGATATTTTACTTGTCCGAGGTTTGATCTTCGGTATCACTCTATACCTTGTTCAACCTCGTCTCCTGACAAGTACTCTTTACTCGTACCGTGGTATGTGGTCTCTTATGAACTCATTCATATGCTTGCAAGACATTAGACGACATTCCACCGAGAGGGCCCAGAGTATATCTATCCGTCATCGGGATGGACAAATCCCACTGTTGATCCATATGCCTCAACTCACACTTTCCGGATACTTAATCCCACCTTTATAGCCACCCATTTACGCAGTGGTGTTTGGTGTAATCAAAGTACCTTTCCGGTATAAGTGATTTACATGATCTCATGGTCATAAGGACTAGGTAACTATGTATCGAAAGCTTATAGCAAATAACTTAATGACGAGATCTTATGCTACGCTTAATTGGGTGTGTCCATTATATCATTCACACAATGACATAACCTTGTTATTAATAACATCCAATGTTCATGATTATGAAACTAATCATCCATTAATTAACAAGCTAGTTAAGAGGCATACTAGGGACTCTTTGTTGTTTACATATCACACATGTACTAATGTTTCGGTTAATACAATTATAGCATGATATATAAACATTTATCATAAACATAAAGATATAAATAATAACCACTTTATTATTGCCTCTAGGGCATATCTCCTTCAAGAAGAAGGGGCGGTTGTGTTTATAAAGGAGAGAGAAAGTGGGTAGGGAACCGCTGGGCCGCGGCGGTTCGCCTCGCGGCCCGCGACGGTTCACACCTTGGGCCGCCATGTGGCGAAGGGATACACGCGAGAAAATGGACGCCACACGGAGGCGCACACGGGATCTCGAAGAGGTAGTGGGATCCGCAGCGGTGCATTAAATGGGCGCGCGGGAGTCGAAGCGATGTGACAACGGACACTGGCGCGTCAGTTACAGTGCGCATGTCTCTGACAGGCGCAGGGCCCGAAATATTCTCGACCTCGCCGAGGAAGCAGTAAAGACACATGATACCGGAAAAGAGAGATGCCGGAACGAGCCTAGCAAAGAGAAGAGAAAGAACAAGGGTGAAGGTGCCGGAACTAAGCTCAAGACATGAGTGATTAAACCGGTATCTTAAAAAAAGATGAAAACCTGGCATGGTCTGTAGGATAGAATCCTCCAGGCTATACCAGCTTCGGGGACTAATGTTGGGGGGATAACCCCCGGTATGCCAAAGGCATGCCAAACCGGATGGTTTGAGCCATCAAGATACCGATTTTAATGTTCTTGCCGGAAGCCTAGTAGGAATCCGGGAGAGCAAAGCTAAGCCGGTATCCCCAAAGGGGTATGCCGGAACCCGGTAAAGAAGATACCGGAAAGGAGAGCCTGTCGGCAGGACTGGTCAAAGATTCTCTTCAGAGCGAGAAGACAAGGATGAGCTAAGCAAAGTAACTTTATTCAGAGCCCTGGCGCCAAAGAGAGAGGTGACGGAGAAAGAAGCCGGAGGACGTCAGCCTCCCTGATTAAAGAAGACCCCGGTGTCATCTATGATTAAAGTAGCTTTGTACAGTAACTCTGTAAAGTAGTTTGTCCAGTCAAAGATGCCATTAGGGTTTCTTGCTCTGTAAGCCACCCTCTCCCCTATATAAGGAGAGGGGGCAGCCCTCCTTGCGGGCACGATGAAATAGAGGTAGACAGAACTTGTAACCATGCTGTGATCAATGAAGCTAGCGATCTAGTAAAGAGTTCTTCCTCTTGTCTCTCTTCTTGTATACCGGTCTCTGGCTGTGTTCTTGAGGAAAGCATCCGGAAGTTCTTCCCATCTAATCGCAAACCCTCCCCCGAATCCTCTTGCGTCCATTCGGCCCCAATCTAAGCCATCCTATGGCATCTGCTCGTTCACCACGACGACAACGACCGTGGCGCGGGTGATGCTGCGGTACAGCGGGAGGCACTCATGTACAATTTTGTCGAGGAAGGATGGTGAAGAAGTCGCGTCGCCGAGGTCCTGCGCTGAGTGTTGCCTGAACCAATTTCCAGAGAAGGGAGTCAGTTTGGTGGAGTTTGTGTATAAAGTTGAGGAGAAGGCACCTATTTTTCCAGTGGAGATCCTTAACGCTGAAGCCTCCCTCCTGCTTAGACAACAAAACTTTATCCCAGGAAATTAGGCAGCGAGCACCTGAGCAAGAGTCTTTGCCCGTCCAGAAGAAAGCGCGGCGCCTTTTATCAATACTTTCGAGCATACCCTGTGGAAGCAAATATGAGCACATATAGTAGGATGCAAGGTTATTTAGAACAACATTACATAACACCAGGCACCCTCCAGAGGAGAGGAGAAGAGCTTGCCACCCCGAGAGGTGGCGGTCGAAGGAGCGAATGAGAGGAGCGTAGGCGGAGATGGGAAGCTTGGTCGGGGAGAGGGGAAGCCCAAGATACGGTTGAGGGAAGGAGGAGACGGGGCACCCTAAAGTGGCAGCCATCTGCCGCCCGTCCTCCGGGGAGACATGCATGGGGATGAAGCAGGATTTGTGGAAATTGATAAAGAGCCCAGTCGCGGCGGCGAAGTCCTCAAGCACATCCGAAGGCCGGAAGATGCCGAGAGGTTGATGTCTACGCACGCTTCTATTCCTGTAGACAGTGTTGGGCCTCCAAGAGCAGAGGTTTATAGAACAGCAGCAAGTTTCCCTTAAGTGAATCACCCAAGGTTTATCGAACTCAGGGAGGTAGAGGTCAAAGATATCCCTCTCAAGCAACCCTGCAATTAAGATACAAGAAGTCTCTTGTGTCCCCAACACACCTAATACACTTGTCAGATGTATAGGTGCACTAGTTCGGCGAAGAGATAGTGAAATACAAGTATAATGGATGATTGTAAGTAGTAATTGCAATCTGAAATAAAGATGGCAGCAAGCAAACATGTAACAGAACTTGTTGGAAATAGTGTTTCAATGCTTACAAACAAGGCCTAGGGATCCTACTTTCACTAGTGGACACTCTCAACATTGATCACATAACTGAATAAATAAATGTTACTTTCTACACTCTCTTGTTGGATAACAAACACCATTCATTGTGTAGGGCTACAAAAGCACACCTCAAGCCGGAGTAAACAAGCTCCACAACATCCGAAGTTCATATTAGAGTAACCTCTAGAGTGCATAATAGACCGTTGCAATTTATACCGAGTACTAACATAGCATACACACTGTCAACAATAGCTATGAAAGGGGGAATAGATCGCATCAATACTATCATAGTAATAGTTAACTTCATAATCTACAAGAGATTACAATCATAACCTACGCCAAGTACTACATGATGCACACACTATCAACATTACATCATGGAGGAGGAATAGACTACTTTAATAACATCACTAGAGTAGCACATAGATTAATAGTGATACAAAGCTCATGATCACATAAAGATCACACCATGGGAGAGAGAGAGATGAACCACATAGCTACCGGTAGAGCCCTCAGCCTCGGGGGAGAACTACTCCCTCCTCATCATGGGAGACAGCAGCGGCGATGAAGATGGCGGTGATGTCGATGGAGATGACTCCGGGGACAATTCCCCGTCCCGGCGGCGTGCCGGAACAGAGACTTCTGTCCCCCGAACTTGGCTTCGCGATGGCGGCGGCGTCCCAGGAGTCTTTCTGGAGTTTCGTCAATTATTGTAGGGTTTTCACGTCATGAGAGATTATATAGGCGAAGAGGCGGCGCAAGGGGGTGCCTGGGGGGCTCCCTCCCCACATCTGGGCGCGGCCAGGGGGCCACCCGCGCCGCCTTATGGTGTGGGTCCCCTGGGCCTCCTCTCCGGCTCCCCTTCGGTGTTCTGGTACGTCTCGGTGAAATAAGATGTTTGGCTTTTGTTTCGTCGAATTCCGAGAATATTGCCCGAACAGCCTTTCTGGAACCAAAAACAGCAGAAAACAGGAACTGGCACCTCGGCATCTTGTTAATAGGTTAGTTCCGGAAAATGCATAAAATCATTATAAAGTATGAACAAAACATGTAGGTATTGTCATAAAACTAGCATGGAACATCAGAAATTATAGATACGTTGGAGACGTATCAAGCATCCCCAAGCTTAGTTCCTACTCGCCCTCGAGTAGGTAATCGATAACAAGGATAATTTCTGAAGTGACATGCTACCAACATAATCTTAATCAATACTATTGTAAAGCATGTGAAGTGAATGAAGTGATTCGAAGCAATAGTAAAGATAATGACTAAACAACTGAATCATATAGCAAAGACTTTTCATGAATAGTACTTTCAAGACAAGTATCAATAAGTCTTGCATAAGAGTTAACTCATCAAGCAATAGATTCTCAATAGAAGGTTTTGAAGCAACACAAAGGATGATTAAGTTTCAGCAATTGCTTTCAACTTGTAACATGTATATCTCATGGATAATTGTCAACATAAAGCAATATAACAAGTGCAATAGGTAAACATGTAAGAATCAATGCACACAGTTGACACAAGTGTTTGCTTCTAAGATGGAAAGAATTAGATAAACTGACTCAACATAAAGTAAAAGAAAGGCCCTTCGCAGAGGGAAGCATGGATTACTATTTTTGTGCTAGAGCTTTTATTTTGAAAACATATAAACAATTTTGTGAACGGTAATAATAATTCATATGTGTCATGCATAAGACATCCTATAAGTTGCAAGCCTCATGCATAGAATACCAATAGTGCTCGCACCTTGTCCTAATTAGCTTGGATTTACATGGATTATCATTGCATAACATATGTCTCAACCAAGTGTCACAAAGGGGTACCTCTATGCCGCCTGTACAAAGGTCCAAGGAGATAGATCGCATTTGATTTCTCAGTTTTGATAGATCTCAACTTGAGTACATCCATACCGGGACAACATAGAAAATAGATAATGGACTCCTCTTTAATGCATAAGCATTCAACAACAGATAATATTCTCATAAGAGATTGAGGATTAATGTCCAAACTGAAACTTCCACCATGATACATGGCTTCGGTTAGCGGCCCAATGTTCTTCTTTAACAATATGCATACTCAAACCATTTGATCATGATAAATCACCCTTACTTCAGACAAGACGAACATGCATAGCAACTCACATGATATTCAACAAAAGTGTAATAGTTGATTGCGTCCCCAGAAACATGGTTACCGCTCAACAAGCAACTTATAAGAAATAAGATACATAAGCTACATATTCTTTACCACAATAGTTTTTAAGGCTATTTTCCCATGAGCTATATATTGCAAAGACAAGGAATGAAATTTTAAAGGTAGCACTCAAGCAATTTACTTTGGAATGGCAGAGAAATACCACATAGTAGGTAGGTATGGTGGACACAAATGGCATAGGTTTTGGCTCAAGGTTTTGGATGCACGAGAAAAATTCCCTCTCAGTACAAGGCTTTGGCTAGCAAGGTTGTTTGAAGCAAACACAAGTATGAACCGGTACAAAAAAACTTACAAAAGAACATATTGCAAGGATTATAAGACTCTACACTGTCTTCCTTGTTGTTCAAACACTTCACCAGAAAATATCTAGACTTTTAGAGAGACCAATCATGCAAACCAAATTTCAACAAGCTCTATGGTAGTTCTTCATTAATAGGTGCAAAGTACATGATGCAAGAGCTTAAATATGATCTATTGAGCAAAACAATTGCCAAGTATCAAATTATTCAAGACCATATACCATTTACCACATGAAGCATTTTCTGTTTCCAACCATATAGCAATTAAGGAACGGTTTTCAACTCCGCCATGAACATTAAAAGTAAAAGCGAAGAACACTAGTGTTCATATAAAAGCGGAGCGTGTCTCTCTCCCACACAAGGTATGATCCAATTTATTCAGAGAACTAAGATAACAAAATGAAAATAAAAGCACACAGACGCTCCAAGTAAAGTAGATAAGATGTGACGGAATAAAAATATAGTTTCACTAGAGGTGACCTGATAAGTTGTTGATGAAGAAGGGGATGCCTTGGGCATCCCCAAGCTTAGACGCTTGAGTCTTCTTGAAATATGCAGGGATGAACCACGGGGGCATCCCTAAGCTTAGACTTTTCACTCTTCTTGATCATATTGTATCATCCTCCTCTCTTGATCCTTGAAAACTTCCTCCACACCAAACTCAAAACAATCTTATTAGAGGGTTAGTGCATAATCAAAAATTCACATGTTCAGAGGTAACACAATCATTCCTAACACTTCTGGACATTGCCGAAAGCTACTGAAAGTTAATGGAACAAAGAAATCCACTCAACACAGTAAAAGAGGCAATGTGAAATAAAAGGCAGAATCTGTCAAAACAGAACAGTCTGTAAAGATGAATTTTTTAGAGGCACTTAACAGGCTCAGATGAAAAAGCTCAAAACTAATGAAAGTTGCATACATATCTGAGGATCACGCACGTAAATTGGCAGAATTTTTTGATTCTTCTACAGAGAGATCTACTCAAATTCGTGACAGGTAGAAATCTGTTTCTGCGCAGCAATCCAAATCTAGTATCAACTTTACTATTAGAGACTTTACTTGGCACAACAATGCAATAAAGTAAAGATAAGGAGAGGTTGCTATAGTAGTAATAACTTCCAAGACACAACAAAACAGTAGCAAAATAAAAACATGGGTTATCTCCCAAGAAGTGCTTTCTTTATAGCCATTAAGATGGGCTCAGTAATTTTAATGATGCTCATATAAGGATGAGAGTTGAAGCAAAGAGAGCATCAAAAAGCAAGTGTGAAACAAATTTAAGCCTAACCCGCTTCCTATGCATAGGAATCTTGTACACAAATAAATTCACGAGGAGCAAAGTGACAAGCATAGGAAGATATAACACGAGTAACTTCAAGATTCTCAACATAAAGAGGGGAAACTTAATATTATTAAAATGCATATAACCATGTTTCCTTCTCTCATAATAACTTTCAGTAGCATCATGAACAAACTTAACAATATAACTATCACATGAAACATTCTTATCATGAGCTACATGCATAAAATTATTACTCTCCACATAAGCATAGTCATTACTATTAATTGTAGTGGGAGCAAATTCAATAAAATAGCTATCATTATTATTCTCATCACCATAATCATCATATATAGGAGGCATATTGTAATCATAATTAGTCTTCTCCTCAATAGTAGGTGGACTGAAAATATGATAGTCATCATTGTAATCATCATATATAGGAGGTAAAGTATCATCAAAGTAAATTTTCTCCTCCATGCTTGGGGGACTAAAAATATCATGCTCCTCAAAACTAGCTTCCCCAAGCTTAGAATTTCCCATAGCATTAGCAACAATGGTGTTCAAAGCATTCATACTAATAACATTGCCTTTAGCATGCATATAAAGTTCCATAGGTTTTTTAATTTTCTCTTCAAACACCTCATGTCCTAACTCAAGATAAAGTTCATAAAGATCTCTAATTTTTTTGTTGTTTTCCATTAAGCCTAACTAGTGAAATAAAAACAAGACAAAAAGATATAATTGCAGGATCTAAAGGAAATAGCTTCGAGCACTCACACACCGGCAACAGTGCTAGGAAATAGCTTAGTAGTCGGAGGATGTGAATACCTTTTACCTTACCTCCCCGGCAATGGCGCCAGAAAATAGCTTGATGTCTACGCACGCTTCTATTCCTGTAGACAGTGTTGGGCCTCCAAGAGCAGAGGTTTGTATAACAGCAGCAAGTTTCCCTTAAGTGAATCACCCAAGGTTTATCGAACTCAGGGAGGTAGAGGTCAAAGATATCCCTCTCAAGCAACCCTGCAATTAAGATACAAGAACTCTCTTGTGTCCCCAACACACCTAATACACTTGTCAGATGTATAGGTGCACTAGTTCGGCGAAGAGATAGTGAAATACAAGTATAATGGATGATTGTAAGTAGTAATTGCAATCTAAAATAAAGATGGCAGCAAGCAAACATGTAACAGAACTTGTTGGAAACGGTGTTTCAATGCTTAGAAACAAGGCATAGGGATCCTACTTTCACTAGTGGACACTCTCAACATTGATCACATAACTGAATAAATAAATGCTACTTTCTACACTCTCTTGTTGGATAACAAACACCATTCATTGTGTAGGGCTACAAAAGCACACCTCAAGCCGGAGTAAACAAGCTCCACAACATCCGGAGTTCATATTAGAGTAACCTCTAGAGTGCATAATAGACCGTTGCAATTTAGACCGAGTACTAACATAGCATACACACTGTCAACAATAGCTATGAAAGGGGGAATAGATCGCATCAATACTATCATAGTAATAGTTAACTTCATAATCTACAAGAGATTACAATCATAACCTACGCCAAGTACTACATGATGCACACACTGTCAACATTACATCATGGAGGAGGAATAGACTACTTTAATAACATCACTAGAGTAGCACATAGATTAATAGTGATACAAAGCTCATGATCACATAAAGATCACACCATGGGAGAGAGAGAGATGAACCACATAGCTACCTGTAGAGCCCTCAGCCTCGGGGGAGAATGATGTCTACTCACGCTTCTTTTCCTGTAGACAGTGTTGGGCCTCCAAGAGCAGAGGTTTGTAGAACAGCAGCAAGTTTTCCCTTAAGTGGATCACCCAAGGTTTATCGAACTCAGGGAGGAAGAGGTCAAAGATATCCCTCTCAAGCAACCCTGCAATCACGATACAAGAAGTCTCTTGTGTCCCCAACACACCCAATACACTTGTCAGATGTATAGGTGCACTAGTTCGGCGAAGAGATAGTGAAATACAAGTAGTATGAATGAATATGAGCAGTAGTAACGGCGCCAGAAAATAGCTTGCTGGCGTGCAGTTGATGGTAGTAATATTGCAGGAAGTAAAGATGCAGTAAAACAGTAAATAAGCGATGATTGTAGTATTTGGAAACAAGGCCTAGGGATCATACTTTCACTAGTGGACTGATGGCGTGTAACTCACACGTTCGTTGGGAACCCCAAGAGGAAGGTATGATGCGCACAGCAGCAAGTTTTCCCTCAGAAAGAAACCAAGGTTTATCGAACCAGGAGGAGCCAAGAAGCACGTTGAAGGTTGATGGCGGCGGGATGTAGTGCGGCGCAACACCAGTGATTCCGGCGCCAACGTGGAACCTGCACAACACAACCAAAGTACTTTGCCCCAATGAAACAGTGAGGTTGTCAATCTCACTGGCTTGCTGTAACAAAGGATTAACCGTATTTTGTGGAAGATGATTGTTTGCAGAAAACAGTAGAACAAGTATTGCAGTAGATTGTATTTCAGTAAAGAGAATTGGACCGGGGTCCACAGTTCACTAGAGGTGTCTCTCCCATAAGACAAACAGCATGTTGGGTGAACAAATTACAGTTGGGCAATTGACAAATAAAGAGAGCATGACCATGCACATACATATCATGATGAGTATAGTGAGATTTAATTGGGCATTACGACAAAGTACATAGACCGTCATCCAACTGCATCTATGCCTAAAAAGTCCACCTTCAGGTTATCATCCGAACCCCCTCCAGTATTAAGTTGCAAACAACAGACAATTGAATTAAGTATGGTGCGTAATGTAACTAGTGACTACATCCTTGAACATAGCACTAATGTTTTATCCCTAGTGGCAACAGCACAACACAACCTTAGAACTTTCTGTCACTGTCCCAGGTGTCAATGCAGGCATGAACCCACTATCGAGCATAAGTACTCCCTCTTGGAGTTACAAGCATCTACTTGGCCAGAGCATCTACTAGTAACGGAAAGCATGCAAGATCATAAACAACACATAAGCATAACTTTGATAATCAACATAACAAGTATTCTCTATTCATCGGATCCCAACAAACGCAACATATAGAATTACAGATAGATGATCTTGATCATGTTAGGCAGCTCACAAGATCCGACAATGATAGCACAATGGGGAGAAGACAACCATCTAGCTACTGCTATGGACCCATAGTCCAGGGGTAGACTACTCACACATCACACCGGAGGCGACCATGGCGGCGTAGAGTCCTCCGGGAGATGATTCCCCTCTCCGGCAGGGTGCCGGAGGCGATCTCCTGGATCCCCCGAGATGGGATCGGCGGCGGCGGCGTCTCTGGAAGGTTTTCCGTATCGTGGTTCTCGGTACTGGGGGTTTCGTCACGGAGACTTTTTATAGGCGGAAGGGCAGGTCAAGAGGTGGCACGGGGGCCCCACACTACAGGCCGGCGCGGCCAAGGGGGGGCCGCGCCGCCCTATAGTGTGGCCCCTCCGTGGCCCCTCTTCGTCTCTCCTTCGGACTTCTGGAAGCTTCGTGAGAAAATAGGCCCCTGGGCTTTGATTTCGTCCAATTCCGAGAATATTTCCTTACTAGGATTTCTGAAACCAAAAACAGCAGAAAACAGCAACTGGCACTTCGGCATCTTGTTAATAGGTTAGTTCCAGAAAATGCACGAATATGACATAAAGTGTGCATAAAACATGTAGATAACATCAATAATGTGGCATGGAACATAAGAAATTATCGATACGTCGGAGACGTATCATGGACACTCTCAACATTGATCACATAACTGAATAAACAAATACTACTTTCTCTACACTATCTTGTTGGATGACTAACACCATTCATTGTGTAGGGCTACAAGAGCTCCCTCAAGCCGGAGTTAACAAGCGCCACAACATTCGGTGTTCATATTTAAGTAACCTTAGAGTGCATAATAGATCATTGCAATTTAGACCGAGAACTAACATAGCGCACACACTGTCACCATTACACTATGAAAGGGGGAATAGATCACATCAATACTATCATAGTAATAGTTAACTCCATAATCTTCAAGAGATTACAATTATAACCTACGCCAAGAACTACATGATGCACACACTGTCACCATTACATCATGAAGGAGGAATAGACTACTTTAATAACATCACTAGAGTAGCACATAGATGATATTCAACTAGATCACAAAGCTCATGATCACATAAAGATCACATGGGAGAGAGAGATGAACCACATAGCTACCGGTACAGCCCTTAGCCTCGAGGGAGAACTACTCCCTCCTCATCATAGGAGACAGCAGCGGCGATGAAGATGGCGGTGATGTCGATGGAGAAGCCTTCCGGGGGCACTTCCCCGTCCCGACGGCGTGCCGGAACAGAGACTTATGTCCCCCGAATCTTGGCTTCACGATGGCGGCGGCTCTGGAAGGTTTCTCGTACCGTGGCTTATTCTTTTAGGGTTTTCGCGACGGAGTCCTTAAGTAGGCGGAAGGGCAGCCTCGGAGGGGCCCTGGTGGGGCCACACACTAGGGGGGCGCGCCCCACCCCTTGGCCGCGCCGCCCTGGCGTGTGGGGCCCCTGGCTCCCCTCTGGTCTCTCTCCGGTGTTCTGGAAGCTTCGTGGAAAAATAAGATACTGGGCGTTGATTTCGTCCAATTCCGAGAATATTTCCTTACTAGGATTTCTGAAACCGAAAACGGCAGAAAACAGGAACTGGCACTTCGGCATCTCGTTAATAGGTTAGTTCCGGAAAACGCATCAAAACGATATAAAGTGTGAACAAAACATGTAGGTATTGTCATAAAACTAGCATGGAACATAAGAAATTATCGATACGTTGGAGACGTATCATCATCCCCAAGCTTAGTTCCTACTCGCCCTCGAGTAGGTAAACGATAACAAGGATAATTTCTGAAGTGATATGCTATCATAATCTTGATCATACTATTGTAAAGCATATGAGATGAATGAAGTGATTCAAAGCAATGGTAAAGACAATGAGTAAACAACTGAACCATATAACAAAGACTTTTCATGAATAGTACTTTCAAGACAAGCATCAATAAGTCTTGCATAAGAGTTAATTCATAAAGCAATAGATTCTTAGTAGAAGGTATTGAAGCAACACAAAGGATGATTAAGTTTCAGCAATTGCTTTCAACTTGTAACATGTATATCTCATGGATAGTTGTCAACATAAAGCAATATAACAAGTGCAATAAGTAAACATGTAAGAATCAATGCACACAGTTGATACAAGTGTTTGCCTCTAAGATAGAAAGAAGTAGGTAAACTGACTCAACATAAAGTAAAAGAATGGCCCTTCGCAGAGGGAAGCATGGATTACTATTTTTGTGCTAGAGCTTTTATTTTGAAAACATAGAAGCAATTTTGTCAACGGTAGTAATAAAGCATATGCGTTATGTATAAGATATCCTATAAGTTGCAAGCCTCATGCATAGATTACCAATAGTGCTCGCACCTTGTCCTAATTAGCTTGGATTAACATGGATTATCATTGCATAGCATATGTTTCAACCAAGTGTCACAAAGGGGTACCTCTATGCTGCCTGTACAAAGGTCTAAGGAGAAAGTTCGCATTGGATTTCTCGCTTTTGATTATTCTCAACTTAGACATCCATACCGGGACAACATAGACAACAGATAATGGACTCCTCTTTAATGCATAAGCATTCAACAACAGTTAATATTCTCATAAGATATTGAGTATTTGTGTCCAAACTGAAACTTCCACCATGATTCATGGCTTTAGTTAGCGGCCCAATGTTCTTCTCTAACAATATGCATACTCAAACCATTTGATCATGAAAATCGCCCTTACTTCAGACAAGACGAACATGCATAGCAACTCACATGATATTCAACAAAGGTGTAAAAGTTGATGGCGTCCCCAGAAACATGGTTATCGCTCAACAAGCAACTTATAAAAAATAAGATACATAGCAACATATTCAATACCACAATAGTTTTTAAGGCTATTTTCCCATGAGCTATATATTGCAAAGACAAAGAATAGAATTTTAAAGGTAGCACTCAAGTAATTTACTTTGGAATGGCAGAGAAATACCATGTAGTAGGTAGGTATGGTGGACACAAATGGCATAGTTTTTGGCTCAAGGATTTGGATGCACGAGAAGAATTCCCTCTCAATACAAGGCTAGGTAGCAAGGTTGTTTGAAGCAAACTCAAGTATAAAACGGTGCAGCAAGACTCACATATGAACATATTGTAAGCATTATAAGACTTTACATCGTCTTCCTTGTTGTTCAAACACGTTAACCATAAAATATCTAGACTCTAGAGACCAATCATGCAAACCAAATTTTAACAAGCTCTATGTAGTTCTTCATTAATAGGTGCAAAGTACATGATGCAAGAGCTTAAACATGATCTATATGAGCACAACAATTGCCAAGTATCAAATTATTCAAGACATTATACCAATTACCACATGAAGCATTTTCTGGTTCCAACCAAATAGCAATGAACGAAGCAGTTTCAACTCCGCCATGAACATTAAAGATAGAACTAAGAACACCAGTGTTCATATGAAAAAGCGGAGCGTGTCCCTCTCCCACATAAGCATGAATTTATTCAGAGAATGAAAATAACAAAACGAAAATAAAAACAAACAGACGCTCCAAGTAAAGTACATAAGATGTGACCGAATAAAAATATAGTTTCAATAGAAGAAACCTAATAAATTGTTGATGAAGAAGGGGATGCCTTGGGCATCCCCAAGCTTAGACGCTTGGGTCTTCTTGAAATATGCAGGGATGAACCACGGGGGCATCCCCAAGCTTAGACTTTTCACTCTTCTTGATCATAGTATATCATTCTCCTCTCTTGACCCTTGAAAACTTCCTCCACACCAAACTCGAAACAAACTCATTAGAGGGTTAGTGCATAATCAAAAATTCACATGTTCAGAGGTAACACAATCATTTTTAACACTTCTGGACATTGCCCAAAGCTACTGGAAGTCAATGGAACAAAGAAATTCATCCAACACAGCAAAAGAGGCAATGCGAAATAAAAGGCAGAATCTGTCAAAACAGAACAGTCCGTAAAGACCAATTTTTTAGAGGTACTTCCGTTGCTCAAATCAGAAAAACTCAAAACTAATGAAAGTTGCGTACATATCTGAGGAACACTCACGTAAATTGGCAGATTTTTCTGAGTTACCTACAGAGAGCCCTGCCCAAATTCGTGACAGATAGAAATCTGTTTCTGCGCAGAAATCCAAATCTAGTATCAACCTTCTATTAGAGACTTCACTTGGCACAACAATGCAATAAAATAAAGATAAGGAGAGGTTGCTACAGTAGTAACAACTTCCAAGACACAACAAAACAGTAGCAAAATAAAGACATGGGTTATCTCCCAAGAAGTGCTTTCTTTATAGCCATTAAGATGGGCTCAGCAATTTTAATGATGCTCGCGCAAGAAATAAGAGTTGAAGCAAAAGAGAGCATCAAGAAGCAAATTCAAAACACATTTAAGCCTAACCCACTTCCTATGAAAGGGAATCTTGTACACAAATAAATTCATGAAAAACAAATTGACAAGCATAGCAAGATAAAACAAGAGTAGCTTCAAGATTCTCAACACAAAGAGGGGAAACTTAATATTATTAAGATGCATATAACCATGTTTCCCTCTCTCATAATAACTTTCAGTAGCATCATGAACAAACTCAACAATATAAGTATCACATAAAGCATTCTTATTCACATGCATAAAAGTATCATTACTCTCCACATAAGCATAATGAATTTTATTAGTAATAGTGGGAGTAAAACTACCATAATCATCATTGTAATCATCATAAATTGCAGGCATGGTATAATCATAATAACCTTTATCCTCCATAGTAGGTGGCACCAAAAGACCACTATCATTATAATCATCATAAATAGGAGGCAAAGTATCATCAAAGAAAATTTTCTCCTCAATGCTTGGGGGACTAAAAATGTCATGCTCATCAAAACCAGCTTCCCCAAGCTTAGAATTTTCCATATCATTAGCAACAATGGTGTTCAAAGCGTTCATACTAATATCATTGCTACTAGCATGCAAATAAGATTCCATAGGTTTTTTTAATTTTCGCATCAAACCATCCATGTCTTAACTCAGGAAATAGAATAAAAAGCTCACAGTTGTTTTCCATTATGCCTAACTAGTGTAAACAAGAAACCAAAAGATGTAATTGCAGGATCTAAAGGAAATAGCTTCGAGCACTTACAACGGCAACAGAAAATAACTTAGTTACCTGGGACCGGAGTGTGAGTGCCTTTTACCTTTCCTCCCCGGCAACGGCGCCAGAAAATGGCTTGATGTCTACTCACGCTTCTTTTCCTGTAGACAGTGTTGGGCCTCCAAGAGCAGAGGTTTGTAGAATAGCAGCAAGTTTTCCCTTAAGTGGATCACCCAAGGTTTATCGAACTCAGGGAGGAAGAGGTCAAAGATATTGACATAGGCATCCCCAATGGGCCTGCCGATGATGGTACCCGGGGTTTACTGAAGGCCCACTACCCGAAGAATAAGAAGGTTCGGAAGCCCAAGATATTGTTAAGGAAAGCTAGAGTTGTAATAGGAAGCATTATTTATAATCTTGCGGGAGGAGTTAGAAACCTACCGGGACTCTGTAAACTTGTACAATACGAAACCCTCGGCTCCACCTCCTATATAAGGGGGAGTCGAGGGACGCAGAAAGCATCGAATCATTGTCTCTCAAACCCTAGTTTTTACATCGTCGAGTACTTTTCGGCTGAAACCTTCGAGATCTACTTGCCCTCTACATCTAACGAAACCCTAGTCTACAATCTGTAGGCATTGACAAGTCAATACCTTGTCAATTGGCGCCGTCTATGGGATCTAGAGGTTGCAAGGAGCTGATCTCGATGGCACGTCCAGAATCGTCGACTTCGTCGGTAGCAAGCAATGCGATGGATCGAGGTAAACAGGGAAAAACTGATCTAGTCGATTTTATTCCTCACCCGCCCTCCCGTTTGGATGCATGTGCGTATCTGGAGGAGCCCATCGTTATGAAGTTCAGAGAATTCCGATTCAGCGTCAACAAGGAAGGATCTTATCGTCTCGAAGTTCCGATCTCGTCGAAATTTTCAGCGATCGATTCTGACTTTTCGACAAGTGATGAAGAGTTTTCGTCGCCACGTTTCATCGACACCAAGGCAAGCGAAAAGTTCGTCAAGATCTTCAGCGACAGATCCTTCGGGTCGACTGCGGACTCCTTTATAAGCAGCGACTCCGACAGCGTCGACAGCTTCATCGACAAATCTGCTGCCATCGGAAAGGTCTTCACCAATCTTTATGATGGTATCACCAATCCCGACAAAAATCAATACTCAAAATATCATCAAGTATATGCAATTGAAGAGACAAGCCGAGCAGAACCAGAGACGTCAGAGGCTTTCGATGATTTGGGAAACCCATACGTCGATCCCGCTGATCTCAGAAGAGGCTTAGGCACCAAATATGTCGGGACCTCACCTCGCGAAAGAGTCCAACTCCCGCAAGCAGCGTGGGATAGGGCTGCAAGAGCCATGGATGGTTTAGAACCAATGACCACCACAGCTACTGCCGAGGAATTACAAGCCTATCAATATAGACTTGCTCGTGTGAGTAGGGAGTTGGAAAAAGAAACGGCATCCCTGAATAGAAGAAAAGAGGCAGCATCCGCGTCAAGCAAGCGTCGAGCAGAGCTCAGTCGACAATCAGGAACTTCGGGAGATAGTCACAGAGAAGCTCGGAGGAGGGCAATATCTCGGCTGCAAAATATACCTGAAGCAGAAAGAGGCAACATAATTCAAAATCTCGACATGTCTTTCATGTCGATTGATACAAGGGGAAATATTATCCCGAAAACACCAGAAGCAGGATACATGGCAACGCAAGCTTACATCCTCGCATCCAGACCACCCCCCGGAGACCCGAGAGAAGCATTGTTCAATATGGCAATGGCTGGAGTTGGAGTCATGGGAACAGCATTCACAGCTACACCTCCCGAAGGAACTGCAAGGCAAAATAGTCCACGACCTACTGCTGCAGTACAAGACCCACCAAGAACAAGTGGGGCAAGAGATACGGCGGCTCAAGCAAGGGTAGACAGAGCGCGGCAAGAAACAAGAGAACATCGACATTCACCAGAAGTTGCCGATGAAGATCTGTGCGGGCTTCCCTGCTTTACGAGACGAGTCCGAAAAACTCGAGTACCAAAAGGGTTTAAGTTACCCGAGAATTTCAAAAAATTCGACGGTCTGCAGGATCCCGAGGATTGGCTCGTTGATTATCTCGAGATGGTGAAGCTGGTAGGAGGAACCAGAGCAACAGCCATGCAAAGTATCCAAGTCCACCTGAGTGGTGCCGCGAGATCTTGGATAAAGAAACTTTCCCCAGGTTCCATCGACAGCTGGGATAGTTTTGAAGATATTTTCGTGAGAAACTTCCGATCCACCTGCAAGAAACCTGCGTCATTGGAAGAGTTGAGGGCGTGCCGACAGAAACACGACGAGTCGATGAGAAAATATATATAGAGGTGGAACATTATTAAAAACTCGGCAGAAGACATATCTGACGAGAGAGCAATAGACGCGTTCGTGGCAGGAATCCGACGGGGAGATTTCGTCGAGGACTTAGGGAGGACCAACCCCAAGACAATATCAGCACTGATGGAGATAGCCAACAAGTGGGCAGATGGAGAAGACGCAATATATAACAAGCGACACAGGTCGCCAGAAGAGGACCGCGGTCGAAATTTTCAAAATAGAAGGCGATTTTCCCGCCAGTTCTACAACAACGACGCTCCCGGCCACATATCGGCTGGCTTCCGAGGAAATCCTGGAGGAAATAGTCGAGATGACTACCAAAGAAGTAATGAACAACAAGGCGACAATAGAGGTGATTCTCGCGGTCACAGGCAAAATAGTGGACCAAGGTTTCAAAGACCCTATGTGTCCCCCGAGGAGATGATGAACGGACCGTGTCAGATGCACTTTTTTCTCGATAGCAACGGAAAGAGACAGTCAGGACATCTCCAAAAAGACTGCCGCAACTTTCAGGCAATGTTGCGAGCCGCAGGAATTGCAAATACCCAAGCAATGAATAGAAACCACCAGGGACCAAGGAGCGAGATACATCTCCCACCTCCTCCCGCGATTACAGACGAGAATCGGCACCAGCTCAGAATAGCGGCAGCACCACAACCACCTCCGTATGTTGATCCTAATTCTAATGGCGCAGTCTTGATGATTCAGAAAGCTAGGCCATCTAACAGGGCGTAGAAAGTAATTTCGCGGCAAGTATTCATGGCAGAAAAGATGCCTCCACCAACAGTCGACTACCTAAATTGGTCGGGACATGATATCGGCTTCACAATTGCGGATCACCCGCAGCAGGTTCCTCGACCTAGGCAATCCGCACTTATTTTACCCGCAGTAATTGCTGGCTTCGACGTGTCAAGAGTTTTCATAGATGGCGGCAGCAGCTTAAACCTTATGTACGCAGATACACTAAGGAAGATGAACATATCCCTAGCAAACCTACCACCAACTGACACACGTTTTCACGGGATCACGCCAGAGAAACCAAGTTATCCGTTGGGCAAGATTAATCTTGACGTTCAGTTTGGGACCCGAGAAAATTACAGGATAGAGAAATTGGAGTTTGAAGTTGTGGATTTCCCATCGCAATATCATGCTTTGTTAGGACGACCAGCGTATGCTAGGTTTATGGCGGTACCTCATTATACGTATTTACTGTGGAGGTTACCTGGACCCAAAGGACCAATCACAGTCAAAGGAAGCTTTACGTTAGCTGACAAATGCGACAGAGATTTTCATCAACTGTCAGAAACCTTCGGGATGCAAGCAGAATATATGGTGCCAAGACAAACTGATTATGATGTTTTGCCAGACACAGGGAGGCCGCTCAGGGAACCAACCTTTAACACAGCGAAGGACTCAAAAGAAGTGCAAATCCACCCGACGGACCCGAAGAAAACGACGTCCATTGCAACAAATATGGACCTCGCATAGGAAAGCGCGCTCGTCAAGTTCCTCCGTGAGCACCGGAAAATCTTCGCATGGTGTCCAGCTGACATGCCAGGAGTACCCAGGGAACTTGCCGAGCACCACCTCAACTTGGATCCTCTCGCGAGACCAATCAAACAACCCTTGCGGCGTTTTTCGGAACCAAACCGCAAAGCTATGCTATCAGAAATAGATCGACTTAAGGATGCTGGTTTTATCAAAGAGATATCTACAGAAGCCACATGGGTAGCTAACCCAGTGATGGTGCCGAAGAAACACACGAAAGTCCTTCGCATGTGCGTCGACTTTACGTGTCTCAATAAACATTGTCCTAAGGATCACTTCCCCCTCCCAAGGATCGATCAAATCATCGACTCCACGGCAGGATGTGAACGTCTTTCCTTCTTGGATGCATATTCTGGTTATAACCAGATCAGATTAAAAGAAGACGATGAGGCCAAAACAGCGTTCATAACACCTTACGGCGTGTTTTGTTACAAAACAATGCCCTTTGGTTTGAAAAACGCGGGAGCAACATATCAGCGGATGATGCAGAAGTGCCTTGCAACACAGATTGGGAAAAATGTACAAGTCTACATCGACGATGTCGTGATAACATCAAAGAAGGGGTCAACACTGATCGAAGATTTGAAGGAAACCTTCGACAACCTTGACAAGTTTTGCCTCAAGTTGAACCCGACAAAGTGCTCCTTTGGCGTTCCTGCGGGAGAACTTCTTGGATTCTTAGTATCAGCAAGAGGGATCGAAGCTAATCCCGAAAAAATATAGGCCATCGTAACTATGAGGAAGCCAACAAAGTTGAAAGAAATACAACAGCTGACGGGGCGAGTCGCAGCTTTAAGCAGATTCGTCGCCAGGCTAGGAGAAAAGGCGCTGCCATTCTACGCATTGATCAAACAAGGGGAGAAATTTCAATGGAACGAGGAAGTAGATAGGGCCTTCGAGAACCTCAAGCGCACAATTTCGACACCACCAATTTTGGTAGCGCTTAAAGAGAAAGAACCTCTCCTACTATATATTGCAGCCACACCCCAAGTGGTCAGCACGGTTTTGGTAGTCGAAAGAGAGGAAGAAGGAAAGCTCCATGGAGTTCAGAGGCCAGTATATTTCATCAGTGAAGTACTGTCGCCGTCAAAACAGCGGTACCCTCAGTACCAGAAACTGGCGTATGGAGTATTTACGACAGCAAGAAAATTGCGACACTATTTTTCGGCGCACCCGATAACAGTGGTCAATGAAGCTCCTCTGTCAAATATATTGAACAACCCAGAAGCTACGGGTCGTGTCTCCCTTTGGGGAATAGAACTTTCTCCTCGGGACATCACGTATGAAAAAAGAAAGGCAATAAAATCGCAGGTCCTACCCGATTTTATCGCAGAGTGGATGGAGCTACAAAATACGGGACCTCCAGATTTATCGAGAACCTGGACTATGAACTTTGACGGGTCTAAAAGGTTAGAAGGCGCTGGAGCAGGCGTGATATTGGTATCACCTGAAGGCGACAAGCTGAAGTATGTCTTGCGGATGACGTTCCCAAACGCATCTAACAATGAAGCAGAATATGAAGCTCTCATACACGGGATGAAGATGGCAAAGGCTTGCGGTGCAACCCGACTGAAAATTTTCGGCGACTCACAGTTGGTAGCACAACAAGTTATGAACCAATGTGATGCAGTCAATGAGAGCATGATAGCATACAAGGAGATGTATAATGAGCTGGAAAAATTGTTTGATGGATGCGAGGTCAAACACATCTGCAGATTGAGCAATGATGAAGCCGATGTCCTTGCAAACATCGGGTCACAATGTCTCGCGATCCCTTCAGGCGTGTTTTGGGAAGAAATAAGTGAGAGATCAACAAAGCCAATGAAAACAAAGAAGAAGGAGAAGGAAGAGAAACCTTCGGATGCCACCAAAAAAACACTGGAAGAAGAAGAAGAGGAACAGGAGCTAGTCATGATGGTACAAATTCCATGGATGCAGGCATACATATCATACATCCTAAGGAAAACAATACCCGACGATCCAGTTGAAGCAAGGCGAATCATTAGGCGATCTAAAGCTTTTACTGTGGTAAAAGGGGAGTTGTATAAGCGAAGTATCTCGGGCGTGCTACAGAGATGTGTCACACCCGAAGAAGGACGGATCATCCTGAAAGATGTACACAAAGGAATATGCGGGCACCACGCAAGCAGCCGCGCTATCGCGGCCAAAGTCTTCAGAGCGGGATTTTATTGGTTAACAGCAATTGAGGACGCGAAGGAAATAGTGCGAACTTGCGACGCGTGTCAAAGATTCGCTGCCAAACCCCATTCTCCGGTAGCAGACTTGATGCCAATCTCATTGTCTTGGCCCTTTGCTCAGTGGGGTCTCGATATGGTGGGAAAACTACACAAAGCTTCGCCAGGTGGATATGAGTATATGCTCGTTGCTGTCGACAAATTTACTAAATGGATAGAAGCAAAGCCGATAAATTCACCGGACGGCGCGTCAGCAATCAAGTTTGTGAAAAGCATCGTCTTTCGATTTGGAGTACCTCACAGCATCGTCACAGACAACGGCAGTAACTTTACTTCTAAGGAGCTCAAAGCATATTGTGCAGAAGTAGGCATCAAACTGAGTTTTGCGTCTGTCGCACATCCACAGACCAATGGTCAAGTGGAGAAGGCCAACGGCATTATTTGCAATGGTATCAAGAAGCGCTTGTTGGGACCATTGGAAAAAGCTCGACATACTTGGCCAGAGGAGCTGCCAAGTGTGCTGTGGAGTATTCGAATAACACCAAACACGGCAACGCAGGAGACGCCGTTTTTCCTGGTCCACGGAGCTGAAGCAGTATTGCCGATAGAAATAGAACATGATGCTCCAAGAGTTACAGAATACGATGAAGAAACTTCGAGAAAAGCCTTAGAAGATGATGTCGACGCACTTGATGAAGCTCGAGACGAAGTCCTGTCACGGGTTGCCAAGTATCAACAGGACCTGAAAAATTACCATAGTCGACGACTGCGACCGAGATCTTTCCAAGTTGGCGACTTGGTTTTGCGACTAAATCAAAAAAGTCATGAAAAACTCGAGTCACCATGGCTTGGACCTTACATAGTCACAGAGGTAATCGAAGGAGGAGCATACAGACTCAAGGACAAGAAGACGGGGATTGCTGAGCCAAATCCTTGGAACGTGGCACAGCTCAGGCGCTTCTACGCCTAGATGCCGAAATATAGTCTCCTGTGTAAACATACAATGTACTAAAACGCTCGCGAGTTTTCATACGCACTCTTTTCCTTTTTCGGGGCACCGAGTGGGGCCGGGAAAGGTTTTTAATGAGGCGGGCTCGCGGTGCTGCAATATAATAAAGATAGTGGAATTATATATCTCTTCGACAGGCTCGGGGGCTCTTACCCAGAAGATACAATATATATATCTCGCTTTGGTATAAAGTACCTCGCCAAATAAAACTACATCGCAAAATAGCAATCAACAGAAAAGCTCAGGGTTCGTACCCGCAAAACTAGTGTACAAATATAAATTATCTTGCCCTGGGACAACCTCGCATTATAACAAGAGAAAAATATCGCCGTCAAAACGCCCGGGGGCTTGGCACTGAAAAACAGAAAAATTGTAACTTTACAATATAGATTATGTTTCCTACACACAAGATATAATCCTTGGAGCAACAAAACTTCAAGAGCTACCCAGTATATTATCTATCGTCAGCCGTTCATTATTTATAGTGCGAGTACTATGTTCCGCATAACTGCCTTTTACGAAGAATTCAGCGTCCAGTCGAAGAAGTTCATCCATCATATCTTCGGCAACAGGAGTCACAACGTCATCATATTTGCCGAAGTTCCTTTTTCTCTTCGCCATCTTCGCCAGACATTTCGGAACAATTTGACTCATATCTAATTTCGGATAGCAGTTTTTTATCATAATCATGGCGAACCTTGCGCCAGCAGCTAATTGGGCCCGCACAAATCCATGGATTCGAGGAGCATCCCGAAATTGTTCCATCAGAGCGGGAAGCATCTCTGGCATCTTGTTACGTGGAAACATGGTCCCGTAAACTAAAGACAAGGTCCTCGTGCAAAAGTCGAGAAAATCGCGGGCCTGAAGAGCACGATCTTGAAATCTGACGATTTGGCGAGTCCATTCAGGTGTGCCCCAAAAATTTGAACCATGATCACGTGCAAGCCTCAGAAGAGCATTAGAACGAGCTTCAACACGTTCATCTTCCGTAGTAGCATCCAAAAAGGCACCTATTTCGATAAAATCAGCGGGCAACAAGAAGACAAGTAAAAAAGGAAGATAAAGTGTGACAAAGATACCGAAGCATACCTGCCATATCCAAGCTAGCATCTGTTAGCAGTTGAAGCATGAAATTTTCTCGAGACATAGCTGCAGCAGCTTCAGCAACGGCGGCATCTTTCTCGATTATAGCATCTTGAGCTTGTCGGAGTGCTACTTTTTCCCTCTCAGAGGATTTCCGAGATTGTTCCATAAGCATAAGTGATTGCTTCTTCACAGACTGGAGCTGTTGTTGAAGCTCTTTATAATCTTCTGCCGAAGTCTTACTCGCAGAATCTTCGACAAAATTAACAGCGATAGGGGTTTTCTTCGAAGGAGGCGAAGGAAAAACCTCGGAAGGACCAGGAGTTGATGTATAGTTGTAAAAAATTAACTGGAAAAAAGAGAAATTTCGACATCAATCATTGAGCAAAGATAGATTTCCATTCATTCCCATAATATATACATGTCTATTACAAAAGAAGGACCTCTAGAGACCTATTGAAGCAGTCATCGCCAAGAACACTATGGCAGTAGTGCCAAAAGAAGGAGATAAGCTAAAAAGAAAAAAGCAAAGGGGCATTCAACTAGACCTCCGGCTTTGATGAGCTAGGAGTCGAAGATGGCTTGATCCCGAGATAGGACAAGATTTTCTTCGTATTGGGCTTTGCCGCCTTGATCAGCGATCGCCATTTTTGCTGTTCTATCTGCTCCGTGTCGCCTACTTTCGCCCAGTCGATAGTTTGCTGACTATCAGCAACCAAGGCAACAGTGTTCTCAACAGCGACCTTCATATTTTCCTGGCGCATCTTCAGCCCAAGATCTTCTGGTGGATTAAAGCACTTAGCCAGAGCAAGGAAAGTTGCGGGTTCCTCTTTCTTCGGGAAGAAGTAGGGGAAGAGTCGCGACAACCCTGCTTTAGCTTGATCAATGCCCTCGCGTGCTTCTGTTCCATGAAATTCAAGGAACGAAACGGCGTCAAGAAGAGGATCATTGTCGGGGTCTTCAAGTTCAAATTCTTGACATGTTCTATCTGTCAAAATAAAAACTTAATGATCAATAAACGAGCGAAAGAAAGAAAGTTCAAGGGATATGAAGTGGTTCAGATACTTACTGACAAAGCGACGATTTTGCGTCCTTATGCGCTTAAGGACCGCTTCCTCGCGAGCAGATTGTGCAGCTATATGCTCACTCAGCGAAGTCTCGGCATCATGAAGTCTCTTCCTAAGATCTTCGACACCAGCGGCATCAGTCTTGGCTTTGTCAGCCTCTGCTCTAGCTTGAACAGCATCTGATTCAGTTTTCTTGCGGGCCGCTTCACTTCGCTCCAGTTTCTGAGCAAGATCGTTGGCAAGCCTGTTAGCCTCTGCAAGTTTCTCTGTCAAAATAGAAAAGAAAAGTCAAAATTGCGACAAAAACAGGAGCAAGAAGTCAGAAACAATGACAGCAAAAAAGTTATTACCTTCAATCCTGCTGGCATATTCACGGTACCCAATAAATTGGGATCCGATACGAACAAGCTCTTTGATCATGGGCTGTCAAAGAAGAACAAAGAAAGAAAATATCGGTCCGAGAAAAATATGAAGGCATAAAAAAGCAAACAGAGGAAATATAGGTACTGGTAAGAGAGTCAAAAAACTTACATCATCTAAGAGTGGATTAGAAGAGCTACCCAACTGAGGGGCAGGCTCCATCATCGTTTCAACCCTTGTCCTTTTGGGTGAAGGAGCAAGAGGGCTTGAAGGAGGAGTGGTGGTGACGACGTCTTGTTGAGGAGGCGAGGATTCTTCTCCCTCAACTGGCGTCTCCGAAACAGTTAAAGTATGTGACGTGCTCGTTCGAGGAGCCACGTCAAGAGTTGGTGTTTCTTCCTCATCATCACTGTGATTAAAAATCGACAGTATAAAAAACGAGATAAGACAAAAAACTTCGAGTACAGAAATAAGGGGAAATAAAAGTGACTCACGAGCTGACGAGGGATTCGAGATATGGATCATAAGTTGCCTTCTGACGTGAAGGATCAACTTCTTCGGCTTTGGAGGTGCCGGAATCTTCGACATCATTCCTCTTCCTTTTGTTCCTTGGAGAAACAGCAGGAGGAGGAGATTGTGCCGATGCAGTGCCTTCAGAGGCAGCTTCCTTTTCGACAGATCCCGCAGATTTCCGAGAATCTGCGGGTTCATTCACAAAAGAGGGGGCATCTTGGTTGTCGTCGGTAACAACGGCCCTTTCCTCGACTTCTCCATCTTCAGGGAGGGGAGGAAGCGAGACAGGATTTGGATGGTTCTATATAAAACAGGGGAAGATGTCAATAAAAAGGAATTACAGGAAAATAGCAAGGCAATAACAAATCAACCGACAAAAATTACCTCGGGAAGCACATTGGTGGCGCTGTACGGTTTTACACGACAGGACGAAGGGATAGAATCTTTTTTGCTGAGAGAAGAGATTTTTCGGACAAGCTTTTCTAAATCCTTGACCTCCAAATCCACCGACAGCCGATCTACGTCCTCGTCACCAGCATACTTCCAGAGAGGATTTTTACGAGCCTGAAGCGGCTGCACTCTAGTCCTAAGAAAATAAGCCGTGATTTGGATACCCGATAACTCTTTGCCGCGAGTATTTTGCAACTCGTGGATACGAGCCATCAAGGTTTCTGTCGACGCCTTTTCTTCTTCGGTAGCCTCTGCGTCCCAGGAGCGGCGGCGAAGGATTTTTTCGGCGCCATCAAAAGGAGGGATGTTGTCCTCAGCACATCCATGGTTTTCTTCCTGAATGTACAGCCACTTCTTGCGCCATCCTTGAACTGAGTCAGGGAGTTTGACGTCGAAGTAGTCGACAGTGGGACGAACAGAAATTACAACGCCGCCTATATTATAGGCGACATTGGGAGAGCCATTGCGGCGACAGAAAAAAATGCGCTTCCATAGCGCCCAGTTAGGCTGGACGCCAAGGAAGGCCTCGCAAAGAGTGATGAAGATGGAGATATGAAGAATTGAGTTTGGCGTGAGGTGGTGGAGTTGCAGACCGTAGATAAAAAGCAGCCCGCGGAGAAATGGATGAATGGGGGCGGAAAGACCGCGGATGAGGTGGTCGAAAAAACTTACCCGGTACCCCATTGGAGGGGTTGGGTAGCTCTCCTCGCTGGGGAAGCACAGAGCTTTGGGCTTCTTGCTGATCCCCAGTTTCTTTAGCATGTTGATGTCTTGGGTGGAAATCTTCGATCTTTCCCACTCCGCCGTCCCCAGATCCACGGCGGCCATAGAGGACCCCGGCGTGTTGTGCCTTGTCAATCGATGCGGAGGCATTAACAATGGCGCAGGGTTTGCAGCTTGGAAACGAGGAGCTTAGGTGGTTGTGAGTCGCAGGAGCAAATTTGCAGATGAGAGCAGGAGAATGGCGCGAGTGGAAGTGCTCGAGGAGGAAGAAGAAGATCTTATATACAGGTGCGGTCAAGCGACGGACCGTTGGATAAGAAAAATGTGTGGCAGATGGTAGACACATGGACATGAGGGTAAAAAAGTAATTCAACATTAAAAAAATTACGGTACGTGCGCCAGAAAAAGCGGAGGACATGTGTCCCCCACTTGCACGACGTGTCAAGATAGTGGATCAATTGGGCCCGTAAGGCAGCGAGAGAAGACTTCTCGAAAATTTTTGACTAGCAATCGTGGCTATCGTCAGCAATAATGTCACCTTGGCAGAAGGAAAAGTTCGACTCAACAGCTTCATAAAAGGCGACATGGAAAAATAATGCTGAGCCTTTGATCAAATACAAGTTTTTGATCAAATGCTCGGGGGCTACTTTGGAAAGAAGAAAAAGATCCAGAAAGACAAGATAGAAATGGCGTGAGCCTATGACCAAATACAAATATTTGATCATAGCCTCGGGGGCTACTCCCATCGGGAGCGCTGTTCGCGCACCCGAGAAATTATAAAACTTCGGGAGAGAAAAAATATAGTGGCATAAAGCATGGAGCCTACAACCAAGCACAAGTCCTTGGCTGTAGCCTCAGGGGCTACTCCCATCGGGAACGCTGTTCGCGTGCCCGATGAAAACATAAAAAACAAGAAAAAAATAGGAGAGAAAGAAAAAGAAAGAATACAAAGAAGAAGGATAGAAGAGCCAAAGAGTATATTTCGAGTTCTAAATAACTCTGCATATACTCCCATCGGGAGCAAAGTATAAGTCATCTTTGACTCAATAAAATGTGCCATTCCAACAGCCGAATAAGCACTCGACAATATATTCTCAGAACGCCAAAGTTGCGATCAATTTCTGAATGCCGCAGAACTTTGCGAAGGTAAGACCCCAGATCCGTTCTGTGGGGCGTGGCGCCGTCTCTGACGTCGGTTTGCTACTTTTATCCGTATCAACAGATACGAAGAAAAATCCTAACGGACGCGTTAGGTACCCGATAAATATAACTGGGACTCGACAGAATGGTAAGACCTTAAGCGGCACCTGTCGAAGTTTGCACCAATATCCCGAGATCATGTCCAGGGACGTGATTTTGAAGTAAGTTTTTGCGGATTGCCACTAGAGCAGTTAACTAGTACCTGATCTGTCAGATGAACTAGCCCCAACTACCATTATCCCTTCACAATATAAAAACTTATGTGAAGAAATATAGAAAGGTTTTTGAATTGTCGAGTAAAAATAAACAGTGGAGATTTTCCCTGACTCTACGATTCAAGCAAAATCTCGGGGGCTACTGACATAGGCATCCCCAATGGGCCTACCGATGATGGTACCCGGGGTTTACTGAAGGCCCACTACCCGAAGAATAAGAAGGTTCGGAAGCCCAAGATATTGTTAAGGAAAGCTAGAGTTGTAATAGGAAGCATTATTTGTAATCTTGCGGGAGGAGTTAGAAACCTACCCGGACTCTGTAAACTTGTACAATACGAAACCCTCGGCTCCACCTCCTATATAAGGGGGAGTCGAGGGACGCAGAAAGCATCGAATCATTGTCTCTCAAACCCTAGTTTTTACATCGTCGAGTACTTTTCGGCTGAAACCTTCGAGATCTACTTGCCCTCTACATCTAACGAAACCCTAGTCTACAATCTGTAGGCATTGACAAGTCAATACCTTGTCAGATATCCCTCTCAAGCAACCCTGCAATCACGATACAAGAAGTCTCTTGTGTCCCCAACACACCCAATAAACTTGTCAGATGTCACTAGTTCGGCGAAGAGATAGTGAAATACAAGTGGTATGAATGAATATGAGCAGTAGTAACGGCGCCAGAAAATAGCTTGCTGGCGTGCAATTGATGGTAGTAATATTGCAGGAAGTAAAGATGCAGTAAAACAGTAAATAAGCGATGATTGCAGTATTTGGAAACAAGGCCTAGGGATCATACTTTCACTAGTGGACACTCTCAACATTGATCACATAACTGAATAAACAAATACTACTTTCTCTACACTCTCTTGTTGGATGACAAACACCATTCATTGTGTAGGGCTACAAGAGCTCCCTCATGCCGGAGTTAACAAGCGCCACAACATTCGGTGTTCATATTTAAGTAACCTTAGAGTGCATAATAGATCATTGCAATTTAGACCGAGAACTAACATAGCGCACACACTGTCACCATTACACTATGAAAGGGGGAATAGATCACATCAATACTATCATAGTAATAGTTAACTCCATAATCTTCAAGAGATTACAATTATAACCTACGCCAAGAACTACATGATGCACACACTGTCACCATTACATCATGAAGGAGGAATAGACTACTTTAATAACATCACTAGAGTAGCACATAGATGATATTCAACTAGATCACAAAGCTCATGATCACATAAAGATCACATGGGAGAGAGAGATGAACCACATAGCTACCGGTACAACCCTTAGCCTCGAGGGAGAACTACTCCCTCCTCATCATAGGAGACAACAGCGGCGATGAAGATGGCGGTGATGTCGATGGAGAAGCCTTCCGGGGGCACTTCCCCGTCCCGGCGGCGTGTCGGAACAGAGACTTCTGTCCCCCGAATCTTGGCTTCGCGATGGCGGCGGCTCTGGAAGGTTTCTCGTACCGTGGCTTATTCTTTTAGGGTTTTCACGATGGAGTCCTTAAGTAGGCGGAAGGGCAGCCTCGGAGGGGCCCTGGTGGGGCCACACACTAGGGGGGCGCGCCCCACCCCTTGGCCGCGCCGCCCTGGCGTGTGGGGCCCCCTGGCTCCCCTCTGGTCTCTCTCCGGTGTTCTGGAAGCTTCGTGGAAAAATAAGATACTGGGCGTTTATTTCGTCCAATTCCGAGAATATTTCCTTACAAGGATTTCTGAAACCAAAAACGGCAGAAAACAGGAACTGGCACTTCGGCATCTCATTAATAGGTTAGTTCCGGAAAACGCATCAAAACGATATAAAGTATGAACAAAACATGTAGGTATTGTCATAAAACTAGCATGGAACATAAGAAATTATCGATACGTTGGAGACGTATCAGAGAACTACTCCCTCCTCATCATGGGAGACAGCAGCGGCGATGAAGATGGCGGTGATGTCGATGGAGATGACTCCGGGGGAAATTCCCCGTCCCGGCGGCGTGCCGGAACAGAGACTTCTGTCCCCCGAACTTGGCTTCGCGATGGCGGCGGCGTCCCTGGAGTCTTTCTGGAGTTTCGTCAATTGTTGTAGGGTTTTCACGTCACGAGAGATTATATAGGCGAAGAGGCGGCGCAAGGGGGTGCCTGGGGGGCTCCCTCCCCACATCTGGGCGCGGCCAGGGGGCCATTCACGCCGCCTTATGGTGTGAGTCCCCTGGGCCTCCTCTCCGGCTCCCCTTCGGTGTTCTGGTCTGTCTCGGTGAAATAAGATGTTTGGCTTTTGTTTCGTCGAATTCCGAGAATATTGCCCGAACAGCCTTTCTGGAACCAAAAACAGCAGAAAATAGGAAATGGCACCTCGGCATCTTGTTAATAGGTTAGTTCTGGAAAATGCATAAAATCATTATAAAGTATGAACAAAACATGTAGGTATTGTCATAAAACTAGCATGGAACATCAGAAATTATAGATACGTTGGAGACGTATCAGAGGTCGGCTGTACAGATAATAAGCGTATCATCGGCGTATTGGAGGACATGACAAGGAGTACCGGCTGAGAGGGGGTGCAGAAGTTTGCCTTAGTAGAAGGCCTGCCGGATAAGGCGTTGGAGGACATCTGCGACAATGATGAAAAGATACGGGAAAGGGGGTCGCCCGGGCGAAGGCCATTGTGGCACCGGATCCAGTCTCCGGGCACTCCATAAAGAAGCACCGCAGTGTGGCTGGTGGTGAGGATGCGTGCCATCCACTCACACCACCGGTCATCGAACCCTCGGACCTTAAGGATGGCTAGGAAGCTATCCCAGTTGACAAAGTCGAAGGCCTTCCTAAAGTCAATTTTGAAGACCAGCGTGGGGGCTTTACGCAGGTGGAAGCAATGAAGGATGTCCGCAGTGTAGACGATGTTTTCGGAAATCCTGCGCCCAGAGAGGAAACCAGTCTGGTCTGCATCCACGAGCGAGTGGATGGTAGCCTGCAGTCTCGTGGTCAGGACTTTAGTAATAGCTTTCATAATGCAATTTTGGAGGGAGATTGGTCGGAAGAGAGTAGGAGTGTTGGCAGCATCGGTCTTCGGGAGGAGCACCAGGAAGGCCCGGTTGATACGAGTGAGGTCAATGGTGCCCTCATAGAAGGAGCTGAAGACAGCGACCACATCCGAGCACACGGTGTCCCAGAACGTCTGGAAGAAGGAGGGGCCAAACCCATCCGGCCCAGGACTGGACAACCTGTTCATATCGAGGAAGGCCTGCCAAATTTCGTCACGGGTAAAGGGAGCGCTAAAACTGGAGGAAAGGCGAGGGGAATTTGTATACAGAGAGCCCAGACTGAACCGCCAGCTAGCCGGGGTGACAGATTCGAGAAGCTCCCCGAAAAAGTTTTTTAGGATAGTTGCTTTAGCCGCATGCGTGGTAACGGGAGTGCCATCACAGTCAAGAGCGGCAATAGAGTTGCGGCGAAGTCGACAAGTAGCCGAGGCATGAAAGAACTTGGTGTTTTCATCACCTTCAAGGGCGAAGCGCACCTTTGCCCGAAGTCTCCAGTAGACAGCTTTCTCCTTGACAGCAAGGTGAAGAGCGTCCATAGTAAGGGAGCGAAGGTGGTTTTCATTGGGGGAAAGAGGTCGGTCTTCCTCCAGCAGATCCAGAAGGTTGATAAGGATGCGACAAGTTTTCCTTGAGGAGGGTGGGGAAGGAACGTTTCGCCCAAGATTTGCAACGAAAGCGATATTGCCGGAGCCGCGCGACAATTTGGGAGGTGAGGTCATGTCTAGTCGTCCCAGCCCAGGAGGAACGAATAAGGTCTTTAAAACTATCGTGGAGCCCCCAAGCAGCATCGTACCGAAAGTGCCCCCGCTTGGGGATGAGCGTGGAGATTGTGGCAATGAGGGGTGCGTGGTCTAAGGTATCCCGAGTAAGCGAGGAAAGAGTGGAGGAGGGGAACACGACGTTCCAGGCGGTGTTAATAAAAACGCGGTCCAGCCTAACGAGGGTAGGAATAGCACGGCGGTTAGACCAAGTGTAGCTACAGTCAGAGAGGGGGAGCTCGATAAGGCAGAGCTCGTTGATAGTATCGTTAAACATGTCCGCATCATGGACAGAGAAGTTGTCATTGTTATGGTCAGAGGGGTCACGACTGAGGTTGAAATCCCCGGCGATAAGCCAAGGTGTGTCGCCGTGGATTTAAACTGAAAATAAAAAAGGAGATTTTAGGAGATACTAAACAAAGAGAAAGTAAACTGGATTTAAACTGAATTCATGGAAATAAAAACTCAGAGCTAAAAAATTACAACAATAGAATCATAGTCTACTTAAGTGGCACTTAATACTCAAGAAAATGAAGTAAGGAAATTTTAGTGCAGGTCCCTTGTGAGAAGCTAAGCGGCAGCGAAAAAATTATGTAGAAAATTTAGTGTGTCAAATTGAAAATGCACAGAATGTGACCAGCTCTTATAGAGGCAGTACATGTAGTGGCTGTAATTATTTTCCTACCTTCCGTTGTTGTAGTTCATTTCATGCTGAAAATGCACAGAATGTGACCAGCTTCTCCTTCTGTTTTTTAACGCCATTCATTTCTTTATGCCTTTGTTTTTACCCAATCAGGTAGGAAATCTAGGGCACAAATCCAGAGAAAATATAGGATAAGCTGCATACAGCAGCCAACATAGCATAGATATATTCACGACAGATCCAACAGTAGTACCGATAGATACAACATAAGCTATATTTTACATGAATTTAAGCTGCTCTACAGATAAAGCAGTCACATACAGAGAGTGCAGTAGGCACGTTCAATACCTCCAGGTAGCGTCTGTGACTTGCTTGGAGGTTGCGCAGGTGAATCCCAAGTGCTTTGTGTTTGGCCATGAACGCATGCACGTTCACGGTCGTTCCAACTCTAGCGCCGCATCTGCCAATAGATTCAGCATGATTCACCAGGCAGTTGAAGTCGGTGGTGCGGAGCTTCCTGTTGCAGAAGGGGCACTTGTAAATGCCTCGAGCAAAGGGGCCATCGTAATGGCCTGAGTGCAGCCTCCTAAGGATGTGACGAGTTTTGGTGTGGAAGGACTCGTCGTCGCTGTCGACGTCGCTGCTCTGCACCTGTCACGTAGCACCAAAGATCGTGCAAAAAACACGGAGTCAATTGCAACGATGATGGAACAGAGAGTGAACAAAAGATCATGCATGATAATATGGGCTCGAAAAAAAGAGGTAGCCGCAGTTACATTGGACATACTTATATCCAGGATTTGAGCCAGTAAACCAAAGATCATACACAACAAATTTGTACACACCAATTGTTTACTGACCAAACCCTGAATCAATTTGTGCCCGAAATATTCATCATCATCGGCACAAATCTTAAACAAAAGCAAATCACAAACACTAATAACGCAAGATCTAACACAAAAAGATTGAACTAGGAACAGACGAACCCTAATAACGCAAGATCTAATACAAATGGATTGAACTAGGAACAAACGAACCCTAATAACGCTAGATCTAACACAAAAGGATTGAAATGGGATAAGAATAAGGGAACAAAGGGTTACCTCCGACTCGTCGTCGACGATGCTGGTGTCGTAGGGGTTCTCCGGCGCGACGTACGGCACTGGTTCATACGGATCCCAAGCGACAGGGGCCTGGACGGTGGTGGCGGCCGATGCGCCGGCTGCTATGTTGGAAGCAGCGACAGGGGCCTGGACGGGGGCGGCGGCCGATGCACCGGCGGCTGATGCGCCGACAATGGGCATCTCATTCTTCTCCATCGCCGGCGGTTTTCTTCGGGGTTTTTTCTTCGGTTGTGGAGAAGATGGTGGGACAGGTGACAAGGTATTAACTTGTCAATGCCTACAGATTGTAGACTAGGGTTTAGTTGGATGTAGAGGGCAAGTAGATCTCGAAGGTTTCAGCCGAAAAGTGCTCGACGAATATGAAACTAGGGTTATGTTGACAGTAAATTCGATCCCCCCTTTGTCCCTCAACTCCCCCTTATATATGAGGTGGAGTCGAGGGTTTCGTAATACACAAGTTTACAGAGTCCGGGAGGGTTTCCAACCCGTCCCGCAAGATTACAAGTATCCTTTCCTAACACAACTCTAGCTTTCCTTAATAGTATCTTGGGCTTCCGAATCTTCTTATCTTTCGGGTCGTGGGCCTTCAGTAAACCCCGGGTACCATCGTCGGCAGGCCCATTGGGGATGCCTATGTCAGTAGCCCCCGAGATTTTGCTTGAATCGCAGAGTCAGGGAAAATCTCCAACTTTATATTCGTTCAGTACATCTGCCGAATTTATCACATATCTTTTAAATATGCCATTCTATATTGTACAGGGATAATGGTAGTTGGGGCTAGTTCATCTGACGGATCAGGTACTAGTTAACTGCTCTAGTGGCAATCCGCAAAAACCTACTTCAAGATCACGTCCCTGGACATGATCTCGGGATACTGGTGTAAACTTCGACAGGTGTCGCTTAAGGTCTTACCATTCTGTCGAGACCCAGTCATATTTTATCGGGTACCTAACGCGTCCGTTAGGATTTTTCTTCGTATCTATTGATACGGAAAAAAGTAGCAAACCGACGTCAGAGACGGCGCTACGCCACTCAGAACGGATCTGGGGTCTTACCTTCGCAATGTTTTGCGGCATTCAGAGATTATTCGCTACTTTGGCACTCTGAGAATATATTGTCGAGTGCTTTTTTGGCTGTTGGAATAGCACATTTTATTGAACTCAAAGTATGACTTATTTTGCCTTCCCGATGGGAGTATATGTAGAGTTATTTGTATGACTCGAAATATGCTCACTTCTTATTCTCCCTTCTTTCGCTCTTTCTTTTTTTTATAATTTCATCGGGCACGCGAACAGCGTTCCCGATGGGAGTAGCCCCCGAGGCTACAGCCAAGGACTTGTGCTTGGTTGTAGGCTCAACAATTTAGTACCTCATGTCGCTATATTTGTTTATTCTTTCTCGAGCTTTCTATATCTATCGGGTGCGCGACCAGCGCTCCCGATGGGAGTAGCCCCCGAGGCTATGAACAAATACTTGTATTTGATCATAGGCTCTCACCATTTCTATTTTGTCATACTTGAATATTTCTTTTTTCCGAAGTAGCCCCCGAGCATTTGGGCAAAAACTTGTATCTGATCAAAGGCTCCCGAAATAATCAATAATCTTCTGCTGCCGAAATTCTTGTCAAGCGTCATTGTCGAAATTTTCTCTTGCCAAGGTGACATCATTGCTTACGATAGCCACGATCGTTGTATCGGGAAAACGCGAGAACTTCTCTCTCGCTGTCACATGGGCCCAAACTTCCCATTTAATTGACACGTCGTGCGGGTGGGGGACACACGTCCTCCACCTTTTCTGGCGCACGTACTGTAGCTCTTGTCATTTCTCGTCTGTATGAAATTACTTTTTACCCCTTGGCCACGTGTACACCATCTGTCCCACAATCTCTCAATCCAACGGCGCGTCGATTCACCGCACCTCTATATAAAGGTATCATCTTCCTCCTCTAGTCCTTTCGCTCGCGCCGCACTTCTGCTTCTCCTCTGCAAAATCCTCCATTGCTCCCATTGCTTCAAGTGCTCAACTGTACTCACACCCTTCGCCGCCAAGCTCATTGATGCCACCGCGCGCGCGTCTGACCAGGCACAACACGCCGGAGTCTAAGATGGCCGCCGAAGATCTTGAGTGGGAGAGATCCAAGATCTCCAACCAAGACTTGAACCTGCTGAAGAAACTGGGGTTCACCAAGAAGGAGAACTCGCTGCGCTTCCCCAAGGAGGAGAGCTATCCATCGCCTCCAATGGAGTATCGGGTCAGTTTTGTTGACCATCTTATCCGCGGTCTTTCTCCCCCCATCCACAAGTTTCTCTGGGGTCTCCTTTTTGTCTATGGGCTTCAGCTACACCAGCTGACGCCCAATTCCATCCTCCATGTGTCGATTTTTGTTACTCTGTGTGAATGCTTCCTCGGGGTCCAACCTAATTGGGCTTTGTGGAAGCGCATCTTCTGCCTCCGCCGTAATGGCTCCCATGGCGTCGCTTATAACATCGGCGGCGTTGTGATTTGTGTTCGCCCTGACGTCGAGTATTTCGACGTCAAATTCCCCGACTCCGTCCAAGGGTGGCGCAAGAGATGGCTCTATGTACACGAAGAGTGCGCTGATTCAATGGAGTACAACATTGCTCCTTTTGATGGAAGAGCGAAGATTCTTCGCCGCCGATCCTGGGACGCTGAAGCTACCGAAGAAGAGAAATCAGCGACAGAGGCGCTGATGACTCGCATCCGTGAGCTCCAGAACACCCGAGGCAAGGAATTATCGGGCATCCAGATCACCGCTTACTTCCTTAGGATTAGAATGCAGCCTCTGCAAGCTCGCAAAAATCCCCTTTGGATGTATGCTGGCGATGAAGATGTCGAGAGGCTCTCCAAGGACCTTCCTGTGAAGGACTTGGAGAAATTAATCCGAAGAATGTCGAAGCTGAGCAAGAAGGATACCATTCCCTCTTCTTGCCGCGTTAAGCCATTTAGTGGCACCAATCCCCTTCCCGAGGTAATTTTTCCTCTCTATTATATTGTCTTTCTCGAGATTTTGGTATCTGTCGACTATTATTTTGCTGTCGTCTTTTTTGCATATCTTTTGTCAACACTCTTTGTTTTTCGCAGAACCACCCTGTTCTAGCTTCTCTTCCTCCTCTTCCTGAAGGTGGTGAGGTCGAAGAACGCACCGTTGTCGACGATGACAACCAGGGTATTTCTCGCCCTGATAGTGAAGTCGCGGGATCTCGAAAATCCGCGGCTTCTCTTGAAAAAGAAGCTGAATCTGAGGCTACTGCCTCGACACGCTCTTCTCTTCCAGTTGCTTCTCCGAAGAGCAAGAGGAAGAGGGACGAAGTTGTCGATTCAGGCACTTCCGAAGCCGGTGCTGCACGTGCCAAAGAATCTGCACCTGATGCTGGAAAGAGAGCCTTTGACCCTTACGAGGCTGCTCTTGTCAGCTCGTAAGTTTTTGATGCACTATACTTATTTGTTTTCGATAATGCTCTCTTTTGTTTCTTATCTTGTCGCTTTATTTTTGTAGTGGCGACGAAGATGAGAATACACCTATTGACGCGACTGCTCGAACGAGCACGTCCCGTACTTTAGTTGTTTCTGAATCTCGACCTGATGGGGACGAAACTTCGCCTCCCCAACAAAACACCAAGCATCCACCACCAGTTGAGAGCCCCCGAGCTTCTTCCCCAAAGAGAGTGAGGGTCGAGCCATCCAAGGAACCTATCCAATTCCCTGGTAGCTCTTCGACACCTTCATTGGATGATGTAAGTTCCAAGACTTTCAATGCTTCCATCTCCCCTTTGTTTTTTGCTAAGTGTTGTCGAATTTATACTGGCTATATTGACTTCTTTTCTCCCTTGGTCGTCTCTTCAGCCTTTAATGAAGGAATTTATTCGTCTCGGTACCCAATTCGTCGGGTACCGTGACCATACCAAAAAGCTGGAAGGTATTACTTTTATTCTCCTCCTCTGTTGTATGTGTACCATTATTTTGTCATGATATTTGACTGTCGTTTATTTTGCCAGGAGATCTTGCGGAGGCCAACAAGCGTGCTGACGCTCTTGGTACCAAGTTAGAGCAAAGCGAGAAGGCTCGCAAGAAAGCTGAAGAGGATGCCAAGAAGGCTAAGGAAGATGCTGCCACTGTCGAAGAACTCCGAAAAAGACTTCACGACAGGGAAACTTCTCTGAGTGAGAACATAACTCAACAGTCTGCTCGTGAACAAGAAATCCTTACTCGCTTGGAGTCACAATGTCGACGTTTTGTTAGTAAGTGCTCAGATCCTTGCTGTTTCCCTGTGTCGTTTTTGTTCCCTTTTTCCTTTGACCAACTCTTTTTCACTTTATTCAGGGAGAACCGATCAAGAATATGAGCTGGAAGGTCCCGAAGGTGACCAGCTCCTTGACACGCTTTCTCTTCTTGAAATCCATGGTGATGAGGCCCGCGATGGCCTTACTGAAGCGAAGATTGGCCTGTCGCGGCTTTTTCCATACTTTTTCAAGAAGAAGGAAGTGCCCGCGACTTTTGTCGCTCTCGCCAAGTGCTTCAGCTCTCAAGAAAACCTTGGACTCCAACTTCGCCAAGAGGGGTTAAAAGTTGGCATTGAAGGTACAATTGCCTTGGTTGCTGACAGCCAGCAAGACATCGACTGGGCAAAAGTTGGCGACACGGAGGAAATGGAGACGAAGAAGTGGCAGGCACTGATTAAGGCTGCCAAGCCCAACTCGAAGAAGATCCTTGCCTATCTCGGATACAATCCAGCTCCTGCTCCTACCTCGTCGAAGCCGGAGGTCAAGTAGACAACCTTGCCTTTTCTTCTAGTTTTAACTCTCTTTTGGCGATGTTGCCTTAATAGGTTTGGCGACAACTGCTTCAGTAGTTCACTAGGAATCCTTCTTTTGTAATAGCTATGTATATATTTTAAGAATTAATGGAAATCTATCTTTGCTTGATGATTGATGTCGAGAATCTTTATTTTTCAGTTGATTTTTGACAACTATACTGCGACTCCTCCTTCCGATACTTTTCCTGCGTCCTGTTTGAAGAAGAAACCTGTGGCTATCGAGCATTTTGAAGATTCATCGAGTAAAGGTTCAGCACAAGACTTGGAAGAACTTCGCCAACAACTTCAATCTGTGAAGAAACAGTCGCTTATGATAATGGAACAGTCTCGAAAATCTTCCGAGAGGGAAAAAATTGCGCTTCAACAAGCTCGAGATGCCATAGCCGCAAAGGAAAACGCGGTTTCTGAGGCTGCGGCGGCTTCTGCTCGAGAAAATTGTATGCTTGAACTAATGGCGGAGTCAAGCTTGGATATGGCAGGTATGCTTCATTAACTTGATCATGCTGAATTTTTATCTTGCTTGTCTTCTCTTTGTCTGCTAATTCTTTTCTTGAAACAGGTTCTTTTTTGGACACTGTTACCGAGGATGAACGTGTTGAAGCTCGATCCGCTGTGCTTCTCAGACTTGCAAAGGAGGATGGTTCTAATTTTTGGGGCACACCTGAACGTACCCGCAAGATCGTCAGATTTCAAGACCGCGCGCTTCAGGTCCGCGAGTTTCTTGACTTCTGTACGAGGACCTTGTCTTTAGTTTACGGCACCATGTTTCCACGTAATAAAATGCCAGAAACCCTTCCTGCTCTGATGGAGAAATTTCGGGATGCTCCTCGAATTCATGGCTTTGTGCGAGCTCAATTAGCTGCTGGCGCAAGGTTTGCTATGATTATGATAAAGATCTGCTGCCCGAAGTTAGACATGGGTCAAATTGTTCCCAAGTGCCTGGCCAAGATGGCGAAAAGGAAGAGGAACTTCGGCAAGTATGATGATATTGTGACCCCTGTTGCAGAGGCTATGATGGACGGGCTTCTTCGGATGGACGCCGAATTCTTCGTAAAGGGCAGCTATGCTGAACATAGTACTCGTGCTGTGAGTAATGACCGGTTGACTATAGATAATATACTGGGCAACAATTGAAAATTTATTGCCCAAGGATTGTATCCTGTATGTTGTAGACATAATCTATATTGTAAAGTCACTAGATTTGTTGTTTTTCATTGTCAAGCCCCCGAGCGTTTTGATGGCGATGTTTTCTTTTTATAATGCGAGGTTGACCCAAGGCAGAATTATATTGATTACTATTTTTGCAGGCGTTAGCCCCCGAGCTTTATGTTGATCACTGTTTTGCGTCACCGTTTTATTTTTGCGAGGTGCTTTGCACCAAGGCGAGATATTTTGCAAGTTGTATTCGTCGACATTGTATATATATATATTGTATCTTCTGGGTATAAGCCCCCGAGCCTGTCGAAAAGATATATAATTCCACTATCTTTATTATATTGCAGCACCGCGAGCCCGCCTCATTAAAAACCTTTTCCGGCCCCACTCGGTGCCCCGAAAAAGGAAAAGAGTGCGTCTGAAAACTCGCGGGCGTTTCAGTACATTGTATTTTTACAAGGAGAGCTATATTTCGGCACTAATCGTAGAAACGCCTTAGCTGCGCCACGTTCCAGGGGTTTTTCTCGGGAACCCCTGTCTTCTTATCTTTGATCCTGTATGCTCCTCCTTCGATTACTTCTGTGACGACGTAAGGGTCAAACCATGGCGACTCGAGTTTTCCAGTACGATCTTGATTGAGTCGTAGAACTAAGTCTCCAACCTGAAAGGACCTTGGTCGCAAACGTCGACTGTGGTAATTTTTCAGGTCTTGCTGATATTTAGTGACCCTTGACAATACTTAGTCTCGAGCTTCATCGAGTGCGTCGACGTCGTCTTCCAATGCTCTCCTGGAAGCCTCTTCATTGTATTCTGTGACTCTCGGAGAGTCGTGCTCTATTTCTATCGGCAGCACTGCCTCTGCTCCATGGACCAGGAAAAACGGAGTCTCCTGTGTCGCTGTATTTGGTGTTGTTCGGATGCTCCATAGCACACTCGGCAGCTCCTCTGGCCAAGTATGTCGAGCTTTTTCCAGTGGCCCTAACAAACGCATCTTGATACCATTGCAGATGATACCATTGGCTTTCTCGACTTGGCCATTGGTTTGAGGATGCACGACTGACGCGAAGTGCAATTTGATACCTACCTCTGCACAATACGCCTTGAATTCCTTGGATGTGAAGTTACTGCCATTGTCCGTGACGATGCTATGAGGTACTCCAAATCGAAAAACAATGCTCTTCACGAACTTTATGGCTGACGCTGCATCTGGTGAATTTATCGGCTTCGCTTCTATCCACTTGGTGAATTTGTCGACAGCGACGAGCATATACTCGTATCCTCCTGGCGAGGCTTTGTGTAACTTTCCCACCATGTCGAGACCCCACTGAGCAAAGGGCCAAGATAAGGGTATTGGCATTAGTTCCGCTGCCGGAGAGTGAGGCTTTGCGGCAAATATCTGGCACGCGTCACAAGTTCGCACTATCTCCTTCGCGTCCTCAATTGCTGTTAACCAGTAAAATCCAGCTCGAAAAACCTTGGCCGCGATAGCTCGGCTACTTGCGTGATGACCGCATACTCCTTCGTGTACTTCCTTCAGAATTACCCTTCCTTCTTCGGGTGTAACGCATCTTTGTAACACACCCGAGATACTTCGTTTGTATAACTCTCCTTTGATCACAGTGAAAGCTTTGGAACGCCTAATAACTCGCCTTGCGTCAACTGGATCGTCGGGTATTGTTTTTCTTAGGATGTATGATATGTACGCCTGCATCCATGGGATTTGTACCATCAGTACTAGATCCTGTTCCTCTTCTTCTTCCAGTGTTTCTTGCGCAGCCCCCGAGGATTTTTCATCCTTCTCCTTCTTTTTTGATTTCTTCGTCTTTGTGGATCTCTCTGTTATCTCTTCCCAGAACACACCTGGAGGAATCGCGAGACACTGCGACCCGATGTTTGCAAGAACATCGGCTTCGTCATTGCTTAACCTGCTGATGTGGTTTACCTCGCATCCATCAAACAGTTTCTCCAGCTCGTTATACATTTCCTTGTACGCCACCTTGCTATCATTGACTGCATCACATTGGTTCATGACTTGTTGGGCCACCAATTGTGAGTCGCCAAAGATTTTTAGTCGAGTTGCGCCACAAGCTTTCGCCATCTTCATCCCATGTATAAGAGCTTCGTATTCTGCCTCGTTGTTGGACGCGTTTGGGAACGTCATTCGTAAGACATACTTTAATTTGTCGCCTTCAGGTGATATGAGAATCACGCCTGCTCCAGCTCCCTCTAATCTCTTGGATCCATCGAAGTTCATGGTCCAAGTTCTCGATAAGTCCGGAGGTCCTGTATTTTGCAACTCCATCCACTCTGCGATGAAATCTGGCAAAATTTGCGACTTTATTGCTTTTCTTTTTTCATACGTGATGTCCCGAGGGGAAAGTTCTATTCCCCAAAGGGAGACACGGCCTGTAGCTTCTGGATTGTTTAGTATATTGGATAGAGGCGCCTCGTTGACCACTATTATCGGATGCGCCGAAAAATAGTGCCGCAATTTTCTTGCGGTTGTAAACACTCCGTATGCTAGCTTCTGGTACTGCGGGTACCGCTGTTTTGAAGGCGATAAAACTTCACTGATGAAGTATACCGGTCTCTGCACTCCGTGGAGTTTTCCTTCTTCTTCCCTTTCGACAACTAGCGCTGTGCTGACCACCTGGGGTGTAGCCGCAATGTATAACAGGAGGGGTTCCTTCTCTTTTGGTGCCACCAAGATTGGTGGTGTCGAAATTGTCCGTTTAAGATCCTCGAAAGCTCTATCTGCCTCTTCGTTCCACTGGAACTTTTCTCCTTGTTTGATTAAGGCGTAGAACGGTAGCGCCTTTTCTCCCAGCCTGGCGACGAATCTGCTTAAAGCTGCGACTCGCCCAGTTAATTGTTGTATTTCTTTCAACTTTGTTGGCTTCCTCATTGTTACGATAGCTTGGAATTTTTCGGGGTTTGCTTCAATCCCTCTTGCTGAAACCAGGAACCCAAGAAGTTCTCCCGCAGGAACGCCGAAAGAACATTTTGTCGGATTCAGCTTGAGACAAAATTTGTCGAGGTTGTCGAAGGTTTCTTTCAAATCCTCGATCAACGTTGCCCCCTTTTTTGAAGTTATGATGACATCATCAATGTACACTTGTACGTTTTTTCCAATCTGTGTTGCTAGGCACTTCTGCATCATCCGTTGATATGTTGCTCCCGCGTTTTTCAAACCAAAAGGCATTGTTCTGTAACAAAACACGCCATACGGTGTGATGAACGCTGTCTTGGCTTCGTCATCTTCTTTTAATCGGATCTGGTTATAACCAGAATATGCGTCCAAGAAGGAAAGACGTTCGCATCCTGTCGTGGAGTCGATAATTTGATCGATCCTTGGGAGGGGAAAGTGATCCTTTGGACAATGTTTATTGAGACACGTAAAGTCGACACACATGCGAAGGACTTTCATGTTTTTCTTCGGCACCATCACTGGGTTAGCTACCCACGTGGCCTCTGTAGATATTTCTTTAATGAAACCAGCTTCTCTGAGTCGATCAATTTCTGACAGCATGGCTTTGCGGTTTGGTTCCGAAAAACGCCGCAAAGGTTGTTTGATTGGTCTCGCTATTGGATCCAAGTTTAGGTGGTGCTCGGCTAGTTCCCTGGGTACTCCTGGCATGTCAGCTGGACACCATGAGAAGATTTTCCAGTGCTCACGGAGGAACTCGACGAGCGCGCTTTCCTATGCGAGGTCCATGTTTGTCGCGATGGACGTCGTTTTCTTCGGATCTGTCGGGTGGATCTGCACTTCCTTGGAGTCTTTCGTCGTGTTAAAGGTCGATTCCTTGTTAAATCTCCCTACATCTGGCAGCACATCATAATCAGTCATGAGCCTTGACGCCGCGTACTCTGCTTGCATCCCGAAAGTTTCTGATAGTCGATGAAAGTCCTTGTCACATTTATCGGCTAGCGCGAAGCTTCCTTTAACTGTGATTGGTCCCTTAGGTCCAGGTAACCTCCATAGCAGATATGTGTAATGTGGTACCGCCATAAACCTCGCATATGCTGGTCGCCCCAACAAGGCGTGATATTGCGACGGGAAATCCACAACTTCAAACTCCAACCTTTCTATCCTGTAATTTTCTCGGGTCCCAAACTGAACGTCGAGATGAATCCTTCCCAACGGATAACTCGGCTTCTCTGGGGTGATTCCATGGAAACGCGTGTCAGTTGGTTTTAGATTTGCCAGGGATATGTTCATCTTCCTCAATGTATCTGCATACATAAGGTTTAGACTGCTGCCTCCGTCTATGAAAACTCAAGATACGTCGAATCCTGCGATCACCGCTGGCAAGATGAGTGCTGACTGCCCTGGTCAAGGAACTTGCTGCGGGTGATCCGCAATTGTGAAGCCAATGTCCTGTCCCGACCAATTTAGGTACTCTATGCTTGGTGGAGGCATCTTCTCTGCCATGAACACTTGTCGCGATATTACCTTCTGAGCCCTGTTAGATGGTCTAGCTTTCTGAATCATCGAGACCGCGCCATTGGAGTTAGGATCAACATACGGAGGTGGGTGTGGTGCTGTCGCTATTCTGAGCTGGTGTCGATTTTCGTCCGTGATCGCGGGAGGAGGTGGTAGGTGGATCTCACTCCTAGGCCCTTGTGGGTTTCTATTTGCTGCTTGAGCATTGGCTATCCCTGCTACTCGCAGCATTGATTGAAAATTTCGGCAGTCCTTCTGCAGATGTCCCGACTGCCTTCTTCCATTGTTGTCGAGATAAAAATGCATCTGGCATGGCCCGTTCATCATATCCTCGGGGGTGACGAAAGGTCTCTGGAACCTTGACCCGCTATTTTGCCTATTATTTCGAGAATCATCTCTGTTGTCGCCTCGCTGCTCATTACTTCTTTGATATTCATCTCTATTGTTTGCTCCATTGTTTCCCCGAAAACCAGCCGATATTTGGCCAGGAGCGTCGTAACTCGAGAATTGCCGAGGAAATCGCCTTCTATTTTGAAAGTCTCGGCTACGGTCCTCCTCTGGTGACCGGTGTCGCTTATTGTGAACAGCATCCTCTCCATCTGCCCATCTGTTTGCTATCTCCATCAATGCTGACACTGTCCTTGGGTTAGTTCTCCCCAAGTCTTCGACAAAATCTCCTCACCGAATTCCTGCCACAAACGCATCTATTGCTCTCTCATCAGGTATGTTCTCTGCCGAGTTTTTGATGATGTTCCATCTTTGGATGTACTTTCTCATCGATTCATCATCTTTTTGTCGACACGACCTCAACTCTTCAAGTGATGCCGGTTTTTTGCAGGTTGATCGGAATTTCTTGACGAAAACATCCTCGAAACTGTCCCAGCTGTCGATGGATCCCGGGGGAAGTTTCTTTATCCAGGATCTTGCGGCTCCACTCAGGTGTATTTGAATACTCTGCATTGATGTTGCCCTGGTGCCACCTATTAATTTCACCGTCTCTAGATAATCGACTAACCAATCCTCAGGATCTTGCAGGCCATCGAATTTCTTAAAACTATCGGGTAACTTGAACCCTGACGGGACTCGAGTTTTTCGAACCCGTCTCGTAAAACATGGTAGTCCACACATATCTTCCTCGGCAACTTCTGGTGAATGCTGATGTTCTCTTCTTTGTTGTCGCGCTCTATCCACTCTGGCCTGAGTCGTTGTGTCTCTAACTCCACTTGCTCTCGGTGGATCTTGCACTGCTATAGTAGGTCTCGGACTATTTTGCCTTGCAGTTCCTTCGGGAGGTGTAGCTGCGAACGCTGCTCCCATGGCTCCGCATCCCGCCATGGCCATGTTATACAACGCTTCTCTTGGATCTCCGGGAGGTGGTCTGGACGCTAGGATGAAAGCTTGCGTCGCCATATACCCTGCTTCCGGTGTTTTTGGAATAATATTCCCCCTCGTGTCGATTGACATAAAGGACATGTCGAGGTTTTGGATTAGAGTCTCTCTTTCTGCTTCAGGTATGTTTTGCAGCCGAGATCTTGCTCTCCTACGAGCTTCTCTATGACTATCTCCCGAAGTTCCTGACTGTCGACTTAGCTCCGCTCTTCGCCTGCTTGATGCGGAAGCTGCCTCCCTTCTTGTGTTCAAAGCAGCTGTCTGTTTTTCCAATTCCCTTCCTGCTCTGGCGAGCCTATATTGATATGCTTGCAGTTCTTCCACCATAGCGGTTGTCTCCATTGGTTCAGAACCATCCATAGCTTTCGCAGCTCTATCCCATGCTGCTTGTGGAAGTTGAACTCTGACACGTGGTGTAGGCCCGACATATTTAGTGCCCAAGCCTCGCCTTAGGTCCGAGGGATCGACATATGGATTTCCCAAATCGTCGAAAGCCTCTGATGTTTCCTCCTGATCACGACTTGCTTCTCCAATGGCATAAACTTGATGATATTTTGGATTTTTCACTTTGTTGGGTTTGGTGACACCATCATATAGATTGGTGAAGACCTTGCCTACAGATGTGGATCTGTCGATGAAGTTGAAGCTGTCGACGCTACTCGAGTCATCGCTTATATCTGAGTCCGCGGATGACTCGAAGGATATGTCGCTGAAGAGCTTGGCGAGTTTTTCACTTGCCCTGGTGCTGATGAAGCGTGGCGACGAAATTTCTTCATCGCTTGACTCTGTTGACGATGTTGAGTTTGAAATATCGGGATCGACCACCAATAATCTCGACGAGATCAGAATTTCGAGACGATATGATCCTTCCTTCTCGACACAGAAGTGGAACTCTCCAAACGTCATCTCCATGGGCTCCTCCAGATACGCATATGCATCCAAACGGGAGGGCGGGTGAGGAACAAAATCAACGAGACCAGTTTCGATCTGTTTACCTCTGTCCATGATGTTGCTTGCTACCGACGAAGTCGATGATCTTGAACGTGCCATCGAGATCAGCTCCTTGTCGCCTCTAGATCCCACAGACGGCGCCAATTGACAAGGTATTAACTTGTCAATGCCTACAGATTGTAGACTAGGGTTTAGTTGGATGTAGAGGGCAAGTAGATCTCGAAGGTTTCAGCCGAAAAGTGCTCGACGAATATGAAACTAGGGTTATATTGACAGTAAATTCGATCCCCCCTTTGTCCCTCGACTCCCCCTTATATATGAGGTGGAGTCGAGGGTTTCGTAATACACAAGTTTACAGAGTCCGGGAGGGTTTCCAACCCGTCCCGCAAGATTACAACTATCCTTTCCTAATACAACTCTAGCTTTCCTTAATAGTATCTTGGGCTTCCGAATCTTCTTATCTTTCGGGTCGTGGGCCTTCAGTAAACCCCGGGTACCATCGTCGGTAGGCCCATTGGGGATGCCTATGTCAACAGGAGAGGCGGTTGCAGTGAGAACGTACGTCGAGGGAGAGAAAGAGGGGCTCTATAAAGACGAAGGTGGCGTGTACCGTAACAAGCGTCCGCTATGCACGGCTGCAGCATGCACCGCGACACGAGTCTAACCCTGGGACTTTGGTGTATTCAGTTATAACCTCGTGCCTTATACGGAAATTTTATCTGTACTCAGTTTTCCCCTTGAGTACTTAGACTGACAAGTGCAATACACTCAGTTTTACTCTCAAGTAGCTGGTCAACAGAGAGTCAACAAATGAAATTAGCATAGCTAATTGAGTCATTTCATGCGCAAAAAAATCCAAAAAAATAAAAACATAGTGGCACCTACTCATGGAGTCTTCCTACGCAACCTGCTACCTAGAAAACCTTAACAAACATATATAAATCAAGTTTTACCACAAATTACCACATCTCAGAATCACTAGTGTAGCTATGAAGATGCATGGTTTTCCACTCAAACCCCTTTGCAAAACATCTTCCCCAAAAACATAGTTTGTCTAAATTATGTCATAATTGTCACACTCATGTATATTTGAATTGCAAATAATTTGATGTATCCCAATATGAATTATATTATACAAAACACGCATTTTTCATTTTGAAATTCTTTTGTTTGAATCTCTTAGTCTATTTACTATTTATGTGCCCTTGGATTCTTAGTACTACTCAGTTTTTCCCTCAAGTACTATCACAAATGCTCTCAGAAGCCGAAACTTATCCTAATTGGTTGAGCCGTTGTCACACGGATCGACTCCATGAACTGTTGATCCATTGATCTAACGGGTAGTATACCCCTCTCTGTCTCTTCGTGGCCACCCCTCTCTCTCTCTTCGTGGCCACCCCTCTCTCTCTCTGTCGGTGGAGAGTGCCACCCCTCTATTTATGTGCAATAACGAATTTGCCACGTAATATACTTTGGGATATAGTATTGGTATTTTGAAACGGCCCAAAAGTGGTATAATTTTGGTATAAACATGAGGCATACATATTTGCGGATTTCGGTGAATGCATTATTTGTCACCCCTCTAACAATTATCAACTATCTTTAGCTTTCCTTTTATTTTAGGGAATATAGTTTGGGATATAGTTTTGGTAATTTGAAACGGCCCAAAAGTGGTATAATTTTGGTATAAACATGAGGCATATATATTTGCGGATTTTGGTGAATGCATTATTTGTCACCCCTCTAACAATTATCAACTATCTTTAGTTTTCCTTTTCTTTTAGGGAATATAGTTTCGTATATAGTTTTGGTAATTTAAAACGGCCCAAAAGTGGTATAATTTTGGTATAAACATGAGGCATACATATTTGCGGATTTCGGTGAATGCATTATTGTCACCCCTCTAACAATTATCAACTATCTTTAGCTTTCCTTTTCCTTTAGGGAATATAGTTGGGAATATAGTTTTGGTAATTTTGGTAGAAACATGAGACATACATATTTGGCATATTTGGGGGAATTCGGTGAATGGATTATTTGTCACCCCTCTAACAATTATCAACTTTCTTTAGCATTCCTTTTCTTTTAGGGAATATAGTTGGTAATTTGGTGAATGCACACACTAACTTTGAAAACAACTACAAGTACATGTAACTGAATAATGGATTTGTAACAAGGTATCCCTTGTAACAACTTCTAGCGCCTGGTGAGCAATGATAAGAATTTGATCGCAATTATACAACAAAAAAACAACCAGCCATCAGATTAGCTTGCTTCATCAACTCGATCAGCTGCCTTAAACTGCTTGTTCATTTTCTTCAGTTCTCCCTTCACTTCCACCAGTCCTGCATTGGGAGCATTAAGCATAATCGGAACGGCTCCTCTCTCCGCCATATTCTCTACAGCAAGTCCCCCCCTCCCAAATTGCGTTCCCCAAGAGCACCAATTGATTCCTGCAATTGAAGAACTAATCGTACACATCGATCCACTCGAAATGCCTGCATTTTTTCAGGATCTGAAAACAACAACGTGAACCCTAAATCCCAAATTCGAGGGAATAACAAGAAAATCGAGAGAAAACAGAGAAATTGGAGCGAGATCTAACCTTATCCCCCTCTCTATATGGCAAGCTCTCGCATGCAAGGAACTCACGTCCACGGTTGCCGTTGTCATCCGTCTTACAGATCGACCGCTTCAGGGGCTCCTGGCGTGGGCAGTCAGAGCATCTTGTCAAAGGAACGGGTCCATACTGAGGCCATGAAGAACGGGAGGTCGAAGAGAAACTAGACATCACCCGCATGTCGGAGAAGGGCTGCAGCTGGCGGAGAAGAAGAACAATGGGGCGCGGGGAAAGAAAGGGGAAGCAATGGCACGGGCACGGGCGCGGGGCTGGCTCGGGCTCCCATTTTGCAACGGTCACCTGGGTAAGCTGTGGGTCCGGCGCGCTAACGTGGACAAGTTGTGGGTCCCACGATGATCTGGATAAGTGGAGACGTGTCCATGCGGGGCACCAACAGCGGCCCACTTGCCAGCACCAACCAACGGTCAACTAAACGGGAATCCTCCGTCCGAGCTCCTTCTGTGGGTTTTAGACAAGGGATTGGGAAAAACTGAGTACAACTAAGGACCCGAGGGCACGGAAATAGAAATCCCTAAAATTTATTGCTCCTGCGATGGGCGCAAAGTGCTAGCTCACCCTTAATCCGAGAGGAATTTGTACTTCGTCAGATAGCAACATTTCGATATTGTGTCGTAGAAATCGAAGAAAGAGATAGTGAGAACTGAAAAGAAACAAAATCTGCATGCACATAACAAGGCAGAAATGCAAGTGAAGATTGAAAATGCAGATAGAAAAGACACAAAATATGACCAGCTCTTATAAATTTAGCGTGTAAAATTTAAAATGCAGAAAAATATGACCAGATCTTATAAATGCAATGAGCAGGAAATGAAAACTAAAACTAAAAAGGTTAAGAAACTGAGAGACTAAAAATAAAAGACTAAGAACTGGAGATTACTTAAAACTAAAGGTAAAACTGAAAGAAGACAAGCTAAGAAAAAAAAAGACCAAGGAAATATTTGCTAAACTGAGAAAATGGGAATAATATAAATGAGAGAAGAAAATGAAACGCGAATAAATGATTGAATGAAATAAAAAAGATACTAAGATGGACTGAAGATCAACAACAACTGAAGAAAAACAAGGACTCGAAAAAGAAATGAATGAATAGATACTTGAAAATCTACTTTCCACTAGAGACTAAAGGAAAAAACTTCTTGGAAACTGAAGAATGAGAAAAATGATAACCAAGGAACTGACAAAAATAATAAGAAACTAGTACTGATGACTGAGCACAGAGGGTAAACTATAAATTGAATGCTCTGGTATAGTGAGTTCCTAGAGACTGAAGCTAATGCAATTCTAAAAAACTGAGAATGATATGACTCAGAGAAAACAAACTAAACAAATATAACTGAGACAGAAGAAAGAAGAATCAATACCCAGAAAATAAAACTCAGCAAGTAAAGGACTAAACAAGTTAGAAAATGATGCAACCAAGAGAACAATACAAATAAACACAGATTATAAAATGCACTAAATGCTCAGAAGATGAGGTAAAGTAGAACAATGAGAATCTTAAATAATGAGGTAGAGAGAAAATGAAAACAATGAACTGAAAATGAAATGATGAGGAAGAAGACAGATACTAAGAGGAACCGAAGAATGACAAGAACTAAAGAAGAACCAAGACTAGAGAATAACTGAGAGAGAATGAGACAGGAGGAGAGGGACCCCAAAAGAAAAAGGAAAAAAAAAAACAACCCCAACTTGCTCCGATAACTCGGCAGCGGCTGCGAGCCAGTCTTGCCCGACACAATGAACTACATGGAATGGAACAGTCGGGTGCTTGGGAACCTAGCAGCTGTTTGAGAGCTTCGCAATGGTGAAGCAAGAAGTCCCCAATCTCATGTATCTGTATGTGATGGATTCTAAAATCGCTAGCCTAAATGGAGGTGACAAAGCCTATGATGTTGTACAACTGAAGCAGCAGCAGCCCTCATTTGACTCTAATCAATCTCACTTTTCACTTCTCACCTCCACATTTGACTCCAACGCCTTGTTTCAGAATTTTATTTTTTACTCCAACCAAGTGTTGCTCCAAACTAGTAAACTGCAGGGAGATGGATGAATCAACTGCTTTCCTCGACCCCCCGCTTGTGGTGCTTTCTTCCATCTGAGCTCGCCCCCCTCTGCGTTGGGTGTTGCCTCCCTCCCAAAACCCCTTGTACTGCTGATGAACCTCACACGGGCCTTCACCCGATCGTTCTGATGAAATGAAAAACAACACATTCAGGTGGGAGCCTTTGTGCTCCTCCCAATGTACACTCAAAAAAATGCTTTCCTCCACAGAGCTTATACTTTTCTTTGCCTTGCCTTCTTCACCATTGACGGCAGTTGTCGTCGTAGTGTTAGAGACAGCTTTATCCTTAACATCGTGGAAACATCACTTCGTGATGCAGGTTTACATCTGGTTGTAAGCGCCGCGTGGTCCTGCTGAAGTGCTGCTGCTGTTGTTCATGTGCTATATAATCATTCTGCAGGAGCATCCGCAAGCTTTGCCTCTTGATGATAGTATATGGGTCGGAGTAGTATGTATAACTAGAGGATTACCCCGCGCGTTGCAGCGGGAATTGAAGAATGATTTACAAATAGACATCATAAAATTCACAGTGATATTTATCAAAGTGAAACAACTTAACACCAAAGAATTAGCAGAAATGCATCCGCTCAATTCCAATCTCAAACTAAAATGTAGCACACGTCTATAGTTCTTTCAGTTGTTTCAGAATAAGATGTCGATGTACAATTCAATTGATTAAAAAAGGTTACATCGAGATTTACAGTGAGACTGATTGCAAGTATACTATAAAGTCGATCAGTGAACACTGAACACTTATGCATATCTACTCAATTCTAATCAAGTCAAAGAACCAAAACTGCAGCGTATATTAATTTACATTTCATTCAGATGGTTATATCTGGGATTACATTGATACTTATAGTAAAGCTGATTGTACGAACAAAAGCAGCTAAAACTGACAGATGGTTATATCTAATGAGCCAAAAACATGTCAAATTGACACTGTTGGCTAAAGACTGTTGTACGCTCGCGACATGTAGGTTAGGCAGGGTAATGGTTTTAGGAATGGCTCGATTATAAGCCATTAGATACAATAAAAACTGAACAGCTATAAGACCGCCTGACTTGTTGCATGAATTAAAGAATTGAAAAATGTACATGGATTAGTTCTTTGCATGGAGTCGACATCAGGATCCTGCACTCGGGAAATTCAGAAACAATAATCGATTTGTGCTAATCAAGATGGTTTTGTTCTTAGTTAGCATGAGGATGAGGCTTAACAAATAAGTACAAAAGAAATACTATAATAAGTGCAGGATAAGCATGATACAACAATAGAAGAGTGAACTGGAAGTTGCTGCTTAAAGAAACATGAATCAAAGAATAAATAAGAGGGGTATGATAAATAAAACACACTTACATTTGTTGACTTCTCAATCATGTAACTGGGGTGGGCATAAAATAGAACAAAGTTCTTAGCTGGATCGACTTTTCGTTGTATTTGGATTAAGCACAAACACACATAACACTTAGGCCAATGGAAGAGTATTTGGAATTATAATCAATATACATGGAGTATATTCTCCACCAAATAAAGACTACTTTGAATTAATTAGAGAAAATAATTTGATATTAATGCAGAAAAGAAAGGACATGGAGAAAACCAGCAGATCAGAAATGGGATGAATAGAGAAGATTAATCAATGAACTCCAATCGGTAGGTGCAGACGTGCAGTACTGATCCATCTTTCACCCGATGGTGCAGATCCTGCACAGGAAAACGTCAACAATGTCCACGCTGCCCTTTAGAAAGTCATACGGGCAAGGACCTGGAGGAGCACCTATGATGAATCAGAAACAGAGGGAAAGCCTTGGTGATCTAGAGTTCGCCATGGTCTTATAAACGCAGGACAGGAGATGGATCGTCAGGCGGAGGTCAGTGGGAAGGGGAGAGGGTGGAGCAGACGAATAGGAAGGGCAAACAAACCGCTATAATTATTTTATGTTCCTTTATTGTTGGTGCGATTCGGGATTACAAATAGGTACATGGACATGCCGCTAGTGGGCTGCCGTGGAAAGCAATTTGTGTGCAGAAAATTGAAAATTCAAATAGTTTTCTGATGTGGCAGGTTGATGAGGTGGCATGGTTGCATGTTAAGAGAATTATTTTTAGTGGGTTGCTCCTATTTAGATATTATAGATTACCTGGCTTGGTTTTGTTCATGTCTCTCATAGCTTCACCTTGCCCCGCTACATGCGTGCAGTACATCAGTCATGTCTGATGAGTCACTCTCTTGTCAATGCTGCTGCATACTGCAATGCTAGTGCGTCTGTGCGTGTGTGTGATTTTCTCCATGTTTGTCCTGATGATCTTCGTCGAACTCGCTGCTTTTGTGTGCATGATTTTCACCATGTATTTTCTGATGCCTATTATCTAATCTGATGACCTATTGACCTGTAGAAGTGTAGATGCACTTGGGCTACTGGCTACTAGCAGAGCCCACGGTTCTTCAGCTGGATCTGCGAGCGGTAACAAATCCCCCTATTCATATTCCGACTACCTCTCTGACCCGGACAGTCGCGAAGCCAGTACCTCCCTCCATAAATCCAATTCATCGATCTTGATGTACGTCCGGCCGGCCCGGAGACCGATGGGGATCATCAGCTCCGATCAGCCGCGCCCTGGCCTGCGGCACCCCCCGGCCGATGCCGGTGCCGGTGCCGGTGCCGATCGAGATTGTCCGGCGAGCTGCCTTCTCCGCATCACTGCCATCATCGACAGCCGGACCAACGCATCCACCGCCTGCTGCGATACCGACGACGTACACAATGCCTCGAAAATCCAGATCACCTTCGTCATCGCCGACCCTCCTCAGGTCTCCTACTTCTGCGCCTACTGCACCGGATCTATCTTCACCGAGAAGCCGACCATCGTCCACACGGAGGGCAATCTCGCCCTCCTCTACACCAGCGTTTCGAAACCGAACTGCTACGGGCTCGACCGGTACGCCTTCTATGTCTACCACGCTAACGGCGGCTCCGGCGGGGGGCCGTCCCTCAACATACTCCCGCAGCCCAGCGGCCGCCGTATCGTCGAACGGTCTCAGATTGGGCTCCTCCCCGGGCCCGGAGGCACCCGCGACTACCATGTCGCCGCACTCCTGAACGCCTCGGGGTCGGGGCCGCTGCATTACGAGCTCTACGTCTTCAGCTCCAAGACGCGAGCTTGGACTGTTAAGAAGCCCGTCCTGGTTCTGAACGAGCAGCAGCAGCGGCAGGCAGGGGAGTTTCGCCACATCACGGCGAAGGTGATCACCGTCGGCGGAGACTACGGCACCATGGGCTTCGTAGACCATTCACGGGGAATCCTCTTCTGCAACGTGCTTCAAGGCGACTGCCCTCATCTCCACTATGTGCCTTTGCCGACGCCGCTCCATCACAGCAGGCTCGACCCCCACGATGCATGGCGCGTCTCCGACATCGCCGTCGACACCAAAGGCGGCCGCATCAGGTTTCTCGAGATGTGCCCTCGTGAGAAGACTCATGGTTGGCGGGCCGTCACCTGGAGCAGGAATGCTGCTAATTACCATGAGGGTTGGAGGCAGGACTGCGACCTTCTTCCTTCCCAGCTGCTCTCCGGCGACCTGCCCGAGCAGCTGCCCCTGCCCAGGGAGTCGTGCTGGGATAACCGCGGACGACCTCCCCCGCTGACCACCCGGGACATCGAGAGGATGTACACCGAATTTCCCACCTTGAGCTTGCACGAGGACAACACCATGTACCTGATGATCAGTCGCCATATTGGCGCACGGAACTGGTGGGTGATTGCTGTCGATACGGCCAACATGACTCTGCAAGACGTTGCTTACTACCGCCCAGAAAGCAGATTAATATTTCGCCATAGCAAGATCTCCAACCATCTCAACATGGGCGCTTCTCCAGCTGCAAGAAAACGTCCTGGGGTGGAGGCGCTGGAGTCGTCTCGCAAGAAGAAATTTATCTTATCTATGGTGGATGATATGGTGTCATCCTCGGTTGGCCAACAAGAGCAGCACCAGGATGCTGGAACTATCAAGGGAGCTCAATATGGGGATGATATGGACTTGGACATGACTACATTGTTGATCGAGCACTAGAGATATGATGGGTCTTCTTGTAATATGGTAACTTCTGCTTTTATGTCAGACCGTCTCAGATTTGCCAGACTAGTATTCACAAGGCAGGGCGGGTGTTACATGAGACAATGTGTAGCTCTTGTTCAAAATGTAGCAGGCTTTTTACCCGCAAAAAAAAAATATAGCAGGCATCGCATGTTTTAACAGTCAATTTTAATCAGCTCCAGGTTGAAAGGTGCCTTTTTCTGGCCAATATGTGTGTGCTCTTTTGCATATTATACTTTGCCCATTTTCTTAAAACCTGGTTTTGTCCATTTGCTATCTTAACAATGGATTGGCTGGCTGGTACAGAGAGTTAAATTATTTTTGGGCTGTTCAGTGCTGGCTTATTATGTTTTAGTACCTGTTGCTGGATCAAAGAGAGGAGCTAATTGCGTTTGATTGTTCAGGTATAATGAACCTCCTTAGACTGGATGATGTAACTGTAGCCGATCTGACATTCCGAGGGTTATATGGTTTACTTGAGAGATACGCTATCTTTAGAGAGAATTGTATCTACCATGCTTCCTAGGGAGTACTACCTACATCCCAAGACTTAAGGCTTATATTTTTTTTGGAAAAATCAAAGCAAGTAAAGTTTGACCAAAATTTTAGAATAATCTATCAATAAATATGATATTTTGTAGATAGGCACATGAAAATATATTCCATTATCTATCTAACAATATTAATTTTGTATTTGACATGTTAATAATTTTTTATAAAAACTTAATCTATACCTAATAATAAAGAAAATAAGACTTCTTGTTGGTCCGTTTTTTATTGCCCCTAATTTTCGTTTAAATTACAGCACTGCCACCGTCAAGTAAAAAACGATTCAGAGCGGGAACAAAAAGACTGTCCACGATCCTCTCGTTCGCTATGCCGTCCAATCGCCCCCATCCTCTGCCACTACGGCACCCGGCGGATGAGCCCGCCCAGCAAGATCTTTCTGCTTCCGGAGGCGCTGCCTCGCCAAGACATCCGGTGGAGAACTGGAGATCCTCTCCGCTCTGCATCGACAGAAGGCGCAGAGCGGTCGCGTCCCCGCTGGGTAGGGAAGAACCGAAGAATGCAGAGGATATCACCTGCAACGGCTGTACTGAACCACGTTTGGGTGGGGCGCTACCAAGGAGGAAGTCCGCAGGATCCTCGCTCTCCTGCGAAGCCAGCTCCCTGGTATTCTTTCCATAGAGCCGCCCGCTTTCTTTCAAAGCCGCAGCCGCCTCGCCGTAATATGTGTATGCTTCCTCGCCCGCGCAGCCGGCTCGCCGGTACGGCCGTTCAAGCTGCTAGCGCTCAGATCCTCAATGAACCCTCTCTAACGCTTTATAAGTCTGCTCCGCCCTCGCGGGATCTGTTCTGAAGAGGTGGCGGCCAACGTCGCGCATGGTGCCATACAGTCGTGGTCCCGGTCGACATCAAAATAAAGCATATCAGAATAAGTAGTCTCCCTTTGCATCTGCTGGGTTATTTCAGAGAGTATGTGAACCTTACGTTGCTTCAGCTGCTACCTGTGCATGTCACTGAGGGTGATCTCGAATAATCTCTTTGCAAAGCAGAGCAAAGCTAGCTCAAATGGCAAACTGCCTAACCAATTTGGTCTAACATAACAGGAGTTGCCCAGCCTACCATCGCTTTTTGCAGGCTCCTCAGATCACTTCCAATGGGCTACGTGATGAAGTCTAAATTTTCAGTGATGGGGTATGGTTTCCAAATTCTGTAGAAAGGTATGGTTCAAAAAAAGCATCATTACATACAAGATTTTTATTTTATTAAAATAAAATAGCTAAAAAAGGAGCGGGTTTAAATAAGTGGTTAATTTGTCAAAGTATTATTTCTATATTTTTAAAATTCCAAGTTGTCATGGGGAAAGAGGTAATAACATCATCTCATCTGGATGTTCTGTATGACATTGGACAAGTTCAATTCTAGAAATTTAGGTCAAGGTCTCTCATTCATGGGAAAAAAAGTAAGCCTACCTTAAAAAAAAATTAATTAACAGATCCATACTATGTGCAATATTATTATAATTTAATGACATTACGTTATATGAATAGAAGATTGGCATACTAATATACTCCCTCCGTTTCCAGATATAAGCTATATAGTTTTTTCTCAGAAAAAGTCCATAATATAAGGTGTATTGCAATGCGCCAATTATATATACAATATTTTTAGAAATTTGATTATGTTTTCTTATCTTTGCAAAGTTTAATATTAGCTCATGTTAATTGCCTAGGGTTAATCCCCTCCAAATATGGTGTAATTTTTTCACAATTTGCATTCTTTAATTTTCATGCCAGAAATTATATACTTATAATTAGGAACGGAGGGAGTATGCTTTTTTCATGTGCAAAGCAATTCAGCATGCTTGGTTAAATTAGTGACATCAGACTATAGGTATATATGTTAGCAAGATGACTTTAATAAAATATTGATTTAGTAAATGTGTAACAATTTGGATGATTCAAACATTATTTCATGTTTATTCTTCTCTATGACTAAAAAATATATAACAAAATTAACCCGTAGCAACGCACGGGCACCTTTCCTAGTTAAACTTAACATAGTTTGACTTTCTGAAAAACTTAAGCCTTGGGATGGAGGTAGTAGTTTATAGAGGCTGTCTAGCAAAAGTTCTTTCAGGTTTATTGTTCTCTGCACTTGGTACTGTGTGATGTGCATGCTAACTTGCTAAGTGCAAAAAGAGATGGAAGGCTTATATTTCAAAACAGAGGTAATACATATGACATCAAAATAGAACAAAAATACAAGAGATAATTTATGGCTAAAACAATAAAGTTAGACGTAATTGGACTAGCCAAAACACACTTTAAAACAGAAATAACAAGTTCAGAAGGTACATAGAAATGAGATAAGTTGAGCTAGTGAGAGATGGAACTATCACCAAATTGCAGAGTATGGAATGCTCTTTGCTGCATAAATCTGCCATTTATGGCCAGAGACACTAAAAGTGAACAGCATTCACAACACAGACGCAGGTACCACTAAAACCGGGACATCATTCATGACACTGACACGAGTAAAACGGAAGGAGGAGATGAGAAGACACTAAAACTGGACAGCATTCACGACAACACGACACAAGCAAAACGAAAGGAGACAAGGAAGAAAATAAAAGACACAGAAGCAGGAAACCCTGAGCGAGAACTTTGAAACTATTGGATATTGAAACTATAACCTAAATGGTAGTGAAACAAAGCCTATGATGTTGTACAACTGAAGCAGCAGCCCACTTTGACTCCAACCAACCACCCTTTTTCCCTCCTCACCTCCACATTTGACTCCAACCAACTGCTGCTCCAAACTAGTAAACTGCATGGAGATGGATAAATCAACTGCTTTCCTCCACAGGGCTTACACTTTTCTTCGCCTTGCTTTCTTCAGCCTTGACGGTAGCTGTCTGTGCATCACCCGCTGAGATGGCACCCTCAGCTCTCAGTTTGTTGTCACTTTTCTCAGTTTCCTTCAGCTGGACGGTCCGAGAAAATTTGTCAGAGATAAGAGCAATAGAATCTCCCATGACCTTAGCGTCTGTTGGCTTCAGGGGCTCTGTGCTGCCCGGCTGCTGCTGACGCCTATTTTCCTTCAAGGCTTTCTCACGTTGCTCATAGAAGTCGAAGTCCTCCACAATGGTTGTCTCTGCCTCATGATTCTTGAAGATGGTTAACATCTGGAGACCATACTCCAGCTTCACCTGCATAAGTTGTTCATTGGATTAGCATATCACCTTTTATTTTTTGAAAATGTTCTCCATAAAGCTCATAATTTTTACCTCCTGGGTGTCTCTGCTGTTTGTTACAGGTTTGTTATCATTGTTCTCAAGAGTGATGTGCCGCAGTAAATTGTTCGGAACATCCTTGACAATGTGCCACTTCACAGGAAACTGGCCACTCCACTTGTCTTGCTGCCAATAATCAACACTTCTGTCGAAGTCAACAGGTCCAATCATCTCAGCCACACCGCAGAACTGACCACTCCCATTAACCTACAAAAGAAGTTATGGATGAAATTCCACATCTCTACTGACACAAATCCTAAATTGAAAACATGCTTACAGTAGATCCAGTGCACCATTTTTTTCCAATTCTTATGTGGAAATAAACTACCCCCTCCGTCCGGACATAAGTGACTCGGATTTGTCTACATTCACATGTATCTAGACGCGTTTTAGTGTGTAGATACATGCGAATCTAAACAAATCCAAGTCACTTATTTCTGGCAGGAGGAAATATAAAAGGAAAATTAGCCTTACCGAGAAAAACAAGAAAATAGGGCAATGGTCTTCTTTATCTTTGGCCGCACGATAAGCTGAATCCAGCTTTCTATTCCCGCTAGCTGTGCTGGCCCAAACATTGTACTTAATGCTCCTATGTACATGGTCCTCCGTGTATGATTTAATTACAAAGAATTTCGCATCCTTGTACTCAGTGACAAAATCAGGACGGTTGTACAGTTCACTATCAACCAATGGAGTGGGTTTCTCGCTTTTGTCCTCCACTGAAGAATTCTCCGTGTCTTGTTTCTTTGGTTTTGCGGCACGTGGGCCACGGTTTTGCTCATTCAGAAACTCCAGAGAACCATTCTGGATACCAAATGGCACCCTTTGTTGACTGGAGCTGTAGTCAAAATTATTATATCTGCGACCAGCAGAACTCCAATTTGGAGTAGCGCCTCCATATTTACCAGTTTGTTGGCGTGGCTTGTAGGATCCGGAACCATACATTGATCCATGCTGCTGCAATAACATGCATTGTCAGTACTGGACATTTAGGGGCACAATAAACCAAATAAACAGCAAATTTGAGTTCCAAAAATAACTGCTCTGTTTATACTGAACTGCATGTGTCCAGGGAGCTTTTGCAAATAGTCCAAGTTGCATGACAACATACCATTCCAGAAGCCAGTGGTACATTCCCTTGCCCGTAGAGTCCTGGAGCATTGCTCGGTTGCGTTGCTCCTGCGAAAGAAATCCATAGTTAGTTTGGTATGGCTCTGACCAATCTACGACAACACACATTACTTGCAACCATCATATCTTTTCTTGGAATAATACAGGAGACTGAAAGGAACAAAAGTTACCTCTGTTGTATGACCCAAATGGTTGGTGGTATGCGGCTGTTGGTGAATACAAAAGGCCATCAGGAAGGAAGTATTCTTGCTGAAGCATAGGGTCTCCTTGAGACATTCCAGTACCGGAATTTGAGTATCCCATACTAGGAGAAGCCGGTGGCTGGTAGTAAGGAGTTGAGAAGGGGAAGTGCATTGGGGAGTAGGACTGGCCATCTCCAACATTTGAAACAGGAGAATAAGCTCCATACATCATTTGGGGGTTGTTCGCATACCCAGGAGATAGCATGACTGACTGGTTACCATCGTAGAACTGCATCAGTGAAAACACTTAGTACTTGATTAAGGGAAGTGAAACAAGTTTGATAGGCAGCTACTTACAGGTGACGCAGAATGGAGTCCTTCCATACTCACATAATAGGGATACTCTTCCCACTGCCCAGAAGGATTCATGTATCCTAGAGAAGAATAAAATAAGATTCAAATAAAAAACATCATTCCACGAAAAGGAGATGTCAAATAAGGTACAATGAGCCCTCGTAAGTCGTAAGAAGCCCAAGATATAACACTTCAACATCACTTAGTACTGTTAATGAACAATGATGACTAATGAAACAAAAACTAAACAGTAAATAGCAAATATATAGGGCAAGAATGCAAACTTGACCTATTAGTGTTCTGGATATATATTCTCCCTGTGCAATGTGCAATAATGCATACAAGCATTATTAATACCCACAGAAAACAATGGCAAACTAACCTCCAGAATAGACTGCCTGTGGCTGTGGTGCATACACATTGGGCTGGTAGACATAAGGCTGTTCTCCAGCTTTTCCCAAAAAACTAGCCTTCTCCTGTGCACCTTTTGGCGACTTTAGGGAGGTAGAGCCACGCGCAGTGGTAGCACTTGTTTTCTCAGCTGTAATAGAATTAATCTGATGCAACAGAAATCAACGGTCAGTAATATTCTACGTCTGCACAGAACAGGAGAAAATAAAACAGTGCAGCACGTTACCTGCTCTTTGGTATTTACACTCTTCGAAGGGTTATTATCAACTACAATTTCTGATTGCAGCGGAATTGCGCAATCTACAAAAAAGAAAAGGATGGTGTAAGCTGACAAAGGGAACTGCAGAAAGTGTTACTACGGTACGTACTTAAACTTTAAAAAAAGACAGGTATCGCATACTGTTACTGTGTCGTATAAGCCAGGGAATTACACAAGGAATATGCTAAAGGTCTCTTTGATTCACAGGTTTTTCGCAAGGAACAGACCAATTCCTTCAAGAATCGAGCAAAAAATCTACTTATCAAGCAAATATCAATGAAGCAGGTTAGTCAAGTTTCAGTCAGGCTTCAAAAGCTCGACTTGACCCGTGACAACATGTATCCTGCTAGCACCAGTACAGGCTGTTGCCGGCTAATTTCATCATATAATCTCTTAGCTTCTCGTTTTGCTTGTCACGAGCGATACCCAGCGACTAACACGTATGGCTTAATTCAGCTATTCTAACAAAGAAAGCACGGCGCAGGCAGCAGTTCAGCACAACACAATTGCTATTGGACAAAATCCTTTCTTGCAGCGGCAGGCGCGGGGCCCAGACGTGGAAATTCTAGGGGGGAAGCCGCGCTTGCTGTTTTAGGGTTGCAGCATGTACAATCACCACGGCTAGGTCTGGAGCAGGAGAAAGCAGCAGGCGGGCGGGAGCGTAAATTCGGGCCGAATAGGTGGCGGCGAGGGAAGCAAGGGGACGAATTGGAGCTGCTGAAGCAAGGGCGGGGCTTACCGACGAATCCGGACGGATCTCCTCCGGTGGACGCCATGTTCCGGCCGGCGGGGCGAGGAGGAGGAGGGGAGCGAGGAGCGGGGAGGAGGTAGGGGCGGCGTAGGTGCGCGGTCCGGCTGGGGGAGACGCGGCGGCCGGCGGCGGTCGGCGGGGAGGGGCCCCGTCGGGTTTGACGGTGGTGCGTACGCGAGGTGAAGAGGAGGCGAGGCAAGGAGGAGGAGGAGAGGTCCACTCACGCTAATCATCGCGGGCTTTAAAACCGGACCGGTGCCGGCTCGTTCGGTCCACCCGCCCACCCATCCGGTCCGGCTTCTAAAAGTTTTAACCCACCTCCATTGCATGTTTTACCTCCAATCCAACTCTCAAAAGCACATCTAAAAGCTCTCTCAAAAGAAGCAACTCTTCTTATTCCAATTTGGGACATATATCAAGTTCCAGAAATTCTATGAAGAAAAAGTTTATGACTGATGGAAAAGAGAGTCGAATTAGAACCCTTCCTTGAGCTCTCGCCATGTTGGTGCTGAAGGCGTTGATTGCCCTCTCCTTGGAGATGTCTTTCACGGTGTTCTTCAAGATGGTCCATCGTTGGATGTACGAGCGTATCGACTCGTTTGATCTCTACGTGCATGCTTGTAGCTTTTCGATGGAGGCAGGTCGTTTTTAGGTGACCTGGAAGTTCTGGATGAAACAATAGACCAGGTCATCCCATCTGCTAATCGATTCCGCAGGCAAGCTTTTGAGCCAACCTCGCGTGGAACCTCTCAGCTACAGACAGCTTGAAGGCCGTCGTACTTGGGGATGTCCGTGGATAGCTTGAAGCTTTTCGGCATCAGGGTTCGACGGACGCGTCGGCTAAAACAGCTCGCGCCACACGCCTTGACATCAGAGTCAGAGTCAGGAGACTTGTGGTTAGAGCGCTTTATGCGAGATCTTTCGGCCTTGTGTTGCATGATGTCGTTGCGGGAGTGTTGCGGGAGTCGTAGTCGCGTGATCCTCTTCCTCGCAGTCGCGGGAGGTGTGGCGAGTTGTCGCCTCGTGGAGGAGAGTGGTCGGATCGTTGCGGTATGTTCGCCTTCATCGATGGAAGATCGCTCGGGGATCGTTTTGTGGAGGTTGGTTGGACAACAACTATGTGTATTCGCGATGAGGGAGCCTTGTGGCGTCTTGGCTTTTTGACATCTCGAGCCTAACGCCCTCGGGCAGTTGTTGAAGCCAAGAGTGTCGTCTGGGCGTCATGCCCGAAGTGTTAACCTTTGACATGGAGGAATGGGGAGAGGACAATTGTGCTCGTCGTTCACTTGCAGCTTGGTCATGCGTGAATGCTCCTGTTGAAGGACGAAGTGGTAGGTCATAAGTTCCTCATGCGTCCTGTCCAGCTGCATAGGAGCCGAGCCTCTTACGGCTTTCTTTTCCTTGGCCTAGGCTTCTGTAGGAATGGTGATGGTGGTCTGATCAGCTGTTTCGGGGTTTTCATCATTGATTCCGGTGGCAGGGTCGATGACCACACACTAGAAACATGTAGGGTATGTGTTGTTGTTGCACCTCCAGTTCTGGTGAAGCCATCGTCATGATCCCAGTAAGGATGGCAATGGAGCAGGTTTGGACGGATATAGGAACACCAGATCCATGCCCAAATCCATCAGCCTCGCTCTGCCCCGCCCACGAAAGTATCCGTGGGCATGGATGTCGCCCCAAATCCAAATCCGATGGATACCTGGATATCCATGGATATCCATGCCCATAAAACTTGAGTTCCATTTCAGCAATATTTCACTTGAATTTCATTAATAATAAGCTAACATGAATGTTTTGGCAGCATTCGACATTATTTCAATAGCATTTCAACCGTAATTATGTCGACAATTCATAGGAATATCAAAGCAACAATATATCACATTACCGAGGAGGCGGAGCAATCAACGAAGATCCACAGTCAATGCGGCCGGCGGAAGCCCTACCAGCACAAGGCGGTTCGTGATTATTTAGAGTGTAAAATCATTAAGGCTTAAATTAAGTGTTTGGTGATTTGGGCCTAAAAAGGACAGCCAATCATAGGTAAAATCGCATGTGTCGCTGACATGTGGATCCAACATGTTAGTTGGATATCCATCGAATATCCATGGAGCAAAAGCTATGTCCGTGCCCGCTCCATGAATTATCGGATATCCGCCCCATGAAATCCATGGACACAACCAATCCTCCATACCCGTGCCCGGCGGGTCGAATTGGATACCCAGATCCGTGGATAAAATTGCCATCATGAGATCCCAGATGAGGTCATTTGGACCCGCCACATGCTAGGTGTCGCAGTCGACACAATAAATTAAAGTTGGAGTAGATTTCAGCTCACTGGAGGAGTTGGCGGAAGACGACGATGAGGGCTCCTTGACGGTCGGTGGCGAGGTCAACTCCACCGGAGTCGAATGGATCGGATCCAGAGGCGAAGGATGCCCACTGTGTTGATGTGGAAACGTAGATCTCCAAGCTCTAGATCAATTCCCTCATGGAAGGATTTGAAGGCCAAGACGAGGCCGGCGGGTGCGGGATGAACGCGAGGGAGCTGAAGTAGATCTGCTCCCCAGAAACTGGCGACTTGCGCTAAGGTTGGAGCCACCAAAGTCGTGACTCCATCGCACAAATTTCCCATATAAGTCACCAATTGACGCGGGGTCTCCACGACAATGAACATGGTTGATGGACTTGGGCTTCGGGGAAGAAGGTGCACTAGCGAATTCATCGGTTGAGAAGCAAAGGGGAGGCACGATTTACCCAGGTTCAGCCCCCCGGAGGATAAAACCCTAATTCCAGCTTGTATGTTCTTGATTGATAGATGATGATTACAAAGTCGATGTGATGGCTATGGTCTTCTAGATTGATCGTCCTCCCCGACGACTAGGAGGTTGGGTATAAGGTATCGTGTCCACGTCAGTTACAAGCTAGAGGTGAACTCTATTTTTCCTTGTCTTGGGCATGTCCGTGTTCCACACGCCAGGACCTTGGGCCTTGAACGCTTCATACTGCTGAATCATCTTGGGCTTCTTGGTCCTTAGCAGGTCATCAGGTGGCCTCCTATTACGCCGCACCAGGTATGCCAATGATGGGCACCCGAAGGGTCGTGCCCATGTCAATAAGATCAAGAACAAGAAGAAAATGTTCATCATCATGATGAACAAACTATAAAAGTTAGAAAGGTGGAATCTCTAGGAAAAGTAACAGAAGTCTAAAAAAATAGCATCAGAGGTACTTGAAGAGTAGGAAATCCTAGTTGGTGAATCTTAACACTAATCCAACAATATTAATCAAGCCATTGAGGAAAAACATCTCCTTTATTTGATCTTTTTAAATGATTCTAATTCCTACTTACTGATGAGAGAAATTAAGTGGATGAAATGCTCTATTCTAAACTAGGGCATATATCTATATTATGTCATAGTGACTTGATAATTAGGCGACTCTATGTATCCACATATATCTTGTGATCAACCAAAGGAATGTTCCTCTAATTGTAAGCAAACCTATCTTGCTAGACATAATACCCTAAACTCAAGAACTGTGATGAGATGAATAATACCTCAAACTTTTTTGAATCAACTCTATGAGTAATCCTAAGGTGATAATCCAATCTCTAGAATGTTGCCCAACACTACACTAGAGGACAACACTTCAAGGGAAGTAAACCTAAGGCTAATTAAAGCTTATTCATTTAGCTTATGACAAAGGGATTGATACATATATCCAATTTGGTCCACACCTATCATTGCACACTTTCAAGTGTATCAAAAACCTAGAGAAATTATAAAGATTCCAAATTTACTTTGGAAATAAAATTCCATATGAAGGTTTAATCAATATCTTTGAATTGACAAAATATCAAACCATGTCAAATGTGGTAATGACTAAGGTCACATATTTTCATATGTGACCAAACCACATACCTCTCTTATGAACAAATCATAATTATGAATTTCATAGAAATAATCTACATTTTAAATTATTTATCAGATATCTTGACTAAATTTGGAGTTATCCAAGATCTTGTAGAATACATACCAGTACAAACGAATCCATTTGAGATTTCTCTCAAATTAGGAACCTAGTTGATGTTCTACATTTTATGTGGAGATCGAAATGAATTTAGAGATCTTATAAAGTTGTCAAAATAAAAGAGATGGAAATAGAAGGAACCTATGGAAATTCCTTATAGTTCATCTTTATTTGAATTGAATTCCATGTTTAAGTTTATAATATTTTTTCCATTCCATTAAATTCCTTCCCATTAGGAAAGTAAACCCTAAATTTCATTCAAAATGGAGGAATGTAAAACTTTGAAAAACACCAGGGCTAAATATTCAAATTCGTAGAAATGTTGGAATTTCAAAATAATTATTTTGCAAAATTCATTTAAGGGTTTGAATTCCATTTGAATTCAACACATTCCTACGTGAGGAAATAAAATACTAAAACCATTTCCAAATATTTTGAGGGATGCAAAATATCTCTCATACATGTTCACAATAATTCAAGTACTTGAATTATTCAATTCATTCTGAAACCAAAACCAAAGTCTAAACAGAATTGAAATTCAAAATAAAAAAAGAAATAAAGAAATAAAGGAAACCACTATGTGGAACACATCCCAATAGCCGGCCCAATCTGTCGCCCAACCTTTTTTCTCCGTGATGAGTGCATTTTACAACATATTTTAAGCATGGATGGCCCAAAAGGTGAGATTATTATCCAATTTCCTTGGGAACTTTGTACATGAGGCATGAATGTGCCCTTTTTTATAGTTGGTTGAAACAATATGCATATGAAGAAAGTCTATGGTAAAACCAAACTAAGGGTGTGTTCGGTTGGTGTCACCAAGTGGAATGTAATGGGATGGTTCCGCACCTAGATCTCATTACGGTGTTCGGTTGGAAAATGGAACGGAACGAGGTGGTTCCTCAAAGAGAATATTCCCTACAGATCCGAAACGCACCCATTCCTCAAGATCGGTGGAATCTCCCCATTCCTCTATGCTAAAGCCACTCACACTCACTCAACTCCTCTATTCTCTCATAACTTTATTCTGCTAAACGTACCCCACGCATGCTCACATCTTCTATTCCCAGAATCTGTTACATTCCACTCTCCAACCGAACACAAGAACGGAACCAACCCATTCCATATTCTAGCTCAAACTGAACACAAGAATGGAACCAACCCATTCTTCTGGAATGGAACCATGACATTACATTCCACTTGGTTCTCAAACCGAACACACCCTAAAGTAGCATGAGGTGTGGTTGCTTGTGCCAAGGGGCATGAGACATCCAACTTGTAAGATGTCAAGTACATAACCCATATGATATCTAAAACAAAGTAAAATTAAAGAGATGCTTGGACCCCATCCTTTATGAGTACTGTTGACATAACAACATATCTCCAAACTTTATTTTATGCTCTCAACTATCTCTTACTTTATTGGAGGTCTAGCACATATATTCTCTACTTACTTTCTATTATCCAAGAGTTAAAAGAATCAAAATAAGAGTATCGAAGAAAAATAAGAAAATAAACAAAACGAGTCTTCCATAAAATCTATAGGTTTATTCAAGCATGCTTTATGGTCGATAATAATTTTCATTTTGTTTGAACACAAGACTGCTTATGGTTAAGCATGTTTTGTAGATTGTAAAAGATATCACTTTATAGTTCACTTGGTTATTGTTATTCTTTAAGGATTGAACCTTGTGAACTTTATGTGATAATGAAAATAAGCAAAGCAACAAACTCCAAAGACCATGCATGTTAGTTTTATCACCTTTATGCTCGAGGATGGGCATACGTTAAGCTTGGGGATGTTGATGCATGTAAAATGCATGCATGAACTTTGTAGTTTGTTGACATGTATTCCCACATATTTACAACATATGTGATGTTATATCCATGTTTTATATTGATTTTTGAAGATTTACCAATGATCCCCTTTATTTGGGTTATAACTTTGCACGACGGGAAAATCATGTTTTGTGTAATTTAGACTTTCAGGGACCTTAACGAAGCCAAATTGAGTTACAATTTCGGGGATGCCAATATTTCATCAAGATAAGCATCTGGAGCGCCTGGACCTCACGAGATGGGCTAGGAAGGCCAAAAGAGGGCTGGTGGCGTGCCACCACCTCTCTTTCACTCCTCGACCATCTGATTCGCTTGATATTTTTGCCACGGTCTTCGTTTGACATAAAAAATCCTATATATAGGACTTCCCGAGGCTTCCTCGAGGGGGCCGCGGTGGAAACATAGAAACACCAAAATAGAGCTAGAACCAGCGAAGATTGGAGGTGAAACTCCACCGGAGCAGCCATCGGAGGGATCTCCACCTTCTCCAACCATCTCCACCATCATCACCATGATGAAGAGGGAGTAGTCCACCTCTGTACTATGGGTTTGTGACAGTACCTTGATCTATCTCTCTCGTATTCTTCGTAGATCGTAGTACCATATGAGCTGCCCAACATGATTATGGTCATATATGTAATTCTTATGTGGTGGATCTTTCTTCTATGGTATTGATATATGAGTTTGGCATATATTATGTGTAAGATGTATTGATAGATGCATATCATGTACCCCGTTCTTAAGTGCTTGTTCTGATCCAACTTGTATGCAAAAACATGTGTGGTGAGAAGTGTGTGTTAGGTGGCATGGTGGTAGTGATTGAATAGTGACAACAAATTCATGATCTACTATGGTATTTACCTTTATTTTACCTCCTCACTAGGGATAAAGTGAATACATTTGCTATGTTTATCATGTGACATTGTGATAATCTTGTTTTTTCAAGGTAGAATATTTGATATTGAACCATTATGTCATATTACTTAAGTCTATACTATGTTGATTCCTAATTCAAGATTGCTTGGAGTTTTCCCTTTCTCGAGGAGTATAAGAGAGATATGGTGCATCATCTCTATGTTAGGACGTAATGCCCACATGAATGCCTATCAAACACATATTGAAGCTCCATCAATATTATGTCATTGATGAATTGTTAGTGTTCACTACAACTTAAAAGGAGAATAGACATGTGAACCCATGAACGTCGGTCCATTTTAAATCACTAAAAACACCTTCCCAACACTTTTACCTTGCTTTAAATTTTCTACAGTTATTTAATCCGAAAATACCAAAAATACTATCTCTACATACACACACACACAAAACCTAAATACCATTAGCCTTTATTGCTTTCATCTAGTTTACTTAAGTTGTTTACTTTATTCTACTTTACTTTACTTTTATCCTTGAATTTCCTTTACTAATACGAAACCTTGTGCTTGGCAACCACACACCAGAGTTGGGGACACAAGGCAATAACTTTATTTTGCAGGTTCTATAAGAGGAGAAGGAAGAATTCACCATCTCTGCCATTCCCCGCGAGTTCGATATAAACCCTCGAGACACCCTTGTGGGAAAAAGATGCTTGCTACAAGACTCTGCACTTGGAGTCCCAACGAAATGGTACACACAGAGTTGTTGCCATCAAGCGGTATTTGGTGACGCCATCAACCATCATCACTCCGCAGCGAAGAAAAGCGCAAAGCTACCAGAGAATTTAACTACCTCTCATACGGGCAGCCATGCCCGTATAGTTTGGTCGTATCGACTTCTTCGGTAGCGGAAAAACTCAAAAAAGAAAAGAACACGTGGTGCAGCATGAGAACACACCCGTACCAGAGAGCCTCACCATGCAGCGAGGAAACATGACATGTTCTATTTGTTCTATCACACTTTATTTTCTTTTATCTAATTCAGTAACTCCCTAGCCTAAGTGACATGGCAGATATCAAAGGGGTTCTAGTATTACTCGAGGAACAACAAGGAACCATAGAGCTTAAGGCCTTGATTTGGTGTCATGACCTTAATCATGGTGCTAGCTAGGGCTACTGAGCGATGCACTGTAGAATCATGGGTGTTGGATGAAAACTGACCGTGGAGTCCAACTAATTATTGGTTACTTGCCTACTTGCATATTTATATGAAGCATTAAAATTCACTTGTCCCACACTTATTCCATTCTCTATCGTCATAAACTGAATCTCTCCATACCTTACCTCTCGTTGTATTCATCCCTTTATATAATTAGTATTTAATTCAGCACTAGTTATAGCCATTATCCAATACTGTTACTCTAGCAACTTATAGAATGGCTATTTCCAAACACCATTTTGAGTGTAAACGTGGACGCATTGACAATGCGGCTATAGGGTAGAGTGGATACCATTTTGCAAAAGCTCCTAAGGGACAATATATACTGGGAGATACTTGTCGATATTATTATTACAATAACCCTGGTGTTGACCCATGTTAAACATATTTTCTTTGCATAGGAAAACCAGCTCATCATCCCGCGTATCACATAAGCCCAAGCCAACAAGGGTTTTTTCGCAAAAACACAAATTCTCTTGTGTCATCTCCCCATCGTTGACGCGTCGTTGTCGGCAAACTGACCTCGCTATCGATACCACCAACTCTGGTGAACCAACTCTAGGGGAATATAAATAGTCCTGGAACCATTCAAACTATAGAGCAATTGAAGACTCGTCAGAGCTTCTAAACTACTTATCACATGAGGATCTCACAACTTTCTCTCTCTCAGTCTCGCGCTCGCTCGCTGGAGCAACCCCAAAACGGGAACACCAGCAAGCCCCCCGCGAGGGAGATCCTCATGTAATAAGTAGTTTAGAAGCTCTGGCGAGTCTTCAATTGCTTTTCCATCGATGTGAGCTTGCTAGGGATCTAGGAATCGAGGGAATCGAGGTCATCTTCCCTGACGTCAACCAACACAATCTGTGAGCTTGTGCTCATCTCCGATAATGGTACTTTTACCAGGGACTACATCACATGTGATGGCTTCAGGTGCAAGTTTCACTTTTTTTTTTGATTTTTTAACCTCATTTAATTGGTATAAAATTAGCTCAAACTTCTGGTATGCTGCATTTGTACTAGGTTGACGCAAAACCCATGTTTGGGCATTGTTTGGGGACCACACTTGCAGGGTACCTCCAATTATTTCTTTGAAAATTTATAAATTGTAATTTATGTATATATAGTTCAAATTTGGTTTAATCGGCTAAATCTTGAAAGTAAATACATATAAAGCAACAAATCGAGATAATCATCACAACTTGAATTTGGCCGTCCTTAAAGGTCTACTGCGAAAACGGAAGTGATGACCGTATGTACCTTACTTTTGGTAGCCACTTTACGAAAAATCACTCATTTTTCCCTCTACATGTACAAATATAAAAGGAAAATCTTTTTTTTCATAGAAGCAAAGAAACACTAGTTGGCAAAATTATTGGCCACAAGAAGATGCACATTTCTGACAAAAATGTCCTCATGGGAAGCAAGTTTGCTATGGATCTTTCATGAAGCATGCCTAAATGGGTAGAAAGTTTATCAAAGTCATACATGGTACCAAATTTTATGAACAACTCTTCACCAAAACCTTTGTATGGCTGGTCTGGTATTTTTAGTAGGAACTACATACCATGTGATGGCTCCATGCACAAGGTTTCATAACTTTTTTGATTTTTTAACCTCATTTGGGTTGTTTCAAATTTAAGTTAAACTTCCAATCTACGGCGTTTGTACTAGGTGGAAGTTGAACCCATGTTTGGGCATTGTTTGGGGATACCACACTTGGAGGGTACCTCCAAGTATTTTCTCCAAAAATTTATAAATGTTAGTTTATGTGCATACTGATTAATTTTGAATTTAATCAGCCAAAACTTAAAAATAAATCGGTATAAAGCAGCAGATCGAGATAAAACCTCACAACTTGTATTTGGCCATTCTTAAAGGTTTGTGAAAACTGAAGTGATGGTAGTCTGTATCTTTTTTTGGTACCACTTGACACGAAATCACTCATTTTCCCCTCTACATGAACAAACATAAAGATTTTTTTGCATAGAAGCAAAAAACTCTAGTTGGCAAAGTTTTTGGCCATGAGAAGATGCATCTCGCTGCCACAAATGAGCTTATGAGAAGCAAGTTTTCTATGGATGTTACATGGCCCATGCTTAAATGGGCAAAAAGCCAACCAAAGTCATACATAGTATCAAATTTTGTGAACAACTCTTCACCAAAACCTTTGTATGACTGGTTTGGTAATGTTACTAGGAATTACATGACATGTGATGACTCCATTCGTAGGTTTCACGAATTTTTGAATTTTAACATTATTTGGTTAGTTTTATATTTGGCTCTTTCGATCTGCGGCATCTATACTAGGTGGACACATAACCTTTATTTGGGCATTGTTTGGGTAACACATTTGCAGGGTACCTTCTACTATTTTCTCCAAAAATAATATGAATTATAATTTATGTACATAAAATTTAACTTAATCGGCTAAAGATGGAAAATAAATCCACATATAGCAGCAGATCGAGATAAATCCCCACACCTTGAATTTGTCCATCCTTAAAAGTCTACTGCCTATGAAAACTAAAGTGCTGAAGTCTGCACCTTATTTATGATAGCCACTCTACAAAAAGCCACTTATTTTTACCCTATATGTGCACAAATAAAAAGGAGCCAAGTCACCCGTACAAATCTTCATGGCATTAATTCCTAGCTGAACGATGTCATTCCTAGCCTACTTCACAGACCGAACTCTATCCGATGACAAGTGCAAAATACCACATAATCCAGCGTGGTAGAGGTTACTCAGCTATAGGTCATCCGGGGTGGCAGAGGTTACACTGTTATCAACGGTCAACTCTACAAACAGAGCACAACTAGAGATTTTTAGCGTCGTGTCTCTTCGAAAGGAGTTGAGATCGTAAGAGAGAGATCCATCTTGGCAACCATGGTCATCATGGTGCCAGGTCGCTCGTTGCAAAAATCTTCCGACAAGAATTTTACTAGACAGATCCTGAGAAGATAGTCAAGACTTGTGTTGGCTTTTAGATGTACTCATACCAACCACATGTTCCGGCTACAGAGGTGAAGACAATCCCCATAACTTGGTATTTTGCCCTCTGGGGTCTAGACATGGTTATTCATGGCTTGTGTAGCATAAGTTATCCTACCTAGACCCCAGTGATATGCCCCGCAAGTCACCGCCTTCAACGGGGAAAATGCATAGCTTTTTTGATAAAGAATAGCAATTACACCCAGCCTCTGTAACAACGTAACAACACAGTGCTCTAATGACAATAATAAAAAAACAGAACAATTACATAAAAGAAAAATCTCTCTACGTGATCTATTTCTTGTAACAGTGAACCAAACACCACAACAAAAATAGAAATTTAACTTCTCCAAAAGCAATGCCTCTAAAAGGAAACAATGCACAAGCCTCGTCGTCGCTACTGTGTCTCGGCTCCTATGCGCGAAAGAGTGGGATGGATGGTAGTTTTGATGTGTATACAAATGATCATATCATAGATTTTCACCCTGGAAAATGGCCGCGCTCACAAAATAATGCCTTCAACAAGACTATTGCGGCGTTGCCAAACACAACCAATTAAGGTCAGACCTTGGATTTTCACCCTCCAAGTTTAAACTATGAACTTTTCCGATGATGTCACGGTATCACCCCCACTTGCCATTGCCGCTGCTCCAAGTCACAAATCACCACCAGTAGTTGAACCACCATTACTCGTCCTCAGAACTCGGCTTCCATGCCATTCTCCACGAGTGACTTCACCATGGCACCAAGGCAACATACTGCAGAACTTCGCGCCGCTCCCTCCTGAATCAAACGGCCAGGAAAAAAAACATGGGTGTGCACCACTGAATACTATCCGATCCAGCAATCTCCAAGCATAAAGGCACCCAAGGGAGTTCACCGGTGGAGCCTTCCAGAACTCGGCACTCCGGCCAGATCAATGAAGACAAGCATGAGGCAGATATTTGTCTTGGCGCGGGATGAACCCTAGGACCTTCGCCTCTATTCAAGTGAGCCAGTAACCCCCACACCACCATTCGGTAGAAGAGGCGAAGATGATGGAGACCGCCGCCGTACTTGTTGACCGGCATCACACCCAAAAGGGTCCATGCCACCACCGCGGAGAGCAGCCTGTTTAGCCATGAGCGCAGTTGCCGCAACGACCCGTCGTCCTAGACGGATCATACGTGCCCCTTGACACCCGCCATGGCAGTAGCGCCTCGGATGACGTAGCTCCGCACACCCCCCAACACCGCCACCACGCGTCTTCTCTTCCACCATCCACCGAAACCACATCGTAGCCAGTTGTGGGATCCCAAGATCCACCACACCAAGCCCAATCCAGCCGGCCACCTCTGGTAGGAGGCCGCCACCATGCCCGAGACCGCCACCCCGACACCCACATGGAAAGGGTTGCGCAACATATCGCCGCACTCGCAGGTCGGCAAGCGGACCTCCAGGCCCCGATGGGCACAAACCAGCCTAGACGCGCCAACGTAGCTTCCCAACCATCGCTTGGCAGACCGGCCAACGCCACCGCCCACCACCATGCCGTCGAAGTAGAAAGCGCCGCCGCCCTCCTACCTCGAGGTCGCGCCCGGTAGGAACCCACCGCCGCCATACCGTGCAGGCTTAGTGCGGCGGCGGCGGAGAGAGGTTGGGATGTTGTAGAGGGAGGCTCAAGCGATGGCGGCTGATTCCCCGGTGCGGCGCGGCGCCGTCGCACGGGAGTTAGGGTTGGGTGACAGCAAAAAGGCATAGCTAGCCAGACAAGATGTTGTGGAGTATACCCCTTTATTCATGGCTTGTGGAGCATAAGTTATCCTCCCTAGTCCCCAGCGATATGTCCCGCAAGTCACCGGCTTAAACGAGGAAAATGCATAGCTAGGCAGACAAGATGCTGCTGATCTCCTTAATAGAAGAACATTTGCTAGCCGACCAAGAATCTATCTATCGGCAAAACATGTGCCACTATCACAGCCTTCCCCCTTCGGGCAAGGCATCCTTTGTTTAAGGAAGGTGACATGGTCATTCACTAAAAACAAAAGAAGAAGCATTTCCCCACGTTGGGAAGAATTCTCATTTGTAATCAGCAAAGTTCTGAACATGATCATACTACCTGTGGATATCCGTGAGAAGAAGGAATAAGACGTAAGAGCAAGAAGAAGAGCAGAAGCGTGAAAGAAAACACAGAAGAATCCTCAGCTTCAGACGACGGTCGTCCAGAGGTGCCAGCAGGCTATACGATGGCGGCTTGGCATTCCGGCAATCAGCACTGGTGTGTGTGTGCCGGTGGTACCATCGGAAATCCGGCGAGGCGTCAGACCCTGAGCACTAGTGAGTGGTGATTTGATCTGTGCCATCGTAATGTTAGACAATTTTTGGGTCACAAACTACAGGGAAAGTAAGAAACCGGAGCGCATCCGCTCCCGCTCCCGTACGGCTGAGCCGGGCCGCACCGGAGCGCCCAGATCCAGCCAGCCGGGCAAGCTCCCCCGTCTCCCCTGCCCTCGCCGTCACCTGTGGCCGTCGTCGGGGAAAGCCCTGGCGGCGCTGTGGCGGCGGGGCGCCCTCCTACGCGCGGGATCTGGGCGGCCCGGCTTCGGCGCCCTTTTCTGGCTGTTGCGGCTCGGGGGCTGGCCGGACGGCGGCGGCACGAGGCGGCGCTGCGCTGCTGCTGCGTGTGGTGGCTCCTCCGGCGGTCTCCTCCGTAGAGGGTGGTGGGGGCTCTCGGGCGGTGGCCCACGGTGGTGTTGGCGGTGGCGGCCGGCGTGGCTGCATCGGGCGGCGCGTCGGGCGGGTCTAGAGGTGCTGCTGCCTTGGTGCAGTGCTCCTGCCAGCATGGTGCTGGCGGAGCTGCCGTCTCCGACGTGGTTTTCCTCCACGTGGTGTGGTGGTGCTAGTTCGGGTCGTTGAGCTCTCTATTTCTGGTGGTCGGTGGAGTGGCTGCGTGAGTCGCCTCCTCCTTACCTTGCTATCAGCCTGCAGCGGTTTGCCGTTGGGGCTGGCGGGTGCCGTGGTTTCGCAGTGGTGGCCATGGTGGTGACGTGCTTCCCACCCGGGGGTGCGTCGTGGCTGGGTGTGGAGCCCCTCTGTCTTGCCATCAGTGGCAGAGGACGCTGCTTCTGTCTGCTCTGGTGTGCCCCATGGTGATGCAGATGGCGGCCATGGGTGCGGTCTCCTCTCCGATGCGAGGTGAGCCGTGGCAGTGGTGGTGGCGGCGTCTTCTTGCCGGTTGCTGGGCTCTGGTGTCGGGTCCTTGGTGGGGATCTTCGACATGCGGTGGGTGGTCCATGCGAGAGTAATCTATGGGTGTCTCTGCCTTTTGATGCCCTTCGACTCCAGCTGGTGGCACACAGGTGTCGTGGCGTCGTCTCGGCTGTGCGCAACCTTTCGGCCACACCCTCGACACAGAGTCTCGGATGCGCGTTTCCCTTCGATTACGTCGATGGTGTAGTGTCGGTGCTGGGTCTCGGCGAACCAAGGCCGTTCGACTACTCCGGCGAGTCCTCGAGCTGGGTTGTCCCTCCTTCGTGTCCTTGGGGCTCTTCCTCATGATTGTTGTGCCTGGGTCGTGATGAGATTTCTCATCGGCCAACCGTCCCCTAGATTGAGGGGTGGCCACTTTGTTTTTTCTTTTCTTAGTCTTGTCTGTTGGTGGTGTGCGTTTTTTCTTTTCTTCTTCTCCTTTGTAACCTCCGTGTACTCTGGTTCATTTGAACCCATCTTGTAGAGGCTGAAAAGCTTCATAGGCAACTTGGCTGAATATATGTTCAGGCTGGCTCACGCCCGCCGTAGTTACAGTCAAAAAAAATGTTAGACAATTTCAGATTACTTCTTAGTTCTGCAAATTGCTGTTTCAGTTTACCACTATAAACGCAGTTGTATATATATAATGCATGCCAGTAAACAAAGCAGATGATTCAAATTTTCGATGAACTTACCAACTTCAGAAGCATGAAAGAAAGAGTAAATTATGTTACGGCGTTTCAGTTGCACAAGCAAGAAGAAAAAGTTGCCACTGCTGCATCTATTGTGTTTATACATTATTCTATAGTAGCCTGTTCAGAAGTCACAACAGGATAATCAAAAAGAAGATGCTCCTTTTTTTCTTGAGGGGGCTGGGGACGAAAACCATTTGGCATTCATAAATCTGTATGTAAGAAAATTGCATTCTCCTGTATGATACCTATGGCGCAAAATCTTGACATTTACCTGGAGATATCTATAGCACACGATAATTTGTATAGTATGGCATGTTTTTTAGAAGGAACAATAACTGGTTCAGGTGACATCCGAAGTTGCCAGCCATAGCACATAGAGATCCAACTGATGACTAATTGAACGGACACATCGCAACTCCGAGCTGAGGCCTGTCGAAGAACGGTTCTTTCAGAATTGAAGTCCTAGTTCAGATGATACATGGACTGACCTGCAATACATAATCAGAATGTTTTTCCCCTTCGTGCAAAAAATATTTAAGCCAGACTTGCCAGCTACAGTTTGGAGAGTTTATAGTGCATTCATAGAAATATTGGACACCATCACAAAGAGTTCCATTAAAAATACACTCACGATTTGCCAGCTAAAGTTGTTGATTAGAAATAAATTGGCGATGGTGTATGTGTATCACAAAAGGAAATGTGCATCTCTACATAACGAAAGGTGAAAAGATGCTCTTGGATTCTCCTTAAATAACATTAATGAATACTTGTATCACTGTATCAGTCACTGCTAGTTTTCCACTACTACTCACACAATGACACCGGAGCCAACCATACACGGAAGTCTATACATACCTGGAATGAACTTCTCCTAGCAATTCCCTTATGTCAGGAACTAAATTCCTGATGGAAAAAATTCTCTAGTGGCGCCTCACTTCATCCAAAATGTTACCCACACTAGGAGATAATCTTGGAAGGTATTTATATACCTGCAAAATAAGGAAACTACATTAAGTATGCTGATCTTATCCAGAGAGCAGGTACTCCTTAGTTCTGCTTTATGAGATTATGGTACTTGCATATTAGAATGTGAACAGTTGAGGAGATTTAAACAAAATAGTTCAAGGAAAACGAAATTGATTCCACAAAAGATTGTAATAAAAACTAGAGCAAGTGCAAATCCAGTTTCTTGAAAAGACTATTAAAGAATGTATATAATGTGATTTTAAGTGTCTGCCGGAGTTGCTGAAATCCGGAATTAAGGATATTCTTAAATTATCATCTTGGTTAAAGCTTGGCTCTCTAACCAAAAAATGCTTCGTTTAATCTTTCAAATATTTTGTCATGTCCCAATCATTTGACTGTGCCAACACACAAAGTAGACTCACCCAAAATTTTATAAATACATCCAGGGCAACTGGAACCAGACAAACGAAAAAGGTGACTGCAGCTTGGTCGGCTTCAAGCCCATAGTGTTCAAGAATGATTTCTACCAACGAGTGCCAACCTGCCTCTGAGTGGTACCTGAGACAGTGCAGCTACAAAATGTTCATACAGCCGATAGGATCACAGGAAATTTAAACAAAAAAAGGAGAGTGCAAAACAAAATAATATTAGCGTTGCTTTCTGTTAACTCAAAAAATAAAATATAAACCAACTTACAGAACTACTTAGCTGTTTGATATCACCATATGTCCCATTAAACATGAATACAAAATAGTACAGGTACATTTTTCTGCTCATGTGCTTCTGTGTTAATCAACTTCTCAGGCGCAGTGCTTTTGTTCAGTATTCACAACTGATTGTAGATAAAAATCAGTATTTCCTAACAATTATGGTAAATACCATTCAGTATTTCCTAACAAGATGGTAAATAGAATTGAATCCCTAAGTAGAAGGTTTATTAAGATACTATCATACTAACACATAATATATGCTATAAACATCACACAAAAGACAAAAAAAAAAACACTTAAGATATGAATAAAATGGTGTTTTTACTCTGTTCTAGGATCACTTGTAAAGTGAAAATCAATTCTACTAAGATGTGACCAAATAGCTCACGTAAGCGCTAGGCACCATCCACTAGTTGGCTGACTAGTCTGACTAGACCATGAAATGGGCGCTACCCAGCTTGCACTTTTTAGAACACTACTTTGCTGTCATGAGCAATGCCTGATAGATGGAATATTGCCTCAGTATCAGGCTTCAAGTTAAACATTTTCCTTTGGAGAAAAATCTTTAAGTAATTAGGAATATAGTTATTGAGATATGCACAAGATGTAGTTATGAGTTGTTTGTTTTCATTGTACAGGTTCTAGGTAGACTTTTCTGAAGCTTACAGGATGCATCTGGCATTTTGGGATTGCACGTCTAGTTGCGGTCGTTCCAAACTGTGTTTTCAGATAATGTTGGTGTCGAGCATGAATTTTTTTGGATAACAGAAAGGAGTATCATGTTATCACACTAAAGGCCAAATATAACAAATATGCATTTTGAAAAAGGAATACATATAACTTACCCCAGAAGGATGTCTGACACTAGAATGATAAGAAAGGCCTTCCCACTGTCCGAGATATTATTTAGTAATTTATATCCTGTGAACTTCAGCATTGCAACCTGAAAGTAGCAGAAGAGTAAGATGTATGCCAACTGGTAGCAATATAGCTTTAATTTTAGCAGGAAGCAAAAAGTAGGCCGTGTTCTTGTACATAAAACATGTACACCACCAGTACTGTTTACTCATTGATTACATTTTTTTACTGAAACTGCAGTTGCCATGGAAACTATCTAACAAAACATTGTGAAGTATTGGCAGAATGAGGAATTTTTCTGATACAGTTCAGTTCTGCAGTTGTTTGACATGACATAATCAACTATTAACAGCTGAAGTTGGTTAATTGCTCAAGAGGCCTAATAACACAAAATGTTTCTATTTCTGAAGATCCACATGGTACAAGCACATCAGTATGAAAATGTACAAAAACACTGCTTATCCTATATATACTTACTTTACTCTGGTTAAAGTACATAATAAGGAATAGGGCGGCCCCATAAACAATATCAGACCAGATGTTTGCAAATGCTTGTCGGTTTTCTAATCTCCATTCATCCCTCAACTCTACCCTGATAAAGTAACAGATCAATACATTAAAATTTAATAGATCAATTAATTGGATCTCAAAACAATGTTTTTACTATCAACATAAGAAATGAGAAGATCAATGTTCATGTCAGTCATTCCAAATGCAGTAATATAAGCAACAACTCTACAAGAAAGCATAAGTCTCACGCTTTTTCCTGCAACTCTGACCAGAACTCCTCATCAGAAAGTGGAGGAGATTTACCAATCTCTACTTCAAGACGGAATCTTGCTTTCTCAAGATTTAGGTCCTTTATCATCTGAAGCTTCTGACTGCGTCTTACATCAAGCAGTTCAGCAGCAAGTGGTACCTTTTTGACATACCTGTTATCGTAAAATGATCAATGTAATCAGTTCTGCGTTTAGAACACATGACAGAATTGAATTACAGAAGCACAAAGAGATGCAATTATTGGTAGTTGCACATTATAAATTTCCTAACATGAGATCGGTATACATGGAACACCATAGTGGTAACATGAAATTACCTGTCTAGGAATGGCATCATAACGTAGTCATGCACTAGAAAATCCAGCACCCATGGAACCACAATCAACAATGCTAGGAATTTGGCCTGCGAAGTAGATTTTTCTTGTTAGAACGAGTTCCCTAAGGTCCTGTTGCAATAAACCAGATGCCTGATAAACTCAGTAGCATCCCATTTTCTATCATCGAAATGGATCCACAGCAATGTTGCATGGCAAAAAGGTTCGAGTTTATTGTTACGCTAGGCATAATAGTAAGTACACCACATGTGTAAAATCACTACATGGTAGTGAACATGAGGAGAAGATGATATCTCATGACTATTGTCAGGCAGTAAATTATGAACTAAGCAAGGTAGTTTAAAGAACGCACCGAGTTCGCCGAAGCATATAAAAAAACCCGGTCCTCAAACAACATGTCTTCGTAATCTTCATCGATGGAGTCTTTAAAAGTTTCGATGATGCCCTTATCCCTCACTATCTGCATCGGATCATCGGTTATCTGGTCCGAGAAGCTCCCACCCCCGCCCCAATCACCACCACCCCCCGTCGCCGCCGTGCTGCCCCCACCGATCCAATCCTCCCACGACCGCCCTTCAGCATTCTCGGCATCCTGCTGGGCCTCCCGCAGCTCGACAATCGCCTCGGCCTTCCTCTTCCACGTCTGAAACTTGTCATCCTCCGACAGGTCTTCGTTGCTAACAACCTCCTGGAGCAACTCATCGTCCTCCCTCCAGCCGGCCAGGCTCTCTTCCTCGTCATTCCAATCCGAGAACCACGCCTTCCACCATGGCTGCTGCCTCTTGGAACTCCTCCTCCTCTTCTTGGCAAAACCCACCAGGTGCCTCGCCCTCCTGCTCCTCTGGGAACTGACATCGAACATCTTGCATGCACAAACCCTCCGTCGCCCGATCCTGTCCTCTGCCGCTGGCCAGACCGCAGCGCCGCTAGAGCTGACCACGGAGCAGCTCATTAAGGTCATGCGACGGAGACCACATCTTCCGGGCACACACCGACGCCTACGACGCAGGGGCGGATACACCTCTACTGGCCATGAACTCACAGCCTCATAGCATTCCCCTCTTCTTGGCACCGATTGCCATTGCAAGGTAGCAATCTCCACATCAAGAAACCAAGAATTCCCGGGCGACTCCAAAGAACCAAGAAACGCCAGAAAATCAGAGGAGCGCCGCGGCGAATAGGGAGGCTGGTGTTCTTGGTGGGATTATTAATTTGGACACGAGCTCCAGAGTGGCATCCGCAGATATCTCTGGGATGGATAAGAGAGGGAGAAGGAGGACTGACTGACGGGTAATGGTGTCGCCGCGACGCGCTCGTTCTCGTTTATTGGTGTCGCAAACGGCGATGCAGTCGTGGGTTATCCGTTCACCAGAAGCGTTTGTTGGGTCAGGCCTGTTTCGTCGGCTTATGGGCTGAGCCCAACTGTTCTCACACAATCATATGCTATTTCCCGAGGAGGGCTTAGGAAAACTGAAAACGCCCGACTCTGATCTAGCCAGTTGGTAGCTGCAGATGACTTTTTTTTTCATGGGTTGGATCGTGGAATGGGTCGTTTGAATGCCTGCAGGCCGCCGCGTTTTTGCAGGAATCTAGTTTTAAAGCACTCCTTGACAGGCCTCGAAGAACGTCCGGAATGACAGTTTCTTCAGGGCCAGGCCTCTTGTAATCAGAAGGCTGCACACGAGAAGGGAGGCAGAAACGTCGCGTCCCTTCGGGAACACACGCCATAATTAGGTTCACCGCTCCCTCTCCTTCCTCTCACTCGCGACCTCCCCCAAACTGTCACATCACTCGGCGGTTCCCCTCCCGCCGACCAATCTGCCGCACCGCCGCACGGAGGAGCACCGATACCGGAGGAGGAGACGTCGGCGAGCAGCACCACGACATCGGCCGGAACCTGCTCCGCAGTCTTCATCGACATCTCGAGTTCTCCCGCGACCTCGAGCTCGTCCTCGGCCGGAACAATGGTGGTAACGACCTCTCCTTCTCACCTTCGTACTCGTTCTACCAGAACATGTCATTCTAGGGCATTTGCGACGACATGCATATTAGATCTGCTAGGGTTTCCGTTAGGATAGGGTTCGTATTGATGTTTGCAAGGTGTTCGTCCCCATTACTTATTTTTCTTGTTCAGTTCTTACTGTTCATGGTCTCGATTTGCTTAGATTTGTCACTCTAATATCGGATTGCCGTAGATCCTTCCTAGATCGGACTGTGGATTGCTGAAACTTCTAGATTTTACTGTGCATGCAAAGATGATTGATCAGAACCTATGGCACGACTGAACATCACCATGCTATTGGTTCTGATCAAACATCTCCTCCATATCTGCTTATTGTATGAGGCCTATGCTACATTGCTTTCCATGTTTATACTTCTTCAGTTGTGGAATGGCCAATGATTTAACTATGGCACAACGGCAGGCAGGGTGCTGTCCTCAAACTTAGTTATGTGTGCCATATTTCTTGCACACTAGACTTAGTTTGCGGATAGTCCCTTTGCCTGCCGTGTGATCCAATTTATGAGGCCTCATTTTGTTTGTCTAGTGCATTGGCCAATGATTCAACAAAGGCACAATGGAAGGCAAGGTACTGCCTTCAAACTTAGTCATGTGTGTGTGATTACTTGCACACTAGACTTAGTTTGAGGGCAGTCCCTTTAGCTGCCGTGTGAGCCAATGTATGAGGCATCACATGTTTTCAATGTTCGTTTTCATCTATATACTGGTGAACAAGCACACCTATAATACCATGTGTTCTTGTGGCAGACTGAGAAGCTCAAGCTTGGGTCACCTGAGACCCCAGAGGAGAGACCGTCTGTCGAGGGTACTCCTCGGCAATGCCCACCTTTTGGGGCTTAGGGTTGACGGAATCCTGTAGGCTGACACGAGACATCGGATACCAAACAAATGGGGAGAGAGATTTACCCAGGTTCGGGGCCCTCGATGAGGTAACCCTTACTTCCTGCTTGTTTGATCTTGATTATTAAAAATATCGGGTTACAATGGGGTAGCCGAAGGCTAAGGATAAGATCTCGTCGAGAGACTAACATTACGTATGACCTAGCTCTAGACTTGCAGTGGTTCTGGCTAAATTGATTGTGTCTCTCGACAGACCCTCTCCTGGCCCTTATATTATGAGCCAGGTCTCGAGGGTTCTGTCCGGGTACGACTAGGTTACAAAGAGTTCTACATCTAAACTTTCCTTCTTCTTCGTCTTCTTGCTTTGTTCATCAAGTGTCTTTCTTTGGAACTGACGTAGCGACCCATCGTGGTTGATGGATGATCTTCATGGGCCCCTGGTTGGGCCGTAAGAGTTAACATAATATGGGTTACCCGAAGGGTAATGCCCACATCACCGTCCAAGAAGCAAAGCGCGGCTAACATCGGCCACTTCTAGCCGGACGTAGGGTCGGACCAGTTCCTGCGCATCGTATTCAAGCCCACCTTCAGTCGGCTCCGGATCCCTCAAGATTTCGTCAGGTGGTTCGGAGAAATCCCTTCGAGCATCATCGTGAAGACCAACACTGGCTACAACTGGAGGATGACTACGGCGAGAGAAGACGATGACGCATACATCGACCAGGGGTGGGCGGGCTTCGCCATCGCTCATCAGCTGCAGGTATGCCAGTTCCTCATCTTCAAGAAGGTGTCCTCCTTCGAGTACAGTGTGCTCATCTTCGACTACACCTGCACTGAGGTGATGACCAGGTGTCGTTACCATGGCGATGCCACGAGGTGTGTCGCCTTCGAAAGTCATGTTTGAAACGTACCTGGTTCTGCCTCGCTGCTACCATGTCTGTGTCTAGTTGTTGTTCCTATCGTGTGTTGAACTATGATCGTCTCTACTGTGTCATGAACTATGATCGTCCTGTGTCGTGAACTATGACCATGTTTGAACTATGATTAGTGCTAAGTTTGCATGAATTTTGATTGTGTTCTTGCTTGTGTTGTTGATCGCTGGTAACCTCACCACTGAAGAGAAGAGGTAAGGAGAAGCAGATTCTGGGTTGCAACCAAACGACAGGGGCGCCGTTGTGGGCTGTGATACGTCTCCAACGTATCTATAATTTCTGATGTTCCATGCTTGTTTTGTTCACATTTTATGTCATATTTATGCGTTTTCCGGAACTAACCTATTGACGAGATGCCGAAAGGCCAGTTGCTGTTTTCTGCTGTTTTTGGTTTCAGAAATCCTAGTAAGGAAATATTTTCGGAATCGGACGAAATCAACACCGAAAGTCTTAGAATTCCCGGAAGCTTCCGGAACACCGAAGGAGAGTCGGAGGCGGGCAGCAGGGGGCCCACACCATAAGGCGGCGCGGGTGGCCCCCTGGCCGCGCCAGCCTATGGTGTGGGGGCCCCAGCCGCCTCCTTGCGCCGCCTCTCCGCCTATATATTCGTCCCTGACCTAAAAACATCGACAAGTTCGACGGAAACAGAGAAAACCATCCAGAGCCACCGCCATCGCGAAAGTCCAATTCGGGGGATAGAAGTCGCTGTTCCGGCACCCTGTCGGGACGGGGAATTGCTCCCGGAGCCATCTCCACCGCCGTCTTCACCGCCATCGCTGCCTCCATGATGAGGAGGGAGTAATCCACTCCCGAGGCTGAGGGCTCCGCTGTAGCTATGTGGTTCATCTCTCTCCCATGTACCTCAATACAATAATCTCATGAGCTGCTTTACATGATTGAGATTCATATGAGTTTTGTATCACTATTCATCTATGTGCTACTCTAGTGATGTTATTAAAGTAGTTTTATTCCTCCTACATAGTGTGAAGGTGACAGTGTGCATGCTATGTTAGTACTTGGTTTAGTCGTATTGATCTATCTTACACTCTAAGGTTATTTAAATATGAACATTGAATTGTGGAGCTTGTTAACTCCGGCATTGAGGGTTCGTGTAATCCTACGCAATGTGTTCATCATCCAACAAGAGAGTGTAGAGTATGCATTTATCTATTCTGTTATGTGATCAAAGTTGAGAGTGTCCACTAGTGAAAGTATGATCCCTAGGCCTTGTTCCTAAATACTGCTATCGCTGCTTGTTTACTGTTTTACTGCGTTACTACTGCTGTGTTACTACTGCTTGTTTACTGTCCTGGGCAAAGCACTTTTCTGGTGCCGTTGCCACTACTTATTCATACCACCTGTATTTCACTATCTCTTCGCCGAACTAGTGCACCTATTAGGTGTGTTGGGGACACAAGAGACTTCTTGCTTTGTGGTTGCAGGGTTGCATGAGAGGGATATCTTTGACCTCTTCCTCCCTGAGTTCGATAAACCTTGGGTGATCCACTTAAGGGAAAACTTGCTGTTGTTCTACAAACCTCTACTCTTGGAGGCCCAACACTGTCTACAGGAAAAGGAGGGGGGCGTAGACATCAAGCTATTTTCTGGCGCCGTTGTCGGGGAGGAAAGGTAAAAGGTACTCACACTCCGGATCTCGGCTACTAAGCTATTTTCCGGCGCTGTAAGTACTCAAAGCTATTTCCTTTAGATCCTGCAATTGCAACTTTTTGTTTCTTGTTTACACTAGTTAGGCATAATGGACAAGAATGAGCTTCTTATGCTATTTCCTGATTTAAAACATGGATTGTTTGATGCGAAAATTAAAAAACCTATGGAATCTTATTTGCATGCTGGTAGTAATATTAGTATGAACGCTTTGAACACCATTGTTGATAATGATATAGAAAGTTCTAAGCTTGGGGAAGCTGGTTTTCATGATCTTTTTAGTCCCCCAAGCATTGAGGAGAAAATTTTCTTTGATGATACTTTGCCTCCTATTTATGATGATTATAATGATAGTAGTCTTTTGGTACCACCTGTTATGGAGGATAAATTTGATTATGATTACAATATGCCTCCTATATTTGATAGCTACTTTGTTGAATTTGCTCCCACTACAACTAATAAAATTGATTATGCTTATGTGGAGAGTAATAATTTTATGCATGAGACTCATGATAAGAATGCTTTATGTGATAGTTATATTGTTGAGTTTGCTCATGTTGCTACTGAAAGTTATTATGAGAGAGGAAAATATGGTTGTAGAAATTTTCATGTTACTAAAACACCTCTCTATGTGCTGAAATTTTTCAAGCTACACTTATTTTATCTTCCTATGCTTGTTACTTTGCTCTTCATGAACTTGTTTATTTACAAGATTCCTATGCATAGGAAGCATGTTAGACTTAAATGTGTTTTGAATTTGCCTCTTGATGCTCTCTTTTGCTTCGAATACTATTTCTTATGAGTGCATCATTAAAACTGCTGAGCCCATCTTAATGGCTATAAAGAAAGAACTTCTTGGGAGATAACCCATGTGTTATTTTGCTACAGTACTTTGTTTTATATTTGTGTCTTGGAAGTTGTTTACTACTGTAGCAACCTCTCCTTATCTTAGTTTTGTGTGCCAAGTGAAGCCTCTAATCGAAGGTTGATATTAGATTTGGATTTCTGCGCAGAAACAGATTTCTATCTGTCACGAATCTGGGCTGTTTTCTCTGTAGAAAAATCAGAAAAATATGCCAATTTACGTGCGTGTTCCTCAGATATGTACGCAACTTTCATTAGTTTTGAGTTTTCTTATCTGAGCAACGGAACTATTTATTAAAAAATCGTCTTTATGGACTATTCTGTTTTGACAGATTCTGCCTTTTATTTCGCATTGCTTCTTTCGCTGTGTTGGGTGGATTTCTTTGTTCCATTACCTTCCAGTAGCTTTGAGCAATATCCAGAAGTGTTAAGAATGATTGTGTCACCTCTGAACATGTGAGTTTTTGATTATGTACTAACCCCTCTAATGAAGTTTATGAGAAGTTTGGTGTGAAGGAAGTTTTCAAGGGTCAAGAGAGGAGGATGATATACTATGATCAAGAAGAGTGAAAGCTCTAAGCTTGGGGATGCCCCGGTGGTTCACCCCTGCATATTCTAAGAAGACTCAAGCGTCTAAGCTTGGGGATGCCCAAGGCATCCCCTTCTTCATCGACAACATTATCAGGTTCCTCCCCTGAAACTATATTTTTATTCCATCACATCTTATGTGCTTTTCTTGGATCGTCGGTTTGTTTTTGTTTTTGTTTTGTTTGAATAAAATGGATCCTAGCATTCACTTTGTGGGAGAGAGACACGCTCCGCTGTAGCATATGGACAAGTATGTCCTTAGGCTCTAGGCGAAGTTTCTTCTTCGTTAAATTGTTATATGGTTGGAATTGGAAAATGATACATGTAGTAATTGCTATAATGTCTTGGATAATGTGATACTTGGCAATTTTTGTGCTCATGTTTAAGCTCTTGCATCATATACTTTGCACCCATTAATGAAGAAATACATAGAGCATGCTAAAATTTGGTTTGCATATTTGGTCTCTCTAAGGTCTAGATAATTTCTAGTATTGAGTTTGAACAACAAGGAAGACGGTGTAGAGTCTTATAATGTTTTCAATATGTCTTTTATGTGAGTTTTGCTGCACCGGTTCATCCTTGTGTTTGTTTCAAATAGCCTTGCTAGCCTAAAACTTGTATCGAGAGGGAATACTTCTCATGCATCCAAATACTTGAGCCAACCACTATGCCATTTGTGTCCACCATACCTACCTACTACATGGTATTTCTCCGCCATTCCAAAGTAAATTGCTTGAGTGCTACCTTTAAATTTCCATTCTCCACCTTTACAATATATAGCTGATGGGACAAATAGCTTAAAAACTATTGTGGTATTGAATATGTACTTATGCACTTTATCTCTTATTAAGTTGCTCGTTGTGCGATAACCATGTTCCTGGGGACGCCATCAACTACTCTTTGTTGAATTTCATGTGAGTTGCTATGCATGTTCGTCTTGTCTGAAGTAAGAGAGATCTACCACCTTATGGTTAAGCATGCATATTGTTAGAGAAGAACATTGGGCCGCTAACTAAAGCCATGATCCATGGTGGAAGTTTCAGTTTTGGACAACATCCTCAATCTCATATGAGAAAATTAATTGTTGTTACATGCTTATGCATAAAAGAGGAGTCCATTATCTGTTGTCTATGTTGTCCCGGTATGGATGTCTAAGTTGAGAATAATCAATAGCGAGAAATCCAATGCGAGCTTTCTCCTTAGACCTATGTACAGTGACATAGAGGTACCCCTTTGTGACACTTGGTTAAAACATGTGTATTGCGATGATCCGGTAGTCCAAGCTAATTAGGACAAGGTGCGGGCACTATTAGTATACTATGCATGAGGCTTGCAACTTGTAAGATATATTCTACATGATACATATGCTTTATTACTACCGTTGACAAAATTGTTTCATGTTTTCAAAATCAAAGCTCTAGCACAAATATAGCAATCGATGCTTTTCCTCTATGGAGGACCATTCTCTTTACTTTTATGTTGAGTCAGTTCACCTATTTCTCTCCACCTCAAGAAGCAAACACTTGTGTGAACTGTGCATTGATTCCTACATACTTGCATATTGCACTTATTATATTACTCTATGTTGACAATATCCATGAGATATACATGTTACAAGTTGAAAGCAACCGCTGAAACTTAATCTTCCATTGTGTTGCTTCAATACCTTTACTTTGAATTATTGCTTTATGAGTTAACTCTTATGCAAGACTTATTGATGCTTGTCTTGAAAGTACTATTCATGAAAAGTCTTTGCTATATGATTCAATTGTTTACTCATTGCATTTACATTGTTCCGAATCGCTGCATTCATCTCATAAGCTTTACAATGGTATGATTAAGATTATGTTGGTAGCATGTCACCTCAGAAATTATCTTTTATCGTTTACCTACTCGAGGACGAGTAGGAACTAAGCTTGGGGATGCTGATACGTCTCCAACGTATCTATAATTTATGATGTTCCATGCTTGTTTTATGACAATACCGACATGTTTTGTTCACATTTTATGTCATATTTATGCGTTTTCTGGAACTAACCTATTGACGAGATGCCGAAAGGCCGATTCTTTGTTCTGCTGTTTTTGGTTTCGTAAATCCTAGTAAGGAAATATTTTCGGAATCGGACGAAATCAACACCGAAAGTCTTAGAATTCCCGGAAGCTTCCGGAACACCGAAGGAGAGTCGGAGGCGGGCAGCAGGGGGCCCACACCATAAGGCGGCGCGGGTGGCCCCCTGGCCGCGCCAGCCTATGGTGTGGGGGCCCCAGCCGCCTCCTTGCGCCGCCTCTCCGCCTATATATTCGTCCCTGACCTAAAAACATCGACAAGTTCGACGGAAACAGAGAAAACCATCCAGAGCCGCCGCCATCGCGAAAGTCCAATTCGGGGGATAGAAGTCGCTGTTCCGGCACCCTGCCGGGACGGGGAATTGCTCCCGGAGCCATCTCCACCGCCGTCTTCACCGCCATTGCTGCCTCCATGATGAGGAGGGAGTAATCCACTCCCGAGGCTGAGGGCTCCGCTGTAGCTATGTGGTTCATCTCTCTCCCATGTACCTCAATACAATAATCTCATGAGCTGCTTTACATGATTGAGATTCATATGAGTTTTGTATCACTATTCATCTATGTGCTACTCTAGTGATGTTATTAAAGTAGTTTTATTCCTCCTACATAGTGTGAAGGTGACAGTGTGCATGCTATGTTAGTACTTGGTTTAGTCGTATTGATCTATCTTACACTCTAAGGTTATTTAAATATGAACATTGAATTGTGGAGCTTGTTAACTCCGGCATTGAGGGTTCGTGTAATCCTACGCAATGTGTTCATCATCCAACAAGAGAGTGTAGAGTATGCATTTATCTATTCTGTTATGTGATCAAAGTTGAGAGTGTCCACTAGTGAAAGTATGATCCCTAGGCCTTGTTCCTAAATATCGCTATCGCCGCTTGTTTCTTGTTTCTTGCGTTACTGCTGTGTTACTACTGCTTGTTTACTGTCCTGGGCAAAGCACTTTTCTGGTGCCGTTGCCACTACTTATTCATACCACCTGTATTTCACTATCTCTTCGCCGAACTAGTGCACCTATTAGGTGTGTTGGGGACACAAGAGACTTCTTGCTTTGTGGTTGCAGGGTTGCATGAGAGGGATATCTTTGACCTCTTCCTCCCTGAGTTCGATAAACCTTGGGTGATCCACTTAAGGGAAAACTTGCTGCTGTTCTACAAACCTCTGCTCTTGGAGGCCCAACACTGTCTACAGGAAAAGGAGGGGGGCGTAGGCATCAGGCTGCTACAAGGCCTGAAAACCGACCTACCAAACGGGCAGAGCCCAAATCTCCACGGGGCCAAAAAAATTCTGTGCAGGCCACCAAACAACATGGCTTTTATGGCCCATGGCCCGTCTGCGACGTGCAGGGGACTTCTTCTCACTGCACCAGTGGTGCAGCAAACTCATGCATGCTACCAAACGCGCCCCTAAACGCGCCACCCGCTGTTTTCGGGGGATGCTTTATGCCGGGGGTGTTGTATGCCGACCTGGTCGACGCGGACCAGGCGACGCACACCCTCAGGTGGGTTGTTGGGCCGGCCCAACATTCCCACTCCTTTTATTTTATTTATTTTATTGCTTTTTCGTTTTTTCTATTCTATTTTTATTTTTACGTTTTTCAAAACTGATTCTTTTTAGACCCGGTTTTTTAAATCCTGGAATTTAAATTTTTTAGTGTTTTCTAAAATTTAAATACTATCAAAATTTGAACATTTTTCGAACTTGAACATTTTTAAGATTTTTAATGTTTTTTCGAAATTTGAACATTTTTCGAACTTGAACATTTTTTGTTGAACATTTTCAGATTTTTTTATTTTTTGTTCAAAATTTGAACATTTTCGAATATGAACATATTTTAAATTTTAAGATTTTTTTAAAAATTGTTTTAATTATTAACATTTTCTAAATTTGAACATTTTTCACGTTAGAACGATTTTTAGATTTAAACAATTTTTAATTTGAACATTTTCTCAATTTTCTCAATTTTTAAATTTATAAGTTTTCAAATCTGAAAAATAAATATAACAAAACCAAAAACTAAAAACAGAAAAGAAAAACAGAAAAAAGAAAATAAAACATAAAAGAGAGGAAAAAAAACTTCCTACCTGGGCTAGGCCCAACACCTGCGCGGGGGGGGGGGGGGTGCGGTGGCCGGTAGTCACCGACCTGGTCGGTGTATAGGTTTCGACTAATTGCGGAGACGCTGCACACCCCACGACCAGGTTTAGATGGGTCGCGGCCCCTTAGCTCAGGTATGCTTCCTTTATATTTTTCTTCTTTTTAATGTTTCTTTTTTGCTAATATTTTCTTTTTCAAAATCTAACACGTTTTAAAATTGTATAAACCTAAAAATAGTTTTCGATTTTTTTTCAAAAACATGAACGTTTTAAAATTTTAACATTTTTAAAACCGAATAGTTTCAAATTATGAATATTTTTGAAAAATGATACTATTTTAAAATTTTGTATAGCTTTAGATTCTAAACAATTTTAAAATTTGAATACTTGTTAGATTTGAACAATTCTAAAAATTGAACCAATTTTTGAAATCCGAACAGTAAAAAGTTAGAACAATTTTTAAAATTGAACATTTTTAAAAAAATTAACATTTTTTGAAACCAAATAATTTTCGAAAACCGTAAAAAAAACATAACATAAAACCAAAACCTGACAAACCAATCAGAAAACCACCAAAAAGCTAGGCGAAAAAGGATTTGTGAACTATGTGCTAGCCCATAAGGCCAAAGTGGGTTGTGCGGCATGGTGTCCCGCGAGGACTCTCTCTACGTCCCCTACCGGGAGGGCATGGGGGAGGCGGCAAAGGCGGCGGTGCGCATTGTCGTTGCCTTGGCCGACGAGTGGGCATCCCTCGAGTCGTTCCATCACCAACCTTCGTCGTCGACCACCGCATAAATCCTAGCGGTAAATTCCGAGCTCGCCGAGGCAAGGTGATATATCTAAATATTGACGCTTTTTATTGAGGATTTTTCACTATTATCATTTGGTTTCATTGGGTTGTCATCGAGTTTTGTCTTTCAACTAATGTTAATATCGCAATCTACGTGAAACCTTGTTTTATGTATTTCAGGAAACCATCACTTATGGAAGATCCTAGGGTATTTATGAGCTGATTGCAACAAAATATGAAGATTTCCTATTGAAGCTAAAATGTTTAGCGAGCACCCGTACGGCCGGGGCCAACCATACCACGCGCCTATATTGTGCGTCGTCTCCTTCCCCATATCAATACAAGCCTTTTTCGAAAAGGAAACAACAATAAAAAAGCAGAGACGTAACCACCATTCGCACTAGAACAGAAGAGATCAGATCTAAAGAAGGAGAAGACCATCATCGACTCTCGCGAAGATCTGCCCCCATCTAGATCATCCACTCATCCATCACACCCCACTTTAATTGAGAGAGAGAGAGAGATTCATACTTGTAAGATTAGAGATTGAAATCTCTATTCCATCTTGGTTTGTATTTGATTTGATCTTCAACTATTGTGGCTTGCTACGGTAATATCGAGATGAACTCCATTTACATTGTTATGATATCATTGTGATTTTCTCCTCTCATGTGTGAGTAGATCCCATAGGTGTGGGAGATGTAGGGGATTGGTGAGATGTGGTGTGCCTATTTTATTTCATCTATTTTATGAATTATGATTAAGATGATTATGTATAAGAATGAATGTCTATGTGCACCTAATATTGTTATCTAATTTAAGGACCCAGATAGCATGATCTCAAGAACTCATAGATAGGAACTTGTTTGCTAGTGAATCGATGACCGCCGAGTGACACGGCCGATATCAAAGAGGATCTAGCAGTACTCGAGGATAAAAAAGAACCACCAAGCTTAAAGCTTTGATCTGGTTTAACCACCTTAATAGATGCGGTGACCATGGCTTTGGTAACAGGCTAAGGATCATTGGAGAAATAAGAAATCTACCAAGAAGAGTCTTTCTCTCATTTGGGTTGCTGGCCTACTCAAATACAAATAAGGAAGAATCATATTCACTTATCACATTTATTTCACCAGGTACATTCACTATCACCATGAACCGAATCTCCCCACGCCTAATCTTTCATCTGCAGAAACTCATTTTATTTCTTAATAGATGTTTACTTCTATGCACTTTCAAATACTCAAAACTCCTATATTCGCATTCACATTTTTCCATTTCAATCCTTGTTGTCAATTCACCTAAGACTTGTGACACCTTAGGTGCGACAAAAACACTGCAGATAAACATCTTACTAAGCTCCTCGTTGGGATACGGTATAAAACCGGAAATAATACTTCCACAAAAACATGCATGAATGACCATGTGTTCTTGCAGGCCATTGATACGTCCAATTTGCATCAATATTATATATCATGATTTATTGTTATTCATTGATATATTTCATATTTATAGGTGATACTTATGTTATTTCCTCTCTTTTGCATGTTTGATGATTATTGGAGAATTAACCGTCGGAGCTAGGAATTTGTAGGAAAAAAGACCGTCAAGACACCATATTTCTGAAAACCAACAATTTCCTGCAAAGATACATAAAATCCTATTTTTCCAGATGATGGAGAAAGCCAGAAGGGAAGGCCGAGATGGGGCCTGAGGGGGCCAAACAACCCCTAGGCACGCACCAGCCTCAGGTCGCGCCTAGGCATGGTCTGGGTGCCCTGGCTCACTTCTGACGACGCCCCCTCGTGTATTTCAACCCCCCGAGAAACCTAAGATAGGGGAGGGACCAGAGAAATATTCTGCCGCCGCTACGGGGTGGAGAACCAGATAAAGAGAAAAGCTCTCCGGCAGGCTGAAATCTGTCGGGGAAATTCCTTCCCGGAGGGGGGAAACCGTCGCCATCGTCACCGTCATCGAGCTGGACTTCATCGGGATCATCATCACCATCATCTCCACCACCAGCACCATCACCACCGCCATCTCCACGCCGTCCCGCTGTAACATCTTGGGTTTGATCTTGTCTAGTTCATAGGGGAAATTTTCCCGGTGTTGATTACTCCTTGTAGTTGATGCTATTGAGTGAAACCATTGAATTAAGGTTTATGTGCAGATTGTTATTCATCATTATATCACCTCTGATTATGATCCATATGATGTCTCATGAGTAGTTCATTTAGTTCTTGAGGACATGGGAGAAGTCATGTTGTTAGTAGTGGAACTATGTTGAGTACTATGCAATGATTTGATATTTAAGTTGTGGTGCTATTCTTCTAGTGGTGTCATATGAACGTCGACTACATGATACTTCACCTTTATGGGCCTAGGGGAATGCATCGTGTATTTGGCTACTAATTGTGGAGTTGCGGGAGCGACATAAACCCAAACCCCCATTACGAAATCGGTGCACGAGGGAGTGTAGGATCTCAAAGTTTAAAGTTGTGGTTAGATTTATCTTAATTACTTTCTTGTAGTTGCGGATGCTTGCAAGAGGTATAATCACAAGTATGTATTAGTCCAAGTATGGGGTAGTGCATTAGCATAGGTTCACCCACACAACATTTACCAAACCATCGAAGATTACTCAGCTATGTGAAGCGAAAGCACTTGACGAAATTCCCTTGTGTCCTCAGGAACGTTTGGTCATCATAAGTAAAACAACTGGCTTGTCCTTTGCTCTAAAAAGGATTGGGCCACTCGCTGCGATTATTATTACTGTATTTTATTTACTCGTACTTTATTTATCTGCAATAGCAAATACCCCTACAAACCTGTTTGCTAGTGTTTACAGTGAATCCTCGATCAAAACTGCTCGTCAACACCTTCCGCTCCTTGTTGGGTTCGACACTCTTATTTATCGAAAGTACAACGATACACCCCCTATACTTGTGGTTCATCAAGACTATTTTTTGGCGCCATTGCCGGGGAGTGAGGCGCTATTGAAGAGTGGAATTGGTAAAGGTAAATTTTGGTTGTTTTTATTTTTGTCTGCTACTGCTTTATTTCATTATGGAGGCGTCTCCGTTTGACTCTCAGTTTGGAATGCGTCTCCGTTTGACTCTCTATCACTGTTACGGTAGTAGATGAACCATGCGTGCTCAATTGGATCCTTTTAAAATACCTATGAAAATTGTTGAACGTGTTATGAATAACTGCTATTTTGGAGATGGAACCGTCCATCCGGGTGATCCTTTACTCTTTATACATGAATTATGCGAGTTTTTCAAGTGTGCAGGTATCTCAATGGACCAAGTTAAGAGGAAATTATTCTATTTATCACTTAAGGGAAGAGCTACAGAATGGTATAAGATGCTGAAGAATTGCCGATCTATTGGATGGGAGGAAATTGTACCTCTCTTTTATTCTAATTTCTATCCTCCAGGTGAGATTCATAAAGATCGGAATCAAATATATAATTTCTGGCCTCAAGATGGAGAGAGTATTGCCCAAGCGTGGGGGAGATTGAAGTCACTAATGCTCAAATGCCCCATTCATGATCTCCCCAGTAATATTGTTATTAATAACTTTTATGCAAGGCTTTCTCTTCATGATAAGGATTTATTGGATGCTTCTTGTCCTGGATCATTTACATGTATGAAGGAAGAAGCTAAATTGGATCTTCTCGACCGCATTCGGGAGAATACCGAAGGATGGGAGAACGATAAAGGAAGAAACTCAAGTATTGATTATGATTACGAATGCATTGAATCTTTTATGCAAACTGATGACTTTCGTAAATTCTCAAATTCTTGCAAATTGTTTTAAGGATTTTGCCTCTTATCTTGATGTTCTCAAAAAAGGAGTGGAACAAGTACCACACACCTTATAAAGGTATTGTTAATTGTGTTCCTGCTAAAAATATTGAAGTTTGTATTGCTGATCGTGTTTTGCTCGAACCTTATATTGAGAAAGTACCTTTCCCTGCTAAGGTAAAGGAACATTCTATTATAACTAGTGTGGTTAATAAAAGTAAAAAAAGAAAGCTATAGAACATGATGAACAAATAACTATTGAACATGCAGTAGCAATAGTAAAGGACTTGGTTACTGAAAATGTAGAAGATGAACATATTATTTTTTTTGAAGATGCTTCTAATATTGTTTCACATCCTAGTAAATCCATGAAAACTAGTGTTCCTGTGCTTTCTGTTAGAATAGGTGATCATTGCTATTATGATTTATGTGATATTGGTGCAAGTTCTAGTGCTATTCCTTATGAGCTTTACAGGGAAATTATGCATGAAATTGGTTCTTGTTTACTTGAAGAAATTAATGTGGTTATTCAGCTTGCTAATAGAGAGACCATCTCTCCAATTGATATTGTTAGAGATGTGGAAGTTCTATATGGTAAGATTAAATATCCTGCTGATTTTCTAGTACTTGGTTCAGCTGCTAGTAAGACTTGTCCTATAATTTTTGGTAGACCTTTCTTGAATACTTGTGGTACTATTATAGATTGCAAGGTGAAAATTCTTACTAAATTTGATGGAGTCTTATAAGTTTATTTTTTCTAAGTTTCCTAAACCTCCTTATAAAACTGAATTGCCTAATAAGGATTTTATAGTTGAACAATTTGCTTCTATTGCTGTTTCTCCTCACAATGCCTTGCAGCAATATATGGGGGATCACGAAAGTGAGATCTTTATGAAGGAAAGAAATGAAATTGATGAGATTTTTCTTCGTCAGCCGGAGATGCTTAAGCACGATTTACCTGTGGAAGACTTGGGTACCACATTACCGCCCAGGGAGGATCCTGTTTTCGATTTAAAACCTTTACCCGATGACCTTAAATATGATTATATTGATGATAAGAAAATATATCTTGTTATTATTAGTTCTAAGCTTTCAAGACAGGAGGAGGAAAGATTATTGGGAGTATTGAAGAAGAACCGAGGAGCTATGGGATATACTCTTGATGATTTGAAGGGGAAATTTCTCCTACTATATGTCAACATGCTATTAATATGGAACCTGATGCAAAGCTAGTTGTTGAACATCAATGTTGTTTAATTCTGAAGATGAACGATGTGGTAAGAAATGAGGTATTGAAACTCCTTGATGCTGGTATTATTTATCCTACTGCTGATAGTAGATGGGTTAGTCATATGCATTGTGTCCCTAAGAAAGGAGGAATTACTATTGTGCCTAGTGACAATAATGAACTTATTCCTCAAAGAGTAATAGTTGGTTATAAGATGTGCATTGATTTTAGAAAAGTTAATAAAGTTACTAAGAAATATCATTACCCTTTACCTTTTATTGATCAAATGTTAGAAATGTTGTCTAAGAAAACACATTTTTTTTCTTGATGGTTATTTTGGGTTTTCTCAAATTGCTGTTAAAAAACAAGATCAAAAGGAAACCACTTTTACTTGTTCTTATGGAACTTATGCTTATAGACGTATGCCTTTTGGTTTGTGTAATACTCCTGCTATGTTTCAAAGATGCATGTCTGCTATCTTTCATGGTTTTTGTGAAGAAATTGTGGAGGTATTCATGGACGATTTCTCCGTCTATGGGACTTCTTTTGATAATTGTTTGCACAACCTTGATAAAGTTTTGCATAGATGTGAAGAAACTAATCTTGTTCTTAATTGGGAGAAATTCTACTTTATGGTAAATGAAGGAATTGTTTTTGGGCATAAAATTTCTGAAAGGAGTATTGAAGTCGATAGAGCCAAAGTGGAAGCAATTGAGAAAATGTCATGTCCCAAGGATGTTAAATGTATTTCTAGTATTCTTGGTCATGTTGTTTTCTATAGGAGATTTATTAAAGATTTATCTAAAAATTTAAAGTCTATTACTAATCTTCTACAAAAGGATGTACCTTTTGTTTTTGATGATAACTGTAAGGAAGCTTTTGAAACTCTAAAGAAGCCTTTAACCACTGCTCCTATTATTCAACCACCTGATTGGAATTTACCCTTTGAAATTATGTGTGATGCTAGTGATTTTGTCGTAGGTGCTGTTCTTGGACAACGAGTAGATAAGAAGTTGAATGTTATTCATTATGGTAGTAAGACTCTTAATGCTGCTCAAAAGAATTATGCTACTATTGAAAAAAAAATTCTAGATGTAGTCTTTGCTTGTGATAAGTTTAGACCTTATATTGATGATTCAAAAGTTACTATTCATACTAATCATGCTGCTATTAGATACCGTATGGAAAATAAAGATGCTAAGCCTAGGCTTATTAGATGAGTGTTGTTTTTACAAGAGTTTGATCTGCATATTGTAGATAGGAAGGCGCTGAAAATCCTATTGTTGATAATTTGTCTAGATTGAAAAACGTTTCTTATGATCCTATTCCTGTTAATGATAGTTTTCCAAATGAACAATTGGCTGGAATAAAGTTAACCTCGCGAGAGAGTCCTTGGTATGCTGATTACGCTAACTTTATTGTTTCCAAGTATTTTCCTCCAACATTTACAGCTCAACAAAGAAGGATTTTTTTTATTTGAGGCTTTATTTTTGGGATGACCTACACTTATATAAAGAAGGAGTGGATGGTATTATGCGAAGATGTGTTCCAGAATATGAACAACAGGAGATATTGAGAAAATGTCATGATAGTGCTTATGGAGGACATTATGCTGGAGATAGAACTGCACACAAGGTTCTACAATCAGGTTTTTATTGGCCTACTCTTTTTAAAGATGCAAGAAAGTTTATTTTATCTTGTGATGAATGCCAAAGAGTTGTTAATATTTCTAGACGCAATAAAATGCCTATGAGTTATTCTCTTGTTATTGAACCATTTGACTGTTGGGGATTTAACTTTATGGGTCCTTTTCCTCCTTTAGAAGGTTATACTCATATACTTGTTGTTGTTGATTATATTACTAAATGGGTAGAAGCTATACCTACAAAGAGTGCTGATGGTGAGACCTCATTAAAAATGCTTAAGGATGTTATTTTCCCTAGATTTGGTGTGCCTATAGATATCTTATGACTGATGGAGGTTCTCATTTTATTCATGGTGGTTTTAGAAAGACCCCTGCTAGATATGATGTTAATCATAGAATTGCTTCAGCCTATCATCCTCAAACAAGTGGGCAAGTAGAATTATCAAATAGAGAGATTAAATCTATCTTACAAAAGACTGTTAATAAATCTAGGAAGAATTGGGCTAGTAAGTTAAATGATGTTTTATGGGCTTATAGAACTGCTTATAAAAATCCTATGGGTATGTCTCCTTACAAAATGGTTTATGGAAAAGCTTATCACTTGCCTTTAGAATTAGAACACAAAGCTTATTGGCAGCGAAAGAACTTAATAGAGATTTTAAACTAGCTGGTGAGAAAAGGTTGCTTGACTTGAGTTCTCTAGATGAATGGAGGAATGAAGCTTATGAAAATGCTAAACTCTTCAAAGAGAAGGTTAAAAAGTGGCATGATATGAGAATTCTTAAGAGAGAGTTCCATGTTGGTGATAAAGTTCTATTGTATAGGTCTCGTCTTAGATTTTTTGCAGGAAAATTACTCTCGAAATGGGAAAGACCTTTTATTATTGAAGAGGTGTATCGTTCCGGTACCATAAAAATTGCTTCATTGAAGGATACCACTACACAAGTGGTGAATGGGAAAAGACTCAAGCATTATATTTCTGTAGATTCTTATAATGAAGATATTGATGTTGTTAAAGTAGTGACCCCGAAAGAATTTATTAAGGAGCAAATCCAGTAATCTGCAGAGTTCATTTTCGAATAGGTAACAGTTTTAGTAAGAAAAAGTTCGCGTTAAGCTTTACAGGTTATGCTTTTGCTGTTTTTGATGAATATGAAAAATTACGAGACGAAAACGGGTAGGAGAAGGTGCCCATGGGCACCAGACCACCCCTAGGCGCGGGCCAGCTCCAGGCCGCGCCTAGGCACGGTTTGGGCGCCCTGGAGCCCCTTTCTGACCCGGTTTCGCCTTGTTCCCTTCCTCCTGTTATGATTTTTTTGCTATATAATCCCCCGGATCCCCCGAGGTCCGTATATCGTGTTCTCGTCGTGTTTTTGTTTTGATCTGTTTCTGCCAGGATTTGTTCTAGGTTTTAGAGGCATTATGGTCTCCACCAACAATAACAAGGGTAAGGGGCTGCCGAAAGATGATCTCCGAAACACCAAGCCGGAGGAGGAGGTCAAGAGTGAAGCTGAAAAGGAAGAAGAAGAAGTCCGAAGCTCACCTCCTCGCACCATCATTGCAAGCATCGGAGTGGTGGAAGACCCTCTCAAGTTCAAGAAAGGAGCATGGATACGCACTCGAGGAGGAGTTCCACGTCACATCCTGGCTGAGAGGACGTCATCTCCAGATCGTTCTAACCATGCAGGGAAAGGAAGCTCCGAGTCCGAGGAAGGATGGGGGAATAATTCCAAGAGCTGGGACTCACAGTCTCACCTACAAGATTGATGATTTGAAGGATTGGTGCTTAATAAGGATGCACCACCACCGAAGGATTAATTTGTCATCGGCATTGGCATCCCCTTGGCTTGTTCCAAGCTTGTGGGAGTGCCGCGGTATCACACCATTCTCTTTTACCTATTTACTTTTCAGCAGAGTCATATTATGAGTAGCAAAGTTATCATATAGGATAGTTTGCAGTGTGGAAGTATCTCTCCTTTAGTTGATTATCTATGTATCCCTTGGTGTGAGTTGCCGTTATGGAATATTAATGAGAAGTTTTATCATTTACTTTCTTCACATTTTATTTTAGTTTGTAATTTCTATCATATGATTAATCTTGTTGGTTAGTATTGGTATCACTTTGGGAGCATAAAGTAATTCTAGTTGGTCTTGGCAAACTTAGCATTGGACAATAGCAATATTACTTTGAGGCTTAAGTAGAAAAGAGAGAAATACATGTAGATATATTATTCCATTATCTTTCTTTCTTGTTGGCTCATAAGCTTAATATTCTTAAGATTGAATCGTTTGTACTTCCAAGGAAGATTGCATGATTGTTTTCTATCACATGTATATTTGTTTCTTTCGCTCAACTCTTATACTTGCTACCCAACCTTGCTAGCCAAAGACGTGTACTGAGAGGGAATGCTTCTCGCTCGTGCATCCAAACCATGAACCAAAAACTCATGCCATTTGTGTCCACCATATCTACCTATATGTGGTATTTCACCGCCACTCCAAAGTTAATTGCTTGTGTGCTACCTTTAAACCTTCAAACATTACTACATGTTTTGTGTTTTGTTCTTAGCTCATGAGGAAGTATTGAATGGTTTATTATCTTTTCATGACTTCATTTCGTGACTAGCGTGAATAATGTGCTAAGTCCTTCATTTTGCAAAAAGAGCAAGGCGCTAGGTGCCCATCCCAAACAAAATGTAAACAAATAAATAAATAAACAAACAATGCTCCGCACATTATGTACTGGAGAGATCCTAAATAATGGTGTGCAACAGAGAAGTACATGGGAGCCGCCCTTGAGGTCACTATATGAAAGGATGACAGATTGTTTGATGCCATTCGTTGACATAGACATGCATACCTCTTGAAATATATATTTTCAACACTCCTGTTGCATTTGAAACAAAAAGCTATAGCACATGAGTAATCTTACTTCCCTTTGTGCATGGCCTTTCTTTTACTTTTATGTTGAGTCAGTAAATCTATTTCCCTCTACCTGAAGCAAGCATTTGAATTGTTGTGATCCAACCATTTATATATGTTGATGCATTTAATCCTCTCTTTTACTCTTCCTTGTGTAGCACAATGCATCTATCTGAATGAATATGATTTTTGCAATAAGCTCTAATATAAAGACTCTGCTCGAAAGATAAGTAAAATATGTTAATTGTTCTCTGGCCAAGAACGAAAGTTTGCCATCATCAATTATGATTTCCTCTATGCACCTCTATTTAGTGATTCCTTACTCATTGCAAGTTGAATTATAAATAAGAAGTTGTTGTCTATAATGACTTGTGTATTGGTAAGTATGATGCTTCTTGTCCGTATTTTGTTTATCGACACTTCACTCCAGAAACCCGTGGTCTGGTTCACTAAGTTCAGTTTCGCTTGGGGACAAGCGAGGTCTAAGCTTGGGGAGAGTCGATACATCCAATTTGCATCACTATTCTATATCATGATTTACTGTTATTCATTGATATATTTCATATTTAGAGGTGATACTTATGCTATTCCATCTATTTTTGCATGTTTGCTGATTATTAGAGAATTAACCGCCGTAGCCAGAAATCTGCTGGAAAAAAGACCGTCAAGACACCATATTTCTGAAGACCAACAATTCCCACCATAACAGAGAAAGCCAGAAGGTGAGGCCGAGATGGGCCCTGAGGGGGCCAGACCACCCCTAGGCGCGGGCCAGCCTCAGGCCGCGCCTAGGCATGGTCTGGGCGCCCTAGCCCACTTCTGACGACGCCCCCTCGCGTATTTCAACCCCCTGAGAAACCTAATATGGGGGAGGGACCAGAGAAATATTCCGCCGCCTCTACGGGGCAGAGAACTAGAGAACGAGAGAAGCTCTCCGGTAGGCTGAAATCTGCCGGGGAAATTCCTTCCCGGAGGGGGGATACCGTCGCCATCGTCACCGTCATCGAGCTGGACTTCATCGGGATCATCATCACCATCATCTCCACCACCAGCACCATCGTCACCGCTGTCTCCACGCCATCCCGCTGTGACATCTTGGGGTTGATCTTGTCTAGTTCATAGGGGGAACTTTCGTGGTATTAATTACTCCTTGTAGTTGATGCTATTGAGTGAAACCATTGAATTAAGGTTTATGTCCAGATTGTTATTCATCATTATATCACCTCTGATTATGATCCATATGATGTCTCGTGAGTAGTTCGTTTAGTTCTTGAGGACATGGGAGAAGTCATGTTGTTAGTAGTGGAACTATGTTGAGTAATATGCATGATTTGACATTTAAGTTGAGATGCTATTCTTCTAGTGGTGTCATGTGAACGTCGACTACATGATACTTCACCTTTATGAGCCTAGGATAATGCATCGTGTATTTGGCAACTAATTGTGGCATTGTGGGAGCGACAGAAACCCAAACCCCCGTTAGGAAACTGGTGCACGAGAAAGTGTAGGATCTCAAAGTTTAAGGTTGTGGTTAGAATCATCTTAATTACTTTCTTGTAGTTGCGGATGCTTGCAAGAGGTATAATCACAAGTATGTATTAGTCCAAGTATGGGGTAGTGCATTAGCATAGGTTCACCCACACAACACTTACCAAACCATTGAAGATTATTCAACTATGTGAAGCGAAAGCATTTGACGAAATTCTCGTGTGTCTCATGAACGTTTGGTCATCATAAGTAAAACAACGGCTTATCCTTTGATCTAAAAAGGATTAGGCCACTCGCTGCAATTATTATTACTATAATTTATTTACTCGTACTTACTTTATTTATCTGCAATATCAAATACCCCTGCAAACCTGTTTGCTAGTGTTTACAGTGAATCCTCGATCAAAATTGCTCGTCAACACCTTCTGCTCCTCGTTAGGTTCGATACTCTTATTTATCATAAGTACTACGATACACCCCATATACTTGTGGGTCATCAGCCATCAAGCTATTTTCTGGCGCCATTGTCGGGGAGCTAAGCGATGGGTGTTTGTTTCTTGACACTTGTAAGTTTTGATGATCTCTGTTGAGGACAAAGGGTCTACACGTTCAGGTAGAATCTATCTACCACATTTTATTGATCAAGTACCGGACTCTAGACATCTGAAAGTTATTCAAAATCTTGTTAATTCGTGTGTTGGAGACATAAATAGTTTAAGTACTTTGATGGAAAATTTATCCATCACCGCTAAGGCCGCTGGGCCTAGTAAAATCTTCGCAGAATATGAAACTCATTCAGCATTGGTTGCAAATAATCCTATAATCTATCATGATGTAAAGGGCATCAAATATTAAATAGATCCTGAATTATTAACTATGATGTAAGAGGATGCCTTTTCATGAGAAGGTCATGAGGACCCAAGCGTTCACTTAACTAAAGTGAATGATATATGTGAGGTCGTTGGGCCAAAGAATTTGCCAAAAGACTTTCTACTTCTTAAATTATTTCGTTGGTCTTTAAAGGACAAGGCTTTCAAATAGCTACAAGCCTTACCAAGAAATACTATTGCTAGCTGAAAAGATTGCATAAAAAAATTCATGAATAGATTTAAACAAGGCTAAAGCGCTCCAGAAGAATAAAAGAAGAAGATGAAGTGTAGCGACAAGGTCGCTCTCCACAGCCTAAACTTCGCAAAGCCGCAAAACCACCCTTGCCTAAAGTTCAAATGTACCACCCTTAGCACGTAGACAAGAATGGTTGGGAGGTAATCGCGACACCGAAGGACAATCTAAAGGTGGCCCAATAGTTCTTGGACGAGTGTGAAGACCCGGTTGTAATATATAAGGTCAAGTACATCCTTGCCAAAACAATGAAGCAGCAGGAAAAGGCGGACACCTAAGAGGCTGGGTTTCGACCCCAAGACTTGCATGTCTAGCACGCGCAAGGAAGTCCCTGCAGCCAGGCCGGATCCAAAGGACCACCACTCGCAAACCGACTCTACAGAGGGTCGAATGAGAGACACAAGAAACTGGAAGGATGCTATCCCAATTTCCTCTGGTTCCACCAAGGACAAAGGGAAGGCCCCAATGTATCACGGAACTGACAAATACCGCCATGACTCACCGCCATCCCGTTGAAGCAATATGCCACCTCCCAAACATGATGGTTACGCGAGAAATGCCAAGCTTCATGGCCCAGGCGGAATAACAATCCGCGAACACGATGAGCCAAGGGCAGCAGGAATGATGGCCGCGAAGAGCATGCCGGAAGACGAAGCCACCGTAGTGATGGCGAAAACAAGCACCACGAAGACACCCACCGAAAGGAGAGTCACCGTAGCGGAAGCAAGCAAGAAGGTCGCGACAAATCACATGGCGGAGACGACAAGAAAAAACCTCCACGCCACTCACTGACACCACCTAGTGACAAAGGAGAAGGCGAAGGCAAAGGTTCCGCCAGATCCAACCAATTGCATCATATGAGCTCCCCAGCTCGTGATCTCCTAGAGACTTACAAAGATGTATATATCGGCCCACGATGATTCAGTTCTCAGATCCGAGAAGCAGAGACACCCAAAGGCTTCAGCTTTAGACTAACCAGAAGCATGAGAGTGTATGATGGCTGGGAGAAACCCAAAACTTGGTTAGAGGATTCCTATGGCGTAGTTCTATTCGCCGGAGCAACTCCCAATATAGCATGTCGGATGCTCCAGTTGTACCATACCTTACAAGTTTGGCTCGCCAATGGCTAGCTGATTTGCCTGAAAGGCCAATCCATAACTAGTTCGACTTGAGGGAAGCTTTCAATAACTTTGAAGGAACCTACAAGCGACCCTTCACTGTCGGTGACCTGCAGCAATGCGTCCAGAAGAAAGTGAAACCTCCAGTGACTTCCTTTCCCGTTGGTTGGAGATGAAGAACTCATGTGAGGGCGTTGGCGATGAAACCACCATGATCGCCTTCATAGGTGGTTTAAGCAGAGGAGGGCTCCTACACTACACATTGACATGCGAGCTAGCTATATGTGAAACACTATTTTAGACTAATGGAAACAACAAAAAATCATGAAAATAAATAAAACTACTGTAATAAAAAAGGTAATGAAACTGAAAAGAAAATAGAAATAAATACTTGATAGAAAATACCAAAGAAAAAATGAAAATAAGGAAGAAGAAAATCATAAAAATATAAATGAAAAAGGGAAATAACAAAACAAAAGGTGAAAAAAAAGAAGGCAGTTGCAGCTAGCTAGGCTAACTCACTAAGTGGATGTTGCTAAGACTACTTACGTTGAAGTACGTACATGTCTAGCGCTAGCCCGCCCATTGATTCCTAGCGAACTCTGCACGTACATATAAATACGTGAAACCTGGCCATGTCGTGTCCAGCATATGGTTGTGAGCCATATGTCGGAAACTTCACAAACGGGCCAGGCCCATGAGAAACTTTTTTGAGCGAAACGATGGTACGTTGCGCGCGAGCAATTTCCTCTGCAATAGGTAAAAAAATGTCAACGCTCCTCAAAGAAAAAAGAATCCTAGTGTCAACGCTTACTTGCAGAGGCATCCAATCCAAGAAAAGTACTGTACTCGTTTATTTGGACATACAAATTTAGGATCAAAGATACGTCGGCACGCCACCCTCGACCCAGATGTTTTTATATCCTGGTGATGAGGATATAATCCGCCGACCAATTCATTCTATGCATCTTCTTCTCTTTTTGAGTGATGCAGAGACGACTATGGATGAACTTCCTGGTACTTCCGCGGCAAACAAACAGAAAAAGTCCAGTGAAGGTAGAATGAATAGACAAGACTCAAAAAATAAACAAGTAACCTGTCATGTTAACCTTGCAAGTTGCAACTTCTAAATTCTAATGGAGGTCGTATATAAGAGGTTGCAGTGCATCGCACAAAAGAATTGGAAAACTTGCAGGATTGCAGAAAGTACCTCTAATGGAGAGAGCACCTCCAGTCATCCTCTTCCTATTACTCATTGTCCCGTTCGGCATAGCTCAGAATACCACCAGCGAAGCAGATGAATTCCATGTCGGGGTAATCCTCAACCTGGGCTCACTGGTGGGAAAAGTGGCACGAACCAGCGTTTCGTTGGCCCTCCAAGATTTCTACGCAGTCCACCCGAACTACAGCACAAAGCTTGTTCTGCACATCAGGGATTCCATGGCCAGTGACATCCTGGCTGCATCAGCAGGTATGTTTTCTGCAGTGTGTCACGTTATCGGGAAAACTAAATAGCTTTGTTTGCTACTTCCAAAATAGCATTTCCAGATAAAGGTTTTTCACATTACCTCGTATTACATTTCGGAACGGAGGTAGTACATGATTAGTCTTGTCAGTTTCTCGGTTGGGAGTACATGAGTGACCTTAGATGAAACAGAAGACGTTAAGAAAATCACAGATGCCCCAAAAAGAGATTTTGTTTTCAGTTTGAAAAACCATACCTGAGAGACATATTTTATCAAATGGATCCAATGAATCTTTAATAGTATGGCCTGCAATGAAAAGATCATGTCAAGTTCCCCACACTCTCCGCAATGATGGCGTAACGCGTAATCAAAAGCTAGAAATACGTGTTTGTAATAATAAAGCTACAAAATAATTATTGTTAAACCTCCAGAAGTTTGCGGCAAAATTCTAATGGAAATAGAAAATATTTTGTACTCAAAATGTTCCGATCCAATCCGATTAGTCTAGTTAGAAAGACAATGTATTCTACTTTACTATGAGTCACAGCCTCGACAATTTTGCTACGACTTGGATGGGTTAATATTTCTCCCTTTGTAGCCTTTGTATCTTATCTCCCCTAAAAAATATTTTTATAGTTTTACCCTTGTATTTCTAATTATATTTAACAAACAGAGGGCTCTCCCTTGATGTGTTCCCTTGAAATAGGGCAAGTACTGTATTCCCTTGCACATGTGTGTTGTGCCAAGCTTTGACGTTTCCTGAAATTACTTGACTGTTATGTCAAGGGACGACTTTGGCAGAGACGTTTGTAGTCTAAATTAGAGCGTTTACCAAACAAAACTGAAAGGTCCAAACTAAGTTTTTACCGTTTTTCCTATCTTGAAAGAACTGGTTAAGATGCTGAGTACTATTACACATTAGTCCACTGATATTATTTTGATCGACATTATCTCTTTTCCCCTTTCCAAAAGCTATTGAATTGCTGGAGGAGTACAAAGTCCAAGCCATCATTGGTCCCCAGAAATCATCAGAAGCTGTATTCATATCTAAACTTGGAAATATAACTCAAGTCCCCACAGTATCCTTCACAGCAACAAGCCCCTCTCTCACTTCTGGTAATATGCCATATTTTGTGCGTGCAACAACGAATGACTCAGCTCAGGTGAATAGCATTGCTTCAGTTATACAAGCCTATGGATGGAGACAAGTAGTCCTAGTATATGACGACACTGACTATGGGAGAGACATTGTACCATACCTCATTGATGCACTTCAAGATGTTGATATACGTGTTCCATATCGTAGTGTCATCCCTTTGTCAGCGACAAGTGAAAACATTATGCCAGAATTGTATAAGTTGATGACAATGCAAACAAGGGTATTTATTGTTCATATGTCATCCACTATGACTTCCCTTCTCTTTACAAAGGCACAAGAGGTAGGAATGATGAACAAAGGATTTGTGTGGATTATCACAAATGGAGTAGCAAACATTCTCGAGTCACTAAATCCAAGTGTTATTGAGGCAATGAATGGTGTAATAGGAGTAAGGCATCATGTCCCTAAATCACAAGAACTTGATAACTTCTCCATAAAGTGGAGCAGAATGTACCAGCAGGATAATCCAGATGAATCACCCTTCAATAAGTTGAGCATTGTTGGTTTATGGGGATACGATGCAGCATGGGCATTAGCACAGGCAGCGGAAAAGACTGGGATATCTAGTGTAAGAAATAAGCCATGGTCCAGTAAAAACTCCACATGCTTTGAATCCATGGCAATTTCTACAAATGGTCCTGAACTCTTAGCAGCAATTGTACAAAACAAGTTCACAGGTTTCAGTGGTGACTTTGACCTTACAGACAGACAGCAGCTTAAAGTTTCAGTTTTCCAAATAATTAATGTGGTTGGGAGAGGTTATAGAGAAATCGGGTTTTGGACATTGAAAAATGGACTTTCACGGAAGTTAAATATAGAGGGCTTGAAAATAACAGGATCAGCCTCAATGCTTGATCTAAATCCTGTAATTTGGCCAGGAGAGTCGACCGAAATACCAAGGGGCTGGGAAGTTCCTACAAGTGGTAAGAGGCTTAGAGTCGGTGTGCGCACGAGTGCATATCCAGAGTTTATAAAGACATTCAAAGATCCTGCCACAAATGCAACAAAAGTGAGTGGCCTTTCGGTTGACATATTTGAGGAGGTAGTAAAGAGGCTACCTTTTGCACTTACTTATGACTACATAGAATTTGACACAACTGATACAGCAACTACGGGGAGCTACAATGATTTTGTTTACCAAGTCTATCTTCAGGTAAAAAATACTTTATAAATATATAGCTTTAAATTTCTCAATCCTCAAATATACTAGGTATTAAATGTGTGCTCCTCATTTACATCCAGTGTTTTATTGTGCTTTCAACTGAAACCAGGTTGCTATTTCATGTCACATAAAAGGATGTCAACCAGAAAGGCTCGCTGTATTTTTTTCACAGAGAATATCAAAAGTCTATTGCATGCTTAAACTTCTATTGTTCAACTTATCTCAAAATTTAGATACTCCTTTCTTTATTTATCAAATGTATAAATCTGACTAATGCAAATGCAATTGTAGAAAATCGACATAGCAGTTGCAGATATTACTGTAAGATACAACAGAACATTGTATGTCGACTTCACTGTACCATATACCGAGTCGGGAGTAGGAATGATAGTTCCAGTCAAGGAAGACATGATCAAGAGTATGTGGATCTTCTTGAAACCATTGAGCACTGGAATGTGGTTTGGCAGCATCATATTCTTTATATACACAGGAGTTGCTGTTTGGCTGCTGGAATATCTAAATGGCAATGAATATGTACATGGTCCCTTTTCACTCAGACAGCTGGGGATTACAATGTTTTTCTCCATTTTTGAAGAGAGTGAGTAAACATTACAGTTTCATAGATTTATGCAGAAATTTGAACAAGTAATTTATTTGCATAGTTAAACTATATACTATTGCACTAGAAGAAGCACCAAAAGGTTCCTGCAAGACAAATTACAGCATTGATATGACCAAACTGCATCTCTATAAGTTTAAGGGGGAAAATCATAACTAGGACTCCTATTTAGTTGAATTTGCTTCCAAAAAGAATTTATATCTGTCTTTTTTTTTGCGAATTCAAATATATTACTCAGGCAGGAAGAGAAATGTCCCTCAGCCTGGCAGCGAGAATTACATCAGGCTCAGAGCCGATCGAAGTCATAGTTCTATTTGAGGTTCTACCGATATTTGCCAGAGTATCTGTCTTAACTACAATTCTTAACAAATACAATATTAAGTATCAGAAAGGAAAAAAAAACAAATAATGCTAGTTTGATCTGCTGAAAAAGTGTTTAAGCAGTGTATTGTGCGTGTTGTTCATAATTGCACTTCACTAAACAGAAAATCTATCTTGGCATCATCCTCTGTTTGCATCACCTCAAAAATTGATGGTAAGACTTGCATTTGTCATCTAAGGAAACAGAAAGTTCTGAAATAGCATGCATTCCAGTATCCCAGGTTCAAATTTGTTTAGTGTCTTAATAATAACTTTTATTATTTCTGCAGAGGAGAAGCTGGAACGCTTTCTATCTAGAATTGTTATACTTGTATGGATGTTTGTTCTTCTCGTACTTACGTCAAGCTATACAGCAAGCTTTGCATCAATGCTTACTGTACAACAGCTTTCACCGACAGTTACTGATGTTCATGAACTCCGGAAGAAAGGAGAATATGTAGGTTTCCGTCGTGGTTCCTATATAGAGGGTCTACTGGTGGATATTGGTTTCGAAAGATCAAAGATCAGGCCCTATGATACACATGACGAATTTTATGGTGCTCTTTCTAATGGAAGCAAAAATGGTGGCATTGCTGCGCTTGTACTTGAAGTACCATACATCAAACTATTTCTCAACAAGTACAACAAAGGTTACACAATGGTGGGGCCTATTTACAAGAGTGCAGGTTTTGCATTTGTAAGTTTAACTACACCAACTAAGACCTTCATTTCTTATCTCTTGAAAAATGAAACAAAATTTGATCTGCCTGCTAGTCAGTCATGTAAATGTTATGCACATTTAATTCCTTTAATTCTACATTCATTGTTACAATAAGATTTCTATTTGCAAACTAAACTTTAAATAATTATGAAAATAAAATAAAAAGAATAGCATGTCTATCTAATAGCACAGCATAATTAAGTGTCTCTTCCAGTGAACTGATGCGGAACAAGATCAGTGTAGGGCAAGAGAATAAATAGCAAAATAAACACAATATAGTGTTTTATACGTAAGTACCATGTATGATAACATACAAGAGGCTTAGAAACAAACATCACATAACAACACAGATCCATCAGTTTACTACCAGGAACTTTAAATGAGACGATATTTACGATTAATCATAATGAGGCTCCGTTTGGCATTGCATTGGATTTCGATAAATAATCTCAGCAGCCGAACAATAGCTCGGCTGGTGGCCATGCGGTTGTTCTAACTACCAGCCTGGGATCGACCTGATCGCGTTTCTAGGTGCACCACCCTTCTTTCTTATCATGTGTTGAGAGACTTATTCCCCTTTAGCCAAAAAAAAAATTATAATAAATCATATCAGTTGGTTGGGTACTTTTATATATCTGCATGATTAGCTAGGTTTTTTAATTAAAATGCACGATTTGCATTTGAGAACATATGAGTTGTCATTTGGGGGGTTAACAATTCTATCAGACTTAGATCTAATTCCAATCATATTTATGAAACAGAGTAGTAAACTTTTCACAGCTTTCTTTTTAAACAACTTTAAAACAAGTACATCGCAACACATCATAGCACCATCATTGATATATTCCATTATATCATGTTAGTTAAGCTTATAACAATGATCTCTTTGGTGATTAGGCTCTTCCCAAGCAATCTCCACTGCGAGCTGAAATATCGAGGGCAATACTCAACATAACAGGAGGAGATAGTATCATTCAAATTGAAAACAAATGGATAAATCAAAATAGCAATCAAAATGAGGATAAATTGGATGGTTCGGGCGCTATCACTTTTGAAAGTTTCGGTGGATTGTTCCTTTTAACTGGGATTGTGACAACATGTTCCCTTTCAGTGGCCATGCTGATGAACTACTACAAGAAATGTAAACAAAATGCAAGGACCAAAGGAGATGACCAAAATGATTGTGGACATGGGCAACAAGGAGAAAATGGAGATTCACAAGGAAATCAAGACGATGAAAATGGAAACTGCAGTGATATAGAGAACCGAACAACATTGCCAGTGCCACTCAGTTCAAACACGAACGGTGACCAGCTACCAGACAATAGATGCACACAAACTAACAAGGCAGCATCACTGACTCACACCGGCTCACAAATCATTCATAGGGGAGACAAAAGTGGTATGTCATTGAGTGGTTCAAGTTAGTTACAAGCTGAGCAAAGTTCACCCTTCAAGCCCAAAGATCCACAACTAACTGCGGGGGAAGCCGTCCTGGCTGAACTTGGGTGCGTGGAATTTGCTACGCATGCAAAATAAAGTATATTTTCAGTCTACTTATGCTTGGGCCTTTTTCAGGCATCGCCTCAGCCGACGGCTGAAAAGCTAACCAGTCTTACTGTATCATGTAACTTTTCCTGGAGAAATGGAAGTTCACTAATGAACTAGGCAATATACTACTTCAGTATGAGTTTTCGCATGCTCGTTCCGATCTGCCCCCACTTTTCCTCACGTTAAAGAAGAAACTTGTATACAGGTGCACGAAATACATCAAACTGGTATCGCTTCTTTTTAACGATCCGGGGGGGGGGGGGGGGGGGGGGGATTGTTGCCTTGGCATTTTAACGAACAGCCTGGATGCACTATCCCTGTCAACGACCTGGACCAGAGGTGAGAAGCCCAAGAGAGGAACCAGGCCCAAGGAGAAGCAGGCCCAGGAGGGAGAAGAAGGCACCAGCCTGGCTCACCACTGGCAGCTGGATTACGTGAGGACAAAGGCAGTATTTAGGGAGAGTGGGGTTTTCCTTTTTCGTTTGGCTTGTAATTGGATTATGAACGGCGTTGCCGTGTGTGACTGGCTCGGGGGTGGTTGGGTGGATCGAGCCACCAAAATATTCTCTCCTGTGATTTGAATTTGGAATAGATCTAGTCGACTCTTACAATTGGTAATCAGAGCCTTCCGATCTGGAGTTCCCCACTCACCAACACGCCACCAGATTTTCGTCCCAGAAGCGCGCGGAAGCCATGGAGAATTTGTCGCCGGAGTCTCGAGCTCTCTACGATCTCCTCCGCACAGATTCCAGGGAGGAGTACGAAGAGAAGTTCCTGGCTTACAAGAAGGAGGTGTTGGACGCAGTCAAGGTCTTCGTCGACGACACCACGGGCGAGCTCAAGGAGATCCACGCCTCCGTCGACGGCGTCAAGTCATCGGTGAGCCGGGATCTGGAGATAGTCAAGGCCTCCATCGCCGACGACCTCGACTCCATGAAGTCCACGTTCGGCTCCCAGATCGCGGCCCTCGCTGATGCCGTGAGCCGGATCCCGCGCCCGGATCCTGGCGACAAGACGGGCCCCTCGTCTGCCTCACCAACAGCAGGGCAGGGAGGATGCGCCGTCGGCCCCGATGGGCACTGCCGCGACACACGTCACCGGGGATCGACAAGTGCACCGCACTGGTCTTCCCCGGTCGGAGGTATGCAAGCCGACCGCACCTGTAATTCCAGTGATAAGTGGAAGTCTATCTGTGAATCTGACCAAGGAATCCATGGCCACCGCGTCGATCTACCGCAATTTGACGGAGCAAATCCGAAATTGTGGCAGAGGCGTTGTGTGGAATATTTCCAGCGCTGCAATACTCCGGAGACGCTATGGGTTCCTTACTCATCGGGGCAGTTCACTGGAGCGGCTGCTACATGGTTGGAATCATTCCTGCAACATCATCCCTCGGCAACTTGGGTAGAATTCTCGTCAGCAGTGCTCAACCGGTTCAGCAGGAACCAACACCAGATTCTGGTAAGAAGGCTGTTCCACATCTCCCAGGAAACAACAGTGGAGGATTATGTTACTCGTTTTTCTGATTTGATGGATCAAATTGCTGCATATGAGACACACCCTGATCCAATCCACTACACCACACGTTTCCTGGACGGGCTGAACGCTGGAGTTCGTGTGCTGGTGGCCATACAGCAGCCGAAGGACCTCGACACTGCTTATACACTTGCTCTGTTGTATGAGGAACTTGGGGGCAGTAGCAGTTCTGTAGGACATGCACCAACGCAGACTGTTCCTCACAGGCGACCGCATCACTCACATCTGTCGCAGGCACAAACTCATTTCCCTCAGGCAGCACAACTGCCACCACCACCTCCAGCTAAGTGGGTCTCTAAGGCTGTCGAAGAGAAGCGTGCACAAGAACAGAGGGCTGGTAATGGAGACAGATGGACTAGTCTGAGAGCTTACAGGCGTTCGAGGGGGCTCTGTTTCACTTGCGGTGAGAAGTATGGGCGAGATCACCAGTGCAAAACTACTGTCCAACTACATGTGGTGCAAGAACTGATTGACTGCATGTACCCTGATGAATCCAGTGATAGTGAGCAACCAGAGGATGAGCAACCGGGAGAACCTCCACCACATCAGCCCCAGCAACATTTGCTGCTACTCTCCACAGCTGCTCTGGATACCAAGCTTGCCTCTCCAAAGACTATGCAGTTACAAGTAGAGATACAGGGACATAAATTTTTGTTCCTTGTTGATTCAGGCAGTTCGTCATGCTTCATTGATGCGAAAAAGGCAGAGTTATTGCAAGGGAAGTCGCTGCTTACTGTACCAATTCCAGTCAAGGTTGCAGGAGGGGCTATTCTGCACAGTACAACTTGTTTCGAGTCTCTGAATTGGACAGCTGAGGGGGCAACATTCACTGATACATTCAAGGTCCTTGATCTTGCCAGCTATGATGGTATTATTGGTCTTGATTGGTTGGGGAAGTACAGCCCCATGCTAACCCACTGGGAACAAGGTTGGATTGCTATTCAACATGAGGGGAGACAGGTAGTGCTCCATGGTGATGGACAAGATAATTGCACACATGCTGTAGTAGAGATTCACTTGTTACAAGAAGCTGTGAAGGACAACCAAAGCATTCCTGCTGATGTACAGGAGGTACTGGACAAATTTCCTGCAGTCTTTGAAACTCCAGCAGGATTGCCACCTCGGAGGAGATATGACCACCACATACCATTGGTTCCGGGTGCAAGGCCAGTGTCAGTTCGACCCTACCGGGTAGCTCCTGAACTGAAGGATGAAATTGAGAAACAAATCAGAGAACTCTTGGCTCAAGGCGTCATTACCCATAGCAATAGTGCTTTTGGCTCTCCTGTACTGCTGGTAAAGAAGGAAGATAATACCTGGAGGCTCGTGGTCGATTACAGGCAACTGAATGCTCTAACCATCAAGGGCAAATATCCATTGCCCGTCATCGACGAACTTCTGGATGAACTTGCGGGATCAAGGTGGTTCTCTAAGCTAGACTTGAAGGCTGGCTATCATCAAATTCGCCTAGCTCCAGGAGAGGAACACAAGACAACATTCCAAACACACAACGGGCAGTATGAATTCAAGGTTATGGCCTTTGGGCTAACAGGAGCTCCCGCGACATTCCAGCATGCAATGAATGCCACCCTGGCACCAGTACTGAGGAAATTTGCTGTCGTTTTCTTCGATGATATACTGATCTACAGTGCTACCTACTCTGAGCATCTGCAACATCTCTCGGCTGTGTTGTCTATCCTCCAGAAGGATCAGTGGAAGGTGAAGCCCAGCAAATGCGTGTTTGCTCAAGAAAAAGTGGCCTACTTGGGGCATGTTATCTCAGCAGCTGGCGTATCAACTGACAACTCCAAAATCGAGTCGATAAGGAATTGGACTCAGCCAGCGAATCAGAAGGAGCTGCGGGGTTTCCTAGGCTTGACCGGTTACTACAGGAAGTTCATCAAGAACTATGCTATCATCAGTCAACCGCTTACAGCCTTGCTCAAAAAAGGGGTTGTTTTCGTTTGGACGGAAGTCACAGACACTGCCTTCCAAGTTTTGAAGGATGCACTCGTGTCAGCACCAGTTCTAGCTTTACCAGATTTTACTCAGCAATTCGTCATCGACACTGATGCGTGCGACGTGGGCATTGGAGCGGTACTGTCGCAAAAGGGGCATCCACTGGCTTATGTAAGCAGAGCTTTAGGACCGCGTAACAGGAGCCTCTCTGTTTACGAGAAGGAATACTTGGCCATCTTGTTGGCCGTTCAGCAGTGGCGTCCATATTTACAAATGGGGGAGTTCGTGATTCGCACTGACCACAAGAGTCTCACCCATCTCACAGATCAGAGGTTACACACAGACTGGCAGAAAAAGGCGCTCACCAAGCTGATGGGTTTGCAGTACACAGTACAATATAAGAAGGGCATACACAATGGCGCTGCTGATGCTCTATCAAGGAAACCACCAGAAAGCTCACAACTCTTTGTGATTTCTACTCTGAAGCCAGCTTGGCTCTCTTCCGCGTGCATAACTATGCTACTGACGACCACGCGCAACACTTACTCCAGAAATTGGCATTAGATCCCAAGTCTGTTGACACCTACACGATTGATCAGGGCATCTTGCGCCACAAGGGTCGAATTTATGTGGGGGCTGATGCTGCTCTACAACAGCGACTCATCTCTGCCTTCCATGACAGCCCACAAGGAGGGCATTCAGGATTTCCTGTGACTTACCGCCGGATATCTTCGCTGTTCAGTTGGCCTGGCATGAAGACGAAGATTCGTGAGTATGTGAGAGCCTGTCATATCTGCCAACAAGCTAAACCGGAGCGTCTGCCACCGGCTGGATTGCTACAACCCTTGCCAGTTCCCTCGGAGCCATGGGAAGTTGCCACCATGGATTTCATCGACGGGTTGCCTCCTTCACGCACTTACAACTGTTTGCTGGTTGTCGTCGACAAATTCTCCAAATATGCCCATTTTATTCCTCTTAAACATCCTTACACTGCCAGCAAGGTTGCGGATTTGTTTGTCGACAACATATACCGACTCCACAGCATGCCATTGTCTCTCGTGTCTGACAGAGATCCTGTATTCACCAGCCACTTCTGGCAGGCAGTTTTTCGTGCAACTGGAACACAGCTGAAGATGAGTACAGCGAACCATCCAGAGACGGACGGTCAGACAGAACGAGTAAATCAGTCCATTGAGTGCTATTTGCGATGCTTCATTAGTGTTCATCCTCACCAGTGGGCCAAGTGGATCAGTCTGTGTGAATTCTGGTATAACACCAACTGGCATTCTTCACTTGGTAAGTCTCCCTTCGAGGTTCTCTATGGCAGGCAGCCAAGGTACTTTGGCATTACGGCTACGGATCACATTGCTCCTCCTGACGTCCAAGAGTGGCTCAAGGAACGATCCCTGATCCTTGCATCTGTCCGCCAACATCTCTTGCGAATGCAGCAGCGCATGAAACATCAGGCTGACAAGAATCGACGGGAGCGCAGTTTCTCAGTGGGTGACCAGGTTTTCCTTCGACTCCAGCCGTACATTCAGTCATCGGTAGTTCGGCGGGCAAATCATAAGTTGTCCTTCAAGTTCTTCGGCCCCTATGAAGTGTTGGAGCGTATTGGGCAGGTGGCTTACAAGTTACAGCTACCAGAGTCCAGCCGTGTTCACCCCGTCTTCCATGTGTCTCAGCTCAAACCGTGTGTTGGCCCAGGTACACAAGTAACACAGACTTTACCTGCAGCTGACGCTTTGTTCCAGGTCCCAATTCAAGTCCTGCATCAACGGGTGCGCCAGCGTGGTCATCGCACCGTGACTCAAGTGTTGGTCCAATGGAGTGGAACTGATGAAGCGCAAGCCACCTGGGAGGATCTGGAGCGGCTGAAGCAAGCCTTTCCTTATGCTCCTGCTTGGGGGCAAGCAGGATTTCAAGAGGAGGGGATTGTCAACGACCTGGACCCAGAGGTGAGAAGCCCAAGAGAGGAACCAGGCCCAAGGAGAAGCAGGCCCAGGAGGGAGAAGAAGGCACCAGCCTGGCTCACCACTGGCAGCTGGATTACGTGAGGACAAAGGCAATATTTAGGGAGAGTGGGGTTTTCCTTTTTCGTTTGGCTTGTAATTGGATTATGAACGGCGTTGCCGTGTGTGACTGGCTCGGGGGTGGTTGGGTGGATCGAGCCACCAAAATATTCTCTCCTGTGATTTGAATTTGGAATAGATCTAGCCGACTCTTACAATCCCCGTCAGTGGATCCACTAAATCAACAAGATCTGTCTGCCCTACGCCGACCCAGAACATTCGCGCGCGTACAGATTGTAGGTATCCAATTCCAACAGAAACGGATGGAGATACGTACATTTGACATTTGTAAGCGACAGTGCAGCTCGGAAGTTTGCACTTGGCAGAATTGGTCGAGCCTCGTCGTGCCTTATCTGTTGCCGTTGCCGCCAGGCTCCGCGGCGAGCCAGATGGGTCTTCCGTCGGTAGCTCCGTCGCGACGGTGGGTGGAGAGAGCGCCTCAGGCCGATGAGTCTGCCGTCTGCGGTGGCGTGCCAGGGCGCGTGGCCGCCAAGCTCCACAATAGGCGAATGAGCAAAGTTTGTCTAACCGTCACAGGAGCAAGAACAGTAGGTGATGTGAGCGGAAAAAATACATTAGTGCACCAGCGCATCTCTTATGTACACTAGATGACCCGGTGCGAACGAATGTTCAATAATTGGTCGGAAACATTATAAACTGAGTGGGATACCTCATCTACATGGATGGGAAATGCCTTTCTTTTGTACTATTCTACATATTTTCCGAGGTGGAATGGAGATACTATTCAATTCATTTGTTGTAATAATACTGACTTAAACTTTAGTTTTGACAACTGTAATCATTCATGTATTGTAGAACTAAGGATATGGAACTGGGGGATATATTCTTCGTGACTTTTCCCTAACTCCGAGTCAACCGAGCTTACTTTGCTTTTCTCTCAACTAATCTTAGAAGAATTGCAATTTAGCCATCAGCAGGATCAGGTTAAAAGAACCCGCTACACTCACACTGAAACGCACTCTACTTCCATGCGTAAAACCTTGAGCAAAATGCATGGTTGGTGAAATGGCGCCCGGGGTTTGAACACAATTGATAATCGATCACATTTTGCAGTCTAAAACAGGCCCACCCTGGTCCTCATGCATCTCACTCCTCCAAGCCTCATCACAGAGATGGATGCTGGTGGTGAGCTCAATTAGTACATTTTTGAGCTCCACTGATCGTGCAGCCTGGTGCGGTGATCCAGCATACCACTGCATGATGTAGTATGCAAGTCGTTGACATAACACAAGTGAAATATCGTTCCACTCGTATTACACCCCTCAGAATGGTACAACAGAAACATATGCGAGTCCAAGGCATGTCTACATGTCTATAGAAGGATACACGAACTGTTTATAGAAGATCAACATAGCCTCCTACTTTAAAGTGAGGTAAAACTTCAAATCAAACTCCAAAAGAACAACTCGTAGTTTATCTTATTGCTAACACTAGCTCTAGAGTTACTTGGCTTGCTATAGAACTCTAGCTACTTAGGTGCTAGGATTAGGGAAAAGGTTCACTTCTACTGCTGGTCTAGGTTTCCACTCTAGCTGATGCAGAAGTTGATCCCATTGACTTCATTGTTTTGGGTTCTTCATCTTGTTGCAGTTGACTCCTTTGTCTTCGAGTTCCACGGTAGTTTCTCATTTGATGACTCCATAACTAAGTAGGGGATTCAAACAGGGATGAGTACGAGCGTACTCAACAAGTTCATTATAGGAAATAGGTGTATCATGCACTAGCTACAGCCACAGACCGGAAAGTCATAGGTGATGCAAGTTCTCGTAAACATTTCTTCAAAAGGTTTATTTTATTCTGAAAACTATGTCTGCCAGTCTTCACGGATTGACCAGAACTTCACGGAGTTCCTTTCCTACCGCGTTCGTAGTTCCCTTCTCGGAACAGGGAGTGACAAGCACAATTTGATACACTCTACAGAGGTGCGTTACTTTTCCCATAAGAGACCTTATCCTTGTTGCCAACCAGGCGAATTCTTTCCCGTCCACACTTGCTTGGTGTGAGGCCAGGTGTAAGATCTAAGTCAATCACTGCCTTCTCCGCGACCATGCATACGCACCCTTTTGTCCATCCGCACATCCCCCGGTAGACTTCTCCCGATAATACGGCTTTACCCACGATGTACCATGGACAATCCATCATAGATGGTAGAGCGCACTCATCCTCAAGGATGAGGATTTAAGGGATTTCCCAACCGATGCAGTGTTCTCACAACACCCAACCAGGCTCTATCATGTTCGTTGATATGCAGAAGGAAAAAGATACAGCTGACTTCCCGAGAGCCATTATAGATCTTATGGTTAACGCGATATTGATGGGGTTCATTGCATAGAAAACAAAAAAAATTCCTACCGCAAAGACGAATAAATCCAAGATCTAATCTATGGAACACCCAAGATCTAATCTACAAGATCGGAGCAACGAGATTGATATGAGACTAACCCTCAAAGATTTCCAAAGCCTATGAGATTAGATCTCGTTGTTGGTGTAGACGATCGTCCCCGGTGTTGCAATCCGGCAGCACCTCCGTACTCGGTCGCGCGTACGGTGTCGATGAAGCCCTTCCTCTCCCCGTTCCAGCGGGCAACGGAGGTGTGGTAGATCTCCTCCAAGTTCCAGCAGCACGACGGCGTGGTGGTGGTGGTGGAGGAAGAAAAGCTGCAGGGCTTCGCCAAGCCGGAACAGCGTATGGTGGAGGAAGAGAGGAGGCGGCCAGGGTTGTGGTGAAGGGACAAGTGGCCGGCCACCCCTTCCCCTCTTTATATAGGGGGCCAGGTCGGCTGGGGTGGCCCCCTTTCCCATCTAGGGTTAGGGGGGCGGCGGCCAAGTGGGGGGAAAAGGGATTTCTTCCCCCCCCCCCCCCAAGTTGATCCCCCCTAGGGTTTTGGGGAAACCCTAGGGGTTTGGCCGGCTGGGCCTTGAGGGGCATGTGCCCCTGGTGACATAGGCATTCCTAATGTGCCTGCCGAAGATGGTAGCCGGGGTTTACTAAAGGCCCACGACCCGAAGAATAAGAAGGCTCGGAAGCCCAAGATGCTATTAAGGAAAGCTAAGAGTTGTATTAGGAAACGATACTTGTAATCTTGCGGGATGGGTTAGAAACCTTCCCGGACTCTGTAAACTTGTATATTACGAAACCCTCGGCTCCACCGCATATATAAGGGGGAGTCGAGGGACAAAGAAGGTATCGAATCGTTATCTCACAAACCCTAGTTTTTACATCGTCGAGTACTTTTCGGCTGAAACCTTCGAGATCTACTTGCCCTCTACATCCAACGAAACCCTAGTCTACTACTTGTAGGCATTGACAAGTTAATACCTTGTCAATTGGCGCCGTCTGTGGGATCTAGAGGCGACAAGGAGCTGATCTCGATGGCACGTTCAAGATCGTCGACTTCATCGGTGGCAAGCAACATCATGGACAAAGGTAAACAGATCGAAACTGGTCTAGTTGATTTTGTACCTCACCCGCCCTCCCGTTTGGATGCATATGCGTATCTGGAGGAGCCCATGGAGATGACGTTTGGAAAGTTCCACTTCCGCATCGAGAAAGAAGGAGTGTATCGTCTCGAAGTTCCGATCTCGTCGGGATTATCGGCGGTTGATCCTGACTTCTCAAGCTCAGCATCATCCATCGAGTCAGGAGAAAAGTGCTTGATGTCTACGGGTGCTTCTATTCTTGTGGACAGTGTTGGGCCTCCAAGAGCAGAGGTTTGTAGAACATCAGCAAGTTTCCCTTAAGTGGATCACCCAAGGTTTATCGAACTCAGGGAGGAAGAGGTCAAAGATATCCCTCTCAAGCAACCCTGCAATCACGATACAAGAAGTCTCTTGTGTCCCCAACACACTTAATACACTTGTCAGATGTATAGGTGCACTAGTTCGGCGAAGAGATAGTGAAATACAAGTAGTATGGATGTATATGAGCAGTAGAGTAACGGCGCCTTTAAAAGTGCTTGTCAAGGCGTGCAGTTGATGGTAGTAATATTGCAGGAAGTAAAGATGCAGTAAAACAGTAAACAAGCGATGATTGCAGTATTTGGAAACAAGGCCTAGGGATCATACTTTCACTAGTGGACACTCTCAACATTGATCACATAAACAAATAAGTTCTCTTCCTTACATATACTCTTGTTTGATAATGAACACCATTCGTTGTGTAGGGCTACAAGAGCACCTCAATGCCGGAGTTAACAAGCTCCACAACATTCGGCATTCATATTTAAGTAACATTTAGAGCATAATAGATCTTTGCAATTTAAACCGAGTACTAACATAGCATACACACTGTCACCTTTACACTACGAAGGGGGAATAAATCACATCAATACTATCATAGTAATAATTAACTCCATAACCTACAAGAGATTATGATCATAACCTACGCCAAGTACTACACGATGCACACACTGTCACCATTACACCGTGAAGGAGGAATAGACTACTTTAATAACATCACAAGAGTAGCACATAGAGTAATAGTGATACAAAACTCATATGAATCTCAATCATGTAAGGCAGCTCATGAGATCATTGTATTGAAGTACATAGGAGAGAGATTAACCACATAGCTACCGGTACAGCCCTTAGCCTCGAGGGAGAACTACTCCCTCCTCATGGGAGACAACAGCGTTGATGAAGATGGCGGTGGTGTCGATGGAGAAGCCTTCCGGGGGCACTTCCCCGTCCCGGCGGCGTGCCGGAACAGAGACTCCTGTCCCCCAGATCTTGGCTTCGCGATGGCGGCGGCTCTGGAAGGTTTCTCGTACCGTGGCTTTTCCGTATCGAAGATTTAGGTCAGGGAGCTTTAAATAGGCGAAGAGGCGGAGTCGGAAGAGCCAGGGGGTGGCCCCCCCATAGGCTGGCGCGCCCAGGGTCCAGGCCGTGCCGCCCTAGCGTGTGGTGGCCCTGTGGCCCCCCTCTGGTGGCTCTCGGGTGTTTTGGAAGCTTCGTGGAATTCTAAGATGTTGGGCGTTGATTTCGGCCGATTCCGAGAATATTTCCTTACTAGGATTTCTGAAACCAAAAACAGCAGAAAACAGGAACTGGCACTTCGGCATCTCGTCAATAGGTTAGTTCCGGAAAATGCATAAAATCATCATAAAGCGTGAACAAAACATGTAGGTATTGTCATAAAACAAGCATGGAACATAAGAAATTATAGATACGTTTGAGACGTATCAAGCATCCCCAAGCTTAGTTCCTACTCGCCCTCGAGTAGGTAAACGATAACAATGATAATTTCTTAAGTGACATGCTACCAACATAATCTTGATCAACATTATTGTAAAGCATATAAGATGAATGCAGCGATTCGAAGCAATGATGAAGACAATGAGTAAACAACTGAATCATATAGCAAAGACTTTTCATGAATAATACTTTCAAGAAAAGCATCAATAAGACTTGCATAACAGTTAACTCATAAGCAATAAATTCTTAGTAGAAGGCATTGAAGCAACACAAAGGATGATTAAGTTTCAGCAATTGCTTTCAACTTGTAACATGTATATCTCATGGATAGTTGTCAACATAAAGCAATATAACCAGTGCAATAGGTAAACATGTAAGAATCAATGCACACAGTTGACACAAGTGTTTGCTTCTAAGATAGAAAGAAGTGGGTAAACTGACTCAACATAAAGTAAAAGAAAGGCCCTTCGCAGAGGGAAGCATGGATTACTATTTTTGTGCTAGAGCTTTTATTTTGAAAACATAGAAACAATTTTGTCAACGGTAGTAATAAAGCATATGCGTTATGTATAAGATATCCTATAAGTTGCAAGCCTCATGCATAGAATACCAATAGTGCTCGCACCTTGTCCTAATTAGCTTGGATTAACACGGATTATCATTGCATAGCATATGTTTCAACCAAGTGTCACAAAGGGGTACCTCTATGCCGCCTGTACAGAGGTCTAAGGAGAAAGTTCGCATTGGATTTCTCGCTTTTGATTATTCTCAACTTAGACATCCATACCGGGACAACATAGACAACAGATAATGGACTCCTCTTTTAATGCTTAAGCATTTTAACAACAAGTAATATTCTCATAAGAGATTGAGGATTTGTGTCCAAACTGAAACTTCCACCATGATTCATGGCTTTAGTTAGCGGCCCAATGTTCTTCTCTAACAATATGCATACTCAAACCATTTGATCATGAAAATCGCCCTTACTTCAGACAAGACGAACATGCATAGAAACTCACATGATATTCAACAAAGGTGTAAAAGTTGATGGCGCCCCCAGAAACATGGTTACCGCTCAACAAGCAACTTATAAGAAATAAGATACATAGCAACATATTCAATACCACAATAGTTTTTAAGGCTATTTTCCCATGAGCTATGTATTGTAAAGGCAAAGAATAGAATTTTAAAGGTAGCACTCAAGTAATTTACTTTGGAATGGCAGAGAAATACCATGTGGTAGGTAGGTATGGTGGACACAAATGGCATAGTTTTTGGCTCAAGGATTTGAATGCACGAGAAGAATTCCTCTCAATACAAGGCTAGGCTAGCAAGGTTGTTTGAAGCAAACTCAAGTATAAACCAGTGCAGCAAGACTCACATATGAACATATTGTAAGAATTATAAGACTTTACATCGTCTTCCTTGTTGTTCAAACACCTTAACCAGAAAATATCTAGACTCTAGAGAAACTAATCATGCAAACCAAATTTTAACAAGCTCTATGTAGTTCTTCATTAATGGGTGCAAAGTACATGATGCAAGAGCTTAAACATGATCTATATGAGCACAACAATTGCCAAGTATCAAATTATTTAAGACATTATACCAATTACCACATGAAGCATTTTCCGTTTCCAACCAAATAGCAATTAACGAAGCGGTTTTCAACTCCGCCATGAACATTAAGAGTAAAGCTAAGAACACATGTGTTCATACGCAACAGCGGAGCGTGTCTCTCTCCCACACAAGCATGAATTTATTCAAACACAAAACAAAAATAAAAGCACACAGACGCTCCAAGTAAAGTACATAAGATGTGACCGAATAAAAATATAGTTTCAATAGAAGAAACCTGATAAGTTGATGAAGAAGGGGATGCCTTGGGCATCCCCAAGCTTAGACGCTTCAGTCTTCTTGAAATATGCAGGGATGAACCACAGGGGAATCCCCAAGCTTATACTTTTCACTCTTCTTGATCATATATCATCCTCCTCTCTTGACCCTTGAAAACTTCCTCCACACCAAACTTAAAACAAACTCATTAGAGGGTTAGTGCATAATCAAAATTTCACATGTTCAGAGGTGACACAATCATTCTTAACACTTCTGGACATTGCCCAAAGCTACTGGAAGTCAATGGAACAAAGAAATCCATCCAACACAGCAAAAGAAGCAATGCGAAATAAAAGGCAGAATCTGTCAAAACAGAACAGTCCGTAAAGACGAATTTTTTAGAGGCACTGGACTTGCTCAGATGAAAATGCTCAAATTGAATGAAAGTTGCGTACATATCTGAGGATCACGCACGTAAATTGGCAGATTTTTCTGAGTTACCTACAGAGAACCCTGCCCAAATTCGTGACAGACAGAAATCTGTTTCTACGCAGTAATCGAAATCTAGTATCAACCCTACTATCAAAGACTTTACTTGGCACAACAATGCAATAAAATAAAGATAAGGAGAGGTTGCTACAGTAGTAACAACTTCCAAGACACAACAAAACAGTAGCAAAATAAAAACATGGGTTATCTCCCAAGAAGTTCTTTCTTTATAGCCATTAAGATGGGCTCAGTAATTTTAATGATGCTCGTGCAAGAAATAAGAGTTGAAGCAAAAGAGAGCATCAAAAAGCAAATTCAAAACACATTTAAGTCTAACCCACTTCCTATGAAAAAGAATCTTGTAAATAAACTAATTCATGAAGCATAATGCAACAAGCATAGAAAGATAAAACCAGTGTAACTTCAAAAATTTCAGCATATAGAGAGGTGTTTTAGTAACATGAAAACTTCTACAACCATATTTTCCTCTCTCATAATAACTTTCAGTGGCATCATGAACAAACTCAACAATATAAGTATCACATGAAACATTCTTATCATGAGCTACATGCATAAAATTATTACTCTCCACATAAGCATAATCAATTTTATTAGTTGTAGTGGGAGCAAATTCAACAAAGTAGCTATCATTATTGTTCTCATCATCAAATATAGGAGGTATAGTATCATCATAATAAACTTTATCCTCCATAGTAGGCGGCACCAAAAGACCACTATCATTATAATCATCATATATGGGAGGCATATCATAATCAACATAAACTTTCTCCTCAATACCCGGAGGGCTAAAGAGATCATTTTCATCAAAACCGACCTCCCCAAGCTTAGAATTTTCTATATCATTAGCAACAATGGTGTTCAAAGCGTTCATACTAATATCATTGCTACTAGCATGCAAATAAGGTTCCATAGGTTTTTTAATTTTCGCATTAAACCATTCATGTCTTGACTCAGGAAATAGTTTAAAAAGCTCACATATGTTTTCCATTATGCCTTACTAGTGTTTAACAAGAAACAAAAAGATGCAACTGCAGGATCTAAAGGAAATAGCTTCGAGCACACACACAACGGCAACAGAAAAGTACTTAGTTACCTGGGACCGGAGTATGAGTGCCTTTTACCTTTCCTCCCAAGAACGGCGCCTTAAAAGTGCTTGATGTCTACGGGTGCTTCTATTCTTGTAGACAGTGTTGGGCCTCCAAGAGCAGAGGTTTGTAGAACAGCAGCAAGTTTCCCTTAAGTGGATCACCCAAGGTTTATCGAACTCAGGGAGGAAGAGGTCAAAGATATCCCTCTCAAGCAACCCTGCAATCACGATACAAGAAGTCTCTTGTGTCCCCAACACACCTAATACACTTGTCAGATGTATAGGTGCACTAGTTCGGCGAAGAGATAGTGAAATACAAGTAGTATGGATGTATATGAGCAGTAGTAACGGCGCCAGAAAAGTGCTTGTCAAGCGTGCGATTGATGGTAGTAATATTGCTGGAAGTAAAGATGCAGTAAAACAGTAAACAAGCGATGATTGCAGTATTTGGAAACAAGGCCTAGGGATCATACTTTCACTAGTGGACACTCTCAACATTGATCACATAAACAAATAAGTTCTCTTCCTTTGTGCTACATATACTCTTGTTTGATAATGAACACCATTCGTTGTGTAGGGCTACAAGAGCACCTCAATGCCGGAGTTAACAAGCTCCACAACATTCGGCATTCATATTTAAGTAACATTTAGAGCATAATAGATCTTTGCAATTTAAACCGAGTACTAACATAGCATACACACTGTCACCTTTACACTACGAAGGGGGAATAAATCACATCAATACTATCATAGTAATAATTAACTCCATAACCTACAAGAGATTATGATCATAACCTACACCAAGTACTACACGATGCACACACTGTCACCATTACACCGTGAAGGAGGAATAGACTACTTTAATAACATCACAAGAGTAGCACATAGACTAATAGTGATACAAAACTCATATGAATCTCAATCATGTAAGGCAGCTCATGAGATCATTGTATTGAAGTACATAGGAGAGAGATTAACCACATAGCTACCGGTACAGCCCTTAGCCTCGAGGGAGAACTACTCCCTCCTCATGGGAGACAGCAGCGTTGATGAAGATGGCGGTGGTGTCGATGGAGAAGCCTTCCGGGGGCACTTCCCCGTCCCGGCGGCGTGCCGGAACAGAGACTCCTGTCCCCCAGATCTTGGCTTCGCGATGGCGGCGGCTCTGGAAGGTTTCTCGTACCGTGGCTTTTCCGTATCGAAGATTTAGGTCAGGGAGCTTTAAATAGGCGAAGAGGCGGAGTCGGAAGAGCCAGGGGGTGGCCCCCCATAGGCTGGCGCGCCCAGGGTCCAGGCCGCACCGCCCTGGCGTGTGGTGGCCCTGTGGCCCCCCTCTGGTGGCTCTCGGGTGTTCTGGAAGCTTTGTGGAATTCTAAGATGTTGGGCGTTGATTTCGTCCGATTCCGAGAATATTTCCTTACTAGGATTTCTGAAACCAAAAATAGCAGAAAACAGGAACTGGCACTTCGGCATCTCGTCAATAGGTTAGTTCCGGAAAATGCATAAAATCATCATAAAGTGTGAACAAAACATGTAGGTATTGTCATAAAACAAGCATGGAACATAAGAAATTATAGATACGTTTGAGACGTATCATCAGGCGACGAGGATATTTCGTCGCCACGCTTCATCGGCACCAAGGCAAGCGAAAAACTCGCCAAGATCTTCAGCGACATGTCCTTCGAGTCATCCGTGGACTCCTATATAAGCGATGATTCGAGCGACACCGACAGCTTCGACTTCATTGACAAGTCCATCTCTATTGGAAAGGTCTTCACCTATCTCTATGATGGTGTCACCAAACCAAGCGAAGTTCAGAACTCAAAATATCATCAGATCTACGCCATCGGAGAAACAAGTCGCAATCAGGAGGAGACATCAGAGGCTTTCGACGAATTGGGAAATCCATATGTCGATCCCGCTGACCTAAGGCGAGGTTTGGGCACTAAATATGTCGGGCCTACACCACGCGTTAGGATTCAACTTCCACAAGCTGCATGGGATAGAGCAGCAAGAGCTATGGATGGTTCTGAACCAATGGAGACAACTGCTACGGTCGAAGAATTGCAGGCCTACCAATATAGGCTTGCTCGAGCTGGAAGAGAATTGGAAAAGGAGACAGCTGCTCTGAATAGAAGAAAGGAGGCAGCTTCCGCGTCAAGCAGGCGAAGAGCGGAGTTAAGTCGACAATCAGGAACTTCGGGAGATAGTCATAGAGAAGCTCGGAGGAGAGCAAGATCTCGGTTGCAAAATATACCGGAGGCTGAAAGAGAAACTCTAATCCAAAACCTCGACATGTCCTTTATGTCAATCGACATGAGGGGGAATATTATCCCAAAAACACCAGAAGCAGGGTACATGGCGACACAAGCTTTCATCCTAGCGTCCAGGCCACCTCCAGGAGATCCAAGAGAAGCGTTGTATAACATGGCCATGGCAGGATGTGGAGCCATGGGAGCAGCGTTCGCAGCTACACCTCCCGAAGGAACTGCAAGGCAAAATAGTCCGAGACCTACCGCAGCAGTGCAAGATCCACCGAGAGCAAGTGGACCCAGAGACACAACGACTCAGGCCAGAGTGGATAGAGCGCGACAAGAAAGAAGAGAACGTCGGCATTCACCAGAACTTGCTGAAGAAGATATTTGTGGACTCCCGTGTTTCACACGACGGGTCCGAAAAACTCGAGTTCCATCAGGATTCAAGCTACCCGATAGTTTCAAGAAATTCGATGGCCTGCAAGATCCCGAGGATTGGCTAGTCGATTACCTCGAGACAGTAAAATTGATAGGCGGAACCAAAGCAACAGCCATGCAGAGCATTCAAATACATCCGAGCGGAGCTGCCAGATCGTGGATAAAGAAGCTTCCCCCAGGGTCCATCGACAGCTGGGAGAGTTTTGAGGATGTGTTTATCAAAAATTTCCGATCAACCTGCAAGAAACCTGCGACACTAGAGGAGTTGAGGTCATGTCGACAAAAGCATGATGAGTCAATGAGGAAGTACATCCAAAGGTGGAACATCATCAAAAACTCGGCAGAAAATATATCTGACGAGAGAGCGATAGATGCGTTTGTAGCAGGAGTTCGACGAGGAGATTTCGTGGAGGACTTAGGAAGGACAAACCCAAGGACAGTATCAGCATTAATGGAAATAGCTAACAGATGGGCAGATGGTGAAGATGCGGTACATAACAAACGACATAGGTCCCCAGAGGAGGACCGCAGTCGAAATTTTCAAAATAGACGCCGATTTCCTCGGCAATTCTCGAGTTACGATGCACCTGGCCAAATATCGGCTGGTTTCCGGGGAAACAATGGAGGAAACAATAGAGATGATTACCAAAGGAGTAATGCACAGCAAGGCGACAATAGAGATAACAGGCAAAATAGCGGGTCAAGGTTCCAGAGACCTTTTGTAACTCCCGAAGATATGATGAACGGGCCGTGCCAGATGCATTTTTATCTCGACAGCAATGGGAAAAGGCAATCAGGACATCTGCAGAAAGACTGCCGAAATTTTCAAGCAATGTTGCGGGTAGCAGGGATAGCTAATGCTCAAGTAACAAATAGAAACCCCCAGGGGCCCAGGAGCGAGATCCACTTACCACCTCCTCCAGCGATCACGGACGAAAATCGACATCAGCTCAGAATAGCGGCAGCACCACAACCACCTCCATATGTTGATCCTAACAATAACGGTGCGGTCTCGATGATTCAGAAAGCTAGGCCATCTAACAGGGCTCAAAAGGTAATCTCGCGGCAAGTGTTTATGGCAGAGAAAATGCCTCCACCAACGGTTGAGTACTTAAATTGGTCAGGGCAAGACATCGGCTTCACAATAGCGGATCACCCACAGCAAGTTCCTCGACCAGGGCAATCAGCACTTATCTTACCAGCAGTAATTGCAGGATTCGACGTATCTCGAGTGTTTATAGATGGCGGCAGCAGTTTAAACCTTATGTGCGCAGATACGCTAAGGAAGATGAACATCTCCCTAGCAAATTTGAAACCAACCGACACACGTTTCCACGGCATCACACCAGAGAAGCCAAGTTACCCACTGGGGAGAATCAATCTCGACGTTCAGTTTGGGACCCGAGAAAATTACAGGATAGAAAGGTTGGAATTCGAAGTTGTAGATTTCCCGTTGCAGTATCACGCTTTGTTGGGACGACCAGCATATGCCAGATTTATGGCGGTACCACATTACACGTACCTGCTTTGGAGGTTACCTAGACCTAAGAGACCAATCACAGTCAAAGGAAGCTTTGCGCTGGCCGATAAATGTGACAAAGATTTTCATCGACTATCAGAAACTTTCGGGATGCAGGCAGAGTACGCGGCGTCAAGGCTCATGACTGATTATGATGTGCTACCAGATGTAGGGAGGCCCAACAAGGAATCAACTTTCAATACCGCAAAAGATTCTAAGGAAGTGCAGATCCACCCGAAAGATCCGAAGAAAACGACGTCCATCGCAACAAACATGGACCTCGCATAGGAAAGCGCGCTCGTCGAGTTCCTCCGTGAGCACTGGAAAATCTTCGCATGGTGTCCAGCTGACATGCCAAGAGTACCCAGGGAACTTGCCGAGCACCACCTAAATTTGGATCCAATAGCGAGACCAATCAAACAACCTTTGCGGCGTTTTTCGGAACCAAACCGCAAAGCTATGCTGTCGGAGATTGATCGACTGAGAGAAGCTGGTTTCATCAAGGAGTTGCATACAGAGGCCACGTGGGTCACAAACCCAGTGTTGGTCCCGAAGAAAAACACTAAAGTCCTTCGCATGTGTGTCGACTTTACGTGTCTCAACAAACATGGTCCAAAGGATTACTTTCCCCTCCCGAGGATCGATCAAATTATCGACTCCACGGCAGGATGTGAACGTCTTTCCTTCCTGGATGCTTATTCTGGTTATAACCAGATCAGATTGAAAGAAGAGGACGAGGTCAAAACAACGTTCATCACACCCTACGGCGTGTTTTGCTATAAAACAATGCCTTTTGGTCTGAAAAACGCGGGAGCAACATATCAGCGGATGATGTAGAAATGCTTAGCAACATAGATTGGGAAAAACGTACAAGTGTACATTGATGATGTCGTCATAACATCAAAAAAGGGGGCAACATTAATCGAGGACTTGAAGGAAACTTTCGACAATCTCGACAAATTTTGTCTCAAGTTGAATCCGACGAAGTGTTCTTTCGGCGTCCCTGCAGGAGAACTTCTCGGGTTCCTAGTCTCAGCAAGAGGGATCGAAGCTAATCCCGAAAAAATCCAAGCTATCGTAACAATGAGGAAGCCAACAAAGTTGAAAGAAATACAACAGCTAACTGGGCGAGTCGCAGCTTTAAACAGATTCGTCACCAGGCTGGGAGAAAAGGCGTTACCGTTCTATGCCCTAATCAAGCAAGGAGATAAGTTCCAGTGGAACGAAGAGGCAGATAGAGCTTTCGAGGATCTTAAATGTGCAATCTCGACACCCCCAATCTTGGTGGCGCCAAAAGAGAAGGAACCCCTCCTGCTATACATTGCGGCCACACCCCAGGTGGTCAGCACGGCGCTAGTTGTTAAAAGAGAAGAAGAAGGAAAACTCCATTGGGTGCAGAGGCCAGTATATTTCATTAGTGAAGTATTATCACCTTCAAAACAGAGGTACCCGCAGTACCAAAAACTAGCATATGGAGTATTCACAACCGCAAGAAAATTGCGGCACTATTTTTCGGCGCATCCGATAATAGTGGTCAATGAGGCGCCTTTATCCAATATACTCAACAATCCAGAAGCTACAGGTCGTGTCTCCCTTTGGGGAATAAAACTTTCTCCTCGGGACATCACGTATGAAAAAAGAAAGGCAATAAAGTCGCAAATTCTACCAGACTTCATCGCAGAGTGGATGGAGTTGCAAAACACAGGACCTCCAGATTTATCGAGAACCTGGACTATGAACTTTGACGGGTCCAAAAGGTTAGAAGGAGCTGGAGCAGGCGTGATACTCATATCACCTGAAGGCGACAAATTGAAATATGTCTTACGGATGACGTTCCCAAACGCATCTAACAATGAGGCAGAATATGAAGCTCTTATACATGGGATGAAGATGGCGAAAGCCTGCGGCGCAACTCGATTAAAAATATTTGGCGACTCACAATTGGTGGCTCAGCAAGTCATGAACCAATGTGATGCAGTCAATGATAGCATGGTGGCGTACAAAGAAATGTATAACGAGCTGGAGAAGCTGTTTGATGGATGCGAGGTAAACCACATCAGTAGGTTGAGCAATGATGAAGCCGACGTTCTTGCAAACATCGGATCGCAGTGCCTTGCAATCCCTCCAGGCGTGTTCTGGGAGGAGATAACAGAGAGATCCACAAAGCCAAAGAAATCAACAAAGAAGGAGAAGAACGAGAAACCCTCGGGGGCTGCGAAAGAAACATTGGAAGAAGAAGAAGAGGAACAGGATCTAGTACTGATGGTGCAAATCCCATGGATGCAGGCGTACATATCATATATCCTAAGGAAAACAATACCCGACGATCCAGTTGAAGCAAGGCGAGTTATCAGACGATCCAAAGCTTTCACGGTGGTTAAAGGGGAGTTGTATAAACGAAGTATTTCGGTTGTGTTACAAAGGTGCGTCACACCCGAAGAAGGAAGGATAATTCTGAAGGACGTGCACGAAGGAGTATGTGGTCACCATGCAAGCAGTCGAGCTATTGCAGCCAAGGTTTTTCGAGCTGGATTTTACTGGTTGACAGCAATTGAGGACGTGAAAGAGATAGTGCGCACTTGCGACACGTGCCAGAGATTTGCCGCAAAACCTCACTCTCCAGCAGCGGAATTGATGCCCATACCCTTATCTTGGCCCTTTGCTCAGTGGGGTCTCGATATGGTGGGAAAGTTACACAAAGCTTCGCCAGGAGGTTACGAGTATATGCTCGTTGCGGTCGACAAATTTACCAAGTAGATAGAAGCGAAGCTGATAAATTCACCGGATGCAGCGTCAGCAATAAAATTCGTGAAGAACATTGTTTTTCGGCTTGGAGTACCTCTTAGCATCGTCACGGACAACGGCAGTAACTTCACATCCAAGGAATTCAAGGCGTACTGTGCAGAGGTAGGCATCAAATTGCACTTCACATCAGTTGTGCATCCTCAAACCAATGGCCAAGTCGAGAAAGCCAATGGTATCATCTGCAATGGTATCAAGAAACGCTTGTTAGGGCCATTGGAAAAAGCTCGACATACTTGGCCAGAGGAGCTGCCGAGTGTGTTATGGAGCATCCGAACAACACCAAATACAGCGACACAGGAGACTCCGTTCTTCCTGGTCCATGGAGCAGAGGCAGTGTTGCCAATAGAAATAGAGCACGACTCCCTGAGAGTCGCGGAATACAATGAAGAAATCTCCAAGAGAGCATTGGAAGATGACGCCAACGCACTCGACGAAGCTCGAGATGAAGTATTGTCAAGGGTCACTAAATATCAGCAAGATCTGAAAAACTACCACAGTCGACGTTTGCGACCAAGATCCTTCCAGGTTGGAGACTTAGTCCTGCGACTCAATCAAGATCGTACTGAAAAACTCGAGTCGCCGTGGCTTGGCCCTTACGTCGTCACAGAAGTAATCGAAGGAGGAGCATACAGGATCAAAGATAAGAAGACAGGGACTCCCGAGAAAAACCCCTGGAACGTAGCACAGCTAAGGCGTTTCTACGCTTAGTGCCGAAATATAGCCCTCCTTTGTAAAGCTACAATGTACTGAAACGCCCGCGAGTTTTCAGACGCACTCTTTTCCTTTTTCGGGGCACCGAGTGGGGCCGGAGAAGGTTTTTAATGAGGCGGGCTCGCGGTGCTGCAATATAATAAAGATAGTGGAGATATATATCTTTTCCCTTGACAAGGCACGGGAGCTTACACCTTGAAAGTTACAATATACATATACAATATAGATGAATCTAACTGACAAAGATATTTCGCCTTGATACCAAATACCTCGCCAGACAAAAAGAAGGTACAGAATAGCAATCAAAACAGAGCAAAACACACTCGGGGGCTCGGACCCGCAAATATAGTATATTCCGTAAGAATTCGGTTGCCTTGGTCTAAAAAACTCGCATACACAACAAAGAGATCCGTCATCGAAACACTCGGGGGCTTGATGAGAAAAATAAATACATTTGTTGGCTTTACAATATGGATTATGTCTACAACATACAGGATACAATACTTGGGCAATAAATCTTCAATTGTTGCCAAGTATATTATCTATAGTCAACCGTTCATTACTCACAGCACGAGTACTATGTTCAGCATAGCTGCCCTTTACGAAGAATTCGGCGTCCATCCGAAGAAGCTCGTCCATCATATCCTCTGCAACAGGGGTTACAATATCATCATACTTGCCGAAGTTTATTTTCCTTTTCGCCATCATGGCCAGGCACTTGGGAACAATTTGACCCATGTCTAACTTTGGGCAGCAGATCTTATCATAATCATAACAAACCTTGCGCCAGCAGTTAATTGAGCTCGCACAAAGCCATGGATTCGAGGAGCATCCCGAAATTTCTCCATTAGAGCAGGAAGGGTGTCTGGCATTTTATTACGCGGAAACATGGTGCCGTAAACTAAAGACAAGGTCCTCGTGCAGAAGTCAAGAAACTCGCGGACCTGAAGCGCACGGTCTTGAAATCTGACGATCTGGCGAGTACGTTCAGGTGTACCCCAAAAAGTGGAACCATGCTCCTTTGAAAGTCTGAGAAGCACAGCGGATCGAGCTTCAACACGTTCATCCTCGGTCACAGTGTCCAAAAAAGAACCTGTTTCAAGAAAAGAATTAGCAGACAAAGGGAAGACAAGCAAGATAAAAACTCAGCATGATCAAGTTAATGAAGCATACCTGCCATATCCAAGCTCAACTCCGCCATTAGTTCAATCATGCAATTTTCTCGAGCAGAAGCCGCAGCAGCCTCAGATGCTGCGTTTTCCTTTGCGGCCATAGCATCTTGAGCTTGCTGAAGTGCAATCTTTTCCCTCTCGGAAGATTTTCGAGACTGCTCCATTATCATAAACGTTTGTTTCTTCACAGATTGAAGTTGTTGGCGAAGTTCTTCCAAGTCTTGTGCCGAACCTTTACTCGACGAATCTTCAAAATGCTCGACAGCCACAGGTTTCTTCAAACAGGACGCGGGAAAAGTATCGGAAGGAGTCGCAGTATAGTTGTCAAAAATCAACTGAAAGATAAAGATTCTCGACATCAATCATCAAGCAAAGATAGATTTCCATTAATTCTTCAAATATATACATAGCTATTACAAAAGAAGGATTCCTAGGGAATTACTGAAGTAGTTGTCGTTAAATCTAGTAAGGCAACAGCGCCAAAAGAGAGTTAAAACTAGAAGCAGAGGCAAGGTGGTCTACTTGACCTCCGGCTTCGACGAGCTAGGCGCAGGAGTTGGATCGTATCCAAGATAGGCAAGGATCTTCTTCGTGTTGGGCTTGGCAGCCTTAATCAGCGCCTGCCACTTCTTCGTCTCCATTTCCTCAGTGTCGCCAACTTTTGCCCAGTCGACATCTTGCTGGCTGTCAGCAACCAAGGCAATTGTACCCTCAACGCCAACTTTTAACCCTTCTTGGCGAAGTTGGAGTCCAAGGTTCTCTTGAGAACTGAAGCACTTGGCGAGAGCGACAAAAGTCGCGGGCACTTCCTTCTTCTTGAAAAAGTATGGAAAAAGCCGCGACAGCCCAACCTTCGCTTCAGTAAGGCCATCGCGGGCCTCATCACAATGGATCTCAAGAAGAGACAACGCGTCAAGGAGTTGGTCACCTTCGGCACCTTCTAGCTCATATTCTTGACCGGTTCTCCCTGAACAAAGTGAAAAAGAGTTGGTCAAATGAAAAAGGGAACAAAAACGACACAAGGAAACAACAAGGATCTGGGCACTTACTAATAAAACGTCGACATTGTGACTCCAAGTGAGAAAGGATTTCTTGTTCACGAGCGGATTGTTAAGTTATGTTCTCACTCAGAGAAGTTTCCGCGTCGTGAAGTCTTTTTCGGAGTTCTCCGACAGTGGCGGCATCCTCCTTAGCCTTCTTGGCATCCTCTTCAGCTTTCTCGCGAGCCTTTTCGCTTTGCTCTAACTTTGTAGCAAGAGCGTCAGCACACTTGTTGGCCTCCGCAAGATCTCCTGGCAAAATGAACGACAGTCAGATATCATGATAAAAAATAATGGTACACATGCAACAGAGGAGGAGAATAAAAGTAATACCTTCCAGCTTTTTGGTATGGTCACGGTACCCGACGAATTGAGTACCGAGACGAATAAATTCCTTCATTAAAGGCTGAAGAGACGACCAAGGGAGAAAGGAAGTCAATATAGCCAGTATAAATTTGACAACACTTAGCAAAAAACAAAGGGGAGATGGAAGCATTAAAAGGCTTGGAACTTACATCATCCAATGAAGGTGTCGAAGAGTTACCAGGGAATTGGATAGGTTCCTTGGATGGCTCGACCCTCGCTCTCTTTGGAGAAGAAGCTCGGGGGCTCTCAACTGGTGGTGGTTGTTCAATGTTTTGTTGGGGAGTCGAAGTTTCATCCCCATGGGGTCGAGATTCAGAAACAACTAAAGTACAGGACGTGCTCGTTCGAGCAGTCGCGTCAATAGGTGTATCCTCATCTTCGTCGCCACTACAAAAATATAGCGACAAGATAAGAAACGAAAGAGAGCATTATCAAAAATAAACAAGTATAGTGCATCAACAACTTACGAGCTGATAAGAGCAGCCTCGTAAGGGTCAAAGGCTCTCTTTCCAGCATCAGGTGCAGGTTCTTTGGCACGTGCAACACCGGCTTCGGAGGTGCCGGAATCAACAACGTCGTCCCTTTTCCTCTTATTCTTCGGGGAAGCAGCTGGGAGAGAAGAGCGTGTTGATTCGGTGGCCTCAGTTTCAATCTCTTTTTCAGAGGATGCCGTGGATTTTCGAGAACCCGCGACTTCACTCTCAAGGCGAGAAGTACCTTGGTTGTCATCGGTGACAACGGCCCGTTCTTCGACATCTCCACCTTCAGGAAGGGGAGGAAGAGGTGATGTAGTGTCATGGTTCTGCACAAAATAGAAATATGTCGACATGGATTCATATCAGTTATAGCAATCCAAGAACTGGCAGCACCAAAGGGGAAAAAGAAGGAGCCCATAAATAAACATATGACAACAATATATCACCTGAGGGAGTGCGTTGGTGGCGCTGAATGGCGTCACGCGGCAAGTTGAAGGAACGGTGTCTTTCTTGTTCAGCGACGAGATTTTTCGGACAAGTTTTTCTAAGTCCTTGACCGATAAATCTGTCGACAAGCGATCTACATCTTCGTTGCCAGCATACATCCAAAGGGGGTTTTTTCGGCCTTGCAGAGGTTGCACCCTGATCCTAAGGAAGTACGCCGTGATTTGGACACCCGACAATTCTTGTCCTCGAGTGTTTTGGAGCTGATGGATGCGCGTCATCAAGGCTTCTGTCACCGTTTTTTCTTCGTCGGTAGCCTCTGCGTCCCAGGAACGACGGCGACAAATTTTCTCGGTACCATCAAAAGGAGGGATGTTGTCTTCAACAGAGCCATGATTCTCCTCGTGAATGTACAACCACTTTTTGCGCCACCCTTGTACTGAGTCAGGGAATTTGACATCAAAGTACTCAACGTCGGGGCGGACGCAAATAACAACGCCACCAATGTTATAAGAAACATTGGCATGGCCATTACGGCGGCAAAAGAAAATGCGTTTTCATAGAGACCAGTTAGGCTGGACTCCAAGGAAAGCTTCGCAAAGCGTGATAAAGATTGAGATATGGAGGATGGAATTGGGAGTAAGGTGGTGAAGTTGCAGTCCGTACATGAAAAGCAACCCCCGTAAGAAATTGTGGATGGGGGCAGAAAGACCACGGATGAGGTGGTCGACGAAACTGACCCGGTATTCCATTGGAGGGGTTGGATAACTCTCTTCGCTGGGGAAGCGAAGCGCGTCCTGCTTCTTGCTGATTCCCAGTTTCTTCAGCAGATTGATGTCTTGAGGGGAGATTTTGGATCTCTCCCACTCCGTGTTCCTCAGATCTTCGGTCGCCATCTTCGACTCAGGCGTGCTATGCCGAGTGAGTCTGCGCGGAGGCATCAACAATGGCGCCGGAGCAAAGTGCGAAGTATAGTTGAGCGCCTGGAGCAAGGAGAGCAGTGGAGAATCTTACAGAGGAGAAGCAGAAGTGTGGCGCGAGCGAAAGGACTAGAGGAGGAAGACGACGCCCTGATATAGAGGTTCGGTGAACCGTCACGCCGTTGGATTGAAAGATTGCGGGACAGATGGTGTACACGTGTACAAGGGGTAAACGGTAATCTCATATAGACGGGAAAGTGCAGCAGCTACAGTACGTGCACCAGGAAAAGCGGAGGACGTGTGTCCTCCACTCGCGCGACGTGTCAAACTGGTGCGAAAATTCGGCCCACAAGCCAGAGAGAGAGAGCGGTTCTCGCGTTTTCCCGATACAGTAATCATGGCTATCATCAGCAATGATGTCACCATTGGCAAGAGAAAATTTCGGATACGACAGTTTGGAAGAATGGCGGTAGCAGACGATTGTTTCGGGAGCCTTCGAACAAATACAAGTTTTTGCCCAAATGCTCGGGGGCTACTTTGAAAAAAAAAGAAGAAAAAAATTCGAGTATGACAAAATAGAAATGTCGAGAGCCTATGACCAAATACAAGCATTTGTTCATAGCCTCGGGGGCTACTCCCATCGGGAGCGCTGGTCGCGCACCCGATAGATATGCAAAATTCGAGACAAAATGAAAATATATTGACATGAGGCAATAAAGTGTTGAGCCTACAACCAAGCACAAGTTCTTGGTTGTAGCCTCGGGGGCTACTCCCATCGGGAACGCTGTTCGCGTGCCCGATGAAATTATAAAAAAGAGAAAGAAAGAAAGAAGAAAAAAGAAGAAGTGAGCATATTTCGAGTTATACAAATAACTCTACATATACTCCCATCGGGAAGGCAAAATAAGTCATACATTGACTCGATAAAATGTGCTATTCCAACAGCCGAAAAAGCACTCGACAATATATTCTCAGAGCGCCAAAGTAGCGAATAATCTCTGAATGCCGCAAAACATTGCGAAGGTAAGACCCCAGATCCGTTCTGCGCGGCGTAGCGCCGTCTCTGACGTCGGTTTGCTACTTTTTTCCATATCAACAGATACGAAGAAAAATCCTAACGGACGCGTTAGGTACCCGATAAAATATGACTGGGAGTCGACAGAATGGTAAGACCTTAAGCGGCACCTGTCGAAGTTTACACCAGTATCCCGAGATCATGTCCAGGGACGTGATCTTGAAGTAGGTTTTTGCGGATTGCCACTAGAGCAGTTAACTAGTACCTGATCCGTCAGATGAACTAGCCCCAACTACCATTATCCCTGTACAATATAGAATTGCATATGTAAAAGATATAAAGATAAATTCGGCAGGTATAGTGAATGGTTAAAGTTGGAGATTTTCCCTGACTTTGCAATTCAAGTAAAATCTCGGGGGCTACTGACATAGGCATTCCCAATGGGCCTGCCGAAGATGGTACTCGGGGTTTACTAAAGGCCCACGACCCGAAGAATAAGAAGGCTCGAAAGCCCAAGATGCTATTAAGGAAAGCTAAGAGTTGTATTAGGAAACGATACTTGTAATCTTGCGGGATGGGTTAGAAACCTTCCCGGACTCTGTAAACTTGTATATTACGAAACCCTCGGCTCCACCGCATATATAAGGGGGAGTCGAGGGACAAAGAAGGTATCGAATCGTTATCTCACAAACCCTAGTTTTTACATCGTCGAGTACTTTTCGGCTGAAACCTTCGAGATCTACTTGCCCTCTACATCCAACGAAACCCTAGTCTACTACTTGTAGGCATTGACAAGTTAATACCTTGTCACCTGGCCCATTAGGCTAGGGAGCACCCCCTCGGCCCATGCTAGGCCTCCTAGGGTCGTGGGCCCACTGGTGGGACCCCCAGAACCTTCTAGAACCTTCCCGGTCATCCACCGGAAAAATCCCGAACTTTTCCGAAACCTACAAATCAACTTCCCTTATATGAATCTTATTCTCCGGACTATTCCGAACCTCCTCGTGACGTCCTGGATCCCATCCGAGACTCCGAACAAACTTCGTCTCCATACCATATTCAAATCTACTCATGCGACATCGAACCTTAAGCGCGTCACCCTACGGTTCGCGAACTATGCAGACATGGTCGAGACTCCTCTCCGAGCAATAACCAATAGCGGGATCTGGAGATCCATAATGGCTCCCACATATTCAACGATGACTTAGTGATCGATTGAACCATTTACATACGATGCCAATTCCCTTTGTCACGCGATATTTTACTTGTCTGAGGTCCGATCATCGGTACCTCCATACCTTGTTCAATCTCGTTACCGACAAGTACTCTTTAGTCGTACCGTGGTATGTCATCTCTTATGATCCAATCATATGCTTGCAAGCTAATCAGATGACATTCCACCGAGAGGGCCCAGAGTAATCCGTCATCTGGATGGACAAATCCCACTATTGATCCATATGCCTCAACTCACACTTTCCAAATACTTAATCCCATCTTTATAACCACCCATTTACGCAATGGCGTTTGATGTAATCAAAGTACCCTTCCGGTGTAAGTGATTTACATGATCTCATGGTCGAAGGACTAGGTAACTATGTATCAAAAGCTTATCGCAAGTTGAACTTAATGACTTGATCTCATGCTACGCTTATTTGGGTGTATGTCCATTATATCATTCACCCAATGACATAACCTTGTTATTAACAACATCCAATGTTCATGATCACGAAACCATGATCATCTATTAATCAACAAGCTAGTTATCCAAGAGGCTTACTAGGGACTCTTTGTTGTTTACATAACACACATGTATCAATGTTTCGGTTAATACAATTATAGCATGGGATGTAAACATTTATCATGAACACTAAGATATAACAATAACTAATTTATTATTGCCTCTTGGGCATATCTCCAACAGATATGTACGATGCTAGAATCACTAGACGGCATTGGTGATTAGTCCTAGATGAGTAGTACCCTTGCAATGGAACCTCCACCATCAACACATACCATGGTTCCATTGCCCACCACATAGTCATATTCATAATTGTAAATTTTTTTTATTTCAATGCAAAAGTGATAAGTATAGTACTTTGCATATAGTTTGATAAAAATAATCAAATGGCATGAGCAAGCGATGAACTTGCCTTTCTTGACTGCAAGATTATACAGACAAGGACTTCGATACGATAACTCCAAATTCTGAAATAGCATCATCGTCCTGTAAGGACAATGTTTAAAGAACTGGAAAAGATGCTATAATGCATAGTATGAAATGCAATCGCCCCGAGCGTAAGCCAACCCCAATGATTTAGGATTAGGCGAGTTGTAAAGATTTCTTTAGGGTATGTTGTACTTTTAGAGTGGTTCCACAAACAAGGTTCTTATTAAGGTTTGGTTATCTTAGTATAATAAACAAGTGGTATAAGACATCATAACAATCATACACACAAAGGAATAATAGTTGCATAACATGTAAAGAGTAGTTGTCAGTTTTAGTTTCTATAGGACATGGTTGATGATTACTTCAAAAGAATAACTTTTGAAGAACATGTTTAATAAAGAACAAGAACTACTACAAGTGGGAGCTATGTGCTTCTAGGGTTTACTAGGATTCACTATTAGGTTCATTTAGTTCACTAATTAGGGACTAGTTGGTTACTAAGTAGGTTGGGCCCATATGCAGCAAGTATTGGCATGTTTTAGCTAAACATGGACACCAAATTATATTACTATGCATGATTACTACTATGGTTGTCCATAGGGTATCATACCAAAGGATGGTTATCAAGGTGGTACCATGAGTTAACCATTAGGGTTTACTATACCTTCTCATTTGTTTCACTAAGTAATCAATAATGGTTTCCTAAATTAGGTGGTTCATTAATTATCTAGTAGTCACATGGTTTAGTGTAGCATTAGCATCTAAAGTGAAGTACTACATAAGTTTTGCTACTTAAGATTGATCCTAATGGTGTGGTATTAAGGAATGATGATCAATGGTGCTAACATGAGGGTAAGAAGTTAGGGTTTACACCTAGGTGGTACTAGTTGGTCATATAAGGTACTGGTCAAAAGTGAAAGCATGAAATGATAACTTAAATTGCATTTGAGTTGATAATAAAATATGAGCATGTTTTTATTTTCTTAGTCTAGATCTATAACTAAAGTTAAGTTCCTATGATCACATGTTATAAACCCCTAGGGTTTCAGAGTTGAAAACAATTTAGGGTTTTCACATAACATAATAAGGTTAAGGTCTTTACTCATATTAGAACTAGGGTTCTCAAGTTGTGATACAATTCTTAGAATAATAATTGGGTAATAAAGTCTAAGTTAATAATAATAGTTTTTATCATTTTTCTAATTTTCTTGTTATTTAAAGAAAATGATAAAGTGCAATTTAGGCTTTTTAAAATACCACTAATATTTAAGTTAATGAAAATATGATAAAGAAAATTAATCTTAATATTTTATTCACTTACTGGATAGCTTTTATTTAATTTTGAAACTGAACTAATTATTGAATTCAAATTGTATTTTTGATAAAAGAAAATGCATAATTAATAAGGTTAAAACAATTGAATTTTTATTTTGACAAAAATTTTCATATTATATTTTTTATTGAATAGATTTTATTTTTGTGAGCATTTTGCTATCTTATTTATATTTTTCTGAGTTGAAATGAATTTTATTTATTTTGGCAAAGTTTCAGCATTTTTCTGGATTTGGAATTAAATGGAAATACTAAACATACCGGGCTAAACCTAACCATGGCCACTGACCAGTGGGTCCCTTGACTGGGTCAATTGCCACGCGGGCAAAGACCAGTCAATGGTGCCAAGGGACCCCACCTGCCACGTTGGCATCACCGGCATTTAAACGCAGGCGGCCAGTACATGGTGGCGCTGCCGATTTAGGGCCCCCCGGGATGCGCGAATAGATGTTTCTGGACCCCCTCGACCTACTGAGTACGATGGTGGTGGCGGATTACCGAAAGACTCACCGGAGCATCACCGGCAACCATGTGCTGCGACGGCGCACTCTGGCGAATAATCAAACTCGAGCTATAAATGATGCTAGGATGCGAGAGTAGGCTCTACAGACGCGCAAGCTTACCCTGAGAACGATGGTGTGGTCGGTGACGTCGATTGGCGATGAAGACGAGCTCGATTTCGCCATTACCGGCGAGGTACTGAGGAAGGGAATGATCAAATTCGACAAGCTCCGAGCTCCCCTTGATGCCTGCTTGCTCCCAGATGACCTACGAGCCGAGGCGCTTCTCCTCGACCACGTGCCGGAGGCTGGGGTGACTCCTAGCGTCGTGTTCTTGCTCGACACCGGCGATAGGTAGTGGATGATCTTGAGTGCTAGGGAGGATTAGAATGGGAATGGAGTGGTGGTGAAGAACTAGGGTTTCTTGGCGGATCTCCCAGTGGTATTTATAGAGTTCGGCGAGGCTTCTATCATCAATTCACCGATGGCAGTGGCCCGGATGCGTTGATGATGGTGAGGTATTCTTGGGCGCGAATTTTAGCACGATTAGGATAGGACGAACGCGGAGATTATAGAGCATTGCACCGAGATGATTGGTGATGTCCGGGGCGTCCTTATCGTTGACGAGGGACGTGGTCGGAGTTCTCCGTCGCGCTGTCGACCATGGAGAAGAAGACGACCTGGGTTTTCTTCTATTTAATCAAAGGGGTGCGGTGGGCTGGGCTGGTGTCGTGGGCTTGCTCTTGGGCTGCTACGACTTGACAGGTAAGATCCTCTCTCTCTCTCTATTTTCTATTTCTATTTTCTTTTCTATTTTAAATTTCTTTTTTAAATTTGTTGTTTGAATTCAAACTTTGAATTCACTTTTGTTTTGTAGGTTTTTGTACTGGACTGAATTCTAAAAGATCACAAGTAATAGATACTTGGTGTTTTGTTTAATATACTATGTTGGATGCTTTTATATATATATCCATAAACACTATTGTGAAAGATAAGAAATATCCTTCATAAGTAGGATTCAATATTTTAAATTTTGGAGTGTTCAAATTTACTTTTTGGGAAATACTCCATTAACCAAATGTTAGTTGTATTTTGTATTTTCTTTTAAATAACCCTTTCTAATTTAATACTAAATTGGTTTCTCAATTTGGAAATGATGTGAGGTTCATGATTTCATGTGCCAAATTATTTCTAAGGATTTAGAAAAATGTTTAGGTCAACTCTATGATCACTAATCTTGTTTTTAGTAAACTTTCGCTTGAATTACATAGGATAGATCCTATGCTCATCATGGTTAATGCACTTGGTAAGATGGTGGTCCAAATTATAACACACTAATCCATTTGGTCAACTAAGGCACTTGGAAGGCAAAAATAGAATTTGATATTGGTTTAATGCCATTTACCTAATTGGTATTTAAGCTAATGGTATACATGGCTTGGGTTATACTTGTGATCCATGACACACAAGTTAGGGAACATTATTCTATGTGGAGTTAATCTAATGTTGAATGGTCTAGGGTTTGGTTATGCTTCACTAATTGAAGTATACGTGGACATGAGGTGTGGTAGGGTTCTACTTATGATCCCAAGTGATACATGGATTGGAACTCAAATGTGGCATAGGGTTTTAGTTGTGATCACCCAAGTGATGCACAAACTAGGATTTGGTTATGGGCGTAAGCTATGGTTATGTTTTATTGGCTAGCATTACTCTTCCTCACCTTGATAGGTTTCTTGTATTAATATAATACTAGGGTTGTCTCAAGTGTTTGGATAAGCAAGGTTTAAGTGTAATGTCATTACTCCTTCACTCAAGATATGAGAAATGATCTTGTAAATATATGGTCTGCCTAGGAATTCTACCTTGCTATCTTCTGTAGCTTGTTCTTCAGGAAATCTGATAAACCTGCATCTTGTGGTATGCCTCCACCTCCTAACTTTTTTTATCTTGATCCTAGCTAATGTATGGAAGGTCTCAAGGTTTTGGTTTCCTTGTAGCATGGTACTAGATGATCAAATGGGTGAAGGGTGTGGCTCCTTTTATAGTCTTGGGCAAGCTCTAGTACCATGACACATAGGTGGGTGACTCTTGTTTTGGTTTGATGAGTAAGGTGCTTGGTTGTCATTCCCCCATACATAGAAATCCTTTGAGCATGAGGTGGCATAGCTTAGGAGGTAAGCTATGTAGATATTTTCATCCTATGTGGCATGATCATTATCCTCTCATATGATTTATTTTTGGATAGCCAAGTGGCATTTGTTACTAAATATATTGTGGATGGTTTTATTATTGTGGATGAGACATTATATCATGTGTGAGTGTCTCCAAATTATAATTGTGTTCAAAATGTTAAAGATAAAGGTTATGCCCCAATTTTGGATGGTCATGTTTGATTTCACCAAGCCATGATCATATGAGTTTCAAAATACTCATAGTTAATTTTATTCAAATAGTTTAAACTATAATTCGTAATGTAAACGAATTTAGTTTTATGACCTTCCATAAATTTAATAATTTATGATTTAAATCATAATGTGTGGATTTTATGCATTTAGACCCTGTGGTTTACCTTATTTGGTAATAAAATTAGAAGTGAATTAAATTATACACAAAGGTAGTTGCTAACTTTTAAGTGTTAATAAGTTAGGGTTTGATTTTTAAAGAATGTGTTGTTGTAAGCAATACGATGTTATGATTCTTTATAGGATTTGATATTTTATCCTCACTTAAAGTGTTGTGTAATAGTTATAGTTCCATTTGATCTAGCCTATGGATCAAATTATATATGTCTACCCAAAACAAGGTTTTAGCAAAGGTCACATTGAGGTTTATAGCGTTTGACTTGATGAGCTACTTCAATTCCATCAAGTCAAGTGAAGTTTCAGTTACTGTGACAAGTTTTATTTGAAAGCGCGAAAAATCCCCGGATTTTCTATGCATGAATGCAATGCACACTTTGGTGTTCTCTCATTGTGTAGCCTCTAAACCTAGGATATTACACCTGGCCACACCACTTAGAGGTTCGAATCTACTGGTTGGTGCCATTCATACATGAATCTCTGCTTGAGAGCATGTCTAACAGGCCCCATAAAAAATAGACCCATATCACGCGAGTAGAGGGCCCTGTATTAGGTTTTACAGGAAAAACGCGTGGGAAATAAAAGTACCGTATTCCCAACCCGTATTTCGGCCCGTAAAAATAGGGTTTTAGACAGATATTTAAGATCAAACATGACCAATACAATCATAGTTCATAGTTATTACATCAAATCGTTACGATCATGGGCAATGTTCAAGCCACAACGGTACACAAAAGTTGCAACTCGCCATCACAAGGTGATCAAGCATCAAACATCGAAAGAGTGGTCGAGGAGTCCATTGCCACCACCACTCATCAGAGACTCACCTCGAGGAGTCGACACTCCACCACCGCTTGCCCCACGACCTTGATGCACGAGCATGTTCCTCGCCATGATGTCCGCCTTGGTCTCCTTCCACCATGTCAATTGATCCTCGTCCATGTCCTTGGTTGACATCATCATGATCTCCTTCTCCTCGGCCAAGAGCTCCTTCATCGCCTTGGCTTCCTTGAGTGCGAGCATCCTCTCATCCAACTCAACCTTGCGCTTGGCATCTTCCCGCCTAGCTTCCACCTTGGCAAGCTTCACCTCTTTCTTCTTCTCGGTGTGAGAAGATTGGTCTCCAACGTCTTCATTGTCAATGTCTCCCTTGACTTCATCATTTGATCCATCTTCTCCTTGAAGCTAGCTGCCTCGGCTTGTACCTTCATCCGCTCATTCGCTTTCTTGGTTCCTGATACGTCTCAAACGTATCTATAATTTCTTATGTTCCATGCTAGTTTTATGACAATACCTACATGTTTTGTTCACACTTTATATCGTTTTGATGCGTTTTCTGGAACTAACCTATTGACGAGATGCCGAAGTGCCAGTTGTTGTTTTCTGCTGTTTTTGGTTTCAGAAATCCTAGTAAGGAAATATTCTCGGAATCGGACGAAATCAATGCCCAGCATCCTATTTTTCCACGAAGCTTCCAGAACACCCGAGAGCCGCCAGAGGGGAGCCCTGGGGGGGCCACACGCCAGGCCGGCGCGGCCCAGGCCCTAGCCACGCCGCCCTATTGTGTGGTGGCCCCGTCAGCCCTCCGACTCCGCCTCTTCGCCTATTTAAGCCTCCTCGACCTAAAACCTTGATACGAAAAGCCACGGTACGAGAAAACTTCCAGAGCCGCCACCATCGCGAAGCCAAGATCTGGGGGACAAGAGTCTCTGTTCTGGCACGCCGCCGGGACGGGGACACTACAAGAGATGGGGGATTTGTTGACGAAAACCCTGGTGACAAAAATGCATACCGTCATGGATGTGTCCTTATAGGTGACGAATTCATCTTTCGTCAAGCATTTAAGGTAATGCTTGACGGCATGATTTTTCATCAACAAAAAATCGTCACCCATTACCCAAGCGGGAAGGGCTTCCATCGTGTCTGTTAATAGGTGACGAAATCAAAGATCGTGGTGACGAAATAATACTAAGTTACTTTATTAAATGTTATTAGTTTTATATATCATGCGTGACCCACTTGTCAGGAACATATTTAATTAAGTAAAAATTGTGGTTTGGAAGAATCGAACAAGGGCTTTGGCGTGACCGACGCGGAGTCTTACCGCTAAGGTAGATATGGAATTTTGATCTGGATCCGTAACTAGTCTATTGTACATATTTATTTCAATGGTGTGATCTAGATGTTACGACATAATAATTCCCTTATTAATATTTATGTCGGCCGAGGGTGCCTCGTTTAAGTCGCGCCGCTAGCAGACACGGCCTATATAGGTGCTCTTGCTAACAGTCGAATCGATTAGGGTTCTCGTCGAGGTGAGAAGAATTCCGTGAAGGCTCCATTGTGGTGGCGGCGAGACGCATCATCGGTGAGTTCTCCTGATTGTTCGTTAGGTCTAGATTTTTTAATCAGTTGTCAAGATCTGTTCTGAAGAACGTTGGCATGTTCTTAACTGAATTGTAGGCAATGGATCGAAGTTGGATAACTGATGGCACCAAGAAGTTCACAACAAAGTACATGGCAGGTGTTAGGGATTTCATCAAGTTTGCGCGAGAACACTTGGACAATACAGATGAACCAATCTTGTGCCCTTGCAAGGACTACCTAAATCTGATACGTCAGGATATAAAAACAGTCGAGGATCACTGCAATTGTTTAGGTATGTCCATGACGTATACAAGATGGACTAGACATGGGGAAGGTTTTAGTGATGACGAAGGGCGGGATAGAAACGATGATGGTGTGTATGATAGTGACAACGATGAAGAGGAAGACAATGGTGATTGTTATGTTGATGATTCGTCTAGTATGATCGATGAACTGCAGAAGTCTGGAAATAAAGGTCCTGACCTGCCAAATCTGTATGCTAATCTAATTGAGTCAGCGAAAAAAGAACTTTATGAGGGATGCACCTCTTTCACTAGGTTGGCGTTCATTATTAAGCTCCTTCATGTCAAATCATACAGCCGGATAACAAACAGAGGATTTGATCTCTTACTTCAGCTTTTACGTACAGCTTTGCCAGATGTGGACTTTCCCAAATCATATGCTGATGCTAAGAGTGTTCTTTCTGATGTTGGGCTTGGTTATGAGACAATTCATGCATGCAAGTTTGATTGTTCTTTATTTTGGGGAGATCACAAGGACGATACGAACTGCCATGTTTGTGGATTATCAAGATATAGAGACCCTCATCGGAAAAAAGAAAATCCCTCACAAGGTGTTAAGGTACTTTCCTATAATTAAAAGGTTGCAGAGACTATTTGTTAAAAAGGAAATGTCGAAACATACTAGATGGCACAAAGAGAAGAGGGTTGTTGAGCCCAATGTACTGAGGCACCCTGCTGATGGTGAGGCATGGAAGCACTTTGATGGCAAGTTTGATTGGTTTGCTAAAGATCCTCGTAACATAAGACTAGGTTTTGCCACGTACGGCTTCATTCCCTTTGGAAGTATGAGTAATCCTTACAAGATGTGGCCTATTTTTGTGATTCCTTACAACTTCCCACCATGGATGTGCATGGATCAATCGAATTACATGATGGCATTGCTAATCCCGGAAAGTATTCCCCAGGGAAAGATTTTCATGTATTTATGCAGCCACCGATAAAAGATATGATGCAGCTATGGAGTGGTGTGGAGACATTTGATGCATGCACAGAGGAATATTTCCCATTGCATGATGCGTTTCTTTGGTCTATTCATGATTATCCTGGATATGCCACTATGTCAGGCCGAAGCACAAGAGGATTTCATGCGTGTGTGCATTGCGATGAGAATCCTTGCGCTGAACCTTTGAAAAACAAAATTGGATATATTGGGCATCAGCGATTTCTTGATAAAAATCACCCATACAGGAAAAGTAGACTTTTCAATGGTACAACTGAGACTAGAGATCCACCAAGGAAGTACACACCCAAAGAGGTAGCTGGGAAGGTAGAAAGGGTTAAGGATTTTGAACATGGGAAAAATCCAATAAGTAGAAAGCGGAAGCGTGCAACTGTACCCGGTGAACCAACATGGCACCTGAAAGTCAGCTTACATCATCTACCGAATCGGCGAACTTAAGATAGCTCACAACTTAGATGTGATGCATATTGAGAAGAACATATGTGACAATATTGTTGGTACACTACTTGAACTTGAGGGCAGGAATAAGGACACTGTTAGTGCTAGAATTGATTTGAAGAAATTCAAAATGTGGAAGAAGTATTGGTTGAAGAAAATTGTGAAGGATGATGATGATGCAGCAAGAACTTATGCGAAGCCCCTGCACCGTGGACGCTTTCGAAGGAACAGAAGAGACATTTGTGTAGGTATTTGGCAAACACTAGGTTCCCAGATGGTTATTGCGCAAACTGGGGAAGATGTGTGAATATTGATGGTTGTAAGGTTACCGGTATGAAGACGCATGATTGCCACATACTTCTGCAGCGAGTGTTGTCGGCTGGGCTCAAGGGAATTGCATCTAAGGAAATGTATGTGGCTATTGCAGAGCTAGGAAGATTTTTTAGGGAGCTGTGTGCCAAAACCCTGAAAGTTGATGTGCTGAATCGATTGAAGGTTGAAATTGTTGTGATCCTATGCAAACTTGAGAAGCTCTTCCCCAGCCTTTTTTTGATGTAATGGTGCACTTAGCTATTCATCTTCCTGACGAGGCTCTTTTGAGGGGTCCTGTTCATTATGGTTGGATGTATCCTGTTGAGAGAAGATTAGGTTATCTAAAGTCTACGGTCCGTAACAAAGCAAGGCCAGAAGGTTCTATCGCAGAGAGCTACATTGTTGATGAGTGTTTGATTTTTTGCTCTAGATTTTTCAAGGATGGCACAGAAACAAGATTTAACAAAGATGATAGGAACCAAGACATACGGAGAAAACCTGATCCTGACGAGATGGAAGTATTTTCAGTTGGAGCTAAAGGTCTTGGGAAATCCATTTTGAAACATTTTGACAAGGAATTTGACAAAATGATTTGGTATGTGCTGAACAACTGTGACGATGTAGAACGTTATATCAAGTAAGTAGTTAGCTTCACTTTAATAACTACTTCTCAATGTTGCAGACATAATTGTCCTGTATTTCATATGTTTTTTTTCTATGTTTCAGTGAATTCCGACAAGAATTGGGAGGTAGGGGTGTGCGTGACATCGAGGAGACGGTTCAGAGAGAGTTTGCAGGTTGGTTTGCAAACCATGTGAGACAGTTGGACAATGCATCAGAAGATTTGAAGTCTCTGGCTGCTGGGCCAGACCGGCGTGTAGTAGTATACGCTGGTTGCAACGTAAAGGGTGCGAGGTTTCGGACGCTTACTCGGGATAAAGACCTGAAGACTCAAAATTCGGGTGTAGCGACTAAGGGATCTTTTGGTGATGCAGATGAGACCGACTACTATGGTGTTCTGCAAGAAGTTCTTGAACTGCAGTACGGGACTAACAAACACGGTGACAGGTCCGTGTACTTGTTTCGTTGCGACTGGTTCGACCTTGCGGGCAAGGGTTCCAAGATAAAAGATGATGGTTATTTTAAAAGCGTTAACACTTCTATCCTATGGTTCAAGAATTCACCATTCATATTGGCCAGTCAAGCTGAAACATGCTTCTATTTGGAGGATACAAAGTTTGGTGATCCGTGGAAAGTGGTGCAGAAGTTCAGCCATAGACATGTGTACGACGTTCCAGAATTAGAAGATGGTAACGATGATGCATTTGTACGGAATGAAGACGCATACCAGGAGGATGAAGGTTCAGTCGATCATACATTTCATGATGTTGTCGACCTAGACGAGGAAGCAGAGGTGGAAGCAGAGGAGGATGATCATCGTGCTGCTGAAGTTGTACGTATTCATGATGCTCGTACAATTCGTGAACTAGAGAATGGGGAAGATAGTCCCAATGTTGACATGGATATGAGCGAAGATGAACTAGAGAATCAGGAAGATAGTCTCATATTGGAAGAGAACATACATGATGACGAGGGAAAAAATTCAGAAGAAGATAGTGATTTAGATTGATAGAAACATGTAATGCATACAACTATATGTTTTGTTCCAAACATTTGAAATGTTCTTATTTAGATGTTTACGATCTCGAACTTGTCATTGAATTATCCAGAAGGGTTTAAGAGCAAATTAATATAAGCAAAAATATGGACAAATATAAGAAAGCCAACATGTCGGTAACATAACTTTGACAATGGTTTTAATTAATCGACACTTGACACGATTACAACCAGCAGCACGATATGACTAACTATTGTTTTAACACAAGCAAAATCGACAATCGCATAAAGAGTCTTACAACTTAATTAAAACCTAAAGGGGCTGCATAGTTGGACACACGGGCACCATGAATCACGGACTAGCTACTCCAGATCGATTTCAGGCACATGGGTAGCAAACAAGTAAACCCCTGCATTTCCTAGGTAAAGCAAGAACAGCATCTTGTCACCCATCTGAAGGTGCTTTTCCTTGTCCATGAACTCCTTCCACCCACTGACGCAGAGACGACCATCGTCTGAAGAAATTGCGAGGACGACGCACCAAAGTCTTGGGATGGCACACAATACTGATTGCACCATATTGTTCCATATCTTTAGGAACCAAACGGCTAGGGATTTTCTGTTCCAACAGTAGGGACATAGTTTAGTTAACACTTGTACGTAATGTAGGTCGCAAACTTAATGAAACGATATGATCTACTGCTTACCACGTGTTTGTTGTAATTTTCGCTGTTTTTCCAATTCAGAGTATGCAGCATTGGGACAACTAGTGCTCCTTGATCATAATCTCCAGCATTGTGGTACTCAACAAGGTAGTCCAAGTTGTCCACCTGAAGAATGACGGTATGCATCATCCTCCAATTTATCATTGTTCCATCGCATTACTGCGAGCGAGTCAACAATGTCACGCTTCAGACGGACAACCGGTAGTAAGTCGCATAATTAAAATAATCGACATAAGATGGAATAATTAATATGATCAATCATTCTGTCCAAAGGTGGATAATTACCTGGATGGATTAGTGGTTCGAGTTCAGTTATTACAAGAGTATCCTGACCAGATGACTTAATTCTGAAAATTAACTCCATGCCAACCTTAAAATTGTACACTCTAGCAAATTCGTTCCAAAATCTTCCGTTGATATAGGTTCTGCCAGCTCTGTTGGTAACATTAACAACAAATGCATGGCCATCTTTGGTTCTAAGTGCAGCTTCAAAAGTTGTCCTGTCGGAGGTCTGGACACCATACTTCTGAAGGAAATACGGTCTATAGTAGCAAGGGATGACCTAAATTCAGTAGAGTTAATACAAAAGTAAGTTAACTATTCTCAGATCTCATTAATATATAGGGGAGGTACATTCTTGCGCAAGTAATACATCGTATGTATCTAGGACTTCTATCAGCACATATCTGAACTTCTATCAGCACATATCTGAACTTCTATCAGCACATATCTGAACTTCTATCAGCACATATCTGAACTTCTATCGGTATAGGACTGAACTACCGATACCTCTATCTCTAACAGCTACAACTATCGTAAAACTCATATGAACGTAAAAGTTATCACAACTATCCTAAAACTCAACCATAAATAAGTGGTTAATACATATGGTGAACAACAATTATTACACACATCTGAATAATCGTACTAAACTAGCAATAACTAATAGGATCACGTGTTAAACTTTGATGTGGCGGTGAATTAATAAAACATCTGAATGAATTTTAAACTTATAAGTGCATGTACCGTCTTCTCCTCAAAACCCTCTTGTAGTGTTTGCACGAAAAAACCTAACGTGACTCCCCCTCCGCCGTACATCCCCTTCTTGTCAAAGCAAACTGGACACTGCAAAAAATATGAAGAAAGATTACAAATCGGAAACAACGATCGATCGCGAGACGTACATTTTATTTACTTACTCCACTAGTAGGCGCCATCCTTGGTCTCGACGCGGAGCGAGAGTCTTACAAGTCTCGCCGGTGAGAGACGTGGCGAGCTGTGGCGGCGAGAGATGTGGCGAGATCTGGCGGCGGCTGAAGGAGGTCATGATATGATGGCCAGTTATATCGTGGAGTAAATTTCGGTAGGTCAAGAGGAGGGCAAATGGGCGGTGCTGGGTTTTGACGTGACAACACGATCGAATACGCAGGCCCCACTGGTCAGTTGGACTGCACGTCAGAAGTAACAACCCGCGTCAATATTCTCGTCGTCTACGCGTCTCAATATTCGCACGGAGTAATTAATGGGGATGATTTTTATCCCCTTCCCCCTCCCCTACCGTCTCAATATTCGCACTGCTTCCTGGTTTCCCCACTTCTCGTCGTCTCCGCTCCCTCAGTCTATTCGTCTCCCGCCGCCGCGTCGCCATGGACATGGATGAGCAGGAACTGCACTACTGGTGCAGCACGCGCGCAGTCCACATCCACGACGGCGGGGAACTGGAGGTTGTCTACACCAACGACCCCTGCAAAGTGCGCCGCGTCCTCGACATGTACACGGAGTGGCTCAAGGAGGACGAGCACAAGTTCGTGGGCCTCGACTTCGAGTACACCAACCATCGAGCCGAGGACGAGAAGAAGATCGCCGTGGTTCAACTCTGCATGCGTCGACATGTGCTGGTGTTCCACTACGCAGCGCAAGTCCCCTTTTTGAATCTTTCGATTGGGGTTTTTTAGTTTCCGCCGTTGTGTCTCTCTTCAACTCTCGTTAGACATTGTTACCGAAAATCAGTACATTCCCGATCTAAATCTGCTAGACATTGTTCCCGAATATCAGTACATTCCCGATCTAAATCTGCTAGACATTGTTCCCGATTTATTAATTTGTTTCATCTTCGTCTCCTCTGTAGGTTCTTTGCATATTTGCTACTTAGTTTACTTGATTCGTCATACGATTGACTAGTTCATATGCTCGATCTGTGACTCCTTTTTACTTTACTTGATTCCTCATTTGATTGAGTAGTTCATATGCTCGATCTGTGACTTCCTTTTTTACTTTACTTCATCCCTAATTTGTTTCCTAGTTCATATGCTCGATCTGTGACTAGTACATTACTTTGTTTACTGCAGTGCTGCCCCGTGGGATGCTCCGGCTATCTGCGATTTCTTTGGAGAAGGAATCACGTTTGCGAGTGTTGACATCCGTGGTGACACGAGAGTTCTGTGGAGGTCATGGTACATGGAGATTCCTCGTGAGTACTACGTCGATCTCCAGGACGAGTACTTCAAGTACACTGGTCATCAGAGGGCTGGCATGGCTACCATGGCAGCCAGACTCATTGATTCATCGTACGGTGATATGAAGAAGAAGTTCCACCACCATCGGCACGGTGTGGGGGACTTCCCACTTCCAAAGATGAACATCGACTATGCAGCCATTGATGCTTGGGTCTCTTACGAGCTCTACCGCAAGATCGTGGTCGATGCAGTCCTTGATGCTGCATGACCCCCGATCTTTTGGTTTGGTCTCCCTCTGCGTGAGGTGCTTTTGGCTAGTAGTCGGCTTCTTTTGAAACTGTAGATGCATGGTCTGCAACCCAGCACTGGTTTGTACTATATAGAAGTAAATATTTTGCCATGATATGTCAACAATTGTCCTGTGAGGTTTCAATTTTGCTGATTACCAACACAGATTGTATTTATGAAAACAAAACTTGAAACTAACAACAGCAACTACAAGTCAAAAAAAGGAGACATAAAAGTAGTAAACTTGTGGGACAAAGGGATATGTAATCTACACAACTCTTCACGCAAAAAAGATAAACCATCAACGATTTGTTGTACCCATTTGTTCCATTTCGTCAAGATAGTCCGGATTACTTTTTTGTTGAGATATATACCCTCCTTAATTTATTGTGTAAACCCCCACAACGGTCATCTCCTCTTCAATTTATTGTGTAAACCCCCAGCAACGTTCACCTCCTCCTTATTTTATTGTGTAAACACCTACAACGGTCATCTCTCCCTTATAAACACCCACACGGCCATCCCTTCTGTCAATAGGTTCTGACTCTCTCTTCTTTGTTCACATACACTTGATCCATTGCCATGGCTTCCACGTCTCGGATGCGGACCGGAAGGGGAAGGGGAAGGGGAAGGGGAAGTGGATCATCATCATTGCCACCACCACCGTCAACACTGCCATTGATCATAGAGGAGTTCTTCATCGTCGTCTATGAAGACCCTTTGGTCAAGAAGGTATGTACGCATTCCCACATATATGATGCATGTGATTAATTATGGGCATGTTCTAAAAAACCTTTAATTTCAAACGATCGGCGCTCGATCTCTTTGCAGGAACTACCAAAAAAATTTGCGGACTATCTTGACGGCCAGGAGCCAGCTAAGGTGTATCTGCGAGCTGATCATGCGGTCTCGTCTCTGGACCATGGAGGTCCTATTTGACGGACAAGGCCGAATGTACCTCGACAAGGGCTGGGAGAAATTCGCCATCGCGCACGGTGTGGATTTCGGCTAGTTCGTACACTTCAAATATGAAGGCGATGATGTGCTCACAGTGAAGGTGTTCGACGGAACAATGTGCAGGAGGTACTACTACTCAGACGACGAAGATACTGACGATGAAAGCGACGACGACGTGAAGCCATGCATCCATCCCCTTTAGATAAGGGGATTATGACCAAGAATATATATGTAGCTTCATATGCATCGATTTAGAGATCTAGCTATTTTCTATATATTATGCATGTAAAAAATAATATCACATTTCCACTATTATTCGAGCACCACATCCTCCAAATTGTCCTGTGAGGTTTCAATTTTGCTGATTACCAACACAGATTGTATTTATGAAAACAAAACTTGAAACTAACAACAACAACTACAAGTCGAAAAAAGGAGACATAAAAGTAGTAAACTTGTGGGACAAAGGGATATGTAATCTACACAACTCTGCTGTAGCCAAACATCTACACAAATGCAGCGTGCATCAACATGAAAAAAGAGATAAGATGTGCAGCAGTAATGCTTCTGCAACAGCAAAGAACATATAAACATGACATAGTCTTAAACAACTGGGTATGATTGCCCAGGTTCCAAATAACAAAAGTAGAACATAGTCTTTGAAACATGACATAGTTTAACCATGAACCTCCAGGGGAACAACTAAACAGAAACTAAATTTAGTGGACAACATGAGGGCCAACAGCTGGACCGACGAGCGGGATGAGGCCAGTCTTGACGTAGTCCCTGAGGAACTTGCCAAAGGCAGCATGCTTCGCCTTGTTAGCAGCCTTGTGCTTGTGCGCGCTACCTTTTCCAACTCCCGTCGCGTCTTTGGATCGGACTCTCAATATCCTTCGGGAAAACCCGCCGCAGAATGGGCAATTAGGCTTACCGTCCCGGCGGAAAGGGATCTGGCCAGTCTTCGACTTCTTGAGCAGAAGCGGCTCTTCCGGTCCCGGTCGTCCTTGTCGCTGCCAATGTCCTCAGAGTCTTCCTGCGAATTTGAAAGTAAAGAAGAAGTGAGAGAAGGAAATTAACTGAAATACAATTCAAGCATTAAATATTTTTTTATGAACATTACTAAGAAGTAATCATCATGTAGAATCAACATTTATGATCCAGATCCAACCATAGATAATTAGTTCACTAATATAAATATGCACCAATTTAAACTGTTGTCACAAATTGTTCATGGGTAGTCCAATGATGTACACACTATGGTTTCATCGTATAAATAAGCACCAGTCTAAGACAAATGGTGATTATAAAATCCATGGATCAGATCAATTAATAGTTCCTATAATATAATTCTTGTAATCATAATCACTCTGGTATGATTCATATTCGGATGAATTTAAGTTTGAAATGCAGTGAGCATTACACTAAGCAGGTATGATTCATCACACACAAGGAATCATGACCTAATTAAGATAACTATCATCTACTAATTTGAAACATGCATGAATATTCATGGTACCATAAATCATTTGGTTGATACTTTGGTACGGTTGAATCAAGATGTGCATCAAATATTACAAATCTAGTAACTACAAACCATAAATCGGATGAGTAAGAACCCCAGAATCATCAATTTGTACAACAAGTTGCAGACAGGGCAAATCAATCTACCGTACGAGCAAACCCTAAGGTGAATAGTAAGATCAAGAAAAACAGGGGATCGATCGGAATAGTAGAGTACCTCGCTGCAGTTGTCCGAGGCCTCCTCTTCGAACTCGTCGCACTCTCTGGGGCCATATAGCTCGCGGTACTGCCTGGAGTCGCGGTAGAACGGGTCATTCGGATCAAAGCCCTGGTCATCTGCTTGTGCCGCGGGAGCGAGGACGTCTCCGTTGGCCTCATCAGCGACGGCGACCACGGCCGGTTGGGCGGAGCCCTCCACGGTCACGGCGCGGCGAAGAGCAGCTCTGCTAGTTCCGGAAGAAGATCCCGCCTCTGCGGCGTCGACGACTACCGGAGCATCGCGGTCGCTTCTGTCGACGTTGACGACCGCACTCGCCTCCGGCTCGTCTCCGCGAACACGCTTCATCTTCGGGATCTTCGGTGGAAGGGGAGGTCGGTGGTGCGCTGGTGGAGGTGCAAGCAGGGTTTTTTGCCAGATTGGGGAATAGAAGTTGCGGGTGGGAGAGACGATGGGGCCGATGGATATACAGTAGATGCTGCCGTTTGGGTTCCTCTGTGTGACGCGTGCGTGTGAAAACGTGGATTCCTGCATGTAGTCCACTTTCCCATTACTTTGACATGGGTCCCACGCATGACGGATGGGCAGGCACAGAATTTTCAAGATGGGTATTAAAAACTATAAAATATTTTAAATACGAATTAGTGATCACACATAGAAAGAAATAAAAAAAAATGAATCGAGTATGTAAATTCTTTCAAATTTCTAAGAATTTCATACCATGATTAGGGCTGGAATTTTGAGTGTTTGGTCAAACCTAGGTCGACCCCATTGTACTAATGTCAACACCTGGATTTTTAAGTCCAGATGCCTATTATACCATACATCGCAATCCCAGGAATATTGTTGTTGCGAGACATAATAGTTGAATATCATAGAGTCATCATTTATTACAACACATAATCGTCTTACAAAGGTAGATCACATGATCCAATATTACAATAGTAGTTGATCTATTGATCAACGAACATCACAAATAGCGGAAGCGAAGTAGTAGTGGCTATCTAATCCACAGGCCAACGCTTGACGTCAGGAGTAGTCCTAGTTGTCGTAGACGTGCTGCTGTCCATCTTCCTTGTACTGCGGTTCTCCTTCAAAGTCTGGCCATTTGAATAGCCAGGGACAAAGCCATGAGTACTCTTAAAGTACTCGCAAACTAATACTAAGGTAAGTACTTTATCAATTCTAGTAAGGGGTGCTAAGCTCTAAGTTTATTTGCATAAAGCCAATTTTAGTTCACAAACATTTAGTAAAAGCCTCCTCATTTGCTAACTAATTCAAGTGGGAACATTAGTGTCATCCCCACAACTCTGTTGTGATTCAAGCCAAAGTCAACATTCACTTTTCAAAAGCAAAATCACAAGTCATATGTCACATTTTTGAAAATAGTCTGATGACGGAATAGTATGGCCTTTCCAACCGTCCTTAACCGTGGACGCGGCTATTCGAATAGGTTTACACTCTGCAGAGGTTGTACGCTTGTGCCACAACTTTTGATTACATCCGTCAGGGGTAACCCTGAATAATCGTAACTCAGTACGCGGATCATCAACCATAACCTTTTACTTACATATCCTAGTATAGGCACCTCTCCCCATGAGCTTGGCCTCCCAAGAAGACCAACTCACAACCTGAACTGCACAGGGCTTGGGCCGGACATTCACCTCATCTTTAACGTCGTTTCTTTTGTTGTGGAGGCAGCTTTCGGCATAACCCCGATGACGCTTGTTTTAGAGGGAACCCATACTAAGACACATAAACTTCCAGTTAAGCCCTACCCATAATCAGGTATTGTGGGGGTACGTGTAAATTGGAATGGTATCGCATCCGAACCCAACCATCAGTTTTGGTAAAATTCACCAAGTCATTCACCAGTCATATTCACCTTCAAAATCTTTCAATAGAATGACTCGTCATTCCAAGGTTTTCAAAGTCATTTCACACACACAAGTTCCCATCTAGAATAGCCAATTTAATTTAGCACTAGTATCTAGGTATGAGGGGTGCTAAGTAATTTACTTTGCTTCTAGGCTAACTTTGATACTCTTGTACTAATCCAAGACTAATCAAGTGAAACATAAATCAAAAAGTACTGTGATAAAACAAAAGTAAATGAAGCTTGTAAAGTGAAACTGGGAGATAGGATCATAAGCATAAAGTAAATGGGATAAGGCCTTGCTCATGGTGAGCTTTGCACTTTGCAAGAGTACTATCTTGCAAGAATATTAGCTTGCAACCATATAACTTGCATTAGTCTAGCTTGCATTGGTAATAGCTTGCAAGAATACTAGCTTGCCTTGGTTGGTGTATTGATCAAAATGTTCCTCCTTCTTCTCCGTAGATGTTCTCGTCGTCCCCTTCGTAGCCTTCGGCACTAGCGTCTATAAATACGAATACGGGGTATACAATCACCACACAAGTTCAAGAGCTATAAAAAGCACACACAGAAATCACACCAACTATTCTAGCATGATCACATTGTCATCATGTGGGTTGATATGGTTTTATTCTTAAGAAAAATAATTTCCTCTCATTATATATGTAAAATGATAGTTTCCTTTTAATTCTTGAGGAATAATTTCCTCTCATTGATTCTTCTTAAGATTTAATTTCTCAAACCATCACACATGAATTTATTTTGACCTAAGTCAACCATTCATCATCATCATTTGAGAAAATGATTTAAATGAGGTAGAGATACCTCATACCAGTTAATAATGCCTATTATGATTTAAAATCTCCAAGTATTTCACGTGCGAGTATTTGACCAGGGGTTCAAACTTCATATGAAAATACTTGGGACAAGATTTAAATGAAGTGAAACACCTCATATAATTTACACAAGTTAAACTAGCATCACACATTACTATTAAGTGGGTAAATGTGTTGTTTTCTTATTTAGAAAAAAAAAATTCCTCTCATACTAAATAAGGTGTTACTTTTAATTACTTAGAGAAATAATTTCCTCTCATTGTCTTATTAAGATTTAATTTCTCTCATGAACAATATATGACCTAGGTTGACCAAAGTCAACCTCTTCATACTTATTATTTGAGAAAATGATTTAAATGAGGTTCCATACCTCATGCAATTTACTACTAACAGGGTAGTGATTTAATGTCACTAAATAACTCAATATGAGATTATATAGAATAGTTATTACCTCATGTTAAATTACTTGAGAACAAGGTTTAAATGAGAGGATTACCTCTCATATGACTTAACACATAGTTGTAGCTAATTTAATAGAAACTACTATTGAGGTGATTTAATATTCTCAAATAACAGGAATGATACCATGTTGACCAAGGTCAACACTTCACATTTATTATTTGAGGAAAGTGATTTAATTGAGATTCATCATCTCCTGTGATTTAAATAACTAATGCAATTTAAATACTATGTTGATCTAAATTCTACAAGTGAGCAAGCATGAACCTAAGCATTTAAGGGTCAACACATTACTTCATATCACTTGTGAGAATGATTTAAATGAGGTGCTACACCTCATAGATTTAAAATCTTAAATTTGGAAATAATTTAAATGGGCTAGTAATGGCTACATAGCCATTATTTGATTCTAACCCATGATCATATACAGTACCCATATCATATTTTTACATAATCAATTAGAGTATTTGAAAAGTGAATTATGAGAGTTTGAAACACCTCAAAATTCAAAAGGGTTGATTTTTAATAATTGTTTGATGTTTGAAAAGTTACTGCTTTGTTATTTTTACTATTCAAATTCTACAACATATTTTGATTTGAATCCAGTGTGGTTGGATGGGGCCTTTCATGAGCTTTCTAAATATATAAAATTTGTAAAATTTGGCTCAGTAGATTTGTCCCTATTAAATTTTGAAAACTAGCATCAGATTGCAATTTAAATGAAAAAGAATTAAACAAGTTTGAATTCAAACGGGGGCGGGAACGGAGTTGGGCCGGCCTAGCTGTGGCCTGGCGCTCAGCGGGCTGCCTGACAGTGGGGTCCACTGTCAGTTTGTTTTAAAAACACTGAACCGGTACGTGAATGGGGGCCGTGGGATTTAAGGAGATCGGACGGTTCTGGGTCGTCCTCGTCGGCGAGCAGGAGCAGCGAGGAGCTAACCCTACCGGCGGCGAGGGGGTGGCGATGAGGGGCTTACCAGCGTCCAGCGGGGTCGGAGAGGCGGGCAATCGACGTTGTCGAGGACGACGAGTCGAAGGAGGGTCGCGGCGGCTCCAGGGGTGCTCGGAATCGTCGGCTTCGTTGAGCTGCTGCAGCGGCGGTCTCCGATGAAATTCCGGCGAGGTGGGGTGTAATCGGAGGGGGGAAGAGGTCGAGGAGATTCAGGAGAGGTAGGGGAGCGAGATGGTGTGGAGTTTTGAGGCAGGAGCGTCCCCCTTTTATAGGGCCAGGGGTACTGCGAGGAGCGGGCAAGGTCGTCGACGATGTCGGCGTTCCAGGGCGACGAAGGGGCAAGTGATGGGCGCGGCGTGTTCCTGGTGTCACGGTGAGCACGACGCGCATCGTGGTGCGGCCAGAGGAGGAAAGGTCGCGTCGTCATCGTCCTCGCGTTCCTGTGCCCGTGGCGGAAGACGTCGACCGTGTCGTCGTGCACAGGGCTCGGGCGAGCCAATGGAGGTGTCTGGCAAGTTCCTGGCGTCATGGCGACTCTCCTGGCGGACGCTGATGGCGAGGCGAGGGCTGGGTCAATGGGGCACCGTGGCGCTCTGGCGCGCTCTGCGTCGCGACCATGCCGACCCTGGCGTCACTGGCTGACATGGGCGTGTCCTGTGCTGGCAGGTGCTGGTCTCTCCTTGGCTAGTGGCTGGTACCAGTAGGGTCAGTGAAGTGAGGGCAAGCTCCAGGACATGGTGGTGCCGGCTAGATGGGAGAGGAGAGGAGGTGAGCATGTGGAGTGACATGGTGGCCGGCATGATGGGGTTCTGGTCAAGCTGAGCAAGGTGCAGGGCTGGCAGGTGGTGGCACTGGTGTTGAAAGGTGAGAGGAGGTGCCAGAGCATCTGAGGAGGGCCAGGGTTGGACCAAGTCCAAGCCAAAATTCAGTATGGGCTCAACTATATACCCTGCCTGCAAGGTGTTTGGTGAATTGCCCGAAAGAAAAATGTTTTCAAATTTTGGAATTTCCTTTGGGGGATCTCATTCATATAATATTTGAAGTAGATTGGTGGTGGTGGTGCTCATTTTGGTGGAGGTTTGCAAGTTTTCAAAAAGTGGAGGAATCTTCTCTTTGTTTCAATGTCATCACTTGTCAATTTATTTCTGGTCAACCTGGTCAAAGTCAGCACTGGTGGTCAACATCAAAGCTGTTCACCTTGACATGGTCTTGGATGACATGGAGAGAGTTGGCCAAGTTTGGTTGCAGAAACAAAAGATAGGTGGGTGCAAAGTGGGGAAGAAATTATAAATGTGACATATGACCATTATCATATGTGATGTTGATTTTGAGATTTGCTTTGATTTGATTTTGGTTTCTTTGATGCAAATGTGTTTGTTTATCCTATATAAGAGTTTTACAAACAATAGATCAAGCAATGGTGGCCTTGGTTGAAGATTTGCAAATTTGGCTAAGTGTATGTGAGTGAATGTTGGGGGTTTTCTCCCTATTTGATTTCTCCCCATTTGAGTTGACTTTTGTTGACTCTAATGTGGTTCTTATTAGTTTAGAAACATTTTCCAACCATTGAAACCAATTCAAATGGTCTTGCTCAAAGATTTGCAAAAATGGCCATAACACATAAGAGGTGATGTGTCATATTTCATTAAACTTGTAAAATGTTCATCTTGCTTCACTTGGACATGGGTTAGGGTCAATTTAGTGTTATATTAGGTTTGGAGATGGTTTCACACCATTTGGTCAAGGTAGAAGGGCATAGGTCAATATTTGGGGAAATGGCTATGTGGCACATATGCCTCTATGCATATGTGGCATTTGATTTTTGATTTGAGTGTTCTTGGCCTATTTGATGTTGTTGAGTGTTGAAATGGTATATAGGAGTGATCCAACCATTCACAACAAGTTCTAGGGTCAAGATTCTTAAATTCACAAATTTGCTATTTTACTCTCATATGCCTCTATGGCATTTTTAGTTTCTCTTTTAATTTCTTTGGAAACCACTTGGATTTGGTTTGATAAGTACTAGGTAAGGTGTATGAAGATTTTCCAAACTTCTAAGCAAAGTAGAAAGGCTTAGGGTAAAGTTTTATAAATATAGCCCTAGGCACATATGCCCCTTTCTTATTTAATTTCCTTTATTTTAATTTAACTAGGGTGGTGAAAAGAGGGGTGAGGTTTAGGGTTTAGTGGGGTTCACCATGGTTCACCACCATTTAGCATAAATAATAAAGGTAGGGTTCAAGATTTACCTATTAGGGCTATATGCCCCCATATGTCTTTTATTTTATTTTGGGTTTCTCAAAATAGATCCAAAATGATTAAGGGAGAAGATTAGGGTTTAAGGTTTTTCTTATTTGATTTCTTTCTCTTTTATTTTATTGGGTTGGTGACCTTCACTTGATCACTTTAGGGTTTTAGGGTTTAGCACATAAGCATAATAACACTCATCATGGCAAAACACAAGATTTAAACAAGATCTATATGTATCAATCTTATTTTAATAAAAGTTTTTGTTGGTTCCAAAATTTGGAACTAGGGAAATTCATTTTGTTTGTTTTGAAATTTTTGGGATGTTACAACTAAGAGGTTGTCAAACCTTTTCAAAATGAAACTTCTGTTCTAGGGTAATGTGGTGATGCCAAATCAGACCAACACGTGTTCCCAATTTTCCCAATACCCTAAGATGTACATGCTTGACAAGTGATGCCTCTTCTTGAGTTTAGGGGATGAATTTTTGAAAATTTTCAAACCAAACTGCCAAGATAGCATTCTAGCATCATTACCCACATGTTGATGCACCCTTGTGCCAAATTTCAGTCCATTTCAAGTTAGGTACCTCAAAAAATGGTGTCCCCATGGTGTAGATGTGTCGAAAGAGGGGTTTTCTCGGACGAAAAGAGGGAGGAATGGCCAAAAACTGACCAAACCACCATGGATTAGGGCAAGATTTGGCACCCTTGTGCACATTGTGATATGACACCTTGGTTGCTATGGGTTTTGATTTTTTGGAGTTTGTGGCATGGTGTCCCCATGGTGGAGATGTGTCGAAAGAGGGGTTTTCGGACGAAAAGAGGGGGGAATGGCCAAAAACTGACCAAACCACCATGGATTGGGGCATGATTTGGCACCCTTGTGCACATTGTGATATGACACCTTGGTTGCTATGGGTTTTGATTTTTTGGAGTTGGTGGCATGGTGTCCCCATGGTGGAGATGTGTCGAAAAAGGGGTTTTCGGACGAAAAGAGGGGGGAATGGCAAAAAACTGATCAAACCACCATGGATTGGGGCAAGATTTGGCACCCTTGTGCACATTGTGATATGAAACCTTGGTTTCTATGGGTTTTGATTTTTTGGAGTTGGTGGCATGGTGTCCCCATGGTGGAGATGTGTCGAAAAAGGGGTTTTCGGACGAAAAGAGGGGGGAATGGCCAAAAACTGACCAAACCACCATGGATTGGGGCAAGATTTGGCACCCTTGTGCACATTGTGATATGAAACCTTGTTTGCTATGGGTTTTGATTTTTTGGAGTTGGTGGCATGGTGTCCCCATGGTGTAGATGTGTCGAAAGAGGGGTTTTCGGACGAAAAGAGGGGGAATGGCCAAAAACTGACCAAACCACCATGGATTGGGGCAAGATTTGGCACCCTTGTGCACATTGTGATATTACACCTTGGTTTCTATGGGTTTTGATTTTTTGGAGTTGGTGGCATGGTGTCCCCATGGTGGAGATGTGTCGAAAGAGGGGTTTTCGGACGAAAAGAGGGGGGAATGGCCAAAAACTAACCAAACCACCATGGATTGGGGCATGATTTGGCACCCTTGTGCACATTGTGATATGACACCTTGGTTTCTATGGGTTTTGATTTTTGGGAGTTGGTGGCATGGTGTCCCCATGGTGGAGATGTGTCGAAAAAGGGGTTTTCGGACGAAAAGAGGGGGGAATGGCCAAAAACTGACCAAACCACCATGGATTGGGGCAAGATTTGGCACCCTTGTGCACATTGTAATATGAAACCTTGGTTGCTATGGGTTTTGATTTTTTGGAGTTGGTGGCATGGTGTCCCCATGGTGGAGATGTGTCGAAAAAGGGGTTTTCGGACGAAAAGAGGGGGGAATGGCCAAAAACTGACTAAACCACCATGGATTGGGGCAAGATTTGGCACCCTTGTGCACATTGTGATATGAAACCTTGTTTTCTATGGGTTTTGATTTTTTGGAGTTGGTGGCATGGTGTCCCCATGGTGTAGATGTGTCGAAAGAGGGGTTTTCGGACGAAAAGAGGGGGAATGGCCAAAAACTGACCAAACCACCATGGATTGGGGCAAGATTTGGCACCCTTGTGCACATTGTGATATGAAACCTTGGTTTCTATGGGTTTTGATTTTTTGGAGTTGGTGGCATGGTGTCCCCATGGTGTAGATGTGTCGAAAGAGGGGTTTTCGGACGAAAAGAGGGGGGAATGGCCAAAAACTGACCAAACCACCATGGATTGGGGCAAGATTTGGCACCCTTGTGCACATTGTGATATGATACCTTGGTTGCTATGGGTTTTGATTTTTTGGAGTTGGTGGCATGGTGTCTGATACGTCCAAAACGTATCTACTTTCCCGAAGACTTTTGCTATTGTTTTGCCTCTAATTTGTGTATTTTGGATGCAACTAATACGGACTAACGCTGTTTTCAGCAGAACTGTTCTGGTGTCTCGTTTTTGTGCAGAAATCCAACTTTCGGGAAAATCCTCGGAATTTATGCAGAAGGCCCTATTTTCCCAGAGAACTGACGGAGCCAGAAGGACAAACCAGGTGGAGGCCCGAGGGCCCCACACCATAGGGCGGCGCGGCCCAGGGGGGGCCCGCGCGGCCATGTGGTGTGGCCCCCTCGGCTGGCCTCCGACGCCCTCCTTCGGACTATTTATCGGCCTCGACCTAAAAACGCACGGAGAGAAGTCGAAGTCGCCAGAAACCCTCCAGAACGCCGCCACATCGCGAAACTCCATCGCGGGAGCCAGAAGTCTCCGTTCTGGCACTCCGCCGGGACGGGGAATTGGAGGAGATCATCGCCATCATCACCGCCAACACCTCTACATCAACCAGCCATGTTTCCCCCATCCATGTGTGAGTAATTCCCCCGCTGTAGGCCGAAGGGGATGGTAGGGATTGGATGAGATTGGTCATGTAATAGCATAAGATTGTTAGGGCATAGTGCCTAGTGTCCGTAATTGGTACTTTGATGATATTGTTGCAACTTGTTATGCTTAATGCTTGTCACTAGGGCCCGAGTGCCATGATCTCAGATCTGAACATGTTATTGTTTCATCAGGATATTCATTGTTTATTGATCTTACCTGCAAGTTGTATACACATGTCACTGTCCGGAACCGATGGCCCCGAAGTGACAGAAATCGGGACAACCGGAGGGAATGGTAGCGATGTGAGGATCACATGTGTTCACGGAGTGTTAATGCTTTGCTCCGGTACTCTATTAAAAGGAGTACCTTAATATCCAGTAGTTTCCCTTGAGGCCCGGCTGCCACCGGCTGGTAGGAAAAAAGATGTTGTGCAAGTTTCTCATTGCGAGCACGCACGACTATATATGGAACACATGCCTATTGATTGCTTTGTACTTGGACACCGTTTTATTATTATCTGCAAATGCCCTGCTATGATTGTTACATGAGTTTCTCTCATCCATGCAACGCCCGTTCATCTGTCCCCGTGCCTACAGTATTTTAATCCTGCTGTTTACTATAATCACTACTGCTGTCTGTGTTACTCTGCTGCTGTTATTTCACTATCGCTATCGCTATAAATCACATTACTACTGATAAACTCTTGCGAGCAAGTCTGTTTCCAGGTGCAGCTGAATTGACAACTCCACTGTTAAGGCTTCCAAGTGTTCTTTGTCTCCCCTTGTGTCGAATCAATAAATTGGGTTTTACTTCCCTCGAAGACTGTTGCGATCCCCTATACTTGTGGGTCATCAAGACTATTTTCTGGCGCCGTTGCCGGGGAGCATAGCTTTATTTGGAAGTTCACTTGGATTAATATTGTTCGCTGCAAATTCTCCATCATGGGTAAACCTCGCGATACTAAGATCGCCATATTACCATCCACTACAAGAAAAGGTACAATTCTGAGTACCTCCGCTACACTTGATTCACCATCTGTGATTGATAAACTTGTTTCACCGCCGCATGCTTCACATGCGGGTACTTCTGCTGAATCTGAAAACTCTCATAATATTGATAATATTTTTGCTATGCTTGATGATAGTGGTTCATTGGGATCTTTTCTAGATGCTACAATTGCTAGGTCTAGACAAATTGAAGATACTGAAACTCCTAATGCTACTACACCTGTTAATTCACCTGAACTTGATTATTTTAGTGATGATCCTGATGAAGATTATGTGGAACTTAATGATGATTTTATTGAAAAATGCAATGCTACTACTGATGCAAGAAAAATTAAAAAGTTGCTTGCAGAACATGCTGTTAGATATAAACTGTCTCCTGATCCTAAGTTTGCCACATCTCCCATAAACATTAAGGATAAAGATTATGATTTTTCTCTTGATCTATCTCATATAGCTATTGTTGAGAAAACACCCTTTTGTGGTACTGAAAAAGAAAGTGCTGTTGAACACATGACTGAGTTATCTACTCTAAGTAGCTTGTTTTCTGATGATGTCAAGATGCGTACTTACTTTGTTGCTAAAATCTTTCCATTCTCATTAAAGGATGACGCTAAAACTTGGTATAATAGTTTGCCACCTAATTCTATTAAAAGTCCAAAAGAATTGGTTGATGTTTTCTTCCGTAAATACTTTCCTGCTAGTGCTCAACATATTGCTTTGCAGAGAATTTATAATTTTAACCAGGAGGATGGAGAGAAATTGCCTGAGGCTTGGGCGAGATTTTGCTCTCTTATTAGAGCTCGGCCTGATCATGATTTGGAAAAGCATGATTTACTTGATATATTTTATAGTGGACTAACCATTGAGTCTAGGGCATACCTGGATAGTTGTGCTGGTTGTGTTTTCAGGAAAAGAACTCCAGACGACGCTGAAGAATTATTGGCTAAAATAGGCCGGAATCATGATGATTGGACTACGCCTGAACCAACTCCAACGCCAATATTGAAGAAGAGGGGTTTAATTAAATTGAATGATGAAGATATGAGGGAAGCCAAGAAGTCTCTCAAGGAGAAAGGTATTAAACCTGAAGATGTGAAGAATCTTCCTCCCATAGAAGATATATGTGAGATAATTCCCCCTTCATCCATGATTGAGGTAAACTCCCTTCAACGCTTTACTAGGGAGGATATTCCGTATTCGAAGCCTCCTGCACAATGCTTAGATGAGTTTGATAATTATATTGTTAAGCAAAAAAAAATTAATATGAGAGTAGAGAATCATTTAATGGAAAATTCTCGAGCTATTAGTGAATTGCATGATATTGTAGAAGGAACCTCCAATGATGTTAAGATGCTTGTTAAACATTTTCATATGATTCAAACTCAAATTGATCAACTCACTAAAGTGCAAAATGACTTGTTGGGGAATAATTCTAAAGAAAAAACATGCTTATGAAGTAACGACTAGAGGTGGTGTTTCTACCCAGGATCCTCTATATCCTGAAGGGCATCCCAAAAGAATTGAACAAGATTCTCAACAAATTGAACCTAGTGCTCCTTCTAAGAAGAAAAAGAAGAAGAAACATAAAAATGTTGTAGAATCCTCTGAACCTGCTAATGATCCTAATAGTATTTCTATTTCTGATGCTGAAACTGAAAGTGGTAATGAACATGATAAAGATAATGATAAGAATGATACTCCTGATAAAGAAGAGGTTGAAGAAGAACCTGAAAAGCATGCTAAAAATAAAAAGTACACTAAAGAAGATTTTATTGCTGAGAAACATGGTAATGAAAGAGAACCTTGGGTGCAAAAGCAAATGCCTTTTCCTGCTAAGAAACTAAAATCAAAGGAAGAAGAACACTATAATAAATTTTGCGATTGGATGAAACCTTTATTCTTGCAAATCCCTTTGACTGATGCTATTAAATTGCCACCTTATTCGAAGTATATGAAAGATATTGTTACTAACAAAAGGAAAATCCCCAATGAGGAAATTTCCACTATGCTTGCTAATTACTCTTTCAATGGCAAAGTTCCAAAGAAGTTGGGCGACCCAGGTATACCTACTATTCCTTGTTCTATTAAGAATAATTATGTTAAGACTGCTCTATGTGACTTGGGAGCCGGTGTTAGTGTTATGCCTTTGTCTCTTTATAAGAGACTTTACTTAGATAAGTTGATACCTACTGATATATCTTTGCAAATGGCTGATAAATCTACTGCTATTCCTGTTGGTATATGTGAGGATGTTCCTGTTCAAGTTACTACTAACTGCTTGATATTAACTGATTTTGTTGTGTTGGAAATGCCTGAAGATGATAATATGTCTATTATTCTTGGGAGACCTTTTCTTAACACCGCAGGGGCTGTTATTGATTGCAATAAAGGAAAGGTTACTTTCAATGTTGATGATAAAGAGCATACCGTCTATTTCCCCAAGAAGATTGATAAAGTATGTGGAGTCAATACTATTTTTAATGTGAGAACTATCAAAGTGGGAACTATTGATTGTCCTATATATGAGCCTAAAGAAGAATATCAAACTCTCGTGATTGGATCCATATCAATACAATTCAAGGTAACATGATTGATTTGAGGTTTATTTCTTCTTATGCTATGTAAAATTTATTTGGTGGCAAGACTTGATCAACCTTGTTAACGAATACTTTTTATATGCATAGAGGAGGTAAACAACATCTCTTTCTTCCTCCACTTGCCTTATTTGTTGTAGCACTTTTGATTTGCAAAGTTCCTTAGTTAATTAGAGATTTCAAAAAATTTCCTGGCCAGTAATAATAAACTCAATACCCAGAAATGTGCATTTTTCAAAGTTTTCAAAAATTCACAAAAATTATACCGTTGGTCCTATTTTTCGACGAGGCACCTGGGAGCACCAGAGGATGACCTGTGGGGCACCAGAGGGTGCCACACCACAGGCCGGCGCGGCCAAGAAGGGGGGCGCGCCACCCTGTGGTGTGGGCCCCTCCTTGCCCCACTTTGCCATCTCTTTCTCCCAGCACCTTCTCTCTCCCGAAAAAACTCGTACCAGGTTCCTCTCACTCGCGTTTTTGCTCCAGAGCTCCAGATTTCTCGATCTCTTTGCTCAGCCCAGATTTCTTGCTGAAATTTGGCACATTTGCTCCTTGGTATGTGACTCCTCCACCCATCCAAGTAGAATTTTGTTTGGTTGAGTATATCTTGAATATTTTGCTGCTGTAGGTAACATGTTTAGTGAGCTTGCATGCTTGTTCTAAGTGGTAGAAACTAGTTTTGATGCATGATTAGTACTCTAGCAAGTTCCTATGGTAGTTCCCCTTGATTATATGTCACCAAATCAAATTTTATATTGTTTGTTGAAAATTTCAGAGAAGAGATGAAGAAGTTCAACTTTGGAGAGTTGTTCAAGAAAGGAACAACCAGCACCGGGAGGCCTTCTAGGGCCGCCACCCGGCTTAGGCGATCGTACAACGAGGATATCATCGCGCCTAGCTTCGCGCCCGAAGAGGACAATGGGGCTCCTAATGCTTCGTCTTTTCCATGCTATGATTTTCTGAGGAATGCAGGGATATTGGAGGATTTCTTCACCCTTGTCAACATGGTGGGCTTAACCACCTATGTGGGAGATGAAAGGGAGCAATACTACATGCTCACCAAAATCTTTGTCGAGAGCTTCAAGTTCCACAACAAGCAATATGAGCCGACAGTTGCATTCAAGATCTATGGTAATCCTGTTACTATGGGATTGGAAGATTTTTGTCGTGCATTGGATATTGCCCCTGTAGGTACAGCAAGTAGGATTGATGACAACCCCCGGGACTTGTTGGAGCTCTATCGAGGGATTACCGATGATGATTGTCGCACCATTCAGCGTGGCAAGATAAGGAACATTCAACTCCCCGCCATTAAGTATTTTGCATACTACATTGCTACTAGCATTCTTGGTAGGGAGAACACTAGCAATATTTCTAGTTACCATCTTGCTTTCTTGAATATTGCACTTACTGGTCGGACATCTTATCACCTTATGTTCTCTTATTGCTCGCCGCCTGTCTAATAGAGGGCCTATTTTTGGAGGAACTATTGCACTGCGCGTTTTAACATATCTAAGGCTTCCTCTTGATCCTAACGATGTGCCATTGGCCCCTAGGAAACTTGATATTGCTGCTATGAAGAGTCATCATTTTGTTACCGCTGATTCTACTGTAGATAATATGGTCTATAGAATGTTGTTTTCTGACGGGGATGAGAAGGAAATCCCTCTTCCCCAACCAGGTTTGTTCAGTATTGACAGGCAATCATGGTCGTGCACTAAGGAGGAGGTGGATGAACATATGAAGATACAAGACTTCCACCAGCAGCATGACTCCGAGGACGCCGAGGCCTCCCACGACTACACCGTCACGTATCCGGGTGCTTCTTCTAGCACATACCCGGAATACGATCCATCTTCGTCATACTACGGAGATATTACCTCATGGGATCGATGGGATTGAACTCCACTTAGGCCAAAAGCCTAAGCTTGGGGGGAGGTATACCGGCATCACTCATTCTTTGCATATTATAGTTGCTGGATACTTGTACATATTTGCTTTGTTCGTTTGAGTGGTTTTCTAATGAGAGGAAGATGATATTTGGGGAAGTGCTGCCTGAAAACAGATTCTGGACTGTTACTAGAAACATTCGTACGCACAGCCAGAGCGTTATTTTGAGCTGCCAATTTTTGTGCAGGTTCCCCAGGTTGTTATCTAACTTTCATTAGTTGAACACTTTTCGAGCTGAGCAACATAAGATTTTTGTAAAAATCGATTTCTGTACTGCTGTCAGGTTTTGGCAGATTTCTGCCATCTCGCTTTTCTGTGTTTCTTCTAGTTTGCTATTTCTTGTTTTTGCTTTGTTTCCTTTCCAAAACATAAAAAGACCAAAAATATTTCTGTTGTTTCTCTTCACCATTTGTTTGCTTTGGTTTCTTGCATTTGTTTCGCTTTATTTGCTATTGCTAGTTTGCTACAAGAAAACCCAAAAAGATTTTGCTTTGTTTGCTTGTTTCCTTTTGTTCTTGTTTCTAATTCGAAAACACCAAAAATATTTGCTGTTCTTATTTGGTTTTTTAAAGTTCATCTTGAGTTCAATGGTCTTCGGTGGCTGGAGCGTGGTTTTCATTTCATATTATCCAAGCTACACAAGTGAAAAGGCAATAATGACGATCTACGACAATTTGATTGTGGTGAGAGGCTGGTATGAACTCTATTTGTTTTCATTTTTGTACATATACTCATCCATGTGAGCATGCTTAGTTGGTTCATGTGAGGTATATGTTATTTGAGAAAGTCTAGTAGTTTATGATCTCTCATGTTTAGCTCCAATCTATTAATATGAGTAGCATGTCATGGATGTTTGCTTGCATTGTTTTATTCATAAGTAAGTATGGCATTGTGGTATCCTCCTCTGAATAATTCATTTATATCGACTTGGCACATGCTCACGCATGCATATGACTGAACAAAAAGTCAATTAAGCCTCGATGATCTATATTGCTTCAGAGTTCTTGTATCACTTTTATGCCTCCGTTAATTTATTTTGCCGCAAGCATGATTATGACGATTCTTTGCTCTCTTGATTTGTCGCTCCCTAGTCTATTGCTAGCCTTCACTTGTACTGAGCGGGAACGCTGCTCGTGCTTCCAAACACATGAAAACCAAGTTATTCCAGAGTGTCCACCATAAATACCTATGCATGGCATTTCAAACCATTCCAAGTAAATTCTCATGCGCTACCTTTAAAACCTTCAAAATGCTTCTCAATTTGTGTTTATGTTTCATAGCTCATGAGGAAGTATGTGGTGTTTAGCTTTCAACCTTGTCATTTACTTTTGACGGACTCTCATATGGACTAGTGGCACATCCGCTTATCCAATAATTTTGCAAAAAGAGCTGGCAATGGGATTCCCAGTCCCAAATTAATTAACTTAAATAGACACTCCTCCATGGTTTGTGATTGTTGGACGGCACCCGAAGGATTCGGTTAGCCATGGCTTGTGTAAGCAAAGGTTGGGGGGAGTGTCATCATCATAATAAAAATAAAATAAAAAGGCACTCCTTCATGGTATGAGATTGTTGGCAGGCACCCGAGGATTGATTAGCCATGGTTTGTGTAAGAAAGGTTGGAAGGAGTGCCAAATAAATATGCAAATAATTCATGGGAGCCGCTCTTGAAAGTCCGGTTGGCGAGGTAGTTAGTGTACCCATTACCATTCGTTGACAACAACACCTCTCAAAATAATTTTACTCCTGATTTCAAAAATGAAAAGCTCTAGCGCATGTTAATCCCTGCTTCCCTCTGCGAAGGGTCAATCTTTTACTTTTATGTTGTGTCTCCATTATTTCTTTGAGCACTATCTTGAGAGCACAACTGTCATTCTTAGTATAATATGCTTGTCTCAAAATATGATTGATTGTGGTATAACTTTGATGCTTTTATCTTTGACAATCACTACTTCTAGTTTTTCTATGAACTCCAGAGGTGCCCGGGCATTTATGTTTTGCCAATCAAATACAGGCAAGCGAGATACCACTTTATCATACTCTCTTATGAACATTGCAATCCTGCTTATATACATGATTCATGATGCTTATTATTAATTGTTGGTACCTCTCCATGATTGACATAGCTGTTAGATGATCTTATTTGCATGTATCTCATTATGAACTGCTTAAGTATTAGCCATAGCATGAGAATATATACATCATATGAGCAAATGTGTTCGTGAAAGTTCTTTTATCGCTCAGTTGTTAACTGAATTGCTTGAGGACAAGCAATAAGCTAAGCTTGGGGGGAGTTGATATGTCCAAAACGTATCTACTTTCCCGAACACTTTTGCTATTGTTTTGCCTCTAATTTGTGTATTTTGGATGCAACTAACACGGACTAACGCTGTTTTCAGCAGAACTGTTCTGGTGTCTCGTTTTTGTGCAGAAATCCAACTTTCGGGAAAATCCTCGGAATTTATGCAGAAGGCCCTATTTTCCCAGAGAACTGACGGAGCCAGAAGGACAAACCAGGTGGAGGCCCGAGGGCCCCACACCATAGGGCGGCGCGGCCCAGGGGGGGCCCGCGCGGCCATGTGGTGTGGCCCCCTCGGCCGGCCTCCGACGCCCTCCTTCGGACTATTTATCGGCCTCGACCTAAAAACGCACGGAGAGAAGTCGAAGTCGCCAGAAACCCTCCAGAACGCCACCACATCGCGAAACTCCGTCGCGGGAGCCAGAAGTCTCCGTTCTGGCACTCCGCCGGGACGGGGAATTGGAGGAGATCATCGCCATCATCACCGCCAACGCCTCTACATCAACCAGCCATGTTTCCCCATCCATGTGTGAGTAATTCCCCCGCTGTAGGCCGAAGGGGATGGTAGGGATTGGATGAGATTGGTCATGTAATAGCATAAGATTGTTAGGGCATAGTGCCTAGTGTCCGTAATTGGTACTTTGATGATATTGTTGCAACTTGTTATGCTTAATGCTTGTCACTAGGGCCCGAGTGCCATGATCTCAGATCTGAACATGTTATTGTTTCATCAGGATATTCATTGTTTATTGATCTTACCTGCAAGTTGTATACACATGTCGCTGTCCGGAACCGATGGCCCTGAAGTGACAGAAATCGGGACAACCGGAGGGAATGGTAGCGATGTGAGGATCACATGTGTTCACGGAGTGTTAATGCTTTGCTCCGGTACTCTATTAAAAGGAGTACCTTAATATCCAGTAGTTTCCCTTGAGGCCCGGCTGCCACCGGCTGGTAGGACAAAAGATGTTGTGCAAGTTTCTCATTGCGAGCACGCACGACTATATATGGAACACATGCCTATTGATTGCTTTGTACTTGGACACCATTTTATTATTATCTGCAAATGCCCTGCTATGATTGTTACATGAGTTTCTCTCATCCATGCAACGCCCGTTCATCCGTCCCCGTGCCTACAGTATTTTAATCCTGCTATTTACTATAATCACTACTGCTGTCTGTGTTACTCTGCTGCTGTTATTTCACTATCGCATCGCTATAAAGCTGTTACTCGATAAACTCTTGCGAGCAAGTCTGTTTCCAGGTGCAGCTGAATTGACAACTCCGCTGTTAAGGCTTCCAAGTGTTCTTTGTCTCCCCTTGTGTCGAATCAATAAATTGGGTTTTACTTCCCTCGAAGACTGTTGCGATCCCCTATACTTGTGGGTCATCAGTGTCCCCATGGTGGAGATGTGTCGAAAAAGGGGTTTTCGGACGAAAAGAGGGGGGAATGGCCAAAAACTGACCAAACCACAATGGATTGGGGCAATATTTGGCACCCTTGTGCACATTGTGATATGAAACCTTGGTTGATATGGGTTTTGATTTTTTGGAGTTGGTGGCATGGTGTCCCCATGGTGGAGATGTGTCGAAAGAGGGGTTTTCGGACGAAAAGAGGGGGGAATGGCCAAAAACTGACCAAACCACCATGGATTGGGGCAAGATTTGGCACCCTTGTGCAAATTGTTATATGACACCTTGGTTGCTATGGGTTTTGATTTTTTGGAGTTTGTGGCATGGTGTCCCCATGGTGGAGATGTGTCGAAAAAGGGGTTTTCGGACGAAAAGAGGGGGGAATGGCCAAAAACTGACCAAACCACCATGGATTGGGGCAAGATTTGGCACCCTTGTGCACATTGTGATATGACACCTTGGTTGCTATAGGTTTTGATTTTTTGGAGTTGGTGGCATGGTGTCCCCATGGTGTAGATGTGTCGAAAAAGGGGTTTCCGGACGAAAAGAGGGGGGAATGGCCAAAAACTGACCAAACCACCATGGATTGGGGCAAGATTTGGCACCCTTGTGCACATTGTGATATGACACCTTGGTTGATATGGGTTTTGATTTTTTGGAGTTGGTGGCATGGTGTCCCCATGGTGGAGATGTGTCGAAAAAGGGGTTTTCGGACGAAAAGAGGGGGGAATGGCCAAAAACTGACCAAACCACCATGGATTGGGGCAAGATTTGGCACCCTTGTGCATATTGTGATATGATACCTTGGTTGCTATGGGTTTTGATTTTTTGGAGTTGGTGGCATGGTGTCCCCATGGTGTAAATGTGTCGAAAAAGGGGTTTCCGGACGAAAAGAGGGGGGAATGGCCAAAAACTGACCAAACCACCATGGATTGGGGCAAGATTTGGCACCCTTGTGCATATTGTGATATGACACCTTGGTTGCTATGGGTTTTGATTTTTTGGAGTTGGTGGCATGGTGTCCCCATGGTGTAAATGTGTCGAAAAAGGGGTTTCCGGACGAAAAGAGGGGGGAATGGCCAAAAACTGACCAAACCACCATGGATTGGGGCAAGATTTGGCACCCTTGTGCACATTGTGATATGACACCTTGGTTGCTATGGGTTTTTATTTTTTGGAGTTGGTGGCATGGTGTCCCCATGGTGGAGATGTGTCGAAAAAGGGGTTTTCGGACGAAAAGAGGGGGGAATGGCCAAAAACTGACCAAACCACCATGGATTGGGGCAAGATTTGGCACCCTTGTGCACATTGTGATATGACACCTTGGTTGCTATGGGTTTTGATTTTTTGGAGTTGGTGGCATGGTGTCCCCATGGTGGAGATGTGTCGAAAAAGGGGTTTTCGGACGAAAAGAGGGGGGAATGGCCAAAAACTGACCAAACCACCATGGATTGGGGCAAGATTTGGCACCCTTGTGCACATTGTGATATGACACCTTGGTTGCTATGGGTTTTGATTTTTTGGAGTTGGTGGCATGGTGTCCCCATGGTGGAGATGTGTCGAAAAAGGGGTTTTCGGACGAAAAGAGGGGGGAATGGCCCATTCATGTTCCATTCATGTGTCGAAAGAGGGGTTTTCGAACGAAAGGAGGGTGCCAAATTTAGATTTTTTTCATGCATCCCATTCATGTTCTGGTATTTTTTAATTAAAATATACATGTACAGTTCCATTTTCAGAGTAATATTTTTTCTTCCACGGCAAAACCTTGTTCCCTCCAAATTTTAGTACGACGGCTGCCAAAACACACAAATTTTTCGTTCCCTCCACTCCTCCCGCGCACCCCACCTATCAAATATTTCACCCTCCCTTATATACATCGTGCCTCTCCCCCATGATTTACGAGCATCTTAACTCCCCACCCCCCCCCCCCGACCTCATCCTCTCGTGCTCACCCCGATCCGGTGTCTTCGCCGGACGTTCTTCCATCTCGCATCTATCTCCCCGGCCGGTGGTCGCCATGGCCGGCAGTCGTCGAAACGTCGGGGGGAAGGAAAATCGCGCACACACGCCGAAGAAGGCGCCCAGCTCGAAGAAACGCCAAGGTAAATCTGTCGGTGATCGGCTTGTTGTTGTGTTTTTCGGATGGTTAGATCGAGAGATCGGTTTTACATGTCTACCACGCCCGTTTGACCTATATCTAGATCTTGCATATTTGATAGATCCAATCCCGACATCATACGTATAGGGTTTATCGTTTTTATTCCAGAGACAATCATGCCGTGCTATACAATCTTTGTCATCCCGCTGCTGTACAATCTTTTGCATAGACAATTGTTTGCCGAAACACTTAACTGAACTAATTCCAGCCGTTGCCGAAAACAGCCTGACGAGCTACAGTGAACAACGACATTGCTTCAGACTTTTATTCCTCAGTTTCAGAGGGAAGCAGAGTTTGATCTAGAACAATTGTTTGCTGTTTTCTATGGAACTAGTTAGTTTGCACGTGCAATGCACGTCTTAACAATGTAATGAAGTTTTTTTAATCATGTACTTTGTTTCATCAGTCTATTTATTTCCACAATTTTTGTTTATCTATGTCTTTCAAAAGTCAAAAATCAAAATTTCAGCACATATCCGAACTTCTATCAGCACAAATCTGAACTTCTATCAGTACATATCTGAACTTCTATCAGCACATATCTGAACTTCTATCGGTATAGGACTGAACTACCGATACCTCATTACGTGCATACCAAGCCCGCCAAGCAACCAGAAGGGTAGTATCCACCATGTGAGGTGGTAGTTGTCCAATAACAGACTGAAACCAGCTATCAACAGACATGCATAATTCAGTGTGCGAGGGGAGTCTCATGTGTCAATTATTTGTTACGAGTAGATATCTAAAAGCACATGATGTCCCTTAGCCTGGCATATGCCCCCTCTTATGTTTTGTTCGCCGACATCATACGTAGACTCTTATGTTTTCAATCATTTGTCTTTGTACAATATTTTGCAAAGACAATTATTTGCTGTTTTCTATGGAATTGGCCCCCTCTTATGTTTTGTTCACGCTCCGCTCTTCCGATTATTTCAGCGGAGACACAAAACCCCGTCAAGCCGGCATATGAGCTTGCCAAGGAGAAACAAATGCAAGAAAATGTAGTACGCATGGAAAAAAATTTCGCTGAAAGATATGGACCTGGCCACAAATTTCAGAAAGATTTCTCTGGTTTTGCACGTACATTAGTGTATGGTGGGGTACAAATAGGAACTAGTAACAATCTAAAGGACACAGACTGCGAAGAGATGGAGGTCGAAGAGGACCCTTCGTATGAACCGAATCCAGAAGAGATAGCTACTGCGATGATGATCTTCATTCAGATGAGGATCAGCGCATCGTCGGCAAAACTTCAGCTCAGTGTCCGTGGAACTATGTCTGAACTATGATAGGAAATACGTACATGCTAAATGTTTCCTACTAATGTAGCCTCTACTTTGCTTGCAGATAGTTGCTTCTTCTGCAATAGTTGCACAGAAGAAGCGATCCATACCTGAAGTTGCACCATCCAACATTGCAACAAGATCAATGGCAACAACTGAACCTGAAGCTGGGTCATCTGATGAGCCGACAGCCACTGCTGGTCTGAACACTGAAGGAGCACCCTCACCTAACCAGATCATGACATCTGGAGGCAGCACCTCATCTCCTGAGGACAATCAAATTGTAAACTTTGAGCGGCAAGGTATGAAAATTTGTAAAAACTAAACACTGTACCGCATATTTTCATATAAAAGAGAATCATTTCATATCTCTTATTTCAGAGACATTGACAACATCTGGCGGTAGTAAGAGAAAGAGAGGTGGACGCAGACGTACCATGGGCCATGGACTACATGAGTACACAAGAAGACATGGTGGCAATAAGATGCCAATTGAATTCACTGCTGGTGTCAGGAGACCCAAGGATTATGTCCAGTCAGCAAAGCTGAGCAATGAGGTTGGTATTCACATCCGTGAAAAAATGCCGCTTGCAACACACTGGACACAGTACAAGAAAGATGAAACTCTCAAACATGTCATTCCTCATGCTATAAGTACAGTAGCGGTGAGTCCTGTACAATCTTGGTTTAACCTAATTAGTATGCTACATGATCAACTATCTAAGAATCTACTGATTAATGCATCACTATTTTGAAGGGAAAGTTTAATATGGACAAAAATGATGAGGTGGCTCAAGATGTGTGCACTGATATGCTGCAAGTTAGTATTCGGCAGTTCCGATATAGGCTTAAAAAGGAGTATTGGCCGAAAATTAAAAATCTCACACTGGAGCAAGCATATCTCAAGAAGCCAGATCATGTAGAAGAGAAAAGCTGGAAAGAACTGGTGAAAAGATGGTTTGATGAGAAGTACCAGGTACATAAACGTTATTCCTTTCAATAACAGCTACTAAATTCTTACATTTCTCTGATCTGGATAAATAAAATGCATGTACTGAACATAGGGACTGTGTGTAATAAATGGAAAGAACAGAGAAGCTGTGAAACAGTTCCATACCACTAGATCTCGAAGCTATGTTGCTCACTGGGAACATCTAGTAAGTGTTCTAAATTTCCCAATACAGTTCATACTTCTGTCATACACAGTGTACAATGGTAATGTGCATTCTACATTTTTTCAAGCAGAAGGCTAAGCAGCAGGAAGAAGAAACCTCTCCAATTGAATTTTTTAGAATCACACACACTAACAAGGATAACATTATGAGTGCTGAAGCAAAAAGTGCATATGTAAGAAATATTGCTTATTAGCACAATATAATATCATCCAGTTTTGTATGTTGTCCATGCAATGATTGTAATCTTTATGCAGGATCAAATGGTGGCAAAAAAAGCGGCGCCACGCAATGAAGATGAACCTGATTTGACTGATTTGCAAATTGTTCAGCTAGTAATGATCGAGAAAAGCCCATCCACCACCTGCAACAGCACATTCCTACCAAGATTGGGCGTCGCAACAAGTTCCAGGAAGTCTTCTGTCTCAGCTACACGCATCCGAGAGCTACAACAAAGACTGGCAGATCAAGAGCAGAACTCCATACGGGCAGCTGAAACGTACCACAGTGAGATGCAGGCAAGACTGCAAGAACAAGATGAAAAATTTGAAGAGATCAGGAAAAAGCAGGAGGAAGAACTTGAAGCTGTGAAGAAAGCCCAAGAAGAAAAGACTCTGGCTTATGAAAAGAGGCTGACAGAAATGGATGCCGTGCTTAATTTGCTCTTGAGGACATCCCAGCCACCATCCATGTCTCAAATCCAGGGCAACTAATCTATTGCACCACCGTCCTACAACATTATTAATCATAGGTCTTTTAATTTCTTTGTGTTCCAATTGTAATTTTCTTATGAATCTTTTGGTCTGTGAGAGACATATATACTTCTTGTGCCACCATTTAAGTATGATATTTATTGTCTACTTTTTGATATTTCGCTAGTTTTTTTGTTTCCCAAATTTCGCAAATAATTCAAATGCTCTCAAATTTTGTCAAATTCAAAAGGTGACGGAAAATGTCACAACGTAACTATTAAATGAAACCACGTGGCACCAATTTCTGGTCCCACTTGTCAGAATTTGTGGGTCCCACCAGTCAGCATTATTGGGACCCATATGTCGGCAACAACCTGGTCCCACTTGTCTGAATTTTGTGGATCCCACCGGTCAGGATATTGTGGGTCCAGCTTGTCATAATATTTTGTGGGTCCCACCAGTCAGCACCATGCCGGTCCCACATGACAGATATCCATGTCAGCGCCGTCGGACCCATGTTGTCAGAAGCCAAATGGACCCACATGTAAGGCCACGTATGCTTTTTTTGGACCAATCAGAAACTTCCCAAGATTTAGATATTGACGAAAGTTGCAATTTTTCGTGACAAACCTGTCTGTCAACAATGAACCTTTGATGTTGACGAATTTGCAGGTCGTCACCATCAAACATTTGACGTTGACGAAAAAATGCATACCGTCACCCCCGATATTTTATGACGGAGCTTCCTTGACGAACCCCATGACGATCAAATTTTGTCACCGCGAAGTAATCCTTGACGAAAATTGGCCTTAACATGACGAAAGTGATTTGTCAAAAAAATTGTTTTCCTTTGTAGTGGGAAGTGCCCCCGGAAGGCTTCTCCATCGACACCACCGCCATCTTCATCAACGCTGCTGACTCCCATGAGGAGGGAGTAGTTCTCCCTCGAGGCTAAGGGCTGTACCGGTAGCTATGGGGTTAATCTCTCTCTCTTATGTACTCCAATACAATGATCTCATGAATTGCCTTGCATAATTGAGATCCATATGATGAGCATTGTATCACTATTAGTCTATGTGCTACTCTTGTGATGTTATTAAAGTATTCTATTCCTCCTTCACGGTGTAATGGTGACAGTGTGTGCATCGTGTAGTACTTGGCGTAGGCTATGATCATAATCTCTTGTAGGTTATGGAGTTAATTATTACTATGATAGTATTGATGTGATTCATTCCCCCTTCATAGTGTAAAGGTGACAGTGTGTATGCTATGTTAGTACTCGGTTTAAATTGCAAAGATCTATTATGCTCTAAGGTTACTTAAACATGAATACCGAATGTTGTGGAGCTTGTTAACTCTGGCATTGAGGTGCTCTTGTAGCCCTACACAACGAATGGTGTTCATTATCAAACAAGAGTATATGTAGCACAAAGGAAGAGAACTTATTTATTTATGTGATCAATGTTGAGAGTGTCCACTAGTGAAAGTATGATCCCTAGGCCTTATTTCCAATACTGCAAACACCGTTTGTTTACTGTTCTACTGCATGTTTACTTCCTGCAATATTACTACCATCAACTGCACGCCAGCAAGCACTTTTCTGGCGCCGTTACTACTGCTCATATTCATTCATACTACTTGTATTTCACTATCTCTTCGCCGAACTAGTGCACCTATACATCTGACAAGTGTATTAGGTGTGTTGGGGACACAAGAGACTTCTTGTATCGTGATTGCAGGGTTGCTTGAGAGGGATATCTTTGACCTCTTCCTCCCTGAGTTCGATAAACCTTGGGTGATCCACTTAAGGGAAACTTGCTGCTGTTCTACAAACCTCTGCTCTTGGAGGCCCAACACTGTCTACAAGAATAGAAGCACCCGTAGACATCAAGCACTTTTCTGGCGCCGTTGCCGGGGAGGAAAGGTAAACGGCACTCACACACCGGACCCCGGCAACGAAGCACTTTTCTGGCGCCGTTGCCGGGGAGGAAAGGTAAAAGGCACTCATATTCCGATCCCAGGTAACTAAGTACTTTTCTATTGCCGGTGTGCGTGTGCTCGAAGCTATTTCCTTTAGATCCTGCAATTGCATCTTTTTGTCTCTTGTTTACACTAGTTAGGCCTAATGGAGAACAACACAATGAGAGATCTTTATGAACTTTATCTTGAATTAGGACATGATGTGTTTGAAGAGAAAATTAAAAAACCCATGGAACTTATGCATGCTAATGGGAATGTTATTAGTATGAATGCTTTGAACGCCATTGTTTCTAATGCTATGGAAGAATTTAAGCTTGGGGAGGTCGGTTTTGATGAAAATGATCTCTTTAGCCCTCCGGGTATTGAGGAGAAAGTTTATGTTGATTATGATATGCCTCCCATATATGATGATTATAATGATAGTGGTCTTTTGGTGCCGCCTACTATGGAGAGTAAATTTTATTATGATGATACTATACCTCCTATATTTGATGATGAGAATAATAATGATAGCTATTTTGTTGAATTTGCTCCCACTACAACTAATAAAATTGATTATGCTTATGTGGAGAGTAATGATACTTTTATGCATGTGAATAAGAATGCTTTATGTGATACTTATATTGTTGAGTTTGTTCATGATGCCTCAGAAAGTTATTATGAGAGAGGAAAATATGGTTGTAAGAATTTTCATGTTACTAAAACACCTCTCTATATGCTGAAATTTTTGAAGTTACACTGGTTTTATCTTCCTATGCTTGTTACTTTGCTCTTCATGAACTTGTTTATTTACAAGATTCCTATGCATAGGAAGCATGTTAGACTTAAATGTGTTTTGAATTTGCTTCTTGATGCTCTCTTTCGCTTCAACTCTTATTTCTTGCGCGAGCATCATTAAAATTGATGAGCCCATCTTAATGGCTATAAAGAAAGAACTTCTTGGGAGATAACCCATATTTTTATTTTGTTACTGTTTTGTTGTGTCTTGGAAGTTGTTTACTACTGTAGCAACCTCTCCTTATCTTATTTTATTGCATTGTTGTGCCAAGTAAAGTATTTGATAGCAAGGTTCATACTAGATTTGGATTACTGCGCAGGAACAGATTTCTTGCTGTCACGAATCTAGGCCTAATTCTCTGTAGGTAACTCAGAAAATTATGCCAATTTACGTGAGTGATCCTCAGATATGTACGCAACTTTCATTCAATTTGGGCATTTTCATCTGAGCAAGTCTGGTGCCATTTTAAAATTCGTCTTTACGAACTGTTCTGTTTTGACAGATTCTGCCTTTTATTTCGCATTGCCTCTTTTGCTATGTTGGATGAATTTCTTTGTTCCATTAATGTCCAGTAGCTTTGTGCAATGTCCAGAAGTGTTAAGAATGATTATGTCACCTCTGAACATGTAAATTTTTATTGTGCACTAACCCTCTAATGAGTTGTTTCGAGTTTGGTGTGGAGGAAGTTTTTAAGGATCAAGAGAGGGAGATGATACAATATGATCAAGGAGAGTGAAAGCTCTAAGCTTGGGGATGCCCCTGTGGTTCATCCCTGCATATTTTAAGAAGACCCAAGCATCTAAGCTTGGGGATGCCCAAGGCATCCCCTTCTTCATCGACAATTTATCAGGTTTCTTCTCTTGAAACTATATTTTTATTCGGTCACATCTTATGTGCTTTACTTGGAGCGTCTGTTTGTTTTTGTTTTGTTTGAATAAATTCATGCTTGTGTGGGAGAGAGACACGCTCCGCTGTTGCATATGAACACATGTGTTCTTAGCTCTTAATGTTCATGGCGAAGGTTGAAACTGCTTCGTTAATTGTTATATGGTTGGAAACGGGAAATGCTACATGTAGTAATTGGTATGATGTCTTGAATAACTTGATACTTGGAAATTGTTGTGCTCATGATTAAGCTCTTGCATCATATACTTTGCACCTATTAGTGAAGAAATACATAGATCTTGTTAAAATTTGGTTTGCATGATTGTTCTCTAGAGTCTAGATATTTTCTGGTTAAGGTGTTTGAACAACAAGGAAGACGATGTAAAGTCTTATAATTCTTACAATATGTTCATATGTGAGTCTTGCTGCACCGTTTTATACTTGAGTTTGCTTCAAACAACCTTGCTAGCCTAGCCTTGGATTGAGAGGAATTCTTCTCGTGCATCCAAATCCTTGAGCCAAAAAAAAACTATGCCATTTGTGTCCACCATACCTACCTACTACATGGTATTTCTCTGCCATTCCAAGCAAATACTTCATGTGCTATCTTTAAACAATTCAAAAGCTATTATCTCTTATTTGTGTCAATGCTTTATAGCTCATGAGGAAGTATGTGGTGTTTTATCTTTCGATCTTGTCATTTACTTTTGACAGACTTTCACAATGGACTAGTGGCTTCATCCGCTTATCCAATAATTTTGCAAAAAGAGATGGCAATGGGGTTCCCAGCCCCAATTAATTAACTTTCATTAATAATTCTCTTCACATGTTTTGCTCTGATTCATCAGTAAGCAACTTAATTTTGCAAATAGACACTCCTCCATGGTATGTGATTGATTGGAAGGCACCCGAGGATTTGGTTAGTCATGGCTTGAGAAAGCAAAGGTTGCGAGGAGTGTCATCTAAAAAATAAAAAAATAAGAACTAAACTAAAGTACATGTGTAAACAAAAGAGAAGAGGGATGATCTACCTTGGTGGTAGAAATAACGTCCTTCATGGGAGCCGCTCTTGAAAGTCTGGTTGATGAGGTAGTTAGAGTACCCACTACCATTCGTTGACAACAACAAACACCTCTCAAAATTTTACTTTTATGCTCTCTATATGATTTCAAAACTTGAAAAGCTCTAGCACATGATTTAATCCCTGCTTCCCTCCGCGAAGGGCCTATCTTCTACTTTATTGTTGAGTCAGTTTACCTATTCTTTCTATCTTAGAAGAAAACACTTGTGTAAACTGTGTGCATTGATTCTTACATGTTTACCTATTGCACTTGTTATATTACTTTTTGTTGACAACTATCCATGAGATATACATGTTACAAGTTGAAAGCAACTGTTGAAACTTAATCTTCCTTTGTGTTGCTTCAATGCTTTTACTTTGAATCTATTGCTTTATGAGTAACTCTTATGCAAGATTTATTGATGCTTGTCTCGAAAGTATTATTCATGAAAAGTCTCTGCTATATGATTCATTTGTTTACTCATTGTCTTTATCATTGCTTTGAATCACTTCATTCATCTTATATGCTTTACAATAATGTTGATCAAGATTATGTTGGTAGCATGTCACTTAAGAAATTATTCTTGTTATCGTTTACCTACTCGAGGGCGAGTAGGAACTAAGCTTGGGGATGCTTGATACGTCTCAAACGTATCTGTAATTTCTTATGTTCCATGCTAGTTTTATGACAATACCTACATGTTTTGTTCACACTTTATATCGTTTTGATGCGTTTTCTGGAACTAACCTATTGACGAGATGCCGAAGTGCCAGTTGCTGTTTTCTGCTGTTTTTGGTTTCAGAAATCCTAGTAAGGAAATATTCTCGAAATCGGACGAAATCAATGCCCAGCATCCTATTTTTCCACGAAGCTTCCAGAACACCCGAGAGCCGCCAGAGGGGAGCCCTGGGGGGGCCACACGCCAGGCTGGCGCGGCCCAGGCCCTGGCCACGCCGCCCTATTGTGTGGTGGCCCCGTCAGCCCTCCGACTCCGCCTCTTCGCCTATTTAAGCCTCCTCGACCTAAAACCTTGATACGAAAAAGCCACGGTACGAGAAACCTTCCAGAGCCGCCGCCATCGCGAAGCCAAGATCTGGGGGACAGGAGTCTCTGTTCCGGCACTCCGCCGGGACGGGGAAGTGCCCCCGGAAGGCTTCTCCATCGACACCACCGCCATCTTCATCAACGCTGCTGACTCCCATGAGGAGGGAGTAGTTCTCCCTCGAGGCTAAGGGCTGTACCGGTAGCTATGTGGTTAATCTCTCTCTCATGTACTCCAATACAATGATCTCATGAATTGCCTTGCATAATTGAGATCCATATGATGAGCATTGTATCACTATTAGTCTATGTGCTACTCTTGTGATGTTATTAAAGTATTCTATTCCTCCTTCACGGTGTAATGGTGACAGTGTGTGCATCGTGTAGTACTTGGCGTAGGCTATGATCATAATCTCTTGTAGGTTATGGAGTTAATTATTACTATGATAGTATTGATGTGATTCATTCCCCCTTCATAGCGTAAAGGTGACGGTGTGTATGCTATGTTAGTACTCGGTTTAAATTGCAAAGATCTATTATGCTCTAAGGTTACTTAAACATGAATACCGAATGTTGTGGAGCTTGTTAACTCCGGCATTGAGGTGCTCTTGTAGCCCTACACAACGAATGGTGTTCATTATCAAACAAGAGTATATGTAGCACAAAGGAAGAGAACTTATTTATTTATGTGATCAATGTTGAGAGTGTCCACTAGTGAAAGTATGATCCCTAGGCCTTATTTCCAATACTGCAAACACCGTTTGTTTACTGTTCTACTGCATGTTTACTTCCTGCAATATTACTACCATCAACTGCACGCCAGCAAGCACTTTTCTGCCGCCGTTACTACTGCTCATATTCATTCATACTACTTGTATTTCACTATCTCTTCGCCGAACTAGTGCACCTATACATCTGACAAGTGTATTAGGTGTGTTGGGGACACAAGAGACTTCTTGTATCGTGATTGCAGGGTTGCTTGAGAGGGATATCTTTGACCTCTTCCTCCCTGAGTTCGATAAACCTTGGGTGATCCACTTAAGGGAAACTTGCTGCTGTTCTACAAACCTCTGCTCTTGGAGGCCCAACACTGTCTACAAGAATAGAAGCACCCGTAGACATCAGTTCCCTCGGGCTTGCCTTTATTTCTTGCACTCTTGTCATCCTCTTCATCATCCATCTTAACCATTTCCGACTTCTTCCACTTGGGAAGATGTTGAAGCAAGGCGAAGTAATGCTGGAACTGAAACTCCTTGTGCTTGGAGCCGGCCATGTCTTTGTACCGCAATTGAGCATACTTGGGCTACACAACAACAATAATATGGTGAGAATATGAACACACATAGTTTGCACATCAATAATGGTAGAGAACTTACATAGTACTCCGGCACGGATCCGCTAGGAGGATTATCCGCCACTTGGTCCATTGCATCACTCCAACGAGAACAACATGGCTTAATCGTGTCCCACCGGCCTTGAAGGGAGCGGTATGACCGATCCGCCAAAATTTTCTTCCGAGGCTTGAGCTTCTGATATTGATTCTCAATGCGCTGCCAATAGCGCTTGCCGGTTTGATCTGTGTCGGTGCACGCATCCAACCCCACCCTGCCCCAAGCATGGATCAAAGTCACGTCTTCAACCTCGGTGTAGTTGGACGTGCGCGGCTTCGATGGCGCGGCTGCACCAGGCTCGACAACAGTTGGCTCGACCTCAGTCACTTCATCATCGACCTCTACGTCATCATCATCAGCCTCTTCGTCGCCATCATCATCAATCTCCTCGACATGAACCTCTTCATCGAACGGATCGATGTCGGCATCCAGGTCCACCGCAGACCGTTGAGCATGTCCATGTATGATGTTGTGGACGCACCGTCGAACACCCTGTCGGCATCGGTGAAGGGTGGAATCGGATGCGACAGAACGAAATGAGGAGGGGTCGCGGCGGGGCGACGAGGCCGAGACGGCTGGCTGGCTTCTTCATCTTGGACGACGGGGGTCCCCTCGGCCCCCCGACCTTTGTCTTCGCGCGACTCCCCTTCGAAGCAGCGGCATGGGTCACAGCCGGCGCAGCAGCGGCCGTCGCTGGGCTTGGAAGGGGGGTTTCGCGGCCCGCTTCCTCTTCGTGAGCATGGTGGCGGAGATCATGGCCGCTACATCGCCGGTGCTCGGCTGACCTCCTATGACGGCCACGGGGACGTCCACCACAATTGACGATGGCGATACACCTTCAGCGGTCAACGGGGCCTGCAGGAGGTCCATGCCGGCGAGATCGGACACATGGTGGCCGGAGAGGGCAGGGTGTTGGAGATCCGGGTGGCAGCGCGGGTTGGTGGGGGTTGGGTGAGCTGAAATCCTTCGTGCGCTGTGAAGGGGAGGAGTGCGGTCGGCCTCCAGTTCGGCCTTCCAACCCCCACTAGTAGGGGTCGAGGAGCCTACTGATACGTCTCCAACGTATCGATAATTTCTTATGTTCCATGCCACATTATTGATGTTATCTACATGTTTTATGCACACTTTATGTCATATTCGTGCATTTTCTGGAACTAACCTATTAACAAGATGCCGAAGTGCCAGTTGCTGTTTTCTGCTGTTTTTGGTTTCAGAAATCCTAGTAACGAAATATTCTCGGAATTGGATGAAATCAACGCCCAGGGTCCTATTTTGCCACAAAGCTTCCAGAAGACCGAAGAGGAGATGAAGTGGGGCCACGAGGCGGCCAGACTACAGGGCGGCGCGGCCTAGGTCTTGGCCGCGCGGCCCTGTCATCTGGGCCCCTCGTGTGGCCCCCTGACCTGCCCTTCCGCCTACTTAAAGCCTCCGTCGCGAAACCCCCAGTACCGAGAGCCACGATACGGAAAACCTTCCAGAGACGCCGCCGCCGCCAATCCCATCTCGGGGGATTCAGGAGATCGCCTCCGGCACCCTGCCGGAGAGGGGAATCATCTCCCGGAGGACTCTACGCCGCCATGGTCGCCTCCGGAGTGATGTGTGAGTAGTCTACCCCTGGACTATGGGTCCATAGCAGTAGCTAGATGGTTGTCTTCTCCCCATTGTGCTTAATTGTCGGATCTTCTGAGCTGCCTAACATGATCAAGATCATCTATCTGTAATTCTATATGTTGCGTTTGTTGGGATCCGATGAATAGAGAATACTTGTTATGTTGATTATCAAAGTTATGTCTATGTGTTGTTTATGATCTTGCATGCTCTCCGTTATTAGTAGATGCTCTGGCCAAGTTGATGCTAGTAACTCCAAGAGGGAGTATTTATGCTCGATAGTGGGTTCACGTCTCCGTGAATCTGGAGGGGTGACAAGAACCTCTAAGGTTATGGATGTGCTGTTGCCACTAGGGATAAAACATTGGTGCTATGTTCAAGGATGTAGTCACTGATTACATTACGCGCAATACTTAATGCAATTGTCTGTTGTTAGCAACTTAATACTGGAGGGGGTTCGGATGATAACCTGAAGGTGGACTTTTTAGGCATAGATGCATGCTGGATAGCGGTCTATGTACTTTGTCGTAATGCCCAATTAAATCTCACTATACTCATCATAATATGTATGTGCATGGTCATGCCCTCTTTATTTGTCAATTGCCCAACTGTAATTTGTTCACCCAACATGCTGTTTATCTTATGGGAGAGACACCTCTAGTGAACTGTGGACCCCGGTCCAATTCTCTATACTGAAATACAATCTACTGCAATACTGTTCTACTGTTTTTCTGCAAACAATCATCATCCACACTATACATCTAATCCTTTGTTACAGCAAGCCGGTGAGATTGACAACCTCACTGTTTCGTTGGGGCAAAGTACTTTGGTTGTGTTGTGCAGGTTCCACGTTGGCGCCGGAATCCCTGGTGTTGCGCCGCACTACATCCCGCCGCCATCAACCTTCAACGTGCTTCTAGGCTCCTACTGGTTCGATAAACCTTGGTTTCATACTGAGGGAAAACTTGCCGCTGTACGCATCACACCTTCCTCTTGGGGTTCCCAACGGACGCGTGCTGTACGCGTATCAAGCTCTTTTTCTGGCGCCGTTGCCGGGGAGATCAAGACACGCTGCAAGGGGAGTCTCCACTTCCCAATCTCTTTACTTTGTTTTTGTCTTGCTTAGTTTTATTTACTACTTTGTTTGCTACACTAAATCAAAATACAAAAAAATTAGTTGCTAGTTTTACTTTATTTGCTATCTTGTTTGCTATATCAAAAACACGAAAAAATTAGTTACTTGCATTTTACTTTATCTAGTTTGCTTTATTTACTGATTGCTAAAATGGGTACTCCTGAAAATACTAAGTTGTGTGACTTCACAACCACAAATAATAATGATTTCTTATGCACACCTATTGCTCCACCTGCTACTACAGCAGAATTCTTTGAAATTAAACCTGCTTTACTGAATCTTGTTATGCGAGAGCAATTTTAAGTGTTAGTTCTGATGATGCTGCTGCCCATCTTAATAATTTTGTTGAATTGTGTGAGATGCAAAAGTATAAAGATGTAGATGGTGACATTATAAAATTAAAATTGTTCCCTTTCTCATTAAGAGGAAGAGCTAAAGATTGGTTGCTATCTCTGCCTAAGAATAGTATTGATTCATGGACTAAATGCAAGGATGCTTTTATTGGTAGATATTATCCCCCTGCTAAAATTATATCTTTGAGAAGTAGCATAATGAATTTTAAACAATTAGATACTGAACATGTTGCACAAGCATGGGAAAGAATGAAATCTCTGGTTAAAAATTGCCCAACCCATGGACTGACTACTTGGATGATCATCCAAACCTTCTATGCAGGACTAAATTTTTCTTCGCGGAATTTATTGGATTCAGCTGCTGGAGGTACCTTTATGTCCATCACTCTTGGTGAAGCAACAAAGCTTCTGTATAATATGATGATCAACTACTCTGAATGGCACACGGAAAGAGCTCCACAAGGTAAGAAGGTAAATTCTGTCGAAGAAACCTCTTCCTTGAGTGATAAGATTGATGCTATTATGTCTATGCTTGTGAATGATAGGACTAATATTGATCCTAATAATGTTCCGTTAGCTTCATTGGTTGCCCAAGAAGAACATGTTGATGTAAACTTCATTAAAAATAATAATTTCAACAACAATGCTTACCGGAACAATTCTAGTAACAACTATAGGCCATATCCTTATAATAATGGCAACGGCTATGGTAATTCTTATGGGAATCCTTACAACAATAATAGGAATTCACCCCCTGGACTTGAAGCTATGCTTAAAGAATTTATTAGTACACAAACTGCTTTTAACAAATCTGTTGAAGAAAAGCTTGGGAAAATTGATATACTTGCTTCTAAAGTCGATAGTCTTGCTGCTGATGTTGATCTTTTGAAATTGAAAGTTATGCCTAATAGGGATATTGAAAATAAAATTGTTACTACAGCAAATGCCATCCAAGTTAGAATTAATGAGAATATAAGATTAATGGCTGAATTGCGTGCTAGGTGGGATAGAGAAGAAAATGAAAAACTAGCTAAAGAGAAGAATGTAGCTAAAGTTTGGACTATTACCACCACAAGTAATGTTGACTCTTCACATGTTGCTGCATCTCCTACTATTAATAATAAAAGAATTGGTGTTAGCAATGTTTCCACTTCTAATGCAAAGCGCGAGAAACTACCTGAAACTGCTAAAACTGCTGAAACTGCCTGTGATAAAGCTGCTGAAATTTTTTCCAACATTGGGGATGATGATCCCATTGCTTTAGATTATAATGGTTTGAATTTTGATGATTGCCACATCTCTGAAGTTATAAAGTTCTTGCAAAAACTTGCTAAAAGTCCTAATGCTAGTGCTATAAATTTGGCTTTCAAGCAACATATTACAAATGCTCTCATAAAAGCTAGAGAAGAGAAACTAGAGCGCGAAGCCTCTATTCCTAGAAAGCTAGAGGATGGTTGGGAGCCCATCATTAAGATGAAGGTTAAAGATTTTGATTGTAATGCTTTATGTGATCTTGGTGCAAGTATTTCTGTTATGCCTAAGAAAATTTATAATATGCTTGACTTGCCACCGCTGAAAAATTGTTATTTGGATGTTAATCTTGCTGATCATTCTACAAAGAAACCTTTGGGGAAAGTTGATAATGTTCGCATTACCGTTAACAATAACCTTGTCCCCGTTGATTTTGTTGTCTTGGATATTGAATGCAATGCATCTTGTCCCATTATATTGGGAAGACCTTTTCTTCGAACTGTTGGTGCTATCATTGATATGAAGGAAGGTAATATAAAATATCAATTTCCTCTCAAGAAAGGTATGGAACACTTCCCTAGAAAGAGAATGAAGTTACCTTTTGATTCTATTATTAGAACAAATTATGATGTTGACACTTCGTCTCTTGATAATACTTGATACACACTTTCTGCGCCTAGCTGAAAGGCGTTAAAGAAAAGCGCTTATGGGAGACAACCCATATTTTTACCTACAGTACTTTGTTTTTATTTTGTGTCTTGGAAGTTGTTTACTACTGTAGCAACCTCTCCTTATCTTAGTTTAGTGTTTTGTTGTGCCAAGTAAAGTCGTTGATAGAAAAGTTCATACTAGATTTGGATTACTGCGCAGAAATAGATTTCTTTGCTGTCACGAATCTGGGCTGTTTTCTCTGTAGGTAACTCAGAAAATTATGCCAATTTACGTGAGTGATCCTCAGATATGTACGCAACTTTCATTCAATTTGAGCATTTTCATTTGAGCAAGTCTGGTGCCTCGATAAAATTCGTCAATACGAACTGTTCTGTTTTGACAGATTCTGCCTTTTATTTCGCATTGCCTCTTTTGCTATATTGGATGAATTTCTTTGATTCATTAATGTCCAGTAGCTTTATGCAATGTCCAGAAGTGTTAAGAATTATTGTGTCACCTCTGAACATGTTAATTTTTATTGTCACTAACCCTCTAATGAGTTGTTCTAAGTTTGGTGTGGAGGAAGTTTTCAAGGATCAAGAGAGGAGTATGATGCAACATGATCAAGGAGAGTGAAAGCTCTAAGCTTGGGGATGCCCCGGTGGTTCACCCCTGCATATTCTAAGAAGACTCAAGCGTCTAAGCTTGGGGATGGCCAAGGCATCCCCTTCTTCATCGACAACATTATCAGGTTCCTCCCCTGAAACTATATTTTTATTCCATCACATCTTATGTGCTTTGCTTGGAGCGTTGGTTTGTTTTTGTTTTTGTTTTGTTTGAATAAAATGGATCCTAGCATTCACTTTATGGGAGAGAGACACGCTCCGCTGTAGCATATGGACAAGTATGTCCTTAGTTTCTACTCATAGTATTCATGGCGAAGTTTCTTCTTCGTTAAATTGTTATACGGTTGGAATTGGAAAATGATACATGTAGTAATTGCTATAAATGTCTTGGGTAATGTGATACTTGGCAATTGTTGTGCTCATGTTTAAGCTCTTGCATCATATGCTTTGCACCCATTAATGAAGAAATACATAGAGCATGCTAAAATTTGGTTTGCATATTTGGTTTCTCTAAGGTCTAGATAATTTCTAGTATTGAGTTTGAACAACAAGGAAGACGGTGTAGAGTCTTATAATGTTTTCAATATGTCTTTTATGTGAGTTTTGCTGCACCGGTTCATCCTTGTGTTTGTTTCAAATAAGCCTTGCTAGCCTAAGCCTTGTATCGAGAGGGATTACCTCTCATGCATCCAAAATACTTGAGCCAACCACTATGCCATTTGTGTCCACCATACTGATGGCGTGTAACTCACACGTTCGTTGGGAACCCCAAGAGGAAGGTATGATGCGCACAGCAGCAAGTTTTCCCTCAGAAAGAAACCAAGGTTTAATCGAACCAGTAGGAGTCAAGAAGCACGTTGAAGGTTGATGGCGGCGGGATGTAGTGCGGCGCAACACCAGGGATTCCGGCGCCAACGTGGAACCTGCACAACACAACCAAAGTACTTTGCCCCAACGAAACAGTGAGGTTGTCAATCTCACCGGCTTGCTGTAACAAAGGATTAACCGTATTGTGTGGAAGATGATTGTTTGTAGAAAACAGTAAAACAGTATTGCAGTAGATTGTATTTCAGTAAAGAGAATTGGACCGGGGTCCACAGTTCACTAGAGGTGTCTCTCCCATAAGACAAACAGCATGTTGGGTGAACAAATTACAGTTGGGCAATTGACAAATAAAGAGAGCATGACCATGCACATACATATCATGATGAGTATAGTGAGATTTAATTGGGCATTACGACAAAGTACATAGACCGCCATCCAACTGCATCTATGCCTAAAAAGTCCACCTTCAGGTTATCATCCGAACCCCTTCCAGTATTAAGTTGCAAAGCAACAGACAATTGCATTAAGTATGGTGCGTAATGTAATCAACAACTACATCCTTAGACATAGCATCAATGTTTTATCCCTAGTGGCAACAGCACAACACAACCTTAGAACTTTCTGTCACTGTCCCAGGTGTCAATGCAGGCATGAACCCACTATCGAGCATAAATACTCCCTCTTGGAGTTACTAGCATCAACTTGGCCAGAGCATCTACTAATAACGGAGAGCATGCAAGATCATAAACAACACATAGACATAGCTTTGATAATCAACATAACAAGTATTCTCTATTCATCGGATCCCAACAAACGCAACATATAGAATTACAGATAGATGATCTTGATCATGTTAGGCAGCTCACAAGATCCGACAATGATAGCACAATGGGGAGAAGACAACCATCTAGCTACTGCTATGGACCCATAGTCCAGGGGTAGACTACTCACACATCACTCCGGAGGCGACCATGGCGGCGTAGAGTCCTCCGGGAGATGATTCCCCTCTCCGGCAGGGTGCCGGAGGCGATCTCCTGGATCCCCCGAGATGGGATCGGCGTTGGCGGCGTCTCTGGAAGGTTTTCCGTATCGTGGCTCTCGGTACTGGGGGTTTCGTCATGGAGGCTTTAAGTAGGCGGAAGGGCAAGTCAGGAGGGGGCACAGGGGCCCCACACCATAGGCCGGCGCGGCCAGGGGGGGCCGCGCCGCCCTAGGGTTTGGGCACCCCGTGGCCCCACTTCGTTTCGTCTTCGGACTTCTGGAAGCTTCGTGGCAAAATAGGCCCCTGGGCGTTGATTTCGTCCAATTCCGAGAATATTTCCTTACTAGGATTTCTGAAACCAAAAACAGCAGAAAACAGCAACTGGCACTTCGGCATCTTGTTAATAGGTTAGTTCCAGAAAATGCACGAATATGACATAAAGTGTGCATAAAACATGTAGATAACATCAATAATGTGGCATGGAACATAAGAAATTATCGATACGTCGGAGACGTATCAGCATCCCCAAGCTTAGTTCTGCTCGTCCCGAGCAGGTAAAACGATAACACAGATAATTTCTGGAGTGACATGCCATCATAATCTTGATCATACTATTTGTAAAGCATATGTAGTGAATGCAGCGATCAAAACAATGTATATGACATGAGTAAACAAGTGAATCATATAGCAAAGACTTTTCATGAATAGCACTTCAAGACAAGCATCAATAAGTCTTGCATAAGAGTTAACTCATAAAGCAATAATTCAAAGTAAAAGCATTGAAGCAACACAAAAGAAGATTAAGTTTCAGCGGTTGCTTTCAACTTGTAACATGTATATCTCATGGATATTGTCAACATAGAGTAATATAATAAGTGCAATAAGCAAGTATGTAGGAATCAATACACAGTTCACACAAGTGTTTGCTTCTTGAGGTGGAGAGAAATAGGTGAACTGACTCAACATTGAAAGTAGAAGAATTGTCCTCCATAGAGGAAAAGCATCGATTGCTATATTTGTGCTAGAGCTTTGATTTTGAAAACATGAAACAATTTTGTCAACGGTAGTAATAAAGCATATGTATCATGTAAATTATATCTTACAAGTTGCAAGCCTCATGCATAGTGTACTAATAGTGCCCGCACCTTGTCCTAATTAGCTTGGACTACCGGATCATCACAATGCACATGTTTTGACCAAGTGTCACAAAGAGGTACCTCTATGCCGCCTGTACAAAGGTCTAAGGAGAAAGCTCGCATTGGATTTCTCGCTATTGATTATTCTTCAACTTAGACATCCATACCGGGACAACATAGACAACAGATAATGGACTCCTCTTTTATGCATAAGCATGTAACAACAATTAATAATTTTCTCATTTGAGATTGAGGATATATGTCCAAAACTGAAACTTCCACCATGGATCATGGCTTTAGTTAGCGGCCCAATGTTCTTCTCTAACAATATGCATGCTTAACCATAAGGTGGTAGATCTCTCTTACTTCAGACAAGACGGACATGCATAGCAACTCACATGAAATTCAACAATGAATAGTTGATGGCGTCCCCAGTGAACATGGTTATCGCACAACAAGCAACTTATTAAGAGATAAAGTGCATAATTACATATTCAATACCACAATAGTTTTTAAGCTATTTGTCCCATGAGCTATATATTGCAAAGGTGAATGATGGAATTTTAAAGGTAGCACTCAAGCAATTTACTTTGGAATGGCGGAAAATACCATGTAGTAGGTAGGTATGGTGGACACAAATGGCATAGTGGTTGGCTCAAGTATTTTGGATGCATGAGAAGTAATCCCTCTCGATACAAGGTTTAGGCTAGCAAGGCTTATTTGAAACAAACACAAGGATGAACCGGTGCAGCAAAACTCACATAAAAGACATATTGAAAACATTATAAGACTCTACACCGTCTTCCTTGTTGTTCAAACTCAATACTAGAAATTATCTAGACCTTAGAGAAACCAAATATGCAAACCAAATTTTAGCATGCTCTATGTATTTCTTCATTAATAGGTGCAAAGCATATGATGCAAGAGCTTAATCATGAGCACAACAATTGCCAAGTATCACATTACCCAAGACATTTATAGCAATTACTACATGTATCATTTTCAAATTCCAACCATATAACAATTTAACGAAGGAGAAACTTCGCCATGAATACTATGAGTAGAAACCAAGGACATACTTGTCCATATGCTACAGCGGAGGGTGTCTCTCTCCCATAAAGTGAATGCTAGGATCCATTTTATTCAAACAAAACAAAAAACAAAAACAAACCGACGCTCCAAGAAAAGCACATAAGATGTGATGGAATAAAAATATAGTTTCAGGGGAGGAACCTGATAATGTTGTCGATGAAGAAGGGGATGCCTTGGGCATCCCCAAGCTTAGACGCTTGAGTCTTCTTAGAATATGCAGGGGTGAACCACCGGGGCATCCCCAAGCTTAGAGCTTTCACTCTCCTTGATCATGTTGCATCATACTCCTCTCTTGATCCTTGAAAACTTCCTCCACACCAAACTCGAAACAACTTATTAGAGGGTTAGTGCACAATAAAAATTAACATATTCAGAGGTGACACAATCATTCTTAACACTTCTGGACATTGCATAATGCTACTGGACATTAGTGGATCAAAGAATTTCATCCAACATAGCAAAAGAGGCAATGCGAAATAAAAGGCAGAATCTATCAAAACAGAACAGTTCTTATTGACGAATTTTAAAATGGCATCAGACTTGCTCAAATGAAAATGCTCAAATTGAATGAAAGTTGCGTACATATCTGAGGATCACTCACGTAAATTGGCTTAATTTTCTGAGCTACCTACAGGGAGGTAGACCCAGATTCGTGACAGCAAAGAAATCTGGAACTGCGCAGTAATCCAAATCTAGTACTTACTTTTCTATCAACGGCTTTACTTGGCACAACAAAACACAAAACTAAGATAAGGAGAGGTTGCTACAGTAGTAAACAACTTCCAAGACACAAAATAAAAACAAAGTACTGTAGGTAAAAACATGGGTTGTCTCCCATAAGCGCTTTTCTTTAACGCCTTTCAGCTAGGCGCAGAAAGTGTGTATCAAGTATTATCAAGAGATGAAGTGTCAACATCATAATTTGTTCTCATAATAGAATCAAAAGGTACCTTCATTCTCTTTCTAGGGAAGTGTTCCATACCTTTCTTGAGAGGAAATTGATATTTTATATTACCTTCCTTCATATCAATGATAGCACCAACAGTTCGAAGAAAAGGTCTTCCCAATATAATGGGACAAGATGCATTGCATTCAATATCCAAGACAACAAAATCAACGGGGACAAGGTTATTGTTAACGGTAATGCGAACATTATCAACTTTCCCCAAATGTTTCTTTGTAGAATGATCAGCAAGATTAACATCCAAATAACAATTTTTCAGCGGTGGCAAGTCAAGCATATTATAAATTTTCTTAGGCATAACAGAAATACTTGCACCAAGATCACATAAAGCATTACAATCAAAATCTTTAACCTTCATCTTAATGATGGGCTCCCAACCATCCTCTAGCTTTTTAGGAATAGAGGCTTCGCGCTCTAGTTTCTCTTCTCTAGCTTTTATGAGAGCATTTGTAATATGATGCGTGAAAGCCAAATTTATAGCACTAGCATTAGGACTTTTAGCAAGTTTTTGCAAGAACTTTATAACTTCAGAGATGTGGCAATCATCAAAATTCAAACCATTATAATCTAAAGCAATGGGATCATCATCCCCAATGTTGGAAAAATTTCAGCAGTTTTATCACAGTGCAGTTTCAAAGTAGTTTTAGCAGTTTCAGGCAGTTTCTCGCGCTTTGCATTAGAAGTGGAAACATTGCTAACACCAATTCTTTTATTATTATTAGTAGGAGGTGCAGCAACATGTGTAGCATTAGCATTACAAGTGGTGGTAATAGTCCAAACTTTAGCTACATTCTTCTCTTTAGCTAGTTTTTCATTTTCTTCTCTATCCCACCTAGCACGCAGTTCAGCCATTAATCTTATATTCTCATTAATTCTAACTTGGATGGCATTTGCTGTAGTAGTAATTTTATCATCTAAATCCTCAGGTTTAGCAGCCATTTTATTAATTAAAGAAGATTGTGATGCAGACATGTATGAGATTCGGTTTTCAGCATTAGCAAGTTTAGTTTGCAACCCCGAGATCTCCCTATTCAGATTTTCAAGTTGATTCCCTATATTCTTCAACAAGGTAGATTGCTCATTCATAGTTTTGGTAAACAATTTATTTTGCTCATATTGTGATTGCATAAAGCTCTTAGTGGATCTTTCAATTTCTAGCATCTTCTCTTCATTAGGTGAAACATATCGACCATGAGAATTACCATTAGCAGGATATGGCCTAGAATCATTGTAATTGTTATTTTTAATGAAATTCACATCAACATATTCTTTTTGAGCAACCAATGACGCTAACGGAACATTATTAGAATTAACATTAGGCCTACCATTCACAAGCATAGACATAATAGCATCAATCTTATCACTCAAGGAAGAGGTTTCTTCGACAGAATTTACCTTCTTACCTTGTGGAGCTCTTTCCGTGTGCCATTCAGAGTAGTTGATCATCATATTATCAAGAAGCTTTGTTGCTTCACCAAGAGTGATGGACATAAAGGTACCTCCAGCAGCTGAATCCAATAAATTCCGTGAAGAAAAATTTAGTCCTGCATAGAAGGTTTGGATGATCATCCAAGTAGTCAGTCCATGGGTTGGGCAATTTTTAACCAGAGATTTCATTCTTTACCAAGCTTGAGCAACATGTTCAGTATCTAATTGTTTAAAATTCATTATGCTACTCCTCAAAGATATAATTTTAGCAGGGGGATAATATCTACCAATAAAGGCATCCTTGCATTTAGTCCATGAATCAATACTATTCTTAGGCAGAGATAGCAACCAATCTTTAGCTCTTCCTCTTAATGAGAAAGGGAACAATTTTAATTTTATAATGTCACCATCTACATCCTTATACTTTTGCATTTCACATAATTCAACAAAATTATTGAGATGGGCAGCAGCATCATCAGAACTAACACCAGAAAATTGCTCTCGCATAACAAGATTCAGTAAAGCAGGTTTAATTTCAAAGAATTCTGCTGTAGTAGCAGGTGGAGCAATAGGTGTGCATAAGAAATCATTATTATTTGTGGTTGTGAAGTCACACAACTTAGTATTTTCAGGGTTGGCCATTTTAGCAACAGTAAATAAAGCAAACTAGATAAAGTAAATGCAAGTAACTAATTTTTTTGTGTTTTTGATATAGCAAACAAGATAGCAAATAAAGTAAAACTAGCAACTAATTTTTTTGTATTTTGATTTAGTGCAGCAAACAAAGTAGTAAATAAAACTAAGCAAGACAAAAACAAAGTAAAGAGATTGAGAAGTGGAGACTCCCCTTGCAGCGTGTCTTGATCTCCCCGGCAACGGCGCCAGAAATCTAGCTTGATGGCGTGTAACTCACACGTTCGTTGGGAACCCCAAGAGGAAGGTATGATGCGCACAGCAGCAAGTTTTCCCTCAGAAAGAAAACAAGGTTTAATCGAACCAGTAGGAGTCAAGAAGCACGTTGAAGGTTGATGGCGGCGGGATGTAGTGCGGCGCAACACCAGGGATTCCGGCGCCAACGTGGAACCTGCACAACACAACCAAAGTACTTTGCCCCAACGAAACAGTGAGGTTGTCAATCTCACCGGCTTGCTGTAACAAAGGATTAACCGTATTGTGTGGAAGATGATTGTTTGCAGAAAAACAAGAAAAACAAAAGATTGCAAGAGATTGTATTTCAGTAAAGAGAATTGGACCGGGGTCCACAGTTCACTAGAGGTGTCTCTCCCATAAGACAAACAGCATGTTGGGTGAACAAATTACAGTTGGGCAATTGACAAATAAAGAGAGCATGACCATGCACATACATATCATGATGAGTATAGTGAGATTTAATTGGGCATTACGACAAAGTACATAGACCGCCATCCAACTGCATCTATGCCTAAAAAGTCCACCTTCAGGTTATCATCCGAACCCCTTCCAGTATTAAGTTGCAAAGCAACAGACAATTGCATTAAGTATGGTGCGTAATGTAATCAACAACTACATCCTTAGACATAGCATCAATGTTTTATCCCTAGTGGCAACAGCACAACACAACCTTAGAACTTTCATCACATCGTCCCAGGTGTCAATGCGAGCATGAACCCACTATCGAGCATAAATACTCCCTCTTGGAGTTACTAGCATCAACTTGGCCAGAGCATCTACTAATAACGGAGAGCATGCAAGATCATAAACAACACATAGACATAGCTTTGATAATCAACATAACAAGTATTCTCTATTCATCGGATCCCAACAAACGCAACATATAGAATTACAGATAGATGATCTTGATCATGTTAGGCAGCTCACAAGATCCGACAATGATAGCACAATGGGGAGAAGACAACCATCTAGCTACTGCTATGGACCCATAGTCCAGGGGTAGACTACTCACACATCACTCCGGAGGCGACCATGGCGGCGTAGAGTCCTCCGGGAGATGATTCCCCTCTCCGGCAGGGTGCCGGAGGCGATCTCCTGGATCCCCCGAGATGGGATCGGCGTTGGCGGCGTCTCTGGAAGGTTTTCCGTATCGTGGCTCTCGGTACTGGGGGTTTCGTCACGGAGGCTTTAAGTAGGCGGAAGGGCAAGTCAGGAGGGGGCACAGGGGCCCCACACCATAGGCCGGCGCGGCCAGGGGGGGGGGGGCCGCGCCGCCCTAGGGTTTGGGCACCCTGTGGCCCCACTTCGTTTCGTCTTCGGACTTCTGGAAGCTTCGTGGCAAAATAGGCCCCTGGGCGTTGATTTCGTCCAATTCCGAGAATATTTCCTTACTAGGATTTCTGAAACCAAAAACAGCAGAAACAAAGAATCGGCACTTCGGCATCTTGTTAATAGGTTAGTTCCAGAAAATGCACGAATATGACATAAAGTGTGCATAAAACATGTAGATAACATCAATAATGTGGCATGGAACATAAGAAATTATCGATACGTCGGAGACGTATCACATACCTTCCTACTACATGGTATTTTCCGCCATTCCAAAATAAATTGCTTGAGTGCTACCTTTAAAATTCCATCATTCACCTTTGCAATATATAGCTCATGGGACAAATAGCTTAAAAACTATTGTGGTATTGAATATGTACTTATGCACTTTATCTCTTATTAAGTTGCTTGTTGTGCGATAACCATGTTCACTGGGGACGCCATCAACTACTCTTTGTTGAATTTCATGTGAGTTGCTATGCATGTTCGTCTTGTCTGAAGTAAGAGAGATCTACCACCTTATGGTTAAGCATGCATATTGTTAGAGAAGAACATTGGGCCGCTAACTAAAGCCATGATCCATGGTGGAAGTTTCAGTTTTGGACATATATCCTCAATCTCATATGAGAAAATTATTAATTGTTGTTACATGCTTATGCATAAAAGAGGAGTCCATTATCTGTTGTCTATGTTGTCCCGGTATGGATGTCTAAGTTGAGAATAATCAATAGCGAGAAATCCAATGCGAGCTTTCTCCTTAGACCTTTGTACAGGCGGCATAGAGGTACCCCTTTGTGACACTTGGTTAAAACATGTGCATTGTGATGATCCGGTAGTCCAAGCTAATTAGGACAAGGTGCGGGCACTATTAGTATACTATGCATGAGGCTTGCAACTTGTAAGATATAATTTACATGATACATATGCTTTATTACTACCGTTGACAAAATTGTTTCATGTTTTCAAAATCAAAGCTCTAGCACAAATATAGCAATCGATGCTTTTCCTCTATGGAGGACCATTCTTTTACTTTCATTGTTGAGTCAGTTCACCTATTTCTCTCCACCTCAAGAAGCAAACACTTGTGTGAACTGTGCATTGATTCCTACATACTTGCATATTGCACTTATTATATTACTCTATGTTGACAATATCCATGAGATATACATGTTATGAGTTGAAAGCAACCGCTGAAACTTAATCTTCCTTTGTGTTGCTTCAATGCTTTTACTATGAATTATTGCTTTATGAGTTAACTCTTATGCAAGACTTATTGATGCTTGTCTTGAAGTACTATTCATGAAAAGTCTTTGCTTTATGATTCACTTGTTTACTCATGTCATATACATTGTTTTGATCGCTGCATTCACTACATATGCTTTACAAATAATATGATCAAGGTTATGATGGCATGTCACTCCAGAAATTATCTTTGTTATCGTTTTACCTGCTCGGGACGAGCAGAACTAAGCTTGGGGATGCTGATACGTCTCCAATGTATCGATAATTTCTTATGTTCCATGCCACATTATTGATGTTATCTACATGTTTTATGCACACTTTATGTCATATTCGTGCATTTTTAGAACTAACCTATTAACAAGATGCCGAAGTGCCGATTCTTTGTTTTCTGCTGTTTTTGGTTTCAGAAATCCTAGTAACGAAATATTCTCGGAATTGGACGAAATCAACGCCCAGGGTCCTATTTTGCCACGAAGCTTCCAGAAGACCGAAGAGGAGACGAAGTGGGGCCACGAGGCGGCCAGACTACAGGGCGGCGCGGCCTAGGTCTTGGCCGCGCGGCCCTGTCATCTGGGCCCCTCGTGTGGCCCCCTGACCTGCCCTTCCGCCTACTTAAAGCCTCCGTCGCGAAACCCCCAGTACCGAGAGCCACGATACGGAAAACCTTCCAGAGACGCCGCCGCCAATCCCATCTCGGGGGATTCAGGAGATCGCCTCCGGCACCCTGCCGGAGAGGGGAATCATCTCCCGGAGGACTCTACGCCGCCATGGTCGCCTCCGGAGTGATGTGTGAGTAGTCTAGCCCTGGACTATGGGTCCATAGCAGTAGCTAGATGGTTGTCTTCTCCCCATTGTGCTTAATTGTCGGATCTTGTGAGCTGCCTAACATGATCAAGATCATCTATCTGTAATTCTATATGTTGCGTTTGTTGGGATCCGATGAATAGAGAATACTTGTTATGTTGATTATCAAAGTTATGTCTATGTGTTGTTTATGATCTTGCATGCTCTCCGTTATTAGTAGATGCTCTGGCCAAGTTGATGCTAGTAACTCTAAGAGGGAGTATTTATGCTCGATAGTGGGTTCACGTCTCCGTGAATCTGGAGGGGTGACAAGAACCTCTAAGGTTATGGATGTGCTGTTGCCACTAGGGATAAAACATTGGTGCTATGTTCAAGGATGTAGTCACTGATTACATTACGCGCAATACTTAATGCAATTGTCTGTTGTTAGCAACTTAATACTAGAGGGGGTTCGGATGATAACCTGAAGGTGGACTTTTTAGGCATAGATGCATGCTGGATAGCGGTCTATGTACTTTGTCGTAATGCCCAATTAAATCTCACTATACTCATCATAATATGTATGTGCATGGTCATGTCCTCTTTATTTGTCAATTGCCCAACTGTAATTTGTTCACCCAACATGCTGTTTATCTTATGGGAGAGACACCTCTAGTGAACTGTGGACCCCGGTCCAATTCTCTATACTGAAATACAATCTACTGCAATAATGTTCTACTGTTTTTCTGCAAACAATCATCATCCACACTATACATCTAATCCTTTGTTACAGCAAGCCGGTGAGATTGACAACCTCACTGTTTCGTTGGGGCAAAGTACTTTGGTTGTGTTGTGCAGGTTCCATGTTGGCGCCGGAATCCCTGGTGTTGCGCCGCACTACATCCCGCCGCCATCAACCTTCAACGTGCTTCTTGGCTCCTACTGGTTCGATAAACCTTGGTTTCATACTGAGGGAAAACTTGCCGCTGTACGCATCACACCTTCCTCTTGGGGTTCCCAACGGACGCGTGCTGTACGCGTATCACTTACCCGGGCCGGAACTGGGAATTTTCGATACGGGCCGGCTATTTTACGAGACCTGATAAACACTGCAAAAGCGCCGAAACACGTATTCCAGCGGTTATTTTACAGGTTTCGGCGTTTTAGGGGGCATGTTAGATATGCTCTAAGTTCTAAGTCCTGGTGGTGCTCTTCGGTAGTACTCTACGACATGCACATAACAAAACAAAACTAACATATAAGTTCACATGGACTTCCGCGAATGAAAAGGAGAAAAAACTTCTGGAACATGAATTAAACTTCTGGTGGTGCATATAAGTTCCTGGTGGTGCACTATGCTTCCAAGGCCCGTGAATTAGGGGTTGTTTGGTTCTATCCACATTTTGTCAAGCCAAAGTTTGGCAATTTGCCATGTATTTGGTTCTTGCCACATTTTGAAGGTGCCGCATTTTACTATTCATATGATCCACCTGTCATAGAGTGCATTTTTGTCAACTTTTATCACACTTTGTGGGTTCTAAAATCCAAGCCACACTTGCCAAAGTTAGGCTTGGCAAAGTGTGGTTAGAAACCAAACGGGCCCTTAAACTTCTGGAACACTAATCAGCTATATGTGCTTGCAATATTAGGAAATTTCGTTAGAACAGTTAAAATTTGAGATTTTGGTGTAATTATCATCCTATTTCACATGGCGAAATTTTGTACATTGAAGCAATATCTACCCACACAAGCAGTTTGATATGCCGAAAACAAACTAGTTAATTCTTTTTGTATCAAAACAAAACTGAGTTTTAATGTAATAAAAATAAAGTTGTGACGCAAGCAAAATTAAATAATACTGGGACAGAGAACCAACCCGAGGTTGGGTGGTTAGGAGGGTAGTTGTACCCCTAGCCTACTAGAGTTCTGGTATATATTCATTTAGTGGGAAACGACGTTTCCGTCGATAACGATGCGGCTGTGATGACTTCGTCAATTTCAAGATTCAACCCGTCGGCTCAGTCTTTCAGAGGTGCTCATACATTTAGGGTGTGCATGTGTGCGTTCATAAGGGTGAGTGTATGCGCGTGTATGTAATGGATGAGCATCCACACATGCATATGGCAGAAATGCATAATGAGAGCAAGTGGATTGAGACTTTTACCAAGTAATAGCTGCCATCTCCAGGGACTCGTCTAAAGAAACCATACTTTTTACTGAGTAGTTGTGTAGTGTTAGGATCACCAAGTTAGAAGAACTGAAGTTAATAGTATCCTATACATAACTAAAGAACAGTATACATGAATATACCATGATCTTTTCAGTGATGATGTCATTATCAAAATTGTCCAAAGTCAGAACAAGTTCCTACAAAACCGACAAAATCATTATCACAGAGATATGCCAAATAATCCAATAAACCTTTAGTACATCAATCAGCCAATAAATCTTGGAGGTCCATAAATTTGCATTTTTTTTACTAGACAAAAATTTGTCCCATTATTTCACATAGTAGGTATCAAGAGATGTTCATAGTGAGAATCATATGAGTTGCACCTGTTTTATATAATTTATAATTCAAGAAGAACACAATCTAAAGTAGCTAAAAAAAGCATGTTCAGTATAGAGTTGCAGTTTCACACCTTATGACCAAGCTTGGATCTACTGTCGGAAACCCCTCTGCTGTCATCATTCTCAGTGAGCATCTAGAGATAATTGGTGGCAATAAGGCATGATCAGATCATGGAGCAAAAGGCGTCGACATCATGGAGCAAAAGGCATTCCTCCAGGACCTGGTCCGAGGATGCTTTGAGAAGCGGTTCGTGCAATAACGCGACCTCGGCCAGGTAACCAAACGGGCCAAAAAAAGCTGGGCCGATGCGAGCCAAGGGGCAGGCAGGCTACCAAACGTGGCCCAATTGATCCTTCATTTTTTTGTGAAACACAATACAATCAAAGACGCTCACACATACGCGCACACACTCACCCCTATGAACGCACACACGCACACCCCTACCCCTATGAGCACCTCCGAGAGGCTGCATCGAAGATCTGATCCGACGGGTCTTGAGATTGACGAAGTCACCATAGGCACCTCGCTGTCAACAGGAACGTCGCCTCCCACTGAAGAATATTCCGCCTTTATGAGATACCAAAGTGTCAAATCCGGGATTTGAACTCTGGTGGGCTGAGGGTGCTACTACCCTCCTAAGCATCCAACCACAAGTTGGTTCTCTTGATCCTTCGTTCTGAGATGGGGCTCACGAGACATGAAAGTACAACAACAATTGTTTGACATGCTGAAACGTTTTAATTTATTGACTGTAGTTAAGCTTGCGTATTTAGCTAGTTTTCGAGATGCAAATTTCTCGAGTGCAAAGAATTTCCTAGAGAAAAAATGACTGACTCGAACAAATAATAATTCTGATACTCATAATTGTATCAATGAAAATCGTCTGCAAAAGAATTTTACAACTAAAATTCCTAACAGTTGGTCAGTTTCCTGGGAAGCCTCGAGAAACTAGAAGCTCATATATAACCCCCTCCACGCCTATAAATTCTGCCCCCGTCCTTCAGCGGTTCACACGAACAACACCTGTACACACAATTCTTGGAAATCTCAAGGGGAGAAAGAAAAGACTCCAAGAAATGGGGTGTAAGCTGTCAAGGGCCGGGGAGGGCCCGGGATGTGACAAGGCCGCAGCCGCGGCCGCTGGAACCTCCAGCGATTGCGGAGACGCAGCTACACGGCGGTCGGCGTTGCTGACGCCGTCGACTTCACCTCCCCCAGCGCCGACGCCTTCGTCGCCTTCGCCTCCCCCAGCGCCGACGCCTTCGTCGACTTCGCCTCCCGCAGCGCCGACGCCTTCGTCGCCGACGGCTTCCTCGCCCTCGCCGTCGACATCTTCGCCTTCGCCTTCGCGTCCGCAGTCCCCGAGTCCGACGCCTTCGTCGCTATTATCTGCTGATGAGGTTAGGCTCTTGTTCTTGCATTCTTGGCTGATTTCTGTTATGTCCCCTTCGCAACTCCTTCTTGCATTCTTGGTGATTTACGCCTCCGCAGTCCTCAACATCGACGCCTTCGTCGACATCATCTACTGACGAGGTTAGGCTCTCGTTCTTTCTTGCATCCCCTTTTGCTGGCCCTGTTCCGTTCTTGGTCGATTCTGTAATATTTGATCCGATTGCCCACAACCCTTTCCCCCCGCCCCGGAATCTTTATCTATTTTTCTGCCGTGTGTGATTCGTTGATCCTCTGGTTTTAACACTGGAAAAATGGCGATTACAGGAAGACCTATGGGAAGAGGAGTTCCTACAGTCTATTGAAATCACGCACCCTCAGGTATGAATCTTGGCTGCAGAAAAGGGACTGTTCTCTCCTCAACCTCGAATCTTTATTGACGGTTCCTGATTATTTATGGTACCTGTTGATGAACTGCATCTTGCTGGATCCTCTGATCCAAGTGTGCAAGCTATGAACCTCGGTTCTTTGAAATTGGTTGGAACTGTAAGATTTAGATACTGTGGTTTCAGCTACTGAAAAATGTTCATCACAGGAAGACGAACGGGGGGAGGAGCAGGAAGTTGATCCATTTCTGGAGTCTCTTGGCACCACTCATCTGACTAGCACACGCTCTCAAGTATGAATGATTCACCCCCTTTATTGACTCTTTAAGCTCGTTAATTAGACTTGTCCAATTAGAAATGCTCAACCTAATATAGTCTGAATGTTAGCTCATATTTACTCCATGATCTGATCATGCCTTATTGCCACCTTTCAATTATCTCTAGATGATCACCGAGAATGATGACAGTGGAGGGGTTTCCAACAGTAGATTCAAGCTTGGTCATAAGGTGTGAAACTGCAACTCTATACTGAACATGCTTTTTTTAGCTACTTTAGATTGTGTTCTTCTTGAATTGTAAATTTTATAAAACAGGTGCAACTCAGATGATTCTCACTATCAACACCTGTGAAATAATGGGACAAACTTTTGTCTAGTAAAAAAAAATGCAAATTCGTGGACCTCCAATATTTATTGGCTGATTGATGTACTAAAGTTTTATTGGATTATTTGGCATATCTCTGTGATCATGATTTTGCTGGTTTTATAGGAACTTGTTCTGACTTTGGACAATTATGATAATGACATCATCACTGAAAAGATCATGGTATATTCATGTATACTATTCTTTAGTTATGTATACGATACTATTAACTTCAGTTCTTCTAACTCCGTGATCCAACACTACACAGCTACTCAGTAAAAAGTATGGTTTCTTTAGACGAGTCCCTGGAGATGGCAGCTGTTTTTACAGAGCTTTCATTTTCAATTACTTGGTAACAGTCTCAATCCACTTGCTCTCATTATGCATTTCTGCCATATGCATGTGTGGACGCTAGAAATAATTGATGTTTAAACAGGAGAATACTGTAGAAATAAAGGATGATGACAATCGCAAGACAGAAGCTGCCCGCCTCAGACAGCGTGTTGAAACATACATGCTAGCTTGTTATCGTTACGACGAAGACTTACTGCCTGCTTTTTGTGTATGTATTACTCAATTCTCAGCTTAGAACACATTTATTCAATTTTTCCAGTGTGTATATTCTTTTCAGACAACTCCATTGAGTTTCAGATACAACTATAATTGGCGTTGGCTCATTGTCTAGCAAACTGACAGTCCTTTAAAACGCTTTGCCTTCGGGTAGCACATACATACCATAAGTGGGTCGAGTCTACATTATATGTACTTGTAAATTACATGTATGCTTTGCATGCTCCATAGATCAAACATAAATGTTATACATAAATTTTCCATCTATCACAGAAAACAAAAGACTGTATATGCTGGATATGGTTACCATTTATCATGGGATTGTCCCTTTTGCTACTTTGCATAGTGTTCAGTTATTTCGAATTTACAGGTTCTGCTACATTAGTAGACTGACTGAAGTCAAAGATTCTTGTACGTTACTACAAATGCATTTCAAACAAAATAGAGTTGGCGTTTTTAACACTGTATCTGAGCACTCTTCTGTTTGGGATCCTTTACAGTCATTTGCACAATTCCCAAATAACTTAGTTTACTATGCTCGATACTGGTTAAGATTTGTTGCATTTGGTTTCCCTTACAATATATGTTGAATAATCACTTAATTTGCTAAATTTATGTTTGCAGGGATTTGAATCTGTGGTTAGCTTAATTGAACAGGGGTATGGTTAAACCATCCTGAGAATTTCAAGCTATATCTACAACATAAACCAATTCTTTCTGATTGAGTCCTCACTGTTAAAACCTTTCTGTTTTGTAGCCTTGCTGCCGGAGAACTATATCACATGGAGATGACCGAACATGTCACATCACAAAGTGAGGATTCTTAATGATTATTATTATGTTGTCTATTTCAGGAAATAACAGAACTTTGTTGTTCAGTATTGCCCCTCCTCAGGTCGCTGACTGAGATTGAGATACGCATGAGCGAAGACTACTACCATGCTTTTCTTCCAGGAGACTATGAATCAGTTTCTGAGGTTAGGCGGATTGTGACCTGACACCATCCACCCAATAATAATAATAATAAATCTTCTTGAGTAACTTCTGCAATGCTTTTTTGGAGGAGGTTATGAATCAGTTTTTGAGGTTAGACTAATTGTGACATGACACCATCCACCAAAACAAAAAAATCTTGTTGAGTAACTGTGATATGTTTATTGTGTGTCTATGCTCACGCTTTAGAAATTTTCATTGCATTGATACTGATGAAATCTTATTAGCAGAGACTATTTCTTGAAATTTGCTTTTAAATTCTGAAACTTTAAAACTTCATTACTATGCTATGATTTCGGCTATTCGCCAATTGTTGGGAATATTCTTGGAGAGCAAAGTTCTTTTTGGAAAGCTTATTTGATATTCTGAAATACCAGGGGGAAAACAGGGTGTCTTTTTTGTCCTCGCCACTCTTGTATTCTGAAAAGTTTGCTATGTTAGTTAATTTCTTGAATTAGTTCGTCGTTTTCGTTGTCGATCTTCCATTATCCACACTGTTCAGAAGTGGAGGAATTGATCTATCTCTATATTATAGAAATTTATTCAGCACAAAATATTTTTGGAACTACATCAACTAAAATTTACAACTCTTTTGCTTGTGTTTTTTTAAACAGCTTTGCATATGGGAAGTGCGTGCTGAGGACGGCGAAGCCAACCATATGCAGATCAGAGCGCTTGTAGATGCACTAGGCATCCCTCTCATCCTGGAAAATCTTGATGGAAGCTCGCCTGTAAGGCTTAATCCGCATCACATCTACCCTAGTCAAGAATCTAAAGCAGAAGAATTGGAGCAGTCAATTGATAGTGATGATACCACAACACCCATGGCCCATGTTGAGCGTGAGGGGTCTAGAAACTTGTCGCCGGCAGAAAGAAGGAGGTTAGTGACCTTATTATATAGGCCTGGGCACTATGATATCATTTATCCGAAATAGAACTATCCATGGAAGATGACTCTGGTCTGTAACACTTCTGATTGAATGATATTGCGCTATATCTCTAGGCTAGACATTTATATTTGATTTTGGATCTTGACACTTGTCCTGCTGCTGCCTGAGTTTATAGACCTACTGCATTTGTCTCCTTCATTTTGTAAGAGCATCCGTCTCTGTTTGTGGCATGACGTGTTGTGGAGAGTGGATTTTCAGCAGGCTGCTATGGCACATGATCAGGGGTGTTAAAACCGTCTTGAACACCCCTACACAGGATGATGCACATACTAAAATTTGGCTTCTCAATCTGAATAAGTTGAAATGTGTACAAAATAAACAACTTTCTGTAGCAATTTGTACATTATTTTTCCAAACAGTTGATATGCTTGTTGCTGAAAAATATGATGTCATATTTTACTGAAAATGACATGCATTATAATGTTGCACAACGTCTGTAGTATATTGTTGATCATGATACAATGTCACAGAAGTGCATGCGGACAAATATGGGGGGTGGGGGAATCAAACAATAGAACTTTGTTCACCGAACTATAAGCTTTTCTTTAGAAAAACATCACTGTTGTTGCTCTTGCTAAAGTTTACTCGAGCTTTCGAAGAGGCTTTACCACCTCTGCATATCAGGTCTTTTTCATTGTTGACATCGTGGTCGCTCCAGTTAGCTGCAGCATGATAAAATATCTGCATGTTGTTGAGAGATTTTGCTCCTGCCAGAATGAACCTGGCAAACTCTACCTCTGTTTCGGTCCCACAATACCCTTCAAGTATCACATATTTTAGATGCTTTTTGAGGCAGATAACTGTATTAGCTGCTGGTAACCGCCTCTGTGCATGCGCCTTTTTATCCTTATTTGAGCAGAAGAAGTTGTAGCGCTGCATGTAGCAAAGGAGTAGCAAGACAAGTTAACCATCAATGAGCCAAACTTACAGTGAAAAGTCTGTTTATGAAAAATTGAAGGTTAATTGATTACCCAAATCTCAAGAGTCTGCAAAGACGGGAATAAATTTAACATGTGTACCACCTTCCCCAGCTCCTCGATATCGCTAAACTTCATGGAGAGTTTCAGTGTTGTTACGATGGGGATCGACCTCTGCATAAAGGGGGAAAAATGACAGTCAATACCATGATATATTTACAGAGTAGAGATACATTAGCTGTCTTCAGTTGTGACAAAATAAAATCTAAAATAAACAAGCAAAAAAATTCGTAAAAACGCAAAAGGCATTGCACTTAGATGCATTGATAGAAAAAAAAAGAGCCTTCAATGGAATTCCAAAAAAAAGGTCTTGAAACCGGCCGGAAGAGAATCAGTGCATGAATTAAATACTCAGACGAAAATAGTAGAGAGGCGTACGTACCTTAGGCATAATCCTGAAGCACGGCGAGTCCAGCGTGTCAAGTGCAATGCCAACCGACGTCCGGGATTTACAGGGCATGGCAGCTTGGTTGATGATGGCAGGATAGAGCTGCCAAATATCGGCATGCCAGAGCTGGAGGCTTTGGAGATTGGGCGTGCCCCTGAAGGAGATCTCCCGGATGGGGACGTGCGGCGACCCGATGGTGACCCGGAGGAGGGTGCCAGAGCGGGGGGCGAAGCGACGGAGCTCATGAACCCGGATGAGGTGCAGCTCCCGCAGCGCCGGGCAGCCGGCGATCAGGCGGTGCAGCCCCGCGTCGCCGATCACCACGGAGGACAGGTGCAGGACGACCAAGCTAGGGAAGGTGCATGGTCCGTCGGTCGTGCGGGGGTGGAGCTTGCACCAGCGAAGCTCAAGATGGCGGAGCGCGGTGCCCGGGCCGGCGCCCGTGCTGGCGCGCAGGAGGTTCGCGGGAAGCATTGGCCGGGGGCCGTCGCGAGCGAACCTGATGACGAGGCTGCCATCGACGCGCCTACCTTCTAGGGCATGCAGCCACGGGAGGGTCGTTTCGTCTTTGAGGGTGTCCACGTGGAAGCGGCGGATCCGAACGGCGCTGTGGGAGGAGAGGGCACCCGAGATTAGCCGCCCACCGCCAGGGGAGTGATCGCCGACGTCGAGCTCGAGCGGCAGCGAAGGCCAGAGAGGCCGCCAGCGGCGGGAGAGCGCCATGGTAGCGGCCGCGTTCTTGACGGGGAGGAGAGACACGATGCTGCCCAACACGCAGTCCGGGAGAAGGCTGATGTGGTCCTGCTCCATGTCCATCGTCCTCGTCCTGCTGTGAACTAATTTTCTCAAAGCTTCCATTGGCTTTTATAACCATGTTAAGATTCCGACCCGATCATATCTCGGAAAGAGAGCAAGTCCGAAACTAAACCGTCCAAAACTCTCGGGCATCACTAGCAATCGGCCTCCGATATCTAGCTTCCATCGGACTAGTCTCTGGATAGGAAGCAGGATTGACGTCAGATTTTTAGCGAGGCCCCGCTCGATTCTTTCCTTGAAACAAGGACCCGATGGCATGCCTCTGATAATAAATGCTCCTGTAATTCACATCCTCTTCTTTCAAGCTCCAACGCACAACAATGGTGTTATACATATTTTGTACCATATACATAGAGTATGGTGTAGTACTCCAACTCTGTACATACCCTTTTGTATTCAGCCACCATAGGGGCTTTTCCTATCCAATATAAGTATATAACACGAAGCACGAGCCCTCAACCGGGCATCGTTTCCCTGCACGCTAACATGGTACATGGTAATCATAGCGATCTTCTTCTCATATAGCCGCCGCCTGTGAAACCGATCTACAAGCCAGATTTTTTTGTCGTCGATGTGATCTGTTGATCACCGCCGCCACCACAACCTACAAATTCTCTGCCACCGCCGTGATCTCGTGATCGCCACCGCCACAACCAACAAAACCACAACCTACAAATCCTCTGCCGCCGCCGTGATCGCCATCGCCGCCACAACCAACGAAAACAATCTCTCAACCGCCGTGATGTGTTGATTGCCGCTGCCGCCAGCCCAACAAACACCTACAAAAACAATCCCCACACCCTCCCTCCCGACCATTCGATGGCGTCCTCCTCGACTGCTTCCTCGGCGGTCATTGGTGCTCCGCCTGCTATCAAGTTGAAGCGCGAGAACTATCTGTACTGGAAGGCACATGTTCTGCCCGCTCTCCATGGCGCTCGTGTCATGAGGCTTCTCGAAGGCTCCGACCGCTCCCCACCAGAAGAATTGGAGGTTGAAGACGACAATAAGAAAACCGTGAAGCTGTCGAACCTGGCCTATGACACTTGGATTGCCAGAGATCAGCAAGTTGCGAGCTACCTCGTCAACTCTTTGAGCGAGGATGTTCTAGCTCATGTGTTTGGTCTTGAGCATGCTGCAGATATCTGGGCGCTCTTACTGATCTTTTCTCCATGCAGTCTAAGGCCCGAGTCAATTTTCTGCATTAGAGCTCTTGCCAATACAAAAAAGGAGGCTATGACAGTGGATCAGTTCATCTCCAAGATGCGTGGGTTCGTGTCTGAGCTTGTCGCCGCTGGAAAACGAGTTGATGATGACAAGCTCAAAGACTACATCCTTAATGGGCTCGACGAGGACTACAACTCACTCGTCGCCTCCATCAATGTTGTCCCAAGTACCACCCTAAACGAGATGTGTTCTCAGCTCAAGGCGTTTGATATGCGTCAGACTATGCTCACTGCCTCGGGACAGCACACAAGCACATTTGTCTGTGCCAACCTTGTAGCTTGTGGAGGAAGCACTGACAGGCATCCACCACGGGATGATGCGCGTGGTCGCCTAGACTAGCGCCCAGACCAGCGTCGCCGTGATGATACTCGTCGCCGTGATGACACCTACCACCGTGATGACACCTACCACCGCGATGGCTACCGCCGCAATGATAACTACCATCGGCGTGATGATGGTTATCCGGGCCGTCGTGATGTGTACCAAGGTCGCCGTGATGATGGTTACCAAGGTCATCGTGATGATCAGCGCCGTCCACCTCAAGGAGGTCATGGGCGTGGGCGCACCCCCTCCCCTTGGCAAGACGTGATGTGCCAAATCTGCGATAAGGATGGCCACCCCGCCAACGAATGTTGGTGGCGTTATGCTGATTAAGATGATGGTAATGATTCTGAAGAAAAGGGGGCTTATGGTGTTGATACCAAGTGGTACATGGATTCTGGTGCCACAAATCACATTACTGGAGAGTTAAACAAACTGACCACCTGTGACACCTACAATGGCCGTGATCAAGTTCATAATGTGAGTGGAAAAGGTATGCCCATTTACACATGTTGGCCATTCAGTTTTTCATACCCCTCATAGCTCCATTCATCTTCACAATATTCCACATGTTCCTAGTGCTTCGAAAAATTTACTTTCCACACATAAAATTGCTCTTGATAATCATGCCTTTGTTGACTTTCACCATTTTTTTTCTTGATTAAGTATCAAGTCACGAAGAAAATTATGTTTAGAGGTCATCATGGTGGTTTATATCCTTTAGTCCTCTAGTGCTAGTCTCCACGGGGTCTCCCAAGCACGCCTTCATCACCATCAAGCCTTCATCCTCTACGTGGCATTGCCGCCTCAGCCACCCTTCATACTTTATTGTTCAACAAGTTTTTAGGAAGCATAAATTATCGCATTCGCCATAAATAACTCCTTACATATGTGATCCTTGCTAACAAGCCAAGAGCCATCATCTACCATATCCGGTCTCCACTGGTGTTTCTACTGTACCCTTGGAACAAGTCTTTTCTGATGTATGGGGTCATGCCCCTCCCTCTGTTGGCAAACACTTATATTATGTAAGCTTCATCGATGATTATAGTAAATTTACTTGGATTTATTTTCTCAAGAAATGCTCTGATGTTTTCCAAGTGATGTGGGCATTACCCTTCGGGTACCCGACATTAGTCTAACTCCTCCGGCCCAACTAGGGGCCCATGAAAATTGCCCAACAACCAAGGTGGACCCGCACGTCGGTTCCAGCAAAGGAGGCCTACTACAAAATGAATTCTTGATAAACAAGGCAAGAAGACATCGTTAAAGGAAAGCCTAGAATAAATCTCATTGTAACCTAGTCGAGTTCGGACAGTGTAAGGGTACATTGCCCCTATGTGTGGTTTTGGTAATTAATGACCCTATGGACTAATGTTCTCATTGAGTTTATGTGAAGGAATATTCCATAGGTACTACTTGTAGTCCATGTGTTGGATTCAAGTATGGATGCCATGAAGATAAAGATATACCTTGAGTATTGATACGCGTAAAGCACACGCCCGTTGGGAACCCCAAGTGGAAGGTGTGATGCGTACAGCAGCAAGCTTCCCTCAGTAAGAAACCAAGGTTTATCGAACCAATAGGAGTCAAGGATCACGTGAAGGTCATTGGTGACGGAGTGTAGTGCGGCGCAACACCAGAGATTCCGGCGCCAACGTGGAACCTGCACAACACAATCAAAGTACTTTGCCCCAACGTAACAGTGAGGTTGTCAATCTCACCGGCTTGCTGTAAACAAAGGATTAGATGTATAGTGTGGATGATGGTGTTTGTTTGCGAAGAACAGTAAAGAACAATTGCAGTAGATTGTATTTCAGATGTAAAGAATGGACCGGGGTCCACAGTTCACTAGTGGTGTCTCTCCCATAAGATAAATAGCATGTTGGGTGAACGAATTACAGTTGGGCAATTGACAAATAAAGAAGGCATAACAATGCACATACATATATCATGATGAGTACTATGAGATTTAATCAGGGCATTACGACAAAGTACATAGACCGCTATCCAGCATGCATCTATGCCTAAAAAGTCCACCTTCAGGTTATCATCCGAACCCCTTCCAGTATTAAGTTGCAAACAACAGACAATTGCATTAAGTATGGTGCGTAATGTAATCAACACAAATATCCTTAGACAAAGCATTGATGTTTTATCCCTAGTGGCAACAGCACATCCACAACCTTAGAACTTTCTATCACTGTCCCAGATTCAATGGAGGCATGAACCCACTATCGAGCATAAATACTCCCTCTTGGAGTTACAAGTATCAACTTGGCCAGAGCCTCTACTAGCAACTGAGAGCACGCAAGAACATAAACAACATATATGATAGATTGATAATCAACTTGATATAGTATTCAATATTCATCGGATCCCAACAAACACAACATGTAGCATTACAAATAGATGATCTTGATCATGATAGGCAGCTCACAAGATCTAACATGATAGCACAATGAGGAGAAGACAACCATCTAGCTACTGCTATGGACCCATAGTCCAGGGGTGAACTACTCACACATCGATCCGGAGGCGATCATGGTGATGAAGAGACCTCCGGAAGATGATTCCCCTCTCCGGCAGGGTGCCGGAGGCGATCTCCTGAATCCCCCGAGATGGGATTGGCGGTGGCTGCGTCTCTGGAAGGTTTTCCGTATCGTGGCTCTCGGTACTGGGGGTTTCGCGACGAAGGCTTTAAGTAGGCGGAAGGGTAGGTTTAGGGGCGACACGAGGGCCCCACACACAAGGGCGGCGCGGGCCCAGCCCTGGCCGCGCGGCCCGGGCGTGGCGGCGCCTCGTCGCCCCACTTCGTAATCCTTTCGGTCTTTTGGAAGCTTCGTGGAAAAATAAGACACTGGGCGTTGATTTCGTCCAATTCCGAGAATATTTCCTTTGTAGGATTTCTGAAACCAAAAACAGCGTAAAACAAAGAATCGGCTCTTCGGCATCTCGTCAATAGGTTAGTGCCGGAAAATGCATAATAATGACATATAATGTGTATAAAACATGTGAGTATCATCATAAAAGTAGCATGGAACATAAGAAATTATAGATACGTTTGAGACGTATCAAGCATCCCCAAGCTTAGTTCCTACTCGCCCTCGAGTAGGTAAACGATAACAAAGATAATTTCTGAAGTGACATGCTATCATAATCTTGATCAATACTATAGTAAAGCACATGAGATGAATGCAGCGATTCGAAGCAATGATGAAGACAATGAGTAAACAAATGAATCATATAGCAAAGACTTTTCATGAATAAAACTTTCAAGACAAGCATCAATAAGACTTGCATAAGAGTTACTCATAAAGCAATAAATTCTTAGTAGAAAGCTTTGAAGCAACACAAAGGAAGATATAAGTTTCAGCAGTTGCTTTCAACTTCAACATATATATCTCATGGATAATTGTCAACACAAAGTAAGAATCAATGCACACAGTTTACACAAGTGTTTGCTTCTGAGATAGAAAGAATAGGTAAACTGACTCAACAATAAAGTAGAAGAATGGCCCTTCGCAGAGGGAAGCATGGATTACTATTTTTGTGCTAGAGCTTTTCGTTTTGAAAACATAGAAACAATTTTGTCAACGGTAGTAATAAATCATATGTGTTATGTATAAGATATCCTATAAGTTGCAAGCCTCATGCATAGTATACCAATAGTGCCCGCACCTTGTCCTAATTAGCTTGGATTAACATGGATTATCATTGCATAGCATATGTTTCAACCAAGTGTCACAAAGGGGTACCTCTATGCCGCCTGTACAAAGGTCTAAGGAGAAAGTTCGCATTGGATTTCTCGCTTTTGATTATTCTCAACTTAGACATCCATACCGGGACAACATAGACAACATATAATGGACTCCTCTTTAATGCATAAGCATTCAACAACAGATAAAATTCTCATAAGAGATTGAGGATTAATTGTCCAAACTGAAACTTCCACCATGGATCATGGCTTTAGTTAGCGGCCCAATGTTCTTCTCTAACAATATGCATACTCAAACCATTTGATCATGAAAATCGCCCTTACTTCAGACAAGACGAACATGCATAACAACTCACATGATATTCAACAAAGGTAAAAGTTGATGGCGTCCCCAGAAACATGGTTACCGCTCAACAAGCAACTTATTAAGAAATAAGATACATAAGTACATATTCTTCACCACAATAGTTTTTAAGGCTATTTTCCCATGAGCTATATATTGCAAAGACAAAGAATAGAATTTTAAAGGTAGCACTCAAGTAATTTACTTTGGAATGGCAGAGAAATACGATGTAGTAGGTAGGTATGGTGGACACAAATGGCATAGTTTTTGGCTCAAGGATTTGGATGCACGAGAAGAATTCCCTCTCAATACAAGGCTAGGCTAGCAAGGTTGTTTGAAGCAAACTCAAGTATAAAACGGTGCAGCAAGACTCACATATGAACATATTGTAAGCATTATAAGAATTTACATCGTCTTCCTTGTTGTTCAAACACCTTAACCAGAAAATATCTAGACTCTAGAGACCAATCATGCAAACCAAATTTTAACAAGCTCTATGTAGTTATTCATTAATAGGTGCAAAGTACATGATGCAAGAGCTTAAACATGATCTATATGAGCACAACAATTGCCAAGTATCAAATTATTCAAGACATTATACCAATTACCACATGCAGCATTTTCTGTTTCCAACCATATATCAATGAACGAAGTAGTTCAACCTTCGCCATGGACATTAAGAATAAAGCTAAGAACATATGTGTTCATACAAAACAGCGGAGCGTGTCTCTCTCCCAAACAAAGAATGCTAGGATCCAATTTTATTCAAACAAAAACAAAAATAAAAGCAAACAGACGCTCCAAGTAAAGCACATAAGATGTGACGGAATAAAAATATAGTTTCACTAGAGGTGACCTGATAAGTTGTCGATGAAGAAGGGATGCCTTGGGCATCCCCAGCTTAGATGCTTGAGTCTTCTTAAAATATGCAGGGATGAACCACGGGGGTATCCCCAAGCTTAGACTTTTCACTCTTCTTGATCATATTGTATCATCCTCCTCTCTTGACCCTTGAAAACTTCCTCCACACCAAACTCAAAACAAACTCATTAGAGGATTAGTGCATAATCGAAAATTCATATATTCAGAGGTGACATAATCATTCTTAACACTTCTGGACATTGTACAAAGCTACTGAAAGTTAATGGAGCAAAGAAATCCAACAAACATAGCAAAACAGACAATGCGAAATAAAAGGCAGACTCTGTCAAAACAGAACAGTCCGTAAAGACGAATTTTTCAGGGGCACTTAACTTGCTCAGATGAAAATGCTCAAATTGAATGAAAGTTGCGTACATATATGAGGATCACGCACGTAAATTGGCAGATTTTTCTAAATTTCCTACAGAAGGGGCTGCTCAATTTCATGACAGTAAGAAATCTGTTTCTGCGCAGTAATCCAAATCTAGTATCATCTTTACTATCAAAGACTTTACTTGGCACAACAATGCAATAAAATAAAGATAAGGAGAGGTTTCTACAGTAGTAACAACTTCCAAGACTCAAATATAAAACAAAAGTGCTGTAGTAAAATAATGGGTTGTCTCCCATAAGCGCTTTTCTTTAACGCCTTTCAGCTAGGCGCAGAAAGTGTGAATCAAGTATTGTCAAGAGACGAAGCATCAACATCATAATTTGTTCTAATAATAGAATCATAAGGTAACTTCATTCTCTTTCCAGGGAAGTGTTCCATACCTTTCTTGAGAGGAAATTGATATTTAATATTACCTTCCTTCATATCAATGGTAGCACCAACAGTTCGAAGAAAAGGTCTTCCCAATATAATGGGACAAGATGCATTGCATTCAATATCCAAGACAACAAAATCAACGGGGACAAAGTTATTGTTAACCATAATACGAACATTATCAATCCTCCCCAAAGGTTTCTTTATAGCATTATCAGCAAGATTAACATCCAAATAACAATTTTTCAATGGTGGCAAGTCAAGCATATCATAGATTTTCTTAGGCATAACAGAAATACTTGCACCAAGATCACATAAAGCATTACAATCAAAATCATTGACCCTCATCTTAATGATGGGATCCCAACCATCTTCGAACTTCCTAGGAATAGAAGTTTCAAGTTTTAGTTTATCTTCTCTAGCTTTTATGAGAGCATTTGTAATATGTTTTGTAAAGGCCAAATTTATAGCACTAGCATTGGGACTTTTAGCAAGTTTTTGTAAGAACTTTATAACTTCAGAGATGTGACAATCATCAAAATCTAAACCATTATGATCTACAGCAATGGGATCATTGTCCCCAATATTTTGAAAAATTTCAGCAGTTTTATCACAAACAGTTTCAGCAGTTTTAGCAGTTTCAGGCAATTTTGCACGCTTTGCACTAGGAGTAGAAACATTGCGAACACCAATTATTTTACCATTGATAGTAGGAGGTGTAGAAACATGTGAAGCATTATCATTACTAGTGGTGGTAATAGTCCAAACTTTAGCTACATTATTCTCTTTAGCAAGTTTTTTGTTTTCTTCTCTTTCCCACCTAGCATGCAATTCAGCCATCAATCTAATATTTTCATTAATTCGAACTTGGATGGCGTTTGCTGTAGTAACAATTTTATTATCATTATCCTTATTAGGCATAACTTTCAATTTTAAAAGATCAACATCAGAGGCAAGTCTATCAACCTTAGAAGCAAGAATATCAATTTTATCAAGCTTTTCCTCAACAGATTTGTTAAAAGCAGTTTGTGTACTAATAAATTCTTTAAGCATGGCTTCAAGACCAGGGGGTACACTCCTATTATTGTTGTAATAATTCCCATAAGAATTACCATAACCATTACTATTAGCAGAAGGATATGGCCTATAGTTGTTACCAGAATTATTCCTATAAGCATTGTTGTTGAAATTATTACTTTTAATGAAGTTCACATCAACATATTCTTCTTGGGCAACCAATGAAGCTAAAGGAACATTATTAGGATCAACATTAGATCTACCATTCACAAGCATAGACATAATAGCATCAATCTTATCACTCAAGGAGGAGGTTTCTTCAACAGAATTTACCTTCTTACCTTGTGGAGCCCTTTCAGTGTGCCATTCGGAGTAATTGATCATCATATTATCAAGAAGCTTGGTTGCCGCCCCCAAAGTAATGGACATAAAGGTACCTCCAGCAGCTGAATCCAATAGGTTCCGCGAAGAAAAATTCAATCCTGCATAGAAGGTTTGGATGATCATCCAAGTAGTTAGTCCATGGGTAGGGCAATTCTTCACCAAAGATTTCATTCTCTCCCATGCTTGAGCAACATGTTCATTATCTAATTGCTTAAAATTCATTATGCTACTTCTCAAAGATATAATTTTAGCGGGAGGATAATATCTACCAATAAAAGCATCCTTACATTTAGTCCATGAATCAATACTATTCTTAGGCAAAGATAGCAACCAATCTTTAGCTCTTCCTCTTAAGGAGAAAGGAAACAATTTTAATTTTATAATGTCACCATCTACATCCTTATACTTTTGCATTTCACAAAGTTCAACAAAATTATTAAGGTGGGCAGCAGCATCATCAGAACTAACACCAGAAAATTGCTCTCTCATAACAAGATTTAGTAAAGCAGGTTTAATTTCAAAAAATTCTGCTGTAGTAGCAGGTGGAGCAATAGGTGTGCATAAGAAATCATTATTATTTGTGCTAGTGAAGTCACACAACTTAGTATTCTCAACAGTACCCATTTCAGCAGTAGTAAATAAAGCAAACTAAATAAAGTAAATGCAAGTAACTAATTTTTTTGTGTTTTTAATATGGAGAACAAAACAGTAAATAAAGTAAAACTAGCAACTAATTTTTTGTGTTTTTGATATAAGAGCAAACAAAGCAGTAAATAAAGTAAAGTAAAGCAAGACAAAAACAAAGTAAAGAGATTGGATGTGGGAGACTCCACTTGCAGCGTGTCTTGATCTCCCCGGCAACGGCGCCAGAAATTTAGCTCGATACGCGTAAAGCACACGCCCGTTGGGAACCCCAAGTGGAAGGTGTGATGCGTACAACAGCAAGTTTCCCTCAGTAAGAAACCAAGATTTATCGAACCAGTAGGAGTCAAGGATCACGTGAAGGTCGTTGGTGACGGAGTGTAGTGCGGTGCAACACCAGGGATTCCGGCGCCAACGTGGAACCTGCACAACACAATCAAAGTACTTTGCCCCAACGTAACAGTGAGGTTGTCAATCTCACCGGCTTGCTGTAAACAAAGGATTAGATGTATAGTGTGGATGATGGTGTTTGTTTGCGAAGAACAGTAAAGAACAATTGCAGTAGATTGTATTTCAGATGTAAAGAATGGACCGGGGTCCACAGTTCACTAGTGGTGTCTCTCCCATAAGATAAATAGCATGTTGGGTGAACGAATTACAGTTGGGCAATTGACAAATAAAGAAGGCATAACAATGCACATACATATATCATGATGAGTACTATGAGATTTAATCAGGGCATTACGACAAAGTACATAGACCGCTATCCAGCATGCATCTATGCCTAAAAAGTCCACCTTCAGGTTATCATCCGAACCCCTTCTAGTATTAAGTTGCAAACAACAGACAATTGCATTAAGTATGGTGCGTAATATAATCAACACAAGTATCCTTAGACAAAGCATTGATGTTTTATCCCTAGTGGCAACAGCACATCCACAACCTTAGAACTTTCTCACATCCTTCCTGCATTCAATGGAGGCATGAGCCCACTATCGAGCATAAATACTCCCTCTTGGAGTTACAAGTATCAACTTGGCCAGAGCCTCTACTAGCAACGGAGAGCATGCAAGAACATAAACAACATATATGATAGATTGATAATCAACTTGACATAGTATTCAATATTCATCGGATCCCAACAAACACAACATGTAGCATTACAAATAGATGATCTTGATCATGATAGGCAGCTCACAAGATCTAACATGATAGCACAATGAGGAGAAGACAACCATCTAGCTACTGCTATGGACCCATAGTCCAGGGGTGAACTACTCACACATCGATCCGGAGGCGATCATGGTGATGAAGAGACCTCCAGGAGATGATTCCCCTCTCCGGCAGGGTGCTGGAGGCGATCTCCTGAATCCCCCGAGATGGGATTGGCGGTGGCTCCGTCTCTGGAAGGTTTTCCGTATCGTGGCTCTCGGTACTGGGGGTTTCGCGATGAAGGCTTTAAGTAGGCGGAAGGGTAGGTTTAGGGGCGACACTGTAGGATAACGTAGCATAGAAAACAAAAAATTTCCTACCGCGAACACGAAATCCAAGCCAAGATGCAATCTAGAAGACGGTAGCAACGAGGGGATTATCGAGTCTCACCCTTGAAGAGATTCCAAAGCGTACAAGATGAGGCTCTTGTTGCTGCGGTAGACGTTCACTTGCCGCTTGCAAAAGCGCATAGAAGATCTTGATCACGGCGCCACGAACGGGCAGCACCTCCGTACTCGGTCACACGTTCGGTTGTTGATGAAGACGACGTCCACCTCCCCGTTCCAGCGGGCAGCGGAAGTAGTAGCTCCTCTTGAATCCGACAGCACGACGGCGTGGTGTCGGTGGCGGTGGAGAATCCCGACGGAGCTTCGCTAAGCGTGCGGGGAAGAAGGAGGAGTGGGGCGGCTAGGGTTTGGGGAGAGGGGGGCGCCGGCCATCTAGGGGTGCGGCCACCTTGTGGTGTTTGGGTGGCCGGCCCCCTCCCCTTGGCCCCTCATTATATAGGTGGAAGCCCCAAGTGTTGGACTACAAGTCTCCGAATAAGACCCGAACCCAAAACCTTCCATATGATAGGGAAACCTACCCAAGGTGGGAATCCCACTTGAGGTGGGATTCCCCCCTTCCATGTGGGGGGGTGGTCGGCCCCCTTTGGGGAGTCCACTTGGGACTCCTCCCCCTTAGGGTTGGTCGGCCATGGGAGGTGGAGTCCCTCCGGGACTCCGCCTTCCTTAGTGGTTTCTTCCGGACTTTTCTAGAACCTTCCATAGAACCTTCCGGATCATTTTCAAAACACATAAAATGACTTCCTATATATGAATCTTATTCTCCAGACCATTCCGGAACTCCTCGTGATGTCCGGGATCTCATCCGGGACTCCGAACAAATATTCGAACTCCATTCCATATTCAAGTTCTACCATTTCAACATCCAACTTTAAGTGTGTCACCCTACGGTTCGCGAACTATGTGGACATGGTTGAGTACTCACTCCGACCAATAACCAATAGCGGGATCTGAAGATCCATAATGGCTCCCACATATTCAACGATGACTTAGTGATCGAATGAACCATTCACATACGATACCAATTCCCTTTGTCACGCGATATTTTACTTGTCCGAGGTTTGATCATCTGTATCACTCTATACCTTGTTCAACCTCGTCTCCTGACAAGTACTCTTTACTCGTACCGTGGTATGTGGTCTCTTATGAACTTATTCATATGCTTGCAAGACATTAGACGAAATTTCACCGAGAGGGCCCAGAGTATATCTATCCGTCATCGGGATGGACAAATCCCACTATTGATCCATATGCCTCAACTCATACTTTCCGGATACTTAATCCCACCTTTATAACCACCCATTTACGTAGTGGCGTTTGATGTAATCAAAGTACCTTTCCGGTATAAGTGATTTACATGATCTCATGGTCATAAGGACTAGGTAACTATGTATCGAAAGCTTACAGCAAATAACTTAATGACGTGATCTTATGCTACGCTTAATTGGGTGTGTCCATTACATCATTCATATAATGATATAACCTTGTCATTAATAACATCCAATGTTCATGATTATGAAACTAATCATCTATTAATCAACAAGCTAGTTAAGAGGCTTACTAGGGACTCATTTGTTTGTTTACATAACACACATGTATCAATGTTTCGGTTAATACAATTATAGCATGGTATATAAACATTCATCATAAACATAAAGATATATAATAACCACTTTTATTATTGCCTCTTGGGCATATCTCCAACAGTCTCCCACTTGCACTAGAGTCAATAATCTAGATTACATTGTAAGGTACCTAACACCCATGGCATTCTGGTGTTGGTCATGCTTTGCCCTAGGGAGAGCTTTAGTCAACGGATCTGCTACATTCAGATCAGTGTGTACTTTGCAAATCTTTACTTCTCCATCTTCGATGTACTCGCGAATCGAATGATAACGCAGCTTGATATGCTTCAGCCTCTTGTGTGACCTTGGTTCTTGTGCATTGGCGATGGCACCCATGTTGTCACAGTAGATGACTAGTGGGTCCAATGCACTAGGAACCACACCGAGCTCTACAATGAACCTCTTCATCCATACCGCTTCTGATGAAGCCTCTGAAGCCGCTATGTACTCCGATTCTGTTGAGGATTTCGCCACCGTGCACTGCTTCGAGCTTGCCCAGCTTACTGCAGCACCATTCAATATAAACACGTACCCATCGTGACTTAGAGTCATCAGGATCAGTGTTCCAACTTGCATCGGTGTAACTTGTTACAACGAGCTCTTGGTCACCTCCATAACAAAGAAACATATCCTTAGTTCTTTTCAAGTACTTCAGGATATTCTTGACCGCTGTCCAGTGTTCCATTCCTGGATCACTTTGATATCTGCTAGTCAAACTAACAGCATGTGCTATATCCGGTCTTGTACATAGCATGGCATACATGATAGAGCCTACTGCCGAGGCATAGGGGATCTGACTCATCCTTTCTCTTTCTTCTGCCGTAGCCGGACCTTGAGTCTTACTCAAGACCTTGCCTGGTAACATAGGTAAGAATCCTTTCTTACTTTCGTCCATTCTAAACTTTTTAGAATCTTGTCCAGGTATGTACTCTGTGATAGCCCTATTAGACGTCTTGATCTATCTCTATAAATCTTGATGCCTAATATATACGATGCTTCACCAAGGTCTTTCATTGAAAAACTATTATTCAAATAACCCTTTACACTGCTTAATAGTTCTATATCATTCCCAATCAATAATATGTCATCTACATATAATATCAGGAATGCTATAGAGCTCCCACTCACTTTCTTGTAAATACAGGCCTCTCCATGACACTGTATAAACCCGAAGTCTTTGATCACCTTATCAAAGCGTCGGTTCCAACTTCTCAATGCTTGCTTCAGTCCATAAATTGAACGCTGAAGTTTGCATACTTTGTCAGCATTTTTAGGATCGACAAAACCTTTTGGTTGTACCATATACAATTCTTCCTCAATGTCTCCATTAAGGAACGCCGTTTTGACATCCATCTGCCAAATCTCATAATCGAAAAATGCAGCTATTGCTAACAAAATCCTCACAGATTTTAGCTTCGCTACAGGTGAGAAAGTCTCATCGTAGTCAACACCTTGAATTTGTCAGAAACCCTTTGCGACAAGTCGAGCTTTATAGACAGTAATATTACCATCAGCATCTGTTTTTCTCTTGAAGATCCATTTATTCTCGACAGCCTTGCGGCTATCAGGTAAGTCTACCAAAGTCCATACTTTGTTATCATACATGGATCCCATTTCGGATTTCATGGCTTCTTGCCATTTGTTGGAATCTGGGCTCATCATCGCTTCTTCATACGTCGCAGGGTCTTCATCATTGTTATCCACAATCATGACATTTAGACAAGGATCATACCAATCTGGAGTGGCACGTTCCCTTGTCGATCTGCGAGGTTCAGTAGCTATCTCATTTGAAGTTTCATGATCATTATCATTAGCTTCCTCTGTTGACGGTGTAGGCGGCACCGGAACATCTTCCGGTACTGCGCTACTCTGATCAATGAGTGAAGATTCATCAATCTCATCGAGTTCTACTTTTCTTCCAGTCACTTCTTTAGTGAGAAATTCTTTCTCAAGAAAGGTTCCGTTCTTAGCAACAAAGATCTTGCCTTCGGATCTGTGATAGAAAGTGTACCCTATAGTTTCCTTAGGGTATCCTATGAAGACGCATTTCTCCGCTTTGGGTTCTAGCTTGTCCGGTTGTAACTTTTTTACATAGGCTTCGCAACCCCAAACTTTAAGGAACGACAGCTTAGGTTTCTTATTAAACCATAATTCATACGGCGTCGTTTCAACGGATTTTGATGGTGCTCTATTTAAAGTGAATGCGGCTGTCTCTAATGCATAACTCCAAAATGATAACGGCAAATCAGTAAGAGACATCATAGAACGAACCATATCTAAGAGAGTTCGATTACGACGTTCGGACACACCATTTCGTTGTGGTGTTCCCGGCGGTGTCAATTGTGAAAGTATTCCGCATTTCTTTAAATGCATGCCAAACTCATAACTCAGATATTCACCTCCACGATCAGATCGTAGAAATTTAATCTTCTTGTTACGTTGATTTTCTACTTCACTTTGGAATTCCTTAAACTTCTCGAAAGTTTCGGATTTATGTTTCATGAAATAGATATACCCATATCTACTCAGATCATCTGTGAAGGTTAGAACATAACGATAACCACCGCGCGATGCTACACTCATTGGTCCGCACACATCGGTATGTATGATTTCCAATAAGTCAGTAGCTCGCTCCATAATACCAGAGAATGGAGTCTTAGTCATTTTTCCCATTAGACATGCTTCGCATCTATCAAGTGACTCAAAGTCAAGTGATTCAAGTAATCCATCGGTATGGAGTTTCTTCATGCGTTTCACTCCAATATGACCAAGACGACAGTGCCACATATAAGTAGAATTATCATTCAATTTAATTCGCTTAGCATCAATGTTATGTATATGTGTATCACTACTATCGAGATCTAATAGAAATAAGCCATTCTTTTCAGGTGCTCGACCATAAAAGATATTATTCATAAAGATAGAACAACCATTATTCTCAGACTTGAATGAATAACCGTCTTGCATTAAACAAGATCCAGATATAATGTTCATGCTCAACGCGGGTACAAAATAACAATTATCGAGGCTTAAAACTAATCCCGAAGGTAGATGTAGAGGAAGTGTGCCGACAGCGATCACATCGACTTTGGATCCATTTCCAACGCGCATGGTCACTTCATCCTTTAGTAGTCTTCGTTTATTCTTTAGTTCCTGTTTCGAGTTACAAATATGAGCAACCGAACCAGTATCAAATACCCAGGTACTAGTGCGAGAACCAGTAAGATAAACATCTATAACATGTATATCAGATATACCTTCTTTCTTCTTCTTGACAAGGCCGCTCTTCAGATCCGCCAAATACTTGGAGCAATTACGCTTCCAGTGTCCCTTCTCCTTGCAGTAATAGCACTCAGCATCAGGCTTAGGGCCAGTCTTAGGTTTCACAGGAGGCGTGGCAGCTTTCTTGCCACCCTTCTTGAATTTTCCCTTAGACTTGCCCTGTTTCTTGAAACTGGTGGTCTTGTTGACCATCAACACTTGGTGCTCTTTCTTGATCTCAATCTCAGCAGATTTTAGCATGGAGAAGAGTTCAGGTAACTCTTTGTTCATGTTCTGCATATTGTAGTTCATCACAAAGTTCTTGTAACTAGGTGGCAGTGATTGAAGGACACGATTAATCCCCAGTCGGTTAGGAATCACTATTCCCAAATCACTGAGTTTCTTCGCATGCCCGGTCATGGCGAGCATGTGCTCACTAACGGAGCTGCCTTCTTCCATCATGCAGCTGAAGAAGTGTTTCGATGCTTCATAGCATTCCACGGCCGCATGAGTCTCAAAGATAGTTTTCAACTCATTGACTAACTCATGTGGATCGTGGTGCTCAAAACGTTTTTGAAGATCGGCTTCCAGACTGCACATGATGGCACACTGAACTTGAGAGTACCGAGTTTTCCGAGTCGCGTAAACATTCTTTACTTCAACGGTTTTAGTTTCTGCAGGAGGGTCACCTAGCGGTGCATCAAGCACATATTGCAGATTTCCGCCATTGAGGAAGATCCTCACATGACGGAACCAGTCGGTGAAGTTGCTACCGTTGCTCTTAAGCTTTTCTTTCTCTAGGAACTGGTTAAAATTGATTAGGGACGCCATATCTACAACATATTTGCAATAGTTTAGACTAAGTTTATGACAAATTGAGTTCAAATTTTAATTTAACAAAATTAAAGACTAGGTGAACTCCCACTCAAAACAATATCCCTCGCATTGTCTTAGTGATCACACGAACCAAATCCACCACACCAAGTCCGATCATCACGAGACAAGATGTAACTTCAATGGCGAACACTCAAAGTGTTCATCATATCAATCATATGATTCATGCTCTACCTTTCGGTATCACGTGTTCCGAGACCATGTATGTACATGCTAGGCTCGTCAAGGCCACCTTAGTATCCGCATGTGCAAAACTGGCTTGCACCCGTTGTATGCACTTGTTGATTCTATCACACCCGATCATCACGAGATGCTTCGAAACGACAAGTCTTGGCAACGGTGCTACTAAGGATGAACACTTTATTATCTTGATATTTTAGTGAGAGGGATCATCTTATAATGCTACCATCGCGATCTAAGCAAAATAAGATGCATAAAAGGATTAACATCACATGCAGTTCATATGTGATATGATATGGCCCTTTTTGTCTTTGCGCCTTCGATCTTCATCTCCAAAGCACGGACATGATCTCCATCATCAACGGGCATGATCTCCATCATCGTCGGCGAAGCACCAAGGTCAATGGCGCCGTCTTCATGATTGTCCTCCATGTAGCAACTATTACAACTACTTTGAAATACTACTCAACATGAAATTTAAAGACAACCATAAGGCTCCTGCCGGTTGCCACAATACAATAATGATCATCTCATACATAATCATCATCACATTATGGCCATATCACATCACCAAACCCTGCAAAAACAAGTTAGACGTTCTCTAATTTGGTTTGCATATTTTACGTGGTTTAGGGTTTTCGAGTAAGATCCAATCTACCTACGAACATGAACCACAACGGTGATACTAGTGTTGTCAATAGAAGAGTAAATTGAATCTTCACTATAGTAGGAGAGACAGACACCCGCAAAGCCACTTATGCAATACAAGTTGCATGTCGAGCGTGGAGCAAATCTCATGAACGCGGTCATGTAAAGTTAGCCCGAGCCGCTTCATCCCACTATGCCACAAAGATGCAAAGTACTCAAACTAAAGACAACATAAGCATCAACGCCCACAAAACCATTGTGTTCTACTCGTGCAACCATCTATGCATAGACACGGCTCTGATACCACTGTAGGATAACGTAGCATAGAAAACAAAAAAATTCCTACCGCGAACACGAAATCCAAGCCAAGATGCAATCTAGAAGACGGTAGCAACGAGGGGATTATCGAGTCTCACCCTTGAAGAGATTCCAAAGCCTACAAGATGAGGCTCTTGTTGCTGTGGTAGACGTTCACTTGCCGCTTGCAAAAGCGCGTAGAAGATCTTGATCACGGCGCCACGAACGGGCAGCACCTCCGTACTCGGTCACACGTTCGGTTGTTGATGAAGACGACGTCCACCTCCCCGTTCCAGCGGGCAGCGGAAGTAGTAGCTCCTCTTGAATCCGACAGCACGACGGCGTGGTGTCGGTGGCGGTGGAGAATCCCGGCGGAGCTTCGCTAAGCGTGCGGGGAAGAAGGAGGAGTGGGGCGGCTAGGGTTTGGGGAGAGGGGGGTGCCGGCCATCTAGGGGTGCGGCCACCTTGTGGTGTTTGGGTGGCCGGCTCCCTCCCCTTGGCCCCTCATTATATAGGTGGAAGCCCCAAGTGTTGGACTACAAGTCTCTGAATAAGACCCGAACCCAAAACCTTCCATATGATAGGGAAACCTACCCAAGGTGGGAATCCCACTTGAGGTGGGATTCCCCCCTTCCATGTGGGGGGGGGGGGGGGGTGGCCGGCCCCCTTTGGGGAGTCCACTTGGGACTCCTCCCCCTTAGGGTTGGCCAGCCATGGGAGGTGGAGTCCCTCCGGGACTCCGCCTTCCTTAGTGGTTTCTTCCGGACTTTTCTAGAACCTTCTAGAACCTTCCATAGAACCTTCCGGATCATTTTCAAAACACATAAAATGACTTCCTATATATGAATCTTATTCTCCGGACCATTCCGGAACTCCTCGTGATGTCCGGGATCTCATCCGGGACTCCGAACAAATATTCGAACTCTATTCCATATTCAAGTTCTACCATTTCAACATCCAACTTTAAGTGTGTCACCCTACGGTTCGCGAACTATGTGGACATGGTTGAGTACTCACTCCGACCAATAACCAATAGCAGGATCTGGAGATCCATAATGGCTCCCACATATTCAACGATGACTTAGTGATCGAATGAACCATTCACATACATTACCAATTCCCTTTGTCACGCGATATTTTACTTGTCCGAGGTTTGATCATCGGTATCACTCTATACCTTGTTCAACCTCGTCTCCTGACAAGTACTCTTTACTCGTACCGTGGTATGTGGTCTCTTATAAACTTATTCATATGCTTGCAAGACATTAGACGACATTTCACCGAGAGGGCCCAGATTATATCTATCCGTCATCGGGATGGACAAATCCCACTATTGATCCATATGCCTCAACTCATACTTTCCGGATACTTAATCCCACCTTTATAACCACCCATTTACGTAGTGGCGTTTGATGTAATCAAAGTACCTTTCCGGTATAAGTGATTTACATGATCTCATGGTCATAAGGACTAGGTAACTATGTATCGAAAGCTTATAGCAAATAACTTAATGACGTGATCTTATGCTACGCTTAATTGGGTGTGTCCATTACATCATTCATATAATGATATAACCTTGTCATTAATAACATCCAATGTTCATGATTATGAAACTAATCATCTATTAATCAACAAGCTAGTTAAGAGGCTTACTAGGGACTCATTTCTTTGTTTACATAACACACATGTATCAATGTTTCGGTTAATACAATTATAGCATGGTATATAAACATTCATCATAAACATAAAGATATATAATAACCACTTTTATTATTGCCTCTTGGGCATATCTCCAACAGACACGAGGGCCCCACACACCAGGGCGGCGCGGGCCCAGCCCTGGCCGCGCGGCCCTGGCGTGGCGGCGCCTCGTCGCCCCACTTCGTAATCCTTTCGGTCTTCTGGAAGCTTCGTGGAAAAATAAGACCCTGGGCGTTGATTTTGTCCAATTCCGAGAATATTTCCTTTGTAGGATTTCTGAAACCAAAAACAGCAGAAAACAGCAACTGGCTCTTCGGCATCTCGTCAATAGGTTAGTGCCGGAAAATGCATAATAATGACATATAATGTGTATAAAACATGTGAGTATCATCATAAAAGTAGCATGGAACATAAGAAATTATAGATACGTTTGAGACGTATCAAGTATTACCATCAAGACATATATGTGATATGATCAAGAAGAAGAAATTAAGATGGAGTATTTATGTGGAACTCAATATTAGCCATGCTCTAGCTTATGTGTTAAGCAATGAATGATCAAGATCTTGAGTGCTTGATTCTGAGTGAAGAATTTAAGATATGGCTCTAAGTCGGTGTCATGATAGTCTCATAAGTTGAGCTATGGTTGACTAAGATTTAGAGCATGCAAACAAATGAATAATTCTTTATACACTTCAAGATAGTATGATAGAGCATGAGAAGATACAAGGTTGACCAACACAAAGAGTGAAGAATAGATTCAAGTTTGGTCAACACATGAAGCGTGAAGAATGTGCCACGTGAAGTCATGTGGTATGGTAAGCCTTGTCAATTATGATTTATGAACTAACCCATCATATATGTGCCCTTGTGTTGTCTATGTGGGTTAGGTATCTTTCCATGGGCATGCGTCAAAAGTAAGATCTCATATAGCCCATGAGAGGATGACATCAAGTGGTGATCGTCATCAAGGTTGAGTTGAGCAAGTTCAAGATGAGCATCTCAAGAGGATCACATGCTTGAAGCTTGCCGTCCATTTGGTGATAATGGACATGTGAAGATGTGCTTAATGAAGCTATCCCATAGTGGCGTATGGGGGAGCAAATCATGAGTCTTCACGAAACAACAATGATCAAGTGATATACTCTGGCTTGATGGAACTTGAAGCATTGTCATCAAGATCAAGCGGGTTGCATAAGGCAAAGGTATGGCCTTGCTAGGTTTTCCTTTTACTGGTCTCAAGGTGGTTGTTGGGAGACCGGGTTATATGATAGATAGCCGCACTATCAAGAGGAGCTTTCGGTTGGGTAACTTGATCACATCGTCTTAGGGAGCTCAATCCTTTGCATGCTTGCATATCCCTATTGCTTCTTGTTGTTTCTCTGTGTGAGGTTCTTAAGCTTGTTGCTAGCTTTTCAACAAGCCCAAGTTCATCGAAAACGGAATCTGCATGCATCTTCTATTGCATTTTCGAGTTTGGACATCTTTACCCTTCCAGGTGGCCGCCGGACCGGCCAGCCCAGCACCCGAGTTTACTTTCCCTTGTGATAGCCATCGATCTTGAAGTATTTCCTACATCTTTCTATCACTTGTTGTTCATATATATATATATTGTGCCTATCTTGCTTAGCTCTAGTTGTTGTTGTTGCACTTAGTTGAGCCTAGCATATTTAGGGTTTGTGCTTGTAAAATAAACTTTAGTTTAATTCCGCATTCTTACAAGCCAAATTCGTAAGAGTTTTTAAAACGCCTATTCACCCCCCTATAGGCGACATCTCGTCCTTTCAGACAGGACTCTCGAGAACTGGCCTGCTATATAAAGGCCAGGAGGGGGCCTGCGGAACAACACAACATCAATACGTAGAACCACCGCAAGTTAGAGCTATAAACCTAGAATCCTTGCCTCTCGGCGAGTCGACCATAGCAGCCTATCGGCTACCCATTGTAACTCGATATATTCGATAATCAAGATCAGACAAGCAGGAGGTAAGGGTTTTACCTCATCGAGGGCCCCGAACCTAGGTAAATCTCTCTCCCTGTTTGTTTGGTATTTGATGTCTCGTGCTAGCCTGGAGGATTCCGTCAACCCTAAGCCCCTCATGGTGGGCATTGCCGAGGAGCACCCTCGTCAATAGGCGCCGTCTGTGGGAAATCTGCTGGTACAAGGTACTTCATCGGCTGCTCCAATCATGTCGGCTACATCTTCGGCGGCATCACTGACATCATCATCGGCTCCATCATCACCAAGCTCGGGGAACTTGATTCGTTTCGGGTCCTTGGAGTTTACTCCACACAGCGACGCGTCGCGTTCGGCCTTCTCAGGCCTGCGCGGCGGGTTGGACCTGATGTTCGGGAGCGTTCACTTCTGCGTCGACTCTGGGGGAATCCTTCGGCTCCCTGACCCGTTTGCTCCCAGCACATCAATAACTACGGCTTCATCGACTGCTGCATCAACCGCTTCATCACCGATCATAGTCAATCTATTGGTTATGTTATCGGCGTCGACTCCAACATCTTCACGCCGTTCCACGTCATCTATATCTCTTGGATCTGAAGATTCTGCATCATCAGATCTAACATCGTACTACTGCCTCAACTGCGACACTAGGCATGGGCTAGGCTCGGACGATACACCTTTCGTCTGCAGCGCCAAGTACTCCTCCGACGAAGAGAGTATCGACAGCATCACCAGGGCGACCACCTGGAAAGCGGCCCACCACCAAATTTATGCTATCATCAACCCTTTTACGGGAGGCGAACTCTTCGAAGGCGAGCGCACCCCACGTGTCAATCGTGGTGGACGTCGCAATATCGAAGCCAGCACCAGCAATGACGATAGCGCTTACACCATCACCGAGGAAGAGTGGGAGATTGCTCGCAATGCCAAAGCCAATAACACTCGGATCCCCCCGGAGCTTCGGCAGGAACTCTCAACGCGTATCATGGTATTCTAGAGAAGAATCGAGTTCGGTTAGCAAATGAGCAAGCTGACCTCAATCGGCGCCGACAGTCAGCCGATAGATCAAGCGAACGACAAAGGGGGTTACCTTCGCACGGGAGCGCGTCTCGCAGCAACCAAGGTCAGGGGAGATTTCTCCCATGAATCCCTCGCCTTTCAGAAGCTGATGCAAGGGAGATTACCTTGAATCTCTCCAACTCTTTCATGACTACGGACACCACAGGCATGGTCCGGCCAAAGACTGTCGAAGGGGCAATAGCCAACCTCGCGGCTTATTTGATCAACCACCAGACAACACCCAATGATCCAATGGTGCAAGCTCATAAGGGCGCTTTGGAAAGTCTTGCGATCCTCGGATATAAGCTCACTCCTAGAAAAGAGAAAACTACGCATCAAGGTAGAGGATCTAAGCATCGCTCAAAAGATGCCCGCGACGACATTACGCGGAGTAAAATTGACAAAGCTCGCCGTCGACGTGCTGCAAGAGAAGGCTATGACAGCGATGATTTCGAGGAAACTCAAGAGTATGATGGTGAACTCCGAGGTGCCGATTGTCTAAGCCACAGGATTCGAGAGGCGATGCCGCCAAAGAGATTCAAGCCTACACCTACTGATGCTGCCAAATATGATGGTCAGCAGGAGCCGAGGTCATGGATAGATGATTATATGCAAACTCTAATCTTACACAAGGGAAACCAAGTAGCGACAATGCAATGTCTGCAACTTTACCTGCAAGATTCGGCATGAGCATGGCTGATGTCTACGCCCCCCTCCTTTTCCTGTAGACAGTGTTGGGCCTCCAAGAGCAGAGGTTTGTAGGACAGCAGCAAGTTTTCCCTTAAGTGGATCACCCAAGGTTTATCGAACTCAGGGAGGAAGAGGTCAAAGATATCCCTCTCATGCAACCCTGCAACCACAAAGCAAGAAGTCTCTTGTGTCCCCAACACACCAAATAGGTGCACTAGTTCGGCGAAGAGATAGTGAAATACAGGTGGTATGAATAAGTAGCAACGGCACCAGAAAAGTGCTTTGCCCAGGACAGTAAACAAGCAGTAGTAACGCAGCAGTAGTAACGCAGTAAAACAGTAAACAAGCAGTGATAGCAGTATTTAGGAACAAGGCCTAGGGATCAGACTTTCACTAGTGGACACTCTCAACATTGATCACATAACAGAATAGATAAATGCATACTCTACACTCTCTTGTTGGATGATGAACACATTGCGTAGGATTACACGAACCCTCAATGCCGGAGTTAACAAGCTCCACAATTCAATGTTCATATTTAAATAACCTTAGAGTGCATGAAGATCAATACGACTAAACCAAGTACTAACATAGCATGCACACTGTCACCTTCATGCTAAGAAAGGAGGCATAGATCATATCAATACTATCATAGCAATAGTTAACTTCATAATCTACAAGAGATCATAATCATAGCCTACGCCAAGTACTAACACGGATGCACACACTGTCACCATTACACCGTGCAGGAGGAATAAAACTACTTTAATAACATTGCTAGAGTAGCACATAGAATAGTAGTGATACAAACACATTGCAATCATAAAGAGATATAAATAAGCACTTCACTATGCCATTCATAACAGTGAATAAGTATTCTGTGAAATTTAGCCTAAGAGACCCACACGGTGCACACACTGTCACCTTTACACACGTGGGACAAGGAGTCTCCGGAGATCACATAAGTAAAATTCACTTGACTAGCATAACGACATCTAGATTACAAGCATCATCATATGAATCTCAATCATGTAAGGCAGCTCATGAGATTATTGTATTGAAGTACATAGGAGAGAGATGAACCACATAGCTACCGGTACAGCCCCGAGCCTCGATGGAGAACTACTCCCTCCTCATGGGAGCAGCAGCGGTGATGAAGATGGCGGTGGAGATGGCAGGGGTGTCGATGGAGAAGCCTTCCGGGGGCACTTCCCCGTCCCGGCGGCGTGCCGGAACAGAGACTCCTGTCCCCCAGATCTTGGCTTCGCGATGGCGGCGGCTCTGGAAGGTTTTCTCTGGTTTCGTCGAACATATCAGGGTTTTCGCGACGGAGGCTTTAAATAGGCGGAAGGGCAAGGTCGGTGGAGTTCTAGGGGGCCCACACTATAGGGGGGCGCGGGCCCCCCCTTGGCCGCGCCGGCCTAGGGTTTGGTGGCCCTGTGCCCCCTCTCTGGCGGTTCTCGTGTGTTCTGGATGCTTCCGGGCAAAATAGGAACCTGGGCGTTGATTTCGTCCAATTCCGAGAATATTTCGTTACTAGGATTTCTGAAACCAAAAACAGCAGAACAAAGAATCGGCACTTCGGCATCTTGTTAATAGGTTAGTTCCAGAAAATGCACGAATATGACATAAAGTGTGCATAAAACATGTAGATAACATCAATAATGTGGCATGGAACATAAGAAATTATCGATACGTCGGAGACGTATCAGCATCCCCAAGCTTAGTTTCTGCTCGTCCCGAGCAGGTAAACGATAACAAAGATAATTTCTGGAGTGACATGCCATCATAAACTTGATCATATTGTAAACATATGTAATGAATGCAGCGATCAAAACAATGTATATGACATGAGTAAACAAGTGAATCATATAGCAAAGACTTTTCATGAATAGTACTTCAAGACAAGCATCAATAAGTCTTGCATAAGAGTTAACTCATAAAGCAATAATTCAAAGTAAAATCATTGAAGCAACACAAAGGAAGATTAAGTTTCAGCGGTTGCTTTCAACTTGTAACATGTATATCTCAAGGATATTGTCAACATAGAGTAATATAATAAGTGCAATATGCAAGTATGTATGAATCAATGCACAGTTCACACAAGTGTTTGCTTCTTGAGGTGGAGAGAAATAGGTGAACTGACTCAACAATGAAAGTAAAAGAATGGTCCTCCATAGAGGAAAAGCATCGATTGCTATATTTGTGCTAGAGCTTTGATTTTGAAAACATGAAACAATTTTGTCAACGGTAGTAATAAAGCATATGTATCATGTAAATTATATCTTACAAGTTGCAAGCCTCATGCATAGTATACTAATAGTGCCCGCACCTTGTCCTAATTAGCTTGGACTACCGGATCATCGCAATGCACATGTTTTAACCAAGTGTCACAAAGGGGTACCTCTATGCCGCATGTACAAAGGTCTAAGGAGAAAGCTCGCATCGGATTTCTCGCTATTGATTATTCTCAACTTAGACATCCATACCGGGACAACATAGACAACAGATAATGGACTCCTCTTTTATGCATAAGCATGTAACAACAATTATTTTTCTCATATGAGATTGAGGATATTGTCCAAAACTGAAACTTCCACCATGAATCATGGCTTTAGTTAGCGGCCCAATGTTCTTCTCTAACAATATGCATGCTTAACCATAAGGTGGTAGATCTCTCTTACTTCAGACAAGACGAACATGCATAGCAACTCACATGATATTCAACAAAGAATAGTTGATGGCGTCCCCAGTGAACATGGTTATCGCACAACGAGCAACTTAATAAGAGATAAAGTGCATAAGTACATATTCAATACCACAATAGTTTTTAAGCTATTTGTCCCATGAGCTATATATTGCAAAGGTGAATGATGGAATTTTAAAGGTAGCACTCAAGCAATTTACTTTGGAATGGCGGAGAAATACCATGTAGTAGGTAGGTATGGTGGACACAAATGGCATAGTGGTTGGCTCAAGTATTTTGGATGCATGAGAAGTATTCCCTCTCGATACAAGGTTTAGGCTAGCAAGGTTATTTGAAACAAACACAAGGATGAACCGGTGCAGCAAAGCTCACATAAAAGACATATTGAAAACATTATAAGACTCTACACCGTCTTCCTTGTTGTTCAAACTCAATACTAGAAATTATCTAGACTTTAGAGAGACCAAATATGCAAACCAAATTTTAGCAAGCTCTATGTATTTCTTCATTAATGGGTGCAAAGTATATGATGCAAGAGCTTAAACATGAGCACAACAATTGCCAAGTATCACATTATCTAAGACATTATAGCAAATTACTACATGTATCATTTTCCAATTCCAACCATATAACAATTTAACGAAGAAGAAACTTCGCCATGAATACTATGAGTAAAGCCTAAGGACATACTTGTCCATATGCAACAGCGGAGCGTGTCTCTCTCCCACACAAAGAATGCTAGGATCCATTTTATTCAAACAAAACAAAAAAACAAAAACAAACCGACGCTCCAAGAAAAGCACATAAGATGTGATGGAATAAAAATATAGTTTCAGGGGAGGAACCTGATAATGTTGTCGATGAAGAAGGGGATGCCTTGGGCATCCCCAAGCTTAGACGCTTGAGTCTTCTTGATATATGCAGGGGTGAACCACCGGGGCATCCCCAAGCTTAGAGCTTTCACTCTTCTTGATCATAGTATATCATCCTCCTCTCTTGACCCTTGAAAACTTCCTTCACACCAAACTTCTCATAAACTTCATTAGAGGGGTTAGTACATAATCAAAAACTCACATGTTCAGAGGTGACACAATCATTCTTAACACTTCTGGACATTGCCCAAAGCTACTGGAAGGTAATGGAACAAAGAAATCCACCCAACACAGCGAAAGAAGCAATGCGAAATAAAAGGCAGAATCTGTCAAAACAGAACAGTCCGTAAAGACGAATTTTTAATAAATACTTCCGTTGCTCAGGTCAGAAAACTCAAAACTAATGAAAGTTGCGTACATATCTGAGGAACACGCACGTAAATTGGCATATTTTTCTGAGTTACCTACAGATAAAACAGCCCAGATTCGTGACAGATAGAAATCTGTTTCTGCGCAGAAATCCAAATCTATTATCAACCTTCGATTAGAGGCTTCACTTGGCACAACAAAACACAAAACTAAGATAAGGAGAGGTTGCTACAGTAGTAAACAACTTCCAAGACACAAATATAAAACAAAGTACTGTAGCAAAATAACACATGGGTTATCTCCCAAGAAGTTCTTTTCTTTATAGCCATTAAGATGGGCTCAGCAGTTTTAATGATGCACTCGCAAGAAATAGTATTTGAAGCAAAAGAGAGCATCAAGAGGAAAATTCAAAACACATTTAAGTCTAACATGCTTCCTATGCATAGGAATCTTGTAAATAAACAAGTTCATGAAGAGCAAAGTAACAAGCATAGGAAGATAAAACAAGTGTAACTTCAAAAATTTCAGCACATAGAGAGGTGTTTTAGTAACATGAAAATTTCTACAACCATATTTTCCTCTCTCATAATAACTTTCAGTAGCAACATGAGCAAACTCAACAATATAACTATCACATAAAGCATTCTTATCATGAGTCTCATGCATAAAATTATTACTCTCCACATAAGCATAATCAATTTTATTAGTTGTAGTGGGAGCAAATTCAACAAAGTAGCTATCATTATTATTCTCATCATCAAATATTGGAGGCATATTGTAATCATAATCAAATTTATCCTCCATAACAGGCGGTACTAAAAGACCAATATCATTATAATCATCATAAATAGGAGGCAAAGTATCATCAAAGTAAATTTTCTCCTCCATGCCCGGGGGACTAAAAAGATCATGCTCATCAAAACCAGCTTCCCCAAGCTTAGAATTTTCCATATCGTTAGCAACAATGGTGTTCAAAGTGTTCATACTAATATGTTCCATGGGTTTTTAAATTTTCGGATCAAACCATCCATGTTTTAAATCAGGAAATAGAATAAGAAGCTCATTGTCGTCCATTATGCCTTACTAGTGTAAACAAGAAACAAAAAGATGCAATTGCAGGATCTAAAGGAAATAGCTTCGAGTACTTACAATGCGCCGGAAAATAGCTTAGTAGCCGAGATCCGGAGTGTGAGTACCTTTTACCTTTCCTCCCCGGCAACGGCGCCAGAAAATAGCTTGATGTCTACGCCCCCCTCCTTTTCCTGTAGACAGTGTTGGGCCTCCAAGAGCAGAGGTTTGTAGGACAGCAGCAAGTTTTCCCTTAAGTGGAGCACCCAAGGTTTATCGAACTCAGGGAGGAAGAGGTCAAAGATATCCCTCTCATGCAACCCTGCAACCACAAAGCAAGAAGTCTCTTGTGTCCCCAACACACCAAATAGGTGCACTAGTTCGGCGAAGAGATAGTGAAGTACAGGTGGTATGAATAAGTAGCAACGGCACCAGAAAAGTGCTTTGCCCAGGACAGTAAACAAGCAGTAGTAACGCAGCAGTAGTAACGCAGCAGTAGTAACGCAAAGAAACAAGAAACAAGCGATGATAGCAGTATTTAGGAACAAGGCCTAGGGATCAGACTTTCACTAGTGGACACTCTCAACATTGATCACATAACAGAATAGATAAATGCATACTCTACACTCTCTTGTTGGATGATGAACACATTGCGTAGGATTACACGAACCCTCAATGTCGGAGTTAACAAGCTCCACAATTCAATGTTCATATTTAAATAACCTTAGAGTGCATGAAGATCAATACGACTAAACCAAGTACTAACATAGCATGCACACTGTCACCTTCATGCTAAGAAAGGAGGCATAGATCATATCAATACTATCATAGCAATAGTTAACTTCATAATCTACAAGAGATCATAATCATAGCCTACGCCAAGTACTAACACGGATGCACGCACTGTCACCATTACACCGTGCAGGAGGAATAAAACTACTTTAATAACATTGCTAGAGTAGCACATAGAATAGTAGTGATACAAACACATTGCAATCATAAAGAGATATAAATAAGCACTTCACTATGCCATTCATAACAGTGAATAAGTATTCTGTGAAATTTAGCCTAAGAGACCCACACGGTACACACACTGTCACCTTTACACACGTGGGACAAGGAGTCTCCGGAGATCACATAAGTAAAATTCACTTGACTAGCATAACGACATCTAGATTACAAGCATCATCATATGAATCTCAATCATGTAAGGCAGCTCATGAGATTATTGTATTGAAGTACATAGGAGAGAGATGAACCACATAGCTACCGGTACAGCCCCGAGCCTCGATGGAGAACTACTCCCTCCTCATGGGAGCAGCAGCGGTGATGAAGATGGCGGTGGAGATGGCAGCGGTGTCGATGGAGAAGCCTTCCGGGGGCACTTCCCCGTCCCGGCGGCGTGCCGGAACAGAGACTCCTGTCCCCCAGATCTTGGCTTCGCGATGGCGGCGGCTCTGGAAGGTTTTCTCTGGTTTCGTCGAACATATCAGGGTTTTCGCGACGGAGGCTTTAAATAGGCGGAAGGGCAAGGTCGGTGGAGTTCTGGGGGGCCCACACTATAGGGGGGCACGGGCCCCCCCTTGGCCGCGCCGGCCTAGGGTTTGGTGGCCCTGTGCCCCCTCTCTGGCGGTTCTCGTGTGTTCTGGATGCTTCCGGGCAAAATAGGAACCTGGGCGTTGATTTCGTCCAATTCCGAGAATATTTCGTTACTAGGATTTCTGAAACCAAAAACAGCAGAAAACAGAATCGGCACTTCGGCATCTTGTTAATAGGTTAGTTCCAGAAAATGCACGAATATGACATAAAGTGTGCATAAAACATGTAGATAACATCAATAATGTGGCATGGAACATAAGAAATTATCGATACATCGGAGACGTATCAATGGCTGAGAGGGCTGCCGAAGGGATCTATCAGGTCATGGGAAGACTTAGTCGACGCTTTTGTCAAAAATTTCCAAGCCACATACAAAAGGCATGTCGGAATCAAAGAATTGTGTCAATGCTATCAGAAGCCGAAGGAGTCAATGCGCGCGTACATTGGACGTTTTACTAATCTTCTGAATGCTGCCGAAGATGTCTCCGTTGACAGGGTGATTGACGCCTTCCGCAATGGCATTCGACGAGAATCTTACATCGAGGAACTCGGCCGGAAGAAGCCGAAGACTATTACCAAGCTCATGGAAATTGATAATAGTTGGGCTGATAGAGAAGATCATGTGCGGAAACCGCGCCCGCGCAGTGACAACAAAGAAGATGATCAGAAACACGAGTCAGGTCATCGTCGTGATCGCCACAAAAAGAGGAGAGATCGTGGGTACGAAACCTTCGGCGACACCAACATTGTAGCTGTCCGATACTCCGATCGACGTGATGATCGGTACGATGATCAACGCATCGACAGACGCGACAATCATCGGGATGGTAACTGCAACGATTCTCGAGGAAATCGAGGCAATTATAGGGAACGACCACCACGGGTCTCGGAGTTACCGTTCGCCGAGCAGTTAAATGCTCCTTGTTACATACACGCGTACATCGACCCGAAGGACAACACCAAAAAGTCGGGTCATCTGCTCAGGGATTGCCGATAGTTTCTTGAACTTCAGAAGTTCTATTAGTCGTATAGAGGGCAGACGCAGCTGCCGAGCCCACCGCCGCCACCTCAGCATCAAGTTCAACAAGTTCAAGCTCATGCCTCTAACGAAGCTTTCCCTCCACCTCAAGGACAAATGAGCATGATCCACAAGACCGGTATCTCCAGAAGAGAAATGAAAAAGCTCACGCAAGAAATTAATCTTGCGGAAGGCACCATGGCTAACGTCCCATAATTCATCGATTGGTCTGCGCAAAGCATCTTGTTCAGTAGAGTCGATCACCCGATGTCTATTCCAAGGCCAGGTCATGCAGCTTTGGTAATCGAAGCACAAATTGGAGGGTTCAGCATGAGCAAAGTATTCCTGGACGGTGGAAGCGGATTGAATCTGATATTCACAAGCACAATCAAGAATTTGGCATCACAGTCGACATGTTGCAGGAGTCTGATATGTGTTTCCATGGCATTGTCCAACCTTGCCAGCATACCCTCTCGGCAGGATCTCCTTGAATGTAATATTCGGAAAACCCGACAATTTCAGGAGGGAAAGGATCGAGTTCGAGGTAGTAAATTGGGAATCGCAGTACCATGCTATTCTTGGAAGACTAGCTTACGCTAAATTCATGGCCGTACCACACTATGCGTATTTAGAGCTCAAGATGCAAGGCAACAATGGGAACAATTGCCAATGCTTCTACGAAAACTATCGGCACCACCCCGGAAGTCATCGGCAGTTCAGCAGACGTTAGCCAAGCCAAGAAGAGCCCTCCTCTTACTTAAGAAGACGAGTGGTGGCATACATCTTTACCTTTAGTAGCATCTTTATTTTCAATACGGCTTTTTTAAGCCATAGAAATTTAGCTTATCTTATCGTTATAGACTTATTAATAAAGTTCAAGTTTTGTTTATGCAAACATTCGATTGATTCGGGACACCCGACAAATTTTTCAAGATTCTTCGCATAATACCGCGAACGACGACTTCAGAAAATATGAATACGGTAAGTGATGACCCACAAGTATAGGGGATCGCAACAGTCTTCGAGGGAAGTAAAACCCAATTTATTGATTCGACACAAGGGGAGACAAAGAATACTTGAAAGCCTTAACAGCGGAGTTGTCAATTCAGCCGCACTGAAACAGACTAGCTCGCAAGAGTTTATCAAGAGGTAACAGTTTTATAGCAGTAGATGGTGAAATAACAAAGCAGAGTAACAAAGACAGCAGTAGTGATTTTAGTAAACAGCAGGATTAAAATACTGTAGGCACGGGGACGGATGAACGGGCGTTGCATGGATGAGAGAAACTCATGTAACAATCATAGCAGGGCATTTGCAGATAATAATAAAACGGTGTCCAAGTACAAAGCAATCAATAGGCATGTATTCCAATTATAGTCGTACGTGCTCGCAATGAGAAACTTGCACAACATCTTTTGTCCTACCAGCCGGTGGCAGCCGGGCCTCTAGGGAATCTACTGGATATTAAGGTACTCCTTTTAATAGAGTACCGGAGCAAAGCATTAACACTCCGTGAACACATGTGATCCTCACATCACTACCATCCCCTCCGGTTGTCCCGATTCTTGTCACTTCGGGGCCATTGGTTCCGGACAGCGACATGTGTATACAACTTGCAGGTAAGATCATAAAACAATGAATATCATGATGAAACAATAACATGTTCAGATCCGAGATCATGGCACTCGGGCCCTAGTGACAAGCATTAAGCATAGCAAGTTGCAACAATATCATCAAAGTACCAATTACGGACACTAGGCACTATGCCCTAACAATCTTATGCTATTACATGACCAATCTCATCCAATCCCTACCATCCCCTTCGGCCTACAGTGGGGGAATTACTCACACATGGATGGGGGAAACATGGCTGGTTGATGGAGAGGCGTTGGCGGTGATGATGGCGATGATCTCCTCCAATTCCCCGTCCCGGCGGAGCGCCAGAACGGAGACTTCTGGCTCCCGAGACGGAGTTTCGCGATGTGGCGGCGTTCTGGAGGCTTTCTGGCGACTTCGACTTCTCTCCGTGCGTTTTTAGGTCGAGGCCGATAAGTAGTCCGAAGGAGGGCGTCGGAGGCCGGCCGAGGGGGCCACACCATAGGGCCGCGCGGGCCCCCCTAGGCCGCGCCGCCTTATGGTGTGGGGCCCTCGGGCCTCCACCTTACTTGTCCTTCTGGCTCCGTCAGTATTCTGGGAAAATTGGGCCTTCTGCATAAATTCCGAGGATTTTCCCGAAAGTTGGATTTCTGCACAAAAACGAGACACCAGAATAGTTCTGCTGAAAACAGCGTTAGTCCGTGTTAGTTGCATCCAAAATACACAAATTAGAGGCAAAACAATAGCAAAAGTGTTCGGGAAAGTAGATACGTTTTGGACGTATCAACTCCCCCCAAGCTTAGCTTATTGCTTGTCCTCAAGCAATTCAGTTAACAACTGAGCGATAAAAGAACTTTCACGAACACATTTGCTCATATGATGTATATATTCTCATGCTATGGCTAATACTTAAACAGTTCAAAATGAGATACATGCAAATAAGATCATCTAACAGCTATGTCAATCATGGAGAGGTACCAACAATTAATAATAAGCATCATGAATCATGTATATAAGCAGGATTGCAATGTTCATAAGAGAGTATGATAAAGTGGTATCTCGCTTGCCCGTATTTGATCGGCAAAACATAAATGCCAAGGCACCTCTGGAGTTCATAGAAAGACTAGAAGTAGTGATTGTCAAAGATAAAAGCATCAAAGTTATACCACAATCAATCATATTTTGAGACAAGCATATTATACTAAGAATGACAGTTGTGCTCTCAAGATAGTGCTCAAAGAAAGAATGGAGGCACAACACAAAAGTAAAAGATCGACCCTTCGCAGAGGGAAGCAGGGATTAACATGCGCTAGAGCTTTTCATTTTTGAAATCAAGAGTAAAATTATTTTGAGAGGTGTTTGTCATTGTCAACGAATGGTAATGGGTACAATAACTACCTCGCCAACCGGACTTCCAAGAGCGGCTCCCATGAATTATTTTTTATGTTTATGTGGCACTCCTTCCAACCTTTCTTACACAAACCATGGCTAACCGAATCCTCGGGTGCCTGCCAACAATCTCATACTATGAAGGAGTGCCTTTTTATTTTAGTTTTATTATGATGATGACACTCCCCCCAACCTTTGCTTACACAAGCCATGGCTAACCGAATCCTTCGGGTGCCGTCCAACAATCACAAACCATGGAGGAGTGTCTATTTAGGTTAATTAATTTGGGACTGGGAATCCCGTTGCCAGCTCTTTTTGCAAAATTATTGGATAAGCGGATGTGCCACTAGTCCATATGAGAGTCCGTCAAAAGTAAATGACAAGGTTGAAAGCTAAACACCACATACTTCCTCATGAGCTATGAAACATAAACACAAATTGAGAAGCATTTTGAAGGTTTTAAAGGTAGCGCATGAGAATTTACTTGGAATGGTTTGAAATGCCATGCATAGGTATTTATGGTGGACACTCTGGAATAACTTGGTTTTCATGTGTTTGGAAGCACGAGCAGCGTTCCCGCTCAGTACAAGTGAAGGCTAGCAAAAGACTAGGGAGCGACAAATCAAGAGAGCAAAGAATCGTCATAATCATGCTTGCGGCAAAATAACTTAACGGAGGCATAAAAGTGATACAAGAACTCTGAAGCAATATAAATCATCGAGGCTTAATTGACTTTGGTTCAGTCATATGCATGCGTGAGCATGTGCCAAGTCGATATAAATGAATTATTCAGAGGAGGATACCACAATGCCATACTTACTTATGAATAAAACAATGCAACAAACATCCATGACATGCTACTCATATTAATAAATTGGAGCTAAACATGAGAGATCATAAACTACTAGACTTTCTCAAATAACATATACCTCACATGAACCAACTAAGCATGCTCACATGGATGAGTATATGTACAAAAATGAAAACAAATAGAGTTCATACCAGCCTCTCACCACAATCAGATTGTCGTAGATCGTCATTATTGCCTTTTCACTTGTATAGCTTGGATAATATGAAATGAAAACCACGCTCCAGCCACCGAAGACCATTGAACTCATAAAGAACTTTACAAAACCAAAGAAGAACAGCAAATATTTTTGGTGTTTTCGAATTTGAGAACAAGAACAAAAGGAAACAAACAAACAAAGCAAAATCTTTTTGGGTTTTCTTATAGCAAACTGGCAATAGCAAATAAAGCGAAACAAATGCAAGAAACCAAGATAAACAAATGGTGAAGAGAAACAGCAGAAATATTTTTGGTCTTTTTGTGTTTTAGGAAAGAAACAAAGCAAGAACAAGAAAATGAAAACTAAAAGAAACACAGAAAAGCGAGATGGCAGAAATCTGCCAAAACCTGACAGCAGTACAGAAATTGATTTTTACAAAAATCCTACGTTGCTCAGCTAGAAAAGTGTTCAACTAATGAAAGTTAGATAACAACCTGGGGAACCTGCACAAAAATTGGCAGCTCAAAATAACGTTCTGGCTGTGCGCACGAATTTTTCTAGTAACAGTCCAGAATCTGTTTTCAGGCAGCACTTCCCCAAATATCATCTCCCTCTCATTAGAAAACCACTCAAAGAGACTAAACAAGTATGTACAAGTATCCAGCAACCATAATATGCAAGGAATGAGTGATGCCGGTATACCTCCCCCCAAGCTTAGGCTTTTGGCCTAAGTGGAGTTCAATCCCATCGAGGGCCGCTGTTCCTCGCCGGTGGATAATTCACGGCGTAGTCATAGTAAAGTTCCTGTGCAGAAGAAAAGCGTGAAGGCTCCACATGCCCAACATGTTGATGCGAGGAACTTGCTGCATCGGACGATGAGTCGAGGTGTTCCTCAGCCTCCTCCGTGTTGCCTCTTGCATGATGGTCTCCTCCCTCTATGTGTGCATCCAGTGCACCTTCTGTGACCGACCAATCCTCCCTGGAATCAAGGTTAGACAGAACAGGCGCAGGCAATCTTACTAGTTTCTCAGTTTTCTTAGTTATTCTCCAGACTTTCTTATAAAATGTCATCTTGTAAAACAGGTTACCCAAGTTGGAGGAATCAGAAACAAATTCATGTTTAATCATAGAGGCTATGTCAAGTTTTTCTATGGAAAGTGGAATATCAAGATGATGAGGTTCTACATTATGAAAAGCTAGTAAACGAGAAGCGATGAGACCTCCAGCAATTCCACCTTTCTCACGGTTAGTAGCAAGTCTATAAGCTATCAATGCCCCCAAATTATAAGTCCTACTACTTTGCAATGCCGCAGCTAGAAAAGCTAAATCCGGGATAGATAGTTTACCACCAATCCTTTTAGCAAGAACGCATTTCGTAATGTAATAAGCAAAGTAGCGGATAGCCGGTAGCTAAATGCTAGTGATTTTACCACTATCCTCTGAGAAACTCCTTCCATAGCAAATCATCTTGAAGAGGCTTAAGAGTTCTTGCGGCGATCCCCTTATCTTCTCGCATGATCCCCATTGTGGTACTCTAATTGCTGCACAAAAATCTCTGAATGGCAAGTTGACAGCTTTATTATAAATTTTGTACTGAACCGTGGGGTTAGATCGCGACCAATTGAACTTAAAGTCCTGCACAACAGACATAGTTAGTTTTGCATATTGGCTTGGCTCTCCTTCAACAAAATCACTCAGCCCTGCACGAGAAATTAGACTCCGAACATCTTCCAATATTCCCGCGCTTCTCATGAAATCCGTGCACGGGTAGTAAGAGGGGTATACTCCCTCTTCACGGTTCACTCTCATGACTTGTTGGACCTCCAATTCTTGTTGGTTAAGTTGATATCTATTCCACTCCATTTTCTGAAATTTTCAATAAACAATATAAAATTTGATTTGGTGACATATAATCAAGGGGAACTACTATAGGAACTTGCTAGAGTACTAATCATGCATCAAAACTAGTTTATACAACTTAGAACAAGCATGCAAGCTCACTAAACATGTTACCTACAGCAGCAAAATATTCAAGATATACTCAACCAAACAAAATTCTATTTGGATAGGCGGAGGAGTCACATACCGGAGAGCAAATGTGCCAAATTTCAGACAGAAATCTAGGCTGAGCAAAGAGATCGAAAAATCCTGAGCTCTTGATCAAAAACGCGAGTGAGAGAAAGCTGGTTCGAGTTTTTTCGGGAGAGAGAAGATTCTGGGAGAAAGAGATGAAGTAGTGGGGCAAGGAGGGGCCCACACCACAGGGTGGCACGCCCACCTCCTTGGCCGCGCCGGCTGGTGGTGTGGCACCCTGTGGTGCCCCACAGGTCATCCTCTCGGTGCTCCTGTGTGCCTCGTCGAAAAATAGGACCAACGGTATAATTTTTGTGAATTTTTGAAAACTTTGAAAAATGCACATTTCTAGGTATTAAGTTTATTATTACTGGCCAGGAAAATTTTTGAAATCTCCAATTAACTAAGGAACTTTGCAAAACAAAAGTGCTACAGCAAATAAGACAAGTGGAGTGAGAAAGAGATGTTGTTTACCGCCTCTATGCATATAAAAAGTATTTGTTAACAAGGTTGATCAAGTCTTGCCACCAAATAAATTTTACATAGCATAAGAAGAAATAAACCTCAAATCAATCATGTTACCTTGAATTGTATTGATATGGATCCAATCACGAGAGTTTGATATTCTTCTTTAGGCTCATATATAGGACAATCAATAGTTCCCACTTTGATAGTTCTCACATTAGAAATAGTATTAACTCCACACGCTTTCTCAATCCTCTTGGGAAAATAAACGGTATGCTCCCTATCATCAACATTGAAAGTAACCTTTCCTTTATTGCAATCAATAACAGCCCCTGCGGTGTTAAGAAAAGGTCTCCCAAGAATAATAGACATATTATCATCTTCAGGCATTTCCAACACAACAAAATCAGTTAATATCAAGCAGTTATTAGTAACTTGAACAGGAACATCCTCACATATACCAACAGGAATAGCAGTAGATTTATCAGCCATTTGCAAAGATATATCAGTAGGTATCAACTTATCTAAGTAAAGTCTCTTATAAAGAGAAAAAGGCATAACACTAACACCGGCTCCCAAGTCACATAGAGCAGTTTTAACATAATTATTCTTAATAGAACAAGGAATAGTAGGTATACCTGGATCGCCCAACTTCTTTGGAACTTTGCCATTGAAAGAGTAATTAGCAAGCATAGTGGAAATTTCCTCATTGGGGATTTTCCTTTTGTTAGACACAATATTTTTCATATACTTTGAATAAGGAGGCAATTTAATAGCATCAGTCAAAGGGATTTGCAAGAATAAAGGTTTCATCCAATCACAAAATTTATTATAGTGTTCTTCTTCCTTTGATTTTAGTTTCTTAGCAGGAAAGGGCATTTGCTTTTGCACCCAAGGTTCTCTTTCATTACCATGTTTCTTAGCAATAAAATCTTCTTTAGTATACTTTTTTTTTTATCATGCTTTTCAGGTTCATCTTCTACCTCTTCTTTATCAGAAGCATCATTCTTATCATTATCTTTATCATGTTCATTACCACTTTCAGTTTCAGCATCAGAAATAGAAATGCTATTAGGATCATTAACAGGTTCAGAGGATTCTACAACATTCTTATGTTTCTTTTTCTTTTTCTTAGATGGAGCACTAGTTTTAGTTCGTTGAGAATCTTGTTCAACTCTTTTGGGATGTCCCTCAGGATATAAAGGGTCCTGAGTAGAAACACCGCCTCTAGTTGTTACTTCATAAGCATGTTTTTCTTTAGAATTATTCCCCAACAAGTCATTTTGCACTTTAGTGAGTTGATCAATTTGAGTTTGAACCATATGAAAATGTTTAACAAGCATCTTAACATCATTGGAGGTTCTCTCTATAATATCATGCAATTCACTAATAGCTCGAGAATTTTCCATTAAATGATTCTCTACTCTCATATTAAAATTTTCTTGCTTAACAATATAATTATCAAACTCATCTAAGCATTGTGCAGGAGGTTTCGAATACGGAATATCTTCCCTAGTAAAGCGTTGAAGGGAGTTTACCTCAATCATGGATGAAGGGGGAATTATCTCACATATATCATCTATGGGAGGAAGATTCTTCACATCTTCAGATTTAATACCTTTCTCCTTGAGAGACTTCTTGGCTTCCCTCATATCTTCATCATTCAATTTAATTAAACCCCTCTTCTTTAATATTGGCATTGGAGTTGGTTCAGGCGTAGTCCAATCATCATGATTCCGGCCTATTTTAGCCAATAATTCTTCAAATATTGCCCTGAGTTCTTTTCCTGAAAACACAACCAGCACAACTATCCAGGTATGCCCTAGACTCAATGGTTAGTCCACTATAAAATATATCAAGTAAATCATGCTTTTCCAAATCATGATCAGGCCGAGCTCTAATAAGAGAGCAAAATCTCGCCCAAGCCTCAGGCAATTTCTCTCCATCTCCCTGATCAAAATTATAGATTCTCTGCAAAGCAATATGTTGAGCACTAGCAGGAAAGTATTTACGGAAGAAAACATCAAGCAATTCTTTTGGACTTTTAATAGAATTAGGTGGCAAACTATTATACCAAGTTTTAGCGTCATCCTTTAATGAGAATGGAAAGATTTTAGCAACAAAGTAAGTACGCTTCTTAACATCATCAGAAAACAAGCTACTCAGAGTAGATAGCTCAATCATGTGTTCAACAGCACTTTCTTTTTCGGTACCACAAAAGGGTGTTTTCTCAACAATAGCTATATAAGATAAATCAAGAGAAAAATCATAATCTTTATCCTTAATGTTTATAGGAGATGTGGCAAACTTAGGATCAGGAGACAGCTTATATCTAACAGCATGTTCTGCAAGCAACTTTTTAATTTTTCTTGCATCAGTAGTAGCATTGCATTTTTCAATAAAATCTTCATCAAGTTCCACATAATCTTCATCAAGATCATCACTAGAGTATTCAACAGACTCAGGTGAATTAACAGGTGTAACAGCATTTTCATTAGGAGTTTCAGTATTTTCAATTTGTCTAGACCTAGCAATTATAGCATCTAGAAAAGATCCCAATGAACCACTATCATCAAGCACAGCAGAAATATTATCAATATTATGAGAGTTTTCAGATTCAGCAGAAGTACCCGCATGTGAAGCATGTGGCGGTGAAACAAGTTTATCAATCACAGTTGGTGAATCAAGAGCAGCAGAGGTACTCAGAGTTGTACCTTTTCTTGTAGTGGATGGTAATATGGCGACCTTAGTATCGCGAGGTTTACCCATGATGGAGAATTTGCAGCGAACAATATCAATCCAAGTGAACTTCCAAATAAAGCTATGCTCCCCGGCAACGGCGCCAGAAAATAGTCTTGATGACCCACAAGTATAGGGGATCGCAACAGTCTTCGAGGGAAGTAAAACCCAATTTATTGATTTGACACAAGGGGAGACAAAGAATACTTGAAAGCCTTAACAGCGGAGTTGTCAATTCAGCTGCACCTGGAAACAGACTAGCTCGCAAGAGTTTATCAGTAGTAACAGTTTTATAGCAGTAGCAGTAGTGAAATAACAGCAGCAGAGTAACAAAGACAGCAGTAGTGATTTTAGTAAACAGCAGGATTAAAATACTGTAGGCACGGGGACAGATGAACGGGCGTTGCATGGATGAGAGAAACTCATGTAACAATCATAGCAGGGCATTTGCAGATAATAATAAAACGGTGTCCAAGTACAAAGCAATCAATAGGCATGTGTTCCAATTATAGTCGTACGTGCTCGCAATGAGAAACTTGCACAACATCTTTTGTCCTACCAGCCGGTGGCAGCCGGGCCTCTAGGGAATCTACTGGATATTAAGGTACTCCTTTTAATAGAGTACCGGAGCAAAGCATTAACACTCCGTGAACACATGTGATCCTCACATCACTACCATCCCCTCCGGTTGTCCCGATTCTTGTCACTTCGGGGCCATTGGTTCCGGACAGCGACATGTGTATACAACTTGCAGGTAAGATCATAAAACAATGAATATCATGATGAAACAATAACATGTTCAGATCCGAGATCATGGCACTCGGGCCCTAGTGACAAGCATTAAGCATAGCAAGTTGCAACAATATCATCAAAGTACCAATTACGGATACTAGGCACTATGCCCTAACAATCTTATGCTATTACATGACCAATCTCATCCAATCCCTACCATCCCCTTCGGCCTACAGCGGGGGAATTACTCACACATGGATGGGGGAAACATGGCTGGTTGATGGAGAGGCGTTGGCGGTGATGATGGCGATGATCTCCTCCAATTCCCCGTCCTGGCGGAGCGCCAGAACGGAGACTTCTGGCTCCCGAGACGGAGTTTCGCGATGTGGCGGCGTTCTGGAGGCTTTCTGGCGACTTCGACTTCTCTCCGTGCGTTTTTAGGTCGAGGCCGATGATGTCTACTTCCCCCTCCTTTTCCTGTAGACAGTGTTGGGCCTCCAAGAGCAGAGGTTTGTAGAACAGCAGCAAGTTTTCCCTTAAGTGGATCACCCAAGGTTTATCGAACTCAGGGAGGAAGAGGTCAAAGATATCCCTCTCATGCAACCCTGCAACCACAAAGCAAGAAGTCTCTTGTGTCCCCAACACACCAAATAGGTGCACTAGTTCGGCGAAGAGATAGTGAAATACAGGTGGTATGAATATATATGAGCAGTAGCAACGGTGCCAGAAAATAGCTTGCTGGCGTGTAGTTGATGGTGGTAGTATTGCAGCAGTAGTAACATAGTGAAACAGTAAACAAGCAGTAGTAACGCAGTATTTAGGAACAAGGCCTAGGGATTAGACTTTCACTAGTGGACACTCTCAACATTGATCACATAACAGAACAGATAAATGCATACTCTACACTCTTGTTGGATGATGAACGCATTGCGTAGGATTACACGAACCCTCAATGCCGGAGTTAACAAGCTCCACAATTTGTTCATATTTAAGTAACCTTATAGTGTAAGATAGATCAATACAACTAAACCAAGTACTAACATAGCATGCACACTGTCACCTTCATGCATATGTAGGAGGAATAGATCACATCAATATTATCATAGCAATAGTTAACTTCATAATCTACAGGAGATCATGATCATATCATAAACCAAGTACTAACACGGTGCACACACTGTCACCTTTACACACGTGCAGGAGGAATAGAACTACTTTAATAACTTTGCTAGAGTAGCACATAGATAAATTGTGATACAAACTCATATGAATCTCAATCATGTAAAGCAGCTCATGAGATTATTGTATTGAGGTACATAGGAGAGAGATGAACCACATAGCTACCGGTACAGCCCCGAGCCTCGATGGAGAACTACTCCCTCCTCATGGGAGCAGCAGCGGTGATGAAGATGGCGGTGGAGATGGCAGCGGTGTCGATGGAGAAGCCTTCCGGGGGCACTTCCCCGCTCCGGCAGGGTGCCGGAACAGAGACTCCTGTCCCCCAGATCTTGGCCTCGCGATGGCGGCGGCTCTGGAAGGTTTCTGTGGTTTTCGTCAATCGTATCAGGGTTTTCGATCCAGGGGCTTTAAATAGGCGAAGAGGCGGCGCAGGAGGGTCGAAGGGGCGACGACACCATAGGGCGGCGCAGCCAGGGCCTGGGCCGCGCCGGCCTATGGTCTGGGGGCCCAGTGCCCCCCGCGGCTCCTTCCCGGGTGTTCTGGATGCTTCCGGTGAAAATAGGAACTTGGGCGTTGATTTCGTCCGATTCCGAGAATATTTCGTTACTAGGATTTCTGAAACCAAAAACAGCAGAAAACAGGAACTGGCACTTCGGCATCTTGTTAATAGGTTAGTTCCAGAAAATGCACGAATATGACATAAAGTGTGCATAAAACATGTAGATAACATCAATAATGTGGCATGGAACATAAGAAATTATCGATACGGCGGAGACGTATCAGCATCCCCAAGCTTAGTTCTGCTCGTCCCGAGCAGGTAAAACGATAACAAAGATAATTTCTGGAGTGACATGCCATCATAATCTTGATCATACTATTTGTAAAGCATATGTAGTGAATGCAGCGATCAAAACAATGTATATGACATGAGTAAACAAGTGAATCATAAAGCAAAGACTTTTCATGAATAGCACTTCAAGACAAGCATCAATAAGTCTCGCATAAGAGTTAACTCATAAAGCAATAATTTAAAGTAAAGGCATTGAAGCAACACAAAGGAAGATTAAGTTTCAGCGGTTGCTTTCAACTAATAACATGTGTATCTCATGGATATTGTCAACATAGAGTAATATAACAAGTGCAATATGCAAATATGTAGGAATCAATGCACAGTTCACACAAGTGTTTGCTTCTTGAGGTGGAGAGAAATAGGTGAACTGACTCAACAATAAAAGTAAAAGAATGGTCCTTCAAAGAGGAAAGCATCGATTGCTATATTTGTGCTAGAGCTTTGATTTTGAAAACATATAGAGAGTATAAAAGTAAAATTTTGAGAGGTGTTTGTTGTTGTCAACGAATGGTAGCGGGTACTCTAACCCCCTTGCCAAACAAACCTTCAAAGAGCGGCTCCCATTTTATTTTATTTTTGAGTGGCACTCCTTCCAACCTTTCTTTCACAAACCATGGCTAACCGAATCCTCGGGTGCCTGCCAACAATCTCATACCATGAAGGAGTGCCTTTTATTTTAGTTTTATTATGATGACACTCCTCCCAACCTTTGCTTACACAAGCCATGGCTAACCGAATCCTTCGGGTGCCGTCCAACAATCACATACCATGGAGGAGTGTCTATTTTTGTTAATTAATTTGAGACTGGGAATCCCATTGCCAGCTCTTTTTGCAAAATTATTGGATAAGCGGATGAAGCCACTAGTCCGTTGGTGAAAGTTGCCCAACAAGATTGAAAGATAAACACCACATACTTCCTCATGGGCTATAAAACATCGACACAAATCAGAGGTGATAAATTTTGAATTGTTTAAAGGTAGCACTCAAGCAATTTACTTTGGAATGGCGGAGAAATACCATGTAGTAGGTAGGTATGGTGGACACAAATGGCATAGTGATTGGCTCAAGTATTTTGGATGCATGAGAAGTAATCCCTCTCGATACAAGGCTTAGGCTAGCAAGGTTATTTGAAACAAACACAAGGATGAACCGGTGCAGCAAAACTCACATAAAAGACATATTGAAAACATTATAAGACTCTACACCGTCTTCCTTGTTGTTCAAACTCAATACTAGAAATTATCTAGACCTTAGAGAGACCAATTATGCAAACCAAATTTTAGCATGCTCTATGTATTTCTTCATTAATAGGTGCAAAGTATATGATGCAAGAGCTTAAACATGAGCACAACAATTGCCAAGTATCACATTACCCAAGACATTTTAGCAATTACTACATGTATCATTTTCCAATTCCAACCATATAACAATTTAACGAAGAAGAAACTTCGCCATGAATACTATGAGTAGAAACTAAGGACATACTTGTCCATATGCTACAGCGGAGCGTGTCTCTCTCCCATAAAGTGAATGCTAGGATCCATTTTATTCAAACAAAACAAAAAACAAAAACAAACCGACGCTCCAAGAAAAGCACATAAGATGTGATGGAATAAAAATATAGTTTCAGGGGAGGAACCTGATAATGTTGTCGATGAAGAAGGGGATGCCTTGGGCATCCCCAAGCTTAGACGCTTGAGTCTTCTTGATATATGCAGGGGTGAACCACCGGGGCATCCCCAAGCTTAGAGCTTTCACTCTCCTTGATCATGTTGCATCATACTCCTCTCTTGATCCTTGAAAACTTCCTCCACACCAAACTCGAAACAACTCATTAGAGGGTTAGTGCACAATAAAAATTAACATATTCAGAGGTGACACAATCATTCTTAACACTTCTGGACATTGCATAAAGCTACTGGACATTAGTGGATCAAAGAAATTCATCCAACATAGCAAAAGAGGCAATGCGAAATAAAAGGCAGAATCTGTCAAAACAGAACAGTTTGTATTGACGAATTTTATTAGGCCACCAGACTTGCTCAAATGAAAATGCCCAAATTGAATGAAAGTTGCGTACATATCTGAGGATAATGCACGTAAATTGGCTTAATTTTCTGAGCTACCTACAGGGAGGTAGACCCAGATTCGTGACAGCAAAGAAATCTGGAACTGCGCAGTAATCCAAATCTAGTACTTACTTTTCTATCAAAGACTTTACTTGGCACAATAAAACACAAAACTATGATAAGGAGAGGTTGCTACAGTAGTAAACAACTTCCAAGACACAAATATAAAACAAAGTACTGTAGCAAAATAACACATGGGTTATCTCCCAAGAAGTTCTTTCTTTATAGCCATTAAGATGGGCTCAGCAGTTTTAATGATGCACTCGCAAGAAATAATATTTGAAGCAAAAGAGAGCATCAAGAGGCAAATTCAAAACACATTTAAGCCTAACATGCTTCCTATGCATAGGAATCTTGTAAATAAACAAGTTCATGAAGAGCAAAGTAACAAGCATAGGAAGATAAAACAAGTGTAGTTTCAAAAATTTCAGCACATAGAGAGGCATTTTAGTAACATGAAAATTTCTACAACCATATTTTCCTCTCTCATAATAACTTTCAGTAGCAACATGAGCAAACTCAACAATATAACTATCACATAAAGCATTCTTATCATGAGTCTCATGCATAAAATTATTACTCTCCACATAAGCATAATCAATTTTATTAGTTGTAGTGGGAGCAAATTCAACAAAGTAGCTATCATTATTATTCTCATCAAGTGTTGGAGGCATAGTATAATCACAACAAAATTTACTCTCCATAGTAGGTGGCACCAAAAGACCACTATCATTATAATCATCATAAATTGGAGGCAAAGTATCATCAAAGAAAATTTTCTCCTCAATGCTTGGGGGACTAAAAAGATCATGAAAACCAGCTTCCCCAAGCTTAGAACTTTCTATATCATTATCAACAATGGTGTTCAAAGCGTTCATACTAATATTACTACCAGCATGCAAATAAGATTCCATAGGTTTTTTAATTTTCGCATCAAACAATCCATGTTTTAAATCAGGAAATAGAATAAGAAGCTCATTCTTGTCCATTATGCCAAACTAGTGTAAACAAGAAACAAAAAGATGCAATTGCAGGATCTAAAGGAAATAGCTTCGAGTACTTATAATGCCGGGAAATAGCTTAGTAGCCGAGGTCCGGAGTGTGAGTACCTTTTACCTTTCCTCCCCGGCAACGGCGCCAGAAAATAGCTTGATGTCTACTTCCCCCTCCTTTTCCTGTAGACAGTGTTGGGCCTCCAAGAGCAGAGGTTTGTAGAACAGCAGCAAGTTTTCCCTTAAGTGGATCACCCAAGGTTTATCGAACTCAGGGAGGAAGAGGTCAAAGATATCCCTCTCATGCAACCCTGCAACCACAAAGCAAGAAGTCTCTTGTGTCCCCAACACACCAAATAGGTGCACTAGTTCGGCGAAGAGATAGTGAAATACAGGTGGTATGAATATATATGAGTAGTAGCAACGGTGCCAGAAAATAGCTTGCTGGCGTGTAGTTGATGGTGGTAGTATTGCAGCAGTAGTAACACAGTGAAACAGTAAACAAGCAGTAGTAACGCAGTATTTAGGAACAAGGCCTAGGGATTAGACTTTCACTAGTGGACACTCTCAACATTGATCACATAACAGAACAGATAAATGCATACTCTACACTCTTGTTGGATGATGAACGCATTGCGTAGGATTACACGAACCCTCAATGCCGGAGTTAACAAGCTCCACAATTTGTTCATATTTAAGTAACCTTATAGTGTAAGATAGATCAATACAACTAAACCAAGTACTAACATAGCATGCACACTGTCACCTTCATGCATATGTAGGAGGAATAGATCACATCAATATTATCATAGCAATAGTTAACTTCATAATCTACAGGAGATCATGATCATAGCATAAACCAAGTACTAACATGGTGCACACACTGTCACCTTTACACACGTGCAGGAGGAATAGAACTACTTTAATAACTTTGCTAGAGTAGCACATAGATAAATTGTGATACAAACTCATATGAATCTCAATCATGTAAAGCAGCTCATGAGATTATTGTATTGAGGTACATAGGAGAGAGATGAACCACATAGCTACCGGTACAGCCCCGAGCCTCGATGGAGAACTACTCCCTCCTCATGGGAGCAGCAGCGGTGATGAAGATGGCGGTGGAGATGGCAGCGGTGTCGATGGAGAAGCCTTCCGGGGGCACTTCCCCGCTCCGGCAGGGTGCCGGAATAGAGACTCCTGTCCCCCAGATCTTGGCCTCGCGATGGCGGCGGCTCTGGAAGGTTTCTGTGGTTTTCGTCAATCGTATCAGGGTTTTCGATCCAGGGGCTTTAAATAGGCGAAGAGGCGGCGCAGGAGGGTCGAAGGGGCGACGACACCATAGGGCGGCGCGGCCAGGGCCTGGGCCGCGCCGGCCTATGGTCTGGGGGCCCAGTGCCCCCCCCTCTGGTCCTTCCCGGGTGTTCTGGATGCTTCCGGTGAAAATAGGAACTTGGGCGTTGATTTCGTCCGATTCCGAGAATATTTCGTTACTAGGATTTCTGAAACCAAAAACAGCAGAAAACAGGAACTGGCACTTCGGCATCTTGTTAATAGGTTAGTTCCAGAAAATGCACGAATATGACATAAAGTGTGCATAAAACATGTAGATAACATCAATAATGTGGCACGGAACATAAGAAATTATCGATACGGCGGAGACGTATCAGCCGATAAGTAGTCCGAAGGAGGGCGTCGGAGGCCGGCCGAGGGGGCCACACCATAGGGCCGCGCGGGCCCCCCCTAGGCCGCGCCGCCTTATGGTGTGGGGCCCTCGGGCCTCCACCTTACTTGTCCTTCTGGCTCCGTCAGTATTCTGGGAAAATAGGGCCTTCTGCATAAATTCCGAGGATTTTCCCGAAAGTTGGATTTCTGCACAAAAACGAGACACCAGAACAGTTCTGCTGAAAACAGCGTTAGTCCGTGTTAGTTGCATCCAAAATACACAAATTAGAGGCAAAACAATAGCAAAAGTGTTCGGGAAAGTAGATACGTTTTGGACGTATCAGTAAGCGAACCCGATAAAAAAGACCGGGAGCCGCCTATGCTGGTTATACTCAAAGATTATCATCTAAGCCTCAGGGAATATGCGAGTGCTGCAATTGATGATAATCAAAGGGTCTTTGAAAAATACGACAAAATACACATTGTTTCTTTGTCAAAGCCCCAGGGAACATGCGAGCACTACAAAATGATGAAGACGATACAAATCAAGAAAGGCCCACGCCGGTACATCAAACATAGAGTACTAAGAGCAAAGGAGTCGATAAGGTGCATAGTCTCCTCGATTTACTCGAGGGCTGCTGCCGACAAAATATACGCTTTCGGTTATAGCAAAGTTGTGATTACTATGGGTTCATTGAGCCCACAACATGAGTTGATCACTCAATAATTTGCTGCCGATATTTTACAAAGCATCATAATACCGATGCCGAGAAAACTAGCGCGCCAAAACTTGCAGCTTAGTTGATAAATACTCCAAATATTGCCACCGGCATTTAAAGATAATCCTACGAAGTAACAATACTTTGTCAAAAAGTGACAGAAGCATCGTCTTCAAGAATTTGTTCATCTCTACGAAGGATATTTGAGATTGATGCAAAGGAAAAAAATCATCGACCAGCTCATTTCCTGAGCATTGATATGAACACGAAGGGAAAAATTCAAGATTGGGTAACTAAGTTACATCGTACACGCGAATAAACTTGTACCCAAGATACCCGAATATTCGGGTATGAGGAGTCATTAGCAAAGTGATTTAAAGCGATTATATCGATTACAACAGAAGTACAGTAGCATCAAAGCTATTCATGGGGAACTCCGACTGCACAGTTTGCTTTGAAATTAACCTCCAATCTAGCAACTACAATGGAGGCAGGTTTTATGATGGCAGGAAAGTACTGGCTCCTATTGCCATAGGCCTTCACGATCGCTTCCAAGTCCAATAAAGGATGCTGAGATAGCACAAAAGCAAAAGTTGTTTTTGCTCCAGCAAGAAGTTGGCTGTGAACCAAAGCGCGGAATCTCTCGGTGTTTTTGAAATTTGACATCAAAGCCAGCAGCGATGGAGGAACTGGATTGAGTGGGAACATGGCTTTCCATATCATCCTCAGGCTTGCATAACATTTATCAAAAAATCGGTGCACTGGTTGCACCTGATCCTAGAATTTTGCAATGGTGGCAGCTTTTGACTTGTTCGTCCAGAAGACTTCATTGAATTGTGATAGATTCGATAAAGTGTCAACCCATTTGTGAACTCGCTTATTCTCTTCGGACAAGTTCAGAGCTATGATTGACAAAGATGACAATGCAAAGTTCAGAAACCAAGAAGAATTACCCTAACAATTGAGGGAATCAAAGGATTATCGAGTACTCACAGTTCAAGCTTTATGTGGCTTTCTGCTCATTTAGCGCATATGGCTCTGCTTCCACGGCCAGTTAGCCTTTCTTCTTTATTACAGCTACCATGCCCTGAATACCCAGCAAACCTTTCTCCATTTGGGAAATTTGGGTCCTCATCCATTGAAGAAGGCTGGTTTCAGACCCAGCTGTCGAAGAATCTTTGACAAAAGAAGTCACAGGAGCCACCTGCAAGTACACCATCGAGTGTGTGTTAAAAATATGCGCGGAAGTAATAGCTCCAAATCACTCCCATCGGGAGCACGCAGTCAAGGAAAAAGACATCACAGTTGAAAAGGAAGAACTGGCAACATTGGCAGCTCTAAATTCATTACAAATTGGGCTTTAGAAAAGCCATTGTTTGAAGCAAAGTATTAAGTTACAATCATTGGGAAAAGTTTAAGGAGCCTGGGTCTGACTTGACAAGCTTGGGGTGGCTCCACCAGCAGCTGGCTTGTTAGCTTCGACTAGATCAAGAAGTTGTCGCGTGCATTTACGCGCCGGCACACTAAAAGGGCTAAGGTCAATAGCTAGCCCATCTTGATCCTTCGACAGCTCCGTCGTTAGTGACTCCATATCGGCTTTGAAGCCGTACCCCATCAGAAGTTGGAAGGCAAGAAGAGCGTCGTAGGTACGCGGGATACGTTTGAATACCTCGATGATGCCCTCGGTGTCGACGGAGAAAGCGCCCACCAGTTGCCCTAGAGTCTTGTTCTGATCTGCCTTCGGGAAGATCATAGCGTGGAATCTCGACAAAACCACCTCGTTCTTCTGAAGAAGAGCTCGGATAAGTTCGCCGGACTCGATCGCCATAGAAATAGCATCGGCAACAGAATCGGCTAGAAGTTTGCCTACAGAATCTGCAGGAATATTGGCAGCTCCTGCAAGAAGTAAAAAACAGAAGTAAGAAGTCAATAAAGCTGAAAAGGAATTTGAAGACATTGCAATGAAATTACCCAGCAGGGCCGTGGTGGACTTCTGCAGCAGATCCTCCCTCTCCTTCTTCTGGACTTGGGCCTCTGCCTTCTCCTTCTCCTCCTCCTTCAACTTCTTCTTCAGCTGACCAAGCTCCTTCCTCAAAGAATCCACCTCTTTCCGGGCAGTGGCCGCAATTTTAACCGATTGATCAAGCTGGGCAGATTTTGATTGGGCGTCCTCTTGGAGCCGAGCATTATTAGCTTGAAGCAAGGATAATTGGGAGATGAATTCTTTTAGAATTTTATAGCAGCTTGGATACTCTGTGGGAAAGCACAAGTTAAATGCGTTATGCTTATATTAAAATTCCTTTTGAGTCCACATTCGACTGCAAGCAGCCGAATATAGACTCGGGGGCTGGAAGAGAGAAAAACATTATCAAGGGAAAAGTTGTAGTACTCACATGCTCCCCGCGAGTCGAGGGAGAAGTAGCAGCTATCGAAGGAACCACTTTTCCCTTCGAGAGAGAAGAATAAGCTGGAGCGACTTTCGATAGAGTTGGAGCCTTGGATGCGGCAGGAGTTGGCTTGATGGAGCTAGTCTTCGCCTTCTTCGAAGGAGGCTCAAGAATCCCCTCCTCACTGCAAGCAAATGGATAACTATGTCAAAAGGGACTATGAATCAACTTCGAAAGAAACAAAAAGGAACTTACAAGTCAAGGAGCAAATCATCCTCATCGGCAGAGCCGCCGGATTGCCTCTGGCGGTTGGGCGCTAGACTTCTCCGGAGCTGCATGAACAAAGGGAACGCGATCAGCATCATTGTCATGTTGACTCGACTCCGATGTATCGGTTAATTCATCATCAAGGATTTTATGTTCGGCAGAAGGAGCGTCAGGGTTGATAAGGTTATTGTCCTCTTCCTTGGAAGCTTCACTGTCTTCGGCTACTTCTGCGCAAGATTCTACATTGGCAGTAGAATCACCGTCTTCAGGATTCTCTTCAACTTCGGATACAGTTGTAAAATACTCAACAGTCGAAGGGATCTTCCGAAGTAAACAGAGACTCAGTAAGTTGAAGCAAAATATATCGGATGCAAGTATTAGCGTAGGCAAAAGAAAGCTAAGAAATTACCTCGGGTGGTTGGTGAGCAGATCATACGGATCATGAAGAGCCAGTAGGGGAATTGAGTCTTCTTGACTAAAATGAGTCAAGCGTCTGACTTCATCTAGCAGCTCTTTTTTTTACAGGTCTGCAACATTGATTCGAGTCTCGTCTTTGGGACCCGAATACAGCCACATTTGATGAGCTCTAGACATAACTGGTTGGACACGACGCTTCAAGAATACAGCGACAACGTCATTGCCAATCCATCTTATTCCTTTATCTCCAATACTCTCTCAAACAACTTGTCGACTACTGTCTTTTCTTCGGCTGTTAGTATGTTCTTCCAAGATTTCTTCGGTGTAGCTTCGAGAACATCAACAAAATTCGGCAGGAATGTGTTGCGACCAACTGTCGATGGATCTCTGAGATAAAACCACTTCAACCTCCATCCATGGACTGATTCTCTCATTGGGAAGTTGGAGTTAACTTCTTTTCGGACAACAAAACCAACTCCGCCGTGTTAGACATCGTAGTAGTTTGTATTGGATACGATGTTGTGTTGATATTGTAACAAACTCTGTAACAACCGGCTATGAGCCCAATATAAATAGAACGACAACCCTACCTCGGAAATCATCCGAGTAGGCTTTTCTCCTACCTGATCCTACGTTTTACATGGTATCAGGCCGGCCTCTTCGCCGACAAAACTGATTGCCCCAAACCCTAGATTACTCTCGGTCGCCGCCGCCGTTCAGACGCCTCGCCATGGCGTCCTCTTCCAGTGCTTCGGTGCTGCACCTTGGCAATCTGCCAACTGACAAGTTGACGCGGTCCAACTTCCCTGGATGGCGTGCCCAGGTCCTACCGGCGATCCGTGGAGCTCGCCAGTTCGGTCTCCTTGATGGTACCGATGCGGCTCCTCCCGAGACTCTGCCGGTCTCCCTGGCGGCCGATGACACCGACAAGACGCCGAAGACGGCGCCCAACCCAACCTATGATGCCTGGATCTGTCGGGATCAAACCGTTCTCAGCTATCTCCTCCAATCGCTCTCCTCTGAGGTCTTACCTCATGTGCATCGGATTGAGCATGCCGCCGGAGTTTGGCAGGCCCTTGAGGAGATGTTCGCCTCTCAATGCGAAGCCAAGGTCACGAACCTCCGCATCGCTCTGGCCAACACGAAGAAGCTGAACATGCCCACGTCGGCATACCTCACCAAGATGCAGGGCATAGTCGATGAACTTGCCGCTGCTGGCTGCACGGTCTCCACCAGAGAGCACGTCTCCTTCATCCTCGCAGGTCTTGGTGCCCCCTACAACGCGCTTGTGGCTGCCCTTGGCGTTGTCACGACGCCCATCACTCTCAGCCACCTATATGCGCAGCTGAACGCTTACGAGCAGCGCCAGGAGCTCCTCAATGGCTCCACTACTACAGACTTCGACACCTCGGCCAACCTCGCCAATCGCCAGCGCCGGGGCCGCTTCTCCTCTCGTCCGCGTGGTGACCGCGGTGACCGCGGTGACCGTGGTGACCGTGGGGAACGGCGTGATGATCGGCGTCAGGACCGCCGTGAAGATCGCGGCTCTACTCCAAGCCGTGGCGGTGGCCGTGCTCCTCCAGGAGGGGGGCGTGGTCGTGGACGAGGACGTCGCCGTACTACCCCTTGGGTCGACGTCATCTGCCAGATATGCAACAAGGAGGGTCACCCGGCCAAGGCCTGCTGGTGGCGGTTTGAAGATGATGATGATGACTCCGCTGATGACAAGGAGGCCCGTGTTGCCTCATACGGGGTAGACACCAATTGGTACTCCGACACCGGTGCAACAAATCACATCACTGGCGAGCTCCACAACTTGACAGTTCGCGACCAGTATCAAGGACATGATCGTGTGAACACGGCCAGTGGTCAAGGTATGGAAATTTCCCATGTTGGTCACTCTTTAGTTCGCACTCCTGCTCAGAATTTTCATCTTCGCAATGTGCTTCATGTCCCACATGCCACTAAAAATTTACTATCCGTCCATCGCTTCACATATGATAACGGTGTTTTCATAGAATTTCACCCCTTCTTTTTCTTGATTAAGGATCAGGTCACACGGCGCATCATACATAGAGGGCGATGTGTCGGAGGGCTCTATCCTCTCATATCATCCCTGGTGTCCTCCAACCAATCTCAGAAGCATGCCTTTGCCGTCTCCAAGCCCTCGTACTCCAAGTGGCATAGTCGTCTTGGTCATCCATCCTTAGCTATAGTTACAAGAATTATTAGCAAGAATAAGTTACCTTTTGTTAGGGAGTCCACTATTGAGTCGGTTTGTGACTCTTGTCAACGAGCCAAAAGTCATCAACTTCCATATCCTGTGTCCTTCAGTGTATCTACTGCACCCCTTCAATTAGTTTTTACTGATGTATGGGGTCCTGCTCCCACCTCTGTTGGACGTCATGATTATTATGTTAGCTTCATCGATGATTATAGTAAATTTACTTGGATATATTTGCTTAAGAAAAAATCTGATGCATTTGCTGCTTTTGTCAATTTCCAAAAACTCGTTGAACGCAAACTTGATAGAAAGATTCTTGCTGTACAATCTGATTGGGGTGGTGAATATGAAAAACTCAACTCCCTTTTTCAATCCCAGGGCATCTCCCATCATGTTTCCTGCCCTCATGCACATCAACAAAATGGTTCCGCTGAAAGAAAACACCGTCACATTGTTGAAGTAGGTCTAGCTCTTCTTGCCAATGCTCACATGCCCTTAAAATTTTGGGATGAAGCCTTTCTTACAGCCACATATCTCATAAACATGCTTCCCAGCATAACTATAAAGTATGACACCCCTGTTCATCGTCTTCTTGGTACTAAACCTGAGTATGGTTCCCTTCGTGTCTTTGGTTGTGCTTGTTGGCCCAATTTACGCCCTTATAATAAACGCAAGCTTGCCTTCCGCTCTACACAATGTGTGTTCTTGGGCTATAGTCCTCGTCACAAGGGTGTCAAGTGCCTAGAAGTTTCCTCGGGTCGTGTCTATATCTCTCGAGATGTGGTCTTTGATGAGGCCGTTTTTCCCTTCCAAGCCTTGCATCCAAATGCAGGTGCTCTTCTTCGGCAAGAGATTCTACTCCTTGATCCTTCTCTTCAAAATTCTGATCATGGAGCTGCAACTATTGATGACTCACATATGGCTAATTTTCCTACTAATGATCTTGCTCCCAGTGTTCCTCATGTTGTGCAGGTCACACCCCGAGCTCCTGCTGAAAATTTGGGTCAAAACGGTGCTCCCGAACATACTCCAGCCTCTTCTGACTCTTCTGCACTACAGGACAATGATTCAGAACACGAGGCAGATTCTGTGACGCAATCTGCATCGGGATCCGGCAGATCCACCTCGGATCACGCTTCTGGCAGCCCTGGCAGCCTTGGCAGCGCTGCAGCGCGCTCCCCCACTCGCGCAGCCGCACGTGGCGCCAGCCCCCCGCCTGCCTCCCCCGGTCCCCGCACTCCCGGATCCTCTGCGGCCAACTCCGGCTCCCAGCAGCAGTCTACGTCCATCCGCACGCACACGGGATCGCCTGCGGCATCTCCTGCCCGGACAGACGACACGGGATCCCGCGCTGCCGATTCTGCCCATGCAGCTGCCCCGTCAGCGCCTGGATCTTCTACTCCACCTCACCGTGCGTCCTCCTCTGTGGCTCCTACTGCTGGCCCTCGTCCTGTTACTCGTGCATCGAAGGGGATTAAAAAGCCCAAGCAGTACACTGATGGCACTGTTCGATGGGGTATGTCTGCTATTACCGAAGAGCCTGCTAGTCTTCAAGTTGCTCTCTGTGATCCCAATTGGTCCAATGCAATGAATGAAGAATATAGTGCTCTCATGAAAAACAAAACATGGCGGCTTGTTCCTCCACATAAAGCCACCAATGTTATTGATTGTCGATGGATATATAAAGTCAAGCGCAAGGCAGATGGCTCCATTGGCAGATACAAAGCTCGCCTCGTTGCAAAGGGGTTCAAGCAACGCTATGGTATTGATTATGAAGACACTTTCAGTCCTGTTGTCAAAATAGCAACCGTTCGACTTGTCATGGCTATCTCAGTATCTAGGGGATGGAGTTTGCGACAGTTAGATGTCAAGAACGCGTTTCTTCATGGTGTTCTCGAAGAGGAAGTATATATGCGACAACCACCTGGCTATGAAGACAGGGGGAGAATGAATTATGTGTGCAAACTTGACAAGGCTCTCTATGGACTAAAACAGGCGCCTCGAGCATGGTACTCTCGATTGAGCTCTCAGTTAATTGCTCTTGGATTTTTTGCCTCTAAGTCTGACACCTCCTTGTTCATCTATCGCAAGTCCCATATCACTATCTTTATGCTTATCTATGTTGATGATATCATAGTTGCCAGCTCGTCTCAAAGCGCAACAGATGCTCTTCTACGAGATTTAAGTAAAGAGTTTGCGTTAAAAGACCTTGGCGATCTTCACTATTTCTTGGGAATTGAAGTGCATAAAGTAAGTGATGGCATAGTACTGAATCAAGCAAAATATGCTCAGGATGTTCTTGCACGAGTTAATATGACAGGGTGCTCCGGTGTGTCTACACCACTGTCATCATCTGATAAGATAGCTGCACATGATGGAGATATGTTGGGTCCTGAAGATAGTACAAAGTACAGAAGTATGGTGGGTGCGTTACAGTACCTAACCCTCACAAGGCCGGATATTTCATTTGCTGTGAACAAGGTTTGTCAGTACCTTCATGCTCCTACTACAGTACACTGGACTGCTGCCAAGCGAATATTGAGATATGTCAGTCATACTCTGAGTTTTGGTCTCACATTCATCACTTGTTAGTGCCTTTTCGGATGCTGATTGGGCTGGCTGTGTGGATGATCGCCGCTCAACGGGAGGCTTTGCTGTGTTCTATGGACCCAATCTGATTTCATGGAGTGCCAAGAAACAAGCTACAGTCTCCAGGTCTAGTACAGAGGCAGAATACAAGTCTGTAGCCAATGCAACAGCAGAAGTAATTTGGATACAATCTTTACTTAGAGAACTTGGAGTAAAGACAACACAAACGCCATGCTTATGGTGTGATAATCTTGGAGCAACTTATCTATCAGCAAATCCAGTGTTTCATGCAAGAGCAAAGCACATTGAGATAGATTTTCATTTTGTTCGCGAGAGAGTCTTGAGTAAGAAGCTCGAAATTCGCTTTATTCCTTCGAAGGATCAGGTTGCAGATGGTTTCACAAAACCGCTTCCTGTGAAGAGTTTTACAGAGTTTAGAAATAATCTCAACTTGACTAAGTTGTGATTAAGGGAGGGTGTTAGACATCGTAGTAGTTTGTATTGGATACGATGTTGTGTTGATATTGTAACAAACTCTGTAACAACCGGCTATGAGCCCAATATAAATAGAACGACAACCCTACCTCGGAAATCATCCGAGTAGGCTTTTCTCCTACCTGATCCTACGTTTTACACGCCGGTGATGAAGGGTCCGTTGCTACTACTATAATGTTTAACGAAGAAAATATTTTTTCCATAAACCCCAATGAGGATCGATGCCAAGGAACGCCTCACAGATGGTGATGAAGATTGCAAGGTGAAGAATAGAATTCGGGGTCAACTGCCAAAGTTGAATCCCGTACAAAAGCAAAAGACACCAAACAAAATCATGTGCTGGCAAGGATAACCCACGATACAAGAATGCGGCAAACATTACAGTAAGACCAGCGGGAGGATTGGGGCGTGAATCTAAACCTGGTAGAAGGACATCTTCCTCCTTGTCGGAGATCGGGCCAAGGCTTCGTGCCTTATTTTCATCGCGCTTCGTCATTGTTGAAGCGGGTCAGTCGTCTGGAGCGTCCTTGGTAACAGCGGTAGAGGTCTCCGGCGCAACCTTCTTCGTTGCGGCCGCGGCAGCCTTGGGGCCGGTGGCGCTCATGGCAACACTGGCTGATTTCTATGCGGCGTCCTTTTTCTTTTTGGCACCTGATATTTGGTCCCTTGGCATGCACTTGGTAGGGTAATGCACTATCTATGTGGTACAATGAGTTATGGGATTCACTATTAAGGGCACCCAGTTGTGCTTGAAGGATATAGTGATTCGAATTGGATCTCTGATGTAGCTGATCTTACGCCACTAGTGGGTATGTATTTACCTTTGGAGGTGGTGCAGTGTCATGGAGATCTTGCAAACAAACCAGATTGACGAGGTCAACTATGGAAGCAGAACTTACTGCTTTAGATACAGACAATGTTGAATTAAAATGGTTGTGTGAGCTCTTGATGGACTTGCCTGTGGTTGAAAAACATGTTTCGGCAATCCTTTTAAGTTGTGACAATCAAACTGTAATTATCAAAGTGAACAATTTTAAGGATAACTGTTACATATATTCAAACAGACAAAAATCTGACAGAACCCTTTACAAAGGGATTCTCACGTAATGTGATAGAAAGTGCATCGAGGGAGATGGGTCTGAGACTTGTTGATGTTACGCCATGCATTAACCCAACCTTTGTGATCGGAGATCCCGTGAATTAGGACCTGAGAAGAACAAACTAGTGGTTTAATTGAGGAGATTATTATGTAACCCTCTCTATGTGAAGATGCACAACTTTCAATTGCGGTAAGGCAGGTTAGCAACAATCCTTAATGTGTTTATGTTGTCTATTTTATCAAAGATGTTGTCCTACAGAGTATTCTTGAAAGAACACACCTATATGAGTCTGATTGTTAAACGTCGCAACCTATGAGATTTGGGTGATCTCTAGTAAACTCATAAAGAGACCGGGAAGTATGATGTATATGTTTCACGTGCGGGGTAGGCTACTGGCAGGCATGTATTGGTTATGACTTTGAGTGAAACATGTTCACTCAAAACTTACAATTCAAGGCTTGGTCTATTGTTCAAGTGTGAATGGATGTAGCTTAAAGTTCTAGGTAGATCTTCAACTTCACAGTCTCTGCTGAAACACTAGTATATAAACAAGCAACGAGTATTGGTAAATCTCTAAACGAGAATTTGAGATCTAGTAGGGATTGTTGAAATATTGGGCCCATATGAGTGGTCCATATTAGATTTCAGATTTTCCTATAAATCTCAAAGCTCATATATATGGTAGCCCATGTGAGTTTGAACCCAAGTTGGTGGCAGCTCACAAGGAAGTGACAAGAGGTGCGAAGTTTAGTCCCACATGGAAAATTTGGAGAAAGTTAGAAAATTAGTTTTATTTTTTTCATCATATACTATATGGTTTAACGTTGTAAATTTTGACATATTTTTTGAAACTTGACTTAGATAAAAACTAGATCTTCGATGGAGGAAGCACGGTACAACCATATGCAGTAAAATTGTGAGCAAATTGTCTGGTAGGTGAATTTGTGCCCCTGCAGCTATGATTGCCTTTGGAGGTTCGAACACAATTGCTAAAACATCACACTTTGTAAGACAGCTACTTATCTGGCATGTGCTTATTTAAAATATGGCCATAGAGATACTTGAGCTCGCCGGCCAATCCAGAATCATCCTTAACCCCACCCGAAATTATTGTTGCCAATTTCAGATTTGTGGTCAAACACAGTTCATATTTCTTTGTCCAAATAAGCTTTACTTTGGCTGGGATGCAAGTGCGACCGCCACATACATGATCAGGTGTTCCGGTCAAAACTAAGATATAGGGAAGCGAAAATTGTGAAATAAGGATATCTGGTTGCGAGAACTATCAATTGCATTCAGGTACTATTTGATTATGGTATTTGTAACTTGGCAAAAAAAATGTTATACTCTATCCGCTTTTAAATTAATTAACGCAGATTTATCTAGATTCGCATGTATCTATACGCTAATGCACATCTAGATATATGTGTATCTAGACAAATCTGCGTCAGTGAATTTGGAATGACGGGAACATTAGAAACATGTCCAGATGTAACTTTCGATAATATAGTATTGCATTAATGAGACATCGTGGAGTTAAATACTTGGATTTGATCCTTGATGGGCTGGAAGCACAATCAAGTTCAAATTTTGGCAATAGATAAATTTGGACCTAGCCGAAATTTCAGAGTTTTTCATGTTTCTATAGATGTATAAAGTTGCTAAACTTCTTAAACTAGCTTTGGGATAGTTTGAATCTGACCCAAAAGTTTGAGGATACAAATATTTCTATGCCAACCAAAATTGAGAAAAATTCTGTGAAATTTTAAACCAGTGTACATTGTACAACTGACCTCCCAATCACCCAACTAATCGGTGGTTCTCATATATGTCTTGTGGACGAAATGTTTTTCGTAGTATACCATTTTGCAGGAATCATATCGCTTTGCTTGGCATTCAAAAACTCAAAGTCAAAACAAGAATTTACACCCAAAAGTATATAGTGGAATAAATTATCTACTATAATACTATCTCTGTCTATAAATAGGCGTCTGAGATTTATCTAAATCTGGATGTAGCTAGACGCTATTTAGTGTCTAGATACATCTAAATTTAGATAAACCTCGGACATCTATTTATAGATGGAGGCCAAACTTACGAGTAGCGACAGTGCAAAAATAAATACTACTCCGTACAATAAAACCCAAGCACGACAATAAGGACTCAAAAATTGAAATAAGATCTAAATATATCAGATGTCGATCTTGGATCCCAAGTGGTGAGGAGCCTGTTGGTACAGCCGGGTCGAAAATTGGGAAAGATTTCACAAGATATCCACATTAGTTACAGATTTGCTTTACCGATTACTACAACTCAAATGGTATGTCATTAGGGCCACAGTCCTCATAAGCCACAGCTGCAAGCTCTCTGTTTTTACACCTGGCAACCAACCCCCCTCTTCCTCCTGGTTACACAGCCTTCTCCCATGATTTGGGCTTGGAATCCTGTTGCTGCGTCCATTGCTTGCTCATGTGATCTTCCTCTACCGTAGCCTACCCCCTCCCATTACAGGTCAAAAACACCCTGTTATCCTCCCATTACTCTGTCAGCTGGTTCCCCCTTTTCGGGTTCTTACTTGCAGCACACCTCTGTATTAATGCCCTCCTCCGGTCATCCCAACCTAGCTAGCCTTTCTCTGCCCGCCCTTGTCCTACGAACACCTCGCGAAGAATAGATTGTGACCTCCTTCTGATCGCTGTTAGCTTGTTGACCGGGTACCCTCACTCTGTTCTTTGCTTCTTCTTCTTCTTCTTCTTTTTTTCCTTTCTCGTGTCCTGAATTTGAGCATACAAAAGAATCTCTTGTTGATCCTAATTGTTACACCTACCATATATCCCAAGGTTTGGAGCCACTTCTTGATTTGCTTCCACAGTACAAATCCTCATCCTTCCTTGCCGACCTATTATCATCGGTTCTATTTATCCAAGAACTCGGAGAAGATCCCCAACTCCCAGGGAGGATTCCAGCAATCCCCTCGATCATCTCCCCTCTCCCATCAACCTAGCTTGCGCGCCTCACAAGCCATAAAAACATGGCGCGTCCGGTCGCCGGTGGCCTGGCCAAGGCGGCGGCGGTGCTGGTGCTGGTGCAGGTGCTGTGTATGGCGCGGTGGTCGGATGGTGTTGGCGTGAACTGGGGCACGCAGCTGAGCAACCCGCTACCGGGTAGCACGATGGTGCGGCTGCTCAAGGACAACGGCTTCGACAAGGTGAAGCTGTTCGACGCCGAGGAGAGCATCCTGGGCGCGCTCAGGGGGTCGGGGATCCAGGTGATGGTCGGCATCCCCAACGACATGCTGGCCGACCTCGCCGGCGGCGGCAAGGCCGCCGAGCACTGGGTCAAGGCCAACGTCTCCAAGCACGTCAGCGACGGCGTCGACATAAGGTGAACGGATCGCCAGCATATACATTTAGTTGCTTCCTTTTTTGCTGTGATCAGTTACCGCGTTTTACTTTTGGTACGTATTGTTTGCTCGAAGCATGCCTAAATATCCCTAGAAATTCGATTGAAAACGAATGCTCTATTTCGAAAAAAATGAGACGCAAATAGGGCCTAATAGTTTCTGTTTAGTAATTTCTAGTGTTGACCCAAGTGCTTAGTCCAAGATCGATGGCTTCTACTTAAACTCTAAAGTAATTACTAGTGTGAATTTCCAGCGGAGTTCACGTGTCACAGATCTCTGGTCTGGTGTACAAAACTCCATGAACATTTGTGCGTCTGAAGGGAAACAGAAAACACTCTGGTAGTCGCATGTGTTGTGGCCATCTCGAGTAAGTTGTACAGTATGGTCCAACTTGACATCCTAAGGGTAAGGCACCTTTTTATCTTCTCCGGATGTCTGTCTCAAAATTAGCTGCGTAGTAGTACACAGCAACTGGCAAGTGTTGCTATCAGACCAAATCAGGAGCTTCAAAAGATAGTACCAGTACACATCAAAGCTAGGTAGGCCCCTTCCCTTTAACCGGGAAGATCACAGCTGCAAGCAACTGAAATTCGCTTATGCCACCAACTATATTGTTTTTAGATTGCACAAATGCTCTTTTTCTGTGAAAAATGTGAGCATCAATCATATGCTGAACTCGGATATAAGTCTGCCTGTATTTTTAAGAATTTTACATTTAAAGTTCACTTCGATGTTTAGTGTTCTTTGGCCAGTGCATTGAGTCAAAAGTGATAGCCATGTTGCATTTGGTGAATGGTGATACTGATTCTGTCACTGCTGCCCTGCGTGGGTTTTGCCTTGATTGGGAGATGGAGATCACAAAGGCTAAAGCTCAAGCAGCTATTCAGAGAGAGAGTTCCACACGTTTGGCAGTAGCCTCACTCTCTGCATCTATGCCTTTCTAGCCCATCTTGTCCAATACAGCAATCCAGAAAGATCACCCACAATGAATCTGTTCATCGTGGAATTATTATGAAAAAACAGCTCGTTCGAAACATGCCAAAGTCTCGAGGCTATTAGATTGTTCGAGATACCCGGATTGCATTCTATCGCAGACAGGAATTCCTTGTGCTCGAAGCAACCTGAAATTTCAGGACTTCTGATCGGTCCTGTCTCGCAGCGAATATCACTATTAGAGACTGGTTCAAGGGCTTAACAGATTGTTGTGACTGTCACAGAGACATAGGACCATGCCGAGTAATTCCTCAAAACATTCTTTTTATTTGGGTTAAGATAATACACAAAAATCAGCATCATGAAAACTTGTGTGGCGAATTCTTGGCACACATGTATAGTGAGATTTTGTGTGTTTTATTATCATCGTAGTCATGCCATCATGTATATATATCCAACTCTAGGGGGCAATCATCTCAAAGTCATGTTCCGCCTCTACTAACCTTCATCCTGATCCCAATCAGGAATTCAGGATGCATTTACTTTGTCCTTGCGACAGAAAGAGAAATTCGTCTGCTTAATAATTTGGTCTGAAATTTAAATCCGAGCATGGCAGCATCCACTTGTTACAGTGACATTTCTGCTACTGGCTATGCTGACGTTTCGACCTTTTGACGCATGCAGGTTCGTAGCCGTGGGGAACGAGCCGTTCCTGACGACCTTCAACGGCACGTACCTGAACACGACGTTCCCGGCGATGCAGAGCGTGCAGGCGGCGCTGGCGAAGGCCGGGCTGGGCAGCCGGGTGAAGGTGACGGTGGCGCTGAACGCCGACGTGTACCAGTCGCCGACGGGTAAGCCGTCGGACGGCGACTTCCGCGACGACATCCGCGGCCTCATGCTCACCATCGTGCAGTTCCTGGCGTCCAGCGGCGCGCCGTTCGTGGCCAACGTGTACCCGTTCATCAGCCTGTACGCGGACCCCAACTTCCCGCTGGACTACGCCTTCTTCCAGGGCTCCTCGTCGGCGGTGGTGGACGGCGGCGTCACGTACGAGAATACCTTCGACGCCAACCACGACACGCTGGTGGCGGCGCTGCGCAGGAACGGGTTCCCCGACGTGCCCATCGTCGTCGGCGAGGTCGGCTGGCCCACCGACGGCGACGCCAACGCCAACCCGGAGTACGCGCGGCGGTTCAACCAGGGCCTGCTGGACCACGTCGCGTCCGGCAAGGGCACGCCGCTCCGGCCGGGCGTTCCCGTGGACGCGTACCTGTTCAGCCTCGTCGACGAGGACCAGAAGAGCATCCGGCCGGGCAACTTCGAGCGCCACTGGGGCGTCTTCTACTACGACGGGCAGCCCAAGTACCAGCTCAGCCTGCGCAGCGGCAACGGCGCCGGCACGCTCGTGCCGGCCAAGGGCGTCGAGTACCTCAAGAAGCAGTGGTGCGTGCTCAAGCGCGACGCCGACCTCGCCGACCAGAAGGTCGGCGACAGCGTCAGCTACGCGTGCGGCCAAGCCGACTGCACCAGCCTCGGCTACAAGACCTCATGCAGCGGCCTCGACCCGAGGGGCAACGTGTCGTACGCGTTCAACAGCTACTACCAGAGCAACGACCAGGACGACCAGGCCTGCAACTTCGGCGGACTCGCCACCACCACCACCGTCAACCCCTCCTCGGGGACGTGCCGGTTCATCGTACAGATCGTCCCGGCGGACCCGACCAGCGCTGCAACGGCGAGCGTCGCCGGTGGGGTGGCCACCCTCCTCGCCGCGTTGTTGCTGCACCGCTTGTTCTGAGTCCTGGATTGTAAATAGATTTTATTAGTTCAGTTCTAGCGCTCTAGCATCTGACAAGAATTCTTGACAGAATAGATTTTCATCTCAATTATCAATTGTCTTTTGTGGATTTTCCCTTCTCATCTTAACATCAAAGTGCCGGACGAATTCCTGAAAGTCGGAAAAGGTAGGGCTCTGTCTTACAGTCAGACCACAAGACATGGAACATTGCTGCCTACCGAACACTGAACATGAACACTAGCCATGTATATCATCTTAACATCAAGTGCCGAACTGCCCTGTTCATGCCCATAGAGTTTCTTTTTTATAAAAACTACATGCTTATGCTGGTCAACACATGAACTGAAATCTCAACAAGACGGTCGCAGAAAGGGAACAAAATTGCTTGCGACCACAGAGATAAAATACTGCATTGCGTGTACAATGCAAATTCATAGCGACACTCCGTTGATGCAATGCCGAAATCTAAGTGACACAAAAAGTTAGTTCTACACAAACAGTCATGTGCCGCAACTCGCTCATGATAACTGAACAAAACACAGAACCAGCAGCATATGATACATCATATTTTTATAATGCACCAAACTGAAGCTGGAATTTATGAATTCTCTTTTGTTGTTTTGACATAACTTATCAAATGGCGAACATAAAACAGCAACCAGTGGCTAATTTTTTTGCTGTATAGCATGGTTATCAAGCTACGGCGACCTCAGATAAAAAAAAAAAAAAGCTTATTTCCTTCAAAATGGTGCATTTAATTCGATAAATGAAATAGAGCTTCCTCCCGTGCATGCATCTTGGTTTTTTTGTTTGTTTGTTTAGGTTGCTCACCACATACACCATGTGGTATCTTGGTTTTGGTTATTCATGAGGAATAGTGTTTATTTCCTTTAAGATAAAACCCAGTGTTACAGTATGGATAAGTAAATAACTGAGTACTGCACATTCCTACCTGTGCATACTACTTCGACGTATACTATAGCTCGGAAAGGATATAAGAATGAAATACGGTTCATCCAACTCTACTGGATGGAATAATCGACCTTTTCATCTAGTTAAGACCTACTCACCTACACCTCGGAAATGTCCATAAATAATTACCCTTTGTTCAGGGTTAGAGTTGACAGATGAGGAAAAAGTATCTAAACTCGCTTCATATTTGGGGAAGGCGAGGCTAACATTGTCTTGGCAGACACCATTGGAGGGCTGGTGTTCCCTAAATAAAATGGGACCATGGACAAGTGGAGAACAACATTTCCATTCCGTTGTGCTTAGAAATTCCATGCACAGTGTGGAATTTCCCTATATGTATGTAACCCAATTAACCATGTTAAGATTCAAAGAATTTCCTGTTCATATTCCACAAGGCATACTGCATACTTATACAGGCCATCGCATCTTTCGCAAGAAAAATAACCAAAATCTCAAACAAGACAGTCGCAGAGTGGCCATGATCTACAAAAGGGAAAAGAATTGCTTGCAGCCAAAGCAGAGATAAAATACTGCATTCAGTACAATATAGCGCCACTGCATTGATACAATGCTGAAATCTAAGAGAGACAAAATTTAGATTTACACGAACACTTATGTGCCACGACATTCAACAATGTCGTCCTGGGCGTTGCTCATGATAACTGAACAAAACACAGAACCAGCAGTATATGTTACAGCATAATTTTATAATGCACCAAACTGAAACTGGATTTATGGACAAACTTCTCTTCTGTTCTTTCTGTGACATAAGTTATCAAATGGCAAACATAACCAGGAAACCAGTGGCTATTTCTTGAACTGTATAACATGGTTATCATGCTATAGAGATAGGTCTCAGAAAGAAACTTATTTCCTTCAAGATCATGCATTTAATTACAGAAATGAAATAGAGCTTCTTCCTCCCATGAATGGCATCTTGGTTTTGGTTAATCAACGAGGAATGCAGTTTAGTTTTGTATGTAACTCAACCAAGTATGAACTCATGTGTTACAGTATAGATAAGTAAATACCTGAATAAAGCACCCACATTCCTACATGTACATAGTTACATACCAACTACTTAATACTCCCTCTGATCGGTTTTAATTGACGTCGGCACCAGCCCATACATGCATACACATGTCACTCGGCGTGTCGATTAAAAGCGATAAGAGGCAGTACATTATAGCTGAGAGAGGAATATAAGAATAAAAAGAGGTTCATTCAACTCTTCATGGTCGAGTAATCAACCTTATTAACTAGTTAAAACCTACCCATCTACAGTTGAAAAATTCTCGATAAATAGTTACCCTTGGTTCATCCGGTCAGGTTAAAGGACAATGTGCCAGTAATGGACCTTTTGAGTTATCAAACCTGCAAAAAGCATCAAGACTCACTTAATATCTGTTCAGCCCTTCACTTTATGTAGCCAGTGCCACAAAACATTCAACAACGTCGTCCTGGGCGGTGCTCATGTTAATTGAACAAAACAGGTGCATTTGGTACAGCATAATTTTGAAGTGAACCAAAATTAAGCTGGACTTTAAACTTCTCTTCTGGTGTTCCTATTACAGAACTTATTAAATGATGAACATAACCATAGCTATCATGCCACGGAGATTTCAGATTAAAAAAACAAAGTTATTTTCTTCAGAACATATATTTAATTACAGAAACAATTAAACAGAGCTTCCTCGCATGCATACCATGTTAGATACCAAGACAGTAGAGTTTATATGTTGTGCTTCCTGGTGAAAAGATGCCTAATATTTGGTCATTTGGTGTTATTCTTTAATGCTCATAAGGGGTGTATGTTGTTGGATAAAGATAACCTCAAAACTGAGAGCAGCAGCATCTTGCCACTGTAAGCTCGGCACTCTTGAGGTTCAGGTCAGGTATAACGTTGTTCAAGCTTATACCAAGCTTCATAATTTCTAGCGTGAAGATTCGTGCTTGCTAGCGAATAAAATGCTTAATGGTTAGCTACTATTCTGAATTGGTCCTTAAATATTGAGTCGCCTAATAGGCTAATAACTCATATCAACACCAAACTACAGTAGTAAAACAAACTCAGTTCGATGTACATAATTTAAACCAAGTTTGGCTTTTGGACTAAGATGCTTACTTGAAATTTAACAGTTTGTGAGGTGGCCAAATAAATACTGTAAATTTTATCTTCCAAGTCAGTACAGATTTGCAATGTTCGGTAGTATCCCAGAAAAATATAAAAATGACCAAGGTTGCAGTGGATCAATAAAAAATATCTATTTCATGAAATGTTATATGCGCAATCGTTTAATCATATAAGAATTTTTCTAAAATATGAATAATATGCGGATGAATTCACGCTTATTGACACCGAATAATTTGCCAGATTGTATACGACGTGAAATCTTCAGTTCTCAAAGAAACACAATTAACAATATGATAGCAGTTGCTATGTACGCTGTTATGTTCATGTTCCCTCAACGATATGCTGTTGTCATCTGGCATTAATTCGTTACAATAGATGAGACCATGACAGTTCCACGGCATGATGTTATAATATTCGAGTATCAAAAGCTTTATAAATGGTGTGCTTAACATAAAAAAAACCTTAACACCTACATGTACCAGATTTTAGTTAACCTGGGCTGCTCTAGGAAAACTAGCAAGCTATTACCATAATATCTCACTACCCAATCAATATACTTAGCTTACAACGACTTCAGGTCTTTGACATACTGTTATGGATAAGTTGAAGTCTCATCGATTTCGTGTTTAACTAAAAACTGATCCTAACTTATAGATAACATTGTTGTAGAAATAGCACGTTTTCTATATACACAACAATGTAAGAAGGTTCATTATATTATGGCATGCAAGTTACCTTGTCATCTTATAGTTTCTACACATGCTTTCTCCTAAAGGCTTTGCAAAGAAGCTCCATCCATCCATTCATTTCGAAAACGATACAAATAAAGGTGATGCTGATGCAGAAAATAAGTTTCAACAAGTTGAGCGAGCTTATGAGGTTTCTTTTAGCTTGCAAAACGCCTAGTGCTCATCTATGCTTCACGAGTCCTTCTTCTCTTCTCCAAAGCATCTATTAAGACAGAGGGGCAAGATCTTTTGAGACTTTCATAACCTTGGGTTGCCGCCACATCATCCATCTTATCTGAAGAGGCGAGGAATTCAACGCAAACATCCTTAAGCTTGTCGCAGTTATGCTGATCAGCTAGAGCCAGTGTAGTTGCCACGTTGTTCACATCAAGATTCTTGCCAAGGATGCTTTGGCATAGCATCTTCAGCCTGTCCATGGCGTACCTGTCTGCAGCGACCAGTAAATGCCGGATCATCTCGTACTTATCATCACCTTGAAGATCATCCAGGTCAGGCAAGGAATCCGTGTAGATGAAATGCAGAAAGGCCTTGAAAACGGCAGGCTGCATGTCTTCTACGGTCACAGGACGGCTCGTCCTCGTCTCCCTCATCGGCCCGAAGAGCTCCGCCTTGAAGACCGGCGAGCGCATGGCGAGCACGATCTTGTGCGCCACGAAGGTCTCCCCTCCAACGCTGAAAGTGACGTCTGCCTCCTCCTTAGCCTCCAGCAGCTTAGCGAGGTGGTCAAAGATGTCCGGCGGCGGCACCTCGATCTCGGACCTCCCCACGGTCCCGTTCAGCTGAGATTCTTTGATCACCCCGATCTCGCATTTGATGAGGAGGAGATCGTTGGGAAGGTACGTTGTTGCTTTGGTCTCGTAGCTGCTTCTGACTATGTAGAGGGTGAACTGACGAGTGCTCTTGGTCCTGGAGCTGAAGGTCTTGGTCTGCTGGGTGAAGGTCGTGCTAAGCAGCCCTGAACTGTGCTTGGCGATCCCAAAATCAAAGATGGCCCGGGCCTCGGCGTTGGGGCTCATGAGCTCGAGGCTGAGCGCCATACACCCTTCGGTGGACTCGGCGGTCCCGTCGGGGTAGAATCTGATGGACCAGTCGTAGCCGCCGACGGTGAAGGTGGCCGACCGGACGAACTTGTCGGCGCCCATGCCCTTCTTGAGGCTGTACCCGGCGATCTCGAAGATGTGCGTCCCCTTCTCCTTGTGCGTGGAGCACCGCGACACCGTCACCTTCTCCGCGGTGCACCCCGGCGCCGTCCCCTTGGATGCTGACCCCATCCTGTCCGCAACCATGGGTAAGTTCTAAGAACGGATAGTGCGGATCTGAGAAATGAAGGAAATACGGACTGCTTTCTCAAAGAAGACGAGGAGGAGGAGGAGGAGGAGGAGGAGAATAGGGACGAACCTTGGAGGAAGGGGAGAAGATAGGCGGCGGCGGCGGCGGCGGCGGCGGATGCGTCCGCAGGGTTGGGTGGGAACTTCCGGTGAGGCGTGCGAGGGCAAGGCGAGGTAACTTCCCTGTGACAAGGCGCTTGGCAGTGTCAGCCTTCTCCTCCTCAAAACATTTCCCCGCTATATTTTATTTTTTTGCGAAAATTTCCCCGCTATATTAATATAGCAATCACCCCACATATAATAGTAAATCGAATCAAGCATCACCAGATTGATAAAAGCAATCACCACACGCAGCCGTTGCACCCTTCGAAGAATTCCACCGCGCTTCTATGTCACCGAATCGACGTATACCAAGCAACACTTTCAAGAAGAAAATTGCGACAATGATGATGCCCGACGCCTTTCAAGAAGGAAGGGCGGTGCGCGCAGGCGTCACCACGTCGGTATCGGTCGAACCGACGAGGATTTCTCCCGATCCTAAAAACCACAGCCTCGACCATACTTGTCGCCCACCAACATGTGCCACCACGATCTTGCACCATCGTCGTCTCACCATGGCAAACGCTGCAAGGCCGGACCGAGAATGGCAGTAACATGGCCACGCTGGAGGGAACAACCTCTAGTGCCGTAGACGGTAGCTGACCGGACGCAGTAGCAGAAGAACACCATACCACTTGGCACCGGAGGTCGGCAATAGCGTAGCCACCTGGAGGGCTTCCTCCACTGCCAATGGTGGGTGCCGACCGGACGTGGTAGCCGGGGCAAAGCCCCACCGCCACGCTGCTGCCGATGCGGCATCATCACCGCCACCCTGATGGCAACAACTCCATGTGTACCAACTCGTTGGGACTCCAAGTGGAGAGTGTTGTAGCAAGCATCTTTTTCCCACATGAGTGACTCGAGGGTTTATACCGAATCCTTAGAGGATCGGCTTGGAATTATCTTTTGCTTCTCATCTTCAAGCAACCTACAAAAAAAAGTAATTGCCTTGTGTCCTTGATGTCTACGCGCGCTTCTATTCCTGTAGACAGTGTTGGGCCTCCAAGAGCAGAGGTTTGTAGAACAGCAGCAAGTTTCCCTTAAGTGGATCACCCAAGGTTTATCGAACTCAGGGAGGAAGAGGTCAAAGATATCCCTCTCAAGCAACTCTGCAACCACAATACAAGAAGTCTCTTGTGTCCCCAACACACCTAATACACTTGTCAGATGTATAGGTGCACTAGTTCGGCGAAGAGATAGTGAAATACATGTGGTATGAATGTATATGAGCAGTAGTAACGGCACCAGAAAAGTGCTTGCTGGTGTGCAGTTAATGTGGGTAATATTGCAGAAAGTACAGATGCAGTAAAACAGTAAACAAGCGATGATTGCAGTATTCGGAAACAAGGCCTAGGGATCGTACTTTCACTAGTGGACACTCTCAACATTGATCACATAATAAAACCACTCTACACTCTCTTGTTGGATGATGAACACCACTAGCTATGTAGGGCTACAAGAGCACCTCAATGCCGGAGTTAACAAGCTCCACAACATTCGATATTCATATTTAAATAACCTTAGAGTGCATGATAGATCAACACAATTATACCAAGTACTAACATAGCATGCACACTGTCACCTTCATACTATGAAAGGAGGAATAGATCACATTAATACCATCATAGTAATAGTTAACTTCATAATCTACAAGAGATCACAATCATAAACTACGCCAAGTACTACATGATGCACACACTGTCACCATTACATCATGGAGGAGGAATAGAGTACTTTAATAACATCACTAGAGTAGCACATAGATGAATAGTGATACAAAACTCATATGAATCTCAATCATCTAAGGCAGGTCATGAGATCATCTATCTATTATATTATTAAAACAACAACCAAATAACGGCTCCGATTAAGCAACGTAAAAGGAACGGTTTAGATTTACAGCCCGATTGAAGTCCGTTTGTTGCCGTGTTGGGTCAGATCTATATAGCAACGCCATGTCGGTTGGTTGCCGTGTTAGGTCAGGCTTGGGACATATAGAACTTCCAAGGAGATCGATCGCACATCAAATCCGCCGCCTCCACATCGACATGGAGCTCGACCATCAGCAGACACGCGACGGTGCCGCCGTCCCATCTCAGGACCAGCAATGGATGGTCGGGAACATCGAGCAGCGACGACGGCAGCTACTGAGGGTACATCGAGCAGCGGCTTATCGACCCTGCAATCCAGTCGCAACCATCTAGAGGTCGTCATCTTTGGTGGGCATGGCGGCCGGCCGGCTCGGTGGTTCTAGAGCGAGCTATCCAGTGGTCTAGGTTTCCTATTCAAGGACAAACAGTTGGTGCATCGCAAGCTAGCGATTGCATCTCAGTTTGCCATCGCGTCCGGACGGCCGGGTTGTTCTGGAGAGACTCAACATGCATGTATTTAACTGATCTCCGATCTCTCTGTTTTTTCATCTGCTCGATCATGGTATAGCGTTGAAGTATCAGGCGCAGAAGAGATTGACTCCGATTCCCTCTGGCGTACTGCGTTGGTGGAAGTCACGATGCCTCCGGCATGATGCCGAAACATGCTGGTCAAGCGCAATCGCCGCACCAATGGCCACCGCCCGAGCTGTTGTCGAGAGCACATGCATCAACATGAACTGAAGAAATACGACCCAATGCATAGGCATCAGCCACACCAACGTTCGTCGCTCGAGCTGTTGTCGCAAGCACCTGCATGACTGCATCACCGTGAATTGGAGGAAGAACGACCCGACCGCATCAACAGCTAGATGTATGCAATTACTGCGTTGATCGTCTTCTAAAAATGAATGGTGTGTCTGATTCCTCTCCCAGCGCTTGCCTGCTGCAAGAGATATAGTGGACTGAAGAAAATAAATAATCAGGAACTGTTGAAGAAAGACTTCCGTCGCGATGGTGCTATGCCTCCTTGAAGCACAGTGCTAATATTTGAGCTAATATAGGTACGGGCAAGAAGAGCTGGGTCGCGAGAAAAGGATGGTCGACGGTATGTGCTTTCAATATGCTGCCATGTCTCCCGTAGCAGCTAAGGCAAGTGAAAATCATTAATAAGCTTTCATGTAGTGCATTCCAGGTAGTAGTATATAAGCTAAAATACAAAATACAAGTACATCATGCTCTCATCTAAGAAAATGAGCTAGGCTCAGTTCCTAAAACAGAATACTCTTAATGTACTAGAACGAAAATAACCTGTATGATGCCTAATTGTTAGCACAAGACATCTATTGCCTAAGAAAATCTCACCTCATGGCTGTCCTACCTGATGCAAATTTAGGTTCATAATATAGTTTCAATACTATTTTCAAATTCTACTGCGGATAGACTCTAATAAGGCAGATGGAGCATGAAACTGACTCCATATGAAATCAGTAAATACTCCAAATTAGGAATACATTATAATATACTACAAAATATAGATTGCATTTATATAAGAAATTCACTTTTAGAACCAAAATATGAAACTGAATCACCAAGAACAATCATCTTGCAATTATTGATTAGAGGTATCTATGCACATGGTCTCGACAAAACGAGGAAAGACGTGCATAAGTTGACATTCATGGTGCTATGACATATTCACGATGCATCATGTAGGATGAATGGACAATAGGATGTTGACGTGCTTTACATGCGAAAGTGAATATATCATGTATTTTAAGAACAAAACCAGTTCAAAATACTGAAGGTTGGAACCAAGAAACTGAGGCATTTGTACATAGGGTCCTACGACAAAACGTTGGTACAATAAGAAAGCACATGATATAATGAAATCGAGTAAAGGATAGCGTTTTAGAAATTATCAATGAATATGAACTAATAATTGATTTCACTAGAAGAGCAAGCGACCAACACAATATTACGAGTTAAGATGACGATATGTGCAAACATATAAAGTCATGATATTGCAAAATTAAAAACATAATTACTTTGCGACCATTGACACGGGAGGAAGAGAGAATACATTGTTTAAATATTAGACATTTGTTCATTTATAATTATTCATATATAATTATATAAAAATAATTAGTTCAAAGCTAGATGATATGGAGGAAAGTTTAATTTAATATTAGAATGACACATGAAAGTCAAATAACATTAGACTATTATTCTTCCAAAAAAGGGCCTTAGCCACAACCCAATACACTAAACTATGGTCTCTTAGACCCAAATACTTGAGTGAACAATAGCACTACCTCTGGTCCGAATTACTTTATGCAGAGCAGAGGCAAAGCAAGGCCAATCAACCTTATGGTATGGAGTAAGTAAATGGGGCCAAATGGAGAATTAAATATCATGATATGCATAACCTAGCCGCGCAAATGCGCGGGCCACCAAGCTAGTTGTATTGAAGTACATATGAGAGAGATTAACCACATAGCTACCGGTACAGCCCTTAGCCTCGATGGAGAACTACTCCCTCCTCATGGGAGACAGCAGCGTTGATGGAGATGGCGGTGATGTCGATGGAGAAGCCTTCCGGGGGCACTTCCCCGTCCCGGCAGCGTGCCGGAACAGAGACTCCTGTCCCCCAGATCTTGGCTTCGCGATGGCGGCGGCTCTGGAAGGTTTCTCGTACCGTGGCTTATTCGTCTAGGGTTTTCACGACGGAGGCTTTAAGTAGGCGGAAGGGCGACGTCAGAGGGCTTGTGGGGCCACCAGACACTAGGGCGGCGCCCCCCCCCCGGGCCGCGCCGCCACCACGTGTGGGCCCCCTGTGGCCCCTCTCTGATGGCTCTCGGGTGTTCTGGGAGCTTCGTGGAATTCTAAGATGCTGGGTGTTGATTTCGTCCGATTCCGAGAATATTTCCTTACTAGGATTTCTGAAACCAAAAACAGCAGAAAACAACAACTGGCCCTTTGGCATCTCGTCAATAGGTTAGTTCCGGAAAATGCATAATAATGACATAAAGTGTGAACAAAACATGTAGGTATTGTCATAAAACAAGCATGGAACATAAGAAATTATCGATACGTCGGAGACGTATCAGCATCCCCAAGCTTAGTTCCTACTCGTCCCGAGTAGGTAAACGATAACAAAGATAATTTCTGAAGTGACATGCTACCAACATAATCTTAATCATACTATTGCAAGGTATATGAGATGAATGAAGTGATTCAAAGCAATGATAAAGACAATGATTAAACAACTGAATCATATAGCAAAGACTTTTCATGAATAGTACTTTCAAGACAAGCATCAATAAGTCTTGCATAAGAGTTAACTCATAAAGCAATAAATTCATAGTAAAGGCATTGAAGCAACACAAAGGAAGATTAGGTTTCAGCAGTTGCTTTCAACTTGTAACATGTATATCTCATGGATAGTTGTCAATGCAAAGCAATATTATGAATGCAATAGGTAAACATATAAGAATCAATGCACAGTTAACACGAGTGTTTGCTTCTAAGACAGAAAGAAGTAGGTAAACTGACTCAACAAAAAGTAAAAGAAAGGCCCTTCGCAGAGGGAAGCATTGATTGCTATATTTGTGCTAGAGCTTTTATTTTGAAAACAAGAAACAATTTTGTCAACGCTAGTAATAAAGCATATGTATCATGTAAATTATATCCTACAAGTTGCAAGCCTCATGCATAGTATATCAATAGTGCCCGCACCTTGTCCTAATTAGCTCGGATTACCTGGATTATCATCGCAATACATATGTTTTAACCAAGTGTCACAAAGGGGTACCTCTATGCCGCCTGTACAAAGGTCTAAGGAGAAAGCTCGCATTGGATTTCTCGCTTTTGATTATTCTCAACTTAGACATCCATACCGGGACAACATAGACAACAGATAATGGACTCCTCTTTAATGCATAAGCATTTAGCAACAAATAATGTTCTCATATGAGGTTGAGGATATTTGTCCAAAACTGAAACTTCCACCATGCATCATGGCTTTAGTTAGCGGCCCAATATTCTTCTCTAACAATATGCATACTCAAACCATTCAACTCATGGTAAATCGCCCTTACTTCAGACAAGACGAACATGCATAGCAACTCACATGATATTCAACAAAGTGTAGTTGATGGCGTCCCCAGGAACATGGTTATCGCTCAACAAGCAACTTATAAGAGATAAGATGCATAAGTACATATTCAATACCACAATAGTTTTTAGGCTATTTGTCCCATGAGCTATATATTGCAAAGATAAAGAATGGAAATTTTAAAGGTAGCACTCAAGCAATTTACTTTGGAATGGCGGAGAAATACCATGTAGTAGGTGACACAAGTGGCATAGTGTTTGGCTCAAGGATTTTGGATGCATGAGAAGTATTCCCTCTCGATACAAGGCTTTGGCTAGCAAGGTTGTTTGAAGCAAACTCAAGTATGAACCGGTACAGCAAAACTTACATAAGAACATATTGCAAGCATTATAAGACTCTACACTGTCTTCCTTGTTGTTCAAACCCTCACCAGAAAATATCTAGACTTTAGAGAGACCAATCATGCAAACCAAATTTTAACAAGCTCTATGTAGTTCTTCATTAATAGGTGCAAAGTATATGATGCAAGAGCTTAAACATGAGCACAACAATTGCCAAGTATCACATTGTTCAAGACATTATACCAATTACTACATGTAGCATTTCCCGTTTCCAACCATATAATAATGAACGAAGCAGTTTCAACCTTTGCCATGAACATTAAAAGTAAAGCTAAGAACACATGTGTTCATATGAACCAGCGGAGCGTGTCTCTCTCCCACACAAGGATGCTAGGATCCAACTTTATTCAAACAAAACAAAAGTAAAAACAAACAGACGCTCCAAGTAAAGTACATAAGATGTGACCGAATAAAAATATAGTTTCAAGAGAAGTGACCTGATAAGTTGTCGATGAATAAGGGGATGCCTTGGGCATCCCCAAGCTTAGACGCTTGAGTCTTCTTCAAATGTGCAGGGATGAACCACGGGGGCATCCCCAAGCTTAGACTTTTCACTCTTCTTGATCATATTGTATCATCCTCCTCTCTTGACCCTTGAAAACTTCCTCCACACCAAACTCGAAATAAACTCATTAGAGGGTTAGTGCATAATCAAAAATTCACATGTTCAGAGGTGACACAATCATTCTTAACACTTCTGGACATTGCACAAAGCTACTGGAAGTTAATGGAACAAAGAAATCCATCCAACACAGCAAAAGAGGCAATGCGAAATAAAAGGCAGAATCTGTCAAAACATAACAGTCCGTAAAGACGAATTTTTCTGGGGCACTAAACTTGCTCAGATGAAAATGCTCAAATTGAATGAAAGTTGCGTACATATCTGAGGATCACGCACGTAAATTGGCATATTTTTCTGAGTTACCTACAGACGGGACGACTCAATTTCGTGACAGACAGAAATATGTTTCTGCGCAGTAATCCAAATCTAGTATCAACTCTACTATCAAAGACTTTACTTGGCACAACAATGCAATAAAATAAAGATAAGGAGAGGTTGCTACAGTAGTAACAACTTCCAAGACACAAATATAAAACAAAGTGTTGTAGTAAAATAAACACATGGGTTATCTCCCAAGAAGTTCTTTCTTTATAGCCATTAAGATGGGCTCAGCAGTTTTAATGATGCACTCGCAAGAAATAGTATTTGAAGCAAAAGAGAGCATCAAGAGGCAAATTCAAAACAAATTTAAGTCTAACATGCTTCCTATGAAAAGAAATCTTGTAAATAAACAAGTTCATGAAGCATAATGCAACAAGCATAGAAAGATAAAACAAGTGTAACTTCAAAAATTTCAGCATATAGAGAGGAAACTTAATATTATTAAGATGCATATAACCATATTTTCCTCTCTCATAATAACTTTCAGTAGTATCATGAGCAAACTCAACAATATAACTATCACATAAAGCATTCTTATCATGAGTCTCATGCATAAAATTATTACTCTCCACATAAGCATAATCAATTTTAGTTGTAGTGGGAGCAAATTCAACAAAGAAGCTATCATTATTATTCTCATCTTCAAATATAGGAGGCATATTGTAATCATAATCAAATTTATCCTCCATAGTAGGTGGCACCAAAAGGCTACTATCATTATAATCATCATAAATAGGAGGTAAAGTATCATCAAAGTAAATTTTCTCCTCAATGCTTGGGGGACTAAAAATATCATGCTCATCAAAACCAGCTTCTCCAAGCTTAGAATTTTCCATAGCATTAGCAACAATGGTGTTCAAAGCATTCATACTAATAACATTGCCATTAGCATGCATATAAAGCTCCATGGGTTTTTTAATTTTCTCTTCAAACACCTCATGTCCTAACTCAAGATAAAGTTCATAAGGTTCTCTATTTTTTTGTTGTTTTCCATTATGCCTAACTAGTGTAAACAAGAAACAAAAAGATGCAATTGCAGGATCTAAAGGAAATAGCTTCGAGCACTCACAACGATACCAGAAAAGTGTTTGGTTACATGGGACCAGCGTGTGAGTACCTTTTACCTTTCCTCCCCGGCAACGGCGCCAGAAAAGTGCTTGATGTCTATGCGCGCTTCTATTCCTGTAGACAGTGTTGGGCCTCCAAGAGCAGAGGTTTGTAGAACAGCAGCAAGTTTCCCTTAAGTGGATCACCCAAGGTTTATCGAACTCAGGGAGGAAGAGGTCAAAGATATCCCTCTCAAGCAACCCTGCAACCACAATACAAGAAGTCTCTTGTGTCCCCAACACACCTAATACACTTGTCAGATGTATAGGTGCACTAGTTCGGCGAAGAGATAGTGAAATACATGTGGTATGAATGTATATGAGTAGTAGTAACGGCACCAGAAAAGTGCTTGCTGGCGTGCAGTTAATGTGGGTAATATTGCAGGAAGTACAGATGCAGTAAAACAGTAAACAAGCGATGATTGCAATATTCAGAAACAAGGCCTAGGGATCGTACTTTCACTAGTGGACACTCTCAACATTGATCACATAATAAAACCACTCTACACTCTCTTGTTGGATGATGAACACCACTAGCTGTGTAGGGCTACAAGAGCACCTCAATGCCGGAGTTAACAAGCTCCACAACATTCGATATTCATATTTAAATAACCTTAGAGTGCATGATAGATCAACACAATTATACCAAGTACTAACATAGCATGCACACTGTCACCTTCATACTATGAAAGGAGGAATAGATCACATTAATACCATCATAGTAATAGTTAACTTCATAATCTACAAGAGATCACAATCATAAACTACGCCAAGTACTACATGATGCACACACTGTCACCATTACATCATGGAGGAGGAATAGAGTACTTTAATAACATCACTAGAGTAGCACATAGATGAATAGTGATACAAAACTCATATGAATCTCAATCATGTAAGGTAGCTCATGAGATCATTGTATTGAAGTACATAGGAGAGAGATTAACCACATAGCTACCGGTACAGCCCTTAGCCTCGATGGAGAACTACTCCCTCCTCATGGGAGACAGCAGCGTTGATGGAGATGGCGGTGATGTCGATGGAGAAGCCTTCCGGGGGCACTTCCTCGTCCCGGCAGCGTGCCGGAACAGAGACTCCTGTCCCCCAGATCTTGGCTTCGCGATGGCGGCGGCTCTGGAAGGTTTCTTGTACCGTGGCTTATTCGTCTAGGGTTTTCGCGACGGAGGCTTTAAGTAGGCGGAAGGGCGACGTCAGAGGGCTTGTGGGGCCACCAGACACTAGGGCGGCGCCCCCCCCCCTGGGCCGCGCCGCCACCATGTGTGGGCCCCCTGTGGCCCCTCTCTGATGGCTCTCGGGTGTTCTGGGAGCTTCGTGGAATTCTAAGATGCTGGGCGTTGATTTCGTCCGATTCCGAGAATATTTCCTTACTAGGATTTCTGAAACCAAAAACAGCAGAAAACAGCAACTGGCCCTTTGGCATCTCGTCAATAGGTTAGTTCCGGAAAATGCATAATAATGACATAAAGTGTGAACAAAACATATAGGTATTGTCATAAAACAAGCATGGAACATAAGAAATTATCGATACGTCGGAGACGTATCAGTCCTCAACTCCACCATGTGGTTATCAAGCACAAGGTTTCGTATTAGTAAAACTGAAATAACTTATAAATAAATACAGTAAAACAATCTATGACAAGGCCAGCAAAGTAAAAAAACAATACTACGAAGGTCTCTTTGGGTTTTGATTTGTGTTTGCTAATAGTGAAAGTATTTTTGTATATTCAAATTTAATTAATGTAGAAAATATTAATGATAGCAATGGGGTTGTAAAGTTGTTTCTTATGGTACAAAGTGGACCGGCATGGTTTCCCTTGTCTATTCTCTCATATTGTGTAGTGGACATAAAACAATTCATAAGTAATATAATATTGATGAAACTGTTGGAGATATGCCCAAGAGGCAATAATAATGTGGTTATTATTGTATTTTTGTGTTTATGATAAATGTTTGCATCTCATGCTATAATTGTATTAACTGGAAACAATAATACATGTGTGTTTTGTAAACAAACATGAGTCCCTAGTAAGCCTCTTGTTTAACTAGCTCGTTGATTAATTGATGATCATGGTTTCTTGATCATGAACATTTGATGTGATGGACACACACACACACATAGTAAGTATATCAATAAGTTCAAGTCATTAAGTTTGTTTTGCTGTAAGCTCTGAAATACATAGTAACCTAATCCTTCGACCATGAGATCATGTTAACCACCAACACCGGAGGAATACTTTGATGACATCAAACGCCACTTCGTAACAGGGTGGTTATAAAGGTGGCATTAGGTATTTTGAAAGTATGAGTTGAAGCGCATGGATCAAGAGTGGGATTTGTCTATCCAAATGACGGGAAGATATACTCTGGGCCCTCTCGGTGGAATGTCATCCAATTAGCTTGCAAGCATGTAACATCCCAAAAATTTCAAATCAATAAAGAGACAATTTCCCTTCTTCAAATTTTGGAACCAACAAAAAACTTTAATTGATTTATATGTGGTGCATAGTATTAAAGCATGAATGTTGTGATCTTGCCATGATGCTTGCTAGAGTGTTTACCAATGTTGCTAAAACCCTAAACCTTGCTACTTTGATCAAAGAGAAACAAAGAAATTGGAAAAGAAAATAAAAATGACATCACATATGAGCCTATGGCTATTTTTGTAAAACTTTAACCTAGGCCATTTTACCTTGTGCCAATAACACTTTGGACTCAAAGAAACACAAAACAAATCAAAAGAAAATCAAAAACCAAGTTACATGTGATAATGGTCATTTGTGCCATTTACATGAGGGTACCTGTATTAAGAGATTTCTAAACTAAACTTGCTCAACTCTTTGCACCTCATCCAAGACCTCATCAAAGTGAACACTTTTGGTGTTGACCACCTTGACTAATTCCTTTTCAATTGCTTAATATAAGAAGGCCAAGTGGCAACATCCAAACAGATTCTAGATCACACCCAATTTGGATTTTCACAAACCCGGTCCAATTTGCACACCAACACCACCAACAGAAGCCAAACATTATTTGAATCACATCCATGCAAAAGTTTGGCAAAATTCAAAAATTAAGTTCTTGCGACCATTTCATCGAGCACATGGTGTGCACCAATCTGCCAACCCTAGACATGCTATTAACCAGCAGGTTTTAGCCTCAACCATCAAACCTAGGTCATCATTATCTTCCTGGTTAACTCTTTGGACAATGCAAGGCCTTGGTACCCCCAGTACCATGATGAAATTGACCAAACGATGCCATGCCGTGGTGGTCATGGCACACCACATGCCATCTCCCTCTCCACTCCCATCCAACCTATGTCACCGTGTCCTTGACCCTCCTCTCACTTCCCTGAGCACGATAGACACCCCCCTCGACCAAGGAGAAGCCAGCAACAGCCAGCCCAGGACGTGCCCGTGATGTCCAGAGCATGCCAGACGCTGACGTGTGCACGCCTGGAGCGCGCCAGAGCACGCACTCGCCTCGTCACTGCTGACCTCCCCTTGACCTCTCCCTCTGCACCGTGCATCACTACGTCACCCTCTACCTCCCAGACATGCTCGCTTGCGCCAGAGAGGACGGCCGCCATCGTCACCGTCGTCGACTTTCCGCCACGGTACTGCGAGCTCGCGTCACGCTCCTGCTCGCCACGGACCACCGTTTTCAGTGCCGTCAAGCCCTCCGTGCTCGCCATGACGTCGCCAACGCCGCTGGATCATCGCCCACGCCGCTCCGCCACTGTAGCCTCGACGCCATGAGCGACCTGCCCGTGCGCCTCGGACTCGATCGCTCGCTATAAAAGGAGCCCCCATCTCCAATTCTCCACGCCAATCTCATTCTATCATCTCATAACCTCTCCTGGAGCTCTCCCTTGTCCCAATTTACACCGTAGCCCGCCAATTCGTCGCCGGAGTGCTGCGGAGCCGCCGCAGACGAAGACGACGCTAGGAGCCACCCCTGGAGACGCCGCCAGTACCAGGAGAACCGCCGTCGTCGACAACCTCGCCCTGCGTCGTCGCCGATCATCGCCGGGGCGTCAGTGAGCCGCCAACCCCCTACCCTCGCCGCAGCCAGTACACGATCATGTCGGAGACGACGATGACTGTGAGCCGTTGGATCTATTTCTAATCGTGCGGGCCACGTTGAAACTTACCGCTTCGGGAGTTATGACTCACTGATGGGCGGGACCCATTGTCAGGCGGTCCGCGTGTGCGAGACGCACTGCTGGGCTGGCCTGTTAGTCTTTTCCCCTCTCTGGCCCGTTAACTTTTCCCGCGCAAGCCCATTAATTCAAATTTGGTTTAATTCTTTTAGTTCAAATTCAATGCTGATGCCAAATTCAATTTTAAAATTAGAAATATCTACTCAGCCAAATTTTATGAATTTGATATTGTTGGAAAGCTTATGAAAATGTCTAACCAACTACACTGGTCTCAAACCTAGATTCATTATAGAACTCATGTAGTAAAAATAACAAGGCAGTGCATTTTTCAAATTCAAACAATTATAAAAAATCAACCATAACTTATTTTGAGTTGATTCCAACTCTCATAATTCACATTTCACATACTCTTCATGAATATGTAAAAATATAGCATAGTTGTTTACCATGATCATGGGCTAGAGCAAAATAATGGCTATGTGGCCATTTCTAGTCCATTTAAATTACCCAAAATTATTTAGCAAATGGTATGAGAGGTGTCCTCTCATTTAAACCAATGTCTCAAGCAATTCAATATGAGATAATGACCTTGGTCTATAGAACCTCATATTTGATTACTTAGTGGTATTAAATTGTTTCTTTAGTAGTGTTTAAATTGCATGAGATGTAGAATCTCATTTAAATCATTTTCCCAAATGGTAAATATGAAGTGTTGACTTGGGTCAACATGATCTCATACTTATGATTTGAGGAGATTAAATCTTAATATGATTCAATGAGAGGAAATTATTTCTCAAAAGAAATAAATAGAAACCCTAATAAATATGTCTATGAGAGGAAAGTATTTTCTTAAAAGAAAACAAAGCCAACCACCTTGTTAATAATGTTGTGATGATAGATTAGCTTGTGTGATCCCTTTGAGTGTTAAGTATAGTACTTAAGCATTGTTTGGTGATTGTATACCTTGTATCCGTTTATAGACGCTAGTACCGAAGACTACCAGGAGGAGGAGGTCTTCTACAAGGAAAAAGAAGAAAACTTTGACCACTGTACCAAACAAGGAAAGCTATACTCTTGCAAGCGACCCTAATGCAAGATCTACTTGAGCAAGGCACCAATACCATACTACTTTGTGTTTTACTTTCCAAGCCCCAGTTTTTATCTTGCAAAACTTTTACTTTGGTTATCAAGGTTTACTTTTATAGTTAACTTGAGTCTAGATATGGAGTAGTACAAGAACATCAAAGTTAGCCTAGAGAGCTACAAGTTAGTTAGCACCCCTCATGACTATTTGCTAGTGCTAAAACTAAAATTGACTACTCTAGATGGGAACATATGAATCAATTGATTTTGAAAACCTTGGAATGATGAGTCATTCTATTGAAAGATTTTGAAGGTGAATGTGACTTGAATGACATGGTGAATTTGATAAAAACTGATGATTGGGTTCGGATGCGATACCATTCCAATTCTTGAGTACCCCCACAATACCTGATTATGAGTAGGGCTTTAGCTGGAAATTTATGTGTCTTAGTATGGGTTCCCTCTAAACAAGCGTCATAGAGGTTATGCCGAGGCTGCCTCCGTTGAAAGTGAAATGACGTGAAAAGAGTTGAACGTCCTACCCAAGCCCTGTGCAGTTCCCAGGATGGCAGATTGCTATCACTGGGAGGCCAAACTCATGGGGGAGGTGCCTATACTAGGGTATGTAAGTGAAAGGTTAATGGTTGATGATCTGCATACTGAGTATGATGATTCAGGGCTATCCCTGATGGATGTAATCAAATGTTGCGGCACGAGTGTGCAACCTCTGCAGAGTGTAAACCTATTCGAATAGCCGTGTCCACGGTTATGGACGGTTGGATGGCCATACTGTTCTGTTGTCAGATGATTTATAAAAGTGAATGGTGAATTGAAAGGTGAATTTGAATTGATCACAACAGAGTTGTGGGAATGACACTAATGTTCCCACTTGAGTTAAGTTAGGCAAATGAAGAGTCTTTGATTACTAAATACTTGTGAAATAAAACTGGCTTTATGCAAATGAACCTAGAGCTTAGAACCATCTTACTAAAATTGTTAGTACTTACACTAGTGTTAGTTTGCGAGTACTTTAAAGTACTCATGGATGTGTCCCTGGCTATTCAAATGGCCAGACTATGAAGAAGAGCAACAGTCTCAGGATGATCGACAGCAGGACGTCTATGATAATTAGGATCGTCTCCTGACGTCAAGCGTTGCCTGTGAAATGGATGGACTTCTACTACGTATTTCCGCTATGTGTGTTGTAATTGATCCTTAGATCAACTATTGTATTAAGACTGGATCATGTGATCCTTTGATGTAAGACTATTATGGTTTGTAATGAATGATGTGCTATGATATGAACTTATTATGTCTCGCAAAAACAATCTTCCTGGGATTGCGATGTATGGCATAATAGGCATCTGGACTTAAAAATCCGGGTGTTGACAAAGCATGGGACTAGGTCGCAAGGGATATCATATCACGGTACGAATAAAAAGTACTTATCAGTAATGAGATTGAACTAGGTATGGAGATATCGATGATCGAATCTCGGATATATAAGTAAAGTATCGCACGACAAAGAGAATTGATATCGTATGTTTATGGTTATTTCGATCACAAAGTCATCGTTGAATGTGTAGAAGCCATTATGGATCTCCAGGTCCTGCTATTGGTTATTGGTCGGAGCGGTGTCTCGATCATGGTCAGTGACGAGGGTGCTCCTCGGCAATGCCCACCATGAGGTGCTTAGGAGTGACGGAATCCTGCAGGCTAGCACGAGACATTAATCGATGATCCTGCCTATTTTTAACAGTGATTATTTTTTTATTAATTAGAATATGATTTATTTAAGTAAAAAGGGCTCCCACCCTAATTGGACCCCACTTGGAAAGGGGGACCATGAGGGAAGGGGTGGCCGACCGGCCATGGGCCAAAGTGGCCCTGCCAGGACGACCGAGCGGGACGGGGCATGCGCCGCAGCCCTAGGGCTGGCCGGCGGCCACCCCACCTCCTCCTCTTTTGTCCCACCTTGTCCAACCAAGAGCCCTAGTCCCCCTTGCCCCTATATATAGTGGCCATGTGAAGGGTTTTAAAATACATAATTAATTAGTGAAATAACTCTCTCTAGTTTTATTCTTCGCGCGGTTCCCCGAATAAATGCACAAAGAGGGATATAACTCCACCTAGTACGTGAGAGCACTACTGGGATCCGGATCCAAAAGATCTATTTCCACAACTTCGATGGATCGGAGCCGGGAGTATCTTTAAGCACTGTACGTGTGCGGAACTGCGAGATGTTGCACCTAGGGTACTCGATGTCGTGGGAGAGGACCGCTACATGACCATGAGGTCGACACCGAGTACGACTACATCAACCACATTCTAGCGGAACATTAGCCGCTCTCGGTCTACGAAGGTACGGTCACTAAAACATCTCCATCACAACATTACTCCTTAGATAGATATTGGACAATCGGAGTACCATAGTTAATTAGAAAATATTTGTACGTAATATAATTCCATAATTGGTGGTCAAATAGTTTTTGACATGTAGGATAGTCGACGACATCGAACGATCGGGCGGTGTTGATTCTCCAAATGTTTTGTGAACGTTTTTTGAGGGCAATTTGACGATCTTGATTTATATGATGTCGGTTGTTGAAAGTGACGTATCAACCCAATTTCCAATAATAAATGAAACAAAATCATAGTTTGTTTAGTTGTTTTGGTGTTTCTTCTTATGTAGTTTGGTTACTGTAATATTTTGTTTGGAGATTATTTCTTGGTCTTATTATAGTGGCCAGTTGGGCAAAGTGTGGCCGGATTTTGTCTATTATTGGTAATTTGGTTCTTCTCTTTCATCAGAGCAAGCCATAACTTTTGGGTGATAACCATCTATAAAAACCCATGACCATTGTCTAGAGGTTAGACCTTGTTGTCCTCCATTTATGAAGGCACTTTGTGGGCATATGTTAGACCCTTGTTGTCGTCGTCGTCTCAATGGCTTTCCCCAACTACAGCTAGAGTAAGGAGCTTCTTACGGAGTTAGGTGTATCACAATAATCCCTGGCACCGACAACTCTCTCAACCTAAACGCCAATGATTTACATGTTCTTAGAGGTCCTTTGTTCTGATACTCCTACGTGCTGGCTGCAACCAACCCCGTTTGACCCGACTTTTGGACATGTATCTGGCCAAGATGATACATGTGTCCATTTGTTAATTTTCTACCCTTATTGTCCTATTGTTTTGTGTGGGTTGTAATTTTTCAGTGGATTCACCACTTTCATTGGTACAAATCACCGGTAACCTAGAACAATTTTTTTTTGAACATAACGGATATATTAAGATTAACGATCATAGTACATCACTGCTCCTGAGAACAGAGTAAGATACAACCAAACTTGAAAGCACAACCCAAATAGAGAAGAGAATAACATATTGTGCCGACACCAAAGACTACAAAAGGAAACCACACGGCGATCGCCCATCCGTTGACAACTCGAATCGGAAAGTGTCGTAAATGCAATCTTCAAGGGCCTCTATGCTCTATACCAGTTGATGTCCCGCGGGTGGTTCTCCCGACGGTCTATCTGGCGTCTTCACCTGAGGTAGGGGGGACTGAGCTGTAGATACTGAATGTCCTTCACCGAGCTCAATCTCAGGAATCCCCGCCATTGAATCCGAGGAACCGCAGCGGGAGTGTTGTCATCCACTACCGAGGGATCAACCCGAACAACGGGGACAACATCGTCACCATGCTTATCATCATGCCAAAAGAACCATGTGCTTATAGACATTAAAGGCACATCTTGCACAACTATATGCATAGCAGCAGGAGCTATTTGCATCAAGGTCATTGATTCCAATTCAGTTTGGGCATCATGCTGAACTGACCAGAATGCAGACTTGATGATCTCCATATTGTGAGAGAGGACAGAAATTTCATACCCAAATGTGGAGATCATAAAATGGCCGAGTCTGGCCTGCGAGAGATGTTGCAGTTGATGTAGGCTCACCACATCCTCTTCCTGTCTGAGTGAAATCTTGATGAAGTCGACGAGGTTCCTGCCAAGGGCCACCAAGAAGAGCCCAAGCTCCTCTGGACTAGCAGCGTCGGCAGCCGAACCACACCGTCGCTTGGAAATTGATGTCGAGGACGCAGACTCGAAAGACCTCTGATACGTCTCAAACGTATCTATAATTTCTTATGTTCCATGCTAGTTTTATGACAATACCTACATGTTTTATATACACTTTATATCATTTTGATGCATTTTCCGGTACTAACCTATTAACAATATGCCGAAGCGCCAGTTCCTGTTTTCTGCTGTTTTTGGTTTCAGAAATCCTACACAGGAAATATTCTCGGAATTGGACGAAACAAAAGGCCACGTTCTTATTTTTCCAGGGGCTTCACGGAGTCCGAAGGAGAGACGAAGGGGGCCCAAGGGGGCCCCACACCATACCTGGGCGCGGCCAAGGCCCCAGGCGCCACCAGGTGGGGACCCCACCTCGGGACTCCACCGACATCGCCCCTTCGCCTATATATTCTCCCAGAAGTGAAAACCCTAAAAAAGTCGACGATATTCCACGAAGAGTTCCGTAGCCGCCGCCATCGCGGAGACAAGTTTCGGGGGACAGAATCTCTGTTCCGGCACGCCGCCGGGACGGGGAATTGCCCCCGGAGTCATCTCCATCGACACCACCGCCATCTTCATCGCCGTTGCTGTCTCCCATGATGAGGAGGGAGTAGTTCTCCCCCGAGGCCGAGGGCTCTACCGGTAGCTATGTGGTTCATCTCTCTCTCCCATGGTGTGATCTTTATGTGATCATGAGCTTTGTATCACTATTAATCTATGTGCTACTCTAGTGATGTTATTAAAGTAGTCTATTCCTCCTCCATGATGTAAAGTTGACAGTGTGTGCATCATGTAGTACTTGGCGTAGGTTATGATTGTAATCTCTTGTAGATTATGAAGTTAACTATTACTATGATAGTACTGATGTGATCTATTCCCCCTTTCATAGCTATTGTTGACAGTGTGTATGCTATGTTAGTACTCGGTCTAAATTGCAACGGTACTGTCTTGGATTATGATTTGATGAGGATATCCCTATGAATGGTGTTTGTCAAGTACTTGATGAATTTTGAGCGGAGCTTTTGTAGCCACTACATGATTAGTGATTCCAATAGGAGAGTAATTTAGAGTAGCACAAGTGAAGAGAAGTTATTTATTTATGTGATCATTGTTGAGAGTGCCCACTAGTGAAAGTATGATCCCTAGGCCTTGTTTCTAAGCATTGAAACACCGTTTCCAACAAGTTCTGTTACATGTTCGCTTGCTGCCATCTTTATTTCAGATTGCAATTACTACTTATAATCATCCATATTACTTGTATTTCACTATCTCTTCGCCGAACTAGTGCACCTATACATCTGACAAGTGTATTAGGTGTGTTGGGGACACAAGCGACTTCTTGTATCTTAATTGCAGGGTTGCTTGAGAGGGATATCTTTGACCTCTACCTCCCTGAGTTCGATAAACCTTGGGTGATTCACTTAAGGGAAACTTGCTGCTGTTCTACAAACCTCTGCTCTTGGAGGCCCAACACTGTCTACAGGAATAGAAGCGTGCGTAGACATCAAGCTATTTTCTGGCGCCGTTGCCGGGGAGGTAAGGTAAAAGGTATTCAATCCTCCGACTAATAAGCTATTTCCTAGCACTGTTGCCGGTGTGTGAGTGCTCGAAGTTACTTCCTTTAGATCCTGCAATTATATCTTTTTGTTTCTTGTTTTTATTTTTCACTAGTTAGGCTTAATGGAAAACAACAAAAAAATTAGAGATCTTTATGAACTTTATATTGAATTAGGACATGATGTGTTTGAAGAGAGAATTAAAAAACCCGTGGAACTTTGTTTGCAAAATAGTTGTAGTGATGTTATTAGCATGAACTCTTTGAACACTATTATTGCTAATGCTATGGAAGAATTTAAGCTTGGGGAAGCTGGTTGTGATATTTTTAGTCTCCCAAGTTTTGAGGAGAAAATTTTCTTTGATGATACTTTGCCTCCCATTTATGATGATTATAATGATAGTGGTATTTTGGTGCCACCTACTATGGAGGATAAAGTTTATTATGATTATACCATGCCTGCAATTTATGATGATTACAATGATGGTTGTGATAGTTTTACTCCCACTATTACTAATAAAACTGATTATGCTTATGTGGAGAGTAATGATACTTTTATGCATGTGAATAAGAATGCTTTATGTGATAGTTATATTGTTGAGTTTGTTCATGGTGCTATTGGAAATTATTATGAGAGATGAAAATATGGTTGTAGAAATTTTCATGGTACTAAAACACCTCTCTACATGCTGAAAATTTTGAAGTTACTCGTGTTTTATCTTCCAATGCTTGTCACTTTGATCTTCATGAATTTATTTGTGTACAAGATTCCTATGCATAGGAGGCGGGTTAGGCTTAAATTTGTTTCATACTTGCTTTTTGATGCTCTCTTTGCTTCAACTCTCATCCTTATGTGAGCATCATTAAAATTACCGAACCCATCTTAATGGCTATAAAGAAAGCACTTCTTGGGAGATAACCCATGTTTTTATTTTGCTACTGTTTTGTTGTGTCTTGGAAGTTGTTACTACTGTAGCAACCTCTCCTTATCTTTATTTTATTGCATTGTTGTGCCAAGTAAAGTCTTTGATAGAGAGTTGATACTAGATTTGGATTTCTGCGCAGAAACAGATTTTTAGCTGTCACGAAATTGAGTTGATCTCTCTGTAGGAGAGTCTAAAAAAATCTGCAAAAATTCATGAGTAATCCTCAGATATGAACGCAACTTTCATTCAATTTGAGCTTCTTCATCTGAGCATGTTAAGTGCCTCGAAAAAATTCGTCTTTATGGATTGTTCTGTTTTGACATATTCTGCCTTTTATTTCACATTGCCTCCTTTACTGTGTTTGAGTGGATTTTTTTGCTCCATTAAATTTCAGTAGCCTTGGGTAATGTCCAGAAGTGTTGGGAATGATTGTGTTCTCTCTGAACATGTGAATTTTTGATTATGCACTAACTCTCTAATGAGATTGTTTTGAGTTTGGTGTGAAGGAAGTTTTCAAGGATCAAGAGAGGAGGATGATATAATATGATCAAGAAGAGTGAAAAGTCTAAGCTTGGGGATGCCCCCGTGGGTCACCCAAGCATATTTCAAGAAGACTCAAGCATCTAAGCTTGGGGATGCCCAAGGCATCCCCTTCTTTATCAACAACTTATCAGGTCACCTCTAGTGAAACTATATTTTTATTCGGTCACATCTTATGTGCTTTACTTGGAGCGTCTGTGTGTTTTTATTTTCGTTTTGTTATCTTAGTTCTCTGAATAAATTGGATCCTATCATGCTTGTGTGGGAGAGAGACACGCTCCGCTTTTTCATTTGAACACTTGTGTTCTTCGTTTTACTTTTAATGTTCATGGCGAAAGTTAAAAGCTGCTGCATTTATTGCTATTTGGTTGAAAATAGAAAATGCTTCATGTGGTAATTGATATATTGTCTTGAATAATTTGATACTTGGCAATTGTTTTGAGCTCTCAAGTAGATCATGTTTAAGCTCTTGCATCATGTGGTTTAAACCTATTAGTGGAGAATTACTGTAGAGCTTGTTGAAATTTGGTTTGCATGATTGGTCTCTCTAAAGTCTAGATATTTTCTGGTAAAAGTGTTTGAACAAGAAGGAAGACAGTGTAGAGTCTTATAATGCTTGCAATATGTTCTTATGTAAGTTTTGCTGTACCGGTTCATACTTGTGTTTGCTTCAAACAACCTTGCTAGCCAAAGCCTTGTACTGAGAGGGAATGCTTCTCGTGCATCCAAAACCTTGAGCCAAAACCTATGCCATTTGTGTCCACCATAACTACCTACTATGTGGTATTTTTATGTCATTCCAAGTAAATACTTCATGTGCTACCTTTAAACAATTCAAAAGTTATTATCTCTTATTTGTGTCAATGTTTTATAGCTCATGAGAAAGTATGTGGTGTTTTATCTTTCAATCTTGTTGGGCAGACTTTCACCAATGGACTAGTGGCTTCATCCGCTTATCCAATAATTTTGCAAAAAGAGCTGGCAACGGGGTTCCCAGCCCCAATTAATTAACTTTCATTAATAATTCTCTCACATGTTTTGCCCTGATTCATCAGTAAGCAACTTAATTTTGCAAATAGACACTCCTCCATGGTATGTGAAATGTTGGAAGGCACCCGGTGATTCGGTTAGCCATAGCTTGTGAAAGAAAAAGGTTGGGAGGAGTGTCATCCATAAATAAAACTAAAGTACATGTGTAAACAAAAGAGAAGAGGGATGATCTACCTTGCTGGTAGAGATAACGTCCTTCATGGGAGCCGCTCTTTAAAAGTCTGTTTGACAAGGGGGTTAGAGTGCCCACTACCATTCGTTGACAACAACAAACACCTCTCAAAACTTAACTTTTATGCTCTCTATATGATTTCAAAACTTGAAAAGCTCTAGCACATGATTTAATCCCTGCTTCCCTCTGCGAAGGGCCTTTCTTTTACTTTATGTTGAGTCAGTTTACCTACTTCTTTCCATCTTAGAAGCAAACACTTGTGTCAACTGTGTGCATTGATTCTTACATACTTGCTTATTTGCACTCATCATATTACTTTGTGTTAACAATTATCCATGAGATATACATGTTGAAAGTTGAAAGCAACTGCTGAAACTTAAATCTTCCTTTGTGTTGCTTCAAAACCTTCTATTAAGAATCTATTGCTTTATGAGTTAACTCTTATGCAAGACTTGTTGATGCTTGTCTTGAAAGTAATATTCATGAAAAGTCTTTGCTATATGATTCAGTTGTTTAGTCATTATCTTTACCGTTGCTTTGAATCACTTCATTCATCTCATATGCTTTACAATAGTATTGATCAAGATCATGTTAGTAGCATGTCACTTCAGAAATTATCCTTGTTATCGTTTACCTACTCGAGGGCGAGTAGGAACTAAGCTTGGGGATGCTTGATACGTCTCAAACGTATCTATAATTTCTTATGTTCCATGCTAGTTTTATGACAATACCTACATGTTTTATATACACTTTATATCATTTTGATGCATTTTCCGGTACTAACCTATTAACAAGATGCCGAAGCGCCAGTTCCTGTTTTCTGCTGTTTTTGGTTTCAGAAATCCTACACAGGAAATATTCTCGGAATTGGACGAAACAAAAGGCCACGTTCTTATTTTTCCAGGGGCTTCACGGAGTCCGAAGGAGAGACGAAGGGGGGGGCCAAGGGGGCCCCACACCATGCATGGGCGCGGCCAAGGCCCCAGGCGCGCCACCAGGTGGGGACCCCACCTCGGGACTCCACCGACATCGCCCCTTCGCCTATATATTCTCCCAGAAGTGAAAACCGTAAAAAAGTCGATGATATTCCACGAAGAGTTCCGTAGCCGCCGCCATCGCGGAGACAAGTTTCGGGGGACAGAATCTCTGTTCCGGCACGCCGCTGGGACGGGGAATTGCCCCCGGAGTCATCTCCATCGACACCACCGCCATCTTCATCGCCGTTGCTGTCTCCCATGATGAGGAGGGAGTAGTTCTCCCCCGAGGCTGAGGGCTCTACCGGTAGCTATGTGGTTCATCTCTCTCTCCCATGGTGTGATCTTTATGTGATCATGAGCTTTGTATCACTATTAATCTATGTGCTACTCTAGTGATGTTATTAAAGTAGTCTATTCCTCCTCCATGATGTAAAGTTGACAGTGTGTGCATCATGTAGTACTTGGCGTAGGTTATGATTGTAATCTCTTGTAGATTATGAAGTTAACTATTACTATGATAGTATTGATGTGATCTATTCCCCCTTTCATAGCTATTGTTGACAGTGTGTATGCTATGTTAGTATTCGGTCTAAATTGCAACGATATTGTCTTGGATTATGATTTGACGAGGATATCCCTATGAATGGTGTTTGTCAAGTACTTGATGAACTTTGAGCGGAGCTTTTGTAGCCACTACATGATTAGTGATTCCAATAGGAGAGTAATTCAGAGTAGCACAAGTGAAGAGAAGTTATTTATTTATGTGATTATTGTTGAGAGTGTCCACTAGTGAAAATATGATCCCTAGGCCTTGTTTCTAAGCATTGAAACACCGTTTCCAACAAGTTCTGTTACATGTTCGCTTGCTGCCATCTTTATTTCAGATTGCAATTACTACTTATAATCATCCATATTACTTGTATTTCACTATCTCTTCGCCGAACTAGTGCACCTATACATCTGACAAGTGTATTAGGTGTGTTGGGGACACAAGAGACTTCTTGTATCTTAATTGCAGGGTTGCTTGAGAGGGATATCTTTGACCTCTACCACCCTGAGTTCGATAAACCTTGGGTGATTCACTTAAGGGAAACTTGCTGCTGTTCTACAAACCTCTGCTCTTGGAGGCCCAACACTGTCTACATGAATAGAAGCGTGCGTAGACATCATCCTCCACCTCCCATATACAGAGAACAACTCGCATTGTCTCCTCCCCTCGCCTCCACGACCGCTCGGAAGAGATAGAAGGACACAACAACATTTCTGCACCGTTTGGTCGCCGCAGGCCTCCACTTTATTTAAGGAACTTTGGAGAAATCCTGCGTCGGGCGCCGCCCACCATGGACGCCAACGGAAGAGCCAAAAGCCCCCAATCCCGGCGTTGCTTGCACTCACCGAGGGAAAGCTCCGAGGCAGCGCAAGGCCACATCCTTGCCAGACTTTGGAACTGCGGGGGACGCTGCAGCTCCTCCACTTCCCCTCGTCGCCTCGGCCGGCCAGAAGAGGAATCACCGCCACGCATCCCGAGCTCCAACGCTGACCATCACTCTTATTCTTGGGGTCTCCAACCTTAGCAGTCCCTCCATGAATCTCCCACCTTGGGAGCTCGACGAAGGTCAGCAAGGAAGGCCTGCCGGCGTCGAGCGGAAGAGGCCCAACGACATCTCGCCATACGCCACAGAGTCACACACAACTACTGCTACACCTAAAACTAAAGCGAGGGCCACCAAACCTACTCTAAACAGGGATGCCCGGCTGCCAACTCCATCTCTTCTCCAACCGGCTTGGCCTAGGAGCGGCGCCGGGGGCTCTCCGACGACTCTCAAGGGGAGGGAGCGGATAAGGGAGAGGGAGAGGATAAGGGTACCCCTGTACTACCTACCTGGAACAAATAGAAAATTGATCAAATGCAAATTTGAAAGTTACAACCAAACTAAAATTAGTCATAGAAACATAGTATAAAAAAATCCTCATTGTAGGATCGTAATGAAGAGAAGTCCTCATGATTGAAAACATGCTCTTAAAACAATCTTAATGGTGCTAAACACCGTTGGGGAACCCCAAGAGGAAGGTGTGATGAGCACATCAGCAAGTTTTCTCTTAGTAAGAAACCAATGCTTAATCGACCAGTAGGAGAAATGCGTGACTTCCGAAGGTGTTGCTAGCTGACTATTAGCAGGGCGCACTACCGGGATCAACAACAATGTGGAACCTGCACACAACACAACCAAAATACTTTGCCCCAACTTACAGTGGGGTTGTCAATCTCACCGGTTTTGCTGAACACAAAGGATTAAACTTATCACATGGAAAGAGATGTTTGCAGTGGAATGAAAGAAAATAGTGCTTGCAGAAAGTAAATATAACATGATTGCAGTAGATGAATTTATTAGTGTAAAAGAAAGGACCGGGGTCCATAGTTCACTGGAGGTGTCTCTCCATAAAGATAAATAACATGCTAGGTGAACAAATTACAGCTGATCAATTAACAGAATAAAGACCATACATGACAAGATGATTACTATGAGATTCGTTTGGGCATTACAACATAATACATAGACCGTAATCCAACTGCGTCTATGACTAATAATCCACCTTCCAATTATCGTCCGAACCCCTTTCAGTATTAAGTTGCAAGCAACAGACTATCGCATTAAGCAATGTGTGTAAAGTAAACAATAGAATTACCCTTGGATAAAATATTGTTGTTTTCTCCCTAGTAGTAACAACACATCTACATCATTAGAAGTTATAAAGTCACTCTCCCAAAAAACTAGAGGCATGAACCTACTATCGAGCATAAATACTCACTCTTGGAGTCACAAGAATTTACTTGGCCAGAGCAACTACTAGCAATTGAGAGCATGCAAGATCACAAATAACATATGACAAGTATATATAATCGATCTCAACATAGTATTTAATATTCATCGGATCCCAGCAAACACAACATGTAGCATTACATAAGGATGATCTTGATCATGTTAGGCAGCTCACAAGATCTAAACATGAGGCACAAATTGGAGAAGACAACCATCTAGCTACTACTATGGATCCATAGTCCAGGGATGAACTACTCACACATCACTTCGGAGGCGGGCATGACGATGTAAAGGCTTTCGGTGTTGATCTCCCCCTCCGGCAGGGTGCCGGGAAGAGTTTCAGAACCCTCCCGAGATAGGGTCTGCAATGGCGGCCGCGACGGAACTTTTTGTGGATGGAGGCTCGGGTGTTTAGGTTTTTCCCGAGATCGTGAATAAATAGGCGGAAGGGCGAGGTCGGTGGAGGCCAGGAGGGCCCACACCACCCCTTGGTGCGGGCCCAGGCCTGGCCGCGCCAAGGCATGGTCTGGCCGCCCTGCGCCTCATCTTCGCCCCCTCTGGACTCTTTCTTCATTATGGTAAAATATTGACTTCGGATTTTGTTTCGTCCAATTCCGAGAATATTTCATGTACAACTTTTCTGAAATACAATACAACGGAAAACAGGGAACTGACACTATGGCATCTTGTTAATAGGTTAGTGCCGGAAAAATGTATAAAAGTGCAACGAAGTGTGAGGAAAACATATATAAATTGGTGTAAAACAAGCATGGAGCATCAAAAATTATAGATACGTTTGCGACGTATCAGCAAGCCATAACTTTTGGGTGATAACCATCTATAAAAACCCATGACCATTGTCTAGAGGTTAGACCCTTGTTGGCCTCCATTTACGAAGGCACTTTGTGGGCTCTTGACTAGGCTAAACCCTTGTTGTCGCGGCTAGAGTAAGGAGCTTATTATCATAGATCAACTTAGGTGTATCACAATAATCCCTAGCACCAACAACTATCTCAACCTAAACACCAACAATCTACATGTTATTAGAGGTCCTTTGTTTTGATACTCCTACATGCTGGCGGCAACCGACCCCCTTTGGCACGAAGTTCAGACGTGTACCTGACCAAGATGATACATGTGTCCATTTTGTTAATTTTCTACCCCTTATTGTCCTATTGTTTTGTGTGGGTTGTAATTTTTCAGTGGATTCATTAATCCACTTTGATTGGTACGAATCACCGGTAACTTGAAACAAATAGAAAATGGATCAAATGCAAATTTGAAAGTTACAACCAAACTAAAATTAGTCATAGAAACATACTGTATATAAAAAAAATCCTCATTGTAGGATCGTAATGAAGAGAAGTCCTCATGATTGAAAACATGTCTTAAAACAATCTTCGCCTTAGCTTTGATCAAGGTTGGAAACATGCCCTTAATTTTTTTCTTTCCTTGCTTTGGTCTCACTGCATAAGGCTGTTCACGGCCTTAAATGCTTGTCACATATTATACGAGCTTGAACAGATTTTAGTAACAAGCATTTAGGACAAAGCTTTAACTGCTGTCTTTGAAAAGAGAAAATATTTTCAACAATCCATCCACTTGCAAATCCGAGTGGTACACGTACGCCTCTGCTTATACCGTGCCAGTCCGACACTGAAAAAACAAAAGGAAAAAAATACGTAATCGAGCCGGAGAAATACAGGGTATCCTAGTCGGCTACGTACAGAGTGGAGATATCGCGGCCCGGCCCTCTGCAAGTCCATATATTCGCAGCCCGGATCTTCTTCGCCTCCAAGCAAAGCGAATCGAGAGCAGACGAAACCCGACGGACGAACCAGATACGCGCAGACGACCTCGGCGGCGGCGGAATCGAGCTCCGTGGTAGGCGGGCGGAGTCGAGCGAGCACGCCATGGCGGCGGCGGCGGTGATGGTGAGCTCGGCCAGCGCGCTGCTGGCGATGCTGCAGGAGCCGGCGGCCGAGCTCAAGCTGCACGCGCTCTCCAACCTCAACTCCCTCGTCCACGTCTTCTGGCCCGAGATCTCCACCAGCGTCCCAGCCATGTGAGTCCCCCCTCCGCCCCGCGCGCTTCTCTCGCCCGGCCGGCCCCTCTGGCCTAGCTCTAGTTGTTGACTCCGCCGGCGCCGTCGCCGGACGAACCCCCGCCGCTGCGTGCCCGATTCGTTTCGTCAAGTCTGGGTTCGGTGCGGGTTAGTCTCGGTTTTGGCGGCGGAGAGATTCGAAGGCTGCGTTGTTCGTCCGTTTTAGTCGAGTTTGTGCGGTTCTGTTCGATCTGGCGCTTGTTGGCGGAAACCCTAGGTTTGATCTGTAGGATGTAGATTTTGGGAGGGCTCTGTGTGCGGTTTGTGACGTTCATAGCCCCAAATCCTAGAATTTTAGAGTGCAAATTTGCAACTTTATCCTTGTTACAATTCTTCCATGTGCTTGAATTGGTGGGTACTGTGGTGGCAAAAATATGCCAACTTGCGAACTAGTTGAAATTTAGACTCGGATCTACTGACCTTATAGGTGGAGGGAAGCTCTTTGAACTACAATTCATGTGCTTGAATCGGTGCGCACCGTGGTGGCAAAAATATGCCAACATGCGAACTAGTTGAAATTTAGACTCGGATCTACAAACCTTATAGGTGGAGGGAAGCTCTTGAACTAGAATTCCAGTAGTAGGACTGAACCTAGCTTCAGTCTGCCCGCTCCTTCAACCTAGATTTGTTTGAACTGTTCTAGGGTTGCAAAGCTTTTAAATGTTATATAAAGTTGTAGGTGGTACTTTGCAATTCTGAGCACTTTTTGTTTTTTCTTCGTTCAAAGTTAAGTGGGATATCTCTAATTACATTGGTGAAGCGATTTTTATGTGAATGTGTTAGTACTTGTGATTTACTTTCTGAGAATTATCTGCAATCTAGAAGAATAATTATTTGTCCACTGTGATTGTTGTCCATGGCAGAGCATCCTAACTATTCTTTCCCTTAAGTTTGATTACTCATTAAAAAAACTTGAACATTCAGTATAAGTATGATTACTGCACGAATGCTTTGTGCCTGTGTTTCGATAACTTATGGCTTATAATTGTTCTTGTGTAGTGAGAGTTTGTATGAAGATGAGGAGTTCGACCAAAGGCAGCTTGCAGCACTGGTTGTTTCTAAGGTGTTTTACTACTTGGGCGAGCTAAATGATTCTCTGTCATATGCACTTGGTGCTGGACCCCTATTTGATGTCTCGGAGGATTCTGATTATGCTAATACACTATTAGGTGCGGAATTGCCTAAATTTCTTATCAGTTTCTGGTTTCTATTGTTTAAAATATAGCATGCCCACATTGTAATTTTGCTTGTTTCGTTCTTCAGCACGAGCATTAGATGAATATGCCAGCATCAGGTCTAAGGCTTCCAAGGCTACAGGGGAGGAAGAAATGATGGATCCGAGATTGGAAGTTATTGTGGAGAGAATGCTAGACAAGTATGATAGTATCCTCCTTATCATTTGATTTCTAATAATTGAAGTGCTCATCTCACTATATCACAAATGTTTTTTTCAGGTGTATTCTCGATGGCAAATACCAACAGGCTATGGGTATGGCTGTTGAATGCAGGCGGCTTGATAAACTGGAGGAAGCAATCACTCGATCTGACAATCTTCATGGAGCTCTTTCTTACTGCATAAATCTATCTCACCAATATGTTGGCCATCGTGAATATCGCTGTGAGGTAAGAGCATGATCTGGCAGATTTGGATTATGAATCCTGCCTAATTCGTAGCTAGAAGCACCGCACAGTTTTTTTTAAGAATAATATCATAGTGACTCAAAAACTTAATATTTTCATGTTTCCAGATTCTTCGTTGTCTTGTAAAAATCTACCAGACATTGTCAGATCCGGATTATTTAAGCATTTGCCAGTGTCTCATGTTTCTGGATGAGCATGAGACTGTTGCAAATATCTTGTACACGCTGTTCTCTGGAGGCACGGTATGCACTGCTGTTTTTGTTTGAAAATCATTTACGTTGTTCTGTAACGTTAATGCGTAATTAACTCATGTTTGATGTGTCGAATCTACAGGACGATACTCTCCTTGCATACCAAATTGCTTTTGATCTTGTTGAAAATGAAAATCAGGCTTTTCTCCTGAATGTGCGGAATCACCTTGATACATTGTGTATCCCTAAATCGGCTCTACCAGGTGGTCAAACTGGTAATGCTACAGATCCATCTGGGGATACCCAGATGGGAGACGATGTTGACATAATGAATGGAAGTCCTCGGGTTGTGGATCCAATTGAAGAAGCACGTGCTGATAGGTTGACAAAAATTAGGGGGATATTGTCAGGGGAGACATCTATTCAGCTGACGTTACAGTTTTTATATAGCCATAATAGGTAAAGTGGTACAAACTGACTTTTCACAGCAAAGGATCATGTATTAAAGTTCCATATCTTATTAATTTGGTTATTCGATTCAACAGGTCTGATCTTTTGATCCTGAAGACTATAAAGCAGGCTTTGGAAATGAGGAACAGTGTTTGCCATAGTGCAACTATATGTTCCAATGCAATCATGCATGCAGGAACAACAGTTGATACCTTCCTCAGAGAAAACTTGGTATACTTTTTATACTCAAGTTACTTGATGTCAATTGCATCTTTATCTTTCATATTTTCGTATGTTGCCTTGCTGACTTTCTCATTGTATTCACATTCCAGGAATGGTTAAGTAGGGCAACCAATTGGGCTAAGTTCAGTGCCACTGCTGGACTAGGTGTTATTCATAGAGGCCACCTTCAGCAAGGCAGAGCTTTGATGGCTCCCTATCTGCCACAGGGTGGTGCTGCAGGCGGTGGCAGTCCATACTCAGAAGGTGGTGCCCTCTATGCTCTAGGCTTGATTCATGCCAACCATGGAGAGGGAATCACACATTTTCTTCGTGAGAGCCTTCGCAATACTAGTTCTGAGGTATTATTTCAGACCATTGTTATTTTTTTTCTTCTGTAACTGTTTCACTTATTATTTTATATCTGAATACGTACCGTATTATACAGGTTGTCCAGCATGGTGCCTGTTTAGGACTTGGGCTTGCCGGTTTAGGCACAGCTGATGAGGAAATATTCGAGGACATCAAGAATGTTCTCTACACAGACAGTGCTGTGGCTAGTGAGGCAGCTGGTATTGGCCTGGGCTTGCTTATGGTTGGAACAGCCACTGAGAAGGCTGGAGAAATGCTTGCCTATGCACATGATACACAACATGAGAAGATTATTAGGTAAGACTTTGTTGTTGCAATAGGTATCAATTTGAGAAACTACTCTTTTACTTGCATGAAATTTATTTTCATGAGATGATAGAAACGTTCCTGTTCTGATACGCTTTCCCTCTCTATCCAGGGGCTTGGCACTTGGAATTGCATTGACAGTGTATGGAAGGGAAGAGGAAGCTGACACTTTGATTGAACAAATGACTAGAGATCAAGATCCCATACTTCGCTATGGTGGTATGTATGCATTGGCTCTAGCATACAGGGGAACCGCAAATAACAAAGCTATCCACCAGCTTTTGCATTTTGCTGTGTCGGATGTGAACGATGATGTGCGGAGGACCGCAGTATTGGCTCTTGGCTTCGTCCTGTACAATGAACCTGAGCAGGTTAGTTTCACCTTATTGATGTTTTTTTGTTTGTCAAAATGTATAAACAAATCTGGAAGGTGCTTGATCAACATCTGACATGTCTACTCTCTGGACTGCAGACTCCCAGAATTGTGTCCCTGCTCTCTGAGTCATACAATCCACATGTCCGCTATGGTGCAGCTCTAGCGGTTGGAATCTCCTGTGCAGGAACAGGGTTAAACGATGCAATCTCCTTGCTGGAGCCTCTTACTTCTGATGTTGTGGACTTTGTGCGTCAGGGCGCCCTCATTGCAATGGCAATGGTCATGATCCAGACTAATGAATCGTATGACCCTCGTGTTGGAACATTCAGGCGCCAGTTGGAAAAAATCGTTCTTGACAAACACGAGGACACCATGAGTAAGATGGGTGCCATACTGGCTTCTGGCATCCTCGATGCGGGTGGTAGGAACGTCACCATCAAGCTCAAGTCGAGGTCAAAGCATGACAAGCTCACTGCTGTTGTTGGCCTGGCTGTTTTCACACAGTTCTGGTACTGGTACCCGCTCACCTATTTCATCAGCTTGGCCTTCTCTCCAACAGCCATCATTGGCCTGAACTCTGATCTGCAAATGCCAAAGCTCGAGTTTCTGTCCAATGCTAAACCATCACTCTTCGATTACCCCAAGCCAACAACTCAGCAAACTGCAACTGCAACAGTTAAGCTGCCAACAGCCATTTTGTCAACCTATGCCAAGGCAAAATCTAGGGCTTCGAAGAAGGACGCGGAGAAAGCTCAGGAGAAGGCAGAGGCAGCCGAGGGAAAGGCAGAGGCCCCACCCAGCGAAGACGCTTCTACGTCCATGCAGGTAAATGTTGAAGCGTAGTGTTTTACAAGTTCTAATCCGTAGTTCTGCCTTATAATGGATTCTAGGTGTTTTGCATAAATATAACTTGTATTACTCGATCCATGATCTCAGGTTGACGGTGTTGCTGCGGAGAAGAAGGCGCCTGAACCAGAACCGACGTTCCAGATCCTGGCAAACCCAGCCAGGGTTCTCCCTGCCCAGGAGAAGTTCATAAAGTTCCTGGAGAGCAGCCGATACGTGCCTGTGAAGGGTGCTCCCTCTGGGTTCGTCCTCCTGCGGGACCTCAGGCCAGAAGATGCCGAGGAACTAGTCCTCGCTGACACCCCCTCGACAGTGGCAACGAATGTCAGCGGCACTGCAGCTGCTAGCCCAGCCGTCGAGGAGGAGCCCCAGCCGCCCCAGCCGTTTGAGTACAGCCCGTGATGTTGACTGATGGATTGATTCACCCCCCCATGAAATGTTTGGGTTGTTTGTAATTGTTGGCAGGAACTGGATGTTTTGTTACGGCTAATTCATTTCTTTCAGTCGTCACAGGAATGTCTTTGTATAATTCATTTTTGCTCATCATTTAGTGCATTGGAAATTCGGAATTTTTGCTGTTGGATTCTTTGTGTCGACACCGTGGGGCTGGACTAAATAGAATTTCACTTTGTTCTAGTCTCCCTTTATCACATTCCCCGTTGCTGGGCACGTGCAGCTCTGTGAAGTTTATGCTGTTCATAAGGCGTTGCGTGAGGGAGCCCTTGTGCTGAGAGTGATACTGCTCCCCTTGACGATCAAGGCTTGACCCTAGGTGACCCTCTTTCCTCTTTTGAACCATCAAAGCAGTGGCGCACGGATCGGTAGCAGTAGCACGGTTTGGTAGCTTGTCATCTGTTGCTTTCTGTGACATGGGCAAAGCCTCCATGCTGTTCATAATGGCGTCTATGAGTTGGGCGCCATTGACTCTCCGCACCATCCACTTGAGTGTGGACTAGGACAAGCTGTGCCTTCCCCAAACTTGGCGTCGATCATTGAGGCTCAACCAGCCTGTGGTCCGTGGATGTGGAGGTGCTGTTCGATCGCCCCACAACGGCTGGTGCCTGCTCGCCATTGGAGTCGGAAACTTCTCGTCTTCAAGTACGACGACAACGGCATGCTCACCGTACCTTTCGACGAGACCATGTACCGTCGCCACTACCACTTCAATGAAATGACTAGACGAGGGCAAGATGAAAACACCAAGCTCGTAGTATGTTTCTAATTTATTGCATCAATTTCAAAATAGGTATGCAGTTTATTGACGTAGCTAAGAATTTATTAAGATCTTGTATGCGTGTTGCTCGCACGACGGACTAATGGATCACGCATTGCTGACGGGCAGACCACGTTACTAAGGATGTGTTCGGTTCTGGAACCGGAGGGGATGGAACGGAACGGTTCCATTCCGAGGTCACGGGACGGTTCCAACCCCGTGTTCGGTTTAGAGAAAATTGAGGAACGGAACGGTTCCATTTTTTGTTCGGTTGGGGGAATTCGGAGCGGAACGGAATAGCCATAATTATACTTAAACTTTGTCTTTTGTCTCAAAACGGGCTAATTTGACTCAAAACTGGCTAATGGAGGAAAAAGAACATCAAATCGGAAACTGCACGAGCGCTACCGCTGCCTCCTGCGCACGCCACCGCCGTCGCTGCGCGGCCGCCTCCGCTGCGGCGCCGCCGCCGCCTCCGCGCGCTGTCGCTCCGCTCGTGAGCGCCGCCGTCGCAGCTGCGCGCGCGCGACGCCGCCTCTCCGCTCGCGAGCGCCACCGCCGCCTCGCGCGCGCGCGTCGCCTCCGCTGTGAGCGCCGCCGCTGCGGCTGCGCGCGGCGCTTCGACGCGCGCCTCCGCTGCGAGCGCCACCGCCGCCGCCACGCTGCGAGCGCCGCCGCCGCCTCCACCTGCGAGCGCCGCCGCCGCCACTTGCACGCGCGCCGCCGTCGCCTCCCGTCGCCTACCGCGTGCTAATGAAGGATTAGTTTGGCTGGTTAGCGATCCGTTCCTCGCCGTTCTACCGATTTGGCCGGATGGGTGCATTCCGCATATCTGAGGAATATGCCGTTCCTAGGAACTACTCGGTTCCGTTCCTCCGACCAAACCGAACACAGGAACTTGTCCTAGGCACGGAACGGACCGGTTCCGTTCCACCAAATTCTGGAACCGAACACACCCTAAGTCTATCCACAAGACGACTCAAACAAACAGAATCAATTCATTTAGATGGTCTGTTTGAATCCATGCCCTGCCCTGAGCCTGCGCATGCGAGAAGCCGGGAACTAACACCGTGCATTGGGTTCCAATTGGCACGAAACGATCGTCTGTCCGTCGCCATTAAAACGCGTGTTGTATCAGTGTCACTGTCACCGGCTCACCGCGTACGCTTGTGCTGTCTTCCAGAAGAAAGGAATCCCGTCCCTGCTCTGTTTGCGGTGAATGGTTACTTTTTTTTAGACGGAAGGCTCAAGACGAGTCCGACTTTAAATTAATGAAGCCACAACAGCACAGTACACATGACACATCAGAAGACTGACAACACACACGAACAAGACATGCTCCAACCTGAGCAACACAAGGACAACACATACGAAAGGAGTCGCCCGAACGAGACCTCCCGACGAGCACAACAAACTAGTTCAACATAAGGGAAGGACATAAGTAGTAAGGTAAGCTAGCTCGACACGGTCCGCCGACGTAGATCCTCACGCCGGGCGGTCCCGGATGTTGGCGTGGAGCGAGCGAAGTCTCCCGATCGCCAACTCCAACGCCTCGCGGTCCTGCCGCCTAGCCACTGGCTTCAACACCTGTAAATTGTTACTGCCCACCCATAGATCAACAGACACTATGTTTAATAATCCACCCGCATTCCAGCCCTTCCCCTACTCCTCTAACGCCGTTTACGGTTTTGTACAAAAAAATATTAATGCAGATTTTTTACTAGAGATGCACCTCTAACGCCGTTAGCTTTAACGCTTCATCCATCTAGATTAAAAAAAACATCTTTCCAACCATACCAGATAAATAATAACACATCGTTCCTCCATCCGAATGAAAAACAAGGCATGTTCCCAACCATATCGGATTAAAATAACATATCTCCATCTTGATAAAAGAACAAGACATCTTTCCCACCGTAACAAATAAAAATAACATCCTATATAGTCCATCCATTCCGATTAAAGATAAGACATCTTTCCAACTGCACCGGATAAAAATAACACAGCGTTTCCCATCCGAATAAATAATAAGCCATCTTTTCACCGTCCCCGAAAAAAAAGGTTAAGAGAACTACAATCTCAGTACTGTTAAGTTGATCTACGCTAGATGATCCGGTGCCCATACGTGGGCGCGCGCCTATCCACATGGTAGGTATCTGTTTTACGTGCCCTGTAGTAATTTTCACGTGCCCAAGCCAATTCTATAACTTTGCAAATGATTTGTTGTGTGTGCGTGGTGGTGTGGGGGGGCTTGCCCCCACCCCATTTGGATTCAAATCCACTTTAGAAAATAGTTGTGGTGATCATCTTTGTTCACAATATCTCACCTGAGTTTAAACACTTCAGCAATGAAGTCTTTGTTGGTCACTACATTAACTACAAATCTAGACCATGCCCTTCTTGCGTTAGGCGAAGGGGCACAACACAGATAGTACGTACTGGATCGTAAAAAATTCCTACGGAAGTGGCTTGGTCGATAACGGTCATGTCTACACGTGAAAAATATGTACACCCATCGGTGGATCATCGCTTGACGATTTGATGATGTATTCATTTTTTTAATCGATTTTTTTGATAGAGCTGAAAAGTGATCATTATTATTGGTGGACGCGTCTTGGCGAATCGATCGATGCATTATGTATTCTGATGGACTTGACAAGTGTCCATCATTATCGGAGTGAATTGTGTTTGCTCCTCCTCGAGGATTGTAGACCATTTTGCTTTTTGCAGATTATTCGTGGGAGTATGGGGGCCATGCCCCCCCATCACATCAAAAAAGATATAAAATGGTGATATAAATAATGATGTGTTTTAGGTTGAAATGTTATGTAGTAAATACATTACTGTATGTTACTAGAGGTTCAGCAATTGCTAAAGCCAGATTAATTAGAAACATGGGCATTAGGAAGCACTTTTATCCATTCAATGTGTGTTGTTCAATCTAGAGCTCTTCGAATGTCTGCTTGTGTTGTTTCGAAGCTCCATATCTTCACACGTCAAAATGCCGTTAAGACCAGTTTGCATAGTCAATTAGCGTACAATTGGCTAGCTCGACATTACAACTTGCATGCCCGCTACTCTATGTGTCGAGTTAGGCATTTTGTAGCTAATCGAGCCGAGAACCTAGAAACAGGACGATAGTACATTCCCTAACACTTTACATGCGGTAGAGCAGTTGGGGTGGGTACCGGTTGCACATAACCAAACTGAAACTAAAAACTGCACAAGAAAAAAAACCTAACCGCAACCGAATTTCAGTTTTAGTGGTTTTTTGGTTAGGTTTCAGTCAGTAAAAGTGCTAACCATACACAACTCGGTTAGTTCAATTAAAAACTAGAAAACCACAGTTAACCGAAAGAAAACCAAATAGCCCAGCCCTCCAAACAATTTCGCTTTTCAGGCCGATCACACATGCGCGTTAACCTTTTATATTCGTCTAAAAGTGTGGGTATTGTTCAAGGAAAGCACTCCGGCGTGATGATATGGACTACTAGTTAGTATACATTTATTTGAGGATAGGTTGTGAGTTCAAGTTCTAAATAAACTAACAATGCTGCAATTTTTTATTTCGGCAGCATTTCCACTAGTTATCATTTCTTTCTCCCATAACACAATTATTTTAGTCTTCAAAAGTATAGAAACGAAATATATGTCCATAAAAAATAGGCGTTATTCAAAAATTCGTGTCAACTTTGGTTAATTTGGTTATTACCGAAACCGAACCGCACTTACCCATGGTTATTACCGAAGTCGAACCGAATTTACATGGTTATTACCGAAGCCGAACCGTATTTTTGTACGAAACTGTATTTACCGAAGAATTGAAATTACTAAAAAACCGTATTAATCGAACCAAAGTATAATCATATTAACTCAACGCGCAGCCGGAGGTGGGGTAACCATGTCGTATAAAACCCTGTATTAACATAAACAGTTCTCAATAGAAGAAGGATGTTTTAGCAAACCTAGTACGCCAGATATATATAATGGTGGCAGTAGCATCGACTAGTTTGCTTCAAATGTTTTAATTTGAACGAATAGGGGAACAACAAGCAGAAACACGGTAAACACAGAAAAACCACATTATCTTTGTCGAATTTTGGTATTTCCTACCAACACGTGATGCTATTAATCGGTCGCAAATCAACTGGCAAATACAGAGCATACTCAAGAAGAAGGGAAACCAACCGTTTAGGAACCTTTTGAGATGCGTGAGAGGAACCATTTCAAATATGGAGGATTAACACTGAACCGTTAAGCCGTTCTTTCTGTCTTGCAAGAGGTGTCTGTATGGGGCGTCGAGATGGCCACCCAGCAAAAGTTACCGCTCCGTAGCTAGAAGTTTTTCCGAGATGGACATGTTAGACTGCTGGATTTTGCATTATGAAAAAAAAAACTATGTGCATCCCTCGTTGCAAAGGCCGAGACTCTGTTCCTCCCGTAAGAGAAAAGAAAAGCTGGAAATATAATTATTCTGAAAAAAAAGAAAAGACATGGCATCCTTTTCATGTAGCTAGAAAATATCTTAAATTATTCTAAAAAAGAAAGAAAATATCTTAAATTGATTTCTCAATACTAAATAAAATAAAATAAAGCATGTCGACTCGATCGCGGCATGCACCCGAGCACATGGGCGATGGTTCATTCTTCTTCTCGACGCGGCAAGGAGGCACAAACTTTTTGTACAGTAGCCGGGGTATAGATGCAAAGGAGAAGGTTCCATCCGGGTGGGCCCCACAATAGAATCAGTTGGTGGAGGTGAAGAGGCTGGGGCCCACACCGCGCCAACTTGCGGCTCTCGTCTCCTCCTTCCATAAAACCACAAGGAGACAAGCCAGACACCGAGACAGATTCTTCTGCCACCCACGCTCTCGACTCTCCTCCCCGCCGCGCGGCCCAAGGGCGGCGAGTTCCCCGCCCAGCCCCGCCGCGGCGGAGATCCCCTGCAGCAGAGCAGAATCGCGCCGCCGTTCGCCTCATCCCGGCCGTCGGCGACGCCCCCCCACCGGCCGCGTGCTCCCCTGTTCCGGTGCGCGCCTTTTCTCTCTGCCAATCTCGCTGCTTGCCGTTCGAGAAATAAATAACGCGTGAAAACTATATCTAGGTGTTGCTTGATTTTTCTCCCTCTCCCCGCTTTTGGTTCTAGTATTTGTTTGTCGCTAGCTTAGGCGACTAATCCATGTCCAATTGCAACACGGATCGTCCCTGGGCGGATGTACGCATCTGATCGCATTCCCTTCTTTTCGGCATTGGGAACACCGTTTTCTTCAGTTTTTTTTTTTCCGTAGCTGTTGGACCGTGCCCTCGCCTTTCAGTTAGATTCTGCCTGCCTGCCTTGCTTAGTTAGCTGGGCGTACTTTGCTGAAGCGCAAAGTTTGAGCTTGCTGATTGCGGCAGCAAAATTAGGTGCTACCTTTTCGGTTTTTCCGATCGCTTGATTTCGGCGAGTGGGGATTCGAGTTTTGATGAATTGAAGTACGGATTATCATGGTTCCACCTCTACTAGATTTCCACTCGCTGAAAACTCGGATGATCAGTCGCTTGGTTTTGTTCTTGCTGCGTCGCCAAGTTGCCATATGTCTGTCAACTGTCAGCATGTTCCTGCTTCCTCGAGTTGTTTTATTTTATCATCACAGTCGTCTGAATTATTGACGATATTGAATAATAATATTTCCTAGGAAACAACAAATATAGAATAAATAATATCTTCTGGTACTAGCACGGATTCTTCAGCTCCACTAGCTTCTAAACAAGCGTAAGATTGTTCTGGATTCTCAACCTTTTTTTTCCCGTCCCAAACTGTAGTTTTCTGAAATATCTCGTGGCTACTATTTGGTCAACAAGACTTCATTGCTTCGCAGCTAAGCACCTTCAGCAATCCAGTTGATCGCGGCAGTACGTCAAACGCCTGTCAACCGTTTAACAATACTGTAATACAAACTAGCCAAAAAGGCCCCCATCTGACCATCAAGTCGCTTTCTTGTTCTGAGCACAACAGAGAAATTAAGATACAAGAGTTGTTCGCGTCCCCATACTTTGGACAATGACATGTTTTCATTTCATTTTCATTCTATTATATATATGCCTACCCTTTCTTGCCGTGACGATCCGTCGACTTTGGAGTCTCATTTTGGCCATTTACTTCTGTTTTCCAGAAGCACCGCCAGGACGATACACCTACAGCCCAGCATGATGATGGGTTTGCTAGCATTTGAGAACAACAACCAGGGGCTATGGAACGGCGGATACTATTCGCAGTTTTTCGGAATCGGGGGAGTTATGCTCACTGTGGCGATTCTTTGCTTATCCACTGGCTATTTTGGAGGAATCGGTGCTCCGTTTGCTCCATATTTTTGGCCATATTTAGATCAACTTCCCAAGAAGAGAGAACGACAAAGGCCCGTGAGAGTGTACATGGATGGATGCTTTGACCTCATGCACTACGGCCACGCAAACGCCTTGCGACAGGCCAAGTTGTTAGGAGATCAACTGGTGGTGGGAGTTGTCAGTGATGAGGAGATTGTGGCGAATAAAGGCCCACCTGTGCTTTCCATGGAAGAGAGGTACTATAGACACTAGTTCCCTTATGCTTATTTTCTGCAAAAGCATATGTTGACATTGTTAGCTGTAGGATTGCAAATTAGGTTGAAATCTTGTTACGAGTCCTTGATTTTTCTTAAATTTATCTAAATATATGACTCCATCTTCATCATTAGAGCTGGGAACATTCTCTGCTATTTTTTTGATGCATACTACAAAATCTGCTGAATCTATTTTGTGTATCTATGCTCAACTATGCAATTGGTGAAGTTATGTTACTTTTACCAATGCATCAGGGGACCAACTTCAGACTTATGGTCCTCACAAGGTAAAATAGAGATGGCATAACCTATCTTATTTTTACCATAACTGTAAATTGTACTGATGCTTGATAAATGTTCAAGCTCTTACTTTTCTGTGTTTGTTTTTTATTTCTAGGTTGACACTTGTTAGTGGATTAAAGTGGGTGGATGAAGTCATTCCCAATGCACCCTATGAGATTACAGAAGAATTTATGAATACACTGTTCAATAAATACAACATCGATTACATTATACATGGAGATGATCCCTGTCTTCTACCTGATGGAACTGATGCTTATGCCTTAGCAAAGAAGGCTGGACGATACAAGCAAATCAAGCGTACTGAAGGTGTCTCAAGCACCGATATAGTTGGTAAGATGATCATATGGATTAGTAACATCATTATTAATTTTGGCACCAGATATTTTCTTGTTGCAAACCGTTTTGAAGTTTGTGAAAAAGTATATCATGAATTATCTGAAAATGTTTTACATGATCATTCTAGACAGTGTCCTATTTTATGCATTCAAAATCTTACATGGGAACAATTTCATCCCACACAGGGAGGATATTGCTAACATTCAAGCATAAAGATGGTGTTACTGAGACTGCTGGAGCAGAATCAAGTGACCAAATGAAAAGTCAGCTATCTAATTTTCTTCCAACTTCTCGCCGAATCATGCAGTTTTCAAATGGGCAGGTATGCGAATTTAAGGAACTCATCCCCAGCTGTCACCCTTATTGCTTTTTCTTTTTCAGCTTCCTATGGCATTTGCAGAAAGACTGGTCTGCTATATATTGTCCAACTAAGCATAAAATTACCATGTAACGCCTCCAGTGTACCATTACATTCATGGTGTTGTTAATGCTAACATTGAAAGTAGAAAGTTGACAATTCAATTTTGCATGTTTCTGTGATGATGACCTTGTATTGCATTTGTTGAAAAATATTCTCATGTGCGTTCAGGCTCCTTCGCCAGGTGCTCGCGTCGTGTATATAGATGGCGCATTTGATCTTTTCCATGCTGGTCATGTTGAGGTACCTTTTTTGATTCTGATGGAAATTATTTTCTCATAAGTAATTCGCTAAATTTGGTCTTGAGTGTGGTTCATATCTTGCCGCTGAACATATTTCATGTTATTGTCTAATGCAGATCCTCAGAAGTGCTAGGCAACTTGGTGACTTCCTTCTTGTGGGTGTTCATGATGACCAGGCCATCAGGTGCGTATTTAATATCTTTTGCAGTTATCAATTGAAGTTGTTCACCATCAATGGATCAACTATATGTACCAGCCTTTGTGTTAATAAAAGAACAAACAGTTCATGTTACTTAGCTTCTCTTATATAAGGTTAGATACCATCCCGCAAAAAAATATACCATCCTTATGAGAACCAATTGTCCAGGGAAAGAAGAGGCTGTCGTCCTATCATGCATCTCCATGAGCGTACTCTTAGTGTGCTTGCATGTCGCTATGTTGACGAAGTTATAATAGGCGCACCACGAGAAGTTTCAAGGGATATGGTATGTTATAAATTTCTCTGAGTTGATTCAATATATTTCTCATACCTTAATGGTTAAGTTTCAAGAATGGTTACATTGTATACTGTGCAGCGATTGCTGTTAGCAGACCCTCAAATCTTCTCTTTTGTCAAATGGTGCAGATCACTACGTTCAACATTTCATTGGTTGTGCATGGGACAGTAGCCGAGGGCAGTTCTGTAGTAAGCACTTAATCACAATCTAATGTATCCTGATGGCGACTTACCTAAATTAGTTGTACAAATTTAAAACTTGATGGACTCATTCTGCAGGTTGAAGTTGATCCTTATGCCCTTCCAAAGAGTATGGGTATTTTCCAAACAGTCACAAGCCCCAAAACAATAACATCAGTTTCAGTGGCTACAAGAATAATTGATAACCACGAAGCATACAAGGTACACATTAGTACATTCCCAGGGACTTGATAAATACACAATTCAATTTTCTATTTTAGTTAGCTTAAACGCATTTTATTCCTACTAAACATTCTTATTCTTGGGAATTTCTGTAAACAGAAAAGAAACTTGAAAAAGAAGGCGAGTGAAGACAAGTACTACACACAAAAGGAATATGTCTCTGGAGACTAGTGCTGCAAAAGGAGAGAAAGGCATGGCGCCTCCTTGTACTAAAAGTTAATCTACAACAGAAGCTGCAACACATACTCAGCTATAGAGAGTAGTCAGGGATAATTTAATGGCCATTTTGGGGAGAAACTTCTTCTACTGCTGCCCTTTTTCGGCTGAAATGTCCACTTAATAGCAAGAATTCACATACATGATTCTTTTTCTTACCTTTTTCCCTGGAGGGAAAATATTCATGGCTGAACACCTTGAGGCTTCAGCAGACCATTGTTGTATACTTGTAAGCTATCCTTAAGAGTTTGTGAAGAGATTATAGTTGTATATTTCCTAATTGTAGCAGGCTGTACTGCCATTATATATAGTGCTGAGACGAAGAGCCTAACTACGATCACCTGGCATTTGTTTGACTTTTCTGACTAGAGAAGGTTTTGTTCAGCTTTCTTTGTACACCAGTGTTATGTTTGGTATTTACTGTTTATGCGGGTGCAAAGAACTCACAATTTGCTTAGTTTTGGTGCAATGTGAATATTTGTTTTTCTCTGTTGAAGGATAGTAACTAAATAGTTTGCTCTATACTCTATAAGGTGGACAACACTGTATGTGCTGATATTTTTGAATGTAAAAAAGGGCAGCAAAAGAGATTTTGTAGCTCGGGCGACATGGAGCTCGTTTCTTCAAAAATTGGAAAATAGCATTTAATAGTTTCAAAAAAATATGAACAAACAATCTTGAGGTAGACAATAATGTACTCTGCCACTGTGAAAAAAAGGCAATTCGAAAGACTGAGTATTTTGGGCTTGTACAAAATTCACAAATCTGTGGATCTGAGAAAGAGAAAGTGAACAGTGCAGATTTTGAAACTTCCAACATTTCTCAGAATTTGTCATTTTTCTGTAGCCTCGAATATAATGTATTTCATCCTCAGATTTTGCAGAGTGGTAGAGTACATCATTAGCTACAACAAGATTTTTTTTTAGCATTTGTTGAAACTTCAAATTGTTGGATTCAAATTTTGCAAGAAAACAGGAGCCATGTAGCTCGGGCTACAATTGGGGTTTCCGCAGCAAAAGATAGCTAAAGCTATTTGAAACAGTTTATCAGTTAAAACACACATCTTTTATAGTGGTGAATGGAGTTGAGGCTAGGACCTTTGGGTTGTCAATAACAAAAAATTCCTAAATCCTATATACCTTCCAAAAGGGTAATTGTCCACAATCAGAATCTGCAGAAGTTTCTATTGGGTTTAATATCTAGCGTATATTAACTTGTTCGGGATAGAGGCTTTGATGTTGTTGCTGTAACCAAAATCTGCCGATGCAATTTATAAGATATACTTGTAACCATTACACTGTTACAACAGTATATTAAGATTAGACCAACAACATGTACTGATAGAATTACACTGCAACAGCATGAAACTGACACGCTCTATGCCTCTACCTATGTTGGCCACATCCCAGCAGGCTCCATCAGGATCCTATGTAATCCAGGCTATTTTCTGTTCAGTAGGGTGCCACTCAGAAGTCAGAAGTCAGAAGAAACCTGCAATTGGTAGGATATTCAGAATTTACTTGGCCACAAAAAAATCACTCTCAAAGAATTTTCGGATCAGGATCCAACATAATCTAGGCTATTTTCTATAGGTAAACTGTACCAGACAGCCTGCTACCATCTTCTTACTTTTCCCATTAACAATGTTGGAATTTGAGGTGATTGCCACAAACCTGAAAAGAAGGAAGCATTCCGGCACGGCTGGTAGGGCTGGGTATCTTCCTCCATCTCCATGTCCATCGCTGCTGGTGCTGGTGCCGGTGCCGTGGTGCTCTGATCTTGGCTGACCTTGGATGGTGGCTCTGAAGATATGCCCACGGCCACGGATACAATGTTCACCTTGTCATGGACAATGGTTGGCGCAGTAGCAGTTACAGTTGGAGCATGTTCTAGTGGTTCATCCTCTTCCATCATGTCAACGACCTTGTCATCCTAGCAACAAAAAATTGATGCAATATTATCATGAATTGGTTGAATTAATCTTGGTATCTCTCACTATGATCCTGGAGCTAGCTCGCCAGATATGAGGTTGGCAAATCAGCCGTAGGGTAGTGGTCCAGTAAGGCTAAGTAGTTCTTTAGGGTCATCATCCATCTCACATGGTATTAGCACTACCAATTACGTGCTAATTACTTCCTTTTATTCAGGTCAATGACTGCTAGTTCCTAACTATTTGACTATATATTCAGAATCTAGGTCTTCCATTGCTTATATAAGTTAGCTCAGTTACTACCAGTTTAGGATTTCTTTTTTCTCGAACAAGCATCAAAACTTTTTAGCTAAGAAGGCGCGAAGAACAAAAGGCCGCCGAGGGCCAAAAGACGAGCAAAGATAAATAGCAAAATGAAGAAGGTAAAAATAAATGCTAAGCTAGGTGATGCAGGCCAGTTTACTTCCAGTTTTTAACTAGAACTCATAAAATGGAGAGCCGCAGGACAACGGCGCCGCCCCCGCCGCTGCCCCCGCTGCCGAAGAGCTGAATCTGGGGGATCTAACGGCAGGAAAACTGAACGCCTGTTCCTAGCTAGAACTCAACAGAGGACACTGTCTACCATAACATACCTGTAACTGTAGTTTGATCCTCTTAGGATCAAGAAAGATGGCGAATCCGTGGCTAGACACAACCTCAACGTCCTTCCTCTTCACGTTCATCGGCACCGCGAGGTCAGTCATCTTCCTCAGCTGGACGGACTCGAGATACTATATATGGGGTAGTTATAGTCTATCCTTACTAATTAATAACAGGATTTTAGCTCGTAATGGCGTCCGAGAACGAAGAGCTGACCATGGAATCGAGATGACTTGGATCATGAAGTCACTCTGCCAATCCAGAATAAATTTAGACAACATGTGATGTAACGTCTATTGGCTAATCCTAGTTGACGTTTTCCATGTTGGTGATTAATTTGCCCTTTAATCTTCTCGGATTAACATAGAGACCTCTCCGCAGTGGATGGGTCAAATGATAACTGGTGCTAGTGGTCGTTGTTTTTGTCTGCCAGCAACATGCTGCTGACTTGCTGAGAAGCCTCTCTGGGTGCTGAAGGGTAACCAAAGAAGAGAGAAATTACCTAGCACTGATGCTATGTGAGCGTCGAAATGAAGTCAAGAAGCTTCGCACCACCACTAAACTGAATAAGTACTTTTTATTTATTTCTTATGCCCTGAGCTCTCACATTCCTATTTATTTAGATAACAAAACACGGACTACTTGGCATATGCTAAGTGGTATGGTAAATAAAAGCTTAAACGATAAACAAAAAATAGATAATAAGCTGATGGCAGTGATCTTTTGAGTAAAAAGGACAATTAACATTTTTTCTATTTTTCACAAGGAGAAGAGCAAAAATATTGTTTCCCGACGCAGTCATTGCTGGACATAAACAGGCTTCGTGAACCCTATTCTCCAAAACCAACTCACCTTTTATAATTATACTGTATTAACTGGGCTTATACTGATGAATGAACAAAATTCTATTTCACCAATCATGTCGCACTGCCTTACTTCTTCCCTGCTTATATGCTTCCAAATTGGCAAAAGTGCCCCTTATGTTCCCTAATCCCCTGAAAACAGAGTGCTACTAACTTATTAGTCCTTGCTCAATATTATAGGATGCTTCATGTGGCAGTTGAAAGGCAAACCATTGACTAACTGTTCTTGATAGCTTCTCACATGGTTGCATGTCAGCTACAGTATGAAAGACTTTTTTTTTTTTCTGCGGGGGATGAAAAAATTAAAATTGACACTAGTATTACAACAGCACACCTCAATAGTGCCAAGTAACTAGAGATGGGCCGATCAGTTAATCCCACTCTCGTACTAGTACATATACAAGAGGAAGCCTGAGCCTTAATTGGGCCTAAAAGCTATACAAATCTAGGTTGTTTCCGACATAGGATTATATATATTCTTAGCACCCTCCTCAATTCAGGGTGGATCTGAACACTGAGTTTGAGAACATGAAGACAATGTTGTTCTCTAGTTTGAAACCTGTAGTTTTAGGTATATTCTTAGCAGCCCTCCTCAAATTCAGGGTGGATCAACATTGAGTTTGAGAACATTAAGACAAGGTTGTTGTGGAGGTGGCGTTTTGGCTCATAGGAGCAAATGCTCCCATTATATAAAATAATTAAAAATTAATTTTAAAATTGTCAAAAAAAATTGACATAAATATTTTGGTGTACATCGTGACATTCTATGTTCGTACACAAGTTTTCGTGGAAAAACAACATTTTGTGTGGTGTGCACAAAAAGACAAAAAAATATACTGTAAGTAGTCGTGTTACAACATCAAAATTTGTCTTTTTTACAGGAGCCACAGGAAAAAAATTCTTTTTTTGAAAATTTGTGTACCAACATAAAATGTCTAGATGTACATGTAAAAATTTAGTTTAGAATTTTTTGACACTTAGAAATGTGGATTCACATAATGGGAGCAAATGCTCCTATGAGCCAAAGTGCATTTCCCGGTTGTTCTCTAGTTTGAAACTTGGTGAAGAATTCTGCCACTTCAAACTCGGATGGAACATATTAATGACCAATTTGCCGGAAGCAACACTGCTCCAATCAAGTTATACGTCAGTTTAGCCTAGTATCACTTCAGAAGTAACTTAAAAGATTTCAGATAATTGCAATATTTTCCTGATGAAATTTCCAGCTGGAGAGGTTATATGTTGTTTCTTGCATGCTCTGTGTTTACTGGAAAGTAAGGCGAAGGTTATGGACGAGAACACTAGATGATTTCCTGTCAAATTCGAATCTACAAGATCTCAGGAATTCGTCTATTCTTTTGGACATTTTTCTTTATGTTTAGTTTTACTTTTGGATGACAAGATGCATGGTAGTGTAGATCTTCTTATAGTAACGGTATTGTAGCCAACTCTATTGTTTTACATTTTAGCAATATGGTAACTTCTGTGCTGGAATTGAACGTGAAATAACATGGAGTCAGCCATAACAGCTTGTGTTTCTTCAATGTTGCTACTCACAATCATGTATTGTAATATGAGGCATTCGTCTTTTTTATCAGCTCCAGAGTCCTTTCATTTTTATACAGCAAAAAAAAAAAAATAGAGCACAAATCTCTACCACTATATAAATGTAGCATTACACTGCAATAACATGAATAGACATGCTCTATGCTCTATCTATTCAGGCTACATCCCATCAAGGATCCAGTTTCCGCAGGATATTTTCTTTTCTGTCGAGTGCCATTCAGAAGTCAGAAGAAACCTGCAATTAGTAGAGTATTCAGAATTCACCTGGCCAAGGAAAAAAAACTTTCGCTCTCCAAGAATTTTTGGATCAGGATCCAGCATAATCTAGGATACAGCACACCTATAGATAAACTGCACTAGACAGGCAAACAACATGCTACCGTCTTATATTTTTTTCTCATGGATTGTTAGATATATGTCAAACATGTGTATACGATGTGCTACAGCAAGACTTGTAATTGGCGTAAGGTTTGATGTTTCAGTCGAACACGTTTAATCTGGGTCTAATACATGAAGACACACTGGGTAAAAACGAACTAGACAAAAGCTGATAAGAGATCGCGAGGGGATGGTCCTACGACATGTTGTCTGATGGCTTAGCTTTGTATAGTCGGTGTATGACGTCATTTAGTACAAGGAGATGAGTGCCCATACGGTGTAGGCGAGTTCGCCAAACCTCGCCAATAAATCTCTTTATTGTGTTTTGATTGCTTGTCTTTATATGATCGTTGTACACCTCAAATTTTTAACATGAACAATGTTGAAATTTGAGATGATTGTCGCAAACCTGAAAAGAAGGAAACGTTCTGGCACAGCTGGTGCTGCTGCCAATCTGCCTCCATCTCCATGTCCATTGGTGCCTGTGCCGCAGCGCTCTGATCTTCGCTGACCTTGGATGGTGGCTCTGACGATATGCCCACTGATACGAAGTTCACCTTGTCATGGACGATGGTTGGCTCAGTAGCAGTAGAAGTTGGAGCATGCACCAGTGGTTCATCCTCTTCCATCATGTCCAGGGTTTTTCTGTCCTATCAACACAAATTAATGCACTATTATGATGAATTGAGTTGAGTTAATCCTGGAGCTAGCTTGCTAGATATGAAGTTGACTTAATCAGCTGTAAGGTGCAAGGCCAACAAGTTCTTAGGATCATCTTCCATCTCATATGGTATTACTACTGCTAATTAGTCCGATTATATAGTTCCTCCATGCTTACATAATTTAACTCAGTTACTACCAGTTGTTTCTACCTAAACTCATGAAACAAAACTGTAAATATGCTCATCAGAGGACACAATCTAGTATCTACCATACCATACCTGAAGATGTAGTTTGATCCTCTTAGGATCAAGAAAGATGGAGAATCCATGGCCGCCCACCACCTCAACATCCTTCCTCTTGATGTTCATCGGCGCCGCAAGGTCAACCATTCTTCCTCAGGAGTCAGGACAAACTCAACTCAAGGTATTACTACCTTGTAATGGTGCCCAGGGATGAAGAGATGGCCATTGAGTAAGATAAGCTTGGATCCTGGAGTTAGCTTCCCAAAGCCAGAATAGTTTTACTACCATGTTGATGTACACCCGTCAATTGACTATTCCTAGTTGCCGATTTTGCGTGTTCATTTGGCTCTGCAGTAGAGGGGCCAAATGACAATCGTTGCTAGTGGTATGCCATAAACACCCTGCTGACTCGTTGAGAACATCCGCTTACCTGGATGCTGACGTAGGTTAGAAGATAGGGTCAAGAAGCTTAGCCCCTTAGCACCACCATCGCTAAGCTCAATAAATAAACAAAAAAAATCGTTTTTATGCCGAGCTCTAACTTCCTTATTTATACAACATAATGTGAAGTAAGCATGTGACAGCTGAAAGGAAAATCATGGAAACTGTTATTGATATTGCCACAGAAAAACTCAACAGAAAGTGCTGTCAGTTGACATGCCATAAATATGATAGAAGTGGAGAAGAGTTTTTGATCCATGAGAGTATTAGACCATGTCATGCTACAATGCATATAAACAATCACCAAGCACAATCGAACAATCATAGTTTATTCCACCAAACGACTATAAGAGATTGTAACCTTGCATTACAACAGCAACATAGCTCGACTAGGCCCCAACAGGTCAAAAGTGCGCGCATATGGTGCATTACACAACTATACCTTAATGTAAAAGATTGCCTCACATGTTGTAAGTTCAGTTGACAGCTCAAATCTCAATAAATGGACCTGGTCCCATTCTAATCAGATTTCCCGAGAAGATCATACACTACCAGGTCTCTTTGTGTTTACCCGGTCGCGCTAATAAGGAGGAACTCGCCCTCACATACCACGTCACCACCCACATAAGCTTTTCCTTCCATCTTTGCAAGTCCAAATCTCTTCTGGTACTTGGTCAGGGTCATTCTCATGACCAGAGTGTCCCCAGCAATTACCGGCTTCCGGAACCTCACCTTATCAACCCCTGCGAAAAAGAAATTGTCTTGGGATCCGCCAACTTCAGGTTGCAACATCACAATACCTCCAACCTGGGCCATAGCCTGTGTATAAAGGTACAAGTCTCCCATGTGAGGGCAATTAAGAAACATGTGTAGATGATGTTAGAACAACAATAATAAATTCACAGTTAGCTATTGAAGATCTAGCCATTTTGCTCAGCAGAATACATACTGCTACTGAGTATGAGACACCTATAGTCCATACATATCATCAGGTATTGGTTCAGATCAGAATATCAAGCAGACATCGTCTCTACAGATCACTCTTGCTGTAGCTAAATCTTTATCATAAAACATATAGATGCTACATATCACTTATGGTGATGGTTATGGATTTATGGTTCACTATGAGTAAGTTTGTATCTGAAAACCCTTTTGGAAATCAACTCCTTCCTCATCAGAGAGAACAAACCAATCTATGGAGTAAGATTACTACAAATGGCACTTTCCTCATTGAGTTCAGTAAAGTATACACATATGAAAATTAGTAAAACATGTATTAAAAAGAAAAAAAGAGCTGTTGCACAGGGATATGGTCATATGGATAAACCATGTTTATGATATAGTTGGATAGAATTATTAAACTAAGATAGAATGTGGTAAAAGTTAACTAAGTTGCAGGATTCTAAATTAAACAAATACTTTGCTCGACCACAAATGTACTGGTATCGTGATGGGTGGTCTAAAGACAACTTAATTATCCCTTAAGAAACAGTAAATCAAGAGATTAGACAAGATGACTAGGGATGGAGATTCAGCGATACAGAGATTCAGTGCATACCTCAACCATGAGAACACCAGGCATTATGGGTCTCTCTGGGAAATGCCCAGGGAAGAAGTTGTCATTTATCGTGACATTCTTGATTGCAACAGCATATTCTCCTGCCTTGTACTCGATCACTCTATCTACCAAAAGGAATGGGAACCTAGCATGCATCAAAATTCATAGGAAGTTAGAAAAGGAGTAGCAGAACAGTTGCATACTCATGTAAGCATCTTTTCTCTCAGGTAGTAGGCTACAACATGTCAAGAATATAATGCTTTTATGGTTTTACCATAGCGCATATATTGTGAATTAGCCAAAAGCATCATGCTACATTGAATTAAAGGTGGTGTCCTGGAATGCATGCAGTCAAACGAGCTCAGCTTTGCCAGCAATACCTTTGTGCGCATATAGACCAGCCTTACAAAAATTATACGAGAAGATTTTCCTTGATAAAAATGCTGATAATACTATAATTTCATTCTTACTGAATAAAGTGCATTCGAAGTCAAAGTTGTTTTTGGAAACCACGCCAACACCTAAAATGCCATCTTTAGTGATGGCACGGGAGGTAGTAATAGTAACACCACTACAATGCAGCAGATCGCCAACTCAAAGATCCATGGTGGCTTCATCCTAAGTTATTGATATGAGATTAGTTCCTTTCAATATATTGATCACAGATTGCACACGTAACAACATGAACAGAATCCTTTCCAAGAATTGTATTGACACGCTATGTATGCCGAAGATGAAGACCTGCCTGAGGCCTGTCCTTCTTGATCTGGCCAGAGTGTTGAGTTCTGTGCACCTCTTGCCTGGAGTTTGCTGGATCAGGTGGTATTCGATCGCGACCGTTTGGTTCTGGAGGGAGCGGCACGAAGCTCTGTTCTTTCTTGCCAGCAGGTGACTTTTTGGTCCATGGTGAAGTCAGAGGCGGAGAATATCATGAAGGCCGGATTGGAGGACTAAAAATGGAGGTTCAAGACTCTACGCTGTTGAGGGACTTGCTTGGTGTTCCGACTTCGCAGCAGCAATATGAATGCGGGGGCGGCAACACAAGTGAAGTTCTGCGAAAATCCATTGTCTGGCCTTAATTGGTTGTGCCTGGCAATGTCCTTGTTGGAGGCATTGTTTTGAGAGCGGGGATTATCTTCAGGGTGAAAACCTAAGATCTTTGATCGGGAGGTGTTGTCTTGGTGGTGGATGTGTTGTTGTTCCTAGGGCCAGAATATTGTAGCGGGACTTTTATTTCTTAGTTTCTTTTTCTCTTTTTTGGCTGTGTGCATCCGTACTACCATTAAGGTATTACGTTGTTGCAGAGGCTGGGTGTATTTGGTATCTTCATGATATTAATATATTCCCTTTATCGAAAAATTTAATACTTCAGTAATTTTAGAAACAAAAGTATTCTCTGAGTATTTCGATAATACTGTGGTGTCAAACATAGCCTAAAAGATAACATGCATGTTTGCGACATAGCTGATTATCCATTTTCCTCAACACCATCTGTAAAATACTAGGACGTTAGGGGCATGAGCCAGCTAGGTGACCCCGACCTACTAGCGCGCATTACTTCTTACAAAACTCAAAGAAGCGTGATCTAGGAGTATTGGGCATCGAGGAATTAAAGTGTTTACCAAAGACTACGTCGATCTACCACCCACACTTCAGCAGGTAGATGCCGTACTTGGTTTTTTCGCAGGACGAAGCCAGATGGTTCAACTTACTTCCGCAATGCCGCTCATTCGAACCAGTTGTGTCTGTGCCTATGTACTGAATCATCTCCTGATCTTAGTTGCATATGGAGTAGGATCCAAACCATTCAAGTTCTGAATGAAAATAAATATATCAAGTCTACGACTATATATAACTTGTAGTAACTAATATCAAGTCGCACACACTCTACTAGGAGTTTTGAGAAGAGACTCGCATTGTTTGATTAAGCTGCAGTAGGTAGTACTAGAAAGCAGCGTGAGCCTCGAACCATATGTTCATATAGAGGGCAATGAGGGGTTGTGAACAAATGACGAAGTTGTACTGGGTAGTTGAAGTTATTTAGACGAATTTACATGAGCTAGACAGAGATGAACACGTGTGCTAATTTGTCGTTTACTGTGCCACATACGAGAGCCTTATATGCTGCACTTACAATAGCGGTTGACTGGGGCATCAATGTTTTTCAGCCAACATTAGTTGTAGCTACTGTGAGGAATACTCATGTAGCTGTTGCTTAAGTTTTGAGGAATGCTCATGTAGATGTAGCATAAGTTTTGAGGAATGGTCATATAGTTGTATTAGACCCTAGGGCCACCTGGAGTAGTGTAGACTGCGTAAATGCAATATGCAGATAGTATGTTGCAAGCGACTTCAACTAAGTGAATACAGAAGGAAACATAAGCGAGTATCCGGGAAATATATCCAGCAGGAGCAGCCATCAGAGTGCTCTGAGCGAGCGAGCAGCTCACCTGTGGGGCAGGATCTCGCGGATCTGGTTGATGTCCATGACGGTCGGGTAGGCAGCGATCCCTGCAAGCGCGCGCGCGCACGGTCAGACGGCGTTGCGGGTCACAACAGAGGGAAAGGGAAAGGGGACCGACTCTTCTCGATGGGGAGCTCCTCCTCCGCATTGTCGCCGGCAGCCGCGCGGCGCGCGACGAGGCGCTGCCTGGGCGCGGCGCGGGGGAACGCGACGCGGCCCTGGCGGGGCGCCGCCGGGGAAGGGAGCGCGGCGCGGCAGGCGGATCTGGACACGGACACGGCGGCGGCGGCGGCGGTCTCCATTGGCGCCGCGGGGTGGAGGTGGGACGTGGTAGTAGTAGATTGGGGGAACGGGGGTGGGGGCGGCTGGCGATGGGTTGGCAGCGGACAGTGCGTGCTTCAAATCGGGGGTGGCGGCGATAGGAACGAGGAGCGAGGGACAGGGTTTTTGGCTTGGCCAGCGGACCTCCCGAAGCCTCCCTCTCCCTCGGTTTTGGATTCTGCCGCTGGTTTGGTTTGCATCGGCGATCTAATACTCTTGGCGACTAACAACTTTTAGTTCATGTTCAGAAAAAAATATTAAAGGTGAAAGATCGATGCATTAGCCAATTAAGCCTAAATTCTGAACAGAGAGAGGACCGATCATTACAATCTAACACTCTCCCTCACATCTATGTTCCTTTTTTGAGTCTTGACGTGCACAGCAGGAACGAAGGCATGCCACAACATTTTCTTTTTATTGCTTTAGTTGGGTACTGAACTTCAACCTCTGGTGTTAAGTTATATGCACCTAACCAATTCACCCATCATTCCGATCTAAACCTATCATCAAATGTTTTCACGATGAACTTGCTTGTTGGCACCATTTATAGAAGATGGAGCATATGTTTTTTTTTGCCATGTTTCGTGGAAAGAGAAGCTTATAATTTATATATGATGTTGGTAAAAAGACACGAGTTCCCACAAATAGTGATTTTGCTTGTGAAGTCAACCAACATCCACCATCATAAATACATCTCGATCATATATGCATTGTGTTTTTGAGCTAGCTACCTCTAGTAGTTGTTTTGATGGCAATCAAGTGTAAGCTAGTGGCTGACGGTTATAACAAGAAAGGACTATAAACTTGATTTCCTTTGTTAGATGAGCTTTTAATATTTATAGTATGACGATATGCCTTGACCAAATATAAATAACACATAGTTGAACAGCCATGCATACCATGATGAAGCTAAGATATGTCTACGGAGTATTTACAGGAATCCCTCAATGAAGATCTCAACATGAAAAGATAGGTTTGGGATGCATACAGAATTTTCTCGGTTGGGCAAGAAGTAGTTTAAGACATATATGGTTCATTAGATATGATGTGACCACTAATTCTGAACTTTTGACCCCATCACACCATCGTTGTAGAAGGACAAAATACACAACCAGGCCAGTATTCACATAACGTAATTTTATATTCATACTTTATTACAAGCATATCTATATGTACTTTTTGTATTCTCTACGGGTGCCGAGAATTCAAACGTTGGCAATACCACTGACTTGGCCACTTGGCTATATATAGGCTCTACCATTACTAGGACTGTATTAGTCAAGGTAGAAACGCAAAAAAAAAAAAAAAAAAAAAAAAAATCCAAGTGTATTTACTTGCATTGTGCTTGAGTTGGCCGTTAGTTGGGAACAAAATACAACCTAACACTAGGTAGTAGGAGCGTTGTAGGTAACTTTTGTTTGCAAAACTGCATACTTTCTTAGTTTCTTGTATTGCTTCATCATCGAATAATTTATACTAGAGGGGTATTTCCTCCGTCATCGTGCACTGATATAAAACACTGTTGGTCACCCCATATGTCATTGTGGGATTAAAGAAGTGGGTTTTACTAGTTGACTAAGAATTAACTCAGTCAGCTAACCTTATTGAATCTTAGTTCTCATAACTAGCACGAATCACAAAGCAATCTAATGTTACGAGTTATTTTTCTTAGTTGCAGTTCATGGGAAAGTAGTGTAATCTCAATTAAAACTCATATGCAAGTAGTATAATCTTAGTTGTAACTTATATTACAACTCATGGCTAGCCCAAATCACAACATAATCCAATTTTCGAAGAGTGGAGTGAGAACTAAACTAGTTCTCCCTCGGCGCAGAATTAGCAGAAGTATCTAAAAACACCTTTTATATGGGCTTGTTAGTATGTTGATCAATATAGAGAGAGCTAGAGCTTCCATAGATACATAAATATCCGTATTTAAGGGAAACTCAAACACGCTGACTTATTTTGAACATAAAATATATTTATTTCGGTCTATTTGAGGGGCGCCGCGGACAGACAACCGACCCATGTCCGCCTGTTCCAAGACATATCATCCCACGTCGCCCCCTCATTTGATCTTCTGATTTTTTTTTCCATTTTTTTCCATTTTCAAATGATAGATAAACTTAAAAGAAAATTATGCACACCACCGTCGACGGGTTTCTCAGACACCGGCGTTGCGGCTTCCCAAAACATTGGCGTGTCTCCCTATGATGAAATAATTCCGGTGACAAACCTACAACACAATAACCACCTATTATATCCCCTCCCGATGATCCACATCTGCTAGTCTTGCATGCGCTACCACCTCCTTCTCCTTCTCACTGCACCATGCACTACCGCTGCCATGGATAGGAGCATGATGTCCTTCTACGAGACCGCCGAGTTCACCGCACACAGCATCCTCGCGTCGCCGAAGGCGTCAGTGCCGAAAGGTCGGGCCATCGGCTTGGGTGGGGTGCTAGTGTCACTAATCCACACCAGCAAGAACGGCGGCATGTGATCTTTCACCACACGAGGAAGCACTCAATGGATCATTGAGGCGACTCTCGGTATGTATACGATAGTGATTATTGGCCCAAGCTCTTCCATTAGTAGCAAGAGGCGGTTCTCAACCGCTTCAGGGTCGAGCATCCATCACTTCTTTATTTTAAATGCTTTCAAGTTGAATTTGGCTGTTGGCACAATTTATAAAAGATGGAGCATGTGTGGTTTTGCCATGTTTTATAGAGGGAGAATATTATGAATTACATACTATGTCACCATGTCGGTAAGGAAGACATGAGTTAGCCAACAAGCTCGCAATAGTGAATTTTCTAGTAAAGCCAGCCAATACACACCCACCGGAAATACATCTCAATAACATATGCATTGTATTTTTGAGCTAGCTACCTCTCCTAGTTGCAATGACATCAACCAAGTGCAGGTGGTGAGAGAGCTAGAACATGAAAGGACTGAAAGCTTGATTTCCTTCCTTAGATGAGCTTTTAATATTCATAGTACTACGACAAGCCATGACCGAATATAAATACGACATGGCTGAAGATCCATACCACACTAAAGCTAAGATATGTCTATGGAATATTTACGGGAAATCCCTCTATGTAAATTTCAACATGACAAGATAGGTTTGGGATGCATTGGGAATTTGCACGCCACCATATTCAGCGGTTAGGTAAGCATGAAACAGGATAAGACGTATATGGTTTAGTAGACGAGGTGTGGGCGATAATTCTAAATACATATATTTTCGACCCCACTATGCCATCATTTTAGTAGAACAAAAAACTCAGTGAGGCCAGTGATGACATAATATAATTCTATGTTATTACATTATTACAAGTATGTTCATATGTACATTTGTATTCTTTGCAGGTGCCGAGAATTTAAAGGTCGGCGATACTACTGAGTTGGCCATGTTCGACCTTTTGTTTCAAACTAGAAAAGCTGGCTGGATTAGTCAAGGTAGAAGCGCGAAAAGCCCGATCATGATCGCTTGCGTTGTGCTTGAGTTGGTCTCAATGCGTGGCCATGCTGCACTTAGCTGTGGAGGTGCACCGGGGTGAACCCCATCAATCAATCTTTTAGTCACGCAATCTGTGGTGCCACAGTAAACACTCCGCTTGTTCTACCGATTGTCTTTGTCTCTCAAAGGAAGACCGGCTTCCTGATGCCAGGGCCACGGCACAGTGGTACCATCGCCACGGACGTTGATCAAAGGAATTACAATAGCTACCCATGAGCGTTCGAATATACTAAGGACTTCTGACAAGATTTGTATTACCTCTGTCCATAAAAAAATGTCACAATTTTATCAAAATTTAGATATATCTAGACACTCTTTATTGTATAGACACATCCAAAGCTAAACAAATCTTGTGGATGGAGGGGTACTACACTATGCAATGCATGTTTGCACAAACTCCTAATCATATCCATTAACATTTTCAACTATTATGGAAGATGTTTTTTATTATCCAAAGCATAGTGAGTAGGAAATAGAGTAATACGTGCATCTTCGTCCACAAACAGGAGTGGGTTTTTTTACTATCAAAATACTCAACAAACCAACTAACATTTCTATACTTTCCATTTACATTTACATTCAGGGACAAAGGAGGTAGCAAACTCGTGATAAGCAGTCATAGTTGTGACACTATCCCGTACGAAGAACCCTAAGTATATAACCTAGCATAGGACTGGGTGGTGTTTGCTCACAACGGTCAGAAGTAACACATTTGGACATTACACCACAGTTACTGAACATGGATATGGTCCAAGCTATCGGCCCCCAAAAGGGCCATATACAGAATTTCGAAGAGTAGAAAAGGATCACCAAATCATGAAAGCATGGGGTTATGTGGTATCCTGAGCACCGCCTAGAGAGTCTCTTCCCGTCGGAACCCAAGAAGGGAGCTGATCAAATAGGTCGGTGCTTTGCGCAAACATGTAGAGGCAGAAGATGCATAGAGCTGGTAATGACAAAAGAATGGGGTACAAAAGGTGTTATGCCAAATCTGAAGTAAGCATACACAGGTAATATCAAGCAGTGTGGTGGAATTACCAGCATAAGCAACAGCCGCACCTGAGACAACCCTTCCCAGAGCTGCTAGAAAATACAGAGTAAAAACCACCTGCAATGCAAAGATACAGAGTTACAGACCTCCATAAGATGAACATGTAGGAAAGTCCTATATAGCACGTAGCTGGCAGGTCAAACATCGGGAGCTGCATTGGTACGAGAGAAAGGAAATGTGATCTCTTTTCTCTGGGACCTTTGTATGAGAATACATTAGAAAATGTGCTAAATTGTAATTTCCAGTTTTCCACAAAGAAACACAGCCAGATATTAACAAGAAATAGTTGTTAACATGAAAACTAGCAGAGGATCACTATCTCTCTGCCTCAATAGTTCCTCAGAGAGACATCTGGAGTCAGAGTTCTGGGATTACCTTGAACAAGAGTTTCTTGTCATGACCAGTTGCAGCCACCCTCAATACAGACTCTGCAGCTCCAAAGGTGTTAGCCAAGGATGCAACTATACTATTTGCCATCTCCTGAGAAATCTGCCACTCAAGAGGATCCACAGGCACCCTACACGCAGAACCGTTTAAAAGCAAAATGAGATATTTTGAAACAAGTACGAATAACCATCACCAAGACGCATATCAGCAGTCATCACCAACTCAACAATGTGATTGCTATCATCAACCAGATAATGAAGATTCATTGTCGAAAAACTCAGATAATTAAGATGTACAAAAAATGAACATAACAACAACATTGACATTAACAACCAAAATACTACCTCCGTCCTAAAATAAGTGTCCCAGTTTTGTCCAGATACAGATGTATGTAGACACATTATAGTTGTAGATACATCCGTATCTAGAAAAAACTGGGACACTTATTTTAGGATGGAGGGATCAGATAAATAAAATATCGTTTTCCAAAACAAATCTTTACCTATCTATGTGGTCAGTGTGAACAAAACGCCAACAACACAGTACGTACTTGATGGTCGATATGTTTTGTGTGTGACTTTTGATCAACTCATTAGTGAATAGATAATAGAGAAAAGGTAGGACTTCCACAAAATGCACAAATTATTCCAAACTTGCCACATGATGCCTCAGATGTGGAAGAGCTTACGGAATAGGCGTTTACGGACTATCATTGCTTGGAGATTGGTATCTTACAAAGTAAAGTATGAAACTAATCCTTGCACAAATTATTCCAAACTTTCCACTTGTGCTGCATGGGTTTGATATGAACATATCAATGCTGCATTTGAAGTGCTCAGGACAGTTTCCTTTCGGCAAAGCATACCAGGACACTGAATCACATGAAGCAGGGATGGATCATAGTCGTATTCTTCTATGTGGCCCTTCAGAAAGTATGCCAGTAACATATAAACTCATAATTCCGGATGGATTTTCCATCCAATTCCATAAGTAAACTCAAAGTTAACCAAAACAATTTATCTAGAGTCAAGATGCCAAGTAGAAGTGGTGAAATAAGTATCTCAAAACTCAAGAACATCTGATTGTATTGTAAGGTATGATGATGCAAGCAAAAGCTAGCGCACTGTTCATTTTTTTAAAATTTTAGTTTGTGTCTTCTTCGCTCCAGACTGAAGTTGACCTCTACACAACAGAAGTCAGTTGAACTACACAGGGAGATAGTGCATTTCCAGTCCATTTATATGAAGAAGATTGATCACTGGTGCCTTTGCTGATACGTTATACCAATAACCCTTCCCAAACCTACAAAAAGAGGGATATAAAGATTGTAGTTGAATCACTCTACTTTACTTCCCTACCCACCCCCTTGTACTTTTCAACTTGAATCCCCCCCTTGTACTTTTCAGCTCGAAATGCCAACATTTCGAGTCTGAGACTGTCCTAAATCACTATGGCAATAATCGAGGAAACAGACATGCATCCTGATTTAAAGGCGTGCCATCTTCAGAAAATAATCAGATAATCTTGGCCAGGTTAGAGCCACCAGCATGAATGCATCATCAGCAGTTTAGACCCATATACTTCAACATTAATTCACACTGTATTACTTCCACGAACAAGGAAGCCAAGAATCCTGGCAGCCGGGGCCAGAAGATTTACCAGTATCATAATCACGAAAAGGAACCGCAGGAACACGAGTATAAAGCGAAGCAGAGGCACTAAGGCGGGCGGGAGAAGGGAGGGAGGCAGGCACTCACGAGATGTGGAGGTGTCGGAAGAGGAGGCCGAGGATGGAGAGGGAGCAGAGGAGGACGAGGAGCACGTCGGCGGCGAGGGAGACCGCGCTCGCCCGCCGCACCGCGCAGTGGTAGTAGACCAGGCCCCCGCACACCGCGCCCACGGCCCACCGCCCGGATCCTCCCGCTCCTCTCGCGTCGCCGCCGGTGGTGGCGGCCTCCATTCCTTTCTCGGTCGGTCGATTGGGCGAGCGGGCGGACGGACGGACGGACGGACGGAGACGGCTAGTCGGAGGATTCCGTCGCCGTGTTTTTCACGCGCAGGTCGTCCCGTGTGTCTTTTGTCCCCTTTCTGGGCTGTGACCTGTGCTGTGAGCAAGTTCTGAAGCTGGGCCTTGCCAACTCCGCTCCTCGAAATAGGTTTTCGCCCCGCTATATTAATAAGCAACTAACCGATACAATATGGACGCTGAAGCCCAGCACAACCAAGCCCAAAAGAAACAAAAAGAAAAAGAGAAAATAATGCCGATACTGGAAGCTCGACAAGAACGAAGGCGACTCGCAACCGCTGCGCCCTCCAAATAGTTCCATCATACACCTAGCATACCGAAGCACCGCATATCAAGCAACACCTTCAACAAGCAAAGCGACGACGACACCGCCGCTGCCCGGACTAGTCTTAGGGCTCCCCCCCCCCCCCCCCCCCCCCGATACGTGGAAGGGATTGGGGAGGAGATACAACCGACGCGGTGACGCCTGCGAGTGTCGCCATGCCTTCTTGAACTGGAAAGTAATGAAGGGTGCCAAGATCCTTGACAGCAAAAGCATCACGCATAGCAACAATCAACCTGTCTGTGGCAGAAGTGGAGGAACCGAGCACAATAATATCATCAACATAGACTAGAAGGGACATGGTAAGATCAGCCCTCGAGAGTATAAACAGAGACGTATCCGCAGCAGATGCTCGAAAACCAAGAGAGCCAAGTACGGAGCTGAGACGAGTATGCCATGCACGAGGAACCTGTTTGAGACCATAAATGACCTTCTGAAGATGACACAAATGAGACGGGCGAGAAGGATCCTCAAAACCAGGAGGCTGACACATAAAGACTTCCTCCTCAAGAACACCATTCAGAAACGCATTCTGAATATCAAGCTGGCGTAGTTGCCAGCCTCGAGATACTGCAATAGACAACAGAAGTCGAATAGTAGTCGGCTTCACAACTGGACTAAAAGTATCTTCGTAGTCTTGTCCATATCGTTGACGAAAACCCTTTGCCACCATCCGAGCTTTATAGCGCTCAACAGAACCATCAGATTTTTTCTTCACTTTGAATACCCACTTAGAATCGATCACATTAATGCCAGCGCGGGAAGGAACAAGCTGCCATGTTTTATTCTTCAACATGGCAGAGTATTCAGTATCCATGGCCTCCTTCCAGTGAGCAGTTTGCAGGGCATCGGGCATCACGTAAATCTCGCGGTTCAGCGAGAGAGCGCTCAGTTGCATGAGCCATGCAGACTACCGTCCAGGCTACAGTACCATCTGTCCTCTGCTTTGGCTGCTGAATGCCACATTGAAGTCGCGTGACGGGCCGACTCGGAGCAGGGGGAGCAGGCGGCCCAGGTGCGAGCGGAGCAGATGGCCTAGATGCGGGAGTGGGCGACGCCGAGAGGTCGAGGGAGATGGGCCGCTGATGCCGGGCCGATGCAGGCGCGGGTGAGGGAGTATGTGGGCAGGCCAGATCGACCGGACCCAACCCAGCATGGAGCGGCACGCCAGACGAGGCATGCACGCGATCAACGTCGCTATGATTGACGTCCTCAGCGACCGGGAGAAGCTCCAGACGCGCGCCACGCCCATTCCCTGCACCATGGTTAGGCAATAGCAAAGAGGTATGTGCAATATCATCAAATTGGCCATGATTAGTTATAGAATGATTTGTAGGCTCAGTGTTTGGTGTAAGAAGTTGGGAAAAAGGAAAAACACCCTCATCAAAAACAACATCTCTTGAAATATACACTCTATTGGTAGGAACATGTAGACATTTGTAGTCCTTGTGAAGGGAACTATAACCAAGGAAGGACACAATTTTTAGAGCGGAAATCAAGCTTTCTATCATTGTATGGACGCAAATGAGGCCAACATGCACAACCAAACACACGGAAAAAGGTATAATCTGGTTTTTCATCAAGAAGTCGTTCCAAAGGATATTGCATATCAATGACACGGCTAGGAAGTCTATTTATGAGGAAGCATGCCGTAGAGAAAGCATCACTCGAATAAGGAAACGGAACAGAAGCATGAGCCAAGAGGGTTAAACCAGTTTCGACGATGTGTTTATGCTTTCTTTCAGCGGTGCCATTTTATTGTTGTGTATGAGGACATGAGACACGATGGGTGACACCAAGATCGCCAAAGAATTTATTTAGTTTAATATACTCGTCTCCCCAATCAGTTTGGACATGGATGATTTTGCGACCAAGAAGGCGCTCAACATGACAGTTGAAATTGGATGAATACATTAAACACATCACTTTTGCGCTTAAGAAGGTATAACCAAGTAAAGTGACTAAAACCATCAATAAAGCTCACATAATAAGTGTGTACACTAACAGAATCTTGAGCAGGACCCCATGCATCGGAGTAAATGATTTCAAGAGGTGCTGAAATTACACGACTAGAGAGAAAACGACAACTGGTGGCTCTTGCCTTGTTGACAAGCGTCGCAAATTACATTATTAGACACATTTGATGAAGGAAGCTGACGATGATGTAAAACATGTTGAACTATTTGTGTAGAAGGATGCCCTAAACGATAGTGCTACTTGTCCCGCGACACTTTTATTCCACTGAAGATGTATTTGGAAGGAGATTCTCATCAAGCCGATAGAGACCGCCATGACACCTCCCACTAAGAAGAATGAACCTCGTGTACCGGTCCTTAACAAGATTTTTTTTTGGATGAAACTCAATAAAGACCTTGTTATCAATAGTGAACCTACGAACTGAAAGTAGACTATGAGTAACAGATGGAACATGTAGAACACCTCTAAGATGCAAAGATTTAGATGAAGGAGTAGGGAGACTAGAATGGCCAATATGATGAATATGCATACCAGTACCGTTTGCCGCATGAACTTGATTGCTGCCATTGTAGTCCTCCTTCATGGTGAGCTTGTCAAGACGGTTGGTGAGGTGATCGGTCGCGCCCGTGTCCATGTACCACCCGGCATCTACGTTGTAGGCGGTAGTCTGGCCATGTGAGGTAGTGGCGTTGGCGACTTGGCGATCCATGTAACGACCGTCGTTGTCGACACCAAGGTAGTCGGTCTTGAACCTCTTGAAGCATCGAGACGCAATGTGACCAACCTTGTCACAGATTTGACAGATTGGCCGGTTTGCATCTTCAGTGCGGCCACCTCAATCACCACGCTCATCGCCATGGCGTGATCGGCCGCCGATGTTGTAGCCGCCTCCGCCTCTACCGCCACGATTGGGGAAGCCACCGCCGGTGTGAAACACAGGTCCGGCCGGTGGTTTGTTGGTGAAGACCGGCCGGGGTTGATGACGAGGATCCGAGCGAACATCACCGCTCGGGGGTAGGGAACCTTGCCGCCCTTGGAGTATCCAGTGGCGTTGGCGGAGTGGAAGTCACGACCACCACGGAGCTCAGACTTGTGCGCCTCAAGCCGCTGCTCCGTTGCCAGGAGTTGCGCGTACAACTCGCGAATGGTGATCGGAGTAGTCCGATTGGAGATGGCGGCGTGGATAGAGTCGTAATCTTTGTCCAAGCCCGCGAGGACGTAGCCGATGAATTCCTGCGGACGAAGTGGCTCGCCGATCGACGTGAGCGTGTCGGCGAGACCCTGCGCCTTGTTGAAGTAGGTGGTGATGGTGCTGTCGAGCTTCTTCAGATCCCGAAGTTGGCCACGTATAGCCATGAACCTCGGAGTCGATTGCGAGGAGAAGCTAGCGGCGAGTGCCGCCCATGCATCCTGGGCAGTGGTGGTAAAGAGGATCAAGCCCTGCACAGGTTCTGTCGATGTAGACATGATGGTGGAGATGATCGCGGCGTCCTGCTGATGCCACGTAGTGTACTCTGGGTTGTAGATGAGGGCAGGGGCCTTGGAATCCTCCACAACCTTCGGGTTGTCGATCTCCGGCGGTGGACAGGGGAAGCTGCCATCCACAAAGCCAAGAAGAAGATGACTCCGAAGAACTTGAGTTACCTGAGCGCGCTAGTATAGGTAGTTGTCGTTGCTGAGCCTGACGGTGATCAGCGGGGCGAAGTTGAACGGCCCGGCGGAGGACGATGATGATGACGATGAACTCGGCCCAAAGACGAGCCTTGGGTTGGACAGCTTTGAGGAGTTGCCGCCGCTGCTCTTGGATGCGGATGTCGCATCGCTGAAGGCCGACGTGGTCACCATCGGAGAAGATGCAGCGGGTACGTAGATGGGATCTGGGATTTTTTTTGTTTAGGCCGATTGTGGCTATGATACCATAACAAGAAACGAGTATTGGTAGGGTAAGGATCGTGCCAACAAGGATCACGTCCGTGATGTATTTATATTACTGATCAACTTACAGCTCAAGTCTTTACAACCGACATACAACATATCTCAATCAGATCCTAACCTTCCTAGTTAGTTAGCTACCATATACAACACGGTATATCTGTAGTTTATCAATCCATTCGGTCAATACATAGACTGCATATATATTTCTTGACAAAAGTTTTCGCAAAAAAAATATTTGGAGACAATTTGCTTCAAATTGATATAATAAACTAGAGATTTATAAACATAGTAGAGGACTCTAGCATCTTCATCTTCCCCTCGCCTAGCCATCCTCGTTTGAGTTGTAGTGGCGGTGATACATGGTCTCGTCGAAGATCTTGATGGTGAGTATGTCGTGGCAATCGTATTTGAAGACGACGAAGATGCGGCTGCGGAAGAAAATGGCCGCCAATGGTCTGCTAAAAATGCCAAGGCACTGAATGCCAGCGCGGAGGCCAAAACGCCAACATTGATGAAGGCAGACGATACAGGTAGCTTTGGAGTCAGCATACCCCATTGATGGCTAGAGGAACGAGACCTTCCCTTAGCAACATAATTTATACTAAAATTTAGTTAATTCTCATTAATTACAAATGATGATAACAAATTTCTATAGGTTGCTTTCCTATACAATAACTAGATGATTCCCCGCGCGTTGCTGCGGAACATGAGAATACAAAAAAATTACAATGTATTAGAATAAACATAAGGCGTACACTACTCATATTTCTTTGTATGATGCTTAGCCATATTTTTGAGGCAGATTTTTTAACACTTTATAATTATATAAATTGTACACTCAGATCAAGATTAACATCTAATCACCACACATGGCACGTGTGTGTTATACGTTCTTTATTTATAATTTAATAATTTCATGGGAAGCAAACTTGTATTTCCTTAAATATGAGTTCTTGGTTGATATCAGACTTCATGTTAATACCATTTGGCTGCAGATTGTGTAATAATCAACAAAATAGTGATGTTTGAATGCTTCTAAAAAATAGGAGTAGTGTAGACAATGAAGATAATCATTGTGTGAAAGTGCTGCACTTCAAGAAAATAAAGAAATTGCATCTGAAATTGAATAAGCTGGGTGAAATGATTCACACATGTGGCTATGAAATGCCAACGGACATGTGTTATTTCGCCTATCTGAATCGGTAATACATCTTTTTTGGGGGCAGACAAATGATATGGGATGCACACCAAAATCAGGGATAAATAAAAGATTGGAAGAGTAAAGGATGAATGAAATTAGTAAGAAGCTTCATAACCGTAGGCCGCAGAACTCAAATCTCCTTCTGCATCAAAGAAGATGGAGCAAAATAGTTTAGTGGACAAAATAATAAAGATAGCTTGCAAAAATGATTGAATAGATCAGTAGTGGGAGCAAAAAGGACGAGGCGTTTCTGATCCCGAGCTCAGATGAGCTCTTTTTATGGACCGCACATTTGTCCTTGGGGTGTGAGCAGGCTTGGCAGAAGCGGTTAGTTACAGTGCAAGGACCAGTTGTCTACGCGTATAGTGCCGAGCGATACGGCGTGACGGAGGTACAGGAGTTTAACGGGCGCACGACCCCTCCGACGCCCTCCCAGATCCCACCAACCATGGTCGCCCGCCCGCCTCCAACTCCGCCGCGGGATCGGACGTCGCGCCCACGCCGGAGGACTCCCCGCCGCGCCGCGCGGCCAGGCACCGCCGCGCGCAGTCCGAGATCCTCCTCGGGGCCACCGCCCTGCCCGACGACCTCGCCTTCGACGCCACCGATCTCGGCGTCGTCGGGGAGTCCGGCGCCAGCGCCGACGACGAGGACGAGTACGAGGAGAGGGGGGAGGGGGGGGGGGGGCGGCAGCGGGGGCAGCCGCATGTTCCAGATGTTCCTCGAGGCCGGCGGCAGGCTCGCCGAGCCCAATCCCCTGGACCCCGCCGCGCCCTACCACCATTCCAGAGCAGGGCAACACTCGTGTAGAAGCTCCATGACTTGGAGATGCTCGCGTGAGAGCTTAGGAACCTGGACGCCGAACCGCAGCAGCTGCACACTCGTACACCTAGCTGGAGTGGGGCATGGAACCCAGCAGCCGTGAGCAGTGCGACGGCGAGCAGCGCGTTCGCCGCGTGTCGCGCGCGCCCGTCGAGTGCCGGCTCGAGGAGGTCGATGAGGCCCAGCTGAGGGTCGAACCGGACGAGAACCACGCGCCAGACCACGCCGGCGAGGTGGGCTGCGAGCTCGCGCGCGTTCACGGCCGGGCCTCGGCGAAGGCTCCTACGCGGACATGTCACCCACGGCGGGAGCGCGAGGCCGGCGGGGGAGGGCGGGCCGCCGCCGACACCAAGAAGGCCATCTCCGACGCCAAGCTCGCGCTCGTTGACCGTCTTTGCACACACGGTACACACCGTCAACTGATATCCGTGTACGGCGCAGGTGTGGGGCCGGCGGAAGCAGACTGCACAGACATACGTATGAAGGAACAGTTGCAGACCACCTCTCCCCGCGCGAACGAGTGGTCCAGAAAAAGAGCTCATCTGTGCCCGCGATCAGATGCGGTTTTCCGGAGCAAAAACCATAACAAAAGGCATTACAGAAATCTCTAAGCCACGAGAATATACACAACTGCAGGAAATAATTATCACTCCACTTTGGTTGGAGTAATGAATTTATCAACTCACATCAAGAGAGGAAAACGGAAGATGGATTGCCTTCCGCTGCGGGGTAAGAATTTCCTTGTACTTTATTCTTACAGTCTATATATACAATTTGAAGTTACAAAGTTGCCATGACAACATAATATAGGTATGCTTCAATCCTTACAGGCACAAAATAAAAATATGGGCATGAAAGAATTGAGAGCCTCCCTAATAAAACGGATAATGCGTAGAAATGGTAAGCACCTATACTTCCACTGGTCGTAGTGGCATCTGAGATCGCCATTGGCGCCGCTGTCCCTGTCTTCCGTTACTGTAGTTTTCATGCATCTTTGATCCTCTAAACTCGTCTCCTTTGCTTCCAACTAAATGATGAACATTAATCAGAGGTGGCAGATCATCCAAAACCAAACATAAAAGGGACGGAAAAAAGCAAAGAATGTGCTGGTTCTTGGGGAAAGCTTGAACATGAAAAGCAACTACGAAGGAGAAAAATGATGCGCTGAGTGGATGGCGCACCTTGAGGTTTTGAAATCAACAGCAAAAATTAGACGGAATCACCAATACTGCAGCCGAGATTGACACAGCAGCCAGAGACGGCCTTCGGACACCTTGCTCTGGTTGGTGGAAATGGGAATTGTAATCGCACGAGGGTTGGGAGGAGTAATAAAAGGAAGTACGGGAGGTATGTTTATTGGAGCGGATTAATTGGAGCTGGGAAACCGAAGAGGAATGGGCAGGTATATATATAGTCATATATACATTAATTGGAGCTGGGAAGCGGAAGAGGAATGTGCAGGGTATACAGTCTGCTATTAAATCGTTCGGATGATACAAAGCAATAAAAACTGATAATTTATTTCATGACGTGGCATGCTTGCATGAGTAGTTTTTGTGAGGTGGCAGGCTGGTGATGTGGACAGCTTGCATGTTAAGAGAAATCACTTAGTGGGTTGCTCCAATTTAGTTATTATAGATTCTATAAGATTTCCAGAACAAGGTTAAATCTGTTGAAAAATTTCCTATGTATCTATGATAAATATGGTATTTCCTCAATCTCTATGGAAATTCCCTGCAATTTTTCTGCGGTGCCACCAAAAGGTTTCTGCAACTAATTCATGCGTGTTTGATTTCTAGGATTTCACATGTCATTGATATACTCCATATACTATTTTAAGTTTCTCCTCTTCGTGTGCTTTTAAATTCCTTGGAATCAAACATCAAACAGGACCTCGGTACCAACTGCATATGTCCCCTCGAGCTGAGCACTCGACGGATTCTGTTCCTGTCCGCGTTCTCCGCCAACTATAAATGCCACGCGGAAAAAAAAAGAGAGAATGAAAACAATTTTCTTGGTCCTTCTCCAACCGAGCGCCCTACGCTCGCTCCACATTCCGCGAAAAAATCCCACGTACCTCCTGCATGCGTTTCTGCCCGGCGGTTTCTCGGATCGATCGGCCTCGCCGGCGAACCCATCCATCCAGGTACGCCGACGTCTCGAGTCTCTCCTGGGAAACATTTCATTCCTCCGCATTGTGATCATGGATCATGGCTTCTGGTTGGGGAATTAATCGTTGGGATCACGAATTCAGGAGCTAGGAACAGCGCGCCTGATGATGCCTTCCCGTGTTGTTGCTACACTAGTTCCAGTTCCTAGAGAAGAATTTTGATGACATTTTGTGTTTCGGGGGCCATAAAGTTGAGGCGAATTTTGATGGTATTTATGCGTCTAATTTATAGTTCGAGTAAATTATTCTGTGGGCCTCCAAACTCGTTCAACTGCAAAATCAAACGTACGGTCACCTATCTGACGCACCAGAACGACATATTGGACCTCCGAGTGTAATCAAGATTTTCCTTATCCCTTTTGATCCTCAACAATCATGTTAGATCGAACCATTTGATGCACGATCAAATTCCATCATTTATTTGAGTGGCAAACACATTGATAGTTTCCATAAGAGAAGTGTTATGACTTATGACCCAATATGTTATCTGTGACAATTTCCGTCCCAACGAAATATGAAATGGCGGCTGATGAGCACATGCTGGTCATGACTCATGGATCAAGATTATCAAGGCTAAATCCAGTGGAGTATTCTGTGAACAGCCTTCGAGGACAAACATGGCAGAAAGAGTGATGTGATACTCTACAATTCTCACTTCCATAATTCTTTGGGCCTCCTATTATAGGCTCTGAATAATATAAATTAATAGAAATAATTCTCATGAAGTACAAAATGCATTTGTGTAATTGTGATCTTAATTTGCCATTGATGACCGAAATGTGGGGGTGTGATCTAGTGGATATGTGATTTCTGGGCCTTCCAACATTTGGTTGTTTGCGCCTCTTCTAATACAAATAAAGCGCACTTATATGTGTGTTTGAGATTATTTTTGGTTATTGGTATGTAATAATATATTTATTTAGTGAGAGAAAGTGCAAATAAAATCAAACATGACTTTTACTTCCGAGTAAATCGTAACCTGACAAAACCAGTTGGGTTTGGAGTAGCCTTGTAATCGCAGTATCATTTTGATTTGCATTGTTACACATCTGACAAACAAGTTTAATAAAAAAATCATTTTCTCTTTCCATTTTGCAGCAGGCAGCTTGTTTCATATTTTACAGTGGGAGTTGTCCTACTAGATGGTCTCTAGGTCAGGTAAACTCTGAGAACAATGAAGGTGGGACATTTTACTGCTAGAGGTAAAAAAGTATGAAGTGGCAGCAGCTGTGGCCATCGGACGGCGGCGATATGAAGGGTGTTCCATTGCCTCGCGCAAGGGCGGCTCCACGAAGACGCTTATGGATATCAGTGGCTGTGGCTTTCATTGTGATCACCGTACTCTGGGCTTATCTCTACCCACCCCAGGATTATACTTACCCCGTCAGGGACTGGTTTCCTTCAGAACCTGCCCGGGAACTGACTGACGAAGAGACTGCTGCGCGTGTTGTCTTCAGGCAGATCCTGTCGACACCACCTTTTCCATCCAGGAATCCCAAAATTGCTTTCATGTTCTTGACTCCGGGCAAATTGCCATTTGAGAAATTATGGGAGTTGTTCTTTAAGGTACCTGGTGATGTTCTTTTCTCTATATATGCATTATATGATTAGTTTTCTTATACTGTATTTGTGATTTCCAGTTTACTACCTAAGGATTAGAGAATGGACTAATTACCATCAGTCACCACCAGTCATAAAAAAGATAGAGAAGTGTCATAGTTTGGTATTTAAGGCACGTGTTTCGTTTTATTTGTTCTCTATTCTCTCTACTAGCTAGTATAATCTTGTTTCCTGCAAGATAAACAAAAATTAATTGACGCAGCTTCGGAGCACACTTGTACTAGACATAGTACATGGCTGCGCCAACTAATTTGGGCCGGATGGAGTATGATAATATCTTACCATAAGCATACCTTGTTACTGGATCCATCTTTTCTAAAGTCAAATGAGTATTCTCCATTTTACTTGCGTTTTTCTGTGGGTAGCATTTTAGTTCAAGGACCATGCCGAACACTTGTGTTGAAATTTTCTTCCCATGTCATTTCCCTTCATCTCTGCAGGGCCATGAGGGAAGATATACAATATATGTCCATGCTTCACGTGAGAAGCCTGAACATGTCAGTCCTGTATTTATTGACCGAGAAATACACAGTGATAAGGTAATTCTTCTCCAAGAATGAAAGCCTTGGTGAACACCTAATACATTTTCATTCATGAATAATACTGAGGTGGACAGAGCAGTGATTAAATAATTTTGGAGATAATGATACTATGTTATTTGGATATCTTTTAGTATTTGTCGTGAAGTTTTGTCCTCGACAACATTGCCTGTAAAACCGAAAGAACTAATAGCACTGGACATCTGATAATGGCCCACTGTATAAAGCAGAGAGGTAACTTTTAAGAGCGCGTAATATTTATCCTGGCGAAACCATGGTTTTCCTGAACTCAATAGTAGTATTCTTTGGTACCATAACTTTACTGAAGAAGTAACTTAAATTAACTAATAATGTTATTAGAGAGCAATTTTATTTTGACGAGCCACTCAATATTTCTTACGCCAGCATGAATGTTTTTGAAATTAATTCTTATAGCTGCAGGGGAATCGATTATATAGGTTTGGTCTGGTCTTAAAACTTAGAAAACAGGAAAATGTTATTTATGTATTTATTATGCTTTGAACGCACTGATATTGGCAATTTTTCTCAGGTAGGGTGGGGTATGATTTCTATGGTTGATGCAGAGAGGAGGTTGTTGGCAAAGGCCCTAGAAGACATCGACAACCAACAATTCGTATTACTTTCTGACAGGTGACCCACGACGCAAATTTTGTCCAATCCCACTTTCTTGCGTGAAAAGGTCTCCCGGCTCTGAACTATTTCTTGCACAATGATGGCAGCTGTGTTCCTCTACACAACTTTGACTATGTTTATGATTTTCTGATGGGATCGAAACATAGTTTTCTTGACTGGTGAGTCCTTGTTTTGTTCCTAAGATTTTTTACATTCTTATCAGTTACATCATTATCCAGGTTATTGCAAAGCACTTCCTTGCATCAGAAACTATTTGTTTTTTTTCTTAACTGATGTGCAACTAACTTAAATTTCACGGCTCTCAATTTTCCCAGCTTTGACGATCCTGGGCCACATGGAGTATTTAGATACTCAAAGAATATGTTACCTGAGGTTCGAGAGACTGAATTTCGTAAGGGCTCGCAGGTAAGTTTATCATTTCTCATGCAAGTTCACATACTTTGGTTTGTGATGGCGCCAAGAAAAATGATGTTACGAATCAAATAATGGGATATGAAGCATAGGTCATCATTGACAAGCATAGTTCCTGTTTTAAATAAATTCCCAGCTTTAGTTTCGGTTTTATATTTGCTTGTATTTCTTATGGTGTGTCCTAGTTTTTTATATACAACGATGTTTCTTACTTGAACTGATATCAACAATATTTATGAACTATTTCAGTGGTTTTCAATCAAGAGGCAGCATGCAATGGTTGTGATCGCGGATAGCCTTTATTATTCTAAATTCAGGCGTTTCTGCAAGGTAATCAGATCCATCTTATGGTAGTCTGGCCTGCACATTGTGTAGACTTTACATCATAGTACCTTTGGAGTTAATTTACCAAGTTCTTTTTATAAAGCTGGTCTCACATAATGAGAGCAAGGAGAATGCCCCACTTCTAGCTTCCAGATCACTTTTAGGTCGGCTAAGTTGTCCGTCTACATTCTGTACGGGTTATATCATCAGTGCAAAATGCACAATCTCTACTGTTATTTATTATCACTTGTCTCATTCTGTTCTGTTTGTTGCAAAGCATTATCTCTTCTTAGTGAATTTTAGTTGTATATAGTACTAAAATCTCTAATCGTGCTTTATAATCTCTTTGCAGCCGGGGATGGAAGAGGGTCGCAACTGCTATGCGGATGAGCATTACTTGCCAACACTGTTCCATGTCAGTAGTTCTGCGCATAATGACCTGTTTTATCTGAACTTATCATTGTCGCTACTTTCTTCTGAAATTGAGAGCTCACATTTGTATCAACCAGATGATGGATCCTGCTGGGATTGCTAACTGGTCTGTGACTTATGTTGATTGGTCTGAAGGAAAGTGGCACCCCAGATCTTTTCGAGCTAAGGATGTCACTTATGAACTCCTGAAGAATATGACAGTATGTGTACCCTTTTTTGGTATCTTCTCACTTTAGATGACCATCTATTTAGTTTTTATGCGGATGATTCTAACTTTTGTGTCTCTGCAGTCCATAGATGTGAGCTCCCATATCACCAGTGATGAAAAGGTGCCTTCCTCTCTCTGTATTAGTTTGCACCTATGGTCTAACTAATTTACCAAAGCCTGAAATTTTGACTTTGGGCTCTCAGCATATTATCATGCAAAATTACACATACAAATATGCTCACCAATGTATCAATTAACAAACATAGCGCCAGGTTCTATGGATTACTGATGCATGTTAATTGTACTACCTCAGTGCAAAAGTACAAGACTTCTTGAAACAACATGCAGTCATAGTGTTGTTACTTTGACTACTAAGAATAAAAATATCCCAGTTAATAAAAAGTACAAAGATACCCTGAATGATAATGTAAATATGGTAACACCAGATTTGTCATGAAATTATTTTCACCGTGTACTTTTACTAGCATATACGCACAAAAGGTAACATTCAAATACATGTTGGAGATGGTTTCAACATCTAAAACATAATCTATTTGGGAGCCAACTTGCATTCAAAAAAGCGATGCTTAATTGTTTCATCATGATGGCAAATACACCACTTCTTATTCCCATGCCATTCACGAGATTGTCTTTTGTTAAAATGACCACCTGCCTTACATGATTGACATCGTAAACTATCCTGCAATTGGGGCCCACAATCCATGAAGTTACCATGGCGCCAAGGGAAATCCAAAAGTTACCACAACATACAGTGTAAAAAGATCAGGGGAGGGTCTTCTTGCTGACTGTTTGCGTAAGCCATCTCAGTTGCTGATAAGTGACGCGTGAAATTAATTAGAGTGGATCCCATTTGATTATGATTATTTCGATTTACGAATATGACCTAATGGGCTCTTGCATATTTTGCACAGCTTCTAGTGATTATCAAATACAACGACACATGATAGCAAAAATGTTACCATAATCTTCTCCGTGTTTTTAGTTTTCAACTACACGGGGCAATACTTACATGTGATTTTGCATTAAGTTGTAAATGATATTAAGGAGCACATTCTACAAATTGTTTTTACCATATTGCATGGCTAGTCAGTTTTCAAATGTATTGACACAATTCTGTGTGTAATTTGGCTTCTTAGTTCTAAATAACATCAACCTATGTCTTCTTGGAGAAACATCAGATTATCCCTTCTTAAGTATGGTGCACTTTTCTTATTGTCATTGAATGCAGAGAGAGCTTTTGCAGAGGCCTTGCTTATGGAATGGACTGAAGAGACCTTGCTATTTATTCGCAAGGAAGTTCTATCCTGAAGCCTTAAACAACCTCATGAACTTATTCTCCAACTACACGATTTTCTAAAGCTTATGCACTATTGGAAGAATAGGACGTTCCAGAATTCTTTTGTATACTGCATTACTGCTGGAGGAGCAGACCTATGCACTAACTGTGTACAGAAATAGGGGAGATATTACTTTCTGCTGCCACAAAATTAGACTATTAATTGTTTCCCCATGGGCGTAATTCTCCTAGGACTCTAGTTTTTAAGGGTATTTTTTCCTTCAAATTTTGGCACTCATGCCAGATTTTGTCGCTTGTATTTGCACGAAAGATGTGCAAAAGGGATTCAGACTGTGCATCGCATAATAACGGTAACAAATGTTCTGCTAGGCAAAGTTTGTGTCCTCCAGTCGATCGTATGTGGATGTCGTCCTTCACTTTCTTTTTAAGGACTTCACAATTTTCTGTTCGTAAGTTATATAGAGACAGAGCTATACCAAGTCTGGTGGAAGTAAGGGTTTGAGCAGCTCCACGCTAAAATCCGGTTGGAAGCCCGAATAGGATCCAAATTCGTTCGCCATAGAGACAGCTGAACTAGTCCTTAGAAAGAAAAAAAAAGATCTGTTCACGGCTCTGCAACCACGCCAAATCCGGGCAGCAGGCAGCGTGCGAGGAAGCGATAAAAGTCCCCGTCACTACTAGAAAATCTCTGATTCTTGGGATTGAATTTCCTCAAGAGGCCCGCACCGGTCCATCAAGAAAATGAATTTTATTGACTGTAAACTTATGCCGCTCAAGATATATCACATTAACTTGACGGTTCTAATATACCTCTCAAGTCGATCGCAAAATTATGCCGTTCAGAATAAATTGTACTCCCTCCTTGCCAGAATAAATTGTGGGCGCGTATACAAATTTTAAAAATCAAACGATGTAAACTTTGATCATGTATGTAGGAGAAAATATCAACATCTTTAGTATCGAATCAATATCATTAGATTCCTCATAATGTATATTTTTAGTATGATAGATGTAGATATTTTCATCAAAAAACTTGGTCAAAGTTAACATTGTTTGACTTTTTAAAAATCTTATATGCACTACATTATGGCAAGGAGGGAGTATTAACTTGACAGACTCAATATACCCCCCAAATTAATATATTTGGCTTGGCCGTTTAGAAACTCCCGTTGGTCTGAGCACATTAAATTGACGGATCTGATTTACCCCTCAAGTTAAATGACATTAACTTGACGGTTTTAGTATACCTTCCAAGTTAATACATTTGGCTTGGTGTTTAGAAACACCCCTCAGGTTTGAGCACATTATCTTGATGGTTGCTAATTTACCCCTCAAGTTAAAATGATTTTTGGCACATGGATGCATCATGGCATGGCAAATAAGCCTATATTTAACACATGGGTGCATCATAGCATGGCAGCTTTTCATTGCAATTAGAAGATGGTACAATATGTACGAAGGTTAACTGAAAAGAAATAGAAAAACCTCAGAAACGAGGAAAAGAGAAAAAGGAGGCAGGATCTAATCCGGTTCTGAGAAAAAGGAGGCAGGATCTAATCCGGTTCTCTTGTCTGCTCAACAGATCATCGGCTGCAGATATCCTGGCTTCCCTCCATGCTTTTGCTTCCTGGACTATGCACTCGTGTATCCTGGTCAGCGAAGCTGCCGTGTTTTGGAATATACGAGCGTTAGGGCATCTCCAACGGGGCGACCCATCCCGCGCCCGCGCGTCCGGATGGGTCGAGCCGGACAAAATCCCGGCCCAACGCGGGGACGCACCGCAAAAGCGGACGGCCGCGGAGTCCGGAACGACGCAAACCCGGCCCAAATCTGGGCCTGGTCCGCGTGGCTGGCCCACCTGTCGGTGCCCCAGTCCTATTAAATATGGGCTGGGGAAGGGGACTGTCCCTATCTAGTCCCCACTCTCCACTCCGGCCGCACGCGCGAGCTCGAAGCTTCCGCGCCGCCATGGCCCCGAAGCGCGAGTTCGAGCCGTCCGCCAACGACCACGAGGCCGGCAGCAGCCGGCAAGTCGCGTTCGCCATGGGCCCGCCGGCGACGTCCAGACGCGACTGGATCTACGTCACCAAGTTGGAGATGCCCTTACACTCTTTCAGACTGGCCACCAAGTCAGTTGAACCAAAGTTGTCCAGAAATCCAGCCCTGAAGGTGTACAGTGTTGGCGTTGGGTGCAGGGTGAGCAGGCCAGTGGTTGGGCACCCTTTCCTAAAGCCTGACGGTCACCGTGCACGTCGCAAGTAGGTGTAGTGTAGTCTCCGGTTCGCTTAAGCATACTCTCTTCGTCCTTAAATAAGTGGACATCTAGCTCTAAACTTTATCTACAAAAAAAATTCCTATCTTCCTAATACATTTTAATTGATTCTTTCTCATCACACGGAAATCAAACCTAATAATATTGACTATATGTTCTCCTTGTTTTCTATATGCACTTAGCTCATTAGGAGTGGAATAATTAAAGATGAAAGATGCATCTTTCCAATACATTTTTTACTCCACTTCATAATTTATCTTGGAAAATCCACATGTATACTTATTTGTGGACGGAGAGAGTAGCATACAAGCAGCGTTATGAGACCATCCTTTCTTCTCTAAGCAGTCTGCCGTGTAGCATTTTCCTAGCACAGCTAGCCACGCGAATAACCGGCATTTGAGAGGTGCCTCGCTGCTCTAGATGGTGTCATTAAAGTTGGTCCTCATCGAGCCTTCATATTGCATCACATATGCTGTGATGTGGCTAAGTATTTATCGTCCGTACTCCAACGCTAGACTACCGTGTCGGGCAAATAATGTTTGCAATGGGACTTCTAGAAATGTTGGGGAAAATGATTGAAAAATAGGTTTTTTTGTGTGAAGCATGTACCAAAAAGCCATTTCAAAAAATGACCAACACATGGTGCTAAGATACTACATCACATTTTAAGAACAAATCACCAATTGGTTACATCTTCTTGGCCTCTTCCCATCCTTTGGTCAACTCTAATTTGACCACAACTTGGTAAAACCATCACTAATTCAAAATAAATAAATAAACTGAAAACCTTCACACATTGTATGTGACCTAGTTGCATTGGAAAATAACAATCTTGTAATATGCCAACTTCTCTACGACTCTCTCACAAGTGCGCTAACATATATATGGTTTATGCCTTTCAACATAAATAAGCTAGATTTTGATCATTAAGACTAGTCACAATAGGAAGTATCATACACTAGTATCATGCACATGATACTAGTTTATGATACCAACCCCACAATGCATAGTATCATAAGATAGTATCATACTATCATCATATTTAATATTTTGTAGAATCTCAATGCAAATGTGTGTACATGATGTGTTTGCCATTAAGTTTTCTAGTTTTACGTGCTATGATACGGTATCATATTATGATACCACTCTCATCTCTCACCTTATTAATTGGTGTGCCACATCAGATTTTTGCCAACATGGCATGCATGATACTACTTATGATACTCCCATTGTGGCTAGTCTAAGTGGCCGTACTATGTTTAAATGAGCCCATATTTGAAACATGGGCGCATCATGGCATAGAAAATGATGTTTGCATTGGTATTTGTAGAATTTTTTTGGGGAGGGGAGGGGATGCTTTTTTAACCTTTCCAGTGAAAATAGTGTTTTAAAGCATATACCGAAAACACTTTTTCCAGCACATGATGCTATGATACTACATCATATTGCAACCACAAATCACCAATTGGTCGCATCTCAAAACTTCATGGCCTCTTCCCATTCTTTGGTCAACTCTACTTTAACCACATCTTGGTAAAACCATAACTAATTCAATAAATTGAAAACAAATAAAAACCTTCACATGTTTCAATTATATGTGACCTAGTTGCCATGGAAAATAAAAATATTGTAATATGCCAACTTCTCTATGAAACCCCTCTCACAAATGAGCTACCACGTAAGGTATATGGATTTCAACCCAAATGAGCTAGGTCATGATAATTAGGTGTCCATGAAATCTTCAAATGAGCTCATATTTAGCACATGAGTGTATCATGGCATGAAAAATGATGTTTGCATTGTAATCTCTAATTTTTTTTGGGTAAACTCAACTTTTAAATCTTTCTAATGAGAAATGTAGTTTATATCTGTCAATTTAATGATATTTCTTTATGGTTTATAACTTGCAAGTTAATGAAAAGTCTTATCGACGGCTGATTGTAGCTACACCCAGTTTGTCCACCGCTCTCGTCCCCAACCTTGTATTCTTTCCCCCATGCGAAAACCAAATGTTGGCCATCGCACGCTCCCCCGCTCGCTAGATGGCACCGCGCGCTCCCGCCGCTGGTCGCCCTCCGTGTTCTCCCACCGCTGTCCACCCGCTGCCGCAACTCCTCAATCCATGTTTTCATAAGCAGAAGGTAACAAAAAAATACGGTCCAAAAAAGGAACTGGCGTTCGCATTGATATTTTTGAGAGCCATGTTGTCGTTGGGGAAGTAGTCGTCAGCCTCCGTGTCGACGTCTGTGTTGGAGAAGAAAACAACAGTCGCTCTAGAGAGCTCCCTGATACGTCGCAAACGTATCTATAATTTTTGATGCTCCATGCTTGTTTTACACCAATTTATATATGTTTTTCTCACACTTCGTTGCGCTTTTATACATTTTTCGGCACTAACCTATTAACAAGATGCCATAGTGCCAGTTTCCTGTTTTCTGCTGTTTTGTATTTCAGAAAAGTTATACAGGAAATATTCTCGAAATTGGACGAAACAAAAGCCGAAGTCAATATTTTTCCGTAACGAAGATAGAGTCCAGAGGGGGGCGAAGAAGAGGCACAGGGCGGCCACGCCATGCCTTGGCGCGGCCAAGCCTGGGCCCACGCCAAGGGGTGGTGTGGCCTCCACCGACCTCGCCCTTCCGCCTATGTATTCACGCTATCGTGAAAAACCTAAACACCCGAGCCTCCATCCACGAAAAGTTCTATCGCGACCGTCATCGCAGACCCTAGCTCGGGAGGGTTCTGAAGCTCTTCCCGGCATCCTGCCGCAGGGAGAGATCATCACCGGAGGCATCTACATCGCCATGTCCGCCTCCGAAGTGATGCATGAGTAGTTCATCCCTGGACTATGGGTCCATAGCAGTAGCTAGATGGTTATCTTCTCCAATTTGTGCCTCATGTTTAGATCTTGTGAGCTGCCCTACATGATCAAGATCATCCTTATGTAATGCTACATCTTGTGTTTGCTGGGATCCGATGAATATTGAATACTATGTTGATATCGTTTATGTATTCTTGGCATATGTTATTTGTGATCTTGCATGCTCTGTATTGCTAGTAGTTGCTCTGGCCAAGTAAATGCTTGTGACTCCAGGAGGGAGTATTTATGCTCGATAGTAGGTTCATGCCTCTAGTTTTTTGGAAGAGTGATAGTAACTTCTAAGATTGTAGATGTGTTGTTGCTACTAGGGAGAAAACAACAATGTTTTATCCAAGATTATTCTATTGTTTACTTTACACACATTGCTTAATGCGATAATCTGTTGCTTGAAACTTAATACTGGAAGGGGTTGGGACGATAACCGGATGGTGGATTATTAGTTATAGACCCAGTTGGATTACGGTCTATGTATTATATTGTAATGCCCAAACGAATCTCATAGTAATCATCTTGTCATGTATGGTCTTTATTCTATCAATTGCCCAAGTGTAATTTGTTCACCCAGCATGTTATTTATCTTTATGGAGAGACACCTCTAGTGAACCGTGGACCTCGGTCCTTTCTTTTACACGGATACAATCATCTTATTCTGTTTACTTACTGCAAGCACTGTTCTCTTTAATTCCACTGCAAACATCTCTTTCCATACTAAACATTTAATCCTTTGTGTTCAGAAAAATCGGTGAGATTGACAACCTCACTATAAGTTGGGGCAAAGTATTTTGGTTGCGTTATGTGCAGGTTCCACGTTGTTGCTGACACCGGTAGTGCGTCCTGCCACAAGTCAGGTAGCAACACATTCATAAGTCACGCCTTTCTCCTACTGGTCGATTAAACCTTGGTTTCTTACTGAGGGAAAACTTGCTGTTGTGTTCATCATACCTTCCACTTGGGGTTCCCCCAACGGTGTGTAATCTGCGCTCATCACTCCCCAAAAACCTCATCGCCTCTCTCTTACATAATCACAAGAGACGGGGTTTGGAGGCCGGTTGTCACGCCCATGTGTACACGTTGGCATACTGGGTGGAGAAGCCTTGAGCGGTTGCCTAATGCTCTGGAACCGAGTGGTAGGCGCATAGGATGTGTGGTATTGTGTAATCTCTTGGAGAGGGGTGGCCTCGCTTTTATAGACACAAGAGGAGGAGGCATCAGTATTCGTTGTTCACTAAGCAAAAGATGTTTTAGGTTTATGCGCAACCGATCAAATTTCATTCATGCGCGACAAAAGGAAGAAGATGTGTCGGCTCAAGGCATTCCACAAACCGCGGCGAGGCGGGTGGAGGAGGAGGAGCGCACGTGTATAAATCATCTTCTCATGCTTGTACAACAAGTGGAGTAGCCCTTTTATAAGAAGGTTTAACTTTCTCTAAACTAACAATCTGAACTAAACTTTTATCCCACCTCTTGCCTTGCATGAATAGGTTATTGGGTTTCTGGGATTTCAAAAATTATGAAATAGAATAGATAGGTGGGCCAAATTTTGAACAGAACTCATCCTAATTTTACTGGGAGTGATGTTTTGGAACATGGAAGCATATGCTCCTTTTATTTTGAAATGCATCTTAGACATATTTTCAAATGTTAAAAAATTTAAAATAAGAAATTCGCATGTATATCTTCACGTGCTACATGCTCACAAAGTCGTTTCATGAAAAATCTACTTGTCGTGTGGCGCGTGTAAAAATGACAAAATCCGGTGCTTAAAAAAGGCTTTTCACACATAAATCTCCTCTTTTTTATATAGACCAAAAAAATGATTTTTCGCGAAACTTGACAAACTTACATATATTGTGGGCATGTACATGTAGAATTTTTTGTAAAAAAATTTCGACACTTCACAATACTTTTTTATTATTAGAGGGAACGTATGCACCCAGGAGTCGAATTGAGTTTTTCAAGATGTAAGACTAACTTTAGTTATATATACGAGGATGTGGAGGTCCATAGGACCAACCCATCTAGACAATTTCCCCCAAAGCCTACAAGATCGATGTTGATACCCTTATTAGTTAATCCAACGACCTTGTACAATCTTTGGATTAGACCATGTTCTGTCCTATTTCACTTTGGATGCATCGGCATCGACTTAGGAGCAGTGAGATGTAGAAGGGGCATAAAATTGTAAGCCAGTGTATTAAGGCCAAACCTCGCATGCTAATTCCTCATACTAAATTAGTTCCTTCTTCTACCACCGAGGCTCACCAGCTAGTTGCTGCTCGTAAGTTCTTCAACTGCAGTTCAACTCCATGCGTCCATTATTTCATCCTAGAGGATATACTATTTTCGCTAAACCAAATCTTAATTTGGCTTCTATCTCCCCCTGAGCACCACATTTACTCTGAATGCAAGAAGAAATGCAACAGTTGGAGGCAGTAAACATATTACTACTTCCTCATACTCCTTCCGTTCTTATCCATGTACGTTCATTGTCTCACATGGTCATTCTTTGTGAACTCCATCTAGAATTCACGATACCTCCCATTCATAGCTGATTTATTTTACCAGCTCAAGACTAATGCATTCTAGCATATACCCTAGCAGAGATTCTTCCTGGTCTTAATACTACGCATCCTAGAGAAGAAAACATGGATCTATACTTATGGTCATAGGTCTTGGAAAGCAGACATGTGGTCTAGGACAATAGTGATAATTGATTTACCTACCATGTGCAAACTTTGGGTGCATTCTGAGTATTCCAGAATACGGAAAAACGAAAAAAATATTTAGAGGTGTCAAAAATTCTGGAATTCTTTATGTGGATACATACTGATGTGATGGACATATCTGCAAAGTTTCGCTAGAAAATACATTGTATTTTGTGTTACACAAAAATCATAAATTTTTTGATCTAAAAAGAGGGGGAAAAACTCAATTTTGATCCACACTTATCTTTTTGTGTAGATTTCAGATGATACAATATTCTGATGAAACTTTGTTGTTGGGCCTCCAATAGCACTTTCCGATGGTAGCTAGCTTCTAATGAATGCAGTATGGAAATTTTATGAGACCAGGCCTTTTTCTAATTCACAAGAAAGAGTGCCCCTGTAGAGGTGAAATCTGAGATCTATACTCAGAAGGCACTTTTTTTTTTGAAATCCAAGGCAAAAGCTTTGCCTGTTCATTGATTAAGAAGTTGCCTGGTTAATTAGAAGGCACAAAAATTATGTGCAGAAATGTGACTGCAACAATAGAAAGGCCCACTTTGGTGCCGCTGTTCTATCCCTTCTGAAGGGTTCTAAAAAGCATGATGATTTTAAATAATACAATTCCTTGCGATGTATGAGGGTTGACATGAATTTGGGCGAATCGATGGAGAAAAATACGAACACAACATTTGTTACAAACTACGGTAAATTTACTCGGAGAACATGACCAAGAAGCTTGAAAGATATGAGCAGTCAAAACATTTCCCATGTACTGCAGTACACTATTAGGATTTTCTATCATATCTACTTGTTACATACACATCAAAGGTCTAGCAGCGGAATCACTTTGCCGGGATAAGTCCGTTTGATCAGCCGTTTGCAAGCCCTGTTACATGGAAAGCAGATTCGCCTTTCTGGCCCCCATTTGGTTTTGGAGGCAACGGCGACTTTGGCGCAACACCATTGGTACTTGAGTAACATTCAGGTTGAATTCTGACATGTTGTACAAGTCTTCTAATTTTACCGGAGGTCCTAAGTGGACGGCCACAGGCCTAACAGAGTAACAGACTCATATGATGCTTGTACTATACCTTGTGATGATGCTTGCACACTATACCTGGTGGCCCATAGAACATAGGAGCATAGCCATAGTTCAAAACTGGATAAAATGTTGTGGCATAATGAGGCGAAGGAAACATCATTGGGTAAGCAAAGTATAGCGTGATCACGATCCCTGCTTTCTCTAGTATACAAACTTGAACCAACCAACTGATTGCCCTCAGGTTGATGCGCCATTGCTCGAATTGGCGATGTAGCTGATGCATAGGGACCGAAGTAGGTGGTGCCTTTACTAGCATGGGAGGTGGAACTGAAACAGAGGTTAGCACAGGAACGGGAGTGGGCGGGATCACAAGAGGGCCGCACATCATCTGGGTACTCTTGTGCTTGTGACGATGATCATCTCCGGCGCTTCTGATAGCCCTCTTGCACGAGTCCAGACTCCAGAGAGTGGCCTCACCAACAATTGAACGGCAAAAATGTTGAAAATCACGCGTTCCGTTCCTTTCATAATTAACGACCACCAGATCAGGAGGACAAGCGTGTTCTAGTGCTTCTGAAGCTTGCCAGAAAATGGCTAAAGCTAGAGATGCACCAGTCGGAGAGAGAGGCAGCTGCGGCCGTCAGTGCCGTCTCTGTCGGAAGCTTCCCACTGTCAGCATTTGCTTCCAAACACCATGGTGAAGAGGCAAGAAGAAAGCAAGTTAGGCAGCCTAGTTCTGTATCTCCATATCTTGTTGGTACACCCTATCGTCTTCTGTGAACTACACACTAGAATTTTCTTTTCAGTCAGCACTCCATTCATTTATATAGATAGAAGAAGAGGAAACGAACCAAGTACAAATATTACAACCTTTAGCTTGGATAGGAAGATTGGATATGAAGAACCCAGATTACAAACAGCAGGCCATCTATTTTAGGCGGCCTAAAGAAACTAGCAGTGAAAGCTTTAGGGCATGTTTGTTTGGGTTGTAGCTAGCTCGCTGGCTATGAAGGAAAAGCTGCTAAGCTATTATGCAGGAGAAGCTGCTTTTTCGAGTTTCACTGTTTGGTAACTTCATCTGACGGATCTTGAGATCTCGTAGGCTCTTTTTGGAGGCCAGCCGTTCCATCCGACCACCATTGGAGTAGATCAGTAGCATCAGCAGGACATCAAGCGGTGCCGGAGGTTGATGTCCATCTTATGAAGAACCAGATCTCAAACTTGTATCGACAAGACACAAGTGGTGAACAAATACATGGCTGTTTTCAGCGGTGCATAGTAGGCAGACCGGATTGCACACTAGACTTCCTTATGCCTTCCATTCCTAACTTGCTCCCTTTACCGGCTCACATTGTTTACCATATGACCGGTGCATGTTTCCTACAGTACTTGTACACGATTAGGATATCTTCCCGGTCTTACCTCTATGTTTATCTCGAAGACAAAAGCACCGGGATGCTTCATATACTTATAAGGCTGCTTTATACATGAGGACTCCTGAAGATATGTTGATGTAGGACATACTCATCACTCATAAATGATTCACCTACCAAACGTATATGTAGTTTGTCAAAAAGAAAGCATGCATGGGGATGCTTCATACTTAGAAGAAATATGTGTATTTTTGTTTCTAAAGCATCCACAAGAGTTCCCAGAATAGATGTATACCTTCTGTCCTAAGTCATGGTTTCGTGAATTCAGCCGTGTTTATAGAAAACAAAAGTTTCTACATCCACACTATCAACTCAACATTAGTAGATCTGTCATCAAATATGTTTCCAACTGTATTTGTTTGCATTATAGAAGTTGATACGCTTCTTAACTAATCCACCAGCCATACACAATCTTTTGATGCATCTTCAATGCCAATGCTTCTATTACGAATAGAGAGATGCATAAGGGTCTAATTGTAATACTGCCGAGTGCCGACGGATAATTGTTGCTCCTCCTAAATTATTTCCTTCTACTATATGGAGCCTCACCTGCTAGTTATTGCTCTGAGTTATTCAACTGAAGTGCTTCATCTTGGCAAGTCTCCTTGAATTTTAGCTTAGCTGATCTTAACTATGCTTGAGCACCACATATTGTTTTCATGCGGGAAGAAACGAGACAGTTCGAGACAACATACAATGCTGATATTTCTTCATATTCACTTGTGCCTACCTGCATGTTCAATGCCTCAAGTGACCATCCTTTGTGAACTCCATCTAGAATTCACTATGCCTCCGGTTCCTAGCTGTGATTTATTTCATGGCTTGTCCATTCTGCATACCCTAGAAGAGGTTCTTCCTAGTCTTGCTACTATGTATTCCAAAAATAAGGAAGCATGGATTCATACTTATGAAAGCAAACACAAGCTGTAGGACAACACGTCAACACTCATGAATGATTCACCTACCATGTGCAAACTTTGGGTGCATTTTTAAAAGACAGTGTTTGCATGTGAGTACTCCAGAAGGAAAGAAAAAAGGTGTTTTAGTTTTGAAATCTCTGATACATGCATGTAGCTGGTATTGAATGCATGAAGGAGAACATGAAGGAAATCCTATACAAAGAAAGAGTGCCCTGGATAGGATGGTATAGAGGTAGACTGAGATTTATACTCAGAATGCAAAAATCTGTGCAGAAATGCTAGTGCAACGATACAGAATAATCCAATTCATTATCGTGAATGAGAATTGACATGAATTTAGGCAAATAAATGGAGAAAAACACGAACAGAGACAAACTACAGTAAAATTACTTAGAGAACAGACCAATAAGCTCGAAGAAAGCTATGAGCAGTCAAAAACATTTCCCATGTACCATAATACCGCTTTAGCAGCATAAGCTATTTTGATTTTTCTATCATATCTAAGGGTTACATACAAAAGGAAGGTCTAGCTGCGGAATCACTTTGCAGGGATTAGTCCGTTTGATGAGCCGTTTCCAGGCCCTGTTCCATGGAATGCAGATTGCCTTTCGGGTCGCCCATTTGGTTTTGGTGGCAACGGTGACTTTGGGTTGACACCATTGGTACTTGAGTCACCTTTCAGGTTGAGTTCGGACATGCTGTACAGGTCTTCAACGTTTACAGGAGGTCTTGAGTGGACGGCCACAGGCCTGACAGGCTCATGAGATGCTTGTACTGTACCTGGTGACGATGCTTGCATTATACCTGGTGGCCCATAGAACATAGGAGCATAACCATAGTATGGAACTGGATAAAATGCTTGAGCATAATGAGGCGGAGGAAACATCATTGGGTAACCATAGGGGGATATGACTTGTGGCATCACCATGCCTGCTTCTCCAGCATTCGAACTTGAACCAACCCACTGACTGCCCTCAGGATGATGTGCCATTGCTGGAACTGGTGGTGGAGCTGATGTATAAGTTAGCGCAGGCACGGGAGCAGGTGGTGCCATTACTGCCACCGGTGGTGGAACTGAAACAGATGTCAGCACAGGAACAGGAGCGGGCGGGATCACAGGAGCATTAGCAGGCCGCAGATCATCTACATACTCTTCTACGTCTTGTGACGATGACCGAGAGAGTGGTATCTCTTGTGATGATGAACGGGAGAGTGGCAGATCGCCGGACTGATTAAAAGAATACAAAAAATAATAAGCAAATTGGTACATAGAATAGATGAGGGGCAACAGGAACAAAGAGTAAGACAAACACCTCTTATAGTCAAAATGTAAGCATGCATAATTTTTTTAATGTATATCCTAACAAGTTTAGGTCAGTGCAAGCGGCTTGACCTGATCGCAACACGTGCTAGATGCAGTGAACATAAAGAGGTAAGGAGAGATGCTCACATCATCAATAACCATATCGAAGAGGCTTGATCTTCTCTTTCTTCTATTATTGTTTGTTTGGCGAATGAAATACTTCTGAGCATGGCTAGCAACTTGAGTAGGTGTCCTCGAACCAACGTAATTACGGGATATGCCACGCCAATCACCTTTCCCTAAATTCTTGAGTCCAAGAAGAAAATTTTTGTGCTCCTCTTCTGACCATGACTCGCCTGTCACCAAACAAAAGATTACGAAAAGATGATAAATCCATGTTGCAGAGTTTCATTTGTGGGTTGCAACAAATCATTTTCAATTAAGTGATAAGTACACAAGCTTGAATTGCAACATCAGAATAGAAATACAAGTTCAAAATTGTTCCAAAATCTATATCTACCAAAATACAGTTATAAGTCACCACAGGAACCATATTTATTCAAATAGTTCAAACAAGAGCCCTGTCAAAATTATAAGCTAAAATTATGGTTGTGGTTAATCAATGTTAGCACATGCCTTTCTTTAGGCTGTGAGCCTAAGGTGAAAATTCCCCATTTGTAAGTGGTAATACAATCTGCGTCTCAAAAAAGAAGTGGTACCACAATCTGTTATTAGCCTGAGCTAATCATGCAATCTGATCAAACCTAATACCGAATTCACAACCAGCACAGCAAGATTTGCTAATCTTCCATATTAGCCAATTGCCACCGAACCTAACACATTAAAAGCAGTACTTTGTACGGAATTTCAGACAACAACTTCAATCAGCACAGCAAGATCAAATCTTTGCCACTTGCCATCAGCAAGATTGCACCTTTACATCAAACCAAATATTCGCACACAACAACTTCTCATCTGCTTACCACCAAACAGTACATCCCAAGAACAAACAATATGTTTACACGACAGAGACTACACCTCTGTACACAAGCAAAATCTGATCGCCTCGTAGGCTAAACACAGGGGAGAGCGAGAGAGAGAGAAAAAAAAAACAAAATTTCACCTCGCTTCCGGTGGTGGGGTTTGTCGTCGTCGCCCTCGGAGCCGTACCCCTCGGCCCTGGCGCCGCCGCTACCCTCCGCGAGCTGCGCGAGGTTACCCATGCTGGCGCTCTTCCTGATCGGTGGCTTGTCGCCGATGCGCACGCCGAAGAGCTTCACGGGTGGGCGCGCCGTGCACGTGCGCGTGTTGTGCCCGTGGTTCCCGCACTGCGAGCACCGCCTCGGCCCGTCCCCCGAGCCGCCGCCGCCGGGTGGCGCCGCCGGTGGCACGCCGTCCCGCGTCATGGCAGGCTTAGGGTTGTGGATTTTGTTTTCAATCTGTTATTATTTTTGATCCGTCGAAAAACAAATTCCTCCTCTGGTGGTGTCGTGTATTTATTCTCTGGCGGGGACAAACGAGTAGGAGTACACGGCGAGAAATCAGCTGGATTTTGTTGCCCGGATTTTCCTTATCTGTAGAAAACAGCCTTTTATGTACTGGCCACTATATTTGGATTTTACCTTGGCAGTCAAGGCAGGCCAACTGGCAAAGAGATATTACACGGATTGGATTTCATTTCGGTCGATCTGATTTTTTTTTCTCCAGTATTTCCATAGTTGTTATTATTCACAAATCACAACCTGAAGATCATCATCATATAATATGGACTCTTCGTATAACAGGGATGTCTATCTGCTTTTGCATGAGATTTCTGGTTCATTACACAATACTTATCGTAAGCTTAGCCAATAGCCACGCGAATTTAGGCAAAATGGAAGCTAAATCGCATTCAAGTTTACCATATTTAAGACCTAGGTATATGATACTCCCTCCGATCCTAAATATAAGCCATATAGTTTTTGGCACGGAAATATTAAGAAACACACATTTAGAAAAAATTACACCCCATTTAGATGTGATTAACCATAGGCAATTAATGTGAGCTACTAGAAGACTTTGCATAAGCTAAGAAAACATAATCGAATCACTAAAAATATTGTCCATATAAGTGGAGCAACGTCGTAAACCTTATATTATGGAATTTTTCTCAAAACACTATATGGCTTATATTTAGGACCGGAGGGAGTATTGATTATTCGTATTTGTTTTTATAATTCTATACTATCAGATCTCATTGGATAAACGGGAAAAAATATAGTCGGTGTGTCACTCAAGGGCACAACGAAATCATGAACTCGCACTGAACTAAAAGATCATAGATGCGAGATGATGTGGCAAGCGTGTCATAGTACTGCTATGTTCTACTAGATGGATCTGATGCACTTTGTTACACTATTTTCTTTCTTGGAGTCTTTTTCTATGTTTTTGGGCAGTAAAATGAAATGATGGAAGTAAAATAAGAAAAATGCTCTCAAGAGCATCAATGAAGTAGAATGAGCTTTGAAAAAAGAATAGCAGGATGTCACATCTCAGCTTCATGGTTCAACTCAAAGCAAGATATTCAAGATAAACATATGTATGCTCTGAAAACAAATGAGTCTACAAGACATCAAGCAAAAATAACAAATATTAACAAAAATATCACAATGCCATCCTGATCTTAATACATTGCACATCTGACGCAAGAGAGAACTTTAGAATTATTGTTAAGAGGATGAAAATATATTTAAGGGAAAACATGAATAAAAAGTATTAGAAATACTGAAGGGCCAACAAAATAGCACATCATCTCATTGAAAATAGTTTCAGCAAAAAAGTTAATGCCATACTTCATGAAACACTACAACTATCAAAAGGAAATATTATCGGGGATATCAATATCTCATATAGTCATATGACATCTAGCAAAAGTAGCATGGTTAACCATCAAGCTCTTGCCTTGGCAACGAATAGTAATACATGTACCAAATGTCCTAATTGGATATAATCAAGGAAGATCACCTCCAATCACATCTACCTCTAAGTACACAATGGGCATAGTCAAATATTGAGGATACTACCTAGGGTTTTTTACATGATACCAAAAGAGGTCTGATGCTGTCCAGGACTGGCGCGTGGTTGACGAGGGAGGAAATGGTGTAGCTTTCCTTCGTTCCCCGGCAACGGCGCCAGAAAATAGCTTGATGTCTACTCACGCTTCTTTTCCTGTAGACAGTGTTGGGCCTCCAAGAGCAGAGGTTTGTAGAACAGCAGCAAGTTTTTCCTTAAGTGGATCACCCAAGGTTTATCGAACTCAGGGAGGAAGAGGTCAAAGATATCCCTCTCAAGCAACCCTGCAACCACAATACAAGAAGTCTCTTGTGTCCCCAACGCACCTAATACACTTGTCAGATGTATAGGTGCACTAGTTCGGCGAAGAGATAGTGAAATACAGGTGGTATGAATATATATAAGCAGTAGTAACGGCACCAGAAAATAGCTTGCTGCTACAACTGGCGTGTGGTTGATGGTGGTAATATTGCAGGAAGTACAGATGCAGTAGAACAGTAAACAAGCGATGCAGTATTTGGGAACAAGGCCTAGGGATCATACTTTCACTAGTGGACACTCTCAACATTGATCACATAACTGAATAGATAAATGCTATACTCTACACTCTCTTGTTAGATGATGAACACCACTAATTGTGTAGGGCTACAAGAGCACCTCAATGCCGGAGTTAACAAGCTCCACAACATTCGATATTCATATTTAAATAACCTTAGATTGCATGATTGATCAACACAACTATACCAAGTACTAACATAGCATGCACACCGTCACCGACAGACTATGAAAGGAGGAATAGATCACATCAATACCATCAGTTAACTTCATAATCTACAAGAGATCACAATCATAGCATATACCAAGTACTTCATGATGCACACACTGTCAACATTACATCATGGAGGAGGAATAGACTACTTTAATAACATCACTAGAGTAGCACATAGATGAATAGTGATACAAAACTCATATGAATCTCAATCATGTAAGGCAGCTCATGAGATCATTGTATTCAAGTACATGGAAGAGAGATTAACCACATAGCTACCGGTACAGCCCTTAGCCTCGAGGGAGAACTACTCCCTCCTCATGGGAGACAGCAGCGGTGATGAAGATGGCGGTGGTGTCGATGGAGATGCCTTCCGGGGCACTTCCCCGTCCCGGCGGCGTGCCGGAACAGAGACTCATGTCCCCCAGATCTTGGCTTCGCGATGGCGGTGGCTCTGGAAGGTTTCTCGTACCGTGGCTTTTTCGTATCGATGTTTTAGGTCAGGGGGCTTCTTATAGAGGCGGAGTCGGAGGGCTGACGGAGCCGCCACACAATAGGGGGGCGCGCCCCCTGATGCTGTCCAGGACTGGCGCGTGGTTGACGAGGGAGGAAATGGTGTAGCTTTCCTTCGTTCCCCGGCAACGGCGCCAGAAAATAGCTTGATGTCTACGCACACTCCTTTTCCTGTAGACAGTGTTGGGCCTCCAAGAGCAGAGGTTTGTAGAACAGCAGCAAGTTTTCCCTTAAGTGGATCACGCAAGGTTTATCGAACTCAGGGAGGAAGAGGTCAAAGATATCCCTCTCAAGCAACCCTGCAATCACAATGCAAGAAGTCTCTTGTGTCCCCAACACACCCAGCAATACACTTGTCAGATGTATAGGTGCACTAGTTCGGCGAAGAGATAGTGAAATACCAGTAGTATGAATGTATATGAGCAGTAGTAACGGCGCCAGAAAATACTTGACTGTCTACGGCGACTGAAAATGGCTTGCTGGCGTGTAGTAGTAATATTGCAGGAAGTAGAGATGCAGCAAAACAGTAAACAAGCGATGATTGCAGTATTTGGAAACAAGGCCTAGGGATCATACTTTCACTAGTGGACACTCTCAACATTGATCACATAACTGAATAGATAAATGCTATACTCTACATTCTCTTGTTGGATGATGAACACCACTAATTGTATAGGGCTACAAGAGCACCTCAATGCCGGAGTTAACAAGCTCCACAACATTCGATATTCATATTTAAATAACTTTAGAGTGCATGATAGACCAACGCAACTATACCAAGTACTAACATAGCATGCACACTGTTACCATCACACTATGAAAGGAGGAATAGATCACATCAATAACATCGTAGTAATAGTTAACTTCATAATCTACAAGAGATCACAATCATAGCATATACCAAGTACTTCATGATGCACACACTGTCAACATTACATCATGGAGGAGGAATAGACTACTTTAATAACATCACTAGAGTAGCACATAGATGAATAGTGATACAAAACTCATATGAATCTCAATCATGTAAGGCAGCTCATGAGATCATTGTATTGAAGTACATAGGAGAGATATTAACCACATAGCTACCGGTACAACCCTTAGCCTCGATGGAGAACTACTCCCTCCTCATGGGAGACAACAGCGTTGATGAAGATGGCGGTGGTGTCGATGGAGATGCCTTCCGGGGGCAATTCCCCGTCCCGATGGCGTGCCGGAACAGAGACTTCTGTCCCCCAGATCTTGGCTTCGCGATGGCAGCGGCTCTGGAAGGTTTCTCGTACCGTGGCTTTTCCGTATCGAAGATTTAGGTCAGGGGGCTTCTTATAGGCGAAGAGGCGGAGTCGGAGGGGTTACGGAGGCGCCACACAACAGGGCGGCGCGCCCCCCTCCTGGGCCGCGCCAGCCACCTGTGTGGTGGCCCTGTGGCCCTCCTCTGGTCCCTCTCGGGTGTTCTGGAAGCTTCGTGCAATTATAAGATGCTGGGCGTTGATTTCATCCAATTCCGAGAATATTTCCTTACTAGGATTTCTGAAACCAAAAACAGCAGAAAATAGGAACTGGCACTTCGGCATCTCGTCAACAGGTTAGTTCCGGAAAATGCATAAAATCATCATAAAGTGTGAACAAAACATGTAGGTATTGTCATAAAACAAGCATGGAACATAAGAAATTATCGATACGTTGGAGACGTATCAGCATCCCTAAGCTTAGTTCCTACTCGTCCTCGAGTAGGTAAACGATAACAAAGATAATTTCTGAAGTGACATGCTACCAACATAATCATGATCATACTATTGTAAAGCATATGAGATGAATGAAGTGATTCAAAGCAATGATAAAGACAATTGTTAAACAAATGAACCATATAGCGAAAACTTTTCATGAATAGTACTTTCAAGACAAGCATCAATAAGTCTTGCATAAGAGTTAACTCATGAAGCAATAGATTCATAGTAAAGGCATTGGAGCAACACAAAGGAAGATTAAGTTTCAGCGGTTGCTTTCAACTTGTAACATGTATATCTCATGGATAGTTGTCAATGAAAAGTAATATAATAAGTGCAATATGCAAGTATGTAAGAATCAATGCACAGTTAACACAAGTGTTTGCTTCTGAGATAGAAGGAAATAGGTAAACTGACTCAACATGAAAGTAGAAGAAAGGCTTGTCGCAGAGGGAAGCATTGATTGCTATATTTGTGCTAGAGCTTTTATTTTGAAAACAAGAAACAATTTTGTCAACGGTAGTAATAAAGCATATGCATTATATAAATTATATCTTACAAGTTGCAAGCCTCATGCATAGATTACCAATAGTGCCCGCACCTCGTCCTAATTAGCTCGGATTACCTGGATTATCATTGCAATACATATGTTTTAACCAAGTATCACAAAGGGGTACCTCTATGCCGCCTGTACAAAGGTCTAAGGAGAAAGCTCGCATTGGATTTCTCGCTTTTGATTATTCTCAACTTAGACATCCATACCGGGACAACATAGACAACAGATAATGGACTCCTCTTTAATGCATAAGCATTTAGCAACAAATAATATTCTCATAAGAGATTGAGGATAGTTGTCCAAAACTGAAACTTCCACCATGGATCATGGCTTTAGTTAGCGGCCCAATGTTCTTCTCTAACAATATGCATACTCAAACCATTCAACTCATGGTAAATCGCCCTTACTTCAGACAAGACGAACATGCATAGCAACTCACATGATATTCAACAAAGGGTAGTTGATGGCGTCCCCAGGAACATGATTATCGCTCAACAAGCAACTTATAAGAGATAAAATACATAAGTACATATTCAATACCACAATAGTTTTTAGGCTATTTGTCCCATGAGCTATATATTGCAAAGACAAAGAATAGAATTTTAAAGGTAGCACTAGCACTCAAGCAATTTACTTTGGAATGGCAGAGAAATACCATGTAGTAGGTAGGTATGGTGGACACAAGTGGCATGGTTTTTGGCTCAAGGATTTGGATGCATGAGAAGTAATCCCTCTCAATACAAGGCTTAGGCTAGCAAGGTTGTTTGAAGCAAACACAAGTATGAACCAGTACAGCAAAACTTACATAAGAACATATTGCAAGCATTATAAGACTCTACATTGTCTTCCTTGTTGTTCAAACACCTTTACCAGAAAATATCTAGGCCTTAGAGAGACCAATCATGCAAACCAAATTTTAGCAAGCTCTATGTATTTCTTCACTAATAGGTGCAAAGTATATGATGCAAGAGCTTAAACATGATCTATATGAGCACAACAATTGCCAAGTATCACATTATTCAAGACATTATACCAATTACCACATGTAGCATTTTCTGTTTCCAACCATATAACAATTAATGAAGCAGTTTCAACCTTCGCCATGAAAGTTAAAAGCTAAGAACACATGTGTTCATATGAACCAGCGGAGCGTGTCTCTCTTCCACACAAGCATGAATTTATTCAAACAAAACAAAAATGAAAACAAACAGACGCTCCAAGTAAAGTACATAAGATGTGACCGAATAAAAATATAGTTTCAAGAGAAGAAACCTGATAAATTGTTGATGAAGAAGGGGATGCCTTGGGCATCCCCAAGCTTAGATGCTTGAGTCTTCTTGAAATATGCAGGGATGAACCACGGGGGCATCCCCAAGCTTAGAGCTTTCACTCTTCTTGATCATATTGTATCATCCTCCTCTATTGACCCTTGAAAACTTCCTCCACACCAAACTCAAAACAACTCATTAGAGGGTTAGTGCATAATAAAAATTCACATGTTCAGAGGTGACACAATCATTCTTAACACTTCTGGACATTGCACAAAGCTTCTGAAATTTAATGGAACAAAGAAATCCATTCAACATAGCAAAAGAGGCAATGCGAAATAAAAGGCAGAATCTATCAAAACAGAACAGTCCGTAAAGACGAATTTTATAGAGGCACCAGACTAGCTCAGATGAAAATGCTCAAATTGAATGAAAGTTGCGTACATATCTGAGGATCACTCACATAAATTGGCAGATTTTTCTGAGTTACCTACAGAGAACTCTTCCCAAATTCGTGATAGACAGAAATCTGTTTCTGCGCAGTAATCCAAATCTAGTATCAACCTTTCTATCAAAGACTTCACTTGGCACAACAATGCAATAAAATAAAGATAAGGAGAGGTTTCTACAGTAGTATCAACTTCCAAGACTCAAATATAAAACAAAAGTATATTAGTAAAATAAAAACATGGGTTATCTCCCAAGAAGTGCTTTCTTTATAGCCATTAAGATGGGCTCAGCAGTTTTAATGATGCACTCGCAAGAAATAGTAGTTGAAGCAAAAGAGAGCATCAAGAAGCAAATTCAAAACACATTTAAGTCTAACATGCTTCCTATGAAAAGGAATATTGTAAATAAACAAGTTCATGAAGAGCAAAATAACAAGCATAGGAAGATAGAACAAGTGTAGCTTCAAAAATTTCAGCACATAGAGAGATGTTTTAGTAACATGGAAATTTCTACAACCATATTTTCCTCTCCCATAATAATATCCAGTAGCATCATGAGCAAATTCAACAATATAACTATCAAATGAAACATTCTTATCATGAGCTATATGCATAAAATTATTACTCTCCACATAAGCATAATCAATTTTAGTAGTTGTAGTGGGAGCAAATTCAACAAAGTAGCTATCATTATTATTCTCATCATCAAATATAGGAGGCATATTGTAATCATAATCAAATTTATCCTCCATAACAGGCGGCACCAAAAGACCACTATCATTATAATCATTATAAATGGGAGGCAAAGTATCATCAAAGAAAATTTTCTCCTCAATGCTTGAGGGACTAAAAATATCATGCTCATCAAAACCAGCTTCCCCAAGCTTAGAATTTTCTATATCATTAGCAACAATGGTATTCAAAGTGTTCATACTAATATGTTCCATGGGTTTTTTTAATTTTCGCATCAAACCATCCATGTCTTAACTCAGGAAAAAGATTAAAAAGCTCCATGTTGCTTTCCATTATGCCAAACTAGTGATAAACAAGAAACAAAAAGATGCAATTGCAGGATCTAAAGGAAATAGCTTCGAGCACTTACAACGGTGCCGGAAAATGGCTTTGTAGCCGAGATCTGGAGTGTGAGTACCTTTTACCTTTCCTCCCCGGCAACGGCGCCAGAAAATACTTGATGCTGTCCAGGACTGGCGCGTGGTTGACGAGGGAGGAAATGGTGTAGCTTTCCTTCGTTCCCCGGCAACGGCGCCAGAAAATAGCTTGATGTCTACGCACACTCCTTTTCCTGTAGACAGTGTTGGGCCTCCAAGAGCAGAGGTTTGTAGAACAGCAGCAAGTTTTCCCTTAAGTGGATCACCCAAGGTTTATCGAACTCAGGGAGGAAGAGGTCAAAGATATCCCTCTCAAGCAACCCTGCAATCACAATGCAAGAAGTCTCTTGTGTCCCCAACACACCCAATACACTTGTCAGATGTATAGGTGCACTAGTTCGGCGAAGAGATAGTGAAATACCAGTAGTATGAATGTATATGAGCAGTAGTAACGGCGCCAGAAAATACTTGACTGTGTACGACGACAGAAAATAGCTTGCTGGCGTGCAGTAGTAATATTGCAGGAAGTAGAGATGCAGCAAAATAGTAAACAAGCGATGATTGCAGTATTTGGAAACAAGGCCTAGGGATCATACTTTCACTAGTGGACACTCTCAACATTAATCACATAACTGAATAGATAAATGCTATACTCTACACTCTCTTGTTGGATGATGAACACCACTAATTGTGTAGGGCTACAAGAGCACCTCAATGCCAGAGTTAACAAGCTCCACAACATTCGATATTCATATTTAAATAACCTTAGAGTGCATGATAGACCAACGCAACTATACCAAGTACTAACATAGCATGCACACTGTTACCATCACACTATGAAAGGAGGAATAGATCACATCAATACCATCGTAGTAATAGTTAACTTCATAATCTACAAGAGATCACAATCATAGCATATACCAAGTACTTCATGATGCACACACTGTCAACATTACATCATGGAGGAGGAATAAACTACTTTAATAACATCACTAGAGTAGCACATAGATGAATAGTGATACAAAACTCATATGAATCTCAATCATGTAAGGCAGCTCATGAGATCATTGTATTGAAGTACATAGGAGAGAGATTAACCACATAGCTACCGGTACAGCCCTTAGCCTCGATGGAGAACTACTCCCTCCTCATGGGAGACAGCAGCGTTGATGAAGATGGCGGTGGTGTCGATGGAGATGCCTTCCGGGGGCAATTCCCCGTCCCGGCGGCGTGCCGGAACAGAGACTTCTGTCCCCCAGATCTTGGCTTCACGATGGCGGCGGCTCTGGAAGGTTTCTCGTACCGTGGCTTTTCCGTATCGAAGATTTAGGTCAGGGGGCTTCTTATAGGCGAAGAGGCGGAGTCGGAGGGGTTACGGAGGCGCCACACAACAGGGCGGCGCGCCCCCCTCCTGGGCCGCGCCAGCCACCTCTGTGGTGGCCCTGTGGCCCTCCTCTGGTCCCTCTCGGGTGTTCTGGAAGCTTCGTGCAATTATAAGATGCTGGGCGTTGATTTCATCCAATTCCGAGAATATTTCCTTACTAGGATTTCTGAAACCAAAAACAGCAGAAAACAGGAACTGGCACTTCGGTATCTCGTCAATAGGTTAGTTCCGGAAAATGCATAAAATCATCATAAAGTGTGAACAAAACATGTAGGTATTGTCATAAAACAAGCATGGAACATAAGAAATTATCGATACGTTGGAGACGTATCACCCCCCTTGGGCCGCGCCAGCCCCATGTGTGGGCCCCTTGTGGCCCTCCTCTGGTCTCTCCCGGGTGTTCTGGAAGCTTCGTGGAATTATAAGATGCTGGGCGTTGATTTCGTCCAATTCCGAGAATATTTCCTTACTAGGATTTCTGAAACCAAAAACAGCAGAAAACAGGAACTGGCACTTCGGCATCTTGTCAACAGGTTAGTTCCGGAAAACACATAAACTCATCATAAAGTGTGAACAAAACATGTAAGTATTGCCATAAAACAGGCATGGAACATAAGAAATTATAGATACGTTGGAGACGTATCAGCATCCCCAAGCTTAGTTCCTACTCGTCCTCGAGTAGGTAAACGATAAAAGAATAATTTCTGAAGTGACATGCTACCAACATAATCTTGATCATACTATTGTAAAGCATATGAGATGAATGCAGCGATTCAAAGCAATGATAAGGATAATGATTAAATAACTGAATCATATAGCAAAGACTTTTCATGAATAGTACTTTCAAGACAAGCATCAATAAGTCTTGCATAAGAGTTAACTCATAAAGCAATAGATTCAAAGTAAAGGCATTGGAGCAACACAAAGGAAGATTAAGTTTCAGCGGTTGCTTTCAACTTGTAACATGTATATCTCATGGATAGTTGTCAATACAAAGTAATATAATAAGTGCAATATGCAAGTACGTAAGAATCAATGCACAGTTAACACAAGTGTTTGCTTCTAGGACAGAAGGATAGGGTAAACTGACTCAACATAAAATTAAAAGAATGGCTCTTCGAAGAGGGAAGCATCGATTGCTATGTTTGTGCTAGAGCTTTTATTTTGAAAACATAAAGAGAGCATAAAAGTAAAGTTCTGGAAGGTGTTTGTTGTTGTCAACGAATGGTAGTGGGCACTCTAACCCCCTTGCCAGACAAACCTTCAAAGAGCGGCTCCCATGAAACATTTTTATTTTTGGGTGGCACTCCTTCCAACCTTTACTTTCACAAACCATGGCTAACCGAATCCTCGGGTGCCTGCCAACAATCTTATACCATGAAGGAGTGCCTTTTTATTTTAGTTTTATTTAGATGACACTCCTCCCCACCTTTGCTTTCTCAAGCCATGGCTAACCGAATCCTCGGGTGCCGTCCAACAATCACATACCATGGAGGAGTGTCTATTTTTTTTGTAAAATCATGAAGGTTAATTAATTGGGGCTGGGAACCCCATTGCCAGCTCTTTTTGCAAAATTATTGGATAAGCGGATGAAGCCACTAGTTCATTGGTGAAAGTTGCTCAACAAGATTGAAAGATAAACACCACATACTTCCTCATGAGCTATAAAACATTGACACAAATAAGAGGTAATAACTTTTGAAGTGTTTAAAGATAGCACTCAAGCAATTTACTTTGGAATGGCGGAGAAATACCATGTAGTAGGTAGGTATGGTGGACACAAATGGCATAGTTTTTTGGCTCAAGGATTTGGATGCATGAGAAGTAATCCCTCTCAATACAAGGCTTAGGCTAGCAAGGTTGTTTGAAGCAAACACAAGTATGAACTGGTACAGCAAAACTTACATAAGAACATATTGCAAGCATTATAAGACTCTACACTGTCTTCCTTGTTGTTCAAACACCTTTACCAGAAAATATCTAGACCTTAGAGGGACCAATCATGCAAACCAAATTTTAACCAGCTCTATGTAGTTCTTCATTAATAGGTGCAAAGCATATGATGCAAGAGCTTAAACATGATCTATATGAGCACAACAATTGCCAAGTATCAAGTTATTCAAGACATCATACCAATTACCACATGTAGCATTTTCTGTTTCCAACCATATAACAATTAATGAAGCAATTTCAACCTTCGCCATGAACATTAAAAGCTAAGAACACATGTGTTCATATGAACCAGCGGAGCGTGTCTCTCTCCCACACAAGCATGAATTTATTCAAACAAAACAAAAAATAAAAACAAATAGACGCTCCAAGTAAAGTACATAAGATGTGACCGAATAAAAATATAGTTTCAAGAGAAGAAACCTGATAAATTGTTGATGAAGAAGGGGATGCCTTGGGCATCCCCAAGCTTATATGCTTGAGTCTTCTTGAAATATGCAGGGATGAACCACGGGGGCATCCCCAAGCTTAGACTTTTCACTCTTCTTAATCATATATCATCCTCCTCTCTTGACCCTTGAAAACTTCCTCCACACCAAACTCAAAACAAACTCATTAGAGGGTTAGTGCATAATCAAAAATTCACATGTTCAGAGGTGACACAATCATTCTTAACACTTCTGGACATTGCCCAAAGCTTCTGAAAGTTAATGGAACAAAGAAATCCATTCAACATAGCAAAAGAGGCAATGCGAAATAAAAGGCAGAATCTGTCAAAACAGAACAGTCCGTAAAGACGAATTTTTAAGAGGCACCAGACTTGCTCAGATGAAAATGCTCAAATTGAATGAAAGTTGCGTACATCTGAGGATCACGCACGCAAATTGGCAGATTTTTCTGAGTTACCTACAGAGAACCCTGCCCAAATTCGTGACAGACAGAAATCTGTTTCTGCGCAGTAATCCAAATCTAGTATCAACCTTTCTATCAAAGGCTTCACTTGGCACAACAATGCAATAAAATAAAGATAAGGAGAGGTTGCTACAGAAGTAACAACTTCCAAGACTCAAATATAAAATAAAAGTACTGTAGCAAAATAAAAACATGGGTTATCTCCCAAGAAATGCTTTCTTTATAGCCATTAAGATGGGCTCAGCAATTTTAATGATGCACTCGTAAGAATGAAAAGTTGAAGCAAAAGAGAGCATCAAGAAGAAAACTCAAAACACATTTAAGTCTAAACCACTTCCTATGCATAGGAATCTTGTAGATAAACAAATTCATGAAGCATAATGCAACAAGCATAGAAAGATAAAACAAGTGCAGCTTCAAGATTTTCAGCAAAAAGAGAGGTGTTTTAGTAACATGAAAATTTCTACAACCATATTTTCCTCTCTCGTAATAATATCCAGTACCATCATGAGCAAACTTAACAATATAACTATCACATAAAGCATTCTTATCATGAGTCTCATGCATAAAATTATTACTCTCCACATAAGCATAGTCACTCTTATTAATTGTAGTGGGAGCAAATTCAACAAAGTAGCTATCATTATTATTATCATCATCAAATATAGGAGGCATATTGTAATCATAATCAAATTTATCCTCCATAACAAGCGGCACCAAAAGACTACTATCATTATAATCATCATAAATAGGAGGCAAAGTATCATCAAAGTAAATTTTCTCCTCAATGCTTGGGGGACTAAAAATATCATGCTCATCAAAACCAGCTTCCCCAAGCTTAGAATTTTCCATATCATTAGCAACAATGGTGTTCAAAGTGTTCATACTAATATGTTCCATGGGTTTTTTAATTTTCGTATCAAACCATCCATGTCTTAACTCAGGAAATAGATTAAAAAGCTCCATGTTGCTTTCCATTATGCCAAACTAGTGATAAACAAGAAACAAAAAGATGCAATTGCAGGATCTAAAGGAAATAGCTTCGAGCACTTACAACGGCGCCGGAAAATAGCTTAGTAGCCGAGATCCGGAGTGTGAGTACCTTTTACCTTTCCTCCCCGGCAACGGCGCCATAAAATACTTGATGCTGTCCAGGACTGGCGCGTGGTTGACGAGGGAGGAAATGGTGTAGCTTTCATTCGTTCCCCGGCAACGGCGCCAGAAAATAGCTTGATGTCTACTCACGCTTCTTTTCCTGTAGACAGTGTTGGGCCTCCAAGAGCAGAGGTTTGTAGAACAGCAGCAAGTTTTCCCTTAAGTGGATCACCCAAGGTTTATCGAACTCAGGGAGGAAGAGGTCAAAGATATCCCTCTCAAGCAACCCTGCAACCACAATATAAGAAGTCTCTTGTGTCCCCAACACACCTAATACACTTGTCAGATGTATAGGTGCACTAGTTCGGCGAAGAGATAGTGAAATACAGGTGGTATGAATATATATGAGCAGTAGTAACGGCACCAGAAAATAGCTTGCTGCTACAACTGGCGTGTGGTTGATGGTGGTAATATTGCAGGAAGTACAGATGCAGTAGAACAGTAAACAAGCGATGATTGCAATATTTGGAAACAAGGCCTAGGGATCATACTTTCACTAGTGGACACTCTCAACATTGATCACATAACTGAATAGATAAATGCTATACTCTACACTCTCTTGTTGGATGATGAACACCACTAATTGTGTAGGCTACAAGAGCACCTCAATGCCGGAGTTAACAAGCTCCACAACATTCGATATTCATATTTAAATAACCTTAGAGTGCATGATTGATCAACACAACTATACCAAGTACTAACATAGCATGCACACCGTCACCGACATACTATGAAAGGAGGAATAGATCACATCAATACCATAATAGTAATAGTTAACTTCATAATCTACAAGAGATCACAATCATAGCATATACCAAGTACGTCATGATGCACACACTATCAACATTACATCATGGAGGAGGAATAGACTACTTTAATAACATCACTAGAGTAGCACATAGATGAATAGTGATACAAAACTCATATGAATCTCAATCATGTAAGGCAGCTCATGAGATAATTGTATTGAAGTACATGGAAGAGAGATTAACCACATAGCTACCGGTACAGCCCTTAGCCTCGAGGGAGAACTACTCCCTCCTCATGGGAGATAGCAGCGGTGATGAAGATGGCGGTGGTGTCGATGGAGATGCCTTCCGGGGGCACTTCCCCGTCCCGGCGGCGTGCCGGAACAGAGACTCCTGTCCCCCAGATCTTGGCTTCGCGATGGCGGCGGCTCTGGAAGGTTTCTCGTACCGTGGCTTTTTCGTATCGATGTTTTAGGTCAGGGGGCTTCTTATAGGCGAAGAGGTGGAGTCGGAGGGCTGACGGAGCCGCCACACAATAGGGGGGCGCACCCCCCCTTGGGCCGCGCCAGCCCCATGTGTGGGCCCCCTGTGGCCCTCCTCTGGTCTCTCCCGGGTGTTCTGGAAGCTTCGTGGAATTATAAGATGCTGGGCGTTGATTTCGTCCAATTCCGAGAATATTTCCTTACTAGGATTTCTGAAACCAAAAACAGCAGAAAACAGGAACTGGCACTTCGGCATCTTATCAACAGGTTAGTTCCGGAAAACACATAAAATCATCATAAAGTGTGAACAAAACATGTAAGTATTATCATAAAACAAGCATGGAACATACGAAATTATAGATACGTTGGATATGTATCAAGGTCACAGACAAAACTAAGCCAGTGGCATTCATGCAGACGTTGTGAATCAATAGAAACACACATATATGAGTAACTTCGATAGCGAAAAGATCTCGAAACTTGTTGAAACACAAGTAACATATAGGGAGTCCAACAAAGACTAAGATTGATATTTAGCGAAGATCAATGTTTCAAAAAATATGGCAACTACCAAACAATCCTCATCTCCTTTTAGCCATGACCATGGCCACATCGAAACAGCGCCAAAGGCAGTGACTTTTCCTATCTAAACCATCCTAAATAAACAAGGTTTAAGTATCCACAACAAAGGGCTTCCATAAGGGGACAAAAATCTAAGACTTTGGTAGCAATTAAAATATGTAAAATATAATACAGTTTTATTTGTGCCCGAACATACCTTTTGTTGAATAAAAAAATATGTTGCATATGTGCGTGTCTGGAACCAAGAAAAGAAACCATAGTTTGTGACTCACTTCGCAATAAAAGACTATTGTGTTGTACAGATGTGATAATGTAGAGCTAGTGAATTTCATTTGTCTTGAAAGCAATTAATCATTGTGAAAGTTCAATGTCGGTAATCTAGAGGTGGGTGAATAGGTTCTACACATTTTTTCTTGACTTCATTGCAATTTTAGGCTATGCAGATAAATAAAGTGGCCTAATGCAAACTAAGTGGAGCACCCTATATGGCAAAATACATATATAAAGAAATTCAAACTCAATGGTTATCACAAATTAAATAAGTGGAAAGAAGTAACCGAAACACGTGGAGAAGACGATGTATCCTGATGTTCACTTCCTTGAGGGAAAGTGTGGTGACCCTGCATACCACTGCATATTGTAGTATGCCAGTCGTTGATATAACATTCACGAAGTACCATTCCGCAAATATTACATCCCTCAGAGTAGTACAACAGAACATAGCAGGTCCATAACTCATTCATTTATTATTACAAGCATAATGTACATATCATCTCGGAGCTCCTCTTGGGTCCTAAGAGGGATACTCCTGGGTTCGAGGCGAACCCATCTTAGCTTACAATATAGAAGTCTTACTAGGTGATACATTTATTCCCACGAGCATTTAAGTACTAAGAGTTCGTACTGCTCGGATACTAGCACTACTAGGTAGGTCTACACGTGCTCTCCTCCGGAACCCTTCCCGGTTCCGTAGACTATGAGGTAGTCTACTCCTTCGACACCTCCAGAGAGGTCTGGTTCTTCATAGCCGATGATGTCAGCTCCTTCAGGGTTGTCGTTGTCCTCCTCCAGATGGTTCAGACAATCTAAGCAGGGGATTTAAGAGTGGTATGAGTACGAGCGTACTCAACAAGTTCATTATAGAAAAGAGGTGTTTAATGCACTAGCTACGATATTAGACCAGAAAGTCTAATACCAATGCAAGTTTTGATAAACATTTCTTCAAGAGGTTGCTTTTATTTCAAAGAACTATGTCCGTCAGCCTTCACCGGTTTACTAGAACTTCATGGAGCTCCTTTCCGGCAGCGTTCACAGTTCCAAATCCCGGAACAGGGAGTGACAGGTCACGATTCATTACACTGTGCAGAGGTGTGTTGATTTACCCATAAGAGATCTTAACCTTGGTGCCAACCGGGCAGCTTTCCCGTCCACACTTCCTTCGGTGTGAGGCCCGGTATAAGGTCATAGCCAATCATATTCCTCCGCTACCTCGCACACCCACCCTTTGTTGCAAACCCCGACCCTGGGTCCTCGCCGGTCCTCTTACACCAATTAAGGATGGACCCCGACCACGACGACAGTCTGGGACTCGTTAACCAAACTCATTCGCCGGTAGCTGCAACCCATCATAGACCACATTACCGTGGGGAATTAGAAGGGGATCCCCACCCACCAATTGTTCCGCAAGAAGCAACCGCTACGGTAAGCAACAACAATACCGTGGAGAATTAGAAGGGGCTCCCCACCCTCCAATTGCTCCGCAAGATACAACTGTTGGAGATATGCCCAAGAGGCAATAATAAAAGTGGTTATTATATATCTTTATGTTTATGATAAATGTTTATATACCATGCTATAATTGTATTAACCGAAACATTGATACATGTGTGATATGTAAACAACAAAGAGTCCCTAGTATGCCTCTTAACTAGCTTGTTGATTAATGGATGATTAGTTTCATAATCATGAACATTGGATGTTATTAATAACAAGGTTATATCATTGTATGAATGATGTAATGGACACACCCAATTAAGCGTAGCATAAGATCACGTCATTAAGTTTTTTGCTATAAGCTTTCGATATATAGTTACCTAGTCCTTATGACCATGAGATCATATAAATCACTTATACCGGAAAGGTACTTTGATTACATCAAACGCCACTGCGTAAATGGGTGGTTATAAAGGTGGGATTAAGTATCCGGAAAGTATGAGTTGAAGCATATGGATCAACAGTGGGATTTGTCCATCCCGATGACGGATAGATATACTCTGGGCCCTCTCGGTGGAATGTCGTCTAATGTCTTGCAAGCGTATGAATAAGTTCATAAGAGACCACATACCACGGTACGAGTAAAGACTACTTGTCAGGAGACGAGGTTGAACAAGGTATAGAGTGATACCGATGATCAAACCTCGGATAAGTAAAATATCGCGTGACAAAGGGAATTGGTATCGTATGTGAATGGTTCATTCGATCACTAAAGTCATCGTTGAATATGTGGGAGCCATTATGGATCTCCAGATCCCGCTATTGGTTATTGGTCGGAGAGAGTACTCAACCATTTCCGCATAGTTCGCGAACCGTAGGGTGACACACTTAAGGTTTGATGTTTAAATGGTAGAACTTGAATATGGAATGGAGTTCGAAGATTTGTTCAAAGTCCCGGATGAGATCCCGGACATCACGAGGAGTCCTGGAATGGTCCGGAGAATAAGATTCATATATAGGAAGTCACTTTATAAGATTTAAAATGATCCGGAAGGTTCTACGGAAGGTTCTAGAAGGTTCTAGAAAAGTCCGAAAGAAAACACTAAGGAAGGCGGAGTCCCGGAGAGACTCCACCTCCCATGGCCGGCCAACCCTAGGAGGGAGGAGTCCACCTTGGGCTCCACCAAGGTGGCTGGCCACCCCCTCCCAAGGGAAGGTGGGAATCCCACCTCTAGTGGGAGTCCTAGCTTGGGTAGGTTTCATGTCATACTAGACCATAAAAGCGCGCTTTGCCGCGCCCGTCCATCGTAAGAGAAATGGCTGGAAGATGTTGAACGGGTAAGATATTTGATTAAAATTGAATATCTTAGGTACAACGCCATGATAGAGGTGAAAGAGCATATTTTTTATAAGTTATAATTGATCCACTAATATAAAGACTTTTCTTTTGAATATTCTCTAATATCACTAATTATACAGAAGAGTGCTAGATTTGGAAACACCTCACTTCTCACAGTTATGTCACTTTAAACATATGGTATGAATGAATCAGTGATTCTAAGCAAACTCACCGAACCTTGGTACAAATATTTTTTAAGGGTGAAGAATAAACAACAATGTAAATTAGATCACACGATCAAATAAATGAGCCAATAATCAACAGCACAGACTTATATTGGGCGTTTGACTGTATATCTTTGCAATATAGTTCTCGGCCTTCACAATTTAAAGGAGGCTCGGTTGCAAAAAATATTTAGGGAAACCCATTGTAACATATAAATCAGATCTAAACTACCCAAGTGTACTCCCATTCAATAAAATACCAAAGCACTCCTTTACAAGCATATTTTTCCTACCTCTAATGGGACCTGGCATACATGGACAATGATGCATACAGTGAGGAGAGCTATATGTTTATCAATTCAAGAAGACAATGGTCTATTCAAAGTTCATCCTGAAAACACGGTAGTACTACATAATAATGAATAAAATATCTCTAAGAAGCTTGTTCTTGCTGACTTTGAATATGCTCATACACAATCAATGAATGGTCTGAAATAGAGCTATTGCTCCATAACCGCTTCCCAAATCTATTCTTTAAATTCTCAATGAGGGTGCAAACAGCTACTCATCAGCAACACAAACTGTATCTCGCCTCTACATGAAAACAGTTCGGCCCAAGCCTCTGCCTATTGTTGCCCGCGAAACCTAGATCACACCTGGACAGCTGCAAAAATGGTTAGACTACTTCTCTATGTAGAATCATGGGTAGTATACCTGGGGCGTGCTGAAGTAGTTAATATTACAGATTATAGTACTTAAATATATATGCGCTGAAGTGCACTAATTTTAGTATTTCACCAGTTCTTAAAAGGGAAACAATCTTTTAAAAAGGCTAAAAAGGTAACCACTGACTTGCGATGCAAGACAATATATAACTATTGTTCAGAAGAAAACGGGTAATCACAAAATACTAAATACGGTCTTGGCATCTGGATTAGTTTCCCTGAATAGAAAATAAATAAATTTGTGTATTCGTAGTCAATTAGTCTTCTCTAAGATGGCTTCTTAATATCTTTCCAAGCCATTGATTCCCTGAGTTCATTCAGAAATATTTTCACTACAATCATTCTAATGCTAAAATTTTAAAATTGTAGAGTTGTGTGTCTTTCTTGGGACCGAAAGGTTGCATCGTGATATTTATCCTTATGCACAACACAACAGAAGGATAAGAAACACACCTAGAGTATTGCTTAGAATTTAGTGGCCGTAGCAAATCGAGTGTCCTCTTAATTTAAGTGAACACCAGCATGTGCACATTAAGCTTATCAGAAACTGGACAAATTTATTAACAAGTTAAATATTCATGCTACTAATCACATCACAAACCAATAGGGAACTATATTGATGAATCAAAACTATACTTGAGGAGGGAAAACGAAGAAGTGCACTGTTGCTACTGCAGTATGTTCCCTTTTGCAATTGGCACTTGCTCCAAATTGTGTGGGACTTAACAAGAACAGAGGATTGATTTGCTGACTGTGACATCCACCAAAGGGTTGTGTTATCTACCAAAGGGTTGCTTCCTACTGAATTCTTCATGGCCAGATTTGGTTTGGTACTGGATGTTGACTTTTCCCCGTGTAGTATCTTTAGAACAGCGCACCATGCACTCTCTGCAAAATGGCTACATCAATTAGGGAAGCCACCATAGATCTAGGAATATTACCACCAATAGCATTACTTATGTTAGTTCTTAAATCTGCAAAGGGAGTAGCCCAAAACAGGAGGAAACAAGTAAAAAAATTATAACATAGAAAATGTAAATTTTGCTCTGACGTACAATTTTGATTGTTCAACTTCCATCTTATGGTTTATGCATTGTGCCATTTTAAAAGGAGTAAATATCACTACAGCTCTATTCTTGAGGTACTTAGCAAGGAAACAAATTTACCATTTCAGAAGCTCTAATAGCTAGCAGCGATAAACATAAGAAACATAGGCAACGAAGTAAGCCAACTTTGCGATCAACCAACACACTTCGACAACTCTCGTGATGCATCCGACCATGCAAGTTTTGCTCAAGGCAACAAGAAAGCAGCCTTCGAGACCTACTACCTACATGATCTGAATTGTTTTCTCCGACCGTTTCCTCTTTAGTCTTTGATGTTCATGCACTCAGTTCTTGTCTCCGGCCGTTTCCTCTTTAGTATCTTCGGTACAGTGCAGGATGCACTTTCTGCAAACGGGTACATGAAGTCTATGGGCACCATAACCATATCACTGTTATCCATCAATCATAGTACTTTAGTAAAATAATACTTAACTTCACTACAGGGGTAGCACATAATTCAGTGAACCAAGCAAACAATCTTAAATATTAGCAAGGTTTCTTCCAACTTTTCACACAACAAGAGCAAATACAGGAAAAAACACAACCTATTCAAAGGAGGTTTATATTATACACCATTTTGATTGGATTAGTTGGTCATCTTCTGGGACAACATGTCTCTGTTTCGCAAGTGATGAACCTTCTTAATTACTTTGTACTGCAGAAAATTCTCTCCTAACCCACAGTCGATCTCTTCCAACGTTCTGCCGTTTTAAAACAAGAAGATATCAAGACAAAAGGAGATTTGTTCTTAGATCAAAGTAACATGCATGTAACATAGTCAACTATTTGGCAGGAATCAGGTTAATAAATCTCCATCAAATAATCAACTTATGGCCTTATACCAAGTGGCACGATCCATCTATCTTCACAGAGTGACTATGAATAATAACAAATGCTTATGCATTTAAAAGTCTTATTAATCACATAACTTAAACTTCGCCATCCCAAATCGAGTATATCTGAACGTGAATGAAACTACCTTAGTGTCATGTTCAAGCTAGCAGTTATATGATGCTCCAAATGCTTATGCAGGATCCAAACTAAAATCGGTGGGAGTTTGCTATATAGGACAAAAGAAACTCGATCTCGTAGTTATGGCTTTCTTGAATGAATAAGTGGCTCATCTAATGCTTATACATCCGAGGATCTGTGCAAAGTTGTCAGTTGAACTCTATACGCAACATGAGTTGTAGATTGAATATCTAACTAATAATAAGTTATCTACCTGATTGAAAGAAATTAGCAACACTACTTTTCCAGCAACATTGACATGGTCTAAAGAATAATCTTATCACCTAAAGGAATTTCCACATGTTGTACAATTGCCCTCTGCGTGGCATTGCGTCGGAGGTCGAACATCTCCGATGCTTGTCTACATAGCGGCCTCCTAGCGAACCCCAACGTCAATCAATCCACCATCGTTAAGAGTAAACCCAAAAACTCACAATTTGCGAGCAATATTAGAGGTGTGGTAGTTGATTTACCTTCATCGTGGCGACATGGCAGACTGGATTTGACGCTTCGCCTGCATCAACTTCTCAAGGAGGCCTACATACTGAGAGAGAAAAAAGAGAGCAAAGCGGATCGAAATCAATTGGATTTTGGAGACAAATCTATGTCAGAAACCGCATAAGAGGAATCAAGCGAACACATCACCTTACATCCTGCCACAGAATCCAGCCCAGTAGAGCAATTCGCACTTGTGAACCCAACAATTCCTGAGTTCCTGAGTTTGACATCAAAGATTAGAAAACACCAATGGAGCGGGTCAACCACAAAATTCACCGTAGGCAAGAGCCATGGCTGCTGAAGGGATGACGGGTTTCGGCCAGAACCATATATGGAGGAGAGCGGGAAGTAACGTACCTCAACTCCGAGAAACAGTAACGGAAGGGAGACCGCTGACCTTCCTCGTCATTACTCCGTCGTTATCAGTCAGACCATTCGTCGCTCTGAAACGAAGGAAGAGATGCAGGGAAGGAGACAACGATGCCGTAATAACATGAAAAGAAGGTGAACGGGAGGTCTAAAACCCACTTATTGGAGCAGTGGCCCATGAAGCAAATTAGCAGATTCAGGATCAATCGGCCCAGTTCACGAGAAGACCTCCAGATCCATCTCTGGAGTAGAAGCCCGATAATGGGGAGCCAGAGGAGGAATGCATAATTGGACGGGTAAGAAGTTTTAGCGAAGCGGAGTGGGACGAGCGACGATCTGAGACGTCTGGTAGCAAGATCGGACGGCTGACGACCTAGAATCACTGTGGTGAGGCCTAAGCAGTTCCATTTTACTGTTAACTAATGGAAGGTTTTGGTTTGGGGTCTTATTCGAAGACTTGTAGACCAACTCTTGGGTGTTCCACCTATATAATGAGGGCCAAGGGGAGGGGGCCGGCCACCCTAACACCACAAGGTGGCCGCACCCCTTAAGTGGCCGGCGCCTCCTTCTCCCCAAACCCTAGCCGCCCTACTCCTCCTTCTCTCCCGCACGCTTAGCGAAGCTCCGCCGGGTTTCTCCACCACCACCGCCACCACGCCGTCATGCTGCCGGATTCAAGAGGAGCTACTACTTCCGCTGCCCGCTGGAACGGGGAGGTGGACGTCGACTTCATCAACACCGAATGTGTGACCGAGTACGGAGGTGCTGCCCGTTCGTGGCGCCGTGATCAAGATCTTCTACGCGCTTTTGCAAGCGGCAAGTGAACGTCTACCGCAGCAACAAAAGCCTCATCTTGTAGGCTTTGGAACTCTTCAAAGGTGAGTCTTGATCATCCCCTCGTTGCTACCGTCTTCTAGATTGCATCTTGGTTTGGATTGCGTGTTCGCGGTAGGAAATTTTTTGTTTTCTATGCAACGAATCCCTACAGTGGTATCAGAGCCGTGTCTATGCATAGATGGTTGCACGAGTAGAACACAATGGTTTTGTGGGCGTCGATGCTCTTGTTGTCTTTAGTTTGAGTACTTTGCATCTTTGTGGCATAGTGGGATGAAGCGGCTCGGACTAACTTTACATGACCGCGTTCATGAGACTTGTTCCTTGTTCGACATGCAACTTGTATTGCATAAGAGGCTTTGCGGGTGTCTGTCTCTCCTACTATAGTGAAGATTCAATTTACTCTTCTATTGACAACATTAGTATCACTGTTGTGGTTCATGTTCGTAGGTAGATTAGATCTCTCTCGAAAACCCTAAACCACGTAAAATATGCAAACCAAATTAGAGACGTCTAACTTGTTTTTGCAGGGTTTGGTGATGTGATATGGCCATAATGTGATGATGAATATGTATGAGATGATCATTATTGTATTGTGGCAACCGGCAGGAGCCTTATGGTTGTCTTTAAATTTCATGTTGAGTAATATTTCAAAGTAGTTGTAATAGTTGCTACATGGAGGACAATCATGAAGACGGCGCCATTGACCTTGACGCTACGCCGACGATGATGGAGATCATACCCGAAGATGATGGAGATTATGTCCGTGCTTTGGAGATGAAGATCAAAGGCGCAAAGACAAAAGGGCCATATCATATCACATATGAACTGCATGTGATGTTAATCCTTTTATGCATCTTATTTTGCTTAGATCGCGACGGTAGCATTATAAGATGATCCCTCACTAAAATCTCAAGATAATAAAGTGTTCATCCTTAGTAGCACCGTTGCCAAGACTTGTCGTTTCGAAGCATCTCGTGATGATCGGGTGTGATAGAATCAACAAGTGCATACAACGGGTGCAAGAAAGTTTTGCACATGCGGATACTAAGGTGGCCTTGACGAGCCTAGCATGTACAGACATGGTCTCGGAACACGTGATACCGAAAGGTAGAGCATGAATCATATGGTTGATATGATGAACAATTTGAGTGTTCGCCATTGAAATTACACCTTGTCTCGTGATGATCGGACTTAGGTGTGGTGGATTTGGTTCGTGTGATCACTAAGACAATGCGAGGGATATTGTTTTAAGTGGGAGTTCACCTAGATTTTTAATTATGTTGAATTAAAATTTGAACTCAATTTGTCATAAACTTAGTCTAAACTTTTGCAAATATATGTCGTAGAGATGGCGTCCTGTCAACACCCGGATTTTTAAGTCCGAATGCCTATTATGTCATACATCGCAATCCCAGGAATATTGTTGTTGCGAGGCATAATAGTTAAGTATCACAGTCATCATTCATTACAATCCATAATGTCTTACAACTTGGAATCACATCATCCATATTACACGGATAGTTGATCTATTGATCAACGAACAAACACAAGTTCATAGCGGAAGCGTAAGATACAAGGACTCTCTAGTCCACAGGCCAACGCTTGACGTCGGAAGACTCCTAGTTGTCGTAGGCGTCCTGCTGGTCATCTCCTTGTTCATCTTCATACTCTGGCCATTTGAATAGCCAGGGACAAAGCCGTGAGTACTTTAAGTACTCGCAAACTAATACTAATGTAAGTGCTAGACATTCTAGTAAGGTTTGCTAAGCTCTAGTTTATTTGCATAAAGCCAGTTTTAGTTCACAAGTATTTGAGAAAAGCTTATTCACATGCTAACTAACTCAAGTGGGAACATTAGTGTCATTCCCACCATTCAAGTGGTGATTTCAATTCAATTCACCACAAGTCATTTCACCATCTTCTTTCAACATCATTTTCAAATATATGACATCGGAAACTGTATGGCCTTTCCAACCGTCCGTAACCGTGGATGCGGCTATTCGAATAGATTGACACTCTGCAGAGGTTGCACACTTGTGCCACAACATTTGATTTCATCCGTCGGGATTACCCCGAATCATCGTAACACAGTACGCGGATCATCAACCATAACCTTTCACTTACAAATCCTAGTATGAGCACCTCTCCCCATGAGCTTGGCCTCCCAGTGAAGACCAACTGTCAACCTGGGAACTGCACAGGGCTTGGCCGTACAATTCATCTCAATTTCACATCATTTCTCTTTGTCATATTCACCTTCAAAAATCATTCAATGGAATGCATCATCATTCCAAGGTTTCAAAATTCATTTCAAGTCACATTGTTCCCATCTAGAGTAGTCAAGTTTTATTCATTAGCACTAGCTCTAAATCATGAGGGGTGCTATCTTGCTTTGCTTGATTGCGACTACTTCACTACTCTAGTAACCATTCTTTACTTTGACCAAAGTTAACTATAAAAGTAACTCTTGGAAAACAACAAGTAAAACTTGTAAAGTATAAGCTTGGGATAGGCTTATGTAAGAAAAGATAAGATTTATGGTGCCTTGCCCCAAAGGGGCTTTGCACTTTGCAAGAATATTAGCTTGCCTTGGTAGTTCTCAAAATTCTCCTCCTCCTCCTCTTGGTAGCAACCTTCTTCTTCCGTGTACTCTCCGGTGCTAGCGTCTAAATTTGAATATGAGTATAATTACTCACTAATTCAATGGCTATTCCATGTATCACATAGAAACACACAAACTATTCTATGCACACAAATAATCTAATTAGGGTGCATGGGTTGTGTTGCTTGAGGAGAATTTACTTCCTTTTATTTAATATGTAAATGATAGTTTCCATAGGGTTCTTGAGAAATAATTTCCTCTCATTGAAATCTTCTTAAGATTTAATTTCTCAAACTATCATATATGAACTTATATTGACCTAAGTCAAAGGTTCATCATCCTCATTTGAGAAAATGATTTAAATGAGGTAGACCACCTCATACCATTTAACAATGCTACATATGATTTAAATCTCCAAGTAATTCATATAAGTGAGTTTGGCCAGGGGTCCAAACATCACATGAATTCATTTGAGACAAGGTTTAAATGAAGTATAAGACTTCATATAATTTACTTAATAGTTTTGGACAATATCAACTACATAAACTAGCCATATTGTCCATTAATTAAACTAGGGCATGATCATGCAAAGTGACCATACCATTTTATTGCATAAACAATTAGTGTAAGTCAAATGTGAGCTATTAGAGTTGGAATTAACTTAATATCTATTTTGGTTGATTTTTAATAATTATTTAAATAGAGCAAAGTCCTTGTCTTCTTCTTTTTATAAGATTAATTCTACAGCAAGTTTGGTCATGGGACCAGTGGCATTCTGTAGATATTTTCCATAGCTTTCCAACCATATAAAATTCATTGAATTTGGTTAAGCCAATTTGAATCTATGGATTTTCAAAGTTTGGGCAGTATTGAAATTATTTGGAATTGTTTAAATGAAGTTTGAATTAAAAGGGCCAGCGGGAAACTAAACTGGGCCAGATTCGAATTAAAACGGCCCAGTCCAGCCCACCATGGTCCAGAGACGCGCGGCGCGCTGACAGGGTGGGGTCCGCGCGTCAGTGACTCAGCGTCACCGAAGCGGTACGCTTTAAACAGAGGCGTTGGATTAGAATCTAATCCAACTGCGCTCGTTCATCGTCGTCGCCGGCGAGAGACCGAGGGTCTGGCGGCGAGCCTAGGGGGTCGGAGAGCTCACCGTGGCTCCAGCGACGGTGGGCAGTATGCTCGACGAAGTGGTGGACGACGGCGAAGCTCCAGGTACCGGCGGCTCGTCCTGGGGTGGCTCCAATCGTCGGCGAGCTTCCGCGGCGGCGTGCGGCAGTGAGGTAGAAATTGGGCGGCTCTGGTGGTCAATGTGGAGCGGCGAGGTGGCTGGGAGATCAAGGAAGGAGAGGGAGGAGTGGTGGTGTGAAGGAATCGTCGAGGCGATGCCTCCTTTTATAGGCGAGCGAGTGCCCGAGGTGCTGCGGCGACTCGACAAGGGCGCGGCGTCTCCGGCGGTCTAGCGAGCTAGGCGAGGGCGCGGTGGTGTTCCTGGCGTCACGGTGGTCCTCTGGGTGGCGACAAGTAGGGTAGGCGGTGCCTAACGCGGTTGGGGCGTCGCGGGTTCTGGTGCGTCTACGGCGGCTTTTCTTCTCCGTCTCCGGCGGCGGTGGCCACGGGTCGTGGTCGCGCGCGTGTCTGCAAGCGTCGTGGCGACGCGGCGATGCTCAACCTGCAGCTAGGTGGTCCAGGGCGTGCGTGAGGTGGCCAGGCGAGAGGTGGCCAGGGCGTGTCCACGCGCGTGCATGCGCGACGTCGTCGGCATGGCTGGCCGTTCTGGGCGCGCGTCGTCCGGCGGCTGTCGACGTCCTCCTCGACAATGGCGTGCATAGGCAGGGGCAGGGGTGCGAGGTGGCGCGATGGTGCATGGTGGCCAGGTCTGGCGACGAAGGAAGAGAGGGGAGGGGCATGCACGTGCCCATGGCCGGCATGGCCATGGCTATGCCATGTGTGCCCTCCCTCTTAGGGTTACTATGTTGCATTTAGTGTGAGAGGGGGCAAGGGGACCAGATAGGGTAGTTTGGGGTAGATTAGGGTGGAATAGAACACTATTTGGAATAGTGTGTAATAGTTCCATTTTTGTAATTTGCCAAATTTGTCCAAATTTGATTTAATTCAAATAGTTGCAAGTTTTGAATTGTTAGTGTCTCATTGAGTTAGAAATGATCAGAGGTGGTGAGGTGTGGTGGTGGCATTGTTGAATTCAAAGTTTTGCAAAAATGGCTAAGTGTGAGATTGTTGCATATGTTAAAATGTTGCAACTTTGGTTGAGCATAGCTAAGGATCAAGAAAGAATTTGGCATGGTGATCTTTACAAAAAGTGTTCACCTTGATGTTGACTTGGATGTGGTGCAAAGAGTTAGCAAGGTTTGGTTTGAGAAAATTGAATTGCAATGGCTCAAAGTAGTGATCAGACTATAATTGGCAGTTTTGACCATTATCATATGTGAGCAAGTTTTGTATTTGAAATCCATTTGATTTGTGATTCTTTGATTCCAAAAGTTGTAATAAGTGTTTAGAAACATTATTCAACTAATGGTGAAGACCAAATTGGTCTAGGGTCAAAATTTATAAAAATGCCATAGGGCATATGTGAGGGTTTTTAGGGTTTTGCACTTATTTGATTTTCTCCCTCTTTTGGATTTATTTGGTTTGTGATCTTCTCATGATCACATTAGGGTTTTAGGGTTTATCATATACACATAATAACAATCATCATGGCATATCAATCAAATGCACAAGTCCTATGCATGGCACTATATGCAATTTAAAAAGTTTTTGTTGGTTTGAAATTTTGCTATCTGGAATTCTTCTAACTTTATTTTATTGAAATTTGGGATGTTACAAACCCTTCCCCCTTACAAAAGATCTCGTCCCGAGATCGAAAAGAAAGTTAGGTACTAAAGAGATCTGGGTACTCCTTCTTCATGAAGTTTTCGCGTTCCCATGTGGCTTCATCCTCGGTATGATTGCTCCACTGTATCTTCAGAAACTTGATGCTTCGGGTGCGGGTGGTTCGGTAAGCTTCCTCCAGGATGCGAATCGGCACTTCGCGGTAAGTCAAGTCCTTGTTGATATCCACCGATCGGTGATCGATGTTCTTGAACACTTCGGTCTTCTCTGGGACTTCAAGGCACTTCCGGAGGAGTGAGATATGAAACACGTCGTGCACAGCCGACATCTCTTCAGGTAGCTCCAGTTGATAAGATACTTCTCCTCGGCGGCTGAGGACTTTGAAGGGTCCGACATATCGGGGTGCGAGCTTTCCTTTCAGCTGGAATCTCTGCATTCCTTTCAAGGGGGATACCTTGAGATAGACGAAGTCTCCGATCTCGAAGGTCATCTCCCGACGTCTCTTGTCGGCGTAGCTCTTCTGTCTTGATTGCGCAGTCTTGAGGTACTCGCGAATCTTGTGGACTTTCTCTTTGGCTTCACGAAGAACATCTGGGCCAAAGACTTGGCTTGCTCCGACTTCCGACCAGTTCAGGGGGGTACGGCATTTCCTTCCGTACAAGGCTTCAAAGGGGGCCATCTGTAGGCTAGCTTGGTAGCTGTTGTTGTAAGAGAATTCTGCGTAAGGTAGGCAATCTTCCCACTTAGATCCATATTCCAATACACATGCTCTCAGCATGTCCTCCAGTATCTGGTTGACTCTCTCAGTCTGTCCGTCAGTCTGAGGGTGATAGGCGGTGCTGAAATTCAGACGGGTGCCTAGTTCTTCATGCACTTTCTGCCAGAATCTTGAGGTGAACTGTGATCCTCTATCTGACACTATCGACTTCGGGGTTCCGTGCAGGGCGACTATTCTGGAGATGTATAGTTCAGCTAACTTTGGGCCTTGGTAAGTGGTCTTGATGGCGATGAAATGGGCGACTTTGGTCAATCTATCGACAACTACCCATATTGAATCATTGCCTTTGCTGGATTTAGGCAGTCCGGTGATAAAGTCCATTCCTACGGAGTCCCATTTCCATTCTGGAATCTGGAGGGGTTGTAACAGTCCAGCGGGTCGTTGATGTTCTGCCTTGACTCTCTGACAGATGTCACACTTGGCGATGTAGCTGCCGATTTCTCTCTTCATTCCATGCCACCAGAATTGCTCCTTCAAGTCTTGATACATCTTGGTACCTCCGGGGTGGATTGATTAAAGGGTGTCATGGGCTTCTTGCAGGATGACTTGCTTCAAGTCTGAGTCCGATGGTACGCAGAGACGTTCTTTGTACCAAAGAACTCCGGCTTCATCTACGGTGAATCCGGGGGCTTTTCCTGCGGCTATCTGTTTCTTGATTCCGTCAATGCTAGCGTTGTCCTTCTGGGCTTCCTTGATTTGGCTAACCAAGGTGGGTTGCAGTTCTATGCTAGCTAGGAATCCTTCACTAACAAGTTCAAGTCTGAACTGTTCAAACTCTTGATGCAAGCTGGGCTGTTCAGTTGCGAGCATGGAGTTCAACTGACACGGCAGTCGACTCAAAGCATCCGCTACCACATTGGCCTTGCCGTGGTGGTAGTGAATCTCCATGTCATAATCCTTGATCAATTCGATCCATCAGCGTTGTCTCATGTTCAGCTCCTTCTGGGTGAAGATATATTTGAGGCTCTTGTGGTCGGAGTAGATCTCGCATCGATTACCCATGAGGTAATGACGCCAAACTTTCAAGGCTAAGACCACGGCTGCAAGCTCTAGGTCATGGGATGGGTAGTTCTGTTCATGTTGCTTTAGCTGTCTTGAAAGGTAGGATACAACCTTGCCTTCTTGCATAAGTACACATCCAAGACCAGTCTTGGAGGCGTCGCAATATATGTCAAAGGGCTTTGCGATATCTGGCATGATCAGGATTGGGGCTGTTGTCAGTCTACTCTTGAGCTGTTGAAAGCTCTCTTCACATTTATCGGTCCACTCAAACTTTCTGTCCTTCTTCAACAATTGGGTCATTGGTCGAGCGATGCTCGAAAAGCCTTCTACAAATCTGCGGTAATATCCGGCTAATCCAAGAAAAGCGCGGACCTCGGTTTGGGTGGTTGGGGCTTGCCATTCCATGACAGTTTTGATTTTGGCGGGATCTACGGCAATTCCTCCTGCAGACAAGATGTGTCCCAGGAATCCAACTTCTTCCAACCAAAACTCACACTTGCTGAACTTGGCGTACAACTGGTGATGCCTAAGGGTTTCTAGGACAGTCTCCAAATGCTGTTCATGTTCCTCTTCGGACTTGGAGTACACAAGGATGTCGTCGATGAAGACAACGACAAACTTGTCCAAAAAGTTCATGAAGATCTTATTCATGAGATTCATGAAATAAGCGGGGGCATTGGTCAGTCCAAACGACATGACGTTGTACTCATACAACCCATATCTGGTGGTGAAGGCAGTTTTTGGAATGTCGGTGGCTCGGATTTTCAGCTGATGATATCCAGTTCTAAGATCTATCTTGGAGAAAACTCTGGCTCCGGTGAGTTGATCAAACAAGTCTTCTATCTTGGGTAAGGGGTATTTGTTTTTGATGGTGACATCGTTAAGCTTACGATAGTCCGTACATAAACGATTTGCACCATCCTTCTTGTCCACAAACAAAACTGGTGATCTCCAGGGGGATGCACTAGGTCTAATCAGACCCTTGGCCAACATATCATCTATTTGCTTCTTCAGCTCCACAAGCTCGGTTGCATTCATGCAGTAGGCTCTCTGGGCTATGGGTCCAGTTCCGGGGATTAACTCGATGATGAACTCGATATCCCGATCCGGGGGCATACCGGGTAGATCATCCGGAAACACATCAGGGTAGCGACAAACGACCCTGATTTGATCCAGAGTTGGCTTGGATACACTTTGGTTGCAGGTGAATTTTCTGGGTAGTTTTTCAGAGACGTGCTCTACTACGATACCGGTGCTGCTAGTCATGGTTATGGCTTTCTTGGCACAGTCTATCAATCCATTGTGCTTGGACATCCAGTCCATTCCTAGTACGACTTCCAAACCTTTGGTTCCCAGAATGATTAGATTGGCATAGAAATCTACATCATGGATTTTGATTGGTACATTTTTGCAAAATTTTCTGGCTTTGGTGGTTGATCCGGGAATTTGAACTATCATAACATGCTTCAAACTGAGGGGTTGAATTTTACTTGTTGATGCAAAGTCTTCAGTGACAAAAGAATGAGATGCTCCGGAATCAAACAACACTCTGGCAGGGATGTGGTTGACAGAAAACATACCCAGTACAACGTCTGGTGCTTCCTGGGCTTCTTCGGCGTTCATGTGGTAGAGACGGCCATTGCGGTTATTGAGGTTGTTGGGGGCGAACTTCTTGCCGGTGGAGACACGGCGTTGCTGCTAAGCAGGTGCAGCGGTGTTGCCGGCGAGCTTGGCAAGACGCTTGGGACACTCATTGGAGTAGTGCCCCACTACACCACACTCATAACAAGTGATGGTGGTCTTGTCCTGCTTGTTCGCAACGGGGACGGCGTTGCTTCCGGTTCTGGGAGCGGTGTTGGTGTTGTTGTTGTTGTTGTTGGGGGCTCTGGGCGGAGCTCGGTTGTAGTTGTTGTTGTTGTTGTAGCCTCCTGGCTTGGAGTTTCCTCCACTCCGGTTCTGATAACCGGGGCGCGAGTTCTGCATCGGGGGTTTGTTGTTCCTTGGAGTGAAACCTCCGCTTGAGCTGGGGCGAAACTTCTGGGTATGGCTAGACCCACTTTGATTCGCCATGCGGCGCTTGCGGTTCTCATTGGCTTGGTTCAACTTGCCCTCCATCTGGATGGCGGAGTCAACAAGGGCTTCGAGGTCGGTGAAGGGGATGTTGATGAGGACAGTCTGCATCTCATCATGCAGTCCGTTCAGGAATCTCTCCTTCCTCTTCTCAACGGTGTCGGTCTCATCAGGGGCATACCTTGACAGTGTGAGAAACTTGTCGCGGTATTCTACCACCGTCATGCGACCTTGTTTCAGTTCACGGAACTCATCCCTCATCTTTTTGATAAGACCCGGGGGTACATGGTACTTGCTGAACTTTAGCTTGAAATCCTCCCAAGTCATGAACTGACCTCCGTTCATGGCACGGGTGCTTGTCCACCAAGCGCGGGCTGGTCCAGCGAGATAGTGGGTTGCAAACAAGACCTTCTCGTTGGCTTCCACTCCGGCTACTTCCAGGTTGTTCTCCATAGTCTGGAGCCAGTCGTCAGCATCGAGGGGTTCCTCGGTCTTGCTAAAACCGGAGGGTTGGTGTTCTGGAAGTTCTTGAGCTTGGATCCAGGGTGGTCATGATTTCCATGGCCTTGATTGGCGATGTTCTGCAAGGCATTGAGGTTGGCTTGGTGTTCGGCTCTTTCTGTCTCCCTGTCGGCAAGCAAGGTTTGCAGCAGTTTCATCATCGCGTTGTTGGTGCGATTGGGAGGGGCCATCTGAAGATATAGAAGATCATGAGATAAGAGGGAACATTCTATGGTTCATTTTGGTTATGTTTGAAAACATTTGAAAACTTGTAATCTTTTCATGACAAACATAACATTCATTCATTCATTTAACACATAGTACAAACTAACACACACATACTCCAATGGTTTTAAGAACCATTCTCATGCTATGATACAAGGGACGGGATACAACTCACACCTACATAAGTGAAACTAGTGCAACTACTCCTCATCCTCGACGTCGATCGGGACGTAGTCATCGGGTCCTGCCTCCAGGAACTCGTAGTCCTCCTCCTCGGTGAACTCGTCCTCCTCAAAGTCGTCGTCGTCGCTCAGGAAGGCTCCTCCTCCCTGAAGGTCAATGCCTCCGTCGTCATCCTCCAGCTCTCTGATCTGATCCTCCTGGGCCTTGACAGTGGCCTCAAGTGACGCGATCTTGGCGCGAAGGCGCACAATCGTAGCGTCCTTCTTGGCACGCTGCTGGCGAAGGCTCTTGCGGTCGTTGTTGAGTAGCTTGATTGCCTCACCCTGCTCGATGATGTGAGCATGGGTCTGGTTCGCGTAGGCGCGAGTGGCGTCGAGGTCCTTCTGAGTCTGGTAGAGCAGGGAAGTCCAGGTGCTCAGCATGGTGCCTCAACTCCGGGTGCGGCTGCAGCTCCATGGGCACTCCCATGGCATCACGCCTCACGAGATGCGCGAAGCGAGAGGCGAGGATGCGCACCATGTTCTGTCCACAGAGGCGCGCAAGTGCCTCCTAAAGGCCACGTGCGAGTCCGTCGAGCCAGTTGCTCTCGCGGAAGGAGAAGAGGATCCTCTCCGAGGTGGGAGGCTCCATCTTGCCCCTCAAGTCGGCAGTGATCACCCACTGCAACTCTCCTCCGGGCGTGTCGTCCAACTGAACCCTGTGGAACTCGGGGTGTGGACGCCCAAGGAAGTCAGAGACGGCGTTGAGGTCGTGCTCGAAGATCAAGCTCCCTCCGTTCCCAAGCTGATAAAACTTGGTGTTGATGGGTTCATTCGGCTCCATCTGAAAGAGAATTGGATGAGTAAGTTAGAGAGTGTAAAGTGTGGCAAAATTTTAAGTAGATTCAAATAAGATAGAGCATGGTTCATCAAATTTTGGCAAAGTCTCAAAGACAAGAGTGTAAGTAAGTTTTCACAAATATTCTCTTCATTTGATTTTCAAAGTTAAGTTTTTCAGAACGCCCATTCTAACTAAGGTCTTCTAAGGTCAAACAATGGCTCTGATACCAACTTGTCAACACCCTGATTTTTAAGTCCGAATGCCTATTATGTCATACATCGCAATCCCAGGAATATTGTTGTTGCGAGGCAGAATAGTTAAGTATCACAGTCATCATTCATTACAAACCATAATGTCTTTCAACTTGGAATCACATCATCCATATTACACGAATAGTTGATCTATTGATCAACGAACAAACGCAAGTTCATAGCGGAAGCGTAAGATATAAGGACTCTCTAGTCCACAGGCCAACGCTTGATGTCGGAAGACTCCTAGTTGTCGTAGGCGTCCTGCTGGTCATCTCCTTGTTCATCTTCATACTCTGGCCATTTGAATAGCCAGGGACAAAGCCGTGAGTACTTTAAGTACTCGCAAACTAATACTAATGTAAGTGCTAGACATTCTAGTAAGGTTTGCTAAGCTCTAGTTTATTTGCATAAAGCCAGTTTTAGTTCACAAGTATTTGAGAAAAGCTTATTCACATGCTAACTAACTCAAGTGGGAACATTAGTGTCATTCCCACCATTCAAGTGGTGATTTCAATTCAATTCACCACAAGTCATTTCACCATCTTCTTTCAACATCATTTTCAAATATATGACATCGGAAACTATATGGCCTTTCCAACCGTCCGTAACCGTGGACGCGGCTATTCGAATAGATTGACACTCTGCAGAGGTTGCACACTTGTGCCACAACATTTGATTTCATCCATCGGGATTACCCCGAATCATCGTAACACAGTACGCGGATCATCAACCATAACCTTTCACTTACAAATCCTAGTATGAGCACCTCTCCCCATGAGCTTGGCCTCCCAGTGAAGACCAACTGTCAACCTGGGAACTGCACAGGGCTTGGCCGTACAATTCATCTCAATTTCACATCATTTCTCAACAACGGAGGCAGCCTCAAGCGTAACCCCTATGACGTGTGTTCAGAGGGAACCCATACTAAGATGCATAAACTTCCAGTTAAGCCCTACCCATAATCAGGTATTGTGGGGGTACTTAAATATTGGAAAGGTATCGCATTCAAACCAATATCATGTTTATCAAAAATCACCATCTTCTCTTTGTCATATTCACCTTCAAAAATCATTCAATGGAATGCATCATCATTCCAAGGTTTCAAAATTCATTTCAAGTCACATTGTTCCCATCTAGAGTAGTCAAGTTTTATTCATTAGCACTAGCTCTAAATCATGAGGGGTGCTATCTTGCTTTGCTTGATTGCGACTACTTCACTACTCTAGTAACCATTCTTTACTTTGACCAAAGTTAACTATAAAAGTAACTCTTGGAAAACATCAAGTAAAACTTGTAAAGTATAAGCTTGGGATAGGCTTATGTAAGGAAAGATAAGATTTATGGTGCCTTGCCCCAAAGGGGCTTTGCACTTTGCAAGAATATTAGCTTGCCTTGGTAGTTCTCAAAATTCTCCTCCTCCTCCTCTTGGTAGCAACCTTCTTCTTCCGTGTACTCTCCGGTGCTAGCGTCTAAATTTGAATACGAGTATAATTACTCACTAATTCAATGGCTATTCCATGTATCACATACAAACACACAAACTATTCTATGCACACAAATAATCTAATTAGGGTGCATGGGTTGTGTTGCTTGAGGAGAACTTACTTCCTTTTATTTAATATGTAAATGATAGTTTCCATAGGGTTCTTGAGAAATAATTTCCTCTCATTGAAATCTTCTTAAGATTTAATTTCTCAAACAATCATATATGAACTTATATTGACCTAAGTCAAAGGTTCATCATCCTCATTTGAGAAAATGATTTAAATGAGGTAGACCACCTCATACCATTTAACAATGCTACATATGATTTAAATCTCCAAGTAATTCATATAAGTGAGTTTGGCCAGGGGTCCAAACATCACATGAATTCATTTGAGACAAGGTTTAAACGAAGTATAAGACTTCATATAATTTACTTAATAGTTTTGGACAATATCAACTACATAAACTAGCCATATTGTCCATTAATTAAACTAGGGCATGATCATGCAAAGTGACCATACCATTTTATTGCATAAACAATTAGTGTAAGTCAAATGTGAGCTATTAGAGTTGGAATTAACTTAATATCTATTTTGGTTGATTTTTAATAATTATTTGAATAGAGCAAAGTCCTTGTCTTCTTCTTTTTATCAGATTAATTCTACAGCAAGTTTGGTCATGGGACCAGTGGCATTCTGTAGATATTTTCCATAGCTTTCCAACCATATAAAATTCATTGAATTTGGTTAAGCCAATTTGAATCTATGGATTTTCAAAGTTTGGGCAGTATTGAAATTATTTGGAATTGTTTAAATGAAGTTTGAATTAAAAGGGCCGGCGGGAAACTAAACTGGGCCAGATTCGAATTAAAACGGCCCAGTCCAGCCCACCACGGTCCAGAGACGCGCGGCGCGCTGACAGGGTGGGGTCCGCGCGTCAGTGACTCAGCTTCACCGAAGCGGTACGCTTTAAACAAAGGCGTTGGATTAGAATTTAATCCAACGGCGCTCGTTCATCGTCGTCGCCGGCGAGAGACCGAGGGTCTGGCGGCGAGCCTAGGGGGTCGGAGAGCTCACCGTGGCTCCAGCGTTGGTGGGCTGTATGCTCGACGAAGTGGTGGACGACGGCGAAGCTCCAGGTACCGGCGGCTCGTCCTGGGGTGGCTCCAATCGTCGGCGAGCTTCCGCGGCGGCGTGCGGCAGTGAGGTAGAAATTGGGCGGCTCTAGTGGTCAATGTGGAGCGGCGAGGTGGCTGGGAGATCAAGGAAGGAGAGGGAGGAGTGGTGCTGTGAAGGAATCATCGAGGCGATGCCTCCTTTTATAGGCGAGCGAGTGCCCGAGGTGCTGCGGCGACTCGACAAGGGCGCGGCGTCTCCGGCGGTCTAGCGAGCTAGGCGAGGGCGCGGTGGTGTTCCTGGCGTCACGGTGGTCCTCTGGGTGGCGACAGGTAGGGTAGGCGGTGCCTAACGCGGTCGGGGCGTCACGGGTTCTGGCGCGTCTACGGCGGCTTTTCTTCTCCGTCTCCGGCGGCGGTGGCCACGGGTCGTGGTCGCGCGCGTGTCTGCGAGCGTCGTGTTGACGCGGCGATGCTCAACCTGCAGCTAGGTGGTCCAGGGCGTGCGTGAGGTGGCCAGGCGAGAGGTGGCCAGGGCGTGTCCACGCGCGTGCATGCGCGACGTCGTCGGCATGGCTGGCCGTTCTGGGCGCGCGTCGTCCGGCGGCTGTCGACGTCCTCCTCGACAATGGCGTGCATAGGCAGGGGCAGGGGTGCGAGGTGGCGCGATGGTGCATGGTGGATAGGTCTGGCGACGAAGGAAGAGAGGGGAGGGGCATGCACGTGCCCATGGCTGGCATGGCCATGGCTATGCCATGTGTGCCCTCCCTCTTAGGGTTACTATGTTGCATTTAGTGTGAGAGGGGGCAAGGGGACCAGATAGGGTAGTTTGGGGTAGATTAGGGTGGAATAGAACACTATTTGGAATAGTGTGTAATAGTTCCATATTTGTAATTTGCCAAATTTGTCCAAATTTGATTTAATTCAAATAGTTGCAAGTTTTGAATTGTTAGTGTCTCATTGAGTTAGAAATGATCAGAGGTGGTGAGGTGACGTGGTGGTGGCATTGTTGAATTCAAAGTTTTGCAAAAATGGCTAAGTGTGAGATTGTTGCATATGTTAAAATGTTGCAACTTTGGTTGAGCATAGCTAAGGATCAAGAAAGAATTTGGCATGGTGATCTTTACAAAAAGTGTTCACCTTGATGTTGACTTGGATGTGGTGCAAAGAGTTAGCAAGGTTTGGTTTGAGAAAATTGAATTGCAATGGCTCAAAGTAGTGATCAGACTATAATTGGCAGTTTTGACCATTATCATATGTGAGCAAGTTTTGTATTTGAAATCCATTTGATTTGTGATTCTTTGATTCCAAAAGTTGTAATAAGTGTTTAGAAACATTATTCAACTAATGGTGAAGACCAAATTGGTCTAGGGTCAAAATTTATAAAAATGCCATAGGGCATATGTGAGGGTTTTTAGGGTTTTGCACTTATTTGATTTTCTCCCTCTTTTGGATTTATTTGGTTTGTGATCTTCTCATGATCACATTAGGGTTTTAGGGTTTATCATATACACATAATAACAATCATCATGGCATATCAATCAAATGCACAAGTCCTATGCATGGCACTATATGCAATTTAAAAAGTTTTTGTTGGTTTGAAATTTTGCTATCTGGAATTCTTCTAACTTTCTTTTATTGAAATTTGGGATGTTACACATCCCCAATCAATTTTAACCAGTTCCTAGAGAAATTAAAGCTTAAGAGTAACGGTAGCAACTTCACCGACTGGTTCCGTCATGTGAGGATCTTCCTCGCTGGCGGAAATCTGTAATTTGTGCTTGATGCACCGCTAGGTGACCCTCCTGCAGAAACTGAAACCGAGGAAGTAAAGAATGCTTACGCAACTCAGAAAACTCGGTACTCTCAAGTTCAGTGTGCCCTCCTGTGCAGTCTGGAAGCCGATCTTTAAAAACGTTTTGAGCACCACGATCCTCATGAGTTGGTCAATGAGCTGAAAGTTATATTTGAGACTCATGCGGCCGTGGAATGCTATGAAGCATCAAAACACTTCTTTAGCTGTATGATGGAAGAAGGCAGCTCCGTTAGTGAGCACATGCTCGTTATGACCGGGCATGCGAAGAAACTTAGTGACTTGGGAATAGTGATTCCTAATAGACTGGGGATTAATCGTGTCCTTCAATCACTGCCACCAAGTTACAAGAACTTTGTGATGAACTACAATATGCAGAACATGAACAAGGAGTTACCTGAACTCTTTGGCATGCTAAAAGCTGCTGAGATTGAGATCAAGAAAGAGCACCAAGTGTTGATGGTCAACAAGACCACCAGTTTCAAGAAACAGGGCAAGTCTAAGGGAAAATTCAAGAAGGGTGGCAAGAAAGCTGCCACGCCTCCTATGAAACCTAAGAACGGCCCTAAGCACGATCTTTGAGTGCTATTACTGCAAGGAGAAGGGACACTGGAAGCGTAATTGCTCCAAGTATTTGGCTGATCTGAAGAGCGGCCTTGTCAAGAAGAAGAAAGAAGGTATATCTGATATACATGTTATAGATGTTTATCTCACTGGTTCTCGTTCTAGTACCTGGGTATTTGATACTGGTTCGGTTGCTCATATTTGTATCTCGAAATAGGAAATAAAGAATAAACGAAGACTACTGAAAGATGAAGTGACGATGCGCGTTGGAAACGGATCCAAAGTCGATGTGATCGCTGTCGGCACACTTCCTCTACATCTACCTTCGGGATTAGTTTTAAGCCTAAATAATTGTTATTTTGTACCCGCGTTGAGCATGAACATTATATCTGGATCTTGTTTAATGCAAGACGGTTATTCATTCAAGTCTGAGAATAATGGTTGTTCTATTTTTATGAATAATATCTTTTATGGTCGAGCACCTGAAAAGAATGGCTTATTTCTGTTAGATCTCGATAGTAGTGATACGCATATACATAACATTGATGCTAAGCGAATTAAATTGAATGATGATTATACTTATATGTGGCACTGTCGTCTTGGTCATATTGGAGTGAAACACATGAAGAAACTCCATACCGATGGATTACTTGAATCACTTGACTTTGAGTCACTTGATAGATGCGAAGCATGTCTAATGGGAAAAATGACTAAGACTCCATTTTCTGGTATGATGGAGCGAGCTACTGACTTATTGGAAATCATACATACCGATGTGTGCGGACCAATGAGTGTAGCATCGCGCGGTGGTTATCGTTATGTTCTAACCTTCACAGATGATCTGAGTAGATATGGGTATATCTATTTCATGAAACATAAATCCGAAACTTTCGAGAAGTTTAAGGAATTCCAAAGTGAAGTAGAAAATCAACGTAACAAGAAGATTAAATTTCTACGATCTGATCGCGGAGGTGAATATCTGAGTTATGAGTTTGGCATGCATTTAAAGAAATGCGGAATACTTTCACAATTGACACCGCCGAGAACACCACAACGAAACGGTGTGTCTGAACGTCGTAATCGAACTCTCTTAGATATGGTTCATTCTATGATGTCTCTTACTGATTTGTCGTTATCATTTTGGAGTTATGCATTAGAGATAGCCGCATTCACTTTAAATAGAGCACCATCAAAATCCGTAGAAACGACAACGTATGAATTATGGTTTAATAAGAAACCTAAGCTGTCGTTCCTTAAAGTTTGGGGTTGCGAAGCCTATGTAAAGAAGTTACAACCGGACAAGCTAGAACCCAAAGCGGAGAAATGCGTCTTCATAGGATACCCTAAGGAAACTATAGGGTACACTTTCTATCACAAATCCGAAGGCAAAATCTTTGTTGCTAAGAATGGAACCTTTCTTGAGAAAGAATTTCTCACTAAAGAAGTGACTGGAAGAAAAGTAGAACTCGATGAGATTGATGAATCTTTACTCGTTGATCAGAGTAGCGCAGTACCAGAAGTTGTACATGTACCGCCTACACCGGCAACAGAGGAAGCTAATGATAATGATCATGAAACTTCGAACGAGGAAACTACTGAACCTCGCAGATCGACAAGGGAACGTACCACTCCTGATTGGTATGATCCTTGTCTAAATGTCATGATTGTGGACAACAATGATGAGGACCCTGCGACGTATGAAGAAGCGATGATGAGCCCAGATTCCAACAAATGGCAAGAAGCCATGAAATCCGAAATGGGATCCATGTATGATAACAAAGTGTGGACTTTGGTAGACTTACCTGATAGTCGCAAGGCTGTCGAGAATAAATGGTTCTTCAAGAGAAAAACAGATGCTGATGGTAATATTACTGTCTATAAAGCTCGACTTGTCGCAAAGGGTTTCCGACAAATTCAAGGAGTTGACTACGATGAGACTTTCTCACCTGTAGCGAAGCTAAAATCTGTGAGGATTTTGTTAGCAATAGCTGCATTTTTCGATTATGAGATTTGGCAGATGGATGTCAAAACGGCGTTCCTTAATGGAGACATTGAGGAAGAGTTGTATATGGTACAACCCAAAGGTTTTGTCGATCCTAAAAATGCTGACAAAGTATGCAAACTTCAGCGTTCAATCTATGGACTGAAGCAAGCATCAAGAAGTTGGAACCGACGCTTTGATAAGGTGATCAAAGACTTCGGGTTTATACAGTGTCATGGAGAGGCCTGTATTTACAAGAAAGTGAGTGGGAGCTCTGTAGCATTCCTGATATTATATGTAGATGACATATTATTGATTGGGAATGATATATAACTATTAAGCAGTGTAAAAGGTTATTTGAATAATAGTTTTTCAATGAAAGACCTTGGTGAAGCATCGTATATATTAGGCATCAAGATTTATAGAGATAGATCAAGCCGTCTAATAGGGCTATCACAGAGTACATACCTGGACAAGATTCTAAAGAAGTTTAGAATGGACGAAAGTAAGAAAGGTTTCTTACCTATGTTACCAGGCAAGGTCTTGAGTAAGACTCAAGGACCGGCTACGGAAGAAGAAAGAGAAAGGATGAGTAATATCCCCTATGCCTCGGCAGTAGGATCTATCATGTATGCCATGCTATGTACTAGACCGGATATAGCACATGCTGTTAGTTTGACTAGCAGATATCAAAGTGATCCAGGAATGGAACAACTGGACAGCGGTCAAGAATATCCTGAAGTACTTGAAAAGAACTAAGGATATGTTTCTTTGTTATGGAGGTGACCAAGAGCTCGTTGTAAGCGGTTACACCGATGCAAGTTGGAACACCGATCCCTGATGACTCTAAGTCACAATGCTGGGTACGTGTTTATATTGAATGGTGCTTTGCGATAAGCTGGGCAAGCTCGAAGCAGTGCACGGTGGCGAAGTCTTCAACAGAATCAGAGTACATAGCGGCTTCAGAGGCTTCATCAGAAGCGGTATGGATGAAGAGGTTCATTGTAGAGCTCGGTGTAGTTCCTAGTGCATTGGACCCACTAGTCATCTACTGTGACAACATGGGTGCCATCGCCAATGCACAAGAACCAAGGTCACACAAGAGGCTGAAGCATATCAAGCTGCGTTACCACTCGATTCGCGAGTACATCGAAGATGGAGAAGTAAAGATTTGCAAAGTACACACTGATCTGAATGTAGCAGATCCGTTGACTAAAGCTCTCCCTAGGGCAAAGCATGACCAACACCAGAATGCCATGGGTGTTAGGTACATTACAATGTAATCTAGATTATTGACTCTAGTGCAAGTGGGAGACTGTTGGAGATATGCCCAAGAGGCAATAATAAAAGTGGTTAGTATATATCTTTATGTTTATGATAAATGTTTATATACCATGCTATAATTGTATTAACCGAAACATTGATACATGTGTGATATGTAAACAACAAAGAGTCCCTAGTATGCCTCTTAACTAGCTTGTTGATTAATGGATGATTAGTTTCATAATCATGAACATTGGATGTTATTAATAACAAGGTTATATCATTGTATGAATGATGTAATGGACACACCCAATTAAGTGTAGCATAAGATCACGTCATTAAGTTTTTTGCTATAAGCTTTCGATACATAGTTACCTAGTCCTTATGACCATGAGATCATATAAATCACTTATACCGGAAAGGTACTTTGATACATCAAACGCCACTGCGTAAATGGGTGGTTATAAAGGTGGGATTAAGTATCCGGAAAGTATGAGTTGAAGCATATGGATCAACAGTGGGATTTGTCCATCCCGATGACGGATAGATATACTCTGGGCCCTCTCGGTGGAATGTCGTCTAATGTCTTGCAAGCATATGAATAAGTTCATAAGAGACCACATACCACGGTACGAGTAAAGAGTACTTGTCAGGAGACGAGGTTGAACAAGGTATAGAGTGATACCGATGATCAAACCTCGGACAAGTAAAATATCGCGTGACAAAGGGAATTGGTATCGTATGTGAATGGTTCATTCGATCACTAAAGTCATCGTTGAATATGTGGGAGCCATTATGGATCTCCAGATCCCGCTATTGGTTATTGGTCGGAGAGAGTACTCAACCATGTCCGCATAGTTCGCGAACCGTAGGGTGACACACTTAAGGTTTGATGTTTAAATGATAGAACTTGAATATGGAATGGAGTTCGAAGATTTGTTCGTAGTCCCGGATGAGATCCCGGACATCACGAGGAGTCCCGGAATGGTCCGGAGAATAAGATTCATATATAGGAAGTCATTTTATAAGATTTAAAATGATCCGGAAGGTTCTATGGAAGGTTCTAGAAGGTTCTAGAAAAGTCCGGAAGAAATCACTAAGGAAGGCGGAGTCCCGGAGGGACTCCACCTCCCATGGCCAGCCAACCCTAGGAGGGGGGAGTCCACCTTGGGCTCCACCAAGGTGGCCGGCCACCCCCTCCCAAGGGAAGGTGGGAATCCCACCTCTAGTGGGAGTCCTAGCTTGGGTAGGTTTCATGTCATATGGAAGGTTTTGGTTTGGGGTCTTATTCGAAGACTTGTAGACCAACTCTTGGGTGTTCCACCTATATAATGAGGGCCAAGGGGAGGGGGACGGCCACCCCAACACCACAAGGTGGCCGCACCCCTTAAGTGGCCGGCGCCCCCTTCTCCCCAAACCCTAGCCGCCCCACTCCTCCTTCTCTCCCGCACGCTTAGCGAAGCTCCGCCAGGTTTGTCCACCACCACCACCACCACGCCGTCGTGCTGCCGGATTCAAGAGGAGCTACTACTTCCGCTGCCCGCTGGAACGGGGAGGTGGACGTCGACTTCATCAACACCGAACGTGTGACCGAGTACGGAGGTGCTGCCCATTCGTGGTGTCGTGATCAAGATCTTCTACGCGCTTTTGCAAGCGGCAAGTGAACGTCTACCGCAGCAACAAGAGCCTCATCTTGTAGGCTTTGGAACTCTTCAAGGGTGAGTCTCGATCATCCCCTCGTTGCTACAGTCTTCTAGATTGCATCTTGGCTTGGATTGCGTGTTCGCGGTAGGAAATTTTTTGTTTTCTATGCAACGAATCCCTACAAAAACCACTACGGTAAGCGCATTCGTTGATGTACAAGAGGTGGAAATACGATTGACTATTCCGCCCCACTCCAGATCTTATGGTTAACACGGGTATTACGGCACAAGAATCACTGGACGACATTTGTTGTTTAATCCTAGATGGATATAAACCCTTGCAATGGAACCTCCTCCATATCAACACAATCCATGGTTCCAATGCCCACCACTTAGTCATATTCATAGTTATGAAAATAGTGGGTTTGCTTTTTGTGCAATAGTGATAAACATAGTACTTTGCAAGTAATTTGATAAAAATACTCGAATGACATGAGCAAGTGATGAACTTGCCTGAACACTGCAAAGTGTTGCAGTTGGATGGTGTGGACTGACCCTTGTCCTCTGTTGCTGAAAAATAGCATCATTGTCCGATAAGGGCAATGGTTAAAGAAGCATTTATGCATGATTCCAGTTTAGGGTTTGTTCCCCCTTCCGATTTCTTTATCATTTCATGTGAGTGGTTAATACTAAGAATGTCTTAGGGATACTTTATTTAGGTTAAAATACAACCTTGAAATGTTGTCAAGGTGTTTTTTAAAGTCCAAAAGAATTTATGGACTTATTTTCATTATTGAAAATAAAATGTGTGATTTAAATCATCAAATTTGAACTTATTCTTGTTTAACTTCAAAAATTCTATTTCATATTTTATTATGATACAGTTTTTTATACTGAGTGATTTTCATATTTTTAATTTTTTTTAGAGCTAGTAAACATTTACTATTGATTTTCAAAGTTTCAGCCTTTTTATTAATTTTTGAAATGGCACAATTGCCCCTGGGCCCACATGTCAGTGTGGCCCAGTGGTTAACCCTAACCCGAGCCACACCTGGGCTCAGTCGGTCGCACCGACCCCTTCTCCTTCACTCGCTCGCAACCCTAACCCTCTCTCTCGCTCTCGCGACACCCGTGTTGCCGCCGTCTTCTCCGGATTGTTCCGGCCATCTCCGGCCGTCGCCGCCGGCGAGGTATGGCGCATCTGAACCGCCGTTCAACGGCGCTTCAGATCCACTGCGGCGATTTGTGAGGCGCCGCCTGCTCGTCACGCCCCCTTCGTCTCTGGTTGCCTGGCGTGGAGTGCCGTGGCGATCTCGTTGCCGCCGACGCTCCAGATGCGGTGGCGCCGCCGTGCCTGGCCGTGGTGGTGCTGGTGTTGTGCCGCCGCCGTGGCTGGGCCTGACCTGGCGCTACCGCGCCCTCGGTGTGTGCCGCTGTGGCCGCCATTTCCGCGCGCATCGCCTCTCGCCACCAGTAAGTGCTCCACCCTGTCTCTCTCTCTTGCCAGCCCTTCTTCTCCATCCTCTAGCTCTGGCCACGACTGATCTTCCTCGTGGAGATACCCGCCGTGTTGATGCTCTACTGCTGTGCCTAGCTAGCTATGTGTGCATATGCTGCTGCGTTGCTGCTATGCTGTTTGTGATGATGTGCTTCACTGGCCTTGGCCATTGCTGCCATGACCATGCCAGGCTTGTGTTACTGCTTGGTGTAATTCTTTAGTAGCTGGTTAATTCCTGTTGCTGTGCTTGGTTATGGCAATCTGTAGCAAGATCTAGCAAGCTCTGATGATCAGCTGATCATCATTTGCTTGAGGGTTAACTGATGTGCTTCCTTCTGTGACTCTCTGGTGCTCACCCTGTGTTGTGTGTGCATCATACAGGCTTGGCCTGTGTGTGCTGGTGCTTGCTCAAGCATCAGTGGATGCTTGCCATGATCCATTGGATCATTTGCAAGGCCCTGGTGCATCAATTGCTTGTCTGTTTCATTTATCTATTTATCTTGTTTTAATAAATGGATGAATGATGTGAACTGTGATTCAGTGATGATCATTTCAATAAATTTGTTAGGGCTAGTTGGATGACAACCACTGGTTGGTACCCTAGCCCTCTACTGAACCCAAATGGGTGATGATGTGGTTGATACAAGTGTTGGCTGTGGGTTGAGGTGACCCTGGCAGCACTGTGATGCTGTCATGGGTAGATCCCCCCTTTCTGTGGGTTGCTATGGTTGGTGGTTGCTTGCTGGATTTGTATAATTGCTCACTGGCTTGATCCAATACTGGACTTCCAGTGGCTTTTGATGTTGAGAATTCATATAGACAAGAATTCGTCAATAGTCTGATGGCCTAGCTAGCTATAGGTGCTAAGTGTATTGGGCTAGGCTAGCTGTGAATTCATTCTTTGCTGGATTTCCTTAGTTGTGCACTAATTTGCATAACTGATGTTCCCATAGGATGATTATCTATTGGCCTTACCCCTATTTGCTTGCACCAAATGGCTTTGTAGCCAGATGATGACACAAACAGCATATTCTACCCTTCTGTGCTCCTGTGATGCATAGTATGCTTATTTATGAGCAAAACTTGGTTTTGCTCAGGTTGATCTTGTTTATACCTCACTCCAGCTCCTAGATTCTTTGTTGATGTAGAGGATTGCTTCAGTTTGGTGATTATGCTTGCCCTGCTCCTCCTTGCAAGCTTGTGGTGCTTGATTTGGTACTGTGGTGGTTTGAGCAGGTTGAACAGCAGTGTTGTTCTTCCTGTTCTTGTGTTCTTGATTTCTGGTGACTTACCCAGCTGCTTGTCGATGGAAATGGCTAGGGTTTACTGTGGAGGCTTTTATACCATCCTTTCTTTGCTCTCCTGGTCGACAGCTTAGCCTGGAAACACTTGGTGACTCACTGGCTTGTGTGTGTGTGTTGTGCTGCATGCACCCATGGTGACTTGCTGTTGGGCATGCACACTAGCTGTGTGAGCAGCTAGTGTGTGTGTGTACCAGGTGCGTGGTACCTGGCTTGGTACTTGGCTGTGAGAAGATCAGCTCGGCAGAGCTTGATCATATCTTCTCAATTAACCATTTCCTTTCTAACCTGCCAAGTGGCAATGCCACTTGGCATAACTGGTGCTTTGCATTGTTGTGTGTAGGGAATCAAGATGATGATCAAGTGAAGATCAAGATCATTAGGCTTAAGCATCTCATGAAGACTAGCTTGTAATTAGGATAGATCATTTCATTGTACTATTCTTTCTTTTTCTTTTTCTATTTTGTCAATTCTTGTAATGTGTTGTAATATTCTTTATTTCAATTCTGAATATTGTAAAGACAATGTATCTTGTGTGTTTATCAATAAAGCTCAAATTTTCTCTATTGAGCTTTAGTTATCATTTGTATTGTTCATATTCTTTATTATTCATACTTTACTTAATGAATTACCTCACATTTGAATTATGAGATATTCATGTGATATTTGAATTTGAATTTCATATGCAACTTAGGTTTGAATTTAATCATGCAACTTAAGTTTGAATTCAATCATACAACTTAAGTTGTGATGCAATATCTCTCCTCTCTTCTCAAAATCCTAACTTAGTTGAATAAGAAACAAGTTTGTCGCACTCTCGAAACCCTAACCCTGTAAGGTGTCGAGAGATAAACTTGTCCCCCTTCGATGCAGTTTTGTTTTAAAAGTGCGAAATTTCCCCAAAATTTACGATGCAATGCACATCCCTTTATAAAATCTACACCTCGATCGTCTCTAAACTTGGGACATTACAGCCTTTCCCCCTTAAAGAAAACTTTGTCTCGAAGTTGTGGTTGTAATACCTGAAGAGTTCGGGGTATGTTTTCCTCAGGTCTTCTTCCTTTTCCCAGGTGGCTTCCCTCTCGTGGTGATGCTTCCATTGTATCTTGCAGTACTTAATAGCTCGATTCCTGAGTTGTTTCTAGTTCTCCTCGAGAATCTTTGCTGGCTTCTCGATGTAGGTCAAGTCTGGTTGTAACTCGAGCTCATCATGTGATACTGGCTCATCTGGGGTCTTTAAGCATTTCCTGAGTTGCGACACATGGAATACGTTGTGAACTTGAGCTAACCTTCCCAGTAGTTCCAATTCAAAGGATAATCCTCGGTTTTGGCTCAGTATCTTGAAAGGTCCGATGTATCTAGGGCTTAACTTCCCCTTTACTCCAAATCTCTGAAGACCTTTCATCGGGCTTACCTTGAGATATACCATGTCTCCAACTTGTGGCTCCCATGTCCTTCTCTTTTGGTCGGCATAGCTCTTCTGTTGACTTTGGGCTATCTTCAGCCTATCTCTTATAATGTCAATGATTTGTTGCTTTTCCTTGACATAATCTGGATTGAACTCCTTGCTTGATCCAGCCTCATACCAACATATCGGTGATCTACACTTTCTTCCATACAGAGCTTCGAATGGTGCCATCTTGATGCTGCTTTGATAGCTATTATTGTATGAAAACTCTGCTAGTGGTAAGTGGTCCTCCCATGATCCTCCGAAGTCTAGGGCACAAGCCCTAAGCATATCTTCCAATATCTGGTTTGTTCTCTCTGTTTGTCCACCTGTCTGAGGATGATAGGCGGTACTATAGTCCAACTTGGATCCTAAAGCTTCATGTAATTGTTTCCAAAATGCTGATGTGAACACGGATCCTCGATCTGACACGATCTTCTTGGGCACTCCATGTTTATTCACGATCTCTTTGATGTAGAGATCGATAAGTTTCTCTCATTTATCCTGCTGGTTTACGGCTAAGAAGTGTGTGCTTTTCGTCAACCGGTCCACGATTACCCATATCATATCCTTCTTTTTATTTGTCATGGGTAGTTCGGTGATGAAATTCATTCCTATCTCCTCCCATTTGCATTCTGGGATTGGTATAGGTTGTAACTTTCCTGTCGGACTTTGATGTTCAGCTTTCACTCTTTGGCAGGTATGGCATTCCGCCACGTATTGTGCTATCTCTCTCTTCATATTATTCCACCAGAATAACTCCTTGAGATCCATGTACATTTTTTGTACTTCCTGGATGTATAGAGTATGGTGTTTGATGTGCTTCCCGGAGTATAACTTCCTTGATCTCATCAATATCCGGAACGCAAATCCTCTTCTGGAACCATAATGATCCTGACTCTCCTCGGTGGAATTCTGATGGTCTTCCTTCATCAATCCTTCTCATCTCCTCTACGATGAATGGATCGTCCAATTGACCCATGATTATCTCATTTTTTAAGTTAACACTTAGTTCATCGGCTACTTGTAAAGCCGAAAGTCCCTCATGCGCTTCTTTCTCCCAAAGTTGTATTTGGGCTTGGCTTATTTCCTTCCTCAACTCCGGTGATAACTCTTGTTCCACTCCTCCAGTGCTCTTTCTACTCAAGGCATCTGCTACAACATTAGCCTTACCTGGAGTATAATTGATGGTCAAATCATAGTCCTTGATTAGTTCGAGCCATCTTTTCTGCCTCATATTGAGTTCCTTCTGAGTGAAGAAGTACTTGAGACTCTTATGATCCGTATAGAGCTCACACTTGGATCCATAGAGAAAATGTCTCCAAGTTTTAAGTGCAAAAACTACTGCTGCTAATTCTAAATCATGTGTTGGATAGTTCACTTCATGAGGTCTGAGTTGCCTCGATCCATAAGATATCACTTTACGATCCTGCATGAGTACGCAACCCAATCCATGCCTGGATGCGTCACAGTACACTGTGTAATCCTTGCCAACTTCCGGGACTGCTAACACCAGTGCTGTGGTGAGTTTCTCTTTCAGAGTTTGAAAACTCTTCTCACACTCCTCCGACCACACGAATGGTGTGTTCCTTCTTAACAGCTTGGTCATTGGTCCTGCTATCTTAGAGAATCCTTCGATGAATCTCCGGTAGTATCCTGCCATTCCTAGGAATCCTCGGATTTCCTTGACAGTCTTGGGTGCTTCCCAATCTAAAACTGCTGCTACCTTGCTCGGGTTAACAGCGATTCCATCCTTGCTAATGACATGACCAAGAAATTCTACTTGATCTAGCCAAAACTCACACTTGCTGAATTTGGCATAGAGTTGATGTTCTCTTAGTGTTTGCAACACTATCCTTAGATGTTCAGCATGTTCAGTTTTATCTTTGGAGTATATCAAGATATCATCGATGAATACGATGACAAACTTGTCTAGACATGGCATGAAGATCTTATTCATAAGATTCATGAAGATTGCTGGGGCATTGGTTAATCCAAAAGGTACTACTAGGTATTCATGATGTCCATACCTTGAGACAAAGGCGGTTTTCGGAACGTCTTCCTTCTTGATCTTTATCTGATGATAACCGGACCTTAGATCAATCTTGGAAAAGACTCCCGCGCCTCTAACTTGATCGAATAGATCTTTTATTCTAGGAAGTGGATACTTATTCTTGATAGTAAAATTATTCAGATTCATGTAGTCTCCACACATCCTTCTACCTCCATCTCTTTTATCCACGAAGATCACAGGTGATCCCTGATACGTCTCCAACGTATCGATAATTTCTTATGTTCCATGCTTGTTTTATGACAATACCTACATGTTTTGTTCACACTTTATGATGATTTTATGCGTTTTCCGGAACTAACCTATTGACGAGATGCCGAAGTGCCAGTTCCTGTTTTCTGCTGTTTTTGGTTTCAGAAATCCTAGTAAGAAAATATTCTCGGAATTGGACGAAATCAACGCCCAGAATCTTAAAATCCCACAAAGCTTCCAGAACACCCGAGAGCCACCAGAGGGGAGCCCTGGGGCCCCCACACGCCACCCTGGCGCGACCAGAGGGGGGCGCGCCCCCCTGTGGTGTCACCGCCTCGTCGACCTTCCGACTCCGCCTCTTCGCCTATTTAAAGGTCCCTGACCTAAATCTTCGATACGGAAAAGCCACGGTACGAGAAACCTTCCAGAGCCACCGCCATCGCGACACCAAGATCTGGGGGACAGAAGTCTCTGTTCCGGCACGCCGCCGGGACGGGGAAGTGCCCCCGGAAGGCATCTCCATCGACACCACCGCCATCTTCATCAAAGCTGCTGTCTCCCATGAGGAGGGAGTAGTTCTCCATCGAGGCTAAGGGGTTGTACCGGTAGCTATGTGGTTAATCTCTCTACTATGTACTCCAATACAATAATCTCATGAGCTGCCTTACATGATTGAGATTCATATGATGAGCTTGTAATCTAGATGTTGTTATGCTATTCAAGTGGATTTTACTTATGTGATCTCCGGTAAGGATGGCAATTTTACCCACGGGTACGGGTACCAGCGGGTACCGTACCCACATGGGTAGGGTATGGGTACACTTTCATGCCCATGGGTAGTACCCATACCCTACCCGTTATGTCATGGGTAGGGCATGGGTATAGCTTTGTACTCGTGGGTATACTCATACCCTGCCCGTTTATTGTCAATTTATTACGTGACACATCTACTTTTGTTCAGTTATGAGTTACTATATGAGAATGAGATTTTCATATTTGTTTTAATTGTTATGTACTAAACTACTTGTTATCGAGTTGAGATAATTCATTTTTAATCGAATTTTTTATTGATAAATGTAAAGTTGCGAGTGTCTTGTGTACAATTTAACCTACCCACCGGGTACCCAATGGGTACGGGTACCCGCCGGGTATGGGTATGGGTAAAATTTTATACCCATGGGCACGGGTATGGGTAGAAGTTTGTACCCATCGACTATACGGGTATGGGTATGGTATTGATCTACCCTGCCCATACCCTGCCCATTGCCATCCTTGATCTCCGGAGACTCCTTGTCCCACGTGTGTAAAGGTGACAGTGTGTGCACCGTGTGGGTCTCTTAGGCTATATTTCACATAATACTTATTCACTGTTATGGATAGCATAGTGAAGTGCTTATTTATATCCCTTTATGATTGCAATGTGCTTTGTATCACTATTAATCTATGTGCTACTCTAGTGATGTTATTAAAGTACTCTATTCCTCCTCCATGATGTAATGGTGACAGTGTGTGCATCATGTAGTACTTGGCGTAGTTTATGAATATGATCTCTTGTAGATTATGAAGTTAACTATTACTATGATGGTATTGATGTGATCTATTCCTCCTTTCATAGTATGAAGGTGACAGTGTGCATGCTATGTTAGTACTTGGTATAGTTGTGTTGATCTATCATGCACTCTAAGGTTATTTAAATATGAATATCGAATATTGTGGAGCTTGTTAACTCCGGCATTGAGGGTTCTTGTAGCCCTACACAATTAGTGGTGTTCATCATCCAACAAGAGAGTGTAGAGTATAGCATATATCTATTTATTCTGTTATGTGATCAATGTTGAGAGTGTCCACTAGTGAAAGTATGATCATACTACTTGCATCTCGCTATCTCTTCGCCGAACTAGTGCACCTATACATCTGACAAGTGTATTGGGTGTGTTGGGGACACAAGAGACTTCTTGCATTGTGATCGCAGGGTTGCTTGAGAGGGATATCTTTGACCTCTTCCTCCCCGAGTTCGATAAACCTTGGGTGATCCACTTAAGGGAAAACTTGCTGCTGTTCTACAAACCTCTGCTCTTGGAGGCCCAACACTGTCTACAGGAAAAGAAGCGTGAGTAGACATCAAGCTATTTTCTGGCGCCGTTGCCGGGGAGGAAAGGTAAAAGGTACTCACATTCTGGATCTCGGCTACTAAGCTATTTTCCGGCGCCGTTGTAAGTACTCGAAGCTATTTCCTTTAGATCCTGCAATTGCATCTTTTTGTTTCTTGTTTATCACTAGTTTGGCATAATGGAAAGCAACTATGAACTTTTTAATCTATTCCTGAGTTAAGACATAAATGGTGTGTTGCAAAAATTGAAAAACCCATGGAACATATTAGTATGAATACTTTGAACACCATTGTTGCTAATGATATGGAAAATTCTAAGCTTGGGGAAGCTGGTTTTGATGAGCATGATCTTTTTAGTCCCCCAAGCATTGAGGAGAAAATTTTCTTTGATGATACTTTGCCTCCTATTTATGATGATTATAATGATAGTAGTCTTTTGGCGCCGCCTATTATGGAGGATAAATTTGATTATGATTACAATATGCCTCCTATATTTTATGTTGAGAATAATAATTATAGCTACTTTGTTGAAATTGCTCCCACTATTACTAATAAAATTGATTATGCTTATGGGGAGAGTAATAATTTTATGCATGAGACTCATGATAAGAATGCTTTATGTGATAGTTATATTGTTGAGTTTGCTCATGATGCTACTGGATATTATTATGAGAGAGGAAAATATGGTTGTAGAAATTTTCATGTTACTAAAACATCTCTCTATATGCTTAAAATTTTGAAGTTGAGCTTGTCTAGTTTTCCTATGCTTATTGCATTATGCCTACATAACTTGTTTTTTTTGCAAGATTCCTTTTCATAGGAAGCATGTTAGGCTTAAATTTGTTTTGAATTTGCCTCTTGATGCTCTCTTTTTCTTCAGATACTATTTCTTGCGAGTGCATCATTAAAATTGCTGAGCCCATCTTAATGGCTATAAAGAAAGAACTTCTTGGGAGATAACCCATGTGTTTATTTTACTACAGCAAATTTGTTTTATATTTGTGTCTTGGAAGTTGTTACTACTGTAGTAACCTCTCCTTATCTTAGTTTTGTTGCATTGTTGTGCCAAGTAAAGTCTTTGATAGAAAGGTTCATACTAGATTTGGATTACTGCGCAGAAATAGATTTCTTGTCTGTCACGAATTTGGGCAGGGTTCTCTGTAGGTAACTCAGAAAAATCTGCCAATTTTTGTGAGCGATCCTCAGATATGTACGCAACTTTCATTCAATTTGAGCATTTCCATCTGAGCAAGTCTGGTGCCTCTATAAAATTCGTCTTTACGGACTGTTCTGTTTTGACAGATTCTGCCTTTTATTTCGCATTGCCTCTTTTGCTATGTTGGATGGATTTCTTTGTTCCATTAACTTTCAGAAGCTTTGGGAAATGTACAGAAGTGTTAAGAATGATTGTGTCACCTCTGAACATGTGAATTTTTGATTATGCACTAACCCTCTAATGAGTTGTTTTGAGTTTGGTGTGTAGGAAGTTTTCAAGGGTCAAGAGAGGAGGATGATATACTACGATCAAGAAGAGTGAAAAGTCTAAGCTTGGGGATGCCCCGGTGGTTAATCCCTGCATATTTCAAGAATACTCAAGCATCTAAGCTTGGGGATGCCCAAGGCATCCCCTTCTTCATCGACAAAATTATCAGGTTACTTCTCTTGAAACTATATTTTTATCGGTCACATCTTATGTACTTTATTTGGAGCGTCTGTTTGTTTTTGTTTTTGTTTGAATAAATTCATGATTGTGTGGGAGAGAGACACGCTCCGCTGGTTCATATGAACACATGTGTTCTTAGCTTTTGATGTTCATGGCGAAGGTTGAAACTGCTTCGTTAATTGTTATATGGTTGGAAACGGGAAATGCTACATGTAGTAATTGGTATGATGTCTTGAATAACTTGATACTTGGCAATTGTTATGCTCATAAGGATCATGTTTAAGCTCTTGCATCATCTACTTTGCACCTATTAGTGAAGAAATACATAGAGCTTGTTAAAATTTGGTTTGCATGATTGGTCTCTCTAAGGTCTAGATATTTTCTAGTAAGGTGTTTGAACAACAAGGAAGACAGTGTAGAGTCTTATAATGCTTGCAATATGTTCTTATGTAAGTTTTGCTGTACTAGTTCATACTTGTATTTGCTTCAAATAATCTTGCTAGCCTAAGCCTTGTATTGAGAGGGATTACTTCTCATGCATCCAAATCCTTGAGCCAAAAACTATGCCATTTGTGTCCACCATACCTACCTACTACATGGTATTTCTCCGCCATTCCAAAGTAAATTGCTTGAGTGCTATCTTTAAATACTTCAAAAGTTATTACCTCTTATTTGTGTCAATGTTTTATAGCTCATGAGGAAGTATGTGGTGTTTATCTTTCAATCTTGTTGGGCAACTTTCACCAATGGACTAGTGGCTTCATCCGCTTATACAATAATTTTGCAAAAAGAGCTGGCAATGGGATTCCCAGTCCCAATTAATTAACTTTCATGATTTTACAAAAAATAGACACTCCTCCATGGTATGTGATTGTTGGACGGCACCCGAGGATTCGGTTAGCCATGGCTTGAGAAAGCAAATGTGGGGAGGAGTGTCATCTAAATAAAACTAAAATAAAAGGGCACTCCTTCATGGTATGAGATTGTTGGCAGGCACCCGAGGATTCGGTTAGCCATGGTTTGTGAAAGCAAGGTTGGAAGGAGTGCCACCCAAAAATAAACATGTTTCATGGGAGCCGCTCTTTGAAGGTCTATCTGGCAAGGGGGTTAGAGTGCCCACTACCATTCGTTGACAACAACAAACACCTCTCAAAATTTTACTTTTATGCTCTCTTTATGTTTTCAAAATAAAAGCTCTAGCACAAATATAGCAATCGATGCTTCCCTCTTCGAAGGGCCATTCTTTTACTTTTATGTTGAGTCAGTTTACCCATTTCCTTCCATCTTAGAAGCAAACACTTGTGTCAACTGTGCATTGATTCTTACATGCTTGCTTATTGCACTTATTATTTTACTTTATGTTGACAATTATCCATGAGATATGCATGTTACAAGTTGAAAGCAACCGCTGAAACTTAATCTTCCTTTGTGTTGCTTCAATGCCTTTATTTAGAATCTATTGCTTCATGAGTTAACTCTTATGCAAGACTTATTGATGCTTGTCTTGAAAGTACTATTCATGAAAAGTCTTTGCTATATGATTCAGTTGTTTAATCATTATCTTTATCATTGCTTTGAATCGCTGCATTCATCTCATATGCTTTACAATAGTATGATTAAGATCATGTTGGTAGCATGTCACTTCAGAAATTATCTTTGTTATCGTTTACCTAAGATCATGCTGATACGTCTCCAACGTATCGATAATTTATTATGGTCCATGCTTGTTTTATGACAATATCTACATGTTTTGTTCACACTTTATGATGATTTTATGCATTTTCCGGAACTAACCTATTGACGAGATGCCGAAGTGCCAGTTCCTGTTTTCTGCTGTTTTTGGTTTCAGAAATCCTAGTAAGAAAATATTCTCGGAATTGGACGAAATCAACGCCCAGAATCTTAAAATCCCACGAAGCTTCCAGAACACCCGAGAGCCACCAGAGGGGAGCCCTGGGGGCCCCACACGCCACCCTGGCGCGGCCAGAGGGGGGGGCGCGCCCCCCTGTGGTGTCACCGCCTCGTCGACCTTCCGACTCCGCCTCTTCGCCTATTTAAAGGTCCCTGACCTAAATCTTCGATACGGAAAAGCCACGGTACGAGAAACCTTCCAGAGCTGCCGCCATCGCGAAGCCAAGATCTGGGGGACAGAAGTCTCTGTTCCGGCACGCCACCGGGACGGGGAAGTGCCCCCGGAAGGCATCTCCATCGACACCACCGCCATCTTCATCAAAGCTGCTGTCTCCCATGAGGAGGGAGTAGTTCTCCATCGAGGCTAAGGGGATGTACCGGTAGCTATGTGGTTAATCTCTCTCCTATGTACTCCAATACAATAATCTCATGAGCTGCCTTACATGATTGAGATTCATATGATGAGCTTGTAATCTAGATGTTGTTATGCTATTCAAGTGGATTTTACTTATGTGATCTCCGGAGACTCCTTGTCCCACGTGTGTAAAGGTGACAGTGTGTGCACCGTGTGGGTCTCTTAGGCTATATTTCACAGAATACTTATTCACTGTTATGGATAGCATAGTGAAGTGCTTATTTATATCCCTTTATGATTGCAATGTGCTTTGTATCACTATTAATCTATGTGCTACTCTAGTGATGTTATTAAAGTACTCTATTGCTCCTTCATGATGTAATGGTGACAGTGTGTGCATCATGTAGTACTTGGCGTAGTTTATGATTATGATCTCTTGTAGATTATGAAGTTAACTATTACTATGATGGTATTGATGTGATCTATTCCTCCTTTCATAGTATGAAGGTGACAGTGTGCATGCTATGTTAGTACTTGGTATAGTTGTGTTGATCTATCATGCACTCTAAGGTTATTTAAATATGAATATCGAATATTGTGGAGCTTGTTAACTCCGGCATTGAGGGTTCTTGTAGCCCTACACAATTAGTGGTGTTCATCATCCAACAAGAGAGTGTAGAGTATAGCATATATCTATTTATTCTGTTATGTGATCAATGTTGAGAGTGTCCACTAGTGAAAGTATAATCCCTAGGCCTTGTTCCCAAATACTGCAATCATCACTTGTTTACTGTTTTACTGCATTTGTACTGCCTGCAATATTACCACCATCAACCACACGCCAGTTGTAGCATCAAGCTATTTTCTGGCGCCGTTACTACTGCTCATATTCATTCATACCAACTGTATTTCACTATCTCTTCGCCGAACTAGTGCACCTATACATCTGACAAGTGTATTATGTGTGTTGGGGACACAAGAGACTTCTTGCTTTGTGATCGCAGGGTTGCTTGAGAGGGATATCTTTGACCTCTTCCTCCCTGAGTTCGATAAACCTTGGGTGATCCACTTAAGGGAAAACTTGCTGCTGTTCTACAAACCTCTGCTATTGGAGGCCCAACACTGTCTACAGGAAAAGAAGCGTGAGTAGACATCAATCCCCATGGTGAAATACTCTCTTGTATGAATCCTTTCTGTTCCAAGTCATCCAATTGCTCCTTGAGCTCTTTCAACTCCTTAGGCCCCATCTTGTATGGTGCTTTAGCAATCGGAGCTGTTGCTGGAATTAGGTCGATAGTAAACTCTATCTCCCTATCTGGTGGCATTCCAGGTAATTCCTTAGGAAACACATCCTGGAATTCATTTACTACAGGTATATCCTCCAACTTCACTTCCTTCATGCTATTCAGCTCTAGCTCGACTTCGATCTGTGTATGTGTTATCACCAGAATTTGACCGAGTCAGAGGTGGGCCGCGATCAAGATGGATTTGAAGAATATGTATATGGAAGAAATACGTGAATCGGCCTATTATGCAAAACTTGGGCTAGTTGGCCCGTGTATCTGTAATATAGTAGGATACATGTCGGTTAGGTAGAGTTTGTCTCGTGCACGGTGGGGATTATTCCCACGTTAGAAAGTCCCCTGGACTATAAATATGTATCTAGGGTTTATGGAATAAACAACAACCAACGTTCACCACAAATCAATCTCGGCGCATCGCCAACTCCTTCGTCTCGAGGGTTTCTACCGGTAAGCATCATGCTGCCTAGATCGCATCTTGCGATCTAGGCAGCATAAGCTTCTTTGTTGTTCATGCGTTGCTCGTACTGAAGCCTTTTTGATGGCGAGCAACGTAGTTATCTTAGATGTGTTAGGGTTAGCATTGTTCTTCGTATCATATGCTGTCGTAGTGCAACCCTCGCATATCTAGCCGCCCTTACACCTATCTTAGGTGTAGGGGTGGCACCCCGCTTGATCATTATTTAGTAGATCCGATCCGTTACGGTTGCTCCTTGTTCTTCAAGGATTAGTTTAATATCTGCAATAGTTAGGCCTTACAAAGGGTTGGAGGATCCAGCGACGCGTAGGGTGTCGTTTGCTAGCCCTAGACAGGATGTTTCGAGGATCAACCTCGTGTTGGTTTTTAGGCCTTGTCTAGGATCGGCTTACGATCACCGTACGTGACCGCGAGGCCCAATCGTGAGTAGGATGATCCGATTATGCGGTGAAAACCCTAAATCATCGTAGATCGTTTTAGCTTTATCTTGATCAAGCAGGACCACCATATATTCGTGCACCTCGTACGAATCATGGGTGGATCGGCTCCTTGAGCCGATTCACAGGATAACCTGAGAGCCGATCGAGGCTCGTATTTAATGTTTACGTGTATGCCATGCAGGAAACTAAGCGAGGCATCTCCATCACCTTCCTGACCAGGTATAGGTCAGGTGGCACGCCCTTGCACCAGCATCGGACGTGTGTACTAGAGGCTTTGCGGGCCGTCGCTCGGAGGGACCAGGGCCAGCCGCAGCCCTAAGTTGATCCCGGCTCTACTGTGTTGCCCGTCGCTGCTCGCCAGTGGGTTTCTGACCGCAACACATTCTGGCACGCCCGGTGGGACAAGCTTCGACATCAACCACATCGCCATCTACATCTGAGATGGCGGACGGCACTCCAGTCACGTACGAGGATCTGACCGACGAGCTCAAGAAGAAGTATGACGAGGCCAAAGCAATCCTCGAAGCCGACCTCATCGGCTCTTTTCACAGAACCCGTTCACATGGCATCAGGTGGAAGGGGTTCTCGCTTGATGGTGCGCTCGATGGGATAGACCTCTCTGCCCCGTCAGAAGAACGCACCAGGTCCCTACGTCAGGAGATCAACTACTTGGTGGCTCACTCGCTGCACCGCCACTCTGAGAACCTGGTGAACACTTTGGAGCGTGTCGCTCTCCGGGTAATCCAGGAGATCATGAGGCACCAGTACTCTCCGTCAGGACCAGCTCTCGGGACACACCAAGGAGAGATGCCACTCCAGTCCCGTCCACCGCTGCCATTTGCGTTGGCAGCACCAGAAGTGCCGAATTCACCGGCATTCGTCGTCTACAAGATCGGTGGTGACCCTAGTGACTGCCAGTTCTTGCATGAGGCGCCTAAGGAGATCCCTCACGGGTACATGTGCACATACGTGCCAGATTGCGGGAACTGGGCACTCACAAACCAGGCCGCGACAGCAGGGACTTCTGGGAAAGCAGGAGGAACGTCAGCGACAGATCTTGAGAAGCAGACGTGGCTAGCTAAATATGCCACCCCGACGAACCTCCAGAGCTCAGCTCCTGCAGTTGGCTCAGAGCTGGAAAAGCAAGCATGGCTGGCTAAGTACGCCACCCCGGCGAATCTTCAGAGTTCGACTCCTACAGCCAGCACCGTGGATCAGATCAGCACGATCCTGAGGGACCAGTTCGGCATGGTGCCGAAAAGGAGGACAATCGGCTATTCCAAGCCGTACCCCGATGAATACGAGTTGGTCCCGCTACCAGCCAAGTATCGGCTCCCTGACTTCTCCAAGTTCAGCGGATCAGATGGTTCCAGCTCCATCGAGCATGTGAGCCGATATTTGGCACAGCTAGGAACGGCCTCAGCGTCGGATCCACTGCGCGTGAGGTTCTTCGCACAGTCCCTCACGGGATCGGCTTTCGGGTGGTACACTTCGTTGCCACCGGACTCGATCCGGACTTGGAAGCAGTTGGAAGAACAGTTCCATATGCAGTTTCACTCAGAAGCTACCGAGGCCGGCATTGCCGATCTAGCACAGATACGTCAGAAGCGTGGAGAAACTGTGGCAGAATACATCCAGCGCTTCAGAAATCTGAGGAACCGATGCTATTCGGCTCGTGTGACTGAAAAAGGAGCAGTCGAGTTGGCAGTGGTGGGCCTTGCCTCACAAGTCAAGGATATGGCTTCCCAAGCAGACTACCCTTCACTGGCGCACATGGTTCAGAAACTGTCAGCATATGAACAGCGCCACCCGGACTTGTACCAGGACAAATTCAAGCGTGCGGTAGTCCTGGTTGAGGCGGATGAAGACGAAGGCTCTGTGGGAGATCAAGAGGTAGCAGTGGCTGAATGGACTCGGGGGGCAACCCCCGTGTCCTGCAAATGGGTTAAGCCACCAGGTCCGCCCAGAGGGTTTGATTTTGAAGTGACCAAAACTGAGCAAATCTTCGACCTCCTACTCAAGGAGAAGCAGTTGAAGATACCCGAAGGCCTCAAATTCCCCACGGTACAGGAGCTGAACGGAAAGCCATACTGCAAATGGCATAACTCGCTCTCCCATGCCACCGACGACTGCAGGGTGTGGCGTCAGTAGATCCAAATGATGATAGAACAAGGACGTCTGATTTTCAACCAGTACGCCATGAAGGTCGACACTCACCCTTTTCCCGCCGTTAACATGGTGGAGTGCACTTACCCTGGAGGTTGCCAGCCAGGATCCTCGTTCAGTATCAACATGGTAGGACCTGGGCACCACTCTGGCAAGGATGGAGACGAGGGCAGCTGCTCTCGTAGCAAGGACACAGAGGAGGCCGCTCCACGCGATCGGCTTCGTCACGATGGCAAGCGCTACGTCACAGAGGGAGAAGTAAGGAACATAAGATATCAGCGACCCCTCTCTGATCACCTCCTCAACAAGTATGTGAGTCAGTATAGCCAACGCCGACGATCCAGCGACGATGATGAAAGAGATCGTCTGGATAGAGAAGCCAGAAGACATCGTCGGCATGATCGCAATGAGGAGGAGTACGAGCGCCGTGCCAAGGAAAAGTCAAGGGAGTCAGACGACGAGGATAGGCACTGGGACTGCCCATTCTTCAGACACTGCTGGGATTCAGGAATGAGCCGATTGCCTACAATCGGCAATTGCCCAGAATGCAACCAGAAGAAGAAGGAGGCAGCCAACGTGTCCGTGTTCAAACGTCTAGGGCCTCTCCCACCACAAAGCAAACGCGCTGAGTCCCCTCGGATGGAAGATCTCGAGGATTCGGAAGACGGGGGAGAAGAAGAAGAAGACAGGTACCACCGGCCAAGGTGGTGCCCTGATGGACTCAGCCGTTCCCAAAAGCGTAGGGTTCAGCGATTGCGCGGCTTGGAAGAAGCCGAAAGGTTATATCTCCACACGCTAAGGAAGGCGCGGCCTGATCTGGCCGCGAAGATCCAGCGAACCCTGGATGAAGAGGGTCGACCACGGAAAATGGAGTGGCGCCCCAAGCAAAGGAAAGCCGATGATGAAACATCGGCTGGCACAAACATGGTGTTCATCCTTCCTTCGGAGTTCAGTGCTCCAGGATTAGACGAAGCATCTGTGGCACAACTTGACTGTGGCCCACGGCCGGTTATCTTTGAGAAGCCACGAGAAAGAAGCTACAGACATCTGAAGGCCATGTACTTGCGAGGTTATATCGATGGGAGGCCTGTCAATAAGATGCTGGTGGACACCGGAGCGGCAGTCAACATTATGCCATACTCTATGCTACGTCGGTTGGGACGCTCTAGCTCGGATCTAATCAAGACCAACGTGACATTGAGCAATTTCAACGGCCAAGCGTCTGACGCACAAGGTGTTCTGAACGTGGATCTGACCGTAGGAAGGAAAACTATCCCTACGACGTTCTTCATCGTCGATAGCAAGAGCACCTATGCTGTTCTGCTAGGAAGAGATTGGATCCATGCCAACTGTTGCATTCCCTCCACGATGCACCAATGCGTCATACAGTGGGATGGAGATGAGGTAGAGGTCGTCCAGGCCGATGACTCAGCCGAAATTTCAACGGCTGGCATGAACGCTTGGGAAGCAGCAGGCCAAGAGCCCCTCTCAGGTATCAATTTGGACGACTGCGAGCGCATCGACGTGACAAAGGGCAGGGTTAAGCTGGTCTTATCCACTGGCCTGACCGTGTAGCAAGAGCAAACCGATGAACAAATGTGGCGAGGCCGATCCTTGGGATCGGCCCCCAAAGATCTATGAAGGAACATTACAAAACCTTCATTTGAGCGAGTCAATATGGAGGCCGATTCCAGCAATCGGCCAAAATTTGTCCTCACCAAATGTTCTGCTTGGATCGACTGGGCACCGGTTTTACGTCGGCTGATGAGTTAGGAAAAAATCAACATTGGGCCTACCGGAGTCGACGTACAAATACGATGCCTTGGCTGAAATACAGAGTCGATATCTGCAGTTCCCTGACAGATTCGGCTCGGGGGGCACCTAATCAGGTGAACATGTGAAGCGAACATGTGCAGATGAACATGTGTGCAGCGAAATGTTGGGGGCCGATAGAAAAAATCGGCCAGTAAAAAAAAAATCGACAAAGCCGATGCACAACCATCAACTCTAGTATAACTACGCAGGATCTACTGGCTACGTGTTCAAAGCGCGGATCTTCACCAAGTCCAGTTCAGTTGTGGGGCCTTCTGCTTCCTCGAGGGAGTAAAACAATGAGAGCTTCCTCAGCTGCCTTGAGCCGATTCTGGTGCCTGAACCTTCTTGTCGAGGATTTTCAACCCTTTGTGCTAGTTCAGCAGTGCTGTCAGAAGAAATATATCGGCTTTCGAGGGAAGAAAGGTGATCGGTTTGGTGCATCCTCACCGATATTCTCGCCTTGAGCAAGGCTCGGGGGGCAGCAGGCCTGGTAGATGCTCTGTTTAGGAGCCGATTGGGGTACCATCGGCTGATCCTTCGTCGCAACCTTCTTCAAAAATGGTGAGTTCTTGCAAAAGAAGATCATTGGGCCTGGTTGGAAGAATTTAAAGGTTCTCTTGAGGACTTCACATTATTCACCAGATCTCGAAATCATCAGTTGAAGAATTGAAGGATGGATTTTAAAGGACCGATTAATATTATCGGCTCATTACGCATTGGCTAAGGGGACAGATAGGCAAAATCAGTATGAGGGGAAATCGGCTAAATTAAGCTCAAAGGAATCGGCAAAATCAAATTGGGAGAAGTTCTTCATTGATAAGCAAGATTTCTTACATAAAGAGCTGATTGCTCTCAAAAGGAAGTACTAGGGGATACATTGCCCCATCTACTACTACTGATCCTATGCTAAAGGTCCTATCTACGGGCCGTCGCTGCCCTCGTTGTCGCCGTCATCGCCGCTGTCGGCGCTACTCCCGGCAGGCTCGTCGTCGCTGCTCCAGCGGCCGCCGACCGGGCCCTCATTGTCCTCGTCCTCCTCGTCAGCGTCGTCGTCGTCGCTGTCGAAGTCACTGAGGTTCCCCGGCCAGGGACGACGTTGGCCGGCGGCTCGTCGGGGGAGGTGTCGTCCTCCTCCTCCTCTTCCTCCTCCTTCTCCTCCTCCTCCTCCTCGGGAGAGGTGAAGTCGTCACAGGAGAAGCGATCGTCATCGCTCTCCTCCTCCGTTTCCCCGTCGGCGAGGAAGCGGAGGTCGCTTTCCCCGTCGGCAAGGACTTGTCGTCCTCAGACCAGACGGAGAAGTCATGGCTGGGCTCCTCCCCGGCCTCGATGGCGCGGCGGGTGTTGGCCGCGTGAACCTCCTCCTGGTTCGGCTCCGGCGTCGGCTCGCGGGAAGAGGAGGACTGGGTGGAAAGATCCGATGAGGCAGAGGAGGAAGAAGACATGGTGGCGCAGGAGGGCTTTTGGAGTGCTAATGCGAAGGGGATGCGGATGTAAACTGTTCGGAGCGGTTAAATAAAAGGGGATATAGTGGAAATTCAATGCCACAGCAGTTTCCGAGGAAGTGGTGCCTAAAAAAAAAAACTGCCAGGTCACGCGGAGAAGTTGAGAAGGCAAGGCATCATGATGAAGGATACTGCGACGGTTCTGCCACGACATGACCCGACGGAGAAAAAGCAGAGTGATTTTGGAATTATCAATTCCAAAACCAGGGGGGCATGTGTTATCACCAGAATTTGACCGAGTCAGAGGTGGGCCGCGATCAAGATGGATTTGAAGAATATGTATATGGAAGAAATACGTGAATCGGCCTGTTATGCAAAACTTGGGCTAGTTGGCCCGTGTATCTGTAATATAGTAGGATACGTGTCGGTTAGGTAGAGTTTGTCTCGTGCACGGTGGGGATTATTCCCACGTTAGAAAGTCCCCTGGACTATAAATATGTATCTAGGGTTTATGGAATAAACAACAACCAACGTTCACCACAAATCAATCTCGGCGCATCGCCAACTCCTTCGTCTCGAGGGTTTCTACCGGTAAGCATCATGCTGCCTAGATCGCATCTTGCGATCTAGGCAGCATAAGCTTCTTTGTTGTTCATGCGTTGCTCGTACTGAAGCCTTTTTGATGGCGAGCAACGTAGTTATCTTAGATGTGTTAGGGTTAGCATTGTTCTTCGTATCATATGCTGTCGTAGTGCAACCCTCGCATATCTAGCCGCCCTTACACCTATCTTAGGTGTAGGGGCGGCACCCCGCTTGATCATTATTTAGTAGATCCGATCCGTTACGGTTGCTCCTTGTTCTTCAAGGATTAGTTTAATATCTGCAATAGTTAGGCCTTACAAAGGGTTGGAGGATCCAGCGACGCGTAGGGTGTCGTTTGCTAGCCCTAGACAGGATGTTCCGAGGATCAACCTCGTGTTGGTTTTTAGGCCTTGTCTAGGATCGGCTTACGATCACTGTACGTGACCGCGAGGCCCAATCGTGAGTAGGATGATCCGATTATGCGGTGAAAACCCTAAATCGTCGTAGATCGTTTTAGCTTTATCTTGATCAAGCAGGACCACCATATATTCGTGCACCTCGTACGAATCATGGGTGGATCGGCTCCTTGAGCCGATTCACAGGATAACCTGAGAGCCGATCGAGGCTCGTATTTAATGTTTACGTGTATGCCATGCAGGAAACTAAGCGAGGCATCTCCATCACCTTCCTGACCAGGTATAGGTCAGGTGGCACGCCCTTGCACCAGCATCGGACGTGTGTACCAGAGGCTTTGCGGGCCGTCGCTCGGAGGGACCAGGGCCAGCCGCAGCCCTAAGTTGTTCCCGGCTCTACTGTGTTGCCCGTCGCTGCTCGCCAGTGGGTTTCTGACCGCAACAGTATGCTTATCTCCTTGGTGGATCATTCTACTTCCATCGGGACTTTTCAAAGACACAGTCTTGTTCACACACTCGATCAATGCTCCATTAGCCTCTAACCAGTTCATACCAAGAATGACATCAATGTCCTTCATCGGTAAAATGAACAGGTCTGTGTCAAATGCGCATTTATTGATCATAATGACTTGTCCTTGTTTGGTATGGGTTACTACTATCGTTTCCCCCGCGGAAAGTATGGTTATAGGTGTATCTAACTTAGTGCAACTAATCCCATGTTTGATGATGAATTGCTGAGAAATGAATGATGTAGTTGCACCAGTATCAAAAAGTACTTTGCCAGGATGAGTAAGTATCTGGAGTGTACCTATCACTGCCTGATCGGAGTTCACCACCTCCTCCAAGCTGGTGCAGTTCAACTTGCCGAAGGGTTTCTTGTTCTTCCAATTCCCTCCATTGTTTCCTCCTCGGCTTCCTCCTCCTCCAGACTGAACTCCTCCATTCTTTTTATTGGGGCAATCCTTCATCATGTGCCCCTCCTGGCGGCACCCAAAGCATATTATCTTGGGTTTCTTGCAATCTTGTGAGAGATGCCCTCTAAATCCACAAATGCGGCAAACGATCTGGTTTGCGGCTTGGGATCCCTGGTTCCTCCTATTATTGTTGTTGTTATTGTTGTTGCTATACCTCGGTTTGAAACTCAAGCCAGTGCTCGGCTTGTTGCTGACATATCTCTTATGCTCAAATTTAGCCTTCTTCCTCTTCTCTTCCTGCAGCTGCTTGAAATCGTCTTCAAGAGTGATGGCTGCATCCACCAGCTCTTGGAACTCGGTCGCTCTCATCATTCTGAGCCGTACCTTGAACTGGGGATTTAATCCCCGCATGAACCTCTTTTTCTTCTTGTCCTCGGTGTTGACCTCCTCAACAGCATACCGAGACAACTTTGAAAACTCCCTGACATGAGTCAAGATGGCCTTATCCTTCTGCTCGAGACTTTAAAATTCTCGACGCTTCAACTCCACAATGCTTTCAGGGACATTGGATTCCCTGAACTTCATCTTGAACTCCTCCCAGGTGAATACCTTCTCAGCCGGATAAATGGCTACTATGTTATCCCACCATGATGCGGCGGGTCCACACAACAAGTGTGTTGCATATCTGACCTTCTCCAGGTCGTTGCATCCAACGGTATTGAGCTTTCGCTCCGTGTCCATCTGCCAATCCTCCGCGTCCATAGGTTCGGGCGCGTATGCGAAGGCTATAGGCTTAGTATTCTGGAAGTCTGACAGAGTGACTCCCTGATTGTCAGGCCTCTTGATACGTCCAAAACGTATCAACTTTCCCGAACACTTTTGCTATTGTTTTGCCTCTAATTTGTGTATTTTGGATGCAACTAACACGGACTAACGCTGTTTTCAGCAGAACTGTTCTGGTGTCTCGTTTTTGTGCAGAAATCCAACTTCAGGAAAATCCTCGGAATTTATGCGAAAGGTCCTATTTTTCCAGAAGACTCACGGAGCCAGAAGGGCAAGCCAGGTGGAGGCCCGAGGGCCCCACACCATAGGGCGGCGCGGCCCAGGAGGGGGGCGCGCGGCCCTAGCGTGTGGCTCCCTCGGCCGGCCTCCGACGCCCTCCTCTGGACTACTTAAAGGGTTCGATCTAAAAATCGTGACCAAGAAGTCGAAGTCGCCAGAAACCCTCCAGAACGCCGCCACATCGCGAAACTCCGTCTCGGGGGCCAGAAGTCTCCGTTCTGGCACTCCGCCGGGACGGGGAATTGGAGGAGATCATCGCCATCATCACCACCGACGCCTCTCCATCAACCAGCCATGTTTCCCCCATCCATGTGTGAGTAATTCCCCCGCTGTAGGCTGAAGGGGATGGTAGGGATTGGATGAGATTGGTCATGTAATAGCATAAGATTGTTAGGGCATAGTGCCTAGTGTCCGTAATTGGTACTTTGATGATATTGTTGCAACTTGTTATGCTTAATGCTTGTCACTAGGGCCCGAGTGCCATGATCTCAGATCTGAACATGTTATTGTTTCATCATGATATTCATTGTTTTATGATCTTACCTGCAAGTTGTATACACATGTCGCTGTCCGGAACCAATGGCCCCGAAGTGACAGAAATCGGGACAACCGGAGGGGATGGTAGTGATGTGAGGATCACATGTGTTCACGGAGTGTTAATGCTTTGCTCCGGTACTCTATTAAAAGGAGTACCTTAATATCCAGTAGATTCCCTTGAGGCCCGGCTGCCACCGGCTGGTAGGACAAAAGATGTTGTGCAAGTTTCTCATTGCGAGCACGTACGACTATATATGGAAAACATGCCTATTGATTGCTTTGTACTTGTACACCGTTTTATTATTATCTGCAAATGCCCTGCTTTGATTGTTACATGAGTTTCTCTCATCCATGCAACGCCCGTTATCCGTCCCCGTGCCTACAGTATTTTAATCCTGCTGTTTACTATAATCACTACTGCTGTCTTTGTTACTCTGCTGCTGTTATTTCACCACTCTTTGCTATAAAGCTGTTAGTATCTTGATAAACTCTTGCGAGCAAGTCTCATTTCAGTGCAGCTGAATTGACAACTCCGCTGTTAAGGCTTTCAAGTATTCTTTGTCTCCCCTTGTGTCGAATCAATAAATTGGGTTTTACTTCCCGCGAAGACTGTTGCGATCCCCTATACTTGTGGGTCATCAAGACTATTTTCTGGCGCCGTTGCCGGGGAGCATAGCTTTATTTGGAAGCTCACTTGGATTGATATTGTTCGCTGCAAATTCTCCATCATGGGTAAACCTCGCGATCCTAAAGTCGCCATATTACCATCCACTACAAGAAAAGGTACAACTCTGAGTACCTCTGCTACTCTTGATTCACCATCTGTGATAAGTCAACTTGTTTCACCGCCGCAAGCTTCACTTGCTGGTACTTCTGCTGAATCTGAAAATTCTCATAATATTGATAATGTTTCTGCTGTGCTTGATGATAGTGGTTCATTGGGATCCTTTCTAGATGCTATAATTGCTAGGTCTAGACAAATTGAAAATACTAAAACTCCTAATGCTACTACACCTGTTAATTCACCTGAACTTGATTATTCTAGTGATGATCCTGATGAAGATTATGTGGAGCTTAATGATGATTTCATTAATAGATGCAATGCTACTGCTGATGCAAGAAAAATTAAAAAGTTTCTCGCACAATATACTGTTAGACATAAGCTATCTCCTGATCCTAAATTTGCCACATCTCCTATATGCATTAAGGATAAAGATTATGATTTTTCTCTTGATCTATCTCATATAGCTATTGTAGAGAAAGCATCCTTTTGTGGTACTGAAAAAGAAAGTGTTGTAGAACACATGATTGAACTTTCTTCTATGAGTAGCTTGTTTTCTGATGATGTCAAGATGCGTACTTACTTTGTCGCTAAATTTTTTCCTTTCTCATTAAAGGATGATGCTAAAACTTGGTATAATAATTTGCCTCCTGGTTCTATTAAAAGTCCAACTGATTTGCGTGATGTTTTCTTTCGAAAATACTTTCCTGCTAGTGCTCAACATATTGCTTTACAGAAAATTTATAGATTTGACCAGGGAGATGAAGAGAAATTGCCTGAGGCTTGGGCAAGATTTTGTTCTCTTATCAGAGCTCGACCTGGACATGATTTAGAAAAGAATGATCTACTTGATATATTTTATAGTGGACTAACCATTGAGTCTAGAGCATATTTGGATAGTTGTGCTGGTTGTGTTTTCAGGAAAAGAACTCCAGACGAAGCTGAAGAATTATTGGCTAAAATAGGCCGGAATCATGATGATTGGACTACACCTGAACCAACTCCAATGCCAATATTGAAGAAGAGGGGTTTAATTAAATTGAATGATGAAGATATGAGGGAAGCCAAGAAGTCTCTCAAGGAGAAAGGTATTAAATCCGAAGATGTGAAGAATCTACCTCCCATAGAAGATATATGTGAGATAATTCCCCCTTCATCCATGATTGAAGTAAACTCCCTTCAACGCTTTACTAGGGAAGATATTCCGTATTCAAAACCTCCTGCTCAATGCTTAGATGAGTTTGATAATTATATTGTTAAGCAAGAAAATTTTAATATGAGAGTAGAGAATCATCTAATGGAAAATTCTCAAGCTATTAGCAATTTGCATGATATTGTGGAGAGAACCTCCAATGATGTTAAGATGCTTGTTAAACATTTTCAAATGGTTCAAACTCAAATTGATCAACTCACTAAAGTTCAAAATGACTTGTTAAAAAATAATTCTAAAGAGAAACATGCTTATGAAGTAACAACTAGAGGTGGTGTCTCTACCCAGGATCCTCTATATCCTGAAGGGCATCCCAAAAGAGTTGAACAAGATTCTCAACGCATTGAACCTAGTGCTCCTTCTAAGAAAAAGAAGAAGAAACATAAAAATGTTGTAGAATCCTCTGAACCTGTTAATGATCCTAATAGTATTTCTATTTCTGATGCTGAAACCGAAAGTAGTAATGAACATGATAACAATAATGATAATGATAAGAATGATGCTTCTGATAAAGAAGAAGTTGAAGATGAACCTGACAAGCATGATAAAAATAAAAAGTATACTAAAGAAGATTTTATTGCTAAGAAACATGGTAATGAAAGGGAACCTTGGGTGCAAAAGCAAATGCATTTTCCTGCTAAGAAACTAAAATCAAAGGAAGAAGAACACTATAATAAATTTTGCGATTGGATGAAACCTTTATTCTTGCAAATCCCTTTGACTGATGCTATTAAATTGCCTCCTTATTCAAAGTATATGAAAGATATTGTTACTAACAAAAGGAAAATCCCCAATGAGGAAATTTCCACTATGCTTGCTAATTACTCTTTCAATGGCAAAGTTCCAAAGAAGTTGGGCGACCCAGGTATACCTACTATTCCTTGTTCTATTAAGAATAATTATGTTAAAACTGCTCTACGTGACTTGGGAGCCAGTGTTAGTGTTATGCCCTTTTCTCTTTATAAGAGACTTTATTTAGATAAGGTGATACCTACTGATATATCTTTGCAAATGGCTGATAAATCTACTGCTATTCCTGTTGGTATATGTGAGGATGTTCCTGTTCAAGTTACTAATAACTGCTTGATATTAACTGATTTTGTTGTGTTGGAAATGCCTGAAGATGATAATATGTCTATTATTCTTGGGAGACCTTTTCTTAACACCGCAGGGGCTATTATTGATTGCAATAAAGGAAAGGTTACTTTCAATGTTGATGATAAGGAGCATACCGTCTATTTCCCCAAGAGGATTGATAAAGTATGTGGAGTTAATACTATTTCTAATGTGAGAACTATTAAAATTGGAACTATCGATTGTCCTATATATGAGCCTAAAGAAGGATATCAAAGTCTTATGATTGGATCCATATCAATACAATTCAAGGTAACATGATTGATTTGAGGTTTATTTCTTCTTATGCTATGTAAAATTTATTTGGTGGCAAGACTTGATCAACCTTGTTAACAAATACTTTTTATATGCATAGAGGAGGTAAACAACATCTCTTTCTCCCTCCACTTGTTTTACTTGCTGTAGCACTTTTGATTTGCAAAGTTCCCTAGTTAATTAGAGATTTCAAAAAAAATTCTGGCCAGTAATAATAAACTTAATACCCGGAAATGTGCATTTTTCAAAGTTTTCAAAAATTCACAAAAATTATACCGTTGGTCCTATTTTTCGAAAATGCACCTGGGAGCACCTGGGGATGACCAGTGGGGCACCCCAGGGTGGCACCCCACAGGCCGGCGCGGCCAGCAAGGGGGGCGCGCCACCCTGTTGTGTGGGTCCCCCTTTGCCCCACTTCAGCATCTCTTCCTCCCACACTCTTCTCTCTCCCGAAAAAATCAACACCAGCTTTCTCTCACTCGCGTTTTTGCTCAAGAGCTCAGGATTTTTTGATCTCTTTGCTCAGCCCAGATTTGGCCTGAAATTTGGCACATTTGCTCTCCGGTATGTGACTCCTCCGATTATCCAAGTAGAATTTTGTTTGGTTGAGTATATCTTGAATATTTTGCTGCTGTAGGTAACATGTTTAGTGAGCTTGCATGCTTGTTCTAAGTTGTAGAAACTAGTTTTGATGCATGATTAGTACTCTAGCAAGTTCCTATAGTAGTTCCCCTCAACTATATGTCACCAAATCAAATTTTATATTGATTGTTGAAAAATTTCAGAAAATGGAGTGGAATAGATATCAACTAAACCAACAAGAATTGGAGGTGCAACAAGTCATGAGAGTGAACCGCGAAGAGGGAGTATACCCCTCTTACTACCCGTGCACAGATTTCATGAGAAGTGCAGGAATATTGGAAGATATTCAGAATCTAATTTCTCGTGCAGGGGTGAATGATTTTGTTGATGGAGAACCATGCCAATATGCAAAATTGACTATGTATGTTGTGCAGGATTTTAAGTTCAATTGGTCGCAATCTAACCCCATGGTTCAGTACAAGATTTATAATAAAACTGTCAACATGCCATTCAATGATTTCTGTATAGCAATTAGAGTACCGCAATGGGGATCATGCGAGAAGATAAGGGGATCGCCGAGAGAGCTCTTAAGCCTCTTCGAGATGATTTGTCATGGAAGGAGTTTCTCAGAGGATGGTGGTAAAATCACTAGCATTCAACTCCCAGCTATCCGCTACTTTGCTTATTTCATTACTAAATGCGTTCTTGCTAGAAAGAATGGTAGTAAACTATCTATCCAGGATTTAGCTTTTCTAGCTGCTGCACTGCAAGGTAGTAAGACCTATAATTTGGGTGCGTTGATAGCTTATAGACTTGCTACTAACCGTGAGAAGGGCGGAATGTGTGGAGGTCTCATCGCCTCTCGTTTACTAGCTTTGCATGGTGTAGAACCTCACCATCTTGATATTCAACTTTCCATAGAAAAACTTGACATAGTCTCCATGATTAAACATGAATTTGTTTCTGATTTATCTAACTTGAGCAACCTATCTTACAAGATAACATTTTACAAGAAGACTTGGAGAACAACTAAGAAAACTGAAAAACTAGTAAGATTGCCTGCGCCTGTTCTATTTAACCTTGATTCCAGGGAGGATTGGTCGGTCACAGAAGGTGCACTGAATGCACACACAGAGGGAGGAGGCCATCGTGCAAGAGGCAACACGGAGGAGGCCGAGGAACACCCTGACTCGTCATCCGATGCAGCAAGTTCTTCGCATCAACATTTTGGACATGTGGAGCCTCCACGCTTTTCTTCTGCACAGGGACCCTACTATGACTACGTCATGTATAATCAACCGGCGAGGAACAGCGACCCTCGCTGGGGTTGAACTCCACTTAGGCCAAAAGCCTAAGCTTGGGGGAGGTATACCGGCATCACTCATTCTTTGCATATTATGGTTGCTGGATACTTGTATATACTTGTTTAGTTTCTTTGAGTGGTTTTCTAATGAGAGGGAGATGATATTTGGGGAAGTGCTGCCTGAAAACAGATTCTGGACTGTTACCGAAAAAATTCTCAAAAATAGCCAGAACGATATTTTGCGAAGCCAATTTTTGTGCATGTTCCCCAGGTTGTTATATAACTTTCATTAGTTGAACACTTTTCGATTTCAGCAGTGTAAGAATTTCTTAAAAATCGAGTACTGTACTGCTGTCAAGTTTGACGAATTTCTGCTGCTTTGTGTTTATGTGACTTTTCTAGTTTGCATTTTCTTGTTTTTTGCTTTGTTTCTTTCCTAAAACACAAAAAGATCAAAAATATTTTTGTTGTTTCTCTTCACCATTTGTTTGTTTTGGTTTCTTGCATTTATTTTGCTTTATTTGCTATCGTTGGTTTGCTATAAGAAAATCCAAAAAGATTTTGTTTGTCTGCTTGTTTCCTTTTGTTCTTGTTTCCAATTCGAAAACTCCAAAAATATTTGCTGTTCTTCTTTGGTTTGTAAAGTTCATTATGAGTTCAATGGTCTTCGGTGGCTGGAGCGTGGTTTTCATTTCATATTATCCAAGCTACACAAGTGAAAGGCAATAATGACGATCTACGACAATTGGATTGTGGTGAGAGGCTGGTATGAACTCTATTTGTTTTCATTTTTGTACATATACTCATCCATGTGAGCATGCTTAGTTGGTTCATGTGAGGTATATGTCATTTAAGAAAATCTAGTAGTTCATGATCTCTCATGTTTAGCTCCAATTTATTAATATGAGTAGCATGTCATGGATGTTTGCTTGCATTGTTTTATTCATAAGTAGGTATGACATTGTGGTATCCTCCTCTGAATAATTCATTTATATCGACTTGGCACATGCTCACGCATGCATATGACTGAACAAAAGTCAATTAAGCCTCTATGATTTACATTGCTTCAGAGTTCTTGTATCACTTTTATGCCTCCGTTAATTTATTTTGCCGCAGGCATGATTATGATAGTTACTGCTCTCTTGATTTGTCGCTCCCTAGTCTTTTGCTAGCCTTCACTTGTACTGAGCGGGAACGCTGCTCGTGCCTCCAAACACCTGAAAACCAAGTTGTTCCAAAGTGTCCACCATAAATACCTATGCATGGCATTTCAAACCATTCCAAGTAAATTCTCATGCGCTACCTTTAAAACCTTCAAAATGCTTCTCAATTTGTGTTAATGTTTCATAGCTCATGAGGAAGTATGTGGTGTTTAACTTTCAACCTTGTCATTTACTCTTGACGGACTTTCATTATGGACTAGTGGCACATCCGCTTATCCAATAATTTTGCAAAAAGAGCTGGCAATGGGGTTCCAAGCCCCGATTAATCAAACTTCATTAATAATTCTCTTCACATGTTTTGCTCTGATTCATCAGTAAGCAACTTAATTTTGCAAATAGACAGTCCTCCATGGTATGTGATTGATGGAAGGCACCCGAGGATTCGGTTAGCCATGGCTTGTGTAAGCAAAGGTTGGGGGGAGTGTCGCCCATAATAAAACTAAAATACGTGTGTAAACAAAAGAGAAGAGGGATGATCTGCCTTGCTGGTAGAGATAACGTCCTTCATGGGAGCCGCTCTTGAAAGTCCGGTTGGCGAGGTAGTTGGTGTACCCATTACCATTCGTTGACAACAACAAACACCTCTCAAAATAATTTTACTCCTGTTTTAAAAATGAAAAGCTCTAGCGCATGTTAATCCCTGCTTCCCTCTGCGAAGGGTCAATCTTTTACTTTTATGTTGTGTCTCCATCCTTTCTTTGAGCACTATCTTGAGAGCACAACTGTCATTCTTAGTATAATATGCTTGTCCCAAAATATGATTGATTGCGGTATAACTTTGATGCTTTTATCTTTGACAATCACTATTTCTAGTCTTTCTATGAACTTCAGAGGTGCCTGGGCATTTATGTTTTGCTGATCAAATATGGGCAAGCGAGATACCACTTTATCATACTCTTTTATGAACATTGCAATCCTGCTTATAGACATGATTCATGATGCTTATTATTAATTGTTGGTACCTTTCCATGATTGACATAGCTGTTAGATGATCTTATTTGCATGTACCTTATTATGAACTGCCTAAGTGTTAGCCATATCATGAGAATATTTACATCATATGAACAAATGTGTTCGTGAAAGTTCTTTCATCGCGTCAGTTGTTAACTGAATTGCTTGAGGACAAGCAATAAGCTAAGCTTGGGGGGAGTTGATACGTCCAAAACGTATCTACTTTCCCGAACACTTTTGCTATTGTTTTGCCTCTAATTTGTGTATTTTGGATGCAACTAACACGGACTAACGCTGTTTTCAGCAGAACTGTTCTGGTGTCTCGTTTTTGTGCAGAAATCCAACTTTCAGGAAAATCCTCGGAATTTATGCGAAGGGTCCTATTTTTCCAGAAGACTCACGGAGCCAGAAGGGCAAGCCAGGTGGAGGCCCGAGGGCCCCACACCATAGGGCGGCGCGGCCCAGGAGGGGGGCGCGCGGCCCTAGCGTGTGGCTCCCTCGGCCGGCCTCCGACGCCCTCCTCTGGACTACTTAAAGGGTTCGATCTAAAAATCGCGACCAAGAAGTCGAAGTCGCCAGAAACCCTCCAGAACGCCGCCACATCGCGAAACTCCGTCCCGTGGGCCAGAAGTCTCCGTTCTGGCACTCCGCCGGGATGGGGAATTGGAGGAGATCATCGCCATCATCACCACCGACGCCTCTCCATCAACCAGCCATGTTTCCCCCATCCATGTGTGAGTAATTCCCCCGCTGTAGGCTGAAGGGGATGGTAGGGATTGGATGAGATTGGTCATGTAATAGCATAAGATTGTTAGGGCATAGTGCCTAGTGTCCGTAATTGGTACTTTGATGATATTGTTGCAACTTGTTATGCTTAATGCTTGTCACTAGGGCCCGAGTGCCATGATCTCAGATCTGAACATGTTATTGTTTCATCATGATATTCATTGTTTTATGATCTTACCTACAAGTTGTATACACATGTCGCTGTCCGGAACCAATGGCCCCGAAGTGACAGAAATCGGGACAACCGGAGGGGATGGTAGTGATGTGAGGATCACATGTGTTCACGGAGTGTTAATGCTTTGCTCCGGTACTCTATTAAAAAGAGTACCTTAATATCCAGTAGATTCCCTTGAGGCCCGGCTGCCACCGGCTGGTAGGACAAAAGATGTTGTGCAAGTTTCTCATTGCGAGCACGTACGACTATATATGGAACACATGCCTATTGATTGCTTTGTACTTGGACACCGTTTTATTATTATCTGCAAATGCCCTGCTTTGATTGTTACATGAGTTTCTCTCATCCATGCAACGCCCGTTATCCTTCCCCGTGCCTACAGTATTTTAATCCTGCTGTTTACTATAATCACTACTGCTATCTTTATTACTCTGCTGCTGTTATTTCACCACTGCTACTGCTAGAAAACTGTTACTACTGATAAACTCTTGCGAGCAAGTCTGTTTCCAGGTGCAGCTGAATTGACAACTCCGCTGTTAAGGCTTTCAAGTATTCTTTGTCTCCCCTTGTGTCGGATCAATAAATTGGGTTTTACTTCCCGTGAAGACTGTTGCGATCCCCTATACTTGTGGGTCATCACCTCTCCACCCTGTTCTGTTGAAGCAGCTCCTGGAAGAATTTGTTCTGCTGCTCCAACGTTATACGTTGCCTTTCCTCCAACATTTGCATGTATTGGAGGAAGTTCTGCTGCGTCATGGGTGGTGGTGGTGGAAACTGGTTTCTGGCTGCTTGATCAGCCTCCTCCTTCTGCTTGGCTTCGCGCTCGATGCGCCGCGCTTCGCTCTCCTCACCTACCGCTCCCGACATATCCCCCTAGTTCCGCAACACAAAGTGGTACTCATAGTTACTCCATGCGCAAGTTTTCTGAGCTCAACTTTGTGCACAGAACTAGTCACGCAATGGAAATCAAGAAGCAAATCCAAATCATTCAAAACATATACCATGTATATACATACTTAAGTGGTTTTATTACAATACTCAGTGACGATGTGAGTATCCAAAATCACTTATTGAAGTATATGTACAAATTTCTACAAATATTACACACTACAATACATGTGGTACTATTGTATTGTAGTCACGCCTCCCTTGGTGGTCTCTAGTCGTGCTTCACTCCCGGTACATCCCAGGCTTCCATCCGGTCGAACGTGTCGTCCTCCTAGCAGAATCTGGAACGTAGGGTCTTCCCGTCGGCTGGTAGTCGGAATCAGAGGATGATCCGAGGGAGAAATCTGTGTTCATGAATTGATTATTCAAAACATCATAATCCACCCATCGGGTGTACTCCCCCGTGACTCCGCCATAGGTATTACCTCCATCAGTATCTGACTCAATCAGTATAGGGTACTCCTCATAGTCACCCCTATTATACTGATTGTCCTAGAACTGGGTTGTGGCGTCCTCATTCATCTCCGCATTATTTCTGACTGTATCGCCAGAGTTTCCTGTGTCTGACCCCCAACGCCAACCTGTTGAGTTCTCCATAGGAGTCTCGGAACGCTGATGGTTTCCGGATTCCTCTCCACCCTCATATCATCCACGTGAACTACTAGGATAGTACCTAGGTGTAATGGGTGTGGTTTGTAGTTCGGGATGGTCAATACTAATGTAATCACCAGCTGAATAAACTGGTGTGTGCACTTCATTCTCCATTGGTTCCTTCCCCTTAGTCTCCTCCTTGGGCTCAGTGAACTCTTCTAGCATTGTATCAATTGCCCCCGACAGATGTCGGTTCAACTGAAAGAACAATGACAGTAAATTGCGGCTATTGTCCATGTACTTAGCGGCTTCTGCCGGTTTGCGTTTTGCAAATTTGAAGTGGTTAAGCATAGGATCATCTTCCTCCACCATATGAGGAATGTGTGAGAATTCGGAACCCATAAGCTCTTTTGTCTTATGTTCCCGAATATCAGTGATGGCTCTCATAATGGCTATGTGGTAGGCTGTTTGGGTAGTTCTAGCCTCACCTGCTGGCATCACTATGCTCATTCCTAGGGATTCTGGAAGTCTTAATCCTACCCTACACTTTGCCAATACTGTGCCGTCGTAGTACATGTATTTATTTACTTGGATCTGGGGATCGCACCCAAATTCAAGTACATGGCACGAAGAATATCTGCGAGTCCTCCTTCATATTCACTCAGTGTTGACTCCATCACTTTCACGTTTCGTCCCGGACGTGAACTTGCCATAGTTGGCTGTAGAATAGAAAGAATATAAGATTAGTAATAATGCATCATAATAGAGATAATAAAGAATTATCGCACTAAAAGATATGATTGTTTTATTCTCAAGTGAATATACACCATATTTTTAGAGAATTCTTTACTAATCCTATTTGACTCCTAACGTTCTGTCCCATTTACTAGGTTCCAACCTAAGGTCAAAGCTTTTGCTCTGATACCAACTGTGGTGACCCTGCATACCACTGCATGTTGTAGTATGCCAGTCGTTGATATAACATTCACGAAGTACCATTCCGCAAATATTACATCCCTCAGAGTAGTACAACAGAACATAGCAGGTCCATAACTCATTCATTTATTATTACAAGCATAATGTACATATCATCTCGGAGCTCCTCTTGGGTCCTAAGAGGGATACTCCTGGGTTCGAGGCGAACCCATCTTAGCTTACAATATAGAAGTCTTACTAGGTGATACATTTATTCCCACAAGCAGTTAAGTACTAAGAGTTCGTACTGCTCGGATACTAGCACTACTAGGTAGGTCTACACGTGCTCTCCTCCGGAACCCTCCCCGGTTCCGTAGACTATGAGGTAGTCTACTCCTTCGACACCTCCAGAGAGGTCTGGTTCTTCATAGCCGATGATGTCAGCTCCTTCAGGGTTGTCGTTGTCCTCCTCCAGATGGTTCAGACAATCTAAGCAGGGGATTTAAGAGTGGTATGAGTACGAGCGTACTCAACAAGTTCATTATAGAAAAGAGGTGTTTAATACACTAGCTACGATATTGGACCAGAAAGTCTAATACCAATGCAAGTTTTGATAAACATTTCTTCAAGAGGTTGCTTTTATTTCAAAGAACTATGTCCGTCAGCCTTCACCGGTTTACTAGAACTTCATGGAGCTCCTTTCCGGCAGCGTTCGCAGTTCCAAATCCCGGAACAGGGAGTGACAGGTCACGATTCCTTACACTCTGCAGAGGTGTGTTGCTTTACCCATAAGAGATCTTAACCTTGGTGCCAACCGGGCAGCTTTCCCGTCCACACTTCCTTCGGTGTGAGGCCCGGTATAAGGTCATAGCCAATCATATTCCTCCGCTACCTCGCACACCCACCCTTTGTTGCAAACCCCGACCCTGGGTCCTCGTCGGTCCTCTTACACCAATTAAGGATGGATCCCGACCCCGACGACAGTCTGGGACTCGTTAACCAAACTCCTTCGCCGGTAGCTGCAACCCATCATAGACCACATTACCGTGGGGAATTAGAAGGGGATCCCCACCCACCAATTGTTCCGCAAGCAGCAACCGCTATGGTAAGCAACAACAATACCGTGGGGAATTAGAAGGGGCTCCCCACCCTCCAATTGCTCCGCAAGATACAACCGCTACGGTAAGCGCATCCATTGATGTACAAGAGGTGGAAATACGATTGACTATTCCGTCCCACTCCAGATCTTATGGTTAACACGGGTATTGCGGCACAAGAATCACTGGACGACATTTGTTGTTTAATCCTAGATGGATATAAACCCTTGCAATGGAACCTCCACCATATCAACACAATCCATGGTTCCATTGCCCACCATTTAGTCATATTCATAGTTATGAAAATAGTGGTTTTGCTTTTTATGCAATAGTGATAAACAAAGTACTTTGCAAGTAATTTGATAAAAATACTCGAATGACATGAGCAAGTGATGAACTTGCCTGAACACTGCAAAGTGTTGAAGTTGGATGGTGTGGACTGACCCTTGTCCTCTGTTGCTGAAAAATAGCATCATTGTCCGATAAGGGCAATGGTTAAAGAAGCATTTATGCATGATTCCAGTTTTAGGGTTTGTTCCCCCCTTCCGATGTCTTTATCATTTCATGTGAGTGGTTAATACTAAGAATGTCTTAGGGATACTTTATTTAGGTTAAAATACAACCTTGAAATGTTGTCAAGGTGTTTTTTTAGAGTCCAAAAGAATTTATGGACTTTGAAAATCAATGATTTAAATAAAATGTGTGATTTAAATGATTATTTAAATCATCAAATTTGAACTTATTCTTGTTTAACTTCAAAAATTCTATTTCATATTTTATTATGATAGAGTTTTTTATACTGAGTGATTTTCATATTTTTAAATATTTTTTTAGAGCTAGTAAACATTTACTATTGATTTTCAAAGTTTCAGCATTTTTATTAATTTGTGAAATGGCACAATTGCCCCTGGGCCCACATGTCAGTGTGGCCTAGTGGTTAACCCTAACCCGAGCCACACCTGGGCTCGGTCAGTCGCACCGACCCCTTCTCCTTCACTCGCTCGCAACCCTAACCCTCTCTCTCTCGCTCTCGCGACACCCGTGTCGCCGCCGTCTTCTCCGAATTGTTCCGGCCATCTCCGGCCGTCGCCGCCGGCGAGGTATGGTGCATCTGAACCGCTGTTCAACGGCGCTTCAGATCCACCGCAGCGATTTGTGAGGCGCCGCCTGCTCGTCTCGCCCCCTTCGTCTCTGGTTGCCTGGCGTGGAGTGCCGTGGCGATCTCGTTGCCGCCGATGCTCCAGATGCCGTGGCGCCGCCGTGCCTTGCCGTGGTGGTGCTGGTGCTGTGCCGCCGCCATGGCTGGGCCTGGCCTGGCGCTACCGCGCCCTCGGTGTGTGCCGCCGTGGCCGCCATTGCCGCGCGCATCGCCTCTCGCCACCAGTAAGTGCTCCACCCTCTCTCTCTCTTGCCTGCCCTTCTTCTCCATCCTCTAGCTCTGGCCACGGCTGATCTTCCTCGTGGAGATACCCACCATGTTGATGCTCTGCTGCTGTGCCTAGCTAGCTGTGTGTGCATATGCTGCTGCGCTGCTGCTATGCTGTTTGTGATGCTGTGCTTCACTGGCCTTGGCCATTGCTGCCATGACCATGCCAGGCTTGTGTTACTACTGTGTGCAGCACTGCTATGCTTCTGTGCAAGATTGTTAGTGCTGTACTGCCTTGCCATGCTATTCCTAATCCTGTGCAAGAATTTCCTAGTCTAAGTGCTTGCTTATGCTTGCATTTCTTGCTTAATTATATCTCTGTGCCTCTGTTCTTGTTACTATCCTTGCCAGACACTCAAGTGTGTTCATTTATACTGCCCTGGCCTGATGATAGTGCATAATTCTTGCAAATTTGCAAGTGGCAGAGCCATGGTGTGCTATTTCTTGTGCTCAAATTCATGAGCATGCTCAATTGAGCATTGCTGTTGGCTTAACAGTATTATTCAGTGATAAGTGCTATGTGCTTTACTTGTGTATCTTGATCCAGTGGTTCATCAAGCCTTTGATGTGCTTCTGGATACAATCATAAGGTTATTAATTCAGTATCTGTTTATTCAGTTATGGCTTGGTGTAATTCTTCAGTAGCTGGTTAATTCCTGTTGCTGTGCTTGGTTATGGCAATCTGTAGCAAGATCTAGCAAGCTCTGATGATCAGCTGATCATCATTTGCTTGAGGGTTAACTGTTGTGCTTCCTTCTGTGACTCTCTGGTGCTCACCCTGTGATGTGTGTGCATCATACAGGCTTGGCCTGTGTGTGCTGGTGCTTGCTCAAGCATCAGTGGATGCTTGCCATGATCCATTGGATCATTTGCAAGGCCCTGGTGCATCAATTGCTTGTCTGTTTCATTTATCTGTATATCTTGTTTTAATAAATGGATGAATGATGTGAACTGTGATTCAGTGATGATCATTTCAATAAATTTGTTAGGGCTAGTTGGATGACAACCACTGGTTGGTACCCTAGCCCTCTACTGAACCCAAATGGGTGATGATGTGGTGGATACAAGTGTTGGCTGTGGGTTGAGGTGACCCTGGCAGCACTGTGATGCTGTCATGGGTAGCTCCCCCCTTTCTGTGGCTTGCTATGGTTGGTGGTTGCTTGTTGGATTTGTATAATTGCTCACTGGCTTGATCCAATACTGGACTTCCAGTGGCTCTTGATGCTAAGAATTCATATAGACAAGAATTTGTCTATAGTCTGATGGCCTAGCTAGCTATAGGTGCTAAGTGTATTGGGCTAGGCTAGCTGTGAATTCATTCTTTGCTGGATTTCCTTAGTTGTGCACTGATTTGCATAACTGATGTTCCCATAGGATGATTATCTATTGGCCTTACCCCTATTTGCTTGCACCAAATGGCTTTGTAGCCAGATGATGACACAAACAGGGTATTCTACCCTTCTGTGCTCCTGTGATGCATAGTATGCTTATTTATGAGCAAAACTTGGTTTTGCTCAGGTTGATCTTGTTTATACCTCACTCCAGCTCCTAGATTCTTTGTTGATGTAGAGGATTGCTTCAGTTTGATGATTATGCTTGCCCTGCTCCTCCTTGCAAGCCTGTGGTGCTTGATTTGGTACTGTGGTGGTTTGAGCAGGTTGAACAGCAGTGCTGTTCTTCCTGTTCTTGTGTTCTTGATTTCTGGTGACTTACCCAGCTGCTTGTCGATGGAAATGGCTAGGGTTTACTGTGGAGGCTTTTATACCATCCTTTCTTTGCTCTCCTGGTCGACAGCTTAGCCTGGCAACACTTGGTGACTCACTGGCTTGTGTGTATGTGTTGTGCTGCATGCACCCATGGTGACTTGCTGTTGGGCATGCACACTAGCTGTGTGAGCAGCTAGTGTGTGTGTGTGTGTACCAGCTGCTTGGTACCTGGCTTGGTACTTGGCTGTGAGAAGATCAGCTCGGCAGAGCTTGATCATATCTTCTCAATTAACCATTTCCTTTCTAACCTGCCAAGTGACAATGCCACTTGGCATAACTGGTGCTTTGCTTTGTTGTGTGCATGGAATCAAGATGATGATCAAGTGAAGATCAAGATCATTAGGCTTAAGCATCTCATGAAGACTAGCTTGTAATTAGGATAGATCATTTCATTGTACTATTCTTTCTTTTTTCTTTTTCTATTTTGTCAATTCTTGTAATGTGTTGTAATATTCTTTATTTCAATTCTGAATATTGTAAAGACAATGTATCTTGTATGTTTATCAATAAAGCTCAAATTTTCTCTATTGAGCTTTAGTTATCATTTGTATTGTTCATATTCTTTATTATTCATACTTTACTTAATGAATTACCTCACATTTGAATTATGAGATATTCATGTGATATTTGAATTTGAATTTCATATGCAACTTAGGTTTGAATTCAATCATGCAACTTAAGTTTGAATTCAATCATACAACTTAAGTTGTGATGCAATATCTCTCCTCTCTTCTCAAAATCCTAACTTAGTTGAATAAGAAACAAGTTTATCGCACTCTCGAAACCCTAACCCTGTAAGGTGTCGAGAGAGAAACTTGTCCCCCTTCGATGCAGTTTTGTTTTAAAAGCGCGAAATTTCCCCAAAATTTACGATGCAATGCACATCCCTTTCTAAAATCTACCCCTCGATCGTCTCTAAACCAGGGACATTACAGAAAGCTAGTCACCATTTGAGAGGTGCGATTACCATGAAGGACACCGAACGCCACGAAGGCTCACATTCTTCTCCGTGAGCTCCTTCCACGAAGTAGGGGCCCAGTACAAACTTCGCTCCCGGTGGCCACTACCGCCTAGGAGTCCTCAACCTCTACGAGTAACAAGATCCGGCGGGCATCTCCAATATACTGCATCGAAGAACTGATACGACGGGTCTTGAGATTGACGAAGTCACCACATGCACCTCGCTGTCGACGGGAATGTCGCCTCCCACTGAAGAATGTTACGCCTTTATGAGACACCAAAGTGTCAAATCTGGGATTTAAACTCTGGTGGGCTGGGGTGCCACTGCCCATCTAACCATCCAACCACAGTTTGGTTCTCGCATTTACACTCTCTCCTATAAACCTAACCATCCAACCACAGTTTGGTTTTCGCATGTAGACTCTCTCCTATAAACGCACACATGCACACTTTACCTCTATGAGCACTTCTGAGAAACTGAGCATCAAATCTTGAGGTTAATGAAATTGTCACAGACACCTATTAACGAACACGTCACCTATCACTGAAATATAAGCATAATTACACCTACGTACAACTTTGGATATCTAAGTCGCAACTTTCATTAAGAATGTCTCTTCATATCTGTCTACATCCTATCTCGCCTAAGCGCATTCCTAGCAGAGTTTAAGGCTAGCCATTCTCTTGCGTACTTATTTATTGATTACTTAACACATGCCTAAAGCTAGAACGTACATAAGGAGGATACTATTCTCTTAAGCCCATTTATAGTAACATAAGAGCATCTCCAGCGGCGTTTCTATCATTGCCTAATCGACGGTATCTTGGAGGAGGGATCCTCACAAGGGGGAGAAGAAGTAGGGGCCATAGGGCGGAGAGTCCTCGGGACGGTGGTACGCGATTTATCTAGCTTTGGAACACATGCTTCAAGACATGGCCTACTGCTGCTTGTCTGGAATTATCTGGACGCTTTCGCGTTGTTACAATGAGTTGTGGTTGTGCCTCTAGGGCTCTCAGGATCCGGCTTATAAAGACGCACGGATCCAGGGTTTACATGGAGAGTCCTAGCCGGAATACAAGTCACCTAACTACGGTACAATATCTTGCCGTGCACGTCAAGGATTCACCTTCCCTTGTATGTCGTACCGGATCCGGCTACCCCTAATGGGCCAGGCCGGATCCGACTTCCAACATCGGTCTGGTGGATCCGGCTCCTTGTTCCTGGGTTAGACTTCACCCATCTTGATCTACAACAACTGAGCCGCCCGATGGATCTCATGCCACCATCACCATCTATGGGCCACCCGGGTTTGCCGGATCCAGGCACTGTCAGGTACACCCATGAAGTATACCCACAATAGTAGCCCCCCCAGAGTTCTCCGAGATTCACCTCCTGTTTCCGCCTTGTTGAATCATCTTGGCTTCCGACAATCCTCTCGGTGACATGGGGAAACTTGAAGAACTCCAACTTCACTCTTTCTTCTTATCCAACTTTCAAGTCAAAAAGAACCTTTATCCTGCGGGACTTCATCCATCGACACCATTTCACAATGCGTCTCCGGGTTACTCCCCTGCTGAGATAATCAGTAGTAATTTTCAAATTGTCACCCGGAACCTCGAAAAGTTCTAACAGTTCCGCCAATCTTGGCGCCATTTTCGGGCGATCCGAGCGGTAACTTATCCTTAGCCATTCTTACCGCTTAGGGTTTTCGACATGTGTCAGCCATCCAACGGCGCGACGTTTGCATTCCGACCACAGGATGCGGTGCTCAGCCTATAAATATCTCACCGTTCACCCCAATCTCTCATTCACCCCCGCTTTCACCTCTCATCCTAGCGCCGCCTCCGAGCTCTTCCTCCGCCGTACCGGAGCCCGCCGGAAGATCGCCGGAGCTCAAGCGCCGCCGTGAGCTGTTCATCCAGTTCATCATGTTCCTAAGTCCGACGAGCCACCGCAGCGAAAACTTCACCGCCGGTGACTCCGACCACCGCAAAAACCATTCCGGTAAGCCCTTCGAACTTCACCTTCTCGCCGTTCTTGGTAGGGATGACTAGGGTGTAAATAACGGATCTGGCTAAAATTAGTTAACTCGCATGTTTCACAGATGTCTTCCTTAACTCCGCTTTCGCCCACGTCCGAGCCCATCGCCGCGACTCCCATCTCTTCTGCTCCCCCGCCTTTCATCCCTGTCCTGCTGGAGAAGCGGCGCGCGGAGCAGGAGCTGCGGAGGAGGGGAGGCGACGATGGGGCAGGGCCGTCGAACGCACCGCCGAGCGACCAGTAGGCTAGGGTTAGATAAAATTTAGCCGTTTCATTCAAACTTGTAACATATAATCAAATTTAAATGAAACCTTTATTTTCATGCATTTTTATTTATTTGGGATGCGTTTTGGGGGACACGGCTGGGGAGCGACGTCCCCCAAACGCGACAAGAACAAGACACTTCCCCAAACGTTCGATCCGGCACCGTTTCGAGGACGCTTTCGGGGACGCAACTGGAAATGCTCTAAAATCCGAAGGATTTGAAATAATACAACTATGAAACTGAAAGCTAAGTAAAGGGAAACACAAAATCAAAAGAATAGATACACTTCAACTAAAGTAAATGAAGCTGTGCGTTCTTCTCGCTAAGTCGATGTACACCTTAACAATCCATGGGGCTAGGACACGATCTAATATGAGCATCCCCTACCTTATGAATACATTTTATTTGAAACCACAAATTCTCTGACAACTCCACCGATACCGTCCCCTGCATTCCACCCCAACCGAGGAGGTCCAACATTTTGAGTGCCCTCGTAATTCTTTTGATTGTGCTTGAATGATGCCCTAATAAATTTTTGCATGGCCAGGGGATGAGGCGTGGCCGGAATTCCGTCGTGGCAAGGGCATCCACGGTGAGTGCCGACAAGAGAGCAGCGTCAGGAGTTAATCCGGAGGAGGAAAGCGCTCCGTGACGGGAAAATGCATGGTTGAACCCGGCGGCATTTGATCCGGGCAAATGGCCAGTTTCTATTGGTCCAAGCATTTAAGGTTGGGACCACAACAACAGTTCCCATTTATCAATCGATGGGAAATACGCTTAGGAATACAACCGCGTGGGGCCAGGAATTAAATCGTCTGCTACTTTCGTTCTCCACTGCTGGACGCCATTTTCTCGATCTGGGCCAGCTACACACGGCGGCGGTCTGAGCTACTGCCTAGGACAAGCGGCGGCAGATCAAGACCACCGAAGACTGTAGCGGCGGCGGGGGGACTCAGTCGACCGATGGAGAGGCTCGCTGGAATCCTACCTGCGGGGAAGCTTTGATTGGTCGACGCAGGCAGGGGAGCTGTTGCGAGCTGAGTCCCCGCCGCCTCCCAAGTTGGACGAGTAGGAGGCCGTGGTGCTCTGCCGCGGCCGCGCCGACCAGCTCGCGCACGCCGCACGCCACCACGGCGCTCCCTGTCGCCGCCGACAAGGGCGTCGACGACCCTCCATCTCCCGGCCGCCGCCTCCCGAGCCGGACGAGCGAGAGGCCATGGCGCTCTGCCGCGGCCGCCGACCTGCCCGCGCACGACGCGCGCCACCGCGACGCTCCCGTTAACGCCGACAAGGGCGTCGACGACCCTCCGTCTTCAACGCCGCCACCTCCCGGGCTGGACGAGCAGGAGGCCGTGGCCGCGCCGACCTGCTCACGCACGCCCCATGCCACCGCGGCGGGGCGAGCTCGGCAAGGTCGGGGCAAAGCACAGCGGGTCGGCTCGGGCGGGAGAGTTCGGCGCGGGCGGTGGCAGCGGAGCTCGATGAGCAGCCAGCTCAGCCGCCATGGCCTCCCACGTCGCCACCTCGCTCACCGGCGCCGCTCGACGAGCAGCCATCTAAGCGGACCAAGCCCCCACATCGCCGCCGCGCTCACCGTGGTGGCTACGGAGCTCGACGAGCAGCCAACTCAGCCGCCATGGCCTCCACGTCGCCGCCGCTCGACGAGCAGCCATCTCAGCGGTCCAAGCCCCCACGTCACCTCCGCGCTCACCGCGGTGCGGCGGAACTCGACGAGTGATGGTGGTGTTGCCGTGGCCGACGTGGACGATGGAGCTCGACGGGAGGATGTCGAGGGGTTCGCGTCGTCGTCAGGCTCCACGAGGGCGCGCATTGCGCGAGAGCCGAGGCGAGCGGCGACGCGGTTGAGCACGTCGAGCTTCTCAGAGAGCGCGAGGGCGAGCAAGCGCGCGTACGGCAGCGTCGGAGCGTGGCATAGGCGCGTTGTCGTCGGGCTCCACGAGGGCGCGCACGGTGGCGTCGGGTCTGCGCTCGTGCCACGAGATCCGAGCCGGGAGGTCGCGCCGTACGCTACGCCGACGGGGAGCAGGGAGACGCCAGCCGCGCCACCGCAGGGCGTCGTGCTGGTCCTCTGCCGCGCCACCGCCGCGAGTCGCGCTGCTCCACTCCACTACTCCTCTGCTGCTGCGCGGCCATCTGCAGCGGTCCTCCCACGCGCCGTACTATTTACTTTATTAACTGTCTTTGGCCCACATATGTATTCTGCATCAATTTGTTGCTGCTATACGTTAAAACTCACCTCCAGCAGCGGACCCGCCACAAGCTGCTGGGCCAATGAAAGGCCAAGTTGCCCCAGGATCACATACCGCCGAGTTCCATTCGTCCGCTCTCGTGCGTGACGTTGCTTTACAAGGAGGCAGTCACATGATCCTTGCCGTCAGGATCCAACGATGTTTTGCGAATATAATAGTTCACCTTCTCCTTGCACACAAGAGTATCTCCACGGGTGGCCCCAATATTTTCTTCCTTTTACAATATTTTGAAAGAATATTTCAATCACATAAGATTATTTATACAATAATTTAACATAAATACAGAGGAAATTATTTGTATAATAATATAAATTAAATCATGTGTTGTTGGCAGCTCCTCTCCTTGCTCACAAATGCACAACCATTTCTGCCTGAAGTTGAACATAAACACCTGCATCTCAGATTTTTTGGTGCATGTGAAGTTGAACACGATGGCCACGAATGGCCGGTGAACGCGGAGGAAGCTCGTCAAAATCAGCAGCTGCTGTCGCCGGACAGCGGCGGTGCTCTCCTCCTCCATGCACAACTGCACCAACATCTCGTCGTTGCTATCCATTGCGGTAATCCGACGAACACCTTGCGGGCGGGGCGGTTAGGTGCTTGGGCAGCAGTGGCCTCTATTCTGGCCGAAACAACGGGGGCCAGTCTATGGACATGCGTGGTGGAAGGCTAGCATGGGGGACGCGACGATGATGGGTGGGAATCTCCTCGGACGGGGTTAGAAGGAGGGGAACTAGTCTTGCTGGTAAAAGGGCCTCGCAGGTGCTTTCTTATGTGGATGAGGATGTTGGCGTGCCTTGATTCTCGCCCTTTGCGAAGGTGCCAACACGAATTGCCGGGAGCTGTGTGCCGCCTCGCCTCCTAAAAAGCTATCGAGACTGCTATCGGAGACGTGGGGCTCCATTTTCCGCTAGGCGTGGCGAGCACACGAAACCTGCCTGCCAGCCATGTCGGCAAGATCTGTAGAGCCCACACCTCACCGCCCCACACGCCCCGCCAAACCACCTCGACTCGATCCTCCTCCTCAAATTCCACGCATCTCATTCTCATCTCTGCAAAATAAAAAACATTCCCACGCGTCTCTTCGTTCCTGGCTCGCTCGCTGGGCCCCACTTCGCCTCCACGCCCGAACGCGGGACTCGACCCTTCCGTCGCAGCGCCACGCCACGCCTTTCCGTTCCCTTCCGCTCCGCCCCGCCCCGCCGCCGCATCCCAGGAGCTAGCCGACGGCGGCCATGGCGGGCGCCGGAGGCGGGGAGGCGGAGGGGCTCAGGAGGGAGGAGTCGGTGTCCGGCGGCGTCGACGTCTGGAGCGACGCCGTCTCCTCCCACGCGCCGGACCACCTCCTCGTCATGGTCCACGGCATACTCGGCAGGTGCACGCCCATCTCCCTCGCCGCCCCTCCTTCCCCTTCCCCTTCCCGCCGATCGGCTTTCTACAGGTAGCCTCCGCTCAGGAACTTGGTCGAACACCTCGTGCACGCTCGGTGCGGGGACACGGGGTTACACTTTGGTTTCGCCTGCTAGAGAGAAGACGACGGCACGGCATGGCATGGGGGGCCGACGCGGAATGGGACTAGCGACGGATCGGGTTCGGCAAGGCATGCGGGGCATTCCTTGTTGTTGCGCAGTTGGGCTTTGCTAGAGTAAAGCTGGGGAAAAATGGGGTTCGGCGGAATGAGTTGACACTGTCGACAGTGGGGCTCAGCGGGGTGATTTCAGGCTGTCTAAACCGCTAGCTGCTGAGGTCTGTCAAATTGGATGGCTCAGTGTGCCTTTCACTGCTATTCTGCCGTAATGGGAGCAGTAATTCTGTAGAGTTTGTTTCAGCGCACCCAAATCAGCTTGGTATGTATGTTCGTCAAAGGTCAATATATTGCTCTCTAGTCTCCACTTCATGATCCGGCCAAACGACGAATGCCGGCTATATGCTTCGTGAGACGGAACTTCCAACTGTAGCATCTACACTGCTGCAAAAACTTGACTGCACCATCATTGTAGTACAAAAAGAGTAGTATGCACCCATTGAGCTACGGCAACCACCTGCTGTTTCTTCCTTATATGCTAGGCTCGCACCTCGTGACTCCACATGGCCTATCTATGTTCATTGTTCCAAGGAAATTTAAATTCTGCCAAAGATGAAAGCTACTGCTCTCAATTGCTAGAGTTATTCTTCAACCCTTGGCAGTTGGAATAGACAAGCAAAAGCTACTAGGTTATACATATAAGTTGTTTGCATGCCTTGCGGACGCATTCCAGTTTTCAGTACAGCTGACTAGTAATCTTGCAATGCGCTTCTCGGCTAGTATAAAATACAACAAAAACCATATACAAGAGGATCGATATCTTTTTCAAGCTTACGCAATTCTAATGACAGTCCAACCACTAGCTTTTGTAAATATACATGTAGCAGCTTCTGAATGAAGGAATATTCAATATGCTTGCTTGTATAATTTGGAGAGAAATATTTGTGCATGACTGGAGATTCTTTCTGGTCGGGCTATTTCCTTCTACAATTCTTCTCCAGTCGCGGACATTTGATAATTATGTTACCAAAATAGCTTGTCTAGCAACTTTTCTGAGGAGTCTTTGATCATGGATCTTTACCAAGTAATCATGAAGCACCAGTCTGGCTGATATAGAAGAATATGTGCCTCTATGGTCAGACGAACGTACAAACCAAGGTCTCAAGAACAATAATGACCTTTCGCGGGTCCTTTCCCTTCCAAATTCACGGCTGATATGGAAGAACATTGTGCATTTTTATAAACATGTACAATGTGAACCAAACATTGTGACAATATGCTCCATGTATCATTTCTCTCGATCAGTCGAGCAAACTATTTATCAGGTGGTTACTGCTAGGATTGAATCACACAAAAGATTTAGATCTCAGGGATTTTACGTACAAAAATAAAATACAAGATCTAACTTGTAACCACTTTGGCTTATTTCTAGACAGGTGACACCCGCAAAAAGAGAATGGTTGATGCTATATTTTAAGATAATTTCGAAAGATAATTCTTGGTCAATGCATAAAAAATCCAAAATGTTAATCTACTTACAGTTCAATATCTCACTGGCAGTTTCGAAAGAAACGACAACAAATGACACAAATAAAGGCACCTATGCGACAAATGTAGTTTCACGATTTAAAATTTATTTAGTGGAAGGATACATAATGAGCAAGGACCGTGAGATATAGATGATTGAATAGCTGATGTTATTTAGATCAACCAATACTGGTGCTTGTAATATTAGTAGGGGTGATTAATCTTTTCAATTATGAAATGATATATGGATGTGCTTCTTTACGAGTGTGTGCCAAATTTATATTTACAGTTTTGATACCACTTTTGGCTCAAATCTTCTCTTAGTGATATGTTGTTCCCTTTTCTTTTCATTGAGCAGTACTACTGACTGGCAATACGCAGCCAATGAGTTCGTGAAGCAACTTCCTGATGATATAATTGTCCACTGTAAGTAGCTGGGTTATGTGCTTTACCAACTACAGTTGCTAGAAACTTGCACATTTCCATGTTTTTTTTGTCAAATCATCCGTCCTTTTTTCCCCAATAAATTAATTTTATAATCGACAAACAATATAGGTATGCTTGACTAAATGTAAATATGAAACAATTTGACATTTTGTTAATTCTTAGGTTTAACAATACCTGAAACTTGAGTGAAGCCATCTCTTTTATGATGACTATATCTTGTCATTTTCTTGACATGTCACTGTTCGCAATAGCGTTTCAATTCGTAAATCTCATAGCTTTTTTGCTCTATTCTTAAATATGGATAGGGATATTAAGATAGTCACCTAGAAACGGTAAGCCATGTGTTTGTGCGAACATATGCTTGTGTGGAGATTAATTTGTCATCCATTATTGGACCTTTTTGCCAATGCTGTAATGAAATATGTAGATATAAGCATGATATATTATACTATGGGAGAACTAAAACTATTCTAGATGCAACTAACATTTTTGGCATGGTTCAACTGCAATTTAAGTATTGCACCTATGTACAATGACTGAAATGTAAAACATAAGCCTCTTTTTTGAATTTTTAACTGAGTAGGTAACGGGATATGTGCCCTAGAAAGCTTCATCAAGATCATGTTATTTAGACTTATTTTTCAAATTTGCAGGTAGTGAGAAAAACATGAACACATTGACTCTAGACGGTGTTGATGTTATGGGGCAACGATTAGCGGATGAAGTAAGTACCAAATGCAACATATGACGTCCAGCGGCTAAATATTTAGAGGCTACTTGATCTACCATATTGATTTTATTGAAATGATTTTGTGGGCCAGAACACTTTTTTACCTCAGAAATAATACTGTATCCTCACTTTTATTCTCTTGTTAATCAGGTTCTTGATGTAATCAGTCGAAAGCCAGAACTCACCAAAATTTCCTTCCTTGCACACTCTGTTGGAGGCTTAGTAGCAAGATATGCAATCGCAAAGCTTTATAGACATCCAAATAGCACGTTTGACAGCAAAGCCGAAGGAACCATATGCGGGTTGGAAGCATTGAACTTCATAACTGTAGCAACACCTCACCTTGGTTCTCGAGGAAACAAGCAGGTACTGTGTTGACTTATTTTTCTGATGGCCCCCCTTTATTTTTCCATTTTGACAATCATGTGAGTTCAGATTTGCTTATTTAAAACGATGAAAATCCTGACCGTTGATACTTGATTACTTGTATCTGTGAATTGTTTTGGAACTATTATATATACATTCACTCATTTATTCATTTATTCAATATTCTGTTATGTCAGTATATTTTTTCCAACTTCATATAGTTGTATATTTGGAGTTTGTGGAGTATACAAGATATTGTTTTCGTTTGCTTCGGAGCATTGGATACACATGAAATGGCCCAAGTTTGATGCCCAAATTTGTCTTCTTTTTGGAAAAACAAAAGAGAGAAGGGATTTTAATTTTATATTATAATAAACTTACAAATTAATTGGCGTGCCTCTGAGCTCTTATCCCTGGAAGATATAAAAATACCCCTTTCACCAAAACCTCCAGCCATTCTTCATATATTGGTAACCTTCATAGTTCTAATTTCGTTGGCTTAAAAGCATTTGATACACATAAAAGGGTCCTCAATGACTGGCAATATCTTCCAGAATTATGAAGGAATAAATCAAAATGTGTTTCTCTTACAAGAAACTTACAGATTGTTGTCGTGCCTCTTTGCTCTTGCCGCTGGGAGATGTAACAGTAAACTCCTGCAGAACTTCATTTTGAAGTGGCCTCATGCATGGAAGGTGCACTTAAGAAATAGTTGACAGATTAAAAGAACAAGTTTTTCTTGTTTGTTTCGCTGAATCATTTTACTGTTTATGTAGCTATGATCTCGGGTTTCATATCCATAGGGATGGCTGGCTTTTACGCTGGCTCGCCAAGCCTCTCTCTTCCACTTTCTGGTTTCTGTTGGGTTTCCTATGTAGCCTACCCCAACTTGTTTGGGAGCAGCCGAGCCATGTTGCTGATGTATGGATCTAATGATATTATCAGACCTTACTGGATAAACTTACGTCGTTTCTTTGTTTTTCTGCTCTAGATTATACACCTTTTCCTTTCACAGGCACTTGTTATAGCAACCATATATAATTTTTTTATGTGAATGTTTCTCACTGTTAAAAATTAGGTTCCACTTCTCTTTGGATTCATTACAATGGAGAAGGTTGCTTCTCGTGTCATCCATTGGATATTTAAGAGAACTGGGAGACATCTTTTTCTCACTGATGATGACGAGGGAGAACCTCCACTGTTGCAGCGTATGGTTGAAGATTATGGTGATCTTTACTTTATGTAAGGTTTATGGTACTTTGGTTTCTTTCTGATTACTTCCCATCATGAATATTTCAATTGCATATATGTTTGTTCAGTCTGGCTTGCGTAATTAGCTATACTAATTCTGGTTTAAAACACTTCTTTTTAGATCTGCTCTGCGAGCATTTAAACGGCGAGTGGCATATGCCAATGCTGATTGTGACCGTATCCTATTTATTTGAAATATTTTAATGCAGCACTCAAATTATTCCTTTTATTTTTTTACTTTTTAGCTTTTACTCGGCAATTCTTTAAACTCATGACATCCAGACATTGTTGGCTGGAGAACATCATCTATTAGAAGAAACACAGAGCTGCCTAAGGTACTTGTAGTGATTTCTGATTGTTCAAGCCTTCTGGGCCGTTCTCTAAAAGGACAGCATGATTTTCGCATATCACAGTTCTTATGTTCCTTTTGTTTCTTGATGATTTGCAGTGGGAGGAATCCTTATCTGAGAAGTACCCCCACATCGTACACGAGGAATACTCAGAAGAAATCGACCCTGAGAAGTGTCAGGATTTGGCAACAGACTGCGATTTGGACTTATTGGAAGGTTAGTTTAACTTGTTGCATGCAGAAATTTATTTTCTGTCTTCCTTTTTCTTGACGCCTGTAGGAATATTAAGTAGGCACTATCTTCTAATGATGCATCATGGTTCACTATATCGATGTTCTTGCATGCTTAATCTTCAGTATGTGTAATATTTGCAATATTGCATCCAACAGTTCATGGTCAGTTATACCAGTTTAATATACAACAAGATGTTTTGTTGCAATTAACTTTATTTGTCATTTTATTCTTGGCACTGTCCTTCGCACTCATTAATATTTTGAATGGAGACATCACATCGAGAATGTCATCAAGTTATGCTGATTCAGTCCCGGTATACATCAGTAGGCTGAATAAGAATCGAGAAGACTAAACGATTTGCGAGAATCTGCGCAATTCCGCATTCAAAGTTCTCACCTTTTGACAGTAGAGTTATGTGATTCACAAAATTCCAGGGACAGTTGGCGTTTGAAGCTTCAGACAGTAGCAACACCTAACATAATATAACAGCTAGGCGATGTAATCTAGTTGTTTTATTTATGTGCGGACTGCTAACATAATTAAGTGCATGAAGATCTTACTCATAAGGTGGATTGCTTATAGACTTGCATGTTGTGAGTGCCACACATGTATCTACTGGCTACTGGTTAGCATCTCAAAATCAGATTGGCGTGTGCTACTTGGTAGTCAACATATGTGGTATATATAGAAAATATGTTGTTTCCTTTAGCACCGGTCCTGAACGGCTAGTCTCAAATCAGTTCCTTCCTGGAAGCTACCCGCTGTTCTAAGTTGACTCGTTCATATGATGCTGTACACCTTTAGCGATTCTGAACTTTCCTGAGAGAGAACCAGACATAATATCTTCAAAGTAGTCTGGATAGTGATATTCAAAGACGTACAATATTTGAGCTAACCCGATGCGGTGTCCTTTCCTGAGGTACGTGTACGTGGAGTCCTCTCATCATGGTTTTGTTGTCTAGACACCTGATTTGTTGACTTTGACAGTTAGCCACAACTAAATTGTCAAGCAAGTTATTCTGTTCAAAGTTCATTTCTCGTGTTCAACATTCAACTCGATGACTGCAATCTTTGTGTGGCACTCGATAGGCCATTTTGTCTTATGTTTCTCACAGTGCTACTGCATACAAGGACTTGGTTCTGTATTGCAAGCAGTAGCACTACGAGAAACGTAGGCAAAGTTCCTTCGTTAGTCATTGATCATTTCGCTCTGTATGACTATGAATTCAGTATTGTGAAGAGGGGGCTTTACTCTCGTCAGTCAAGCCTGAAGCACACTTGATATGTTTTTAAATCCACAACCCGAAAGATTGTGAGAGTACCTTTCTTGAACTGACACTAATTTCCCTTTCCGGTCATGTAGAGAAAATGGTGACAGGGCTTCGAAGCGTTTCATGGGAAAAGGTAGATGTTAGCTTCCGCACCAGCATGGGGAGTTTCGCAGCTCACAGCATTATCCAGGTGTCCTATCCGCCTTCTCCCTGTATCTGAAATGTCGTATATTATTGCACAACGAGAGTTTGTGACCAAGTAAAGCCTTATTTACGGTCTTGTGATTTCAGGTCAAGTATGGGTTTATGAACGAAGGAGCTGATGTCATACAACACATAATAGACCACTTCCAGGTCTGAAGAATTTCTGGTCTTGTAATTGAACACGCATTCCGTTGGCACGGCTGACCCGCGATAGGCCAGCATCGCACCCCAAACCAGCAGACTACTGAGCAGATATATCAACACAAATTAGTTTCAGATTCAAAAAAGAAGAGAAAGGGAACGGGGAGGCCTGGCAGCATAGGCTAATTGCTACACAAATTAGTTTCAGATTTGGTATCTGTATAGTGATGTGTTGTAACCGCATGTAAGAATGCCACGAATTGGTGAAAGATGAGGTGGGAAGTGGGAGAAAGCATCATCCTTGTATCTGTGTCAGCAGGGGCTACTCGTCAGCCTGACATGACATTTGATGCTATTTTCTGCAGCTGTACATTTCTCCCATGGTATCAAGCTAACAGTTTTTATTGAAATAATTAAGTGAAATCCAAATTCTTCTGTATCCTTGTCTCCGAACTTGTGACTAGCTAAGAGCAACTCTAACAAAGACTGAAAAACGGGTTGAACCCGAAAAATTCGACTGAAAAACAGGTTGAACCCGAAAAATTCTGGTGATAATATGGGTTCAGGCCGAAAGAGGCCTAGAACGGAGCCCGAACTCGCGGCTTAGCCGAAAAACGAGTTTGGAGGCTTGAGAAACTCGGTGGCCGTCCCGTATTAAAACGGGTTGCGGAGAGGAGTTCGGTTTTCAAGCCCTACCCCCCTCCGCCGCTAGCACTCGCTCCACCGCTGTAGCCTCCTCTTCGGCGAGCAATTCCGCCGCCGCTGCAGCCACCGCCCCTCCCTTCGCAATGGCGCGCGCAAGACGGAGCGGTAGGGGGTGGGGCGAATCAGCAGCGGGAAGTCGGCACCGCGTCCGCCGGGTGTGCGGTCAGAGGTGGACCGCGCGAGGCGGGCGTGCTCCGATGGAGCTTGGAAGCTGGCGGCACGAAAGTGGCCGCGTGCGTTCGCGCGCCGGGCAGCGCGCAAGGAGGCACGCGAAGGAGAAGCCGAGGCACCCCCACCGGCTTGTGCAGCCCGCCACTGTCGGTGCTTCCGCCGCGCGGCGACGGCAACGACGACAATGACGCAGACGGGTCGCCCCTCACCTAAGGGAGCTCGCCGGAGGCGGCGGTGTTCGAGGTGGCCGCGCTCGTCGTCGCATAGGCGTCGGCGGCGCGGAAATACCGTCCGCCGCCGCAAGAACTGCCCGTTGACAATCCGGGGCCTAATTTAGTAGTTTAATTAGTCAAATTTACGCAGTAGGGTTAGTCAAGTATTTTAGCTAGTTTTTGTAAATTATCTTCGAATGTAGCTCGATCGAAGTAAGAATTGGTATCATTTCGCAAGATCATCGCAGCATATTATTCCGTAAAGATCGGAGCAAGAACTATTGAGTAACTAAAAACAACTAAACTGAATAGTTCAGGAGACCGAACTTCGTGTTTTTGATTCAGATAAATACGAGCTTTACTAGAGATGCTCTAACCAAGAGGGTCAAAAGGTAGCTTGCAGTGTACGTGCTGTGGCGCGATGTTTCATCGTGCAACCTGCGTGTGACGCCGAATTCGGTGCAGGGGGCAGGCGAGGGAAGCAGCAACAGCTTTCGTTGAACAGGGGAGAGGCTACTCGAGCGACAGAAAGTGCTAAAAAAGGTGCTGTTCGTACACACATGGACATGGTCCGGGCTACTCTTGTTCACGTCGGCAGTCGGCGAAGAACATCCTTGCACTTTTGTGGACGGAGAGGAGACATCTAACGATAAGGAGGAGTCGGTCGGTACGCGGCGCGCCTACAACAAGACCAGCATGATCCTTTTCCGACTTTATTGGTCACCCGGCATGGAATACAAGAATGAATGAAGGTCAGCTGTCACTCAAGTTCAGCCGTGCGCATCACAAGATAGCCAGCCAGCCGGCCACAACGTTGAACATTTGGTTTCTGTTTTAGAGCATCATCTCCCAATTAGTTACTGGCGTCTCCCAAACCATCCTTCAAATGGATTTGAGGCACGCCGGACGTTTGGTCTCCTCTAGCTGTACGTCTCAAAGACTTTTTCGGTCTAGCGTAGCCTAATACAGTGTTTGGTGCCATGAACCCATCTTCACTACACAAGGAACGTTATGGGGATGCCAGACAGAACGAAAACCCGCGTGGGTTCCTACCTACCATCGACCATAGCCGATAACGTTGCTTCGCGTCTTTCTTTCGCGTCGGGCATCCTCTCCTTCGCCTCCCACCCCTCCACTGCTGCTCAAATCGTCGACCACCGCCGACGTAATACTTCAACTGTGTTGTACTCTGTCGCGACACCCGACTCCTTGTCTCCCTTTTCGCCGCCGGTGGTTCACGTACTCTAGCCAGAACACGGCGGCCACTCCCCCCCCCCCTTCGCCGCGCGCAGAAGGTGTTCGATCGTTTGTCCGGTAGGCACCGCCCGTCGCTATTCGTTGTCCCCATTGCCACCATGAATTTCTAACTATTTAATTTTCCTCATAGACATGGATAGCGATGACGAGATGATCCAACAAATGCTTGTTGACGACGCAGCTTGCGACGATGATGTTCGCGAGCACTTGGCGATCATTGCTTGCCTTCAAAAAAATGCTTGATGAAGCCGAGGAGGAGAAGAAGAAGAGGCTGCGCCGTGGAGGTTCAAGGTCGGGAAGAAAAAATTCGGAGCCCTTGCAGAGGTTGGAGGATCATACTATGTTGTACTACTCTGACAATGACATGCCGACAATTTTCGGCGGCGCTATGATGAGAAATGACTTGTTCATGGATATCCTTCATGGCGTGAGAGAGTTAGACCCCTACTTTAGGTTGAAGCATGATGCCGTTGGCACGGCTAGCTTCTCGTCGATCCAGAAATGCATCGCCGCCATGAGGATGCCTGTATATGGAGCACCTGCCGATGCACAAGACGACTACCTTCGCATGTGTAAATCCACTGCTATTGAGTGCATGTACAAATTCTGCCAAGTCGTGGTGAGAAAGTTGGCTCGTACTATTTGAGAGAGCCAACTGAAGCAGAGACTGCTATGATCATGGCATATAATGCAACAATTGAATTCCCTGAAATGGTTGGAAGCATCGATTGTATGCATTGGTCATGGAAGAACTGCCTGTTCACTTGGCATGGTTTATACAAAGGACATCATGGATATTGAAGTATGGTTATTGAACTTGTGGAAGGTCATGCTCCACCATGCAACTATGAGATCAATGGCAACCAATATACCAAAGGCTATAATCTAGCCAATGGTATCTATCCAACATGGGCGAGATTTATCAAGAAAACCCCGCGCTAACGGGTTAGAAGAATTTCCACTTTGCTGAGCGTCAGGAGAGCTGCTGAAAGGATGTCGAGCGGCATTTGGTGTGCTTCAAGCTTAATTTGCTATGGTTCGGTATCCTGCTCTTTCCTGGTCTCACGACCAACTATGGGAGGTGATGCAAACTTGTGTGATCATGCACAACATGATCATCGAGAATGACCGCAAGACTCGAGCCAAGCAAGTTGGTCCCTACGAGTATCTGCATATGAATGTTGAAGTCACTGACGAGAACGTGTCCAAATGCCTACAGAATAGAGTACTCACAACCGACTCCAGAATGAATTGGTCCGACATATGTGAAACCTTGTTGAAAATAGTTAGCCCTCCATTTGAATTTCATTCCATTGTTTGTAATAAATTATGACCTATGACTTTGTGTTTGTTGTGAGGACTAGGTGCTACTATTTGTGTTATTCAAAACATTGTTATTATTTGTGCTACTATTTTATGCAATTTGTGCTAACATATGTTGTAATTATTCAAAAACCGTAGCATATGCTTTGAAATCAGTATGAAAAATAGCCCCCAAAAGCAAGGCCGTGAACCAAATGCGGTCCGCCGTTAGGGCCGCTGCCAGGTGCAAACCAACCTGAGCCTTTTCTATGTTGCCTGCCCACCGTATACTGATCAAAGCAGATAGAATGGCTGTCCGATATGTGGTCCACCATTGAAGGTGGCGTTAGCTATGGCAAAGGCTAAAACTAGCCAGAATGGGAATTCCGCCGCTAACGGAACACAACATCGAAGCAGGTCAATAGCAAGCCGTATGGTGCTGGCTCCATCGAAAATAGAACCGAAGTTGTGCATTTGCGCAGATCGACGCAAATGTAACACAACTACTGAGGCAGGTTGGCATCAAATTGTATGGTGCCGAAGTAAGGTTGTTGGCACCAATGAAATTGGTACGAAACTACATAAGATGTATTGTTTTCTTGACACCGATTTACGTACGATTCCATTCTCGATGTCACTAAATCTAGAGATCAGGTTTCGAATTAGTTCTACCCAAGGGGGACAAAATGAAAGTCCCGAGAACCGGTAATACGTAGAGAATGTAATGCTTCTATCTTTACTATTATATTCGAGTTGGTACGTCGTCAAACATGTTTGATGTCAAAGATTGGAGACATCTTAACCGTCTAATCTTACTAAACATCTTCCAGACGATATCTAGCCATCCATGCGCCCCCTCCTCAAAATCTCCTAAACTTGGATCATTCTCCAAAATCAGAAATCACTTTCCAAAATCAACTCAGGAGTATTAAGACCATCATGCCAGATAAAGAAGTAAATGGTGGAGTAGTAATCGTGGGATCGCCACAATTATGGAATGCCGAATCTCCACCACCAATCAGGAGACACCAATATAAACATGGAACCAAATGTCAATCAATGGAAGTCATGAAAAATGTTTGACATCAAACATCAGGAGAATCGTAGCCGTACAACCACACCCCTTGACGTTTAATCATGTTGGACCGTGCCATGGCGTTTAATCAAATCATTTATCTTTCCTTAATTTACACACAATCAATCAGTAGTTTCCTTAGTTTAAAAAATCAGTAGTTTCCTTAATTTTACGCATGGTTCAAGGCACCAAGAAGATTTGATTGCGTGCAAATTAATGATAAAAACGAATTAATAACCACACGCACAAGTCACGGGAACCCAAGGAGATGGACTTCCTTTCTCGATGCCTTCCCGGACCCTCCCGCATGGTTTGATAGAGGCCGGAGTTAGTTTCAGGCTTTCAGCATGCCCCACCGCGTCGTACGATGGGGACAGTGGTAGACGGCTACGGCGAGCGCAGCGTTCCCGACCTGCGTGGTGGCAAGGAGGAGCGAGCTAGGAGGCCTGGGAGAAGCTCGGCGACGCGTGCCAGTCGGCGTCGGAGGAGTGCGTCGGCCAGATGGCCTTGGCCGCGGTGGGCAGACAGGTGCTCCGCAGAGGTACTCCGTCTTGTCGTGCACAAAGGAGGCATGTGGCAGAGAAGATGGTAGCACACTTCGTCTGTTGTGGTCGCCTCCTCCCACTCCATCGAGGCACCGCCTCGCCAATCCGGCAACACTAGATGTGTTTGAGAGTTGTAGGAGAATCCAGTGAGACACATGGGGCTTTAGTGGGTAAATCTTGATTGTCTATAAATCTTTGACTTTTCATTTAGCACAGGCTTCGTAAGCAAATGAGGAACCTGTTGGCGATGCAACTGTGACTGACGACGCCTGCGACGGGAAGGAGCTCTGGGCTAGGACTGGCAACTAGCATGATGACGGCACCTCCGGTTAAGCCATCCACCTTTCGTCGCCCGATACCTTAAGTACTGCCGCACCACCACATCACCACCTCCAAGAGCTACTTCGCCTCCCCATCCTCTCATAAGGTAGCGTGGTGTCCTCCTTTAGATTTCGTTTGCATTGTTCAGAGACCTGAGCACATGGGCTTGTCTGATCAGTGATTATATTACATGAGTTTCTGTGATGTTTCTGATACAATTAATGTGTGGGATTTGATTATTTCATAAGTAGCTAATGTCTGGCATGTGAAATTTTATATTGATTACAATGTAACCAAAATTTTGAGTTTTATACATGTCATTCTAACATCACTTGGTTTCTGAAGTAGCTGACTATGGTTTGGTAAGATATATTCATATGTTCTTTTAAGAATTGAGTGTATTATTTACTCACTAAATTTGGGAGCTCTTTTTTTGTTAATTATAACAACTGAATAATAAAATGATCTGTTTATGTTTTTGTAGTGATGTGGAGAAGGAAACTGTTACTATTATTTGAACAAAATTTTAGGCCTTGACACTTAGCCGGAATGGCATAAGTTGCTATGTTCATGCACTTTTGGTACTGCTCCAATTCTTCAATCAATCTTGAGCGTTAAAACCATAAACTATAGTTAAGATTTTTAAATGCTTTACTAATGATAACTTGATGTGAAATTATTTTTACTTGATAGGCAGACTCTCTCATTATCTGTATTCGGCCATGGATTTGCAAATAAATGATAGAATCTCATGGCACCAGTGTATGCAAAACCTGAAAGTGCAATGCTGTAGTGTGCTTAAATACTTCTATTTTCGTTGGTACTTCCTCAAATGATTAAGTATGTTCTGTATATCCGTATTTCATATTATTTTGTTAAACCTTGGACATGCCTTATTATGGAAACTGGAATATCTGCACTAATTCTCCATCATATGTCTCTGCATCTGATCTAGATATACTGTATATCTTTACTATTATATTCGAGTTGGTACGTCGTCAAACATGTTTGATGTTAAATATTGGAGACATCTTAACCGTCTAATCTTACTAAACATCTTCTAGACGATATCTAGCCATCCATGCGCCCCCTCCTCAAAATCTCCTAAACTTGGATCATTCTCCAAAATCAGAAATCACTTTCCAAAATCAACTCAGGAGTATTAAGACCATCATGCCAGATAAAGAAGTAAATGGTGGAGTAGTAATCGTGGGATCACCACAATTATGGAATGCCGAATCTCCACCACCAATCAGGAGACACCAATAAAAACATGGAACCAAATGTCAATCAATGGAAGTCATGAAAAATGTTTGACATCAAACATCAGGAGAATCGTAGCCGTACAACCACACCCCTTGACGTTTAATCATGTTGGACCGTGCCATGGCGTTTAATCAAATCATTTATCTTTCCTTAATTTACATGCAATCAATCAGTAGTTTTTTTAGTTTAAAAAATCAGTAGTTTCCTTAATTTTACGCATGGTTCAAGGCACCAAGAAGATTTGATTGCGTGCAAATTAATGATAAAAACGAATTAATAACCACACGCACAAGTCACGGGAACCCAAGGAGATGGACTTCCTTTCTCGATGCCCTCCCGGCCCCCTCCCGCATGGTTTGATAGAGGCCGGAGTTAGTTTCAGGCTTTCAGCATGCCCCACCGCGTCGTACGATGGGGACAGTGGTAGACGGCTACGGCGAGCGCAGCGTTCCCGACCTGCGTGGTGGCAAGGAGGCGCGAGCTAGGAGGCCTGGGAGGAGCTCGGTGACGCGTGCCAGTCGGCGTCGGAGGAGTGCGTCGGCCAGATGGCCTTGGCCGCGGTGGGCAGACAGGTGCTCCGCAGAGGTACTCCGTCTTGTCGTGCACAGAGGAGGCATGTGGCAGAGAAAATTGTAGCAGACTTCGTCCGTTGTGGTCGCCTCCTCCCACTCCATCGAGGCACCGCCTCGCCAATCCGGCAACACTAGATGTGTTTGAGAGTTGTAGGAGAATCCAGTGAGACACATGGGGCTTTAGTGGGTAAATCTTGATTGTCTATAAATCTTTGACTTTTCATTTAGCACAGGCTTCGTAAGCAAATGAGGAACCTGTTGGCGATGCAACTGTGACTGACGACGCCTGCGACGGGAAGGAGCTCTGGGCTAGGACTGGCAACTAGCATGATGACGGCACCTCCGGTTAAGCCATCCACCTTTCGTCGCCTGATACCTTAAGTACTGCCGCACCACCACATCACCACCTCCAAGAGCTACTTCGCCTCCCCATCCTCTCATAAGGTAGCGTGGTGTCCTCCTTTAGATTTTGTTTGCATTGTTCAGAGACCTGAGCACATGGGCTTGTCTGATCAGTGATTATATTACATGAGTTTCTGTGATGTTTCTGATACAATTAATGTGTGGGATTTGATTATTTCATAAGTAGCTAATGTCTGGCATGTGAAATTTTATCTCGATTACAATGTAACCAAAATTTCGAGTTTTATACATGTCATTCTAACATCACTTGGTTTCTGAAGTAGCTGACTATGGTTTGGTAAGATATATTCATATGTTCTTTTAAGAATTGAGTGTATTATTTACTCACTAAATTTGGGAGCTCTTTTTTTGTTAATTATAACAACTGAATAATAAAATGATCTGTTTATGTTTTTGTAGTGATGTGGAGAAGGAAACTGTTACTATTGTTTGAACAAAATTTCAGGCCTTGACACTTAGTCGGAATGGCATAAGTTGCTATGTTCATGCACTTTTGGTACTGCTCCAATTCTTCAATCAATCTTGAGCGTTAAAGCCATAAACTATAGTTAAGATTTTTAAATGCTTTACTAATGATAACTTGATGTGAAATTATTTTTACTTGATAGGCAGACTCTCTCGTTATCTGTATTCGGCCATGCATTTGCAAATGAATGATAGAATCTCATGGCACCAGTGTATGCAAAACCTGAAAGTGCAATGCTGTAGTGTGCTTAAATACTTCTATTTCTGTTGGTACTTCCTCAAATGATTAAGTATGTTCTGTATATCCGTATTTCATATTATTTTGTCAAACCGTGGACATGCCTTATTATGGAAACTGGAATATCTGCACTAATTCTCCATCATATGTCTCTGCATCTGATCTAGATATACTGTATATCTTTACTATTATATTCGAGTTGGTACGTCGTCAAACATGTTTGATGTCAAATATTGGAGACATCTTAACCGTCTAATCTTACTAAACATCTTCCAGACGATATCTAGCCATCCATGCGCCCCCTCCTCAAAATCTCCTAAACTTGGATCATTCTCCAAAATCAGAAATCACTTTCCAAAATCAACTCAGGAGTATTAAGACCATCATGCCAGATAAAGAAGTAAATGGTGGAGTAGTAATCGTGGGATCGCCACAATTATGGAATGCCGAATCTCCACCACCAATCGGGAGACACCAATAAAAACATGGAACCAAATGTCAATCAATGGAAGTCATGAAAAATGTTTGACATCAAACATCAGGAGAATCGTAGCCGTACAACCACACCCCTTGACGTTCAATCATGTTGGACCGTGCCATGGCGTTTAATCAAATCATTTATCTTTCCTTAATTTACACGCAATCAATCAGTAGTTTCCTTAGTTTAAAAAATCAGTAGTTTCCTTAATTTTACGCATGGTTCAAGGCACCAAGAAGATTTGATTGCGTGCAAATTAATGATAAAAACGAATTAATAACCACACGCACAAGTCACGGGAACCCAAGGAGATGGACTTCCTTTCTCGATGCCCTCCCGGACCCTCCCGCATGGTTTGATAGAGGCCGGAGTTAGTTTCAGGCTTTCAGCATGCCCCACCACGTCGTACGATGGGGACAGTGGTAGACGGCTACGGCGAGCGCAGCGTTCCCGACCTGCGTGGTGGCAAGGAGGAGCGAGCTAGGAGGCCTGGGAGAAGCTCGGCGACGCGTGCCAGTCGGCGTCGGAGGAGTGCGTCGGCCAGCTGGCCTTGGCCGCGGTGGGCAGACAGGTGCTCCGCAGAGGTACTCCGTCTTGTCGTGCACAAAGGAGGCATGTGGCAGAGAAGATGGTAGCACACTTCGTCTGTTGTGGTCGCCTCCTCCCACTCCATCGAGGCACCGCCTCGCCCATCCGGCAACACTAGATGTGTTTGAGAGTTGTAGGAGAATCCAGTGAGACACATGGGGCTTTAGTGGGTAAATCTTGATTGTCTATAAATCTTTGACTTTTCATTTAGCACAGGCTTCGTAAGCAAATGAGGAACCTGTTGGCGATGCAACTGTGACTGACGACGCCTGCGATGGGAAGGAGCTCTGGGCTAGGACTGGCAACTAGCATGATGATGGCACCTCCGGTTAAGCCATCCACCTTTCGTCGCCCGATACCTTAAGTACTGCCGCACCACCACATCACCACCTCCAAGAGCTACTTCGCCTCCCCATCCTCTCATAAGGTAGCGTGGTGTCCTCCTTTAGATTCGTTTGCATTGTTCAGAGACCTGAGCACATGGGCTTGTCTGATCAGTGATTATATTACATGAGTTTCTGTGATGTTTCTGATACAATTAATGTGTGGGATTTGATTATTTCATAAGTAGCTAATGTCTGGCATGTGAAATTTTATATTGATTACAATGTAACCAAAATTTTGAGTTTTATACATGTCATTCTAACATCACTTGGTTTCTGAAGTAGCTGACTATGGTTTGGTAAGATATATTCATATGTTCTTTTAAGAATTGAGTGTATTATTTACTCACTAAATTTGGGAGCTCTTTTTTTGTTAATTATAACAACTGAATAATAAAATGATCTGTTTATGTTTTTGTAGTGATGTGGAGAAGGAAACTGTTACTATTATTTGAACAAAATTTTAGGCCTTGACACTTAGTCGGAATGGCATAAGTTGCTATGTTCATGCACTTTTGGTACTGCTCCAATTCTTCAATCAATCTTGAGCGTTAAAACCATAAACTATAGTTAAGATTTTTAAATGCTTTACTAATGATAACTTGATGTGAAATTATTTTTACTTGATAGGCAGACTCTCTCGTTATCTGTATTCGGCCATGGATTTGCAAATGAATGATAGAATCTCATGGCACCAGTGTATGCAAAACCTGAAAGTGCAATGCTGTAGTATGCTTAAATACTTCTATTTTCGTTGGTACTTCCTCAAATGATTAAGTATTTTCTGTATATCCGTATTTCATATTATTTTGTCAAACCTTGGACATGCCTTATTATGGAAACTGGAATATCTGCACTAATTCTCCATCATATGTCTCTGCATCTGATCTAGATATACTGTATATCTTTACTATTATATTCGAGTTGGTACGTCATCAAACATGTTTGATGTCAAATATTGGAGACATCTTAACCGTCTAATCTTACTAAACATCTTCCAGACGATATCTAGCCATCCATGCGCCCCCTCCTCAAAATCTCCTAAACTTGGATCATTCTCCAAAATCAGAAATCACTTTCCAAAATCAACTCAGGAGTATTAAGACCATCATGCCAGATAAAGAAGTAAATGATGGAGTAGTAATCGTGGGATCGCCACAATTATGGAATGCCGAATCTCCACCACCAATCAGGAGACACCAATAAAAACATGGAACCAAATGTCAATCAATGGAAGTCATGAAAAATGTTTGACATCAAACATCAGGAGAATCGTAGCCGTACAACCACACCCCTTGACGTTTAATCATGTTGGACCGTGCCATGGCGTTTAATCAAATCATTTATCTTTCCTTAATTTACATGCAATCAATCAGTAGTTTTTTTAGTTTAAAAAATCAGTAGTTTCCTTAATTTTACGATGGTTCAAGGCACCAAGAAGATTTGATTGCGTGCAAATTAATGATAAAAACGAATTAATAACCACACGCACAAGTCACGGGAACCCAAGGAGATGGACTTCCTTTCTCGATGCCCTCCCGGCCCCCTCCCGCATGGTTTGATAGAGGCCGGAGTTAGTTTCAGGCTTTCAGCATGCCCCACCGCGTCGTACGATGGGGACAGTGGTAGACGGCTACGGCGAGCGCAGCGTTCCCGACCTGCGTGGTGGCAAGGAGGCGCGAGCTAGGAGGCCTGGGAGGAGCTCGGTGACGCGTGCCAGTCGGCGTCGGAGGAGTGCGTCGGCCAGATGGCCTTGGCCGCGGTGGGCAGACAGGTGCTCCGCGGAGGTACTCCGTCTTGTCGTGCACAGAGGAGGCATGTGGCAGAGAAAATGGTAGCAGACTTCGTCCGTTGTGGTCGCCTCCTCCCACTCCATCGAGGCACCGCCTCGCCAATCCGGCAACACTAGATGTGTTTGAGAGTTGTAGGAGAATCCAGTGAGACACATGGGGCTTTAGTGGGTAAATCTTGATTGTCTATAAATCTTTGACTTTTCATTTAGCACAGGCTTCGTAAGCAAATGAGGAACCTGTTGGCGATGCAACTGTGACTGATGACGCCTGCGACGGGAAGGAGCTCTGGGCTAGGACTGGAAACTAGCATGATGACGGCACCTCCGGTTAAGCCATCCACCTTTCGTCGCCTGATACCTTAAGTACTGCCGCACCACCACATCACCACCTCCAAGAGCTACTTCGCCTCCCCATCCTCTCATAAGGTAGCGTGGTGTCCTCCTTTAGATTTTGTTTGCATTGTTCAGAGACCTGAGCACATGGGCTTGTCTGATCAGTGATTATATTACATGAGTTTCTGTGATGTTTCTGATACAATTAATGTGTGGGATTTGATTATTTCATAAGTAGCTAATGTCTGGCATGTGAAATTTTATCTTGATTACAATGTAACCAAAATTTCGAGTTTTATACATGTCATTCTAACATCACTTGGTTTCTGAAGTAGCTGACTATGGTTTGGTAAGATATATTCATATGTTCTTTTAAGAATTGAGTGTATTATTTACTCACTAAATTTGGGAGCTCTTTTTTTGTTAATTATAACAACTGAATAATAAAATGATCTGTTTATGTTTTTGTAGTGATGTGGAGAAGGAAACTGTTACTATTGTTTGAACAAAATTTCAGGCCTTGACACTTAGTCGGAATGGCATAAGTTGCTATGTTCATGCACTTTTGGTACTGCTCCATTTCTTCAATCAATCTTGAGCGTTAAAGCCATAAACTATAGTTAAGATTTTTAAATGCTTTACTAATGATAACTTGATGTGAAATTATTTTTACTTGATAGGCAGACTCTCTCGTTATCTGTATTCGGCCATGGATTTGCAAATGAATGATAGAATCTCATGGCACCAGTGTATGCAAAACCTGAAAGTGCAATGCTGTAGTGTGCTTAAATACTTCTATTTCCGTTGGTACTTCCTCAAATGATTAAGTATGTTCTGTATATCCGTATTTCATATTATTTTGTCAAACCTTGGACATGCCTTATTATGGAAACTGGAATATCTGCACTAATTCTCCATCATATGTCTCTGCATCTGATCTAGATATACTGTATAGCCATATAATTTTGCAAATAAAGCATTGAACCAACAGAGCTCCCATTTTCAAATGTGTCTTCCTTGAACAAAGAATTACAGTATCTAATATATGTCTTATGTTTGATTCACCCACCGTTCTATATAACATTGCACCAATCCATTGTATTTGTTGTCCATGTTTTCACCTCCTCCTAAAGCAGCTCCTGACATCTTGTCTCTATCTATAGCTACTCTAATGTTATTTTTTGACTGTTAACAGACCAAGAAAAGGTGCCACTCAGAAGGATAAGCATGAGGGCAGTACTCATAGACTGGCTTGTGAAAGTAGGCATATCTACTTGAAAAGTTATAGAAGCTAAGCGTACAAAACTGATTCTTCTAACCAATTATCTTCTTGTCTTTTATCAATCGGGACATAGAAGAATATCTTAATCAGGTCACATAAAAATATTGTCTTGTTCCTAAAACCTTATACCTCAGTCAATTACACTGACCCATGCCTGACTCGCAAAGAGATCAATCGACAAGAGTACAGTTGGCGTCAACAGCTTGCTTATAACTGTGCAAGAACCATTGGGATCATTTATAGCTCTTACTTTATATTAAAATTCCCAGCCCAGTGATGTAGACAGTAATAGTAATGCATTGTCTCTTACAGGGTCTCGTCTAGGAGTACCGGGATTTAACATTGGCAATGAAAGTGGTTTCCTTATTGCAGCTATGTTTCGAAATTTAATGAAAATGAGAAAATAAAAGATAGAGAGGGAGACAAACTATGTTTCAACATTTAATTCTACTACCTTTGCCAATAAAAGGATGTTGCAAGTTTGTCTAAACTTATATGTATTTAAACACTTTTTTATTGTATACGTACATTCTAATATAGACGATAACCCGTGATAACGGCAGACAATCTTGTATTCACTCCGATCTAGAATAAACGTAATATTTTATTTATTAGATTACATTTTAAGAAAAATAGATCCAAAATATTACATGGATATCTCTATGCACATAATTTTTCATATTCATAATGTCTACATGTGTGGAAAACAAAAATTTTAAAAGACCGTAGCAACGCACGGGCATTTAACTAGTACCTAATAATAAAGGAGTTAAGGTTTCTGCTAAAAAGTTTGGTCAACAATATTTTTTAGACCGTTTTACACTCCCACCAAATCGCATAATACTGCAATCTGCCATTGTACCGGTTGGCTATTCTTTTTCTCTCCGTCCATCGCCTGCCTCGCTCGCGCTTGCTCCAGACGGCACGCCCACCGCTGCCGGTTCCGCCTCTGCTACCTCGCCCTCCCCGTGGCCTACCTCGCCTTGCGCCACCAGCCACATCGCCCTTCCATTCGCTTCCGCCAGCTCCTCTCCTCGAATCCCCGCTCGATTCCCTGCATCCGCGTCCGCGTTCGCCCGCGGCGCTCCTGCCTCATTCCAAATCACGCGCGCACACCGCTCCGTGTTGATCGCCGCTGCGCGCGCGCCCACCAGGCCGAAGCCACGACCCGCTCGCCTGCCTCCCCTCGTCGGGTAGTCCCTTCACGCCTCGCCCCAACCCAGCCGCCACTCACCTGCCGGCCCACGCGCGCCGAAATCGCGGGGATCCCGAGTGCGGCAGCAGCGTGCAACGACATGGGAAGCATCCCTGACAGAGAAGTAGTTGGATCTGTCGGACTGGGAGGTCTCCCGCCGACAGCGTGCGGCCCCTCTGCCCGTCCATGGCGCCGCGCGTGAGCGCGTCCTCTTTGCGTGGTGTTCGTGCGGTGAGGTCGGCGTGGTCGTGGATACATCCATGTCCGAGGCAGCGTCTGTATCTATCTCGTCCGTACTCCCGATGTGAGATGTAGGCAAACGTTGGAGTGCCGTGTTCCCGGCGCCGTGCATCTCCTCTTGGCGTGGTGCTCCGATCCTGTTGTTTCTAGATGTGTTCGCTGATGTTGATTATATCAATCAGATTTTTTCCTTAGTTATTTGCTCACCACGCTGGAGTTTCTGCGGCTGGTCTGGCGAGGCTGTCGGCATCTCCTCCGTGTTCAGCTTGCCTCATATGCTCATCAGACTAGGTGTTGCATCATTCGCAGGCTTGCTCGCTCGACTTGGTTGTGTACGGGTTTTGTTCCAGACTGCAGCGTATGCCGTGCTTTCGTCAATAGTCAATACAAATCTGCCAAACGTCTGATTAATAATAATGTTATGAATCATATTTCCTACCGTCCATTAAACGGGCATGTATAACCCTAGATCTGAATTGTCCTTTCCTTGGCGGCGTCGTCCGCCATGACCACCCGTCGCAGCCGGGTAGGGGTAGAGCCACCGCTCGTCGCCTCCGACCCTCACCTGCGCTGGTTGATGCTGGATCGCGTCGCCCACTGCACCAACGCGAGCGGGGACGAGGCCGTCAGGGACGGGACAACAGCCGGCGGCACGCTGTCGGGGCCCTCCGACACCTGCACCGGCCAAACCCTCGCCGTCTCACTCAGGGTCGCGTCGCCCCCGGCGGTGTCTCGTCTCTACCTTCACTGGCCAGAAGGGCTCAGGCCGGAGATGAATGAGGTGCATCCGCCCTACGTCATCGCGGCTCATAGCCACTCCATACTTTTCCAGGCCTACGTCCCCCACGCCGACCGGCGCCGACCCCCCTATTACCCCATCGACTACTTCGTCTACACAGCCTCCGGCCGCTCGGACAAGTCCCCGTTGCTCAGGCGGCTGCCGCCTTGCTTCAAGGGTGGGCAAGTGGACCAGGAAATTGACACGTTATTCTACCCATACCGGCGCCAGCAGCAGCGGCCGATGTGCAAGGAAGACATCGGCCTGCTGTGCCACGGCGAGGAGGAGTTCACAGTGGCGGAGCTCTCTTGTGATGGTGAGCTTTGCCTGCTACGCCATGCACCTGGGGAAGGGGATGAGGCCATGGAATGGGATGTTAAGAAGCTGCAGATGCCTTTTTCCAAAGACGCCCCACACTTGTTTAGCGATTCCTGGCAGACGGACGTTGTCATCCCCTATGGTGATTCCTCCTTGTGCTGGGTCGATTGCTACCTTGGATTGTTCTTTGTCCCCGTCCATGGTGATCTTACGAAGCAGCCGCACTATGTCCCAATGCCTGAAGCTCTGGATCCTAGTCGTCTCTACATTGACAGGGGGTGTCCTGACCCAGCACGCCGTGTTTGTGTCACTGAGAGCGGCATGATTAAGCTTATCTGTATCAGCGATCTTGCAGGCCGCAGTGTGCATAGTCCTCACCATTCTACTTTCAAAATCACAACGTGGAATCTGACCAACAGTGAATGGGAAGTAGATGCCACTATGAAAGCTGGGGATCTCTGGGATATCCTTGCCTCTGACAAGCGCCTTCCACTGCTCCGTCCAGAGTTTCCTACCATGAGCTTGGTTGATCACAATGTTGTCTGCTTTGTGTTGAGTGATAGGGAGTGTATTTCCTGGCTGATTGAGGTTGACCTGAAGAAGAAGGAGCTGGGGGCGGTCGCCCTCTATATAGCCGAAGAAGATGAAAAGCAAGTAGCAGAAGAGGAACTACCGAGCTGGGCCGATTTTTTCGGCAGGACCTTCTTCTTTGGCAACTCCTTCATCCCCAGCGAGTTCACACCATCTACTTGGATAAGCATGCCATCAAAAGTCTTGGTTTCAGCAAGAAGTTGGAGGAGGCAAAACTAAAGCGAGCAATTGAGAGAGGATGGATTAAAGACCCAACGCAAGTACTGGTTTGAGATTTCGTACGCTTGGGAAATAAACCCACATCTGAATGATCCAAGTTACTAGCGAAGGAACTTACAAACAAATCGCGGAGTGAGATGTAACTAGGTGCCAGCATCTTGCTTAATCTCGTGATGGGTGGCTATTACATAAATTACAAAAAATTGTGCCTCGGTTTGCACAACAGAGGTGTAGTACTGTGAACAAGTTATGTGGTGTAAACATTTGCATTGAGTGCCAAAAAAAAAGAAGTAAAGAGAGAGAGAGAGACGTATTACATATTTTGGGCTGAATAGTCCCACCTCGTTCTCTTACGCCAAGATTTACCTGTTTATATACGTTCAGAAGTTCCCTAGAATCAGCAAGCTGAAGATGGAAATCAATCAACAACATGATTGGTCTTAATCATATGTGGTGCAGCCAGATGGGCAATGAGAGGATTAAGCTGAAGATGTGCAGCCTGATGGACAATGAGAGGGATTGGCATTGAACGGGACTCATGATGGGCAAATAACTGTGCTGGGACACGTGCATCAATGAAAGGAGATGATGTTGCCTACGATGTATCTGATCTAATCAAATCAAGAGATGAGAGTTTGCCGCTCCCGACGGGGGGGTTTGCTCGAACCGCGGCAAACAGAGAGGGAAGGGGAAGAGTAAGCTGGCCTAAAAAGGCGATCTAAGGATGGTAACTTTTCGTACCAACAAAAATCCTTACGTAATATGATGAAATATAACAGTATTTAAATAATTTGACAATAATCTCTGACGGTGTTATGACCTGTATTTTTGTTATTTGAGAAGACGGTAATACCGGTGGGTAATGATATACCTAAATTAATATAATATACATAAAAAAGAAAGAGCGGCGTGTTGCGTAAAAGAGGAGGGGTTTACTGACACAAAATAGATATCACTCAGGGTGTTTTTCTACAATGTGTATGAATCTGAAAGACGAAAATTTTCGTACAATTGTGTTAGGGGGTGATGGCGACACACATCTGTATGTTTTTTAGGCTAAATAAACGGGATAGATCGAGGATGCAGCAATGGTACACCTAACCGAAGAGCGTGTTCGTGGACGCGCTAAGTATAGCTAATTTATGCCTACTTGATAAAAAAAAATCTCACCCATTGTAAGCTCTGAAAGGTATCTCGTCGCACACATATCGGCTATGAAGGTTGAAGAAGCGTGGGACAAAATTCTTGATCACGAATATTCAATATAAAACAATCCAATATAAATGGAATACTGGTGTTATTGAGTTCTAATTTAATCCAGATATATCTAGAACCTTTGTTGTGCAACTTTACGATAATTATATAGATCTATATGTGTTTAGTCGTAGCAACGCACGGGCAAATTTTCTAGTAAACTATAAAGTATCTTTATCGACAAGAAATGGTAGTACATGTGGGGGCCTCGGTTGACATGTGCACTACCGAATCCTCGAGCGTGCGCGGTCGGTGTGCACGCCTGAAGCGAGCCGCGCCGCTGGTAGTGGTAACTGGTACGGACGTCGTCTACGTGTTGACGTCGATCGCCTGCTTGCCTGGCCTGCGCTGCGGGTGTGTACGGACGGACGTGCGGCTAAAGTGCTAAACACGGCGGTGGTATGTGCGATGTCTTCCCGGCTTCGGCTGGTCAGGTCAAGCGGAATAAACATTGAACTGCCTTTCTAATTTTCTTCAACATTGACAATCGATCGACTCATCGCCGGCTCCATTTGTCAACTCGCTAGCTGTTAAGTACTCATTTTCGTGCTAGCTCATTGACATCATCCGTCTGCTTGCCGTACGCAAGACGCGGCGGATACGAAAGCAAATGCGACTCAGTCAGATACAGTAGTATATACTGTAATAACAATAGTCCGTATCGACGCACGCACGACACCGCTAGCTTAGCTGATCGATATGACGATATACTACGTCTGCTTCAGGACAATTCTGCTGCTGGGAATTGTACGTGTGCTTGTTAGAGCACACCGGGAGCCTCCAAGGGACCCTAAATAGGATTTGGGGATTATGGCCAAAAAAATGTCTCGCACCTGCCTCACTTAGTGCATCTCCGGCGACCCAACACATTTTAGACAATAAAAGTATCTGTTTTGGTCCATTTAGATCGAATAGTGTATATTACATTAATCTCTTTGCCTGAAATGCTCGTTTGGGCAGGGTAGCCCAGCGACCCGACGCATTTTGGTTCGACTGGGCTATTTTTATTCATTTCTCACCATATTTTTCAAATAATACATAGGAATAAAATGACACTGTTGCAATATAAATAATACGGAGTATTAAGTTATTTGTTACACCCAATCAACAAATAAACGAAAAAAATTCACGTTCAAATAAAATTCATAATCAAACAACTAAAATTGCCAAAAATAAATATGAACACAATTCAAATATTTTAAATTCTATGCAAATACTCACTATCCTTGTGCCCTGACAATGCCCACTGAAACTCAATAATATTCGCTTGAAGACGAGCGGATATGTGGCTATCACAGAGCTCGGTGTGCATATGGAGAAACTCCTCAACCATTGCTGCCTTGGTTGCGGCTCGACCATCTTATCCTGGAATTGATATTGTTGATCATGGATGATGTCATCAAGCTCTGGCTCAACGATTATGTTGTGCATGATAATAAAAGCAGTCATCACCTCATACATGGTCAGAACATTCCATGTTCTAGCAGTGTGACGAACAATAGCCTACTCCACATCTTTCTTGCAAGACTCTTGCCTCTGGGCCAACCTGTTCGTTTTGTCTGTTGTAGGATTACGTCTATCTTTACTAGTCTTCCTACTTAGGACAATTCTGTTGCGGGGAACTGTACCCTTTCCATACATGTGCTTGTTAGAGGATCCCACCCCAAGCGCCCACATCTTCAAACCGGTTTTGGGGGGTTCTAGCCAAAAAAATATGTCACACCTGAGTCCATAAGCTGTGTCGGTGTGAACTACGACCCAATAATTTGATCGACGCATCATCGATAGCAGCATCCGGCCATTTGTTCGTTTGTTGGGTTGCCGGCACAAGAATCCAGCTGACACCACCACGCAGCAACCGCGCACGCAAGATGTTCGGCGCATTGAGTAGGTGCGTGTCAATAAAAATTAGCTACTGTTCGGTTATTTGATTGCTGCGTTGTGCCACACGTAGAAATGGATAGCGACAATGAGATGATGGTTCAACGGTTAATGCAAAAGGAGGCCACGGCCGCATCCGAAAGGAATAAACGGCCCCTTCTCATCGTCTCTCATCTTCGCCTATGGGTGAGGCTAGAACATCATGCACCAGAGGTTTAGTTAAGGTGAAGAGGAAGAACATTGACCGCCACCGGTTGCGGGGGCTAAGATGTTTGAAGTCGACTATTTCAAGGACGACACAACACATGTGACCAAAGCCTTTTGGCGATGCTTTCAGATGAACAAAGACACGTTTTTGAAGATTGTGCAAGGTGTGTGGGAGTACGATTCCTGTTTCCTCGGCAAGAAAGACTTCACTGACCTGGTAAGAAATGTATGGCTACCTTGAGGTGTCTTGCGTATGGAACACCTACAAATGCCCATGATGATTATATATGCATGGCTGAGTCCACGGATTTTGAGACCATGTACAGATTTTGCCGGGCGCTGGTGGCAGTGTTTGGCCGCATTATCTGAGGGCACCCAATGAAGAAGACACAAGTCGAATATTGGCACAAAATACTGCGAGAAGATTTCTAGGTATGCTTGGAAGCATCAACTGCATGCATTAGAATTGGAAGAATTGTCTGTTCAGTTGGCAAGGGATGTACAATGGTCAAACGGGAGAGTGCAGTCTGGTGCTTGAAGGTATGGCAGGCTATGATCTGTGAATTTGATATGTTTTTCTTACATCAATGTGCTCTGGCACTTACCAATCTTTGGTACTCCACTTGTTGAAGGCCATGTTCCTGCGATTAACTATGAGATTAATGGCCACACGTACATTAAAAGGATATTATCTAGCTGATTGCATTTATCCTTCATACACGATATTTGGGAAAACAATCTTCCATCCTTTTATGGAGAAGATAGCTTGATTCTCACAGTGCAAGGAAGCCTGTAGGAATGATGTCGAGCGGGTATTCGGTGTGCTACAAGCTTGTTTTGCTATTACTAGGTACCATGCTCTAACATGGTCTACTTCTTAGATGGGGGAGGTGATGAATGCCTACGCGATAATGCACAACATAATCATCGAGAGTGAGTGCGTTGTTATGGAGGTTGATGATATGACCTATGAGCACCAGGGCCTCTTCCTGAAGTTGATCATGCAGATGCTGGCCGATTTTGGAGCTTTCATCTGCATTCATCAGGAAATTCGTGACGAGTAAGTTCATCTCCAACTTTAAAATACCTGGTGGAACCGTTGTGGTCGAGGAAAGAAAACACCCCTTAATGTGTGTCTTGAACTATTTGATTGGTCGTGTGAACTTAATTTTATTTATTTAAATTATTGTAATAAACTATTTGAGTTGGTGTATAACTATTTAGTTTATTAGCTTAAAATTAATGTAATAAAATATTTATTAATTTGAATTATGTAATTTAGATTACAACATTATTTGACGGGCGCTCTCAACCCAAATCTCAGCAGTTTCTGTCGATGTCTTGAATAACTCTTCTGACGCAATTGCCAAAGGGATTTTATCATTCATACCACTATGACTGACCTTAATCTCAGTTTTGCCATTTGACCGATCGAAATCTCAATCTTGTCGCTGCTTCCTTAGAGTACTTCTCAGTTTTATCATTTCGACAACTCTCAACCGCTAGTCTATAATCACTTTTGCTATTTGGAAAATGTAGGTCGTTAGAAATACATTTAATATACCAAAGGTGATGATAAGTGCCTTGGAGAATACTTCGCATATCTGATTATGTAGAATTTTGTTAATATATTGATAACATGTAGCAATCAAATTAGTTGATATAATATGTTGTACATACATAAAGAGATTAAGACCCTAAGGGGTGATCAGGACAAATCATTATCTTAAACTCGAACAAAATGTTTGACAATGTTCTTTCCATAGAACCGCAACTCCAAAAAAAATTAATTATCTTAAACTAAATTGGTTCTCCACTATAACAGTTCGTAATTTCAAATAATGAATTATCGGCACCTTTGACATACTAAATGCAGGGTTCCTAACTGCCTGCACATTTCAAATGGCAATATTGATTACATACTAACGGTGAGAGTTGACCGAATGGCAAAACTAAGAAGTGGTCAAACAAAGTAGTGGCAAGATTGAGCTTTTAATCGATCAAATAACAAAACTGAGATTAGGGTTTGTCATAGTGGCAGAAATGATAAGAGCCACCAAACGCTGCTGGAGACACCGGTAAGATGCTCTTAGAACCATCTATACAAATTTCTATAAAATATACTGAAAATGCAGTTCCCTACTTATGAAAGTCTAGCTCCTCCCATAACTCGAATATATGGTCCGGTATCATGCCAGCTCGGCTGGCAATGTACCTCGGCTCTTGGAAGACAAATCAAATGCAGTTCCCTACCCGCCATAGGGTTTCAACACACGTGTCTCCTCTCCTCTCCTCTCCTCTCCTGAATGGTCCACGTATTGATTTGATCTGGTCGACCGTTCGTCGTTCCGTTCGGCCTCTACACCAATCTCCGTCTCTGTTTTCTCGTCTTCCGAATGAAGGCTATTTCGTTCTTCCAATCAGTATTCGTCTTTGTTCTTCGAATTTGATCGGGTCTTTGGAGCGGTCGATTGATCTCCACTGCTGTCTTCTTGCGGGGAGTACCTCGTCCTTGTCGTCAGAGCACACAAGGTTATGTGAGTTCGTAATCTGCAAAGCATGTGTTGTTTTTCTTGGTGGGAAACAGCAAAATTTGGCCTTCCTATGGTATTATTATCAGCCTAATTTCAAATAGCTGAAAATAGGAATGGAAAGTCGAATACTTCTTGTGATTAGCGAAATGGGACCCGAAAAATCGCACTTACTTAACAGCAACAAACAATCAGATGGAGCCTATCAGGCCTCGTGGTCTATCATACGAAGGTTTTTTTCTCAGGGTATGTAGGGACAAAAATACCGGTGGGCAGCGGTATTTGCGGAAACCGGAAATACCCAAAATACCGCAAGAGAATTGCCAAACACAATTTATAAATCGGTTTTGCTATGTCTCAGTCAACTGAGATTTTCTTAAGTCTAAGTCACTTACAAAAAAGTACTTGAGTTGCACTTTTCTGTTTAAAAAGTGTAATTGCACTTTTCTGCCAGAAATGTGTAACTGGACTGAGTTGCACTTTTCTTTGAACTGCAGTTGCACTTTTCTGAGTTGACTGTGACTTAAGAAAATCTCAGTCGAGACATAGAGACACCCTTTATAAATTTGTGCAAAATTTCTATAAAAATCTTTGAATTTGAGCAAACCATCTAGGTACCGGTAAAGTTCATTCGTTAGTATATTTCCTAGGCGCTAACCGGGAAAACATGTTTCCATCAATATGTTGGAAATATCAACCAAGAAAAAAAACAGTAAATATCATGAGGCTAGACCTAACCAGCGATGCAAGGCAGGCATCAGCGATCGCCGCCGCCTATGGATGTTAGGGGCAGCACGGCTTCATCAACCGTAGGAGGCGTACGAGACCGGCTGGCAGACGTGAAGAGATACTACGGGCGGAGTCCTGTTGTCGCCGTCCACCGCGCCAACTTAGCCGACAGCGTCCTCCGGCGACAACGGGGTGATAGAGAGAAGGAGAAGGGGAGGGGTGGCGGCGCTGGCTAGAGTTTGGGTCGCCGTCTATGTTGCCCTCATGAGAGCGATCACATTTTTCTCATTTCAAATGAAAAAAGGATATATCCATTGCTCCCATCCTTTCCGTGAGACAAAAACAGCTTCCTACAAAATCATGGAAATTTGTGAAAACAACTTACAAGCTCTGTTCGTTAATGCGAAAACCAACCTTAGGGCACTTTTAAATTGTGAGAGGAAGAAAAACCGTGGCTGCAGTATAATCCCAGAGTTCAGTCTGCGGGCGCATAATCAAGATTAGCCAGCCGCTGGGCTCTGCAAGCCACCGCATCGATCTGCATAAATCGCTAGCGAACAGTGCGGGTTGCTATGTATCCATCCGTGCAATAATATAAGATGTTTTAAATACTTTTAAAATTAACTAGATACAAACTAAAAAAAGTAAATCTATACATTAAAAATAGACTATACACCTAAAAATGAATGAATATTTTAAAAATCTAAACGTCTTATAAAAACGAACGGAGGGAGTACCACCATGCTAGAAGCACAAACATGATTCAGGCAAATCCAACTGCTGAAATAGTTAAAGCTGCAAGTAGGATTTCAAGCAACGTCCCTCCGTGCAGTGAATCCTCAAAAGACCTAAACGTCTTATCAAAACAAAGCGGAGGGAGTACCATGCTAGAAGCACAAACATGATTTAGGCGAATCCAACTGTGCTGACCTAGCAACAGCTGCAAGTAGGATTCCAAGCAGCGTCCCACATTTTTCCGCGATAGCACTATATATCTAGTTTAAATCTACCTTAACTGCAATAGTATTTCGCAGAATACGTGTACCGGAACACTCTATTATCGCCTAAAAATCCGTACGCTTCGGCCTATGGCTGCTAGCCAGCTTCGTTGAAACACTATTTTAATTACGAGACGAACTCAAGCTCGTTGAGTGGACTAATACGTGTATGCCTTACGCATGGCTCCTCTTTGTGTAGGCTCCAGACTAGAATATTCATTACTTATATGTTTGTCTAGGACAAATCTATGTGAACCGTCCAAGTAAGACTATAGCTTAAAGTCATACTAATATTGTGGACATAGTCCCCTGGGCATAGTCACATGGAAACTATCTCCCGAAGACTAGCTTCAGAGTAGCAGCAGGTCGTTTCATTTGAAATAATACGAGCGTTTATCTACTTCCGGCTCCGGACTCTGTATCAAAGATACATACACATCTCAAACTTTATGCATAGTCAAAACAAAATTAGTGTCAAGTAAAAAAGGCAAACTGGGCGTGAATCAGAGCATGTGACCCATCACATATGAAAATACATACTCCCTCGGTCCCTAAAAGATGTCTCAACTTTATCTGCATGTAGCAGAGGAAGTGTTTAGCATAGCACACACACGTAAGTGGACAAATGGAGATGAGCTACATGTAGCTCTTCATTTTAAAAATTCTAAAATTATATTTTTAAATTTAAAAAAAAATTGAAAAAAATCCTTGATGTAGCCAATGATCGAATCTACAGACATGCAAAATCTCAATGTGAAATTGTTTATACTTTAGGCTACACAAAAATGATAAATGTGTGGATATGAGAATAGCTAGTGAATAGTGCATATTTTAAAACTATAAAACCTGTCAGGTTTTGTTATTTTTGTGTAGTCTACCATACAAAGAGTGTCACATTGAGATTTTGCACGTTTGTAGATTTCATCATTGTCTACATGCATGATTGTTTTTCAGATTTTTTTGAAACATAAACTACAATTTCCGGATTTTAAAAAATAAAGGACTACATGTAGCTCGGCCTCCGTTTGCAGTTTTCGCACATTAGTGGTCTAAATTAACCGGCACTTCAGTAATCTTCTAAGCGCTGCCATGCAATGCTATGGAGTAAGCGCCAGGTAATACATGAGTATATGATAAATACATCCTACCTCTGGGTGTACTTCCTTACCGCCAAGCACAGTATCATTTTTACATAGTAAAATACACAAAAATTATATATAGCATTGACCCCAACATTAGCAAAACATACAAGAGACTTATAACCCTGTGTAAACAAGACCGAAATATGTGTGATATATGCAGATATTGGTAGGAAGAATAACGTGCAACGGAGAATTGAAATGTGTTAGATCGCTCCTTTTTTGTTACAACAAGCTAAAAGGGACCATTGTAAAAAAAAAAAAAACTAAAGTGGCATTAAAAAGGAGCCTTATCTCTTGTTAGTTAGTATGTGGTACACCCATGTTATTTGAACTCCCCAAACATACTTTATTTAGAAACGGAGGTAGTCAGTTCAAAACACTAAGGAACGGAGGTAGCATTTTACAGTGGAAATTTCAAAAAAAAAAAAATCTACAAATTAGAAGCAATCTGTTAAATACATTATTATATGGTTTTGATTTGGTAAAATGCATAGCATCTTGTAGAGATTTCCTTATTGGATCAACTAGGACTAAAGCACGCATTTTAGGAGAACCGGAACCTCTCTGACTGGATACAAAAATTCCTAGCTAGGACGTACCATATGCACTTTGTTCATCAGTACGTTCAAATTAATCAAAAGTGCAAGCTTGTTGAGGCTCGATCGTGCGTTCTCAGGCCTTCTCCTGATCCATACAAAAGCTGCGCTCTCTGATGGGCCATCTTATATTTGTTGGAAAATTAGGCACAATTTCCATGATTAATTCCAGAATATAAAACATGATGGCAGCAACTAGTAACATGTGAAACTCAAACATACTAGATGCATTAATCAACATGAGTGCAAACGGTACAACATCCATCGCTAAGCAGATCGAGATATGTCGCACGTACCGATCTGGTGAAGGTGGCGGTGGAGGTGTAGCAGATGATGTCGCGGCAGTAACGTTGTTGATGACAACGTTGTTGACGACGGGTCGAAGTAGACGGCGTTGAAGACGGCGGTAGGCAGCACCGCCCGACTTGGACGGAAGGCGACCCGTGATGAAGAGCTTGAGCAGTCGCGCAGAGCGCTTCCCAAAAACCTAATTCGCCCTCTCCCGTACAGGATCGCAAGGATGAGTGGTTCCGGAGACCTGCTCTCCCGTTCGCCGATGCACGTCGGCGAGCGGGGTGGAGTAGGCTACGATGGCGGCGCAAGCAGAGAGAGGTGGAAACCCTAACTCGTGTATGCAGTATATTTCTGCCGGGAGCGACCAGAACCGACTAACCGCGACGCATCCGTCTAGTACTCTGTTCGTTTTTCTGAGCTGCAAAAAGTAAGAAAAGTCTCGGCTCGAGGCTCAATCCACTCACCACGAGCGCGGCGCGCGCGTCGCGTCGCGTCGTGACGTGTCGAGTCGAGACGAGCGAGGAGGAGGAGGAGCGCGCGCGTGTAGCACTCCTATTCTCACTCACTTACTAGTGGTGGAACAACCCACCTTATAAGGTGGTCTAACTTCCTCCCAACTTTCCATGTGGGACTAAACTTCCCACCTCTTGCCACTCCCTAGTGAGCTGCCACCAACTTGGGCTCAAACTCACAAGGCTTCCACTATGTGGGCTTTGAGATTTATAGGAAAATCTGAAATCTAGTATGGGTCACTAAGTGTAGGCCCAATATTTCAACAATCCCCCACCAGATCTCAAATCCCCATTTAGAGATTTACCAATACTCGCTGCTTGTTTATATACCAGGGGTGTTTCAGCGGAGACTGTTAAGTTGAACTTCCGCCTAGAACCTTAAGCTACATCCATTCACACTTGAACAATGGACTAAGCCTTGAATTGCAAGTTTTGCGTGAACAGGGTTTCACTCAAAGTCATGACCAGTACATGGCTGCCAGTAGCCTACCCCGCGGGTGAAGCATATGCGTCATACTTCGTGGTCTCTTCATGAGTTTACTAGAGATCACCCAAAATCTCATAGATTGTGACGTTTAACAATCAGACTCATATAGGTGTGTTATTTCAAGAATGCTCTGTAGGACATCATCTTTGCTAATATAGCCAACATAAACACATTAAGGCTTGTTGCCAACCTGCCTTACAGCAATTGAGAGTTGTGCATCTTCACATATAGAGGGTTACATAATACTCTCCTCAATTAAACCACTAGTTTGTTCTTCCCAGGTCCTAATTCACGGGATCTCTGATCACAAAGATTGGGTTACCACTATGGTGTAACATCAACGGGTCTCAAACCCATCTCCCTCGATGCACTTTCTATCACATTACGTGATAGTCCCTTTGTAAAGGGATCTGCCAGGTTTTTGTCTGTTTGAATATATGTAACAGTTATTACTCCGGAGTTTCGCAATTTCCTGACAGACTTCAAACGTCTCTTGACGTGTCTTGATGACTTCGCGTTATCCTTAGAATTGTTCACTTTGACAATTACAGTTTGATTGTCACAATTCAAAAGGATTGCCGGAACAGGTTTTTCAACCACAGGCAAGTCCATCAAGAGCTCACGCAACCATTCTGATTCAACAGTGGTTGTGTCTAAAGCAGTAAGTTCTGCTTCCATAGTTGACCTCGTCAATTTTGTTTGCTTGCAAGATCTCCATGATACTGCGCCACCTCCAAAGGTAAATACATACCCACTTGTGGCATACAGATCAGCTACATCTGAGATCCAATTCGAATCACTATATCCTTCAAGCACAGCTGGGTGCCCTGAATAGTGAATCCCATAACTCATTGTACCACATAGGTAGCGCATGACCCTATCAAGTGCATGCCAATGATCAGTACCCGGGTTTGACATGAACCTACTCAACTTGCTAACAGCAAAAGAGATGTCGGGTCTAGTCGCGCTCGCTAAGTACATGAGTGAGCCAACGATCTGAGAATATCTCAATTGATGTATGGCAATCCTCCGGTTCTTGCGTAGTGTCACACTGGGATCATAAGGTGTTGGAGAAGACTTGCTATCAATATAGCCGAACCGGCTCAAAATCTTCTCAACATAATGGGATTGCGTTAGAGTAATCCCACTCTCGTTCTTAATCAGCTTGATGTTCAGAATCACATCAGCTTCTCCCAGATCTTTCATATCAAAACTCTTTGACAAGAAAGACTTGACCTCGTGTATTACTCTCATGTTTGTACCAAAGATCAGAATATCATCCACATACAAACATAGTATAACACCTTCGCCCCCACCATAGCGATAGTAAACACACTTGTCAGCCTCATTGACAACAAAGCCTACAGAAGTTAAAGTTCTATCAAACTTCTCATGCCATTGCTTAGGTGCTTGTTTCAGGCCATATAAAGATTTCAGCAACTTGCACACCTTTCTTTCTTCACCTTTTACTACAAACCCATCAGGCTGATCCATATAGATTTCCTCTTCCAACTCTCCATTAAGGAAATCTGTCTTTACGTCTATTTGATGAACGATAAGACCATAGGAGGCAGCCATGGATAGTAGTACTCGAATGGTGGTAAGTCTAGCGACAGGTGAATAGGTGTCGAAGTAATCTTCGCCTTCTCTCTGTGTGTAGCCTTTCGCTACAAGCCGCGCCTTGTACTTTTCAATAGTACCATCAGGTCTTAGCTTCTTCTTGAACACCCATTTGCAGCCCACAGGCTTGCATCCATGGGGTCGTTCTGATAGCTCCCAAGTTCCATTAGAAAGGATCGAGTCCATCTCGTTATGGACAGCTTCTTTCCAGTCATCTGCATCTGGAGATGCATATGCCTCTGCAATGGACGTGGGAGTATCATCCACAAGGTACACAATGAAATCATTACCAAAGGATTTTTCAATCCTTCGTCTCTTGCTCCGTTTAGGAGCTTCATTGTCATCCTTCTCAGTAACATTCTCATGTGATTGTTCAAAATACTCATTAGATGTACTGGACTCAGGAATTATCTCAGTAGAAATTCTAGCAATGCTATGCATATCTTTCATAGGAAACATATTCTCAAAAAATGTTGCATCACGAGATTCCATAATAGTATCAACATGCATATCAGGTACCTCGGATTGAACTACTAAAAATCTATATCCTACACTCCGAGGAGCATAACCTAGAAAGATACAATCCACTGTATTTGGTCCAAGTTTGCGCTTCTTAGTAATTGGAATATTGACTTTCGCCAAACATCCCCATGTGCGCAAATACGAAAGTGATGGTTTTCTCCCAGCCCACTCCTCGTAAGGGGTTTTATCTTTATTCTTGTTAGGAACTCTATTCAGGACATGACATGAAGTCAACAAAGCCTCCCCCACCATGCCTTTGATAAACCAGCGATGGCTAATATGGAATTCACCAAGTCAGTCAGCGTGCGGATTTTCCTCTCGGCAACCCCGTTTGATTGGGGTGAATAGGGAGGCGTCCTCTCATGAATAATGCCATGTTCCTCACAGAATTCATCAAAGATTTTAGGAAAATATTCGCCACCACGATCCGACCTAAGACGCTTGATCTTTCTCTCTAGTTGATTTTCAACTTCAGCCTTATAAATTTTAAAGTAGTCTAAAGCTTCATCTTTAGTTCGCAACAAATAAACATAGCAAAATCTAGTCGCATCATCAATCAATGTCATGAAATATCTCTTTCCACCTTTTGTCAACACACCATTCATCTCGCATAGATCAGAATGTATGAGTTCTAGAGGTGCCAAGTTTCTCTCCTCGGCCGCCTTGTGAGGCTTCCGAGGTTGCTTTGATTGCACACAACTATGGCACTTAGAACCTTTGGCAATGGTGAAATTCGGAATTAAACTTAAACTGGATAGCCGAGACATTAAACCAAAATTAATGTGACATAAACGAGAATGCCAAACACTGGTATCATCACTAACATTGCCACATATATGGTTCACAGACTTATTACTGAAATCAGAAAGCGAAAAGCGGAACAAGCCTCCGCACTCATAGCCTTTACCAATAAATTGTCCAAACTTGGAAACAACTACTTTATTCGACTCTAAAACAACCTTAAACCCATCTCTGCATAGAAGGGAGCCGCTAACGAGATTCTTGTTCATAGTAGGGACATGCTGCACGTTCCTTAGCTGCACGATCTTCCCCGAAGTGAACTTCAGATCTACCGTGCCAACACCACGAACAGAAGCATGTGACCCATTCCCCATCAAGACGGAAGAATCCCGGGCGACCTGGTAAGAAGTGAACATGGATATGTCAGCACACACATGAACATTAGCACCTGTATCAATCCACCAACATGGAGATTGAAATACCGAAAGAACAGTAAAGAGATTACCGTACCCATCAGCACTGCTAGCGGTCACCGTGTTGACTTGCCTCGCCTTTTTCTTGCGGTCTGCCCTCTCTGGACAGTCCTTAGAAAAGTGGCCAGTCTCTCCACATGTAAAGCAGCTCAGATCTGCTTTGTTTATCATCTTCTTCTTCTTGAAGGTTGTAGTCTTCATAGGCTTATTGAAGGAGTGTTGCGGTCAGAAACCCACCGGCGAGCAGCGACGGGCAACACAGGAGAGCCGGGAACAACTTAGGGCTGCGGCTGGCCCTGGTCCCTCCGAGCGACGGCCCGCAAAGACTCCGGCACGCACGTCCGATGCTGGTGCAAGGGCGTGCCACCTGACCTATACCTGGTCAGGAAGGTGATGGAGATGCCTCGCTTAGTTTCCTGCATGGCATACACGTAAACATTAAATACGAGCCTCGATCGGCTCTCAGGTTGTCCTGTGAATCGGCTCAAAGAGCCGATCCACCCATGATTCGCACGAGGTGTACGAATATATGGTGGTCCTGCTTGATCAGAATAAAGCTAAAACGATCTACGACGATTTAGGGTTTTCACAGCATAATCGCAACATCCTACTCGTGATTGAGCCTCGCGGCCGCGCACGGTGATCATAAGCCGATCCTAGACAAGGCCTAAAAACCAACACGAGGTTGATCCCCGGAACATCCTATCTAGGGCTAGCAAACTACACCCTACGCGCCGCTGGATCCTTCAACCCTTTGTAAGGCCTAACTATGCAGATATTAAACTAATCCTTGAAGAACAATGAGCAACCATAACGGATCGGATCTACTAAATAATGATCAAGCGGGGTGCCTCCCCTACACCTAAGATAGGTGTAAGGGCGGCTAGATATCTCAGGGTTGCACGACGACAGCATATGATACGATAAACAATGCTAACCCTAACATATCTAAGATAACCACGTTGCTCGCCATCAAAAAGGCTTCAGTACGAGCAACGCATGAACAGCGAATAAACTTGTACTGCCTAGATCGCAAGATGCGATCTAGGCAGCATGATGCTTACCCGGAAGAAACCCTCGAGACAAGGGAGTTGGCGATGCGCCTAGATTGGTTTGTGGTGAACGTGATTGTTGTTTATTTCATAAACCCTAGATACATATTTATAGTCCGTAGACTTTCTAATCGTGGGAATAATCCCAACCGTGCACGAGCCAAACTCTAACTAACCGACACGTATCCTACTATATTACAGATACACGGGCAAACTAGCCCAAACTTTGCATATAAGGCCGATTCACGTATATTCTTCCATGTATATTCTTCAAGCCCATCTTGATCGCGGCCCACCTCTGATTCGGTCAAATTCTGGTGATAACACATGCCCCCTGGTTTTGGAATTGATAATTCCAAAATCACTCTGCTCTTCTTCGTCGGGTCATGTCGTGGCAAAACCGTCGCAGTATCCTTCATCATGATGCTTTGCCTCTTCCGCTTCCGCGTGTCCTGGCAAAATTTTTTTTCGTTGGGCACCACTTCCTCGGAAACTGCTATGGCATTGAATTTCCACTATATCCCCTTTTATTTAACCGCTCCAAACAGTTCGCTTTTTTATCCCCTTCGCATTAGCACTCCAAAAGCCCTCCTGCGCCACCATGTCTTCTTCCTCCTCTGCCTCATCGGATCTTTCCACCCAATCCTCCTCTTCCCGCGAGCCGACGCCGGAGTGGAACCCGGAGGAGGCCCACGCGGCCAACATCCGCCGCGCCATCGAAGCCGGGGAGGAGTCCAGTCACGACTTCTCCGTCTGGTCTGAGGACGACAAGTCCTCGACCGACGGGGAAAGTGACCTCCGCTTCCTTGCCGACGGGGAAACGGAGGAGGAGAGCGATGACGATCGCTTCTCCTGCGATGACTTCACCTCCCCCGAGGAGGAGGAGGAAGAGAAGGAGGAGGAGGACGACACCTCCTCCGACGAACCGCCGGCCAAGCGCTTCTGTCCCTGGCCGGGGAACCTCAGTGACTTCGACAGCGACGACGACGACGCTGACGAGGAGGATGAGGACAACGAGGGTCCTGTCAGCGGCCGCTACAGCAGCGACGACGAGCCCGCCGGGAGTAGCGCCGACAGCGGCGACGACGGCAACGACGAGGGCAGCGACGGCCCGTAGATAGGACCATTAGCATAGGATCAGTAGTAGTAGATGGGGCAATGTATCCCCTAGTACTTCCTTTTGAGAGCAATCAACTCTTCATGTAAGAAATCCTGTTTATCAATGAAGAATTTCCCCCAATTTGATTTTGCCGATTTCCTTTAAGCTAATTTAGCCGATTCCCTCTCATACTGATTTTGCCGATTGTTCACTTAGCCAATGCTCAATGAGCCGATAGCAACGCATCGGTTCTTCACAATCCATCCTTCAATTCTTCAACTGATGACTCTGAGAGCTGGTGGATAATGTGGAGTCTTCAAGAGAGCCTTTAAATTCCTTCCACCAGGTCCAATGATCCTCTTCTGCAAGAACTCACCATTTTTGAAGAAGGTCGCAACGAAGGATCAGCCGATGACACCCCAATCGGCTTCTAAAACAGAGCATCTACTAGGCCAGCTGCCCCCCGAGCCTCAGTCAAGGCGAGAATATTGGTGAGGATGCACAGATCGGACAAAAGGCTTTGAACTCAGGTAATTCTGAGACAGCCACCCTGCCGAATCAGCCGCACTTGACCCCATCGATCGCCTCTTCTTCCGTTGCAAGCCGATATTGTAGACGAAACACCAACGGCTTAAAGAACAGAAGGCTGCCTTGTATGCCAAGACTGACGCTTCTGACAGTACTGCTGAACTGGCGCAAAGGGTTGGAAGTCCTCGACGAGAAGGTTCAGGCATCAAAACCGGTTCATTGCAGCTGAAGAAGCTCTCATTGTTCACTCCCTCGAGGAAGCAGAAGGCCTCACAGCTGAACTGGACTTGGTGAAGATCCTTGTCTTGAACACGCAGCGAGTAGATCCTGTGTAATTGTACTAGAGTCGATGGCTGTGCATCGGCTTTGTTTCTTTAGCTCTAAAGTCGATGTCCTTGCATCGGCTGTATACCAACCATGAGAAATTTTTTACTGGCCGATTTTTCTATCGGCCCCCAATATTTTATTGCACATGTATCACACATGTTCATCTGATTAGGTGCCCCCCGAGCCGAATCTGTCAGGTGACTGCAGATATCGGCTCTGTAGTTAGCCAAGGCACTGTATTTGTACGTCGGCTCTGGTAGGACCAATGTTGTTTTTCCAGCTCATCAGCCGACGTAAAACCGCCGCCCATTAGATCGACGTTTAGCACAGACAGAACGTAGGGTGAGGATAATTTTGGCCGATTGCTGGAATCGGCCTCCATGTTGATCGAAGCGCTCAATGAAGGTTTTGCAATGTTCCTCTATAGATCTTTGGGGCCGATCCCAAGGATCGGCCTCGCCACGTTTGTCCATAGGTTTGTTCTTGCTACACGGTCAGGCCGGTGGATAAGACCAGCCTAACCCCATCCTTTGTCACGTCGATGCGCTCGCAGTCGTCCAGATTGATGCCTGAAAGTGGCTCTTGGCCTGCTGTTTCCCAAGCGTTCATGCCAGCCGTTGAAATCTCGGCTGAGTCATCTGCATGGACGACCTCTACCTCATCTCCATCCCACGGTATTACGCATTGGTGCATCGTGGATGGAATGCAACAGTTGGCGTGGATCCAATCTCTTCCTAGCAGAACAGCATAGGTGCTCTTGCTATCGACAATGAAAAACGTCGTAGGGATGGTTTTCCTTCCTACGGTCAGATCCACGTTCAGAACACCTTGTGCGTCAGACGCTTGGCCGTTGAAATCGCTCAATGTCACGTTGGTCTTGATCAGATCCGAGCTAGAGCGTCCCAACCGACGTAGCATGGAGTATGGCATAATGTTGACTGCCGCTCCGGTGTCCACCAGCATCTTGTTGACAGGCTGCCCATTGATATAACCTCGCAAGTACAGGGCCTTCAGATGTCTGTAGCTTCTTTCTCGTGGCTTCTCAAAGATAACCGGTCGTGGGCCGCAGTCAAGTTGTGCCACAGGTGCTTCATCTAATCCTGGAGCACTAAACTCCGTCGGGAGGATGAACACCATATTCGTGCCAGCCGATGTTTCATCATCGGCTTTCCTTTGCTTGGGGCGCCACTCCATTTTTTGTGGTCGACCCTCTTCATCCAGGGTTCGCTGAATTTTCGCGGCCAGATCAGGCCGCGCCTTCCTTAGCGTGTGCAGGTATAACCTTTCGGCTTCCTCCAAGCCACGCAGTCGCTGAACCCTACGCTTTTGGGAACGGCTGAGTCCATCAGGGCACCACCTTGGCCGGTGGTACCTGTCTTCTTCTTCTTCATCATCGTCTTCCAAATCCTCGAGATCTTCCACCCGAGGGGACTCAGCGTGCTTGTTCCGAGGTGGGAGAGGCCCTAGACGTTTGAACACGGACACGTTAGCTGCATCCTTCCTCTTCTGTCTACATTCTGGGCAGTTGCCGATTGTAGGCAATCGGCTCATTCCTGAATCCCAGCAGTGTCTGAAGAAGGGGCAGTCCCAGTGCCTATCCTCGTCGTCTTGCTCCCTTGACTTTTCCTTGGCGTGGCGCTCATATCTCTCCTCATCGCGATCATGCCGATGACGTCTCCTGGCGTCCCTAGCCAGACGATCTCTTTCATCATCGTCGTTGGGTCGTCGGCGTTGGTCATATTGACTCACATACTTGTTGAGGAGGTGATCAGAGAGAGGTCGCTGGTATCTTACGTTCCTCACTTCTCCCTCTGTGATGTAGCGCTTGCCGTCGTGACGGAGCCGATCGCTTGGAACAACTTCATCTGTGTCCTTGCTACGAGAGCAGCTGCCCTCGTCTCCGTCCTTACCAGAGTGGTGTCCAAGTCCTACCTTGTTGATGTTGAACGAGAAACCTGGCTGGCACCCTCCAGGGTAAGTGTACTCCACCATGTTAACGGCGGGGAAGGGGTGGGTGTCGACCTTCATGGCGTACTGGTTGAAAATTAGACGTCCTTGTTCTATCACCATTTGGATCTGCTGACGCCACACCCTGCAGTCGTTGGTGGTATGGGAGAACGAGTTATGCCATTTGCAGTATGGCTTTCCGTTCAGCTCCTGTATCGTGGGGATTTTGAGGCCTTCGGGTAACTTCAACTGCTTCTCCTTGAGTAAGAGGTCGAAGATTTGCTCAGTTTTAGTCACGTCAAAATCAAACCCTCTGGGCGGACCTGGTGGCTTAACCCATTTGCAGGACACGGGGGTTGCCCCCCGAGTCCATTCAGCCACTGCTACCTCTTGATCTCCCGTAGAGCCTTCGTCTTCATCTGCCTCAACCAGGACTACCGCACGCTTGAATTTGTCATGGTACAAGTCCGGGTGGCGCTGTTCATATAACGTCAGTTTCTGAACCATATGCGCTAGTGAAGGGTAGTCTGCTTGGGAGGCCATATCCTTGATTGGTGATGCAAGGCCCACCACTGCCAACTCGACTGCTTCTTTTTCAGTCACACGAGCCGAATAACATCGGTTCCTAAGATTTCTGAAGCGCTGGACGTATTCTGCCACAGTTTCTCCACGCTTCTGACGTACTTGTGCTAGATCGGCAATGCCGGCCTCGGAAGCCTCTGAGTGATACTGCATGTGGAACTGCTCTTCCAACTGCTTCCACGTCCGGATTGAGTCTGGTGGTAGCGATATGTACCACCCGAAAGCCGATCCTGTGAGGGACTGTGCGAAGAACCTCACACGTAGCTCATCTGCTGCTGAGATCGTGCCCAGCTGTGCCAAATATCGGCTCACATGCTCGATGGAGCTGGAACCATCTGATCCATTGAACTTGGAGAAATCAGGGAGCCGATATTTGGGTGGTAGCGGGATCAACTCGTACTCGTTGGGGTACGGCTTGGAATAGCCGATTGTCCTCCTTTTCGGCACCATGCCGAACTGGTCTCTCAGGATCGTACTGATTTGATCCGCGGTCTTGCCGGCAGGAGTCGAACTCTGAAGATTCGCCGGAGTGGCATACTTAGCCAGCCATGCTTGCTTTTCCAGCTCTGAGCCAACTGCAGGAGCTGAGCTCTGGAGGTTTGTCGGAGTGGCATACTTAGCTAGCCACGTTTGCTTCTCAAGATCTGTCGCTGAAGTTCCTCCTGTTTTTTCAGAGGTCCCTGCCGTTGCAGTCTGGTTTGTGAGTGCCCAGTTACTGCAGTCTGGCACGTATGTGCACGTGTATCCGTGAGGGATCTCCTTAGGCGCCTCATGCAAGAACTGGTAGTCACTAGGGTCACCACCGATCTTGTAGACAACGTATGCCGGTGAATTCGGCACTTCTGGTGCTGCCCACGCGAATGGCAGCGGTGGACGGGACTGGAGTGGCATCTCTCCTTGGTAAGTCCCGAGAGTTGGTCCTGACGGAGAGTACTGATGCCTCATGATTTCCTGGATCACGCGAAGAGCGACACGCTCCAAAGCGTTCACCAGGCTCTCAGAATGGCGGTGCAGCGAGTGAGCCACCATGTAGTTAATCTCCTGACGCAGGGACCTGGTGCGTTCTTCTGACGGGGCGGACAGGTCCACTCCATCGAGCGCGCCTTCAGGTGAGAACCCTTTCCACCTGACGCCATGTGAACGGGTTCTGTGAAAAGAGCCGATGAGGTCGGCTTCGAGGATTGCTTTGACCTCGTCATACTTCTTCTTGAGCTCCTCGGTCAGATCCTCGTACGTGACTGGAGTGCCGTCCGCCATCTCAGATGTAGATGGAGATGTGGTTGATGTCGAAGATTGTCCCACCGGGCGTGCCAGAATGTGTTGCGGTCAGAAACCCACCGGCGAGCAGCGACGGGCAACACAGGAGAGCCGGGAACAACTTAGGGCTGCGGCTGGCCCTGGTCCCTCCGAGCGACGGCCCGCAAAGACTCCGGCACGCACGTCCGATGCTGGTGCAAGGGCGTGCCACCTGACCTATACCTGGTCAGGAAGGTGATGGAGATGCCTCGCTTAGTTTCCTGCATGGCATACACGTAAACATTAAATACGAGCCTCGATCGGCTCTCAGGTTGTCCTGTGAATCGGCTCAAAGAGCCGATCCACCCATGATTCGCACGAGGTGTACGAATATATGGTGGTCCTGCTTGATCAGAATAAAGCTAAAACAATCTACGACGATTTAGGGTTTTCACCGCATAATCGGAACATCCTACTCGTGATTGAGCCTCGCGGCCGCGCACGGTGATCATAAGCCGATCCTAGACAAGGCCTAAAAACCAACACGAGGTTGATCCCCGGAACATCCTATCTAGGGCTAGCAAACTACACCCTACGCGCCGCTGGATCCTTCAACCCTTTGTAAGGCCTAACTATGCAGATATTAAACTAATCCTTGAAGAACAAGGAGCAACCATAACGGATCGGATCTACTAAATAATGATCAAGCGGGGTGCCGCCCCTACACCTAAGATAGGTGTAAGGGCGGCTAGATATCTCAGGGTTGCACGATGACAGCATATGATACGATAAACAATGCTAACCCTAACATATCTAAGATAACCACGTTGCTCGCCATCAAAAAGGCTTCAGTACGAGCAACGCATGAACAGCGAATAAACTTGTACTGCCTAGATCGCAAGATGCGATCTAGGCAGCATGATGCTTACCCGGAAGAAACCCTCGAGACAAGGGAGTTGGCGATGCGCCTAGATTGGTTTGTGGTGAACGTGATTGTTGTTTATTTCATAAACCCTAGATACATATTTATAGTCCGTAGACTTTCTAATCGTGGGAATAATCCCAACCGTGCACGAGCCAAACTCTAACTAACCGACACGTATCCTACTATATTACAGATACACGGGCAAACTAGCTCAAACTTTGCATATAAGGCCGATTCACGTATATTCTTCCATGTATATTCTTCAAGCCCATCTTGATCGCGGCCCACCTCTGATTCGGTCAAATTCTGGTGATAACAAGGAGGGCTTGTTATTCCCTTTGTTCTTGCTGTAGGGTTTCTTCTGCACCATGTTGGCGCTAGATTGACCCTCTCCATTCTCAGTATTATCCTTAGCCCGAGCTTTCTCCTCAACATCAAGAGATGCTATCGGATTTTCAACTGATATCTCCTGTCTCTTGTGTTTGAGAGTTGTGGTAAAGTTCCTCCATGAAGGGGGCAACTTAGCGATGATTCATCCAGCCACAAACTTGTCAGGTAAGGCACACTTAAGGAGTTCAAGCTCTTTCGCAATGCACTGTATCTCATGAGCTTGTTCGACTACAGAACGGTTGTTAACCATCCTGATGTCATGGAAGCTCTCCATGATGTACAGTTCACTGCCTGCATCGGTTGCACCGAACTTAGCATTCAGTGCATCCCAGAGCTCTTTACCATCTGTTATGTGCATGTACACATCACACAGACGATCAGCAAGAATACTTAGAACGCATCCGACGAAGAGATTATTGTTTTCCTTGAACTTGTTCTGATCTTGGTCAGATATAGTTCCTTCAGGTAAACCATCAGTAACTTCGAACACTTTTAGATGAGTAAGCCAGAGCATGGCCTTATACTGCCACCTCTTAAAGTGCACACCGGTAAACTTATCCGGCCTCAGTGCATCAGAAAAACCAGCCATTGTTAACTTAGGAAATTGCCTACAATTAGGTTTTTGGATTGTTGGAAAATTAGGCACAATTTCCATGATTAATTCCAGAATATAAAACATGATGACAGCAACTAGTAACATGTGAAACTCAAACATACTAGATGCATTAATCAACATGAGTAGCAGCAGCGCAAACGGTACAGCATCCATCGCTAAGCAGATCGAGATATGTTGCACGTACCGATCTGGTGGAGGTGTAGCAGATGATGTCGCGGCAGTAACGTTGTTGATGACGGGTCGAAGTAGACGGCGTTGAAGACGGCGGTAGGCAGCACCGCCCGACTTGGACGGAAGGCGACCCGTGATGAAGAGCTTGAGCAGTCGCGCAGAGCGCTTCCCAAAAACCTAATTCACCCTCTCCCGTACAGGATCGCAAGGACGAGTGGTTCCGGAGACCTGCTCTCCCGTTCGCCGATGCACGTCGGCGAGCGGGATGGAGTAGGCTACGATGGCGGCGCAAGCAGAGAGAGGTGGAAACCCTAACTCGTGTATGCCCACTTAAATAAGTCTGGTGGGTTCGCTTGAACCGATACAAGAGGAACTCAGGAATGGAAGAAAAACATGATTGCTGGATTTGATCCATTAACACAGGGGCAAGCGTTGGCATACCGAGCTCCCCCAACCATAGATAGGGATTTGATCTTGGACTGAGAACATAGCGGTAACGGCAGTTACAGATTGTGAAGATCAACTTTATGATCGTGAAAGCTTCCTAGATGCCAAAAGATACATACTAGTTTTCATAGGTAGGCCTCTCTCTCCTACAGAATTGGATCTAAAAGACAATGATCAAAGCCCATCCAGCAGTCTTCTCTCTTCAAAGAGAGCTGTCAAAAGCGGATCGAATGAGCTAATTAAGGAATTAGTAGGATATCGAGAAGGAAAGAAATTGTCAAGGTCTAGGCCCCAGGACAAAGAAATAGGACATGCTTGTCAAGTTCACTTCTTGAAAGAATTGGAAGTCAAAGGAAAGGTCAAGATTGATACTCGCTTTACTGCCTATAATCTCACGAACCTTTATACATCCCCGTCAGACCCTGACGATTGCTTGCTAACTGCTGATATAGCTTTTGCCCTAGAACCCCTAAAGCCAGCTCTCTCTAGACCTATCATCTGCTAGGTTGACCTTGCCAACTAAAAGAGGGATTCCCAGAGCCTTCCACTGAAGAAGAATACAACTTTAGACTCTCATCCCAGCCAGGGATAGACTACCTCTCACCCATTCCCACCTTGGAATGCAGTATATTTCTGCCGGGAGCGACCCGAACCCACTAACGATCCACTCACCATGAGCGCGGCGCGCGCGTCGTGACGAGTCGAGTCGAGTCGAGTCGAGTCGAGACGAGCGAGCGCGTGTAGCACTCCTATTCTCACTCACTTACTAGTGGTGGAACAACCGACCTTATAAGGTGGTCTAACTTCCTCCCAACTTTTCATGTGGGACTAAACTTCTCACCTCTTGCCACTCCCTAGTGAGCTGCCACCAACTTGGGCTCAAACTCACAAGGCTTCCACTACGTGGGCTTTGAGATTTATAGAAAAATCTGAAATCTAGTATGGGCCACTAAGTGTAGGCCCAATATTTCAACAGTATTGATGCATGATTACTGTAGAACATATCAAAACTGTGTAAATCATCGACATGACAAATTCAAACGGAAAAGTTTCGTGGAAGTTGGTACTCTGTTGTGTTGTCGGACTAAAATTCCTCTTCCAGTTAGTATTTAAATCTTGAAAAGTAATACCAAGAAGTGTATAGTCTTACTATCTTGCAGGCCTTAGCTGGAAAGGCAATGATGCCATGGACGTGTAAGCGAAGAATTCATAGGAGACAGGGATTGAAAAGTACTAATAAGATAGGAAATCCAGTTAGAACATGGAGACTTGCTAGCCAAGCAGCTGGTTACGTCTTTTGAAAGGTACTTGTTGAGAAGATTTTGACTAGAGAATGAATCTTTGTTTAACAAGTAACAACTACCGCTGTTTACACTGGATCTGCACAAGATCACAGAAAGGTGCATGTTGGAACGAACCGATTCGATCACCATGAAGTTAACTAGCACTAGCAGTTAACCACCATTTCCGAGGGGCTGGATTCGGAAACTAGTCATGTCATAGCAGCCAATAAAGTATTTTGACCATTATATCTTGTATGGCACACATTAGTGAACAAATACAGAATTATATATTATCAGAATTATATATTGTCAATAAAAAATATGACTAATAGGACAGTACTATATTGACCTTGTGAGAATGCTATTTGTATTTGTTTGTAGTCAAAGCTGGAATTTTTCTTATGGAAAAATAGAATGCACGGTTTCACTTTGAGATTCTACCGGTATTATCTTTATAAGTGTATATTTTCTAGCTTACTACTAATTAATATATGTAAATCATTTGAGGTTGACATGTAAAAAAATGGTAGAATTATTAGCCTTGCCACACAAAAAAATCATAATGCATGAGTCTACAATCCTTTTTTTTAACCGAAAGATGTGTCAGTGCCTAATTTTTATTACGCCAAAGTAGTGAGGGTACAACTTTCAAATGAACCTAATAAATTTGTTTGGAAGCTTACTACTACACATGTTTTCTTTGTGAAATCTATGTATGAAGATACATGAATAGACATCATAAGTTTCCTTGGAAATACTTATGGAAATTAACGATCCCACTTAAGATTAAGATATTTATGAGTTCCTTCATAGAAAAAATTTACTCACAAATGATAATCTTGTTAAGCGTAAATGGAATGAATGTAAAAAAGTGTTATTTTTTGTGATTCCGAGGAAACCATTCAACATAAGTATTTCATGTTCATTTACGAAACCCCTTTGGCGCATAATTTTCTTTACCTATAATATCCCATGGCGGCACCAATATTACAACTATGTTTACAAATTCGCTAAATGGTATTGACAAGAACAGTAAAGCTGGAATGTACATTGGAGTTTCACCTTTATGTTGATCAATATAAAAATGCTAGAATAATATCACTTTTAACAAAGCAAGTCTACCATTTTTTTCAGGTTATCGGTATATCTTCTTACTAGATTGATCTGGTCCTTCCTTCCACCTCAAGACTAGCAAAAACTAATGGCTACTAGATGCAACCGTCTGCTGATGGAAGCTTAGGATATCTACAATCTAGCTAGTTAGCATGAGCAGATTGAATTATGCTTATACTTCTTATGCTTGCCTTTTTTGTTGGTTGATTTATGTATCGACCATGTGTGGTCTTTGAGATGTAATATTTTGAATATTGAACTAAGCAATGGAGAGGTTTTGTGCAAGAAAAACACATTTTTTTACTAGGTAACATATTTATATGAAGATGAAACTAATTTGCGTTCATGGAAAATCATAAAAATGTACGATGGGTGTAGTTTTTTAGGACGGTGCGCAGATGGAGACTTTTTTTTTTTGCGCAGATGGAGACTTTGACATTGGTGATGTGAACCATCCTGAGGGCATGTACAATGGTTGATAAGACGGTCTTATCTTGTGTCTTTTGATATGACAACAAAACATGGTATACAATGGGTAATTTTTTAGTCTTATCTTTAGCCTCGTGTATTCCTAAAAATATGGCGAGACATATTATGCTAAGAGATGATCTCTTAGCCAAGAGAAGGCAAAGATCTTTTTTTGTTTCTCTCTCCTCCAACTCAACAATTATCCTATGTGGCATTCCTAAGATAAGACTAAGATAAGACCATTGTACATGCCCTGATCATCGTAAGACACGAAGTTTCCGCGTCGTTGACGGACGCGATCCACCAGCTATAAAAAGCTACGCTGTGAGCTCATCGCTTCCGATCGCCCCACGCTGCTGCCGCTACTTGGACGTACTCGGCTTACCTGTATGCCGCTCCGTTGTCCTGGGCACCACTGCCTTGCATGACCTCCGCCGTGGCGGCGCCAACATCGCTGCTCCGGCCAGCGGTGAACCCCACGCACGCACCAGCCAGAGCCTCCGTCCTGGCGCCGAGCAACAGGTCTCACCTTGGCAACCTCGAGCATCTCTTCCGGAACCGCGGCACCGCCGAGACCAGCGGGAGTGCTCCCGCGCCTGTGCAGCCGGTGCGGAGGAGACGACAGGCGCCGCTTCTGCGGCTGCCGTCGTTCCTCAAGCGGGCCAGGGGCGAAACCGCAGCCGGTGAGGAGCAGGTGAACCTGTCACCGCGTCTGTTCCTGCCGGTGCCGCCCGATGGGCCGTCACCGCGCGGAGACATCGCGGCGGCGTGGCAGCGGCTGCACGGCGCGGACGGCTGGCGCGGCCTGCTCGACCCCCTGCACCCGGACCTCCGCCGGGAGATCGTCCGCTACGGGGAGTTCGTCGACGCCGCGTACGGCGCGTTCCTCTCCCGCCCCGACGCCGCGCCGGGCGACGCGGAGGCCGTGCGCGTCCCTCTCCAGGACGCGGCCTACCGCGTCACGGCGCCGCTGTTCGCCACCTCGTCCGTCGGCCTCCCGAGCTTGCTCGCGCTCGCCGTGCCGTGCGCCGCGCAGCGCACGAGCCTCGTCGGGTACGTGGCCGTGTGCGAGGACCAGGACGAGGTCCGCCGCATGGGCCGCCGGGATATCGTCATCGCGCTACGTGGCACCTGCACGGTCCTCGAGTGGGCCGAGAACTTCCGCGCCGGCCTTGTCCCGGCCACCGACGCAACCGCATCCACGACGGGCGATGCCTCCGCCGCGAAGGTGGAATGTGGGTTCTGGAACCTCTATAAGACCGCCGGTGACGGCTCGCCGAGCTTGTCGGAGATGGTCGTATCCGAAGTGCGCAGGCTAGTAAAAAAGTACGAGGGCGAGGAGGTGAGCATCACGGTAACGGGGCACAGCCTGGGGGCTGCCCTGGCGGTTCTGATCGCCGACGAGCTCGCTGGCAACGGTGGGGCGCCGACGCCAGTGGCGGTGTTTTCTTTCGGCGGGCCGCGGGTTGGGAACCGCGCGTTCGCGGAGCGCGTGGAGGCACGGGGCGCGCGCGTGCTCCGCGTGGTTAACACGCACGACGTCGTACCGCACCTCCCGCCACGCCCCGGCGGCCGGTGGTACGCCGACGTCGGCCGCGAGCTCCGCCTGGACAGCCGCGCGTCCCCGTACCTCCGCCCAGACGCCGACGCTGGGTGCTGCCACGACCTGGAGGCGTACATCCACCTTGTCGACGGCTTCCTCGGCTCGCACTGCCCCTTCCGCGCCAACGCCAAGCGCAGCATCCTGCGGCTGCTCAAGAACCAGGGCGCCAACGTGAAGCAGCTCTACATCAGCAAGGCGGTGGACATGCGCGTCCGGCTCGACGCTGTTGACATGCCCGGCTCGCCGCTCGGCCGTCTCAGCGCGCCGCCGAGCCCCGTGCTTGAGTGCGTGCACTGACGACGACGACTGACCGACGTCGGAGGAAATGTCGGCGATGGGTGTTAGTTTGGTCGTTTGTTCGCGGCGGGAAAAAGGGGTAGAATAGTCGGTCTCAGGTTTTACCAAGTAAACATGATGAAGCATTTCTTCGACCAGCGAACACAGAATTGGTACGGTACATGAAGTCAGGAAGAAGACTTGCGGAGCAAAAGATTTGTAGATTAATTGGTATCATCCGATAGCGCTGTTTTAGTACAAAGTTATACAGTACTAATCAGCGATATTTAATATGGATCGGAGAAAGTATGTTTGTCTTGCGTGTGAAAAGGCGATTCATTATAGATTCCATGCCATGAGATGGGTAATACTTTCTTGTATGGAAGAACGTTCGTTAGTATTTACATGTATATGGTTCGTTATTTATCTTTGGATGCCTTCAGAAAAGTATAAGATTGTGTCTTAAAAAAAAGGTTTGAAGATCTCGAAGATTTGCTTATATTTTTTAGACTTTATTTTGTAATTGTTAGAGACAGCTCATTTATCTCTACCATGTACTATTTATTACTATAAATATATATGGTATTGATTGTTAAAAAATAAAAGGTAATATGTGATATTAAAATCAGGGGTATTTTATCTCAAAAAATCAGGGGAAATTCCTTTTGATGATTTTATTCACATATTACAATATCAGTTTAGGTTTTTCAAGAGCTTTTAATACTCCATCCAATTCAAAATAATTACTTAAAAATAGAGGTATCTACCCAATAAAACATGTTTAGACGCATTTATTGTTGAGCAATTATTTTGAACAGGAGGTAGTATATGGTTTCAATATGTTCATGCATGATTAAAATATTAAGGATTAGACAGCAACCAAAAGATGAAGTATTATTTTGACACAAATACAGTAGGAAAAACTCTCTAATGAATCATTTTATATTTTATATATAGAGTATCATGACAAGCTTGCATGCCTTCTCTAAGGCTAGGCCTTGCTCTATGCATAGTGAGGGAAAAGACGGCCATAAATCTAATTATGCATCTAGGCAGAGAGGGTGCAAGTTCACTAAAGATTCCATCGTATCTTTGTTCCCATAGAATCCGGTAATAATCATTATTTCCATGAAGAAGGAATTTGGGTATCTATCTTGGCATCCTAGATCATGCATGCTATGTATACCAAGATCAGAGTTCCATTCAAATCCAGGTAGTTGGCCACCAAAAGTTTTGGCTAAAGATGCATTCAAAGAAGAGGTGTACAAGGTTCTCTTATTGACAAGTGTTGCAAAGGATGCAGCACAAAGAAATTATGTGTCTTCATCAGATCTTTGGTTTATAATTTGCCATGAAGCATAAGTATGCATGCCAAAAAATATTGTTCGAGAATACTACTAGATTTACAAGTATCCGGATAGATTTTAGAGTGGCATTTCGACCAATCAAGGACTTATAGACTTTCTGTTGAGGAAGAGGAGCCAACCAACCAAAGAGTTATAGGCTAACCAAAAGAGTTATCAACTAATACCTATCTACCGCCCTCTCCATGCATAAGATCTAGCCACTGCAACTCCTCCTTCTCTATTTTCCGGTTCCCTATCCTCCGATCGACCTTGCTAGCGTTTGGAGGGGTACGGGACACAACGATATATAAGTGTAGTTTTTAATAAAAGTAGTGTTCTCAATAGATTAGGTTAGAATTTTGGTAATTGTCATCCTTTGGGCCACAGAATAAATGGATGCGTCATCATCCACAATATTCTTCGGCCGAGATCTCCTTTGAAACGTCAATGCTGGTGTTGGAAGATCAAATTTATACATGTATGTTTCTTCTGATCTTGCTTCGCCGAACAGAATATCTCACATGGTTCTCATGAGTAGGATGGACCTCGCAAGATTTATCCTGGATGCCACGTCCTTCGATAATGGTGGTAAAATGCTAGTGTTGGCACTCTCGCTGATGTTTGGTAATTACTTCAATGGCTGTGTCGAGCTCCTGGTTTTTGTGTTGCAGCTCAAAAACATAGTTATTGGAGATCCCTCATTGGTATTTATGTGTATATTGTTTGGTCTCTATGTTATTTTGTTGGGGTTGCTTTCCGAAGAATACAAGATTATTTATCTGAAGAATAAAGTGTTTCAAGACATTGATGACTTTCTCGTTTCTTTTGAAGTTTGTTTTATGGTCGCTGGAGACTGCTCTTGGAACTTATAACAGGCTCACTTTGAGGTTGCCGAACTAAGTTATCTTAAATTTATAACATAATTCATTGTTACAAATAGCCATAATATGCAGTAGTTGGTTATCTAAGTGGTAAGATAGCCAAAAGTTGTTTGAGGAACCTTTGTCATAATCCATCCCAATGTCAACGCAGCCTTATTCTGACTCACATTCTGCCATAGTTTCCCCACATGGTTATAAATATAATCTACTGAATGAAATTTCAACTATTCCTTTTTCTACAACAATGCATTTCCAAGCAGTTGTATATGATATATGAGTAAATGTCTAGCTTTAGGTGAGTGTGAACTATGAAATTTTGGGGCATCTGAAGGTAGTATCTACTGAACTAAATACCGGAAATACAAATCTCATTGCACCTTTAACTAATCTCAAGAATCATTTGATTTGTGTATACATTATATATACTAATTAATTTTACATGATAACTTACCTTGGGCGCCCATATGGGCATCATATTTTGGTACTAAAGATTAGGAGTCATGGTACTTGGTCAATTTCGGTGAAGTTTGACAGTCTATCCCCCTCCCGGTCAAAAGCTTGCGGCAGAAGGTGGGGACTCTCAAGGCCTCACCTAAACAGCTGCTAGACTGTTCTACATCTTCATATTTACATAGTTCTTATTGTACTATTAGTTCTTGGAACTTATTACATGGACATGTACTGTTAATAATACAGTTTATTTTATCTTTTTTGCTTTAGCATCTCATTATCTTCCTCACACATTTAGCCATGGTTTTTGTTACTGATGAACTTTGTCAGTCTGACAAAAAAAGAGGGTTGTCCAAAATCTAGAGGGAAATAAAGTAGTAGTACTTGAATTATGATTTTTTTTAGATAATGGGAATATATTAATATCAAAAGATACCAATTACACCCAGCCTATGCAACAAAGCCCCACCCTAATGGCAGTACGGATGCATACAGCCAAAAGAGAGTAAAGAAAACTAGGAAATAAAAGTTCCGCTACAGCTTTCTAGACCTAGCAACAGCAATACAACCACCACCGTGACAACACCAGAAGTACAGACTCTCCAAAATCGACGCCTCCAAGAAGGGAACAGTACACCAGCGCCGTCCGACCAAAGGTCTTAGGTTTTCACCCTGAAAATAGTCCCCAATCTCAAAACAATGCCTCCAACAAGAACATTGTTAGTCACACCCAGTTAAGGCCAGACCTTGGGTTTTCACCCTGAGAGGTAAGACTCTGAACTTCCCATGTGTTGCCGCCCCACATGAATACCACTCCTGTAGAGCCCGGAACGCCAAGCAGATCTCTCAACATCACAAAGACTTGAACCTCCTTTAGCCAGTCCACCAATCCGGTATTCATGATATTCCTTCTTCTGACTTCACCATGGACCATACCTGGGCATGTGTCGGGCTGGGCCGGGCAGAGGAAAGCCCGACGTTGGAAAAGCCGGCCCAAGCCCGTCCCGGCCCGACCAAATACCCACCAAGCCCGTCAGGCCGTCAGGCCGCGGGCCGAGCCGTAGTGTAAATTGACGTTTTTGGGCTACCCAGGCCTGGCCCGCCCCGGCTGTCGGGCCAACATTTTTCGGCCCAGGCCCGAGTTTTTTGTGTCGGGCTTCGGTCCAGGCCTCGGGCCGGGCTGCCCATGGCCAGGTGTGCCATGGACCAAAAAGTCACATGTTGTCAACACAGAATAGAGAGCTTCGCGTCGCTCCCTCCGGAACCAAACAGTCGTAATAAAAACATGGGTGCGCGCGATCGAATACCACCCGATCCAGCAAACTGCAGGCAAAAGATGCACTGTTCCATTCGCCAGCGGAGCTTTTCGAAACTCATCTCTCCAACCAGATCAAAACAAACTGACCTCTGGAAGATCTTCATCCTCACATGCGAGAAACCCGAGGACCGCCACCAAAAACAAAGCAAGATCAGCAGCCCCCACGCTGCCAATCCCTCCTGCCGGATCACCAAGGAAGAGGAAAGCGGCGCGGATCATGTGTACCGCCGCGGAACCGTTACCGGGGGCGGAGGCCGCCACCGCTCCACCGAATCCTCCATGGGTACCGACGGAAAGCCTCAGGCCCCGGCCAAGTAGCCATGCCGCCCGGCTTCCTCCACCGGCGCTACATCACCTCCCATGGAACGCCGCCGCGGAAACCCTCTTCTCCCCCTCGTCGATTCGATGGAGGGGGTGCCGCCACCACCGCCAGAGCTAGGCCGGGACCGGGGCCATGGCCGGGGCCGAGGCACGGGGGCCAGGGCCGAGGCCAGCTCCGGGGTCGGGGCCGCGGGCAGCGGCATCGGCTGAGGACGACGGGTGGCGGGTGCTTGTGGGCCGCTTTGTGGGGGGGGGGAGGAGCCTCCGCTGCCGCCCGGGAGGGGGCAGGAGAGGGAGGAGGCGGGTTAGGTATAACTTGTTCAGGACATACTGTTGTCAATTGATTGCAGTAAATTACTCTCTCCGTTCACTGATGTAAGATCATTTAGCTTTCTTTGTAAATACATGTTTCTAGGCGCGTTTTAGTGTCTAGGTTCACTCATTTTCGTTCAAATCTAAAATATATAAAAGATTTTACACTTGTGAAAATAGGAAGTACATGCCCCACTTAGTTAGCCGGCCATAATGCCAGACCAGAGACTGCGTCCAGTAAGACTACCCACAATGGGAGTATCATAGGTAGTATCATGCATTCCATGCATGCAAAATGCTGATGTGGCAGTGCAATTAAAAATGAGAGAGAGTGTACTAGTATCATAGGTAGATACCGTATCATAGCACATACTACTAGAAAAAATAATGTCAACTAAATCTTGTACACATATTTGCATTGAGATTTTACAAAACAATTAATATATGGACACTATGATACTAGTATATGATATCATGCATTGTGGAGATAGTAACATGTAGTAGTATCATATGCATGATACTTCTATATGATACAATGCATTGTGACTAGTCTAAGATATTGCTTGCTGACTTGCTGCAAGTAAACAAATACATATATACACGGCCGTTTCATACGTACATATATAGCTTTGCGTCATGCATGTCGTCATGTGAAGTGGGTAAGTTCACTGGCTAATCCTACTAGTTCTGGTTGGTGACATTCCTTGTTCTCGCGAATATTGTTTAGCAAATTTGACCGGGAAGTATAGCTAGCCGCTGCGTGCCATCTGTGTTCTCGGCACTACCAGTTGCGGCCAATTTATGGCATGGACTTAACTCAGCCGGTTGAGGTCTGGCTAATTCGAGTTTAATTATCTAACTTGACTTGATGTCTTGTCTGATTTAGAGTCTGGAAGGGAAATAGGCTGACTTAACACGACGAGTCTCGTCTGTTGTTTATCTATCTTTGAAACGTAAATAGCAAGATGAAATAAACTGCGCCACAGGGATCTGTCACTCTGTAATTTCAGGTCGTTTTGTGGAGTCTACGTTGCGTGAATTTTTTGACTTGAACTTTAATTATAATATGCTATAGAAACATACATCGTGAAAGAGAGAGTGCTACTTCTAGTTAGGGCATCAATTCCCTTTTGTTGGACGTCAAGAACAGTGCACTACTCGAGCATATCTAAGACTTGAAATGTAAATAGCAAGATGAAATAAAATGCGCCACATGGATCTGTAATTCCAGGTCGTTTTGTGGAGTCTACGCTGCGTGAATTTTTTGACTTGAACTTCAATTGTAATATGCTTTAGAAGCATACATCGTGAAAGAGAGATTATGCTACTTCTAGTTAGCGCATCTATTCCCTTGCTTAACACTTGTTGGACGTCGTCAAGAACAGTGCACTACTGGAGCATCTAAGACTTCGAATCCAGGACTTGGAATTGAGACGAGTGCGTTGTTATAGGAAGGAAATGAAAGATGGGACCTGCGTGCATATACCACCGGCATTTCAGCTCGCTAGGGTCTTCTGCAAAACCAACGACCTGTCTGCAGTCTGCACGAATGGTTTCATTTGAATACTCTTGCACTTGAGGAGACTAATAAACGGATTTATGCGACTGAGCAGTCGATCCACCACACACTGCATCCATGCATGCGTTAAGTCCTTACAAGTGGAAGATGGAAATGCACATTAAGGACGTACGGCAATTTAGGTGAACAAAACGATCGCTCTGTGCTGTCGTGTAGATACGTTTCCTGGAAGAAAACATCTCCCTGCTTAATTTTCTGATCGAAGGAAGGTTCATCGCAGCTACACATTTTCTTTAGAAGAAGAGAATCATGTATACACCAAACGATATATGGGTCAAGCTCAAAGCTGAAGCGCTCCGATATCGAATCGTATTACAGCCAGGCAAAATCTTCTATAAACAGCGCTGATTCGATTCAAGAAATGCACTGCCCTTTTAGTTCCATTTCGAAGAAACTATCCTTTTAGATTCTATACATAAACGATGCTGCCTCAACATGCTACTGTATTATGCTGCACTCTGAAGTTTCGCTGAGAATCACGATCGCCTTCATAATGCATTAGCTCGCGACAGCCACCCTGGCCGTCGTCGTCATTGCGTCCCAAAGTGAGACACGGGGTTGAAGAAAACACAGATTCTGTCCTAGGAAAAACCAAATAGAAAAAAACCATGGAAGACACGGAGAAGTCAGAGGCGAGTAGGTAGCTAGAGATGGAGTCCACAGTGGTCAGGAAGTCAAGTTTCCCTGTTCGAACCGAAAGCTGCAGGAACTTTCGGACGCTGGAAAACTGCCACGAACTCAAAGAACAGCAAGCTGTTGAGTTCCAGACGATTGTGTCTTCTCGAGTCAACCATGTAACAATATATGATGGTAATGAGGTTTACTCGCTTCTAAATACGATTCGAGGCAGGTTTTATCCAATTTACCCTTCGTTACAATGTGATATATATGATTACCTCATTTCACACATATTCCTCGGATTCTCGTGAAGAGGAAACATATTTCTCTAAATTTGGTGGTTGATGACCAGGACAAGTCCTCTTTAATTGCAAATGTCAATGTCGGATGGATATGGGGGTGCATTTCATTGTTATGTAATCTTCGTACATATGATGACTATTTGTTCTGGCTGAGAGAACTTTTCTACCTCACACTCGGCATATATAATTGGCGGTCACCCGCCAGGCTAGGTAAGGTCCTCGCGGTCGAAAATGTTCCTATTTTTCGGTTGAAAGAATCCTCCGCTTTTGTCACTCAAGCCGAGTCACAGGGAGAGGCTCCAGATCACGTTATATTGTGATCCAAATTCATATACTAAAGAGAGGCTAACTTCTGACGAGCGGAGCGAGGCCCATCGTACAGATTGTTGCTGCCGTCTATATATACATCTTGTAAACCGTCGCTAGGGTTTATTCGATTATAAGATAACCCACGGCGTTTGTAAACACTCCCTGATATAGTGAAGTTTTGCTTTTTCGAAAATGGGCACTTTATTACTTGCGCAATAAACCCGGCCTCTGCATAACTAAGATGCACACAGCCGCACACAAATTCATTACAAAACCAGAAATGTGTTCAAATGGAAAAATAAGGTTCAAAAGACAGAAACAAAGACTAGCTAGGAGGATCTAGCCGAAGGTCACGCTGTCACCTATGTTGGGAGAAAATATCCCTCACTATATCCTCCAACCGTGAAGACACCTCCGTAAAGAGGTCCCGGTGCTCGACACGCTGCAACGGTATCCATGAGCGGAGCAAAGCCGTGCATCGGTAGATGACCTGCAAAAAAGAAGAAGAAATATTATTGAAAATCTTGTCATTTCTACATAGCCATAGCGACTAGATAATTGCAATCGCTCTCATCCTAATAAAATGTTTAAACCTAACATCCACACCATTGAGCCAGTTGCCAAATAAATTGACAACACTACGTGGTGGGTATAAGGTAGACCCTATTTGGACGGCTGACCATATAGATCTAGCTAACTTACATTGGAAGAATAAGTGGTTAATCGTCTCGTCTTGATGACAGAAGACACACTTTTTACTTCCATGCCAGTTGCATTTGGCAAGATTATCTTTAGTAAGGATTACCCCCCGACGAAGATACCAGGCAAAGATTTTTGTTCTCAGCGGTATCTTCATCTTCCAAATCTTTGAATTATTATCGACCGGGAGTTCTGGCTGAATTAAAGCATTGTACATGGAAGCCTCTGAGAATGAACCATTCCCGGTAAGGTTCCAACGAAATACATCCGGTCCCTGCATCAGTTGAACTAACTCAAGACGCTGTAACAATTCCTGCCACGAGGTTTGTCTGGGACCGATGAGACTTCTTCCAAAATCCACATTTGGTGGGAATTCTTCCAACACCTAAGCGATAGTATCGCTTTTGTGGCGCACTATATTGTACAATGCCGGATACTGTTCTCGAAGCATGGTGTTACCCAACCATATATCCTCCAAGAAATGAATTTCCGATCCATCCTTAATAGAGAAAGATCAATATGAAAATAAAAACTTCTTTGTTTCCATAAGACCAGCCCAAAAATGTGAATCTCCTGGTTTCCAAATAACCTGAGATAAAGCCTTTGAGCCAATATACTTCCTGTTGAGGAGTGTTTGCCATATGCCCTCTTCGGTAAGTAGTTTATACAACCATTTACCGAGAAGTGCCCTATTTTTGACCTGGAGGTCTTAAATACCAAGTCCTCCATGATCTTTGGGCCGACACAGCACACTCCATTTAGTCAGCTGATATTTACGCTTCTCGCAGTCCCCTTGCCAAAAGAATCTTGATCGGAAATAATCCAACCGTTTTAATATTCCTCTGGGAAGTTGGAAGAAAGAAATCATATATAGTACCATATTACTGAGTACCGCATTTATGAGAACTAATCTTCCTCCTAAGGACAGCAATTTACTTTTCAAACTACTTAATCTAATCTGAAGTCTTTCCTCAACCAATTTCCACTCAGCATTGGTAAGTCTCCGATAGTGAATCGGAATTCCCAAGTACCTAATTGGAAATTGGCCTTGGCCGCAGCCGAAAAGTTCAGCATACTCTGTAACATGGTCTTGAGCATCGCCAAAACAAAACAATTCACTCTTATGGAAATTTATTTTCAGACCAGACAAAAGCTCGAACGCAGAAAGAATTAACTTTAGGTTCCGAGCCTTGTCTATGTCATGATCCATAAAAAGAATTGTATCATCGGCATATTGAAGAATGGATAAATCTCTATCAACCAGATGAGGAATAACCCCTTCAATCTGGCCCTCAAACTTTGCACGTTCAATCAAGAAAGCAAGCATATCAGCCACTATATAAAATAGCACTGGCGATAATGGATCTCCCTGTCTTAGTCCTTTCTTAGTCTGGAAGTATTTGCCCACGTCATCATTGACTTTAATGGCAACACTTCCTCCCGAGATAAAAATATTGATTAACGCACGCCACTCATCAGAGAAACCTTTCATTTTGAGAGTTTGTTGCAAAAAGGGCCACTTGACCTTATCATATGCTTTTTCGAAATCGGTCTTTAAAATGACGCCATTCAACTTCTTTCTATGCAATTCATGAACAGTTTCATGGAGGACTACAACCCCATCCAGAATATTCCGTCCTTGCATAAAAGCTGTTTGAGAGGGTCTAATCACATGATCTGCCACCGAATTTAATCGGATCGTGGCAACCTTAGTGAATATTTTAAAGCTCACGTTAAGAAGACAAATAGGACGGTATTGTTGAATCCTTTCTGCCTCATTAACCTTGGGCAATAAGATAATTTCACCAAAGTTGAGCCTAAAAAGCTCTAGTTGCCCAGCATGCAGATCCGCAAAAAGAGCCAGCAAATCAGCCTTGATGACATCCCAGAAAGATTGATAAAATTCAGCTGGGAAATCATCAGGGCCAGGGGCTTTATTATGCTCAATTTGGAAGACAGCTTTTCTTACTTCCTCCTCAGAGTAAGGCGAAGTGAGAAAACTATTCTCCGCTTGAGAGACTTGGGGGATATCCTCCGTTCTTGTCTCATCCAACGAGAAATTGCTTTCCTCTGGAGCACCAAAAAGCCCTTTGTAATAACTTGTAATAAATGACTTTAGCTGCTCATGACCCTCAATCGTACCCTCATCCTGAATGAGAGTACGAATAAGCTTCTTCCTGTGCCTGCCATTGGCCACACAATGGAAGTACCTTGTATTCGAATCTCCTTCCAGAATAAATTGGGCCTTAGATCGTTGGTACCATTTCAGCTCCTCTTCGCGCAGAAGTTTTGCGATTTCCGTGTTTGATTGGCTTTTTTGCTCAATCTCTTGTGCGGAAAGCGGTCTAACTTCTGCTTTAGCTTCGAGGTCATCTATAATAGATGAAAGTCGTTGTTTTTCTTTTCTAAGAATGCCAGTTGTATGTCGTGCCCAACCACATAGGTGTTTGCGTACCGCACGCATTTTGTTATTCCACCTCTGTATCGGAGACACACCCACAGCCGGCCTATCCCATACCTATTTAACCATGGTTTGAAAACCTTCTCGATTCAGCCAACCGAGTTCAAATTTGAAACGGCAGTTATTCGGAGGTCTAGGTAAACCAGTGGATAATAATATGGGAGCATGATCCGAGAACCCAACAATACGTTCTAGCGCGTGTACCGTCACCATTGGAAATTTAAATTCCCAGTCGGTATCCATTAGTACGTGATCTAGCTTTTCATAAGTTGGCTCTGGAAGATTATTAGCCCAAGTAAATTGTCTGCCAGTCATTGACACCTCCCTCAAATCCAAGTTGTCTATGACCTCATTGAACAGGAAAGGCCAATGATTGTCAAAACAGTCTCTGCTCTTCTCGCATGGAAATCTCAGCAAATTAAAATTGGGATTTCTATTTTCGTGCCCTCGGGTCCTTACTTGTGCTCAGTTTTCCCCAGCTTCTTAGTTTTTCCTCAGTTTTCCCCAAGTCCTTGTTTGAAACGCGCAGAAGCAGCTCAGACGGCAGGATTCCCGTTTAGTTGACCGTTCCGTGCTGACGTGTGGGGCCGCGTCGTGTGGGCCCGCGTCGCGTGGGGCTGGTAGAAAGGGACTGCGTGGGACAGGACGAGATAGCGTTTGGTTGCACGTGAGCAGGAGCTGGGTTTTGTCTCTCTCGGCCCAAATTGGCATTTTCCCTTTTAAGAGTACCTTTTCTGCCTCCTTCTCTCTGCCTTTTTTCACCTAATTAGTATCAAATCTAGAGAAGCTTGCATTTATGTCTTTCTTCAATTATTATTTGTGCCTTTTGGCCCTCGTTGTTTGCCCAATATGGCAGCAAATCTAGTAGGGAGCCCAATCTAGTACTCCATCCGGTCCATATGCATGTAGTTAAATCTAGAAGCAAATCTACAGGGAATGTACGATAAATTCACAAGGTCATATAGTAGAATAGGGATAGATAATAGGGACCCCTCCCTAGATAATAAGCTGCATTCAGCAGCCAAACATAGTAGGGTTTGACGTTCTTCACAGCACCATCATACTAACAACATAACAACGAGGGATCCCTAGCTAACAACAAAGGGATCCCAACAACAAAATGGAGGAGGCAGCAGTAGCACACGTCCAGGACTCCGCCTACCCCATCTGCCTCTGCCTCCACTTGTTGCTCCCCTTGGGAGCCTTGGGCTTGAGCGGAGGCATGCGCCCGGCGGAGATCTCCACCCGCTGGATGCTGCGGAGGTGCATGCCGAGCGCCATGTGCTTGGCGCAGAAGGAGTGGGGGTTCACCGACGCGCCGACCTTGGGGTTGGTGTTGCCGATGTTCTCGGCATGCGTGAGGAGGCTGTTGAAGTCAGTGCCGTCGAGCCTCCTAGTGCAGAAGGGGCACCTATAGACACCCTTGGCGAAGTAGGAGACGTACTGGCCGACCTGCAGCCTCCGCAGCACCTGGCGAGTCTTGATGTCATGGTGCTCGTCGTCGCTGCCGACGTCGCTGCCAGACAGCTGATCCATATCAAACGGGGACTATTAGTGAATGAGTTGCAACGATGACTAACATGCATGATAACAAAGTTAGGAAAAACAGAGGCAGCCTTAGCTAGAGTGGACACTATTATATGTCTACAGGGATGTAGTCAGCGAACCAAAGCTCATGCACAATAGATTTGTACACAGAAATGGTTCGCTGAACCCTCCCTGTAAAAATCTGTGCCCACCGATGCATCATAGGCAAAGAAACAGATTCCAGATCTGAACTTGAACACATTCCAGATTATTTGCAAAATTAAACGGTTGATATCTTTTGATTCGTGCATAAAATAACTGATTGAGATCCTATGATTACTTGCATAAATTAACTGATTAAGATCCCATTATTACTTGCATAAATTAACCGAACGGCCGAACCCCAAATCTTAAAAGAAATCAAGGAGGGATCAAAGCGAAATGGAATAAAATCGGCGCAAATATTAGCCCAATACTCATCCATCCACAGATCCACTACACCAGCAAAAATAGGGTTCAAAAAGGAATGGGGAACAAAAAAGGAAGCAAACCGTAGTTACCTCGTTCCATGCGTCCTCCATGGAGGTGTCGTAGGGGTTCGGGGGCGGGACGTACGGCACCTCCTCGTAGGGGTCCCATCCCGGCGGGATCTGAGCGCCACCGGCGGTAGCAGCCTCCGATGCACCGGCGGAGGAGGCGGCGACGTCCGTTGAGGGGACGGCGGCAAAGTCCGTTGAGGGGACGACGTCGAAGAGGGAGGCGTCGCGCTTGGAGCCGACGGCGCCGTGGACGATGGGATTGGCATTCTCCTTGTCCATCTCGCCGGCAGAGGAGAGGGAGAGGGAGAGGGTTTTTTGCTTTAGAGAAGATGATGGGACGTGAGAGAGGCGACGTTGCGTAGGCGAGTGAGAGTGACAGAGTGGGAGGAGGCGTCTATAAAGGCAATGAGTGGTTAATGCAACCCGCGTCCTACGCGTCTACAGCTGCACGTCTTGGACTTCTACAATGCGACACGCGTCCACGATTGCACGTCTTCGACTTCTGCACCGCGACCCGCGTCTACGCGTCAACAATTGCACGTCTTCCATTTCTACACCGCAACACGCGTCCTCGAGTCTAACCCTGGAAATTTAGATATACTCAGGTATAACCTCGAGTATTATACTAGCATTTTTTGTGTGCTCAGTTTTCCCCTTGAGTGCTAATACTGGCTAGTACAATATGCTCAGTTTTACCCTCAAGTAGCTGGTCAACAGACAGTCAACAAATGGGATTAACTAGTTAAATGAGTCATTTAATGTGCAAAAAATTCCGAAAAATAGTGGCACATACTCATGGAGTCTTTACCACAAATTGCCAGTTCTCAAAACATAGATAAGTCATAGATAAATCAAGTTTTACCACAAATTACCACTTCTCAAAGTCCTTCTCAAATCACCTAGTAGCTATGAAGGTGCATGGTTTTCCACAATAAGCCCTTCCCAAAACAGCTTTCCCCAAAACATACTTTGTCTAAATGAGGCCACAATTCTCACACTCATGTATATTTGTATTGCAAATAGTTTGAGATAGGCCAAGATGGGTTTCATTATACAAAACACGCATTTTCCATTTTTTAAATCTCATATTTGAATCCCTTAGTCTGTTTATTACATAGGTGCCCTTGGTTTCTTGATACTACTCAGTTTTGCCCTCTCCCTCCAAAAATTTTCTCACACGTGCAACATTGCCCTGATTGGTCTAGCCCATGTCACGCGGATCGTGCCCGCCGACCGTTGATCTATGATCTAACGGGCAGGATAACCCCTCTCTCTCTGTCGGCGGTTACCTTCCACTCTCTAAGTATGCTAAAGGGCGGTTTTCTGTATTCATTTTCACGCGCTAAAAATTATAAACTCTTTTAGGCATTACTTTTCACGCAAAAAATGATAAACCATCACCGATTTGTTGTAGCCATTAATTTTCACGCAAAAAATGATAAACCATCACCGATTTGTTGTAGCCATTAATTTTCACGAAAAAATGATAAACCATCACTGATTTGTTGTATCCATTACTTTTCACGCAAAAAATGATAAACCATCACCGATTTCTTGTAGCCATTACTATTCATGGTAAAAATGATAAACAAACCAATCTATATATCTCTGTATTTGAAGTTTGGAAGGGTTCACCATCTAGTTATGTTAACTTTCGAGGTTTTGACCTGAAAACAAATGGGTATTATAAAAGGAAATAAAAGTTCAAAAAAATGTAAAAACAAAACAATCTACCTATCTTTATATAGAAGATCGTTTGTATGATTTTTGAGGTCATTTAGAGAAGGTAGAAAAAAATCCCTTTTCAGAAGGTCGAAAAAACCTAACTTGTTACAAAAGCTGGTTTCATTGAGACCTAACCAAATTTGGCATACATTATGCCGTATCTATAACAACAAGGAATATCTAAAAGGGAAAGTTTCACAAAATTTGAAATTTAGGGCGAAAATGATGCCATACATGATGCTGTTTTTCGAGGTTTTGACCTGAAAATCAATTGGGTATTATAAAGGGAAATAAAAAGTTCGAAAAATTTAAAAACGAAACAATCTATCTATCTATGTATAGAAGATCAGCTGTATAAAATTTGAGGTCATTTAGAGAAGGTAGAATAAATCACCTTGTTAGAAAAGCTGGTTTCAGTGAGACGAAATGGCATGCGTTTAAGCAAAGTGATTTTTTCGAACATCTCCAAATGACCCCAAATTTGCCATACATGATGATGATGCCATATGTGTAACAACAAGGAACCCTATCTAAAAAGTGTTAAAAAAGTTTGCCCAACCGTATAGCTCTATCAAAAAGAACCTCACCATGGCGCTAGTATAATTTTGGGCTTAGTTACAAACTTTCGTTACCTAACCTTCAACACCAAACTTGTTTCAAATCACTTTAGGCGTACAAGAAACAAATCCCACCTTGATTCGAGCACCACACCCTCCAAACTTTGCCGATGTCGATATCGGCATGGTCAGAACGGCTATGCTCGCCGCCACTGCTAGGTCACCGTCGGGATGCACCCTCAATCCCGTCCCTTCATTCGATCACTGACACACCAGAGATACCGCCGAGGCCAATGCCGAACGTACATGCTGATGCCAATGCCGAACATGCATGCACGCCGTTGTGGGCACGGCCACGCCGCCCCGCTATGCTGGACGCCACAGACCACCGCGAGGTCTTTCCCTTCCCCACCAAACTCTTCTAGCACCCATCTATACACGCCACAAAGGAGAGACACTAGTTTTCTCTACATTGCTCGCGTTCGTGTCGGACACGGTCAGTCAAAGTTTTGAGGTAGTCGTCGATGTCGTCGACCATTTCTTCTCTTCTTTGCATGGTTAAACGCGTCTAGTTCATATCTATCTAATGTGTCTGGTCTCGCCTCATGCAGTTCTTTTTGGACGTCGATCTCATCTCAGCACCCCGCAGGCCACCTCCTCCGTGCCATCGCTGTAGAGCTCCGTTTAAAAATCTATTCCTACCCGTGTATTGCCCCTTGTATTAGCGCCATGGCCCACTTGTCATTCGATATACCGAAGCCCCACTCGTGCGCGTTTTGGTCAGGGATACAGCGATTCTTACGGTCAAACAAAGATGGATGGTCTGACGTGTCTTTGCGGGCTCTACGTGGCCCCACTAGTCAGAAGATAACGGTCAACCGTCGGGCAACCGGCCATTACAACACCTGTGATGGTTTCAGACAAGGTCTTGGGGAAAACTGAGGAAAAACTAAGGAACTGGGAAAAACTGAGCATAACTAAGGAACCGAGGGCACGAAAATAGAAATCCCATTAAAGTTTTGCTGGCTGGCTCCCGTGGTTTTTTCCCCTTCTGTTTTGGAAGGAGTTTTCCACATTAAATCTTGTGTCTCCGCTGCGTTTTGTTTTATCGTTCTTCGTTATTTGCTTCTCGCTTTTATAACAGATCACATGTCTCCAGATTAGGAAAAAACCCATGATCCGGTGTGCCTCCAATGCCAACCCCCCTAGAGAGGAGGCACCGCCACCCCCACGACACAGGGACGCCGCCTTGGTCGTTGGCACCTAGCAAGATGTTCTCACAATGTCTCTGTTAATTGTGGGAGAACGGTAGCCCTGATCGGGGCTTTGGGTACGTGTTAATAAGGCACGGGAAAAGCCCCCGTGGTAGCGTTACAAGAGGAGTCCGAGTTGGGTAGCATACTACGCTATGCCAACACGTACAAGAAACAGAAAATACAAACTGTCTAACACTCCCCCTTAATCTAAACCTTATGCATAAACTCATAGAGCTTCTTAGAACGTAATGTCTTGGTGAATCCATCTGCGATCTGGTCCTTGATAGAAATAAACCTGACATCAAGCTGTTTCTTTGCAACTCGTTCATGCACAAAACAAAAATCAATCTCAATATGTTTGGTGCAAGCATGAAATACTGGATTAGCAGATAAATACGTGGCACCAAGATTATCACACCATAGACAAGGTTTCTCTTTGAGAGAAATACCTAATTCCTTAACAAGTGCCTCCATCCAAATCAGTTCAGCAGTTGCATTAGCAGGAGACTTGTATTCTGCTTCTGTACTGGAACGGGACATAGTAGGTTGTTTCCTTGCACTCCAACAAATAAGATTAGGTCCAAAGAAAATAGCAAAACCACCTATGGACCGACGGTCATCATGATCTCCAGCCCAGTCTGCATCTGAGAAAGCACTCAAAAGTGTGGATGTAGACTGCTGAAACGTGATTCCAACAGTTTGTGTGCCATGAATATACCTCAAGATCTGTTTAACTGCACTCCAATGAGCAGTAGTAGGTGCATGAAGATACGGACAAACCTTATTAACAGAGAAACATATGTCAGGTCGTGTGAGTATAAGATACTGAAGAGCACCAACAATACTCCTGTACCGTGTGCTGTCCTCAGGTCCTAGTGGTGTACCATCAGTCAATGACAAGTTATCTGTTACAGACAAGGGTGTAGGGCATGGAGTGCATGCAGTCATACCAACACAAGCAAGGAGATCGGTTGCATATTTGGCCTGATTTAAAAGCAAGCCATTTGGACGTTTGTGAACCTCAATACTAAGAAAATAGTGAAGATCCCCAAGATCCTTAAGAGCAAACTCATTACTCAAATTATGTAGTAGGGCTGAAATAGCTGTGTCGGAGGAGCTTGTCACAATAATATCATCAACATATATGAGAAGAAACATGATGATACCTGACTTGTTAAATAAGAATAACGAAGTATCAGCCTTAGAGGGAGTAAATCCCATCTTATGTACCTTGGAGCTTAGTCGAGAGTACCAAGCTCGAGGTGCCTGCTTCAGTCCATAAAGAGCTTTGTAAAGTTTACAGAGATAATTAGGATGAGCGGAAGACTGAAAACCAGGTGGTTGTCTCATGTACACATCATCTTCCAGAACACCATGTAAGAACGCGTTCTTGACATCTAGCTGCCGAAGACTCTAACCTTGGGAGACAGATATAGAAATAACAAGCCTGATGGTAGCAACCTTAACAACGGGACTGAAGGTATCCTCATAATCAATGCCATACCTTTGTTTGAACCCTTTAGCCACAAGCCTGGCTTTCTATCTATCAATAGTGCCATCAGCATTTTTCTTGATACGGTATACCCATTTGCAGTCAATGATATTTTTATTCTGCTAGGAGGAACGAGATGCCAGGTTTTATTAATGCATAAGTGCATCATACTCTTCTTGCATGGCACTTTTCCTATGTGTATCACTAAGTGCCTCTTGCAGATTTGTAGGTTCTCCTGTAGCTGTCAAAAGGGCATAGCGAACAGTGTCGTTAGTATAAATTTTTGGCTATCGTATACCTTTTTGCAGTCGGTTGCGTGGCGCAATAGCAGGAGGGGCTGCACCAAGAGGGGCTGCACCAGGAATTGGAGCAGACAATCCCGGTGATCCAGGCACGTGATCCGATGGAGATCCCCCGCTGGCAGAAGACGCGTCGGGGTCGTTGTCACGGGTGGGAGACGCACTCCTGAGGCCCGTGTCATTATTGATGTCGGGGTCCCGGTCGGGGGACCAAGCAAGCATCGTGTCGCTGTCGACTGCCCCCCACCCCACGGGCCGGTGGGGACCAACCGGGAGACATGGCGCCCGGAGACTGGCGCGGACGGGACTCGCCAGGAGATAGGTCGGGCACATAGTCTCCACCTGGAGACGTGTCGAGCAGCAACGGGCGCGTGATACGTCTCCAATGTATCTATAATTTCTGATGTTCCATGCTAGTTTTATGACAATACCTACATGTTTTGCTCACACTTTATAATGATTTTATGCATTTTCCGGAACTAACCTATTAACAAGATGCCGAAGTGTCAGTTCCTGTTTTCTGCTGTTTTTGGTTCCAGAAAGGCTGTTCGGGCAATATTCTCGGAATTCGACGAAACGAAGACCAAATAGCTTATTTTTCCCGGAAGGCTCCAGAACTCCGAAGGAGAGTCGGAGGCGGGCCAGGGGGCCACCACACCACACCTGGGCGCGGGCCTAGGCCTGGCCGCGCCGCCAGGTGGGGAGGGCGCCCTGGTGCCCCTCCTGCGCCGCCTCTTCGCCTATATAAGCCCTTTCGACCTAAAAACGCGATACGAATTGACGAAACTCCAGAAAGACTCAAGGGGCGCCGCCGCCATCGCGAAACTCCAATTCGGGGGACAGAATCTCTGTTCCGGCACGCCGCCGGGATGGGGAAGTGCCCCCGGAAGCCATCTCCATCAACGCCATCGCCTCCATCATGCTTCGTGAGTAGTTCCCCCATGGACTACGGGTTCTAGCTGTAGCTAGTTGGTACTTTCTCTCCCATGTACTTCAATACAATGATCTCATGAGCTGCCTTACATGATTGAGATCCATCTGATGTAATCGGTGTTGTGTTTGTTGGGATCCGATGGATTGTTACATTATGATTAGTCTATCTATAAAGTTTGTGAAGTTATTGTTGCTGCAATCTTGTTGTGTTTAATGCTTGTCACTAGTGCACGAGTGGCATGATCTTAGATTTAAGCTCTATAATTATTGCTTAGATTGTATCTGCAAGTTGTTTGCACATGTCTATGTCCGGAACCCGAGGCCCCAGAGTGACAAAGAATCGGGATAACTGGAGGGGAAGGCGTAGGTATGAGGATCACATGTTTTCACCAAGTGTTAATGCTTTGCTCTGGTGCTCTATTAAAAGGAGTACCTTAATTGCCAGTAGATTCCCTTGAGGCCCGGCTGCCACCGGCTGGTAGGACAAAAGATGTCATGCAAGTTTCTCATTGCGAGCACGTATGACTATATATGGAAAACATGCCTACATAATTAATAATCTTGATGTTCTGTCTTAATGCTATTTCAATCCTATCAATTGCCCAACTGTAATTTGTTCACCCAACACTTGTCACTTGTTATTGGAGAGTTACCACTAGTGAAGATAGCTGGGAACCCCGGTCCATCTCTAATCATCATATACTCGTTCTACATGTCATTGGAAGTACTATGAACTATTTTCTGGTGCCATTGCTCCTGTGTTACTGATATAGCTGATGTGTTACTATTACTATTGCTCTCATATTACTGCTGCTTTCACATCACCCCTGTTACTAGTGCTTTTCCAGGTGCACCTGAATTGACAACTCAGTTGTTAAGGCTTATAAGTATTCTTTACCTCCCCTTGTGTCGAATCAATAAATTTGGGTTTTACTTCCCTCGAAGACTGTTGCGATCCCCTATACGTGTGGGTTATCAAGACTATTTTCTGGTGCCGTTGCCGGGGAGGCATAGCTCTACTCATAAGTTCACCTGGGAAGTACACTCTACCTCTCTCTCTGTTTTTTTTTTTTTTGCTTAGTTTATTTTTGTTTAGTTATTTGTGCTTAGTTTATTTCTGTCTAGTATTATTTTGCTTAGTTTACTTTTGCTTAGTTTCTTTTTGTCTTGTTTTATTTTTCTTATATACCCAAAAATCCATAAAAATTTGAAAAACCGAAAAATTAAAAACTGTTGTTATGGGAGAACCCACAACCTATTTGGAGCTTATTGAAATATATAATAATTATAGAGAATCAAGAACGGGTAAAGTCATGAGAGCTGTGATAGAAAAATTGAATACAATTGCTAAAATCTTGCTTAAACGCCATGATATAAACTGTTGCTCTCAACAGGATACTAAACATCTTAAATTCCAATGTGGCTTTAGTGAAGAAGTTTTAATTATGAACTACAATTGGAATAACTATATTCATCTTGGGTTTGAAGAGGTAGAACAATTTGTCTTATTTATGAGAGCCTCTGAGATAGAATCCTTCATGGTTAAAAATTATGAAACTTGTGTTGTTTGTAAGGACCTTAAAGATTATGTCTCTTCTATCCTTAATTTTTGCATAGAAAGTTACAGCGATAATCCTTATATCATTGATTATAAAGAGAGACTCATTAATGCACAAGAATGCACTCACAATTTGCAGGAACCTGTGGAAGAAGAAATTGATGAACCTGAAAGCTCATTGGATGAAAAAGAGGAGGAAATTGATGAACCTAAAAGCTCATTGGATGAAAAAGAGGAGGAGAGTGACGAACAAAAGGAGGAAGAATGGATTAGCTACCCATTCCAACCTTCTAATGAGAGTAACTTTTTATCTCTTACACTATTTGATTGTCCTCCATGCTTACCGAAGAAGGATGAATGTTATGTTCCTGTGGATTCTCTTGAAATATTACCTATGAGTAAAACTTGTGAGAATAATTATGCTACTGTTATCTATGATAATCCATGCTATTTTGACAAATCTTATGATAATGTTTTGTTTGTGCCTGATGTCGAAATGCATGGTACTAAAGAGTTTTGCGTAGCAAATGTTTATGATAAAGCTCTAGATGATGGTCCTATGTTGCTTGATAATATTAATTATACTACTAATGAAAATGGGATTGGAGAAATCTTGACTTTATCTAGGAGTCCCATGTCTCTTGAGATTGATCAATCATCTTGTTATATTATTGATAAAAGTGGGTTTGGAAGTTTTAATCCCACTATTTTTGAGCTTGATAAAAATTAAGTGTTTATGGATCATGAAAAACATGCTTTATGTGATAGTTATATTGTTGAGTTTGTTCATGAAGCTACTGAAAATTATTATGAGAGAGGAAAATATGGTTGTAGAAATTTGCATGGTACTAAAACACCTCTCTACATGCTGAAAATTTTGAAGTTACTCTTGTTTTATCTTCCAATGCTTGTCACTTTGTTCTTCATGAATTTATTTGTGTACAAGATTCCTATGCATAGGAAGTGGGTTAGACTTAAATGTGTTTTGAATTTGCTTTTTGATGCTCTCTTTTGCTTCAACTCTTATTTCTTGCGAGTGCATCATTAAAATTGTTGAGCCCATCTTAATGGCTATAAAGAAAGCACTTCTTGGGAGATAACCCATGTCTTTATTTTGCTACTGTTTTGTTGTGTCTTGGAAGTTGTTACTACTGTAGCAACCTCTCCTTATCTTTATTTTATCGCATTGTTGTGCCTAGTGAAGTTTCTAATAGAAGGTTGATGCTAGATTTGGATTTCTGCGCAGAAACAGATTTCTATCTGTCACGAATTTGGGCAGGGCTCTCTGTAGGTAACTCAGAAAAATCTGCCAATTTACGTGAGTGATCCTCAGATATGTACGCAACTTTCATTAGTTTTGAGTTTTCTGATTTGAGCAACGGAAGTACCTCTTAAAAATTCGTCTTTACTGGCTGTTCTGTTTTGGCAGATTCTGTCTCTGTTTTTTGCATTGTCTCTTGTGGACTTTAAGCAAGGCTTTCTAGACGTGGAGAGCTGTAGCTAATGTTTTATTGAGTTCTTGCAATGTGTCACTACAGGACTAAAGTGGATTAAAGTTTTTTGAGTACTAACCCCTCTAATGAAGTTTATGAGAAGTTTGGTGTGAAGGATGTTTTCAAGGGTCAAGAGAGGAGGATGATATATGATCAAGAAGAGTGAAAAGTCTAAGCTTGGGGATGCCCCGTGGTTCATCCCTGCATATTTCAAGAAGACTCAAGCGTCTAAGCTTGGGGATTCCCAAGGCATCCCCTTCTTCATCAACAACTTATCAGGTCACTTCTATTGAAACTATATTTTTATTCGGTCACATCTTATGTGCTTTACTTGGAGCGTATGTGTGTTTTTATTTTTGTTTTTGTTTGAATAAGATCGGATCCTAGCAATCCTTGTGTGGGAGAGAGACACGCTCCGCTTTTTCATATGAACACTTGTGTTCTTCGCTTTTACTTTTAATGTTCAATGACAAAAGTTGGAAGCTGTTGCATTTATTGTTATTTGGTTGGAAAGAGAAAATGCCTCATATTGTCTTGAATAATTTGATACTTGGAAATTGTTTTGAGCTCTCAAGTAGATCATGATTAAGCTCTTGTACCATGTAGTTTAAACCTATTAGTGGAGAACTACCGTAGAGCTTGTTGAAATTGGTTTGCATGATTGGACTCTCTAAGGTCTAGATATTTTCTGGTAGAAGTGTTTGAGCAACAAGGAAGACAGTGTAGAGTCTTATAATGCTTGCAATATGTTCTTATGTAAGTTTTGCTGTACCGGTTCATACTTGTTTTTGCTTCAAACAACCTTGCTAGCCAAAGCCTTGTACTGAGAGGGAATGCTTCTCGTGCATCCAAAACCTTGAGCCAAAACCTATGCCATGTGTGTCCACCATAACTACCTACTATGTGGTATTTTCTGCCATTCCAAGTAAATACTTCATGTGCTACCTTTAAACAATTCAAAAGTTATTATCTCTTATTTGTGTCAATGTTTTATAGCTCATGAGGAAGTATGTGGTGTTTTATCTTTCAATCTTGTTGGGCAGATTTTCACCAATGGACTAGTGGCTTCATCCGCTTATCCAATAATTTTGCAAAAAGAGCTGGCAGCGGGGTTCCCAGCCCCAATTAATTAACTTTCATTAATAATTCTCTTCACATGTTTTGCCCTGATTCATTAGTAAGAAACTTAATTTTGCAATAGACACTCCTCCATGGTATGTGAAATGTTGGAAGACACCCGAGGATTCGGTTAGCCATGGCTTGAGAAATCAAAGGTTGGGAGGAGTGTCATCTCTAAATAAAACTAAAATAAATAGACACTCCTTCATGGTATGTGAATGTTGGAAGGCACATGAGGATTCGGTTAGCCATGGCTTGTGAAAGCAAAAGGTTGGAAGGAGTGTCATCCATAAATAAATAAAAAAACTAAACTAAAGTACATGTGTAAACAAAAGAGAAGAGGGATGATCTACCTTGCTGGTAGAGATAACGTCCTTCATGGGAACCGCTCTTTGAAAGCCTGTTTGGCAAGGGGGTTAGAGTGCCCACTACCATTCGTTGACAACAACAAACACCTCTCAAAACTTTACTTTTATGCTCTCTATATGATTTCAAAACTTAAAAAGCTCTAGCACATGATTTAACCCCTGCTTCCCTCTGCGAAGGGCCTTTCTTCTACTTTATGTTGAGTCAGTTTACCTACTTCCTTCCATCTTAGAAGCAAACACTTGTGTCAACTGTGCATTGATTCTTACATACTTGCTTATTGCACTTATTATTTTAATTTGTGTTGACAATTATCCATGAGATATGTATGTTGAAAGTTGAAAGCAATTGTTGAAACTTGTATCTTCCTTTGTGTTGCTTCGATGCCTTTACTTTGAATTTATTGCTTTATGAGTTAACTCTTATGCAAGACTTTTTGATGCTTGTCTTGAAAGTACTATTCATGAAAAGTTTTGCTATATGTTATCTATTTGATTAGCAAACTATAGATCGTTGCCTTGAGTCACTTCATTCATCTCATATGCTTTACAATAGTATGATCAAGGTTATGTAAGTAGCATGTCACTACAGAAATTATTCTTTTTATCGTTTTACCTACTCGAGGGCGAGCAGGAACTAAGCTTGGGGATGCTTGATACGTCTCCAACGTATCTATAATTTTTGATGTTCCATGCTCGTTTTATGACAATACCTACATGTTTTGCTCACACTTTATAATGATTTTATGCATTTTTCGGAACTAACCTATTAACAAGATGCCGAAGTGCCAGTTCCTGTTTTCTGCTATTTTTGGTTCCATAAAGGCTGTTCGGGTAATATTCTTGGAATTCGACGAAACGAAGACCAAATATCTTATTTTTCCCGGAAGGCTCCAGAACACTGAAGGAGAGTCGGAGGCGGGCCAGGGGGCCACCACACCACACCTGGGCGCAGGCCCAGGCCTGGCCGCGCCGCCAGGTGGGGAGGGCGCCCTGGTGCCCCTCCTGTGCCGCCTCTTTGCCTATATAAGCCCTTTCGACCTAAAAACGTGATACGAATTGACGAAACTCCAGAAAGACTCCAGGGGCGCCGCCGCCATCGTGAAACTCCAATTCGGGGGACAGAATCTCTGTTCCGGCACGCCGCCGGGACGGGGAAGTGCCCCCGGAAGCCATCTCCATCAACGCCATCGCCTCCATCATGCTCCGTGAGTAGTTCCCCCATGGACTACGGGTTCTAGCTGTAGCTAGTTGGTACTTTCTCTCCCATGTACTTCAATACAATGATCTCATGAGCTGCCTTAAATGATTGAGATCCATCTGATGTAATCGGTGTTGTGTTTGTTGGGATCCAATGGATTGTTACATTATGATTAGTCTATCTATAAAGTTTGTGAAGTTATTGTTGCTGCAATCTTGTTGTGTTTAATGCTTGTCACTAGTGCACGAGTGGCATGATCTTAGATTTAAGCTCTATAATTATTGCTTAGATTGTATCTACAAGTTGTTTGCACATGTGTATGTTCGGAACCCAAGGCCCCATAGTGACAGCAACTGGGATAACTGGAGGGGAGGGCGTAGGTATGAGGATCACATGTTTTCACCAAGTGTTAATGCTTTGCTCCGGTGCTCTATTAAAAGGAGTACCTTAATTGCCAGTAGATTCCCTTGAGGCCCGGCTGCCACCGGCTGGTGGGACAAAATATGTCGTGCAAGTTTCTCATTGCGAGCACGTATGACTATATATGGAAAACATGCCTACATAATTAATAATCTTGATGTTCTGTCTTAATGCTATTTCAATCCTATCAATTTCCCAGCTGTAATTTGTTCACCCAACACTTGTCACTTGTTATTGGAGAGTTACCACTAGTGAAGATAGCTGGGAACCCCGGTCCATCTCTAATCATCATATACTCGTTCTACATGTCATTGGAAGTACTATCAACTATTTTCTGGTGCCATTGCTCCTGTGTTACTGATATAGCTGTTGTGTTACTATTACTATTGCTCTCATATTACTGCTGCTTTCACATCACCCCTGTTACTAGTGCTTTTCCAGGTGCAGCTGAATTGACAACTCAGTTGTTAAGGCTTATAAGTATTCTTTACCTTCCCTTGTGTCGAATCAATAAATTTGGGTTTTACTTCCCTCGAAGACTGTTGCGATCCCCTATACTTGTGGGTTATCAGCGCGCACGTACGCGGGAGGGAGTCCGCGCGCCAGTTGCGTCAGGCACCAGATCCGGAGAAGATTCGGCCGAATCTGCCTCAGTTTCAGCGCCCGTTTCGTCCGGTTGTGGAGAAAAATCTCGGGCATGATTTGATGTTGTTGGAGAGGCCGTGTCGAACGTATTTTCACCATGATTTTCCGTAGTCGTCGCAGATGACGTGGGGACGGTATCCTGTGAAGGAGTAACAACAGGAACAATTGGAAAATATTTGCCATTAGTTTGCACACCCCTATCACTAGATGCATCAGGCTGACATATGTGATGGAAGAAGGAGAATTTCCTCACGGAAACGCCGACCAGCGTTAGGATGAAGAGAAGTAAAAGGAAAAGTATTCTCATCAAACACAACATCACGAGAAACGTAGACACAGCCAGTTGAAACATCAAGGCATTTTACACCTTTGTGACGTGTGCTGTAACCAAGAAAAACACACCGTTTAGAATGAAAACTAAGTTTGTGTTTGATGTAGGGACGAAGATTTGGCCAACATGCACATCCAAAAACACAAAGAGATTCATAGTTTGGCTTGGTGTGGAGAAGCTTTTTAGTGGGTGTATCAAAATCGATGACCTTGGATGGTAGCAAATTGATAAGAAAAGTGGCTCTAAGAAAGGCATCATCCCAATATTTTAATGGCATAGAGGCATTAGCAAGTAAGGCAATACCAACTTCAACAATGTGACGGTGTTTGCGTTCAGCAGAACCATTTTGTTGATAAGCATGGGGCATGAGACATGATGAGTAATGCCTACTTTTTCGAAGAAACCATTGAGCTTTTCATATTCACCACCCCAATCAGTTTGCATAGTAATAATTTTCCTAGCAAACTTGCGCTCAACATACTACTGGAAATTAAGAAACACTTGATACCAATGTTGAGGAAATCGCTTATCGGTGTCAACTCGGTCGGCTGGCGATTAGCGATTAATCGGCAAATCGGCCGATTAATCGGACGATAAATGAGTTAATCGGGTGATAAATGAGTTTATCGGCTAATCGGTGGCCATCAAGTAGCGATTAATCGGCCGATTAATCGTTGAATCGGACGATTTTTTGAACAGTGCTTGATACACATCAGACTGTTTCTTAAATAAATAGATCCATGTATATTTTCTAAAATCATCAATGAAACTTACATAATAAGCATGTTTTCCAATAGAAAGAGAAGGAGGACCCCATACATCAGAAAAAAACTTGCTCCAAAGGAATTGTAGAAACACTAGTAGATAGATGATAAGGGAACTGATGACTTTTTGCATGTTGGCATGGGTCACATATGTAAGAATTTATTTCTGGAGTGTATGAAATATTGTTTTTCCTAACAATTTGCTGAACAATAAATGAAGAAGGATGTCCTAGACGTCGATGCCATGTAGAGGAGGTGGGCTTGATGGTGACCAATGCATGCTTGGAGGGCCACGAGGAGACAGGAACAAGAGGATACAGGCCACCTTGACAAGGACCTCTAAATATGATTTGGCGCGTTGCCTTGTCCTTAATCAAAAAAAGAAAGGGTGAATCTCAATGAAGGAATTATTGTCTAGATTAATTTTATGTGCAGAAAGTAAACTCATTGTAGCATCAGGAACATGAAGAATATTTTTGAGTTCTAAGGAAAAATTTGGGGTGTGCAAAACTGAATGAACAATATTAGCAATTTCCATACTTTGTCCACTAGCGTTGTGAACTTGATCATGCCCATTGTAGTGTTCATGAGCTTGAGGGTTGTTGAGTTGTCCTGTAGTGTGATGTGTAGCTCCAGTATCAATGACCCAATTGGTGTCTACTCCATAGTCACCTTTTTGATTGGTCATATCCGGAGGAGGCGTGTCATCATCATCATCATCATCTCCATACCTCCACCAGCAATCGCTAGCAGAATGTCCCCCCTTCTTGCAAATCTGGCAAAGAACTCCTGGTTGCCATGGAGAAGCGACACGGCCACTCTTTTTGTTGCCACGCCCCCTTTTGGACGGCGCCCTTGGTCCTGTTTGGGAGGACCACACGGTAGCTGCTGAGGTGGGCGATAACAATATTGATGCGGTGGTTGATAGTGTTGCTGGGGAGGATAATAGGGCTGGGGATTGTACAGAGGTGGAGGATAGTGAGGTTGTGGTGGGTTGTATGGCTGAATTGGATGGATGTATGGTGGTGGCGGGTAGGATGGTGGAGGTGGCGCATAGGTGGGTGGTGGCTGTGGGTATGGCAGTGGTAGTAGGGATGATGATTTGCCGGCACCGCCTCCATAGGCAGGAGGAGGACGTCGAGGAGCAGCATTCACAGAGGATGAAAACGTGCCAGTACTTTGACCAGACTCCACCAGCATATTTTCCCTGTACTCATATGACAGAAGTTGTGAGCACACATCATTGAGGGATGTAGTAGGAACCGCATTGATAGATGCAACAAGGGGATTAAAAGTGCCATCAAGACCATTGAGAATATAATCTTTGAGTTCATCATCATCAACACATTTACCCGCAGCAGCAAGTTCAGAAGCAAAACCTTTCATCTTGGTGAGGAATTGTTGGGCAGTCATGTCTAATTTTTTTCTGTTTGTTAGAGCACCACGGAGTGTGGATACCCTGGCTTTGGATTGGGTGGCAAAAAGGTTTATGATGGCGCCCCATACATCAGCAGCATGTTCCAGGCCATAGGTATGAGGAAGGATATCATCAGAGAGGGAATTGACAAGAAAACTCACAACGTTCTGATCCTTGGTGACCCATGCATCATAGTCCGGGTGAATGGATCGTAGCGAACAAGAGGGGGGGTGAATGGACGCTACGTCCAGTTTTAGCCTTTTTCAAGTTTTAGTGCAACGGAAGGTAAAGGTGATAGCTTTAGCGATAGCGGTGTTCCTACAATGATCCTAGGACAAGTGCAACAAGCAAAGGAATCAGCAAGATAGTAAGAGTAAGGAGCGAGACAACCGGAGGGCGTGGAGACGAGGCGAGGTTTGTTTCCCGCAGTTCCTTCCACAAAAGGGAGTACGTCTGCATTGAGGAGGTGCTAGCCTCACACAAGAGGCTAGACGGCCACACCACGAAGGAAGGCTTCACCTTCTTCCTCGAGAGAGCTCCACGAAGGTGCTCCCCCTTCTCCATTAAGGCACCGGTCGAGGCGGTGATTCCTTCACAAGGTTGGGGTGAGCTCCACACCACAAGGAGGCTCCCAACACCCTATGGAGCTAGTACATCACGAAGCTAGCCTCCATAGCTGCACTTTCTCCAAGATCCCACCATAGGAACCCTAACACCAAGATCCACTAAGGAATAGCAAGTATTGGTGAAATCTCTCTTGGTAGAACTATAGATCGGGGTCTCCTCCACCACTCCTCAAAGTTTGGCCAAGATTGGTTGGATGGTTGGAGAGATCCTCAAGGTTTAAGCTCAGCAAGAATGGAGGAGAGAGAGAGAGGAGAGATAAAAACGAGTTGGGGAAGAAGGGCCCCTTAAATAGGCTCCTCCAAATCCAACCGTTATGTCCAGTTTTTGCCTAAGCGGTACTACCGCTTTGGGTAAGCGGTACTACCGCTCTGAGTTCGAAATCCCACAGATCTGGTTCACGTGGACACAGAGCGGTACTACCGCTCGAGGTACCGCAATAGGGTCCAAACCTTACTGGACTCGAAGCGGTACCGGAGCGGTACTGAAGCGGTACTGCCATAACTAGTTACGGTACCTGGGCGGTACTACCGCTCGTGAGCGGTACTACCGCTCCTGGTACCGCAGAGGTACCGTAACTCGTACTGTGGGTCAAATCCAGCGCAGAACTTCAGAGCGGTACCGTGGGCGGTACTAGTAGGGGTAGCGGTACTACCGCTACTAGTACCGGTAGTACCGGTTTGTCAAAAACTGGTTTTCTCCCCTTTTTCTCTCCAGCCATGTCACCTCGCGATACACACACAAAACCAGAAAACCTATAAACTACGCTTCAATTTTCCGATCTTGACGTGTCCAGCGAGGTCACCGTGCACTTGCAAATCTAACAATGATACTCAAGGCACACGGTGAGATTACTCAAGTGTTGTCATCAAACACAAAAAACCCAGGGTTTAGACTTTGCTCTTTCAATATCCCCCTTTTTGGTGTTTGATGACAACACAAGACTATTCAAAAAGCATATGATATTATGATGAGATTCTTAGATTTGCAAAAATTTGAAGGAGCTCCCCCTAAACATGTGCATATTTTGAATATGTATTTGAATACAAATACACACGTCCTAGAGGCATAACTCCCCCTAGATTTTATAAACCAAGCACATATGCAACACGGATAATTGACATGTTCAAATAGCATATGCACAATATGGAGGCAACATAAGATCATGCAAGGACATTTGGGTGAAGTTATCATACCATAGCCTTGAGAATACCCAAACTCACCATAAGATGTCTCCATAGAGTTGATGTAGCCACAAGAAAAGATAAGCAACTAGGACCAAAAGGCTACAAACAACAACAAAGGTCCCCATCCAAATAGGAACTTCTCCCCCTTTGGCATCGGAAGACCAAAAAGGGAGGGTAAGGAAACTATAAGGATGGAGAAAAAGAACACACAACCAAGCTTGCAAAAACCAAGAAGGGAAAACAAGCTTGAATGAGGTTCTAGAAAGAAGGCAAAGAAGAAGGACAAAAAAGAAAGTCACAAAGAAACACTAAGAACCGAAAAACTCCTCAAAGGGGAGGTTGGTGGCCGAAGCCACCGTGTAAGAGTGTAGTAGTGTGAGGTCGCGTAGATGTATCTATGACTCATGACTACAACTCAACATGAAGCTCATTAGTCATTTAGTTGACAAATAGCATATGTTTAGGATTTCTTTATGCATTATGGGGGGAGGGATAGCTCAATAAGTTTAAACCGCACTCCCCCTATGTTCATGCGTGCCTTTCATCTAGATATAAAGGTTAGGAGTGGTATGTGCGCACGACGGTCAAGCAAAGTTCGATGGATCAATGATATTTAGCTCATGCCTCAACTCAATGAAACGCTTCTCATCCAAGGGCTTCGTGAAGATGTCCGCCAATTGCTCCTTGGTACCAATGAAGGATAGTACAATATCTCCGCGAGCAATGTGATCCTGGATGAAGTGGTTCCGTATCTCAATGTGCTTCATCTTGCCATGAAGAACCGGATTGTAGGCGATCTTGATTGCGCTCTCATTGTCACACAAAAGAGGCACCTTGCTATACTCGAGTCCATTATCCCGCAAGGTTTGCCTCATCCACAAGATTTGAGCACAACTACTTGCCGCGGGAACATACTCGGCTTCCGCGGTGGAGACGGAGACACAATTTTGCTTCTTCGAGGACCAACACACCAAAGATCTTCCAAGAAAGTGACAAGCTCCGGATGTAGACTTCCTATCAACCTTGTCGCCCGCCCAATCGGAGTCGGAGAAACCAACCAAAGCAAAGTCCGTGTCCCTTGGGTACCATAGTCCGAAGTGTGGGGTATCAACCAAATATCGAAAGATCCTTTTGACCGCCACAATGTGGCTTTCCTTCGGGCTTGCTTGAAACCGTGCGACATACCAACGCTTAACATTATATCGGGGCGAGAGGCACACAGGTAAAGGAGCGAACCTATCATCGAACGGTAGAGCTTGGTATCCACCGCCTTGCCGGTCTCGTCAAGGGAGAGTTGACACTTGAGATGCATCGGAGTTCCAATGCCTTTGGCGTCCTTCATATCGAAGTGCTTGAGCATGTCTTGGAGGTACTTTGCTTGATTGATGAAGGTGCCTTGACGCATTTGCTTGATCTCGAACCCAAGAAAGTACTTGAGTTCACCCATCATTGACATCTCAAACCTATTTGTCATCAACATAGCAAACTCATCATTGAATTTTGTGTTAGTCGAGCCAAATATGATGTCATCTACATAAGTTGGCATACGAAAAGCTCCCCATTGACTTTCTTAGTAAAAAGAATGGGATCAATTTTCCCCACTTCGAAACCACGGTCTTCAAGAAGCTCCTTTAGATGCTCATACCAAGCCCTAGGAGCTTGGTTGAGTCCATATAGGGCCTTTTTGAGCTTGAAGGCATGGTCCGGAAAATGGCGGTCCTCAAATCCCGGGGGTTGCTTCACATACACCTCCTCATGTAAAGGACCATTAAGAAAAGCACTCTTGATGTCCATTTGTTGCAACTTGAAGCCATGGTGAGAGGCAAAGGCCAAAAGGATATGGATGGACTCAAGCCTTGCAAAGGGTGCAAAGGTTTCACCAAAGTCCACGCCTTTGACTTGAGAATAGCCTTGTGCCACGAATCTTGCTTTGTTGCGGATGACCATGCCACGTTCATGTTGCTTGTTCTTGAAGACCCATTTGGTGCCGATAACATTGCGGCAATGATCGGTCGCTTCATGAGAGTCCACACATCATTCCTCTTGAAGTTGTTGAGTTCCTCTTGCATTGCATTCAACCAATCGGGATCTTCAAGAGCTTCATTAACTTTGAGTGGTTCCACCATAGAGACAAAGGCACGGTGCTCACAAAAGTTTGCTAGTTGCCTCCGGGTGGTTACTTTGCTCTTTAGATCACCAATGATATTACGCAAGGAATGAGACTTGAGGCGCAAGTGTCTTGTAGTAGGATCTTCACGGTGAGTGTCGGCTAAAGGAGAAGATTCTTGTGAGTCCTCTTGGCCTTCATCACGGTTTAGGTCCTCGCCTTGACCTCCATTGTTGTTGAAGGAGGCATCATCATCATGAGAGCCGGATGACTCGGGGGTACTAGGAATAGTATTGTCCATAAAGATCATCCCCGAACCACTCGGAGAAGAACTTGAAGCTTGGCCTTGGTCACTTGATGTTGGTTGTTGTGGTAGATGAGCTTGCGGTAAATGTTGTTCTTGAGGTTGTTGAGGTGAACTTGTACTTGATTGTTGTTGTAGTTGTTGAGGTTGAACTTGAGGTTGTTGTAGAGGTTGAGATTGAACTTGAGGTTGTTGTAGAGGTTGACTTGCACTTGTAAGATCAACAGAAGAAGCTTGGCCTGGTGGTGTAGATGGCTCCACTTGGGTGGAACTTGGTCCTTCCCCGGTACTCATAGAAGGTAGCTCTTGAGGTCGGCGAATGCCAACACCCATCCTTCCTATGGTATCCGGGGGAATTACATCTCCTTTCTCACAAGAAGCACTTCGCTCCTCCAAAGATATATCATCTTCATCGAATGTCACATCACAAGATTCTACAACTCGCCCACTTGACTTGTTGAAGACTCTATAGGCGTGAGAATCCGTAGCATAGCCAACGAAAATTCCTTCTTGAGCTCTTGAATCAAACTTAGATAGGCGTGTGTCTTTGACAAGCACATAGCATTTGCATCCGAAGACCTTGAAATATGACACATTTGGCATGTTGCCGGTGAGGATCTCATATGGTGTCTTCTCAAGACCTTTGCGAAAGTAGAGACGATTAGTAGTGTGGCATGCGGTAGAGATAGCTTCTGCCCAAAAATTGTAGTTAGACTTGTATTCCATCATCATGGTTCGAGCGGCTTCGATCAAGGTTCGATTCTTCCTTTCGGCGACCCCATTTTGTCGGAGAGTATATGGCGTGGAGTATTGATGTTGGATTCCTTCTTCGCCGAGAAAGTCATCCAAGGTGTAGTTCTTGAACTCCGTTCCATTGTCACTCCTTATTGCGAGGATCTTGTTGTCGTACTTGCGTTGAACTTGATTGGCAAACTCCATCATGGTCCGTTGAGTCTCACTCTTGCACTTGAAGAAGAATACCCAACAATAGCGTGAATAGTCATCAACAATGACAAGGCAAATACTGACATAGGCATCCCCAATGGGCCTGCCGAAGATGGTACCCGGGGTTTACTAAAGGCCCACAACCCGAAGGATAAGAAGAATCGGAAGCCCAAGTTGCTAGTTAAGGAAAGCTAGAGTTGTATTAGGATACAATACTTGTAATATTGTGTGATGAGTTAGAAACCTTCCCGGACTCTGTAACTTGTGTATCACGAATCCCTCGGCTCCGCCTCCTATATAAGGGGGGGCCGAGGGACAAAGAAAGCATCGATTCATTGTCTCACAAACCCTAGTTTTCATATCGTCGAGTACTTTTCGGCTGAAACCTTCGAGATCTACTTGCCCTCTACTTCCGACTAAAACCCTAGTCTACAACCCGTAGGCATTGAAAAGTTAATCCCTTGTCAATTGGCGCCGACCATGGGGATTAGAGGCGTCAAGGATCTGATCTCGATGGCACGTTCAAGATCGTCGACTTTGTCAACAGCAAGCAACGCGATGGATCGAGGTAAACAGATCGAAACTGGTCATGTCGATTTTGTTCCTCACCCGCCCTCCCGTTTGGATGCATATGCGTATCTGGAGGAGCCTATAGAGATGACGTTCGGAAGGTTCCACTTTCGCGTCGAGAAAGAGGGAGCGTATCGTCTTGAAATTCCGATCTCGTCGGGATTATCGGCGGTCGATTCCGATTTTTCGAACTCAACATCGTCAATTGAGTCAGACGAAGAGGATACTTCATCGCCACGCTTCGTCAGCACCAGGGCAAGCGAAAAGCTCGCCAAGATCTTCAGCGACATGTCCTTCGAGTCATCTGCAGACTCAGATATAAGCGATGACTCGAGTAGCTTCGACAGCTTTAACTTCATCGACAGATCCACTACCGTTGGCAAGGTCTTCACCAATCTCTATGATGGTGTCACCAAACCCAGCAAAGATCTGAATACAAAATATCATCAGATTTATGCCATCGGAGAAACAAGTCACGATCAGAAGGAGACATCAGAGGCTTTCGACGAGTTGGGAAATCCATACGTCGATCCCTCCGACCTAAGGTGAGGTTTAGGAAATAAATATGTCGGGCCTACACCACGTGTTAGAGTTCAACTTCCACAAGCAGCATGGGATAGAGCCGCAAGAGCTATGGATGGTTCAGAACCAATGTCCACAACCGCTACGACAGAAGAGTTGCAAGCATATCAATATAGGCTCGCTCGAGCTGGGAGAGAATTGGAAAAACAGACAGCTGCTCTGAACAGGAGAATGGAGGCAGCTTCCGCATCAAGCAGGCGAAGGGCGGAGTTAAGTCGACATTCAGGAACTTTGGGAGATAGCCACAGGGAAGCTCGGAACAGAGCAAGATCTAGGCTACAAAACATACCTGAGGCTGATAGGGAGAACTTGGTTCAAAACCTCGACATGTCCTTTATGTCAATAGACACGAGAGGGAACATTATCCCTAAGACACCGGAAGGTGGGTATATGGCGACGCAAGCCTTTATCCTCGCATCCAAGCCACCTCCTGGAGATCCAAGAGAAGCATTGTACAATATGGCTATGGCAGGAGTTGGGGCCATGGGAACAGCGTTTGTAACAACGCCTCCCGAAGGATCAGCAAGGCAAAATAGTCCACGACCTGCGGCAGCAGCACCAGCTCCCGAGAGAACAGGTGGAGCAAGAGACACAGCAACGCAAGCAAGGGTGGACAGAGCACGACAACATAGAAGGGAACATCAGCACTCCCCAGAGATAGATGACGAGGATATGTGTGGGCTGCCGTGCTTCACAAGGAGGGTCCGAAAAACTCGAGTTCCTTCGGGGTTCAAATTACCCGATAACTTCAAAAAATTCGACGGTCTGCAAGATCCAGATGATTGGCTAGTTGATTATCTCGAGACGGTGAAGCTGATAGGAGGAACCAAAGCAACAGCCATGCAGAGCATCCAAGTACACCTGAGTGGAGCTGCGCGATCTTGGATAAAGAAGCTTCCTCCAGGTTCTATCGACAGTTGGGATAGCTTCGAGGATGTGTGAAGGAGATATGCCCTAGAGGCAATAATAAAGTGGTTATTATTTATATCTTTATGTTTATGATAAATGTTTATATATCATGCTATAATTGTATTAACCGAAACATTAGTACATGTGTGATATGTAGACAACAAGAAGTCCCTAGTATGCCTCTTAAACTAGCTTGTTGATTAATGGATGATTAGTTTCATAATCATGAACATTGGATGTTATTAATAACAAGGTTATATCATTATATGAATGATGTAATGGACACACCCAATTAAGCGTAGCATAAGATCTCGTCATTAAGTTATTTGCTATAAGCTTTCGATACATAGTTACCTAGTCCTTATGACCATGAGATCATGTAAATCACTTATACCGGAAAGGTACTTTGATTACACCAAACACCACTGCGTAAATGGGTGGCTATAAAGGTGGGATTAAGTATCCGGAAAGTATGAGTTGAGGCATATGGATCAACAGTGGGATTTGTCCATCCCGATGACGGATAGATATACTCTGGGCCCTCTCGGTGGAATGTCGTCTAATGTCTTGCAAGCATATGAATAAGTTCATAAGAGACCACATACCACGGTACGAGTAAAGAGTACTTGTCAGGAGACGAGGTTGAACAAAGGTATAGAGTGATACCGAAGATCAAACCTCGGACAAGTAAAATATCGCGTGACAAAGGGAATTGGTATTGTATGTGAATGGTTCATTCGATCACTAAAGTCATCGTTGAATATGTGGGAGCCATTATGGATCTCCAGATCCCGCTATTGGTTATTGGTCGGAGTGAGTACTCAACCATGTCCGCATAGTTCACGAACCGTAGGGTGACACACTTAAAGTTGGATGTTGAAATGGTAGTACTTGAATAAGGAATGGAGTTCGAATATTTGTTCGGAGTCCCGGATGAGATCCCGGACATCACGAGGAGTTCCGGAATGGTCCGGAGAATAAGATTCATATATAGGATGTCATTTTATGTGAATTAAAATGTCGCGGAAGGTTCTATGGAAGGTTCTAGAAGGTTCTAGAAAAGTTCGAAAGAAACCACCAAGGAAGGTGGAGTCCACATGGGATTCCACCTCCATGGCCGGCCAACCCTAGTGGGGGAGGAGTCCCAAGTGGACTCCCCCTTAGGGGGCCGGACACCCCCCCATATGGGAGGTGGAACTCCCACATCTAGTTGGAGTCCTAGCTTGGCTAGGTTTCCCCTCCATATGGAAGGTTTTTGGTTCGGGTCTTATTCGAAGACTTGGAGACCAACTCTTGGGGATCCACCTATATAATGAGGGGCCAAGGGAGGGGGCCGGCCACCCCAAGACCACAAGCTGGCCGCCCCCCTTGAAGTGGCCGGCCACCCCCTCCCAAACCCTAGCCGCCCCCTCTCCTCCATATCTCCCGCGTAGCTTTAGCGAAGCTCCGCCGGAGTTCTCCACCACCACCGACACCACGCTGTCGTGCTGTCAGATTCAAGAGGAGCTACTACTTCCACTGCCCGCTGGAACGGGGAGGTGGACGTCGTCTTCATCAACAACCGAACGTGTGACCGAGTACGGAGGTGCTGCCCGTTCATGGCGCCGGAACCGATCGTGATCAAGATCTTCTACGCGCTTTTGCAAGCGGCAAGTGAACGTCTACCGCAGCAACAAGAGCCTCATCTTGTAGGCTTTGGAATCTCTTCAAGGGTGAGACTCGATACCCCCTCGTTGCTACCGTCTTCTAGATTGCATCTTGGCTTGGATTGTGTGTTCGCGGTAGGAAATTTTTTGTTTTCTATGCAATGTTATCCTACAGTGGTATCAGAGCCGTGTCTATGCATAGATGGTTGCACGAGTAGAACACAATGGTTTTGTGGGCGTTGATGCTCTTGTTATCTTTAGTTTGAGTACTTTGCATCTTTGTGGCATAGTGGGATGAAGCGGCTCGGACTAACTTTACATGACCGCGTTCATGAGACTTGTTCCTCGTTCGACATGCAACTTGTATTGCATAAGAGGCTTTGCGGGTGTCTGTCTCTCCTACTATAGTGAAGATTCAATTTACTCTTCTATTGAAAACATTAGTATCAATGTTGTGGTTCATGTTCGTAGGTAGATTAGATCTCTCTCGAAAACCCTAAACCACGTAAAATATGCAAACCAAATTAGAGACGTCTAACTTGTTTTTGCAGGGTTTGGTGATGTGATATGGCCATAATGTGATGATGAATATGTATGGGATGATCATTATTGTATTGTGGCAACCGGCAGGAGCCTTATGGTTGTCTTTAAATTTCATGTTGAGTAGTATTTCAAAGTAGTTGTAATAGTTGCTACATGGAGGACAATCATGAAGACGGCGCCATTGACCTTGACGCTACGCCGACGATGATGGAGATCATGCCCGAAGATGATGGAGATCATGTCCGTGCTTTGGAGATGAAGATCAAAGGCGCAAAGACAAAAGGGCCATATCATATCACATATGAACTGCATGTGATGTTAATCCTTTTATGCATCTTATTTTGCTTAGATCGCGACGGTAGCATTATAAGATGATCCCTCACTAAAATCTCAAGATAATAAAGTGTTCATCCTTAGTAGCACCGTTACCAAGTCTTGTCGTTTCGAAGCATCTCGTGATGATCGGGTGTGATAGATTCAATAAGTACATACAACGGGTGCAAGACAGTTTTGCACATGCGGATACTGAGGTGGCCTTGACGAGCCTAGCATGTACAGACATGGTCTCGGAACACGTGATACCGAAAGGTAGAGCATGAATCATATGGTTGATATGATGAACACTTTGAGTGTTCGCCATTGAAATCACACCTTTTCTCGTGATGATCGGGTTTAGGTGCGGTGGATTTGGTTCGTGTGATCACTAAGACAATGTGAGGGATATTGTTTTGAGTGGGAGTTCACCTAGATTTTTAATTATGTTGAATTAAAATTTGAACTCAATTTGTCATAAACTTAGTCTAAACTTTTGCAAATATATGTTGTAGAGATGGCGTCCCCAATCAATTTTAATCAGTTCCTAGAGAAAGAGAAACTTAAGAGCAACGGTAGCAACTTCACCGACTGGTTTCATCATGTGAGGATCTTCCTCTCTGGCGGAAATCTGCAATATGTGCTTGATGCACCGCTAGGTGACCCTCCTGCAGAAACTGAAACCGATGAAGTAAAAGCTGTTTACGAGACTCGGAAAATTCGGTACTCTCAAGTTCAGTGTGCCATCCTGTGCAGTCTGGAATCCGATCTTCAAGAACGTTTTGAGCACCACGATCCTCATGAGTTGATGAAAGAGCTGAAAGCTATTTTTGAGACTCATGTGGCCGTGGAATGCTATGAAGCATCGAAACAATTCTTCAGCTGCATGATGGAAGAAGGCAGCTCCGTTAGTGAGCACATGCTCGCCATGACCGGGCATGCGAAGAAACTCAGTGACTTGGGAATAGTGATTCCTAACAGACTGGGGATTAATCGTGTCCTTCAATCACTGCCACCAAGTTACAAGAACTTCGTGATGAACTACAATATGCAGAACATGAACAAGGAGTTACCTGAACTCTTTGGCATGCTAAAAGCTGCTGAGATTGAGATCAAGAAAGAGCACCAAGTGTTGATGGTCAACAAGACCACCAGTTTCAAGAAACAGGGCAAGTCTAAGGGAAAATTCAAGAAGGGTGGCAAGAAAGCTGCCACGCCTCCTGTGAAACCTAAGAACGGCCCTAAGCCTGATGCTGAGTGCTATTACTGCAAGGAGAAGGGACACTGGAAGCGTAATTGCTCCAAGTATCTGGCTGATCTGAAGAGCGGCCTTGTCAAGAAGAAGAAAGAAGGTATATCTGATATACATGTTATAGATGTTCATTTCACTGGTTCTAGTTCTAGTACCTGGGTATTTGATACTGGTTCGGTTGCTCATATTTGTAACTTGAAACAGGAACTAAAGAATAAACGACAACTGCTGAAAAATGAAGTGACGATGCGCGTTGGAAACGGATCCAAGGTCAATGTGATCGCAGTCGGCACACTTCCTCTACATCTACCTTCGGGATTAGTTTTAAGCCTAAATAATTGTTATTATGTACCTGCGTTGAGCATGAACATTATATCTGGATCTTGTTTAATGCAAGACGGTTATTCATTCAAGTCTGAGAATAATGGTTGTTCTATTTTTATGAATAATATCTTTTATGGTCGAGCACCACAAAAGAATGGCTTATTTCTGTTAGATCTCGATAGTAGTGATACGCATATACATAACATTGATGCTAAGCGAATTAAATTAAATGATAATTCTACTTATATGTGGCACTGTCATCTTGGTCATATTGGAGTGAAACGCATGAAGAAACTCCATACTGATGGATTACTTGAATCACTTGACTTTGAGTCACTTGATAGATGCGAAGCATGTCTAATGGGAAAAATGACAAAGACTCCATTTTCTGGTATAATGGAGCGAGCTACTGACTTATTGGAAATCATACATACCGATGTGTGTGGACCAATGAGCGTAGCATCGCGCGGTGGTTATCGTTATGTTCTAACCTTCACAGATGATCTGAGTAGATATGGGTATATCTATTTCATGAAACATAAATCCGAAACTTTCGAGAAGTTTAAGGAATTTCAAAGTGAAGTAGAAAATCAACGTAACAAGAAGATTAAATTTCTACGATCTGGTCGTGGAGGTGAATATCTGAGTTATGAGTTTGGCATGCATTTAAAGAAATGCGGAATACTTTCACAATTGACACCGCCGGGAACACCTCAACGAAACGGTGTGTCCGAACGTCGTAATCGAACTCTCTTAGATATGGTTCGTTCTATGATGTCTCTTACTGATTTGCAGTTATCATTTTGGAGTTATGCATTAGAGACAGCCGCATTCACTTTAAATAGAGCACCATCAAAATCCGTAGAAACGACACCGTATGAATTATGGTTTAATAAGAAACCTAAGCTGTCGTTCCTGAAAGTTTGGGGTTGCGAAGCCTATGTAAAGAAGTTACAACCGGACAAGCTAGAACCCAAAGCGGAGAAATGCGTCTTCAGAGGATACCCTAAGGAAACTATAGGGTACACTTTCTATCACAGATCCGAAGGCAAAATCTTTGTTGCTAAGAACGGAACCTTTCTTGAGAAAGAATTTCTCACTAAAGAAGTGACTGGAAGAAAAGTAGAACTCGATGAGATTGATGAATCTATACTCGTTGATCAGAGTAGCGCAGTACCGGAAGTTGTACCTGTACCGCCTACACCGGCAACAGAGGAAGCTAATGATAATGATCATGAAACTTCGAACGAGGAAACTACTGAACCTCGCAGATCGACAAGGGAACGTACCACTCCTGATTGGTATGATCCTTGTCTAAATGTCATGATTGTGGATAACAATGATGAGGACCCTGCGACGTATGAAGAAGCGATGATGAGCCCAGATTCCAACAAATGGCAAGAAGCCATGAAATCCGAAATGGGATCCATGTATGATAACAAAGTATGGACTTTGGTAGACTTACCTAATAGCCGAAAGGCTGTCGAGAATAAATGGATCTTCAAGAGAAAAACAGATGCTGATGGTAATATTACTGTCTATAAAGCTCGACTTGTCGCAAAGGGTTTCCAACAAATTCAAGGAGTTGACTACGATGAGACTTTCTCACCTGTAGCGAAGCTAAAATCTGTGAGGATTTTGTTAGCGATAGCTGCATTTTTCGATTATGAGATTTGGCAGATGGATGTCAAAACGACGTTCCTTAATGGAGACATTGAGGAAGAGTTGTATATGGTACAACCCAAAGGTTTTGTCGATCCTAAAAAAGCTGACAAAGTATGCAAACTTCAGCATTCAATCTATGGACTGAAGCAAGCATCGAGAAGTTGGAACCGGTGCTTTGATAAGGTGATCAAAGACTTCGGGTTTATACAGTGTCATGGAGAGGCCTGTATTTACAAGAAAGTGAGTGGGAGCTCTGTAGCATTCCTGATATTATATGTAGATGACATATTGTTGATCGGGAATGATATAGAACTATTAAGCAGTGTTAAAGGTTATTTGAATAATAGTTTTTCAATGAAAGACCTTGGTGAAGCATCGTATATATTAGGCATCAAGATTTATAGAGATAGATCAAGACGCCTAATAGGGCTATCACAGAGTACATATCTGGACAAGATTCTAAAGAAGTTTAGAATGGACGAAAGTAAGAAAGGGTTCTTACATATGTTACCAGGCAAAGTCTTGAGTAAGACTCAAGGACCGGCTACAGCAGAAGAAAGAGAAAGGATGAGTAAAATCCCCTATGCCTCGGCAGTAGGATCTATCATGTATGCCATGCTATGTACTAGACCGGATATAGCACATGCTGTTAGTTTGACTAGCAGATATCAAAGTGATCCAGGAATGGAACACTGGACAGCGGTCAAGAATATCCTGAAGTACTTGAAAAGAACCAAGAGCTCGTTGTAAGTGGTTACACCGATGCAAGTTGGAACACTGATCCTGATGACTCTAAGTCACAATCTGGGTACGTGTTTATATTGAATGGTGCTGCAGTAAGCTGGGCAAGCTCGAAGCAGTGCACGGTGGCGAAGTCTTCAACAAAATCAGATTACATAGCGGCTTCAGAGGCTTCATCAGAAGCGGTATGGATGAAGAGGTTCATTGTAGAGCTCAGTGTGGTTCCTAGTGCATTGGACCCATTAATCATTTACTGTGATAACATGGGTGCCATCGCCAATGCACAAGAGCCAAGGTCACACAAGAGGCTGAAGCATATCAAGCTGCGTTACCACTCGATTCGCGAGTACATCTAAGATGGAGAAGTAAAGATTTGCAAAGTACACACTGATCTGAATGTAGCAGATCCGTTGACTAAAGCTCTCCCTAGGGCAAAGCATGACCAACACCAGAATGCCATGGGTGTTAGGTATATTACAATGTAATCTAGATTATTGACTCTAGTGCAAGTGGGAGACTGAAGGAGATATGCCCTAGAGGCAATAATAAAGTGGTTATTATTTATATCTTTATGTTTATGATAAATGTTTATATATCATGCTATAATTGTATTAACCGAAACATTAGTACATGTGTGATATGTAGACAACAAGAAGTCCCTAGTATGCCTCTTAAACTAGCTTGTTGATTAATGGATGATTAGTTTCATAATCATGAACATTGGATGTTATTAATAACAAGGTTATATCATTATATGAATGATGTAATGGACACACCCAATTAAGCGTAGCATAAGATCTCGTCATTAAGTTATTTGCTATAAGCTTTCGATACATAGTTACCTAGTCCTTATGACCATGAGATCATGTAAATCACTTATACCGGAAAGGTACTTTGATTACACCAAACACCACTGCGTAAATGGGTGGCTATAAAGGTGGGATTAAGTATCCGGAAAGTATGAGTTGAGGCATATGGATCAACAGTGGGATTTGTCCATCCCGATGACGGATAGATATACTCTGGGCCCTCTCGGTGGAATGTCGTCTAATGTCTTGCAAGCATATGAATAAGTTCATAAGAGACCACATACCACGGTACGAGTAAAGAGTACTTGTCAGGAGACGAGGTTGAACAAAGGTATAGAGTGATACCGAAGATCAAACCTCGGACAAGTAAAATATCGCGTGACAAAGGGAATTGGTATTGTATGTGAATGGTTCATTCGATCACTAAAGTCATCGTTGAATATGTGGGAGCCATTATGGATCTCCAGATCCCGCTATTGGTTATTGGTCGGAGTGAGTACTCAACCATGTCCGCATAGTTCACGAACCGTAGGGTGATACACTTAAAGTTGGATGTTGAAATGGTAGTACTTGAATATGGAATGGAGTTCGAATATTTGTTCGGAGTCCCGGATGAGATCCCGGACATCACGAGGAGTTCCGGAATGGTCCGGAGAATAAGATTCATATATAGGATGTCATTTTATGTGAATTAAAATGTCGCGGAAGGTTCTATGGAAGGTTCTAGAAGGTTCTAGAAAAGTCCGAAAGAAACCACCAAGGAAGGTGGAGTCCACATGGGATTCCACCTCCATGGCCGGCCAACCCTAGTGGGGGAGGAGTCCCAAGTGGGCTCCCCCTTAGGGGCCGGCCACCCCCCCATATGGGAGGTGGAACTCCCACCTCTAGTGGGAGTCCTAGCTTGGCTAGGTTTCCCCTCCATATGGAAGGTTTTTGGTTCGGGTCTTATTCGAAGACTTGGAGACCAACTCTTGGGGATCCACCTATATAATGAGGGGCCAAGGGAGGGGGCCGGCCACCCCAAGACCACAAGCTGGCCGCCCCCCTTGAATTGGCCGGCCACCCCCTCCCAAACCCTAGCCGCCCCCTCTCCTCCATATCTCCCGCGTAGCTTTAGCGAAGCTCCGCCGGAGTTCTCCACCGCCACCGACACCACGCTGTCGTGCTGTTGGATTCAAGAGGAGCTACTACTTCCGCTGCCCGCTGGAATGGGGAGGTGGACGTCGTCTTCATCAACAACCGAACGTGTGACCGAGTACGGAGGTGCTGCCCGTTCGTGGCGCCGGAACCGATCGTGATCAAGATCTTCTACGCGCTTTTGCAAGCGGCAAGTGAACGTCTACCGCAGCAACAAGAGCCTCATCTTGTAGGCTTTGGAATCTCTTCAAGGGTGAGACTCGATACCCCCTCGTTGCTACCGTCTTCTAGATTGCATCTTGGCTTGGATTGCATGTTCGCGGTAGGAAAATTTTTGTTTTCTATGCAACGTTATCCTACAATGTGTTCGTCAAGAATTTTCGATCCACCTGCAAAAAACCTGCGTTGTTAGAAGAGTTGAGAGCGTGTCGACAAAAGCAGGATGAATCAATGAGAAAGTATATCCAAAGGTGGAATGTCATTAAAAACTCGGCAGAGAACATATCTGACGAGAGAGCGATAGACGCATTTGTCGCAGGAATCCGACGAGGAGATTTTGTCGAGGACTTGGGGAGAACCAACCCAAAGATAGTATCCGCATTGATGGAGATAGCAAACAGATGGGCAGATGGAGAAGATGTTGTTCACAACAAACGGCATAGGTCACCAGAGGACGACCGTAGTCGTAATTATCAAAATAGACGTCGATTTTCTCGGCAATTCTCGAATTACGATGCTCCTGGCCAAATTTCGGCTGGATTTCAAGCAAGTGCTGGAGGAAGCAATAGAGATGATTATCAAAGGAGCAATGAGAAGCGAGGCGACAATAGAGATTACTCCCGAAACAATAGGCAAAATAATGGACCAAGGTTCTAGAGACCTTTCGTGTCTCCCGAGGATATGATGAACGGGCCGTGTCAGATGCACTTTTATCTCGACAGCAACGGGAAGAGACAGTCAGGACACTTGCAGAAGGACTGTCGAAATTTTCAGGCAATGCTAAGGTATGCAGGGTAAGCCAATGCTCAGGCGACAAATAGAAACCCTCAAGGGCCCAGGAGTGAGATCCACTTGCCACCTCCTCCCGCAATTACGGACGAAAATCGACACCAGCTCAGAATAGCGGCAGCACCACAACCACCTCCATATGTGCATCCCAATTCCAACGGAGCGGTCTCGATGATTCAGAAGGGCAGGCCGTCCAATAGAGCTCAGAAAGTAATCTCGCGACAAGTGTTCATGGCAGAGAAGATGCCTCCACCAACGATTGAGTACTTAAATTGGTCAGGGCAAGACATTGGCTTCACAATAGCTGATCAACCGCAGCAAGTTCCTCGACCAGGGCAGTCAGCACTTATCTTACCAGCAGTAATCGCAGGATTTGACGTATCTCGAGTATTCATAGATGGAGGCAGCAGTCTAAACCTTATGTACGCAGACACACTAAGGAAGATGAACATATCTCTAGCAAATCTGAAACCAACTGATACACGGTTCCATGGCATCACGCCAGAGAAGCCGAGTTATCCGTTGGGGAAGATCAATCTCGACGTTCAGTTTGGGACCCGAGAAAACTACAGAATAGAGAGGCCGGAGTTTGAAGTCGTGGATTTCCCATCACAGTATCACGCCTTGTTGGGACGACCAGCATATGCCAGGTTTATGGCGGTACCACATTACACATACTTGTTATGGAGGATGCCTGGACCTAAGGGGCCAATCACAGTCAAAGGAAGCTTCGTGTTAGCTGATAAATGTGACAAGGATTTTCATCGATTGTCAGAAACCTTCGGGATGCAAGTAGAATACATGGCGCCAAGGCTCACGACTGATTATGATGTGCTGCCAGATGTAGGAAGGACTAACAAGGAATCAACATTTAATACTGCGAAAAATTCCAAGGAGGTGCAGATTCACCCGACAGATCCGAAGAAGACGACGTCCATCGCGACAGACATGGACCTCGCATAGGAAAGCGCGCTCGTCGAGTTCCTCCATGAGCACTGGAAAATCTTCGCATGGTGTCCAGCTGACATGCCAGGAGTACCCAGGGAACTTGCCGAGCACCACCTAAACTTGGATCCGATTGCGAGACCAATTAAACAACCTTTGCGGCGTTTTTCGGAGCCAAACCGCAAAGCTATGCTATCAGAGATTGATCGACTAAGAGAAGCTGGTTTCATTAAGGAGCTGCATACAGAGGCCACGTGGGTAGCAAACCCAGTGTTGGTTCCGAAGAAAAACACTAAAGTCCTTCACATGTGTGTCGACTTTACGTGTCTCAACAAACATTGTCCAAAGGATCACTTTCCCCTCCCGAGGATCGATCAAATTATTGACTCCACGGCAAGATGTGAACGTCTTTCCTTCCTGGATGCATACTCTGGTTATAACCAGATCAGATTGAAAGAAGAGGACGAGGTCAAAACAGCATTCATTACACCTTACGGCGTGTTTTGCTATAAAACAATGCCTTTTGGTCTGAAAAACGCGGGAGCAACATATCAGAGGATGATGCAGAAGTGCTTAGCAACACAGATTGGGAAAAACGTACAAGTATACATTGATGATGTCATCATAACGTCAAAAAAGGGGGCAACGCTAATCGAGGACTTGAAGGAAACTTTCGACAACCTCGACAAGTTCTGCCTCAAGCTGAACCCAACGAAGTGTTCTTTCGGTGTCCCTGCAGGAGAACTTCTCGGGTTCCTAGTCTCAGCAAGAGGGATTGAAGCTAATCCCGAAAAAATCCAAGCTATCGCAACAATGAGGAAGCCAACAAAGTTGACAGAAATACAACAGTTAACTGGGCGAGTCGCAGCTTTAAGCAGATTCGTCGCCAGGCTGGGAGAAAAGGCGTTACCGTTCTACGCTCTAATCAAGCAAGGAGAGAAGTTCCAGTGGAACGAAGAGGCAGATAGAGCCTTCGAGGATCTTAAACGCACAATTTTGACACCACCAATCTTGGTGGCACCGAAACAGAAGGAACCCCTCCTGTTATACATTGCAGCCACACCTCAGGTGGTCAGCACGGTGCTAGTTGTCGAAAGAGAGGAAGAAGGAAAACTCCATGGAGTGCAGAGGCCGGTATATTTCATCAGTGAAGTTTTATCGCCTTCAAAACAGCGGTACCCGCAGTACCAGAAGCTAGCATATGGAGTGATCACAACCGCAAGGAAATTGCGGCACTATTTTTCGGCACACCCGATAATAGTGGTCAATGAAGCACCTCTATCAAATATACTAAACAATCCAGAAGCTACAGGTCGTGTCTCCCTTTGGGGAATAGAACTTTCTCCTCGGGACATCACGTATGAAAAAAGAAAAGCAATAAAGTCGCAAATTCTGCCAGATTTTATCGCAGAGTGGATGGAGCTGCAAAACACAGGACCCCCGGATTTATCGAGAACTTGGACTATGAACTTTGACGGGTCCAAGTGGGTAGAAGGAGCTGGAGCAGGCGTGATACTTATATCACCTGAAGGCGACAAACTGAAGTATGTCTTACGGATGACGTTCCCAAACGCATCTAACAATGAGGCAGAATATGAAGCTCTTATACACAGGATGAAGATGGCGAAAGCTTGTGGTGCAACTCGATTAAAAATCTTTGGCGACTCACAATTGGTGGCTCAGCAAGTCATGAACCAGTGTGACGCAGTCAATGATAGCATGGCGGCATAAAAGGAAGTGTACAATGAGCTCGAGAAGTTATTTGATGGATGCGAAGTAAATCACATCAGCAGGCTGAGCAATGATGAAGCCGATGTTCTCGCAAACATCGGATCGCAGTGCCTCGCAATTCCACCAGGTGTGTTTTGGGAAGAGATAACCGAGAGATCCACAAAGCCAAACAAGGTGCAGAAGAAGCCGAAGGAGGAGAAAACCTCGACGGCTCCCAAGGAAGCACCAGAAGAAGAAGAGGACCAGGAGCTAGTGATGATGGTATAGGTCCCATGGATGCAAGCGTACATATCATACATCTTAAGGAAAGAAATACCCGACGACCCAGTTGAAGCAAGGTGAGTTATTCGACGATCCAAAGACTTTACAGTGGTCAAAGGGGAGTTGTACAAACGCAGTATTTCGGGTGTGTTACAAAGGTGCGTCACACCCGAAGAAGGAAGGATAATCTTGAAAGATGTACACGAGGGAATATGTGGTCATCACGCGAGCAGTCGAGCTATCGCGGCCAAGGTTTTTCGGGCTGGATTTTACTGGTTGACAGCAATCGAGGACGCGAAGGAGATAGTACAAACTTGTGACGCGTGCCAGAGATTTGCCGCAAAACCTCACTCTCCGGCAGCGGAACTAATGCCAATACCATTGTCTTGGCCCTTTGCTCAATGGGGTCTCGATATGGTGGGAAAGTTACACAAGGCCTCGCCAGGAGGATACGAGTATATGCTCGTCGCTGTCGACAAATTCACCAAGTGGATAGAAGCAAAGCCGATAAATTCACCAGATGCAGCGTCAGCAATAAAGTTCGTGAAAAGCATTGTTTTTCGGTTTGGAGTACCTCATAGCATTGTCACGGACAATGGCAGTAACTTTACATCCAAGGAATTCAAGGCATACTGCGCAGAAGTAGGCATCAAATTGCACTTCGCGTCAGTCGGGCACCCGCAAACCAATGGTCAAGTCGATAAAGCCAATGGTATCATCTGCAATGGTATCAAGAAGTGCCTGTTAAGACCGCTGGAAAAAGCTCGACATACTTGGCCACAAGAGTTGCCAAGTGTATTGTGGAGTATTCGAACAACGCCAAATACAGCGACACAGGAAACCCCGTTTTTTCTGGTCCATGGAGCTGAGGCAGTACTACCGATAGAAATAGAGCATGACTCCCCAAGAGTCACAGAGTATGATGAAGAGACTTCCAGAAGAGCATTAGAGGACGATGTCGATGCACTCGACGAAGCTCGAGATGAAGTACTTTCACGGGTCACCAAGTACTAGCAAGACTTGAAAAACTACCACAGTCGACGATTGCGGCCAAGGTCTTTTCAGGTCGGAGATTTAGTTCTACGGCTCAATCAAAACAGTACTGAAAAACTCGAGTCGCCATGGCTTGGCCCTTACATCGTCACGGAAGTAATCGAAGGAGGAGCATACAGGATCAAGGACAAGAAGACAGGAATTCCCGAGAAAAACCCCTGGAACGTGGCGCAACTCAGGCGGTTCTACGCTTAGAGTCGAAATATAGTCCTCCTTTGTAAAAATACAATGTACTGAAACGCCCGGGAGTTTTCAGACGCACTCTTTTCCTTTTCAGGGCACCGAGTGGGGCTGAAAAGGTTTTTAATGAGGCGGGCTCGCTGTGATGCAATATAGTAAAAGATATTGGTGGTATACATCTTTCTTCGTCGACAGGCTCGGGGGCTCATAACCCATGACAACAAAATATATATATATACTCTCGCAAAATAGAAAATTCATCGACATGAAAAAATAAACCTGAGCTCCGGCCAAAGGCTCGGGGGCTTCACAATATAGAGTACACTTTACAATATAGACAACTTCATCGTCAAGAAGAATTCGACACAAGAAATATATGACTTCTCGCAATATAGTACAACTCAGTTGATACCTAATATACTATCTATGGATAGACCTTTGTTATTTGCATCAGTTGTCGTGTGTTCAGCATAGCTCCCTTTGACAAAGAATTCAGAGTCCATCCGAAGAAGTTCGTCCATCATTTCTTCGGCTATAGGAGTCACAACATCATTGATTTTGTCGATGTTCCTTTTTCGCTTCGACTGCTTGGCTAGACATTTGGCGACAATCTTCGTCAGATCCAATTTTCGGTAGCAGATCTGTATCATAATCATGGCAAATCTTGCTCCAGCAGATAGTTGAGCTCGCACAAAGTTATTGATACGAGGGGCATCCCGAAATTTTTCCATCAGACCAAGAAGAGTGTCCGGTATCTCGTTTCGAGGAAACATTGTACTATAAACCAAGGACAAGGTTCTGGTACAGAAATCGAGGAACTCACGAACCTGACAGGCGCGGTCTTGAAATCTGACAATCTGTCGGGTGCGTTCTGGAGTGGCCCAGAACAGAGAACCATGGTCAAGTGAAAGGTTAACCAGGAGATTTGTCCTTGCGTCTACCCTTTGGTCCTCGGCAGCAGTGTCTAGAAAGAAACCTATATGGCGACAGCACAAGAATTTCAAAGGAGGAAACAACGAAAAAACAGAAGAAGTCTTGGTTTGCAAAAGCATACCTGACATATCCAAACTGGCTTCATTCATCAACTCGAGCATAAATTCTCTCGAGTGCTAGCCTTTGCAGCTTCAGAAATGGCGGCTTCCTTGGCAGCTATGGCTTCCTGAGCCTGCTGCAGTGCAACTTTCTCTTTTTCGGATGACTTTCGAGATTGCTCCATCATCACAAGTGTTTGCTTCTTCGCATACTAAAGTTGTTGACGAAGTTCCTCCAATTCCTGCGTTGAACCCTTGCTCGAGGAATCTTCACCAAATTCACTATCAATAGGCTTTTTCTTCGAGCGAGAAGAAGTAGGAAAAACATCGGAGGGACGAGGAGTTGAAGTGTAGTTATCAAATATCAACTGAAAACAAAAGGTTCGACATAAATCATCAAGAAAAATAGAATTCCATTGATTCTCAGAATATTTACAAGGTGTTACAATGGAGGACACCCTAGCGAGCTAGTGGGAGAAGTGTCGCCAATAGCTACTTTGGCGACAGCGTCAAAAGGAAAAAAGAAGAAGAAAAAGTAAGAAAGACAGGGTGGTCTACTTGACCTCCGGCTTCGATGATCTTGGAGCAGGAGCTGGCTTGCAACCGAGGAAAGCAAGGATGGGCTTGGAGTTAGGCTTGGCAGCCTTAATCAAGGATTGCCACTTCTTCGTCTCCATCTCCTTTACCTCGCCAACCTTAGCCCAGTTGACGTCCTGTTGGCTGTTAGCAATCAGAGCAATGGTGCCCTCGACACCAATCTTCAGGCCTTCTTGGCGAAGTTTAAGCCCAAGATCTTCTTGGGAGTTTGAAGTACTTGGCAAGATCCGTGAAAATCTTGGGCTCTTGTGTTTTCGGGAAGAAGTAAGGAAAAAGACGCGACAGACCTGCTCTGGCTTCAGCAAGGCCTTCGTGTGCTTCTTCTCCATGAAATTCCAGAAGGGAAAGCTCGTCAAGCAGCTCATCGCCTTCAGGACACTCCAAGTCGAAATCTTGATGTATTTTTCCTACAAAGAAGCAAAGTAAGGATTGTCAAAGATTGCTCAAGGATAAAAAGAACAACCCAAAAGAGTAGCAGAGGTTTGAGGCCTTACTGACAAAACGTCGACTTTGCAATTGCAAGCGACTAAGGATTTCAGCTTCACGAACAGCTTGCTCGGAGATGTTGTCGCTCAAGGCAGTTTCCGCGTCATGAAGTCTTTGTCGAAGATCTTCGACAGCGGCAGCATCTGCTTTAGCCTTCTTAGCATCCGCTTCAGCCTTCTTATGAGCCTTTTCACTTTGCTCCAGTTTACGAGCAAGTGCGTCAGCACGCTTGTTGGCTTCCATAAGGTTTTCTGACAAAATAGTCGATAGCAATCAAAATCGCGACAAGAAAAGAGGAAGAGGTCATTTGCCAGAAGAAATAACAGAATATTACCTTCGGCTTTTTTATCATAGTCGCGGTACCCGACAAATTGGGTACCGAGACGGATGAATTCCTTCATCGGAGGCTGACAAAGGAAAAAGAGAAGCAAGCATCAATAGAGTAAAAAAGCTCGATAACAAAAAGCAACAAAGAAGCAAACAACAAAGAGTCGATAGCATCGAAAAGTACTTTGCACAAAAGAGGAGAAGTGAGGAACTTACGTCATTTAGAGGAGGAGTCGTCGAGCCACCAGGTTGTAGGGTAGGCTCCGTGACTGATTCGACCCTTGCCCTCTTTGGCGAAGGGGCACGGGGGCTTGCAGGAGGAGTTGGGTGCTCGGTGTTTTGCTGAGGAGGCGAAGATTCATCTCCATCAGCTTGAGCTTCAGAAACAACTAAAGTACGCGACGTGCTCGTTCGAGCAGTCGCGTCAATAGGTTGATCTTCACCCTCGTCGCCGATGCAATAAAATGGCGACAATATAAGAGTCAACATAGACAAAAAACATCGAGAACAAAACAACAACGAACAGTAAGAACTTACGAGCTGACAAGGGCATCCTCGTAAGGATTGAAAGCTGCCTTCCTTTCAGAAGGACCAGCTTCTTCGGCTTTGGAGGTGCCGGAATCTTCGACTTCATCCCTTTTCCTCTTGTTCCTTGGAGAAACAACAGAAGGAAGGGAGTGTGTCGAGGCAGTGGCCTCAGACTCAGCTTCTTTTTCAGAGGAAGTCGCGGATTTGTGAGAACCCGCGACTTCACTCTCGGGGCGCGAGGTACCTTGGTTGTCATCATCGATAATGGTACGATCTTCAACTTCTCCACCCTCAGGAAGAGGAGGAAGAGAAGCAAGAACGGGGTGGTTCTGAGAAAAAGAAAGAGTGTCGATAAAAAAAGAAGTTATGCAAAAAAAAGCTAGCAAAATAGTAGTCGACAAATAATAAAACTCTAGAAGACAATATAGCAACTAAGAGGAAAAATTACCTCGGGAAGGGGATTGGCGCCACTATATGGCGTAATGCGGCAAGAAGATGGAATGGTATCCTTCTTGCTGAGTGATACGTCCAAAACGTATCTACTTTTCCGAACACTTTTGCTATTGTTTTGCCTCTAATTTGTGTATTTTGGATGCAACTAACACGGACTAACGCTGTTTTCAGCAGAACTGCTCTGGTGTCTCGTTTTTGTGCAGAAATCCAACTTTCGGGAAAATCCTCGGAATTTATGCAGAAGGCCCTATTTTCCCAGGAAACTAACGGAGCCAGAAGGACAATTGAGGTGGAGGCCCGAGGGCCCCACACCATAGGGTGGCGCGGCCCAGGGGGGGCCCGCGCGGCCCTGTGGTGTGGCCCCCTCGGCCGGCCTCCGACGCCCTCCTTCGGACTACTTATCGGCCTCGACCTAAAAACACACAGAAAGAAGTCGAAGTCGCCAGAAACCCTCCAGAACGCCGCCACATCGCGAAACTCCGTCGCGGGAGCCAGAAGTCTCCGTTCTGGCACTCCGCCGGGACGGGGAATTGGAGGAGATCATCGCCGCCATCACCGCCAACGCCTCTACATCAACCAGCAATGTTTCCCCCATCCATGTGTGAGTAATTCCCCCGCTGTAGGCCGAAGGGGATGGTAGGGATTGGATGAGATTGGTCATGTAATAGCATAAGATTGTTAGGGCATAGTGCCTAGTGTCCGTAATCGGTACTTTGATGATATTGTTGCAACTTGTTATGCTTAATGCTTGTCACTAGGGCCCGAGTGCCATGATCTCAGATCTGAACATGTTATTGTTTCATCATGATATTCATTGTTTATGGTCTTACCTATAAGTTGTATACACATGTCGCTGTCCGGAACCGATGGCCCCGAAGTGACAGAAATCGGGACAACCGGAGGGAATGGTAGCGATGTGAGGATCACATGTGTTCACGGAATGTTAATGCTTTGCTCCGGTACTTTATTAAAAGGAGTACCTTAATATCCAGTAGTTTCCCTTGAGGCCCGGCTGCCACCGGCTGGTAGGACAAAAGATGTTGTGCAAGTTTCTCATTGCGAGCACGCACGACTATATATGGAACACATGCCTATTGATTGCTTTGTACTTGGACACCGTTTTATTATTATCTGCAAATGCCCTGCTATGATTGTTACATGAGTTTCTCTCATCCATGCAACGCCCGTCATCCGTCCCCGTGCCTACAGTATTTTAATCCTGCTGTTTACTAAAATCACTATTGCTGTCTCTGTTACTCTGCTGCTGTTATTTCACTATCGCTATCGCTATAAAACTGTTACTATCGATAAACTCTTGCGAGCAAGTCTGTTTCAGTGCAGCTGAATTGACAACTCCGTTGTTAAGGCTTCCAAGTGTTCTTTGTCTCCCCTTGTGTCGAATCAATAAATTGGGTTTTACTTCCCTCGAAGACTGTTGCGATCCCCTATACTTGTGGGTCATCAAGACTATTTTCTGGCGCCGTTGCCGGGGAGCATAGCTTTATTTGGAAGTTCACTTGGATTAATATTGTTCGCTGAAAATTCTCCATCATGGGTAAACCTCGCGATACTAAGATCGCCATATTACCATCCACTACAAGAAAAGGTACAATTCTGAATACCTCTGCTGCTCTTGATTCACCATCTGTGATTGATAAACTTGTTTCACCGCCACATGCTTCGCATGCGGGTACGTCAGCTGAATCTAAAAACTCTCATAATATTGATAATGTTTCTGCTGTGCTTGATGATAGTGGTTCATTGGGATCTTTTCTAGATGCTACAATTGCTAGGTCTAGACAAATTGAAAATACTGAAACTCCTAATGCTACTACACCTGTTAGTTCACCTGAACTTGATTATTTTAGTGATGATCCTGATGAAGATTATGTGGAGCTTAATGATGATTTTATTGAAAAATGCAATGCTACTACTGATGCAAGAAAAATTAAAAAGTTGCTTGCAGAACATGCTGTTAGATATAAACTGTCTCTTGATCCTAAGTTTGCCACATCTCCTATAAACATTAGGGATAAAGATTATGATTTTTCTCTTGATCTATCTCATATAGCTATTGTTGAGAAAACACCCTTTTGTGGTACTGAAAAAGAAAGTGCTGTTGAACACATGACTGAGCTATCTACTCTAAGTAGCTTGTTTTCTGATGATGTCAAGATGCGTACTTACTTTGTTGCTAAAATCTTTCCATTCTCATTAAAGGATGACGCTAAAACTTGGTATAATAATTTGCCACCAAATTCTATTAAAAGTCCGAAAGAATTGCTTGATGTTTTCTTCCGCAAATACTTTCCTGCTAGTGCTCAACATATTGCCTTGCAGAGAATTTATAATTTTGACCAGGGAGATGAAGAGAAATTGCCTGAGGCTTGGGCGAGATTTTGCTCTCTTATTAGAGCTCGACCTGAGCATGATCTGGAAAAGCATGATTTACTTGATATATTTTATAGTGGACTAACCATTGAGTCTAGGGCATACTTGGATAGTTGTGCTGGTTGTGTTTTCAGGAAAAGAACTCCAGACGACGCTGAAGAATTATTGGCTAAAATAAGCCGGAATCATGATGATTGGACTACGCCCAACCGACTCCAACTCCAATATTGAAGAAGAGGGGTTTAATTAAATTGAATGATGAAGATATGAGGGAAGCCAAGAAGTCTCTCAAGGAGAAAGGTATTAAATCTGAGGATGTGAAGAATCTACCTCCTATAGAAGATATATGTGAGATAATTCCCCCTTCATCAATGATTGAGGTAAACTCCCTTCAACGCTTTACTAGGGAAGATATTCCGTATTCAAAACCTCCTGCACAATGCTTAGATGAGTTTGATAATTATATTGTTAAGCAAGAAAATTTTAATATGAGAGTAGAGGATCATTTAATGGAAAATTCTCGAGCTATTAGTGAATTGCATGATATTGTGGAGAGAACCTCCAATGATGTTAAGATGCTTGTTAAACATTTTCATATGATTCAAACTCAAATTGATCAACTCACTAAAGTGCAAAATGACTTGTTAGGGAATAATTCTAAAGAGAAACATGCTTATGAAGTAACAACTAGAGGTGGTGTCTCTACCCAGGATCCTTTATATCCTGAAGGGCATCCCAAAAGAATTGAACAAGATTCTCAACGCATTGAACCTAGTGCTCATTCTAGGAAGAAAAAGAAGAAGAAACATAAAAATGTTGTAGAATCCTCTGAACCTGTTAATGATCCTAATAGTATTTCTATTTCTGATGCTGAAACTGAAAGTGGTAATGAACATGATAATGATAATGATAATGATAAGAATGATACTCCTGATAAAGAAGAGGTTGAAGAAGAACCTAAAAAGCATGCTAAAAATAAAAAGTACACTAAAGAAGATTTTATTGCTGAGAAACATGGTAATGAAAGAGAACCTTGGGTGCAAAAGCAAATGCCTTTTCCTGCTAAGAAACTAAAATCAAAGGAAGAAGAACACTATAATAAATTTTGTGATTGGATGAAACCTTTATTCTTGCAAATCCCTTTGACTGATGCTATTAAATTGCCTCCTTATTCAAAGTATATGAAAGATATTGTTACTAACAAAAGGAAAATCCCCAATGAGGAAATTTCCACTATGCTTGCTAATTACTCTTTCAATGGCAAAATTCCAAAGAAGTTGGGCGACCCAGGTATACCTACTATTCCTTGTTCTATTAAGAATAATTATGTTAAAACTACTCTATGTGACTTGGGAGCCGGTGTTAGTGTTATGCCTTTTTCTCTTTATAAGAGACTTTACTTAGATAAGTTGATACCTACTGATATATCTTTGCAAATGGCTGATAAATCTACTGCTATTCCTGTTGGTATATGTGAGAATGTTCCTGTTCAAGTTACTACTAACTGCTTGATATTAACTGATTTTGTTGTGTTGGAAATGCCTGAAGATGATAATATGTCTATTATTCTTGGGAGACCTTTTCTTAACACCGCAGGGGCTGTTATTGATTGCAATAAAGGAAAGGTTACTTTCAATGTTGATGATAAAGAGCATACCGTTTATTTTCCCAAGAGGATTGAGAAAGCGTGTGGAGTTAATACTATTTCTAATGTGAGAACCATCAAAGTGGGAACTATTGATTGTCCTATATATGAGCCTAAAGAAGAATATCAAACTCTTGTGATTGGATCCATATCAATACAATTCAAGGTAACATGATTGATTTGAGGTTTATTTCTTCTTATGCTATGTAAAATTTATTTGGTGGCAAGACTTGATCAACCTTGTTAACAAATACTTTTTATATGCATAGAGAGGGTAAACAACATCTCTTTCTTCCTCCACTTGCTCTAGTTGCTGTAGCACTTTTAATTTGCAAAGTTCCTTAGTTATTTGAAGATTTCAAAAAATTTCCTGGCCAGTAATAATAAACTAAATACCCAGAAATGTGCGTTTTTCAAAGTTTTCAAAAATTCACAAAAATTATACCGTTGGTCCTATTTTTCGACGAGGCACCTGGGAGCACCAGAGGATGACCTGTGGGGCACCAGAGGGCGCCAGACCACAGGCCGGCGCGGCCAAGGAGGTGGCCGCGCCACCATGTGGTGTGGGCCCCCCTTTGCCCCACTTTGTCATCTCTTTCTCCCAGCACCTTCTCTCTCCCGAAAAAACTCGTACCAAGTTCCTCTCACTCGCGTTTTTGCTCCAGAGCTCCAGATTTTTCGATCTCTTTGCTCAGCCCAGATTTCTGTCTGAAATTTGGCACATTTGCTCTTCGGTATGTGACTCCTCCACCCATCCAAGTAGAATTTCGTTTGGTTGAGTATATCTTGAATATTTTGCTGTTGTAGGTAACATGTTTAGTGAGCTTGCATGCTTGTTCTAAGTGGTAGAAACTAGTTTTGATGCATGATTAGTACTCTAGCAAGTTCCTATGGTAGTTTCCCTCAATTATATGTCACCAAATCAAATTTTTATATTGGTTGTTGAAATTTCAGAAAATGGAGTGGAATAGATATCACTTGAACCAGCAAGAATTGGAAGTCCAACAAGTTATGATAGTCAATCGTGAAGAGGGAGTATACCCCTCTTACTACCCGTGCGCGGATTTCATGAGAAGCGCGGGGATATTTGAAGATGTTCAAACTCTAATTTCTCGTGCAGGGCTGAGTGACTTTGTTGAAGGAGAGCCAAGACAATATGTAAAATTAACTATGTCTTTTGTGTAGGACTTCAAGTTCAATTGGTCGCGATCTAACCCCACGGTCCAGTATAAAATTTATAATAAAGCTGTCAACTTGCCATTTAGTGCTTTTTGTGCAGCAATTAGAATACCGCAATGGGGGTCGTGCGAGAAGATAAGGGGATCGCCGCAAGAACTCTCGGATCTCTACAAGATGATTTGCGATGGAAGGAGTTTCTCAGGTGATAGTGGTAAAATCACTAGTATTCAGCTCCCGGCTATCCGCTACTTTGCCTATTTTATTACCAAATGCGTTCTTGCTAAAAGGATTGGTGGTAAACTTTCTATCCCGGATTTGGCTTTTCTAGCTGCGGCACTGCAAAATAGTAGGGCTTATAATTTGGGGGCATTGATAGCCTATAGACTTGCTACTAACCGTGAGAAAGGTGGAATTTGTGGAGGTCTCATCGCCTCTCGTTTACTATCTTTTCATAATGTAGAACCTCATCATTTTGATATTCCATTCCCCATAGAAAAACTTGACCTAGCCTCTATGATTAAACATGAATTTGTTTCTGATTCCTCCAACTTGGGTAACCTGTATTACAAGATGATATTTTATAAGAAAGTCTGGAGAATAACTAAGAAAACTGAGAAATTAGTAAGATTGCCTGCGCCTGTTCTGTCTAACCTTGATTCCAGGGGAGATTGGTCGGTCACAGAAGGTGCACTGGATGCACACATAGAGAGAGGAGGCCATCATGCAAGAGACGACATAGAGGTCGAGGAGCACCTCGACTCATCATCCGATGCAGAAAGTTCCTCGCATCAACATGGTGGATATGCGGAGCCTCCACGCTTTTCTTCTGCACAGGAACTTTACTATGACTACTCCATGGACTACCCACCGGCGAGGAACAACGACCCTCGTTGGGGTTGAACTCCACTTAGGCCAAAAGCCTAAGCTTGGGGGGAGGTATAACGGCATCACTCATTCTTTGCATATTATGGTTGCTGGATACTTGTACATACTTGTTTTGTTCGTTTGAGTGGTTTCCTAATGAGAGGAAGATGATATTTGGGGAAGTGCTGCCTGAAAACAGATTCTGGAATGTTACCGTAAAAATTCTCAAAAATAGCCAGAGCGTCATTTTGAGCTGCCAATTTTTTTTCAGGTTCCCCAGGTTGTTATCTAACTTTCATTAGTTGAACACTTTTCGATCTGAGCAACGTAAGATTTTTGTAAAAATCGATTTCTGTACTGCTATCAGGTTTTGGCAGATTTCTGCCATCTCGCTTTTCTGTGTTTCTTTTAGTTTGCTATTTCTTGTTTTTGCTTTGTTTCTTCCCCAAAACACAAAAAGACCAAAAATATTTCTGTTGTTTCTCTTCACCATTTGTTTGCTTTGGTTTCTTGCATTTGTTTCACTTTATTTGCTATTGCTAGTTTGCTATAAGAAAACCCAAAAAGATTTTGCTTTGTTTGTTTGTTTCCTCTTGTTCTTGTTTCTAATTCGAAAACACCAAAAACATTTGCTGTTCTTCCTTGGTTTGTAAAGTTCTTTATGAGTTCAATGGTCTTTGGTGGCTGGAGCGTGGTTTTCATTTCATATTATCCAAGCTACACAAGTGAAAAGGCAATAATGACGATCTACGACAATCTGATTGTGGTGAGAGGCTGGTATGAACTCTATTTGTTTTCATTTTTGTACATATACTCATCCATGTGAGCATGCTTAGTTGGTTCATGTGAGGTATATGTTATTTGAGAAAGTCTAGTAGTTCATGATCTCTCATGTTTAGCTCCAATTTATTAATATGAGTAGCATGTCATGGATGTTTGCTTGCATTGTTTTATTCATAAGTAAGTATGGCATTGTGGTATCCTCCTCTGAATAATTCATTTATATCGACTTGGCACATGCTCACGCATGCATATGACTGAACAAAAAGTCAATTAAGCCTCGATGATCTATATTGCTTCAGAGTTCTTGTATCACTTTTATGCCTCCGTTAATTTATTTTGCCGCAAGCATGATTATGACAGTCACTGCTCTCTTGATTTGTCGCTCCCTAGTCTATTGCTAGCCTTCACTTGTACTGAGTGGGAACGCTGCTCGTGCTTCCAAACACATGAAAACCAAGTTATTCCAAAGTGTCCACCATAAATACCTATGCATGGCATTTCAAACCATTCCAAGTAAATTCTCATGCGCTACCTTTAAAACCTTCAAAATGCTTCTCAATTTGTGTTTATGTTTCATAGCTCATGAGGAAGTATGTGGTGTTTAGCTTTCAACCTTGTCATTTACTTTTGACGGACTCTCATATGGACTAGTGGCACATCCGCTTATCCAATAATTTTGCAAAAAGAGCTGGCAATGGGATTCCCAGTCCCGAATTAATTAATTTAAATAGACACTCCTCCATGGTTTGTGATTGTTGGACGGCACCCGAAGGATTCGGTTAGCCATGGCTTGTGTAAGCAAAGGTTGGGGGGAGTGTCATCATCATAATAAAACTAAAATAAAAAGGCACTCCTTCATGGTATGAGATTGTTGGCAGGCACCCGAGGATTCGGTTAGCCATGGTTTGTGCAAGAAAGGTTGGAAGGAGTGCCAAATAAATATGCAATAATTCATGGGAGCCGCTCTTGAAAGTCCGGTTGGCGAGGTAGTTAGTGTACCCATTACCATTCGTTGACAACAACAAACACCTCTCAAAATAATTTTACTCCTGTCTTTATAAAAATAAAAAGCTCTAGCGCATGTTAATCCCTGCTTCCCTCTGCGAAGGGTCAATCTTTTACTTTTATGTTGTGTCTCCATTATTTCTTTAAGCACTATCTTGAGAGCATAACTGTCATTCTTAGTATAATATGCTTGTCTCAAAATATGATTGATTGTGGTATAACTTTGATGCATTTATCTTTTGACAATCACTACTTCTAGTCTTTCTATGAACTCCAGAGGTGCCCGGGCATTTATGTTTTGCCAATCAAATACAGGCAAGCGAGATACCACTTTATCATACTCTCTTATGAACATTGCAATCTTGCTTATATACATGATTCATGATGCTTCTTATTAATTGTTGGTACCTCTCCATGATTGACATAGCTGTTAGATGATCTTATTTGCATGTATCTCATTATGAACTGCTCGAGTATTAGCCATTGCATGAGAATATATACATCATATGAGCAAATGTGTTCGTGAAAGTTCTTTTATCGCTCAGTTGTTAACTGAATTGCTTGAGGACAAGCAATAATCTAAGCTTGGGGGGAGTTGATACGTCCAAAACGTATCTACTTTCCCGAACACTTTTGCTATTGTTTTGCCTCTAATTTGTGTATTTTGGATGCAGCTAACACGGACTAACGCTGTTTTCAGCAGAACTGCTCTGGTGTCTCGTTTTTGTGCAGAAATCCAACTTTCGGGAAAATCCTCGGAATTTATGCAGAAGGCCCTATTTTCCCAGGAAACTAACGGAGCCAGAAGGACAATTGAGGTGGAGGCCCGAGGGCCCCACACCATAGGGCGGCGTGGCCCAGGGGGGGCCCGCGCGGCCCTGTGGTGTGGCCCCCTCGGCCGGCCTCCGACGCCCTCCTTCGGACTACTTATCGGCCTCGACCTAAAAACACACAGAAAGAAGTCGAAGTCGCCAGAAACCCTCCAGAACGCCGCCACATCGCGAAACTCCGTCGCGGGAGCCAGAAGTCTCCGTTCTGGCACTCCGCCGGGACGGGGAATTGGAGGAGATCATCGCCGCCATCACCGCCAACGCCTCTACATCAACCAGCAATGTTTCCATCCATGTGTGAGTAATTCCCCCGCTGTAGGCCGAAGGGGATGGTAGGGATTGGATGAGATTGGTCATGTAATAGCATAAGATTGTTAGGGCATAGTGCCTAGTGTCCGTAATCGGTACTTTGATGATATTGTTGCAACTTGTTATGCTTAATGCTTGTCACTAGGGCCCGAGTGCCATGATCTCAGATCTGAACATGTTATTGTTTCATCATGATATTCATTGTTTATGGTCTTACCTATAAGTTGTATACACATGTCGCTGTCCGGAACCGATGGCCCCGAAGTGACAGAAATCGGGACAACCGGAGGGAATGGTAGCGATGTGAGGATCACATGTGTTCACGGAATGTTAATGCTTTGCTCCGGTACTTTATTAAAAGGAGTACCTTAATATCCAGTAGTTTCCCTTGAGGCCCGGCTGCCACCGGCTGGTAGGACAAAAGATGTTGTGCAAGTTTCTCATTGCGAGCACGCACGACTATATATGGAACACATGCCTATTGATTGCTTTGTACTTGGACACCGTTTTATTATTATCTGCAAATGCCCTGCTATGATTGTTACATGAGTTTCTCTCATCCATGCAACGCCCGTCATCCGTCCCCGTGCCTACAGTATTTTAATCCTGCTGTTTACTAAAATCACTATTGCTGTCTCTGTTACTCTGCTGCTGTTATTTCACTACTGCTACTGCTATAAAACTGTTACTACTGATAAACTCTTGCGAGCAAGTCTGTTTCCAGGTGCAGCTGAATTGACAACTCCGTTGTTAAGGCTTCCAAGTGTTCTTTGTCTCCCCTTGTGTCGAATCAATAAATTGGGTTTTACTTCCCTCGAAGACTGTTGCGATCCCCTATACTTGTGGGTCATCACTGAGCGATGAGATTCTTCGGATAAGATTTTCAAAATCCTTCAAAGGAATGTCTTTTGAGAGCCTGTTGGCGTCTTCTTCACCAGCATACTTCCAGAGGGGACTTTTGCGAGCCTGGAGAGGCTGCACTCTAATCCTAAGGAAATATGCTGTGATCTCAATACCCGACAGCTCCTTGCCGCGGGTGTTCTGTAGCTCGTGGATGCGAGTCATCAGCGCTTCTGTCGCCAATTTTTCAGCTTCGGTAGCTTCAGCATCCCAGGAACGGCGGCGAAGGATTTTTGCTCCTCCATCAAAAGGGGCGATGTTTTCCTCCACTGAATTGGAGCTTTCTTCATGTACATACAGCCATCTCTTCCGCCAACCTTGGACGGAGTCGGGGAATTTGACGTCGAAGTATTCAACGTCAGAACAAACACAGATAACAACGCCGCCAATGTTGTAGGCGACATTGTGGGAGCCATTACGGTGGAGGCAGAAGATACGCTTCCACAGAGCCCAATTAGGTTGGACTCCGAGGAAGCACTCACACAATGTGATAAAAATCGACACGTGGAGGATGGAATTGGGCGTCAGCTGGTGCAGCTGGAGCCCATAGACAAAAAGAAGACCTCGAAGAAACTCATGGATAGGGGGAGAAAGACCGCGGATGAGGTGGTCAACGAAACTGACCCGATACTCGATTGGAGGCGAAGGATAGCTCTCCTCCTTAGGGAAGCGGAGCGCCTTCTCCTTCTTGGTGAACCCCAGCTGCTTTACCAGGTTCATGTCCTGGTTCGAGATCTTGGATCTCTCCCACTCCAGATCTTCGGCGGCCATCTTGGACTCCGGAGTGCTATGCCTGGTCAGACGCGCGCGAGGTGGCATCAATGAGCGTGGAGGGGAAAGGTGTGAGCGTGGTTGAGCGCTTGAAGCAATAGGAGCAATGGAGGATTTGGCAGAGGAGAAGCAGAGGTGCGGCGCAAGCGAAAGTGCTAAAGGAGGAAGACGATGACTTTATATAGAGGTGCGGTGAATCGACGCGCCGTTGGATGAAGAGATTGTGGGACAGATGGTGTACACGTGGACAAGGGGTAAAAAGTAATTTCATTCAGACGAGAAAGAATAGGAGCTACAGTACGTGCGCCAGAAAAAGCGGAGGACGTGTGTCCCCCACTTGCACGACGTGTCAGCTTGATGGGTAATTTGGGCCCGCAAGGCAGAGAGAGTAGTTCTCGCATTTTCCCGATACAGCGGTCGTGGTTATCGTCAGCAGTGATGTCACCTTGGCAAGAGAAAATTTCGGCTAAGCAGCTTCATAAGAATGGCGACAGCAGAAGATTGTGGATTATTTCGAGAGCCTTTGATCAAATACAAGTTTTTGATCAAATGCTCGGGGGCTACTTTGGAAAAATGAAAACCTCGAGAAAGACAAAATAGAAATGGCGAGAGCCTATGATCAAATACAAGTATTTGCTCATAGCCTCGGGGGCTACTCCCATCGGGAGCGCTGTTCGCGCACCCGAGAGATTTGAAAACTTCGAGAGAGAAGAAAAATATAGCAACATAAGGCGTGGAGCCTACACCCAAGCACAAGTCCTTAACTATAGCCTCGGGGGCTACTCCCATCGGGAACGCTGTTCGCGTGCCCGATAAAATTATAAAAAAAAAGAGAGAATGAAAGAAGAAGAAAAGTGAGCATATTTCGAGTTATATAAATAACTCTACATATACTCCCATCGGGAGAGCAATATAAGTCATCCGTTGACTCGATAAAATGTGCTATTCCAACAGCCGAATAAGCACTCGACAATATATTCTCAGAACGCCAAAGTTGCGAACAATTTCTGAATGCCGCAAAACTTTGCGAAGGTAAGACCCCAGATCCGTTCTGTGTGGTGTGGCGCCGTCTCTGATGTCGGTTTGCTACTTTTTTCCGTATCAACAGATACGAAGAAAAATCCTAACGGACGCGTTAGGTACCTGATAAAATATGACTGGGACTCGACAGAATGGTAAGACCTTAAGCGGCACCTGTCGAAGTTTACACCGGTATCCCGAGATCATGTCCAGGGACGTGATCTTGAAGTAGGTTTTTTGCGGATTGCCACTAGAGCAGTTAACTAGTACCTGATCCGTCAGATGAACTAGCCCCAACTACCATTATCCCTGTACAATATACAATTTCGCATCCAAAGATATGTGGTAAAGTTCGACAGAACTATTGAATATAAAGTTGGAGATTTTCCCTGACTCTGCGATTCAAGCAAAATCTCGGGGGCTACTGACATAGGCATCCCCAATGGGCCTGCCGAAGATGGTACCCGGGGTTTAATAAAGGCCCACGACCCGAAGGATAAGAAGAATCGGAAGCCCAAGTTGCTAGTTAAGGAAAGCTAGAGTTGTATTAGGATACAATACTTGTAATATTGCGGGATGAGTTAGAAACCTTCCCGGACTCTGTAACTTGTGTATCACGAATCCCTCGGCTTTGCCTCCTATATAAGGGGGAGCCGAGGGACAAAGAAAGCATCGATTCATTGTCTCACAAAGCCTAGTTTTCATATCGTCGAGTACTTTTTGGCTGAAACCTTCGAGATCTACTTGCCCTCTACTTCCGACTAAAACCCTAGTCTACAACCCGTAGGCATTGACAAGTTAATCCCTTGTCAAATACTTCTTTCCTCCAAGACTTTCATGAGACGGTGGACCGAAGAGATCAACATGTAGGAGCTCCAAGAATCTTGTGGTAGAGATGATAGTCTTGGTCTTGTGAGGAGCTCCATGCATTTTTCCTTGTACGCAAGCCCTACAAACACGATCTTTACAAAATGAGACATCTTCTTTTAGTCCGAGAATGTGGCCACCCTTGTGGAGACTTTGAAAAGTCCTCATGTTGACATGGGCTAGTCGGCGATGCCATAACGAACCCTTGTCACCTTTGGCGAATAGGCAAAGAGCGGAAGATGTTGTCTTTCTGGAGAAATCGACAACATACAATCCGTTCTCTACATATCCAACAAAAGCTACACGGAGTGTCTTGCTCCACAAGAGGACCACCATATGTTCATCAAAGAAAGTACATAGACCCATACGAGCAATTTGATGAACGGAGAGTAAATTGTAACCAAGGGTCTCGACAAGGAGGACATTCACAAGTGAGATGTCGGGTGTTACCACCACCTTGCCAAGACCCAATACCCTAGAGCACGTGTTGTCGCCATATGATACGGTAGAGTGAGAAGGCTCGAGGTCGACAACAATATTCTTGCTTCCGGTCATATGACTTGTGGCTCCACTGTCAACCACCCACTTAGCGCCACCGGAAGCATAGTCCTACAAGGAATCAAGTCTTGGATTTAGGTACCCATTTTTCAATGGGTCCTAGCATGTTAGTAACAAGGGGTTTGGGAACCCAAATAGTCCAATCAACATTGTCCTTTTGAGGACCAATAAAGCGAGCACGAATATGTCCATAGTAATCAACAAAAAGAACATGAGAAGGGTTGTTAGAGCCAGCGAAACCCTTCGAGGCGGAGTTGGATACTCCATCCCTTCTTGAGCTAGCATCGCTCTCCTCAAGGTTGATCTCCATGTTCTCCTTGTTCTTCTTCTTCTTGGTCCTCATACTCCTCTTCCTCTTTGGCTTGGTAGTCACTCCCCCTTCATTGCAAGAGCCCTCTTTGGCTCCATCTTTGGCTTCAATGACCCCTTCCAAGTACTTGGCTTGAACTTGGAGTCTATCAACTTTGGCCTTCAAACAATTGACTTCATCTTCATGCTCCGGGTGAGGGAGGCAAATATCAAACACTTAGACTTCCTTTGCCTTGTTCACCCGGAAGTGTTCCATCAAAGCTTCTTCTTGGAGAGCGTTCATCTTCATGAGTAAATGCTTGTCACTCTCCATCTTGGCAATGTCACTTTCATGAGTGCAACACGCACGGTCCTTGCTCAAAGGAAAATATTCCTTCAATGCTTCCTCTTGCATGGAATTGACCTCCATGAGCTTGGCTTCCCTCCTCTTCAAGGCGGCTATTTCTTCCTCATGATCACAACAAGTGGCCTTCTCCTTGCTCATGCGGAGACATTCCACCAAAGACTCTTCTTGCATGCTACTCAAACTCGATAGCTTGGCCTTGGTGGTCTCAAGAGTGGCAATTTCTTCTTCATGGTTGCAACATGAGGTCTTCTCCTTGCACAAGCGGTAATATTCATCCAAGGCTTCTTCTTGAAGAGCATTGACCTCCAAGAGAAGAGCATTGTGCTTCCTCAAGGAAGCCACTTGATCCACAAGCTCGTCATGGCAAGAGGTGGAGTCTTCTTCATCTTTCTTGTTGATTTCCTCGAGTGAAAGCATCTTCTTCTTGAGATCACCAATCAAACCAAGAGCATGATCTCGGTCCTTGGTGAGTTGGAAGATAATGGCATTGTTGGAGTCTTCAAGGACGATGACACTAGCTTCAAGAGACATGCGCAAATTTTGTTCTTCTTCAAGCGCTTGATTGAGAGAAGCAATCTCATTTGCCGCCTCCCTTTCAAGTCTTTCCTTCTCCTCTATAAGGTCTTGTGCCGCACCAAGTTGGCTCAAGAGAGCCCCAACATGAGTCTTGGTATCCCCTTGCATGTTAGTGAGAAAAGAATCCAAACCCATAATCTCACGCTTAATGGTGAGACTAGTGGCATCATCAATATATAAGGCATTAGTTGAAGATGAGGGTTTGGAAGGGGATTTTACCTTCATGGATACCTTTTCCATAAGGCAATGAGCGTTGTGGGTGATGATGTTCTCATTAGGAGAGTCGAAGAGGGAGATGGAGGGAGTGGTAATTGCGATGGCGGCCACTCCCTCTCCTTCCTTGTTGGAGCTCTTGTCCTCATGATCTTCATCCTCATCGGAGGAGTACTCTTCTCGAATGATGAAGGCTCTAGGCTTCTTGGTGAAGGAGATCTTGTCGTCATCGGGCTTGGAGGAGAACTTTGAGAATCCTTTAGAGATAGACTTGAACTTTTCCTTGCGGACAAGCCTTCCACCATTATCTTCTCTTCTCTCAAACATACAATCCGCAACAAAATGATTCTTGTCGCCGCAATTGTAGCATGTTCTCCCCCTTTGCCCCTCCTGTGGACTCTTGGAGAAGCTTCTTGGAGAATCACGTGATCTTCTTGGTCTTGTGCTTCGGGACTTGTTTTCGTCCCAAAATTTCTTGGCGGCGAGAGCCATGTACTCATGATAGTTGGTCTTGATATCATCCGGTCCCCGCTCAACGGGATCCTCATCGCTTTCACTAGCCTCATGTACCTTCATCTTCAATGCAAGGTTGGGCTTGCGGGTGTTGTGGGCGCGAGCAGCAAGATCCTCCGCATTCTTCTTGGAGATGTCCAAAGCGATAAATTTGCTAAGAACTTCATCGGATGTCATAGCACGGAAGGAGGCGTTTTGGCGGATGGCCGTCAACTTCACTTCCTCATAAGGGAGGAGAGCGTTGTAGAAATTGCGCTTGATCCAATGGTCATCCACAAACGTTGCTCCAAGATCTTGCATTTGTACGGCAAGAGCGATGAGGCGCCAATACATTTCTTTGGGGGACTCTCCTTCATTCATGACGAAGTTGTCGGCCATGTTGTTCACTTCATCGAAACGAGAGCTTTGGATGCTCGCATTTCCGAGGAAGAGCTTGTCGAGTTTATCCCATGCTTCCTTGGCGGTCTTGAGCGACGGATATGAGCGCGGTCCTTGGGCGTGACGGCCATGTGAATCATGTTGATGGCGGTGGCATTGAGTTGGTCATCCACCACATCTCTTCTTGTCAAGTTCTTTGGGTCTCGTGGTGAGTAGCCTTCCTCGATGATACGCCAAAGCTCGGTAGATGCGCTGCGCACATGTGAACGCATTAAGAATTGCCAATTTTCAAAGTTATTTGACTCAAGTGGTGAACCATGCGACAAGATATGTGGCATGGGTATTGGAACGTTTATGGTGTAATCACTTGGTGGTGGCACCGCATGATTACTCCCTAGACGTTCCGCAACTGGTGTCTCATCCTTCCCCTTTGTTGAAGTGTTGATCTCCCCAAGCCCTTCCTTTTGTGGATCTTTTGTCGTTTACGCGACAAAATCAACAAGAGGAAATGGGTTAGCTTTTGGTGGGGGATCCTCGACACTTGCTTTAGGATCTAAGACAGGGGTCGGTTTTTGAGCAACCAACTCCATCATCATCGCCTTCATTTGGTTAACGATGGATGACTCCAATTTCTTGAGGTCATCCAACGTAGCCGTTGTGGTATCGATGGGAGATGATGGAGCGGGTGGCACAAGGGAAGGTGACCCATTCCCAACCGTCTCTTGTTCGGCCATTTCTTAGGCGGTAAAGCCCGAGCAAGAAAACCTTGCTCTGATACCACTTGAATGGATCGTAGCAAACAAGAGGGGGGGTGAATGGACCCTACGTCAAGTTTTAGCCTTTTTCAAGTTTTAGTGCAACGGAAGGTAAAGGTGATAGCTTTAGCGATAGCGGTGTTCCTACAATGATCCTAGGACAAGTGCAACAAGCAAAGGAATCAACAAGATAGTAAGAGTAAGGAGCGAGACAACCGGAGGGCGCGGAGACGAGGCGAGGTTTGTTTCCCGCAGTTCCTCCCACAAAAGGGAGTACGTCTGTGTTGAGGAGGTGCTAGCCTCACACAAGAGGCTAGACGGCCACACCACGAAGGAAGGCCTCACCTTCTTCCTCGAGAGAGCTCCACGAAGATGCTCCCCCTTCTCCACTAAGGCACCGGTCGAGGCGGTGATTCCTTCACAAGGTTGGGGCGAGCTCCACACCACAAGGAGGCTCCCAACACCCTATGGAGCTAGTACATCACGAAGCTAGCCTCCATAGCTGCACTTTCTCCAAGATCCCACCATAGGAACCCTAACACCAAGATCCACTAAGGAATAGCAAGTATTGGTGAAATCTCTCTTGGTAGAACTATAGATCGGGGTCTCCTCCACCACTCCTAAAAGTTTGGGCAAGATTGGTTGGATGGTTGGGGAGATCCTCAATGTTTAAGCTCAGCAACAATGGAGGAGAGAGAGAGAGAGAGAGGAGAGATAAAAACGAGTTGGGGAAGAAGGGCCCCTTAAATAGGCTCCTCCAAATCCAACCGTTATGTCCAGTTTTTGCCTAAGCGGTACTACCTCTTTGGGTAAGCGGTACTACCGCTTTGGGTAAGCGGTACTACCGCTCTGAGTTCGAAATCCCACAGATCTGGTCCACGTGGACACAGAGCGGTACTACCGCTCGCGGTACCGCTCGAGGTACCGCAATAGGGTCCAAACCTTACTGGACTCGAAGCGGTACCAGAGCGGTACTGAAGCGGTACTGCCGTAACTAGTTACGGTACCTGGGCGGTACTACCGCTCGTGAGCGGTACTACCGCTCCTGGTACCGCAGAGGTACCGTAACTCGTACTGTGGGTCAAATCCAGCGCAGAACTTCAGAGCAGTACCGTGGGCGGTACTAGTAGGGGTAGCGGTACTACCGCTACTAGTACAGGTAGTACCGGTCTGGCAAAAACTGATTTTCTCCCCTTTTTCTCTCCAGCCATGTCACCTTGCGATACACACACAAAACCAGAAAACCTATAAACTACGCTTCAGTCTTCCGATCTTGACGTGTCCAGCGAGGTCACCGTGCACTTGCAAATCTAACAATGATACTCAAGGCACACGGTGAGATTACTCAAGTGTTGGCATCAAACACACAAAACCCGGGGTTTAGACTTTGCTCTTTCACCGGGTTAGGAACATAGATTTTCTTACGATTTTTGTCGAGGGCGTCCATACGTTCAGGCGGAGCACGGTCGGAACCATCAAGGAGTCCCATGACATGAGCATCGCGGAAGGACGGCATCACCTGAGCCTGCCATGACATGAAGTTATCCCTGGTGAGTTTTGTAGCCGGGGGCGACCCAAGAGAAGGCCCGGAGGTGTTGTTGGAGGTTGTAGCCATCAGATCCTAGGATTTTGGGAGAGGAGGGAGGGTTGTGTTTCTGTAGAGGCTGGGAATTTTTTGAGAGAGATAAGCTCATCGGTGAGGGAGGGAGGAGATCGTAGGGAAGGTTTCCTAGTGAGATCGATCTTGATCTGAAGTCGGCGGCTAGAGGGAAGAGGAGGCTCTAGATACCATGTTAATTGTGGGAGAACGATAACCCTGATCGGGGCTTCGGGTACGTGTTAATAAGGCACAGGAAAAGCCCCCGTGGTAGTGTTACAAGAGGAGTCCGAGTTGGGTAGCGTACTACGCTATGCCAACACGTACAAGAAACAGAAAATACAAACTGCCTAACAGTCTCCAGTTTCAGAAAGCCAATGCTGCTGCACAAAAAACCTAGGGTACAATTTTGTCGATGGGCCTGCCAACACGACGACAACTAGTGGTGGAGGCCACGATCGGAGGAGGTTTAGGGACGCTAGGGTATGGTCGCCAGTGTGGTGCCACTCTGGAGTGCAAACTCCTTGAATCGTCAAATTTTGGCGAGGAACTAATTAATAAGCATAGGAAAATCAGGTTTAAATTCCATGTTTGCTAAGAACCGAGCAATGCTCGATTGACTAGAGTGTGTGTCCGTGAGCTCTCGCCCACTCATGTCTAAGGTGGAGCTTCCTTAGAGTTCCTATCTTACTTCTATTCTTTAAAGAACTCATGGGTGCTAGTTCATTGGTTTTTTTAGATACTACTGTTCTGCTTGAGTTTCGATTTTGAAAATCACTTCAAAAGTCGAATTCAAATCTAAGAGGATCAAGATGATGCTTTGCTAAGAACTGAGTGATGGTACTTTGGCTAGTACGCTTAGGCGCAAAGTTGTAGCCTTTAGGGTTCCTTGGATAGTTGGACCAGCCACATTGTGACGCTGATTCAAAGACAAAAGCCCCCACCCCCCCCACACACACACACACACACACACATCGGTGCAAACAAATAGGTTGCAATGTGTTACATGACATCGGTGCAAACCCATGGCGCCCGCATCCGTATTACCATTAGGGTAATGCGTCTTTGCAGGTATCTTCATGATATTGATTTATTCCCTTTATCGAAAAAAGGTCCGCCGTGACCGACCCTCATGCTATTGCTCTTGAGTTTTAAACGAACGTACTACGAAATTATTTTTCCGCCAATGAGTCATCTGAAATTATTTTCCCTTTGCAGGTATTGCATCGTTGCAGAGGTTAGGTGTGATTGGTATCTCCACGACATTAATTTATGCCTTTTATCGAAAAAAAGGTCCGCCGGGACTGCCCCTCATGCTATTGATCTTGAGTTTTAACGTATGTACTACGAAAAATTTGTTTTTGCCAATTAGTCATCGGAATATTAAATGACCCCAATTTATATCTGCAAAAATTGAATATTTTCCAACATTTCAATAATTTTACGGAATATCCCTTTTTGTGGGGTGGAACAAAATTTGATACCGAATTTTACTTTTGTGCTAAAAAATAAAATGTTACACGGAAGAGAAGATTCAAAAGGTTTGATATTCTTGTATCAACGAGGATCACCCTGTTTTAATTTTCTTAGAGTAGTGATCAATTGTGGATGCAAAGCACATTTGACTAACATGGAAGGAAATTAAAGTAGCCCAAACAGGAAGATGACACGATTTAATCGACATTACATGATCTCGAAATGTTGGGACTTGGGACGTCTACTGCGTGGTTTTTTTAACACAACACGGGAGAAAATTTTGCGACTAAGCTGCAAAAATGATTAAAATCGTTACGCTGGTGGGGTATGCTGCAAAGGACGGAAGGCTCAGACCTCACGCATTGGTGAGATCGGACGGCTGGAATGATGGGGCTCCTTCCGCTGGGCCAATTAGCACTGCCCAAATCTAATCCCGTTGCACTTTGAGTGCTAATCGTTGGTCTTAGGATCACTCTCCCAGCCAACTCTCTCGATCGATCGATCGAGAAAAATACATTTAAACGGGCGACATTTGACTTGATTGCCAAACTAAAAGGGCACTTCATTACTGTCCAAAAGGAACAAAAAGAGCACTTGATTTTAATTAACAACTGGGGACACACACAAAGAAACTAGGTAATGGTGGGCAAAAAGAACATGCGGCTAAAAGTAAAATCTGATTTGCCGGAACCTTTTGTCCCTCTTTTGAAAGCGTAAAGGAGGCAAAAAAAAGTAGGTGTTGATTTGTTCGTTCAAAAAGAAACGTTGATCAATTCTGCTCGTGCGGCTGATTCTCGTTAAATCGTGAGCGAGTGAGAGTTCAACGGCTATATCATCATGGCTAAGGATGGAAACTTTACCCATATCGTACTGACATGTGAATCTATGCAACTGAGTAACTTAGTTATTAAGTTTATGAATCTATGTTAAATGATCATCAATTGTCAATATATCGCGTGACTCGCTTACTCTTGTTGACTTATGAGTTATAAGTATGAGATTGTGTTTTCTAAATTTTAATAATTATCATATAATCAACTAAATGTTATTTGAGTTGAAATAATTGATTTTTGTGTCAATGAGATGTCGATGAATGTAAAATTATGAGTAATGTGCGGAGGTGGTGCTTTGGCTCATAGGTGCATATAAATCTATTATTAAAAATGCATAAACAAAATCTAAAATGTCAAAAGATTCCAAAATAAAAGTTTGCATGTACATCCGGACATTCTATACACAAGTTATCGGGAAAAGGGAACATTTTATTTGGCCTGCTACATGGATATTCATCTTAGAGCATCAAAAAATTCTTTATTACATGGGACACAAAAAATGTTCCTTTTTACCCGAAAACTTGTGTACGAACATAGAATGTCTAGATGTACCTGTGAAATTTTATTTCAGATTTTTTTTTTTGATATTTTGAATTGTGTTTCCATACAACGGGTTCATATGCACCAGTGAGCAAGCTGAATTAGATTTTCCATAATGCGTGTACTATATTATTTATCCGTTGGATATCCGATGAGTACGGATACCCATCGATTATAGATGCGGAAATGTTTCATACACTTGGGTGCAGGTATGAATAGAATTTTATACCCACTAAGTATACGGACGTGCATATGATATTGCTCGATCCTATCTATCATACCCTACCATTGCCATCCGCATACGATGGTTAGCAGTAGCACTAGCAATCCAAGTCTGATAAAGACAAAAGCGTTGTCCTAGTGATGGTCCAAAGGCTAATCATGTTGCCTATGCATACCAAACTTCTTTGGCTAGCACCGTCCAAGAGTTTTGCGACTTCATCCTCTCCACGTTTTTCCTCTCATGGCACGCGATCCACATTGGACAGCGGCCGAAGAAGGGGAGCAGGGGAAAAACTAAGTTGCATATATGGTACTGTAGCTTTGAATGTATGAGCTAGTGTTTTTTTTCGATTGTCATTGCAGTACATATGCAAGCAAGATATATGTACAGAGTACTACCTCTATTCCAATAAATAAGTCTCGTATAATTTTTATAAAGTTAAATCATCTAAAGTTTGACTAAGTTTTTACAAAAAAAAATCAATAACATGCAAAATACGAAATCAATATTATTAGATACATCATGAAATACATTTTCATATGATATCTGTAGAATATTATATTTGTTGATACATTTTTCCCAAATTTTGGCCACATTTTGCTTAGATTGAATTTTTTTAAATGCCCTATTAATTAGAACGGAGGTAGTAATTAATTTGCTCCCAGCTATGTAAAAACTGAGCAGTCACTTTCCCCCCTCCCCAGCTCTCACCTTGCCAGTATCCTTGAGAGGTTCTCTCCTCTGACCGGGCCACCGACAGCCGCTCCGCCGGATTAGCTGGCCGGAGCTGGCTTAGGTAGGCGCCGGAGTAGTTTAGGTCTTAGATCTGTAGGTTGTAGTTCTTTTTTCGGCACTTGCCGGAGTTTGGGCGGCTGCCCAGTAGAAGAGGTGGAGCTCCGAATCCTGGCCACCGGGTTCATGGCGCTTCTAGGGTTCCTGCTCTCGGTGTTGTTGCCTCTCTGGTTGAAGCACGGTTTCGGAAGCAGCAACACCGCCTTCATCAATAAATATGTGGCTCCAAGATCGCATCTCCTCAGATCTGGCTTCGTTCTGGACGACTCTCGGCCGGCCGTGGTGGCGAGGGAGACCTTCGTCCAGGTCAAGCAAGGTATACTAGTTCTTCACTCCTGGCCGGCCATGGTGGCGAGGAGGTGTTGAGGAACGGTGCACCGTTTTTGGGTCTGGGAGCTGAGTCTTCCCCCTACCGTCGAGGCTGCTCTTGCTTGAGTGGCTCTCTGCTGCTGTCTTCCCCGGCCTGCCATGGTGGCGAGGAGGGACTCGACAGTAGCGTTGCTCCTCATGCTGAGCGGCATCGGCGCATGCCTGAGAGGTGCTATGGATCGATGCGCTGCAAGGTCCTCCGAGCGGAACACGCGACGTCTCTCATCGGCGTTTCGATTCTTGGCCGATAGGGCGGCCCAAGTTCAACCTCCTTCGTGGAGGCCTCCTTCGAATCTCTGCCCCGGAGCTTGACGACGTCCTGTCTCCAAGTGGTTCGTCCCCGGCGACAGTTCATCAGCCGGCGGTGGAGATTCTTCGCCGGAGATGGGCTTTCGAGCACTCTGCCCTCGAATCTCGGCGGCGACGCCTTGAGATCACCGGCGACTGGTGGTGGAGACACGCAGGCACTGGATTGCTTTTCTTGTTTTTGTGCCAGGGTGTTGTTTGTAATTTTAGAGACCCTTATCTCAAATTTTCTGGTTTCTCCGTGCGAGTGATGAAAAAGGAACAGTATGTACTTTGTACCCGCCACGTGGTTAATGAATGGTTTCCACGGCCTTTCTAGGCCCTTCTTGTTCAAAAAAAAAACTATGTAAAAAATACGTTGCTCCTCAATTGAGTAATCTTGCTAGGATCAACCCCAAGCACCAAAGATCCTCCGAAATTCGTGGGTTCGGGCAGTACTCGGTAGTCAGGCAGGTTGGCCAGGATACAACGGCCGCCGACGTTTCTTCAAAACTTTGACGTCTCCACTCACTAAAAACACACGGAAAAAAGGCCAAGCCCAGAACAACGATGGGATCGGTGCGCCGCGTATCAAAGCTTTCTCACACGCTCAACTTGTGCCGATCGTGCCTTGCAAAAAAGGAAAAAAGGAGAACTCGCGTGGGATGCGATGATCGAAGATGAAAGGGAACAAGAGGATGAGAAAAATGTGCTGCCAGCCAACGTACGGTTGGTGTTAATAAGGTGTTGTATCTCTTGTCCAGTAGACATCGAACTTCACATTTGACGCTTGTATGTATCGTCAAAATGGATTATTCATTCAAACATGGGAAAATTCACTTTTGATTATAGGTGCATATGTTTCCTATACCTGAAAAATACATTTAAATTTTTAAAAAAAATCTGAAAAAATATTTCGCAGGTACATATCCACATTCTATGTGCACATGAAAAGGGGCAATTTTTGTGCTCTATGCAAAAAAATGATAAAAAAGAATGTCTCGTGCAAACCCTTATTTTAGCATCAAATTTTGTCTTTTTTACATAGCCCACGTAAAATGTCATTCTTTCGTGAAACGACTTGGTAAGCACATAGGTTGTGAAGATGTTCACACAATTTTTTTTTGGATTGTTCAAACATTTCAAAATGTGTTTAGATTACATTTTAGATAAAAGGAAATGTGACCCAGAGCCAATACACATCGTCAACATGAGACAACTTGGCGGATCCTGACACACACATGCGTTATGCGTATGTACCTATGTTTATATAGGATAGCCACCTCCTGATAGTGATAGCTTGGTGCCATCGTTTGTCCCCTTCTTCTTTTAGGTGTGCTCCTTCTCCCCTTTTCAGACGGACAAATGTTTGAATTTAGAGAAATGATTCGATGGAGGATTTTCTCCATCTTCAGTTATCACCACGTATGCCGTCATACAGTGCTATGAATTGTAAACGATGCTGCCAAACATCAGTTCATTCTCAGTACATCATTCAGTCCGCGGGATGAAAATTTTGTCCGCCAAATTTCATTTCTTCTCCAGCATATTTCAGTACAGTCACAGTTAATTGTGAGCAAGGTGCAAGGAGGACACGCAAAAGGTGAGAACAGATGATAGAACAATTCCTTGTTTCGACTATAGCTAAGATTGCGGTACGGAAAATGAAGTTTTCCGCAAGGCGTAAACTGTTAATTTCTGCTAGATGGCCGTGTGTATTCCAGTACTATGAACATCATCGTTTCAACATTTACATTAGCTCAGAATGTTTGCATTCATCGGCGTAGTTCATTACTTCATTTCAGTGGGCAAGGGGCCATGTTCTTCATTTACAGCAAGCAAAATCATCCTCTACCCCTCGGAACATACCAGTCCCTCTTTGTTTGGTCGTAAGAGAGCGACGAACAGCTTCCGTTGCGGTAATCCCACGACAGCACCTTCTTCATCAAGATGCGCAGCCTCTCCGCGCCTGGACCAGGCTCAAAAACAGAGTCGTCGTCCCAGGACAAACAAGGATCAGCCCCTCCTTCAAGAACACCGTCACACCATGCACCAGGAGTGAACCGGCCTTCGGAGCGGTGCAGAAGCTCACGGTCTATCCTGTCCAAGACCTTGTCTTCCTTGGGAAACTTCCGCGCAAAGGGCGCGCCGCTCTTGACCATGTTGTTGAAGTCCTTCATGGAGAGGGTCAGGGGATGCTGCTTTGCAGGGTAGTCCCAGGCAATGTAGTGCAGGTCATGACCAACTGCAGTGCCCCGAAACTCACCAGAGTTGCAGATCACAGTATGGAAATAACCTTCTGGGGAGGAGATGAAGTTGACGTAGTACATCAGGAGGGTACGTGGGAGATTATCCCAACCCCATATACAATACTCCAGAAAGGTTTTTGTGAGCATTATCCAAGCAGAACCTGATGATCAAACATGTAATTACTCAGTATCTGTTGACCAGAAAACATCACTTAACAGTCAATAGACATATACATCAGTACACTTAGTTGCATGCGCTTACATCCTTACATGATACACAAACTTGTGTTATTCTGTACTACTATTTTTATCCATGTTTAGCAGTACGCCAGAACGTAGTAAGTCGACTTTTAATCTTTAACACCAGCTTGAAATCCAATACTTGATTTAGTTTCTCTTTCTGGTGATATAAATCCCTCCCTACAATTCTTGAATTAAGAATTCTGACAATAACAGGGTCTACTCGATGTGAATTAGGTGTAAATCAAGGTTTTTGTGAGCAGAATCCAACCAGAACCTGACGTTCAAACATGAAAGAGAGTCACATTAAGATGCATCAAAAAGTATATTTTTTACCAGAAAACACGCCTTAACAAGTTGCATGCATTTGCATCCTTACATTTTACACAAACATGTGTTATTCCATACTACTATCAATTCTTTTTATCCATATTTAGCAGTACTATGAAGTGTAGTAAGTCAATTTATAATCAGCAGGATGAAATCCAGCACTTGCTTTAGTTTCTGTTTGTGTTGACATAAATGCCTCCCTACGATTCTTGAATTCAGAATTCTCACAATAACAGGGTTTACTCAATGTGAATTAGGCTAAATGAGACTTTAGCAAAAATCTCATAAAACAAAAGGGATATTCAATTAACATAATACTCCCTCCGTTCCAAAATATAAGGCATCCTTAAATTTCACTGGTCAATGATTTACAACTTTGACTATGATTTCTACTTATGTCCACAAAATTTGTATAAATATATATGAAATGAAAGAATTGATAGAGGAATGCAACGATACTATTTATGCATTCTCAATCCATATGTTTTAGTATATATTAGTGGTGAAAGTTGTGCATCAAAGACTGCAGAAAAATCCATGCCTTATATTTTGGGACAGAGGGAGTATCAAATTATTGAGGAAAGCTGAGGGCATACTTAAGTTAAAAAAATGTGCTTCATTCATACATAAGCATACACCATTAAACCCTATGTTTGTTCCTGTTAAAGTATATGTGGATTGCCCACCTTCTCTCCACCAGTTCGGTCTTTTGGTTATACTGATTGGTGCATGAAATTTAATATGGTATCAGAGCAGAGTTCTTGGGTTCAAATGTCGACTTTCACGTGCTAAAAGAAAATTGATCTTGCCCTCTTTCTATCACGTGTAAGCATCATCGAGTCACATGACTGGTCGTGCATGAAACTTAATAGTTCCATCCTATAGAAGTTCTACTAAGAATTTGATAGGAATTGAGTTGATGTTATGGTAAGTTAGTAGGATATTGATGCTATCAATGATCCTATATAGTGTTTCTTAGAAAAAACGATTTATAATGTATTAGAAACGGACGAAACGAGTTTGCAGAAAATAAAATCATATGCATAATCAACCAGAAACTTGATTCTTTCAAAACAGCATAACGTTATAGCTAAATTTTATGTGTTCTTTCAAAAACTTTTGACCACAATACCCAGACTGATACACGAATACGAGAAATAGCCACTGTTCTTTTTGCAGAATGTACAACTTGAACTAAGAGATTATAACTGCTGAAAACACTTAAGAGGATTAGTCAACAAGTTTAAGCACGTGGGTCTTGTATGCTACTGTCTTTATTCGTAGAAATGCATAATTGCCGAAAAATGAAAATAGGAATCAGTCCTACCAGTATATAGCTTGAAAGATGTTGGCAGTTCTCGCCGCTCAGTAGTCGTAGAAAGGTCAAACTTTTTCGACAGATAGAGACCTGGATCCAGAACTATTGGTTTTCCTCTTTGCATCCTGTGAAGAAAGCACACAAATCAGCAGAAGAAAGGGAAGGGCCTAAAGAAGGATAAATCTAGATAATTTCAATCAAATCACAAATGTTTATGCCATAGAAACTTACAATTTCCATCCTGATATTTGCATGTGCTCTATAAAATTAAGATTTCTTGGCAAAGATGAGAACACGTGAAGTATATCTGTACAGAAATAACATTAGTGAACCATATATGGAGTACACCTGCTCAGAGATAATAACACTACACACATTTTAGCAAAAAGACAAAAAGTTCATACTACAAGCAAGTACAATGCCTTTTGAATGTTGCTGATTTAATGAAATTTCAAGCTTCATTATATCCTCTACATAGGTGACCTCCTTTTAGAAATAAGGTGATTCACCTCAGAGTGTTGGGAGCTGGGACCGAACACAGCAGCAGCCACCTGTGCACAGTGCCACTTCACCACCTGAACCTACCCAGGGCACCTATCCTAGACATCTATGTAAGTGATGCTTCCTCGATGCTAATAATCTTCAATGCACCGGGGGCTATCTACAACATAAGTGACAATACTGCAAAAGATATCTAGTTAAGCTAGCTCAGGGGTGGTGCAATTTATGTGTCCTTGCTACCCCATACTTTGAACGATTTTAACCTTATTACATGGAAATGTCATCATCCGCACTCCATAGCGCTCTATTTTAGACAACATGAGTAAACTCTCGGCGGGTAAATCAAGGAAATTGAAATTCTATATCGCCTGGTTTGCAACTCAGGAGAATGCAGTTCCAATACATTGTAACATGTCCCTAGACAGGAGTAATAATATTCACTGCAGGAAAATACAACAGGAAATGCTAATCAAGAACACTGACCATCTTGTGTCATGAGAGGATAATCCGAGGCGCTGAGGTTGATGAACCAGTCCCACTCCAGCCCTTCTTTGAGGAGGATCGCCACGGCGTGCAGCGTGCAGGCGACCATCGTCGGCCCCTTGTATGTCACCAGGTCGCCCTTGGCGATCACCCGCACGTTCCCGACCTGGCTGAACATCGGGTCGCCCTTGACGTACATGGCCAGGTCGATCCTCTCCCGAGGCGGCGCCTCCAGATCCAGGTGCAGGATGTACTGGTTGCGCGGGTGGTATATCGCCTGCAGCACCCTCCGCATCCGCAGGCCGTCTCCCTTGGTGCCCTCCAGGAGATACGCCAGCCGGGGCGGCTCGGCGCCGGAGTCGTCCGAGTTCACGGCGGCATTGTCGGGATTGTCTCTGTCATCACTGGCATTTGAAAGCTGGTTCTTGGTGTCAGACTCGAGGGATTGTGACGGTGAGCGGCCATCGTCGTCCCAGTCGGTGAAGGAGGCCACGTCGAAGATGAAGGAGTCGTCGGCGCCCAAGTAAGGCGGCGCGAAGAGGCCGCAGGCGGCGGCGAGGAAGAGGGTGGCCGACACGAGGAGGCTGGCGAGGAAGGGGACCAGCCAGCGGCGGTCGCTGAAGGGCCGGCCGGGACCGGAGTTGAGGCCCCAACTCTTCCTCATTTCCTCGCGCGCATTCAGTTATGCCGCAGCGGCGGAGCTACAGAAATGTCAACGGCCAAAGATTGAGCTTCCGAAATCGTCCTAATTCCGGGATACCTGTATTCGCAGATCACATCAAGAACCGTGGGCGAACTCGAATTTCTAGCCATCTTTCGCATTCACCAAATCCCCAATTCGTCAATCGGCAAATCGGAACCCAAGGGGAGAAATTCGAAAGAGCTTTACCTGCGCTGCCCTGCGCCGCCACTTTACCAGACCGGGTGCCGCGCCACCGTCCTGCGCTGCTTCCAGCGAGAAGCCCGCCTGAGAGATCCAGAACAGTGGGTGGCTCCGTCGTCTCCAAGCTTCGGCAGTGGTTGAGCTCGGTAGCGTACACAGAACTGGCAACAGAAAAAAAAAAATCCGCTGAGTTTGAGGTCGGCGACATGGGCAACTGATCGGGTCCGATTGAAATATCCGGCCCAACAAAATTGTTTATTCAGAGAGAGATCTTTGTAAGGACATCTCCAACGGCCCAATGTAAAGGGAACAAATTTGTTTCTATCACATTTTACACTATTTCAAATTATGTCTCAAAATCTATATAAATGTTTCTATCTATCAATAAAAATGTGTTTGCAAAATTAAGATGCACCAGGCTGATCGGATACCCGACATAAACAGACAATCATGGTCGGTAGCCAATTTCGTGTTCACAGCCAGACCCAAAAGGACACAGACGAACACTTTTAGTGTCCATTTGCGTTGGGCCATTGGAGATGCCTTGCTTCCACGCAGTAAAAAATTGGTCTGCCCCAGGCCAGCATCCCAACGCAAAGTGATTGGCTCGTCCGTGGAGGGCCACAAATGTGTAGGCATGGACACAACACGAATGCATCGATCGTATGTGTTCTTCAAACTCAGACCCGCCTGGCAATGGCCTTCAATGGCGTCGTCCTTTTTAAGCGCGGGTCATCGGCAATGCTCCCTGACATCGCCCCATTGCCACCTCCTAGTCTAGTCGGCAACTTCCACAATGCACTATGGACAAAAAAGCGTTCCCATGGAGGAAGTCGCAGAAAGACAACAAGGTCGGGCCTCCTCAGGGAAGCCGAAGAAGCCACGCAATCGCTTATCAACCCACCGCCTTGTGGCCACGGAGGAGGGCCCAAAGATGGAAAGGGAGCTCTTCCTGGGCGAGGAAATATGGGATGGCACGGACGACTGCCTCGGCCACCTCGCCTACATGGAGGAGGTGGCCAATGAGGAGGGAACTCTGGACCGGCTCTAGATCCAGCCTGACGACATCCACAACGAGGAGGCGACGAAGTTTGCATTTCTGGTGTCCCAACAGCCTGAGCTGTCGCGGCCACAACAAGCCATACCAGCATGGTCATGTTGTCATGCGTCTCTAAGAACGAGGAAGTTAGGATGGCATTGGAGGCCACATCTGCGTCGTTGCCCGCACCTGCCCTAGACGCTCCTCCCGCGCTTGTGATCACCATGGATGCATCGGTGCCCAACTGGCCTTGGGAGATGCTCGTGCTCGTCAACCTGACACAATTTTCTGACGACGACGAGTAGTGGGCTATAGTTTAAAGTACTTGAGCATCGTGTGTTTTTGTTTTTATTTTTATTATATCTATGTATCGTCACCCTTGTATATTAACCTTCTCTCCGCTACTTGAAATAAAAAAATATTAGTACATTTGGTCGAGCCAATGGGGCCTGCAAACTGATCTTCCAGCCAGCCAACGATAACAAATTAATGTTCACCGCCCAACTCTGACCAATCAAAACGAATTCTTTTAGGAGTAACATACATCAGGGTCACCAAACTCAACAGCCTAGCCCGCCTCCATCACCATACATAGAAATACACATTCTATGATCACTAAATACGGTTTGGAGGCCCATCGACGGTCACTATGCGGTGTAGCTATGCGTATTTGCTAATATGGCGAGAAAACGACCCTAGTGTCAAACAAAACTAGATTCCAGCTATGTATTTTATTTTCCAAAGAAAACCCTAAACTATTATTTTTTTAAACTACTCCAACCTCTCCCACTGACTGGTCAAAAACTCAAATGCTCATCTTTTTCCCGAAACATCCCCTCAATCTCCAGTGGATCCCACCAAGTGTCTTTTGGCTCCCATCACTCTGGTCAGAAAAAACCCCATCGCGCGCCCTCAAATCCGCCAGTGCTTCAGTTCCCTTGCCGACGGAGAGTTCCTTCTCTTCTCCTCTATCATCGGCTCGATCACGGAGACCAAACATCGCCGAATAAGCTGCGGACATCGATGACAATTACGATGGCGAGGCTGCATCACCCTAGCTGAGGACCTCCTCCGTTGGCTGCATCGAGGTTACTTGCGGGGAAGATTCTTTGGCCAGATGCGGCCGACAGGGAGACAACCTAGGACGCAGCCGCTGAGGAGAAGGGGATGCCAGTCCTAGCCACAACCGAAGTTCCTCTGGATCTCAGTCAGCCAGATTATGGCACCGCTCGGCCTCGTCGTCTGGTATACAATCATGAGGTGACACGACCGGTGAGAAGCAGGGGCCGGTCAAGCTAAGGGAGAGGCGCGGCGGAGAGGAAGGGCGTTGGGAGGGGAAAGACTTATCCCTTTATTGATTTTGCGTTTTAGCCCTCTTCGACTTTTATTATTTAAAATAGTCCCTCTGTACAAGGCATTGCTTGACAGGCAGGTCCCACTAGTCAGCCACATCAGCGAATACATCTTTGTACACACGCTGGTGACCATCGATGGGTCTCTCAACCGTATTTAGTGACCATATAATGTGTATTTCTCTATGTATGGTTATGGAGGTGGGCTAAGGATGCCAACTTCGGTGAAGGAGTTTGTTTTGTGTTCAGTGGGTTTGAGATAAGGGCATCTCCAACGGGGTGATGGATTTCAGACGCCTAAAATGTCCTCGTGCGTCCGTTTGCGTCGGCCTAAATGGTCGAAATCGACCGCGCGCCTGTTTGCGTCGGGGGTGGCTCCAGCGGCATGATGCATTTTTTCAATTTTGCATTTTTTTTACAAAAAACATAATGTACATAGTAAAATAAAGGAAAGTAAAATAAAAAACCTAAGAACACATGTGCCTAGTGGTCGTTGTGGTGACACAGCATACCACTGCATGTTATAGTACACACGTCGTTGATATAACACAAGTGAAACACAGTTCCACCCATATTACATCCCTCAGATCGAGTGGTACAATAGAAACATATGTGAGTCCAAGGCATGTCTATAGAAGTACACACGAACTGTTTACATAAGATCAACACAGCCTCCTACTTTACAGTGAGGTAAAACTTCAAATAAAGCTCTAGAAGAACGACTCGTAGTCTATCTTATTGTTATCACTATCTCTAGAGATACTAGGCTTGCTATAAAATTCTAGCTACTTAGGTGCTAGGATTAGGGAAATGTTCCCTTCTATTACTAGTCTAGGTTTCCCACTCTAGTTGCTGCAGAAGTTGACTTCATTGACTTCTCGCTTGAATTCTTCATCTTGTTGCAGTTGACTCCTTTGTCTTCGAGTTCCACGGTAGTTTATCCTCTGGTGCCTTGATTTAAGAAGGGGGTTCAAATGGGAGGGAATGAGTACGAGCGTACTCAGCAAGTTCATATTAGGAAATAGGTGTATCATGCACCAGCTACAGCCATAGATCAGAAAGTCGTAGGCCAATGCAAGTTTTCATAAACATTTCTTCAAAAGGTTTATTTTATTCTGAAAACTATGCCCATCAGTCTTCACAGGTTGACCAGAACTTCACGGAGTTCCTTTCCTGCCGCGTTCGTAGTTCCCTTCCCGGAACAGGGAGTGACAAGCCACAATTTGATACACTCTGCAGAGGTGCGTTACTTTTCCCATAAGAGAACGTATCCCTGATACCAACCGAGACACGTTTCTCGTCCACACTTCCTTGGTGTGGGGCCATGTGTCAGATCCAAGCCAATCATTGCCTTCTCCGCGACCCCGCAGACCCACCCTTTTGTAAGTCTGTCCTGCCTTTTATCTATGGAGAGACCGACCCGGGCATTTGTTCTCACCTTTACCATTAAGGTAGACCGTTCCGAACACTTCATATGCCCTTTCCTATACACCATAGATAGACCGACCCTGACAACCCTTACAATCCTTCATAGACCTTTAATAAGTCTGCCCTTTCCTGTATCTAATGGTAGACCATGATGGACCACCGTCGTCACCTTTACCAATAGATCGACCAATCCAGGCAACCCTTATCACTAGTCCGTTGCGAGAGGAAAAAGGTACAACTGACTTCCCCAGAGCCATTATAGATCTTATGGTTAACGCGATATGTACGGCGCTAGAATCACTGGATGGCATTGGTACTTAGTCATAGATGAGTAGTATCCTTGTAATGGAACCTCCACCAATCAACACATACCATGGTTCCATTGCCAGCCACATAGTCATATTCATAATTGGAAAAGTAACATGTTATTTTCAATGCAGGAGTGATATGTATAGTACTTTGCATATAGTTTGATAAAAATAATCAAATGACATGAGCAAGCGATGAACTTGCCTTTCTTGACTACAAGATTATGCAGGCAAAAGCTTCGATATGTGATAACTCCAAATTCTGAAATACCATCATCATCCGGTAAGGACAATATTTAAAGAACTGGCAAAGATGCTATCATGCATATTATGAGATGCAATCGTTCCGAGCGTAACCTAACTTTGATGATTTAGGATTGGTGAGTTGTAGAGATTTTTTTAGGGTGTGTTGCACTTTTAGGATGGTTCTCAAACAAGGTTCTTATTAGGGTTGGTTGTATTAGCATCATAAACAAATGATATAATACATCATAATAAGCATACACATAAATGAATTATAGTTGAATAATATTTAAAGAACAGTTGTCAATTTTAAGTTTCTATGGTGCATGGTTGATGATTACCTATATTATACTTCAAAAGAATAACTTTTTAAGAACATATTGAACAAGAATAAGAACTACTATAATTAGGAGCTATGGGCTTCTAGGGTTTACCATTAACATCACATTTGCTTCACTTAAGTAATTAATAATGGTTTCCTAAGCTAATTGTTTTATTATTTCCTAAATAGGGTTTAGTTGAATAGGAGCATGTGATGTGCATTACTACACAATGTTGGTATTAGGGTTGATCACCATGGTTTTACTAGGTAATGTTGGTTAAGGGTGATTCCAATGGTGTGATACTAAGTATGGTGATCAATTGTGTTAACATGTGAGTAACAAGCTAGGGTTTATACCTAGGTGCACTAGTCGATCATACAGGATTTATTCAAGAATAATGGCATGAAATGATGATCTCATATGATTAAGCCTAAATTCAATTTTAGTGGATCCTGACTTTTATTAATGGATTGCACAATAAGGATCTATAGGTAAAGTGAAGTTCATAAGATCATATGTGATAAACCTCTAGAGTTTTAGGATTGCAACTAGTTTCGGGTGTTCACATAAAATAATGGGATCAAGGTTCTTGTTCATATTAGAATTAGGGTTTCTAAATTGTGATATCATTTATAAAATGATAATTGGTAATGGAGTTGTAGTTGTTAACTACTTTGAAGTAAGATTAATAACGGTCTTAACATTTTATCAATTTAAAAGTATTTAACAAGTAGAATAAATACTAGTTAGGGTTTAATTTAGGAATCATGGTTTCATAGTTATGATTAGGTTTTAAAATAATAACTTGCTAATTAAAAATGTTTGAGTAAACAATTTTTGAACTAACAAATTAATATTAGCTTTTAACAATTTCTTGTTTTATTATTATTTAAGAAAATGGTAATTTGCAAATTAGGTTTATGAATTATCACTAATATTTAAGTTGATGCTATATGATAAAGAATTCAACCTTAAAGTTTTATTTACTTATTGAATAGCTATTATTTAATTTTGAAACTTATCTAATTATTGAATTCAAATTGTATTTAAAACAAATGAAAAGGCATAATTAATAAAGTTAAAAATAAGTGAATTTTTATTTTGACACACATTTTTATTTTATATTTTATTTTTGTGAGCATTTTGATATATTATTTATTTTTTCCGGAGCTGAAATGAATTTTATTTATTCTAGCAAAGTTTCAGTTATTTTCTGGAATTTTGAAATAAAACGAAATACTAAACCTACCGGTTTGGGTCTAGCCCTAGCCACAGACAGGTGGGACCGTTGACTAGGTCAGCTGCCACGAGGCAACGAACAGTCAACAGATTCTGAGGTGGCAGGGACACGTCACCCTCGCCGGAGAGCACTCCGGTGAACAACGGCGACGACGCTACAGGGCAGTATAGACGATGATTTGAGGTGCGTTCGAACCGCGACTCGATGCTGAGCAAGTGAGCATCAACGCCACCACCTAAAGGTCTCCGGAGATACTCCGGCGAACTCAACTGCGGCGGCGTGACTCTGCCAAAATACGAACTCGACCTAGAATGCACTCTAGGAAGCAAGATCTAGCTCTATAGACGCGCAAACTCACCCTGAGTATGATGGTGTAGGCGGCGACGATGATTGCCGCCGGAGTCGACCTTGATTTAGCCATTACTAGCGAAATACCGAGAAAGGGAATTCCAAAATTGGCATGGCACCGAGCTCCCCTTGATGTTGTACTCCACCAAGATGATCTACAAGGCCAGGCGCATCTAACAAGCTACGCCATGGGATCTAGGACGACTCCAGTTGACGGCGCCATGCTCAACACCGGTGACAGTAAGTGGAAGAACGCGAGAGTTGGAGGGCGACTAAGAATAAATAGATGGGCGGCGAGGTTCTAGGTTTTCCTGGAGAAGCTCCTTGCATATTTATAGAGCGAGGCGAGGTCTGGTTCGTCCTTTCATCAATGACGATGGTCGGGATACTGCGAGCGACGGTGAGCTACTGTCGGGCACGAATCTTGGCGTGAACGAGATATTTCGGACGCGAGAGGGATAGGAAAAGGTTTTGGAACCTTCTGCAATGTGCAGCTTGATCTTATCGGCGACGCAGACGTGGTCGGCGACGACGCCGTGTCGAGCATGCGAGCGAGAGGAGGAAGAAGACGATCTTCTCCTCACGAAACGGTAAGTTGGCATGGGCTGCTTCGGTTGTGGACTGGGCTGGCGTTTGGGCTTGCTCCTGGGATGTTGTTGGGCTGCTGAGGTCCACAGCGGTAAGTCCTCTTTTTTTCTATTTCTCTTTTTATTTTCTATTTTAAATTTGTTATTTGAACTCAAATTTGAATTCTATTTATTCTTGCAGGTTCTTAAATACTTCAATCTTAATAGAACTTGATAATAATGCATACCGCATAATTGTTTGTTCAAACAAATATTTAATGTTTGATTAAATTGGTATTTTTGTGAGGTCATTTAAAATAGACATGAATTTATGTGTTCATTTCAATTTCTTTTTATTTAGGAACCAAATCTGTTTAAGTGATTTGAAATTTATAACATTTGCATGATGAACATATTATTAGGTTTTGCTAATGTGTTTAACAATATTGGTTGTTCATATGCATTTTAAATATGACTAGAATTTAAAACAAATTATTAATGAAGATGGTGTTAGAGTTATGATTTCATGTGTCCCATTATTTCTATGATTTAAAATATGGTTTAGGTTTCGTTCTAAATTTATTAATATGGTTTAATTAACACATTGATTTGGAATTCCTAGACATATCATTTGATGATTATAAGTCCTGCATTTTCTAAAATGGATATTTGGTTATATGGTACTTATCAGATTTAACCACTAAAATAGGACATGTAGGGTAGTTTTACACTAATCACTTCAATGGCATTTAGCTTAGATATATATTACTTGGTTTATACTTGTGATCCATGATGCACAGGTTTAGGCATATGTTCAATATGGATATGATTTAGGGTTTTCATTTGTACTTATCAATTGAGGCAATAAGGAAAAAATTAATGTGGTCTAGGGTTTTATTTATGTTTCATTAATGGAAACATAAATGAAAATGAGTTATGGTAGGGTTCTACTTATGATCCCAAATGACACATGGATTGGATTCAAATGTGGTCTAGGGTTTTAGTTGGGATTACCCATATGATACACAAGCTAGAATTGGGTATAAGCATAAGCTTTGATTAGATTTTATTGGCTAGCTAGGGTTACTCCTCCATACAATGCATGAGGATTGGTCTGGGGTTAACTACTAGTGATATACTTATTATTTTATGTGGTAGATAAGATCTATTAATCATATGGGTTTAACTTATCATCTATATCTACAAGGTATAATCATGCGTTAGACAAGATCCACTCATTCCTCACTAATCCCTCTTTAGTATTCCTTTCATCACACTCATCCTAGATTCTTAGGTTTTATAATGAATACCAAGTTATGATGATTATGGAATTGGTTTCCTAAGGTATTGCTATTGGAGTAGGGTTCTCACCTCCAAGGTCAAATATTGACTTGAACAACTAGGATTAGTACTTCTCTAATATTCTTGTATGAACATGGCTATGGTTAGTATTATAACTTCTCTCACTTCTCAATGTCTTGGAATATCCTAAAGTCCTTCTCAAGAGATGATGATATGATCCTCTAAATATATGGTTTGCCTAGGAATTCTACCTTGGTATCTTCTGTAGCTTGTTCTTCAGGAAATCTGATAAACCTGCATCTTGTGGTATGCCTCCACCTCCTAGCTTCTTCATCTTGATCCTAGCTAATGCATGGAGTGGCTCTATGTGTTTGTTCCCATGCATCATGGTAGTAGATGAGCAAATGGATGAAGGGTGTGGCTCTATTTATAGGCTTGGACAAGCTCTAGTATCATGACACATGGTGACTCTTGTTTTGGTTTGATGAGTAAGGTGCTTGGTTGTCATGCCCTCATCCATAGCAATCCTTTGAGCATGAGGTGGCATAGCTTGGAGTGCAAGTCATGTAGATATTTTCATCCTATGTGGCATGATCATTATCCTCTCATATGATTTATCTTTGGAGAGCCAAGTGGCATTTGTTACTAAATATCTTGTGGATGGGTTTATTATTATGGATGAGACACTATATCATCTTTAATTGGTTTATATTATAATATTGGTCAAAAGATCAAGGATGAAGGTTATCCCTCAATTTTGAATAGTTCGTGTTTGAATTCACCAAGGCATGATCATATGAGTTTCAAAATACTCATAGTTAGTTTTATTCAAATAGTTTGGACTATAATTCGTAATGTAAACGGATTTAGTTTTATGATATTCCATGTATTTAATAAGTTATGATTTAAATAAGAATGTGTGGCTTTTATGCACTTTAGACCCTGTGGTTTACCTTATTTGGTAATGAGTTTAAAATTGTATTAAATTACACACAAAGGTAGTTGGCTAGTTGCTAACTTTTAAGTGTTTTAATCAATTGGGGTTTGATTCTTAAAGAATGTGTTGTTGTAAGGAATACCATGTTATGATCCTTTATAGGATTTGGTATTTGATCCTCATTTAAAGTGTTGTGTAATAGTTCTAGTTCCTTTTGATCCAACCTATGGATCAGATTATGTCTACCCAAAACAAGGGTTTAGCAAAGATCACATTGAGGTTTATAGCGCTTGACTTGAGCTACTTCAATTCCAGCAAGTCAAGTGAAACTTCAGTTAGTGTGACAAGTTTTATTTGAAAGCGCGAAAATTCCCCGAATTTTCTATGCATGAATGCAATGCACACTTTGATGTTCTCTCATTTTGTTGTCTCTAAATCTGGGATATTTCAGTCGTCGTCATCGCTGTCGATCACGATGAGCTCCGGTACCGGCCACGGCTAGTTGGCAAGCGGCGGAACATATGGCCGGTGTCATTGATGGTGGTGGAGGTGGAGCAGCCCACGCCGGTGTTGGTGGTTGAGCAGCCCACTCCGGTGGTGGAGGTGGAGCATCCCATGCCGGCGGTGGAGCGGTTGCGTGGCCGTGTCCTCGAGCGCCCGTCGTAGGGCCTCTTCCGCCGTGAGGCCCAGCGGCATGATGTCGGTGGCGTACCGGGGCAGCTGCCACCGTCGGTCCACCTCCGAGACGAGGACGCCGAGCCTCGCGATCTCGTCGTCCGTCATCGTCGCCGGTTACTCAAACTTTCAGCCCACTGCCATGGCCAACTGCCATTCCTGGAAAATGCAGTCGACGTAGTCGTCGCTGTCGCTCTTGGCCTCCTCATTGTGGTAGGCCAGTGCGTCGCTGTCGTCGTCGTCCTGTGGAGGTGCCGACGGCTCCCGTGTTCGATGACGAGGCAAAGTCCCAGTCGCCGAGGAAGCCCGCCATTCTTCTCGAATCCTTCTCGGTCTTGCGCTGGGTGTTGGAGTCGATGGCGTAGGCGAGATCTGCGCGGTTGTCAGACGACAGGCACCGCCGCTTCTCTCTGGCTCGCGCGGAGGCATGGTCGGGACAGACACCCGGAGGTAGCTGAGCCTGCTAGGCAGAGCCGCGCCACGTTGACGGGCAGCGACACCCTATGCATCCGCTCCGCCTTCTTGGTACCGCTGCAGGACGCCTCAAAGTTGTTCTTTTTTTCCCCGTGATGATGCGGTGGATTGGGGCATGGCATCCGCGTTTGCGTTGCTGGGTCCAATCACTATGGGTTGCTGGGTCCAATCACTATGGGTAGACCTGATTTGTGACGCATTTTGAACCTGCGGCCGCAAACGGACCAAAATTCAGCCCAGAGCGCCGCGGGCCACAGACGGGCTAGCCAGATAGTCGTGTCCCCGAACAGAGTGGCCCAGACCAACCTGTACCCCACATGACATGTGGCAAAATTTGCACCATGTCAAGTTGTCAGGACTCTTTACCGACGTCATCGACTCAATAGGTCACTGATATGCGGGCCACCAGACGCAGATACGGCGCACGTCATCACCCGCTTTTGGGTTTATCCCGCACGCCCACCTCCCACTGCCATTCCCGGGACCACCAGTCATTCAAACGCAGGTAGCAGCCCAAAGTCTTCCTCACAGTTCCCACCTACCCCACCCTCCCCAAAGCCCAAACCCAAACCCCCGCCGCGACCCTTCTCCCCTCCCTTCCCGGCGCCGATGTCGTCGCCGCCGCCGCCGTCGGGCCGCCCGCCGCGACGGGCGGCGTCGGTGCGCGCGGCTTCCTACGACGAGTCGCTCGTCGACAACGCCCTGGAGGCCTACCTGGGGAACTCCCCGTCGCGGCGCATCCGGCGCCTGCGCCGCCTCTCCCCGGAGGAGCGCCAGCGGGAGACCGAAACAGAGGCGCTCATCGCGCTCTCCCTCGGCTTCCCCATCGACGAGCTCCTCCCCGCCGAGGAGGCCGTCCTCGCCGCCCCCGACGCCGCCGCGCCCAACGACTACATCGTCGTCCGCAACCACATCCTCGCCTCCTGGCGCGCCGACCCGCGGGTACCCTTACCCCGCGCGCGCGTGCTCGAGACCGTCGCCGCCACATACGACCACCTCGTCGCGGCCGCGCACGGGTTCCTCACCCGCGAGGGCCACGTCAACTTCGGGGTCTCGCCCGCCTTCCCCGCCTCCCCGCCCCCCGACGCGCCCGAGGGCCCCGCCGCGTCCGTCCTCGTCGTCGGCGCCGGCCTCGCGGGACTCGCGGCCGCGCGCCAGCTCCTCCGCTTCGGCCTCCGCGTGCTCGTCCTGGAAGGCCGCGCCCGCCCCGGCGGCCGCGTCTACACCGCCCGCCTAGGCGACGGCCAGGCCGCCGTCGAGCTCGGCGGGAGCGTCATCACCGGGATCCACGCCAACCCGCTGGGCGTGCTCGCGCGCCAGCTCGGGATTCCCCTCCACAAGGTGCGCGACCGCTGCCCGCTCTACTACCCCGACGGCCGGACTGTCGGCACCAGGCTCGATAGGGTCATCACTCTGGTCTTCAACACGCTTCTAGACCACGCCACCAAGCTGCGGGAGGCGCTCAAGGAAGCCGCGGAGGGGATCTCCCTCGGGGAAGGGATTGAGAGGCTCAGAAGGCTCTACAGCGTGGCCAAAACCGAGGAGGAGAGGGAGGTTCTCGACTGGCATCTCGCCAACCTTGAGTTCTCCAACGCCGGCTGCCTATCGGAGCTCTCGCTGGCGCACTGGGACCAGGACGACCAGTTTGAGATGGGTGGAGACCACTGCTTCTTGGCTGGAGGGAACTCGAGGCTCGTGCACGCGTTATGCGACGGCGTACCGGTGTTGTATGAGAAGACGGTGAAGCGGATTGAGCATGGAGTGGATGGGGTGAGCATCACCGTGGAAGGAGGGCAGGTTTTTCAGGCCGACATGGCGCTCTGCACTGTCCCTCTTGGGGTGCTCAAGAGTGGGAGCATCCAGTTTGAACCGGAGTTGCCTCAAAGCAAGCTTGGAGCGATTCAGAGGTTGGGGTTTGGTCTGTTGAACAAAGTGGCCATGGTATTCCCATCCGTGTTTTGGGATGAAGACATTGACACATTTGGGTGTTTGAATAAGGACAGCAGCAAGCGTGGAGAATTCTTTCTCTTCTACAGCTACCATACTGTCTCTGGCGGCGCAGTACTTATCGCACTTGTGGCAGGAGAGGCTGCTCTGGATTTTGAAAAGGTTGATCCTGTTGTCACGCTTCATCGGGTACTTGCTATTCTTCGAGGTAATCAACTAATCCTTGGTATTCTTCTTGGAGTACTAAAATTAAAATGCATTGTGTCTTCATAAGTTAATTATAATCTTCCTTGGAAGTTTAACTATGATCGCATCGATGATTTTATAACGTGTCACATTGAAGTACATCTTGATGCACCTTTTGCATCGGAGATGCCAATATGACCTTCAGGGGACGGGGCTGAGCAAATTTCGTTCCGTGAAGACAGTGTGTCTTTACTAGGCTAAAGGATTGTTCTCCTACTCCCCATCACCATTCTCGTGGAGCATCATATCTACATCCATTCGAAATGCCTCTGCAGAGATCAAATAAATACATGATAGAATGGGTGCTTTCAAAATTACGAACTTCGATATTAATATGTCATACTCCCTGTGTCCCAAAAAGGATGTCCCAGTTTTGTCTAGATTTGGATGTATCTATAGTGTCTAGATACATCAAAATTTATCTGCGACATTCTTTACGGGATGGAGGGAGTACATTATTTGTATTATCCTAATGAAAATATCTCCACGATATGAATCTGACATTGAAGTTGTGTACCGGAGACTGTATTGCAACCTAAGACGGCATGTGTTGTTTAACAGAGAGAGTGCCTCATCCAAGACTTCAACCGTAGTTTGGGAAACAAATGCCAATTCCAGTTTTATCTCCTCATCTCAAGACTAACATATTGCCTTTGCCCAAAAATCCATATCCAGTTCCATATGTTGATTTTCAGATGTTTCCCTTCATGCATCTTATTCTAGGGTATTCTGTCCCCCACCATATTTCTTAATCAGCTCTGATGTTCACTGCCCAAAGTTCCTGAAAAAGTCTCCTTAGAGCATCTTCAGCAGTTGGCGCTCCCCACGGCCAAATCCGGCGCTAAATAGCGCCGGATTGGACGAAAGTTTCGAACGGGGAGCGCCGAAGTTCCAGCCGTCTCCCCGGTAGACACCCGGCGTTCGGCGTTTTTGAGAAAAAAACGTCCCTGGAAACGTCCAAAATCAAATATAGTTCGGCGAATTTGACCAGTTTTGCCAACATTTGGCTTATTCTTACAAATAAACGTTACAGTTCAACAAAACAAGACAAGTTTTGAAACATATCAAATGGAAACTAGTTGGTGTTACCTCGAAGCGTCCATATGTGCTCTACCAGATCATCCTGCAGCTGTTGATGCATTGTGGAGTCTCGAATCTCCTGACGCATAGCGATGAACGCAGCTCACGATGCCGGCACCTGGTGGTTAGGCTGTGCAAGAGGACCCTCTCTGTCATATGGTGCAACTTGCTTGCTCGGAGGAATCGGATACTTCCGCTCATTCTCGATAATCATGTTGTGTAAGCACACACAACAGTTCATCACCTCCTACATCTGATCTTTGGACCAAGTCAAAGCGGGGAACCGGACTACAACAAATCTCTGCTGGAGGACACCAAATGCACGCTCGACTTCCTTTCGGCAACCTTCTTGTTCCTTGGCAAACTGCTGCTCAGAACTCCAAAAGTAAAGAGAGGGAGAGGGAGAGTATGATGCATGAGAGGATCAGAGGAGGAAGGAGACTGCTGCCTGCTAGGCTGCTACGGCTGCTGGCGAGGAGGAACAGAGGGAGGAGACGATGAGCTGCTTCTTGCCGTCAAAGCGGCGTGCTGCTGCTTCCTGGCTCCTTGCCGAATGCCAATGTGGCAGAAAGGTGGTATGTGACGAGGAGCGGGTGACCGAGGGGGTAGGGTTTTTTCATTTGGCTGGGTCAAATCTGTATCCAAAACGTATCGGAATAGGTATCCGAATTATCACCAATTTTTTTAAATTCATTTATTTACCGATGCGTCCAAAACCGTAGGGATACGGTATCGGAGCCGAATCCGTATCGGATACAGTATCCGACACGGACACGCCATCTCTACCCCGTATCCGTGCTGCGGAGCTCAAGTATCACAGTGCAGCATTTTTTGTGACCCTTGTACATTCCCTTGCCAGGAAAACGGACAGTTCTTCCATTTTTAATGCATGCAGTCAATGCTTCCAAGCATCCCTGGAAATCCTCGAGCTTCATTGACAGTGAGGATCTTAGCAGTGTCTTCGACAGTGGGTGATCTCAAGTAGATGTCCCCGACCAGGGCTATCACCGCCCTACAGAACCGGTAGAAACAATCAAAGGCGGTGGACTCCGCCATCCGAAGATAGTCATCGGTAGAATCACCAGGAGCTCCATATGCCAGGAGCTCCATATGCCAGCATCCGCGTAGCCACCGTGCACTTTTGGAGGGCGGAGAACCCTGCCATGCCGGTGCAATCCAACTTGCATCTGAAATAGGAGTTGTACTCTCGAAGGGCATACACAATTTTCAGGAAGAGCTTCCGGCTCATCCTGAAACGATGCCTAAAAACAGCCTCACCGTGCAATGGATCGTCGGCGAAGTAGTTGGCGTAGAGCATGCAGTAGCCCTCCATTCGCTGCCTCGGCTTGCACTTCCGGCGACCTGGTGTCGACCCACCACGGTGACCAATGGCCGACTCGGCGTACAAGCCGGACAGGCAAGCTAGGATCAGCATGTGCTCCTCGTCTTGGGCGGCGGTTGCCATTTCTTCTTTAAAAATCTCGGCGAACATCTGCTCCTCCTCATTGGAGTCCATGTCTGGCCAGGCAATTGGACGAACACCTGCCGGGTGTGTCGACGAGGCGCGATGCGAGGGAGCTTTTGGAGGGCGGAAAATACGCAGAGGGGAGGACGGGCGGCTGAATATAGGCGGCTGGGTGGAGGAACGGCGGAGTTGAGGCAACCGGCCGGCGGATTGGCGAGGGTTGGTGCCGGCGGCGACAGAGCAACGGGAGGGGAGGGTGGATTTGCGACGACAAAGTGGTGGGGTTCGTGTGTTCTCTCGTCGACAGAGCGGGCCCGTCCCCGCTTTTCTCTCGTCCGTAGTCCCCGAGCGCACCCCGGGGGGCCGGGGATGTCCTGGGCTCTCCGGACGGACGAAAGGCCAAATCCGGGGGAAAACGAGGAGCTGGGGGCGCGGCTGGGCCGAATAACGTCGTTCGGATGTAAAAAACGGCTGCTAGGGGCCTTGTCGGGGAGACGGCTGGAGATGCTCTTATCCTTCTCTTTTGGTGCCCCTTCCTTCAAAGATAATGAGTATGCTTATATGTACTTTTTGGGGAGAACACGTAAAATTTGAAGCATTCAGATTTGAAACAATTTGAGCAAAATTTAGTACTATTTCCAATTGTTGAATATCCCGTTAAGCTTTGTTTTACATACACTCACTAACAGTGGCGAAGGACGAAAAAGATTTGAGGTAGGGCGAACTTTTAAGAATGAAAATAGAAAATAGTCCTAAAACAATAATGATGCATATGGTTCAAACACAATCAATAAAAAAATAAAACATATTTGGTTATAAATAGAACCTAAAAAATATATCAATAATGCCTACTCAATGGCAATGTTTTACCTCTTTTTAAAAAGTCTTATGTAATTCAAACAAGCAAGATGTTTGATTGTCTCTTGTTTGATGGATAACTCGGTCTTGGTTATCTTTGTTGCCGGAAATTCCTTTGAATTGTTAATGCCGCCACGTGTAAAACCAATGTCATCTTAATGGGTGATAAGGCGGTCGGAGAAAATATGACATTCCTTTTAAATATCGAGAAATCTCTAAAATCTCCAATTTCGCCAGTATGAATAATGAATAACTTGAACTTATCTTATACTGTATATACTAAGGTACAATCAATAATAAATCTCTGTTATCAAACAATGTTTTCACATTGAACATATAATATGAGTATATGTTCGGAGATAATAGTCTATGTTTTTGGTTTGCAGTCGATTTTGCGCTGTGTTCACTAAAACATATAATATTTTCATATAATATGAGTATATGTTCGGAGATAATAGTCTATGTTTTTGGTTTGCAGTCGATTTTGCGCTGTGTTCACTAAAACAAGCATAACTTTCTCATACAGAGTCTGTTTTCGATGTATGACCACTCAAAATTTTCAGAAAAAACACACGCATCTAAATGTATTCACCAAAAATCAAGGTAGGGCGGCTGCCCTACCTTGCCCTATTGGGAGCTTCGCCCCTGCTCACTAAGGTTAGACACAGTTGATCTCAAAAAGTGTACGCATGTAGCACATCATGGTGTAATATTACACATAATATTTTGGAACAACAGGGTTGTACGTGGCACTTGCAATAAGGGATACCAAAGTATTGGCTTGTATTTTTTTGGGTTTCGTTAGTATGGTTGGGTGCGAAGAGGGAAAGGTTAGTTTAGAAGGACACATAATGCCTAAGAGGGACCCCTCCCGATACTTGGGATCAATGCTACAACGCAATGATGATATCGAGGAGGATCAAGGCAAGGTGGATAAAGTGGCAGCAAGCATCTGGAATCCTATGTGACTGAAGGTCCCACAAAAGCTAAAAGGAAAGTTTTATAGGACGGAGATCAGACCTTGATGCTATATGGAGCAGAATGTTGGCACATTAAAAGACAACACATCCAACAAATGAGTGTCGCAGACAGTGGCGGACGCAGGAAAAAATTGGTGGGTGGGCACACCTCCAAAAAAATTTCTTTTGCGCTTTCCCCGTTGTGATGAAAGTTTGCAAATGAATAATACATATAGCCAATCGATCGTCAACATTGAAGTTCAATGCATATATATATACATATCAAATGTGCCACCGGTATGAGCAATATCAGTTGGGTATTTGGAGGCAACGAAATGGATTCACTTTTGAGAAAGTTCACCCATCGGGGACTGGTTTTTAAGAAAGATATTGTTGCTGATTACCCATAGGGTCAAACTCAAACACAAGCAAGCTCTTGCAACATGGGTCGATAGTTTCTAGCTCCTGTCCGTAGTTTAGATTTTTTTCCTTCTTTGTTTCTCCTTTTTTTTTAAAATTATGTAAAGACTTCATCTTCCCATTCTTTCATTTAATTGAAAATTTACCGTAGGGGTTTCCCATGCTTTTTTTTGTTTTAACAAGAAAAATAGAGAGGTCACCAAGATGATAACACATTTGAACCTACCATATTTTCTCGAAAAGTGATGCAATTTTGCTATTCAAACATATAAGTGACTTATATTCCTGTTCATTTCTAGTTTTCTAGAAGTGTCAAACTACTTACTGAATCAATGCTAATGCCACTTTAACAGTAGCAAATTTAATATGAGCAATTTTAACAGTAATACAGAGAATAGGGGCAATTTACCTTCACCTATCCAGCCAGATTTTGAGAATTTGGGCGGAGCCGGGAGCAGCGCTGCACCGCCGCAGCAGCGGCCGGAGTCAGGGAGGGGCAGAGGAAGGTAAGCTGGCAAGGGGAGGCGCTGGGGGCCGAGGCGGCCGGTGGGGGGAGTTGTCGACTCGTCGTCTCTCACAGTCTCTCATCAAAGCGGCGCTGTGGTCGCGATGCATGGAGGAAGACCGGCTGTCGTCTGGCCAATTGGGCTTTTTGGCCACGCCCCCCCCCCCCCCCCCCCCCCGGCCCACCCGCTGCGTACACCCATGGTCGCAGAGATGCACATGGGCTCATCAAAGCGGTTTCTCCTTTTGTTTTTCTTGGGTTTCTGTTGGGTTTCATGTCTAGCCTAGCCAACTAGTTTAGGACAAAACGCTTTGATGTTGTTGATGTTCTCTGAAATCCCCACAATCATACGACTGAAATTTGGAGTAATCAAGTTCTATATTATTTAGGTTCTTTTGTTAGAATTCAAATATCAAAACTGCTAACTGTTTCCATTTGGTTAGGAAAACCATTCTCCTTTCAGCATAGGTCTTTGATTCTTAAGTTGTCATCATGGATTCAAACAGTCATCATTCTGTTTTGTATCAACTTATCATCTAGAATGCCCACATATGGTGATACGGAAGATACCGTGATACGTCAATTTTTCAAAAACACGGATACTGGGGCACGTCTGTATATACTCCCTCCTTCCCAAGGAATAGGACGTAATATTTTTTTCAAAATTTCGCCAAAGCTTAAGGCGTGGGATGTGTTTTGCCCCATTTCTCCCCATACTGACCTCACAACAGTTTTAATCGATCCTTAAAATCAGGAAAAGGGAGCGGTAACTGTCATTGGACATGCATGCGCATGCGAGAAAAAGATTAGAAAATCCAGGAGTCATGCCTATTAACTCAGAGGAGAGAAATTAAGGGGCAGCCGTTTTATTAGGGGTAAGTTGGGAAACTGTTGCTGCTTTTTCGCCTTAATCGTCGTGCAGAAAAAATTACGCCCTATTCCATGGGATGGAGGGAGTACATAATAACTAGTAAAAAATATTTATGATCAATATTTATAGAAAATAGGCAATTTAGTAATAGTACGTATAAGATGGCAGAAATATGAAAACTGCACCGTAAATACGATCCTAGTTTTCTCCAACCGCTGCAACTTTTCTATAAAGTTGGTGAACATAGGATCGGTCACATTAGGCATTATATGATCCTCGTCCCGGATATCTTGATCAAATGTGGTTAAACTCTCTTGTAGCGTCCCTCTATATTTCTAAATACAATACTAGCATCTCAATCGAATATTTCCGCCACAATGTCTACATGATTTCACAAAGGCATGTTTCTCGTATCAGAGAGGTATCCGCGATATATGTTACATGTATCTAAATTGTTTTTCTTTTTTTGAAAAATGGAAAATCAAGGGGTATGCGGAGGTATCCAAAGGTATCCCTGTATCCAATACGCCCGATACGTCACTTTTTAGAAGTATCCGCGCATCCTAGCTTATCATACACCCAGTGTACGGCATATGGGGGTGGGGTGGGGATCCATAGATAACAGTATCAGGGGACAGTAGAAGCTAACTAGGGGACACATGCAAATTCTCTGTCTTGAAATGTTTGATTTTATTTGTTATAATAAGCACTTAAAGTGTTATTCATCATATTGTGCAGGTATCTATGGCCCAAAAGGTGTTACTGTGCCTGATCCTATCCAATCAGCTTGCACAAGATGGGGTAGTGACCCTTTTTGTTGCGGTTCGTACTCCCACATCAGAGTCGGGTCTTCTGGAACGGACTATGACATTCTTGCTGAGAGTGTCAGTGATGACCATCTCTTCTTTGCTGGAGAAGCCACAAACCGTGCATACCCTGCAACGATGCACGGTGCCTTACTGAGCGGACTAAGAGAAGCTGCTAGGATTTTCCGGGCTTCACAAAGCAGAGTGAATTCAGATCCAAAGAAGTACGCTCTGCAGAGAAGCCCTAGACCTACCGATGGCATCCTTGAAGATCTCTTCGCAGAGCCAGATCTTGAATTCGGGAGATTCTCGTTTGTGTCCTCCTCTATGACACCCGATGATCCACAGTCTTTGGGATTGCTCAGGATTACACTTTGGAAAGATTTGCTTCTAGGTCCAGTAGGGGATCAAAAGGATCAGGAGCCTGCGGCTGAGAAGGCAGCGAACCATGAAGCCTTCCATTTATACGCGACCATCTTCCGACAGCAGGCCGATCAGCTGCAACTGGCAGGCGATGATGACCAGGCTAGGCTAGGACTGCTATGCAAGGATCTTTGTGTCAAGCTTATGGGCTACGACAATACGTGTGATGTAGGCAACTCTCTTATTCTTAGCATCGTGAGCACTCAGAAAGCTAGGAAGAGGCTGCAGAGCGCCAAGAAGTTCAGAAGCTGACATTGACATGTGTTTACCACTACCAGATTGTTTTATTCTCTTTGTAGACGAGAAGCATTTCTAGTTAGGTTGAAGCATCTCTCAAGTAAGATTGTTTTGTAATGTAGTGTTGTACAAACTCAGACTTGGGGCAGGATCCAAGATAGCGCCGTGTTGGGTTCCCCGTTGTAAGCTGCATAATGTGGTAATGTTGATACATTAGAGTAGGTTAGACGTGCAGTAGATTCAGTGCTCTGGTGCTAATGTTTGCTTCGCCTTTTGATCTGGCTAATAATGTCAGACGAGCATGTCATTCTGACCATGACAGCCTGGATGAACTTATTACCCATAGTTGCTACATAGTAGTTGTTCAGAAGTTAAAAGGGGAACAAAACAAGCTATCAGGTCTCAGAGCAGGACATCAGAGCTATATACACTGAAGGCTACTCCCAGCTCCAGCCTCGATACATCGAGGATACACATACCTGGGAATTTGGATCTGCATATATAGGACTGAACTGAAATTGTACAAGTCACCAAAAGATTTGCCTCGTGGAGAGGCAGGAAAGGACTGGAACTATGGCCCCAAGCACGGTTGTTGTTGATTTCCTTTTTTTTTTTTGAGTAAGATGCGATGTTGGGTCTTATGATCCATCGATAACAAGTTTGTTGTGGCAGCGAATTTCTGTTTTTTTCTTCTGACCGCTAGTGAACGGAGGAATGAGACGTAAGATCACCATGAAGACGACCGCACTGGAAGCTATGTGACTAGATTATCTGGGTCCTCAACATTTCTTAACTGGAAAATGTCAATTCTGTCTTGAACCTGCATAATAACATTCAAATGTGGCAAAGTGTGTAGGCAATGATGTGTGTGGATTTCACATTAGGTCACCTTTCATGTTTTGAAAAATACAAAACACATCTTTTTTTACAATCAATACCACATATATATATTTATAGTAGCAAATAGAACATGGTAGAGATATACATAGGCTGTTTCCAGCGATTACAAAATAAAGTCTGAAATTTCCATAACACAATATTGTACTTTTATGAAGGCAACTATACATATCTAGATTCGTCTACACACCAAAAGTCTTTGCACCCAACGGTCATCAAATACTGTACATATGCCTCTAAAAAAAAAAAAAACTGTACATATGATCCAGACATCCTCGTCATTTTTTTCGATAAAGAGACATCCTCATCATATATCTCCCCTTCAGTTACGAGTTACGACACGCTCATGCGTCATCGCATCATCTCCACCACACCACGCAGCATGACCAAACACATCCAGTTCCTCGCCGTGGCACTCTCGCTCCTCGCCGCCGGCGCGACCAGCGGCGACCACCAGCACGCGTGCCCTGACGTCCCGTCGATGACCGCGGTGAAGGCGTGCTCGGTGGTCTGCGGCACGCGCCATATGCACCGGCTCTGCCTCCGCACGCTCCTGGGGCGCCGTTCGCGTCGCGCGGCGTCGCCGGTCACTCGCTATGCCGCCGTCGCGGCGCGCAGCGCCCTCGACGCCTACGATGCCACCAAGGCGGCCGCCAGGCAGGCGCTGCTGTACGACCGCCGCGGCGGCCACGCGGTACTCCCGAGCGACGAGCGGGTCGCCTACGCCGGCTGCCTGCATGGTTATGAGGCGGCCCGCCGGTCCATGAGCCACATCGCCGACGACCTGGCGCGGGCGGGGAACTCCTCCACCTGCGACGGGGCCGCCGACCTGAAGCAGGACTACATGGGCGGCCTCCGCGGTATGGACGCGTGCAGGAGGAGACTGCTCGCCTACCCGGCCTCGCCGCTGAGCGACAGGAACCTCGCCGATCGGAACAAGACCCTCCTGGCCGGCTTGCTGTGCAGCCTGGTGCCGACGCCGCCGGAGAAACGACGCGGCGTGGATGCCTATAGATCCATGGGCATGCATCCATAACTTTCGAAGAAATTAATACTCCCTCTTTCACAGTTTATAAGGCGTGCACCTACATCTAGATCGTAAATTTGATCAAGTTAGCATTAGTCATATGTTATAAAAATTATATCATTACAAAGTTTAGATGTTCTATTTTCTAATGATATAATTTTTGCATTCTATAATTTAAATTATATAGGTCAAATTGGCGACCTAGGGAAACGGGGAGGACTAGTAAACTGAGAAGGAGGGAGTAGCTTGGCTGTAAGCAAGTTAATGACAATAAGAAATTTGTCGGCTTGCATCGCTGTCGCTGCAATAAAATCTTACTTTCTTTCCAGCAGAAATGTAACGTACACTCTTTCCATTTCTAGCCACTAGGATTATGGTAAACACTACACATCCAAGGCCGAAGCCAATCGTCGGACCGATCGGATGCTGTCCATCTCGCTTCCATCGGACGGCCCGTCCACTCCTCCCACCCCCGTTAACCACGCCACAAATTTACCTGCAGGTTAGATCGTCCTTTTCTCCTCCCCAAAATTTCCTCCTCCTAATCGATCTGCTCCCACGGCGCCGGAGCGCTGCCATGTTAGTAGGAAGCCGTGGTGCCCATCAACGGGGCGTGGATCCTCTACAGTTCTTCAATTACTGTACCGGGTACAGTAGTGTAGAGATCTCACGTCTATTTAGATCTAACGGGGCTCAGTACTAACCATAACCGGCAGCGTTTTGTGATGGAAATAATTAGGAACAAATTCCCTATGTTTAAGGAGGCGTGGAGATACTGGACACCAACTGATGGACGTCAGATGTAAATGGACGTTAGATATCTCAATTACTGTACCGGTACAGTAATTGAATAACTGTAGAGGATCCACGCCCCCATCAACGGCATGACCACGCTCCGATCCCCTTGCGCTGCCTCCACCTCAAGTAGATGGTGTTCCCCCAGCACCCTCATCAGATGCATCTCCTATTTCCTGAAGTAGAATTCCCTATAACCCCCCCAGGTCACTTAAACCCCACATGTCAGAGACAGCGGCGGGGGGCCTGTGAGCTCACTTAACACCAACTAGGGGGGTTATAGGGAATTATCCCCCATTTTTCACGTCTATTTTATTGTGCCCAGATCTAGCTATAAAACGGTACTAGATTTGTATGCTTCCACCATAAGGGCATGTACAATGGAGGACTCTTAGTTAGACGCTTAAGCGATCAAAAGAAATATATAGGAAAAAAGAAAACCAACCTAGCGATCCATCCTCCAGCGGCAACCGCTAACCAAGGCGCTGAACGCGATTTGTTTCATGACGCATAAATAGTATCTGATGTTGGGCCGCTAGGGGAGAAAGATGCGGAGCGCCCGGCTCATCTTGGAGCGTCGACGCAAGACGGATTCCCGGGATCGGCCAGGAAAGGAGCCTAACTACCAGGATAGCGATCCTGACACCTGCTCTTAGCGCCTGCGTTGTAGATGCCCTAATGGGTTAAGTTGAGATGGTATGAAAAGTCTGCTTCATATTATCCAATGTTTCTTTTTTTCGTACACATAGTTTGTGGCAATAGTAACACTGCCTTTCTTTGTACAGATGGTTTGCCGCGATAGTAACACTGCCTCGGGTTTCTTTTTTTGTTTCCATTTATTAATTTTTAAATTTTAATTTCTACCTCATGCTTCATACATTTCCCAACATGAATGTTGTTGAGATATCACCAAATGTTTGCCTCGCACAAGCATCACTTCTTCCTGTATATATCTTATATTTATTTCTTATATGCATACAAAGAGTTTGTGCCAATGGAAGCATGCTTCTAGAGTTTGTGTTTTTATTTCCATTTCTGATACCATTTTTCAATTTAAACATTGTCTTGTGCTTCATACATCTCTCATACACGTCTCAACGAGTGTAAAATTCTTGAGCAAAATGTGGTATCGGGAACCTTGTTGATCTTGGTTCTACACTATACATTAGGGCTTCCTCAAATCTAATATCATAGCAAATGTGCCGGCAGTGGACTACAAATATGCATCTATCTGCACTTCTTTATAAATCATTGGACCTATACATTTGTTTCTTTATTGTACTTCTGTAATACATCAGTTTTTAACCCTTGATTTTCCATGCATCCACCATATTAATATTATGTTTGTTACTACTTGAGTCTATGCTTCGAACAATATGAACCATGATTTGTTGTTTCTTACTACCTAAGTCCCTGTTTTGCTTCATACTTTGTGGACCATGATTCTTTGTTTCTCACATATGTTTCTGTTGTATACCATACATTCTAGGCCGTGCATGGTCATTGGCCACATGGTGGAAGCACGACAAGGATCTAGACGACTGTGTCGTCCTCGTCCATGCTACTGATCCAGGGCATGGTGAAGGTTTTGTCGCCACGAACCGCAACAGTTGCCAAATGATATAATTTAAGTGGTTGTCAAGAGACTAGCCTGGCTGGTAAAGGACTATCAAGAAACCGCACCAAGCTCGCATGTCGTCCTTGGTCTTTCGGTCGCCGCAAGGACATCAACCGGCTTCTACGACCACATAGTTGATCTCCGCGACTGTAGCTCTCTAAGTATTATGCGAATAGAAGGAACAATGGAAAATCCACGCTGATACCAAATTGTTCATGGTAGCAGGTTCTCGGTTTGATAGGAGCAAATTTTGTAATAGTTTCAAAACTGGATCATGTGTAGTTTCTTCGCATAGAAGCAAATTCTTCAGTGTATGGAAATAACACTTTAGTGTGTTTGAAGCAAATTTTGCTGTCCTAAGTTTGGTTCATACAGAAGCTTAATATATGAATTAATATTATTGTGCAGCTGGAGAAGGAAGCAAAATAATGGTTTTTCGAAGCAAACTTCGACTTCGTAGGATGCAAAGTAAAATAACCTTGGAACCAAAACATGCTTCATAAGTTAATGAAGCTAAGAAGTTAGATAATATCCTTAAAATGGAGTATTAATTTTCTAAAAAATCAGAAATTAGGAGTGGTTACAGAAAGAAGTCAAACCCATGTAAGTGTTTAGGAAACTGCCGGATAGGATGGACGTGATTACGGGATTATTTAAAGAAGAAGCATGCAGTCTAGCCGCAACTAATGGAATTAGACACGCAAGCTTCTTGAAAATCGTACGGTCTTGCTGCTTCCAATCCAACGGATGAAGAGGGGTCCGATGGGAGGCAAACAATCGGAGTCCGATTCCTAGTGGTGCCCTAGGATTATTGCTTCGTTTGAAATTATGTTGCCGAGATATTTGTTTTTTTTTGAAACGGGGGAAAGTAATAGCAATTTTGCTCAGTGAAGTCGAGTGTCTCAAGTCATGTTTTTGTAGAGCATGTTTCTTTGAAGAAAGAACATTTAGGCTAACCATAAGACCATATGTCGCACGGATTCATTGCAAGAGGTTGTCATAGTCCAAGTCTTTTTTTAAACTGGGGTCAGGGTCTAGAAGGACCCCGGAAGCTGCATTAACTAAGCGGTGGGTACATAATACATCCAGAACTTAAAGAGAAAGAAATTACATATCAGTCCTGAAAAATTACAGGAAACACCCTAGACTAGAAAAAGAAAAGGCGATCAAGTCCCTGGTCTTCTCCACCACGATTGAGACTCCACTGACGGTCTTCTCGCTGCCGTCGGGAACACATCACTTGACGGAGGAGAGAAGCTGAAGTCCGGCAACAATCTGCAGGAAGGGCCTCCTCGCTGGAGGTTGAAGGAACGCCATCAAAGCGGCGTCCGGAGGGGCCGCCAGTTTGACCATGGATCATGGTGACAAACATGTCCAACTTCACATATGCATTCACTAAGGTCTCGGAAAGTGGCCTACCATTGGAGCCTTCGGAGTTTGTCAAAGGGTACAACATGCAACTATGGTGCATCGTCCGGGAAAGCATGTCGATCAACACGAAGGACATCACAAGCGGTGCCAACGAGGCTTTGGCGGAAACCCTCCTCCAGAAGCTTCACCAACGATACATGTTCCCAGAGCCGTTCAATAAAAAGGTAGACAATTTAGCCCTCACGAAGATGAAGCACTGCCTTGAGCAGCTGGAGATCCCGAGTGAAGAGGAAGAATGAGGATGGTGATAGTTGGGAGAAGATAAGTAGCAAAGAGCCGACACTCTCGAAAGAAGACTTCGATGCATTCAAGTGGTCCTTAAACACCGAGGAGGCTCAAAAATGGACCGCCTGGGGGAGGTAGATGCGGGACCTGAACATAGGGGTGAACCATTGCGAAAGCGGCGGTTACCGAGGAAAACAACCCATTTGGGACAAGGAGGACCGCGAGATTGAACGTCTGCGAAAAGAAAACCCCTGGCACAAAATCACGGATCTACAGGTTAGGAACTTTGTCGGTCCTGTTACAAGTTAGACTGGAAGACGAAGGAATTTGTTACGGAAGATAATACCGTGAAGGAGTTCGAGAAATTACTGGTAATGATATCTCAATTCTATATTGCGAGGTTGATCTAATTAGATAATGAAGTTAAATGGGCCACCTTAATTTCCTTTGTCTAAAGGACGCGGAGTTTAATACTAGTGTTGAGGCTGGCCCGTCGTCCCAGGGGTCAAAGAAACCATGAGACATGCCTTTCAACAGGGCAAGGAACGTATATAAGAACATGGACGTGAACAAGCCGCCGACGTCAGCTGACCGTGTGTCCGGATTTGGTACAAGCATGAAGGTATCCGAGTACTACGGATCGGACGCCAAGACGAGAAAGGAGAGGAGGACCACAGCTAAGGATAAAGCTGAGGTTCGGGAACTAAAGAAGAAGGTGGACACTAGAGAAGAAATTGGACACCACCATGGACGAAAAGCTAGTGGACAACAACGTGCTAGAAAAGTTAGTGGACGAGAGGCTCCAACGGATCACCCCCCTTGGGTTGATGGAGGGGTTAGCTGCTTGGAATGCGGATGCCCAACTTCACCGACATCAACTCAAGCATGAACCCGAACGTGTCGCCGGAACTGGTGACCCTGCAGCCGCCACTCCATTTGGTCGCATCGACGCCCCTACCACGGAAGATGATAGAGTGGTGGTGCTTGATAATGCACCCGAGCGGTCGGAGAATGATAGGCCGGCCGCCGGCAACAGCGCCCCTGTCTCGACATTAGCCGAGCTCGACGCCATCAAGAAGGTAACTAATTAATTAGTCCTCTGCGTCATCTTCTTTAAATATATATGCCTTTTCATGACTGGCATCTCATGATGCCCAACATGTTTTGACCCAGGAAGAACCTTGCATACTCCTGCATATAGTGGAGCCCAGCGGCGAGTTGATGGAAGTTTGTACCGGCACTGTCATACAACCGCAGAGCCGCGATATGCACCATGTTAAAATGGACCAAAACGTGATGAGGGTCAAGTTTGCTCAGGTAGTGACGGAGCATCACGACATCATCCCCCCTTTGAACCTTCGGGCTCAGACGAGGAGGAGAAGATGGTCCTTGGAGATTTCACCTCATGGATTATGAAATGACCAAAGAACCAGATTCATCTTGGGGGGGGGGGGGGGAGTCTTCCGGGTGTCAGGCGCACCACTGGTGCCACCTCCCCTATCGTCCATCCCAAGATCGCCCGACCCTCAGGAATCTCCACCACCCGGAAGGAACCGGCGGTCATCGCCGCCACACAGAAGGAACCGTAGGTCGTCGCCGCCACTCAGAAGGAATCGGCGGTCGTCGCCGCCACCACACGCCACCAACAGTTGTTGGGAATGCTACCGAAACGACCGTCCAAAGGCAAGGCAGTTGTACGCCCATCATCGGCATCGCAACCGCCACCACCTAAGGACGTGGACATGGCGCCACTTGATGGCAACTATGTCGATGATGATGACAATGTCGATGTTGATGCCTTCATCAACACTGGCACCTACAACAAAGATATGTACATGCCTCCTATGGATGAAGAAGCCTTCCACACTCACGGCGATTAACTTGGTCGTCCCACTATAGTCACGCAGCTCCTGACCTTCCAGGGTTTTTTTTCCAGCAAGACACTCCTACGGACGCTGGTGATACATCCAAAACGTATCTACTTTCCCGAACACTTTTGTTGTTGTTTGCCCTCTATCTTGTGTGTTTTGAATACAACTAACACGGACTAACGCTGTTTTTCAGCAGAATTGCTCTGGTGTCTTGTTTTTGTGCAGAAATCCAACTTTCGGGAAAATTCCCGGAAAATATAGAAAAACCAATATTTCACCTTAAGGCTCCCGGAGCCAGAAGACTGTAGGATAACGTTGCATAGAAAACAAAAATTTTCCTACCGCGAACACGCAATCCAAGCCAAGATGCAATCTAGAAGACGGTAGCAACGAGGGGGTATCGAGTCTCACCCTTGAAGAGATTCCAAAGCCTACAAGATGAGGCTCTTGTTGCTGCGGTAGACGATCACTTGCCGCTTGCAAAAGCGCGTAGAAGATCTTGATCACGATCGGTTCCGGCGCCACGAACGGGCAGCACCTCCGTACTCGGTCACACGTTCGGTTGTTGATGAAGACGACGTCCACCTCCCCGTTCCAGCGGGCAGCGGAAGTAGTAGCTCCTCTTGAATCCGACAGCACGACGGCGTGGTGTCGGTGGCGGTGTAGAAGTCCGGCGGAGCTTTGCTAAGCTACGCGGGAAATATGAAGTGGAGGAGCAAAGCTAGGGTTTGGGAGGGGGTGGCCGGCCACTCAAGGGGGGGCGGCCAAGCTATGGTCTTGGGGTGGCCGGCCCCCTCCCTTGGCCCCTCATTATATAGGTGGATCCCAAGTGTTGGTGTCCAAGTCTTCGAATAAGACCCGAAACCAAAACCTTCCATAGGAGGGGGCAAACCTAGCCCAACTAGGACTCCCACCCAAAGGTGGGATTCCCACCTCCCATGTGGGGGGTGGCCGGCCCCCTATGGTGGAGTCCACTTGGGACTCCACCCCCACTAGGGCTGGCCGGCCATGGAGGTGGAGTCCCTTGTGGACTCCACCTTCCTTGGTGGTTTCTTCCGGACTTTTCTAGAACCTTCTAGAACCTTCCATAGAACCTTCCGCGACATTTTATTTCACATAAAATGACATCCTATATATGAATCTTATTCTCCGGATCATTCCGGAACTCCTCGTGATGTCCGGGATCTCATCCGGGACTCCGAACAAATATTCGAACTCCATTCCATAATTCAAGTGCTACCATTTCAACATCCAACTTTAAGTGTGTCACCCTACGGTTCGAGAACTATGCGGACATGGTTGAGTACTCACTCCGACCAATAACCAATAGCGGGATCTGGAGATCCATAATGGCTCCCACATATTCAACGATGACTTTAGTGATCGAATGAACCATACACATATATTACCAATTCCCTTTGTCTCGCGATATTTTACTTGTCCGAGGTTTGATCTTCGGTATCACTCTATACCTTGTTCAACCTCGTCTCCTGACAAGTACTCTTTACTCGTACCGTGGTATGTGGTCTCTTATGAACTCTTTCATATGCTTGCAAGACATTAGACGACATTCCACCGAGAGGGCCCAGAGTATATCTATCCGTCATCGGGATGGACAAATCCCACTGTTGATCCATATGCCTCAACTCATACTTTCCTGGATACTTAATCCCACCTTTATAGCCACCCATTTACGCAGTGGTGTTTGGTGTAATCAAAGTACCTTTCCGGTATAAGTGATTTACATGATCTCATGGTCATAAGGACTAGGTAACTATGTATCGAAAGCTTATAGCAAATAACTTAATGACGAGATCTTATGCTACGCTTAATTGGGTGTGTCCATTATATCATTCACACAATGACATAACCTTGTTATTAATAACATCCAATGTTCATGATTATGAAACTAATCATCCATTAATCAACAAGCTAGTTTAAGAGGCATACTAGGGACTTCTTGTTTGTCTACATATCACACATGTACTAATGTTTCGGTTAATACAATTCTAGCATGATATATAAACATTTATCATAAACATAAAGATATAAATAATAACCACTTTATTATTGCCTCTAGGGCATATCTCCTTCAGTCTCCCACTTGCACTAGAGTCAATAATCTAGATTACATTGTAATATACCTAACACCCATGGCATTCGGTGTTGGTCATGCTTTGCCCTAGGGAGAGCTTTAGTCAACGGATCTGCTACATTCGGATCAGTGTGTACTTTGCAAATCTTTACTTCTCCATCTTCGATGTACTCGCGAATCGAGTGGTAACGCAGCTTGATATGCTTCAGCCTCTTGTGTGACCTTGGCTCTTGTGCATTGGCGATGGCACCCATGTTATCACAAGAATGATTAATGGGTCCAATGCACTAGGAACCACACCGAGCTCTACAATGAACCTCTTCATCCATACCGCTTCGATGAAGCCTCCGAAGCCGCTATGTACTCTGATTCTCGTTGAAGACTTCGCCACCGTGCACCGCTTCGAGCTTGCCCAGCTTATCGCAGCACCATTCAATATAAACACGTACCCAGATTGTGACTTAGAGTCATCGGGATCGTTGTTCCAACTTGCATCGGTGTAACCGTTTACAACGAGCTCTTGGTCACCTCCATAACAAAGAAACATATCCTTAGTTCTTTTCAAGTACTTCAGGATATTCTTGACCGCTGTCCTGTTCCATTCCCTGGATCACTTTGATATCTCGCTAGTCAAACTAACAAAGCATGTGCTATATCCGGTCTAGTACATAGCATGGCATACATGATAGATCCTACTCGCCGAGGCATAGGGGATGTTACACATCCTTTCTCTTTCTTCTCGCCGTAGCCGGTCCTTGAGTTTTACTCAATACCTTGCCTCGGTAACATAGGTAAGAACCCTTTCTTACTTTCGTCCATTCTAAACTTCTTTAGAATCTTGTCCGGATATGTACTCTGTGATAGCCCTATTAGGCGTCTTGATCTATCTCTATAAATCTTGATGCCTAATATATACGATGCTTCACCAAGGTCTTTCATTGAAAAACTATTATTCAAATAACCCTTAACACTGCTTAATAGTTCTATATCATTCCCGATCAATAATATGTCATCTACATATAATATCAGGAATGCTACGTAGCTCCCACTCACTTTCTTGTAAATACAAAGCCTCTCCATGACACCGTATAAACCCGAAGTCTTTGATCACCTTATCAAAGCGTCGGTTCCAACTTCTTGATGCTTGCTTCAGTCCATAGATTGAACGCTGAAGTTTGCATACTTTGTCAGCATTTTTAGGATCGACAAAACCTTTGGGTTGTACCATATACAACTCTTCCTCAATATCTCCATTAAGGAACGCCGTTTTGACATCCATCTCGCCAAATCTCATAATCGAAAAATGCAGCTATTGCTAACAAAATCCTCACAGATTTTAGCTTCGCTACAGGTGAGAAAGTCTCATCGTAGTCAACTCCTTGAATTTGTCGGAAACCCTTTGCGACAAGTCGAGCTTTATAGACAGTAATATTACCATCAACATCTGTTTTTCTCTTGAAGATCCATTTATTTTCGACAGCCTTTCGGCTATCGTAAGTCTACCAAAGTCCATACTTTGTTATCATACATGGATCCCATTTCGGATTTCATGGCTTCTTGCCATTTGTTGGAATCTCGGGCTCATCATCGCTTCTTCATACGTCGCAGGGTCCTCATCATTGTTATCTACAATCATGACATTTAGACAAGGATCATACCAATCAGAGTGGCACGTTCCCTTGTCGATCTGCGAGGTTCAGTAGTTTCCTCGTTCGAAGTTTCATGATCATTATCATTAGCTTCCTCTGTTTCGGTGTAGGCGGCACAGAACAACTTCCGCATCGCGCTACTCGATCAACGAGTATAGATTCATCAATCTCATCGAGTTCTACTTTTCTTCTAGTCACTTCTTTAGTGAGAAATTCTTTCTCAAGAAAGGTTCCGTTCTTAGCAACAAAGATTTTGCCTTCGGATCTGTGATAGAAAGTGTACCCTATAGTTTCCTTAGGGTATCCTATGAAGACGCATTTCTCCGCTTTGGGTTCTAGCTTGTCCGGTTGTAACTTCTTTACATAGGCTTCGCAACCCCAAACTTTCAGAACGATGACTTAGGTTTCTTATTAAACCATAATTCATACGGTGTCGTTTCTACGGATTTTGATGGTGCTCTATTTAAAGTGAATGCGGTTGTCTCTAATGCATAACTCCAAAATGATAACGGCAAATCAGTAAGAGACATCATACTACGAACCATATCTAAGAGAGTTCGATTACGACGTTCGGACACACCGTTTCGTTGAGGTGTTCCCGGCGGTGTCAATTGTGAAAGTATTCCGCATTTCTTTAAATGCATGCCAAACTCATAACTCAGATATTCACCTCCACGATCAGATCGTAGAAATTTGATCTTCTTGTTACGTTGATTTTCTACTTCACTTTGAAATTCCTTAAACTTCTCGAAAGTTTCGGATTTATGTTTCATGAAATAGATATACCCATATCTACTCAGATCATCCGTGAAGGTTAGAACATAACGATAACCACCGCGCGATGCTACGCTCATTGGTCCACATACATCGGTATGTATGATTTCTAATAAGTCGTAGCTCGCTCCATCATACCAGAAAATGGAGTCTTTGTCATTTTTCCCATTAGACATGCTTCGCATCTATCAAGTGACTCAAAGTCAAGTGATTCAAGTAATCCATCAAGATGGAGTTTCTTCATGCGTTTCACTCCAATATGACCAAGACGACAAGTGCCACATATAAGTAGAATTATCATTAAGTTTAATTCGCTTAGCATCAATGTTATGTATGTGCGTATCACTACTATCGAGATCTAACAGAAATAAGCCATTCTTTTGTGGTGCTCGACCATAAAAGATATTATTCATAAAAATAGAACAACCATTATTCTCAGACTTGAATGAATAACCGTCTTGCATTAAACAAGATCCAGATATAATGTTCATGCTCAACGCAGTACATAATAGCAATTATTTAGGCTTAAAACTAATCCCGAAGGTAGATGTAGAGGAAGTGTGCCGACTGCGATCACATTGACCTTGGATCCATTTCCAACGCGCATCGTCACTTCATCTTTCGAGTTGTCGTTTATTCTTTAGTTCCTGCTTTCGAGTTACAAATATGAGCAACCGAACCAAGATCAAATACCTGTGTACTAGAACGAGAACTAGTGAGATAAACATCTATAACATGTATATCAGATATACCTTCTTTCTTCTTCTTGACAAGGCCGCTCTTCAGATCTGCCAAATACTTGGAGCAATTACGCTTCCGGTGTCCCTTCTCCTTGCAAGAATAGCACTCAAGATCGGGCTTAGGGCCGTTCTTAGGTTTCATAGGAGGCGTGGCAGCTTTCTTGCCACCCTTCTTGAATTTTCCCTTAGACTTGCCCTGTTTCTTGAAACCGGTGGTCTTGTTGACCATCAACACTTGGTGCTCTTTCTTGATCTCAATCTCAGCAGCTTTTAGCATGCCAAAGAGTTCAGGTAACTCCTTGTTCATGTTCTGCATATTGTAGTTCATCACAAAGTTATAGTAACTTGGTGGCAGTGATTGAAGGACACGATTAATCCCCAGTCTATTAGGAATCACTATTCCCAAGTCACTGAGTTTCTTCGCATGCCCGGTCATGGCGAGCATGTGCTCACTAACGGAGCTGCCTTCTTCCATCATACAGCTGAAGAAATGTTTCGATGCTTCATAGCATTCCATGGCCGCATGAGTCTCGAATATAGCTTTCAGCTCATTCATCAACTCATGAGGATCATGGTGCTCAAAACGTTTTTGAAGATCGGATTCCAGATCGCACAGGATGGCACACTGAACTTGAGAGTACCGAGTTTTCCGAGTCGCGTAAACAGCTTTTACTTCATCGGATTCATCTTCTGCAGGAGGGTCACCTAGCGGTGCATCAAGCACAAATTGCAGATTTCCGCCAGAGAGGAAGATCCTCACATGACGGAACCAGTCGGTGAAGTTGCTACCGTTGCTCTTAAGTTTCTCTTTCTCTAGGAACTGATTAAAATTGATTGGGGACGCCATCTCTACAACATATATTTGCAATAGTTTAGACTAAGTTTATGACATATTGAGTTCAAATTTTAATTCAACATAATTAAAAACCTAAGTGAACTCCCACTCAAAACAATATCCCTCGCATTGTCTTAGTGATCACACGAACCAAATCCACCGCACCTAAACCCGATCATCACGAGAAAAGGTGTGATTTCAATGGCGAACACTCAAAGTGTTCATCATATCAACCATATGATTCATGCTCTACCTTTCGGTATCACGTGTTCCGAGACCATGTCCGTACATGCTAGGCTCGTCAAGGCCACCTTAGTATCCGCATGTGCAAAACCTGTCTTGCACCCGTTGTATGTACTTATCGAATCTATCACATCCGATCATCACGAGATGCTTCGAAACGATAAGACTTGATAACGGTGCTACTAAGGATGAACACTTTATTATCTTGAGATTTTAGTGAGGGATCATCTTATAATGCTACCGTCGCGATCTAAGCAAAATAAGATGCATAAAAGGATTAACATCACATGCGCTCATATGTGATATGATATGGCCCTTTTGTCTTTGCGCCTTTGATCTTCATCTCCAAAGCACGGACATGATCTCCATCATCTTCGGGCATGATCTCCATCATCGTCGGCGAAGCACCAAGGTCAATGGCACCGTCTTCATGATTGTCCTCCATGTAGCAACTATTACAACTACTTTGAAATACTACTCAACATGAAATTTAAAGACAACCATAAGGCTCCTGCCGGTTGCCACAATACAATAATGATCATCTCATACATATTCATCATCACATTATGGCCATATCACATCACCAAACCCTGCAAAAACAAGTTAGACGCTCTCTAATTTGGTTTGCATATTTTACGTGGTTTAGGGTTTTCGATATAGATCTAATCTACCTACGAACATGAACCACAACGTTGATACTAATGTTGTCAATAGAAGAGTAAATTGAATCTTTACTATAGTAGGAGAGACAGACACCCGCAAAGCCTCTTATGCAATACAAGTTGCATGTCGAACGAGGAACAAGTCTCATGAACGCGGTCATGTAAAGTTAGTCCGAGCCGCTTCATCCCACTATGCCATAAAGATGCAAAGTACTCAAACTAAAGATAACAAGAGCATCAACGCCCACAAACCATTGTGTTCTACTCGTGCAACCATCTATGCATAGACACGGCTCGATACCACTGTAGGATAACGTTGCATAGAAAACAAAAATTTTCCTACCGCGAACACGCAATCCAAGCCAAGATGCAATCTAGAAGACGGTAGCAACGAGGGGGTATCGAGTCTCACCCTTGAAGAGATTCCAAAGCCTACAAGATGAGGCTCTTGTTGCTGCGGTAGACGATCACTTGCCGCTTGCAAAAGCGCGTAGAAGATCTTGATCACGATCGGTTCCGGCGCCACGAACGGGCAGCACCTCCGTACTCGGTCACACGTTCGGTTGTTGATGAAGACGACGTCCACCTCCCCGTTCCAGCGGGCAGCGGAAGTAGTAGCTCCTCTTGAATCCGACAGCACGACGGCGTGGTGTCGGTGGCGGTGTAGAAGTCCGGCGGAGCTTCGCTAAGCTACGCGGGAAATATGAAGTGGAGGAGCAAAGCTAGGGTTTGGGAGGGGTGGCCGGCCACTCAAGGGGGCGGCCAAGCTATGGTCTTGGGGTGGCCGGCCCCCTCCCTTGGCCCCTCATTATATAGGTGGATCCCAAGTGTTGGTGTCCAAGTCTTCGAATAAGACCCGAAACCAAAACCTTCCATAGGAGGGGGCAAACCTAGCCCAACTAGGACTCCCACCCAAAGGTGGGATTCCCACCTCCCATGTGGGGGTGGCCGGCCCCCTATGGTGGAGTCCACTTGGGACTCCACCCCCACTAGGGCTGGCCGGCCATGGAGGTGGAGTCCCTTGTGGACTCCACCTTCCTTGGTGGTTTCTTCCGGACTTTTCTAGAACCTTCTAGAACCTTCCATAGAACCTTCCGCGACATTTTATTTCACATAAAATGACATCCTATATATGAATCTTATTCTCCGGACCATTCCTAACTCCTCGTGATGTCCGGGATCTCATCCGGGACTCCGAACAAATATTCGAACTCCATTCCATAATTCAAGTGCTACCATTTCAACATCCAACTTTAAGTGTGTCACCCTACGGTTCGAGAACTATGCGGACATGGTTGAGTACTCACTCCGACCAATAACCAATAGCGGGATCTGGAGATCCATAATGGCTCCCACATATTCAACGATGACTTTAGTGATCGAATGAACCATACACATATATTACCAATTCCCTTTGTCTCGCGATATTTTACTTGTCCGAGGTTTGATCTTCGGTATCACTCTATACCTTGTTCAACCTCGTCTCCTGACAAGTACTCTTTACTCGTACCGTGGTATGTGGTCTCTTATGAACTCTTTCATATGCTTGCAAGACATTAGACGACATTCCACCGAGAGGGCCCAGAGTATATCTATCCGTCATCGGGATGGACAAATCCCACTGTTGATCCATATGCCTCAACTCATACTTTCCGGATACTTAATCCCACCTTTATAGCCACCCATTTACGCAGTGGTGTTTGGTGTAATCAAAGTACCTTTCCGGTATAAGTGATTTACATGATCTCATGGTCATAAGGACTAGGTAACTATGTATCGAAAGCTTATAGCAAATAACTTAATGACGAGATCTTATGCTACGCTTAATTGGGTGTGTCCATTATATCATTCACACAATGACATAACCTTGTTATTAATAACATCCAATGTTCATGATTATGAAACTAATCATCCATTAATCAACAAGCTAGTTTAAGAGGCATACTAGGGACTTCTTGTTTGTCTACATATCACACATGTACTAATGTTTCGGTTAATACAATTCTAGCATGATATATAAACATTTATCATAAACATAAAGATATAAATAATAACCACTTTATTATTGCCTCTAGGGCATATCTCCTTCAAAGACTAGACGGAGGGGGGTCACGAGGGGCCCACACCCACCATTGGCACGGGCCGGGCCTTGGCCGCGCCAAGGGGTGGTCTGGCCGCCTCGTCCACCCCTTCGACCTCTCCTTGGCACTATAAGATGCCCCTGGACCTGAAAACCGAGGGGGGTTCGACGTTTTTCCAGAAAGATTTCCGCTGCTCCGCCGCCACAAGAAACCCCAATCCGGGGACCAGAAGCTCCGTTCTGGCACCCTCCCGGGATGGGGATTTGGAGGAGATCATCGCCATCGCCATCACCGACGCCTCTCCATCAACCATCCATGATTCCCCCATCCATGTGTGAGTAATTCCCCGCTGTAGGTTGTAGGGGATGGTAGGGATTGGATGAGATTGGTCATGTAATAGCTATAAGATTGTTATGGGCATAGTGCCTAGTATCCGTTGTTAGTATTTTTGACATAGTTGCAACTTGCTATGCGTAATGCTTGTCACTTTGGCCCCGAATCCCATGATCTCAGATCTGAACATGTTATTGAATCATGATGATAATTATTGTTTTTATCATATCTGCAAGTTGTATACACATATTGTTGTCTGGAACCCGAGGCCCCAAAGTGACCAAGAATTGGGATAACCGGAGGGGATGGCTATGATGTGAGGATCACATGTGTTCACGGAGGTTAATGCTTTGCTCCGGTACTCTATTAAAAGGAGTACCTTAATTACCAGTAGTTTTCCTAGAGGCCCCACTTCAACGGGTTGGTAGGACAAAATATGTCGTGCAAGTTTCTCATTGCGAGCACGCACGACTAAATAAGAACACACGCCTATGGATATATTATGCTAGGATGCTTTTATCATTATTATTTGCAATGCCTATGTCTTGCTATCACATGGACTCTCTCATTCATGCAGCACCCGTTCATCCGTCCCTATGCCTATAATATTTTAATCCTGTTGTCTACTGCTGTTTTTTGTTTTGCTACTGCTGTTACTTCACTACTCCCGCTGCCATAAAACTGTTACTACTGATAAACTGTTGCGAGCAAGTCTATTTTCAGGTGCAGGTGAATTGACAACTCACTTGTTAAAGCTTAAAATATTCTTTGGCTCCCCTTGTGTCAAATCAATAAATTTGAGTTTTACTTCCCTCGAAGAGTGTTGCGATCCCCTATACTTGTAGGTCATCAGCCGACGATCCAGCTCTAGTCAAATCGGCTACCATTTTCAGCCCTAACACACTCCATAAGACGGTCGTCTGGGAGCACTTAGAAGCACCCCCAGCAAATCAGATGAAGAAGCAAAGCAAGAGAACTAAAAAGGGCGCCTCTGCGAGCCATCCTCTTCCTAATAAGAGGATCCAGGCTGACGACGTGGTACCACCCAGACCGGATGGCTTGACCCGAGTTCATGAAGCTGGTAAACCGATACTGCCTCCAGACATGGTACACCTCGCAACTGGACCAATACTCCCTTTGCAGTCAAGTATTGAATGTCTACAGGGCATGCTTCTTAAAGACGCATGCCCAAATTACCCGGTGTTCACGGTCAAGGTGTCAGAGGACCCAGACTTCGTCCATGAAGACCCCATGGATGTCTTCTTCATAGCGTTCGAGGACATCTTCAATCTGATTCACTGGAGACGGCTGGAGTATAACTTGGTCCGCTTATACGCGCTCAATCTTTAGTTAAAGATCAAAACAGAGTCACCTTCCAACGTTGCGGTAGCGGATCCCTACTACATGCACGATAGCCAACTGGTGCAAGGATCAAGGACACGGACCAAGGTGGCGGAGTACCTCCAGTGCTTCATGCTGAGAAACAAAGAGAAGAACAACCTTCTTGTGCATGTCTTTCCCGAGTAAGTACACATCTGCTCGCGGCCGTCGTAACTTATGCTTTCTTATAGACTTCTTCCATTTATGATCCCTTCCAACATTCCGTTTCAATTGCATGTGTTGAGCAGTGACAAATTCTGCACACTCATCGTCCTTTGCCCGAAGTAGTCACTAGCCCAGTATTTCAACTCGTCGAATACGACGACGAGGAAAAGACTACACTAGAATAAAGGGTCTTGACGATGAGGCTATCCATGGCTACTCCCAAAATGGAGGCACCTTCAACAAGAATGGGGAATGTATCAGGCCGGGTACTAGCAAACACGGGTTCAAGCACGTGACCGAGTTCCCTTGCATCAAGCAGCCAACTGGCAACACGAAGGAGGCCTTCTATGGCCTTCATCACCTTAAGGGGTTTGTCCAGGATGCAGAGACCATGAATATGCCAACTAGTACGTATCCGAGAATGGTCCAATAAAGTAGCGGGGAATATCGACGATGCTGATCTAAGAGAAGACTTCCATCGCATCCAAGTAAAGTTATCGGAAATAATCATTGAAGATGTCAGCAAAAGAGGGGGGGGGGGGGGCTTAAACCAACTCAGAGGGTTGTGTCAGACGGATATCGAAGAACGCCTAGATAGGCAGGGTGATCGAAGGTTGTGGACGACGAAGTACATGTATAAACCGTTACCGCCGTTGAAGAAGACATCTCGTTGATCGAGACCGGTGTGCCTAGCATTACTTCGAATCGATTAACGTGTGTAGTGTGTTGTAAACTAAACTTGCTTAATTAGCTCGAAACGGTCGTCGTTGTTGGACTTTAATTACTACTAGCAACGGATGGGCGTGGCGGTACGCCGCGCCGACTGTGAAATATCATGGTTGTAATATTTTTAAGAACATACTTAAATTGATGTATCATGGTTCTAATATTTTTAAAAACATACTTGAATTGATGGATACAATTAATATTTTCATGTTTAAGCATTAGGTATTAAGTACATCAGAGAGACACATAAATGTATAAATATTTAATATGATATCAAGTAAATAAGTGGCATCAGAGAGATACATAAATGTAGTCAGTAATGCATAAAAATAACTGCTAATTAACTTGGATACGGGATAAATTGATAGCGAGAGGGCACACAGAAATACCGTGAACACCACACTACACCAGCAGGCTTGCAAGCTTTGGCAAATCACATTAAACAAAGTTGTAACCCCACGCTGCCACCATTACAACACTTGTTAAAATGAATATGGCAGTAACCAGATTCATCTAAAGCACACACAAATTTCTTATAGCAAAACAGAACCCATATTACTATCCTGTTGAACTCTCTCATGGATTCTTAAAGAAAACATATTCATTATCGTTAATACACCCGAAAAATCTGAATAGGCAACAATGCATCCTCTTAATTATATTTAGTCACGCTCTTTAACATATATGTCTTCCTCGTGAAGGGTGATATCATAGTATCCTGGCAGCAGTCCTACTTCAAAATCATTGAAAAGTAGAGTTAAAAATGCATCGTTGTACTGATAATGCCCTGATGGCCTTTGAGTGCATACACTCAATTCAAACGGGTTCAGCTGCTCGGAAGAAATTTTGTGCTTATAAGTTGGATATGGCTAAGGCATATGATCGTGTAGATTGGCGGTTTTTGGAAGGGGTTTTAGCGAAGTTGGGCTTTCACAGTCAATGGATTCGGTGGGTGATGGCGTGTGTTACCACCGTTCGATATTCAGTTCGCTTTAACGGAAATATGTTGGACCCCTTCACCCCATCTCGTGGCATCCGCCAAGGTGATCCTCTTTCACCTTATTTGTTCTTGTTTGTCGCTGACGGTTTGTCTTGTCTTATTCGGAAGGAAGTTGAGTCTAGGTCCCTTCATGAGCTGCATATATGTCGCCGAGCCCCGGGTATATCTCACCTGCTCTTTGCAGACGATTGTATTTTATTTTTTGAGGGGTCGGTGGACCAGGCAAATGTCATCAAATCCATCCTAGACACATATGAACAAGGTACAAGGCAATTGGTTAGTCTGGGTAAATGTTCTATCATGTATGGCGTTAATTGTACGGATGTGGTGCAAGAGCAGATTAAGGGAATTCTGAAGTATGATACCACCTGCTTTGAAGAGAAGTACCTTGGACTGCCAGTTCCTGATGGCCGTATGACTAAAGGGAAATTTAAGTCGACTAAAGGGAAATTTTCAAAACATGCTAGTGACTGGTCTGGAAAATATATGTCATCAGGGGCAAAGGACATCTTGATCAAATCGGTCCTACACTCTATGTCTACGTATGCCATGGGAGTGTTCAAATTCCTTGCTGGATTAATTGAAGATCTGGAGCGCATTATTCGCGACTTCTGGCGGGGTGATGAGATTAATAAAAGGAAAATGCATTGGCTAGCATGGGATAAAGTTACTTGGCCAAAAGGGTATGGTGGCATTGGCTTTCGTGATCTCCATGTGTTTAACCAGGCACTGCTGGCTCGTCAGGCTTGGCGCCTAATTCATTTTCCCGATAGTCTATGTGTGAGACTGCTTAAAGCTAGATACTACCCCTCTGGTCACCTGTTGGACACGGCTTTCATCCAAAACCAATCTCAAACTTGGCAGGGTATTGTGCATGGGCTTGATCTATTGAAGGAAGGCATCATATGGCGTATTGGCACATGCCTTGGTGTTAATTTTTTTTAGAGATAACTGGATTCCAAGACCGGGAGCTCTAAAACTGGATGGGAGGAGAGGTTCTTCGCGCCGTAAATGGGTCTCGGAACTCATTAACCAAGGAAACAGGTTGTGGGATGAGGATGCTGTCCGCGATTGTTGTTTGCCACATGATGCAGATGTGATTCTCGGCATCAAATTGTCCACTCGTTCGGCAGATGACTTCATAGCCTGGAGTGGAGAGCACAATGATTTATTCAGTGTCCGTTCTGCGTATCGTATTGGTTTGCAGGCTAGGCTCCAATCTCTCTCTGGCGGACAATCAAGTGCCGGTCCTTCTGGTGAACGGAAAATTTGGGATCTTGTTTGGAAAGCCCCTGTACCGCCGAAGCTCAGGGTTTTTGCTTGGAAGGTCGCTTCGGACTCCCTGGGAACTAAACAGAACCTAAATCGCCGTATCTCTACGGTGGATCCGACCTGCTCGTTATGTGGCTGTAAGGTTGAAGATTCACATCATGCACTAATTGCATGTACACTGGCTCGAGCTCTCCGAGAAGAATTGCGTGTGCACTGGTCGCTCCCTAATGAGTTGGCCTTCAGAGAGAATCATGAGGAGTGGATTTTTTCGCTTCTGGGTAATGCTCCTAAGGACCAGCGACCCAAGATCATATTTCTGCTGTGGTGGGTCTGGCATCATCGTAATAATATCGTGCATGGGGATGGTAAGGCATCAGTTTCAGCCTCTGTACCGTACTTAGTGAATTACCACCGCTCTTTTACAGGGGGTGGGGATGAGGCGTTGATCAAGGCGGTTTCCTGGTCATCCCCACCTTTTGGCTCTATCAAGGTTAATGTTGATGCAAGTTGGGATTCTATGTCAAAAGCTGCGGGCATTGGTATCATTATTCGCGATCACCTGTGACATCCTATCCTTGCTGATTGGAAGCCAACTACGGGCTGTGCAAGTGCAGAAGAGGCGGAAGTCATTGCATGTTTAGAAGGTCTTCAACATCTGATTTCTATTCGGCGTTGGCCTGCTGTCTGGGAGTCTGATTGTGCTTGGGCGGTGGATGTGATATTGGATGATGTTGTGGTGCATGCCCCGGACTGGGCAACGATTTTAGAAGCCCGGGAACTCTTGAAGATCTTCAGTGACATCTCCTTATCTAAAGTGGATCGGAATCATAATGGTGTTGCTCATGTACTGGCATAATTAGGAAAATCTGGTTTCTCGGGTTGTATGAGTGATTCAGTCCCTGACTGCGTTCGGGATTTGATCACTGCGGATTGTATGAACACTGTGTAATCTCAGGGCAGCAGGTTTTTTACGCACTCTTTTCCTTACCAGGGTACCTAAGGGGACTGGAAGGTTTTTAATGAGGCGACCTACTGCTTATCATAATATATGTGTTCTTACGTCAAAAAAAAAATACATAGTTGTACTAATAGCAAGAAGAGACGCGGCGGCACGCCGCAACCTCAAAGTAGCTGCAAGCTAAACAATAGGTGTATTCTGTGGCTAGCAGCGCTGACATCTTGAATTCTACACCTGATGTGCATATGCTTTTCTTCCTTGATAGTAGGCCACATCTGTTAGTACATGTTGGGTGCCTCCAAACGCCATGTGGCTGTTAGAGCATGTCTAACAGGCCCCGTATAACCCGCTCATCCCGTAAAATTCCGGCGGGATACGGGGCCGGAGCGAGTTTGGGCGTCTAGCAGGCCCCGTATCCGGGCCGCACCGTTTCGGCGGAATACGGGGCCCAGGAAATCGGCCCCGTCGCCCCGTACTTATAGTGGGCGCAGGTGCGAGTGAGGGGTTAACCCCTCACTCGCAACCCTAGCTCCGCCGTGCGCCGCCGCCTCCTCCTCCTGCTCCGGCGAGTGATGGCGTGTATTTCACACGTTCGTTGGGCAACCCCAAGAGGAAGGTATGATGCGCACAGCAGCAAGTTTTCCCTCAGAAAGAAACCAAGGTTTATCGAACCAGGAGGAGCCAAGAAGCACGTTGAAGGTTGATGGCGGCGGGATGTAGTGCGGCGCAACACCAGAGATTCCGGCGCCAACGTGGAACCTGCACAACACAACCAAAGTACTTTGCCCCAACGAAACAGTGAGGTTGTCAATCTCACCGGCTTGCTGTAACAAAGAGTTAACCGTATTGTGTGGAAGATGATTGTTTGCGTAAAACAAGAGAACAAGTATTACAAGAGATTGTATTTCAGTAAAGAGACTTGGACCGGGGTCCACAGTTCACTAGAGGTGTCTCTCCCATAAGACGAACAGCATGTTGGGTGAACAAATTACAGTTGGGCAATTGACAAATAAAGAGAGCATGACCATGCACATACATATCATGATGAGTATAGTGAGATTTAATTGGGCATTACGACAAAGTACATAGACCGTCATCCAACTGCATCTATGCCTAAAAAGTCCACCTTCAGGTTATCATCCGAACCCCCTCCAGTATTAAGTTGCTAACAACAGACAATTGCATTAAGTATTGCGCGTAATGTAACTAGTGACTACATCCTTGAACATAGCACTAATGTTTTATCCCTAGTGGCAACAGCACATCCATAACCTTAGTGGTTCTTGTCACTCCTCCAGATTCACAGAGGCATGAACCCACTATCGAGCATAAATACTCCCTCTTGGAGTTACTAGCATCAACTTGGCCAAAGCATCTACTAATAACGGAGAGCATGCAAGATCATAAACAACACATAAGCATAGCTTTGATAATCAACATAACAAGTATTCTCTATTCATCGGATCCCAACAAACGCAACATATAGAATTACAGATAGATGATCTTGATCATGTTAGGCAGCTCACAAGATCCGACAATGATAGCACAATGGGGAGAAGACAACCATCTAGCTACTGCTATGGACCCATAGTCCAGGGGTAGACTACTCACACATCACACCGGAGGCGACCATGGCGGCGTAGAGTCCTCCGGGAGATGATTCCCCTCTCCGGCCGGGTGCCGGAGGCGATCTCCTGACACCCCCGAGATGGGATCGGCGGCGGCGGCGTCTCTGGAAGGTTTTCCGTATCGTGGTTCTCGATGCGGGTTTCGTCACGGAGACTTTTTATAGGCGAAAGGGCAGGTCAAGAGGCGGCACGGGGCCCCACACCACAGGTCAGCGCGGCCAAGGGCCAGGCCGCGCCGCCCTAGGGTGTGGCCCCTCCGTGGCCCCTCTTCGTCTCTCCTTCGGACTTCTGGAAGCTTCGTGAGAAAATAGGCCCCTGGGCTTTGATTTCGTCCAATTCCGAGAATATTTCCTTACTAGGATTTCTGAAACCAAAAACAGCAGAAAACAGCAACTGGCACTTCGGCATCTTGTTAATAGGTTAGTTCCAGAAAATGCACGAATATGACATAAAGTGTGCATAAAACATGTAGATAACATCAATAATGTGGCATGGAACATAAGAAATTATCGATACGTCGGAGACGTATCAGCATCCCCAAGCTTAGTTCTGCTCGTCCCGAGCAGGTAAAACGATAACACAGATAATTTCTGGAGTGACATGCCATCATGATCTTGATCATACTATTTGTAAAGCATATGTAGTGAATGCAGCGATCAAAACAATGTATATGACATGAGTAAACAAGTGAATCATATAGCAAAGACTTTTCATGAATAGCACTTCAAGACAAGCATCAATAAGTCTTGCATAAGAGTTAACTCATAAAGCAATAATTCAAATTAAAGGTATTGAAGCAACACAAAAGAAGATTAAGTTTCAGCGGTTGCTTTCAACTTGTAACATGTATATCTCATGGATATTGTCAACATAGAGTAATATAATAAATGCAATAAGCAAGTATGTAGGAATCAATGCATAGTTCACACAAGTGTTTGCTTCTTGAGGTGGAGAGAAATAGGTGAACTGACTCAACATTGAAAGTAAAAGAATGGTCCTCATAGAGGAAAAGCATCGATTGCTATATTTGTGCTAGAGCTTTGATTTTGAAAACATGAAACAATTTTGTCAACGGTAGTAATAAAGCATATGTATCATGTAAATTATATCTTACAAGTTGCAAGCCTCATGCATAGTATACTAATAGTGCCCGCACCTTGTCCTAATTAGCTTGGACTACCGGATCATCACAATGCATTGTTTTTACCAAGTGTCACAAAGGGGTACCTCTATGCCACCTGTACAAAAGTCTAAGGAGAAAGCTCGCATTGGATTTCTCGCTATTGATTATTCTTCAACTTAGACATCCATACCGGGACAACATAGACAACAGATAATGGACTCCTCTTTTATGCATAAGCATATAACAACAATTAATAATTTTCTCATTTGAGATTTGAGGATTGTTGTCCAAAACTGAAACTTCCACCATGGAACATGGCTTTAGTTAGCGGCCCAATGTTCTTCTCTAACATATGCATGCTTAACCCTATGGTGGTAGATCTCTCTTACTTCAGACAAGACGAACATGCATAGCAACTCACATGAAATTCAACAAAGAGTAGTTGATGGCGTCCCCAGTAAACATGGTTATCGCACAACAAGCAACTTAATAAGAGATAAAGTGCATAATTACATATTCAATACCACAATAGTTTAAAGCTATTTGTCCCATGAGCTATATATTGCAAAGGTGAATGATGGAATTTTAAAGGTAGCACTCAAGCAATTTACTTTGGAATGGCGGAAAATACCATGTAGTAGGTAGGTATGGTGGACACAAATGGCATAGTGGTTGGCTCAAGTATTTTGGATGCATGAGAAGTATTCCCTCTCGATACAAGGTTTAGGCTAGCAAGGCTTATTTGAAACAAACACAAGGATGAACCGGTGCAGCAAAACTCACATAAAAGACATATTGAAAACATTATAAGACTCTACACCGTCTTCCTTGTTGTTCAAACTCAAAACTAGAAATTATCTAGACCTTAGAGAAACCAAATATGCAAACCAAATTTTAGCATGCTCTATGTATTTCTTCATTAATGGGTGCAAAGCATATGATGCAAGAGCTTAATCATGAGCACAACAATTGCCAAGTATCACATTACCCAAGACATTTATAGCAATTACTACATGTATCATTTTCCAATTCCAACCATATAACAATTTAACGAAGGAGAAACTTCGCCATGAATACTATGAGTAGAAACCAAGGACATACTTGTCCATATGCTACAGCGGAGCGTGTCTCTCTCCCATAAAGTGAATGCTAGGATCCATTTTATTCAAACAAAACAAAAAAAAAACAAAAACAAACCGATGCTCCAAGAAAAAGCACATAAGATGTGATGGAATAAAAATATAGTTTCAGGGGAGGAACCTGATAATGTTGTCGATGAAGAAGGGGATGCCTTGGGCATCCCCAAGCTTAGACGCTTGAGTCTTCTTGATATATGCAGGGGTGAACCACCGGGTGCATCCCCAAGCTTAGAGCTTTCACTCTCCTTGATCATGTTGCATCATACTCCTCTCTTGATCCTTGAAAACTTCCTCCACACCAAACTCGAAACAACTCATTAGAGGGTTAGTGCACATTATAAATTGACATATTCAGAGGTGACACAATCATTCTTAACACTTCTGGACATTGCATAATGCTACTGGACATTAGTGGATCAAAGAAATTCATCCAACATAGCGAAAGAGGCAATGCGAAATAAAAGGCAGAATCTGTCAAAACAGAACAGTTCGTATTGACGAATTTTAAAATGGCACCAGACTTGCTCAAATGTAAATGCTCAAATTGAATGAAAGTTGCGTACATATCTGAGGATCATGCACGTAAATTGGCTTAATTTTCTGAGTTACCTACAGGGAGGTGGACCCAGATTCGTGACAGCAAAGAAATCTGGAACTGTGCAGTAATCCAAATCTAGTACTTACTTTTCTATCAACGGCTTAACTTGGCACAACAAAACACAAAACTAAGATAAGGAGAGGTTGCTACAGTAGTAAACAACTTCCAAGACACAAAATAAAAACAAAGTACTGTAGGTAAAAACATGGGTTGTCTCCCATAAGCGCTTTTCTTTAACGCCTTTCAGCTAGGCGCAGAAAGTGTGTATCAAGTATTATCAAGAGATGAAGTGTCAACATCATAATTTGTTCTCATAATAGAATCAAAAGGTACCTTCATTCTCTTTCTAGGGAAGTGTTCCATACCTTTCTTGAGAGGAAATTGATATTTTATATTACCTTCCTTCATATCAATGATAGCACCAACAGTTCGAAGAAAAGGTCTTCCCAATATAATGGGGCAAGATGCATTGTATTCAATATCCAAGACAACAAAATCAACGGGAACCAGGTTATTGTTAATGGTAATGCGAACATTATCAACTTTACCCAAAGGTTTCTTTGTAGAATGATCAGCAAGATTAACATCCAAATAACAATTTTTCAAAAGCGGTGGCAAGTCAAGCATATTATAAATTTTCTTAGGCATAACAGAGATACTTGCACCAAGATCACATAAAGCATTACAATCAAAATCTTTAATCTTCATCTTAATGATGGGCTCCCAACCGTCCTCTAACTTTTTAGGAATAGAGGCTTCACGCTCTAGTTTCTCTTCTCTAGCTTTTATGAGAGCATTTGTAATATGATGCGTGAAAGCCAAATTTATAGCACTAGCATTAGGACTTTTAGCAAGTTTTTGAAAGAACTTTATAACTTCAGAGATGTGGCAATCATCAAAATTCAAACCATTATAATCTAAAGCAATGGGATCATCATCCCCAATGTTGGAAAAAATTTCAGCAGCTTTATCACGTGCGCTTTGAAGTTTTAGCAGTTTCGTGCAGTTTTTCGCGCTTTGCATTCGAAGTAGAAACATTGCTAACACCAATTCTTTTATTAGTATGAGTAGGAGGTGCAGCAACATGTGTAGCATTAGCATTACTAGTGGTGGTAATAGTCCAAACTTTAGCTATATTCTTCTCTTTAGCTAGTTTTTCATTTTCTTCTCTATCCCACCTAGCACGCAGTTCAGCCATTAATCTTATATTCTCATTAATTCTAACTTGAATGGCATTTGCTGTAGTAGTAATTTTATTATGATGATTCTCATTAGTCATAACTTTCGATTTCAAAAGATCAACATCAGCGACAAGACTATCGACTTTAGAAGCAAGTATATCAATTTTCCCAAGCTTTTCTTCAACAGATTTGTTAAAAGCAGTTTGTGTACTAATAAATTCCTTAAGCATGACTTCAAGTCCAGGGGGTGAACTCCTATTATTGTTGTAAGAATTCCCATAAGAATTACCATAGCCGTTGCCATTATTATAAGGATATGGCCTATAGTTGTTACTAGAATTGTTCCGGTAAGCATTGTTGTTGAAATTATTATTTTTAATGTAGTTTACATCAACATGTTCTTCTTGTGCAACCAATGAAGCTAATGGAACATTATTAGGATCAATATTAGTCCTATCATTCACAAGCATAGACATAATAGCATCGATCTTATCACTCAAGGAAGAGGTTTCTTCGACGAATTTACCTTCTTACCTTGTGGAGCTCTTTCCGTGTGCCATTCAGAGTAGTTGATCATCATATTATCAAGAAGCTTTGTTGCTTCACCAAGAGTGATGGACATAAAGGTACCTCCAGCAGCTGAATCCAATAAATTCCGTGAAGAAAAATTTAGTCCTGCATAGAAGGTTTGGATGATCATCCAAGTAGTCAGTCCATGGGTTGGGCAATTTTTAACCAGAGATTTCATTCTTTCCCAAGCTTGAGCAACATGTTCAGTATCTAATTGTTTAAAATTCATTATGCTACTCCTCAAAGATATAATTTTAGCAGGGGGATAATATCTACCAATAAAAGCATCCTTGCATTTAGTCCACGAATCGATACTATTCTTAGGCAGAGATAGCAACCAATCTTTAGCTCTTCCTCTTAATGAGAAAGGGAACAATTTTAGTTTAATAATATCACCATCTACATCTTTATATTTTTGCATTTCACATAGTTCAACAAAATTATTAAGATGGGCAGCAGCATCATCGTAACTAACACCAGAAAATTGCTCTCGCATAACAAGATTCATAGAAAGCGAGTTTAATTTCAAAGAATTCTGCTGTAGTAGCAGGTGGAGCAATAGGTGTGTATAAGAAATCATTATTATTTGTGGTTGTGAAGTCACACAACTTAGTGTTTTCAGCGTTGGCCATTTTAGCAACAGTAAATAAAGCAAACTAGATAAAGTAAATGCAAGTAAACTAATTTTTTTGTGTTTTTGATATAGCAAACAAGATAGCAAGTAAAGTAAAACTAGCAACTAATTTTTTTGTATTTTGATTTAGTGCAGCAAACAAAGTAGTAAATAAAACTAAGCAAGACAAAAACAAAGTAAAGAGATTGAGAAGTGGAGACTCCCCTTGCAGCGTGTCTTGATCTTCCCGCAACGGCGCCGAGAAAATATGCTTGATGGCGTGTATTTCACACGTTCGTTGGGCAACCCCAAGAGGAAGGTATGATGCGCACAGCAGCAAGTTTTCCCTCAGAAAGAAACCAAGGTTTATCGAACCAGGAGGAGCCAAGAAGCACGTTGAAGGTTGATGGCGGCGGGATGTAGTGCGGCGCAACACCAGAGATTCCGGCGCCAACGTGGAACCTGCACAACACAACCAAAGTACTTTGCCCCAACGAAACAGTGAGGTTGTCAATCTCACCGGCTTGCTGTAACAAAGAGTTAACCGTATTGTGTGGAAGATGATTGTTTGCAGAAAACAGTAGAACAGTATTGCAGTAGATTGTATTTCAGTAAAGAGAATTGGACCGGGGTCCACAGTTCACTAGAGGTGTCTCTCCCATAAGACGAACAGCATGTTGGGTGAACAAATTACAGTTGGGCAATTGACAAATAAAGAGAGCATGACCATGCACATACATATCATGATGAGTATAGTGAGATTTAATTGGGCATTACGACAAAGTACATAGACCGTCATCCAACTGCATCTATGCCTAAAAAGTCCACCTTCAGGTTATCATCCGAACCCCTCCAGTATTAAGTTGCTAACAACAGACAATTGCATTAAGTATTGCGCGTAATGTAACTAGTGACTACATCCTTGAACATAGCACTAATGTTTTATCCCTAGTGGCAACAGCACATCCATAACCTTAGTGGTTCTTGTCACTCCTCCAGATTCACAGAGGCATGAACCCACTATCGAGCATAAATACTCCCTCTTGGAGTTACTAGCATCAACTTGGCCAAAGCATCTACTAATAACGGAGAGCATGCAAGATCATAAACAACACATAAGCATAGCTTTGATAATCAACATAACAAGTATTCTCTATTCATCGGATCCCAACAAACGCAACATATAGAATTACAGATAGATGATCTTGATCATGTTAGGCAGCTCACAAGATCCGACAATGATAGCACAATGGGGAGAAGACAACCATCTAGCTACTGCTATGGACCCATAGTCCAGGGGTAGACTACTCACACATCACACCGGAGGCGACCATGGCGGCGTAGAGTCCTCCGGGAGATGATTCCCCGCGCCGGCAGGTTGCCGGAGGCGAGCGCCTGGATCCCGCGAGATGGGAGCGGCGGCGGCGGCGTCTGCGGAAGGTTTTCCGTATCGTGGTTCTCGGTGCGGGGGTTTCGTCACGGAGACTTTTTATAGGCGAAAGGGCAGGTCAAGAGGCGGCACGGGGCCCCACACCACAGGGCCGCGCGGCCAAGGGGGCCGCGCCGCCCTAGGGTGTGGCCCCTCCGTGGCCCCTCTTCGTCTCTCCTTCGGACTTACGGAAGCTTCGTGAGAAAATAGGCCCTGGGCTTTGATTTCGTCCAATTCCGAGAATATTTCCTTACTAGGATTTCTGAAACCAAAAACAGCAGAAAACAAAGAATCGGCACTTCGGCATCTTGTTAATAGGTTAGTTCCAGAAAATGCACGAATATGACATAAAGTGTGCATAAAACATGTAGATAACATCAATAATGTGGCATGGAACATAAGAAATTATCGATACGTCGGAGACGTATCAGCGAGCAATTAGTCGCTCCCCCGCGCCGCATTCCACCCCAGATCCTGCATGGACTCCCGCCGCCGCAGTAGCGCCTCGCCGGCGAGCGGATCGAAGCGATCCCGCTCGCCGGACACCGTGGAGGAAGCGTGGCGGCGGCAATGCAAGAGATCCACCGCCGGCAGCCGTCGCGCGGCCTGCAAGTACGACGGCGCCGCGTGCGTCCCGGAAAAGCTCATCGACTTCGTGCGGGGCGGGCGCTGGTACATCGAGGATCCGCCGATGAAGCCGATGAGCGGGCCCAAGTTCGACGAGTGGCGCGCCGACTGGGAGCGCCGCCGCTGGGCGAAGGAGGCTTGGAGCAGCGGGAGCACCAGCGCTAGAGGAGCTCCGCTCGCCGGCGATGACGAGGAGGCCCCCGACTTGTTGAAGGAGCTACGGCAGTTCCTCAAGGACGACGCCAAGAGGAAGAGGGCGGAGGAGGAAGAGGTGGCGGCGGCCATCGCCGCCGCGAAGGAGGCGGAGTTGCGGGAGGCGGAGGCGGAGGCGGACTCGTACCTAGTCGACCTCCCCGAGTAGGATCGCGCATTCTGGATGTAGAATCGTTGATCCGTATGTATGTCCGTAGTATGATCAATGAAATCGAACTTCCCGGGGTTTTTATTTTTGAAAATACGGGGCGAAATACGGGTTCTGCTAGACGGAATGGCTCTTCCGTTGCCAACTTTTCGATACGGGGCGAAAAAGCAGCGAGATACGGGGCAGAAATATAAGGGACCTGCTAGACATGCTCTTAGGCGGCTCTATCAGTCCCTCTTTCCTTAGGCGGCCCGAGGACAAAGTGGCTATATTTGCCGAGCGGTAGGTAGTGGTGGATGCTCATCTAGTACACGACAGCAGGTGTCTTACACAATGCACTGCAATTATAACTTCACTAACAATGGCCCGATGTAATGCCTAAAATTGATTCGGATTGAGGATAAGGTCCCCGTGCTCAGCGGCGGTCACCCGCTTGATGCGGCTCGCGGCGCCATGAATCTTGTGGACCGGAACAAAGGAAGTGATGGCTTACTCCCTTGGTCAAGTGCTCCATTTTGCTTTTGTTAAATCTTTGGTTAATTGCAAAATAATACAAGTCATTATAGGAAAAGGCTTAGATGCCGATGGACTCGATCTATGCCGATGGCCGTTTGTCCAAGTGAATCATAATTTTTTTTTGCGGGGAAAACATGATTGTATTAGTTAAGTACGAGTGACATTACAATCTCGAACGACCCGGTCTAAAATAACTTCTGTAGCCAATATCTAAGCAAACTTGAGTTCTATTCTCTCTAGCTAACTAACGACTTGCGTCATTACCTTTTCTACAAATCTTGCTAATGGAACACGCTCTGACGCCAAGAGTAAACCAAAATCTCCAACTAGATGACCAAAACGTGAACTAACTCTAGCTTTGCATGTCGCCATCTCTACTAGCTCCAAGCTGTCCGTCGCCACTAGGATCTTGTCCTAGCTCAGGTCAAGATCAAACTTGAGCCCTTCCAAGCACGCTTGTAGTTCCACCTCTAGCGCTAATGAACATAACACATGAGATCTACAGGCTGAAAAAATAATCGATCCCTTTCTATCATGTAAAATCATACCACCGCCTCATTAGCCTGTCTGAGCGATAAAAGCCCCATCAACATTGAGCTTTAGAATACCAATCGGGGGTTTATGCCATACTTCTTGCATAGCTGGCATTGCTGAAGATTGCTCCTCAAAACGCTGCTTCCCTAAAATTTGTTTCCCTTTGATAATATTATTTCGGACTTGCTTTACGAATATCTTTCAAGGAATTCCTATAATTGCCGATGAAACTCTTGGAGCCTTCCACATTAGGCATGTCGTTGTCATGCGCAACCTCATTCCGTCCGTGCCATACTCGCCACGTACCAAAAAGGATGGAATCCAAACTCCCGTTAGGTAAGTACTCATCTATGATAATCTTCCATTCTTCATGAAGACGGTAACCAATAATTCAAAACAAGGTTACAGTGTTGCAATTTCGAAATTAAATTCACTTCGTTTTTAAGCTCTATCGTACCTTGATGAGACTCAACGCTTAGCATCAATCGCATCGTCATTTTCCAGTAAACCCTTGTAGACTATACCAAAACCTCCTCATTCATGCACATTTGAATCGAGAAAAATGCACGTCAAACCTAACTGAGTGTTTTCAGAAGATTTTCACATGGGGGGTGGGGGGGGGGGGGGGGGGGCATTTGCCCCTTGCTAGTGCCGCCCTGATGCTCCTTGTGTTCGTCCTGGCTCTACCCGTCAACCACACCTAACACCTTTCCACCCTTCCCATGTCTCTTACTGCCCACGGGGTTGCAAATAATCCCATGCCGCCCCGGAGGCTCTTGTGGTGACATTTGCATTAGGGCGTTGACTTTGATCAAAAAAATAATTGTTCCAGAACACTAGGCGCCATGCAACGTAACCACAACGTCGAGGGCCATACGCCGTTCGAAAGCGTCATTTGGTGAGGTTTTTAGAACCGGTTTATTTCGTACTAAACTTTCAGAAAAAAGGCAAGTTTTATTATTTATCTCGTGAAAAGGATAGTAAAATAATTGAGTGAAATAAAGAAGATGTAGTCTAGCAAATTGCCCACAACGAAGGTATATGATAGATCGTATCATCATGCATAAAAAGCAGATGTGTCATCATAATTAATGATGAGAAATCATAGTCATATCATAGTTAGATACCATATCATAGCATTTATAACTAGAAAAATAATGCCAAATAAATCTTGTACTCCTACATAATTTTAAATTAAGATTAAACAAATCAATAAATATAAAGATACTATAAATCTATAATACTACTACATTCCATGCATTATAGAGTGCTATATTGCTATATGATACTGTGTGATTCATGCATGTCATCATTTGTATAGTTGTTACACGTGAAAGTGTGGCGCAACACTTCGGTGCGTCAGTCAGCGACGAAATACAACGCTGTACTCATGTCAGAGACGAACAAGGTAGTATCTCCAAGAAAGACAATGAAGACAGGGACCATCGTCGTCCTCATCCTCGCATTACCGTTCTTGGGCGGCGCCGCCGGCGAGCACTGCCCCGGCGTCTCGTCGCTGCCGGTGGAGGCGGCCTGCCGCAAGGCGTGCGGCACGAGGCTCATGTACGACATGTGCATGGACACTCTGCGCGAAGGCTTCGACCCCAACCCGTCCCGCTCCGTCGAGGTCACCGCTTACGTGCTCCACGCCGCGCGGCGCGCCATGGCGTCCTACGTCGCCACCGTAGACGCCGCGGGGGAGCTGCTCGGCGGGTCGCTCGACGGCGACGAGAGGGCGGCTTACGAGGTATGCGTCGTGGACTACGGCTACGCCGAGAATTCCATGTACCGCGTCACCAAATACATGCTGCCGCGCTGCGAGTTCGCCGGGCTCGCAGATGAGTACATGAACTGCGTGGTGCACATGGAGAGCTGCAGGAACCGCTTGATGCGGCTCGCTGCGTCGCCGCTATACGCCATGAATCTTGTCGACCGGAACAAGCAGTTGCTTGCTTACTCCCTTGCTCAATTGCTCGGTATATGAGCGTCGAATAGTTTGCTTCTGCTAAATCATCCTTGGTTAATTGCAAAATAAGTGTAATAAACTGATAAACGCAGAGACTAAAATCTCCCCCTCGCGTCGCTCCCCCAGGCGACGCCAGGGGCGAAACCTAGCGCCGCCAAAGCTCCTCCCCGCCTGGGCCTCCCCCGCCGCTGCCGCCGGCGGCCTCCTCCGCGGCGGTGGCGGCACCCCCCTGCCGAAGGTGGCCGGGGAGTTCCTGGCCGCGAGGTGGAGGGCTGGCTCGTAGGGGCGGTGGCGGTCGGGGCTGGAGGAAGCTGAGCCGGCGGGCTCGGGAGGGGCTGCGGTGGTGGCTGCTCGCCGGCGCTGCGGTGGTCGCGGCTGCTCTGGCGGCGGTCGCCCTCGGCGCGGGGCCTTGCGGGGCGGCCTGGTCGGCGTCCTCCCAGATCGAGATCCGCTTGATTTGGGGGCGCGTAGGTCGGCCTTGCTCAAGGTGGCAAGGGCGGCGGCCCTGGGACGCCATGGTGGCGTTGGTGGTGTCGGGGTTGTGCCCCCGACAGCGGGCAGCCGGCAGGGGAGGCCGGTCTGCATCTTCGGCGCCGGCGGTTTGGCCGGAGAAGAGGATGCAGGGGCAGCGGCCCCGGAGACGCGGTGGCGACGGGGATGTGCCGGCCTAGCTTCTCCTTGGCGTGGCGGTCGCGTCTAGGTCGGAGCTCGGGGGTGCAGTGGAGGGCCACCGCGTGTGGCAGGCTGGCTAGGGTGCGGCGTCCCTCGCTAGTTTCTGCAGGCCTGTGGCGGAGGTGTGCCACAGTGCAAGGATGGCGGCGCGGCTCTTGGTGGGCGGGGCACTGTTTCCAGCGTCTCGGGACGGTGATAGGTTGACGCGAGGGGTCGGCCTGTTGCGCGTGGAAGCCGGAGCGGCGGCTCCGGGAGCGAGGTGGTGGTGATGCTATGCCTCTGGCCGCGTGGGCGGCAGGGCATGCTTCCGTTGGCGTGGGCGGCGTCTCTTTGCCTGGTGGTCTGTGCTTGTCCGGCGTTTGTGGAGGCGGTGGCCTTGGGTCTCCGGTTGAAAATCTTGCCCGACTTGGTCAGTGCCGACAACGGCGTCGCATTCGGGCGTCGCTTTCCTTCTTGAAGGCGTTGTCGTGGAGTCCCGGCACCCCTCGGGCCATCATTTCCAGGGTGAATACCCAAATCCCGCAAGCCGGATTGGATGACGGCGGCATCTTTGGATGTCGTGACCTCGTTGGAGGTGTCATTTTTTGGAGTCTTGGAAGCCATTTGTTGTCGATGCCTGCACCACTGGTTTGGGTCGTGGTCTTCGGGTACCGTCGGTGTGCGAGTGCCGCTGGCTTGCTTCTTGCGGCTTGCCTCTCCCCATGAAGCTTGAAAGGCCTAGCCGTCTCCTTCGCCTCTGACTTCCTTTCCAGGGACGTGGACCGGGCAGTCGTGGTGCTCGCCGTTGCCGTCGTGCTGGTGTCATTCGACGGCGCTCCATACCTAGTTGAGCTAGGTCGTGTGGCCAAGTGTGGTTTTCGCCGGTTTTCCTTAAAACTGTGCCGTGTAGGTTTTCTTTGTCTGGTTTCCTTATAAGCCGGACACGGGTGTTGAGTTTGTATCGGTTTTCCTTATAAACCGGCTAAATTTCCCCCTTCTTAATGAATAGGCAGAGCTCCTGCCGGTCCCTCCAAAAAAAAAATAAACGCAGAGACTGAGACTCTGGAAAGTAGGCTATATACGACTGCCTTTTCGTTCTGGACATCGATCCACGCGATTTCTATTATCCTTTGATACTTGCTTTTTTTTATGTTTTAGTTTTTATCTACTTCCTCCATCCACAAATAAGTGAACATCTAGCTCTAAATTTTGTCTACAAAAGAGTGTACTTTTATCTTTCCAATGCACTTTAATTGGTTCTCCCTCATCATACGGAAATCAAACCCAATACTATTGAGCACATGTTCTCTTTGTTTTCCACAAGCACTTAGCTCATTGGAGGTAAAATAATTAAAGAGGAGAGATGCATCTTTCTAATGTATTTTTCACTTCACTTCATAATTTATCTTGAAAAATTCACTTGTACACTTATTTGTGGACGGAGAAAGTATATATGAAGTAAGGTTGGGATGAGATGTTCTGGACATGAGGACATCGATCGACGCGATTTCTATTAGACGTGCACTACAGGAATGGGAGGCTACGCTGAGGGCCAGGCTATACGCCGAGTCGCCGACGGCCAAAAATCGGGGTCGTCGGTGTATGGCCCAGCCAGGCCAGCCTGCAGTATAACCCTCGGCGTAGAGTTGTCTTCGGTGTAGCGAGGTCTACGCTGAGGGCAGCCCTCGGCATATGTATGGCCCTAGGCGTAGACAGGGCTACGCCGACGCGGCGTAGGCTATTTTTCAAATTTTTCTAATTTTATAAAAATCATAGCTAATTCATATGATGTCAGAAAAATGCGTACAAGGTATCAAAATATTCAAAAAATATCCTCTATCCGTTTATGTTAAAATCATGCATATTTGAATCATGTACAGTATCATGTTAACATACTAACAATTCAAACACTTTCTTATATGTCCTCGGGTTCCCGTTTTGGCCAGATGACAATTTAAACGAAGTTAGAAAATTCCGCGGAGCCGCATGGCGTTATTTTATGTGTCCTAGTAACCACTCCAAAAGTCGGAATTAGGTTACGGCAATTATTTTTAAAAACCCTTCACAAACAGGGCTGTCAAGTTCGGAGTTCTATGACTCTTAGGGGAAATGAGTAGAAAACGGCCCGTGACACCGCATAGTTTATCAGAACGATACCATATTTGACACGTGTGGGGTCCCTAGGATGGAAAGCAAGGCCCCGGGAGAGGATTTCAAATCCGGCCCATGGGCGATGGTTTTTTATTTATTTTCGGGGTACTAAAACGGGTTTTTTTTGTGTGAAGCAGCTACATGGGGCGCACTTTAGTATTGCGCGAGACCTCCGTGTATTGGTAGGACACCGCCTTCGCACCATATATCACATGTCATATATATGTGCGCGCTAGCTATCTGGGAATCCATGCGGCCTCCTGCGGTGTCCGACCGAATCTGCTGGAAACTGACCAGATTTAAACTAGGGGTACACTTTCCATCGCTCAATAAATTACGAGAAAAATGTTTTTAGGTCTACGAAACATCACTTTATGTGCTAATTTTTTTCCGTTTAGCGCGATGGTGAATGGGTGCACCAGGACGCCCGGTACGGCCATACCACATCTCCGTGGGGGGCCCGTTTTGGCCAAATGGCAATCTAAACGAAGTCAAAAAAAATCCCACGGAGCCGCATGGTATCATTTTGTGTGTCCTAGTAACCACTCCAAAAGTCGGAATTAGGATACGGCAATTATTTTGGAAAACCCTTCACAAATAGGGCTATCACGTCCGGAGTTCTATGGCTTTTAGGGCAAATGAGTAGGAAACGGCCGGTGACACCTCATAGTTTGTCGGAACGAGGAAATATTTGGAACATGTGTGGTCCCTGGTATGGGAAGCAAGGCCCGGGAGCGGATTTCCAATCTGACCCATGGGCGATGGTTTTTTCATTTTCGGGGTGTCAAAATAGATTTTTTTGTGAAGCAGCTACATGGGGCGCATTTTAGTATTGCGCGAGACCTCCTCGTAGTGGTAGGACACCGCCTCCGGACCACATATCACATGCCATATGTGCGCGCTAGATATCTGAGAATCCCTGCGGCTTTCTGCGGTGTCCCAGCGAATCCGCTGGAAACTGACCGGATTTGAACTAGGGGTACACTTTCCGTCGCTCAATAAATTCCGTGAAATATGTTTTTAGGTCTATAGCACATCACTTTATATGCTAGTTTTTGTCCGTTTAGCGTGTTGGCGAACGGTGCACTAGCATGCCCGGTACAGGCATTTCGCATCTCCCGAGGGGGCTGTATTGGTCAGATGTCAAACTGGACGTCATATTTGGATTCCTCTAATTTTTAGGTTCAAATGATGATATGGTTGTTATATTTAGATTTCTCTCATTTTTCTGATAGATTTAGACATATTATTTGTAGAATACAATACTTTTGTCGTATCACGGGTGTTATTGTTAAATTGCTGATTTTGCGTTATTCCATGAACTAAGATTTCACTGCGTGTTGTTCTCTTTTTTTCTGGTTTTCCTAAAAGGTGTAAGGGTTTGTCATCTGACTATTATTGATAGCAATGGTGTTTCCTTGGGAAAAAAAATGGCAAATCGAATATATTCAAACAAAGGAAGTGCATCTGGTGGTATCTTCCAGACCGCTGACACTCATATTCAGAAGCTTTAAGGTAACTCTTACTTTGAAAGCTTCCAAGTACGTAGATATTTTGTTCCTTCATAAGTAGATACACAATTTTCATGCTAATTTGTTTCCCTAATTTTGCTTGACTCTCAACCTAACCAGCATATGCATTCATACCAAGTCACCACCAATTACATTAGATGGGATATTAGTTATACTACTCTTCTCAAAACTCTGATCTTATAGAAAGTCCCCAGAAAATCTACACTAAATAATTATTTAGACACCAGAAAGAGTTCTGGCGAATTCGGCGGAACAAGATTCCAGCGAAGTAGTCATAACAATGAAACAACGGCGAACACATGGCGAGACGGCGGGGTTCCGGCGAGGTCGGTGGAACAGCGGAAGAGTCATGGCGAGACGGCGTTGGTCGTATTGCGTGATTTCCCTGCGACTTTGATCCATATTTGCATGTTAGTTCTATTGGAGACAGTTGAGCCCTATGGATTTGCGGCTCTTTTTTGTTGTGGTTTGTACTGAAACTGTCATGAATCTGAGTTAGGCTGGGGTGTTGCTGGCACGTGGGCATTTTCCTTGCACATATTATGTGGGACTTAGCTGTACATAATGGCCAAGATGGTCTCATGACCTGCAGCTCAATTCTGATGTTGTTCCACCTTGACAAGGTATAGGAAATATCCGTGGAAAAATGCACTCAAATCCTATAAAACCCTATGGGCTGAACTTGGCATCGCCGATACTTCCTGCACTTAGGCCGCTAAACAATTAAGGGAAAGAGAATGGACACGCCCAATTGTCCCATCCAATTTAAAAGGACCGTGTAGCATGCTCATTTTCTTCATGCATCTTCGTCCCAATTTAGGGCCGTGCTCCCCTCCTCCTCATCATCACCACCACCGTTGAGCCTCATGGTGGTGCCGGCATCCATCCACCTGACTTCGCAATGCTCCAGGAGCACTGGAATTCAGCGACAAGCTGTCACCTTCTTCCATGGCCAAATTCCATTAACTCCTACAAGCCCCGCATCGGCATGGGATTAATTGCAACCCCGTTGGTCATGTTAGCAGACGGAGGGTGGCTAGCTCCAACAAAGCAGGTCAGTAGGCTTCATAAACACCAGGGATGGAGCCAACAGGGGCAGGTGCCCTCCACCACCACCCCACCCCCACCAAGGTGGAAACAATTCTGAAACCTATGAATTAATATATGTAGACTTGACATGCAAATTTAGCTAAATTTATCTATATAGCCCATGCTAGTTATTTACATGTAATTGGCCCATGTTGTGTAACTTTTCTGGCTCCGTCCCTTACGACCATTTTTTATTTGAATTAGTTGTATCTTTATCATATCTTCAACCACTTGGCTGCTGAACAATTAAGGGAAGATCAAGTCCGTGCTCAATTCTCCCTACTTTTTATCCGATTTAAAAAAAGTGCAGCGTGTGCATTCTCTTCATGCATCTTCCGACCAATTTTTATCCAACAGAAGATGCATGGCCATGCTCCCCTCATCCTCATCATCACCACCACCACCGTTGAGCCTCATGTCGGTGACGGCATCCAACAATATTATTTGCAGTTCTTCAGAAGCTCCATAAGTTAGTGACAAAGTTCCACCTTCTGCCATGGACGAATGCGACTGACCCCTATGAGCCCCCTGGTTAGCCGGGAATTAGTTGCAACCCCGCTAGTCATATTAGCAGCATCAACTTACCATCTGCAGGCTTCAAGGGTGGCTTGCCGCCAAGTTTCTCTACTTTTAGCTCACTACAGTTTATGAACCTCCCGAATAGCTTTCTCTTTGGTCAGCTCCCCGCCTTCCATGGCATGACCAACTTCCAACCACTACAGGAATGGGCTGATATGCCGACGGCCGGGAACTCTCGGCGTAGCCGGTTTTGGCCATCGACGTAGGCTACGCCGAGGGCAGCCGTCGGCATAGCTCCTCGGTGACGACCTCCCTCGACGGAGACACTATTACCGTCGGCGTAGCCCGACCCTCGGCATAGCACGCTACACCGACGGCAAAACCCTCATCATACTAATTTAAAAAATATAATTTACTTTTTCAAAAAAAAAACAAAAAAAATCTTTTTTTGCTATGCTGACACCAAAACCCTAGGCGTAGAGATTTATGTTTTTTCAAATTTTAATTTGGTTTACACCATTTTTTTATTTTCTTTTTTACTTGTTTATCTTTCACCCAAGACACTTTTAACTCTAAGTACACTTAATCTTAGGTCAAATTACAATCATTATTTAAAAAATTCAAATTTCCTTTCAAAAAAAATTAAAAAATCTTCTTTTGCTATGCCGACAGCAAAACCCTCGGCATATTGATTTATGTTTTTTCAAATTTTAATTTGTTTTACACCATTTGGTTTTTTTACTTGTTTATCTTTCACCCAAGACACTATTAACTCTAAGTACACTTAATCTTATGTCAAATTATAATCATGGTTAAATTTTCGAGTCGGTCACCCATCCTCACACTACTCCAGCCTTAGCACACTTAATTTCTTGGTTCCATTCAGATGAGCTTCCATTAAAGAATTGACACATTACTGATAATAATAGCATATCAACCCTATTAACCCTTGGACCGTGATGACACACCTCTTTATTTTTAAATTCAAGACAATTTCTTAAGTAAACAATAATGAATATATAAGTAATAATAATATTTAATTCAAATAAAAATAAAATGATTTTATTTTTTGGTGATTTCTCTATTTAATATGGAATAATTAATATCTTTAAATCGAAAAATCAAAATTCCACAAATAATATGTCTAAATCGACCAGAAAAATGAGAGGAATCTAATTATAACATCCATACAATCTTTTGAACCTAAAAATTAGAGGAATCCAAATATGACGTCCATTTTGCGGGATGGCCGTACCGGGCGCGCTGGTGCATCGTTTGCCAACACGCTAAACGGACAAAAATTAGCACATAAAGTGATGTTTTATAGACCTAAATTTTTTTCCTGGAATTTATTGAGCGATGGAAAGTGTACTCCTAGTTTAAATCCGGTCAGTTCCAACAGATTCGGCGGGATACCACAGGAAGCCGTAGGGATTCCCAGATAGCTAGAGCGCAAATATGGCATGTGATATCTGGTGCGGAGGCGGTGTCCTACCACTACATGGATGTCTCGCACAATACTAAAATGCGCTCCATGTAGCTGCTTCACAAAAGAAAACCGTTTTGGCACCTCAAAAATAAAAAAACCATCGCCCGTGGGTCGGATTGAAAATCCGCGCCTGGGGCCTTGCTTACCATCCCAGGGCCCACATGCATGCTAAATATGACCTCGTTCCGACAAACTATACGGTACACAGGCTGTTTCCTACTCATTTCCCCTAAAAGCCATATCACAATAATTGCAAAATAATTCCAAACATGATTGTGAAGAGTTTTTTAAAATAATTGCCGTATCACAATTCAGACTTTTGGAGTGGTTACTAGGACACATAAATTGACAACATGCGACGCCGCGGGATTTTCTGACTTCGTTTAGATTGCCATCTAACCAAAACGGGGCCCCCTGGAGATGCGGTATGGCCGTACCGGGCACGCTGGTGCACCCGTTCACCATCGCGCTAAACGGAAAAAAATTAGCACATCATGTGATGTGTCATAGACCTATAAACATTTTTCTCGAAATTTATTGAGCGATGTAAAGTGTTCCCTAATTCAAATCCGACCAGTTTCCAGCGGATTTGAAGGGACACCGCAAGAAGCTGCAGGGATTCCTAGATAGCTAGCGCGCATATATGTCATGTGATATGTGGTGCGGAGGCGGTGTCCTACCACTACGCGGAGGTCTCGCGCAATACTAAAATGCGTCACATGTAGCTGCTTCACAAAAAAACTGTTTTGGCACCTCGAGAATGAAAAAACAATCGCCCATGGGTCAGATTCGAATTCCACTCTTGGGGCCTTGCTTCCCATCCCAGGGACCACGCACGTGCTAAATATGGCCTCATTCGGACAAACTATGTGGTGTCACGGGCCGTTTCCTACTCATTTCCCCTAAAAGCCATAGAACTCCGGATGTGATAGTCCTATTTGTGAAGGGTTTTCCAAAATAATTGGCATATCCCAATTACGACTTTTGGAGTGGTTACTAGGACATATAAAATGACACCATGCGGCTCCGCAGGATTTTGTTGACTTCGTTTAAATTGTCATCTGGCCAAAACGACCCCCACGGAGATGTGGTATGGCAGTACCAGCGCGCTGGTTTACCCGTTCATCATAGCGCTAAACGGAAAATTTTAGCACATAAAGTGATGTGTCGTAGACCTAAAACAATTTTTCCCAAAATTTATTGAGTGACGGAAAGTGTACCCCTAGTTCAAATCCGCAAAGTTTTCAGCGGATTCGGCGGGGCACCGCAGGAAGCCGCATGGATTCCTAGATAGCTATTACGCACATATGGCATGTGATAGGTGGTGCCGAGGCGCTCTTCTACCACTACACGTAGGCCTCCCGCAATACTAAAATGCGTTCCATGTAGCTGCTTCACAAAAAACCGTTTTAGCACCCAAAAAATGAAAAAACCATCGTCCGTGGATCGGATTGGAAATCCGCGCATGGAGCCTTGCTTCCCATCCTAGGGCCCACACACATGCCAAATATGGCCTCGTTCCGACAAACTATGCGGTGTCACAGGCCATTTCCTACTCATTTCCCCTAAAAGTCATAGAACTCCGGACTTGATAGCCATGTTCGTGAAGAGTTTTCCAAAATAATTGCCGTATCCCAATTCCGACTTTTGGAGTGGTTACTAGGACACATAAAATGATGCCATCCGGCTCCGCGGGATTTCCCGACTTCGTTTAAATTGCCATCTAGCCAAAACGGGGACCCGAGAACATGTAAGAAAGTGTTTGAATTGTTACTATGTTAATATGGTACTGTACATGATTCAAATATGCATGATTTTGACATAAACAGATAGATGATGTTTTTCTGAACATTTTGATACCTTATAAGTATTTTTCTGACGTCATATGAATTAGTTATGATTTTTACAAAATTAGACAAATTTGAAGGATGGCTGATACGTCTCCAACGTATCGATAATTTCTTGTGTTCCATGCCACATTATTGATGTTATCTACATGTTTTATGCACACTTTATGTCATATTCGTGCATTTTCTGGAACTAACCTATTAACAAGATGCCGAAGTGCCAGTTGCTGTTTTTGGTTTCAGAAATCCTAGTAACGAAATATTCTCAGAATTGGACGAAATCAACGCCCAGGGTCCTATTTTGCCACGAAGCTTCCAGAAGACCGAAGAGGAGACGAAGTGGGGCCACGAGGCAGCCAAACCCTAGGGCGGCGCGGCCCCTGCCCTGGCCGCGCGGCCCTATGGTGTGGGCCCCTCGTGCCGCCTCCTTACCTGCCCTTCCGCCTACTTAAAGCCTCCGTCGCGAAACCCCGCATCTGAGAGCCACGATAAGGAAAACCTTCCAGAGACGCCGCCGCCGCCAATCCCATCTCGGGGGATTCAGGAGATCGCCTCCGGCACCCTGCCGGAGAGGGGAATCATCTCCCGGAGGACTCTACGCCGCCATGGTCGCCTCCGGAGTGATGTGTGAGTAGTCTACCCCTGGACTATGGGTCCATAGCAGTAGCTAGATGGTTGTCTTCTCCCCATTGTGCTTAATTGTTGGATCTTGTGAGCTGCCTAACATGATCAAGATCATCTATCTGTAATTCTATATGTTGCGTTTGTTGGGATCCGATGAATAGAGAATACTTGTTATGTTGATTATCAAAGTTATGTCTATGTGTTGTTTATGATCTTGCATGCTCTCCGTTACTAGTAGATGCTCTGGCCAAGTAGATGCTTGTAACTCCAAGAGGGAGTATTTATGCTCGATAGTGGGTTCATGTCTCCGTGAACTGGGAAGTGACAAATCTCTAAGATTATGGATGTGCTGTTGCCACTAGGGATAAAACATTGATGCTATGTCCGAGGATGTAGTTATTGATTACATTACGCGCAATACTTAATGCAATTGTTTGTTGTTAGCAACTTAATACTGGAGGGGGTTCGGATGATAACCTGAAGGTGGACTTTTTAGGCATAGATGCATGCTGGATAGCGGTCTATGTACTTTGTCGTAATGCCCAATTAAATCTCACTATACTCATCATAATATGTATGTGCATGGTCATGCCCTCTTTATTTGTCAATTGCCCAACTGTAATTTGTTCACCCAACATGCTGTTTATCTTATGGGAGAGACACCTCTAGTGAACTGTGGACCCCGGTCCAATTCTCTATACTGAAATACAATCTACTGCAATATCGTTTCTACTGTTTTCTGCAAACAATCATCTTCCACACTATACATCTAATCCTTTGTTACAGCAAGCCGGTGAGATTGACAACCTCACTGTTTCGTTGGGGCAAAGTACTTTGGTTGTGTTGTGCAGGTTCCACGTTGGCGCCGGAATCCCTGGTGTTGCGCCGCACTACATCCCGCCGCCATCAACCTTCAACGTGCTTCTTGGCTCCTACTGGTTCGATAAACCTTGGTTTCATACTGAGGGAAAACTTGCCGCTGTACGCATCACACCTTCCTCTTGGGGTTCCCAACGGACGCGTGCTGTACGCGTATCAAGCTCTTTTTCTGGCGCCGTTGCCGGGGAGATCAAGACACGCTGCACGGGGAGTCTCCACTTCCCAATCTCTTTACTTTGTTTTTGTCTTGCTTAGTTTTATTTACTACTTTGTTTGCTGCACTAAATCAAAATACAAAAAAATTAGTTGCTAGTTTTACTTTATTTGCTATCTTGTTTACTATATCAAAAACACAAAAAATTAGTTACTCGCATTTACTTTATCTAGTTTGCTTTATTTACTACTGCTAAAATGAGTAATCCTGAAGTTGAAGTTCGTACGTTTAAGTAACGAAGGGGAGAATGTTTAAGGGATGCTTGGTATAGAATTATTGATGCCCATAATAGGTGTACTAAGAAACACTCCACCACTATCCTACTCAGGAACTTTTATGTTGGTATCTCTAGCTGGAATAGGTATGTTCTTGATAGTCTCGCAAAAGGGAACTTCCTAAGTACTCCTGCACTAAAAGCTAGTTGCATTATTGAGAGTCTATTTGGAATACCTCCTGTTGATGAAGTTAAAACTGAAATCTCTCTTGAAGATGTTATGAAAAAATTGGAAACCATAGAGAAATTTTTTCCAAGTATTGAAGCTAAATTGGAAATGTTACTTGATAAAACTGATGAACTTGATAAATCCTTAGGAGGAATTGATGAAAGAATTAGTGTCCTAGGAACTTGTGTTGTCCATGACGATCAAAGCAATAGGATTGACGAACTTGAAAAAGCTATGGGAACCTTGGGTTCAACATTTTCTTCTCTTAAATATAAGGAGAAAGCTTATGTGGGTAAGGAGCAAAAGTTTATGTATGTCTCTAAAGTGCCTAAACCAAAGAAGTATTATTATAGGCCTGAAATTGACAAAGCCCTTAGTACCACTACGGATGGGGGAGCTCATGATAACGATGCACCACCCCCCCCCGATAATACTTGATACACACTTTCTGCGCCTAGCTGAAAGGCGTTAAAGAAAAGCGCTTATGGGAGACAACCCATGGTTTTTACTACAGTACTTTGTTTTTATTTTGTGTCTTGGAAGTTGTTTACTACTGTAGCAACCTCTCCTTATCTTAGTTTAGTGTTTTTTTGTGCCAAATAAAGTCGTTGATAGTAAAGTTCATACTAGATTTGGATTACTGTGCAGAAACAGATTTCTTTGCTGTCACGAATCTGGGCTGTTTTCTCTGTAGGTAACTCAGAAAATTATGCCAATTTATGTGAATGATCCTCAGATATGTACGAAACTTTCATTCAATTTGAGCATTTTCATTTGAGCAAGTCTGGTGCCTTGATAAAATTCGTCAATACGAACTGTTCTGTTTTGACAGATTCTGCCTTTTATTTCGCATTGCCTCTTTTGCTATGTTGGATGAATTTCTTTGATCCATTAATGTCCAGTAGCTTTATGCAATGTCCAGAAGTGTTAAGAATGATTGTGTCACCTCTGAACATGTTAATTTTTATTGTCCACTAACCCTCTAATGAGTTGTTCTAAGTTTGGTGTGGAGGAAGTTTTCAAGGATCAAGAGAGGAGTATGATGCAATATGATCAAGGAGAGTGAAAGCTCTAAGCTTGGGGATGCCCCGGTGGTTCACCCCTGCATATTCTAAGAAGACTCAAGCGTCTAAGCTTGGGGATGCCCAAGGCATCCCCTTCTTCATCGACAACATTATCAGGTTCCTCCCCTGAAACTATATTTTTATTCCATCACATCTTATGTGCTTTTCTTGGAGCGTCGGTTTGTTTTTGTTTTTGGTTTTGTTTGAATAAAATGGATCCTAGCATTCACTGTATGGGAGAGAGACACGCTCCGCTGTAGCATATGGACAAGTATGTCCTTAGGCTTTACTCATAGTATTCATGGCGAAGTTTCTTCTTCGTTAAATTGTTATATGGTTGGAATTGGAAAATGATACATGTAGTAATTTGCTAAAATGTCTTGGATAATGTGATACTTGGCAATTGTTGTGCTCATGTTTAAGCTCTTGCATCATATACTTTGCACCAATTAATGAAGAAATACATAGAGCATGCTAAAATTTGGTTTGCATATTTGGTCTCTCTAAGGTCTAGATAATTTCTAGTATTGAGTTTGAACAACAAGGAAGACGGTGTAGAGTCTTATAATGTTTACAATGTGTCTTTTATGTGAGTTTTGCTGCACCGGTTCATCCTTGTGTTTGTTTCAAATAACCTTGCTAGCCTAAACCTTGTATCGAGAGGGAATACTTCTCATGCATCCAAAATACTTGAGCCAACCACTATGCCATTTGTGTCCACCATACCTACCTACTACATGGTATTTCTCCGCCATTCCAAAGTAAATTGCTTGAGTGCTACCTTTAAAATTCCACCATTCACCTTTGCAATATATAGCTCATGGGACAAATAGCTTAAAAACTATTGTGGTATTGAATATGTACTTATGCACTTTATCTCTTATTAAGTTGCTTGTTGTGCGATAACCATGTTCCTGGGGACGCCATCAACTATTCTTTGTTGAATTTCATGTGAGTTGCTATGCATGTTCGTCTTGTCTGAAGTAAGAGAGATCTACCACCTTATGGTTAAGCATGCATATTGTTAGAGAAGAACATTGGGCCGCTAACTAAAGCCATGATCCATGGTGGAAGTTTCAGTTTTGGACATATATCCTCAATCTCATATGAGAAAATTATTAATTGTTGTTACATGCTTATGCATAAAAGAGGAGTCCATTATCTGTTGTCTATGTTTTCCCGGTATGGATGTCTAAGTTGAGAATAATCAATAGCGAGAAATCCAATGCGAGCTTTCTCCTTAGACCTTTGTACAGGCGGCATAGAGGTACCCCTTTGTGACACTTGGTTAAAACATGTGCATTGCGATGATCCGGTAGTCCAAGCTAATTAGGACAAGGTGCGGGCACTATTAGTATACTATGCATGAGGCTTGCAACTTGTAAGATATAATTTACATGATACATATGCTTTATTACTACCGTTGACAAAATTGTTTCATGTTTTCAAAATCAAAGCTCTAGCACAAATATAGCAATCGATGCTTTTCCTCTATGGAGGACCATTCTTTTACTTTCATTGTTGAGTCAGTTCACCTATTTCTCTCCACCTCAAGAAGCAAACACTTGTGTGAACTGTGCATTGATTCCTACATACTTGCATATTGCACTTATTATATTACTCTATGTTGACAATATCCATGAGATATACATGTTACAAGTTGAAAGCAACCGCTGAAACTTAATCTTCCTTTGTGTTGCTTCAATGCTTTTACTTTGAATTATTGCTTTATGAGTTAACTCTTATGCAAGACTTATTGATGCTTGTCTTGAAGTATTATTCATGAAAAGTCTTTGCTATATGATTCACTTGTTTACTCATGTCATATACATTGTTTTGATCGCTGCATTCACTACATATGCTTTACAAATAGTATGATCAAGGTTATGATGGCATGTCACTCCGTAAATTATCTTTGTTATCGTTTTACCTGCTCGGACGAGCGTAACTAAGCTTGGGGATGCTGATACGTCTCCAATGTATCGATAATTTCTTGTGTTCCATGCCACATTATTGATGTTATCTACATGTTTTATGCACACTTTATGTCATATTCGTGCATTTTCTGGAACTAACCTATTAATAAGATGCCGAAGTGCCGATTCTTTGTTTTCTGCTGTTTTTGGTTTCAGAAATCCTAGTAACGAAATATTCTCGGAATTGGACGAAATCAACGCCCAGGGTCCTATTTTGCCACGAAGCTTCCGGAAGACCGAAGAGGAGACGAAGTGGGGCCACGAGGCAGCCAAACCCTAGGGCGGCGCGGCCCTGCCCTGGCCGCGCGGCCCTATGGTGTGGGCCCTCGTGCCGCCTCCCGACCTGCCCTTCCGCCTACTTAAAGCCTCCGTCGCGAAACCCCCGCATCGAGAGCCACGATACGGAAAACCTTCCGAGACGCCGCCGCCGCCAATCCCATCTCGGGGATTCAGAGATCGCCTCCGGCACCTGCTTGGGAGAGGGGAATCATCTCCCGGAGGACTCTACGCCGCCATGGTCGCCTCCGGAGTGATGTGTGAGTAGTCTACCCCTGGACTATGGGTCCATAGCAGTAGCTAGATGGTTGTCTTCTCCCCATTGTGCTTAATTGTTGGATCTTGTGAGCTGCCTAACATGATCAAGATCATCTATCTGTAATTCTATATGTTGCGTTTGTTGGGATCCGATGAATAGAGAATACTTGTTATGTTGATTATCAAAGTTATGTCTATGTGTTGTTTATGATCTTGCATGCTCTCCGTTACTAGTAGATCCTCTGGCCAAGTAGATGCTTGTAACTCCAAGAGGGAGTATTTATGCTCGATAGTGGGTTCATGTCTCCGTGAATCTGGGGAAGTGACAGAAATCTCTAAGATTATGGATGTGCTGTTGCCACTAGGGATAAAACATTGATGCTATGTCCGAGGATGTAGTTATTGATTACATTACGCGCAATACTTAATGCAATTGTCCGTTGTTAGCAACTTAATACTGGAGGGGGTTCGGATGATAACCTGAAGGTGGACTTTTTAGGCATAGATGCATGCTGGATAGCGGTCTATGTACTTTGTCGTAATGCCCAATTAAATCTCACTATACTCATCATAATATGTATGTGCATGGTCATGCCCTCTTTATTTGTCAATTGCCCAACTGTAATTTGTTCACCCAACATGCTGTTTATCTTATGGGAGAGACACCTCTAGTGAACTGTGGACCCCGGTCCAATTCTCTATACTGAAATACAATCTCATCGCAATATCGTTCTACTGTTTTCTGCAAACAATCATCTTCCACACTATACATCTAATCCTTTGTTACAGCAAGCCGGTGAGATTGACAACCTCACTGTTTCGTTGGGGCAAAGTACTTTGGTTGTGTTGTGCAGGTTCCACGTTGGCGCCGAAATCCCTGGTGTTGCGCCGCACTACATCCCGCCGCCATCAACCTTCAACGTGGTTCTTGGCTCCTACTGGTTCGATAAACCTTGGTTTCATACTGAGGGAAAACTTGCCGCTGTACGCATCACACCTTCCTCTTGGGGTTCCCAACGGACGCATGTTGTACGCGTATCAATGGCCTACGCCGAGGGTGGCCGTCGGCGTAGCCCTATCTACGCCCAGGGCCAAAGGTATGACGAGGGCTGCCCTCGGTGTAGACCTCTGTAAGATCCCAATTTTTTTAAAAAAAACACAAAGAAGAAATGCAAATTCCCTTATTCCAAATTTTGGAGCCAACAAAAACTTTAATTGAATTACTTGTGTGCATAGTGCTCATGCATGAATCTCTTGATGTTGCCATGAATGTTGGTTTCAAGTTTTGGACAATGTTTCTAAACCCTAACCATGCCTATTTAGATCCAAGAGAAACAAATAAAAAGAAAAGAAAAGAAAAATGGAACCACATATGAGCCTATGGCCATATTTGCAAACTTAAACTAGGCCATGTTTAGTTTGTTTAGAGGGTTTGAAAACCTTAATAAAATCAAAATAATAAAAATTGATTCAAAGAAAAGCAAAACAAATGAAGAGAAAACCAAAAATCAACTCACATAAGATATTGGTCACTTGTGACAATTATATCAGGGTACCTACTTTGAGTCCCTGTAGTTAATCTTTTCTAAACTAAACTTTCCCATTTCTTTGCTCCGCATCCAAGAACACATCAAGGTGATCACATTGGTGTTGACCAACTTTGCAAACTCATTTTCAAATTCTTATATTAATCAACCAGAGTAGCAACATTGAAACAGATTCTAGATCACCTCAAATATGAATTTCACCAAATCAACTTCATTTTGCAAACCAATGCCACCAAGGTATGTCAAACAATATTAGAGTAACACCCATAAAATATTTTGGCAAAATTCAATTTAAAAGTTCTTGCAGCCATTGTGTCGAACATTTGGTGTGCATCAATCTGATTTGAGCATACACCCTAATATCTGATGGATTTTAGCCTAAACCTTGCTTCCTCTTGTCACCCACAATGTTCTCCAACCTCCCCTGACCTCACCATGTCCTTGCCAACCCTGTGCCTTGCTCATTTTCACCATGCCAAGCCCATGTCATGCATCATGCCACTCACCATGCTCACCATGTCATTCTCCCTCTCTAGCCTCACACACCATGTCAAATAGGCTTGCCTCAGCACCCTGAACACGATGGAACACGCCGTTGGACAAGGAGAGGCCGGCATTGACCATGCCAGCACGCGCCCATGTCAGCCCGTGACGCCAGAGCGTGCACGGACACGACCCAGAGCGCGCCAGAGCATGACGTCGCCCCGTCGACTGCGTCATCCCCTTGACCTGCGCTTCTACCCCGAGCATCACCATGACCCCAGCAACCGCCCAGACATCCCCATTGGCCCTCTCGACGACTGCAGCCACCGTCACGCTCGACGCAACACCGCGGGTCAGCGGCCGTGCACCACTGTTGTTGAGCTCGCTAGACCACCGTTCCCTGTGCAATCACCTTCATGATGATCCACAGAGCACGGAGAAACTTTCTAGACCCCGCTCCATGACGCCAGCTCACTGTAACACCGTCGACGACAAGCCATGCCCGTGCCGCCCCGCAGCTCCTCGCGACCCTATAAAAGAGACCTCCCCCTTGCAAATTTCTCACACCATTCACTTTCCCTCTCTCCAGTGATCAAGCTAGTCAATCCCCTCCTCCCTATTTGAGCTCTATCGCTGGAATTTGACCGGAGTTCGCCGCGGCAGTAGCCAGAAGGAGCCGATGTTGCAGACCACCCTAGCCTCTCCCTCGACCACCATTCGACATGCAGGAGCTTCCTCGACCGTTTGCCCGCCTCGCCGAGCCTCGCCGGAGCGCCGGTAAGCCCCAGACACGCTCACTGTCACCGGATAGGTTTAGCTCGCCGGACTTATTCGTCGAGGACGGAGGCGAGCCTCGACCGTCCGATCGTCTTTTAATCCCACAGCCCCTAGCGCATACCGATTCGGGCTGGGTAAGTGACACTGACATGCGGGACACGCTGTCAGGCCGCTCGCGTGAGCGAGACGCGCCACTGGGCCAGCCCTTTTCCTTTTCTCCTGGCCCGTTAGCATTTCCCGCCTAAGCCTGTTTAATTCAAATCCATTTTATTCTTTTTGCATAAATTCAATACTGATTGCTCTGTTCAAAATTCAATAGAAACAAATCTACTAGGCCAAATTGGATGATTCAAATTTTGTGTGAAAGTAGATGAAAATATCTACCCAACCCTACTGGTCTCAAACCTTAGTTCATTACAGAGCAATTGCAATAGAAATAACAAGATAGTACCTTTTCAAAATTCAAACATTTTTTTATAAAATCAACCATAATTCATTTTGAGTTTATTCCAACTCTCAAAAATCCCATTTCATATTGTCTTTCTAAATATGTAAAAATATGACATGGTTTTTTCATATGATCATGGGCTAGATTCAAATAATGGCTATGTGGCTATTTCTAGCTCATTTAATTTATTTCAAAATTAGTATTAAAACCTATGAGATGTAGCATCTCATTTAAATCACCTTTCCAAATAATTCCATGTGAGGTGATGACATTAGTATTCATGACCTCATATGTTATTACTTGAGAATATTAAATCATTTCCAAAGTAGTATTTAAATTGTATGAGATGAAGTATCTCATTTAAATCATTTTCCCAAATGGATAAATATGAAGTGGTGACTGTGGTCAACATGATCTCATACTTTATTATTTGATGAAATTATATCTTAGTAATGTTCAATGGGAGGAAATTACTTTCAAAGGAAATAAATGGAAACCCTAGTAGGTATTAAATCTTAGTATTTGTTTTTCAATGAGAGGAAATTACTTTTCAGGCGAAATAAAAGAAAACCCTAGTATAATGTTGAGTGAGGATTGTGATGATGGTAGATCATCTTGTGTGAGCCATTATGGCTAAAAATTCTCCTTAAGTATTGTTTGGTGATTGTTACCTCGTATCCGTTTATAGACGCTAGTACCGAAGGCTACGAGGAGGAGGAGGTCTTCTACGAAGAAGAAGAGGAACACTTTGACAACTGTACCACCCAAGGCAAGCTATTACTAATACAGGATATTACCATGAGCAAGCTCTACTAATTCCAAGCTACTAGTGCAAGATACCATGGCACTATTATTTTTGTTTAAAGTTTTACTCTTCCAAGCCCAAGTTTTTTTTTTGAAACGGAGGCAAAAGCTTTGCCTCTATCTATTAATTAAGAAGAAAGTGCCCAATTTTTAGGAGAAAATCGAGCGAAAACCAACAACACACACATAGCACCCCGCCAACCTGGCTACTCACACGAAGCACAGACACCATCGAGGAGAAATACCCGTTGAGGATGTCATCGAGCGTCATCGTCGTCACTCCTCCACGAGACAGCGATTCCGGCTTCACTTTAGACATTCGCCATCGAGGCCCTTGCCGCAAACGACATCGGAACCCAAGTGAGCCTATGCCAAACAGTCGACCCCCAAGCACGTCGAGGAGGAAGCAGCTCCGACTTCAACCGTGACCTTCATAGGAGAAGTTGCACGCCTTGCACCGACGCGAGCACCAATCAAGTGGCATCATTGCCACAAATAGCCTCGCAACTCCGACTTCACCATCACGGCAAGGGTGACAAAGAATATGCCGCAATTCCGATCTGCTCACCATTGTCATCGTCGCCACGCAACCCATGACGCCAACACCATCCAACTTCCACGGGTCCCTCCGACCTAAGCAGCTCAAAATCGATGCCCTCAAGAGGGAAGACGACACAAGAGTGCCGCCATCGACCGATCACGGCGGATCTAGAGATTTCCCCGGAGAAAATCCATACAAGAAGCCACAACGTCACCTCGGCGATGCCTTCAAGAAGGGAGCGGCGCCCGAAGCCGCCACCATCGCCGGCCTTGGCCAGCTGCCGGCCGGCCAGTAAACGAGACAAGGCGTTAGCCCGGGACTTGTCGCGCCATCCTGCCTGGTGCCCAAGACCGGACCACCTTCTTCCACCATGCCCACCAACACCTCGCCGCAGCCCGGGGCCGCCGCCCCCGGATCTCCACCAGCACCTAACCACCACGTCCGCCACACCCACCATGGCGCTGGGCATCAACGCCGTCCATCCACCGCGCGTGGCCAGAGCACCACCGCGCCCCGGAGAGGCCCACAACGAGCCGGCGCGAAACGCAGCACCTCGCCATCGCGAGGCCGACCACCGCGACCCGGACACGGCACCCTGCTGTCGCGCCCGCCCCCAGCAACACAGCCCGCCGCGCCGCCCTGACAGGGACATCTCATGCAGCACCACGAGTCCTGCTTTCCCCAGAGAAGCTCACCAGCGCGACGCCCTCGGCCCGCCAGGCCTAGATGGGGCCCAGATCGGGCGCTTGCTCCAGCGCCGCCAGGCCCCAGATCCCCGCCGACCTCCAGCAGCCACCCCCGTCGATCCCTTCCAGCACGCCCTGCAGCCTCCTCCACAACCAGCCAACCGCCAGCCGCGCCGCCATGCTCGCCACCTGCAGAGCCCTGCCTCCAAGAGGGAGTCCCGCGAGGGGGAAACAATGCCCCGCCGCCACCTTCACTGGGCGCGCGCGGCTTCGCCAGCGCCCCCTCCGGCGGCGGCGATGCAGGGGAGGGATGGGAGATGCCCCTAGGGCCGGCGGCGCTTACGGTTCCCCCGTGTCACCGGGGAGGTGGCGACGTGGGGGTTGCTCAGCTCGTTTTCCCTCAGCCGACAATGAGTGATGCAAGTTTAGGACAAGTCAAGCCTAAGTTTTTACCTTGCAATACTTTTATTTTGGTTACCAAGTCTTACTTGTTGTAGCTAGATTTTGTCTAAGTATAGAGTACCACAAGAGAGTCAAACTTAGCCTAGATAGCTAAAATGTAGTTAGCATCCCTCATAACTAGTTGCTAGTGCTAAAACTAAAATGGCCTACTCTAGATGGGAACTTGTGAATCACATGACTTTTAAAACCTTGGAATGATGAGTCATTCCATTGAAAGTGTTGAAGGTGAATATGAACCTTGAGTGACATTGTGAATTTGAAAAAAACTGATGGTTGGGTTCGGGTGCGATACCATTCCAATTTTAGAGTACCCCCACAATACCTGATAATGGGTAAGGCTTAGCTGGAAATTTATGTATTTTAGTATGGGTTCCCTCTGAACAAGCGTCATAGAGGTTATGCTGAGGCTGCCTCCGCTCAAAGTGAAATAACGTGAAAAAGAGATGAATGTCTTACCCAAGCCCTAGGATGGCAGATTGCCATCACTAGGAGGCCAAGCTCATAGGGGAGGTGCCTATAATAGAGTATGTAAGTGAAAGGTTAATGGTTGATGATCCGCATACTGAGTATGATGATTCAGGGCTATCCCTGACGGATGTAATCAAAAGTTGTGGCACAAGAGTACGACCTCTGCAGAGTGTTAAACTATTCGAATAGCCGCGTCCGCGGTCATGGACGGTTGGATGGCCATACTGTTCCGTTGTCAAATATTTTCTAAAAGTGACGGGTGACTTGACAGATGAACTTGACTGATCACAACAGAGTTGTGGGAATGACACTAATGTTCCCACTTGAGTAATTTTTAGGTCAATAAAGAGCCTTTACTATTAAGTGTTTATGAAATAAAACTGGCTTTGTGCAAATGAACCTAGAGCTTAGAACCCATGTTAGAACTACTACTACTTACATTAGTATTAGTTTACGAGTACTTTATAAAGTACACATGGCTTTATCCCTGGCTATTCAAATGGTCAGACTATGAAGAGGAGAACCAGTACCAGGAAGATGGACGGCAGGACGTCTATGATAACTAGGACCACCTCTCAACGTCAAGCGTTGCCTGTGAAACAGATGGACCGCTACTACGTTTCTTCCGCTATGTGTTTTGTATCTGATCGTTCGATCAACTATTGTTTTAAGATTGGATCCTGAGATCCCGTGTTGTAAGACTATTATGGTTTGTAATGAATGATGTTCTGTGATATCGACTATTATATCTCGCAAAAAAAATCTTCTTGGGATTGCGAGGTATGACATAATAGGCATCTAAAATTAAAAATCCGGGTGTTGACAACCTCGCTACGCCAACGACAACGCTACGCCGAGGGTCTTTTTGGAAGGCTCGCCTGCCCAGGGCATACGTCGACGGCCCCGATTTTTGGCCATCTGTGTATAAAAGGTTGAACCACATTGTATAAGATTGAAAGCGTGTCGATTTTTATTCTCTGCGGCACTGAATACCCTCATGCTACCTATCAAGAGCGATGAACCAATGTTCGTTGATGTGCAAATGATGAGTCGGTGACTCAAACATGAAGTGAAGAAATATATGTCACAAAAAATCAATACAATGTGTCAATGTAATGTATAAGCATGGTACAGACGGAAGAACATACCAATCACCCTGAACTGAACCACCGCAATAAGAAGCAGTAGGGAGAGTCTGCACGAAGGAGCTGCTCTTCTTGAAGCTCTTGCTCCTCAGACTCACCGCTGACGCATTCACCTTCTTTAAAATCTAGCAGGCTAAAGGACCCGGCAGGTGTGAGAACTGAGTTCTAACTCTGTGGGAAGGCAAGCGAGTGCGTAGTCAGTCCACCTGGGTTGAATCCCCATCTCGCGGTAATTTCGTAGGGAGGAGCGAGCTTTAAATCGGGTTATCATCCTAGCGTCCGTCCGCTAGGGGAGTCTCATCCTACCTAACAATGTATAGCCAAGGGAGGATCATTCCCCCGTTGGTCAACGTTTTTAAGGATCCGGCAGGTGTCGAGGACGACGCCGCTCACTCCATCTTGGAGGGCTTGCAAAATCAAGCCCAGACCTGCTGCGCCGCCTATGCGTTGTCGATAACCGCCACCATGGCGACCGGTTGATCCCCGCCGCCGCCGAACGTCGGACGAGGTCTCCGCTGATGCCGGCGATCGTGAAGGTACAAAGATGGGAAATTTCAAGAGGATGTCTGATCTCGGGCAGCTATGCCCAAATCCATGCCTCTAGCCGCGCTTCTATGCTGCTTTGGCTCACGATCTAGGGAGGGCAGCGGGTCTCCATGCGCCCGAGATGTGAGGTGGAGGACAGGGACAGAACGGGGGAGCCTGTGAGGATGCGCTGTGTGAGTCACGTCGGGTGCGGAGGAGAGGGGCGAAGAAAATTGAGGGTGGGGCCAGAGCGAAGGGAGTCCGAGTGCGTGACCAAAGCATTGGACGTAGATTCGGTGAGAGGGTAAAATATTCCTATAAAAATATGTAGGACGAAACATGAGACTGGAGCAAACAGAACCAGTTCTTTTTTAGAGATAGAGATGAAGATATAGTGTTTTGGCACCCAGGAGCATATGCTCCCGGTTTTTAAATTTTATTTTAAATACACTTTTAAAATATTAAAAAGTTCAGACATAAAATTTAATAGGTACATCTCGAAGTTCTACACGTTTACGAAGTGGTTCCACGGAAAACCGACATTTTTACTATCGTGCGTAAAAAGACAAATTTTGTTGCAAAAAAAAATAGTGTACGTGACTTTTTTTTTGTCTTTTTCACACAAGACATCAAAAGTATTGGTTTTTTGCAAAACGCAGAATGTCAATACGCAAGCGCAGAAACTTTTGTTCGATTTTTTTTGATATTTCAAAATATTTTTCCTGTGGCAGGAGCATATGCTCCCATGTGCCGAATTGAGTTTGAGATATATTTGGAAGGTGCAATTTAAAGCATATCTAGAGAAGATATCGCTCTATCATATAGGCATGCACTATCAAAGCTTCCTCCATTAACCAGTACAGCCCATGCCTAGCTCTCTATACGCGGTTACATAGAAACCAGCTGGCAATATCCAAAAACTTGACAAGCTGTCCTTATAAAATCTATAATCACAAGTTTCCTATAAAATGAAGAAAATAGTCATATAAACACGACGGTCTGGCCTGACAATCGACAGCACGTCAACCACGATTTCATTTTCACCTTACTACAGCGCTCAATGTCATCCATGAAGCCCATAGTTGTCTTCCTCGTCCATCTCGCCTTCACCTTCGCCACGCGCTGCCGCCTTCTCGAGGCCTCATGCCAAGCGCCGTCCTTCACCGTGGAGGCCGCGTGCCGCGCCGCGGCCGGCACGGAGTACATGTACGAGCTCTGCCGCGACGCCATGCGCGACATGAGCGCCCCGGAGAACCAGGTGTCCCTCTACGCGCTCGTCGCCGCCAAGCGTGCCCTGGCGTCCTACGGCGACACGGTGCAAGCGCTGGCCGGGATGCTCCGTAACGCGTCGCACCAAGACGAGAGGAAGGCGTACATGCTGTGCGCGGACAGGTACCGGGACTCTGGCGACACGATGCGGGGCGTCGCCGACGAGCTCAACGGCTGCCGGTTCGCGGGTCTCGGCCAGCGGTACAGGGACGGGATCGCGCAGCTGGAGAGCTGCAGGGACAGGCTGTTCAAGGCCATGTCGTCGCCGCTGTACGCCATGAATCTCCTTGACCGGAACAAGGCCATCCTCGCCTACTTCGTCGGTAGATTACTCGCAGGCGTTGATCCCTAGTTCCACATATACGTGCGTAGTAGCACGGTAGCAAGATCAATGTTGTCTCTCCAGTCTCCATGTTGTTAAGGGTAGTATTGTTCTGGCAGCTCGTTCCCTGTGTGACTGTAATAATGTAAGATGTCGTGGACCTAAGTTTGTGGAGACTAGGCGACTAGCTAGAGACCCATTTGGATGTTTTGTTGGTACTAGTAAGCTTGCACGTGCACGCACGTCTCAACTAATGCAAATATATACACTAAATAAGCCACTCTTCAATATTCTGAAGTTATATGCCCTCTAATATTGTCCCCTGATTTTTTTTAAAAAAATCTTCTTCATTTGTTTAAAATATAGTAATAAAACTATTATAATCCATTGCAAAGATATATCTAACATAAGGGAATGGGTTTACATGGCGTATAAGAAAATTTTCATATGGACAACCGTTCTAAACCAGAAATGAAAATACCATGTCCTCCTCATATAACTGCGATCTCCTTATCGATCATCAAAAAGACCCTACCCTCCAAATAAGAATTCTCTCGGTCCTGCAATCTACACCTGAAAGAACATCAATCACTCTCTCCAAAGTTTGATACAAAAACTTGCACTTGTTGGTGCTCAAAACAAATAGCAAAGCAATTTAAAAAAAAATAATAGCAAAGCCTGAAACCACAAGTGTTGTTTAAAGTGGTAGACAAAGTAGCTTCATATTGCCGTGGGAATAGATCGTCATCGTGAATTTGAGTTTCCTAAGATACATCACATGTCTATATATTATATAAAAGAACAAAGAGTACCATTAGTTAGATTGTAGAAAAAATCAACATAATGTTTTAGCATGGAAGGTAAATGTAATTCTTGCTCTCTCTCTCCACCTTTGATGATGATACATTGCTTAGTGGAAACAACATATTAAATGAAAATATACAAGGCCTCTCATCTATACCTAATAATAAAGGGAGAAGTGTTTCCCTGGTTTGGTCCGTACGGTTTCTGTCGTCCACTTCGTCCGTGGCTTCAGTGCTCCCCCTTTCGATCGTTTTTCGCACGTTTCCTTTGTTCGATCTTTGCTTGGTTTGGTCCCGCACGAGTCGTTGATTGGAAGAGTCCTTTCCGGTTTCAGTTTCAGCGCCTCAACATATATACATAGGGATCGAACGAGGCCAGGCTGCCTCCTCTCAAAAGCAGATCGAATCCCATCGAAAACAATCTGCCCAAGTCACCTCCTCTCGAAAATAGATCAAATCCCATCAAAACAATCTGTCCCGCACCTTGATTACAACTGGAGAGAGAGAAGGAAAGACAAGGCCACACACCGGAAGGACATGCACCTACGCGATAGGCTGCGCAGCAGGAAGCGCGCCCGCGAGATGGCTTCTGCATCGACCAAGGGCACCTTCAGCGCCTTCTCTACCCCGCGCCTCGCCGGGACCTGACACCAGGGTGGATTTATGAAAGAGCGCAGGGACGTGACACTCTGGTTTTATGAGGCGATTTCCGCCGTGCCTACGAGAGCAGCAGATGAGGGTTGCCTACCAAACAATCGCAAAAATCAGGAGCAATATGCGAAGCGGCGCCGCGGTAATTGGCGTGGCGGGAAGGGCTAGGGCGTGAGGTGACTAGGCGAGCAAGACAAGAGATCGACATACAAGACACTTCAGCGGGCGATGCGGCTCCTAGAGACTCTGGCGAGTGCCGAATTGTGATGGTTGGGCCGATGGCCAGTGGCTGAGAAACCGCTAGGGCGAGGAAGGGCGCCCACACCTACCATGAATTTTGCCCCCAAAACATCAACTATACGTATGCATCTTTAGCATTGGCAGCAGATCGTGTTCGTTTTAGTACGTCTCTTCCAGCCTTCCAGGGAGTTTTGTAGAGAATAATGGGGAAAGGAATAGGTGGCAGATGAGCACTTTCCCAGGCAGTGCGTATCTCCGGCAAGCTCCGCCACTCGCAAGCTCGCGTAGGCGCTGGCCGTGTGTCAACAGAAAATGAAAAGGAAGGGAACAGGTCAACAGGAAAGGAGAAAGGTAATTCGTTTATAAAATTTTGCTCGGTGGCTAGCGGCAGTGACAAAGGAATTGTCTAAATTAACTATGTGCTTTCTTTGCAAATTGGTGATATGGCTAGGGGCTGTTGTAAAGAATCGCCTAATTCAGTAATTTGCTAATTGTGAATTTGTAATGAACACGATTGTTAGTGATATTTTGATCTTGCTACGTTACTTAAGTTTCTTTTTCTGTTGTGCTAAGTGATTATATTTGGGATCATATATCATATTTCCTCCTTCCTAAAATACAGATGTATCTATAATTAAAATAAGTTTATATACATTCGTATCTAGATAAAATTGAGTCATTAATTTTTTTGCAAGAAAATAGTAAAATATAAATGTGTTTGTGCTATTCGTTATAGAACATAAAAAAGATTTCTTTGCAATTTGCTCGACCCCAAATTTGTTGCATTCTCCGCCACTAGCGACAACCCTTCTAGCTGCAAACAAAATATTTATAGTAATGATTCTTGATCAATTAGATGAAAATATATTAAATGTGATTATCTAAATAGTTTAAAGATCTGTCATTGTGTTGTACCAAGCAAAATTTAAGCGATACAAATGCCTCAGACAATGCAACCTCTCTTCTCTAACAGTTGCAATCCGTGAAATCAATGCACGAGGTGTCGAACTCAGAATCAGAGAAATGGATCCTCAATTTTAATCCCGTTGCAACGCACGGGCATCTTTTGCTATCTATACCTAATAATAAAGGGAGAAGCGTTTCCGTGGTTTGGTCCGTCGAAGTGCGCTTTCGTCCGACCTACTCTACGCTTTCGTCTGATAGGAAATTCCAATTCCTGAGATGAGTACGATACAGAGTCCCGGTCGATCTCAAATCTATCGATCATGGCGCTTGCCAGGCCGGGCACCGGCCCAGTGAAGAACGGACTCACGTTTCCTTCCCAAACACAAGAACAACCATTGGCCTCCACGCTAGCAAAAAAAAAGACCATTGGCCTCCACGCCAAGAATAGCTTACAACCAAAACTCCCAGCGCCGCACGTTAGTTTTTTTAAACGTGAATCTTTGGCGAGTCCGGTTAGAATACGAAACCATGAGACACCGGCTCTTTGATAAAAACCTAGGTAGTAATATAAATAGGCCTTGAGAGTTGAGTCCCTGATCGATTTAGACGCGAGCGTAATCTCCCAGCAAAACACCACGGTGCCATATCGGCCGTCTCTGGCGATGTTTGTCCAGGCCGCGACCGCGCCCGATCCCGCCCTCTCCAATCAAACTAAAGTTCCTTCCAAGCCGTTCGAGCCCGTGAAGGAAACTGATCGGTATGGGTAAAAAAGAAAAAAAAAACACTTATGATGTCCATCGATTTGGAAAAGAAGGAAACCGATCGATCTGGAAGGGAACCATCGACGCTACAAAAGGAAGAATTCCGTAGGAGAACCAAAAGAAAAACATAGGGATTGAGGATCGGAGATCGATACATATCCATGGGCCGCCGTCTTTCCCATATACCAACTACGCGCCATAATACATCCGTCGTCCTAGCTACTACGTCTTCACCAGGCGGCAACTCCTGCTGCGCCATGGCGGAGACGGCAAGTTGGCAACGCCCACTCCGTTGTCCTCACGGCGAATCACCATGGAGAGTGGTAATTGGATGTGTTCTGCGTGACTGCGTTTGGCCATCGCCGTCGTTGATGTGGTGGACAGGAGCTCGCCAAAGATGCTATCGGGGTTCGATGTCGACGTGGTGATCTAGCAACGTCCATGATACCTTCCCCGTCCTACTCACCTCGGTCTTCTCTACACGAGGAGAGGACAAGGCGGCCTCTCCTGGTGCAACGTGGCGGAGACAGGAAAGGGTACTCCGTCCTCCTCACGGGGAGACACCACGACGAGCGGGAGCGGGACGTGCTCGGCCTCTTGCCGCCGTCGTCGCTGGCATGCAGCCACGTAAGGGACATGAAGGATGGGAGCGGCGCTTGCCAAAGATGTTGTCCGGTTCGTCATCAACGTTGTGTGTGTTTTCCAAGCCTAATTTAGATGCGGGTATATTGTTCCATGATGCAGAAAAGAGCAGCGGTCCAGGCGGCTATGGTGCTGGGTGGAGACCTGATGTCGTACACCCACGGGCCACGGCAGGCTGGGGTCTAATTTGGTGGCCGCTACTTGAGTAAGGACTAAGCAGATGCAACAGGTGAAATTAAACATCCACGAGTGAAAGTTGCTAGCCATACGGTGGTGTAGGATATCCCGCTGTGCGCCTGTGCCGCAGGTTGCTTGATTTGTGTTTATCAGAAAACAAGTTGGACCACTGAAAGTTGAATTCTTCAGATCGGGCTATCGGCCAAGAGCTCACAATCACAAGCTTGGACAATTGAGCCATGAATCTGTGAAACACGCTCACCTATCTGCAATTATGTAAGTTCCAGGTGCATCGACCGAAAGATCAAGTAAAGGTAATGAACCAGCGTGAGGCTATCTATGTATGTTTGAGATGAACTTTTCAATGTGAACACAAAGCAAATTTTTCTCTTAGTTACCTTCTGGAAATTAGTGTTGAAATTTGTTTTCTCCATGTTTGCTTCTCATGAGTATACAAGAATCAATGTGTACTTTGTAAACTTTGGCAAGGAATGCTACATAGATTTGGTATCTCCCGATGCAACGCACGGGTCTGTTTCCTAGTAACCAATAATTAACAAACTTACTCATGGCTCACGAGATGGGCTGAAACTTCTCATAACCCAAAACAAAGTCAGACAATCATTTATTTGTCTACATATAACATGGTTAAACATTTCTTGTGACATTTCCATTATGCCCACCAAACATCATGTAGTTCTCTGCATATGTTCTATCCATCCTTCTTCAAGGCCTTTCAGTCCTCAAATAAAGCATTCTCCGCGTCACAGATTAAGCCTAGAAATACAAAGCTATTAGATTAGAGAAAAAAAATGCATCAACTTCACTGCGATATAGGCACCATTTTTTGATAAATTAATTATCTGGCATTAATTGCAAAGAGAAAACTAAGTATTTTTTTAGTTTAGTGGAAAAAAAACACATCGAAATATACCATGAAATTTGATCAAAATCTCGTAAAACATGAGGGTTGCAATTTTACCAGAGGTTCATCAAACAGCTTATTGGGAAAGAGTAAAACAAAAACATTTTAGTTCACAATAATAAACAACTGATCTGATTGAATGTTCCTACTTAATCACTACAATATTCTAGAACAAGCCAATTCTTTTAGTTCTAAGACTTGATAATTAAAAAGGAGAAATGAAACCAGAATGCTCCCAATGTACCACAACACCAGTGAAATTTTCTCCAAAATAATCGTTGTGAAAGAGACCATAAGTTTGCAATCTCAAAATAGTTCAAAAGTACAAATAAAAAGCTAGTCACTCCAGTGGTCTGGTAGATCATCCACGTTTATCAAAAAGTGCCATCTTTTCCAGTTTCTAAATGGTCTAGAATTAACAAAAATATGCCCCGACTTGATCAATCCAAAAGAACTCACGTAATATTTGTTGTCAGCAAAGTTGTAAATGTGTATATATAGAGAAACAAACACTCACAGTTCAAAAAATTCAGTAGTAAGAAGACACGAAATACAAGAGTGCTCTGAAATGCATTCTGATGCATATTCACATCCAAAAACCGAACTATTCACTGGAAATTAAACCACTACCAACCACCTATATTATAGCAAAAGTTTGATGGTCAAACACCTTAGGAAGATCAGAGTAAATTTCATACCGTCAATATTAAATTATAAGGGAAGTCAACGATGGTTCTTTGATGCTTTGAGCAATCTTGTTCTCTTTGTATTCAGATGCTAACAAAATCAAGGTTTTAATCCATAGAATATACTTGTCTAATTAAGAACAGTATCTCCCTCGATCATTCAGGTTGTTGCATGGCTGGAACAGGAACAATTACGTCAGGGAAATCCATATAGATGGAGAAATTCAGACACAAGCACCATATTCAGATATTCGGTTCACCCATTGTTCCAGTACATATACATATTTCACTTCTTTCTGACTGCAAGTCAAGATATTCCGTCTGATAAATATCTCATAGTACATCCATCAAAAGCCGTGTGTGGCTTCTTATCTGCAAATATACTGCATTAATAATTAATAAATTATATAAAAGAACAACACTCTTTGAAATGAATTCAAAGCCTGCAGCTAGCTAGTACATTAGACATAGGATCGATGTACTCCACAAATTTCCTGGGAACGTGAAGAACTTGGTGTAAGCATACATTCAAAGACAATAATACTGCAGACCTATGATATCTCACCGGTTCCGTCAGACGGCAATACACACGATCGAGGGATCGATCGTCCATGGCCACCGCGGCGACATGAACGACTAAGGAAGTGTTGTAGATGGGAGATCGCTGCTGGCCCGCCTGACTTGTGGGCAGCGGCGGGCGGGGAGGCGTGGTGCGTGGTCTACTGCGGATGTGAGCGCATATCGGCACATCGTTGAGGGTGCTTTTTGGCAGACGCGATAAGGCTGGCCGGGAGGTGCCGGAAGAGAAGGAGGGCGGGCGCTGGGCGGGGTGGAGACTTACGGGATTCATTGAGACTTAGGCAATCAGCCAAACGATTTAATGGTAGTTCCCTGATTTGTGGATCGTGCAGGACGTGGGCAGCGGGATGTGTTCCTCTTGCGGTGGAGAATGGTCAGTCAATGCAAATTACTAAGTGCACCCCAGGCAACGATTAGATCAATGGCAGCTGTTAGATTGAGGTTAGTGGGTATAATTGTGTGGTGTTAATCTTTTCGTGTGTATCGGGTGGTGTGGCTTTAGAAAAATTCATGTTTGCTCTTTCATTAGTAGTGGAGAAAAATGTGTGCACCCGCTGGGCGGGATATGCTCCACAACGCGTCGCTCCCCGGCAAGAGGAAAGCCCGCGCGCTGTGCGCAGACAGGTACCAGGACGCAAGCGACAGGATGCAGGGCGTCGCCGACGGGCTGAACGGCTGCCGATTCGCGGGCCTGGGCCAGCGGTACAAGGATGGGATCGCGCATCTGGAGAGCTGCAGAGACATGCTTCTCAAGGCCATGTCGTCACCGCTGTACGCCATGAATCTTCTCGTCCGGAACAAGACAATCCTTGCCTATTTCATTAGTAGATTACTTGCAAGTGTTGATCATGAGATCATCCCTAGTTGCATGCATATGCATGTGTAGCATATGTACGGTAGTATGATCATCTTTTCTTTGGCTCGCTGGAACTGTAGAAACCTCCGTGTTAAAGGTACTATTCTGACATCTCGTTTTCAGTGCGACTGTTAATGGAAGTCACGTCCATCTGGTTCGATCTTGTGTGTTTGGTTTCTCTCATGGATAGGGGTAAGGCCTAACTCAACTCAAAATACTGATTGGAGGATAAAATTTGCCCCATCTTATAAATTGTTCTACCATATTCATTTTTTGATGCGAGACTAAACCTAGTAACATCTACCACATCGAGAGATATCAATGACACATAGTCAGAGACACTTAGGGTGTGTTTGGTAGCCTGAAGCAACCCAGATTTTCTTATCTCAACCTAGCTCAACCAACTATTTGTTGTTTGGTAGCCTGAGTCGGCCCGTCTCAGCACTGCCGAGCTCATACGAAAAAGGTCTCTGAGCCAGGCCGGATTGAGAAGCTCAAATCGAGCTTCACAAGTCAGCCGGGCTGAGTTCATCCCGCAATACACTGTAGCGGCGCCCCGTCGGCCCCCGAAACCCCCACCCCCACCTCTTTTCTCCTTCATTTCCCCCCGTTCCTTCTCCCGTGACGCCAACCTCCTCCACTAGCATCTGCCGACCAAGAGCAATGAACACCGGGCAGCAGCTCGCGCCGGCGCCTTCCCGCCCCACGGCCTCCCTCCCGTCGGCGCCATCACCCTCCGTACCGCCGGCGCCCTCCCGCCGCACGCCGGCAGAGTCAGCAGCTCCCAGGCCGGCCCCCTCCCGCTCCACGCCATGGCAAGCAGAGAAGCTCCCAGGCCGGCCCTCTCCCGCCCCAAGCACCAAGCTCCGCCGCCGCGGGTGATACGGGCCGGCGCCCTCCCGCCCCACAGTCTCCCTCCCGCCGTCGCCCTCCCGACCCACGCCGGCAGAGACAGTAGCTCCCAGGCCGGGGCCCTCCCGCTCCATGCCATGGCAAGCAAAGAAGCTCCCAGGCCGGCCCTGTCCCGCCCCGAGCACCAAGCTCCGCCGCCAGGGGTGAGACAAGCCGGCGCCCTCCCGCCCCCGCCGTGGCCAGTTGAAGCCTGGTCGGGATCGGAATCAAGGACGTGTTCATCTCAATTGGGATTGAGGACCCGATTGCTTTTTAAAATTATGTTCAAGGGCTTTTGCGTAAACTCTGGACCTCATGGTAATTTCATATTTGTAGACATAAGGCTCAGCTCAGCCGTGCTCAACAAATCCACCAAACAACATCTTAACTCACCCGAGCTCAACGAACCCAGGCTACCAAACAACTGCCAAAATCTCAACACAACCTAGCTAGAATCAACATGTATGAGGTGAGATATATATTCTCATCAGACCCGAGCTACCAAACACACCCTTAATGTACGTCTCTTCTTTCACATTATTTCTTCAAGCATCGATACAATATATACTATAGTTTACAATGTTGTATATGTGTGTAAATACACGGCCTAAAGTACATAAATATAGCTATTATTAGGCCAAGGGCTAGACACCAAAGGAATTCCAACTCTTAGGACACGCACATTATACATTTTCCCACGTGAAGCCCATAAAGCAGGAAGGAGTTGCCGGTGGAGATGCTCTTCCACCATGACTTCTCTTCGTGAATTCAAGGGACCTCCATCCTCGATCTTGCCCTCCCTCTGTGGGAACTTGGGTAGAGAGTACACACGTGATGGACGTCGCAAATATCAATCCCTACTCCCTAGCCCTCAGTTTGCTGACCAGCAGGACCACATGAAGTATATTTGGGAGATCATGAAAATGTGTGGTTGTGATATGCAATCTTAATTGCTCTCGTGAGTGCATTACATTTCATGCATTTAATGTCAAAAGATTTGCTGCCCAAATCTTTTTGTAATGATAAATATTTATTTTTTGCAGATATGCTGCATTAATAGTTTTAATTAGGCTATTAGAAGGAAAATTCTATAAAGAGACGTTGTGTTTTTTGACGACCAGCCAACCATTTCGGCATTTCCCTTTCATCACACAAAGTTGAAAACGGCATACAAACAGACTGAACCAACATGAAGAACGCGCCCAGAATCGTCCGTGCCATCGCAATGTATGTAGCGGCGGCCACCATGCTCTCCACCGGCGCCGACGCCGCGTGCGCCCGTGAGCCATCAATGTCCATCGCTGTCGCCTGCAACAAGACGACCTCTTGGCAGGGCGACCTGAGCAAGGCCGCGTTCCAGCTCTGCATGAAGACGCTCCAGGGGGCGCCGGAGAGAAGCACCACCACCGGCTACAGCATCGTGGCCGCGAAAGCCGCCATGGAGTCCTCCGTGGCCACCCAGCGCACCGCCAACAAGCTGTCGCAGGACATGAAACTCCCTGAGATCCTGCGGACGACGTATAGCAGCTGCGTGGACATGTACGACTTTGCGCGCTCGGGCATCACCGCCATGGCCGACGCGCTGAAGTCGTGCTCGCCACGGGGCCTGGAGCGAGGCTTGGAGGGCGCCAACGCGGCGCTCAATGACTGCCTACAAAAGCTGCGGCTCGTCGAGGAAGGCGCCGAGAGATTGCCGTTGCACAGCGTGGTCTTGGAGGACCGCGATAGGATCATGCTCGCTGGCCTCATGGGAATGCTGAAACCTGAGTAACATATCTGATCAAATATGTTTGACTAAGGACATAGTAAAATTTGGCTCACCCCAATGTACTATTCATAGTTGGTTCAAATGTCTTCTTGTTGATGTCGGTAACAGATGGAAGATTTTATTCGAATATGTCACATTCTTGGTTACGTCACTACGGGAAAATCAGGCGCTGCCGTGCAGCCAAACTTTGCCGTGAGCTGCCGCACGGCAAAGATTTCTTTGCCGTGCGTAGCAAGAAGAGCGCACGGCAACGAAAAAATGCACGGCAAAGTATGAGCGCAGCGCACGGCAAAGAAACGTATCACGGCAAAGAAAGATATGGCGCACGGCAAAGAAATTTCTCACGGCAAAGAATGGGAGCAGCGCACGGCAAAGATTTTCGGACGGCAAAGACCCTGCAAGCCGCACGGCAAAGAAAGAGCGCACGGCAAAGGCCTGGGCACTGCCGTGCAGCCAAACTTTGCCGTGCAGACAGACAAGTTGCACGGCAAAAGGTCCTTTGCCGTGCGCTTCTCCCTTTGCCGTGCGCCAATCTACATTTTTTTTGTTTTTCTAACTATTTTATTTCATCTACTACTTATATTTATTTTGTTAATTAGTTTTTCTTTTTGATGACTATTTATTACACTATGTGAAATACAAAATTAGTCTCCATGCTCATCCCCCACATATATCAGGGTTCCGGTGCTCCGGCGGCCGTCCCCCTCCTTCCCCCCAAAACAGCGGGACGGCGGGTCTACCCCCTAGATTTCTCCACGCGACGTTCCACCAATATACCTTTTCATAGTTTTAGGTTTGTTTAGTCCATGGACATATGGAAAACCATGTGTGGTACCCTTTGGCACAGTCTAGCCCCCGATATACCCGCGGCGGGACACTTCACCGTACACGTCCAGGAATCTGTTAAGTGTTATCGCCCGAAGGTGAGGAATGTCGACGGGGATCCATGCCATGCACCATTTGGTGAATTACACCTAGCATCACACTTTGAAACATAGAATAGGTCCACATGCAAGGTTTGGTGGGGTTCCGGTGCTCCGGCGGTCGTTATCCCCCTCCTCCCCCCAAAACAGCGGAACGTGTGCCCCGGCGGGTCTACCCCCCTAGATTTCTCCGCGCAAGGGTGCACCAATGTAACTTTTCATTCTTTTAGGTTTGTTTAGTACATATACACATGGAGAACCAAAGATTGGGACCCTTTGGCACATATACCAGCAGCTAGAGCCATTATCACACGATCGACGGTGTGCCTGGTCTACTGGTTAGGGTTAGGTGTAGGGTTAGGGCTAGGGTTTAGGGGCTAGGGCTAGGGTTTAGGTTAAAGGGTAAGTATTTATGGTTAGGTATAGGTTTAGGGTTTAGGGTTAGGGTTAGGGTTTATGATGCATGGTTCTGCAGCTCCGGCGTCGTGGTTTAGGGATTTAGAGGGGTTTAGGGCTCAAGCCTCCCGGTTTAGGGTTTAGGGTTTAGGGAGCTACTTTTGCACCATTAGACCTTGCACCACACTTTGACACATATCATAGGTCCACCTGCAAGGTTTGGTGGGGTTCCGGTGCTCCGGCGGTCGTTTTCCCCCTCCTCCCCCTGCCGAGCGTGAACGTGTGCCCCTGCGTGTCTACCCCCCTAGATTTCTCCGCGCGAGGGTGCACCAATGTAACTTTTCATAGGTTTAGGTTTGTTTAGTCCATGGACATATGGAAAACCATGTGTGGCACCCTTTGGCACAGTCTAGCCCCGATATACCCGCGGCGGGACACTTCACAGACACGTCCGTGAATACATTAAGTGTTATCGCCCGAAGGTGAGGAATGTCGACCGGGGATCCATGCCATGCACCATTTTGTGAATCACACCTTGCATCACACTTTGACACATAGAATAGGTCCACATGCAAGGTTTGGTGGGGTTCCGGAGCTCCGGCGGTCGTTATCCCCTCCTCCCCCAAAACAGTGAACGTGTGCCCCGGCGGGTCTACCCCCCTAGATTTCTCCGCGCGAGGGTGCACCAATGTAACTTTTCATTCCTTTATGTTTGTTTAGTACATATACACATGGAGAACCAAAGATTGGGACCCTTTGGCACATATACCAGCAGCTAGAGCCATTATCACACGATCGACGGTGTGCTGGTCTCTTGGTTAGGGTTAGGTGTAGGGTTAGGGCTAGGGTTTAGGGGCTAGGGCTAGGGTTTAGGTTAAAGGGTAAGTATTTATTGTTAGGTTTAGGTTTAGGGTTTAGGGTTAGGGTTAGGGTTTATGATGCATGCTTCACAGCTCACGGCGTCGTGGTTTAGGGATTTAGAGGGGTTTAGGGCTCGAAGCCTCCCCAGTTTAGGGTTTAGGGTTTAGGGGAGCTACTTTTGCACCATTACACCTAGCAGCACACTTTGACACATATCATAGGTCCACATGCAAGGTTTGGTGGGGTTCCGGTGCTCCGGCGGTCGTTATCCCCCTCCTCCCCCAAAACAATGAACGTGTGCCCCGGCGTGGTCTACCCCCTAGATTTCTCCGCGCGAGGGTGCACCAATGTAACTTTTGATTCTTTTAGGTTTGTTTAGTACATATACACATGGAGAACCAAAGATTGGGACCCTTTGGCACATATACAGCAGCTAGAGCCATTATCACACGATCGACGGTGTGCCTGGTCTACTGGTTAGGGTTAGGTGTAGGGTTAGGGCTAGGGTTTAGGGGCTAGGGCTAGGGTTTAGGTTAAAGGGTAAGTATTTATGGTTAGGTTTAGGTTTAGGGTTTAGGGTTAGGGTTAGGGTTTATGATGCATGGTTACTGCAGCCTCAGGCGTCGTGGTTTAGGGATTTAGAGGGGTTTAGGGCTCAAGCCTCCCAGTTTAGGGTTTAGGGTTTAGGGGAGCTACTTTTGCACCATTAGACCTTGCACCACACTTTGACACATATCATAGGTCCACATGCAAGGTTTGGTGGGGTTCCGGTGCTCCGGCGGTCGTTATCCCCCTCCTCCCCCAAAACAGCGGAACGTGTGCCCCGGCGGGTCTACCCCCCTAGATTTCTCCGCGCGAGGGTGCACCAATGTAACTTTTCATTATTTTAGGTTTGTTTAGTACATATACACATGGAGAACCAAAGATTGGGACCCTTTGGCACATATACCAAGAGCCTAGAGCCATTATCACACGATCGACGGTGTGCCTGATCTACTGGTTAGGGTTAGGTGTAGGGTTAGGGCTAGGGTTTAGGGGCTAGGGCTAGGGTTTAGGTTAAAGGGTAAGTATTTATGGTTAGGTTTAGGTTTAGGGTTTAGGGTTAGGGTTAGGGTTTATGATGCATGCTTCTGCAGCCTCCGGCGTCGTGGTTTAGGGATTTAGAGGGGTTTAGGGCTCGAAGCCTCCCGCTTTAGGGTTTAGGGTTTAGGGGAGCTACTTTTGCACCATTAGACCTTGCACCACACTTTGACACATATCATAGGTCCACATGCAAGGTTTGGTGGGGTTCCGGTGCTCCGGCGGTCGTTATCCCCTCCTCCCCCAAAACAAAGGAACGTGTTGCCCGGCGGGTCTACCCCCCTAGATTTCTCCGCGCGAGGGTGCACCAATGTAACTTTTCATAGGTTTAGGTTTGTTTAGTCCATGGACATATGGAAAACCATGTGTGGCACCCTTTGGCACAGTCTAGCCCCCGATATACCCGCGGCGGGACACTTCAGCGTACACGTCCGGGAATCATTAAGTGTTATCGCCCGAAGGTGAGGAATGTCAGACCGGGGATCCATGCCATGCACCATTTTGTGAATCACACCTTGCATCACACTTTGACACATAGAATAGGTCCACATGCAAGGTTTGGTGGGGTTCCGGTGCTCCGGCGGTCGTTATCCCCCTCCTCCCCCAAAACAGCGGAACGTGTGCCCCGGCGGGTCTACCCCCCTAGATTTCTCCGCGCGAGGGTGCACCAATGTAACTTTTCATTCCTTTATGTTTGTTTAGTACATATACACATGGAGAACCAAAGATTGGGACCCTTTGGCACATATACCAGCAGCTAGAGCCATTATCACACGATCGACGGTGTGCCTGGTCTACTGGTTAGGGTTAGGTGTAGGGTTAGGGCTAGGGTTTAGGGGCTAGGGCTAGGGTTTAGGTTAAAGGGTAAGTATTTATGGTTAGGTATAGGTTTAGGGTTTAGGGTTAGGGTTAGGGTTTATGATGCATGGTTCTGCAGCTCCTGCGTCGTGGTTTAGGGATTTAGAGGGGTTTAGGGCTCGAAGCCTCCCCAGTTTAGGGTTTAGGGTTTAGGGGAGCTACTTTTGCACCATTAGACCTTGCACCACACTTTGACACATATCATAGGTCCACATGCAAGGTTTGGTGGGGTTCCGGTGCTCCGGCGGTCGTTATCCCCCTCCTCCCCCAAAACAGCGGAACGTGTGCCCCGGCGGGTCTACCCCCCTAGATTTCTCCGCGCGAGGGTGCACCAATGTAACTTTTCATTATTTTAGGTTTGTTTAGTACATATACACATGGAGAACCAAAGATTGGGACCCTTTGGCACATATACCAATAGACTAGAGCCATTATCACACGATCGACGGTGTGCTGATCTATCGGTTAGGGTTAGGTGTAGGGTTAGGGCTAGGGTTTAGGGGCTAGGGCTAGGGTTTAGGTTAAAGGGTAAGTATTTATGGTTAGGTTTAGGTTTAGGGTTTAGGGTTAGGGTTAGGGTTTATGATGCATGCTTCACTCCGGCGTCGTGGTTTAGGGATTTAGAGGGGTTTAGGGCTAGAAGCCTCGCAAGATTTGGTTTTAGGATTTAGGGGATCTACTTTTGCACCATTAGACCTTGCACCACACTTTGACACATATCATAGGTCCACATGCAAGGTTTGGTGGGGTTCCGGTGCTCCGGCGGTCGTTATCCCCCTCCTCCCCCAAAACAAATGGAACGTGTGCCCGGCGGGTCTACCCCTAGATTTCTCCGCGCGAGGGTGCACCAATGTAACTTTTCATAGGTTTAGGTTTGTTTAGTCCATGGACATATGGAAAACCATGTGTGGCACCCTTTGGCACAGTCTAGCCCCCGATATACCCGCGGCGGGACACTTCAGCGTACACGTCCAGAATCATTAAGTGTTATCGCCCGAAGGTGAGGAATGTCAGACCAGGGGATCCATGCCATGCACCATTTTGTGAATCACACCTTGCATCACACTTTGACACATAGAATAGGTCCACATGCAAGGTTTGGTGGGGTTCCGGTGCTCCGGCGGTCGTTATCCCCCTCCTCCCCCAAAACAGCGGAACGTGTGCCCCGGCGGGTCTACCCCCCTAGATTTCTCCGCGCGAGGGTGCACCAATGTAACTTTTCATAGGTTTAGGTTTGTTTAGTCCATGGACATATGGAAAACCATGTGTGGCACCCTTTGGCACAGTCTAGCCCCCGATATACCCGCGGCGGGACACTTCAGCGTACACGTCCAGGAATCTGTTAAGTGTTATCGCCCGAAGGTGAGGAATGTCAGACCGGGGATCCATGCCATGCACCATTTTGTGAATCACACCTTGCATCACACTTTGACACATAGAATAGGTCCACATGCAAGGTTTGGTGGGGTTCCGGTGCTCCGGCGGTCGTTATCCCCCTCCTCCCCCCAAAACAGCGGAACGTGTGCCCCGGCGGGTCTACCCCCCTAGATTTCTCCGCGCGAGGGTGCACCAATGTAACTTTTCATTCCTTTATGTTTGTTTAGTACATATACACATGGAGAACCAAAGATTGGGACCCTTTGGCACATATACCAGCAGCTAGAGCCATTATCACACGATCGACGGTGTGCCTGGTCTACTGGTTAGGGTTAGGTGTAGGGTTAGGGCTAGGGTTTAGGGGCTAGGGCTAGGGTTTAGGTTAAAGGGTAAGTATTTATTGTTAGGTTTAGGTTTAGGGTTTAGGGTTAGGGTTAGGGTTTATGATGCATGCTTCTGCAGCTCCGGCGTCGTGGTTTAGGGATTTAGAGGGGTTTAGGGCTCGAAGCCTCCCCAGTTTAGGGTTTAGGGTTTAGGGGAGCTACTTTTGCACCATTAGACCTTGCACCACACTTTGACACATATCATAGGTCCACATGCAAGGTTTGGTGGGGTTCCGGTGCTCCGGCGGTCGTTATCCCCCTCCTCCCCCAAAACAGCGGGAACGTGTGCCCCGGCGGGTCTACCCCCCTAGATTTCTCCGCGCGAGGGTGCACCAATGTAACTTTTCATAGGTTTAGGTTTGTTTAGTCCATGGACATATGGAAAACCATGTGTGGCACCCTTTGGCACAGTCTAGCCCCCGATATACCCGCGGCGGGACACTTCAGCGTACACGTCCAGGAATCTGTTAAGTGTTATCGCCCGAAGGTGAGGAATGTCAGACCGGGGATCCATGCCATGCACCATTTTGTGAATCACACCTTGCATCACACTTTGACACATATAATAGGTCCACATGCAAGGTTTGGTGGGGTTCCGGTGCTCCGGCGGTCGTTATCCCCCTCCTCCCCCAAAACAGCGGAACGTGTGCCCCGGCGGGTCTACCCCCCTAGATTTCTCCGCGCGAGGGTGCACCAATGTAACTTTTCATTCCTTTATGTTTGTTTAGTACATATACACATGGAGAACCAAAGATTGGGACCCTTTGGCACATATACCAGCAGCTAGAGCCATTATCACACGATCGACGGTGTGCCTGGTCTACTGGTTAGGGTTAGGTGTAGGGTTAGGGCTAGGGTTTAGGGGCTAGGGCTAGGGTTTAGGTTAAAGGGTAAGTATTTATTGTTAGGTTTAGGTTTAGGGTTTAGGGTTAGGGTTAGGGTTTATGATGCATGCTTCTGCAGCTCCGGCGTCGTGGTTTAGGGATTTAGAGGGGTTTAGGGCTCGAAGCCTCCCCAGTTTAGGGTTTAGGGTTTAGGGGAGCTACTTTTGCACCATTACACCTAGCAGCACACTTTGACACATATCATAGGTCCACATGCAAGATTTGGTGGGGTTCTGGTGTTCGTGGTCGTTCTCCCCCTCCTCCCCCCAAAACAGCGAAACGGGTGCCCAATGGGTCTACCCCCTAGATTTCTCCGCGCGAGGGTGCAACTATGTACATTTTCATTCTTTTAGGTAAGGATTTATGGTTAGGTATAGGTTTAGGGTTTAGGGTTAGGGTTAGGGTTTATGATGCATGGTTTTGCAGCTCCGGTGTTTCAGCACGCATAGTCACTGACTACTGCATGCCGGCCTGGCATGACAGGATACGATCTATCGAGAGGGTCAAGGTAAAGATATTTGCATAGCCTTTATTCTTGCTCTGCTAATTTGAGCATGCATTCATTCATTTCATAGCATGGTACACATTTTCCTCCTTCTCTTCACGATCGAGTCTTATTTACGGCTTTCTCTCAAGTTAGTAGTTGTATTCTATATATGTAACCTCCTACAATGGTTTTGAGTGAACCAAAGCATACTATCTAGCCTCAAATACCTTATATCAATGTCAGCACTAAAGGGTACAAAATCATCCTAGCAACCTTATAAATGAAATGATAAAAAAAAAAAAAATCGTTGCCGTGCGCAGCGCTCGGCAAAGAAGCCCGCCGCACGGCAAAGGCCGCCCTGCGCACGGCAAAGGGCGCCGCACGGCAAAGGCTCTTTGCCGCACGGCAAAGAACCCCGCACGGCAACGATTGCGGATAAGAAAACCTGGTCGGGACGCGCCCGAGCCACAAAACGCGCGCCCTCTCTCGTCCCCTTCTCTGCGTCGTCCGCCGCCTCGTCCGCCGCCTCGCCCGCCGCCTCGCCCGCCGCCTCGCCCGCGGCCTCGTCCATCCACCTCGCCGCCTCGCCCGCCTAGACCCCATCCACCTCGCTCGCCGCCTCGCCCGCGCGCCCCGCGCACACTGCCCCTCCCAGCCGTCGCAGCCGGCACCGCCACCTCCCGCCACCGGCCGCCCTGTCCCTGCTGCTCGCCCCCGAGCTCGCCCGTGGCCTCGCCCCTTCTACTCGCCCCCGACCCGCCTGCCCCGTCCGCCGTCGCCGCCTCGGCCAGTCTCCCGCGCGACAGGTATGGCTCCCCGGCCTTCTCTTTTTTTTGCCTATTTTTGCCTATCTTTGGATTGAGGGTCGAGCAGCGAGAATGGTGTGGTCTGCTGCGTGCGCAGCATCTGATATTGAGAAGAGAGAAGAGAATAGAGAGATTTAGTATGCGGACAATTGTGTTATATTAATTCGGTAGTTGCAAGAAATTAATATGCTGCGAGATTTAGTATCATGGCAAAGTTTTAAATCGAGAGAGTCTGAGCGATGAGACATCCAAATCGAATATCTAATAGGAGTATATATATTTTCCGTAGCAACGCACGGGTATTGTGCTAGTTGATATAGGGTAGTTATAAAATAATTAGCATGCAAATAGGAGGGAGTGGTGCTAGTCGATGATAGCCGAACGGGGGTTAATAGAAAGTTAGAGTTGTGGAGGCGATGTTGTATGTCGCGGAGTGTTGGTCATTGTAGGCAGCCTTCTGCCGAAAGGGCACCTCTTGCCGCAAAACTTCTACTATTCGACCAAATTGCTCAGTGACCTTAAGATGTCATCTCAGCAGATACACGCTTGTCCAAAGGGATGCATGCTATTCAGAGAGGAGCACGCTGACACAAATTATTGCATCAAATGCAATTCCTCTAGGTACTTTGAGGTAGACCGCAATGGTGATGGTCAGAAGAGGCAGACCACGGTTGCCAAGAATATCCTCCGCTATCTTCCAGTTCTACCGAGGATCCAGCGGCTCTTCATGACCGAGGATACTGCCCAGCAGATGAGGTGGGCCGTGGAAGGAAACAGATACACCGACAAGATGATACATCCGTCGGATGGTACTGCATGGAAGAACTTTGTGAAGAAATTTCCACTGAAAGCAGGTGACCCGAGGAGCGTAGCAGTTGCGATATCAACTGATGGGTTCAATCCATATGGTATGTCGGCTGCAGTATACAGTTGTTGGCCAGTGTTTGTTATTCCCATGAACCTCCCCCCTGGCATCTGCATGAGATCAGAGAACATGTTTGTGTCGATGATAATCCCAGGGCCCAAATACCCGGGCAAGAACATGAATGTGTACCTGGAACCGCTGGTGGATGACTTGGTTCGTGGCTGGGAAGGTCGCGGGATCCGAACATATGACGCATCAAAGAAGGAGTACTTCGATATGTATGTGTGGTACCACACGTCCCTGCATGACCTGCCAAAGACGTGCTTTGTTCTGCGGGTGGTGTACACATGGGAAGTGGCCTTGCCCACGGTGCAAGCATGTGCCGTGACTTTCTTCTCGCTAAACAAGGAGGCAAGTATTCATGCTTTGATGAAGCTCGACAGTTCCTTGAGCGGAGGCATGCATACAGGAGTGATGTAAAGAGTTTCAAGAAAGGCCGTGTTGTCCGTGGCCCGAAGCCAATTCCGAAGACCGGAACGGAAATCAAGGCCGAGTTAGATGCTCTTCAGCCTAGCCCTGATGGGAATGGTTTCTTAGGATATGGGGAGACACACCAATGGACTCACAAGCCGTGCTTATGGAAGCTCCCTTACTTTGAGTTTCTCGAGCTCCCGCATAACATTGATGTAATGCACACCGAGAAGAATATCAGTGAAGCCATTTGGAGCACGATTGTGGACACTGAGAAGACGAAGGATAACATAAAGGCTCGAATTGATCAAGAAAGGTGGTGTGATAGGCCGGAGTTGAACATGCAGCCACCTAATGGTGCCAAAAAAACTTGGACTAAGCCACACGCTCCGTTCTGCCTCACAAAGGCCCAAAAAGGGAGGTCTTCCAATGGATGAAGGACTCCTTGTTTTTCCCCGATGGGTTCGCAGCCAACTGGATGAGGGGCCTGAACATTGAAACGCTGCGAGTACAAGGACTGAAGAGTCATGACTACCACATATGGCTTGAGCGGATAATGCCGGTGATGATTCGAGGCTATGTCCCCGAGAAGACTTGGCGAGTGCTAGCGAGGTTGAGTTTTTCTTCCGCCAGATTTGTGCTAGGGAGTTAGACACTAAAGTGATTGAGAAGCTGGATGAAGAGGCACCCGTGTTGCTTTGCGATCTGGAGAAGATCTTTCCTCCAGGGTTTTTTAATCCGATGCAACACATGATCCTGCACCTCGCGGAGGAGTGCTTAAAGGGGGGCCCGAATTGGGGCCGTTGGCAGTTTGGTCCCGAGAGAGAAACACAAAAGCTTCGTCAAATGACTGGCAATAAATGCAAGATCGAAGCATCCATAGCCGAGGCAGTCCTGAACGTGGAGGTGGCAAACTTCACCACTAAGCACTATGATCCCAACATTCCCACAAAGCACAACCCGGTCCTCCGTTACAATGCCGCCAACAATGAAGAAGTACCCAAGCTTAGCATCTTCGTGGGGCTTGGTGGCAAGTCAAGTGGCTCGAAGCCGTACAGAACGGACCTACCTGAGCGGACCTTGATCCACTCGTATGTCTTAAACACCATGGTCGAAGTGAAGCCGTACATCGAGTAAGTGCGAACCATTTAATTATTCGCAAACATTCACTCGTATGTTCGTGGCTAACTCTTCCTCTTTTCATCGGTATAGGAAATTCAAGGCTATACATTGGAAGAATACCCACAGGGAGCCTACCCCGGAAGAATCCAAGCAAATTTTCGATAAGGGAGGCGGTTTCGGTTTCAGTAGCTGGTTTTGTAATTTGGTACTATTCTATCCAAATTAGCTAGCACTTCCTACATTTATCGGTCATTTCTCGTTCTAAACTTCTTGTGCTAAACTTGTAGGCAAGAACTGACAAAGAGATGAAGTCAGAGCTAAGAAAAATTGCTAGGGGCTTTGACCATTCCGTAGAAGCGTTCAACTCCTATGACGTGAACGGGTATCGCTTCCAGACCCATCAATACACAACAAGCCGGCCCAACGCGAAGACAATAAATAGTGGGGTGGTATGTCAAGGTGATGATGGGCTCCATTACTATGGAAGAGTCGAGGGTATATACGAGCTGAATTACGGGTTTCACAAAGGGCTAAATCCCGTCGTCTTCAAATGCCATTGGTTTGACCCACGTCGGGTGAGACGGGATCCTGAAATTGGGTTGGTCGAAGTTGAAAGGAACTCCGTTTATAAGGGAGAGGATGTGTACATCTTGGCAACCCAGGCCTTTCAAGTATTCTATCTCCCGTACGCGTGCAGAAACCCGACAAAACGTCTACATGGATGGGATGTTGTGATGACGGTGCCTTCACGCAATAGGCCGCCCCCGCCAAACAAGGACGATTACCGCCGCGTAGACCCCACAGCAAGGAGTGTCGAGTTTTATCAGGAAGAAGGGCTCCCCGGCCATTTCACAATCGGCTTGCCGACTATCGATGACATGGTCGTAGACGATGAACAAGAAGACGCGGCATGGATGGAGACAATGCAGAAGATGAAGCCGAGGATGTCCGTGCCCCGGAAGACCTGAGTTTGCTCGAGGCGTTCAAAGCAGGGATTGACCTCGATGCAGATGGACCACCTCCAGGTTTCATTGATGATTATTGGTTCGCCGAGCCTGATGACGATGAGGAGACACGCGGTCCAATCACGGATGGCGACACAGGCTACTGATCTATGTAGTAGTAATTGTGAGGCTAGCCTATTTGTAATAACTCCGTGTAATAGAGATTGTCTAGCTAGGTTATTTGTAAGAACTCCGTGCTATGTTTGAGAGAACTCTATGGTAGCTATTTGTTGCTTCCACTAATTAATTAATGTTCATCCTTTTGCATTATTTGTTGCTTTCATTAATGTTCATCTACTTATATTTCTGTTGCTTTCACTAATATTTATCTCTTTACAATATTGCGTACTAATAAACCTCTCTCTTCATTTGTGTTTGCAGGTGATTGAAGCATGCCGCCAAAAAAAGGGGTGGCGGTCTTAAAAGAAGCTCAAGGACTTGGTAGGTGCAGGGACTTCGAGGCGGGGCCGAGCTACTACCCCTCCTAGCCCCCTCCCGTCGCTCCCACAGGCGGCCGCGTAGGAAGAATGCGACGCGGGTACTCACTCCTAGTCCTAGCCCCCTCCCGCAGCCGATGATGATGACGAGGAGGAGGACCAGGAGCACTACGGGGTGGGGAGGACCGGGGAGGGGGTGGGGGGTGGGGAGGACCTGGAGGAGGAGGGGGGTGGGGAGGACCAGGAGGAGGAGGGGGACGAGGAGGACCTCTCGGAGGATGAGGGGTTGGGGAACTTAGTGTTCGATCCTGATCCAAGCCTAGAGTGGTGTGAGCCGGAGGATTACCAGTACGTTCCAGCTTTGGAGAGGCTGAGGCCACGTGATAGGAAGCCATATCGGCGTGGGATAACACAGCTCCCCTCGCTGAGGAGTCGGGCGCTACGAGCACGTTGTTCTTGTGCCCTATGGAAGGAGGTACATGTTATTTTTTGGCATTTCGTTATCGCAATTTTGTCATTATCAAAATTATTATCACATACATATTGATGTTGTCGTTTCATGGTGCAGCTCGTTCAGCTTTGAAGACCCGACGCAGAGACCGCCACGTGGGTACTCGAACATCCTTGGGGGCCTACTTAGGTGGTATTTCCCTGGGATAGTCAACTTGCCTACTGGTGGCTGCGACGTAGCTTGGAGGTGGGCGCACTACAGCCTCGCGGAAGATCCTCTTGGCCGCGGCACCGCGGCGGATATGGTTGTTGCCAAATTCTGGGTACGTGACTTTTGACTTCTTACCATTCATACACTCTCCTTGGTTCACAATAATTGCACTAATGCCCCTTGTTTTACCTATGTGCATGGTTGCAGAAATACTTCAAGAGGGCCGAGGGCAAGGAGAATGCGTGCGATGATGTCCTACACCAGCTTGCAAGGAAGAGGGTGACTGGCATGCACTACGAGGCACGTGTTCAGTGCGTCCGCGACTGGCACGCCGACCGCTTCGTCCACATGAGTAAGGAGGACGCTCGCGACACGCTCATGCAGCCGTGGCAAGACTTGCGTGTATTTGCATTTATGTGTTATTGATTTCTTTATCGCCATGTAGTTTATTTTACCATAATGTGTTTATCTTGTGCATGTAGAACCCTCCTCAAGACGTCGGCAACGACGATAGGTGCTTCGTGCGATGGTCATGTGGTGGACATGCCCCCGGTACCTCAAGAAGCACGAGGAGGGCAAGGCGAAGCGGGCAGAGATGCGAGGTGGATCGCATATCCAAGGCAGCATCCCCATCTCTCTTCACCTGCAGAAGGAGGTGAGCAAATTAATGGTTCCTTCATTCTTTGAATTCATGTTATATATTTGTTAACTCCGCAAGGGTGTGTCACTTCACTCAATTACATGTTCTCTTTTGCAGGAAGTCAGGACAGGAGCGAAGCCTAACGTCTTTGCCGTGCTAAAGAAGATGAAGCAAAGGAAGACGCCTGATCCTGAGACGGGGTCCGTGTGGGTTAACCCGCAATCCGAGACCCAGTGCACGGCGTATGTCTCCAAGTTCAAGCAGAAGCACGGCGAGGACGCCAATCCAGAGGCCGAGGACTTTGACTCGAGGTCGCGGTGCTTGCGGGAGAAGGCTTGAAGCATGGCCGCCTATGGTTTGGTGACGGGTGCGTCGACCCAGCGAGGGTTCCCTCTCTCCGCCAGATCCGTCGTGGTCGTAAGAGCGGCCAGCCGAGGTAGAGCCCCGGCCACGGGCTTCGGATCTAGCTGTCGAGCGGTTACGGGTATGTTCTTCCTCGGGTCTCTACATTTCCTTTACATGCTTTTTCCATTGAAATGTTAATGACATCGCGGCAACACAACGTAGGAGGAGATGGCAGCGAAGGAGCAGGCGGCCCAGGAGCACGCACGGAACATGGAGCGGCAGATTCTGGAGTACCAGCAGCAGTATTACGTATGATGCAAGCAGATGCAACAAGCAGAGAGATGATGCAAGCAGCGGCGAGCACGGATGAGCTGGCTCATGAGCCGCACGGCTCTGTCTTCTCCACCGGGGAGTCTTCCTCCTCCACCTTACTCCATGTGGATGCCGCCACCGCCCACTGCACCCCGGGGACACCTATCACCGTCAACAACATGAACATCATCCGGAGCATGAACCTCGGTGAGTCCTCCTACGCTTGTGCCCAACCCGCTACTTGTGCTTGTTCAAGTGTTCAATATGCAAATGCATGTTAATTCCATCAACCTGCTTATAGATTTTATGTCACAAGGCAATGACAATGAGGCCGGCGGAAGCGGAGGAGGACAATAAGGTTGATGGCATGGTCTTGATGGATTTGTGGACTTTCCCGTTATGGATTGTACTTGTACTTGATGTGTGTTGATGTATTTGTGGACATTGCACTTGTACTTGATGTATTTGTGGACATTGCACTTGTTATGCATAAACTATGTGTGCTCGATGTATTTGTGGTGTTGTTCATGTGTTTGGTGATGCTATGGTGAATATATATGTTGTATATGTTATATATATGTGAAATGCAATTTTGAAATGCAGGGAATAAAGAAAAACAGAAAAAAATGAAAAATTAGGGGCCTTTGCCGTGTGTATGCACACGGCAAAGGACATTTGTCACTTTGCCGTGTGCATACACACGGCAAAGGCGCCACGTGGCGCAAGCCTGTGCTCCCGGGAAGCCGGTGTGTCCTCGGAGAATCCTTTGCCGTGCGTCTTTGGGAGTGGGCGCACGGCAAAGAGGGGAGAAGCACGCAACGAGCGGGCGCACGGCAACGTCGGGGCGCACGGCAGCGTCGGGGCGCACGGCAGCGCGTTGGTGGCACGGCAGCGTCGGGGCGCACGGCAACGTCTGGGCGCACGGCAGCCTCCAGACGCACGGCAGAGACGGCGCGCACGGCAAAGGAGTGGGCGCACGGCAACGAGCGCGCGCACGGCAAACGCTCGGTCGCACGGCAACGAGAGCGCGCACGGCAACGAGCCTTTGCCGTGCGGTTTGGTCAGGCGCACGGCAATGTCTTCTTTGCCGTCGAGGGCGTTGCCGTGCAGACGCTGCCGTGCGCCGACGCACGGCAAATCCTTTGCCGTGCAAATAGGCCCCTTTGCCGTGCGATTGGTCGCACGGCAACGTAGTGTTTTCCCGTAGTGCGTAGAATGTTCTACCATGGCCATTTTTTAAATCAAATTTCAAACATCTCTATAATTCGAAAAGACAGTAGCTGAAACAATGGACACTAATCATTCTGAAGTTAACACAATTTAGCGAAGCTAAATATGAACAGAATGGAACTTGAATTTAATTTGTTGGCTTATGTTAGTACAAGTTCTTGATGCAACCATGTTCTCATTGATTCACACTAGGCGACAGGCCTGCGAAGGGGCTATGTGAGCTGGGCGGCCGCACATGCCCCCGAAAATTTGGGCCCCCCCCAAGTGCCCAACGCCCAGCCCAGCATACTTTCCTTCGGCCAGAAGCTTTTAATGACCCAGCAACAAGCCCATAGCTCTAAGCACATTTCTCGGGTGAAACCTATGGGTTTTCCTTGTGAGGTTCCCTATACCCCGCCTTCGTGCGTGCGGCGAAAACACCTAAAAAAAGGCCGGTAAGAGCATCTCGCGTCCCTCAAATGAGGTTTGGGGACCGCGGACAAGAAATGGGGTAAAAAGCTGTCCAGTCGCGTCCCCCAAAGCTAATTAGCGCCTCATTTTGTGTCCGGCGTCCCCGGTAGAGACTGTCTCTACCGGGGACGCCGGACACAAAAACAGCGTCCACATGCATGCATGTAGCCCCTAGTCCCCACATGCTAGTCTCTTTTCCCACACTTTCTCTCACCTACTTTTCCCACATGGGGTGGTCCCCTATATTAAAATGCATGCATCCGGACGCTGTTTGAGGGACGCGGCTGGGAAGAGCCTCTTTTTTGTACAGATTTTTGGTCTCTTTTTGTCCGGCGCGGTCCCAAACGTGCCCCAAATCATTTGTGACGGACGCTTTTTGAGGGACATGACTGGAGATGCTCTAAGTCTCTCCGCATGCAACACGTGGCGCGTTGTGGTGCTAGAATTTTGGTGGGAAGTGGTCTCCCTGCTCGCCAAGTGTCGCAAGGAAAAGCAAGGTGGGATAGGAGAGGAGAGAGAAGGAAAGGGGATGGTCCAGTTTTTCCTTTATTTTGTAGATTCGTTTTTTTTAATAAAATATCTTGCGAACCGTAGTCCAAATTACGAACCGTTTTCATTTTTGAGATCTTCGCGTCGAGATCTTTAAAACTAGATCCCATGTTGATAGTTTCGAGATACTTTTTTTTCGTACTTCCAATACTAGTGTGATTGTACTCGTGGTGTGTACCCAACTGTACTCGTGCTTCAACTGATAACTGCTTCTGTTTTTAGTGTATTTGATGCATTTTTTCACTTTACTCAGTAACTGTACTTACTCGTGTGCGCTACTGTACATGTGTTTTTGTACTTGTACTTCCTCGTGTGCGCGTTGTACTTACTCGTGCGTGCGACTGTACCTGTCTCATCTGCGCGACTGTACCTGTACTCGTTCGTGTACGTGACTGTACTTACTCGTGTGCGCGGCTGTACCTATCTCGTGTGCGCGACTGTACATGACTCACTCATGTACGCGGCTGTACTTACTCGTGTGCGTGATTGTACATGTCTCGTCTATGCAACTATACATGTACTCGCACGTGTTGAATGTACCTAATTCTCAAGATATTTAGTTGTAACTATGCTTGTTTGTCAAAAAGCGAGCTTGTACTCGAACAGATCAATTGCATGCATGCTAGCTGGCACGTGCTTGAGGGACAGGCCAGGGAAGTACTCCAGGCTAAGCATCTTGCGCGGGCTGAACGAGCGGAGACGTACGCGCGGAGACTACCACGCGCTGCCACGTGTGTTTCCGTGGCGGGTCCATTTTTCCTTTGAAAATGTTGGTCTTTATTTGGTGGTACCCAGCGTGCGGCACACACGCAGGGTTCCAACCACGCACCTCCGTGTTGGGCTGGCCCAGCCCGTCCAAGAAAGGTCATCTCCATTTTTTCTATTGATTTTTCTGAAAATAATAGATTTGCAAACATTCAGATTAAAAAAAATGTTCAAAGTTGAAAAAGTTCAAATTTCAAGTAATTGTATAAGTTCGAAATTTGCTAACTTTTAAAATTTGCTCAAATTTTGAAATTTTCTGAAATTCAAAATTTGCTCCAATTTGAAATTTGCTCGAAAATTAAAATTTTCACGAAGTTTGAAATTTGCTTAAATTTGAAAATTACACAAATTTAAAATTTTCTCAAATTTGAAATCTGCTCAAGGTTCAAAAAATGTCCAGATTTGAAAGAATTGAAAACTATTCAGCTTTAAAAATTATTAAAATTAAAATGTTCAACCAATAAAAGAGACAGAAAAAGCGAAAAAAATTGAAGAAAACGAACCAGAACCGAAGAACCAGAAAATATCCGACAAAAAACCAAAAAACCGCGAGCGTGGATAAACTAATGGTTCAAAATTGAAAATATTCAAATTTGAAATTTGTACAAATATGAAAACTATTCAGATTTTTTAAAAATGATTTTATTTTTACAATTGTTCAAATTTGTAAACTATTCAAATCTGAAAAATGTTCAGGTTTTTTAAAAATGATTTCTTTTTTCAAAATGTTCAAATGAAAAATTATTCAAATCTAAAAAATGTTTAGATTTTTAAAAAATGAATTATTTTTAAAAAGGTTCAAATTTGATATCCAGGTTGCTAGGCTACACTAGTAGAAAATGGGGCATCCATCTAAGCCTTTGGTACCGGTTCCCTTACGAACCGGTACCAAAGCTATGTTTACCCGAATGAAGATGGAGCAACGCACCATCATATGCCCATTCCACCTGGCTGTGTTCGTGTCGGGGTGGATGAAGTTGTTCCGGGTTTTGAAACAGTGGAGCTTGATTTTCCTAGAGGTGACGATGAGAGGACAATTGCCGATGTCAAGCACACGGTTTCACCATATGGCCGAAGAAATACATTGTCCTTTCGTCAAGGCCACCGACTCCTCGTAGCGGTCCACATGAGCAGGAAAGGCCACCGACTCCTCTTGGTAGCGGTCCGCATGAGCAGCTGATACGTCTCCAACGTATCTATAATTTATGATGTTCCATGCTTGTTTTATGACAATACTTACATGTTTTGTTCACACTTTATATCGTTTTGATGCATTTTCTGGAACTAACCTATTGACGAGATGCCGAAGTGCCAGTTCCTGTTTTCTGCTGTTTTTGGTTTCAGAAATCCTAATAAGGAAATATTCTCGGAATTGGACGAAATCAACGCCCAGTATCTTATTTTTCCACGAAGCTTCCAGAACACCGGAGAGAGACCAGAGGGGAGCCAGGGGGCCCCACACGCCAGGGCGGCGCGGCCAAGGGGTGGGGCGCCCCCCTATTGTGTGGCCCCACCAGGGCCCCTCCGAGGCTGCCCTTCCGCCTACTTAAGGACTCCGTCGCGAAAACCCTATACAAATAAGCCACGGTACGAGAAACCTTCCAGAGCCGCCGCCATCGCGAAGCCAAGATCTGGGGGACAGGAGTCTCTGTTCCGGCACCCTGCCGGGACGGGGAAGTGCCCCCGGAAGGCATCTCCATCGACACCACCGCCATCTTCATCACCGCTGTTGTCTCCCATGAGGAGGGAGTAGTTCTCCATCGAGGCTAAGGGCTGTACCGGTAGCTATGTGGTTAATCTCTCTCTCTCATGTACTTCAATACAATGATCTCATGAGCTGCCTTACATGATTGAGATACATATGATGAGCTTTGTAATCTAGATGTCGTTATGCTATTCAAGTGGATTTTACTTATGTGATCTCCGGAGACTCCTTGTCCCACGTGTGTAAAGGTGACAGTGTGTGCACCGTGTGGGTCTCTTAGGCTATATTTCACAGAATACTTATTCACTGGGTTATGATTTGAGTTGGATGTCTCTATGAAATTGTGGTGTGTTAGTACCTCCTATGAATGCTCACAGTGACAGCGTGGGGTTTTTATTAGTGCTTGGGAATACATCTTTAAGGTTTGCATACATGATGAATTGGTGTTCCTTATCTTGCCAGATAGTAATTCAGAATAGCATAGTGAAGTGCTTATTTATATTCCTTTATGATTGCAATGTTGAGAGTGTCCACTAGTGAAAGTATGATCCCTAGGCCTTGTTTCTAAGCATTGAAACACCGTTTCCAACAAGTTCCACTACATGTTTACTCGCTGCCATATTTCATTCAGAATTGCTATTACCACTCATATACATCCATATTACTTGTATTTCACTATCTCTTCGCCGAACTAGTGCACCTATACATTTGACAAGTGTATTGGGTGTGTTGGGGACACAAGAGACTTCTTGTATCGTGATTGCAGGGTTGCTCGAGAGGGATATTTTTGACCTCTTCCTCCCTGAGTTCGATAAACCTTGGGTGATTCACTTAAGGGAAACTTGCTGCTGTTCTACAAACCTCTGCTCTTGGAGGCCCAACACTATCTACAGGAAAAGAAGCCAACAGTAGACAGCAAGCTATTTTTCTGGCGCCGTTGCTGGGGGCGTGAAGGAAAATTACACCATAGAGATTTCTAACTCCCACGTCAACTGCACGCCAGCAAATAAATTTCTGGCGCCGTTGCTGGGGAGGAAAGGTAAAAGGCACTCACACTCCGGTCCCAAGTAACTAAGTTATTTTCTGGCGCCGTTTTAAGTGCTCGAAGCTATTTCCTTTAGATCCTGCAATTGCATCTTTTTGTTTCTTGTTTTTCACTAGTTAGGCATAATGGAAAGCAACTATGAGCTTTTTAATCTATTTCCTGAGTTAAGACATGGATTGTTTGCTGCGAAAATTAAAAAACCTATGGAACCTTATTTGCATGCTAGTAGCAATAATATTAGTATGAACGCTTTGAACACCATTGTTGCTAATGATATGGAAAATTCTAAGCTTGGGGAAGCTGGTTTCGATGAGCACGATATTTTTAGTCCCCCAAGCATTGAGGAGAAAATTTTCTTTGCTGATACTTTGCCTCCCATTTATGATGATTATGATGATAGTGGTCTTTTGGTGCCGCCTACTATGGAGAGTAAATTTTATTATGATTATACTATGCCTCCTACACTTGATGAGAATAATAATGATAGCTACTTTGTTGAATTTGCTCCCACTATTACTAATAAAATTGATTATACTTATGTGGAGAGCAATGATACTTTTATGCATGTACCTCATGATAAGAATGTTTCATGTGATAGTTATATTGTTGAGTTTGTTCATGATGCTACTGAAAATCTTTATGAGAGAGGAAAATATGGCTGTAGAAATTTTCATGTTACTAAAACACCTCTCTATATGCTGAAATTTTTGAAGTTACACTTGTTTTATCTTCCTATGCTTGTCACTTTGCTCTTCATGAATTTGTTTATTTACAAGATTCCTTTTCATAGGAAGTGGGTTAGGCTTAAATTTGTTTTAAATTTGCTTTTTGATGCTCTCTTTTGCTTCAACTCTTATTTTTTGGGAGTGCATCATTGAAATTACTGAGCTCATCTTAATGGCTATAAAGAAAGCACTTCTTGGGAGATAACCCATGTGTTCATTTTACTACAGCAATTTTGTTTTATATTTGTGTCTTGGAAGTTGTTACTACTGTAGCAACCTCTGCTTATCTTTATTTTATTGCATTGTTGTGCCAAGTAAAGTCTTTGATAGTAAGGTTCATACTAGATTTGGATTACTGCGCAGAAACAGATTTCTTGTTGTCGCGAATTTGAGTAGTATTCTCTGTAGGTAACTCAGAAAAATCTGCCAATTTACGTGAGTGATCCTCAGATATGTACGCAACTTTCACTCAATTTGAGCATTTTCATCTGAGCAAGTTTAGTGCCCCAGAAAAATTTATCTTTACGGACTGTTCTGTTTTGACAGATTCTGCCTTTTATTTCGCATTGCCTCTTTTGCTATGTTGGATGGATTTCTTTGTTCCATTAACTTTCAGAAGCTTTTGGCAATGTCCAGAAGTGTTAAGAATAATTGTGTCACCTCTGAACATGTGGATTTTTGATTATGCACTAACCCTCTAATGAGTTTGTTTCGAGTTCGGTGTGGAGGAAGTTTTCAAGGGTCAAGAGAGGAGAATGATATATGATCAAGAAGTGTGAAAAGTCTAAGCTTGGGGATGCCCCCCGTGGTTCATCTCTGCATATTTCAAGAAGACTCAAGCATCTAAGCTTGGGGATTCCCAAGGCATCCCCTTCTTCATCAACAATTTATCAGGTTTCTTCTATTGAAACTATTTTTTTATTCCGTCACATCTTATGTACTTTACTTGGAGCGTCTGTGTGCTTTTATTTTCGTTTTTGTTATTTTCATTCTCTGAATAAATTCATCCTTGTGTGGGAGAGAGACACGCTCCGCTTGTTCATATGAACACTAGTGTTCTTAGCTTTACTTTTAATGTTCATGGCGAAGGTTGGAAACAGAAAATGCTACATGTGGTAGTGGTATAATGAAACACTTGCATAATCTTGTAGATCATTGAGCTTTGATAACTTGATTCTTTGCAAACATTTTGAGGTATTTAGATGGTAAGGCTTGTTGTTTAAATAAGTTAAAATTAGTAGTGGATTGTTGTCTTTAAGCTTGTGCCGTACTACAAACTCTATTTAAATAGTTGAAGGTGTATTTGGACTTGATAGCTGTAATATCCCAGGTAATGGGGTTACAAAAATAGAGGAAACAGATGTGTGCATTGCATTCATGCATAGAAAATCTGGGGAATTTTCGCGCTTTAAAGTAAAACAGTCACAGTAACTGAAGTTTCACTTGATCTTGGTGGAATTGAAGTAGCTCACCAAGTCAAGCGCTATAAACCTCAATGTGACTTTGTTAAAACTTTGTTTTGGGAAGAGATGATTTGATCTAAGGGGTTAGATCAAATAGAACTAATAATCAACACAACAACACTTTACTCAATGATCAACTACTTGATCTTATAACAGATCATAATATGGTAATCATTTCCACAACACATGAACACCAATTCAATTGTAAATCCAGTAACAATAATTGGAGAAACTATTCTTCACTCACCTTCTCCATGTCTTAAACTAATCCTTGATCCTACCATGAACCTCATGGTATTCATTCTACTTTAATCTTGGAAACAAGACAAAGAGATCCAACTAAGAAATATATATCCTTCTCTATTCCATATTAATATACATCAAACCTAGAGAGGTGAGAGATCTACTATAATTATTAGAGAAGCAATAACAAACCTTGAGCTAAACCTTGGATATGCATCCAAGTATTCAAAACATTATCTTCAAGAGAAACCCTAGGATACTATCCAAGACAATTCCTAGAGAGATAAACCATTTATATTTAAAAAAGACATTGATGATCACATCAATCTCTATAGAGCCTAACCTCAGGTTAGAATTAAAGCCCTTCCCAAATGAGTGAGACCATTCATACCAATCTTAGCTTTACTTATTTAAGACTCAAGGACTATCATTGAACTAAAGTATTAGGAGATTAACCATTTCATCTTGGAGAGGTGAGACAACCTATCATCACATGGAATAATACCATATCCATGAACTGATAAAGTAATGAGGAGATTAATTCAACCCAGATAGCCAAGTGGAGTTTTAGACTAAATACCTATTGAGATATTGTGAGTACACCATAAACCCTAGAATAACCATTCTTAAATGAGAAAGCTCAACCTATGGTGTTATACTCAAGATAATTGAGACAACCATAACCATGCGCATTCAAGAAACTATAAAAGAAAGTATATATTTACTTGATCAAGACAACACTTGATCTTGAGAGTGAGAAACCCATTCAAGGAGAGATACCCTAGGAAGTCCAACCTTGATCATTATAAATTGTGTAATGATCATAAACCCTAAGAATTTGAAGTAAAGATATTAAGAACAAGATGATCATATATAATATATGATCATGCTTTTGAGATATGTGAGGATAAGTTAAACCCTACTAGTATAAGTAGATCCCATTTCCACATGAAATCATAGGGAGATCACTAGTAAGCAAACCCAGGCTTATATCCCAACCTTAACTTTTTGATCATAAGTAGAATCTTACAACATCCATATATCATTCATCCATCAATTAATGAACCTAAGAAAAACTTAGAGTTAAACATTATACTGTATATGATGAGAAACCATACACCCATATGACCAAAGTTAACTATAAAAAAGAACTATAACTAATGTAGTTACTTTAATGAAAATTGGGGATAATAATAAAAGTTAATTGGGAGAAGATAAAACTAATTCTCAAGTCCTTAGTAATTAAAGGAGAATAGAAACAATTAAGCAAGTAACCATATTACCTTGGTTAGGAGAGATTAAAACCTAGCAGATGCAATATGATGCCATCTCACTTCTACAAACTAGAATTAAATCTCAACCCTAGTTTGAGTATCACTTGGGTGATCACAACTAAACCCTAAACTACAATTAAGTTCCAATCCATGTATCATTAGATAAATAGCAATATAACTCTACAAGTGCACTCTAATTAAATCCTGTGTTTAATTATGGAACATAAGATGAATCTAGTGTTAAGTCTTATAATTGAAACTAAATGGGTAGCTATCAACCACTTATTTCCATATATCAAAACCAAACCATGATGAGAGTAGTACCTACTCTAAATATTTTAAGGTGTTACTAAACTACCATATAAAGACTACACTTGGAAGTAATTCAAGTAGAATTTCCAATTCATTATAACCTAGTTATGCCCATAAAATAATAGACAAGTAATAGCATTCTCAAATAATAGATAAAGCCCTTAGAGGTATTTTAGTGCATGAAATCATATGTACATGACTAAATTCTCAAGTAAGAATCAAGTCATAATAATAACCTATAAAACACTTGGTGTACAAATTATCAACTCCAATCATTCAAAAGGGAGTTGTGTTGCAAATATAGAAGAAAGGGGAAATTAAAATAAATACCTAAAATATTACCTAATTTAAACATTGTCATAAGGCTCACATATTGAATGTGATTCATAAAACAATGCAGTAATGCATGTATCCTTTTCTTAATCCTAAAGAACTTCGAATTATAAACTACCTGCATGGTATAAAATTATTTAAGTTTGAATTAAAAACAGAATATAAAATAGAAAAGGAAAACAGAAAATAAAACAGAAAAGAAATAAGAGAAGAAAGAAAAGCTTACCTGGACTCACCTGGCCGCAGAAGCCCAGCAAGGCAGCCCAGCAGCAGCCCAGAACCGACCCACCTAGCAGCCCATACCTCTTCGTTGAAAAATCAATGAGAGGAGCTCGTCCTCATCCCCTCCGTGCACTGGAGGCCACGGCGACACCGTGCTCGTCTTCCCCTTCGTGCTGTCGACCTCCCCTTGCTCCGAATTCGTGACGAGGCGCATACCCGAACCCTATAAGTACCCTGGACGACGAATTTGCTCCGTTTCTTCCTCTTTCCTCTCCAATTCCATCCATGCCGAAACCTGGCCCCGCCAGTCTACCTTACCGCCGGCGAACGAGGTCTCCCCAAGCCAATCTAAGCACACCAACGTGACGGCCGTCCTCGACAAGCTCAGCCCACGGAAGGAATCGAGCTGAGGTGCCCGAGATCGACGCCGACGCCATCATCTTCTCCGACACCGGCAGCTACGAATTCCGGCGAACCCGACCACCCCGAGCTTTGTCGACCACACCAACACAACCAGGGTATAAATGCGCATCTTTAGAGCTATTAATTGCATAGTCTCATAGCCTGTAGCTCGTCGTAGCTAGCTCACCGGAGTTGCTCCGCCGCGGGCTTACTCTCCGGCGATGCTCCGGTGACCCCCTCGAGTAGTCATCACCACCATTCGATTCCTCGCGTCACAGGGGTTCGTTTGAATCCAGCCGCGCGTCCTGGGGCGCCAAAAATCGGCGGCGCCGCCGTGCACAGACCCGCCGGCGTTTAAACGTCGGTAGGGGTCAACCTCACAGTCAACACTGACTGTGTCGTGCCCGCGTGGCAGCTGACGTGGCCTAAGGCCCACTAGTCAGTGACCCTCTGGGTAGTTTAACCGGGTACCTTTAGTTATTCCGTTTAAATTTAATTCCAGAAAAGTTCTGCAACTTCAAATAAATCTAGAAAATCCAATTTAAGTTAGAAAAATATAAATAAGATATTAAAATTCTTAGAAAAGAAAACTCTATCCAATAAAAATATAAAATGAAATTTTTATTTTTAATAAAAATTCAATTATTTAATACTTGTTATTCAAGCCTTGAATTTTAAATTCTAAATACAATTAAAAATTCAGAAAATTAAGAAACCATTTATAAATTAAATAAAACCAGTAAGCAAATAAAGAAAACATGAAAACTAATTTTCTTTATTTGCAATCCTATTAAATCATTATTAGGGAAATTTAAACCCTAATTAATAATTATCCTAATTAGTAAAATATTTAAAAATAATAACAAGCCAAATTGAATATTAATTTTATTTCAAAGTTATTAATAACTTCAACTTTAACATGAAGTTATTAATCATAGAATTAAATTGTAAATAGCAAACCCTAAATTCCACATGGAATGATATTATAACCCTAACATTTCATGTGACTCCTAAAATCCTAAATTAATTAGGAACCCTAGTTCCATTATTACATGTGAACCCTAAACTGCTTCTAACCTAAACCCTAGGTTAGAACATGTGATCATGGTACCTACTTCCAAATCATAGAACCATGGTAGCAACTAAATACTTGTCTAGGACACATAAAATGTAGAAGACCTATCACTAATATATGGGTATCCCATGTGTTCATCCTCATCAGACCGAACTAATCAAGTGGGGTCAACCAAGTGAAAACCCTAGACCCTACTACCAAAGCCATCATCCTTAATGATCCCTAATTATCATCACACCATTGTGATGAACCATAATAGCAACCATACCTGCTATTTTACATTACAGAATCCTATTCCACTAAAACCTACTAGTGATGGATACTTATCAACCATCCTATTTAGGAGCCAATCAAACCTTGCTTAATAGAACCAACAGTAAAACCTAGACCACCTCAACCCTAATTGATATACTTCTTATTACTTAAGAAGTATGTTCTTCAAAAGTTATTCTTTTGAAGTAAATAAAGAATCATCATCAAACCTGCTTATAAGGACCTATAAACCCTAGCCAGCTATCACCAACAAGGTATACCACCTTGATAGCAACTATTGGTAATTAAGATGTTTAGGCTTAATTCAACAATACAAGCCTAGTAGATGATGAATCCAACTAGGTTGTGATCCATTTACCACTTACTCCAGAAACCAATTAGAACCATAGAAAACCATAGAACCCCACAAATCTAATAATCATACTTGTTCTTTATTAAATAACATGTTCTTCAAAAGTTATTCTTTTAAAGAATATAACAAGTAATCATCAACAATGCCTTATAGGACTTAAAATTAACAACGGCTCTTTACTTATTATACAATTACTATTCCTGGGTATGTATGATTGTTACTATGCATTTTACCACTTGCTTATGGTACTAAAACAACACAACCCTGAATAAGAACTTTGTTTGTGAATCACTCTAAAAGTGCAACACACCCTGAACTAATCATTACCACTCACTAATCCTAAATCATCGGGGTTAGGTCACGTTTAGAACGATTGCATCTCATGCTTATGCATTATCGCATCCTTGCCAATCTTTTAAACATCGTCCTTACCGGACGATGATGCTATTTCAGAATTTGGAGTTATTGCGTATCGAAGACCTTGCCTGCATAATCTTGCAGTCAAGAAAGGCAAGTTCATCACTTGCTCATGTCATTTGAGTATTTCTATCAAATTACTTGCAAAGTACTATGGTTATCACTATTGCATAAAAACCAAAACCACTACTTTCATAACTATGAAGATGACTATGTGGTGGGCAATGGAACCATGGATTGTGTTGATATGGTGGAGGTTCCATTGCAAGGGTTTATATCCATCTAGGATTAAACAACAAATGTCGCCAGTGATTCTTGTGCCGTAATAACCGTGTTAACCATAAGATCTGAAATGGGACGGACTAGTCAATCGTATTTCCACCTCTTGTACATCAACGGATGCGCTTACCGTAGCAGTTGTATCTTGCGGAGCAACTTGTGGGTGGGGAACCCATTCTAAGTCCCCACGGTTATGTTGTGCATACCGTAGCGGTTGCGGCTTGCGGAACAACTTGAGGGTGGGGATCCCACTCTAATTCCCCACGGTAATGTGGTCTATGATGGGTTGCAGCTACCGGCGAAGGAGTTTGGTTCGATCCCAGAATGTTGTCGTGGTCGGGGTCCGTCCTTAAGTGGTGTAAGTGGACCGACGAGGACCCAGGGTCGGGGTTTGCAACAACGGGTGGGTGTGCGAGGTAGCAGAGGATTATGATTGGCTATGACCTTATACCAGGCCTCACACCATAGGAAGTGTGGACGAGAACATGACTCGGTTGGCACCAAGGTTAAGATCTCTTATGGGTAAAGCAACACACCTCTGCAGAGTGTAAAGAACCGTGACCTGTCACTCCCTGTTCCGGGATATGGAACTGCGAACGCGGCCGGAAAGGAGCTCCATGAAGTTCTAGTAAACCGGTGAAGGCTGACGGACATAGTTCTTCTGAATAAAAGCAACCTTTGAAGAAATGATTATGAAAACCTGCATTGGTATTAGACTTTCTGGTCTAATGCTGTAGCTAGTGCATTAAACACCTCTTTCCTATAATGAACTTGTTGAGTACGCTCGTGCTCATCCCACTCTTAAATCTCCTGCTTAGATATGGAGGCATCGAAGGAGTATCTACAGTGCAACTCGAAGGCCGAGGAGTCAACAACTACTTCAAGAGACAGGACCCTGTCAGAGGAGTCAGATACCACATCCAACAAGGAGAAAACCTAGTTTAGCTATAGAAGGGAACGAGCTTCCTAAACCTAGCTCCTATTTAGCTAGAATCTATTTATAGCCCTTATAGCTAGTCAAATACTCTACAAATAGAGTTCGTGATAGGATTAGACTACGATTCGTTCTTCTGGAATTATCTGCAGTTTTACCTCATTGTAAAGTAGGAGGCTGTGATGATCTTATGTAATAGAGTCAATGTTGTAATTCTATAGACATGCCTTGGACCCGCATATGTTTCTGTTGTACCACTCTGAGCGATATAATACTAGTGGAACGGTGTTTCATTGGTGTTATATCAGACTTGCATACTACACCATGCAGTGGTATGCCGGGTCACGACAGTTGGTATCAGAGCAAATGCTTTGACCCTAGGATTAAAACCCTTTAAAGGAGACCTATAGGATTGGTAGTGTCTATAGGAAGTTATCTTAGATAAACCAAATATTTCTTATGACTTGAGATGGATATTCACTTGAGAATAATCCTGACACACTTGAGTCAACCTTTATTATCTATTTTTCCTAAGTGAAGTTAGCTAATTCCAAGTATGTAGTACATCAAGAAGTTCTTAAACAATAGATGAGTAGACCCCAGTTGGTATACAATACATGGTAGTCCAAAGAGAGGATACAGCCATAAGGTAGATATCCTATTGGAAGATGTGTACCAACACATGTTATAGCTAAATAAGAATTACTCATACCTGCACTAGAAGTAATATCAAGTGATGAAGATAATTAAGATATCCTAATAGAAGATGTAGACCAAGATAAGTAATGAGTAAGTAAAATTATCTAGACATGTGAAACAATTGATAGTAAGTGGTAACTATGAATCATATGAGGTAGTATAGACCATGATGAGTCAATCATGGGAGGTAAGGAAGAGAAATTGAAATAAATCATGTCTACTTACAGAGTAGAGTTGTTAATCATATATGATTCACCTGAGAATCATTATGTGACAGACTAGAACCTCATAAATATTTAGGATAAGTACAATAAGAAGTTAAGTGCTAAACAATAGTGCAAGAACTGTGTTCCAAAACAATGGGAAGTGTGCCAAGCACATCATGACCATAGTCTTATGATAAAAATAACTTGGAAGTATAGGAGCTATGTTCCAATAGTACTAGAATAGTGATGTTAGAACCAAACATATCATGTGAAGTAGTCCTCAACAAAATGGAAGTTAAGTAGTACTTCCAGAGAAAATTAGGTTAACCACAACTATCCTAGACCACTTTGTTTCAAGTATATCTCATTGCAAATGTGCAATTAAGGTAAAAGTTGAGACAAATAGTAGAATCCCAAATATTCGTGCTAAGTATCACGATATAAACCTATATTATGTGGTGTTATATACTACACATCAGAGCCTGATGTTTAGAGATGTCTTACTCAACTATTTTATTCAGGCTTATGATGGTGTGTATTATATGCACAAAGCTGAATCTTCCTGGATTTTATTGGATTTTCATTGTTTGACTAGATCCATACATGAAGTTTGACTTTGATATGCAAATGCATGTTGCAATATCAAGTTCTTACTTGATGCTATAGATCTAGAGGGTAATGGTAAACGTGTGAGGAAGTGACGAATTGTGAAGATTCCAAAGACAAGATGAAGTTTCATCAGAAAAAGGAAGTAAAGTTGTGGGAAGCAACCACAATATTCAGAAGGTAGTATCAATCAAAACTCATGCTTTGCCTCAATAGAGGAGTACTTTAGTACGGAAGAAGCATGAAGGTGAGAAATCTTGTGATTATGGTGAAGCTGAAGCAGATCCATAGTCAACACAGAAGAGGGAATTCATGGGAAATCACTTAGGATACTATAATCATAGTGTCAGCTAGCGGTTTTCTTGCAAAATAAACCCTGAAGAAAGGAAGATGACCTATGAAACCATAGCAGATATAAGAAGACCATAGTTGATATCCGAAGACCACAATTGGTATAGGATCAATACTGCGAGATAAAACAGAAGATGTCTCGTTCAGTTGATCAGAACCTATAATAGAATCCATTTTTAGATAACAAATAGCTACAATTGATATCAAGTAGGCCACCATTGGATTATTTGTATCAAGAAAATTGTGAACAAATAAAACTTTGTTAGCTAAATAACACTGACCTATAATCATTTAGACGAAGGATTCACATTGGATGTCCACAATTGAGTGGATGCACCACAGATATTCTTCACAAGACCTTAGAAAAATATAAACCATAAGCTACACCTAGACCAATATTCTAATCATAAGTCCAATGGTTGGAAGAAAAGGAGTTGAAGATCATAAGAAAACTCTAAGGGGTAGAGTAAAGATTGAGTTGGATGTACGATGACTCAATATTTTGAGCTAGATAGAAGCAGAAGGTCTGAACTGAGCGGAAGTTCGATCTTATTTTCATAAGATTGTTGACACCACTTTCAGAAGGAGGTCAGACCAGAAGCCGAGGTTCATACCTCGAGGAAGTAAGAAATGGACTATAACTTGAGAAAGTGAGTAATATTTACTCAAAAGTACGGAAGCTCAAGTAAGTCAAGCATAAAGAAGTTGGACGAAGAAAATATCATAGACCAAATACAGCTTAATAAGGCCAAAGACCGAAGGAGATTGATCATACCAAAACTAAAGACTAATAGAATGATTCCTTTCATGGAACCTAAATAATCCAAAATAGTTGTAAGTATCAATTATAAACCATGATTGGATGGACTAAATGAGTCTAATCCATTCTTAGAGGAATGAACCATCATGATTATTTCCATGTTAAGTACCTTAACAAGTATCATTACTGCAGTTTTGGTAGTAAGGGAAAAACAAAGACCTATTTTATCAAATAGGAGAATGTTATCCAATTAGTCCTCAATTAAGACTGTCAGGACCAGAATAAGTCCTAATCAATGAATCTTCAAAGAGAAAGGAAACAAGCTTATAGAGTTTGAAGAAATCAAGGAATCAAAGTAAGAACCATGGTTCAGAGACAAACCCTAATGGATTCCAGGAAGAATCTGGACAAGAGGTATATTCAATTATATCTAGTAAGATCACTACGGAGTTCGAGAAAAGTTTAAGTCTGCATAAGTCAGAACCACACTCCGGAAACGTGAGAGAGTTCAAACTTCGAGGAGGAAGTTTAGTTTAAGGGGTAGAGACTGTAATATCCCAGGTAATGGGGTTACAAAAATAGAGGAAACAGATGTGTGCATTGCATTCATGCATAGAAAATCTGGGGAATTTTCGCGCTTTAAAGTAAAACAGTCACAGTAACTGAAGTTTCACTTGATCTTGGTGGAATTGAAGTAGCTCACCAAGTCAAGCGCTATAAACCTCAATGTGACTTTGTTAAAACTTTTTTTTGGGAAGAGATGATTTGATCTAAGGGGTTAGATCAAATAGAACTAATAATCAACACAACAACACTTTACTCAATGATCAACTACTTGATCTTATAACAGATCATAATATGGTAATCATTGCCACAACACATGAACACCAATTCAATTGTAAATCCAGTAATAATAATTGGAGAAACTATTCTTCACTCACCTTCTCCATGTCTTAAACTAATCCTTGATCCTACCATGAACCTCATGGTATTCATTCTACTTTAATCTTGGAAACAAGACAAAGAGATCCAACTAAGAAATATATATCCTTCTCTATTCCATATTAATATACATCAAACCTAGAGAGGTGAGAGATCTACTATAATTATTAGAGAAGCAATAACAAACCTTGAGCTAAACCTTGGATATGTGATGTCTACGCCACCTCCTTTTCCTGTAGACAGTGTTGGGCCTCCAAGAGCAGAGGTTTGTAGAACAGCAGCAAGTTTTCCCTTAAGTGGATCACCCAAGGTTTATCGAACTCAGGGAGGAAGAGGTCAAAGATATCCCTCTCATGCAACCCTGCAACCACAAAGCAAGAAGTCTCTTGTGTCCCCAACACACCTAATAGGTGCACTAGTTCGGCGAAGAGATAGTGAAATACAGGTGGTATGAATATATATGAGCAGTAACAACGGTGCCAGAAAATAGCTTGCTGGCGTGTAGTTGATGGTGGTAGTATTGCAGCAGTAGTAACGCAGTAAAACAGTAAACAAGCAGCGATAGCAGTATTTAGGAACAAGGCCTAGGGATTACACTTTCACTAGTGGACACTCTCAACATTGATCGCATAATAAATAACTCTTTCTCATATGTGCTACATACACTCTTTTGTTGGATGATGAACACATTGCGTAGGATTACACGAACCCTCAATGTCGGAGTTAACAAGCTCCACAATAATGTTCATATTTAAATAACCTTAGAGCATAATAGATCATTGCAAAATAAACCAAGAACTAACATAGTGCACACACTGCCCACATTACACTATGAAGGAGGAATAGATCACATCAATACTATCATAATGATAATTAACTCCACAATCTACAAGAGATCATGATCATAGCCTACGACAAGAACCACATGGTGCACATACTAGTCACCTTTACACCATGCAGGAGGAATAGATTACTTTAATAACATCACATGAGTAGCACACAACTAGTAGCGATACAAAGCTCATATGAATCTCAATCATGTAAAGGAGCTCATGAGATCATTGTATTGAAGTACATAGGAGAGAGATTAACCACATAGCTACCGGTACAGCCCCGAGCCTCGATGGAGAACTACTCCCTCCTCATGGGAGCAGCAGCGGTGATGAAGATGGCGGTGGAGATGGCAGCGGTGTCGATGGAGGAGCCTTCCGGGGGCACTTCCCCGTTCCGGCGGCGTGCCAGAACAGAGACTCCTGTCCCCCAGATCTTGGCTTCGCGATGGCGGCGGCTCTGGAAGGTTTTTGTGGGTTTCGTCGAACGTGATAGGGTTTTCGCGACGGAGGCTTTAAATAGGCGGAAGGGCAGCCTCGGAGGGGGCCTGGGGCCACCACACCATAGGGCGGCGCGGCCCCCCCTCTGGCCGCGCCAGGGTGTAGTGTGGGGCCCCTGTGGCTTCCTCCGGCGGCTCTCGGGTGTTCTGGATGCTTCCGGGCAAAATAGGAACCTGGGCGTTGATTTCGTCCGATTCCGAGAATATTTCGTTACTAGGATTTCTGAAACCAAAAACAGCAGAAAACAGGAACTGGCACTTCGGCATCTTGTTAATAGGTTAGTTCCAGAAAACGCATAAATATGACATATAATGTGTATAAAACATGTAGATATCATCAATAATGTGGCATGGAACACAAGAAATTATCGATACGTCGGAGACGTATCAATATGCATCCAAGTATTCAAAACATTATCTTCAAGAGAAACCCTAGGATACTATCCAAGACAATTCCTAGAGAGATAAACCATTTATATTTAACAAAGACATTGATGATCACATCAATCTCTATAGAGCCTAACCTCAGGTTAGAATTAAAGCCCTTCCCAAATGAGTGAGACCATTCATACCAATCTTAGCTTTACTTATTTAAGACTCAAGGACTATCATTGAACTAAAGTATTAGGAGATTAACCATTTCATCTTGGAAAGGTGAGACAACCTATCATCACATGGAATAATACCATATCCATGAACTGATAAAGTAATGAGGAGACTAATTCAACCCAGATAGCCAAGTGGAGTTTTAGACTAAATACCTATTGAGATATTGTGAGTACACCATAAACCCTAGAATAACCATTCTTAAATGAGAAAGCTCAACCTATGGTGTTATACTCAAGATAATTGAGACAACCATAACCATGCGCATTCAAGAAACTATAAAAGAAAGTATATATTTACTTGATCAAGACAACACTTGATCTTGAGAGTGAGAAACCCATTCAAGGAGAGATACCCTAGGAAGTCCAACCTTGATCATTATAAATTGTGTAATGATCATAAACCCTAAGAATTTGAAGTAAAGATATTAAGAACAAGATGATCATATATAATATATGATCATGCTTTGGAGATATGTGAGGATAAGTTAAACCCTACTAGTATAAGTAGATCCCATTTCCACATGAAATCATAGGGAGATCACTAGTAAGCAAACCCAGGCTTATATCCCAACCTTAACTTTTTGATCATAAGTAGAATCTTACAACATCCATATATCATTCATCCATCAATTAATGAACCTAAGAAAAACTTAGAGTTAAACATTATACTGTATATGATGAGAAACCATACACCCATATGACCAAAGTTAACTATAAAAAAGAACTATAACTAATGTAGTTACTTTAATGATAAATTGGGGATAATAATAAAAGTTAATTGGGAGAAGATAAAACTAATTCTCAAGTCCTTAGTAATTAAAGGAGAACAGAAACAATTAAGCAAGTAACCATATTACCTTGGTTAGGAGAGATTAAAATCTAGCAGATGCAATATGATGCCATCTCACTTCTACAAACTAGAATTAAATCTCAACCCTAGTTTGAGTATCACTTGGGTGATCACAACTAAACCCTAAACTACAATTAAGTTGCAATCCATGTATCATTAGATAAATAGCAATATAACTCTACAAGTGCACTCTAATTAAATCCTGTGTTTAATTATGGAACATAAGATGAATCTAGTGTTAAGTCTTATAATTGAAACAAAATGGGTAGCTATCAACCACTTATTTCCATATATCAAAACCAAACCATGATGAGAGTAGTACCTACTCTAAATATTTTAAGGTGTTACTAAACTACCATATAAATACTACACTTGGAAGTAATTCAAGTAGAATTTTCAATTCATTATAACCTAGTTATGCCCATAAAATAATAGACAAGTAATAGCATTCTCAAATAATAGATAAAGCCCTTAGAGGTATTTTAGTGCATGAAATCATATGTACATGACTAAATTCTCAAGTAAGAATCAAGTCATAATAATAACATATAAAACACTTGGTGTACAAATTATCAACTCCAATCATTCAAAAGGGAGTTGTGTTGCAAATATAGAAGAAAGGGGAAATTAAAATAAATACCTAAAATATTGCCTAATTTAAACATTGTCATAAGGCTCACATATTGAATGTGATTCATAAAACAATGCAGTAATGCATGTATCCTTTTCTTAATCCTAAAGAACTTCGAATTATAAACTACCTGCATGGTATAAAATTATTTAAGTTTGAATTAAAAATAGAATATAAAATAGAAAAGGAAAACAGAAAATGAAACAGAAAAGAAATAAGAGAAGAAAGAAAAGCTTACCTGGACTCAACTGGCCGCAGAAGCCCAGCAAGGCAGCACAGCAGCAGCCCAGAACCGACCCACCTAGCAGCCCATACCTCTTCGTTGAAAAATCAACGAGAGGAGCTCGTCCTCATACCCTCCGTGCACTGGAGGCCACGGCGACGCCGTGCTTGTCTTCCCCTTCGTGCTGTCGACCTCCCCTTGCTCCGAATTCGTGACGAGGCGCATACCCGAACCCTATAAGTACCCTGGACGACGAATTTGCTCCGTTTCTTCCTCTTTCCTCTCCAATTCCATCCATGCCGAAACCTGGCCCCGCCAGTCTACCTTACCACCGGCGAACGAGGTCTCCCCGAGCCAATCTAAGCACACCAACGTGACGGCCGTCCTCGACAAGCTCAGCCCACGGAAGGAATCGAGCTGAGGTGCCCGAGATCGACGCCGACGCCATCATCTTCTCCGACACCGGCAGCTACGAATTCCGGCGAACCCGACCACCCCGAGTTTCGTCGACCACACCAACACAACCAGGGTATAAATGCGCATCTTTAGAGCTATTAATTGCATAGTCTCATAGCCTGTAGCTCGTCGTAGCTAGCTCACCGGAGTTGCTCCGCCGCGGGCTTACTCTCCGACGATGCTCCGGTGACCCCCTCGAGTAGTCATCACCACCATTCGATTCCTCGCGTCACAGGGGTTCGTTTGAATCCAGCCGCGCGTCCTGGGGCGCCAAAAATCGGCGGCGCCGCCGTGCACAGACCCGCCGGCGTTTAAACGTCGGTAGGGGTCAACCTCACAGTCAACACTGACTGTGTCGTGCCCACGTGGCAGCTGACGTGGCCTAAGGCCCACTAGTCAGTGACCCTCTGGGTAGTTTAACCGGGTACCTTTAGTTATTCCGTTTAAATTTAATTCCAGAAAAGTTCTGCAACTTCAAATAAATCTAGAAAATCCAATTTAAGTTAGAAAAATATAAATAAGATATTAAAATTCTTAGAAAAGAAAACTCTATCCAATAAAAATATAAAATGAAATTTTTATTTTTAATAAAAATTCAATTATTTAATACTTGTTATTTAAGCCTTTAATTTTAAATTCTAAATACAATTAAAAATTCAGAAAATTAAGAAACCATTTATAAATTAAATAAAACCAGTAAGCAAAAAATGAAAAAAAAAATATGAAAACTAATTTTCTTTATTTGCAATCCTATTAAATCATTATTAGGGAAACTGAAACCCTAATTAATAATTATCCTAATTAGTAAAATATTTAAAAATAATAACAAGCCAAATTGAATATTAATTTTATTTCAAAGTTATTAATAACTTCAACTTTAACATGAAGTTATTAATCATAGAATTAAATTGTAAATAGCAAACCCTAAATTCCACATGGAATGATATTATAACCCTAACATTTCATGTGACTCCTAAAATCCTAAATTAATTAGGAACCCTAGTTCCATTATTACATGTGAACCCTAAACTGCTTCTAACCTAAACCCTAGGTTAGAACATGTGATCATGGTACCTACTTCCAAATCATAGAACCATGGTAGCAACTAAATACTTGTCTAGGACACATAAAATGTAGAAGACCTATCACTAATATATGGGTATCCCATGTGTTCATCCTCATCAGACCGAACTAATCAAGTGGGGTCAACCAAGTGAAAACCCTAGACCCTACTACCAAAGCCATCATCCTTAATGATCCCTAATTATCATCACACCATTGTGATGAACCATAATAGCAACCATACCTGCTATTTTACATTACAGAATCCTATTCCACTAAAACCTACTAGTGATGGATACTTATCAACCATCCTATTTAGGAGCCAATCAAACCTTGCTTAATAGAACCAACAGTAAAACCTAGACCACCTCAACCCTAATTGATATACTTCTTATTACTTAAGAAGTATGTTCTTCAAAAGTTATTCTTTTGAAGTAAATAAAGAATCATCATCAAACCTGCTTATAAGGACCTATAAACCCTAGCCAGCTATCACCAACAAGGTATACCACCTTGATAGCAACTATTGGTAATTAAGATGTTTAGGCTTAATTCAACAATACAAGCCTAGTAGATGATGAATCCAACTAGGTTGTGATCCATTTACCACTTACTCCAGAAACCAATTAGAACCATAGAAAACCATAGAACCCCACAAATCTAATAATCATACTTGTTCTTTATTAAATAACATGTTCTTCAAAAGTTATTCTTTTAAAGAATATAACAAGTAATCATCAACAATGCCTTATAGGACTTAAAATTAACAACGGCTCTTTACTTATTATACAATTACTATTCCTGGGTATGTATGATTGTTACTATGCATTTTACCACTTGCTTATGGTACTAAAACAACACAACCCTGAATAAGAACTTTGTTTGTGAATCACTCTAAAAGTGCAACACACCCTGAACTAATCATTACCACTCACTAATCCTAAATCATCGGGGTTAGGTCACGTTTAGAACGATTGCATCTCATACTTATGCATTATCGCATCCTTGCCAATCTTTTAAACATCGTCCTTACCGGACGATGATGCTATTTCAGAATTTGGAGTTATTGCGTATCGAAGACATTGCCTGCATAATCTTGCAGTCAAGAAAGGCAAGTTCATCACTTGCTCATGTCATTTGAGTATTTCTATCAAATTACTTGCAAAGTACTATGGTTATCACTATTGCATAAAAACCAAAACCACTACTTTCATAACTATGAAGATGACTATGTGGTGGGCAATGGAACCATGGATTGTGTTGATATGGTGGAGGTTCCATTGCAAGGGTTTATATCCATCTAGGATTAAACAACTAATGTCGCCAGTGATTCTTGTGCCGTAATAACCGTGTTAACCATAAGATCTGAAATGGGACGGACTAGTCAATCGTATTTCCACCTCTTGTACATCAACGGATGCGCTTACTGTAGCAGTTGTATCTTGCGGAGCAATTTGTGGGTGGGGAACCCATTCTAAGTCCCCACGGTTATGTTGTGCATACCGTAGCGGTTGCGGCTTGCGGAACAACTTGAGGGTGGGGATCCCACTCTAATTCCCCACGGTAATGTGGTCTATGATGGGTTGCAGCTACCGGCGAAGGAGTTTGGTTCGATCCCAGAATGTTGTCGTGGTCGGGGTCCGTCCTTAAGTGGTGTAAGTGGACCGACGAGGACCCAGGGTCGGGGTTTGCAACAACGGGTGGGTGTGCGAGGTAGCGGAGGAATATGATTGGCTATGACCTTATACCGGGCCTCACACCATAGGAAGTGTGGACGAGAACATGACTCGGTTGGCACCAAGGTTAAGATCTCTTATGGGTAAAGCAACACACCTCTGCAGAGTGTAAAGAACCGTGACCTGTCACTCCCTGTTCCGGGATATGGAACTGCGAACGCGGCCGGAAAGGAGCTCCATGAAGTTCTAGTAAACCGGTGAAGGCTGACAGACATAGTTCTTCTGAATAAAAGCAACCTTTGAAGAAATGATTATGAAAAACTGCATTGGTATTAGAATTTCTGGTCTAATGTTGTAGCTAGTGCATTAAACACCTCTTTCCTATAATGAACTTGTTGAGTACGCTCGTACTCATCCCACTCTTAAATCTCCTGCTTAGATATGGAGGCATCGAAGGAGTATCTACAGTGCAACTCGAAGGCCGAGGAGTCAACAACTACTTCAAGAGATAGGACCCTGTCAGAGGAGTCAGATACCACATCTAACAAGGAGAAAACCTAGTTTAGCTATAGAAGGGAACGAGCTTCCTAAACCTAGCTCCTATTTAGCTAGAATCTATTTATAGCCCTTATAGCTAGTCAAATACTCTACAAATAGAGTTCGTGATAGGATTAGACTACGAGTCGTTCTTCTGGAATTATCTGCAGTTTTACCTCATTGTAAAGTAGGAGGCTGTGATGATCTTATGTAACAGAGTCAATGTTGTAATTCTATAGACATGCCTTGGACCCGCATATGTTTCTGTTGTACCACTCTGAGCGATATAATACTAGTGGAACGGTGTTTCATTGGTGTTATATCAGACTTGCATACTACACCATGCAGTGGTATGCCGGGTCACCACAATAGCTTTCCATGTCTGAGAGTTCATCGTAATAACTAAGTTGTGCTGAAGATCGAGGGAGCTAGCGGGGTACTTGTGCCACCGTGAACGGCCCTCCTTGGAGTAAATTTTAATCATGCTCTTAATGATGAACCTGCTAGATGTTTGCAATAAGCTTGTGAGTTCTTTTTGACTAATGTTAAGCTACGGTTTTTGGCACTTCCACCATCCAAATTTGCTAGCATCTTCGGTATTGTGCATTGCTTTTTGCTCACATTGAGGATTGTGCATACTTCGCCAGTACATCCAAACCCGTGGGAGGACTTTCTCTTGTCCTCCTACACATAAGCCATACATCTTCCTCAAAACAGCCACCATACCTACCTACCACAACATTTCCATAGCTGTTCCGAGATATATTTCCATGCAACTTCCATTTTACATTACATGCCATGTTGTCATTCATTATTTATATATTGCTTTGCATGATTCTATACAGCTGATGTGTGGTTTACCCATGTTACGCTAGATCATTGCACATCCTGCTACACTGGCAGAGGCATACAGTTTTATACACCATATTTTATTCATTATGAGTTATTTGTACCAAAAAGTGTGTTGTCATATTAGGATGTTGCCCCTAAAAGTGAAAAGAGCCATGGAGGCCATCAAAAAGAGAAAAAGAAAAGAAAGAAAAAAAAGAAAAGAAAAAAAGAGAGAATAAAGAAAAAGGGGGCAGCATTACTATCTTTTATCCACACTTGTGCTCATGTTTTAGCACCTGCAGTATTCATAGTCATCATTTGTGCTCATGTTTAGCACCTATATTCCATATGAGAGAGTTTTCATGTTTTACTAGTATAAATATGTGGGGAATTTACATTATAGAACTTGGGTTGTATATTCCAATGATGAGCTTCCTCAAAAGTGCTCTAGGTCTTTATGAGCAACCAAGTTGGATGCACCCCCACTAGTTCCATTGGAGAGCTTTCATACACATATAGCTCTATGTGCATCCGTTGCATGGCAATCACTACTCCTTGCATAGCTTCGATCATAAGACTTCCTCTTGTCTAATGATCACTTATAGCTTTGTAAGACTTTCTTCCATTTGGCCTTCCAAACCCCCATTAACGTTCTTTATGCCATAACATCCTGGTGCCAATGCCAAATGCTTGCGCTCACCGGTTGAGTAGACTTCGAAACAGTTGATTCATGACGTTCATGTTTATTTTTACTTGACTGAATCCTTCTTATGTTGTGAAAATTTACTTGATGCTTGGAATGAAGGATAGAACTTCTACACTGGATACTTAAAACATCTTTAATGAACTTTGTACGGTTTCATGTCTTTAAAGCAATAGTTCATGAAAACTTCTAGCTTGTTTAACTCATGCATTATCATCTCTTATATCAATATAGACATTTTATTTGAGTGATTTGATCTCAGTTCATATGCTTTACATCATTATTGGATCAAGATTATGTTGGTAGCATGTCACTTCAGAAATTATCTTTGTTATCGTTTACCTACTCAAGGACGAGTAGGAACTAAGCTTGGGGATGCTGATACGTCTCCAACGTATCTATAATTTCTGATGTTCCATGCTTGTTTTATGACAATACCTACATGTTTTGTTCACACTTTATATCGTTTTGATGCATTTTCCGGAACTAACCTATTGACGAGATGCCGAAGTGCCAGTTCCTGTTTTCTGCTGTTTTTGGTTTCAGAAATCCTAGTAAGGAAATATTCTCGGAATTGGACGAAATCAACGCCCAGTATCTTATTTTTCCACGAAGCTTCCAGAACACCGGAGAGAGACCAGAGGGGAGCCCGGGGGCCCCACGCGCTAGGGCGGCGCGGCCAAGGGGTGGGGCGTGCCCCCCTATTGAGTGGCCCCACCAGGGCCCCTCCGAGGCTGCCCTTCCGCCTACTTAAGGACTTCGTCGCGAAAACCCTATACGAATAAGCCATGGTACAAGAAACCTTCCAGAGCCGCCGCCATCGCGAAGCCAAGATCTGGGGGACAGGAGTCTCTGTTCCGGCACCCTGCCGGGACGGGGAAGTGCCCCGGAAGGCATCTCCATCGACACCACCGCCATCTTCATCACCGCTGCTGTCTCCCATGAGGAGGGAGTAGTTCTCCATTGAGGCTAAGGGCTGTACCAGTAGCTATGTGGTTAATCTCTCTCTCCCATGTACTTCAATACAATGATCTCATGAGCTGCCTTACATGATTGAGATCCATATGATGAGCTTTGTAATCTAGATGTCGTTATGCTGTTCAAGTGGATTTTACTTATGTGATATCCGGAGACTCCTTGTCCCACGTGTGTAAAGGTGACAGTGTGTGCACCGTGTGGGTCTCTTAGGCTATATTTCACAGAATACTTATTCACTGGGTTATGATTTGAGTTTGATGTCTCTATGAAATTGTGGTGTGTTAGTACCTCCTATGAATGCTCACAGTGACAGCGTGGGGTGTTTATTAGTACTTGGGAATACATCTTTAAGGTTTGCCTACATGATGAATTAGTGTTTGTTATCTTGCCAGAGAGTAATTCAGAATAGCATAGTGAAGTGCTTATTTATATTCCTTTATGATTGCAATGTTGAGAGTGTCCACTAGTGAAAGTATGATCCCTAGGCCTTGTTTCTAAGCATTGAAACACCGTTTCCAACAAGTTCCACTACATGTTTACTCGCTGCCATATTTCATTCAGATTGCTATTACCACTCATATACATCCATATGACTTGTATTTCACTATCTCTTCGTCGAACTAGTGCACCTATACATCTGACAAGTGTATTGGGTGTGTTGGGGACACAAGAGACTTCTTGTATCGTGATTGCAGGGTTACTTGAGAGAGATATCTTTGACCTCTTCCTCCCTGAGTTCGATAAACCTTGGGTGATTCACTTAAGGGAAACTTGCTGCTGTTCTACAAACCTCTGCTCTTGGAGGCCCAACACTGTCTACAGGAAAAGAAGCCAACAGTAGACAGCAGCAGCAAAGGCCATCGACTCCTCCTGGTAGTAGTCCACAGAAGCAGCAAAGTCCACACCTACCTGAGAGAGACCCCGGCGTTAGTCCACCATCTCGAGATCCTCCGCGTAAGACATCGTCCTTTAAGCGGAACGGTACTCCGCCTAGGAAGAGATCTAGAATGGAGAAACCACTGCCGCCTATGGAGAAGTTACCTTGGGAAATGAGTGTCGAGGAAAATGAGGAAAGATGTCAGTCCCAGCCGAAAGCCTTTTTTGCTAAGAAAGCGCCAGAGATACCTTTTGAGAAGACACTAGATCCAGGGAAAGTTGTGCATACCGTTGAGAATCTGTATGACCCTGTACCATCGCCGCCATCTGACTATAGGCGTTCTATTGAAAGATCGTATGACGCGATGGTGGAGGCGAAACAACGCAATCAATCGGGTGTCAAGGAGATAAAAGGGATACACAAAGTCTACCAGCTCGGACAACAACCCGTTCAATCGGCCCCCCATCTCGTGGTGTTTGACGAGAAGGCCGTTCAAAGTTCTCGACAATACACCGATTACCCCTTAGCTGAAGTACAATATAAATATGTTCAAGGGAAAGATTTGATCGAGAATCTCAGGAAGCTACCAACAAGTATGCGTAACTTGCATACATGGTACGGTGTTGCCACAAAGGGAGGGATCGAGGCTATCATGGTGCGAGTTAAGGAAGAGCACTACTTCCAAGAATAGTATGTGAGCGTTGACTTCTGCGAGCTTTTCCAATTATACAATCTTCGGGCCCTCGACAAATCTATCATCAGTTGCTATTGTCTATAAGTGATTTATTTATATAATTTGAGAAGTCTTTAGCTCAGTGACAAGGGATTAACTTGTCAATGCCTATGGATTGTAGGCTAGGGTTTAGTTAGAAGTAGAGGGCAAGTAGATCTCGAAGGTTTCAGCCGAAAAGTACTCGACGACTATGAAAACTAGGGTTTGCAGATAATGATTCGATTGATTCTTTTGTCCCTCGACTCCCCCTTATATATGAGGTGAAGCCGAGGGATTCGTGCTATACAAGTTTACAGAGTCCGGGACGTTTTCTAACTCGTCCCGCCAGATTACAAACAACACTTCCTATTACAACTCTATCTTTCCTTAGTAAATCTTGGGCTCCCGAATCTTCTTATTCTTCGGGTATTGGGCCTCCAGTAAACCCCGGGTACCATCTTCGGCAGGCCCATTTGGGATGCCTATGTCAGTAGCCCCCGAGATTTTGCTTGAATCGTAGAGTCAGGGAAAATCTCCATTGTTTATTTTTACTCGAAAGCTTTAACCTTTTATATTTCCTCACATAAAATTCTATATTGTACAGGGATACTGGTAATTGGGGCTAGTTCATCTGACGGATCAGGTACTAGTTAACTGCTCTAGTGGCAATCCGCAAAAACCTACTTCAAAATCACGTCCCCGGACATGATCTCGGGATACTGGTGTAAACGTCGACAGGTGCCGCTTAAGGTCTTACCATTCTGTCGAGTCCCAGTCAAATTTATCGGGTACCTAACGCGTCCGTTAGGATTTTTCTTCGTATCTGTTGATACGGATAAAAGTAGCAGAGCGCAGTCTTTGGCGATGCCACGCCCAGCAGAACGGATCTGGGGTCTTACCTTCGCAAATTTGCGGCATTCAGAAATTGATCGCAACTTCGGCGTTCTGAGAATATATTGTCGAGTGCTTTTCCGGCTGTTGGAATGGCACATTTTATCGAGTCATATATGACTTATATTGTTCTCCCGATGGGAGTATATGTAGAGTTAATTATAACTCGAAATATACTCTCTTGTTTTTCTATTTTTGTTAATTTCATCGGGCACGCGAACAGCGTTCCCGATGGGAGTAGCCCCCGAGGCTACAACCAAGAACTTGTGCTTGGTTGTAGGCTCAACATTTTAGTCCACCTTGTCGCTATATTTTCATTACTTCCCAATATGATCTCTTTCTTCTTCTCTCTTTTTTTTTTTTATCCCTCGGGTGCGCGAACAGCGTTCTCGATGGGAGTAGCCCCCGAGGCTACAGCCAAGGACTTGTGCTTGGTTGTAGGCTCCCGCAATTTCTATATTTATCATACTCGAAAATTTACTTTTTTCTGAAGTAGCCCCCGAGCATTTGGGCAAAAACTTGTATTTGACCAAAGGTTCCCGAGGTATTGAATAATTCTTTCTGTCGCCGTTTTTCTTGTCGACATACTTCCCTTAATCAAATTTACTTCATCCTCCTCGAATAGTCGTGATTTTTCTGCCCTGTGGGTCCATTGCTTCGACTACGTTGACACGTCGTGCAAGTAGTGGACACACGTCCTCCGCTTTTCCACACGATTTCTTCATCCAACGGCACACTGCTTCACCCGAATCTTATATAAACCCTTCTTCAACCTTCGTTCATCCCCTTGCTTGCGCCGCTCACCTGTTCCTCTTCGCAAAACTTCCCCTGCGCCCAACTCTCTCCAATCTTCCGTACGCACATACATTGCTCTGCCCACTGCCGTTGATGCCACCGCGCACGCGTCTGACTCGCCACAGCACGCCGGAATCCAAGATGGCCGCCGAGGATCTTGAGTGGGAGAGATCCAAAATCTCCAATCAAGACATCAACACGCTGAAGAGGCTCGGCCTCATGACGAAGGAGGACGCCATCCGCTTTCCTAGCGAAGAAAGCTACCCCAAGCCTCCAATGGAGTATCGGGTTAGTTTTGTTGATCACCTGATCCGCGGCCTTTCAACCCCAATCCACGATTTCCTCCGCGGCCTTCTTTTTGTTTATGGGATTCAACTGCACCAGTTGACTCCCAATTCCATCCTTCACATTTCTATTTTTATCACACTTTGCGAATGCTTCCTCGGAATCACTCCCAATTGGGCTCTGTGGAAGCGCATTTTCTGTCTCCGCCGTAATGGCTCCCACAACGTCACTTATAACATAGGTGGCGTTGTTATCTGTGTTCGGACTGATGTCGATTATTTCGACGTCAAGTTTCCTGATTCTGTCCAAGGATGGCGCAAAAAGTGGCTCTACATCCACGAAGAAAGCGCCAATTCTGTGGAGCACAACATAGTTCCTTTCGACGGAAGTGCCAGGATTCAGCGTCGCCGTTCCTGGGATGCCGAAGCTTCTGAAGAAGAGAAAAAAGCGACAGAGGCGCTCATGGCTCGTATCCGTCATCTTCAAAACACTCGAGGCAAAGAGCTATCTGGTATTCAAATTACTGCCTACTTCCTTAGGATTAGAGTGCAGCCTCTTCAGGCTCGCAAAAATCCCCTTTGGACGTATTCTGGTGAAAATGACGCCAACAGAATCTCCAGTGATCTTTCTGTAAAGGACTTGGAAAAATTGGTTCGAAGAATTTCTCGATTAGGCAAGAAGGATCCTATTCCCTCCTCCTGTCGAGTGGAACCATACAGTGCTTCCAATCCTCTTCCCGAGGTATTTTGTCTTCTCGAAGTTTTATCTTGTTTTGAACTGTTCCTCGTATCTTATTTGCAGTGGTATCTCACTTATTCTCTTTTGTCACTATTTCTTTGTAGAATCATCCTACTATGGCTTCCCTTCCTCCTCTTCCTGAGGATGGAGAGGTCGAAGAAAGAGCCGTTGTCGATGATGTCAACCAGGAGACCCCCTCTTTTGTGAATGAACCCGCAGATTCTCGAAAATCTGCGGGATCTACTGAGAAGGATGCTGCCTCTGAAGATACAACATCAGCACAATCTCCTCCTCCTGCTGTTTCTCCGAAGAGCAAAAGGAGAAGGAGCAATGCCGAAGATTCCGGGACCTCGAAACCCGAAGAAACTGCTCCTGCACCTCGAAAAGCAGCTTATGATCCATACATCGAGAGTATCATCAGCTCGTAGGTTCCTTGCTCTTTTCCTTTTTTATTTGAAGAATTTTATTTTGCCTTGCTTTTTATGCTGCCACTATTTTGTCACAGTGATGATGAAGAAACTCCAACTTTAGATGTGGCTACTCGAACGAGCACATCACATACTTTAGTAATTTCAGAAAAACCAGTTGAAGGGGAGGAATCGTCGCCTCCTCAACAAAATGTTGATACATCTACTCCTTCGAGCCCCCGTGCCCCTCCACCAAAAAGGGCACGGGTTGAAAAGATTGTTGATCCTGCCCCTCAGTTGGGCAGTTCGTCGCCCCCGCTCCTAGATGATGTAAGTTTGTCGACATCTATATTTTCTTTATTTTATTTCTTCCCCTCTCTTTTTTTTATGCCGATGTTTCTCTTACTGTGTTCACGTTGAACAGCCTATGATCAAGGATCTTCTCCGCATCGGTTCCCAATTTATTGGGTACCGTGAATATGCTAATAGAGCCGAAGGTAACGACTGTCATACTTGTCGTTTTTCCTTAATTTGTCACTCCTGTTGCTTGCCGCGATTTTTTGATCTTTCTTCTCTCTTTTTTCCATATCTCGACAGAGAAATTTGCAGAGGCTAACGAACGCGCCGACGCACTGGCTCAAAAACTTGAGCAAAGTGAGGCGGCTCGCAAGAAAGCCGAACTCGCTGCTAGCAAAGCCAAGGTCGAAGCTGATGAAGCTAAGGCGAAAGCTGCTGGTGTCGAGGAACTGCAGAAGAAACTTGAGGATGCGACAACTGCCTTGGATGAGCTCAAAGCTGCACAAGCTTCTCGTGACGAAGGAATCCTCAAGCGTTTGAAGTCGCAAAGTCGACGTACTCTGAGTAATATTATCAATCCCTTTTATTTTACTGCACTTCCTGTTTCTTGGTTGTTTGACTGATGTCTTGTCTCGTGTGGCAGCCCAAACAAACCAGGATTTTGATCTGGATAATCCTGTCAACGATCCTCTCCTTGACGCACTTTCTCTTCTGGAGTTTCACGGGCGCGAAATTCGTGAAGGCGTGGCAAATGCTAATGCAGGATTGTCAGCGTTGTTCCCTTATTTCTTTCCGAAGAAAGAAGAACCCGCAACTTTCCTTAACCTCGCCAAGATGTTTAATGCTTCGGAAGACCTGGGATTGAAGATGCGTCAGAGAATATGAAGGTTCTTTGTCGAGAGTACTGTTGCCCTGGTTGCGACAGCCAACAGACGCTTGATTGGATGAAGGTTGGCGACACCGATCGGATAGAGCGATCAAGATGGAGGTCGCCGATCAAGGCGGCCAAGCCCAACGCGAAGAAGATCTTGGCGTATGCGGGGATCAAGCCAGCTTCAACTCCTAGCTCCTCGAGGCCGGAGGTCTAGTTGCATGCCTCTGTTTTTCTTCTGTTTCTTTTGCTTCTGTCGCCAAAGTAGTCATTTGGCGACACGTACTTTCTTAACTCCACTGTAATGCCCTTGTAATTATTCCAAGAGATTAATGAAGACTTCTATCTTTGCTTGTTATTTGATGTTGTCTTGTTTATTTTTCAGTTGATATTTGATAACTATACTCCATCTTCTGCTCCTTCCAATGTTTCGCCTTCTTCTTCCCGCGCGAGGAAAGCTTTTGGTGATACCGCCTCCATCGACGATACCTTGTCGCAAGAACTGGATGAACTTCGGCAACAACTTCAGTATGCGAAGAAGCAAACACTTGTGATAATGGAGCAATCTCGTAAGTCATCTGAAGCCGAAAAAATTGCTCTTCAACAAGCTCGCGAGGCCGTAGCTGCTAAGGAAATTGCTGCTTCCGAGGCTGAAAAGGCGACTATTCGAGAAAATTTCATGCTCGAATTAATGAATGAAGCCAGTGCAGATATGTCGGGTATGCCTGTTTCATCCGCTGATATCCTTTATCTGCATACTATTGTTTCTTTGAAGGTTTCCGCTTTTTTGTTTTGATAGGTGCCTTTACTGATCTTTTTGCCGAGGAAGAAAGGGTGAATGATAGGACAACCATCCTAGTAAATCTATCCTTGGACCATGGTTCTTTGTTTTGGGCTACCCCGGAAAGGACCCACCAAATTGTCAGATTTCAAGATCGCGCCTCTCAAACTCGCGATTTCCTCGACTTCTGTACCAAGACCTTGTCCATGGTTTACAACTCCATGTTTCCTCGCAACGTCCAACCAAAAACTCTTCCTGAATTGATGGAAAGGTTCAAGGATGCTCGCAGTATCCATGATTTTGTCAAAGCTCAACTAGTAGGCGGCGCGATTTGCTCTTATCATGCTCCAAATCTGCCACTCGAAGCTTGACCTTACCCAGGTTGTCGAGAAGGTTCACCAAAAAGTAAAACGGCGGAGAGTTGGTGTTGACAGGATTAACACGAAGGTTACGCCTATAGCCGAAGAAATGATTGAGGACCTACTTCGGATGGATGCCGACTTTTTTGCCGATGGCCATTATGCCGATTTTCTTGGTGCTGCTCCTGAGGAAAACAGGGTTACTCTTGATGACATATTGAATCAAGACTAGTTAGTTTCTTCTTGTAGATATTTCTTCTTTGTAATCCATGACTATATTGTAAAGCAATCATTATATTTCTCTGTTTGTTTAGCCCCGAGTGTTTCGGTGACTCTTTACTATATTTGTATACTTGCGAGGTTTTGAACCAAGGCATTTATATATTTAAGGCGAATATGAGCCCCCAAGCTTTTTATTGAGCACTATTTTGTATTTTTGTTGACTCACGAGGTATTTGAATACCAAGGCAAGCTTTTCCTTTTGTCGATGAACTATATTGAAATTCGTCGGAGCGAAGACTTTGGTTATGTCGATAAAGAAGAAAAGTTATATTGTCACTATCTTTATTATATTGCAGCACCGCGAGCCCGCCTCATTAAAAACCTTCTCCGGCCCCACTCGGTGCCCCGAAAAAGGAAAAGAGTGCGTCTGAAAACTCGCGGGCGTTTCAGTACATTGAAGCTTTACAAAGACTATATTTTGACTCTAGGCGTAAAAACGCCTAAGTTGCGCCACGTTCCAGGGGTTTGGCTCCTCCACCCCTGTCTTCTTGTCCTTTATTCTGTATGCTCCTCCTCCAATTACTTCCGTGACAATGTAAGGGCCAAGCCATGGTGACTCGAGTTTTTCATGACTTTTTTGCGTGAGCCGAAGAACTAGGTCTCCCACCTGAAAAGATCTTGGCCGCAAACGTCGACTGTGGTAATTTTTCAAGTCCTGTTGATATTTGGTTACCCGAGATAATACTTCATCTCTCGAGAGGCTTCATCAAGTGCGTCGACGTCGTCTTCTAGCACTCTTCTCGACGTTTCTTCATCATATTCAGCGACACGTGGAGAGTTGTGCTCTATCTCGATTGGTAGTCTTGCCTCTGCTCCATGAACCAGGAAAACGGAGTTTCTGCGTTGTTGTGTTTGGTGTTGTTCGGATGCTCCACAACACGCTTGGTAGTTCTTCTGGCCAGGTATGTCGAGCTTTTTCCAGTGGTCCTAACAAGCGCTTCTTGATACCATTGCAGATGATGCCATTGGCTTTCTCGACTTGCCCATTGGTTTGAGGATGTGCAACTGACGCAAAGTTCAGCTTAATACCCACCTCTTCGCAATAATCTTTGAATTCATGGGATGTGAAGTTGCTTTGCCGTTGTATGCGTGACGATGCTTTGTGGGGCACTCCAAATCTGAAGACGAGGCCTTTTACAAATTTTCTTGCGGATGCTCCATACGGTGAATTTATCGGCTTCGCTTCTATCCACTTTGTAAACTTATCGACAGCTACTAGCATGTACTCTTTTCCTCCTGGCCAGGATTTGTGTAACTTACCCACCATATCAAGTCCCCATTGAGCAAAGGGCCAAGACAATGGTATTGGTGCTAACTCTGCTTCTTTGAGAGTGAGGTTTTGCGGCGAACCTTTGACATGCGTCGCAAGTTCTTACTATGTCCTTGGCGTCCTCGATTGCTGTCAACCAGTAGAATCCTGCCCGAAAAACCTTGGCTGCGATAGCTCGACTACTTGCGTGGTGGCCACATATTCCTTCGTGTACATCCTTCAGGATTATTCTTCCTTCTTCGGGTGTAACGCACCTTTGCAAAACGCCTGAAATACTTCGCTTATACAATTCTCCCTTGACCACCGTAAAAGCTTTGGAGCGTCGAATTACTCGCCTTGCTTCAACTGGATCATCGGGTATTTCTTTCCTCATGATGTATGATATGTACGGCTGCATCCATGGTATCTGTATCACCATGACCAAGTCCTGATCCTCTTCTTCGTCCTCTTGCTTTTCCTTGGCAGCTCCCGAGGGTTTCTTCTCCTTCTTTTTTGACTTTGTTGGCTTAGTGGATCTCTCTGTTATCTCTTCCCAGAATACACCTGGCGGACCGGAAGGCACTGTGACCCGATGTTTGCAAGAACGTCGGCTTCGTCGTTGCTCAACCTGCTAATATGATTTACTTCGCATCCATCGAATAACTTCTCAAGCTCGTTGTACACCTCCTTGTATGCCATCATGCTATCATTGATTGCATCACATTGGTTCATAACTTGCTGAGCCACCAACTGTGAGTCGCCAAAGATTTTTAATCGAGTTGCTCCGCAGGCTTTTGCCATCTTCATCCCGTGTATGAGAGCCTCATATTCTGCTTCATTGTTAGATGCGTTAAGGAACGTCATCCGGAGGATGTACTTCAATTTGTCGCCTTCAGGTGATATGAGTACTACTCCTGCGCCAGCTCCTTCTAGTCTCTTGGACCCATCAAAGTTCATGGTCCAAGTTCTCGATAAATCTGGAGGTCCTGTATTTTGCAACTCCATCCATTCTGCGATGAAGTCTGGCAGTATTTGCGACTTTATTGCTTTTCTTTTTTCATACGTGATGTCCCGAGGGGAAAGTTCTATTCCCCAAAGGGAGACACGACCCGTAGCTTCTGGGTTATTCAGTATATTTGATAAGGGAGCTTCATTGACCACTATGATCGGGTGTGCCGAAAAATAGTGGCGCAATTTTCGTGCTGTCGTGAACACTCCATATGCTAGTTTTTGGTACTGAGGGTACCTTTGTTTTGAAGGTGACAAGACTTCGCTCACGAAGTATCTTGACCGCTGCACTCCATGGATTTTCCCTTCTTCTTCTCTTTCGACAACTAATACCGTGCTAACCACTTGGGGCGTGGCTGCGATATATAGCAGGAGAGGTTCCTTTTCCTTTGGAGCCACCAGGATTGGTGGTGTCGAGATTGTTCGCTTCAGATCCTCGAAAGCTCTGTCGGCCTCTTCGTTCCACTGGAATTTATCTCCTTGTTTTATCAGCGCATAAAATGGTAATGCTTTTTCTCCTAACCTGGCGACGAACCTGCTCAAAGCTGCGACTCGCCCAGTTAGCTGCTGTATTTCTTTCAACTTTGTTGGCTTTCTCATTGTTACTATGGCTTGTATTTTTTCGGGATTTGCTTCAATCCCTCTTGCCGAAACTAGAAACCCCAGAAGTTCTCCTGCTGGGACGCCAAAAGAACACTTCGTCGGGTTCAGTTTGAGGCAGAATTTGTCGAGGTTGTCAAAAGTTTCTTTGAGATCCTCGATCAATGTTGTCCCCTTTTTTGATGTTATGACGACATCATCGATGTATACTTGCACGTTTTTCCCGATCTGTGTTGCTAAACACTTCTGCATCATCCTCTGATATGTTGCTCCCGCATTTTTTAGACCAAAGGGCATTGTCTTGTAGCAAAACACGCCGTAAGGTGTAATAAACGCTGTCTTGGCTTCATCATCTTCTTTTAATCTGATCTGGTTATAACCAGAGTATGCATCCAAGAAGGAAAGACGTTCGCAACCTGCCGTGGAGTCGATAATTTGATCGATCCTTGGGAGGGGAAAGTGATCCTTAGGACAATGTTTATTGAGGCACGTAAAGTCGACGCACATGCGAAGGACTGTCGTGTTTTTCTTCGGCACCATCACTGGGTTAGCTACCCATGTGGCTTCTGTAGATATTTCTCTGATAAAACCAGCTTCTTCGAGTCGATTTTTTTTTGAAAGCATGGCTTTGCGGTTTGGTTCCGAAAAACGCCGCAAAGGTTGTCTGATTGGTTTCGCTGTTGGATCCAAATTTAGGTGGTGCTCGGCAAGTTCCCTGGGTACTCCTGGCATGTCACTGGACACCATGCAAAGATTTTCCAGTTCTCAGGGAGTAACTTGACGAGCGCGCTTTCCTATGCGATATCCATATCGTTTGCGATAGATGTCGTCTTTTTTGGATCTGTCGGGTGAATCTGCACCTCCTTAGAATTTTTCTCTGTGTTGAAAGTTGATTCTTTATTTGCCCTTCCAGCGTCTGGCAGTACGTCGTAATCAGTCATGCTTTTTGACGCCAAGTACTCGGCTTGCATCCCAAAAGTTTCTGCCAACCTGTGAAAATCCTTGTCGCACTTATCGGCTAAGGCAAAGCTTCCCTTGACTGTGATTGGTCCTCTTGGTCCGGGCAACCTCCACAACAGGTATGTATAGTGTGGTACTGCCATAAATCTAGCATATGCTGGTCGTCCCAACAGAGCGTGGTATTGTGATGGAAAATCCACGACTTCAAATTCGAGCTTCTCGATTCTATAATTTTCTCGGGTCCCAAATTGAACATCGAGATTGATTTTGCCCAATGGATAACTTGGTTTCTCTGGTGTGATGCCGTGGAATCTTGTGTCTGTTGGTTTCAAGTTTGCTAAGGATATGTTCATCTTCCTCAATGTATCTGCATACATGAGGTTCAAGCTGCTGCCGCCGTCTATGAACACTCGAGAGACATCAAATCCTGCGATAGCTTCGCTGCGAGAATAAGTGCTGACTGCCCTGGTCGAGGAACTTGCTGCGGATGATCTGCTATTGTGAAGCCGATATCTTGTCCTGACCAATTAAGGTACTCAACTGTTGGTGGAGGCATTTTCTCTGCCATAAACACCTGTCGTGAGATTACTTTTTGAGCTCTATTGGACGGCCTTCCCTTCTGAATCATCAACACTGCTCCGTTGGAGTTAGGATCAACATAGGGTGGTGGTGCAGGTGCTGCCGCTATTCTTAGCTGGTGTCGATTGTCCTCTGTAATCGCGGGAGGTGGCGGTAGATGAACCTCGCTCCTAGGCTCCCGAGGGTTTCTCTGTGCTGCTCGAGCGTGAGCATTTTCTGCGTATCTGAACATTGCCTGAAAATTTCGACAGTCTTTCTGCAGTGCCACTGACCGTCTTTTCCCGTTCTTTGTCGAGGAAGAAGTGCATCCGCACGGTCCGTTCAGCATTTCCTCGGGGGACACGAAGGTCTTGGAAACCTCGGCCCACTATTTTGCCTCATTGCGTGAATCATCCCTATTATCACCTCGCTGTTCACCGCTTCTCCGGTAATCATCTCTGTTGCCTCCTGTATTTGTCCGAAAACCTGCCGAAATTTGTCCCGGGGCGTCGTAGGTCGGGTACGTCCGAGGAAATCGTCGCCTCGGTTGATAGTTTCGACCACGGTCCTCCTCTGGCGACCTGTGTCGTTTGTTGTGGACAGCGTCTTCTCCATCTGCCCATTTATTTGCTATCTCCATCAACGCGGATACTGTCCTTGGATTGGTCCTTCCCAAATCCTCGACAAAGTCTCCACGCCTGACTCCTGCGACAAACGCATCTATTGCTCTCTCGTCAGATATGTTTTCTGCCGAGTTTTTGATGATATTCCACCTCTGGATGTACTTTCTCATTGGCTCATCTGGCTTTTGTCGACACGCTCTCAATTCCTCTAACGATGCGGGTTTTTTGCACGTGGATCTGAAGTTCTTGACGAACACGTCCTCGAAACTTTCCCAGCTGTCGATGGATCCTGGAGCGAGTTTCTTTATCCATGATCGTGCGGCACCACTCAGGTGCACCTGGATGCTTTGCATGGCTGTTGCCCTAGTTCCTCCTGTCAGCTTCACCGTCTCCAGATAGTCGACTAGCCAATCCTCTGGATCTTGAAGGCCGTCGAATTTCTTGAAATTATCGGGTAACTTGAATCCTGAGGGGACTCGCGTTTTTCGGACTCTCCTTGTGAAGCATAGTAAGCCGCACATATCTTCGTCGTTAAGTTCTGGGGATTGCCGATGATCCCTTCTGCTTTGCCGCGCTCTGTCGACTCTTGCTTGTGCTGCTGTGTCTCTTGCTCCACTTGGCCCTTCAGGTGCTGCCGCTGTTGCTGCTGCGGGTCGCGGACTATTTTGCCTTGCCACTCCTTCGGGAGGCGTTGATATAAACGCTGTCCCCATAGCTCCAACTCCTGCTACCGCCATATTGTACAGTGTTTCCCTTGGGTCACCCGGAGGTGGTTTAGATGCAAGGATAAAAGCGTGTGTCGCCATATACCCAGCCTCTGGTGTTTTAGGGATGATGTTTCCTCTTGTATCTATCGACATAAAGGACATGTCGAGGTTTTGAACCAAGTGTTCTCTTTCTGCCTCGGGTATGTGTTGCAGCCTTGATCTTGCTCTGTTCCGCGCCTCCCGATGGCTATCACCCGTAGTTCTAGATTGTCGACTTAAATCTGCCCTTCTCCTGCTGGATGCAGAAGCTGCCTCCTTTCTCCTGTTCAACTCAGCTGTCTGTTTTTCCAATTCCCTGGCAGCTCGTGCGAGCCTATATTGATATGCTTGCAATTCTTCTGGTGTGGCTGTGGTAGCCATTGGTTCTGTGCCGTTCATAGCTCTCGCAGCTCTGTCCCACGCTGCTTGTGAAAGTTGAACTCTATCTCGCGGCTCTGGCCCGACGTATTTGTTGCCCAAGCCTTGTCGCAGATTGGAGGGATCGACGTATGGATTTCCCAAACTGTCGAAAGCCTCAGATGTCTCCTCTTGATTTTCAATGGCGTAAATCTGATGATACCTTGTACTCAGATCTATGTTGGGTTTGGTGACATCATCGTTGAGATTGATGAAGACCTTGCCCACTGTGAGAGATTTGTCGATGAAGTCATGACTGTCGACATCGCTTGAGCCATCGCTTATATACGAGTCCGCAGATGACTCAAACGATATGTCGTTGAAGATCTTGGCGAGTTTCTCTCTTGCTCTGATGCTGACGTAGCGTGTCGCCGAGGTTTCTTCTTCTCCTGACTCGTTTGACGATGCATAGCTTGAAAAATCGGAATCGGCCACTGATGATCCCGACGAAATCGGAATCTCGACACGATACGATCCTTCCTTCTCGACGCGAAAGTGGAACCTTCCGAACGTCATCTCCATGGGCTCCGCCAGATACGCATATGCATCCAAACGGGAGGGTGGGTGAGGAACAAAATCGACAAGACCAGTAGCGATCTGTTTACCTCGATCCATTGTGTTGCTTGCGGTTGACGATGTCGAAGATCTTGAGCGTGCCATCGAGATCAGCTCCTTACGCCTCTAATTCCCACAGACGGCGCCAATTGACAAGGGATTAACTTGTCAATGCCTATGGATTGTAGGCTAGGGTTTAGTTAGAAGTAGAGGGCAAGTAGATCTCGAAGGTTTCAGCCGAAAAGTACTCGACGACTATGAAAACTAGGGTTTGCAGATAATGATTCGATTGATTCTTTTGTCCCTCGACTCCCCCTTATATATGAGGTGAAGCCGAGGGATTCGTGCTATACAAGTTTACAGAGTCCGGGACGTTTTCTAACTCGTCCCGCCAGATTACAAACAACACTTCCTATTACAACTCTATCTTTCCTTAGTAAATCTTGGGCTCCCGAATCTTCTTATTCTTCGGGTATTGGGCCTCCAGTAAACCCCGGGTACCATCTTCGGCAGGCCCATTTGGGATGCCTATGTCACTCAGCTCCTTCATTATCTGCAAATTATAATCTTTTGTGCGCTATCTTATGCAGATCAAAGATGCTCGAATGCAAAAGGGATGAAATCACGGACATTGGGTTCATTGACCCGGACACAATGCATGTCAGGACCATAGAAGAACCCCTCTATAACAGGGATACACCGGAGACTTTGCTAAGGATTTTGAAGCGACAACGTGACAAAAAGACAATACTTTGGCCTTACAACTTCCAGTGAGTGTTACTCTCTTATAACACATTCTATTTTGATCACCATACGTTAAAATATTAACTGATGACTTATATATATGACACTACATATTTAAATGTGCGCAGGTTTCACTTTATTCTTATCGTCATTAAAATGTACGAAGGAGAAGTTGAAGTCTTTGACTCACTAACCAAAGAGCCTATACTATACAAGTCTTGTTTTCTTATGCTCAAAAGGTAATTCAAATTCTTATCAGTTTTTTTGTGAATTTCCTGATATCAACTGATTGATAACTCTTTTATGCATTTTATTTTGTCGGGCAGCATATGGGAAACTTTCATCAAGGAACATCAGTCCTTTCAATGGGCACCGAAGCTGATATGGCGTGCGAACAAAGTAAGTAGTAGTTACCTAGGTCCACACACCTTTATCGTACTTGATTATTATTTGACTGAATTATATTGTTGTACAGAAATGCGCGAAACAACCACAAGGGAGTGATCTATGTGGATACTACGTTTGCGAGTACATCCACATAATTGTCAGCGAGAGAGCGAACAATGAAAGAAATAAAGAGGTACGAAAACAATATTCACAAATTTATTTTGTTACCATAAGTTGTGCTGAGTTTCAGTAATAATTGTTTGATTTGTGATTTGATATATACATATATATAAACACACACACATAGCTCATGTATTCATGTGTATCTTATTCTTTTACAGTTGAGAAGAAAGCGGGAGAAGATCTCAATCGAGGAGCGCTTCAAAGCAATTGGCGAGGAATTGGCGGGATTTTTCCTTCGGGAAGTCATACCACCATCCGGAGAGTTCCACTATGCATAAAGATCTTCTCCCGCTCCTTGATTGCTTTGTGTATATATAGTTCGACTCGGAGTGTACCACTATGGTACATGTAATAGATAGTATGCCTCGGAGAGTACCACTATGCATGAAGATTGATCTTCATGCATGTACTACTTTATTCTGGTGCATCGACTAGATATGCATCGAAGAGTACTACTTATGCAATTACATGTGTGTTATATTATATGCACCAACTTGAAATGCATCACCTTGATCTTCATGTACTACGTAAACCCAAACGCGTTTCTGGTGCATCGACATGATATGAAACGCTCTGATACCCCTAAACCCCTGCAAAAACCCTAAACCATGAATTCTCTGCCGCGGCGGAGATTCATGCATATTTCCTGCCGCGGTAGCCAACCTTTGGTACCGGTTTGTAATACATATTTCCTGCATATTTCGTAAGGAACCGGTACGAAAGGGGGGGCCTTTTGTACCGGATTTTTTATACCGGTTGAGAAACCGGTGCAAATGGCCCTCTGGAACCGGTATAGATGAGCGTTTTTATACTAGTGCTACCAGCCGCTGGCACCTGTTTGCCGAAGTGTCGTTCGTCCTGCTTTGATATGATGGATCAAGGAGACAACTATCATCATTCCAAAGCATAAGCCCAAATCAATTGATTGTCCCGGCATCCGGATGTCCTGACTGCCGAGCTGGAATACCGATAAAGGTTTGATCCTCTTCTATTAACTTGTCTTGACAAAAGACACAACTAAAATTTTAATTCAGGTAGTTTTCTCTCAATGCATCTCCTGCATATTTTTGTTTATAAAGCAAGAATCATGTCGCTAAAAATGCAAAGTGTTATTATGAAGAAGAAAAAAAACAAAGAATTGAAGTTTTACGATTTTTTTTTGGAAAAAATTAGGGCCCCAATTGAAGTTCGCACCCGAGCCCCGAATTTCTGGAGACGACCTTGCTCGGGGACCGGCTTTGCCAAGTGGCTTGCATGAGAATATCACCTTTCTAGATCATGTTACATGCCCATATTTGCATGTGTCTCTACTAGTATAAGGAAAACCTATTTCCGAGACATATCATAGTAGGCAACTAGTGTTTGGTGACTGTAACACTCATCAAAGGGTCATTTTTTTCATTTCTTGTTGCTTATTGAAACACCCCTCCAATTCAATACAATTTACATCCATATTCCGGTATTTTTTTAAATGGAGCCAAAAGCTTTGCCTCATTCTATTAATTAAGAAGAAGTTTTACAAGAAACTAAAACAAGTTATTACAACCAGATTACTCTCCCGGCATCAAAACACTCGTACGTTTGGCACCCGCAGCTACTCAAAGTGACAACTCCTTCTTGTTGTTTGAAAGGATCACCGAAGTTGGCATTTTCTAATTTCGAAAAACTCTAGCATTCCTTTCATTCCAAATTTTCCAAGAAGTGAGTAGGATGACTGAGGCGATGGCTTTATAGTTAGTGGAAGAGGGCCCGATCATTAGAATCCACCATTCTTTTAGCGTCTTAGTTGTCCACTGATGTAGGTCGATGAATTATAGCCCTAGCCATTCCTTTACGAGGCCCCAATTTTTTTGAGTGTACCGGAAATGAACAAGAAGGTGGTCAATCGATTCCGCGGTTCTTTTGCAAAGCGGACAAAGGACACAATTCGTCCATCCATGCCTTTGCAACCGGTCCGCCGTCCAAAGCCTATTTTGTAGCGCAAGCCATGCGAAGACCTTCACTTTCGGAGGAGCACAAATTTTCCACACAATCTGTTTCATGTTAGTGTTGATGAACCCATGAAATTGAGCTTTGTATGCCGAAGCGCTGAGTATTGGCCATCTTACTTGAGCGTCCAAGATATAGTATCCTCCAAAGCTGTCATTTAGGTGAAAATCTTGAAGTTTTATCCAAAGGTCAACAGATTGTTCCAAGTGTGCGAAGGAAAAATTCTTTGTTGATGCTAATCTTGGCAATCCAATCGTCATTGAACAAGCCTTTATTGACACACCATTTCTTCCTCTTGGACACTGCAAAAATGAGGAGGGCAATATATATTGGCTTGGAGCCCTATAGCAATAGGGCATCCGAAAAATGAGGTTTTTTTCCCATTGCCCACCACAATAACCATCGAGGCATAGAATGGGTTCATGTCCACCTCCGTGCAAGGATTTCCTAAACCAATCCAAATTTTGGTCAGATTCGCCCACTCTATCCAAGGCCATAACAATGTTAGGGCCCTTGAAAATTTCTAAATGCATAGGACCCTGAGCCACCCAAGCTCCTTGGAGCCGCAAACCGTCTCGCAATTTACTTTGCACTGGCCTCCTGTGACCTTGTCGGTCGCGGACCAAAGGAAAGCTCTCTCAATCTTCTTCATGTTGTTTGAGACGGGACGGCAGTATAATGAGCGGGGTGAGGTGGTAGACAGCTTGTGAGGCAAGAATGGATTTCACAAGAGTTGTGCGGCCGACAATGTCTATGAATTTGCCATCCCAAGTTGGGATCTTCTCCACCATCTTATCCTCTAGGTGTTGAAAGTCCACCCTTTTCAATTGCCAAATCGAAAGAGGTAGCCCAAGGTATCTCATAACAAACTTAGATCTTAGCACCGGGAGGCCCTCAAGAATCTCATCCAAAATTAAATTCCCACATCGGATAGGCACAACGGAGCTTTTTTTGGAAGTTGGTGCGAAGGCCGGTGTGACGCCCCGGAACCGGTACCATGAGGATTCCAGCGATCCCGCCGAAATCCGCACGATATCGATTCAGAGACGCCCTCTGACACGACGTGCGCGACAAATCACACACGTGATGCCACAGGAATTAACACGAGCGATAACATTACAACATGATTACAATAGAGCCCACAAGAAACATTTATTACAACAATGACTCCAACGAGTCAAGATACAAATATACAATACAAGATCCAAATCATACAGCAGATCAAATACGTCCGAGTACGGACAAGATACAAATTAGACTAAGAGTCCTGCAGATAAACGATGGTGTCCATAACCCTGCCCAGGCCAAGCCGGAAGGGTAACCTCGCTAACGTCGTTCTTCATCATACCGATCTTCATACCTGCCCGGTTATGTCCAAAAGAAGCAATAAGTACGGGTTCGTAATTTAACAAGACTTCAAGACGTATAAGCATATGTCAACCAGTTGGCCTTTGTACTTGAGGCACGCAGGGGACTTAGAGGATGCAAGAGGACGTCATAGGCAATATGGTGGGGTTAAGCGACAGCGCGCAATCACTAAAAAACTATAGAGACACTCTACAACAATCGTTCTATACTCTGCAAACATAACACAGCCGATGTGTTCCCTCCTTCGCTAAGGAAGTACTTACAAAGGCACTCACACGGTTGACAAGTTTTAACCAGTTATTATTTAAGTTGTTCTATATTATTATACAAGTTATTAGTATTGAAACAATAGGTGTAAGTTGTCTATGGTCGAGTCATACATTTCCAGGTCATCCATAAGCGCGAACACGACTTATCGATAAGATTGTAACCCTGCAGGGGTGCCCAAATGTGCCCACACGCACGATCAATCAAACCTGGCGAGGGTAAGATATTACGACTCACACTCTCCTTCACTACAACAATGTCCAGGAAGCCACCTAACTAAGTTAACCTGTATCGAAGTCCGGCCGTGCTCCGAAGCAGACTTAGCTGTTTGCGTCTACGGCTTTCGGATGGAAACAGTGCCCGCAGGGTGAATCCATCTTCAGCAATACGTACCGCACCTACGAGCGTGCAAGAGAGAACGGGGTTACAAGGCAACACGGCTTCCCCCAAAATTAATATCATATACCACAAAGAAACAAGCTTGCACGCCCGGGAGAAACAAAACATTCAAACTAATTGCGGCCACTGGACAAAGATGTAGATTCCATCAGTGGTCGAGGGGAAACCCGGTAAGCATACCCACGTGTGGTTAGAGCGCTCAGTCTCGGAACAGATAACAGGAACTCGGGTCCTAAGATATTTAGGAAACATAAGTGAGCCGTCATAAAACGATCAGCTGACCCACCGATGCCTCCGCTAAGCAACTATTAACAGATATATCCATAAACCATGTGACCGATAAGATAGCGATAACTGTAACGAGATATAAATAGCACTAGCATGCACTACGACTCGCAAGGCAGACCTGATAACCAAACAACAACTGTAGGAGGGTGGTGGAGGCAATATGGGCTGCTTGAGGTAACATATGGATAGGACACGTGACAAGAAAGCAACTTAAGGATAGCATAAGTAAGAAGGCAAAATAAAACAGGTGAGCGACTCCTGCAGAGACATGAGTTTAGGAAATGCTTGCATGTTAAAGCTTCCCGAGGAACATCCGGAGAACTCGTCGTATCTCACCGCACCACTTCACGATCCTATCCGGGAAGATGTAAATGTTGTAACACACAACGTATGCAAGTATTACTACTACAGATAAAGAACCGACATGAGCAAGATGCAGGCATGCATGACATGGCAGCGATGGTGCAATGTAACTTATCCATATTAATCAGAGTCGGAACCCCGGACAAAAAAATTAGAGTTGGAGTTGCATTTCTAACGACAAATTTAAGTGTTGATTAGCATGGCAACACAAGGCATGGGTGAGCTACTTCAAAGTTAAACGGAGCGGGGAAAACCACGTCGGTGTTCCGAAATAATCCGCATATATGTGAGGTGAATATGCATAACTATCAACGCGCGACATGACACAAGATGTAAACATGCATATGGATGTCATATTAATGTTCAACACATTTTTCTGATCAATTTTCATATACAACCCTTTTTATTTTGAATTACCAATTAAAAGTTATTAATAGATTAGTTTTTAGTATTTAAAATAGAAAAACAGAATTTATTTAATTAGGAAAAGGGTTCAGTTTTAATTTACGAAAAGGGGGAAGGAGCCCGGGTTAGTTAACGGGAGTATCAGGGGGTTCTGCTAAAAACAGTCACATGCAAGGACTGCGGGTTGATGCTGAAAAAGATGCAGGGGCCAAAGCGCAACAACATCAGATCTGGATCTGGGAGATCTTTTCTCACCGAGGGAATCTCCAGCTAAGAGCATCTCTAACAGAGCCCGTAAAAACGCGAACCGAAAAACCCGAGTTCAGTGCACCGAACTGATGTTTACGGGCCGGAAAATGGCAGGCGCAGAACAGAGCCCGTAACGAAAACTGAAAAACAGAATATTCTGTTTTTCAGTTTTCGTTACGGGCTCTGTTCTGCGCCTGCGGGTTCCGAACCCGTAAAAGCACGGTTTTTCATATGCAACACATAGAACAATGTATCTTAATTAATCAAATAATCATCCAAATTATTACAACACATAAATAATTGTCTGTACCAAATTATTACAACAGTTCTGGGAAAATTGAACAAATGTAAAATCTCTCAACCAAATTACAACAACTTCGGGAAAATTGGACAAATGCACAAATGTCTCAACAATGAAACATGTGACAAGCAAATGAATGGAATGGTAGGATCAAAGGCGACGGCCATGTCGCTGCCAGTGGTGCATCTTCAGATCATAGACGAGCTGGACATGGGTAGTGGAACTCTCAATCTGCCGATGTGCCTCAAGGAAAGCTTCAATGCGATCCGGATTGCGTTGGGGTTCCACCCGGGTGCCAACATTGTCATAGAAGCAGGGCAAGCTCAAGTCTCTTTCATCCTCGATGATCATGTTGTGAAGAATCACACAACATGTCATGATGTTGACAAGGGTTTTCTTGTCCCAAAATCTGGCTGGGCCACGAACAATGGCAAACCTTGCTTGCAAAACACCAAAAGCTCTCTCAATGTCCTTGCGAGCTGCTTCTTGAGCCTTGGCAAATTCAGCTTCTATTCTATCTTGGGGATCCTTGACAGACTTAACAAAAGTTGCCCAATCCGGATAGATGCCATCGGCTAGGTAATAGCCCATTGTGTACTCATTGTTCATGACCTTGTAGTTGCAAGTGGGTGCTTCCCCATTTGCTAATTTAGCAAACAAAGGAGACCTTTGCAGGACGTTGATGACATTGAGTGTCCCCGGCAAACCAAAAAAAACAGTGCCAAATCCACAAATCTTGTGATGCTACGGCCTCAAGGACAATGGTTGCATCTTTGCTCTTGCCACAGTACTGTCCATGCCATGCTTTTGGACAATTCTTCCATGTCCAATTCATACAATCGAGACTACCAAGCATTCCAGGCCAACCTCTTTTCTCATTTATCTCCATCAACCGTTTGGTGTCATCCTTGTTGGGAGCTCGGAGATACGTTGGCCCGTACAACTTGATAATCATGCGACCAAACCTGCGGACTGACTCCGTGGTAGTATCTTCGCCAATTTGAAGATAATCGTCGGTGTAATCTGCAGGGATGCCATACGCAATTACCCTCATGGCAGCAGAGATCTTTTGGAAAGCGCTGAAACCCATCACCCCGGCGGCATTCCTACGTTGCTTGAAGTAATTCGAATGCAATTCGCAGGCTTTGACGATTCGGACGAACAAGCTACGCCGCATGCGATACCTCCTACGGAACAGATGGGAAGGATAGGTAGGTACCTCGGCGAAGTAGTCCTCCATCAGCTGCTGGTGGCCGAGGAGGCGATTCCGCTGGATGTGGTTCCGGCCGAACACGGAGCCGCGCCTCCGATTCAGCAGCTTCGCGCAGTCCTCCAGGTCCTTGACGGCGAGGAGGAGCATGGTGGCCTCCAAGTCGTCGTCCTGGAGCAGGTCGTCGAGGTCGGAATCGTCGGAGCTCGACGAATCCGACAGATCGAAATCGTCGCCCGAGCTCATCCTCGATTCCGACGGAGTGGCGGCGGCGGCGGTGGGGACGGCAGCCGGAGTTGGGCGAGGAACAGCGGACGGGGTGCGGGGCGACCGTCGCTACCTCCGGGTTGCGGGGCTCAGGCGAATTGGGCGGGGCGGCGGCGGTGGAGTGTGGTGGCGGCGCGGGGAGCGTGGGGGAAGGAGCGAGTGAGCGGTTGCGTCAGCTGAACCTTCAGCGCGCCCTAGATAGGGATCGAGCGTTCGGTTCGCTCGATCGACCCCTACAAATACAGGCCGTTTTGAGTTTTCGGTCTCGGCCCGAAAAAAGTTTTTCGGTTTTGGCCCTTTTACGGTCACTGATCGGCGCTGTTTTTCGCCCCGAACACGTAAAACGGTGGTTATTTTTCGGTTTTGGCCCGTTTACGGGCTCTGTTAGAGTTGCTCTAAAGATGCTGACGTGCGGGCTCGGCGTGTTGGCGCTGACGAGGATGAGCAGGGCCAACGGACGCTGACTGGATCCGGCTGTTGCAGCGTTCCCTGATGAAACTGAAGAAAAGAACATCAGTGACGCGCGCCGGAGAAAAACAACGGCGGAAACCATCTGGTGGCGGTGCTACGGGGCGGAAGGAAGGGGGAAGATAGTGGCGCTTCACCCAGGGAGCTCGACGGTGAAACAGATGGTCTCGAGGAGGAGGGAGGAAGCCGGGAGGAAGACGGGCGCGACCATGCCGTGGCGGAGGGGCGCCAAGTCGAGGACGGGCTCGATGGTGCGCAGCTCCCCTGGAACACAAGGTGGCGGCGCGAGGAGAAGGGGAGCACCGGAGACATACCGGCGGCGACCATCAGCAAGGACGGACGGCGGTTACTACAAGCGGGGAACCGTACCAGGAATGAAGGGAGGAGCAGACAAGGTGCAGGAGAAGCGGGCGGTTACCAGGGAGGCGACGGACAGCTCGGCGTGGCCGGAGTTGGACGGTGATGGCCGAAATCGACGAGGGCGTGCTCGGGACGGAGACAAGGAATTGACCATGGCGACCAACTGGGGAAGCCCCCGGCTTGATTTCTTGCACGAGGAGGGCCGCGGCGTCGCTGCGGACCTCGAGGTGGCCTCAGAACGCGAGGGGACAGCCGGAGGTGGCCGGTCGACGGTGGCATGCGGAGGTGGTGCAATGGGGTTTTCTCCGCTGCGCTTTTTCATGGAGAAGGGGAAAAAAGGAGAAGAGGGGGACCACGCAGGGAAGGTGGAGCTGGTGCGGTGGTCACGCTCCTCGTGTGCTCTTCCTGGAGAAGACAACAGCGAACAGAGACGGCGTGGGGAGCGTTTCTCACGTTGGCGAAACGGTACGGGCCGAAACATGGAGGATCAGATGGAGATGGGCTGGCCGGAAGGAAAAGGAGGGTGGGAGAGAGGCCAGAGGTGCTAGGCTAGGCCTACGGGAGGAAAAGGGAAGAGGCCAGAGAGAAAACTGGGCCGCTAGGGAAAAAGTGGAGGATTAGGTTTTAGACTTCATTTTTCTTTATTTATTTCAAAACTAGTTTGAGGCAAGATTTAAATTCAAAAGCAACTTTGAATTCAAACAGAGATGTGAGGGAGAGAAAACAAAATAATTAAAATAATAGTTTTATTTATGACTTTGGTTTTAGGGTTTTTTTTAAATAAAAGATAAAGAGGAATGATTTATTATAAAAACTATAAGAGATGGAAAATAAAATAATTAGAGTTTATAAAATTATTTTATTTTGTAAAAACATTGATGGTATGATGCATGATGCCATGATGATGCATAATAGAAGAAAAAGAACAAACAATTCTATTAGGGGTACTACCCTGGATCATTACAATCGACACCACTAACAAGGAACCTCGCCCCGAGGTTCCACGTCAAGCTAAGGGGGAGTTGGTTAAACTATCGAATCTTCTTGTACCATGTTGAGAAACACCCGACCTTGAGGTGGAACCTTCTTCTGGCGAAGTGTTGATCTTCTCGACACCACTTACAAGAATTGTTGCTCCATGTAGAACGGTCGACACCACCAACAGGAAGTCGTTGTTCCGCTGTTGATGATGCGCTTCCGTCGGGATCCTCCGAAGATCGGACCTAATAGGTGAGGGACAAAGATCGTTCAACCCGCGTAGAGACCTAAGACTCAAAAAACTCAGATAAGAGAGAAGACTCAAAATCGCAAAGGCAAGAGGAGAAAGAATGTAGATAAGCAGAAAAATCAGACCTAATTAGATCTATCCAACGAGTTTTTCAGAAAATAGTTTTTGACACTACAAACAGCAACGTCCGTTGGCAAGGTTATCCTACAGGTTGGACTAGTGGGGTACCGTCAACCTAAGCTCTGGTACCAACTTGTGACACCCCGGAACCGGTACCATGAGGATTCCAGCGATCCCGCCGAAATCCGCATGATATCGATTCAGAGACGCCCTCCGACACGACGTGCGCGAAAAATCACACACGTGATGCCAGGGGAATTAACACAAGTAGTAACATTATGATAGGATTACAATAGAGCCCACAAGAAACATTTATTACAACAACGACTCCAACGAGTCAAGATACAAATGTACAATACAAGATCCAAATCATACAGAAGATCAAATACGTCCGAGTACGGACAAGATACAAATTGGACTAAGAGTCCCGCAGATAAACGATGGCGTCCATAACCCTGCCCAGGCCAAGCCGGAAGGGTAACCTCGCTAGCGTCGTTCTTCATCATACCGATCTTCATACATGTCCGGTTATGTCCCAAAGAAGCAATAAGTACGGGTTCGTAATTAACAAGATTTCAAGACGTATAACCATTCGTCAACCAGTCGTCCTTTGTACTTGAGGCACGCAGGGGACTTAGAGGACACAAGAGGACATCATAGGCAATATGGTGGCGTTAAGCGGCAGCGCGCAAGCACTAAAAACCTATACAGACACTCTACAACAATCCTGTATCAGAGAAGATGAGAGAGCGCATAACTAACAGTTCTATACTCTGCAAACATAACACAGCCGATGTGTTCCCCCCTTCGCTAAGGAAGTACTTACAAAGGCACTCACACGGTTGACAAGTTTTAACCAGTTATTATTTAAGTTGTTATATCTTACTATACAAGTTATTAGTATTGAAACAACAGGTGTAAGTTGTCTATGATCGAGTCATACAACTCTAGGTCATCCATAACCGCAGACACGACTTATCGATAAGATTGTAACCCTGTTGGGTGCCCAAATGTGCCCACACGCACGATCAATCCAACCTGGCGAGGGTAAGATATCACGACCCGCACTCTCCTTCACTACAACAATGTCCAGGAAGACACCTAACTAAGTTAAACTGTATCGAAGTCCGGCCGTGCTCCGAAACAGACTTAGCTGTTTGCGTCTACGGCTTTCGGATGAAAACAGTGCCCGCAAGGTGAATCCATCTTCAGCAATACGTACCGCACCTACGAGCGTGCAAGAGAAAACGGGGTTACAAGGCAACACGGCTTCCCCAAAATTAATATCATATACCACAAAGAAACAAGCTTGCACGTCTGGGAGAAACAAAGCATTCAAACTAATTGTGGCCACCGTACAAAGATGTAGATTTCGGCAGTGGTCGAGGGGAGACCCGGTAAGCATACCCACGTGTGGTTAGAGCGCTCAGTCTCGGAACGGATAACAAGAACTCGTGTCCTAAGATATTTAGGAAACACGAGCCGTCATAAAACGATCATCTGACCCACAGATGCCTTCGCTAAGCAACTATTACCAGATATATCCATAAACCATGTGCCCGATAAGATTGCGATAACTGTTAACGAGATATAAACAACACTAGCATGCACTACGACTCGCAAGGCAGACCCGATAACCAAACAACAGTTGTAGGAGAGTGGTGGAGGCAATATGGGCTGCTTGAGGTTACAGCCGGCGACCTCCCCAAACGCTTCAATAATGCTACCAAAGTTTAGGATGTCCCCATATTCCGGTATAGCGATTGAAGAACACATAGGTATATACCACTCTCAAGTACATAGTGCTTCATCACAACATGCATAACAACAGTTTACTAGTACATCATTCATGAGTTCACTGGAAACATCACAAGTTTACAACAAACATCACCAAGTTCACAATTACATGATATCAAACATGAGTTCATTCAAACAAAATGCAGGACCGTTTGCTCGTATATACCTCCACCATCGAGGGTGTCCGCAACCCAAACCTACAAGTTAATGAAGCACAAGCATGTGTTCTCAAATAAAGTAAACTACTTATTTTTTGCTTTGTTTGTTTTTTTGAAAAAAGAGATAAAGTGGGGAAGGTAACGTCGAGTGGAAAAACTGGCGGAAAAATAGACAAATGTTCGAAGAACAAACATGGGCCGCCATCACAGAGTCGTGAAATACAATGGGAGTTGACACAGGGCCCACGCTTTGCTGAGTATAATCTTCCACAGTTGTCAAAAGTAAGATTTTTTTTACCTTGGGGACCATTTTAATGTTCAAAACTGCATAAATACCTAACTAAATGGAGCAAGATACGTACTCGTGCAATTCATATGTGAACAATAAAGATAATACTATAAATTTGGCATTGATTAGTTTCTGATATCTGGCCCGGAATTGTTCTGCAGTTAATGTGAAATTTTAAGCATGGTTTAATGACATTAATGTCCTTAATATAAGACCAAACAAAACATAAACGCCATACTCCCAACCCCTAAGTCTCAACACCATAAAAATGATAGCCCGTAGGGAAACGAGAAGGCGAGACACCCATCTTCCCCAACGATCCATCAACATGAAGAGATCAGCCACTACCTTGGTACTTGCCTTGACCACCCTGCTCCTCGCCGGCCTCTACGAGGCCTGCGACAACGTCCCGACCATGTACATGGACGACATGTGCCACAAGGCATGTCCGCACCTGTACGAGCTATGCCGCACCACGCTGGAGCACGGGGCGGCGGAGGCCGAGGTCACCGTCTACGCGCTCATCACCGCCAAGTACGCCAAGCTCTCGTACCAGTCCGCCCTAGCGGCCGCGGACCAGCTTCTGCAGAACTCGTCGCTCGCCGGCGACGAGAGGACGGCGCTGTCCCGCTGCAAGGAAAGTTACTACGAGGCGGTTAGCTCCATGGCTTACATCGTCAACGACCTCTTCAACTGCTCCTTCTCCAGCACCAAGCAGAGGTACGTCAACGCCACGGCCGCCGTTGCCGCCTGCCGGGACGATCTACGGGCGTTCCAGTCGTCGCCGCTCTACGCCGTGAATGCCGCCGACCAGGACAAGACCATGCTCGCGTTCAATCTCGGCGGCCTGATCGTTGGCAAGTAGTAGGAATTCTGCTTGCTGCTGCTTTCGGCCAGAGAATAACTGTCATGTTAGGCTACCTCATGATGTGATATTGCCTGTTGTCCTGAATTATGTAGTCATCATGATTTAAAGTTATTTTGTGTTACGTTGTAATCTGGATTCTCGTTTTTTTTTTTTTTTTTTGCGGGTTATCTGGATTCTCGTTTGGATGATGCTCAAAGTAAAATCGACCGTAGCTGGTCGGAGTAATAAAATTGAGTTACCTCGGTCCATATCCGCGTAGGCTCATTCAGTCATTTGAGTCCCTCCAACTAATTTCCAAGCGAGCATATATAGAATGAGAATAGCTCGAGCTTTTTTGCTAGGCTAGCGACGGAAATTTAATTCGGTTTTCGGGTGCGTATGCTCCCTCTACTAAAAAATTATATTTTGAAATGTCAAAAAAATTTGATAAAAAATTCTACACGTACATCTTCATAATATATGTGCGTTCGTCAAGTTTCATGAAAAATCAATATTTTGTGTGGTCTATATATAAAAAAAAGTTTATCTTATGAAAAACATTATTTGTAGCACTGAATTTTGTCTTCTTACATACGTCACATAATAAGTCGATTTTTTATGAAACGACTTTGTGAGCATGTAGCACGTGAAGATGTACGTGCGAACTTTTAGTTTCAATTTTTTTAAAATTTAAAATGTATGTAAGATGCATTTCGAAATATCGAGAGCATATGGACCCATGTTCCAAAACACCGCTCCCGGCTAGCGAGCCCTATACACACCTCTTCACTCTTAAGAAAAGGACAATTTGAAGTTGTATTTTTTATCGAAAAAATACAGTTATTATAATATTGTAGTTGTCAGAATCGATCGGTCTCACGCTAACACAGATTCCAAAATATAAATTAAGAGATGCAAATCTATCTAAAATTATTGTCCGTTCACAAATGCATCGTTTGAATTTAGTCAAAAAATCAAAGCTTTCTAAATTCTTGGCCAAGTATTTATATAAAATTATGAAAATCTGTAATTAAATCAATGCCAATAGATCATTTTTTTAATGTAGTCATTTAATATTATAGTTCTTGATATTTTCTACAGTATTACATATTTGGTAAAACTTTGTAAGTTTTAACCTTTGACAAGATTCCTATTTCTCACACGGAATTACGCAGCTCAGAACTTTCGTACATTGTGCTTGTTGCAAAATTCAAATGAATTATATTTACGTATATAAGCACATCTAATATGCACTAGCTTGTTATTACAAAATATTAAACTCCCAACAAGAAATTATCAAAGTCATGACGATACCAAATATTTTTACAATATTGCCAAGGAACAACATTCCAGCACCACTTTCACTACGTACTCCACTATAGTATTTGCCAAATTAGTCAGTTGCTGAAGACCATCTTTTATTTAGTCCACCAATCACCAAAGTACAAATATTATCTTTTAAAATAGTGTCAAGACCATCAGAATGTGCTATATCACTTCCTAACAATCAAAACACAAACAAACTATTCTAGCAATTAGAAAAGGTACAACATAATTAGTCAATTAGAAAAATCCTCATAAATAACCGTAGAACAAACAGGAAAAACATTATATTTATTAGAATTGTGAAGACACGTACTCTATGTTTGTGTATTTAAAGACCTCCTACTCTCCCCATATAATGACATTAAGGATTTTCACCAAAACAGATATCGATATATGTGTTTTTCTATATGCATATCTCTAAGCATAATGAAATGATGACCAAAGGATGTATCTATCTTTGGTTCACAAATCTGCACATTAAATTGTTGCTACAGTGCAGTATATATGTGCTTATTATAAATTGAAAAACCAACACAAATATTAATATTGCGTCGTGTTAAAGGAGTCCAATAGTGTCAGGACCCTCATGGTGTATTAGATGACTTCTTAACAAATTTACGATATATTAACGTTGTAATAAGTAGAGGTTTAAAAGGAACGGAATTCGTACAAGGTAAATGTTACGTAAAAGAACCACACTGTTCAACATGGGGGATTCGTTTCAAAGATCTAGCAAAATTTGTACAAAAATTGTACCACGACCTATCGATTATTGATGGTAAAAAGTGGTCGAAAGATGGTGACATGACATTAACTTGAAAGACTCTCGCCGTCAGGAAGCTGACGGTGAAAATGGATCATCGATCAAGATATTAGTTTGAGATATACTTTTTTAAAAAAAATCAAAATCAGAAGATTAATTGATGAAGTGGAAATACACCGATGCGGCGCCTCAAGATAGTCCCGTCCTTCATACAATAATTATTATAGGGGAAGATAACATGGAAACTATTTAGGTATATGTGAATTTCAAAAAATTAGTGCAACTAAGGATTTCTAAAACAAAAAATATTGTATTACTTTACAATATTTTACTCCGTACCACACAAGCTACACATTTCTGATCACAATCTGCTAGCTAGTAAATCCACCTCCTATTTATAGGGCATTCTTGTTATACATTTCTCCCACAGATAAATCTATCCTCACCATAAGCTAGCCTCTCGATCGAGGTCCAAACAATGGCCATGCCGAGAGCATCCACCACCTTCCACCTCATCTTGGCCGCTGTGGTCGCCCTATCCTTCTCCACCGGCGACGCTTGCGACAACATCCCGTCCATGAGCATCGACGAGGCGTGCGACAAGGCGTGCATCAACGTCTCATCACCCCAAGTGCAGCTCTGCCAGAGCATGCTCCGGGCCATGGGGGCGCCCCCCACAGCGGAGGTCACCGTCTACGTCGTCGCCGCTGCCAAGGCCGCCAAGAAGTCGTACAACTCGAGCATGGCAATCATCCATCGGCTTCTTGCGAACCCGGTTCTCCCTGACGGCGAGAAGGCGGCGTATGAGCTCTGCAAGGAAAGGTACGAGACGGCCCTTGAGTACATGATCGGTGTCACAAACCAGATGTCGCTGCGCGCGTTCGCCTACCCTAGGCAGGAGTACATCGACGCCACCGTCGCCATCACGGCATGTGGGAACTCGTTGGCGGACTTCCAGTCCTCGCCGCTCTATGCTGCCAACGCCGCCGACCTAAATAATACCTTCGTCGCGTACGATCTTGGCGGCTTGATCGTTGGCAAGTAGAGACCGAGCACACGCACGGATACTAGGGCATTCACGTTTTTGTAATTCTTGCAAAATCACTATTCGTATTATTGTGGCGTTCACGTATGCACGTATGACATATCTAGTAGAAATACTAAGGTGTATCTGAGTTTGGATAAATATAAAAAATTGGGTCTTTCTTTGCAATTTGTTTTATTGTCATTGGTATTTTAGATTGTAAATTTGGATCCACCGGGACCTCTCGTGTCCTTTTTTCCCCAAAACCGACAAGGCGACTACTAGTGTTTAATAATAATGGTTTTGCGATTTATTGGTCGATCGGGAAATAAGTTAGAGCCCAGACTACATTTTTTGGGGCTGTTAAATTTGCATCGTGATTTGAGAAAATTATGTAAATACCAAAAAAATCATCGTAGTAACCGCAAAATTATTTTTTGGCACAATTTCGGAAATCCCAGACGAGGAAAAAAAACTGCCGAGTGGAGAATGCTCAGACGTTGGCCTTTCCACCGTCAGATTTCATCAAACAAGCGTTGGGCGCGTTTGGTTGCCTGGGCAGAAATCGTGCACCATTGGCGCAGCGAGATGGGCGTCCCTGCGCGTTGAGAACGGGCCGCCAGCCACTTTTGACCCATCGTTTGGCAGCCTATGCTACACCGGCCCGAACAGAGTTGCAAATTGTTTGGTTACCTGGAGACAGCGTTCCTTCTCTGTTCAGTCACCACACATGTGTTTGGTTGCCATTTTGGGCACTCTCACAAGAGCTTCTCCTCACCTCATTCAAATATGGTGACCTTACCATCATATAACGGCACACAACAGTTCAAACACGATCATACTTCACAGCAAACACTTATAGACACAGAACAGAGTACTTGACATGTCCTAATCTAGCGTCAGAGTGGTAAGACGCTTGCCTAAACCTGGGGGCAGACTCCCCAGGTCCAAAAACAGTGTTCAAACGCCTCCTAGAGGCCATCACATCAGTGAGATATGCACAAAGTAGTGTTTATCAGCCTCCTAGAGGCTAGCACAACTAAGAGGATCAGACATAAACAGAGGGGAGCGATGGAGCAGCTGCACCTTACTGGCGAGGATCAGCAAATCCCTCGCGGTGCCTCTTGCAGCCGAAGACGCTAAACACAGACGTCTCCTTCCTGAAGACGGCGACCTTGAAGCCGTCATCGTGAGACGAGCGTGTCGTCGACGTGCAGCAAAATCCTGGCGCAGAACTCGCTCCAGGACTTGATGAACCCGACGCGCTGCCCTGTCCACTGCAGCTGCACCTTCCACTCGCAACAGGCGCCCAAGTACAAGCAGACCTTCACAGGGGGCATTCTTCTTGAGCTTGTACTTCCTGATGAGGGGTTGCTCCATGTACAGCGGGACGACGAGGGCACGGAGGTCGTGGCTCTCCACCTGGACGAAGAACGCCGGCAGACACGCATTGGTTGCGTGCCCCAGGTCAGCAGGACGGCCGGCGTGGCATCTCGGCGCTGTGATCTGCTGGTGGGCTTCCATGAAAGCTGCGTTGGGATCACGGAGCTGCACACGGACGACATGGTCGATAGCGTCCAGTATGGGCCCGTCCGAGAATAATTCTAGGAAGGGCCAGTTCTGCACAACCACGAGGAAGTAATGTCAAGGTCAAGCAGGCAATGGCAATGGCAATGACATGCAGAAGCTCAAGAAGGTAATGGCAATGGCATGCAAAAGCTCAAGCAGGTAATGACAATGACATGCCGAAGCTCAAGAAGGTAATGGCAATGGCATGCACAAGCTCAAGTAGGTAATGGCAATGACATGCACAATCACAAATAGGCAATGGCAGTGGCAATGGGAATGACATGCAGAAGCTCAAGCAGGTAATGGCAATGGCATGCACAATCACAAACAGGTAATGGCAATGGCATGCACAATCACAAACAGGCAATGGCAATGGACTTGACATTAACACAAACAGGCAATGGCAATGTCATGCACAATCACAAGCAGGTAAGCCAATCATGGTGCTTGAGCTCGGCATTGCCATCTGCTTGAGCTTGGCATTGTCAAGCTCAAGGAATGTCATGGACAATGGCAATGCCAAGCTCAAGCAGTGCCATTGTCAAGTCCATGATGGTGCTTGACCTTGGCATTGCAAGCATAAGCATATTGCAATAAAACATATGTACATTCACATGTACAAGCGACAAGGAGATTGAATGTACTTACGATCGGGTGGATTGCCAGCGCCCCGCTCTGAGGAGGAAGAGGAGAAAATCCTGGTGGAGGAGGAGGCGGTGCAGCGGTCGGGAAGCTGGGCGCCGATGGTGCTGACGTCTGGAGCCGAGCACGAGGTCGGGTGAACCCCGGCGGCGGCGGGATGGGAGGCGCGCCATAGGGGGCAGGCGGACGCGACATGCCCCATGGCATCGCCGGCTGCATCGGGGTGGACGCGAACCCCGTAGGGGGCTCCATCTCCCTGCTGGAGCCCGGAGCACCGCCCGCCATTGAGGCCGCCCTCGCGGTCGGAAACTCTAGTGGGGACGGGGAAACCCCCCCTCCCCCGTCCCCGACGGATCCGCCGGTCGAATCCCGGCGGCTCGAAGAGCCAGGATGGCGGCGATCCGGGTTGCGACGCCGGCGGGCCTCATGCTGGCGAACGGTGCTGGTCGATTCATCACCGGCACGCGGACGACATCGATCTGAGCCCCGGAGTCGCCGCCTCCGGCCTCGTACTCGCGGACGAGGCGCATTACCGCCTCGGTGGACCTGGTTGCGGACGGCCGTACGGCTGGATCCGTCGCGGCGCTGGAGACGATGGCGGAGGCGGAGGAGGCGAGGAGGCCATGGCGGCGGTTGATGGGACAGGGCGATGCTGTCTGTGCCAGGAGTGAATGGGGAGAGAGAAGGCTGAACCGGTGAGGGGAAGTGGGGAGCAAGGACCAAGACAACGCGGTGTCTCCTGCGCTTCTCCACGCGTGCAACCGTTGCACGGGGGCGTGCAAAATTGCATGACAACGGGCCTGGCCCCGGAGAAACTGCCGATTCGGGCGTTCCTCCAGGGCCTGTCCCAGGGATGCTTTGAGAACCGGTTGGGCCATAACGCGAACCTCTTACAGGCAACCAAACGGACCGGTTTTTGCTGGGCAGATGTGAGCCAAAGGGCTCACAGCCTACCAAACGCGCCCGTTATCTCTCGTTGTTCATCCATTGCATCAATCCCTCAACCGTAGACTATTGTTTTTGACCGTACCTTTGTAGTCACAACATAGGTTATTACTTCATGTAGAAATTGTTCATCGGTAAATCATGCATGTCTCGCATCATCTGAGTCACATTGTAGTTGATTGGCAAGATATTTTGCAGTGCCTTGCACCCTCTCTTTTTTTCGAGGATGCTTACACCCTCATTTTGACTACAGATATCCTTAGACAAGATAATGTTCATATTCACCTGAAATTCTTAGTCTTCGAGTGAAAGATAGTTATTTGAAGTATTAATTTGTTTGAAACAGACAAGTAAGCGATCATATTGCACTTAGGGAGAGATAAGATTAGTTTAGAACTTCAATTAAGTTACACTTCCAACTCACACTTTTTATTTGGTATGCTTATTTTCCTCCATTGATCTGTCAAATTGAAGACCTCCAAAAATTTATATGACCTGTGAGGGAACTTCCTAGAGAATTTTTCCAGTTAAAAGATGTTGAACATATGAGCTTTGACAAATGATCACTAGTAGCGGGAAGAAAAACTTCTCAATTTTTCATATAATAACTGCAGATCCGTCTAAATACTGAACTAATATGACTGGCTCACAAGTAACACTAAACACATATACTATTTTCATCACATACATTTGTGCTCAGACACTTTGGGATACAAAACAATGTTCCAAGGTGTTGAAAGCAAAAGCCCCCAAACCCTAAATCCGAATTAGCCTTCAGTTAGGACCCTGTCCGTCTGCCGGTGTGACATGGGAAGGTCGCGCCGATGTCGTGGTCCGCCACCAGCCAAAGAGTCCTCCCGCCACCACCAGCCATCCGCCGCCGTCTCTCGCATTCCTTAGGTGATGCTGCATTGATTTGGCCACTGCACCAAGGGGGATGGGATGAGGTTGTTAGGGGTGAGGTAGCCAACGGCACGCTTGTCACGCTGGGCATGACACGGGAGGAGCTAGCTCCAAGGGAGGCGCCTACGGAGATTACGTCTTTAGAAGAGGATGACGGAAAGGTGTGACTTGTGGTCACGTAGCTAGCAAATGCCCGCTGCGCCTGGCGAGTGTTAAAAAGACGTGTGTCGATGTTGGAGTGGTTAGGAAGAAATTAGATCAATCTGATCCCTCTCATGTATCTCTCTCCTTCTTCCCCAAGACAATCTCTGGATCAATTCTTGTATCGTTATAACATGGTTTGGTGATCTCGATCATACACCTTGTCCATAACAATTGGTATCAGACGCTTTGTTCGATCCGTTTGCGTGACTAGATCTCGAGATCGTACCGGTAAATCGTCTGCTCACGGTCGCTGATTGCTTCCAAGCGATCTTGCGTAAATCCCACGCAACGTTCGGTTGATTCAGAGGAGTCTGCAGCAACGGCACCGTTCAAGCCGAGTGCGCAAGTGCGATTCACGGTGAGCGCGATGGAGACGATGGAGGCGCGGTTGATGGAGAAGATGGGCAAGCTAGACACGCTAGAGGAGCGATTCCTGTCGATGGAGGCAAAGATGGATCTACAAGGCCAGCGCCTAGATCAGGTGCAAATCAAGGTCGATCTGTCCATGGAGAAGTTGGGGAAACTGGAGGACGAGTAGGTGTCGCTCGCGCGGGTGGTGAAGAACAAGTACGCCGCTCCCACCCGCCCACCGCCGGTGCTGGTGCATCCCCATACCACGGGAAGCATCTTCAGCCCAGGGCCGACAAGCGCTCCAAATCTGCAGGTAGTTGTCTTCTCCCCTCGCCTAGAAGATTACCCTGAGAGTTCCACGGTGCGAGATTCGCTGCCTCCTGAGAACGAAGATACACACCAGAGAAGGCCATGGATGCAAAGGATGAATTTTCCGCGATTTGATGGCACGAACGCTAGCATTTGGGTCGACACATGTCAGACGTTCTTCACTCTATATCAGATAGCACATGGGATTCAAGTTGTTGCAGCGACAATGTACCTCCAGGACTTTTTTTTGAGGGAAAATGTACCTCCAGGACTCTGCAGCACACTGGTACCATGCATTCAAGCAAAATCGTGAGAGGCTGAGTTGGGAACAGTTCAACCAAGTGCTTGTGACGGTAAAGCACACGTCCGTTGGAAACCCCAAGAGGAAGGTATGATGAGTATAGCAGCGAGTTTTCCCTCAGTAAGAAACCAAGGTTATCGAACCAGTAGGAGATGAAGATCACGTGAAGGTTGTTGGTGAAGGAGTGTAGTGCGGCGCAACACCAGGGATTCCGGTGCCAACATGGAACCTGCACAACACAATCAAACTACTTTGCCCCAACTTAACAGTGAGGTTGTCAATCTCACCGGCTTGCTGAAAACAAAGGATTAAATGTATGGTGTGGAAAATGATGTTTGCTTGCAGAAAACAAAAGAGAACAATGATTGCAGTAGGTTGTATTTTAGATGTAAAAGAATGGACCGGGGTCCACAGTTCACTAGTGGTGTCTCTCCAATAAGATAAATAATATGTTGGGTAAACAAATTACAGTTGGGCAATTGACAAATAGAGAGGGCATAAGAATGCACATACATATCATGATGACTACTATGAGATTTACTTAGGGCATTACGACAAAGAACATAGACCGCCATCCAGCATGCATCTATGCCTAAAAAGTCCACCTTCGGGTTAGCATCCGCACCCCTTCCAGTATTAAGTTGCAAGCAACAGACAATTGCATTAAGTACTGTGCATAATGTAAACAACACAAATATCCTTAGACAAAGCATTGATGTTTTATCCCTAGTGGCAACAGCACATCCACAACCTTAGAACTTTCTGTCACTGTCCCAGATTCAATGGAGGCATGAACCCACTATGTAGCATAAATACCCCCTCTTGGAGTTACAAGTATCAACTTGGCCAGAGCCTCTACTAGCAACGGAGAGCATGCAAGATCATAAACAACACATATATGATAGATCAATAATCAACTTGACATAGTATTTCATATTCATCGAATCCCAACAAACACAACATGTAGCATTACAAATAGATGATCTTGATCATGATAGGCAGCTCACAAGATCTAAACATGATGGCACAATAGGAGAAGACAACCATCTAGCTACTGCTATGGACCCGTAGTCCAAGGATGAACTACTCACGCATTAGTCCGGAGGCGGGCATGGTGATGTAGAGCCCTCCGGTGATGATTCCCCTCTCCGGCAGGGTGCCGGAGGAGATCTTCTGAACCCCCCGAGTTAGGGTTGACGGAGGCGGCGTCTCTGGAACTGTTCTGGTATTTTGGCTCTCGGTACTAGGGTTTTCGGGAATGAAGGAATAAATAGGCTAAGGGGCAGCGTCGGGGGAGCCAGGGGGCTCCCTCCCCACATCACGGCGCGGCAGTGGGGCCCCCTGTGCCACCCTATGGGGTGGGCCCCCTGCCGGCCTTCCTCGACTCCTCTTCGGACTTCTGGAACACTCCGTGGAAAATAGGGCCGTGGGCTTTTGTTTTGTCCAATTCCGAGAATATTTGTAAAACAACTTTTCTGAAATAAAAAATAGCAGAAAACAGGAACTGGCACTATGGCATCTTGTTAATAGGTTATTCCCAGAAAATGCATAAAAACATTATAAAGTGTGAATAAAACATGTAGGTATTGTCATAAAACTAGCATGGAACATAAGAAATTATAGATACGTTGGAGACGTATCAAGCATCCCCAAGCTTAGTTCCTACTCGCCCTCGAGTAGGTAAATGATAAAAAGAATAATTTCTGAAGTGACATGCTACCAACTGATACGTCCAAAACGTATCTACTTTCCCGAACACTTTTACTATTGTTTTGCCTCTAATTTGTGTATTTTGGATGCAACTAACACGGACTAACGCTGTTTTCAGCAGAACTGTTCTGGTGTCTCGTTTTTGTGCAGAAATCCAACTTTCGGGAAAATCCTCGGAATTTATGCAGAAGGCCCTATTTTCCCAGAAAACTGACGGAGCCAGAAGGACAAGTCAGGTGGAGGCCCGAGGGCCCCACACCATAGGGCGGCGCGACCCAGGGGGGGCCCGCGCAGCCATGTGGTGTGGCCCCCTCGGCCGGCCTCCGACGCCCTCCTTCGGACTATTTATCGGCCTCGACCTAAAAACGCACGGGGAGAAGTAGAAGTCGCCAGAAACCCTCCAGAACGCCGCCACATCGCGAAACTCCGTCGCGGGAGCCAGAAGTCTCCGTTCTGGCACTCCGCCGGGACGGGGAATTGGAGGAGATCATCGCCGCCATCATCACCTATAAGTTGGTAAGACCAACCATGTTCCATCATGGCTTGTACATCAACCAGCCATGTTTCCCCCATCCATGTGTGAGTAATTCCCCCGCTGTAGGCCGAAGGGGATGGTAGGGATTGGATGAGATTGGTCATGTAATAGCATAAGATTGTTAGGGCATAGTGCCTAGTGTCCGTAATTGGTACTTTGATGATATTGTTGCAACTTGTTATGCTTAATGCTTGTCACTAGGGCCCGAGTGCCATGATCTCAGATCTGAACATGTTATTGTTTCATCATGATATTCATTGTTTATGGTCTTACCTATAAGTTGTATACACATGTCGTTGTCCGGAACCGATGGCCCCGAAGTGACAGAAATCGGGACAACCGGAGGGAATGGTAGCGATGTGAGGATCACATGTGTTCACGGAGTGTTAATGCTTTGCTCCGGTACTCTATTAAAAGGAGTACCTTAATATCCAGTAGTTTCCCTTGAGGCCCGGCTGCCACCGGCTGGTAGGACAAAAGATGTTGTGCAAGTTTCTCATTGCGAGCACGCACGACTATATATGGAACACATGCCTATTGATTGCTTTGTACTTGGACACCGTTTTATTATTATCTGCAAATGCCCTGCTATGATTGTTACATGAGTTTCTCTCATCCATGCAACGCCCGTCATCCGTCCCCGTGCCTACAGTATTTTAATCCTGCTGTTTACTAAAATCACTACTGCTGTCTCTGTTACTCTGCTGCTGTTATTTCACTACTGCTACTGCTATAAAACTGTTACTACTGATAAACTCTTGCGAGCAAGTCTGTTTCCAGGTGCAGCTGAATTGACAACTCCACTGTTAAGGCTTCCAAGTGTTCTTTGTCTCCCCTTGTGCCGAATCAATAAATTGGGTTTTACTTCCCTCGAAGACTGTTGCGATCCCCTATACTTGTGGGTTATCAAGACTATTTTCTGGCGCCGTTGCCGGGGAGCATAGCTTTATTTGGAAGTTCACTTGGATTAATATTGTTCACTGCAAATTCTCCATCATGGGTAAACCTCGCGATACTAAGGTCGCCATATTACCATCCACTACAAGAAAAGGTACAATTCTGAATACCTCCGCTACACTTGATTCACCATCTATGATTGATAAACTTGTTTCACCGCCACATGCTTCACATGCGGGTACTTCTGCTGAATCTGAAAACTCTCATAATATTGATAATATTTCTGCTGTGCTTGATGATAGTGGTTCATTGGGATCCTTTCTAGATGCTACGATTGCTAGGTCTAGACAAATTGAAAATACTAAAACTCCTAATGCTTCTACACCTGTTAATTCACCTGAACTTGATTATTTTAGTGATGATCCTGATGAAGATTATGTGGAGCTTATTGATGATTTTATTGAAAAATGCAATGCTACTACTGATGCAAGAAAAATTAAAAAGTTGCTGGCAGAACATGCTGTTAGATATAAACTGTCTCCTGATCCAAAATTTGCCACATCTCCTATAAATATTAAGGATAAAGATTATGATTTTTCTCTTGATCTATCTCATATAGCTATTGTTGAGAAAACACCCTTTTGTGGTACTGAAAAAGAAAGTGCTGTTGAACACATGATTGAGTTATCTACTCTAAGTAGCTTGTTTTCTGATGATGTCAAGATGCGTACTTACTTTGTTGCTAAAATCTTTCCATTCTCATTAAAGGATGACGCTAAAACTTGGTATAATAGTTTGCCACCTAATTCTATTAAAAGTCCAAAAGAATTGCTTGATGTTTTCTTCCGCAAATACTTTCCTGCTAGTGCTCAACATATAGCTTTGCAGAGAATTTATAATTTTAACCAGGAAGATGGAGAGAAATTGCCTGAGGCTTGGGCGAGATTTTGCTCTCTTATTAGAGCTCGGCCTGACCATGATTTGGAAAAGCATGATTTACTTGATATATTTTATAGTGGACTAACCATTGAGTCTAGGGCATACCTGGATAGCTGTGCTGGTTGTGTTTTCAGGAAAAGAACTCCGGATGACGCTGAAGAATTATTGGCTAAAATAGGCCGGAATCATGATGATTGGACTACGCCTGAACCAAATCCAACGCCAATATTGAAGAAGAGGGGTATGATTAAATTAAATGATGAAGATATGAGGGAAGCCAAGAAGTCTCTCAAGGAGAAAGGTATTAAATCTGAAGATGTGAAGAATCTTCCTCCCATAGAAGATGTATGTGAGATAATTCCCCCTTCATCCATGATTGAGGTAAACTCCCTTCAACGCTTTACTAGGGAAGATATTCCGTATTCGAAACCTCCTGCACAATGCTTAGATGAGTTTGATAATTATATTGTTAAGCAAGAAAATTTTAATATGAGAGTGGAGAATCATTTAATGGAAAATTCTCGAGCTATTAGTGAATTGCATGATATTGTAGAGAGAACCTCCAATGATGTTAAGATGTTTGTTAAACATTTTCATATGATTCAAACTCAAATTGATCAACTCACTAAAGTGCAAAATGACTTGTTAGGGAATAATTCTAAAGAGAAACATGCTTATGAAGTAACAACTAGAGGTGGTGTCTCTACCCAGGATCCTCTATATCCTGAAGGGCATCCCAAAAGAATTGAACAAGATTCTCAACACATTGAACCTAGTGCTCATTCTAAGAAGAAAAAGAAGAAGAAACATAAAAATGTTGTAGAATCCTCTGAACCTGCTAATGATCCTAATAGTATTTCTATTTCTGATGCTGAAACTGAAAGTGGTAATGAACATGATAAAGATAATGATAAGAATGATACTCCTGATAAAGAAGAGGTTGAAGAAGAACCTGAAAAGCATGCTAAAAATAAAAAGTAAACTAAAGAAGATTTTATTGCTGAGAAACATGGTAATGAAAGAGAACCTTGGGTGCAAAAGCAAATGCCTTTTCCTGCTAAGAAACTAAAATCAAAGGAAGAAGAACACTATAATAAATTTTGCGATTGGATGAAACCTTTATTCTTGCAAATCCCTTTGACTGATGCTATTAAATTGCCTCCTTATTCAAAGTATATGAAAGACATTGTTACTAACAAAAGGAAAATCCCCAATGAGGAAATTTCCACTATGCTTGCTAATTACTCTTTCAATGGCAAAGTGCCAAAGAAGTTGGGCGACCCAGGTATACCTACTATTCCTTGTTCTATTAAGAATAATTATGTTAAAACTGCTCTATGTGACTTGGGAGCCGGTGTTAGTGTTATGCCTTTTTCTCTTTATAAGAGACTTTATTTAGATAAGTTGATACCAACTGATATATCTTTGCAAATGGCTGATAAATCTACTGCTATTCCTGTTGGTATATGTGAGAATGTTCCTGTTCAAGTTACTACCAACTGCTTGATATTAACTGATTTTGTTGTGTTGGAAATGCCTGAAGATGATAATATGTCTATTATTCTTGGGAGACCTTTTCTTAACACCGCAGGGGCTGTTATTGATTGCAATAAAGGAAAGGTTACTTTTAATGTTGATGATAAAGAGCATACCATTTATTTCCCCAAGAAGATTGATAAAGTATGTGGAGTCAATACTATTTTTAATGTGAGAACTATCAATGTGGGAACTATTGATTGTCCTATATATGAGCCTAAAGAAGAATATCAAACTCTCGTGATTGGATCCATATCAATACAATTCAAGGTAACATGATTGATTTGAGGTTTATTTCTTCTTATGCTATGTAAATTTATTTGGTGGCAAGACTTGATCAACCTTGTTAATAAATACTTTTTATATGCATAGAGGAGGTAAACAACATCTCTTTCTTCCTCCACTTTCCCAAGTTGCTGTAGCACTTTTAATTTGCAAAGTTCCTTAGTTAATTGGAGATTTCAAAAAAATTCCTGGCCAGTAATAATAAATTAAATACCCAGAAATGTGCATTTTTCAAAGTTTTCAAAAATTCACAAAAATTATACCGTTGGTCCTATTTTTCGACGAGGCACCTGGGAGCACCAGAGGATGACCTGTGGGGCACCAGAGGGTGCCACACCACAGGCCGGCGCGGCCAAGGAGGGGGGCGCGCCACCCTGTGGTGTGGGCCCCTCCTTGCCCCAGTACTTCATCTCTTTCTCCCAGCATCTTCTCTCTCCCAAAAAAACTCGTACCAGGTTCCTCTCACTCGCGTTTTTGCTCAAGAGCTCCAGATTTCTCGATCTTTTTGTTCAGCCCAAATTTCTTGCTGAAATTTGGCACATTTGCTCCTTGGTATGTGACTCCTCCACCCATCCAAGTAGAATTTTGTTTGGTTGAGTATATCTTGAATATTTTGCTGCTGTAGGTAACATGTTTAGTGAGCTTGCATGCTTGTTCTAAGTGGTAGAAACTAGTTTTGATGCATGATTAGTACTCTAGCAAGTTCCTATAGTAGTTCCCCTTGATTATATGTCACCAAATCAAATTTTTATATTGTTTGTTGAAAATTTCTGAAAATGGAGTGGAATAGATATCAATTGAACCAACAAGAATTGGAAGTCCAACAAGTTATGAGAGTCAATCGTGAAGAGGGAGTATACCCCTCTTACTACCCGTGCGCGGATTTCATGAGAAGCGCGGGAATATTTGAAGATGTTCAAAGTCTAATTTCTCGTGCAGGGCTGAGTGACTTTGTTGAAGGAGAGCCAAGACAATATGCAAAATTAACTATGTCTTTTGTGCAGGACTTTAAGTTCAATTGGTCGCGATCTAACCCCACGGTCCAGTATAAAATTTACAATAAAGCTGTCAACTTGCCATTTAGTGATTTTTGTGCAGCAATTAGAGTACTGCAATGGGGATCATGCGAGAAGATAAGGGGATCGCCGCAAGAACTCTTAGACCTCTTCAAGATGATTTGCTATGGAAGGAGTTTCTCAGGGGATAGTGGTAAAATCACTAGCATTCAGCTCCCGGCTATCCGCTACTTTGCCTATTTCATTACTAAATGCGTTCTTGCTAAAAAGATCGGTGGTAAACTTTCTATCCCGGATTTAGCTTTTCTAGCTGCGGCACTGCAAGGTAGTAGGACTTATAATTTGGGGGCATTGATAGCTTATAGACTTGCTACTAACCGTGAGAAAGGTGGAATTTGTGGAGGTCTCATCGCCTCTCGTTTACTAGCTTTTCATAATGTAGAACCTCATCATTTTGATATTCCATTCCCCATAGAAAAACTTGACATAGCCTCTATGATTAAACATGAATTTGTTTCTGACTCCTCCAACTTGGGTAACCTGTTTTACAAGATGACATTTTATAAGAAAGTCTGGAGAATAACTAAGAAAACTGAGAAACTAGTAAAATTGCCTGCGCCTGTTTTGTCTAACCTTGATTCCAGGGGAGATTGGTCGGTCACAGAAGGTGCACTGGATGCACACATAGAGGGAGGAGGCCAACATGCAAGAGACGACACGGAGGTCGAGGAGCACCTCGACTCATCATCCGATGCAGCAAGTTCCTCGTATCAACATGGTGGACATGTGGAGCCTCCACGCTTTTCTTCTGCACAGGAACTTTACTATGACTACTCCATGAATTATCCACCGGCGCGAAACAGCGACCCTCGTTGGGGTTGAACTCCACTTAGGCCAAAAGCCTAAGCTTGGGGGGAGGTATACCGGCATCACTCATTCTTTGCATATTATGATTGCTGGATACTTGTACATATTTGTTTTGTTCGTTTGAGTGGTTTTCTAATGAGAGGGAGATGATATTTGGGGAAGTGCTGCCTGAAAACAGATTCTGGACTGTTACTAGAAAAATTCGTGCGCACAGCCAGAACGTTATTTTGAGCTGCCAATTTTTTTGCAAGTTCCCCAGGTTGTTATCTAACTTTCATTAGTTGAACACTTTTCGAGCTGAGCAACGTAAGATTTTTGTAAAAATCGATTTCTGTACTGCTGTCAGGTTTTGGCAGATTTCTGTCATCTCGCTTTTCTGTGTTTCTTTTAGTTTGTTATTTCTTGTTTTTGCTTTGTTTCTTTCCCAAAACACAAAAAGACCAAAAATATTTCTGTTGTTTCTCTTCACCATTTGTTTGCTTTGGTTTCTTGCATTTGTTTCGCTTTATTTGCTATTGCCAGTTTGCTATAAGAAAACCCAAAAAGATTTTGCTTTGTTTGTTTGTTTCCTCTTGTTCTTGTTCTCAAATTCGAAAACACCAAAAATATTTGCTGTTCTTCTTTGGTTTTGTAAAGTTCTTTATGAGTTCAATGGTGTTCGGTGGCTGGAGCGTGGTTTTCATTTCATATTATCCAAGCTACACAAGTGAAAAGGCAATAATGACGATCTACGACAATCTGATTGTGGTGAGAGGCTGGTATGAACTCTATTTGTTTTCATTTTTGTACATATACTCATCCATGTGAGCATGCTTAGTTGGTTCATGTGAGGTATATGTTATTTGAGAAAGTCTAGTAGTTCATGATCTCTCATGTTTAGCTCCAATTTATTAATATGAGTAGCATGTCATGGATGTTTGCTTGCATTGTTCTATTCATAAGTAAGTATGGCATTGTGGTATCCTCCTCTGAATAATTCATTTATATCGACTTGGCACATGCTCACGCATGCATATGACTGAACCAAAGTCAATTAAGCCTCGATGATTTATATTGCTTCAGAGTTCTTGTATCACTTTTATGCCTCCGTTAATTTATTTTGCCGCAAGCATGATTATGACAGTTACTGCTCTCTTGATTTGTCGCTCCCTAGTCTATTGCTAGCATTCACTTGTACTGAACGGGAACGCTGCTCGTGCTTCCAAACACATGAAAACCAAGTTATTCCAGAGTGTCCACCATAAATACCTATGCATGGCATTTCAAACCATTCCAAGTAAATTCTCATGCGCTACCTTTAAAACCTTCAAAATGCTTCTCAATTTGTGTTTATGTTTCATAGCTCATGAGGAAGTATGTGGTGTTTAGCTTTCAACCTTGTCATTTACTTTTGACGGACTCTCATATGGACTAGTGGCACATCCGCTTATCCAATAATTTTGCAAAAGAGCTGGCAATGGGATTCCCAGTCCCGAATTAATTAACTTAAATAGACACTCCTCCATGGTTTGTGATTGTTGGACGGCACCCGAAGGATTCGGTTAGCCATGGCTTGTGTAAGCAAAGGTTGGGGGGGAGTGTCATCATCATAATAAAACTAAAATAAAAAGGCACTCCTTCATGGTATGAGATTGTTGGCAGGCACCCGAGGATTCGGTTAGCCATGGTTTGTGTAAGAAAGGTTGGAAGGAGTGCCAAATAAATATGCAATAATTCATGGGAGCCGCTCTTGAAAGTCCGGTTGGCGAGGTAGTTGGTGTACCCATTACCATTCGTTGACAACAACAAACACCTCTCAAAATAATTTTACTCCTGTCTTTATAAAAATGAAAAGCTCTAGCGCATGTTAATCCCTGCTTCCCTCTGCGAAGGGTCAATCTTTTACTTTTATGTTGTGTCTCCATTATTTCTTTGAGCACTATCTTGAGAGCACAACTGTCATTCTTAGTATAATATGCTTGTCTCAAAATATGATTGATTGTGGTATAACTTTGATGCATTTATCTTTTGACAATCACTACTTCTAGTCTTTCTATGAACTCCAGAGGTGCTTGGGCATTTATGTTTTGCCAATCAAATACAGGCAAGCGAGATACCACTTTATCATACTCTCTTATGAACATTACAATCTTGCTTATATACATGATTCATGATGCTTATTATTAATTGTTGGTACCTCTTCATGATTGACATAGCTGTTAGATGATCTTATTTGCATGTGTCTCATCATGAACTGCTTAAGTATTAGCCATAGCATGAGAATATATACATCATATGAGCAAATGTGTTCGTGAAAGTTCTTTTATCGCTCAGTTGTTAACTGAATTGCTTGAGGACAAGCAATAAGCTAAGCTTGGGGGGAGTTGATACGTCCAAAACGTATCTACTTTCCCGAACACTTTTGCTATTGTTTTGCCTCTAATTTGTGTATTTTGGATGCAACTAACACGGACTAACGCTGTTTTCAGCAGAACTATTCTGGTGTCTCGTTTTTGTGCAGAAATCCAACTTTTGGGAAAATCCTCGGAATTTATGCAGAAGGCCCTATTTTCCCAGAAAACTGACGGAGCCAGAAGGACAAGTCAGGTGGAGGCCCGAGGGCCCCACACCATAGGGCGGCGCGGCCCAGGGGGGGCCGCGCGGCCATTTGGTGTGGCCCCCTCGGCCGGCCTCCGACGCCCTCCTTCGGACTATTTATCGGCCTCGACCTAAAAACGCACGGGGAGAAGTAGAAGTCGCCAGAAACCCTCCAGAACGCCGCCACATCGCGAAACTCCGTCGCGGGAGCCAGAAGTCTCCGTTCTGGCACTCCGCCGGGACGGGGAATTGGAGGAGATCATCGCCGCCATCACCGCCAACGCCTCTACATCAACCAGCCATGTTTCCCCCATCCATGTGTGAGTAATTCCCCCGCTGTAGGCCGAAGGGGATGGTAGGGATTGGATGAGATTGGTCATGTAATAGCATAAGATTGTTAGGGCATAGTGCCTAGTGTCCGTAATTGGTACTTTGATGATATTGTTGCAACTTGTTATGCTTAATGCTTGTCACTAGGGCCCGAGTGCCATGATCTCAGATCTGAACATGTTATTGTTTCATCATGATATTCATTGTTTATGGTCTTACCTATAAGTTGTATACACATGTCGCTGTCCGGAACCGATGGCCCCGAAGTGACAGAAATCGGGACAACCGGAGGGAATGGTAGCGATGTGAGGATCACATGTGTTCACGGAGTGTTAATGCTTTGCTCCGGTACTCTATTAAAAGGAGTACCTTAATATCCAGTAGTTTCCCTTGAGGCCCGGCTGCCACCGGCTGGTAGGACAAAAGATGTTGTGCAAGTTTCTCATTGCGAGCACGCACGACTATATATGGAACACATGCCTATTGATTGCTTTGTACTTGGACACCATTTTATTATTATCTGCAAATGCCCTGCTATGATTGTTACATGAGTTTCTCTCATCCATGCAACGCCCGTCATCCGTCCCCGTGCCTACAGTATTTTAATCCTGCTGTTTACTAAAATCACTACTGCTGTCTCTGTTACTCTGCTGTTATTTCACTACTCTTTGCTATAAAGCTGATTCTCGATAAACTCTTGCGAGCAAGTCTGTTTCCAGGTGCAGCTGAATTGACAACTCCGCTGTTAAGGCTTCCAAGTGTTCTTTGTCTCCCCTTGTGTCGAATCAATAAATTGGGTTTTACTTCCCTCGAAGACTGTTGCGATCCCCTATACTTGTGGGTCATCACCAACATAATCTTGATCAATACTATTGTAAAGCATATGAGATGAATGAAGTGACTCAAAGCAATGGTCTATAGTTTGCTAACAAAAAGATAATGACTAAACAACTGAATCATATAGCAAAAACTTTTCATGAATAGTACTTTCAAGACAAGCATCAAAAAGTCTTGCATAAGAATTAACTCATAAAGCAATAGATTTTTAATAAAAGGTTTTGAAGCAACACAAAGGAAGATTTAAGTTTCAGCAATTGCCTTCAACTTTCAACATGCATATCTTATGCATAATTGTCAACACAAAGTAATATAATAAGTACAATAAGCAAGCATGTTAGAATCAATGCACACAGTTGATACAAGTGTTTGCTTCTAAGATAGAAAGAAGTAGGTAAACTGAATCAACATAAAGTAAAAGAAAGGCCCTTCGCAGAGGGAAGCAGGGATTAAATCATGTGCTAGAGCTTTTTAGGTTTTGAAATCATACAGAGAGCATAAAAATAAAGTTTTGAGAGGTGTTTGTTGTTGTCAACGAATGGTAGTGGGCACTCTAACCCCCTTGTCAAACAGACTTTCAAAGAGCGGCTCCCATGAAGGACGTTATCTCTACCAACAAGGTAGATCATCCCTCTTCTCTTTTGTTTACTCATGTATTTTAGTTTTATTTATAGATGACACTCCTCCCAACCTTTTGCTTTCACAAGCCATGGCTAACCGAATCCTCGGGTGCCTTCCAACATTTCACATACCATGGAGGAGTGTCCATTGCAAAATTAAGTTGCTTACTCATAAATCAGGCCAAAACATGTGAAGAGAATTATTAATGAAAGTTAATTAATTGGGGCTGGGCACCCCGTTGCCAGCTATTTTTGCAAACTTATTGGATAAGCGGATGTATATGCCACTAGTCCATCGGTGAAAATCTTCCCAACAAGATTGAAAGATAAAAAACCACATACTTCCTCATGAGCTATAAAACATTGACACAAATAAAGAGTAATAAAGTTTTGAATTGTTTAAAGGTAGCACATGAAGTATTTACTTGGAATGGCAAAAAAATACCACATAGTAGGTAGTTATGGTGGAAACAAATGGCATAGGTTTTGGCTCAAGGTTTTGGATGCACGAGAAGCATTCCCTCTCAGTACAAGGCTTTGGCTCGCAAGGTTGTTTGAAGAAAACACAAGTATAAACCGGTACAGCAAAACTTACATAAGAACATATTGCAAGCATTATAAGACTCTACACTGTCTTTCCTTGTTGCACAAACACTTTTAACAGAAAATATCTAGACCTTAGAGAGACCAATCATGCAAACCAAATTTCAACAAGCACTACGGTAGTTCTCCACTAATAGGTTTAAACTACATGATGCAAGAGCTTAAACATGATCTACTTGAGAGCTCAAACAATTTCCAAGTATGAAATTATTCAAGACAGTATACCAACTACCACATGAAGCATTTTCTGTTTCCAACCAAATAGCAATAAGTGTTGCGGCTTTCAGCTTTCGCCATGAACATTAAAAGTAAAACGAAGAACACCAGTGTTCAAATGAAAAAGCGGAGCGTGTCTCTCTCCCACACAAGCATGTTAGGATCCGATTTATTCAGAAAACTAAGATAACAAAACGAAAATAAAAGCACACGGACGTTCCAAGTAAAGCACATAAGATGTGACAGAATTAAAATATAGTTTCACTAGAGGTGACCTGATAAGTTGTTGATGAAGAAGGGGATGCCTTGGGCATCCCCAAGCTTAGACGCTTGAGTCTTCTCGAAATATGCAGGGATGAACCACGGGGGCATCCCCAAGCTTAGACTTTTCACTCTTCTTGATCATATTATATCATCCTCCTCTCTTGATCCTTGAAAACTTCCTTCACACCAAACTCAAAGCAATCTCATTAGAGGGTTAGTGCATAATCAAAATTCACATGTTCAGCAAGGACACAATCATTCCTAACACTTCTGGACATTACCCAAGGCTACTGAAATTTAATGGAGCAAAGAAATTCACTCAAACACAGTAAAAGAGGCAATGCGAAATAAAAGGCAGAATCTGTCAAAAACAGAATAGTCCGTAAATATGAATTTTTTCGAGGCAATTAACATGCTCAGATGGAAAAGCTCCAGTAGAACGAAAGTTGCGTACATATCTGAGTATTACTCATGAATTTTTTCAGGATTTTTAGATTTTTCTACAGAGAGAAAAACTCAAAACCATGACAGCTAAAAACTGTTTCTGCGCAGAAATCCAAATCTAGTATCAACTTTCTATTAAAGACTTTACTTGGAACAACAATGCAATAAAATAAAGATACACAGGTATTGCTACAGTAGTAACAAGCATCTTGACTCAAATATAAAACAAAATTGCAGAAATAAAATAATGGGTTGTCTCCCATAAGCGCTTTTCTTTAACGTCTTTCAGCTAGGCGCAGAAAGTGAAAATCAAGTAACATCAAGAGAAGAAGCATCAACATCATAATTTGTTCTAATAATAGAATCAAAAGGAATCTTCATTCTCTTTTTAGGGAAGTGTTTGATACGTCCAAAATGTATCTACTTTCCCGAACACTTTTGCTATTGTTTTGCCTCTAATTTGTGTATTTTGGATACAACTAACACGGACTAACGCTGTTTTCAGCAGAACTGCTCTGGTGTCTCATTTTTGTGCAGAAATCCAACTTTCGGGAAAAACCTCGGAATTTATGCAGAAGGCCCTATTTTCCCAGGAAACTAACGGAGCCAGAAGGGGAATTGAAGTGGAGGCCCGAGGGCCCCACACCATAGGGCGGCGCGGCCCAGGGGGGGCCCGCGCGGCCCTGTGGTGTGGCCCCCTCGGCCGGCCTCCGACGCCCTCCTTCGGACTACTTATTCGCCTCGACCTAAAAACACCAGGAGAGAAGTGGAAGTCGCGAGAAATCCTCCAGAACGCCGCCACATCGCGAAACTCCGTCGCGGGAGCCAGAAGTCTCCGTTCTGGCACTCCGCCGGGACGGGGAATTGGAGGAGATCATCGCCACCATCACCGCCAACGCCTCTACATCAACCAGCCATGTTTCCCCCATCCATGTGTGAGTAATTCCCCCGCTGTAGGCCGAAGGGGATGGTAGGGATTGGATGAGATTGGTCATGTAATAGCATAAGATTGTTAGGGCATAGTGCCTAGTGTCCGTTATTGGTACTTTGATGATATTGTTGCAACTTGTTATGCTTAATGCTTGTCACTAGGGCCCGAGTGCCATGATCTCAGATCTGAACATGTTATTGTTTCATGAAGATAATCATTGTTTATGGTCTTACCTATAAGTTGTATACACATGTCGCTGTCCGGAACCAATGGCCCCGAAGTGACAAGAATTGGGACAACCGGAGGGGATGGTAGCGATGTGAGGATCACATGTGTTCACGGAGTGTTAATGCTTTGCTCCGGTACTTTATTAAAAGGAGTACCTTAATATCCAGTAGTTTCCCTTGAGGCCCGGCTGCCACCGGCTGGTAGGACAAAAGATGTTGTGCAAGTTTCTCATTGCGAGCACGCACGACTATATATGGAACACATGCCTATTGATTGCTTTGTACTTGGACACCGTTTTATTATTATCTGCAAATGCCCTGCTATGATTGTTACATGAGTTTCTCTCATCCATGCAACGCCCGTCATCCGTCCCCGTGCCTACAGTATTTTAATCTTGCTGTTTACTATAATCACTACTGCTGTCTCTCATTACTCTGCTGTTATTTCACTATCGCTATCGCTATAAAATCTGTTACTACGATAAACTCTTGCGAGCAAGTCTGTTTCCAGTGCAACTGAATTGACAACTCCGTTGTTAAGGCTTCCAAGTGTTCTTTGTCTCCCCTTGTGTCGAATCAATAAATTGGGTTTTACTTCCCTCGAAGACTGTTGCGATCCCCTATACTTGTGGGTCATCAAGACTATTTTCTGGCGCCGTTGCCGGGGAGCATAGCTTTATTTGGAAGCTCACTTGGATTAATATTGTTCGCTGCAAATTCTCCATCATGGGTAAACCTCGCGATACTAAGATCGCCATATTACCATCTACTACAAGAAAAGGTACAATTCTGAATACCTCTGCTGCTCTTGATTCACCATCTGTGATTGATAAACTTGTTTCACCGCCACATGCTTCGCATGTGGGTACATCTGCTGAATCTGAACACTCTCATAATATTGATAATGTTTCTGCTGTGCTTGATGATAGTGGTTCATTGGGATCCTTTCTAGATGCTACAATTGCTAGGTCTAGACAAATTGAAAATACTGAAACTCCTAATGCTACTACACCTGTTAGTTCACCTGAACTTGATTATTTTAGTGATGATCCTGAGGAAGATTATGTGGAGCTTAATGATGATTTTATTGAAAAATGCAATGCTACTACTGATGCAAGAAAAATTAAAAAGTTGCTTGCAGAACATGCTGTTAGATATAAACTGTCTCCTGATCCTAAGTTTGCCACATCTCCTATAAACATTAGGGATAAAGATTATGATTTTTCTCTTGATCTATCTCATATAGCTATTGTTGAGAAAACACCCTTTTGTGGTACTGAAAAAGAAAGTGCTGTTGAACACATGACTGAGCTATCTACTCTTAGTAGCTTGTTTTCTGATGATGTTAAGATGCGTACTTACTTTGTTGCTAAAATATTTCCATTCTCATTAAAGGATGACGCTAAAACTTGGTATAATAATTTGCCACCTAATTCTATTAAAAGTCCGAAAGAATTGCTTGATGTTTTCTTCCGCAAATACTTTCTTGCTAGTGCTCAACATATTGCTTTGCAGAGAATTTATAATTTTAATCAGGAAGATGAAGAGAAATTGCCTGAGGCTTGGTCGAGATTCTGCTCTCTTATTAGAGCTCGACCTGAGCATGATTTGGAAAAGCATGATTTACTAGATATATTTTATAGTGGACTAACCATTGAGTCTAGGGCATACCTGGATAGTTGTGCTGGTTGTGTTTTCGGAAAAGAACTCAGGGCAATATTTGAAGAATTATTGGCTAAAATAAGCCGGAATCATGATGATTGGACTACACCTGAACTGACTCCAACTCCAATATTGAAGAAGCGGGGTTTAATTAAATTGAATGATGAAGATATGAGGGAAGCCAAGAAGTCTCTCAAGGAGAAAGGTATTAAATCTGAAGATGTGAAGAATCTACCTCCTATTGAAGATATATGTGAGATAATTCCCCCTTCATCCATGATTGAGGTAAACTCCCTTCAACGCTTTACTAGGGAAGATATTCCGTATTCGAAACCTCCTGCACAATGCTTAGATGAGTTTGATAATTATATTGTTAAGCAAGAAAATTTTAATATGAGAGTAGAGAATCATTTAATGGAAAATTCTCAAGCTATTAGTGAATTGCATGATATTGTGGAGAGAACCTCCAATGATGTTAAGATGCTTGTTAAACATTTTCAAATGATTCAAACTCAAATTGATCAACTCACTAAAGTGCAAAATGACTTGTTAGGGAATAATTCTAAAGAGAAACATGCTTATGAAGTAACAACTAGAGGCGGTGTCTCTACCCAGGATCCTCTATATCCTGAAGGGCATCCCAAAAGAATTGAACAAGATTCTCAACGCATTGAACCTAGTGCTCATTCTAGGAAGAAAAAGAAGAAGAAACATAAAAATGTTGTAGAATCCTCTGAACCTGTTAATGATCCTAATAGTATTTCTATTTCTGATGCTGAAACTGAAAGTGGTAATGAACATGATAATGATAATGATAATGTTAAGAATGATACTCCTGATAAAGAAGAGGTTGAAGAAGAACCTGAAAAGCATGCTAAAAATAAAAAGTACACTAAAGAAGACTTTATTGCTGAGAAACATGGTAATGAAAGAGAACCTTGGGTGCAAAAGCAAATGCCTTTTCCTGCTAAGAAACTAAAATCAAAGGAAGAAGAACACTATAATAAATTTTGCGATTGGATGAAACCTTTATTCTTGCAAATCCCTTTGACTGATGCTATTAAATTGCCACCTTATTCAAAGTATATGAAAGATATTGTTACTAACAAAAGGAAAATCCCCAATGAGGAAATTTCCACTATGCTTGCTAATTACTCTTTCAATGGCAAAATTCCAAAGAAGTTGGGCGACCCAGGTATACCTACTATTCCTTGTTCTATCAAGAATAATTATGTTAAAACTGCTCTATGTGACTTGGGAGCCGGTGTTAGTGTTATGCCTTTTTCTCTTTATAAGAGACTTTACTTAGATAAGTTGATACCTACTGATATATCTTTGCAAATGGCTGATAAATCTACTGCTATTCCTGTTGGTATATGTGAGAATGTTCCTGTTCAAGTTACTACTAACTGCTTAATATTAACTGATTTTGTTGTGTTGGAAATGCCTGAAGATGATAATATGTCTATTATTCTTGGGAGACCTTTTCTTAACACCGCAGGGGCTGTTATTGATTGCAATAAAGGAAAGGTTACTTTCAATGTTGATGATAGGGAGCATACCGTTTATTTCCCCAAGAGGATTGAGAAAGCGTGTGGAGTTAATACTATTTCTAATGTGAGAACTATCAAAGTGGGAACTATTGATTGTCCTATATATGAGCCTAAGGAAGAATATCAAACTCTCGTGATTGGATCCATATCAATACAATTCAAGGTAACATGATTGATTTGAGGTTTATTTCTTCTTATGCTATGTAAAATTTATTTGGTGACAAGACTTGATCAACCTTGTTAACGAATACCTTTTATATGCATAAAGGAGGTAAACAACATATCTTTCTTCCTCCACTTGCTCTAGTTGCTGTAGCACTTTTAATTTGCAAAGTTCTTGAGTTATTCGAAGATTTCAAAAATTATTCCTGGCCAGTAATAATAAACTAAATACCCAGAAATGTGCGTTTTTCAAAGTTTTCAAAAATTCACAAAAATTATACCGTTGGTCCTATTTTTCCACGAGGCACCTGGGAGCACCAGAGGATGACCTGTGGGGCACCAGAGGGCGCCAGACCACAGGCCGGCGCGGCCAAGGAGGTGGCCGCGCCACCATGTGGTGTGGGTCCCCCTCTGCCCCACTTTGCCATCTCTTCCTCCCAGACTCTTCTCTCTCCCGAAAAAATCGACACCAAGTTCCTCTCACTCGCGTCTTTGCTCCGTAGCTCCAGATTTTCGATCTCTTTGCTCAGCCCAGATTTACATGCTGAAATTTGGCACATTTGCTTTTCGGTATGTGACTCCTCCACCTATCCAAGTAGAATTTTGTTTGGTTGAGTATATCTTGAATATTTTGCTGCTGTAGGTAACATGTTTAGTGAGCTTGCATGCTTGTTCTAAGTGGTAGAAACTAGTTTTGATGCATGATTAGTACTCTAGCAAGTTCCTATGGTAGTTTCCCTCAATTATATGTCACCAAACCAAATTTTTATGTCATTTGTTGAAAATTTCAGAGAAGCTATGAAGAAGTTTAGCTTTGGGGAGTTGTTCAAGAAGGGGACAACCAGCACCGGGAGGCCTTCTAGGGCCGCCACCCGGATTAGGCAATCATACAATGAAGACATCCTCGCGCCTAGTTTCGCGCACAAGAGGACAACGGTCCCCCTAATGCTTCTACTTTTCCATGTTATGATTTTCTAAGGAATGCAGGGATACTGGAGGATTTCTTAACCCTTGTCAACAGGGCAGGGTTAACCACTTATATGGGCGATGAAAGGGAGCAATACTACTTGCTCACCAAAATCTTCGTCGAGAGTTTCCAGTTCAACAACAAACACTATGAGCCAACAGTTGCGTTCAGGATTTATGGTAATACTGTGACTATGCCATTGAAGGATTTTTGTTGTGCCCTGGATATTGCCCCTGTAGGTACAGCAAGTAGGATTGATGACAACCCCCGGGACTTGCTGGAGCTCTACCGTGGAATCACCGATGATGATTGTCGCACCATTCAGCGGGGCAAGATAAGAAACATTCAACTCCCCGCCATTAAATATTTTGCATACTACATTGCTACTAGCATTCTTGGTAGGGAGAACACTAGTAATATCTCTAGCTACCATCTTGCTTTCCTGAATATTGCACTTACTGGTCATACATCTTATCACCTTGGTGCTCTTATTGCTCGCCGCCTGACTACCAGGGGGCCTATTTTTGGAGGAACTATTGCGCTGCGTGTTTTAACTTTTCTTAATCTTCCTATTGATCCTAATGATGTGCCATTGGCCCCTAGGAGACTCGATATTACTGCTATGAAGAGTCATCATTTTGTTACTACTGACTCTACTTTAGATAGTATGGTGTATAGAATGTTGTTTTCTGACGGGGAGGAGAAGGAAATCCCTCTTCCCCAACCTGGTTTGTTGAGTATTGACAGGCAGTCATGGTCGTGCACTAAGGAGGAGGTGGATGAACATTTGAAGATAAAAGACTTCCACCAGCAACATGACTCCGAGGACGTCGGGACCTCCTACGACCACACCGTCACATATCCGGGTGCTTCTTCTAGCACATACCCGGAATACGACCCATCTTCATATTACGGAGACACTACCTCATGGGATCGATGGGATTAAACTCCACTTAGGCCAAAAGCCTAAGCTTGGGGGGAGGTATACCGGCATCACTAATTCTTTGCATATTATGGTTGCTGGATACTTGTACATACTTGTTTTGTTCGTTTGAGTGGTTTTCTAATGAGAGGAGGATGATATTTGGGGAAATGCTGCCTGAAAACAGATTCTGGAACGTTACTGTAAAAATCGTCAAAAATAGCCAGAGCGTCATTTTGAGCTGCCAATTTTTGTGCAGGTTCCCCAGGTTGTTATCTAACTTTCATTAGTTGAACACTTTTCGATCTGAGCAACGTAAGATTTTTGTTAAAATCGATTTCTGTACTGCTGTCAGGTTTTGGCAGATTTCTGCCATCTCGCTTTTCTGTGTTTCTTTTAGTTTGCTATTTCTTGTTTTGCTTTGTTTCCTTCCCAAAACACAAAAAGACCAAAAATATTTCTGTTGTTTCTCTTCACCATTTGTTTGCTTTGGTTTCTTACATTTGTTTCGCTTTATTTGCTATTGCTAGTTTGCTATAAGAAAACCCAAAAAGATTTTGTTTTGTTTGTTTGTTTCCTCTTGTTCTTGTTCTTTAATTCGAAAACACCAAAAATATTTGCTGTTCTTCTTTGGTTTGTAAAGTTCTTTATGAGTTCAATGGTCTTCGGTGGCTGGAGCGTGGTTTTCATTTCATATTATCCAAGCTACACAAGTGAAAAGGCAATAATGACGATCTACGACAATTGGATTGTGGTGAGAGGCTGGTATGAACTCTATTTGTTTTCATTTTTGTACATATACTCATCCATGTGAGCATGCTTAGTTGGTTCATGTGAGGTATATGTTATTTGAGAAAGTCTAGTAGTTCATGATCTCTCATGTTTAACTCCAATCTATTAATATGAGTAGCATGTCATGGATGTTTGTTTGCATTGTTTTATTCATAAGTAAGTATGGCATTGTGGTATCCTCCTCTGAATAATTCATTTATATCGACTTGGCACATGCTCACGCATGCATATGACTGAACAAAAAGTCAATTAAACCTCGATGATCTATATTGCTTCAGAGTTCTTGTATCACTTTTATGCCTCCGTTAATTTATTTTGCCGCAAGCATGATTATGACGATTCTTTGCTCTCTTGATTTGTCGCTCCCTAGTCTATTGCTAGCCTTCACTTGTACTGAGCGGGAACGCTGCTCGTGCTTCCAAACACATGAAAACCAAGTTATTCCAGAGTGTCCACCATAAATACCTATGCATGGCATTTCAAACCATTCCAAGTAAATTCTCGTGCGCTACCTTTAAAACCTTCAAAATGCTTCTCAATTTGTGTTTATGTTTCATAGCTCATGAGGAAGTATGTGGTGTTTAGCTTTCAACCTTGTCATTTACTTTTGACGGACTCTCATATGGACTAGTGGCACATCCGCTTATCCAATAATTTTGCAAAAAGAGCTGGCAATGGGATTCCCAGTCCCAAATTAATTAACTTAAATAGACACTCCTCCATGGTTTGTGATTGTTGGACGGCACCCGAAGGATTCGGTTAGCCATGGCTTGTGTAAGCAAAGGTTGGGGGGAGTGTCATCATCATAATAAAACCAAAATAAAAAGGCACTCCTTCATGGTATGAGATTGTTGGCAGGCACCCGAGGATTCGGTTAGCCATGGTTTGTGAAAGAAAGGTTGGAAGGAGTGCCAAATAAATATGCAATAATTCATGGGAGCCGCTCTTGAAAGTCCGGTTGGCGAGGTAGTTAGTGTACCCATTACCATTCGTTGACAACAACAAACACCTCTCAAAATAATTTTACTCCTGTCTTTATAAAAATGAAAAGCTCTAGCGCAAGTTAATCCCTGCTTCCCTCTGCGAAGGGTCAATCTTTTACTTTTATGTTGTGTCTCCATTATTTCTTTGAGCACTATCTTGAGAGCACAACTGTCATTCTTAGTACAATATGCTTGTCTCAAAATATGATTGATTGTGGTATAACTTTGATGCATTTATCTTTTGACAATCACTACTTCTAGTCTTTCTATGAACTCCAGAGGTGCCCGGGCATTTATGTTTTGCCAATCAAATACAGGCAAGCGAGATACCACTTTATCATACTCTCTTATGAACATTGCAATCTTGCTTATATACATGATTCATGATGCTTCTTATTAATTGTTGGTACCTCTCCATGATTGACATAGCTGTTAGATGATTTTATTTGCATGTATCTCATTATGAACTGCTTAAGTATTAGCTATTGCATGAGAATATGTACATCATATGAGCAAATGTGTTCGTGAAAGTTCTTTTATCGCTCAGTTGTTAACTGAATTGCTTGAGGACAAGCAATAAGCTAAGCTTGGGGGGAGTTGATACGTCCAAAACGTATCTACTTTCCCGAACACTTTTGCTATTGTTTTGCCTCTAATTTGTGTATTTTGGATACAACTAACACGGACTAACGCTGTTTTCAGCAGAATTGCTCTGGTGTCTCGTTTTTGTGCAGAAATCCAACTTTCGGGAAAAACCTCGGAATTTATGCAGAAGGCCCTATTTTCCCAGGAAACTAACGGAGCCAGAAGGGGAATTGAAGTGGAGGCCCGAGGGCCCCACACCATAGGGCGGCGCGGCCCAGGGGGGGCCCGCGCGGCCCTGTGGTGTGGCCCCCTCGGCCGGCCTCCGACGCCCTCCTTCGGACTACTTATTCGCCTCGACCTAAAAACACCAGGAGAGAAGTGGAAGTCGCGAGAAACCCTCCAGAACGCCGCCACATCGCGAAACTCCGTCGCGGGAGCCAGAAGTCTCCGTTGTGGCACCCCGCCGGGACGGGGAATTGGAGGAGATCATCGCCACCATCACCGCCAACGCCTCTACATCAACCAGCCATGTTTCCCCCATCCATGTGTGAGTAATTCCCCCGCTGTAGGCCGAAGGGGATGGTAGGGATTGGATGAGATTGGTCATGTAATAGCATAAGATTGTTAGGGCATAGTGCCTAGTGTCCGTTATTGGTACTTTGATGATATTGTTGCAACTTGTTATGCTTAATGCTTGTCACTAGGGCCCGAGTGCCATGATCTCAGATCTGAACATGTTATTGTTTCATGAAGATAATCATTGTTTATGGTCTTACCTATAAGTTGTATACACATGTCGCTGTCCGGAACCAATGGCCCCGAAGTGACAAGAATTGGGACAACCGGAGGGGATGGTAGCGATGTGAGGATCACATGTGTTCACGGAGTGTTAATGCTTTGCTCCGGTACTTTATTAAAAGGAGTACCTTAATATCCAGTAGTTTCCCTTGAGGCCCGGCTGCCACCGGCTGGTAGGACAAAAGATGTTGTGCAAGTTTCTCATTGCGAGCACGCACGACTATATATGGAACACATGCCTATTGATTGCTTTGTACTTGGACACCGTTTTATTATTATCTGCAAATGCCCTGCTATGATTGTTACATGAGTTTCTCTCATCCATGCAACGCCCGTCATCCGTCCCCGTGCCTACAGTATTTTAATCTTGCTGTTTACTATAATCACTACTGCTGTCTCTGTTACTCTGCTGCTGTTATTTCACTACTGCTACTGCTATAAAACTGTTACTACTGATAAACTCTTGCGAGCAAGTCTGTTTCCAGGTGCAACTGAATTGACAACTCCGTTGTTAAGGCTTCCAAGTGTTCTTTGTCTCCCCTTGTGTCGAATCAATAAATTGGGTTTTACTTCCCTCGAAGACTGTTGCGATCCCCTATACTTGTGGGTCATCAGTGTTCCATACCTTTCTTAAGAGGGAATTGATATTTAATATTTCCTTCTTTCATATCAATAATAGCACCAACGGTTCGAAGAAAGGGTCTTCCCAAAACAATAGGACAAGATGCATTGCATTCAATATCCAAAACAACAAAATCAACGGGGACAAGGTTATTGTTAACCGTAATGTGAAAATTTTCAATTCTCCCCAAAGGTTTCTTTATAGAATTATCAGCAAGATTAACATCCAAATAACAACATTCCAAAGGTGGCAAGTCAAGCATATCATAAAGTTTCTTAGGCATAACAGAAATACTTGCACCAAGATCACATAAAGCATTACAATAAAAATCATTGACCTCCATTTTAATGATGGGCTCCCAACCATCTTCCAACTTCCTAGGGATAGAAGTTTCAAGTTTTAATTCCTCTTCCCTAGCTTTAATGAGAGCATTTGTAATATGTTTTGTAAAGGCAAAGTTTATAGCACTAGCATTAGGACTTCTAGCAAGTTTTTGCAAGAACTTAATAACTTCAGAAATATGACAATTATCAAAATCAAAACCATTATGATCTAAAGCAATGGGACCATTGTCCCCAACACTTTGAAAAATTTCAGCACTTTCATCACAAATAGTTTCAGCAGTTTTAGGCAGTTTTGCACGCTTTGTAGTAGAAGTAGAAACATTGCCAACACCAATTATTTTACCATTGATAGTAGGAGGTTTAGCAACATGTGAAGCATCAACATTATTATTGGTGGTAATAGTCCAAACTCTAGCTATATTATTCTCTTTAGCAAGTTTTTCTTCTCTTTCCCACCTAGCATGCAATTCAGCCATCATTCTAATATTGTCATCGATTCGAATTTGGATAGAATTTGTTGTAGGAAATGACTTAGTATCTTTAACTTCATTAGGCATAACTTTCAGTTTTAAAATATCAACATCAAGAGCAAGATTATCAACCTTAGAAGCAAGAACATCAATTTTACCAAACTTTTCCTCAACAGATTTGTTAAAAGCAGTTTGTGTACTAATAAATTCTTTAAGCATGACTTCAATATCAGAGGGTACACTCCTACTATTGTTGTAAGAATTACCATAAGAATTACCATAAGAATTACCACTATTAGAAGGATATGTCCTATAGTTGTTGTTACCAAAATTATTCCTATAAGCATTGTTGTTGAAATTATTATTTTTTAATGAAGTTCACATCAACATGCTCTTCTTGAGCAACCAATGAAGCTAAAGGAACATTATTAGGATCAACATGAGATTTACCATTAACAAGCATAGACATAATAACATCAATCTTATCACTCAAGGAAGAGGTTTCTTCAACATAATTTACCTTCTTACCTTCAGGAGTCCTTTCAGTGTGCCATTCAGAGTAGTTGATCATCATATCATCAAGAAGCTTTGTTGCAGCACCCAAAGTGATGGACATAAAAGTACCTCCAGCAGCTGAATCCAATAGGTTCCTCGAAGAAAAATTTAATCCTGCATAAAAGGTTTGGATGATCATCCAAGTAGTTAGTCCATGGGTGGGCCAATTCTTTACCAAAGATTTCATTCTCTCCCATGCTTGGGCAACATGTTCATTATCCAATTGCTTAAAATTCATAATGCTACTTCTCAAAGGTATAATTTTAGCAGGAGGATAATATTTTCCAATGAAAGCATCTTTACATTTAGTCCATGAACTAATACTATTTTTAGGCAAAGATAGCAACTAATCTTTAGCTCTTCCTCTCAAGGAGAAAGGAAACAATTTCATTTTTATAATATCCCCATCTATATCCTTATACTTTTGCATTTCACAAAGTTCAACAAAATTATTAAGATGGGCAGCAGCATCATCAGTACTAACACCAGAAAATTGCTCTCTCATAACAAGATTTAGTAAAGCAGGTTTAATTTCATAAAATTCTGCTGTAGAAGCATGTGGAGCAATAGGAGTGCATATGAAATCATTATTATTTGTGCTAGTGAAGTCACACAACTTAGTGTTCTCAGGAGTACTCATTTTAAAAATAAGTAAAGCAAAACCGAATTGAATAAAGTAAAACAAGTAACTAATTTTTTTTATGTTTTTGATATAAAGAAAGCAAATAAGACAGAAAATAAAATAAAGCAAGACAATAAACAAAGTAAAGAGATTGGGTGTGAGAGACTCCCCTTGCAGCGTGTTTTGATCTCCCCGGCAACAGCGCCAGAAAAGTAGCTGCTTGTGACGGTAAAGCACACGTCCGTTGGGAACCCCAAGAGGAAGGTATGATGACTACAGCAGCGAGTTTCCCCCCAGTAGAAACCAAGGTTATCGAACCAGTAGGAGATGAAGATCACGTGAAGGTTGTTGGTGAAGGAGTGTAGTGCGGCGCAACACCAGGGATTCCAGTGCCAACGTGGAACCTGCACAACACAATCAAACTACTTTGCCCCAACTTAACAGTGAGGTTGTCAATCTCACCAGCTTGCTGAAAACAAAGGATTAAATGTATGGTGTGGAAAATGATGTTTGCTTGCAGAAAACAAAAGAGAACAATGATTGCAGTAGGTTGTATTTCAGATGTAAAAGAATGGACCGGGGTCCATAGTTCACTGGTGGTGTCTCTCCAATAAGATAAATAACATGTTGGGTAAACAAATTACAGTTGGGCAATTGACAAATAGAGAGGGCATAACAATGCACATACATATCATGATGACTACTATGAGATTTACTTAGGGCATTACGACAAAGAACATAGACCGCCATCCAGCATGCATCTATGCCTAAAAAGTCCACCTTCGGGTTAGCATCCGCACCCCTTCCAGTATTAAGTTGCAAGCAACAGACAATTGCATTAAGTACTGTGCGTAATGTAAACAATACAAATATCCTTAGACAAAGCATTGATGTTTTATCCCTAGTGGCAACAGCACATCCACAACCTTAGAACTTTCTGTCAATGTCCCAGATTCAATGGAGGCATGAACCCACTATCTAGCATAAATACCCCCTCTTGGAGTTACAAAGATCAACTTGGGCAGAGCCTCTACTAGCAACGGAGAGCATGCAAGATCATAAACAACACATATATGATAGATCAATAATCAACTTGACACAGTATTCCATATTCATCGGATCCCAACAAACACAACATGTAGCATTACAAATAGATGATCTTGATCATGATAGGCAGCTCACAAGATCTAAACATGATGGTGGACTCGTAGTCCAAGGATGAACTACTAACGCATCAGTCCGGAGGTGGGCATGGTGATGTAGAGCCCTCCGGTGATGATTCCCCTCTCCGGCAGGGTGCTTCTGAACCCCCTGAGTTAGGGTTGACGGCGGCGGCGTCTCTGGAACTGTTCTGGTATTTTGGCTCTCGGTGACAAGGGATTAACTTATCAATGCCTACAAGTTGTAGACTAGGGTTTAGTTGGAAGTAGAGGGCAAGTAGATCTCGAGGGTTTCAGCCGAAAAGTGCTCGATGATTATGAAACTAGGGTTGCGTGAAACAATGAGCCGATCCTTTCTTTGTCCCTCGATTCCCCCTTATATAGGAGGCGGAGCCGAGGGATTCGTAGTACACAAGTTACAGAGTCCGGGAGGGTTTCTGACCCATCCCGTAATAATTACAAGTCGATATTCCTAATACAATTCTATCTTTCCTCAATACTAATTGGGCTTCCAGGCTTCATATTCTTTGACTCGTGGACCTCCAGTAAACCCCGGGTACCATCTTCGGCAGGCCCATTGGGGATGCCTATGTCACTCGGTACTAGGGTTTTCAGGGACGAAGGAATAAATAGGCGAAGGGGCAGCGTCGGGGGAGCCAGTGGGCTCCCTCCCCACATCACGACGCGGCAGTGGGGCCCCCGCGCCGCCCTATGGGGTGGTCCCCCTGCTGGCCTTCCTCGACTCCTCTTCGGACTTCTGGAACACTCCGTGGAAAATAGGGCCGTGGGCTTTTGTTTCGTCCAATTCCGAGAATATATGTAAAACAACTTGTCTGAAATCAAAAACAGCAGAAAAGAGGAACTGGCATTGTGGCATCTTGTTAATAGGTTAGTCCCAGAAAATGCATAAAAACATTATAAAGTGTGAATAAAACATGTAGGTATTGTCATAAAACTAGCATGGAACATAAGAAATTATAGATACGTTGGAGACGTATCACCAAGAAGTGCTCATGGAATTTGATGTCGACACATACCGGGTCAAGTTGAAGGAGTTTTTTCAACTGAAACAGACAGGAACGGTGGCAGAGTACCGAAAACAAATGATAAATTGGTGTATCACATATTATTGTATGACCCATCGTTTTGGGGGTGTGATGTTGGTTACTCAGTTTGTTTTGGGACTAAAGGATGAGCTGAGAGTGGCGGTGGAAGCACAACTGCCAGATTTAGTGGAGAGGGCGACACTGATGGCGCAAGTGTTTGAGGAAATAGTGGAAAGTACCAAGATAGCATATAAACCATACACGCAGTATCAAAACACACCATGGAAGGAGAAGATCAAATTTACTTATGGAGAGGTGTGGAAGGAAACAACTGAAAGAATATAGGAGAGCAAACAATGAATGTTTGAAGTGTGGGGCAAAATATGCACCAAGACATCAATGTGCAGCACCAGTGGTGGCACAGCTCAAAGCAATGCAAGTGGATACATCAAATGAGGTACTGTCTGATGAAATTATAGAAATGGTGACTAACATGGAATCACTGGCAATGGAAGAGGCTGAGCAACTGTCAATGAATGCTATCAGTGGCACAGATACTGATAGCACAATCCAACTACCAGCTAGAGTCAACAATTTGACAGTGTTGATGTTAGTAGATTCAGGCAGCACAGGGAGCTTTATTGATGCAGCTATGGTCAGTAAGCTGGGACTGATACCACAATCCAGGGCACCAATTCATGTCAAGGTTGCAAACGGTCAGCAAATGGTATGCAACAGCTATATTCCCAAGTTCAATTGGCACACGCATGGAGTCAAATTCGAGCATGATATGCAAGTGCTAGATATGGTAGGATATGATGATGTGCTGGGAATTGACTAGTTAAAGAAATTTTGACCCATGAATTGTGACTGGGTAGAGAAATGGCTTGAGGTGCCATACATGTGCGCAACAGTGCGGCTGCAAGGAGTTCTGCCAAAGCATCATGACCACATCTCAGAGTTATCATTGGAGCAAGTGATTCAAATACACCACAATAATGAATTGTGGGCGACAACAATTCTGGAAAAAAGAGAGGAGGTGACAGTGGTGCTGGTACCAGAGTGTGTGCATCAGTTACTGTCTCAGTTCGAGTCGATTTTCCAAGAACCATTAGAATTGCCACCAGTGAGGGTTTTTTAGCATCTCATTTCATTGTTACCAGATACTGCTCCAAGAAATGCTAGACCATTACGATATTTGCCTCTGCAAAAGGACGAAATTGAAAGCCAGGTGAAGCAAATGCTGAAAATGGGAATTATCACGATGAGTGGGAGCCCGTTTGCCTCGCCAGTGCTATTGGTAAAGAAAAAATATGGTCAGTGGAGATTCTGTATAGATTACCGTTGGCTCAATGCTTCAACAATCAAGAAAAAATTTCCCATGCCAATCATTGATGAACTGTTGGATGAGTTAGCATGTACAAAATTCTTTTCCAAGCTAGACATGCGCATTGGGTATCACCAGATACGAATGTTGGAAAAAGATGAAGAGAAAACAGCTTTTAAGACACACCATGGACACTTTCAGCTCAAGGTAATGCCATTTGGACTTACTAATGCCCCAGCTACATCCCAGTGTGTGATGAATTCCATTTTCTCGAGCTACATTCGCAAATGTGCATTGGTTTTCATGGATGATATATTGGTGTATAGCAAATCCTTAGAAGAACACTTGCAACACTTGAGGATTGTGTTCCAGATCATGCAGCAGAATAAGTTTTATGTCAAACTCAGTAAATGCCAATTTGCAGCAACACAGTTGGAGTACTTGGGACACATCATCTCTGACAAAGGGGTGGCCACTGACAGAACAAAAACATAGGCAATGTTGAACTGGCCACAGCCATCCACCTTACAGAATTAAGGGGATTTCTAGGCTTGACTGGATTTTTTTCAAGAATTGTGGACTGTTGGCAAAGCCATTAACAGACTTGTTGCAAAAGAACACATCCTTTGTGTGGACCCCTGCTACTCAGTTGGCATTTGATACTCTGGAGCAAGCAATGTCCCAAACACCAGTGCTCACCTTACCAGATTTTAACTGTCCATTTGTTATTGAAACTGATGCATGTGACAGTGGGATTGGAGCAGTGTTGCTGCAGCAGGGGCATTCGGTTGCTTATCTCAGTAGGGCACTGGGTGTCAACAACAAGAAGATGTCAATATATGAAAAGGAAATTTTGTCAATTATGATGGCAGTAGATAAATGGAGAGCTTATTTGCAGAGAGGCCCTTTCATCATCAAGACAGACCACAAAAGTCTATGTTACTTAGAGGATCAAGTGTTGCACATAGAGCTGCAGAGAAAGGCCATGACCAAGCTTATTGGGCTGCAATATAAATTTCAGTATAACAAAGGAGTGAACAATACTCCTACTGACTCGCTGTCTCGCATAGGGCATGTGTTTCAGGCAATTTCGGTGGTACAACCGAACTGGATGCAAGAGGTGATCAACTCGTATGTGGTGGATCCAGCAGCACAACAGCTATTGCAAGAGCTGGCAGACATAGGTAACAATGCTCGGGGATATACACTTAAGGATGGCCTCATATGCAGCAATGGAAAAGTATGGATTGGAGCAAATGTGGGTCTGCAAACAAAGATTATCACAACATTTCACTCCTCGGCTTTGGGAGGGCATACAGGCAAACATGTAACATATCAAAGACTCAAGAACTTGTTTGCATAGAATGGAATGAAAGTAGCAGTGAAGGAATTTGTCAAACAATGCAACATCCAGCAGCTCCTTGGTAGGCAGTCTGGATGGATTTCATCATGGGCTTGCCTAAGTCTGGAGGTTTTGAGGTAATCTTGGTTGTGGTGTATAGGTACACTAAGTATGCTCACTTCTTGCCACTCAAGCATCTGTTCACTGCACCCCAAGTGGCACAAACATTCCTGGACAATGTTGTCAAATTGCACAGCCTGCCTTCATCTATTGTTTCTTACCGAGACAATACCTTCACTAGTTCATTTTGGAAGATCATGTTAAACAATTTACACACTCAACTAAACCTCAGCACAACATACCACCCTCAGTCAGATGGGCGGACATAGAGAGTGAACCAGTGCCTGGAGATGTACCTGTGATGTTCAGTGGCTGTGTCACCAAAGCAATGTGTCAAATGGCTACCCTTAGCTGAGTATTGGTACAATACTTTTTATCACACAACGCTGGGATGTTCTCCATTCAAGGCACTGTATGGGCATGAGCCAACGCATCAAATGTTCCCAGTCAGTTCTGACACAGTGCCTCCTGCAGTCGATGAAATGCTACAGGAACGTAACAATTTGTCGGAGTTCCTGAAACTGCAACTGGACAGGGCCACAAGGAGGATGAAGTGAACAACAGATGCCAAACGATCATTTCGGGAGTTTCAGATTGGGGAGAAGGTATTACTCAAACTGCAACCTTATGTCCAGCAATCTATGGTACGTCGTCCATACCCCAAGCTATCTTTCAAGTACTTTGGACCGTATAAAGTTCTGGCAAAATATGGATCAGTGGCGTACAAACTGGAGATGCCGTCTACAAGTGAAGTGCATTCAGTATTCCATGTCTCCCAGTTGAAGTCGTACATCCCCGATCACACTCCAGTCTTCACGGAGTTGCCTACACAGTTGCAGCTGGATATTGCGGACTTGGAGCCAGAGGAGATTTTGGACAGGAGACTAGTGAAGAAGGGGAACAAATCTTACCTGCAGGTGTTGATCAAATGGTCGACTCTGAAGGCGGACATGGCGACGTGGGAAGCCTACGATGTGGTTCGTCAGCGGTTCTCGGATGCGGTAGCTTGGGGACAAGCTGCTACTCAAGGGGAGGCCAGTGTCACACTGGGAATAACACAGGAGGAGCTGGCTCCAGGGGAGGCGCCTCAGAGATTACGTCTTCGGAAGAGGATGAAGGAAAGGTGTGACTTGTGGTCACGTAGCTAGCAAATTCCTCGCGTGGTCCCCTGGTGCGGAGGATGGAGGCTCGCCTCCGTACTGGGGGATGGCCCCATCACTTGGAGGATGATGGCGGCGCGGCCCTCTCGCCGGGCGGGTGGTGATGGCGGTGGCAGCGTGCCCCTGGTATCTGGTGGCGTGGCCTCTCCTCACTTCCTCGCCGTAGGCTCGTCGGGCGGGCAGTGATGGGGGCGGCGGCGCGGCCCCGGAACATGGCGGCGCGGTCCTCTCCTTCCATCCCCGCCTCGGCATCCCCGGTCAGGCGGTGATGGGGACGGATCTCGTACTGCTCCTCCTCAAGGTCTGGGACCACGGCACCAAGGGCGGCGGCCCTGGATGGCGGGGATGGCATCGACCTGGTGGCAGGTGGCGGGCGTCAGGTGCCGCTGACCGTGGCACCGGGTGTTCTCTCTCGCGCAGGATGGTGGAGTCGTTTGGCGCCGTGGCGGCATCGATGGAAGACCTAGCATGGTCAATGCGATGATCTCTCTTGAAGATGGAGTCGAGGAAGACGGCGGTAGCAACTTCTATGGCGTGTGTGTTGGCGTATGCTAAGAGTGTGCTTGACTGGATGTGCTTCTCATCTGCTATTGGGTGACCTGGGAAGGCATTTGGTTTTTGGTTGATGTGAGTTGGTGAATTGTCACCCCCTTCATCCCTCTGTAGGTTTAGCGAGGTGGCTTCGAGTTTGATCTTTTGTATTGCTCTTGTAAGGTGTTGTGAATAATCTGATAAAAAATCGTGTGCATCCCTTGGATGCAGAAGCTGGGGCGATATTTCCCCCATTTCGAAAAAAAGCTAGCAAATGCCAACTGCGCCTAGCGAGTGTTAAAAAGACGTGTATCGCTATTGGAGTGGTTAGGAAGAAATTAGATCAATCTGATCCCTCTCATGTATCTCCCCCCTTCTTCTTCCCCAAGGCAATCACTGTATCAATTCCAGTATCATTATAACAGGGTTTGGTGATCTCGATCATACACCTTGTCCATAACAATGCTATCGGAGATCTCATCTGGCTGCACTGGTAAACCCATCGACGTCTCGCTCAGGGCTCGTTCCGTTCATCCCGAACCAATACACACATAGAACAAACCACCCGAGGGATTGGGTGATTCCCTCGTGTCACCAAGATCCCCATTAATCCCTTCCCATAAACAACCTATAATCCCTGAAGGACATTTGCTTGTTTGGTTAATCCCGAGGGAACATGGCATCTGAGAGGGAGACAAAAAGAGTGCCCGCGCGCCCAAACCTAATGGAGAGCTGCTTCATCTTCTTCGACTGGAAGCGTCGGGGGGAGATGGGACCTTGCCTAGGCTAGCTAGAGTTCCGGCCGGGGCTCCCTCAGCAGCATCTGCTCGAGGTGGGAGCTACCGTCTTGTACGGCTAGTTGTGCGCTACATCCTCGCCGTGGTCCTTCTGTCGCCAACGGTGCAGCCTTAAATCGCGCGAGGGAGAAAAGAGCGATTTTCGCCGTACCGATTCGGAACTACAATGCAAGGAACAATTCCATGGTGTGGGACTCGATGTGCTTTAATACCCACGATTTGGACAGGATCGGGGTGGTTTAGGCCGGGGTGGAACCTAGACCAGGTTTAACCGAATGCTTTTTCTAATATTGTGCGGGGTTGATTTCTGGCCAGGCCGATCTTGGTCAACCCATGGGGGTTGAGTCCAAATCCCGGCCGGGGAGGGACAAACCGAACAAGGCCTCAGGGTCGTTGAACAAGGGTGGGACAAACCGAACAAGGCGGGACAAACCGAACTCTACCTCCACTGGTCGGACGGGCTAAGGGCGGAGATGAGAGAGGTGGACAAGCCATACGACATTGTAGCCCACGAGCACTCAATACTTTTCAAGACGCGCGTGCCCTCGCCCGCAGCTGCGATCCCAGGTATTATCCCCTGGATTATTTCGTCTACACAACACCCTCCGGCCCCAACATGTCCCCATCGCTCCGGTGACTTCCTGTCTACTGCCCATTTTACATTTTAAGCATGTTCCTACTTACTTTAACTCTGCAAGAGTTACCTTACATTCCAAACATGTTGCTACCGGGCGTAACTATTTGTGCTAATTGTAAGTTTTCACATAAAAAAATGTAGCAACAAAAAACAAATCAATGAATCAGGTAAAAGCATTTGTATTACTGCCTTGTGTGCAATCACAAAATGAAATAAATCACTAAAAGGAAGGGTTTTTGGCCTTTGAACAAATAAACACCTCAATAAAAAATACTAGAAACAAACCATATAAATGTTACCACAGTTTACAATTTGCAATCATGGGTGTTACCACAATATACAATTCCAAGGGGTGGGACTCCATGGGGTGTACTTCAGCATTTTCCTTCCTCATCGATGTTGTCGATGGAGCACCATACAAATGTTACCACAATTTACAATTTGCAATCAAAGATGGCATGCGCATGGTCATTTTAGCTTGTTGAGTTGTTTCCGGATAGGTATCTTCGAAGAAGTTAAGATCTGTTCATTGAAAACCCTCTTAGAGGAATAGGTTAAAACTTTGGAATAAGTTGAAACTGTAGGAAGTATAAATTTTCCTTTTGTACTGACAGGTGGATTTAATATAATTAGAAACCCCACAGAAAGTAATAAGTTCAAAAGATCAAGAGAAAAGGTTCTTTGTTTTAGTGCAACTGAACATTGTGGTACTAAAATACTTGAACTTTCTGGCAGAAATTTCACCTGGAAAGACCTTTTTTTTTTGTTGAAAAAACTAGATAGGGTTTTAGTTCGTCCTATTTGGGTGCGGCAATTTCCCCTTGTTATAAGAGTCTATTGGCATCCCTATTTATGTTGTCCTTTCAAAAAAGCTCGGCACGAATTAGTTGCTTTTTTTGTTGTTGATAAAATTATATAAGATATGTTTTGTATGAAACATAACAAATTATGAGGTCCATATGGATTCCATGTTGAATTCTATCAAACATTTTGGGGCCTTGTTAAAACTGGTTTGTATAAACTCTTTCAGGATTTTTATGATGGAAAACTAGATATCTCTAGACTTATTATGCTTATTATGGCTTTTTATACCATATTTTTTTAGAATGGAGGGAGCAGTAAAGTGGGTTGAGGTTTGTCAACCTAAGGATCAGAGTGACGTAGGGGTTACTAATTGTAATTGCAAAAATATTAGCCTTCTTTGTAAATGGATTTGGAAATTGAAGAATGGGGATGGTGATTGGTAAAGATGCACAGAGCTGTATCTTGTAATACTATTATCCAATAGACCAAATAGTAAGATGCATTGTTGGATATGGAAGAGTAAAGTGGTTCTAAGGATAAAGGTTTTTGCTTGGTGTTGATAAGTGACAGACTGAATACAAGAGATATGCTGAGGCGAAGAAATTGGAATGTCACCAATGGTTACACTTGTGTGTTGTGTCATGCCCATCAAATAGAGGATTGGATACATTTATTTTTTGATTGTAATTTCAGCAGAAGGATATGGTCTTATCTGCAAGTGGAATGGTCACAAGGAGATACTATTGAGGAGATGTTTTTTAAGGCTAGAAAGGAGTTTGCCAAGTCTTTCTTTTTTGAAGTGGTTATTTTGGCCTGCTGGCATATTTGGAAGCAAAGAAATAATAAAGTTTTTGAGCATATTAGACCTTTGCATGTGCATGGAGTCAAGGATAAGCACTCCGACTCTTTCAAACTATGGTTTGACTCTCTGTTGTAATTTTCTTTTTTCCTTTCTGTAAATATCCCTTTTTGTACAGTTGAAAAGCTTTAATAAATTGTTGTGGGGGTTTTTCCCGACAGTTTTTGGTCAAAAAATATTATCCAATAGTTCTTGCAGTTTTTAAAGGAGGATATTTTTGCAGCTAACTTATTAATTGCTTGCTGATATCAGTAAGATGGTATGCATTGATCATATATATAACTCATATTAAATCTTGAATATTATTTATTTCTTTATTTGTCTAGAGAATTTTATTTCTTATTTCTTATCTGCCCCTGTCAGGTCATCTAAATTAAGGTGAATTGTGAGGCATTGAGTGGATTCATTTATTACGTAATATAAAAAAATAAAAAAAGTTCATTAATTTTAATTACTTTAGGACTTTTTGCACAACTATAGAACAATGGGCCTTCTCACAGAAATAAAAGAAGGAAAAATAAGTGCCTTACATTTTAGAAACCTGATCAAGACAGAGCACATAATAAATACATACAGCTAGTACATATATTTTCCTCCTCCGGATGCACCAGGTGGAAAACCATCCTATAAAAAGCCAGTCTTCACATACCCAATTGCCCACCTCAACGTTCTTCCACCTCCAACAGGCGCCATCGACCCTTTCTACTAGCAATAGGTATGGAAACGAAGCCGACGAGAGCAGTTGTCACCTGGATCCTCGCCCTGGCCACTTTGTCATCCCATTTCTTCACCGTGGCTGACGCCTGCGACAACGTGCCTACCATGGACATCGACTCGGCGTGCCTCAAGGCGTGCACCTCGCAGCCCCTGTACCAGCTCTGCCAGGACACCCTGCGGCACGCGGAGCCCACAGGGGAGGTCACCACTTACGCGGTCATCGCCGCCAGGTTCGCGAAGCTGTCGTACGAGCCCACCATGGAGACCGTGGACCAGCTGCTGCAGAAGGCGTCCGGCGACGAGCGGGCGGCGTACGCCAACTGCAAGGACAAGTACCAGACGGCGCACCAGATCATGGCTGCCGTCGTCGACCAGCTCTTCGCCTGCTCGTTCGGGAGTGCCAGGCAGGAGTACATCGACGCAAGCGTCGCCGTCAGGTCCTGCGGCGACGGGCTGTCGGCGTTCCGGTCATCACCGCTGTACGCCGTGAACGCCGCCGATCAGGACAAGACAATGCTCGCGTATGATCTGGGAGCTTTGATCGTTGGCAAGTAGCGAGTGCAGAGCACTCTACGAATTAGTGACGCGTTTTTATGATAATTTATAAAGAATAACTGCGCAGGTTGCTCTTATGACTTTTCATGACATATAAAACTCCTCTAGGAAAAAAAAAACACTACTCTACCTCAAAAAGATGTCTCAACATATCTTAGACGCGTTTTAGTATACTAGTAAATATGCCCATGCGTTGCAACGGGAGTGAAAACGCGCCTTAAAGGCACACATGATTTTTTATCCAATGTTTAAATTAATTCACAAGCATAAAACGAAGTAACACATAATAAGTAGATTATATTGCATTTAATAGAAGTTTAGGCCGATAAAAAGCTAAAAATCACTTTAGATGGGAAGAACTCAAAAGTTATCCCTTTTTTGTTGAAATATCTCACAACATCATGAGGTATCAAACCTTCGAATACAAACATTCTTCAGAAGTAGTCAAAATATTACTCTCGAAATTATTGTAGATTCTAGGAGTCCTTTTACTAACAATATCTCTTCATTATATAATAGAGTGTGCTTTATGTGCATTCAGCGAAAGAAATATAATCTAAACAGACAAAAGCCAAACTTAAGCACTCGTGCAAAATGGTGCAACTGCAGCGATGATCAACTATTTTCCTATTGTACTTATTTTCTCCTTCTAATACTCCTACTCCTACATGCATTCAACAAAAAATAGAGCATATCCACACGGGAGCAGCACAAAAATTAAGAAGACATGTACAATGGTGCACAATGTAGCAATGATCTTTTTTTCTCCTTAGTCCAGGAGTATAATGAGGTAGAACTCATGCCTGTGTTTAAAAAAAATATATCTTAACAATAATAAGAAAAATAAAACTTAACCTAACATTTAATATGGTACGAACTATAGCAGTCTAATTTTAGATTTATCCTGGAGGGACTACTTGTAACAAATATTTTGGATTTGTCTAGGACACTTTTTTGTGCTGCAGTTGGGAATGTAAAAGATAAACTTTTTGGTCCTAGCTAATTAATTTATCAAACTTAAATGCACAATGCTATAATGTGATCCATGCTCACCTTAAGGATAATCTCTAAAGCTAATTAAGATGTGCATGCATCTAGATATTAATTCAACGATGATCAGTTCTCTACAAACAGTTTTGTAACAAAATAAGAATCCATGCTCTGGAAATGCTGCTCCATGCAAAGTAATCTATAAAACTAAGATTTGCATGCATCTACATATTCAACCCTGATTAGTTCTCGTGGTGCCACCCCATAGCCACTTTGCTAAATGCTAACCATGTATAGACGCATGGATTCCTGGCAAAGAAAAAATAACGCTCCTCGTAAAATAGCTTCACACACTTTCCGGCGATGGTACATGCACGTTGAGCTAATGAGATGTCAACCAGAACGCAGCCGCAGTCCCAAAGCGCGTGCAAACTTTGGTCCACGGAACCGACGTGCTTCGCTGGTCGGCGAGGGCGCACAGCTAGTCATCTGCTCCCAATGGTGGCTGACCCGGCAGGTCTGAGCGCTCAGAGCAGGATGCATTTGCTTGCCGTCGTCCCGCAAGCAGACACATATGTGGCCCCGTATCTTATCTGCCTACGCCTTGACGGGACGTGCTCACCCGGCGGCAGTGCAATGGTGGAGTTCATATCTTGTAGCCGATACTGAAAGCTAGCCCGGCGATGACTTCCGGCTTCCCGTCGGTGCTCATGTTGGCAAGCAATATTTTCCTGTACGGCTGTACCACCCTCCTAATCGTGATTAGACAAACCAGGCAGAGTAGCGACATCCCTGGCAAGCAAATGACCGTGCGCTTATCGCCGTCCCGTCTCTGTTTGAACCTGCACTCCTGTTGTCGCTCTCTTCCTAGACACACACGAGCGCCATGTGAACTTTGCTGGAAGCGCAACCGAACCTGACGAAGCACCGTCAGGACTTGACGCAGCCGGCTGCCGGCGACAGGTCTAGCGCGATCAAGGCCACATCTTCCTTCTTGGCGGGCGACTTGAAGAGGATGATCCCGCTGGGGCTTCATCCACGGATGTGCACATGCCGGCGGCGGCAATCGGACATTTGATAGATCGAGCACAATGTGCGGCGCCTTAGCGGGGAGGTGGCCGGAAAGGATCTCGGTGGCTAGGAGCTTCTCCGTCTTCTCGGCGGTGGCCATGTCTCAGTTATGTCGCGCGTCGTCCATGTTGCCGTTCATCTCACACATGAGATCCACGTCGCAGTCGCACATCGGCACCTCCGTAGCCAGCTCGCCGATCCCTAAATCATCAAGAGCTTGATGCTGATGGTGAGTATCGAGAAGATCGTGGGCAGTGTGCGCCTTTTATTTTATTGAAGCAAATCCACGGGTCGTGGTCGACTTGAACTTTGTGATGGATTTGGTTCTGAAGGAGGTACGATGGATGGGCAGCAGTGCTACGCGAGCTACGGCAATGGACCAGGTCACGGATGAAATAAACACATATTTCCGTACGAACGAACCGTTTTTTTTTCACTTAGGGGTGGCAGGTGCTGTAATTTCAACAAAAATTAGGGGCAACAAAAGACGGACCAACAAGAAACCTTATTTTCTTTATTATTAGGTATATAGATATGGATAAATGAATCTAGATAAATTTTGATGCATCCTTTTGTAACGGGATGGGTACTAGATAAAACTTTTTTTTCGATAAAGGGAATATATTAATATCAAGAAGATACCAATTACACCCAGCCTCTGCAACAACGCACCATCCTAATGGTACTACGGATGCACACAACCAAAAACAAGAAAAGATAACTAAGAAACAAAAGTCCCGCTACAGCTCGGGCCTAACAACAGCAATACATCCACCGCCAAGATAACACCTGAATTACAGACTAGTTCCCGCTCTCAAAACAATGCCTCCACCAAGGATATTGCCAGGCACAACCAATTAAGGTCAGACCTTGGGTTTTCACCCTGAAAGGTAGGACTCTGCACTTCACCTGTGTTGTCGCCCCCACTTTCATACCGCTGCTGTGAAGCCCGGAACACCAAGCAAGTCCCTCAACATCGCAGAGACTTGAACCTCCCTTAGCTAGTCCTCCCCTCCGGCCTTCATGAAATTCTCTTCTTCCGACTTTCATCATGAATCCATAGTCACTTGATGTCAATCAAAGAAAAAGAGCTTCGCGCCGCTCCCTCCAGAACCAATCGTTCGGAATAAAAACATGGGTGCGCACGACCGAATACCTCCGATCCAACAAACTCCAGGCAAAAGCACTGTTACATTCACCGGCGGAGCCTTCCGAAACTCAACACTCCGGCCAGATCACGAGTCGAGACCTCCGGTAGGTCCTCCTCTTCACGCAAGAGAGGCCCTAGGACCGCCGCCTTTATTCAGGTCGGACCCCAACGTCGGCGACCATCCTGGGCTGGCCACTCCAACCCTCCACCGGCGACACCATCGCCGGCTTCCAAGCTCCTCCATCTCGCCGCCGGAACGAGTAGGTTAGCGATAGTTGCTTGACGATGCCTTCAACAAGATAACGGCGCAGACGCCGCCATCGCCCGCCTGACCGGAGTCGGCTCGGTTTTCACCGGCTACTATGCCTCCCTGTCTCGCTGCCGGCGCTGAAAGTGGGATGAAAAATCCAACACAGCCAGCCTGGCCGACTGCCTTCGGTGGATGAAGTCAGCCACCACCACCATGCCCGGTCGAAGACCCGGACGTCCTCAAGCCACGAAGAAGACCCAGCGAAGCCTCCTCGTGCCATTGACGAGACGCAGCCGCGATGGATCGCGATCCGAACCTCGGGCCCAGATCCGACCACACCGCAGCCAACATCCGCCGCCGGCCGCCGGAGATCCGCCAGCCACCGCCATCCCGCTGCGTTCAGTCGACGGAGGAGGAGGGTGTAGGCCGCTGCCCCCATACGCTCCCGCAGGCCGCGCTGCGCTCTGCCGATGGAGGATCGAGCCGCCACCGCCGCCTCACCACAGGGGCTTTGCCCCGCGGCGTCCTCGGCGACGGCGGCAGAGGAAGGGGGCCTGTAGGGGAGGGGAGGAGGGCGGTGTGGAGGGGAACTCCCCGGGGATGGCGGGCGGCGCCGCCGCCTCGGGGGAGAGAGGTTAGGTCGGGGGCAAGAGGTCTGGCAAGAGGTTAGGATGGGTACTAGATAAAACATACAATCCAAAAATCCGAAATGCAAAACTGAATATGGGCTCAGATGAGCCCTTTTTCTGAAGTGCCAATTGTGCGTCGAGATTGGTGGTATGGTGTGGTATTCCATATCGTATGCCAATTTTGTAATGGAAAACCCGCAGCGATGGGCCCTAGTTCTGCACACACATTCATGTCATACTTCACGGACATGTATTGGCTGGTACAGAAAATTTCAACGGAGTGGGACGTGGTCTCAAAACTTCTATTGAATTTCATTCCTTTGTTGTATCCATGATATCCACTTTCAACTGATACCTTGTTGGTCTTCTTTGATTTCCGCTAATCTCTTGATCTTCTATTATTTTCTTGGTGTACTACTTGCTGAGTATGGCCCCATACCCACCCTTGCCATTTCCATTTTTATTTTTGCAGAAATAGGTTTTGTTGAGATGATGGCGAAGCGTAGGATTAGTACTACGGGAAGGATATAAATAATGTATATTATCTTGTGTAATAGAAAAGATAGTGAATAAACTGTTGTTTTAGCTTGTAAATTTGTGGTCTTTTTGAGCCTTACATGTTTATAATCGCAAGATTATAAATATGTGGCGTTGTCACGACTAGGCCCGATTTCGGGGCGTGACAAACATGGTATGGTAGGTGCGGTATGGTAGAGCAATACCATACTCATACCTATATAATGGGTGAATATAAACTTCTAACATACATGTACCTATGTGTATTAAGTTTTACTCGTACCCATAACTGATAGGTACCAGTACTTATTGGGTACCCGACAAGTAGATCAAATAGTACACAATTTATTCATAATATTATGTTTATAGATTGCAAGTTTGATTTAAAAGATGAATTATCTCATCTCAATAACGAGCAATTGAGTACATAATAATTATCAAAATGTAGAAATCACAATCATATATTTTAGCACAGAAATCAACAAGAATAGACGTATCATATGACAAATTGACAATGTTGTACCATGACTTTTTTTTGACAGTATGTTGTACCATGACTTAACAAGGAGGATAATAGTTATATCCTGCCATATGAATATAGCATCTACGGATACCCGTACGCATAGGTAGAATTGGTTATCCGCGATACCGTGGTTTCGGAAGAAGTAGCCACGCGCGCTTCAAGCGGCCGGACTGACCGACTGAGGACGGCCCGCGGCACGTCGGCGCCGTCGGCCGGTGGCCGTTGCTTGGCACACCGACAACGAGGCCGCGCGGCGACCAACCAACGAACCTTTTGTGGCGCACGTCACGGCTGGACGGCGCTGGCAAGGCTGCTCGAGTCTCTGATTCACGTTTCTCTCTCGCCTTCCGTCGGTTCAAACTTCAAAGAACGTGGCCACCAACCAGGCCTCTGTACTGTATTGTGTACCGCGTACTCCTGGTACCTCCATATTGTTTACACCTTCCAGAATATTTCTTTCTTGCTGCGGACGTCAGGGATGGATCCGTCCAGCTCGTAGGATCCGCCTTTTCTATATATCTCTCCGCTGAGTTGTCTGTCCAGCGGGAGTGGCATCCGATGCACGTTACTTTTTCTCTCTTCTAGAGACACAGACGGAAGGGAGCATCGGAATATACTCTCCCTTCTTCTTGGGACACAAGTCATGGTCATCTGCACGGTCAAAAGTAAACCATATGTATATTTCGCAAATTTGACCATGCTTCCTTCCTTGTCCGCTCTGTTTGACAAAAAGACTTTAGCCTTTTCAATTCAAATGATTTTAGATGATCGCAATATTCAATAAACTTTTTTCGATGATTCGTTAGCATCGTAAAACTAGAAGCACAAGGAATTGTGTTAGGAGTACATACAATTCAACATCGTATTAGAGACTCTTATGAAAAGCCTACATCCACTTCACCCTCTTACAAAAGAACAAATTGCGATTTTCCTATGCACATCCTTTCAATCAAGTAATCGTAAGTCCTCAACTTTTCCTCTTCCTACTTTTAGTAATCATCTAAATCACAAATACCACAAAGGTTACGGAAATATAAGTAATCCAACTATAATTATTTCCAGAGACATCGATCACTCCTGAGCGACAGAAAGGTAGAGTTGTGTCTCCCACTTATTTAGCATGTATCAACTTTGATCCGGGAAATGTCTTTGGCTACGAGCATCAACTTTCCCCCCATTTATTTATTTCAAAAGTCATAGTATTGTATTTAAAAAATGTATGGAAAAAAAATCTAAACATAGTCCATGTTGTAGTCTGCAAGCATGCAAAACCCCCATGTGAAATTATTTATATTGTAGGCTAAATAAAAATGACAAAATATGATACATTTTTGGGAATTTAATCATTCGTAGTGAGATGACTTTTGTTATTTTTGTATATTTCAAAATACAAAGCATTTCAAATTAATATATTTTGCGCATTTGTGGAATACATACATATTTTTCCAATTACTTTTGAAACTCATAATTGTGGTTCTTGAACTTTTTCGAATGAATCGGATCACTGGGGCCAAGAGCCGAAAATCACCACCCATAATGACCTATGTACATTGGAGCTGAATATTTGTTTCACAAAAGATGAAGAAAATGCAGAGGTGGTTGTTAGCTGTGTAATTATTACAATTAAAATAATATGTACGAGACATATAGTGTGTGTGTGTGTGTGTGTGGGGGGGGGGGGGGCTTCAGAGAAATTTCGGACTATATATTCAGCTCAAATTTGGTATAAATTTGACAAGATTTTAAAGCGAAAGCAAAGAGATGTTTTCCCAAATTAAAACCCTGCGCCGATGTGTCGCCCTGGGAGCTTTGGCCTTGTCCTTGTCCAGCAACGGTAGGCATCACCGATCCAGCGCTAGCCGTGGGATGGAAAAGAACATGTCACGAACGCACGAGACGCCATGACAGGGAGGCAGGGAGAGAGTAGGTGTTTGGCGGGGCCGCTTTAGCATGCCGACCACGTGTGTCCACCTCCGGCCCGGTCTGGCTGCTGCCATGGCAAAGAACCCACGACCTAGGTTCCCATCCGGGCCCACCCACCAGTCAAACACCGACCCACCACCAACACCCAACACGGCGCCAGCCGCGGCAAGGGAAAAAGAAAAGAGGAAGAAAGGTAGGACTTGGACTAGCAGCTTCGCATAAAACAGTCCTCGGTTCCGCAGACGGAGGAGGCCGAAATTTCATTTCTTCTAGACTTCTCCTGCATTCCAACATCACCGGAAACCTGCAAGAAGGGCGGTGCGGAGGCGGAGCAGCAGCCGTACGTCGGAGCCGGAGGAAGAGAGAGATGAGGTGGACGGCGTTCCTGTGGGACGGCGCCTCGCGGGCCTTCAACGCCCGCCCCGCCGTCACCAACCTCGTCCTCGTCCTCGCCGCAAGGTATGTACTTCGCCCTCCTCCTCCCCGGTTTCAGTTCCCCCTCCTCTTCCTCCCCTACGTTATTCTTCTGTCGGACGGATCTGTCCTTTCGCCTCTAGTATGTTCCTTCGCTCTTGCCTATTAGCACCATCCGGAGACCCTGCCTGACGGAGGAATTTAGTTTCATGCTCCGCTGTTGCTGTCTTCGCTTCATAGCCTAAATCTTTATTTCGGCGCGCGCCAGGAATGTCAAAAAAATTCTATTTTCGTGACGACTTCAGGACCCCTGGCCTCTCTCAATTACTTCTCCAGGATACAGGGATGGGAAAGTTACAGAGTCCCCCGTCTCTTTCCTTTCCAGCCTTGACCCGCGGATCTTGGAGTGAAATTCAACCGATTTCGCATCCTTGGAACCTCTGAAACTACCATGTCGTCTCAAGATATCTTGGAGTGAAATTCAAGCGATTTCGCATCCTTGGAACCTCTGAAACTACCATGTCGTCTCAAGATCGACTCTGCTGCCGACGGCTCCAGAAGCGCAGGGTTCAGAGCTCACCTAGGCTCGAGCAGCGCAGGATTCAGAGCCCACCTAGATCGATACCAGTACCACACATGCAGGGGCCGCTTCTTTTATAGAATGTTATATTATTACATCAGAAAAGGAGGGAAAAGAAACTTCGTACTACATTTTTCTAACTGAAAATAAATCAATTAATTCTTCTTTCCACCTGTTCTCCATCCGGGCTTCCTTGCCCAGCTGGCCCCACGTAGCTGTGGACCTCGTATACATCTGAATATTCCACGCTGGTCCATGAGCCCCCACGACAAGAAAAAATCACATTGATTTCTTCGCCTTGAATCCTACATTCTCTTATTACCAACTGTGCTCAGGCCTTTGAAAACGCTGATAGCATTTTTAAAATTAAAAAGCCTAGTATGATAGCTAATAAATTAATTGTTTAAGGTCTGGAACGTGGGATGCTTGATGGTTAGGTGAGTCGGTGCCATGTGCTGATAAGCTCATTCTCATTGTGTATGTGGTGCTGCGGTGACATGCTGGGCAATTTCTCCTATTCCTGGAAAGGCGAATTTCTTTTCAACGTTAATGATTCATCATCAGCATGCTATTTGTTAGTTTCTCTACAAGATTGCAATAAAAGTTATATATCTATGTAACATAACCAAAGTGAAGAGTGGCCCTTGGTTAACTCGCCTTGCGCTCAGGTTGAGCCAATGCCATCACAAAATACATATTTTTGCGCAAGCTGTAAGACATGGACTTCTCCTGCAATCAGAATAGAGAAGTGCAATTGTTACAGATGACATTGGTAGATGATTGGGTAATAGGATTATTTTTCACAGCATAGATATTGTCCTTGTCTTGATCAAGTTGATCATTTTTAAAGTTTGGAGTGATGTCATCCATCGAAGCCACCCCTTGCTGAAAAATATTCTCCAAGTTGTGTCATTGAAGTAGAGCACAGAAGTGAGGTCATTTAAGATGGCCCAATGGTTCCAACAAGTTCTAGATGTTTTCCATTGCTAGAGCAGCTACCTTATTTGCAAACCTTCTGATTCTCTGTTTTCACAATTTGCAGTAGTGGAGGAGGCCTTGTCGCTTATGCAGACGCTCAGCAGGACCAGCCCCAGGGACCTAAGAAGAAGAAAGTTGTGGTTCTTGGCACTGGCTGGGCTGGCACCACATTCGTGAGGAATCTTGATAGCAAACTGTATGATGTCCAGGTCATTTCACCTCGGAACTACTTTGCATTCACACCCTTGCTCCCGAGTGTCACCTGTGGAACAGTTGAACCAAGGAGCGTTGTTGAGCCAATTCGTAGAATTTTGGAGAAGGTAAGATTGCTTCCAGAAATTTCAGGACACTTGCTGAGCAGTTCTAGGATTTTACTTCTTTCACAACTGCTGAACACGCACTCCAAAATCCAAATACTAAAAAGACTTCGTTTTCGCTTATAACCTTGACAATATTGCTCAAAAACTAACTTGAATTCACGCAAAAATGAACCTCGTTCTCTGCAAGTTTGACTTGTTGGAATAGTCATATTTCATGCTTGAACACTAGATACATTTATACGTCAGTTAGATGATTAATTATATGCCAACTGCACTAATGCTGCTGTTTGTAATGCTCTTGTAGAAAGGTGGAGATTTCAAATTCTGGGAAGCAGAGTGCTTCAAGATTGATCCAGCAAAGAAGAAAATCCATTGCCGCTCAAACACTGGGACAAATTTTGATGGAAATGGCGAGTTCTTAGTTGATTATGACTATCTGGTGGTAGCAGTTGGAGCTCGGTCTAACACATTTAATACACCTGGTGTGGAGGAAAATTGCCACTTTTTGAAGGTAAGCTCTCAGATGATTTAAATGAACTAAATTTCCCTCCAATATTGGGTGCATAACTTATGTTGAAGGATGCCACCAACAGATAAATGGCTTGATGTTATTCTTGCTAAATGATCTTACTACATTTTAGTTGCTTCTGAACTTCTGGCCTTGACGTGATATTTATATGGTTCTATTATACTCACAGGAAGTGGAGGATGCCCAAAAGATTCGAAGGAGTGTGATGGACTGCTTTGAGAAGGCAAGCCTCCCATACCTTAATGAAGAAGAGAGGAAGAAGAATCTTCACTTCGTTATTGTGGGAGGTGGACCTACCGGTGTTGAATTTGCGGCAGAGTTACATGATTTTGTTACTGAAGATCTATCTAAGCTCTATCCTTCTGTTCAGCACCTTGTCAAGATATCATTAATCGAAGCTGCAGATCATATACTGACTATGTAAGACTACATAGGTTCTCTCTCTACTTTTAATTCTTTATGACCTGAAAATTACTACTGCTTTTCACAAGGTTGACACCTTTATACATACGTAACCTACTGCCCCAACATGGCAACACAGCATTACCTCTTTTTTTGATAGGGAAAAAAATTACTAACACAACATCACCTCACATATAATGTATACATGTATGCTGCTTCGTAGGCTAACGAAGTAACAATTTTTTCTGCATTATGAAGGTTTGACAAGAGAATTACTAACTTTGCTGAGGACAAGTTTGGAAGGAATGGCATTGATGTAAAAACTGGATATAAAGTTGTGAAGGTTGCTAAAGATGCAATCACCATGCAAAATCCAGCTACTGGCGATGTTGCAGTTCCTTATGGAATGGCTGTCTGGTCCACTGGTATTGGAACCCGTCCATTCGTTGTGGACTTCATGAAACAAATTGGCCAGGTAGCTACAAATTATTTTGTATTATGTGTCCTTCTGTCTGTTCAGCTAGCAATTTGATCATTTATCTTCGTACACAGGCTAATCGCCGTGTCCTAGCTACTGATGAATGGCTAAGGGTGCGTGAATGTGATGATGTCTATGCAGTAGGTGATTGTGCTACCATAAACCAGCGGAGAGTCATGGTACGCAATAGAAAGTGTTGATTTTATATGCTGTAAGAATTTTTGAGGAACTATTGGCTGTCCATAAACCAGTGGTCACTGCTAATAAATGAATTATTTTACTTGCTTATTTCGGTACTGTGGTTCTTCCCTATTGTTGGATACAGTTTGTAGGTTACTTGAATTGCTAGATTAGCTGCTTAGAACTATACAGTGCTACTATATTCTTGACTATTTAGGAATTTATGTTCTTGGCATGTAATGCTTGCAGGAGGACATTTCAGAAATATTCAGAGTTGCAGACAAAGATAAATCTGGAACCTTGACTGTGAAAGAAATCCAAGACATCTTGGAGGATATCTATGTGAGATATCCCCAAGTAAAGCTATACATGAAGAGCAAGCAAATGAACGGAATTGCCGATTTAGTTAAAGCTGGCAATGGTGACACGGAAAAGCAATCTGTAGAGCTGAGTATTGAAGAGTTTAAGAAGGCCCTTTCACTCGTGGATTCGCAAGTCAAGAATCTACCTGCAACAGCTCAGGTTTCCCTTCTTCCTTCGTTGGAATTTTGACAGCGTAGAAGTATCAAGATGACCTTTTCAGTTAAAATGCATCACTTCTAACTAGTTTGTTCTGTCAGGTTGCTGCACAGCAAGGACAATATCTTGCAAAATGCTTTAACAAGATGGAGTACGCTGAAGAAAATCCTGAAGGCCCAATCCGCATTAGGGGAGAAGGCCGTCATCGCTTCCTCCCCTTCAGGTGCCTTGCGCAATAAATCTGCTCATTTCTTTTCCCAGTTCTTTCTCTTGATCTTCAACCTGACTAGACTGCACTGAAGATATTCATACATGCTAAACGATTAAGTTGAATCTGATGTAGAAATCCCCGCAAATATATCAGTGCAGTTGAGAACTGAATTAACAAACAAAATTTATCACTTACAGAATAACTTAGCTGTATGCATGTGAAACCTTTAATACCTGCATAACTAGTGCTGTCTGTTTTTCTTTCTCGTCTGGTCACTGATACCATTTTCTTTGCTGATGCCTCCAGGTACAGGCATTTAGGCCAGTTTGCCCCGCTAGGAGGGGAGCAAACGGCTGCACAGCTCCCGGGAGATTGGGTCTCCATTGGCCACAGCTCTCAGTGGCTCTGGTATTCTGTCTATGCAACGTAAGTGTCTGATTCCTTTTTAGATGATATGGAAGTCAGATTGTGCGGTCACTATTGTGCTTCATTTCTGGCTCACCTACTTCCTATTGTATCTAACTTAACACTCTTTTTTTTTCTCTTCTTTGCTCTGAGTTCAGCAAACAAATAAGCTGGCGCACGAGGGCACTAGTGATATCTGACTGGGGCCGTCGCTTCATCTTCGGCAGAGACTCGAGCGGCATATAGTCAAAGGAGATAAGATTTTGTCTGTGATATACTCAGAAGCTAAGGCAGTAGTGGTGCCACCCACCTAAGTCTGTTTTTGCAGATGCATATATTCTTTTTTGTCGGGGGAAAGAATAAAAGTAACCCTGCACTTACCTAGTGCTCCACGGAGAAAATTCCTCTGTACCTTTTTACTCTTTTGAGAGTTTTACTTGTGCGGCATGCGCAAACTTGCGGATTAATTTGGTAGTTCCTTTGCCAAAGGACCAGTTTGGGCCTTACTTTGTTCAGAGTAATCCTGTTTATGTGAAGATCTGATTTTGTAATGTGAAATTGGCAAACCAGATGTTCTTCTGTGAAATCCTGTTTATGTGAAGGATGTACGTGTCTAGCAACTTCGTACTTTTTTCAGTAGCTCTGTATGTTATGTTTGTGGACTTGGCCTTTTGATAAATTCTAGTTAGTGGGTTCTTTTTTTTAACACTGGTTAGTGGGTGCTTTGTTGACTATTGAAGATGAAGACAAGTTAAAAACAAAAGGCTAAGTATATGTTTGCAGTTGACAATTCTCCAATGTTTCATTTATATATGTTCTAGCTTTTGAGTGGTTCCAGTCCAGGACAACTCCCTTGAAACCCTATTTTCTATGTAGAGGTTTAGGTGGGTGCCATTGTCTATTCATTGTCTGATTGGTGAGTTCCATGACATTGGTGGGGTAGACAACGCCCTCAAATAAAGGGCAAACTTTGATGGTAGCCTGAGAGATGCAATCCGCAATTAATGAAGATGCAAAGCCAATTAATTTCCTCAGACAAAGGGCAAAATGTAGCACTCATATGCACAATTTTGGTGGCACGCTAAAGAGGTGCAATCCGCTACTGTAGATGCAAACTCAATTAATAGCCACAAACAAAGGGCAAGATTAGTACTACGGCCGTCTCAAGGCTTAATGCTTTTTTTTTTCAGAAAGTCAAACTATGTTAAGTTTGATGAATTTTTAATAAAAAATTGTTAACTTGAAAAGTACAAAATTAGTATCACTAGATAGTTAATGAATTATATTTTCATATCGTATCTACAAAAAATCTTATTTGTCCATAGGTTTTTCTAAAAATTTGGTTAAACTTTACTTTGTTTGCCTTTTTGAAAAAAACATAGGACTTAAGCCTTGGGATGGAGGTAGTACGTTACTGGCGGCTTGTTAAAACAGATACAAATTGCATTTCATAACTTCAGAAACTGAATCACTGTGTTTTGACATACTAGAAAATCAGGCGAGAGATGAGCGCTGACCGTCAACTCTGTTATTTTGCACTTACTCAAACAGAAGAATGGAAAAGTAAACATCATTAGTGGACGAGTTGGACCGTTCCCCTCCTCCCGCTACAGTAGAGGTAGGCGATTTCTGAAACCCCCTTCTGCTTCCACCTCGCCGCCGGCGATTCGTGTGATTCCCCATCCTCCGGCGGCCGCCTCGGCGGCGGGAGGATGGGGAATCGCCGGATCCCGGCGTGTACATAGTGTAGGTAGCAGTAGGTTGCTAGCCGGCGGCGCTGGGGAGTTGGTGGCGTGGCCGGAGTGGCTTTTGCAGGCGGTGGTCCTCTCCTTCGCGGTCGGTGCTCCGGTGGAGGCCAGCGGCGGATCTGCCGTCTTTGCTTCGCTCGCGTCTCGTCGGAGGCGTGGTGCGTCTCGTCCCCGTGCCGGGGGCCGTGTGGTGGAGGCTCCGGCTTTTGAAGATCTTGAAGGTTCGGGTGGTGTTGAACAAGATGGCGGCGGCGTCTGTCGCGCAGGGTGGAGGTGCTTGCGCACCGAGGAGCGTCGACTTCCGCGTCGTGAAGGGGATCCTCCCAGTCCAAGCGTTCGGAGGAGTTGCGGCGGGTTTCGCCGGCGTGGCGGCTTGCTCGATGAGGACGACGAAGCCAGAGCTCAGAGGGGTGTCTTTGTAATTTTTCAGTTTTCTGAGCTTGTCTGTAAGACTCTTGTTTAATGCATTCTGGTCCTTCTTCGCAAAAAAAAAAAAAAAAAAGAATGGAAAAGTAAATACTTGCTAAGCTGAAATTTCACATCCTTCTAGAATTCAAGAACAGAGCTTCCAACTGCTGAACTGCATCATTTTGGGAGAAAAGTACTGATCTTGAGACGGTCCAAGAGATCACCACTCTTCACAAATAATAAAGGTCACATCAAATGAAAATTTGTACAGTTCCTAGAATACACCATTGTCTATGAAAATGACATCTTACGGAAAACAAAATATTACACAGAAGGTACCAGAGCAGAAGCTGCAAGTTGCACCCTTTCAGCTTTAGAAGTCAAGGGTGCCTGATTGGCATCTATCTGGCTATGAAGTGGAAACAAACTTAAATAAACGATCTACTCCGTATATGAATTCCAAGAAAGCAACAGGTTGTTCGAAGCCACAAAGGACTAGATAATGCCCCATCATTATTAGCCTCCTTTGTTGGCTGGTTGGTTAGGTATAGGTGTATTTGCACCAAATTTTCCAGCTCAACAGTTATAATAGTACAGATCATATCTGCAAGGGAACAAGAACAATTATGCCAGTACAGGTCAGATAGACAAATAAAAGAGCAGAGGAACCAGATGCTGAGACATAATGCTCCATCTCCTCAAAGACCTGGTAGCTAGACAGCTCAAAATGCTCAATAGATTACATGAAGAAAATCAGAGGGGCACTGAAAGGGCACTGCATTTTTTTTTAATAACATTTTTTGCAGAAAAATTCTACCAGACAACTTTGCATAGGAGATTGGCAGTAAGATGACAAAAAATACAGCTAAAATATTAGCTGCATAATCATTTAGATCCAGGACATAGTGTAACGACAACGGATATAACTCCCATTAAGCACTTTGAAGAGTGTTTTCAGGTAAATTACATTTGGTATTGATAGGAACAGCAGCTAGGGAATGGAACACAGTCCCATGTCTAAATCTACAACACCACGTACATGATTTATCACAGAAGATATTATTATCAATCTCTTACTCACTATATACATGGAGACCCTGGAAAGAAATGCAGCGTGAAGCTCAAATCCTAATTACACAAAGCCTCATTCTTGTTCCCAGCCGACACATCCCAATAGCTTGAAAACCATGAACAAATGGGGTGGAAGGACGACGTGTGGCAGCGATACAACGGTATGTACGTTCAAAGTGATGCTTTGCAGTCTCAAAATGTTTATACTGAATCAACTCCTTCAATTTGCTGGCGAGCAAGATATCTCTCTCTTCGTTCCTTCTGAAATAAAATAAAATCTTGAGAATATGAGCACATGATACATAGCCTCATCTTGGACATTATTAAAAGACTGGACTACTGCCATCTAAAACACCAGAGCAGTGATCTTACCCATTCATCGATCACAAGACCCTCGCCAACAATGCGGGGGCTTGTGTCCTCTGGAGGTTTCTTGCGTGCCTCGAGGGCGGCTTCAGCTTCAGCAAGTTGACGCTTGAGTCGGTCCAGTTGCTTCAAGAAATATATTGCAAAATGTGTATGGTGAACTTGCTGCTCCTCAGAATTGTAAGCGAAAGCAAATGGAAAGAAGGGATATGTAGTCACTTACTGCGCTAGGACGCTCAGCATCCAAGAACACTACCCGCAGAATTTGCTCAACCGCAACCTGCTCTTTCTGCTCATCGAACTGTGACATACAAAGCAGCAGAGAATGAAAATCACAGCGATTATTTTTTCGGTGATCAGATGGTATCAAGGGATACAAAATATTTTACCAATTCTGGGACATACTCCACAGGCCCTTTGACCTTGAGGCTAACAATCTTGAACTTAACCTTGCACTTCTGATCTAAAGGTTTCTCGTTGTTCTCAGGATGCTCCACAAACTTGAACACTGGCATTGGGCGGGTGAACAATGAGAAAAAGGGGGACAAAAGCACATAAAGGCGCACACAAAGTTAGACATATCAGCTTTGCAGTACCTGTTGCTATGATAGTTTCACCTGGAGCCAGTATGCCGCCAGGAGGCCTCATGAAGCAGCTCTTGGGTGCTGTTGTTTGGAACTGTAACACAGGTAACACATGTATTGAATAAACTGTCACTCTACTAATTAGTTACCCCAAACAACCTACAGTAACAATGATTGCTAGGAAGCAGGAAAAATTGCAAAGCATAGCGCTATCTACTCAAAAAAATAATCAAGTCATGGGGTTTATTCCATTTAAGGTCTTAATTTATCCCTTGATGTAGTAATGAAGAGAAGGCTGGAGGCAGAGAAGAGTTGTTACTACCTTGAAGGCCACATGCGACTTGCTGACGTTCTTGATCCTAATCGCGCTCCGAACCTGCTTGCCGGGCTCATCTGCATCGATCAAAAGGTATAAGGAAAATAATGAGTTACTAGATACATCCATATTGAAGTCAATTAATATGAATCGGAGGGAGTATATAAATTGGGGCATGCGTAAAAAATTGGAGGGAGAGAAAAGTATATTTTCAACCAATTATTCAGCTGCCAAATTTCTTTGCCAAAGAAAGGAATTTCACATGTGGAAGCAGCGAGACAGCTTCAAATATTTCCGGAGTGGAAGAACAAGGAAGGCCGCACAGAACAATCAAATAAAGGACTCGTGGAAGGCGAGCCCAATCCAATCCAATCGGAAAATTAGCGGTAAAAATGGTTGAAAGCAGGCAGTTATAGGCGGGTAAATTTCCTCAAAAAAGTTTTAGGCCGGTTAAAGCAGAAACCGCCGCCAAGAAGCGAAAAGCAGAGGAGGAGGAAGCTATCGACCGTGTTGTAATACAGCAAGCGAAATTGGTGGAACAAGCCACGGGCCCGTGGCGCATACGTACATGGGAAGTAGAGCTTGGACGGCGGGTCGAGCCTGAGCCGGCGCCTGGTGGGCAGCAGCGAGCGTATCGCCGCGGCGCCGGACGACGACGAGGAGCCGGCCGACCCCTCGGCGCCTCCTCCTCCCTCTGCCATAGGCGGCGGCGGGCCGGACGCGGTCCCCCAGAGCGGCATGCGTCAAAAGCCCCCTCCGCCGGGTCGTCGTCCCCCTGTTGCTGCTGGTCGCGCGCGGCTGCGCGCCCCTCCAACACGGCACGGCACGGTGACCGCCCCCTGAAGCACCGGAACCGGCAGAGGTATAAGTCAGCCCTTCATCGTCGGGCGTATGGTGGGTTGTTTGGTTGGAATCGCTGGGCGGCGAGTGGAGGTGGAGGAAGAAGAATATTATTGGGGTGGAGAAGGAGAAGAGAGGAGGGGAGCTGCAGTTGAGGTTGAGGTTGAGCGCGTGCGCGTTGGCTGTTCTTAATGGGCGGCGCGCGGTGGGGTCGCCTCAGCAGCTACGCCTGCTTTCTTCCCCTTCCCCGCTGTCTATCCTGATTGGTGACGATGATTGCCGATGGTGCCTGCCGAGTTGCACTAGCGGTTTTTAGGTGGGTGCTACCTGCCGTGGTTGTTGAGTAACAAGATCTTGGTCGATCATGGCCATAGGATGACAGAGGATTATTATTACCTAGCTCTGTCAGGTGTTAATTCAGGTGCCAAATCTTGAGCCCAATTTTCGGCACACTAAAACTCATACTCAAAATAATTAACCTGTAGTATTGTCTCTATCTTTAAAGTGGTCTTTATGCATATCATGACCGTATGATAAAACGCGGGCTTAGTCGAGCGAAGCGTCTCGTGGCATCAATTTTGCAGCACACCGATATTGCGGACATCTCTACCCCCTTTTAGTGCTCCTCCTAGTCAACGACAAATGTGTCATCGCTCGTTCGAGGTTGAAAGCTAGAGAGTTACATGGGCAAGCACCTTGAAAATAACCAAATTATGGATTATGATGTTCTTTTCCAAGTGGTGCATTTGTGTTGTTCCTTTAGAAAGAATCGGTTTCTCTTGTTGGGGACTTTGGTTTCTTGATCCGAAACAGAACTTGCCTAAATTGTCTCCAATAGTTTTCTAGATGATGTGCCAACGTGGCGAAGATGATGACTATATGGTAATGTGAGAAGATGAGACGGTGACGTTGATTCCGGTGTGTGGTGCGAGTAGCTCAACTTCCCTTACCTGTAGCTGTAATTTCGGCAAGAAGGGCTGCTTGTCATCTCCCAACCCCCGGCTCTTATTAGGCCATATACAATAGGGTGACGTCAGCTTTATCTTAGAGCCGCCATGTAGGATTTTTGCTAAGTTGGAGGAGAAAGAATTGAAAAAGAGAAGAATGCCTTCTCTTAGCTAAAGCATGATCCCTTAAAAATATAAGAGAAGGTGAGTTTCACCATTCTACCAAAATTTAATTAATTCTCTAATTAATTGTAGCCGATAACAATAAGAGATAATGCATTATATACGTTATAGTTATTGCCTTCTCTAGATCATGTGGAGGCCTAATTAAGGAAGAGAGATCTCTAAGGTATGATGCGCCTTCTCCACCATTACATGCCATTAGAAGCATCTATAATAGGTGTAAGGTGGTTCGAGAAGGCGCCGAGAGAGGACACTTAATGAGCTAGGGTCAACTATGATATGTAGGGGAACCCTCTCATGCTTATTTTTATATAAATGCAGCTACGAGCCCTAGATTATGGTGGGATGTCTGAGTTTAGTTCTGAATTAAGAAACCATCCATGTTATGTTTTGAACTTTCTTAAAACATGCAATTCAAATCTCAATCTACCTTCCACAATGTGCTTGTATTTCGAGCTCTAAAATGTAAAATACTTTTATGATTTTAGGAAATGCTATGAAGTGAAAATATGCAAAAAAAAAAACATCCAAAAAAATGAACACAACCAATGCCACAAAGATAAATCAAAGGCTCGTAGTTCAGATTCAAATCAATCCAATGCCACAATTCAAAAGTAATTAATAGGACAAATTGCTCTCCTATTTTGCTGATTAACTTCTCCGTCTCCTCAAAGAAATCAATTTATGAACAAAGCGGACCCTTATAACATACTAACATACCCATACTCTATGTATGCAAAGATTTTTTTTCTCTCCAAAAAAGTAAAATCTAAAGAGCAGGATGCACAAGGGTTTTTAATCAAGCGGAATTAGAATTATTCTTAGCTTTGTAAGGTTGATATGATCTAAGAAAAAGCCTAAACCATAGTCCAGCCCTGCTGCTAGCTAGCTAAGGGTTTGTATATGTACATAGACTTTGACAAGGTCTTTCCGTGGATTAGAAACTTTTCCAGGGAGTTGACTCCCTTGACTTAGAAAGCTTCCAACGGGAAAGAACTTTACTCTAGTGGATTTATAGCACTACTACTATTATACTAGTAATGATAACTTTGTTACCGATCAATTATATGCTGTACTACACGGTGATGTTTGTCCAATTGTCCATGTTTCATGCCTATGGCTTCTGCTAGCTTCTCCTAGAGGCAGTGGAAGAAGCCAAAGACCAGCGTCGGAACTACCGGAAGAAGAGGACGGGGCAGAGTACAAGAGCGCTGGACAAGTCAATGGCCGCGGCGCTGGAGTCCGGACGGCATGGCAGCGACCATTTTTGGACCTGGAGCTTTCGAAGCAGCAGCCAGTTCGGCGCGAAGCCATGGAAGAAACAAATAGTTCCGTGGCTCGATGGGGACATGCATGGAGATACTGATGAGTCAGTCAGTGGTCACGAGCTCCCATTACAAGAGAGACAACAGGAGACCGTGCCTGCCGGAGCACGGATGTGAGATACAGCACGGAATGTCTCCATCTAGACAATAAAATGACAGTACGGTTAAGTTTGTCTATTTTGATGGGTTGCCCCGATGTATTTGGTTCTTTTCGGGTCATGTTTGTCTGTTTTAGCAAGAAAAAAACGTTTTTCAATGAAACATGAATACGAATAAGATTGTAGAGTTCATCGCGAATGTATCTTTCACTACAAATGTAAATAACTAGTAGGATCCTAAGACTTTCCCCCAACCCCTCTGCTCGCTACAATAGCCAGAGCCTCTTCCACGAGATCTGGGCCGATCCCGAGCCCTTCCGGCGGCGATGCCGGCCGGAGGTGAGGTGCCAGAGGTAGTTCTCTAGGATAGGAGTAGATTTCCGGCGGTTTGCCGGTTAGGATAGGAGTAGAAGCTCTGGTTCGTGGCCAGATCCAGAGCGGGCCGAGTCCTGGCGGTGTCTCTCTCTGCTCCGGCGGCCGGAGTCCAGGGACCCCCTCCTCGACTGATCTCAGCAATAAGGCATGTGTCATCTCCTTCGAGCTTCTCTTGATGCCTCTTCTTTCGCTCCTGGCCGGCCTTGGTGGTGAGGGTGTGTGGTCGGAGTTGGCGTCAACGGCTTGATTTGGAGGTGGCAAGGGCGGAGTGTCTCTCTGGTGCTCTGGTGCGGCACCAGGTGGCCCGTCGTCGGCGGCCTCTCTCCAGATCCATGGTGGATCTTGTCTGGAGTTCGTCGGCGGCCATGCTCTTCGATAAGGCACCTAGGAGTCGTCTGCTGGCGAGAAGATGGCCTCCTTGTCTCCTTGGCCGGCCATGGTGGCGGGGGAGGTGGACGCGGAGGTGAGCTGCTTGATTTCTTTCGGCCTGACCGGCTGTGGAGGCGAGGGGGCGGGAGGTGTCATGCAGCTGGGCTTCTCTCTTCTGCTGATGGCGCAGTACTGGTCGCGGCCGCCTCTCTCTCTCGCTTGCTCAAGCCCTCATGGTGGTGGCTGGCTTGCGGGGGTTGCTTGATGGCGGAGGCGACTTCGTCTTGGAGCTCTTCTCCGATGCTTTTTGGCGTTGGACTGAATGGCAGTAGGGCTGCCGCTCCGCCGCTGCCCTGCTCTGCCCAACGGTGTTCTTTTGCGCTTCGTCACCAAGTGGTATGTCCCCGGAGATGAATCTGCAGTCCGTAGGCCGAGCCTGATCTGGAGGAGGAAGACGGAGGACTGGATCGCGTTTTTTATTTTTCTTCAGGGTCCTCTTTGTATAATCTAGGCCCCTATGTAATTTGTGTATCTTTTAGGGTCTCTTTGTACTCTAGTATTAATAGCAGCTTGTCGGGTTTCTACCCAAATAAATTTCTGTTCTCACCAGATTTTGGCCAAATCAGGAGATGGGCCGTAAGGGAGATGGGCTTGGAATATTACACGTGGAAGATCTCTGAAGCGGCCCTGCACGAAGAGTTTGGGCTAGGTTGCCCGTGTATCTGTAATATAGTAGATCACATCTTAGATTAAAAGATAGAGTTCTACCCGTGCATGGTTACGTGCACGCCTAAATTAGAAAGTCCCCTGGACTATAAATATGTATCTAGGGTTTATGAAATAAACAACAACCATCGTTCAACACAAATCAATCTAGGCGCATCGCCAACTCCTTCGTCTCGAGGGTTTCTACCGGTAAGCATCATGCTGCCTAGATCGCATCTTGCAATCTAGGCAGCACAAGCTTATTTCGTTGTTCATGCGTTGCTCGTACTGAAGCCTTTTTGATGGCGAGCAACGTAGTTATCTTAGATGTGTTAGGGTTAGCATTGTTCTTCGTATCATATGCTGTCGTAGTGCAACCCTTATACATCTAGCCGCCCTTACACCTATCTTAGGTGTAGGGCGGCACCCCGCTTGATCATTATTTAGTAGATCCGATCCGTTACGGTTGTTCCTTGTTCTTCAAGGATTAGTTTAATATCTGCAATAGTTAGGCCTTACAAAGGGTTAGAGGATCCAGCGACGCGTAGGGTGTCGTTTGCTAGCCCTAGACAGGATGTTCCGAGGATCAACCTTGTGTTGGTTTTTAGGCCTTGTCTAGGACCGGCTTACGATCACCGTACGTGACCGCGAGGCCCAATCGTGAGTAGGATGATCCGATTATGCGGTGAAAACCCTAAATCGTCGTAGATCGCTTTAGTTTTATCTTGATCAAGCAGGACCACCATATATTCGTGCACCTCGTACGAATCATGGGTGGATCGGCTCCTTGAGCCGATTCACAGGATAACCTGAGAGCCGATCGAGGCTCGTATTTAACGTTTACGTGTATGCCATGCAGGAAACTAAGCGAGGCATCTCCATCACCTTCCTGACCAGGTATAGGTCAGGTGGCACGCCCTTGCACCAGCATCGGACGTGTGTACCAGAGGCTTTGCGGGCCGTCGCTCGGAGGGACCAGGGCCAGCCGCAGCTCTAAGTTGTTCCCGGCTCTACTGTGTTACCCGTCGTTGCTCGCCGGTGGGTTTCTGACCGCAACACATTCTGGCACGCCCGGTGGGACAAGATTCGACATCAACCACATCGCCATCTACATCTGAGATGGCGGACGGCACTCCAGTCACGTACGAGGATCTGACCGACGAGCTCAAGAAGAAGTATGACGAGGTCAAAGCAATTCTCGAAGCCGACCTCATCGGCTCTTTTCACAGAACCCGTTCACATGGCATCAGGTGGAAGGGGTTCTCGCCAGATGGTGTGCTCGATGGGATAGACCTCTCTGCCCCGTCAGAAGAACGCACCAGGTCCCTACGTCAGGAGATCAACTACATGGTGGCTCACTCGCTGCACCGCCACTCTGAGAACCTGGTGAACACTTTGGAGCGTGTCGCTCTCCGGGTGATCCAGGAGATCATGAGGCACCAGTACTCTCCGTCAGGACCAGCTCTCGGGACACACCAAGGAGAGATGACACTCCAGTCCCGTCCACCGCTGCCATTTGCGTTGGCAGCACAAGAAGTGCCGAATTCACCGGCATTCGTCGTCTACAAGATCGGTGGTGACCCTAGTGAATGCCAGTTCTTGCATGAGGCGCCTAAGGAGATCCCTCACGGGTACATGTGCACATACGTGCATCTGCGGTAATCGGGCGCTCACAAACCAAAGCCGCGACGGCAGGGACTTACGGGAAAGCGGGGAGGAACGTCGCGATAGATCTTGAGAAGCGAGACGTGGCTAGCTAAATATGCCACCCCGACGAACCTCCGTGAGCTCAGCTCCTGCAGCTTGGCTCAGAGCTGGAAAAGCAAGCATGGCTGGCTAAGTACGCCACCCCGGCGAATCTTCAGAGTTCGACTCCTACAGCCAGCACCGTGGATCAGATCAGCACGATCCTGAGGGACCAGTTCGGCATGGTGCCGAAAAGGAGGACAATCGGCTATTCCAAGCCGTACCCCGATGAATACGAGTTGGTCCCGCTACCACCCAAGTATCGGCTCCCTGACTTCTCCAAGTTCAGTGGATCAGATGGTTCCAGCTCCATCGAGCATGTGAGCCGATATTTGGCACAGCTAGGAACGGCCACCGCGGCGGATCCACAACGCGTGAGGTTCGCCGCACACTCCCACACGGGATCGGCTTTCGGGTGGTACACTTCGTTGCCACCGGACTCGATCCGGACTTGGAAGCAGTTGGAAGAACAGTTCCACATGCAGTTTCACTCAGAAGCTTCCGAGGCCGGCATTGCCGATCTAGCTCAAATACGTCAGAAGCGTGGAGAAACCGTGGTAGAATACAGCCAGCGCTTCAGAAATCTGAGGAACCGATGTTATTCGGCTCGTGTGACTGAAAAAGAAGCAGTCGAGTTGGCAGTGGTGGGCCTTGCCTCACAAATCAAGGATATGGCTTTCCAAGCAGACTACCCTTCACTGGCGCACATGGTTCAGAAACTGTCAAAGATATGAACAAAGCGCCACCCGGACTTGTACCAGGACAAATTCAAGCGTGCGGTGGTCCTGGTTGAGGCGGATGAAGACGAAGGCTCTGCGGGAGATCAAGAGGTAGCAGTGGCTGAATGGACTCGGGGGGCAACCCCCGTGTCCTGCAAATGGGTAAAGCCACCAGGTCCGCCCAGAGGGTTCGATTTTGACGTGACTAAAACTGAGCAAATCTTCGACCTCTTACTCAAGGAGAAGCAGTTGAAGATACCCGAAGGCCTCAAATTCCCCACGGTACAGGAGCTGAACGGAAAGCCATACTGCAAATGGCATAACTCGCTCTCCCATGCCACCAACGATCGGCAGTGGTGTGGCGTCGGCCAGATCCAAATGGCGATAGAACAAGGACGACTGATTTTCAACCGATGCGCCATGAAGGTTGACACCCACCTCTTCCCCGCCGTTAACATGGTGGAGTGCACTTACCCTGAAGGTTGCCGCCAGGATCCTCGTTCGGTATCAACATGGTAGGACCTGGGCACCACTCTGGCAAGGATGGAGACGAGGGCAGCTGCTCTCGTAGCAAGGACACAGAGGAGGCCGCTCCACGCGATCGGCTCCGTCACGATGGCAAGCGCTACGTCACAGAGGGAGAAGTGAAGAACATAAGATATCAGCGACCCCTCTCTGATCACCTCCTCAATAAGTATGTGAGTCAATATAGCCAACGCCGCCGATCCAGCGACGATGATGATAGAGACCGTCTGGCTAGGGACGCCGGGAGACATCGTCGACATGATCGCGATGAGGAGGAGTACGAGCGCCGTGCCAAGGAAAAGTCGAGGGAGCAGGACGACGAGGATAGGCACTGGGACTGCCCCTTCTTCAGACACTGCTGGGATTCAGGAATGAGCCGATTGCCTACAATCGGCAATTGCCCAGAATGTAGACAGAAGAGGAAGGATGCAGCTAACGTGTCCGTGTTCAAACGTCTAGGGCCTCTCCAACCACAAAGCAAACGCGCTGAGTCCCCTCGGATGGAAGATCTCGAGGATTTGGAAGACGAGGGAGAAGAAGAAGAAGACAGGTACCACCGACCAAGGTGGTGCCCTGATGGACTCAGCCGTTCCCAAAAGCGTAGGGTTCAGCGATTGCGCGGCTTGGAGGAAGCCGAAAGGTTATACCTGCACACGCTAAGAAAGGCGCGGCCTGATCTGGCCGCGAAAATTCAGCGAACCCTAGATGAAGAGGGTCGACCACAAAAGATGGTGTGGCGCCCCAAGCAAAGGAAAGCCGATGATGAGACATCGGCCGGCACAAACATGGTGCTCGTCCTTCCGACGGAGTTTAGTGTTCCAGGATTACACGAGGCACCCAATTTGGACGACTGCGAGCACATCGACGTGACGAAGGGCAGGGTTAGGCTTCCAGCAATCGGCCAAAATTATCCGCACCACATGTTCTGCTTGTGTTCAACATCAATCTACTGGGCGGCGGTTTTACGTCGGCTGATGAGTTAAGAAGAATCGACATTGGTCCTACCGAAGCCGACGTGCAAATACGGTGCCTTGGCTAAATTACAGAGCCGATATCTGCAGTTACCTGACAGATTCGGCTCGGGGGGCACCTAATCAGATGAACATGTGTCCAGTGAAACCTTGGGGGCCGATTAGAAAAAATCGGCCAGTAAAAAAAAAATTTCATGATACACAGCCGATGCGTAGCCATCGACTCTAGTACATTTACACAAGATCGGCTTGTTCAAGACACGGATCTTCACCAAGTCCAGTTCAGCTGTGAGACCTTCTACATCCTCGAGGGAGTGAACAACGAGAGCTTCTTCAGCTGCGATGAGCCGATGTCGGTGCCTAAGTCTTCTCGTCGAGGGCTTCCAAACCCTTTGCACCAGTACTAGCAGAAATGTTAGTTTTGGGCGCAAAGCAGCTCTTGCTCATTAAACTGTTGGTACTTCATCTGCAATATCGGCTTTCGAAGGAAGAAGGGTGATCGGCTCTGGTGCGTCTACCGTCGACCTGGCTAAGTTGGCCGCTTTCCTAGCTGCGCTCGTAGGCGTGGTGAAGACCTCTGCGCGGCGGCTGTCTCAATTTGCCTGAGTTCAGGGCCCTTGGACTGAACTGTGCATCCTCGCCACTGTTCTCACGTTAACTGAGGCTCGGGGGGCAGCTCGTCCTGAAATATCTTTGCTCTGGAGAGCCGATTTTGTTGGAATCGGCTGGCTCTACATTGCAACTGTTCTGAAGAATGGTGCTTTTATTACAGAGTTATCAGTTTCAGCATCCAAGCCGATTCAACAACAGTTCCAAGGCTCTCTTAAAGACACCTGCTCAAGACCAAATCACCGGCCTGCTGCGATCGGCTGTACCAAGTGCTATCGTCACCGGCGGGACTGGCTAACTTGGAGGGATGACTGAATTGGCCTGTCTCGCAGATTATCGTGAGAGACCGATGCGTTGCCATCGGTCATTGAGCATTGATTAGACTAACGATCGACAAAGTCAGATGAGGAGAAATCGGCTAAATAAGCATAAAGGACATCGGCAAGATCAAAGGAAGTTCTTCATTGATAATAAGATTTCTTACAAAGAGAAGCCGATTGTTCAACAAAAAAGGAACAGATTGCTACTGCTAATCCTATGCTAGTAGGTCCCTACTCTAAGGGCTGTTGCTGTCTTCGCCGTCGCTGGGGTAGCTGCCGTCATTGCTGCTGTCGACGAGCTCCTCGTTGCTGCTACTGTAACCTTCAGCAGAGGCTTCTTCCTCGTCATCATCATCGTCCTCATCTGACCAAGCCCAGCCACGGATGCGCTTTGGCGGCGGTTCGTCGGAGGAGGTGTCGTCCTCCTGTTCCTTCTTCGTGTCGGAGGAGATGTCTTCGTCTTCGTCATCCTCTTCCTCTTCTTTGGTGATAGAGGTGAATTTACCCCGGAAGGGAGGGTCGTCGTCGCTCTCCGCCTCCAGTGCTCCGTCAATCAGGAACCGGAGGTCATCCTCCCCGTCAGTTAGGGGCATGGCCCCATCTGACCAGACGAGGTCCTCGCCCTCCGGCACGAAATCGAAGTCCCACTCCCGCTCGTCCCAATGCTTGGGAGCGCGCCGGTTGTACGCCTCCGTCTGGTTGTGCCCTGGAATCAACTCGCTTGAGGAGGAGGATTGGAGAGAGACGGAAGAGGAGGAAGAGGACGACATGGCTATGGAAGGAGAGGGTTTTTTGGCTGACGGCTAATTTGGAGCAGAGGGATGAAGAGGTGGACTGTTCGATGCTGTAGATAAAAGGGGATGGAATAGAGATTTATTGCTCGATGCAGTTTCCGAGGAGGTGGAGCCAAAATTGTCAAATCGCGCAGAGAAGTTGAGAAGGCAAGCCATCATGATGAAGAATACTGCAACGGTTCTGATCTGCCACGACATGACCCTTCGAAGGAAAAGCAGAGTGGTTTTGAAATTATCATTACCAAAACCAGGGGGGCATGTGTTATCACCAGATTTTGGCCAAATCAGGAGATGGGCCGTAAGGGAGATGGGCTTAGAATATTACACGTGGAAGATCTCTGAAGCGGCCCTGCACGAAGAGTTTGAGCTAGGTTGCCCGTGTATCTGTAATATAGTAGATCGCATCTTAGATTAAAAGATAGAGTTCTACCCGTGCATGGTTAGGTGCACGCCTAAATTAGAAAGTCCCCTGGACTATAAATATGTATCTAGGGTTTATGAAATAAACAACAACCATCGTTCAACACAAATCAATCTAGGCGCATCGCCAACTCCTTCGTCTCGAGGGTTTCTACCGGTAAGCATCATGCTGCCTAGATCGCATCTTGCGATCTAGGCAGCACAAGCTTATTTCGTTGTTCATGCGTTGCTCGTACTGAAGCCTTTTTGATGGCGAGCAACGTAGTTATCTTAGATGTGTTAGGGTTAGCATTGTTCTTCGTATCATATGCTGTCGTAGTGCAACCCTTATACATCTAGCCGCCCTTACACCTATCTTAGGTGTAGGGGCGGCACCCCGCTTGATCATTATTTAGTAGATCCGATCCGTTACGGTTGTTCCTTGTTCTTCAAGGATTAGTTTAATATCTGCAATAGTTAGTCCTTACAAAGGGTTGGAGGATCCAGCGACGCGTAGGGTGTCGTTTGCTAGCCCTAGACAGGATGTTCCGAGGATCAACCTTGTGTTGGTTTTTAGGCCTTGTCTAGGACCGGCTTACGATCACCGTACGTGACCGCGAGGCCCAATCGTGAGTAGGATGATCCGATTATGCGGTGAAAACCCTAAATCGTCGTAGATCGCTTTAGCTTTATCTTGATCAAGCAGGACCACCATATATTCGTGCACCTCGTACGAATCATGGGTGGATCGGCTCCTTGAGCCGATTCACAGGATAACCTGAGAGCCGATCGAGGCTCGTATTTAACGTTTACGTGTATGCCATGCAGGAAACTAAGCGAGGCATCTCCATCACCTTCCTGACCAGGTATAGGTCAGGTGGCACGCCCTTGCACCAGCATCGAACGTGTGTACCAGAGGCTTTGCGGGCCGTCGCTCGGAGGGACCAGGGCCAGCCGCAGCCCTAAGTTGTTCCCGGCTCTACTGTGTTGCCCGTCGTTGCTCGCCGGTGGGTTTCTGACCGCAACAATTTCAAAAAAAAAAAAGTAGGATCCTAAGACTCATCAACTAAGGCTTCATCACATCGTCGGGTGCCCGTGCGGGCGGCAACTCCTATGCTTCATCATTGGAGTCAGGTTGAAAATGCCGACCACCATGGTCTCCCGAATAAATGCTACTTGGCGGGCATCGTCGATGACCTTCTTCACTGTGCGACCGGGTCTTGACCAGAATGTAATCCGCTCGGCCTTGTTCTTCTTCTTCGCCATGGGTGCTCGCCATCGAAGTGGTTCAACTCAACCGCTCGCTCCTCGTGAAAGCGGTCCAACCAGTAGGCGCTAACGGAGTCATAATGTGGGTCGAGCCACAACGCCTCCTTCTGTCGCCTTTGGAAGACCTCGTAGCCGAATTCCTTGTCTTTAGGCAAAGGCACGGGAACCCCGCCCAGGCTGATTCTGAAGCCCTCTGGCACCGTCGCATTGGTCGACAGGAGGATGCCATACTTGGCGAGTTGGGTGGCCTCGTGCCAGTCCACCCATTCCCAGTTCATGGCGCTGATGGGACAGAAGGTTCCACCTACTAGTGGTATCTGGAGCAAGCAGACCTAGAAACAGCAATGGTTATGCATGTGTGAGCACAGGCGTGTGTAGTCGCTTGGCTATAAAAGGACGGCATATGCGTTGTTGATGGCGGCACAAAAGGCCAGCCTCCGCCCAGCTAGACCTAGGGCGGGTGCTGAATCGAAGCGGCTTAGAAGGGGAAGCGAGACAGGTGACGAAGCGACACAGGTTTCGAAGCGAGGTAGATTTGGAAGTGAAGCAGTCCGTTGGTCGGCTGCGAAGCGGGCCCAAGGACACAGAACGCGGACACGAGTCGACAGTGCACATTTCAAAACCAAATTTGAACCGTGAATGCGTCGATGTGTACAAGACGCTCACTTTGCGTCAGACCGTTGGGCTGAAAATTTACCCTTTTCTTATCCGTGAGGACCAAAACTGACATGTTTGGTACGTTTGTGTCGGATAGTTGGAGATGCTCTTGCGAGACTAATTATGTGCATGGATAGACTTTGTATTATAAACTACAAATGCAGAAAAGAGCCCTACTTATGTACTCCCTCACTCCATAAAAGGATGTCTCAAATCTCTACTACTTAAAAAGACTAAACTGGTTCCTTATTCTGCCATCCACCACAATACGTCAATTGCTTGGTCGTTCCTTCCGTCGTCGCGCTTCCTCGACCGTCGTCACATGGGCCAGGCCCAATGACTCCGCCGAATCCGCCAAATCCACCTACCCCTGCTGATCTCCCAAAAATTCATCTACTCGGTCATCAACCCATCAATCTGGCGTGTGCACCGCCGCCGGCGGACGCAGAGGAGTCGCTTTGGCGAGTTTCACCCGTCCGCACCAAAAGCGAGAGGGATGCGGAGCTCGACGAACGGATGACCAGATAGTCGGCTTGACACAAGGTCAGGAAGCTTTCCTACGGGACGCTCATCAAGGCGGTCGATCTGATGCAGCTAATCGACCGGGCGGTTTTTCTTCTCAACAAGATGGGGAGCGCTTCAATCGACGTTCCGCTCCTCAAAATCCAACGATAGGACGACCACAGTCCACCGCCGGTCGACGACCCAGCGGCCTCCTACCGGCCCACGATTCAGCCTCCTACTGGCCTTGAAGCATCCGCCGAGGGAACGAACCAATCGGCATCATGGGAGCCAGGCCGAGGGGTGCTATCATCGCCGGGAGGAGGCTGTCAAGCGCTGCTGGAGTCCGCGCCGCTGGCGGCGTTGCCGACATCCACCATGTGCGTCACTCCAGGTTAGGTAGCGCCACACCTGCCTTTCCTCTCCGATGTTGTGCCTTCATCTATTTTTTCTCTCATGTCAAATACTAGATGCGTGATGTTGTGCTCTAACACGGCGGGCGCCTGTCACAAGAGCTTCCCGGTGACTCTGGGATATGCGCGAACTGGTGGTTATTCCGGCAACTACCAGCACGGGAACTCCTGGCGGGCAGGTGACCAATCCTTTCCTCTCCTTCGTTTCTTCCTCCCCTCGATCTGCTCATCCCTTCTGTCTTTTATTTTATCTTTTGAGTTCAGTCATACGTGCAGTGTCATGTGTAGAATCTGACCTGAACATTTTTCTTAAGCAGCATATATGTAGTAGTAATGCTAATAATTGGAACATTAGACGTGAATGGTCAAAGCATTAGCAGCAATGAAAAAGCCTAAATACTCCTTCCCTATAGCCTAATTGAAGTCCACGGATGATTCTTTCCTTTTGCCTTTGTGTTTTCACCACATATTAGAAGAATTTAACTTCTTGCTTTCAGCTGCAAGATTAACATGACTAAAAACATGGATTTTATATCTTCGACGACTGACGAAGCTTTCCTGCTGTATTGGTGTGGTTCAGTACTCCAACACGTTTTCCATTTCTTTCTTGCTTTTTCGTGACATGTTCACCTCATGTTAAGTTTGTGTGATGATTTGCTTCCAAATCCAACAATAATTATGAGAACAGATCGAAAACATAATGTATGACTTTTGATCCTGATCTGAGTTCCATAAAAACCATGCTTGTAAATTTTTATATGTGCACGGTTAGTCTGAATTCATCATGAACTTATGATTCTGTTATTCCGTTCATTTTACAGTGTGTGTGATGTGTATTCTGTAGGTCTTAGTACGAGTGCACATGGCGTTTCCAGCAGGCGACAAGGCTGGTTGCATGCTACGTCGCCTCGAGTCGCCGTCGTGGCATGCAAGATATTACATCTCTCTGTACGCTGCTGGAGTGCTGGTCGAGTACAACTACCCCAAGTTCATCGCCAAGAAGGTGACGCTTATCCCCTGTATTGAATTATTTATTTGGAATTTGCAGCTGCACTAATTGTGATTCAACATTGTAACAGTGTTGTCCCAAATTAAGTTGTACCTGATTGAGCTTAAGATTCAGTTTCTTTGTGTCCAACTTCTGTCTTTTGGCATGGTCATTCGTAATCATGGTGTAAATCAGGATCTTTCCATTTTCTTCATTATGTTGCCCATTTATGATATGTCCAGGACTACTATGTTACTCTACCAATTTGTAGTTGATTGCAGCAATTTCAGTTAATGGAATCACAAATTTAACCGGGTCATGTATGCAGGTGTGAATCAACATGCCATGGTGGTATCTCGCTGCCAATAAATAGATGAGCCCCTTCCTCACGCAGTACACTAACATCAAGTTCGTTTTTCTACATCCAGGCCAAGTCACTTGATACCCTCTTTAAGTATTATGCGTGACATACTTTTTCCTTTATTGTTAAATCTTTAAGGGATTTATCCTTAATTATTGTCCATCCTCTATGAATAAAAAAAAATTACATCGCGAGGCAGGGGAAGTCCAGTTCAATTTGGAGTCTTCTCCAAAGAAGATGATCCTGAGTTCACCACCTTTGACTTTGTCAGCGATCTCTCCCTCAAATGTTATTAAAAAAACATCGAGAACTCTGTCACTGACCCATACTTCTACACATCCTTCTACACGTTCTAATTTGTTGCTTGCTTTTTATGGAATTTTTTCGTATTGCTTCTAAATTGAGAAAAAATGTGTTACTTATAGCTGGTCACCACGTGTATCGCCAGCCGAGGGTGATCAAGGCGCGGATCACGATGACACACTGGAAACTCCAGGGCGGCGATACAGATCTGCTGAATAACAAGAGCACTACTTCACTAGGAGATGTGAGAATAACTGGACAAGTTCAGTGGTGTGCGCGAGGCAATGATATGCTCTCACCATTTAGTAGTGGCTATTGAAAAAACTAAATGTTTAGAGCTGGTGCGGCATGTATCTCCATTAACCCTTTCAGATTTTTTCAGCGCAGTTGCGATGGTTCCTAATGGATACATAGATATAGCAGTTGCCATTGTTCATTGTGCTGTCCTCTCTATACCCACAATTCAACAAAAGGTTTTATTTGCGTGTTCCCTTCAAAAAGTATTTTAGCAGCCAGCCAATAGAGAAAATTGTACCATTCATTTTTTATAAGGAAAACCTGCATCCTGGGGCCAAGATTAATGGTTCATATTTAGCTTAAACAGAATGTAGACCAATGACTTTTGTGATGTTATTTATTTAATATCTCTACAGCTTCCTTTAATGCAATCCTAAGTATGCCTACTACAAACTTAATCCTTGGTCATCTGAAGACAAATAAGCAGTTATTGACACTTTTGTAGGCATACAGTTTGATAATTCTCTCTGCACGCATTCAAAGCTTGGTTTGCTCCCAAATCAACAAGGAACATATGAAGAAGTATATACATACTACAGAGATAGGTCATGTCTTACCAGAATATCAAAGTCCGCCTACCGCCTCTGGTTTGTGCTGCACTTTCATCTCCTTCCCCCCAATTTATGTGTGGCCATATGGTTATGTATTCTGATGAATGAGCACTATGTGTCTATGTTTTTTTGTCTTTACGGTTTGTAGAAGAAATTCATTGCTACTGATTTATGCCTTGTGTTTTACAGATAAAAAACGAGACGGTCTGGTTGGCCAACATCACGCCAAACATTTCTAGGAAGACGCTGCAAGATGTTCAGTTCAAAGGTCAACCCCATAGCCGCCACGGTCCAGGAGGGGGCCAAGGAGAACGCAGAGCGATGCGCCGATGCGCCATCTCGAGGCGCTCGACCAACGGCTCAACATCACGTCGCAGGCCTTGGAGAGGATGCAACACTCGTCGCCGGAAGAAGACGACCGGACCCGGTGGATTCCATGGTCGTGTGGAAGGGCACACTGCACACAACAGGAGCGTGGACAGGCAACACTACAGGGGCGTCTTCGGTGGCCCACAGGCTCGCCTCGCCTCACGCAGGTATGGAGCGCAACAGGACTCAGGGCCGCGCGGGTTTTCAGGGCGGCGGTGGTTTGGGACGCACATGCGGCAGTGTTCTCCGAGGCGTTAGCGGCGGCGGTAGATCTTGCCGGTGCGAAGATTTCTAGCGGGCGAACCGCTGCTAGACAAGATTGGTCTGATGTGATGGTGTGTGACGCACTCTTCTCCCCCTCACAAATTCTTCTCTCTGCATGGTGAGGTGTGGCGCGGTAGCTTCGGCCTTCGTGGGCTAATCCGGGTTTGCAATCAGACTTGGTTCCCTTGCACTAAATAAGTTTTCTTGTTGATGAGCGTTTTAGCTTCTTTCACTGAATCAAATTTCCAGGCAGGTGTCATGTACTAAATATAGTCTTTATTTGGGTAGGTTTGTGAAATGAATATGAGTGAGGAGTGTGAGATGGACTGAAGCATTGAGAATTGAGTTCTAGCTCAGTGGCAAGGCAAGCGAGTGCGCAGCCAGCCCACCCGGGTTCGAATCCCCATCCGCGGTAATTTTGCAGGAGGGGCGAATAAACCGGGTTATCATCCATCCACGTCCATCCGCGGGGAGAGTCTCATTCTACCTAACAACGTATAGCCAAAGGAGGGATCATTTCCCCGTTGGTCAACGTTTGAGATGGACTGAAGCATTAGCCGTTAACTGATTTAGCATTCATGTATTGATGTACGACGTAACCTATATTGCTAATTCATATTATAGATAATTTTAAAATAATCAAATTACTTGTAACATCATCTGATTGTAATGTATGTTTCTCTCAGGAGTGTTTTCTTGTAAATATGGACAAAGAGTAATGTTGATGGAATTTAAGTGAGTATATTCTGTGAGTTCGTACATGCTCATAAATGACTATCACACATGCATTCTTGGAGACTAGAACCAGTCAAAATATGTGTAAATCTGTTCATGAATGCTGGCACTACTCTATAATGAATTTCATGACATTATTGTTTTCGCTATGAAAATACTCCTTTTGTGAATCACGGTCTCGCGGAGTGGGGTATGGTGGCAATGGTGGCGGAGTGGGGTGAGGTTGCCGATTGCTGCTTGAATAAAATGGTAAACCTTATTTTAGGTTTTGCTTCTGAATTAGCCAGATAAAATGGTAATCAATAATCATTAGAATATCTGTTGATAAATTTCTACGCAAACTGTATAGCTGGCCAGCAAAATCTTGCTTGTTTTCTTTTCAAATGATATAGAGTTGAAATTGATCACAAGTTTACTACTTGGCCGCTGACTTTCGGGGGAAGGTTGCGAAGATATGCATTGTTTATCTTGTTATTTTATTCCTGGGATTGGAGGAGCCATTAGTCCTAGCTCCTAACCCATATGTTTTATTTTTTCAAGAGTACCGGTATTCAGACTTCAGATGCCTAAAAAGCGATCCAGGAGTTGCACGTCGTGCAGTGACTCCGAACCTACACGCTCGCCACCTAGCCTTCACCGCCCATGTGCTCTACCTCAACGCCTACTCCTCGAATAAGGAGCAGGTGCCTCGCGTACACCGCGTTCATTTTTCTTTTGCACTCGGTTTTTCCAGCGTACGTCATATGTATGTTCAACTATATGACACCATGACACCAATAAATTAGACGATAGGCATGTATCCTATTACTTCTGTTTTATATTTTCAGTACAGTTGATTTACAGAACGAGAATTCAAGGATCCTTGGATAAGTGCTCTTCCAAAACTGAAGGAATTCAAGAGTAGTATACCCCAGGCAACATAGAGTAGTATATCCCAAGTTCCATGTCTGTTTATGAAATCGTGCTACTATAATCTTCCAAAACATAGAGTAGTATAGAGATGTGATTGCACCTGAATTGACATTCACGTTATGCTTCCTGGTTAGCTCTTGGTCACCGTTACAAGACAGGTAGAAAGAAACTGTTTTATTTTTACCTTCTCTTCGGTTCATTTTTAGCCAACCACATCAATTTTGAATACGTGTTGTATAGAATTAGTGGCTCCTGGACAATATTTATCTTTGACTGTCCGCTTTCTTGCATACTATTGACACTGTTATTGTTAGGATACCATTAGGCATTGCATGCAGTATGGAAAAAAAGAAATGAGCATATGAGGTTGATTTTGATTCCAATCTATTATTTACAGGTCAAGGATCAAAGGTACATCAAATGCAAAACTTTCAAGTACAGGTTGGGCAGATTCTAATCTACTTTACTTTACCATTTGCTACCAACAGATCTTACCCCTGCGACCTCTGTTCCCCTCGCATGTGCAACAGGAGGAGGACGGAGATATGCTCGTTATTGAAGGTGTATGGTAGCACTTTGATAGTGTTTTTGAAGCTGAAGGTGAAGAGGAGGTGTCGAGCAATTGAAGGAATTCCTAGAGGACCTAGAGACAGCGGCCAAGGAGATTTTGTTCTAAAGAAATGTTTTTTCTGTTGGTGTCATGACTTGTAATAACCAATGATTTTGAATTAACATGAGAGATATTTCTATAAGTAATACTAGTTTCTTTGATAATTATAAATTATGATATCTCTGATTTCTTTTAGTTTTTCATAAGTATTTTGAACTATATATATGTGCATAGAAAAATGAATTTGAGTACCCGTAGCAACGCACGGGCATTTTAACTAGTTTATCAAAAATTTGATGTATCTAGAGGTGCTTTAATGGATTTAGAAGAGGTTTAGCAAAGTTTTAGCAAAGTTTAGACGTGCTTTAATGGATTTAGATGAAGTATTTTTTTACACCATTTACCCCATCAAATAAAAATTCGTCCAAGTTATAAATACATGCTCCGTGACATGTAATTCGGGGCAGATGGAGTATATGATCTTCGACAAGGCCGTCCTAGATTGTACATGGCAGATATCTTAATTTTGATAAAAACATAGTTCAAATTATGTGGCACAAATGCACACCCAGGGTAAAAATCACACATCAAACAAAAATGACAAGTTAAGAACTTCAATTATTACTATATTTTAAAAGGATTGAATTTAAAATTGGGATTGTGCACCTAAAATAAACAAAAGAATTTGAGAGAGACATAAAGAGCATATGTATATCTAGAGTTATACACTCACTATTCGCCTTCTTTTTGAGATTTTTCTCTAGTTGTTTTTTCTGGGATCCCATTGTTCATTATGGCTTTTTTAAGAGGTAAAGCTCTCTTTATTACTCAATAAACACTGGTACAATCATAATATCTGAAGATTGTAGCAGCCACACGCAGCGCCCATGTAATAAATCTAGAGAGCTCTTAACTAAATCATAAGCATGGATATTAGAATTTCTCTGCTCATGTACAGTGTTTTGGTTGTTTGGAGCTATTCTTCAGGCCCAAATATTGAGAACCATAATATTTGTACGTTCGTCCTATCTCTAGGTATTAATGGGCCTGATCTCAAAAAAAAAAAAAAGGTATTAATGGGCCTGGCAACTACGGTGGTAGCACTACCCAGACAAGTAGGGGCGCACCTATACCCTGCTCGCGTGCGTGGGATTAACGCACGCATCGGCTCGTTCCTGTTGGACCGGCCTAGCTGCCGAGAAAAAGTTACCTATAGTTTTTCCCTATTAATTTTAACTTTTTGAATAACTTCTAAATTTGAAAAAAATTAGATTAAAAAAATATCTAAAAAAAGTTAGGATTACAAAAATGTTTAAATCTGAAATTTTGCTCGAATTTGAAATTTTCTCGAAATTTCTTCAATTTAAATTTGCTCGAATTTTAAAATTGCTTCAGTTTGAAAATTTGCTCAAATTTGAAATTTGCTCGAAATTAAAATTTACTCAAAGTTAAAATTTGCTCCAATTTGATAAATATGTTCAAATCAGAAAAAGTAAAAAAACGGAAAAAAGGAAAAACCAAAAAAAACAGAAAAAACGAAAACCGACAAAAAAACTAACCAGACCAGCGAAGAACCGAAGAAAAAACAAAATATGAAAAAAAAAACTACCTCAGATGGGCCGCGGCCCGCTCTCTTCCGCACGCGGCCGGCGTTAGTCCGCGCCCCTACTGGGCGGGGAATTAATAGGTTTTGCCGACAAGTAGTGGCTGGGCCGTCCACTCGGCCAGGTCGTACTGAGAGCTAGTTTAAATTAATGCATCCTGTCTTCCGTGCGCCGTCTTCTGGTGGTCTCCCATCCCTAAAAAAAGAGTACTCCCTCCGGTCCTATTTAATTGACTCAGATTTAGTACAAAATTGTGCTAAATCCGAGTCAATTAAAAGAGACCAGAGGGAATAGTTTGAAAAGAAAAGAAAAGAAAAAAGATGCCGTTACAGTGCATGCACTATCACGAACTCACGATGATGGATCGCAGTCAGCCAGTCACACATAACGCCGTATATGCACGTGCCAGGTTAACATGCATGCACGGGTAGATTCACTGTTCGATCTAGCTACTGGCCTACGGCTAGCAGCCTAGCAGCCTATCTGCCTATGCACACAAAATGGCTACTACCAACCCCAATTTTATGCATTAGAAAGCCATATTTCACACGTATATACTCCCTCCATCCCAGAAATATGTCTTAACTTTATAAAAATATATCTTAAATTTATATAAATTTAGATTTATTTAAAAACTAAAGTTAAATTCTTGCTGAATTGCCTTTGCTAGCGACCCCTTACCGTACGTAAACGTCCAGGATAGGTGATGAGGAGGCGATCGCGCAGGGATGGAGACAAGGGGGGATGAGCAGGGGATACGCCCCCCCCCCCCCCCCCCCATGATCCCGAGTTTCTTCAGAAAATTAGCCATGGTTGCTTCTCACCTATGGTGTTTAGCTCGAGTTTCTCTTAATGCCAAGTTCCTTTTTTCGCAAAAAAAAGTTCCTGTTAAACTCTAATCCCGTAGCCAGGATTTCCAAGGTATAGTGTGAGTCATGAGTGAGCGAGTTTTGGTAGATTAAATAACCGTACTAATGTACGGTTAGGGTCTAGGCCAGATGTCATTCTGAATGCCCTCTTAAGGGATTGTGATAAGGAGTGGCCCGATCTTCTCAGTAAGCGACGGATGTTGATGAACACGTGATGGTAGCAGCGGATGAAATCGATGATGATGAGGAGGATAACTTGTATGACGCGACGAAGTCTCTCGATTGATTCCTGATGCCAATGCAACAGCTCTCAACCCTGCAAGATATTCGCAACTCCACACACTTGCGCACGTAGCCGCCGACCACGAAGCGGTAGATTGCAATCTTCTAATCTCCAATGGAACAGCAGATCACACACAAACTTTCAGTAGCATAAAACTCCAGATCGCAACGAATTGGAGAGTTGGGGAACAATAGTTTTGCTTAGCAAACAACTATGAACTAGGGTTTATCTTAAACTTGGTCTAAAGCAGCTAGGGGGGCGTCCTGGGCACTTATATAGGTGTCCGGGACGAGTTCTGGTCGAAAAGATACAAAAATAACCGACCCAGAATAGATCTGGTCGAGACAGACTCGGACGAATCCGGTCTGGAATCCGGTCAACCGGGCCAGGGACCGGGTCGGCCGGTCTGGCGTCCGGTCAACCGGGCGGCAACCGAAAACTTCGCAACTTTCCGGTTTTTGCCCGGTACGATGCATCATATCTGGTTGGCGGCCGGTTGGCGACCGGTCAACCGGGCCAGGGACCGGGCTGGCCGGTCTGGAGGCCGGTCTGACCGGGTGCTGGACCGGCCTGGACGTCGTATTCTCCTCTCGCGCATGCCTCCCGCTCCTCCCTCGCGCGACCATGAGATATCTTCATGTCCAGCTCCATGTCCAGCTTCACGTCCATCTTGACGTCCGTCTTCATGTCCAGCTGTTCCTCTACTCCTCGTGCGACGCTCGTCTCCTCTTGATACCTGATGATACATAAGTAATAGGATTTAGGCAGTATAAAGTTCTCATCAATCAAAGTACCATTTAGAAACAAGTTCACCTGTTGTTTAAGTAGCTTCGCACGAGCCCTTGTAATTGGTCCAATCCGAACTTCATTGGACTTGAGCTTCACAGCAGGTTCATCTTCATTTATCAATGACGGAGGTAGTGGTGTAGTAGGGATGTCCTCATCATCTCCCCCCCCCCCCTTCAAAAGGCGTCGACCTCGACGCTCCAAGGTCTTCTCCGTCATATGATGTCAAATCAGCAACATTGAAAGAATTACCGACACCAAACTCATCAACTGGAAGATCTATCGAGTATGCATTATCATTGATCTTGGCAAGCACTTTGTAAGGACCAGCACCACGAGGCTTCAACTTAGACTTCCGCAGCTTCGGGAACCTATCCTTGCGAAAATGTGCCCAGACCATATCACCAGGCTTGAACAACATCTCTTTGCGCTTCTTGTTTATCCTTGCAGCATTGCTCTTGCCTTTCTTCTCTATCAACTCTTTAATCTTCACATGGATCTTACGCACAAAATCTGCCCTCTTGGATGCCTCCATATTAACTCTCTCATGTATGGGCGAATGCAACAAGTCAAGTGGAGTAATGGGTTTGAAACCATACACCACCTCAAAAGGACATAGCTCTGTGGTAGAATGTACCGCCCTGTTGTAAGCAAACTCCACATGCGGCAAACACTCTTCCCACTCCTTCAGGTTCTTCTTGATCATGGATCTCAGCAGTTGTGACAAGGTTCGATTCACCACCTCAGTTTGACCATCAGTTTGGGGATGACAAGTAGTACTGAACAGTAGCTTTGTCCCCAGCTTTCCCCAAAGTGTCTTCCAGAAGTAGCTCATGAACTTCACATCACGATCAGAAACAATAGTCTTCGGGACTCCATGTAGGCGAACAATCTCCCTGAAAAACAGGTTAGCAATATGTGACGCATCGTCGCTTTTGTGGCAGGCAATAAAGTGTGACATTTTAGAAAATATGTCCACTACCACAAATATAGAATCATGGCCTCTTTTAGTACGCGGCAAACCCAACACAAAATCCATACTAATATCTTCCCAAGGTGTAGTAGGTGCCGGTAACGGAGTATAGAAACCGTGAGGCTTCAGCTTGGACTTGGACTTGTTGCAAGTAATGCACCTCTTCACATACCTGTCCACATCCCGCCTCATCTTTGGCCAATAAAAATGATCAGCGAGCATGAGTAGCGTCTTCTCACGCCCAAAATGACCCATCAAACCTCCAGCATGTGATTCCTGCAATAAGAGCAAACGCACAGACGATTCTGGAACACATAGTTTGTTAGCTCTAAACAAGAACCCATCGTGCATGTGATACTTTTCTCAAGCTTTACCCATAACACACAAGCGGTATGGTTCAGCAAAATCATGATCAGTCACATATAAATCACATAACACCTCTAATCCAGGAATTTTAACATCAAGATGGGTTAATAGCATAGTCTTCCTAGATAGAGCATCAGCAACAATATTATCTTTTCCCTTCTTATGCTTAATAATGTATGGAAAAGACTCAATGAACTCAACCCACTTAGCAAGACGCCTATGCAAAGTAGATTGGGCTTTCAAATATTTCAAAGCTTCATGATCAGAATGTATGATAAATTCTTTTGGCCACAAATAATGCTGCCAAACCTCAAGAACTCTAATTAAAGCATACAATTCTTTATCATATATTGGATAGTTCAACTTAGCACCAGAAAGTTTCTCAGAAAAATATGCAATTGGGCGACCCTCTTGCATCAACACACCACCAATTCCAATACCACTAGCATCACATTCAATCTCAAATTGCTTATTGAAATCAGGAAGTGCAAGCAACGGTGCAGAAGTTAACAATCGTTTCAGTTCATCAAAAGCATGATCTTGGGCAACGCCCCACTCAAAGACAACACCCTTTTTAGTCAATTCATTCAAAGGTGCAGCAATAGTAGAAAAATTGGACACAAAACGGCGATAAAACCCAGCTAGACCATGAAAACTTCTTACTTGACTCACATTCATGGGAGTAGGCCAATTTTGAATAGCTTCAATTTTAGACACATCTACTTCTACTCCATGCTTAGAGACAACATAACCCAGAAATATGACCTTATCTTTGCAAAATGTGCACTTCTCAAGATTACCATAGAGTTTACTATCACGCAACACTTGCAAAACATGTCGAATATGTATAATATGATCAGATTCATTGCGGCTGTAAATTAATATGTCATCAAAATACACAACCATAAACTTACCAATAAAATCACGCAAAACGTGGTTCATCAGTCTCATGAAAGTGCTAGGTGCATTAGTTAAACCAAAAGGCATTACTAACCACTCATATAAACCAAATTTTGTTTTAAAGCCGGTTTTCCACTCATCCCCTTCTTTCATCCTAATTTGATGATAACCAATACGCAAATCAATTTTAGTGAAAACAGCAGCACCACTCAATTCATCTAGCATATCCTCTAAACGGGGAATAGGATGACGATATCGAATAGTAATGTTGTTTATCGTTCTACAATCTACGCACATACGCCATGTACCATCTTTCTTAGGAACAAGAATAACAGGAACAACACAAGGACTAAGGCTTATGCGGATATAACATTTGTCGAGTAGCGCTTGTACTTGCTTCTGTATCTCTTTCGTCTCTTTGGGATTCATTCTATATGGCGCCCTATTGGGCAGCGATGCTCCGGGGATCAAGTCAATTTGATGCTCAATACCTCGCAATGGTGGAAGTCCTGCGGGTACCTCTTCCGGAAACACGTCGCTGAATTCCTGCAAAACATTAGAAACACCAAGAGGAAGAGGGGTCATATCGTTAGAAACCAAAACCGTACCCTTGTACATGAGCACAATAGGCATGGCTGTAGGATCCTCACAAAAGTCTCTCATGTCTTGTTTGGTGGCTAATGAGACTAAGGAATTCACTCTCTCACTTTTTGTTATATCACTCACGGCATTACAATTCTCTCGCCTATCTATGGATGCATCCTCCAAATTTACTTCAATCTTCTGACGAGACTCATTGACAATTTGCTGTGGTGACATAGGCTGTAAGTTAATTTTCTTGCCCTTAAACTCCAAGTGATATGTATTGACGCGGCCATTGTGTTGCACAGAACGGTCATAGAGCCATGGCCGGCCCAACAGCAGGTGACAAACCGTCATAGGAACCACATCAAAATCAATGGAATCCTTATACGGTCCAATCTCAAAATCAACTCGCACCATGTGGCTCACCTTCATCTCACCATTATTGCTCAACCACTGAATATAATATGGATGCGGGTGCGGTAGGTACTTCAGTTTCAGCTTGGCACATAACTCTTTGCTTGCTAGATTGCGACAACTTCCGCCATCAATAATGACCTTGCAAGCTTTATCAGGACCAACTAGTGCCTTTGTTTGGAACAAATTACAGCGTTGTGTAGATGCACTTGACTGCACATTAAGAACACGCTGCGAGACAACAATAGTTTGAGCTTCAGAAGGAAAAGCATCATAACCATCACTATCATAATCATCCTCATCTGGAGCATTTGGATCAACATCATCTCCAGTTTCATACTCATTGTCCTCATTAATTATCATAACTTTGCGATTAGGACAATCCTTCTTGAAGTGACCCTTGCCACCACATGTATGACAAACCATATAACGGTTGAGTGCTGTCGACATATTAGAACTAGTTCCACTTGCTGCAGGGACGGGCTTCTTTGTGTTGGTGACACTAGAGACCGGCTTGCTAGACGAAGTAGGAACATCTGCAGGGCGCGAAGATGGCGCCATGGAGGGCGGCGCGCGGGGTGTGTAACGCCCAGCGCCTGTAGCACGGCCCTTCATTTGCAGTTCTTCAGCCAACTGTGACTCAGCTCCTCTTGCATGATGTAGTAGCTCATTCATAGTAGCGTAGCTGTGATGACGCACAATGCCCTTGATATTAAACCGCAGACCATTCAGAAAACGCTGTAGTGTCATCTCAAGAGACTCACGGACACGGGAACGCTGCATAAGCATCTCCATCTCCATGTAATAAGCATCAACCGTCAACACACCTTGTTTCAATTGGGTCAACTTGTCAAAGACGGAACGCAAGTAATTGGTAGGAACAAAACGAGCTCTCATTGCCGCCTTCATAGCATGCCATGTTATAATAGGCAGCTCACCATCTTCTTCTCGAGCACTCACAAGTCCATCCCACCAACGCAATGCATAACCATCAAATTCAGAGGAAGCAAGCTTGATCTTCCTATCTTCAGTATAGTCAGGATGTAAACGCCATAATCTCTCAATCTTCAACTCCCATGTAAGATATTCTTCAACATCAGTACCTCCTTCAAATCTGGGAATTGAGAACTTGGGTTTACCCAAACCATCATCTTGTTGTTGTGGAACACGTTGGGCTCCGAGGGGAACAAAACCACGACCACGGAACGCATCTCCAACGCCACGTCCAAGACCACGACCAACACCATGCCCTTGAGCATTAGCAGCTTCGGCATTGTCACCTTGCACACTGCCATCTTCATCCAGTGGTGGTTGTTGTTGCACCATTGTACGTATCTCACCAACGGCGGTTGTCAAAGCTTGTATAGATGCTTGAAGAGTCGTCACTGATGTTTGAACGGTGTTAACCGCTGTAGTAGTCTCATCGACCTTCAAGTGAACACTCTGAATATCCTTGTCCAACGCTTCATTGGCAACACGGATTTCACGTTGTAGGTGATCACGTAGTGCCTCATACTCCAGCCAAGTAACTGTCGCTGCTGGATCTTTCTTCTGCATCACATCAACATCCTCAGTAGACATGATTAGTAGGTTAGTGCACTAAACAAAAATCTTTGGTGGTACTCTCAGAACTCACTCAAAACTGATAAGAAAGGTAAATCTTACCGCTCCAAAGTGAATTAGTATTGCCTACCAACTTGGATTGACGGACTAGTGCACAGATGTAGCGAAGCGAATATCAAGGGTATACGAACAATCACACGACAAAGCAGGATATATGTGGGGCTGTAGGTGGGCTACCTAGTTGCACCAATAACAAGCTCTAGCGCTAACCGTAGACAACCAATGATACTCACACAAGGCGATATAATGGGGCAATGCAACTTTATGTGGGAAAGATTGTAATGCACTAGAGAGACGCTAGCAAAGCTCAATGAAACAGGCACAAGATTGCTCAACTACGGGTGTAGTAAAGTAAACTTAGGCCTTCACTTGATTCAACTAGCACTTCACTTGTCTTTTTGGATTTTTCTTTTTTGTAGAACACACGCAGCTATGTAGCTCTTTTTGCTTTTTTTTTTTCAATTTTCTCTTTTTTTTTGATTTTTTTTTTGACTCAACTCCTTGATAACACAGCCAACAGAAATTGCAAAGCACCAAAAACCTAACGAGCAGACTGTCGAGCGGTAAAACTAGTCTCTTCTGGGGAAGTTCCTAGTCACTTTATATCGAAAGGCTGTGTCTATGGTTGGGAACAAGCACACTGTACGCTATGTGGACTCGGAGTAATAAACTGACACACTATGATAAACTAGATGATAGAGAAAACACAAACCCTAACAATTCTACTAGATGAAAGATAAAGATACGCAAAAACAACTACGAAAAGCAACTAAAACTCAAAATTAGTGCAATCTAAGGCTATGGCAAACCCTAACCCTAACTTTTTATGGCTTTTTCTGGATAGGAAAACACTCACAACTCAACTATGGGGTGGATTGTGGATGGCTTACCGAGGAAAACTGGAAATCTGATACCAAGATGATAAGGGGTGGCCCGATCTTCTCAGTAAGCGACGGATGTTGATGAACACGTGATGGTAGAAGCGGATGAAATCGATGATGATGAGGAGGATAACTTGTATGACGCGACGAAGTCTCTCGATTGATTCCTGATGCCAATGCAACAGCTCTCAACCCTGCAAGATATTCGCAACTCCACACACTTGCGCACGTAGCCGCCGACCACGAAGCGGTAGATTGCAATCTTCTAATCCCCAATGGAACAGCAGATCACACACAAACTTTCAGTAGCATAAAACTCCAGATCGCAACGAATTGGAGAGTTGGGGAACAATAGTTTTGCTTAGCAAACAACCATGAACTAGGGTTTATCTTAAACTTGGTCTAAAGCAGCTAGGGGGCGTCCTGGGCACTTATATAGGTGTCCGGGACGAGTTCTGGTCGAAAAGATACAAAAATAACCGACCCAGAATAGATCTGGTCGAGACAGACTCGGACGAATCCGATCTGGAATCCGGTCAACCGGGCCAGGGACCGGGTCGGCCGGTCTGGCGTCCGGTCAACCGGGCGGCAACCGGAAACTTCGCAACTTTCCGGTTTTTGCCCGGTACGATGCATCATATCCGGTTGGCGGCCGGTTGGCGACCGGTCAACCGGGCCAGGGACCGGTGACATAGGCACCCCAAATGGGCCTGCCGAATATAGTACCCGGGGTTTATTGAAGGCCCACTACCCGAAGAATAAGAAGATTCGAGAGCCCAAGATGTATTTAAGGAAAAGATGAGTTGTAATAGGAAGTGTTGTTTGTAATCTGGCGGGATGAGTTAGAAACCGTCTCGGACTCTGTAAACTTGTATAGCACGAATCCCTCGGCTCCACCTCCTATATAAAGGGGGAGTCGAGGGACGAAGAATCAATCGAAACATTGTCTGCAAACCCTAGTTTTCACAATCGTCGAGTACTTTTCGGCTGAAACCTTCGAGATCTACTTACCCTCTACTTCTAACTAAACCCTAGCCTACAATCCATAGGCATTGACAAGTTGATACCTTGTCAATTGGCGCCGTCTGTGGGAACTAGAGGCGTAAGGAGCTGATCTCGATGGCACGCTCAAGATCTTCGACATCGTCAACCGCAAGCAACACAATGGATCGAGGTAAACAGATCGCTGCTGGTCTTGTCGATTTTGTTCCTCACCCACCCTCCCGTTTGGATGCATATGCGTATCTGGCGGAGCCCATGGAGATGACGTTCGGAAGGTTTCACTTTCGCGTCGAGAAGGAAGGATCGTATCGTGTCGAGATTCCGATTTCGTCGGGAGCGTCGGTGGTCGATTCCGATTTTTCAAACTATGCATCGTCCATCGAGTCAGGAGAAGAAGAAACCTCGGCGACACGCTACGTCAGCACCAGAGCAAGAGAGAAACTCGCCAAGATCTTCAACGACATGTCGTTTGAGTCATCGGCGGACTCATATATAAGCGATGACTCAAGCGATGTCGACAGTTACGACTTCGTCGACAAATCTCTGACAGTGGGCAAGGTCTTCATCAATCTCAACGATGATGTCACCAAACCCAACGTAGATCTGAGTACAAAGTATCATCAGATTTACGCCATTGAAGATCAAGAGGAAACATCTGAGGCTTTCGACGGTGGGAAATCCATACGTCGATCCCTCCAATCTGCGACAAGGCCTGGGCAACAAATACGTCGGGCCAGAGCCGCGAGATAGAGTTCAACTTTCACAAGCAGCGTGGGACGTAGCTGCGAGAGCTATGAACGGCACGGAACCAATGGCTACCACAGCCACACGGAAGAATTGCAAGCATATCAATATAGGCTCGCACGAGCTGCCAGGGAATTGGAAAAACAGACAATTGAGTTGAACAGGAGAAAGGAGGCAGCTTCTGCATCCAGCAGGAGAAGGGCAGATCTAAGTCGACAATCTAGAACTACGGGTGATAGCCATCGGGAGGCGCGGAACAGAGCAAGATCAAGGCTGCAACACATACCCGAAGCAGAAAGAGAACACTTGGTCCAAAACCTCGACATGTCCTTTATGTCGATAGATACAAGAGGAAACATCATCCCTAAGACACCAGAGGCTGGGTATATGGCGACACATGCTTTTATCCTTGCATCTAAACCACCTCCAGGCGATCCAAGGGAAACACTGTATAATATGGCGGTAGCAGGAGTTGGAGCTATGGGGACAGCGTTTGTATCAACGCCTCCCGAAGGAGCGGCAAGGAAAAATAGTCCACGACCCGCAGCACAACGGCAGCGGCACTCGAAGGGCCAAGTGGAGCAAGAGACACAGCAGCACAAGCAAGAGTCGACAGAGCGCGGCAGAGCAGAAGGGATCATCGGCAATCCCCAGAACTTAACGACGAAGATATGTGCGGCTTACCATGCTTCACGAGGAGAATCCGAAAAACTCGAGTCCCCTCAGGATTCAAGTTACCCGATAATTTCAAGAAGTTCGACGGCCTTCAAGATCCAGAGGATTGGCTAGTCGACTATCTAGAGACGGTGAAGCTGACAGGAGGAACTAGGGCAACAGCCATGCAAAGCATCCAGGTGCACTTGAGTGGAGCCGCACGATCGTGGATAAAGAAACTCGCTCCAGGATCCATCGATAGCTGGGAAAGTTTTGAGGACGTGTTCGTCAAGAACTTCAGATCCACGTGCAAAAAGCCTGCGTCGTTAGAAGAGTTGAGAGCGTGTCGACAAAAGCCAGATGAGCCAATGAGAAAGTACATCCAGAGGTGGAATATCATCAAAAACTCGGCAGAAAATATATCTGACGAGAGAGCAATAGATGCGTTTGTCGCAGGAGTCAGGCGTGGAGATTTTGTCGAGGACTTGGGAAGGACCAATCCAAAGACAGTATCCGCGTTAATGGAGATAGCAAATAAATGGGCAGATGGAGAAGATGCTGTCCACAACAAACGACACAGGTCGCCAGAGGAGGACCGCGGTCGAAACTATCAACCGAGGCGAAGATTTCCTCGGCAGTACCAGAACTACGACGCTCTAGGACAAATTTCGGCAGGTTTTCGGACAAATACAGGAGGAAGCAACAGAGATGATTACCAGAGAAGCAGTGAACAGCGAGGTGATAACAGAGATGATTCACGCAACAGGCAAAATAGCGGGCCTAGGTTCCCAAGACCTTTCGTGTCCCCTGAAGAGATGATGAACGGACCGTGCCAGATGCACTTTTTCCTCGACAGCAACGGCAAAAGACAGTCAGGGCACTTGCAGAAGGACTGTCGAAATTTTCAAGCAATGTTGCGGTATGCAGAGAACGCTAATGCGCGAGCAGCACAGAGAAATCCTCGAGAACCCAGAAGCGAGATTCACTTGCCGCCTCCTCCCGCGATTACAGACGACAATCGGCATCAGCTCAGAATAGCGGCAGCACCTGCACCACCACCTTATGTTGATCCTAACTCCAATGGAGCAGTGTCGATGATTCAGAAGGGAAGGCCGTCCAATAGAGCTCAGAAAGTAATCTCACGACAGGTGTTTATGGCAGAGAAAATGCCTCCACCAACAGTTGAGTACCTTAATTAGTCAGGACAAGATATCGGCTTCACAATAGCAGATCATCCGCAGCAAGTCCCTCGACCAGGGCGATCAGCACTTATTTTGCCGCGATTATCGCGGGATTTGATGTCTCTCGAGTGTTCATAGACGGCGGCAGCAGCTTGAACCTTATGTATGCAGATACATTGAGGAAAATGAACATATCCTTAGCAAACTTGAAACCAACAGACACAAGGTTCCACGGCATCACACCGGAGAAACCAAGCTATCCATTGGGAAAAATCAATCTTGACGTTCAGTTTGGGACCCGAGAAAATTATAGAATCGAGAGGCTCGAGTTTGAAGTCGTGGATTTTCCGTCGCAATATCACGCTCTGTTGGGACGACCAGCATATGCTAGATTTATGGCGGTGCCACATTATACATACTTGTTGTGGAGGATGCCTGGACCAAAGGGACCAATCACAGTCAAAGGAAGCTTCGCCTTAGCCGATAAGTGCGACAAGGATTTCCACCGGTTGTCAGAAACTTTCGGGATGCAAGCTGAGTATTTGGCGTCAAAAAGCATGACTGATTACGACGTACTCCCAGACGTTGGAAGGCCAAACAAAGAATCAACTTTCAGTACCGAGAAAAATTCAAAAGAGGTGCAGATTCACCCGACAGACCCAAAAAAGACGATATCTATCGCAAACGACATGGATATCGCATAGGAAAGCGCGCTCGTCGAGTTCCTCCGTGAGCACTGGAAAATCTTCGCATGGTGTCCAGCTGACATGCCAGGAGTACCAGGGAACTTGCCGAGCACCACCTAAACTTGGATCCACTAGCGAGACCAATCAAACAACCTTTGCGGCGTTTTTCGGAACCAAACCGCAAAGCCATGCTGTCAGAAATCAATCGACTACAAGAAGCTGGTTTTATCAAAGAGATATTCACAGAAGCCACATGGGTAGCAAATCCTGTGTTGGTACCGAAGAAAAACACTAAGGTCCTTCGCATGTGCGTCGACTTTACGTGTCTCAATAAACATTGTCCAAAGGATCACTTTCCCCTCCCGAGGATCGATCAAATTATCGACTCCACGGCTGGATGTGAACGTCTTTCCTTCCTGGATGCATATTCTGGTTATAACCAGATCAGATTGAAAGAAGAAGATGAAGTAAAGACCGCGTTTATTACACCTTACGGCGTGTTTTGCTACAGAACAATGCCCTTTGGTCTAAAAAATGCGGGAGCAACATATCAGAGGATGATGCAGAAGTGTTTGGCGACACAGATTGGGAAGAACGTCCAAGTATACATTGATGATGTCGTCATAACATCAAAAAAGGGGGCAACGCTGATCGAGGATCTCAAGGAAACCTTCGACAACCTTGATAAGTTTTGCCTCAAATTGAACCCGACGAAGTGTTCTTTCGGCGTCCCAGCAGGAGAACTTCTGGGGTTCCTAGTCTCAGCAAGAGGGATTGAAGCAAATCCCGATAAAATACAAGCTATCGTAACAATGAGGAAGCCAACAAAGTTGAAAGAAATACAACAGCTAACTGGGCGAGTCGCAGCTTTGAGCAGATTCGTCGCGAGGCTGGGAGAAAAAGCGTTGCCGTTCTACGCTTTGATAAAACAAGGAGACAAATTCCAGTGGAACGAAGAAGCCGACAGAGCTTTCGAGGATTTGAAGCGCACAATTTCGACACCACCAATTTTGGTGGCGCCAAAAGAAAGGGAACCTCTCCTGTTGTATATCGCAGCCACGCCCCAAGTGGTGAGCACGGTGCTAGTTGTCGAAAGGGAAGAAGAAGGAAAACTCCACGGCGTGCAGAGGCCAGTATACTTCGTAAGCGAAGTTTTATCGCCCTCAAAACAAAGGTATCCTCAGTACCAAAAGATAGCATATGGAGTGTTCACGACAGCACGAAAATTGCGCCACTATTTTTCGGCACATCCGATCGTAGTGGTCAATGAAGCTCCTTTGTCAAATATATTGAACAACCCCAGACGCTACGGGTCGTGTCTCCCTTTGGGGAATAGAACTTTCCCCTCGGGACATCACGTATGAAAAAAGAAAAGCAATCAAGTCGCAAGTTCTGCCGGACTTCATAGCAGAGTGGATGGAGTTGCAAAACACAGGACCCCCAGACTTATCGAGAACTTGGACAATGAACTTTGATGGGTCCAAGAGACTAGAAGGGGCTGGCGCAGGAGTAGTACTCATATCACCTGAAGGCGACAAGTTAAAGTACATCCTTCGGATGACGTTCCCTAACGCATCTAACAATGAAGCAGAATATGAAGCCCTCATACACGGGATGAAGATGGCGAAAGCCTGCGGTGCAACTCGACTAAAAATCTTTGGCGACTCACAGTTGGTGGCACAGCAAGTTATGAACCAATGTGACGCAGTCAATGATAGCATGATGGCATATAAGGAGGTGTACAACGAGCTCGAGAAGTTGTTCGATGGATGCGAAGTAAATCATATTAGTAGATTGAGCAACGACGAAGCCGACGTTCTTGCAAACATCGGATCGCAATGCCTTGCAGTGCCGCAAGGTGTATTCTGGGAAGAGATAACAGAGAGATCCACTAAGTCGACAAAATCAAAAAAGAAGGAGAAGAAACCCTCGGGGGCTACCAAGGAAAAGCAAGAAGACGAAGAAGAAGACCAGGACCTGGTCATGGTGATACGAATACCGTGGATGCAGCCGTATATATCATACATCCTCAGGAAAGAAATACCTGACGATCCAGTTGAGGCAAGACGAGTAATTCGACGTTCCAAAGCTTTCACAGTGGTCAAGGGAGAATTGTATAAGCGAAGTATTTCAGGCGTCTTGCAAAGGTGCGTCACACCCGAAGAAGGAAGAATAATTCTGAAGGATGTACACGAAGGAATATGTGGCCACCACGCAAGTAGTCGAGCTATCGCAGCCAAGGTTTTTCGAGCAGGATTCTACTGGTTGACAGCAATCGAGGACGCCAAGGACATAGTAAGAACTTGCGACGCGTGTCAAAGGTTTGCCGCAAAACCTCACTCTCCAAAGAGCAGAGCTAGCACCAATACCATTGTCATGGCCCTTTGCTCAATGGGGACTTGATATGGTGGGCAAGTTACACAAATCCTGGCCAGGAGGAAAGGAATACATGTTAGTAGCTGTCGACAAATTTACAAAGTGGATAGAAGCGAAGCCGATAAATTCACCAGACGGAGCATCCGCAGTAAAATTCGTACAAGGCCTCGTCTTCAGATTTGGAGTGCCCCACAGCATCGTCACAGACAACGGCAGTAACTTCACATCCCATGAATTCAAAGATTATTGCGAAGAGGTGGGTATCAAGCTAAACTTTGCGTCAGTCGCACATCCTCAAACCAATGGGCAAGTCGAGAAAGCCAATGGCATCATCTGCAATGGCATCAAGAAGCGCTTGTTAGGACCACTGGAAAAAGCTCGACATACCTGGCCAGAAGAACTACAAAGCGTGTTGTGGAGCATCCGAACAACACCAAACACAGCAACACAGGAAACTCCGTTTTTCCTGGTTCATGGAGCAGAGGCAGTACTACCAATCGAGATAGAGCACAACTCTCCACGTGTCGCCGAATATGATGAAGAAACGTCGAGAAGAGCGCTAGAAGATGACGTCGACGCACTTGATGAAGCTCGAGATGAAGTATTATCTCGGGTAACTAAATATCAGCAGGACTTGAAAAATTACCACAGTCGACGATTGCGGCCAAGATCTTTTCAGGTGGGAGACCTAGTTCTTCGGCTCACGCAAAAAAGTCATGAAAAACTCGAGTCACCATGGCTTGGCCCTTACATTGTCACGGAAGTAATCGGAGGACGTGTGTCCCCCACTTGCACGACGTGTCAACGTGGTGGAAGCAATGGACCCACAGGGCAGGAAAATCACGACTATTCAAGAAGGATGAAGTAAATTTGATTAACGGAAGCATGTCGATAAGAAAAATAAAAGAAGATTGGCGACAGGAAGAATTATTCAATACTTCGGGAGCTTTTGATCAAAAACAAGTTTTTGCCCAAATGCTGGGGGGCTACTTCGACAAAAAGTAAGATTTCGACTATGGCAATATAGAAATTGCGGGAGCCTACAACCAAGCACAAGTTCTTGGCTGTAGCCTCAGGGGCTACTCCCATCGGGAGCGCTGTTCGCGCACCCGAGAGATAAAAAAAAAGAGAGAGAGAGAAGAAGAAAGAGATCATATTGGGAAGTAATGGCAATATAGCGACAAGGTGGACTAAAATGTTGAGCCTACAACCAAGCACAAGTTCTTGGTTGTAGCCTCGGGGGCTACTCCCATCGGGAACGCTGTTCGCGTGCCCGATGAAATTATCAAATAAAAAGTAGAAAAGTAAGAGAGTATATTTCGAGTTATAATTAACTCTACATATACTCCCATCGGGAGAGCAATATAAGTCATACTTGACTCGATAAAATGTGCCATTCCAACAGCCGGAAAAGCACTCGACAATATATTCTCAGAACGCCGAAGTTGCGATCAATTTCTGAATGCCACAAATTTGCGAAGGTAAGACCCCAGATCCGTTCTGCTGGGCGTGGCATCGCCAAAGACTGCGCTCTGCTACTTTTATCCGTATCAACAGATACGAAGAAAAATCCTAACGGACGCGTTAGGTATCCGATAAATTTGACTGGGACTCGACAGAATGGTAAGACCTTAAGCGGCACCTGTCGACGTTTACACCAGTATCCCGAGATCATGTCCAGGGACGTGATTTTGAAGTAGGTTTTTGCGGATTGCCACTAGAGCAGTTAACTAGTACCTGATCCGTCAGATGAACTAGCCCCAACTACCAGTATCCCTGTACAATATAGAATTTTATGTGAAGAAATATAAAAAGTTAAAGCTTTCGAGTAAAAATAAACAGTGGAGATTTTCCCTGACTCTACGATTCAAGCAAAATCTCGGGGGCTACTGACATAGGCACCCCAAATGGGCCTGCCGAATATAGTACCCGGGGTTTATTGAAGGCCCACTACCCGAAGAATAAGAAGATTCGAGAGCCCAAGATGTATTTAAGGAAAAGATGAGTTGTAATAGGAAGTGTTGTTTGTAATCTGGCGGGATGAGTTAGAAACCGTCTCGGACTCTGTAAACTTGTATAGCACGAATCCCTCGGCTCCACCTCCTATATAAAGGGGGAGTCGAGGGACGAAGAATCAATCGAAACATTGTCTGCAAACCCTAGTTTTCACAATCGTCGAGTACTTTTCGGCTGAAACCTTCGAGATCTACTTACCCTCTATTTCTAACTAAACCCTAGCCTACAATCCATAGGCATTGACAAGTTGATACCTTGTCAACCGGGCTGGCCGGTCTGGAGGCCGGTCTGACCGGGCGCTGCACCGGCCTGGACGTCGTATTCTCCTCTCGCGCATGCCTCCCACTCCTCCCTCGCGCGACCATGAGATATCTTCATGTCCAGCTCCATGTCCAGCTTCACGTCCATCTTGACGTCTGATACGTCTCCGACGTATCGATAATTTCTTATGTTCCATGCCACATTATTGATGTTATCTACATGTTTTATGCACACTTTATGTCATATTCGTGCATTTTCTGGAACTAACCGATTAACAAGATGCCGAAGTGCCAGTTGCTATCTGCTGTTTTTGGTTTCAGAAATCCTAGTAACGAAATATTCTCGGAATTGGACGAAATCAACGCCCAGGGTCCTATTTTGCCACGAAGCTTCCAGAAGTCCGAAGAGGAGACGAAGTGGGGCCACGAGGGGGCCACACCCTAGGGCGACGCGGCCCCCCCTTGGCCGCGCGGCCCTTTGGTGTGGGGCCCTCGTGCCGCCTCTTGACCTGCCCTTCCGCCTACTTAAAGCCTCCATTGCGAAACCCCCAGTACCGAGAGCCACGATACGGAAAACCTTCCAGAGACGCCGCCGCCGCCGATCCCATCTCGGGGGGATCCAGGAGATCGCCTCCGGCACCCTGCCGGAGAGGGGAATCATCTCCCGGAGGACTCTACGCCGCCATGGTCGCCTCCGGAGTGATGTGTGAGTAGTCTACCCCTGGACTATGGGTCCATAGCAGTAGCTAGATGGTTGTCTTCTCCCCATTGTGCTTCATTGTCGGATCTTGTGAGCTGCCTAATGATACGTCCAATTTGCATCACTATTTTATATCATAATTTGCTGTTATTCATTGATATATTTCATATTGGGACACAATACTTATGTTATTTCATCTATTTTGCATGTTTCATCATTATTGGAGGATCAAGCACCGGAGCCAGGATTCTGCTGGAAAAAGCACCGTCAGAACGCAATATTTCGGAAGATCAACTGTGGGAGGAAATTATACCAAAAATCCTATTTTTCAAGATGACGAAGGAAGCCAGAAGGAGGGGCCAGGAGGACCCAGGGTGGGCCCACACCCTAGGGCGGCGCGGCCCAGGCCCTAGCCGCGCCGCCATGTGGTCTGGGGGGCCCACGACCCCTTTCGCCTCCTTTTCTTCGCGAAATCCTTCGTCCCGAAAACCTAAGCCAGGGAGGGTACCTCGCGAAGAGTTACAGCCGCCTCTGCGGCGCGGAGAACACCAGAGAGAAAAGAGCTCTCCGGCGGGCAGGAATCCGCCGGGGAAATTCCCTCCGGGAGGGGGAAATCGACGCCATCGTCACCGTCATCGAGCTGGACATCATCGCCATCACCATCATCATCATCTCCACCATCATCACCGCCGTCATCACCGCTGGACACCGTCACCGCCGTAGCAATTTGGGTTTGATGTTGATTGTTTGATAGGGGAAACTCTCCCGGTATCGATCTCTACTTGTTGTTGATGCTATTGAGTGAAACCATTGAACCAAGTTTATGTTCAGATTGTTATTCATCATCATATCACCTCTGATCATGTTCCATATGATGTCTCGTGAGTAGTTCGTTTAGTTCTTGAGGACATGGGTGAAGTCTAAATGTTAGTAGTGAACTATGGTTGAGTAATATTCAATGGTGTGATATTTAAGTTGTGGTGTTATTCTTCTAGTGGTGTCATGTGAACGTCGACTACATGACACTTCACCATTTATGGGCCTAGGGGAATGCATCTTGTACTCGTTTGCCAATTGCGGGGTTGCCGGAGTGACAGAAACCTAAACCCCCGCTGGTATATCGATGCAGGAGGGATCGCAGGATCTCAGAGTTTAAGGCTGTGGTTAGATTTATTCTTAATTACATTCTTGTAGTTGCAGATGCTTGCAAGGGGTATAATCACAAGTATGTATTAGTCCTAGGAAGGGCGGTACATTAGCATAGGTTCACCCACACAACACTTATCATAACAATGAAGATTATTTAGCCGTATGTAGCGAAAGCACTAGACTAAAATCCCGTGTGTCCTCGAGAACGTTTGGTCATTATAAGTAAACAAACCGGCTTGTCCTTTGTGCTAAAAAGGATTGGGCCACTCGCTGCAATTGTTACTCTCGCACTTTACATACTCGTACTTTATTCAACTGTTACATCAAAACCCCCTGAATACTTGTCTGTGAGCATTTACAGTGAATCCTTCATCGAAACTGCTTGTCAACACCTTCTGCTCCTCGTTGGGATCGACATTCTTACTTATCGAAAATACTACGATACACCCCCTATACTTGTGGGTCATCAAGACTATTTTCTGGCGCCGTTGCCGGGGAGTGAAGCGCTATTGGTAAGTGGAATTGGTAAGGAAAACCTTCTTGTTGTGCTGATTTTATTTCACTTTCTGCTATAAGTCATTATGGAGAGATCTTCTCTTCAATTTCTATTTGGGAAATCTACTACTACTGCAACGGTAGTGGATGAGGCGCCAGGTGAGGAAGTGATACCATATAAAATACCTATGAAAATTATTGAACGTGTTATGGATAACCGCTATGAAGGGGATGGAACTGTCCACCCCGGTGATCATTTACTGTTTTTGCATGAATTATGCGGGTTATTCAAATGTGCAGGTATTGCTATGGATGAAGTGAGGAAGAAATTATTCTCTTTATCGCTGTCCGGTAAGGCGGCGCATTGGTATAAATTATTGGATAATGGGGATTCTCTTGAATGGAATGATATTGTGCCCCGGTTTTATTCTAAGTTCTATCCTCCAAGTGAAATTCATAAGGATCGGAATCGCATATATAATTTTTGGCCTCATGATGGAGAGAGTATTGCCCAAGCTTGGGGGAGATTGAAGTCTTTAATGCTCAAATGCCCCATTCATGAGCTTCCTGGTAATGTTATTATTGATAATTTCTACGCAAGACTTTCTTTTCAAGACAAGACCTTGCTGGATACTTCTTGTTCTGGATCATTTACACGCAACAAAGAAGAGTTTAAAAGGGACCTTCTTGATCGGATCCAAGAAAATACTGAAGGATGGGAGAACGACAAGGATAGAGAATCAGGTATAATTTATGATTATAAATGCATTGAAGCTTTTATGGATACTGATAAATTTCGTAATATGAGTGCTACATATGGTCTTGATTCTCAAGTTGTCAGTACATCTTTATAAAGCTTTTGCCTCTCATTATGAATTGCCAAAGAAGAATTTTGATAAGTATCATGAACCGTATAAAGATAAAATTGATTCATCTATTAATAAATGCGTTGTAGTTGAAACTGCTGATCATGTTATTCCTGAAGCTTATATTGAAAAAACTCCTTTCCTGCTAAAATGAAAGAGTACTCTGTTATAAATAGTGCGGTTCATAAAAGTGAAAAGAAACCTGTAGAACCTGAAGAACAAATAAAAGTTGAACCTGTTGTTGCAATAGTTAAAGATCTTGTGACTGAAAATGTGGAGGATGGTCATATTATTTTCTGTGAAGATGCTTCTAATATTGTTTCACATCCTAATAAACCCAAACAAGCTAGTGTTCCTATGCTATCTGTTAGAATTGGTGATCATTGCTATTATGGATTATGCGATATTGGTGCAAGTGTTAGTGCTATTCCGTATGAGCTTTACACGGAGATTATGCACGAAATTGATTCTTGTGAACTTGAAGATATTGATGTGGTTATTCAGCTGGCTAATAGAGAAACTATTTCTCCAATTGGTATTGTTCGAGATGTGGAAGTTTTATGCGGTAAGATTAAATATCCTGCTGACTTCTTGGTACTTGGTTCTGCTGCTAGTGATTATTGTCCTATTATTTTTGGTAGACCTTTTCTAAATACTTGTGGAGCTATTATAGATTGCAAGAAAGAGAAAATTTTGACTAAATTTGCTGGTGAATCTTATGAGTTTAACTTCTCTAAATTTACTAAAACTCCTTATAAAGCTGATTTGCCTAGTAATGATTTTAAAATGGAGCAATGTGCATCTATTGTTCTTGTTCCTAATAATCCTTTGCAGCAACATTTGGAGGATAGCGAGAGTGAAATTTTTAGGAAAGAAAGAGATGAGCTTGAGGAAATTTTTCTTCGCCAACCTATTCTCAAGCATGATTTACCGGTGGAAGATTTGGGTACAACACCGCCACCAAAGGAAGATCCTGTTTTTGATTTAAAGCCTTTACCTGATAATCTTAAATATGCTCATATTGATGATAAGAAAATATATCCTGTTATTATTAGTTCTAAGCTTTCAGAGATTGAGGAAGAAAGGTTATTGGAAATATTGAAGAAGCACCGAGGCGCTATTGGCTACACTCTTGATGATTTGAAAGGGATTTCTCCTTCTATTTGCCAACATGCTATTAATATGGAAGATGATGCAAAGCCTGTTGTTGAACATCAGCGTCGTCTAATTCCAAAGATGAAGGAAGTGGTAAGGAATGAGGTATTACGACTTCTTGAAGCTGGTATTATATATCCTATTGCCGATAGTAGATGGGTTAGTCCTGTGCATTGCGTTCCCAAGAAAGGAGGTAATGACTGTTGTGCCTAATGATAATGATGAGCTCATCCCTCAAAGAGTAGTTGTAGGGTATAGAATGTGCATTGATTTTCGAAAAGTTAACAAAGTTACTAAGAAAGATCATTACCCTTTACCATTTATTGATCAAATGCTGGAAAGATTGTCTAAAAATACTCATTTTTGTTTTCTTGATGGTTATTCTGGGTTTTCACAAATTGCTGTTAAAGCTAAAGATCAAGAGAAAACCACTTTTACTTGTCCCTATGGAACTTATGCTTATAGACGCATGCCTTTTGGTTTATGTAATGCTCCTGCTACTTTTCAAAGATGCATGTCTGCTATTTTTCATGGTTTTTGTGAAAGTATTGTAGAAGTATTCATGGATGATTTTTCCGTCTATGGGAATTCTTTTGATAGTTGCTTGCGAAACCTTGATAAAGTTTTGCAGAGATGTGAAGAAACTAACCTTGTTCTTAATTGGGAGAAATGCCACTTTATGGTTAATGAAGGAATTGTATTGGGACATAAAATTTCTGAGAGAGGTATTGAAGTTGATAGAGCTAAAGTTGAAGCAATTGAGAAGATGCCCTATCCTAGGGATGTAAAAGGTATTCGTAGTGTTCTTGGTCATGCTGGGTTTTATAGGAGATTTATTAAAGATTTCTCCAAGATTTCAAAGCCTCTTACTAATCTTCTTCAAAAGATGTACCATTTGTTTTTGATGATGATTGTAAGGAAGCTTTTGAAACTCTTAAGAAAGCCTTAACAACTGCTCCTATAGTTGAACCTCCTGATTGGAACTTACCCTTTGAAATTATGTGTGATGCTAGTGATTTTGTCAGAGGCGCTGTTCTTGGACAGCGAGTAGATAAAAAACTGAATGTTATTCATTATGCTAGTAAAACTCTTGATGCTGCTCAAAGAAATTATGCTACAACTGAAAAGGAATTATTAGCTGTAGTTTTTGCTTGTGATAAATTTAGATCTTATATTGTTGATTCAAAAGTTACTATTCATACTGATCATGCTGCAATTAGATACCTTATGACAAAGAAAGATGCTAAGCCGAGGCTTATTAGGTGGGTACTTCTTTTGCAAGAATTTGATTTACATATTGTAGATAGGAAAGGTGCTGATAATCCTGTTGCTGATAATTTGTCTAGATTGGAAAATATTGCTTATGATCCTGTTCCTGTTAATGATAGTTTTCCAAATGAACAATTGGCTGTAATAAAGGTGAGCTCGCGAGACAGTCCTTGGTATGCTGATTATGCTAACTTTATTGTTTCCAAGTACTTGCCTCCAACCTTTTCAGCTCAGCAAAGGAGGAAATTCTTTTATGACTTGAGGCATTATTTCTGGGATGACCCACACTTATATAAAGAAGGAGTGGATGGTATTATGCGAAGATGTGTTCCCGAATATGAACAACAGGAGATATTGAGTAAATGTCATGGTAGTGCTTATGGAGGACATCACGCCGGAGAAAGAACCGCGCAAAAGGTTCTACAATCAGGTTTTTATTGGCCAACTCTCTTCAAGGATGCGAGAAAGTTTATTTTATCTTGTGATGAATGCCAAAGGGTTGGTAATATCTCCAGACGTAATGAAATGCCAATGAATTACACTCTTGTTATTGAACCGTTTGATTGTTGGGGATTTGACTTCATGGGACCTTTTCCGTCTTCAGAAGGTAACACTCATATACTTGTTGCTATTGATTATGTTACTAAATGGGTGGAAGCTATACCTACAAAAAGTGCTGATGGTGAGACCTCTTTAAGAGTGCTCTTAGATATTATTTTTCCTAGATTTGGAGTACCTAGATATATTATGACTGATGGAGGTTCTCATTTTATTCATGGAGGTTTTAGAAAAACTCTTGCTAAGTATGGTATTAATCATAGAATTGCTTCCGCTTATCATCCTCAAACTAGTGGTCAAGTAGAATTATCAAATAGAGAGATTAAATCTATTTTGGGAAAGACCGTTAATAAAACTAGAAAGAATTGGGCTAGTAAATTGAAGGATGCACTTTGGGCTTATAGAACTGCTTATAAAAATCCCATGGGAATGTCACCTTATAAAATGGTTTATGGGAAAGCTTGTCATTTACCTTTAGAACTAGAGCACAAAGCTTATTGGGCTGTTAGAGAATTAAATAAAGATCCTAAACTTGCCGGTGATAAGAGGTTGTTGCAATTGAGTTCTCTAGATGAATGGAGAAGTGAAGCTTATGAAAATGCTAAACTCTTTAAAGAGAAAGTTAAAAAATGGCATGATAGGAGGATTATCAAAAGAGAATTTAATATTGGGGATAAAGTCCTATTGTATCGGTCTCGTCTCAGATTCTTTGCAGGGAAATTACTCTCGAAATGGGAAGGACCGTATGTTGTCGAGGAGGTGTATCGTTCAGGAGCAATCAAAATTAGCTCTCTCCAAGGCAATGCTACGCAAGTGGTGAATGGACAAAGACTCAAGCATTATATCTCAGGTGATTCCTATAATGTTGATGTTGATATTATTCAAGTGGAAACACCGGAGGCTTTCATCAAAGGGCAAATTGACAAATCCGCTTAACTCGACTTTGAATAGGTAACAGTACTGGTAATGAAAAGTACGCAATTTACTTTCCGAACAATATTTTCGCTGTTTTTGGAAAATATGAGAAATTACGAGTTCGAAACGGAGTGGAAAGGACGCACGAGGGGGCGCCACCATAGGCCGGCGCGGCCAAGCCTTGGCCCGCGCCGACCTATGGTCTGGCCGCCCCGTCGCCCCTTTCCGACTCTGGTTCGATCTGGTACTTTCCGTTTGTCGTGAAAAATTTTGCTATATAATCCCCCGGACCCCTGGAGGTCCGTATATCGTGTTTTCGACGTGTTTTGTTTCGAGCTGTTTCTGCCAGGATCTGTTTTCGGTCTAGAAGCACCATGGCTTCCAACAACAAGGGCAAGGGGCTTTCGGAGGAAGAAGTGAAGGAGGTGCCATCAAGACAAGAGCAGCAAGCCGGAGGGAGCAAGCAAATCTTGGTGGGATCTGTTGACACTCGACGTTCTTTTTCTCATAACCTGCAGGGACCTTTACCACCCGCTCTTAGCCTCGACTCCTTCCCCATGATGGAAGAAGTTCTACGGATTACCGATGAGTCTTGTGATCAATATCGGGCTCTAAGAAGAGAAGTGGAGATACTCCAGGAGGAGAATTGCCGTCTCCGAAGAATGATTGAATACCACTCGATTCGCGTCACAAGGTCGTCATCGCCAACTTTGGATAACAATGAATCTCTTCGAATCTTAGTGCAGAATTGTCAAGCTGAGAAACTGAAGATGAAGGAGCTTATTAAGAAGCTCGGGAGGAGTTCATCACCATCATCGCCGAAGGAGTAATTCATCATCAGTATTGGCATCCCCTTGGTTTGTTCCAAGCTTGGGGGAGTGCCGCGGTATCACATTATCACTACCTTTTACTTTTATTATCAAGTAGTGTCATATCATGAGTAGGGAAGTTATCATATAAGATGGGTTGCAGTGGAAGTATCTCTCTTTAGTTGGTTATCTATGTATCCCTTGGTGTGAGTTATCGTTATGGAATATTAATGAGAAGTCTTATCATTTACATATTACACATCTTATTTTAGTTTGCAACCTCTACTATATGATTCACCTTGTTGTTAGTATTGGTATCACTTTGGGAGCATTGAATAAATCTATTTGGTTTTGGCAAACTTAGCATTGGTCAATAGCAACAACACTTTGAGGTTTAAATAGAAAAGAGAAATACATGTAGATGTTTCATTGTCTTTCTTGTTAGCTCATAGCTTACTATTCTGAAGTTAAAATTGTTTGTGCTTACAAGGAAGATGCATGATTGTTTCTATCATATGTATGTTTGTTTGTTTCCCTCGACTCTTATGCTTGCTAATTAACCTTGCTAGCCAAAGACCTGTACTGAGAGGGATTACTTCTCGTGCATCCAAACCTTAACTCAAACCTATGTCATTTGTGTCCACCATACCTACCTACTACATGGTATTTTCTGCCATTCCAAGTAAATACTTCATGTGCTACCTTTAAACAATTCAAAACTTAGTATCTCTTATTTGTGTCAATGTTTCATAGCTCATGAGGAAGTATGTGGTGTTTTATCTTTAAATCTTGTTGGGCAACTTCCACCAATGGACTAGTGGCTTCATCCGCTTATCCAATAATTTTGCAAAAAGACCTGGCAATGGGATTCCCAGTCCCAAATTAATTAAACTAAATAGACACTCCTCCATGGTATGTGATTGATGGACGGCACCCGAAGGATTCGGTTAGCCATGGCTTGTGTAAGCAAAGGTTGGGGGGAGTGTCATCATCATAATAAAACTAAAATAAAAAGGCACTCCTTCATGGTATGAGATTGTTGGCAGGCACCCGAGGATTCGGTTAGCCATGGTTTGTGAAAGAAAGGTTGGAAGGAGTGCCACACAAAATGAAAATAATATGGGAGCCGCTCTTAGGAGGTTGTCTGGCAAGGGGGTTAGAGTACCCGCTACAGATCGTTGACAACAACAAACACCTCTCAAAATGTTACTTTTATTCTCTTTATATGATTGCAAAACTGAAAAAGCTCTAGCACATGATTTAATCCCTGCTTCCCTCTGCGAAGGGCCTGTCTTTTACTTTATGTTGAGTCAGTAAACCTATTTCCCTCCATCTCAAGCAAGCATTTGAGTAGTTGTGATCAAACCATTATATTGTGATTTGCTACATCATGTCTTTTATTCTTCCTTGTTTAGTACAAGTTTTATCTGAATGAATATAGCTTTGCAAGTTATCAATGATCATGAGGAGACCATTATGATTGAGTATGCAAGTTGTGCCTTATAAACTTTAACATGAGAGCGCTGCTCAATGAGATAAATATAATCTGTTAATTGTTCTCTGACCAAGAACGAAGTTTGCCATCACCAATCATGATTTCTCATGCACCTTTACTTGTGATTACCTTATACTTGTTTCAATATGAGTTATAAGAGGTTGTTTACTATAATGTTCCGTGTGAATGAATATGATGCTTCTTGTCCGTATTTTATTTATCGACTCTTCACTCCATAAACATGTGGTAATGTCTATCGAGTTCAGTTTCGCTTGGGGACAAGCGAAGTCTAAGCTTGGGGGGAGTTGATACGTCCAATTTGCATCACTATTTTATATCATAATTTGCTGTTATTCATTGATATATTTCATATTGGGACACAATACTTATGTTATTTCATCTATTTTGCATGTTTCATCATTATTGGAGGATCAAGCACCGGAGCCAGGATTCTGCTGGAAAAAGCACCGTCAGAACGCAATATTTCGGAAGATCAACTGTGGGAGGAAATTATACCAAAAATCCTATTTTTCAAGATGACGAAGGAAGCCAGAAGGAGGGGCCAGGAGGACCCAGGGTGGGCCCACACCCTAGGGCGGCGCGGCCCAGGCCCTGGCCGCGCCGCCATGTGGTCTGGGGGGCCCATGACCCCTTTCGCCTCCTTTTCTTCGCGAAATCCTTCGTCCCGAAAACCTAAGCCAGGGAGGGTACCTCGCGAAGAGTTACAGCCGCCTCTGCGGGGCGGAGAACACCAGAGAGAAAAGAGCTCTCCGGCGGGCAGGAATCCGCCGGGGAAATTCCCTCCGGGAGGGGGAAATCGACGCCATCGTCACCGTCATCGAGCTGGACATCATCGCCATCACCATCATCATCATCTCCACCATCATCACCGCCGTCATCACCGCTGGACACCGTCACCGCCGTAGCAATTTGGGTTTGATCTTGATTGTTTGATAGGGGAAACTCTCCCGGTATCGATCTCTACTTGTTGTTGATGCTATTGAGTGAAACCATTGAACCAAGTTTATGTTCAGATTGTTATTCATCATCATATCACCTCTGATCATGTTCCATATGATGTCTCGTGAGTAGTTCGTTTAGTTCTTGAGGACATGGGTGAAGTCTAAATGTTAGTAGTGAACTATGGTTGAGTAATATTCAATGGTGTGATATTTAAGTTGTGGTGTTATTCTTCTAGTGGTGTCATGTGAACGTCGACTACATGACACTTCACCATTTATGGGCCTAGGGGAATGCATCTTGTACTCGTTTGCCAATTGCGGGGTTGCCGGAGTGACAGAAACCTAAACCCCCGCTGGTATATCGATGCAGGAGGGATCGCAGGATCTCAGAGTTTAAGGCTGTGGTTAGATTTATTCTTAATTACTTTCTTGTAGTTGCGGATGCTTGCAAGGGGTATAATCACAAGTATGTATTAGTCCTAGGAAGGGCGGTACATTAGCATAGGTTCACCCACACAACACTTATCATAACAATGAAGATTATTTAGCCGTATGTAGCGAAAGCACTAGACTAAAATCCCGTGTGTCCTCGAGAACGTTTGGTCATTATAAGTAAACAAACCGGCTTGTCCTTTGTGCTAAAAAGGATTGGGCCACTCGCTGCAATTGTTACTCTCGCACTTTACATACTCGTACTTTATTCAACTGTTACATCAAAACCCCCTGAATACTTGTCTGTGAGCATTTACAGTGAATCCTTCATCGAAACTGCTTGTCAACACCTTCTGCTCCTCGTTGGGATCGACATTCTTACTTATCGAAAATACTACGATACACCCCCTATACTTGTGGGTCATCACCTAACATGATCAAGATCATCTATCTGTAATTCTATATGTTGCGTTTGTTGGGATCCGATGAATAGAGAATACTTGTTATGTTGATTATCAAAGTTATGTCTATGTGTTGTTTATGATCTTGCATGCTCTCCGTTACTAGTAGATGCTCTGGCCAAGTAGATGCTTGTAACTCCAAGAGGGAGTATTTATGCTCGATAGTGGGTTCATGCCTCCATTGATATCTCGGGACAAGGATGAGAAAGTTCTAAGGTTGTGGATGTGCTGTTGCCACTAGGGATAAAACATTAGTGCTATGTTCAAGGATGTAGTTACTAGTTACATTACGCGCAATACTTAATGCAATTGTCTGTTGTTAGCAACTTAATACTGGAGGGGGTTCGGATGATAACCTGAAGGTGGACTTTTTAGGCATAGATGCATGCTGGATGGCGGTCTATGTACTTTGTCGTAATGCCCAATTAAATCTCACTATACTCATCATAATATGTATGTGCATGGTCATGCCCTCTTTATTTGTCAATTGCCCAACTGTAATTTGTTCACCCAACATGCTGTTTATCTTATGGGAGAGACACCTCTAGTGAACTGTGGACCCCGGTCCAATTCTCTATACTGAAATACAATCTACTGCAATACTTGTTCTACTGTTTTCTGCAAACAATCATCTTTCACACAATACGGTTAATCCTTTGTTACAGCAAGCCGGTGAGATTGACAACCTCACTGTTTCGTTGGGGCAAAGTACTTTGGTTGTGTTGTGCAGGTTCCACGTTGGCGCCGGAATCTCTGGTGTTGCGCCGCACTACATCCCGCCGCCATCAACCTTCAACGTGCTTCTTGACTCCTACTGGTTCGATTAAACCTTGGTTTCTTACTGAGGGAAACTTGCCGCTGTGCGCATCACACCTTCCTCTTGGGGTTCCCAACGGACGTGTCAACCACACGCATCAAGCAAATTTCTGGCGCCGTTGCCGGGGAGATCAAGACACGCTGCAAGGGGAGTCTCCACATCCCAATCTCTTTACTTTGTTTTTGTCTTGCTTAGTTTTATTTACTACTTTGTTTGCTGCACTAAATCAAAATACAAAAAAAATAGTTGCTAGTTTTACTTTATTTGCTATCTTGTTTGCTATATCAAAAACACAAAAAAATTAGTTACTTGCATTTACTTTATCTAGTTTGCTTTATTTACTGTTGCTAAAATGGCCAACCCTGAAAATACTAAGTTGTGTGACTTCACAACCACAAATAATAATGATTTCTTATGCACACCTATTGCTCCACCTGCTACTACAGCAGAATTCTTTGAAATTAAACCTGCTTTTTGAATCTTGTTATGCGAGAGCAATTTTGCAGTGTTAGTTCTGATGATGCTGCTGCCCATCTTAATAATTTTGTTGAACTATGTGAAATGCAAAAATATAAAGATGTAGATGGTGACATTATAAAATTAAAATTGTTCCCTTTCTCATTAAGAGGAAGAGCTAAAGATTGGTTGCTATCTCTGCCTAAGAATAGTATTGATTCATGGACTAAATGCAAGGATGCTTTTATTGGTAGATATTATCCCCCTGCTAAAATTATATCTTTGAGGAGTAGCATAATGAATTTTAAATAATTAGATACTGAACATGTTGCTCAAGCTTGGGAAAGAATGAAATCTCTGGTTAAAAATTGCCCAACCCATGGACTGACTACTTGGATGATCATCCAAACCTTCTATGCAGGACTAAATTTTTCTTCGCGGAATTTATTGGATTCAGCTGCTGGAGGTACCTTTATGTCCATCACTCTTGGTGAAGCAACAAAGCTTCTTGATAATATGATGATCAACTACTCTGAATGGCACACGGAAAGAGCTCCACAAGGTAAGAAGGTAAATTCTGTCGAAGAAACCTCTTCCTTGAGTGATAAGATTGATGCTATTATGTCTATGCTTGTGAATGATAGGACTAATATTGATCCTAATAATGTTCCGTTAGCTTCATTGGTTGCACAAGAAGAACATGTTGATGTAAACTTCATTAAAAATAATAATTTCAACAACAATGCTTACCGGAACAATTCTAGTAACAACTATAGGCCATATCCTTATAATAATGGCAACGGCTATGGTAATTCTTATGGGAATTCTTACAATAATAATAGGAACACACCCCCTGGACTTGAAGCCATGCTTAAAGAATTTATTAGTACACAAACTGCTTTTAACAAATCTGTTGAAGAAAAGCTTGGGAAAATTGATATACTTGCTTCTAAAGTCGATAGTCTTGCTGCTGATGTTGATCTTTTGAAATCGAAAGTTTTGCCTAATGAGAATCATCATAATAAAATTGTTACTACAGCAAATGCCATCCAAGTTAGAATTAATGAGAATATAAGATTAATGGCTGAACTGCGTGCTAGGTGGGATAGAGAAGAAAATGAAAAACTAGCTAAAGAGAAGAATGTAGCTAAAGTTTGGACTATTACCACCACTTGTAATGCTAATGCTACACATGTTGCTGCATCTCCTACTATTAATAATAAAAGAATTGGTGTTAGCAATGTTTCCACTTCTAATGCAAAGCGCGAGAAACTGCCTGAAACTGCTAAAACTGCTGAAATTTTTTCCAACATTGGGGATGATGATCCCATTGCTTTAGATTATAATGGTTTGAATTTTGATGATTGCCACATCTCTGAAATTATAAAGTTCTTGCAAAAACTTGCTAAAAGTCCTAATGCTAGTGCTATAAATTTGGCTTTCACGCAACATATTACAAATGCTCTCATAAAAGCTAGAGAAGAGAAACTAGAGCGCGAAGCCTCTATTCCTAGAAAGCTAGAGGATGGTTGGGAGCCCATCATTAAGATGAAGGTTAAAGATTTTGATTGTAATGCTTTATGTGATCTTGGTGCAAGTATTTCTGTTATGCCTAAGAAAATTTATAATATGCTTGACTTGCCACCGCTGAAAAATTGTTATTTGGATGTTAATCTTGCTGATCATTCTACAAAGAAACCTTTGTGGAAAGTTGATAATGTTTGCATTACCGTTAACAATAACCTTGTCCCCGTTGATTTTGTTGTCTTGGATATTGAATGCAATGCATCTTGTCCCATTATATTGGGAAGACCTTTTCTTCGAACTGTTGGTGCTATCATTGATATGAAGGAAGGTAATATAAAATATCAATTTCCTCTCAAGAAAGGTATGGAACACTTCCCTAGAAAGAGAATGAAGTTACCTTTTGATTCTATTATGAGAACAAATTATGATGTTGACACTTCATCTCTTGATAATACTTGATACACACTTTCTGCGCCTAGCGGAAAGGCGTTAAAGAAAAGCGCTTATGGGAGACAACCCATATTTTTACCTACAGTACTTTGTTTTTATTTTGTGTCTTGGAAGTTGTTTACTACTGTAGCAACCTCTCCTTATCTTAGTTTAGTGTTTTGTTGTGCCAAGTAAAGCCGTTGATAGAAAAGTTCATACTAGATTTGGATTACTGCGCAGAAACAGATTTCTTTGCTGTCACGAATCTGGGCTGTTTTCCCTGTAGGTAACTCAGAAAATTATGCCAATTTACGTGAGTGATCCTCAGATATGTACGCAACTTTCATTCAATTTGAGCATTTTCATTTGAGCAAGTCTGGTGCCTCGATAAAATTCGTCAATACGAACTGTTCTGTTTTGACAGATTCTGCCTTTTATTTCGCATTGCCTCTTTTGCTATGTTGGATGAATTTCTTTGATCCATTAATGTCCAGTAGCTTTATGCAATGTCCAGAAGTGTTAAGAATGATTGTGTCACCTCTGAACATGTTAATTTTTATTGTCGCTAACCCTCTAATGAGTTGTTCTAAGTTTGGTGTGGAGGAAGTTTTCAAGGATCAAGAGAGGAGTATGATGCAACATGATCAAGGAGAGTGAAAGCTCTAAGCTTGGGGATGCCCCGGTGGTTCACCCCTGCATATATCAAGAAGACTCAAGCGTCTAAGCTTGGGGATGCCCAAGGCATCCCCTTCTTCATCGACAACATTATCAGGTTCCTCCCCTGAAACTATATTTTTATTCCATCACATCTTATGTGCTTTGCTTGGAGCGTCGGTTTGTTTTTGTTTTTTTTGTTTTGTTTGAATAAAATGGATCCTAGCATTCACTTTATGGGAGAGAGACACGCTCCGCTGTAGCATATGGACAAGTATGTCCTTAGTTTCTATTCATAGTATTCATGGCGAAGTTTCTCCTTCGTTAAATTGTTATATGGTTGGAATTGGAAAATGATACATGTAGTAATTGCTATTAATGTCTTGGGTAATGTGATACTTGGCAATTGTTGTGCTCATGTTTAAGCTCTTGCATCATATGCTTTGCACCCATTAATGAAGAAATACATAGAGCATGCTAAAATTTGGTTTGCATATTTGGTTTCTCTAAGGTCTAGATAATTTCTAGTATTGAGTTTGAACAACAAGGAAGACGGTGTAGAGTCTTATAATGTTTTCAATATGTCTTTTATGTGAGTTTTGCTGCACCGGTTCATCCTTGTGTTTGTTTCAAATAAGCCTTGCTAGCCTAAACCTTGTATCGAGAGGGAATACTTCTCATGCATCCAAAATACTTGAGCCAACCACTATGCCATTTGTGTCCACCATACCTACCTACTACATGGTATTTTCCGCCATTCCAAAGTAAATTGCTTGAGTGCTACCTTTAAAATTCCATCATTCACCTTTGCAATATATAGCTCATGGGACAAATAGCTTAAAAACTATTGTGGTATTGAATATGTAATTATGCACTTTATCTCTTATTAAGTTGCTTGTTGTGCGATAACCATGTTCACTGGGGACGCCATCAACTACTCTTTGTTGAATTTCATGTGAGTTGCTATGCATGCTCGTCTTGTCTGAAGTAAGAGCGATCTACCACGTTATGGTTAAGCATGCATATTGTTAGAGAAGAAAATTGGGCCGCTAACTAAAGCCATGATCCATGGTGGAAGTTTCAGTTTTGGACATATATCCTCAATCTCATATGAGAAAATTATTAATTGTTGTTACATGCTTATGCATAAAAGAGGAGTCCATTATCTGTTGTCTATGTTGTCCCGGTATGGATGTCTAAGTTGAGAATAATCAATAGCGAGAAATCCAATGCGAGCTTTCTCCTTAGACCTTTGTACAGGCGGCATAGAGGTACCCCTTTGTGACACTTGGTTAAAACATGTGCATTGCGATGATCCGGTAGTCCAAGCTAATTAGGACAAGGTGCGGGCACTATTAGTACACTATGCATGAGGCTTGCAACTTGTAAGATATAATTTACATGATACATATGCTTTATTACTACCGTTGACAAAATTGTTTCATGTTTTTAAAATCAAAGCTCTAGCACAAATATAGCAATCGATGCTTTTCCTCTATGGAGGACCATTCTTTTACTTTCAATGTTGAGTCAGTTCACCTATTTCTCTCCACCTCAAGAAGCAAACACTTGTGTGAACTGTGCATTGATTCCTACATATTTGCTTATTGCACTTATTATATTGCTCTATGTTGACAATATCCATGAGATATACATGTTACAAGTTGAAAGCAACCGCTGAAACTTAATCTTCCTTTGTGTTGCTTCAATGCCTTTACTATGAATTATTGCTTTATGAGTTAACTCTTATGCAAGACTTATTGATGCTTGTCTTGAAGTGCTATTCATGAAAAGTCTTTGCTTTATGATTCACTTGTTTACTCATGTCATATACATTGTTTTGATCGCTGCATTCACTACATATGCTTTACAAATAGTATGATCAAGGTTATGATGGCATGTCACTCCAGAAATTATCTGTGTTATCGTTTTACCTGCTCGGGACGAGCAGAACTAAGCTTGGGGATGCTGATACGTCTCCGACGTATTGATAATTTCTTATGTTCCATGCCACATTATTGATGTTATCTACATGTTTTATGCACACTTTATGTCATATTCGTGCATTTTCTGGAACTAACCTATTAACAAGATGCCGAAGTGCCGATTCTTGTTTCTGCTGTTTTTGGTTTCAGAAATCCTAGTAACGAAATATTCTCGGAATTGGACGAAATCAACGCCCAGGGTCCTATTTTGCCACGAAGCTTCCAGAAGTCCGAAGAGGAGACGAAGTGGGGCCACGAGGGGGCCACACCCTAGGGCGGCGCGGCCCCCCCCTTGGCCGCGCGGCCCTGTGGTGTGGGGCCCTCGTGCCGCCTCTTGACCTGCCCTTCCGCCTACTTAAAGCCTCCGTTGCGAAACCCCCAGTACCGAGAGCCACGATACGGAAAACCTTTCAGAGACGCCGCCGCCGCTGATCCCATCTCGGGGGGATCCAGGAGATCGCCTCCGGCACCCTGCCGGAGAGGGGAATCATCTCCCGGAGGACTCTACGCCGCCATGGTCGCCTCCGGAGTGATGTGTGAGTAGTCTACCCCTGGACTATGGGTCCATAGCAGTAGCTAGATGGTTGTCTTCTCCCCATTGTGCTTCATTGTCGGATCTTGTGAGCTGCCTAACATGATCAAGATCATCTATCTGTAATTCTATATGTTGCGTTTGTTGGGATAAGATGAATAGAGAATACTTGTTATGTTGATTATCAAAGTTATGTCTATGTGTTGTTTATGATCTTGCATGCTCTCCGTTACTAGTAGATGCTCTGGCCAAGTAGATGCTTGTAACTCCAAGAGGGAGTATTTATGCTCGATAGTGGGTTCATGCCTCCATTGATATCTGGGACGATGTGAGAAAGTTCTAAGGTTGTGGATGTGCTGTTGCCACTAGGGATAAAACATTAGTGCTATGTTCAAGGATGTAGTTACTAGTTACATTATGCGCAATACTTAATGCAATTGTCTGTTGTTAGCAACTTAATACTGGAGGGGGTTCGGATGATAACCTGAAGGTGGACTTTTTAGGCATAGATGCATGCTGGATGGCGGTCTATGTACTTTGTCGTAATGCCCAATTAAATCTCACTATACTCATCATAATATGTATGTGCATGGTCATGCCCTCTTTATTTGTCAATTGCCCAACTGTAATTTGTTCACCCAACATGCTGTTTATCTTATGGGAGAGACACCTCTAGTGAACTGTGGACCCCGGTCCAATTCTCTATACTGAAATACAATCTACTGCAATACTTGTTCTACTGTTTTCTGCAAACAATCATCTTCCACACAATACGGTTAATCCTTTGTTATAGCAAGCCGGTGAGATTGACAACCTCACTGTTTCGTTGGGGCAAAGTACTTTGGTTGTGTTGTGCAGGTTCCACGTTGGCGCCGGAATCTCTGGTGTTGCGCCGCACTACATCCCGCCGCCATCAACCTTCAACGTGCTTCTTGACTCCTACTGGTTCGATTAAACCTTGGTTTCTTACTGAGGGAAACTTGCCGCTGTGCGCATCACACCTTCCTCTTGGGGTTCCCAACGGACGTGTCAACCACACGCATCAACGTCCGTCTTCATGTCCAGCTGTTCCTCTACTCCTCGTGCGACGCTCGTCTCCTCTTGATACCTGATGATACATAAGTAATAGGATTTAGGCAGTATAAAGTTCTCATCAATCAAAGTACCGTTTAGAAACAAGTTCACCTGTTGTTTAAGTAGCTTCGCACGAGCCCTTGTAATTGGTCCAATCCGAACTTCATTGGACTTGAGCTTCACAGCAGGTTCATCTTCATTTATCAATGACGGAGGTAGTGGTGTAGTAGGGATGTCCTCATCAGATTGTAATACCACTATTATCTTAAGGGATTGTAATACTACTATCGGAGACTCACTTTGGCTGAATGGAGAATTATTGAAGAAAGACTTCAAAAACGTCTTACTAGTTGGAAAGGAAAATTACTATCACTTGGTGGAAGATTAGTTCTCATTAATTCGGTACTCACAAATATGGTACTGTATATGATTTCTTTCTTCCGGTTACCAAAAGGAGTCTTGCATAGATTGGATTATTTCTGATCAAAATTCTTTTGGCAAGGGGATAGTGAGAAGAAAAATACCGGTTAACTAAATGGAGTGTTGTATGCCGTCCGAAAGATCAAGGTGGACTTGGTGTTCATGATCTTGAAGTTAAGAACATGGCTTTGCTCGGTAAATGGCTAGCCAGGTTGTTAACGGAGGATGGGGTATGGCAACAACTTTTGCGGAAAAAGTATGTTGGCTCAAAGGCGATATCTCAGGTCCTATGGAAACCATGAGATTCACATTTTTGGGCCGGCATCATGGAAAGTAAGAAGTACGTTTTCCCATTTGGTTCTTTCTTCATTAAGAATGGGATGGAGACGGTTCTGGGAGGATCGCTGGTTGGGAACAACCACTCTTCGTTAATAGTATCCGGCCTTGTACAGTATTGTTCGTCACAAAGGGGATACTTTGCAGAAGGTGATGGAATCTTCTCCTCCCTCTATGACGTTCAGGCGTGATCTTGTCGGTCCTCGACTAGCTTCCTGGAATGAACTGCTTCAGCGGTTAGGTTCTATCCAGCTGGTTTAGGGGACAGATGAATTCCGTTGGAGTCTCACCAAAAAATGGCATATTTTCGGTTAGCTCCATGTACAAAGCATTATGCCTATCTGCACAACCGGTTTTAAATAATAAATCCATCTAGAAGATGAACATACCTCTCAAAACAAAGGTCTTTGCATGGTATCTTCGTCGAGGTGTGATTCTTACTAAAAATAACCTTGTAAAGCGCAACTGGTAAGGTTGTACGAAATGTTTGTTCTGTCACGAGGAAGAGACAATAAAATATCATTTCTTCAACTGTCGAATTGCTAGATCTATATGGTCAATCATTCAGATAGGTGTCAAAAAAAAAAATCATTCAGATAGGTTCTACCTTATACCCTCCCCGTAACATTGCAAACATTTTTGCCAATTGGCTTAATGGGGTGGATTCTAGGTACAAAACGATTATCAGAGTGGGAGCGATTGCGGTTGCATGGTCGCTTTGGCTATGTAGGAATGACAAGGTTTTTAATAATTTTTTTTTCTTATGCAGGTCATCTACCGGTGTACGGCTTTGCTCCGTTCATGATCGCCACTTCAACGTTTGGAGGATCGCGACCTCTTTATGGTGGTGTCTACACGATTGAAGAACACAACCACGGAGTTTATTTCCCAACATGAGTGGCTGCATAGTCGTAGGATTGAAGCCAACGGAGTGTCATAGTAGTTGGCTTTTATCTTTTTTTTGTATCGCATTTTGATGGATCCTAGACTACTGAACAGCTGTGTGCATTCTGGTTATGCAGAGGCTGGGTGTAATGCTTAAAACTTTTTGAGTAATAAAGAGCCCCTTATCGAAAAAATTAATACAATTTCTTTATCCTGTAATAAAATTTAATAATATTAAGATACATCTAACTTTAGATAAAGTTAAGATAATTTTTATAGGAGATACTAGGAAGTAGTACGTTATCGTACGACTTATATAGCAGCAAAAAGTTCCTGCACGCACGAGTGTAATGACGCCACTACCAGGAAAGTGGGATATTCTCGGTGTAATACTTTTCCATGCCATTGAACAGAACAAAGTTAGACTTCTTGACCTCCCCTCCAAGAAAGAAGAAGGATCGAAATAGGTTAGTTCAAGTGTACTTCTCGATATATCGAGTCCGGCCCTTGACTTGTTAGCAAGACCACATGCTGGAAGCCTGGAATGTTAGCTCTAATCTTAATTTCTCTTGTATCTGCATTAGTTTGTTTCAGTTCTGCATGTAGTCCTCGATCGAGGTGCAGCTCCAGCGAGGCGTGGTGGACGGCGAGATGCCAAGGCCTGTGCGATGTGGGTATGGTGCGATGCAGTTGAGCCGTGAGAAGCGGCATGCGCCTAAGGTTCTGGAATTGATCCGTCGAGTAAGGCCGAATGAATCAGTCAGTTATCTTCAGGTTGTTAGCTGCTAGCTGCGTGAGTGTGTGCATGTGTTTAGCTAGTCGTGTGTTAGTGGGGAGAGTGCGTGCGTGCATGAAGTTAGTGGGTAGCGTGGCCTCCGGCTGCTTGTGTGCGTGAGCCTATATATTCACCTCACCTGTAAACATGTTTACCTCCACCAAGAGAGAATACAGAGAAGAAAAGTTCAGGCTGTGTGAAACAGCTGAACGCCAAATCCTTGTGTCTCCATTGTTCATGCGTGAGTTGTGAGAGGCAACTGGAGGTAGAAGAAGGAGCTGCATGATTGGCAGCTCCTACATGGAACACAGCGTCGGAAGTGTTCCAACGTTGTCCCAGATAGTGTAAATGCTTTCATTCTTCGTTGCAAGAAGAATTGTGAGTTGTTAACAATTACAGCGCAGAAAGTTATTAAGTTAGTTCATACCACTTGAGCACCTCCCGAACCGTTCCCCTCGCGTCGCCCCCTCCAGGCGACCGAGGGGGCGAAACCCTAACCGCCGCCGCCCGGCCCCCCTCCTCCTCCGCACTCCTTGTCGCCCCCAGAGGTGACGCCGGCCGAAGGCCGCGTCGCCGGTGAAGGGGGCGGCGGGGATTCCTTCCTCGGCCCGTGGTCCTCGCTCCGCGGCGCAGCAGCATGGGGGTTGGTTGCTGCGCGGCGGCCGCCATGGCTGGGGCGCTGCTCGGCGAATCCCTCCTCCACGACCTCGGCCGCGGATTCCGGGGGCGGTTGCGGCTGGTGGTGACCCCGGTGGGGATCTTTGGACGCCGGAGCGGCGGCTCCGGAGGGTGGCAACGGCGCCGTCTTCTACGCGGCGAGCGGCGGCCGTGGGTGGTGCGGGCCCGTGTCCTCGGCCGTGCGGGCGGCGGGGAGGTGGCGAACGTGTGGTGCGACGCTAGGGGCCCTCCGCCGGCCCGTGGCGTCAGATCTGGGGAGATCTCCGCCCCGACCGGTGAAGCTCGCAACTCTCGGCCAGATCTGCGTGTTTGTGGCCGGGTAGTTGGTGGTGGGGTTGGTCGGGACCGGGGGAAACCTCTGGCCGGCGGTGGCCACGACGTCGTCGACGCCCCTAGCGCCGATTCCCTCCTTGGAGGCTTCGTTGAGGTCCCTTCTCCCTCCCCACCCAACCCCCTGCCCAGGGTGAAAACCCTAGTCGCTGCTTGGGCGGTGGCGGCATCACGATGTCGTTTCCCTTCCTGAAGGCACCATCCGGGGCTGCGGGAGTGGTTGGCAAGGTTCTTCTGTTGTCGGTGGTGGTTCTTGGCGGTGCTCCTTGCGCGGCGTCGAGCCAGGTCTGGAGGTTGCTCCCGCAAGCTTGGGTCTGGTGGTGATTGCTGCTTTTTGTCTGCCGATCCTCCTGGTGCGCCTTCGTTCGTCAGCGTGCGTCCTCTGGACGGTGATGTGGGTGGCAGTGGCCGTGGCGTGGCTTCTGGTGCGGCAGCTGGTCTTGATCTCTCCTTTGAGCTTTGGGTAGTCTCAGCGATGGTGCATTCTTGGGGGAACCTCTCTGCCTTCCGACGGTGCGGCGCCCTGCGATCCGGGGCGAGAGGGAAGGGATCCCTCTTCGGAGTCAGAGACCGTGTGCTGGCCTCCTTTCGTTCTTCTGGTAGAAATGCAAGCAGTGTGTCTGCGGATGATGGTCCCTTCTGCCCCTGCTTCTCCTGGTGTCGGCGTTCGAGAAGACGATGGACACGGCGTGTCAAGCGAAGCTCGTAGTTTTTATCCTTTGTTAGCTTGTGTATCTGTGTCCTGTTCACTGTGTTTGCTATGTATGCACTCTGTATCTGCCGGTTTTGTGGCTTTATTAATTTAAAGCAGGGCTTAGGCCTTATGTTTAAAAGTTAGTTCATACCCTGTGGCCGATCATGTCAATATTTGACATGTTCGTGCAACCGATTAAAGTTACCGTGTCGTCTATATGGTTACCCCTAGCATACACTAAAGCAGAAATGATCTAGTCTGTTGATCAGTTCAAAAGGTAAGAATTACAGAATCTATCTCAGGTCGTAGCAAATGGCGAAGGCGTCATGCTAATAAATCTATTATGGCACAGTACTTCCGTCAATGCTGCATTCATATTCTCGAAAATACAGTCAAAAGCAGTATACTAGTAGTACTATTATTCCATCCCATGCGTTTCCAGGTTTTATTAGTCTATGTTGCTCCTCTACGGCGCATGTGGAGTAAGAGGGTTGGAACATTCACTAGTACTACAGAACACTACATCACATATGGTTGAAAATAATCATACTACCTCAGATGAACCAGGTACTATGCATGAGAAAAACCAGGTACTATGCAGAAATGATCTAGTCTGTTGATCAGTTCAAAAGGAGTAATATGCATGAGAAAATTAATACTGATATTGCTACCATGCAAAAGGTCACAATAATTTAGCACTGAAAGTATTGGTGAATTTAGAGTTCCAACATGCCTTGTAAACACTAGTACCGAGCGATACTAAAGACACCGAATCCAACTCATCTACAAATAAGTCTTTGATATGGACCGAAAATAGGGGAAAAAACTCATTGTAACAGGAGATAGGCTCCAATGCCATAATCTTGTCATTAGTGTGAACGCTCAAATGTAATGGTCCAATAAACCTTTGCCCATGAGAACATGGGAAGACGGTTGCAAAACACAAACTTTCCGCTTAATTATATAGTGCATCAGTTACAACTAACCGAAAAAACTATACAACAACAAAATGCACCGGAAACGTCGGCTTCAATTCACCATAGACAAGACCACCTCGCCATTATCAGGAACGGTGCCAGGAAAAAAATATGACGGGGGACAATTGAACATCAGTTTAGTTGGAGGGGTGCAGGTAGGGAAATTCTAGCCAATTAGATGACCAATCTGCATAAAAATTTATGGGATCTTTCACAAAAAATCCAACATAGGGGGCCCTAGCCATTATGCCAAGATCATCCGTCTATGACGTTTGTCTACTAACAACCACATCGAGTCTGCCACGTGTCAGCACACGACAACCCACATCACCTTTTCTGTGTGTTGTGTGGGCTTGGTGTACGACAAAGACCAGCCCCTTTGCCGTGTGTTTTCTGCGTGTCACACAACAAAGCTCGTAGCCTTTGCCGTGTGTTTTTCGTTGGTACATGGAAACACACTTTCCAGGTCGACCTGGGGCTTCCTAGTTTTACAGGACAGTGTTGACATTGTAACAACTCCGTCAGATGCATCGGGGAGGGGAGATTCGACATGGCCCCTAATTTTTTGTGATGTGTTCATTCGGGGACACTCGGCAAAGAGTTGTTGTCGTAATGGCTCCTTCATATGCGGACATCCAGGCCATATGTGTGCCTATTGGTTGCCGTTACAAATGTTTTGCCGTGTATCAGTTCGGGGACACAAAGCAAAGAGCCATCGTCGTAATGGTTTCGTCAGATGTGGCCATCAAAGCAACATGTGCCTAGTGGTTGTCGTTATAGATGTTTTTCCGTGTGTCCATTCAGGAACACACAACAAAGAATCACTGTTGTAACGGCTCCGTCAGATGTGGCCATCTAGGCCGCGTGTGCATGGTGGTTGCCGTTACAGATATTTTATTGTGTGTCTATTTCTTCGCCTTGTGATTTCTTAGAGTTTTGTCAGGCCATTTTTATTTGCCTTGTGTTTTGCGTGGACTTTGTCATGATAGTTGTCTTTGTTGTGTGTTTGTTTGGTCAGAACACGACAAACCTTTGCCTTTACCATGTTTCGCTCTGTTTGGCACACAGCAAAGAAGCGCCGCGACACATCAACCGTTTTCTGGTAGTATTCAGATCATGCTAAGGAAAATAAAGTGCATCTTAAAATTCTCCATGAAAGAAAATATAAAGATAATTGGTGGCAACTAAATAAACAGTACATTTAGACGGATGGTGATTTATCACCGGCGGGGCTCTCCTTTTCAAAAGTTTGATGTTCTCACTGGTTCCATATAAAAGGTTGAAACTATACAACAAGGCAAGTTTGAAACTAATTTATTACTCCAGAAGACTAACATTTTTTGGCACTACAACGAGGTAAATAATTTTTTTATAGCTGCAAAGCGAGCCAGATGAATATAAATATACATTTAAGATTTATCTAGTAATAGTTTTTAATACAATTTTTCCATGCAATACTTATCAATTTTTCATATTTATAATGATAATAAAATGTAAAATATTTATAGTAGCTAAATACAACTATACATATATTTATAAATAATTAGAAAACATAAGAATTAATAAAATATTCATATTTATTTTACCTATCACCTCAAACGAGTGGTGGGTCGGTTTGCGTCGTCAAAGCTAGTGATGAAGCCGGAGAAGGAGACATGAGAAGACTCTTCCTCGTCCACCGCCACCCATAGATCAGTCCTCCAAGGGGCCAAGAAGATGGTCATGGCAGCCGTCGGATCTGCCTGAAATATTGCCTCCGCATGCTGAGTCATGCATATATTTGGATGCATTGGTAGGTAAGAAGTCAAGACCTTAAGAGGCCATAGTAAGCTTCGTGGGTATTTGTGCTGGCTAGTTACCAGATGGAAGAAACATATAAAGGCAGAGAAAAATGGGACATCCTTTTGTAATCCTTGATCTCACGTCAGAGTATATGTAGGAGGTCGTTATATATACTACTAATATAGTTTTGCTTGTTGTAGGTCAGCCAAGAATTATGTTAGAGCTAGGTCGACGGACTGACTTGGGAACCGTTAATTTGCTTTGTTGCAATTTTAGCTAAAAAAATTCATTTCCATGTAAATTACACATAAAATTCGACGATGTACACGTAATAATAAGTAAATAACACTAAACCTTATTTTGGGTTTTATATGCACTACAATGGAAAAAAGAAGAAGCATGAAACCACCAATCTACATACTTCGCTTCTGTCTCGCGAGAAAACCCAGACGGTTTCCTTTTTCAAAATTTTCAGCTGACATAGATAGTTGTCCCGTTGTCCGTTCATGGATATGCCAGGTGTGTGTGCCGGTGTGCACCTACGTTAGTAAGGTTTAAGATTGAGGTTGACGGCGGTGCCGATCCGACAACGACGTACGGCTCCGGCGACCACGGCAGCACTTCCACAGTTCCACCAACCATGTATCGCCAGTTTAAACGCCCATCCCGCTACGCCACTTCCCGCCCACGTCCCGCGCGCTACCTATATAAAGCCTTCCCACATATATCCCTCCGCACCACACCACCCAGCGATCTCTCATCTCGATCTAGCGTCTTCTTCCTCCTGCTCAGCTCTCACGACTCACCACACACTACTACACAAGTCATCGAACACGATACTTCGTGATCGTACCTCGTGATCAATTTGATCAAACGCTTTGAGATGGGTAGCCTCGACGCAAACCCTGCCGCCTTCCCTGCGTTCAACGCCGGCGTCGTGGACGGCAGCTTCCAGCCGCTCAACCCCGACGACGTGCGCGCGTACCTCCACAAGGCCGTCGACTTCATCACCGAATACTACAGCAACGTCGAGTCCATGCCGGTCCTCCCCGACGTGAAGCCCGGCTACCTGCAGGACGAGCTCACGGCGTCCCCGCCGGCGCACTCGGCGCCGTTCGACGTCACCATGAAGGAGCTCAGGGCCTCCGTCGTCCCCGGGATGACGCACTGGGCCAGCCCCAACTTCTTCGCCTTCTTCCCGTCCACCAACAGCGCCGCGGCCATCGCGGGCGAGCTCATCGCCTCGGCTATGAACACCGTCGGGTTCACGTGGCAGGCGGCTCCGGCCGCCACCGAGATGGAGGTGCTCGCGCTCGACTGGCTCGCGCAGCTCCTGCGCCTGCCCACAAGCTTCATGAACCGCACCGGCGCTGGCCGCGGCACTGGCGGGGGCGTCATCCTCGGGACCACAAGCGAGGCCATGCTCGTCACGCTCGTCGCCGCGCGGGACGCGGCGCTGCGCCGGAGTGGCTCCGATGGCGTGTCTGGTATCACGAGGCTTACGGTGTACGCTGCCGACCAGACGCACTCCACGTTCTTCAAGGCGTGTCGCCTCGCCGGCTTCGACCCTGCAAACATCCGATCGATCCCCACCGGGGCCGATACGGACTACGGGCTAGACCCGGCGAAGCTGCTCGAGATCATGCAGGCTGACGCCGACGCTGGCCTCGTGCCAACGTACATCTGCGCCACGGTAGGCACCACGTCGTCCAACGCCGTCGACCCGGTGGGCGCAGTGGCGGACGTCGCCGCCATGTTCAATGCCTGGGTCCACGTCGATGCCGCATATGCGGGCAGCGCGTGCATCTGCCCGGAGTTCCGGCACCACATCGACGGCGTGGAGCGCGTGGACTCCATCAGCATGAGCCCACACAAGTGGCTCCTCACCTGCCTCGACTGCACCTGTCTCTGGGTCCGCGATGCTCACCGCCTGAGCGACTCCCTGGAGACAAACCCGGAGTATCTGAAGAACGATGTTACAGACTCCGGCGAGGTCACCGATCTCAAGGACATGCAGGTCGGCGTCGGCCGCCGCTTCCGTGGGCTAAAGCTCTGGATGGTCATGCGCACATACGGGACTGCTAAGCTACAAGAGCACATCCGCAGCGACGTCGCCATGGCAAAGACTTTTGAGGGCCTCGTCCGTGCCGACGATCGGTTCGAGGTCGTCGTGCCGAGGAACTTCGCGCTGGTTTGCTTCAGGATGAGGGCGAGTGGAGCCATGACGGAGGAAGTCGCCGATGAGATGAACCGTGTGCTGATGGACCGGCTCAACAAGTCCGGGAAAGTCTACCTCGCACACACGGTGGTCGGCAACAGATTCGTTCTGCGGTTCGCGGTGGGATCGTCGTTGCAGGAGGAGCGGCATGTGAGAAGCGCGTGGGAGCTCATCAAGAAGACGACCGCCGAGATCATGGAGGAGCCGATCATGCAATGATCCAGTTGATCAATTCATGTGTTCGATTTTTTATTATTTTGAAATTTTTATTTATTATATTGTGGAGTGGCTAATAATACTGTAAAAGGGTTTCAACCGCGGCGAGCATGGTCCATGCAGTTGTCGGCAATATAATGTATCGATGTCTCACAAGATATTAAGGTGTAAATGGGATCTGGTCCGTGGTGTAGTGAATTCTGACGGAAACCCAGCCCTAGCCACCTCCAGTTCATCCTTCTACATAGATCGGTTCCCCCTTCTTCGGTTGGTTTCGCCGGCGTCAGGAGGAGTGGGGAACCCGATATATGCGTGAAGTTTTCAATAAAAGTATTGTTTTCATTAGATTATGTTAGGATTTTGGTAGCCATCTTCTTGTTGGTTTTCCCTCAATGAAGATGTCATCGTCTGCAATAACTGATCTTCGGCCTTTTGTTCGGCGACGAGATCTTCTTCCCGGCGTCAATGGTGGTGTTGAACGATCACAATTTTCTAGGTATGGGCCTTCGGATCTTGCTTCGCTAGATCTATTTTGGATCTTTTGTCGTTGTTGCCGCGAGGAGGATTACGCTCGCAGTTTTTATCCTGGCTGCTACGTCCTCGACAATGGTGATTCGTACTATCGACTCTCCATCAACGACGACAAAGCTAGTCGGTTATTATTCCCTGATATACTGGTGTTGGTACTCTTGCCGATGTTGTATGACTGCTTTAATGGTTGCATGCGTGCACGCAGCCTTGGTATTGCGGCTCAAAAAATTATGGGAGTACTTTCGTCAGTATCTACAGGTTTATGGTTCGTTATCTATCTTTGGCTACGTTCAGAAGAGTACAAGATTGTGTTCTGGAAGAAGAAAGAAATTGAAGACCTCGAAGATTTGTTACTATCTTTTAGACTTTATTTTGTAATCGTTGGAGTCAGTTCATGTATCTCTACTATGTACTATTTATTACTATGAATATATGTGGTATTGATTGTCAAAAAATGTGTAAGTGGGATCTCGGCACCACCCAAAGCCCCTAAGAAAATCCCGTAGATCTAGATGTAGCATTATTGGATATAGTAAGGTGTCCAGGGTTTCAACTAGGGTAAGGTGATCTGGACACCCTGTCCGCCTCTGATCCAGGATGCACACTGTTGAAAGTAATCGAGATGTAAACGAGAGAGAACAAATGATTCAAAACTTATATACAAGGGAAAGTGATGTAAATATGGATCGTGCCCGTTCGAAGAGGTGTGAGGAAGAATTGTGTCTGTTGACAAACCAACCAACACAGAGAATTACACGAGGGATGATTATCTCTTTAAATAAACCTATTTAATTAAATCCTAACACTCCCATAATCCTTCATTGTCCTTGTGCTTGGTCATCTCTAGAATCATCTTTGAAATCATCTCCTCTAAAAACCCTGTGGGAAAAATAAGAGGAGAGTAGTGTATATGATATGTTGCTAAAACTTCTTAAAAACCCAGTGGAAAAGTAAGGAGAAAATGGTGCAACATATAATGGTTGGATATGCTGTTATAACTCCTTCGAAACCCAGTGCGAAAATAAGGAGAAAATGACACAACATATAATTGGTATTATCTCTTTGTTAACTCAATATGAGAAAAGCCTCGTAAAAGGGAAAAAAACATAGAGTTTAGAGAACAATATATACCGTATATACTTTCCTAAAAACCCTGGTGGGGAAAACAGAAAATATGACATACTTCCTCCGTTCTGAAATAGTCTACATTTTAGCTCTAAAATTTGTTCTGAAATACTCTACATTCTAGCTTTTAGTCAACAACAACACTGAAAACGAAGTGATTTTGTTCTCTTTATTGGATGTTGTTATTTTCAATGTAGCTTGAATTGGTTGTTCACATATCTAAGTAGTACTAATAAATGCAATACTAGTTTTTCTCATTTTTTCTAGAATGTAGACTAAATCAGAACGTAGGGAGTATCATCTTGTGTTGATATTACCTCATTAAAAACCTTGATGATAATCTGCATAGTAAACTCATTCTATCTATAAAGGGCTCTACCCGGAGAAGGCAACGAAAGGGGCACATTGATCGTGTCCGCTCGTTTTGACTGCCACAGTGAATTTGGTTGCCCGCTTTTCAGACTAGCCGTCCATTGCAGTACTTTTTTACCTGGCGCTGCTAGGGCATCTCCAACGGCGCGACACATTTCGGATGTCCAAACGAACGCGTCGTGTCCGTTTGCGTTGGCCCAAATGGTCGAAATCGTCCGGGTGTACGTTTGCGTCGGGGGTGGCTCCAGCGGCACAACGAATAATTTTTTTTGCATTCATGAAGCCATAATTTACATTAATAAAAAAACATAAAAAAACCATAAAGGCGTGGTAAAAGTAGGTGCTGCCTACTGCTCGTCGTCGCTGACGAGGTCAATGAACTCCGGCGTCAGCCATGGAAGCTCGTACGCCGGCGGTGGAGGAGGTATCGCCGCATGGGCAGGAGGTTGTGACCAGGGATCCCACGCCAGAGCAGCAGACGGAGCGCGGTCGTTGGAACGCGTCGGCGTGGCCGGAGGAGTCGCCGGCCTCCCCTGCGCGAGCGCTGACTCGGGGAGCTGGATTGCGAGCCCGTCCCACAAACCGAGGTCGTTGAGCTCGTCCTGCTCGCTGTTGGCCAGTGCCATGGCAATGGCCTCCTCCTCGGAAATGTCCGGCGGCTGGGTCTCCGGATCCCACGCCGGCCCGCCGTCGTCGTGGTCGTAGTGTGCCATGTTCACGTCCTCGTCCGCGTCCTCGCCCTCGTCCTCGTCCTCGTCCTCGGCCTCGTCCGCATCCTCCTGGTCGTTCTCTTATTCTTCTACGGCGATCTCGCGCTCGAAGTAGTCTACGTCGCCGAGGTAGCCAGCGCGGTGGCGCGCATCGAACTCCCACGTCCCGAATGAAATCCAGTTGTAGGAGTTCAGCGCGTACGCCTGATCCTCCCGCAGATCCGACGACAAGATCGCTCGGCGGCGGTGCACCTCGTCCCGCCACTCTCGGCCCTCGCGCGGTACGGGAGGGGGGGGGGGGTTCGGCACGCGTGATACGTCTCCAACGTATCTATAATTTCTGATGTTCCATGCTAGTTTTATGACAATACCTACATGTTTTGCTCACACTTTATAATGATTTTATGCATTTTCCGGAACTAACCTATTAACAAGATGCCACAGTGCCGGTTCCTGTTTTCTGTTGTTTTTGGTTCCAGAAAGGCTGTTCGGGCAATATTCTCGAAATTTGACGAAACAAAAGCCCACGATCTTATATTTCACGGAGGGTTCCAGAACACCGAAGAGGAGTCAAGGAAGGGCAGCAGGGGACCCACACCATATGGCGGCGTGGGTGGCCCCCTGGCCGCGCCGACCTATGGGGAGGGAGCCCCCTGGCTCCTCTGACTCCGCCTCTTCTCTTATAAAATCCCTCGAGACCTAAAAACCCGACACCAATTGATGAAACTCCAGAAAGACTCCAGGGACGCCGCCGCCATCACGAAACTCCGTTTCGGGGGACAGAAGTCTCTGTTCCGGCACGCCGCCGGGACGGGGAATTGCCCCCGGAGTCATCTCCATCGACACCACCGCCATATTCATCGCCATTGCTGTCTCCCATGATGAGGAGGGAGTAGTTCTCCCCCGAGGCTGAGGGCTCTACCGGTAGCTATGTGGTTCATCTCTCTCTCCCATGGTGTGATCTTTATGTGATCATGAGCTTTGTATCACTATTAATCTATGTGCTACTCTAGTGATGTTATTAAAGTAGTCTATTCCTCCTCCATGATGTAATGTTGACAGTATGTGCATCATGTAGTACTTGGCGTAGGTTATGATTGTAATCTCTTGTAGATTATGAAGTTAACTATTACTATGATAGTATTGATGCGATCTATTCCCCCTTTCATAGCTATTGTTGACAGTGTGTATGCTATGTTAGTACTCGATCTAAATTGCAACGGTCTATTATGCACTCTAGAGGTTACTTTAATATGAACTCCGGATGTTGTGGAGCTTGTTTACTCCGGCTGGAGGTGTGCTTTTGTAGCCCTACACTTCTGGAAGCTTCGTGGAAAAATAGGCCCCTGGGCGTTGATTTCGTCCAATTCCGAGAATATTTCCTTACTAGGATTTCTGAAACCAAAAACAGCAGAAAACAGCAACTGGCTCTTCGGCATCTCGTTAATAGGTTAGTGCCGGAAAATGCATAAATATGACATAAAGTATGTATAAAACATGTGTGTATCATCATAAAACAAGCATGGAACATGAGAAATTATCGATACGTTGGAGACGTATCAGGGACACAAGAGACTTCTTGTATCGTAATTGCAGGGTTGCTTGAGAGGGATATCTTTGACCTCTACCTCCCTGAGTTCGATAAACCTTTGATGTCTACGGGTGCTTCTATTCTTGTAGACAGTGTTGGGCCTCCAAGAGCAGAGGTTTGTAGAACAGCAGCAAGTTTTCCCTTAAGTGGATCACCCAAGGTTTATCGAACTCAGGGAGGAAGAGGTCAAAGATATCCCTCTCATGCAACCCTGCAACCACAAAGCAAGAAGTCTCTTGTGTCCCCAACACACCTAATACACTTGTCAGATGTATAGGTGCACTAGTTCGGCGAAGAGATAGTGAAATACAGGTGGTATGAATGTATATGAGCAGTAGTAACGGCACCAGAAAATAGCTTGATGCTACAACTGGCGTGTGGTTGATGGTGGTAATATTGCAGGTAGCACGGATGCAGTAGAACAGTAAACAAGCAGTGATTTCAGTATTTGGGAACAAGGCCTAGGGATTATACTTTCACTAGTGGACACTCTCAACATTGATCACATAACAGAATAGATAAATGCTATACTCTACACTCTCTTGTTGGATGATGAACACCACTAATTGTGTAGGATTACACGAACCCTCAATGCCGGAGTTAACAAGCTCCACAATATTCGATATTCATGTTTAAATAATCTTAGAGTGCACGATAGATCAACACAACTAAACCAAGTACTAACATAGCATGCACACTGTCACCATCACACTATTAAGGAGGAATAGATCACATCAATACTATCATAGCAATAGTTAACTTCATAATCTACAAGAGATTACAATCATAACCTACGCCAAGTACTACACGATGCACACACTGTCACCATTACACCGTGCAGGAGGAATAGAGTACTTTAATAACATCACTAGAGTAGCACATAGAATAGTAGTGATACAAAGCACATTGCAATCATAAAGGGATATAAATAAGCACTTCACTATGCTATTCATAACAGTGAATAAGTATTCTGTGAAATATAGCCTAAGAGACCCACACGGTGCACACACTGTCACCTTTACGCACCTGGGACAAGGCGTCTCCGGAGATCACATAAGTAAAATCCACTTGACTAGCATAACGACATCTAGATTACAAGCATCATCATATGAATCTCAATCATGTAAGGCAGCTCATGAGATTATTGTATTGAAGTACATTGGAGAGAGATTAACCACATAGCTACCGGTACAGCCCTTAGCCTCGATGGAGAACTACTCCCTCCTCATGGGAGACAGCAGCGTTGATGGAGATGGCAGTGGTGTCGATGGAGGAGCCTTCCGGGGGCACTTCCCCGTCCCGGCGGCGTGCCGGAACAGAGAATTCTGTCCCCCAGATCTTGGCTTCGCGATGGCGGCGGCTCTGGAAGGTTTCTCGTACCGTGGCTTTTTCGTATCGAAGATTTAGGTCAGGGACCTTTAAATAGGCGAAGAGGCGGAGTCGGAAGGTCAACGAGGCGGTGACACACTAGGGGGCGCGGCCCACCCCTGGCCGCGCCGGCCTATCATCTGGGGCCCACAGGGCCCTCCTCTGGTGGCTCTCGGGTGTTCTGGAAGCTTCGTGGGATTTTAAGATTCTGGGCGTTGATTTCGTCCAATTCCGAGAATATTTCCTTACTAGGATTTCTGAAACCAAAAACAGCAGAAAACAGGAACTGGCACTTCGGCATCTCGTCAATAGGTTAGTTCCAGAAAACGCATAAAAACGATATAAAGTGTGAACAAAATATGTAGGTATTGTCATAAAACAAGCATGGAACATAAGAAATTATCGATACATCGGAGATGTATCAGCATCCCCAAGCTTAGTTCCTACTCGTCCCGAGTAGGTAAACGATAACAAAGATAATTTCTGAAGTGACATACTACCAACATGATCTTAATCATACTATTGTAAAGCATATGAGATGAATGCAACGATTCAAAGCAATGGTAAAGGCAATGAGTAAACAATTGAATCATATAGCAAAGACTTTTCATGAATAGTACTTTCAAGACAAGCATCAATAAGTCTTGCATAAGAGTTAACTCATAAAGCAATAAATTCATAGTAAAAGCATTGAAGCAACACAAAGGAAGATTAAGTTTCAGCGGTTCCTTTCGACTTGTAACATGTATATCTCATGGATATTGTCAACATAAAGTAATATAATAAGTGCAATATGCAAGTATGTAGGAATCAATGCACAGTTAACACAAGTGTTTGCTTCTAAGACAGAAGGAAATGGGTAAACTGACTCAACATAAAAGTAGAAGAATGGCCCTTCGCAGAGGGAAGCATTGATTGCTATATTTGTGCTAGAGCTTTTATTTTGAAAACATAAAGAGAGCATAAAAGTAAAGTTTTGAGAGGTGTTTGTTGTTGTCAACGAATGGTAGTGAGCACTCTAACCCCCTTGCCAGACAGACTTTCAAAGAGCGGCTCCCATGAATTTTTGTTTTTGGGTGGCACTCCTTCCAACCTTGCTTTCACAAACCATGGCTAACCGAATCCTCGAGTGCCTGCCAACAATCTCATACCATGAAGGAGTGCCTTTTTATTTTAGTTTTATTAAGATGACACTCCTCCCCACCTTTGCTTTCTCAAGCCATGGCTAACCGAATCCTCGGGTGCCGTCCAACAATCACATACCATGGAGGAGTGTCTATTTTTTTGTAAAATCATGAAAGTTAATTAATTGGGGACTGGGAATCCCATTGCCAGCTCTTTTTGCAAAATTATTGGATAAGCGGATGAAGCCACTAGTCCATTGGTGAAAGTTGCCCAACAAGATTGAAAGATAAACACCACATACTTCCTCATGAGCTATAAAACATTGACACAAATAAGAGGTAATAACTTTTGAAGTGTTTAAAGATAGCACTCAAGCAATTTACTTGGAATGGCAGAGAAATACCATGTAGTAGGTAGGTATGGTGGACACAAATGGCATAGTGTTTGGCTCAAGGATTTTGGATGCATGAGAAGTATTCCCTCTCAATACAAGGCTTAGGCTAGCAAGGTTGTTTGAAGCAAACACAAGTATGAACTAGTACAGCAAAACTCACATAAAAAACATATTGCAAGCATTATAAGACTATACATTGTCTTCCTTGTTGTTCAAACACCTTACCAGAAAATATCTAGACTCTAGAGAGACCAATCATGCAAACCAAATTTTAGCAAGCTCTATGTATTTCTTCACTAATAGGTGCAAAGTATATGATGCAAGAGCTTAAACATGAGCACAACAATTGCCAAGTATCACATTATTCAAGACATCATACCAATTACTACATGTAGCATTTTCTGTTTCCAACCATATAACAATTAACGAAGCAGTTTCAACCTTCGCCATGAAAATTAAAAGCTAAGAACACATGTGTTCATATGAACCAGCGGAGCGTGTCTCTCTCCCACACAAGCATTTATTCAAACAAAAACAAAAACAAAAACAAACAGACGCTCCAAGTAAAGCACATAAGATGTGACCGAATAAAAATATAGTTTCAAGGGAGGAACCTGATAATTTGTCGATGAAGAAGGGGATGCCTTGGGCATACCCAAGCTTAGATGCTTGAGTATTCTTGAAATATGCAGGGATGAACCACGGGGGCATCCCCAAGGTTAGACTTTTCACTCTTCTTGATCATATTGTATCATCCTCCTCTTTTGACCCTTGAAAACTTCCTCCACACCAAACTCAAAACAAACTCATTAGAGGGTTAGTGCATAATCAAAAATTCACATGTTCAGAGGTGACACAATCATTCTTAACACTTCTGGATATTGCCTAAAGCTACTGGAAGTTAATGGAACAAAGAAATCCATCCCACATAGCAAACGAGGCAATGCGAAATAAAAGGCAGAATCTGTCAAAACAGAACAGTCCGTAAAGACGAATTTCTAAGAGGCACCAGACTTGCTCAAATGAAAATGCTCAAATTGAATGAAAGTTGTGTACATATCTGAGGATCACGCACGTAAATTGGCAGATTTTTCTGAGTTACCTACAGAGAACCCTGCCCAAATTCGTGACAGACAGAATTCTGTTTCTGCGCAGTAATCCAAATCTAGTATCAACCTTGCTATCAAAGACTTTACTTGGCACACCAATACAATAAAATAAGATAAGGAGAGGTTGCTACAGTAGTAACAACTTCCAAGACACAAATATAAAACAAAATTACTGTAGTAAAATAAACACATGGGTTATCTCCCAAGAAGTTCTTTCTTTATAGCCATTAAGATGGGCTCAGCAGTTTAAATGATGCTCGCATAAGAACGAGAGTTGAAGCAAAAGAGAGCATCAAGAAGCAAATTCAAAACACATTTAAGTCTAACATGCTTCCTATGCATAGGAATTTTGTAAATAAACAAGTTCATGAAGAGTAAAGTGACAAGCATAGGAAGATAAAACAAGTGTAGCTTCAAAAATTTCAGCACATAGAGAGGTGTTTTAGTAACATGAAAATTTCTACAACCATATTTTCCTCTCTCATAATAACTTTCATTGAGTAGCATCATGAGCAAACTCAACAATATAACTATCACATAAAGCATTCTTATCATGAGTCTCATGCATAAAATTATTACTCTCCACATAAGCATAATCAATTTTATTAATTGTAGTGGGAGCAAATTCAACAAAGTAGCTATCATTATTATTCTCATCATCAAATATAGGAGGCATTTTGTAATAATAATCAAATTTATCCTCCATAACAGGCGGCAACAAAAGAGCAATATCATTATAATCATCATAAATAGGAGGCAAAGTATCATCAAAGTAAATTTCCTCCTCAATGCTTGGGGGACTAAAAAGATCATGCTCATCAAAACCAGCTTCCCCAAGCTTAGAATTTTCCATATCATTAGCAACAATGGTATTCAAAGTATTCATACTAATATGTTCCATGGGTTTATTAATTTTCACATCAAACCATCCATGTCTTAACTCAGGGAAAAAGAATAAAAAGCTCCATGTTGCTTTCCATTATGCCAAACTAGTGTAAAACAAGAAACAAAAAGATGCAATTGCAGGATCTAAAGGAAATAGCTTCGAGTACTTACAACGGCGGAAAATAGCTTAGTAGCCGAGATCCGGAGTGTGAGTACCTTATACCTTTCCTCCCCGGCAACGGCGCCAGAAAATACTTGATGCTGTCCAGGACTGGCGCGTAGTTGACGAGGGAGGATATGGTGTAGCTTTCCTTCGTTCCCCGGCAACGGCGCCAGAAAAGTGCTTGATGTCTACGGGTGCTTCTATTCTTGTAGACAGTGTTGGGCCTCCAAGAGCAGAGGTTTGTAGAACAGCAGCAAGTTTTCCCTTAAGTGGATCACCCAAGGTTTATCGAACTCAGGGAGGAAGAGGTCAAAGATATCCCTCTCATGCAACCCTGCAACCACAAAGCAAGAAGTCTCTTGTGTCCCCAACACACCTAATACACTTGTCAGATGTATAGGTGCACTAGTTCGGCGAAGAGATAGTGAAATACATGTGGTATGAATGTATATGAGCAGTAGTAACGGCACCAGAAAATAGCTTGATGCTACAACTGGCGTGTGGTTGATGGTGGTAATATTGCAGGCAGTACGGATGCAGTAGAACAGTAAACAAGCAGTGATTTCAGTATTTGGGAACAAGGCCTAGGGATTATACTTTCACTAGCGGACACTCTCAACATTGATCACATAACAGAATAGATAAATGCTATACTCTACACTCTCTTGTTGGATGATGAACACCACTAATTGTGTAGGATTACACGAACCCTCAATGCCGGAGTTAACAAGCTCCACAATATTCGATATTCATGTTTAAATAACCTTAGAGTGCACGATAGATCAACACAACTAAACCAAGTACTAACATAGCATGCACACTGTCACCATCACACTATTAAGGAGGAATAGATCACATCAATACTATCATAGCAATAGTTAACTTCATAATCTACAAGAGATTACAATCATAACCTACGCCAAGTACTATACGATGCACACAATGTCACCATTACATAGTGCAGGAGGAATAGAGTACTTTAATAACATCACTAGAGTAGCACATAGAATAGTAGTGATACAAAGCACATTGCAATCATAAAGGGATATAAATAAGCACTTCACTATGCTATTCATAACAGTGAATAAGTATTCTGTGAAATATAGCCTAAGATACCCACACGGTGCACACACTGTCACCTTTACACACGTGGGACAAGGAGTCTCCGGAGATCACATAAGTAAAATCCACTTGACTAGCATAACGACATCTAGATTACAAGCATCATCATATGAATCTCAATCATGTAAGGCAGCTCATGAGATTATTGTATTGAAGTACATAGGAGAGAGATTAACCACATAGCTACCGGTACAGCCCTTAGCCTCGATGGAGAACTACTCCCTCCTCATGGGAGACAGCAGCGTTGATGGAGATGGCGGTGGTGTCGATGGAGGAGCCTTCCGGGGGCACTTCCCCGTCCCGGCGGCGTGCCGGAACAGAGAATTCTGTCCCCCAGATCTTGGCTTCGCGATGGCGGCGGCTCTGGAACGTTTCTCGTACCGTGGCTTTTTCGTATCGAAGATTTAGGTCAGGGACCTTTAAATAGGCGAAGAGGCGGAGTCGGAAGGTCGACGAGGCGGTGACACACTAGGGGGGCGCGACCCACCCCCTGGCCGCGCCGGCCTATCATCTGGGGCGCACAGGGCCCTCGTCTAGTGGCTCTCGGGTGTTCTGGAAGCTTCGTGGGATTTTAAGATTCTGGGCGTTGATTTCGTCCAATTCCGAGAATATTTCCTTACTAGGATTTCCGACAACCAAAAACAGCAGAAAACAGGAACTGGCACTTCGGCATCTCGTCAATAGGTTAGTTCCAGAAAACGCATAAAAACGATATAAAGTGTGAACAAAACATGTAGATATTGTCATAAAACAAGCATGGAACATAAGAAATTATCGATACATCGGAGATGTATCAACCTTGGGTGATTCACTTAAGGGAAATTTGCTGCTGTTCTACAAACCTCTGCTCTTGGAGGCCCAACACTGTCTACAGGAATAGAAGCGTGCGTAGATATCAATGCGCCTCGAGTTGAGGTACCAGCACTACATAAGACCCTGTGCAACCCTAGCCGTCACAACCAGACCGCCGAGATCATGGAGGAGCCGATCATGCAATGATCCAGTTGATCAATTCATTTGTTCGATTATTTATTATTCGAAATTTTTATTTATTATATTGTGGAGTGGCTAATAATACTGTAAAAGGGTTTCAACCGCAGTGAGCATGGTCCATGCAGTTGTCGGCAATATAATGTATCGATGTCTCACAAGATATTAAGGTGTAAATGGGATTTGGTCCGTGGTGTAGTGAATTCTGACGGAAACCCAGCCCTAGACGCCTCCAGTTCATCCTCCTACATAGATCGGTTCCCCCTCCTTCGGTCGGTTTCGCCGGCGTCGGGAGGAGTGGGGAACCCGATCTATGCGTGGAGTTTCCAATAAAAGTATTGTTTTCGTTAGATTATGTTAGAATTTTGGTAGACATCTTCTTGTTGGTTTCCCCTCAATGAAGATATCATCGTTTGCAATAAGTGATCTTCGGCCTTTTGTTCGACGACGAGATCTTCTTCCTGACGTCAATGGTGGTGTTGAACGATCACAATTTTCTAGGTATGGGCCTTTGGATCTTGCTTCGCTAGATCTATTTTGGATCTTTTGTCGTTGTTGCCGCGAGGAGGATTACCCTCGCAGTTTTTGTCCCGACTGCTACGTCCTCGACAATGGTGATTCGTACTATCTGCTCTCCATCGAAGACGACAAAGCTAGTCGGTTATTATTCCCTAATATACTGGTGTTGGTACTCTTGCCGATGTTGTATGACTGCTTTAATGGTTGCATGCGTGCACGCAGCCTTGGCATTGCGGCTCAAAAAATTATGGGAGTACTTTCATCGGTATCTACAAGTCTATAGTTCGTTATCTATCTTTGGCTGCCTTCAGAAGAGTACAAGATTGTGTTCTGGAAGAAGAAAGAAATTGATGACCTCGAAGATTTGTTACTATCTTTTAGACTTTATTTTGTAATCGTTGGAGTCAGTTCATGTATCTCTACTATGTACTATTTATTACTATGAATATATGTGGTATTGATTGTCAAAAAAGGTGTAAGTGGGATCTCGGCACCACCCAACGCCCCTAAGAAAATCCCGTAGATCTAGATGTAGCATTATTGGATATAGTAAGGTGTCCAGGGTTTCAACTAGGGTAAGGTGATCTGGACACCCTGTCCGCCTCTGATCCAGGATGCACACTGTTGAAAGTAACCGAGATGTAAACGAGAGAGACAACAAATGATTCAAAACTTATATACAAGGGAAAGTGATGTAAATATGGGTCATGTCCGTTCGAAGAGGTGTGAGAAAGAGTTGTGTCTTTTGAATTCAAAAGTACTACTCGATCATATATCTCCAAAGTACTACTCGATCTCATTTGTGGAAAGGTGATACAATCGATCTTCCACACTTGTGAGCATCATGTATGTGTGTCACAATATTATCTACATAATGTGCTCCTGGATAATTAGGAGAGCACAACCACAGCCGTCACCCGTGGAACCCCGATTTGCAACTTCGAGCAACCTATGCTTCAGTGTTCCACCTCATGATCTCAATGATAGAACACGTAGATATCTCACGTAAATGAATTATGTCAATCATGCTAAAGAGTGTCTAAGAAGCATCCCCAAATCTGAGACACTACATTTATGGTATTTGGGGCAAATGCATTTAATTTACTAGAATAAGATAATATTTTCTAAGATCGGGTGGCTCTTTTCACAAAATTATAGAGTAAGCCAGCATGACAAATCGTGGCTTAAATTATACCAAGGTGAACTTGTCTGGCAAGTTAATGTCAATTCAAAAAAATTAGAGTTCATTGAGGGCATCTCCAGCGGCGCGACGCAAACGGGCGCTGAGTGACCGTTTGCGTCCGCGCGGACCGGAAATGCGTCTGGCACCACCTCCAGCAGGGCGACGCAAAGTGACCGGGCCGTCCGCGGAGACGCAAACCTAGCCCTTAGGTTTGCGTCTCCGCGGACGTTCCGCGGTCGCGCCTAGCGTCCGCTCGCTTCCCCACTGGCCCTCATGGCCGCGATCCATGTTCGACCGGCCTCGAATTCACAACGCGCGCCGGTGTGGCAACCGCGCCGATCAACCGCCGCAATGGAGTGCCGAACCGCCGCGGAAGAGCAACCGCCGGCCTCTTCATTATACGCGCCGCCGTTAATCCCCGCAGATTATAACCCCTGCGTCTACGGTAATTCAAGTTCAACCGCCTCCTTCTTCTTCCTCTTCTTCTTCTTCTCCAACACCGGCACGTCATGAGCGATTACACGCTGCCGTCCGACTCGGAGAGCGAGGGAAATTCGCTCGGATTTCTGCATTGGTGGGAATCCCCTGCGACGCCAAGCGATCCGGGCTCCACGCCCAGCGACCCTGCCTCCACGCCGGGTGAGGAGGAGGAGGACGGAGGCGGCAATGCCAGCGAAGGCCAGGAGGAGGACGGAGACGGCGCTGGCAGCGACGCCGAGGACAAGGAGGAGGGGAAGGAGGAGGAGGAGGACTCCGACACCAAGTTCGCCCGGTTGGAGGCGCAGGAGGCGGCAGACGACAAGGCGGCGGCAAGGAAGAAGTCAAGGGCCCGGGCGCTGGTGCGGGCGACGCGCCATCGTCCGTTCACCGACGACGACGACGAAGATGCCATTTCTTCCAGTTTCAACTCCTCGACGGGCGCGTCGTCTTCCAGTTCCGACGAGGAGGTGACAAGCAAGAGGCGCAGGAGTATGGACGACGAGGCAGGGCCTTCTAACAAGAAGGCCAAAAATTAGTTTTAGTTTATATGTTTTTAAATTTGTTCTTCTTTGTATGTGTACGTTAAATATCACTACAAGAAAAGTTGCCATGGCCGACGAAGTTGAACTCGCGCCGTGGTTGCTGGTGTACCATGGCCGACGATTTTGGGTCCCTCCGTGGTGCATGTCAAAACTTTTTTTTTCTCGTTTTTGAGGCCACCTAGCCCGACGAAAGCGGCCAAAACGTCGCGTATGGTGGCCCGGGACGTGGTGCATCTCGAAATCTCGGGTTCGCCGGCCGAGTCAACGCAAATCCGCACCGCCGAGGGATGTAGGGCACAGATGGCAGCCTCTCTGGCATTGTTTTTTTTTCTAGATCGCGCCATCTCGTTCAACGTTCTCCGATCGAGCCGTTTACGATGCAGGATCATGGGTCCCGCATGTCATCCTCTATGAACCAAAATTCTTTCTATTCTTGGATTTTTTTTGACCCCCTGATTTCTGGCTACTTCCTTTTTCTTTTGATCCCTTGCCGCCTTGGAAACGTTGAGACCGCTGCTGCTAAATGGGACCTGCATGTCATCCTCTATGTGCAATCAACTTTCTTTTCTTGGAGTTTTTTTTGGCACCTCAAATTTGGTCACTTGCCTTTTTCTTTCGATCCCCTGCCGCCTCTCAAACGTTGATACCGCTGCTGCTAACTGGGACCCGCATGTCATCCTCTATGTACTATAAAACTTTCTTTTCTTGAATTATTTTTGGCACCTCATATTTGGTCACTTACCTTTTTCTTTCGATCCCCTGCCGCCTCTCAAACGGTGATACCGCTGCTGCTAACTGGGACCCGCATGTCATCCTCTATGTACTATAAAACTTTCTTTTCTTGAATTATTTTTGGCACCTCATATTTGTTCACTTACCTTTTTCTTTCGATCCCCTGCCGCCTCTCAAACGGTGATACCGCTGCTGCTAAATGGGACCCGCATGTCATCCTCTATGTACTATAAAACTTTCTTTTCTTGAATTATTTTTGGCTCCTCATATTTTTTCACTTGCCTTTTTCTTTCGATCCCCTGCCGCCTCTCAAACGGTGATACCGCTGCTGCTAAATGGGACCCGCATGTCATCCTCTATGTACTATAAAACTTTATTTTCTTGAATTATTTTTGGCTCCTGATATTTTTTCACTTGCCTTTTTCTTTCGATCTCATGCCACGTTTGAAACGTTGAGGAACCTGCAGGCTCATGGGACCCGCATGTCATCCTCTATGTACTATAAAAGTTCATTTTCTTGGATTTTTTTTCAACAGAGTTTTTTTGGAAATTTCTTTTTTCTTTTGATCCCCTGCCGCCTCTCAAACGGTGATACCGCTGCTGCTAAATGGGACCCGCATGTCATCCTCTATGTACTATAAAACTTTCTTTTCTTGGATTATTTTTGGCACCTCATATTCGTTCACTTGCCTTTTTCTTTCGATCCCCTGCCGCCTCTCAAACAGTGAGACCGCTGCAACTAAATGGGACCCGCATGTCATCCTCTATGAGCAATCAACTTTCTTTTCTTGGAGTTTTTTTTGGCACCTCATATTTGGGCACTTGCCTTTTTCTTTCGATCTCATGCCACGTTTGAAACATTGAGGAACCTGCAGGCTCATGGGACCCGCATGTCATCCTCTATGTACTATAAAAGTTCATTTTCTTGGTTTTTTTCACCCTCTGATTTTTGGCAATTTCTTTTTTCTTTTGAACCCCTGCCGCCTCTCAAACGGTGATACCGCTGCTGCTAAATGGGACCCACATGTCATCCTCTATGTATAATAAAGTTTCTTTTCTTGGATTATCTTTTGTTCCTGATATTTTGTCACTTGCCTTTTTCTTTCGATCTCATGCCGCCTTTGAAACGTTGAGTAAGCTGCTGGCTCATGGGTCCCGCATGTCATCCTCTACGAATAATAAAAGTTTCCTTTCTTGGAGTTATTTTTGACCCCTAATTTCTGGCTATTTGCCTTTTTGTTTTGATCTCCTGCCCCTTTGAAACGATGAGGACGCTGTTGGCAGGTCGGTCCCACAAGTCATCCTCTATGAACAATAAAAGTTTCCTTTGATGGATTTTTTTTGAACCCCTAATTAATTTCTGGATATTTCCTTTTTTCTTTTCTTTGATCCCCTGCCGCCTTGGAATCGTTGAGGATGCTGCTGCCTCATGGGTCCCGCATGTCATCCTCTCAGAACGGTAAATGTTTCTTTTCTTGGATATTGTTTACCAAATGATTTTTGGCTTATTTTTTCTTTTGATATCCTGCCGCCTTTAAAACGTTGAGGACGCTGCTGGCTCACGGGTCCCACATGTCAGCCTCTATGAACAATAAACGCTGAGGATGTTGCTGCCTCATGGGTCCCGCATGTCATCCTCTCAGAACGAAAATGTTTCTTTTCTTGGATTTTTTACCAACAGATTTTTGATTTATTTTTTCTTTCCATCCCCTGCCGCCTTTAAAACGACGCTGCTGGCTCATGGGTCCCCGATGTCAGCCTCCCCGTACAAGAAACATGTGATATCTTGATTATTTTGCAGACAATAAACAGTGTATTGCGCTCTGAGCTATTTCAACGGATAAATTAAATATTTATTTTTACATAAACAAATTTATATGCTGAATCTCCTTGTTTTTGTTTTTGCGAAGCATAGGACTTTCCTGTTTTTTTTAGAAAAATCCGAACTATCCTGTTTTGGAGTGGGCTGAAATTGTATGAGTCAAAAGGCCCAGCAGGATAGTTCGAATGCCCAGATGTCCACATGCAGCCCAATTGAAATCGTTCTTTTTTTGGAATTTTTTCACCCCCTGATTTCTGGCTACTTCATTTTTCTTTTGGTCCTGTGCCGCCTTGGAAACGTTGAGACCGCTGCTGCAAAATGGGACCCGCATGTCATCCTCTATGTACAGTAAAATTTCTTTTCTTAGATTATTTTTGGCTCCTGATATTTGGTCACTTGCCTTTTTCTTTCGATCCCGTGCAGCCTCTCAAACGGTGATACCGCTGCTGCTAAATGGGACCCGCATGTCATACTCTATGTACAATCAAGTTTCTTTTCTTGAATTATTTTTGGCTCGATATTTGGTCACTTGCCTTTTTCTTTCGATCTCATGCCACGTTTGAAACGTTGAAAAACCTGCTGGCTCATGGGACCCGCATGTCATCCTCTATGTACAATAAAACTTTCTTTTCTTCGATTTTTTGGCACCTCATATTTGGTCACTTGCCTTTTTCTTTCGATCCCCTGCCGCCTCTCAAACGGTGATACCGCTGCTGCTAAATGGGACCCGCATGTCATACTCTATGTACAATCAAGTTTCTTTTCTTGAATTATTTTTGGATCCTGATATTTGGTCACTTGCCTTTTTCTTTCGATCTCATGCCACGTTTGAAACGTTGAAAAACCTGCTGGCTCATGGGACCCGCATGTCATCCTCTATGTACTATAAAAGTTCATTTTCTTGGTTTTTTTTCACCCTCTGATTTTCGGCTATTTCCTTTTTCTTTTGATCCCCTGCCGCCTTTGAAACGTTGAGGACGCTGCTGGCTCATCGATAAAACTTTCCTTTCTTGGAGTTTTTTTTACCCCCTAATTTCTGGCTACTTTCTTTTTCTTTTGATCTCAAGCCGCATTTGAAACGTTGAGACCGCTGCTGCTAAATGGGACCCGCATGTCATCCTCTATGTACAATAAAGTTTCTTTTCTTGGATTATCTTTGTCTCCTGATATTTTGTCACTTGCCTTTTTCTTTCGATCTCATGCCGCCTTTGAAACGTTGAGTAAGCTGCTGGCTCATGGGTCCCGCATGTCATCCTCTACGAACAATAAAAGTTTCCTTTCTTGGAGTTATTTTTGAACCCTAATTTCTGGCTACTTCCTTTTTCTTTTGATCCCGTGCCGCCTTGGAAACATTGAGACCGCTGCTGCTAAATGGGTCCCGCATGTCATCCTCTATGAACAATAAACACTTCCTTTCTTGGAGTTATTTTGTACCCCTAATTTCTGGCTATTTGCCTTTTTCTTTTGATCCCCTGCCGCCTTTGAAACGTTGAAGACTTTGCTGGCTCATGGGTCCCACATGTCAGCCTCTATGAACAATAAACACTTCCTTTCTTGGAGTTATTTTGTACCCCTAATTTCTGGCTATTTGCCTTTTTCTTTCGATCCCCAGTCGCCTTCTAAACGTAGAGGACGCTGCTGGCTCGTGGGTCCCAGATGTCAGCCTCCATGGACAATAAACCTCTCCTTTGTTGGATTTATTTTTCACCCTCTGATTTTGGCTATTTCCTTTTTCTTTTGATCCACTGCCGCCTTGGAAACATTGAGTAAGCTGCTGACACATGGGGCCCGCATGTCATCCTCTATGTACAATCAACTTGCAAGATCTTCGAGCGAAAGAGCTTGTATTAGTGGGACCCATATGTCAACCTCTATGTACAATAAAAGTTTCCTTTCTTGGATTATTTTTAGCTCCTGATATTCGGTCACTTTCCTTTTTCTTTCGATCTCAAGCCGCCTCTGAAACGTTGAGTAAGGTGCTGGCTCATGGGACCCACATGTCATCCTCTATGTACAATAAAGTTCCTTTTCTTGGATTTTTTTTACCCCTGATTTTTGGTCACTTGCCTTGACGCTGCTGGCTCATGGGTCCCACATGTCAGCATCTATGAACAATAAACCTTTCCTTTGTTGGATTATTGTTTACCCCTAATTTCTGGCTATTTGCCTTTTTCTTTTGATCCCCACCGGCCTTTGAAAACGTTGAGGAACCTGCTGGCTCATGGGACCCGCATGTCATCCTCTATGTACTATAAAATTTCTTTTCTTGGTTTTTTTTTCACCACTGATTTTTGGCTATTTCCTTTTTCTTTTGATCCCCTGCCGCCTTGGAAACGTTGAGTAAGCTGCTGACTCATGGGACCCGCATGTCATCCTCTATGTACAATCAACTTTCTTTTTTGGAGTTTTTACCCCCACTTTCTGGCTACTTTCTTTTTCTTTTGATCTCAAACCGCATTTGAAACGCTGAAACCGCTGCTGCAAAATGGGACCCGCATGTCATCCTCTATGTACAATAAGTTTCATTTCTTGGATTATTTTTGGCTCCTGATATTTGGTCACTTGCCTTTTTCTTCCGATCTCATGCCGCCTTTGAAACGTTGAGTAAGCTGCTGGCTCATGGGTCCCGCATGTCATCCTCTACGAACAATAAAAGTTTCATTTCTTGGAGTTATTTTTGACCCCTAATTTACGGCTACTTCCTTTTTCTTTTGATCCACCGCCGCCTTTGAAACGGTGAGGATTCTCAGACTAATACAAGCTTTTTCTCTCCAAGATCTTGCAAGTTGATAGATTAAATCATGGAATTATTAGGATATGTTTTAAATTTCAAATCCACTTTATGAATTATTAAAAATACCGTTATCCATGTGGGTATGGAGCGAACAAGGATTTTCATATTGGGCATGAGCAGTTTCAAAAATTGGAACCCAATAATTCAAAATAAATAAAAACAACTTTTATGTAGAATCTCCGCGTTTTTTTCTTTTGCCATTCATAGGATCTGTGTTTCATTAGAAAAGGGCCGAAATTGCATGAGCAGAAAGGCCCATTTGTAGTTATTGGGCTTCGACAGCCGGAGCAAGTAGGCCGAGAGCAATTACCATGTAGATGGCCGTTGGCAACCCAAAGTGACATATTGGGCCCAACAGGGAAGGCTGAACAGTACTATTTTCTAATTGGAAGGTGGTACATGGCGTAATCCTGCCAAAAAAAAGATGGACACGGGTTGCTGAAATTTGCCCATCTGCGCCTAATATCGCCGCCGCGGCTCCGCTTCCGCCGCCGCCGCCATGCCTCGTCTCGCGTCGAGCTCGCGAACTGCCGCGTCTCGGGCACGGGGTACCGCGCGTCCGCGCGCACCCCAAAGGTACGTATTACGCGGAGATACGTGAGGGCGGCGAGCGCATCAGCCTCGGCACCTACGAGACCGCGCACGTGGCCGCGCGCGCGTACGACGCCGTGGCGTGGCAGCTCGGGCGCCCGCGATCGTCGATGAATTTCCATGACGTGTGGACGCGCCAGCAGGCCGAGGATCTCGCGCCGCCGCCGTACATCGTTAGACAGGAGGAACAGCACCGCCGCCACGAGACAGAGCGCCGTTTGCGCATCGCCGAGCGGGACGAGTGCGCGGCGCGCGAGTGGGCGGCCCGCTTCCCCGAGGACGTTGCCGCCGAGAACGAGCACTTCCGCAGACGGAGGGCGGAGAAGGCGACGAGGCGGGCAGCGAAGAAGGAGGACCGCGCACGACGGAGGCGGAGAAGGCGACGGCGGGCCTTCATCGAAGCGCAGCTCGCCGGGCCGACCACCATTGGCGAGGACGACCCCCGTTGGATTGACCTCTTCTCGTCGGATCCGGTGTCGGGCACGACACCGGACTCGTCAGATGTCGAGTTTTAGTTTAGTTTTATCGCACTACTTTGTAAAAATATGAACTACGGAGTATCTATCAAGCTAATTTTATCCTATTTTATGTCTATTTCTAGTCTTTGTTTGATCTTCTGTTTTACTGCACTCTATTTTTCATTATATTCTGTTTTTGGCGCTGCATTTATAGCGCCTCTGACCATACGCTGATTCAGCCCTGCATTTGGCCGCCACAGTTTGCAGCTTCCGGTGAAGCTATTGCCGGCTCCATGCGCAGCATCAGCCATTCAGCCCACAGCGCCAAAATATAGAGCCACTGCTGGAGTTGCTGTAATATGTTTGTCAGCAGGAGCTTACCTAATTAGTTAAAAAAAAGATGTTCAGCGTGGGATTCGAAAAAAAGATCTTCATATTTTTTTCCTAGCTATCCTAGTTCGGACTTTTTATTGTGTTGGCTAGTGCATGAAGCTTGACACCTGTATTATGTGATCCTGATATGAGGATAAGAACACCTTCAGCTTGCATTGCTAATGGTGTCTACTGCAGCAAAGGGCGTACATTCAATGGAGACCGATGCAAGAGAGTTGGTACCGGTGAGCCCGCACTTGACATCATTGTGCCACCCAAGTAGGTGGTGTATTGGGATTAGACTGATAAGCATAGCACCTTGCAAAGAACAAGATGATGCTAGTGTTGGTTAACGTGATTTTACGCCAAAAGTCATGTATGCTCAACAAAGTGCCGTACCTAGTTTGGATATTGTGTTGTTACCCTTTTGTGGTTTGGTGTTTGTCCAACAGAGAAAGCTACTCTTTTCCCGTGTAAGTGTTATTATGTGAACAAAAGTTGTGTGTACATATATATCGGTCAGAGAACCAAGATTGCATATTCTTGCCTAGTTATAACACATAAGTCATAATAACAATTAAAGAGAAAAGGAACATTTGCCTTTGCAATGTGATTGTGCCAAGTAGATTAGACAACCAACCACAAACATTACAGGTCAACAGCCAAATGCATGCGAAAGTCCTAAGGTAAGCTCCATAATACATGTTGAAACCAAAAGCCTAGAAACCATAAGAAAGGTAGCTCCACATCACGGTTCCACGACAAGAAAGATACCGATCATAAAACATATATCAAGTCGGGACAGCTGCACCACCGGGTAAGCATCCATGGGGTCCGGCTCAAGAGCGAAGACTGTGTGAATGTTCGCAAAATGTGGCTCTTGCCTCACCCCACCCATACATCTTATCATGGAACCTTACCAAATCAGCATGAATCATCTTGACATAAACATAGCTCCTCTCTCCATGCAGATGGGATTGAACAATGCGCCGATTGCGGTGCTTCCGCTTGTCAAACAGTATGCAGGAGATGACGAAGCATGCTGGCTGGTCTTTTGTAGTGACAATGGCTTGGAGTAGCTGGTCCTGTGAACCACCCAACTGGATCTTTAGAGCTTGAAGGACAGTCCGTGCTATATAAGCTACCGTTGCTGACTTCAGCTCAGGTTCAGTGAATGACGGTGACATCTTGTCCTAGAGATGCAGATCCTTCTTGATCAGATTCAGCGGAATCATCACCACTACTTACAGGTGCGTCGGAGTTCTACTGAAGGCACATCAGGTACATGCTCCAGTTCATAGGAGTCGGGTGGGACAGCACCGTTTGCTGAAATCTCTACAATACCAGCTCCAGGTAGACCACTAGTCTCTACAGAGGGTAAACCACCAATATCCACTTCAGAGGATTCTCGTGGCACGACACCTTTCGCTAGAGGCTCTACCCTACCAGCTCCAGGTCCACCACCAACAAGATCTGTGGGCATAGTCATGACGGGTTCTACCAATACAAAACCTCCTTCGGGTGCAGGATCATCGCAGCAACTCCAAAGATCGCACCATTAAATCGGTCTTGACAATAGGTAAACCGTTTTGCTCCGATTCAGAGAATTCCCGTGGCACGACACCGTTCACTAGAGGCTCTACACTAGCAGCTCCAGCTGCACCACCGATTTCTACAGCAGGGGGTAAACCCAATCCACAACCTTCTTCATGTGGCACGATGATGCTGTATAGGCTCATCGGTACAGGTCCAGTGCATCGATCTCCATAGACAAGAAACAAGGTGGCGTCGGAGGTTTAAAAGGCGGCATGACATTTCACCTTTGTCATCATACAATATAGAGTTTTCTTCAACTCTATGTTTCTGCAATAATAAGCACATGAACAGAAATTAGACCAGAGCATCTAGCCATCTAACAGGGGCAGCGGCAAAACAAGCGTCGGTCCATATGTTTACCTTGTCATCTCGGGATATCGAACACACAGATTTAGAAGTCATTTCACATAGCATCCGCTTTTTCGTTCCTTCCCCTACGTCCATCTGGAATAAGTAATACTATTGATCACATAAAACTAATTAATCAAATATATGCATATGTTGAGAAGTTTGCACGGCAAATTGTGGATTCTGCTTTTATCACCTACGAATCGTCGTTCTATATATTTACCTTGTTATCTCGGGATATCGAAGTCACGAGAATGAGAAGTCATCTCACTAAGTATCGGTTTTTCGCTCTTTCCCCTCCATCCATCTGCAATAAGAAGTACTATTGATCACATAAAGCCAATTCATTGAATATATGCATATGTTGAGAAGTTTGCACAACAAATTGTGGATTCTACTTCCAATCACCAAGTAATCTCGTGAGAAATGCATGATCAAGATATGTTTCTCCCTCTTGATCGACATCTGCATCTCCATTAAGACTAATCATCGTGCGATGGTGCTAGCGCATACACTTCCAATCACCGGACAAGCAAAAAATTGTTGATTCTAGTAATGCTTAATCAGCGGTGGCCATGGAACGACCACGGATCGACCAAGCAAAAAAATAAATCATCAGCCTACTGACCACCGTGCAAAACAAACTAGGCCCATACATGGCCTCACAAATCATCATCAAACGTCGATCAAACTAGCAAGTTTGAACATGGATTACTAATTTATTTTCTGATAAAGTGAGTATATTAATATCGAAAGATATTGATTACACTGAGCCTCTGCAACAACGCAATACCTTACTGGTAGTACGGATGCACATGGATTCCTAATACTCCCTCTGTTCGGTTTTAATTAGTCGACGCGAGGGAGAGAAGAAAATGAACTGTCGATGCTTTCAACTAGAGTCAATTAAATACGAACGGAAGAAGTACGTAGTAGTATTGACAAATATCCGGATCTAGTCTAAAAACAAATTGGCATGTAAATCCTAGTAGTCTACTAAACTAGGATCAATACCCTAGATTAGGGTTGCAAGCGGCGTCCGCGAATCGTCCCGCAGCAGAAAATTAGAGCAAATAGTGGTTGAGATTAGAGCAGATTTAAAGCACTCGCACTGAAACTAGCTAGCCCGCTACCCACCCCGCTTGATACCCTGCCCTAGATGTGAATCTACACCAAATATTCAAACAAGGATGAGCAACCGCCAATAAAATTTTATCCGCACATCATCATCTCTACCATACACAAGGGTATGGTGATTTCACATACAGCCATTGTTGCCGCGGGACGAGGATGAGTGATGCGCCGCGGAGAAGGTGCCTCACGCCTCTGTCGCTGCCGCCGTCGAAGAGGAAGTCGAAGCCGCGCGATTGTGGTCCGTCGCCGATATGGAGGTGGAGCTACTAGGGAAGAGATGGAGGTGGAGGTGGAGAGGGAGTGATGGTTTGTACTAGTGGCGGCCGGTGAGGTAGTTATAAATACAGCCTCTCTCTCTTTTTTGGCAAGGAATGCAGCTTCTCTTGGAAGGCAACGAGGCAACGCACTCCAGATTTCGTATATTACTATAATAATATGGGCGGAGAAATTTGGACGCATCTCGTGTTGTCTTGTCAAATGAATCACCAGGATTTGCTTTTAGTACTCCAGATTTGGGCGACCCAAGGAAGTAGAGATAGTAATGTACGCCATCTAGCTGCACGCTATCAAATCAAATAAATGGTCATGCCATTTACTTTTAAGATGGTGCAGCAGTTATTCTGACCAAAGAAACATGCATGTCTGCTGATTATTTCTGATGGGTATACATTTACCGTCCGCTAGCAAAGATTGTTTGGCACATTGTTCTTATGGCTTTCAACATCACACCCCTTAATAATATTATTAATCAATGTTTGGGCAATCAATTGAGTGTGTTAATAAAAAATTAAAACCCACAAATCCAACTGTACTATTTTTAGGGCCATATGAAGGACAAGGAATGATTTTAAATGCCATATGGAGTACCTCCAACCATGTGAAATATGGTTCATCATGCGAGGTGATACCCATGGCTTCGCATTGGATCTGTATATTGTCCTACATACAGTCAATTATGAAGTACCACGATTTGATTTTTGGGTGCAACCGGCTAGAGAATGATGCACGGGTCTGTACAGCCAGTACAATTCACATTAAGATTTTCTGATAGGATGTTGATGTGTATATGTAAGAATCATACACTAGAATGTCTTCTATGTTTAGATGGTTGATCTACGTTTATACTTTACGTGAACCATGAGGTTAAGACCTTTGTACTGTAATAAAGATTGCTAAGTAACAAGATATATGTATGCCTCTAGGGACACCGAAACAGCCAAACAACCATGCATGTGCATAGACCGTATTTGATCAAATTAAAAGAAGCACCTCGGTTCATGCAAATAGCATCAGTTAATCACCTAAGTCCATTAGCTATAAATAGTTAAATAGGAGTCAAGACCAACTGAGCTAGCTAGTAGTATGATCCTACTATTACATAAATATCCCTAACTCTGATTGTCTTTGTTCCAGTCCAGCGCGTTGGTGTAGCTTGAGATGAACCAAAACCCCGTATGCTAGTTGGCCCCTGGACCGCTGCTTGAGAAAGAGATGCTTTGGTGGTCTTCGCCATTTAGACTGAAGCGGAAAATTTCTTGATGTGATGTGTCAAACTGAGAGCCAATGGTCTGAGGCGTGGTGTAGATGCAGTTTCTTCTTGTCAAATATCCTGGGGGAAATGTTGCACCACCCACTGGCATGAAAATCGGATAGTTCAACCCAAGGAACATAGAATAGTCTCCAAGATTAGTAACCCTTTCCCACGGGTTGGCTGGAAGTAACCGACTAGTGTCATTCGAGAATACAATGCAGGTATACCCCGAATAGCTGTGAACAGCGCGACCGCAATGGACAGAAGGGGTACTATCATAATAATACATTGGAGCACCGTCAGCGTCAAAATCCATTACGCCACGTGCATAGACCAGGAGAAGTCTAGAACGATCTTGAGATCTTGCCAGCCACCACGTACGACTATTAGAGTCAAAATCATCATAGCCATCAAATCCAGCCGTCCGCGGAATGAATGGAGCAGGGAGCTCTATAGGACCTTGAAAAAGCAAAGAGCACGTCACATGAAAATATATTTCATGATTTATCTACTAGTGATATTGATTTGATATTGGGATGCCAATACTAGTACTTTAAAAAATAATGGTCGAACATAAGATGGTTTGAAATATATTTCGAACATCTTGGTAAAACTTCATATGGATTAAAAACATGTTCCCCAAAATATTGGTCCAAATTTTAGATGGTTTGAATATAGTACTCCTTATTCTCTAGAACCGGGGGAATATAAACAAATGAAAGTCTTTATCAATATTGCATGGCAGCTTTATTGATTCTATTTCTACTCTACCTTAAATTTTCTAGGGAGTAATAATAAAGAAACTTAATTACTAGGGGGCCTTTTTCCTAAGGAACAACATGCACATTAGACCATACTAAAATTCCTATCGATGTTAAATTCTAAATATGTCCATACCACAAGAGGGTTATGGTGTGCGCCTATGGAATTCCTTTAAGCCAAAAGATGCCAAGACAGTTCAACAAATAAGAGGTGATATAAGTTACGTATATAAAAAAGATAGGGAGGAAATGTTACCAAATTGATTAGGATCCCATGCATAAACATTTCCAAGCTCAAGAACGGCGAACACAAGTCCGTTATGTATAATTGCATCGCAGTATATGGCGCCGCATCGAAACTGGTTTTCAAGAAATATCCATGTACGAGGATATTCGCCATGGAGGTAGGCAATTGCAAAGTCGAAGATTGCGACAAGGGAGAAATCTTTATACCCCCTAGCATTTGTAGGAACTTGGCAAATAGCTATCTTCTGCGCTTGAATAGCGTAACGCTGATACTCGAATATAAGTGGATTGCGTGTGGTTTCCAACTTCTTCCTCAAAGATGGAAGCTTAATCTTGCGATGAGTGTAGACATTGAGGAGGTTCCACTTGCCTTCGGGGCCAACCATGGCGATCCAATCTCCATTGGCGCCTGCCCGCTCCTCATCCTTACCGTGTGGCATTAGGCCATCATAGGAGAACCTGTCCAGCGGCAGTAGTTTGCACTTGCTGTGCACCGGCAAATCCTCCTTGAACACCCATGGTTTATCCGCCGGGTCACAACAGAGAACACACGGAAGGCCAAACGGCTGAGAAGCAGGCAGAGTGGCACTGTATTTGGCTGACTGAAGAATACTTTTGGAGGAACCGACTAGGGACGCGGCGGTGATGGCGTCGCACTGGCTGATGAGCACTTCAAGGGGGCCTTCCGTAAACACCTTGTGAAACAGCCCAGATCCACAGACCCTGCTCGATTTCGCCATCGCAATGAGGCAGGTGGTACAATGGGGTTGGTATTTTCTTGGGAAATCTAATGATTCGAACTTTGGGAGAGAGATGGCGATCAATGGCGGCAGGTGGGGGTTTGAGTTGGAGAACAGAGGCTCTCAAACTGGGCACTGCTGGATATGATGCGAAAGCGCCATGGCGGAGATGCAGGCGCGTGCTATGGAAGCTGGGCGGAGTGGGGATAGACGACGGAGGTGAACCGAGACGCTACTCCTGCCTACTGCAGTTTCGAGGAGAGTGTGAATGTGTTCAAAAAAAGAGGAGAGTGTGACTGTGACCCGACACCCGAGTAGGAGCAGACGGACTATAGGAGTAGCCCCATCATTACAGAACATTAATCGTGCTTCCTACAATAAATAAGTGAAACATCCCAGGCTTGTGTTGTCTAATCAAATCGATGGCCATGTCAGTATTATGGTGAACAAATAAAATAAATACACACCAACCTTGTTCTTTTTGCAACGTACACCAACCTAGCAAGGCATCAACCTTCTCGCCATCAACTACGACTCCGTGGCTACTCCATGCTAGTATCGGCCACTAATTCAAATTTCAACTGAAGGCGTGCTATTTTATGGTCCTGAAAATTGCCAAAAAAAATACAACCCAAAAATGCAACAGATCCATGTTAAGGGGGTACACCCTACGCAATATACATTAAGAAACTTCGAAACTTCAGCGACCTTGTAAGAATGCCCATGACAGTGCAGTTTTGCCAAATTAGGAAGAGACGAAATATGAATTCAACCAAAGAAATCTAAACGAATCCTTAGACAATAGCATAGTTAACACGTTCGTAAAAAAATGATGACTCCAAAAGAACAACATTAGCAAGAAATACTCCATTTTAGTTTGAATTTGCAGTCACATACATATACTAGTAGTACTGCCAAAATACTATAATACTCCGAGCTGCATTCTAGCACTCCAACTAGCTAGCTAATAGTTCTGGAGTAGTAGTACTACTATACAAGTCCAAAATACATCCGAACGAACCCTACTTCGAACTAAACTACTCCCTCTGATCTTCGAGTAACTACATTGCAGTATGACTAAACGAAGATTATTGTATAACCTTCTTGTTGATGCAAACGCAGATAGGCAACACACGCTGCCCTCCATTCTGCCCCAGAACGGGCGGCACCGCCAGGAAAGAAGTGAGCTGCTGCAACATGATCGAGCTAGGCGTCGGGAGCTCGTCGGCTCGATTACCGCCATCAAGGTGTCCGTCGAGAGGTCACCGGTCCCAGCCGTCGCCGGCGCCGGCGGACCAATCACCAGCAGCTGCGCCTTGTACATCGGAAACAAGCACGCGGCCGACCTGATGCACACACAGGACACAATGGTGGTCGGGCCGAGCGCGCCAACGGTGATGGCGAACACGCTACCGTCTTCTTCCCCACTGCCGATGAACAGTGTCCCCGCGGTTGTACCGGAACACGAACTATGCACCGAGCGGGTATGCCATACTGGAACGTAAACACTGGGATGGAGTGGGATGCTTGGAGGTGTACCAGGAGCTCCCGCGGCGGGCCGGTGAAGCTGCAGCCGGTATTGATGGCCTCTGTGCAGCCGCACGGACCATGCGGGCACGCGATATAGTGCTTGTAGGACTCCGTTGAGGCGACCAAGCTCTGGCAGCCGACGCACTTGACCATTGCCCCAGATCGATTCGACGGCGGCAATCTTGCCCCAGATCGATTCGACGGCGGCAACCTCGCCGGCTGCTCGCACTTCTTGCACGGGTTCGGCGCAAGCTCGCTGACGCAGTGCCGACAGCCCATATGACCGCCCTTGCACTGCACGGAACAACGTACGTGGCATCAGTTGTCATTGACATTTCTCACAGGTGAACCTAAGAATGAAATCGGAAGGGAGCGACCTTGGATATGGGGGGTTTGAAGGGCAGCAGGCAGAGGGGGCACAACAAGAGGGCCTCCTCCATCTTCAGAGAAGAGTGATCGGGAAAACGAGAACGGGATGGGTTCTTTTTTTATACATGCCTTGGAGTGGAGTATGGATACTACTACTTATAGGAAGAACTTCCTTGCTAAGAAACGGCGTCGGCCGTACGCAACCATAGATGCACCAGCGGCTCTGCAGTTTGTCAAAATAAAAGGACAGAGCTGCAGTGACTTGAAGTCTCCAAATCTCATTGTGACTTGGTGCCACCATCTACCAACCATTTGAGATCCAACGTTCCAAACTATCTCTTATTTCGAACCTAAAAACAAAAATTATGAAAAAATCCAGTAAAATGTAGATGCCTTGTTCTAAAATCTGTGAATATTTCATCCCACTCGGACGATTAGTTTGTGATTAAAGAGCTTTTTACGTATACGAGCACTAGTTTAAACTAAATACTCCCTTCGATTCATATTAATTGACTTCAATATGGATGTATCTAGAACTAAAATGTGTCTAGTACATCCATATTAGAGTCAATTAATATGAACCGGAGGGAGTATATATTTGCTCACAAACCTTTGATTCAAATCGAATGAAACTTCACCAAAATATAAATCGAAATATGCACGATTAACTGGAAGTTCTTGAAATATTTCTGAGCAATTATAATAATTATTTAGTTTAAATTCTAAGTCGATCGCATACATTGGATCTGAGATGGATGGTGGATGGTGGCACCAAGTCACTGTGAGACTTGGAAGTATCAAGTCAAGAAGCTCTATCCCAAAATAAAAGCTTCGTGAAGGGGGCAGTTTGGTTCGAAAAAGAAGACAAGGCCAAGCAGCTTGTCAAACAATACCCATATAGTCAAATGTACTCCCTCTGATTCAAATGAATTGACTCAACTTTGTCTAGATATATTGATGTATCAAGTCACTGAAGCTAAAATAAAAGCTTCATGAAGGGGGAAGTTTGGTTCGAAAAAAAATACAGTGCCAAGCAGCTGTCAAATAGTACCATAACGTCAAATGTACTCCCTCCGATTCAAACGAAATGACTCAACTTTGTATTTTGCATGTTAAAGGTTTTTCGTAAAACTTGGCCAATCTTAACATAGTTTGCTTTTCTAAAAAAAGATATAAGCCCTAAGGCTCCTTTGATTCATAGGATGGGAAAACCATAGAAATATGAAAAACATAGGATTGAGATTTAATGGCTAGTTGAATCATATAGGAAGATGAGTTGTGTTTGATTGTGCCAAAGGAAATTTTCCATGAGGTATGACCTAATGTTTTATTCTTATAGGATTTGCACTGCAAGATTCCTATAGGATATGTTCCTATGAATCAAACAACTAGTGTGGGGAAAATTCACATGTGATCTAAATCCTACATAATTCCTATACAAATCCTATATATGAAATTTAGTTGTTAGGTCACTTAAAATGACTTCACTTGAAGGGTTACATTTTTGTTTTTTCTGAATTAGTAGTGATGCCTAACCATATATATACCTAAACCAAGAGAATCAGCATAAACTTATGTATATTAATAGTAAGCGCATATATGAATGTTTTTTATCTACAAACCCAGGGTCATATATATGTACATAGAAACATGCATATATGCTAGTTTTTGTACCTTGGTGTGTTCCTCTTTTGGGCTATCTCTTTTTTGTTCACCGGTTCACAACAAACGCCCTAGATTAATTTGACACTTAGAAAATAACATTTTGTTTTTGGCGCACTAACACAAATAGTAGTAGCACGGTCAACACTGTAGAGAAGTACAAAATAAATGTGTGTGGGTAATAATAAAATCCTTAATATGCCTTGAAAACCCACACGTACGCTCTTTCTAGGACAGAGGCGATGAGGTAATGCACCCACGCGCTGTCATCTGCCCGTTCGTGCTATGTCTCCCAAATCTGGAAATATCGTCAGTTATCCATTTCACGTCCACACTTCTCCCTCTCTCCACGGACTAGGAAAAAACCCTCTCTTCACTTCCCCTTCCCATTCCACCGATGGAGAGCCCAACCGACGCCATCAACGCAGCGAAAGCGAAAGCCGCGCGGCTGGCCTTAGCCGCAGAGGAGGCGTCCAGAGCCGCGACCGCAGCACGCATGGCCGCAACGGCGGCGATCATCGCCGCAGCGGATGCCAAAGACGAAGCGGAGGCCATTGCCGAAGGTCGGGCCATCGGTCGCTCATCGGCATCTGATGCTGTTGGTAGATGGGTCCACTCTCTTGGGAAGCATCCCCTAGATGACGAGGACGAGGTTGAACTCATCTTTGAACCGCCGCCGCCGACCTTCGACGAGAATATCGTCGACGAGGGGAGGAAGTATGTTCCGATTCACCTCTCTCCCTTATTCAACATAGCCCTGTATCGATTTGCGCTATGGTCTCTCCCTCTTTTTTTTGCGCTATAGCGTTTTGAATTAGCGTCAGAATCTTTTTAGATTCATATTTAGTATTAGTTGCAACTGCTACATATTTGCTTCACATCCGATTCACCTCTCTCCCTTATTCAACATAGCCCTGTATCGATTTGCTCTATGGTCTCTCCCTCTTTTTTTGCGCTATAGGGTTTTGAATTAGCGTCAGAATCTTTTTAGATTCATATTCATTATTAGTTGCAACTGCTACATATTTGCTTCACCTGTTTATTTGGCATGTATCAGGTTGCTACTGATGAGGTTGACAGCGATGTCGAGTCGCATCATAGGAAGGCCAGGGCCACTCTCAACAAGCTTAAGGCGGGGAAGTTCGACAAGTATTGGAGTGAACCCTGGACTGGTGCCAGGAACAGCTGCCCCTTCTGCACAAAGAGCATAAAGGTTGACTTTCGAAGCGTCCCGCAGCATGCCGAAGCCGGTGGGTCCGGCTGTCTCAAAGTTGGGGAAACTGTTAACCGATCCGGCTTCATAGCCAACCACATGGCCTATGGGCTATTCCTAAGGAAGAAATTGAACCAAGCTATCGAGACCGGTCGTGTGCCTCCTCCCAACCCCAAGCCACCAAAGATTAAAGGTATGGGCAGCAAGAAGCAGAAGAAGCGGGACCGGGAGGAGGCGATAGGAAGAAGATGGTAAATATACTCCGTAACTGTTGTGCATGTTTGTCTCTCCTACTGCTTCAAAAGCAGCATCTTTTGTTGAACTCTGTTTATGTTTGCTGCTCAGCAGCGTTTGTGGTGAACCTATTAGCTTAATTAGGGGTTGTTGAACTATGTCTGTGTTGAACCTTGCTTAATTAGGTTGTGTTGAACTCTGTTTGTGTTGGCGTGGGAAGGGGGGCATGATGCTACCCTGAATTTGCGGGACCCCCAAAAAACTTGCAAATACGAGTGATGCATCCAAAAGGAACAAACTTTTACATGGTAGACCCCAGTCTGAAAGCAAGAAATGCGATCGGGTCCTTAACAGCCACCGCCCGGATTGATCGGGTATTTTGCCTGCCTACCGCATGTGACTTGTGCTCACTGAAGTTTGGGACCTCACGCATGGGCACCACACGTAAGTGACAGACCTGTTGGTGTAAAAACTCGGGTGATTATTATACTGCATTAGTACAAAGTTTCCTATGGATTCAAGGGTTGGAAAGCCAAGTTAACTCATTTTCATGACTAAGAAGGAGCCAGGCTTACTTTTTCATTTTCATGTTTTAACTTGTTTAAATCTTGGTCAAACAAAGGATTTGACCAGGATTCAAATGGGCATAAAAATTCAAAAAAGAAATAAAAAAAAACCAAAGCACATAAGCTTCTTATGTCATATAGTAAGCATTACAGTTGATCAACGAGTCTAGACATATTCAAACCAGAAAAATCATGTATATACCCCCTAACCCTAAACTCTGTCTTATGAAGTGTAATGTCCCAGGTTTAGAGACGATCGAGGGGTAGATTTTAGAAAGGGATGTGCATTGCATAGTAAATTCTGGGGAAATTTCGCGCTTTTAAACAAAAACTGCATCGAAGGGGAACAAGTTTCTCTCTCGACACCTTACAGGGTTAGGGTTTCGAGAGTGCGACAAACTTGCATCTCACTCAACTAGTTTAGGGTTTGGAGAAGAGAGGGGAGAGTTTGCATGATTGAATTATTTATAAAGTGACATAGTTGAATTCAAACCAATGTTGAATTTGAATTTCAAATTCAAACATTAAATACTTAACCTAAATAATTCAATTGTGAGGAAATTCAATAAGTATATAATCAATAAAAAACAATATGAACAATTATAATAAAGTAAAGCTCATTAGGGGAAACTTTGAGCTTTATTGATTAACACACAAGATACATTGTCTTTACAATATTCATAATGGAAATAAATGAATATTACAACACATTACAAGAATTGGTAATTGAATAATAAAAGAAAATAAAAAGAAAAGTACAAGGATGTATCCTAGTCTAAATACTACAAGATCATCTTCACTTGATCTTGGATTTGGTGACCTCCATGTCCATTTTGATCAATTGTTGATCCCTGCACAAAATCACAACAAAAAGAAGTTATGCCAAGTGGCTAATGAAAATATGAAATGAGCAGATAGGACCAAAGTGGCCGAGCTGATCCATGCCATAGTCAAGTTCCAGGTCCAGGTGCACAGCACATGTCTACACACACACACAGCCTGCTCACAGGGCTGTGTGCATGCAGCACACACACACAGTGAGTCACCAACGTGACAAGCAAGAGCTGTCGACCAGGGATGCAAGGGAGCACCACATATAAGCTTTTCAGAAGCAAACCCTAAGCCATATCCATCGACAGGCTTCACTGGTAAGAACACAAGAACACAAGAACACAAGAACAGCCACTGCTGTTCAATCTGCTAACTCACCACAGCACTGAATCAAGCCCCACAAGATCACCAGGAGGAGCAGGGCAAGTAAACCAACCACAAGATCATCACAGAAGCAAAACCTCTACATCAACAAATCATCTAGGAGCTGGAGTGAGGTATAAACAAGATCAACCTGAGCAAAACTCTGTTTTGCTCATAAATAAGCATGTGCATAACATATACACAAGCCAGAGGGTGTGGTTACCCTGTGTGTATCATCATTTGGTGATCAAACCATTTGATGCTGGCAAAAAGGGACTTAAGCCAGAAGAAATCATCCCAGGGAAGAAATGGTCAAACCCACTGTATTAACACTGAGGTAAACCAAAGCATCCAGCAAGGAAAAGATTCACAGCTAGCCTACCCAACTCACCTAGCACTACATGGTTTGTTAACCATCAGACAGATAGGCCACTTATGCCTATTCTAGTTTGTCAACAGCCAAGAGCACTAGAAATCCAACAAGGATTGCCCAGAGATGTATCCACCAAGCCACAACAAGCCACAGAGAGGGGGAGCTACCCATGACAGCATCAAAGAGCTGCCAGGGCCACCTCAACCCATAACCAAAACCTTAAGCCACCACATCATCACCCAATAGGGTTCAGTAGAGGGCTAGGGTACCAACCAGTGGTTGTCATCCAACTAGCCCTAGCTAGTTCAATTAATATGATCATCACTGCAAGGCAGTTCACATCATTTACCCATCTAGTAAAGCAAGCTAATACAGATAAATGAACTACACAAGTAATCAAAGCACCAGGACCTTGTAGATGATCCAATGGATCATTGCAAGCATCAGATGATGCTTGAGTAAGCATTAAAACACACCAGCACAAGTATGAGTGTCACACAGACACCAGGTGAAGTACCAGTAAGGCACAGGCAACAAGCAAGTGATGATCCTTTGATCATCAGGGCCTGCTAAAGCATGCCAGGGCAGGCTAGAATCAACCACCAGTATCACACATGAATTCTATGAATTAAACAGCCACAGATCATCAACAATTAGATCACAGATTAGCACATAAACCATTTTTATGGTTGAATCCAGAAGCATATCATCAAGGAATTGATGTATATGGACAACAATTAAGCCAAGCCAAACCTACTGTGAGCCAGAACTCAATAATCATCACATAAATAACACTGCCTCTTGCTAAACAGCAAGAACCACTCACAGTAATGAACCAGGGGAGCTAGGGCTTGTTACAGCATAAGCAAGCAAGCAACAGCAATGGCTAGTGATGCTCAGATGAACATCTAGCCGGATAATAACATGTATAACCCAGGGTGAGCAGAGACATGAATCAAAGGAAGCACACGCCACAGCACGATTCACACAAGCACATAGACTAGAGCAAGCATGGCAAAGAGTGCAGAGCGCAAAGCAGCATGGCTAGCCCAGCACAACGCAGCAGCTAGCACATCACCTGGGCTGGCAAAGCACAAAGCTACAGAAGCGTAGCAGCAGCAGCACTTCGTCAAGGCAAGCATCTCCATAGGGAGAAGTCGGCCAGTGGCCGAGCTAGACGAAGAAGAGGAGAAGAGAAGAAGGTAGAACAGGTAACAGAGGAGGAAAGAGGAGGAGAAAACTTACAGGCGAAGCAGATGAGCACGACCGTGGCGGCACGGCGGCACACGCCGGGCGACGGCGGCGCCAGGCCAAGCCAAGCCTGGTCGCCACATCACCGCAACGCCGGCATCTCCACGGCATCACCACGGCGCCAGGGACGCCGATGAACGGCGGACCTTCACGGATCCGTGCGGCCGAGGCGCAGATGCGTTGGGGAAGAGTCGAGGTGGACACGAGCGTCAGATCGACGCGGACCACCATGTCCGCCGTCGAGAGGTGGTCCAGATCCGCACCAGTTCGTCGCCGATGATGGCCGAAGGCGGCCGGAGCAAGGCGGCGACGGCGGAGGCGATTTTGGTGTCGCGGGAGCCCGAAAGGGGATTAGGGTTACGGGGAGGAGGACGACGAAGCGACTGGGTCGGTTGGACCGAGCCCACTGGGCTGGTCCAACCTAACCAAACTCGGCCGCCTGACAGGTGGGCCCGAGGGGTATTTTGGACATTTCCAAAATACCCATTTAAATGAGAATTTCCAAGAATTTTATAAAATAAAATACAGCTCTAAAAAAATAAGTAAAAATATGAAAATTAATCAGCATAAAATCCTCTATCTAAATAAAATATCAAAGAGAATTTTTGAAGACCAATAAGAATAAGTCTTCATTTGATGATTTAAATAATCATTTAAATCACCCATATAATTTTCAACAATAAAAATAAGTCCATTAATGCATTTGGATTTTAAAAACACCTTGACAACATTTCAAGGTTGTATTTTACTTTAAATCAAGTATACTCAAACTATTCTTAGTATTAACCTCTTACATGAAATATTAACGACATCGGAAGGGGGGAACAAACCCTAAAAATGGAATCATGCATAACTGCTTCTTTAACCATTGCCCTTATCGGACAATGATGCTATTTTTCAGAGACAGAGGACAAGGGTCAGTCCACACCTTCCAACTGCAAAACTTTGCAGTGTTCAGGCAAGTTCATCATTTGCTCATGTCATTTGAGTATTTTTATCAAATTACTTGCAAAGTATTATGGTTATCACTATTGCACAAAAATCAAAACCACTACTTTCATAACTATGAATATGACTATGTGGTGGGCAATGGAACCATGGATTGTGTTGATATGGTGGAGGTTCCATTGCACGGGTTTATATCCATCTAGGATTAAACAACAAATGTCGCCAGTGATTCTTGTGCCGTAATATCCGTGTTAACCATAAGATCCGGAGTGGGACGGTTTAGTCAAAAGTGTTTCCACCTCTCGTTCATCAACGGATGCGCTTTACCGTAGTACACTTGTAATCCAAGGGGGCAAGCTGGTGAGGCTGGGGAGTCCTAAGTCCCCACGGCATAGTCCGTAGTACACTTGTCGCCCGAAGGAGCAAGCTGGTGAGGCTGGGGAGTCCTAAGTCCCCACGGTATTGCGGTCTATGATGGGTTGCAGCTACCGGCGAAGGAGTTTGGTTCGATCCCAGACTGTCGTCGTGGTCGGGGTCCACCCTGAAATATATGGGAATAATGGGACCGGCGAGGACCCAGGGTCGGGGCATGCAACAAAGGGTGGGTGTTCGAGGTAGCGGAGGAACATGATTGGCTAGACCTTATACCGGGCCTCACACCGAAGGAAGTGTGGACGGGAAAGCTGCCCGGTTGGCACCAAGGTTAAGATCTCTTATGGGTAAAGCAACACACCTCTGCAGAGTGTAAAGAACTGTGACCTGTCACTCCCTGTTCCGGGATGAGGAACTGCGAACGCGGCCGGAAAGGAGCTCCATGAAGTTCTAGTAAACCGGTGAAGGCTGACGGACATAGCTCTTTGAAATAAAAGCAATATCTTGAAGAAACGTTTAACAAAACTTGCATTGGTATTAGACTTTCTGGTCTAATATCGTAGTTAGCGCATTAAACACCTCTTATCTATAATGAACTTGTTGAGTACGCTCGTACTCATACCACTCTTAAATCCCATGCTTAGATTGTCTGAATCATCTGGAGGAGGACTACGACAACAATGAAGGAGCCGAGATCATCGGCTACGAGGAACCAGACCTCTCAGGAGGTGTTGAAGGCGTAGACTACCTCATCGTCTACGGATCCGGGGAGGCTTCCGGAGGAGAATAAGACTAGAGATATCCGATAGTAGTAGTAACCGAGCAGCCGAACTCTTAGTATTTAGCTGCTTGAGGAAATAAATGTTTAGCTTAATGAGACACTTATATTGTAAGTTAAGTTGGGTTCGCCTCGAACCCAGGAGTATTCCTCTTAGGACCCAAGAGGAGCTCCAAGATGACATGTGTATGATAATTGTAATAATAAGTGAATGAGTTATGGACCTTGCTATGTTCTGTTGTACTACTCTGAGGGATGTAATATTTGCGGAATGGTACTTCGTGAATGTTATATCAACGACTGGCATACTACAACATGCAGTGGTATGCAGGGTCACCACAGTTGGTATCAGAGCAAAAGCTTTGACCTTAGGTTGGAACCTAGTAAATGGGACCAAACGTTAGGAGTCAAATAGGACTAGTAAAGAATTCTCTAAAAATATGGTGTATATTCAATTGAGAATACAACAATCATATCTTTTAGTGCGATAATTCTTTATTATCTCTATTATGATGCATTATTACTAATCTTATAATCTTTCTATTTCTACAACCAACATGGCAAGTTCACGACCGGGAAGAAACGTGAAAGTTATGGATTCCACACTGAACGAATACCAAGGAGGACTTGCTGATATCCTACGAGCCATGTTACTGGAATTTGGGTGCGATCCCCGCATTCCAAAGAAAGAAATACATGTTCTATGATGGCCCGGTGTTGGCCAAGTGCAGGGTAGGACTGCGACTTCCCGAATCTTTGGGAATGAGCGTAGTCATGCCAGCTGGGGAAGCTAGGACAACCAATACAGCTTACCATATAGCTGTTATGAGAGCCATAACCGACATACGGGAACATAAGACGAAGGAGCTTATGGATTCCGAGTTCTCCCATATTCCTCATAATCAGGAGGAAGAAGATCCCATGCTCAACCACTACAAATATGCTAAACGCAAACCCATAGCAGCGGCAAAATATATGGAAAATAGCCGTAACTTCATATCATTACTCTTTCAGTTGAACCATCATCTGATAGGAGCAATTGATACGATGCTTGAGGAATTCACTGAACCCAAGGAGGAGAGTAGGGGGAAAGAACCTATGGAGAATGTGGTGCACACACCAGTTTATTCAGCTGGTGACTACATCAGTATTGATCCACTTGAGCGTGAACCTACACCGGTTACACCTGGGAACTATCTGGGTAGTTCCTATGGGGGATACGAGGGCGGAGAGGAATCCGGAAACAACCATCGTTCCGAGACTCCTATCGAGAATTCCAGGGGTTGGCGTTGGGGATCGGATACTGGAACTCATAGTACTTCTGTGTATTATGATGGGGAGATGAATGATGACGCAACAACCCAGAACCAGAGCTATCCTAGTAATGAAGGAGTTGATGGAGGGTATCCGACACAGGTTGAGTCGGGTATGAGTTTTGGTAACCCTTATGGTGGGGCTACAGGAGAGTACACCCGATGGGTGGACTATGATGCACTCAACGATCAGTTTGTGAACATTGATTTCTCCTTAGGATCATCATCTGATTCGGATTACAAGCCAACGGGGAGACCTTATGTTCCAGGGTCTATCAGGAGGACGACACGTTCGACCGGATGGAAGCCTGGGATGTACCGGGAGTGAAGATCGACTAGAGTCCACCAAGGGAGGCGAGGCTATAATACACAAGTACCACGTGTATTATAGTTTGTAATATTTGTATAAATTTGTACATATACTTTAATAAGTGAGTTTGCATACTCACATCGACTTGAGTATTGTAATAAAACCACTTAAGTATGTATATACAGGGTATATGTTTTGTATGATTTGGATTTGCTTCTTGATTTCCATTGCGTGACTAGTTCTGTGCACAAAGTTGAGCTCAGAAAACTTGCGCATGGAGTAATTATGAGTATCATCTTGTGTTGCAGAACTAGGGGGTTATGTCGGGAACGCTAGGAGACGAGACTGAAGCACAGCGCATGGAGCGCGAGGCAAAACAAAAGGAAGAGGCTGAGGGTGCAGCCAGAGATCAGTTTCCACCACCACCACCACCCATGACGCAGCAAAACTTTATCCAGTACATGCAGCTGGTAGAGGAGCGACAGCGTGTAACACTGGAGCAGCAGAACAAATTCTTTCAGGATTTGGTGCAGCAAAACAGGGTGGAGAGACCTGAGAACCCGGGAGTCACATTAGCGGACTTCCAAAACACCAAGCCGATATCTTTTGCATACGCGCCCGAGCCAATGGACGCGGAAGATTGGCTGATGGATACTGAGCGAAAGCTCAACACCGTTGGATGTAACGACCAAGAGAAGGTTCGTTATGCTACCCATCTGCTATGTGGACCTGCCGCATCATGGTGGGACAATATTGTAGCCGTTTATCCGGCTGGAAAGGTATTTACCTGGGAGGAATTTGCAAGGAAGTTCAGGGAATCCAATGTCCCTGAAAGTATTGTGGAACTGAAGCGTCGAGAATTTGAAAGTCTCGAGCAGAAGGACAAGGCAATCCTGACCTATGTCAGGGAGTTCTCTAAACTGTCCCGGTACGCTGTTGAAGAAGTCAACACCGAGGACAAGAAGAAGAAGAGATTTCTGAGGGGGTTAAGTCCCCAGTTCAAAGTACAACTCCGTATGATGAGAGCGACGGAATTTCAAGAGTTGGTGGATGCCGCCATCACTCTAGAAGATGATTTCAAGCAATTACAGGAGGAGAAGAGGAAAAAGGCCAAGTTTGAGCCTAAGAGGTTTGTTAGTAACAAGTCTAATACCAGCTTGAGTTTCAAGCCCAGATACAACAACAACAACAACAACAACAACAGCAACTACTACGGTAGTAGGAAGAACCAAGCATTTCAGACTACAAACCAAATAGTTTGCCGTGTTTGTGGAATTAAAGGACATACTTCGAAGGACTGTCGCAAACCCAGAATCATCTGTTTCGGGTGTCGCCAGGAGGGGCACATGATGAAAGACTGTCCTAATAAGAAGAATGGAGGAGGTCAATCTGGAGGAGGAGGAAGTCGAGGAGGAAACACCGGAGGCAACTGGAAGAATAAGAAGCCCTTCAGCAAGCTGAACTGCACCAGTCTGGAGGAGGTGGTCAACTCTGACCAGGCGGTGATAGGTACGCTCCAAATACTCACTCATCCTGGCAAAGTACTTTTTGATACTGGTGCAACTACATCATTCATTTCTCAACAATTCATCACCAAACATGGGATTAGTTGCACTAAGTTAGATACACCCATAACCATACTTTCTGCGGGGGGAACGATAGTAGTAACCCATGCCAAACAAAAACAGGTCATTATGATCAATAAGTGCGCGTTTGACGCGGACCTGTTCATTTTACCGATGAAGGACATTGATGTCATTCTTGGTATGAACTGGTTAGAAGCTAATGGAGCATTGATCGACTGTGTAAACAAGACGGTATCGTTGAAAAGTCCCGATGGAAGTAGAATGATCTACCAAGGCGACAAACATACACAGATTGAAGTTGAGCTACAATGAACAACATGAAGGAGGTGAAGTTAGAAGATATACCTGTAGTAAATGAATTCCAGGATGTGTTTCCTGCGGAATTACCTGGTATGCCACCAGATAGGGAGATAGAATTCACTATCGACCTAATCCCAGGAACAGCTCCGATTGCCAAAGCACCATATAAGATGGGGCCCAAGGAGTTGAAAGAACTTAAGGAGCAACTGGATGACTTGGAACAAAAGGGATTCATTCAGGAGAGTGTTTCACCATGGGGATCACCTGTGATCTTCGTGGATAAAAGAGATGGAGGAAGAAGGATGTGCGGAGACTACAGGAATCTGAACAACGTCACAATCAAGAACAAGTACCCACTTCCAAGAATACAAGATCTATTTGATCAAGTGAGAGGCGCGGGAGTCTTTTCCAAGATTGATCTAAGATCCGGTTATCACCAGATAAAGATCAAGAAGGAAGACGTTCCGAAAACTGCCTTTGTCTCAAGGTATGGACACCATGAATACCTTGTAGTACCTTTTGGATTGACCAATGCCCCAGCAATATTCATGAATCTCATGAATAAGATCTTCATGCCATATCTAGACAAGTTTGTCATCGTATTTATCGATGATATTCTGATATATTCCAAGAACAAGGCTGAACATGCTGAACATTTGAGGTTAGTGTTGCAAACACTAAGGGAACATCAACTCTATGCCAAACTTAGTAAGTGTGAATTTTGGCTAGATCAAGTGGAATTTCTTGGTCATGTTATTAGTAAAGATGGAATAGCTGTTAACCTGAGTAAGGTAGCAGCAGTTCTAGAATGGGAAGCACCCAAGGCTGTCAAGGAAATCCGAGGATTCCTAGGAATGGCAGGATATTATCGGAGATTCATTGAAGGATTCTCTAAGATAGCAGGACCAATGAAAAAGCTGTTAAGGAAGAACACACCATTCGTGTGGTCAGAGGAGTGTGAAAAGAGTTTTCAAACTCTGAAGGAGAAACTCACCACGGCACCGGTGTTAGCAGTTCCGGAAGTTGGCAAGGATTATACCGTGTACTGTGACGCATCCAAACATGGACTGGGTTGTGTACTCATGCAAGATCGGAAAGTGATATCTTATGGATCAAGGCAACTCAGACCTCATGAAGTAAACTATCCAACACATGACTTGGAATTAGCAGCGGTCGTATTTGCACTCAAAACATGGAGACATTTTCTCTATGGAGCTAAGTGTGAGCTCTATACAGACCATAAAAGCCTCAAATATTTCTTCACTCAGAAGGAACTCAACATGAGGCAGAAAAGATGGCTAGAATTGATCAAGGATAATGATCTGACAATCAATTACACTCCAGGGAAGGCTAATGTTGTAGCAGATGCCCTGAGTAGGAAGAGCACCGGAGGAGTGGAACAAGAAATATCACCGGAGTTGAGGAAGGAAATAAGTCAAGCCCAAATACAACTTTGGGAGAAGGAAGCTCATGAAGGACTATCAGCTTTACAAGTAGCCGATGAGCTAAATGTCAACCTGAAGAATGAGATAATGATGGGTCAGCTAGACGATCCATTCATCGTGGAGGAGATGAAAAGAATAGATGAGGGAAGACCATCAGAATTTCACCGCGGAGAATCCGGATCATTATGGTTCCAGAAAAGAATTTGCGTTCCGGATATTGCTGAAATTAAGGAAGTAATACTCCGGGAAGCTCATCAAATACCATATTCCATACATCCGGGAAGTACAAAGATGTACATGGACTTAAAGGAACTATTCTGGTGGAATAACATGAAGAGGGAGATAGCACAATACGTGGCGGAATGCCATACCTGCCAGAGAGTGAAGGCTGAACACCAGAGTCCGGCAGGAAAGTTACAACCTTTACCTATTCTAGAGTGGAAATGGGAGGAAATAGGGATGGATTTCATCACCGGACTACCCATGACCAATAAAAAGAAGGACATGATATGGGTAATCGTGGACCGGTTGACGAAGAGCGCCCACTTCTTAGCGGTAAACCAGCAGGATAAAGGAGAGAAACTCATCGATCTTTACATCAAAGAGATCGTGAGTAAGCATGGAGTACCTAAGAAGATCGTGTCGGATCGAGGATCTGTGTTCACATCAGCATTCTGGAAGCAACTACACGAAGCTTTAGGATCCAAGTTGGACTATAGTACCACTTATCATCCCCAGACCGATGGACAAACCGAGAGAACCAACCAGATCTTAGAAGATATGCTTAGGGCTTGTGCCCTAGACTTCGGAGGATCATGGGAAGAACACTTACCACTAGCAGAGTTCTCATATAACAATAGTTATCAAAGCAGCATCAAGATGGCACCATTTGAAGCTCTGTATGGAAGGAAGTGTAGATCACCGATATGTTGGTATGAAGCCGGAGCAAGCAAAGAGTTCAACCCTGATTATGTCAAGGAAAAACAACAAATCATTGACATTATCAGAGACAGGCTCAAGATAGCCCAAAGTCGGCAAAAGAGTTATGCCGATCAGAAGAGAAGGACATGGGAACCACAAGTTGGAGACATGGTTTATCTTAAGGTAAGCCCGATGAAAGGACTCCAGAGGTTTGGAGTAAAAGGAAAGCTCAGTCCTAGATATATAGGACCTTTCAAGATACTGAGTCAGAACCAAGGTTTAGCCTTTGAGTTGGATCTACCGGGAAGGCTAGCTCAAGTTCACAATGTATTCCATGTGTCACAACTCCGGAAATGCTTAAAGACCCCAGATGAACCAATATCACATGATGAGCTGGAGTTACAACCAGACTTGACATACATCGAGAAGCCAGCCAAGATTCTCGAGGAGAGCTGGAAACAACTCAGAAATAAAGCTATCAAGTATTGCAAGATACAATGGAAGCATCACCCCGAGAGGGAAGCCACCTGGGAAAAAGAGGAAGACCTGAGGAAAACATACCCCGAGCTGTTCAGGTATTACAACCACAACTTCGGGACGAAGTTTTCTTTAAGGGGGAAAGGCTGTAATGTCCCAGGTTTAGAGATGATCGAGGGGTAGATTTTAGAAAGGGATGTGCATTGCATAGTAAATTCTGGGGAAATTTCGCGCTTTTAAACAAAAACTGCATCGAAGGGGAACAAGTTTCTCTCTCGACACCTTACAGGGTTAGGGTTTCGAGAGTGCGACAAACTTGCATCTCACTCAACTAGTTTAGGGTTTGGAGAAGAGAGGGGAGAGTTTGCATGATTGAATTATTTATAAAGTGACATAGTTGAATTCAAACCAATGTTGAATTTGAATTTCAAATTCAAAAATTAAATACTTAACCTAAATAATTCAATTGTGAGGAAATTCAATAAGTATATAATCAATAAAAAACAATATGAACAATTATAATAAAGTAAAGCTCATTAGGGGAAACTTTGAGCTTTATTGATTAACACACAAGATACATTGTCTTTACAATATTCATAATGGAAATAAATGAATATTACAACACATTACAAGAATTGGTAATTGAATAATAAAAGAAAATAAAAAGAAAAGTACAAGGATGTATCCTAGTCTAAATACTACAAGATCATCTTCACTTGATCTTGGATTTGGTGACCTCCATGTCCATTTTGATCAATTGTTGATCCCTGCACAAAATCACAACAAAAAGAAGTTATGCCAAGTGGCATAGCCACTTGGCAGGTTAGAAATCAAATGAAAATATGAAATGAGCAGATAGGACCAAAGTGGCCGAGCTGATCCATGCCATAGTCAAGTTCCAGGTCCAGGTGCACAGCACATGTCTACACACACACACAGCCTGCTCACAGGGCTGTGTGCATGCAGCACACACACACAGTGAGTCACCAACGTGACAAGCAAGAGCTATCGACCAGGGATGCAAGGGAGCACCACATATAAGCTTTTCAGAAGCAAACCCTAAGCCATATCCATCGACAGGCTTCACTGGTAAGAACACAAGAACACAAGAACACAAGAACAGCCACTGCTGTTCAATCTGCTAACTCACCACAAAGATCAATCAAGCCCCACAAGATCACCAGGAGGAGCAGGGCAAGTAAACCAACCACAAGATCATCACAGAAGCAAAACCTCTACATCAACAAATCATCTAGGAGCTGGAGTGAGGTATAAACAAGATCAACCTGAGCAAAACTCTGTTTTGCTCATAAATAAGCATGTGCATAACATATACACAAGCCAGAGGGTGTGGTTACCCTGTGTGTATCATCATTTGGTGATCAAACCATTTGATGCTGGCAAAAAGGGACTTAAGCCAGAAGAAATCATCCCAGGGAAGAAATGGTCAAACCCACTGTATTAACACTGAGGTAAACCAAATCATCCAGCAAGGAAAAGATTCACAGCTAGCCTACCCAACTCACCTAGCACTACATGGTTTGTTAACCATCAGGCAGATAGGCCACTTATGCCTATTCTAGTTTGTCAACAGCAAAGAGCACTGGAAATCCAACAAGGATTGCCAGAGATGTATCCACCAAGCCACAACAAGCCACAGAGAGGGGGAGCTACCCATGACAGCATCAAAGAGCTGCCAGGGCCACCTCAACCCATAACCAAAACCTTAAGCCACCACATCATCACCCAGTAGGGTTCAGTAGAGGGCTAGGGTACCAACCAGTGGTTGTCATCCAACTAGCCCTAGCTAATTCAATTAATATGATCATCACTGCAAGGCAGTTCACATCATTTATCCATCTAGTAAAGCAAGCTAATACAGATAAATGAACTACACAAGTAATCAAAGCACCAGGACCTTGCAGATGATCCAATGGATCATTGCAAGCATCAGATGATGCTTGAGTAAGCATTAAAACACACCAGCACAAGTATGAGTGTCACACAGACACCAGGTGAAGTACCAGTAAGGCACAGGCAACAAGCAAGTGATGATCCTTTGATCATCAGGGCCTGCTAAAGCATGCCAGGGCAGGCTAGAATCAACCACCAGTATCACACATGAATTCTATGAATTAAACAGCCACAGATCATCAACAATTAGATCACAGATTAGCACATAAACCATTTTTATGGTTGAATCCAGAAGCATATCATCAAGGAATTGATGTATATGGACAACAATTAAGCCAAGCCAAACCTACTGTGAGCCAGAACTCAATAATCATCACATAAATAACACTGCCTCTTGCTAAATAGCAAGAACCACTCACAGTAATGAACCAGGGGAGCTAGGGCTTGTTACAAAGATAAGCAAGCAAGCAAAGAATGGCTAGTGATGCTCAGATGAACATCTAGCCGGATAATAACATGTATAACCCAGGGTGAGCAGAGACATGAATCAAAGGAAGCACACGCCACAGCACGATTCACACAAGCACATAGACTAGAGCAAGCATGGCAGTAGCAGTAGCGCAGCAGCATGGCTAGCCCAGCACAACGCAGCAGCTAGCACATCACCTGGGCTGGCAAAGCACAAAGCTACAGAAGCGTAGCAGCAGCAGCACTTCGTCAAGGCAAGCATCTCCATAGGGAGAAGTCGGCCAGTGGCCGAGCTAGACGAAGAAGAGGAGAAGAGAAGAAGGTAGAACAGGTAACAGAGGAGGAAAGAGGAGGAGAAAACTTACAGGCGAAGCAGATGAGCACGACCGTGGCGGCACGGCGGCACACGCCGGGCGACGGCGGCGCCAGGCCAAGCCAAGCCTGGTCGCCACATCACCGCAACGCCGGCATCTCCACGGCATCACCACGGCGCCAGGGACGCCGATGAACGGCGGACCTTCACGGATCCGTGCGGCCGAGGCGCAGATGCGTTGGGGAAGAGTCGAGGTGGACACGAGCGTCAGATCGACGCGGACCACCATGTCCGCCATCGAGAGGCGGTCCAGATCCGCACCAGTTCGTCGCCGATGATGGCCGAAGGCGGCCGGAGCAAGGCGGCGACGGCGGAGGCGATTTTGGTGTCGCGGGAGCCCGAAAGGGGATTAGGGTTACGGGGAGGAGGACGACGAAGCGACTGGGTCGGTTGGACCGAGCCCACTGGGCTGGTCCAACCTAACCAAACTCGGCCGCCTGACAGGTGGGCCCGAGGGGTATTTTGGACATTTCCAAAATACCCATTTAAATGAGAATTTCCAAGAATTTTATAAAATAAAATATAGCTCTAAAAAAATAAGTAAAAATATGAAAATTAATCAGCATAAAATCCTCTATCTAAATAAAATATCAAAGAGAATTTTTGAAGACCAATAAGAATAAGTCTTCATTTGATGATTTAAATAATCATTTAAATCACCCATATAATTTTCAACAATAAAAATAAGTCCATTAATGCATTTGGATTTTAAAAACACCTTGACAACATTTCAAGGTTGTATTTTACTTTAAATCAAGTATCCTCAAACTATTCTTAGTATTAACCTCTTACATGAAATATTAACGACATCGGAAGGGGGGAACAAACCCTAAAAATGGAATCATGCATAACTGCTTCTTTAACCATTGCCCTTATCGGACAATGATGCTATTTTTCAGAGACAGAGGACAAGGGTCAGTCCACACCTTCCAACTGCAAAACTTTGCAGTGTTCAGGCAAGTTCATCATTTGCTCATGTCATTTGAGTATTTTTATCAAATTACTTGCAAAGTATTATGGTTATCACTATTGCACAAAAATCAAAACCACTACTTTCATAACTATGAATATGACTACGTGGTGGGCAATGGAACCATGGATTGTGTTGATATGGTGGAGGTTCCATTGCACGGGTTTATATCCATCTAGGATTAAACAACAAATGTCGCCAGTGATTCTTGTGCCGTAATATCCGTGTTAACCATAAGATCCGGAGTGGGACGGAGTAGTCAAAAGTGTTTCCACCTCTCGTTCATCAACGGATGCGCTTTACCGTAGTACACTTGTAATCCAAGGGGGCAAGCTGGTGAGGCTGGGGAGTCCTAAGTCCCCACGGCATAGTCCGTAGTACACTTGTCGCCCGAAGGAGCAAGCTGGTGAGGCTGGGGAGTCCTAAGTCCCCACGGTATTGCGGTCTATGATGGGTTGCAGCTACCGGCGAAGGAGTTTGGTTCGATCCTGCATCGTCGTCGTGGTCGGGGTCCACCCTGAAATATATGGGAATAATGGGACCGGCGAGGACCCAGGGTCGGGGCATGCAACAAAGGGTGGGTGTTCGAGGTAGCGGAGGAACATGATTGGCTAGACCTTATACCGGGCCTCACACCGAAGGAAGTGTAGACGGGAAAGCTGCCCGGTTGGCACCAAGGTTAAGATCTCTTATGGGTAAAGCAACACACCTCTGCAGAGTGTAAAGAACTGTGACCTATCACTCCCTGTTCCGGGATGAGGAACTGCGAACGCGGCCGGAAAGGAGCTCCATGAAGTTCTAGTAAACCGGTGAAGGCTGACGGACATAGCTCTTTGAAATAAAAGCAATCTCTTGAAGAAACGTTTAACAAAACTTGCATTGGTATTAGACTTTCTGGTCTAATATCGTAGTTAGCGCATTAAACACCTCTTATCTATAATGAACTTGTTGAGTACGCTCGTACTCATACCACTCTTAAATCCCATGCTTAGATTGTCTGAATCGTCTGGAGGAGGACTACGACAACAATGAAGGAGCCGAGATCATCGGCTACGAGGAACCAGACCTCTCAGGAGGTGTTGAAGGCGTAGACTACCTCATCGTCTACGGATCCGGGGAGGCTTCCGGAGGAGAACAAGCCTAGAGATATCCGATAGTAGTAGTAACCGAGCAGCCGAACTCTTAGTACTTAGCTGCTCGAGGAAATAAATGTTTAGCTTAATGAGACACTTATATTGTAAGTTAAGTTGGGTTCGCCTCGAACCCAGGAGTATTCCTCTTAGGACCCAAGAGGAGCTCCAAGATGACATGTGTATGATAATTGTAATAATAAGTGAATGAGTTATGGACCTTGCTATGTTCTGTTGTACTACTCTGAGGGATGTAATATTTGCGGAATGGTACTTCGTGAATGTTATATCAACGACTGGCATACTACAACATGAAGTGGTATGCAGGGTCACCACATGAAGTCAAGCATGAAGAAAAGTGGTATTGGGTTTCAAACATTGGAAATTGAAAAAACTCCCAAAAGCTTCATTTTGGAGTGACTAAGAAGAATCCAGGCTTACATTTTCATTTTCATGTTTTAAACTGGTTTAAATCTTGGTCAAACCTAGGATTTGACCAAGATTCAAATGGACATAACAAATTCAAAAAAATCAAAACCAAACACATAGTCTTTTGATGTCATATAGTAAGCATTCAAGTTGATAAACAAAGTCTAGACATATTTAAACAAGAAAAATCAAGTATATACTTGGCCCCTAACCCTAAACTCTGTCTTATGAAGTCAAGCATTAAGAGAAGTGGTTTTGGGTTTCAAACATGGAAATTTAAAAAACCTCCCAAAAGCTTCATTTTGGAGTGACTAAGAAGAATCCAGGCTTACTTTTCATTTTCATGTTTTAAACTGGTTTAAATCTTGGTCAAACCTAGGATTTGACCGAGATTCAAATGGGCATAACAAATTCAAAAAAAACCAAACACATAGTCTTTTGATGTCACATAATAAGCATTCAAGTTGATAAACAAGGTCTAGACATATTCAAACCAGAAAAATCATGTATCTACCCCCTACCCGTAAACTTTGTCTTATGAAGTAAAGCACGGAGAGATATCATTTTGGGTTTCGAACATGGAAAATTAAAAGAAAACCTCCCAAAAGCTTCATTTTGGAGTGAATAATAAGAAGGATCCAAACTTACTTTTCATTTTCATGTTTTAAACTTGTTTAAATATTGGTCAAACCTGCTAGGGTTTGACCAAGATTCAAATGGGCATAACAATTCAAAAAAAAAAATTAAACCGAAAACCACTTCTCTTCGTGCTTGACTTCATTAGACAGAGTTTAGGGTTTGGGGTATATACATGATTTTTAATGTTTAAATATGTCTAGACTCCGTTGATCAACATGAATGCTTACTATAACTTAAGAAGCTTATGTGCTTTGGTTTTTCATTTTTTGAATTCTTTATTGAATTTTTATGCCCATTTGAATCTTGGTCAAATCCTAGGTTTGACCAAGAATTAAACAAGTCAGTAACATGAAAATGAAAAAGTAAGCATGGATCCTTCTTATTCACTCAAAAAATGAAGCTTTTGGGAGGGTTTTTGAATTTTCCATGTTTGAAACCCAAAACCATTCCTCTTGTATGCTTGACTTCATATATATGACAGAGTTTTGCCTTAGGGGGTATATACATGATTTTTCTAGTTTGAATATGTCTATACCTTGTTTATCAACTTGAATGCTTACTATAAACCAAAAATTCATGTATCTACCCCTGACCCTAAACTATGCATGAAGAGAAGTGGTTTTGGGTTTCAAACCTGGATATTTCAAAAAACCTCCCAAAAGCTTCATTTTGGAGTGAATAAGAAGGATCAAGGCTTAATTTTTCATTTTCATGTTTTAATCTTGTTTAAATCTTGGTCAAACCTAGGATTTGACCAAGATTCAAATGGGCATAATTTAAAAAAATGAAAAATCTAGGCACATAGTCTTCTTATGTCATATAGTAAGCATTCAATTAAGTTGATAAACAAGCTCTAGACATATTCAAACCAGAAAAATCATGATGTATCTACCCCCTATATATCCCTAAACCCTGACTTATGAAGTCAAGCATGAAGAGAAGTGGTTTTTGGTTTCAATCATGGAAATTTCAAAAACCCTCCCAAGAGCTTCATTTTGGAGTGACTAATTAAGAAGCATACATGATTACCTTTTCATATTCATGTTTTAAACTTGTTCAAATCTAGGTCAACAAACCTAGGATTTGACGAAGAATCAAATGGGTATAAAAATTAAAAACAAGCTCTAGACAAGCTCAAGTTGGAAAACAAGTTCTAGACATATTCAAACCAGAAAAATCATGTATCTACCCCCTATATATCCCTAAACCACGACTTATGAAGTCAAGCATGAAGAGAAGTGGTTTTTGGTTTCAATCATGGAAATTTCAAAAACCCTCCCAAGAGCTTCATTTTGGAGTGGCTAAGAAGGATAGATGCTTAATTTTTCATATTTATGTTTTAAACTAGTTTAAATCATGGTCAAACCTAGGATTTGACCAAGATTCAAATGGACATAAAAATTCAAAATAAATGAAAATAAATGAAAAACCAAGGCACGTAGTCTTCTTATGTCATATAGTAAGCATTCAATTAAGTTGATAAACAAGGTCTAGACATATTCAAACCAGAAACATCATGTATCTAGCTACCCCTAGCCCTAAACTCTGTCTTATGAAGTCAAGCATGCATGAAGAGAAGTCATGGTTTTTGGTTTCAAACATGGAAAATTCAAAAACCCTACCAAGATCTACATTTTGGAGTGACTAAGAAGGATATATGCTTAATTTTTCATATTCATGTTTTATTAAACTTGTTTAAATCATGGTCAAACCTAGGATTTGACCAAGATTCAAATGGGCATAAAAATTCAGAAAAAACAAAAAATGGAAAATCAAGGCACATAGTCTTCTTATGTCACATAGTATGCATTCAATTAAGTTGATAAACAAGGTCTAGAGATATATTCAAACCAGAGAAATCATGTATCTACCCCCTAACCCTAAACTCTATCTCATGAAGTCAAGCATGAAGATATGTGGTTTTTGGTTTCAAACATGGAAATTTCAAAAACCCTCCCAAGAGCTTCATTTTGGAGTGACTAAGAAGGATATATGCTTAATTTTTTATATTCATGTTTTCAACTTGTTTAAATCATGGTCAAACCTAGGATTTGGCCAAGATTCAAATGGGCATAATTTAAAAAAATGGAAAATCAAGGCACATAGTCTTCTTATGTCACATAGTAAGCATTCAATTAAGTTGATAAACAAGGTCTAGACATATTCAAACCAGAGAAATCATGTATCTACCCCTAACCCTAAACTCTGTCTCATGAAGTCAAGCATGAAGATATGTGGTTTTTGGTTTCAAACATGGAAATTTCAAAAACCCTCCCAAGAGCTTCATTTTGGAGTGACTAAGAAGGACATATGCTTAATTTTTCATATTCATGTTTTCAACTTGTTTAAATCATGGTCAAACTTAGGATTTGACCAAGATTCAAATGGGCATAAATTAAAAAAAACAATAAAATGAAAAACCAATGCACATAGTCGATCTTCTTATGTCATGTATATAGTAAGCATTCAATTAAGTTGATAACAAGGTCTAGACATATTCAAACCAGAAAAATCATGTATCTACCCCCTAACCCTAAACTTTGTCTTATGAAGTCAAGCATGAAGAGAAGTTGTTTTTGGTTTCAAGCATGGAAATTTCAAAAACCTCCCCAAACTTCATTTTAGAGTGACTAAGAAGGATACAAGCTTCCCTTTTCATTTTCATGTTTTAAACTTGTTTAAATTATCTTGGTCCGCCCATGCTATAGTCTGGATCCGCCCATGCTATAGTTTGAGGCCATTTGGATGACGTCGAAAAATTCTTTGATTAGAAATGGGGTTGTTCGAACCCCGTAGTTGGATTTTTGAACCTTGATCTCGTAGTACTGGGCAAAACCCTAGTTTAACCTATTTAATTATAGATTCGTAGGTCGATTTTTCTACGTACCTTTTTATTATTACTCTACTATGCAGCACATATGTGTTTGCCCGTCGAGTGAAACTCGGAGGAAGAGGGATCACTCGGAAGGAGAGAAGAAGGAGGGAGAGCATTATGGTGTCTTCCCTTTTTCGGGTGATGATGTTGACTGTTGTGCAGGGTTTGTCAGTGAGCAGGAGGTGCGAGCGAGCGAGCGAGCGAGTCGAGCGAGGCCGAGAATGAGAGAGATTTGTTTTTTGTGAGAGGGACAACCGAAGGATCCTGAAGGACCCAGAGACTTCCAATACGCATCCTGATGCGTCTTCTCTTGACAAAGAAAATGGCTGGGAGTTTGCGTACCTATTGCACGTGACTTGTGCTCACTGAAGTGTGGGACCTCACGCATGGGCACCACACGTAAGTGACAGACCTGTTGGTGTAAAAACTCGGTTGATTATTATAGTGCATTAGAACAAAGTTTCCTATGGATTCAAGGGTAGGAAATCCAAGTTAACTCATTTACATGACATTATTTTTTCCATGAAGCAAAGTTAACACATCTATCAATTGGTACATTTTGGAGTGACTAAGAAGGATCCATGCTTACCTTTTCGTTTTCACGTGTTAAACTTGTTTAAATCTTGGTCAAACCTAGGATTTGACAGAGATTCAAATGGGCGGAAAATTCAAAAAAAAAACAGAAAAATGAAAAACCAATGCACATACGTAGTTTTCTTATGTCATATAGTAAGCATTCAAGTTGATAAACAAGGTCTAGACATATTCAAAACATACAAATCATGTATGTACCCCTAACCCTAAACTATGTCTTATGAAGTCAAGCATGAAGAGAAGTGGTTTTGGGTTTCAAACATGGAAATTTCAAAAACCTCCCAAAAACTTCATTTAGAGTGACTAAGAAGGATAAATGCTTCCCTTTTCATTTTCATGTTTTAAACTTGTTTAAATCTTGGTAAAACCTAGGACCTGACCAAGATTCAAATGGGCATCAAAAATAAAAAAAATCAGAAAAATGAAAAACCAAAGCACATAGTCTTCTTATGTCATATAGTAAGCATTAAAGTTGATAAACAAGGTCTAGACGTATTCAAACCAGACAAATCATGTATCTACCCCTAACCCTAAACTCTGTCTTATGAAGTCAAGCATGAAGAGAAGTTGTTTTGGGTTTCAAACATGGAAATTTCAAAAACCCTCTCAAAGAGTTTCATTTTGGAGTGACTAAGAAGGATCCATAGGAAACTATGTACTAATACAGTATAATGATCACCCGAGTTATTAGAGCAACAAGTCTGTCACTTACGTGTGGTTCCCATGTGTGAGGTCCCACACTTCAGTGAGCACAAGTCACGTAGTCTTCTTATGTCATATAGTAAGCATTCAATTAAGTTGATAAACAAGGTCTAGACATATCAAACCAGAAAAATCATGTATCTACCCCCTATATATCCCTAAACCCTGACTTATGAAGTCAAGCATGAAGAGAAGAAGTGGTTTTTGGTTTCAAACATGGAAATTCCAAAAACCCTCCCAAGAGCTTCATTTTGGAGTGACTAGTTAAGACGCATACATGCTTACTTTTTCATATTCATGTTTTAAACTTGTTCAAATCTTGGTCAACAAACCTAGCTACGATTTGACGAAGATTCAAATGGTATAAAAAATTAAAACCAAGGTCTGCTCATGTCATATAGTAAGCATTCAATTAAATTGATAAACAAGGTCTAGACATATTCAAACTAGTAGGAAAATCATGTATCTACCCCCTAACCCTAAACTATGTCTTATGAAGTCAAGCATGCATGAAGAAAAGTGGTTTTTGGTTTTCAAGCATGGAAATTTCAAAAACCCTCCCAAGAGCTACATATTGGAGTGACTAAGAAGGATAGATGCTTAATTTTTCATATTCATGTTTTAAACTTGATTAAATCATGGTCAAACCTAGAATTTGACCAAGATTCAAATGGGCATAAAAATTCAAAAAAAATGAAAAACCAATGCACATAGTCATCTTATGTCATCTAGTAAGCATTCAATTTAGTTGATAAACAATGTCTAGACATATTCAAACCAGAAAATTCATGTATCAAGCTACCCCTAACCCCAAACTCTGTCTTATGAAGTCAAGCATGAAGAGAAGTACGTGGTTTTTTGGTTTCAAACATGGAAATTTCAAAAACCCTCTCAAGAGCTTCATTTTGGAGTGACTACGAATGATACATGCTTAATTTTTCATATTCATGTTTTAAACTTGTTTAAATCATGGTCAAACCTAGGATTTGGCCAAGATTCAAATGGGCAAAATTAAAAAAAAAATCAAGGCACATAGTCTTCTCATGTCATATAGTGAGCATCATTCAATTAAGTTGATAAACAAGGTCTAGACATATTCAAACGAGAGAAATCATGTATCTACCCCCTAACACTAAACTCTGTCTCATGAAGTCAAGCGCATGCATGAAGATATGTGGTTTTTGGTTTCAAACATGGAAATTTCAAAAACCCTCCCAAGAGCTTCATTTCGAAGTGATTAATTAAGAAGCATACATGCATGCTTACTTTTTCATATTCATGTTTTAAACTTATATTCAAATCTTGGTGAAACCTAGGATTTGACCAAGATTCAAATGGGTATAAAAATTAAAAAAAAAACAAAAAAGGTCTTCTTATGTTATATAGTAGGCATTCAATTAAGTTGATAAACAAGGTCTAGACAGATTCAAACAAGAAAAATCAAGCATGTATCTACCCCTAACCCTAAACTCTGTTTCATGAAGTCAAGCATGAAGATATGTGGTTTTTGGTTTCGAACAAGGAAATTCAAAAACCCTCCCAAGAGCTTCATTTTGAAGTGACTAAGAAGCATACATGCTTACTTTTTCATATTCATGTTTTTAACTTATTCAAATCTTGGTGGAACCAAGGATTTGACCAAGATTCAAATGGGTATAAAAGTTCAAAAAAAACAAGGTCTTCTTATATGTTATATAGTAAGCATTCAATTAATTTGATAAACAAGGTCTACACATATTCAAACCAGGAAAATCATGTATCTACCCCTAACCCTAAACTCTGTCTTATGAAGAAGTCAAGCATGCATGAAGAGAAGTGGTTTTTGGTTTCAAGCATGGAAATTTCAAAAACCCTCCCAAGAGCTACATATTGGAGTGACTAAGAAGGATAGATGCTTAATTTTTCATATTCATGTTTTAAACTTGTTTAAATCATGGTCAAACCTAGGATTTAACCAAGATTCAAATGGGCAAAATTTTAAAAAATGAAAAATCAAGGCACATAGTCTTCTTATTTTTGGTTTCAAACATGGAAATTTCAAAAACCCTCCCAAAGAGCTTCATTTTGGAGTGACTAAGAAGGATCCATAGGAAACTATGTACTAATACAGTATAATGATCGCCCGAGTTATTAGAGCAACAAGTCTGTCACTTACGTGTGGTTCCCATGCGTGAGGTCCCACACTTCAGTGAGCACAAGTCACGTACGCTAGGTAGGCAAACTCCCGGCCATCTTCTTTGTCAAGAGAGAGGCATCAACACTCTCTCTCTCTCTCCAATTATCCACCTCCGTTGGCTGCCGGTTTTGGCAGGTCGTTTCTAGCTCAGCTCGTAGGCCATGGTGTGCAGGCTCTGTAGCCATGGCGATTTGGTCGCGCCAAGTGGTTCGTCCCCGGCTCCGACGAGGATCAATCCGGACGGTGCCTATTAAGGACCCGATCGCATTTCTTGCTTTCAGCATGGGGTCTACCATGTAAATCTTAGGGATTTAGACGTAATTTCCTATTTATTTTGTGTCCTGCTGTAAACTCCGCTCTGATGCGTATTGGAAATCTGGGTCCTTCAGGATCGTTCGGTTGTCCCTCTAAAAAAAACATCTCTCTCATTCTCGGCCTTTCTCGCTCGCTCGCACCCCCTGCGCACTGACAACCCTGCACAACAGTCAACATCACCAGAAAAAGGATAGAAACCATAAATAAGTGGGGCCCCGTGACTGCTCTCCCTTCGTCTCCTCCCGTGTGATCCCTCTTCCTCCGACTCCCGACCTTGCGGAAAAGAAAAATAAAATGAAAGAGTTTCACTGGACGGGCAAACACATGTGTTGCCTAGTAATAATAATAATAACGTAAAAAAATCGACCTACGAATCTATTATTAAATAAGCTAAACTAGGGTTTTGCCCAGTACTACGGATCAATTTCTGAAAATCCAACTACGGGGTTCGATTTTGGCCTGCTAATATAAAATTATATAATCCGAACTAGTATTCCTCTAAACAATCATTTTGGTATGCATCGTTTGGTACTTTTCATAGCTAGAGTGCTTACTCCCTCCGTTAGCAAATAGTCTTCGTATGTCATATAGTAAGCATTCAAGTTGAAAAACAAGCTCTAGACATATTCAAACCAAAAAAATCATGTATCTACCCCCTATATATCCCTAAACCCCGACTTATGAATTCAAGCATGAAGAGAAGTGGTTTTTGGTTTCAATCATGGAAATTTCAAAAACCCTCCCAAGAGCTTCATTTTGGAGTGACTAATTAAGAAGCATACATGCTTACCTTTTCATATTAATGTTTTAAACTTGTTCAAATCTTGGTCAACAAACCTAGGATTTGACGAAGAATCAAATGTGTATAAAAAAATTAAAACCAAGGTCTTCTCATGTCATATAGTGAGCATTCAATTAAATTGATAAACAAGGTCTAGACATATTCAAACTAGCAGGAAAATCATGTATCTACCCCCTAACCCAAACTCTATCTTATGAAGTCAAGCATGCATGAAGAGAAGTGGTTTTTGGTTTTCAAGCATGGAAATTTCAAAAACTCTTATGTCATCTAGTAAGCATTCATCAATTAAGTTGATAAATAATGTCTAGACATATTCAAACCAGAAAGTTTATGTATCAAGCTACCCCTAACCCCAAACTTTGTCTTATGAAGTCTAGCATGAAGAGAAGTACGTGGTTTTTTGGTTTCAAACATGGAAATTTCAAAAACCCTCTCAAGATCGAGCTTCATTTTGGAGTGACTACGAAGGATACATGCTTAATTTTTCATATTCATGTTTTAAACTTGTTTAAATCATGGTCAAACCTAGGATTTGACCAAGATTCAAATGGGCATAAAAATTCAAAAAAAACAATAAAATGAAAAACCAATGCACATAGTCATCTTATGTCATCTAGTAAGCATTCAATTAAGTTGATAAACAAGGTCTAGACATATTCAAACCAGAAAATTCATGTATCAAGCTACCCCTATCCCCAAACTCTGTCTTATGAAGTCAAGCATGAAGAGAAGTACGTGGTTTTTTTGGTTTCAAATTAACATGGAAATTTCAAAAACCCTCTCAAGAGCTTCATTTCGAAGCGATTAATTAAGAAGCATACATGCATGCTTACTTTTTCATATTCATGTTTTAAACTTATTCAAATCTTGGTGAAACCTAGGATTTGACCAAGATTCAAATGGGTATAAAAATTAAAAAAAAACAAAAAAGGTCTTCTTATGTTATATAGTAGGCATTCAATTAAGTTGATAAACAAGGTCTAGACATATTCAAACCAGAAAAATCATGCATGTATCTACCCATAATCCTAAACTCTGTTTCATGAAGTCAAGCATGAAGATATGTGGTTTTTGGTTTCGAACATGGAAATTCAAAAACCCTCCCAAGAGCTTCATTTTGAAGTGACTAAGTAGCATACATGCTTACTTTTTCATATTCATGTTTTTAACTTATTCAAATCTTGGTGGAACCAAGGATTTGACCAAGATTCAAATGGGTATAAAAATTCAAAAAAAAACAAGGTCTTCTTATGTTATATAGTAAGCATTCAATTATTTTGATAAACAAGGTCTACACATATTCAAACCAGGAAATTATGTATCTACCCCTAACCCTAAACTCTGTCTTATGAAGTCAAGCATGCATGAAGAGAAGTGGTTTTTGGTTTCAAGCATGGAAATTTCAAAAACCCTCCCAAGAGCTTCATTTTGGAGTGACTAAGAAGCATACGTACGTGCTTACTTTTTCATATTCATGTTTTAAACTTGTTCAAATCTTGGTCAAACCTATGATTTGACCAAGATTCAAATGGGTATAAAAAATGAAAACCAAGGTCTTCTTATGTCATATAGTAAGCATTCAATTAAGTTGATAAATAAGGTCTAGACATATTGAAACCAGAAAAATCATGTATCAAGCTACCCCTAACCCCTAATTAACTCTGTCTTATGAAGTCAAGCATGAAGATAAGTATGTGGTTTTTTGGTTTCAAACATGGAAATTTCAAAAACCCTCTCAAGATCGAGCTTCATTTTGGAGTGACTACAAAGGATACATGCTTACTTTTTCATATTCATGTTTTAAACTTGTTTAAATCATGGTCAAACCTAGGATTTGACAAAGATTCAAATGGGCATAATTTAAAAAAAACAAAAAATGAAAAACCAAGGCACATAGTCTTCTTATGTTATATTGTAAGCATTCAATTAAGTTGATAAACAAGGTCTAGACATATTCAAACCAGAGAAATCATGTATCTACCCCCTAACCTAAACTCTGTCTCATGAAGTCAAGCATGATGATATGTGGTTTTTTGGTTTTAAACATGGAAATTTCAAAAACCCTCCCAAGAGCTTCATTTTGAAGTGATTAATTATGAAGCATACATGCATGCTTACTTTTTCATATTCATGTTTTAAACTTATTCAAATCTTGGTGAAACCTAGGATTTGACAAAGATTCAAATCCGTATAAAAATTAAAAAACAAAATAAAAAAACAAGGTCTTCTTATGTTATATAGTAAGCATTCAATTAAGTTGATAAATAAGGTCTAGACATATTCAAAGCAGAAAAATCATGTATCTACCCCTAACCCTAAACTTTGTCTGATGAAGTCAAGCATGAAGAGAAGTGGTTTTTGGTTTCAAGCATGGAAATTTCAAAAACCTCCCCAAACTTCATTTTAGAGTGACTAAGAAGGATACAAGCTTCCCTTTTCATTTTCATGTTTTAAACTTGTTTAAATTATCTTGGTCCGCCCATGCTATAGTCTGGATCCGCCCATGCTATAGTTTGAGGCCATTTGGATGACGTCGAAAAAATTCTTTGATTAGAAATGGGGTTGTTCGAACCCCGTAGTTGGATTTTTTTGAACCTTGATCTGTAGTACTGGGCAAAACCCTAGTTTAACCTATTTAATTATAGATTCGTAGGTCGATTTTTCTACATTCCTTTTTATTAGTATTACTCTACTATGCAGCACATATGTGTTTGCCCGTCGAGTGAAACTCGGAGGAAGAGGGATCACTCGGAAGGAGAGAAGAAGGAGGGAGAGCATTATGGTGTCTCCCCTTTTTCGGGTGATGATGTTGACTGTTGTGCAGGGTTTGTCAGTGAGCAGGAGGTGCGAGCGAGCGAGCGAGCGAGTCGAGCGAGGCCGAGAATGAGAGAGATTTGTTTTTTTTGTGAGAGGGACAACCGAAGGATCCCGAAGGACCCGAGAGACTTCCAATACGCATCCTGATGCGTCTTCTCTTGACAAAGAAAATGGCTGGGAGTTTGCGTACCTATTGCACGTGACTTGTGCTCACTGAAGTGTGGGACCTCACGCATGGGCACCACACGTAAGTGACAGACCTGTTGGTGTAAAAACTCGGTTGATTATTATAGTGCATTAGAACAAAGTTTCCTATGGATTCAAGGGTAGGAAATCCAAGTTAACTCATTTACATGACATTATTTTTTCCATGAAGCAAAGTTAACACATCTATCAATTGGTACATTTTGGAGTGACTAAGAAGGATCCATGCTTACCTTTTCATTTTCACGTGTTAAACTTGTTTAAATCTTGGTCAAACCTAGGATTTGACAGAGATTCAAATGGGCGGAAAATTCAAAAAAAAACAGAAAAATGAAAAACCAAAGCACATACGTAGTTTTCTTATGTCATATAGTAAGCATTCAAGTTGATAAACAAGGTCTAGACATATTCAAAACATACAAATCATGTATGTACCCCTAACCCTAAACTATGTCTTATGAAGTCAAGCATGAAGAGAAGTGGTTTTGGGTTTCAAACATGGAAAATTCAAAAACCTCCCAAAAACTTCATTTAGAGTGACTAAGAAGGATAAATGCTTCCCTTTTCATTTTCATGTTTAAACTTGTTTAAATCTTGGTAAAACCTAGGATCTGACCAAGATTGAAATGGGCATCAAAAATAAAAAAAATCAGAAAAATGAAAAACCAAAGCACATAGTCTTCTTATGTCATATAGTAAGCATTAAAGTTGATAAACAAGGTCTAGACGTATTCAAACCAGACAAATCATGTATCTACCCCTAACCCTAAACTCTGTCTTATGAAGTCAAGCATGAAGAGAAGTTGTTTTGGGTTTCAAACATGGAAATTTCAAAAACCCTCTCAAAGAGCTTCATTTTGGAGTGACTAAGAAGGATCCATAGGAAACTATGTACTAATACAGTATAATGATCACCCGAGTTATTAGAGCAACAAGTCTGTCACTTACGTGTGGTTCCCATGCGTGAGGTCCCACACTTCAGTGAGCACAAGTCACGTAGTCTTCTTATGTCATATAGTAAGCATTCAATTAAGTTGATAAACAAGGTCTAGACATATCAAACCAGAAAAATCATGTATCTACCCCTATATATCCCTAAACCCTGACTTATGAAGTCAAGCATGAAGAGAAGAAGTGGTTTTTGGTTTCAAACATGGAAATTTCAAAAACCCTCCCAAGAGCTTCATTTTGGAGTGACTAGTTAAGACGCATACATGCTTACTTTTTCATATTCATGTTTTAAACTTGTTCAAATCTTGGTCAACAAACCTAGCTACAATTTGACGAAGATTCAAATGGGTATAAAAAAATTAAAACCAAGGTCTGCTCATGTCATATAGTAAGCATTCAATTAAATTGATAAACAAGGTCTAGACATATTCAAACTAGTAGGAAAATCATGTATCTACCCCTAACCCTAAACTATGTCTTATGAAGTCAAGCATGCATGAAGAAAAGTGGTTTTTGGTTTTCAAGCATGGAAATTTCAAAAACCCTCCCAAGAGCTACATATTGGAGTGAATAAGAAGGATAGATGCTTAATTTTTCATATTCATGTTTTAAACTTGATTAAATCATGGTCAAACCTAGGATTTGACCAAGATTCAAATGGGCATAAAAATTCAAAAAAAATGAAAAACCAATGCACATAGTCATCTTATGTCATCTAGTAAGCATTCAATTAAGTTGATAAACAAGGTCTAGACATATTCAAACAAGAAAATTCATGTATCAAGCTACCCCTATCCCCAAACTCTGTCTTATATATGAAGTCAAGCATGAAGAGAAGTACGCGGTTTTTGGTTTCAAACATGGAAATTTCAAAACCCCTCTCAAGAGCTTCATTTTGGAGTGACTACGAAGGATACATACTTAATTTTTCATATTCATGTTTTAAACTTGTTTAAATCATGGTCAAACCTAGGATTTGGCCAAGATTCAAATGGGCAAAATTTAAAAAAAATGAAAAATCAAGGCACATAGTCTTCTTATGTCATATAGTAAGCATTCAATTAAGTTGATAAACAAGGTCTAGACATATTCAAACGAGAGAAATCATGTATCTACCCCCTAACACTAAACTCTGTCTCATGAAGTCAAGCGCATGCATGAAGATATGTGGTTTTTGGTTTCAAACATGGAAATTTCAAAAACCCTCCCAAGACCTTCATTTCGAAGAGATTAATTAAGAAGCATACATGCATGCTTACTTTTTCATATTCATGTTTTAAACTTATTCAAATCTTGGTGAAACCTAGGATTTGACCAAGATTCAAATCCGTATAAAAATTTAAAAATAAAATAAAAAAACAAGGTCTTCTTATGTTATATAGTAGGCATTCAATTAAGTTGATAAACAAGGTCTAGACATATTCAAAGAAGAAAAATCATGCATGTATCTACCCCTAACCCTAAACTATGTTTCATGAAGTCAAGCATGAAGATATGTGGTTTTTGGTTTCGAACATGGAAATTCAAAAACCCTCCCAAGAGCTTCATTTTGAAGTGACTAAGAAGCATACATGCTTACTTTTTCATATTCATGTTTTTAACTTATTCAAATCTTGGTGGAACCAAGGATTTGACCAAGATTCAAATGGGTATAAAAGTTCAAAAAAAAACAAGGTCTTCTTATATGTTATATAGTAAGCATTCAATTAATTTGATAAACAAGGTCTACACATATTCAAACCAGGAAAATCATGTATCTACCCCCTAACCCTAAACTCTGTCTTATGAAGAAGTCAAGCATGCATGAAGAGAAGTGGTTTTTGGTTTCAAGCATGGAAATTTCAAAAACCCTCCCAAGAGCTACATATTGGAGTGACTAAGAAGGATAGATGCTTAATTTTTCATATTCATGTTTTAAACTTGTTTAAATCATGGTCAAACCTAGGATTTAACCAAGATTCAAATGGGCAAAATTTTAAAAAATGAAAAATCAAGGCACATAGTCTTCTTATTTTTGGTTTCAAACATGGAAATTTCAAAAACCCTCCCAAAGAGCTTCATTTTGGAGTGACTAAGAAGGATCCATAGGAAACTATGTACTAATACAGTATAATGATCACCCGAGTTATTAGAGCAACAAGTCTGTCACTTACGTGTGGTTCCCATGCGTGAGGTCCCACACTTCAGTGAGCACAAGTCACGTAGTCTTCTTATGTCATATAGTAAGCATTCAATTAAGTTGATAAACAAGGTCTAGACATATCAAACCAGAAAAATCATGTATCTACCCCTATATATCCCTAAACCCTGACTTATGAAGTCAAGCATGAAGAGAAGAAGTGGTTTTTGGTTTCAAACATGGAAATTTCAAAAACCCTCCCAAGAGCTTCATTTTGGAGTGACTAGTTAAGACGCATACATGCTTACTTTTTCATATTCATGTTTTAAACTTGTTCAAATCTTGGTCAACAAACCTAGCTACAATTTGACGAAGATTCAAATGGGTATAAAAAAATTAAAACCAAGGTCTGCTCATGTCATATAGTAAGCATTCAATTAAATTGATAAACAAGGTCTAGACATATTCAAACTAGTAGGAAAATCATGTATCTACCCCTAACCCTAAACTATGTCTTATGAAGTCAAGCATGCATGAAGAAAAGTGGTTTTTGGTTTTCAAGCATGGAAATTTCAAAAACCCTCCCAAGAGCTACATATTGGAGTGAATAAGAAGGATAGATGCTTAATTTTTCATATTCATGTTTTAAACTTGATTAAATCATGGTCAAACCTAGGATTTGACCAAGATTCAAATGGGCATAAAAATTCAAAAAAAATGAAAAACCAATGCACATAGTCATCTTATGTCATCTAGTAAGCATTCAATTAAGTTGATAAACAAGGTCTAGACATATTCAAACAAGAAAATTCATGTATCAAGCTACCCCTATCCCCAAACTCTGTCTTATATATGAAGTCAAGCATGAAGAGAAGTACGCGGTTTTTTGGTTTCAAACATGGAAATTTCAAAACCCCTCTCAAGAGCTTCATTTTGGAGTGACTACGAAGGATACATACTTAATTTTTCATATTCATGTTTTAAACTTGTTTAAATCATGGTCAAACCTAGGATTTGGCCAAGATTCAAATGGGCAAAATTTTAAAAAAATGAAAAATCAAGGCACATAGTCTTCTTATGTCATATAGTAAGCATTCAATTAAGTTGATAAACAAGGTCTATACATATTCAAACGAGAGAAATCATGTATCTACCCCCTAACACTAAACTCTGTCTCATGAAGTCAAGCGCATGCATGAAGATATGTGGTTTTTGGTTTCAAACATGGAAATTTCAAAAACCCTCCCAAGACCTTCATTTCGAAGAGATTAATTAAGAAGCATACATGCATGCTTACTTTTTCATATTCATGTTTTAAACTTATTCAAATCTTGGTGAAACCTAGGATTTGACCAAGATTCAAATCCGTATAAAAATTTAAAAATAAAATAAAAAAACAAGGTCTTCTTATGTTATATAGTAGGCATTCAATTAAGTTGATAAACAAGGTCTAGACATATTCAAAGAAGAAAAATCATGCATGTATCTACCCCTAACCCTAAACTATGTTTCATGAAGTCAAGCATGAAGATATGTGGTTTTTGGTTTCGAACATGGAAATTCAAAAACCCTCCCAAGAGCTTCATTTTGAAGTGACTAAGAAGCATACATGCTTACTTTTTCATATTCATGTTTTTAACTTATTCAAATCTTGGTGGAACCAAGGATTTGACCAAGATTCAAATGGGTATAAAAGTTCAAAAAAAAAACAAGGTCTTCTTATATGTTATATAGTAAGCATTCAATTAATTTGATAAACAAGGTCTACACATATTCAAACCAGGAAAATCATGTATCTACCCCCTAACCCTAAACTCTGTCTTATGAAGAAGTCAAGCATGCATGAAGAGAAGTGGTTTTTGGTTTCAAGCATGGAAATTTCAAAAACCCTCCCAAGAGCTACATATTGGAGTGACTAAGAAGGATAGATGCTTAATTTTTCATATTCATGTTTTAAACTTGTTTAAATCATGGTTAAACCTAGGATTTAACCAAGATTCAAATGGGCAAAATTTTAAAAAATGAAAAATCAAGGCACATAGTCTTCTTATTTTTGGTTTCAAACATGGAAATTTCAAAAACCCTCCCAAAGAGCTTCATTTTGGAGTGACTAAGAAGGATCCATAGGAAACTATGTACTAATACAGTATAATGATCACCCGAGTTATTAGAGCAACAAGTCTGTCACTTACGTGTGGTTCCCATGCGTGAGGTCCCACACTTCAGTGAGCACAAGTCACGTACGCTAGGTAGGCAAACTCCCGGCCATCTTCTTTGTCAAGAGAGAGGCATCAACACACTCTCTCTCTCTCTCTCTCTCTCTCTCTCTCCAATTATCCACCTCCGTTGGCTGCCGGTTTTGGCAGGCCGTTTCTAGCTCAGCTCGTAGGCCATGGTGTGCAGGCTCTGTAGCCATGGCGATTTGGTCGCGCCAAGTGGTTCGTCCCCGGCTCCGACGAGGATCAATCCGGACGGTGCCTATTAAGGACCCGATCGCATTTCTTGCTTTCAAAGATGGGGTCTACCATGTAAATCTTAGGGATTTAGACGTAATTTCCTGTTTATTTTGTGTCCTGCTGTAAACTCCGCTCTGATGCGTATTGGAAATCTGGGTCCTTCAGGATCGTTCGGTTGTCCCTCTAAAAAAAAAACATCTCTCTCATTCTCGGCCTTTCTCGCTCGCTCGCACCCCCCTGCGCACTGACAACCCTGCACAACAGTCAACATCACCAGAAAAAGGATAGACACCACAAATAAGTGGGGCCCCGTGACTGCTCTCCCTTCGTCTCCTCCCGTGTGATCCCTCTTCCTCCGACTCCCGACCTTGCGGAAAAGAAAAATGAAATGAAAGAGTTTCACTGGACGGGCAAACACATGTGCTGCCTAGTAATAATAATAATAACGTAAAAAAATCGACCTACGAATCTATTATTAAATAAGCTAAACTAGGATTTTGCCCAGTACTACGGATCAATTTCTGAAAATCCAACTACGGGGTTCGATTTTGGCCTGCTAATATAAAATTATATAATCCGAACTAGTATTCCTCTAAAAAATCATTTTGGTATGCATCGTTTGGTACTTTTCATAGCTAGAGTGCTTACTCCCTCCGTTAGCAAATAGTCTTCGTATGTCATATAGTAAGCATTCAAGTTGAAAAACAAGCTCTAGACATATTCAAACCAGAAAAATCATGTATCTACCCCCTATATATCCCTAAACCCTGACTTATGAATTCAAGCATGAAGAGAAGTGGTTTTTGGTTTCAATCATGGAAATTTCAAAAACCCTCCCAAGAGCTTCATTTTGGAGTGACTAATTAAGAATCATACATGCTTACCTTTTCATATTAATGTTTTAAACTTGTTCAAATCTTGGTCAACAAACCTAGGATTTGACGAAGAATCAAATGTGTATAAAAAAATTAAAACCAAGGTCTGCTCATGTCATATAGTGAGCATTCAATTAAATTGATAAACAAGGTCTAGACATATTCAAACTAGCAGGAAAATCATGTATATACCCCCTAACCCAAACTCTATCTTATGAAGTCAAGCATGCATGAAGAGAAGTGGTTTTTGGTTTTCAAGCATGGAAATTTCAAAAACTCTTATGTCATCTAGTAAGCATTCATCAATTAAGTTGATAAATAATGTCTAGACATATTCAAACCAGAAAGTTTATGTATCAAGCTACCCATAACCCCAAACTTTGTCTTATGAAGTCTAGCATGAAGAGAAGTACGTGGTTTTTTGATTTCAAACATGGAAATTTCAAAAACCCTCTCAAGATCGAGCTTCATTTTGGAGTGACTACGAAGGATACATGCTTAATTTTTCATATTCATGTTTTAAACTTGTTTAAATCATGGTCAAACCTAGGATTTGACCAAGATTCAAATGGGCATAAAAATTCAAAAAATAAAATAAAATGAAAAACCAATGCACATAGTCATCTTATGTCATCTAGTAAGCATTCAATTATGTTGATAAACAAGGTCTAGACATATTCAAACCAGAAAATTCATGTATCAAGCTACCCCTATCCCCAAACTCTGTCTTATGAAGTCAAGCATGAAGAGAAGTACGTGGTTTTTTTGGTTTCAAACATGGAAATTTCAATTAAGTTGATAAACAAGGTCTAGACATATTCAAACCAGAAAAATCATGCATGTATCTACCCCTAACCCTAAACTATGTTTCATGAAGTCAAGCATGAAGATATGTGGTTTTTGGTTTCGAACATGGAAATTCAAAAACCCTCCCAAGAGCTTCATTTTGAAGTGACTAAGAAGCATACATGCTTACTTTTTCATATTCATGTTTTTAACTTATTCAAATCTTGGTGGAACCAAGGATTTGACCAAGATTCAAATGGGTATAAAAATTCAAAAAAAACAAGGTCTTCTTATGTTATATAGTAAGCATTCAATTAATTTGATAAACAAGGTCTACACATATTCAAACCAGGAAAATCATGTATCTACCCCCTAACCCTAAACTCTGTCTTATGAAGTCAAGCATGCATGAAGAGAAGTGGTTTTTAGTTTCAATCATGGAAATTTAAAAACGCTCTCAAGAGCTTCCATTTTGGAGTGACTACGAAGGATACATGCTTAATTTTTCATATTCATGTTTTAAACTTGTTTAAATCATGGTCAAACCTAGGATTTGGCCAAGATTCAAATGGGCAAAATATTAAAAAAATCAAGGCACATAGTCTTCTTATGTCATATAGTAAGCATCATTCAATTAAGTTGATAAACAAGGTCTAGACATATTCAAACGAGAGAAATCATGTATCTACCCCCTAACCCTAAACTCTGTCTCATGAAGTCAAGCGCATGCATGAAGATATGTGGTTTTTGGTTTCAAACATGGAAATTTCAAAAACCCTCCCAAGAGCTTCATTTCGAAGTGATTAATTAAGAAGCATACATGCATGGTTACTTTTTCATAGTCATGTTTTAAACTTATTCAAATCTTGGTGAAACCTAGGATTTGACCAAGATTCAAATGGGTATAAAAATTCAAAAAAAAAACAAAAAAGGTCTTCTTATGTTATATAGTAGGCATTCAATTAAGTTGATAAACAAGGTCTAGACATATTCAAACAAGAAAAATCATGCATGTATCTACCCCTAACCCTAAACTCTGTTTCATGAAGTCAAGCATGAAGATATGTGGTTTTTGGTTTCGAACATGGAAATTCAAAAACCCTCCCAAGAGCTTCATTTTGAAGTGACTAAGAAGCATACATGCTTACTTTTTCATATTCATGTTTTTAACTTATTCAAATCTTGGTGGAACCAAGGATTTGACCAAGATTCAAATGGGTATAAAAATTCAAAAAAAAACAAGGTCTTCTTATGTTATATAGTAAGCATTCAATTATTTTGATAAACAAGGTCTACACATATTCAAACCAGGAAATTATGTATCTACCCCCTAACCCTAAACTCTGTCTTATGAAGTCAAGCATGCATGAAGAGAAGTGGTTTTTGGTTTCAAGCATGGAAATTTCAAAAACCCTCCCAAGAGCTTCATTTTGGAGTGACTAAGAAGCATACGTACGTGCTTACTTTTTCATATTCATGTTTTAAACTTGTTCAAATCTTGGTCAAACCTATGATTTGACCAAGATTCAAATGGGTATAAAAAATGAAAACCAAGGTCTTCTTATGTCATATAGTAAGCATTCAATTAAGTTGATAAATAAGGTCTAGACATATTCAAACCAGAAAAATCATGTATCAAGCTACCCCTAACCCCTAATTAACTCTGTCTTATGAAGTCAAGCATGAAGATAAGTATGTGGTTTTTTGGTTTCAAACATGGAAATTTCAAAAACCCTCTCAAGATCGAGCTTCATTTTGGAGTGACTACGAAGGATACATGCTTACTTTTTCATATTCATGTTTTAAACTTGTTTAAATCATGGTCAAACCTAGGATTTGACAAAGATTCAAATGGGCATAATATAAAAAAAAACAAAAAATGAAAAACCAAGGCACATAGTCTTCTTATGTTATATTGTAAGCATTCAATTAAGTTGATAAACAAGGTCTAGACATATTCAAACCAGAGAAATCATGTTTCTACCCCCTAACCTAAACTCTGTCTCATGAAGTCAAGCATGATGATATGTGGTTTTTTGGTTTCAAACATGGAAATTTCAAAAACCCTCCCAAGAGCTTCATTTTGAAGTGATTAATTATGAAGCATACATGCATGCTTACTTTTTCATATTCATGTTTTAAACTTATTCAAATCTTGGTGAAACCTAGGATTTGACCAAGATTCAAATCCGTATAAAAATTAAAAAACAAAATAAAAAAAACAAGGTCTTCTTATGTTATATAGTAAGCATTCAATTAAGTTGATAAATAAGGTCTAGACATATTCAAACCAGAAAAATCATGTATCTACCCCTAACCCTAAACTTTGTCTTATGAAGTCAAGCATGAAGAGAAGTACGCGGTTTTTTGGTTTCAAACATGGAAATTTCAAAAACCCTCTCAAGAGCTTCCATTTTGGAGTGACTACGAAGGATACATGCTTAATTTTTCACATTCATGTTTTAAACTTGTTTAAATCATGGTCAAACCTAGGATTTGGCCAAGATTCAAATGGGCAAAATTTAAAAAAAAATCAAGGCACATAGTCTTCTTATGTCATATAGTAAGCATTCAATTAAGTTGATAAACAAGGTCTAGACATATTCAAACGAGAGAAATCATGTATCTACCCCCTAACCCTAAACTCTGTCTTATGAAGTCAAGCATGCATGAAGCGAAGTGGTTTTTGGTTTCAAGCATGGAAATTTGAAAAACCCTCCCAAGAGCTTCATTTTGGAGTGACTAAGAAGCATACGTACGTGCTTACTTTTTCATATTCATGTTTTAAACTTGTTCAAATCTTGGTCAAACCTATGATTTGACCAAGATTCAAATGGGTATAAAAAATGAAAACCAAGGTCTTCTTATGTTATATAGTAAGCATTCAATTAAGTTGATAAATAAGGTCTAGACATATTCAAACCAGAAAAATCATGTATCAAGCTACCCCTAATTAACTCTGTCTTATGAAGTCAAGCATGAAGATAAGTATGTGGTTTTTTGGTTTCAAACATGGAAATTTCAAAAACCCTCTCAAGATCGAGCTTCATTTTGGAGTGACTACGAAGGATACATGCTTACTTTTTCATATTCATGTTTTAAACTTGTTTAAATCATGGTCAAACCTAGGATTTGACCAAGATTCAAATGGGCATAATTTAAAAAAAACAAAAAATGAAAAACCAAGGCACATAGTCTTCTTATGTTATATTGTAAGCATTCAATTCAGTTGATAAACAAGGTCTAGACATATTCAAACCAGAGAAATCATGTATCTACCCCCTAACCTAAACTCTGTCTCATGAAGTCAAGCATGATGATATGTGGTTTTTGGTTTCAAACATGGAAATTTCAAAAACCCTCCCAAGAGCTTCATTTTGAAGTGATTAATTATGAAGCATACATGCATGCTTACTTTTTCATATTCATGTTTTAAACTTATTCAAATCTTGGTGAAACCTAGGATTTGACCAAGATTCAAATCCGTATAAAAATTAAAAAACAAAATAAAAAACAAGGTCTTCTTATGTTATATAGTAAACATTCAATTAAGTTGATAAATAAGGTCTAGACATATTCAAACCAGAAAAATCATGTATCTACCCCTAACCCTAAGCATGTATCTCGTTGTTTGCGCTATGATACAATATCTACCTATGTTACACTAATCTCCTCTCTCCTACTTAATTAGCTGCCACATCAGCAGTTTTGTGGGACCAATGTGTATGATACTAGCTATGATACTAGCACTATCATGTGGGTACCTAAATCTCGAGTCAAAGTTTGACACGAGACTGATGTGGACTTTATTAATGGTGGAAGGGAGTAACAATCATAAGCACATTATTATTATTGATTGTACAACATTTTATTTGATGTGCCATAAGAAGTTTAGAAACTCCTAGCCCCTGGAGGTGGCGTTTTGGCACACACGTGCATATGCACCGATTATTGGAAATAATAAAAAAACAATTATATAAATGTTAAAAAAATCTGATATAAATTTTTTGGTATACATTGTGACATCCTATGTTCGTTCATAAGTTTTCGTGGAAAAACAACATTTTGTGTGGTGTGTACAAAAAAGGCAAAAAATGTACGTAGTCGTGTTACAGCATCAAAATTTGTCTTTTTTTACAGGAGCCACATATTTTTTTTTAAAAACTTATGTACCAACATAAAATGTCTAGATATACATGTAAAATTTCAGTTTAGAATTTTTGGACACTTTGAAATGTGGATTCACATAATGGATTCCTCTACCTCGACCCCCTTGGATTACTGAACAGACTTACAGTACTACTAGTGGGGCCTACTATTTATTATTATTATTACCTACTGCAGGCAAAATTTAATCTCATCGAGCGGTAAAATTCCCCGCCAACGCCCAAATATCTCGCGCCGCAAAGTTTCAGATCTGCGAATATTTTTTCCCTCAAAAGAAGGACTGCGAAATTCCCTTTTTCTCCTCTATCGCCCAGCTTCGCCCTAGTTTCGCCCGCAAGCCCTCAGAGAAACCGCTCCTCTTACCTACCTCCCACCTTCACGGCCGCCGCACCGGAAAATCACCGCCGCACTTCGCCGTTCAAGCTGCCACGGCTTCAAACCTCGAGGCTGCCCTATCCGCTTGATCTGCACCTACTCCGGCGTCCACCGCACCGTATCTCGTTCGCCGACTCTATCGACCACCGCACCTGACCAGCTTCGCCGACACCGACGTCCCCGTGCACTGCACATCATCTGCTTCACCGACCTTCTACTTCGGCCGGCGCGCTGAACACTTCATCGACCGCCCAGCATGTCCTTCTCCGACCCCCCAAGATCTGCTTCCCCGGCACCCACCGCAACAGCAGTCCCCTCGCCGACCTCCACGTCACCCGTAAGAACGCGGAACACGTCTAAACGCCGCCGTAAATAGGTAACCGTACATCCCCGCGCGTTTTGTTCTCGTTTGGAGTATTGCACTGATCGTATTTCTGAATTCGTGCTAGTATATTTTTAACTTACAAGTGCTTTCGTTTGTAACCACCTCATCCTTTAGATTTAAACCACGACGCATAAGTATTTTTTTCCGTGACCTAACCCACCCATTTGCTGAAACTCTACATGGTATCGTAGCCTAGGTTTCCTTCCGCTAGTGCTAGCCGCCCCAAACAAGTACCATACAAGTTCTTCCTTTGACCACAAAAACCACCGTTGAGATGTACAAATCCAGCGGCGGGAGGCCGCATCAGTGCTCTGCGTGGGTTGCGGCTATCACACACAGCGATGCGAGTTGTGTGAGATCGGCGGCTGCTCGCGCGGGGACAAAGAAGAGGGTCAAGATCGTTTTGGTTTAGAAAGGAGAGAAGAGGAAGTGAATCCGTGGCAGAGAGATCTGGATCCGTGCGAGGGGGAGATGTTGGAGGCGTGCGGAGTGGGCCGAGCCTTTGAGCGCAGGCGGAGCCGGAGGTTGGTGCCGGACGTTGACCAGCGCGAGCCGGTCGATGTGGCCAGTGCGGTCTGCCCGGGTTGGCCAGGCGCGCAGACGAGGCGCCATCCGAGTGGAAGTGAGGAGAAAATGGAGATGTGAGGCTGTGAGGATATGTTGTGATGGAGTTGATGAGGCTGCGATTGAGTCGTGATGGAGTTGATGAGGCTGCGGTTTAGTGGTGATGGTGATGGTTGTGGATATGTCCAGGGGAAAGGCATGCGTGCCCGAGGTGAGACTGGTTGAGGCCTGACCGGGGGATAGGCATGGGTGCTTGAGGAGTGGATGGTTGAGGCAGGAGTTGGCTGGGGGTTTGTGGGAGAGACGGAAGAGGTCAGTGGCCGGGCAGAGTGGAGAAGAGAGGCTGAGGACATTGAGGCGAGTGTGGATGGTTCTGCGGAACTTGTGTGGTGAGGCAGCCGGGGTTGTTGAGGATGTGTATGGTTAGGAGTTGTGCGTATCCCAGATGGTTGAAGCTGGATGTCTTCGCTGCTGATGAAGAGATGAATCGAGATGACAAGATGATGGAAAGTGCAATGCTGTCATGTATCCTAGGAGTTATGCTGAAAGTTCATTACTCGTAGTTGTCATATGTGTCATGTTGTTGCAAGATGGCCATGGTTGTTTACCCATGATCATCTTGAGGGGGTGTGTTGGACCATGAGTGAGTTTAGTAGTAGCGCTGTAGTAATATTGTATCCAGTGTGAGGCCCATAGAGGCCCATGTCTAGTGGTATTGTAACCCTAACTCAGATGATATAAATACAGAGTGTCGTGGTATGAGTGACCTAACCCACCCATTCGCTGAAACTCTACAAAATATGAGCCACCAATCATGAGCCGTTGAATGCTCTACATGTCCACGATTGACAACAACAACAACACCACCAACAACAAAGCTTTATTCCCAAACAAGTTGGGGTAGGCTATACAAGTCCACCATTGACACGATTACAATTTCTCACTATTTGGACGTAGGCTACTGCTCTAGTTACATCATGTTTGATATCTTTCTGCGATCCTGTATTACATGTTTATGCACGTCATAATGTTTCTACTACTGTTTGGTGTCAATTTAATTATAGCAAATCCTTGACTCGTAACTGTTTGTTGTTATTACACGTGCAGCAGGCACATCTTACACTCAGAAACGTAGAGTAAAGCTCGCCTATAATCATGTAAGTACCTGCTGTTTTTTGTATATTGCTTAATGCAAACTTCTATATCTTGGATCCTGTTTCTGTTTACAATTGGCCTCTCCTTCATGCAGAGGAGAAACAGTGTGGCACCAGGTTCTTCTGCCCAAGTACCTGATGAGGTCCGTGTGACTCAAAAAAAAGCTCACGTAAGTTCCCTGTTTTTTTTTTGGAATGTTAATTTACCTCCTGTGCGTAGTTCAATTGCATCATTTTCTGTATGTTGCACTACCTAAGTTGCCTAATGGAATCTAATAAAATATAAACAATGACCATATGGAACATTGCACACTGCCTTTGACCCATCTGGCATCCGGCATGCCTGGGTATAAGTTACATGATTTGGCTATGTTAAACAAGTCCTAAAATTCTATTATGTTAATTTTTTGCCTGTTGCTTCATTGAGTTTGCCTGTTGTTCCATGGCTAGTGCATGAAGTTTGATAGAAATGATCCTAGCTGAAATGATGCACTTCGTGTTTTTTTATTGCTTTATTCCTAACCTAGCTTCCTATTCTACTTGAAACATGATTGCTTTATTCCTAACCTAGCTTCCTATTCTACTTGAAACATGATTGCTTTATTCCTAACCTAGCTTCCTATTCTACTTGAAACATTGTGAAAAAATAGTTATATTACTTGTTTAAATGTCTAGCTTTGTTTTTCTGAGTCCCATTGACATGATGTGGTATATCCATATTCAAATGATCTGGCTGTTTATATAATACGCTCCATGTTCAATTGCTTCATTCATTTTCTAGTAATCTACTAGTAAGTAGCACGTGCTTTGCACGTCACGACATATATAATTTTAAAATATATTTCCATATTTTATTTGATGTTGATAATTATTATTTTTTGCTAAAATTAGTCACAAAGCCTAAAGTTTGGCTTTTGAAAAACTAATACACCCTAAAAGAAGTAATGGAAGGAGTAATATGTGAGTTCATTACAATTAAGTTTTTTAGTCAGTATGAAATAGAAGTATACCCTAATACGAAAGTGACAAAACTTTTTCATGGACACCCCATTAGGATTATGTATATTTTTGTGATTAGAGTCGAGAATTTTTAAGGATCTATCTTACCTTTTGCGGCATGCATATTGCACGACAAGACTATCTAATTTATATATTTCTACCATATTTTTTGAAATTTAAAATACATTACCCAATATCTATGTATAAATTTACTACCTCAATACTTTTTATGTGACCCACACATGGCCACCGTTAGATTTTATATCAAAACTGGGTTGTCATGGGGAAAAAAGTTAGACCTTAATATGAGTAAATACGAAATATTAGTACTAAATTAATATATAATATTTTATCAGCCTTGGTTGGTGGACCAATGAACTTCGTATCTTCGAGCTTGAAGATGGTTCTTGTAACATAGTAATTGCTATTTGTTTTCCTAGCACAGAATTATATATCAATATCTTCACATAACCATGTACGATGAAGATGATATTTTTCATAACACAGTGCCAATGTAGACGATGGCTTGTGCTTCTATAAACTCCCAAAATAAAAATGTTTTCTTGAGTAAAACAAAAGAACGGCTGAGATTAAATGATACATGTTTGGTATTAGGGGTGAGATAGCTGAGATTAAATGATACCATGATACCCTTTCGGGGGATTACACTATTTTAAATTTTGAGGGTATATGAAAGCTAAGGCCCTGTTTGTTTGGGCTTCTGCTTCTGCTTTTAGAGCTTTTGAGGTCCAAAAGTAGCAGCCCAAACAAACACCAACAATTAGAAAAGCGCTTTGAAGAAGCGCTGTACCTAAATGAACTAGCAATCCGGAAGTTGGGCGAGACCTGCTTCCCGAGCTTCTTCTGCTCCCGAGCGGCGGTGGACCAAAATGCCCATAACACTTGCTGCTAACAACGAAAAAACTGCCCTCACGTACAACTCTGGCCCGCCCCTTCCAATCGTTCCCCGCCCGAGAGCCCAGTGCCCATTTTCCCCTTCTTCCTGTCCCGTTCAATGAAAGGATAGGGTTAGGGTTTCCTGCCCGGCCGCCGTCGTCGTTCCGGCCGGCATCGTCGCCAGTATCCGCCGCCGCCGTCCCAGTAGTCCGTCCCCACTTGCAAGCTCGTCGGGAACGCCAGAGAGCATGGTGTAGGAGCTCCTGCAGCAGGGGCGCGCCTCCGCCGCGATAGCATGCATGGCCCCATGGTCAGCCTCGAGGCCGAGGGCCAGGTCGACCGCCTCCTCTGCGCGTAGGCGGACAAGCAGGGAAGCGTGGCCTAGGAGGAGGACGCTGAGCAGGGAGGCGCGACCTAGGAGGAGGAATCTGAGCACGGCCGCCGGCGACAGGAGGTGCTCGAGGCGTCGCGGGGTCGCAATTTCTCATTCAGCAGACCGCCTGGAGCTGCTCTTCCATCGGTTGGTCCATCTTCACTCCGGCGCGAGGCTCTTCACTACCCGCTCGGCTACTGCAGGAAATTCTTCCTCCACAGTTCCGTCCAATCCACGTATTGAAGTATTGATGTACGAGTAATTGGTAGTTTGGTACAGAGCACGGTGTTCATGCGATGCAATTTTATTTTCCTCTCTGTACTGTATATGGTAGCTACCAGTTTCACATGACGGTGAAGATGAGAAGGATTTGACAATCCTATTCATATATATTTTATTTTGGATGTCATCGTTTACTTCAAGCAATCAAGGCAATACTTCTGCAAAAATCCTTTTGTGCGCTATTTTGCAAATCTTACTTTTCAATATACAGTAGCATATTTTAGAGCTTAGAGCCTGCCCATTTAAAGCAACCTCGCTGATTAACAATCGACTGATTAATTCCTAAAATTAAGGTGATCGATCAATTAACGGTTAGTGAGATGTCTTGTGATATTGTTTACACTTTTTTTAAAGCCGTAAAAACTTTAACTTAGAAGCCAAAAGCTATATTTAATTCTAAACAACACTCCAAAATATTCCGATACAAAAAGTGTTCAAAATTATTTTAGCAAAAAAGAAAGATAAATTGAAGTATTTTGGGGTTATTAAACATGATAATTATGTAATGAAACTATTATAAATAGCAAATTCGTTTCAAATCTGCATATATTCAACATCTTCAGCACTCAGGGCATTTCAGACATTTCACTCCTAAACCAACAGCAGCAGCCATAAAAAGCACTTCAACCAGACATCAAATCTCTGCTTCCAACAGCTGCTTCTCACAGCTGCTTTTTCACAGCCCACCAACAAATGCTTCTCAAAGTCGCAGCCCAAACAAACAGACCCTAAATCCTTAGATTTTGTTGGCAAGTGAATGTTGTCATTGGCCCTGTTATGGATTTTGCATTTCTATTGCCACTACTTGTACTGACATCTCGCTTCATTCTTGTTTAATTCGGTCCCGTTGGTACTCGAACCCGGGTGGGCTGGCTGTGCACTCGCAAGCCTTGCCACTGAGCTAGCACTCAGTTCTCAGATTAAGCAATGCCTCGTTATGCTTAATTTAAATATTATGGCACTTCATACAAGCCATACAATTAATTGTTGCATTGACCTTCTACGTTGTCGAAGGCACTATCTGAGCATGCTTAAATCAATCATACATTATTTTCCTAATTGTATCCAATCCAACATGCACATGTTTTGACTGTATTTGGCTATTTGCTAGATTTCTTCTCGTGTGCTGACTCGGCTTCGTTATTGGGCACATGATGTCTAGTTGCTTGGTTCATTGTATACATCATCGCCATGATCTAGTTTGGTTTGTTCTAAGAGGCATGTGGCTTAACTGGTTTCTTTGTTATATCTGCCCATGGTTCTTTCAAAATTATGTCAATAGTGCTGTTTGTTTGCCGTGTATTGTATTGCATTTTAACTTGTTTTGTCTTAGTTTCAGCCTGCAAACAAAGCTGTAATGTCAGTAGGGACAACCCATTTATCAAGTGTTGCGGTCATTTCACAGAGCAACAGTGACAGTGGCACGTGCTCTCATTGGTCCACTGAGTCCAGTACACCAACCGTTCCAGAAGAAATAGATGTACGAGGCTCTATTTTGGATTGCTTGCTATGTTATATCAGCTCAATGATGCTCTTGAAATTGGAGGTCTTTTATTGCATCATATGATGTTGTAACTTGTTTTATCTAAATTTCAGGCTTCAAATAAAGCTACAAAGCCAGAAGCAAGGGCCAATGCCTCAAGTATTGATGTTTCACAAAGCAGCAGTGAGAGTGCATATTGCTCGCATAGGCCCATGGTATCTATTGCTCAACTTAATCCGGCACAAAGAGATTTGGGGGATGCACTCCAAGAGGCAGTTGATATATTTGGGCGGGAAAACAAAGATGCTGATGAAATAATTGCCAACACACGCCAAGAGATACATGAATTGAAAAATAGGCAAACTTTGACAGAAAATGTTCTAAAGAATCTCCTATGCACTTGTCATGGTAAGCCAGTTGTGATGTGTCTGGGAATTGAAGGTGTCTAAATAAACTTTGATTCTGTTGTTCAGTCAAGTGGACTGCTGATGCCAATGCTGTAATTAATTACTGCTCAAAATTTCGTTCAAAATTTCCTGGTCTGTAATAATTGTAAATTTTGTTGTTGTACTAAAATTAGATATGTTCCATGTGGCTGCTGTATTTTGTGTGAAATAATATAATGATGTGTACTTCAATTAAACCATAAATCGGCTGCATGCTGAAAATTTGAATCTGAGCGCACGTGTGAACTGTTTTCTGCTCGTAATGCAATAAAGGCTGTTTCTTCGAAGACTATGAACATGGTAGCCCATTAATAATACCTTAATAATTATGCCTGCTAGCAAGATAGACGGTCCTTATTATAGTCGTGCATGCCAACTTGTATGATTAAAAGTAGTTCGTACACATTAAATCTACCATCCGCATTTTTCTTTGTAATAACTTTTCTTTTTACACAACTCAAAACTTGTCATGCTAATATGAAATTCGAGATGGCAAAACATGGGAAAGATAAAGATATCTCTTTCCTGCGAAATGCTGGGTTTTGAAGCCCAAGTCCAAGTCTTTCTCTGCTCAAGTTTTGGAGGAACAACTCCAAGTAGAACAAGTTGCAACAGCTATGCTAAGAACAAAAGTTAACATGTTGAGATCGAGATTAGAAGCATGTGATGCCCTATTGCACGAGGCCAATCAAGTTCGTTATAATCTTCCAAAGACTTAGAAAATGCCATAGATAATTGGAGATGAACACTACATAGTGAGTACATTGGTCTTGTGAAATGTTTCCTTAGAATAAGGCACCGTTCCTACTATTGTTGGTGGATGCATTTATCTGCGGTTGGGATCAACTTGGTAGTTGTTCCTGTGGATGTTATATAAATTAATTGCATAGCCTTTTTCAATCAGTTCGAACTTAAATGGTATCATAGCCTTGGTCTCAAGTTTGAATTGTCGAACGCGTGGTTTAATTTAATCTCAGTCGGGCGGCAAAATCTCCCACCAATCCTGAAATATTTCAAACGCATTTTTGATTGGGATTAAGAAGATAGGGACATAGATCCAGTGCCCCCACGTTCACAGGGCACATCAAACTTGAGATTAAATTATGCGTTCTAGTTCTATACAAAACCCAGTAGGAGGTTGAGCGGCAGCGGCTAGGGTTTAGTGTGGGAGGAGATGATATGCGTACGCTCCTGTTTATATAGGTCGGAGGCACGCGACGGCCGCTGCACGCGTGGCATCGCCATTCGCAGAGGTAGGTGACGACGCGTGCCACCCGAGGCATCGCCATTTTACGCGACCGCAGACTGCCGAAACGGCGCCGCTGAGAAGACGCATCGACGCTGGGTCACTGCCAAGCGGGCCCGATGAAACGTTCTCCAGACGCGAGCGGACACTTTACGCGTCCACGCGACGGATCCGAGACACATATTTGGGCATGTTTGCGTCGCTGCGAACGGCCCAGTCACTATGCGTCGTCCCGCTGGAGTTTGTACCAGATACATTTTTGGCCCGGACAGATGCGCTCGGAACCGAAATCATCTTCTGTTCCCTTCTCTATTTCTTCAGGTTCGAGAGAACACAGCAGCTCTTCAGCTCAGCAGAAATTAATTGGTTTACGCTGTTGCTTTCCTTGCCGTTGGATTGAAACGAATGGTGGATGGGAAGCCTCAGGTCACGTTGTGCCCTGTGAACGTGGGGGCACTGGATCTCTGTCCAGAAGATAGATCATGATCATGGTAGTGACCTATATTCAACGTGATGATGATTTGATTTTGCACTCGGCCTTGAACAGAGGTACTAGTACGGTGTCACAATTTTTTATCATTATACTTGGACGGTGGCCAAATTCAAAATCTCATAGCGGCAAAACTTGCCGCCCACAAAATACAAAAATTTCACACGCTTCCAAATTCCTATTCTACCCCTGTGGAGATGGCAGCAAAGTCGGTTGGTGGGGGGGTCTGCCCGTCATTTTTTGGATCACCACCTCCCTAGCCCAGGAAACCCTCCCAAAAAAAATACATTTCCTTCAGACCACCCACCGGAACTTCCCAAGTCCCTCTCTCCCACCTCCACGACCACCGCACCGGAACATCCCCGCCGGACTTCCCTGGCCTACCCGAGCCCTCGCGATCCTCGTCATCCGGCTGCCTGCCGGAGCCGCTTCATCGACGCCGTCATCAACCGGACCGGATCATCCCCGCCGAACCTCGAAACCATATGCTCATCCAGCAGTCTACCGCAGTCGCTTCAGCTGCGGTATCGTCCACCCCACCGGAGCCGCTTCACCGGATCCGTCGTCCACTGATGTCTACGCCCCCTCCTTTTCCTGTAGACAGTGTTGGGCCTCCAAGAGCAGAGGTTTGTAGAACAGCAGCAAGTTTTCCCTTAAGTGGATCACCCAAGGTTTATCGAACTCAGGGAGGAAGAGGTCAAATATATCCCTCTCATGCAACCCTGCAACCACAAAGCAAGAAGTCTCTTGTGTCCCCAACACACCTAATAGGTGCACTAGTTCGGCGAAGAGATAGTGAAATACAGGTGGTATGAATAAGTATGAGCAGTAGCAACGGTGCCAGAAAATAGCTTGCTGGCGTGTAGTTGATGGTGGTAGTATTGCAGCAGTAGTAACGCAGTAAAACAGTAAATAGGCAGCGATAGCAGTATTTAGGAACAAGGCCTAGGGATTAGACTTTCACTAGTGGACACTCTCAACATTGATCACATAACAGAATAGATAAATGCATACTCTACACTCTTGTTGGATGATGAACACATTGCGTAGGATTACACGAACCCTCAATGCCGGAGTTAACAAGCTCCACAATTCAATGTTCATATTTAAGTAACCTTAGAGTGTAAGATAGATCAATATGACTAAACCAAGTACTAACGTAGCATGCACACTGTCACCTTCATGCTAAGAAAGGAGGCATAGAACAAATCGATACCATCATAGCAATAGTTAACTTCGCAATCTACAAGAGATCATGATCATAGCATAAACCAAGTACTAACACGGATGCACACACTGTCACCATTACACCGTGCAGGAGGAATAAAACTACTTTAATAACATTGCTAGAGTAGCACATAGATAAATTGTGATACAAATACATTGCAATCATAAAGAGATATAAATAAGCACTTCACTATGCCATTCATAACAGTGAATAAGTATTCTGTGAAATATAGCCTAAGAGACCCACACGGTGCACACACTGTCACCTTTACACACGTGGGACAAGGAGTCTCCGGAGATCACATAAGTAAAATTCACTTGACTAGCATAACGACATCTAGATTACAAGCATCATCATATGAATCTCAATCATGTAAGGCAGCTCATGAGATTATTGTATTGAAGCACATAGGAGAGAGATGAACCACATAGCTACCGGTACAGCCCCGAGCCTCGATGGAGAACTACTCCCTCCTCATGGGAGCAGCAGCGGTGATGAAGATGGCGGTGGAGATGGCAGCGGTGTCGATGGAGAAGCCTTCCGGGGGCACTTCCCCGTTTCGGCGGCGTGCCGGAACAGAGACTCCTGTCCCCCAGATCTTGGCTTCGCGATGGCGGCGGCTCTGGAAGGTTTCTGTGGGTTTCGTCGAACGTATCAGGGTTTTCGCGACGGAGGCTTTAAATAGGCGGAAGGGCAGCCTCGGAGGGGCACAGGGCCACCACACCATAGGGCGGCGCGGCCCCCTCCGGCCGCGCTGCAGGTGTGGTGCGGGGCCCCCAGGGCTTCCCTCTGGCGGCTCTCGGGTGTTCTGGATGGTTCCGGGAAAAATAGGAACCTGGGCGTTGATTTCGTCCGATTCCGAGAATATTTCGTTACTAGGATTTCTGAAACCAAAAACAGCAGAAAACAGAATCGGCACTTCGGCATCTTGTTAATAGGTTAGTTCCAGAAAATGCACGAATATGACATAAAGTGTGCATAAAACATGTAGATATTATCAATAATGTGGCATGGAACACAAGAAATTATCGATACGTCGGAGACGTATCAGCATCCCCAAGCTTAGTTCTGCTCGTCCCGAGCAGGTAAAACGATAACACAGATAATTTCTGGAGTGACATGCCATCATAACCTTGATCATACTATTTGTAAAGCATATGAGATGAATGCAGCGATTCAAAGCAATGTATATGACATGAGTAAACAAGTGAATCATATAGCAAAGACTTTTCATGAATAGTACTTAAAGACAAGCATCAATAAGTCTTGCATAAGAGTTAACTCATAAAGCAATAATTCAAAGTAAAGGCATTGAAGCAACACATAGGAAGATTAAGTTTCAGCGGTTGCTTTCAACTTATAACATGTATATCTCATGGATATTGTCAACATAGAGTAATATAATAAGTGCAATAAGCAAATATGTAGGAATCAATGCACAGTTCACACAAGTGTTTGCTTCTTGAGGTGGAGAGAAATAGGTGAACTGACTCAACATTGAAAGTAAAAGAATGGTCCTCCATAGAGGAAAAGCATCGATTGCTATATTTGTGCTAGAGCTTTGATTTTGAAAACATGAAACAATTTTGTCAACGGTAGTAATAAAGCATATGTATCATGTAAATTATATCTTACAAGTTGCAAGCCTCATGCATAGTATACAAATAGTGCCCGCACCTTGTCCTAATTATCTTGGACTACCGGATCATCACAATGCACATGTTTTAACCAAGTGTCACAAAGGGGTACCTCTATGCCGCCTGTACAAAGGTCTAAGGAGAAAGCTCGCATTAGATTTCTCGCTATTGATTATTCTCAACTTAGACATCCATACCGGGACAACATAGACAACAGATAATGGACTCCTCTTTTATGCATAAGCATGTAACAACAATTAATAATTTTCTCATATGAGATTGAGGATATATGTCCAAAACTGAAACTTCCACCATGGATCATGGCTTTAGTTAGCGGCCCAATGTTCTTCTCTAACAATATGCATGCTTAACCATAAGGTGGTAGATCTCTCTTACTTCAGACAAGACGAACATGCATAGCAACTCACATGATATTCAACAAAGAATAGTTGATGGCGTCCCCAGAAACATGGTTATCGCACAACAAGCAACTTAATAAGAGATAAAGTGCATAAGTACATATTCAATACCACAATAGTTTTTAAGCTATTTGTCCCATGAGCTATATATTGCAAAGGTGAATGATGGAATTTTAAAGGTAGCACTCAAGCAATTTACTTTGGAATGGCGGAGAAATACTATGTAGTAGGTAGGTATGGTGGACACAAATGGCATAGTGGTTGGCTCAAGTATTTTGGATGCATGAGAAGTATTCCCTCTCGATACAAGGTTTAGGCTAGCAAGGCTTATTTGAAACAAACACAAGGATGAACCGGTGCAGCAAAACTCACATAAAAGACATATTGTAAACATTATAAGACTCTACACCGTCTTCCTTGTTGTTCAAACTCAATACTAGAAATTATCTAGACCTTAGAGAGACCAAATATGCAAACCAAATTTTAGCATGCTCTATGTATTTCTTCATTAATGGGTGCAAAGCATATGATGCAAGAGCTTAAACATGAGCACAACAATTGCCAAGTATCACATTACCCAAAACATTATAGCAATTTACTACATGTATCATTTTCCAATTCCAACCATATAACAATTTAACGAAGAAGAAACTTCGCCATGAAAATTAAAAGCTAAGAACACATGTGTTCATATGAACCAGCGGAGCGTGTCTCTCTCCCACAAAAGCATTTATTCAAACAAAAACAAAAACAAAAGCACACAGACGCTCCAAGCAAAGCACATAAGATGTGACGGAATAAAAATATAGTTTCAGGGGAGGAACCTGATAATGTTGTCGATGAAGAAGGGGATGCCTTGGGCATCCCCAAGCTTAGATGCTTGAGTCTTCTTGAAATATGCAGGGATGAACCACCGGGGCATCCCCAAGCTTAGACTTTTCACTCTTCTTGATCATAGTATATCATCCTCCTCTCTTGACCCTTGAAAACTTCCTTCACACCAAACTTCTCATAAACTTCATTAGAGGGGTTAGTACATAATCAAAAACTCACATGTTCAGAGGTGACACAATCATTCTTAACACTTCTGGACATTTCTCAAAGCTACTGGAAGGTAATGGAACAAAGAAATCCACCCAACACAGCGAAAGAAGCAATGCGAAATAAAAGGCAGAATCTGTCAAAACAGAACAGTCCGTAAAGACGAATTTTTAATAAATACTTCTGTTGCTCAGATCAGAAAACTCAAAACTAATGAAAGTTGCGTACATATCTGAGGAACACGTATGTAAATTGGCATATTTTTCTGATTTTTCTACAGAGAAAACTGCCCAGATTCGTGATAGATAGAAATCTGTTTCTGCGCAGAAATCCAAATCTAGTATCAACCTTCGATTAGAGGCTTCACTTGGCACAACAAAACACAAAACTAAGATAAGCAGAGGTTGCTACAGTAGTAAACAACTTCCAAAACACAAAATAAAAACAAAGTACTGTAGCAAAATAACACATGGGTTATCTCCCAAGAAGTTCTTTCTTTATAGCCATTAAGATGGGCTCAGCAGTTTTAATGATGCACTCGCAAGAAATAGTATTTGAAGCAAAAGAGAGCATCAAGAGGCAAATACAAAACACATTTAAGTCTAACATGCTTCCTATGAAGAGGAATCTTGTACACAAATAAATTCATGAAGAGCAAAGTGACAAGATTAGGAAGATAAAACAAGTATAGCTTCAAAAATTTAAGCACATAGAGAGGCATTTTAGTAACATGAAAATTTCTACAACCATATTTTCCTCTCTCATAATAACTTTCAGTAGCAACATGAGCAAACTCAACAATATAACTATCACATAAAGCATTCTTATCATGAGTCTCATGCATAAAATTATTACTACTCCCAACATAAGCATAGTCAATTTTATTAGTTGTAGTGGGAGCAAATTCAACAAAGTAGCTATCATTATTATTCTCATCATCAAATATAGGAGGCATATTGTAATCATAATCAAATTCATCCTCCATAACAGGTGGTAACAAAAGACTACTATCATTATAATCATCATAAATAGGAGGCAAAGTATCATCAAAGAAAATTTTCTCCTCAATGCTTGGGGGACTAAAAAGATCATGAAAACCAGCTTCCCCAAGCTTAGAACTTTCTATATTATTATCAACAATGGTGTTCAAAGCGTTCATACTAATATTACTACCAGCATGCAAATAAGATTCCATAGGTTTTTTAATTTTCGCATCAAACAATCCATGTTTTAAATCAGGAAATAGCATAAGAAGCTCATTCTTGTCCATTATGCCAAACTAGTGTAAACAAGAAACAAAAAGATGCAATTGCAGGATCTAAAGGAAATAGCTTCGAGTACTTACAATGCGCCGGAAAATAGCTTAGTAGCCGAGATCCGGAGTGTGAGTACCTTTTACCTTTCCTCCCCGGCAACGGCGCCAGAAAATAGCTTGATGTCTACGCCCCCTCCTTTTCCTGTAGACAGTGTTGGGCCTCCAAGAGCAGAGGTTTGTAGAACAGCAGCAAGTTTTCCCTTAAGTGGATCACCCAAGGTTTATCGAACTCAGGGAGGAAGAGGTCAAAGATATCCCTCTCATGCAACCCTGCAACCACAAAGCAAGAAGTCTCTTGTGTCCCCAACACACCTAATAGGTGCACTAGTTCGGCGAAGAGATAGTGAAATACGAGGTGGTATGAATAAGTATGAGCAGTAGCAACGGTGCCGTAAAATAGCTTCTGCTGGCGTGTAGTTGATGGTGGTAGTATTGCAGCAAAGTAGTAACGCATAAAAACAACGAAAACGAGCAGCGATAGCGATATTTAGGAACAAGGCCTAGGGATTAGACTTTCACTAGTGGACACTCTCAACATTGATCACATAACAGAATAGATAAATGCATACTCTACACTCTTGTTGGATGATGAACACATTGCGTAGGATTACACGAACCCTCAATGCCGGAGTTAACAAGCTCCACAATTCAATGTTCATATTTAAGTAACCTTAGAGTGTAAGATAGATCAATACGACTAAACCAAGTACTAACGTAGCATGCACACTGTCACCTTCATGCTAAGAAAGGAGGCATAGAACACATCGATACCATCATAGCAATAGTTAACTTCGCAATCTACAAGAGATCATGATCATAGCATAAACCAAGTACTAACACGGATGCACACACTGTCACCATTACACCGTGCAGGAGGAATAAAACTACTTTAATAACATTGCTAGAGTAGCACATAGATAAATTGTGATACAAATACATTGCAATCATAAAGAGATATAAATAAGCACTTCACTATGCCATTCATAACAGTGAATAAGTGATTCTCAGAAATATAGCCTAAGAGACCCACACGGTGCACACACTGTCACCTTTACACACGTGGGACAAGGAGTCTCCGGAGATCACATAAGTAAAATTCACTTGACTAGCATAACGACATCTAGATTACAAGCATCATCATATGAATCTCAATCATGTAAGGCAGCTCATGAGATTATTGTATTGAAGCACATAGGAGAGAGATGAACCACATAGCTACCGGTACAGCCCCGAGCCTCGATGGAGAACTACTCCCTCCTCATGGGAGCAGCAGCGGTGATGAAGATGGCGGTGGAGATGGCAGCGGTGCCGATGGAGAAGCCTTCCGGGGGCACTTCCCCGTTCCGGCGGCGTGCCGGAACAGAGACTCCTGTTCCCCAGATCTTGGCTTCGCGATGGCGGCGGCTCTGGAAGGTTTCTGTGGGTTTCGTCGAACGTATCAGGGTTTTCGCGACGGAGGCTTTAAATAGGCGGAAGGGCAGCCTCGGAGGGGGCCTGGGGCCACCACACCATAGGGCGGCGCGGCCCCCCCTCTGGCCGCGCCAGGGTGTGGTGTGGGGCCCCAGGGCTTCCCTCCGGCGGCTCTCGGGTGTTCTCGGATGGTTCCGGGAAAAATAGGAACCCGGGCGTTGATTTCGTCCGATTCCGAGAATATTTCGTTACTAGGATTTACGGAAACCAAAAACAGCAGAAAACAGAATCGGCACTTCGGCATCTTGTTAATAGGTTAGTTCCAGAAAATGCACGAATATGACATAAAGTGTGCATAAAACATGTAGATATTATCAATAATGTGGCATGGAACACAAGAAATTATCGATACGTCGGAGACGTATCATCCACCGCATCGTATCTTGCTCACCGACACCGATGTGCATGAACCGGATCTGCTTCACCGGCGCCGTGCATGATCTAAACTCTTAATCTTGGGGGAACCTGTTTGTGCTAACGACGCGCCGTTACGTTTTTGCAGATGAGATGAGTAACCATGAAGTGTAATGGCCGTCTCTCCAACCCCAAGTAGCACATGTAGCGTACTTCATCACCGGATCTATCAACCCCAGGAAGATCTGCTGTGACTCCCACAGAGTGCTTCTCCTAATGTAAGTCCGTTGTTTTAGCGCCATGTTCTGGGTTCAGATGCTTGTTTGTCTGAAGCTCTTTTAGTTCATTCCTAGCTATGACCGTAACACGTTGCTATTTTCTACTTCATTGCTAACTTTAAGCGATTGAACATTTTGGTTTGCATTCCCTGCTCTGTAGATGTAGCCATCATAACTTCTATCTTGCTCAGTCGTTGTTACAAAAATTATAGGTATTATAGTAACATCCTGCTATTATTTAGTTCATGGCCAATTTTAAGTAATTGCACATGTTGGTTCGCATTCCCTGCTCTATAGCTTTTGGCATCGTAACTTCTATATTTGGTTTACATTCCCTGCTCTATAGATCTAGCCATCATAACTTTATCTTGCTCAGTCGTTGTTACAAAAATTATGGCCTGCTACTATGTTGTTTGTGCCAATTTTTTACTCCATGAACATGTTGGCTTGCATTCCCTGTACTACAGGTGATGCCATTTTTTGTATCTAGTTCATTGTAAGCTAACAAAGTAAGGACTTAGTTTGGCATGCTCGCACTCTGCGATCTAGCCTCGTAGTACAAATAAACTTGTCATACTACTAGATAATAATTTTGCGTGCCATCTTGTTCTTCAAAAGCTGCATTATTGACTTGTTTCTCGACTTGGCATGACGCTCACATATGGAAAGCTGAACATATTGGTTTGCATTCCCTCTTATACAAGTTCACAGTGATCCCACTATATTCTCAGTATCTGGTCCATCCTAAGCTCCAGCATTAACTATCCTCTATGTGTTGCTCATTACAAGTTTATATCCCAAAACATCGTGATTTGCATCCCCTTCACTATAAGTTCCGGAGTATTATTTAGCTCACGGCCAAAATGAAGTAATTGCACTTGGCACATGTTGGTTCACATTCCCTCCTCTTTAGCTTTTGCCATCGTAATTTCTATTTTTGGTTTACATTCCCTGCTCTCGTAGATGTAGCCATCATAACTTCATCTTGCTCGATCGTTGTTACAAAATTTATAGCCTGCTACTATGTTGTTCATGCCAATTTTGTACTCCCCGAACATGTTCGTTTGCATGGGACTCGACGTAGTAAGTCTCTGTTTCATTCTAACATGCTCTGTTATATTGGTGTTGGTATGCGGCATGCACTCTTTGTTTGCTTATTGTGCGCATTACAATGATCTTGTTATAACGACGAAATGATGAGTTCCAAATTCTTTGGCAAACAATATTGTAGTGTCTTTGCCTTTCCATTGTTCTTTGTCTTAACTTGTAATGTCTTTGTTTCGGATATAGGTGCTGCATGGACAACTTAAAAGATTGCCGGATCCCTTCATTGTATTGCTAGGTTTAATTACCATTCAATTTCTCTCGGGTTCTGTAATATTTTTTCAATGCCTTGCGGTGATGTAATATTTAGTTAGTTTTTATAGTTCTTTCGCGCATTTTTCTTTGGTGCTTGTGGTAAGTGAGGCTATCGAACGAAATCAATGCTTTGCGTAAATATTCTCAATATCTAAATCACGAATTCCCATCCCTTAAACGGCCCAATTAAGCGAAATCACATATGTGCCGGCCCGCAAAATCCTAAAGCGCCTATTACGCCGGCATATAAACAGCAACTAAACGGGCTGGCCCACTTACTTATTGGGCCAGCCCACTTGATTCTTGTGGACCCCGCACTTTTATTGGGCCGGCCCACGCGCTTGAAGGCGGACCCCACCCACTCCGCCGCCGGCCCACTAACTAGTTCGGCCAGCCCCAATTGCTTTTGTGGTGGCCCCCACATACTAAATGGGCCGACCCTTTAAAACGAAAGTGGGACCCACTGTGTTTTGGCCCGGCCCACTATCTTGTTGGGCCTACCACTTGCTATATGGTGGACCCCACATACTAAATGGGCCGGCCCTTTAACTGGAAAGTGGGACCCACCTGTGTTTTTGGCCCGGCCCACTAGCGTGTTGGGCCGGCCCACTTGCTATATGGTGGACCCCACATACTAAATGGGCCGGCCCTTTAACAGGAAAGTGGGACCCACCTGTGTTTTGGCCCGGCCCACTATCTTGTTGGGCCGGCCCACTTGCTATATGGTGGACCCCACATACTAAATGGGCCCGCGCGTTAACAGGAAAGTGGGCCCCACTGTGTTTTTGGCCGACCCACTATCTTGTTGGGCCGGCCACTTGCTATATGGTGGACCCCACATACTAAATGGGGTGGCCCTTTAACAGAAAGTGGGACCCACCGGTGCTTTTGGCCCGGCCCATCGGCTTGTTGGGCCGGCCCATTTGATCAAATGTGGACCCCACGCACTAAATGGGCCGGCCCGATAGCGAGGAAAGTGGGACCCACATGCTAATTGGGCCGGCCCAATAACTTCTTGGGCCGGCCCAGTTGCTTTAATGTGGACCCCACTTTGTAAATGGGCCGGCCCGATACCAGGAAAGTGGGTCCCACATGTCTTGTGGGCCGGCCCTTTTGCCTGTTGACCGGTCAAACGAGTGCATTCGGCCCGGCCCACATGCTTAGTGGGCCGGCCCATTAAAGTTTCGACCAGTCAACCTTAGAGGTTAGGCCCGGCCCACGTAACTAATGGACCAGCCCAGCTATATAGTTGACCGGTCAAACTAAGTCAGCTGGCCCGGCCCGCAAACTTAATGGGCCGGCCCGCTTAAGACGTGGCAGGCCTCGTGTGGGCCTACCATCTACCACGGGGTTTCAGCCGGTTAACGCCGTTAAGCCCGATTAACGGCGTACGCCACGTGTCGGTTGCATGACGTCAGCAGTCAACGGGCTCCCGGAAACACTTGGGCAACGGTCCGATTTTCCGTGGCGGAAGGGCGCCCAAGCGCGACGGACCGAAAAAATCGTCGTAGGACTTTGCCTGACGCAGTTTCCACAACAGAACCCATATCGTCGGGTTAGGCCCATAGGCGACGAAAAATACCCCTTAGCGGACGATTTTGAGACGTTGTGTATCAGAACTTTTCTTGTAGTATATGTTTGAATCTATTCGATTGAAGTATCCGGTTAATTGTTTAGGCTATAATCTATTCGATTGGAGCAACATGACATCATTGAGTACTACTTTTTCTCCTTTAAACTTGCTCATGCAACAAAAATGAAAAGAAGTAGCACAAAAAAAACACTTGCATGTCCAAAATGCGTCGGACCGCTGGAGGTAGCCCCCGAGGGGAACGGACGCCAGCGGACAATTTGGATGTCCGAAATGCATCGCACCGCTGGAGATGCCCTGACTATCTAACCCACCTACCAAGGTGAAAGACCGCAAGTGCATTTTACTAAAAAAGTAAGTGTACGGAAGTAGCATGTATATGACGCTTGCACAATACAATCATCAGACATGCACTTTATAGCCCCCGATTTTGAATTGATCAAGCGAATATATTTACTTTTGCGAGGGAAACACGGTTATATTTCTGCCACGATGAGACGTTGTCAATCACTATGAGTGCACTGTAAATTTAGATGCTTGAAGTTTTCAAAAGAGGATAAACTTTACATAGATGCTTAATTGAACTTGTCCAATATTGACCATGAATTAACACACACAACGTGGGAGGTTGGAACACTACCGGCGTTGAAGCACACACATCCATGTATTGATGTATATACTTTGTGGAGACCCTAGACTGGGACAACGTCGGAAAGCTTGCGGCGTTTACACTGCTTTTTTTTGTCATGGTCATGAAAGGTCTGGCTTGATCGAGAAGCTTACGGTAGCTAGAACATCTAAACAAGAGCTTTTTGGCTTCTGCTTTGTCCCATGCAGGTCAAGATCGACACGCCATTGCACTCGTGCATGCACTTGGAATTTTTCCTGGTCTGGTTAAAAACGTGTGACTATGAGTTATGTGTGTAAATTCCCTTCCTCGTGCAGAAATTTGGTCATATGTTGCTGAGACAACGACAGAGAGGTAGGTAAGCGCGTGGCTTCTCCAGAGTTAGTTTGCCGCGTCACAAAGAAATTAAGCCAAGTCCATGGCCATCAACATCGCCGCGGCCTGATGTCGAGTGTGGCAAGGTCTCGATCTCTAGCCGAACCAATTGCTTCTTAATCACGCAGCTAATTTGTTATACTCTATATTCCTGGCTCGGTCTATCCTAGCTAATTAATCTAGGTCATTAATCACAAAATCGAGTCTTTGTACCTGGAGAATGTGCTGATCCTTTTTCTCTGTTCTACTTATATATGCGAGTCAAATGTGTGTTGTAAGCTAGTAGCTTCTGAACGAGGCACACAAATTTTAGAGGTAAGACCCTGAGGTCCAGCTTTAAATTAATAAAGCCACAAATTAACGGCAGAGTTACAAGGTGCTGAACGAACAACTTACAAGCATTAAAGAACAAGCAACCAAAGAAAATACAAAAAAAAAGCACAGCTTGATCTTCACTGCCATCATCCAACAGAATTTGTTTTCGATAATGGATGCTTTATTACTTTGAAAAGCAATTACACCCAACCTCTGCATAACCAGGATGCACACAACCATTTATATGTCTCGAGTCGAAAGTTGGAAAATCAAAACTACGTGAAATATATCGAGGCGATGAATCATAAGACGCCTAAGGTGTGGCTGTAGCTTCAATCCGTAGACTATGTTGCCACCCATGTAGGGAAAAAGTATCCCTCGCCGTAGCCTCCAACCGTGTACAGACCTCCGTAAACAGGTTTCGGTTCTCCACTCACTAAAGAGGTAACCACAAATGGAGAATACATATACATCTGTAGACAACCTGCAAGATAGAGCAATCTTTATCGTTAAAAATCTTGTCATTTCTACTTAGCTAAAGCGCCTAGATAACTGCAAGCGCCCCCACCCTAAGAAGCAATATGAACCTTGAATCGATACCATGAAGCCAATTACCAAAGACATTGGCCACACTATTCGGAGGATACAGGCTAGACACTAGTTGGATGATTGACCATATAGATCTCGCAAATCGGCACCGGAAGAAAAGGTGTTTAATAGTTTCGTAATGTTGACAGAAAACACACCGAGTACTTCCATGCCAGTTTCGCTTAACAAGATTGTCTTTGGTGAGGATAACCCCCCGATGAAGATACCATCCAAATATTTTTATTTTTAATGGAATTTTCATCTTCCAAATTTTCTTATTGTTAGATTATATGTCGGTTTAGTTTTGCTTGTGTCTCAAGCTAGGGTTAGCCGCTTTGGCCCCTATATATTCTCTGTAAAACCAAACGTATGAATCATCAATTATGTGACAAATCATATTCTTTCATGGTATCAGACACTGATCCGATCTAGGGTATGGCCCCTCCTCCCAAGCCGCCGCCGCCGCCGCCCGGCTACTTCGAGCGCCGCGACGCCCTTATCAACGCCAAAGCCAAAGCTCTTGCCTCCCAACTCTCCACCTCCCTCGTGCTCGCCCCTCCTCCCTCTGCTCTCTCCTACACAGATACAATAGCCGATGTTACACCTTTCATCCCAATTACACTAGATCTTGCTGCTCATAACTATTACCATTGGTGCCATTTGTTTGAAGTTCATCTAGGACGCTGCAATCTTCGCGGGCATGTCGACGGCTCCGTTCCGCCTCGTCCCGATGATCCGCAATGGGTCAAAGACGATCTCGCCATCATCCAGTGGATCTACACCCGCGTCTCCACCGAGATCTTCAATCTCGTCTTTCGCAGCGCCGCCACTGCTTCCGCCCTTTGGTCGGCTCTTCGGCAGCTCTTCCAGGACAACGTCGACGGCCGCGTCACCAGCCTCAACAACGAGCTCCGCAACACCGTCCAGGGCGACACCTCTATCAGCACCTACTGCCAGCACCTTCGTGCTATCGCCGACGAGCTTCGTGAACTCGGCGATCCCGTGTCCGATCGGCAGCTCATCAACATCCTCGTCGCCGGTCTCAACAATGACTTCGACAAGCAGGCGTCCTTCATTCCCATGATGCGCCCACGCCCCACCTTCGCCGAGGTCCGCTCCCTGCTGCAACACGCCGACACCACCCAAACTCGCAAGGCGGCCCGTCCTCAGGCCTTCGTTGCCGCTCCTCGCCCGCCACCTCAACCTCCTGCGCCAGTACCACCACCTCCCGCGCATGCGCCGCAGCCCCCTCCTGGGTGGCGCCCAAGTCCCAACTACAGGGGCAAAAACCCCGTCAGGCGTCCTCCACGCCCGCCCCCGCCTTCTGCGCCCGTCTACAGCACGCCGCCAGCGCCCGGCTACAACGCCCTGATGACCCACAAGTATAGGGGATCGCAACAGTCTTCGAGGGAAGTAAAACCCAATTTATTGATTCGACACAAGGGGAGACAAAGAACACTTGGAAGCCTTAACAACGGAGTTGTCAATTCAGTTGCACCTGGAAACAGACTTGCTCGCAAGAGTTTATCAGTAGTAACAGTTTTATAGCAGTAGCAGTAGTGAAATAACAGCAGCAGAGTAACAGAGACAGCAGTAGTGATTATAGTAAACAGCAAGATTAAAATACTGTAGGCACGGGGACTGATGACGGGCGTTGCATGGATGAGAGAAACTCATGTAACAATCATAGCAGGGCATTTGCAGATAATAATAAAACGGTGTCCAAGTACAAAGCAATCAATAGGCATGTGTTCCATATATAGTCGTGCGTGCTCGCAATGAGAAACTTGCACAACATCTTTTGTCCTACCAGCCGGTGGCAGCCGGGCCTCAAGGGAAACTACTGGATATTAAGGTACTCCTTTTAATAGAGTACCGGAGCAAAGCATTAACACTCCGTGAACACATGTGATCCTCACATCGCTACCATTCCCTCCGGTTGTCCCGATTTCTGTCACTTCGGGGCCATCGATTCCGGACAGCGACATGTGTATACAACTTATAGGTAAGACCATAAACAATGATTATCTTGATGAAGCAATAACATGTTCAGATCTGAGATCATGGCACTCGGGCCCTAGTGACAAGCATTAAGCATAACAAGTTGCAACAATATCATCAAAGTACCAATAACGGACACTAGGCACTATGCCCTAACAATCTTATGCTATTACATGACCAATCTCATCCAATCCCTACCATCCCCTTCGGCCTACAGCGGGGGAATTACTCACACATGGATGGGGGAAACATGGCTGGTTGATGTAGAGGCGTTGGCGGTGATGGCGGTGATGATCTCCTCCAATTCCCCGTCCCGGCGGAGTGCCAGAACGGAGACTTCTGGCTCCCGCGACGGAGTTTCGCGATGTGGCGGCGTTCTGGAGGGTTTCTGGCGACTTCGACTTCTCCTCTGGTGTTTTTAGGTCGAGGCCGATAAATAGTCCGAAGGAGGGCGTCGGAGGCCGGCCGAGGGGGCCACACCACAGGGCCGCGCGGGCCCCCCCTGGGCCGCGCCGCCCTATGGTGTGGGGCCCTCGGGCCTCCACTTCAATTGCCCTTCTGGCTCCGTTAGTTTCCTGGGAAAATAGGGCCTTCTGCATAAATTCCGAGGTTTTTCCCGAAAGTTGGATTTCTGCACAAAAACGAGACACCAGAGCAGTTCTGCTGAAAACAGCGTTAGTCTGTGTTAGTTGTATCCAAAATACACAAATTAGAGGCAAAACAATAGCAAAAGTGTTCGGGAAAGTAGATACGTTTTGGACGTATCAACTCCCCCCAAGCTTAGCTTATTTCTTGTCCTCAAACAATTCAGTTAACAACTGAGCGATAAAAGAACTTTCACGAACACATTTGCTCATATGATGTATATATTCTCATGCAATAGCTAATACTTAAGCAGTTCATAATGAGATACATGCAAATAAGATCATCTAACAGCTATGTCAATCATGGAGAGGTACCAACAATTAATAAGAAGCATCATGAATCATGTATATAAGCAAGATTGCAATGTCCATAAGAGAGTATGATAAAGTGGTATCTCGCTTGCCTGTATTTGATTGGCAAAACATAAATGCCCGGGCACCTCTGGAGTTCATAGAAAGACTAGAAGTAGTGATTGTCAAAAGATAAATGCATCAAAGTTATACCACAATCAATCATATTTTGAGACAAGCATATTGTACTAAGAATGACAGTTGTGCTCTCAAGATAGTGCTCAAAGAAATAATGGAGACACAACATAAAAGTAAAAGATTGACCCTTCGCAGAGGGAAGCAGGGATTAACATGCGCTAGAGCTTTTCATTTTTATAAAGACAGGAGTAAAATTATTTTGAGAGGTGTTTGTTGTTGTCAACGAATGGTAATGGGTACACTAACTACCTTGCCAACCGGACTTTCAAGAGCGGCTCCCATGAATTATTGCATATTTATTTGGCACTCCTTCCAACCTTTCTTTCACAAACCATGGCTAACCGAATCCTCGGGTGCCTGCCAACAATCTCATACCATGAAGGAGTGCCCTTTTATTTTAGTTTTATTATGATGATGACACTCCCCCCAACCTTTGCTTACACAAGCCATGGCTAACCGAATCCTTCGGGTGCCGTCCAACAATCACAAACCATGGAGGAGTGTCTATTTAAGTTAATTAATTTGGGGACGGGAATCCCATTGCCGGCTCTTTTTGCAAAATTATTGGATAAGCGGATGTGCCACTAGTCCATATGAGAGTCCGTCAAAAGTAAATGACAAGGTTGAAAGCTAAACACCACATACTTCCTCATGAGCTATGAAACATAAACACAAATTGAGAAGCATTTTGAAGGTTTTAAAGGTAGCGCACGAGAATTTACTTGGAATGGTTTGAAATGCCATGCATAGGTATTTATGGTGGACACTCTGGAATAACTTGGTTTTCATGTGTTTGGAAGCACGAGCAGCGTTCCCGCTCAGTACAAGTGAAGGCTAGCAATAGACTAGGGAGCGACAAATCAAGAGAGCGATATTGTCATAATCATGCTTGCGGCAAAATAAATTAACGGAGGCATAAAAGTGATACAAGAACTCTGAAGCAATATAGATCATCGAGGCTTAATTGACTTTTGTTCAGTCATATGCATGCGTGAGCATGTGCCAAGTCGATATAAATGAATTATTCAGAGGAGGATACCACAATGCCATACTTACTTATGAATAAAACAATGCAAACAAACATACATGACATGCTACTCATATTAATAGATTGGAGCTAAACATGAGAGATCATAAACTACTAGACTTTCTCAAATAACATATACCTCACATGAACCAACTAAGCATGCTCACATGGATGAGTATATGTACAAAAATGAAAACAAATAGAGTTCATACCAGCCTCTCACCACAATCAGGTTGTCGTAGATCGTCATTATTGCCTTTTCACTTGTGCAGCTTGGATAATATGAAATGAAAACCACGCTCCAGCCACCGAAGACCATTGAACTCATAAAGAACTTTACAAACCAGAGAAGAACAGCAAATATTTTTGGTGTTTTCAAATTGCAAATAAGAACAAGAGGAAACAAACAAACAAAGCAAAATCTTTTTGGGTTTTCTTATAGCAAATTAGCAATAGCAAATAAAGTGAAACAAATGCAAGAAACCAAAGCAAACAAATGGTGAAGAGAAACAACAGAAATATTTTTGGTCTTTTTGTGTTTTGGGAAGGAAAACAAAGCAAAACAAGAAATAGCAAACTAAAAGAAACACAGAAAAGCGAGATGGCAGAAATCTGCCAAAACCTGACAGCAGTACAGAAATCGATTTTTACAAAAATCTTACGTTGCTCAGATCGAAAAATGTTCAACTAATGAAAGTTAGATAACAACCTGGGGAACCTGCACAAAAATTGGCAGCTCAAAATGATGCTCTGGCTATTTTTGAGAATTTTTACGGTAACGTTCCAGAATCTGTTTTCAGGCAGCACTTCCCCAAATATTATCTTCCTCTCATTAGAAAACCACTCAAACGAACAAAACAAGTATGTGCAAGTATCCAGCAACCATAATATGCAAAGAATGAGTGATGCCGGTATACCTCCCCCCAAGCTTAGGCTTTTGACTCTTCTTGATCATATATCATCCTCCTCTCTTGACCCTTGAAAACTTCCTTCACAACAAACTTCTCATAAACTTCATTAGAGGGGTTAGTACTCAAAAAATTTGAATCCACCTTGGTCCTGTAGTGGCACATTGCAAAAACTCAATAAAACATTAGCTACAGCTCTCTATGTCTAGAAAAGCTCGCTTAAAGTCCACAAGAGACAATGCAAAAAATAGAGGCAGAATCTGCCAAAACAGAACAGCCAGTAAAGACGAATTTTAAATAAATACTTCCATTGCTCAAATCAGAAAACTCAAAACTAATGAAAGTTGCGTACATATCTGAGGAACATGCACGTAAATTGGCATAATTTTCTGAGTTACCTACAGAGAAAACAGCCCAGATTCGTGACAGATAGAAATCTGTTTCTGCGCAGAAATCCAAATCTAGTATCAACCTTCGATTAGAGACTTCACTTGGCACAACATTGCAATAAAATAAAGATAAGGAGAGGTTGCTACAGTAAGTAAAACAAGTGGAGGAAGAAAGAGATGTTGTTTACCTCCTCTATGCATATAAAAAGTATTCGTTAACAAGGTTGATCAAGTCTTGCCACCAAATAAATTTTACATAGCATAAGAAGAAATAAACCTCAAATCAATCATGTTACCTTGAATTGTATTGATATGGATCCAATCACGAGAGTTTGATATTCTTCTTTAGGCTCATATATAGGACAATCAATAGTTCCCACTTTGATAGTTCTCACATTAGAAATAGTATTAACTCCACACGCTTTCTCAATCCTCTTGGGAAAATAAACGGTATGCTCCCTATCATCAACATTGAAAGTAACCTTTCCTTTGTTGCAATCAATAACAGCCCCTGCGGTGTTAAGAAAAGGTCTCCCAAGAATAATAGACATATTATCATCTCAATCATAGACGAAGGGGGAATTATCTCACATATATCTTCAATAGGAGGTAGATTCTTCACATCTTCAGATTTAATACCTTTCTCCTTAAGAGACTTCTTGGCTTCCCTCATATCTTCATCATTCAATTTAATTAAACCCCTCTTCTTCAATATTGGAGTTGGAGTCGGTTCAGGCGTAGTCCAATCATCATGATTCCGGCTTATTTTAGCCAATAATTCTTCAGCGTCGTCTGGAGTTCTTTTCCTGAAAACACAACCAGCACAACTATCCAGGTATGCCCTAGACTCAATGGTTAGTCCACTATAAAATATATCAAGTAAATCATGCTTTTCCAGATCATGCTCAGGCCGAGCTCTAATAAGAGAGCAGAATCTCGACCAAGCCTCAGGCAATTTCTCTTCATCTCCCTGATTAAAATTATAAATTCTCTGCAAAGCAATATGTTGAGCACTAGCAGGAAAGTATTTGCGGAAGAAAACATCAAGCAATTCTTTCGGACTTTTAATAGAATTAGGTGGCAAATTATTATACCAAGTTTTAGCGTCATCCTTTAATGAGAATGGAAATATTTTAGCAACAAAATAAGTACGCATCTTAACATCATCAGAAAACAAGCTACTAAGAGTAGATAACTCAGTCATGTGTTCAACAGCACTTTCTTTTTCAGTACCACAAAAGGGTGTTTTCTCAACAATAGCTATATGAGATAGATCAAGAGAAAAATCATAATCTTTATCCCTAATGTTTATAGGAGATGTGGCAAACTTAGGATCAGGAGACAGTTTATATCTAACAGCATGTTCTGCAAGCAGCTTTTTAATTTTTCTTGCATCTGTAGTAGCATTGCATTTTTCAATAAAATCATCATTAAGCTCCACATAATCTTCCTCAGGATCATCACTAAAATAACCAAGTTCAGGTGAACTAACAGGTGTAGTAGCATTAGGAGTTTCAGTATTTTCAATTTGTCTAGACCTAGCAATTGTAGCATCTAGAATATATCCCAATGAACCACTATCATCAAGCACAGCAGAAATATTATCAACATTATGAGAGTGTTCAGATTCAGCAGATGTACCCACATGCGAAGCATGTGGCAGTGAAACAAGTTTATCAATCACAGATGGTGAATCAAGTGCAGCGGAGGTATTCAGAATTGTACCTTTTCTTGTAGTGGATGGTAATATGGCGATCTTAGTATCGCGAGGTTTACCCATGATGGAGAATTTGCAGCGAACAATATTAATCCAAGTGAACTTCCAAATAAAGCTATGCTCCCCGGCAACGGCGCCAGAAAATAGTCTTGATGACCCACAAGTATAGGGGATCGCAACAGTCTTCGAGGGAAGTAAAACCCAATTTATTGATTCGACACAAGGGGAGACAAAGAACACTTGGAAGCCTTAACAACGGAGTTGTCAATTCAGTTGCACTGGAAACAGACTTGCTCGCAAGAGTTTATCGATAGTAACAGTTTATAAGCGATAGCGATAGTGAAATAACAAAGGAGTAACGAGACAGCAGTAGTGATTATAGTAAACAGCAAGATTAAAATACTGTAGGCACGGGGACGGATGACGGGCGTTGCATGGATGAGAGAAACTCATGTAACAATCATAGCAGGGCATTTGCAGATAATAATAAAACGGTGTCCAAGTACAAAGCAATCAATAGGCATGTGTTCCATATATAGTCGTGCGTGCTCGCAATGAGAAACTTGCACAACATCTTTTGTCCTACCAGCCGGTGGCAGCCGGGCCTCAAGGGAAACTACTGGATATTAAGGTACTCCTTTTAATAGAGTACCGGAGCAAAGCATTAACACTCCGTGAACACATGTGATCCTCACATCGCTACCATTCCCTCCGGTTGTCCCGATTTCTGTCACTTCGGGGCCATCGGTTCCGGACAGCGACATGTGTATACAACTTATAGGTAAGACCATAAACAATGATTATCTTGATGAAGCAATAACATGTTCAGATCTGAGATCATGGCACTCGGGCCCTAGTGACAAGCATTAAGCATAACAAGTTGCAACAATATCATCAAAGTACCAATAACGGACACTAGGCACTATGCCCTAACAATCTTATGCTATTACATGACCAATCTCATCCAATCCCTACCATCCCCTTCGGCCTACAGCGGGGGAATTACTCACACATGGATGGGGGAAACATGGCTGGTTGATGTAGAGGCGTTGGCGGTGATGGCGGTGATGATCTCCTCCAATTCCCCGTCCCGGCGGAGTGCCAGAACGGAGACTTCTGGCTCCCGCGACGGAGTTTCGCGATGTGGCGGCGTTCTGGAGGGTTTCTGGCGACTTCGACTTCTCCTCTGGTGTTTTTAGGTCGAGGCCGATAAATAGTCCGAAGGAGGGCGTCGGAGGCCGGCCGAGGGGGCCACACCACAGGGCCGCGCGGGCCCCCCCTGGGCCGCGCCGCCCTATGGTGTGGGGCCCTCGGGCCTCCACTTCAATTGCCCTTCTGGCTCCGTTAGTTTCCTGGGAAAATAGGGCCTTCTGCATAAATTCCGAGGTTTTTCCCGAAAGTTGGATTTCTGCACAAAAACGAGACACCAGAGCAGTTCTGCTGAAAACAGCGTTAGTCCGTGTTAGTTGTATCCAAAATACACAAATTAGAGGCAAAACAATAGCAAAAGTGTTCGGGAAAGTAGATACGTTTTGGACGTATCACGCCCCACCTCCCCCGGCTCCTTCAGGGTGGCGTCCCACGCAGGATCCATGGACAGGCATGGTCCAAGCCTGGTCGATGCCATGGACAGCTCCCGCCTCGGCTGGCACTCCGCCGGCATACTTGGGCGGCTGGACACCCGGCATGCGCCCTCACACCGGCTCTCCAGGGCTGCTCACACCACGGCCTCCTCCGCAGGCGTACTATGCTGCTCCGCCACCCATGTACGGTGCGCCCTCATCGCCACTCTATGCCACTCCGTATGGTGCCGAACCGCCCTCCCCCTACACCAACCCGGGAGGCGGCCTCGCCCCGTACCAGCTGCCAACCATGCCCCTCGCGTCATCGTCGTCGACTGCACCACCTCTCCTCCCTACTCCAACGCCAACCTGGGATCAAGCCGCCTTTCTACAGGCCATGAACAATTTTGCTGCTCAAGGCAACTCAGGTACGGACTGGATTTTCGACTCTGGTGCATCTAGTCACATGTTTTCATCACATAATATGCTGTCAAATTGTACTTCGACACCTTTTTCATCCATTACATTAGGCGATGGTTCCACTATTCCAATTTATTGTGTCGGTCACACAACTATTCCATCACCCACCAAACCACTCCTTCTCCACGATGTCCTAGTAGCACCAGCTCTCATCAAAAACCTAATCTCCATTCGACAATTCACTCGTGATAATCTTGTCTCCGTTGAATTTGACTATTTTGGTTTATCTGTGAAGGACTACCTGACCAAGGCGGAGATCGCTCGATTCAATAGTTCCGGAGACCTCTACACCATTCATGGCACCTCCACCGTCGCCCAGCCCTCCTCCATGCTCGCCTCGGTGGAGCTTTGGCACCAGCGTTTAGGACATCCCAACACCGCCACCATGTCATCGCTCCTTAGTGATTTTTCTATCCCATGTAATAAAGACACTCATGAGCCTTCAACTTGTGAATCGTGTCAACAAGGCAAACATGTCCGCCTCCCCTTTAGCTCCTCCACCTCCTTTAGTACTTTCCCTTTCGAATTGCTACATTGTGATATTTGGACATCCCCACATAAAAGTATTTCAGGTTTTAAGTATTATCTCGTTATTTTAGATGACTTCACTCATTATACATGGACCTTTCCTCTCCGAAATAAATCTGATGTTCACACTCTTTTTCTAAATTTTCAACGATATGTAACCACACACTTCTTCCTCCCCATCCGTTTCATCCAATGTGACAATGGCCGTGAATTTAATAACTTTAGCAATAGAGAATTCTTTCTTAATCACGCCATTCTTTTGCGTTTTTCATGTCCATATACTTCTCCCCAAAACGGAAAAGCTGAACGGTCCCTTCGCACTATCAATGACATTATCCGCACTCTTCTCATACACTCCTCCCTACCACCACAATTTTGGGCTGAAGCACTTCGAACAGCCACCTATCTTTTAAACATACGACCCTCCAAAGCCAATCCAAACACTACACCATTCTTCTCCCTTTTTCTCTCTCACCCAAACTACTATGACCTTCGAGTCTTCGGCTGTCTATGCTATCCCAACTCCTACGCCACTTCTCCACATAAATTAGCTCCTCGCTCTGTGGCCTGCGTTTTCCTTGGTTACTCCGATGAACACAAAGGTTATCGATGTCTAGATATGCTTTCGGGGCAAATCCACATCTCTCGTCACGTCACCTTCGTAGAACACGTTTTCCCCTATGCTACTCGCACACAACCTACTTCCCTCACACCAAATCCACCATCTCATCGTCCCACCTTAACACCGCTTCACCTCACATCTCTTCCAAACCCTGCCCCGGCAGCTCCTCCTCCCACAACCCCTGCCCCGGCAGGCACCTCACCTCCTCCTCTTTCACCGCCATACCCACCCTCCCCTCCTACGCCCGCCATCTCCGCTGCGCCGGGCACCTCCGCTACACCACCCACTGATATACAACACACACAGCCCCCTCCGCCTCACGCCGTTCCTACAACTCAACCCCAAAACGCCCACGGTATGCGCACGCGTGCCAAATCAGGTTTCCGTCTACCTCAAACCCGTCTTAACCTCTCCGCCACCATCTCTATCTCTCCAATTCCTAAAACTTACAAATCTGCCCTATTAGATCCCAATTGGAAAGCAGCCATGCTCGACGAGTTTAATGCTCTTCTTCAAAATGACACATGGCAACTAATTCCTCCTCCCAAAGGTGCAAACATTGTTTCTGGCAAGTGGGTTTTTCGCCAAAAGTTTCACTCTGACGGTTCTCGCTCTCGCTATAAAGCACGTTGGGTCTGTCGTGGTTTTTCACAACAACATGGCATTGACTACGATGAAGCCTTCTCTCCCGTTGTCAAACCAAGCACAATTCGAACCGTTCTTAGCATCGCCATCTCCTCATCATGGCCTGTTCATCAACTCGATGTCAAAAATGCCTTTCTCAATGGTCATCTAAATGAAACTGTCTACTGTCAACAACCTTCAGGTTTCGAAGATTCCACTTATCCCTCTCATGTCTGTCTCTTAAAGAAATCCTTATATGGTCTTAAACAAGCTCCTCGCGCCTGGTTTCATCGTTTCTCCACCTTTATTCAAACTATAGGCTTTTCTCCATCTCATTCCGACTCCTCTCTCTTTGTCTTTCATACTGACACTCATACCGCCTACTTGCTTCTCTATGTAGACGACATTGTTCTCACTGCCTCTACGCAAACTTTCCTTGATCATCTCATCTCCCTTCTTAGCACCGAATTTTCTATGACTGACCTAGGTCTTCTTCATCATTTTTTGGGTATTGCTGTCACTAGAGATTCTCACGGCCTCTTTCTCTCTCAGCGTCAGTATGTTCTTGATCTCCTCACACGTGCTGGTATGCTCGATTGTCAGCCCTCTCGCACTCCAGTAGACACTACTTTCAAACTCTCTTCCACGGGTGATCCTTTTTCTGACCCTTCACTTTACCGTAGCCTCACTGGTGCACTTCAATATCTCACTATCACTCGTCCTGAAATTTCCTTTGCCGTCCAACAAGCCTGCTTGTTCATGCATGATCCTCGCATTCCACACTTTAATCATGTCAAACGCATTTTGCGATATCTCAAAGGTACCCTCGACCATGGTCTCCACATAAACTCTTCCTCCCCTACTACTTTGACAGCATATTCTGATGCAGACTGGGCTGGTTGTCCGGACACTCGTAGGTCCACGTCTGGATACTGTGTTTTTCTTGGTAACAACTTGGTTTCTTGGTCTTCGAAACGGCAGGTTACAGTTTCGCGTTCGTCAGCAGAAGCAGAGTACCGTGCAGTTGCACATGCTGTCGCTGAGACGGTATGGTTGCGTCAGTTGTTATCGGAGCTTCACAGGCCCATTCACCAGGCGACCATTGTTTATTGTGACAATATTTCAGCAGTCTACATGGCAGGCAATCCTGTCCAGCATCGGCGCACCAAGCATATAGAGATTGACATTCACTTTGTACGGGAAAAGGTGGCTCTGGGACAAGTTCGAGTGCTGCATGTTCCCTCCTCCGCTCAGTTCGCGGACATCTTCACCAAAGGACTACCGACTACACCTTTTGTTGATATTCGTTTCAGTCTCAACGTTGTTGAACCCCACGTTGATACTGCGGGGGGATGTTAGATTATATGTCGGTTTAGTTTTGCTTGTGTCTCAAGCTAGGGTTAGCCGCTTTGGCCCCTATATATTCTCTGTAAAACCAAACGTATGAATCATCAATTATGTGACAAATCATATTCTTTCACTTATTATTATCAACTGGTATGTCAGTTGCCATCTACATGTGGATTCCACCTAAATTCGTCCGGTTCGAGCAATAGTTGTATATCTCCCAGCCAGTGAATTAGGGAATTCCATGCCAATAGCCTTTGCCCAAGCAAGACCCGTCTGAACATCATATTTGGAGATCCAACAGAATGGACAGAGAGCGGATGGGAGGCACACAAATTGAAACATGGCTAGAATAAAATAGGTAGCTTCTTCTATCCTTTTCAGTGCATGTGGACTTCCGTTCCAAATTAGCTAACTCAGATTTCTCAATATATTATATTTTGATGTATAGAGATACATGAGAAATTTAGGACGGAGAAAGTAGAAGCACATATGCTTGTCATCTTGACTGCAGCCTGCGTGCTACAGTGGCCATCGACCGTAGGTGTCGCTTGCACCGCAGAAAAATGTAACACCTGAATATCGCTTTATTTATATCTGCGTACTTGCAGATCGAGAGCACCATAATATATATTTGGCAGTGCATCAATACTAAGATTTAAAATAATGTGTTATAAAAGAAATAGTGGCGGCCTCTTCTAAATGCTATACACGCTATATCATGCTAATAGCATGCTATATTTTAAGTACTGTTAAAAATATCAGTTGTAGCCCAAAAATAAATTATTTTCAGCAAGAATAAAGGATATAGTCAAAAGATGCCTTCCCCCAGTTGTCTAGAAGCCTAACATAAAATCTTACGTAGCAACATATCATAATCTAATTATTAAAATTTATTAGCATTAACGATATCATATTCTAATTAATAATATGTGAATCAATAAATTGCAATTTCTTACTCTTCTTCGTAAGAAGGAAAACTTGTGATTTGGACCAATGGGAAGTAAAAAATAGCGTGCCAACACATTTTAGGGCGATGTAGCATGCTATGTCACCAACATAGCATGCAAAATTAATATTTAGCGTGAGATCTCTATATATGCTATAGCACGCTATTAACACACAATTAGCATGCTATTTTAAAACTTGATCAATATTTGAAGTCTCCCTAGCCTGTGTTACTCCATGCATACATGAATGTTGAAACATAGATAGAGCTCTATACATTAGTATGGCACAATAACGTCATGTCAACACTTTCAAATATAATTTTTTTTTGTAGAGAGAGCATATACGTCCGGGACCCGAATTGAATTTCCGAGAAATGGGTTTGTTACTGGCACAAGACATTCCGTGCACAGCCCGTACTTTCTATCTTCTGTAGTTTATACGTTGTGTGTCAATTTGATATTTAGATTCCCCAGGTGCCACCTACTAGATCAGATTTAAAATATCCGTAACTTATGAATCACAATTTTAATTTTTGAATCGTTTAAATAGTTGAATATAAATACACTGTCTAGTTTATTTCTATCAGTTTGTACTTTTGGTTCAATTGACTAGTGCAACAATCTTTCATGGTATCAGAGCCAAGATGACTCAAGTTTAAGACCATGCTCGCGTAGTATTAAAATAAAAGAAAAAAGATTATGCACTCCGCACTGAACCCATGCTATGAACTAAAATAGCCTTGACGTGAGGGCAGTATTGGATATAAATACACTTCCTATTCTATTTCCATCAGTTCAAACTTTTGGTTCAATTGGCTAGTGCAACAATCTTTCATAAATATTTGATTTTCCATTGAAAGAAGCTACAAAACATATAATATTTACTATATTTTGTTTTACTTTTTAAACTGAATTTTAAGCACAATAAAGCTTAGTTAAACTTGATGATATTTTTCTTTGAAACAATTTGGTTACTCTCTGTATCAAACTCGGTTCATTAGTCTTTTGAAATATTTGGAAATGTTTTAGAATACAATTTGGAAAAAAATTGTATCAAGTTTTTATCGAGTTTCATTATCTATCATCATATTTTATTGTATTTCAGAATTAAAATTTTGAATTTTGTGAAAAAAACTTTTTTAGGCATGTTTAAATGATACGTCGAAAGAAATATACATATTTAAGCAGAATGTTAATCTGAGATATATTTCAATACATATGGTTCTTTCAAGTTCAACACTAGAAATTAAATCCATGTATTGGTACTAGTGTTGGGTAAGCTACATGCTAAGAGCATCTCTAGCCGCGTCCCCCAAAGCAATTTGGGGCGCGCCGGAACAAAAAACCTTTCCAGCCGCGCCTCCCAACTGAATTTTGTCTGGCGCATCCCGATACGGTGTTCGGCGCCCCGAGCCCGTCCCCGTCCCACAGGGGACGCACCGGGAACGCCAGACACAACGAACAGCGAGACGAACCGACGCGGGCTCGGCGCGTCAGCGGCTCAGTGAAAAATCGTCTCCCACTCCCGCCAAATCCCGCCCCTCCCACCATATCGCGCCTATCCCGCCGCACATTTTTGGCCTCCCAACACATATCCCGCCGCCGATTCATTTCTCCTATCCCGCCGATTTGTTTCTCCCTCCCGCCGTCCACCTGCCGCCGCTACCGGCCCTCTCCCCATTCCATGACGCCGCCGGTAGCCCCCAAGAAGATGGCCAAGAAAGCGGCCAAGAAGCCGCCGGGCAATGCGACGAAAGGGACGAAAATGGCGGCGGCCGACGCTGCGGCAGATGCGGTGGCCCAGGAAGCGGCAGCGGTAGCAACCGCGGCGCAAGAGCCGGCTGACGCTTCTTCGACTGCTACACCATCGTCGGCCTACGCGACGGCGGCGGATCAGACGGAGCATGCACATCACCAGGCAAATCGCGATGAGGTCATCGTGATCGACGGGCCTGCGTCGACTCGGGATACGTTGCCGTCGACCAACCCCTTCTTCTAATTTAGCATGCACTATGGTCTGTAATATGATCGCGCGCCTAGTACTTTGATCGCCGCGACGATTCAACAGGAACGATCTCTTTTGAATACAACAATTTAAATTCCTGATTGGGGGCGGCGTTTGGGGGACGCGGCTGGGGAGCGACGGTCCCCAAAGGCGGCACGAACAAAACACGTCCCCCAAACGCTCAATCCGGCGCGGTTTGGGGGACGCTTTGGGGGACGCGGCTGGAGATGCTCTAAGATTACTTTGATATGTGAATCTCAAAGCAAACATAATTAAATGAGTGACACATACGTGCACATCATGTCCCATGTACGGGGCATATGCTGCTCTCATCTTAGCTTGTGCATTAGAGGATTCGTGAAAAGGTCATTTTTTTTTTTGAACAGGAGAGGTCCCGAAGGACCTAGAGCTTCATTATCAGCGGTGGAGTATGGAGACGGGAGCTAACTCCAACGATGCTGATGAGCCTCCGTCTAGATGATTGGAGGTTGAAGAAGTCCTACAGACGATGAGCAATCGCCGTCTCAGGATGGAGGGGCCGCCCTACGGCCAAGAAAGACGGCGACAGAGGCGCCATAGAAATCCTCCAAGGGTGGAGGGGCCGCCCTTCGGCCATCAGATACGACGACAGCAGCGCCGTGAGAAACCTCCGACGAGAAGCCTGCAAACTTCCCTGTTGCGGACGCAGCGGGCAGACACGAACTGCGCACGCCTCAACCTCTCCTCCGCCACCACCACGATGACGAGAGAGGAGGGAGCCACCGCTGCATCGGCTGCCGCCAGATCCACCCGACCTCCACACCGTCGATGCCGAAGACGTAGCCCGGTAGAGCTTCTCCCCCTCGCCTCCACGGCCGTCCAGGAGAAGCTCCACTGAACCGCTGTCCTCAACCCAGCGCCCCTCCTCCTCGCCGCCACGGCCGGCCAGGAGGAGCTCCACGTCGAGGATCTCGAGCACCTTGATGCAGTAGACGACCAAAACTTTATTGAAGGAGACTGTGGTCTCCTTCTCCGCCGCCAGCTCCGACCAGAGGAGCGGAAGCAGCAGAGAGAGAAACACTAGGAAGCTCCGGATCTGGCCGGCATAGACCCAAGCTCTGCTCCAACTACACCGGGCATAGAGCCCAAAACTAGACTAACCCTAGACCTATCTACTCCGGTGCCGTCTCCTCTCCATCTCCGGCCGTCTATTCCGGCGGAGAGGAGGAGGGAGAGGCCCGGTGAGGAGGAGAAAAGGGGCAGGTACTGTAGAGGGTCGAGAGCGGTGGAGGGGAAAATGAGAGCCTCAGTTGACTTTCTGAAGACGTCATTGGATGCTCCCTAAAGGCACAAGGTTGACTCTACAAAATAGTAATTGATGTTTTTCAATCTGAAAAGGAATTGATGTTTTGTCCCGGTATCAAGTACGTACTCTAAAGGTATTTTGACAACTAATCCCACTAAAAATTTATTTTATGAATTTTAGGACAAAATTTGATCTAAAAAAGTAAACTATAAATCACAAGTGAAGTCCAGATATGAACTTTGTCGGATCGAGATGGCAAGACTCGTCCACACAAATCCATATGTGCTCTGCCTTAATATTTGGTGGACATCCTTGCAGAGCTTTACAAATTATTAAGTAATTCATCATGATTCCTAGTAAAGTACCGCTACATTATAAATCATTTCAGGAAAAATATTAGTAGACCTTTTGTTTTGTCCCGGTAACAAGTACGTACTCTAAAGGTATTTTGACAACTAATCCCACTAAAAATTTATTTTATGAATTTTAGGACAAAATTTGATCTAAAAAAGTAAACTATAAATCACAAGTGAAGTCCAGATATGAATTGATCGAGATGGCAAGACTCGTCCACACAAATCCATGTGCTCTGCCTTAACATTTGGTGGACATCCTTGCAGAGCTTTACAAATTATTAAGTAATTCATCATGATTCCTAGTAAAGTACCGCTACATTATAAATCATTTCAGGAAAAATATTAGTAGACCTTTTACTCTAATATGCAAAAAAAAAGTTTGATTTTTGAGCAACAATTATTCCTCTTGTTTTTTATTGCCCTGGATTCTGGGTTTGGTGAAATTCAAAAACAAAAGTTTGACTAAACGTAGAGGGAAAAGAACAATATCGATAATACCAAATTCTTATAATATGAAAACAAATGTTGATATTTTTCCGATATATTTGTTGAAATGGTGCATAGTTTGACTTTGAAAAAACAACGTATGGTAATTATAAACTGGAAGAGTAAGTTTTTTGGCATTCTAACATTCATGGAAATCTTAGAGTAAAATATATTAGTATTGGAAGATCATGTAGTACCAATTTTAAGATTTTGTTTCAGAAATTAGAAGCCCTCATATAATAGATGTTTGGCCTACCCTTCAGTTACTTTTAGAGAAGATATTTTTTTGCTGACCAAGTTTCTATCATCTAAAAGTTATGAAAATTGGCGGAGGCCTTCTACTAGAAATGAGAAGACCACACACACTAGTAGAAAAACGGTCATCTATACCGGTTCCAGAGGGCCATTCGTACCGGTTTTGCAACCGGTACAAATTATTCGGCACTAAAGCCCCCCCCCCTTTCGTACCGGTTGCTTACGAACCGGTATAAAACGGGCCTCCACGTGGGCCACCAGGAGAGCTCAGGGCTGAGGATCTTTGGTACCGGTTGGTAATACGAACCGGTACCAAAGGTTCCCCCCGCGGCAGGGAATTTTCCCAAATCTCTGCCGCGGCAGAGAATTGGCTTTTTAGGGTTTTGGAGAGGTTTAGGGATATCGGTTTGATTCATATCGCGTCGATGCACCAGAAACGCGTTTGGGTTTAGGTAGTACATGAAGATCAAGATGATGCATAGCAAGTTGGTGCATATAATATAACACACATGTTATTGCATGAGATCGCAAATTAAGTAGCACTATGCATGAAGATCGATCTTCATGCATAGTGGTGCTCTCCGAGGCGTACTCTATATATGTCTATTACATGTAGCATAGTGGTACTCTTCGAGTCAACGATATATGTAACATGTACATCTTCATTCATTGTGGTGCTCTGCGAGTGGTGGTATGACGTCCCGAAGGAAAAATCCCGCCAATTCCTCGCCTATTGCTATGAAGCGGTCATCGATTGAGAGCTTGTTCCGCTTTCTTGCCAACTATAAAAGAATAAGATACAAATGAATACATGAAACAACTATTACTGAAACTCGGCACAACTTATGATAACAAAACAAATTTGTGAAGATTGTTTTTGTACCTCTTTATTTCTCTCATTATTCGTTCTCTCGTTGACAATTCTGCGGATGAACTCGCAAACGAAGAATCCACAGAGATCGGTCCCCGGAGGTTGTTGCGGGCATTTCTTTACAAGAATATAATTCAATCAAACAATAGTCAAGTATGATAATTGAAAGGTGTGTGGACCTAGGTAGTACTACTTACTTTCGCACGCCATCGCAGCTTCGGTGGCCATTCACGGGACGTATCTTCCTTGATGAAAGTTTGCCATACGCTGCTCGACAAAAGAAAATGCATAAAAGAGTCATCAATTAGTTCAAAGCAGGAAATTAACGAAACAAACCGATAAGAATTCAAATTACCTTCTGAGCATTAAAAAACAAGACACGTATAGATCCTTTTCTTTGGTTAGTGAGTCCAAGACTTCAACTTCTCCAATTTCCAAATTGATGACGAGAAGAATAAAGTGAAACCTACGCACGTTTCAATATGTAGTCATTAGTTAAAATTTTGACATACGGTGAGCAAAATATAATGTGTTATAAGACGGTAAGACTCACTCGAAGTTGTAAGGCCAAAGTATTAGCTTTTTGTCACGTTGTCGCTTCAAAAACCTTAGCAAAGTCTGCGGTGTATCCTTGTTATAGAGGGGATCATCTATGGTTTTGACATGCATTGTGTTCGGGTCAATGAACCCAATGTCTGTGATATCGTCCCTTTTGCATTCGAGCATCTTCGATCTGCATAATATAGCGCACAAAAGATTATAATCTGCAGACAATGAACGACTTCTCAAATTAAATAAATAAATCACTTACAGACAATAGCAACAGATGATTGATTTGTCGAGGGCCCGGAGATTGTATAACTGAAAGAGTTCGGCGAAGTCAACGTTCACACAGTACTCCTGGAAGTAGTGCTCTTCCCTAACTCGCACCATGATAGTCTCGATCCCTTCCTTTGAGGCCTTAAGGTACCACGAATGCAAGTTACGCATACATGTTGGTACCTTCCTGAGATTCTCGACCAAATCTTTCCCTTGAACAAACTGATATGCTCGTTCAGCTAAGGCGTAATCAGTTGCGTCTTGTCGAGAACTTTGAACGGTCTTCCCGTCAAACACCTTGAGAGGGGCGACCGATTGAACGGGTTGTTGTCCGAGCTGGTAGACACCTTGTATCCCTTTTATCTCCCTGATACCCGATTTAACGGGTTTTGTCGCCTCGATCATCTTTTCATACGACCTTTCAATAGAACGCGCATAGTCGGATGGCGGCGATGGTACAGTGGTCATATAGATTGTCAACGGTACGCACAACTTTCTCCCGATCTAGTGTCTTCTCGAAAGGTATCTCTGGCACTTTCGGTGCAAAAAATTTCTTCACCTCGGCCTTAACGGCCTCCGCGTTTTCCTCCGGAGTTTTTCCCAAGGTAACTTCTCGGGAGGCGGCAGTTGTTTCTCCTTTCTAGCTTTCTACCTAGGCGGCGTACCGTTCCGCTTAACGGACGCTGTCTTACGCGGAGGATCTCGAGATGGAGGACTCACGCTGGGGTCCCTCTCTGGTAGGTGTGGACTTGGCTGCTCACCAGGACTGCCACCAGGAGGAGTCGATGGCATTTGCTGCTCATGTGTAGTTGTCGGTGGGCTTTGGAAAATGACTAAGTACTTCTTCGGGCATAGGGCGAAACCGTGCTTGACATCGCCCGGTGTCCTCTCATCTTCACCTCTAGGAATATCAAGCTCCACTTTTTCAAACCCGAAACAACTTCATCCACCCCGACACGAACACAACCAGGTGGAATGGGCATATGATGGTGCATTGCTCCATCTTCACTTGGGTACACATAGCCGACCGCCACCTTAACGAGACGCGGTCCCGATTAACATATGTAGCTCGCAATCTGTCTTCTCCGTGACATAATCCACGGGGTAGCTTCCTCCACATCCGTCAAGATGCGAGGAACCGACACCGCTTCTTCGCTGAGATGGGGCAGCATCGGCTTGTGGATCCCGTAGAAACAGCGGCTGATCGGGTGCCCTCTGATTTCTCTCAAGAGCCTCCACCCTAGATAACAACTCCGTTACAATGTCGGCGTCCTTCTTCTTCTTTCGCGAACGGCTTCTATAAGTGTCAGCGCTGTCCGGCCACGCTTCCTTCATGGTGAGACCTGGGCGAGCTCGTACCCGTCCAACATGTTCAGGGTTCCCCAGAGCGAGTGTCAGCTCGTCATTCTCTCGATCGGGAATGTACTCTCCCTTTACGACCTTTTCAATTGCATCTACAAGCTTCGGTACAATTGCCTCAATTTTTTCCTTCCATTTTCCCTTCGCAACGATCAACCCTGTCTTTGGGTCCAACCCTGCCCCATGAGCGAACAACCAGAACTTGGACCGTTCGGGCCAGTCCCATGTCTGTGGAGTGATTCCATGATCCATCAGTTTATTCTCAAACGCTGTCCACTTCGGAATGGCACTCTTGTAGCCACCTGACCCCAAATGATGCGGAAGTTTCTTCTTTGCAGCATTTTCGGTATTTTTCTTCGATCGGGACACAAACTTAGACGATTTCTTATACTCCTTAAATGCGGCCCGGTGATCTTTTATCTTCACTAGATTATCATCGAATACCGGATCTTCATTCTTATATTTGTCCCATAAATTTTCTTGAAGCTACGGAATTGTATGGCCATCTTCTTCCATGTCCATTCCTTGACTTTATCCTTCGGCCTTCCGTCATGTCTTCCGGTAGGCTGAACTTTGTCGATGGCGTTTCCCAAAGAAATTTTTTCATGCTGTCGTTGACATAAGTAGCACCACTCTCCGGGTTCTTCGGCTTATGCCACTCTTGAATGCTGATCGGTACATGGTCCCTAACAATAACTCCGGATTGACTTGTAAATTTGCGGCAAAACTCCTTGGGCTCCACTGGTTCACCATTAGCCTTGAATGCCGTGAGGGCTAACCTGCCCTCGCCCTTTAGCACCCGCGTCGGGCCTCGTTTTGTTCTAACAGACTTGCTCGATGATCCAGAAGGCTAAAAGAAAAAATTATTCGTTAATAAGTGCAATACAAATAAATGAATGCATCTAGGGATGAACACGGACTAATTGATACATAGATATACACCTCGCGGAGTTTGTGATGGACACTTCATTGTCTTTTCTAACTTGTTCAGACTCAAGTCCCTCGCCAAAATCATTCAGAAAGTCGGCGTACTCGTTGTCATCTCCATCGTCGGGTTCCGGACCACGGGCACTCTCATAGATCAATCGCTGCACCGCTTCTTCCCCCTCCTCATCTCGGACGAAGGTGCCGTCCTCCATACCTCAATGTCACTGCAAAATTAAGAAAGCAATTGTATTTCATTCATCATGTAATGATCATATAACAGATTGCTAGATGGATAACAATTGAAATGAAGAAAGCAAAAAAAAACCCTAACCCTAACACTCGGCGCTCCTCCTCTCGCTCTTCTCTCTTTTTCTCGACCCTAACCCTAACACTCGGCGCTCTTCCTCTCGCTCTTCTCTCTTTTTCTCGACCCTAACCCTAACACTCGGCGCTCTTCCTCTCGCTCTTCTCTCTTTTTCTCGACCCTAACCCTAACACTCGCCGCTCTTCCTCTCGCTCTTCTCTCTTTTTCTCGACCCTAACCCTAACACTCGGCGCTCCTCCTCTCGCTCTTCTCTCTTTTTCTCGACCCTAACCCTAACACTCGGCGCTCTTCCTCTCGCTCTTCTCTCTATTGATGCATAAAAGGGAAAGCTTCAAAGTTACCCATTGAAAACTTGATTTTTTCTCCGCCTAAAATTTTAAAATATGATTAATAATCAAAATCCCTATTTGAAATTTGAACTTCATCAAAATTGGAAAGTAACTGTGTCATTGTGTCATTCTTTCTATGCAAAATTGGAAACAAAATTCGAATGCCTGGCTCTCCTTCACGGCCGGCCCGGCGCCCTGGCACACCCTCACCGCCGTCGGCTGCTCTGGCACACGGCGCACACCGCGGGCGCCGCGCTCACGGCCATCTTCCAGGGCCGCCATCGGGCCGGACTTGTACTGCCTCGCCTCCAAGGCCGACGCCAAGGCCGTCGCCAAGGCCGTCGCCAAGACCGGGCCGGCTGCGGCTTGGCGACCGGCTGCTGCTGCTGGTCGTCGAGGTGAAGGGGCGGGGTGGCCTGGCCGGCGCCTACCCTCCGCACGGCAGCGCGGCATTTCGTCGAACATGCCGCAGGCGTGCGTGAGGGGAGGCCGGCACGAGCTCACCGCGGCGATCGTCGCGCGTGCGCGGGCTCCTCCCGGCGAGCGCGCGGCGGCTAGGGAGGCGACGTGAGGGAGGCGGGGTGAGGGAGGCAAGGCGAGGAGGGAGAGGGAGGTCCTCACCTCGGTTGCGGCGCGGGAAAGGGTGGAGCGGCGGGCGTCGATGCGCGGCGACGACGGCGACCCGGCTTTCTTCCGCGGCTTGGCGACCGGCTGCTGCTGCGGGCTACGGCGACGGCGGCGGCGCGTGGAGCTTCGGGCGATGGCGACGGCGGCGGCGCGTGGAGCTGCGGGCTACGGCGACGGCGGCGGCGCGTGGGCTCTGTGTGCGCGCGTCGGTGTGTGCTGTTTTTTTGGCCAAGGTTGGCCACGCCTAAGTGTTATACAGAGGAGTACCCTTTGGTACCGGTTGGTACCACCAACCGGTACGAAAGACCTTTCGTACCGGTTGGTGGTACCAACCGGTACCAAAGGGTTTTTTTTTTGTTTTCTTTTTTGTTTTACTGTTTTCTTTTCTTTTGCTGTTTCTTTTCTATTTCTTTTTTATTTTCTGTTTTTTCTTTCTTTTCTGTTTCTTTTTCTTTTCTCTTTGTGTTTCTTTTCTTTTCTTTTTATTTTTCTATTTCTTTTCTTTTGTATTTGTTTTCTATTTCTTTTTCTATTTCCGTTTGTTTTATTTTCTATTTCTTTTCTATATCCTTTTTTATATTTCTTTTATATTTCTTTTCTATTTATTTTGTTTTCTGTTTCTTCTTTCTTTTCTTTTCTTTTCTGTTTTTTTCTTTTCTTTTGTGTTTCTTTTCTTTTCTTTTTATTTTCTATTTCTTTTCTTTTCTATTTCTTTTCTATTTCTTTTCTATTTCTTTTTCTATTTCCGTTTGTTTTCTTTTCTATTTGTTTTCTATATCCTTTTTTATATTTTTTTTCTATTTTTTTTCTAATTCTTTTCTATATATTATCCATTTCTATTCTTTACTCTTGCCACGACGCCGTCCGCGCGGGAAACTTTCCCGCCACGTACGACGGAAAAAGGCGGGAAAGAAAGGGCGGGAATAAAATTTTATTACGATTGAACTCGAATTAAAAGTACATAGCTTAACTGAAAATTAAAGATAGATGGCCAAATTCTACTGTTGGAGTCATTCTTCAGTCATACTCCTGCCTAGCCCTGTAGTAGTCGCCACTGTAGTCGTCGTAGTCGCCGTCATCATCGTCGCTGGCATCGGGGTCGCGGTACTCTCCGGTCGGCGGGTGAGCACGCGTGGGCTGGGACTGAGGGTAGCGCAGGCGGGGGCCACGGTAGGCCATGACGCCCTGGAGAGTCCGGCCGCGCCACCACAGCCGACGGCCGGCCTCGTTGAAGTTCGAAGGAGGCGGACCGCCCTCCTCATGCCTGGAAAGCGCCCTCTCACGCCGATTGATGAAGAAGCTTTCCCAAGTCGGGCTGTAGTCGGGATGCCACTGGGGATGTTTTCTTTTTTCTTTTACTGTTTTCTTTTCTTTTGCTGTTTCTTTTTTCTTTTACTATTTTCTTCTTTCTTTTCTGTTTCTTTTTCCTTTTATTTTGTGTTTCTTTTCTTTTCTTCTCATTTTCTATTTCTTTTCATTTTCATTTTCTATTTCTTTTCTTTTCATTTTCTATTTCTTTTCATTTTCTATTTCTTTTCTTTTCATTTTCGTTCCCCTTTCTTTTGTGTTTCTTTTCTTTTATATTTCTTTTCTATTTATTTTGTTTTCTGTTTCTTCTTTCTTTTCTTTTATGTTTTTTTTCTTTTCTTTTGTGTTTCTTTTCTTTTCTTTTTATTTTCTGTTTCTTTTCTTCTCTATTTCTTTTCTATTTCTTTTTCTATTTCCGTTTGTTTTCTTTTCTATTTGTTTTCTATATCCTTTTTTATATTTCTTTTCTATATATTTTCTAATTCTTTTCTATATATTATCTATTTCTATTCTTTACTCTTGCCACGACGCCGTCCGCGCGGGAAACTTTCCCGCCACGTACGACGGAAAAAGGCGGGAAAGAAAGGGCGGGAATGAAATTTTATTACGATTGAACTCGAATTAAAAGTACATAGCTTAACTGAAAATTAAATATACATGACCAAATTATACTCGGGAGTCATTCAGTCATACTCAAGCCTAGCCCTGTAGTACTCGCCACAGTAGTCGTCGTAGTCGCCGTCATCATCGTCGGCGGCATCGGGGTCGCGGTACTCGAACGTCGGCGGGTGAGCACGCGTGGGCTGGGACCGAGGGTAGCGCAGGCGGGGGCCACGGTAGGCCATGACGCCTGGAGAGTCCGGCCGCGCCACCACAGCCCGACGGCCGGCCTCGTTGAAGTTCGGAGGAGGCGGGCCGCCCTCCTCGTGCAGCAAGCGCCCTCTCACGCCGATTGATGAAGAAGCTTTCCCAAGTCGGGCTGTAGTCGGGATGCCACTGGGGATTCCTCCGCTGCTCTGGCGTGAGCTCGAAGTAGTAGTGGTTCGTGATGGCCATCTCGCGCGCCACACCTAGAGGGACTGGAGGGACCGGTACGCCTCCGACGCTTAGCAACCAGCCGGTCGGGACGCGGTAGCCCGGCGGGCAGGGGTAGTTCGAGGCGCAAAGCGCCTCCGCCTCCCGGGGGGTTAGAGATGCGATGGAAGCCATGGGAGAGAATGATGAGGTTTGCAGATATGAGTCTAGATGTGATATGTAAATGGTGGCCAAGCCTACATATATATAGTGAAAAAATGGCGGGAAGACAGAGGCGGGAACCGGTGGAAAGCGCGGGAAGAAAATAGGCGGGAAGACAGATCGAGGCAAACCTTTAGTACCGGTTGGTGGGTGCAACCGGTACTAAAGCTGTCGGCGGGATAAGGACGCCCTGCTCGATGAGATAAAGTATGTAGCGCACGACGCCCTGTCGGTGGGATAAGGACGCGTGGGTAACCTTTAGTACCGGTTGGTGGGTGCAACCGGTACTAAAGCTGTCGGCAGGATAAGGACGCGTGGGTAACCTTTAGTACCGGTTGGTGGGTGCAACCGGTACTAAAGCTGTCGGCAGGATAAGGACGCCCTGCTCGATGAGATAAAGTATGTAGCGCACGACGCTCTGTCGGTGGGATAAGGACGCGTGGGTAACCTTTAGTACCGGTTCGTGTCTACAACCGGTACTAAAGGCTGTCGGCAGGATAAGGACGCTCGCCTATAAAAGGAGCATCGATACACCATGGGAAGCAGCTCAACAAGCCAACATGGATGGAGAGTTTCATCACCATGGATGGAGGAAAGGGTTGGGAAATCTCCCGTGGCGGAACTTGTCGAAGATGCCCTTGGTGCACACGCCCTATGGCATCTTCGGAAGTTCCGCCTCGGAAAATTTCCCTGCAAGCCCGTGGAAGACTCCATCTCCTCTAACAAATGTTGGGGAAAGGGTTGGGAAATCTCCCGTGGCGGAACTTGTCGAAGATGCCCTTGGTGCACACGCCCTATGGCATCTTCGGAAGTTCCGCCTCGGAATTAATTTCCTGCAAGCCCGTGGAAGACTCCATCTCCTCTAACAATGTTGCGGAAAGGGTTGGGAAATCTCCCGTGGCGGAACTTCTCGAATATGCCCTTGGTGCACATGCCCTATATATGGCATATTCGGAAGTTCCGCCTCGGAATTTTTTTTTCCTGCAAGCCCGTGGAAGACTCCATCTCCTCTAACAATGTTGCGGAAAGGGTTGGGAAATCTCCGTGGCGGAACTTCTCGAATATGCCCTTGGTGCACATGCCCTATATATGGCATATTCGGAAGTTCCGCCTCGGAAAAATTTCCCGCAAGCCCGCGTGACTTAACTAGTAAAACAAGCCAACCATCTCCATTGTTAATATCTTACATACAGTAACATCATTACACAAAAGTGATTTCCATATTGAGATACACAAGTTATGATCCCTATATGTAGCTAGCTAGTCTTCTGAGTTTTCTTCGCTCGTTTCCCTTTCTTCTTACTGCGACGCAACCATGGACAATCTTCATTGTTTAAGATGATGCTTGGGTCAATTTTTACCTTGAAGGGTGGAATATCGTCAAACTTATTATAATCTTCGACATGTCTGTCTTGTCCTCTACTCCCACGATGTTTCTTTTTCTGAAAGAACTATGTGCCGCTTTGGCTCATCGTATGATGTGTCCTCTTGCCTTTCTTTCCTTTTTTTCGGTTTGCTAGACATATCCTTCACATAAAAAACCTGAGCCACTTCACCGGCTAGGACGAATGGTTCGGTGTCGTACCCAAGATTCTTGAAATCCACCGTAGTCATTCCGTCATCGCGGGTCTACTGTACCCGTCTTTCGGGTTGAACCATATACACCGGAACAAAGGGACCTTGTAATTAGGTCCATAGTCTAGTTACGATATCTCATCTATGTACCCATAATATGTGACCTTGTTCCCATTGCCATCTTCTCGCATCACAGCGGACACCACTGTTTTGGTTGGTGCTCTTTTTGTCTTGGGCGAAAGTGTAAAATGTGTTCCCATTAATCTCGTACCCTTGAAAAGTCGATATAGTAGAAGATGGTTGCTTGGCCAACAAGTACAGCTGCTCGTCATCGGTGACATTCATGAGACGTGTTTGCAACCAACCGCCGAAAGTCTTCATGTGTTCTCCATCAATCCAATCTTCACGTTGCTCCGGGTATTTAGAGCGTAAGATCTCCTTGTGTTCCTCTTTGTACGGAGCCACCAAGATGGAATTAAGTAGAACTGTGTAGTGTGCTTGAGTGAAAGAATGTCCGTCCATACACGTTGCTGATTTCTTTCCTAGCGTGCCTTTTCCACGCAGTCTCCCCTCATAGCGCGATTCAGGAACACCGATCGGCTTAAGGTCAGGAATAAAGTCAACACAAAACTCAATGACCTCCTCTGTTCCATAGCCCTTGGAGATGCTTCCTTACGGCCTAGCACGGTTATGAACGTACTTCTTTAAGACTCCCATGAATCTCTCAAAGGGGAACATGTTGTGTAGAAATACAGGACCGAGAACGCCAATCTCTTCGACCAGGTGAACTAGGAGATGTGTCATAATATTGAAGAAGGATGGTGGGAACACCAACTCGAAGCTGACTAGACATTGGACCACATCCTTCTGTAAATTTTGTAGAGTAAGTGGATTGATCACCTTCTGAGAAATTGCATTGAGGAACGCACATAGCTTCACAATGGGTACTCGAACATTTTCCGGTAGAAGCCCCTCAATGCAACCGGAAGTAATTGTGTCATAATCACGTGGCAGTCATGAGACTTTAGGTTTTGAAACTTTTTCTCCGACATGTTTATTATTCCCTTTATATTCGACGAGAAGCCAGACGGGACCTTGATGCTACTCGGGACTTCAAAAAGATCTCCTTCTCCTCTTTGGTAAGAGCATAGCTGGCAGGACCTTGATACTTCTCTGGATTCAGGTTGTTTCCTTCGTGGATACTTTGCTGGTCCTGCCGTGCATCCGGTGTATCTTTTGTCTTCCCATACACGCCCAAGAAGTTTAGCGAGGTTCACGCAAAGATTTTTCGTCACGTGCATCACGTCGATTGCAGAGTGAACCTCTAAGAATTTTCAGTAGGGTAGCTCCCAAAATATCGACTTCTTCTTCCACATGGGTACGTGTCCGTCAACATCATGCGGAACAGATTGTCCGCCGGGACCCTTTCCAAAGATCACTTCTAAATCCTTGACCATATCATATATAACTTCCCCATTAGGGCGGGTAGGCTTGGTTCGGTTATCTGCCTCACCTCCGAAATGCTTTCCTCTCTTTCTTACGTGATGTTGTTTTGGAAGAAATCGACGATGCCCTGTACACATTCTTGTTTCCCAAATAAATACTATCAGTCTCACCTAAACAGTGTGTGCATGCATTGTATCCCTTGTTTGACTGCCCGAAATGTTACCAAGAGCAGGCCAATCATTGATGGTTACAAATAACAACGCTCGTAGGTTAAATTCCTTTTGTTCGTGCTCATCCCACACGGGTACACCTTCGTCACGCCACAACTCTAAAAGTTCTTCAACCAATGGCCTCAGGTACACATCAATGTCGTTGCCGGGTTGCTTCGGGCCCTGGATGAGCACTGGCATCATAATGAACTTCCGCTTCATGCACAACCAAGGAGGAAGGTTATAGATACATAGAGTCACTGGCCAGGTGCTATGACTGGAGCTCTGCTCCCCGACAGGATTAAAGCCATCTGTACTTAGACCAAATCTTAAGTTCCTTGCGTCATCTGAAAATGACTTGAACTCTCTGTCGATTTTTCTCCACTTTGCGACCCGTCAGCGGGGTGTCTCAGCATCACATCTTTCTTACGGTCCTCTTTGTGCCATCGCAACAACTTGGCATGCTCTTTGTTCTGAACAAACGTTTCAACCGTGGTATTATAGGAGCATACCACATCACCTTCGCAGGAACCCTCTTCCTGGGGGTGGACTCACCCTCAACATCGCCGGGGTCATCTCGCCTGATCTTATACCTCAATGCACTACATACCGGGCATGCATTCAAATTCTCGTACTCCCCGCGGTAGAGGATGCAGTCATTGATGCATGCATGTATCTTTTGCACCTCTAATCCTAGAGGGCAGACAACCTTCTTTGCTTCGTACGTGCTAGAGGGCAACACGTTCTCCCCTGGAAGCATCTTCTTTATTATTTTCAGCAACTTTTCAAATCCCTTGTCAGAAGTACCATTCTCTGCCTTCCACTGCAGCAATTCCAGCGTGGTACCCAGCTTTTTCTGACCATTTTCGCAATTTGGGTACAACAGTTTGTTGTGATCCTCTAACATTTTCTCCAACTTCAACCTCTCCTTTTCATTTCCGCAGTTCATCTTCGCATCAAGAATGGCCCGACCCAAATCGTCATCCGGGTCATCAAAAATCGGCTCATCGAAAATGAGCTCTTCTTCAGCTTCATCTTCCCCATTCTACTACCACCGTCTTCAGTGAATAAGCTGGGATAGTTGTCACTATCCTCTTCTTCTTCGTTGTCTTCCAATATAACTCCTCTTTCTCCGTGCTTGGTCCAACAATTATAGCTGGGCATGAAACCATTCTCCAGCAGGTGGACGTGAAGGGTCTTCGAGGTAGAGTAATCCTTCATATTCTTACAGGAACTACATGGACAATACATGAAACCATTCGACTGCCTGTTTGCCTCAGCCACGTTGAGAAAATAATGCATGCCAGTAATGAACTCGGGATGGCACCGGTCACCGTACATCCATTGTCGACTCATCTGCATTTTATATGTATATCAAAAATCATTAAGTACACAACATCATGGATATATGAGTGACCAACTTAATTAATATTCAAGTTCATCACATAAAACTAAGTTATTTTTATAAAAAAGAAGAGGGGCTCACCGAGGTGGTACCGTGCCGGCTAGGGGACGACGCTAGCGATCGACGGCGGTGAGGACGGGGATGATACTAATTAAAACCTACAAAACATACCATAATTTCAGCTCAAATTGCATATAAAAAAATAAAATCACTAACTTAGGCATTTCATCGAACACCTTGATTGCACTACAAAAATAGTACGAGTTAAAACTACCAAAGAACTGAGCTAAATTAGGAACGCCGGAAGGAAGGATGATATTGCTAACCCTTGGATAGATGTATGCCGTTAATCTTGTTAAAATGGTGGAGAAAAATAAAGATTATTGGAGTGTGTGAGAGGTGGAGAAAAATTTAGAGTGTGAGGAAGATGAGAAAAATGAGAGCCAGCAGGGGGCTCGGGACGATCTGGGCGATTTTGATATGGCTGGGTACCCTTTGGTACCGGTTCGTGTTACGAACCGGTACCAAAGGTCCAGCCCGGGCCCCACCACGCGTTTTAATTTTGGCCGAAGACCTTTCGTACCGGTTCCTAACACGAACCGGTACGAAAGCTCCTAACGAACCGGTATTAAATCTCCTCGCCCGCCAGAGCCAATCAACCGGTATAGATGACCCCATTGGTACCGGTTCGTAAGGGAACCGGTACCAATGGCTTAGATGGATGAGAGGTTTTCTACTAGTGACAATTTTCACGGATTTTGGAGGACATTTAGAGTTGATTGAAAACTATGGGGTGTAGAATGAGCAAAACTTGGAGAATTTTGAAGGACAGGAAGAGCACATTGTAAATTACGGGGTGTAGATTGAGCAAAACTTGAGGTTTGTAATTCTCCCCATTTTTCATCTTTTTTGTTAGAAGTTTAGAACAGGCCAAAGAATTTGAATAAATTTCCTCTTAGGAAACTGTTGAAACAATCTGTCAGGCACAAATAAGCTCTATCTTGAATTCATGTAAACTGAATCTTTTATTGTCAAATAATCTGTCAGCTCTTGGGTATAGCTCACGAAATGAATCTGGCTCAAATAAAAAAAAAACGAAGAAAAAAATTGTGCCCAAAATGCTGGGTGTGGAGTTTTTGTTTTGTAACTACTTGTGTGTCTATACGACTATACATCCACTTAATTACGCCATGATCTCGCTGGTGGTCTTCTTGATAAGCTCCCATGCACTCCTGACATGCCTCTCCTCTTGCAGCGATGAACCCACGGCGAAGCGGAGCACGAACCTGTCGCCAACCACTGTGTGCGCAAGGTACGCCTTGCCGGTCTTGTTGAGGTTGTCCATGAGCACACGGTTGGCCTCATCGGCGTCCTCCTCCGTCATGCTTCCACTGGCCTTGATCCTGAAGCACACGAGAGCAAAGTTCCTGGGCACGACGATCTCGAACCTGTCGTCAGCACGAACGAAGTCTTCGAACATCTTGGCCATGGCCACGTCGCTGCGGATGTGCTCCTGGAGCTTGGCGGTGCCGTAGGTGCGCATGACCATCCAGAGCTTGAGCCCACGGAATCGCCGGCCGACGCCGACCTGCATGTCCTTCAGGTCGGTGACCTCGCCGGAATCGGTAGCGTCGTTCTTGAGGTACTCCGGATTCGTCTCGAGCGAGTCGCTCAGACGGTGCGCATCACGGACGTATAGGCAGGTGCAGTCGAGGCACGTGAGAAGCCACTTGTGTGGGCTCATGCTGATGGAGTCCACGCGCTCCACGCCGTCGAGATGGTGGCGGAACTCCGGGCAGATGCACGCGCTGCCGGCGTAGGCGGCGTCGACGTGGACCCACGCATTGAACATGGCGGCGACATCCGCCACCGCGCCCACCGGGTCGACGGCGTTGGACGAGGTGGTGCCGACTGTGGCGCAGATGTAAGTTGGCACGAGGCCGGCGTCGGCGTCAGCCTGCATGACCTGGAGCAGCTTGGCCGGGTCGAGCCCGTAGTCGGTCTCGGGACCGGTGGGGATGGAGCGGATGTTGGCTGGGTCGAAGCCGGCGAGGCGGCACGCCTTGAAGAAGGTGGAGTGTGTCTGGTCTGCAGCGTAGACCGTCAGCCGCGGCAGGCCGGACACGCCGACGGAGCCGCTCCGACGCAAAGCAGCGTCGCGGGCGGCGACGAGCGTGACGAGCATGGCCTCGCTGGTGGTGCCGAGGATGACGCCGCCGCCTGTGCCACGGCCAGAGCTGGTGCGGTTCATGAAGGTCGTGGGCAGGCGCAGCAGCTGCGCGAGCCAGTCCAGCGCGAGAACCTCCATCTCAGTGGCCGCGGGAGAGGCCTGCCACGTGAAGCCGACGGTGTTCATGGCTGAGGCGATGAGGTCGCCGGCGATGGCGGCGGCGCTGTTGGTGGAGGGGAAGAAGGCGAAGAAGTTGGGGCTGGCCCAGTGCGTCATGCCGGGGACGACGGAGGTCCTGAGCTCCTTCATGCTGACGTCGAAGGGAGCCGAGTAGGTCGGCGGGGACGCCCCAAGCTCGTTCTGCAGGTACCCGGGCTTGACGTTGGGGAGCACGGGCATGGACTCGATGTTGGTGTAGTAGTCGGAGATGAAGTCGACGGCCTTGTGGAGGTAGGCACGCACGTCTTCGGGGTTTAAGGGCTGGAATGGCGCCTTGCCGTCGGCGGCAAAGGCGGAGAAGGCGGCGGCGGGGTTTGCGTCCATGCTACCCATATCGTTTTCTTTCTTGCAGGTGTAGCCCTTAGCACACAGGGAGAGAGAAGCAAGGGGCCTGGACTTAAGTAGCAAATCTAGCTAGATATAGCTTGGTGATCGCTCTTGAGACTTGAGAGCTTGTTGCTTTGGTTTGGTGAGGAAATGGCGATATGCATGTCGCAGGTATATATAGGGAGAGGAGCGCAAATGGCGTGGGCGCGTGGGCGTTGGAGAAGTCATGGTCGTCGTGGTGCACGAAGGTCGGTTGGTAGGTTGGTAGATATCCTAGTACTACAAAGTATTTTCTCCATCCGCAAATATCCTGTAATATGTTACGTATAACTTTTATTTTGAAGCCATTTTTAAAAATGTAAACAAACACATGTGAAAAAGTCACAATATCTACAATATAAATAACCTATAGTACATGTAGGATATATCCGGATGTGAATCTTCTGTAGTTATGTATAGTGATACATATCTTTGTATTTATTATTGGGCCCGCCTCCTTCTTTGTATAGTCGAGGACGTGGCCTATATATGTAACGCCATATGCACCTAATCAATACATTGTGAGTTGCATCTCTTTCTACATGGTATCAGACACCTATCGTTCCTAACCTAGCCGTCGCGCCCCTCTCTCCCCGCGCGCGCTGCCCCACCCTCCAACCCAAGCGCCGCCGCCCTTGTGCCGCCGCTGCGTGTGCTCCTCCTCACGCCGCGCTGCCGCCGCACCTGCAGCCGCGCCTCCCTCCCCAACCCCGCGCCGTCGCCGTCCCCCGCGCGCGCGTCGTCATGTCATCGGTCTCCAACGGCAGCAACCCCTTCGCCTACAACCCATGGACGGGGGTCATCTCCGCCTACAGCATGCCGGTGCCGCGCCCGCTGACTCACCAGGCGCACTTCACCGCGACACCTCCCTACGCCTCGGCCTTCACCGCCACGCTGCCGTCCTATGCCCCGGCCTACCACGCCGCGCACGCACCTGGCTCTTACGCCGGTGGCGGCAACTGGTTTATGGACACGGGCGCCTCGTCTCACATGGCCGCTCACCCGGGTAACCTTTCCCATTTTTTTCCCACTTCCACCGAGTCTCGCATCATTGTCGGTAACGGCGCCGGTCTTCCTATTTCTCACATTGGTTCTGCTAATTTTCCTTCTACTTCTAAACCACTGTCTCTTAATAATGTCCTTGTGTCTCCCCAGCTTATTCAGAATTTAGTCTCTGTTAAAACTCTTTCTCGTGACAACTCTGTGACTGTTGAATTTGACACGTTTGGTTTTTCTGTTAAGGACGCCCGCACCCGGATGGTCCTCCATCGATGTGAGAGCCCCAACGATTTGCAGGCGTTGATCTTTGGCATGCTCATCTTGGACATCCCAATGCCAACACGCTTCACCAAATAATGAGGGGTTTTTTGTTTTCATCTACTAAACAGTCTACACATAGTTGCGAAGCATGTCGTCTTGGTAAACACGTTCGTTTTCCTTTTAGTCAGTCTTCCACCGTTGTGTCTTTTCCTTTTGAGTTAATTCATAGTGATGTATGGACCTCTCCAATCCCGAGTAATTCTGGTCTTCTTTATTACCTAGTTATTCTTGATGATTTTTCTCATTTTGTGTGGACATTTCCCCTCCGTAAAAAGTCCGATGTCGCCACCACTCTCACAGCCTTCTACGCCTATGTTTCCACCCAGTTCGGTCGCCCCATCCACGCCCTACAAACTGACAACGGAAAAGAGTTTGACAATGTCGCCGTCCGCACCCTACTCTCCTCTCACGGCACTATTTTCCGTCTAACCTATCCATACACGTCCCAACAAAACGGCCGCGCCGAGCGTATCCTCCGCACCCTCAATGACTGCGTCCGCACACTCCTATTCCACAACCATGTTCCCCCACCTTTTGGCCTGACGCCTTAGCCACCGTCACCCTCCTTGTCAACCTTCGTCCGTGTCGTCCCCGCTGGAACTATGCACCTCATCACCTCCTTTACGGTTCCCCTCCATCCTACGACGGTCTTCGGATTTTCGGTTGTCGTTGTTATCCTAGTATCGCCGCCACCACTCCTCATAAACTCGCCCCTCGTTCCGTTCCGTGTGTTTTCCTCGGCTACCCGGCTAACACCAAAGGCTACCGCTGCTATGATCCGGTTTCTCACCGCGTCATCACCTCCCGGCACGTGTACTTTGATGACCATTGCTTTCCTTTTGCACAAAGACAGGTGGTCGCCACTCCTCCTTCGACTATTTATGGTCCCCGGCGTCGACCCCATGCAGGTCCGCCGGCTGCAGTGCCCTTGAGCTCGGACTTGGGCACTGCCTCGTCGTTCTCCGCCGCGCCCTTGAGCTCTGGATCGGGCGCTGCCTCGCCACCCTCTGGGTCACCCTTGAGCCATGTCTCGGGTGACCCCACGTCGACACCCGCGCCGACACCTGCGCCGACGCCCGCCACGATGCCGCCTGCGTCGCCCTCGAGCCTCAGCTCGAGCGCCGCGCCGTCTTCGCTGGGCGACGCCCCTTCGCCGGGTTCATCCGCCTCGACGCCGCTTGCGTCGCCCTCGAGCCTCAGCTCGGGCGCCGCGCCGTCTTCGCCAGGCGACGCCTCGCCTCCGCCTCCGCCTCCTCCGCCGCCGGCCACGGGGCCCCTCACGCGCGCCCGTGTAGGGATTCGCGTCCCGAGCACGCGGTACCCCTCGGACGAGTACGTCTGCACCGCGTCGACTTCCGCGCCTTCACCATCCACGCCATCGCCCCTGCCCGCCTCTGCCTGGGTTGCTCTCCGCGACCTGCAGTGGCTTGCGGCCATGCAGGACGAGTTCGACGCCCTGCAGCGGAACCAGACATGGACGCTTGTTCCCCGACCCCCTCACACCAACATCATCACTGGGAAGTGGGTTCTTCAAGCACAAGTTCCATCCGGACGGTACACTCGATCGTCACAAGGCGCGGTGGGTGGTTCGTGGTTTTCGCCAGCGTGCCGGCGTCGACTTCACCGACACCTTCGCCCCGGTTGTCAAGCCCGGGACGATCCGCACCGTCCTTCAGCTCGCGGTCTCCCGCGCGTGGCCCGTGCACCAGATGGATGTCTCCAACGCCTTCCTTCATGGCCATCTCGAGGAGCAGGTCTTCTGCCAGCAGCCCACGGGTTTCATCGACAGCACCCACACCCCGACCATGTGTGCCTGCTCTCGCGCTCGTTATACGGGCTCAAGCAGGCCCCACGCGCCTAGTACCAGCGCATCGCAACGTTTCTTCACCAACTCGGCTTCCGCTCCACCCGCTCCGATGGCTCGTTGTTTGTGATGGGGCCTGCGCGTGATGGGGCGGCTCGGTCGGATCCTGCGCGTGCCGCCGGCGCATCGGCTCCTCCCTCGCCGGCGCGGCCAACCGTTGGATCCAGATTCTGCTGCCTAGCGGAGGACGAGGATTCTGACGAGAAGACGCGGGAGACGGCGGAGGAGGCAGCGTGGTCGGTGCTTGGGTTTGAACCAGCAGTGCAGAAGATCGGGCGGTTGCCGGAATTGTCCGTAGAGGAGGTGAGAGAAGACTTCTGGACAAAGATCGGATTCCCGACATCTGAGTCCAGTGAATGGTCAAGGTCTGCGTCGCTGGAGGTATGTTTTTCGTCGTCCAGGTTGTCGGAGCGGGCAAGGTCTGCGTCGCCGCCGCCGAGGGAGAAGGTCAATAGGTCTGTGATGAGGGCGGCGTCCTCGTCGCCGGTAGGCTTGCGGCTTTCCCGGATGCCGCGGATGAAGCCCTGGAGAGGCCCGCTTCCGCGTCGTCGAGTCACGCTGGCGCCTATCTTTGGGGACTTCCTTGCTGCAGCCATGGCACGTCGGCCGGCGGCGATCGCGCCGGTGGATCCTTCGTTGGGGTCTACTACCTCCGTGGTGCTTGGGGCGTCTCCGACGCTGAGTCATGTGGTGGTGCAGGCGACGCCGGCAGCTTCGCCTTCGGTGACGGCCGAGGAGCCGGTGGTGCGGCCGTTGATCGCGGCGGGTCTCGAGCCGCGATTCAAACCGGCGGATGCGGCACTGGAGGCCTCCTCTAGTGGGCCGCAAAGTCGATGTGCCTGGTTCGTTCGGGCCGTGATGGCTGTGCAGAAGGCGCCTCGCTGCGTCCCTATCGACAACAGCATACGATCACGGGAGATCGACCAGGTCCCGTATCGTTCCAGAGTCATCTTCACCGCCACCGCTCGCCCTTGCGTGGTGGTGGAGGCGACGCCGGCAGCTTCGCCTTCGGTGACGGCCGAGGAGCCAGCGGTGCGGCCGTTGATCGCGGTGGGTCTCGAGCCGCGATTCAAACCGGCGGATGCAGCACTGGAGACCTCCTCTAGTGGGCCGCAAAGTCGATGGGCCTGGTTCGGTCGGGCCGTGATGGCTGTGCAGAAGGCGCCTCGCTGCGTCCCTATCGTCAACATGCAGCAGTCGGCCGCGGTGACCCCAGCATCGCTGCAGCTGACCACGGGCCTGCTGGCATTGGGGCCGATGCACCGGCCGGCTATGCAGCAGCCGGCCATGTCACCACCTTCGTCGCAGCAGCCGACTTCGGAGGTCGATACGCAGCTGCACGGTGCGGCGGAGGACGCTGCGCTACCGCGCCATCTGGATGCGGGGCAGCGGACCTTGAGGGTCTCGTTGAGCCTGTGATACCACCTCCATGGGCGGAGGGGCAGGCTGATGGGACGAAGGGCGCTTCTTCTTCGACACCCTCTTCCCCCGCGAAGGGGGACTCGCCTGGGGCTGCTGTGATACAGGGGGCTACATCACCTTCTACCCCTGTATCGACGACCTCTTGTCCCTCACCGGCTTGGTCTCCACCACCCTCGACTTCTCCATCGCCGGTATCCACCCTGCAGCAGCCGCCACCCACGGTCCCTCCTCCCGTTGTTCAACCGACGGTGAGGCGGAGTGGGAGGTACGCTCTTGCGGTGGATGGGGCGGGGCCGACGGATGAGGACGCCATGCAGAGAGCCATGCGACGTAAGGATGAGAAGAACCTCGACACGGCAGGTAATAAGCAACCATCCAAGTCGTTTAATTCGTTTTCAGATACTCGTATTTCTTCAAATTTGAGTAGCATAGGAGTTAATATGGGTAGTAGGTCTGATGAGATTTCAGTTTCGGCCAATGTGTTGAGACAGACGGAGCTTGACCATCTAATGGTTGTTCCGAATGTTTCCACTGGGCATGAAACAACAGTAGTAGACGATGAGGAAGAGGATGACATCCTAGATGGTCAGCTTCTCTCGGCTATTATTGGTAATATTTCAGAAGTCGATTTAGAACACGTGGAGCTTAGTTCTGATCTACAAGCTTCTGAACGTGGTTCTCGATCGTCGGCTGGAAAGAAATCTCGTAGATATAGCAAGAATACTAAATCTAAAATAGTTTCTCAATGAATGGCATGTTTCGGAATAGCAGAGGTCTTGGTGACTTGGCTAAACATTCCCACATTGCCGATGGTTGTAGAGATTATGATTTAGATTTCATTGCTATATCGGAGATGGGTAGGCGAAATTTCACACAAAGTTTTCTCGACCGACTGTCAGGCGGGATTAACTTTCAGTGGTTTTCTCGCCCGCCTCGTGGTAGGTCCGGTGGCATTTTACTTAGCGTCCGTATAGACACCATGACTGTCTTAGCTAGTTCTGATGGAGAGTATCACATTAAGCTCGACATTCAGAATAAAGCAGACGGTTTCATGTGGAGTTTGGTTGCTGTGTATGGTGCCGCCCAGGATGCTTTTAAGGCTGACTTTTTACGTGAGTTGGTAAATCTTACAAAAGATAATCCTTATCCGATTTTAATCGGAGGCGATTTTAATTTGTTGAGATTTCCTCACGAGAAAAGTAAAGGCCGTTTCGATGGATATTGGCCTTTCTTGTTCAATGCTGTCATTGATAGCCTTGATTTAAGAGAGGTGTTTATGTCCGGTCGACAGTTTAGTTGGGCCAACAGCTTGCCTGAACCCACATATGAGAAACTAGATCGCGTGTTGATGGATACCGAATGGGAAAATAAATACCCTATAGTGTCAGTCCGTGCACTAGAACGTATTGAAAAACTATCTGACCATGCTCCCATCCTCCTAACTACTGGGAATCCCCGTCCTGTTTGTAAACGGCCGTTCAAATTTGAACTTGGCTGGCTACATCGAGAGGGATTTCATGATATGGATAAGAAGGTTCGGGAGAGACCGATCGGGGGCAGCACTCCAATTTTGAGCTGGAATAATAAGATGCGGACAATGCGCAAACATCTCTCTGGTTGGGCTGCCCATACGGCCGGTATCCTTAAAAAAGAGAAGGCTCGCTTATCAAATGTAATTGATGAGCTTGAGGCTGTTGCGGATGTTAGACCGTTGTATACGCAAGACATTGAACTTAAAAATCAATCAAATGCGCAGATGGCGAGTCTTCTTCGCGAGGAGGAACTCAAATGGTATCAACGTTCCAAAGCTCAATTCATATTGGAAGGAGATTCAAATACGCGATATTTCCATGGCTTAGCCAATGGGAGACATCAGGAAAAAACGTATGCATTCTCTTATTCAAGATGAAGGGTTGATTGAAGGCCAGAGCAACTCAAATCTTACATTACTAATTATTATAAAGGTCTGTTTGGTCCTCTGGAGGAAAGCACCTTCTCTCTTAATGAGGACTTAACAGACGATATACCCCAAGTTTCTATGGAAGAAAATGGTCTACTAACCGCACCTTATACTGAGGAAGAGGTTCAGAAGGCAATTTTCCAAATGGAATGCAACAAAGCACCGGGTCCTGATGGTTTTCCAGCGGAGTTTTATCAAACTTTCTGGGATACGATTAAATCGGACCTTCTAGATTTGTTCAGTGACCTACATATTGGACAACTAGAATTGTTTCGTCTAAATTTTGGTGAAATAATCTTGTTACCGAAAGCTAATGAGGCAGAAAGGATTCAACAATATAGACCTATTTCCCTCTTAAATGTAAGTTTCAAGATTTTCACGAAAGTGGCCACCATTAGACTTAATACGGTTGCGGATCATGTTGTCCAGCCATCACAGACAGCCTTTATGCAAGGAAGGAACATCCTTGATGGAGTGGCGATCTTGCATGAGACGGTACATGAGATGCATTCTAAGAAATTACATGGGGTTATTCTAAAACTAGATTTTGAAAAAGGCGTATGATAAAGTTAAGTGGTCTTTCCTACAGCAGACACTCAGGATGAAAGATTTTTCTCCAGAGTGGCGCGCTCTAATAAATGATTTTGTGTAAAGAGGTAGTGTTGCAATCCGGGTTAATGATGACATCGGCCACTATTTCCAAACACGAAAAGGATTACGCCAAGGGGATCCATTATCACCGATGTTGTTTAACATTGTAGCGGATATGCTGGCTATACTCATAGAGCGGGCCAAGGCTGATGGCCAGATTGAAGGAGTGATTCCACATCTAGTTGATGGTGGTTTATCTATACTTCAATATGCCCACGATACAATTCTGTTTATGGATCATGATCTTGAAAAAGCTCAAAATTTGAAATTAATTTTGGCGGCTTTTGAGCAGTTGTCAGGATTGAAAATCAATTTTCATAAAAGCGAATTGTTCTGTTTCGGTGATGCCCAAAATGATACAGCTCTGTATACAGAGTTGTTTGGTTGCGGGCAAGGCAAATTTCCTATTCGTTATTTGGGTATTCCGATTCATTATCGGAGAATTACAATCGCGGAATGGAAATTAGTGGAAAAAGGATTACAAAAACGCCTTAGTAGTTGGAAAGGTAAATTGTTATCCCTGGGAGGAAGATTGGTACTCATTAATTCGGTACTCACAAATATGGTACTGTATATGTTATCATTCTTCATCCTACCGAAAGGAATTCTGCATAAACTCGATTACTATCGATCCAAATTCTTTTGGCAAGGGGACAGCGAGAAAAAGAAATATCGACTGGTTAAGTGGAGTATAGTTTGTAGTCCCAAAGATCAAGGAGGGCTTGGAGTTCATGACCTGGAGGTCAAGAATTCAGCTCTTCTGGGTAAATGGCTGTTTAAGCTACTTACTGAGGATGGGACTTGGCAATCTATTCTTCGGAGAAAGTATATCGGTTCGAAGACATTATCCCAAGTGGTTTGAAAACCTGGGGATTCTCACTTCTGGGCTGGTCTTATGGCGACAAAAAATGTATTCTTTTGCCATGGTACTTCCTCAATCAGGAATGGAGCACATATACGGTTCTGGGAAGATGCTTGACTAGACAATGCACCCTTAAGTGAACAGTATCCTGCTCTGTATAGGATTGCTCGTCGCCAAGGTGATACCATTGCTACTGTAATGGCTACCTCACCTCCAAATGTGATGTTCAGACGGGTTTTACTTGGATAAAGACTTGTGGCATGGAATACCCTAATTCAACGGCTCGGAGATATTCATTTATCACCTGAACCAGACTAATTTAGATGGAACCTTCATGTAGATGGTACCTTTTCCGTAAAATCTTTCTACAATGGGATCCTTCTTTCTGACTTACCAGTTGACAACAATAAGAAGATTTGGAAGATGAAGATACCATTAAAAATTAAATTTTTTGGATGGTATCTTCGTCGTGGGGTTATTCTCACCAAAGACAATCTTGTTAAGCGGAATTGTCATCAGGACGAAACAATCAAACACTTATTCTTCCAGTGCCAGTTCGCGAGATCTATATGGTCTGTCATCCAAGTAGCGTCTACCTTGTATCATCCGACTAGTGTCGCCAATGTCTTTGGCAATTGACTTCATGGTTTAGATTCAAGGTTTAAGTTGCTTCTTAGGGTGGGGGCGCTAGCAGTTATCTGGGCGCTTTGGCTATGTAGAAATGACAAGATCTTTAATGACAAAAATTGTTCTTTGTTGCAGGTCATCTACAGATGTACAGGTATTCTCCGTTCATGGTTACCTCTACAGCGAATGGAGAACCGACAGCTATGTACGGAGGTCTGTACACGGTTGGAGGCTACGGTGAGGGATACTTTTTCCCTACATGGGTGGCAGCATAGTCTACGGATAGATGCCCCACCTACACTTTAGGCGTTATATGATTCATCGTTCCGATATGTATCTCGCCTAATTTTTATTATTTATCCTTTTGGACTTGAGACAACAAAACGGTTGTGTGCATCCTGGTTATGCAGAGGCTGGATGTAATTGCTTATTATAGTAATAAAGCATCCTTTATCAAAAAAACTTTTATTTTGAAGCCATTTTTTAAAATTTAAACAAACACATGTGAAAAAGTCACAATATCTACAATATAAATAACCTATAGTACTTGAACCACCATAAAATATTTTTTCATGATGTATGTATATTCTAAAATATATAGCCTATGCTGAATAAACGGGAAGACAAACCGTGGATGTGGGGAGGCCACAAATATTCTTATATTAAATATTACGTTAGTCGGGGTTTAAACTTGGGACCTCCCGACTCTAATAGCCTATGAAATTTATGCACTAGCTAAGTTTTTCAAAGACTAGCCAGTTGAAAAGTGTTAGGCTATATATTTTATTTAATTAATGAACTATCTATTTTTTAAAAAAAAGTCTAAATTATTGGAAAGGGCTAGCCCTGAGGAGGGGTGTTTGCTTAGCTCTTGGAAGAATTTGAACTTTTAGAAAACTTGGCTAGTGCATAAGTTCAATGATATACACTAGATATTGCAAGAATTGATTTATTTTTATTTTTATACATTATCAAACTCTAAAAGGTTTGATTCTATAACTAAAAAAATGCAACATATTTTGTGAAGGAGAAAAGTACGTATCAATCGATCTAGCCAGAGGACACACAAAGTGGCGACTAAGGTTCAACTGCATGCTTCTGCGTTCAATTCGCATTCGGGTGCCGCATCCAAGTATCTATACCCGTTATGGTGGCTAGGAGGCACCCGCAGCCTGCGGCGATTGCCGTGCTTGGGTGACAGCGCTGACGAGTTCTGGAGGCATCGATCGACGATGGATCTGTCCTTGTTCTGTGTTGCACATGCGTATACAAGGGTCAAGTCGACAAATCTTCTCCTTCCTTCAGTTTAGGGCATCTCCCAATGTACCCAAACGAACGTGCTGGACTATTTTGGATCGTTTGGGTGGTCGCACGGATAAAAAAACAACATCTGATGCAAATGCGAGTAAAATTACCTTGGCAGGAAGATGCTTAAGGTAATAAGGTCGAGAGGAGGGCGAGCCGAAGTCATAACAATATTGTCCTTCTGGCTAAGGCGTGTTAGGCGCCGCACCTCATCTCGGAGATGTTCATCGGATACATCGGTTGAACTGATCCTTGATTTATCCGATGCGCCATTGTACAGCTATAACTGATGAGGCCTTGACATCAGCGGTTGCACCCGACGCTTTAGAAAAACTGAAACCACCTCAGTACCGCACATCGTCAGACCTTGTGCATTCTTCAGGTCTAAGACCTTTTCGTATAGTTGATCAGCTAGGGCATTTCTTCGGTAGTCAAAGTATTTTGCCAGGATTTCTTCGGCACTGCGGAGAGGACATCCTCAAATGGAGGCAGATTGGAGCGTCGTCATTGTACTGGGATGTCTCGGAGATAAAACCACTTCCGTCGCCAGCCTTGAACTGACTCTTTCATTGGGTAGTCGAAGTAGTGGACCTCCTTCCTGACGACGAAGCCGACGCCGCCAACAAGAGGGGGACCATCTTTCTTCACAAGCCCCAATGGGGGTCAATGCCAAGAAAGGCTTCACACAGAGTAATAAAGATGGAAAGGTGGAGGATGGAATTGGGAGTCTGCTGCCAGAGCTGAATCACGTAGAAGAAATGGAGAGATCGAAGAAACTCGTGGGCAGGGAGAGAAAGACCGCGAAACAGAAAAGCGGCGAACATAACAGTAAAGCCCTTTGGGGGCCTCGGGCGGGAGGAAGAACCTGGATGAAGGTAGTCAGATTCGATAGATGAGATGAGGTCATCTTATTCTCTTCGCGCTTAGAGATGGTGGAAGCGCACCAATCAAGGCTAACCCTGGTTGCACCTGTGGTAGCTGTAACGGCCCAGGGTAGGACCCCCTAATAGTTTTGCCTGCTCTTTTCTTTTTCTGCATCATCATGCAGCATGCCTCATATCATCCATGTTTCTCAACAAAATAAAATTATTCTATAACCCTCTTTTGTCTTTCCTTTTTAATAAAACCCTAATTCAGTTTCCCCTCTCATATGGTTCCTACATAAACCTCCCCTCTCCTTTTTCTTTCAACTAAACCCTAACCCCCTCGCATATTCTTTATTTTACAATTAAGTGGTGCAACAAATAATTTTGAATAAAATGTTGTTTTGTTTTGGATTACAAATAAAGTAATATTTGAAAACCTAATTTTGAGACTCTCTCGCACCTTGCCTCAAATTCAAAAATTGTTTTCAAAAAGAGAAAAGGAAAACAGAAAAAGAAAAGAAGAAAAAAAACCTAACCCTAAACCCCCCTGGGCCACTCTTTTTCTGGCCCAATTTTCTTCCTCTATCCCTTCTAACCCGCCGGCCCACCTCCCCCTCTCTCCTATCAGCCCACCTTCTTCCCTGCAGCCCACCCCCTCTTCCAGCCCAACCCATCTTCCCCAACCGGTACGACCTCCTGTGTCGTCTTCCACCTCACGAGAGAAAGCGTGAGCCCCCCTCTCATGTTGCTGTCCCCCACCTCTGTGACCACCACCGCACCCATGTTTTCCCCTCCCCTTTTAATCCCCGTCGAGACCAAGGAAACCCTAGCCCCTCTCCCACCTGCCGCCGCCTTTCCCTTCTTCTCTCCTCGCCTCTCTCTTCTTCCCATAAGCAAACGGAGAAACTCCACCTCCACCTATCTCTCCATGGCGCCGCTGCTTCTGGACATCCCGCGCCGAACCAAGAGTGCCAGCAGGTCCGCCGTGTCCTCCTCTTCGTCCTCGCCAAAGTAATTCAACCAGGGCGCCCCGTATGGAGCACAAATTCTCCGATTCCGTCTCCAACTCCGGCGGTGATTTTCGCCGATTCCGCCCACCATGGCCCTCCTCCCCTTTCCTCGACCTCGCCGTCGTCTTCTCGGTGATCGTCCGCATCTCCTCAACCTCCTCCCCCTTCTTTTTTGCTTCCGGTTTCCTCTTTTTCACCATGTGCTGACTGCCCCTCCGCAGTTGTCCGTCGCCGACGACGCTCCGACGAACTCCTGGAAGCGGCGCCTGTCGAGGGTACTCCTCGGCAATGCCCTCCGATTGGGGCTTAGGGTTGATGGAATCCTGTTGGCTGACACGAGACATCGGTTCACAGACAAGCGGGGAGAGCGATTTACCCAGGTTCGGGGCCCTCGATGAGGTAAAACCCTTACGTCCTGCCTGCCTGATCTTGATTATGAAAATATTGGGTTACAATGGGGTGCCGAAGGTTTCGGCTGAGATCTCGTCGAGAGGCTAAGTGCTGCGGCGACCTAGCTCTAGACTTTTGGTGGCTAAGATTGCTAAGGTTGATCGTGTCCCTCGGCAGCCCCTCTCCTGGCTTTTATATAGGAGGCCAGGTCTCAAGAGGTCTAACCGAGTACGACTAGATTTACAGTAGTTCTAGATCTAGACTTTCCTTGTTCGGCTCCTTCCTTGTCTTATCCGCCAAGGAATCTTCTGCTGCGCCATCCAAGTGGCCCGCCTTGCCATCGAGTACCTTCATGGGCCTCCAGTTAGATCGCACAGGTTAGGACAATGTCGGTTACCCGAAGGGTAATGCCCACGTCAGTAGCCCCCGAGTGTCTAGCCGAAAATAGTTCGGGTAGAGACTAAAGCATGCCTCCACCTAACGTTCTTCTCCTTGATTGTTCTTGTCCACCTTGTATCACTATCATCTTCTTCTGTCGGGTGCGCGTCTAGCGCTCCTGATGGGAGTAGCCCCCGAGTCTAGGTACGGATGCTTGCAATCCGTGCGCAGACTCAAGTTGTACCACTCGATCGTTTTGCTCTGCCGAAGTTTTTCTGCAGGTCTTCATAGGTCATTCGATATATTTGCACCAAGGCTTGTGTTCTTCGACAAGTTTTCTGCACGTAAGGGATAATGAGTAACGTGCCCAACTTTTGCTGGTTAACTGCCGATGGCAAAACAACGTCACTCTACACAGAATCAAGTCCCCGGGCATGATCCTGGAGTGCAAAAAAGTTCTATCGGGTGCTCGTCCAGCGCTCCCGATGGGAGTAGCCCCCGAGTCTGGGCACGGGCGCTTGCAACCGGGTGCAGACTCGAGCTGAGCAATCCATCCTTTTCTTCAGACGTTTCTCCACAGGAATAACTTCGAGTCCTCATTTTATCGGGTGCGCGTCCAGCGCTCCCGATGGGAGTAGCCCCCTAGTCTGGACACGGGACCATCCGATGTTTCTTCATTTTTCTTCGAATGCTTCGAGCGTTTTTTACGACGTTACTGATGACGTTATTGACGCCCTGATTCTGACTGACAGGACACGACCCATTGGGCCCATCCTACCTCTGCCTTGTTCTGTGTTCAATTAATATCCTCCCTTTTCGCACGGTTACCAAGGCGCCTCCTTGATTTCCGCGATCAACAACGGAAAAAGGGTCCTCTTAAAGAACTGGAAACAACAACACGTGTCCACGCAATCTTCAAGTTCTCCCTTACTTAAAATCTCATAGGACAAAATCCTTAGCATTCCCTTCTTATTCACCGTAGCATCTTCCTGTTCTTCTTCTACCTCTCTCTTTCACAACCGCTGCGCGACACCATCGTTTTTTAGATCTTCTCCAGATCTTGCAATGGTGAAGAAGAAGAACCTCGCTGCCGCCGCCAGCTCCACGAGTGGTGGCGCCGCCGCCAAGGCTTCCTCGAATCTTCCGAAGAGGAGCGCTCCAGATGCTCCTCCCCCAACTTCGGCGCCGCCAGCGCAGCCAAGCTCGATAGCCAAACCCGGAGACTGGCTAGTGTCCTCCATCACGAAGCGTGTTGAGAAGAGGGCCCGAAGCCTCAGGCTAATTTCCTCCGACGAGGGGAATGTGATTCTCCCAGGTGCATTCTCTCGGCCCAATCCTCCAGCTGGTTTTACCGTGATGTTCCTGTCGTTCTTGTATCGGGGTCTCTCGCTTCCTGCTCACGAATTCCTTCATCGTCTTCTGCGGACTTACGAAATCCAACTATGGCAACTCACCCCTAACTCAATCCTCCACGTTGTTGTGTTCATCACCCTTTGCGAGGCGTTTCTGGGCGTCGAGCCCCATTTTGGGTTGTGGAAGAAAATTTTCTTCGTAAAGAGATACAACAGTAGCAATGGATCTTCCGTCATTGGGGGAGTGGGGTTTGTTATCCGCTCAGAGGTCAACTACTTCAGTTTCCCAATGAGAGAATCCGTGCAAGGATGGAGACTGAAATGGTTTTATGTTAAGGATTCCTCAACACCCGAGTCCTAGCTTCCTTGCTTTGCCGGCGTCCTTGAAGCCAAGCCTAAGCATTCTTGGAAGAACATCCTTTCTCCCGATGAAAGGACAGCAGCCGACAAATTATTTGCCAAATTCCTTCGGATCAAAGAGGCCGATGGACAAACCATGATCGGCACAGAGGTGGCCGCAGTGTTCTTGAAACGTCGAATCCAGCCAGTCATGACCAGGGTTCGTCCGATGTGGTTGTATTCGGGTCCAAAGGATGAAACCAGGATAAACATCGCCGAACTATCGGAAAAGGAGCTGCTTGATGAAGTTCGTCGCCTCACTCTCTTTAGTCAGGAAGATTCGATCCCGTTGTTATCTTCTTATTCTCCTCTTGATGCCGATCATCCACCGTTAGTGGTAAATTTTCCTTCTCATACTCTTATTACCCTGTTCCACTTTGTCGACACAACTGCTATTGTTCTTATTTGTTCTTTTCTTCAACAGATCCCCGTAACTTCTGATAACTTGCATGATTTACCAAACGACACTTCCGAGGGAAGAGGTTCCTCAGCCCCTGTTGATTTTCATACTGCCGAGTACACGAGCCCAAAGAACGAACACGATGACCCGATAGATTCTGAGGCTGTCTACACCGATCTTCCTCCCTCAGCCAACGATGCTTGCGACACAGCGGGATCAGTGCGTGATGACGATGCTGATCGTGATGCCTTTGTTAATGCAGCTGTGGAGGAGACCAGAGCTTCACCTACGAAGAGATCAACCGGCGGCTTTGCCGATGAAGATGGTCTCTTCGACATGTAAGCGCCTTCTTCCTAGGATTTGTACTCTGCTTCCATCATTCACTTTTCTTTTTTAACTTGTGCCAACCATCCCCTTTCGTAGTGACGAAGGTTTTATTGAGCCACCGTCTAAGAAGGCCAAGTCTGGTGCCGTTCCACCGGATGTCGCGGCTTCCGAAGCTTCGGCTCCTACGGCAGCCCCCGCGGCTCAAGTGTCGACTGCCTCCTCCCTTTCTAGGGGGAAGGATATTCCTTCGACTGATGCCACCACGTCCCTTCCTTCAGGGAAACCTGTAAGTCTTTCTCCATCATAACGCAAACCTTCCTGAATATGCCTTGATTAACGATTCTTTATTAACATTTAATTCTCCTTTCCCTAAGGATCTGCGTGGCGTTATATCTTCTTTGGAGGCCTTCGCCCTCCAATTTACTTCCCTAGAAGTAGACAAGGTTCGGCTGCAAAAGGAAGTTAAATCTTCTTATTCAAAATTGGAAGGCGCAATCAAAATAGCCGCCGAAGCTCGCCAAGAAGTCGATTCCCTGAAGGAGGAACTTGGCAAGCTAAAGGAAAAGCTGAAGGAGGAAGAGGCGTCCAGGCTAGTCGCTGAAGCTTGGGCGATCGAAAAAGATGATCTTCTTCGCTAGTCTTCCTTTGCTTTGCTTGGTAATTCTTGTTTATGCTTCTCTGTCGATTATTACTTTATGAATTCGATTCTTTGTCAGTAATCTTTTCTATTTCATTCTCTTGCAGAGGCCGCCGACATCCCTGCCAATGCCTTGGACAAGATTCCAAATAACTATCCGGCAAACGGTGTGTCGATGACTCTCGCCTCCCACCAGCTTATACAGGAGCTTCTTGAAAAGGGCAAAGGTGCCATGGCGCGGATGCACTCGATGATCTTCCCAAGATCAGCCAAGACAAGACTCTGGGGCAGCTGATCGATGCCTTCGCAGTCGACACCATGGAGGTTATCGAGGTATTCAAACGCACTTCGCGTTCCTATGGTGCCCTCCTAGCCTTCGAACTTATGATGGGTCATGGCTTCAAGGCCGATATCGAAGAGATGTCTAGGGAGCTGCCGAAAGAGCAAGATGGGCGGTTCATTGATTTAAGCATCTTCAAAATGTCAGCCCTTAAGTGTGCACGCCAGCTCCTTGAGCTGGTTTCATCAAGGAAAACATCGGCTGGTCCCAGTTTATCGACCCAAACCCAAGCCCCTTGATTTTTGTAACAAACTTCTCTTTGAGTTGATGTGAAACAATGTTCTGTCGCAAAACTTGTGGTTGTAATAAACTCCGTGCTAGCAATGTTGCTAGTACACCCTTGCTATGACATTTTTACTTGTACTCTCCCGATGGGAGTAACTTCCGACGCTAAAACGATGCAATCCGTCATGCTTTTGACGCTGTTCTTTGCAGGTTTTCCAGTGCCTGCGTTTGTTGATGATTCTTCGGGTGCCCTTTCTGAAGGTGATCGAATCCAGCGTATGAAGGATCGGATCGCGCAGATGGAAAAGGATCTGCGCAGTACCTATGCCTTGGCTGCCATTATCAAGAAGAAGGGCGAGATTGCAGCCGACGTAGAGCGCTATGCTCTTACTAAACTGCATAAGGCCACTGAAAGTTTGAACTGTAAGTTCCCTGGTCCTTGTGCTCATTAATCTTTGTCAAGAAACGCATTGCCTGATCTTTCCGTTGATTCCTTTGCTAGTCATAGCTCTGACCCGTGCTGAAGAGAACAAGCGGATTCACGAGCGCGTGAACGCATTGACCCAGCTGTCATCAGCCGAAGAGATTTTCTGGAGGGAGCACTCGAAGGCTTCGGCTGTCGCACAATTCCAAGATCGGCTCCAGCAGGTCCACCATTTCTTCGACAAGTGCTACAAAGCCCTAAGGTAATTTGGAGGACGATGTTCCCCTTGAACGCGGTCCCTCCTACGTTGTTGACTCTGATGTCTGAATTTGGGAATACCAAGAAGATTCGAGACTTGGTGCGAGCTCAGGTTTTTGCAGGGGCCAGATTTACACTTGCCCTCGTCCTTGCACGTTATCCTTCGGCAAATCTGCTGGCTATCGCCAACGCAGTTGGTGATTTGGAGACGCTGTACCCGAAGGTATTGTTGCCCGCCAATATAGTTGTCGACAAGCTTGAAAAGGATTCGAAGGTACCTGAAGAAAGAGAAACTCCGCAAGAGTAATTCAGGGTTAAGTTCTTATTGTAAATAGGTAATTTGGCTACTTCATCCAGGCGTTTGGATTGCGTAGTTGAAACTTTTTGTTCGGTAGATACATGTATATGTACTTTTACCATGTCAATGCCGTTGGCAAATTTTGAAGGAGCAAATCTTAATTGCCCATTTAAACGTATGTGTATTCGTTGGTCAGCAAATTGTTTGAGTGATCAGCTCGTGTTGCAGGTCTTGCTAAACCCGTTGTATGTGCAACTTTGCTTTCAACCGATGTATGTTCGGAGAGCAGCTCCCGAATATATCGGGAGCATTAACTCTGCCGATGAGCCCGTTGTTCCATGATATTTCCATAAGTGAAATATCGAACGTGGGTTGTGTTATATGTCTTTCCAAACTCTCGCTATTTACAGCGCTCGTAGAGGCATATATAGCGGAGGGAAAGTTTAGCGCCCTTGTTTATTTAGCACTTGTAGAGGCTAATTTCGGAGCACGATCTTTTGCCGCGTACTACGTTGCACTGTGGTTCGCCAAGGGGCGTAAGCAAGGTTTATGATGATGCGGTTTGGGTGCTCTGAATTACTGCAATGCTTTTCAAGGAATCAAAACTTAAGTTCTTATTAATAAAAGAAACATGGGACTAAGGGGCGAAAAAAGGAGGGCCCTGTTGAAAGGAAAACTAAACACTATTGAACCGCCTAAGCAAGGAAAGGGTTCTTCTTATCTTCCGGCTTGTCCACCACGTTAGCGGTTATCGAGGCATCGTTGATTTCACTAGGGGTCTCGACAGCGATTGCCAGTGTCTTGCTGTCTCCTATGACTGCTGTGCCATCAACGGCCGAAGTTTTTGCTGCCGAAGTTTGTGCTGCCGAAGCTTCTGGAGCAAGGTCGGCTGGCTTCTTCTTCGCTCCCCTGATGCGTTCTTCTTCCTTATTATTGCGTGACGATGACTTGGAAGGGAGATCAGTAATTTCCTGTTTTAACCCGAACTTTACAGGAATCCTCTGAAAGTCGCGATCACAATTGTCCGAGCGTGAGAAAGTTCCATAGACTGTGATGTTTGTCCCGTTGCTCCCAAGCATTTTCAGCTTGAGGTATGCGTAGTGCGGTACAACCATGAACTTGGCATAAGCTGGTCTTCCGAGTATAGCGTGATACTGTGATTCCCAGTTCACGACTTCAAACTCGATCTTTTCCTTCCTGAAATTGTCGGGTTTGCCAAAGACGACGTTCAGGTAAACTTTGCCAAGAGAGTACGCCAGTGAAGTAGGGAGAATCCCATGAAAACAGGTGTTTGTTTCTTCTATCATTCTCATGGTGATCCCCATACTTTTGATTGTGTCGACAAATATCAGGTTTAGTCCGCTTCCACCATCCATGAAAACTTTGCTCATCTTGAACCCCCCGATCTGTGCCTCGACTATTAAGGCAGCGTATCCTGGTTTTGGTATGGTCATCGGGTGATCTGCTCGGCTGAACGTAATGTTCTGAGACGACCACTCGACATACTCAGGGATGTTCGCCATGATACTTTCTGCCAGATTGATTTCTCGGGTGAGCTTCTTCATTTCTCTCCTTGAAACACATGTCCTGATGATCATGCTCATCTGCCCACGTGGTTGTGGAAAGGCCTCATTGGGTTGGTGAGGTTGAGCCTGCTGGACCTGATGCTGCGGTGGAGGTGGTGGTGGTGGCGGTGGTGGCTGTTGCTGCTGCTGGATGAGTTTCTGCATGTCAATGAACTGCCTACAATCTCTGAGCAGGTGGCTTGACTTCGTTTTGTTGTCCTTAGAATCAACGTACGAGTGCAAGTAACAGGGAGCGTTGATCTGCTCGGCAAAGGGTAGCTCGGGAGTCCTCTGTGGTCGTGGTTTGTAGTTACCGCGGTTTTCAGAGTTGTTCCGATTGTCGTCCTGCCGATCGTCTCGTCTGTCGTCATACCGATCATCCTGCCGATCAGAGTATCCTGCGGCTACCAGGTTACTATCGTCATAGCTGCGGTTTTTCCTCTTTTTGTGCCGATCCTTTCGTCCACCCGAGTCGTGCTTCGGCTGGTCATCGTCTTCGTCGTCACTGCGATGTCGCGGCTTTCGTACGTTGTCCTCGCCATCAGCCCAGCTGTTGGCGATTTCCATTAACTTGGTTATGGTTTTTGGCTTTTTGCGCCCGAGTTCCTCTATGTAGCTTTCACGTCAGATGCCATCGCTGAAGGCGTCGATTGCTCTGTCGACAGATACATCTTCGGCAGCGTTTAGGAGCTTGGTGAATCTCCCGATGTATGCGCGCATCGATTCCTTCTGCTTTTGCTGGCAATGCCATAACTCCTCAATCCCGACGGGCCTTTTGTATGTTGCTTGGAAATTGGCAACGAAAGCGTCTACTAAGTCGTCCCATGATTTGATGGAGCCCTTTGGCAGGCCTCTTAACCAAAGCTGCAAGCATTGCATTGCATTGCTGCTATCTGGTTTCCTTTGTGCAGAATCACAGTCTGCAGTTAGTCATCTATCCAGGACCTTGGCTCCTGCTGTCCATCGTATTTGGCGGCATCAGTAGGGGTGGGTTTGAAATTTCTGGGTGGCATCGCCTCGCGGATTTTGTAGCTTAAACAGTCGGCCCCCCTTAGCTCGCCGTCGTTCTCCTGACTCTCATCCGAGGAGTCACTGTCGTATTCCTCCCTAGCGGCGCGTCGTCGCCTTGCTTTGTCGATTCTGCTCTGGGTGATTTCGTCTCGAGCGTCCCTCGCATGATGCTTTGAGCCGCTGGCCTGTAACGTGGTCTTTTCCTTCCGCGGGACCAGATTGTCTCCCAATATTGCGAGACTTTCTAGGGCACCCCAATGGGCTTGAGCCATAGAACCTTCAGGGCGCTGATTGATGAGGTATGCTGCGAGATTGGCGGTCGCTCCTGCGACGGTTTTTGGCCCTGGCATGCCCGCGGTGTCCGTGGTCATAAAGGATTTGGTCAGATTCGACGTTATTTCTCTGGCGTCATCTTCCGAGAGTCTGGATAATCTTGATCGGTGCTCGCCTGCCCCTTGAGTGCTTCGAGAGGCGCTTCCTCGCGAGCCTCTCCGTCATTCACTGCAGCAGATAGGCGTCTCGCGAGGGTGGCTTGCTCTTTCGATAGGCGCTCCCGGTTTTTCTCCAATATGGAGCGATAAGCGTTGAGGGTTCCAACCGAGGTTCCTGCGGGGTGTGTTGTTAAGCACGGCTGCCTTGGCTGCTGCCCACTCCTCCTCTGCGATGGTGTAATCGCTGTTGTTGTTACTGGCGCTGTTTCCAAAACTTGCTCGTCTGCTGGAGCGGGGGGTGTGATCTCTGTCCCCCCTGTTCCTTTTGTTTCCCGTGTTATTGGCAACATAAACCTGGTGACGTGCCGTTCTCCGGGTGGCACGTTGGACGGTGCTGTCGACACTGTCCTCTCCCGATGAGTACTGTGCATTGCAGATGAACGGTGTGTCGCTCGATCCTAGCCCGTGCCTGGTATCGCAGTTCAAGCAGTAGTATGATACGTCTCCGACGTATCGATAATTTCTTATGTTCCATGCCACATTATTGATGTTATCTACATGTTTTATGCACACTTTATGTCATATTCGTGCATTTTCTGGAACTAACCTATTAACAAGATGCCGAAGTGCCGATTCTTGTTTTTCTGCTGTTTTTGGTTTCAGAAATCCTAGTAAGGAAATATTCTCGGAATTGGACGAAATCAAAGCCCAGGGGCCTATTTTCTCACGAAGCTTCCAGAAGTCCGAAGGAGAGACGAAGAGGGGCCACGGAGGGGCCACACTATAGGGCGGCGCGGCCCCCTTGGCCGCGCCGGCACGTGGTGTGGGGCCCCGGTGCCGGCTTTTGACGTGCCTTTTCGCCTATAAAATGTCTCGGTGACTAAAACCCCGCATCGAGAACCACGATACGGAAAACCTTCCAGAGACGCCGCCGCCGCCGATCCCATCTCGGGGGATCCAGGAGATCGCCTCCGGCACCCTGCCGGAGAGGGGAATCATCTCCCGGAGGACTCTACGCCGCCATGGTCGCCTCCGGTGTGATGTGTGAGTAGTCTACCCCTGGACTATGGGTCCATAGCAGTAGCTAGATGGTTGTCTTCTCCCCATTGTGCTATCATTGTCGGATCTTGTGAGCTGCCTAACATGATCAAGATCATCTATCTGTAATTCTATATGTTGCGTTTGTTGGGATCCGATGAATAGAGAATACTTGTTATGTTGATTATCAAAGTTATGCTATGTGTTGTTTATGATCTTGCATGCTCTCCGTTACTAGTAGATGCTCTGGCCAAGTAGATGCTTGTAACTCCAAGAGGGAGTACTTATGCTCGATAGTGGGTTCATGCCTGCATTGACACAGGACGGTGTGAGAAAGTTCTAAGGTTGTGTTGTGCTGTTGCCACTAGGGATAAAACATTGATGCTATGTCTAAGGATGTAGTTGTTGATTACATTACGCACCATACTTAATGCAATTGTCTGTTGCTTTGCAACTTAATACTGGAGGGGGTTCGGATGATAACCTGAAGGTGGACTTTTTAGGCATAGATGCAGTTGGATGGCGGTCTATGTACTTTGTCGTAATGCCCAATTAAATCTCACTATACTCATCATGATATGTATGTGCATGGTCATGCTCTCTTTATTTGTCAATTGCCCAACTGTAATTTGTTCACCCAACATGCTGTTCGTCTTATGGGAGAGACACCTCTAGTGAACTGTGGACCCCGGTCCAATTCTCTTTACTGAAATACAATCTACTGCAATACTGTTCTACTGTTTTCTGCAAACAATCATCTTCCACACAATACGGTTAACTCTTTGTTACAGCAAGCCGGTGAGATTGACAACCTCACTGTTTCGTTGGGGCAAAGTATCTTGGTTGTGTTGTGCAGGTTCCACGTTGGCGCCGGAATCACTGGTGTTGCGCCGCACTACATCTCGCCGCCATCAACCTTCAACGTGCTTCTTGACTCCTACTGGTCCGATTAAACCTTGGTTTCTTACTGAGGGAAACTTGCCGCTGTGCGCATCACACCTTCCTCTTGGGGTTCCCAACGGACGTGCCAACCACACGCATCAAGCAAATTTCGGGCGCCGTTGCCGGGGAGATCAAGACACGCTGCAAGGGGAGTCTCCACTTCTCAATCTCTTTACTTTGTTTTTGTCTTGCTTAGTTTTATTTACTACTTTGTTTGCTGCACTAAATCAAAATACAAAAAAAATTAGTTGCTAGTTTTACTTTACTTGTTATCTTGTTTACTATATCAAAAACACAAAAAATTAGTTTACTTGCATTTACTTTACTCATCATGTTTCCTTTTAATTTTACCACAAAAAACATACCGGTAGGACGTGGGTCTATAGTTGGGAGAAATAATATAGAAGAATTTTTCAATCATGTTAGTACTATTGAAAATTTTGAAGATAGACACTTGATAGACCTTGCGCCTACCTATGAAATTGCTGCTGCACATTTAATTCGCTTGTTGGAAACTAAATTTGTTAATCTTAATCCTATAATCCAACACATGTTCTTCACACTTGGCGATATGGAAGAAGGGGAAAAGAAAGATTTTGTATTAGAAACCCTTCTTAGAGAATTTGGTGGTCTAGCAAGAGAAGCTAGAAAGGTGTTTGCTAAATTCAATATGCTTGGTTCTCCTACTGATTTTGTTAGTCTCCTTGAAAAGATGGATATGGATAGAATAAGATTCACTAATAATATTGATGATAGAGGGGAGATCAAAGCACCAATACCATGTAAGCTCCTGGCTATGAATGATGCACTAGAAAATAACTATGCTTGGCTAGTTCCTGAAAATTTGTTTGATGAGAGTAGCACGCCTAAGACTAATGAAAAGGGAGATGCTGAAACTTATGTATCCAATATACTATGCCTAGTTGAGAAAACTCCACACCCCACTGAGAATGCATCACCTTTCGATAATACTTGATACACACTTTCTGCGCCTAGCTGAAAGGCGTTAAAGAAAAGCGCTTATGGGAGACAACCCATATTTTTACCTACAGTACTTTGTTTTTATTTTGTGTCTTGGAAGTTGTTTACTACTGTAGCAACCTCTCCTTATTTTAGTTTTGTGTTTTGTTGTGCCAAGTAAAGCCGTTGATAGAAAAGTAAGTACTAGATTTGGATTACTGCGCAGTTCCAGATTTCTTTGCTGTCACGAATCTGGGTCCACCTCCCTGTAGGTAGCTCACAAAATTAAGCCAATTTACGTGCATGATCCTCAGATATGTACGCAACTTTCATTCAATTTGAGCATTTTCATTTGAGCAAGTCTGGTGCCATTTTAAAATTCATCAATACGAACTGTTCTGTTTTGACAGATTCTGCCTTTTATTTCGCATTGCCTCTTTTGCTATGTTGGATGAATTTCTTTGATCCACCAATGTCCAGTAGTATTATGCAATGTCCAGAAGTGTTAAGAATGATTGTGTCACCTCTGAATATGTTAATTTTTATTGTGCACTAACCCTCTAATGAGTTGTTTCGAGTTTGGTGTGGAGGAAGTTTTCAAGGGTCAAGAAAGGAGGATGATATACTATGATCAAGAAGAGTGAAAGCTCTAAGCTTGGGGATGCCCCGGTGGTTCATCCCTGCATATTTCAAGAAGACTCAAGCGTCTAAGCTTGGGGATGCCCAAGGCATCCCCTTCTTCATCGATAAATTATCAGGTTCCTTCTCTTGAAACTATATTTTTATTCGGTCACATCTTATGTGCTTTACTTGGAGCGTCTGTATGCTTTTGTTTTTGTTTGTGTTTGAATAAATGCTTGTGTGGGAGAGAGACACGCTCCGCTGGTTCGTATGAACACATGTGTTCTTAGCTCATAATATTCATGGCGAAGGTTGAAACTGCTTCGTTAAATTATTATATGGTTGGAATTGGAAAATGCTACATGTAGAAATTGGTGTGATGTCTTGAATAATGTGATACTTGGCAATTGTTGTGCTCTTGTTTAAGCTCTTGCATCATATACCTTGCACCCATTAGTGAGGAAATACATAGAGCTTGTTAAAATTTGGGTTTGCATGAGTGGTTTCTCTAGAGTCTAGATATTTTCTAGTAAGATGTTTGAACAACAAGGAAGACGATGTATAGTTTTATAATGCTTGTAATATGTCTTTTATGTGAGTTTTGCTGTACTAGTTCGTGCTTGTGTTTGCTTCAAACAACCTTGCTAGCCTAAACCTTGTATCGAGAGGGAATACTTCTCATGCATCCAAATCCTTGAGCCAAACAACACTATGCCATTTGTGTCCACCATACCTACCTACTACATGGTATTTTCCACCATTCCAAAGTAAATTGCTTGAGTGCTACCTTTAAAATTCCATCATTCACCTTTGCAATATATAGCTCATGGGACAAATAGCTTAAAAACTATTGTGGTATTGAATATGTAATTATGCACTTTATCTCTTATTAAGTTGCTTGTTGTGCGATAACCATGTTCACTGGGGACGCCATCAACTATTCATTGTTGAATTTCATGTGAGTTGCTATGCATGTCCGTCTTGTCTGAAGTAAGAGAGATCTACCACCCTATGGTTTGAGCATGCATATTGTGAGAGAAGAACATTGGGCCGCTAACTAAAGCCATGATCCATGGTGGAAGTTTCAGTTTTGGACAACAATCCTCAAATCTCAAATGAGAAAATTATTAATTGTTGTTGAATGCTTAAAGCATTAAAAGAGGAGTCCATTATCTGTTGTCTATGTTGTCCCGGTATGGATGTCTAAGTTGAGAATAATCAAAAGCGAGAAATCCAAATGCGAGCTTTCTCCTTAGACCTTTGTACAGGCGGCATAGAGGTACCCCTTTGTGATACTTGGTTAAAGCATATGTATTGCGGTGATAATCCAGGTAGTCCAAGCTAATTAGGACAAGGTGCGGGCACTATTGGTACACTATGCATGAGGCTTGCAACTTATAAGATATAATTTACATGATGCATATGCTTTATTACTACCGTTGACAAAATTGTTTCATGTTTTCAAAATCAAAGCTCTAGCACAAATGTAGCAATCGATGCTTTTCCTCTATGAGGACCATTCTTTTACTTTCAATGTTGAGTCAGTTCACCTATTTCTCTCCACCTCAAGAAGCAAACACTTGTGTGAACTATGCATTGATTCCTACATACTTGCTTATTGCACTTATTATATTACTCTATGTTGACAATATCCATGAGATATACATGTTACAAGTTGAAAGCAACCGCTGAAACTTAATCTTCTTTTGTGTTGCTTCAATACCTTTACTTTGAATTATTGCTTTATGAGTTAACTCTTATGCAAGACTTATTGATGCTTGTCTTGAAGTGCTATTCATGAAAAGTCTTTGCTTTATGATTCACTTGTTTACTCATGTCATATACATTGTTTTGATCGCTGCATTCACTACATATGCTTTACAAATAGTATGATCAAGATTATGATGGCATGTCACTCCAGAAATTATCTGTGTTATCGTTTTACCTGCTCGGGACGAGCAGAACTAAGCTTGGGGATGCTGATACGTCTCCGACGTATCGATAATTTCTTATGTTCCATGCCACATTATTGATGTTATCTACATGTTTTATGCACACTTTATGTCATATTCGTGCATTTTCTGGAACTAACCTATTAACAAGATGCCGAAGTGCCAGTTGCTGTTTTCTGCTGTTTTTGGTTTCAGAAATCCTAGTAAGGAAATATTCTCGGAATTGGACGAAATCAAAGCCCAGGGGCCTATTTTCTCACGAAGCTTCCAGAAGTCCGAAGGAGAGACGAAGAGGGGCCACGGAGGGGCCACACTATAGGGCGGCGCGGCCCCCCTTGGCCGCGCCGGCCTGTGGTGTGGGGCCCCCGTGCCGCCTCTTGACCTGCCCTTTCGCCTATAAAAGTCTCCGTGACGAAACCCCAGCACGAGAACCACGATACGGAAAACCTTCCAGATACGCCGCCGCCGCCGATCCCATCTCGGGGGATCCAGAGATCGCCTCCGGCACCTGCCGAGAGGGGAATCATCTCCCGGAGGACTCTACGCCGCCATGGTCGCCTCCGGTGTGATGTGTGAGTAGTCTACCCCTGGACTATGGGTCCATAGCAGTAGCTAGATGGTTGTCTTCTCCCCATTGTGCTATCATTGTCGGATCTTGTGAGCTGCCTAACATGATCAAGATCATCTATCTGTAATTCTATATGTTGCGTTTGTTGGGATCCGATGAATAGAGAATACTTGTTATGTTGATTATCAAAGTTATGCTATGTGTTGTTTATGATCTTGCATGCTCTCCGTTACTAGTAGATGCTCTGGCCAAGTAGATGCTTGTAACTCCAAGAGGGAGTACTTATGCTCGATAGTGGGTTCATGCCTGCATTAACACCTGGGACAGTGACAGAAAGTTCTAAGGTTGTGTTGTGCTGTTGCCACTAGGGATAAAACATTAGTGCTATGTTCAAGGATGTAGTCACTAGTTACATTACGCACCATACTTAATGCAATTGTCTGTTGTTAGCAACTTAATACTGGAAGGGGTTCGGATGATAACCTGAAGGTGGACTTTTTAGGCATAGATGCAGTTGGATGGCGGTCTATGTACTTTGTCGTAATGCCCAATTAAATCTCACTATACTCATCATGATATGTATGTGCATGGTCATGCTCTCTTTATTTGTCAATTGCCCAACTGTAATTTGTTCACCCAACATGCTGTTCGTCTTATGGGAGAGACACCTCTAGTGAACTGTGGACCCCGGTCCAATTCTCTTTACTGAAATACAATCTACTGCACATCTTTGTTCTCTTGTTTTCTGCAAACAATCATCTTCCACACAATACGGTTAACTCTTTGTTACAGCAAGCCGGTGAGATTGACAACCTCACTGTTTCGTTGGGGCAAAGTATCTTGGTTGTGTTGTGCAGGTTCCACGTTGGCGCCGGAATCACTGGTGTTGCGCCGCACTACATCTCGCCGCCATCAACCTTCAACGTGCTTCTTGACTCCTACTGGTCCGATTAAACCTTGGTTTCTTACTGAGGGAAACTTGCCGCTGTGCGCATCACACCTTCCTCTTGGGGTTCCCAATGGACGTGCCAACCACACGCATCATAGTACGAGGTCATCTCCGAAGATGCGGGATTGTCAGATCCAACCGACATGGAAGACGTCGAACGAGGATTCAATGGCGCGGGCGAGTTCGTTGAGTCCGTCAGACCAGCCGAAAGGTTGATTGATGACGACGCGCTTGGACCTGTTGATCTGGAGGCGAGTGGTTCCAGCAGTCGAAGGACTCCTTCTGAGTTGACGTTGTAGTGGACGCTGCCGAAGGTCATCTCCATGTTTCCTTGTAGATCAGAAAAGGTCGAGCGAGACGAATTGCTGTGCGGGGTGAATTCATAGGAGCCAAAGCGAATCGGGCTTCCCAGACTTGGCGATGATGGTGTCGATGAAGCTGCCGATGACATGACTGGTTCTGCCGACGACCGATCTTGTGCCGATAGGTTTCCCACAGACGGCGCCAATTGTCGAGGGTACTCCTCGGCAATGCCCTCCGATTGGGGCTTAGGGTTGATGGAATCCTGTAGGCTGACACGAGACATCGGTTCACAGACAAGCGGGGAGAGTGATTTACCTAGGTTCGGGGCCCTCGATGAGGTGAAACCCTTACATCCTGCCTGCCTGATCTTGATTATGAAAATATTGGGTTACAATGGGGTGCCGAAGGGTTCGGCTGAGATCTCGTCGAGAGGCTAAGTGCTGTGGCGACCTAGCTCTAGACTTTTGGTGGCTAAGATTGCTAAGATTGATCGTGTCCCTCGGCAGCCCCTCTCCTGGCTTTTATATAGGAGGCCAGGTCTCAAGAGGTCTAACCGAGTACGACAGATTTACAGTAGTTCTAGATCTAGACTTTCCTTGTTCGGCTCCTTCCTTGTCTTATCCGCAAAGGAATCTTCTGCTGCGCCATCCAAGTGGCCCGCCTTTCCATCGAGTACCTTCATGGGCCTCCAGTTAGATCGCACAGGTTAGGACAATGTCGGTTACCCGAAGGGTAATGCCCACGTCAGTAGCCCCCGAGTGTCTAGCCGAAAATAGTTCGGGTAGAGACTAAAGCATGCCTCCACCTCACGTTCTTCTCCTTGATTGTTCTTGTCCACCTTGTATCAGTATCATCTTCTTCTGTCGGGTGCGCGTCCAGCGCTCCCGATGGGAGTAGCCCCCGAGTCTAGGTATGGATGCTTGCAATCCGTGCGTAGACTCAAGTTGTACCACTCAATCGTTTTGCTCTGCCGAAGTTTTTCTGCAGGTCTTCATAGGTCATTCGATATATTTGCACCAAGTCTTGTGTTCTTCGACAAGTTTTCTGCACGTAAGGGATAATGAGTAACGTGCCCAACTTTTGCTGGTTAACTTCCGATGGCAAAACAACGTCACTCTACACAGAATCAAGTCCCCGGGCATGATCCTGGAGTGCAAAAAAGTTCTATCGGGTGCGCGTCCAGCGCTCCCGATGGGAGTAGCCCCCGAGTCTGGGCACGAGCGCTTGCAACCGGGTGCAGACTCGAGCTGAGCAATCCATCCTTTTCTTCAGACGTTTCTCCACAGGAATAACTTTGAGTCCTCATTTTATCGGGTGCGCGTCCAGCGCTCCCGATGGGAGTAGCCCCCTAGTCTGGACACGGGACCATCCGATGTTTCTTCATTTTTCTTCGAATGCTTCGAGCGTTTTTTACGATGTTACTGATGACGTTATTGACGCCCTGATTCTGACTGATAGGACACGACCCATTGGGCCCATCCTACCTCTGCCTTGTTCTGTTTTCAATTAATATCCTCCCTTTTCGCACGGTTACCAAGGCTCCTCCTCGATTTCCGTGATCAACAACGGAAAAAGGGTCCTCTTAAAGAACTGGAAACAACAACACGTGTCCACGCAATCTTCAAGTTCTCCCTTACTTAAAATCTTACAGGACAAAATCCTTAGCATTCGCTTCTTATTCACCGTAGCATCTTCCTGTTCTTCTTCTACCTCTCTCTTTCACAACCGCTGCGCCACCACCATCGTTTTTTAGATCTTCTCCAGATCTTGCAATGGTGAAGAAGAAGAACCTCGCTGCCACCGCCAGCTCCACGAGTGGTGGCGCTGCCGCCAAGACTTCCTCGAATCTTCCGAAGAGGAGCGCTCCAGACGCTCCTCCCCCAACTCCGGCGCCGCCATGCTCGATAGCCAAACCCGGAGACTGGCTAGCGTCCTCCATCACGAAGCGTGATGAGAAGAGGGCCCGAAGCCTCGGGCTAATTTCCTCCGACGAGGGGAATGTGATTCTCCCAGGTGCGATCTCGCGGAAGGTTTTCCACTTCATCAGCCACGTGGCCATCGGGGCCCACCTGTCATCCTCGCGGGCTAACCCTGCCTCTGGTGAGAAAAACCTTCACCACCCTTAGATCTGAATCTTTGCAAAAAGACCCCTGGCAGTTTCTATTCACAACCCGCGGTCCTGCCGCAGACGCTTTTCTTCAAAACCCCCTGAAATTTGCGAAAAGTAACCCGAGGTCCTCCCCCCGATTAAACTGTTTTCTGGGTCCTTTTTCTATTTTAAATAAACCTTTTATCTATTTTAAATAACTAAAAACTAATCTGTTAAATAACTTTTAATTGGTAATTTAAATGAAAAAGTGTTCTATACCAATTTTGATCAGAAAAATGCAAGGAACATTAATATGCAATCCATTCTTCTGTTTGCATCTCGCATCATGTCGCTCGTTGATAGTCGTGCATTTTCACCTCACATAACATGCGGAGTATTTCGGATACCGACTAGGGTTTCCCCCGCTCCGTTTAATATTGAAGTAGCGCACCCTTGACATGTTATGCCATGCTAACAAACACATAATCTTGACGGTAGAAACTGCAACTCCAACCTAATTTGTTTGTCCGGGGTTCCGACTCCGATTAATTGGATAAGTTGCATCGCATCATATCTGCCATGTCATGCATAACATCATGGTCATGCTGGATCTACTTTATCCGTAGTTGTAAGATTTGCATCCGTTGTTTGTCGTAGCATTTGCTTCTTCTCGGATAGGATCACGAAGTGGTGTGCTGAGATACGACGAGTTCTTCGACAAGTTCTCCCGCAGCTTTTCACAGGCGAGCCCTCTCTCTTCACCTATTTTACATTTTGCTCTCCCTTGCACTGCTATCCTTATGTTGTGATTATTTATCGAGTCACATGTCCTATTCCACTTGTTTACCATAATAATCCTATATGTATCATTCCTTACCCATAGCCGTTGCTTGATGTTTGAGCCTTGCGAGTCGTAGGCGTGTTTAGGCTCTGCTGTTTATCTCGATCTGTTATCGGGATATGTTGGGTTGTTGGGAGGTTATCACATGCTATATCAGTTGTTGGAGATACACATGCTTTACTTATTTGTTAACAACTAAAATTGTAAGCATAGGCATCTGTGAGCCCCTTTGCAAAAGCATCAGAACTTTGACTCGCTAATGTCCCCTAGGACCCGAGTTCTTGTTATCTGTTCCGAGACTGAGCGCTCTATCCACACATGGGTATGCTTACCGGGTCTCCGCTCGACCACTGCCAAAATCTACAGCTTTGTCCAGTGGCCACAATTAGTTTGAATGTTTGTTTGTTTCTCCCGGGCGTGCAAGCATGTTTCTTTGTGGTCAGATGATATGATGTTACTTTTGGGGAAGCCGTGAGTGCCTTGTAACCCTGTTGTCTCTTGCACGCTCGTAGGTGCGGTCCGCATTGTTAAGAGGCCATCCTCTAGTGGGCTCTGATCCTCTTAGCCGTTCTCACAACAGCTAGGTCCGCGTCGGAGTTTCGATCGGGCTCCGAAATGGGTTAACCAAGTTAGGTGGCTTCCTGGACATTGTTGTCGTGAAGGAGAGTGCGAGTCGTGATATCCACCTATCGCAAGTGGGTTGAGCGTGCGTGTGGGCACATTTGGGCACCCCTGCATGGTTACATCTTATCGATAAGCCGTGTCCGCAGTTATGGATGACTTGGAGCTGTATGACTCGATCATAGACAACTTACACCTTTTTACTTGTTGTTAATAATCTGATAATAACTTGCGTAGTAACATAGCATTACTACAACCGATACCTAATAAAACTTGTCCACCGTTGAGTGCCTTTTACATTGCCTCTTCGCTTTGTTAAAGGGGATATGTGTATTTGGCTGGGTTATGATTGTGTAGTATTTATCTGTTACCTTGTGCGCTCTCTTATATTCTCTGATTAGACGGATGTTGTAGCGTGTCTCTATTGGATATAGTTTTGCTGCCGCTAAACCTACCATATAGCCCCAGGTGATATATTCGCCCGGCGAGCATAGCCATTTCTAGTCTCGCTAAGTACGTGCCGGAGTTCGTTCCTTGTACTTACTCTCGCCTTTTCTTTGTCTCTTCTGTTTACTCCCTTTTGTCAGCAACCGATGGCCCGACTTCGACATGTACAAGATGACGATGTTAGCAAAGTTACCCTTCCGGCTTGGCCTGGGCTGGGTTATGGACGCGACTGGTTATCTTCAACACTCTTAGTCCAATTTGTATCTTGTCCGTACCCGGACGTATTTGATCTTCTGTATGAGTTGGATCTTTGTATTGTATATCTGTATCTGACTCGTTGGAGTCATTGTTGTAATATATGTATCTTGTGGGCTCTATTGTAATCCTATTGTAATGTTACCGCTCGTGTTAATTCCTCTGGCATCACGTGTGTGATTCGTCGCTTACGTCGTGTCGGAGGGCGTCTCTGAATCGATATCATGCGGATTTCGGCGGGTTCGTTGGAATCCTCATGGTACCGGTTCCGGGGCGTCACAGTAGCGCTCGAGCTAGCGGTTCCCTTCTTCTTGTCCATGGCGGCTGAGCTCTTGAAAACAGAAGCAATGGCGAGGAGAAAGGCAAGGAAGAAGAGGAGCAGTACGGAGGCGTAAAAAGTGAATACAAGGAAAAGGTTCCCTATTTATAATAGGGAATGCTTGAAGATCGTGGCTGTAACTCTGGTGATCGTGGGAAGATGGGCGAGGATCCAGTAGTACGCGTGTCCGGAAGGAGAGATAAAACTGGCGGCCCATTACTCCCACTACGCGCGGGAATCAACGAGGCACCTCGGTCAATGCAAAAGCACTAGTCAATTCTTAACTGACCACCCAGAAGTAGGGTGGGCCCATCAGGTCATATCATGTTAATCAACCCACCGCAGTAACTACATCATCAATGATGTCATCAAAAGTATCGACTCCTCATGAAGCATCCAAAGAAGTCTACAACATTCGAGTAGTACAACGTCAGTCTACGCGCGGTTGCAAGCATCCGTGCATAGACTCGGGGGCTACTCCTATCGGGAGTGCTTGTCGCGCACCCGATATAAATTATGGACCCGAAGGAATCAAAAGATCCAGGATCATGCCTAGGAACTTGAGTCTGAGTAGAGTATTCGGCAGTTAACCAGCATAGAATAAATCTAGGCACGTTACTCAACATCCTTTATGTACTATCAACAAGCATGGCTTAACCCGAAGATATTGAAGACCCGATATACAGAAGTTATCGGGTGACCGTGACAGTTTGCAGAAAATATCGACAGACATAAAACATTCGAGTAGTACAACTTGAGTCTACGCGCGGTTGCAAGTATCCGTGCCTAGACTCGGGGGGCTACTCCCATCGGGAGCGCTTGTCGTGCACCCAATAAAAATGAAGCTTTAAAGATCAATGGACGTTCGATAGAAGACAACTTTAGTCCCTGCTCGAAGCTACGCTTTGGCTAGTCACTCGGGGGCTACTGATGTGGGCATTACCCTTCGGGTAACTAATATTACACTATCTCCTGCGGCCCAACCAGGGGCCCATGAAGATTATCCATCGGCCAAGGTGGGTCGCTATGTCGGTTCTCATGAACGATTCTTGAAGGACAAGGCAAGAAGATGAAGAAACAAGGAAAGTTTAGATATAGCACTCTTTGTAACCTAGTCGTACCCGGACAGACCTCTCGAGACCTGGCTCACAATATAAGGGCCAGGAGAGGGGCTGCCGAGGGACACACAATCAATCTAGCCATAACCATTGTAAGTCGAGAGTTAGGTAATACACAGTCCTAGCTTTACGTCGAGTTCTTAGTCAAAGCCTTGAGCTGCCCCATTGTAATTCGATATTCTCAATAATAAAGATTAGACAAACAGGAAGTAAGGGTTTTACCTCGCCGAGGGCCTCGAACCTGGGTAAATCTCTCTCCCCGTTTGCTTGGTATTCGATGTATCATGTTAGCCTGCAGGATTCCGTCAACCCTAAGTCCCAAAAGGTGGGCATTTCCGAGGAGTACAGGAGTACCCTTGACACCCGTGGAGAAAATGTGGTGATCTGTTCAATGGTAAAGATGGGCCCAATGGAGCCCCACACCTGAGGAGCGGCGCAGAAATCGATGATCTTCTGAAAAATTGGAAGGAGTGCCTAGCATCGGGAAAGAAGCAACCGAAGCCAGAGCCGCTGCTCGGTGTATGGAAAGCGAGGTCTGTTTTCCACGACTTGGACTACTGGAAGGTCCTCCAAACGTCCCACAGTCTCGATGTCATGCACATTACGAAGAACGTTACCGAGAGTCTGCTTGGCACTCTTTGCAACTCGGAAAAGTCCAAGGATGGGCCGAAAGCAAGATACGATCTGAAACATTTTGGCATCAGTCAACTGATTCAAAGTCAACTACTTCAAGCACAGAGCAAGAGGCCTTCTACAAAAGATGAAAAACTCATATACACCTTATCACAGGGCTCCAAGCATAACATAAGGACCTATCAGGGGTACGACATTAACAGTTATAGATTCAACACCGAGGAAACGAATAGGAATAGTGAAAATCAAAACTCAGGAGTAACTATGCTATCATACACCAATGACGAGACTAATGTCAAGGAAATATGGGAGCTCAATTACTGTGGAGAGATGGTGCCAATTTTCCGTGTGAGATGGGCCAAGAAGGTCGAAAAAGAAGGTCGGTATTTCACCACCATAGTTATACCCGGTGCCAAATCGAAGAATGCATCCACGAAAAATGAGCCATGGGTACTCGATAGCCATGTTGACCAATGCTTCTTCATCACCGACCCATCGAAGCCTAGCTGTGTTGTCGTGAGGAGGGGCAAGAGGAGCATCATAGGAATGCAAGGAGACGCCAATGAGGAAGACTTGGACAAGAACGGTGATCCAAAGATCGAGGAGGAATTCGACAAGCACTTTGACATGCCTACTACTAGTAAAGTAAGATGGCACCTCCCTACCCTCTAAAGGTTGTACGTTCAGGCGAAGAAATCTCAAGGTGGCCGACATAAAGCATTCAACCACCAACAAACAAGGGCAAGAAGATTGCGAAGATACGCTAGAGCTTGGAGCCAGGACGAAGAACATCTTTTTTTGGTCTATGCACATGTGTGTGTGTGAGACAAGTACATGTGTGTGTGAGAGACAAGAACGTGTTTGTATGAGACAAGTAATTTGTAATTGATAATCTCTACTAATTATTAAATGTTGTGTTCTTTCTTAAAAATGTAAGAATAACATTTTTTAAGGGAAAAAAGTAAGGGCAGCCAGGGTTCGAACCTGGATTACCCAAGCCTAACAGTGGGCTTAAACACTGGGCTAATGATGTGTTTCTGATAGAACACATCATTAGCCCAGTTTGTTTACTAAGTGTAAACATTCTACATCGCACCAATGTTGGCATGCGCCACAGAATTAAGGAATTGTGCGTCGCATGTCAGAGCTGATGCGCCACAGAATTAAGGAATTCTATGGTGCATGCCAACTTCGGTGCACCACAGAATATTTACATTTGGTGAAATAGTCGCGAACCCTTTCTTCCCCACCCTTCGCAGTTCTTCTTCGCGCAAGAACCCTAACTGTCACCGTCGCCACAGCCTAGCGCCATCGCCACTGCCTAGCACCGCTGACGCCGAGGAGGAGGAGGGCACCCCACCAACCGCCACTGCAGCCGAGGAGGAAGAGGAGGAGGACGCACCGCCAACCACCGCCAGCAGGAGGAGGACGCCCCGCCAACTATTACCACCGCTGAGCAGGAGGAGGAGAAGGCCCCGCCAACCGTCAGTGAGATCTCCTCTTGCCTCTCCTCTCCCCTCACCGTTCCCCCTCCCCTGTGCCCCCTCCACTGTGCCTCCCCTCTCCACTGGAATCCTTCCAATTACTTGCTTCTCTGGTTGAATTGCTTCTCTAGTTCTTCCCCTTTCAATTACTTGCTCTTGTTGAATTTATGCAGTGGTTGTTGTAGTGGTTGTTGTAATGCAAAAATTAAAAAAAAATTAATATGCAGTGGTTAAGATGGAGTGGCTAACATTGATCAAGAATTACTAGTAGTGGTTAATATTTGGATCTTGTTCCACACTTATTTTGGTGCAGTAAGGTTGATAACAAGAATTAATGTAGAACAAAAAGTAGCAAAATTGAAAACTAGGTACTGCATCAGTAGCAAACCATTTTCACTTTCTATACAAAAAAAGCAAGCACATATCATAAATCTATTGACAGCTAGGCGCAGCACCGGCGCCACCTCCCCTATCATCCGGCCCACCAAGATCGCCTGGCCCTGCGCCGCCGCCACCCTTAAGGAAAGGACGATCGCCGCCGCCACTACCCTGAAGGAACAGGCGGTCGCAGCCGCCACCCGGAAGGAACCGGCCGGCGATCGCCGCCACCACCACACGCCACCAATAGATGTTGGGAACGCTACCGCAACGACCTTCGACCAAACGCAAGGTACGCCAAGTGGCGGCATCGCAACCGCCACCACCTAAGGTCCAGGACATGGCGCCACTTGATGGCAACGATGGAGATGATGATGATGACATCGATGCCAACATCATCACTGGCGCCTGCAGCCAAGATATGTACATGCCTCCTATGGATGAAAAAGCCTTCCGCGCTCACGGCCATCAACTTGGTCATCCCACTACAGTCAAGCAGCGCGTGACATTCATGGGTGTTTCTCTGCAAGACACTCCTCCGGAGGCTGGAAATCTAGCTCAAGTCAATCTGGCTACCATTTACAGCCCTAACACGCTGCATAAGACGATCGTTTGGGAGCCACCCAAATCAACCCCAGCACCCCAAGCAACACCAAATCCACCAGCACCCCAAGTAACCCCAGCACACGAAGCACCATCTGTAGGATAACGTTGCATAGAAAACAAAAAATTTCCTACCGCGAACACGCAATCCAAGCCAAGATGCAATCTAGAAGACGGTAGCAACGAGGGGTTTATCGAGTCTCACCCTTGAAGAGATTCCAAAGCCTACAAGAATAGGCTCTTGTTGCTGTGGTAGACGTTCACTTGCCGCTTGCAAAAGCGCGTAGAAGATCTTGATCACGATCGGTTCCGGCGCCACGAACGGGCAGCACCTCCGTACTCGGTCACACGTTCGGTTGTTGATGAAGACGATGTCCACCTCCCGTTCCAGTGGGCAGCGGAAGTAGTAGCTCCTCTTGAATCCGAAAGCACGACGGCATGGTGTCGGTGGCGGTGGAGAACTCCGGCGGAGCTTCGCTAAAGCTACGCGGGAGATATGGAGGAGAGGGGGCGGCTAGGGTTTGGGAGGGGGTGGCCGGCCACTTCAAGGGGGGCGGCCAACTTGTGGTCTTGGGGTGGCCGGCCCCCTCCCTTGGCCCCTCATTATATAGGTGGAACCCCAAGTGTTGGTCTCCAAGTCTTCGAATAAGACCCGAACCAAAAACCTTCCATATGGTGGGGAAACCTACCCAAGCTAGGACTCCCACTAGAGGTGGGAGTTCCACCTCCCATATGGGGGGGTGGCCGGCCCCCTAAGGGGGAGTCCACTTGGGACTCCACCCCCACTAGGGTTGGCCGGCCATGGAGGTGGAGTCCCATGTGGACTCCACCTTCCTTGGTGGTTTCTTCCGGACTTTTCTAGAACCTTCTAGAACCTTCCATAGAACCTTCCGCGTCATTTTAATTCACATAAAATGACATCCTATATATGAATCTTATTCTCCGGACCATTCCGGAACTCCTCGTGATGTCCGGGATCTCATCCGGGACTCCGAACAAATATTCGAACTCCATTCCATATTCAAGTACTACCATTTCAACATCCAACTTTAAGTGTGTCACCCTACGGTTCGTGAACTATGCGGACATGGTTGAGTACTCACTCCGACCAATAACCAATAGCGGGATCTGGAGATCCATAATGGCTCCCACATATTCAACGATGACTTTAGTGATCGAATGAACCATTCACATACAATACCAATTCCCTTTGTCACGCGATATTTTACTTGTCCGAGGTTTGATCTTCGGTATCACTCTATACCTTGTTCAACCTCGTCTCCTGACAAGTACTCTTTACTCGTACTGTGGTATGTGGTCTCTTATGAACTTATTCATATGCTTGCAAAACATTAGACGACATTCCACCGAGAGGGCCCAGAGTATATCTATCCGTCATCGGGATGGACAAATCCCACTGTTGATCCATATGCCTCAACTCATACTTTCCGGATACTTAATCCCACCTTTATAACCACCCATTTATGCAGTGGTGTTTGGTGTAATCAAAGTACCTTTCCGGTATAAGTGATTTACATGATCTCATGGTCATAAGGACTAGGTAACTATGTATCGAAAGCTTATAGCAAATAACTTAATGACGAGATCTTATGCTACGCTTAATTGGGTGTGTCCATTACATCATTCATATAATGATATAACCTTGTTATTAATAACATCCAATGTTCATGATTATGAAACTAATCATCCATTAATCAACAAGCTAGTTTAAGAGGCATACTAGGGACTTCTTGTTGTCTACATATCACACATGTACTAATGTTTCGGTTAATACAATTATAGCATGATATATAAACATTTATCATAAACATAAAGATATAAATAATAACCACTTTATTATTGCCTCTAGGGCATATCTCCTTCAGTCTCCCACTTGCACTAGAGTCAATAATCTAGATTACATTGTAATATACCTAACACCCATGGCATTCTGGTGTTGGTCATGCTTTGCCCTAGGGAGAGCTTTAGTCAACGGATCTGCTACATTCAGATCAGTGTGTACTTTGCAAATCTTTACTTCTCCATCTTCGATGTACTCGCGAATCGAGTGGTAACGCAGCTTGATATGCTTCAGCCTCTTGTGTGACCTTGGCTCTTGTGCATTGGCGATGGCACCCATGTTATCACAGTAAATGATTAATGGGTCCAATGCACTAGGAACCACACCGAGCTCTACAATGAACCTCTTCATCCATACCGCTCCTGATGAAGCCTCTGAAGCCGCGATGTACTCTGATTCTGTTGAAGACTTCGCCACCGTGCACTGCTTCGAGCTTGCCGAGCCATCGCAAAGACCATTCAATATAAACACGTACCAGATTGTGACTTAGAGTCATCAGGATCAGTGTTCCAACTTGCATCGGTGTAACCACTTACAACGAGCTTTTGGTCACCTCCATAACAAAGAAACATATCCTTAGTTCTTTTCAAGTACTTCAGGATATTCTTGACCGCTGTCCAGTGTTCAGTTCCTGGATCACTTTGATATCTGCTAGTCAAACTAACAGCATGTGCTATATCTGGTCTAGTACATAGCATGGCATACATGATAGATCCTACTGCCGAGGCATAGGGGATTTTACTCATCCTTTCTCTTTCTTCTGCCGTAGCCGGTCCTTGAGTCTTACTCAAGACTTTGCCTGGTAACATAGGTAAGAACCCTTTCTTACTTTCGTCCATTCTAAACTTCTTTAGAATCTTGTCCAGATATGTACTCTGTGATAGCCCTATTAGGCGTCTTGATCTATCTCTATAAATCTTGATGCCTAATATATATGATGCTTCACCAAGGTCTTTCATTGAAAAACTATTATTCAAATAACCTTTAACACTGCTTAATAGTTCTATATCATTCCCGATCAATAATATGTCATCTACATATAATATCAGGAATGCTACAGAGCTCCCACTCACTTTCTTGTAAATACAGGCCTCTCCATGACACTGTATAAACCCGAAGTCTTTGATCACCTTATCAAAGCGTCGGTTCCAACTTCTCGATGCTTGCTTCAGTCCATAGATTGAACGCTGAAGTTTGCATACTTTGTCAGCATTTTTAGGATCGACAAAACCTTTGGGTTGTACCATATACAACTCTTCCTCAATGTCTCCATTAAGGAACGCCGTTTTGACATCCATCTGCCAAATCTCATAATCGAAAAATGCAGCTATTGCTAACAAAATCCTCACAGATTTTAGCTTCGCTACAGGTGAGAAAGTCTCATCGTAGTCAACTCCTTGAATTTGTCGGAAACCCTTTGCGACAAGTCGAGCTTTATAGACAGTAATATTACCATCAGCATCTGTTTTTCTCTTGAAGATCCATTTATTTTCGACAGCCTTTCGGCTATCAGGTAAGTCTACCAAAGTCCATACTTTGTTATCATACATGGATCCCATTTCGGATTTCATGGCTTCTTGCCATTTGTTGGAATCTGGGCTCATCATCGCTTCTTCATACGTCGCAGGGTCCTCATCATTGTTATCCACAATCATGACATTTAGACAAGGATCATACCAATCAGGAGTGGCACGTTCCCTTGTCGATCTGCGAGGTTCAGTAGTTTCCTCGTTCGAAGTTTCATGATCATTATCATTAGCTTCCTCTGTTGCCGGTGTAGGCGGTACAGGTACAATTTCCGATCGCGCTACTCTGATCAACGAGTATAGATTCATCAATCTCATCGAGTTCTACTTTTCTTCCAGTCACTTCTTTAGTGAGAAATTCTTTCTCAAGAAAGGTTCCGTTCTTAGCAACAAAGATTTTGTCTTCGGATCTGTGATAGAAAGTGTACCCTATAGTTTCCTTAGGGTATCCTATGAAGACGCATTTCTCCGCTTTGGGTTCTAGTTTGTCCGGTTGTAACTTATTTACATAGGCTTCGTAACCCCAAACTTTCAGGAACGACAGCTTAGGTTTCTTATTAAACCATAGTTCATACGATGTCGTTTCTACGGATTTTGATGGTGCTCTATTTAAAGTGAATGCGGCTGTCTCTAATGCATAACTCCAAAATGATAATGGCAAATCAGTAAGAGACATCATAGAACGAACCATATCTAAGAGAGTTCGATTACGACGTTCGGACACACCGTTACGTTGAGGTGTTCCCGGCGGTGTCAATTGTGAAAGTATTCCGCATTTCTTTAAATGCATGCCAAACTCATAACTCAGATATTCACCTCCATGATCAGATCGTAGAAATTTAATCTTCTTGTTATGTTGATTTTCTACTTCACTTTGAAATTCCTTAAACTTCTCGAAAGTTTCGGATTTATGTTTCATGAAATAGATATACCCATATCTACTCAGATCATCTGTGAAGGTTAGAACATAACGATAACCACCGCGCGATGCTACGCTCATTGGTCCGCATACATCGGTATGTATGATTTCCAATAAGTCAGTAGCTCGCTCCATCATACCAGAAAATGGAGTCTTAGTCATTTTTCCCATTAGACATGCTTCGCATCTATCAAGTGACTCAAAGTCAAGTGATTCAAGTAATCCATCAGTATGGAGTTTCTTCATGCGTTTCACTCCAATATGACCAAGATGACAGTGCCACATATAAGTAGAATTATCATTCAATTTAATTCGCTTAGCATTAACGTTATGTATATGCGTATCACTACTATCGAGATCTAACAGAAATAAGCCATTCTTTTGTGGTGCTCGACCATAAAAGATATTATTCATAAAAATAGAACAACCATTATTCTCAGACTTGAATGAATAACCGTCTTGCATTAAACAAGATCCAGATATAATGTTCATGCTTAACGCAGGTACATAATAACAATTATTTAGGCTTAAAACTAATTGATACGTCCAATTTGCATCACTATTTTATATCATAATTTGCTGTTATTCATTGATATATTTCATATTTGGATGCAATACTTATGTTATTTCATCTATTTTGCATGTTTCATCATTATTGGAGGATCAAGCACCGGAGCCAGGATTCTGCTGGAAAAAGCACCGTCAGAACGCAATATTTCGGAAGATCAACTGTGGAAGGAAATTATACCAAAAATCCTATTTTTCAAGATGACGAAGGAAGCCAGAAGGAGGAGCCAGCTGGACCCAAGGTGGGCCCACACCATAGGGCGGCGCGGCCCATGGCCTGGCCGCACCACCATGTGGTGTGGGGGCCCCACAGCCCCTTTCGCCCCCTTTTCTTCGCGAAACCCTTCGTCCCGAAAACCTAAGCCACAGAGGGTACCTCGTGAAGATTTACAGCCGCCTCTGCGGGGCGGAGAACACCAGAGAGAAAAGAGCTCTCCGGCGGGCAGGAATCCGCCAGGGAAATTCCCTCCCGGAGGGGGAAATCGACGCCATCGTCACCGTCATCGAGCTGGACATCATCTCCATCACCATCATCATCATCTCCACCATCATCACCGCCGTCTCCACCGCTGGACACCGTCACCGCCGTAGCAATTTGGGTTTGATCTTGATTGTTTGATAGGGGAAACTCTCCCTGTATCGATCTCTACTTGTTGTTGATGCTATTGAGTGAAACCATTAGACCAAGTTTATGTTCAGATTGTTATTCATCATCATATCACCTCTGATCATGTTCCATATGATGTCTCATGAGTAGTTCGTTTAGTTCTTGAGGACATGGGTGAAGTCTAAATGTTAGTAGTGAACTATGGTTGAGTAATATTCAATGGTATGATATTTAAGTTGTGGTGTTATTCTTCTAGTGGTGTCATGTGAACGTCGACTACATGACACTTCACCATTTATGGGCCTAGGGGAATGCATCTTGTACTCGTTTGCCAATTGCGGGGTTGCCGGAGTGACAGAAACCTAAACCCCCGTTGGTATATCGATGCAGGAGGGATAGCAGGATCTCAGAGTTTAAGGCTGTGGTTAGATTTATTCTTAATTACTTTCTTGTAGTTGCGGATGCTTACAAGGGGTATAATCACATGTATGTATTAGTCCTAGGAAGGGCGGTGCATTAGCATAGGTTCTCCCACACAACACTTATCATAACAATGAAGATTATTTAGCCGTATGTAGAGAAAGCACTAGACTAAAATCCCGTGTGTCCTCGAGAACGTTTGGTCATTATAAGTAAACAAACCGGCTTGTCCTTTGCGCTAAAAAGGATTGGGCCACTCGCTGCAATTGTTACTCTCGCACTTTACTTACTCGTACTTTATTCAACTGCTACATCAAAACCCCCTGAATACTTGTCTGTGAGCATTTACAGTGAATCCTTCATCGAAACTGCTTGTCAACACCTTCTGCTCCTCGTTGGGATCGACATTCTTACTTATCGAAGATACTACGATACACCCCCTATACTTGTGGGTCATCAAGACTATTTTCTGGCGCCGTTGCCGGGGAGTGAAGCGCTATTGGTAAGTGGAATTGGTAAGGAAAACCTTTACTATTTATGCTGATTTTATTTCTGCCTGCTGCTATAAGTCATTATGGAGAGATCTTCTCTTCAATTTCTATTTGGGAAATCTACTACTACTGCAAGGGTAGTGGATGAGGCGCCAGGTGAGGAAGTGATACCATATAAAATACCTATGAAAATTATTGAACGTGTTATGGATAACCGCTATGAAGGGGATGGAACTGTCCATCCTGGTGATCATTTACTGTTTTTGCATGAATTATGCGGGTTATTCAAATGTGCAGGTATTGCTATGGATGAAGTGAGGAAGAAACTATTCTCTTTATCGCTGTCTGGTAAGGCGGCGCATTGGTATAAATTACTGGATAATGGGGATTCTCTTGAATGGAATGATATTGTGCCCCGGTTCTATTCTAAGTTCTATCCTCCAAGTGAAATTCACAAGGATCGGAATCGCATATATAATTTTTGGTCTCATGATGGAGAGAGTATTGCCCAAGCTTGGGGGAGATTGAAGTCTTTAATGCTCAAATGCCCCATTCATGAGCTTCCTGGTAATGTTATTATTGATAATTTCTATGCAAGACTTTATTTTCAAGACAAGACCTTGCTGGATACTTCTTGTTCTGGATCATTTACACGCAACAAAGAAGAGTTTAAAAGGGACCTTCTTGATCGGATCCAAGAAAATACTGAAGGTTGGGAGAACGACAAGGATAGAGAATTAGGTATAATTTATGATTATAAATGCATTGAAGCTTTTATGGATACTGATAAATTTCGTAATATGAGTGCTACATATGGTCTTGATTCTCAAGTTGCTGCAAATCTTTATAAAGCTTTTGCCTCTCATTATGAATTGCCAAAGAAGAATTTTGATAAGTATCATGAACCTTATAAAGATAAAATTGATTCATCTATTAATAAATGCGTTGTAGTTGAAACTGCTGATCATGTTATTCCTGAAGCTTATATTGAAAAAACTCCTTTCCCTGCTAAAATGAAGGAGTACTCTGTTATAAATAGTGCGGTTCATAAAAGTGAAAAGAAACCTGTAGAACCTGAAGAACAAATAAAAGTTGAACCTGCTGTTGCAATAGTTAAAGATCTTGTGACTGAAAATGTGGAGGATGGTCATATTATTTTCTGTGAAGATGCTTCTAATATTGTTTCACATCCTAATAAACCCAAACAAGTTAGTGTTCCTATGCTATCTGTTAGAATTGGTGATCATTGCTATTATGGATTATGTGATATTGGTGCAAGCGTTAGTGCTATTCCTTATGAGCTTTACACGGAGATTATGCACGAAATTGATTCTTGTGAACTTGAAGATATTGATGTGGTTATTCAGCTGGCTAATAGAGAAACTATTTCTCCAATTGGTATTGTTCGAGATGTGGAAGTTTTATGCGGTAAGATTAAATATCCTGCCGACTTTTTGGTACTTGGTTCTGCTGCTAGTGATTATTGTCCTATTATTTTTGGTAGACCTTTTCTAAATACTTGTGGAGCTATTATAGATTGCAAGAAAGAGAAAATTTTGACTAAATTTGCTGGTGAATCTTATGAGTTTAACTTCTCTAAATTTACCAAAACTCCTTATAAAGCTGATTTGCCTAGTGATGATTTTAAAATGGAACAATGTGCATCTATTGTTCTTGTCCCTAACAATCCTTTGCAGCAACATTTGGAGGATAGCGAGAGTGAAGTTTTCAGGAAAGAAAGAGATGAGCTTGAGGAAATTTTTCTTCGCCAACCTATTCTCAAGCATGATTTACCGGTGGAAGATCTGGGTACAACACCGCCACCAAAGGAAGATCCTGTTTTTGATTTAAAGCCTTTGCCTGATAATCTTAAATATGCTCATATTGATGATAAGAAAATATATCCTGTTATTATTAGTTTTAAGCTTACAGAGTTTGAAGAAGAAAGGTTATTGGAAATATTGAAGAAACACCGAGGAGCTATTGGCTATACTCTTGATGATTTGAAAGGGATTTCTCCTTCTATTTGCCAACATGCTATTAATATGGAAGATGATGCAAAGCCTGTTGTTGAACATCAGCGTCGTCTAATTCCGAAGATGAAGGAAGTGGTAAGGAATGAGGTATTAAGACTTCTTGAAGCTGGTATTATATATCCTATTGCTGATAGTAGATGGGTTAGTCCTGTGCATTGCGTTCCCAAGAAAGGAGGAATGACTGTTGTGCCTAATGATAATGATGAGCTCATCCCTCAAAGAGTAGTCGTAGGGTATAGAATGTGCATTGATTTTTGAAAAGTTAATAAAGTTACTAAGAAAGATCATTACCCTTTACCATTTATTGATCAAATGCTAGAAAGATTGTCTAAAAATACTCATTTTTGCTTTCTTGATGGTTATTCTGGATTTTCACAAATTCCTGTTAAAACTAAAGATCAAGAGAAAACCACTTTTACTTGTCCCTATGGAACTTATGCTTATAGACGTATGCCTTTTGGTTTATGTAATGCTCCTGCTACTTTTCAAAGATGCATGTCTGCTATTTTTCATGGTTTTTGTGAGAGTATTGTAGAGGTATTCATGGATGATTTTTCCGTCTATGGGAATTCTTTTGATAATTGCTTGCGAAACCTTGATAAAGTTTTGCAGAGATGTGAAGAAACTAACCTTGTTCTTAATTGGGAGAAATGCCACTTTATGGTTAATGAAGGAATTGTATTGGGACATAAAATTTCTGAGAGAGGTATTGAAGTTGATAGAGCTAAAGTTGAAGCAATTGAGAAGATGCCCTATCCGAGGGATGGTAAAGGTATTCGTAGTGTTCTTGGTCATGCTGGGTTTTATAGGAGATTTATTAAAGATTTCTCCAAGATTTCAAAGCCTCTTACTAATCTTCTTCAAAAAGACGTACATTTTGTTTTTGATGACGATTGTAAGGAAGCTTTTGAAACTCTTAAGAAAGCCTTAACAACTGCTCCTATAGTTGAACCCCCTGATTGGAACTTACCATTTGAAATTATGTGTGATGCTAGTGATTTTGCTGTAGGCGCTGTTCTTGGACAGCGAGTAGATAAAAAACTGAATGTTATTCATTATGCTAGTAAAACTCTTGATGCTGCTCAAAGAAATTATGCTACTACTGAAAAGGAATTATTAGCTGTAGTCTTTGCTTGCGATAAGTTTAGATCTTATATTGTTGATTCAAAAGTTACAATTCATACTGATCATGCTGCAATTAGATACCTTATGACAAAGAAAGATGCTAAGCCGAGGCTTATTAGATGGGTACTTCTTTTGCAAGAATTTGATTTACATATTGTAGATAGGAAAGGTGCTGATAATCCTGTTGCTGATAATTTGTCTAGATTGGAAAATATTGCTTATGATCATGTTCCTGTTAATGATAGTTTTCCAAATGAACAATTGGCTGTAATAAAGGTGAGCTCGCGAGACAGTCCTTGGTATGCTGATTATGCTAACTTTATTGTTTCCAAGTACTTGCCCCCAACTTTTTTAGCTCAGCAAAGGAGGAAATTCTTTTATGACTTGAGGCACTATTTCTGGGATGACCCACACTTATATAAAGAAGGAGTGGATGGTATTATGCGAAGATGTGTTCCCGAATATGAACAACAAGAGATACTGAGTAAATGTCATGGTAGTGCTTATGGAGGACATCACGCCGGAGAAAGAACCGCGCAAAAGGTTCTACAATCAGGTTTTTATTGGCCAACTCTCTTCAAGGATGCGAGAAAGTTTATTTTATCTTGTGATGAATGCCAAAGGGTTGGTAATATCTCCAGACGTAATGAAATGCCTATGAATTATACTCTTGTTATTGAACCGTTTGATTGTTGGGGGTTTGACTTCATGGGACCTTTTCCGTCTTCAGAAGGTAACACTCATATACTTGTTGCTGTTGATTATGTTACTAAATGGGTGGAAGCCATACCTACAAAAAGTGCTGATGGTGAGACCTCTTTAAGAATGCTTTTAGACATTATTTTTCCTAGATTTGGAGTGCCTAGATATATTATGACTGATGGAGGTTCTCATTTTATTCGTGGAGGTTTTAGAAAAACTCTTGCTAGGTATGGTATTAATCATAGAATTGCTTCCGCTTATCATCCTCAAACTAGTGGTCAAGTAGAATTATCAAATAGAGAGATTAAATCTATTTTGGGAAAGACTGTTAATAAAACTAGAAAGAATTGGGCTAGTAAATTGAAGGATGCACTATGGGCTTATAGAACTGCTTATAAAAATCCCATGGGAATGTCACCTTATAAAATGGTTTATGGGAAAGCTTGTCATTTACCTTTAGAACTAGAGCACAAAGCTTATTGGGCAGTTAGAGAATTAAATAAAGATCCTAAACTTGCCGGTAATAAGAGGTTGTTGCAATTGAGTTCTCTAGATGAATGGAGAAGTGAAGCTTATGAGAATGCTAAACTCTTTAAAGAGAAAGTTAAAAAATGGCATGATAGAAGGATTATTAAAAGAAAATTTAATGTTGGGGATAAAGTCCTATTGTATCGGTCTCGTCTCAGACTCTTTGCAGGGAAATTACTCTCGAAATGGGAAGGACCATATGTTGTCGAGGAGGTGTATCGTTCAGGAGCAATCAAAATTAGCTCTCTCCAAGGCAATGCCACGCAAGTGGTGAATGGACAAAGACTCAAGCATTATATCTCGGGTGATTCTTATAATGTTGATGTTGATATTATTCAAGTGGAAACACCGGAGGCTTTCATCAAAGGGCAAATTGACAGGCTGCCAGAACCCGACTTTGAATAGGTAACAGTACTGGTAATGAAAAGTACGCAATTTACTTTCCGAACAATATTTTCGCTGTTTTTGGAAAATATGAAAAATTACGAGATCGAAACGGAGTGGAAAGGACGCACGAGGGCGTGCCACCATAGGCCGGCGCGGCCTGACCTGGGCCCACGCCGACCTATGGTCTGGCCGCCTCGTCGCCCCTTTCCGACTCTGATTCGATCTGGTACTTTCCGTTTGTCGTGAAATTTTTTGCTATATAATCCCCCGGACCCCTGGAGGCCCGTATATCATTTTCTCGACGTATTTTGTTTCGAGCTGTTTCTGCCAGGATTTGCTTCGGATCTAGAGCCATCATGTCTTCGTCGGAAACTCCGAAGAACAGCTCCGGCAAGGATGTTGGCAACTTGTACATGGAGGAGCTGAGGATGCACCCCAAGGAGTTGCTGCTCGTTGAAGGAGAACTGCAGATCAAGGATGTCCAGGGTCCTGAAGGAGAAGGAAGCTTGGAAGACAGGATGGAGAAGCTAGAACAAGAGGTTTTCAAATACAAGAAGATGGCTGAGCGTGAGGTGGATATCTTCCACAGGATTGTGTCCGAACTCATTGCTGAACATGAGAAGGAAACTGCAAAGCTTTGGGGCGATATCCTCTCACTTCACGACACCACCAACAAGCTCCAAGCACAACTCTATGACGTTCAGAATCAGAACTGTGAGTATGAAAACAGGTTTAAATACATAAGCCGTGCTGCTAGTTTCAGGATTCCCGAGACCAAGATGTCGTTTCTTGATGGAGAGCCTCTTCCTTGGAAGTTTGATGATGGGAGTTCATCACCACCATCACCGCAGGAGTAACTCATCATCGGTATTGGCATCCCCTTGGTTTGTTCCAAGCTTGGGGGAGTGCCGCGGTATCACATCATCACTATCTTTTACTTTTTATTGTCAAGTAGTGTCATATCATGAGTAGGGAAGTTATCATATAAGATGTGTTGCAGTTTGGAAGTATCTCTCCTTTAGTTGGTTATCTATGTATCCCTTGGTGTGAGTTATCGTTATGGAATATTAATGAGAAGTCTTATCATTTACATATTGCACATCTTATTTTAGTTTGCAATCTCTATTATATGATTTATCTTGTCATTAGTATTGGTATCACTTTGGGAGCATTAAATAAATCTATTTGGTTTTGGCAAACTTAGCATTGGTCAATAGCAACAACACTTTGAGGTTTAAGTAGAAAAGAGAAATACATGTAGTTGTTTCATTGTCTTTCTTTCTTGTTAGCTCATAGCTTATTATTCTGGAGTTAAAATTGTTTGTGCTTACAAGGAAGATGCATGATTGTTTCTATCACATGTATATTTGTTTGTTTCCCTCAACTCTTATGCTTGCTAATTAACCTTGCTAGCCAAAAACCTGTACTGAGAGGGAATGCTTCTCGTGCATCCAAACCTTAGCCCAAACCTATGTCATTTGTGTCCACCATACCTACCTACTACATGGTATTTTCTGCCATTCCAAGTAAATACTTCATGTGCTACCTTTAAACAATTCAAAACTTAGTATCTCTTATTTGTGTCAATGTTTTATAGCTCATGAGGAAGTATGTGGTGTTTTATCTTTCAATCTTGTTGGGCAACTTTCACCAATGGACTAGTGGCTTCATCCGCTTATCCAATAATTTTGCAAAAAGAGCTGGCAATGGGATTCCCAGTCCCAAATTAATTAAACTAAATAGACACTCCTCCATGGTATGTGATTGATGGACGGCACCCGAAGGATTCGGTTAGCCATGGCTTGTGTAAGCAAAGGTTGGGGGGAGTGTCATCATCATAATAAAACTAAAATAAAAAGGCGCTCCTTCATGGTATGAGATTGTTGGCAGGCACCCGAGGATTCGGTTAGCCATGGTTTGTGAAAGAAAGGTTGGAAGGAGTGCCACATAAAATGAAAATAATATGGGAGCCGCTCTTTGAAGGTTTGTCTGGCAAGGGGGTTAGAGTACCCGCTACCAGTCGTTGACAACAACAAACACCTCTCAAAATGTTACTTTTATTCTCTTTATATGATTTCAAAACTGAAAAAGCTCTAGCACATGATTTAATCCCTGCTTCCCTCTGCGAAGGGCCTGTCTTTTACTTTATGTTGAGTCAGTAAACCTATTTCCCTCCATCTCAAGCAAGCATTTGAGTAGTTGTGATCAAACCATTATATTGTGATTTGCTTCATCATGTCTTTTATTCTTCTTTGTTTAGTACAAGTTTTATCTGAATGAATATAACTTTGCAAGTTATCAATGATTATGAGGAGACCATTATGATTGAGTATGCAAGTTGTGCCATATAAACTTTAACATGAGAGCGCTGCTCAATGAGATAAATATAATTTGTTAATTGTTCTCTGACCAAGAACGAAGTTTGCCATCACCAACTATGATTTCTTATGCACCTTTATTTGTGATTACCTTATACTTGTTTCAAGTTGAGTTATATGAGGAAGTTGTTTACTATAATGTCTTGTGTGAATGAATATGATGCTTCTTGTCCGTATTTTATTTATCGACTCTTCACTCCATAAACATGTGGTCCTGTTTACCGAGCTCAGTTTCGCTTGGGGACAAGCGAAGTCTAAGCTTGGGGGGAGTTGATACGTCCAATTTGCATCACTATTTTATATCATAATTTGCTGTTATTCATTGATATATTTCATATTTGGATGCAATACTTATGTTATTTCATCTATTTTGCATGTTTCATCATTATTGGAGGATCAAGCACCGGAGCCAGGATTCTGCTGGAAAAAGCATCATCAGAACGCAATATTTCGGAAGATCAACTGTGGAAGGAAATTATACCAAAAATCCTATTTTTCAAGATGACGAAGGAAGCCAGAAGGAGGAGCCAGCTGGACCCAAGGTGGGCCCACACCATAGGGCGGCGCGGCCCATGGCCTGGCCGCGCCACCATGTGGTGTGGGGGCCCCACAGCCCCTTTCGCCTCCTTTTCTTCGCGAAACCCTTCGTCCCGAAAACCTAAGCCACAGAGGGTACCTCGCGAAGAGTTACAGCCGCCTCTGCGGGACGGAGAACACCAGAGAGAAAAGAGCTCTCCGGCGGGCAGGAATCCGCCGGGGAAATTCCCTCCCGGAGGGGGAAATTGACGCCATCGTCACCGTCATCGAGCTGGACATCATCTCCATCACCATCATCATCATCTCCACCATCATCACCGCCATCTCCACTGCTGGACACCGTCACCGCCGTAGCAATTTGGGTTTGATCTTGATTGTTTGATAGGGGAAACTCTCCCGGTATCGATCTCTACTTGTTGTTGATGCTATTGAGTGAAACCATTGGACCAAGTTTATGTTCAGATTGTTATTCATCATCATATCACCTCTGATCATGTTCCATATGATGTCTCGTGAGTAGTTCGTTTAGTTCTTGAGGACATGGGTGAAGTCTAAATGTTAGTAGTGAACTATGGTTGAGTAATATTCAATGGTATGATATTTAAGTTGTGGTGTTATTCTTCTAGTGGTGTCATGTGAACGTCGACTACATGACACTTCACCATTTATGGGCCTAGGGGAATGCATCTTGTACTCGTTTGCCAATTGCGGGGTTGCCGGAGTGACAGAAACCTAAACCCCCGTTGGTATATCGATGCAGGAGGGATAGCGGGATCTCAGAGTTTAAGGCTGTGGTTAGATTTATTCTTAATTACTTTCTTGTAGTTGCGGATGCTTGCAAGGGGTATAATCACAAGTATGTATTAGTCCTAGGAAGGGCGGTGCATTAGCATAGGTTCACCCACACAACACTTATCATAACAATGAAGATTATTTAGCCTTATGTAGCGAAAGCACTAGACTAAAATCCCGTGTGTCCTCGAGAACGTTTGGTCATTATAAGTAAACAAACCGGCTTGTCCTTTGCACTAAAAAGGATTGGGCCACTCGCTGCAATTGTTACTCTCGCACTTTACTTACTCGTACTTTATTCAACTGCTACATCAAAACCCCCTGAATACTTGTCTGTGAGCATTTACAGTGAATCCTTCATCGAAACTGCTTGTCAACACCTTCTGCTCCTCGTTGGGATCGACATTCTTACTTATCGAAGATACTACGATACACCCCCTATACTTGTGGGTGATCACTAATCCCGAAGGTAGATGTAGAGGAAGTGTGCCGACTGCGATCACATTGACCTTGGATCCGTTTCCAACGCACATCGTCACTTCATCTTTCAGCAGTTGTCGTTTATTCTTTAGTTCCTGTTTCGAGTTACAAATATGAGCAACCGAACCAGTATCAAATACCCAGGTACTAGAACGAGAACCAGTGAAATGAACATCTATAACATGTATATCAGATATACCTTCTTTCTTCTTCTTGACAAGGCCGCTCTTCAGATCAGCCAGATACTTGGAGCAATTACGCTTCCAGTGTCCCTTCTCCTTGCAGTAATAGCACTCAGCATCAGGCTTAGGGCCATTCTTAGGTTTCACAGGAGGCGTGGCAGCTTTCTTGCCACCCTTCTTGAATTTTCCCTTAGACTTGCCCTGTTTCTTGAAACTGGTGGTCTTGTTGACCATCAACACTTGGTGCTCTTTCTTGATCTCAATCTCAGCAGCTTTTAGCATGCCAAAGAGTTCAGGTAACTCCTTGTTCATGTTCTGCATATTGTAGTTCATCACGAAGTTCTTGTAACTTGGTGGCAGTGATTGAAGGACACGATTAATCCCCAGTCTGTTAGGAATCACTATTCCCAAGTCACTGAGTTTCTTCGCATGCCCGGTCATGGCGAGCATGTGCTCACTAACGGAGCTGCCTTCTTCCATCATGCAGCTGAAGAATTGTTTCGATGCTTCATAGCATTCCACGGCAGCATGAGTCTCAAAAATAGCTTTCAGCTCTTTCATCAACTCATGAGGATCGTGGTGCTCAAAACGTTTTTGAAGATCGGATTCCAGACTGCACAGGATGGCACACTGAACTTGAGAGTACCGAATTTTTCGAGTCTCGTAAACAGCTTTTACTTCATCGGTTTCAGTTTCTGCAGGAGGGTCACCTAGCGGTGCATCAAGCACATATTGCAGATTTCCGCCAGAGAGGAAGATCCTCACATGACGGAACCAGTCGGTGAAGTTGCTACCGTTGCTCTTAAGTTTCTCTTTCTCTAGGAACTGATTAAAATTGATTGGGGATGCCATCTCTACAACATATATTTGCAAAAGTTTAGACTAAGTTTATGATAAATTGAGTTCAAATTTTAATTCAACATAATTAAAAACCTAAGTGAACTCCCACTCAAAACAATATCCCTCGCATTGTCTTAGTGATCACACGAACCAAATCCACCATACCTAAACCCGATCATCACGAGAAAAAGTGTGATTTCAATGGCGAACACTCAAAGTGTTCATCATATCAACTATATGATTCATGCTCTACCTTTCGGTATCACGTGTTCCGAGACCATGTCTGTACATGCTAGGCTCGTCAAGGCCACCTTAGTATCCGCATGTGCAAAACTGTCTTGCACCCGTTGTATGTACTTATTGAATCTATCACACCCGATCATCACGAGATGCTTCGAAACGACAAGACTTGGTAACGGTGCTACTAAGGATGAACACTTTATTATCTTGAGATTTTAGTGAGGGATCATCTTATAATGCTACCGTCGCGATCTAAGCAAAATAAGATGCATAAAAGGATTAACATCACATGCAGTTCATATGTGATATGATATGGCCCTTTTGTCTTTGCGCCTTTGATCTTCATCTCCAAAGCACGGACATGATCTCCATCATCTTCGGGCATGATCTCCATAATCGTCAGCGTAGCGTCAAGGTCAATGGCGCCGTCTTCATGATTGTCCTCCATGTAGCAACTATTACAACTACTTTGAAATACTACTCAACATGAAATTTAAAGACAACCATAAGGCTCCTGCCGGTTGCCACAATACAATAATGATCATCTCATACATATTCATCATCACATTATGGCCATATCACATCACCAAACCCTGCAAAAACAAGTTAGACGTCTCTAATTTGGTTTGCATATTTTACGTGGTTTAGGGTTTTCGAGAGAGATCTAATCTACCTACGAACATGAACCACAAAGTTGATACTAATGTTTTCAATAGAAGAGTAAATTGAATCTTCACTATAGTAGGAGAGACAGACACCCGCAAAGCCTCTTATGCAATACAAGTTGCATGTCGAACGAGGAACAAGTCTCATGAACGCGGTCATGTAAAGTTAGTCCGAGCCGCTTCATCCCACTATGCCACAAAGATGCAAAGTACTCAAACTAAAGATAACAAGAGCATCAACGCCCACAAAACCATTGTGTTCTACTCGTGCAACCATCTATGCATAGAGACGGCTTTGATACCACTGTAGGATAACGTTGCATAGAAAACAAAAAAATTCCTACCGCGAACACGCAATCCAAGCCAAGATGCAATCTAGAAGACGGTAGCAACGAGGGGTTTATCGAGTCTCACCCTTGAAGAGATTCCAAAGCCTACAAGAATAGGCTCTTGTTGCTGCGGTAGACGTTCACTTGCCGCTTGCAAAAGCACGTAGAAGATCTTGATCACGATCGGTTCCGGCGCCACGAACGGGCAGCACCTCCGTACTCGGTCACACGTTCGGTTGTTGATGAAGACGACGTCCACCTCCCGTTCCAGCGGGCAGCGGAAGTAGTAGCTCCTCTTGAATCCGACAGCACGACGGCGTGGTGTCGGTGGCGGTGGAGAACTCCGGCGAAGCTTCGCTAAAGCTACGCGGGAGATATGGAGGAGAGGGGGGCGGCTAGGGTTTGGGAGGGGGTGGCCGGCCACTTCAAGGGGGGCGGCCAACTTGTGGTCTTGGGGTGGCCGGTCCCCCTCCCTTGGCCCCTCATTATATAGGTGGAACCCCAAGTGTTGGTCTCCAAGTCTTCGAATAAGACCCGAACCAAAAACCTTCCATATGGTGGGGAAACCTACCCAAGCTAGGACTCCCACTAGAGGTGGGAGTTCCACCTCCCATATGGGGGGGTGGCCGGCCCCCTAAGGGGGAGTCCACTTGGGACTCCACCCCCACTAGGGTTGGCCGGCCATGGAGGTGGAGTCCCATGTGGACTCCACCTTCCTTGGTGGTTTCTTCCGGACTTTTCTAGAACCTTCCATAGAACCTTCCGCGTCATTTTAATTCACATAAAATGACATCCTATATATGAATCTTATTCTCCGGACCATTCCGGAACTCCTCGTGATGTCCGGGATCTCATCCAGGACTCCGAACAAATATTCGAACTCCATTCCATATTCAAGTACTACCATTTCAACATCCAACTTTAAGTGTGTCACCCTACGGTTCGTGAACTATGCGGACATGGTTGAGTACTCACTCCGACCAATAACCAATAGCGGGATCTGGAGATCCATAATGGCTCCCACATATTCAACGATGACTTTAGTGATCGAATGAACCATTCACATACAATACCAATTCCCTTTGTCACGCGATATTTTACTTGTCCGAGGTTTGATCTTCGGTATCACTCTATACCTTGTTCAACCTCGTCTCCTGACAAGTACTCCTTACTCGTACTGTGGTATGTGGTCTCTTATGAACTTATTCATATGCTTGCAAAACATTAGACGACATTCCACCGAGAGGGCCCAGAGTATATCTATCCGTCATCGGGATGGACAAATCCCACTGTTGATCCATATGCCTCAACTCATACTTTCCGGATACTTAATCCCACCTTTATAACCACCCATTTACGCAGTGGTGTTTGGTGTAATCAAAGTACCTTTCCGGTATAAGTGATTTACATGATCTCATGGTCATAAGGACTAGGTAACTATGTATCGAAAGCTTATAGCAAATAACTTAATGACGAGATCTTATGCTACGCTTAATTGGGTGTGTCCATTACATCATTCATATAATGATATAACCTTGTTATTAATAACATCCAATGTTCATGATTATGAAACTAATCATCCATTAATCAACAAGCTAGTTTAAGAGGCATACTAGAGACTTCTTGTTGTCTACATATCACACATGTACTAATGTTTCGGTTAATACAATTATAGCATGATATATAAACATTTATCATAAACATAAAGATATAAATAATAACCACTTTATTATTGCCTCTAGGGCATATCTCCTTCACCACCATCAGCATCACCAGCACCCGAAGCACCCCCAATAGGTCAGGTGAAGAAGCCAAGGAAGAGAGGAAATAAGAAGAGCGCATCTTCGAGCCAGCCTCTTCCTAAGAGGATCCGGGCCAACGACATGGTACCATCGACACCGGATGGCTTGCCCCGATGTCATGAAGCTGGTAAACTGATACTGCCTAAGGACATGGAACACCTCGGAAGTGGACCAATGCTCCCTTTGCAACACAATATTCAATGTCTAAGGGGCATCCTTCTTAAAGACAAGGATCCAAGTTACGCGGTGTTCACGGTCAAGGTGCCAGCGGACCCGAACTTCGTCCAAGAAGAACCCGCGGGTATCTTCTTCATAGCGTACGAGGACGTCTTCAATCTATTTCACTGGAAACAGCTCGACTATAACTTGGTATGTCTGTACGTTATTAATCTTCAGATGAAGACAAATAGAGAGAGACCCCCCATATCACGGTAGCGGATCCCTACTACATGCGCGATAGCCAGCTGGTGGACGGCTTAAGGACACGGACCAAGGCGGTGTGGTACCTCCAGAGCTTCATGCTCATGAACAAAGAGAAGAACACCATTCTTCTTGTAACATCCCAAATTTCAAATCAATGAAGAAGAAGAATCTCAATTACTCAAAATTTAGAACGAACAAAAACTTTTATTAACACATGTGCTATGCATAGTACTCATGTTTATTTTTTGGTGTGAATGCCATGATGTTTGTTTGTGTGCTAATGCTTACCACCTAAAAGCCTCACTTGATCCTTTGAAGATCACAAAGCAAATCAAAGAGGAAGAAAAGAAAGAAAATAGAAAAAAATCACAAAACCCTCACATAGGGTTTATGCCATTTTTGAAAATCTTCAACCTAGACCATTTTGGCTTGCACCATTAGTTGGATAATGTTACTAAACACTTATAAACACTTTTGGAATCAAAGAAACTCAAATCAAATCAAATTTGAAATCAAATTGTGCTCACATGCACTAATGGCCAAAACTGAATTTTTTAACCTCATGCCTACTTTGAGCCTATGTATTAAGAGTTTTTCAAACCAAAAAAAATCCAACTCTTTGCACCTCATCCATGACCACATCAAGGTGAACAACTTTGGTAAAGCACACCCCTGCAAATTCATGCTAGATCAAAAGTTATGCTCAAGCAAAGTGGGAACTTTTTAACAGATTCTAGTTAGTGCCATTTTGAAATTTTCACAAATCAATTTATTTTTGAACACCACCACCACCATAGTGTGTCTTTGATAATTTGAATCAACACCACCAATTTCATTCAAAATTTTCAAATTTCATTTCATGCGGCCATTATGGAAAACACCTTGTGAGCAAGAATCAAACTAAATCACTTTCACTATTTCAAATAGTGTTTTGCCTAATTGTTGAACTCCACTTGATCTCACCCTGTCCCCTGGTCCTCTCCAACTCTTTTCCCCTACATTGCACCCCTAGAGATGGGCAGACATGGCAATGCCATTGCCATGCCGGCCACATCTCACATACAAGATGCTACCTCTCACTCCCTTCCTCTCCAACCCTGCCAACCTTGTCTAATGGCTTCACATTGCACCACCGGACCAGCCTGGACTAGCCACGGTCGGAGAAACGCAGCACATCGACCAGACCAGACCGTGCCCTCGACGTCCAGGGCATGCCGATGCTGGCATGGGCGCCGCCCACGGGCACGCCAAGGGCACGCGTCGCCTCGTCGCCTCGCACCTTCCCTGGACCCCCTCTTCCGCCTCGAGCTTCCCCACGGTACCAGGAACATCGCGGACATCCTCATTCCCTCGACCAGCGCCCGCCGTTGCCGGAGAAGGAAAAGCCTTCTGCCACGGACGCGCAGCACACCGCAAGCTCCCGACCACGTTAGGCACCGCCCAGCCGCGCCGTTGCCACCAGGAGGACCGCCAGGAACCGCAGAACAGTGCCACGCCTTCGCCTACCCCTCTACGCCGTTGTAGCCACGTCGCTGTGCTCAACCTCGCCGCAGCACACTGCCTCCCTCCGCCGCTATAAATAGAGAGCTCCCCTGCTCGATTTGTTCACACCACCATGCTTACCTCTCATCCCTCAACCTCCTCGACCACCTCCTCTCGTCGATTAGCCACCAGCGCCGCCCAATTTCACCACCAGAGTCCGTGACCGCCGCAGAAGCTCGCCGTTGATTGGAGCCATCTCCGGAGACGCCACCGGTACCAGACGACTCGCCGTCAACGACAACGTACCCGCGCACCTCGCCGAACCTCGCTGGAGCACCGGTGAGCTCACCAATCCCATGCCTGTGCCGCCAGCAACCCTCCTCTCGCCGTCGACGACGACGAACGAGATCCGTTGGATCGAGTTCTAATCGTGCGGCTCCATTTAAAACATACCGATTCGCTGTGTAGGAGAGGCTGGCAGGTGGAGCCACCATGTCAGGCAGCCCACGCGTGCGAGACGCGTGGTGGGCTGGCTTCCTCCAATTTAAATCGATTCGGCCCAGTAACGTTTCCCGCGCTGGCCCAAAGTTTGAATTTCAAATTTCTGTTTTAAATTAATTAGCTCTCAGATGCTTTTTCAAAATTGAATAGAATCAATTTGGCTAAACCAAATTTGATGAATTGCATTTGGTGGGAAAGCTTGTGAAAAGATCTACCCAACCCTACTGGTATCATCATGAGATTATTTGTAGAATTAATGTGACAAAAATAACAAGGCAGGGCCTTTTCAAACTTCAAACTTTATTTAAAATTCAACCAAAAATGCTTTTGAGTTGATTCCAACTCTCATAGATCAAATTTCACTTACTCTACATGTTTATGTAAAAATATCACATGGTTACTTTGTATGATCATGGGCTAGAATAGAAAATGGCTCTATGGCTATTTCTAGTTCATTTAAATTTTCACAAGTTGTTTATTAAATCTTATGAGAGGTTTCCCTCATTTAAATCTTGTCTCAAGTAACTCAACATGAGGTAGTGACTATGGTCTACCAACTCTCATATTGAATTACTTGATGATATTAAATTATGATTAAGGTAGTGTTAAATTGCTTGAGGTACTCTACCTCATTTAAATCATTTTCCTCAAAGGGTTATTGATGAATTGTTGACCTTGGTCAACTTGGATTCATACATTACAAATTTAAGGAACTTAAATCTTAACAAGATTCAATGAGAGGAAATTATTTCCTCAAAGACATAAATAGAAACCCTAATCAACATTGTAATGAGAGGAAATTATTTTCTTAAAAGAGGAAACAAATTCAACCAACATGTTATGTGTGTGGTGATGCTAGAATAGCTTGTGTAAAACAATGGTGTGCTTAGTAGAGCTCTTAAACCTTGTTTGGTGATTCTTACCTCGTATCCGTTCTTATACGCTAGTACCGAGGAGTACCAGGAGGAGGAGGTCTACTTCCAGGAAGAGGAAGACCACTTTGATCAGTACACCAAGCAAGGCAAGCTAATATTCTTGCAAGTGCAAAGCTCTATTTGAGCAAGGAAACATTACTTTTACTTTATGTGCAATGATCCCATCCCAAGTTTTACCCTTACCAGCTTTTACTTTGTTTATCAAAGATTACTTTTATAGTTAACTTTGGTCTAAGTATAGGGTGTTACAAGAGTAGCAAAGTTAGCCGCAAAGCTTGATAAGCTAGATAGCACCCCTCATGACTAGTGCTAGTCCTAACAAATAAAAGTGACTACTCTAGATGGGAACTTGTGATTTGAAATGACTTTGAAAACCTTGGAATGATGAGTCATTCTATTGAAAGATCTTTGAAGGTGAATATGACTTGAATGATATGGTGAGTTTGGCAAAAACTGATGTTGGGTTTGGATGTGATACCTTTCCAATTATTTAGTACCCCCACAATACCTGATTATGGGTAGGGCTTAACTGGAAGTTTATGCATCTTAGTATGGGTTCCCTCTGAACAAGCATCATAGGGGTTATGTCGAGGCTGCCTCCGTTGAAAGTGAAATGATGTGAAGTGAGGTGAATGTCCAGCCCAAGCCCTGTGCAATTCCCAGGCTGACGGTTTGTCTTCACTGGGAGGCCAAGCTCATGGGGAGAGGTACCTATACTAGGGTATGTAAGTGAAAGGTTATGGTTGATGATCCGCGTACTGAGTTACGATGATTCAGGGTTCTCCCTGACGGATGTAATCAAATGTTGTGGCACAAGTGTGCAACCTCTGCAGAGTGTAAATCTATTCGAATAGCCGTGTCCACGGTTACGGACGGTTGGAAAGGCCATACTGTTTCCGGTGTCAGATGTTTCTTGAAAAGGGTTGATGAATTGAATGGTGACTTGACTTGAATCACCACTGAGTTGTGGGAATGACACTAATGTTCCCAGAGTTAGTTAGCATATGAAGAGTCCTTTATGAAATGCTTGTGAATTAAAATTGGCTTTATGCAAATAAAACTAGAGCTTAGCACCCCCTTACTAAAATTGATAGTACTTACACTAGTATTAGTTTGTGAGTACTTTAAAGTGCTCACGGCTGTGTCCCTGGCTATTCCAATGGCTAGAATATGAAGAAGAACAACAGTACCAAGAGGACGGCCAGCAGGACTTCTACGACAACTAGGAGTATCTTCTGACGTCAAGCGTTGTCCTGTGGATTAGATAGTCCACTACTACTATGCTTCCGCTATGTAATGTGTTCGTTGATCATTAGATCAACTATTTGTGTAATATTGGATCATGTGATCTGAATTTGTAAGACGATTATGGTTTGTAGTGAATGATGAGTTATGATATCAACTATTATGTCTCGCAACAAAAATCTTCCTGGGATTGCAATGGATGGCATAATAGGCATCTGGACTTAAAAAATCCGGGTGTTGACACTTCTGTCTGTCTTTCCCGAGTAAATACACATCCACTCACAGCCATCGTAACTTATGCTTTCTTATATATTTCTTCCATTATCGATCCTTTCCAACATTCCATTTCAATTGCATGTGTTGAGCAGAGACAAACACTGCACACACGTCATCCTTTGCCCGAAGTGGGCACTAGCCCAGTATTTCGACTCGTCGAATACGATGACGAAGAAAGGCTACAAGAGAATGAGGGGTGTTCTCGATGAGGCCATCCTTGGCTACTCCAAAAATGGAGGCACCTTCGACGAGAAGGGGTAATTTATCAGGCCGGACACTAAAAAGCTCGGGTTCAAGCACGTGATCGACTTCCCTTGCATCAAGCAGCCAACTGACAGCATGAAGGATGCCTTCTATGTCCTCCATCACCTTAAAGGGTTTATCGCAGATGCAGAGATGATGAGTCTGCCACCTAGTATGTGAGACACCAATAAAATGGCGGGGGAGATCAACGATGCTAATCTTAGAGAAGACTTCCATCACATCCAAGTAAAGCTATCAGAAATTATCCTAGAAGATGTATGCAACAGATCGGGGCTCTTACACCAACTCAGAGGGTTGTGTAAGAGGGATATCAAAGAACGCCTATATAGGCAGGGTGATGGAAGGACGTGGACGATGAAGGACATGTACAAACCGTTCCCGGAGCCGCTGAAGAAGATGCCTTGTTGTTCGAGGCCGGTGTGCCTACCATTACTTTGAATCGATGGACAATGTGTAGTGTGTTGTAAACTAAACTTGCTTAATTTTCTCGAAACGGTCATCTTTATTGGACTCAATAACTATTGTAGTCGTTGTCGTTGAACTTGATTACTTATGTGATACCAATGCTATATATTTTTTAGGTTTATTATTATTTCCTTTATTTAATTCTTGTGAATATGTATGCATGTGAACCCTCTAATTCTTTCCATTGCATTATATACTAATATGCCTTGTGTTCATAGAGATGACGTACTACGTCGTGTTTGAGGGGCGGGTTCCAGGAGTCTACGAGGAGTGGGAGAACTGCAAGAAATAGGTGCACAAGTTCAGCGGCAACTGCTACAAACGATACCCGACTAGACAGGAGGAGGTTTCCAAGTAGAGGAAGCACCAGTCAAACAACAGCAAGATGAAGACCTTCGTTGTGCTCTCGCTCTTTCTCACCATCGTCGCGGCGGTACTCTATTTCATCCTAGTGTAGGCGGCGACCGGTGTCAATTTATTTGTATCTCGAGATGATGCACTTAATTTGCATGGATTATGATTTGTATGGAGCTATATGTATAACTCGATTGGGCTCTAAGTAATGTGATGATTATGTATAATGTTGCTATATTATAACTGTCCATATTATATCTGTTTATATTCTATCTGTATATAACCTGTATATTGTATATAAAACCTGCATTATACACCAGGAAGTACAAAATCAAGTATACATGTACATTATTCTGTGGTGCACCGTAATTAAATTCAGTGGCACACCTATTTCGGTGGCGCACCTGTGCCACATGCGCCATAGAACCTCTTATTTCTGTGGCACACCGTCTTTGGTGCGCCACAGAAGGCCTTAATTCTGTGGCGCATGGGCAGGTGCGCCACATATTTCTTATTTTTGTGGCGAAGATTCTGTGTATTTTGGTGCGCCACTAATGAGGCTTTTCCTACTAGTGCCTCTTTTTACGTGCTTGGTCCAACAATTGTAGTTGGGCATGAAACCGAAACTCATCAGGTGGGTGTGAAGGGTTTTCGAGGAAGAGTAATTTATCTTATTCTGACACTTAACAGATGGAAAATACTTAGAACCATCCCGTTTGTTTTCCACAGTCACACCGATAATAAAATGCAGGCCCACCGTGAACTCGTGATGGCGTCGGTCACTGTTCATTCATTGCCGATTCATCTTTTTTTTTGAGAGGATTGCCGATTCATCTGCATGATACAGTTAAGCTTATCAAAAAACATTATATAACATCATGAATAGTGAAGCAATATTTATATATACACACAAGAATTTTATCAATGAAGGATAAAATAATAAAGTTGTTAACCTCGACCGGGAAGGAAAAAAAGAGGAGAAAGCTTAAGTGTGACTTGTTTTGTGTGAACTCAAGTGGCAAATGCTCTTAGGCATTTCATCGAGCACCTCTTGTGCATAATAAATGAGAGCAAAGCAACATACACCTCTTTTGCTAAGAAGTGGAAAAAGCTAAGTGTGGCTCACACTTAGACCAAGAAGAGTATATATATATAGATGAACCTTTTTTCCCGGTTGTTAATACCAACCGGGACTGAAGGTGCTCGGACCTGGCGCGCTCTGGCGCAAGACCTTTAGTCCCGGTTGGTATTACCAACTGTGACAAAAGGCTCCTAACGAACCGGAACTAGAGGGTGGTGTTGCCCACGCCGTTCGAACCGAGACTAATGCGGCCCATTAATCCCGATCGTTTTTAAACCGGGACTAAAGCTCCCTAAGAATTTGGACGGAAATCCATGTTTGTCAAGTGTTTGCATCTAGTATCACAAGAATTAGTTCACCTTGGTAGGAGATGTGTTTGTTCTAGAGATGCATGCATACGCAAAAATGACGAATTGTACACGTGTCGTTTAAAAGAAGTATGAACATCAACCACCTTTTCAGTGGCAAACGACATAAACCACCTTTTCTTTGGCAAACGGCATAAACCACCTGAGAACTAACCTTCTTGGTGCCCAGCTGGCCTCGTCGGCGAATGGTTCGCCGAAAGCAGGTACGGCGTGTGTGTTTCATAGTGGTGTCCTAAACTAGAAGAATTGGACGTGCTTTACTGCGCCCATTGCTTATGGATCCGCCGACCGATCGATGGCGCGGGATCAGTCATTCGGTTCCGCATCCGCTGCTGGGCCCGCGGCTTGCTGGCTTGGCTAGAATTTTGGCCCATCAGCTGTTCGCCCTCATGGCCATCAGCTGATCGCCTGTTCGGCCCAGCACTTAACACACATACATACCAATTGCTAGTGGGCTGCTTCGATTCTTTGTGCACCCGATTTTTGTTGTATTTATGTGTGACTTTTTGTAAAGATAGTTGGTGTTTTTTATTGTAATTGAATATGTACCAAATTAAATTTTGCTTGACCACTTTGCAGTGTTTGTAAACATATATATTTTTATTTTAATCGTTTCTGACTTTTGTATAAATAGTTATTGGATTTTGTTGTAATTCAATATGTAGCAAATTAATTGTTACTTCACCAAATATATAGACTTTTGTTGTAATCGTTTGACACCTTTATAAAAAGAGTTTGTGACTTTTGTTGTAATTCAATTTGTAGCAAATTAAATGTGGCTTGACCACTTTCCCTCATTTTGCAAACATATTAATTTTTTATTGTAATCGTTTGTGACTTTTTGTAAAAGAAGTTGGTGACTTTTATTGTAATTCAATATGTAGCAAATTAATATTTTATTTTCTATTTTTGTAAATATATGGATTTTTGTTGTAATAGACTCCAGTTTTTGTTAATAATATTGGCCACTTTTGTTGCAAATCGATCCCCGGCAAAATAATTTGTTGGTTTAACCATTTTATTGTGACATTATTTTCTAAAAATGTTGCAACTTTTTGTTGTAAAAGTATATTTTTTTGTATACGGGGTGATAGTTTTTGTTGTAACACCCTCTACCCTAGGGACAAATCAGCACGGTGGCATATTTGTCGTAAATACCGGGAAGGATAAAGCCAAAGAGATACACTTTTTCGTTCTTACGTGAAGAAATTAGGACCGCGGGTTGATTTCTCAAAAACTAAGGGCCAAAATGCTAAACTACGGTGCGGCTTGTTCTGGACGTTAGATCTCCATCGGAAGGATGGGAGGACGACCGATTTTGGGCAACTTATCAGCCCACCGACGCCTAGCTTCCGCCATTTCTTATTGACATCGTTTGTCTTATATATTTTTGGTCTCAGCCCTGTACTTTCTGTTTCCCACAGCCAACCAGTGCACTTTGCCGCACCAACAGTAACCGCAAACACTACGAAATCAAGTTGATCTCGTAGGCGTAGTATGTATTTACTTTGGCAGTCTAGGTGTTGTTAATAGTGATGTTTATTTCATGCTACTACGAGTCGTTGATGGCTTTGGCTTTGTCTCGACTTGCCAGTAACTGGTATCGAGAAAAATGTGTTTACGTTGGATTATTTCTCATTTTAGTTGGGCATTTCTAGAACATTTATTACCTTCTCGTGCATTTTATTTTTCCATTGTCGTTATGCTAAAGTCGGCATCATCGATTTTTTATTTAGTTTTGTATAATTTTATATTGTCAACGGGTGTTTTTGATTTGTCCATAACTTACGTAGGAATTTAACAGTTGTGTTTTCCAGCGTTGTTTGCATGTGAACGGTTTTATAAATCATTTTCTATGGGGTCATCAGGTAAGTGAGATGAATGTGGTGTTGGGCCCCAAAGCAATGGCTGATTAGTGTTTTGACATGTGTCTAGAGTATCTGCCACTATAAGAACAAACAAATCATATATCACCAAAGTACTACTCGATCTAATTTGTCGGAAGGTGATACAATCGATCTTCCACACTTGTGAGCATCTTGTATGTGTGTCGTGCGTACAATATTGTCTACATAAGGTGCTCCTAGATAATTAGGAGGGCACAACCACCGCCGACACCTGTGGAACCCCGATTTGCAACTTCGAGCAACCTATGCTTCAGTGTTCCAGTTCATGTTCTCAATGATAGAACACGTACATATCTCACATAAATGAATTATGTCAATCATGCTAAACAGTGTCTAAGAAGTATCCCCAAATCTGAGACACTACATTTATGGTATCTGGGGCAAATGCATTTAATTTACTAGAAAATAAGATAAGTTTTTCTAAGATCGGGTGGCTCGATCTTTTCACAAAATTACAGAGTAAGCCAGCATGACAAATCGTGGCTTAAATTATACCAAGGTGAACTTGTCTGGCAAGCTAAAGGTGTCAATTCAACAATTTTCGAGTTTTTTTTTTTTGCGAATAAGGAGCTTCATTACTTAAACAGTAGGATTACAATCCTTTGCAAGGATGTCAACTAAGAATGGTGGCGTGAAATTAATCCACAAGCACCTTCTTCTACTTAAACTAGCCTTTTTGGCACAACTATGGGCTGCTTTATTAGCATCCCTTCCAATATACATGAATTTAAGACTAGTAAAAAACCCACTAAGCTCCATTAACTCCTGGCATATGCTGGCAATTTCTGATCTACCACAGAATAAGCCAGCACCAATCGGCCCCTTTTCTCTCCCCCGTGAACAGTAGTGAGAGAGGCGACTCCAGTTTCCTCCCTTTTCTCGCCGGCGAGCCGCGGGTTCTCTCCCCCTCCGCCGGCCGCTCCGGCGGCGGGAGGGTGGGGGAACCCCGGATCTCTGCTCTGGCTTGTAAATAGGGTAGGATTAGGTAGGTCTTCGGCCGGCATCGCTGTGGAGGTGGTGGTGATGTCGGGGCGAGGTGTGGTGCCGCCGATCCTTCCCCTCTCCGACGGCGTCCTGGGTGGCGTCGTGGGGGATCCGCGGCTTTGGTGCTCGGAGGTCTTCGGGTCTTCTGAGCCTCCGTTCCCTGCATCTGGCCGGCAAGGCGTCGGCGCCGACCAGATGCGATGGGGATTCCGTCCTCCGGCTTCGTCCTCGTTCCGCTGTTGCCTCCTCCAGCGGCGGCGGGAAGCTTGTGAGGTGGTGTGTAGGAGGATTAGCGGCGCCAGCAAGCAGGCTTCGCCGTCTTCGTCGGCGGTGGAGGAGTCTAGGCGGTGGTGCAGTTGGTGGGAGAGGGTGCTGGTCGTGGTCGTTCACCGTCTCAGGTCCTGTCACGGCGTGGCAGGCGGATCTTGCGGCCGTTCTTCATGCGTGGAGGTGCTCTCGGGTTGCGGCTTCGAGGTGGTTCGGTTCCTTCTGCTCCGACGACGGCGGTGCGGCTGATGCTTTGCGTTGCGTCGTGTACTCTTTTCGTATGTATTTGGCTGTTCCTGTATCGGTGTTTGTACTCTGTTTCTGATGAATACATGCGAAATTTCAAAAAAAAAAAAAAAAAAAAAAAAAATTTCTGATCTACCACCATCAGGTTCATCCATTAATCTGAGTACTTGTTGTGCGTCTGTTTCAATTTCAACTCATTGGTAATTTCGATCTAGCGCCAATCGAAGTCCATCACGAAGCGCCTGGGCTTCCATAATCAACGCACTTGCTGCGTTATCATACCATAGTGCCTGGCCTTGAATAAGATGGCCTTCATGATCCCTAACAATGAGCCCTGTAGCTCCCTGGTGAGTGTCTTCCTGAAAGTTCGAGTTCATTCACTACCTAACCCACCTACCAAGGTGAAAGACCGCAAGTGCATTTTACTAAAAAAGTAAGTGTACGGAAGTAGCATGTATATGACGCTTGCACAAAACAATCATCCGACATGCACTTTGTAGCCCCCGATTCTGAATTGATCAAGCAAATATATTTACTTTTGCGAGGGAAACACGGTTATATTTCTGCCACGACGAGACGTTGTCAATCACTATGAGTGCACTGTAAATTTAGATGCTTGAAGTTTTCAAAAGAGGATAAGCTTTAAATAGATGCTTAATTGAACTTGTCCAATATTGACCATGAATTAACACACACAACGTGGGAGGTTGGAACACTAGCGGCGTTGAAGCACACACACATCCATGTATATACTTTGTGGAGACCCTAGACTGGGACAACGTCGGAAAGCTTGCGGCGTTTACACTGCTTTTTTGTCATGGTCATGAAAGGTCCGGCTCGATCGAGAAGCTTACGGTAGCTAGAACATCCCAATAACAATAGCTTTTTGGCTTGTGCTTTGTCCCATGCAGGTCAAGATCGACATCGGCTATCTCACGCACTTTCGCAGTAGTCACACACGCCATTGCACTTGGAAATTTTCCTGGTCTGGTTAAAAACGTCCAACTATGAGTTATGTGTGTAAATTCCCTTCCTCGTGCAGAAATTTGGTCATATGTTGCTGAGACAGCGACAGACAGGTAGGTAATTAAGCGCGTGGCTTCTCCAGAGTTAGTTTGCCGCGTCACAGAGAAATTAAGCCAAGTCCATGGCCATCAACATCGCCGCGGCCTGATGTCGAGTGTGGCAAGGTCTCGATCTCTAGCCGAACCAATTGCTTCTTAATTAATCACGCAGCTAATTTTTTATACTCTATATTCCTGGCTCGGTCTATCCTAATCTAGGTCATTAGTCACAAAATCGAGTCTTTGTACTTGGAGAATGTGCTGATCCTTTTCAGTGCATGTGGACTTCTGTTCCAAATTAGCTAACTCAGATTTCTCAATATATTATATTTTGATGTATAGAGATACATGAGAAATTTAGGACGGAGAAAGTAGAAGCATATACACTATAGGAATGACGCGATATGTTGAGAGTCTTTTATACGCGGACGGTTAAAAATCGTCTTGACTGCAGCCTGCGTGCTACAGTGGCCACCGACCGTAGGTGTCGCCATTTTTCACGATCAGAGATTCTACATAGTCGTGGGTGTCCCGGTCTTATCTCCACCGTATACAGTGTGATTGAGATCTGTACTGTGTCTTTTGCATCTACAACCTTGACTTGTACATCTCTTGCCCCCTCTAGGAACGAAGGTGTACACGGTACATCTTGATTCTGTTCACCTAGTGTCTCTCTCCATGGTCCTTACATGGTGCTCGGACACGACGAGCTCGCCAACTGAACGAAGCTGCCAGCCTACCACCTCCTTGGCCGGCTGCTTGCAAATATAATTTGCTTTCATTCCTTTTCCCTTAAGTCTGGCTGCTTCCTTTCCCCACCACCATTTGTTTCTTTTTTTCTCCCATCTCGATTTGCTTGCTGTTGATGTTTAGAGATCTGGTATGAGATCTCGATTTGCTTCTCCTTCATGAAACATGGGATTCAGATACACAATCTAGGTACAGTACATGTTCTTTTCATGTTTGCTCCAGATCCATTTTCCTCTTATCCAAGGTACAAAATCTGGAACTCGAAACATGTTTATTTCGTGTTTCCTCCAGATCTATTATCCTCTTATCCAAGGTACACAATAACATAATCTGGATCCATTGTATACAATCTGGATGCACGAGCGATGTTGTTTCCAAAAAGGAAGGACTTGCCTATTAAAAGGAAGGATTTTCCAGGGTGTTCCCTGCAGTTTTCAAAACTGCTTGCACGAATCTCAAAGCAGAATTGTATGCACAGGATAGGCCCGGGACACCCACGTGTATGTAGAGATGCATTTTCGCATTTTTCATCTTTTTTGTTAGAAGTTTAGAACAGGCCAAAGAATTTGAATAAATTTCCTCTTAGGAAACTGTTGAAACAATACCAGAAAATAGGGATTTCTATCTTGAATTCATGTAAATTGAATCTTTTATTGTCAAATAATCTGTCAGGCACAAATAAGCTCTTGGGTATAGCTCACGAAATGAATCTGGCTCAAATAAAAAAAAAACGAAGAAAAAAATCCATATGTGCTCTGCCTTAATATTTGGTGGACATCCTTGCAGAGCTTTACAAATTATTAAGTAATTCATCATGATTCCTAGTAAAGTACCGCTACATTATAAATCATTTCAGGAAAAATATTAGTAGACCTTTTGTTTTGTCCCGGTATCAAGTACGTACTCTAAAGGTATTTTGACAACTAATCCCACTAAAAATTTATTTTATGAATTTTAGGACAAAATTTGATCTAAAAAAAGTAAACTATAAATCACAAGTGAAGTCCAGATATGAACTTTGTCGGATCGAGATGGCAAGACTCGTCCACACAAATCCATGTGCTCTGCCTTAACATTTGGTGGACATCCTTGCAGAGCTTTACAAATTATTAAGTAATTCATCATGATTCCTAGTAAAGTACTGCTACATTATAAATCATTTCAGGAAAAATATTAGTAGACCTTTTACTCTAATATGCAAAAAAAAGTTTGATTTTTGAGCAACAATTATTCCTCTTGTTTTTTATTGCCCTGGATTCTGGGTTTGGTGAAATTCAAAAACAAAAGTTTGACTAAACGTAGAGGGAAAAGAACAATATCGATAATACCAAATTCTTATAATATGAAAACAAATGTTGATATTTTTCCGATATATTTGTTGAAATGGTGCATAGTTTGACTTTGAAAAAACAACGTATGGTAATTATAAACTGGAAGAGTAAGTTTTTTGGCATTCTAACATTCATGGAAATCTTAGAGTAAAATATATTAGTATTGGAAGATCATGTAGTACCAATTTTAAGATTTTGTTTCAGAAATTAGAAGCCCTCATATAATAGATGTTTGGCCTACCCTTCAGTTACTTTTAGAGAAGATTTTTTTTTGCTGACCAAGTTTCTATCATCTAAAAGTTATGAAAATTGGCGGAGGCCTTCTACTAGAAATGAGAAGACCACACAATTTTCACGGATTTTGGAGGACATTTAGAGTTGATTGAAAAATATGGGGTGTAGAATGAGCAAAACTTGGAGAATTTTGAAGGACAGGAAGAGCACATTGTAAATTACGGGGTGTAGATTGAGCAAAACTTGAGGTTTGTAATTCTCCCCATTTTTCATCTTTTTTGTTAGAAGTTTAGAACAGGCCAAAGAATTTGAATAAATTTCCTCTTAGAAAACTGTTGAAACAATCTGTCAGGCACAAATAAGCTCTATCTTGAATTCATGTAAACTGAATCTTTTATTGTCAAATAATCTGTCAGGCACAAATAAGCTCTTGGGTATATAGCTCACGAAATGAATCTGGCTCAAATAAAAAAAAACGAAGAAAAAAATTGTGCCCAAAATGCTGGGTGTGGAGTTTTTGTTTTGTAACTACTTGTGTGTCTATACGACTATACATCCACTTAATTACGCCATGATCTCGCTGGTGGTCTTCTTGATAAGCTCCCATGCACTCCTGACATGCCTCTCCTCTTGCAGCGATGAACCCACGGCGAAGCGGAGCACGAACCTGTCGCCAACCACTGTGTGCGCAAGGTACGCCTTGCCGGTCTTGTTGAGGTTGTCCATGAGCACACGGTTGGCCTCATCGGCGTCCTCCTCCGTCATGCTTCCACTGGCCTTGATCCTGAAGCACACGAGAGCAAAGTTCCTGGGCACGACGATCTCGAACCTGTCGTCAGCACGAACGAAGTCTTCGAACATCTTGGCCATGGCCACGTCGCTGCGGATGTGCTCCTGGAGCTTGGCGGTGCCGTAGGTGCGCATGACCATCCAGAGCTTGAGCCCACGGAATCGCCGGCCGACGCCGACCTGCATGTCCTTCAGGTCGGTGACCTCGCCGGAATCGGTAGCGTCGTTCTTGAGGTACTCCGGATTCGTCTCGAGCGAGTCGCTCAGACGGTGCGCATCACGGACGTATAGGCAGGTGCAGTCGAGGCACGTGAGAAGCCACTTGTGTGGGCTCATGCTGATGGAGTCCACGCGCTCCACGCCGTCGAGATGGTGGCGGAACTCCGGGCAGATGCACGCGCTGCCGGCGTAGGCGGCGTCGACGTGGACCCACGCATTGAACATGGCGGCGACATCCGCCACCGCGCCCACCGGGTCGACGGCGTTGGACGAGGTGGTGCCGACTGTGGCGCAGATGTAAGTTGGCACGAGGCCGGCGTCGGCGTCAGCCTGCATGACCTGGAGCAGCTTGGCCGGGTCGAGCCCGTAGTCGGTCTCGGGACCGGTGGGGATGGAGCGGATGTTGGCTGGGTCGAAGCCGGCGAGGCGGCACGCCTTGAAGAAGGTGGAGTGTGTCTGGTCTGCAGCGTAGACCGTCAGCCGCGGCAGGCCGGACACGCCGACGGAGCCGCTCCGACGCAAAGCAGCGTCGCGGGCGGCGACGAGCGTGACGAGCATGGCCTCGCTGGTGGTGCCGAGGATGACGCCGCCGCCTGTGCCACGGCCAGAGCTGGTGCGGTTCATGAAGGTCGTGGGCAGGCGCAGCAGCTGCGCGAGCCAGTCCAGCGCGAGAACCTCCATCTCAGTGGCCGCGGGAGAGGCCTGCCACGTGAAGCCGACGGTGTTCATGGCTGAGGCGATGAGGTCGCCGGCGATGGCGGCGGCGCTGTTGGTGGAGGGGAAGAAGGCGAAGAAGTTGGGGCTGGCCCAGTGCGTCATGCCGGGGACGACGGAGGTCCTGAGCTCCTTCATGCTGACGTCGAAGGGAGCCGAGTAGGTCGGCGGGGACGCCGCAAGCTCGTTCTGCAGGTACCCGGGCTTGACGTTGGGGAGCACGGGCATGGACTCGATGTTGGTGTAGTAGTCGGAGATGAAGTCGACGGCCTTGTGGAGGTAGGCACGCACGTCTTCGGGGTTTAAGGGCTGGAATGGCGCCTTGCCGTCGGCGGCAAAGGCGGAGAAGGCGGCGGCGGGGTTTGCGTCCATGCTACCCATATCGTTTTCTTTCTTGCAGGTGTAGCCCTTAGCACACAGGGAGAGAGAAGCAAGGGGCCTGGACTTAAGTAGCAAATCTAGCTAGATATAGCTTGGTGATCGCTCTTGAGACTTGAGAGCTTGTTGCTTTGGTTTGGTGAGGAAATGGCGATATGCATGTCGCAGGTATATATAGGGAGAGGAGCGCAAATGGCGTGGGCGCGTGGGCGTTGGAGAAGTCATGGTCGTCGTGGTGCACGAAGGTCGGTTGGTAGGTTGGTAGATATCCTAGTACTACAAAGTATTTTCTCCATCCGCAAATATCCTGTAATATGTTACGTATAACTTTTATTTTGAAGCCATTTTTAAAAATGTAAACAAACACATGTGAAAAAGTCACAATATCTACAATATAAATAACCTATAGTACATGTAGGATATATCCGGATGTGTATCTTCTGTAGTTATGTATAGTGATACATATCTTTGTATTTATTATTGGGCCCGCCTCCTTCTTTGTATAGTCGAGGACGTGGCCTATATATGTAACGCCATATGCACCTAATCAATACATTGTGAGTTGCATCTCTTTCTACATGGTATCAGACACCTATCGTTCCTAACCTAGCCGTCGCGCCCCTCTCTCCCCGCGCGCTGCCCCACCCTCCAACCCAAGCGCCGCCGCCCTTGCCGCCGCTGCGTGTGCTCCTCCTCACGCCGCGCTGCCGCCGCACCTGCAGCCGCGCCTCCCTCCCCAACCCCGCGCCGTCGCCGTCCCCCGCGCGCGCGTCGTCATGTCATCGGTCTCCAACGGCAGCAACCCCTTCGCCTACAACCCATGGACGGGGGTCATCTCCGCCTACAGCATGCCGGTGCCGCGCCCGCTGACTCACCAGGCGCACTTCACCGCGACACCTCCCTACGCCTCGGCCTTCACCGCCACGCTGCCGTCCTACGCCCCGGCCTACCACGCCGCGCACGCACCTGGCTCTTACGCCGGTGGCGGCAACTGGTTTATGGACACGGGCGCCTCGTCTCACATGGCCGCTCACCCGGGTAACCTTTCCCATTTTTTTCCCACTTCCACCGAGTCTCGCATCATTGTCGGTAACGGCGCCGGTCTTCCTATTTCTCACATTGGTTCTGCTAATTTTCCTTCTACTTCTAAACCACTGTCTCTTAATAATGTCCTTGTGTCTCCCCAGCTTATTCAGAATTTAGTCTCTGTTAAAACTCTTTCTCGTGACAACTCTGTGACTGTTGAATTTGACACGTTTGGTTTTTCTGTTAAGGACGCCCGCACCCGGATGGTCCTCCATCGATGTGAGAGCCCCAACGATTTGTATCCAGTGATGTCGCCTTCCACCCCCGGCGCCGCACCTCGTGCTCTCTCCGCAGGCGTTGATCTTTGGCATGCTCATCTTGGACATCCCAGTGCCAACACGCTTCACCAAATAATGAGGGGTTTTTCGTTCTCATCTACTAAACAGTCTACACATAGTTGCGAAGCATGTCGTCTTGGTAAACACGTTCGTTTTCCTTTTATTCAGTCTTCCACCGTTGTGTCTTTTCCTTTTGAGTTAATTCATAGTGATGTATGGACCTCTCCAATCCCGAGTAATTCTGGTCTTCTTTATTACCTAGTTATTCTTGATGATTTTTCTCATTTTGTGTGGACATTTCCCCTCCGTAAAAAGTCCGATATCGCCACCACTCTCACAGCCTTCTACGCCTATGTTTCCACCCAGTTCGGTCGCCTCATCCACGCCCTACAAACTGACAACGGAAAAGAGTTTGACAATGTCACCGTCCGCACCCTACTCTCCTCTCACGGCACTATTTTCCGTCTAACCTATCCATACACGTCCCAACAAAACGGCCGCGCCGAGCGTATCCTCCGCACCCTCAATGACTGCGTCCGCACACTCCTATTCCACAACCATGTTCCCCCACCTTTTGGCCTGACGCCTGATGTCTACGCCCCCCTCCTTTTCCTGTAGACAGTGTTGGGCCTCCAAGAGCAGAGGTTTGTAGAACAGCAGCAAGTTTCCCTTAAGTGGATCATCCAAGGTTTATCGAACTCAGGGAGGAAGAGGTCAAAGATATCCCTCTCATGCAACCCTGCAACCACAAAGCAAGAAGTCTCTTGTGTCCCCAACACACCTAATAGGTGCACTAGTTCGGCGAAGAGATAGTGAAATACAGGTGGTATAAATAAGTAGTAGCAACGGCACCAGAAAAGTGCTTTGCCCAGGACAGTAAACAAGCAGTAGTAACGCAGCAGTAGTAACGCAGTAAAACAGTAAACAAGCAGCGATAGCAGTATTTAGGAACAAGGCCTAGGGATCATACTTTCACTAGTGGACACTCTCAACATTGATCACATAACAGAATAGATAAATGCATACTCTACACTCTCTTGTTGGATGATGAACACATTGCGTAGGATTACACGAACCCTCAATGCCGGAGTTAACAAGCTCCACAATTCAATGTTCATATTTAAATAACCTTAGAGTGTAAGATAGACCAATACGACTAAACCAAGTACTAACATAGCATGCACACTGTCACCTTCATACTATGTAGGAGGAATAGATCACATCAATACCATCATAGCAATAGTTAACTTCATAATCTACAAGAGATCATAATCATAGCATACGCCAAGTACTAACACGGATGCACACACCGTCACCATTACACCGTGCAGGAGGAATAAAACTACTTTAATAACATCACTAGAGTAGCACATAGATAAATAGTGATACAAAACTCATATAAATCTCAATCATGTAAAGCAGCTCATGAGATTATTGTATTGAGGTACATGGGAGAGAGATGAACCACATAGCTACAGCGGAGCCCTCAGCCTCGGGGGTGGATTACTCCCTCCTCATCATGGAGGCAGCGATGGCGGTGAAGATGGCGGTGAAGACGGCGGTGGAGATGGCTCCGGGGGCAATTCCCCGTCCCGGCAGGGTGCCGGAACAGCGACTTCTGTCCCCCGAATTGGACTTTCGCGATGGCGGCGGCTCTGGATGGTTTTCTCTGTTTCCGTCGAACTTGTCGAGGTTTTTAGGTCAGGGACGATTATATAGGCGGAGAGGCGGCGCAAGGAGGCGGCTGGGGCCCCCACACCATAGGCTGGCGCGCCCAGGGGGCCACCCGCGCCGCCTTATGGTGTGGGCCCCCTGCTGCCCGCCTCCGACTCTCCTTCGGTGTTCCGGAAGCTTCCGGGAATTTTAAGACTTTCGGTGTTGATTTCGTCCGATTCCGAAAATATTTCCTTACTAGGATTTCTGAAACCAAAAACAGCAGAAAACAGCAATCGTCTTTCGGCATCTCGTCAATAGGTTAGTTCCGGAAAACGCATAAAAATGATATAAAGTGTGAACAAAACATGTTGGTATTGTCATAAAACAAGCATGGAACATCAGAAATTATAGATACGTTGGAGACGTATCAGCATCCCCAAGCTTAGTTCCTACTCGTCCTCGAGTAGGTAAACGATAAAAGATAATTTCTGAGGTGACATGCTACCAACATAATCTTAATCATACCATTGTAAAGCTTATGAGATGAATGCAGCGATTCGAAACAATGTAAATGCAATGAGTAAACAATTGAATCATATAGCAAAGACTTTTCATGAATAGTACTTTCAAGACAAGCATCAATAAGTCTTGCATAAGAGTTACTCATAAAGCAATGAATTCTTAGTAAAAAGGTATTGAAGCAACACAATGGAAGATTAAGTTTCAGCGGTTGCTTTCAACTTGTAACATGTATATCTTATGGATAGTTGTCAATGCAAAGCAATATAACAAGTGCAATAAGCAAGTATGTAAGAATCAATGCACAGTTAACACAAATGTTTGCTTCTTGAGGTAGAGAGAAATAGGTGAACTGACTCAACAATAAAAGTAAAAGAATGGCCCTTCAAAGAGGAAAGCATCGATTGCTATATTTGTGCTAGAGCTTTGGTTTTGAAAACATATAGAGAGCATAAAAATAAAGTTTTGAGAGGCGTATGTTGTTGTCAACGAATGGTAATGGGCACTCTAACCCCCTTGCCAGACAAACCTTCAAAGAGCGGCTCCCATTTTATTTTATTTTTGGGTGGCACTCCTTCCAACCTTTCTTTCACAAACCATGGCTAACCGAATCCTCGGGTGCCTGCCAACAATCTCATACCATGAAGGAGTGTCTATTTAAGTTAATTAATTTGGGACTGGGAATCCCATTGCCAGCTCTTTTTGCAAATTATTGGATAAGCGGATGAAGCCACTAGTCCATTGGTGAAAGTTGCCCAACAAGATTGAAAGATAAACACCACATACTTCCTCATGAGCTATAAAACATTGACACAAATCAGAGGTGATAAATTTTGAATTGTTTAAAGGTAGCACTCAAGCAATTTACTTTGGAATGGCAGGAAATACCATGTAGTAGGTAGGTATGGTGGACACAAATGGCATAGTGTTGTTTGGCTCAAGGATTTGGATGCATGAGAAGTATTCCCTCTCGATACAAGGTTTAGGCTAGCAAGGTTGTTTGAAGCAAACACAAGCACGAACTAGTACAGCAAAACTCACATAAAAGACATATTACAAGCATTATAAGACTATACATCGTCTTCCTTGTTGTTCAAACACCTCACTAGAAAATATCTAGACTCTAGAGAAACCACTCATGCAAACCAAATTTTAACAAGCTCTATGTATTTCTTCACTAATAGGTGCAAAGTATATGATGCAAGAGCTTAAACAAGAGCACAACAATTGCCAAATATCAAGTTATTCAAGACATCATACCAATTACTACATGTAGCATTTCCGTTTCCAACCATATAACAATTAACGAAGCAGTTTCAACCTTCGCCATGAACATTAAAAGCTAAGAACACATGTGTTCATACGAACCAGCGGAGCGTGTCTCTCTCCCACACAAGCATTTATTCAACAAAAACAAAAACAAGAAACATACTGACACTCCAAGAAAAGCACATAAGATGTGACCGAATAAAAATATAGTTTCAAGAGAAGGAACCTGATAATTTGTCGATGAAGAAGGGGATGCCAAAGGCATCCCCAAGCTTAGACGCTTGAGTCTTCTTGATATATGCAGGGGTGAACCACCGGGGCATCCCCAAGCTTAGAGCTTTAACTCTTCTTGATCATAGTATATCATCCTCCTCTCTTGACCCTTGAAAACTTCCTTCACACCAAACTTCTCATAAACTTCATTAGAGGGGTTAGTACATAATCAAAAACTCACATGTTCAGAGGTGACACAATCATTCTTAACACTTCTGGACATTGCTCAAAACTACTGGAAGGTAATGGAACAAAGAAATCCACCCAACACAGCGAAAGAAGCAATGCGAAATAAAAGGCAGAATCTGTCAAAACAGAACAGTCCGTAAAGACGATTTTTTAATAAATACTTCCGTTGCTCAAATCAGAAAACTCAAAATTAATGAAAGTTGCGTACATATCTGAGGAACACGCACGTAAATTGGCATATTTTTCTGATTTTTCTACAGAGAAAACAGCCCAGATTCGTGACAGATAGAAATCTGTTTCTGCGCAGAAATCCAAATCTAGTATCAACCTTCGATTAGAGGCTTCACTTGGCACAACAAAACACAAAACTAAGATAAAGAGAGGTTGCTACAGTAGTAAACAACTTCCAAGACACAAATATAAAACAAAATACTGTAGCAAAATAACACATGGGTTATCTCCCAAGAAGTTCTTTCTTTATAGCCATTAAGATGGGCTCAGCAGTTTTAATGATCCACTCGCAGGAAATAGTATTCGAAGCAAAAGAGAGCTTCGAGAGGCAAATTCAAAACAAATTTAAGTCTAACATGCTTCCTATGAAGAGGAATCTTATACACAAATGAATTCATGAAGAACAAAGTGACAAGCATAAGAGGATAAAACACAAGTAACTTCAAGATTCTCAACATAAAGAGGGGAAACTTAATATTATTAAGATGCATACAACCATATTTCCCTCTCTCATAATAACTTTCAGTAGCATCATTGATGAAATCCACAATATACCCATCACTTAAAACATTCTTATCATGGTTCATATGCATAGAAGTATCATTAATTTTGGCATAAGAAGAGTTTTTCTCATTAATAGTAATTGGAGCAGGATTATTATCAAGAATTTGAACATGGTAAACAAGTTGCATATTAAGGGAATCGTTTTTGGTAACCCAATCATGACTATGACAAGTTTCATAAGGGTAGTTATAACCTATATCATAGCATTCTTTATAATAATCATCAAAGATCGGAGGCACAGTGTCATCATAAGAAATAGAATAGTTATCTTTCACAGTCGGTTTATCTATGACCATACCATCGTTGTTATTAGAAGGAGATGTATCAAATACATAATGATCAGTAGCAAAAGGATTTTCAAACACCTCTTCCCCAAGCTTAGAGCTTTCTATATCATTATGGGAGGAAGCATGGATAGCACTGACACTATGGTAATTATTATCATCATCATTTTCAGAATTAGTTTCCCAGAGATTTGCAATATCAAAAGTAGTGTGCTCATTCAAATCATGATCTCTAATGTATGTAAAGGGCATAGGAAGATCATCATATTTAGATTCATTATCACAATAATCATTAGGAGCAACATACTTACGGTTACTTAGCGTTATCTCATTCACGCGGGGATACGCCGTTACCTCTTTCTTTTTATTCTCCTTCTTCTTCTTCTTCTTCTTCTTCTTCTTCTTCGTTCCCTTCTTCTTCTTCTTCTCTTCCTTCTCCTCATTTCCTTCTTTAGGAGGAAGAGGCTTGAAGGGTGGCTTGTCCGCATAACCTGATTTACTTTTAGAAACAATAGAAGAAACTTGGGAGGATTCCTCCTTTTCATTAATTAGTTCAAAACACATGGCGGTCCTATCATATTTTAGCAAGGTGTCATCTTCTAAAATATTTTGTATGTAAGTATTTGTATGGCTATTATCAATGCAATAAGAAAAACACCCATGCAGGACATCATCAATATCAAGATCACTCATATGTAACAAAGAGATTTTTCTCGACAGTTCTTCACACCCCAAAAATAAAGTAAGTTCATCATGCTGATTAGGAGTAATTTCATCATCACAATACAAATTTGCAGTACTCATTGGGTTCAAATTATCATTGGAGGAGCATTGAAAATTAAAATGACCCACTTCATGGCAAACTTCACAAATAAAAGGATAGAGGGCACAAACTTTTTTACCAAGATCATCTAGAGCCCTAAACCACTTTCTAGTTTTTTCATTAGCATGATGGATACAATATTCATCTTTGATTTGATTAATTCCACAAGGTCTATGTATTCCACAAAAATTAACATGCTTATAGGAAATAGCATTCTTAGGAGTTTGACCATGCTTATTGCAATAATTAACAACAATTTCATTCTTCATGCAAGCCTCTTTAAAGGGTTCATGATACTTATAAAAATTCTTCTTAGGCAATTCAAAATGAGAAGCAAAGGATTTATAAAGATTTGCAGCAACTTGAGAGTCAAGACCATAAGTAGCACTCATATTTCGAAATTTATCGGTATCCATAAAAGCTTCAATGCATTCATAATCATAATTTATACCTGACTCTTTACCTTTGTCGTTCTCCCATCCTTCAGCGTTGTCCTCAATCCGATCAAGAAGATCCCACCTAGCTTCAACCTCCTTGCTTGTGAAAGATCCCTCCGAACACGCGTCCAGATAGTCCTTGTGTTGTCCTGAAAGCCTCGCATAAAAATTGTTAACAATAACTTTACGGGGGATCTCATGAATGGGACATTTGAGCATTAGTGATTTCAATCTCCCCCACGCTTGAGAAATACTCTCTCCATCACGAGGATAAAAGTTATAAATATAATTCCTACCAATATGCACTTCATGCGGAGGATAAAATTTAGAATAAAAGAGAGATGCAATTTCCTCCCAACCAAGAGAATGACTATTCTCCAACAATTTATACCAATGCGCCGCTTTACTGCACAAATAAACGGAAAATAGCTTCTTCTTCACTTCATCCATAGAGATACCTGCACACTTGAATAACCCGCATAATTCGTGCAAAAACAAGAATGATCTCTAGGATGGACAGTTCCATCCCCTTTATAGTGGTTGTCCATAACACGTTCAATAATTTTCATAGGTATTTTATACGGAATACTTTCAGCAGGTGGATTTAAAATATCAGAAGCATCATTAGAGTTATTGCATATGGGAGATAAAGTATTATCAGAGCAAATTTTCTCCCCTAAAGATGGGAAGCTAAAAAGATCACAAAAACTAGCTTCCCCAAGCTTAGACTTCTCCATAGCATTAGCAGTAATTGCATTCATACTAATAACACCGCTACTAGCATGCAAATAAGGTTCCATAGGTTTTTTAATTTTCGCATCAAACAATTCTAAATCAGGAAAAAGACTAAAAAGCTCACCAATTTTTTTGTTGTTTTCCATAATGCCTAGCTAGTGTAAACAAGAAACAAAAAGTTGCAATTGCAGGATCTAAAGGAAATAGCTTCGAGTACTTACAACAGCGCCGGAAAATAGCTTAGTAGCCGGGATCCGGAGTGTGAGTACCTTTTACCTTTCCTCCCCGGCAACGGCGCCAGAAAATAGCTTGATGTCTACGCCCCCCTCCTTTTCCTGTAGACAGTGTTGGGCCTCCAAGAGCAGAGGTTTGTAGAACAGCAGCAAGTTTTCCTTAAGTGGATCACCCAAGGTTTATCGAACTCAGGGAGGAAGAGGTCAAAGATATCCCTCTCATGCAACCCTGCAACCACAAAGCAAGAAGTCTCTTGTGTCCCCAACACACCTAATAGGTGCACTAGTTCGGCGAAGAGATAGTGAAATACAGGTGGTATAAATAAGTAGTAGCAACGGCACCAGAAAAGTGCTTTGCCCAGGACAGTAAACAAGCAGTAGTAACGCAGCAGTAGTAACGCAGTAAAACAGTAAACAAGCAGCGATAGCAGTATTTAGGAACAAGGCCTAGGGATCATACTTTCACTAGTGGACACTCTCAACATTGATCACATAACAGAATAGATAAATGCATACTCTACACTCTCTTGTTGGATGATGAACACATTGCGTAGGATTACACGAACCCTCAATGCCGGAGTTAACAAGCTCCACAATTCAATGTTCATATTTAAATAACCTTAGAGTGTAAGATAGACCAATACGACTAAACCAAGTACTAACATAGCATGCACACTGTCACCTTCACACTATGTAGGAGGAATAGATCACATCAATACCATCATAGCAATAGTTAACTTCATAATCTACAAGAGATCATAATCATAGCATACGCCAAGTACTAACACGGATGCACACACCGTCACCATTACACCGTGCAGGAGGAATAAAACTACTTTAATAACATCACTAGAGTAGCACATAGATAAATAGTGATACAAAACTCATATGAATCTCAATCATGTAAAGCAGCTCATGAGATTATTGTATTGAGGTACATGGGAGAGAGATGAACCACATAGCTACAGCGGAGCCCTCAGCCTCGGGGGTGGATTACTCCCTCCTCATCATGGAGGCAGCGATGGCGGTGAAGATGGCGGTGAAGACGGCGGTGGAGATGGCTCCGGGGGCAATTCCCCGTCCCGGCAGGGTGCCGGAACAGCGACTTCTGTCCCCCGAATTGGACTTTCGCGATGGCGGCGGCTCTGGATGGTTTTCTCTGTTTCCGTCGAACTTGTCGAGGTTTTTAGGTCAGGGACGATTATATAGGCGGAGAGGCGGCGCAAGGAGGCGGCTGGGCCCCCCACACCATAGGCTGGCGCGCCCAGGGGGCCACCCGCGCCGCCTTATGGTGTGGGCCCCCTGCTGCCCGCCTCCGACTCTCCTTCGGTGTTCCGGAAGCTTCCGGGAATTTTAAGACTTTCGGTGTTGATTTCGTCCGATTCCGAAAATATTTCCTTACTAGGATTTCTGAAACCAAAAACAGCAGAAAACAAAGAATCGGCCTTTCGGCATCTCGTCAATAGGTTAGTTCCGGAAAACGCATAAAAATGATATAAAGTGTGAACAAAACATGTTGGTATTGTCATAAAACAAGCATGGAACATCAGAAATTATAGATACGTTGGAGACGTATCAACGCCTTAGCCACCGTCACCCTCCTTGTCAACCTTCGTCCGTGTCGTCCCCGCTGGAACTATGCACCTCATCACCTCCTTTACGGTTCCCCTCCATCCTACGATGGTCTTCGGATTTTCGGTTGTCGTTGTTATCCTAGTATCGCCGCCACCACTCCTCATAAACTCGCCCCTCGTTCCGTTCCGTGTGTTTTCCTCGGCTACCCGACTAACACCAAAGGCTACCGCTGCTATGATCCGGTTTCTCACCGCGTCATCACCTCCCGGCACGTGTACTTTGATGAGCATTGCTTTCCTTTTGCACAAAGACAGGTGGTCGCCACTCCTCCTTCGACTATTTATGGTCCCCGGCGTCGACCCCATGCAGGTCCGCCGGCTGCAGTGCCCTCGAGCTCGGACTCGGGCACTGCCTCGTCGTTCTCCGCCGCGCCCTTGAGCTCTGGCTTGGGCGCTGCCTCGCCACCCTCTGGGTCACCCTTGAGCCATGTCTCGGGTGACCCCACGTCGACACCCGCGCCGACACCTGCGCCGAAGCTCGCCTCGACGCCGCCTGCGTCGCCCTCGAGCCTCAGCTCGAGCGCCGCGCCGTCTTCGCTGGGCGACGCCCCTTCGCCGGGTTCATCCGCCTCGACGCCGCTTGCGTCGCCCTCGAGCCTCAGCTCGGGCGCCGCGCCGGGCCGTCTTCGCCAGGCGACGCCTCGCCTCCGCCTCCTCCGCCGCCGGCCACGGGGCCCCTCACGCGTGCCCGTGTAGGGATTCGCGTCCCGAGCACGCGGTACCCCTCGGATGAGTACGTCTGCACCGCGTCGACTTCCGCGCCTTCACCATCCACGGCATCGCCCCTGCCCGCCTCTGCCCGGGTTGCTCTCCGCGACCCACAGTGGCTTGCGGCCATGCAGGACGAGTTCGACGCCCTGCAGCGGAACCAGACATGGACGCTTGTTCCCCGACCCCCTCACGCCAACATCATCACCGGGAAGTGGGTCTTCAAGCACAAGTTCCATCCGGACGGTACTCTCGATCGTCACAAGGCGCGGTGGGTGGTTCGTGGTTTTCGCCAGTGTGCCGGCGTCGACTTCACCGACACCTTCGCCCCGGTTGTCAAGCCCGGGACGATCCGCACCGTCCTTCAGCTCGCGGTCTCCCGCGCGTGGCCCGTGCACCAGATGGATGTCTCCAACGCCTTCCTTCATGGCCATCTCGAGGAGCAGGTCTTCTGCCAGCAGCCCACGGGTTTCATCGACAGCACCCACCGCGACCATGTGTGCCTGCTCTCGCGCTCGTTATACGGGCTCAAGCAGGCCCCACGCGCCTGGTACCAGCGCATCGTAACGTTTCTTCACCAACTCGGCTTCTGCTCCACCCGCTCCGATGGCTCGTTGTTTGTGTACAACAATGGCACCACCACCGCGTACCTGCTGCTCTACATCGACGACATCATCTTGACGGCCAGCTCGACGGACCTGCTGCGACAGATCACCGAGCGTATTCGCGCTGAGTTTGCCCTCAAGGACTTGGGGCCCCTGCACTACTTCCTCGGCATCGAGGTCGTACGTCGCACCGACGTCTTCTTCCTTCATCAGCGCAAGTACGCCCATGAGCTCCTGGACCGTGCCGGTATGCTTAATTGCAAACCCGTGGCTACGCCTGTCGACACGAAGTCCAAGCTCTCCGCCATGGATGGTTCGTTGGCCACAGACGCATCACTTTATCGCTCCATCGTCGGTGCCCTGCAGTACCTCACCTTGACCTGCCCCGAGCTGCAGTATGCTGTCCAGCAGGTGTGCCTTCACATGCATGCTCCGCGGGATACTCATTGGGCTGCGGTCAAGCAGATCCTCCACTACATTCGTGGCACCATGGACTTCGGCCTCTCCCTCCACGCCTACACCGCCACGGACATCGTCGCCTACTCGGACGCCGATTGGGCAGGCTGCCCCGACACGCGTCGCTCCACGTCTGGCTACTGCGTCTACTTCGGACCTTCGCTCATCTCCAGGTCGTCTAAGCGACAACCCACGGTCTCTCGCTCCAGCGCCGAAGCGGAGTACCGGGCTGTTGCTAACGCGGTTGCCGAGGTCTCTTGGCTGCGGCAACTCCTCGTTGAGCTCTCATGTCCTGTTGCCAAAGCCACCGTGGTCTATTGCGACAACGTCTCCGCCGTCTACCTCTCCGCCAACCCGGTCCACCATCGCCGCACCAAGCATATTGAGCTGGACATCCACTTTGTTCGGGAACAGGTGGCCCTTGGACACATTCGAGTACTTCATGTGCCCACCTCCCAACAATTTGCGGATATCATGACTAAGGGTCTCCCTACGGTGTCATTTGAGGAGTTCCGGTCCAGTCTATGCGTTCGACCAGGCGACGCTTCGACTGCGGGGGGTGTTGAGATACATATCCTTGTATGTCCGGATGTGTATCTTCTGTAGTTATGTATAGCGATACATATCTTTGTATTTATTATTGGGCCCGCCTCCTTCCTTGTATAGTCGAGGACGTGGCCTATATATGTAACGCCATGCACGCAATCAATACATTGTGAGTTGCATCTCTTTCTACAGTACAGGAACCACCGTAAAATATATTTTTATGATGTATAGTTGCGGGATAGATAGGAAGCTGCCACTATTTTTGTATTAGATATTGCTGGGAGTGATGTTTTGGCACATGGGAGCGTATGCTCCCTTTATTTTGAAATACATGTTAGACACATTTTAAAATGTCAAAAAATTTGAAACAAAAATTTCGCACGTACATCTTCATGTGTTACGCGCTCACAAAGTCGTCTCATGAAAAATCGACATGTTATGTCGTGTGTGTAAAAAAGACAAAATTCGGTGCTGAAACAAACACTTATCAGAAGATAAATATTCTCTTTTTCACTTAGACTACAAAAAATATCATTTTTTTCGTGAAACTTGACGAATACACATATATTATGGAGATGTACATGTAAAAATTTTTGTCAAAATTTTTTAACACTTGGAAATATGTTCTTATGGTAGAGGGATCATACGCACCCGGGAGCCGAATTTAGTTTCTGATATTGAATTTATGTAGTAACCAAGTTTTTAAAAAGTCTAAACTCTTGGAAAGGGCTAAGAGCATCTTCAGTCGCGTCCCCCAAGGCGTCCTCCAAAGGGATTTGTGGCGGATTTGGGGCACGTCGGACAAAAAAACGTTTCCAGTCGCGCGCCTCAAAGGCATTTTTTGTCCGGCGTGGCCCAATACGGTGTCCGGCGTCCCGAACCCATCCCCGCTACACAGGGGATGCTCCGGGCACGCCAGACACAACGAAATGAGAGGCGAGGAGGTGCGGGCCCGATGCGTCAGCGGCTCAGATGCTCAACCGCCGCCTACGTAGCGACGGTGCAGTTGCCAAGAAGTGGAACCGTCGCATTCGCAACCGCGTCGACCGACGCGCCAACCGCCGGAATGGAGCGCGGACTCCTTGGAATAGCAACCGCCGCTCTCTTCGACTTCTACGCCGCCGTTCATCCGCACTCAATAAGACCCGTACGTAGGCGCTTTCGGATCTTCAACCGGCTGCCATTCATCCAAGCTTCCTTCCGACACCTCCAGCGACGATGATCTACACCTCAAAGCTTCCATCCGACACCTCCAGCGAGGGCAAGTCTACTGGATGGCGCCATTGGTGGGACAGAACCCGGACGCCCAGCAGCGGCGACGATTCCCCGACGGCAGTTGACAGTGAGGAGGAATGGCTAGGCGTGGAGGAGGACGCGGAGGAGAAAGGGTCAGAGGAGGCGGCGGCGGCCCGTGCGAAGGCGGACGCGAAAGCGAAGGCCAAGGCCAAGGCGCATCCGGCGAGAATCGGCTGACAAGGGATTAACTTGTCAATACCTACGGGTTGTAGACTAGGGTTTAGTTCGAAGTACAGGGCACGTAGATCTCGAAGGTTTCAGCCGAAAAGTACTCGACGATTATGAAAACTAGGGCTTGAGAGACAATGATTCGATACTTTCTTTATCCCTCGACTCCCCCTTATATAGGAGGTGGAGTCGAGGGATTCGTGTTGTACAAGTTACATAGTCCGAGACGATTTACAACTCATCCCGCAAGATTACAAACATCACCTCTAATACAATTCTAACTTTCCTTAATATCAACTTGGGCTTCCGAATCTTCTTATTCTTCGAGTCGTGGGCCTTCAGTAAACCCCGGGTACTATCTTCGGCAGGCCCATTGGGAATGCCTATGTCAGTAGCCCCCGAGACTTTGCTTGAATCATAGAGTCAGGTAAAATCTCCACTGTTTATTTTTACTCGACAACTTAAAACTTCTCTATATTTCTTCATATGAATTTCTATATTGTGCAGGGATAATGGTAGTTGGGGCTAGTTCATCTGACGGATCAGGTACTAGTTAGCTGCTCTAGTGGTAATCCGCAAAAACCTACTTCAAGATCACGTCCCTGGACATGATCTCGGGATACTGGTGTAAACTTCGACAGGTGCCGCTTAAGGTCTTACCATTCTGTCGAGTCCCAGTCATATTTATCGGGTACCTAACGCGTCCGTTAGGATTTTTCTTCGTATCTGTTGATACGGATAAAAGTAGCAAACCGACGTCAGAGACGGCACCACGCCACTCAGAACGGATCTGGGGTCTTACCTTCACAAAGTTTTGCGGCATTCAGAAATTGTTCGCAACTTTGGCGTTTTGAGAATATATTGTCGAGTGCTTATTCGGCTGTTGGAATGGCACATTTTATTGAGTCAACGGATGACTTATATTGCTCTCCCGATGGGAGTATATGTAGAGTTACTTATAACTCGAAATATACTCCCATGTTCTTCTATCTTTCGTCTTCTCCCTTTTTTACAATTTCATCGGGCACGCGAACAGCGTTCCCGATGGGAGTAGCCCCCGAGGCTACAGCCAAGGACTTGTGCTTGGGTGTAGGCTCGACGCCTTATGCCGCTATATTTTCTTTCTCTCCCGCAATTTTCAAATCTCTCGGGTGCGCGAACAGCGCTCCCGATGGGAGTAGCCCCCGAGGCTATGAGCAAATATTTGTATTTGATCATAGGCTCACGCCATTTCTATTTTGTCTTTCTCGAACTTTTCATTTTTCCAAAGTAGCCCCCGAGCATTTGATCAAAAACTTGTATTTGATCAAAGGCTCTCTAATATTTTTTTTTTACTGTCGACTTTTTCATGAAGCTGTGGAGTCGAATTTTTCTCCTACCAAAGTGACGTTATTGCTGACGATAGCCACTATTGCAATTTCCTGAAATCGCGAGAAGTCCTCTCCCGCTGCCTTGCGGGCAAAATTACGTAGCATATTGACACGTCGTGCAAGTGGGGGACACACGTCCTCCGCTTTTCCTGGCGCACGCACTGTAACTCCTCCAGGGTTAAATTACTTTTGTACCCCTGTTCCACGTGGTCATCATCTGCCGCACACTTTTTCTATCCAACGGTACGCCGCTTCGCCGCACCTCTATATAAGATCCCCTTCTTCTTCCTCGAGCACCTCCGCTCGCGCCGTTCTCCTGCTCTCCTCTGCAAAAACTCCTCTTGCGCCCCACAGTTCCCTGAGCTCATCTTCTCCAAGCTGCATTCCTGCGCCATTGTTAATGCCACCGCGTAGATTGACCAGACACAGCAAGCCAGAATCGACGATGGCTTCCGTGGATCTGGGAAGCGCCGAGTGGGAGAGATCCAAAATCTCCACCCAAGACATCAACCTCCTGAAGAAACTAGGGATCAGCAAGAAGCCCAAGGCGCTGTGCTTCCCCAGCGAAGAAAGCCACCCAACCCCTCCAATGGAGTATCGGGTTAGTTTTGTCGACCATCTCATCTGCGGCCTTTCTGCCCCCATTCACCCTTTCCTTCGAGGATTGCTTTTTGTTTATGGTCTGCAACTTCATCACCTCACGCCCAATTCTATCCTCCACATTTCCATTTTCATCACCCTCTGCGAAGCCTTCCTTGGCGTCCAGCCTAACTGGGCGCTATGGAAGCGCATTTTCTTTTGTCGCCGCAATGGCTCTCCCAATGTCGCCTATAATATAGGCGGCGTTGTTATCTGCGTTCGCCCAGATGTTGAGTATTTCGACGTCAAATTCCCTGACTCAGTTCAAGGGTGGCGCAAGAAGTGGCTGTACATCCGTGAGGAGAACCATGGATGTGCTGAAGACAATATTCCTCCTTTTGACGGTGCCGAGAAAATCTATCGCCGCCGCTCCTGGGATGCAGAGGCTACCGAGGAAGGAAAAATGTCGACGGAGGCATTGATGACTCGCATCCACGAGTTGCAAAACACTTGCGGCAAAGAGCTATCAGGTATCCAAATCACGACGTATTTCCTTAGAATCAGAGTGCAGCCTCTTCAGGCTCGCAAATAACCTCTCTGGAAGTATGCTGGTGACAAGGATGCGGATCGGTTGTCGGCGGATTTAGAGGTCAAGGACTTAGAAAAACTTGTCCGGAAAATCTCCTCCCTCAGCAAGAAAGATCCTGTCCCTTCTTCTTGTCGCGTAAAACCATATAGCGCCACCAATGCGGTTCCCAAGGTAACCTTTGTTGACTGATTTGTTATTGCTTTGCCATCTTTTACGTAATTCTTTTATTGACACCTCCCCTTGTTTTTGTATAGAACCATCCAAATCTTGTCTCGCTTCCTCCCCTTCCTGAAGGTGGAGAAGTCGATGAACGGGCTGTTGTCACGGATGACAACCAAGATGCCCCTTCTTTTGAGAATGAACCCGCAGATTCTCAAAAATCTGCGGGATCTTCTGAAAAAGGGGCTGCCTCTGAAGCTACTGCATTGGCACAGTCTCCTCCTCCTGCTGTTTCTCCAAAGAACAAAAGGAAAAGGGCTGATGTCGAAGATTCCGGCACCTCCAAAGCCGAAGAAACTGCTCCTTCACGTCAGAAGGCATCTTTTGATCCATACCTTGAAGCCCTCGTCAGCTCGTAAGTCATCTTTTATTTCTCCTTCTTTTTTTTTTGCTATTCGAAGATTTTTGTCTATCTTGCTTTTTTATACTGCCGCCATTTAATCGTAGTGGTGACGAGGAAGAAATGCCAACCACTGATGCGACTGCTCGAACGAGTACGTCGCATACTCTAGTTGTTTCCGAGGTGCAAGTTGAAGGAGAAGAATCTTCGCCTCGTCAACACAACACCGACGCTCCTACTCCTCCTTCAAGCCCCTTGCCCCTCGCCAAAAAGGACAAGGGTTGAAACAATCACGGAGCCTACCCTGCAATTGGGTAGCTCCTCGAGTCCTCTTTTGGATGATGTAAGTCCTTAATTTCTTTCTGTTATTGTCTATATTTTCTCTGTTCGCTTCTTTGTGCCATCATGTTTTTTCCCATACCGACGCTCTCTTTCTTTATCCTTCTTTGACAGCCTATGATCAAAGAACTTATTCGCATCGGTGCCCAATTCATTGGGTACCGCGAGTATGCCAGCAAGACCAAAGGTAATGACTCCCTGCTTGCCTTTGTTCATGACTTCTTGCTCCTGTTTTATCGCAATTTTGACTATTTTTAACTATTTTGGCAGAAAAACTTGCGGAGGCCAACAAACTTGCCGGCACGCTTGCTCAGAAATTAGAGCAAAGTGAGGCGGCTCGCAAGAAGGCCGAATCCGATGCTGGCAAAGCTAGGGCAGAGGCTGATAAGGCCAAGGCAGAAGCTGCTGGTGTCGAAGATCTTGAAAAGAGACTTCATGATGCCGAAACTTCCTTGAGCGAGCATAAAGCTGCATGATGGCGTGTATTTCACACGTTCGTTGGGCAACCCCAAGAGGAAGGTATGATGCGCACAGCAGCAAGTTTTCCCTCAGAAAGAAACCAAGGTTTATCGAACCAGGAGGAGCCAAGAAGCACGTTGAAGGTTGATGGCGGCGGGATGTAGTGCGGCGCAACACCAGGGATTCCGGCGCCAACGTGGAACCTGCACAACACAACCAAAGTACTTTGCCCCAACGAAACAGTGAGGTTGTCAATCTCACCGGCTTGCTGTAACAAAGGATTAACCGTATTGTGTGGAAGATGATTGTTTGCAGAAAACAGTAGAACAAGTATTGCAGTAGATTGTATTTCAGTAAAGAGAATTGGACCGGGGTCCACAGTTCACTAGAGGTGTCTCTCCCATAAGACAAACAGCATGTTGGGTGAACAAATTACAGTTGGGCAATTGACAAATAAAGAGAGCATGACAATGCACATACATATCATGATGAGTATAGTGAGATTTAATTGGGCATTACGACAAAGTACATAGACCGCCATCCAACTGCATCTATGCCTAAAAAGTCCACCTTCAGGTTATCATCCGAACCCCCTCCAGTATTAAGTTGCAAAGCAACAGACAATTGCATTAAGTATGGTGCGTAATGTAATCAACAACTACATCCTTAGACATAGCATCAATGTTTTATCCCTAGTGGCAACAGCACAACACAACCTTAGAACTTTCTCACATCACTGTCCCTGTGTCAATGCAGGCATGAACCCACTATCGAGCATAAGTACTCCCTCTTGGAGTTACAAGCATCTACTTGGCCAGAGCATCTACTAGTAATGGAAAGCATGCAAGATCATAAACAACACATAAGTATAACTTTGATAATCAACATAACAAGTATTCTCTATTCATCGAATCCCAACAAACGCAACATATAGAATTACAGATAGATGATCTTGATCATGTTAGGCAGCTCACAAGATCCGACAATGATAGCACAATGGGGAGAAGACAACCATCTAGCTACTGCTATGGACCCATAGTCCAGGGGTAGACTACTCACACATCACACCGGAGGCGACCATGGCGGCGTAGAGTCCTCCGAGAGATGATTTCCCTCTCCGGCAGGGTGCCGGAGGCGATCTCCTGGATCCCCCGAGATGGGATCGGCGTTGGCGGCGTCTCTGGAAGGTTTTCCGTATCATGGCTCTCGGTACTGGGGGTTTCGTCACGGAGGCTATTTGTAGGCGGAAGGGCAGGTCAAGAGGCGGCACGGGGGCCCCACACCATAGGGCCGCGCGGCCAAGGGGGGGGCCGCGCCGCCCTAGGGTGTGGCCCCCTCGTCGCCCCTCTTCGTCTCTCCTTCGGACTTCTGGAAGCTTCGTGGAAAAATAGGCCCCTGGGCTTTGATTTCGTCCAATTCCGAGAATATTTCCTTACTAGGATTTCTGAAACCAAAAACAGCAGAAAACAGAATCGGCACTTCGGCATCTTGTTAATAGGTTAGTTCCAGAAAATGCACGAATATGACATAAAGTGTGCATAAAACATGTAGATAACATCAATAATGTGGCATGGAACATAAGAAATTATCGATACGTCGGAGACGTATCAGCATCCCCAAGCTTAGTTCTGCTCGTCCCGAGCAGGTAAAACGATAACACGTATAATTTACGGAGTGACATGCCATCATAATCTTGATCATACTATTTGTAAAGCATATGTAGTGAATGCAGCGATCAAAACAATGTATATGACATGAGTAAACAAGTGAATCATAAAGCAAAGACTTTTCATGAATAGCACTTCAAGACAAGCATCAATTAAGTCTTGCATAAGAGTTAACTCATAAAGCAATAATTCAAAGTAAAGGCATTGAAGCAACACAAAAGAAGATTAAGTTTCAGCGGTTGCTTTCAACTTGTAACATGTATATCTCATGGATATTGTCAACATAGAGTAATATAATAAGTGCAATAAGCAAGTATGTAGGAATCAATGCACAGTTCACACAAGTGTTTGCTTCTTGAGGTGGAGAGAATAGGTGAACTGACTCAACATTGAAAGTAAAAGAATGGTCCTCCATAGAGGAAAAGCATCGATTGCTATATTTGTGCTAGAGCTTTGATTTTGAAAACATGAAACAATTTTGTCAACGGTAGTAATAAAGCATATGCATCATGTAAATTATATCTTATAAGTTGCAAGCCTCATGCATAGTGTACTAATAGTGCCCGCACCTTGTCCTAATTAGCTTGGACTACCGGATCATCACAATGCATTGTTTTTACCAAGTGTCACAAAGGGGTACCTCTATGCCGCCTGTACAAAGGTCTATGGAGAAAGCTCGCATTGGATTTCTCGCTATTGATTATTCTTCAACTTAGACATCCATACCGGGACAACATAGACAACAGATAATGGACTCCTCTTTTATGCATAAGCATATAACAACAATTAATAATTTTCTCATTTGAGATTTGAGGATTGCTGTCCAAAACTGAAACTTCCACCATGGATCATGGCTTTAGTTAGCGGCCCAATGTTCTTCTCTAACATATGCATGCTTAACCATAAGGTGGTAGATCTCTCTTACTTCAGACAAGACGGACATGCATAGCAACTCACATGAAATTCAACAATGAATAGTTGATGGCGTCCCCAGTGAACATGGTTATCGCACAACAAGCAACTTAATAAGAGATAAAGTGCATAATTACATATTCAATACCACAATAGTTTTTAAGCTATTTGTCCCATGAGCTATATATTGCAAAGGTGAATGATGGAATTTTAAAGGTAGCACTCAAGCAATTTACTTTGGAATGGCGGAAAATACCATGTAGTAGGTAGGTATGGTGGACACAAATGGCATAGTGGTTGGCTCAAGTATTTTGGATGCATGAGAAGTATTCCCTCTCGATACAAGGTTTAGGCTAGCATGGCTTATTTGAAACAAACACAAGGATGAACCGGTGCAGCAAAACTCACATAAAAGACATATTGAAAACATTATAAGACTCTACACCGTCTTCCTTGTTGTTCAAACTCAATACTAGAAATTATCTAGACCTTAGAGAAACCAAATATGCAAACCAAATTTTAGCATGCTCTATGTATTTCTTCATTAATGGGTGCAAAGCATATGATGCAAGAGCTTAAACATGAGCACAACAATTGCCAAGTATCACATTACCCAAGACATTATAGCAAATTACTACATGTATCATTTTCCAATTCCAACCATATAACAATTTAACGAAGAAGAAACTTCGCCATGAATACTATGAGTAGAGCCTAAGGACATACTTGTCCATATGCTACAGCGGAGCGTGTCTCTCTCCCATAAAGTGAATGCTAGGATCCATCTTATTCAAACAAAACAAAAAACAAAAACAAACCGACGCTCCAAGCAAAGCACATAAGATGTGATGGAATAAAAATATAGTTTCAGGGGAGGAACCTGATCATGTTGTCGATGAAGAAGGGGATGCCTTGGGCATCCCCAAGCTTAGACGCTTGAGTCTTCTTAGAATATGCAGGGGTGAACCACCGGGGCATCCCCAAGCTTAGAGCTTTCACTCTCCTTGATCATGTTGCATCATACTCCTCTCTTGATCCTTGAAAACTTCCTCCACACCAAACTTAGAACAACTCATTAGAGGGTTAGCGACAATAAAAATTAACATGTTCAGAGGTGACACAATCATTCTTAAAACTTCTGGACATTGCATAAAGCTACTGGACATTAATGGATCAAAGAAATTCATCCAACATAGCAAAAGAGGCAATGCGAAATAAAAGGCAGAATCTGTCAAAACAGAACAGTTCGTATTGACGAATTTTATCGAGGCACCAGACTTGCTCAAATGAAAATGCTCAAATTGAATGAAAGTTGCGTACATATCTGAGGATTACTCACGTAAATTGGCATAATTTTCTGAGTTACCTACAGAGAAAACAGCCCAGATTCGTGACAGCAAAGAAATCTGTTTCTGCGCAGTAATCCAAATCTAGTATGAACTTTTCTATCAACGACTTTACTTGGCACAACAAAACACTAAACTAAGATAAGGAGAGGTTGCTACAGTAGTAAACAACTTCCAAGACACAAAATAAAAACAAAGTGCTGTAGTAAAATAACACATGGGTTATCTCCCAAGAAGTTCTTTCTTTATAGCCATTAAGATGGGCTCAGCAGTTTTGATGATGCACTCGCAAGAAATAGTATTTGAAGCAAAAGAGAGCTTCAAGAGGTAAATTCAAAACACATTTAAGTCTAACATGCTTCCTATGAAGAGGAATCTTGTAAATAAACAAGTTCAAGAAGCATAATGCAACAAGCGTAGAAAGATAAAACAAGTGTAGCTTCAAAAATTTCAGCACATAGAGAGGTGTTTTAGTAACATGAAAATTTCTACAACCATATTTTCCTCTCTCATAATAACTTTCAGTAGCATCATGAGCAAACTCAACAATATAACTATCACATAAAGCATTATTATCATGAGTCTCATGCATAAAATTATTACTCTCCACATAAGCATAATCAATTTTATTAGTTGTAGTGGGACCAAATTCAACAAAGTGGCTATCATCATATATAGGAGGCATATTGTAATCATAAAAGAAAATTTTCTCCTCAATGCTTGGGGGACTAAAAAGATCATGCTCATCAAAGCCAGCTTCCCCAAGCTTAGAATTTTCCATAGCATTAGCAACAATGGTGTTCAAAGCATTCATAGTAATAACATTCCCATTAGCATGCATATAAAGTTCCATGGGTTTTTTAATTCTCTCTTCAAACACATCATGTCCTAATTCAAGATAAAGTTCATAAAGATCTCTCATATTTTTGTTGTTTTCCATTATGCTTAACTAGTGAAATAAAAACATGCATGATATTAAGTAAAGTAAAACAAGTAACTAATTTTTTTGTGTTTTTGATATAGCAAACAAGATAGCAAATAAAGTAAAACTAGCAACTAATTTTTTTGTGTTTTGATTTAGTGCAGCAAACAAAGTAGTAAATAAAACTAAGCAAGACAAAAACAAAGTAAAGAGATTGGGAAGTGGAGACTCCCCTTGCAGCGTGTCTTGATCTCCCCGGCAACGGCGCCAGAAAATATGCTTGATGGCGTGTATTTCACACGTTCGTTGGGCAACCCCAAGAGGAAGGTATGATGCGCACAGCAGCAAGTTTTCCCTCAGAAAGAAACCAAGGTTTATCGAACCAGGAGGAGCCAAGAAGCACGTTGAAGGTTGATGGCGGCGGGATGTAGTGCGGCGCAACACCAGGGATTCCGGCGCCAACGTGGAACCTGCACAACACAACCAAAGTACTTTGCCCCAACGAAACAGTGAGGTTGTCAATCTCACCGGCTTGCTGTAACAAAGGATTAACCGTATTGTGTGGAAGATGATTGTTTGCAGAAAACAGTAGAACAAGTATTGCAGTAGATTGTATTTCAGTAAAGAGAATTGGACCGGGGTCCACAGTTCACTAGAGGTGTCTCTCCCATAAGACAAACAGCATGTTGGGTGAACAAATTACAGTTGGGCAATTGACAAATAAAGAGAGCATGACAATGCACATACATATCATGATGAGTATAGTGAGATTTAATTAGGCATTACGACAAAGTACATAGACCGCCATCCAACTGCATCTATGCCTAAAAAGTCCACCTTCAGGTTATCATCCGAACCCCCTCCAAAGATTAAGTTGCAAAGCAACAGACAATTGCATTAACTAAGGTGCGTAACGTAATCAACAACTACATCCTTAGACATAGCATCAATGTTTTATCCCTAGTGGCAACAGCACAACACAACCTTAGAACTTTCTCACATCGTCCCTGTGTCAATGCAGGCATGAACCCACTATCGAGCATAAGTACTCCCTCTTGGAGTTACAAGCATCTACTTGGCCAGAGCATCTACTAGTAACGGAAAGCATGCAAGATCATAAACAACACATAAGTATAACTTTGATAATCAACATAACAAGTATTCTCTATTCATCGGATCCCAACAAACGCAACATATAGAATTACAGATAGATGATCTTGATCATGTTAGGCAGCTCACAAGATCCGACAATGATAGCACAATGGGGAGAAGACAACCATCTAGCTACTGCTATGGACCCATAGTCCAGGGGTAGACTACTCACACATCACACCGGAGGCGACCATGGCGGCGTAGAGTCCTCCGGGAGATGATTCCCCTCTCCGGCAGGGTGCCGGAGGCGATCTCCTGGATCCCCCGAGATGGGATCGGCGTTGGCGGCGTCTCTGGAAGGTTTTCCGTATCGTGGCTCTCGGTACTGGGGGTTTCGTCACGGAGGCTATTTGTAGGCGGAAGGGCAGGTCAAGAGGCGGCACGGGGGCCCCACACCACAGGGCCGCGCGGCCAAGGGGGGGGCCGCGCCGCCCTAGGGTGTGGCCCCCTCGTCGCCCCTCTTCGTCTCTCCTTCGGACTTCTGGAAGCTTCGTGGAAAAATAGGCCCCTGGGCTTTGATTTCGTCCAATTCCGAGAATATTTCCTTACTAGGATTTCGGAAACCAAAAACAGCAGAAAACAGCAACTGGCACTTCGGCATCTTGTTAATAGGTTAGTTCCAGAAAATGCACGAATATGACATAAAGTGTGCATAAAACATGTAGATAACATCAATAATGTGGCATGGAACATAAGAAATTATCGATACGTCGGAGACGTATCACTGCACAGGCTGCTCGTGAAGAAGCGATCCTCAAGCGCTTGGACTCGCAGAATCGGCGCTTTGTCAGTAAGTTTTCGATCTATTTTGTATTCTTTGGACTTACTTTTCTTTACTTGCTTGTCGACCAACATACATTTTCCTTGATAGGGAAAACAAACCAAGAATTTGAGCTTGAAGATCCCGACAACGATCCTCTTCTCGACGCACTCTCTGTCCTTGAGTTTCATGGAACGGAAACTCGTGAAGGCATTGAACAGGCCGAAGCAGGATTGTCGCGGCTATTCCCTTACTTCTTCCCGAAGAAAAAGGAACCCGCGACTTTCCTTGCTCTTGCCAAGGACTTCAATCCACCAGAAGATCTTGGACTGAAGATGCGCCACGAAAATATGAAGATTGCTGTCGAAAGCACTGTCGCCTTGGTTGCTGACAGCCAGCAAACCATCGACTGGACTAAAGTGGGCGATACACAAGAGATGGAGACCACGAAGTGGCGATCACTGATCAAGGCTGCGAAGCCCAACACGAAGAAAATCCTTGCCTATCTTGGAATCAAGCCAACTTCAACTCCTAGCTCGTCAAAGCCGGAGGTCTAGTTGAATGCCCTGTCTTTTCCTTTCTTTATTTTCTGTTTCTTTAGATGTTGTCGCCACAGTAGCTTTGGCGACAATAGTCGTAGTAGTCCTTTTGAAGAACTCCTCCTGTAATATCCGTGTAAATTTCCTGAAGATCAATGGAATTCTTATCTTGCGCGATCATTTGATGTTGAAATTTTCTTTTCCAGTTGATATTTGATAACTACTCTGCGAATCCTCATCCTGCCGATACTTCTCCTGCTTCCTCCTTCTCGAAGAAAACATTCGTCGAGGATAACCTTATCGAAAGTTCTTCGGGTAAGCACTTCTCGCAAGATTTGCAATAACTTCGCCAACAACTTCAATCCATGAAAAAACAAACTCTGGCGATGATGGAGCAATCTCGAAAAGCATCCGAAAGAGAGAAGATTGCTCTTCAACAAGCTAAAGAAGCCATAGCTGCTAAGGACGCTGCTGTTTCGGAAGCTGAGAAAGCAACTACTCGAGAAAATAGTATGCTCGAGCTAATGACTGAAGCTAGTGTGGATATGTTAGGTATTTTTTCCAACTTAACACTGCTTCTTCTTTTTCCTATACCTCTCCTTAAATTTCTTGCTCTGTCGCTCAATAGGTTCGGTTGTCGACGCTGCTGCTGAAGATGAGAGAGTGAATGTGAGAACGAACCTTCTCGTCAATCTTTCACTTAACCATGGCTGTCTGTTCTGGGCCACTCCCGAGCGAACCCAAAGTATTGTCAGGTTCCAAGATCGCGCCTGTCAGGTTCGCGAATTTCTTAACTTCTGCACGAGAACCTTGACCCTTGTTTACAAGACTCTGTTCCCTCGAGACGAGGCTCCCGAAACTCTTCTTGGATTGATGGAGAAATTCAGAGATGCCCCCCGTATTCATAACTTTGTGCGAGCTCAGTTAACTGCTGGAGCAAGATTCGCCATGATCATGATACATATTTGCCATCCCAAATTGGACCTGACGAAGATTGTCGCTGACTGCTTGGCCAAGAAATCGCGGCGAAAAAATAACATTGACGCAATCAATGACATGGTGACTCCTGTGGCCGAGGCGATGATGGATGAACTTCTTCGGATGGATTCAGAATTCTTCGTCAAAGGCACCTATGCTGAGCACAAGACAACCAAAGGTTTATCCATAGATAGTATATGAGGCCTTGACTGAGTTGTTCGAACTTTTTTGTATTGATGAAGTTGTTTATATTGTAAAGTGTAGTCTATATTGTGAAGCCCCCGAGCCTTTGGCTGGAGCTTATACTATTTTGTTATCTCAAAGATTTTTCTTTGTTGTGAGAATATATATATTTTGCTGTCGATGGGTTATGAGCCCCCGAGTGTCTTGGTGGCGATGTTCTATATTTTTGTTGCGAGGTTTTCAGACCAAAGCAATAGAATTTGTATTTATGGGTGTTAGCCCCTGATTTTCTATTTGGCGAGGTATTTTGTACCAAGGCGAAATATTTTTGTAAGTCTAGTTCATCTATATTGTGTATATTTTGTAACCTTGAAGGCATTTAGCCCCCGAGCATGTCGAAGAACAAGAAGTATATCTCCACTATTTTTATTATATTGCAGCACCGCGAGCCCGCCTCATTAAAAACCTTTCCAGCCCCACTCGGTGCCCTGAAAAGGAAAAGAGTGCGTCTGAAAACTCGCGGGCGTTTCAGTACATTGTATTTTTACAGAGGAGGACTATATTTCGACTCTAAGCGTAGAACCGCCTGAGCTGCGCCACGTTCCAGGGGTTTTTCTCTGGAACCCCTGTCTTCTTGTCCTTGATCCTGTATGCTCCTCCGTCGATTACTTCCGTGATGACGTAAGGGCCCAACCATGGTGACTCGAGCTTTTCAGTACTCTGCTGGTTGAGCCGTAGGACCAAATCGCCGACCTGGAAAGATCTTGGCCGCAATCGTCGACTGTGGTAGTTTTTCAGGTCCTGCTGGTACTTGGTGACTCGTGACAGTACTTCATCTCGAGCTTCATCGAGTGCATCTACATTGTCCTCCCGAGCTTTTCTTGAGGTTTCCTCGTCATACTCTGTCACTCTTGGGGAGTCATGCTCTATTTCAATTGGTAGTACTGCCTCGGCTCCGTGGACGAGAAAAAACGGAGTTTCTTGTGTCGCCGTATTTGGTGTTGTTCGGATGCTCCACAAAACACTTGGCAATTCTTCTGGCCAGGTATGTCGAGCCTTTTCAAGCGGTCCTAGCAGGCGCTTTTTAATGCCGTTGCAGATAATACCATTGGCTTTCTCGACTTGGCCGTTGGTTTGCGGGTGCCCAACTGACGCGAAGTGCAATTTGATGCCTACTTCTGCGCAGTATGTCTTGAACTCCTTAGCTGTAAAGTTACTGCCGTTGTCTGTGACGATGCTATGAGGTACTCCAAACCGAAAAACGAGGCCCTTCACAAACTTTATTGCCGACGCTGCGTCTGGTTAGTTTATTGGCTTCGCTTTTACCCACTTGGTGAATTTGTCGACATCAACCAACATGTACTCATATCCTCCTGGCGAAGCCTTGTGCAATTTTCCCACCATATCGAGTCCCCATTGGGCAAAGGGCCAAGACAATGGTATTGGCATCAGCTCTGCTGCCGGAGAGTGAGGTCTTGCGGCGAATCTTTGGCACGCGTCGCAGGTTCGTACTATCTCTTTTGCATCCTCGATTGCTGTCAACCAGTAAAATCCTGCCCGAAAAACCTTGGCCGCAATAGCTCGACTGCTCGCGTGGTGACCACATATTCCCTCATGTACATCATTTAGGATTATCCTTCCTTCTTCGGGTGTAACGCACCTTTGCAGGACGCCTGAAATACTTCGCTTGTATAACTCCCCTTTGACCACTGTGAAGGCTTTGGATCGTCGAATAATTCGCCTTGCCTCAACTGGATCGTCGGGTATTTCTTTTCTTAGGATATACGATATGTACGCTTGCATCCATGGAACTTCTACCATCATCACCAGCTCTTGGTCCTCTTCTTCGTCCGGAGCTTCTTTGAGGGGTGCCGAATTTTTCTCTTCCTTCATTTTCTTCTGCGCCTTCTTTGGCTTTGTGGATCTCTCCGCTATCTCTTCCCAAAATACACCTGGCGGGATTGGAAGGCACTGCGACCCGATGTTTGCGAGAACGTCAGCTTCATCATTGCTCAGCCTACTGATGTGATTTACTTCGGACCCATCAAACAGCTTCTCAAGCTCGTTGTACACCTCCGTATATGCTATCATGCTGTCATTGACTGCATCATATTGGTTCATAACCTGCTGAGCTACCAACTGTGAATCGCCAAAGATTTTTAGTCGAGTTGCGCCGCAAGCTTTCGCCATCTTCACCCCGTGTATAAGGGCTTCATATTCTGCTTCATTGTTAGATGCGTTTGGGAACATCATCCGTAGGACATACTTCAATTTGTCGCATTCTGGTGATATGAGTATCACCCCTGCGCCAGCTCCTTCTACTCTCTTGGATCCATCGAAATTCAAGGTCCAAGTTCTCGATAAATCTGGGGGTCCTGTATTTTGCAGCTCCATCCACTCTGCGATAAAATCTAGCAGAACTTGCGACTTGATTGCCTTTCTTTTTTCATACGTGATGTCCCGAGGAGAAAGCTCTATTCCCCAAAGGGAGACACTCCCTGTAGCTTCTGGATTGTTCAATATATTTGAAAGAGGTGCTTCATTGACCACTATTATCGGGTGTGCCGAAAAATAATGGCGCAACTTTCTTGCCGTTGTAATCACTCCATATGCTACCTTCTGGTACTGCGGGTACCGCTATTTGGAAGGCGATAAAACTTCACTGATGAAATATACCGGCCTTTGCACTCCATGGAGTTTTCCTTCTTCTTCTCTTTCGACGACTAACACCGTGCTAACCACCTGAGGTGTGGCTGCGATGTACAACAGGAGAGGTTCCTTCTCTTTCGGCGCCACCAAAATTGGTGGTGTCGAGATTGTGCGTTTCAAATCCTCGAAGGCTCTATCGGCTTCTTCATTCCACTGGAATTTCTCTTCTTGCTTTACTAAAGCATAGAACGGTAACGCTTTTTCTCCTAGCCTGGCGACGAATCTGCTTAAAGCTGCGACTCACCCAGTTAGCTGCTGTATTTCTTTTAACTTTGTTGGCTTCCTCATTGTTACGATAGCTTGGATTTTTTCGGGATTTGCTTCAATCCCTCTTGCCGAAACTAGAAACCCAAGAAGTTCTCCTGCAGGGACGCCAAAGGAACACTTCGTCGGGTTCAACTTGAGGCAGAACTTGTCGAGGTTGTCGAAGGTTTCCTTCAAATCCTCGATTAGCGTCATCCCCTTCTTTGATGTTATGACGATATCATCGATGTATACTTGTACGTTTTTCCCAATCTGTGTCGCCAAACACTTCTGCATCATCCTCTGGTATGTTGCTCCCGCGTTTTTCAAACCAAAAGGCATTGTTCTGTAGCAAAACACGCCGTAAGGTGTGATGAACGCTGTTTTGACCTCATCTTCTTCTTTCAATCTGATCTGGTTATAACCAGAATATGCGTCCAGGAAGGAAAGACGCTCACATCCTGCCGTGGAGTCGATAATTTGATCGATCCTCGGGAGGGGAAAGTGATCCTTTGGACAATGTTTATTGAGACACGTAAAATCGACGCACATGCGAAGGACTTTAGTGTTTTTCTTCGGCACCAACACTGGATTTGCTACCCATGTAGCCTCTGTATGCAGCTCCTTTATAAAACCAGCTTCTCTTAGTCGATCAATTTCTGATAGCATAGCCTTGCGGTTTGGTTCCGAAAAATGCCGCAAAGGTTGTTTGATTGGTCTGGCAAGTGGATCCAAGTTTAAATGGTGCTCGGCAAGTTCCCTGGGTACTCCTGGCATGTCAGCTGGACACCATGCGAAGATTTTCCAGTTCTCACGGAGGAACTCGACGAGCGCGCTTTCCTATGCGAGGTCCATGTCTTTTGCGATGGACGTCGTCTTTTTCGGGTCTGTCGGGTGAATCTGCACCTCCTTAGAATTTTTCTCAGTGTTGAAAGTTGACTCTTTATTTGGCCTTCCGACGTCTGGTAGCACGTCGTAGTCAGTCGTAAGCCTTGACGCCATATACTCGGCTTGCATCCCGAAAGTTTCTGATAGTCGATGAAAATCCTTATCACACTTATCGGCTAGGGCAAAGCTTCCTTTGACTGTGATTGATCCCTTAGGTCCAGGCATCCTCCACAACAGGTACGTGTAATGCGGTACCGCCATAAACCTAGCATATGCTGGTCGTCCCAACAAAGCGTGGTACTGTGAGGGGAAATCTACGACTTCAAACTCCAGCCTCTCGATCCTGTAGTTTTCTCGGGTCCCAAATTGAACGTCGAGATTAATCTTCCCCAGCGGATAACTTGGCTTCTCCGGTGTGATACCGTGGAATCGCGTGTCAGTTGGTTTCAGGTTTGCTAGGGATATGTTCATCTTCCTTAATGTATCTGCATACATAAGGTTTAAGCTGCTGCCGCCATCTATGAACACGCGAGATACGTCGAACCCTGCGATGACTGCTGGTAAGATGAGTGCTGACTGCCCTGGTCGAGGGATTTGCTGTGGATGGTCCGCTATGGTGAAGCCAATATCTTGCCCTGACCAATTAAGATATTCGACTGTTGGCGGAGGCATCTTTTCTGCCATGAACACCTGTCGCGAGGTTACTTTCTGAGCTCTATTGGATGGCCTTCCTTTCTGAATCATCAAGACCGCTCCGTTAGAGTTAGGATCAACATAAGGCGGTGGTGCAGGTGCTGCCGCTATTCTAAGCTGATGTCGATTTTCGTCCGTAATCGCGGGAGGAGGTGGCAAGTGAATCTCACTCCTGGGTCCTTGAGGATTTCTGTGTGCTGCCTGAGCATTAGCATGCCCTGCCCACCTTAACATTGCCTGGAAATTTCGACAATCCTTCTGCAGGTGTCCTGACTGTCTTTTTCCGTTATTGTCGAGATAGAAGTGCATCTGACACGGCCTGTTCATCATCTCCTCGGTAGACACGAAAGACCTCTGGAACCTTGACCCGCTATTTTGCCTGTTGTTTCAAGGGTCATCTCTATTGTCGCCTCGCTGCTCGTTGCTCCTTTGGTAATCATCTCTATTGTTTCCTCCGGCGCTTGCTTGGAAGCCAGTCGAAATTTGCCCGGGGGCATCATAACTCGAGTATTGCCGAGGAAATCGTCGCCTACTTTGATAATTTTGGCCGCGGTCTTCGTCTGGCGACCGATGCCGTTTGTTGTGAACAGCATCTTCTCCATCTGCCCATCTATTTGCTATCTCCATTAATGCGGATACTATCTTTGGATTGGTCCTCCCCAAGTCCTCGACAAAATCTCCTCGCCTGATTCCTGCGACAAACACATCTATTGCTCTCTCGTCAGATATATTCTCTGTCGAGTATTTTATGATATTCCATCTTTGGATGTATTTTCTCATTGGCTCGTCTGGCTTTTGTCGGCACGCCCTCAATTCCTCTAGCGACGCAGGTTTTTTGCAGGTGGATCGGAAATTCTTGACGAACACGTCCTCGAAGCTATCCCAGCTGTCAATAGATCCTGGAGGAAGTTTCTTTATCCAAGACCGCGCGGCTCCACTCAAATGCACTTGGATGCTTTGCATAGCTGTTGCTCTGGTCCCTCCTGTGAGCTTTACCGTCTCGAGGTAATCAACTAGCCAATCCTCTGGATCCTGCAGGCCGTCGAATTTCTTGAAGTTATTAGGCAACTTAAATCCCGAAGGGACTCGAATTTTTCGGACTCTCCTTGTGAAGCATGGCAAACCGCACATATCCTCGTCGTTTAGCTCTGGGGAATGCCGATGTTCCCTTCTACTCTGTCGCTCTCTGTCAACCCTTGCTTGTGCTGCCGTGTCTCTTGCTCCACTTGGTCCTTCGGGAGCTGGTGCTGTTGCTGCCGCAGGTCGTGGACTATTTTGCCTTGCTGTTCCTTCGGGGGGTGTTGATGCAAACGCCGTTCCCATGGCTCCAACTCCTGCCATTGCCATGTTGTACAATGCCTCCCTTGGATCTCCTGGAGGTGGCCTTGATGCAAGGATAAAAGCCTGCGTCGCCATATACCCAGCTTCTGGTGTCTTGGGTATGATGTTCCCTCTAGTGTCTATCGACATAAAAGACATATCGAGGTTTTGAACTAAGTGCTCTCTTTCTCCTTCAGGTATGTTTTGCAACCTTGATCTTGCTCTGTTCCGAGCTTCCCTGTGGCTATCTCCCGAAGTTCCAGATTGTCGACTCAGCTCTGCCCTTCGCCTACTTGATGCAGAGGCTACCTCCTTTCTTCTGTTTAAAGCTGTTGTCTGTTTTTCCAATTCCTTTGCAGCTCATGCGAGCCTATATTGATATGCTTGCAACTCTTCTGGTGTAGCTGTTGTGGCCATTGGTTCTGAGCCATCCATAGATCTTGCGGCTCTATCCCATGCTGCTTGCGGAAGTTGAACTCTATCTCGAGGCTCAGATCCGATATAAATGTTGCCTAGACCTCGTCGCAAATCAGAGGGATCGACGTATGGATTTCCCAAATCGTCGAAAGCCTCAGATGTTTCCTCCTGATCACGGCTTGGCTCTCCGATGACATAAATCTGATGGTACTTTGTATTCAGATCTATGCTGGGTTTGGTGACACCATCATAAAGATTGGTGAAGACCTTGCCCACTGTAGCGGATTTGTCGATGAAGTCGAAGATGTTGACACTGCTTGAGTCATCGCTTATATAGGAGTCCACGGATGACTCAAACGACATGCCGCTGAAGATCTTGGCGAGCTTTTCTCTTGCCCTGGTGCTGATGAAGCGTGACGACGAAGTTTCTTCCTCTCCTGACTCGATTGACGATGTTGAGTTCGAAAAATCGGAATCGACTGCCGACAATCCCGACGAGATCGGAATTTCGACACGATACGCTCCCTCTTTCACGAAAGTGAAATCTTCCGAACATCATCTCCATAGGCTCCTCCAGATACGCATATGCATCCAAACGGGAGGGCGGGTGAGGAACAAAATCGACAGGACCAGTTGCGATCTGTTTACCTCGATCCATCGCATTGCTTGCTGTTGACGAAGTCGACGATCTTGAACGTGCCATCGAGATCAGATCCTTGACGCCTCTAATTCCCACAGACGGCGCCAATTGACAAGGGATTAACTTGTCAATGCCTACGGGTTGTAGACTAGGGTTTAGTTGGAAGTAGAGGGCAAGTAGATCTCAAAGGTTTCAGCCGAAAAGTACTCGACGATTATGAAAACTAGGGCTTGAGAGACAATGATTCGATACTTTCTTTGTCCCTCGACTCCCCCTTATATAGGAGGTGGAGTCGAGGGATTCGTGTTGTACAAGTTACATAGTCCGAGACGATTTACAACTCATCCCGCAAGATTACAAACATCACCTCTAATACAATTCTAACTTTCCTTCATATCAACTTGGGCTTCCGAATCTTCTTATTCTTCGAGTCGTGGGCCTTCAGTAAACCCCGGGTACTATCTTCGGCAGGCCCATTGGGAATGCCTATGTCACCGGCGACGAGGAGGAGGACACTAGTTCCTCCGACGAGTCGGCCGACACCACCTCTTTGGAAGAGGCGACGAGGAGGAAGCGCCACCGTAATGACGACGACGAGGCGGGGCCATCATCGAAGAAGAAGACTAAGTAGTTTAAAATAACTTATATGTAATTTAATTATGTTTTTTTCGAAGTTTTATATGTAATTTGTTCATGTTGAACCGATTTGAATATTAGTAAAGAGTTTTCTTCTATCTATTTAAATTATTTTTAATGTTTGGGGGCGGAGTTTGGGGGACGCTACTGGGGAGCGACGTCCCCCAAACGCGGCACGAACAAAACACGTCCCCCAAATGCTCGATCCGGCGCGATTTGGGGGACGCGACTGGAGATGCTCTAAACTATATATTTTATTTATTAATTAATCCACTAGCCAAGTTTTTTTTTAAATCAAACTATTGAAAAAGGGAGAGATCTAAGGGGGAGTATTTGCTAGGGGATTGTTTGTCTTGCCCTTCCAACAGTTCGCCCTCTTAGAAAACTTGATTAATGCATAAATTCAATGATTTAAAATAGCAAGGTAGTAGAGGAAAAAACGTTTTCGTCCCCTGTTGCTCCCCGCGGGCGACATGAGGGCGATCTCGAAACCCTAGCCCAGCCACCCCTCTCCCCTACCCTTCGCCACTGCCGCCGGCGTTAACCGTCGGGCAAAGTCCGGGTGGTGCCGGCGGCGACGGATTTCTTGATTTCTCTCGTGGGGTGGCGGCGCGGGGCCTTCCCATCCAGGTGGCGAGGATCGACAGCAACGAGCTAGTGTCTCCTCACGCGGCGCGCCGCGGCGGGACGACTCCTCGTGGAGGCGACGGAGCTCGACAGCGATGGATTCCCCCCTGTGGGCGTGGACAGCGGCGACAATGCTTTTTCTGGCAGGGCTTCTTGGGCGTCGGGGCGGCGGCCTCGGGTGGAGAGGCGGCGGCGTCTATGATGGCTAGCGGCGTCCGCGGGTGCACGTCGTCATCCTTGGCCGCGTGGGTGGCAAGGCGGCGGTGGGTGGTGGTCGTGGCATGGGGGATGCTCCGGCGCCCTTTGCTAGATCTGAAGGTCAACTTTTTTGTCCCCTCAAGTTGGCCCTTTTCCCCTCTATTCTGGGCACCGCTTCCTGCTGGTTCTGGGTTTGTTCGGAGGATGGTGCTGCGTGCGGGACCGGGACTTGGGGAACCCTTGGTCGGCTGGACTACCACGGCAGTGGCGACACCCATGGGCACCGTGATTCCTCTAGAGGCGTTGTTGACGTCCCGGTTCTCCACACCCCGGCCATGTTCCTAGGTGAAAACCCACAATCCGTTGGATTGGGTGACGTCGGTGTCATGAGCGTCGATTCCTCCTTGGGGGCGTTCTTTGGGGATCGGTTGTCGGTTGAGGGTTGTCGAGGTGCGAGGTGGCTGGTAGTGGTGTCTCCAGAGCGTGCTCGGTGACCTTCTCCTTCATCATCAGCGATCCGTGCCCATGTTTGCATTCTTCATGGTGGCTACCTCGGTCGGTGGCAGTTTCATTCTCGGTGGTTTCGTCAGCGTCAGCGAGGCGTGTTTGGTTTCTGCCTAGGTTTAGCTAGTGGTCTGCATCCTCCATTGCTCAGCGGAGCGCATCCGATGTCTGACGGTACGGCGTCCTCCGAGCCAGGAAGAGAGGGTAGGGATCCCTCTTCGGAATTGGAAATGGTGGCTGGTGTTGCCTTCCCAACTGGTGTTGCAGATGATGATTTCCCTAAAAACTGCAGGTGGCTCCCTCGGACTTGGGTTGCGTCTTCCTTGGTGACTTTGCGACGAGGCTTCGACACTGACAAGTTGTTTTCTTGTTTATCTTGTATAGTTGGTGTTCGTTGTATTGTAAGCGGGTTGCACGTTGTAACAATCTTGGCCGTTAGGGGCTTTATTAATTTAAAGGTAGGCACTTGTGCCTTATATTTAATAAAATTAAATAGCAATAATTAATATTTTTATTTTATCTCTCTTTTGTAGATATGTCTGTACAGTTTGCCTTATATTTATAAAAATTGCAGTGGGAGCCTTTCCCACTGTTTTACTTCAATTTTTTTATTTTTGTACATAATGAAACTCTAGAAAATTTGATTCTATTAAAAAAATATGCAAGATATTTTGTGAAGGAGGAAAGTACGTATCAATTGATCCTGGCAGCGAACACAAAATGGCGACTTGCGTTCAACTGCATGCCGCAGCATTCAATTCGGATTCGGGTGCCACGTCGAAGTATCTATACCCGTTATGGTAGGAGGCAGCCGCAGCTTTGCGGCGATGGCCGTGCATTACCCATCCGGCGGCTTAGGTGACAGCGCATCGATCGACGACGGATCTGTCCTTGTTCTCTGTCGCACGTGCGTATACAAGCGTTAAATCGACAAAACTATCTTCTCCTTCCTTCAGTTCACCTAGGTAGCTAGCTGCTATAGTTGTGTAAGCTTCATGGGAAACACACTTTACGCGCATGCGTGCATGTATATATCCAGGTTACGCAGTCAACACAATGTGCAATATCAGGCTTTGTTAGTACTATCTCCAAACGAATAAGGTTTATATTATTTTTGAAAAGTTAAACTCACTAGTAGAATATGCGGCTTTAGTCCCGGTTTGTGAGGGCCTTTAAACCTGAATTGGGCAATCGGGGGGCAAAGGACGATTAGTCGCGGTTTGTAATACCAAACAGACTAAAGACCATGATGGCTATTTTTTGTATTAATTTTTTTCTAATTTTTTCACTCCCTCATTTTTTCAATTTTTTTCAGAATTTCAAGTATTTCAGTTACTTGACTAGTTTAGTCTCTAACTATGCTTATTTTCTGGTTAAATTTCTTACTTGTGATCGAACTTCATGTTTGGTCACCCATCTTAGACTGCTCCAGAACTAGCATGCTTAACTTCTCCGTTCCTTCCGTCCCGCTTGCAAGTGCTCTATGTGCATGTTATTGATACTACTATCATATCAATTCTATTAACATGTTGGTCACGATGTCACACTTCTTTATTGTTTCAATCCCAAATAATTATTTTAAGATGTAACAATAATCTTGAATACATAAATAAACAATAAATTATATATATATTTTTATATATTTTTTGCAAAACCTAAAACTTGAAAATTTGAAAATCTAATTTTTTTAACCTTTATGGTTAAGTACTAGTAATATTTATGAAGGATGCAATTATTAATTTAATTTTAAAAAAATAAAAAATCCTAAATTTTTGGAAAAAATTAAAATCTTCTTGCTTTCATATTTCCATCTGGAATTTTGAGAATCTAAAAATTTGCCAACTTGGTAAACCCACGATCCATTTTGATATATTATACATTTTTCCGTCGTATGTAAAAGTTAATGCCATTTTACTTTTTTCTAAACATAATCAAAATTCAAATATGTTAATTTCCCCTAATAGTAGGTTGTGTAACATACAGGAATCCTAAAAGATTTTAGTTTTTCTAAACTTTCTATCATTTTTCTGTATTTTACCAACCTAAAAAGGCAATGGGGGGGGGGGGTGTATGGGGAGAAAACGTACCTAGAAAGCCTTTAGTCCCGGTTAGTTAACATGCTAAAAGAATATTTTATACTTGTGGAGCCAACTTTTAAAAAACCAACAGTAAAAACCCCACCCCGCGTGTCAACAATACCTTACCCAACAGTAAGAACTACAACGTCTGAAATTATTGTTAAAGTTGATAGAGTTTCTCTTGTATATGAGATCAGGGTGGACATAGTTGGGCTCATGGGGCTCAAGTTAGCTTGTTGTTTTAAGAAAATAAAAAAAAATCATATTTATGAGTTTGAAAAATATGAAAACAATTCTAGATGTAATCAATGATGTTTTCCACACACGTGCAAAATAATAATTTTAAATATTTTGTAATTTAAGCTAACAATAAAAAAATATTGGATCTTGGTTTGATATTATAAAATCTGCAAAATATATCAGATATTTTCATTTTTATGTTTGCTTCAATTTAAGTAATTTTCCATTGCGGTTTTTACATGTTTGGAGGTTACAGCATTGAATATGTTTAGAGTTTTCCCATAATTTTCTGAAACCTAAAAATGAAAAAAAAAAATTCAATGATGGGAGCACCGGAGCTCAGGAGCCAAAGACACTTTCCGCTAAGATCATCCATGACATGCATTTAGTAATAATATGACAATCAATAATGACATATATCAGAAAAATATACATGCTCTTTAGATTATAGCATAGACCCTAAATCATAACTTAAGCGAGGTTACCAAAATATCAAGCCTCATGGATATGAATTAGCATGTAAACAGTACGTACAATAGTAGCTAAATTATTAAAAACATTTATTGTTTGCATAGTCAGAGTAACTTTTTAAACGCGACCATATAGGGCGTCCATATAATGGCTTTTTTTTAAGAATCATGTGGCCAAATAGGATAATTGCTCAAGTGGAGGAGAGATAATGAACTCACTCTTGTACGTGTGAGAATTTTATTGAAAGGCGGACTAACTGGCTGAGAGTAGACATTATCACATGTGTATGGTGTCTATATATTCCCGAATTCTAATTATTGCTGTGGCATTGTGTAGTCTTACACGGTGACCCCTGCTAGCTGCCGTCAGATCTACATCTACCGGTTAAATTGAAGCGGTGGGCCGGTGACCAACTAACTCACAGGTGCGGAGACGACAGGCTGTACGCATTAAATCCAGTTGACTTCCTCACACGTTCCAAATAATCCTCATCTCCTCTTTCCCTTCGTCCCCAAAGCCAGTAACCTGGAGGCGGTGGTGCTGCTCATCGTACGGCGCACGCCCGGCTCCAGCGCCCCCAACCTTCATCGGCGACTCACTTGCCGGCCCCGGCGCGCGAGACGTCCGTCAAGGACGACCCGCAACTATGCGCCCAGTCCCGGAGCTGCTACTGCCGACGCCACCAAGCGGCGTGGCTCCGATGGCGGCGGCTGTCGCGTCTGCGCCTGAGAGGCTGAGACCAGGCGAGCTTGAGCCCGCCCCACCGCGCCGGAGGTAGGGGATGACATCCACATCTCCCAACCTTGATTTGGATGTACTTTTTTATCTTTTTTACACATACAGCTGTGGTGGTTGTATTTTTTTGCTTTTTATACATCTAGGATCTTGATTAGTAGATTTTTCTCATATTTTCGGATGTAAAATTAGTTGGTTTCCTCCAGATCTGACTGTAGTTTTTTGCCAGTGGATGAATTTTCTTACCTTTTTTTACATCCCAAAATGATGTTGAAGGATCGATGAATGCATCTGTATGTATTTTTTGTTATTTTTCTACATCCAAACATCCCAATTTTGGTGCACTATTTTCTTATTTATACATCCATCGCTGTAACGTTTTTACAGAAAAAAGATGGCAGATGCATTTACTTTCAGTTCTATTTTTGTCTGGATTTGTAATCCACTGATGTGGTTGTATTTTTCGTATTTTTCTAAATAGTGTAGCACGCTAGCACGGGAAGGAGAAATCGATGTGCATGCCTGACAAAGTGACGCGGGGAGTGCGGGGAGTGCGGGAGGAGGAAACGTGGCCACGTGGGAAATCAGAACTTTCTGTTTTGGGAGCGTGTGGGTTTGTTTGACTAATATTTTTCTATATTTAGCTGGGTCACCCCTAAGACTAACCAGTGCTATAGCACTATGTAGCAGGGTCCATATATATTGGTAACTTCTCACGTCAATTTGGTCAAATAACACATTATATTGTATGAACTATTTTTTACCGTCGACCCTAATTGACTGAAATAGTCAACGACTGATTCTAGCTTTTGTAGATATACCTTTTGCAAATCACTGAAAGAATTTAGAGGACCGTGTATATGGTAAAACAGCAAAGCCTTTAGGCAAAGTGTGGCTATATAGGGGCGGGACGCTTGAAATTTTCCTTTTTTTTTACTTTTATACCATATCCTTATGGACGCCCTGGTCAAAATTCTGATCAAATATTCCCTTGGAAAAACGACATACCTAGACCAATTCAACTTTCTTACTTTTGCAGTGCCACTTTACTTTACCAGTTCGCTTGAAAAAGTTTTAGTCGGACTCTTTCCTAAGAAAACCTGTGTAATCAGTCATGCGAACAACAAGTGATCGAGTGGCTAAATCTCGTAGGCCGTTTTCGGTCGTTGCTTAAGTGGATGACGCACCACCGTACCGTGTGAGTGTGTGTGTGACCGTGTCGCCACGTATAGCAGCTCAGTACATCAACGAGTGTGTAAATTTACCAAGTCTTTGCTGCTAAGTGCCCGGATTAGCTCAACACCTACGTCACCAATAAGATTAAGAAAATTTGGTTCTCGTTAACACGCATGCATGCACACCTGAGACGACGTCTACTTTGTTCCATCGACAGTTATTCCTACTTACCAGGTCAAGGTGTGAGAAGAAAAAAAAAATCTCTACGGCTCCTTTTCGTCGCGTGCAATCGTCCTCATGCCGAACAGCTACGCTGAGAGTATTCCGTACTATTTTAACGAAACTGTTTTTGCCTCCGATCCTGAGCTTCAGTGCTCCTGTCATTTTAAAAAAGATTAAAAAATGTTTATTTGTTATCAAAGAATCTGAAAAATAATTCTGTAGATGTCAGTGATACATCTCACAATCATGGAAAATCTCAACCCAACATTAGTTTTACTTTGCGCTAGACAAAAATAACAAAATCTGACATGTTTTTGGAGATTTGAAAATCACTACGCAGATATGCACTTTTGTCTTTTTTGTGTAGCTTAAAATATAAAGTATTTTAAATTGATATTATACAGATCTGTGGGATACATTATTGGCTATATGCATTTTTTCATAATTTTTTGAAACTCAAAAATATGATTTTTAATTTATTTAAAAAAACAAGATCACTGGTGCCCATGTGCACCAAATCTCTGTCCACTATTTTAACTATATATTATTTGTTTGTAAAACGGTCTACCATAGTAAGTTGTAGGAGTACTATGAACTTACTTCCCATTTTTCCACCACAAGGCAATGAAGAAAAATCTATGTCTCCCTGCATGTATTCATTACATGGAATTATTGATGTGTCAACATTAAGGCCCCGTTTTTTCTCAAAAAAAAACATTAAGGCTCCTTTGAGCAACACTTCAGCTCTCAACTCCACGGCGGAAGTGTGCGGAGCGGTGCCGAATGCATTATCTCCGAGGACCTCAAACGGTAGAGCCGAGCGGCCTCTAGTGAAAAATCAAAGAGCGACCCATTGTTGGCTCCTCATTTAAGGAGACACCAGATTTAATATAAATTACAAAAAACTGCCCCTACAGCCACTAAACCAGGTATGCCTTCTATTGGCCTCATCTCCTCTCCATCTTCCTCAACACCCCGAGGCCGTGCACAATGGCTTCAAGCCTTGCTGTTGGCTGATTCATGCACATCACCGCTGAATCGAGTCCTGCCGCCACCAAATATTTCTCCCCTCCACTCGTTCCACAATCTCTGTTGTCGTCTGAATCATTGTCGCGCTTCCGGAATTGAGCACGAGCTCTCCCCACCACACCCGCCAGGACCTCAGCGCCCACGTCATGAGATACAAGAGGCCGCCGCCCGATGTCCACCGTGAGTAGTTGCTTGAGTGCATATCCACCCTGATCCGGGCCATGTGCCCATGTCCACTTCTGATAAAATATGGGACAGAAAAAAGTCTCTCAATTGATCTCCACCAGTATGAACTGACCTTTTACTTGCCAAACATGCCCATCGGGCAGGAATGGATGGTAACCCATTATCTCACAGAGTGGAGCGCCCCGAACCCCTTCTTGCTCCCTCACAGAGCAGATAGAAGGAATTGCAGGGACTGGAGGGTTCCCAAACGGGCCCTCAGTGCGGCATTCCAAATTGGAATTGTCTTGTAACTGAAACAATTTATCAAATTAACGACCGTCCTTGGATCGTAATGACAAGGTATTCGAAACTATATCCATATATATAAGTTTCAACAATATTTTTTACTCAAAATTACTAGGTTATAACATATGAATTTTCGAGCCTACTCACGTGTAGTTATTGACTATAAACTAGATATTTCTAGGCTTACTTTTGAAGTTTTGCAGGTTAAAACGGATAAATATGTGAGTTACTGAACTATTTACATAGCAGTTGTCAACTTTGCAACTACATCCTGTTAAACCCCGCTATATCAACTATGACGGTAAAAAACCCTACTTATACAACTAAGTAACTATGACTAGTGACCACACTATTATAACTTATGAAGCCTGCCCGCTATGTCGCAGCGCTAATGAAGATTGCACACATCTCTTTGTGCATTGTCAGTTCTCGAAGATGGTTTGGAGTCGGGTCCAGGTCTAGTCGCAGGAAAATTTCCCTACCCCAGCGAGGCTTTCCAAAGCACTGAACAATGGTGGCTCGAGGCGAGACAAAGGGCACCAAAGAATCTAAGGCAAGATTTTGATACTATCTCCATACTAGTGCACTTGAGGTTATGGAAGGAGAGAAACAGACGTATTTTTCAGCAGCAGTATGGAGCTGATCGCGTCATCGAATGGATTTTAGATGACATCAAAACCTGGAGGGCAGCTGGCTGTATTTTGACCTTTTAAATCCTCTTGTAGTGTCTGTGGGGGAGTCAAGGTTGTATCTCTCTTTTTGGCCTTTTTGTGTTGTCGGCTACCTCAGCCGTCTTTGGCCAACACCTATTGGCTCTTTGTAAAATCTCCTTTTTCTATCTTAATGAAGTGTCGAGGGTACTCCTCGGCAATGCCCTCCGATTGGGGCTCAGGGTTGATGGAATCCTGTAAGCTGACACGAGATATCGGTTAACAGACAAGCGGGGAGAGCAATTTACCTAGGTTCGGGGACCCTCGATGAGGTAAAACCCTTACGTCCTGCCTGTCTGATCTTGATTATGAAAATATGGGGTTATAATGGGGTGCCGAAGGTTTCGGCTGTGATCTCGTCAAGAGGCTAGGTGCTTACGGGGACCTAGCTCTAGACTTCTGGTGGCTAAAGTTGCTAAGATTGATTGTGTCCATCGGCAGCCCCTCTCCTGGCCTTTATATAGGAGGCCAGGTCTCAAGAGATCTGTCCGGGTACGACTAGGTTTACAAAAGACCTAGCACTAAACTTTCCTTGTTCGGATCCTCTTCGTCTTGTACTTCAAGAAATCTTCTTCAGCACCGTCCTAGTGGCCCACCTTGCCATCGGGTATCTTCATGGGCCTCCAGTTGGGCCGTACAGGATAGGACAATGTCGGTTACCCGAAGGTTAATGCCCACGTCAGTAGTCCCCGAGTGTCTAGCCGAAGATTTTTCGGGTAGAGACTAAAGCATGCCTCCACCGAACGTTCTTCTCCCTTGATTGTTCTTGTCCATCTTGTAACAGCATCATCTTCTTCTATCGGGTGCGCGTCCAGCGCTCCCGATGGGAGTAGCCCCCGAGTCTAGGTGCGGATGCTTGCGATCCGTGCGTAGACTCAAGTTGTGATACTCGAACGTCTTCTTCTGCCGAAGTTTTCTGCAGGTCTTCATAGGTCACCCGATACATTTTAATCGGGGCTTGTACTTTTCAGTAAGGTTTTGAACGCGTAAAGGATATTGAGTAACATGCCCAGCTTTGTTGGTTAACTGCCGATGGCAAAACAACGTTACCCTACACAGAATCAAGTCCCCGGGCATGATCCTGGAGTGCAAAAAAGTTTTATCGGGTGCGCGTCCAGCGCTCCCGATGGGAGTAGCCCCCGAGTCTGGGCACGGGCGCTTGTGACCGGGTGCAGACTCGAGCTGAGCTTTTCTTCAAATGTTTCTTCACAGGAATATCTTCGAGTTCAGGTTTATCGGGTGCGCGTCCAGCGCTCCTGATGGGAGTAGCCCCCGAGTCTAGGTGCGGATGCTTGCGATCCGTGCGTAGACTCAAGTTGACCACTCGATGCTTCTCCTTTTTCTTTCGGATTCTTTCGGCGAGCTTCATGACGTCACTGATGACGCAACCACTGCTGCGGTTTGATTGACAAGACGTGACCTGACGGGCCCACCCTAGTTCTGCGCGAGCAGTTTTCAGGAAATGACCAGTGCATGCGCACTGACCGAGGCGCCTCCTCGATTTTCGCACATCGTGGGAATAATGGGCCGCCGGTTTCGTTCTCCTCTGGAGCGACACGTGTACGACTAGATCTCGTCCACCTCCCACGATGTCTTTGGAGTTATGGCCACGATTTTGTAGGATAACGTTGCATAGAAAACAAAAAATTTCCTACCGTGAACACGCAATCCAAGCCAAGATGCAATCTAGAAGACGGTAGCAACGAGGGGTTTATCGAGTCTCACCCTTGAAGAGATTCCAAAGCCTACAAGAGTAGGCTCTTGTTGCTGCGGTAGACGTTCACTTGCCGCTTGAAAAAGCGCGTAGAAGATCTTGATCACGATCGCTTCCGGCGCCACGAACGGGCAGCACCTCCATACTCGGTCACACGTTCGGTTGTTGATGAAGACGACGTCCACCTCCCCGTTCCAGCGGGCAGCGGAAGTAGTAGCTCCTCCTTGAATCCGGCAGCACGACGGCGTGGTGGCGGTGGCGGTGGAGATCTCCGGCGGAGCTTCGCTAAGCATATGCGGGAGAAGTGGAGGAGGAGAAGAAGCTAGGGTTTGGGGAGAGAGGGGGGTTGGGCGCCGGCCCTCTAAGGGGTGCGGCCAAGGCTGAGCCAAAGAGTGGCTGCCCCCCTCCCTCTCCTCCTCATTATATAGGTGGAAGCCCAAGAGTTCTAGTCCAAGTCTTCGAATAAGACCCCAACACTAAAACCTCCCATATGTGGGAAACCTACTCAAGGAGGGAGTCCCACTCAAGGTGGGACTCCCACCTTTCCTTGAGGTGGGGGTGGCCGGCCACCTCTAGGTGGAGCCCACCTGGGACTCCTCCTTTAGGGTTTGGCTGGTCAAGCTTGTGGAGTCCTTCCGGGACTCCACCTTCCGGGACTCCTCCTTTAGGGTTTGGCTGGTCAAGCTTGTGGAGTCCTTCCGGGACTCCACCTTCCATAGTGCGTTTCTTCCGAACTTTTCTAGAACCTTCTAGAACCTGCCATAAATGCACCGGATCATTTCCAAACTTGGAATATGACTTCCTATATATGAATCTTATTCTCCGGACCATTCCGGAACTCCTCGTGATGTCCGGGATCTCATCCGGGACTCCGAACAAATATTCGAACTCCATTCCATATTCAAGTTCTACCATTTCAACATCCAACTTTAAGTGTGTCACCCTACGGTTCGTGAACTATGCGGACATGGTTGAGTACTCACTCCGACCAATAACCAATAGCGGGATCTGGAGATCCATAATGGCTCCCACATATTCAACGATGACTTTTAGTGATCGAATGAACCATTCACATACAATACCAATTCCCTTTGTCACGCGATATTTTACTTGTCCGAGGTTTGATCTTCGGTATCACTCTATACCTTGTTCAACCTCGTCTCTTGACAAGTACTCTTTACTCGTACCGTGGTATGTGGTCTCTTATGAACTCATTCATATGCTTGCAAGACATTAGACGACATTCCACCGAGAGGGCCCAGAGTATATCTATCCGTCATCGGGATGGACAAATCCCACTGTTGATCCATATGCCTCAACTCATACTTTCCGGATACTTAATCCCACCTTTATAGCCAACCATTTACGCAGTGGTGTTTGGTGTAATCAAAGTACCTTTCCGGTACAAGTGATTTACATGATCTCATGGTCATAAGGACTAGGTAACTATGTATCGAAAGCTTATAGCAAATAACTTAATGACGAGATCTTATGCTACGCTTAATTGGGTGTGTCCATTACATCATTCATACAATGACATAACCTTGTTATTAATAACATCCAATGTTCATGATTATGAAACTAATCATCCATTAATCAACAAGCTAGTTAAGAGGCATATTAGGGACTTCTTTGTTTGTCTACATATCACACATGTACTAATGTTTTGGTTAATACAATTATAGCATGATATATAAACATTTATCATAAACATAAAGATATAAATAATAACCACTTTATTATTGCCTCTAGGGCATATCTCCTTCAGTCTCCCACTTGCACTAGAGTCAATAATCTAGTTTACATTTGTAAAGATATAACACCTTGGCCTTCTGGTGCTTTATCATGTTTTGCTCACGGGAGAGGTTTTAGTCAACGGATCTGACACGCTCAGAAACGTATGTATTTTGTAATTCATTTGCGTCTCAACGCATCACTCATTTCCGAATGAGTTGGCATTAAATATGTTTGATCTTCTGGTGGAACCTTAATTCCGCGGTGTGAAATAAGTCACTAATATTGTCACATACAATATAGCTTCAAAGTTCTGACACTATCGGAACTACACCAAGTTCTCAAAGAACTTCTTGACTCAACATCCTCAGTCATTTGTCAAAACAATGACATACTCTGCCTTCTTTTGTAGATTCCGTCACAATATTTAGAACTCTTCTAAATCTAGCATAGACAACTTCTAGCTCATTGTGCTACCTTTAAAACAACACTTAGTCTAATTTGAGATTGAAATTCTATTTTGATATGTGACAAAAAAAATATCGGTGTAATCACATTACAGCGATTTGTTTGTCATTTCTCCATACAAAATTATATATATATCCTTGGTTCTTCTAAAGTACTCAAGGATATTCTTACTGTCGTCCAATGATCATCATATGAATCATTCTGGTATATGCTCATAACACTTTATAGCACATGATATCTGATTGTGTACATATTATTCGTGATCTATAATCACTCATGTGTTTTTACTCATTGAGTGTCAGATACACTCAAGTCTTGTTAAAACTTTAACATGACAAGAATATTTTCTTAATATTTCTACATTGAACTATTTCAATATCTATTCTATGTACTTTGACTTAAACTTATTTATGTGTTTCAATCTATCTTCATAGATCTTGACACTAAATTTGTTTTAGTCCATATCCTTTCATTGAAGTTAATTTCTCAATGAATCCTTTTAATCAAGTATGTAATTACATTATTTATAACCAACTATATGTCTTCTACATAAGTATTATAAATATGTCTCAGCGCTCCCACTTAATTTCTTGCAAATGCAAGCCTCTTCATCGTCTCTGATGAAATAAAAAACTCTTTGACTATTTCATCCAGTGAAGATTCAAACTCCGCTATACTTACTTCATCAAATTGAAGTTTGTATACCTATCTAGTATTCCACGGACCAGCAAAACTCTTGGTTGTATCTTGTATACACCTTTTAATACATACTTCTGATAAGTAATGTATTTTGCCATCCTACTAGCATATCTCATAAAAGAAATATGTAGTGATTACTAGAATAATCCACATAGACTATAAGCATTGCTACGGAAGATCTAATCTTATCGTAGTCAACTCTTTGAACTTTGTCGTAAACAATTTTTCGACAAGTCGAGCTTCTTTAAGGATATTCCATCCAAGTCCATCAATTTTATAGATCCATTTACTTTCAAAAAGTATTTATCTATCTTGGATTTCATGGCATATAGCCTTTTTAACGGAGTCAGGGCCCATCATAACTTCTTTGTTTGTAGTTGGTTTATCATTGTTCAAAATCAATCCTTTGTCCACAAATCATTTATTTGATCACAAAGTAAACCATACCTACAAGGTCCAATATGTACTTCGATCTCCATGGCTAAAACACTTTGTAGTCATGGGAGCCATGATCGTCGTGGCCACTTCCGAAACCAATTCCAATGCTGTGCTACTCTGATCATTATGCTCAGGTTCATAAACCTTATCAAGTTCAATTGTCCTCCCACTCAAATACTTCGCTAGAAACAATTTCTTGGAAATAATAAACATTGACAAACACTTTTGTCTTTGTCTACATAGTGGGAAGAATTCCCAATCAATTCTCTGGGATAACCAACAAAGACATTCATCCGATTTTGGTTGTAAACTTATTTACTTATGCTATGCATACCAAAATTTTAAGAAAAGACTATTAGGATTTATACCCATACCATAACTTGTATGGTGTCATTTCAACGGATCATGATGATGCTCTATTAAGTGTAAAAGCGGTAGTCACTAAAGCATAATCCACAAAATATAATGGCATCAATATTTTATCTCATCATTGATCCAACAAGGTTTGGATACGTCTTTTGGATACTTCATCATCACTATGATACTCCAAGAAACGTGAGTTGTAGAACAACTTCATAACTCTCTTAGATGTTCGCTAAAACTCGTAATTCAAATATTTCCACCATGATCCAATCATAGATATTTGACTTTTCTATTACGATGATTTCCACTTCATGCTGAATTTATTTGAATCTATTCAAATGTTTCAAACTTCTTCCTTATCGAATATATCCACATATATATACTCAATTCATTGTTTGAAGTTTTCATGAAATAGAAGAATCTCCCGCACACAACTATGCCTAGTGAACCACATACATCATCATGTATTTTTCACTAAGTTTGTTGCCCGTTCAACTCTTGGCCTATGAACGGTATTTTAATCATTCTCTTTAGAAAAGATTTGCAAGCGCCAAATGATTCAAAAATCAAATGACTCCAAAAATCCATTTGCATGGAATTCCTTCATGCGTTCCTTTCAAACATGACCTAAATGGCGGTTCCACAAATAAGTGGAATTCAAATCATTTGCCTTATGGCATTTTAGCGTCAGTTTTATGTATGTGTGTTTCACCATTAAGATTTATAATAACTTATCCATCGTACATGGAGTAATGTCATAATTTGAACAACTCATTGTTTTCATTTGACCAGAGCAAAATAACAATTATTAAGTTCTTTATTATAAATTCTAAGGGCTAGATAGAATGTCAACGACGAACATAATAACACTTTATTTTTGTTCCAGACGTGCATTCCTATCATATTCCTTGTCAGTCACTTAGGCCATTGTATTCTTGTATTGCGTTGTTTTGTATGACACTTCATACCAACTAATATGGTACTAATACCCAAGAATTTCATTGTGTGACCTAACTAGGAATATAACCATAACATGTATATCATTTATATACACCTGAGCTAGACCTTCTAGTCTTTTCTTTTCTTTTTGCCAAAATATCTTTTGCAGTTTCTCTTTTAGCTTTCCTCATTATTCAGAAAAACACTTCAACATCAATAACTTCTAGGTTTGTTGGTCTAATACCAATAACCTTGAGGTTCTTATTTTGAAGTTGATCATCATATGACAAGTGTTCTAGATTCCACTATTAGTAACTTTGTAATATGATGAACAATTTCACTCATAATTTTATCCATCAATTCATGACAACTTTCTGAGACCATGTCTGTACATGCTAGGCTCATAAAGTTTAACCTTAGTATTCGCATGTGCAAATCTGGCTTGCACCCGTTGTAAGCACACGTAGAATCTATAACACCCGATCATCACGTGATGCTTCGAAACGACGAGTCTTAGCAACGGTGCATACTAAGGATGATAACTTCATGGATATGCGAATATCATTAGTGCCCCAATAGTTGGAGGATTGTGACGTCTGGCGTCTTCAACCTTCATACATTCCCATAAAACTTATGAGTTTATGTAGTCTCACCAAATTATATTCTATCATCTTGCAATAAGGTCTTAGATATCACATATATCTCATACCTTGATTATTTCTGAAAACTAAATTTTCAGCTCCTTACTTTTCAAACAAATTTGAACTTCAAGTTTTACGGAGACAAGATAATTTTAGGTACTAATTGAAACCATAACTCTTTGAATCAACAATGTGAGGTTTACTAAAAGTTTGCAATAGGACTTAATTAATTCTTGATTCTTTAACAATACGGTACCAAACCGTAAAGTTTCTTGTCAGATTTTAACAGTATTTCTATCTCAATTACAAGACTAGCGCATAGTAGTAAACGGATGCCAATACTACAAAATTAATTCAAAATACTACTCAAACTATGTTTATGATAATTAGTTCATGTTTTAATCTAATTACTAATGAACTCCCACTTAATACAACATCCCTCATAGTTGTTAAGTGGTACACGATCCAAATTCACTACACCAAAAAACGATCATCACGTGAGATGATGTAGCTTCAATGGTGAACATCAACATGTTGATCATATCATCCATATGACTCGTGTTCAACCTTTCGGTTTCCATTGTCCCGAGGCCATGTCTGTACATGCTAGGCTCGTCAAGCAAACCCAAGTATTCCGCGTGTGCAACATGGCTTACACCCGTTGTATGTGAATCGTTGAATCTATCACATCCGATCATCACGAGATGCTTTGAAACGACAAACTGTTACAACGGTGCATACGAGGGGAGAACACTTTATTATCTTGATATAAATGTGAGGGATCATCTTATAATGCTACCGTCGCGTTCTAAGCAAAATAAGATGCATAAAAGATTAACATCACATGCAGTTCATATGTGATATGATATGGCCCTTTTGTCTTTGCGCCTTCGATCTTCATCTCCAAAGCACGGACATGATCTCCATCATCAACGGGCATGATCTCCATCATCGTCGGTGTAGCGTCAAGGTTCATGGCGCCGTCTTCATGGTTGTTCACCTCATGTAGCAACTATTACAACTACTTTGAAATACTACTCAACATGAAAATTAAAGACAACCATAAGGCTCCTGCCGGTTGCCACAATACAATAATGATCATCTCATACATATTTATCATCATATTATGGCCATATCACATCACCAAACCCTGCAAAAACAAGTTAGACGTCTCTAATTTGGTTTGCATATTTTACGTGGTTTAGGGTTTTCGAGAAAGATCTAATCTACCTACGAACATGAACCACAACGGTGATACTAGTGTTGTCAATAGAAGAGTAAATTGAATATTCACTATAGTAGGAGAGACAGACACCCGCAAAGCCTCTTATGCAATACAAGTTGCATGTCGAACGAGGAACAAGTCTCATGAACGCGGTCATGTAAAGTTAGTCCGGGCCGCTTCATCCTACTATGCCACAAAGATGCAACGTACTCAAACTAAAGATAACAAGAGCATCAACGCCCACAAAACCATTGTGTTCTACTCGTGCAACCATCTATGCATAGACACGGCTCTGATACCACTGTAGGATAACGTTGCATAGAAAACAAAAAAATTCCTACCGTGAACACGCAATCCAAGCCAAGATGCAATCTAGAAGACGGTAGCAACGAGGGGTTTATCGAGTCTCACCCTTGAAGAGATTCCAAAGCCTACAAGAGTAGGCTCTTGTTGCTGCGGTAGACGTTCACTTGCCGCTTGCAAAAGCGCGTAGAAGATCTTGATCACGATCGCTTCCGGCGCCACGAACGGGCAGCACCTCCGTACTCGGTCACACGTTCGGTTGTTGATGAAGACGACGTCCACCTCCCCGTTTCAGCGGGCAGCGGAAGTAGTAGCTCCTCTTTGAATCCGGCAGCACGACGGCGTGGTGGCGGTGGCGGTGGAGATCTCCGGCGGAGCTTCGCTAAGCATATGCGGGAGAAGTGGAGGAGGAGAAGAAGCTAGGGTTTGGGGAGAGAGGGGGGTTGGGCGCCGGCCCTCTAAGGGGTGCGGCCAAGGCTGAGCCAAAGAGTGGCTGCCCCCCTCCCTCTCCTCCTCATTATATAGGTGGAAGCCCCAAGAGTTCTAGTCCAAGTCTTCGAATAAGACCCCAACACTAAAACCTCCCATATGTGGGAAACCTACTCAAGGAGGGAGTCCCACTCAAGGTGGGACTCCCACCTTTCCTTGAGGTGGGGTGGCCGGCCACCTCTAGGTGGAGCCCACCTGGGACTCCTCCTTTAGGGTTTGGCTGGTCAAGCTTGTGGAGTCCTTCCGGGACTCCACCTTCCATAGTGCGTTTCTTCCGGACTTTTCTAGAACCTTCTAGAACCTGCCATAAATGCACCGGATCATTTCCAAACTTGGAATATGACTTCCTATATATGAATCTTATTCTCCGGACCATTCCGGAACTCCTCGTGATGTCCGGGATCTCATCCGGGACTCCGAACAAATATTCGAACTCCATTCCATATTCAAGTTCTACCATTTCAACATCCAACTTTAAGTGTGTCACCCTACGGTTCGTGAACTATGCGGACATGGTTGAGTACTCACTCCGACCAATAACCAATAGCGGGATCTGGAGATCCATAATGGCTCCCACATATTCAACGATGACTTTTAGTGATCGAATGAACCATTCACATACAATACCAATTCCCTTTGTCACGCGATATTTTACTTGTCCGAGGTTTGATCTTCGGTATCACTCTATACCTTGTTCAACCTCGTCTCCTGACAAGTACTCTTTACTCGTACCGTGGTATGTGGTCTCTTATGAACTCATTCATATGCTTGCAAGACATTAGACGACATTCCACCGAGAGGGCCCAGAGTATATCTATCCGTCATCGGGATGGACAAATCCCACTGTTGATCCATATGCCTCAACTCATACTTTCCGGATACTTAATCCCACCTTTATAGCCACCCATTTACGCAGTGGTGTTTGGTGTAATCAAAGTACCTTTCCGGTACAAGTGATTTACATGATCTCATGGTCATAAGGACTAGGTAACTATGTATCGAAAGCTTATAGCAAATAACTTAATGACGAGATCTTATGCTACGCTTAATTGGGTGTGTCCATTACATCATTCATACAATGACATAACCTTGTTATTAATAACATCCAATGTTCATGATTATGAAACTAATCATCCATTAATCAACAAGCTAGTTAAGAGGCATACTAGGGACTTCTTTGTTTGTCTACATATCACACATGTACTAATGTTTCGGTTAATACAATTATAGCATGATATATAAACATTTATCATAAACATAAAGATATAAATAATAACCACTTTATTATTGCCTCTAGGGCATATCTCCTTCAGATTTCCCATCACTCACGTGGCATAAATAGGGAGCCTTCCCATTGTTTTCACTTTTTACGTTTCCGCACTGCTCATCTTCTTCCCCAGCCTTTCTTTTCACCTTTGTTCCTTCTCCCAAGAACTCCGAGCACCATGGGCAAGAAGAAGAGCGCCAGTGCCTCAGGCGCAACCAAGGTTAGCCGCGATTGGGGCGCCTCCACCATTTCCAACCGCGAGGTGAGCAAGCTGCGCACCCTCGGCCTCATCTCCCCGTCCGATGATGACATCCGTCTTCCAAGTGCTGCTTCTCGCCCAAAGCCCCCGAAGGGCTTCACTGTTATGTTCGTCGCCTTTCTGTTTCGCGGGCTTTCTCTTCCTGCCCACGAATTTCTTCGTTCTATCCTTTTCTTCTATGGGGTCCAGCTCTGGCAGCTGACCCCAAATTCCATTCTCCATCTTTCCATTTTTATCACCGTCTGCGAGGCTTTCCTCGGCATTGATCCCCACTGGGGTCTTTGGAGGAAAATCTTCTACGTCAAGCGTCACAATGACAACAATGGCCCTCCCGTCGTTGGCGGCGTCATTTTTGTTGTTAGAAAGGAAGTTGATTACTTCAACTTCCCAATGAAGGAATCTATCCAGGGTTGGCGCCACAAATGGTTCTACCTGCGAGACACTCCAATGTCTGGGCGGCGTTCCAACCTCCCTCCGTTCAAAGATGTCCTGGTGGCTCAGCCGAAGAAATCTTGGCGTAACACCTTGTCTCCCGAAGGAAGCGCTACAGCCGACAAGTTGTTCGAGCAAGTTGTTGACCTGAAGAACGCGGGAAGGTTGACGATGTGTGGCACTGAGGTAGTTTCAGTGTTCCTGAAACGTCGGTTGCAACCACTAATGTCCCAGCCCCACCAACTATGGATGTACAATGGGAAGAATGATGCGTGGAGAGTAAGTTCTGCCGGTCTATCGGATGAAGATCTTCACGATGAAGTGCGGCGTCTTACTTGCTTCAGCATGAAGGACACCATTGTTCTGACTTTTTCCCGCTCTCCATATGACCTCAAACACCTTCCGGCTGAGGTAGCTTTCACTGCCTTTGTTTTTTTACTACCATTGTGCTGCTCTTCGACTTCTCATTAATTTTTCTCTTGTCAACAGGCCTCCACCGTGGCTCAATGTTATCCTCCTACACCCGACAGTGGTGTGGAACCAGAGGATGATGATGATGACTCTGAGGAGACTGAAGACGCCCAGCACATTCTTGAGGACAGCAACGTCCAGGAGGACGAAGCTCCCGAGGATGATGCATGCTCTCACCAGAAGTAGGCGGTGCAAAAGGATAAACGAGGATCTGATTACAACGGCTGAATCGAGTCCCAGCGGACAAGATAAGGATGCCGATGAAACTGCATCGCCTCCTCCTACCGCCAAAAGTTCAACAAGCTTTTTCTCCATGGAGGATGACTTAGACCTGTGAGTATTTATCTTTCCTTTCGTAATCAGCTTCATTTCATTATGCATGACGAACGTCCTTGCTTTCCAAGCAGTTCTGACGATGACAATGATGTTCCTCTCGCAAAGAGGGCTAAGTTATCCTTCGAGAAATCTGCGTCAGCCAAGGAGCCGAATCCTTCACCCGCCAAATCGATGCCGCCCTCACGGACGACCGTAGAGAAGATTCCGGTGTCGAAGGTTATCCCTTCTGGCAACGCTCCCGCTCCATCGGCTGCTCGCGACCATGTAAGTGATGTATCCATCTTGGCTTCTGAAGAATTTTCATATTCGACTGAGGTTTCTTGACCCTTTGCCTCGCAGCCGATTTATGCCACAGTTGACGCTGTGGCAGACTTTGATGAGAAATTCACCCGCCTGGAGTCTGAAAACGCTCATTTTCGAAAGACCGTCAAAACTTCGGCTGACTAGGTGCTGGAGGCCAACGGGCTTGCAGCTGATGCTAAAAATGAGAACATCTCGCTGAAGGACGAACTGAAGAAGCTGAAGCAAAAAATAAAGGTTGAGCAAGACGCCAGGCGCGAGGCTGCAGCCGCGGCCGATGGAAAAGAAGGCGTCCTCCGTGAATCCATTGCAAACTTATTGGGTAAGTTCTTCGGCACGTATATTTTTTCGGTTCTTTCCTCCAGATTGCTTATCTACCTTCCTCCAGGCGCTGCCGATATAACCATCAATCGGGCTCGCAAGCTTCGGGAGGATTCCATGTCTGACGCCTTGTCACTCACTGCTGAGTCCAATGTCCAAGTTCTCAGACTTTTGCAAAAAACCAAGGGAGCGTTGTCGAGGTTATACTCGATGATATTCCCAAAGATGAAGCAAGACAAGACTCTTGGCGAGATGGCAGACGCCTTCCTCGTCGACCCTTCCGAGCCTGTGGAGGTACTAAAGCGTCGTTCCCGTTTGTTTGGAGCGGTACTTACTGTCCAGCTGCTGATGGGTCATGGATTGGGCTCTGAGCTAGAAAAGTTGTCTAAGGCATTGCCTGTAGATAACAACAATTGCTTAATCAATCTTGAGCCCTTCAAACAATCAGCAGTGACATGTGCTAATCAACTCCTCAAGCAGGTTGACGAGGCGAAGACCAGAGCTGCGCCTGAAGCTGCCCCTGGCTCATCATCAGCCCTCCCTTGAATGAATGTTTGCTCTGTCAGTTGTAATTAAGGCCTGATACAGTTTAACCCAACCATGTTTTATTCTGGCTCTGTTGCCAGCTCCAACAATCTTTTGAATGTAATATATATGCTGCAGCCCTCCCGATGGGAATTTTTACTGATGCCGTTCTGAACCGAGATTTATGCTGCAGATGCCTTCGTCTTCTTCTTCTCGTGCCGATCCTTCTTTAAATCTTTCAGCTAATGATGAATCCGATCTTGTTCGTCGTTTGCGCGACCAAATATCTCGATTGAACAACGACATTACCACCCTTCACGCAATGGCAGCGTTTGTGAAAGGAAAAAGTGAGATTGCGACTGCAATTGAACAACACGCTCTCAACCGCCTCCGTGTTGCTACCGAAAGCTTGAGCTGTAAGTGTCTATCCATCCGTCGATTTTTATCGAAGCTTGAATATCTTTTAACTGATTTTTGCCTCCCGACAGTCGCAGCTTCTAACGAATCAGAGGAGAACAGGAGGATCCATGAAAAGATCGAAGTGATGACCGATGTTGCTCACCCGAAGCATGAGTTGTGGTCCAATCGACCGAAAGCTGTTGCCGTGGCTAAATTCGAACATCGGGCAGAGAAGGTGCACTATTACTTCGACAAGTTCCACTCTCATCTTTCGATGGTCTGGAGACATTGTTTCCTCTGGATCAAGCACCCGAAACTTTGTCCGCTATGTTTACTCGGTTCAAGACACCTGAGAGGATTCGACTGTTGGTGCGAAAAGAGCTCCTGGCCGGCGCTGAACTTGCCCTTGCTTCAGTGTTGGTGTGTCACCCGACCTTAGATTTGGAGGCCATAGCAAACACCAATAGGAGTTTAGACCAGTATTACGATATTGCTAGAAATCCTGCGTATACTCTCATCTCTCGGATGGAAACAGGTATTGAGAGGGATCTGAAGGCCCGAGAGGACCAGAGAAACCTTCCATGAATTTATGCATTCATATGTATGTAATGACCTTGTACCTGCAAGGGGTAATCTCATATAAATTTAATGTGTGGTTTGTACATTATGTACTTTTGGTGAATTTTCTAATTTGATTGATAATTGTTTTGTCGGGGGAGGCTGAGTGATCAAGTCAACCTGCTCACCCGACGACTCCGTTGTAATTGCAAGTTTATTGCGGAGTCGATACGTAAGTTCTGTAAGAGCGACACTCGTCGAATAATCAAGGGATTTAGGCACTTGGCTTCGTCACGCGGTGCACCGGTTTGAGCCTTGTTTGTGATGATAAGTCCATCGACTGCAGCACTCGCGTATTTTCTCGAGGCTTGGATGGGTTGTTGTGTGTCATTAATCTTAGCTCCCGATGGGAGTATTTAATTAACGACACTGTGCGAGCGTGTTTCTGGCCAGTGCTCCCGATGGGAGTAAGAGCCAATGACAAGGGCCCCGAACAATTTGTTCGGATGATGAGGCCTGGAACAATAAAGGTAGAAAACCTGATCAAAATTTTATTCATAACATAAGACAAGCTTAAGAGCTGCCGAATAACAGGAGGGGGATAATTATATCCTATGCATAGAATCGGCGCAAGTGTGCAACGTTCCATGGATTTTCAACATCTTTTCCAGAAGTTGGATTCTTGAACCGATAAGCTCCTCCTGGTATCACTTTAGTGATGATGAACGGCCCTTCCCATGGAGATTCGAGCTTCGAAGGTCTCTCCTGCTTCAGTCGCAATACCATATCTCCAACATTGAAGCTTCGATTGCGTATTCGTCGACTGTGATAGTTTCTTAATGCCTGCTGATACACCGCTGTTCTTGCCAAGGCAATATCCCGAGCTTCATCAAGGAGATCCACGGCATCCTGCAGCGCGTTGTTGGAGGTAGCTTCCGTGTACGCGGTCACTCGAGGGGCTTCGAACCGAACGTCGGCTGGCAACACTGCTTCGGCTCCGTACACTAAGAAGAACGGGGTATACTAGGTTGATCTATTGGGTGTAGTACGCAAACTCCAGAATACAGATGGTAATTCTTCGACCCACGCTCCAGCTGCACCCGTAAGGCGTTTCTTGAGGCCGTCTCCGATGAGACCATTGATACTTTCAACCTGCCCGTTTGTCTGGGGATCTACCACCGATGCGAATTTTAGCTTGATGCCACCGTCGTCGCAAAACTTCCGGAATTTTTTGGAGTCAAAATTGGTTCCGTTGCCTGTGACGATACTATGAGGCATGCCAAATCGACAAGTTATTCCTTTGAAAAACTGGACGGCGGTTTCGGCTTCCTGGTTTCGAACAGGCACGGCTTCGATCCATTTCGTGAACTTGTCGGCTGCGACCAACAAGTACGTGTGACCCCCAGGCGATGACCTCGGCAGTGGCCCAACCTGATCGAGTCCCCACTGTGCGAAGAGCCACACAAGTGGTATCGTCATCAGATCTGTTGCGGGAGCGTGAGGTCTTGGTGCAAAACGCTGACAGGGGTCGCATTTCATGACCAGGTCCCGTGCGTCCGATGCTGCCGTTGGCCAGTAAAATCCTGCTCTGAAAGCTTTCGCCACAAGGGCCCTGCTGCCTGCGTGATGCCCGCAGGTTCCTTCATGTATTTCTCGTAGCAGAGCCTTTCCGTCGTCGATGGCGATGCACCTTTGAAAGATACCAGAGATACTACGCTTGTAGAGTTCTCCGTTTACCATGGTGAAGGCCTTTGACCGCCTCACAATTCTCCTGGCTTCCACTGGATCCTCCGGTAGTCGCTACTCTATCAGGTATGCTAAAAAGGGTTTGGTCCACAGGGCTTCGAGGAGGAGGACCTGCTCTGCAGGTCGAGGCGAAGATTCTTCGACATCTTACTGCGGGCTAGTCTCTGAATCGCCAACCGATGGTTTTGGAGGTGCCGATGCTTTCTCCTTTTATCGATCGCTGAGTGATAACTTCGTAAAATACCCCGTCTGGAATAGAAGAACACGTGGAACCAATGTTTGCCAGAGCGTCGGCTTCCTCCTTGCTGGCTCTGCCGCTATGCTTAAGTTCACACCCTTCAAATTTGGCTTCCATATTCTGGTATAGTTGACGGTAGGCTATCATGTTGTCGCTGACCGCGTCGCATAAATTCATCGACTGTTGCACCACCAGGTTCGAGTCTCCATAGATCTCCAGGCGAGTTGCTCCACATGCCTTTGCCATCTTCATCCCGTGCAACAGTGCTTCATATTCTGCCTCATTATTTGTCGGTAGGGAGAAATTCATACGTAGGATGTACCTCATCTTGTCCCCTTGTGGCGATATCAGTACCACCCCTGCACCTGCGCCTGTACTCCGCTTAGATCCGTCAAAATACAATGTCCACGAACCAGACATGTCGGGTGCTGCCGGTGTTTGTGACTGAATCCAGTCTGCCACAAAATCTGGGAGGACTTGAGATTTAATCGCCATCCGGTTGACGTAAGTTATGTCATGTGGCGCTATCTCGATAGCCCATTGAGACACCCGACCCGTAGCTTCTGGGTTAGTGAGTATATTCTTCAATGGTGCTTCGCTTACGACGATAATCGGATGCTCCGTGAAATAGTGGCGCAGCTTGCGGGCCGTTCTCCATACTGCGTATGCCAGCTTCTGGTGATAAGGATACCTCTGTTTTGCTAGTGTGAGTACCTCGCTGAGGTAATAGACGGGCCTTTGCACACCGTGTACTTTTCCTGCCTCCGCCCGTTCAACGACTAGGACGCTGCTGAAGACTTGCACCATTGCTGCTATGTACATGAGCAATGTTTCCTTTTCATGTGGGGTTACGAGTACCGGAGACGTTGATAAGATCTTCTTCAGATTGTCAAAAGATTCCTGCGCCTCGTCTGTCCACTCGAATTTTTCTGACTTCTTCATCAGGCTGTAAAAGGGCAAAGCTTTCTCTCCCAGTTTGGCAATGAATCTGCTGAGTGCTGCCAGCCGTCCCACCAATTACTGCACTTGATGCAAATTCTTTGGCGGCTCCATGTCGAGAATTGCTTTGATCTTTAAGGGATTAGCCTCTATCCCTCTGGCTGAAATGAAGTATCCGAGTACCGGTCCTCCTGGCACCCCAAAGAAACATTTCTTCGGGTACAGCTTGATTTTATACTTGTCGAGGTTGTCGAAAGTTTCCCGTAAATCATCGATGAGAGTGGCGGCATGCTTTGTTTTCACCACAATATCATCAATGTAAACTTCGATATTCCTTCTAATCTGCTCTCCAAGACAAGCTTGCATACACCGCTGATAGGTTGCTCCCGCGTTTTTCAACCCGAAAGTCATGACGTTGTAGCAGAAAACACCGTGCGGAGTGATGAATGCAGTCAACTCTTGGTCTTCCTCCTTGAGCTTGATCTGGTTGTAGCCGGAGTATGCATCAAGAAAAGAGAGACGATCACACCCTGCTGTGGAGTCGACTATCTGATCGATACGGGGCAAACGGAAGTGATCCTTAGGGCAATGCTTGTTGAGGCTTGTGTAATCGATACACATGCGAAGAGCAGTTGTGTCTTTCTTCGGCACCATGACAGGGTTGGCCACCCACTCGGCTTCTGATACGTCTCCAACGTATCTATAATTTCTTATGTTCCATGCTTATATTATGACAATACCTACATGTTTTATTCACACTTTATATCATTTTTGTGCATTTTCCGGGATTAACCTATTAACAAGATGCCGAAGCGCCAGTTCATGTTTTCTGCCGTTTTTGCTTTCGGAAATCCTACACAGGAAATATTCTCGGAATTGGACGAAACAAAAGCCAAACTTCCTATTTTCCACGGAGGGTTCCAGAACATCGAAGGAGAGTCGGAGGCGTCCAGCAGGGGACCCACACCATAGGGGGGCACGGGCCCACCCCTGGCCGCGCCGCCATGTGGTGTGGGCACCCCCTGGCTCCTCCGAGGCCGCCCTTCCGCCTATATATTCTCTCCGTCGCGAAAACCCTAAAGCATCCAGTCATATTCCACGAAGAGTTCCGTAGCCGCCGCCATCGCGAAGACAAGTTTCGGGGGACAGAAGTCTCTGTTCCGGCACGCCGCCGGGACGGGGATTGCCCCCGGAGTCATCTCCATCGACACCACCGCCATCTTCATCGCCGTTGCTGTCTCCTATGATGAGGAGGGAGTAGTTCTCCCCCGAGGCTGAGGGCTCTACCGGTAGCTATGTGGTTCATCTCTCTCCCATGGTGTGATCTTTATGTGATCATGAGCTTTGTATCACTATTAATCTATGTGCTACTCTAGTGATGTTATTAAAGTAGTCTATTCCTCCTCCATGATGTAAAGTTGACAGTGTGTGCATCATGTAGTACTTGGCGTAGGTTATGATTGTAATCCCTTGTAGATTATGAAGTTAACTATTACTATGATAGTATTGATGTGATCTATTCCCCCTTTCATAGCTATAGTTGACAGTGTGTATTCTATGTTAGTACTCGGTCTAAATTGCAACGATCTATTATGCACTCTAGAGGTTACTTTAATATGGACTCTGGATTCACTCTCCACGGTGTGACGGTGACAGTGTGCGCATCGTGTGTGATTCCTTTATGAAGTTGTGGAGCTTGTTTACTCCGGCTTGAGGGTGCTCTTGTAGCCCTACACAATGAATGGTGTTTGTTATCCAACAAGAGAGTGTTTAAGAGTAGCATTTATTTATTAAGTTATGTGATCATTGTTGAGAGTGTCCACTAGTGAAAGTATGATCCCTAGGCCTTGTCTCTAAGCATTGAAACACCGTTTCCAACAAGTTCTGCTACATGTTCGCTTGCTGCCATTTTTTATTTCAGATTGCAATTACTACTTATAATCATCCATATTACTTGTATTTCACTATCTCTTCGCCGAACTAGTGCACCTATACATCTGACAAGTGTATTAGGTGTGTTGGGGACACAAGAGACTTCTTGTATCTTAATTGCAGGGTTGCTTGAGAGGACTATCTTTGACCTCTACCTCCCTGAGTTCGATAAACCTTGGGTGATTCACTTAAGGGAAATTTGTTGCTGTTCTACAAACCTCTGCTCTTGGAGGCCCAACACTGTCTACAGGAATAGAAGCGTGCGTAGACATCAAGCTATTTTCTGGCGCCGTTGCCGGGGAGGTAAGGTAAAAGGTATTCACATCCTCCGACTACTAAGCTATTTCCTAGCACTGTTGCCGGTGTGTGAGTGCTCGAAGGTATCTCCTTTAGAGTCTGCAATTATATCTTTTTGTTTCTTGTTTTTATTTCACTAGTTAGGTTTAATGGAAACCAACAAAAATATTAGAGATCTTTATAGTATTTATCTTGAGTTAGGACATGAGGTGTTTGAAGAGAAAATTAAAAAACCTATGGAACTTTATATGCATGCTAATGGCAATGTTATTAGTATGAATGCTTTGAACACCATTGTTGCTAATGCTATGGAAAATTCTAAGCTTGGGGAAGCTGGTTTTGATGAGCATGATATTTTTAGTCCCCCAAGCATGGAGGAGAAAATTTACTTTGATGATACTTTACCTCCTATATATGATGATTACAATGATGACTATCATATTTTCAGTCCACCTACTATTGAGGAGAAAATTAATTATGATTACAATATGCCTCCTATATATGATGATTATGGTGATGAGAATAATAATGATAGCTATCTTATTGAATTTGCTCCCACTACAATTAATAGTAATGACTATGCTTATGTGGAGAGTAATAATTTTATATATGTAGCTCACGATAAGAATGTTTCATGTGATAGTTATATTGTTGAGTTTGTTCATGATGCTACTGAAAATCTTTATGAGAGAGGACAATATGGTTGTAGGGATTTTCATGTTACTAAAACAACTCTCTTTTTGCTTAAAATCTTGAAGTTGCGCTTGTCTTGTTTTCCTATGCTTATTGCATTATGCTTACATGACTTGTTTATTTACAAGATTCCTTTTCATAGGAAGTGGGTTAGACTTAAAAGTGTTTCTTATTTGCTTTTGATGCTCTCTTTTGCTTCAACTCTTATTTCTTGCGTGAGCATCATTAAAATTACTGAGCCCATCTTAATGGCTATAAAGAAAGCACTTCTTAGGAGATAACCCATGTTTTTATTTTACTACTGTTTTGTTATGTCTTGGAATTTATTATTACTGTAGCAACCTCTCCTTATCATGTTGTTGTGCCAAGTAAAGTCTCTAATAGGAAGTTGATACTAGATTTGGATTTCTGCGCAGAAACAGTTTTTTAGCTGTCACGGATTCGCGTTTTTCTCTCTGTAGGAAACTCATAAAATCTTGAAAAACTTCATGCTTGATCCTCAGATATGTACGCAACTTTCATTAGTTTTGAGTTTTTCCATCTGAACCTGTTAAGTGCCTCAAAAAAATTCATCTTTACGGAGTGTTCTGTTTTGACAGATTCTGCCTTTTATTTCGCATTGCCTCTTTTACTGTGTTGAGTGGATTTCTTTGTTCCATTAACTTTCAGTAGCCTTGGGTAATGTCCAGAAGTGTTGGTAATGATTGTGTCCTTGCTGAACATGTGAATTTTTGATTATGCACTAACCCTCTAATGAGATTGCTTTGAGTTTGGTGTGGAGGAAGTTTTCATGGATCAAGAGAGGAGGATGATATGATATGATCAAGAGGAGTGAAAAGTCTAAGCTTGGGGATGCCCCCGTGGTTCATCCCTGCATATTTCAAGAAGACTCAAGCGTCTAAGCTTGGGGATGCCCAAGGCATCCCCTTCTTCATCAACAACTTATCAGGTCACCTCTAGTGAAACTATATTTTTATTCCATCACATCTTATGTGCTTTACTTGGAGCGTCTGTGTGCTTTTATTTTTGTTTGTGTTTGAATAAATTCAGATCCTAGCAATCCTTGTGTGGGAGAGAGACACGCTCCGCTTTTTCATATGAATACTAGTGTTCTTCGCTTTTACTTTTAATGTTCAATGGCGAAAGTTGATCGCTTCACTTATTGCTATTTGGTTGGAAACAGAAAATGCTTCATGTGGTAAATGGTATATTATCTTTGAATAATTTGATACTTGGCAATTGTTTTGAGCTCTCAAGTAGATCATGTTTAAGCTTTTGCATCATGTAGTTTAAATCTATTAGTGGAGAACTACCGTAGAGCTTGTTAAAATTTGGATTGCATGATTGATCTCTCTAAGGTCTAGATATTTTCTGGTAAAAGTGTTTGAGCAACAAGGAAGACAGTGTAGAGTCTTATAATGTTTGCAATATGTTCTTATGTAAGTTTTGCTGTACCGGTTCATACTTGTGTTTGCTTCAAACAATCTTGCTAGCCAAAGCCTTGTACTGAGAGGGAATGCTTCTCGTGTATCCAAAACCTTGAGCCAAAACTCATGCCATTTGTGTCCAGCATAACTACCTACTATGTGGTATTTTTCTGCCATTCCAAAGTAAATTGCTTGCGTGCTACCTTTAAAAATTCATTCCTTGTCTTTGCAATACATAGCTCATGGGAAAGTAGCCTAAAAAAAACTATTGTGGTAATGAATATGTCGCTTATGTATCTTAGTTCTTATAAGTTGCTTGTTGAGCGGTAACCGTGTTTCTGGGGACGCCATCAACCTATCACACCTTTGTTGAATATCATGTGAGTTGCTATGCATGTTCGCCTTGTCTGAAGTAAGGGAGATTTCTCATGATTAAATGGTTTGAGTATGCATATTGTTAGAGAAGAACATTGGGCCGCCAACCAAAGCCATGTATCATGGTAGAAGTTTCAGCTTGGACATTAATCCTCAGAATCTCTTATGAGAATATTATTTGTTGTTGAATGCTTAAAGCATTAAAAAGAGGAGTCCATTATCTGTTTTCTATGTTGTCCCGGTATGGATGTCCTCAAGTTGAGATCTATCAAAATCGAGAAATCAAATGCGATTTATCTCCTTGGACCTTTGTACAAGTGGCATAGAGGTACCCCTTTGTGACACTTGGTTCAAACATATGTAATGCAATGATAATCCATGGAAATCCGAGCTAATTAGGACAAGGTGCGGGCACTATTGGTATTCGATGCATGAGGCTAGCAACTTATAGGAGGTTTTATGCATAACACATATGAATTATTACTACCGTTGACACAATTATTTCCATGTTTTCAAAATAAAAAGCTCTAGCACATGAGTAATCCCTGCTTCCCTCTGCGAAGGGCCTTTCTTTTACTTTATGTTGAGTCAGTTTACTTACTTCTTTCTATCTTAGAAGCAAACACTTGTGTCAACTGTGTGCATTGATTATTACATGTTTACTTATTGCACTTATTATATTACTTTGTGTTGAGAATTATCCATGAGATATACATGTTGAAAGTTGAAAGCAATTGCTGAAACTTAAATCTTCCTTTGTGTTGCTTCAAAACCTCTTATTAAGAATCTATTGCTTTATGAGTTAACTCTTATGCAAGACTTATTGATGCTTGTCTTGAAAGTACTATTCATGAAAAGTCTTTGCTATATGATTCAGTTGTTTAATCATCATCTTTACCATTGCTTTGAATCACTTCATTCATCTCATATGCTTTACAATGGTATTGATCAAGATTATGATAGTAGCATGTCACTTCAGCAATTATCCTTGTTATCGTTTACCTACTCGAGGGCGAGTAGGAACTAAGCTTGGGGATGCTTGATACGTCTCCAACGTATCTATAATTTCTTATGTTTCATGCTTATATTATGACAATACCTACATGTTTTATTCACACTTTATATCATTTTTGTGCATTTTCCGGGACTAACCTATTAACAAGATGCCGAAGCGCCAGTTCCTGTTTTCTGCTGTTTTTGGTTTCAGAAATCCTACACAGAAAATATTCTCGGAGTTGGACGAAACAAAAGCCAAACTTCCTATTTTCCACGGAGGGTTCCAGAACATCGAAGGAGAGTCGGAGGCGGCCAGCAGGGGACCCACGTCTCAAACGTATCTATAATTTCTTATGTTCCATGCTAGTTATATGCCAATACTCACATGTTTTATATACACTTTACATCATTTTTATGCATTTTCCGGCACTAACCTATTAACAAGATGCCGAAGCGCCAGTTCCTGTTTTCTGCTGTTTTTGGTTTCAGAAATCCTACACAGGAAATATTCTCGGAATTGGACGAAACAAAAGCCCACGGTCTTATTTTGCACGGAGCCTTCCAGAAGTCCGAAGAGGAGACGAAGAGGGGCGACGAGGCGGCCACACCCTAGGGGGGCGCGGCCCCACCCCTGGGCGCGCCGCCTTATGGGGTGGGCCCCTCTGGCGCCTCCCGACTCTGCCCCTTCGCCTATATATTCTCTCCGTCGCGAAAACCCTATCACCGAGAGCCACGATACGAGAAAAGTTACTGTGACGCCACTGCCGCCAATCCCATCTCGGGGGATTCAGGAGATCGCCTCTGGCACCCTGCCGGAGAGGGGAATCATCACCGGAGGACTGTACATCATCATGCCCGCCTCCGGATTGATGCGTGAGTAGTTCATCCTTGGACTATGGGTCCATAGCAGTAGCTAGATGGTTGTCTTCTCCTCTTGTGCTATCATGTTTAGATCTTGTGAGCTGCCTATCATGATCAAGATCGTCTATTTGTAATGCTACATGTTGTGTTTGTTGGGATCCGATGAGTATTGAATACTATGTCAAGTTGATTATTGATCTATCATATATGTGTTGTTTATGATCTTGCATGCTCTCCGTTGCTAGTAGAGGCTCTGGCCAAGTTAATACTTGTAACTCCAAGAGGGAGTATTTATGCTCGATAGTGGGTTCATGCCTCCATTGAATCTGGGACAGTGACAGAAAGTTCTAAGGTTATGGATGTGCTGTTGCCACTAGGGATAAAACATCGATGCTTTGTCTAAGGATATTTGTGTTGATTACATTACGCACAGTACTTAATGCAATTGTCTGTTGTTTGCAACTTAATACTGGAAGGGGTGCGGATACTAACCCGAAGGTGGACTTTTTAGGCATAAATGCATGCTGGATAGCGGTCTATGTTCTTTGTCGTAATGCCCTAAGTAAATCTCATAGTAGTCATCATGATATGTATGTGCATCTCTATTTGTCAATTGCCCAACTGTAATTTGTTCACCCAACATGATGTTTATCTTATTGGAGAGACACCACTAGTGAACTGTGGACCCCGGTCCATTCTTTTACATCTGAAATACAATCTACTGCAATCTCTGTTCTCTGTTGTTCTTCACAAACAAACATCATTCTCCACACTATACGTTTAATCCTTTGTTTACAGCAAACCGGTGAGATTGACTACCTCACTGTTAAGTTGGGGCAAAGTATTGTGATTGTGTTGTGCAGGTTCCACGTTGACGCCGGAATCCCTGGTGTTGCGCCGCACTACACTCCTCCACCAACAACCTTCACGTGGCCTTCATCTCCTACTGGTTCGATAACCTTGGTTTCTTTCTGAGGGAAAACTTACTGCTGTGCGCATCACACCTTCCTCTTGGGGTTCCCAACGGACGTGTGCATCACGCGCCATCAAGACAGTTTTCTGGCGCCGTTGCCGGGGAGATCAAGACACGCTGCAAGGGGAGTCTCTCACATCCAATCTCTTTACTTTGTTTATTGTCTTGCTTTACTTTATTTTATTTTCTGTTTTGTTTGCTTTCTTTATATCAAAAACACACAAAAAATTAGTTACTTGCTTTACTTTATTTTATTTTCTGTCTTGTTTGCTTTCTTATATCAAAAACACAAAAAAATTAGTTACTTGCATTTACTTTATCTTATTAGTTTACCTTTGTTTATTTCATCATGCTTCACCCTAAGTTTACTTTGAAAGATATATCGGTAGGGCATGGGTCCATCATTGGAAGAGATAATATAGAAGAATTTTTCACTCATGTTAGTACGGTTAAAGATTTTGAAGATAGATCCTTGAGGGAACTTGCTCCTAATTATGAAATTGCTACTGCCTCTTTAGTGCACATGTTGGAAGCTAGATTTGTTAATCTTAATCCTATTATGCAACATATGTTTCTTACACTTTGTGATATGGAAGAAGGAGAAAAGAAAGATTTTGTTTTAGAAACCCTTCTTAGAGAATTTGGAGATGTAGCTAGAGAAGCTAGGAAAGTCTTTATTAAACATAAAATGCCTGGGTGTTTTACCAATTTTGCAAATACCCTTGAAAATATGGAAAAGGATAGGCTAAAATGTACTAATAAAACCAATTATGAGGGGGAGATTAAAATACCAATACCTAATAAACTCATAGGAATGCATGAGGCACTAGAAAAGAATTTTGCTTGGATTGTTCCTGAAAATTTGTTTGAGGAGGATAGTAAGCCTAATAGTAATGAAAGAGGAGTTTCTTACATAGATAAGATACAATGCATAGTTGAGAAAACTCCAAACTCCTCTGTTGATGCTTCTTCTCTCGATGTTACTTGATTTGCACTTTCTGCGCCTAGCTGAAAGGCGTTAAAGAAAAGCACTTCTTGGAAGATAACCCATGTTGTTTTTATTTATTTTTCTACTGTTTTGCTGCATCTTGGAAGTTGTTACTACTGTAGCAACCTCTCCTTATCATATTGTTCTGCCAAGTAAAGTCTTTGATAAAGTTGATACTAGATTTGGATTCCTGCGCAGAAACAGATTTTTACCTGTCATGAATTTGAGTAGATCTCTCTGTAGAAAACTCGTAAAATGCTGAAAAAATTCATGCGTGATCCTCAGATATGTACGCAACTTTCATCCAATTTGAGCCTTTTCATCTGAGCCTGTTAAGTGCCTCGAAAAAATTCGTCTTTACGGGCTGTTCTGTTTTGACAGATTCTGCCTTTTAGTTCGCATTGCCTCTTTTACTGTGTTGAGTGGATTTCTTTGTCCCATTAACTTTCAGTAGCTTTGGGTAATGTCCAGAAGTGTTAAGAATGATTGTGTCCTCTCTGAACATGTGAATTTTTGATTATGCACTAACCCTCTAATGAGTTTGTTTTGAGTTTGGTGTGGAGGAAGTTTTCAAGGGTCAAGAGAGGAGGATGATATAATATGATCAAGAAGAGTGAAAAGTCTAAGCTTGGGGATGCCCCCGTGGTTCAACCCTGCATATTTCAAGAAGACTCAAGCATCTAAGCTTGGGGATGCCCAAGGCATCCCCTTCTTCATCGACAACTTATCAGGTAACCTCTAGTGAAACTATATTTTTATTCCGTCACATCTTATGTGCTTTACTTGGAGTGGCTGTTTGTTTTTGTTTGAATAAAATCGGATCCTAGCATTCCTTGTATTGGAGAAAGACACGCTCCGCTTTTTCATATGAACACTGGTGTTCTTAGCTTTACTTTTAATCTTCATGGCGGAGTTGAAAACCGTTTCGTTGATTGCTATTTGGTTGGAAACAGAAAATGCTTCATGTGGTAATTGGTATATGGTCTTGAATAATTTGATACTTGGCAATTGTTTTGAGCTCTCATAGATCATGTTTAAGCTTTTGCATCATGTAGTTTAAACCTATTAGTGGAGAACTACCGTAGAGCTTGTTGAAATTTGGTTTGCATGATTGATCTCTCTAAAAGTCTAGATATTTTCTGGTAAAAGTGTTTGAGCAACAAGGAGACCGTGTAGAGTCTTATAATGCTTGCAATATGTTCTTATGTAAGTTTTGCTGTACCGGTTCATACTTGTGTTTTCTTCAAACAACCTTGCTAGCCCAAGCTGTACTGAGAGGAAATGCTTCTCATGCATCCAAAAACCTTGAGCCAAAACTCATGCCATTTTTGTCCACCATAACTACCTATATGTGGTATTTATCTGCCATTCCAAAGTAAATTGCTTGTGTGCTACCTTTAAAATTTCATTCCTTTTCTTTGCAATATATAGCTCATGGGAAAATAGCTTAAAAACTATTATGGTATTGAATATGTTGCTTATGTATCTTATTTCTTATAAGTTGCTTGTTGAGCGGTAACCATGTTTCTGGGGACGCCATCAACTTTTTACACCTTTGTTGAATATCATGTGAGTTGCTATGCATGTTCGTCTTGTCTGAATTAGGGGTGATTTATCATGATTAAATTGTTTGAGTATGCATATTGTTAGAGAAGAACATTGGGCCGCCAACCAAAGCCATGTGTCATGGTGGAAGTTTCAGTTTGGACATTAAATCCCCAATCTCTTATGAGAATATTATATGTTGTTGAATGCTTAAGCATTAAAAAGAGGAGTCCATTATCTGTTTTCTATGTTGTCCCGGTATGGATGTCCTCAAGTTGAGATCTATCAAAACTGAGAAATCAAATGCGATCTATCTCCTTGGACCTTTGTACAGGTGGCATAGAGGTGCCCCTTTGTGACACTCGGTTGAAACATATGTAATGCAATGATAATCCATAGAAATCCGAGCTAATTAGGACAAGGTGCGAGCACTATTGGTATACGATGCATGAGGCTTGCAACTTATAGGAGGTTTTATGCATAACACATATGAATTATTACTACCGTTGCCAAAATTGTTTCCATGTTTTCAAAATAAAAAGCTCTAGCACATGAGTAATCCATGCTTCCCTCTGCGAAGGGCCTTTCTTTTACTTTATGTTGAGTCAGTTTACCTACTTCTTTCTATCTTAGAAGCAAACACTTGTGTCAACTTTGTGCATTGATTCTTACATGTTTACTTATTGCGCTTGTTATATTGCTTTATGTTGACAATTATCCATGAGATATACATGTTACAAGTTGAAAGCAATTGCTGAAACTTAATTATCCTTTGTGTTACTTCAAAACCTTTTATTAAGAATCTATTGATTTATGAGTTAACTCTTATGCAAGACTTATTGATGCTTGTCTTGAAAGTACTATTCATGAAAAGTCTTTGCTATATGATTCAGTTGTTTAGTCATTATCTTTACTATTGCTTCGAATCACTTCATTCACTTCATATGCTTTACAATAGTATTGATCAAGATTATGATAGTAGCATGTCACTTCAGAAATTATCCTTGTTATCGTTTACCTACTCGAGGGCGAGTAGGAACTAAGCTTGGGGATGCTTGATACGTCTCAAATGTATCTATAATTTCTTATGTTCCATGCTAGTTATATGACAATACTCACATGTTTTATATACACTTTACATCATTTTTATGCATTTTCTGGCACTAACCTATTAACAAGATGCCGAAGCGCCAGTTCCTGTTTTCTGCTGTTTTTGGTTTCAGAAATCCTACACAGGAAATATTCTCGGAATTGGACGAAACAAAAGCCCACGGTCTTATTTTGCACGGAGCCTTCCAGAAGTCCGAAGAGGAGACGAAGAGGGGCAACGAGGCGGCCACACCCTAGGGGGGGCGGACCCACCCCTGGGCGCGCCGCCCTATGGGGTGGGCCCCTCGGGTGCCTCCCGACTCTGCCGCTTCGCCTATATATTCTCTCCGTCGCGAAAACCCTATCACCGAGAGCCACGATACGAGAAAAGTTACTGTGACGCCGCCGCCGCCAATCCCATCTCGGGGGATTCAGGAGATCGCCTCCGGCACCCTGCTGGAGAGGGGAATCATCACCGGAGGACTCTACATCATCATGCCCGCCTCCGGATTGATGCGTGAGTAGTTCATCCTTTGACTATGGGTCCATAGCAGTAGCTAGATGGTTGTCTTCTCCTCTTGTGCTATCATGTTTAGATCTTGTGAGCTGCCTATCATGATCAAGATCGTCTATTTGTAATGCTACATGTTGTGTTTGTTGGGATCCGATGAATATTGAATACTATGTCAAGTTGATTATTGATCTATCATATATGTGTTGTTTATGATCTTGCATGCTCTCCGTTGCTAGTAGAGGCTCTGGCCAAGTTGATACTTGTAACTCCAAGAGGGTTCATGCCTCCATTGAATCTGGGACAGTGACAGAAAGTTCTAAGGTTATGGATGTGCTGTTTCCACTAGGGATAAAACATTGATGCTTTGTCTAAGGATATTTGTGTTGATTACATTATGCACAGTACTTAATGCAATTGTCTGTTGTTTGCAACTTAATACTGGAAGGGGTGCGGATGCTAACCCGAAGGTGGACTGTTTAGGCATAGATGCATGCTGGATAGCGGGCTATGTTCTTTGTCGTAATGCCCTAAGTAAATCTCATAGTAGTCATCATGATATGTATGTGCATCTCTATTTGTCAATTGCCCAACTGTAATTTGTTCACCCAACATGCTGTTTATCTTATTGGAGAGACACCACTAGTGAACTGTGGACCCCGGTCCATTCTTTTACATCTGAAATACAATCTACTGCAATCTCTGTTCTCTGTTGTTCTTCGCAAACAAACATCATTCTCCACACTATACATTTAATCCTTTGTTTACAGCAAGCCGGTGAGATTGACAACCTCACCGTTAAGTTGGGGCAAAGTATTGTGATTGTGTTGTGCAGGTTCCACGTTGGCGCCGGAATCCCTGGTGTTGCGCCGCACTACACTCCTCCACCAACAACCTTCACGTGGCCTTCATCTCCTACAGGTTCGATAACCTTGGTTTCTTTCTGAGGGAAAACTTACTGCTGTGCGCATCACACCTTCCTCTTGGGGTTCCCAACGGACGTGTGCATCACGCGCCATCAGGGGGGCGTGGGCCCACCCCTGGCCGCGCCGCCATGTGGTGTGGGCACCCCCTGGCTCCTCCGAGGCCGCCCTTCCGCCTATATATTCTCTCCGCCGCGAAAACCCTAAAGCATCCAGTCATATTGGCAGTCTGATACACATTGTTATGGTATCTTTGACCTCTCTTTTTTGATTTGACATGGGAAACAAAACAGCTCCCATCCTTTCTTTGACTCTTTTTCTTTCTTTATATGGGAAATTCTCCCAAATGACAAATGAATAGGTGTGGAAGTTATAATTGTAAATAAACCACGAAGAGTTCCGTAGCCGCCGCTATCGCGAAGACAAGTTTCGGGGGACAGAAGTCTCTGTTCCGGCACGCCGCCGGGACGGGGAATTGCCCCCGGAGTCATCTCCATCGACACCACCGCCATCTTCATCGCCATTGCTGTCTCCTATGATGAGGAGGGAGTAGTTCTCCCCCGAGGCTGAGGGCTCTACCGGTAGCTATGTGGTTCATCTCTCTCTCCCATGGTGTGATCTTTATGTGATCATGAGCTTTGTATCACTATTAATCTATGTGCTACTCTAGTGATGTTATTAAAGTAGTCTATTCCTCCTCCATGATGTAAAGTTGACAGTGTGTGCATCATGTAGTACTTGGCGTAGGTTATGATTGTAATCCCTTGTAGATTATGAAGTTAACTATTACTATGATAGTATTGATGTGATCTATTCCCCCTTTCATAGCTATAGTTGACAGTGTGTATGCTATGTTAGTACTCGGTCTAAATTGCAACGGTCTTTTATGCACTCTAGAGGTTACTTTAATATGAACTCCGGATTCACTCTCCACGGTGTGACGGTGACAGTGTGCGCATCGTGTGTGATTCCTTTATGAAGTTGTGGAGCTTGTTTACTCCGGCTTGAGGGTGCTCTTGTAGCCCTACACAATGAATGGTGTTTGTTATCCAACAAGAGAGTGTTTAAGAGTAGCATTTATTTATTCAGTTATGTGATCATTGTTGAGAGTGTCCACTAGTGAAAGTATGATCCCTAGGCCTTGTCTCTAAGCATTGAAACACCGTTTCCAACAAGTTCTGCTACATGTTCGCTTGCTGCCATTTTTATTTCAGATTGCAATTACTACTTATAATCATCCATATTACTTGTATTTCACTATCTCTTCGCCGAACTAGTGCACCTATACATCTGACAAGTGTATTAGGTGTGTTGGGGACACAAGAGACTTCTTGTATCTTAATTGCAGGGTTGCTTGAGAGGACTATCTTTGACCTCTACCTCCCTGAGTTCGATAAACCTTGGGTGATTCACTTAAGGGAAACTTGCTGCTGTTCTACAAACCTCTGCTCTTGGAGGCCCAACACTGTCTACAGGAATAGAATCGTGCGTAGACATCAGCTTCCTTGAGCTCCCGAATGAATCTGGCCTTGCGGAGCCGACTAACTTCTTCGCCGATCGCTTTTCTCTTCGGCTCTGAAAATCGGCGCATCGACTGCTGTACTGGTTTGGCCTTCGGGTCAACATTGAGGGCGTGCTCAGCGAGTTCCCTGGGAATACCTGGCATGTCGGATGGTTCCCATGCAAATATTTCCCAGCGCTCACGGAGGAACTCGATGAGCGCGCCTTCCTATGCGACAGTGAGGTCTGCCGAAATATTGACTATTTTCTTCGGGTCAGAGGGATGCACCTGCAGCTTCTTTGCTTCCTTCGCAACGTCAAACTCATCTGATCTCACATTTCGATTATCGGCTGGTGGCTTCGTGTGGTCTGTAATAGCATCGACTGCATTAAGTTCTTCCTTAGCCCCAAACTTTGAGGCAATCTTTTGGAAATCCCTGTCACAGCTATCTGAACGGGAGAAGCTTCCATGTATGTTTATCGCTGTCCCATTGTTGCCTGACATCTTCAGTTTCAGGTACGCGTAGTGGGGTACCGCCATGAATTTGGCAAACGCAGGTCTGCCGAGGATGACATGGTACTGAGACTCCCAGTCGACCACCTCAAACTCGATTTTCTCCTTTCTGAAGTTGCTGGGTGTGCCGAAAACTACGTCCAGTGATATCTTGCCAAGAGAATAAGCGGGTCGAGTCGGTATGATGCCATAGAATCCCGTGTCGGACTCTCGTAGCATGTTGACTGTTAGGCCCATCGCTTTCATCGTGCTGGCGAACAACAGATTCAGGCCGCTTCCTCCGTCCATGAACACTTTGCTCATATTGTATCCTCCAATCTGCGCTTCAAGGACTAAGGCTGCGTGGCCAGGCCTTGGGACGGCCTTCGGGTGATCTTCCTTACTAAAAGATATACTTTGGTCTGACCAGTCGATATATTCGGGCATGTCGACCATGACAACTTCTGCGTACTTTACTTCCCGAGAAAACTTCTTAACTTCTCTCTTTGAAAAGCTAGTTTTATGGATCATGCTGACCTGTCCGCGAGACTCTGGAAATACCTTGGTTGGTGCGTACTTGTCTCCTCCTACTGGTACATATGGCTCTGGTATATATGGTTCTGGCGGATAGCTATAGGATCTTCTCTCCATTGTGTGAACTCTTGCCGCCGCCTCTGCCCTAAGATCGTCGCGGAACTGCCGAATTTCAAGGAACTGCCGACAATTTCTGAGCAGATGACTGGATTTTTCAAGGCCATCCTTTGGATCGATGTAAGAGTGTAGATAACACGGTGCTTCAAGTTGCTCCGTGGCCGATAGGCAAGGTGTGCGAAGACGATTCCTGCTTGATTGTGTGCTGTGGCATCCTCGTTCGTACTGTCGGGGGCGAGTCGCGATTTGTTCTTCCTCTTCACGACGTGAGTCCCTTCGTCTTTTCCTTTGCTCCTCTGCTGCGCCGAGGCTACCTCGGCTTCCCTCTCCCGCACTTCTGGGTAGGACTGCCGAAGCTGCTGCTGGCGTGATATCTTCTGGAACCGAAGTTCTTAGGCTTGATGCGTTTGAACTAGGGAGGCGAAGAAACCCTCTAGAATTGATGATGAAGTGAACACCACCGAAAGTAGTATCCATGTTGTCGCGTGATTCTGCGGAGATCCGATGCGACGCCTCGATATGCGGTATGAACTCGAAGGACCCGCAACGAACTGAATCTTTCGGATCCGACGACGTTGGTGACTCTAGCACGAACGCCGCAGACGTGACTGGTACTGCCGATGACCTGCCTTGTGCCGACAGGGTTCCCACAGATGGCGCCAATTGTCGAGGGTACTCCTCGGCAATGCCCTCCGATTGGGGCTTAGGGTTGATGGTATCCTATAAGCTGACACGAGACATCGGTTAACAGACAAGCGGGGGGAGCAATTTACCTAGGTTCGGGGCCCTCGATGAGGTAAAACTCTTACGTCCTGCCTGTCTGATCTTGATTATGAAAATATCGGGTTACAATGGGGTGCCGAAGGTTTCGGCTGTGATCTCGTCAAGAGGCTAAGTGCTTACGGGGACCTAGCTCTAGACTTCTGGTGGCTAAAGTTGCTAAGATTGATTGTGTCCCTCGGCAACCCCTCTCCTGGCCTTTATATAGGAGGCCAGGTCTCAAGAGATCTGTCCAGGTACGACTAGGTTTACAAAAGACCTAGCTCTAAACTTTCCTTGTTCGGCTCCTCTTCGTCTTGTACTTCAAGTAATCTTCTTCAGCACCGTCCTGGTGGCCCACCTTGCCATTGGGTATCTTCATGGGCCTCCAGTTGGGCCGTACAGGATAGGACAATGTCGGTTACCCGAAGGGTAATGCCCACGTCATGAAGTTTCAGCTGAAGGACCTTCGAGGACTTATGAAGATAGAGGCTATTATTTTTGTGCACCTATTCCAAGAAGACGGTGCCCACCATATAGGTCACATAATTTTCATAAATATTTTGTTTTTCTACTCAATCTTCGGTGTTGTATGGATTGTCGCTTGTATAGTGTCCATTAATTTTACATCTTTTTTCTGAATTGGAGACCAAATATGTTCGTTTGCCCGATCGACTTGTCGTGTTTGGATCATATATATGGATGTAATCTATTTTCATCTTATTGAAATTCCATGTTTCACAATGTTGTTGTTGTAATGGATCAACTAGAATAGATTTTGCCAGAATTAGTTAGGATACCAATATTGGGAGAGCTTTATACGGAGCGTACTTGTCCAGAGTTGCCATGTGGCAACATGAGATCTTGTCAGTTGCCATCCACCATCTCTTCGAAAATCCAACGGTTGGCATCTCTTCTCTCCATGTTATACAATAGAAAAGTTTGTTCCATGCAAATTATCATCTGTTGTGCTCAAACCCTTTTCGTTATATTAGACGTAAACTTTTTTTAAGTTGAGACCGACCGTCTACTCCTCCTAATGATCAAAAAAAATCCATTGTTACTGCAAAAAAAAAAAATCGAACCTACGGCAAGCATGTAGAACTAGAGAAACAAAATTGTATATATAGGATTACTAAATTAATATTACTCATCTCTATTTCATATCAACTATCGCTGATTTATCTAGATACACATATATCTAGATTTTTTTTTGCTGTATCGGTAGGTACACGTAAATCTAGAAAAAACGGTCAATAAATATGGAACGTAGTCAACATTTTACTGCTAGTTTTGGTAGCTAACAAAATGCTTCACGGAGTCACTTGAGTCCATAACGACTGAAGACTTGACTGGAATTCAATTGCATCCACGCGTACAATATTCATAGCTGTCGATCAAAAGAGAATTCCACACCAAGCAATCGTAAGCATGTATCTAGATCTTGTTTCATGTCATTGATGACCTGTGCACATGCCAAGCGTGTCTTCAGTGGTTCAGGAAACGCACGCTCTGGCAAACGGCCGATCGATTCGAAATGGAATTACTGAATATACTTTATATATTGACCAGTGACTACCCACGAACGAATGCATAACATATACAAGTACACGTTTAAAGATGGGACAGTTTGAACCATCTAGTCAACTTGTTGCCCTTTTCCAACGTTTTGAGTCCAAACCGTAATAGTGCGTTCTTCTCTAGACAGATCAATATCAGCACCGCAAGCGGTCTTGGCCTCTTGGGCATCCATAGTTGGAATTTAAAGTGCGGTCGACGATGAGCATTCGTGTCAGCTTGATGCCTTGATCCTTACGCTGCCAGCGTTTTGGAGGACGAGTTTAAACCGTTCTAGAGTGTGGTGTGTGAAACAAACTCGAGAATAGTCGACGAAGGACGTGCCCTGGTTTTCCAATCTTAGGAATTTGTGACCACCGGCTCTACATTGAGACACCCAACTATAGTTCTCTACTAGAAGGACCTAGTGTGCGTTGCTGCGCACTTTCTCTTTTATCATATCGCCACAAACATGCAGATTTTGTTTTACATTTTTCATATGTTGGCTGTGTATTTTCGTTTCTGGCTGCATGTTAAGATCCATTTTTTCTTTAGTCAAGTGCAATGAAGTAGGAAAATGCAGAAGATGTATGGCAAAAGCACACAGTTGTGCAATATTCACCCAGTACAAAGAAAATATGCCAGAAGTTAATTTATGGCTACACAACATACACAATTTCTCATTACAATTTCTCCACAGTTAAAAAAATACCCTTTGCTGCAACGATAAATTTGATAGATGCATAACTTGTTGCTAGAGATAAAAAAACAGCAAACAAAAAATCAACCTCTTATTATTCATCAATATTCAGCTATAAGTTTATATGTATTTCTAGCAAGAATTTAGAAGCAAAAAAGTATATTCGAGGACCACTTCAACATATTTTAGCAAATATTACACCTATACAGTCTGAGAGATACTTACAAATAAAAAATGTAGAATTGTAGATAACTTCACAAAGATACGATGAATTGTTTATTTTGTAAGTGAATAGACACCTACAACTAATATTATTTACAGTTAAATAAAACCCATACAATATCCCACGCTAAAAAATTTACCAATTGCAGAACATCATCCAATTAACACACCATGACTTGTCTTTTCTTCGGCAGTGCATGCAGGAAAAATGTTTTGCTAGTCAAGGAAGCTCCCTACGAAAACAAACATACTGATAGGAAGAAGTAATATGGATTTGATAACTGGAAATTAGGCCAGAGTCAAATAAATGTTATGTGTAAAATCCATTGAAACACACTTAACTTCTGTAAAATCTAGCTTAACTTGTCATTTGGGGAAAAAAATACATGGTTTGATGGCAGGCCTACCCGATGGTGGCACATAGTAGTAGAATAATCTTTTAGCACTTTGGTGACCATGGATTAATACTATAAATGAGCTATCCGGTGCACAAGGTTCAGGTTATCTAATGGCAGGTATCTATTGCAGTGTATAAGTTTAGCTTTGATAAAACTGACATGTAAACTTCTAGATTTCTTTTTCAAGGTGATCTAAAATTTAGATCTATGGAACATGTTGTTGTGTTTAGGTAATTTTCTAGCTACACTACAGGAATCGCCGCATACGCCGACGGCCGGCTGCCCTCGGCGTAGCCACGCCTGGCCCTCGGCGTAGGCTACGCCGACGGCAGCCCTCGGCGTAGACCCTCGGCGTCTAGGTCCCTCGGCGTAGCCAGCCTCGCCGTCGGCGTATGGTTGACCCTCGGCGTACGCGACCTACGCCGACGGCCCGCTGGGCCCCTCGGCGTCGCTGCCCTCGGCGTCTCCTGGCGGCGGGACGTCGCCGTTAACGGCGCATCGGCATACGCCGACGGCAACCCCCTCGGCGTACAGCAGGTTTCCGGTGACCAACGAGGCGACGTGGCACAAGCTGGCGGCGCCACCTGTGCGTGTACGCCGAGGGCAACCCCCTCGGCATATGCACGTGCATGCATGGGACACGTGGCGCGCCTGCCGAGCTCATCTCCTACGCCGAGGGCAACCCCCTCGGCATAGACCTGACCAAATGGTCTATGCAGGGGTCTATGCCGACGGCAACCCCCTCGGCATATAGACCTGTTTAATTTTTTTTTTGTTTTCCAGTTCCAGTTCCAGTGCAATCCAGTTCCAGTTCCAGTTCATATAATCCACCAAATTCACATAAATATCATATAATCGACCAAATTCATCCAAATTCGTCATAATTCACGTAAATAGCATGAAATCCACATAGTAGCATACAAATACATCCAAATTCATCCAAAATCACCATAATTCACATAAATAGCATGAAATCCACATAGTAGCATACATGGTGCATGTAGTAGCATACAAGAGGAGAGTGCCATGTCATCCAATACATAGTAGTAGGTAGCAAATGATGGCAAGCAAGAAGCCCGGTGCTGACTAGCGGAGGAAGGACCCGGGCGGGGTGTGTCCGCCCACATCCTTGGCGAAACGAGCAGCCCGGGGTTTCGCTCCGGTAGAAGCTGCAGAAGAACCACCTGGAGAAGGACCGGTAGCACGCCCAGGAGAAGTCGACGGAGAGGCACCGGGAGTAGTCCCAGGAGTAGTCGACGGAGAGACACCAGCAGAACGCCCAGGAGACCGACCACCTTCATGAACCGGTGTGACCTCGCGCCCACCCGGCGATGCCTGGTTCCCGGACCATCCCGTTCCCTACGTGTTCCCTACATGTTAGCAACTTGCGAGGCAAAGGAAAGTGGTAACTACCGGTTTGGCAAAGAACTTACCTCCGGTGTGGATCCGTAGTAAGTCGCAGCGAAAGCTGCCCTCGATGGCATGATAGGCATGTCCCCCGCCACGGTAACTCGATCCGGTGGCGGTGTACCAGTAGACATAGAGATCATCATTTCCTGCAAGATAGGTTACAAGTTAGGCTTTGCAGAAATAAAGCATCAAACTGAGACTTGTCATCTACTTGCGCGAGAAGGAAGATTCAGACTTACTGATAAATACGTCATATAGGCCGTATTCTGCCTATTCCACTGGGCAACGGCCTGCTGATACGCTTCATTGCAGGCTTCGAAGGCCGCCTCGAAGTCAGGCTACAATTTCAGAAACAATGAATCTCGTAAACACTTAGCCATGTAGGAAGGAAAACCGGAAAGAGGATGAAAATGAGGAAACTTACATCGTAGGCGGGTGGACGAGCAGGCCGTGGACGAGGCTGGGGGCTGTCGGCGGTGAGGGTATGCTTGAGGCGCGTGTAGCTCGTGGAGTGGGTAGGCTTGACCGCCTTATTCATCCAAGGGAAACGGCCATGCGGACGCCCGTGCCCCGACAGGACCAACGACTCCTCGTCGACCGGAATGCTCAAGGGGTCATCCACCTCGGGGTGACGAGACTTGACCATGTCGCAGTAGTCCTCCTTGGCGGCCTTGGCATTGCCGTAGTACTGTGGCTGAGGCAATGCGGGATTGGGCTTCTGCTTCGTCCGCATCATGTCATATATCTGGGCATCATGAAGCACCACCCCAGGTGGTGCCTCGGCCACCTGCATCGCGAAAAGAAAAGTTAAGCGTACCACAAATGAGACATGGCGGGAAATGAATGAAGGTCGTTCCATGTATATACATACCTTTTTCCCCTTGAAGCGGGTGTAGTCGCGGTTTCCCGCGCGATGTGTGCCACCGGTGCCTCGGTTCTCCATGTTACGCCTCGACACGGCTGCAAACTCCTCGTCCTGCCTGAGCCACCTCGCCCTAATCAGCTCCTCCCATGCCTCCCTATGCTGCTCGGCCCACTCCGGACAAACCTGAAAACGCAATAGTCAGCTCAAGATAATTCAATGAAAACTTAGCAGCAATGTAGAATCTCATTGACATTTTACTCACCGACATGTACTCCTCAATGGTCATTGCCCATTCCTCCGTAGGCTCGTTACCAACAAAGTACTCCTTCTTGACCCTCTTACCCTTGTTAGCCCAGAAGGCACTAGCGCTGGTGAACTTTTGGTTGTACCACTGCTGCGGTGTCAACCTCTCGCAAGCGCCACGCAAAGTGAGACGCGCCTGCGTGTCATGCTCCGGGTCCACACGATAGAAGCACTTCAATCATGCATAAATCAGTTGTGAAAGTCATGAGTTAGCACATTAGGGTCATCAACTATGAACGGTGCTCGAGAAATATATGCCTTACCCAGAACTTGGTGGTCACAGCCTCAGCGGTGTCGCGAAGCCTACGGCAGGGGCATCCTCATAGTCCGCCCAAGTAGTGGCTAGCTTCGTCGGGCCACCGGGGACCGTGCTAAGGGGAGTGTATCTGCCGGGCCAGAACTTCTTAATCAGAGCCCCAAGCAAGCTGTTAGGCATGCGGGGGCTTGGCATCCCATGTCCGATTGCTGCAAATAAATCACACATTAGTACACATGCCAAATTGTTTATTATGCCCAAGATGAAAATACATGTTCGAAATTTCTGAAGTAGTACACTTACTCATCGCTCGAAGGAATGATAAGGGCCTTGTCATCATGGGTCTTCGGCTCCTTCCTCGCATCGGGGACTCCAGCTTCTCAGCTTCAAGGGCTTCGGCGCACCCCCATCCTCCATCACCTCCAACTCAGCCCTAGAGTCCGACTCGTGTGTAGACTCCGTCTCCATCTCCACCTCCCCACTAGACGGACCCTCTAGGTACAACTCAGGAGCCACGTCGCCAGAAGCGGAGGGTGGCTCGTCAAAGTCCATGTGTACCCCGCCGCCACCTCGTCCTCCACCTCGTCCTCCTCGTCCTCGTCCTCGACCTCCACCTCGTCCTCCTCGTCCTCGTCCTCCATCGGTACCATCGGCGTAACGCGGATTTTGCACCGGGGCTCGATCACTCCGTCTAGTGGGTCTAGGAATATTCCTCTTCACCTGCGCCAGCGTCTTAAGCAAGCTCTCGGAGTCTGCCTTGCCGCTGCTCATATTGTCCAATCCACCGCATTGAGAAGAATAAAACAGTTAAGCACAAAGACATATTATATGAAGATACTAAGAATAAAAGGCACAATGCAATTAAGAAGCATGTTGACATAATAAAATGAAGATACTAAGAATAAAAGGCACAATGCAATTAAGAAGCATGTTGACATAATAAAATGAAGATACTAAGAATAAAAGGCACAATGCAATTAAGAAGCATGTTGACATAATAAATACTAAGAATAAAAGACCCTCACCAGCCATCATCGCTCTCATGCTCACTCTCATACTCCATCTCTTTCTCTTTCTCTTTCTCTGGCCCACTATCACTATCACTATCTTGTGAGTACAAAGTTGAAGGGTCGACGGGTGGAGGCTCATCATAATTGTCATTCGCCTCAAGTAACTTCTCGAGCATAGATATGTCCTTTAGATCCACCACTGACTCACCACGAGTTTCTGCATCGTTCCCGAGGTCCTCTTGAACAAACGGTTCTAAAATATATTCCCCGAAGTCCTGTTCCTCTTGATAGAAAATCCCCTCGTATGTCACGGGGTCAATGTTGTTGTAATCATCCTCAGAGGGAATCGGTAGGTTACCATGTGGCGATACGGAAGACGACTTCCCAACCCTTGAGTTCCGCTTTCGGCATGGGTAGGGCAAATAATAAACTTGCTTGGCTTGGTGAGCCACAATAAAGACATCGGCTCCGCTATAGGTGGTTGAAGGCTTAACTTCAACTAACCCAATGGACTTATCACTTCTCTTGTCCACCTATTGGGTCGAACCAATGACACTTGAACACGACGATATTGAGTTGCACGTTCGTACGATTGAATGTCAACTCGTATACACTTTGTAACCTTCCGTAGTAATCAAAGTTGTTGGCTCCTTTGGTGAAGACCCCAGTATTTATCGTTTTGGGATTCGCCCGGCCCTTCTGGTGCGTCTCTGTGTGGAAGCGAAACCCATTCACATCATACTTCTCATACTTGGTCACCTCACGGCTACAACCTTGGGAAACACATTTCAACTCATCTATCATATCAACGTTTCTCTCACGGCCCTACAAGAACATTTCAAATTTGTTGTGTGCATTAGTTACGTGTAATAAGAGGGACAAGTCACGTGTTGCAATGTAAGAGGAAAGGTTAGAAATTACTTTTTCCATGAACCATGTCACAAAGTTTTTATTAATTCCGGGAGCACCGTCTTTCAGTAGAGTGTCCATCTCCGAGGTTTCGGGCAATTCATCATACGGCCACATTTCATCCGTGAATTATTTGAAAGGAGAAAATAAGCATTAGACCGAGACGAGGTTACTAGCTGCAAAGTAATTTGTTCACCATTTTACCTTACGAATGGGATCACTTCCTCCATGTTCATAAGCACATATAGCATTATACAATCCTTCTCTTCGTTCTCCAATTTATATTTTGTTCCTTTACCAGCCTTGCCACCGGGGAATTGGAATAGTTTTAGCTTGGGGTCATTCTCGGGCACGTCGACATTGTAACGAGTGACCGGGTTATGCTGAGTGGGAACATCATCGGGATAGTACGTTGTCGCGGCATCTGCCATCTCCCGAAGGCATATTGCCTCAGCTATGCATGCTTCAATCTTGGCCTTGTTTCCAGTTATCTTTCGAATATACTTAAACTCTCTCTCAATACAGAACTGCCAACGAAACTGCACCGGACCACCCAAGAGTGCCTCGTTGGCGAGGTGCACAATGAGATGTGCCATCGGAGTAAAGAAGCCTGGCGGAAATATCATCTCCAAATTGCATAGCAACTCCGGCACTGTATGTTGTAGCTTTGCAATAACCTCGGGACATATCCGCAGCACGGAGCGTGCGGAAGAAATGGCTCAACTGCGCAAGCACTCGCCAGACTTTCTCGGGGATATACCCTCGAAGCATCACCGGCATGAGCCGCTGAATCCATATATGATAGTCGTGACTCTTGAGCCCGGTGACTTTTCCCGTCGAAAGATTAACTCCCTTACTCATATTCGAGCAATAACCATCCGGGAACATCACGACGTATTTGAGCCACCTGAATGCCTCCTTCTTTTGGATGGAATCAAGGCAGAAGTTGGCATGCGGCTTGAACCAATTCTTTTGACGGCCAATAGGACGCTTCATGTGTAATTTTTCCCTATCACAGAGGATCTCAATATCGACTCTAGCCTTGACATTATCCTTTGACTTCCCGGGAATGTTCAGGCATGTGTGAAAGACGGACTCCGCGACATTCTTTACAGTGTGCATCACATCGATGTTATGGGGAAGTTCGAGGTCCTTGTAATACTCGAGCTTCGTTAAAGCCGCCTCGTGAGTCCAGTTGTGCGTTACACCATATCCCTCAAATTGATGGCCAGTTGGCGTCGCTGCCGGCACGAGAGCACGTAGCTCGGCTTCAACAAGTGTACCATCAAACTTCGGCACATCTTTTTTTTCATGCACAACTTTGCCCTTCTTGAAGTTCTTTTTGTCTTCTCTAAACGGATGCCTCCTTTTGAGGAACTGTCGATTCGTGTCAAACGCAACATACTTGCGACCCTTCTGTAGCCAAAGGAACTCAAGCCGATGCCTGCACACTGGGCATGGCCACTTACCAGCTGTACACCATCCACATGTTAGGGCGTACCCGGGCAAGTCATGCATGGTATACTGCAACCAAACTCTCATGCAGAAGTTTGTCTTCGATGCTCGGTCGTACGTCAATGTCCCGTGGTGCCAAGAGTGGTTCAAATCTTCCACAATCGGCTGCATGTAGACACTCAAATTCTTCCCCGGGTAATGAGGGCCTGGAATGATCAGCGACAGAAACATGGTCTTCCTCGTCATTAGGACTCCGGGAGGGAGATTGAGCGGAATAACAAACACGGGCCAGCAACTGTAATTGGAATTGGACATACCATATGGATTGAAGCCATCTGTTGCTATCGCAATTCTGACATTCCGAGCCTCGGCTGCCTTAAGGCGGTGTTTTGTATCGAAGTTCTTCCATGCCGTACCATCGGATGGATGTCCCATCTTCAACTTCTTGTTTTCGTCCACGAATCTCTTCCCATACTTGTGCCACGTCATCTGTTTGGCTGTCTCCTCGTGCATGTAAAGCCGCTGGATTCTTTTTATGAATGGGAGATATCGAAGAATCGACTTTGCGGTGCTTGACTGCCTCACCTGACCATCCTTTCCCGTTACCTCTTCATACCTAGACTGCTTACAGATGGGACAGTACTTGTCCTCCGCATACTGTCTCCAAAATAGAACGCAGCCTTTCGGACAACAGTCTATCCTTTGATAATCCATCTTCAGGTCCTTAATCATTCTCCTCGTCGCGTGCGAGCTTTGAGGCGAGACAATGATCTTTGGGCAACATGTTACCAGTTGTTTTCAGACTTGCTTCAAAGCCCTCACGGGTGGTGTTGTACCGGGTCTTGTCGGCTAGACATTGGGAGATGGCATCGAGCTGAGAAATCGCGGCGCCCTCGTACAGAGGCCTCTTAGCCGCGGCAATCATATCATAGAAGGCCTTCGCGGTTGGCTCTGGTTCCTCCGGTTACGGCGGCGCCTCCGGTTACGGCGGCGCCTCCGGTTACGGCGGCGAATCCGGGACATCGGCATGGACGAGATCATCTAGAAAGTCTCTAACTCCATCGTACGCATTGCCATTGAGCCGCTGCCGCATCACCTCACCTCATCACGTTCGCGCTCATCAAAGTCGATTTCCGTGACGTACCCATGCGTATACCCATATTGCAGAAGGTGTCTATACATTTCATCCTTCCCACGACGTTGACGCTTCACGCAGCGAACACAGGGGCAAAGTGCCCGAACCAGCCCCTTTGACCACGCGCTAACTCATTCACTAGAAAATGGGTCTTCCTTGTCCACTCATCTGTTTTCTCAGTCGCACTAACACGCTCATTGTACATCCATCCATTATCAGCCATCCTCTGCTTTATTGGGAGCCAAACCACAGACATAGCATTTATATCAAATAGGAAATTAAATGCATCATATTTTTATTTATTTTACCGGGCGAAACGCATGCATCAACCTACATCTCTACTAGGTGGGCTCCTAGCAGCCGCCGGATCCGTAGTTGGCTACGTTCTCCATGCTCTACCCCGGTCCAAGTCAGAATTTCGGCAGCACCTCCCCGCTGCTCTCCCGATACACGTCTCGGCAAAAAGCCGAGAGGATGTGCATCCGGAGAACAACGGGGAGGCGCCGCCGAAATCCTGACTCGGACCGGAGTAGAACATGGAAAACGTAGACAACTACGCATCCGCCGACTGTCCCGTAAATGCCGCAAGCGTTACGGTTCAAAATATGCAGACCACTAATGCATATTTATCCGCGTAACGCTCGCGGACGGGAAGTGACACCTAGGTTACGCAACTGGACTTGGAAAATGAATCTAGTGACATAAGAAAATGCGGAGAAGAAGTTGGAAATTTAGCTCACCCTCGGCTGAAGAGGAAGTAGTCCAACAACGGAGTGTCGATGTCGGCGAACGTCGAGAAGCGCGTCAAAGATCCGGGATCGTCACGCCGGGGTGCTCATGACGAGGCGGTCACCACATGGCCTATTACAAATTCACATTATTAGAACAAATTCACATTTGCATTTCTATTTCCATTATTAAACAAATTCATTTCTATTTGTATTACACATTTCCATTTCATTTCTATTTCTTTCCAATTTTCAAATCAATTTCAATTTCAATTTCTATTTCTTTCAATTTCAATTTCAATTTCAATTACTATTTCTTTCTTTCTATTTCAAATCAATTACACATTTCAATTACTATTTTCTTACACATTTCAATTTCAACAACTAAAACCAATACACAAATAAAAAAAAAATCTTACCGTGGGCGGGGGCGCGAGGAGGAGGCCGGCCAGGGAGCTCGGTGGGCGGGGGCGCGAGGAGGAGGCCGGGCCGGTGGCGGGGACGGCGGGCGGGGGCGTGAGGAGGAGGAGGGCGGCGGGCAGGCGGGAGGGGCGCGTGGAGGCGGAGGAGGGCGGCGCGAGCAGGCCGGGCCGGGAGGAGGCGGCAAGGGGAGATGGCGACGGGGAAGGAGGCGGCGAGGGCAGGAGTGAGGTGGAGGAGGGCGGCGGGCAGGCGGGAGGCGGCGGCGGAGGGCGGAGGGCGGCGAGCAGGCGGGAGGCGGCGGCGGGCAGGCGGGAGGCGGCGGCGGGCAGGCGGGAGCTCGGGCTCGGGGGAGAGGGCGCGTGGTGGTTAGGTTAGGTGCTTTTTTTTTTTTGAAGGCGTTAGGTTAGGTGCTGGTCGAGCCAGACCAGCACATAAAACTGACCCGGCCGAGTTCCCCCCTATGCCGAGGGCCAGGCATATGCCGAGGGCAGCCCTCGGCATAGCCCCTTTTTTGTATTTTTCAATTTTTTTTGTATTTAAATTTTATTAATGTCAATTATATTTATTAAATTATATATTTCCATGCAAATTTGTTTTAATCTTCTACATTCCCAAGCTATGCGTATAAATATTTTTACCATATCTTAACTTAATATTCCCCCTGGTAGACGAAACCCTAATCCGGGAGCCCCGCAGATCTACCCCTTTGACCGACCTCCGATGATAGCTGACCCATGGACTTTTCTCTTCCCTTGTGTTATGTTAGGTCATCGGAACATGTAGTATCAATAGTTACCCTATCGGCGCATCAATATTCCCACCGGTGGAAGAAACCCTAATCTGGGAGCCCCGCAGATCTACCCCTTTGACCGACCTCCGATGATAGCTGACCCATGGACTTTTCTCTTCCCTTGTGTTGTGTTAGGTCATCGGAACATGTAGTATCAATAATTACCCTATCGGCGCATCAATATTCCCACCGGTGGAAGAAACCCTAATCTGGGAGCCCCGCAGATCTACCCCTTTGACTGCATCCCATCGGGGGTCCCCCGGTGGGCATATGCCTCCACTTGAGCTTGGTTAGGTCATAGGTACATGTGGAAACAAGGATCATCCCATATGATCTCAAGTTTCTCTCCGGTTCAACTCCGAGGGAGTTCCCCCCTGTACATGCAAAATCTGCCTAAGTGTAGGAACCCCCTGTCCGAGAAGCCGGACACACCTGGGGGGTAGCCTTGGATATAGAACCATCTCAAATCACTTTTGTGCATTCCATGTGGACACACACAAGTTTTGGGGCCATTCCCTAGATCCGATGATCGATTTCCGATGAAACCCTAGTTCTGTTGACCGCGCGGTCTACCCCTTTGACTGCATCCCATCGGGGCTCCCCCGGTGGGCATATGCCTCCATTTGAGCTTGGTTAGGTCATAGGTACATGTGGAAACAAGGATCATCCCATATGATCTCAAGTTTCTCTCCGGTTCAACTCCGAGGGAGTTCCCCCCTGTACATGCGAGAATGCCTAAGTGTAGTAACCCCCTGTCCGAGAAGCCGGACACACACAGGGGGTAGCCTTGGATATAAAACCATCTCAAATCACTTTTGTGCATTCCATGTGGACACACACAAGTTTTGGGGCCATTCCCTTGATCGGATGCTCGATTACCGATGAAACACTAGTTACATTGACCGCGCGGTCTACCCCTTTGATCGCATCCCATCGGGGGTCCCCGGTGGGCATATGCCTCCATTTGAGCTTGGTTAGGTCATAGGTACATGTGGAAACAAGGATCATCCCATATGATCTCAAGTTTCTCTCCGGTTCAACTCAGGGAGTTCCCCCTATACATGCGAGAATGCGCCTAAGTGTAGGAACCCCCTGTCCGAGAAGCCGGACACACCTGGGGGGGTAGCCTTGGATATAGAACCATCTCAAATCACTTTTGTGCATTCCATGTGGACACACACAAGTTTTGGGACCATTCCCTAGATCCGATGCTCGATTTCCGACGAAACCCTAGTTACGGTGACCGCGCGGTCTACCCCTTTGATCGCATCCCATCGGGGTCCCCGGTGGGCATATGCCTCCATTTGAGCTTGGTTAGGTCATAGGTACATGTGGAAATAAGGATCATCACATATGATCTCAAGTTTCTCTCCGGTTCACCTCCGAGGGAGTTCCCCCGATACATGCGAGAATGCACTAAGTGTAGGAACCCCCTGTCCGAGAAGCCGGACACACACAGGGGGTAGCCTTGGATATAAAACCATCTCAAATCACTTTTGTGCATTCAATGTGGACACACACAAGTTTTGGGACCATTCCCTAGATCCGATGCTCGATTTCCGACGAAACCCTAGTTACGGTGACCGCGCGGTCTACCCCTTTGATCGCATCCCATCGGGGTCCCCCGGTGGGCATATGCCTCCATTTGAGCTTGGTTAGGTCATAGGTACATGTGGAAACAAGGATCATCACATATGATCTCAAGTTTCTCTCCGGTTCACCTCCAGGGAGTTCCCCCTATACATGCGAGAATCTGCCTAAGTGTAGGAACCCCCGTCCGAGAAGCCGGACACACACGGGGGTAGCCTTGGATATAGAACCATCTCAAATCACTTTTGTGCATTCCATGTGGACACACACAAGTTTTGGGACCATTCCCTAGATCCGATGCTCGATTTCCGACGAAACCCTAGTTCTGTTGACCGCGCGGTATACCCCTTTGACTGCATCCCATCGGGGGTCCCCCGGTGGGCATATGCCTCCATTTGAGCTTGGTTAGGTCATAGGTACATGTGGAAACAAGGATCATCACATATGATCCCAAGTTTCTCTCCGGTTCAACTCCGAGGGAGTTCCCCCCTATACATGCAGAATCTGCCTAAGTGTAGTAACCCCCTGTCCGAGAAGCCGGACACACCTGGGGGGGTAGCCTTGGATATAAAACCATCTCAAATCACTTTTGTGCATTCCATGTGGACACACACAAGTTTTGGGGCCATTCCCTAGATCCGATGCTCGATTTCAGATGAAAACCTCGTTCATATGACCGCGCGGTCTACCCCTTTGACTGCATCCCATCGGGGGTCCCCCGGTGGGCATATGCCTCCATTTGAGCTTGGTTAGGTCATAGGTACATTTGGAAACAAGGATCATCACATATGATCCCAAGTTTCTCTCCGGTTCAACTCCGAGGGAGTTCCCCCCTATACATGCAGAATCTGCCTAAGTGTAGTAACCCCCTGTCCGAGAAGCCGGACACACCTGGGGGGGTAGCCTTGGATATAAAACCATCTCAAATCACTTTTGTGCATTCCATGTGGACACACACAAGTTTTGGGGCCATTCCCTTGATCGGATGCTCGATTTCCGATGAAACCCTAGTTCTGTTGACCGCGCGGTCTACCCCTTTGACTGCATCCCATCGGGGGTCCCCCGGTGGGCATATGCCTCCATTTGAGCTTGGTTAGGTCATAGGTACATGTGGAAACAAGGATCATCACATATGATCCCAAGTTTCTCTCCGGTTCAACTCCGAGGGAGTTCCCCCCTATACATGCAGAATCTGCCTAAGTGTAGTAACCCCCTGTCCGAGAAGCCGACACACACAGGGGGTAGCCTTGGATATAAAACCATCTCAAATCACTTTTGTGCATTCCATGTGGACACACACAAGTTTTGGGGCCATTCCCTTGATCGGATGCTCGATTTCCGATGAAACCCTAGTTCTGTTGACCGCGCGGTCTACCCCTTTGACTGCATCCCATCGGGGGTCCCCCGGTGGGCATATGCCTCCATTTGAGCTTGGTTAGGTCATAGGTACATGTGGAAACAAGGATCATCCCATATGATCTCAAGTTTCTCTCCGGTTCAACTCCGAGGGAGTTCCCCCCTATACATGCAGAATCTGCCTAAGTGTAGGAACCCCCTGTCCGAGAAGCCGGACACACCTGGGGGGGTAGCCTTGGATATAGAACCATCTCAAATCACTTTTGTGCATTCCATGTGGACACACACAAGTTTTGGGGCCATTCCCTAGATCCGATGCTCGATTTCCGATGAAACCCTAGTTCTGTTGACCGCGCGGTCTACCCCTTTGACTGCATCCCATCGGGGTCCCCCGGTGGGCATATGCCTCCATTTGAGCTTGGTTAGGTCATAGGTACATTTGGAAACAAGGATCATCACATATGATCCCAAGTTTCTCTCCGGTTCAACTCCGAGGGAGTTCCCCCCTATACATGCAGAATCTGCCTAAGTGTAGTAACCCCCTGTCCGAGAAGCCGGACACACCTGGGGGGTAGCCTTGGATATAAAACCATCTCAAATCACTTTTGTGCATTCCATGTGGACACACACAAGTTTTGGGGCCATTCCCTTGATCCAATGCTCGATTTCCGATGAAACCCTAGTTCTGTTGACCGCGCGGTCTACCCCTTTGACTGCATCCCATCGGGGGTCCCCCGGTGGGCATATGCATCCATTTGAGCTTGGTTAGGTCATAGGTACATGTGGAAACAAGGATCATCCCATATGATCTCAAGTTTCTCTCCGGTTCAACTCAGGAGTTCCCCCTATACATGCAGACCGCCTAAGTGTAGGAACCCCCTGTCCGAGAAGCCGGACACACCTGGGGGGGTAGCCTTGGATATAGAACCATCTCAAATCACTTTTGTGCATTCCATGTGGACACACACAAGTTTTGGGACCATTCCCTAGATCCGATGCTCGATTTCCGACGAAACCCTAGTTCTGTTGACCGCGCGGTCTACCCCTTTGACTGCATCCCATCGGGGGTCCCCCGGTGGGCATATGCCTCCATTTGAGCTTGGTTAGGTCATAGGTACATGTGGAAACAAGGATCATCACATATGATCTCAAGTTTCTCTCCGGTTCAACTCAGGAGTTCCCCCTATACATGCAGAATGCACTAAGTGTAGTAACCCCCCGTCCGAGAAGCCGACACCTGGGGGGTAGCCTTGGATATAAAACCATCTCAAATCACTTTTGTGCATTCCATGTGGACACACACAAGTTTTGGGGCCATTCCCTAGATCCGATGCTCGATTTCCGATGAAACCCTAGTTCTGTTGACCGCGCGGTCTACCCCTTTGACTGCATCCCATCGGGGGTCCCCCGGTGGGCATATGCCTCCATTTGAGCTTGGTTAGGTCATAGGTACATTTGGAAACAAGGATCATCACATATGATCCCAAGTTTCTCTCCGGTTCAACTCCGAGGGAGTTCCCCCCTATACATGCAGAATCTGCCTAAGTGTAGTAACCCCCTGTCCGAGAAGCCGGACACACCTGGGGGGGTAGCCTTGGATATAAAACCATCTCAAATCACTTTTGTGCATTCCATGTGGACACACACAAGTTTTGGGGCCATTCCCTTGATCGGATGCTCGATTTCCGATGAAACCCTAGTTCTCTTCACCGCGCGGTCTACCCCTTTGACTGCATCCCATCGGGGGTCCCCCGGTGGGCATATGCCTCCATTTGAGCTTGGTTAGGTCATAGGTACATGTGGAAACAAGGATCATCCCATATGATCTCAAGTTTCTCTCCGGTTCAACTCCGAGGGAGTTCCCCCCTATACATGCAGAATCTGCCTAAGTGTAGTAACCCCTGTCCGAGAAGCTGGACACACACAGGGGGTAGCCTTGGATATAAAACCATCTCAAATCACTTTTGTGCATTCCATGTGGACACACACAAGTTTTGGGGCCATTCCCTTGATCGGATGCTCGATTTCCGATGAAACCCTAGTTCTGTTGACCGCGCGGTCTACCCTTTGATCGCATCCCATCGGGGCTCCCGGTGGGCATATGCCTCCATTTGAGCTTGGTTAGGTCATAGGTACATGTGGAAACAAGGATCATCCCATATGATCTCAAGTTTCTCTCCGGTTCAACTCCGCGGGAGTTCCCCCCTATACATGCAGATCTGCCTAAGTGTAGGAACCCCCGTCCGAGAAGCCGGACACACACAGGGGGGTAGCCTTGGATATAAAACCATCTCAAATCACTTTTGTGCATTCCATGTGGACACACACAAGTTTTGGGGCCATTCCCTAGATCCGATGCTCGATTTCCGACGAAACCCTAGTTCTGTTGACCGCGCGGTCTACCCCTTTGACTGCATCCCATCGGGGTCCCCGGTGGGCATATGCCTCCATTTGAGCTTGGTTAGGTCATAGGTACATGTGGAAACAAGGATCATCCCATATGATCTCAAGTTTCTCTCCGGTTCAACCTCAGGGAGTTCCCCCTATACATGCGAATCGCCTAAGTGTAGTAACCCCCTGTCCGAGAAGCCGGACACACACTGGGGTAGCCTTGGATATAAAACCATCTCAAATCACTTTTGTGCATTCCATGTGGACACACACAAGTTTTGGGGCCATTCCCTTGATCGGATGCTCGATTTCCGATGAAACCCTAGTTACGTTGACCGCGCGGTCTACCCCTTTGACTGCATCCCATCGGGTGTCCCCCGGTGGGCATATGCCTCCATTTGAGCTTGGTTAGGTCATAGGTACATGTGGAAACAAGGATCATCACATATGATCCCAAGTTTCTCTCCGGTTCAACTCCGAGGGAGTTCCCCCCTATACATGCAGAATCTGCCTAAGTGTAGTAACCCCCTGTCCGAGAAGCCGGACACACCTGGGGGGGTAGCCTTGGATATAAAACCATCTCAAATCACTTTTGTGCATTCCATGTGGACACACACAAGTTTTGGGGCCATTCCCTTGATCGGATGCTCGATTTCCGATGAAACCCTAGTTCTGTTGACCGCGCGGTCTACCCCTTTGACTGCATCCCATCGGGGGTCCCCCGGTGGGCATATGCCTCCATTTGAGCTTGGTTAGGTCATAGGTACATGTGGAAACAAGGATCATCCCATATGATCTCAAGTTTCTCTCCGGTTCAACTCCGAGGGAGTTCCCCCCTATACATGCAGAATCTGCCTAAGTGTAGGAACCCCCTGTCCGAGAAGCCGGACACACCTGGGGGGGTAGCCTTGGATATAGAACCATCTCAAATCACTTTTGTGCATTCCATGTGGACACACACAAGTTTTGGGGCCATTCCCTAGATCCGATGCTCGATTTCCGATGAAACCCTAGTTCTGTTGACCGCGCGGTCTACCCCTTTGACTGCATCCCATCGGGGGTCCCCCGGTGGGCATATGCCTCCATTTGAGCTTGGTTAGGTCATAGGTACATTTGGAAACAAGGATCATCACATATGATCCCAAGTTTCTCTCCGGTTCAACTCCGAGGGAGTTCCCCCCTATACATGCAGAATCTGCCTAAGTGTAGTAACCCCTGTCCGAGAAGCCGGACACACCTGGGGGGGTAGCCTTGGATATAAAACCATCTCAAATCACTTTTGTGCATTCCATGTGGACACACACAAGTTTTGGGGCCATTCCCTTGATCGAATGCTCGATTTCCGATGAAACCCTAGTTCTGTTGACCGCGCGGTCTACCCCTTTGACTGCATCCCATCGGGGGTCCCCCGGTGGGCATATGCATCCATTTGAGCTTGGTTAGGTCATAGGTACATGTGGAAACAAGGATCATCCCATATGATCTCAAGTTTCTCTCCGGTTCAACTCCGAGGGAGTTCCCCCCTATACATGCAGAATCTGCCTAAGTGTAGGAACCCCCTGTCCGAGAAGCCGGACACACCTGGGGGGGTAGCCTTGGATATAGAACCATCTCAAATCACTTTTGTGCATTCCATGTGGACACACACAAGTTTTGGGACCATTCCCTAGATCCGATGCTCGATTTCCGACGAAACCCTAGTTCTGTTGACCGCGCGGTCTACCCCTTTGACTGCATCCCATCGGGGGTCCCCCGGTGGGCATATGCCTCCATTTGAGCTTGGTTAGGTCATAGGTACATGTGGAAACAAGGATCATCACATATGATCTCAAGTTTCTCTCCGGTTCAACTCCGAGGGAGTTCCCCCCTATACATGACGAATCAGCCTAAGTGTAGTAACCCCCGTCCGAGAAGCCGGACACACACAGGGGGTAGCCTTGGATATAAAACCATCTCAAATCACTTTTGTGCATTCCATGTGGACACACACAAGTTTTGGGGCCATTCCCTAGATCCGATGCTCGATTTCCGATGAAACCCTAGTTCTGTTGACCGCGCGGTCTACCCCTTTGATCGCATCCCATCTGGGGTCCCCGGTGGGCATATGCCTCCATTTGAGCTTGGTTAGGTCATAGGTACATTTGGAAACAAGGATCATCACATATGATCCCAAGTTTCTCTCCGGTTCAACTCCGAGGGAGTTCCCCCCTATACATGCAGAATCTGCCTAAGTGTAGTAACCCCCTGTCCGAGAAGCCGGACACACCTGGGGGGGTAGCCTTGGATATAAAACCATCTCAAATCACTTTTGTGCATTCCATGTGGACACACACAAGTTTTGGGGCCATTCCCTTGATCGGATGCTCGATTTCCGATGAAACCCTAGTTCTGTTGACCGCGCGGTCTACCCCTTTGACTGCATCCCATCGGGGGTCCCCCGGTGGGCATATGCCTCCATTTGAGCTTGGTTAGGTCATAGGTACATGTGGAAACAAGGATCATCCCATATGATCTCAAGTTTCTCTCCGGTTCAACTCCGAGGGAGTTCCCCCCTATACATGCAGAATCTGCCTAAGTGTAGGAACCCCCTGTCCGAGAAGCCGGACACACACAGGGGGGTAGCCTTGGATATAAAACCATCTCAAATCACTTTTGTGCATTCCATGTGGACACACACAAGTTTTGGGGCCATTCCCTTGATCGGATGCTCGATTTCCGATGAAACCCTAGTTCTGTTGACCGCGCGGTCTACCCCTTTGACTGCATCCCATCGGGGCTCCCCCGGTGGGCATATGCCTCCATTTGAGCTTGGTTAGGTCATAGGTACATGTGGAAACAAGGATCATCCCATATGATCTCAAGTTTCTCTCCGGTTCAACTCCGAGGGAGTTCCCCCCTATACATGCAGAATCTGCCTAAGTGTAGGAACCCCCTGTCCGAGAAGCCGGACACACCTGGGGGGGTAGCCTTGGATATAAAACCATCTCAAATCACTTTTGTGCATTCCATGTGGACACACACAAGTTTTGGGGCCATTCCCTAGATCCGATGCTCGATTTCCGACGAAACCCTAGTTCTGTTGACCGCGCGGTCTACCCCTTTGACTGCATCCCATCGGGGTCCCCCGGTGGGCATATGCCTCCATTTGAGCTTGGTTAGGTCATAGGTACATGTGGAAACAAGGATCATCCCATATGATCTCAAGTTTCTCTCCGGTTCAACTCGAGGAGTTCCCCCTATACATGCGAGATCCGCCTAAGTGTAGGAACCCCCTGTCCGAGAAGCCGGACACACCTGGGGGGGTAGCCTTGGATATAGAACCATCTCAAATCACTTTTGTGCATTCCATGTGGACACACACAAGTTTTGGGGCCATTCCCTAGATCCGATGCTCGATTTCCGATGAAACCCTAGTTCTGTTGACCGCGCGGTCTACCCCTTTGATCGCATCCCATCGGGGTCCCCGGTGGGCATATGCCTCCATTTGAGCTTGGTTAGGTCATAGGTACATTTGGAAACAAGGATCATCACATATGATCCCAAGTTTCTCTCCGGTTCAACTCCGAGGAGTTCCCCCTATACATGCAGAATCTGCCTAAGTGTAGTAACCCCCTGTCCGAGAAGCCGGACACACCTGGGGGGGTAGCCTTGGATATAAAACCATCTCAAATCACTTTTGTGCATTCCATGTGGACACACACAAGTTTTGGGGCCATTCCCTTGATCGAATGCTCGATTTCCGATGAAACCCTAGTTCTATTGACCGCGCGGTCTACCCCTTTGACTGCATCCCATCGGGGGTCCCCCGGTGGGCATATGCCTCCATTTGAGCTTGGTTAGGTCATAGGTACATGTGGAAACAAGGATCATCCCATATGATCTCAAGTTTCTCTCCGGTTCAACTCCGAGGGAGTTCCCCCCTATACATGCAGAATCTGCCTAAGTGTAGGAACCCCCGTCCGAGAAGCCGGACACACACAGGGGGTAGCCTTGGATATAGAACCATATCAAATCACTTTTGTGCATTCCATGTGGACACACACAAGTTTTGGGACCATTCCCTAGATCCGATGCTCAATTTCCGATGAAACCCTAGTTCTCTTCACCGCGCGGTCTACCCCTTTGATCGCATCCCATCGGGGGTCCCCGGTGGGCATATGCCTCCATTTGAGCTTGGTTAGGTCATAGGTACATGTGGAAACAAGGATCATCACATATGATCTCAAGTTTCTCTCCGGTTCAACTCCAGGGAGTTCCCCCTATACATGCGAGAATGCGCCTAAGTGTAGTAACCCCCTGTCCGAGAAGCCGGACACACCTGGGGGGGTAGCCTTGGATATAAAACCATCTCAAATCACTTTTGTGCATTCCATGTGGACACACACAAGTTTTGGGGCCATTCCCTAGATCCGATGCTCGATTTCCGATGAAACCCTAGTTCTGTTGACCGCGCGGTCTACCCCTTTGACTGCATCCCATCGGGGTCCCCGGTGGGCATATGCCTCCATTTGAGCTTGGTTAGGTCATAGGTACATTTGGAAACAAGGATCATCACATATGATCCCAAGTTTCTCTCCGGTTCAACTCCGAGGAGTTCCCCTATACATGCAGAATCTGCCTAAGTGTAGTAACCCCCTGTCCGAGAAGCCGGACACACCTGGGGGGGAAGCCTTGGATATAAAACCATCTCAAATCACTTTTGTGCATTCCATGTGGACACACACAAGTTTTGGGGCCATTCCCTTGATCGGATGCTCAATTTCCGATGAAACCCTAGTTCTCTTCACCGCGCGGTCTACCCCTTTGACTGCATCCCATCGGGGGTCCCCCGGTGGGCATATGCCTCCATTTGAGCTTGGTTAGGTCATAGGTACATGTGGAAACAAGGATCATCCTATATGATCTCAAGTTTCTCTCCGGTTCAACTCCGAGGGAGTTCCCCCCTATACATGCAGAATCTGCCTAAGTGTAGGAACCCCCTGTCCGAGAAGCCGGACACACACAGGGGGTAGCCTTGGATATAGAACCATCTCAAATCACTTTTGTGCATTCCATGTGGACACACACAAGTTTTGGGACCATTCCCTAGATCCGATGCTCGATTTCCGACGAAACCCTAGTTCTGTTGACCGCGCGGTCTACCCCTTTGACTGCATCCCATCGGGGGTCCCCCGGTGGGCATATGCCTCCATTTGAGCTTGGTTAGGTCATAGGTACATGTGGAAACAAGGATCATCACATATGATCTCAAGTTTCTCTCCGGTTCAACTTCGAGGGAGTTCCCCCCTATACATGCAGAATCTGCCTAAGTGTAGTAACCCCCTGTCCGAGAAGCCGGACACACCTGGGGGGGTAGCCTTGGATATAAAACCATCTCAAATCACTTTTGTGCATTCCATGTGGACACACACAAGTTTTGGGGCCATTCCCTAGATCCGATGCTCGATTTCCGATGAAACCCTAGTTCTGTTGACCGCGCGGTCTACCCCTTTGACTGCATCCCATCGGGGGTCCCCCGGTGGGCATATGCCTCCATTTGAGCTTGGTTAGGCCATAGGTACATTTGGAAACAAGGATCATCACATATGATCCCAAATTTCTCTCCGGTTCAACTCCGAGGGAGTTCCCCCCTATACATGCAGAATCTGCCTAAGTGTAGGAACTCCCTGTCCGAGAAGCCGGACACACCTGGGGGGTAGACTTGGATATAAAACCATCTCAAATCACTTTTGTGCATGCCATGTGGGCACACACAAGTTTTCCAGCGATTCCGACGCTCCGGTGGTCTGTAAGTTGGAAAACCCTAGGGCGGGGACCCCACACATCTACCCCTATAGCTTTCTCCGTGCGAGGGTTTACCAGTGGACTTTTTTATTTAGTTTGCTTTGTTTAGGACATATGTACATGGAAACGATAGGTTGGGCATACTTTACCATAAAATAGGCTCCGTTCGAGCCATGGCGGGGGTTTCCACATACAGATCCTGGATTTTACCAAGTGGTAGCCCATTATGCGGAAATCGTCAACGCCGGGTACATCCAAGGTTAGCCAAACCTTACATCACACTTGTACATGTATGTTAGGGGCAGAAGCAAGTTTTCCAACAATTCTGACGCTCCGGTGATCTGTTTCTTGGGAAACCCTAGGGCGGGACCCCTAGGGTTAGGGTTTTACCAAGTGATCTGTTAGGGTTATAGTTAGGGTTAGCAATGTATGTGGAAACCCTAGGGTTAGGGTTAGAGTTAGGGTTAGGTTAGGGTTAGAGTTAGCAATGTATGTGGAAACCCTAGGGTTAGGGTTAGGGCTAGAGTTAGGGTTAGGGTTAGAGTTAGCAATGTATGTGGAAACCCTAGGGTTAGGGTTAGGGCTAGAGTTAGGGTTAGGGTTAGGGTTAGAGTTAGGGTTAGAGTTAGGGTTAGAGTTAGGGTTAGGGTTAGGGTTAGGGTTAGAGTTAGGGTTAGGGAAACCGTAGGGCGGGGACCCCGCGGATCTACCCATATGTACATCGATAGCAAATGTTGGGCCTAGTGGCTCCGGTTGACCCGTCTGCGAAGAGCGTCACCCGTGGGACCTACATATGCCATCTACGAATTCTTAAAAAATAGAACCATTTTTTACATAATGCATACTAGTAAATAAATAATAGAAACATAATATAAAGTAATATGAGAGAGAGAAAAAAGAAAAAAATAAAAAAAAAATCTATATGCCGAGGGTGGCCGTCGGCATAGGGTGGCCATGCCCTATGCCGAGGGTAGCCCTCGGCGTCTGTCTGACGCCGTGAGAGGGCGGTGACGGTGCGGGCGCGAGGGGAGGTGATGGAGACCTCTACGCCGAGGGCCAGGTAGACGCCGACGGCGGCCCTCGGCGTAGGAGCCTATACGCCGACGGTACCTAGACGCCGACGGTCGGCTTCCGGCGCTGCCCTGGCGAGGCCGTACGCCGACGGCCCCGATAAAATGCCCTCGGCGTAGGGTTTGGCCGTCGGCGTCTAGGCCCATTCCTGTAGTGCTAGTCGACCTCATGATGTTCTTGCTGATGTAATAAATGGTTATATTTCTGTAGCCTTAAAAAACAGTCAAAATAGTGCAGTGCTTTGTTTTCTTTAAATCCTCAAATTAACATGAAAAGTGAATATCTCTAATACAAACCATTTCAGAGAAAACAACTGTGTGGCCAAATATGTTTGGAGGCAACTGTGTTAGTAAAGGTAGGCTAAACTCAGGAATCAAAAACTTATAGAGCTTTCACAATCATATATCAGCGCCGGAACAGTAAACATGCAATTCATCCTATTAAGTAATAACCGTATACGCTGGAATGATTCTGACCGATCACAGAAAATACACTACAAAATACGTCGATATTCTTATTTTCCCGTAGGGAACAAAGTTCCAAAGAAATGCATTTATTTTGACTGGACAGATGTATATTCAGGCATTCAGATTTGAAGGCTCCAAACAGGATCTACATTTGTAGGAGTAAATGTGATTATCAAAGTATTTTACCTGCCTCTTTATTTCTACAAATGGCATGTTATTGTCCTAAAACAGACATGATCTTTTTCTGCTTCTGAAATACCTGCGTCAAAAAAGGATCAAAGAGAGAGCACAACTGTGATCGTGCATGTAGATTAGACAAAATCATTTGAATCGCGAACTTCTTTTCTCGCGAAGAGATGCAGTTTCCAAAGATATAGTGGATTGCATTTTATGTTGACTGGGCAGAGCCATGTTCGTGCATGTAAGGTAAACAATATCTTTTGAATCCAGCGCATATTCACACATGTAAATGCAGTTACCAAAGATATACTGGATGGTGTTTTGGAGTTCTAAACTACACATGCATACACGAGCCTGAATATATATTACTCTTCTCAGAACACTATTCTAAACAGGCAAGGATGCTGGCTAAGCATGCTGATTAAATAAAGCTCTAAAACAAAGGAGCACTCCCATAAGTAAAAAAAAGGCACTACGATCCAATTTTACTGAATCTAGCATCTAAATTATTACTATAAAACATGAAGAATTGGAAGAAAAGATCGCATGCCGCTCAAGGGATCTACCGGCTCAAGATCGGAGGCAGGGCAGCAATGGTGTATGGATCGATGTTGCTGATCTGGAAAGTCGTTGTAGTGTCCCGCACCTATGCCACCGTCTGATTTGTGACTTGGTTGTTGCTAGACTATCAACGATCTTGGGCAGTTGTGCTTCCGCTGTGTTGCATGTTTCCAACCTGTCCGCCCAGCAACAATTGGAACATCAGCCAAACGGAACCTAAATCTAATTTCATAGCAATGACCAACCAATGCAAATAAACTCAACATAGCTCACTTACCACAGGAGGAATATGTGTTCTCCAACACAAATCCATCAAAATATTTACATCAAAGAGAATTAGGAAGTATAAGAAACTAGCTAGGCTCAATTCGACAAGAACCATGAAGAGACGAAATTTTTTAGTCAGGCATAATGATTGGGCTACATGAAAAAGTTCACCACTATGTATCCTGTTGCAATAATCAAAACCGAAATGGCATACTTTGCGTAAGAGTAAAGAATTTTGCAGTTCAAAGTTGCTTAAAATTTTAGGCCAATAATTAAGTATCTTTAGGTATACTGGACACCTGCAAATGTTTCTAGGAATCCTTGACCTCATACATATAGCTTTGCAAGTGAACTGCTGGAGAAGGATACACAAATTACTGAAATGAAAGAAATGTTGGTACCAGTTACTTCTGAAATTTTGAATGCTTTGGTGAGAGTATTAGCTCGGTAAGTCTCAAGGTACTCTAAATTATAGCAACCCTCAAGCTTTTTCTGAATCAATAATCACCACAAATAGGAACTTAAATCTTGGGTAGACCAAATCATGCCAATTTGCACGCGCAGTCCATTAGAAAAAAACATTCAGATTCATCTATCATACACCGTTGAGAGGAGCGGGGATTGCGGAGGCGATCTGAGTGGCGATTTCGCCACTCCGTCGCCGGCGAGAGAGGGGTCGTCGGAATGGCTAGGGGGAAGCCGCTTCTGGGTACTCCAAGCTTCCGACGATGAGGAGGAAGACGGCGGTGTGGAGCTATCATCCCCAAGACGCGCAAACGCCGACAAGTCGATCGCATATCTGTGTCGTACACCATCGCCGGTGGATGGCATCGACATGGTTGACGAGTCGCAAGACCTCGCGCGGCGGGCTATCAAACGGCTTCGGAAGCACGACGCACAGAGGATGGCGACCAAGACTACGATGATGTTTGCGTCTCTGGAAGGTATGTCTTTATCTTCTCCGGTGCCGTTGGGCACAGCCAAATTCAAAAGCTCGACACGGCCGGTATTGGAACCATCAGTTTTCAAGGATGATGGTGATGGTGATGGTGGTTGGACAGTGGTTCGCCGGCGGCATCGGCCGTCGGTGATCACGGGGAAGATCCAGATTTCAAATAATGCTCATAATTCAAAAATCGCGGATTTGCCTGGTATGGGCCTAGCTCGATTGCGGGCTAGCCCATCCAAGCACCCGGCTGTTTGGAATCCTTCGGTTGCGAGGAATCGCTTTTCGTATCGGTCTCGATCGGACGGAGATCTTGCGCCACGACAAGCCAGGGTAGGGAATTTTGTCGCGGGGCATGCGTTCAGGAAACTTTTAGGGTTTTCCTGGCGCAAAAAGCAGCCGGGTGAACCTGTCTGGCGGCGGCACGACCTCCCGTCGATGATGAATGGCGACGGTGGTCGTGGAGGTTTCAATTCTAGCCGGGGAAGTTTCAACGCCGGTCGTGGAGGGTTCCAAGGCCGCACCGGGTACCAGGGTCGAGGTTACCAAGGTAGAGGTGGGTTCCAAGGTCGCCATGGTTTCCAAGGGCGCGGCAATGCGGCTCCTCGAGGCCGGCATGGGGCTGGTCGTGGTGGCCACCATTCCTATCAAGGTACATCTGATCTTTCTGGTATGGGCAGCGGATCAAATTTCGTGCAAGGAGAGAGTAGCAGTATGGGGGCGATGAATAATGATAATCAGCGCCAGCCTTGGGCGGGAAATTTTCGGCGAAACAATGGTTTCTCCTCTGGGAACAATGGAGGTTTTGCTGGGCATCAACAGAGATGGCAGGGGGATCGTGGCTACCAGTATCGTCCTCGCGAGCAACCAAGGACTGGTATTGATGCCGATTTGCTTCAGCAGACGGTGCAGGCCGTGGTAGCGGCGGTCACGGTAGCAACAAAAGCTAATGAACCATCTCAAGGTGCATCTCCATCAGTACCTTTGACAGGGGGTTTAGGGCTGCATGCAATGACACCGGTTGCGGTGCCAAACGCAGCGACGCAAGTAACACAGGTGACAAAGGAGACTCAGGGGACAGCAGCCACATCAAATGATGCTGAAGGACAAGGCCTCCAGAAGAAGAAGAAGGAGGATAAGTCAGGATGTTTCCGTTGTAAGCAACCGAGACATCTTATTGACGATTGTACTGCTCCTTTTTGTGATCTTTGCGAGTCTGTCCACCACGCAACCAATGCTTGTCACCTTCTTCAATCCCCTAAGCCTACAGCAATTCTCCATGGCTATGCAAATGAGGGTTTGATGTTTTTTGAGCTTGCTTGTGGTGCTTTCAAAGCTAAGGTGGAGAATCCAAGATTAGCTAAAATTACTATTGAGGGAGATGCTATGACTATCCCAGAGTTAATTGAGCAACTCAAGAAGATTGTTCCTTCTGACAAGTTCAACTCGGAGGTCTTTCATTTCAAGGAGAATGTGTATAGAGTTAAGCTACCAAGTAAGCAAGAAGTTCAACGTCTTAAAAACCTTCGTACCTATATTTGTAATGATAGGGAATCATGCTTAGTGTTTGATGTTTGGTCTTCATTGGAAGAGCCAATGTATTCGTTGCCAGAAGTGTGGGTGCGTGTCTCTGGTTTGCCTAGTGATATTATAACTGACTATTTGTCCTTATGGAGTGTGGGCACTCTTTTTGGCAAGACTCTAGATGTGAACATGGCGTATACCAGGAAAAATAAGGTACTAAGGACAAAAATTGGATGTTTGGATAGTCGTCTTATTCCTAAGGATAGTGATATGTTCATTAGAAGGGGCTTCTTTAAGCTATTTTTTGAGGTGGAGGAAGAGAATGGGAACCAAGAGGTTGATATGGTTGAGGCCAATGATGGTGGAGATGGAAATGATGATGCTACTAATGTAGATCAAAACAAAGAAGGGGGAAATGACATGGATATGGACCCAAAAGGGCAAAAGGAGACAAATGATGTAAATAATGGAGTACAAGATGGTGCTTCGATTAATGATGGAGTCCAAGGGATGAAGTTGGCTCAAACTGAAATTAATATTGGGACTATTACAGTACCTATTTCCCCTTCATGGTAAATTTTGGAGTCACAATATGCTTTTTTCACATTTTTCCTCCCCTGTCCATTCTCGGCTAAAAGACAATTCTGGTGCTGATTCTCATGCTGTTTCTGTGTCAGGACTATCCGTTTGGGGATTGCCCCAGGTTTTTTCGGGATCGGCGCTGAGAACTGCCAGTGCTGCGCTCGGTGCAGTGCAGTAGATGCCCTCGGGTCCCGTGCTGACTGGCGTTGGCTAGCAGGCTGCCGCATCGGTGTTTGCCACGGGTGCGTGCACTGAGCGCGATGCTGACACGGAGGGATCCGCTGTGGTCGAGGAGACCCCGGTGGGTGTGGACGGGAAGAGGTCATCGGCGCAGAAGATCAGACAGCAGGAGCTGTCACAACCCCTGTCGCCACAGCAGGCTGCAGCTGGACTGACGGGGCGTCTGGGATCTTCTACGCCGGTGAACGGTGTGCTGAGGGCGAACGCGGCGTCCTGGCCACAGAAGATCATGACGCGGGACCGGGTGATTGCTGCTGATCATTGGCCGAAGGGCGGCCAATCATTGGGGGATCACGACGCTGTGGTTCAAGGATCTTTTGCGCCCTGATCGCGTGTAGCTCATGGTACGGATCGCTTTTCCCATTTTTCGCATGTTTGTTTTAATTCGGACATGGATGAGAATGTGTTTTTGATGGCGGGAGGAAATCTTTTTCATACAGGGAATTCTAGAAATTCTTTTTCAACAAATGTGGTTGGTTTGGCAAAACAGAATGAGATTGAAGAGGTTATGGCACATCAAGGAGAAGAGAAAAACAATGGTGATGATCAGCATAGGGTGGGGATTGCCTCGTCTCAAGCTATTGGTACTTTCTCTACTCCCATTACAAATGAATTACACTCTTCGGTTACTTGTAATCTTATTGAATGTTCACCTGACAATATGCCAGTTAATCATACTGTTGAAGAGGTTATTGCTTTTGGTGGTATTCCAAAGCCATCATCTGGAGTGAGGTCCAGTACTAGGCTGGGAAACCAGATGGATGGGGATATGCCACAAATGGACAAAGCTATGAAGAGGGCTCAATTGAGGGATGATACTCTGGTTGCAGGTAAGCCCTCAGTTCCGAAACTTTCTATTGTTAATATTCCAGATTCTGAGGTTATGCATAGAGCAGAGTCTTTAGGAGTGTCTTTGGGGAAAAATGAAATGGAGGTCCTAAGATCTATTAAAGGAATTAAGACGGTAGAGGAAAAACGCATCTTAACTTTTTTGCAAAAAAATGTGGACGAGAATTTGGATAAGGATGAGGGACCATCCACTCTTGTTATGTCAAAAGTATCTAATCTTTGTGAGGATTTAGTCGATGACGAGAGTTTTCCGCTGGAATTAGATGATCAGTTGGAACATCTAAAAAAGTATATAAAAGGGAAAAAAACTAGACAAAGAAAAACATACGATTCTAGTAATATTCGCAGAAGCACTAGGAGAAGGATTAAAAAAACAATTTTCTTAATGCAAAATTTAAAAGGCATTAATTGGAATTCAGGGGGTTTTGGAGATACTGCAAAGCATTTGTTTGTTCAAGAGGCCATTAGGGAACATAAGTTAGATTTTCTAGCCTTGTTGGAGACTGGGAGATCAAACTTCTCTATAACCTTTCTTAATAAACTTGCGGCGGGATACAACTTCTCTTGGTTTTGTTTACCTCCTCATGGTAGGTCTGGGGGTATTCTAGTGGTAATAAACTCAGATACCTTACAGGTGATAAAGGTGACTACTGGGGATTTTTGTGTCAAATTTCATTTAAAATGCAAAAGAGATGGTTTTGAATGGATTTTAGTGCCGGTTTATGGGGCTGCCCAAGACGTGCACAAAGGAGATTTTTTAGCAGAATTAGTAACAACTTGTGAATCTGAAACATTACCTATGTTGGTAGGTGGTGATTTCAATATTATTCGGAAAATGGAAGAAAAGAATAATGATAATTTTAAAGCTAGATGGGCCTTTGTGTTTAATGCAATTATTGAACATCTCAACTTAAGAGAAATTGCTCTTTCGGGGAGACAATATACGTGGGCGAGTCGTAGAGATGAACCTACTTATGAGAAATTAGATAGAGTTCTAGCATCCATCTCTTGGGAACAGAAATTTCCTTTAGTGACTGTTCGTGCATTAACAAGGGCAGAGTCGGATCATACACCAATTCTTATTGACTCAGGGGTTAAAGCTCACCTGGGTAACATCTCGAAATTTTCCTTTGAGTTACATCGGCTGAAACAAGAAGGTTTTTTTGAGATGATACAAAAGGAATGGGGGTTGGTGACCGTTGGGTCTAATCCGATTGATGTTTGGCTAAATAAATTAAGACACATTAGGAGGTACCTCAAAGGTTGGGCAAAAAATCAGAGTGGGAAATACAAAAAGGAGAAAGAGAGACTAATAGGTATTATAGATCATCTTGATATTAAAGCGGAAATTAATCCTTTGGATCCGCATGAAAGAGAAGAACTAAGAAAAGCAAATGAAGGTTTGAGTAAGTTAAGAAGGGAGGAAGAATCTAAATGGGCTCAACACGCTAAAGTTAAGCATATCCAAGAAGGGGGAAATAATACAAGGTATTTCCATTTGATTGCAAATGGTAAACATCGGAAAAAGAAAATCTTTCGGTTAGAGCAACAAGAAGGAACAATTGTAGGAGAAGATAACCTTAAGGTTTATATCACTGAATTTTATAAAAAATTATTTGGACCACCGGAATCAATAAACATTTCGTTATTAGAAGAAGAGGTGCATGATATTCCGCAGATTTCAGCTCATGAGAATGATATTCTAACAAATCCTTTTACTGAAGAGGAGGTGTTTGAGGCGATATCTCAGATGGAACATAATAAAGCACCAGGTCCGGATGGTTTTCCGGTGGAATTTTATCAAAAGTTTTGGGAAATAATTAAGACAGATCTAATGGCACTTTTTAATGAATTGAGTACATGAGAGTTGTCTCTTTACAAACTCAATTTTGGGGTGATTACTTTATTACCCAAGAAAGAGGATGCGATACAAATCCAACAATATAGACCTATTTGCCTACTAAATGTGTGTTTTAAAGTTTTTACTAAAGTAGGAACAAATAGAATAACGGGGATTGCCCCAAAGGTGATTAAACCAACGCAGACTGCTTTTATGCCATGAAGAAATATTTTAGAAGGAGTTGTAATTCTTCACGAAACGATTCATGAATTACATACTAAAAAGTTGGATGGGGTTTTGTTTAAAATTGATTTTGAGAAAGCATATGATAAAGTTAAATGGTCTTTCTTACAACAAACCTTGAGGATGAAGGGTTTTGCTACAGAATGGTGTAGCTTAATTCAGAATTTTGTCCAAGGTGGGAGTGTGGGAGTAAAGGTAAATGATGACATTGGTCATTACTTTCAAACAAAAAAGGGATTGCGGCAAGGGGACCCTTTGTCCCCAATGTTATTCAACATTGTTGTAGACATGCTTGCTATCTTAATTGAACGAGCAAAGAATGATGGTCAAATTGGAGGGCTTATTCCTCATCTTGTTGAGGGGGGTCTCTCTATTCTACAATATGCCGACGATACAATCCTTTTTTTGGAACATGACCTACTAAAAGCTGTAAACATGAAGTTAATATTATGCATTTTTGAAGAACTGTCGGGTCTAAAAATTAACTTCCACAAAAGTGAGCTTTTCTGTTTTGGAAAGGCAAAGGATGAAGAGGAGCAATATAAACAGATTTTCGGATGTGATGCTGGATCTCTCCCATTTAGATATTTGGGTATTCCAATCCATTACAGAAAACTCAGGAATTCTGATTGGTATCCAGTTGAAACACGGTTTGAAAGCAAGTTGTGATGCTGGAAAGGAAAACTATTAACTTATGGGGATCAGTTGGTGTTAATTAATTTAGTTTTAACCAGTCTGCCTATGTTCATGTTATCCTTTCTTCAGATGCCTGTTGGGGTAAGGAAAAGATTGGATTTCTATAGATCTAGGTTTTTCTGGCAATTTGATGAAAATAAGAAAAAAATATAGGCTCACTAAATGGAATATTGTCTGTCGGCCTAAAGATCAAGGTGGTTTAGGTATTGAGGTACTCGAACTTAAAAACAAGGGATTTCTATTTTCGTGCCCTCGGTTCCTTAGTTGTGCTCAGTTTTCCCCAGCCCCTTAGTTTTTCCTCACTTTTCCCCAAGTCCTTGTTTGAAACCCGCAGAAGCAGCTCAGACGGCAGGATTCCCGTTAAGTTGACCGTTCCGTGCCTGTCTTTGACGTGTGGGGCCGCGTCGTGTGGGCCCTCGTCGCGTGGAGCTGGTAGAAAGGGACCGCGTGGGACAAGACGAGATAGCGTTTGGTTGCACGTGAGCAGGAGCTCAGTTTTGTCTCTCTCGGCCCAAATTGGCATTTTCCCTTTTAAGAGCACCTTTTCCCCTCTTTCTCTCTCTGTCTTTTTCACCAAATTAGTATCAAATCTAGAGAAGCTTCTCTATTTCTGCCTTTTGACCCTCGTTTTTTGCCCAATATGGCAGCAAATCTAGTATATGATAAATTCACAGCAGCATAATCAGAAAACGTATAATACATAAACTGCATACAGCAGCCAAAAGCAGCCAATAACATTGTTAATGTTCACGACAAACTAAGATGAAAAAAAATACAAGACGCACGCAATGTATGGCCAGCTAGAAGATTCCTCATTGCTCATATATTTCTTTGTCGTCCCATCCGTGCATTATCCCAAGGAAATATTCATTGAACTCCTTCCGTCTGCAGTATGCGGCCAATACATCCTCCAGACGGTATGGCCTGTGTTCATTTCTCAGACCGTAGTTTCCCATTCTATTCACATATCGTGGCCACTCATCCCAGGCCTTTGTATCATGAATGTACTCTCTGATATAACCCAAATCGGCGTAGTAGATGCAGCCAGGTAGAAGTGTCGGGTGCACTGTGGTGTCGATGGAGATACACCGGATATAATGCACGAAGAAGGCATGACTGCCAATGTTACTGACCGGATGGAGAGAGCGGCTCTGAGTGTCCACACGGTACACCAATGGTTGGTCCTCCAAAAGCATGTTGTCCAACAACACAAGCAGCAGATCACCATCCGACTTCACAAGATAGAACTTGTCATTTCCAAGTTGTGGAAATGAAATTAGTGTCTCCATCTTGACAGTGCTCGCACGCTGCTGCAACTGTACATTGGTGCACACTATTCTTCCGGACTCAAAATTATCCACAGCTATTGCATACAGTTCACCATTGAACGGGGTAATGCAACGCAAACTATGGTTCTCCATCGAAAAACTACCATCTCCCCAATCTTCATATATATCCTTAGTTGGAGTGCTCTCATCGACCCAACTAATTTCGTTCGGATAATGTGAGCAAACTAAGACCATAGTCGGGGATTTGAAGATCCTTTGGTCAAGAAGGTACGTCCGCGTTCCCACATATATGATGCATGTGATTAATTATGGGGGCTACATGTATTTCGCCCTCCGTTTCGTTTCCAGACTATGTTACTATTGCATAATATCAGTGGCGGAGCTAATAACTAATAACCATGGTGCCAACACATATGGTGAAAATTTGCTATTTTGCAAATAAAACAAAAATTACCACCCTGCAGGTTGCACTTGCATCTGATCTGCCAGTGCATAATACCAGACACTATGATAGCCATAGACATCTTGCATGAAAATTCCACCTAAATTTTTCCATGAAAGAATTAGGCAATAAATGGACTCTATTAATATTACATGTACTACTACTCGGACGACGAAGATACTGACGATCAAAGCGACGACGACGTGAAGCCATGCATCCATCCCCTTTAGATAAGGGAATTATGACCAAGAATATATATGTAGCTTCATATGCATCGATTTAGAGATCTAGCTATATATTATGCATTTAAAAAATTATATCGCAATTTCCACCATGATTCGAGCACCACAGCCTCCAAACGATGCCGATATCGGCATGGTCAGAACGGCTATGCTCGCCGCCGCTGCTAGGTCACCGTCGGGAAGCACCATGTTTAGCATAAGATTCACTTTAGATTAAGCTGCGAAAATAGTCACCTGCCATTGGCTGAGGCGGCCCAACAGAGCAGCTCTATATGATATTCTCTAAATAAATAGACGACCCCAGCGGTCATTGGCTGCGGAGGCCCCACAGAGCGGGAATATATAATTTTCTCTAAATAAATAGAAGACCCCACTGGTCATTGGCTGCGGCAGCCCCACAGAGCGGTAATATATGTCTTTTCCTGAAAAATAGACGACCCCACTGGTCATTGGCTGCGGCAGCCACACAGAGCGGTTATATATGTATTTTCTTGAAAAATAGACGACCCCACTGGTCATTGGCTGCGGCAGCCCTATAGAGCGGCCCCATTTGTCATTGGCAACACCGTGTATATAATCAGGAAATAAAACGGCTCACGCGTCAGCGACAAATGGATGGCTACCCGTCAGCACGAGACGGTCAGAGAGGAACTGCCCTCTGTGCAGCCCCACCTCGATCTGTGCAGCCCCACCCGTCAGAACGGTAACGGTAAGGCCTCTGACCTGACGGCAACCCTCCCGTCCGAGGGGTTTCAAACTAGAGGGAGGAGAAAACTGAGGAAAAGTTAAGAGGCTGGGGAAAACTGAGCACAACTAAGGAACCAGGGGCACGAAAATAGAAATCCCTAAAAACAAATGCCTTTTAAGTAAATGGTTGTTTAAGTTGCTCAATGAGGATGGGGTGTGGCAGGATTTATTACACAATAAATATATAAGGCATAAGACATTATCGACAATTCAGCCTAAGCCCACAGATTCTTCTTTTTGGAAGGGTTTAATGCGTGTGAAGGAGGAGTTTTTTAAAAGGAGTTTTTTTAACATTGGTAATGGAATGAATACTCGTTTTTGGGAAGATGTATGGTTAGGCAAAATTCCTCTGGCAGATCAATATCCGTCATTATATAATATTGTACGTCACAAGAATGTAACGGTAGCACATGTGTTAGCCCATACCCCACTGAATATTAGTTTCAGACGGGCTTTGCTGGGAAACAGATGGACTTTACGGTTACAGTTATGCCGAAAACTAATGACGGTAAACTTGAATGATGAACAGGATCGGTTTGTTTGGGAATTGACAACCACTGGAAAATTTACGGTGAAATCTATGTATGAAGATCTAATGAGTGATCATACCCCATATCTGAGAAAATATTTGTGGAAAGTTAAAAATCCTTTGAAAATTCGGATTTTTATGTGGTTCCTTAGTAACAAGGTATTGCTAACTAAAGATAATTTAGCTAAACGGAATTGGAACGGATGTATGAAGTGTGTTTTCTGTGGTGCACAGGAAACCGTTGAACATCATTTCTTTGAATGTCCATTGGCTAAACTTCTTTGGCGGACTGTTAATTTTACTTTTGACCTTCCACCTCCAACCAATGTTACGAATATGTTTGGTAATTGGTTAAATGGAGTAGATAGACAATCTAAAGCTTTCATCCGTGTGGGTGTTTCTGCTTTATGTTGGTCTATTTGGAGGGCTCGAAATGATCTTATCTTTAACAAAAAAAATTCTTTCCACTATTTGCAGGTTATTCACATGATGGTTCACTGGGTTCAGTTATGGACTCTTCTTTCGCCGGAGGGGCTACGGGATGCCATGGTTTCTGGATGCACACGGCTCCTGACGGTCGCTCAGGATATCTTGTGCCAGGCTGGCTGGCGTCATACTAGGAGGCTACAATGATCTAGTGCAAGAATCGGAGCTCAACCCAATGTAGATGATACTCAAATGCAACGGGCTATGGACTCGGCGCAGCGAAAGTCTATGTACAATTTGCCTGGTACGTCGACTCCGAATAAAATCTCTTCGTTATCGCTTACATGCTCTAATATTATTGACAAGGCTAAAACTATGGGGGTGTCATTGGGTAACTCAGCCGAGGTAGAAAATGATTCAGCCAAATTGATCCTTGATAATGAATGTAAGAGGGCCTTGACTTTATTGAAACCAAATGAGAATACCGAGGAAGCACCTATTTGTTTACTAGTTACTAGGGCTTCGAATTTATGTGAAGATTTGAATGATGAGGAGAACCTGTTAGAAGGTGAGTTTTCTATTGAGCAGCCAGCCATAGGGAATTCTAAAAGGATTAGAAAAATGAAGAAGGTCATTGATAAGGCACCTCTTCGTCGAAGTACCCGAACTAAATTTAAAAAATCATACTCTTAAAATGGAGGGGCTAAGAGGTATGTCTTGGAATAGTGAGAGGTTTAGAGATCATGGAAAGCATCTTTTTGTCAAAGAGGCGATTCGGGAGTATAGGTTAGATTTTATCACTCTGTTGGAAACAGGAAGATCTAACTTTTCGAATGCATTCATAGCCAGTTTGTCGGGGGATACAGACTTCGCATGGTTTTGTCTGCCACCAATGGGGCGGTCAGGAGGGATTCTAGTGGGTATTAATACATGCACTCTTCAAATTAAAAAAGTGGACAATGGGGATTTCTGTGTTAAGTTCCATGTCCGCTGTAAACATGATGGTTTTGAATGGATTTTAGTGTCTATCTATGGAGCGGCACAAGATAATCGCAAACCAGAATTTTTGTCTGAACTGGTTAGGATTTGTGATTCTGAGTCTTTACCTTTACTCTTGGCTGGAGATTTTAACATATTGCGTAAACCGGAGGAGAAAAGTAATGATAACTTTAATCCACGATGGCCTTTTATGTTTAATGCAATCATTGAAAATTTAAACTTACGTGAAATCGCTTTATCTGGCCGTCAATACACATGGGCGAATAGGCGAGTTATACCAACTTATGAGAAGTTAGACCGGGTTCTAGCAAGTGTGGAGTGGGAACAAAAATTTCCTCTTGTGTCGGTGAGAGCTTTATCTCGAGCTGGATCTGATCACACTCCACTTCTGATCGATTTAGGTAGTAAGGCTCATCGGGGTAACAATGCACGGTTTTCTTTCGAACTATCTTGGTTTGAACAAGATGGTTTTGATGAGATTGTGGCGAGAGAATGGGCATTTGGTCCTATTGGCAATACACCAATAAAGACTTGGCAAAATAAAATTAGACATTTGAGGAAATTCTTGAGGGGATGGGCCAAAAATATAAGTGGAAAATACAAGAAAGAGAAGGAACGACTGTTGACTTTAATTGATTTTTTAGACATTCAAGCTGAATCTTGTCCTCTAAGTGAGAGGGAGAGGCTTGATTTAAAAAACGCAAATGATCACTTGAATAAACTGAGACGTGAAGAAGAGATCAAATGGGCACAAAGGGCTAAAGTTAAACATTTACAGGAGGGAGGGAACAATACAAAATACTTCCACTTGATTGCAAATGGCAAGCATAGGAAGAAAAAAATATTCCAATTAGAACAAAAAGAAGGGACTATTGTAGGGGATGATAATTTGAAAGTTTACATCACCGAGTATTATAAGAAACTTTTTGGACCTCCTGAAGATAGCAAATTCCAATTGTTGGAAACTCATACTGATGATATTCCACAAATTTCTGAAGAGGAAAATGCCCTCCTAACTGCTGATTTCTCCGAGGAAGAAGTGTTCGAAGCCATATCTCAAATGGAGCATAACAAATCGCCGGGGCCTGATGGGTTTCCCGCGGAGTTTTACCAAAGATTTTGGAACGTTATTAAAAAGGACCTCATGGCTATGTTTAGCCACTTTCAAGCTGGTGGTTTTCCTTTGTTCAAGTTAAATTTTGGGATTATTACTCTGTTACCTAAAAAAGAGAATGCGGTGCAAATTCAACAATATAGGCCTATATGCTTGCTTAATGTTAGTTTTAAAATCTTCACTAAAGTTTCCACTAATCGGGTGTCGATAGTGGCACACAAAGTAGTAAAACCAACTCAGACGGCTTTCATGCCTGGGAGACATATTTTGGAAGGGGTTGTTGTTTTACATGAGACAATTCATGAATTACATCGTAAAAAGATGGATGGGGTTCTTTTTAAAATTGACTTCGAGAAGGCATATGACAAGGTGAAGTGGCCTTTCCTTCAACAAGTTTTGCGGATGAAGGGTTTTAACTCTGTTTGGTGCGATCGAATTAAAAAAATTGTGCAGGGGGGGAGTGTTGGGATTAAGGTTAATGATGACATTGGTCATAATTTCTAAACAAAAAAGGGGCTGAGGCAGGGAGATCCCTTATCCCCAATTCTATTTAATATTGTAGCTGATATGTTAGCCATTTTGATTATGCGGGCTAAGGAAGCTGGCCACGTGGGTAGTCTTGTTCCCCATTTGGTTGAAGGGGGGGGGGGGTGTCGGTTTTACAATATGCCGATGACACTATCATTTTTATGGAGCACGATTTAGAAAAAGCGGTTAATATGAAGCTCATCTTGTGCATATTTGAGCAGTTATCTGGGCTGAAGATAAATTTTCATAAGAGCGAATTATTTTGTTTTGGTAAAGCATCAGAAATGGAACACCAATATAAAGAAATTTTTGGGTGTGCATCTGGTTCCTTGCCTATTAGATATCTTGGTATTCCAATTCATCACCGCGTGCTACGTAATTCTGAATGGAATCCGGTGGAAAATAGATTTGCTACAAAGCTAGGTTGTTGGAGGGGAAAGATGCTATCATATGGAGATCGCCTAACCCTTATCAATTCAGTTCTTACTAGTTTGCCTATGTTTATGCTATCTTTTTTTGGAGATTCCGATAGGAGTGAGAAAGAGACTTGATTATTATCGATCTCGCTTCTTTTGGCAATCCGATGAACATAAGAAGAAATATAGATTGTCTCGTTGGAACATAATTTGTAGACCGAAGGATCAAGGTGGTTTAGGTATTGAAGTTCTTGATCTAAAAAATAAATGTCTGCTCAGCAAATGGCTCTTCAAATTACTAAATGAGGAGGGAGTGGCAACAATTGTTACATAATAAGTATCTCAAACATAAGACTTTAGCCCAGGTTGAGGAGAAACCCACTGATTCTCCATTTTGGAAGGGCTTAATGCGGGTTAAATCTGATTTTTTCAAGAGGGGCAAATTCAAAATAGGCGATGGGTCGAGGACTAGGTTTTGGGAAGATGTATGGCTGGGTGATGTACCGTTAGCACAACAATATCCATCTTTGTACAATATTGTTCAAAGAAAAAATGTGTTGGTTTCTACGGTTTTGGGTCAAGTTCCTATTAACATTGGTTTCAGGAGATCTCTAAATGAACATAAGTGGAATCGGTGGTTGCATCTCTGTGAGCGTTTAATGTCGGTACATCTAACTAATGAAACCGATAAGTTTATCTGGAACTTAACAGAGTCGGGTGTATTTTCAGTTAAATCTATGTACTTGGATCTTATGAACGGTCATACTAGATTTCTGCGTAAGTATCTTTGGAAGATCAAAATTCCGCTGAAGATAAATTTTTTCATGTGGTTCCTAAATAATAAGGTGTTGTTAACTAAAGATAATTTGATAAAGAGAAAATGGACGGGTTGTCAAAAATGTTGTTTCTGTGATGAGAATGAGACTATAGATCACTTGTTCATCTCATGTCCGTTCGCAAAACTAATTTGGAGGATGGTTTTCTTCTCTTATAATATTCCTCCTCCATCCAACGTTACTAATATGTTCGGTAATTGGTTGAATGGAGTGAATAAGAAAGATAAAGAACATATACGTATTGGTGTTTCTGCCATTTGCTGGTCGATATGGACTAGTAGAAATGATATTGTGTTTAATAACCAGAAGGGAACCAATTTTTTGCAGGTTATTCTTCGTGCGGCGCATTGGATACAGCTATGGGCATATCTACTTCCGGAGGATCAGCGGGATACTATGGCTACTGGATGCAACCATCTATTGACGGTCACACGGGATTGTTATTTCCAGGCTACTGGATGGCGGCATATTAGAAGAATTGAAGATGAATAGTCTTTGTATTCTTTTCATCTTTGTTTGGCTGGTCCTTGTCGCGACCTTGGATACTGCATGATTGTAATAAGTATATATTGTGAACAATTTTTAATAAATGACATGGCTGTGTGCATCGATTGATGCAGAGGCCGGGGCTATGCTCCCATATCGGAAAAAAAGGAGGCTACAATGATGTGTAGTTTTGCTACTTTTTTATTCCGCTGGTTGATTTTTGTATCAACTGTAGGCGATGATTGAGACCTTTAATTGTAAGACTGAATATAACATTTGATTAATAAAAGGCCGTGTGCATCATCATGATGCAGAAGCCGGGGTTAAACTCCCCATTTCGAAAAAAAAATCTATCATACAGCTTGTTCATGCTAGACCATATAATTATAAAAAAAGGCAAAGGTGGGAATGGAGAAATCAGAGGAGATCATACCTTATTGGCTCCAGCCGGTTCGACCTGGAGTAGGGCGGATGGAAGATCGGAGAGGAGACGACTACCAGCAGCTCGTGGGAAAGCCGGCCTGCAGATTCAACCATCGTCCAGGAGATCCGGTCTAAAACGGCTCAGCCCTTCAATGGGGGTGAGGACTAGCCGTGGTGCCCCCGGCCTCCATGGCGGCGCTGGCGAGCTGACTCGCAGCCCAGAGGATAGGACGCACGTGTGGGTTGCATCAGTGGCCGGAGGGGAGGATGAGGAGCAATTGGAAAAACGACCCGGCGGCAGAGAGGCACACGATTGGTGGCGCATGTGATGGCAGCGTTTCAGTGCTTCGGGTGTGGACCAGAAAGTGATGGTGTGAGAAATCTCGCGAGGTGAGGAAGGCGGGCTTGTCGACGGTGGAGGAAGGAGAGGACGCTGAGGTATTCATGGATGCCGAGTATCAAACAACGACGGCGGGGGTGGAGAGCGGCAGGTCTTCAGTTGACGGGCTACTTGCTTGGTCAAACACAATAGCCAACCGACTCGGCGGCGCCGTCTACGTGCAACACAAAGCGTTAAGGCGCTGACACGTACGCTAAAATCGAACCGCCTCACTCGAGCAACCACGGGCCAGCGGAACGCAGAGAGCTTAGAGCCTTAGAAGATGCGTTTTAAGATTACAAAATATATAATATCGAAAAAGAAAGATAAAATTGCAAAAATCACCATTTTAAAAACCACCACTTTTCAGATTTTTTTAAAAAGGGTGATTTTCTATTCTTTTCAAAAAACACTCGTAGCTCACATTAGATCGTTGGACCATGTTTCTAACTACAGGAGTTCACAACGTACTGTCCGTCTGACCTGGCGCAATATGTAACTCCCAGGGGTACAAAAGCTAGAAAGCTTATAAGGCATGACTGTTTATTTTGTAGTATTCCAATGAACTCACCTATTCGGTCCTCTCTCTCTCTCTCACTAGATTGGTCCTCTACCCCTCGGCCAGGTCCTCGCCCATGATGACATCCCCGTTTTCGCTATTTCGCCGCCGACCTCTCCCCTCGTTCCTCCGACCGCACCCGTAAACCCTAGCCGCTTTTGAACTTGCAATATCCCATACCACCACCCATTTCCAGGGCTAAGGACTCCAACTCGCTCCGCCTCCTAGCTTTTCGTTGCTACATCTCTCTGGTGTCACCCCTGGAGTCATATACCTGCTGTCCCGCCAAGCTCTCTGCAGCTACAAGACATCATGAGGTGTTACCCATCTCACTGTGCTTCTAGTGCGAGCCACACAGCTGCCCTTGGAGCTTTGCGGTTCCATGTCGGATGAAAGGGAGCAACGACGAGGAGCCACTCAGGGACGTGCGGGTGCTCGCGGTGGCCTTCAACACGCTCCATCGGTCTTCACAGAGCCGGACATAATAGGCTAGAGGACGGGAAACCCTGGTGCCGATGATTGATGACAACATCGGGTTGGTCGGAGGTGGAAAACACAATTCGAAGCAATCTGGAGTAGCAACGCGGGCACGCCAACGACACCAAGGATGGGCGGCATCAAGTTTTCCATGGAGGGGCTCCGCTAGTATAAGGTCGTGGGCCTCCTCATGGACCTTGATGAGCACGAGAACCATGGAGACGGTGACGCCCGAGGAAGCGGCCTTCGGGCATACCTAGAGGCAGGCCTGGGCCCATGGGAATGCGGCCCGTGAGGCCGCACAGAGCCCACAAAAAATTTGGGGCCCCAAAATATTGGAGTTTCTCTCTATATAGCGTAAAGACGGAAGCAAAACACGAAAAAATACAAACCAGTCGGTTCTCACGGAAAGAATGGTTGTTGGTTGACCAGGAGGTTCACGGATGTTCATTTTCTTGCGGAACACATGATAAGGGGTGGCCCGATCTTCTCAGTAAGCAACGGTGGTGATGATGATCACGGGGTGATAGCAGCGGAGAAACACGACGATGTAATGGATGATAACTTCTATGACGCAACGAGATCTCTCGATTGGTCCCTGTCGCCAGATGCAACAACTCTCAACCCTGCAAGATATTCGCAACTCCACACACTTGCGCACGTAGCCGCCGACCACGAAGCGGTAAGTTGCAATCGTCTAATTCCCAATGGAACAGCAGATCACACAAGACTTAAACAGGATCTACACAATATCCAAGCAATATGGTGTAGGGAATTCAATTGTTTTGCAGAGCAAACAACTAAGAACTAGGGTTTATCTTAAACGTGGTCTAAAGCCGCTAGGGGGTTGTCCAAGGCACTTATATAGGCGTCCGGGACGAGTTCTGGTCGAAAAAATACAAGTAAAACCGACCCAGAATAGATCTGGTCGAGACAGACTCGGACTGGTCCGGTCTGGAATCCGGTCGACCGGGCTGTGGACCGGCCGGTCCGGTCGGTGGTCCGGTCAACCGGGCGGCAACCGGGAAACTGCGAAGTTTCCGGTTTCTGCCCGGTACGATACGCTCCCTCCGGTTGGCGGTCGGTTGGCGGCCGGTCGACCGGGCCAGGGACCGGGCGGCCCGGCGTGGGGGCCGGTCTGACCGGGCGCTGGACCGGCCTGGACTTCTTCTTCTCCTCTCGCGCATTCCTCCTGCTCCTCCCTCGCGCGTCCATGAGATATCTTCATGTCCAGCTCTTTGTCCAGCTTTACGTCCATCTTCACGTCCAGCTGCTCCTCTCCTCCTCGTGCGATGCTTGTCTCCTCTTCATACCTGATGATACATAAGTAATAGGACTTAGGTAGTATAAAGTTCTCATCAATCAAGGTATCGTTTAGGAACAAGTTCACCTGTTGTTTAAGTAGCTTCGCACGAGCTCGTGTCATTGGTCCAATCCTGACTTCATTGGACTTGAGCTTCACAGCAGGTTCATCTTCAGTTGGTAATGACGGAGGTAGTAGTGAGGTAGGGATGTCCTCATCATCTCCCCCCCCCCCCCTTCAAAAGGCATCGACCCCGACGCTCCAAGGTCTTCTCCATCATATGGTGTCAAATCAGCAACATTGAAAGAATTACTGACACCAAACTCATCCTCTGGAAGATCTATCGAGTATGCATTATCATTGATCTTGGCAAGCACTTTATAAGGACCAGCACCACGAGGCTTCAACTTAGACTTCCTCAACTTCGGGAACCTATCCTTGCGAAAATGTACCCAGACCAAATCACCAGGCTTGAACAACATCTCCTTGCGCTTCTTATTCATCCTTGCAGCATTGCTCTTGCCTTTCTTCTCAATCAACTCTTTAGTCTTCACATGAATCTTCTTCACAAAATCTGCCCTCTTTGATGCTTCCATATTAACTCTCTCATGTATGGGCAAAGGCAACAAGTCAAGTGGCGTAATGGGTTTGAAACCATACACCACCTCAAAAGGACATAGCTCCGTGGTAGAATGCACCGCCCTGTTGTAAGCAAACTCCACATGCGGCAAACATTCTTCCCACTCCTTCAGGTTCTTCTTGATCATGGATCTCAACAGTTGTGACAATGTTCTATTCACCACTTCAGTTTGACCATCAGTTTGGGGATGACAAGTAGTACTGAACAGCAGCTTCGTCCCCAGCTTTCTCCAAAGCGTCTTCCAGAAGTAGCTCATAAACTTCACGTCACAATCAGAAACAATAGTCTTTGGGACTCCATGCAGACGTACAATCTCCCTGAAAAACAGGTTAGCAATATGCGACGCATCGTCGCTCTTGTGGCAGGCAATAAAGTGGGACATCTTAGAAAATCTATCCACTACCACAAATATAGAATCATGGCCTCTCTTAGTACGCGGCAAACCCAACACAAAATCCATACTAATATCCTCCCATGGTGTAGTAGGTGCCGGTAAAGGAGTATACAAACCGTGAGGCTTCAGCTTGGACTTGGATTTGTTGCAAGTAATGCATCTCCTCACATATCTATCCACGTCCCGCCTCATCTTTGGCCAATAAAAGTGGTCAGCTAGCATGAGTAGCGTCTTCTCACGCCCAAAGTGACCCATCAATCCTCCAGCATGTGATTCCTGCAATAAGAGCAAACGCACAGACGATTCTGGAACACATAGTTTGTTAGCTCTAAACAAGAACCCATCATGTATGTGATATTTTTCCCATGCTTTACCAAGAGCACATAAGCGATATGGTTCAGCAAAATCATGATCAGTAGCATACAAATCACATAGTATCTCTAAACCAGGAATTTTAACATCAAGTTGAGTTAATAGCATATTCTTCCTAGATAGAGCATCAGCAACAATATTATCTTTTCCCTTCTTATGCTTAATAATATATGGAAAAGACTCAATGAACTCAACCCACTTAGCTAGACGCTTATGCAAAGTAGATTGGGCTTTCAGGTATTTTAAAGCTTCATGATCAGATTGTATGATAAATTCTTTTGGCCACAAGTAATGTTGCCAAACCTCAAGAACTCTAATTAAAGCATACAATTCTTTATCATATATAGGATAGTTCAACTTAGCACCAGAAAGTTTCTCAGAAAAATATGCAATTGGGCGACCCTCTTGCATCAACACACCACCAATTCCAATACCACTAGCATCACATTCAATCTCAAATTGCTTATTGAAATCAGGAAGTGCAAGCAACGGTGCAGAAGTTAACAATCTCTTAAGTTCATCAAAAGCATGATCTTGGGTTGCACCCCACTCAAAAACAACACCCTTTTTAGTCAAATCATTCAAAGGTGCAGCAATAGTACTAAAGTTGGGCACAAATCGGCGATAAAACCCAGCTAGACCATGGAAACTTCGTACTTGACTCACATTCATGGGAGTAGGCCAATTTTGAATAGCTTCAATTTTAGAGACATCTACTTCTACTCCATGCTTAGAGACAACATAACCCAGAAATATGACCTTATCTTTGCAAAATGTGCACTTCTCAAGATTACCATAGAGTTGATTATCACGCAACACTTGCAAAACATGTCGAATATGTATAGTATGTTCAGATTCATTGCGGCTGTAGATTAATATGTCATCAAAGTAGACAACCACAAATTTGCCAATAAATTCACGCAAAACATGGTTCATCAGTCTCATGAAATTGCTAGGTGCATTAGTTAACCCAAAAGGCATTACTAACCACTCATATAAACCAAATTTTGTTTTAAAGGCTGTTTTCCATTCATCCCCTTCTTTCATCCTAATTTGATGATAACCACTACGCAAATCAATTTTAGAGAACACAGCAGCACCACTCAATTCATCTAGCATATCCTCTAAACGGGGAATAGGATGACGATATCGAATAGTAATGTTGTTTATAGCTCTACAATCTACGCACATACGCCAAGTACCATCTTTCTTAGGAACTAGAATAACAGGAACAGCACAAGGACTAAGGCTTATGCGGATATAACCTTTGTCGAGTAGCGCTTGTACTTGCTTCTGTATCTCCTTCGTCTCTTCGGGATTAGTGCGATATGGCGCCCTATTGGGCAGCGAAGCTCCGGGAATCAAGTCAATTTGATGCTCAATACCTCGCAATGGTGGTAGTCCTGCGGGTACCTCCTCTGGAAACACGTCGCCAAATTCCTGCAAAACATTAGAAACACCAAGAGGAAGAGGGGTCATGTCGTTAGTAACCAAGACCGTACCCCTGTACAAAAGCACAAGAGGCATGGCCGTAGGATCCTCACTAAATTCTCTCATGTCTTCTTTGGTGGCTAATGAAACTAAGGAATTCACTCTCTCACTTTTCGTTATATCACTCACGACATTACAATTCTCTCGCCTATCTAGAGGTGCATCCTCCAAATTCACTTCAATCTTCTGACGAGACTCATTGACAATTTGTTGTGGTGACATAGGCTGTAAGTTAATTTTCTTGCCCTTGTACTCCAAGTGATATGTATTGGCTCGGCCATTGTGTTGCACAGAACGGTCATAGAGCCAAGGCCTACCCAATAAGAGGTGACAAACCGTCATAGGAACCACATCAAAATCAATGCAATCCTTATACGGTCCAATCTCAAACTCAACACGCACCATGTGGTTTACCTTCATCTCACCATTATCGCTCAACCACTGAATATAATATGGATGCGGGTGCAGTAGGTACTTCAACTTCAACTTGGTACATAACTCCTTGCTTGCTAAATTGCGGCAACTCCCGCCATCAATAATGACCTTGCAAGCCTTGTCAGGACCAACTAAAGCTTTGGTTTGGAACAAATTGCAGCGCTGAGTAGATGTACTAGGCAACACATTAAGAGCACGCTGCGACACAACAATGGTACGAGCATCAGCAGGATAGGCATCTTCACCATCAGTGTCATAGTCATCATCGTCTGGAGCATTTGAATCAACATCATCTCCAGTCTCATACTCATTGTCCTCATTAATAATCATGACTTTGCGGTTAGGACAATCTCTCTTGAAGTGACCCTTGCCACCACATGTATGGCAAAGCATATCGCGGTTGCGCGCTGTAGACATGCTAGAACCACTCGGACTTGCAGCAGATTCGGACTTCTTTGCATTAGATACATTGGAGACCGGTTTGCTAGGCGGAGTAGAGTAAGGAGCGGAGCGCGTTGAAGGCGCCGGCGCTGTTGAAGGCGCACGGGGTGTAAAACGCCCACCTCCCGTAGCACGTCCCTTAACCTTTGCTTCTTCAGCCAACTGTGATTCAGCTTCTCGTGCATGATGTAACAATTGATTCATATTGGTGTAGGTGTAATGACGAACAATGCCTTTAACATCATACTTCAATCCATTGAGAAAACGCTGCATTGTCATCTCTAGAGACTCACGGACACGAGCACGCTGCATAAGCATCTCCATCTCCATGTAGTACTCATCAACAGTCTTCACACCTTGCCTCAATAGTGTTAGCTTATCAAATATATTCCGCATGTAATTTGTAGGCACAAAACGAGAAGTCATAACCTCCTTCATAGCACGCCATGTACGGATAGGTTGTGCACCATCTTCGTCGCGGTTACGAACCAAAGAATCCCACCAACGCAATGCATAACCATCAAATTCAGAAGAAGCAAGCTTGATCTTCTTATCTTCAGAATAGTTGGGATGTAAGCTCCATAACTTCTCAATCTTGAGCTCCCAAGTGAGATATTCTTCAACATCAGCTCCTCCTTCAAACTTGGGTATGGAAAACTTGGGCTTACCCAATCCATCTTCTTCATCTTGTCCACGACCATTGCGGCCAAGTGGAACCCAGCCACGAGGACGATGACCACGAGGCGCACCACGAGCATTGTGTGCGTCATCTTCAAGCTCAGGATCTTCATCATCGTCTTGCTGTTGTTGTTGTGCAGTCAAATTCTCAATAGCGAGGCGCATATCTGCAATATTGCGCTGGATATCCGTCATTTGATCAGCCAATCCAGTGACGGTGACATTAGTAGCATCCAGCGTTTGTTTGATCTCGTCAACTGTACCCTTAAGCTCATCATCCTTAGCGGAATTCACGTCACATCTCATTACGAAGAGCTTCATACTCCCTCCATGTGATGATATCTGCCGAATTCTTGTTTTCCTGGTTAACAATCTTATTATCACTAGCAGACATGATTAGTAGGTTAGTGCACTAAATCAAAAATATATGGTGGTACTCTCACAACTCACTCAAAACTGATAAGAAAAGGAAATCTTACCGTTCCAAAGTAAATTAGTATTGCTTACCACTTGTAGTAACAACTAGTGCACGGATGTAGCGAAGCGAATATCAAGGGTATAAGAACAATCACACGACAAAGGAGGGTATATGTGGGGCTGTAGGTAGGCTACCTATTTGCACCAATAACAAGCTCTAGCGCTGACCGTAGACAACCAAAGATACTCACACAAGGCGATATAATGGGGCAATGCAACTATATGGAGGAAAGGTTGCAATGCACTAGAGAGACGCTAGCAAAGCTCAACGAGACAGGCACAAGATTGCTCAACTACGGGTGCAGTAAAGGAAACTTAGGCCTTTCACTTGATTCAACTAGCACTTCACTTTTCTTTTTGTATTTTTCTTTTTTTTCTGTAACACACGCAGCTATGTAGCTCTTTTTGCTTCTTTTCAATTTTTTTTTTTGATTTTATGACTCAACTCCTTGATAACACGGCCAACAAGATATGCAAAGCACCAAAACCCTAATGAGCAGCCTGTCGAGCGGTAAAACTAGTCTCTTCTGGGGAAGTTCCTAGTCACGTATATCGAAAGGCTGTAGCTATGGTTTGGACAAACACACTGTATGCTATGTGGACTCGGAGTAACAAAAACTGACACTAGACGACTAAAAAACACAAGATGATAGAGTAAACTCAAACCCTAAAATACTAGTTGAAAGATAAAGTTACGCAAAAACAACTACGAAAAGCAACTAAAACTCGAAATTAGTGCAAGCTATGGCTATGGCAAACCCTAACCCTAATTTTTATTTTTTTGGCTTTTTCTGTATAGGAAAACACTCACAACTCAACTATGGGGTGGATTGTGGATGGCTTACCGAGGAAAACTGGAAATCTGATACCAAGATGATGAGGGGTGGCCCAATCTTCTCAGTAAGCAACGGTGGTGATGATGATCACGGGGTGATAGCAGCGGAGAAACACGACGATGTAATGGATGATAACTTGTATGACGCAACGAGATCTCTCGATTGGTCCCTGTCGCCAGATGCAACAGCTCTCAACCCTGCAAGATATTCGCAACTCCACATACTTGCGCACGTAGCCGCCGACCACGAAGCGGTAAGTTGCAATCGTCTAATTCCCAATGGAACAGCAGATCACACAAGACTTAAACAGGATCTACACAATATCCAAGCAATATGGTGTAGGGAATTCAATAGTTTTGCAGAGCAAACAACTAAGAACTAGGGTTTATCTTAAACGTGGTCTAAAGCCGCTAGGGGTCGTCCAAGGCACTTATATAGGCGTCCGGGACGAGTTCTGGTCAAAAAAATACAAGTAAAATCGACCCAGAATAGATCTGGTCGAGACAGACTCGGACTGGTCCGGTCTGGAATCCGGTCGACCGGGCTGTGGACCGGCCGGTCCGGTCGGTGGTCCGGTCAACCGGGCGGCAACCGGGAAACTGCGAAGTTTCCGGTTTCTGCCCGGTACGATACGCTCCCTCCGGTTGGCGGTCGGTTGGCGGCCGGTCGACCGGGCCAGGGACCGGGCGGCCCGGCGTGGGGGTCGGTCTGACCGGGCGCTGGACCGGCCTGGACTTCTTCTTCTCCTCTCGCGCATTCCTCCCGCTCCTCCCTCGCGCGTCCATGAGATATCTTCATGTCCAGCTCTTTGTCCAGCTTTACGTCCATCTTCACGTCCAGCTGCTCCTCTCCTCCTCGTGCGATGCTTGTCTCCTCTTCATACCTGATGATACATAAGTAATAGGACTTAGGTAGTATAAAGTTCTCATCAATCAAGGTATCGTTTAGGAACAAGTTCACCTGTTGTTTAAGTAGCTTCGCACGAGCTCGTGTCATTGGTCCAATCCTAACTTCATTGGACTTGAGCTTCACAGCAGGTTCATCTTCAGTTGGTAATGACGGAGGTAGTAGTGAGGTAGGGATGTCCTCATCAACACAAAACGAATACAAAGGTTTTGTTCATTTTCTTCAGTTTTCTGCTAATTCTGATTGATGCGTGTAATCCAAAACCGCACTTCACAAAAATATCTTAAATTCTCATATTCACATTAAATAATAATAAATTTCTTTTTAATTTATAGAGGGCGAGGTAAATTTGATATATAGTGTTATTCTATTGATTTGATGGGGATAGTTCTTATAATGGATTTAGCTATGTACATGTACTTATTGGAATAACCTTACATGCTATAAGATTTTGAAATCCTGAAAGTTTTCCTTTTCTGTTTTTTAAACCTAAATAGTTTAAATGTATCAAAATCATTAGATGTACTACTTCTGTCTATAAATAGGTGTCCGAGATTTTTCTAAATCTGGATGTATCTAGACACTATTTAGTGTCTAAATCTTAAGGTTATTTTCGATCAGATCGTCGGTCCAAATGGCTTTGGAAACTATATGTTTCTCTTAAAATAAATATTAAGATGATTCTCTACAAGTTCAGAATCTAGACATTAGCTTTCAATTTAAAGTCTATATACTTATTCATTAGTTATATTTTTCTAGATATATAGGGGCCATATTAAAGGTTCCCACAGGACCCCGATTCTTCCCGGCCCGGCCCTGCCTGGAGGCCCTCGCACCGAGCGAGCGGCATCGACCGCGACCAGGATCTACCCTGTGTGCCGATGTCGGCAGCACGGGGACATTCCTCACCGGCTGCCAGCTATGTCGTTGTTTTTTAGTTTGTGTCGTGGGGTGCCATGAAGTTTTGAAGTGGACTTGAAAATTGCAAAAGAAAATCAAATGATACTTTCTCGCTTAATCGTTAACCGCGTGCCACATCATTCAAGCAGTGGGCCCACCTTTTCAGAAACACGGTTAGCTTACCTAAACTAACCGATCAGTGTTTTATGGACAAAATTAGAGGTTGGACTGGTGTTTCGAAATTTTTGAAATGTGGTGTTTTTCTAAAGACCCATCCCTAAATGTTGTGGCTTTTTACAATTTACTCCCAAAAAAGTACCATGGCTATTTGCAAGATATTTTTGTTCACAGACAGAAATGTACATCGAACAAAACACGATTTTCTTCTACGACTGCTTAATTCAGTTGGCTAAGTAGGTGCTATGTACGTACTAGCCGTACATTCTATTCGCATGCTTATATCACCAACGGCCAACCGTTACGTATTGTAAGGTCATCCCATTGACACATGAACTAAGTGGATACGTCACTAGCAAGATCGTGATGAACTGGAGCGATTTTTCTTTAGGCAAACTGGGCGCAACATCCAAGGTCCTCGTCTTAATAATGCGCCCCCTGGATTTCTTCCCCACCTCCTCCTCTTTCTATATGGCCACTCTTGCTCTCCACATCTATCTTTAGTTCTTTACCTCCTACTCATATATACATCAGTGTAGTGTCGCCATCCACCCAGCAGCAAGATCTGACTCTGAGTACCTCCATGGTGCTTGATGGGACGACTAGCAAGGCAAGCCGGTAATAAGTCATCCATCTTAGCTAGTGGATACTAAGGTGTCACGGTGGGATTCCACCAGGATTTCATTTATAGTGTATTATGTTTATAATTTAAATTTTAGTGTCAAATGCACACTTGAAAAAAATAAAAAGCAATATAAGCGGGACTTAGATGAGTCTCACTTGACACATTAACTGGATATGGTATTATCCGCCTCGCCTCCACCGACGAGTGTGCCTTGGAAAGAGGAGGGGAATGCCTCCCAGCCCGCTCTTCCTCCTTCTCAATGTTTCCCTTCATGCGCCTTCCATGTGCATACCTTACTATTCCTCTACATGTATCGACGACATACTAACTTGTTCTTCCTAAGTCAGAGCAAACATTTGTTTAATAGATTTCATGATCTAACAATGTGTGATCGTGACATCCTGTATGACATGTGTTTGAAGTACTCAATATGATCTATGCTTTTGACTTAAGAAAATGTAGCTGTAAACCCCTCCAATATCTAGTGAACTTCGAGTACAAATTCCACCACTAAAAAGGACCGAAAGTAACACGATCATGTGCTGCACGTGCAACCTCTACAAGATGAAGGTGCAAAACCCAAATTAATATATGAGCCGGCCGGTCGATGCAAGCTCCAAATCCAATACTAGAAACTTGGGTTTGCGGTTTTCCATAGAATGACGTTTAGATATTTACAACCCACTTAACCAACCATCAACAAACAACAAGAATCACAAGACGCAAGTAACCAACACAACAGAGGTATCACGGCTTCTATCTCTTTCGGTTATCATGTCGGAGTTCTCCAACCACTCATCCAAATTACATGAAATCTGGTAGCTAGCCAAGGAAGTACACAAGTTACTAGTACAATAACCAAATTTTATTTTAGTCCCACACACCGTTTGCCTATTGAAAATGTTCGTCTTACATATGAGGTATTTCAACCATTAGATGCGACTAAGAGCTGCGAACTCACATGTCAAGTTGGATGGACATAAGCCAACACAAACACAGAGTCCCTCTATGGTGGCCATCAATTTCGCTAATTAACAACTTACAACTTTGACTACTATTTATACCTTTAATATATCCATAATTTTATTTAAACATAAAAAATGAAGGATTTTTTTTTTGCAAAATTGAATGTAACGACACCATTCGTACATGCTCAATCCATATAATTTAGCACTCCCCCGGCCCTAAATACATGTATTGGATTTTGTTAAAATGTAGGCTAAAATATTTGTAGATTCAACCAGCGACACAAGTATGTAGAGCTGAAGGAAAGTATATATTAGTGGTCAAAGTTATAAATCAAGGCCGTGCAAAAAAAACATGCTTATATTTTCGCTTGCCTACTAGTCTTTTTTTCCAAATCGAGAGTGACATGCGACATTGTGCAGGGAGTTCCCACCTTAGCAACGAGATATAGTTAGCGGATAGAAGAAATGTGTGACAACCAACCTCTGATTGAGTGGTTAGAAGGCTAGTAATTAACACTCCCAGCTCACCAGTGTTCAATCCCTAGGTTTGACATTTTTAGTGAGAGGTGATGTTTCCATCGATAACGAAGTGCGTGGGATCAATTTTTTACACCAAATCACTCGAGGGTGCTTACAGGGGTAGGATGTGCATGTGTTTATAGGAACCGTGTATACGCAAATACGTGATCATCTAACTATTATATTGTGTTTCGCAAAAGAAATGTGTTTTTTTGTGTGTGACGAGATGAGATGTAGATAAGTAGACGGGCGGTGGGCAATTAACCAACGACACCATAACGGGCACGGCTGCGTCGCGGGCGCATGCGTACCCGATTAAGGCGCCCTAGTTGACCAGCTGACTCGTGTCGCGGGCGCTCCAGCATCGGATTCGGATCTCTCTGGCCTACCTACCCAGCAACGTCGTACTTCCGCGAGACGCGACTCTTCCAACGCCCAAACCGCCACGCCGCTTCGCGCAAACACGTAGAGTCGTACGAGTACATGACTATATATAGCCCCAGCAAGTACAAACTCCATTCACCAAACCAAGCAGCAAGCTACTACAAGCTCTCCTCTGATTCTTCCTGCTCTCCGGCAACCCGTCACCGGAACGAGCGATCGAAAGACCTAGCTAGCTCCAGTTCATTAACGGACGCTCACCACTGCCTGCTACCTCCGATCGATCGAGTTAAGGGTTGAACACATGGGTAGCTTGGACGCAAACCCCGCCGCAGCCTTCTCCGCCTTCGCCGCCGATGGCAAGGCGCCGTTCCAGCCCTTAAACCCCGAAGACGTACGTGCCTACCTCCACAAGGCCGTCGACTTCATCTCCGACTACTACACCAACATCGAGTCCATGCCCGTGCTCCCCAACGTCAAGCCCGGCTACCTGCAGGGCGAGCTCGGGGCCTCCCCGCCGACTTACTCGGCTCCATTTGACGTCAGCATGAAGGAGCTCAGGACGTCTGTCGTCCCCGGCATGACGCACTGGGCCAGCCCCAACTTCTTCGCCTTCTTCCCCTCCACCAACAGCGCCGCCGCCATCGCTGGCGACCTCATCGCCTCAGCCATGAACACCGTCGGCTTCACGTGGCAGGCCTCGCCCGCCGCCACCGAGATGGAGGTGCTCGCGCTGGACTGGCTCGCCCAGCTCCTTCGCCTGCCCACTTCCTTCATGAACCGCACCAGCTCCGGCCGTGGCACCGGCGGCGGCGTCATCCTCGGCACCACCAGCGAGGCTATGCTCGTCACGCTCGTCGCCGCCCGTGACGCCGCTCTGCGTCGGACCGGCTCCATCGGCGTGTCCGGCCTGCCCCGCCTGACTGTTTACGCTGCCGACCAGACGCACTCCACGTTCTTCAAGGCATGCCGCCTCGCTGGATTCGACCCCGCGCACATCCGCTCCATCCCCACTGGGCCCGAGACCAACTACGGGCTCGACCCGGCCAAGCTGCTCGAGGTCATGCAGGCCGACGTCGACGCCGGCCTAGTGCCAACCTACATCTGCGCTACTGTCGGCACCACCTCCTCCAACGCCGTCGACCCGGTGGGCGCCGTCGCCGATGTCGCCGCCATGTTCAATGCGTGGGTCCATGTCGATGCCGCCTACGCCGGCAGCGCCTGCATCTGCCCGGAGTTCCGCCACCATCTCGACGGCGTTGAGCGTGTCGACTCCATCAGCATGAGCCCGCACAAGTGGCTTCTCACGTGCCTCGATTGCACCTGCCTATACGTCCGTGATGCCCACCGCCTGAGCGACTCGCTCGAGACCAACCCGGAGTATCTCAAGAACGACGCTACCGACTCCGGCGAGGTCACCGACCTCAAGGACATGCAGGTCGGCGTCGGCCGGCGATTCCGTGGGCTCAAGCTCTGGATGGTCATGCGCACCTACGGCACCGCCAAGCTCCAGGGGCACATCCGCAGCGACGTGGCCATGGCCAAGATGTTCGAAGACTTCGTCCGTGCTGACGACAGGTTCGAGATCGTCGTGCCCAGGAACTTTGCTCTCGTGTGCTTCAGGATCAAGGCCAATGGAGGCATGACGGAGGAGGACGCCGATGAGGCCAACCGTATGCTCATGGACAATCTCAACAAGACTGGCAAGGCGTACCTTGCGCACACCGTGGTCGGCGACAGGTTCGTGCTCCGCTTCGCCGTGGGGTCGTCGCTGCAAGAGGAGAGGCACGTGAGGAGCGCCTGGGAGCTCATCAAGAAGACCACCAGCGAGATCATGGGTTAAGTGGACGGATCTAGAGACTGAAAGAACTACACAAATCCCTACACTTAGGGTACAATTGTTCTTTTATCTTATTTGCTCGGCTCTAGTATTCTTTTCAGAAATACGTTTTTTTGTTCATTTTGTGAGCTATACCGGCCAACGTTGGACCCACGCATATATATTGATTAATAAATATACTCCATTTTCATTATTTTTCAGTTTTGATGAATATATATACTCGTCCAAATCAGCGATGACCTATGAATTGCAACTTTTCATGCCCCTCCTGAATTTTGCGAACGGGGAAAACACCGGTGGACATCGATAAATTCGGTTTTCGGAAATACTTGCCAAACTACCACCCGAGATTTTTCAAACAGAATTATAAATTCATCCAAAATGTATCAAAATTCATTAAGTTTAAGCAAATTATGTGAATACCGGATGAGGAAATAAAAAGTTTTCTCCGCCAACGGTACAATGTTGATTCTAATTTTTTCTATTTCGGTCGAGGTTGATGGTGTTAAACCCTCCGATTTAGTCTTAATATATTTTCGCCGTTTGGATGAGACAATATAAAATTTTGTTTTTAAAGACACTAAATCATAAAATTAATATTAAAAAACTAACGATTTAGATCTACTAAAATTTGTTACTCCAACCGGTTCTAAATACTTGCCGCAGATTATTTTTTTTTAAAATTTCACCGGCGGGGAAAGGACCTCCACCTGAATTTCATTGCAATCAACAGTTATTTAGGTCACAGAATTACATGCGAAGAGGTGGTCTCGCCATGACATGGCGTCCTCCTTGAAGGATTGGTTTTTGAATCGGCTATAGCCAGAGAGATAGTGATCATCTGTCATCCTACTCCTCGACTAACCATATAGCGAACATCAAACAATTCCCCTTCACCCCATCAGTTCATCCATTACTTTTGCCTCCACATCATGCGTCAAATCTTTTAGTCATAGGCGCCCATCCAAACTACTCCCTCCATTCCTTTCTATAGTGCCTATAGATTTTTGGCATTTGTTTCAGAATATAAGGTTGTAGCTTAGCTTTTTTTCAATTACCCCCTCCCCGTTCAGCTCACAAATCGTTCAGCTCCCAAAATTGTTATGGTAAGTTAGAAAGATATGGATTTCCCAAATTTTACGTTGATCTCAAATCATTCAGCTAGGGGTCTTGTGTAAAAAATACTCTTGCGCTAATTTCCGTGCCAAAAAACAATAGGCACTATAGAATGAAACAGAGGGAGTATATGATAGATCTGCGACATTCTTAGTACGGCGGAGGAAGTAGGAGAGTTTGCTGGATGCCAATGACCAGAAGATTCCAAATTTAGACAAATATGTAACCTTTATTTGGGACGAAGGAAGTACTCCCTCCGTATCGGCTTAATAGGCGCGCACGTAGTTTAAGAATTGGCTTTGACCATTATTTTGATCAATAAAATATAGAATATATGTCACAAAAACTATATCGTTGAAAACCTTATTTGAATACGAATGTAATGGTATAGATTTTTTAGACATATAATTTATATTTTATGAATCAAATTAGTGGTCAAACTTTGTCTTAAAATACGTGTACGCCTGTTAAACCGATACAGAGGAAGTAGTAAAAAGAATTCTCAAGGCCACTCTTTTCGGTACTTGCACCAGGCTGCAATGTTGTGGTGACCCTGCATACCACTGCATGTTGTAGTATGCCAGTCGTTGATATAACATTCACGAAGTACCATTCCGCAAATATTACATCCCTCAGAGTAGTACAACAGAACATAGCAGGGTCCATAACTCATTCACATATTATTACAATTAACATACACATGTCGTCTTGGAGCTCCTCTTGGGTCCTAAGAGGAATACTCCTGGGTTCGAGGCGAACCCAACTTAACTTACAATATAAGTGTCTCATTAAGCTAAACATTTATTTCATCGAGCAGCTAAATACTAAGAGTTCGGGCTGCTCGGATACTACTACTATCGGATATCTCTAGGCTTGATCTCCTCCGGAAGCCTCCCCGGATCCGTAGACTATGAGATAGTCTACGCCTTCAACTCCTCCTGAGAGGTCTGGTTCCTCGTAACCGATGATCTCGGCTCCTTCATTGCTGTCGTAGTCCTCCTCCAGACGATTCAGACAATCTAAGCATGGGGTTTTTAAGAGTGGTATGAGTACGAGCGTACTCAACAAGTTCATTATAGATAAGAGGTATTTAATGCACTAGCTACGATATTAGACCAGAAAGTCTAATACCAATGCAAGTTTTGATAAACATTTCTTCAAGAGATTGCTTTTATTTCAAAGAGCTATGTCCGTCAGCCTTCACCGGTTTACTAGAACTTCATGGAGCTCCTTTCCGGCCGCGTTCGCAGTTCCTCATCCCGGAACAGGGAGTGACAGGTCACAGTTCTTTACACTCTGCAGAGGTGTGTTGCTTTACCCATAAGAGATCTTAACCTTGGTGCCAACCGGGCAGCTTTCCCGTCCACACTTCCTTCGGTGTGAGGCCCGGTATAAGGTCTAGCCAATCATGTTCCTCCGCTACCTCGAACACCCACCCTTTGTTGCATGCCCCGACCCTGGGTCCACGTCGGTCCCATTATTCCTGTAGATTTCAAGGTGGACCCCGACCACGACAACAGTGCTGGGCTCTACCATACACTCCTACGCCGGTAGCTGCAACCCATCCTAGACCGCAATACCGTGGGGACTTAGGACTCCCCAGCCTCACCATCTTGCTCCTTCGGGCGACAAGTGTACTACGGACTATGCCGTGGGGACTTAGGACTCCCCAGCCTCACCAGCTTGCCCCCTGGGATTACAAGTGTACTACGGTAAAGCGCATCCGTTGATGAACGAGAGGTGGAAACACTTTTGACTACTCCGTCCCACTCCGGATCTTATGGTTAACACGGGTATTACGGCACAAGAATCACTAGCGACATTTGTTGTTTAATCCTAGATGGATATTAACCCGTGCAATGGAACCTCCACCATATCAACACAATCCATGGTTCCATTGCCCACCACTTAGTCATATTCATAGTTATGAAAGTAGTGGTTTTGATTTTTGTGCAATAGTGATAACCATAATACTTTGCAAGTAATTTGATAAAAATACTCAAATGACATGAGCAAGTGATGAACTTGCCTGAACACTGCAAAGTTTTGCAGTTGGAAGGTGTGGACTGACCCTTGTCCTCTGTTTCTGAAAAATAGCATCATTGTCCGATAAGGGCAATGGTTAAAGAAGCAATTATGCATGATTCCAGTTTTAGGGTTTGTTCCCCCCTTCCGATGTCGTTATTATTTTATGAAAGAGGTTAATACTAAGAATAACTTGGGGATACTTGATTTAAAGTAAAATACAACCTTGAAATGTTGTCAAGGTGTTTTTAAAGTCCAAATACATTAATGGACTTATTTTCATTATATAAAATTAGGTGTGTGATTTAAATGATTATTTAAATCATCAAAATAGGACTTATTCTTAATTGTCTTCAAAAATTCTCTTTGATATTTTATTTAGATAGAGAATTTTATGCTGATCATTTTTCATATTTTTAAGTTATTTTTAAGAGCTTTCAATAATTTTCTATTGAATTTCAAAGTTTCATATTTTTATTGAATTGTAAAAAGTCCTTTTTGCCCCTGGGCCCACCTGTCAGGGTGGCCCAGCGGATTAACCCTAACCCGAGCCGCTCGTCCGGCTCGGTCGGACGCACCCGTCCCCTTCCTCTCGTTCACGCGCTAACCCTAACCCCTCTGAGCTCTGGCGACACCCGCGTCGCCGCCGCCTTCGCCGATTTTCTCCGGCCGACTCCGGCCATCGCCGGCGGTGAGATGGGTATCAATCGAACTGCCGTTCGACGGCGCTTCGATTGATCCGCGTCGATCTGCTTTTCCTCGCCGCCGCCGTTCTTCCCCAACATCCCCGTGACATGACCGCGGGCGAATCGCCGCGATCTCGTCGTTGCCGACGAGCCTGACGCCATGGCGTGATGGCGCCGCCGGCCTTCGCCGCCGTGGTGCGGAGCGCTGCGGCGCTAGTCGGGCCTGGCATGGCCTGGCCAGGTGCCGCCGTGCCTTCGGCGCGCGCCGCCGTGGCCGCCACGGCCACGCCTGCCGTCTGCTCGCTCCAGGTACATGCGCCTCCATCTTCTCCCTCTCTTCATCCTCCTCTATGGCATGCTCTAATTACTCGCCTGCCTCTCCTCATGGAGATGCTGGCACTGCCTGCTGCTGTTGCTTCTGCGCCTCTGTGTGCCTTGCGCCAAGCCAGCCCTGGTGCTGTGCTAGCTGCTGCCATGCGTATGCTGCTGCTGTGCATTTGCCATGGATTCTGGTTGCTGCTGCTCTTCTATTTTGCTCTATGCACTTCTGTTGCATGGTATATTCCTACTGTGGCCTTTCTGTGATTGTTCATGAACATCCAGTGATGCTCATGGCCTGCTGGCTGGCTCCTGTGATCATTATTGCTACTAGGATATCCTGTATGTGCATAATCTTGTCCCTGGCTTGATCATTATGCATGATCCTTGTAGTATGCAAGTGCCAGTGTCTCTGTTCCTGATGCTATCTTCACCAATTACTCAAGTGTATTCATTTATGGTGTTCTGGCTTGTTTGCTGTGTGCAATTCTTGTAAATTTACAAGTGCCAGTACCCCAGAGTGCTCTTCTGTGTGCTATAATTTCATGATCATGCTCAATTGAGCATTGTTACTGACTTGGCAGCTCCATCCCTTGATGGAGTGCTTCTGGATACAATTATAAAAAGGGTTTATGGTTAGTCTGTGATACAAGTGTTGCTTATATGTGGCTATTTAATTCATAGAATTCATGTGGGATCCCAGTGTTTGATCCTAGCCTGCCATGGCATGCTTTAGCAGGCCCTGATGATCAAATGATCATCATTTGCTTGTTGCCTGTGCCTTACTGGTGCTTCACCTGGTGTCTGTGTGACACTTGTACTTGTGCTGGTGTGTGTTAATGCTTACTCAAGCATCATCTGATGCTTGCAGTGAGCCATTGGTTCACTGGCAAGATGTTGGTGCTTTAGTTACTTTACTGTTTCATTTATCTGTAATTCCTTACTTTACTAGATGGATAAATGATGTGAACTGTTTATCAGTAATGATCATATGGATGAATTTGATGTAGCTAGAGGGATGCCAACCACTGGTTGGGTACCCTAGCTCATACTGAATCCCCTGGATAATGATGTGATGCTTTGGTGAATTTCTTATGTGGATAGGTAGCTGTTGTGACCCTAGCAGGCTCTGTCTGCTTAGAAATGGTTGCTCCTACCTGTGTTGGCTTGCTGTGATTTGGGAAATACTTCACTGGAAGAATCCTTGTGGTTTTTCCAGTTTCCTTTGATGTTGATAAACAAGAATAGACACTTTATAGTCTATCTGTCTGATGGTGTAGTGGCTATAGGTGCTGAGTGAAACTGACTAGCTAGATAGGATCATCCCTTGTTGGATTTCTTTGATTATGTCACTGGTTTGGCATAGCCAATGTTCCCAGGGTACTTTCCTATTTGTTTCTCTCTTGTTCACTTGCACCAATTTGGCCAGTAGCCATATGATGACTCACATATAGGGTTTCTACCCTTGTGGTGTGTTTGAGATCATGCCTGTGCAATTTATGAGCAAAACCATCTGGTTTGCTAATGATGAAGTGTATACCTCACTCCAGCTCCTAGATTAAAGTGTTGTTGTAGAGGATTTGCTTCTGGTGATTTGCTTGACTTGCCCTGCTCCTCCTTGTGGCTTGTGATTCTTGGTTTGATTCAGTGGTGAGGTTGGACAGGTTGAATAGCACTGGCTATTCTTCTTGTTCTAGCTGTTCTTGGTGTTCTTGGTGACTTACCCTGTTGCTGTCGTTGGATGAAGCAAATGGCTAGGGTTTGGCTCTGAAAAGTTTAAATATGGTGCTCTCTTGCTCTCCCTGGTCGATAGCTTGGCCTGGTCATTTTGGTGACTCTCCCTGGCTGTGTATGTGCTGGTGGACATGCACACTGCCTTGTGAGCTGCCTGTGTGGTTCCTGGTTGGAACTTGGTCCATTTGGTGGATCAGCTCGGCTGATCTTGATAATATCCTCTCAACTTCTCATTTTATTGCTAACCTGCCAAGTGGCAATGCCACTTGGCATAACACTTGTCTTTGGTCTTTGTTTGTGTGTTTACAGGAAACAATGTGATACTCTGGATGAAGATCAAGATCCTCTTGGCAAGATCTCCATGATGATCATCTTGTGTAGTTTAGGATAGATCATTCACTTGTAATTTTCTTTTATTTTCTTTCTTCTATTTTGCCCATTTATGTAATGTGTTGTATTAATCATTTATTTCTCTTAAGAATATTGTAATGACAATGTAAATTGTGTGATGATCAATAAAGCTCAAAGTTTTCCCTAATGAGCTTTACTTTATTTTAATTGCTCATATTGTTTATTATTTATAATTTACTTAATGAATTTCCTCACAATTCATTATTTAGGGTAATTATTTAATGTTTGAATTTGAAATTCAAATTCAACTTTGGTTTGAATTCAATCATGTCACTATATTTAGAATTCCATCATGCAAACTCTCCCCTCTCTTCTCAAAACCCTAAACTAGTGAAGTGAGATGCAAGTTTGTCGCACTCTCGAAACCCTAACCCTGTAAGGTGTCGAGAGAGAAACTTGTCCCCCTTCGATGCAGTTTTTGTTTAAAAGCGCGAAATTTCCCCAGAATTTACTATGCAATGCACATCCCTTTCTAAAATCTACCCCTCGATCGTCTCTAAACCTGGGACATTACAGCCTTTCCCCCTTAAAGAAAACTTCGTCCCGAAGTTGTGGTTGTAATACCTGAACAGCTCGGGGTATGTTTTCCTTAGGTCTTCTTCTTTTTCCCAGGTGGCTTCCCTCTCGGGGTGATGCTTCCATTGTATCTTGCAATACTTGATAGCTTTATTTCTGAGTTGTTTCCAGCTCTCCTCGAGAATCTTGGCTGGCTTCTCGATGTACGTGAAGTCTGGTTGTAACTCGAGCTCATCATGTGATATTGGTTCATCTGGGGTCTTCAAACATTTCCGGAGTTGTGACACATGGAATACATTGTGAACTTGAGCTAGCCTTCCAGGTAGATCCAATTCAAAGGCTAAACCTCGGTTCTGACTCAGTATCTTGAAAGGTCCTATATATCTAGGACTGAGTTTTCCTTTTACTCCAAACCTCTGGAGTCCTTTCATCGGGCTTACCTTAAGATAAACCATGTCTCCAACTCGTGGCTCCCATGTCCTCCTCTTCTGATCGGCATAACTCTTTTGCCGACTTTGGGCTATCTTGAGCCTGTCTCTGATAATGTCAATGATTTGTTGTTTTTCCTTGACATAATCAGGGTTGAACTCTTTGCTTGCTCCGGCTTCATACCAACATATCGGTGATCTACATTTCCTTCCATACAGAGCTTCAAATGGTGCCATCTTGATGCTGCTTTGATAACTATTGTTATATGAAAACTCTGCTAGTGGTAAGTGTTCTTCCCATGATCCTCCGAAGTCTAGGGCACAAGCCCTAAGCATATCCTCTAGGATCTGGTTGGTTCTCTCGGTTTGTCCCCCTGTCTGGGGATGATAAGCGGTACTATAGTCCAACTTGGATCCTAAAGCTTCGTGTAGTTGCTTCCAGAATGCTGATGTGAACACAGATCCTCGATCCGACACGATCTTCTTAGGCACTCCATGCTTACTCACGATCTCTTTGATGTAAAGATCGATGAGTTTCTCTCCTTTATCCTGCTGGTTTACCGCTAAAAAGTGGGCGCTCTTCGTCAACCGGTCCACGATTACCCATATCATGTCCTTTTTTTTATTGGTCATGGGTAGTCCGGTGATGAAATCCATCCCTATTTCTTCCCATTTCCACTCTGGAATAGGTAAAGGTTGTAACTTCCCTGCCGGACTCTGGTGTTTAGCCTTCACTCGCTGGCAGGTATGGCATTCTGCCACATATTGTGCTATCTCCCTCTTCATGTTATTCCACCAGAATAGTTCCTTTAAGTCCATGTACATCTTTGTACTTCCCGGATGTATGGAATATGGTGTTTGATGAGCTTCCCGGAGTATTACTTCCTTAATTTCAGCAATATCCGGAACGCAAATTCTTTTCTGGAACCATAATGATCCAGATTCTCCGCGATGAAATTCTGATGGTCTTCCTTCATCTATTCTTCTCATCTCCTCAACGATGAATGGATCGTCCATTTGACCCATCATTATCTCATTCTTCAGATTGACATTAAGCTCATCGGCTACTTGCAACGCCGATAATCCTTCATGGGCTTCTTTCTCCCAAAGTTGTATTTGGGCTTGGCTTATTTCCTTCCTCAACTCCGGTGATATTTCTTGTTCCACTCCTCCGGTGCTCTTCCTACTCAGGGCATCTGCTACAACATTAGCCTTCCCTGGTGTGTAATTGATTGTCAGGTCATAATCCTTGATCAATTCTAGCCATCTTTTCTGCCTCATATTGAGTTCCTTCTGAGTGAAGAAATATTTGAGGCTTTTATGGTCTGTATAGAGCTCACACTTAGCTCCATAGAGAAAATGTCTCCAAGTTTTGAGTGCAAATACGACAGCTGCTAATTCCAAGTCATGTGTTGGATAATTCACTTCATGAGGTCTGAGTTGCCTCGATCCATAAGATATCACTTTCCGATCTTGCATGAGTACGCAATCCAATCCATGTTTGGATGCGTCACAGTACACGGTGTAATCCTTGCCAACTTCCGGAACTGCTAACACCGGTGCCGTGGTGAGTTTCTCCTTCAGAGTTTGAAAACTCTTCTCACATTCCTCTGACCACACGAATGGTGTGTTCTTCCTTAACAACTTTGTCATTGGTCCTGCTATCTTAGAGAATCCTTCAATGAATCTCCGATAATATCCTGCCATTCCTAGGAATCCTCGGATTTCCTTGATAGTCTTGGGTGCTTCCCATTCTAGAACTGCTGCTACCTTACTCGGGTTAACAGCTATTCCATCTTTACTAATGACATGACCAAGAAATTCCACTTGATCTAGCCAAAATTCACACTTACTAAGTTTGGCATAGAGTTGATGTTCCCTTAGTGTTTGCAACACTAACCTCAAATGTTCAGCATGTTCGGACTTGTTCTTGGAATATATCAAGATATCATCGATAAATACGATGACAAACTTGTCTAGATATGGCATGAATATCTTATTCATGAGATTCATGAATATCGCTGGGGCATTGGTCAATCCAAAAGGTACTACAAGGTATTCATGGTGTCCATACCTTGAGACAAAGGCAGTTTTCGGAACGTCTTCCTTCTTGATCTTTATCTGGTGATAAGCGGATCTTAGATCAATCTTGGAAAAGACTCCCGCGCCTCTCACTTGATCAAATAGATCTTGTATTCTTGGAAGTGGGTACTTGTTCTTGATTGTGACGTTGTTCAGATTCCTGTAGTCTCCGCACATCCTTCTTCCTCCATCTCTTTTATCCACGAAGATCACAGGTGATCCCCATGGTGAAACACTCTCCTGAATGAATCCCTTTTGTTCCAAGTCATCCAGTTGCTCCTTAAGTTCTTTCAACTCCTTGGGCCCCATCTTATATGGTGCTTTGGCAATCGGAGCTGTTCCTGGAATTAGGTCGATAGTGAATTCTATCTCCCTATCTGGTGGCATACCAGGTAATTCCGCAGGAAACACATCCTGGAATTCATTTACTACAGGTATATCTTCTAACTTCACCTCCTTCATGCTATTCAGCTGTAGCTCAACTTCAATCTGTGTATTTTTGTCGCCTTGGTAGATCATTCTACTTCCATCGGGGCTTTTCAATGACACCGTCTTGTTTACACAGTCGATCAATGCTCCATTAGCTTCTAACCAGTTCATACCAAGAATGACATCAATGTCCTTCATCGGTAAAATGAACAGGCCCGCGTCAAACGCGCACTTATTGATCATAATGACTTGTTTTTGTTTGGCATGGGTTACTACTATCGTTCCCCCCGCAGAAAGTATGGTTATGGGTGTATCTAACTTAGTGCAACTAATCCCATGTTTGATGATGAATTGTTGAGATATGAATGATGTAGTTGCACCAGTATCAAAAAGTACTTTGCCAGGATGAGTGAGTATCTGGAGCGTACCTATCACCGCCTGGTCAGAGTTAACCACCTCCTCCAGACTGGTACAGTTCAGCTTGCCGAAGGGCTTCTTATTCTTCCAGTTCCCTCCGGTGTTTCCTCCTCGACCTCCACCTCCTCCAGACTGACCTCCTCCGGTGTTCCTCTTGGGGCAGTCCTTCAGCATGTGCCCCTCCTGGCGACAACCAAAGCATATAATCCTTGGTTTCTTGCAATCCTTGGCGAAATGCCCTGTGAGTCCACAACTCCTGCAAACGCTTTGATTTGCAGTCTGAAATGCCTGATTCTTCCTACTACCGTAGTAGTAGTTGTTGTTGTTGTTGTTGTTGTTGTTGTTGTTGTTGTTGTTGTTGTATCTGGGCTTGAAACTCAAGCTGGTATTAGGCTTGCTACTAACAAACCTCTTAGGCTCAAACTTGGCCTTTTTCCGCTTCTCCTCCTGCAATTGCTTGAAATCATCTTCCAGAGTGATGGCTGCATCCACCAACTCTTGAAACTCCGTCGCTCTCATCATACGGAGCTGTACTTTGAACTGGGGACTCAACCCCCTCAGAAATCTCTTTTTCTTCTTGTCCTCGGTGTTGACTTCTTCAACAGCGTACCGGGACAGTTTAGAGAACTCCCTGACATAAGTCAGGATTGCCTTGTCCTTCTGCTCGAGACTTTCAAATTCTCGACGCTTCAACTCCACAATACTTTCAGGGACATTGGATTCCCTGAACTTCCTCGTGAATTCCTCCCAGGTAAATACCTTTCCAGCCGGATAAACGGCTACAATATTATCCCACCATGATGCGGCAGGTCCACATAGCAGATGGGTAGCATAACGAACCTTCTCTTGGTCGTTACATCCAACGGTGTTGAGCTTTCGCTCAGTATCCATCAGCCAATCTTCCGCGTCCATTGGCTCGGGCGCGTATGCGAAAGATATCGGCTTGGTGTTTTGGAAGTCCGCTAATGTGACTCCCGGGTTCTCAGGTCTCTCCACCCTGTTTTGCTGCAACAAATCCTGAAAGAATTTGTTCTGCTGCTCCAGTGTTACACGCTGTCGCTCCTCTACCAGCTGCATGTACTGGATAAAGTTTTGCTGCGTCATGGGTGGTGGTGGTGGTAACTGATCTCTGGCTGCACCCTCAGCCTCTTCCTTTTGTTTTGCTTCGCGCTCCATGCGCTGTGCTTCAGTCTCGTCTCCTAGCGTTCCCGACATAACCCCCTAGTTCTGCAACACAAGATGATACTCATAATTACTCCATGCGCAAGTTTTCTGAGCTCAACTTTGTGCACAGAACTAGTCATGCAATAGAAATCAAGAAGCAAATCCAAATCATACAAAACATATACCCTGTATATACATACTTCAGTGATCTTATTACAATACTCAAGTCGATGTGAGTATGCAAACTCACTTATTAAAGTATATGTACAAATTTATACAAATATTACAAACTATAATACACGTGGTACTTGTGTATTATAGCCTCGCCTCCCTTGGTGGACTCTAGTCGATCTTCACTCCCGGTACATCCCAGGCTTCCATCCGGTCGAACGTGTCGTCCTCCTGATAGACCCTGGAACATAAGGTCTCCCCGTTGGCTTGTAATCCGAATCAGATGATGATCCTAAGGAGAAATCAGTGTTCACAAACTGATCGTTGAGTGCATCATAGTCCACCCATCGGGTGTACTCCCCTGTAGCCCCACCATAAGGGTTACCAAAACTCATACCCGACTCAACCTGTGTCGGATACCCTCCATCAACTCCTTCATTACTAGGATAGCTCTGGTTCTGGGTTGTTGCATCATCATTCATCTCCCCATCATAATACCCAGAAGTACTATGAGTTCCAGTATCACCTCCCCAACGCCAACCCCTGGAATTCTCGATAGGAGTCTCGGAACGCTGGTTGTTTCCGGATTCCTCTCCGCCCTCGTATCCCCCATAGGAACTACCTAGATAGTTCCCAGGTGTAACAGATGTAGGTTCACGCTCAAGTGGATCAATGCTGATGTAATCACCAGCTGAGTAAACTGGTGTGTGCACCACATTCTCCATAGGTTCTTTCCCCCTACTCTCCTCCTTAGGTTCAGTAAATTCCTCAAGCATCGTATCAATTGCTCCTATCAGATGATGGTTCAACTGAAAGAGTAACGATATGAAGTTGCGGCTATTATCCATATATTTTGCCACTGCTATGGGTTTGCGTTTGGCATATTTGTAGTGGTTGAGCATGGGATCTTCTTCCTCCTGATTATGAGGAATATGGGAGAACTCGGAATCCATAAGCTCTTTTGTCTTATGTTCCCGTATGTCGGTTATGGCTCTCATAACAGCTATATGGTAGGCTGTGTTGGTTGTCCTAGCTTCCCCAGCTGGCATGACTACGCTCATTCCCAAAGATTCGGGAAGTCGCAGTCCTACTCTGCACTTGGCCAACACCGGACCATCATAGAACATGTACTTCTTTACTGGAATCTGGGGATCGCACCCAAATTCCAGTAACATGGCTCGTAGGATATCAGCAAGTCCTCCTTGGTATTCGTTCAGTGTGGAATCCATAACTTTCACGTTTCTTCCCGGTCGTGAACTTGCCATGTTGGCTGTAGAAATAGAAAGATTATAAGATTAGTAATAATGCATCATAATAGAGATAATAAAGAATTATCGCACTAAAAGATATGATTGTTGTATTCTCAATTGAATATACACCATATTTTTAGAGAATTCTTTACTAGTCCTATTTGACTCCTAACGTTTGGTCCCATTTACTAGGTTCCAACCTAAGGTCAAAGCTTTTGCTCTGATACCAACTGTGGTGACCCTGCATACCACTGCATGTTGTAGTATGCCAGTCGTTGATATAAAATTCACGAAGTACCATTCCGCAAATATTACATCCCTCAGAGTAGTACAATAGAACATAGCAGGGTCCATAACTCATTCACATATTATTACAATTAACATACACATGTCGTCTTGGAGCTCCTCTTGGGTCCTAAGAGGAATACTCCTGGGTTTGAGGCGAACCCAACTTAACTTACAATATAAGTGTCTCATTAAGCTAAACATTTATTTCATCGAGCAGCTAAATACTAAGAGTTCGGGCTGCTCGGATACTACTACTATCGGATATCTCTAGGCTTGATCTCCTCCGGAAGCCTCCCCGGATCCGTAGACTATGAGATAGTCTACGCCTTCAACTCCTCCTGAGAGGTCTGGTTCCTCGTAACCGATGATCTCGGCTCCTTCATTGCTGTCGTAGTCCTCCTCCAGACGATTCAGACAATCTAAGCATGGGGTTTTTAAGAGTGGTATGAGTACAAGCGTACTCAACAAGTTCATTATAGATAAGAGGTATTTAATGCACTAGCTACGATATTAGACCAGAAAGTCTAATACCAATGCAAGTTTTGATAAACATTTCTTCAAGAGATTGCTTTTATTTCAAAGAGCTATGTCCGTCAGCCTTCACCGGTTTACTAGAACTTCATGGAGCTCCTTTCCGGCCGCGTTCGCAGTTCCTTATCCCGGAACAGGAGTGACAGTCACAGCTTCTTTACACTCTGCAGAGGTGTGTTGCTTTACCCATAAGAGATCTTAACCTTGGTGCCAACCGGGCAGCTTTCCCGTCCACACTTCCTTCGGTGTGAGGCCCGGTATAAGGTCTAGCCAATCATGTTCCTCCGCTACCTCGAACACCCACCCTTTGTTGCATGCCCCGACCCTGGGTCCACGTCGGTCCCATTATTCCTGTAGATTTCAAGGTGGACCCCGACCACGACAACAGTGCTGGGCTCTACCATACACTCCTACGCCGGTAGCTGCAACCCATCCTAGACCGCAATACCGTGGGGACTTAGGACTCCCCAGCCTCACCATCTTGCTCCTTCGGGCGACAAGTGTACTACGGACTATGCCGTGGGGACTTAGGACTCCCCAGCCTCACCAGCTTGCCCCCTGGGATTACAAGTGTACTACGGTAAAGCGCATCCGTTGATGAACGAGAGGTGGAAACACTTTTGACTACTCCGTCCCACTCCGGATCTTATGGTTAACACGGGTATTACGGCACAAGAATCACTGGCGACATTTGTTGTTTAATCCTAGATGGATATTAACCCATGCAATGGAACCTCCACCATATCAACACAATCCATGGTTCCATTGCCCACCACTTAGTCATATTCATAGTTATGAAAGTAGTGGTTTTGATTTTTGTGCAATAGTGATAACCATAATACTTTGCAAGTAATTTGATAAAAATACTCAACTGACATGAGCAAGTGATGAACTTGCCTGAACACTGCAAAGTTTTGCAGTTGGAAGGTGTGGACTGACCCTTGTCCTCTGTTTCTGAAAAATAGCATCATTGTCCGATAAGGGCAATGGTTAAAGAAGCAATTATGCATGATTCCAGTTTTAGGGTTTGTTCCCCCCTTCCGATGTCGTTATTATTTTATGAAAGAGGTTAATACTAAGAATAACTTGGGGATACTTGATTTAAAGTAAAATACAACCTTGAAATGTTGTCAAGGTGTTTTTAAAGTCCAAATACATTAATGGACTTATTTTCATTATATAAAATTAGGTGTGTGATTTAAATGATTATTTAAATCATCAAAATAGGACTTATTCTTAATTGTCTTCAAAAATTCTCTTTGATATTTTATTTAAATAGAGAATTTTATGCTGATCATTTTTCATATTTTTAAGTTATTTTTAAGAGCTTTCAATAATTTTCTATTGAATTTCAAAGTTTCATATTTTTATTGAATTGTAAAAAGTCCTTTTTGCCCCTGGGCCCACCTGTCAGGGTGGCCCAGCGGATTAACCCTAACCCGAGCCGCTCGTCCGGCTCGGTCGGACGCACCCGTCCCCTTCCTCTCGCGCACGCGCTAACCCTAACCCCTCTGAGCTCTGGCGACACCCGCGTCGCCGCCGCCTTCGCCGATTTTCTCCGGCCGACTCCGGCCATCGCCGGCGGTGAGATGGGTATCAATCGAACCGCCGTTCGACGGCGCTTCGATTGATCCGCGTCGATCTGCTTTTCCTCGCCGCCGCCGTTCTTCCCCAACATCCCCATGACATGACCGCGGGCGAATCGCCGCGATCTCGTCGTTGCCGACGAGCCTGACGCCATGGCGTGATGGCGCCGCCGGCCTTCGCCGCCGTGGTGTGGAGCGCTGCGGCGCTAGTCGGGCCTGGCATGGCCTGGCCAGGTGCCGCCGTGGCCGCCACGGCCACGCCTGCCGTCTGCTCGCTCCAGGTACATGCGCCTCCATCTTCTCCCTCTCTTCATCCTAATCTATGCCATGCTCTAATTACTCGCCTGCCTCTCCTCATGGAGATGCTGGCACCGCCCGCCGCCGTTGCTTCGCGCTCTGTGTGCCTTGCGCCAAGCCAGCCCTGGTGCTGTGCTAGCTGCTGCCATGCGTATGCTGCTGCTGTGCATTTGCCATGGATTCTGGTTGCTGCTGCTCTTCTATTTTGCTCTATGCACTTCTGTTGCATGCTATATTCCTACTGTGGCCTTTCTGTGATTGTTCATGAACATCCAGTGATGCTCATGGCCTGCTGGCTGGCTCCTGTGATCATTATTGCTACTAGGATATCCTGTATGTGCATAATCTTATCCCTGGCTTGATCATTATGCATGATCCTTGTAGTATGCAAGTGCCAGTGTCTCTGTTCCTGATGCTATCTTCACCAATTACTCAAGTGTATTCATTTATGGTGTTCTGGCTTGTTTGCTGTGTGCAATTCTTGTAAATTTACAAGTGCCAGTACCCCAGAGTGCTCTTCTGTGTGCTATAATTTCATGATCATGCTCAATTGAGCATTGTTACTGACTTGGCAGCTCCATCCCTTGATGGAGTGCTTCTGGATACAATTATAAAAAGGGTTTATGGTTAGTCTGTGATACAAGTGTTGCTTATCTGTTGCTGTTTAATTCATAGAATTCATGTGGGATCCCAGTGTTTGATCCTAGCCTGCCATGGCATGCTTTAGCAGGCCCTGATGATCAAATGATCATCATTTGCTTGTTGCCTGTGCCTTACTGGTGCTTCACCTGGTGTCTGTGTGACACTTGTACTTGTGCTGGTGTGTGTTAATGCTTACTCAAGCATCATCTGATGCTTGCAGTGAGCCATTGGTTCACTGGCAAGATGTTGGTGCTTTAGTTACTTTACTGTTTCATTTATCTGTAATTCCTTACTTTACTAGATGGATAAATGATGTGAACTGTTTATCAGTAATGATCATATGGATGAATTTGATGTAGCTAGAGGGATGCCAACCACTGGTTGGGTACCCTAGCTCATACTGAATCCCCTGGATAATGATGTGATGCTTTGGTGAATTTCTTATGTGGATAGGTAGCTGTTGTGACCCTAGCAGGCTCTGTCTGCTTAGAAATGGTTGCTCCTACCTGTGTTGGCTTGCTGTGATTTGGGAAATACTTCACTGGAAGAATCCTTGTGGTTTTTCCAGTTTCCTTTGATGTTGATAAACAAGAATAGACACTTTATAGTCTATCTGTCTGATGGTGTAGTGGCTATAGGTGCTGAGTGAAACTGACTAGCTAGATAGGATCATCCCTTGTTGGATTTCTTTGATTATGTCACTGGTTTGGCATAGCCAATGTTCCCAGGGTGCTTTCCTATTTGTTTCTCTCTTGTTCACTTGCACCAATTTGGCCAGTAGCCATATGATGACTCACATATAGGGTTTCTACCCTTGTGGTGTGTTTGAGATCATGCCTGTGCAATTTATGAGCAAAACCATCTGGTTTGCTCATGATGAAGTGTATACCTCACTCCAGCTCCTAGATTAAAGTGTTGTTGTAGAGGATTTGCTTCTGGTGATTTGCTTGACTTGCCCTGCTCCTCCTTGTGGCTTGTGATTCTTGGTTTGATTCAGTGGTGAGGTTGGACAGGTTGAATAGCACTGGCTATTCTTCTTGTTCTAGCTGTTCTTGGTGTTCTTGGTGACTTACCCTGTTGCTGTCGTTGGATGAAGCAAATGGCTAGGGTTTGGCTCTGAAAAGTTTAAATATGGTGCTCTCTTGCTCTCCCTGGTCGACAGCTTGGCCTGGTCATTTTGGTGACTCTCCCTGGCTGTGTATGTGCTGGTGGACATGCACACTGCCTTGTGAGCTGCCTGTGTGATTCCTGGTTGGAACTTGGTCCATTTGGTGGATCAGCTCGGCTGATCTTGATAATATCCTCTCAACTTCTCATTTTATTGCTAACCTGCCAAGTGGCAATGCCACTTGGCATAACACTTGTCTTTGGTCTTTGTTTGTGTGTTTACAGGAAACAATGTGATACTCTGGATGAAGATCAAGATCCTCTTGGCAAGATCTCCATGATGATCATCTTGTGTAGTTTAGGATAGATCATTCACTTGTAATTTTCTTTTATTTTCTTTCTTCTATTTTGCCCATTTATGTAATGTGTTGTATTAATCATTTATTTCTCTTAAGAATATTGTAATGACAATGTAAATTGTGTGATGATCAATAAAGCTCAAAGTTTTCCCTAATGAGCTTTACTTTATTTTAATTGCTCATATTGTTTATTATTTATAATTTACTTAATGAATTTCCTCACAATTCATTATTTAGGGTAATTATTTCGATAAATAAATAACTCGGATTTATGTCACGCTACAGTTGGATCATATCGATAAATATAACAGCAAACACTTTATAATGTACTAGATAACGTATTGTGGTGTTGTACTAGTACATATTGTTAAAAAAAATCTCCGTTCGAAAATAAATAACTCGGATTTATGTAGATGCATGTGTCTATAGTTCTAGACACGTGTAGATACATGTGAATCTAGAAAAATTCAAATCACAAGTAAAATAATTAAATGTAAATAGTTTTAGTAAGCCGTTCTAAGATAGAACTGCTATTTGGTTTGGTTCCGCCCCAGATCCCTTGCTAGATTGTACCCTTCGGGACTGTAACAACACTACTATTTAACTAATACAATCCCGTTTACCCGGTAAAAAACATTGATGCCGTGTCATCCGTACGTGGCGACACGGTCACACACTTACACTATACGCGTGCGTCATCCACTAAACATCGATCCAAGATGGGCTACCCAGTTATACGTACTTGATTATTTGGCCACTCGATCACTTGTTGATCGCATGACAAATTACAGCTACTTTCCAGGAAAGCGTCTTAATAAACTTTTTCAAGCGAACTGGAATAGTAAAGTGACACCACAAAAGTAAGAACTGAAGATGAATTGTTCTACTGTAAGTATGTTTTCCCACGGAAGAATATTTGATCAGAGTTTTGACCAGGGCATTCATAGGACATGGTAAAAGTAAAAATAAATAAAAAATCACGCGTCGTGCCCCCAGCCGCACATTCCGTAGCGGCTCTTGCCATATGCGCGGTCGTCTAAATTATCTCAGTCCGTTCCCAAGTCAAGGGAGTTTCTTTTTGGAAAATGCTTCTATACATGCGGGGGCTGCGTCGAAAACCTGTTTTTAAAGGTCATCTATATGAGTGACGTCAGCAGTGATGTCACACATGTGGTGAACAAATCTTTCACAAAATTATAAAGTTCCTGAAATATAATTGAAACGTAGTTGAACACGAATATTTTTGTGAAACAAACTGGAGTGACGTCAGCAGTGACATCATCAGTTTCACTTTCTGTCACAATGTTTCACATTATTTTTCATGTATCATTTTTGTTTCATAAAAGTTTTACTTGTGTTTCAACTATTTGTTTTATATTAGACACATATCAAAAGGCTCGCCAATCTCAAAGCATGGACTTAACGGTAGATCTGACACTGGTATGTACCATTACCGATAAAATCGATGTGTTCGAGGCTGCGTGGATTACAACCTCCGACCGCACGACGCGTGTCCCGGAACGAAATAAATCATGTGGGCCCCACCATGTTCTCATCCCTCCCGTGACCTTATCTTCTCCTTGTGTCTTCTTTCTTCCCCAACCGAGCTCTGTGGTTGTCCCCAATCTTTCCCGTCCCCATATATTTCCCAGCGAACGACTACCCCGGTTCCCCGCCGGCGGCCACGTCCTTGTCCTCCACTCAACATTCTCATGTAGCCGCGCCCCGCCAGGCTCCTCCAACGATGCAGTTCAGCCACAGCTGGCGGTAGCTCGCGTTGGAGAAATCAAGATAGATGGAGAAGCTACTCGCCGGCGGTGTGGTGGAGTTAGGCGTGGCTTTATGGGGGTGCTGCTGTAGCAAGAAGGAGACGGCTCGGCAGCCGGTCGTCCTTGCTGTAGTAAGGGGAGGCGGCGCCATGGCGGTGCTACAAGGCTAGGACGCCGGTGCTTCTACAACAGCGTCGCTTCGACGGGCAGCCGTAGCTGCTGCAAGGGGAGGCGATGCTACAAGGAAAGGCTGCCGGTGCTACTATAGCAGGCATGCGCTGCTTCGATCGGCGGCCGTAGTTGCTGCAAGGGGAGGCGGAGCCACGGCGGTGCTACAAGGCAAGGCTATCAGTGCTACTACAGCAGGCATGCGCTACTTCGAGCGGTGGCGGTAGCTACTACAAGGGGAGGTGGACCTACTACAGGCGGTGGTGCTGCAAACGCCGGCCGCTAGTCCTGCAAACGCCGGCCGCCGGAGCTGCAAAGGCCGATAGCGGCTGCTACAAGCGGTGGCGGTGGTGCTGCCGGCACGGGTGGTGGTGTGTGATGTCTACGCACGCTTCTATTGTTGTAGACAGTGTTGGGCCTCCAAGTGCAGAGGTTTCTAGAACAGCAGCAAGTTTCCCTTAAGTGGATCACCCAAGGTTTATCGAACTCAGGGAGATAGAGGTCAAAGATATTCCTCTCAAGCAACCCTGCAATTACGATACAAGAAGTCTCTTTTATCCCCAACACACCCAATACACTTTCCAGGTGTATAGGTGCACTAGTTTGGCGAAGAGATAGTGAAATACAAGTAATATGGATGATTGTTCGGAGTCTCGATTGAGATCCATGACATCATGAGGAGGTCTGAAATGGTTAGGAGGCAAGTTATGTTTCGGAATTTTTCTGAAAGAAATTCTGCTGTTTTGTATTCCAGAAAAGTTGTTCTGGAAATATTCTCGGAATTGGACGAAACAAAAACAGAAGTTCTTATTTTTCTGTCACGCAGACGGAGTCAATAGGGCAGACGGAGAAAGGCCAAGAGTGGGCCGGACCACCCCTAGGCGTGGGCCCACCCCAGGCCGTGCCCAGGCATGGTCTGGGCCAACCAGGCGCCGGCTTTAAACACTACTAGGAAAAGGTCTATAGCTGTAAGAGTTACCGTCGGTGCACTAAACATATGGTACGCCGGTGCTATTTACCGCCGGCGCAGTAATTATTGGGCGCGCCGGTGGTACCTTATTATTGCCGGCGCACCCTGTCGTCTTGTGCGCCCGTGATAATGGAGGCTCGTACCAAGGCTGCTAGCCAGGCTACACTGCCGGCGGATCAAAACAGCATGCGCCGGGATGATGACAGTTTGGCCGACGGATCGAAAAACGAGTGCGCCAGCGACGATATACGGATAAGATGACCACGTCCCCGTGTCCTGCGCGTGGCACACACCAGACACCACCCGTCCCCATGACCGGCCTCTCTTATCTCTCTTCTCGCGGGCGCATCACCCACACAGAGTCTTCCTCACCAGAGCCATCCTCTGACCAGTGCATCTCCCGCCGCCGCCCTCACTGCCCTCACGCCGTGGTCGCGAGCGAAGCCAAGGTCGGCAGGCAAAGCCGCGGTCGCGGGTTGAGCCGAGGACGGCGCCGCTCCACGGCCCTGGCTGCTTGACCAGCCGATCCCCCGTCATCATCCTCGTCACTGGCAGCGGGGCCGCCGGAGATGCCTATACCGCGGGCGACAAGAACCTCCAGGAGGGAGCGGCGCCGGGGCTGTACCGGGAGGCGGCTCCAAGAGCGAGCGGCCGTGCTGATTTGAGGTCCCTGCGCGCTAGAGTTCCGTGTTCCTCCGCCTTCTAGCGCTGCTCAAGGACCGCTACACCACCGCGACGGCTCCGGGCGGGGCGAGGCGGCGTGCGTGGTGTGCGGCCACGCCCAGTTCGTCGTGCTCCCAGGCGGGGAGTACCTCCGTGACTGGCGCACAGAGAGGAGAAGAAGAGAAGCACCCGATTGCTTTTTCATTTTCTTTTTAGAGTGCTATTTTTAAATGTTCATAAGCAGTTGTAATTTCTTTTACTGCTTGTAATATTGGAAGCACAAGCATCACGTGGAGGGCCTGCGCTCTGTAGATGCATGCGGGCGCGTGGCCCTACTTTTATTTTATTCCAAAAATCTATAGCACCGGCAAACTAGGATGATGCGCCGGCGGTAGCTCTACCTAGTGCAGGCGAACCCTGTGGTGCGCCGGGGATATCTAGTTATCACCGGCCTGTCCCTACCGGCGTAGGCATGTGCGCCGGCAGTTGTAAAAAATGGTGCGCCAGCAATAGCCTATTTCCTAGTAGTGAAATGGGTTTTGGGAAACCCTAACCCTACCTCCCCACTATATAAAGAGGGGTAGGTTGGCCGGCCATTGCTGCTCCGTACGCAACCCTAATCTGCCACCTCTCCTCCCTCCTAGTTTCTCCTGCTTCGGCTTAGGCGAAGCCCTGCAGGAATTCTCCTCCACCACCATCACCATACCGTCGTGCTGCTGGGATTTCGAGGGGATCTACTCCTCCTCTGCCCGCTGGAACGGGGAGAGGAAGGACTTCATCTACATTGTACGCGTGACCGAGTATGGAAGTGCTGTCGGACTGCAGCACCGGAATGATCGTCTACATCAACCACGAGATCTGATCTCGTTAAGGCTTTGGATCTTTGAGGGTTAGTCTCTCTTATTTCTCATTGCTCAGATCTCATAGATTAGATCTTGGCTTTTCCATATATTGGATCTTGGTTTTATTCGTTCTTGCGGTAGATTTTTTTTATATGCAACGAACCCTACACATGGGTGGTGGTCCTGGAGGACACGTGCCGCTCGGAGGACTCGGATGTTCGTAAGAAATAATCCTCCGAAGGATCCTCAACATTGTCCCTTCTTTTTTCACCATCCAGTATAATTAGGTAATATATATATATATAAACTATAAATTAATAAAGTCATACGACGAAAGGTACAAGCCTACTGATAGCAACTTACAACACCACGCATGTAACAAGCGCACACATATAAGAGCCAAACCTAGCTTGAAGCAGACGAAGACCTCGCTCGAAGCTTAGATGGAAGCAAACAACAGCAGATAAGCCGCGTTCTAGAGACTCAGGCAGAGCACCATCCTCCTCCCTCGCCGAAGAGGGCCTCTACCCTCTTGCCCTGGATCGAAGGGCGCCGCATCGTCAGAGGAGGGGTCGTTCACCATTGAACAAGGAGAAGGTGCTTACCATAAACTTCCACAAAAGGCAAGATCCTATAGCCCTTCTCGCAGCAACGAGCAAACCAAAGTAGCTTACAACTTCGACAAGGACATGTAGGCCAAGCACGAGGAGCCTGCTTCAATCTATACAATGATCTGATCGACAAGTTGACAATAGTGACCAGGTTTATCAGGATCAGTAAAACTAGGAGGTTGTCTGATATATACCTCCTCATCCATGAAGCCATTGAGGAAGGCGTTCTGAATATCAAGCTCATGAAGATGCCAACGATGAGAGAGAGCCATAGAAAGCAACAAGCAAATCATAGCTGGCTTAACCACTGGGCTGAAGAATAGTCAGTCATCATAATCCAGACCAAACCGCTGCTTGTACCCTTTAGCAACACGGCGCACTTTATACCGCTCAATAGAACCATCCGCATGAAGCTTGCCCTTAAATATCCAAGGAGAGTCAATCAAATTAACCCCAGAAATAGGGTGTACCAGTCGCCAAGTACCATTATCCTGTAACGCAGAAAATTCAGCCTCCATTGCATCGCGCCAATGAGGCACACGAAGAGCTTCCTTATAATCACGATGTTCATGTGTGATCTTCGACGCTGCATGAGCTGCAAGAACACAATTGCAGGCCATTGTTCCATCTGTGCGCTCTTTGGGTCGGTGAGAATACCAAAACGAGCACGAGTGACTAGTCAAGATGGTGCATGTGTAGTTGTTGTTGTCGCTGGTGAGGGAGAATTCACTTGTGTTGCTAGTGAGATAGCAGCAGTAGGAGGTGAATCTTCGTGCACATCAGAACCTGCAAACGCGTCGAGGGACAGCAAAGCTTCACGCGCGTCAGGGGACGATGTGCCATGCAGTGGGGAGGCATCCTCCTGTGATGTTGATGCACATGGAGCGACAGGGGTGGTGAGGCGCGTCCCAGGGGATGCGGGGCCCAGCGAGCCAGGTGAGTGTGTGATACGTCCCAAACGTATCTATAATTTTTGATGCTCCATGCTTGTTTTGTTACAATTCTTATATGTTTTATGTGCACTTTTCCACACTTTTTAGCATTTTCTGGGACTAACCTATTAACGCAGTGCCGCAGTGCCAGTTCCTGTTTTCTGCTGTTTTTGTGTGTCAGAAAAGTTGTACATGAAAGTTTCTCTGAATTGGACGAAACAAAAGCCCAGAGTCTTATTTTTCCGGGACGAAGACGGAGCCAGAAGGACACTCGCAGGAGAGCTACCACGTGGCAGTACATAGGACAGGCGCGGCCCCACCCGCGCCTGGCCCATGTACTAGCGCCCCGTCGCCTCGTTTGCTCCGCCCTTCCGCCTATTTATTCCTCGTATCGGGAAAACCCCAGGGACGGGAGCCTCCATCCACGAAAAGTTCTGACGCCGCCGTCCACCGAAACCCTAGTTCGGGAATGTTCTGCAGTCCATCCCGGCACCCTGCCGGAGAGGGAAATCACCGCCGAACGCCTCTACATCGCCATGTCTTCATCCGAGGTGATGCGTAAGTAGTCCTCCATGGGACCATGGGTCCATAGCAGTAGCTAGATGGCAGTCCTCTCCTTGTTGTGCTTCATGTATAGATCTTGTGAGCTCCCTAACATGATCAAGATCATCTATTTGTAATTGCTACATGTTGGTTTGATGTGGATCCGATTTATAGAGAGATTGCTTTGGTTGAGATTATGTATTATGTTATTATGATCTTGCATGCTCTCCGTTTCTAGTAGATGCTCTGGCCAAGTAGATGCTAGCGACTCCAAGAGGGAGTATTTATACTCGATAGTGGGTTCATGCCTCTATTTAACCATGGAAAGTGACCTTGTTCTCTACGGTTGTAGATGTGATGTTGCTACTAGGGAGAAAACAACGGTGTTCTATTCAAGGGTAGTTTCATAGTTTACTTTACACACATTGCTTAAAGCGATAGTCCGTTGCTTGCAACTTAATACTGGAGGGTGTCGCGGATGCAATCCTGAAGGTGGATTATTAGTCATAGATGCAGTTGGATTACGGTCTATGTATATTGTTGTAATGCCCGCATACTTTCATAGCATGTATTCTGCATCAACCATTAGCGTAGAATCTCTGTTTGTCAATTGCCTATCTGTAATTTGTTTACCCAGCATATTTATTTTATTGGGGAGGCGCCTCTAGTGAACTGTGGACCCCGGTCCTTCTTCTTTTAATTGCAATCTTCTACAACATTTTTCTGTTCTGTTCTCTGCAAACAATTCTTTTTCCACACGGTTCGTTTAATCCTTTGTTTTCAGCAAAACCAGTGAGCTTGACAACCTCGCTGAAAGTTGGGGACAAAGTACTTGGTTGTTTGTGTGCAGGTCTCCACGTTACTGCTGACGACGGCAGTGCGCCCTGCCACGAGTTGGTTCGCAACACCTCGGGAGAGAACGTTTTTCTCCTACTGGTCGATAAACCTTGGTTTCTTACTGAGGGAGAACTTCCTGCTGTGCTCATCATACCTTCCTCTTGGGGTTCCACTCAACGTTGCGCATAAATTCTCCTTCATCAACTCCGCGCTCAGCAGTGTGCTGCATGCACTGGGTTGCCAAGCGGGGCACATGCTGGTCCAATGGAGACGCTGGCGCGTCGGAGGCCATCTTGGTCAGTCCAGATCCCGAGGCAAAGGAGCCATGCAGCGGCTGAGAGGAGGCCGGCTCGCTCGTTCCTGAGCCCGAGGCGGAGGAGGAGCCATGAAGCGGCACGGAGCCGAAGGAGAAGCCATGCAGGGGCTGGGGCTGGTGATCACGTGAACTTCTCCATCTGGAAAATCAACTTGAACATGGCCTGGGTGACATAGGCATCACCAATGGGTCTACCGAAGATGGTACCCGGGGTTTACTGAAGGCCCACGACCCGAAGTTTATGAAGCCCGGAAGCCCAGTTAAGAGATAGTTTGGAAAGATAGAGTTGTATTAGGAATAATGACTTGTAACTATTACGGGACGAACTCAAAGAGTCTCCCGATCTTTGTAACTTGTACATCACGAAAACCCTCGGCTCCACCTCCTATATAAGGGGGAGTCGAGGGAGGAAGAGGGGATCGATTTCATTGTCAACACAACCCTAGTTTTCTAGCAGTCGAGTACTTTTCCGGCTGAACCCTCGAGATCTACATGCCCTCTACTTCTTTGAAAACCCTAGTCTACAATTTGTAGGCATTGACAAGTCGATACCTTTTCAATTGGCGCCGTCTGTGGGGACAAGAGGCGACAAGGATCTGATCTCGATGGCATGCTCAACATCATCGACATCTTCGGTGGCAAGCAACGCGATGGACAGAGGTAAATAGATCGAAACTGGTCTAGTCGATTTTGTTCCTCACCCGCCCTCCCATGTGGATGTATATGCGTATCTGGAGGAGCCTATGGAGATGACGTTCGGGAGGTTCCACTTCCGCGTCGGAAAAGAGGGATCGCATCATCTCGAGATTCCGGTTTCATCGGGATCGTCGGCGGCCGACTCCGATCTTTCGGAATCGTCGTCATCATTCGAGATGGGCGCCGAGGAAATCTCGCCGCCACGCTTCGTCAAGTCTGCGACAAGCGGAAAACCCGTGAAGATCTTCGGCAGCATGTCCGTCGGGTCGTCTGCGGACTCCAATATAAGCAGCGACTCAGACAACGTCGACAGCTTCGACTTCATCGACAAATCTACTTCTGTTCGGGAGTTCTTTGCCGATCTATGTGACGGTGTCACCAACCCCGACGAAAGTCAAACTCCAAAATATCATCAAGTCTATGTAATTGGAGAACCAAGTCGTCCACAGGAGGAGACATCAGAGGCTTTCGATGATGTGGGAAATCCATACGTCGATCCCGCTGATCTTATGCGAGGTCTGGGCACCAAGTACGTCGGGCCTGCAACGCGACAGATGGTGCAACTTCTGCAAGCGGCTTGGGACAGAGCTGCAAACTCCATGGACGGCACAAAGCCGATGACTACGACTGCCACGGCCGAAGAGTTGCAAGCGTACCAAGCCCATGCTAGACGAGAACTTGAAAAACAGACAGCTGAGCTTGATAAGAGGAGAGCTACAGCTTCTACGTCAAGCCGAAGAAGGGCAGAGCTCAGTCGACATTCAGGAACTTCAGAATCTCATCATAGAGCAGCCCGTAATAGAGCAAGGTCTAGGCTGCAGAACATACCCGAAGGCGAGAGGGACAATTTGATCCAAAATCTCGATATGTCCTTTATGTCAATAGATACAAGGGGAAACATTATTCCCAAAACGCGGGAAGCTGGGTATATGGCGACTCAGGCCTTCATACTGGCAAATAGGCCACCTCCCGGAGACCCGAGAGAAGCATTATACAACATGGCTATAGCAGGAGTTGGAGTCATGGGAACAACGTTCCGAAGCACAACTACGCCTCCCGAAGGTGCAGCAAGGCAAAATAGTCCACGACCCACAGTGGTAGTACAAGACCCGCCAAGAACAAGCGCGGTAAGAGACACATCGACGTAGGCGCGATTCGACAGGGCGCGGCAAGAAAGGAGAGAACGTCGGCAGTCACCAGAGGTTGACGAGGAAGAGATATGCGGACTCCCTTGTTTCACTCGATGGGTTCGCAAAAAGCGGGTCCCATCTAGTTTCAAGTTGCTTGACAATTAAAAGAATTTCGACGGCCTGCAAGATCCCGAGGATTGGCTAATCGACTATCTGGAGACAGTAAAATTAACGGGAGGAACCAAAGCAACTGCCATGCAGAGCATCCAAGTGCACCTGAGTGGAGCAGCGCGGTCATGGATAAAAAAGTTACCACCTGGATCTATCGACAGTTGGGAAACTATTGAGGACCTGTTCATGAAATATTTTTCTTATCTACATGCAAGAAATCTGCGTCAATAGAGCAGCTATGGGCATGCAGACAAAAATATGACGAGTCGATGAGGACGTACATCCAGAGGTGGAACATTATAAAAAAAATCGGTAGAGAACATATCTGACGAAAGAGAGATAGACGCGTTCGTCGCTGGGATCCGAAGAAAGGACTTAGTCGAGGACTCGGGAAGGACTAATCCAAAAACAATAGCAGCACTCATGGAAATAGCGAATCGCTGGGCAGATGGAGAGGATGCTGTTCACAACAAACGTCATAGGTCGCCTGAGGACGATCGTAATCGAAATATTCAAAATAGACGACGATTTTCTCGCCAATTCTCAGACTATGACAGTCCCGGCCAAATATCGGCTGGCTTCCGAGGAAATAGTGGAGGTAATAATCGGGATGATTATCAAAAAAGTGGTGAACAGCGCAGCGATTACAGGGACAGTCCCCGTCCCAATAGGCAAAATAATGGACCAAGGTTCCAGAGGTCGTATGTGTCACCCGAAGATCTCTTGAACGTACCATGCCAAATGCACTTCTTTCTCGACAACAATGGAAAGAGCCAGTCGGGGCATCTGCAGAAGGATTGCCGAACTTTCCAGGCACTGCATAGATACGCGGGGCACGCCAACGCACAGGCAGCAAACAGGAACCTTAAGGGGCCAAGGAGTGAGATCCACCTTCCACCTCTACCCGCAATTACGGACGCAAATCGACATCAGTTGCAATTGGCGGCAGCTCCAACCAATGGTCCTTATATCGACACCAACGGTGCGGTCTCAATGATTCAGAAAGGCATGCCATCCTATAGAGCTCAAAAAGTTATTTCGCGACAAGTCTTTATGGCAGAAAAGATGCCACCACCAACAATCGAATACCTGAATTGGTCGGGGCAAGACATCGGCTTCACCATAGCGGACCACCCGCAGCAAGTTCCTCGACCAGGACAATCAGCTTTGATCTTGCCAGCGGTGATTGCAGGATTCAATGTTTCATGGGTGTTCATAGATGGAGGCAGCAGTTTAAACCTCATGTATGCAGATACGTTGAGAAAGATGAATATATCCCTGGCAAACTTAACACCAACCGACACGCGTTTCCATGGCATCACACCAGACAAGCCAAGTTATCCATTGGGAAAAATCAATCTCGACGTTCAGTTTGGAACCCGGGAGAATTACAGAAGAGAGAAGCTGGAGTTCGAAGTCGTTGATATGTCTCCAACGTATCTATAATTTCTGATGTTCCACGCTAGTTTTATGACAATACCTACATGTTTTTCTCACACTTTATAATGTTTTTATGCATTTTCCGGGACTAACCTATTAACAAGATGCCGAGGTGCCAGTTCCTGTTTTCTGCTGTTTTTGGTTCCAGAAAAGCTGTTCGGGCAATATTCTCGGAATTCGACGAAACAAAAGCCAAACCTCCTATTTCTCCGAGGGACACACGGAGCCAGAAGGGCAAGCCAGGGGGAGGCCCACGGCCTCCAGACCATAGGGGGCGCGGCCAAGGAGGGGGGTGCACCGCCATATTGGGTGGGCCCCTCCGGCACCCCCTCGCGCCGCCCTTTCGCCTATATATTCCCTCGCGATGCAAAAACCCTACAACAACAGATCATACTCCAGAAAGACTCCAGGAGCACCGCCGCCATCGCGAAACATAGTTTCGGGGGTCAGAAGTTCCTGTTTCGGCACCCTGCCTGGACGGGGATTGACCCCCGGAAGCCTTCTCCATCGACGCCACCGCCTCCATCATGCTTCGTGAGTAGTTCCCCCATGGACTACGGGTTCTAGCAGTAGCTAATTGGTACTCTCTCTCCCATGTACTTCAATACAATGATCTCATGAGCTACCTTACATGATTGAGATTCATCTGATGTAATCGGTGTTGTGTTTGTTGGGATCCGATGAATTGTTACATTATGATCTGTCTATCTATATAAGTTTGTGAAGTTATTGTTGCTGCAACCTTGTTGTGTTTAATGCTTGTCAGTAGTGCACGAGTGGCATGATCTTAGATTTGAGCTATATAATTATTGCTTAGATTGTATCTACAAGTTGTTTGCACATGTCTATGTCCGGAACCCGAGGCCCCAGAGTGACAGCAACTGGGATAACTGGAGGGGAAGGCTTAGATATGAGGATCACATGTTTTCACCAAGTGTTAATGCTTTGCTCCGGTGCTCTATTAAAAGGAGTACCTTAATTACCAGTAGATTCCCTTGAGGCCCGGCTGCCACCGGCTGGTAGGACAAAAGATGTTGTGCAAGTTTCTCATTGCGAGCACGTATGACTATATATGGAAAACATGCCTACGTATAATTAATAGACTGGATGTTCTGTCTAAATGCTATTTCAATCCTATCAATTGCCCAACTGTAATTTGTTCACCCAACACTTGTTATTGGAGAGTTACCACTAGTGTAGATAGCTGGGAACCCCGGTCCATCTTTCATCATCAAATACTCACTCGGTCCTATATGCCATTAGAAGTAGTATCAACTATTTTCTGGTGCCATCGCCTCTGTGTTACTGTTACTGCTGCTGTGTTACTGTTACTATTGCTCTCATATTACTGCTGCTTTCACATCACCCCTGTTACTAGTGCTTTTCCAGGTGCAGCTGAATTGACAACTCAGTTGTTAAGGCTTATAAGTATTCTTTGTCTCCCCTTGTGTCGAATCAATAAATTTGGGTTTTACTTCCCTCGAAGACTGTTGCGATCCCCTATACTTGTGGGTTATCAAGACTATTTTCTGGCGCCGTTGCCGGGGAGCATAGCTCTACTCATAAGTTCACCTGGGGAGTACACTCTACCTCTCTCTCTGTTTTTATTTTATTTTGTTTTGCTTAGTTTACTTTTGTCTAGTTTATTTGTGCTTAGTTTATTTCTGTCTAGTATTATTTTGCTTAGTTTACTTTTGTCTAGTTTGTTTTTGTATTGTTTTATTTTTCTTATATACCCGAAAATCCATAAAAATTTGAAAAACCGAAAAATTAAAAACTGTTGTTATGGAAGAACCCACAACCTGTATGGAGCTTATAGAATTATAAGTGAATTACAGAGAATCAAGAAAGGGTAAAGTCATGAGTGCCGTTATAGAAAAATTGAATACAATTGCTAAAATCTTGCTTAAACGCCATGATATAAATTGTTGCTCTAAACAGGATACTAAACATCTTAAATTCCAATGTGGCTTTAGTGAAGAAGTTTTAATTGTGAACTATCATTGGAATAACTATATTCATCTTGGGTTCGAAGAAGTAGAACAATTTGTTTTATTTATGGGAGCTTCTGAAATAGAATCCTTCATGTCTAAAAATTATGAAACCTGTGTTGCTTGTAAGGACCTTAAAGATTATGTCTCTTCTATCCTTGATTATTGCATAGAACATTACAGCAATAATCCTTATATCATTTATTATAAAGAGAGACTCATTCATGCACAAGAATGCACTCCCAATAAGCAGGAACCTGTGAAAGAAGAAATTGATGAACCTGAAAGCTCATTAGATGAAAAGGAGGAGGAGAGTGATGAACAAAAGGAGGAAGAATGGATTAGCTACCCATGCCAACCTTCTAATGAGAGTAACTCTTTATCTCTTTCACTATTTGATTGTCCTCCATGCTTACCAAAGGAAGACGAATGTTATGTTCCTGTGGATTCTCTTGAAATATTCCCTATGAGTAAAACTTGTGAGAATAATTATGCTACTGTTATCTATGATAATCCATGCTATTTCAAAAAATGTTATGATAATGCTTTGTTTGTGCCTGATATCGAAATGCATGGTACTAAAGAGTTTTGCTTAGCAAATGTTTATGATAAAGCTCTAGATGATGGTCCCATGTTACTTGATAATATTAATTGTACTACTAATGAAAATGGGATTGGAGAGGTCTTGACTTTATCTAGGAGTCCCATATCTTTTGAGATTGATCAATCATCTTGTTATATTATTGATAAAAGTGGGTTTGAAACTTTTAATCCCATTATTTTTGAGCTTGATAAAAATTATGTGACTGTAGATCATGAAAAGCATGTTGTATGTGATAGTTATATTCTTGAGTTTGTTCATGATGCTACTGGAAATTATTATGAGAGAGGAAAATACGGTTGTAGAAATTTTCATGGTACTAAAATACCTCTCTACATGCTGAAAATTTTGAAGTTACTCTTGTTTTATCTTCCTATGCTTGTCACTTTGTTCTTCATGAATTTATTTGTGTACAAAATTCCTATGCATAGGAAGTGGGTTAGGCTTAAATGTGTTTTGAATTTGCTTCTTGATGCTCCTTTTGCTTCATTTTCTATTCTCATGTGAGCATCATTAAAATCTTCTGCGCCTAGCTGAAAGACGTTAAAGAAAAGCGCTTATGGGAGACAACCCATTATTTTATTTCTGAAATTTTTCTTTTATTTTTGAGTCAAGGTGCTGTTTACTTCTGTAGCAATACCTTTGTATCTTTATTTTCTTGCATTTTTGTGCCAAGTAAAGTCTCTAATAGGAAGTTGATACTAGATTTGGATTTCTGCGCAGAAACAGTTTTTTAGCTGTCACGAATTCGCGTTTTTCTCTCTGTAGAAGAATCTAAAAATTCTGAAAAAATTCATGCATGATCCTCAGATATGTACGCAACTTTCATTAGTTTTGAGTTTTCTGATTTGAGCAACGGAAGTACCTCGAAAAAATTTGTGTTTACTGACTGTTCTGTTTTGACAGATTCTGTCTCTGTTTTTTGCATTGTCTCTTGTGGACTTTAAGTAAGGCTTTCTAGACCTGGAGAGCTGTAGCTAATGTTTTATTGAGTTCTTGCAATATGTCACTACAGAACTAAAGTGGATTAAAGTTTTTTGAGTACTAACCCCTCTAATGAAGTTTATGAGAAGTTTGGTGTGGCAGAAGTTTTCAAGGGTCAAGAGAGAAGGGTGATATAATGTGATCAAGAAGAGTGAAGAGCCTAAGCTTGGGGATGCCCCCGTGGGTCACCCAAGCATATTTCAAGAAGACTCAAGCGTCTAAGCTTGGGGATGCCCAAGGCATCCCCTTCTTCATCGACAACTTATCAGGTCATCTCTAGTGAAACTATATTTTAATTCTTCCACATCATATGTGCTTTACTTGGAGCGTCTGTGTGCTTTTATTTTTGTTTGTGTTTGAATAAATTCGGATCCTAGCAATCCTTGTGTGGGAGAGAGACACGCTCCGCTTTTTCATATGAACACTTGTGTTCTTCGTTTTATTTTTCATGTTCATGGCGGAAGCTGAAAGCTGCAACACTTATTGTTATTTGGGTGGAAACAGAAAATGCTTCATATTGTCTTGAATAATTTGATACTTGGCAATTGTTTTGAGCTCTCAAGTAGATCATGTTTAAGTTCTTGCATCATGTAGTTTAAACCTATTAGTGGAGAACTACCGTAGAGCTTGTTGAAATTTGGTTTTGCATGATTGGTCTCTCTAAGGTCTAGATATTTTCTGGTAAAAGTGTTTGAGCAACAAGGAAGACAGTGTAGAGTCTTATAATGCTTGCAATATGTTCTTATGTAAGTTTTGCTATACCGGTTCATACTTGTGTTTGCTTCAAACAACCTTGCTAGCCAAAGCCTTGTACTGAGAGGGAATGCTTCTCGTGCATCCAAAACCTTGAGCCAAAACCTATGCCATTTGTGTCCACCATAACTACCTACTATGTGGTATTTTTCTGCCATTCCAAGTAAATACTTCATGTGCTACCTTTAAACAATTCAAAAGTTATTATCTCTTATTTGTGTCAATGTTTTATAGCTCATGAGGAAGTATGTGGTGTTTTATCTTTCAATCTTGTTGGGCAGACTTTCACCAATGGACTAGTGGCTCATCCGCTTATCCAATAATTTTGCAAAAAGAGCTGGCAACGGGGTTCCCAGCCCCAATTAATTACAACTTTCACTAATAATTCTCTTCACATGTTTTGCCCTGATTCATCAGTAAGCAACTTAATTTTGCAAATAGACACTCCTCCATGGTATGTGAAATGTTGGAAGGCACCCGAGGATTCAGTTAGCCATGGCTTGTGAAAGAAAAAGGTTGGGAGGAGTGTCATCCATAAATAAAACTAAAGTACATGTGTAAACAAAAGAGAAGAGGGATGATCTACCTTGCTGGTAGAGATAACGTCCTTCATGGGAGCCGCTCTTAAAAAGTCTGTTTGATAAGGGGGTTAGAGTGCCCACTACCATTCGTTGACAACAACAAACTCCCCTCAAAACTTTATTTTTATGCTCTCTATATGATTTCAAAACTTGAAAAGCTCTAGCACATGATTTAATCCCTGCTTCCCTCTGCGAAGGGCCTTTCTTTTACTTTATGTTGAGTCAGTTTACCTACTTCTTTCTATCTTAGAAGCGAACACTTGTGTCAACTGTGTGCATTGATTCTTACATGCTTGCTTATTGCACTTATTATATTACTTTGTGTTGACAAATATCCATGAGATATGCATGTTGAAAGTTGAAAGCAATTGCTGAAACTTAAATCTTCCTTTGTGTTGCTTCAAAACTTTGTATTAAGAATTTATTGCTTTATGAGTTAACTCTTATGCAAGACTTTTTGATGCTTGTCTTGAAAGTACTATTCATGAAAAGTTTTTGCTATATGTTTAGTCATTATCTATTTTTAGCAAACTATAGATCATTGCCTTGAGTCACTTCATTCATCTCATATGCTTTACAATAGTATGATCAAGATTATGTTGGTAGCATGTCACTTCAGAAATTATTCTTTTTATTGCTTACCTACTCGAGGGCGAGTAGGAACTAAGCTTGGGGATGCTTGATACGTCTCCAACGTATCTATAATTTCTGATGTTCCATGCTAGTTTTATGACAATAAATACATGTTTTGCTCACACTTTATAATGTTTTTATGCATTTTCCGGGACTAACCTATTAACAAGATGCCGAGGTGCCAGTTCCTGTTTTCTGCTGTTTTTGGTTCCAGAAAAGCTGTTCGGGCAATATTCTCGGAATTCGACGAAACAAAAGCCAAACCTCCTATTTCTCCGAGGGACACACGGAGCCAGACGGGCAAGCCAGGGGGAGGCCCACGGCCTCCAGACCATAGGGGGCGCGGCCAAGGAGCGGGGCGCGCCGCCATATGGGGTAGGCCCCTCTGGCACCCCCTCGTGCCGCCCTTTCGCCTATATATTCCCTCGCGACACGAAAACCCTACAACAACAGATCATACTCCAGAAAGACTCCAGGAGCACCACCGCCATCGCGAAACATAGTTTCGGCAATCAGAAGTTCCTGTTTCGGCACCCTGCCAGGACGGGGATTGACCCCCGGAAGCCTTCTCCATCGACGCCACCGCCTCCATCATGCTCCGTGAGTAGTTCCCCCATGGACTACGGGTTCTAGCAGTAGCTAGTTGGTACTCTCTCTCCCATGTACTTCAATACAATGATCTCATGAGCTGCCTTACATGATTGAGATTCATCTGATGTAATCGGTGTTGTGTTTGTTGGGATCCGATGAATTGTTACATTATGATCAGTCTATCTATATAAGTTTGTGAAGTTATTGTTGCTGCAACCTTGTTGTGTTTAATGCTTGTCACTAGTGCACGAGTGGCATGATCTTAGATTTGAGCTATATAATTATTGCTTAGATTGTATCTACAAGTTGTTTGCACATGTCTATGTCCGGAACCCGAGGCCCCAGAGTGACAGCAATTGGGATAATGATAACGCGTGAAGCACACGTCCGTTGGGAACCCCAAGAGGAAGGTGTGATGCGTACAGCAGCAAGTTTTCCCTCAGTATGAAACCAAGGTTATCGAACCAGTAGGAGATGAAGGCCACGTGAAGGTTGTTGGTGAAGGAGTGTAGTGCGGCGCAACACCAGGGATTCCGGCACCAACGTGGAACCTGCACAACACAATCACAGTACTTTGCCCCAACTTAACAGTGAGGTTGTCAATCTCACCGGCTTGCTGAAAACAAAGGATTAAACGTATGGTGTGGAGAATGATGTTTGCTTGTAGAAAACAACAGAGAACAGAGATTGCAGTAGATTGTATTTCAGATGTAAAAGAATGGACCGGGGTCCACAGTTCACTAGTGGTGTCTCTCTGATAAGAAATAGCATGTTGGGTGAACAAATTACAGTTGGGCAATTGACAAATAGAGATGCATACATATCATGATAATTACTATGAGATTTAATCAGGGCATTACAACAAAGTACATAGACCGCTATCCAGCATGCATCTATGCCTAAAAAGTCCACCTTCGGGTTAGCATCCGCACCCCTTCCAGTATTAAGTTGCAAACAACAGACAATTGCATTAAGTATGGTGCGTAATGTAATCAACACAAATATCCTTAGACAAAGCATTGATGTTTTATCCCTAGTGGCAACAGCACATCCACAACCTTAGAACTTTCTGTCACTGTCCCAGATTCAATGGAGGCAGGAACCCACTATCGAGCATAAACACTCCCTCTTGGAGTCACAAGTATCAACTTGGCCAGAGCCTCTACTAGCAACGGAGAGCATGCAAGAACATAAACAACATATATATGATAGATTGATAATCAACTTGACATAGTATTCAATATTCATCGGATCCCAACAAACACAACATGTAGCATTACAAATAGATGATCTTGATCATGATAGGCAGCTCACAAGATCTAAACATGATAGCACAATGAGGAGAAGACAACCATCTAGCTACTGCTATGGACCCATAGTCCAAGGATGAAGTACTCATGCATCAGTCCGGAGGCGGGCATGGTGATGTAGAGCCCTCCGGTGATGATTCCCCTCTCCGGCAGGGTGCCGAAGGCGATCTCCTGAATCCCCCGAGATGGGATTGGCGGCGGCGGCGTCTCTGGAAGTATTTCCGTATCGTGGCTCTCGGTGATAGGGTTTTCGCGACGGAGGGTTTAAGTAGGCGGAAGGGCAGGGTCGGTGGAGGCACGAGGGCCCCACACCAAAGGGCGGCGTGGGCCCCACCCAGGCCGCGCGGCCCTGTGGTGTCGGCGCCTCGTCGCCCCACCTCGTATCCACTTCGGTCTTCTGGAAGCTCCGTGGAAAAATAAGACCCTGGGCGTTGATTTCGTCCAATTCCGAGAATATTTCCTTTGTAGGATTTCTGAAACCAAAAACAGTAGAAAACAACAACTGGCTCTTCGGCATCTCGTTAATAGGTTAGTGCCGGAAAATGCATAATAATGATGTAAAGTATGTATAAAACATGTGAGTATTGTCATAAAAGTAGCATGGAACATAAGAAATTATGGATACGTTTGAGACGTATCAGATAATTGGAGGGGAAGGCTTAGATATGAGGATCACATGTTTTCACCAAGTGTTAATGCTTTGCTCCGGTGCTCTATTAAAAGGAGTACCTTAATTACCAGTAGATTCCCTTGAGGCCCGGCTGCCACCGGCTGGTAGGACAAAAGATGTTGTGCAAGTTTCTCATTGCGAGCACGTATGACTATATATGGAAAACATGCCTACGTATAATTAATAGACTGGATGTTCTGTCTAAATGCTATTTCAATCCTATCAATTGCCCAACTGTAATTTGTTCACCCAACACTTGTTATTGGAGAGTTACAACTAGTGTAGATAGCTGGGAACGCCGGTCCATCTTTCATCATCAAATACTCACTCGGTCCTATGTGCCATTAGAAGTAGTATCAACTATTTTCTGGTGCCATCGCCTCTATGTTACTGTTACTGCTGCTGTGTTACTGTTACTATTGCTCTCATATTACTATTGCTTTCACATCATCCCTATTACTAGTGCTTTTCCAGGTGCAGCTGAATTGACAACTCAGTTGTTAAGGCTTATAAGTATTCTTTGTCTCCCCTTGTGTTGAATCATTAAATTTTGGTTTTACTTCCCTCGAAGACTGTTGTGATCCCTATACTTGTGGGTTATCAGTCGTGGATTTCCCATCATAGTACCATGTTTTACTGGGACGACCCGCGTATGCTAGGTTTATGGCGGTACCACATTACACATACTTGTTGTGGAGACTCTCTGGACCCAACGGCCCAATCACAGTAAAAGGCAGTTTCGCACTAGCGGATAAGTGCGACAAGGACTTTCATCGACTGTCAGAAACTTTCGGGATGCAAGCAGAGTATATGGCGTCAAGGCTAACAACTTATTATGACGTGTTGCCAGACGGAGGGAGGCCACTGAAGGAGCCAACTTTTGATACCACCAAAAACTGAAAGGAAGTGCAGATTCACCCAACAGATCCCAAGAAGACGGCAGCTATCACAACAAATATGGATCTCGCATAGGAAAACACGCTCGTCGAGTTCCTCCATGAGCACTGGGAAATCTTCGCATGGTGTCCGGCAAACATGCTAGGAGTACCCAGGGAACTTGCCGAGCACCCTCTCAACTTGGATCCAATGGCTAGACCAATCAAACAACACCTGCGGCATTTTTCGGAACCAAACCGCAAAGCTATGCTGTCAGAAATTAATCGACTCAGAGAAGCTAGATTTATCAAAGAGTTACACACAAAAGCCACGTGGGTAGCTAACCCAGTGTTGGTCCCGAAGAAAAACACAGAGGTCCTTCGCATGTGCGTCGACTTCACGTGTCTCAATAAACATTGTCCAAAGGATCACTTCCCCCTCCCAAGGATCGATCAAATTATCGACTCCACGGCAGGATGTGAACGTCTTTCCTTCCTGGACGCATATTCTGATTACAACCAGATCCGACTAAAAGAAGAAGATGAGGTCAAAACAGCTTTCATAACACCCTATGGCGTGTTCTGCTACAGAACAATGCCTTTCGGGTTAAAAAACGCGGGAGCAACATATCAACGGATGATGCAGAAGTGTCTTGCCACACAGATTGGCAAGAACGTTCAAGTATACATTGACGATGTCATCATAACAACAAAGCAGGGGTCAACCTTGATCGAGGATCTCAAGGAAACCTTCGACAATCTCGATAAATTCTGCCTCAAGCTGAACCCGACGAAGTGCTCTTTTGGCGTCCCTGCGGGAGAACTTCTCGAGTGTTTGGTGTCAGCAAGAGGAATCGAGGCTAACCCAGAGAAAATTCAAGCCATCGTGACGATGCAGAAGCCAACAAAGTTAAAGGAAATACAACAGCTCACTGGGCGAGTCGCGGCTTTAAGCAGATTTGTCGCCAGACTGGGAGAAAAGGCGTTACCGTTTTACGCCTTGATCAAGCAAGGAGAAAAGTTCGAGTGGAACGAAGAAGCAGACAGAGCCTTTGAGGACCTTAAGCGCACAATCTCGACACCTCCAATATTGGTGGCGCCCAAAGAAAAGGAACCTCTCCTGTTATATATCGCAGCCACACCCCAGGTGGTTAGAACAGTACTTGTGGTTGAAAGAGAAGAAGAAGGGAAACTTCACGGAGTTCAGAGGCTGGTATATTTCATCAGTGAAGTTCTATCACCTTCAAAACAGCGGTACCCGCAGTATCAGAAGTTGGTGTATGGAGTATTTACAACCGCAAGAAAATTGCGGCACTATTTTTCGGCGCATTCGATAATAGTGGTCAACGAGGCGCCTTTATCAAACATATTAAATAACCCAGAAGCTACGGGTCGTGTCTCCCTTTGGGGAATAGAGCTTTCCCCTCGGGATATCACGTATGAGAAAAGAAAAGCAATAAAGTCACAGATCTTACCAGAGTGGATGGAGCTGCAAAAAACAGGAGCCCCAGATTTGTCGAGAACCTGGACTATGAATTTTGATGGGTCCAAAAGGCTAGAAGGAGCTGGAGCAGGCGTGATATTAGTATCACCTGAAGGAGATAAGATGAAATATGTACTGCGGATGATGTTGCCTAACGCATCTAACAATGAGGCAGAGTATGAAGCACTGATACATGGGATGAAGATGGCGAAAGCTTGTGGTGCAACCCGATTAAAAATCTTCGGTGACTCCCAATTGGTGGCTCAACAGGTGATGAACCAGTGTGACGCAGTCAATGATAGTATGATAGCATACAAGGAGGTATACAACGAACTCGAGAAGCTCTTTGACGGGTGCGAAGTGAATCATATTAGCAGACTCAGCAATGATGAAGCCGATGTTCTGGCAAACATCGGGTCGCAATGCTTAGCAATACCACCCGGCGTATTTTGGGAGGAGATAAATGAAAGATCAACTAAGGCGAAGAAACAGCCAAAGAAAAAGGAGAAGCTCGAGAAAGACTCGGGGGCTCCAGCAATATCAGGAGCAAACATGTCGGGAGATGAAGAGGAATCGCATGAGGTGATGGTGGTGCAAGTTCCTTGGATGCAGGTTTACATCGCATACATCTTAAGGAAATAAATACCCGAAGATCCAGTAGAAGCAAGGCGAGTTATTCGACGGTCCAAGGCATTTACTGTGGTCAAAGGAGAACTGTATAAGCGGAGTATATCACGAGTGTTGCAGCGATGCGTTACACCCGAAGAAGGAAGAGTTCTCCTCAAGGATGTGCACGAAGGAGTGTGTGGACACCACGCAAGCAGTCGAGCTATAGCAGCAAAGGTCTTCAGAGCAGGGTTCTACTGGTTAACTACAATAGAAGATGCAAAGGACATTGTGCGTACTTGCGATGCGTGTCAGAGATTTGCGGCAAATCCCCACTCCCCGGCAGCAGAGCTGATGCCAATACCCTTGTCGTGGCCTTTTGCACAATGGGGTCTCGATATGGTGGGGAAATTACACAAGGCGTAGCCAGGAGGATACGTATATCTGCTAGTGGCAGTCGACAAGTTTACTAAGTGGATCGAGGCAAAAACAATAACATAGCCAGATGCAGCATCTTCTATAAGTTTCGTCAAAGGCATTGTTTTTCAATTCGGTGTCCCGCATAGTATCGTCACAGACAATGGTAGTAATTTCACCTCCAAAGAGTTCGAGGCATATTGCGCAGAGGTAGGCATCAAACTACACTTTGCGTCAGTTGCGCACCCGCAGACCAACGGTAAGTCGAGAAAGGGAACGGTATCATCTGCAATGGCATCAAAAAACATCTGCTAACACCATTGGAAAAAGCTCGACATACCTGGCCAGAAGAACTGCCAAGCGTGCTATGGAGTATACGGACAACACCCAACACAGCGACACAAGAAACTCCGTTTTTTCTGGTTCATGGAGCTTAGGCCGTACTCCCGATAGAAATAGAACACAATTCTCCGAGAGTAGAGGAATTTGATGATGAAACCTCACGAAAGGCACTAGAGGATGATGTTGATGCACTCGACGAAGCTCGAGACGAGGTGCTGTCGAGGGTCACCAAGTACCAGCAAGATCTGAAAAACTACCACAGTCGACGGCTGCGACCAAGGTCCTTCCAAGTTGGCCATCTGGTTCTTCGGCTGACGCAAGATAGCCATGAAAAATTCGAGTCGCCATGGATAGGCCCGTACATCGTCACCGAAGTAATTGAAGGAGGAGCATACAAAATAAAGGACAAGAAGACGGGGATCGCAGAGCCAAATCCCTGGAACGTGGCGTAGCTTAAGCGTTTTTACGCATAAGTCAAAATAGTCATACATGTAAACATACAATGTACTGAAAAGCCCGCGAGTTTTCAGACGCACTCTTTTCCTTTCAGGGCACCGAGTGGGGCTGAAAGGTTTTTAATGAGGCGGGCTCGCGGTGCTGCAATATAGTAAAGATAGTGGTGATATACATCTTTTTCTTCGACATGCTCGGGGGCTTGCAAACCGCAAATTCAATATATATACACAAATCTCTACAATATACAACTTACAAGTTATTTGCCTTGTGATACGTCTCAAACGTATCTATAATTTCTTATGTTCCATGCTACTTTTATGATGATACTCACATGTTTTATACACATTATATGTCATTATTATGCATTTTCCGGCACTAACCAATTGACAAGATGCCGAAGAGCCAGTTGTTGTTTTCTGCTGTTTTTGGTTTCAGAAATCCTAGTAAGGAAATATTCTCGGAATTGGACGAAATCAATGCCCAGGGGCCTATTTTTCGATGAAGCTTCCAGAAGACCGAGGGAGATACGAAGTGGGGCCACGAGGCGACGCCACACTAGGGCGGCGCGGCCCAAGCCCTGGTCGCGCCAGCCTGTTGTGTGGGCCCCTCGTGATGCCCTCTGACCTGCCCTTCCGCCTACTTAAAGTCTTCGTCGCGAAACCCCCAGTACCGAGAGCCACGATACGGAAAACCTTCCAGAGACGCAGCCGCCGCCAATCCCATCTCGGGGGATTCAGGAGATCGCCTCCGGCACCCTGCCGGAGAGGGGAATCATCTCCCCGAGGACTCTTCATCGCCATGATCGCCTCCGGATCGATGTGTGAGTAGTTCACCCCTGGACTATGGGTCCATAGCAGTAGCTAGATGGTCGTCTTCTCCTAATTGTGCTATCATGTTCGATCTTGTGAGCTGCCTATCATGATCAAGATCGTCTATTTGTAATCCTACATGTTGTGTTTGTTGGGATCCGATGGATATTGAATACTATGTCAAGTTGATTATCAATCTATCATATATGAGTTGTTTATGTTCTTGCATGCTCTTCGTTGCTAGTAGAGGCTCTGGCCAAGTTGATACTTGTGACTCCAAGAGGGAGTATTTATGCTCGATAGTGGGTTCATGCCTCCATTAAATCTAGGAAAGTGACAGAAAGTTCTAAGGTTGTGGATGTGCTGTTGCCACTAGGGATAAAACATCGATGCTTTGTCTAAGGATATTTGTGTTGATTACATTACGCACCATACTTAATGCAATTGTCTGTTGCTTGCAACTTAATATCGGAAGGGGTTCGGATGATAACTTGAAAGTGGACTTTTTAGGCATAGATGCATGCTGGATGGCGGTCTATGTACTTTGTCGTAATGCCCTGATTAAATCTCATAGTACTCATCATGATATATGTATGTGCATTGTTATGCCTTCTTTATTTGTCAATTGCCCAACTGTAATTTGTTCACCCAACATGCTATTTATCTTATGGGAGAGACACCACTAGTGAACTGTGGACCCCGGTCCTATTCTTTACATCTGAAATACAATCTATTGAAATTGTTCTTTACTGTTCTTCGCAAACAATCATCATCTTCCACACAATACGTTTAATCCTTTGTTCACAGCAAGCCGGTGAGATTGACAACCTCACTGTTACGTTGGGGCAAAGTACTTTGATTGTGTTGTGTAGGTTCCACGTTGGCACCGGAATCCCTGGTGTTGCGCCGCACTACACTTCTCCGCCATCAACCTTCAACGTGCTTCTTGTCTCCTCCTGGTTCGATAAACCTTGGTTTCTTTCTGAGGAAAAACTTGCTTCTATACGCATCACACCTTCCTCTTGGGGTTCCCAACGGACGTGTGTTAATTGCACGCATCACCTTGGTCTAAACACCTCGCAAAGCGATAAACATAAATACAATAGCCACCGAAACGCTCGGGGGCTAGATGAAGGAAAAAAACATACAAGTTGTTTTACAATATACATAGTACTTACAATATACATGGTTCCTTGGTCAAAAAACTTCGACAGAAGAAGCAGACCTTGAGTTGACTCCTACCAGGTCATCTTTGTTCACCCTTTCATCTTCAGAAGTGGCACCCATGAAGTCAGCATAATTATCTTTAACGAAGAATTCAGCATCCATCTGAATTAAATCGTCCATTATCTTCTCTGCTACGGGCGTCACCAAATTGTCGATTTTGTCGACATTCTTCCTCCGTTTCTTCAGTTTGTCGTGGCAAATTTTCACGATATTGGTCATGTATAACTTCGGATAGCAGATCTGCAGCATGATCATAGCAAATCTAGCGCGCCAGCAATTAACTGGGCCTTTACAAAATCATGGATTCGAGAAGCACTCTTGAATTTGTCCATCAAGTCAGGAAGAGTCTTCGGCTGGGAGTTCCGAGGAAACATGGTAATATAAACCAGGGCTAACGTCTTTGTGCAGAAATCAAGATATTCACGAACTTGGCCTGCTGATGCGTGCAGTTAACACACATCCGTTGGGAACCCCAAGATGAAGGTGTGATGCGTACAGTAGCAAGTTTTCCCTCAGAAAGAAACCAAGGTTTATCGAACTAGGAGGAGCCAAGAAGCACGTTGAAGGTTGATGGCGGCGAAGTGTAGTGCGGCGCAACACCAGGGATTCCGGCGCCAACGTGGAACCTGCACAACACAATCAAAGTACTTTGCCCCAACATAACAGTGAGGTTGTCAATCTCACCGACTTGCTGTAAACAAAGGATTAAACGTATTGTGTGGAAGATGATGATTGTTTGCGAAGAACAGTAAAGAACAATTGCAGTAGATTGTATTTCAGATGTAAAGAATAGGACCGGGGTCCACAGTTCACTAGTGGTGTCTCTCCCATAAGATAAATAGCATGTTGGGTGAACAAATTACAGTTGGGCAATTGACAAATAAAGAAGGCATAACAATGCACATACATATATCATGATGAGTACTATGATATTTAATCAGGGCATTACGACAAAGTACATAGACCGCTATCCAGCATGCATCTATGCCTAAAAAGTCCACTTTCAGGTTATCATCCGAACCCCTTCCGGTATTAAGTTGCAAGCAACAGACAATTGCATTAAGTATGGTGCGTAATGTAATCAACACAAATATCCTTAGACAAAGCATCAATGTTTTATCCCTAGTGGCAACAGCACATCCACAACCTTAGAACTTTCTCACATCGTCCTGCATTTAATGGAGGCATGAACCCACTATCGAGCATAAATACTCCCTCTTGGAGTTACAATTATCAACTTGGCCAGAGCCTCTACTAGCAACAGAGAGCATGCAAGAACATAAACAACTCATATATGATAGATTGATAATCAACTTGACATAGTATTCAATATCCATTGGATCCCAACAAACACAACATGTAGGATTACAAATAGATGATCTTGATCATGATAGGCAGCTCACAAGATCTAACATGATAGCACAATGAGGAGAAGACGACCATCTAGCTACCGCTATGGACCCATAGTCCAGGGGTGAACTACTCACACATCGATCCGGAGGCGATCATGGCGATGAAGAGTCCTCCGGGAGATGATTCCCCTCTCCAGCAGGGTGCCGGAGGGGATCTCCTGAATCCCCCGAGATGGGATTGGCGGCGGCTGCGTCTCTGGAAGGTTTTCCGTATCGTGGCTCTCGGTACTGGGGGTTTCGCGACGAAGACTTTAAGTAGGCGAAGAGGTAGGTCAGGGGGCGTCACGAGGGGCCCACACAACAGGGCCGCGCGGCCAGGACCTGGGCCGTGCCTCCCTAGTGTGGCGTCGCCTCGTGGCCCCACTTCGTATCTCCCTCGGTCTTCTGGAAGCTTCGTGGAAAAATAAGCCCCTGGGCGTTGATTTCGTCCAATTCCGAGAATATTTCCTTACTAGGATTTCTGAAACCAAAAACAGCAGAAAACAACAACTTGCTCTTCGGCATCTCGTCAATAGGTTAGTGCCGGAAAATGCATAATAATGACATATAATGTGTATAAAACATGTGAGTATCATCATAAAAGTAGCATGGAACATAAGAAATTATAGATACGTTTGAGACGTATCAAGCATCCCCAAGCTTAGTTCCTACTCGCCCTCGAGTAGGTAAACGATAACAATGATAATTTCTGAAGTGACATGCTATCATAATTTTGATCAATACTATTGTAAAGCACATGAGATGAATGCAGCGATTCGAAGCAATGGTAAAGACAATGATTAAACAACTGAATCATATAGCAAAGACTTTTCATGAATAGTACTTTCAAGACAAGCATCGATAAGACTTGCATAGGAGTTAACTCATAAGGCAATAAATTCTTAGTAGAAAGCTTTGAAGCAACACAAAGGAAGATATAAGTTTTAGCGGTTGCTTTCAACTTCAACATGTATATCTCATGGATAATTGTCAACACAAAGTAATATGATGAATGCAAATAAGCAAATATGTAGGAATCAATGCACACAATTAACACAAGTGTTTGCTTCTAAGATGGAAGGAAATAGGTAAACTGACTCAACAATAAAGTAAAAGAATGACCCTTCGCAGAGGGAAGCAGGGATTAAATCATGTGCTAGAGCTTTTCAAGTTTTGAAATCATATAGAGAGCGTAAAAGTAAAGTTTTGAGAGGTGTTTGTTGTTGTCAACGAATGGTAATGGGTACTCTAACTACCTTATCAACCAGACTTTCAAGAGCGGCTCCCATGAAGGACGTTATTTCTACCACCATGGTAGATCATCCCTCTTCTCTTTTGTTTACACATGCATTTATTATTTATGGGTGACACTCCTCCCCACCTTTCCTTTCTCAAGCCATGGCTAACCGAATCCTCGGGTGCCTTCCAACAATCTCATACCATGGAGGAGTGTCTATATTTTTTCTTTTTCTTTTTCTTTTTGCAAAATTAAGTTGCTCACTGATTGATCAGGGCAAAGCATGTGAAGAGAATTATTAATGCAAGTTAATTAATCGGGGCTGGGAACCCCATTGCCAGCTCTTTTTGCAAAATTATTGGATAAGCGGATGAGCCACTAGTCCATTGGTGAAAGTCTGTCCGAAGTAAATGACAAGATCGAAAGATAAAACACCACATACTTCCTCATGAGCTATAAAACATTGACACAAATAAGAGGTAATAAATTTTGAATTGTTTAAAGGTAGCACATGAAGTATTTACTTGGAATGGCAGGAAATACCATGTGGTAGGTAGGTATGGTGGACACAAATGGCATAGGTGTTCGCTCAAGGGTTTGGATGCACGAGAAGTATTCCCTCTCAGTACAAGGCTTTGGCTAGCAAGGTTGTTTGAAGCAAACACAAGTATGAACCGGTACAACAAAACTTACATAAGAACATATTGCAAGCATTATAAGACTCTACACTGTCTTCCTTGTTGTTCAAACACCTTAACCAGAAAATATCTAGACCTCAGAGAGACCAATCATGCAAACCAAATTTCAACAAGCTCTATGTAGTTCTTCATTAATGGGTGCAATGTACATGATGCAAGAGCTTAAACATGATCTATATGAGCATAACAATTGCCAAGTATCAAATATTCAAGACATTATACCATTTACCACATGCGGCATTTTCCGTTTCCAACCATATATCAATGAACGAGGTAGTTCAACCTTCGCAATGAACATTAAGAATAAAGCTAAGAACATATGTGTTCATACGAAACATCGGCGCGTGTCTCTCTCCCATATAAAGAATGCTAGGATCCGACTTTATTCAAACAAAAACAAAAACAAAAGCAAACAGACGCTCCAAGCAAAGCACATAAGATGTGACTGAATAAAAATATAGTTTCACTAGAGGAACCTGATAATGTTGTCGATGAAGAAGGGGATGCCTTGGGCATCCCCAAGCTTAGATGCTTGAGTCTTCTTAAAATATGCAGGGATGAACCACGGGAGCATCCCCAAGCTTAGACTTTTCTCTCTTCTTGATCATATCGTATCATCCTCCTCTCTTGACCCTTGAAAACTTCCTCCACACCAAACTCGAAACAAACTCATTAGAGGGTTAGTGCATAATTGAAAACTCATACATTCAGAGGTGACATAATCATTCTTAACACTTCTAGAAATTGCACAAAGCTACTGAAAGTTAATGGAACAAAGAAATCCATCAAACATAGCAAAACAGGCAATGCGAAATAAAAGGCAGAATCTGTCAAAACAGAACAGTCCGTAAAGACGAATTTTACAGAGGCACTTAACTTGCTCAGATGAAAATGCTCAAACTGAATGAAAGTTGCGTACATATCTGAGGATCACGCACGTAAATTTGCAGATTTTTCTGAGTTACCTACAGAGAACCCTGCCCAGATTCGTGACAGCAAGAAATCTGTTTTTGCGCAGTAAACCAAATCTAGTATTGACTTTACTATCAAAGACTTTACTTGGCACAACAATGCAATAAAATAAAGATAAGGAGAGGTTGCTACAGTAGTAACAACTTCCAAGACTCAAATATAAAACAAAAGTGCTGTAGTAAAATGATGGGTTGTCTCCCATATGCGCTTTTCTTTAACGCCTTTCAGCTAGGCGCAGAAAGTGTGAATCAAGTATTATCAAGAGAAGAAGCATTGACATCATAATTTGTTCTAATAATAGAATCATAAGGTAACTTCATTATTTTTCTAGGGAAGTGTTCCATACCTTTCTTGAGAGGAAATTGATATTTAATATTACCTTCCTTCATATCAATAATAGCACCAATAGTTCGAAGAAAAGGTCTTCCAAATATAATGGGACAAGATGCATTGCATTCAATATCCAAGACAACAAAATCAACGGGGACAAGGTTATTGTTAACCATAATACGAACATTATCAATCCTCCCCATAGGTTTCTTCGTAGCATTATCAGCAAAATTAACATCCAAATAACAATTTTTCAATGGTGGCAAGTCAAGCATATCGTAGAGTTTCTTAGGCATAACAGAAATACTTGCACCAAGATCACATAAAGCATTACAATCAAAATCATTGACCCTCATATTAATGATGGGCTCCCAACCATCTTCTAACTTCCTAGGAATAGAAGTTTCAAGTTTTAGTTTCTCTTCTCTAGCTTTTATGAGAGCATTTGTAATATGTTTTGTAAAGGCCAAATTTATAGCACTAGCATTGGGACTTCTAACAAGTTTTTGTAAGAACTTTATAACTTCAGAGATGTTACAATCATCAAAATCTAAACCATTATGATCTACAGCAATGGGATCATTGTCCCCAATAGTTTGAAAAATTTCAGCAGTTTTATCACAAGCAGTTTCAGCAGTTTTAGCAGTTTCAGGTAATTTTGCACGCTTTGTACTAGGAGTAAAAACATTGCCAACACCAACTATTTTACTATTGATAGTAGGAGGTTTAGCAACATGTGAGGCATCAACATTACTAGTGGTGGTAATAGTCCAAACTTTAGCTACATTATTCTCTTTAGCTAGTTTTTCGTTTCCTTCTCTTTCCCACCTAGCATGCAATTCAGCCATCAATCTTATATTCTCATTAATTCTAACTTGGATGGCATTTTCTGTAGTAACAATATTATTATCAATATCCTTATTAGGCATAACTTTCAATTTTAAAAGATCAACATCAGAGGCAAGTCTATCAACCTTAGAAGCAAGAATATCAATTTTATCAAGCTTTTCCTCAACAGATTTGTTAAAAGCAGTTTGTGTACTAATAAATTCTTTAAGAATGGCTTCAAGACCAGGGGGTACACTCCTATTATTGTTGTAAGAATTCCCATAAGAATTACCATAACCATTACTATTATTAGAAGGATATGGCCTATAGTTGTTACCAGAATTATTCCTATAAGCGTTGTTGTTGAAATTATTATTTTTAATGAAGTTCACATCAACATTTTCTTCTTGAGAAACCAATGAAGCTAAAGGAACATTATTAGGAACAACATTAGATCTACCATTCACAAGCATAGACATAATCGCATCAATCTTATCACTCAAGGAGGAGGTTTCTTCAACAGAATTTACCTTCTTACCTTGTGGAGCCCTTTCCGTGTGCCATTCAGAGTAATTTATCATCATATCATCAAGAAGCTTTGTAGCCACCCCCAAAGTAATGAACATAAAGGTACCTCCAGCAGCTGAATCCAAAAGGTTCCGCGAAGAAAAATTCAATCCTGCATAGAAGGTTTGGATGATCATCCAAGTAGTTAGTCCATGGGTTGGGCAATTCTTTACCAAAGATTTCATTCTCTCCCATGCTTGAGCAACATGTTCATTATCTAATTGCTTAAAATTCATTATGCTACTTCTCAAAGATATAATTTTAGCGGGAGGATAATATCTACCAATAAAAGCATCCTTACATTTAGTCCATGAATCAATACTTTTCTTAGGCAAAGATAGCAACCAGTCTTTAGCTCTTCCTCTTAAGGAGAAAGGAAACAATTTTAATTTTGTAATGTCACCATCTACATCCTTATACTTTTGCATTTCACAAAGTTCAACAAAATTATTAAGATGGGCAGCAGCATCATCAGAACTAACACCAGAAAATTGCTCTCTCATAACAAGATTCAGTAAAGCAGGTTTAATTTCAAAGAATTCTGCTGTAGTAGCAGGTGGAGCAATAGGTGCGCATAGGAAATCATTATTATTTGTGTTTGTGAAGTCACACAACTTAGTATTTTCAGGAGTATTCATTTTAGCAATAGTAAATAAAGCAAACTAGATAAAGTAAAGGGATTTCTATTTTCGTGCCCTCAGGTCCTTAGTTGTGCTCAGTTTTCCCCAGCTCGTTAGTTTTTCCTCAGTTTTCCCCTCCCTCTAGTTTGAAACCCCTCGCAGACGCTCGGACGGGAGGGTTGCCGTCAGGTCAGAGGCCTTACCGTTACCGTTAATCTGACGGGTGGGGCTGCACAGAGGGCAGTTCCTCTCTGACCCGTCTCGTGCTGACAAATGGGGCCGCTCTATAGGGCTGCCGCAGCCAATGACCAGTGGGGTCATCTATTTTTCAGGAAAAGTCATATGTTGCCACTCTGAGGGGCTGCCGCAGCCAATGACCAGTGGGGTCGTCTATTTTTCAGGAAAAGACATATATTTGCCACTCTGTGGGGCTGCCGCGGCCAATGACCAGTGGGGTCATCTATTTATTTATAGAAAATCATATATTGCCGCTCTGTGGGGCCTCCGCAGCCAATGACCGCTGGGGTTGTCTATTTATTTAGAGAATATAATATAGAGCCGCTCTGTGGGGCCGCCTCAGCCCATGGCAGGTGACTATTTTCGTAGCTTAATTTAAAGTGACTCTTATGCTAAACATTGTGCATAATATATAGAAAATAGCTAGATCTCTAAATATATAGAAAATAGCTAGATCTCTAAAGGGGATGGATGCATGGCTTCACGTCGTCGTCACTTTCATCGTCAGTATCTTCGTCGTCTGAGTAGTAGTACTTCCTGCACATTGTTCCGTCGAACACCTTCACTGTGAGCACATCATCGCCTTCATATTTGAAGTGTACGTAGCAGCCGAAATCCACACCGTGCGCGATGGCGAAATTCTCCCAGCCCTTGTCGAGATACATCCGGCCTTGTCCGTCAAATAGGACCTCCACGGTCCAGAGACGAGGACCGCAGTCAGCTGCTCGCAGATACACCTTAGCTGGCTCCTGGCAGTCAAGATAGTCGGCAAACTTTTTTGGGAGTGCCTGCAAAGAGATCGAGCGCCGATCGTTTGAAATTAAAGGTTTTTTAGAACATGCCCATAATTAATCACATGCATCATATATGTGTGAACGCGTACGTACCTTCTTGACCAAAGGGTCTTCGTAGATGACGATGAAGAACTCCTCTATGATCAATGGCAGTGTTGACGACGGTGGTGGTGGCAATGATGATGATCCACCACCCCGGCCGCCCCTTCCCCTTCCCCTTCCCCTTCCCCTTCCCCTTCCGGTCCGCGTCCGAGACGTGGAAGCCATGGCAATGGATGATCAAGTGTATGTGAATGAAGAAGAGAGAGGCAGAACCTATTGACACAAGGGATGGCCGTTGTGGGTGTTTATAAGGGAGAGATGACCGTTGTAGGGGTTTACACAATAAATTAAGGAGGAGGTGACCGTTGTGGGGGTTTACACAATAATTTAAGGAGGAGATGACCGTTGTGGGGGTATATATCTCAACAAAAAAAGTAATGCGGACTATTTTGACGGAAATGGAACTTCGTGATTTAGTTTATCATTTTACCGTGAAAAGTAATGCCTAAAAGAAATGGTAATTCGTGATAGTTTATCATTTTGCCGTGAAATGGCTACAAGAAATGGGTGATGGTGTATCATTTTTTGTGTGAAATGGCTACAAGAAATGGGTGATGGTGTATCATTTTTTTGCGTGAAAAGTAATGGCTAAAAGAAATGGTGATGGTGTATCATTTTTTGCGTGAAAAGTAATGGCTACAACAAATTGGTGATGGTGTATCATTTTTTTGCGTGAAAAGTAATGGCTAAAAGAAATGGTGATGGTGTATCATTTTTTGCGTGAAAAGTAATGGCTAAACAAATTGGTGATGGTGTATCATTTTTTGCGTGAAAAGTAATGGCTAAACAAATTGGTGATGGTGTATCATTTTTTGCGTGAAAAGTAATGGCTAAACAAATTGGTGATGGTGTATCATTTTTTTGCGTGAAAAATAATGGCTAAAAGAGTTTATAATTTAGCTCGTGAAAAATAATGCAGAAAACCAAACTTTAGCGTACTGGGTAACCGCCCTTAAGCATACATAGAGAGTGGAAGCTAACCGCCGACAGAGAGAGAGAGGGTGGTGGCCCCGACCAGAGAAAGAGACAGATAGGGGTTATCCTGCCCGTTAAATCCTACGATCAACGGTCGGCGGGCACGATCCGCGTGACATCGGCTAGACCAATCATGGCAATGTTGGGCGTCTGTGAGAATTTGTGAAGGGAGAGGGCAAAACTGAGTAGTATCAAGAAACCAAGGGCAAGTGAGTAGTAAACAGACTAAGGGATTCAAATATGAGATTTAAAAAATGGAAAATGCGTGTTTGGTACAATGAAACCCATCTTGGCCTACCTCAAACTATTTGCAATACAAATATACATGAGTGTGGAAATTATGGCCTCATTCCGACAAAGTATGTTTTGGGGAAAGCAGTTTTGGGTAGGGCTTATTGTGGAAAACCATGCACCTTCATAGCTACTAGGTGATTTGAGAAGTGGCAATTGGTGGTAAAACTTGATTTATCTATGATTTATCTATGATTTGAGAAGTGGCAATTTGTGCTAAAGACTCCATGAGTAAGTGCCACTCTTTTTGGGAATTTTTTGCACATTAAATAACTCATTTAACTAGTTAATCCCATTTGTTGACTCTCTGTTGACCAGCCACTTGAGGGTAAAACTGAGTATATTGCACTAGCCAGTATTAGCACTCAAGGCGAAAACTGAGCACACAAAAAATGCTAGTATATGACTCGAGGGTATTCCTGAGTATATCTAAATTTCCAGGGTTAGACTCGAGGACGCGTGTTGTGGTGCAGAAGTGGAAGACGTGCCATTGTTGACGCGTGTCTTGGTGCAGACGTGCAATAGTGGACGCGTAGGACGCGGGTCGCATTTAGGACGCGTAAGTCTCCCTCCCTCTGGACACAGTACGTCTCATTCTCGCTCACGCACGAAACCACCCCTCTCACGTCCCATCAACTTCTCCAAAAAAAACCCAACCGCCGTACGAGCGCTCCCCTGCCGGCGATGGAGAAGAAGAATGCGCCGGTGGCCATCGCCCCCGAGCCCGTCGCCTCCGAGCCCGTCGCCGCCGAGCCCGTCGCCGCCGAGCCCGTCGCCGCCGAGCCCGTCGCCGCCGAGCCCGTCGCCTCCGAGGGCGGCGCATCCAAGCGCGGCGCCTCCGTGAACTGGGCCTATCTCACGGCTGACGGACCACTTCACAAGATCGGCGAATGCTTATTGGCGAATGAGGAGTACGTGGACACCTACTCTGCTATGAGGCAAGTCTGTAGAAATTGGCGCTCAGGTTTACCTGATCCCGATGTGCACCTGCACGAATGGATCATGCTAGACCACGCCCTTCCACGCGCCGCTGAGTTCACCTTCCTCCATCTCGGCACATCCCGCTATGTCACCATAGATCTATCTGCAGTTCGTGCAAGGTTCAAATTCCTCCATATCTATAGGGTTAATCTATTCTTATTTTCAATCTTAGTGCTGAATGTTATCTTCATCAACCTATATTTTAGATTCTACTTCATCGGCTTTTCCCGTGGCGTCATCGTGCTTGCCCAGAAGAACCCGCCGCACAAGATACGGCTTCTGAACCCACTCACAAAGACATCGAACACTATGTTTGAGGCGCAGATGCCAACTGTTTTTCTGGATTCAGTCGCTGCAATCAACTCCCCGACTATGGTCTTCGCTTGCAGACATTACCCGGAGGAACTTGGTTGGGTCGATGAGAGCACTCCAACTAAGGATATATATGAACATGGTTGGGGAGAAGGAAGATTTTCGATCAAGAACCATAGTATGCGTTGCATTACCCCGTTCAATGGTGAACTGTATGCAATAGCTTCGGACAATTTTGTGTCCGGAAGAATAGTGTGCACCAATGTACAGAAGCAGCAGCGCGCGAGCAGTGTCAAGATGGAGACACTAATTTCATTTCCAGAACTTGGACGTGACAAGTTCTACCTTGTGAAGTCGGATGGTGATCTGCTGCTTGTGTTGATGAAAAACACGCCTGTGGTGTACCGTGTGGACACTCAGAGCCGCTCTCTCCATCCGGTCAGTAACATTGGCATTCATGCCTTGTTTGTGCATTATATCCGGTGTATCTCCGTCGACACCAGAGTGCACCCGACTCTTCGACCTGGCTGCATCTACTACGCGGATTTGGGTTATACCAGAGAGTACTTTCATGATACAAATTCTTGGGATGTGTCGCCACAATATGTGCATAGATTAGGAAGCTACGGTCTGAGAAATGAACACAGGCCATACTGTTTGGAGGATGTATTGGCCGCACACTGCAGACGGCGGGAGTTCAATGAATATTTCCTCGGGATAATGCACGGCTGGAGCGACGGAGAAATATATAAGGAATGAATAACAAATTCATTCATCCTGGGGTATCCTAATCTTCTTGTTGGCCATACATTGCGTGCGTCTTGTATTTTTTTCAGCTTAGTTTGTCGTGAACATTAACAATGTTATTGGCTGCTTTTGGCTGCTGTATGCAGTTTACCTATGTATTATACTTAGTTTTCTGATTATGCTGCTGTGAATTTATCATATAATAGCTTCTAGATTTGCTACTAGATTTGCTGCCATATTGGGGAAAAACGAGGGCCAAAAGGCATAAATAATTGAAGAAAGACAGAAATAGAAGCTTCTCTAGATTTGATACTAATTTGGTGAAAAAGACAGAGAGAGAAAGAGGGGAAAAGGTGCTGTTAAAAATGCCAATTTGGGCCGAGAGAGACAAAACCCAGCTCTCACGTACAACCAAACACGGTCTCGTGCTGTCCCACACGGTCCCTTCCTACCAACCCCACACGACGCGGCCCCACATACGACGCGGCCCCACACGTCAGCACCGAACGTTCAAATAAACGGATTCCTTCCGTCTGAGCTCTTTCTGCGGGTTTCAGACAAAGGCTTCGGGAAAACTGAGGAAAAACTAAGGGGCTGGGGAAAACTGAGTACAACTAACGACCCGAGGGCACGAAAATAGAAATCCCTAAAGTAAATGCAAGTAACTAATTTTTTTTTGTGTTTTTAATATAGAGAACGCAAACAAGATAGTAAATAAAGTAAAACTAGAAACTAATTTTTTTGTGTTTTGTTTTAGTGCAGCAAATAAAGTAGTAAATAAAGTAAAGCAAGACAAAAACAAAGTAAAGAGATTGGAAGTGGAGACTCCCCTTGCAGCGTGTCTTGATCTCCCCGGCAATGGCGCCAGAAAATATGCTTGATGCGTGCAGTTAACACACGTCCGTTGGGAACCCCAAGAGGAAGGTGTGATGCGTACAGTAGCAAGTTTTCCCTCAGAAAGAAACCAAGGTTTATCGAACCAGGAGGAGCCAAGAAGCACGTTGAAGGTTGATGGCGGCGAAGTGTAGTGCGGCGCAACACCAGGGATTCCGGCGCCAACGTGGAAACTGCACAACACAATCAAAGTACTTTGCCCCAACGTAACAGTGAGGTTGTCAATCTCACCGGCTTGCTGTAAACAAAGGATTAAACGTATTGTGTGGAAGATGATGATTGTTTGCGAAGAACAGTAAAGAACAATTGCAGTAGATTGTATTTCAGATGTAAAGAATAGGACCGGGGTCCACAGTTCACTAGTGGTGTCTCTCCCATAAGATAAATAGCATGTTGGGTGAACAAATTACAGTTGGGCAATTGACAAATAAAGAAGGCATAACAATGCACATACATATATCATGATGAGTACTATGAGATTTAATCAGGGCATTACGACAAAGTACATAGACCGCTATCCAGCATGCATCTATGCCTAAAAAGTCCACTTTCAGGTTATCATCCGAACCCCTTCCGGTATTATGTTGCAAGCAACATACAATTGCATTAAGTATGGTGCATAATGTAATCAACACAAATATCCTTAGACAAAGCATCAATGTTTTATCCCTAGTGGCAACAGCACATCCACAACCTTAGAACTTTCTGTCACTGTCCCAGATTTAATGGAGGCGTGAACCCACTATCAAGCATAAATACTCCCTCTTGGAGTTACAAGTATCAACTTGGCTGACAAGGTATTAACTTGTCAATGCCTACAGATAGTAGACTAGGGTTTCGTTGGATGTAGAGGGTAAGTAGATCTCGAAGGTTTCAGCCGAAAAGTACTCGACGATGTAAAAACTAGGGTTTGTGAGACAATGATTCGATGCTTTCTTTGTCCCTCGACTCCCCCTTATATAGGAGGTGGAGCCGAGGGATTCGTATTGTATAAGTTATAGAGTCCGGGAGGGTTTCCAACTCATCCCGCAAGATTACAAACATCCTCTCCTAATACAACTCTAGCTTTCCTTAATAACAACTTGGGCTTCCGATTCTTCTTATTCTTCGAGTCGTGGGCCTTCAGTAAACCCCGGGTACTATCTTCGGCAGGCCCATTGGGGATGCCTATGTCAGTAGCCCCCGAGATTTTGCTTGAATCGCAGAGTCAGGGAAAATCTCCACTGTTTATATTTACTCTACAACTTTAAACTTCTCTATATTTCTTCATATGAATTTCTTTATTGTACAGGGATAATGGTAATTGGGGCTAGTTCATCTGACGGATCAGGTACTAGTTAACTGCTCTAGTGGCAATCCGCAAAAACCTACTTCAAGATCACGTCCCCGGACATGATCTCGGGATACTGGTGTAAACTTCGACAGGTGCTGCTTAAGGTCTTACCATTATGTCGAGTCCCAGTCATATTTATCGGGTACCTAACGCGTCTGTTAGGATTTTTCTTCGTATTTGTTGATACGGATAGAAGTAGCAAGGACGTCAGAGACGGCGCCACGCCTCTCAGAACGGATCTGGGGTCTTACCTTCGCAAAGTTTTGCGGCATTCAGAAATTGTTCGCAACTTTGGCGTTCTGAGAATATATTGTCGAGTGCTTATTCGTCTGTTGGAATGGCACATTTTATTGAGTCAACGGATGACTTATATTGCTCTCCCAATGGGAGTATATGTAGAGTTATTTTAACTCGAAATATACTCTCTTGTTCTTCTATCTTTCTTTTTTTTTATAATTTCATCGGGCACGCGAACAGCGTTCCCAATGGGAGTAGCCCCCGAGGCTACAGCCAAGGACTTGTGCTTGGGTGTAGGCTCCACGCTTTATGCCGCTATATTTTCTTTCTCTCCCGAAATTTTCAAATCTCTCGGGTGCGCGAACAGCGCTCCCGATGGGAGTAGCCCCCGAGGCTATGAGCAAATATTTTGTATTTGATCATAGGCTCATACCATTTCTATTTTATCTTTCTCGAACTTTTCATTTTTTCCAAAGTAGCCCCTGAGCATTTGGGCAAAAACTTGTATTTGATCAAAGGCTCTCGAAATAATCAACAACCTTCTGCTGTCGCCATTCTTACGAACCTTTGTAGCCGAAATTTTATCTTGTCAAGGTGACATCATTGCTGACGATAGCCACGATCACTGTATCGGGAAAACACAAGAACTTCTCTCCCTCTGTCTCGTGGGCCCAAATTTTTACCACGTTAACACGTCGTGCAAGTGGGAGACACACGTCCTCCGCTTTTCCTGGCGCATGTACTGTAACTCCCCCAGGGTGAAATTACTTTTTTACCCCTGTTCCACGTGTATATCGTCTACCGCACACTTTTTCCATCCCACGGTTCGCCACTTCGCCGCACCTCTATTTAAGGTCTTCATCTTCTTCCTTCAGTACTTTCGCTCGCGCCGCTCCCCTGTTCTCCTCTTGCAAAAATCTCCTCTTGCGCCCCACAGTTCCCTGAGCTCAACTTCTCTCGAGCCGCACTCCTGCGCCATTGTTGATGCCACCGCGCAGACTGACCAGGCACAGCACGCCGAAATCAACGATGGCTTCCACAGATCTGGGGAGCGCCGAGTGGGAGAGATCCAAAATCTCTGCCCAAGACATCAACCTCCTGAAGAAACTGGGGATCAGCAAGAAGCCGAAGGCGCTGTGCTTCCCCAGCGAAGAGAGCTACCCAACCCCTCCAATGGAGTATCGGGTTAGTTTCGTCGATCATCTCATCCGCGGCCTTTCTGCCCCCATTCACCCTTTTCTTCGGGGGTTGCTTTTTGTTTATGGACTGCAGCTTCATCACCTCACACCCAACTCTATCCTCCACATTTCCATCTTCATCACCCTTTGCGAGTCCTTCCTCGGCGTCCAGCCTAACTGGGCGTTGTGGAAGCGTATCTTTTTCTGTCGCCGCAATGGCTCTCCCAATGTCGCCTATAACATAGGCGGTGTTGTTATCTGCGTTCGCCCTGATGTCGAGTATTTCGACGTCAAATTCCCTGACTCAGTTCAAGGATGGCGCAAAAAATGGCTGCACATTCATGAGGAGAACCATGGGTGTGCTGAAGACAACATCCCTCCTTTTGATGGTGCCGAGAAAATCTTCCGCCGCCGCTCCTGGGATGCAGAGGCTACCGACGAAGAAAAGACGGCGACGGAGGCATTGATGGCCCACATCCACGATCTGCAAAACACCCGCGGCAAAGAACTGTCGGGTATCCAGATCACGACATATTTCCTTAAAATCAGAGTGCAGCCTCTGCAGGCTCGCAAAAATCCCCTCTGGAAGTATACTGGCGACGATGATGTGGATCATTTGTCGGTGGATTTATCGGTCAAGGATTTAGAAAAACTTGTCCGGAAAATCTCCTCTCTCAGCAAGAAAGATCTTGTCCCTTTTTCTTGTCGCGTAAAACCATATAGCGCCACCAATGCGCTTCCCAAGGTAACCTTTGTCGATTTTTTCATATTTGTTTGACATCCTTTTCATAACTCTTTTATTGACATCTCCTTTTTCTTATTATATATATATTTTTTATAGAACCATCCAAGCCTTGTCTCTCTTCCCCCCCTTCCTGAGGGTGGAGAAGTCGAAGAACGAGCCGTTGTCACTGATGACAACCAAGATGCTCCTTCCTTTGAGAATGAACCCGCAGGTTCTCGAAAATCTACGGGATCCTCTGAAAAGGAGGCTGCCTCTGAAGCTACCGCATCGGCACAGTCTCCTCCTCCTGCTGTTTCTCCAAAGAACAAAAGGAAAAGGACAGACGTCGAAGATTCCGGCACCTCCAAAGTCGAAGAAGCTGCTCCTTCACGTCGGAAGGCAGCTTTCGATCCATACCTTGACGCCCTCGTCAGTTCGTAAGTTACTCCTTGGCTCTCGTTGTTTTAATTCCTGAAAGTTTTTGTCTATCTAGCTTCTTATACTTCCGCAATTTAATTGTAGTGGTGACGAGGAAGAAATGCCAGCTATTGATGCGACTGCTCGAACGAGTACGTCGCATACTCTAGTTGTTTCTGAAGTGCCAGTTGAAGGAGAAGAATCTTCGCCTCCTCAACAAAACACTGACGCACCTACTCCTCCTGCAAGCCCTCTTGTCCCTTCTCAAAAAAGGGCAAGGGTTGAAACAATCACGGAGCCTACCTTGCAATTGGGTAGCTCCTCGACTCCTCTTTTGGATGATGTAAGTCCTCAACTGCTTTCTGATGTTGTCGATGTTTTCTCTGTTTGCTTCTTTTTGATTTTGTGCTATCGCACTTTTTCCCCTACCGATGCTTTCTTTCTCTATCTTTCTTTTAACAGCCTTTGATTAAGGAATTCATCCGCTTCGGTGCCCAATTCGTTGGGTACCGCGATTATGCTAGCAAAGCTGAAGGTAATGTCTTTCTGCTTCTCTTTACCCTTGCCTTCTCACTCCTTTCTTGTCGTGATTTTAACTAGATTTAACTATCTTGGCAGAAAAACTGGCGGAGGCTAACGAGCGTGCCAACACACTTGCTCAAAAATTAGAGCAAAGTGAAGAGGCTCGTAAGAAGGCCGAATCAGATGCTAGTAAGGCTAGGGCAGACGCTGACAAGGCCAAAGCTGACGCTGCTGGTGTCGAAGAACTCAGGAAGAGGCTTCACGACGCCGAGACTTCGCTGAGCGAGCATATAGCCGCACAATCTGCTCGCGAAGACGCGATTACTAAACGCCTGAAGTCGCAAAACCGTCGCTTTGTCAGTGAGTACCTGAACCATTTTGTATTCTTTGGACTTCCTTTTCTTTACTCGTTTGTTGATCAATAAATTTCTGTCTCGACAGATAAAACATCTCAGGAATTTGAACTTGAAGATCCCGACAATGATCCTCTTCTTGACGCACTTGCGTTCCTTGAGTTTCATGGAACAGAAACACGCGACGGCATTGATCAGGCCAGGCAAGAATTGTCGCGGCTCTTCCCCTACTTCTTCCCGAAGAAAGAGGAACCCGCGACTTTTCTTGCTCTTGCCAAGTGCTTTAATCCACCAGAAGATCTTGGACTGAAGCTGCGCCAAGAAAATATGAAGGTCGATGTTGAAAGCACTGTCGCCCTGGTTGCTGACAGCCAGCAAAACATCGACTGGACCAAAGTTGGCGACACACAGGAGATGGAGACCACGAAGTGGCGATCGCTCATCAAGGCTGCGAAGCCCAACACAAAGAAGATCCTCGCTTATCATGGATTCACGCCTACTCCTGCCCCTAGCTCGTCAAAGCCGGAGGTCTAGTAGAATGCCTTATCTTTTTCTGTTTTTTATTTTCTTGTTCCTTCTAAAGTTGTCCCCACAGTAACTTTGGCTACAACTGTCGTAGTAGTTCTTTTGAAGACTCCTCCTGTAATATCTGGGTAAATGTCTCGAAAATCAATGGAATTCTATTTTGCGTGATCATTGATACTGAAATTTTGCTTTTCCAGTTGATATTTGATAACTACTCCGCAAATCCTCATCCTGCCGACACTTTTCCTGCTCCTTCCTTTTCGAAGAAAACACTTGTTGCTAATGACCTTGTCGAAGGTTCTTCAAGTAAACACTCCCCACAAGATTTGCAAGAACTTCGCCAACAACTTCAGTCCATGAAAAAGCAGACTCTTGCGATGATGGAACAATCTCGCAAAGCATCCGAAAGGGAAAGGATTGCCCTTCAACAAGCTAAAGAAGCCATGACTGCCAAGGAAGCTGCTATTTCGGAAGCTGAAAAAGCAACTACTAGAGAAAACTTGATGCTTGATTTGATGATTGAAGCCAGTGCGGATATGTCAGGTATGCTTTTGCAAACCCAGACTCCTTCTGTTTTTCCCGTCATTTCTTTTTCGAGATTCTTATGCTGTCGCCAAATAGGTTCCTTTCTCGACGCCGCTGCAGAAGACGAAAGGGTAAATACAAGGACAAATCTCCTTGTTAACCTTTCTCTTGACCACGGTTCTCTTTTCTGGGCCACTCCAGAGCGTACCCGACAGATTGTCAGGTTCCAAGACCGCTCGTGCCAAGTTCGGGGATTTCTTGAGTTTTGTTCCAGCACTTTATCCAAGATTTTCAATGCTATGTTTCCTCGGAATGTTCAACCAAAATCTCTCCTCGAACTGATGGAGAAATTTAAGGATGTGCAGAAGATCCATGGCTTTGTAAGGGCTCAACTGATAGCTGGTGCCAAGGTTACCCTTATTATGCTTCAAATCTACCACCCCAAACTTGATATGACAAAGGTGGTGGAGACTGTGCATACTAAGCTGAGGCAACGGCGAAGAGGTGTTGATAAAATAAATGCAAGGATCACCCCAGTAGCTGAGGAAATAATTGATGACCTTCTTCGGATGGACGCCGACTTTTTTTCAGACGGCCATTATGCCGATTTTTTGGGTGCTGTTCCCGAAGAAGCCAGAGTAAATATTGACGACTTGTTGGGTCACAACTGAGTTTGTAGTTTGTCGATAAGAACTATATCTTTGCTGTGTGTACATTGTAAGTTGTATATATTTTTCTTCATTCAAGCCCCCGAGTGTTTCGGTGGTGAATCCTTGTGTTGTGTATGCGAGGTTTTAAACCAAAGCAACCGAGTTTTTATACTATATTTGCGGGTACTAGCCCCCGAGTGTTTTGTCTTTGATTGCTATCTTGTAACTTCGTTTTATCCGGCGAGGTATTCGGTACCAAGGCGAGATAATTTTATCAGTTAAACTCATCTATATTGTAACTTCGAGGCGTAAGCCCATGATCGTGTCGAAGAACAGATATATATTTCCACTATCTTTATTATATTGCAGCACCGCGAGCCCGCCTCATTAAAAACCTTTCCCGGCCCCACTCGGTGCCCCGAAAAAGGAAAAGAGTGCGTCTGAAAACTCGCGGGCGTTTCAGTATATTGTATTTTTACAAGGAGGACTATATTTTGACACTAAGCGTAGAAATGCCTTAGCTGTGCCACGTTCCAGGAGTTTTTCTTGGGAGTCCCTGTCTTCTTGTCTTTAATCCTGTATGCTCCTCCTTCGATGACTTCTGTAACAACGTAAGGGCCAAGCCATGGCGACTCGAGTTTTTCAGTACGCTCTTGATTGAGTCGCAAAACTAGGTCTCCAACTTGAAAGGATCTTGGTCGCAAATGTCGACTGTGGTAGTTTTTCAGGTCCTGCTGATATTTAGTTACCCTTGACAATACTTCGTCTCGAGCTTCGTCGAGTGCGTCGACGTCGTCTTCCAATGCTTTCCTGGAAACTTCTTCGTTGTACTCTGTGACTCTGGGAGAGTCTTGCTCTATTTCTATCGGCAGTATTGCCTCTGCTCCATGGACCAGGAAGAACGGAGTCTCCTGTGTCGTTGTATTTGGTGTTGTTCGGATGCTCCATAACACACTTGGGAACTCTTCCGGCTAGGTATGTCGAGCTTTTTCTAGTGGCCCTAACAAGCGTTTCTTGATGCCATTGTAGATGATACCATTGGCTTTCTCGACTTGACCATTGGTTTGAGGATGTGCGACTGACGCGAAGTGCAATTTGATGCCTACCTCTGCACAGTACGCCTTGAATTCCTTGGATGTGAAATTACTGCCATTGTCCGTGACGATGCTGTTAGGTACGCCAAACCGAAAAACAATACCCTTCACGAATTTTATTGCTGAGGCTGCATCTGGTGAATTTATCGGCTTTGCTTCTATCTACTTGGTGAATTTGTCGACAGCGACGAGCATGTATTCGTATCCTCCTGGCGAAGCCTTGTGTAACTTTCTCACCATATCAAGGCCCCACTAAGCAAAAGGCCAAGATAAGGGTATTGGCATGAGTTCTGCTGCCGGAGAGTGGGGTTTTGCGGCAAATCTTTGACACGCGTCACAAGTTCGCACTATCTCCTTCACGTCCTCGATTGCTGTCAACCAGTAAAAGCCAGCCCGAAAAACTTTGGCTGCAATAGCTTGGCTGCTCGCATGATGACCACATACTCCTTCGTGCACGTCCTTCAGGATTATCCTTCCTTCTTCGGGTGTGACACACCTTTGTAACACACCCGAAATACTTCGTTTGTACAACTCCCCTTTGATCACCGTGAAAGCTTTGGATCGTCTAATAACTCGACTTGCTTCAACTGGATCGTCGGGTATTGTTTTTCTTAGGATGTATGATATGTACGCCTGCATCCATGGGATTTGCACCATCAGTACTAGATCCTGTTCCTCTTCTTCTTCTTCTTCCAATGCTTCTTTCGCAGCCCCCGAGGGTTTCTCGTTCTTCTCCTTCTTTGTTGATTTCTTCGGCTTTGTGGATCTCTCTGTTATCTCCTCCCAGAACACGCCTGGCGGGATTGCGAGGCACTGTGACCCGATGTTTGCAAGAACGTCGGCTTCATCATTACTCAATCTGCTGATGTGGTTTACTTCGCATCCATCAAACAGCTTCTCCAGCTCGTTATACATTTCCTTGTATGCTACCATGCTATCATTGACTGCATCACATTTGTTCATGACTTGCTGAGCCACCAATTGTGAGTCGCCAAATATTTTTAATCGAGTTGCGCCGCAGGCTTTCGCCATCTTCATCCCATGTATAAGAGCTTCATATTCTCCTCATTATTAGATGCGTTTGGGAACGTCATCCGCAAGACATATTTCAATTTGTCGCCTTCAGGTGATATGAGTATCACCCCTGCTCCAGCTCCTTCTAACCTTTTGGACCCGTCAAAGTTCATGGTCCAGGTTCTCGATAAATCCGGAGGTCCTGTGTTTTGCAACTCCATCCACTCTGCGATGAAGTCTGGTAAAATTTGCGACTTTATTGCCTTTCTTTTTTCATACGTGATATCCCGAGGAGAAAGTTCTATTCCCGAAAGGGAGACACGGCCTGTAGCTTCTGGATTGTTGAGTATATTGGATAAAGGCGCCTCATTGACCACTATTATCGGATGCGCCGAAAAATAGTGCCGCAATTTTCTTGCGGTTGTGAATACTCCATATGCTAGCTTTTGGTACTGCGGGTACCTCTGTTTTGAAGGCGATAATACTTCACTAATGAAATATACTGGCCTCTGCACTCCATGGAGTTTTCCTTCTTCTTCTCTTTCGACCACTAGCGCCGTGCTGACCACCTGGGGTGTCGCCGCAATGTATAGCAGGAGGGGTTCCTTCTCTTTTGGCGCCACCAAGATCGGTGGTGTCGAGATTGCACGTTTAAGATCCTCGAAAGCTCTATCTGCCTCTTCGTTCCATTGGAACTTGTCTCCTTGCTTGATTAGGGCGTAGAACGGTAACGCCTTTTCTCCCAGTCTAGCGACGAATCTGCTTAAAGCTGCGACTCGCCCAGTTAGCTGCTGTATTTCTTTCAACTTTGTTGGCTTCCTCATTATTACAATAGCTTGGATTTTTTCGGGATTAGCTTCGATCCCTCTTGCTGATACTAGGAACCCGAGAAGTTCTCCTGCAGGGACGCCGAAAGAACACTTCGTCGGATTCAACTTGAGACAAAATTTGTCGAGGTTGTCGAAGGTTTCCTTCAAGTCCTCGATTAATGTTGCCCCCTTTTTTGATGTGATGACGACGTCGTCGATGTACACTTGTACATTTTTCCCAATCTGTGTTGCTAAGCACTTCTGCATCATCCGTTGATATGTTGCTCCCGCGTTTTTCAACCCGAAAGGCATTGTCCTGTAACAAAATACGCCATATGGTGTAATGAACGTTGTCTTGGCTTCGTCATCTTCTTTTAATCTGATCTGGTTATAACCAGAATATGCGTCCAAGAAGGAAAGACGTTCACATCCTGCCGTGGAGTCGATGATTTGATCGATCCTGGGAGGGGAAAGTGATCCTTTGGACAATGTTTACTGAGGCACGTAAAGTCGACACACATGCGAAGGACTTTCGTGTTTTTCTTCGGCACCATCACTGGGTTAGCTACCCAGGTGGCCTCTGTGGATATCTCTTTAATGAAACCAGCTTCTCTGAGTCGATCAATTGACAGCATGGCTTTGCGGTTTGATTCCGAAAAACGCCGCAAAGGTTGTTTGATTGGTCTTGCTATTGGATCCAAGTTTAGGTGGTGCTCGGCAAGTTCCCTGGGTACTCCTGGCATGTCAGCTGGACACCATGCGAAGATTTTCCAGTGCTCACGGAGGAACTCGATGAGCGCGCTTTCCTATGCGAGGTCCATGTTTGTTGCGATGGACGTCGTTTTCTTCGGATCTGTCGGGTGAATCTACACTTCCTTAGAATCTTTTGCGGTATTGAAAGTTGATTCCTTGTTGGGTCTCCCTACATCTGGCAGCACATCATAATCAGTCATGAGCCTTGACGCTGCATACTCCGCTTGCATTCCGAAGGTTTCTGATAGTCGATGAAAATCCTTGTCACATTTAACGGCTAGCGCGAAGCTTCCTTTGACTGTGATTGGCCCCTTGGGCCCAGGCAACCTCCAAAACAGGTATGTGTAATGTGGCACCGCCATAAACCTGGCATACGCTGGGCGTCCCAACAAAGCGTGATACTGCGACGGGAAATCGACAACTTCGAATTCCAACCTTTCTATCCTATAATTTTCTCGGGTCCCAAACTGAACGTCGAGATTGATCCTCCCCAATGGGTAGCTTGGCTTCTCTGGTGTCATGCCGTGGAAACGTGTGTCGGTTGGTTTCAAATTTGCTAAGGAGATGTTCATCTTCCTTAGCGTATCTGCGTACATAAGGTTTAAACTGCTGCCGCCATCTATGAACACTCGAGATACGTCGAATCTTGCAATTACTGCTGGTAAGATAAGTGTTGATTGCCCTGGTCGAGGAACTTGCTACGGCTGATCCGCTATTGTGAAGCCAATGTCTTGCCCTGACCAATTTAGGTACTCAACCGTTGGTGGAGGCATCTTCTCTGCCATAAACACTTGCCGCGAGATTACCTTTTGAGCCCTATTAGATGGCCTAGCTTCTTGAATCATCGAGACCGCACCATTATTGTTCGGATCAACATATGGAGGTGGTTGTGGTGCTGCTGCTATTCTGAGCTGATGTCGATGGTCGTCCGTGATCGCGGGAGGAGGTGGCAAACCTTGATCCGCTATTTTGCCTGTTATCTCTATTGTCGCCTTGCTGTGTATTACTTCTTTGGTAATCATCTCTATTGTTTCCTCCATTGTTTCCCCGAAAACCAGCCGATATTTGGCCAGGTGCGTCGTAACTTGAGAATTGTCGAGGAAATCGGCGTCTATTTTGAAAATTTTGATTGCGGTCCTCCTCTGGGGACCTATGTCGTTTGTTATGTACCGCATCTTCACCGTCTGCCCATCTGTTTGCTATTTCCATTAATGCTGATACTGTCCTTGGGTTTGTCCTTCCCAAGTCCTCCATGAAATCTCCTCGTCGAACTCCTGCTACAAATGCATCTATCGCTCTCTCGTCAGATATATTTTCTGCCGAGTTTTTGATGATGTTCCACCTTTGGATGTATTTCCTCATTGATTCATCTTGCTTTTGTCGACATGACCTCAGCTCCTCTAGTGTCGCAGGTTTCTTGCAGGTTGATCGGAAATTCTTGATAAACACATCCTCAAAACTTTCCCAGCTGTCGATGGAGCTTGGGGGAAGCTTCTTTATCCATGATCTGGCGGCTCCGCTCAGATGTATTTGAATGCTCTGCATGGCTGTTGCTCTTGTTCCGCCTATCAATTTTATTGTCTCGAGGTAATCGACTAGCCAATCCTCGGGATCTTGCAGGCCATCGAATTTCTTGAAACTATCGGGTAACTTGAATCCTGATGGAACTCGAGTTTTTCGGACCCGTCGTGTGAAACACGGGAGTCCACACATATCTTCTTCAGCAAGTTCTGGTGAATGTCGATGTTCCCTTCTTTCTTGTCGCGCTCTATCCACTCTGGCCTGAGTCGTTGTGTCTCTGGCTCCACTCGCTCTCGGTGGATCTTGCACTGCTGCGGTAGGTCTCGGGCTATTTTGCTTTGCAGTTCCTTCGGGAGGTGTAGCTGCGAACGCTGCTCCCATGGCGCCACATCCTGCCCTGGCCATGTTATACAACGCTTCTCTTGGATCTCCGGGAGGTGGTCTAGACGCCAGGATGAAAGCTTGTGTCGCCATGTACCCTGCTTCCGGTGTTTTTGGGATAATATTCCCCCTCGTGTCGATTGACATGAAGGACATGTCGAGGTTTTGGATTAGAGTCTCTCTTTCAGCCTCCGGTATATTTTGCAGCCGAGATCTTGCTCTCCTCCGAGCTTCTCTGTGACTATCTCCCGAAGTTCCTGACTGTCGACTTAACTCCGCTCTTCGCCTGCTTGATGCGGAAGCTGCCTCCCTTCTTCTATTCAGAGCAGCTGTCTGTTTTTCCAATTCCCTTCCTGCTCTGGCGAGCCTATATTGATATGCTTGCAGTTCTTCTACCGTGGCGGTTGTCTCCATTGGTTCAGAGCCATCCAAAGCTTTCGCAGCTCTATCCCATGCTGCTTGTGGAAGTTGAACTCTGACACGTGGTGTGGGCCCGACATATTTAGTGCCCAAACCTCTCCTTAGATCTGAAGGATCGACATAGGGATTTCCCAAATCGTCGAAAGCCTCTGATGTTTCCTCTTGATCGCGACTTGCTTCTCCAATGGCATAAACTTGATGATATTTTGGAGTTTTCACTTTGCTTGGTTTGGTGACACCATCATAGAGATTGGTGAAGACCTTTCCAATAGAGATGGATTTGTCGATGAAGTCGAAGCTGTCGGCGTCGCTCGAATCATCGCTTATATAGGAGTCCGCAGATGACTCGAAGGACATGTCGCTGAAGATCTTGGCGAGTTTTTCGCTTGCCTTGCTGCCGATGAATCGTGGCGACGAAATTTCCTCATCGCTTGACTCGATGGATGATGCTGAGCTTGAGAAGTCAGGATCAACCGCTGATAATCCCGACGAGATCGGAACTTCGAGACGATATGCTCCTTTTTTCTCGACGCGGAAGTGGAACTTTCCAAACGTCATCTCCATGGGCTCCTCCAGATACGCATATGCATCCAAACGGGAGGTTGGGTGAGGTACAAAATCAACTAGACCAGTTTCGATCTGTTTACCTCTATCCATGATGTTGCTTGCCACCGATGAAGTCGACGATCTTGAACGTGCCATCGAGATCAGCTCCTTGTCGCCTCTAGATCCCACAGACGGCGCCAATTGACAAGGTATTAACTTGTCAATGCCTACAGATAGTAGACTAGGGTTTTGTTGGATGTAGAGGGCAAGTAGATCTCGAAGGTTTCAGCCGAAAAGTACTCGACGATGTAAAAACTAGGGTTTGTGAGACAATGATTCGATGCTTTCTTTGTCCCTCGACTCCCCCTTATATAGGAGGTGGAGCCGAGGGATTCGTATTGTACAAGTTATAGAGTCCGGGAGGGTTTCCAACTCATCCCGCAAGATTACAAACATCCTCTCCTAATACAACTCTAGCTTTCCTTAATAACAACTTGGGCTTCCGATTCTTCTTATTCTTCGAGTCGTGGGCCTTCAATAAACCCCGGGTACTATCTTCGGCAGGCCCATTGGGGATGCCTATGTCATTGGCCATAGCCTCTACTAGCAACGGAGAGCATGCAAGAACATAAACAACTCATATATGATAGATTGATAATCAACTTGACATAGTATTCAATATCCATCGGATCCCAACAAACACAACATGTAGGATTACAAATAGACGATCTTGATCATGATAGGCAGCTCACAAGATCTAACATGATAGCACAACGAGGAGAAGACGACCATCTAGCTACTGCTATGGACCCATAGTCCAGGGGTGAACTACTCACACATCGATCCGGAGGCGATCATGGCGATGAAGAGTCCTCCGGGAGATGATTCCCCTCTCCGGCAGGGTGCCGGAGACGATCTCCTGAATCCCCCGAGATGGGATTGGCGGCGGCTGCGTCTCTGGAAGGTTTTCCATATCGTGGCTCTCGGTACTGGGGGTTTCGCGACGAAGACTTTAAGTAGGCGAAGAGGTAGGTCAGGGGGCGTCACGAGGGGCCCACACAACAGGGCTGCGCGGCCAGGACCTGGGCCGCGCCGCCCTAGTGTGGCATCGCCTCGTGGCCCCACTTCGTATCTCCCTCGATCTTCTGGAAGCGTCGTGGAAAAATAAGCCCCTGGGCGATGATTTCGTCCAATTCCGAGAATATTTCCTTACTAGGATTTCTGAAACCAAAAACAACAGAAAACAGCAACTGGCTCTTCGGCATCTCGTCAATAGGTTAGTGCCGGAAAATGCATAATAATGACATATAATGTGTATAAAACATGTGAGTATCATCATAAAAGTAGCATGGAACATAAGAAATTATAGATACGTTTGAGACGTATCACCTGCGCGGTCTTGAAATCTGACAATCCACCGGGTACGATCCGGTGTAACCCAAAAGCTGGAATCATGGTCTAGAACAAGTTTGACAAGTAGGTTTGATCTCGCGTCAACCCGCTGATCTTCGGCAGCAGCATCCAAAAAGGAACCTATTCGACGAAAGTATCACAGTGAGAGATGAAAACAAGCAAATAAAGTGGAGAGGAACCTCAAACTTGTGAAGCATACCCGCCATATCCAGACTAGCGTTGGTCATCAAATCAAGCATATAATCTTCTCGGGAAGCAGCCTGTGCAGTTTCAGCGACCGCAGCCTCTTTCAAAGCTAAAGTTTCCTGAGCCTGCTGAAGAGCAATTTTCTCCCGCTCGGATGACCTTCTAGATTGTTCCATCACCACAAGTGTTTGTTTCTTCATCGACTGAAGTTGCTGTCGAAGTTCATCCAAATCCCGTAAAGGATCAGCGTTCGAAGAATCTTCAACGAAATCATCAACGGAAGTTTTCCTCGAGTAGGAGGTAGCAGGCAAAGCATCCGAAGGATCAGGTGCCGCGGTATAGTTGTCAAAAACCAACTGGAAAGAAAGTCTCGACATCAATCATTTTGCAAAATAGCATTCCATTAATCATTCAGATAGCTACATGTTTTTACAAAAGTTGGCTCCTAGTGTACCAATGGTAGGCTGTCGCAAGCCACTACTAAGGCGACAACATCAAAAGAAGAAAAAGGAAAAGATAGAGATAGGAGGGTCTACTTGACCTCCGTCTTGGCAGTGCTGGTAGAACTGGCAGGTTTTGGCTTGAAGAAATCAATGATGCTCTTCGAATGTGCCTTGGCGTCCTTCACCAGCGCTTTCCACTTGTCCTTCTTAATCTTGCCGGGGTTCCCAGCTTTGGCCCAGTGGACTTCTTGACCGCTATTAGCGACAAGAGCAATGGTCCCTTCGACACCGATCTTTAGATTCTCGCGTCGATAGGCCAGTGCGAGGTCTTCTTTCGGCAGGAAGCGCTTGACATGGGCAGAGAAGATCTCCGGCTCGGTTTCCTTGGGGAAGAAATGAGGGAAGAGCCGCGAAAAGGCAGCCCTTTAGTCGCAAAGGTTGGTGCGTGCTAGATCGCCCTGCAGCTCAAGAATGGAAAGAGCGTCGAGAAGACGATCATCCTTAGGCGCTAGCAGCTCAAAACTCTCATCATTCATCCCTGCTGCAACAAAACACATTGTTATGATCATCCACAAGAATGAAAATGAAGGAAAGTCTCCAGATAAAGAAACAACTTACGGAAAAAGTGCCGACTTTGGGCTTCAAGATGGTCTATGATGCCTTGTTCCCGCGCAATCTGCTCAGCGATCTTGTCGCTAAGCGCAGATTCTGCCTTGGAGAGGCACTGACGAAGTTCTTCAATAGAAGCAGCATCAGCCTGAGCTTTCTCGCGAGCCTCTTCGCTAATTTTTAGCTTGGCTTCGAGAGCTTCAGTGCGTTCCTCGGCTTGCTGAAGAGAAGCTAATGAAGAACAAGAGCAATATTGATTAGTCAAGGATTAAAAGAAAAATAGCATCCTAAACAAACAAGCTACACAACGGATACCTCTCAGAGCGTCGGCCTCATCGCGAAACCCAATGGATTGGGTGACGAGGCGGATGAATTGGTCCATCAAGGGCTGGTAGAGAAGAGTGTCGAAAAAGGTACTTAGAAAGGGAAGCATTTTTTGTGAGTAAAAAAGTTAGGGAATAATCAGGAAAAACTCGACAAGATGCAGCAAAATAAAGCTCTAGAGATACTTACATCATTCACCAGAGGAGTCGAGGAACTCCCCAAGATAAGCGTTTGCTCATCGCCAGCCCCGACCTTGAGTCTTTTCGGAGAAGGCGCTCGGGGGCTGGGCGGTGAAGTTGGCGTATTCACCGTCCGTTGAGGGGGAGGTGAAGAATCCGCGGTCATGCGAATTTCTTCGGAAAGAACCACGGTATTGGACGTGCTCGTGGGAGCAGCGCCAGTAAGCGCGAGTTCTTCTTCTTCCTCCTCCTTTCCGCTACTAACAGTATATGAATATGGATATGACAAGTAAACAGAGGTCGTGTTGAAGATAGCAACAGGGAAACTTACGAGCTAACTGAGCCTGCATCCCCGTAAGGATCGAAGGAATCTCCATCTTCGGGAGATGATACTTCGGTAGCAGGTTCAGCAGGCTTAGAGGCGCCAAAATCTTCGACATCACCCCTTTTTCTCTTGCTCCTTGGGGAAGCAGCAGAAGGGAGAGAGTGTACTGATTCGGAGGCATCGGATTATGTCTCTTTTTCAGAGGAAGCCACGGATTGCGAGATCCTGCGACTTCACTCTCAGGGTGAGAAGTACCCTGCGAATCGTCGGTAACGACGGCTCGTTCGTCGACTTCCCCACCTTCAGGAAGGGGAGGCAGGGAGGATAAAACTTGATGTTTCTGAAGAAGGAAAAGTTACACCAACAGAAAGTTAAGCAAGACAGCAGTCGAAAAATATGAATTCGAGAGGACAAGTAATTCACCTTGGGGAGGGCGTTGGTGCCGCTATATGGCTCCATGCGACAAGAGGTTGGAATTGTGTCTTTCTTGCTCAGCGACGAAATACGCCGGACAAGCTTCTCCAAATCCTTCACTGAAAGATCCTTGGATATGCGATCCGTGTCTTTGTCACCGGCGTACATCCAGAGGGGGTTTTTGCGAGCCTGCAGAGGCTGCACCCTGATCCTAAGGAAATATGCAGTGATCTGAATACCCGACAATTCCTTTCCACGTGTATTCTAAAGCTCGTGGATGCGCTTCATCAGCGCATCTGTCGCCATCTTCTCTTCATCGGTAGCTTCAGCATCCCATGACCGGCGGTGAAGGATTTTCTCGCTACCATCAAAAGGCGCGATATTGTAATCCTGCGAGTTGATGTGCTCCTCGCGGATGTATAGCCATCTTCTGCGCCACCCTTGGACAGAATCAGGGAATTTGACATCGAAATATTCGACATCAGGATGGACGCAGATAACAACACCACCTACATTATAGGTGATGTTGTGGGAGCTATTGCGGCGAACAAGGAAAATGTGTTTCCACAGGCTCCAATTTGGAGGAGTCCCGAGAAAGCACTCACATAGACTGATGAAGATGGAGACATGGAGGATAGAATTGGGAGTCAGCTGGTGTAGTTGCAGCCCATAAACAAAAAGCAAACCACGGAGGAATTCGTGGATAGGAGTAGACAGGCCGCGGATGAGGTGGTCAACAAAAGTTACCCGGTATCCGATGTGGGGCGTCGGGAAACTTTCTTCACCAGGAAAGATCAGCGTCTCATCCTTCTTCGTCGGCCCAAGCTTCTTGAGCAGGTTGATGTCTTGATTTGAGATCTTGGATCTCTCCCATTCAGAGAACTCCAAATCTTCCGCCGCCATGTCGGTTCTTGGAGAGGTGTGCCTTGAGAGTCTTGCCCGCGGTGGCATCAACGTGAGCGTTGGCGAAGTTAGGGAAGAGCAAGGGCGCATGAGCTTTGCAGTAGCAATGGAGGTTTTGAGAAGAAATAGGAAGGAAGTGCGGTGCAGCGAAAGAGATTAGGGAGGAAGAAGAAGATCATTTATAGCGGGCCATCGAATCGCCGCGCCGTTCGATGCAGGAGAAATGAATCCCGGGCCTTACACGTGCCTCCATGGGTAAAACAGTCTTTTTACTATGAGGTAACTGGACAGGCGCTACAGTACGCGTGCCAGGAAAAGTGGAGGACGTGTGTCCCCCACTTGCGTAACGTGTCAAATACCACAGAGTTTTGGGCCCACAAGTCAGTGAAAGGACAGAACCCGATACATCGATCGTGGCTATCGTCAGTGCTGATGTCACTATAAAGGAAACTTCGACTACAGTGCTTAGAGGATTGGCGACAGAGGAGTATTATTGATAACTTCGGGAGCCTTTGATCAAATACAAGTCTTTGTTCAAATGCTCGGGGGCTACTTTTAAAAAGGAGTTTGATAAAGGAGTTGATTCAAAAAGACAAACATGAGCTTACAGCCGTTATCAGCAGTAATGACATAAGAAGAGAATTTCGAGTAGTTTCATCAAGGATGTCGACAGGGAAATTGCGAGTATTTCAACAAAGAAAATACGAGAGCCTATGATCAAATACAAGCATTTGCTCATATGCTCGGAGGCTACTCTTATCAGAAGTATTGCTTATACTTCTGATAAGAGGGTATGCGGATGACAAAAACATAAAGTTGTTCAATAATAACGCAAGTTGAGCCTACAGCCAAGTATAAATACTCGACTGTAGCCTCGGGGGCTACTCCCATCGGGAGCGCTGGTCGTGCACCCGATAAAGATGGAAGTACTAGAAGAATTGACAATATAGCGACAAATATACTAAAAAGGTGAGCATACAACCAAGTACAAGCACTTGGCTGTAGACTCGGGGGGCTACTCCCATCGGGAACGTTGTTCGCGTACCCGATGAAATTGAAGAAGTCATGGTGAGCATATTTTGAGTTATCAAATAACTCTTCATATACTCCCATCGGGAGGACAAGATAGAAATATATAAGTCATCGTATGGCTCGAACAAATGTGCTATTCCAGCAGCCGAAAAAGGCACTCGACAATACATTCTCAGAGCGCCTTAGTAGTGACTTAATCTCTGAATGCCGCAATACTTTGCGAAGGTAAGACCCCAGGATCCGTCCTGTGCGGCGTGGCATCGCCTCTGAATGTGCTCTGCTACTTTTTTCCGTATCAACAGATGCGAAGAAAAATCCTAACGGACGCGTTAGGTACCTGATAAAACATGACTGGAATTCGGCATCTGGTAAGACCTTAAGAGGCACATGTCGAATTACGCTAGTATCCCGAGATCATGTCGAGGGACATGATCTTGAAGTAGGTTTTTGTGGGATTGCCACAAGTGCAGTTAACTTGTACCTGATCCGTCAGATGAACCAGCCCCAACTACCGATATCCCTGTACAATATATGAAAGTTTTATGAAAGTTATTTACTGGCTCGAAGAAATCATATGTTAATTGTAATGATGGAGATTTTCCCTGATTCTTTGATTCAAGCAATATATGAAAGTTTTATGAAAGTTATTTACTGGCTCGAAGCATATTTACTGACATAGGCATCCCCAATGGGCCTGCTGAAGATGGTACTCGGGGTTTACTGAAGGCCCATGACCCGAAGTTTATGAAGGCCGGAAGCACAGTTAAGAGATAGTTTGGAAAGATAGAGTTGTATTAGGAATAATGACTTGTAACTATTACGGGACAAACTCAAAGAGTCTCCCGATCTTTGTAACTTGTACATCACGAAAAACCTCGGCTCCACCTCCTATATAAGGGGGAGTCGAGGGAGGAAGAGGGGATCGATTTCATTGTCAACACAACCCTAGTTTTCTAGCAGTCGAGTACTTTTCCAGCTGAACCCTCGAGATCTACTTGCCCTCTACTTCCCTGAAAACCCTAGTCTACAATCTGTAGGCATTGACAAGTCGATACCTTGTCACTAGGGTTGGCAGTAAGACCTCCAAGCGAGCTCCGCAGGCAGTACCTGTACCATGGTCAGCGAGCAAAGGCAATGCATGTGCAACATCCATAAACTAGTCAACTGAAAGTAACGAAGACTCTGAGACAGGTGGTAGAGTATGAGAGTTCGATATGTTAACAAAGGGAAACACATTATCGTCAAAGATGACGTCCCTAGAGATATAGAATCTATTAGATGGAACATGGAGACATTTGTAGCACTTATGAAGAGAACTATAGCCAAGAAGCACACACTTCTTTGAGCGAAAATCAAGCTTATGATTATTATAGGGTCGAAGATGAGGCCAACATGCACATCCAAAGACCTTAAAAAAGGTGTAATCTGGTATTTGATTGAGGAGTCGCTGAAGTGGAGTTTTCATATCAATGGTGCGACTAGGAAGCCTGTTAATGAGGAAACATGCAGTGGCAAAAGCATCATTCCAATAGCATAATGGGACAGACGCATGGGCAAGCAAAGTAAGACCGGTCTCAACAATGTGACGGTACTTACGCTCAAGGGTGCCATTTTGTTGATGTGTGTGAGGACAATACACACGGTGTGAGACACCCAGCTTATGGAAGAACGGATGGAGTTTTTCATACTCACCACCCCAATCAGTTAGAACATGAATGATCTTGTGATTCAGGAGACATTCTACATGTTGTTGGAATTGGAGAAACACATCATAGATATCATATTTATGCTTAAGTAAATAGAGCCAAGTAAAATGATTATAAGCATCAACAAAACTCACATAAAAACGATGTCCACTAATAGATGTTTGGGGAGGACCCCACACATCTAAATAAATAATCTCTAAAGGGAACTTTGTTACACGATTAGACAAAGAGAAGGGCAACTGATGGCTCTTCCCTTGCTGACAAGCATCACAAACTGACTCAATTTTATTGGACTCATGTGTAGATGGTAACTCATGACTACGAAGAACATGCTGAACGACTTGTAATGCTGGATGTCCTAGACGATTGTGCCACATATCACGAGACACCTTGACGCTGGAAAGGGCTTGCTTGATGATAGGTGCTTTGATCTCGTAGAGGCCTCCACTGCAACGACCTCTAAGGATGGGTGCTCTCGTGTCCAGGTCCTTTACAAAAAGATCATGGGGATGAATTTCATTAAACACATTATTGTCATGGGAAAGTTTACTCATAGACAACAAATTACGAGTGGCTTCAGGAACATGAAGGACATGGTTTAGAGCTAGAGACCTAGAACAAGGAGTAGATAAAGTTGCTTGACCAATATTATGAATGCGCATACATGATCCATTAGTTGTGTGGATCTGATTAGTGCCATGGTAGGGCTCACTTCTGGTGAGCTTGTCCAGCTCATGAGTCATGTGGTGCCTCGTAGCGCCAGAGTTAGCATACCACGCCGGGGTCTACGGACTAATGTGCGGCAACATACGAACCTTGAGAGGCCACCATAGCCATGGAAATCTGACGCTCGGTGCTGCTCCCATCATTGCCAACACCCAGGAAGTCGTGGTTAAACCGCTTGAAGCACTTCAACGACATGTGGCGCGGAACCCCGCACAATTGACAGACCACGCTGCCGCGCCCATTGTTCTTGGGCGCAATGGATAGAGGTGTAGTCTTGGTCGATGGTGAGGCAAGAGACGGTGCCGATCGAGGTCCTCCATGGGCAGCACCAAAAGCTCCAACGGGCGGGCTGGTATGAGCGGCAGCATGAGCTGCAGGGTAGTGCTGAGTACCACTGGTGCAGCGCTAAGAGAGCTTCCGTCATTCCGTACAATGGAGTTGTGAGAACATGTCCTGTATAGGCATGGGGGTGGTGCTAGCAGTGACCACCTCATAGAGAGCTTCATAGTCGTCGTCAAGTCCAGCGATGATATAAGAAATAAACTCCTTGTCGCGGATGGGAATCCTGATGCTAATAAGAGAGTCGGAGAGTGCCTTCATCTGATGAAAGTAGACGCAAGTAGACGGTAATAGTCTTGTTCTCCTTCTTCAACTCGGCCATCTGTTGGCGAATACCTGAGGATCGCGCGATGGAGGTAGAGGCAAAAGCTCCGCTCAGTGTCTCCCAAGCCTCACGTGACGTTGCAGCAAACATAATCATGCCAAGGACTCCTTCGGTCAACGAGGAAACGAAGCCGGATAAGATGGCATGAGCCTGTTGTGTCTAGTACTGATGCGCAGGGTTTTCCTGATGATGCTGAAGGGATTCGTAGCATAGAAAACAAAAAAATTCCTACCGCAAGAACGAAAACACAAGCCAAGATCTAATCTAGTAGACGGTAGCAACGAGGAGATGAAGAGACTAACCCTCGAAGATCGCAAAGCTTAACGAGATTAGATCTCGGGGTGGATGTAGTCGATCACTTGCCGCTTGCAAAAGCGCGTAGAAGATCTAGACGGTGCCACAATCGGGCAGCACCTCCGTACTCGATCACACGTACGGTGTTGATGAAGACGACGTCCTCCTCCCCGTTCCAGCGGGCAGCGGAAGTAGTAGATCCTCCTCGGAATCCCGGCAGCACGACGGCGTGGTGGCGGTGGTGGTGGAGAACTCCGGCAGGGCTTCGCCTATGCGCTGCGGGAGTATTATGTGGAGGAGGGGCGCTAGGGTTTGGGGAGAGGCTAGGGTTTGGGCGCCGGCCACTTGGGGGCTGCGGCCAAAGAGGGCTTGGTGTGGCCGGACCCCTCCCCTTGCTCCTCATTATATAGGTGGAAGCCCCCAAGAGTTGTAGTCCAAGTCTTCGAATAAGACCCCAACACCAAAACTTGCCATAGGTGGGAAACCTACTCAAGATGGGAGTCCTACTCAAAGTGGGACTCCCACCTTTCCTTGGGAGGGGGTGGCCGGCCACCTTAGGTGGAGTCCACCTGGGACTCCTCCCCCTTAGGGTTGGCCGGCCATGCTAGTGGAGTCCCTCCGGGACTCCGCCTTCCATAGTGATTTCTTCCGGACTTTTCTAGAACCTTCTAGAACCTTCCATAAATGCACCAGATCATTTTCATACTTATAAAATGACTTCCTATATATAAATCTTATTCTCCGGACCATTCCGGAACTCCTCGTGATGTCCTGAATCTCATCCGAGACTCCGAACAAAACTTCGAACTCGATTCCATATTCCATATCTACTTAAACGACATCAAACCTTAAGTGTGTCACCCTACGGTTCGCGAACTATGCAGACATGGTTGAGACTTCTCTCCGACCAATAACCAATAGCGGGATCTGGAGATCCATAATGGCTCCCACATATTCAACGATGACTTAGTGATCGAATGAACCATTTACATACGATACCGATTCCCTTTGTCACGCGATATTTTACTTGTCCGAGGTTTGATCATCGGTATCTCTATACCTCGTTCAACCTCGTCTCCTGACAAGTACTCTTTACTCGTACCGTGGTATGTGGTCTCTTATGAACCATTCATATGCTTGCAAGCTAATTAGACGACATTCCACCGAGAGGGCCCAGAGTATATCTATCTGTCATCGGGATGGACAAATCCCACTATTGATCCATATGCCTCAACTCATACTTTCCGAATACCTAATCCCACCTTTATAACCACCCATTTACGCAGTGGCGTTTGATGTAATCAAAGTACCCTTCTGACATAAGTGATTTATATGATCTCATGGTCGAAGGACTAGGTAATATGTATCGAAAGCTTATAGCAAATGAACTTAATGACATGATCTTATGCTACGCTTAATTGGGTGTGTCCATTACATCATTCACATAATGACATAACCTTGTTATTAATAACGTCCAATGTTCATGATCACGAAACTATGATCATCTATTAATCAACAAGCTAGTTATACAAGAGGCTTACTAGGGACTCCTTTTTGTTTACATAACACACATGTATCAATGTTTCGGTTAATACAATTATAGCATGGTATATAAACATTTATCATAAACACAAAGATATATAATAACCACTTTATTATTGCCTCTTGGGCATATCTCCAACAGATGCATCCCTCCAGCATGGGTGACGATGATGTGAGGATCGGTGAATGGATCGTAGCGAACAAGAGGGGGGTGAATGGTTGCTACGTCAAGTTTTAGTCTTTTTCAATTTTAGTGCAACAGAAGATAAAGGTGATTGCTTTAGTGATGTTGGTGATCCTACAATGATCCTAGAACAAGTGCAACAAGCAAAGGAACAATCACAAGATAGTAACAGTAAGGAGCGGGACAACCGGAGGGCGCGGAGACGAGGCGAGGTTTGTTGTCGCAGTTCCTCCCACAAAAGGGAGTACGTCTGCGTTGAGGAGGTGCTAGCCTCACACAAGAGGCTAGACGGCCACACCACGAAGGAAGGCCTCACCTTCTTCCTCGAGAGAGCTCCACAAAGGTGCTCCCCCTTCTCCACTAAGGCACCGGTCGAGGCGGTGATTCCTTCACAAGGTTGGGGCGAGCTCCACACCACAAGGAGGCTCCCAACAATCCATGGGGCTAGTACATCACCAAGCTAGCCTCCATGGATGCTCTTCCTCCAATGTCCCACAATAGGAACCCTAACACCAAGATCCACTAAGGAATAGCAAGTATTGGTGAAATCTCTCTTGGTAGAACTATAGATCGAGGTCTCCTCCACCACTCCTCAAAATTTGAGCAAGATTGGTTGGATGGTTGGGGAGATCCTCAAGGATTAAGCTCAGCAACAATGGAGGAGAGAGAGAGGGAAGAGATGAAAACGAATTGGGGAAGAAGGAGCCCTTAAATAGGCTCCTCAAAATCCAACCGTTATGTCCAGTTTTTGCCTAAGCGGTACTACCGCTTTTGGAAGCGGTACTACCGCTCTGAGCTCGAATTCCCCAGATCTGGTCCACGTGGACGCAGAGCGGTACTACCGCTAGAGGTACCGCTTGAGGTACCGCGATGGGGTCCAAACCTTACTGGATCCAAAGCGGTACCGGAGCGGTACCAGAGCGGTACTGCCGTAACTAGTTACGGTACCTGGGCGGTACCATGGGCGGTACTACCGCTCGTGAGCGGTACTACCGCTCCAGGTACCGCAGAGGTACCGTAACTTGTACTGAGGGACAAATCCAGCGCAGAACTCAGAGCGGTATTGTGAGGCGGTACCTATAGGGGTAGCGGTACTACCGCTACAGGTACCGGTAGTACCGGCCTGGCTAAAACTGGTTTTCTTGCCTTTTTCTCTCCAGCCATGTCACCTCGCGAAACACACACAAAACCAGAAAACCTACAGCTACCTATAACTACGCTTCAGTCCTCCGATCTTGACGTGTCCAGCGAGGTCACCGTGCACTTGCAAATCTAGCAATGATACTCAAGGCACACGGTGAGATAACTCAAGTGTTGTCATCAAACACACAAAACACGGGGTTTAGACTTTGCTCTTTCAATCTCCCCCTTTTTGGTGTTTGATGATAACACAAGACTTTTCAAAAGCATATGATATTATGATGAGATTCTTAGATTTGCAAAAGCTCGACGGAGCTCCCCCTAAACGTGTGCATACTTTGAATATGTATTTGAATACAAATACACACGTATTAGAGGCATAACTCCCCCTAGATTTTACAAACCAAGCACATATGTAACAAGGATACAAGATCATGTTCAAATAACATATGCGCAATATGGTGGTATCATAAGATCATGTAAGGAGATTTGGGTGAAGTTATCATACCATAGCCTTGAGAATACCCAAACTCACTATAAGATACCACCATAGAGTTGTTGATGTAGCCACAAGACAAGATAAGCAACTAGGATCACAAGGCTACAAACAACAAACGTCCCCATCCACATAGGAACTTCTCCCCCTTTGGCATCGGAACACCAAAAAAGAGAGTAAAGAAACTAGGAGGATGGAGAAAAAAGAACATACAACCAAGCTTGCAAAAACCAAAAGGAAAACAAGCTTGAGTGAGATGCTCCAAACATGAAGAAAAAGATAGCAAAGAAGAAGGACAAAAAGAAGGTCACAAAGAAATACAAAGAACCGAAAAACTCCTCAAAGAGGAGGTTGGTGGCCGAAGCCACCGTGTAAGAGTGTAGTAGTGTGAGGTCGCGTAGATGTATCTAGGACTCACGGACTACAAATCAACATGAAGCTCATAAGTCACTTAATTGACAAATAGCATATGTTTTGGATTTCTTTATGCATTATGGGGGGAAGGGATAGCTCAATGTATTTAAACCGCACTCCCCCTATGTTCATGCGTGCCTTTCATCTAGATATATAGTTTGAGAGTGGTATGTGCGCACGACGGTCAAGCAAAGTTCGACGGATCAATGATATTTAGCTCATGCCTCAACTCAATGAAACGCTTCTCGTCCAAGGGCTTCGTGAAGATGTCCGCCAATTGCTCATTGGTGCCAATGAAGGATAGAACAATATCTCCACGTGCAATGTGATCTCGAATGAAGTGGTTCCTTATCTCAATATGCTTCGTCTTCCCATGAAGAACCGGGTTGTAGGCGATCTTGATGGCGCTCTCATTGTCGCACAATAGAGGGACCTTGCTATACTCGAGTCCATAGTCCCGCAAGGTTTGCCTCATCCATAAGATTTGCGCACAACTACTTGCCGCGGCGACATATTCGGCTTCCGCGGTGGAGACGGAGACACAATTTTGCTTCTTCGAGGACCAACACACCAAGGATCTTCCAAGAAAGTGACAAGCTCCGGATGTAGACTTCCTATCAACCTTGTAGCCCGCCCAATCGGAGTCGGTGAAGCCAACCAAAGCAAAGTCCGTGTCCCTTGGGTACCATAGTCCGAAGTGTGGGGTATCAACCAAATATCGAAAGATCCTCTTGACCGCCACAACGTGGCTTTCCTTCGGGCTTGCTATCATCGAACGGTAGAGCTTGGGATCCACCGCCTTGCCGGTCTCGTCAAGTGAGAGTTGACACTTGAGGTGCATTGGAGTTCCAATTCCCTTGGCACCCTTCATGTCGAAGCGATTGAGCATGTCTTGGAGATATTTTGCTTGATTGATGAAGGTGCCTTGTTCCATTTGCTTGATCTCAAACCCAAGGAAGTATTTTAGTTCACCCATCATTGACATCTCAAACCTATTTGTCATCAACATAGCAAACTCATCATTGAATTTTGTGTTAGTTGAGCCAAATATGATGTCATCTACATAGAGTTGGCATATGAAAAGCTCCCCATTGACTTTCTTAGTAAAAAGAGTGGGATCAATTTTCCCCACTTCGAAACCACGGTCTTCAAGCAGCTCCTTTAGATGCTCATACCAAGCTCTAGGGGCTTGTTTGAGTCCATATAGGGCCTTTTTGAGCTTGAAGACATGGTCCGGGAAATGGGGGTCCTCGAATCCCGGGGGTTGCTTCACATACACCTCCTCATGTAGAGGACCATTAAGAAAAGCACTCTTAACATCATTTGTTGCAACTTGAAGCCATGATGAGAGGCAAAGGCCAAAAGGATACGGATGGACTCAAGCCTTGCAACGGGTGCAAAGGTTTCACCAAAGTCCACGCCTTCGACTTGAGAATAGCCTTGTGCCACCAATCTTGCTTTGTTGCGGATGACTATGCCATGTTCATCTTGCTTGTTCTTGAAGATCCATATGGTGCCGATAACATTGCGGCAATGATCGGGTCGCTTCATGAGAGTCCACACATCATTCCTCTTGAAGTTGTTGAGTTCCTCTTGCATCGCATTCAACCAATCGGGATCTTTAAGAGCTTCATCAACTTTGAGTGGTTCCACCATAGAGACAAAGGCGTGGTGCTCACAAAAGCTTGCTAGTTGTCTTCGGGTAGTTACTTTGCTCTTTAGATCACCAATGATGTTACTCAAAGAATGAGACTTGAGGCGCAAGTGTCTTGCAATAGGATCTTCACGGCGAGTGACGGCTAAAGGAGTAGATTCATGTGGGTCCTCTTGGCTTTCATCACGGTTTAGGTCCTCGCCTTGACCTTCGTTGTTGTTGAAGTGGGCATCATCATCATGAGATCCGGATGACTCGGGGGTACTAGGAATGGTATTGTCCATATAGATCATCCCCGAACCATTCGGAGAAGAACTTGAAGCTTGGCCTTGGTCACTTGATGTCGGTTGTTGTTGTAGATGAGCTTGTGGTGAGTGTTGTTCTTGAGCTTGTGGTAGATGTTGTTCTTGAGCTTTTTGAGGTGAGCTCATACTTGATTGTTGTTGTAGATGTTGAGGTTGAACTTGAGGTTGTGGTAGAGGTTGGCTTGCATTTGTAAGATCAATGGAAGAAGCTTGGCCTTGTGGTGTAGATGGCTCCACTTGGGTGGAACTTGGTCCTTCCCCGGTACTCATAGCAGGTAGCTCTTGGGATCGGCGAATGCCAACACCCATCCTTCCTATGGCATCCGGGGAAATTGCATCTCCTTTCTCACAAGAAGCACTTCGCTCCTCCAAAGATCTATCATCTTCATCGAATGTCACGTCACAAGATTCTACAACCCGCCCATTTGACTTGTTGAAGACTCTATAGGAGTGAGAATCCGTAGCATATCCAACGAAAATTCCTTCTTGAGCTCTTGAATCAAACTTGGATAGACGGGTGTCTTTGACAAGCACATAGCATTTGCATCCGAAAACCTTGAAGTATGACACATTGGGCTTGTTTCCGGTGAGAATCTCATATGGTGTCTTCTCTAGGCCTTTGCGAAAGTAAAGGCGATTAGTAGCATGGCATGCGGTAGAGATAGCTTCAGCCCAAAAATTGTAGTTGGACTTGTACTCCATCATCATGGTTCGAGCGGCTTCGATCAAGGTTCGATTCTTCCTTTCGGCGACCCCATTTTGTTGGGGAGTATATGGCGTGGAGTATTGGTGTTGGATTCCTTCTTCGCCGAGGAAGTCATCCAAAGTATAGTTCTTGAACTCCGTTCCATTGTCGCTCCTTATTGCGAGGATCTTGTTGTCATACTTGCGTTGAACTTGATTGGAAAACTCCATCATGGTCCGTTGAGTCTCACTCTTGTACTTGAAGAAGAATACCCAACAATAACGTGAATAGTCATCAACGATGACAAGGCAATACTTCTTTCCTCCAAGACTTTCATGAGACGGTGGACCGAAGAGATCAACATGTAAGAGCTCCAAGAATCTTGTGGTAGAGATGATAGTCTTGGCCTTGTGAGGAGCTCCATGCATTTTTCCTTGTACGCAAGCCCTACAAACGCGATCCTTACAAAAAGAGACATCCTCTTTTAGTCCGATAATGTGGCCACCCTTGTGAAGACTTTGCAAAGTCCTCATGTTGACATGGGCTAGTCGGCGATGCCATAACCAACCCTTGTCACCTTTGGCGAATAGGCAAAGAGCGGAAGATGTTGTCTTTCCAGAGAAGTCAACAACATATAATCCGTTCTCTACATATCCAACAAAAGCTACATGGAGTGTCTTGCTCCACAAGAGGACCACCATATGTTCATCAAAGAAAGTACATAGACCCATGCGAGCAATTTGATGAACGGAGAGTAAGTTGTAACCAAGGGTCTCGACAAGGAGGACATTCACAAGTGAGATGTCGGGTGTTACCACCACCTTGCCAAGACCCAATACCTTAGAGCACGTGTTGTCGCCATATGATACGGTAGAGTAGGAAGGCTCGAGGTCGACAACAATATTCTTGCTTCCGGTCATATGACTTGTGGCTCCACTATCAACCACCCATTTAGCACCACCAGAAGCATAGTCCTACAAGGAATCAAGTCTTGGATTTAGGTACCCATTTTTCAATGGGTCCTAGCATGTTAGTAACAAGGGGTTTGGGAGCCCAAATAGTCCAATCAACATTGTCCTTTTGAGGACCAATAAAGCGAGCACGAATATGTCCATAGTAATCAACAAAAAGAACATGAGAAGGGTTGTTAGAGCCGGCGAAACCCTTGGAGGTGGAGTTGGGTACTCCATCCCTTCTTGAGCTAGCATCACTCTTTTCAAGGTTGATCTCCATGTTCTCCTTGTTCTTCTTCTTCTTGGTCCTCCTATTCCTCTTCCTCTTTGGCTTGGTAGCCACTCCTTCATTGCAAGAGCCCTCTTTGACTCCATCTTTGGCTCCAATGACTCCTTCCAAGTACTTGGTTTGAACTTGGAGTCTATCAATCTTGGCCTTCAAACGATTGACTTCATCTTCATGTTCCGGATGAGGGTGGCAAATATCAATCACTTGGACTTCCTTTGTCTTGTTCACCCGGAAGTGTTCCATCAAGGCTTCTTCTTGGAGAGCATTCATCTTCATGAGTGTACGCTTGTCACTCTCCAACTTGGCAATGTCACTTTCATGAGTGCCGCACGCACGATCCTTGCTCAAACAAAAATACTCCTTCAATGCTTCCTCTTGCATGGAATTGACCTCCATGAGCTTGGCTTCCCTCCTCTTCAAGTCGGCTATTTCTTCCTCATGATCACAACAAGTGGCCTTCTCCTTGCTCATACGGAGACATTCCTCCAAAGACTCTTCTTGCATGCTACTCAAACTCAATAGCTTGGCCTTGGTGGTCTCAAGAGCGGCAATTTCTTCTTCATGGTTGCAACATGAGGTCTTCTCTTTGCACAAGCGGTAATATTCATCCAAGGCTTCTTCTTTAAGAGCATTGACTTCCAAGAGAAGAGCATTGTGCTTTCTCAAAGAGGCAACTTGATCAACAAGCTCGTCATGGCAAGAGTTGGGGTCTTCATCATCTTTCTCTTTGTTAGCTTCCTCAAGAGAGAGCATCTTCTTTTTGAGCTCACCCATCAAACCAAGAGTATCATCTCGGTCCTTGATGAGTTGGGAGACAATAGCCTTGTTGGTGTCTTCGAGGACAATGACACTAGCTTCAAGAGACATGCGCAAATTTTGTTCATCTTCAAGCTCTTCTTTGAGCGAGGCAATCTCATTTGCCGCCTCCCTTTCCAACCTTTCCTTCTCCTCTATGAGATCTTGTGCCGCACCAAGTTGGCTCAAGAGAGCCCCAACGTGAGTCTTGGTATCCCCTTGCATGTTAGTGAGAAAAGCATCCAAACCCATAATCTCACGTTTAACGGTGAGACTAGTGGCATCATCAATATATAGGGCATTAGTCAAGGGTGATGGTTTGGAGGGGGATTTTACCTCCAAGGATGCCTTTGCCATAAGGCAACGAGCATTGTTGGTGGCGAGGTTCTCATTAGGAGAGTCGAAGAGGGAGATAGAGGGAGTGGTAATGGCGATGGCGGCCACTCCCTCTCCTTCCTTGTTGGAGCTCTTGTCCCCACGTTCTTCATCCTCATCAGAGGAGTATTCTTATCGAATGATGAAAGCTCTAGGCTTCTTGGTGAAGGAGACCTTGTCGTCATCGGACTTGAGGAGAACTTGGAGAATCCTTTTGAGAGTGACTTGAACTTTTCCTTGCGGATAAGCCTTCCACCATGATCTTCTCTTCTCTCAAACATACAATCCGCGACAAAATGACTCTTGTCACCGCAATTGTAGCATGTTCTTCCCTTTTGCCCTTCCCTTGGGCTCTTGGAGAAACTTCTTGGAGAATCACGTGATCTTTTTGGTCTTGTGCTTCGGGACTTGTTTCCATCCCAAAATTTCTTGGCGGCGAGAGCCATGTGCTCATGATAATTGATCTTGAGATCATCCGGTCCCCACTCAATGGGATCCTCATCGCTTTCACTAGCCTCATGTACCTTCATCTTCAATGCAAGGTTGGGCTTGCGTGTGTTGTGGGCGCGAGCAACAAGATCCTCCGCATTCTTCTTGGAGATGTCCAAAGCGATGACTTCGCTAAGAACTTCATCGGATGTCATAGCACGGAAGGAGGCGTTTTGGCGGATGGCCGTCAACTTCACTTCCTCATAAGGGAGGAGAGCGTTGTAGAACTTGCGCTTGATCCAATGGTCATCCACGAACGTTGCTCCAAGATCTTGCATTTGCACGGCGAGAGCGATGAGGCGCCGATACATTTCTTCGGGGGTCTCTCCTTCAATCATGACGAAATTGTCGGCCATATTGTTCACTTCGTCGAAACGAGAGCTTTGGATGCTCGCATTTCCGAGGAAGAGCTTGTCAAGTTTATCCCATGCTTCCTTGGCGGTCTTGAGCGAGCGGATATGAGCGCGGTCCTTTGGCGTGACGGCCATGTGAATCATGTTGATGGCAGTGGCGTTGAGTTGGTCATCCACCACGTCTCTTCTTGTCAAGTTCGTTGGATCTCGTGGTGAGTAGCCTTCCTCAATGATGCGCCAAAGCTTGGTAGACGCGCTGCGCACATGAGATTTCATCAAGAATTGCCAATTTTCAAAGTTATTTGACTCAAGTAACGGTGGTGAACCATGCGACAAGATATGTGGCATAGGTATTGGAACGTTTATGGTGTAATCACTTGGTGGTGGTACCTCATGATAACCCCCTAGACGTTCCGCAACCGGTGTCTCATCCCTCCCCTTTGTTGAAGTGCCGGTCTCCCCAAGCCCTTCCTTTTGTGGATCTTTTGTCGCTTGCGCGACAAGATCAACAAGAGGAAAGGGGGTAGCTTTTGGTGGGGGGTTCTCGGCACTTGCTTGAGGATCAACACTAGGGTTTGGTTTTTGAGCAACCAACTCCATCATCATCACCTTCATTTGGTTAACAATGGATGACTCCAATTTCTTGAGGTCATCCAACGTAGCCGTTGTGGTATCGACGGGAGATGATGGAGCGGGTGGCACAAGGGAAGGAGACCCATTCGCCACACCCGCATCTTGTTCGGCCATTTCTTAGGCGGTAAAGCCCGAGCAAGAAAACCTTGCTCTGATACCAATTGAATGGATCGTAGCGAACAAGAGGGGGGGTGAATGGTTGCTACGTCAAGTTTTAGTCTTTTTCAATTTTAGTGCAACGGAAGATAAAGGTGATTGCTTTAGTGATGTTGGTGATCCTACAATGATCCTAGAACAAGTGCAACAAGCAAAGGAACAATCACAAGATAGTAAGAGTAAGGAGCGGGACAACCGGAGGGCGCGAAGACGAGGCGAGGTTTGTTGTCGCAGTTCCTCCCACAAAAGGGAGTACGTCTACGTTGAGGAGGTGCTAGCCTCACACAAGAGGCTAGACGGCCACACCACGAAGGAAGGCCTCACCTTCTTCCTCGAGAGAGCTCCGCAAAGGTGCTCCCCCTTCTCCACTAAGGCACCGGTCGAGGCGGTGATTCCTTCACAAGGTTGGGGCGAGCTCCACACCACAAGGAGGCTCCCAACAATCCATGGGGCTAGTACATCACCAAGCTAGCCTCCATGGATGCACTTCCTCCAATGTCCCACAATAGGAACCCTAACACCAAGATCCACTAAGGAATAGCAAGTATTGGTGAAATCTCTCTTGGTAGAACTATAGATCGAGGTCTCCTCCACCACTCCTAAAAATTTGAGCAAGATTGGTTGGATGGTTGGGGAGATCCTCAAGGATTAAGCTCAGCAACAATGGAGGAGAGAGAGAGGGAAGAGATGAAAACGAATTGGGGAAGAAGGAGCCCTTAAATAGGCTCCTCCAAATCCAACCGTTATGTCCAGTTTTTGCCTAAGCGGTACTACCGCTTTTGGAAAGCGGTACTACCGCTCTGAGCTCGAATTCCCCAGATCTGGTCCACGTGGACGCAGAGCGGTACTACCGCTAGAGGTACTGCTTGAGGTACGGCGATGGGGTCCAAACCTTACTGGATCCAGAGCGGTACCAGAGCGGTACTGTCGTAACTAGTTACGGTACCTGGGCGGTACCATGGGCAGTACTACCGCTCGTGAGCGGTACTACCGCTCCAGGTACCACAGAGGTACCGTAACTCGTACTGAGGGACAAATCCAGCGCAGAACTCAGAGCGGTACCGTGAGGCGGTACCTATAGGGGTAGCGGTACTACCGCTACAGGTACCGGTAGTACCGGCCTGGCTAAAACTGGTTTTCTTGCCTTTTTCTCTCCAGCCATGTCACCTCGCGAAACACACACAAAACCAGAAAACCTACAGCTACCTATAACTACGCTTCAGTCCTCCGATCTTGACGTGTCCAGCGAGGTCACCGTGCACTTGCAAATCTAGCAATGATACTCAAGGCACACGGTGAGATAACTCAAGTGTTGTCATCAAACACACAAAACACGGGGTTTAGACTTTGCTCTTTCAATCGGTGCAGACGATGGAGCCATCCACATAGCCCATGAGCATGTGGCTGCGAAGAAGAGGGCCAACTTGTGCCCGCCAAAACATGTAATTCTCGCCTGTCAGTTTCATCGTAATTGCGGACGCGATGGTGACGATGTTTGGCATGGCCTTGTTGAAGAAGCCCATCTGACCCATCTGATTTGGGAAGCCATACGAGGGCGATGCCGGCTGATGCGAGGGATGAAACCCTATCAAGGGGTAACCTCCGGGGTCATAGCCTGCCATGGGCAGTTGTCCAGCGTATCCTGCCATGGATGATTGCCCGAACGGGGGAAACCCGGCCGTCCGTCCCAGGGACGTGGCGAGCTGCATCGTGTCCGTATACTGTGAGGGCGCGGGCGCGGTCTGAGGCGGCAGCATGGACGTCGCAGCGGGGGCCGAGAAAGGCTAAATCACTCCACCCAGGCCAGACAGCGGTGGAACGAACACAGTAGAGGGGAGAATGGGCAGGCCGGAGGTGCCTACCAGGTCTGGCGCGGCGGCGGAGATGCCAGCCATGGCCGGCGTGGCGGCGGCCGAGATTCCCGTCGGGGGAATCGATATGGAGGAGGTCACGGGCGCTGAAGAAGCCATGGTCGACCTTGAATCTGTCGGAGAAGCGACGGAGGCAGCGGAAGTTTGCGTGGGAGGTGGCTGCGATCAACAAGGTCAGGATCCGAGCTCTGGTACCATGATAGAAACCGAGGAAATGACAGATGTGTTTCGTTCCGACGGGCCTTGTCGGGTAGGTTTACTTCTCATAATATATTAGGTATGATACAAAGTCCTACACCTATAAGTATACGTGTACACATACATACGTATCATCTAATACGCCGCCCCTTCACCGACTTTGCAGGCTTTGACCGGGGCGTATCTAGAGGGAAATGAGGAGGGGGGGGAGGGGAGAGTGGCGGTGGTGCAGCAAGGTTTTGGTCCCTTGGTCGCCTGGAGGGGGCGACACTAGGAGAGCGAAATGGTTGAACCTAAGGTAGAGTTAGTTGTTGTATGTTCAATCAATTAGAGGCGACGAAAAAAAAAAGTTCATACAACATGATGTGGTTTTTGACCGAGTTTACCATGAGAGGTTACCAATATCTCTTTATATTTGACAACAAAACGTTAGCAGTATACAAACATTGTACACGGGTGATTATGTCTACCCTTAGCCATTTAGGCAGACTTTAAATAGGAGTCTGACACTGCACAAATATTGAATCCATTAAGGCATGTACAATTGTTGATAAGACAGTTTTATTTTAATCTCGCCACGTAATCCATATATGACGGTAAATTATGATGTATAATGGGTTATTTGCTAGTCTTATCTCTAGTCACCAGTCATTGCTAAAATGTGATGAGAGAGATTGTTGTGAAGATATCATATTTTAATTTAATTACGAGACGCCAAACCCTTTTTCATGGTTTTGCTAGCTAGTTCTCTGTTATCAAGTCCTACATCATCCAATTGCATCACGATTCGCGCGTATGATTTGCAAGTTAAATTGTAACTGGATTTTTTCAGTTGCAACTGAGATTTTTTTTTCAGTTGCAAGTGAGGACTGAGGATGCAACTAAGAATATTTGTCTTAATAAATAAATATAATACTTTACACATTAATTAACAAAGTATACGCTGGTTTCTCCTATGATTTCGCTAAAGCCCTGGTACAATTTCCCATTTGTTTGTTGCGTAGCCACTATGCAACTATCGACTATGCATGCATCGACGGGCGCATGCGGCCAGCAATTCGATGCATGTCAAATGTGTGTTTCGCATGAACTAGCCTACAGAACTAGCAGCTGTATGTATTTGGACTGAATGAAGAAGAAGATAATTTTGTCGATTTTTGAGGCGGTCAGGAGCTGCATCGCTTGTTGTATACAGTTATACACACACGTGGGACAGAGAACAAGGACAGATCGATCGTCAGCTAAGCCGCCGGATGGATATGCACGGCCGACGCTGCCACCTGCGGCTTCCTTCTACCATAACGGTCATCGGATCCTTTGACGCGGTACCCGGATCCGAATTGAACGGAGCAGCATGCAGTTGAACGTACGCGAGTCGCCACTTCTTGCTAGATCGATCTACCAACCAAGAACCGACCTTGGTAGCATGACTTCTCCAACGCCCGCGCGCCCACGCCATTGGAGCTCTCCTGGTCTACCTCCTCCCTATCCCTATATATACCTGCCGTATGCATGTCACCATGTCATCCACACCAAACCATAGCAACAAGCTCTCATCTCCGGATCAACTCCTTTTAACAAGAGCGATCACCAAGCTATATATACGAGAAAACCTAGCTAGCTCGCATCTTCTTCTTGCTAGTTAAGCCTAGACCCTTCCTTCTCTCTCTGTACGTGTGCTAAGGGCTGAAACCCGCAAGAAAGAGAACGATATGGGTAGCTTGGGCACCAACCCCGCCGCCGCCTTCTCCGCCTTCGCCGCCGACGACAAGGCGCCTTTCCAGCCGCTCAATCCGGAGGACGTCCGCGCCTACCTCCACAAGGCCGTCGACTTCATCTCCGACTACTACACAAACATTGAGTCCATGCCTGTGCTCCCCAACGTCAAGCCCGGCTACCTGCAGGACGAGCTCGGGGCGTCCCCGCCCACCTACTCGGCTACCTTCGACGTCAGCATGAAGGAGCTCAGGACCTCCGTCGTCCCAGGCATGACGCACTGGGCGAGCCCCAACTTCTTTGCCTTCTTCCCCTCCACCAACAGCGCTGCCGCAATCGCTGGCGACCTCATCGCCTCGGCCATGAACACCGTCGGATTCACGTGGCAGGCCTCGCCCGCGGCCACCGAGATGGAGGTGCTCGCGCTCGACTGGCTCGCGCAGCTCCTGCGCCTGCCCACGACTTTCATGAACCGCACCAGCTCGGGCCGTGGCACCGGCGGCGGCGTCATCCTCGGCACCACCAGCGAGGCCATGCTCGTCACGCTCGTCGCCGCCCGTGACGCCGCTCTGCGTCGGACCGGCTCCGTCGGCGTGTCCGGCTTGCCGCGGCTGACCGTGTACGCGGCCGACCAGACGCACTCCACCTTCTTCAAGGCGTGCCGCCTCGCCGGCTTCGACCCCGCACACATCCGCTCCATCCCCACCGGGCCGGAGACCGACTACGGGCTCGACCCGGCCAAGCTTCTCCAGGTCATGCAGGCCGACGTCGACGCCGGCCTCGTGCCAACATACATCTGCGCCACGGTTGGTACCACCTCCTCCAACGCCGTCGACCCGGTGGGCGCCGTCGCCGATGTCGCCGCCATGTTCAATGCGTGGGTCCACGTCGACGCCGCCTACGCCGGCAGCGCGTGCATCTGCCCTGAGTTCCGCCACCATCTCGACGGCGTGGAGCGCGTGGACTCCATCAGCATGAGCCCACACAAGTGGCTTCTCACATGCCTCGACTGCACCTGCCTATACGTCCGTGATGCCCACCGTCTGAGCGACTCGCTCGAGACGAACCCGGAGTACCTCAAGAACGACGCTACCGACTCCGGCGAGGTCACCGACCTTAAGGACATGCAGGTCGGCGTCGGCCGGCGATTCCGTGGGCTCAAGCTCTGGATGGTCATGCGCACCTACGGCACCACCAAGCTCCAGGAGCACATCCGCAGCGACGTGGCCATGGCCAAGATGTTCGAAGATTTCGTCCGTGCCGACGACAGATTTGAGGTCGTGGTGCCGAGGAACTTTGCTCTCGTGTGCTTCAGGATCAAGGCCAATGGAGGCATGACGGAGGAGGACGCCGATGAGGCCAACCGTGTGCTCATGGACAACCTCAACATGACTGGCAAGGCGTACCTTGCGCACACCGTGTGGTCGGCGACAGGTTCGTGCTCCGCTTCGCCGTGGGGTCGTCGCTGCAAGAGGAGAGGCATGTGAGGAGCGCCTGGGAGCTCATCAAGAAGACCACTAGCGAGATCATTTGTTAAGTGGACGGATCTAGAGACTGCAAGATCGAACTACACAAATTAATCCCTAGATTTAGGGTACAATTTTTCTTTTATCTTATTTTTTCATTGCTCGGTTCTAATTTTTTTCTTAATATAAGGTGTATAGTTTTTCGAAAAAAAACTTCAAAATATAAGGTGTATTGCGTAGAACCACTCATTTTAATATTTTTGTACAGATTTGATTGTATTTTCTTAGCTTCTGCAAACTCCTATATTTTCTCAAAGCAATAATTAAGGAATAAGCTTGCCTAAAACTCGTGTAACTTGCCATTAATACGCGTTTCTTAATTTCCGTGCCAAAAACTACACACTCTTTTTCTAGGAACTGATGGAGTATGTTTTTTGTTTCATTTTGTGAGCTATACCGTCCAGTTTCGGTATATAGGACCGGAATCAAATAAACTAGCTTTGACTGTAATTAAGAGCAGGCATATTGATTAATAAATATACCCCATTTTCATTATTTTTCAGTTTTGATGAATATATATACCTGTCTAAATCGGCGATGATCTATGAATCGCAACTTTTGACGCCCCTCCTAAATTTTACTAACGGAAAAACACCGGTGGACATCGATATATTCGGTTTTCGGAAATACTTGCCAAAATACTACCCGAGATTCGTCGAACTGAATTATAAATTCATCCAAAATGTATCAAAATTCTTTAAGTTTAAGCAAGATATGTGAATACCGGACGAGGAACTAAAAAAGGCCTGTCAACGGTACAAAGTTGATTCTGTTTTTTTTTTTCTATTTCGATCGAGGTTGATGGTGATAAACGGTCCAATTTAGTTCTTAATATATTTTCACCGTTTGCACGAGACAATATAAAATTTTGTTTCTAATTACACTAAATCAGTACGTTAATATTAAAACTGAAGATATAGATATACTAAAATTTGTTACTCCGTCCGGTTCTAAATACTTGTTGCAGATTTAGTCTTGATTTATTAAATCTGCGACAAGTATTTTGAGCTGAAGTGAGTATTGAATTTTAGTGGCCGGCAAACACAAGGAATGAACATCACTCGCTAAGAGTATTTCCAGCCGTGTCTCCTAAAGCGTCCCTCAAACGGCGTCAGATCGAGCGTTTGGGGGACGTGTTTCGTTTGTGCCGCGTTTGGAGGACGTCGCTCCCCAGCTGCGTCCCCAATTTTTTTCCAGATATTTAAAACTTAAGCGAATTCATTCAAACTTGCTATATATTACATAGATTCGAACGAAATTCGATGAAATTTAAACGAAACCCTAATCTAGTAGTACTTACTGCGACCAGAGGCGTCATAGTACAGGTGGAAGTTGTACATGTCGTCGGTGACGGCTTCCTGCTTGACGCGCTCGTCGGGCTCGTCCTTCACCATGCCGCTTGGTCCATCCTCACCGTCGTTGGTGAGGTCGACAAGCGGCTTCCCAGTGTCGCGGATGGACATGGCGATGCCGCGTCGAGGTTGCCCCTCCAGGCGTCCTTGTCGTTCAGCGACACCGCGAATGTCGCGTGCAGCCCTGGGCAGTCCTCGGGGTCGTCGTTGCTCGCGATGAGTCGCTGCTGCCGCTCGTACTCCGCCAGCAGCGCCGCCTTCCCCGCTGCCTCGTCGTCCTGCTCCCCCTTCACCCCGACTTCGGGATGAGGAGGGCGCCACCGCCGCGCCTTTGCTGTTGCCGGCTTCCGCCGCGCCTCTTATTGATGGGCGGCGTCGCGAACTCCGGCTCCTCCTTCACCTCGCGCTTGGGGGCGGAGTAGGGCACGACGCGGTGTGAGGAGGATGGCGTCGATCGCGCCGGCCCTGACGAGGAAGAGTTGGAGGAGGACGAGTACGTCCTCCTCGGCTGCCAGCGCGCTGCGGGAGATGGTGGCGGCGAGGACGGCGTCTCCAACCTTGGAGTGCCGTTGTGGATGCCGTCGACGACGTTCTCTAGGGTGCGCCCCGGAACGCCCCAGAAGAAGACGCGCTCGTCCTTGTTCCAGTTGTTCCGCCGACCGATGAGGCCGGCGGTGCTGTTCATCTCAACGTCGTGCTGCGCCTGGAAGTAGGCGACCCACCAGGCATCGTTGCCGGTGGCCACCTAGGTTGGATCCGCCCGCTCCTCGGCGGTGATGCGAGACCGCCGGGGCCTGCTGGACGGGATATCCCGTGCGGTACAGCGCCCACTCCTCCACCATAGTGAGGCTGCGGCGGCCGAAGCCGTTCGCCGCGGCGGTCTTGCGGGAGGCGATGACATTGGCTAGGGAGAGGAGATTTGGCTGGAGCGGCGAGTGATTGGGATGGGGAAGGAAGCAGGGGCGCTCTTAATGTACAGCGGCGGCATGCGAAGTGGCAGCGGGGCGTTGGACACAATAAACGCTGGCGCGGATGGCCACGCGACCATGCACGACGAGACGCGTCCCTGCGTCGCCTGGGAAATCTGGGACGCCATTAACGTCGCTAGACCAAAGGTAGGCGACGGGGTTTTAGGCTCCCGACCCGCTGACGCGTCAGGCCCGCGTCTCCTCGCCTCGCATTTCATTGTGTCCGGCGTGCCCGGAGCATCTCATGTGTAGCGGGGACGGGCTCGGGGCGCCGGACACGGTATTGAGCCGCGTCGGACAAAAAGAGGTTTTGAACCACGCGGCAGGAAACGTTTTTTGATCCGACGCGCCCAAATTCCTTTGAAAACGCTTTGAGGAAACGCAGCTGTGGAGATGCTACCTCTGTGAGACTGCACTTTCGAGTTACACATGCATGTCCATACATTTCTATCAATCAAGATCTGTACTTTGCACTCAATCTGCATACTCGAAGCATACTCGGTCGTTGATCCTATCGAGAAGTGAGAGATGGCACTATAGCCCGTGCATTGGCAAGGTGGGGTGAGAGTGGGGTGAGAGTGGGGTGAGAGTGAGGGAAAAAGCTGACGTGGCGGGTGAGAGTGAGGTGAGGCATTGGCACCAGCCTCATAGTATTATGCATATGGTACTACTGTACTACTGTGTGATACTATCTTCACAATGCATAGTATCATGTAGTAGTATTATAGGTTAATTATATTTATTGATTTGTACAATCTCAATGTAAAAGTGTGTACAAGATTGGTTTGATATTAATTTTTTCTAGTTTTACGTGCTATGATACAGTATCTACCTAGTATGATACTACTACCATCTTTTTTTCATTTATTGATGTGACACATCAACTTTTTGCATACATATGATGTGTGATACTAGCTACTTCCATTGTAGATAGTCTGATCGATATTTGCGCCTCTGAATTAATGGCGCTCGCCCAACAGCCTCGATGCGTTAGTGGGAAGTAACATAGAGTAGTAACATACACATGTTACTACTCTATGTTACTACCTTCATAGTGGTTAGTAACATCAAAATAGTATCACATATGTTTTCATTAATTAGCTTATAGACTCATTCTATCTTGGGAAGTGTGATGTTACAGTAACTAGCTATGTTACTCCATCCTCCTCTCTCCTCATTAACTCACTGCCACATAAGCAAATTTGATGAGTTGGACACTTAGTTACTAGTGAAGTTACTCCCACTATGAGTAGTCTTATTAAGTTCCACAAACAACGGGATCAGAGTTCCGATATGGACATCAAATTAAGCTCCAACGCTCGATCGATGCTGATTTGGAAAGAAGAAACCAGCGACAGGTAACTTCCTATGCTGACTAGGGACGCCGCTTGATTAATGCCGTGATCAATCAGATTGAGCAGGAATAGGACAGTAGTAAGTCGCTGTGTTACTGATCGGTACTGGCAACCCCCACCGGCGGCTACCCATCTGAAACGCTTTTTTCGAGAGAAAACACCACTTTATTGATCACACTAAATCATTACATAAAGTCTACCGGATGCAATCCGGGACAAAGTTCTGAAAATAAAAGAAATAAAGCGTTCCGCAAAACGAGTTAAGATATGTATCGACTCATTACACTGACGATAAACATGAGTAAAACAAATCTCATTGAAGCTGCTAGCTAGGGATTTGATATCCTGAACCACAACTCCAACAGTACTACGATCCATGGAAGAAGAATTGACCCGCTGGATCAAAAAGAGGCAGTCTGACACCACCATCGCTTTGCCAAAACCTTCATTGCTTGCTGGCGAGGGAAAGAGCACGGCGCATCGCCAACGCTTTTGCTACCTCCGGCGCCGGACCTCATCAAGAAGCTCGTTGCAAGCAGCTACACATAATCCCATATGATTCCTGATCACGACGCCCAATTCCATCCGACGTGAAGAAGAGAATAAGGCTGCGTCGATGTTAATGAAAAATGTACCTTCTTGCGGCGGAGACCATGAGACTAATCTCACACCTAGTAGAAGGGTTTGGTTTGAACAAGTGCAGCTCTATCATCTCAGCATAAGCCTTGCTTAGCTCAGCAATACTATGTGGGCTTCTTATCTGCTCACCATGACGAATGCCATTTCGAGCAGTCCACAAATGCCAAAACGTGACAGCCAAGAACATATGTTCTCTGTCAGTCGACCTTCCCAAGAAATTAACCCATCTACATCTTTGGGCCTGTAAAGGTCTTCCTTCGTAGGTGCAAACCACACGAAGATTTAATCTCCCACCAAACCTCCCGAGCAAACTCGCTGCAGAGAAAGAAATGCTCGACAGTTTCCTCTCGATTGCAGAAAACACATGAGCTCGAAGCTGGAATACGGCGGCGGCAAAGCTGGACCCCTGTCGTTAAGCAGTCATGCGCGAACATTCAGAGGATTATCTTCATTTTACCAGGCGCCTTGGTTGCACATAGATGCTTCCACATCATGCCATCTGCCTCCATACAAGAGCTCACTACCCCACCCTTGCGGCTTCTATCCAGGAAGAATTTTTCTGTACGAGATAGGTTGTAAGCTGAAGCCACCGTATAATCGCCCAATTTCGTATGAGGTCAGGACAGAAAATCGTCACCGCTTCGCCTGCTGATAGGAATCTCTAGAACTCGGTTCGCAATGTTCTCTTCAAAAACGCAGTGCACGATGTCGGTGTCCCATGTACAGTGGCCCTCTGCAAACAGAAAGTTCACTGTGGCGCCCTCCGGGAGCGGCGTCAGCCGACACGAACCAGGTCGTACCAGGAATCCAATAGTCAGCCAGCATCATGATTTTGTTGTCATTGCCAACACTCCATTTGATCCCCTGTCTCACCAATTGCATGCCGAAACAAATGTTGCGCCATGTGAATGACGCTAACCTCGGTATAGGAGCATCCCACAAATCGCAATTATGAAAATAGCGATCTTTGAGGACTCTTGCACACAAAGAAGATGGATCAGTTAACAACCGCCAGCACTGACGTCTAAGCATGGCCTTATTGAAGAGAACCAAGTCGCGGAAACCCATACCACCAAGGGTTTTAGGAGTAGATAACCATTCCGAGCTCTGCCATTGCATCTTCTTCTTCCCCTTCTCGATACCCAACCAAAAATCAATCATAGCCTTACGTAGTGTATCACAGATGGAGACAGGCAACTAGAAACAACTCATGATGTACGTCGGAATTGCTTGGATAACAGCTTTTAACAAAGCTTCCTTCCCTGATCTAGACATTGGTCTATCCGACAGACCATTCATGTACTTCCAAGCACAATCCACAATGGATTGGAAAGACACCGAAGAAGAGCGCCCTATGCCCGTAGGCATGCCCAAGTAAGTTTGTTGTAAGGCCTCATTGAGAACACCCAAACGGTTCATAACAACAGATTTCACTTGAACATTACAGTGAAGTCTGAAAAGCTTGGAGCAGAATGATTATCCATCCATCTCTATTTCTCTAAGCTAGGGGCTAGGGCTACGTGGTGATCTATCGGTACTTCCAACCTAACGCCTCACGAGCTGCCGCGGTCCGGCAACAGCGATGTCGCCGTGAGCCCGTGAGAGGATCTTGGGGACACACGAATCCAGCGGCGACAATGTCCCGGTAGCTCGATCATCGAATCATAATTTGGCAATCCATATATGCACTTGTAGCGCCAGTAACGACGCCAAGGCCCACGGAAATCTGCAGGATAGGTCGGCCCAGAAGCGCTTTTTTTGTTGCCTTGTTTTCTATTTTCATTTTGTATCTTCCATTTCCTTTTTCTTTTTTCTATCAAAACTATCTTATAAAAAATATTATATTTTATATTACCTTTGTTTTAAAATTTAAGTATTTTAGAACGCTTATATTTCGGAACAGAGATAATAATATATTGTTTTTTAACTAGTAAACAGTTATTCTAAATTGTTACTATTGTCTGCAAGTACTATGAACTTAGAACATCTACATCTGGGTAGTTCGTAGGTCCCCAATCTTGACTCCATTGATTGAATTTTTGCGACATGTTTAGCGTGGTGTCGCGGAGGGAGTCAACACAGTTGCTCATGCTGTTGATGTAGCCTCCGAGCAGGTAGATGTTGTTGTTAGTGGTGTAGAGATGCGGTGGTGGTACTTCTTGTTCAGGTCCTCCTCCTTCTACTTCTTCTTCTTCTTCCTCCTCGGCTTCTTCAAGGTATGGTTCATCTTCTTGTTCATGTGAAACATAATGCAGCTGTCCATTCTTGAGAGAGAATAGATTGTTAGGAAAATGAATGGGGAATAGGTGCCCAGCTCCAGGAATATGAACAAAGAATGCACCTCGCTTTTTATAAAGCATACCGACAGCTCGAAGAGTAGTATAAGAAACGGGTCTCTCGCCGTCCAATGGTTGAAATCTACTTACATCGAGAGTGAGGCCGGCGACAAGAAAGGTTGCAATTCCTCCGCAGGTAATGTCCCCGTGTGTTTGATGAGCTTGGCGTTCCAAGTAAAAAAAAAAGAACGGTGCCCAAATTTGGTGCTACATTGCAGTCAGGAATAATAGCTTTCGTGAGGATGATCATGCCATCTTCATTGACTCTTTTGAATTCACCACCGTACTTTTAAGGTGTTAGAAATAACATGGTACAAATATCGAATAGTGGGACTATATGTGTGACTTCCCTTAGGAGTATTTTCGTATATGCTCGAACATCGAGTCGAGGAGTGGACATAGGCATCTCCATTGAAGAACCCAAAGTGCTCATACCACTCGCTGAGTGGCATGTCATACTTAGGTTTCATGAGTTGGAAGGTGACCCTATCAACTCGTCCATTCATGCTCCTGGAGTTGGTTAGCATGTTGTGTTTCAATGTTGTCAACAACTCCAAACATAGGCGGCGATACGTTGGGGTGTCCCTGTAGAAAGAATCTTACAACCCCATATTAGTAATAAGCGTATTGAAATCACTACCTATCCCGAGATGATTAACAACAACAGGACATTCCCATTTGGTGAACTTGATTGTGCATCCACGGAACTCTTGAAGCAGGTGAAGTCCTGCTTCTTCTTCAACTTGATTCCTAGGAAATCGTCCCTCGGTGGGCTTGCTCCTCTTGGATAATCCCCCTGTGTTCATATCTAACAATGGTAAAATTGGAAGAAAAAAATTGTTTTGCCATAGATCGATTAAAGCAATAATAGGTCCTCTACAAATTACAGGTAAAGATCTCCTCAAAATAATAAAACAAAACATGCTCAACAAGAAAAATGGTTCATACTCATCCATGAACTAAGATTGGGAATATAGAGATGTGGAGAAAAGATTTACACAAAGTAATTGGATGATCGGAGGAGAAACATACCGTATATCATTGATGCGAAAGGACTTGATCCGAAATTGTGTGAGTAAAGAGATCCTCAGGCCTTGTTCGGCACGCGGGGATCAACGTGTATTTTACCAAGCGTTTTGGGTGCAAACACGTGATTCTGAGAGTATTGGCAGGTTTTGATAAACAGCTAGCCATCAGAAACAAGGAAAAGTTAGCGCCAAATCCGCTCGCCTTTGACGGCAAGCTCGCGCGAAAATTCCTAACCTACCCATACGGTGGGAATTGCTTATCGCTGGTAGGCTACATAGGCCATTCATTACCGATCTGTGGCAGAAAGCTCGGCAGAAAAAACGCGAGGGGCCCCTAGCGTTTCGTTTCTCACGTGTATTGGTGAGTTTTGTCAGAATACTTGGAACTAGATCCTTTTAAACCGCTCCAAACCCGATCTACCGAACAGTACAACTGATGTTTGAGAAGATATTAGGCTGGCCCAGAAAAAATATACACTCTAATCCCCTGCAAACCCCGTGTGCCGAACGAGGCCTCAATGGTTTTTAGAGAGTTTGGAGGAAGAAGAAACAAGAGAATGAATTTTTTGCGATGTAGGGTTCACTACTACGAAAAAGCTTTTTACCGGCAGACCAAAATTGGCTATCATCGGTACACCAGCGCGCCAGCGGTAACACGTCGGCGGTAGCATGGTACTGCGAACACACCGGGTGAGTGCGCCGGCCGTAACATCATATATCACTGGCGCACCACACTGGTACGCCGATGATATTATTTTTTTGAAAACAAAAAATCCTTGTGGGAGGGAGGGGCGTCTGCTTTCAAAGTATTTTTCTTTCAAAGTGATGGTTTTTCCCCTGTTAGCCTTGTTCTTCTTCCTAGGAAAATGAACAATAAAGGTTGCACGCAAGGGAGACTTAAATCTCACGCTCCCTTCATGTAGATTAATCAAGGCTTTGATAGTTCTTAAAAATGGCCTACATACCAAGAATGATAGGTGCAATAGGATCCTCGAGCATAACAACAATAACAAGATCAATAAGCATCGGGCAATCTTTAATTTCAAAAACTATATTTTCTTAAATGCTCGCGGCTTGTTTGAAATCAAATCGATGTAACTTAAGTTCAGTAAGCATGAATGAATCAAGATTTTCAAATAAATTATTGGGAATTGTGGAGACACTTACACCAAGATCATAAAGTGCAGCAATTTCATTATTCCCTATTTTTATTTTGACAGTTGGCTCAAAGATATCATCCAACTTAGCAGGATGTTTTTCAGACAAATTTTTATATTCCATTTCAAGGTCATGTGCTTTTTCCGCAACTTGACTAATAAAATTTTGGTACGCAACATGATTTTTCAAAGTGACCATCTTCACTAGATCTTCAACGGTCTAGTCGGATGAATGAGCATTTCCATAGTCCAACTCTTCAAAGTTGTTTCCATCCGAACTACTTCTAATCATTTTCAAGTCCGCAACAGGGTTAGGGTTTGGTTGTCCTGCAAATTTAGCAAGGATTGGTGTTTGACTTTTAGCAATTTTACCCAATTGAGCCTTGACAATTTTAGCAATATCTTGCAGCTCATGTATATCAGTTTTTATAACAACTACTTGCTTAGATAGTTTACTATAGCAGTTTCATGATTCTCGATCATTTTAATAACAAGATTATTTTGCTCAGTTTGACCTTGCATAAATGCTTTAAGAGAACCCTCAAGAGTTTCAAGGTTTCCATTATTATTACCTCCATTGTAGGTGTTTGGAGCTCCTGCGGGATTAGGATATGGTTTTTGAAAGTTTGAGTTATAACTTTTATTCATCGAAGCATGGTAAGGATTGTTGCATGCTATGAAATCTACCTCTAGGATTGGTCGGTCGTGGGGGCTCTTCTTCGCCTCTGCCCCCGCGATCGGCTAATGCTACACCTACCGGGGATGAGGCGGCTCCTTTGGCCCATGCGGCCAAGGCCTCCCCTGTTGTTGTCCGTGTCGAGGCGGGGTCAGGAGGTGTCGACGGCTTCGCTAGCGGAGGGGGTTCTTCTCCATCACCGCCCCCTCCCACAGCCCTGGTGGACATGGCTGGGCAGCCGGCGCCACCTTCTCCGACCTTGGGCGCAGCTAGGAAGTCAGCGTCGCCTCCTCCGACCATGGACGCGGCTGGGCTACCACCCGTGGAGCCTTCTAGGGGAGGGTCTACCACGGCTCCCACCTCCGTAGGGCTGCAATTCCTATGCGGCCTCCGGCGGCCATGGCTGTTGCGCCCTCTAGGCATAGCGCAAGGCACGGAGTTGGCCTCGATGGGGCGGTTGCTACAGATGAGGATTCGATGGCAAAGACCATGCATCGTAAGGCGGAGACAAACCTCGACTTCTCAGGTACACATTCGATACGTCTAATCCTTTGTGTTCAGCAAACCGGTGAGATTGACAACCTCAATGCAAGTTGGGGCAAAGTACTTTAGTTGTCCTGTGTGACGGTTCAACGTTGTTGCTGACGCAGGTAGTGCGCCCTGCCACTAGTCATCCAGCAACACCTTCAAAAGTCACGCCTTTCTCTTACTGGTCGTTTAAACCATGGTTTCTTACTGAGAAAAAACTTGCTACTGTGCTCATCATACCTTCCTCTTGGGGTTCCCAACAATGTGAAATCGGCATTATGATAAGCACCATCAAGCAGCTACGACGTTTCTATGTTTAGGATTTTTTCCCTTCCTTTATTCTTCCATAAGGCTTCTTAGCCTCGTCAAAGACAACATGTACATCAATTACAGTTTATCAATACAGTTCAACTTCGTCAATGCAAGTATCACTTTCTTCATCAGGACACACCCGAGGACACTCGGGGGCTTCTGGAGGCTTATTCGACTGCCACGTCTACTCCCATCGGAGACATTGGCCTACACAATAAACATCATTTACAGGATGAATGAAATACAAATTCTTAACTATCAACGTAGCAAGCACACCTGAATGCCCGGGAACTATAGCCGATGAGTCATGAACACAAAACATGCGGCTCCGTGTGACACATCGTACTCACAATAAAAGCACCACGAGTCCATCAAACTGGAAGCACGCTCAAATCACGCAGGGCTACCGCCAATACAACTTCAAGTGAAATTATGGCTCTACACGATACATCGTCTTCACGATAAAAGTGTTACGAGTCTGTCGAGCCCTGTAGCGCAGCCAAACATTCGGAAGCTACCGCCGACGAAATTCATATAAAACAATGACTCACGCAAAAACACCATTCTCATGATATTTGGGTTACGAGTCCGTCGTGCATATAGTTCTCTCGATAACTCGGGGGGCTACTACCGATGTAATTTGAATATACATACGGCTCTCCAAGATGCATCATTGCTACGAGTCCGCTGAACTTGCAACATGACCTGATCACTCATAAGTTGCTATCGACACCATACAAACTAAAACACAACTCTGTGCCAAAACATCACTTTTACGATACCTGAGCCACGAGTTCGTCGATCTTATGGTTCATCCGAATACTCGGGGGCTGCTGCCGACATTTAGCACCTTTAATACGGCCCTATGAAAGTACACCATTTTCGCAATAAGCTTTATCATGGGTCAATCGACAGTGTGGCTCGCCCGCTCATATGGACGTCACCATCAACAAAACTATAACGCAAAGAGTCGGCTCGTCAATAATTACATCACTTGCGCGATAATGATTGCTTCAAGGGTTTAATAAAATTATAGCATAACTCAGCATTGGGGGACTGTGGAAGACGATATAATCTATCAATTATAGACAAGTATCGCATCATGTGCACTCGATGTTTTTACATTAGCTTGCGCTAATTTGACCCTCCTGCCCCTTTATTGGCTCGGGCTTGCAGGTCTACCTCGGTGCCCGCCTCCAACCTGGCGATTATGATTGAAGAAGGACGCCTCACAATGGAATAGTACTGATGTAGCTCCACTTTTGCTTTGGCGATCAGCTCCAAATCAAGTGTTGGGTAGCGGGCCATCACAAAGGCAAATGCAAGTTTGGCTCCGGCAAGAAGCTAGCTGGTTGCACACCAGAGTCCGAACACTAGCAGCGTTTCTGAATTTCGCCATCAAAGCCAGCAAAGTTGAAGGAACAGGGTCAAGCGGAAACATGGTTCGCCACACCATGGCCAAGCTTGCATGACACTATCAAAAAAGCTTTGCACCTACTCCACTCGATCTTGAAACTTGGCGACAATTGCAGCCTTTGATCTACTGGTCAAGAGCGTGTCATGAAGTTGCGACTAGTCGGTCATAGCATTGATCTTCTCTTGCACATGTTTGTTCTCTTCCAGTGCGTTCAAAGCAATGACTGCCGAGGAGGAAGAAGAAAATCAATTTATAAAGGAATAAGGGCACCCGAAAAAACCGAAAGGACAGAAAATGTCAACTATTTAAAATTCAAGTTTTCAATGTCCTTCTGCAGCACATCCAATGCATACTGCTCGGCTTCGGTGGCTAATTCTCCCTTCTTCTTCACCACTGCTGACATGGCGTGGATGCCTACCAAATCCTTTCCATTCGAGATATTTTGTTGCGTAGCCGTTGAACGAGCCTAGATTCATTGTCAGTTACGGAACCCAAAGAACTCTCGATGTGAGGAATAGCTGGAGCCACCTGCAATGAATCATCGGGCGTGCATATTCAGAAAACAAGATCACGGATTTTAAATCCCATCGGGAGCGCCAAGAAAATGGCATTTCATTCAGAAAAGTAAGTACTGGCTACAATGCCAGCCTGGTTTGTTACAAGATGGGCGGTAAAGACTATTCAAAAGCATCAATTACAGATAAAAGTTAGCAAATTTAAAGGGCTTGGGTTTGCGTGGAGTCGTGATGTCTACGCCCCCCCTCCTTTTCCTGTAGACAGTGTTGGGCCTCCAAGAGCAGAGGTTTGTAGAACAGCAGCAAGTTTTCCCTTAAGTGGATCACCCAAGGTTTATCGATCTCAGGGAGGAAGAGGTCAAAGATATCCCTCTCATGCAACCCTGCAACCACAAAGCAAGAAGTCTATTGTGTCCCCAACACACCTAATAGGTGCACTAGTTCGGCGAAGAGATAGTGAAATACAGGTGGTATGAATATATATGAGCGTGGCACGCACCAGAAAAGTGCTTTGCCCAGGACAAGTAAACAAGCAGTAATGCTTAACGCAGCAGTAGTAACGCAGTAAAACAGTAAACAAGCAGCGATAGCAGTATTTAGGAACAAGGCCTAGGGATTACACTTTCACTAGTGGACACTCTCAACTTTGATCACATAACAGAATAGATAAATGCATACTCTACACTCTTGTTGGATGATGAACACCATTGCGTAGGATTACACGAACCCTCAATGCCGGAGTTAACAAGCTCCACAATATTCAATGTTCATATTTAAATAACCTTAGAGTGCATGACAGATCAACACAACTAAACCAAGTACTAACATAGCATGCACACTGTCACCTTCACACTATGTAGGAGGAATAGATCACATCAATACCATCATAGCAATAGTTAACTTCATAATCTACAAGAGATCATAATCATAGCCTACGCCAAGTACTAACACGGATGCACACACTGTCACCATTACACCGTGCAGGAGGAATAAAACTACTTTAATAACATCACTAGAGTAGCACATAGATAAATTGTGACACAAAACATATTGCAATCATAAAGAGATATAAATAAGCACTTCACTATGCCATTCATAACAGTGAATAAGTATTCTGTGAAATATAGCCTAAGAGACCCACACGGTGCACACACTGTCACCTTTACACACGTGGGACAAGGAGTCTCCGGAGATCACATAAGTAAAATTCACTTGACTAGCATAACGACATCTAGATTACAAGCATCATCATATGAATCTCAATCATGTAAAGCAGCTCATGAGATTATTGTATTGAAGTACATAGGAGAGAGATGAACCACATAGCTACCGGTACAGCCCCGAGCCTCGATGGAGAACTACTCCCTCCTCATGGGAGACAGCAGCGGTGATGAAGATGGCGGTGGTGTTGATGGAGAAGCCTTCCGGGGGCACTTCCCCGTCCTGGCGGCGTGCCGGAACAGAGACTCCTGTCCCCCAGATCTTGGCTTCGCGATGGCGGCGGCTCTGGAAGGTTTCTCGTACCGTGGCTTTTCCGTATCGAGGTTTTAGGTCCAGGGGCTTTATATAGGTGAAGAGGCGGCGTCAGAAGGTCAACGGGGCGACGACACTATAGGGGGGCGCGGGCCCCCCCTTGGCCGCGCTGGCCTAGGGTTTGGTGGGCCTCTGCCCCCTCTCTGGCGGTTCTCGTGTGTTCTGGATGCTTCCGGGCAAAATAGGAACCTGGGCGTTGATTTCGTCCAATTCCGAGAATATTTCTTTACTAGGATTTCTGAAACCAAAAACAGCAGAAAACAGCAACTGGCACTTCGGCATCTTGTTAATAGGTTAGTTCCAGAAAATGCACGAATATGACATAAAGTGTGCATAAAACATGTAGATATCATCAATAATGTGGCATGGAACATAAGAAATTATCGATACGTCGGAGACGTATCAGCATCCCCAAGCTTAGTTTCTGCTCGTCCCGAGCAGGTAAACGATAAACAAAGATAATTTCTGGAGTGACATGCCATCATAACCTTGATCATACTATTGTAAACATATGTAATGAATGCAGCGATCAAAACAATGGTAATGACATGAGTAAACAACTGAATCATAAAGCAAAGACTTTTCATGAATAGTACTTCAAGACAAGCATCAATAAGTCTTGCATAAGAGTTAACTCATAAAGCAATAATTCAAAGTAAAGGCATTGAAGCAACACAAAGGAAGATTAAGTTTCAGCGGTTGCTTTCAACTTATAACATGTATATCTCATGGATAATTGTCAACATAGAGTAATATAACAAGTGCAATATGCAAGTATGTAGGAATCAATGCACAGTTCACACAAGTGTTTGCTTCTTGAGGTGGAGAGAAATAGGTGAACTGGCTCAACATTAAAAGTAAAAGAAAGGTCCTTGATGACGCGTAAGCACACGCTCGTTGGGAACCCCAAGTGGAAGGTGTGATGCGTACAACAGCAAGTTTCCCTCAGTAAGAAACCAAGGTTTATCGAACCAGTAGGAGTCAAGAAGCACGTTGAAGGTTGATGGCGGCGGGATGTAGTGCGGCGCAACACCAGGGATTCCGGCGCCAACGTGGAACCTGCACAACACAACCAAAGTACTTTGCCCCAACGAAACAGTGAGGTTGTCAATCTCACCGGCTTGCTGTAACAAAGGATTAACCGTATTGTGTGGAAGATGATTGTTTGCAGAAAACAGTAGAACAAGTATTGCAGTAGATTGTATTTCAGTAAAGAGAATTGGACCGGGGTCCACAGTTCACTAGAGGTGTCTCTCCCATAAGATAAACAGCATGTTGGGTGAACAAATTACAGTTGGGCAATTGACAAATAAAGAGGGCATGACCATGCACATACATATCATGATGAGTATAGTGAGATTTAATTGGGCATTACGACAAAGTACATAGACCGCCATCCAACTGCATCTATGCCTAAAAAGTCCACCTTCAGGTTATCATCCGAACCCCCTCCAGTATTAAGTTGCAAAGCAACAGACAATTGCATTAAGTATGGTGCGTAATGTAATCAACAACTACATCCTTAGACATAGCATCAATGTTTTATCCCTAGTGCCAACAAAGACAACACAACCTTAGAACTTTTACATCCTTTGTCCAGGTGTCAATGCAGGCATGAACCCACTATCGAGCATAAGTACTCCCTCTTGGAGTTACAAGCATCTACTTGGCCAGAGCATCTACTAGTAACGGAGAGCATGCAAGATCATAAACAACACGTAGATATAACTTTGATAATCAACATAACAAGTATTCTCTATTCATCGGATCCCAACAAACGCAACATATAGAATTACAGATAGATTATCTTGATCATGTTAGGCAGCTCACAAGATCCGACAATGATAGCACAATGGGGAGAACACAACCATCTAGCTACTGCTATGGACCCATAGTCCAGGGGTAGACTACTCACACATCACACCGGAGGCGACCATGGCGGCGTAGAGTCCTCCGGAGATGATTCCCCTCTCCGGCAGGGTGCCGGAGGCGATCTCTGGATCCCCGAGATGGGATCGGCGGCGGCGTCTCGGAAGGTTTTCCGTATCGTGGCTCTCGTGATCGGGGGTTTCGTCACGGAGGCTATTTGTAGGCGGAAGGGCAGGTCAAGAGGCGGCACGGGGCCCCACACCACAGGGCCGCGCGGCCAAGGGGGGCCGCGCCGCCCTAGGGTGTGGCCCCTCGTGGCCCCTCTTCGTCTCCTCTTCGGACTTGGAAGCTTCGTGGCAAAATAGGACCCCGGGCGTTGATTTCGTCCAATTCCGAGAATATTTCGTTACTAGGATTTACGAAACCAAAAACAGCAGAAACAAGAATCGGCACTTCGGCATCTTGTTAATAGGTTAGTTCCGAGAAAATGCACGAATATGACATAAAGTGTGCATAAAACATGTAGATAACATCAATAATGTGGCATGGAACATAAGAAATTATCGATACGTCGGAGACGTATCAGCATCCCTGCTTAGTTCTGCTCGTCCCGAGCGGTAAAACGATAACACAGATAATTTCGGAGTGACATGCCATCATAACCTTGATCATACTATTTGTAAAGCATATGTAGTGAATGCAGCGATCAAAACAATGTATATGACATGAGTAAACAAGTGAATCATAAAGCAAAGACTTTTCATGAATAGCACTTCAAGACAAGCATCAATAAGTCTTGCATAAGAGTTAACTCATAAAGCAATAATTCAAAGTAAAGGCATTGAAGCAACACAAAGGAAGATTAAGTTTCAGCGGTTGCTTTCAACTTATAACATGTATATCTCATGGATATTGTCAACATAGAGTAATATAATAAGTGCAATAAGCAAGTATGTAGGAATCAATGCACAGTTCACACAAGTGTTTGCTTCTTGAGGTGGAGAGAAATAGGTGAACTGACTCAACATTGAAAGTAAAAGAATTGTCCTCCATAGAGGAAAAGCATCGATTGCTATATTTGTGCTAGAGCTTTGATTTTGAAAACATGAAACAATTTTGTCAATGGTAGTAATAAAGCATATGTATCATGTAAATTATATCTTATAAGTTGCAAGCCTCATGCATAGTATACTAATAGTGCCCGCACCTTGTCCTAATTAGCTTGGACTACCGGATCATCACAATGCACATGTTTTAACCAAGTGTCACAAAGGGGTACCTCTATGCCGCCTGTACAAAGGTCTAAGGAGAAAGCTCGCATTGGATTTCTCGCTATTGATTATTCTCAACTTAGACATCCATACCGGGACAACATAGACAACAGATAATGGACTCCTCTTTTATGCATAAGCATGTAACAACAATTAATAATTTTCTCATTTGAGATTGAGGATATATGTCCAAAACTGAAACTTCCACCATGGATCATGGCTTTAGTTAGCGGCCCAATGTTCTTCTCTAACAATATGCATGCTTAACCATAGGGTGGTAGATCGCTCTTACTTCAGACAAGACGAACATGCATAGCAACTCACATGAAATTCAACAAAGAGTAGTTGATGGCGTCCCCAGTGAACATGGTTATCGCACAACAAGCAACTTAATAAGAGATAAAGTGCATAATTACATATTCAATACCACAATAGTTTTTAAGCTATTTGTCCCATGAGCTATATATTGCAAAGGTGATGATGGAATTTTAAAGGTAGCACTCGAGCAATTTACTTTGGAATGGCGGAAAATACCATGTAGTAGGTAGGTATGGTGGACACAAATGGCATATTGGTTGGCTCAAGTATTTTGGATGCATGAGAAGTATTCCCGCTCGATACAAGGTTTAGGCTAGCAAGGCTTATTTGAAACAAACACAAGGATGAACCGGTGCAGCAAAACTCACATAAAAGACATATTGAAAACATTATACAACTCTACACCGTCTTCCTTGTTGTTCAAACTCAATACTAGAAATTATCTAGACCTTAGAGAAACCAAATATGCAAACCAAATTTTAGCATGCTCTATGTATTTCTTCATTAATGGGTGCAAAGCATATGATGCAAGAGCTTAAACATGAGCACAACAATTGCCAAGTATCACATTACCCAAGACATTTATAGCAATTACTACATGTATCATTTTCCAATTCCAACCATATAACAATTTACGAAGGAGAAACTTCGCCATGAATACTATGAGTAGAAACCAAGGACATACTTGTCCATATGCTACAGCGGAGCGTGTCTCTCTCCCATAAAGTGAATGCTAGGATCCATTTTATTCAAACAAAACAAAAACAAAAACAAACCGACGCTCCAAGAAAAGCACATAAGATGTGATGGAATAAAAATATAGTTTCAGGGGAGGAACCTGATAATGTTGTCGATGAAGAAGGGGATGCCTTGGGCATCCCCAAGCTTAGACGCTTGAGTCTTCTTGATATATGCAGGGGTGAACCACCGGGGCATCCCCAAGCTTAGAGCTTTCACTCTCCTTGATCATGTTGCATCATACTCCTCTCTTGATCCTTGAAAACTTCCTCCACACCAAACTCGAAACAACTCATTAGAGGGTTAGTGCACAATATAAATTAACATATTCAGAGGTGACACAATCATTCTTAACACTTCTGGACATTGCATAATGCTACTGGACATTAGTGGATCAAAGAAATTCATCCAACATAGCAAAAGAGGCAATGCGAAATAAAAGGCAGAATCTGTCAAAACAGAACAGTTCGTATTGACGAATTTTAAAATGGCACCAGACTTGCTCAAATGAAAATGCTCAAATTGAATGAAAGTTGCGTACATATCTGAGGATCATGCACGTAAATTGGCTTAATTTTCTGAGCTACCTACAGGGAGGTGGACCCAGATTCGTGACAGCAAAGAAATCTGGAACTGCGCAGTAATCCAAATCTAGTACTTACTTTTCTATCAACGGCTTTACTTGGCACAACAAAACACAAAACTAAGATAAGGAGAGGTTGCTACAGTAGTAAACAACTTCCAAGACACAAAATAAAAACAAAGTACTGTAGGTAAAAACATGGGTTGTCTCCCATAAGCGCTTTTCTTTAACGCCTTTCAGCTAGGCGCAGAAAGTGTGTATCAAGTATTATCAAGAGACGAAGTGTCAACATCATAACTTGTTCTCATAATGGAATCAAAAGGGTACTTCATTCTCTTTCTAGGGAAGTGTTCCATACCTTTCTTGAGAGGAAATTGATATTTTATATTACCTTCCTTCATATCAATGATAGCACCAACAGTTCGAAGAAAAGGTCTTCCCAATATAATGGGACAAGATGCATTGCATTCAATATCCAAGACAACAAAATCAACGGGAACAAGATTATTGTTAACGGTAATGCGAACATTATCAACTTTCCCCAAAGGTTTCTTTGTAGAATGATCAGCAAGATTAACATCCAAATAACAATTTTTCAGCGGTGGCAAGTCAAGCATATTATAAATTTTCTTAGGCATAACAGAAATACTTGCACCAAGATCACATAAAGCATTACAATCAAAATCTTTAACCTTCATCTTAATGATGGGCTCCCAACCATCCTCTAGCTTTTTAGGAATAGAGGCTTCACGCTCTAGTTTCTCTTCTCTAGCTTTTATGAGAGCATTTGTAATATGATGTGTGAAAGCCAAATTTATAGCGCTAGCATTAGGACTTTTAGCAAGTTTTTGCAAGAACTTTATAACTTCAGAGATGTGGCAATCATCAAAATTCAAACCATTATAATCTAAAGCAATGGGATCATCATCCCCAATGTTGGAAAAAATTTCAGCAGCTTTATCACAAAGTTTTCAGCTAGCTTTAGCGATTTGAGCAGTTTTTCGCGCTTTGCATTAGAGGTGGAAACATTGCTAACACCAATTCTTTTATTAGTATTAGTAGGAGGTGCAGCAACATGTGTAGCATTAGCATTACAAGTGGTGGTAATAGTCCAAACTTTAGCTACATTCTTCTCTTTAGCTAGTTTTTCATTTTCTTCTCTATCCCACCTAGCACGCAGTTCAGCCATTAATCTTATATTCTCATTAATTCTAACTTGAATGGCATTTGCTGTAGTAACAATTTTATTATGATGATTCTCATTAGGCAAAACTTTTGATTTCAAAAGATCAATATCAGCAGCAAGACTATCGACTTTAGAAGCAAGTATATCAATTTTCCCAAGCTTTTCTTCAACAGATTTGTTAAAAGCAGTTTGTGTACTAATAAATTCTTTAAGCATGGCTTCAAGTCCTGGGGGTGTGTTCCTATTATTATTGTAAGAATTCCCATAAGAATTACCATAGCCGTTGCCATTATTATAAGGATATGGCCTATAGTTGTTACTAGAATTGTTCCGGTAAGCATTGTTGTTGAAATTATTATTTTTAATGAAGTTTACATCAACATGTTCTTCTTGTGCAACCAATGAAGCTAACGGAACATTATTAGGATCAATATTAGTCCTATCATTCACAAGCATAGACATAATAGCATCAATCTTATCACTCAAGGAAGAGGTTTCTTCGACAGAATTTACCTTCTTACCTTGTGGAGCTCTTTCCGTGTGCCATTCAGAGTAGTTGATCATCATATTATCAAGAAGCTTTGTTGCTTCACCAAGAGTGATGGACATAAAGGTACCTCCAGCAGCTGAATCCAATAAATTCCGCGAAGAAAAATTTAGTCCTGCATAGAAGGTTTGGATGATCATCCAAGTGGTCAGTCCATGGGTTGGGCAATTTTTAACCAGAGATTTCATTCTTTCCCAAGCTTGAGCAACATGTTCAGTATCTAATTGTTTAAAATTCATTATGCTACTCCTCAAAGATATAATTTTAGCAGGGGATAATATCTACCAATAAAAGCATCCTTGCATTTAGTCCATGAATCAATACTATTCTTAGGCAGAGATAGCAACCAATCTTTAGCTCTTCCTCTTAATGAGAAAGGGAATAATTTTAGTTTAATAATATCACCATCTACATCTTTATATTTTTGCATTTCACATAGTTCAACAAAATTATTAAGATGGGCAGCAGCATCATCAGAACTAACACCAGAAAATTGCTCTCGCATAACAAGATTCAGTAAAGCAGGTTTAATTTCAAAGAATTCTGCTGTAGTAGCAGGTGGAGCAATAGGTGTGCATAAGAAATCATTATTATTTGTGGTTGTGAAGTCACACAACTTAGTATTTTCAGGGTTGGCCATTTTAGCAACAGTAAATAAAACAAACTAGATAAAGTAAATGCAAGTAAACTAATTTTTTTGTGTTTTTGATATAGCAAACAAGATAGCAAGTAAAGTAAAACTAGCAACTAATTTTTTGTATTTTGATTTAGTGCAGCAAACAAAGTAGTAAATAAAACTAAGCAAGACAAAAACAAAGTAAAGAGATTGAGAAGTGGAGACTCCCCTTGCAAGCGTGTCTTGATCTCCCCGGCAACGGCGCCAGAAATTTAGCTTGATGACGCGTAAGCACACGCTCGTTGGGAACCCCAAGTGGAAGGTGTGATGCGTACAGCAGCAAGTTTCCCTCAGTAAGAAACCAAGGTTTATCGAACCAGTAGGAGTCAAGAAGCACGTTGAAGGTTGATGGCGGCGGGATGTAGTGCGGCGCAACACCAGGGATTCCGGCGCCAACGTGGAACCTGCACAACACAACCAAAGTACTTTGCCCCAACGAAACAGTGAGGTTGTCAATCTCACCGGCTTGCTGTAACAAAGGATTAACCGTATTGTGTGGAAGATGATTGTTTGCAGAAAACAAGTAGAACAAGTATTGCGTAGATTGTATTTCAAGAAAGAGAATTGGACCGGGTCCACAGTTCACTAGAGGTGTCTCTCCCATAAGATAAACAACATGTTGGGTGAACAAATTACAGTTGGGCAATTGACAAATAAAGAGGGCATGACCATGCACATACATATCATGATGAGTATAGTGAGATTTAATTGGGCATTACGACAAAGTACATAGACCGCCATCCAACTGCATCTATGCCTAAAAGTCCACCTTCAAAGTTATCATCCGAACCCCTCCAGTATTAAGTTGCAAAGCAACAGACAATTGCATTAAGTATGGTGCGTAATGTAATCAACAACTACATCCTTAGACATAGCATCAATGTTTTATCCCTAGTGGCAACGAGACAACACAACCTTAGAACTTTCTCCTTTGTCCCGGTGTCAATGCAGGCATGAACCCACTATCGAGCATAAGTACTCCCTCTTGGAGTTACAAGCATCTACTTGGCCAGAGCATCTACTAGTAACGGAGAGCATGCAAGATCATAAACAACACGTAGATATAACTTTGATAATCAACATAACAAGTATTCTCTATTCATCGGATCCCAACAAACGCAACATATAGAATTACAGATAGATGATCTTGATCATGTTAGGCAGCTCACAAGATCCGACAATGATAGCACAATGGGGAGAAGACAACCATCTAGCTACTGCTATGGACCCATAGTCCAGGGGTAGACTACTCACACATCACACCGGAGGCGACCATGGCGGCGTAGAGTCCTCCGGGAGATGATTCCCCTCTCGGCAGGGTGCCGGAGGCGATCTCTGGATCCCCGAGATGGGATCGGCGGCGGCGGCATCTCTGGAAGGTTTTCCGTATCGTGGCTCTCGAGTCTTGGGGGTTTCGTCACGGAGGCTATTTGTAGGCGGAAGGGCAGGTCAAGAGGCGGCACGGGGGCCCCACACCACGTGGCCGCGCGGCCAAGGGGGGCCGCGCCGCCCTAGGGTGTGGCCTCGTGGCCCCTCTTCGTCTCCTCTTCGGACTTCTGGAAGCTTCGTGGCAAAATAGGACCCCGGGCGTTGATTTCGTCCAATTCGAGAATATTTCGTTACTAGGATTTCTGAAACCAAAAACAGCAGAAACAAAGAATCGGCACTTCGGCATCTTGTTAATAGGTTAGTTCCAGAAAATGCATGAATATGACATAAAGTGTGCATAAAACATGTAGATAACATCAATAATGTGGCATGGAACATAAGAAATTATCGATACGTCGGAGACGTATCAGTCCTTCAAAGAGGAAAGCATCGATTGCTATATTTGTGCTAGAGCTTTTATTTTGAAAACATGAAACAATTTTGTCAACGGTAGTAATAAAGCATATGTATCATGTAAATTATATCTTACAAGTTGCAAGCCTCATGCATAGTATACTAATAGTGCCCGCACCTTGTCCTAATTAGCTTGGACTACTGGATCATCGCAATGCACATGTTTTAACCAAGTGTCACAAAGGGGTACCTCTATGCCGCCTGTACAAAGGTCTAAGGAGAAAGCTCGCATTGGATTTCTCGCTATTGATTATTCTCAACTTAGACATCCATACCGGGACAACATAGACAACAGATAATGGACTCCTCTTTTATGCATAAGCATGTAGCAACAATTATTTTTCTCATTTGAGATTGAGGATATATGTCCAAAACTGAAACTTCCACCATGGATCATGGCTTTAGTTAGTGGCCCAATGTTCTTCTCTAACAATATGCATGCTCCAACCATAAGGTGGTAGATCGCTCTTACTTCAGACAAGACGAACATGCATAGCAACTCACATGAAATTCAACAAAAGGTAGTTGATGGCGTCCCCAGTGAACATGGTTATCGCACAACAAGCAACTTAATAAGAGATAAAGTGCATAAGTACATATTCTATACCACAATAGTTTTTAAGCTATTTGTCCCATGAGCTATATATTGTAAAGGTGAAGAATGGAAATTTAAAGGTAGCACTCAAGCAATTTACTTTGGAATGGCGGGGAAATACCATGTAGTAGGTAGGTATGGTGGACACAAATGGCATAGTGGTTGGCTCAAGTATTTTGGATGTATGAGAAGTATTCCCTCTCGATACAAGGTTTAGGCTAGCAAGGCTATTTGAAACAAACACACGGATGAAGCGGTGCAGCAAAACTTACATAAAAGACATATTAAAAACATTATAAGACTCTACACCGTCTTCCTTGTTGTTCAAACTCAATACTAGAAATTATCTAGACTTTAGAGAGACCAAATATGCAAACCAAATTTTAGCATGCTCTATGTATTTCTTCATTAATAGGTGCAAAGTATATGATGCAAGAGCTTAAACATGAGCACAACAATTGCCAAGTATCAGATTACCCAAGACATTATAGCAATTACTACATGTATCATTTTCCAATTCCAACCATATAACAATTTAACGAAGAAGAAACTTCGCCATGAATACTATGAGTAGAACCTAAGGACATACTTGTCCATATGCAACAGCGGAGCGTGTCTCTCTCCCACACAAACATTTATTCAAACAAAAACAAAAACAAAAACAAACCGACGCTCCAAGTAAAGTACATAAGATGTGACCGAATAAAAATATAGTTTCAGGGGAGGAACCTGATAATGTTGTCGATGAAGAAGGGGATGCCTTGGGCATCCCCAAGCTTAGACGCTTGAGTCTTCTTGATATATGCAGGGGTGAACCACCGGGGCATCCCCAAGCTTAGAGCTTTCACTCTCCTTGATCATAATATATCATCCTCCTCTCTTGACCCTTGAAAACTTCCTCCACACCAAACTCGAAACAAACTCATTAGAGGGTTAGTGCATAATCAAAAACTCACATGTTCAGAGGTGAAACAATCATTCTTAACACTTCTGGACATTGCCCAAAGCTACTGGAAGTTAATGGAACAAAGAAATCCATCCCACATAGCAAAAAATGCGAAATAAAAGGCAGAATCTGTCAAAACAGAACAGTCCGTAAAGAAGAATTTTAAAAGGGCACCAAACTTGCTCAAATGAAAATGCTCAAATTGAATGAAAGTTGCGTACATATCTGAGGATCACTCACGTAAATTGGCATATTTTTCTGAGTTACCTACAGAGAATTTTGCCCAGATTCGTGACAGCAAAGAAATCTGTTTCTGTGCAGTAATCCAAATCTAGTATGAACCTTACTATCAACGACTTTACTTGGCACAACAAAACACTAAACTAAGATAAGGAGAGGTTGCTACAGTAGTAAACAACTTCCAAGACACAAATATAAAACAAAGTACTGTAGCAAAATAACACATGGGTTATCTCCCAAGAAGTTCTTTCTTTATAGCCATTAAGATGGGCTCAACAGTTTTAATGATGCACTCGCAAGAAATAGTAGTTGAAGCAAAAGAGAGCATCAAGAGGCAAATTCAAAACACATTTAAGTCTAACATGCTTCCTATGCAAAGGAATCTTGTAAATAAACAAATTCAAGAAGCATAATGCAACAAGCATAGAAAAACTAGACAAGCTCAACTTCAAGATTTTAAGCATATAGAGAGGTGTTTTAGTAACATGAAAATTTCTACCACCATATTTTCCTCTCTCATAATAACTTTCAGTAGCAACATGAGCAAACTCAACAATATAACTATCACATAAAGCATTCTTATCATGAGTCTCATGCATAAAATTATTACTCTCCACATAAGCATAATCAATTTTATTAGTAATAGTGGGAGCAAATTCAACAAAGTAGCTATCATTATTATTTTCATTATCAAATATAGGAGGCATATTGTAATCATAATCAAATTTATCCTCCATAGCAGGTGGTACCATAAGACTACTATCATTATAATCATCATAAATAGGAGGCAAAGTATCATCAAAGTAAATTTTCTCCTCAATGCTTGGGGGACTAAAAAGATCATGCTCATCAAAACCAGCTTCCCCAAGCTTAGAATTTTCCATAGCATTAGCAACAATAGTGTTCAAAGCATTTATATCAATAACATTCCCATTAACATGCATATAAAGTTCCATGGGTTTTTTAATTTTCTCTTCAAACACATCATGTCCTAATTCAAGATAAAGTTCATAAAGATCTCTCATATTTTTGTTGTTTTCCATTATGCCTTACTAGTGTAAACAAGAAACAAAAAGATGCAATTGCAGGATCTAAAGGAAATAGCTTCGAGCACAAACACAATGGCGCCAGAAAAGTACTTAACCTGGGACCGGAGTATGAGTGCATTTTACCTTTCCTCCCCGGCAACGGCGCCAGAAAATAGCTTGATGTCTACGCCCCCCTCCTTTTCCTGTAGACAGTGTTGGGCCTCCAAGAGCAGAGGTTTGTAGAACAGCAGCAAGTTTTCCCTTAAGTGGATCACCCAAGGTTTATCGATCTCAGGGAGGAAGAGGTCAAAGATATCCCTCTCATGCAACCCTGCAACCACAAAGCAAGAAGTCTCTTGTGTCCCCAACACACCTAATAGGTGCACTAGTTCGGCGAAGAGATAGTGAAATACAGCTGGTATGAATATATATGAGCAGTGGCAACGGCACCAGAAAAGTGCTTTGCCCAGGACAGTAAACAAGCAGTAGTAACGCAGCAGTAGTAACGCAGTAAAACAGTAAACAAGCAGCGATAGCAGTATTTAGGAACAAGGCCTAGGGATTACACTTTCACTAGTGGACACTCTCAACTTTGATCACATAACAGAATAGATAAATGCTGTAACAACCCAAAAATTTCAAAACAAACAAAATGAATTTCCCTAGTTCCAAATTTTGGAACCAACAAAAACTTTTATTAAAATAAGATTGATACATATAGACCTTGTTTAAATCTTGTGTTTTGCCATGATGAGTGTTATTATGCTTATGTGCTAAACCCTAAAACCCCAAAGTGATCAAGTGAAGATCACCAATCAAATAAAATACAAGAAAAATAATTCAAATAAGAAAAACCTTAAACCCTAATCTTCTCCAAAATTCATTTTGGATATATTTTGAGAAACACAAAATAAAATAAAAGACCTATGGGGACATATAGCCCTAATAGGTAAATCTTGAACCCTATCTTTATTAATTATGCTAAATGGTGGTGAACCTTTGAGAACCCCACAAAACCCTAAACCTCACCCCTCTTCTCACCACCCTAGTTAAAATGAAATAAAAAGAGAATTAAATAAGAAAAAAGGGCATATGTGCCTATGGCTATTTTTATAAAACTTTACCCTAAGCTTTGCTACTTTGCTTAGAGGTTTGGAAAACCTTCATACACCTTACCTAGTACTTATCAAACCAAATCCAAGTGATTTTCCAAAAGAAATAAAAAGAAACTAAAAATGCCATAGAGGCATATGTGAGAAAAGTGCAAATTTGTGAATTTGAGAAGATTGACCCTAGGACTTGTTGTGAATGGATGGATCACTTCCATATACCATTTCAACACTCAACAACATCAAATGGGCCAAGAACACTCAATTCAAAAATCAAATGCAACATATGCATAGAAGCATATGAGACACATAGCCCTTTTCACCAAATCTTGACCTATGCTTTTCTACCTTGACCAAATGGTGTGAAACCTTCTCCAAACCTAAAATAACACCAAATTGACCCTAACCCATGTCCAAGTGAAGCAAGGTGAACCCTTTTCAAAAATAATAAAACTTAACACATCATCTCTTATGTGTTATGGCCAATTTTGCAAATCTTGGATCAAGACCTTTTTGAATGGATTCAATGGTTTGGAAATGTTTCTAAACTCATAAGAATCCCATTAGAGTCAACAAAAGTCAAAACAAATGGAGAGAAATCAATTGGTGAGAAAATCCCATTTTCACTCAAATACACATAGAGCCAAATTTGCAAATCCTCAAGCAAGGCCACCATGGCTTGATCTATGGCTTGTAAAACTCTTATATATGATAAACAAACACATTTGCATCAAAGAAACCAAAATCAAATCAAGGCAAAACTCAAATTCAACATACATGTGATAATGGTCATATGCCACTTCTATAACATCTTCCCTACTTTGCACCCCTGGCTTTGACCTTTCCCAAACCAAACTTAGTCAACTCTCTCCATGTCATCCAAGACCATGTCAAGGTCAACAACTTCCATGTTGACCACCATACCTCCTGTTGACTAGGTTGACCAGAATAGAGGGGACAAGTGAGGACTTTGAAATAAAGAGAAGATCATCTCACTTTTGCCATTTTGCATTTCTTCACCAAATTGACCACCACCACCACCATTCCACTGCTGTGAATATATAAATGAGATTCACCAAAGGAATTTCAAAAATTTGAAACTTTTTCTCTTGCGGCCATATCAACAAACACCTTGTGGGCAACACTCATATTTGAGCCCATACTGAAAATTTGGTTTGGACTTGGTCCAACCTGGATCCCCTCTGCATCTCTGAAGCTCCATCTCACCTCACCTCACCCTCTCCATCACCTGCCAACCACTGGAGAGGACCCAGCCTGACCCATTGCATCCATGCCGACCATGGCATGAGCTCACCATGCCACCCCTCACCCCTGCCCTCTCCTCTCACTTCCATCATGTCCTGGAGACTCCCCTTACTCCCCTGCACCTGCTCGTGCCAGCCATTGGCCAAGGAGAGATCTGCACGCCCCAGTCCAAGTCGTGCCCATGCCGGCCCAGGGACGCCAGGACGCGCATGGACGCCAACGCGTGCACGCCAGAGCACGGCCCTGCCCCGTCACCCCAGTCCTCGCCTCGCCATCAGCGCCTGCCCGAGCCCTCACCTCACCTCAAGGACACTGCCAGACATCGTCTTCGTCACTCCCGTGCCCTGTGGCCGACGCCATCGTCGACGACCTCCGCCGGACCCGTGACAGACATTGACGTCGCCCGCACGCTCCGGTCCACCGTTTTCTGTGCAATCAAGCGCGTGACGATCGCCAAGACATCACGAACAGCGCAGCATCCTCGCCTTGCCCTTTCACCGCTCAGACCGTCGTAGCCATGGACGACCCGAGCATGCCCCGCAGCACCCCCTCGCCGCTATAAATAGAGCATGCCCCAGCACGATCTCTCCACACCCGTCGCCTTCCCTCTCCCTCCACGAGCCTCCCTGACTCCTTCCCCTCTCCGATTAAGCCCTAGCTCGCCGGAATTTGGACGGAGTCCGCCGCCACGGAAGCTCAACGCCGCCGCTGATTTCCTCCACCCCAAGCTCTGCCGCGACCCTCCCTCGACTCGCCGTCGTCGACCAGTTCGTTCGCCCGCATCGCCGACCTCGCTGGACGCCGGTAAGCCGCCCATCGCCACCCTCCTGGCCGCCGGTAGGGTTAGCCCTCGCCGGAGCTCGTCGACGAAGGGGACGAACCCTGGCCGCCCGATCTCTTTAAATCCTACGGCCCACAACACGGCGTACCGCTTCGGCGTTTTAAACGCCCTGACAGTGGACCCCACTGTCAGGCGGCCCGCTCGCCTCGCCAGCACAGCTGGGCCGGCCCATTTCGTTTCCCGCCCCCGTTTAAATTCAAAAGAGTTTATTTCTTTTTCATTTATTTGTGCAATCTGATGCTAGATTCAAAATTCAATAGATCCAAATCTACTGAGCCAATTTCAACAAATTTTATATTTTTAGAAAGCTCATGAAAGGCCCCATCCAACCCCACTGGATTCAAACCAATATCTGTTGTAGAATTTGAATAGTAAAAATAACAAATCAGTAACTTTTCAAACTTCAAATAAATCTTAAAAATCAACCATAAACTATTTTGAGGTGGTTCCACCTCTCAAAAATCACATTTGATGTTGTCTAATTTATTATGTAATAAAATACTATAGTTGTTTCCTATGATCATGGGCTAAACTCAAATAATGGCTATCTGGCCATTTCTAGCTCATTTAAACTTTTTCCAAAATGATATTTAAATTGTATGAGAGTTTCCCTCTCATTTAAATCTTGTCTCAACTAATTCAACATGAGGTAGATACCCTGGTTTGTTAAACCTCATATTGAATTAGTTGATGATATTAAATCTTTACTATGTGTTATTAAAATGCATGAGGTGCACCACCTCATTTAAATTATGTTCAAATTTAGGATTTAAACCTATGAGGGTAACACCTCATTTAAATCAACTTACCAAGTGGCCTAAAGTAATGTGATGATCCTTTTGTTGGGTCTCATATATGCTCACTTGAGGTTATTAATAGGAATTAAATAGCATGAGGTATGGAACCTCATTTAAATCTTTTCTTGAATGATAAGTGTGAAGAGGTTGACCTGGGTCCACCTAGGTCACATATTATGCATAAGAGAAATTAAATCTTAATAAGATGATGAGAGGAAATTATTTCTCTAAGTAATTAAAAGTAACACCTTATGTAGTATGAGAGGAAATTATTTTTCCTAAATAAGAAAAACAACACCTTTAACCACTTAATAGTAATGAGTGATGCTAGTTTACTTGTGTAAATTATATGAGGTGTTCACTTCATTTAAATCTGGTCACAAGTACTTTCATATGAAGTTTGAACCCCTGGTCCAATACTCTCACATGAAATACTTGGAGATTTAAATCATAATAGTCACTATTAAATGGTATGAGGTATCCCTACCTCATTTAAATCATTTTTCTCAAATGATGATGATGAATGGTTGACTTAGGTCAACATAAATTCATGTGTGATGATTTGAGAAATTAAATCTTAAAGAAGATTCAATGAGAGGAAATTATTCCTCGAGAACTATATGGAAACTAACTTTTACATATAAAATAAGAGGAAATTATTCTTCCTCAAAGCAATACCACCAATGCACCAAATTGTATTAATTGTGTGCATAGAATAGTTTGTGTGAATATATGTGATGTTTGGACTAGCCAATGAATTGTTTGGTGATTGTATCCTCGTATTCGTATTTTAGACGCTAATACCGGGGACTATCAAGAGGAGGAGGTTTTCTACCAAGAAGAAGGAGAAGAAGACCACTTTGATCAGTACACCACTCAAGGCAAGCTAACAATCTGGCAAGCTATTACCAATACAAGCTAGACTATTGCAAGCTAGTATTCTTGCATGCTATTACCAATGCAAGCTATGTTATTTTGAAAGCTATTACCAATGCAAGCTAACCCCTTTGCAAGCTAACAATCTTGCATGCTACTTACCAATGCAAGCTATATTAGTGCAAGCTAATATTCTTGCAAAGTGCAAAGCTCTACTAGAGCAAGGCACCCTCACCAATTTACTTTATGCTTCATGATCCCATCCCAAGTTTTATTCTTACAAGCTTTTGTTTTTGTTTATTTATAACTTGCTTTTATAGTTAACTTTGGTCTAGAGATAGAATACTACAAGAGTATCAAACTTAGCCTAGCAAGCTCCAAGATACTTAGCTCCTCTCATAACTAGTGGCTAGTGCTCAATATTAAAGGTGACTACTCTAGTTGGGAACTTGTGATTTTGAAATGACTTTGAAAACCTTGGAATGATGAGTCATTCTATTGAAAGATTTTGAAGGTGAATATGACTGGTGAATGACTTGGTGAATTTTACCAAAAACTGATGATTGAGTTGGATGCGATACCATTCCAATTTTGCAAGTACCCCCACAATACCTGATATGGGTAGGGCTTAACTAGAAGTTTATGTATCTTAGTATGGGTTCCCTCTAAACAAGCGTCATCGGGGTTATCTTTGAGGCTGCCTCTACAAAAGTGAAGTGATATGAAATGACGTGAAATGAGGTGAATGTCCGGCCCAAGCCACTGTGCGATTCCGGGTTAACAGTTGGTTTTCACCGGGAGGCCAAGCTCATGGGGAGAGATGCCTATACTAGGATATGTAAGTGAAAGGTTATGGTTGGTAGTCCGCACACGGAGTGTGGTAAATCAGGGCCAGTTAACCCTGACGGATTATTGCAAATGTTGTGGCACAAGTGTACGACCTCTGCAGAGTGTAGATCTATTCGAATAGCCGCGTCCTCGGTTATGGACGGTTGGAATGGCCATACTGTTCCGTCATCAGACCATTTTCAAAATGTGACATGTGAAGGGTGACTTGAGTTTTGAACTTGAAAGGTGAATGGTGAACTTGACTTTGAATCACAACTAAGTTGTGGGAATGACACTAATGTTCCCACTTGAGTTAGTTGAGCAAATGAAGGTTTTTGATTATTAAAGTGTTTATGAAATAAAACTGGCTTTCTGCAAATGAAACTAGAGCTTAGCATCCCCTTCTATAGTTGATAGTGCTTACCTTAGTATTAGTTTGCGAGTACTTTAAAGTACTCATGGCTTTGTCCCTGGCTATTCAAATGGCCAGACTATGAAGAGGAGCACCAGAACCCGGAAGAAGGACATCAGGACGTCTACGACAACTAGGATCACTCCTGACGTCAACAGTTGCCTGTGGAATAGATGGACTACTACTACGCTACTCGTTTCCGCTATGTGTTTTGTAATTGATCAATAGATCAACTAGTATTGTAATGAGACTGGATCATGTGATCCCGTGTTGTAAGACAATTATGCGTTGTAATAAATGATGTGTTGTGATAGTAATCTATTATGTCTCGCAAAAACAATATTCCTGGGATTGCGATGAATGGCATAATAGGCATCTGGACTTAAAAATCCGGGTGTTGACAAGTTGGTATCAGAGCCATTGTTGACCTTAGGAGACCCTAGTTAGAATGGACGTCTGTAAAACTTAGTTTCAAAACCAAAGAAGTGAATATTTGTGAAAAACTTATTCTCACTCTTAACCTTGAAATCTTTTTTCAAAATGAGAAATTTATGCTCTACTTTTTCCTTGTAGCACTATCTAAAATTTTGCACACTTGACTACTTCTTTAACTTACTTATCCTACTTGCTCACAGATGAAGTACCAATGGGAATCCTATAAGCTTGGATCCGGAGACGACAAAAGTTTCGAAAAGGAATTGAAGCAACTAGTGGACTATCTAGGACATCCGTATCCCGAGTTCTTCGGAATACCCCTCAAGGCTCAGTTAGGAGAACCACCTCAGTGGGACGTCTCTACTGATCTACGAAGGAAGCTTGATGCCCCAGTATGGGAAACCATATGGTTTTCTGTAACGGGAAACACTTGGAAGGAAGGACTAGACAAAGCTATGCAGGAAGCAATTTCCCGTCTGTGTGGACAAAATGAAGACAAGATCAAGAGCACTCGCTTCATCTACTACCCAAGGCATGACTCCATGGGAAGACCGATGACCATGCCCCCACCACAACCAAAGATGAACCCCTATGAAGCCCCTCAGGACTTCAGGCAGTACAAAACCCGCAGGGATTTGGACAACGCCCTCGCCTCTCGCCAAGCACCTCACCCGTGAAGACGAAGAAACCCCCCCCTGAAGAGTAGTATCACCCAAGCACTTAAGTAGGTGTGAGTTGTATCAGGATCCCCCTTGTATCGTAGAGCGATGAATGGTTCTTCAAACCAACGGTGTGTTAGATTTGTAATGTATGATGCTTGGTATGAATGAAAAAGTGTTGTTGGTTTTTACCACCGCAACACTACTCAAGTTTTCAATTTTATGAACTTTTAAACTTAACAAAACAAACCATAGAAAATTCCCTCTTATCTTAGCATCTACATCCATGTTCAGATGGCCCCTCCCAATCGCACCAACGACGCGATGATGCAACTGCTGCAGACAATGATGGCAGACCGAGAAGTCGAAAGAGCTGAACGCCAAGCCAACCTTGCGGCACTGCAACAGATAGCTCAGAACAATCAAGGCCATCATGATCACCCAGGATCAAAGCTAAAGAACTTCCAGAACACCAACCCTCCGGTATTCAACAAGACTGAAGAGCCCCTCGATGCTGATGACTGGCTCCAGACCATGGAGAACAACCTCGAAGTTGCGCAAGTTGAAGCCGCAGAGAAAGTGCTGTTTGCCACCCATTATCTGGCAGGACCAGCCAGAGCTTGGTGGACCAGCACCCGAGCCATGAATGCAGGACAGATGATGACCTGGGAAGACTTCAAGATTAAGTTTAGCAAATACCATGTGCCCCAAGGACTGATCAAAAAGATGAGAGACGAGTTCCGTGAACTCAAGCAAGGAAGAATGTCCGTGGTGGAATACCGCGACAGGTTTCTTACTCTGTCAAGGTACGCCCCGGATGAGACCGACACCAATGAGAAGCGAAAGGAAAGATTTCTGAACGGACTGCACGACGAGATGCAAACTGTGTTAGTGAACATTCCGTTCGCTGACTTAGAAGCCCTCGTGGACTCAGCCATACAGATGGAAGGAAAGCTGCATCAGGCCAACGAAAACCGCAAGAGAAGAATGATGAACCAGAGTGGACCCCACCATAACCAGAAGTATCGAAATAACTCCTCTGGAGGATTCACCCCAAGATACAACAAGCCCCCTGCCCAGAATTATCGCCCCAACTACACCAACAACAACGGAGGACCCCCGAAGCACGGAGGGAACAACAACAACAACAACAACCGCCCCAACAACAGCAACAACAATGGAAACAACAACAACCCCAATACCGCCCCAAGGACTGGAAGCAATGCTACCCCCGTCAACCCCAAAGACAAATCCACCGTCAACTGCTATGAATGTGGAGTTGTGGGTCACTTCTCCAAGGAGTGCCCCAAGAAGCTTGCCAGGATTGCCGCCAATACCGCAGCACCTGCTCAACAACAGCGCCGCTTTGCTGGAAGAAGGAACCAGAACAACAACAACGGACGTTTCTACCACATGACTGCCACTGAAGCTCAGGAAGCACCCCAGACAATGCCAAGTATGTCCTCCTGTTATTAAAATGCTCAATCTCTCTTAGGAACCTAACTTTTCTTAAAATCTCGGGACGAGATTTGTTTAAGGGGGAAGGGTTTGTAACAACCCAAAAATTTCAAAACAAACAAAATGAATTTCCCTAGTTCCAAATTTTGGAACCAACAAAAACTTTTATTAAAATAAGATTGATACATATAGACCTTGTTTAAATCTTGTGTTTTGCCATGATGAGTGTTATTATGCTTATGTGCTAAACCCTAAAACCCCAAAGTGATCAAGTGAAGATCACCAATCAAATAAAATACAAGAAAAATAATTCAAATAAGAAAAACCTTAAACCCTAATCTTCTCCAAAATTCATTTTGGATATATTTTGAGAAACACAAAATAAAATAAAAGACCTATGGGGACATATAGCCCTAATAGGTAAATCTTGAACCCTATCTTTATTAATTATGCTAAATGGTGGTGAACCTTTGAGAACCCCACAAAACCCTAAACCTCACCCCTCTTCTCACCACCCTAGTTAAAATGAAATAAAAAGAGAATTAAATAAGAAAAAAGGGCATATGTGCCTATGGCTATTTTTATAAAACTTTACCCTAAGCTTTGCTACTTTGCTTAGAGGTTTGGAAAACCTTCATACACCTTACCTAGTACTTATCAAACCAAATCCAAGTGATTTTCCAAAAGAAATAAAAAGAAACTAAAAATGCCATAGAGGCATATGTGAGAAAAGTGCAAATTTGTGAATTTGAGAAGATTGACCCTAGGACTTGTTGTGAATGGATGGATCACTTCCATATACCATTTCAACACTCAACAACATCAAATGGGCCAAGAACACTCAATTCAAAAATCAAATGCAACATATGCATAGAAGCATATGAGACACATAGCCCTTTTCACCAAATCTTGACCTATGCTTTTCTACCTTGACCAAATGGTGTGAAACCTTCTCCAAACCTAAAATAACACCAAATTGACCCTAACCCATGTCCAAGTGAAGCAAGGTGAACCCTTTTCAAAAATAATAAAACTTAACACATCATCTCTTATGTGTTATGGCCAATTTTGCAAATCTTGGATCAAGACCTTTTTGAATGGATTCAATGGTTTGGAAATGTTTCTAAACTCATAAGAATCCCATTAGAGTCAACAAAAGTCAAAACAAATGGAGAGAAATCAATTGGTGAGAAAATCCCATTTTCACTCAAATACACATAGAGCCAAATTTGCAAATCCTCAAGCAAGGCCACCATGGCTTGATCTATGGCTTGTAAAACTCTTATATATGATAAACAAACACATTTGCATCAAAGAAACCAAAATCAAATCAAGGCAAAACTCAAATTCAACATACATGTGATAATGGTCATATGCCACTTCTATAACATCTTCCCTACTTTGCACCCCTGGCTTTGACCTTTCCCAAACCAAACTTAGTCAACTCTCTCCATGTCATCCAAGACCATGTCAAGGTCAACAACTTCCATGTTGACCACCATACCTCCTGTTGACTAGGTTGACCAGAATAGAGGGGACAAGTGAGGACTTTGAAATAAAGAGAAGATCATCTCACTTTTGCCATTTTGCATTTCTTCACCAAATTGACCACCACCACCACCATTCCACTGCTGTGAATATATAAATGAGATTCACCAAAGGAATTTCAAAAATTTGAAACTTTTTCTCTTGCGGCCATATCAACAAACACCTTGTGGGCAACACTCATATTTGAGCCCATACTGAAAATTTGGTTTGGACTTGGTCCAACCTGGATCCCCTCTGCATCTCTGAAGCTCCATCTCACCTCACCTCACCCTCTCCATCACCTGCCAACCACTGGAGAGGACCCAGCCTGACCCATTGCATCCATGCCGACCATGGCATGAGCTCACCATGCCACCCCTCACCCCTGCCCTCTCCTCTCACTTCCATCATGTCCTGGAGACTCCCCTTACTCCCCTGCACCTGCTCGTGCCAGCCATTGGCCAAGGAGAGATCTGCACGCCCCGGTCAAGTCGTGCCCATGCCGGCCCAGGGACGCCAGGACGCGCATGGACGCCAACGCGTGCACGCCAGAGCACGGCCCTGCCCCGTCACCCCAGTCCTCGCCTCGCCATCAGCGCCTGCCCGAGCCCTCACCTCACCTCAAGGACACTGCCAGACATCGTCTTCGTCACTCCCGTGCCCTGTGGCCGACGCCATCGTCGACGACCTCCGCCGGACCCGTGACAGACATTGACGTCGCCCGCACGCTCCGGTCCACCGTTTTCTGTGCAATCAAGCGCGTGACGATCGCCAAGACATCACGAACAGCGCAGCATCCTCGCCTTGCCCTTTCACCGCTCAGACCGTCGTAGCCATGGACGACCCGAGCATGCCCCGCAGCACCCCCTCGCCGCTATAAATAGAGCATGCCCCAGCACGATCTCTCCACACCAGTCGCATTCCCTCTCCCTCCTGAGCCTCCCTGACTCCTTCCCCTCTCCGATTAAGCCCTAGCTCGCCGGAATTTGGACGGAGTCCGCCGCCACGGAAGCTCAACGCCGCCGCTGATTTCCTCCACCCCAAGCTCTGCCGCGACCCTCCCTCGACTCGCCGTCGTCGACCAGTTCGTTCGCCCGCATCGCCGACCTCGCTGGACGCCGGTAAGCCGCCCATCGCCACCCTCCTGGCCGCCGGTAGGGTTAGCCCTCGCCGGAGCTCGTCGACGAAGGGGACGAACCCTGGCCGCCCGATCTCTTTAAATCCTACGGCCCACAACACGGCGTACCGCTTCGGCGTTTTAAACGCCTGACCGTGGACCCCACTGTCAGGCGGCCCGCTCGCCTCGCCAGCACAGCTGGGCCGGCCCATTTCGTTTCCCGCCCCCGTTTAAATTCAAAAGAGTTTATTTCTTTTTCATTTATTTGTGCAATCTGATGCTAGATTCAAAATTCAATAGATCCAAATCTACTGAGCCAATTTCAACAAATTTTATATTTTTAGAAAGCTCATGAAAGGCCCCATCCAACCCCACTGGATTCAAACCAATATCTGTTGTAGAATTTGAATAGTAAAAATAACAAATCAGTAACTTTTCAAACTTCAAATAAATCTTAAAAATCAACCATAAACTATTTTGAGGTGGTTCCACCTCTCAAAAATCACATTTGATGTTGTCTAATTTATTATGTAATAAAATACTATAGTTGTTTCCTATGATCATGGGCTAAACTCAAATAATGGCTATCTGGCCATTTCTAGCTCATTTAAACTTTTTCCAAAATGATATTTAAATTGTATGAGAGTTTCCCTCTCATTTAAATCTTGTCTCAACTAATTCAACATGAGGTAGATACCCTGGTTTGTTAAACCTCATATTGAATTAGTTGATGATATTAAATCTTTACTATGTGTTATTAAAATGCATGAGGTGCACCACCTCATTTAAATTATGTTCAAATTTAGGATTTAAACCTATGAGGTAACACCTCATTTAAATCAACTTACCAAGTGGCCTAAAGTAATGTGATGATCCTTTTGTTGGGTCTCATATATGCTCACTTGAGGTTATTAATAGGAATTAAATAGCATGAGGTATGGAACCTCATTTAAATCTTTTTCTTGAATGATAAGTGTGAAGAGGTTGACCTGGGTCCACCTAGGTCACATATTATGCATAAGAGAAATTAAATCTTAATAAGATGATGAGAGGAAATTATTTCTCTAAGTAATTAAAAGTAACACCTTATGTAGTATGAGAGGAAATTATTTTTCCTAAATAAGAAAAACAACACCTTTAACCACTTAATAGTAATGAGTGATGCTAGTTTACTTGTGTAAATTATATGAGGTGTTCACTTCATTTAAATCTGGTCACAAGTACTTTCATATGAAGTTTGAACCCCTGGTCCAATACTCTCACATGAAATACTTGGAGATTTAAATCATAATAGTCACTATTAAATGGTATGAGGTATCCCTACCTCATTTAAATCATTTTTCTCAAATGATGATGATGAATGGTTGACTTAGGTCAACATAAATTCATGTGTGATGATTTGAGAAATTAAATCTTAAAGAAGATTCAATGAGAGGAAATTATTCCTCGAGAACTATATGGAAACTAACTTTTACATATAAAATAAGAGGAAATTATTCTTCCTCAAAGCAATACCACCAATGCACCAAATTGTATTAATTGTGTGCATAGAATAGTTTGTGTGAATATATGTGATGTTTGGACTAGCCAATGAATTGTTTGGTGATTGTATCCTCGTATTCGTATTTTAGACGCTAATACCGGGGACTATCAAGAGGAGGAGGTTTTCTACCAAGAAGAAGGAGAAGAAGACCACTTTGATCAGTACACCACTCAAGGCAAGCTAACAATCTGGCAAGCTATTACCAATACAAGCTAGACTATTGCAAGCTAGTATTCTTGCATGCTATTACCAATGCAAGCTATGTTATTTTGAAAGCTATTACCAATGCAAGCTAACCCCTTTGCAAGCTAACAATCTTGCATGCTACTTACCAATGCAAGCTATATTAGTGCAAGCTAATATTCTTGCAAAGTGCAAAGCTCTACTAGAGCAAGGCACCCTCACCAATTTACTTTATGCTTCATGATCCCATCCCAAGTTTTATTCTTACAAGCTTTTGTTTTTGTTTATTTATAACTTGCTTTTATAGTTAACTTTGGTCTAGAGATAGAATACTACAAGAGTATCAAACTTAGCCTAGCAAGCTCCAAGATACTTAGCTCCTCTCATAACTAGTGGCTAGTGCTCAATATTAAAGGTGACTACTCTAGTTGGGAACTTGTGATTTTGAAATGACTTTGAAAACCTTGGAATGATGAGTCATTCTATTGAAAGATTTTGAAGGTGAATATGACTGGTGAATGACTTGGTGAATTTTACCAAAAACTGATGATTGAGTTGGATGCGATACCATTCCAATTTTGCAAGTACCCCCACAATACCTGATATGGGTAGGGCTTAACTAGAAGTTTATGTATCTTAGTATGGGTTCCCTCTAAACAAGCGTCATCGGGGTTATGCTGGAGGCTGCCTCTACAAAAGTGAAGTGATATGAAATGACGTGAAATGAGGTGAATGTCCGGCCCAAGCCCTGTGCAGTTCCCGGGTTAACAGTTGGTTTTCACCGGGAGGCCAAGCTCATGGGGAGAGATGCCTATACTAGGATATGTAAGTGAAAGGTTATGGTTGGTAGTCCGCACACGGAGTGTGGTAAATCAGGGCCAGTTAACCCTGACGGATTATTGCAAATGTTGTGGCACAAGTGTACGACCTCTGCAGAGTGTAGATCTATTCGAATAGCCGCGTCCTCGGTTATGGACGGTTGGAATGGCCATACTGTTCCGTCATCAGACCATTTTCAAAATGTGACATGTGAAGGGTGACTTGAGTTTTGAACTTGAAAGGTGAATGGTGAACTTGACTTTGAATCACAACTAAGTTGTGGGAATGACACTAATGTTCCCACTTGAGTTAGTTGAGCAAATGAAGGTTTTTGATTATTAAAGTGTTTATGAAATAAAACTGGCTTTCTGCAAATGAAACTAGAGCTTAGCATCCCCTTCTATAGTTGATAGTGCTTACCTTAGTATTAGTTTGCGAGTACTTTAAAGTACTCATGGCTTTGTCCCTGGCTATTCAAATGGCCAGACTATGAAGAGGAGCACCAGAACCCGGAAGAAGGACATCAGGACGTCTACGACAACTAGGATCACTCCTGACGTCAACAGTTGCCTGTGGAATAGATGGACTACTACTACGCTACTCGTTTCCGCTATGTGTTTTGTAATTGATCAATAGATCAACTAGTATTGTAATGAGACTGGATCATGTGATCCCGTGTTGTAAGACAATTATGCGTTGTAATAAATGATGTGTTGTGATAGTAATCTATTATGTCTCGCAAAAACAATATTCCTGGGATTGCGATGAATGGCATAATAGGCATCTGGACTTAAAAATCCGGGTGTTGACAAATGCATACTCTACACTCTTGTTGGATGATGAACACCATTGCGTAGGATTACACGAACCCTCAATGCCGGAGTTAACAAGCTCCACAATATTCAATGTTCATATTTAAATAACCTTAGAGTGCATGACAGATCAACACAACTAAACCAAGTACTAACATAGCATGCACACTGTCACCTTCACACTATGTAGGAGGAATAGATCACATCAATACCATCATAGCAATAGTTAACTTCATAATCTACAAGAGATCATAATCATAGCCTACGCCAAGTACTAACACGGATGCACACACTGTCACCATTACACCGTGCAGGAGGAATAAAACTACTTTAATAACATCACTAGAGTAGCACATAGATAAATTGTGACACAAAACATATTGCAATCATAAAGAGATATAAATAAGCACTTCACTATGCCATTCATAACAGTGAATAAGTATTCTGTGAAATATAGCCTAAGAGACCCACACGGTGCACACACTGTCACCTTTACACACGTGGGACAAGGAGTCTCCGGAGATCACATAAGTAAAATTCACTTGACTAGCATAACGACATCTAGATTACAAGCATCATCATATGAATCTCAATCATGTAAAGCAGCTCATGAGATTATTGTATTGAAGTACATAGGAGAGAGATGAACCACATAGCTACCGGTACAGCCCCGAGCCTCGATGGAGAACTACTCCCTCCTCATGGGAGACACCAGCGGTGATGAAGATGGCGGTGGTGTTGATGGAGAAGCCTTCCGGGGGCACTTCCCCGTCCCGGCGGCGTGCCGGAACAGAGACTCCCGTCCCGGCGGCTCTGGAAGGTTTCTCGTACCGTGGCTTTTCCGTATCGAGGTTTTAGGTCCAGGGGCTTTATATAGGTGAAGAGGCGGCGTCAGAAGGTCAACGGGGCAACGACACTATAGGGGGGCGCGGGCCCCCCCTTGGCCGCGCCGGCCTAGGGTTTGGTGGGCCTGTGCCCCCTCTCTGGCGGTTCTCGTGTGTTCTGGATGCTTCCGGGCAAAATAGGAACCCGGGCGTTGATTTCGTCCAATTCCGAGAATATTTCTTTACTAGGATTTCTGAAACCAAAAACAGCAGAAAACAACAACTGGCACTTCGGCATCTTGTTAATAGGTTAGTTCCAGAAAATGCACGAATATGACATAAAGTGTGCATAAAACATGTAGATATATCATCAATAATGTGGCATGGAACATAAGAAATTATCGATACGTCGGAGACGTATCAAGTCGCTCGGGGCATTTTCTTCACCTGCTTGCTCCTTATGAGCTTCTACCAACTTAAGTAGCTGACGCGCGCACTTGCGTGCCGGCACGCTCAAAGTACTAAGGTTGATAGCACTTGAAAGAGCAAGATCTATATCTCGTGTTTTGTGTGTTTGATGACAACACTTGAATGAATTTAACCGTGCGCAAAGATTGTCTTTGATAGATTTGCAAGTGCACGGTGCCCTCGCTGAACACGTCATGAACGGAAGACTGAAGCATAGCTTATAGGTTTTCTGGTTTTGTGTGTGTCGCGACTCGCGAGGTGACATGGTTGGAGAGGAAAAGAGAAAAAAGGCAGTTTCTGCCTGACCGGTACTACCGGTACCAGGAGCAGTAGTACCGCTACCCTACTGGTACCGCTCTGCAGTACCGCTCTGGAAAATTGCACTGAAAAGTCCCACAGAGAGCCTTACGGTACCTCTACGGTACCTTGAGCGGTAGTACCGCTTGAGAGCGGTAGTACCGCCTCGGTACCGCTTAGGTACCGTAACACAAGTTACGGCACCACCGCTGTGGTACCGCTTAGGTACCGCGCGAGGTCCAGGGACTCACAGAGGTCATTGCGGTACCTCGGCGGTACCGCAAGCGGTACTACCGCTGTGATGTCCACATGGCTAAATCTGTGGGGGGTTTCGAGTCCAGCGCGATACTACCGCTTTCCAAAGCGGTAGTACCGGTGGCGCGGGAACTGCACATAACGGTTGAATTTGAGGGGCCCTATAAAAAGGCCCCTTCTTCCCCATCTCGTTTTTAGCTCTCCTCTCTCTCTCTCCTCCATTATTGTTGAGTTCAAACCTTGAGGATCTCCCCACCTACCCAATCAATCTTGCCCAAATTTGGAGGAGTGGTGGAGGTGGCCCCGATCTATCGATCTACCAAGAGAGAATTCACTAATACCATCGAGTCCTTAGTGGATCTTATTGTTAGGGTTCCTATGGTGGGATCTTGGAAGAAGTGCTCCTATGGAGGCTAGCTTGGAGTTGTGCTATCCCCATAGGGTGTTGGGAGCCTCCTAGTGTTGTGGAGCTCGCCCCAATCTTGTGAAGGAACCACCGCCTCGACCGGTGCCTTAGTGGAGAAGGGGGAGCCCCTTTGCGGAGCTCTCTCGAGGAAGAAGGTGAGGCCTTCCTTCGTGGTGTGGCTGCCTAGCCTCTTGTGTGAGGCTAGCACCTCCTCAACGCAGACGTACTCCCTTTTGTGGGAGGAGCTGCGGGAAACAAACCTCGCCTCGTCTCCGCGCCCTCCAGTTGTCCCGGTCCTTGTCTTTACTATCATGCTTGGTTCCTTTGCTTGTTGCACTAGCCTAGGATCATACTAGGATCACCTCTAACATCAAAGCTATCACCTTTGCTTCCGCGTTTGCACTAAAATTGAAAAAGGTTAAAAATTGCGTAGCGCCCATTCAACCCCCCCCCCCCCCCCCCCGCGCTTGATTGGTACGGTCCATTCAATTGGTATCAGAGCAAGGTTTTCTTGCTCGGGATTTACCGCCTAAGAAATGGCCGAACAAGAGGCGGCCGAGAATGGGTTCCTTCCCGGTGAGTAATCACCTCCACCATCAATCGCCGATAGCACACCGGCTACTTTGGATGACCTCAAGAAATTGGAGTCATCCATTGTAAGTCAAATGAAGGCTATGATGATGGAGATGATTGCTCCAAAATCAACCCCCATCATAGATCCTAAGGCAAGTGCCGATGTTCCCCCACAACAAGTCAACACTCTTCCTCTTGTTGATTTTGCCGCGCAATTGACAAAACCACCTCGAGAAGGGGAACTTGGGGATGTCGGCACTTCTTCAAAAGGGAAGGATGAACCTCCGGTTGCGGGACAATTAGGAGGTAATCATGCGGTGCCTCCACCAAGTGATTACACCATAAATGTCCCAATACATATGCCTCATATTTTGTCTCATGGTTCACCACCACTACTTGAATCCAATAGCTTCGAAAATTGGCAATTCTTAATGCGTTCTCATGTGGGCAGCGCTTCTACTGAGCATTGGCGCATCATCGAGGAAGGCTATTCACCACGAGACCCAAATAATTTGACTAGAAGGGAAGTGGTGGATAACCAACTCAATGCCACCGCCATCAACATGATTCACATGGCCGTAACACTCAAGGATTGTGCTCACATCCGCTCCCCCAAGACCGCCAAGGAAGCATGGGATAAACTCGACAAGCTCTTCCTTGGAAATGAGAGCATTCAAAGCTCTCGCTTCGATGAAGTGAACAACATAGCCGACAACTTCGTCATGAATGAGGGAGAATCTCCGGAAGAAATGTACCGTCGCCTCATCGCTCTTGCCGTACAAATGCAAGATCTTGGAGCAACGTTTGTGGATGACCATTGGATCAAAAGGAAGTTCTACAATGCTCTCCTCCCATATGAGGAAGTGAAGTTGACGGCCATCCGCCAAAATGCCTCCTTCCGCACTATGACATCCGATGAAGTCCTTAGTGAAGTTATTGCTTTGGACATCTCCAAGAAGAATGCGGAGGACCTTCTTGCCCGCGCTCACAACACTCGCAAGCCTAACCTTGCATTGAAGATAAGGGAGCGTGCAGCAAGTGAGAGCGATGAGGATCCCATTGAGTGGGGTCCGGATGATCTCAAGACCAATTATCATGAACACATGGCCCTTGCCGCCAAGAGTTTTTGGAGTGGGAACAAAACACGAAGCTCAAGGCCAACAAGATACTTACCTCATGACACTTCAAGATACTCCTCCAAGAGTCCAAGGGAGGATCAAAGGGGAAGAGCGGCGACAAAAGTCATTTTGTTGCGGATTGTATCTTTGAGAGAAGGGAAGACAATGGTGGAAGGCTCGTTCGAAAGGACAAGTTCAAATCTCTCTCCAAAGGATTCTCCAAGTTCTCCTCCAACTCCGGTGACGCCAAGGTCTCCTTCACCAAGAAGCCTAGAGCTTTCATTATCCGTGAGGAGTACTCCTCCAAGAAGGTGAAGAGCGTGAAGACAAGGGCTCGAACAAGGAGGAAGGGGAGTGGCCGCCATCGCCATCTCCACTCCCTCCGTCTCCCTCTTCGACTCTCCAAATGAGAACCTCGTCGTCAACAACTCCCATTGCCTTGTGGCAAAGGTATCGTCGGAAGTAGTATCCCTTTCCGAGCCTATATCTTCCTCTAATGCTATATCTATTGCGAGTTTGGATGCTTCTACCACTAACATGCTAGGGGATACCAAGACTCATGTTGAGAGACTCTTGACTCAACTTGATGCGGCTCAAGACTGTATTGAGGAAAAGGAGAGGCTTGAGAAGGAGGCGGAATTAGAGATTATCTCTCTCACTCAAGCTCATGAGGAAGAGTTATGCATGCGCATGTCTCTTGAAGCTAGTGCTATTGTTCTTGAAGACTCCAACAATTCCATCATCTCCCAACTCACCAAGGACCGGGACCATGCTCTTGGTTGGTTGTATGAGCTCAAGACAAAGAAGCACTATCTCGAGGATAACCATGAATGGTTGCTTGAGGAAGTTGCGACCCTCACCAAGAACTTCAAGTCCTTGGAGAGTAAGTTTGTGCTTCTATCCGAGATCAGGAGGCATCCTCAAGAAGAAGCGCACAAGAAGGAAGAAGATGAAGGCCCCAATTCATGTTGTGATAAGCTCCTTGATGAAGTTTGCTTCTTGAGAAGACGTAATGCAAGACTCTTGGAAGTAAATTCCCTCCAAGAGGAAGCCTTGGATGAGTACTATCGCTTGAGCAAGGAGAAGGTGCCATGTTGCGATCATGAAGAAGAGATTGCCGCTCTAAAGAGACACAAGGCCAAGCTAATGGAAGTGAATGATATGCAAAGTGAGTCCTTGATGGAGTGGATCCGCTTGAGCAAGGAAGAGGTTACTTGTTGTGACCATGAGGAAGAAATTGCCTCTTTGAAGAGAAGCAACGCTAACCTCATGGTGATCAAGTCCATGCAAGAGGAAGCGTTGAAAGAGTACCATCTCGCAAGCAAGTACCACATTTGTTGCAACCATGAAGATGGAGTCAATGAGGGCTCTTGCAATGAAGGAGGAGTGGCTATCAAGCCAAAGAAGAAGAGAAGAAGGAGGATCAAGATAAAGAGGAACCTCATAATAGGACCCATTGAAAATGGGTTCCTATATCCAAGTCTTGATCCATGAAGGACTTTGCTTCCGGTGGTGCTAATTGGGTGGTTGATGTTGAAGCCACAAGTCTTATGACCGGAAGCAAGGAATTTGTTGTCGACCTCGAGCCATCTTTTTCTACCATCTCTTATGGAGACAACACAAGCAAGCTGTAGCACCCTACCTTTTCATAAAGGTAAGATACCTGTGTATAGTGCTATTCCTGGGATCACTGATAGCACACACATTACAAAATATAGTAATCATTGCAATAGTATCAAATTACTACATCTTTAATCCAGAGGGTAAAGTAAAACCTTACAAATTGCATAGTCACACGGACTAGCTCTGTACAATGTTCAGAACAAACACAGCGGAATGTAAGTCATCAATGAGCCTTCATCATCTTCATGTGCCACAGGCAGTCATGTTGGAATGTAGACTCGAGATCCTACCACGTACTTTTTCTCATAAAATCCTGCACGTTTGAATATGCAGCCCCACGAATGGAGGTCAGTACAATGATGTACTGGCAAATGACACTTATATGGTGGCAGTTTTTAGGCATGACTATCTACATGATATTTGGCTGGTGGAGTTTAGGCAAATTTGCATAAAGCCAATTTTATCCTACAATTTATTTAAAACAAAACATTTTACAAAACTTGTAATGATGTCATAAACAGTATCATGGTTACATCTCCCATGTACTATCCGACAGTTGCTACTCAAATTTTAACTCATTCAGAAAAGATGATGAGATTCTTCCGTACATTCCTTGCCTAGAAAGCTCAAATTGTCCATAACCGGGGACACGGCTAAGATCTTAGGTTTAACTCTCGAGAGGTTGCGCTCTTTACCCACAATTCGCAACCAAGCCCTTTTGCCAAAATTCTTCATCTTCATTAAGGCCAGGACGAGGTCACTACGAAGCTTTTCCTTAGTAGCCCCCCTACCTACCGGATCCGCCCGTACCCAGAAACTCCACCCACTGGCGGTACCCTAGGCGAGGTTTCCCACTAAGTACTTAGTCAAGACAGAGCCCATAATGTATTGTGGTTGCACTGGAAGCTATCTAAAACATGGACGACATAATAATCTCTTTAATCCTGGGTGGCAACCACTATTCAACCGCGCGCTCTCAGGCACCCACCCGTCCACTGGTCCATCCCCAGGGATCGGAGCCCTGAGCAGCCGCCCACCACTCAACCAATCCACCCAGGTGATTCATTAAGGTTGTTAATTTTAATTCTCAATACTCACAATCCAAAATAATCAAAAACAGCAGTGGCATTTTGTTATTGCTAGGCATACTAAAAATACTAGCAATGGTTTAAGGGTGGCTACACACTACTAGGATTGATAAGCATAGCATAATTTTCGAAAACAAAATCCTACCATGCATTCTAGTTTCGAAAACACTAATGCATAATAAAAATAAGTCGGATTTGAATGTCACTTGCCTTTTTGGTAGTTGAAGCGCGTTCACTTCTCTTAGTAAAAATACGTGCCTCTCCGTACAAACTATAATATAAAATATAGCACAACATAAACACACCATTAAATAATAACATCAAAATCAAACAAGGCAACAATCGGCAATCGCTCTATGGTACTAAGGTGTGGCATGAGGTTTGGCTTGCAAGATATGGCGGTGAGAGTTTGGATGGCAACTCGCATGATTAGAAAGAAACGGATTATCCAAGATGTAAATGAAGAATCTTTATGCTTACAAAAGCATGAAATGAAATTGGAATGTCTCATGTGATTTGAATCACATATGTGTTAAATAGTGCAACTACAATACTATTGAATATGTGTGACAACAATTACTCAAAATAGTATGAATTACACATAGGCTTGGGTATGGATTTGTGATGTATTGAATTACTCAAATAACTCATTTGTAAATTGAATAGTTCAATATAAGCCAATAAGAACAAGTGTGCATGAGGTGAAATTTGTATGAAAGATATTTAGAAAGATGGTGGCTTCTTGGACTCATGGTATGTGTGATATGAGGTGGAGTGTATCAAACACAAGTATCCAAGGCATACCTAACATTTACTGAAATAACTCAAGTGAAATGTGAATATATGTGAACTAGGCGAAGAGGTTTGATGTAGTAAGGATATTGGTTCAAGATGTAATATCTAAAAGGATTTGGTAGATGGGTATGATAAGATCATAAGGTTTACTTTTGTAGAAGGAGTCATATTGAAAGGAATCATAGAATTAATTCTATAATGAACATACTCCAATCAACATATTTGAATTTGAATATTTGCAAAGTGATCCAAATATTTTGGACAGTGGTACTATTGGAAGGAGTACTGTAGAGCAAGGCTTATGCAATTGACATAGTGTGACAACACTTATCAGAGTAGCAAAAGGTCACACATAGCATTGGATATGAACTAATGATATATTAAACTACTCAAATAACTCAATTGTTATTTAAATAATATGAACTAGACAACAAGGGGTAAGCTATGTATTATCTGTGAACAAGATAAAGAATTATAACTGGTCCTGGAAGATGGGTATGATCATAAAGATCAATTTGGCTAAAGGAACTATGTTTAAGCCAGTCATAGGACTGCACTTTTCGCGAAAATTCATTAGAAGAAGTTTTCCGGATGGAAGACCTTTCTACATGGAAGTTGTAGAGAATTCCATTACCAGCGTATCGCCAAAAGAATCTCTCGGAAAAAGTTTGTAGGATTTATTTTATAGATGATGTTGCGGAACAAAGGGGTACCGCGAAAATAAAATGGGCGAAACTGGCACGCAAAATGTCTACAATGATCTACGGGATTTGCTGATTCCAATGGTATAGGGTTTGTCGAAATCCGACGGATAGAACTTAAGATATGAATTTTACAAAACTAAACAGAAGTGGTTGCAGTTCTAATGGTGTATGAAAAATTGTCCGAACAAGTTGCTCGGATGGAAAAACTTCCTACGTGAAAGTTGTAGAGGATATAAATAGAAACTTAATGGAAGAACCACTATTCTAAACGGAGATGTAATCTAAGAAAATAAAATTGCGAAGTTACGTACGACAGTCTACGTAGAAAGAGCGAAAACGTCGGGTTAGCCAAATATCGCTATGCGAATGTTGCGTCGCCGCGTGTGTTGCACCATGGCGCAAACTGCGTCGCGAGAGAGCAGCAGCGTTGCGAGCTGGGGAGAGAGAAGAGGGCGCAAGGGGCTTTGGTGTGCCTCTGTGCTGCCCTCACGGGAGTTTATCAATAATGCTGGGTCTACGGACTAATGGGTCTACGGACTAATGGTTACGGAAAATTTCCTACGGATGTACGTGGCGTGTGGTTGTTTAGTTGGGATGATTCTCTTGGACTCACAACGGTTTATCTATCCAACTGATTGATGCCACGCATGCACCCGTAAGTGAATTCCGTAAGTCCCTTCCGTATAGCATTACTGGGGAGTTTATATAGGGCGTGGGCTGGAAAAAAATTCCCAAGGAGGCGATGTGGGACTAAAGTCCCTGGCGGCGGCGCGCTGGGAGCGTGCATGTGCGGGAGCTGGGTCGCGCCATGGAGCTGGCCGGCCTTGGCGCTGCGGGCGGCCTGGCCTGGCGCTTGGCTTGGCCTCGCGCTGATGCGCGGGCGTGGGCGTGGGCTAGGGGCGGGGTGGGCTGATGCGGCCGGGTGGCCTGTGGCGCGGTGGCGCAGCGCGGAGCGCGCGGGCGGGCGCTGGGCAGCTGGGCCGTTTGGCATGGCCGCTCTTTTTTTCTTTTTTTTACACCGAAATTGGAAATACATTTTGAGGTTTCAAATAAAATCATAAAAATGCAAATAAGGTACCGTTGGATTCGTTATGAAAAATACTTCAATATAAGACTAAATTTGGAACAAAAATATAAAATTTATAAAATCCAAATTTTGACATACATGTCTATGTGGCTATAGTGCCTTTTAGGGTTTAAACTCTTTTATAAATATTTTATAAGTTTCAAAACCTTCGAAACAAAATAGAGTATTGTTAGAAAATCTTTTGAAACTAAGGTTTATGAAAACTCTGTGTTGGAAATTTCTTTTAAATAACTTCAAAAAGTTTTAATTTCTTGTGAATTTTCAATCAAGTTCAAACAATCAAACCTTAAACTTATTTTTATTTTACATTCCAAAATTTGGAAAATTTTGGGATGTGACAGCTACCACCCTTAAAAGAAATCTCATCCTCGAGATTTGAGAAAGGTTAGAAAGTTTTGGGTTCCAGATGGGCATGGGTGCTACCACCCTTAAAAGAAAATCTCACTAGATGGCCTATCGAGATTTTTGGTGGCTTTACAGAAGTAATTTCTCTGTGCACTTATTTGCGTAGTGGCCCTTGTTGCGACATTTGTAGCATGTGACGTGGCTGAGGTCTCTCATGAGTTTCTTCGTGCTTCCATTTTCTACTCTCTGCTCCTTTGCTTTGTTCTTCTTCTTCTTTTCTAGGCACTTTGACGCATAATGTCCTGGTTCTTGCAACAGTAACACAACAAGTGTCTAATTTCCTTCTCCTTGGAGTGGTGGTGATTTTTCTTCCTTTTGGGTCTCTCCAAGGCTAAGAGATCTTCTAGTTCCTGGTCTTCATATTCCACCTTAAATGTGGGGAACCTTTCTCGCTTTCTAGAGCACTTCTTTGATAAATGTTCTTCTCCTCCACATGCATAACAACACTTGGTGGTGATAGTGTGTGCCGCTTCCTGGGGCTTGATTTCAACTTCTTCCTTCATCTTGGACCTTGTACCTTCATGAATGTTTCTCATAGACTGACACATTCCATCCCTGACTTGTACACTCATTTCTTGCACTATGGGGTAGAGGTGGCATTGAGCGGGGACATGATTGACTCCTTCACATAGGAAACACGTAATCTGATAGGTGTGGCATTCTTTGGTTGGATGGCTTCCAACGCAGTTAGGGCACTGGTCCTGATGTTCCCCACTTGAATGCCCTAGGTCTCCACATAGTTTGCATGCTCGGGGTCTGGTTACACCATCCTCTTTGTTGTTATAGTTGATCATGCCATGGGCCATCATCTGCAACATTTGAGATTGGGACTCCAACAATTGCAGCATTTCTGGCGGTAAATCATTATCTTTGTGGTTGCTGACTAGGCTTTGGGTCATCTGCTGAACCAACTGAGCTTGTCCCAACAACTCTGGTAATGTGGGTGGCATCTTAGGGTCGTTGTTGTCACTGTAGTTGTGAGCACGATGTAGAGACATATGTTTGAGTTTGGACACGGTAAGATACATATACAAAGAGATCTAAGAGAAAACACTACCCTTAAACTAGTGGTTGGATCTTCAATCTCGTTGTAGTCCTACGATTGGCAACACTTGCCTACTATAAGGTCATAATATCTATTCACCATTGGTTCAGGCTTAACGACGTTTCTCTTGTAGGTATGTCTCTCTAGATTTACCATTCCTCATAACAAGAGTGAACAATATGAGTAGTCGTCATGGGGGCCAATCCATGTCGCACCCAATCATTTCCTTGTTTTCAGTTTGGTATGTCTCGTATTCTAACTCTTGGTCAACCTCACAAGTTTGACAAAAAAAACTTACATGGAGAATTGAATCAACGTTTCAATCCCCATTATTGAACTATTTTGAAAAAAATTCTATCGATCCCTAACTAGGGTTTTTGCGTATCTCACATGCTATACTTATTCATCTTGATAGGAAACATCTAGATTGGTTTCACTAATGTTGCCTTCATGGCGAGTTGCCGAAAAAAACATTCTCTGGGCTGGGTATAGGTGAGAATAGATAGAAAGATTCTAAAGAAGATTCCTACCCAAACACATCATATCGAGGCAAAACATCTTACAAACAACATCTAACAAGCATCAAGCAATATGTTTCAGAACACAAACCACCTAGTATGGTCATACCACATTTTGGTAAGATCAATACTTTGTTACTTTATCGTTGGTTCGCTAAAAGAGAACTAGTGGTGGTCTAATCTATTTCTGCGTTGGATGCATCAGGTTTCTATTCTAGTCCTTTGGTGTATCTTCATGTGTTGTGCAGTCTGCATCGAAGTCTTCCTTCAAGTTCTTCATTTGTCTTCCATGAAACACTTCTTGCAGAATTGAAAGATTTCACATGAAGCATGGGTCCCTCTTTTCAGGTACAAGGTCATCATCCCTACTTGCTTGATGGTTTCATAAGGTAGGTCATCTTAGCCAAGAGGAAAACAATTTTGAAGATGAAGTAGATGAGAATACAAGAGGTTCAAAACGCAAACATATTTTTAATTGAAATAGGATTAGACAAAACTTTCATCCTAGGGTCTTCCTATTTCTAATCCAAACCTAGGGTCTCGATCCTACAGGCAACACTATGCTCTGATACCATTCTGTAGCACCCTACCTTTTCATAAAGGTAAGATACCTGTGTATAGTGCTATTCCCGGAATCACTGATAGCACACACATTACAAAATATAGTAATCATTGCAATAGTATCAAATTACTACATCTTTGATCCAGAGGGTAAAGTAAAACCTTACAAATTGCATAGTCACATGGACTAGCTCTGTACAATGTTCAGAACAAACACATCGGAATGTAAGTCATCAATGAGCCTTCATCATCTTCATGTGCCACAGGAAGTCATGTTGGAATGTAGACTCGAGATCCTACCACGTACTTCTCCTCATAAAATACTGCACGTTTGAATATGCAGCCCCACGAATGGAGGTCAGTACAATGATGTACTGGCAAATGACACTTATATGGTGGCAGTTTTTAGGCATGACTATCTACATGATATTTGGCTGGTGGAGTTTAGGCAAATTTGCATAAAGCCAATTTTATCCTACAATTTATTTAAAACAAAACATTTTACAAAACTTGTAATGATGTCATAAACAGTATCATGGTTACATCTCCCATGTACTATCCGACAGTTGCTACTCAAATTTTAACTCATTCAGAAAAGATGATGAGATTCTTCCGTACATTCCTTGCTGATACGTCTCCGACGTATCGATAATTTCTTATGTTCCATGCCACATTATTGATGTTATCTACATGTTTTATGCACACTTTATGTCATATTCGTGCATTTTCTGGAAATAACCTATTAACAAGATGCCGAAGTGCCAGTTCCTGTTTTGTGCTGTTTTTGGTTTCAGAAATCCTAGTAACGAAATATTCTCGGAATCGGACGAAATCAACGCCCATGTTCCTATTTTTCCCGGAACCATCCAGAACACCCGAGAGCCGCCAGAGGGAAGCCCTGGGGGCCCCACACCACACCCTGGCGTGGCCAGAGGGGGGGGCCGCGCCGCCCTATGGTGTGGTGGCCCCAGGGCCCCTCCGAGGCTGCCCTTCCGCCTATTTAAAGCCTCCGTCGCGAAAACCCTATCACGTTCGACGAAACCCACAGAAACCTTCCAGAGCCGCCGCCATCGCGAAGCCAAGATCTGGGGGACAGGAGTCTCTGTTCCGGCACGCCGCCGGAACGGGGAAGTGCCCCCGGAAGGCTTCTCCATCGACACCGCTGCCATCTCCACCGCCATCTTCATCATCGCTGCTGCTCCCATGAGGAGGGAGTAGTTCTCCATCGAGGCTCGGGGCTGTACCGGTAGCTATGTGGTTCATCTCTCTCCTATGTACTTCAATACAATAATCTCATGAGCTGCCTTACATGATTGAGATTCATATGATGATGCTTGTAATCTAGATGTCGTTATGCTAGTCAAGTGAATTTTACTCATGTGATCTCCGGAGACTCCTTGTCCCACGTGTGTAAAGGTGACAGTGTGTGCACCGTGTGGGTCTCTTAGGCTATATTTCACAGAATACTTATTCACTGTTATGAATGGCATAGTGAAGTGCTTATTTATATCTCTTTATGATTGCAATGTATTTTGTATCACAATTTATCTATGTGCTACTCTAGCAATGTTATTAAAGTAGTTTTATTCCTCCTGCACGGTGTAATGGTGACAGTGTGTGCATCCGTGTTAGTACTTGGTTTATGCTATGATTATGATCTCTTGTAGATTATGAAGTTAACTATTGCTATGATAGTATTGATGTGTATTATTCCTCCTACATAGCATGAAGGTGACAGTGTGCATGCTATGTTAGTACTTGGTTTAGTCGAATTGATCTTTCATGCACTCTAAGGTTATTTAAATATGAACATTGAATTGTGGAGCTTGTTAACTCCGGCATTGAGGGTTCGTGTAATCCTACGCAATGTGTTCATCATCCAACAAGAGTGTAGAGTATGCATTTATCTATTCTGTTATGTGATCAATGTTGAGAGTGTCCACTAGTGAAAGTCTGATCCCTAGGCCTTGTTCCTAAATACTGCTATCGCTGCTTGTTTACTGTTTTACTGCGTTACTACTGCTGCAATACTACCACCATCAACTACACGCCAGCAAGCTATTTTCTGGCACCGTTGCTACTGCTCATATATATTCATACCACCTGTATTTCACTATCTCTTCGCCGAACTAGTGCACCTATTAGGTGTGTTGGGGACACAAGAGACTTCTTACTTTGTGGTTGCAGGGTTGCATGAGAGGGATATCTTTGACCTCTTCCTCCCTGAGTTCGATAAACCTTGGGTGATCCACTTAAGGGAAACTTGCTGCTGTCCTACAAACCTCTGCTCTTGGAGGCCCAACACTGTCTACAGGAAAAGGAGGGGGGCGTAGACATCAAGCTATTTTCTGGCGCCGTTGCCGGGGAGGAAAGGTAAAAGGTACTCACACTCCGGATCTCGGCTACTAAGCTACTTTCGCCGTTGTAAGTACTCGAAGCTATTTCCTTTAGATCCTGCAATTGCAACTTTTTGTTTCTTGTTTACACTAGTTTGGCATAATGGACAAGAATGAGCTTCTATTTCTATTTCCTGATTTAAAACATGGATTGTTTGATGCGAAAATTAAAAAACCTATGGAATCTTATTTGCATGATGGTAGTAATATTAGTATGAACGCTTTGAACACCATTGTTGATAATGATATAGAAAGTTCTAAGCTTGGGGAAGCTGGTTTTCATGATCTTTTTAGTCCCCCAAGCATTGAGGAGAAAATTTTCTTTGATGATACTTTGCCTCCCATATATGATGATTATAATGATAGTAGTCTTATGGTGACACCTGTTATGGAGGATGAATTTGATTATGATTACAATATGCCTCCTATATTTGATGATGAGAATAATAATGATAGCTACTTTGTTGAATTTGCTCCCATAACAACTAATAAAATTGATTATGCTTATGTGGAGAGTAATAATTTTATGCATGAGACTCATGATAAGAATGCTTTATGTGATAGTTATATTGTTGAGTTTGCTCATGACACTACTGAAAGTTGTTATGAGAGAGGAAAATATGGTTGTAGAAATTTTCATGTTACTAAAACACCTCTCTATGTGCTGAAATTTTTGAAGCTACACTTGTTCTATCTTCCTATGCTTGTTACTTTGCTCTTCATGAACTTGTTTATTTACAAGATTCCTATACATAGGAAGCATGTTAGGCTTAAATGTGTTTTGAATTTGCCTCTTGATGCTCTCTTTTGCTTCAAATACTATTTCTTGCGAGTGCATCATTAAAACTGCTAAGCCCATCTTAACAGCTATAAAGAAAGAACTTCTTGGGAGATAACCCATGTGTTTATTTTGCTACAGTAATTTTGTTTTATATTTGTGTCTTGGAAGTTGTTACTACTGTAGCAACCTCTCCTTATCTTAGTTTTGTGTTTTGTTGTGCCAAGTAAAGTCTTTGATAGTAAAGTCAATACTAGATTTGGATTACTGCGCAGAAACAGATTTCTTGCTGTCACGAATCTGGGCGAAATTCTTTGTAGGTAACTCGGAAAATTATGCCAATTTACGTGAGTGATCCTCAGATATGTACGCAACTTTCATTAAATTTGGGCATTTTCATCTGAGCAAGTCTGGTGCCATTTTAAAATTCGTCTTTACGGACTGTTCTGTTTTGACAGATTCTGCCTTTTATTTCGCATTGCCTCTTTTGCTATGTGGGATGGATTTCTTTGTTCCATTGACTTCCAGTAGCTTTGAGCAATGTCCAGAAGTGTTAAGAATGATTGTGTCACCTCTGAACATGTGAATTTTTATTATGCACTAACCCTCTAATGAGTTTGTTTCGAGTTTGGTGTGGAGGAAGTTTTCAAGGGTCAAGAGAGGAGGATGATATACTATGATCAAGGAGAGTGAAAGCTCTAAGCTTGGGGATGCCCCGGTGGTTCACCCCTGCATATATCAAGAAGACTCAAGCGTCTAAGCTTGGGGATGCCCAAGGCATCCCCTTCTTCATCGACAACATTATCAGGTTCCTCCCCTGAAACTATATTTTTATTCGGTCACATCTTATGTACTTTACTTGGAGCGTCTGTTTGTTTTTGTTTTTTTTTGTGTTTGAATAAAATGGATCCTAGCATTCACTTTGTGGGAGAGAGACACGCTCCGCTGTAGCATATGGACAAGTATGTCCTTAGGCTTTACTCATAGTATTCATGGCGAAGTTTCTTCTTCGTTAATTTGTTATATGGTTGGAATTGGAAAATGATACATGTAGTAATTTCTAAAATGTCTTGGATAATGTGATACTTGGCAATTGTTGTGCTCATGTTTAAGCTCTTGCATCATATACTTTGCACCCATTAATGAAGAAATACATAGAGCTTGCTAAAATTTGGTTTGCATATTTGGTCTCTCTAAGGTCTAGATAATTTCTAGTATTGAGTTTGAACAACAAGGAAGACGGTGTAGAGTCTTATAATGTTTACAATATGTCTTTTATGTGAGTTTTGCTGCACCGGTTCATCCTTGTGTTTGTTTCAAATAACCTTGCTAGCCTAAACCTTGTATCGAGAGGGAATACTTCTCATGCATCCAAATCCTTGAGCCAAACAACACTATGCCATTTGTGTCCACCATACCTACCTACTACATGGTATTTCCTGCCATTCCAAAGTAAATTGCTTGAGTGCTACCTTTAAACAATTCAAAATTTATCACCTCTGATTTGTGTCAATATTTTATAGCTCATGAGGAAGTATGTGATGTTTATCTTTCAATCTTGTTGGGCAACTTTCACCAATGGACTAGTGGCTTCATCCGCTTATTCAATAATTTTGCAAAAAGAGCTGGCAATGGGATTCCCAGTCCCAAATTAATTAACAAAAATAGACACTCCTCCATGGTATGTGATTGTTGGACGGCACCCGAAGGATTCGGTTAGCCATGGCTTGTGTAAGCAAAGGTTGGGAGGAGTGTCATCATAATAAAACTAAAATAAAAAGGCACTCCTTCATGGTATGAGATTGTTGGCAGGCACCCGAGGATTCGGTTAGCCATGGTTTGTGTAAGAAAGGTTGGAAGGAGTGCCACCCAAAAATAAAATAAAATGGGAGCCGCTCTTTGAAGGTTTGTCTGGCAAGGGGGTTAGAGTACCCGCTACCATTCGTTGACAACAACATATACCTCTCAAAACTTTATTTTTATGCTCTCTTTATGTTTTCGAAACCAAAGCTCTAGCACAAATATAGCAATCGATGCTTTTCCTCTTTGAAGGACCTTTCTTTTACTTTTATGTTGAGTCAGTTCACCTATTTCTCTCCACCTCAAGAAGCAAACACTTGTATGAACTGTGCATTGATTCCTACATACTTGCATATTGCATTTGTTATATTACTCTATGTTGACAATATCCATGAGATATACATGATACAAGTTGAAAGCAACTGCTGAAACTTAATCTTCCATTGTGTTGCTTCAATGCCTTTACTTTGAATTATTGCTTTATGAGTTAACTCTTATGCAAGACTTATTGATGCTTGTCTTGAAGTGCTATTCATGAAAAGTCTTTGCTTTATGATTCAGTTGTTTACTCATGTCATTACCATTGTTTTGATCGCTGCATTCACTACATATGCTTTACAAATAGTATGATCAAGGTTATGATGGCATGTCACTCCAGAAATTATCTTTGTTATCGTTTTACCTGCTCGGGACGAGCAGAACTAAGCTTGGGGATGCTGATACGTCTCCGACGTATCGATAATTTCTTATGTTCCATGCCACATTATTGATGTTATCTACATGTTTTATGCACACTTTATGTCATATTCGTGCATTTTCTGGAACTAACCTATTAACAAGATGCCGAAGTGCCAGTTCCTGTTTTGTGCTGTTTTTGGTTTCAGAAATCCTAGTAACGAAATATTCTCGGAATCGGACGAAATCAACGCCCAGGTTCCTATTTTTCCCGGAACCATCCAGAACACCCGAGAGCCGCCAGAGGGAAGCCCTGGGGGCCCCACACCACACCCCTGGCGCGGCCGAGGGGGCCGCGCCGCCCTATGGTGTGGTGGCCCTGTGTCCCCCTCCGAGGCTGCCCTTCCGCCTATTTAAAGCCTCCGTCGCGAAAACCCTATCACGTTCGACGAAACCCACGTAAACCTTCCGTAGCCGCCGCCATCGCGAAGCCAAGATCCGGGGACAGAGTCTCTGTTCCGGCACGCCGCCGGAACAGGGAAGTGCCCCCGGAAGGCTTCTCCACCGACACCGCTGCCATCTCCACCGCCATCTTCATCATCGCTGCTGCTCCCATGAGGAGGGAGTAGTTCTCCATCGAGGCTCGGGGCTGTACCGGTAGCTATGTGGTTCATCTCTCTCCTATGTACTTCAATACAATAATCTCATGAGCTGCCTTACATGATTGAGATTCATATGATGATGCTTGTAATCTAGATGTCGTTATGCTAGTCAAGTGAATTTTACTCATGTGATCTCCGGAGACTCCTTGTCCCACGTGTGTAAAGGTGACAGTGTGTGCACCGTGTGGGTCTCTTAGGCTATATTTCACAGAATACTTATTCACTGTTCTGAATGGCATAGTGAAGTGCTTATTTATATCTCTTTATGATTGCAATGTATTTTGTATCACAATTTATCTATGTGCTACTCTAGCAATGTTATTAAAGTAGTTTTATTCCTCCTGCACGGTGTAATGGTGACAGTGTGTGCATCTGTGTTAGTACTTGGTTTATGCTATGATTATGATCTCTTGTAGATTATGAAGTTAACTATTGCTATGATAGTATTGATGTGTATTATTCCTCCTACATAGCATGAAGGTGACAGTGTGCATGCTATGTTAGTACTTGGTTTAGTCGAATTGATCTTTCATGCACTCTAAGGTTATTTAAATATGAACATTGAATTGTGGAGCTTGTTAACTCCGGCATTGAGGGTTCGTGTAATCCTACGCAATGTGTTCATCATCCAACAAGAGTGTAGAGTATGCATTTATCTATTCTGTTATGTGATCAATGTTGAGAGTGTCCACTAGTGAAAGTCTGATCCCTAGGCCTTGTTCCTAAATACTGCTATCGCTGCTTGTTTACTGTTTTACTGCGTTACTACTGCTGCAATACTACCACCATCAACTACACGCCAAAGCAAGCTATTTTTACGGCACCGTTGCTACTGCTCATATATATTCATACCACCTGTATTTCACTATCTCTTCGCCGAACTAGTGCACCTATTAGGTGTGTTGGGGACACAAGAGACTTCTTGCTTTGTGGTTGCAGGGTTGCATGAGAGGGATATCTTTGACCTCTTCCTCCCTGAGTTCGATAAACCTTGGGTGATCCACTTAAGGGAAACTTGCTGCTGTCCTACAAACCTCTGCTCTTGGAGGCCCAACACTGTCTACAGGAAAAGGAGGGGGGCGTAGACATCACTTGCCTAGAAAGCTCAAATTGTCCATAACCGGGGACATGACTAAGATCTTAGGTTTAACTCTCGAGAGGTTGCGCTCTTTACCCACAATTCGCAACCAAGCCCTTTTGCCAAAATTCTTCATCTTCATTAAGGCCAGGACGAGGTCACTACGAAGCTTTTCCTTAGTAGCCCCCCTACCTACCGGATCCGCCCGTACCCAGAAACTCCACCCACTGGCGGTACCCTAGGCGAGGTTTCCCACTAAGTACTTAGCCAAGACAGAGCCCATAATGTATTGTGGTTGCACTGGAAGCTATCTAAAACATGGACGACATAATAATCTCTTTAATCCTGGGTGGCAACCACTATTCAACCGCGCGCTCTCAGGCACCCACCCGTCCACTGGTCCATCCCCAGGGATCGGAGCCCTGAGCAGCCGCCCAACACTCAACCAATCCACCTAGGTGATTCATTAAGGTTGTTAATTTTAATTCTCAATACTCACAATCCAAAATAATCAAAAACAGCAGTGGCATTTTGTTATTGCTAGGCATACTAAAAATACTAGCAATGGTTTAAGGGTGGCTACACACTACTAGGATTGATAAGCATAGCATAATTTTTGAAAACAAAATCCTACCATGCATTCTAGTTTCGAAAACACTAATGCATAATAAAAATAAGTCGGATTTGAATGTCACTTGTCTTTTTGGTAGTCGAAGCGCGTTCACTTCTCTTAGTCAAAATACGTGCCTCTCCGTACAAACTATAATATAAAATATAGCACAACATAAACACACCATTAAATAATAACATCAAAATCAAACAAGGCAACAATCGGCAATCGCTCTATGGTACTAAGGTGTGGCATGAGGTTTGGCTTGCAAGATATGGCGGTGAGAGTTTGGATGGCAACTCGCATGATTAGAAAGAAACGTATTATCCAAGATGTAAATGAAGAATCTTTATGCTTACAAAAGCATGAAATGAAATTGGAATGTCTCATGTGATTTGAATCACATATGTGTTAAATAGTGCAACTACAATACTATTGAATATGTGTGACAACAATTACTCAAAATAGTATGAATTACACATAGGCTTGGGTATGGATTTGTGATGTATTGAATTACTCAAATAACTCATTTGTAAATTGAATAGTTCAATATAAGCCAATAAGAACAAGTGTGCATGAGGTGAAATTTGTATGAAAGATATTTAGAAAGATGGTGGCTTCTTGGACTCATGGTATGTGTGATATGAGGTGGAGTGTATCAAACACAAGTATCCAAGGCATACCTAACATTTACTGAAATAACTCAAGTGAAATGTGAATATATGTGAACTAGGCGAAGAGGTTTGATGTAGTAAGGATATTGGTTCAAGATGTAATATCTAAAAGGATTTGGTAGATGGGTATGATAAGATCATAAGGTTTACTTTTGTAGAAGGAGTCATATTGAAAGGAATCATAGAATTAATTCTATAATGAACATACTCCAATCAACATATTTGAATTTGAATATTTGCAAAGTGATCCAAATATTTTGGACAGTGGTACTATTGGACGGAGTACTGTAGAGCAAGGCTTATGCAATTGACATAGTGTGACAACACTTATCAGAGTAGCAAAAGGTCACACATAGCATTGGATATGAACTAATGATATATTAAACTACTCAAATAACTCAATTGTTATTTAAATAATATGAACTAGACAACAAGGGGTAAGCTATGTATTATCTGTGAACAAGATAAAGAATTATAACTGGTCCTGGAAGATGGGTATGATCATAAAGATCAATTTGGCTAAAGGAACTATGTTTAAGCCAGTCATAGGACTGCACTTTTCACGAAAATTCATTAGAAGAAGTTTTCCGGATGGAAGACCTTTCTACATGGAAGTTGTGGAGAATTCCATTACCAGCGTATCGCCAAAAGAATCTCTCGGAAAAAGTTTGTAGGATTTATTTTATAGATGATGTTGCGGAACAAAGGGGTACCGCGAAAATAAAATGGGCGAAACTGGCACGCAAAATGTCTACAATGATCTACGGGATTTGCTGATTCCAATGGTATAGGGTTTGTCGAAATCCGACGGATAGAACTTAAGATATGAATTTTACAAAACTAAACAGAAGTGGTTGCAGTTCTAATGGTGTATGAAAAATTGTCCGAACAAGTTGCTCGGATGGAAAAACTTCCTACGTGAAAGTTGTAGAGGATATAAATAGAAACTTAATGGAAGAACCACTATTCTAAACGGAGATGTAATCTAAGAAAATAAAATTGCGAAGTTACGTACGACAGTCTACGTAGAAAGAGCGAAAACGTCGGGTTAGCCAAATATCGTTGCGAATGTTGCGTCGCCGCGTGTGTTGCACCATGGCGCAAACTGCGTCGCGAGAGAGCAGCAGCGTTGCGAGCTGGGGAGAGAGAAGAGGGCGCAAGGGGCTTTGGTGTGCCTCTGTGCTGCCCTCACGGGAGTTTATCAATAATGCTGGGTCTACGGACTAATGGGTCTACGGACTAATGGTTACGGAAAATTTCCTACGGATGTACGTGGCGTGTGGTTGTTTAGTTGGGATGATTCTCTTGGACTCACAACGGTTTATCTATCCAACTGATTGATGCCACGCATGCACCCGTAAGTGAATTCCGTAAGTCCCTTCCGTATAGCATTACTGGGGAGTTTATATAGGGCGTGGGCTGGAAAAAAATTCCCAAGGAGGCGATGTGGGACTAAAGTCCCTGGCGGCGGCGCGCTGGGAGCGTGCATGTGCGGGAGCTGGGTCGCGCCATGGAGCTGGCCGGCCTTGGCGCTGCGGGCGGCCTGGCCTGGCGCTTGGCTTGGCCTCGCGCTGATGCGCGGGCGTGGGCGTGGGCTAGGGGCGGGGTGGGCTGATGCGGCCGGGTGGCCTGTGGCGCGGTGGCGCAGCGCGGAGCGCGCGGGCGGGCGCTGGGCAGCTGGGCCGTTTGGCATGGCCGCTCTTTTTTTCTTTTTTTTACACCGAAATTGGAAATACATTTTGAGGTTTCAAATAAAATCATAAAAATGCAAATAAGGTACCGTTGGATTCGTTATGAAAAATACTTCAATATAAGACTAAATTTGGAACAAAAATATAAAATTTATAAAATCCAAATTTTGACATACATGTCTATGTGGCTATAATGCCTTTTAGGGTTTAAACTCTTTTATAAATATTTTATAAGTTTCAAAACCTTCGAAACAAAATAGAGTATTGTTAGAAAATCTTTTGAAACTAAGGTTTATGAAAACTCTGTGTTGGAAATTTCTTTTAAATAACTTCAAAAAGTTTTAATTTCTTGTGAATTTTCAATCAAGTTCAAACAATCAAACCTTAAACTTATTTTTATTTTATATTCCAAAATTTGGAAAATTTTGGGATGTGACACAAGCTTAAAGGTATTGGGTCTCGGCAAGGTGATGGTAACATCCGACATTTCACTAGTGAATGTCCTCTTTATCGAGACCCTTAGTTACTATTCTTTCTGTTCATCATTTTGCACGCTTGGGTCTTTGTAACTTTTACAATGAACATGTGGTGGTCCTCTTGTGGAGCTAGACACTCCGAGAGGCCACGTTCTCGGACTAATAGAAAATGCTTCCTTTCGTAAAGATCGTGTTTGTAGGGATTGCGTTGAAGGAAAATGCATGGAGCTTCTCACAAGGCTAAGACAACGATATCTATCACAAGTACAAGAGTGAGACTCAACAAACCATGATGAAGTTTGCCAATCAAGTTCAACGCAAGTACGACACCACGATCCTCGCAATAAGGAGCAACAATGGAATGGAGTTCAAGTACTACAACTTGGATGACTTCCTCGGTGAAGAAGGAATCCAACATCAATACTCCTCGCCATATTCTCCCCAACAAAATGGGGTCGCCAAAAAGGGAGAATCAAACCTTAATTGAAGCCGCTCAAATATGATGATGGAGTACTAGTCTATTGAGTGGGTTGTGGAATTTTGTGATGTGACATTTGATGAAGATGATGGATCTTTGGAGGAGCGAAGTGCTTCTTGTGAGAAGGAGATGCAATTCCCCCGGATACCGTAGGAAGGATGAGTGTTGGCACTCGCCGACCTCAAAAGCTAACTTTTACGAGTACCGGGGAAGGACCAAGTTCCACCCATGTGGAGCCATCTACACCACAAGGCCAAGCTTCTTCCATTGAACAACCAAGTGCTAGTCAACCTCTAACACAACCTCAAGTTTGACATCCACTACAATAACCGACACCAAGTGACCAAGGCCAAGCTTCAAGTTCGTCATCGGATTCGAAATCAACCTGATGCGTCAAGGCACCTTCATCAATCAAGCAAAGTCCGCTCAAGACATACTCAAGAGCTTCGATATGAAGGGGGTCAATGGTATAGAAACCCCAATGCGTTTAAAGTGTCAACCCTCCATCATGAGACCGGTAAGCGGTGGACTTCAAGCTCTACCTTTCGATGATAGGTTTGCTTCTCTACCTTTGTGCTTCTCGTCCGGACATCATGTTAAGTGTAGGTATGCACATACCACTCTTTAGCTATATGTCTAGATGAAAAGCACGCATGAACATAGGGGGAGTGCGGTTTAAACTTATTGAGCTATCTCTCCCCCCATAATGCATAAAGAAATCCAAAACATACTCTACTTGTCAAATAAGTGACTAATGACCTTCATGTTGAGTCTTAGTAGTGAGTCCTAGATATATCTATGCGACGTCACACTATTGTACTCTTACACGGTGGCTTCGGCCACCAACCTCCTCTGTGAGGAGTTTTTGGTTCTCTTTTGGTTCTTTTTGTTTTCTTTGATCCTCTTTTGGTTTCTTTCCTTTTTTGCATTTGGTTTTTCTTTTCTCCATGTTCTTTGTGGGAGATTCAACCAAGCTTGGCTTTTCATGTTTGATTCTTGCAAGCTTGGTTGAGTAGTACCTTAACAGTTTCGACATCTAATCCTAAGCCAATACCCACCTCTTGAGCCATTTCTATCTAAAACCACAAGTCTACACCAAAATATGAGTGTTTCTGAGCTTTGGAGGCCGATACCACCGTTCCCCAGGCCGGTACTACCGCCCTGGTGCAGTGTCCTGACGACAGTCAGGAGTTTGCCCTGGAGCGGTACAACCGCCCGAGGTACCGGGCAAGTAGCGGTAAGCGGTACTACCGAATCGCCACTTTTCCCCACCCACCACAAGTCAAAGGCATCCCCAAGCTCCAAGACCTCGAGGAACCGGCCCCGATCTCCTCCTCGGGCCATCCCCGGTCAAATCTCCTCTGTGGAGAAGCTTCCCCACCCTCTCCTCCACCATGTCCTCCGGTATGGGCTCGAACCTCTCTCTCTAGGGTTTGTTGAATTCCCTAGAAGCATAGGTTATGGTTTGTTGGAATTTGTGGTGGAGAAACCTTCTTGGAAGCCTCTTCATGTACAGGGATACTAGCTAGCAACATTGTGTAAGACTATGAACCTCAATGCCATGTATCTCGACATAGATCTAGTTGTGCCGAGCTCGAGCGGTAGTACCGATGGTTCATGAGCGGTACTACCGGTTCAAGCGCTACTACCGGTCTAAGTTACAGTACTACCGCTATGACAGGTTTCAATCCTGTTACTTGTTAGTGTCATTTATCTTTAACTCCAAGGCTTGTGCACTTAACCCCTATTCCCTCCCAAACCTATGTTGTTTCACAGGTCCATCCCATAGCGGCGCGAAGAAGGGGAAGAAACTCTCATCTGGTAGTCCCCGTGACCAAGAGCAAGAAGAGCAAGAAGAGATTGTTTCGCCAAGGACCACTAAGCGCCAAAGGGCAGCAGCAGCGGCAGCTAGCAAGAGGACAACCTCGGGTCCCCAAAAGCTTATGATTGCTCTCACCAAGTCCAAGTTTATGGAAGTAAGGAGGATCAATCACTATTTGGTGCCAAGGAACCCGCGGCAATGCCCCAACAACATCTTCTACCACGCTAATCAAGAGAGGATCTACAATGAAGTCTATGGGTCAAAGGAGTTCAATTGTTGCCCCCAATACTCCATCAACATGGACAAGCTCCGCTCTAAGCCCGAATACTTTGGGGAGGCACTTGAGATATGCGAAGAGCAAGGTCTTATTCCCCTGATGACCTTCCCCCACAACTACTCCAAGGAGGTGATATTTCAATTCTATGCCACTGTGGTGTTTCTTGAAGATGAGTATGGCTTTCGCTCGTTGAAGTGGATGACCAAGGAGTTCAAGATGGAGGCCACATGGCAAGAGTTTGCTAGGGGCATTGGCTATGATCTCCCCGACAGCGACATCAACCTCTTCCGGATTCACCTTCAACCCAAGCCAATGGCCAAGAAGAAGATGGCCAACCTCTACATACCCGGGAGAATGTTCTGTGGAAGTTCCTATCATCTCCTTCCCGTCTACGACATCATGAACCGCATCTACCGCAGCACCATCAACCCCAAGAACACCAACCAAGATGAGGTGCATGGCTTTCTTGTGAACCTCCTTGTATGCACCGTGATAAGGGCTAAGCCCAAGGGTGTGCCCGATCTTCACGGATTTGGAGGGATTCGTGGGGGGAGGTGGAGGAACGCGAAGAACACGGTGGTAGGCGGGGTGGATCGAAGATACAAACGCAACGCACACACACAAACCGGTTGTTCTTCGTTGGCCCGATACACTGATACGTCTCCAATGTATCTATAATTTCTGATGTTCCATGCTTGTTTTATGACAATACCGACATGTTTTGTTCACACTTTATGTCATTATTATGCGTTTTCCGGAACTAACCTATTGACGAGATGCCGAAAGGCCAGTTGCTGTTTTCTGCTGTTTTTGGTTTCAGAAATCCTAGTAAGGAAATATTTTCGGAATCGGACGAAATCAACACCGAAAGTCTTAGAATTCCCGGAAGCTTTCGGAACACCGAAGGAGAGTCGGAGGCGGGCAGCAGGGGGCCCACACCATAAGGCGGCGCGGGTGGCCCCCTGGCCGCGCCAGCCTATGGTGTGGGGGCCCCAGTGATGGCGTGTATTTCACACGTTCGTTGGGCAACCCCAAGAGGAAGGTATGATGCGCACAGCAGCAAGTTTTCCCTCAGAAAGAAACCAAGGTTTATCGAACCAGGAGGAGCCAAGAAGCACGTTGAAGGTTGATGGCGGCGGGATGTAGTGCGGCGCAACACCAGAGATTCCGGCGCCAACGTGGAACCTGCACAACACAACCAAAGTACTTTGCCCCAACGAAACAGTGAGGTTGTCAATCTCACCGGCTTGCTGTAACAAAGGATTAACCGTATTGTGTGGAAGATGATTGTTTGCGTAAAAACAAGAGAACAGTATTGCAAGAGATTGTATTTCAAGAAAGAGAATTGGACCGGGGTCCACGGTTCACTAGAGGTGTCTCTCCCATAAGACGAACAGCATGTTGGGTGAACAAATTACAGTTGGGCAATTGACAAATAAAGAGAGCATGACCATGCACATACATATCATGATGAGTATAGTGAGATTTAATTGGGCATTACGACAAAGTACATAGACCGCCATCCAACTGCATCTATGCCTAAAAAGTCCACCTTCAGGTTATCATCCGAACCCCCTCCAGTATTAAGTTGCAAAGCAACAGACAATTGCATTAAGTATGGTGCGTAATGTAATCAACAACTACATCCTTAGACATAGCATCAATGTTTTATCCCTAACAGCACAACACAACCTTAGAACTTTCTCACATCGTCCTGTGTCAATGCAGGCATGAACCCACTATCGAGCATAAGTACTCCCTCTTGGAGTTACAAGCATCTACTTGGCCAGAGCATCTACTAGTAACGGAAAGCATGCAAGATCATAAACAACACATAAGCATAACTTTGATAATCAACATAACAAGTATTCTCTATTCATCGGATCCCAACAAACGCAACATATAGAATTACGTCTAGATGATCTTGATCATGTTAGGCAGCTCACAAGATCCGACAATGATAGCACAATGGGGAGAAGACAACCATCTAGCTACTGCTATGGACCCATAGTCCAGGGGTAGACTACTCACACATCACACCGGAGGCGACCATGGCGGCGTAGAGTCCTCCGGGAGATGATTCCCCTCTCCGGCAGGTGCCGGAGGCGATCTCCTGGATCCCCGAGATGGGATCGGCGGCGGCGGCGTCTCCGGGAAGGTTTTCCGTATCGTGGTTCTCGGATCGGGGTTTCGTCACGGAGACTTTTGATCGCCGAAAGGGCAGGTCAAGCGGCGGCCGGGGGCCCCCACACCACAGGGCCGCGCGGCCAAGGGGGCCGCGCCGCCTAGGGTGTGGCCCCTCCGTGGCCCCTCTTCGTCTCTCCTTCGGACTTCTGGAAGCTTCGTGAGAAAATAGGCCCCTGGGCTTTGATTTCGTCCAATTCCGAGAATATTTCCTTACTAGGATTTCTGAAATCAAAAACAGCAGAAAACAAAGAAGCGGCACTTCGGCATCTTGTTAATAGGTTAGTTCCAGAAAATGCACGAATATGACATAAAGTGTGCATAAAACATGTAGATAACATCAATAATGTGGCATGGAACATAAGAAATTATCGATACGTCGGAGACGTATCAGCATCCCCAAGCTTAGTTCTGCTCGTCCCGAGCAGGTAAAACGATAACACAGATAATTTCTGGAGTGACATGCCATCATAATCTTGATCATACTATTTGTAAAGCATATGTAGTGAATGCAGCGATCAAAACAATGTATATGACATGAGTAAACAAGTGAATCATAAAGCAAAGACTTTTCATGAATAGCACTTCAAGACAAGCATCAATTAAGTCTTGCATAAGAGTTAACTCATAAAGCAATAATTCAAAGTAAAGGTATTGAAGCAACACAAAAGAAGATTAAGTTTCAGCGGTTGCTTTCAACTTGTAACATGTATATCTCATGGATATTGTCAACATAGAGTAATATAATAAGTGCAATAAGCAAGTATGTATGAATCAATGCATAGTTCACACAAGTGTTTGCTTCTTGAGGTGGAGAGAAATAGGTGAACTGACTCAACATTGAAAGTAAAAGAATGGTCCTCCATAGAGGAAAAGCATCGATTGCTATATTTGTGCTAGAGCTTTGATTTTGAAAACATAAAGAAAGCATAAAAATAAAGTTTTGAGAGGTGTATGTCGTTGTCAACGAATGGTAGCGGGTACTCTAACCCCCTTGCCAGACAAACCTTCAAAGAGCGGCTCCCATTTTATTTTATTTTGGGTGGCACTCTTTCCAACCTTTCTTTCACAAACCATGGCTAACCGAATCCTCGGGTGCCTGCCAACAATCTCATACCATGAAGGAGTGCCTTTTTATTTTAGTTTTATTATGATGACACTCCTCCCAACCTTTGCTTACACAAGCCATGGCTAACCGAATCCTTCGGGTGCCGTCCAACAATCACATACCATGGAGGAGTGTCTATTTTTGTTAATTAATTTGGGACTGGGAATCCCATTGCCAGCTCTTTTTGCAAAATTATTGGATAAGCGGATGAAGCCACTAGTCCATTGGTGAAAGTTGCCCAACAAGATTGAAAGATAAACACCACATACTTCCTCATGAGCTATAAAACATTGACACAAATCAGAGGTGATAAATTTTGAATTGTTTAAAGGTAGCACTCAAGCAATTTACTTTGGAATGGCGGAAAATACCATGTAGTATAGGTAGGTATGGTGGACACAAATGGCATAGTGGTTGGCTCAAGTATTTTGGATGCATGAGAAGTATTCCCTCTCGATACAAGGTTTAGGCTAGCAAGGCTTATTTGAAACAAACACAAGGATGAACCGGTGCAGCAAAACTCACATAAAAGACATATTGAAAACATTATAAGATTCTACACCGTCTTCCTTGTTGTTCAAACTCAATACTATAAATTATCTAGACCTTAGAGAAACCAAATATGCAAACCAAATTTTAGCATGCTCTATGTATTTCTTCATTAATGGGTGCAAAGCATATGATGCAAGAGCTTAATCATGAGCACAACAATTGCCAAGTATCACATTACCCAAGACATTTATAGCAATTACTACATGTATCATTTTCCAATTCCAACCATATAACAATTTAACGAAGGAGAAACTTCGCCATGAATACTATGAGTAGAAACCAAGGACATACTTGTCCATATGCTACAGCGGAGCGTGTCTCTCTCCCATAAAGTGAATGCTAGGATCCATTTTATTCAAACAAAACAAAAAACAAACCGACGCTCCAAGAAAAAGCACATAAGATGTGATGGAATAAAAATATAGTTTCAGGGGAGGAACCTGATAATGTTGTCGATGAAGAAGGGGATGCCTTGGGCATCCCCAAGCTTAGACGCTTGAGTCTTCTTGATATATGCAGGGGTGAACCACCGGGTGCATCCCCAAGCTTAGAGCTTTCACTCTCCTTGATCATGTTGCATCATACTCCTCTCTTGATCCTTGAAAACTTCCTCCACACCAAACTCGAAACAACTCATTAGAGGGTTAGTGCACATTATAAATTGACATATTCAGAGGTGACACAATGATTCTTAACACTTCTGGACATTGCATAATGCTACTGGACATTAGTGGATCAAAGAAATTCATCCAACATAGCGAAAGAGGCAATGCGAAATAAAAGGCAGAATCTGTCAAAACAGAACAGTTCGTATTGACGAATTTTAAAATGGCACCAGACTTGCTCAAATGAAAATGCTCAAATTGAATGAAAGTTGCGTACATATCTGAGGATCATGCACGTAAATTGGCATAATTTTCTGAGTTACCTACAGGGAGGTGGACCCAGATTCGTGACAGCAAAGAAATCTGGAACTGTGCAGTAATCCAAATCTAGTACTTACTTTTCTATCAACGGCTTAACTTGGCACAACAAAACACAAAACTAAGATAAGGAGAGGTTGCTACAGTAGTAAACAACTTCCAAGACACAAAATAAAAACAAAGTACTGTAGGTAAAAACATGGGTTGTCTCCCATAAGCGCTTTTCTTTAACGCCTTTCAGCTAGGCGCAGAAAGTGTGTATCAAGTATTATCGAAAGATGGTGCATTCTCAGCGGGGTGTGGATTGTTTTCAACTATGCATATTATCTTTTCTATGTGAGTTTCAGAGGCTCCCTTTTCATTAGTCTTGGGCTTGCTATTCTCATCAAACAAATCTTCAGGAACAATCCAATCAAAATTCTTCTCTAGTGCCTCACACATTCCCAAGAGCTTGCAAGGTATTGATGTTTTAATATCCCCCTCATAATTAACTTTATTAGTGTACTTTTGTCTATCCTTTTCCATCTTCTCAAGGGTACTAGCAAAGTTGGTATAAGAACCTAGCATATTATATTTAGTGAAAACTTTTCTAGCTTCTCTCGCTATTCCCCCAAATTCTTTAAGAAGGGTTTCTAATACAAAATCTTTCTTTTCTCCTTCTTCCATATCACTGAGTGTAAGAAACATATGTTGAATCACAGGATTAAGATTAACAAATCTAGCTTCTAATGCGTGTACTAAAGAAGCAACAGCAATTTCATAAGTGGGGGCAAGTTCTACCAAGTGTCTATCTTCAAAATCTTCGACAGTACTAATATGAGTGAAAAAATCTTCTATATTGTCTTTCCCAAGGATAGATCCTCGACCTACCGGTACATCTTTAAGAACAAACTTAGGAGGAAACATGATGAAATAAGTAAAGTAAATGCAAGTAAACTAATTTTTTTGTGTTTTTGATATAGCAAACAAGATAACAAGTAAAGTAAAACTAGCAACTAATTTTTTTGTATTTTGATTTAGTGCAGCAAACAAAGTAGTAAATAAAACTAAGCAAGACAAAAACAAAGTAAAGAGATTGAGAAGTGGAGACTCCCCTTGCAGCGTGTCTTGATCTCCCCGGCAACGGCGCCAGAAAATATGCTTGATGGCGTGTATTTCACACGTTCGTTGGGCAACCCCAAGAGGAAGGTATGATGCGCACAGCAGCAAGTTTTCCCTCAGAAAGAAACCAAGGTTTATCGAACCAGGAGGAGCCAAGAAGCACGTTGAAGGTTGATGGCGGCGGGATGTAGTGCGGTGCAACACCAGAGATTCCGGCGCCAACGTGGAACCTGCACAACACAACCAAAGTACTTTGCCCCAACGAAACAGTGAGGTTGTCAATCTCACCGGCTTGCTGTAACAAAGGATTAAGCGTATTGTGTGGAAGATGATTGTTTGCAGAAAAAAGTAGAACAGTATTGCAGTAGATTGTATTTCAGTAAAGAGAATTGGACCGGGGTCCACAGTTCACTAGAGGTGTCTCTCCCATAAGACGAACAGCATGTTGGGTGAACAAATTACAGTTGGGCAATTGACAAATAAAGAGAGCATGACCATGCACATACATATCATGATGAGTATAGTGAGATTTAATTGGGCATTACGACAAAGTACATAGACCGCCATCCAACTGCATCTATGCCTAAAAAGTCCACCTTCGGGTTATCATCCGAACCCTCCGGTATTAAGTTGCAAAGCAACAGACAATTGCATTAAGTATGGTGCGTAATGTAATCAACAACTACATCCTTAGACATAGCATCAATGATTTATCCCTAGTGGCAACAGCAAAACACAACCTTAGAACATTCTGTCAACCGTCCCGGTGTCAATGCAGGCATGAACCCTCTATCGAGCCTACGTACTCCGTCTGGGAGTTACAAGCATCTACTTGGCCGAGCATCTACTAGTAACGGAAAGCATGCAAGATCATAAACAACACATAAGCATAACTTTGATAATCAACATAACAAGTATTCTCTATTCATCGGATCCCAACAAACGCAACATATAGAATTACAGATAGATGATCTTGATCATGTTAGGCAGCTCACAAGATCCGACAATGATAGCACAATGGGGAGAAGACAACCATCTAGCTACCGCTATGGACCCATAGTCCAGGGGTAGACTACTCACACATCACACCGGAGGCGACCATGGCGGCGTAGAGTCCTCCGGGAGATGATTCCCCTCTCCGGCAGGGTGCCGGAGGCGATCTCCTGGATCCCCCGAGATGGGATCGGCGGCGGCGGCGTCTCCGGGAAGGTTTTCCGTATCGTGGTTCTCGGTGCGGGGTTTTCGTCACGGAGACTTTTATAGGCGAAAGGGCAGGTCAAGAGGCGGCACGGGGCCCCACACCACAGGGCCGCGCGGCCCAGGGGGGGGCCGCGCCCCCCGAGGGGGTGGCCCCACCGGGGCCCCCCTTCGTCTCGCCGTCGGACGTCGGGAAGCTTCGTGAGAAAATAGGCCCCTGGGCTTTGATTTCGTCCAATTCCGAGAATATTTCCTTACTAGGATTTCTGAAACCAAAAACAGCAGAAAACAGCAACTGGCACTTCGGCATCTTGTTAATAGGTTAGTTCCAGAAAATGCACGAATATGACATAAAGTGTGCATAAAACATGTAGATAACATCAATAATGTGGCATGGAACATAAGAAATTATCGATACGTCGGAGACGTATCACCCAGCCGCCTCCTTGCGTCGCCTCTCCGCCTATATATTCGTCCCTGACCTAAAAACATCGGGCAGTTCGACGGAAACAGAGAAAACCATCCAGAGCCGCCGCCATCGCGAAAGTCCAATTCGGGGGACAGAAGTCGCTGTTCCGGAACCCTGCCGGGACAGGGAATTGCCCCCGGAGTCATCTCCACCGCCGTCTCCACCGCCATCTTCACCGCCATCGCTGTCTCCATGATGAGGAGGGAGTAATTCACCCCCGAGGCTGAGGGCTCCGCTGTAGCTATGTGGTTAATCTCTCTCCCATGAACCTCAATACAATAATCTCATGAGCTGCTTTACATGATTGAGATTCATATGAGTTTTGTATCACAATTCATCTATGTGCTACTCTAGTGATGTTATTAAAGTAGTCTATTCCTCCTCCATGATGTAATGTTGGCAGTGTGTGCATCATGAAGTGCTTGGTTTATGCTATGATTGTGATCTCTTGTAGATTATGAAGTTAACTATTACTATGATGGTATTGATGCGATCTATTCCTCCTTTCATAGTGTCAAGGTTACGGTGTGCATGCTATGTTAGTACTTGGTTTAGTTGTGTTGATCTATCTTACACTCTAAGGTTATTTAAATATGAACATTGAATTGTGGAGCTTGTTAACTCCGGCATTGAGGGTTCGTGTAATCCTACGCAGTGGTGTTCATCATCCAACAAGAGGGTGTAGAGTATGCATTTATCTATTCTGTTATGTGATCAATGTTGAGAGTGTCCACTAGTGAAAGTAGGATCCCTAGGCCTTGTTCCTAAATACTGCTATCGCTGCTTGTTTACTGTTTTACTGCGTTTCTACTGTCTGCCATATTACCTCATTCAACTATACACCAATCCTGGACAGCAAAGCGCTTTTCTGGTGTTGTTGCTACTGCTCATATATATTCATACCACCTGTATTTCACTATCTCTTCGCCGAACTAGTGCACCTATTAGGTGTGTTGGGGACACAAGAGACTTCTTGCTTTGTGGTTGCAGGGTTGCTTGAGAGGGATATCTTTGACCTCTTCCTCCCTGAGATCGATAAACCTTGGGTGATCCACTTAAGGGAAATTTGCTGCTGTTCTACAAACCTCTGCTCTTGGAGGCCCAACACTGTCTACAAGAATAGAAGCTCCCGTAGACATCAAGCTATTTTCTGGCGCCGTTGCCGGGGAGGTAAGGTAAAAGGTATTCACATCCTCCGACTACTAAGCTATTTCCTAGCACTATTGCCGGTGTGTGAGTGCTCGAAGCTATTTCCTTTAGATCCTGCAATTGCATCTTTTTGTTTCTTGTTTACACTAGTTAGGCACAATGGAAAACAACAAAAAAATTGGTGAGCTTTTTAATCTTTTTCCTGATTTAGAATTGTTTGATGCGAAAATTAAAAAACCTATGGAACCTTATTTGCATGCTAGTAGCGATGTTATTAGTATGAATGCAATTACTGCTAATGCTATGGAGAAGTCTAAGCTTGGGGAAGCTAGTTTTTGTGATCTTTTTAGCTTCCCATCTTTAGGGGAGAAAATTTGCTCTGATAATACTTTATCTCCCATATGCAATAACTCTAATGATGCTTGTGATATTTTAAATGCACCTACTGAAAGTATTCCGTATAAAATACCTATGAAAATTATTGAACGTGTTATGGATAACCACTATAAAGGGGATGGAACTGTCCACCCTAGAGATCATTTACTGTTTTTGCATGAATTATGCGGGTTATTCAAGTGTGCAGGTATCTCTATGGATGAAGTGAGGAAGAAGCTATTCTCTCTGCTTTGTCCTGCAGTAAAGCGGCGCATTGGTATAAATTGTTGGAGAATAGTCATTCTCTTGGTTGGGAGGAAATTGCATCTCTCTTTTATTCTAAATTTTATCCTCCTCATGAAGTGCATATTGATAGGAATTATATTTATAACTTTTATCCTCGTGATGGAGAGAGTATTCCTCAAGCGTGGGGGAGATTGAAATCACTAATGCTCAAATGTCCCATTCATGAGCTCCCCCGTAATGTTATTATTAACAATTTTTATGCGAGGCTTTCAGGACAACACAAGGACTATCTGGACGCATGTTCGGAGGGATCTTTCACAAGCAAGGAGGTTGAAGCTAGGTGGGATCTTCTTGATCGGATTGAGGAGAACGCTGAAGGATGGGAGAATGACAAAGGTAAAGAGTCAGGTATAAATTATGATTATGAATGCATTGAAGCTTTTATGGATACCGATAAATTTCGAAATATGAGTGCTACTTATGGTCTTGACTCTCAAGTTGTTGCAAATCTTTATAAAGCCTTTGCTTCTCATTTTGAATTACCTAAAAAGAATTTCGATAAATATCATGAACCTTTTAAAGAGGCTTGCATGAAGAATGAAATTGTTGTTAATTATTGCAATAAGCATGCTCAAACTCCTAAGAATGCTATTTCCTATAAGCATGTTAATTTTTGTGGAATACATAGACCTTGTGGAATTAATCAAATCAAAGATGAATATTGTATCCATCATGCTAATGAAAAAACTAGAAAGTGGTTTAGGGCTCTAGATGATCTTGGTAAAAAAGTTTGTGCCCTCTATCCTTTTATTTGTGAAGTTTGCCATGAAGTGGGTCATTTTAATTTTCAATGCTCCTCCAATGATAATTTGAACCCAATGAGTGCTACAAATTTGTATTGTGATGATGAAATTACTCCTAATCAGCATGATGAACTTACTTTATTTTTGGGGTGTGAAGAACTGTCGAGAAAAATCTCTTTGTTACATATGAGTGATCTTGATATTGATGATGTCCTGCATGGGTGTTTTTCTTATTGCATTGATAATAGCCATACAAATACTTACATACAAAATATTTTAGAAGATGACACCTTGCCAAAATATGATAGGACCGCTGTGTGTTTTCAACTAATTAATGAAAAGGAGGGATCCTCCCAAGTTTCTTCTATTGTTTCTGAAAGTAAATCAGGTTATGCGGACAAGCCACCCTTCAAGCCTCTTCCTCCTAAAGAAGGGAACGAGGAGAAGGAAGAGAAGAAGAAGAAGAAGAAGAAGGGAACGAAGAAGAAGAAGAAGAAGAAGAAGAAGGAGAATAAAAAGAAAGAGGTAACGACGTATCCCCACGTGAATGAGATAACGCTAGGTAACCGTAAGTATGTTGCTCCTAATGATTATTGTGATAATGAATCTGAATACGATGATCTTCCTATGCCCTTTACATACATTAGCAATCATGATTTGAATGAGCACACTACTTTTGATATTGCAAATCTCTGGGAAACTAATTCTGAAAATGATGATGATAATAATTGCCATAGTGTCAGTACTATCCATGCTTCCTCCCATAATGATATAGAAAGCTCTAAGCTTGGGGAAGAGGTGTTTGCAAATCCTTTAGCTACTGGTCATTATGTTCTTGATACATCTCCTTCTAATAACAATAATGGTGTGGACACAGATAAACCGATTGTGAAAGATAACTATTCTATTTCTTATGATGACACTGTGCCTCCGATCTCTAAAGATTATTATAAAGAATGCTATGATATAGGTTCTAACTACCCTTATGAAACTTGTCATAGTCATGATTGGGTTACCAAAAACAATTCCCTTAATATGCAACTTGTTTACCATGTTCAAATTCTTGATAATAATCCTGCTCCAATTACTATTAATGAAAAGAACTCTCCTTATGCCAAAATTAATGATACTTCTATGCATATGAACCATGATAAGAATGTTTTAAGTGATGGGTATATTGTGGATTTCATCAATGATGCTACTGAAAGTTATTATGAGAGAGGGAAATATGGTTATATGCATCTTACTAATATTAAGTTTCCCCTCTTTATGTTGAGAATCTTGAAGTTACTCGTGTTTTATCCTCTTATGCTTGTCACTTTGTTCTTCATGAATTCATTTGTGTACAAGATTCCTCTGCATAGGAAGCATGTTAGGCTTAAATGTGTTTTGAATTTGCCTCTTGAAGCTCTCTTTTGCTTCAAATACTATTTCTTACGAGTGCATCACCAAAACTGCTGAGCCCATCTTAATGGCCATAAAGAAAGAACTTCTTGGGAGATAACCCATGTATTATTTTGCTACAGTACTTTGTTTTATATTTGTGTCTTGGAAGTTGGTTACTACTGTAGCAACCTCTCCTTATCTTAGTTTTGTGTTTTGTTGTGCCAAGTAAAGTCGTTGATAGAAAAGTTCATACTAGATTTGGATTACTGCGCAGAAACAGATTTCTTTGCTGTCACGAATCTGGGCTAAATTCTCTGTAGGTAACTCAGAAAATTAAGCCAATTTACGTGAGTGATCCTCAGATATGTACGCAACTTTCATTCAATTTGAGCATTTTCATTTGAGCAAGTCTGGTGCCCCAATAAAATTCGTCAATACGAACTGTTCTGTTTTTGACAGATTCTGCCTTTTATTTCGCATTGCCAGTTTTGTTATGTTCGATAGATATTTCGATTCCATTGACTTTCAGTAGCTTTGTGCAATGTCCAGAAGTGTTAAGAATGATTATGTCACCTCTGAACATGTATATTTTGATTGTGCACTAACCCTCTAATGAGTTTGTTTCGAGTTTGGTGTGAAGGAAGTTTTCAAGGGTCAAGAGAGGAGGATGATATACTACGATCAAGAAGAGTGAAAAGTCTAAGCTTGGGGATGCCCCGGTGGTTCACCCCTGCATATTTCAAGAAGACTCAAGCGTCTAAGCTTGGGGATACCCAAGGCATCCCCTTCTTCATCGACAAATTATCAGGTTCCTTCTCTTGAAACTATATTTTTATTAGGTCACATCTTATGTACTTTACTTGGAGCGTCTGTGTGCTTTTGTTTTTGTTTTTGTTTGAATAAATGCTTGTGTGGGAGAGAGACACGCTCCGCTGGTTCGTATGAACACATGTGTTCTTAGCTTTTAATTTTCATGGCGAAGGTTGAAACTGCTTCGTTAATTATTATATGGTTGGAAACGGAAAATGCTACATGTAGTAATTGGTATGATGTCTTGAATAACTTGATATTTGGCAATTGTTGTGCTCTTGTTTAAGCTCTTGCATCATATACTTTGCACCTATTAGTGAAGAAATACATAGAGCTTGTTAAAATTTGGTTTGCATGAGTGATTTCTCTAGAGTCTAGATATTTTCTAGTGTGGTGTTTGAACAACAAGGAAGACGATGTATAGTCTTATAATGCTTGTAATATGTCTTTTATGTGAGTTTTGCTGCACCGGTTCATCCTTGTGTTTGTTTCAAATAACCTTGCTAGCATAAACCTTGTATCGAGAGGGAATACTTCTCATGCATCCAAATCCTTGAGCCAAACAACACTATGTCATTTGTGTCCACCATACCTACCTACTACATGGTATTTCCTGCCATTCCAAAGTAAATTGCTTGAGTGCTACCTTTAAACAATTCAAAATTTATCACCTCTGATTTGTGTCAATGTTTTATAGCTCATGAGGAAGTATGTGGTGTTTATCTTTCAATCTTGTTGGGCAACTTTCACCAATGGACTAGTGGCTTCATCCGCTTATCCAATAATTTTGCAAAAAGAGCTGGCAATGGGATTCCCAGTCCCAAATTAATTAACAAAAATAGACACTCCTCCATGGTATGTGATTGTTGGATGGCACCCGAAGGATTCGGTTAGCCATGACTTGTGTAAGCAAAGGTTGGGAGGAGTGTCATCATAATAAAACTAAAATAAAAAGGCACTCCTTCATGGTATGAGATTGTTGGCAGGCACCCGAGGATTCGGTTAGCCATAGTTTGTGAAAGAAAGGTTGGAAGGAGTGCCACCCAAAAATAAAATGGGAGCCGCTCTTTGAAGGTTTGTCTGGCAAGGGGGTTAGAGTACCCGCTACCATTCGTTGACAACAACATACACCTCTCAAAACTTTATTTTTATGCTCTCTTTATGTTTTCAAAATAAAAGCTCTAGCACAAATATAGCAATCGATGCTTTCCTCTTTGAAGGACCATTCTTTTACTTTTATTGTTGAGTCAGTTCACCTATCTCTCTCTACCTCAAGAAGCAAACATTTGTGTGAACTGTGCATTGATTCTTACATACTTGTTTATTGCATTTGTTATATTGCTTTGCATTGACAACTATCCATGAGATATACATGTTACAAGTTGAAAGCAACCGCTGAAACTTAATCTTCCATTGTGTTGCTTCAATGTCTCTACTATGAATTTATTGCTTTATGAGTTAACCCTTATGCAAGACTTATTGATGCTTGTCTTGAAAGTACTATTCATGAAAAGTCTTTGCTATATGATTCAATTGTTTACTCATTACATTAACAGTCCTTTGAATCACTGCATTCATCTCATATGCTTTACAATAGTATGATTAAGATTATGTTGGTAGCATGTCACCTCAGAAATTATCTTTTATCGTTTACCTACTCGAGGACGAGTAGGAACTAAGCTTGGGGATGCTGATACGTCTCCAACGTATCTATAATTTCTGATGTTCCATGCTTGTTTTATGACAATACCGACATGTTTTGTTCACACTTTATGTCATTATTATGCGTTTTCCGGAACTAACCTATTGACGAGATGCCGAAAGGCCGATTCTTTGTTTTCTGCTGTTTTTGGTTTCAGAAATCCTAGTAAGGAAATATTTTCGGAATCGGACGAAATCAACACCGAAAGTCTTAGAATTCCCGGAAGCTTCTGGAACACCGAAGGAGAGTCGGAGGCGGGCAGCAGGGGGCCCACACCATAAGGCGGCGTGGGTGGCCCCCTGGCCGCGCCAGCCTATGGTGTGGGGGCCCCAGCCGCCTCCTTGCGCCGCCTCTCCGCCTATATATTCGTCCCTGACCTAAAAACATCGGGCAGTTTGACGGAAACAGAGAAAACCATCCAGAGCCGCCGCCATCGCGAAAGTCCAATTCGGGGGATAGAAGTCGCTGTTTCGGCACCCTGCCGGGACGGGGAATTGCCCCCGGAGTCATCTCCACCGCCGTCTCCACCGCCATCTTCACCGCCATCGCTGTCTCCATGATGAGGAGGGAGTAATTCACCCCCGAGGCTGAGGGCTCCGCTGTAGCTATGTGGTTAATCTCTCTCCCATGTACCTCAATACAATAATCTCATGAGCTGCTTTACATGAATGAGATTCATATGAGTTTTGTATCACAATTCATCTATGTGCTACTCTAGTGATGTTATTAAAGTAGTCTATTCCTCCTCCATGATGTAATGTTGGCAGTGTGTGCATCATGAAGTACTTGGTTTATGCTATGATTGTGATCTCTTGTAGATTATGAAGTTAACTATTACTATGATGGTATTGATGCGATCTATTCCTCCTTTCATAGTGTGAAGGTTACGGTGTGCATGCTATGTTAGTACTTGGTTTAGTTGTGTTGATCTATCTTACACTCTAAGGTTATTTAAATATGAACATTGAATTGTGGAGCTTGTTAACTCCGGCATTGAGGGTTCGTGTAATCCTACGCAGTGGTGTTCATCATCCAACAAGAGGGTGTAGAGTATGCATTTATCTATTCTGTTATGTGATCAATGTTGAGAGTGTCCACTAGTGAAAGTAGGATCCCTAGGCCTTGTTCCTAAATACTGCTATCGCTGCTTGTTTACTGTTTTACTGCGTTTCTACTGTCTGCCATATTACCTCATTCAACTATACACCAATCCTGGACAGCAACGCGCTTTTCTGGTGTTGTTGCTAGTGCTCATATATATTCATACCACCTGTATTTCACTATCTCTTCGCCGAACTAGTGCACCTATTAGGTGGGTTGGGGACACAAGAGACTTCTTGCTTTGTGGTTGCAGGGTTGCTTGAGAGGGATATCTTTGACCTCTTCCTCCCTGAGATCGATAAACCTTGGGTGATCCACTTAAGGGAAATTTGTTGCTGTTCTACAAACCTCTGCTCTTGGAGGCCCAACACTGTCTACAAGAATAGAAGCTCCCGTAGACATCATACACCAACCCAATAGAATTGCGAGGTAAAAGACTCACGAGGAGTAGAAGCCCTCACAAAAGATTGGCAATAGAAATCGATAGAGTTCCAAAGAGGAAAAGAGCGCAAAGATAGAATTGCAAATAGCAAAAGATCCAAACACTAGAATTCCTAGAATGGAAGAGACCGAATTCCTAGAAGAGTTGATAACTTCGTAGATGGGTAGATCTAGAAGGGTTCCCACAAGGGTCAAGAGCAAAGCTCAGGTTTAATTTCACATCAAGTCTAATCTCAGATCTGGACCAAAGGCGAAGGGATAAGTTACACGCTGAAAAGTGCTGTTGTGCTGAAGTTCGATGGGGCGGAAGTTCCGGTCAGGGGCGGAAGTTCCGGTCTTGCGGGCCGGAAGTTCCGGCCGGGCCGGAAGTTCCGGCCAAGTTCCGGCCAAGTTCCGAAAGTCATCCATTTCCTCGCAGTAACATCCAGTGTTGTTTTCGCGTAATTTCGGAACTTGGGCGGAACTTGGGCGGAAGTTCCGGTGGGGCGGAAGTTCCGGTCCGATGCTTTTTCCTGGGCGCTGGAGAGCATCTTGGGGGCATCTTGGAGGAATCTGGCCGGAAGTTCCGGTCCTGGGGGGCGGAAGTTCCGGCCTGGGCGCTGTAGCTCCATCTTCATCGTTTCCAGCGCTCTCTCCAATGGCTTGGTCTCCATGGCTTGCGTCTTGGTCGATGTACCTGATTGAACATAGGGTATTTGCATGAAGTAGCACGCCATCCAAAGGGGTGTCAAAGGCATATGTAGAGAGGAGCGAATTCACCTCTTGGTGTAGAGCTTTGGCACGAGCTCGTGTCATTGGACCACGAGGAGGGCTTGTCGGTCTTGATGTAGTGTCGACCTTTGGTGGGGCTACATCATCTCCCCCCCCCCCCTTGGGAAAGAGTCGTCCTCGACTCTATGTTTTCTTCATCGCCATGATAGGGTGAGAGGTCGGACACATTGAATGTGTTGCTCACCAAGTACTTGGATGTTGGTATGTCGACGACATAGGCATTGTTGTTGATGCGCTTGAGGACCTTGAAGGGCCCATCGCCTCGGGGCTTGAGCTTGGAGTTTCTTTCTTGAGGAAAGCGGTCCTTGCGAAGGTGTATCCACACTAGGTCTCCTTCATTGAAGATTCTTGCCTTTTTCTTCATGTTTAGTCTAGTGGCTTGACGAAGAACTTGTTGCTCGATCGTTGCCCTTGTGTCTTCATGGAGTTTCTTCATGTATTGGGCGCGCTTGTCGATGTCCATGTTCACTTGCTCATGTAGCGGAAGAGGAAGGAGGTCAATCGCCGTAGGTGGTTCAAACCCGTAGACGACCATGAAGGGGCTTCTCATTGTTGTAGAGTGCTTGGCGCGGTTGTAGGCGAACTCCGCATGTGGGATGCAATCTTCCCATGCTTTCAAATTCTTCTTGACAAGGACTCGTAGTAGTGTGGAGAGGCTTCGGTTCACGACTTCGGTTTGCCCATCGGTTTGGGGGTGTGAGGATGATGAGAACAAAAGCTTGACGTTGAACTTGGCCATGAGTGTCTTCCAAAGATAACTCATGAACTTGACATCTCGGTCGGAGACAATGCTTCTTGGTACGCCGTGGAGTCTCACAATTTCCCTAAAAAACAAGGAGGCAATATGTGAAGCATCATCCGTTCGGGAGCATGGTATAAAATGACCCATTTTTGAGAATCTATCAACTACCACAAAGATTGAATCATGACCATATTTAGTTCGAGGTAGTCCTAGTACAAAGTCCATGCTTATATCGGACCAAGGAGCATAAGGAATAGGCAACGGTGTGTAAAGACCATAAGAGTTGGATGTGGACTTAGCTTGTAAGCATGTCGTGCAACGGTTGCATAGGCGCTCCACATCGCGCTTCATTCTTGGCCAATAGTAATGGGTAGATAGCATGGAGAGCGTCTTGTCTTGCCCAAAGTGACCCATGAGACCACCACCATGCGATTCTTGTAAGAGCAAAAGGCGAAGCGAAGACATGGGAATACAAAGTTTGTTGCCCTTGAACAAGAATCCTTGGTGCAAATAGAAATCATCGATGCCCTTATCACTAGAACACTTGGCAAAGATTGGGCCAAAGAAAATATCGGAAGCATATTGGTCTTTGATTTCATCAAGACCCAAAACATGGAAATCCAAACGAGTGAGTAAAAGGGTGAGCTTGCGGGAAAGGGCATCCGCAACAACATTGTCCTTGCCCTTCTTGTATTTGATTATATATGGAAAGGACTCAATGAACTCAACCCATTTTGCATGTATTTTGTTCAAATTGTGTTGACTTTTCAAATACTTCAAAGATTCATGGTCGGAGTGGATCACAAACTCTTTTGGCCAAAGGTAATGTTGCCAAACTTCAAGAACACGAACCAAAGCATAAAGTTCCTTGTCATATATAGGATAGTTGAGGCGTGCGCCATCCAACTTCTCACTATAATATGCCACGGGTTTTCCATCTTGCATAAGGACTCCACCAATACCAAGCCCACTCGCATCACATTCAATCTCAAAACTTTTGGCAAAGTTTGGAAGAACAAGAAGAGGAGCTTCGGTAAGGCGTTTCTTTAACTCATCAAAAGCATTTTGTTGGGCCTTGCCCCAAACAAACGGAACATTCTTTTTAGTAAGCTCATTTAAAGGGCAAGCAATGGTGCTAAAATCTTTCACAAATCGTCTATAGAAACCGGCAAGTCCATGAAAACTTCGAACTTGACCAACGTTTGTAGGAGTGGGCCAATTGTGGATGGCCTCAACTTTTGAAGAATCAACCTCAATCCCATTGGCGGAAACCACGAAACCAAGAAAAACCAACTTGCTTTGTGCAAAGGTGCACTTGGGAAGATTTGCAAAAAGCTTTTCACGGCGCAAGATGCATAAGACTTCTCTCACATGTTGCACATGGTCCTTGAGATCTTTGCTATAAATGAGAATATCATCGAAGTAGACAACCACACTCTTGCCAATGAGAGGTCGCAAGATGTGATTCATGAGGCGCATGAAAGTAGATGGAGCATTTGAAAGACCAAATGGCATGACAAGCCATTCATAGAGACCAAGTTTGGTCTTGAATGCCGTCTTCCATTCATCACCAATTGCCATGCGGATTTGGTGGTAGCCACTACGCAAATCTATCTTAGAGAAAATCGTGGCGCCACTCAACTCATCAAGCATGTCATCTAAACGCGGAATGGGATGGCGGTAGCGAACGGTAATGGCATTGATGGGGCGACAATCCATACACATTCGTTGCGACTCATCCGGTTTAGGCACTAGAATCACATGAACCGCACAAGGGCTTAAGCTTTCACGGACATACCCTTTTTCGAGGAGATCTTAAATTTGGCGTTGAATCTCCTTTGTATCTTCGGGGTTGGTGCGGTAGGCGACGCGGTTTGGTAGAGGAGCGCCGGGTATGAGGTCGATGCGGTGCTCGATGCCTCTAAGCGGTGGAAGTCCATGAGGAAGCTCGTCGGGGAATACATCTTGGAACTCCTTCAAAAGAGACAACAAAGACGAAGGAAGTGTTGTTAAGTTGTTAGTCTCCGAGGGTGGCCCTTTGCAAATGAGCACATAGTGCAATTTGGTGGATGGGTTGTGGTGCACTCCTCTCATCTCACTCTTGGTAGCTATGAGGACACTCTTCATCTCACTCACATATGGCTTGTGGCGCTCACTTTCTTTTTGGTGGGTCACTCTCTCACCGCTCATCTCACTAGTGATGGTAGCTTCCTTAGCCCTCGCTAAAGCCTTTGCATTGTCCGCAATTGCTTGGCTAGGAGTCATTGGGTGTAGGATGAATGTCTTGTCGCCGACCTTGAAGCTATAGGCATTTGTGTAGCCATCATGGTTTGCTCTTTTGTCATATTGCCAAGGGCGACCAAGTAGCATGTGGCACACCGTCATGGGCACGACATCACAATCAACGGTGTCTTCATAGGCGCCAATCTTGAAGGATATTGTGACGGTGTGTTGTATCTTCACATTTCCATTGTCACTTAACCATTGCACATGGTAGGGATGGGTGTGTTTCCGGAGCGGAAGGTTGAGCTTGGAACATAGTTCGGTGCTTGCAAGATTGTGGCAACTCCCTCCATCGATGATAACCTTTATCGACTTGCCATTGATTTCGGCTCTTGTTTGGAAGATATTGCATCTTTGGTCTTCATTGGGGAGTGCATGGGTTGTCAACACTTTGGTCACCACAAGTGATGGGCTTGCATCATGCACACATAGGACTTGCTCTTGGTCTTCCAAGTCATCATCTTCATGATTGGTTGCGGCTTGTACCAAGGCTTCATATTCACCTTCACTTAAGTACTCCACATCTCCATCATCTTGAGTTATCATAACTCTTGTGTTCTTGCATTCAAAGGATTTATGTCCTTGAGCACCACACTTGAAGCAAGTGATGTTACTAGATCCCGTGGAAGCTTTGGAGGACATAGTTGATTGGTCCGGCTTGAAGCTTGTAGTCTTGATGACACTTCTTGTTTGCTTGGGAGGATCCTTGGAAGCAATAGCACTTGTATTTTTGATGCTTGAGGATGCGTTTGTCGCATTTCTTGCGGCGAAGAAGGACTTTGTTTTCGCACTTGCTAGGTCTTCTCGCACTTGGCGCTCGGCCCTTGTAGCTTGATGAAGCAACTCAACCATGTTGGTGTAAGGCAAGAACTCCACTATCCTCTTGACGGGAACGTTCAATCCATTCAAGAATCTTGCCATAGTTTGCTCTTCTCGCTCATCCACATTGGCACTCATCATGGTCATGTGCATCTCCTTGTAGTACTCCTCAACGGACTTGAAGCTTTGCTTGAGTTGAGTAAGCTTGTTGAAGAGGTCACGCTTGTGGTGGGTGGGCACAAAGCATTTGTGCATGACTTCTTGCATCTCTTCCCATGTGTCAATGGGCTCTAAGTCTTCCTTGTCACGCTTCTTGTTCACTTCTTCCCACCAAACATTTGCATATCCTTCAAACTCAAGCGATGCCATGGCAACTTTCTTTGCTTCGGAGAAGTTGTGGATGCGGAAAATCTTGTCAACCTTGAGGACCCAAGACAAGTATGCATCGGGGTCTTCCTCTCCTTGGAACTTGGGCATGGTGAATTTTAGCTTCCCAAAGATTTCTTCCTCATTACGGTCATTGCGGCGAGGCATTGGTCTTTCATCCTCTTGATCCTCATTATGGTTGTGAGGTTGTTGATGAAGATCCTCATCATCATTGCGGCGGTTTGGAGGGGGAGGACGCCTTCCAAGTGGTGGCCGAGGGTGTTGCCTTACACTAGCTTCACTTGGTGCGTCGTCTTCATTGTGGTGCCTTGCTTCATCTTGATGTGCATGAGGTTGTTGACGAGCTCGATGATTGAAAGGATTGTGTCTTCTATTGTCCATATTGTTCCTTCTTGCGCCATCATCTTGAGGAGCATCAATATTGATGATTTGGCGTTCTTGGTTCACTTGAGATGGGCGAGGTTGCCCTTGTTGTTGATGTTCCTCTTGTTCACATCGACGACGTTCTTGCTCACGTGCATGAAGGAGATCTTGATCATGACGAAGACGGTGTTGTTCCTCTTGGAATTGGGCTTCCCGATTTGCTTGTTGGAGCCTTTCTTGTTCAAGTTGAGCTCTTGATTGCTCCATCTCTTGAGCTTGTCGTTGAAGTACTTGAGCATCCACATTATGGTTGTGTGGGTCTTCATTAGAGGCATGATGAGATGGCGACGGAGTTCGATGCCTTGAACTATGAGAGCGCGAAGACCTTGAGTGTTGGCTTCGATTGTTGGCGATGTTGGCAATAGCTTGTTCAAGGCGTGCCAACCTTTATTCTTGTCTTCTCATGCTTGCCATGTTTTGTTGACCTTGAGTAGCGAGTGTGGCCCTCATATCATGGGCTTGAGCATCAAGCTTGTCATGGAGGTCTTGCACTTGGACATTGAGGTCCCTTCTTTGCACTTGAGCTCGTTCTTCATAGCGTATGGCGGTCTCATCTATCCTTGTCGTGAGATCATGTATGCTCTTGTTGACGGCTTGAGTAGATATCCAATGTTGGTGCCGCGTCATTGGTAGTTGGTTCCCCTCTCCACTAGACATGGTTACAAACTAAAACAAGAACTATGTTGTGGGGGTTAGAGGAAAACTCACAAGTAAGTCAAAGACTCACAACAAAATTGGAAAGGTGTGTCAAGGTGAGGAACAACCAGTTACACACACAAAAACACACGCAAAAGGCTAAGAACTCTATATGGTGTTAGGTATGGATGTGGAAAGCCAAATGGAAGAACCAAACGAAAAGTCTATTGTCAAAAGTGGGTAAGATCCAAAAGTCACAAGTCAAAAGCGGTGATCACAAAAGGCATACACAAGGTGGAACACACGCGTGGGACAAAATGGGGTTAGCGCGACGGAAAATGAGCACGAACAAAAATGGTCCTAACGAAGACTACTAGCTCGGTGTCACGCTAACGCAAGAGAGACCGTGGCTTGGTTGCAAAATTGAGAAGCAACAAGATTTGCGCAAGACGCCTCTCTTCTCTTTTCTCTCTTTTGCTTAAAAGCTTTGGACTCTTTTGTGTATAGGTGTCACTCACACACTTTTTTTTTCTTTTTGTATTTTTCTTTCTTTTTCTCACTATGCAATGATACTACTATCTATGTAAGTATGTCACACTTCTTTTGTTTATCTTTTCACACGAGCTTGCTTCGTAGCTTTGCTCAACACACGCACACCCTCACGGTCGGGACGCTTGCGCAATGCTTCGCAACACTAGAAAGCCACTCTCGATAGGAAAGGTACACAAAAGAGGCTAAGGCTACAAGTTAGAGGCAAGTTATACCACTTGATGATGGTGGCCGACGAACTTGAACTTGCTATGGTGGAGGTGTCAAATGAACCGCTTGGATCCTCGGGGTGCCGTCGTCGTTGTCGATGTTGCGGAAGCTTTGTGGTAGCTGAAATGGCACACAAACCGAAGTCCAAACACAAGGGGTTAGTGCCAAAACGAAAAACGAAGGATGCTGTGAAAATTTCGGCCAGGCGGAACTTCCGGTCCTGAGGGGCGGAACTTCCGGTCCCGGGCGGAACTTCCGGTCCTGCCGGGCGGAACTTTCGGTCGCAATCAGATCTGCGGGTTGTTCTTCGATTTGGGCGGAAATCCGGGCCAAAAATCTTCGAATTCGCGGAAAATTTGGCACTAGAAGCTGTGGGAAGGTGGGGGAATTGTAGATCAACACCAAAGACAAGTTTCTATTGGACCAAAACCACCAAAAACTCAACAAATCACGTGATCCAACCAAGGCCAATTTGGGGCTATTTTTTTTTTTGGGAAAATTTTTGGGCGAAATTGGTGGAATTGGGGGCTGTGGGGGTCAAATCCGTGTCAACCAAAGAGCTCTTGATACCATATGATAAGGGCTAAGCCCAAGGGTGTGCCCGATCTTCACGGATTTGGAGGGATTCGTGGGGGGAGGTGGAGGAACGCGAAGAACACGGTGGTAGGCGGGGTGGATCGAAGATACAAACGCAACGCACACACACAAACCGGTTGTTCTTCGTTGGCCCGATACACCAACCCAATAGAATTGCGAGGTAAAAGACTCACGAGGAGTAGAAGCCCTCACAAAAGATTGGCAATAGAAATCGATAGAGTTCCAAAGAGGAAAAGAGCGCAGAGATAGAATTGCAAATAGCAAAAGATCCAAACACTAGAATTCCTAGAATGGAAGAGACCGAATTCCTAGAAGAGTTGATAACTTCGTAGATGGGTAGATCTAGAAGGGTTCCCACAAGGGTCAAGAGCAAAGCTCAGGTTTAATTTCACATCAAGTCTAATCTCAGATCTGGACCAACCAGCCTATTTATAGGTGGGGGCGAAGGGATAAGTTACACGCTGAAAAGTGCTGTTGTGCTGAAGTTCGATGGGGCGGAAGTTCCGGCCGTCTTGGGCGGAAGTTCTGGTCAGGGGCGGAAGTTCCGGTCTTGCGGGCCGGAAGTTCCGGCCGGGCCGGAAGTTCCGGCCAAGTTCTGGCCAAGTTCCGAAAGTCGTCCATTTCCTCGCAGTAACATCCAGTGTTGTTTTCACGTAATTTCGGAACTTGGGCGGAAGTTCCGGTGGGGCGGAAGTTCCAGTCCCTCGGGGCGGAAGTTCCGGTCCGATGCTTTTTCCTGGGCGCTGGAGAGCATCTTGGGGGCATCTTGGAGGAATCTGGCCGGAAGTTCCGGTCCTGGGGGGCGGAAGTTCCGACCTGGGCGCTGTAGCTCCATCTTCATCGTTTCCAGCGCTCTCTCCAATGGCTTGGTCTCCATGGCTTGCGTCTTGGTCGATGTACCTGATTGAACATAGGGTATTTGCATGAAGTAGCACGCCATCCAAAGGGGTGTCAAAGGCATATGTAGAGAGGAGCGAATTCACCTCTTGGTGTAGAGCTTTGGCACGAGCTCGTGTCATTGGACCACGAGGAGGGCTTGTCGGTCTTGATGTAGTGTCGACCTTGGGTGGGGCTACATCACACCGATCAGATGAAGGGTCGCGATAAGCAATTGGATATCATGGACTACATATGGCATGAGATGCGTGACTGTGCCTTCCTCCGCAAGCTTCCTCAATATGCGCCCTACATCATGAGGCTCATTTTCCTCAAATGGGATCAAGCTGGCCGTGGAAATCTCCTAGAGCAATGTCGCCCCTCACTATCCATAAGGAGAAAAACCCCCTAGTCAAGAATCATGATCTTCCAAGGTTTGGAAAGAATGACCCCAAGGACCCGAAGGAGGAGGAAGCCTATAGTGATGACTCCGACTTTGTGCCCACCTCCGTCAAGTCCAAAGGCCTCTTCGTCAAGCTCACTGCTCGCCTCAAGAAGTCCTTTTGCTTCAAGGAGGACCTCCAAGACAAGATGTACCAAGCCCACCATGACAACAAGAAGATTCACCAACGCCAAAAGGCGATCATGAGGCACATGGGCCTTCCAGTCTCCGAGGGCTCCGAGGACAACATCAGACAACCCGGTGAATGGAAGTCCAAGAACATTTGGACAAGCTCCGAGGACTCCATCCCCGAGCACATTGTTCGCCCCTCTCCACCACCTCATGGCAAGGGCCAAGTTGAAGATGAAGATGAAGATGAAGAGGACGAGGAGAACGAGGATGTGGAAGAAGAAGGTGATGAGGAGGATGACAATGAGGGCGAGGAAGATGAAGACAAGGATGATGATGATGATGATGAGTGATCCCCTTGGGACGTTAGTATGCTTCTTTTCCCTTTTTGGTGTTATGATGCCAAAGGGGGAGAAGTTGATCTATTAGGACGGGAATTTGCATGGGGATGCCAAGGGCTTGGTGCTTCTTTTTGGTTTTCCGGCCTTGGCATCATGTCTTATCCCTAGTTATTCGGAACTTATTCGTATGCTTGCTACTCTATTTGTGGATCTCCCGACCACCCCGGTTTGTATTAAGACTTATTCGTGGTAGCCTATATTGGTCTTCGTTGTGTATCTCTTGATTGCTACACCATTTCTATGGAGGCACTTATTGTGAGTTTGGGTTTTCTCAAGGCAAAGGTATGACAAATCCACCCAAAGCTCTTTGCATGATCATATGTTGCCTCCATAGTGTGCATATGCTATATGAACTTGTCAAATATCCTTGTTGCATATGTGCATGGTTTCTAAAATCTAGGGGGAGTTGTTTCTCTAGGATGTGTGCATTTGTATTCAAATGCATAATCCAATTATGCACACGTCTAGGGGGAGCTCCGTGTAGCTTTTGCAAATCTAGAACTTTATCATAATATCTTATACCATTGCAAATTCTTGTGTTGTCATCAAACACCAAAAAGGGGGAGATTGAAAGAGAAAGATCTATATCCCGTGTTTTGTGTGTTTGATGACAACAGTTGAATGAATTTAATTGTGCGCAAAGATTGTCTTTGATAGATTGGAAAGTGCACGGTGCCCTCATTGAACACGTCATGAACGGAAGAGTGAAGTGTAGCTTATAGGTTTTCTGGTTTTGTGTGTGTGTGTCGCGAGGTGACATGGTTGGAGAGAAAAAGAGGAAAAAGAAAGTTTCTTCCTGACCGGTACTACCGGTACCAGGAGCGGTAGTACCGCTACCCTACTGGTACCGCTCCGCAGTACCGCTCTGGAAAATTGCACTGAAAAGTCCCACAGAGAGCCTTACGGTACCTCTACGGTACCTTGAGCGGCAGTACCGCTTGAGAGAGGTAGTACCGCCTCGGTACGGCTTGTGTACCGTAACACAAGTTACAGCACCACCACTGTGGTACCGCTTAGGTACCGCGCGAGGTCCAGGGACTCACAGAGGTCACTGCGGTACCTTAGCGGTACTACCGCTGTGATGTCCACGTGGCTAAATCTGTGGGGGGTTTCGAGTCCAGAGCGGTACTACCGCTTTCCAAAGCAGTAGTACCGGTCGCGCGGGAACTGCACATAATAGTTGGATTTGAGGGGCCCTATAAAAAGGCCCCTTCTTCCCAGCTCATTTTTTAGCTCTCCTCTCTCTCTCTCCTCCATTGTTGCTGAGCTCAAACCTTGAGGATCTCCCCACCTACCCAATCAATCTTGCCCAAATTTGGAGGAGTGGTGGAGGAGGCCCCGATCTATCGATCTACCAAGAGAGAATTCACCAATACCATCGAGTCCTTAGTGGATCTTGTTGTTAGGGTTCCAATGGTGGGATCTTGGAGGAAGTGCTCCTATGGAGGCTAGCTTGGAGTTGTGCTAGCCCCATAGGGTGTTGGGAGCCTCCTAGTGTTGTGGAGCTCGCCCCAACCTTGTGAAGGAACCACCGCCTCGACTGGTGCCTTAGTGGAGAAGGGGGAGCCCCTTTGCGGAGCTCTCTCGAGGAAGAAGGTGAGGCCTTCCTTCGTGGTGTGGACGCCTAGCCTCTTGTGTGAGGCTAGCACGTCCTCAACGCAGACATACTCCCTTTTGTGGGAGGAACTGCGGGAAAAAACCTCGCCTCGTCTCCGCGCCCTTCGGTTGTCCCGGTCCTTATCTTTACTATCATGCTTGGTTCCTTTGCTTGTTGCACTAGCCTAGGATCATACTAGGATCACCTATAACATCAAAGCTATCACCTTTGCTTCCGCGTTTGCACTAAAATTGAAAAAGGTTAAAAATGCGTAGCGCTCATTCACCCCCCCTCTTGTTCGCTACGGTCCATTCAGCAGTGCCATATTTATCCTTCCGCAGCTCCATATCAGCCTTGAAACTGTGCCCCATCAAAATCTGGAACACAGGAAGCGCGAGTTGCGTTTCAGTACCTCGACGGTGCCATCGGTGTCGACGAAGAACACGTCCACTAGTTCCCCAAGGCTTTCTTATGATCGAGATTCGGGAACATCACAGTGAAAAGCTTCGTCAGGGCCATCTTGGTCTTTTACATCAGAACTTGAACTTGCTCGTTGGAGTCGACGGCGAAGGAGATGGTGTCGGACTTGGAGTCAACCTGGAGCTTGTTTGCGTGGTCGACAGGCATATCAGCAGCGCCTGCATCACGTAAAGATAAGGGCAATAATTTAAAGTAGTTCAAAATGAAAGGAAAATGAAGGTGTCGAAGTAACATACCCAGCAGAGTCTCGATGGATCTACGGAGGCTACCCTCCTTATCCTCCGCTTGGGTCTGAGCCTCTGCCTTCCGCTTCTCCTCTTCTTCCAGCTTCGCCTGCACCTGGCCCTACTCCTTTTTCAGTTTATCGACTTCTCGCCGGGCATCGGCTACCACCTTGTTTGCCTTTTCAAGATGCTCGGCTGAAGACCTGGAAGATTCTCGGAGCTGGGCATTCTCGGCTTCAAGCCTGATGAACTGAGGGGCGAAATCTGTCACCATAGCCACCGTGGCTTGGATAGGATGCAATAAAGAAAACAAAGTATGAGTCAAGCACTCGAAGTCCATCAAGCCAACACTCGACTACGAGCAGCCAACTGTGGGCTTTGGGGCTATTCGGGTAAAGGCCATCATAAAAGAAGAAAAATATAACGGTACTTACGTGTCATTCCACAGTAGGAGCAGTTGCCAAATGATCTTCTTTCTTTTTCTTCAGCGTCCTCTTCGGTGGCGGTGGAATGATCGACTTAATTCCGGTGGAACTGGCACTTCGGCTCTCGCCGCCACTGTCCTTTCAGAGCTGGTCTTTGCCTTCTTCGAAGGTGGAGGATCCATCAACCCTTCGTCACTTCATAAACAGATTGTTTTGCATCAACCACACGGATAAAAATCATCATCCGCAATGTAGATGTCCGTTCAAATTTGAACTTGGATGCCTCAATCGGGATGGCTTCTCAGATATGGTTAAATTTATTTGGGACAAACCGGTTGCTGGGAACACCCCTCCAAAGGTGGAATAACAAACTACGTTTGATGTGTAGATACCGTGGAGGGTGGGCTAGGCAAATGACGGGGCATCTCAAACAAGAGAAACTCAGCCTATCATCAGATATCGATCACTTAGAGGCACTCGCTGAGGTACGATCGCTGACCGCATAGGAGATTGACCTTAAAAGTCAATACAATGCTAAGTTAGCCGATTTGCTTCGTGAGGTGGAACTCAAATGGTACCAGAGGTCTAAGGCACAGTTCTTGTTAGAAGGAGATTCGAATACAAGATACTTTAATACAGTCGCTAATTGTCGACATAGAAATAAACTCATTCATTCTCTTGTTCACGACGAGGGACTGATCGAAGGTCAGGAGGAGCTAAAATCTTATATTTCATCATACTATAAAGGTCTATTTGGCACCCCGGAGGAATCGGATGTATCAAGGATTGATGATATCCCCCAAGTGTCTCTAGAAGAATGCGCTATTCTAACCTCCCCATATTCCGAGGAGGAAATAAGAAAAGCGGTGATGTGGGCATTACCCTTCGGGTACCGGACCTTGGCCTACCTCTTCTGGCGCAACAGGGGGCCCACGAGGGACACCGCAGCCCATGATGGACCAATACGTCGGTTCCGGCGGTGGAAAGATGGAAGAAGGCGGATTCTTGATGGACAAGGCAAGGAGATGTCGATTAAGGAAAAGATACATTGGATCTTACTTGTAACTTAGTCGAATCCGGTAGGACTCTTGGGACCTGGCCTCCTATATAAAGGCCAGGAGAGGGCCTGCCGGATCCTATCTACACAACTTACACAATCACGCATACACCAAACCCTAGAAACCTTGCCACCCGGCGAGAACTCCGCTACGTAGACTATTGGCTGACCCATTGTTATCTTTTTCATTGATAATCAAGAGCAGACAAGCACGAGTAAGGGTTTTACCTCATCGAGGGTCCTAAACCTGGATAAATCTCGCCTCTCGCTCTTTTGGTGTATCTAATGTCTCGTGCTAACCTTTAGGATTCCATCAACCCTAAGCCGCGGTGGGCATTGCCGAGGAGCTCCCTCGTCAAGCGGTTTTTCAGATGGAGAAGAATAAGGCGCCAGGACTGGATGGTTTCCCGGCTGAATTGTACCAGACCTTTTGGGATATTGTCAAGTCCGACTTATTGAATCTGTTTGCCGAACTCCATGAGGGTCATCTAGATCTGTTCCATATCAATTTTGGTGAAATTATTCTTTTACCAAAAGTTAATGATGCGGAATGGATCCAACAATACAAACTGATATGCCTTCTAAATGTGTGTTTCAAAATATTCACAAAAGTTTTAATATTCGACTTTATTCAGTGGCAGATCAAGTGGTGCGCCCTTCTCATACTGATTTTATGCAAGGTAGAAACATCCTAGATGGGGTGGTCACTTTGCATGAGACAATCCATGAGATGCATCGCAAAAAGTTGAATGGGGTCATACTCAAAATCAACTTTGAAGAATCCTATGATAAAGTCAAGTGTTCCTTTCTTTGGAAAACTATGAAAGGTTTTTCTGAGGACTAGCGCGCTCTTATTAATAACTTTGTTTTTGGTGTGGTAGTGTTGCCATTAAGGTCAATGATGACATTGGCAAATACTTCCAGACCAGAAAAGGGTTGAGGCAAGGTGATCCCCTATCTCCAATGTTATTTAACATTGTGGCAGATATGCTTGAAATTATAATAGAGCGCGCTAAGGTCGATGACCAAATTGAAGGTGTAGTCCCCTATTTGATTGATGGGGGCTTATCCATCCTTCAATACACCGATGACACAATTCTATTTATGGATCATTACTTAGAAAAGGCAAGTAGTCTGAAATGAATTTTTTCAGCATTCAAGTAGTTTTAGGTCTTAAGATTAATTTCCATAAAAGTGAACTGTTTTGTTTCGGTGAAGCCAAAGATGAGACCAACCCGTACGCTGAATTATTCAGTTGTGGGATTGGTTGTTTTCCAATCAGCTATCTTGGTATTTTGATTCACTATCAGAGACTCACGTTGGCTGAATGGAAAATTGTTGAAGAAAGGCTTCAAAAACGTCTTACTAGTTGGAAAGGAAAATTACTATCCCTTGGAGGAAGATTAGTTCTCATAAATTCAGTATTTACAAATATGGTACTATATATGATTTCTTTCTTTCAGTTACCGAAAGGAGTCTTGCATAGATTGGACTATTTCCGATCAAGATTCTTTTGGCAAGGGGATATTGAGAAGAAAAAGTACCGGTTAACAAAATGGAGTGTTGTGTGTCGTCCAAAAGATCAATGTAGACTTGGTGTTCATGATCTTGAAGTTAAAAAACAGGACCTTGCTTGGTAAATGGCTGGCCAGGTTGTTAAAGGGGGATGGTGTTTGGCCAAAACTACTGCGGAAAAAGTATGTTGGCTCAAAGGCGATCTCTCAGGTTCTTTGGAAACCAGGTGATTCATATTTTTGGGCTGGCATCATGGCAACTAAAAAGCACCTTTTCCCATTTGGTTCTTTCTCAATTAAGAACGGGGCGGATATACGACTCTGGGAGGATAGTTGGTTGGGAACAACCAATCTTCGTGAACAGTATCCAGCTTTGTACATAATAGTTCGCCATAAAGGGGATACCTTGCAGAAGGTGTTGGAATCTTCCCCTCCCTCTATGATGCTCAGACGTGATCTTATTGGTCCCCGACTAGTTGCTTGGAATGAACTGCTTCAGCGGTTAGATTCAATATAGTTGGTTCAGGGGATGGATGAATTCCGTTGGAGTCTCACCAGGAATGGTGTATTCTCGTTTAGCTCCATGTACAAAGCATTATGTATACCAACCCAACCGGTCGTAAATAATAAATATATCTAGAAGATGAAGATACTTCTCAAAACAAAGGTCCTTGCATGGTATCTTCGTCGAGGTGTGATTCTTACTAAAGATAACCTTGTAAAACGCAACTGGCAGGGTCGTACGAAATGTGTGTTATGTCATGATGAAGAGACAATAAAACACCTTTTCTTCAATTATCGGGTTGCTAGATCTATACGGTCAATCATTTAGATATGTTCTACCTTCTACCCACCTCGTAGCATTGCAAACATTTTTGGCAATTGGCTAAATGGGATGGATTCTAGGTACAAAACGATTATCAGAGTGGGAGCGATTGCGGTAGCATAGTCGCTTTGGCTATATAGAAATGACAAGGTTTTTAATGACAAAAATTCCTCTATCATGCATGTCATTTACTGGTGTACAACTTTGCTCCATTCATGGTCGCCAATTCAGCGCTTGGAGGATCGCGACCGCTTTATGGAGGTGTCTATATGGTTGGAGAACACGGCCACATAGTTTATTACCCAACATGGGTGACGGCATAGTCGGAGGATTGAAGCTAACTGAGCTTTACAGTAGTTGGCATTTTATATCATGTTTATATCTCTTTTTGCTTGATACTAGACTCGTGAACGGCCGTGTGCATCCTAATTATGCTTAAAACTTTTTGAGTAATAAAACGCCCCTTATCAAAAAAAAGTAATCTGCCTCTTCAATGTTAGCATCAATGATGGCTTTACCTTGGTTTTCATTACCTTTAATCATGCAAAGAAGCTCATCTACCTTTGTGGTCTGACCTTCATTGTTTTCTGCACTGGGGGAGTTCACCTATCTTGTGGATGATCGTTCTACATGCCATTGTGAATCATTGTCTTGCATATCATTGAAAGCTTTGTGTCAATGTCGATCTCCTTCCCCATGAATGTTCCTCTAGCTACAGTATCATATCAAGCATAGACTTAGACATTGGGTTTAAAGCATTATAAAATAAATGTAGAATGATCCACTCTTCCATACCATGGTTGTGACAGTTTCTAACGGACCCCTTCATCCTCTCCCGCGTGAGCACTAGTGGCTCACAGTCTTCTTGTATAAAACATGTGATGTTAGAATATCGTTGCATAATATTTGCAGGTGGCAAGAAAATAAGCATGCATATATTTCTACTATATTCCCATAAAGTAATAGCTCCTGAAGGAAGTGATAGTAACCATTCTTTTTCTTTCGCTCTAAGTGAAAAAAGGAATAAGCGTAGTTTTACACCATCGAGATTAACATGCTTAATTCGATTCTCTATGAAAATATTCAAGTGCATGCATACCTGCATCGTTAGAAGAGGAACCTTTAAATTGGTTTTGCTCAACCAAAGTTAGAAAGTGAGGTATAATTTCATAGTTTTCCGCATTTACAATGGGCTGAGTGATAGGTGGAGTAATCATCATTGGGGGTTGCGAACTCCCCAAGCTTCTTTGCTACCATAATATAATTTTTTATGGGTTTTTAGTAACAAGTAAACTAAGAACAAAGAGGTAACTGATATTTTTAGGTTTTCAATTAAGAACACAAAATAAAACTATTAATAAATAATATATTAAAAAACTAAACTACTCAAAGAAATCTATAATGACTTCACCAGGAGTAGTAATTGCTTCCCCGACAACGACGCTAGAAAAAGGGTTGACATCTAGATTACAGATTGTAGTACTTGAAGCTTTTCCCTATAGATCTAGGTTTATGGAATCCACTGGAAGATTTCTTTTGGGGTAAGATCACTCGAACACGACTTCCATTTTGCCTAGTGTTTTCTTTACTAGATCAATGGTTTTCGTGTGCTCTTGTGTATCAATGATTTGGAAATATGCTAGGGCATAAGGTTTCACATGCAGTTGTGGATTGGTAAATGAGATTCAAAGATAAAATGAAGCTCACATGTGTCAATATACTGAAATAAATATACCACATATAATGTGGGTGATGCATCCTAATAATACCATAATGTTGTAGGAATCAGTCTTTATGGATCAATTATCCACCTCGAATTCCTACGCAGCACGCGGAGTCTTGGTATTAAGATAAATCAGACAATAACATTAAGATCAATGATGTTACCATTACTCGCTAGAAGATAGCCACACTACCCACCCATGAATGTTGTCACTTGAGCATGGCATCGGATCATCCAACTATTTCTACTCAAACCTCAATACCTTTACAGATCGTTCCAGTTTGGGTACATGTCAAACCTTAAGATCGAGGAAAGAAAATTGGATACTAGAAATGGATCTCTACTACCATGCATACTACATGATTCCCATAAGTAAATAGATGCACTTGATATTGTGAGGTTCGTTGTTCTGATCAAACATGATCCACAATGATGGTCGTTGTTCTGAGGTTAGCATCGATGTTGCCACAAAAAATGAAGGGGGGAGGATGAGGAATAGGAGGAAAATGACAACATCGTTCCCATCGATGTTTAAATCGGGAAGAAAGTCAAGCTAGGGATTGGGAGTAGATTCCTGAAGTGGAAGGCATTGTGGATTGAGTGCTTTGTGAAGCTTGGAAGATTGTGAGACTTGACCCCATTATTGGTGCCAATCAAAATTCCAACATGTATTTGAAGAGAATTAAAGATCTAATCGCTAGAAAGACACACTTTGTAGAATTCACGACAGTGAACTTGGATCTCAATGACTCGACTATATCGCATATGTGGAAAGGCATTCAAGAGGTGTGCACATTAAATTTCATGGAGACCTTGATCTCGTTCATGGAAGACCCGAGAATAGCATGCAAGAACATGGAGGATCAAGTAAATTATGCAAACTATGTTCAAGTTTGCAATATCACCTTCTCATGTGTTCATATGTGTTCTTCTTGCTTAGTTGAGTGATACACTATGGTGGTTTTGATGCAACAACGGTGATCAGGACTTCAACATGAAATGGCTTGTCATTCGGCTGGATCTCAACGGGGGAAGTGTCGTTGATTTAGATGGTCCACGGTCCTCCTCGGCGGTCCTGGTCAGACATCCAACCGGGAATAGAAGGAAAAGGCGGAAAGGAATGTGACAACATCATCAGCCCGGGTGCAACCATAAATTAACAAGTTCATCGTCGAGGTCTCATCGGAATCTGATATTGGGAGAGCAAAAGTATGATGAGAGGTGGAACGTCTTGTTGGAAAAAAAACAAGACATAAGCTCGACGTTGAGAGGGGAAAATCTGATGCCACCATAATTGTAGCCCAAGCCACCATGAACAAAGCCGACACATCAAGAATCAAGGTGATGAATGAAGCATCACAATTTCTGGTCAAGAAAATCAATGAGGATGCAGAGTTCTTGACGTACGACACGCAGAACATGGATCCAGAAACAATTTCTTGGCATATGATGTATCTTGAACTCATCTTTATGAATTGAGGTTTGCTAACGTACCAGCGATGGTTCCGACGCCAACATTGGAGCCAACTTAGGGGCCAACACTGCCGGCAATGGAGGAGACAACATCATCCATTTGATTTCTATGCATGTGATGTTGTAATATGTCATGGCGCGTCGGACTTGGTCGGATTTTGGTGGTCGCACTTGCTGGTTTGAGACTTTGATTTTTTGTTTCCATATTTGTGTGTGTTTTGCATATCAAAATGACAAAAAGGGGGTCAGAAAAAAACATTGGGCTTGACGTATTGGCAACCTCTTGGAGCAGACACCCCATTAGACTGGCACACTGTCCTGGTGCTCCTAATGGTGCTTGTCCTTCGTCGTGTTTGGATGACCTATTGGAAGCGCCACTGAAGATGCTCTTAGCTCACCAATCAATATCTGCAGTCACCATTTGAGGGAGTTTTCCTGCAACGATGAATAGCTTCCGAACCAAAGACCGTGATATGTTGGCCATAGAACTTGGCCACATAGAAATATGTTATACTCCCTCTGATATACTTTTTGACACTAAAATTAATGAACGCACATGAAAAACTTACACCAGTCTTGCGCATGCTTACCCTAGCAAATTTATATGAGAAAATAGAAGATTTTGCATGAGATACGAAAACATAATCAAGTCATCAAAAAATTATCCAGACGAGTGGTGCATCACAGTGCACCCTATATTCTACAAAACAAATCTCAAAAACAAGTACACCTTATAACTAGAAACAGAGATGTACTATACGATATAGGAAACATGCCCGCGCGTTGCTGCAAAAAAAAATGCTTATACATTACGACAACAATTTTTTAAAACCAATACCATATATTAATAAGAAATAGTACATGGTAAAGACACACGAGCTGATTCCAACTATTAGAAAATAAATTCTAAAAGAAACGAGCAAATTTTGAATATCTTCAAACTCTTTTTTCTTCGATGACACAATCTTGTACTTTTCCTAAAATAGTTGATGGTAAACACCAAACCATCGACCTGTAAATACCAATGAAGGTTCTCCCATAATTTAATTTGAGCCGCAATGCCAAGGCTACATGCACACGTGCAACCATTAAAGTAGTCAAGCAACATCGGCAAGAGTACAAACACCAATATGCCAGGAAAAAAATAACCGGACAGCTTTGTTGATGTCGTTGGAGAGCCGAGATACGAATCACCATTGTCGAGGATATAGCAACCGAGACAAATATTGCGAGGACAAATTTTCTCGCGGCAACCTTGAGAAAAAGATCCAAAATTGATCGGGCGAAGCAAAATCTGAAGGCCCATACCTAGAGAATTGTAATCTTTCAACACCACCATTGACGTCGGGAAGAAGATCTCGTCGTCGAACGAAGAGCTGAAGATCACTTATTGTAAATAATGTCATCTTCATTGGGTGGAGACCAAGAAGAAGACAACAATCAAACTCTAATCTAATCTATGAAAATATTACTTTAATAAAAAAAACTCCATGCATAGATCGGGTTCCACACCCAAGATCACTTATTGTAAACGATGTCATCTTTATTGGGTGGAGACCAAGAAGAAGACGGCAATCAAAATCTAATCTAATCTATGAAAAATACTACTTTAATCAAAAACTCAATGCATAGATCGGGTTTCCCACCCCACCTGACGCCGGCGAGGCCGGCCGAAGGAGGGGGGGACCAATCTACCGTGGAGGCGGAGGTAAAGGAGAGGCTAGGGTTTTAATAGGCGACGCTGAGCAGACACAGGGAACCGACAATTTGCAAGCCAATGAAAATAACATGGGTTATACATTAGGAGGAATTGATTTAGCCTATCTGTGTAAGAAAGTTTGATCCTTATGATCAGTCACCTCCATATCACTTTGAGACGTCATAATATCACATGTTGAGGATAAGTTTGACACCGGAGTTTGTATTCCTTTAGATTTTAAGGGGCAACGGTATATGACTTAAAATTAAATTACCCATTGAATTATGCAACGATATATTTAGTCCATTAATTAAATTAAATTAAATTAAATTCTGTGTACATGAGGGATTATGGTAGAAGGGTTTTGAATACCATATGTTCTCACGCAATCATGGAGCTAAAATTGTATTATATTATTTCGAAACGTAGGTAATATAGTTATATCAAACGCATGATCTACCCTTCAAATTTTTTTAGGTAGGTACTTTTTTTGGAAAGAAAATAAATAAGCCTCCAAAAACAATTATACCATGCAGGATAAATGCTCCTTTCATGGGAGTGAGTCAGCATACCAACAAATGACATCGACTATGGAATTTTTATGAAGTTATAAAACGGGCACCACACCATAACACCTAGCATCACATTCATCCCAATGAACTGTATTTTTGATGGATCGTGCTCACAATCCTCCGGAGACTCAAAATCCCCGAGCCTTTCGGTGAAGGCTTGACACATGTCTATTTTGATCCACAAAAATTAATCTCGTTTTCCCGCAACACACCACACATCATGCAAACTGGACGTCAAAAGTGACTCCCGCACTTTCCCCATGGCTCGCAGTCGGACGAACGCGACACCTTGCGGAGCTCCATAAGGTAGTCGGTTCGGGTCGCTCCCGGATCGTGGACTACAACCTTCAAGAAGAAGAAGATGATAAACAAAGCAGATCTGAGCTGCTTTACCTGTGGAGAGACTGGCCACTTTTCTAAGGACTGTCCAGAGAGGGCAGACCGCAAGAAAAAGGCGAGGCAAGTCAACACGGTGACCGCTAGCAATGCTGATGGGTACGGTAATCTCTTTACTGTTCTTTCGGTATTTCAATCTCCATGTTGGTGGATTGATACAGGTGCTAATGTTCATGTGTGTGCTGACATATCCATGTTCACTTCTTACCAGGTCGCCCGGGATTCTTCCGTCTTGATGGGGAATGGGTCACATGCTTATGTTCGTGGTGTTGGCACGGTAGATCTGAAGTTCACTTCGGGAAAGATCGTGTAGCTGAGGAACGTGCAACATGTCCCTACTATGAACAAGAATCTCGTTAGCGGCTCCCTTCTATGCAGAGATGGGTTTAAAGTTGTTTTAGAATCGAATAAAGTAGTTGTTTCCAAGTTTGGACAATTTATTGGTAAAGGATATGAGTGCGGAGGCTTGTTCCGCTTTTCGATTTCTGATTTCAGTAATAAGTATGTGAACCATATTTGTGGCAATGTTAGTGATGATACCAGTGTTTGACATTCTCGTTTATGTCACATTAATTTTGGTTTAATGTCTCGGCTATCCAGTTTAAGTTTAATTCCGAATTTCACCATTGCCAAAGGTTCTAAGTGCCATAGTTATGTGCAATCAAAGCAACCTCGAAAGCCTCACAAGGCGGCCGAGGAGAGAAACTTGGCACCTCTAGAACTCATACATTCTGATCTATGCGAGATGAATGGTGTGTTGACAAAAGGTGGAAAGAGATATTTCATGACATTGATTGATGATGCGACTAGATTTTGCTATGTTTATTTGTTGCGAACTAAAGATGAAGCTTTAGACTACTTTAAAATTTATAAGGCCGAAGTTGAAAATCAACTAGAGAGAAAGATCAAGCGTCTTAGGTCGGATCGTGGTGGCGAATATTTTCCTAAAATCTTCGATGAATTCTGTGAGGAACATGGCATTATACATGAGAGGACGCCTCCCTATTCACCCCAATCAAACGGGGTTGCCGAGAGGAAAAACCGCACGCTGACTGACTTGGTGAATTCCATGTTAGCCACTTCTGGTTTATCAAAGGCATGGTGGGGGGAGGCTTTGTTGACTTCATGTCATGTCCTGAATAGAGTTCCTAACAAGAATAAAGATAAAACCCCTTACGAGGAGTGGGCTGGGAGAAAACCATCACTTTCGTATTTGCGCACATGGGGATGTTTGGCGAAAGTCAATATTCCAATTACTAAGAAGCGCAAACTTGGACCAAAGACAGTGGATTGTATCTTTCTAGGTTATGCTCCGCGGAGTGTAGGATATAGATTTTTAGTAGTTCAATCCGAGGTACCTGATATGCATGTTGATACTATTATGGAATCTCGTGATGCAACATTTTTTGAGAATATGTTTCCTATGAAAGATATGCATAGCATTGCTAGAATTTCTACTGAGATAATTCCTAAGTCTAGTACATCTAATGAGTATTTTGAACAATCACATGAGAATGTTACTGAGAAGGATGACAATGAAGCTCCTAAACGGAGCAAGAGACGAAGGATTGAAAAATCCTTTGGTGATGATTTCATTGTGTACCTTGTGGATGATACTCCCACGTCCATTGCAGAGGCATATGCATCTCCAGATGCAGATGACTGGAAAGAAGCTGTCCATAATGAGATGGACTCGATTCTTTCTAATGGAACTTGGGAGTTGTCAGAACGACCCCATGGATGCAAGCCTGTAGGCTGCAAATGGGTGTTCAAGAAGAAGCTAAGACCTGATGGTACTATTGAAAGTACAAGGCGCGGCTTGTAGCGAAAGGCTACACACAGAGAGAAGGCGAAGATTACTTCGACACCTATTCACCTGTCGCTAGACTTACCCCCATTCGAGTACTACTATCCATGGCTGCCTCCTATGGTCTTATCGTTCATCAAATGGACGTAAAGACAGCTTTCCTTAATGGAGAGTTAGAAGAGGAAATCTATATGGATCAGCCTGATGGGTTTGTAGTAAAAGGTGAAGAAAGAAAGGTGTGCAAGTTGCTGAAATCTTTATATGGCCTGAAACAAGCACCTAAGCAATGGCATGAGAAGTTTGACAGAACTTTAACTTCTGTAGGCTTTGTTGTCAATGAGGCTGACAAGTGCGTTTACTATCGCCATGGTGGGGGCGAAGGTGTTATACTATGTTTGTATGTGGATGATATTCTGATCTTTGGTACAAACATGAAAGTAATACACGAGGTCAAGTCTTTCTTGTCAAAGAGCTTTGATATGAAAGATCTGGGAGAAGCTGATGTGATTCTGAACATCAAGCTGATTAAGAACGAGAGTGGGATTACTCTAACACAATCCCATTATGTTGAGAAGATCTTGAGACGGTTCGGCTATATTGATAGCAAGTCTTCTCCAACACCTTATGATCCCAGTGTGACACTACGCAAGAACCGGAGGATTGCCATAGATCAATTGAGATATTCTCAGATCGTTGGCTCACTCATGTACTTAGCGAGCGCGACTAGACCTGACATCTCTTTTGCTGTTAGCAAGTTGAGTAGGTTCATGTCAAACCCGGGTACTGATCATTGGCATGCACTTCATAGGGTCATGCGCTACGTATGTGGTACAATGAGTTATGAGATTCACTATTCAGGGCACCCAGCTGTGCTTGAATGATATAGTGATTCGAATTGGATCTCAGATGTAGCTGATCTGTACGCCACAAGTGGGTATGTATTTACCTTTGGAGGTGGCGCAGTGTCATGGAGATCTTGCAAGCAAACCATATTGACGAGGTCAACTATGGAAGCAGAACTTACTGCTTTAGACACAACCACTGTTGAATCAGAATGGTTGCGTGAGCTCTTGATGGACTTGCCTATGGTTGAAAAACCTGTTCCGGCAATCCTTTTGAATTATGACAATCAAACTGTAATTGTCAAAGTGAATAATTCTAAGGATAACGCGAAGTCATCAAGACACGTCAAGAGACATTTGAAGTCTGTCAGGAAATTGCGAAACTCCGGAGTAATAATTGTTACATATATTCAAACAGACAAAAACCTGGCAGATCCCTTTACAAAGGGACTATCACGTAATGTGATAGAAAGTGCATCGAGGGAGATGGGTTTGAGACCCGTTGATGTTACGCCATAGTGGTAACCCAACCTTTGTGATCGGAGATCCCGTGAATTAGGACCTGGGAAGAACAAACTAGTGGTTTAATTGAGGAGAGTATTATGTAACCCTCTCTATGTGAAGATGCACAACTCTCAATTGATGTAAGGCAGGTTGGCAACAAGCTTTAATGTGTTTATGTTGGCTATTTTAGCAAAGATGTTGTCCTACAGAGCATTCTTGAAATAACACACCTATATGAGTTCGATTGTTAAACGTCGCAATCTATGAGATTTGGGTGATCTCTAGTAAACTCATGAAGAGACCACGAAGTATGACGCATATGCTTCACCCGCGGGGTAGGCTACTGGCAGCCATGTACTGGTCATGACTTTGAGTGAAACCCTGTTCACGCAAAACTTGCAATTCAAGGCTTAGTCCATTGTTCAAGTGTGAATGGATGTAGCTTAAGGTTCTAGGCGGAAGTTCAACTTAATAGTCTCTGCTGAAACACTGGTATATAAACAAGCTATGAGTATTGGTAAATCTCTAAATGGGTATTTGAGATCTGGTGGGGGATTGTTGAAATATTGGGCCCACATTTGGTGGCCCATACTAGATTTCAGATTTTCCCTATAAATCTCAAAGCCCACTTAGTGGTAGCCTTGTGAGTTTGAGTCCAAGTTGGTGGCAACTCACTAGGGAGTGGCAAGAGGTGGGAAGTTTAGTCCCACATGGAAAATTGGGAGGAAGTTAGACCACCTTATAAGGTGGGTTGTTCCACCACTAGTAAGTGAGTGAGAATAGGAGTGCTACACGCGCGCTCCTCCTCCTCCTCGCTCGCTCGTCTCGACTCGACTCGACTCGACTCGACACGACACGACACGACACGTCACGACGCGCGCTCGTGGTGAGTGGATTGAGCCTCGAGCCGAGACTTTCCTTACTTTTTGACTCGAAACGTTCGTGCGACGTGGGCGTGTCCCACGTTGCCTATGGTTTCCCGAGCCTATATAATCTCTTGCCCGGCTACCGCAGAAACATACTGAATACACGAGTTAGGGTTTCCACCTCTCTCTGCTTGCGCCGCCATCGTAGCCTACTCCATCCCGCGCGCCGACGTGCATCGGCGAACGGGAGAGCAGGTCTCCGGAACCACTCGTCCTTGCGATCCTGTACGGGAGAGGGCGAATTAGGTTTTTGGGAAGCGCTCTATGCGACTGCTCAAGCTCTTCATCACGGGTCGCCTTACGTCCAAGTCGGGCGGTGCTGCCTACCGTCGTCTTCAACGCCGTCTACTTCGACCCGTCGTCCCTGTCGTCAACAACGTTGTCATCAACAACGTTACTGCTGCGATATCATCTGCTACACCTCCACCGCCACCTCCACCAGATCGGTACGTGCGACATATCTCGATCTGTTTAGCAATGGATGCTTTACTGTTTGCGCTGCTACTACTCATGTTGATTAATGCATCTAGTATGTTCGAGTTTCACATGTTAGTAGTTGATGTCATTATGTTTTATATTTTGGAATTAATCATGGAAATTTTGCCTAATTATCCAACAGATCACCCAGCAGCCGCGAGGGAGGTAGCTTCACCCTCGGGAGGCTATTCAGATGAGCAAAGGAAATCTTCCACACCATGTTCCTTCAATTCCCTTTTCTCCCTTGAATCCGACCCCTCCCCTTGACCCCCCTCCCTCCCAACTCAGCGGTCGAGCGCGGCGTGCAAGTGGAGCGGGGCGTCGCATCGGAACAGCGGCCCGGGGCCACAGTCACGGCGAAGAATCCCAATCCGGTGCCGAGCGCACGACCAGGTACGCTAATCTCAGAAACAAATACACCTTATAACTAGAAACAGAGAGGTACTATACGATATAATGAGAGGGAGTGATATTTTGGCACATGGCAGCATATACTCTCTTTATTTTAAGGTTTTGGAGTCTTCGGCGCTGGCAGCGTTGCTCCGACGCTAGCTTTATCCCCTAAGAGCATCTCTAACAGAGCTCGTAAATCCAGCCGAAACCAAACTTTTCCGGATACGGGTTCGGGCCGAAACTGGCGCCGATCAGCGCCCGAAAAGTGGGCCGGCCCGAATCGGAAGTTCAGGGGCCCGAACAACTCCCCGCACGACCCCTATTAAAAGGGTTCTCGGAGGGGAGTTCGGTTCGCAAACCCTACTCCCCTCCGCCGTCTCCTCTCCCTCCGCCGCCGCCAGTCCCCCGCTCCGACGAGCAATCCACGCGCAGCCAGCCATCAATCCTCCACCCTCCGCCGCGCGATGGCCTCCCGTGGAGGTGCGGGCAGCCGAGCCGCGGGATTGGGCGGCGGGGACTCGCCGCCGCGTCCGCCCGTATTCCGCACCGAGGCGGAGCGGCGGAAATGAGTCCACTCGGAGGGCGCGCGCAAGCGCAGCGCCCGCCGGTGGACCAACAGGGGGCTCACGCCCCCGGGGAAGCTCACCAGGTACGCGCTCGGAGGCGAGGGGTCCTCCTCCGGCGGTTCGCGACGCCTCCGTTGGTCCGAGTCGGAGGAGGAGGAGGAGGAAGAGTCGGAGGAGGAAGACGAAGTGTCGGAGGAGGAGGAGGAAGTGGAGGAGGCGGAGATGGCCGTCGTCGCGCAGACGGCGACGACGGTCGTGCCCGCCAAGGACTACGTCCACGACGAGGAGGAGGAGGAGGTGGTCGTCGCTCAGGTGGCGGCCGTGTCCGCCGCGGAGGTCCGAGCCCGTTGGCGCAGCGAGGAGACCGACGCCGTCCGGCAAGTCCAGGAATACGAGGCGGCGCGCCGTGAAGAACGCGCCTGCCGCGTGAAGCTGGAGATCGTCGAGCTCGACGACGACTAGGAGCTCCACGCGTCCGCCGCCTCGCATTCCACCGCCACCACCGCCGCCGCCGCGCGTAGAGGCCGCCGGGCCGAATTTTGGCAAAATTAGCTCGCGCTGCTGCGGATAGTAGTTAATTTAGGTTATTAGTTCTAATTATGTAAAATTTGGTGCTCAATCGGAACAACAACTATCGTCTATATGTGTTCATCGATGAATTCTCGCGCGAGATTTCTAATTTCATGGTTTCAGTTCGTTTTTACGGTTTCTGTTCTGCACCACTGCCAAAAACACACTAACTCATGTTTTTGGAAGACTAAATCATTTATTTTCGGTTTCAACTTTTTCGGGCTCTACTAGATATGCTCTAAGGCCTGACGCCTAGGGTCCCTTCTCCGCCCCGACTTTGCTCGCGTGGCGTCTTTAGTTTCCTCCGTGTCTGCAACGGCAGGTGTTCTTCCCTCCCCTGGCGTAACAGCGGGGCGGTCCTTGGAGGTAGCGGTTGGTCGATCTCATTGCTGACAACGGCATTGACTACTCAGCAGCTACCTGGTGTTCTTTTGGTTCTCAATCTCCAACTGGAAATAGGGAACGGCTCGGTTCAGTAAAATAATCAAGTGTGTGCGTAGGCGAGAATTACTGGTTCATTGAAGATCTTGGTTTCAGCGAGTCGGTTTTGGAGAGGCAAAATTAGAAGCGGACAGTACTGGCGTACTGCCAAGAGCATTGCTGGGATCAATGAGACTTGCAGGATGGAATTGCCATGGGGCAAACACGCCTGCGACGGTTCTTGCGCTCTCAGATATGCGGGAGAAATTGAGACCGGATGTTCTCTTTCTGGCCGAGTCTCATCCGAACAAAGATAAGGGCATTTTTGAGCGGAGCGACGCAAAGTGATCGGACCGTCCAGGATGACGCAAATCAGGCTCAATATGCGTCAGCTTTGCGTCTTCGCGGACGCTCCGTGGTCGCGCCGAGTGTCCGCTGAAATTTACGTAGGACCTGCACGTCAGTGGCTGGGAGGCCGATAACATTTCTGCCGGTGGCCATTTCCCGCGCGAAAAATCAAAGTAGATCGGCGCCCGCAGTTCAGAAGCGCGATGGACGTCCTTGCCGCCGCAGCCACTACCATGGATTCCGAGGTAACCCTCGCACCCGCCGCCGCCCCAGACTCCCCCATAGTCACGACCATAGCCACAATGGAGGCCGCAACTCCGGCGGAAGCAAAGCGTCCAGCCACCGGCGGCCATGACGCTAAGCCGAAGGCGGCAAAGAAGGTGTTGTCCAAGGACGAGAAAGGCATCGAGGCCGCGAAGCGTCGCGGCGGGCGCAGGAACCAGGAGGAGAGGAATGAAGCGGTCACCGCCCTGGAGGCCAGCCAGCTGGCGTGGCTGATGCAGCTGAAAGCTGACGCCGCGCAAGTAGGCCTCCATCCGAGCTTAGCGGAGGCCTACATGCTTGTCAAGCGAGAGGGGATCGCCGGCGTCACTCCTCCGGCCTCGTCGGTGAGCTCGGTAAGTTCTCAGCTACGTCCTGGAACACCCCCTCCCTTGCAGGTCCACGCGGCGTCGCGGTTAGACTCCGGCGTGGCGCCGGTGCAGTTTAACGGGGCACCGGTTCCTGACCTCAACCGGACACCGAGAAGCGGTGACTCGTGCCCGGGCGCGACACACAAGTCGCGTCAGGTGCCGGAGGAGAGCATGCCGGTGCCCCGCAACCTATTTGAGGAAATGGCACCATCTGCCCCAACGATGGACGACCCGGTACGTAAGCTCGCTCACTTTGTGCGGCTGCCATGTGTCATGCGTCTGACGTTCGGTGATTCGTAGGACTATTGGAAGGGACGACATGACAGCAACATCGAGGCCATGATCTACGGCGGCGGTGATGTCTACACACGCTTCTATTCCTGTAGACAGTGTTGGGCCTCCAAGAGCAGAGGTTTGTAGAACAGCAGCAAGTTTCCCTTAAGTGAATCACCCAAGGTTTATCGAACTCAGGGAGGTAGAGGTCAAAGATATTCCTCTCAAGCAACCCTGCAATTAAGATACAAGAAGTCTCTTGTGTCCCCAACACACCTAATACACTTGTCAGATGTATAGGTGCACTAGTTCGGCGAAGAGATAGTGAAATACAAGTAATATGGATGATGGTAAGTAGCAATTGCAATCTGAAATAAAAATGGCAGCAAACGAACATGTAGCAGAACTTGTTGGAAACGGTGTTTCAATGCTTAGAAACAAGGCCTAGGGATCATACTTTCACTAGTGGACACTCTCAACAATGATCACATGATAAATAAATAACTTCTCCTCACTTGTGCTACTTTCAAACACTCTCTTGTTGAATAACAAACACCATTCATTGTGTAGGGCTACAAGAGCTCCCTCAAGCCGGAGTAAACAAGCTCCACAACATCCGGAGTTCATATTAAAGTAACCTCTAGAGTGCATAATAGACCGTTGCAATTTAGACCGAGTACTAACATAGCATACACAATGTCACCAATAGCTATGAAAGGGGGAATAGATCACATCATTACTATCATAGTAATAGTTAACTTCATAATCTACAAGAGATTACAATCATAACCTACGCCAAGTAATACATGATGCACACACTGTCAACTTTACATCATGGAGGAGGAATAGACTACTTTAATAACATCACTAGAGTAGCACATAGATTAATAGTGATACAAAGCTCATGATCACATAAAGATCACACCATGGGAGAGAGAGATGAACCACATAGCTACCGGTAGAGCCCTCAGCCTCGGGGGAGAACTACTCCCTCCTCATCATGGGAGACAGCAACGGCGATGAAGATGGCGGTGGTGTCGATGGAGATGGATTCCGGGGGCAATTCCCCGTCCCAACGGCGTGCCGGAACAGAGACTTCTGTCCCCCGAACTTGGCTTCGCGATGGCGGCGGCTGCGTAACTTTTCTCGTATCGTGGCTTCACTTTTTAGGGTTTTCGCGACGGAGAGATTATATAGGCGAAAGGGCAGCCTCGGAGGGGTCCCGAGGGTCCCACACCATAGGGGGGCGCGCCCCCCCCCCTTGGCCGCGCCACCATGTGGGGTGGGGCCCCCTTGGCTCCCCTCTGGCCCCTCTTCGGTGCTCTGGAACCTTCCATAGAAAATAAGGCCTTGGGCTTTTGTTTCGTCCAATTCCGAGAATATTTCCTGTGTAAGATTTCTGGAACCAAAAACAGCAGAAAACAGGAACTGACACTTCGGCATCTTGTTAATAGGTTAGTTCCGGAAAATGCATAAAAATGATATAAAGTGTGAACAAAACATGTAGGTATTGTCATAAAACTAGCATGGAACATCAGAAATTATAGATACGTTGGATACGTATCAAGCATCCCCAAGCTTAGTTCCTACTCTCCCTCGAGTAGGTAAACGATAAAAAGAATAATTTCTGAGGTGACATGCTACTATCATAATCTTGATCAACACTATTGTAAAGCATATGAGATGAATGAAGTGATTCGAAGCAATGGTGAAGACAATGACTAAACAACTGAATCATATAGCAAAGATTTTTCATGAATAGTACTTTCAAGACAAGCATCAATAAGACTTGCATAGGAGTTAACTCATAAAGCAATAAATTCTTAGTAGAAAGTTTTGAAGCAACACAAAGGAAGATATAAGTTTCAGCAGTTGCTTTCAACTTCAACATGTATATCTCATGGATAATTGTCAACACAAAGTAATATGATGAGTGCAAATAAGCAAGTATGTAGGAATCATTGCACACAGTTGACACAAGTATTTGCTTCTAAGATAGAAAGAAGTAGGTAAACTGACTCAACATAAAGTAAAAGAAATGCCCTTCGCAGAGGGAAGCATGGATTACTATTTTTGTGCTAGAGCTTTTATTTTGAAAACATAGAAACAATTTTGTCAACGGTAGTAATAATTCATATGTGTTATGCATAAGACATCCTATAAGTTGCAAGCCTCATGCATAGAATACCAATAGTGTTCGCACCTTGTCCTAATTAGCTTGAATTTCCATGGATTATCATTGCATTACATATGTTTCAACCAAGTGTCACAAAGGGGTACCTCTATGCCGCATGTACAAAGGTCCAAGGAGATAGATCACATTTGATTTCTCGTTTTGATAGATCTCAACTTGAGGACATCCATACCGGGACAACATAGAAAACAGATAATGGACTCCTCTTTAATGCTTAAGCATTCAACAACAAATAATATTCTCATAAGAGACTCTGAGGATTAATGTCCAAGCTGAAACTTCCACCATGATACATGGCTTTGGTTAGCGGCCCAATGTTCTTCTCTAACAATATGCATACTCAAACCATTTGATCATGATAAATCGCCCTTACTTCAGACAAGATGAACATGCATAGCAACTCACATGATATTCAACAAAGGTGTAATAGTTGATGGCGTCCCCAGAAACATGGTTACCGCTCAACAAGCAACTTATAAGAAATAAGATACATAAGCTACATATTCTTTACCACAATAGTTTTTAAGCTATTTTCCCATGAGCTATATATTGCAAAGACAAGGAATGAAATTTTAAAGGTAGCACTCAAGTAATTTACTTTGGAATGGCAGGGAAATACCACATAGTAGGTAGGTATGGTGTACACAAATGGCATAGGTTTTGGCTCAAGGATTTGGATGCACGAGAAGTATTCCCTCTCAGTACAAGGCTTTGGCTAGCAAGGTTGTTTGAAGCAAACACAAGTATGAACCGGTACAACAAAACTTACATAAGAACATATTGCAAGCATTATAAGACTCTACACTGTCTTCCTTGTTGTTCAAACACTTCACCAGAAAATATCTAGACTTTAGAGAGACCAACCATGCAAAACCAAATTTCAACAAGCTCTATGGTAGTTCTTCATTAATAGGTGCAAACTACATGATGCAAGAGCTTAAACATGATCTATTTGAGCAAAACAATTGCCAAGTATCAAATTATTCAAGACAATATACCAATTACCACATGAAGCATTTTTGGTTTCCAACCAAATAACAATGAACGAAGCAGTTTCAACCTTCGCCATGAACATTAAAAGTAACGCTAAGAACACCAGTGTTCATATGAAACAGCGGAGCGTGTCTTTCTCCCACACAAAGAATGCTAGGATCCGAGTTTATTCAAATAAAAACAAAAACAAACAGACGCTCCAAGTAAAGCACATAAGATGTGACGGAATAAAAATATAGTTTCACTAGAGGTGACCTGATAAGTTGTCGATGAAGAAGGGGATGCCTTGGGCATCCCCGAGCTTAGATGCTTGAGTCTTCTTGAAATATGCAGGGATGAACCACGGGGGCATCCCCAAGCTTAGACTTTTCACTCTTCTTGATCATATTGTATCATCCTCCTCTCTTGATCCTTGAAAACTTCCTCCACACCAAACTCAAAACAAACTCATTAGAGGGTTAGTGCATAATCAAAAATTCACATATTCAGAGGTGACATAATCATTCTTAACACTTCTGGACATTGCCCAAAGCTACTGAAAGTTAATGGAACAAAGAAATCCATTCAACATAGCAAAAGAGGCAATGCGAAATAAAAGGCAGAATCTGTCAAAACAGAACAGTCCATAAAGACGAATTTTTTAGAGGCACTTAACAGGCTCAGATGAAAAGGCTCAAAGCTAATGAAAGTTACGTACATATCTGAGGATCACGCATGTAAATTGGCAGATTTTTTTGATTCTTCTACAGAGAGATCTACTCAAATTCGTGACAGGTAGAAATCTGTTTCTGCGCAGCAATCCAAATCTAGTATCAACTTTACTATTAGAGACTTTACTTGGCACAACAATGCAATAAAGTAAAGATAAAGAGAGGTTGCTACAGTAGTAACAACTTCCAAGACACAACAAAACAGTAGCAAAATAAAAACATGGGTTATCTCCCAAGAAGTGCTTTCTTTATAGCCATTAAGACGTGCTCAGTAATTTTAATGATGCTCTCGCAAGAAATAAGAGTTGAAGCAAAAGAGAGCATCAAGAAGCAAATTCAAAACACATTTAAGCCTAACCCACTTCCTATGAAAAGGAATCTTGTAAGTAAACAAGTCATGTAAGCATAATGCAACAAGCATAGAAAGGCAACACAAGCGCAACTTTAATATTCTTAACATAAGGAGGGGAAACTTAATATTATTAAGATGCATATAACCATGTTTCCCTCTCTCATAATAACTTTTAGTAGCATCATTGATGAAATCCACAATATAACTATCACATGAAACATTCTTATCATGAGCTACATGCATAAAAGTATCATTACTCTCCACATAAGCATAATCAATTTTATTAGTAATAGTGGGAGTAAAACTATCATAACCATCATTGTAATCATCATAAATTGCAGGCATGGTATAATCATAATAACCTTTATCCTCTGATACGTCTCCGACGTATCGATAATTTCTTATGTTCCATGCCACATTATTGATGTTATCTACATGTTTTATGCACACTTTATGTCATATTCGTGCATTTTCTGGAACTAACCTATTAACAAGATGCCGAAGTGCCGATTCTGTTTTCTGCTGTTTTTGGTTTCAGAAATCCTAGTAACGAAATATTCTCGGAATCGGACGAAATCAACGCCCAGGTTCCTATTTTCACCGGAAGCATCCAGAACACCCGGGAAGGACCAGAGGGGAGGCACTGGGCCCCCAGACCATAGGCCGGCGCGGCCCAGGCCCTGGCCGCGCCGCCCTATGGTGTCGTCGCCCCTTCGACCCTCCTGCGCCGCCTCTTCGCCTATATAAAGCCCCTGGATCGAAAACCCTGAGACGATTGGCGAAAACCACAGAAACCTTCCAGAGCCGCCGCCATCGCGACGCCAAGATCTGGGGGACAGGAGTCTCTGTTCCGGCACGCCGCCGGAGCGGGGAAGTGCCCCCGGAAGGCCTCTCCATCGACACCGCTGCCATCTCCACCGCCATCTTCATCACCGCTGCTGCTCCCATGAGGAGGGAGTAGTTCTCCATCGAGGCTCGGGGCTGTACCGGTAGCTATGTGGTTCATCTCTCTCCTATGTACCTCAATACAATGATCTCATGAGCTGCTTTACATGATTGAGATTCATATGAGTTTTGTATCACTACTATCTATGTGCTACTCTAGCAAAGTTATTAAAGTAGTTTTATTCCTCCTGCACGTGTGTAAAGGTGACAGTGTGTGCACCGTGTTAGTACTTGGTTTATGCTATGATCATGATCTCTTGTAGATTGCGAAGTTAACTATTGCTATGATATATTGATGTGATCTATTCCTCCTACATATGCATGAAGGTGACAGTGTGCATGCTATGTTAGTACTTGGTTTAGTCTTTTGATCTATCTTACACTATAAGGTTACTTAAACATGAGCATTATTGTGGAGCTTGTTAACTCCGGCATTGAGGGTTCGTGTAATCCTACGCAATGTGTTCATCATCCAACAAAAGTGTAGAGTATGCATTTATCTATTCTGTTATGTGATCAATGTTGAGAGTGTCCACTAGTGAAAGTGTAATCCCTAGGCCTTGTTCCTAAATACTGCTATCGCTGCTTGTTTTCTTGTTTCTTTGCGTTACTACTGCTGCAATACTACCACCATCAACTACACGCCAGCAAGCTATTTTCTGGCACCGTTGCTACTGCTCATATATATTTATACCACCTGTATTTCACTATCTCTTCGCCGAACTAGTGCACCTATTTGGTGTGTTGGGGACACAAGAGACTTCTTGCTTTGTGGTTGCAGGGTTGCATGAGAGGGATATTTTTGACCTCTTCCTCCCTGAGTTCGATAAACCTTGGGTGATCCACTTAAGGGAAAACTTGCTGCTGTTCTACAAACCTCTGCTCTTGGAGGCCCAACACTGTCTACAGGAAAAGGAGGGGGAAGTAGACATCAAGCTATTTTCTGGCGCCGTTGCCGGGGAGGAAAGGTAAAAGGTACTCACACTCCGGATCTCGGCTACTAAGCTATTTCCCGGCGCCGTAAGTACTCAAAGCTATTTCCTTTAGATCCTGCAATTGCAACTTTTTGTTTCTTGTTTACACTAGTAAGGCATAATGGAAAACATCTGTTAGCTTTTTATTCTATTTCCTGAGTCAAGACATGAATGGTTTAATGCGAAAATTAAAAAACCCATGGAATCTTATTTGCATGCTAGTAGCAATGATATTAGTATGAACGCTTTGAACACCATTGTTGCTAAAGATATGGAAAATTCTAAGCTTGGGGAAGCTGGCTTTGATGAGCATGATATTTTTAGTCCCCCAAGCATTGAGGAGAAAATTTTCGTTGATGATACTTTGCCTCCCATATATGATGATTATAATGATAGTGGTCTTTTGGTGCCACCTACTATGGAGAGTAAATTTTGTTGTGATTATACTATGCCTCCTATATTTGATGATGAGAATAATATTGATAGCTACTTTGTTGAATTTGCTCACACTACAACTAATAAAATTGATTATGCCTATGTGGAGAGTAATAATTTTATGCATGAGACTCATGATAAGAATGCTTTATGTGATAGTTACATTGTTGAGTTTGCTCATGTTGCTACTGAAAGTTATTATGAGAGAGGAAAATATGGTTGTAAAAATTTTCATGTTACTAAAACACCTCTCTATGTGCTGAAATTTTTGAAGCTACACTTGTTTTATCTTCCTATGCTTGTTACTTTGCTCTTCATGAACTTGTTTATTTACAAGATTCCTATGCATAGGAAGCATGTTAGACTTAAATGTGTTTTGAATTTGCCTCTTGATGCTCTCTTTTGCTTCAACTACTATTTCTTATGAGTGCATCATTAAAACTGCTGAGCCCATCTTAATGGCTATAAAGAAAAGAACTTCTTGGGAGATAACCCATGTGTTATTTTGCTACAGTACTTGGTTTTTATTTTGTGTCTTGGAAGTTGTTTACTACTGTAGCAACCTCTCCTTATCTTAGTTTTGTGTTTTGTTGTGCCAAGTGAAGCCTCTAATCGAAGGTTGATACTAGATTTGGAATTCTGCGCAGAAACAGATTTCTATCTGTCACGAATCTGGGATTTTCTCTCTGTAGAAAAATCATAAAAATATGCCAATTTACGTGCGTGTTCCTCAGATATGTACGCAACTTTCATTAGTTTTGAGTTTTCTGATTTGAGCAACGGAAGTATTTATTAGAAATTCGTCTTTACGGACTGTTCTGTTTTGATAGATTCTGCCTTTTATTTCGCATTGCCTCTTTTGCTATGTGGGATGGATTTCTTTGTTCCATTAAACTCCAGTAGCTTTGAGCAATGTCCAGAAGTGTTAAGGATGATTGTGTCACCTCTGAACATGTGAGTTTTTGATTATGTACTAACCCCTCTAATGAAGTTTATGAGAAGTTTGGTGTGAAGGAAGTTTTCAAGGGTCAAGAGAGGAGGATGATATACTATGATCAAGAAGAGTGAAAGCTCTAAGCTTGGGGATGCCCCGGTGGTTCATCCCTGCATATTTCAAGAAGACTCAAGCATCTAAGCTTGGGGATGCCAAAGGCATCCCCTTCTTCATCGACAAAATTATCAGGTTCCTTCTCTTGAAACTATATTTTTATTCGGTCACATCTTATGTACTTTACTTGGAGCGTCTGTATGTTTTTTGTTTTTGTTTGTGTTTGAATAAATTGGATTACATCATGCTTGTGTGGGAGAGAGACACGCTCCGCTGGTTCGAATGAACACATGTGTTCTTAGCTCATAATATTCATGGCGAAGTTTCTTCTTCGTTAAATTGCTATATGGTTGGAATTGGAAAATGATACATGTAGTAATTGCTATTAATGTCTTGGGTAATGTGATACTTGGCAATTGTTGTGCTCATGTTTAAGCTCTTGCATCATATGCTTTGCACCCATTAATGAAGAAATACATAGAGCATGCTAAATTTGGTTTGCATAATTGGTTTCTCTAAGGTCTAGATAATTTCTAGTATTGAGTTTGAACAACAAGGAAGACGGTGTAGAGTCTTATAATGTTTACAATATGTCTTTTATGTGAGTTTTGCTGCACCGGTTCATCCTTGTGTTTGTTTCAAACAACCTTGCTAGCCTAAACCTTGTATCGAGAGGGAATACTTCTCATGCATCCAAATCCTTGAGCCAAACAACACTATGCCATTTGTGTCCACCATACCTACCTACTACATGGTATTTCCTGCCATTCCAAAGTAAATTGCTTGAGTGCTACCTTTAAACAATTCAAAATTTATCACCTCTGATTTGTGTCAATGTTTTATAGCTCATGAGGAAGTATGTGGTGTTTATCTTTCAATCTTGTTGGGCAGCTTTCAACAATGGACTAGTGGCTTCATCCGCTTATCCAATAATTTTGCAAAAAGAGCTGGCAATGGGATTCCCAGTCCCAATTTAATTAAACTAAATAGACACTCCTCCATGGTATGTGATTGTTGGACGGCACCCGAAGGTTCGGTTAGCCATGGCTTGTGTAAGCAAAGGTTGGGAGGAGTGTCATCATAATAAAACTAAAATAAAAAGGCACTCCTTCATGGTATGAGATTGTTGGCAGGCACCCGAGGATTCGGTTAGCCATGGTTTGTGAAAGAAAGGTTGGAAGGAGTGCCATCCAAAATAAAATAAAATGGGAGCCGCTCTTTGAAGGTTTGTCTGGCAAGGGGGTTAGAGTACCCGCTACCATTCGTTGACAACAACATACACCTCTCAAAACTTTATTTTTATGCTCTCTTTATGTTTTCAAAATCAAAGCTCTAGCACAAATATAGCAATCGATGCTTTCCTCTATGGAGGACCATTCTTTTACTTTCATTGTTGAGTCAGTTCACCTCTCTCCAACTCAAGAAGCAAACACTTGTGTGAACTGTGCATTGATTCCTACATACTTGCATATTGCACTTGTTATATTACTCTATGTTGACAATATCCATGAGATATACATGTTACAAGTTGAAAGCAACCGCTGAAACTTAATCTTCCTTTGTGTTGCTTCAATGCCTTTACTTTGAATTATTGCTTTATGAGTTAACTCTTATGCAAGACTTATTGATGCTTGTCTTGAAAGTACTATTCATGAAAAGTCTTTGCTTTATGATTCATTTGTTTACTCATGTCATTACCATTGTTTTGATCGCTGCATTCATTACATATGCTTACAATAGTATGATCAAGTTTATGATGGCATGTCACTCCAGAAATTATCTTTGTTATCGTTTTACCTGCTCGGGACGAGCAGAACTAAGCTTGGGGATGCTGATACGTCTCCGACGTATCGATAATTTCTTATGTTCCATGCCACATTATTGATGTTATCTACATGTTTTATGCACACTTTATGTCATATTCGTGCATTTTCTGGAACTAACCTATTAACAAGATGCCGAAGTGCCGCTTCTTTGTTTCTGCTGTTTTTGGTTTCAGAAATCCTAGTAACGAAATATTCTCGGAATCGGACGAAATCAACGCCCAGGTTCCTATTTTCACCGGAAGCATCCAGAACACCCGGGAAGGACCAGAGGGGGGGCACTGGGCCCCCAGACCATAGGCCGGCACGGCCCAGGCCCTGGCCGCGCCGCCCTATGGTGTCGTCGCCCCTTCGACCCTCCTGCGCCGCCTCTTCGCCTATATAAAGCCCCTGGATCGAAAACCCTGAGACGATTGGCGAAAACCACAGAAACCTTCCAGAGCCGCCGCCATCGCGACGCCAAGATCTGGGGGACAGGAGTCTCTGTTCCGGCACGCCGCCGGAGCGGGGAAGTGCCCCCGGAAGGCCTCTCCATCGACACCGCTGCCATCTCCACCGCCATCTTCATCACCGCTGCTGCTCCCATGAGGAGGGAGTAGTTCTCCATCGAGGCTCGGGGCTGTACCGGTAGCTATGTGGTTCATCTCTCTCCTATGTACCTCAATACAATGATCTCATGAGCTGCTTTACATGATTGAGATTCATATGAGTTTTGTATCACTACTATCTATGTGCTACTCTAGCAAAGTTATTAAAGTAGTTTTATTCCTCCTGCACGTGTGTAAAGGTGACAGTGTGTGCACCGTGTTAGTACTTGGTTTATGCTATGATCATGATCTCTTGTAGATTGCGAAGTTAACTATTGCTATGATATATTGATGTGATCTATTCCTCCTACATATGCATGAAGGTGACAGTGTGCATGCTATGTTAGTACTTGGTTTAGTCTTTTGATCTATCTTACACTATAAGGTTACTTAAACATGAGCATTATTGTGGAGCTTGTTAACTCCGGCATTGAGGGTTCGTGTAATCCTACGCAATGTGTTCATCATCCAACAAAAGTGTAGAGTATGCATTTATCTATTCTGTTATGTGATCAATGTTGAGAGTGTCCACTAGTGAAAGTGTAATCCCTAGGCCTTGTTCCTAAATACTGCTATCGCTGCTTGTTTACTGTTTTACTGCGTTACTACTGCTGCAATACTACCACCATCAACTACACGCCAGCAAGCTATTTTCTGGCACCGTTGCTACTGCTCATATATATTTATACCACCTGTATTTCACTATCTCTTCGCCGAACTAGTGCACCTATTTGGTGTGTTGGGGACACAAGAGACTTCTTGCTTTGTGGTTGCAGGGTTGCATGAGAGGGATATTTTTGACCTCTTCCTCCCTGAGTTCGATAAACCTTGGGTGATCCACTTAAGGGAAAACTTGCTGCTGTTCTACAAACCTCTGCTCTTGGAGGCCCAACACTGTCTACAGGAAAAGGAGGGGGAAGTAGACATCATCCTCCATAGTAGGTGGCACCAAAATACCACTATCATTATAATCATCATAAATGGGAGGCAAAGTATCATCAAAGTAAATTTTCTCCTCAAAACTTGGGGGACTAAAAATATCATTTTCATCAAAACCGACCTCCCCAAACTTAAATTCTTCCATAGCATTAGCAATAATAGTGTTCAAAGAGTTCATGCTAATAACATTGCTACAACTATTTTGCAAACAAAGTTCCATGGGTTTTTTAATTCTCTCTTCAAACACATCATGTCCTAATTCAATATAAAGTTCATAAAGATCTCTAATTTTTTTGTTGTTTTCCATTATGCCTAACTAGTGAAAATAAAAACAAGAAACAAAAAGATATAATTGCAGGATCTAAAGAAAATAGCTTCGAGCACTCACACACCGGCAACAGTGCTAGGAAATAGCTTAGTAGTCGGAGGATGTGAATACCTTTTACCTTACCTCCCCGGCAACGGCACCAGAAAATAGCTTGATGTCTACGCACGCTTCTATTCCTGTAGACAGTGTTGGGCCTCCAAGAGAAGAGGTTTGTAGAACAGCAGCAAGTTTCTCTTAAGTGAATCACCCAAGGTTTATCGAACTCAGGGAGGTAGAGGTCAAAGATATTCCTCTCAAGCAACCCTGCAATTAAGATACAAGAAGTCTCTTGTGTCCCCAACACACCTAATACACTTGTCAGATGTATAGGTGCACTAGTTCGGTGAAGAGATAGTGAAATACAAGTAATATGGATGATGGTAAGTAGCAATTGCAATCTGAAATAAAAATGGCAGCAAGCGAACATGTAGCAGAACTTGTTGGAAACGGTGTTTCAATGCTTAGAAACAAGGCCTAGGGATCATACTTTCACTAGTGGACACTCTCAACAATGATCACATGATAAATAAATAACTTCTCCTCACTTGTGCTACTTTCAAACACTCTCTTGTTGGATAACAAACACCATTCATTGTGTAGGGCTACAAGAGCTCCCTCAAGCCGGAGTAAACAAGCTCCACAACATCCGGAGTTCATATTAAAGTAACCTCTAGAGTGCATAATAGACCGTTGCAATTTAGACCGAGTACTAACATAGCATACACACTGTCACCAATAGCTATGAAAGGGGGAATAGATCACATCAATACTATCATAGTAATAGTTAACTTCATAATCTACAAGAGATTACAATCATAACCTAAGCCAAGTACTACATGATGCACACACTGTCAACTTTACATCATGGAGGAGGAATAGACTACTTTAATAACATCACTAGAGTAGCACATAGATTAATAGTGATACAAAGCTCATGATCACATAAAGATCACACCATGGGAGAGAGAGATGAACCACATAGCTACCGGTAGAGCCCTCAGCCTCGGGGGAGAACTACTCCCTCCTCATCATGGGAGACATCAACGACGATGAAGATGGCGGTGGTGTCGATGGAGATGGATTCCGGGGGCAATTCCCCATCCCGGCGGCGTGCCGGAACAGAGACTTCTGTCCCCCGAACTTGGCTTCGCGATGGCGGCGGCTGCGTAACTTTTCTCGTATCGTGGCTTCACTTTTTAGGGTTTTCGCGACGGAGAGATTATATAGGCGGAAGTGCAGCCTCGGAGGGGTCCCGAGGGTCCCACACCATAGGGGGGCGCGCCCCCCCTTGGCCGCGCCGCCATGTGGGGTGGGGCCCCCTTGGCTCCCCTCTGGCCCCTCTTCGGTGCTCTAGAACCTTCCGTGGAAAATAAGGCCTTGGGCTTTTGTTTCGTCCAATTCCGAGAATATTTCCTGTGTAAGATTTCTGGAACCAAAAACAGCAAAAAATAGGAACTGGCACTTCGGCATCTTGTTAATAGGTTAGTTCTGGAAAATGCATAAAAATGATATAAAGTGTGAACAAAACATGTAGGTATTGTCATAAAACTAGCATGGAACATCAGAAATTATAGATACGTTGGAGACGTATCAGGCGGCTTCGTTGGCGACGCCGGGGCCGAGACAGGGCCGCATGATGAGTGGACACCGACGCAAGATGCGGAGGACATCGATGCCGCACGCCTGTTCTCCACCCAGCCGACACATACAATAATCGTGTGCGTCGACGACTATGAGGACACACCAACAGGGCCTATCCTCACCACGGATGATGCTAGCAAGAAGAAGGGGGAGCCACATGACATAAGGATTCAACCACGACGAGGACAAGTGCTTGTGCGATGCGTGGCTGGCGACTAGTCATGACTGCATTAATGGCGCCCAACAAAAGAGCAAGGTGTACTGGGCCAAGTTGATGCATGAGTACAATGAGAGAAAGCTTCACGAGCCCTATGAGATGCTTATTCCTCGCACGGAAGAGTCCATCAGAAAAAATGAACTACATCAAACAAGAGACAAGCAAGTTCTGCTCCGCCGTCAAACATTGCATCAACAACCCCGTTAGCGGCGATGGCATCATGTCAGTGGTAAACAAACGAGCATGATCATTCTATTCTATGTACATCATTCGCAAACCATGATCCGGACGCTAAACCAATTGAAGGTATCCCGGGCCTTGGAGAGGTTCAAGGCAATGCATAACAAGGGTTTTCATATGGTCCATTGTTGGGACAAGCTGAAGGGCGTGCAAAAGTGGCAGACAAGCTTTGCGGCCTACGATGAAGCTGTGAAGAATGGGACAGCGGTTAACGTCATCGGCGAAGGCGACGATCATGGACGTCTTGCCCTTCCACCTCGTCCCCAAGGCCGTAAGGCTACCAAGGCCGATCTAGCCCGGGAGGCACAAGCCATTGCGTTCACCCAGAGCTTGGAGAAGTTGATGGCCGAGAATCAAGCCGCCATGGCGAAAAGGGACGAGAAGAAGCGTCTGAAAAAAGAGGCCGCATCTGCCATCTACCTCAACCTCACGAAAGAGGTCATTGAGGTCCAACGGATGGACGTCGATGCCAAAAAGGCAGACGCCGAGGCCAAATTGCGTGACGCCGAGGTCAGGAGGATGGACGTCGAGGCCAAGACCCGTGCAGAGGACACACGGATCATGCTAGCCGACTTGAGCAGCGTTGACGACGACACCAGAGCCTGGTTCATGAAGGGGCGCGCCAAAATCCGCGCGCGAGACGCCTGATCAGCGGCGCCAATGTCTAGCACCATGGCCTCCTTTTGGACTTCATATGCTGTTCAGGCCTTGTTGTGTCCCTTTTGGATTCCACTTTGCGTCGTACTATGTGCAAAGTGTGATAAACTTATTTCAGACCTTAATTTGAGTTAATTTGAGGCTATAAATTACGTGCGAATTTGAGCTAATTTGAGGCTACAACTTCTTTTCTGAATTTTCTGAAAATAAACTGGCCCGCGCCGGAAATGCGTCGGCCCGCTGGAGCCACCCCGACGCAAACGGACGCATGACCATTTTCGCATCCGCGGGCCGACGCAAACGGACGCTCGTGGACATTTTGACCGTCCGAAATGTGTTGGCCCGCTGGAGATGCCCAAAGGTGGTGTCTTGCGTCGCAAACTATGTTTTGATTCTATGTCTGTTGTCGAAAGTGATGGACGTGCTAGAGGCTTGGTGTTATTCTGGAACGAGGATGTCAAGGTTCTGTCTGAATACATCTCTCCTAATTGCATTGATGTTGTGATCGAGTCTGATAATAATATGAAGTGGAGGCTCACGGGATTTTGTGGTGAACCTGGATGGGATGATCGTCATTTGTCTTGGCACTGCCTACGCTTGGGTGACAGACCCCTACTCCCATGGATTGTGTTAGGGGATTTTAACGAGATTTTGCATGCAAATGAGAAGGAGCAGGGGCGGATCCAGGATTTGAGCATAGGGGGGGCCAGGCGACGAAGACAATGATCATAGAAGAGATATACCAACACGAAAAATAGCAATTCTTAGAAGTATATAATATGGATATTAAGCAAGGTTCAGAAAAGCGGAAAAAGACGTCGCTTATGCATGCTGAAGCGCAATACGAAGGTCATCTGCATCGATTGCACAAGCGCTTAAGTGGAAAAAAGAGGGAAAAAAGTGCGGCTTATGCGCGCTGAAGCGCTGAGCGGAAGGCCACCGCACCATTTACGCTTAACGCTTTCTCAAACCTTCATATTAAGTTGTAACAATATATTGAATATAAAACTACAATTCCACTAGTTTGAATGTAGATTATGAGACTACAACCGGACCTATCAAACAAATCAATAATCTCATCAAAGTCCATCTTTGCAGCTATGTACTTTCCAATGTATACCACCATTAAAACTGGCAAACAGACTAGCATAGAGCAATTATTCGATTTAGTAATCAAACTAGAACGTGATTAGTAATACTGCAATACATACCTTGGCGTGATCTGGATAGGAATTAGGGTGTGGCCACGCGGCACGCGGGACGGCGTCAGGCCTTAGTTCTCGTTGACAATTATCATAGATTGCTTGAATCTTTTGCAGCGGGGATGCTCAACCAGGAAGAGGAAGTCGTGTGCAGCTATACAGCGGGCGAGGAGGAAAACTAATCATCAATCCAGCAGATTGGATCGCGTAGAGCTGGGAAACCGAATCGATCTGCAATAGGTGCAATTCGTGCATCAAACGATGGCTTCTGTTTTGCCTGGGCCCTAGGCTAGTACGTAAGTGGCCTTGTGGGCTTTGGGTATTGACTAATTGCTTCGGCCTGAGCTGGATTAGAAATTTAGAATTAGGACTTGGGCTAATGGCCGGACTATTAAGACAAACACATGTATATACCTGGCCCCTGCTACATGACGTTGGGGGTGGCCGAAGCATAGGAGGGGGCCTGGCCACCGCTCGCCCCCCCTTGGATCCGCCTCTGAGAAGGAGGGAGGGAACCCTAGACCCCCTCGTATGATGCAAAATTTCCGTGAATGCTTGATGGACAGCGATCTCCATGACAGTGGGGTACATAGGCGATAAATTTACTTGGCGACGTGCAGAAATTCGGGAGAGGCTCGATCGGGCATGTTGTAACCCTGAATGGATGACTAAATTTCCTCATGCGGCCGTGATTAATGAGAAACATTTCCGATCGAACCATCGTCCTATCCTTGTAGATACTAAGTATTTTCAGGAGTTCTTTTGTGGTACCCTCAAATAAATAACAGTCATTAATTTTCGTCCATCCAATGGTCCAAATAGTTTCATACCACAGTCCAAAACTTGAGAGGTATGTTACATACCTCTGGAAATTTTCGCACCTCAGTAAAAAAAAGTAGACGGGCCCGGCCCAATAGACGGGCACAGCCCAGTAGACTGGTCCAGCCCCATGAGCTGCCGACCACAGCGGGTGCGGGTCCGGGTCCGGTGGGATTCCTCGTTCTTTCGCCTGCCAGAGGTTCAGCCGGCGCCGCCGCTCTGTCCATCGCGCCACCTCCCAAGATGTAGAGGAACACGACGGTGGGCAGCGACTCCTCAGCCGCCTTCCTCACCATCGCCGTGGAGGATCTCGGCCTCCCCGTCCCCATCCCCGAGTCCACGTCTGCGCTGCGGTCGGCGTCCTGGTCGTCCTCGCCATGGACGTGGCAGACTGCTGCTGCACCATGTCCTTGACGGACCTGGCGTTGGCGGCGCCCTCCCGCACGGCCTGCGCTGCCCGCTCACCAACCCATCTGATGTACTACCTAGCCCCGTCGGCGGCGGCGGCGTTGCCACCCGCGTGGATCCAAGAGCGCTGGCGTCGTCCTCGTCGCTCGCCAAGGCCAACCCCACCACACGGTTCCGGGAGCGGTGGCGGTGGTGCAGGAGGTGGTAGGATGTACTTAACATTCAGTTGCTTAACTCTGCTGCCATTTTTTCATTGCTAGCATGTAATTCCAGCTGATTCTCTATGGACTGCAGTTCCTTAACATTCAGTCCGGATAGATCTTCTCCCATCAACTGCATGTAATAAATCAATGTTAAAACATTTTTTACGCTGCATTATGTCTCAATTACGGTTAGGCAAAATGTTCTTGTGATAAGAGGTTTAGCATTATATTTTCTCTAGTAAATATTTTAGTGCCAGAGTATAACCTGCTATATGGACAGTCAAAGTCACAAATTTATAATATAATTAGAAACAGTACACCAATTTATCCTAGTTTAGATAACTGGATCTTAGCGACATTGATTTCGCATTGTGATTCAACAAATGATTCTTTACCTAATACAACAGATATTAGAACATTGTTTGTATCTGAAAGTGTTAAAGGGTGTGGATAATAAGATGATTGCAGTACATCATGTGCTTGGTGAAGATGAATTACTTTCTGCCTACTAGATACAGGCTCTCAGAACTGGAGTTGGTTTCTTTGTAATTTCAGCCATTTTTGGGACCTGTTTTGGCAACTCAATCGGAACAGATACTAATACCCAGCTATAGGACCACCATGTTTTTAGGTAGAGCATGGGAGCTGAGTTCAAAGCTGCACACTGTAGTTACTGTGTAATAGTCTTCATTTAAAAACCTGTCAGTTAGTTAAATTTAAAAACTAGCTTGTATCTCCAAGGTTTCCATGTATCCCCAAGAGATGATAAGTAACGTACCATCAGTTTTCCATGTATCTCCAAGATGAGAAGAGAACTTCGTATCATTGCTGACAATTTGGGTTGATCATTTTTGTTAGAGTACCCTGCCATACTACCTTATGAATAGATGGCAGAAAAGATGCAAAGGGGGAAAAATAATGGATACAATTGATTTCTTATTTGTTCAGAAGTCGTATGACTAACAATATTTTTTTTATTGTAGGGGGAGTGTTTATGATGAACAAGAGAACCTGCTAGAAGACAAGCTCATTAATTCAATAGATGCGGCCACGAGAAAGAAAGTTTTGACTATACACATAACATGGAAGAGCTGATACAAAAGGCAGTGCACTCAAATGAAGGCTTAGACTTCTTACATCAAGTGAGTTCAACACTGAGGCGCCTCTTGACTAAATGGTCCCTGTAGCTACCAAAAACACTGGGAAAAACGAATATGAGGCTGTTATTGGTTGCAATATTCCTACAGAAGTTAATATACATCCTCTGACTGATGTCCGTACTGTGGGGAGATGCAAAATAATAAAGAGAGGCAAGGAGACCAAGGAGGAAAATCAAAGAATCAAAGGTAATGGTCAAACGTTTGTGCAAGACTGCAAGCAGATAGTATTTCATGATACTTGCAATTGTCCAAGCAAAACTCTAGTGAGAACGAGGGCGATTGTACAAAGATCAGCAACCAAATGGTGCCTTATGCTACCAAATCTGCACAAGTTGAAACCATGGTTTTATCCATGTTATTCTTTACGGTTGATGTACTAAAGCCATGTTGTGGATGATGGTTGTGTGTGTCCAAACTGCTTCCATTTATTTTGTCTCGTCAATTTGGCCTTCTATTATTTATGTGACTTGGTGTCTGTTGAGTAGAGTAGCAACAGAAATAGCATGTATCATGTGCCTTGAGGTTTTTGTATGGAGCTATTGGAATATCATTCGAATTTAACAAATTACATGTTGCAGTAGCAGGCTGGGAACCTACCACCGAACTCAAACATAACAAAGTTGTGTACAAAATTTCTCACAACTCACAGAGATAACTTTATTCATGAGCAAAACAATGTAGTTACAATCATTAACAGCGGTATATGTCATACACAACCCTTCTTCTAATATAGGGCGCAAACTCATCTGATTGCTCAAAACTCAGGAAGTATATCACAGAATAAGATAATTTCCGTGTGAATGGTACATATATACACATGACAGCCCTTTTTCTGGAATGATGACTCCGCCGAAGCACAATCAGACTCAACTTGCACAGACCATCACCTGACCAACATGATTCATCAGAACCTGCAGTTGAATTGTTACACAAATTAAGTTAAATCTTGCGCGGCCATATATACGAGCTAGTGGTCGCATCCGATACTCATTGCAGAACTGATATCCTTCCTCCTCACTTCTCTAAAAGATATAGTTTGGTTTACAAAATCTAAATCTCGCTTGTATGGCTCATATTTTTTTCAAAATCTCAAATTCTACTGCTTCAATAAAATTCATGTAGGAACATACTCCCAGCTGCCTGAATTTGGCTAATAATTGGACTAATCTACCAGATTGAAAGAGGAACGTGTCTGCTGTGTTGCGTACCTGAACCTGCTACCATATCCAAGACAAGAACAGAGGATTACGGCGGCGATGCAGGACATGGCCGAGCTGGTGGGGGCATGCCCGGTCGTATGGGAAGGGGTCGTCTGCGACGTGGAGGCGGCGGAGTTGTTGCAGCGGAGCGGACGAGGCGGTGGCGGAGGCAGCGGCGCACGCCGCTCAACGGAGTTGCGGCAACGGAGCGGATGAGGCGGCGGCGGCCCTGATTGATGTGGAGGCGGAGGCTGTGGCGCACGCGTCTCGGCGGAGTTGTGGCAGCGGAGCGGATGAGGCGGCGGCGTCCCTGCTCGGCGGCGACGCTCGCTTCTGGACTCCGCCTCCTTGGGCAACCGACTAGGCAGACGAATGGGCTGGGCCGAATACTATTATCTTTTTTTCCATTATCTACGTGTTGGTGGGTTACTGGGCTTAATCTATCTCGCTAAATCCTAACCGTTAACTCAAATCATACCTCTCCTTTTTTTAGTAGTGGTAAAAGGTACCGTAAAACAAGCCATTTTCAGGCTAGTCAAATAAAGAAAAGATCCGGAGGACGAAAGTTTGAGGCAAGATGGCTGTCAAAGGAGTTAATGAGATAGTTACAACATCGTGGGAGAAGGCAAAGCTACAGGGGCTTGGACCATCGCTAGCAAGCAGAACCAAGGCCGTGCATGCAAGTCTTCATGAATAGGATCGTACGGTTTTAAAAGGTCCTAAACGGAGGATTGGCAAGCTGAAAAGGGAACTTGAAAAATTGAAGAGAGGAGCGATTTCACTTGAGTCTCTCGGCAGGCAAAAAAAAATACAAGTTCTGATTGAAAACTTGTTAGAACAAGAGAAAATCTACTGGATCCAGCGTGGGCGAGCAAATTGGCTTCTTCACGGCGACCGCAACACCTCATTCTTCCATAATGTAGGCACGGCAAGAAAGAAGAGGAATCTGATTAAGAAGTTATTGGATGATACTGGAGTTTGGAAAGAAGGCATCCAACTACATGACCATATTGTTGATTATTATTCTCACTTGGTTACCTCAGAATCTACAGGTAACAACTTGGGTGTTCTAGACTCAGTTCCTGTAAGTATAACATATGGTATGAATGAAACGCTTCTACGTCCGTTCACGGCCGAAGAAGTGAAGAATGCGCTATTTAGCATTGGCGACTTGAAAGCTCCTGACCCTGATGGTCTCCATGTAGTGTTTTATAAAAGGTTCTGGCATTTACTCGGAGATGATTTAGTTGAGAAGGTTCTCACGGCAGTGAGCATATGTGTGATACCACAAGGATGGAACAACACGTCAATTGCATTGATCCCATAAGTGAAATGTCCTAAAAAGGTAACACAACTGCGACCAATCAGCCTATGAAATGTAGTGTATAAAGTTATTTCCAAGACGCTCTCAGCAAGGCTGAAAGGTTTGCTTCAGAGGTAATCAGTCCAACACAGAGTGCTTTTGTTCCTGGTCAACTAATCTCAGATAACGTGCTTGTGGCATATGAAAGTTTCCACACAATAAATAAAAGAACACAAGGGACGAATGGACTGTGTCGGTCAAGCTTGACATGCATAAAGCATATGACCCCGTGAATGGGACTTCCTCGAGAAAATCATGTTAAAGATGGGGTTCCATGTGAATTGGGTAAAGTTGGTGATGACATGTGTTCGTATAGTACGCTATCATGTCCGTATAAATTCAGAGTAAAGTGAGTTGTTCTCGCCTACCAGGGTCTGCGACAAGGCGATCCTATATTGCCGTATTTGTTCTTGTTGTGTACGGAAGGACTAATAAGTTTACTGGCGCGAGCTGAAGCGAATGGTGTGTTACGAGGGATTCGAGTTTTCCGTTATGCCCCTCAGGTTTCAAATCTTCTGTTTGCCGATGACTCGCTAATTCTGGTGCTAGCCAATGGAGAAAATGCAATATGTATGAAAAATATCCTGGATCAGTATTGTCAAGCTTCTGGGCAACTGGTAAGTGCAGAAAAATCAAGTATCTTTTTTAGCCCAAATAACCATCTTGTGATTAGAGAGGAAATCTGCATTATCTTGGACATTATGACCGAGGCATTGTCAGACAAATATTTGGACTTACCTGCAATCTTTGGAGCGGATAAAAGTGATTGTTTTCAGTATCTAATTGACAGAGTATGCAAACGGATAAATGGATGGATGGAGAAATTCTTGTCTTCTCGTGGCAAGGAAGTGCTTCTCAAATCAATTGCGCAAGCAATGCCATCATATGTGATGTCGGTCTTCAAAATTTCTAAACAAACTTGCAAAGGAATAATAACGGATGCGATGTCTCAATATTGGTGGGGTGACCTGGTGGAAGATGTGTGTTCCGAAGAGAGAAGGGGGAATGGGATTTCGTGATATCCATTGTTTTAATCTTGCATTACTAGCAAAGCAAGCATGGCGTCTCATACAAGAACCAGATTCTCTCTATGCAAGAGTTTTACATGAAAAATATTTTCCATCAGGCGATCTGCTCAATGCCGAACTAAAGAAGGGTAGTTCCTTTATATGGCAGAGTATATTTGCTGGGATTCATACTTTGAAAAAAGGTCATGTATGGCGGATTGGAGATGGAAATACTGTGAATATTTGGGAAGATGAATGGATTCCCAAGAGCTCTAATCGTAAGGTCTTCACAAGAAGAGGAAGTAACCTGGTCTCAATGGTGCGTGAACTAATTAATCCTAATTAATCCTGTGACAAACCAATGGGATGATGAGCCTATTGATCAAACGTTATAGCCAGTTGAGGCATGCAGAATCAAGGTACTACCCTTGCCTGGTTTTGAGATGTCAGATTTTGTGGCTTGGAGCCTTACCAAGAATGGGATATTTTCCGTCAAATCAACATACTATGCGGAATGGGAATCACAGTTTGGCCAACGTGTGAATCATGTACAAGCCTCTCGGATATCTAACCCTCCTCCAATGTGGGATACAATATGGAAATTACGGGGCCGAGGATGTCAAGCACCTATTTTTCCTATGTCCCCGCGCCAAGCCAAGCAAATATGGGAGCAGTTGGGGATAAATTTGTTAATCTCACAAGATTGTGAGATTGATAGAGCCGGACAGGCAGTCCTTGAATCGTTACTTTGCAGTGAAAATGTATTCAGTTCAATCCTGGGTCAATCTACACTACTTAAAAAGGAGGAACATGTTCCTTATTCTGCCAATACGTCAACCTCTTCGTCGTTTGTCCACCGTCCTCCGCTCGACCGCACGTCGGCCACATGGGCCAGGCCCATCTTATCCCACCACCAGATCTCGTCATCAAGTATTCAAGTCACGCATTGAACCCAATCACCTCCTCTCGAGGGTACCACTGCCCCCTGCCGTTACAGCCGCGAGGAGGGCTGGCCCGATGTTGCCCTCATCTCACCTACCGGACCTAGGCCGGCAGACACCGGATCTGGACAGTTCATGCGTGGCTCGAGTCCACCGTTCCTCTTTGCAACCACTCGATTCGTTTGAACTGCCGCCGCGAGATCTGGATGTGGAAGCCGTCACAACTCTCTGTGTTCGTCCCTCCGCCCGACCTGTGCAGCTCTGTCTCCGCAGTGGTGGTCGTCACCACGTCGCCGCCGACGAGACCACCGCGCTCCGCACGCGTCTCGCCGCTGTCCAGGACCCCCTCGGGCTCGCAGAATCCAAGGCCACGCCCGAGGACCGAAAGGACATCCCTTCATCGTTGCTAAAAAAATCCCCTCTCTTCCCCAACATCACGTGCGGCCTGCAGGTCGTCTCCTCCGTCCTCTGCCAGTCTGCATCTCCGCCGCACTCGGTCGAGACCAGCATGTCCAGGCCGTCTGGCACACTCTTCCTAGGGGCACAGCAGGAGATCGCTAGGGTCTACCGCCCAGCCGTCCTCACGTCCTGCCGCCCCTACCCACCCAGTTCCTTCTACTCAAATCCCCACTCAGGTTCAATTATAGAAGCTACAAGCAAGAGTCGTCCGCTATTCTCCCATGGCTTGCCTTGCAACCACTCTATGCCTTTCCAGAAGAGCAATGGTGGCGGGAGGCATCAGATCAACGGGCAGACGAGCATAGCCACATCGGTCAGACCTCAAATCCAAGAGCAGGCCTCCCAAGTTCTGAGGATGCATAGCCAGGCCACTAGATTTGTCACAGCCAGATTGAAAGATAATCACGATAGAGCTGGTATAGAAGATAAAAAAAGAGGATATATGCAAGAACTTTAGGATGTACATGGTGCAGGGTGTGTTCTGTAGATTGGCGTCACATCACAGCTAGCTAGCCTAAATCGGGAGTGATTGGGTATTGCTTCTACTGAATATGGGTGAACCTGGTTCCGAATGGAGCACAAAAATTCTTATTAAAGAAATCATGGTGATGCATTTGTTTGAGTACTTGATCATCGAGTGTGAGAGACGAGAAGACCTCCTTCTGGTATGTACATTGTGCGGACACATATAAACTGCAGTAATTTTTATACACTTTTGCATTTCTTTGGTGAAAGCTACCGACTCCATCTCCTTATGTTGCTATTAGATGCACCATTCAATATGCAGAGTGGTACTTCATTATTAAATATTCAGATTGTTACCTACATAATTATTTTAGATTTTGTCTTGGCATGACTGCATGAATGAAACTAGACAACGTGCAACATATCTGGTTGAGAAAAAGAGTAGAGCTGCATGATTTCTTCAAATATCGTGGGGAGTATGGAACAACAGAGAGAGTAAAAGAGGAACGCGATGGACGGTCAAATAAGATAATGTTTGGGATAAGACGGTGATGGCTGTTTCTTTTTTAACCAGCACACGGTTATACCAGACAAACTTTTCTTTGGAGTTGAGCACACATTGTTGATAGATCTGGGAAGCAGGTCATGAACTGCGGAATATTATGACGGCCTTCCACGGAGGTGAGATTTGCAGTCGAAACACATAAATTCAGCTTCCGAATTTATTTCTTTCTCAATTTTGTAGTATCGTTAATTGATGGATTTTGAGATGGGGAGTAGTCGTCGATGCAAGTGTGGTGCCGATGCTAAATATAATAGCGTTATTCAATATTCAGATTGCTATTTAAGTGTTAAGCTTTATCATATTTTTTGGCATGACTTCAACCTTTCATGGAATATTATGAAAGACTTCCACGAAGGTGAGATTTGCAGTCGAAACACATAAATTGAGCTTCGGAATTTATTTCTTTCTCAAACTTTGTAGTTGTTATGACCGGTTTATCTTATAGCAGGAAGAAGCCCATTAGTGGGCCTAGATTAGGGGCTTAGCCCATTTATCTTTAGGTTATTAGCCTATTTATATTCCTGTAAAAGCTACGTGAAAGGCAAGCAATAAACAGATCTCATAGATCGTTATTGCCGACTCCTTGAGGAGTCGGTCTTCCCTGCCCTAGCCGCCGCTTCTTCCCTTGCGCCGCCTTCCTCCAACCTCGCGACGGCGGCCAGCCGCCGGCGCCGCCTTCCTCTCCCTCGTCCAGCACACTTCCACCCCTACAATCTACGTAACCGGCCTGGTAGGATCACAGATCCTACCAATTTGGTATCAGAGCCCTCTACGATCATGTCTTCGAGCCAGCCCACCGCCGCCACCGCCGCCGCATCCGAGACGCCACCGGCCTCCTCCGCCGCCGCGCACCTGCCGCCGCCCTTCACGGCGCCGCGGCGCCTCGCGTATGTCGCGGCGCCGCCCCCTCCTCTCGCGGCAAGAGCTTTCGACGGCCATCCGCGACCTCGCCACCGCCGTCCAGGGCATCCGCTCGTACCTCATCGGTGCACGCAGGGATGACCACGCTGCCCCTGCCGCCACCCTCGCCGCCTACCCGGCCGCGCCGACAGCCCTACCCGGCCAGGGCGCGCCGCTTCCGCCCCGGCCTCACCGCCGCCGCCGCCGTGGCGTCCCGGCGCCCGGTCCCCAAAGACGGGCCCCGCCTCGATGCCCTGTGGTGTGCCCATCCAGCGGGTCCGGTTCCCGCCGTCGCCCTCCCGACTCCCGGCGTGGGTGACCGCGACGGAGCCCCCGCCCGTCTACTCGGCCGCACCGGCGCCGTCCCCCGTCTACACCACCGCCGGGGACCCTCCGCGCCCATCCTTCCCGGACCCGCCGCCCGCCCGCTTCGCCGACCCTTCCGCTGGTCGCGCGGAGTACCCCGCCCAGGGCGCCACCGGCCTCGCTCCCCCACGCTACGCTAAGCTGGAATTCGCCACGTACGATGGCGTCGAGGACCCCCTCAACTGGCTCAACCAGTGCGAGCAGTTCTTCCGGGGACAGCGTACCCTGGCTTCGGACCGGAAGTGGCTCGCCTCGTACCACCTCCGCGGCGCCGCCCAGACGTGGTACTACTCCCTGGAGCAGGACGAGGGTGGCATGCCTCCATGGGACCGGTTCCGTGAGCTCTGCCTTCTCCGCTTCGGCCCTCCAATCCGCGGCAGCCGCTTGGCGGAACTTGGGCATTTGGCGTTCACCACCACGGTGCAGGACTTCGCCGACCGCTTCCAGGCCCTCGCATGCCATGCGCCCGGTGTGACGGGGCAGCAGCGCGCCGAGCTCTTCATTGGCGGACTGCCGGACCACATTCGCGTCGACGTGGAGATGCGGGATCCCCAGGACCTGCAGTCGGCCATGTACTACGCTCGCGCCTTCGAGCAGCGCGCGCGGGTCATGCAGCAGGCCTTCCCGGCCAGCGACGTTCGGCCAGCCGCCCGCCCTCCACCGACACCACCAGGCCAGGCGCTCACGGCCGTGACTCATGCGGGGCACTCCGATCCAGCCGTGACGCGGCCTTTCCGTCGGCTGACCACGGCCGAACAACTTGAGCGCCGTCGTAAAGGGTTGTGCTTCAACTGCGACGAGCTCTATGTACCGGGCCACGTTTGTCCACGCCTGTTCTACTTGGAGACCGTAGACGACGTTGCGGCTGATGTCATCACAGCTGGGCTGGCTGACGCGGCCGTCTCCAAGGCCGACGCCGTTCCGGGATGAGTTCCGCCAGCAGTTTCCAGCTATCCAGCTCGAGGACGAGCTGTTTGAGAAGGCGGGGAGGAATGTTATGACCGGTTTATCTTATAGCAGGAAGAAGCCCATTAGTGGGCCTAGATTAGGGGCTTAGCCCATTTATCTTTAGGTTATTAGCCTATTTATATCCCTGTAATAGCTACGTGAAAGGCAAGCAATAAACAGAGTTATTGCCGACTCCTTGAGGAGTCGGTCTTCCCTGCCCTAGCCACCGCTTCTTCCCTTGCGCCGCCTTCCTCCAACCTCGCAACGGCGGCCAGCCGCCGGCGCCGCCTTCCTCTCCCTCGTCCAGCACACTTCCACCCCTACAATCTACGTAACCGGCCTGGTAGGATCACAGATCCTACCAATAGTATCCTTAATTGATGGTTTTTGAGATGTAGAGTAGTCGTCGGTGCAAGTTTGGTGCCGATGCTAAATATAATAAAGCTATTCAATATTCAGATTTCTATTTAACTGTTAAGTTGTGTCATATTTATTTCTTGGCATGACACCGTTGGTGCAAGGTTGTTTTTTCCTTTTTTCTTTTGTCTTCAAAAGATGTATTCGGATACTATGGATGTATTTGCATGACTTCCTTTCCTGGAAATTGGTCACGCCAACCACATCCCTCATGAGACCAGTAACTTTTTCTACTTGAGTTTTGTATGTTAATCAGATTTTTTTAAATGATATAATATTGTTTTTCAGCTTAGAGAATGAGTTGTACTACAAATCGTAGTTATGTACATTTCTGATTTGAGTAGGGAAGGATTCTAATGTAACATGGGTTCATGCGCATGACTTATTCTCTGAGTTTGTGCCTCCAGACTTCATACTTCTCTATTTGATTCTGAAAGTCTTGAATTTGGTATTCAACTAAATGCAGTGCTAATCTACAATCTACATATGTTTATAGGGGTTCCGGGAGGGAGAAAGATATGGATTTGGCTGGAATGCTGGGTCCGTTGGTGGGCTCATGGGGGCTAGATGGGGTTGAGGGACAAGAAGAGGGACCAGAGGCGCGTGCTCTTGCGGCACTCGGCTGGTCCCAAGACTGCTGATGGGAAGGATTTCCTTTTGCATGCTCCCCTTTGAAGCCAATCGAGGAGCCAGAGAACATGGCCAATGTTTTATAGAATTTATTTGTTGTATCCTTCATAAAATAATTGCTGAATTGGCAACAGAGCATGATTACTATGGTTTCACACTACAAATAAACATACACCAGGTATTTTCTTGATCTTATTTTCTGGTTTTTAAGAACTTTGCCGCACTCTATGTCAGGCTAAGCAGAAGTCACATCGGCATCGAAGAACATTAGTTTACCTTTAAGAGATCTCTGAAATGTTTGAGGGTTATTGTGTGTTTACGGATTTTTGTTGGATTCAAGGAGAATTACTATTGTTTGTGATTTTACCACTCCAAATCGTGAGTTAACTATACACTCCAAATCAGATATTTTAAAACGCATTTGTAAATTACCTTCTCTCCACTATAGGAGACTATCTGAAACATTGGCTCTTTGTGTGCAGGATGTCTTCCTCACCTTCCACTGTAGAAGGGTTAGTATGATCCACATTTTTTAAGGTATGCATTTATGTGTCCTGTAGTGTTGAGTTCTCATGTGTGTGAGCAGCATGTTACTTGTAGTTGGAAATTATAATCCATGGTCTGCATCAAACTATTTATTTGTTGAGGACCATGAACCATCAAATGGTGTATTTAATCAACGATTACTATGGGTTCACACTGCTGTTCATATGCTCATAGTGGAGTATGTCTGAATGTCTTTCCCGTTCAACACTTATTTCATTCTTGGGCATTTGAGTTTCAGTTAAAAATGCTTTAGGTCTGTTTTTTCATCCTTGCTTTCTTCTCTCATTTAATTAGGCCATGTTTTTCGCCCTTTCACTCAAAATAGAGGCCTCTGTGAGGTTGTTATTGGCTGCTTCAGTATATGTTAACACTGAGCTGGTATCTTCCCTCCTTCCGCTAGAGTAAAATCTGACAAATAGTAGCCATTTTGTCAGTTATTCCGCCACTTTGGACTGGAATGTAACATCTGGCTTCTATTGTAGTCTCTGGACATGCTTTATGTTCCAACAGTCACAGACTATACTCAAGTTTGGTCTTTTATACTCCCTCCATCCTATGAAAGATAATAATCAATTATTTGACCTATGCATTTGACTTGCAGAAGTAATAATTCCTGAATATGCACTAATACCAGCTCAAGGGTTCTCTAAGACGAATTAGCATGATGTTGTGTAGAAAATTCAGGTTAAGTATGTTGAACAGGTTGCATTTGGCATGCTTGCACTTTCTGATGTTTCTCACATCTGATGTGTGCTTGCCTAGAAAAGTTTTGTCGTGGCAAGGAGTAGCTATTTGTAGTCATAACACAGAAGCTTAAGTGAATTATAACACATAATTTTGTTTTGCACTATAAATTGTTTTGCACTATTACACTTTATAGAGATCATGCATCACATGCTAAGCTAAGCTGCCCTGCCCCTGAATCAGAGAGGGACTTGAGCTGCTCTAGAATAATTAATTCAGTGTGATGCTCAAGTTCACCTAAAGCTACTGGAGACATGAGACATTAAGGTATCTATGTTACTCCATGGAGTTATAGGTGAACTGAGTGCCCTCTGTTCATACAACAATAATATGATTTCGTGTATGTTCTATAAAAATCATGTTTGAAGTAATTCAATGAAAATAAAGGGCTAGGTACTTGGAGTTGACGGGTAGTTCCCTAAATTTGAGCTTGACTTCCTCACAAAATAATACCTTGTATTTTCTTTATTTCAGGCGTGAGCCACACATTAGGATATTCCAATAAACAAGTCTACTTAATTTATTTACTTAATGCTAAGACAAATGCTAAATAGGATTGCGCTACAGGATTATATGATTCATATTTCCTTTTTGAACCCCTGTTCGGACCTTATATAAATGACCATTTTCGTTGCATATGAGAAGGACATGCTATGTGATGTCGTCTTTGTTTAGAATTATCTAAAGATGCATAATAACACAAACATTATGTATTCTCAGCCTTCTGGTAGAGTGTGGACAAACATGGACCTTCTCGTAGATGGAATTCTAGGCAATTAGATAATTCTATAGCTATCTTTGTCGAGTTTATGTTTTAGGCCATCAAAGAAAGATGTAGATTTTTCGTTTTTGCTGCAAATATACAAATTATTTATCTACTGTCAGCCAGAGCTACCAGCGTGCCATTTATTGTTCTAGGTTTGCTGATCCATGTGGATGAGTTCATCATTACCTGGGCGGTGGGTTCTCGCCAAGGCCTTTGACACCAAACCGGGTTGTTGCTCTCAACATTGCCACCGATGATGGGTTGGGGACGGGCAAGCAGAGCACCCACCAGTTCGCCTGCCTCCATGCTAGCCACTTGGCTAGAGGGACCTGCTCATCTACGCGATTCCGCGTGATGTTGTTTGATGTTTGGACCTATATATGGATACAGTTAAAAATTTATTGAACAAAGGGAATGCAAGCCTCGCGGCTTGAACATCCTTCGACGTACATACATGCTGCCAGATGTTGAAGCCACTACACACGCTGAAGGGGATGAAGGATTTACATGAGACTGAATCTTATCTTAAGTTATGAGGGGCACGAAAGTTACGAGGGGCACGAATAACGCTTTTCCTATATGAGACAATTTCATTTTCTCTAACATAAATATATGAAGAGTTTAAATTAAGTAATACTTAAGTCCTACTCAAGAGGCATACTGTCATTTACCCTTCAGTTTGGACATGCTTGCATCTGCCAGCTTACACCAAAAACCAAGAAGAATGTGCATTGAACAAATTCATATTGTTCTGATTTAGTGATTTTACAAAGTTTCACTAATTATTTTTATATCAAACATGTGCTTCAAAATATTGCTGAGAGGCCAAATAAGCAAACCGTTTACACCCAAATCATTTTGGTCACTGGGTTACATCCAAATCATTTTAACCAAATGCCATCTAGATATTTTTTTTTGCTCCAGTGGCAGCGCATGTTCAAGATGTTCGAATATTCAAATGGATTGTGTTTATATGTTCAATAGAAAGGAATATTGTTGGCTCGTGGTTTGGATTAATCAGAAAAGAAGCATTCCTAAAGTTTTACATGTGTTTGTAGCATCCACATATTGTGAGACAATAATACATCTAAAAAGAAAGGTTGTTGAGTTGATAGTTATGACAGAGGAGTAACAAAAGATCTAGAACTTGGAACCACATAGATGCATAACAATGTTGTTTTGTTATTGGTTCAGTATTATTGTACAATATTATATCTTTGATTTGTTTTGAATTTTCATAGTGCATTGTGAATTATATATATACATTGAGAAATAAAATTGGACCCGTGGCAACGCACGGGCATTTGTACTAGTCTATTACAGCTGAAAACATCGAGGTCACGTGCTGGTATCTTTGGTGGGAGCGTAAGCAAACCGTTAATGGAGAGAAAATACAACCAGCCTCCAAATCTACTTCAGCAATCATGGCTCTTATAGCTAATTTTAAAGATGCAAACTCCCCTAAAGCAAAGGCGAAGAAAGGCATTTGGATAAAGCCTCCACTAGAGTTCGTGAAAATAAATGTGGACAATTCTTTTTATGCCGATGATCTACGAGGTACCACAGGAGAAATTATCAGGGATAATAGAGGGGAGTTTATTGCTGCATCCAATATGAAGATCGAACATGCGCATGATGTATTAACAGCGGAAGCTATTGCTTTAAAGCAAGGGTTGGTTCTGGCTCAATCTTTGGGGTGTAACAGAATTATTATCGAATCTCATAACATGGAGGTAGTCGAAACTATGAAGAACGGCGTGGTTAATCATGGCATAGCTGCTACAATCTTCGACGATTGTTACCACCTCTCGAGACAGTTTGTAAAGATTCAATTCACCCATGTTTTTAGAGAAGCAAATACGGTAGCTCATGAACTTGCAAGGCTAGCTAGGGGATCACCTCAGTGTGCATGGATTGAGGATCCACCTAGCTCGATTATTCCTCTTATGTTAAATGATGTAACTCTTATTAGAAATGAATGAAGAGGTTTAAGTTGTCAAAAAAATACTCCCTTTATTTTATATGCATCTTACACATATTTTGACATTTAAAAAAAATTGAAACCAAAAATTTGCACGTACATCTTCAGGTGCTACATGCTTACAAAGTCGTTTCATGAAAAATCGACTTGTTGTCTGGCCGTGTGTCAAAAAGATAAAATTCAATGCGAAAAATAAAGCTTTTCAAACGATAAATTTTCTCTTTTTTACATAGATCACAAAAAATATTGGTTACTCGCGAAACTTGACAAACACACGTATATTGTGGAGATGTACACATAGAATTTTTGTCAATTTTTTTTGATATTTTAAAATATAAATTTTTGGTAGAGGGAGCATACGCATCCGAGAGCGAAAATGAATTTCCGATAGTGAGATATACTTTATACTTCCCATTTTAATGATGAAGATGAGTGACTACCCGTGTCTAGGGCAAGAGTTTTGTTTTCCACTTGAGTTCTTCTTTTTTGTCTTTGTTCCCCTCATCTATCTATTATCTATCTATATATCTATATTTATATCTATATCTATATCTTTACCTACTAATAAAGGAAGTAAGGTTTCTCCCCATATTTTTCGTCCGTTTTTTAATTGTCCCTGAGTTTCAATGCAAATTACAACGATTGCCACCGCTTTAGGGAATAACGGTTCGTTCGATGGCTACGCTCTCTCCCCGATCGCTACCTGACTAGGCTCACTCACGTACACATGGGCCAAGGGCCAAGGCCCAACAACAATTATGCACGAAAGCTCCGTCCGGCAGCTTCTTGGACGTGAGGCACAGCCACCCACGGCAAAGAAGAGGATGCCATATTCTGGGTTCAATAGTCCCACCTCGATTCGCAATATGGACTCTCACCAGTTCATATACGTAAGTTCTGTGGGTTTCAACAAGGCGCCTAAACACAGCAAGCAACAGCACATGAACCGCAAACTAGGCGGTCGATCACGATCGAGATTTTGCAGATCAGTTTCGAGCGGGGACGGAAAACTAGCACATGAACCACAAACTAGGCGGTCGATCACGATCGGGAGTTGCAGATCAGTTTCGAGCGGGGAAGAAAAACTAGCACATGAACCACAAACTAGGCGGTCGATCACGATCGGGAGTTGCAGATCAGTTTCGAGCTGGGACGAAAAACTAGAGGTCGAAGATCGGTTCACAGGATCACGGGGAGATTTGACCGGCACCTGCTGGAAGGCACAGAAGAACGATAACAATCCATGGAGAGGACGAGGGGAACAAGATGATCCGGAGGCGGCGCGTCTGGGCAATGGAGTCGACCGAGTGGGAAGGATTAGCGATGGGGATTGGTGTCCATCAGCTGGGGCCTAGGTGGGCCAGTTTGGTCTGGCTGGGCCGACATGTGCTGAGGTTCTCCTTTTCTTTTTTGCTTGAATTATTTTTCGAGTTAAGTACAGGCCAATTGCTGTAAACGACAAACTTACAAGCTAGCTTACACCTAGACCGATTGGATGTTATGAGAAAGAAACATGCTGCAGACCATACATATATTTCAGTTAGAACACACAGCTCGTGGCACGCCAAGCACAATATCTAGGCCAGAATCAAAAAATCTTAGTTAGATAGCTAGAAACTAAAAAAAAGTAAGAAAGCATGTTTCCTGCGTCGCACATGTACTCGCCCTGAACAATCTAAATAAACTGCAGCTGTTCAGTTCATGGCCTGAACAGCCACTGCATGTTAGGCCTGGGCGCTGGACCAATCGAGCAAAAGATTAAATGTGCTGCTGTTGTCGAGCTCCTATCCAACAAGAAAGAGGAACGATCACAGTGGTGTAACTACGTTGAAGAGACCAAACACATGTTGACATTGTTTTATGATGATGACTACAGAATTTTTAAGACGCGGAGAGAGAGCAAAACTCGGTAGCACATGAGTTGGCCAAGCTGGGTTTTCTACGGGAAGTTTATTTTTGATTTCTGTGCATCTTTATATTTTGCCGAATGTAAATCTATCTTTCATCGAAATACATCAGTTTACACATAAGTGATCTCCCAAAATTTGAAGGAATTATGGCATGTTTCTAAATATTGTTGTACGTAAAGAGAATAATAAAAGAGGACCTCTAAAGTAACCCGTGTTACTTACATTTTCTTATCTAGATTTTTGTTGCTAGATCCTAACAGAGTTGTGCCACTTGGATCTGGCCGTGGGCACGATGGAGAAGGTTGGGGGTGGAAGGACGTCTAATCAGAGAGATCTGCCACCAACGTGGTAGTCAAGATTGGCGAGGCACGAGAGAAATCAACAACAGTTTCTCACACAAAAAATGCATCCATAAAAGAAAGGTAAGACAATATCCTCATGCAACAAATAATGAGCTATTATTATGAGATATCTTTGAAACTTTATATAGGAATTTCAATAAAATCAACTCGTATGATTTCACATATGAGAAGCAAAGTAATTGTTATAAAATATAGCTGGATGCCTGACGAAGTTGGCTCGATTCATCGATAGTGTACAACTGCACAACAAAAATTACTTAACTATCCTGACGCATAATTTTTTCCTCCCGGTGCAACGTACGGGCAATTTTGCTAGTACCTACTAATCTTTACTATTAAATTGCTAGAGGCTTGGTACGTCGTACGTCAAGGAAAAAGAGATCAGGAAACAGGCAGACCGAAGAGAAAACTAATCGATCCTGGGCCAAAACGCGCAGCACGATCAGGAAACAAGCAGACCGAACAGAAAACTAATCGATCCTGGGCCAGTGGGCCGTCTCCAGTCCGGGACAAGGAAAATCATCGAAACCAACACGGCAACACCGATCGGTCGGAAAACTCTAGAAAAAGGCCGACCTTCGCGAAGGGAAGGCAACTCACTCCGCACGCGACAAGTGGCGCGCTGTGGTGCCAGAAAATCCCTGGGAAGTTGTCTCCCTGCTCGCCACGTGTCCCAAGGGGAAGCAAGGTGGGCATGGGGAGGAGAGAGAAGACTGAAGTTGTGTCAGTTTTTCCCTTTTTCTTCTAGATTCGTTTTTTCAAAATGAAATATCTTGAGAACCGTAAATCCAAATTGCGAACCGTTTTCACTTTTGAGATCCTCGCGTCGAGATCTTCGAAACTAGATCCCATGTTGATAGGTTTGGAGATACTTTTTTTTCGTACTTCCAAAAGTAGTATGATTGTACCTGTGGTGTGTACCTAACTGTACCTGTGTTTCAACTGAAAAGTACTTCTGTTTTTAGTGTGTTTGGTGCAGTTTTTCCCTTTACTCGCTAACTGTACTCGCCCGTGTGCGGATCACTGTACTATTTACGCGCGATCGTACTGCTCGTGTATGCATCAGACGTCAGACATGTACTTGCTCGTGTTCACGACTGTACCTGCTTGTATGCGCGTTTGTACCTGCTCGTCTGCGTGACTGTACTTGTACTCGCTCGTGTGTTCAACTGTACTCGTGTGTTGTGCGTGGCTATACCTGCTCGTGTGCACGACTGTACCTGCTCGTGTGTACCACTGTACCTGCTCGTGTGCGTGAATGTACTTGTACTCGCTCGTGTGTGTACCTGTACTCGTGCTCTGTATGTAAATGTACCCGTGCTTTATGTGCTACTGTACTCGCTCATACACGTGACTGTACTTGCACTTGTGCTATGTACTCGAGGAAAAAACTAAATTGTACTCGCACTTGTAACTTTGTAGTTCGTAGCTGGTGGTGGATCAATGGAGCCAGCTAATTTAATTGCAATGCTAACTCCGCGATGGAGGAGCTAGCAATCTGCATGCGTGCTAGCTAGTTATTTGCATGCCGGAATCGCGTGCGCGGGCGCGGAGAGAGCGACTTGCCTGTACGCGTCCTGCGAGTAGGTACTCCCGCGCGGGCGTACGAGTACGCGTGTGGGATCGCTCGCGGACCACGTCGTACGGGAAAGCTAACACGTGTCAATAGCTGGGTGCGCTTCGCGGGAGGACGTTTCCCTTCGCGAAGGTCGGTCTCTAGGTAGTGATACCCCGATCGGTCCGGCCAGAGTAAAGAAAACCAGCAAGCACCTGTGAGGTCAAAAAAAAAAAAAAAAAAAACGTTTGCTTCTAGGCTTGGGATTGCGGTCTCACCTTCCTTGATCAGATGTTCCTCCTTTTTTATACGTGATGAATTACTTCCTATGAAATCTGAAAATAGTTATTTATTGCAGTACATTTGTTCCGTACTACAAACTTTTTGTACGTTGAACGTTTATCAAAATTTCTTTACACTAAAAGATGTCTATATATATTTAAATTTAGATAAACTTTTAATATCCTTTTATGTACACTGCATTTAATTATTTTTTTCTGCTTGCGAATTCAAAATAGATGGAGCACTGACAATGATATTTGAACTAGGTATCTCTGTAGTAGTTTGTTTACAAAGAATCGATTCTTATTATGCTCGATCCAGTGCTCCACACATCTGCTCGATCCTCGATCATAGACGCTAAAAACCTATCCGTCGAAATGGAAGCGACACATATGAGAAGGACTGGAGTGACATACTTCGGTACTTGATAGGGAGCTCGAATGAATATTTGTATATATTTATTCTTATACGTGTGCTAATTTTTAATGATTCGTGGCAACACACGAGCATTTATATAAATAACTAGTAAAGGAAGTAAGGTTTCTCCCCAATTTTTTCGTCCGTTTTAAACTTACCCTTACTGTCCAAACGAATTTACAAGCAATGTCACCGCTCATGTTACAAAACGTTGGCTTTGTCGTCGCATAAGAGCAAGAACAATAGTATAGCCGGCAGTCGGCTATAACAATTTGCCACATCATCTATAGTCAACTTATAGCTAGCATGTACAATAGTAAACTATAAAAGTGTAGTACTTTTACAATACATGGCCCACCTTTTAGTCTCACATAGTGTCTAGGAGCACGTGCTAGAGCTGGCTATTAGATAGTAGCCCACTTCTCTTCTCTCTCCTAATCTCTCTCCTCCAACTAAGCAAACTTAAAATATTTTATCTCTTATAGCCAGCTGACTGTACCTTATTGTACTTGCTCTAAACGAGCTCGCTCGCAACGGGCGCTGCCACCGCCAACTGAACAGTACATCGTGTCGTCCGCCACGCGAGCTCAACATCCTCCCCGCCCTCCGCATCGTCCGTCCACCCTCAGAGCATGTCTAACAGGCCCCTTATAACCCGCTCACCCCGTAAAATTCCGGCGACATACGGGGCAGGCGCGGTTTGGGCCGTCTAGCAGGCCCCGTATTCGGGCCGCCCCGTTTCGGCGGAATACGGGCCCCAGGAAATCGGCCCCTCCGCCCACTATTTATACTGGGCGCAGGTGCGAGTGAGGGGTTAACCCCTCACTCGCAACCCTAGCTCCGCCGTGCGCCGCCGCCTCCTCCTGCTCCGGCGAGCAATTAGTCCCTAGCCCGCGCCGCATTCCACCCGCCGCCACCTATGGACTCCCGTCGCCGTAGTACCGCCTCGCCGGCGAGCGGATCGAAGCGATCCCGCTCGCCGGACAACGTGGAGGATGCGTGGCGGCTTTTTTGCAAAAGATCCGCCGCCGGCAGCCGCCACGCGGCCTGCAAGTACGACGGCGGGGAGTTTGTGCCGGAGAAGCTCCGCGACTTCACGCGCGGCGGCCGCTGGTACCACGAGGACCCGCCGCTCAAGCCGATGAGCGGCCCGAAGTTCTCGGCATGGCTCGCCGAGTGGGAGCGCCAACGCCGGGTGAGCGAGGCGTGGAGGGCGACCATCGGGAGCACCAGCGGCGGCGGTGCCCCGCTCGCCGGCGAGGAGGAGGAGGAAGATGAGGACAAGGACCCCGCCTTCTTGAAGGCGATTCAAGACTCCCTCAAGGAAGCCGCCGAGAAGGACAAGGCGGAGGAGGAAGAAAGGGCGGCGGCCATCGCCGCCGTGAAGGAGGCGGAGGCGCGGGCGACGCAGGCGCAGGCGGAGGCGGAGGCTGATGGGTTCATCATCGACCTCTCCGACTAGAAGTCACAATCCGATCGCGCATTTTGTATGTATGTAGGTACGTCGATTTCTATGTATGATCGACGAACTATGAATGAAAGTTTCCCGCGGTTTTAAATTTACAAATATACGGGGTCAAATACGGGTTCTGCTAGACGGAGCGGTGTCTGATCGACTATTTTTTTTATACGGGGCAAAATTCGAGCGTTATAGACATGCTCTCAGACCCGTCCCACACTCCCACCACGCTAATGTGGACAAAATCGTATCGCGCCCCGCCTCCATGGCCGACCCAGGGGCTCCGCCCTGAGATCCCCGACACGCCCCGCTTAACCGGCCAAGCTCGCTCGCTCGCCAGGCTCATCTGCGCGACAAGGCGTCTTGCGGACTCTTCGCAGGTGACGCCGTCGAGCTCGCGCAGGAGGGAGACGTGGAGGAGGATAGGGAGCAGCCGAACGGCGACAGGGAACAAAGGACCGATGGGAACAGAGGACTGGGTGGCGGACCACGAAGGCAGGGGTAAGCGCGCGGCTCTGGCCGGAGCAGGTGCGGCGTGGCTACAGACTCCAGAGGAAGCCGGGACATCGACGGGCAGTACTCAGTTATTCAGTAGAGCGCCGGCCGGAGAGAAGCTACCAAGTAGCGGCGGCAGCAGTGAAGCCTGCGGCTATTGTGAGCGAGGCGAGAGGATAGGGTCCGGTGCATTAGCGGCTGGCCTGGGCCTTCGGCCGTTTTGGCTGGACCTAGCTTGGTTGCTGGGCCAAATAGGTATATGGCTACATCCAGGTCGTGAAATGTTTCTCAAAAAAAAAAGGTCGTGAAATAGGACCCTCGTTCGACATTAGCTCATATTTAGTCCCACCCTGATGCCTTAGGTTGAGCCCCACCAGTTTATATACGTATACAGATTGGAGCATCAGCAAGCCAAGTCCGAAATACACAAACCAAAGATGTGGGGTGTGAGCTGATTAAACGGAAGTGATAGTGAAGGTCTCTCCTAATGGAAATGATTGTGTGTGTGGGCGGGCTGACAGCTATTTGCGGGTGGTGTGAGCTGATTATAAACGGGTTTGCTAGGATGCTCTCTGCTTATTTCACTTGAAAAAATATAGAAAGAGCAGTGCGGTGAGGATAATTTAAAATGGCAAGACAATTATTTAGCTTCTCATCCATTATATTAATTTATTAGAATTTTTCAGCTCCATTGTGTTTTTTATGTTAATGTGATCATTTTACGCAAAATTTGCTTGTACACAAACGTGTTGTGAATGCGCCATCTCAGCCAGTCTGTCGATATAATGGAGCTACGTCTTCCCATGCTCTTACATGCTCCGATCTTCATCTTCGTTCCGCCGACTTTCTTGGAGTTTCTTTCGTGCTCCAGTTATGCTCGTCGTGTTAATCATGGTTGACATTTTGCTCACTTTCTTAGAACTTCATCTCCCACTTGTAGTTTGGATGAAATGATGGTGGTTTATGACGGATATGAGCTTAATTCGACAAAAATGAACCTATAGCAACGCACCTTGATATCACCACATCAGGATATATGTTGTTGATGAGTATTTGCATTTTTGTAAATAAAAAAATATTTTTTCTCTTCCGCAGCAACGCGGGGGCACTGTCCGCGAATTTTTTTTAAATAATACGAATTTTTTATTTAATTCTACGAATAGCGCGCGTTTTCAATTTTGTCCAAAAGTGTGACTCGGTCGGCCTGTAGGAGGCCGATCGGACAGCAGCAAACCGACTGGGTGTCGGCTGCTGTCACCGAGCAGAGTGCCTAACTCGTTGGTCGATAGCTGACCAACTGGCCGATAGCTGACCAACTGGCCTGCTAGTGCCCAACTGGCCTGCTACAAACCAATTGACTTGCCACGATTAATTGCATCGATTTATTTTCTTCATTCGCAAGACACGCTTAGGGTTAGGAGAGTACTGATACATAGTTCATACATAAAAGTCTGATACATAATGCATACATAAATATCTGATACATAGATACATAAATATCTGAGATTATGGACGGCGTCTGGGGTTTCGTGGGGGCGGCGTAGCACGGGGTGTCCAACCGAACCTGTCCGGAGCCCTGGTTATGCGAGCAGGGATCCAGGAACCGGACTCGGGGTCGTACTGTGTCTCCCCGTGTGGGCTCAGGTGGAGGAGTCTGCATACCGACATAGTTCTGCTGCGTGCTGTAATACTCCATGTGCTCAGGATCCTGATCACTAGCTCCCCATGAAGGATTGGACGCAGTGTGCTGCGTGTATCCTGTGCCACGAAACATAAGTGATGTCAAACTAAGTGGAGTATAGTTTATATGGAACACAATATATAGAATACTACATACCCTGTGTGTATCCTGCTCCTCCCATGAAAGGGGCTTGCTGCTGCTGCCGCCATCGGGTCGAAAGCAGCTTGCTGCTGATAGTACTGCAAGTCGTCGAAGGAAGGAGTGTGATGCTGCTGCCACGACGAACCTCCTGCCTGGTCAGGAGGTGGTGGTCTGGGTGTCGCCGTCGGCGTGAGACGAGGCCGTGATCCGTGTTGCTGGTACTGATAGTCGTCGACGGAAGGAGTGTGCTGCTGCCACGACGAACCTCCTGCCCGGCCAGGAGGCGGTGGTCTGGGTGTCACGGTCGGTGTGAGATGTGGCCGTCGCTGCTGCTGTGTGGAGGGTCGCGGTGGAAGGAGGTGGTGCTGAACGACGTCGGAACTACGGCTGCACGTGATAGCCGAGTAGATCCCGCGCAGCTTGTCCTCGAGTCGTCTCAACCATGACACATGTTGGTCACGCTGCAGAAGAGGCGCACTGGACACTTGACGTGTGTACCGAGCGACTTCATCCTGTAAGTCTGCAGTCAGCTGACCCTGAAAAATGATGCTAGCATATAAATCGTATAACCCACGAGATAAACGACAAGTATGATGGTGGAATAGAAAGTTATACGTACCGCATACCGTCGACTACCGGCTGTGGACTGAATCGGGTACATATCGTGCATAGACGCAGGTGGCGCCTCAGCTGGATCAGTCGGCTGGATGAGGCGCACTCGCGTGGCTGCAGTGTACCTCTGCAGATATGCGTCAAACTCCTGTGGGTCAAACTGCTCATCGTTCGGCCAGACGTGTGTTGTCGCGCCATCCCACTCAGCAACATACGAGCCAACGCGCTGAAGCCACCATGTCGAGGAGTGGCTAGTACCCTTCCTATTGTACCTGCAGAAAATAATTGTGTCGGTTAGCCGAACCATGATGAACAATCTTAAACTTAGCGATGCTCAGAACTTACTTGTGGACGTAGGCAGGGAGAGGCGCTATCGGTGGTGGAGGATCGACCAGCTGCCGAGAGCCGAACTGCCTCATGATCCTCTGCTGGGACATTATCTCAACGGACACATCGAAGATGATCTTCGACTGTGTCATCCAGTACGCACAATCTCTATAGCAGAGGTTAGAGATCCCGCCGGGGTACCTTGCATGCACGGCGGCGGCCATATAGGGCTGCCAGATCACCGCCCTATCATCGAGCACGTCGAACTGCTCGGTGAACGCAGGGTAGCAGTTCCTGACCTGATCGCGAGCAAATCGTCTCTGCGGAGAGAAATAGTCAGTACTCGTGCAAAACTATAAATTACGCAAGAACTATGTTGTACAGTCTACATACCTCGCGACGTGTCCAAAGTATGCCGAAAGTAGGCATATCGATGTGGTCCGGATCATCCAACTCGTTTGCCCCGAATGGGCGCTCAGCATCTATGTCTGGCCGACCAATCGGGAACCTCTCCCAGGACCACAGCTGCAAGAACAGTGGGCAGCCAAGAAGCCCAGACTTGGGGGAGACAAGTGTACAAGCATTGCACAAACCTCGGTATGTGGCTGCTAGAACCGCGGTACCCCAACTCCGCTGTATGATGTCGTCGGCGGTTTGTGCCTCTGCTATCTCCAGTGCAATGGGGATGAAGCGCCTGCTGATGGTGGTCTGATGGTTCTCTGTGAACATGACCTTTCCAAGCAGCCACAATATGTACGCCTCGAGACTCCTAGTGATCTGTGCCTCACTCATCGGCGGTGTGAACTGTGAAACCTACAACCATGAAAAAAAAGATGTTAGTTAGAACAACGCAATAACCATAAATAAATTTGTTATAACAATGGTTACCTCGAAGTTGAGTAACCAGTCACACTTTGGACCGTGGTCCTCACAGAGAAACTCAGTCTGGCCCGCACGAGTTCCCTCAAAACTATTGTAACGTACATGACCATAATTTCACATTTGAAATTGCAAAGTAGTTCCATACTTATTACAAATTCATTGTTCAGTACATAAATTCAAGTAACATAGTTTCACATTTGAAATTGCAAAGTAGTTCCATACTTATTACAAATTCGTTGTTCAGTACATAAAATTGCAAATAAGTTCCAAAGTAGCGCCTCGCCGCCTAGTTTCTTCCCCTCCCGCGACGTCCCCTTCTACCTCGCTGCCCCCTTCCTGCAGGGCCAATGCCGAAGGTTGTACAATTAGTGTCCCAATGGCCAAATTGATTGCATAGGAAACATTGTCTCGTTGGCCCTCCAGCTTCAGATTCATCCATATCATTCCGGATGCGCTGCGATGGCCGTCTACCGATGCCTGTCCTCAGTAGCGTTGGGTTTGGGATATATCGCCTTTCACCAGGGTTTACAGTGTTGAAATTTCCCATTGACCGAAATCCTTCCAGCTCACCGGTCCAGGTGTTGAGCACGGCCTCCTTCAGATAATACGGAGAGACGAACGAGATTTCCGACATCCCCAGGACACCACTGATACGTCTCCGACGTATCGATAATTTCTTATGTTCCATGCCACATTATTGATGTTATCTACATGTTTTATGCACACTTTATGTCATATTCGTGCATTTTCTGGAACTAACCTATTAACAAGATGCCGAAGTGCCGATTCTTTGTTCTGCTGTTTTTGGTTTCAGAAATCCTAGTAAGGAAATATTCTCGGAATTGGACGAAATCAAAGCCTAGGGGCCTATTTTTCCACGAAGCTTCCAGAAGTCCGAAGGAGAGACGAAGAGGGGCCACGGAGGGGCCACACCCTAGGGCGGCGCGGCCCCCCCCTTGGCCGCGCGGCCCTGTGGTGTGGGGCCCCCGTGCCGCCTCTTGACCTGCCCTTTCGCCTATAAAAAGTCTCCGTGACGAAAACCCCGCATCGAGAACCACGATACGGAAAACCTTCCAGAGACGCCGCCGCCGCCGATCCCATCTCGGGGGATCCAGGAGATCGCCTCCGGCACCCTGCCGGAGAGGGGAATCATCTCCCGGAGGACTCTACGCCGCCATGGTCGCCTCCGGTGTGATGAGTGAGTAGTCTACCCCTGGACTATGGGTCCATAGCAGTAGCTAGATGGTTGTCTTCTCCCCATTGTGCTATCATTGTCGGATCTTGTGAGCTGCCTAACATGATCAAGATCATCTATCTGTAATTCTATATGTTGCGTTTGTTGGGATCCGATGAATAGAGAATACTTGTTATGTTGATTATCAAAGTTATATCTATGTGTTGTTTATGATCTTGCATGCTTTCCGTTACTAGTAGATGCTCTGGCCAAGTAGATGCTTGTAACTCCAAGAGGGAGTACTTATGCTCGATAGTGGGTTCATGCCTCGCATTGACACCGGGACAAGGATGAGAAAGTTCTAAGGTTGTGTTGTGCTGTTGCCACTAGGGATAAAACATTGATGCTATGTCTAAGGATGTAGTTGTTGATTACATTACGCACCATACTTAATGCAATTGTCTCGTTGCTTTGCAACTTAATACCGGAGGGGTTCGGATGATAACCTGAAGGTGGACTTTTTAGGCATAGATGCGCTTGGATGGCGGTCTATGTACTTTGTCGTAATGCCCAATTAAATCTCACTATACTCATCATGATATGTATGTGCATGGTCATGCTCTCTTTATTTGTCAATTGCCCAACTGTAATTTGTTCACCCAACATGCTGTTTGTCTTATGGGAGAGACACCTCTAGTGAACTGTGGACCCCGGTCCAATTCTCTTTCTTGAAATACAATCTCTTGCACATACTGTTCTACTGTTTTCTGCAAACAATCATCTTCCACACAATACGGTTAATCCTTTGTTACAGCAAGCCGGTGAGATTGACAACCTCACTGTTTCGTTGGGGCAAAGTACTTTGGTTGTGTTGTGCAGGTTCCACGTTGGCGCCGGAATCTCTGGTGTTGCGCCGCACTACATCCCGCCGCCATCAACCTTCAACGTGCTTCTTGGCTCCTCCTGGTTCGATAAACCTTGGTTTCTTTCTGAGGGAAAACTTGCTGCTGTGCGCATCATACCTTCCTCTTGGGGTTGCCCAACGAACGTGTGAAATACACGCCATCAAGCATATTTTAAGGCGCTCGTTGCCGGGGAGATCAAGACACGCTGCAAGGGAGTCTCCACTTCTCAATCTCTTTACTTTGTTTTTGTCTTGCTTAGTTTTATTTACTACTTTGTTTGCTGCACTAAATCAAAATACAAAAAAAATTAGTTGCTAGTTTTACTTTACTTGTTATCTTGTTTGCTATATCAAAAACACAAAAAAATTAGTTTACTTGCATTTACTTTATCTAGTTTGCTTTATTTACTGCTACTAAAATGAGTAATCCTGAAGTTGAAGTTCGCACGTTTAAGCAACGAGGGGGAGAATGTTTGAGAGATGCTTGGTATAGAATTAGCGATGCTCATAATAGATGCACTAAGAAGCACTCCACCATTATTTTACTCAGGAATTTTTATGTTGGTATATCTAGCTGGAATAGATATGTTCTTGATAGTCTCGCAAAAGGTGACTTCCTAAGTACTCCTGCATTAGAAGCTAGTTGCATTATTGAGAGCTTATTTGGAATACCCCTGTTGATAAAGTTAAAACTGAAATCTCTCTTGAAGATGTTATGAAAAAATTGGAAACCATAGAGAAAAATTTTCCAAGTATTGAAGCTAAATTGGAAATATTACTTGATAAAACTGATGAACTTGATAAATCCTTAGGAGGAATTGATGAAAGAATTAGTGTCCTAGGAACTAATGCTGACCATGATGATCAAATCAATAGGATTGACGAACTTGAAAAAGCTATGGGAACCTTGGGTTCAACATTTTCTTCTCTTAAATATAAGGAGAAAGCTTATGTGGGTAAGGAGCAAAAGTTTATGTATGTCTCTAAAGTGCCTAGACCAAAGAAGTATTATTATAGACCTAAAATTGACAAAGCCCTTAGTACCACTATGGATGGGGGAGCTCATGATAACGATGCACCATCTCTTGATAATACTTGATACACACTTTCTGCGCCTAGCTGAAAGGCGTTAAAGAAAAGCGCTTATGGGAGACAACCCATGTTTTTACCTACAGTACTTTGTTTTTATTTTGTGTCTTGGAAGTTGTTTACTACTGTAGCAACCTCTCCTTATCTTAGTTTTGAGTTTTGTTGTGCCAAGTTAAGCCGTTGATAGAAAAGTAAGTACTAGATTTGGATTACTGCACAGTTCCAGATTTCTTTGCTGTCACGAATCTGGGTCCACCTCCCTGTAGGTAACTCAGAAAATTAAGCCAATTTACGTGCATGATCCTCAGATATGTACGCAACTTTCATTCAATTTGAGCATTTTCATTTGAGCAAGTCTGGTGCCATTTTAAAATTCGTCAATACGAACTGTTCTGTTTTGACAGATTCTGCCTTTTATTTCGCATTGCCTCTTTCGCTATGTTGGATGAATTTATTTGATCCACTAATGTCCAGTAGCATTATGCAATGTCCAGAAGTGTTAAGAATGATTGTGTCACCTCTGAATATGTCAATTTATAATGTGCACTAACCCTCTAATGAGTTGTTTCGAGTTTGGTGTGGAGGAAGTTTTCAAGGATCAAGAGAGGAGTATGATGCAACATGATCAAGGAGAGTGAAAGCTCTAAGCTTGGGGATGCCCCGGTGGTTCACCCCTGCATATATCAAGAAGACTCAAGCGTCTAAGCTTGGGGATGCCCAAGGCATCCCCTTCTTCATCGACAACATTATCAGGTTCCTCCCCTGAAACTATATTTTTATTCCATCACATCTTATGTGCTTTGCTTGGAGCGTCGGTTTGTTTTTGTTTTTTGTTTTGTTTGAATAAAATGGATCCTAGCATTCACTTTATGGGAGAGAGACACGCTCCGCTGTAGCATATGGACAAGTATGTCCTTGGTTTCTACTCATAGTATTCATGGCGAAGTTTCTCCTTCGTTAAATTGTTATATGGTTGGAATTGGAAAATGATACATGTAGTAATTGCTATAAATGTCTTGGGTAATGTGATACTTGGCAATTGTTGTGCTCATGATTAAGCTCTTGCATCATATGCTTTGCACCCATTAATGAAGAAATACATAGAGCATGCTAAAATTTGGTTTGCATATTTGGTTTCTCTAAGGTCTAGATAATTTCTAGTATTGAGTTTGAACAACAAGGAAGACGGTGTAGAGTCTTATAATGTGTTCAATATGTCTTTTATGTGAGTTTTGCTGCACCGGTTCATCCTTGTGTTTGTTTCAAATAAGCCTTGCTAGCCTAAACCTTGTATTGAGAGGGAATACTTCTCATGCATCCAAAATACTTGAGCCAACCACTATGCCATTTGTGTCCACCATACCTACCTACTACATGGTATTTTCCGCCATTCCAAAGTAAATTGCTTGAGTGCTACCTTTAAAATTCCATCATTCACCTTTGCAATATATAGCTCATGGGACAAATAGCTTAAAAACTATTGTGGTATTGAATATGTAATTATGCACTTTATCTCTTATTAAGTTGCTTGTTGTGCGATAACCATGTTTACTGGGGACGCCATCAACTATTCATTGTTGAATTTCATGTGAGTTGCTATGCATGTCCGTCTTGTCTGAAGTAAGAGAGATCTACCACCTTATGGTTAAGCATGCATAATGTTAGAGAAGAACATTGGGCCGCTAACTAAAGCCATGATCCATGGTGGAAGTTTCAGTTTTGGACATATATCCTCAATCTCAAATGAGAAAATTATTAATTGTTGTTACATGCTTATGCATAAAAGAGGAGTCCATTATCTGTTGTCTATGTTGTCCCGGTATGGATGTCTAAGTTGAAGAATAATCAATAGCGAGAAATCCAATGCGAGCTTTCTCCTTAGACCTTTGTACAGCGGCATAGAGGTACCCCTTTGTGACACTTGGTTAAAACAAAGGCATTGTGATGATCCGGTAGTCCAAGCTAATTAGGACAAGGTGCGGGCACTATTAGTACACTATGCATGAGGCTTGCAACTTATAAGATATAATTTACATGATGCATATGCTTTATTACTACCGTTGACAAAATTGTTTCATGTTTTCAAAATCAAAGCTCTAGCACAAATATAGCAATCGATGCTTTTCCTCTATGGAGGACCATTCTTTTACTTTCAATGTTGAGTCGGTTCACCTATTTCTCTCCACCTCAAGAAGCAAACACTTGTGTGAACTATGCATTGATTCCTACATACTTGCTTATTGCACTTATTATATTACTCTATGTTGACAATATCCATGAGATATACATGTTACAAGTTGAAAGCAACTGCTGAAACTTAATCTTCTTTTGTGTTGCTTCAATGCCTTTACTTTGAATTATTGCTTTATGAGTTAACTCTTATGCAAGACTTAATTGATGCTTGTCTTGAAGTGCTATTCATGAAAAGTCTTTGCTTTATGATTCACTTGTTTACTCATGTCATATACATTGTTTTGATCGCTGCATTCACTACATATGCTTTACAAATAGTATGATCAAGATTATGATGGCATGTCACTCAGAAATTATCTGTGTTATCGTTTTACCTGCTCGGGACGAGCAGAACTAAGCTTGGGGATGCTGATACGTCTCCGACGTATCGATAATTTCTTATGTTCCATGCCACATTATTGATGTTATCTACATGTTTTATGCACACTTTATGTCATATTCGTGCATTTTCTGGAACTAACCTATTAACAAGATGCCGAAGTGCCGATTCTTTGTTTTCTGCTGTTTTTGGTTTCAGAAATCCTAGTAAGGAAATATTCTCGGAATTGGACGAAATCAAAGCCCAGGGGCCTATTTTTCCACGAAGCTTCCGTAAGTCCGAAGGAGAGACGAAGAGGGGCCACGGAGGCCACACCCTAGGGCGGCGCGGCCCCCCTTGGCCGCGCGGCCCTGTGGTGTGGGGCCCCGTGCCGCCTCTTGACCTGCCCTTTCGCCTATAAAAAGTCTCCGTGACGAAACCCCGGCACCGAGAACCACGATACGGAAAACCTTCCGGAGACGCCGCCGCCGCCGATCCCATCTCGGGGATCCAGAGATCGCCTCCGGCACCTGCCGGAGAGGGGAATCATCTCCCGGAGGACTCTACGCCGCCATGGTCGCCTCCGGTGTGATGAGTGAGTAGTCTACCCCTGGACTATGGGTCCATAGCAGTAGCTAGATGGTTGTCTTCTCCCCATTGTGCTATCATTGTCGGATCTTGTGAGCTGCCTAACATGATCAAGATCATCTATCTGTAATTCTATATGTTGCGTTTGTTGGGATCCGATGAATAGAGAATACTTGTTATGTTGATTATCAAAGTTATATCTATGTGTTGTTTATGATCTTGCATGCTTTCCGTTACTAGTAGATGCTCTGGCCAAGTAGATGCTAGTAACTCCAAGAGGGAGTACTTATGCTCGATAGTTGGTTCATGCCGCATTGACACCGGGACGATGTGAGAAAGTTCTAAGGTTGTGTTGTCTTGTTGCCACTAGGGATAAAACATTGATGCTATGTCTAAGGATGTAGTTGTTGATTACATTACGCACCATACTTAATGCAATTGTCTCTGTTGCTTTGCAACTTAATCTTGGAGGGGTTCGGATGATAACCTGAAGGTGGACTTTTTAGGCATAGATGCAGTTGGATGGCGGTCTATGTACTTTGTCGTAATGCCCAATTAAATCTCACTATACTCATCATGATATGTATGTGCATGGTCATGCTCTCTTTATTTGTCAATTGCCCAACTGTAATTTGTTCACCCAACATGCTGTTTGTCTTATGGGAGAGACACCTCTAGTGAACTGTGGACCCCGGTCCAATTCTCTTTACTGAAATACAATCTACTGCAATACTGTTCTACTGTTTTCTGCAAACAATCATCTTCCACACAATACGGTTAATCCTTTGTTACAGCAAGCCGGTGAGATTGACAACCTCACTGTTTCGTTGGGGCAAAGTACTTTGGTTGTGTTGTGCAGGTTCCACGTTGGCGCCGGAATCTCTGGTGTTGCGCCGCACTACATCCCGCCGCCATCAACCTTCAACGTGCTTCTTGGCTCCTCCTGGTTCGATAAACCTTGGTTTCTTTCTGAGGGAAAACTTGCTGCTGTGCGCATCATACCTTCCTCTTGGGGTTGCCCAACGAACGTGTGAAATACACGCCATCAACCACAAACAGCTAACACATGTGAGCAAGGAAGATGAAGCAACTTTGGTTTGTTGCATGTGCACTCGCAAGTTGGCCATTCTTCATTGCCAATTTTCACATCATGTGTTCGCTGCGGATTCCCACACCCGAACCTATCTGTAGGTAAGCGGACTTCGTACCTTCTTTCCACATTACCAATTTGAACAACAGCGAGATGCTTAGCTTTCTCCTTCTTCTTATGCATGTACTCCATAATCTTCGAACAATATGGTGTGGCTGGTCTGTTCAGCATGTGCATCCGAGCCTTCTCACGTCTCTCTCTGTAATATTTAACTGTGCCCATGAAAATACCCTCTACTATAGCTGTAAGTGGCAAAGCTCTGTTGCCTCTCAGCACAAAGTTATACGACTCTGCGAGGTTGGTTGTCATGACGCCGTATCTAGCTCCATGTGTGTCGTGCAACAAAGACCACCTCTCTGTAGGCTCATGCTCTATCCACTGCTCAAAGTTTTTAATCTGCCTTCCCTGCCTTCTCCTTGTTCCGGGCGGGTCAAATCCGGGCAAGTCGCACAGACCTTCGGGTGCCTCATAAACTGGTGCTTGTACCGCTGTTGTTCCTGCTGCAATCGCTCGCATATGTGCTGCTATGTTTGCATCTCGAGCTCCTTTCCTCTGCACAACTAGTTTCTTCGTTAACTCCTGCACTTTGCTACGCAAAAAATTATACTTCCACTGCTGGTTCTGGATGCACAACCGCTTGAAGACATTCATAAGGGGCTTGTTCCTGAATTGTGTGTAAAAATTGGCCCCCAGGTGGCGCATGCACCAACGGCTCTCAATGTCAATCCATGGCGTTTCTTGCCCAGGCTCTTTCAGTGTCTTAATAGCTTTCGATACCTGCATGCCTGTCATGAAGGATGCAAACATTCGGCTTGTCCTTTACAATTGAAATCTTCAACTGCCTGAAAAACCATAACCAGCTTTCGGTGTTCTCACTCTCCACGAAAGCAAAAGCGAGTGGCACGATTTGATTGTTTCCGTCCATTCCAATGGCGGTTAAGATTTGACCCTTGTACTGACCAGTCAGAAACGTGCCGTCGACACATAACACGGGTCGACGGTGTCGAATGATTCGATGCATACACCGAACGAGAAATAGACTCTATGCGTAACCCCGTAAGATGGGTACTCCGGCAAAAACATGTCCCGGATGTTCACATATGTGTCTGGATTCCTCGCTGCAGCCGTACTCGCAGCAAACGAACAACAGCGTCGTATGCGTCTCGAAACGAACCAAACCTCATCTCCATCGCCCTCTCGCTTAGCCCTCCAAGCCTTGCCATAAGATATGGTGTAAAAATGATGCTTCTTAACATTCTTCCGGATGGCGTTTACTCTCATGGCTTGCCCTTCCACTATTTCGGTGTACAACAGCCGAGCTATGAGATTAGACGACAAAGTTGCAATGATCATTGAGGATACTTGCAAGCTCACAACTATGTCCCACAAAGTCGCTCACACGCCATGTTGTGTCATACTTAGGAACATACCCATGCACCCTTCCGGACAATTGATGTCCACACATTCCATCGTCGGGTATTTTCCGGATGACACGGTTGTTCTCACCGCCTCGACTCACCATTGCCCACTTCATTATTGCATCCCGCATATGTCGCTTCGACGGAAACATGGCCCCTACGGCGACATTGTTCTGGTGATACTCCCAGTTAGAATCAAGACCATCGTTGATTGTCATTACAGACGAAAAGTTATGATTCCATCTGCCTGGAATAGGCACCTCCTCCCCATCATCAGACTCATCGGAATCATCAAGATCACTTTCACCTTCGTATCTTCCTCTTCCATCCTGTTCTGTCGTATCCATTTTCTTCGTCACCATCAACCTCACCGTCTTCTCCACCGTAACCATCACCCGGCCGATATAAACATCTTCCGCATGGCTGCTCTGTTCGTGCTCGTAACCACCGCCACCGCCGGGTGCTTCATCGCTCTGGCCTGATTCGTAACCACCTCCTCCATCAGAACCGCCTTCAGAGGCGCTACCTCCTTCTCCACCGGAAGAACTAATGCCACAGGTTAGTTCCTCTCCTTTCAGCCCCTTTTAACCAGCTCACCCACTTAGAGGTATCATCTACAGGCCTCAGATACCACGAAATGTTTGATATCGACTTAGTCCACAATGCATGCACACCCACTGTGTGCACTTCAGGATTAAGCCCGAAACATTCTCACAACCAGTCCTTCACCGCTCAATTGTCCATGTTCTAGGAGCAACATATTCATCTCTACTGATTTGAACTCACTCAGTATCAACTCCCATTTCATTTGATCGGACACTACCCATACCATAGTAAAATACTATCTTCACTACATCTGTCATCTTTGCTCACCTAGAAAAAATTCCATCCGCGTCAACTACTAAAACCAGCCCACATAAATACACTAACACTAAAACCAGCCCACATTAACCTACACAGCTAACACTACTATGCAAAGATTATGATTTACCCTTGTAGCGTGAGCAGCCTCTCCAATCAGTAGCAAAGACGAGCAAAGACGAACAAAGACGCGGCACCTCGCCGCCACCACGAACCAAATAGCAGCTCAGCCCCTTACACCACCACCAACCTCCACCACTTCATCACCATTGCCGCTAAACAACACCACCAATCCTCTCCAAAACCTAACCCATCTCAGATCGAGCTTCCCTCAACTAATAGCGACAAAATGTTGAAGTTTTATTGGCTAAATCACTAGGGATCTGCGAAATATCTTTGAAGTTTTCGAAATGTTCTTCTGCAGCCAGGGAAGAAAGAGAGAAGGGAAGAAGAGAGGAGAGAGGAGGAAGAAGACAGAAGAAAGAAGAAAGAAGAAAGAAGAAAAGGCTGGCCGGGGGAGCGTCTGCGCGTGGGCGGGCGAGGGCGTCTGCGCGTGGCCGGCCGGGTCGACCGACGCGACGCGACGCGTGCATGCCGCATGCCACGATCGTTGCTCCCGTCCGATCGGACTCGCAGCATCCGACGGGGTGTCCTCTCTGGTCGGCCATCGCGGCCACCGCAGGCCTGCAATCGGCTCTTTGGCGGCCGATCGGCTCTTCTTGCCGATCGCCTTGTCATCCGACCGGCTCACACTTTTGGAAAAAATTGAAAACGCGCGCTATTCGTAGAATTAAATAAAAAATTCGTATTATTTAAAAAAATTTCGCGGCACTGTCCTAGTATCTAATAATAAAGAAGCTAAGGTTTTTATCAAAATTTTCGTCCAATTTTTTATTGGATGATTTTGTCCTCCCACCAAATTGCATAATACTGGGGGTTCATCTCTTATCTTACGCTCGCGTGTGGTCTAGAACACTCCCAAAAGATCCCCTCCTCTACCCACCGCCCGCTGCGCAAGATCTCGAGCAAATGATCCCCACCGACCGGCGGGGCACGACAGATCTGCGCGAGGTTAGGCCATAACTCCCGACGGCAGGGATGACACGAGGGAGAGGGCGAGCTCCATCCGGTTGTAGGCGCCACGCAGGGAGCGGCCGGCGCTCACCGCCGGAGATGTGCCGGCTTTGCCTGCACGCATGGCCAGCATCCTGCCTGCTCCGGGCGTTGCCGCGTCGGTCGTGATGGAGCTATCTTCAGCCACTTGCCCCCGCCGCCCAAGCTTGCTATTAGGGAAGTCCCACCATGCCGACGCGGCGACGCAGATGGAAGAAACGTGAAAATCAATCAAGTCAGTGCGTTGATTCCGCCGGCTCCCCAAAGCGCGACCCAGTGCGCCGACTGCCATGCCCGACTTTCCCCTGAGGCCTCCCACGACTGGTTCAGACTTCAGAGTGCCCTGCGGACGCCAAGGCTTGTCCCGCCGGTACGGGGAGACCTACAGTGGTCGCAACCTGCCAACTGCATGCCCAGTACGAGCCCGTGAGTCTCCGCAGCCATTTTTCTGGTGCCATACACGAAGCGCTGCCAACTCCCCGATGAGTCTCTCCCGTGTCTCTCTTTACCTAGCCTTCTCTCTCCTAGGTGATGCCATTGCAGATTTGCAGGGGCGGTGTACAGCGAGGTGCAGGGAGCTGCAGCGCATGGTCGTGTTTTCATCGATGGTCGTGCAGCGAGGTGCAGCAGTATGCCTTCTACGTGTTTGTTGAAATGTCTGTGAGAGCTAAAAATTTGTTTGTTTCAAGCTCGTTTTGCGAATAAAAAGTGCCTACTAATTTTTTAGTGGTGTTTTCATCGATGTAAACATGTTTGTATGTTACTTACAGATAATTATAATGCTATCTAAAAGTATCTACATCGGGGAGCTACATATATTCACGCATATCCATATTATATATCGGGGAACTACACATATTCAGTGTAGGACGTACACATCCGTTAGGGATCAAGAGCTACATGTTATTTTTCGGAAAATTTGCCGGGATATAAAATATTCAACATCATAGTGTAGATCTTGGTTTTGGGAAGGTTTCGAAATCGTAGCAAAGAGGTAAAAAAGAGGCAGCGGGAAGTGCACATCATGGTGGATGGTCCACAAATTCTATCATTGAGAAGTACACATATAGGGAGGATGTCCAGAAGAATGACTAAAACATTTATCAAGACGTACACATAAATAATATAGATAGGCTGTAGCTTTAGGGTGTGTTTCGTTTTGGAACCAAATGGAATGGAATGGAATGGTTCCATTCCAGTGTAATGCAACGGTTCCATTTCGGTGTTTGGTTGAAGAAAATAGTTAGAATGGAATGGTTCCATTTTTTGTTTGGTTGGAGAATTGGAGAGTAGAATGGAACTTCATATATTCCTAAGTAAACTATGGTTTTTTTTAGCCTAACCCTAATTATTCGTGACTAGGGAACATCAAAAAACTGGCTACAGGCAGAGTGCAGAACCGCCGCCGAGCCTCCCGTTGTGCGCCTGGCTTGCGCCGCCGCCGAATCCCCCTCCCCCCCTCCTCGTCGCGTGATTGCCTCGCGACGCCACCAAGCCCCTCATCACGCGCTTGCCTCGCAGCCGCCGTCGAGCCTCCCACCGCACGCCTGACTCGCGCCTCATCCGCCCCTAACTCACGCCGCCTCCCTGGGGCCCCGCCGCCTCTGCTCCCTCTAATGCGCCGCCCTGCCTACTCACATCGGGTCGCCGCGGCTTCTTACGTCGTGCCGCCACCGTGCCACCTCGCCTTCTCACGCAGCGCCGCCACGCTTTCTCCCGCCGCACCGCCGCCCTAACTCATATCGGCCGCCGCAACTCCCGCCGCGCCACATGCTGTACTCGCAACCGACGGTTGTGAAGAGGGAGAGACGAGCGGGGGAGTTGAGAGTTTCCGTCATGGTGCGCGTCGGGGGTGAATAGGGATTAGGATTTTTTTTCTCAGGTAAGCGATGGCTTTGGTGGGTGGTTAGCCTCACGTTCCACCAAATTCCACCGAATCGGTGGAACGAGTGAATTCCGAATCTGAGGGGCATATTCCCTTTTGTGGAATTAGTTGGTTCCATTCCACCTCCACAACCAAACACTAGAACTGCCTCTAGGCATGGAACCGTTCCATTACATTTCATTTCATTTCATTACCAAACACACCCTTAGTACCGCCTTCGAAGTGCAAACAAAAATTGTCTGCAAGAATTATACAAAACAACGACGAGATTACAAAGGTTCAATTTCTGGAAGTGGAAAAACATTCGCTGCCGCTCGCGTGAGATCAAGCGTCGTACGTTTTTGTGCATTGTATATTTTCGATAAAGGGGAAATATTAATATCAAAAAGATACCAATTACACCCAGCCTCTGCAACAACGCACCACCCTACTGGCACTACGGATGCACACAACCAAAAAAGGAAAAGAAAACTAAAAAACAAAGGTCCCGCTACAACATCTCGGGCTTAACAACAACAATACATCCACCGCCAAGACAACACCTGAAATACAGACTCTCCAAAAACGACGCCTCCAAGAAAGGAACAGTGCTCTAACACCGTCGTCGCCCGATCAAAGATCTTAGGTTTTCACCTTGAAGATAGTCCCCACTCTCAAAACAATGCCTCCAATAAGGTCATTGCCAGACACAACCAGTTAAGGCCAGACCTTGGGTTTTCACCCTTAAAGGTAGGACTCTGAACTTCACCTGTGTTGTCGCCCCCACTTTCATATCGCTGTTGTGAAGTACGGAACACCAAGCAAGTCTCTCAACAGCGCGGAGACTTGAACCTCCCTTAGCTAGTCCTCCCCTCCGGCCTTCATGAAATTCTCTTCTTCCGACTTTCATCATGGATCCATAGTCACTTGATGTCAACACAGAAAACGAGCTTCGCGCCGCTCCCTCCAGAACCAATCGGTCGGAATAAAAGCATGGGTGCGCACGACCGTATACCACCGATCCAGCAAACTCCAGGCAAAAAGCACTGTTACATTCGCCGTCGGAGCCTTCCGGAACTCAACACACCGGCCAGATCACGAGTCCAGGCCTCCGGTAGGTCTTCCTCTTCACGCAAGAGAGGCTCTAGGACCTCCGCCTTTATTCAGGTCGGACCCCCACGTCGGCGACCATCCCGGGCTGACCACTCCAACCCTCCACTGGCGACACCGTCGCCGGCTTCCATGCTCCTCCATCACGCCGTCGGAACGCGGTGATAGATCGATAGATCCACCACCACCAACCGCAGGCCGACCCTCTCCGGCGAAGAAGATGTGCATTGTATATGAGATACCTTTTTTGCATTTTTATACGCATATGTACACAAAAAATTTATATTTTTCTATGACAATGCCAATGACATGTTAATCATGTAGGTCATCACTAAATAAGAGAAAGCGTGGCCACTGTTCTCTATGGTGGCACAACGGGATGCAACGCACGGACATTTTTGCTAGTTATTATTATTATTATTATTATTATTATTATACTATATTAAAAGTAAAATATGGATGTCTAATAGAGCAACCACGTTAAGTCACACCACCTAAATTAATTTAACAGTTAGATCTAAAATTAGTGGCTATGATTTAGTGAAATATCAATAGTTGCGTAACACACTATAAATCCATTTGACGCGTCACATTAACAACAAAAAGTAGAATTTTTCAGCTAGCTGAAATCACAATTCGTCTCAAGTCAGATCGCTGGCCGCTCATTCCGCTCGGTGGCGCAAATCTTGTCGCGCAGTCGCCCTCACACCGGTAGTGTCTAGTTTTCTTTATGATCCCGGTTTTTTTCTTAAGTTGGTTCAGTTTTTTTCTCCTGGTTTTCACACCTCTAGCTATCGTCATTTTCCTGTTCCCCTTTTCTCTGTCAGGGGAGAGCGAGTTGCAGGCGATGGGGGAGTCGGCGCCTCGGGGGTGATGGTCTCCCCAACGGCGGAGGGCTTGGATTCACCTGTGGTGGAGGTGAAATCGGTGAAGGCCAGCAGAGCCAGGAGTCGGGTGTAGTCTGCTCGTTCTTCTCCCTGTGTTTTGGTCGCTCTCTGGCTGCGAGATAATGGGCTTGCGCGGAGGCAGAGGAGCTGGGTTCCTCCATGTCCATGGCAAAGCTTCTAGCAAGCGACCCCCGTTTCGAGGTGGCGGTAGGAGGCTGCGTCCCCGGCGGGACGGCTATCTTTTCTTCATCCGTTGCTCTCCTTCTAGCTATATGTGCGCCTTGGCATCGTAGACTTTGTAGGATCGCACACTGGATCTAGTTATTTCGTTGTTCTTAGGTGGGGGTGGGGGCAACCCGAATAGATGGACTGGGAGATGTTTTTGAGAGGCGGTTCTCATCTATGTGCCCCCGTGGTACTTTCCCCCAAATTTTTCCATCGTATTTTTAGGCTACGTAGCTTTTTGACTTTGATGGTGAAGTCGGAGCTGAATGCTACAATCCTACACATAGAGTAGCACTATTTATCATGCTTAGGATCATAATTCAGTGAACTACCCATTTTTAGGATAATTTTTTGTCTGAATCAAAGCATTAGATAAGCTGCATAACTAGGATTGACAAATATTTTTCATTGATTCCACTGTTACTTTAGTCACTAGAATGGTAATTTATTGTGTGTAGAGATCATATGAGGGTTTAGGCAGCCCATTTTGTCATTTTTGAACTGAATTTCATGCAGTCATGAATAGTCCGAATAGATTCAGTGTTTTCTGTTTCCGTTGTTAGTGGTACGGCTGTTAGTGGCTGGCAGATGGACTGGACAGTAGGAGAGTAGATTCAGAAATAGTGAGGTGGTTGCTGGTGCTTTCGAGTTTGTACTGTGTGTTTTTTCTTAGTTTTACAGTAGGAGCTTGTGACGATGAAGAATGAAATAGGAGATGGGCTAACCTTTATTTTGTCCTGTTTTACATGTTTGTGTTTGATTCTTTAAAGTGTTGTTCCGATCTGTAGTTGGAAGAGTGTTGTTTGATTTGGTTAGGATCATTTAGTGCCTATAAATTTAAGGCTGGGAGCAGGTGTTGTCATCAAGGGGTATCAAAGAGGTTGCGCGCTTCCCTATTGTTTCAATCAAGTTTTTAGTGGTCAGTGGACATATATGCATACACATACTACATGTTGGAGAAGAAATCATCTTGGATATCATGTGCTGTTGGAAATCATCTTGGATAGTTTTTGCGACCGTGGGTTTTCCATACATGTGAAAAGAAATCATCTTGGATATCAAGTGATGTTGGAAAGCCTTGTTAGATATATCCCTGAATCAACCTGCAATACAATATTTTGTTTTCCAGTCGTTGAAGAATCATATAGTATGGCTAAGTTTTATCAGTATCTCAGTATTATCACTAACTCGGTTCTATCATTCTTAGCTCAGTTTATCATTTATATAGCTCAGTATTATCACTAGCTCAGTTTCTCATTCATATCATTATTTTTTTTCGTTTCTTATTTTTCAAGTTCTTCCATCCTTATTCTCTTTCTCCGTTTCTCATTCTGTCTGATTATCTTAGTCCTTGTTACTTCATTTTATCTCTGTGTCATCATTTATGCTTCTTCAATAAATGTTGAAATAAGCAAATTATTCTTCTCTGTAATTATCTCAGTCACTCATTCATATCATTATTTTTCCCAATTTCCAGCCTTTCATTTAGCTTCGTTAGTTATCTCATTCTCTTGAGTTATCTATTGTGAAGAAAAGCTCATTTTCTCCGTTCCTTTTTAGTTTGATCAGCTTATTATTTCTGTAGGTCTATCTCTTTCTTCATTTGTTTCATCTCTCAGTTTGTCTAAATTTTCTTCGTATTCTCTCGGTCTCTCTATTTCTGTCAGTCTGATTATCTTAATGTTGTCTTAGTCATTATTTTTCAGTTCTTCATTTGTCTAGTCTCTCAGTTTGTCTAAGTTTTCTTCGGTCTTCATTATTTCATGTGCTGCGGAAGAGGCCCAAAGATCACTCGGTCTTATTCTCTTAGTCCTTGTTCATTTTAAATAATTCTCTATGTCTCTTTCTTCATTCTCTCATTTTAATTCTCGTCAAATTATCTCAGTCTTTGTTTCTTAATTTTTATGTCTGTCTCAGTCTTCGTATTTGGATTCTTCAGTTTGGGTTATTCTTTAATTTCTCAGCCTTTCATTCCTGTATTCTTAGTCAAATTCTCTCAGTCTCATCCTCTCATTGTCTCTATAATTTGATCATTGTTCTCTTCATGGTTCAAAAAAGGGTTAAGCAAGCAGTGAGGCACCGCGCAGACGAATTGAAGCTTAAGCGAGCTTAAGCACAGCATAAGCGTTATGTACTGAAACATCAGAAAATAGGGAAGAAATTATGGGCATGTAGGAGCAGAGAAGTAGAGGAGAGTGGTGCTTGCTAGTAGCGACACCATTGTTGCTATTCATGTGTGCGTGAAAGTGAGTGAGAGAAAGAGATGATAAGATTAGATGGATGGCGCAGGTTAGAAATGATAAATGTCTCAAACTAGGTTAGCAGACTAGGATTCGATAATGGGCTAACTCTGTAGCAGGAAAGAGACCATTAGCATGAGTATCATACGCCCGTATTGTGCTATTGGGCCTTATGAGCGTTTAAGTAGTCGCTAAGGGCCTAAGCGAAGCGTTTTTCCATCGCTCAGCGCTTAAGCGAACACTTAGTTCTGCTTTCTTGAACCATGGTTCTCTTTCATGTATTTAGTCTTCAATCTCATTCCTTTCTATCATTCTCTTTCTCACAGGCTTCAGTCTTTTCTTAGTGATATTAATCTCTTTTTTTCTTGTATGAATGGGCTTTAGTGAACATAAGCGGTGGTGCTGGATGCCATGGCAACGTTACACCCGCATAGGAAAAGGCCGATCAAAAGAGACCCATGCGCACCTATTTTACCATTTCTACGATGCTCGATGATCAACACTCTAGTACTCTGGGACTGAGTGCATGGGTGCAGGGATACTTATCTCAGGTAAGACTCCCGCAGACTTTACGATGAAGCCATTCATTTGAGCCGGACCACACGCATTTCCAATTTTTTGATTTGCGAGATGTTACCATTTGATTTTCCAGTTTTTTCCACAACTATTTTAGTTTCTCATATATTTCTGTCACTTTCGTTTGGTGTGTAGATTATCAGTGCTTATTATTGACTCTCAGTGCTTATTATTGGATCGTGAGCTAACAATGATCGTGAGATGTAGTCTGCTAAGAAAGCCATGGGTGGAGCAGTTGTAGCATGTAAGTCAATTTCTTTCTTTAGTTCTAATCTTTCTCTATGAGTGCTTATTATTGATTCTCACTGCTAGCAGAGCTAATTCTAGAGTTGTAGTTTATTAAGTCTAATTTCAGAAATTATCTACGCATTCCAGTGTTGTCTATGCAATCTAGAGTTGTAATCTATTTTCTCAGTTTGTCTGTATTGTAGTTTTTATTTCCTCATATAGTCACCTTTTTTCTCGGTGTAAATAGGTTTTGGTCTTAGTAGTGATTTTAGTATCCAGTGTAATTTTTAGTACATGACTACCTGCATTACCCATGCCAATTTTGTATTGTTTCATAATCCGTAGTTGCAGAATAGTATGTTTTGCTAAGATACTTGGCTTGGTGCTTTTCCTTCTCTTAAGTATGAGGTTTTTTTGTATTGTTTCACAATATCATCGATTATTTTTTATGGAGATAAATACAATTAACACAGGGCTACATTTCTAGACCAAGAATGATGCAAATAGTGGAACTGGAAAGGAGAAGGTGTGTGGGGGTGGTGGTGAAGAACCTGGGCCGAGAGTGGATGAGATCCCGAAGTTTGCCCATCTCGATCTGCCTTCTTCAGTTTGCTGCAGGTTCTCCCATTACCCTCCATCGTGTATCACTTGTTTTGAAAGGATGTTTCTTTTTTTTTTTTTAATCTTCTTATTGATTCTCATCTTGTTTTTTCTGTTTTGGTGGCACTCGCGGGTGGATGCAGTGTGTCTGCCGGAGGAGAAAGAGTGCTGACTTGGTGGTAGTTGGTAGAACATGCGAGGAAATAGTAGGCATTTTGCTGTTAACTGTGTAAATCCCAAAATGGTGATAACATGATTTCCCTCATTAAGTCTGTTTGTTTCATTACCAGGACGAATTTGATTAACTGAGAAGACTTAAGTTTGAAAAAATAGGGTAGAAAACCGGACTCAAGTGTAATGAACGGATTGGTTTTAGTTTAACTCACGGACTCATCCTAATGAGGATGGAAGCGGGGAGGACAAATGAGCTAACGAGTACTACTGTAGTCAAAATCTAACTTAACCCGAATTGCATTTTCATCTAGATGATGGTTAACGCTTTGAATAAGAAAGGAAGTAGATAGAGTTCAGGTTCAATACGGAAGGAAATGCCATGCATTGATTTTTCATAACAACCTTATCTCTAGGCTCACAAGATTTAATATAGATAGTCACGTATCAAAAGAAAGAAAACATGTGAGATCTCCTATGCCAATCACGTGAGACTTAATAGGGTCCACGTTAAATGAAGATGGATTCTGTACGTATCTTTTTCTTCTTCATGTTCGGCCCGGGGCAGCATACATTTCATCATGCATATACCATACCACAACATGTTCTAACCATTCTCTGCACGTGTATGGTGCGCAGAAAACAAAGGTCCAGCCCACCACGCTAAACGGAAATACTCCTCTCCCCAATTCAAATTTTAAAAAATATAAATGAAAAATGTAAACAACTAACGTAGTACTCCAACATATATAACATTGGGCATCCACTATACACTTGCATGAAAAAAATAAGCAAGTAAACTTTAAATACAAACATTGAAGAATCTGATTAATTAGATTTGTTTAGGCGACAAAACAATTTTTTAATAATAAAATTTAATAAAGAAATTGCAATCTACTGTTAATCCATATCATCAAAATTATTTTAGCTATTAGATCTAAAATTTACTGTTAGGATTTAGTGAGAGAATGCGGAAATTTATTGTGATAGTCTATAACACCAATTTGCGTGTCAAAGAAAAATAAGACTAACATGTGCTCTAGCCCATCTTAGGACATTTCTAGAAAATAAAACGCTTAAGTCGGAGTTCATGTCTAACAACCGTTTTGATGTCATAAGAAAAAAAAGGCCCATCGTGTGTTCTACCCTATCCCAAAGCATTATGGGTTTAAAACTGTAACTTGTGTATTCCAACAACTCCTCCAAGATGTTATATAAAAGAAAAATATCAATTCCTTAAGCAACTAGACAGTCGACAATTGGAATATATCTACTAGATAGTATAAACTGTTTGGAGCTTCTCCACGAAATAGCTCCCCCTGCGAGGGTGAATACATATCCAGATGTGGATTTTCTATCATCTTTATCCCCCGCAAAATCTGCATCTGAATACCCTCTTATTTCTAGGGAATCAGATCTTCTGTATGTTAGCATGTAACTCTTTGTGCCTTTCACATAACGCAATGCCTTCTTTACCATTTTCCAGTGTTCGAAACCTGGATTTTCTTGATATCTACCGAGTACTCCGGTGATAAATGCTAAGTCAGGGCGAGTGCACACTTGTGCATACTGTAGGCTTCCAATAGCCGAAGCATATGGAACCGCTTTCATTTGATCGAGCTCGTATTGATTTTGGGGACTTTGATGGTTCCCAAAACTGTCGCCCTTGACTATAGGGGCATGTGTGGCACTGCACTTGTGCATATTATACTTACTTAGAATTTTTTCTAAATAAGCCTTTTGCGATAGTCCTAATACTCCATTGTTTCTATCTCGGTGAATTTCTATGCCCAAAACATATGACGCTTCACCAAGATCTTTCATATCAAAATTTGAGGACAAGAACTTCTTTGTCTCTTGCAGTAGACTAACATCACTGCTGGCAAGCAGAATATCATCCACATACAAGATTAGGAAAATATATTTCCCACTTTTAAACTTTGCATAAACGCAATTGTCCTCAATATTTTCTTTAAATCCAAATCTCTTAATTGTTTCATTAAACTTTAGATACCACTGTCTGGAGGCTTGCTTTAATCCATAAATGGATTTCTTTAGGCGGCATCCCATTTCTTCCTTGCCTTCCATGATAAAACCCTTGGGTTGTTTCATGTAGACATTTTCTTCTAAATCCCCGTTTAGAAATGCCGTCTTTACATCCATTTGATGCAACTCTAAATCAAAATGTGCAACTAGTGCCATGATGATCCTGAAGGAATCCTTACATGAGACCGGAGAAAATGTCTCATTGTAATCTATCCCTTCTCTTTGTGTAAATCCTTTTGCCACAAGTCGTGCTTTGTACTTTTCGACATTCCCATTGGAGTCATATTTTATTTTGTAGACCCATTTGCAGCCCACTGTTTTGGCTCCTTTAGGAATATTCTCTAAGTCCCAAACATTGTTGGTACTCATCGATCTCATTTCGTCTTCCATGGCCTCCACCCACTTTGATGAATCTGGGCTTCTCATGGCTTCTTCATATGAAGTGGGATCACCTTCCATATGAACTCTTTCTGTGTTGTAAACTTTGTAATCAGTCGAAATGGCTGATTTTCTAGCTCTTGTAGACCTTCTAGGGGCCACATTCTCTTGAGCATTCTGTTCCTCAACTTGTGGCTCAGCTTCTGGAGGTGGCTGTTGTTGCTCCCTTTCATGCTCAACAAATGGTTCATTCGTCTCCTGACGGACAGGTTCCGAATTTTCACTCATCGTTGTCATGGGTGGAGTCACAACAGGCGCTTGCACCACAATCGCAGGGATCGTCGGTACAGGTGCACATGGTAGCGCAAAAAATGGCTCCTGAGTCATCGGATTGGGTGCATGCACCCTCTTCTCCTCAAGATCAATTTTCCGAGCTACCATGCTCCCCCTCATCATTTCGTCCTCTAAGAAGACAGCATGTCTCGTTTCCACAAACTTTGTATATTTGTCTGGACAGTAGAAACGATAACCTTTTGACTTTTCAGGATAGCCAATAAAATGGCAACTGACTGTTTTGGTATCTAACTTTGCGATATTTGGATTGAATACTTTGGCCTCAGCAGGGCTCCCCCACACTTTCAGGTGGTTTAGAGAAGGCACTCTCCCTGTCCATAGCTCATACGGCGTTTTGGGCACCGATTTGCTTGGTACTCTGTTTAGAATGTGAATAGCGGTTTTTAACGCCTCAATCCACAATCCCAATGGTAGGGTGAATAGCTCATCATACTGCGCACCATATCCATAAGGGTACGGTTGCGCCTTTCAGCTACTCCATTCTGCTGAGGTTCGCCGGCATCGAGTCTTTGGCGACTATTCCGCCTCCCGTAGGAACCTTGCAAAAGGTCCAGGACTTGGCCATATGGAGTATGTCGACCGTAGTACTCCCCTCCACGATCAGACCTGACTATCTTTATTCTTTTATCATGCTGATTTTCAACTTCAGCTTTGAATATTTTGAATTTATCCAACGCTTCTGTTCTTTCTTTTATTGGATAAATATAACCATATCGGGAGTAATCATCCGTGAATGTTATGAACGAATCATAGCCATCCACACTTTTCACCGGAAATGGTCCACATATATCGGTGTGAATTATTTCTAGTGTTGCTGTGCTTCGATTTGCACCCTTTTTAATTTGCTTTACAAATTTTCCTTTAATGCAATCGATGCTGTTCTATGTCCGAGAATTCTAATGGAGGAAGAATATCATTTTTAACGAGTCTTTCTATTCTCCCCCTCGAAATATGGCCTAGGCGACGGTGCCATAATTTTGATGATTCATCGCTTCTTTTCTTTTCTTTCCTTCTGTTTTCGACGAGGATATTTGTTCATTCACTTTACACACGTACATTACTTTTTCACGCAAGGACAATAAATAAAGCTCATCATGGAGTATAGCAACCCCAACATAAGAATTATTACACCATATGGCACATTTGCCATGTCCAAAATAACATTGATAACTGTCTTTATCTAAGCGCGATACACTTATTAAATTTCTATGTATGGAAGGAACAAATAAGACATCTCTAAGCAGAATAGTCAAGCCATCAGCTAGCTCCAATAGGACGTCGCCAACAGCTTCAACTTCTGCTTGAATTCCATTCGCGACTTCAACGCATCCTTCGCCTCTTTTCGTAGTCCTCGTCGAATGGAATCCCTGTAAAGAATTTGCAACATGAACAGTTGCACCTGAATCAATCCACCAAGTAGATTTCGAAAACTGTGTATACAGGGATTCATTTACAAAGGAAACTAAATTGTTACCTTTCTTTGCCATTAGTTCTTTCAGAAAAGCAGGGCAGTCTTTCTTGTAGTGCCCAGTCTTCTGACAGTGAAGACACTGATCTTTGTTCACTGGCAATGGCCTGGGCTGGAACTTCTGCTGATGCTGCATTGGGGCTTTACCATATTGCTTTGAAGGAGAACCATTGTTGCTTGGTGTGAAGGGCCTTTTCTTATTGTCCTTCACATAATTGATGGTACCTCCATTCTGTGCCTTGAGTCTATCCTCCTCTTGCACACACATGGCAATGGTCTTTTCAATGTCCCATTTCTCAGGGCTCATGTTGTAATTGATGACAAAGTTTTCAAACTGTTGTGGCAATGAAGCCATCACCAAGTGAACCAGAAGTGCAGGCTTCAGCTCCAGGTCAGCATCCATGGGCTTCAGCTTTGCAGCCATGTTGCTCATCCTGAGGATGTGCTCCCTGATGCCATGTGCACCTCCAGTATACTTTTCTGTCACCAGCTGCTTCAACAGCTGGGTTGCATATGTCTTTGAAGAACCAGTGAACTGGCTCTTTATCTTTTCTAGGTACTCCCCAGCGGAAGTACACTCTGTAATTGAGCCCACTATAGCGTTCTCAATTGTATTCTTTATGAAAGCCATGCACTTTTTGTTGGCAGTCTGCCACTGTCTGTTCTCTAGGGTGTAGGACATCTCCACAGGAGCATGGTCCCTTTTCTTTTTAGCCCATGCATCATCAGTATCCCCGTCAGCTCTGACGGGGTCAGCAGGCTTGATGGGCTGCGGTGTGTCAACCACCCAGTCCACCTCAGCACAGACGAAGGCGAAATCCACCTTCTTCCTCCATTCTGTGTAGTTATCCCCTCTAAGGGTGGGAACATCCTTGATGCAGCTCATCAAGTAGAACCCTCCTGAAAACCACAAAGAAGTGAGAACAGTACAATTGCAAATTATAATCCAACGTTGGTCCGAATTAAAACATGCAACTGTTAATGCAAATAAAACTATATCACCGTTGGGCAGAAATAGAGATAAATGCACATATCATTGCTATTTGCAGCGGAAACTGTGACTTTAAACTTTAAACTTTGCACTTTTCAGAGGCATTTCCTTTACTTTTTAATTTCTGAACAAATATTTCGTTGGTCCTATTTATTCAGAAAAAAACTAGACAAAATTTTGGCCAAAAATGACCCAAAACTGCCTAAAAAATGCCTCTGTAATTAATAAAACTGTAAAAAACAGTAAAGCTGACTGTTCTGTCGCGGCCCACGCGGCCCGCACGCTGCGAGCGACGCGCAGCCTACGCTGCGCCCACGCGGCCAGCAGCCGCGGCCCGCACGCGGTGCGGCCTGCTAACGCGACTGCTGCCGCGGCCTTCCTGCGGCCTGCCCGCGCCTGGCCGCGGAGCCCCACGCGGCCCGCCCATCGCGCCGACGCGGCCCACGCTGCCTCCACGCGGCCCAGCCGCGGAGACCACGCGCCGCACTCTGCTGACCGTCGGATGAGATCCGGCGGTCGGCCTTTACTTTTGGGTATAAAAAACAGCCAAACGGCCGAAAAACCCTAACCCTAAAACACTTCTCCCCGAGCCTATCTCTCGTTGGTCCGGCGGCGTCGGCGGCGGAGAGCCGTTGGCTCGCCCCGCTCGGCTGCTCGCCCCGCCCGGCGCTCACTGCCGGCGACGGCAGCACGCAGCAGCGCCCCCTGCCCGGCCAGCCGCGCGGCCTCTTTGCCCTTTTCTGTACCTGCATCTCCCACCACCCACTAGACCCGATGGCCAGCGGCGGAGAAGAGCATGCGGCGGCGCCCCCTGTACCTCTTGGCGGCGGCGCGTGCACCCGAGGGTGGGCGCGTCACCGTCAAGCGGCGCAGAGACGGTGCCCTTTTCCTCTGCCGGCGATCGAGCCGCAGCACGGTAAGCCGGTGAGGTAGACTTTCTTTTCTTTGCCCCCGGCCTGCAGAGCAAGTGGGAGTAGCCCTTCTTCCCGATGCCTCGGCTTGCCGATGCGCATCGGGATCGAGAGGGGCGGCGCGGCCTTGCGGCGGCGCAAACTTTGCCGGCGAGCCCGAGGGCCTCGGCCGGTGTACTTTTCTTTTCTTTTGCATCAGGGAGGATTTAGGGTTTCTGTTCTTACTTCTCTACCTGAACAAAAAGGATCTATACATTCTAACAGTAGCTCTGATACCAATGTTAGAGTAGCCAACGACTACACTAGATCCTATACAGGTAGATGCTATTGCCGATGGGTACACTGCTAGATCTGAGAGTGAGAGAGATGAGTACCTTCTCCCTTTGAGGAGGAGCTCTCGGGTGCCGACATGGTGGCGGCGGCGGAGAGGTTGAGCGTGCGGTGGCGGCGGTGGTGGTGCTTCCCGTGAGCACTGCGCTAGCCCTAGATCGGTAGGGGAATATCGGTGGGGTGACTGGCGGCGCGGTGAACCTCGTACCGTGTGCCCCGGCCCCCACCTCTTTATATAGCGCAGGTCACAGGGGCCCACCAACCATAAGAGGGTTGGACGCCCCCGATCAGGGCGCGAACAAGGTCAAGGACTTGTTACCGATCCGTTGGAATCGGTGACGTGGAGATCATCCTAACATTAAGCTCCAAACAGACCATAGTTGCATCATCCACGATGTATGCAGAATTTATAGCATGTTATGAAGTCACGGGGCAGGCATTATGGTTAAAGAAATTTATACCCGACTTGAAAGTGGTAGATTGTATTGACAAACCACTAAAGATGTACTGCGACAATGAGCCTGCAGTATTTTATGCTCACAACAACAAGTCGAGTAATGCTACTAAACCGATTGAGGTTAAGTATTATGTTGTGAAACACAAGGTCCAGGATCAAACTATAAGTCTCGAGCATATAAGAACAAAAGATATGCTTGCGGATCCGCTAACGAAAGGCTTACCACCCAGCGTGTTCAAGGAGCACGTAGCCGGCATGGGTTTAAGGGAAAGTCTTACCTATCCTGGATCATAAGAGGCCCAAAAGTAAAAGAATTTGTTTCAAAACAGAGAAGTGCATTGTGGCTGTCTGATTCTATCGGCAATAGAGCTGTGACGATGAAACATGCCCTATGAACTAATCCAATATGAAACGAATAAAGTGAAAGTATAAAGTTAAAAGAAAAGTTGAGATCAAGGGGGAGAATGTTAGGATGATCTCCACGTCACCGATTCCAACGGATCGGTAACAAGTCCTTGACCTCGTTCGCGCCCTGATCGGGGGCGTCCAACCCTCTTATGGTTGGTGGGCCCCTGTGACCTGCGCTATATAAAGAGGTGGGGGCCGGGGCACACGGTACGAGGTTCACCGCGCCGCCAGTCACCCCACCGATATTCCCCTACCGATCTAGGGCTAGCGCAGTGCTCACGGGAAGCACCACCACCGCCGCCACCGCACGCTCAACCTCTCCGCCGCCGCCACCATGTCGGCACCCGAGAGCTCCTCCTCAAAGGGAGAAGGTACTCATCTCTCTCACTCTCAGATCTAGCAGTGTACCCATCGGCAATAGCATCTACCTGTATAGGATCTAGTGTAGTCGTTGGCTACTCTAACATAAACTACTCATATGTATACATGATAAGTTTTACAGAAAAAAAACTCCAAGGCGACCAGTCCAATACACACAATTTGATGTTACGAGCGTGGAAAAAAATAAAGCGTTATTTCGGTGGTAATAGTGCGCAAGAGCATATATAGAAGGCCCACACTAAATTTTAGTATTTTTCCCTACGGTGCTATTTGCGAAATGGGATGCTATATCACCTACAGAGTTAGCACGTTGTTTTTTCCAGCCTATTGGTGCAAAGTATCAAGTTTTCTTCCTTAGGAAGAAGAAGCAATTACTTTCTTTCTATCATATTGATGAACCGCAGTTTGATGGTTCCCCTTCTAAAACGAAAGTATGATCCTTAACAAGTAATATATGCTATATATATTGTTGCTCCGTGGGGGAGTATCCGTGTTAGGCTCATAGATAATTTGAAAAGTGAATTTTTGGACTATATTATTGATGAAATATATTATTTATAGGCTATATCTGGTATGTTTTTAAACAACATTTACAATATACACGATATTAGCTTGGTATAGAGTGTATAACATTTGGAGGAAGCCACCGCTATTATTTTAGATAACTATTTTTAAACAATGGTTACGAGAGAAAATAATAACTTACACATTAGCATGAGAAAATAAAGTTTATACAAATTCCAATATTTTTACATAAGGGAAAAAGAATGGCATCATGAAGGTCTATTTCTCATGATTAGTATGCGTATAATATTGTTATACTATCGCCATAATCTTTGTGAATATAAGCTAGGGGTGGCCTAGGCTTGATGTCTATGACTTCAAAATGCAAACTATATGAAACTGCATTCTATCTGAAGCAAAACTATCGAGTATGCACAACCTTATATTACGAGGGAAAAACATTATCACGAGAAAATATAATCTTACAAATTTCAATATTTTTACGTCAGTTAAAAATAGCATTAACTATTTGGGATAACAAGAATCTAGGAAACAAATTAATGACAAGCTAGATGAGAAGGGCGAAGGTGGATATGAGAGATTTCCAAAGTATGTGCGAAGATAACTAAATTTTATAAGTAGAAAAATAGTTAAATATTACCAAGTTAATCCAATATACTAGAAACATGTCTGGGATCTTTTCTAGGCATAATTGTTGTGATACTTATGTATATATAGTTACAGAAAAATAAGATTCATCAGATTGGCAGCTGGATTCTTTATGTTTTATTGGAAGCTGATTTGATGTTTTATTGGCACCTGTATCCATTATATTACATCTAGCACATCTCTCTTTTTCAGTCTTATCGTGATCCTAATATATAATATGATAGATGCAGTTGTGATTTTGTTTGTTTTTTTTTGACGAAAAGGCAGTCGGACCTGCTTTTCATTGCAATATAGAAGGAGTTGTACAGAGTAGTACAGAGTAACTGAAAAAAATGGAAAAAGACATCAAAAAAAGAAAATTTACAACGAGCTAGGTGAAAATAGAATCCTAGTCTGGTTCCCTTGGTCGATGCAAGAGGCTGTCAGCGCTTGGACGGCCGGCTGATCGCCACAGCTGTGCCTCTTCAATAATGGATGCCTTCAGGGTTAGCGGATTGTTTGCTTGGCGCTGGAATATTCTGGCATTTCTTTCTTTTCATGTGGTAATAGGCAATGCCCTCGCATTTGGGAGGGCCATTATGCTAGTTTTGAAAGAAAAGGAGAAAACTGATAGGGAGAGAAGTGTTATTTGTACTCAAACGCAGTTCGCTATAAAATATACCTACCACAGAAATTATAGAATCTCTTCGCTAAGCCTGCCTAAAGAGATGGACGCTTTGCCATAGCATGCTGTCATGCTCGTTGAAGGACAACATGAAAAACGAGAGCCTAGAATTTTCAAACATCTACGAAACGTCAGACATCGTATGGTCCCGTGGAAAACATGTCAGGAACAAAAAAAATCTTAGTATTGAGCACATTTGGTCCACAAAATACTGTCGGTGCAGCTACAATATCACGTTAATTAGTTTTGTATTTAGGCTAGAAAGTATGCGACGTTGTGTCTTGTGTGTGCACACTGTCCGCTCTCATCTTATATGAAGGCAACAGTTCACCTGGGCTATCTCCCTCCACAGGCCATCACTTGCAACCGTAGTTTTATCAGAGAGGAGTGGGCGGTCAAGCTATCAACTCTTCTCCAGCAATGGCAGCCTCCACGGAGACTTGTCGCCGCCCACATCTGCCGGTGATGGACAACAACCTGCGCAGCCACCGCCTTCACCAACCTACAGCATGGGGAGCCTTCTTTCTTGGTTTCAGGCCATGGTCTCCAACGCAGGTGAACTAAATTTGGCATACAACCCTGTTGAACTTTCTTGGTGGAGACTGTTTAGCATCAAATTAACGTGTAGTACACCGAGGGTCACAATCACAATACATAGTATTATGTTGTCACTGTAAGGTATTTTTTCTCGAAATGGGGCATGTATTGGTTTAATTCTACATACATATTATGTTGTCACTGCAAGATATGTATTGGTATTATAGAATTGATTGATGGCACTAGCTAACTATTTCAAAACTCCAAACCGATTAAAACAGATTAGTCAATATATTTAGTTCAACACTTTCTTCACGTTTAGGCTCTTTCTTTCTTGTAGTCCTCAGGGTTCGATGTAGGATGCAAAAAAAAGTTCTTTCTTTAGTCCTTAGACGCTGATAAGATGTAGATGCAGAATATATTTTTCTTTTCTTTATTAGTTAGGGTATCTCCAGCGGTCCGACGCAAACGGATACCTTCGATCCATTTCCTTCCTCCTATCCATATTACTACCTTTGTCCATTTTTAGATGTCAAAACTTTGTCTAAATTCAAATTTATCTAGATATTTTTTAGGCATAGATATATCTAAATTTAGACGAACCACTGAACATCTATTAACGGACGGAGGAAGTACTTGTCACTAGAATGGATGTATCTACAATTAAAATATATCTAGATATATCTATATAATTGTCAAGTAATATAAATCGGAAGGTATGTTTAATTAGATAACCAGACGTAAAAAAAACCCAGCCTAGCGGTTCAAACTAAACGAACAAACTATCCGTACGTGATCTATTTGTGAACCAAAATTGACCGAGGATTGAGTCGAACGACATGTCCACGCGACCGTGTCCACCGTGTGGCCCTATATGGCACAGCCATACAAACTCAGTGTACCTATTTTTCTTTTAGGAAAAGTCTTCTAGATATTCGGCTGTAGCTACACTGGGCTTGTCCCGTCGCTCACCTCCACCTTTTTATTTCCTCCCTGATCGATCCCCACCCCACCTTCTTTTCCTAGCGTGCGCCAAAACCCCGTTCCTGCCCCGGCGCGTCGCCCCGCACCACTTCTCCCGGCCCGCCGCCCCCCGACTCCTTCCCTCCATGTGTGTCACCTCTCTTTATCGAAAAATGAGTGTCACCCTGCCCCCATCCCCTTCCCTCCCGGCGTGCCGCCCACCACACCCCTCCTTATCCCCGCGCCACCGTTGGGAGGTCGCGCTCCCCTTCTCCAAGCGCTGCCGCCGGGAGGATCTTCCCCTCATACTCGATGTGCAGTTGTGCGCTCCCGCCGCCGCAAGCTGATCGACATCTGTTGTGGCGGCGATGAACCTCCAACGTGGAGAATTGGTGACCTACATGCTCCAGTCGGCCATGGCGATGACTTCATGGTTGTTGGGAAGATCAACTTTTAGAGATTTTTTGTCAATGTTACATGATGTTTCGATTTGCTAGATGTGCACATCATTTTTGGTGTGTTGGTATGGGCAAAGTGGTTCAATAATTTTGGTACGTATAACATAGAGAGATTGCACCACTGTTACATACATATTTCTATAATGTTGGAGAATTTAGGCAAAATTGTTCGATATACTGCTGAGAATACACAAAGAAAAAGGTTACATTCGAGTGTATGCGCGTGTATGCGAGCGTCTGCGTTTGTACTGTGTTTCTCAAAAAAAAAAGTTACATTCGGAAAAAATAATTGTACCACTACCGGTTTTTTTTGTACCGCTTACCGAGAAAATGTTGAGGATAAATGTTCCATATTATGAAGAAAAAAAAGTGATACATAATAGATGCGCGAGATTCACCCATTTAACTAGATCGAACGGCAGTGGAGGCAGCTGATGTTTTCGGTTTTTAGAGCATCTCCAGTCGTGTCCCTCAAAAAATGTCTGGCACGACGATTTGGGGCACGTTTGGAGACAGCGCCGGATAAAAAGAGACTAAAAATCTGTACAAAAAAGAGACCATTTCCAGCCGTGTCCCTCAAAGAGCGTCCAAATGCATGCATTTTAATAGAGGGGACCACCCCATGTGGGAAAAATAGGTGAGAGAAAGTGTGGGAAAAAAGAATGGCATGTGAAGACGGACGCTGTTTTTGTGTCCGGCGTCCCCGGTAGAGACTCTTTACACATAGTCTCTACCAAAGACCCCGAACACAAAATGAGGCGCTATTTAGCTTAGGGGGACGTGACTTTTTTCTCCATTTTTTGTCTACGGTCCTCCAAACGTCATTTGGGGGATGCGACCAAAAAAGGGATTTGGGGCGTGCCAGACAAAAAATCGTTTTCAGCCGCGCGCCCCAAAGGCCTTTTTTGTCCGACGCGGCCCGATATGGTGTCCGGCGCCCCGAGCCCGTCCCCGCTACACAGGGGACACTCTGGGGACGCCGGACACAACGAAAAGCGAGGCGAGGCGTGGCGGGCCCGACGCGTCAGCGGCATATTGAAGTTTAACCTAACCGCCGCCTACATCGCGACGGAAGTTATTGGCGCGCAGCAACGATGCAGTTCCCGCGATGCGTAGCGAAGCGTCTCGTCGCGCCTAGCTCTGCGTGCCAGCGTTAATGAGCGTCACCGCTTCCCCGCCTCCCTCCTGCCTATAAAAGGGGCCACCTCTCATCGTCCCTCTCACACACAAACCCTAGCGCCTCTCTCCCCAACCCTAGACGCCACCATCTCAAGAGTCGACGCCATGGCTGGTAGAGGCGGAGGACGAGGTCGCGGCGTGGTCGTGGTCGTGGCCGCGGCAGAGCTGCACGCTCGTCGTCGCCTGCGACGCTGTCGTCTTAATCGTCGGACCTGCAGGAGGAGGAGCGGCAAGTGTTGTTCGAGTTCGTCGTCGTCCTCAAGGGCGACCCACACGGCGTCCAGAGGCTGCCGAACACGTTCGCCAACTTCGTCGCCGGTGATGAGATGGGCTCGCTGAATCTGTGGGAGGTTGCCTGCGGCTGCTACCGGTGGATTGTGGACGTGATCTACGACGCGCGCGGCAAGATGTACCTCCACATCGGCTGGGAGAAGTTCGCGCGCTACCACCACGTCGAAGCCGGCTTCGTGCTCATGTTCTTCTACCTTGGCGAGGGGGATATGAGCGTCAAGGTGTTCGACGAGACGCGATGCCGTCGGCACTACCACGGCGACATCGCCAAGGAGGACGACGGCTGAGTGTTGTTTCTTCGCAGCGAAAATAGGCACGGAGGTTTCTGGTTGTTCTTCCTCGAAATAACCAACATGGGCACCGTCAACAGCTGGATTTTCCAGTTTGGGTGACTGGGAGTGCCTAAGAGTGTTCTTTCTTGGCGGCGAACATACGAAATCTTCGATCCCAACACTAGTTAGGTTTTCGTTATTTTGCAATATTTTATATTTGTGTCAATCATGGTTCAAACTATGTATTACTTTATGGAAACCATGTTCCAAACTACGTCCTAGTTTGTGTAAACCATGTTTCAATTATGTACTCCCTCCGTTCCTAGATATAAGCCATATAGTTTTTTGAGAAAAATTCCAGAATATAAAGTTTACTGCTTTGCCCCACTTGTATGGACAATATTTTTAGATATTTGATTAGATTTCCTTAGCTTATGCAAAGTCCTCTATTAGCTCACGTCAATTGCCTAGGGTTAATTCCAGCCAAATCTAGTGCAATTTTTTTAAAATGTGTGTTCCTTAATTTCCGTGCCAGAAACTATATGACTTATATTTAGGAATGGAGGGAGTATTAGTTTGTGGGATGTTTCTTCTCTCTATTGAAATAAAAATGGAAAAAAAATGTTTGGGGACGGCGTTTGGGGGACATCGCTTCCTGCGTCCCCCAAACGCTCGATCGGGCACTGTTTGAGAGCTGGTTTAGGAGACACGGCTGGAGATGCTCTTAGAGCCGGTTGTATACTAGTGCTTGCCTTTCTTCTATTTCCTCTATCCCGTGTCTAATCTCGATACCGTCGCCTTCGGTCTGGCCGGTGCCGCAGTGACTCCCCGATGGCCGGTGCCGCAGCGACTCCCCGATGGCCGGTGCCGCAGCGACTCTATAGGCCTCCCCGGTGTTGCTTCATTTCCGCCATGCTCCTGCAGCGCGCTGCTCTGTTTTTCTTCAATGGGAAAGGCACCCCGCCATGCTGCTGCTGCTCGCTTGCGTGCAGGCGCACGCGGCCAAGGCGCTCAGCGGCGGGCGCAGGCCGAGGTCCAGCTCAGCGGCAGGCACAGATCGCTTGAGGCCCTAGAATATGCCCGTGTCATCGAAGAAGATCCCAACAAGATATTGTAAGATGGATACTCCCTTCAACAAGACGCGGTATTAGACCACCTACATGACCATCCTCCTTGTCCCTTGCAATGAGAACTGCCAACATATTTTTGACAATGCTTAAAAACATAGGAGAAAGATAATCACCTTGTTGCGGCCATTTCAATGTCTAAAAATAATTCCCAATATCTTCATTTACCCTAATACCAACACTACCCCATGTGCAAACGTCACCACGCATTCAAACCATATAGATGCAGATCTTATTATGCGCAAATCTTGCTTAAAAGATGATCACTGCATTTTATGATACGCCTTTTCAAAATCAATCTTAAGCAGAACCCTATCCAATTTCTTCATGGATAGTTTCATGGAGAGGACGACCCCTCTAGGATATGTCTTCCTGGAATAAAAGTAGATTGCATTGGTCTAACCACTTCATGAGCAATTTCAGTCACACAATCAGTACCTATCTTAGTGAATATTTTGAAACTCACATTTAACAAAGGCAACTCATAAGTATGCAAATTTGAAACCATGGCATCAAGTCAACCTTGATAACTTTTCAAATTTATGATAAAACTCTACATGTAACCCATTTGGTGATGGCGTCGCAGGACACCGAGTGCCCACCGTCTTGGGTTCTTCCTGAGCCAGCCAGTTGAGGCACGACATGTCTTATTGCCTGCTAGCTCGAGTAGTCGGACACCTGGAGTATCGTAAGATCTAAAGCCAGTACTAAGCATGGGAGCTAGCTGGCACCATGAGCACATCCCTCAAGGTAGCACCACCTAGTCGGATTATGGTTATGCCGCAAGCCTTCCCACGAAAAAAGCCTCGTGGTGGCTTGCCCTGACCCGGGCAATAAAGAATGGAGCCTGCCACAACCTTGCCTTCTGTCAACATGCACCTACGGCAACGGCCCTAGTGCCTTGGTCAGGTACCTACGATCGCATGAGTCGACATCAATTGTCATAGGATCAACAATTCCTCATCGCATCGCGACTTGCCTACCCGAGAAGAGTGACATCCCGCCCCCTTTGTCTATAAGTACTCATCCCCTCCCCAAGGGGAAGGTGCCAATCATTCTCTCAGCCGATACCACTAGAAAATCTGCTCTCTTAATATTGAGCACCTCACTCGGAAATATGCATCCACCATGACGTAGGGTTGTTACGCATGATATCTCTCAGGGTCTGAACATATATAAATCGTTGTGTGCCAGAGGTAGTTATTCCATCAGATCGGGGCCACACCCTACCTACGGCCAAATTAACTCATTGGTAACATCTTTGCATAAATGCTTCCTTCAGCACTTCCTTGGTAAAATCTGCAATTAGGATATCATTCTCATCACCTCGTGATGCAGCTCAACAACGATGGAGATCAAGCCTCGACAAACGGGGCTCTGATACCAAATGATGGGGTTTTCTAAGATACACACATGGAGAAGATGAAGAAGACACACAAAATTTTGCAGCACATGCACTTCAACACTTGTGCCTTTTTTTTGTATTCCACGCTCCCCAATAAACTAAGCTGATTACATGGATTTATATAGCACATAACACGCGCACACACGGCCAGGCACAACGGCCTGATCCTATTTCTACTCGGCATTAACTACATGCACGCCCACGTTTTGAGTCACTACCAGTTCTACTACTACTTAATCAGTTACCCGGAGTAGGCATCAACGAGTTTCCAGGCATCAACTAATTAAGTGTGTCTACTTTCTAGCCGCATACTGATCTTCCCCGACTCGGCCGCTCGGACTCTGAAGCTTTGTGCATGTTGCTAAGACATCCTGCATTCAGTTCAAACTAACCCAATGGCACACAGACGTGACTGCTATTTGCATATTTCTACATATGTATGCTGTCATGCGACACCCACACCTAGGCACGACTAACCTGCCATGCACACATATATCTCCTCTAATATGCATGCACTAATTGCTAAATAAATAATCATCAGGCATACACATGACCACTTTTATTCGTGTGTACGTAGTTACTGCAGCCTACATGCATGGACTAAACTTAAACATGATGAAATAGCTAATTAACAAGATTAGTTCTAACACGTGATTCGTTCTAGCTTGGAGTTGCATACGCGTTGTAACCGAGATTTTTGCTAGTTGCTCGTGGGGTGCAATTAAACTGAGCAAAAATAATCACGCGGTAAGAAATAATTTTGCATGAGGTCACTTTTTTTAAGAAGTTGGAACCGACCAACTGTTAAGGTAACTAGATGAGACCCCGCGCGTTGCTGCGGAAAATATAATGGTTGTTTGCTCAACAAAATGACTAACTCTGACTTATATATGAAGAAAAAAACAGTCATTCATCTCTTGTCGAGCAATGATCATGAAGCAAAAGGTAGGTGTGGTGAACAACAATCTTTGATAAATGAAAAGCTACTTATTTGTTCTTGCCAAGCGATCATAAACTCGCTCCATATGAGTGGCTAAATATATAAGAAGCATGGCATGTGTATTTACCAAGCTCCAGATATTTATTTGTGGTTGTTCTGTTGGAATAGAATATACAGGGTATCTATTTTTGTCAAACATGCGGAGGTAAGAATTGGATTTAGATACCCAAACTGAAGATAGTGTTAATGGTGCTAGATACAATAAACTTCCAGACTGCTCAACACAAATCTTCAGGACCATACATAAAGGAAAAAACTGCTTCAAGGTCAACAGCGAGCTCTAAATGTCATTGCACAGCAAGCCTGGTAAGCAGTTTCAAACCAACCAACAATATATAAAGTGGAAAATTTCCAAGATCCGACTGGTTTCATCGTGCATATCATAAAAGAGATTGGCAGGTCAGGCAGCGGTATAAGGAAGTCACCTCCATTGCTTCTGCTTGTCTATTAATCTTTTCCTCCAAAACCCGGATGACGTAAAAAGGTAGCTGTCGTGATTTGTATAAAAAAACCTCCATGTCAAGATATATTTTGCACATTTTACGTGTGTAAAATAGTTCATGCCAATAGTCTGAATAGGGGCATACAAATAATTGATTTTGTGTCTGACCAACTATGAGGCTACTAATTAAAAGTCAGCACACACAACTCTAGAAATGCGTTATCATAGAGATATTGCAGCTTTTGATTTTTTCGTTTCTCTACATAATCATGTAAAATAGAATGAGGTAATGCAGGTAAGATTCAGACTCAGGATCTCTGAATTTCAAGCCTTTTGCTGATCAGGTAAGATTCAGACTCAGGATCTCTGAATTTCAAGCCTTTTGCTGATCTTACCCTTAGTAGGAAAACAATTTTGACGATGTGGTAGGAGATGATCAATATTTTGTTAAATCCTTATGTAGAATTTTTCTTGGTCTTCAACTGCGCCGAATCTGCAATTCTGCATTAGGAATAGGCATCTGACTTCTGTAGCTTCACAAATACACCGAGCGTAGGATGAATATATAGCAAGTGTTGATTCCCCTAGTAGCAGAGGATAGCTCATATGTATGATGACTAATCCCAAATACATCAGGACCAGTATCTGAAAATAAAGCTTTGAGTTTATTATATCCAAATCTGAGCAAAGACCACTGTAACAATTATGAACCATGTGCATATATTGAGGGATGGATAGTTGGATACTATGTGAATATAAAAATCCGGAAAAAAGAATTCTTATATAGAATTAAAGGAATAAATCTGGGCCATCAAACTTATAAATTCAAAGGTACTTGCCTGTCCCAGACTTTTTCTCAACATCGGATAAGAAAGAGCTCTCCAGGAGTACTTGCACTGATATTTGCCGCATCATATTGCCCTGCAATTTTGGAGCCTACAACACCCAAATATGTCGGTTCCTTCGCTCAAATCCAACTATCTGGCGCTCAAAAGAAAGGAAGAATATTTTACGGCAGCACTCCCCACGCCAATGGAGACATCTGACAAAGGCCATAGAAAATCAATCTGTAAAAGAGTGAGACACGAAAGCAGCATCTACTGCTGTGCCATCCAGCACCAGGCAAGGTCAAAAGGAAATCTGGGAGAGAAGACAAGAAGCGGTGATGAATCACAAGAGGCTTTATCACACCAGCGGTATGAACAATGGCTTGGACGCTCCAGGCCCTACCATGGTGGAATTCGGAGCCTCCAGGCGATGTGTATCACTCATCTTGAACGCAACGTACTGTCCGTTGGTCTGCCTCCACACGCGGACTCCCCGGATACCTCCGTTGATATCCTCACAGGGATAGTGGAGGAGAGGAAGAGGCATAACGGCGGCAATGAAGATGGATCGATGGACTGCATGCCTGCATGTGGGCGAAAGGAATGGGCTTCATGGTCGGTGTGCTTTGGTGGGCATTTGATACTAAGTGGTCTAATAGGAAACCAATTAACGAACGCATGAACGGGATGGTGGCAGAACGAAAACCGAACGCAACCACTTGATGATGTGGCATGGTTAAATGAGGTGAAAGCCAATCAGAATAATTGGGGTGATGTGGATGGCTTGCATGTTGAGAGAAATCACCTAGTGGGGGGCTCCTATTTAGAGATAAAAGATTCTAGATCAGATGACCGCTAGTCCCTACTATTTATATTTTCATACAAAATGGATTGTCAAAGCGTAATCTGAAAGGAAAAAAACGTGCAAGTGTAAATGTTTATACCAACATGTATTGCGACTTTGAGAGTTTGCGAAACCAAGTGAATAGTAATACTAAACTGTACATGCTCTGGCAGTGCCAGTCCATGAAGAACAAGGCTCAAGTAATGAAAGAAGAGCTGAGGACGACGATACTAGATTCAGGTTCTGCTGATCTGTCTCTGAAGCTTGAGCTTGTGGATACACTGCAGCGGCTTGGTTTGGACTACCACTACAAGAAGGAGATTGATGATTTTCTGTGTGGGATTCATGAGGCCGTTGATGAAGCCCATGATCTTCACACGACGGCTCTTCGGTTTTATTTGCTAAGGAAGCAGGGATGCAATGTTTCACCAGGTAATAACTTATTTAGAATTGGAAGGTGTAAGTATCTAGCCTGTATGCATGTGAGATTTTGTTCGTATGTTCAATAATATGGTGCCGTTGCAGATGTATTCCTGAAGTTCAGAGATGCCGGAGGAAACATTACTTGCAATGACACAAGAAGCCTATTGGACATGTTCAACGCTTGCCATGTTCGAATCCACGGAGAAGAAACACTCGACCGCGCGATTGTTTACACCAAAGATCATCTCCAGCGTTTCCTGGAGCAATCGTTGTCACCATCAGTGTTGCTCGATGAGGTGCGCCACGCGCTAGAAACGCCTCTTTTCAGGCGGCCTAGAAGAGTTGAAGCGAGGCACTACATCTCGGTTTATGAGAGAACGAGTACAAGGAACGAGGCCATCTTGGAGCTAGCGAAGCTCGATTTCAGTATTCTGCAAAGTCTGTATTGTGAGGAGCTGAGGGATCTTACACTGTAAGTGACTTTCATTCAAGGGGATCACGATAGTACTATATCCGTATAAAACCATATTTGATAGTTCCAACTCTCGAATTATCTGCACAATTCAGATTTGTTGCAACACTCTTAAGAGCAGAAAACATCTTCATAATCCTTAACCATTGCAATAATACATGGTGTGATGCATGGGTGCGTACGTGCTAATAACTTTTGGGTTTGTTTGCAGGTGGTGGAAAGAACTCCAACTCCAAGAACATTTGAGCTTCGCACGAGACAGGATGGTGGAGATGCACTTTTGGATGTTGGGTGTTTTATTTGAGCCACAACATTCATACGGACGAATCATGCTCACAAAGCTCTTTACATTTGTATCGATATTCGATGACATTTACGACAGCTACAGCACCTTAGAAGAAAGCAAGCTCCTGACCATAGCAATAGAAAGGTCTGTATGTACCTATGTGGGCTATGCTAGATTTAACAACCACCGTATTGCTGGATATACCAGTTTTAGAACAAACACCATTTTACTTTCTTAATTTTAATGAAACCCTAGGTGGGATGAGCAAGCGGCTGAACTACTGCCAGGGTACATGAAGTTCTTTTACCACAAAGTACTGGCGACCGTGAAGGTCATCGAAGAAGACTTGAAACGTCAAGGAAATAAGCATGCTGACTATGTAAAAAAGCTAGTAAGTTGATGTCTCTTGAACATGCTTAACTGGAGGAAAAGAAAAGAAAAGCTATACATACTCTCTTATGATCACAAAATGACAAAATATGTGTATATGTCCAGCTAATTTCATTGTATTTTTGCAGCTAATCGATGCTACGAAATGCTACTACAACGAGGCAAAATGGCGCGAGGAAGGCGACGCGCCGGCTACCGTTGAGGAGCACCTACAGTTCTCTATGCCTAGCAGCTGCTGCATGCACGTACCGGGTCTTGCCTTCGTCGCCATAGGCGCCACCAGCGTCGCCATGGACTGGGCCATGACCTATCCGAAAATCATACGAGCTTCCTGCATCGTGGGCCGTGTCATCAACGACGTAGCTTCACACGAGGTTTTACATACTTAATTACATCTCACATCTGAACATATATGATGTCATGTTTCTTCCTAGTTTGAAGCTGAACAGCGCGTAGTAGAATGGCATGCTTAGTTAGTCCCTTTGTTAACTGTGGGCCGTTTTCGTCTCTATGGAATCAGCGAGAGCGGGAGCAGTACTCCGGGCAGCAGCAAGGCATGTCGACGGTGGAAGCATGCATGAAGGAGAACAACTACACCTCCAAGGAAGACGCGTACTACAAGCTCTCGGAGCTCATAGAGGAGTCGTGGATGGACATCACCGAGGAGCGCCTGAGGCCGCCGGCCGGGCAACCGGCGGTGCCGCTCCTTGAGGCGGTGGTGGATGCGACTCGCATGCTGGACTTTCTGTACAAGGATCACGACGCGTACACTGCCCCACAAGCGCTCAAAAGGGTGGCAGATTCCATATACATGGATCCTATATAGCTAGAAAGGAAAATATTTCAAGTCGTAAATGCAGTACATATATGCATCTATGTCTTGTCAGAAAATAAGTATGCATTTTTTTTTTTGAGAAAAGTATGCATATAAAGATACCTATAAACGGAGATCCTATTTATCTGGAAGCCAGGGCCGGCCCAGAGGCCGGGCAAACAGTGCGCCCGCACTGGGCCCCAGCGAGCCAGGGCTCACGGCATAGTTAGTAGTTCCATTAGTAGTTGAAATTTCATGTTTTTTAGTCCTCAAAATAAGGTTAAAGGCCCATCTGCAGCCCACAATTTCCCACCCAGATCAACACGTACCAGAACACAATCACGAATAATTCTCAAAAAAAAAAAGAACACAATCACGAATCGATCAATTCTGCTGCTCGTCTTCTCTTCTCGGCTTCTCGGCTTGTATCCTCACGATCGCCCATTACTTTATCTGATATGGCAAGTTCATGCCGTAGAGCCATTTTTTTCGGGATTGTGCAGCGGTTAGATGTGTTATTCTCCACTTCTACGAAAAGATGGAAAGTATTGCTTGACCATATTCTAAGTTAATCGTGATGGGTTTATCAAATACTCAATGGGAGACTCCATAAAAAGTGTTAAAGCTACTAGATTTTAAGCTCCCGAACTAAGGGTTGCCTTGTCCGAGGTAGGTAAAATTTGTGATAATGCCAAGTCAAAGAGTGACACGAAAACTTTATATTTGATGCACCTGGTAAATTTGAGTTCTGACTTGAAATATACTGTTCTTATAGTGTGTGTGTGTGTGTGAATAAATGCCCCTTTCTGTCATTTTGCTTCAGGGCCCCAAAAAAGTATGGACCGGCCCTGCTGGAAGCTAAAGTTGAAGCGATGTGCAAACTTTTTCTAATCCAGGATGTGCATGCTCTTTTTTTTTACACGTGTCGTGTTGTTTGCTGGAGAAGAGAATGAACTCGGCTTTGTTGGGCCTGAACACCAGTCCATCTGCGTTCCTAAGTTTAAAAACGTATCACATGGACCTTGGGCCGACCAAGCGTTGTGCGCCGGATTCTATACCTGCAGAGATGAAGGGGGGGTGCAATACACCGCCACCCCTACATGCCGATCAGGTTGGCACCTGCACCGTGCCGCACACCTCCGTGTGTGGTGTGGGCGCCCGGTTAGGCAGTTTTTCATGTTCTTTCTCTTTTTTCCTTTAGTTTTTCTATTTCCTTTTTCCATTTTTGATTTTTTTCATGTTTCTTTTTCCTATTTTCTCGTTATATTTTCTGTTTAAAAATATATTTTTATTTTTTCTAATTTGAAAATTGTTCAAGTTTGAAAAAGGTTTTAATTGAAAAAATGTTCATATTCGAAATATGAATGAATTTCGAAATTTGAACAATTATAGAACTTGAACCAATTTTGAGCTTTCAATGATTTTTTAAAAATTTGAACGAATTTTGAAATTTGAACGATTTCCAAAATCTCGAAAAGATTTTGAACGATTTTCAAATTTTAAACAAATTTTGAATTTTGAACTATTTTCGAATTTTGAACAAATGTAAAATCGTACATTTCTAAAATCTATATACAAAAAAATTAAACAAATTTTAAAAACATAAAAAAGAAATAGAAAAACGTTAGTTGTCAAAATGCAGAACTTTAAAAAAGAAAAAGGGAAAGAATAAAAAAGAAAAAGGTTGTTACCATGGGTCGTGGATCAATTAATAGCCGTCGGGTTGGAGGGGTGTGCGGCACCCCGTTCTTGCTGACCTGGTCGGCATATAGCAGCTCCCGCTATACACCACCCTGGTTGTTGTGTATCAGATTCCGCACCCCTAGGGAATGTGTTGGGATCGGCCCAACCACGTGTTTTTTTCCTTTTTTGTTGTTTATCTTTTTAAAAAATGAAAAAATCTGATTTTTTTTTCGAAAACTAAAAAAATCAAAAATTCTGTTTTTTAAAAATTGATTTTTCTAATATGAACATATTTTAAAATTGTATGTTTTCTAAAATTTTAAAAACATTATTTTTGATTTTTTTTATTTGAACAATTTCTGAATTTGAACATTTTTTAAATTTGAATAATTTAATATTTGAATAATTTTCGAATTTGAGTAATTTTTGAAATTTGAATATTTTTGAATTTGAAAAATTTAGAATTTGAATGTTTTTGGAATTTGAACCATTTTCAAATTCTATTTGAACAAAAAGAAAAATAAACAGAAAAGAAAAGAAAGTAAAAAAATAAAACCGAAAAACAAATAGAAAAAAAATTAGAAAGAGAAAATGAAAACGAAAAAAATACTAAATGGACCATGGCCAATACCCGACCAGGTTGTGCGGTGCCTGGTAGGCACCGATCTGGTCGGTGTAAGGACTACGGAGATGAAGAACATGGGACTTACGTTATGTTCTTCCGTCACGGGAGTGGTGTTTTGGCACCCGGGAGCATATGCTCCTGGTTTTTAAATTTTATTTTAAATAAATTTTCAAAATGTTGAAAGTTTGGACATAAAATTTAATAGGTACATCTCGAAGTTCTACATGTTTACAAATTGGTCTCATGGAAAACTGATATTTTTACTGTCGTGTGTAAAAAGACAAATTTTGGTGCAAAAAATAGCAGTGTACGTGTCGTTTTTTTTTTGTCTTTTTCACACAGGTTATCAAAAATGTTGGTTTTTTGCAAAACTTGATGTACGTATGTAGAATGTCGAAATGTAAGCGCGGAAATTTTTGTTCAAATTTTTTTGACATTTCAAAATATTTTTCCGGAGGCAGGAGCATATGCTCCCCTGTGTAGAATTGAATTTCTGTACTACATGCATTGCATTAATATTTACACGCCAATGCTCATCACTCCCTGCAAGTGGTTGGACCCGGATTTCACCATCAACGGGTGCTGGGCAATGCACTCTCTGTTCGATGAATTGGAAACTTCCAAAGAATGACATACCTTCTGGTTCAACGAATTGCTATGTAACTTGATTGCCACATACATACAGTGAGATGTTATTAGCACATCACCGTTAATGTGACGCACTATGTTCAGTACTGAACTGGAGCCTTATCACTTTATCAGTGGTTGCTTTGGTCTCGGGAGCTCTCCGTGGTGTGGGTTTGGGGTATTGCAGTGGTTAGTTGGACGATTTCACGTTAGTAGGAAAAAGCTCATCTATTGGCGCACCTAAAACCATATTCCATAGTGCATGACTGGTGCGTCAAAGAAATCTCGCCACAAAAATAAGAATTATGTGGTGCACATGCCCATGCGTAGCTTTCTGTGGCGCATCAGATAAGGTGCACCACAGAAAGAGAAAGTCTTATTTCTATGGCGCACCAGCGGGTGGTGCGTCATGGATTTTTTTTATTTCAAAAAAAATGATGGCCAGATCTAGATCTAGATCTGGGGTCGCCTGATTTTTTGAAAAAGTTGCCCGAGGTCACCGGAGGTGGGTGGGTTAGTGGGGTGGGGTGGTATGGGAGATGGGTGGAGGAGGCCGGCAAGAGGTGGGTGGACGAGGAGGAAGCCGGCCGGAGTGGGTTGGTGGAGGAGGAGGAGGCCGACCGGAGGTGGGTGGAGGAGGAGGTCGGCCGGAGGTGGGTGGGAGTGGGTGGAGGAGGAGGAGGTCGGCCGGATTGGGTGGAGGAGAAGGAGGCCGACTGAAGGTGGAGGAGGAGGAGAAGTGAAGGTCGTCGGAGGAGGAGGAGGTCGTCGGGTGGAGGAGAGGAGGAAGGAGAAGTGGAGAAGTAGAGGAGAGGAGGAGAAGAAGTGGAGAAGTAGAGGAGAGGAAGAGAAGGGAAAAGTGAAGTGTAGGAGAGGAGGAGGGCGGCAGAAAATTCAAATTTCAGAACTTAATTCTGTGGCGCATGGGCACTTGGTGCGCCACAGAATTTTTTTCTCGAATTTTCCATTTTGCATCAAAAAATCTTTATTTTGCCGTAACTTTTTACTCTTTTCGAATTTAGGGATTCTAAAAATTGTCCAAGCGAAAATTTAAATTTTGAAGCTTAATTCTGTGGCGCATGGGCACTTGGTGTGCCACAGAATTCGGATGTAGAATTTTCTCCTAGCCATTTTGATATATTGTGCGTTTTTTTTCAAATTTGTATGCACCATAAATTCATTTTGATGATTTTGCAACGCAATTTTGCAAAAAACTGAAATTTATGTTTGTTAATTTCAGTGGTACTCGATGACATAATACATGGGCACCTTGAATGATTATATTTTTTGAAATTTCTATCACATAGCTAAAAAAAGGCGATCCAGGGGTGGAGTTGCGTGGGGAGCAAAAAAAAATTTTGTGACGCATAGAACTCATGTGCACCATAGAAATGGGTATTTTTTGTGGCTCATCATCCCACGTCCGCCATAAAAAGTCTTATTTCTGTGGTGCAACCAGGGTGGTGCGCCATAGAATATCTTAATTCTATGGTGCACGTGATCCTGTGCGCCACAGAAATAGTGAAACCAATTGTTGGGGGTAGAGCCCACCTTATTTTTGTGACGCATATGAGTGAGGTGCGCCAGAAAAGTACGCTATTTCTGTGGCGCATGCGCCTGTGGCGCACACAAAACTGGTGCGCTATGGCATCCCACCTTTTCCTACTAGTGTCAGTGTTAGATTTATGTTAACCTTTGGTAGTGTGTTAATTTGTGAGCTGCTGCTTTGTAAGACCGAAGTAGGTTGGTTGTGTCTATTTATTTTCTCCATCTGAATATTCAGCCGCAAATTTTTACAGTTAGTTGTCGTATGTAAATCTGAGAATTTCTTGTAGGATTGTCATCTATAGATTTTGAGACAAATTAAAAAGAGATTCAAGTGGAATAGCTCAAATAGAAAGATAATAAAAAATATTGATTAAGATAGAAGGGCAAACTGAGGCTAGGGTGATCTGGGTTGATTTTGTGGCAAAATTGGGGTCATATAAACTATTTTTCGGATATAAGTTAGTCTTTTTTCTTCCGGTGCAACGCACAAACATATTTGCTAGTTTCTAAAATGTATGCGGCTAGTACTCGGTCGATCTAGAACTAACTTAATTCTCGATCACCAAATTTATGTGTGATTAGAAAAAAACAAGTGTAGTTGTATACCCACATATAATTGCACGGTCATGTGTAAGTTTGATGAGCATGAATCTCAACTAGGAACTAACTTCATTTTGTACTAATGAAAAATATTTATCACTAATTTAACAAAGATTTTCATTAAACCATTGGGGTCAATTGACCCCACAAATTGTACATAGTTCCGCCCCTGATCTCAACGCAAATCTAATGGTTTTGTAGTTGATCTAAAACTAACTTAATTCTCAGTTAACTAGGACGAGCAAAAGGGTTTCTAAATAGAAGAGGAGTCATTCGACGTTCGATCAAGCCCATGTTTTTTAATGCGCATGTTGCTGATATTAGCAACTCTAACAGATCCCATAAACGTTGGGCTTTTAAAACGCATATATAAGGTGCTGATAACCTACATGTGCGGGAGACCAATTATAGTACCTTTTGATAAGTACGGATGAACGCTGGTGTTCACATGGGTAGGTGAGCACGCGTTTGCTATGCGACACGTGTCTGATACTGTTTATTTTGCCGTTAACTGAGACTAATCGATCAGACTCTCCCGTCAAAAAAAAATCAATCAGACACGAGCCTAGGGGCATGAACGCAAGACACAGGCACGGCACACGCCATGACCTGATGGCCGGAGGGAACTTCCTGTACCCGCGGCCGCCCCTGGCCGAAGCTTGCCCAGTCGAGCTCGCCCTCGCCGCCCCTCAAGGAGCTCCCTGCGCCGCCCCGTCGCGGAGCTCGTCGGCGTCAACACCTCGTCATGGTCGCCCGCGCTGCCCTGGAGGACATCTCCTGCGCTGGCCTTGGTTGAGCTCGCCCGCGCCACCCTGTCGCGGAGCTCGTGCGGCAGGTCCCGCCTCATTTGGGTCTCGATGTGAAGGAGTCGGCTCGGGCGGGCTCAAATCGAGTCAACGGGGGACCGGTGGGCGGCCATGGCGGCCCAAATCGCCATCGTCCTCTTGGGCGATCATGGAGGCCGGGGCGAGGGAAGCAGGGAAGGGTGCGGCGGTTCGCAGGGGCATGGACCGGTGCGGCGGCTCGGAGGTGCGGTTGCTTGGGCGGCGGGTGATGACCCACAAGTATAGGGGATCGCAACAATCTTCGCGGGAAGTAAAATCCAATTTATTGATTCGACACAAGGAGAGACAAAGAATACTTGAAAACCTTAACAGCGGAGTTGTCCATTCAGCTGCACCTGGAAATAGACTTGCTCGCAAGAGTTTATCAGTAGTAACAGTTTTATAGCAGTAGCAATAGTGAAATAACAGCAGCAGTGAAACAAAGACAGCAGTAGTGATTACAGTAAACAGCAGGATTAAAATACTGTAGGCACAGGGATGGATGACGGGCGTTGCATGGATGAGAGAAACTCATGTAACAATCAAAGCAGGGCATTTGCAGATAATAATAAAACTGTGTCCAAGTACAAAGCAATCCATAGGCATGTGTTCCGTATATAGTCGTACGTGCTCGCAATGAGAAACTTGCACAACATCTTTTGTCCTACCAGCCGGTGGAAGTCGGGCCTCTAGGGAATCTACTGGATATTAAGGTACTCCTTTTAATAGAGTACCGGAGCAAAGCATTAACACTCTGTGAACACATGTGATCCTCACGTCATTGCCATCCCCTCCGGTTGTCCCGATTTCTGTCACTTCGGGGCCTCGGGTTCCGGACAGCAACATGTGTATACAACTTGCAGGTAAGATCATAAAACAATGCATATCATGATGAAACAATAACATGTTCAGATCTGAGATCATGGCACTCGGGCCCTAGTGACAAGCATTAAGCATAACAAGTTGCAACAATATCATCAAAGTACCAATTACGGACACTAGGCACTATGCCCTAACAATCTTATGCTATTAAATGACCAATCTCATCCAATCCTTACCATCCCCTTCAGCCTACAGCGGGGGAATTACTCACACATGGATGGGGAAAACATTGCTGGTCGATGGAGAGGCGTCGGTGGTGATGATGGCGATGATCTCCTCCAATTCCCCGTCCTGGCGGAGTGCCAGAACGGAGTTTCTGGTCCCGACATGGAGTTTCGCGACGGTGGCGGCGTACTGGGAGGTTTCTGGCGACTCCGACTTCTCGTCTCGCGTTTTTAGATCGAAACCTTTAAGCAGTCCAAAGGAGGGCGTCAGAGGGCAGCCGAGGGGGCCACACGCTAGGGCGGCGCTCCCCCCTCCTGGGCCGCGCCGGCCTAGTGTGTGGGGGCCTCGGGCCTCCACCTGGCTTGCCCTTCTGGCTCCGTAATTCTTCTGGGAAAATAAGACCTTCGACATAAATTCCGGGGATTTTCCTGAAAGTTGGATTTCTGCACAAAAAGGAGACACCAGAGCAATTCTGCTGAAAACAGCGTTAGTCCGTGTTAGTTGTATCCAAAATACACAAATTAGAGGCAAAACAATAGCAAAAGTGTTCGGCCTCAAGCAATTCAGTTAACAACTGAGTGCGATAAAAGAACTTTCACAAACACATTTGTTCATATGATGTAAATATTCTCATGATATGGACAAGTACTTAGGCAATTCATAATAAGATACATGCAAATAAGATCATCCAATAGCTATGTCAATCATGGAAAGGTACCAATAAATTAATAATAAGCATCATGAATCATGTCTATCAGCAGGATTGCAATGTTCATAAAAGGGTATGATAAAGTGGTATCTCGCTTGCCCGTATTTGATCAGCAAAACATAAATGCTCAGGCACCTCTGAAGTTCATAGAAAGACTAGAAATAAAGATTGTCAAAGATAAAAGCATCAAAGTTATACCACAGTCAATCATATTTTGAGACAAGCATATTATACTAAGAATGACAGTTGTGCTCTCAAGAAAGTGCTCAAAGAAAGGATGGTGACATAACATGAAAGTAAAAGATTGACCCTTCGCAGAGGGAAGCAGGGATTAACATGCGCTAGAGCTTTTCATTTTTAAAACAGGAGTAAAATTATTTTGAGAGGTGTTTTGTTGTTGTCAACGAATGGTAATGGGTACACCAACTACCTCGCCAACCAGACTTTCAAGAGCGGCTCCCATGAAGGACGTTATTTCTACCAGCAAGGTAGATCATCCCTCTTCTCTTTTGTTTACACATGTACTTTAGTTTTATTATGGATGACACTCCCCCCAACCTTTGCTTACACAAGCCATGGCTAACCGAATCCTCGGGTGCCTTCCATCAATCTCATACCATGGAGGAGTGTCTATTTGCAAAATTAAGTTGCTTACTGATGAATCAGAGCAAAACATGTGAAGAGAATTATTAATGAAGTTATTAGTTGGGGCTGGGCACCCCGTTGCCAGCTCTTATTATGAAAGTCCGTCGAAAGTAAATGACAAGGTTGAAGGATAAACACCACATACTTCCTCATGAGCTATAAAACATTAACACAAATTGAGAAGCATTTTGAAGGTTTAAAGGTAGCGCATGAGAATTTACTTGGAATGGTTTGAAATGCCATGCATAGGTATTTATAGTGGACACTTTGGAATAACTTGGTTTTCAGGGGTTTGGAAGCACGAGCAGCGTTCCCGCTCAGTACAAGTGAAGGCTAGCAATAGACTGGGGAGCGACAAATCAAGAGAGCAGTCACTGTCATGCTTGCGGCAAAATAAATTAACGGAGGCATAAAAGTGATACAAGAACTCTGAGGCAAAGTAAATCATCGTGGCTTAATTGACTTTTGTTCAGTCATATGCATGCGTGAGCATGTGCCAAGTCGATTCAAATGAATTATTCAGAGGAGGATACCACAGTGTCATACCTATTTATGAATAAAACAATGCAAGCAAACATCCATGACATGCTACTCATATTAATAAATTGGAGCTAAACATGAGAGATCATGAACTACTAGACTTTCTTAAATGACATATACCTCACATGAACCAACTAAGCATGCTCACATGGATGAGTATATGTACAAAAATGAAAACAAATAGAGTTCATACCAGCCTCTCACCACAGTTGTCGTAGATCGTCATTATTGCCTTTCACTTGTGTAGCTTGGATAATATGAAATGAAAACCACGCTCCAGCCGCTGAAGACCATTGAACTCATAATGAACTTTACAAAACCAAAGAAGAACATCAAATATTTTTGGTGTTTTCGAATTTGGAAACAAGAACAAAAGGAAACAAGCAAACAAAACAAAATCTTTTTGGATTTTCTTATAGCAAACCAACGATAGCAAATAAAGCAAAATAAAAGCAAGAAACCAAAATAAGCAAATGGTGAAGAGAAACAACAGAAATATTTTTGGTCTTTTTGTGTTTTAGGAAAGAAACAAAGCAAAAACAAGAAAATGAAAACTAGAAGAGTCGCATAAACACAAAGCAGCAGGAATTCATCAAACTTGACAGCAGTACAGTAATCGATTTTTAAGAAATTCTTCCGCTGCCCAAATCAAAAAGTGTTCAACTAATGAAAGTTAGATAAAAACCTGTGGAACATGCACAAAAATTGGCTTCGCAAAATAACGTTCTGGCTATTTTTGAGAATTTTTTTGGTAACAGTCCAGAATCTGTTTTCAGGCAGCACTTCCCCCAAATATCATCTTGTAGGATAACGTTGCATAGAAAATAAAAAATTTCCTACCGCGAACACGCAATCCAAGCCAAGATGCAATCTAGAAGACGGTAGCAACGAGGGGGTATCGAGTCTCACCCTTGAAGAGATTCCAAAGCCTACAAGAGGAGACTCTTGTTGCTGCGGTAGACGTTCACTTGCCGCTTACAAAAGCGCGTAGAAGATCTTGATCACGATCGGTTCCGGCGCCACGAACGGGCAGCACCTCCGTACTCGGTCACACGTTCGGTTGTTGATGAAGACGACGTCCACCTCCCCGTTCCAGCGGGCAGCGGAAGTAGTAGCTCCTCTTGAATCCGACAGCACGACGGCGTGGTGTCGGTGGTGGTGGAGAAATCCGGCGGAGCTTCGCTTAAGCGTGCGGGATGTGGTGGAGGAGAGAGACCGCTAGGGTTTGGGGAGAGAGGGGGGTTGGGCGCTGGCCCTCTAAGGGGTGCGGCCAAGGCTGAGGCTTGAAGTGATCAGCCCCCTCTCCTATGCCCCTCATTATATAGGTGGAAGCACCAAGAGTTCTAGTCCAAGTCTTCGAATAAGACCCCAACACTAAAACCTCCCATATGTGGAAAACCTACTCAAGGAGGGAGTCCTACCCAAGGTGGGACTCCCACCTTTCCTTGAGGTGGGTTGGCCGGCCACCCTAGGGGAGTCCACCTTGGACTCCTCCCCTTTAGGGTTGGCTGGTCATGCAAGGTGGAGTCCCTCCGGGACTCTACTTTCCATGGTGATTTCTTCCGGACTTTTCTAGAACCTTCTAGAACCTGCCATAAATGCACCGGATCATTTCCAAACTTGAAATATGACTTCCTATATATGAATCTTATTCTCCGGACCATTCCGGAACTCCTCGTGATGTCCGGGATCTCATCCGGGACTCCGAACAAATATTCGAACTCCATTCCATATTCAAGTTCTACCATTTTAACATCCAACTTTAAGTGTGTCACCCTACGGTTCGTGAACTATGCGGACATGGTTGAGTACTCACTCCGACCAATAACCAATAGCGGGATCTGGAGATCCATAATGGCTCCCACATATTCAACGATGACTTTAGTGATTGAATGAACCATTCACATACGATACCAATTCCCTTTGTCACGCGATATTTTACTTGTCAGAGGTTTGATCTTCGGTATCACTCTATACCTTGTTCAACCTCGTCTCCAGACAAGTACTCTTTACTCGTACCGTGGTATGTGGTCTCTTATGAACTCATTCATATGCTTGCAAGACATTAGACGACATTCCACCGAGAGGGCCCAGAGTATATCTATCCGTCATCGGGATGGACAAATCCCACTGTTGATCCATATGCCTCAACTCATACTTTCCGGATACTTAATCCCACCTTTATAACCACCATTTACGCAGTGGCGTTTGGTGTAATCAAAGTACCTTTCCGGTATAAGTGATTTACATGATCTCATGGTCATAAGGACTAGGTAACTATGTATCGAAAAGCTTATAGCAAATAACTTAATGACGAGATCTTATGCTACGCTTAATATGGGTGTGTCCATTACATCATTCATACAATGATATAACCTTGTTATTAATAACATCCAATGTTCATGATTATGAAACTAATCATCCATTAATCAATAAGCTAGTTAAGAGGCATACTAGGGACTCTTTGTTTGTCTACATATCACACATGTACTAATGTTTCGGTTAATATAATTATAGCATGATATATAAACATTTATCATAAACATAAAGATATAAATAATAACCATTTTATTATTGCCTCTAGGGCATATCTCCTTCAGTCTCCCACTTGCACTAGAGTCAATAATCTAGTTTACATTTGTAAAGATATAACACCTTGGCCTTATGGTGCTTTATCATGTATTGCTCACGGGAGAGGTTTTTAGTCAACGGATCTGACACGCTCAGAAACGTATGTATTTTGTAATTCATTTGCGTCTCAACGCATCACTCATTTCCAAATGAGTCGGCATTTAAATATGTTTGGTCTTCTGGTGGAACCTTAATTCCGCGGTCTGAAATATGTCACTAATATTGTCACACACAATATAGCTTCAAAGTTCTGACTCTGTCGGAACTACACCAAGTTCTCAAAGAACCTCTTGACTTAACATCCTTTGTCATTGTCAAAACAATGACATACTCTGCCTTCTTTTGTAGAATCCATCACAATATTTAGAACTCTTCTAGATCTAGCATAGACAACTTCTAGCTCATTGTGCTACCTTGTAAACAACACTTAGTCTAATTTGAGATTGAAATTATATTTTATATGTGACAAAAACAATATTGGTGTAACACCTTACAGCGATTTGTTTGTCATTTCTTCATACAAATATATATATATATATATATATCCTTAGTTCTTCTAAAGTACTCAAGGATATTCTTACTGTCGTCCAATGATCATCATATGAATCATTCTGGTAAATGCTCATAACACTTTATAGCACAAGATATCTGATTGTGTACATATTATTCGTGATCTAAAATCACTCATGTGTTTTTACTCATTGAGTGTCAGATAACTCAAGTCTTGTTAAAACTTTACGTGATAAGAACATCTTCTTAATATTTCTATATTGAACTATTTCAATATCCATTCTATGTACTTTGACTTAAACTTATTTTGTGTTTCAATCTATCTTCATAGATTTTGACACTAAATATGTTTCAGTCCATATCCTTTCATTGAAATTTAATTTTCAATGAAACCTTTTAATCAAGTATATAATTACATCATTTATAACCAACTATATGTCATCTACATAAGTATTATAAATATGTCTCAGCGCTCCCACTTAATTTCTTGCAAATGCAAACCTCTTCATCGTCTTTGATGAAATCAAAAACTCTTTGACTATTTCATCTTGGTGAAGATTCCAACTCCGTGATACTTACTTCATCGAATTGAAGTTCGTATACCTATCTAGTATTCTACGGACTAGCAAAACAATTGGTTGTATCTTGTATACATACTTCTGTTAAGTAGTGTATTTTGCCATCCTACTAGCATATCTCATAAAAGAAATATGTAGTGATTACTAGAATAATCCACATAGACTATAAGCATTGCTACGGAAGATCTAATCTTATCGTAGTCAACTCTTTGAACTTTGTCGTAAACAACTTTTCGACAAGTTGAGCTTCTTCAAGGATATTTCATCCAAGTCCATCAATTTCATAGATCCATTTACTTTCAAAAAGTATTCATCTATCTTGGATTTCATGGCGTATAGCCATTTTAACGGAGTCAGGGCCCATCATAACTTCTTTGTTTGTAGTTGGTTTATTATTGTTCAAAATCAATCCTTTGTCCACAAATCATTTATTTGATCACAAAGTAAACCATACCTACAAGGTTCAATATGTACTTCGATCTCCATGGCTAAAACACTTTGTAGTCATGGGAGCCATGATCGTTGTAGCCGCTTTCGAAACCAATTCCGATGCTGCGCTACTCTGATCATTACACTCAGATTCATAAACCTTATCAAATTATATTGTCCTCCCACTCAAAAACTTCACTAGAAACAATTTCTTGGAAATAAGAAACATTGACAAACACTTTTGTCTTTGTCTCGTGGGAAGAATTCCCAATTAAATCTCTGGGATAACCAACAAAGACATTCATCCGATTTTGGTTGAAAACTCTTAGACCAAAATTTAAAGAAAGGACTATTAAGGTTTATACCCATGCCATAACTCGTATGGTGTCATTTCAACGGATCATGATGATGCTCTATTCAGTGTAAAAGCGGTAGTCACTAAAGCATAATTCACAAAAATATAATGGTGTCATAATATTTTATCTCATCATTAATCCAACAAGGTTTGGATACATATCTCGGATACTATATCATCATTATGATACTCCAAGAAATGTGAGTTGTAGAACAATTTCATAACTCTCTTAGATGTTCGCTAAAACTCGTAATTCAAATATTTCCACCATGATCCAATCATAGATATTTGACTTTTCTATTACGATGATTTCTACTTCATGCTGAAATTTATTTGAATCCATTCAAATGTTTCAAACTTCTTCCTTATTGAATATATCCACATATATATACTCAATTCATTGTTGAAAGTTTTCATGAAGTAGAAGAATCTCCCGCACACAACTATGCCCAGTGAACCACATACATCATCATGTATTTTTTTTTCACTAAGTTAGTTGCCCGTTCAACTTTTGGCCTATGAACGGTATTTTAATCATTCTCTTTAGAAAAGATTTGCAAGCGCCAAATGATTCAAAATATCAAATGAATCCAAAAATCCATTTGCATGGAGTTCCTTCATGCGTTCCTTTCTAACATGACCTAAATGGCGGTTCCACAAATAAGTGGAATTCAAATCATTTGCCTTATGGCATTTTTAGCATCAGTGTTATGTATGTGTGTTTCACCATTAAGATTTATAATAACTTATCTATTTTACATGGAGTAATGTCATAATTTAAACAACTCATTGTTTTCATTTGACCAGAGCAAAATAACAATTATTAAGTTCTTTATTATAAATTCTAAGGGCTAGATAGAATGCTAACGACGAACATAATAACACTTTATTTTGTTCCAGGCGTGTATTCTTATCATATTCCTTGTCAGTCACTTAGGCCATTGTATTCTTGTATTGCGTTGTTTTGTATGACACTTCATACCAACAAATATAGTACTAATACCCAAGAATTTCATTGTGTGACTTAACTAGGAATACAACCATAACATGTATATCATTTATATACACCTGAGCTAGACTTTCTAGTCTTTCCTTATCTTTTTGCCAGAATATCTTTTGCAGTTTCTCTTTTAGCTTTCCTCATTATTCAGAAAAACACTTCAACATCAATAACTTCTAGGTTTGTTGGTCAAATACCAATAACCTTGAGGTTCTTACTTTGAAGTTGATCATCATATGACAAGTGTTCTAGATTTCACTTATTAGTAACTATGATGAACAATTTCACTCATAATTTTATCCATCAATTCATGACAACCTTTTTGAGACCATGTCTGTACATGCTAGGCTCATAAAGTTTAACCTTAGTATTCGCATGTGCAAATCTGGCTTGCATCCGTTGTAAGCACACGTAGAATCTATAACACCCGATCATCACGTGATGCTTCGAAATGACGAGTCTTAGCAACGGTGCATACTAAGGATGATAACTTCATGGATATGCGAATATTATTAGTGCCCCAATAGTTGGAGGATTGTGACGTCTGGCGTCTTCAACCTTCATACATTCCCATAAAACTTATGAGTTTATGTAGTCTCACCGAATTTATATTCTATCATCTTGCAATAAGTTCTTAGATATCACATATATCTCATACCTTGATTATTTCTGAAAACTAAATTTTCAGCTCCTTACTTTTCAAACAGATTTGAACTTCAAGTTTCACGGAGACAAGATAACTTTAGGTACTAATTGAAACCATAGCTCTTTGAATCAACAATGTGAGGTTTACTAAAAGTTTGCAATAGGACTTAATCAATTCTTGATTCTTTAACAATACGGTACTAATCCGTAAAGTTTCTTGTCAGATTTTAACAGTATTTCTATCTCAATAACAAGACTAGCGCATAGTAGTAAACGGATGCCAATACTACAAAATTATTTCAAAATACTACTCAGACTATGTTTATGATAATTAGTTCATGTTTTAATCTAATTACTAATGAACTCCCACTTAATACAACATCCCTCATAGTTGTTAAGTGGTACACGATCCAAATTCACTACACCAAAAACCGATCATCACGTGAGATGATGTAGCTTCAATGGTGAACATCAACATGTTGATCATATCATCCATATGACTCGTGTTCAACCTTTTGGTTTCCATTGTCCCGAGGCCATGTCTGTACATGCTAGGCTCGTCAAGCAAACCCAAGTATTCCGCGTGTGCAACATGGCTTACACCCGTTGTATGTGAATCGTTGAATCTATCACATCCGATCATCACGAGATGCTTCGAAACGACGAACTGTTACAACGGTGCATACGAGGGGAGAACACTTTATTATCTTGATATTAATGTGAGGGATCATCTTATAATGCTACCATCGCGTTCTAAGCAAAATAAGATGCATAAAGGATTAACATCACATGCAATTCATATGTGATATGATATGGCCCTTTTGTCTTTGCGCCTTCGATCTTCATCTCCAAAGCACGGACATGATCTCCATCATCAACGGGCATGATCTCCATCATCGTCGGCGTAGCGTCAAGGTTCATGACGCCGTCTTCATGGTTGTTCACCTCATGTAGCAACTATTACAACTACTTTGAAATACTACTCAACATGAAATTTAAAGACAACCATAAGGCTCCTGCCGGTTGCCACAATACAATAATGATCATCTCATACATATTCATCATCACATTATGGCCATATCACATCACCAAACCCTGCAAAAACAAGTTAGACGTCTCTAATTTGGTTTGCATATTTTACGTGGTTTAGGGTTTTCGAGAGAGATCTAATCTACCTACGAACATGAACCACAACGTTGATACTAATGTTTTCAATAGAAGAGTAAATTGAATCTTCACTATAGTAGGAGAGACAGACACTCGCAAAGCCTCTTATGCAATACAAGTTGCATGTCGAACGAGGAACAAGTCTCATGAACGCGGTCATGTAAAGTTAGTCCGAGCCGCTTCATCCCACTATGCCACAAAGATGCAAAGTACTCAAACTAAAGATAACAAGAGCATCAACACCCACAAAACCATTGTGTTCTACTCGTGCAACCATCTATGCATAGACACGGCTCTGATACCACTGTAGGATAACGTTGCATAGAAAACAAAAATTTTCCTACCGCGAACACGCAATCCAAGCCAAGATGCAATCTAGAAGACGGTAGCAACGAGGGGGTATCGAGTCTCACCCTTGAAGAGATTCCAAAGCCTACAAGAGGAGGCTCTTGTTGCTGCGGTAGACGTTCACTTGCCGCTTGCAAAAGCGCGTAGAAGATCTTGATCATGATCGGTTTCGGCGCCACGAACGGGCAGCACCTCCGTACTCGGTCACACGTTCGGTTGTTGATGAAGACGACGTCCACCTCCCCGTTCCAGCGGGCAGCGGAAGTAGTAGCTCCTCTTGAATCCGACAGCACGACGGCGTGGTGTCGGTGGTGGTGGAGAAATCCGGCGGAGCTTCGCTTAAGCGTGCAGGATGTGGTGGAGGAGAGAGACCGCTAGGGTTTGGGGAGAGAGGGGGGTTGGGCGCCGGCCCTCTAAGGGGTGCGGCCAAGGCTGAGGCTTGAAGTGATCAGCCCCCTCTCCTATGCCCCTCATTATATAGGTGGAAGCACCAAGAGTTCTAGTCCAAGTCTTCGAATAAGACCCCAACACTAAAACCTCCCATATGTGGGAAACCTACTCAAGGAGGGACTCCCACCTTTCCTTGAGGTGGGTTGGCCGGCCACCCTAGGGGAGTCCACCTTCGACTCCTCCCCTTTAGGGTTGGCTGGTCACGCAAGGTGGAGTCCCTCCGGGACTCTACTTTCCATGGTGATTTCTTTCGGACTTTTCTAGAACCTTCTAGAACCTGCCATAAATGCACCGGATCATTTCCAAACTTGGAATATGACTTCCTATATATGAATCTTACTCTCCGGACCATTCCGGAACTCCTCGTGATGTTCGGGATCTCATCCGGGACTCCGAACAAATATTCGAACTCCATTCCATATTCAAGTTCTACCATTTCAACATCCAACTTTAAGTGTGTCACCCTACGGTTCGTGAACTATGCGGACATGGTTGAGTACTCACTCCGACCAATAACCAATAGCGGGATCTGGAGATCCATAATGGATCCCACATATTCAATGATGACTTTAGTGATCGAATGAACCATTCACATACGATACCAATTCCCTTTGTCACGCGATATTTTACTTGTTCGAGGTTTGATCTTCGGTATCACTCTATACCTTGTTCAACCTCGTCTCCAGACAAGTACTCTTTACTCGTACCGTGGTATGTGGTCTCTTATGAACTCATTCATATGCTTGCAAGACATTAGACGACATTCCACCGAGAGGGCCCAGAGTATATCTATCCGTCATCGGGATGGACAAATCCCACTGTTGATCCATATGCCTCAACTCATACTTTCCGGATACTTAATCCCACCTTTATAACCACCCATTTACGCAGTGGCGTTTGGTGTAATCAAAGTACCTTTCCGGTATAAGTGATTTACATGATCTCATGGTCATAAGGACTAGGTAACTATGTATCGAAAAGCTTATAGCAAATAACTTAATGACGAGATCTTATGCTACGCTTAATATGGGTGTGTCCATTACATCATTCATACAATGATATAACCTTGTTATTAATAACATCCAATGTTCATGATTATGAAACTAATCATCCATTAATCAACAAGCTAGTTAAGAGGCATACTAGGGACTCTTTGTTTGTCTACATATCACACATGTACTAATGTTTCGGTTAATAAAATTATAGCATGATATATAAACATTTATCATAAACATAAAGATATAAATAATAACCATTTTATTATTGCCTCTAGGGCATATCTCCTTCACATCTCCCTCTTATTAGAAAACCACTTAAAGAAACTAAACAAGTATATACAAGTATCCAGCAACCATAATATGCAAAGAATGAGTGATGCCGGTATACCTCCCCCCAAGCTTAGGCTTTTGGCCTAAGTGGAATTCAATCCCAACGAGGGTCGTTGTTCCACTCCGGTGGATCATACATGGCGTAGTCATAATAAGGTCCCGGTGCAGAAGAAAAGGGTGAAGGCTCCATATGCCCAAAATGTTGATGCGAAGAGCTTGCTGCATCGGATGATGAGTCGAGGTGTTCCTCGGCCTCCTCCGTGTTGTCTCTTGCATGATGGCCTCCTCCCTCTATGTATGCATTCAGTGCACCTTCCGTGACTGACCAATCCTCCCTGGAATCAAGGTTAAATAGAACAGTTGCAGGCAATCCTACTAGTTTTTCAGTTTTCTTAGTTGTGCTCCAAGTTTTCTTGTAAAATGTTATCTTGTAAGACAGGTATCCCAAATTAGATGAATCAGAAACAAATTCATGTTTAATCATGGAGACTATGTCAAGTTTCTCTACGGAAAGCTGAATATCAAGATGGTGAGGTTCTACACCATGCATAGCTAATAAACGAGAGGCGATGATACCTCCACAAATTCCTCCCCTCTCACGGTTAGTAGAAAGTCTATAGGCTATCAAAGCACCCAAATTATAGGTCTTATTACCTTGCAATGCAGCAGCTAGAAAAGCTAAATCCTGGATAGATAATTTACTTGCACTCTTTCTAGCAAGAACGCATTTGGTGATGAAATAAGCAAAGTAACGAATAGCCGGGAGTTGAATACTACTGATTTTACCACCATCCTCTGAGAAGCTTCTTCCATGACAAATCATCTTGAAGAGGTTCAAGAGCTCTTGCGGCGATCCCCTTATCTTCTCGCATGATCCCCATTGCGGCACTCTAATTGCTGCACAAAAATCATCGAATGGCAAGTTGACAGTTTTATTATAAATTTTGTACCGCACCATGGGGTTAGATTGCGACCAATTGAACTGAAAATCCTGCATGACAGACATAGTCAATTTTGCATATTGGCATGGTTCTCCATCAACAAAATCAGCCAACCCTGCACGAGAAATTAGATTCTGAACATCTCCCAAGATTCCTGCACTTCTCATGAAATTTGTGCACGGGTAGTAAGAGGGGTATACTCCCTCTTCGCGGTTAACTCTCATGACTTGTTGCACCTCCAATTCTTGTTGGTTTAGTTGATGCCTATTCCACTCCATTTTCTGAAATTTTTCAACAAACATTATAAAATTTGATTTGGTGACATATAATTGAGGGGAACTACTATAGGAACTTGCTAGAGTACTAATCATGCATCAAAACTAGTTTCTACAACTTAGAACAAGCATGCAAGCTCATTAAACATGTTACCTACAGCAGCAAAATATTCAAGATATACTCAACCAAACAAAATTCTACTTGGATAATCGGAGGAGTCACATACCGGAGAGCAAATGTGCCAAATTTCAAACAAAAATCTGGGCTGAGCAAAGAGATCGAGAAATCTTGAGCTCTTGAGCAGAAACGCGAGTGAGAGAAAGCTGGTGCGTGTTTTTTCGGGAGAGAGAAGAGAGTGGGAGGAAGAGATGAAAAAGTGGGGCAAAGGGGGACCCACACGCCAGGGTGGCGCACCCCCCTTGCTGGCCGCGCCGGCCTGTGGGGTGCCACCCTGGGGTGCCCCACTGGTCATCCCCAGGTACTCCCAGGTGCGTTTTTGAAAAATAAGACCGACAATATAATTTTTGTAAATTTTTGAAACTTTGAAAAATGCACATTTCTGGGTATTAAGTTTATTATTACTGGGCAGAAAAAGATTTTTGAAATCTCTAATACAACTAAAGAACTTTGCAAAACAAAAGTGCTACAGCAAGTAGAACAAGTGGAGAAAGAAAGAGATGTTGTTTACCTCCTCTATGCATATAAAAAGTATTTGTTAACAAGGTTGATCAAGTCTTGCCACCAAATAAATTTTACATAGCATAAGAAGAAATAAACCTCAAATCAATCATGTTACCTTGAATTGTATTGATATGGATCCAATCATAAGATTTTGATATCCTTCTTTAGGCTCATATATAGGACAATCAATAGTTCCAACTTTGATAGTTCTCACATTAGAAATAGTATTAACTCCACATACTTTATCAATCCTCTTGGGGAAATAGACGGTATGCTCCTTGTTATCAACATTGAAAGTAACTTTTCCTTTATTGCAATCAATAACAGCCCCTGCGGTGTTAAGAAAAGGTCTCCCATGAATAATAGACATATTATCATCTTCAGGCATTTCCAACACAACAAAATCAGTTAATATCAGGCAGTTATTAGTAACTTGAACAGGAACATCCTCACATATACCAACAGGAATAGCAGTAGATTTATCAGCCATTTGCAAAGATATATCAGTTGGTATCAACTTATCTAAATAAAGTCTCTTATAAAGAGAAAAAGGCATAACACTAACACCCGCTCCCAAATCACATAGAGCAGTTCTAACATAATTATTTTTAATAGAACAAGGAATAGTCGGTATACCTGGATCGCCCAACTTCTTTGGAACTTTGCCATTGAAAGAGTAATTAGCAAGCATAGTGGAAATCTCCTCATTGGGAATTTTCCTTTTGTTAGAGACAATATCTTTCATATACTTTGAATAAGGAGGCAATTTAATAGCATCAGTCAAAGGGATTTGCAAGAATAAAGGTTTCATCCAATCGCAAAATTTAGCATAGTGTTCTTCTTCCTTTGATTTTAGTTTCTTAGCAGGAAAAGGTATTTGCTTTTGGACCCAAGGTTCCCTTTCATTACCATGTTTCTTAGCAATACAATCTTCTTTAGTATACTTTTTATTTTTAGCATGCTTTTCAGGTTCATCCTCAACCTCTTCTTTATCAGAAGCATCATTCTTATCATTATTATTATCATGTTCATTACCACTTTCAGTTTCAGCATCAGAAATAGAAATACTATTAGGATCATTAACAGGTTCAGAGGATTCTACAACATTTTTATGTTTCTTCTTCTTTTTCTTAGAAGGAGCACTAGGTTCAATTCGTTGAGAATCTTGTTCAACTCTTTTGGGATGCCCTTCAGGATATAGAGGATCCTGGGTAGAAACACCGCCTCTAGTTGTTACTTCATAAGCATGTTTCTCTTTAGAATTATTTTTTAACAAGTCATTTTGCACTTTAGTGAGTTGATCAATTTGAGTTTGAACCATTTGAAAATGTTTAACAAGCATCTTAACATCATTGGAGGTTCTCTCCACAATATCATGCAAATTGCTAATAGCTTGAGAATTTTCCATTAAATGATTCTCTACTCTCATATTAAAATTTTCTTGCTTAACAATATAGTTATCAAACTCATCTAAGCATTGTGCAGGAGGTTTTGAATACGGAATATCTTCCCTAGTAAAGCGTTGAAGGGAGTTTACCTCAATCATGGATGAAGGGGGAATTATCTCGCATAAATCTTCTATGGGAGGTAAGTTCTTCACATCTTCGGATTTAATACATTTCTCCTTAAGAGACTTCTTGGCTTCCCTCATATCTTCATCATTTAATTTAATTAAACCCCTCTTCTTCAATATTGGTGTCGGAGTTGGTTCAGGTGTAGTCCAATCATCATGATTCTGGCCTATTTTAGCCAATAATTCTACAGCTTCGTCTGGAGTTCTTTTCCTGAAACACAACCAGCACAACTATCCAAATATGCTCTAGACTCAACGGTTAGTCCACTATAGAATATATCAAGTAGATCATGCTTTTCTAAATCATGTCCAGGTCGAGCTCTGATAAGAGAGCAAAATCTTGCCCAAGCTTCTGGCAATTTCTCTCCATCTTCCTGGTCAAAGCTATAAGTTTTCTGTAAAGCAGCATGTTGAGCACTAGCAGGAAAGTATTTTCGAAAGAAAACATTAAGCAAATCACCTGGACTTTTAATAGAACCAAGAGGCAAATTATTATACCAAGTTTTAGCATCATCCTTTAATGAGAAAGGAAAAAATTTAGCAACAAAATAAGTACGCATCTTGACATCATCAGAAAATAAGCTACTCATAGAAAAAAGTTCATTCATGTGTTCTACAGCACTTTCTTTTTCAGTACCACAAAAGGGGGCTTTCTCTACAATAGCTATATGAGATAGATCAAGAGAAAAATCATAATCTTTATCCTTAATGTTTATAAGAGATGTGGCAAATTTAGGATCAGGAGACAGCTTATATCTAATAAAGATGTTGTAAGTAGAAACTTTTAAATTTTTCTTGCATCAGTAATAGCATTGCATTTATCAATAAAATCATCATTAAGCTCCACATAATCCTCATCAGAATCATCACTAGAATAATCAACATACTCAGCTGAATTAACAGGTGTAGAAGCATTAGGAGTTTCAGTATTTTCAATTTGTCTAGACCTAGCAATTGCAGCATCTAGAAAAGATCCCAATGAACCACTATCATCAAGCACAGCAGAAACATTATTAATATTATGAGAGTTTTCAGATTCAGCAGAAGTACCAGCAAGTGAAGCTTGCGGTGGTGAAACAAGTTGACTTATCACATATGGTGAATCAAGGGTAGCAGAGGTACTCAGAGTTGCACCTTTTCTTGTAGTGGATGGTAATATGGCGACTTTAGGATCGCGAGATTTACCCATGATGGAGAATTTGCAGCGAACAATATCAATCCAACTGAACTTCCAAATAAAGCTATGCTCCCCGGCAACGGCGCCAGAAAATAGTCTTGATGACCCACAAGTATAGGGGATCGTAACAGTCTTCGCGGGAAGTAAAACCCAATTTATTTATTCGACACAAGGGGAGACAAAGAATACTTGAAAGCCTTAACAGCGGAGTTGTCAATTCAGCTGCACCTGGAAACAGACTTGCTCGCAAGAGTTTATCAGTAGTAACAGTTTTATAGCAGTAGCAGTAGTGAAATAATAACAGCAGTGAAACAAAGACAGCAGTAGTGATTACAGTAAACAACAGGATTAAAATACTGTAGGCACAGGGATGGATCACGGGCGTTGCATGGATGAGAGAAACTCATGTAACAATCAAAGCAGGGCATTTGCAGATAATAATAAAACGGTGTCCAAGTACAAAGCAATCCATAGGCATGTGTTCCGTATATAGTCGTACGTGCTCGCAATGAGAAACTTGCACAACATCTTTTGTCCTACCAGCCGGTGGCAGCCGGGCCTCTAGGGAATCTACTGGATATTAAGGTACTCCTTTTAATAGAGTACCGAAGCAAAGCATTAACACTCCGTGAACACATGTGATCCTCACGTCACTGCCATCCCCTCCGGTTGTCCCGATTTCTGTCACTTCGGGGCCTCGGGTTCCGGACAGCGACATGTGTATACAACTTGCAGGTAAGATCATAAAACAATGCATATCATGATGAAACAATAACATGTTCAGATCTGAGATCATGGCACTCGGGCCCTAGTGACAAGCATTAAGCATAACAAGTTGCAACAATATCATCAAAGTACCAATTACGGACACTAGGCACTATGCCCTAACAATCTTATGCTATTACATGACCAATCTCATCCAATCCCTACCATCCCCTTCAGCCTACAGCGGGGGAATTACTCACACATGGATGGAGGAAACATTGCTGGTCGATGGAGAGGCGTCGGTGGTGATGATGGCGATGATCTCCTCCAATTCCCCGACCCAGCGGAGTGCCAGAATGGAGTTTCTGGTCCCGAGATGGAGTTTCGCGATGGTGGCGGCGTACTGGGAGGTTTCTGGCGACTTAGACTTCTCGTCTCGCGTTTTTAGATCGAAACCTTTAAGTAGTCCAAAGGAGGGCAACAGAGGGCAGCCGAGGGTGCCACACGCTAGGGCGGCGCGCCCCCCCCCTCGGCCGCGCCGGCCTAGTGTGTGGGGGCCTCGGGTGTAACACCCCAAATTTCAATAAAAAGAAAGTTAGAGGATTCCAGAAATACAAAATTGCAAACCAACAAAAACTTTTCTTTTGCATATAGTACCATGCATAGGACTTGTGCATTTGAGTGATATGCCATGATGATTGTTATTACTGGTATTTGATTGGCTCTAAAACCCTAGGGTGATCATATGAAGATCACCAACCAAATAAATCAAAAAGGAAGAAATTCCCATAATTGAAAAACCCTAAAAACCCTCACATATGCCCTATGGCATTTTTATAAATTTTGACCCTAGACCTATTGAGTCTTCACCATTAGTTGAATAAGGTTACTAAACACTTATTACAACTTTTGGAAGCAAGGGTTCACAATTCAAATGAATTTCAAACACTTTTCCCACTCACATGTGATGATGACCAAATCTGCCAATTTTAGCCTGATCACCACTTTGAGCCCCTGCAATTCACTTTTCTCAAACCAATTCTTGCTAACTCTTTGCACCATTTCAAAGTCAACATCAAGGTGAACAACTTTGATGAAGACCACCCTGCCAAATTCATCTTTGATCATTAGCTATGCTCATCCAAAGTTGCAACTTTATAACAAGTTCAACAATCTTCACTTAGCCATTTTGGCCAAATTTTGAAATCTAATTTTTCCACCACCACCTCAATTCATCTCTGGTCATTTACAACTTATCTCCACCTTCACATATCACAAACTTTTCCCTTTTGAATTATTTCCAATTTGGATAATTTTGTATTTTCCAAATTTGAACACTATTCACACACTATAGCAAATAGTGATCTACTCAAACTAACCTACCCCAAATTGCACCAAATGGTTCCCCTGCCCCCTCTAACCCTAAAGGAAACATAGTGGAGCTAAGGAGGAGGAGCTAGATTGCATGGCATGGCCATGCCGGCCATGACATCACCATGCCGAGCCTCCCCCTCTCTCCCTTGCTTGCCAACCCTGGCCCCCTCGCCACAGCACGCCACCACACTGCCTAGCCTCGCCTAGCACAGCCCTGGTCGAGGCTGAGCTCGACCGTCGCCGGAACACACGCGCCCAGTGGTGGCCGCGCCATGCCGAGGACGTCGCGAGCGAGCGCCGCGGACGCGCCCTGGACACGCGCTGCCTGGCCACCTCGAGCACGCCCTGGACCACCTAGCCGCGAGTTGAGCATCGCCGTGTCGCCACGCAGCCACCAGACACGCCCAAGACCACGACCCGTGCCCGCCGTCGCCGTAGACGACGACGCAATCCCGCGACCAGCACGGCAGACACGGAAGCAATGCGTCGCCTGCGTACGCCGCCCGACCGCGCCATTGCCACCTACAGATTCGCCTGGACGAGGAGAACGTCGTAGCACCCTTGCCTAGCCCAACACCTCGCCGGAACCGCCGCACCTCGGTCGACTTCTTCACGGCCACGCAGCACCCTTGGCCATCTATAAATACGGCGTTCCCTGGACGAAGTTGAGCACACCGTCTCGTTCACCATCCTCCACTGCTTCTCCTCCACCCAACCACTCGCTCGATTGTCGCCGGAGCTGCCCCAATTTGAGGATCGGAGCCCGCCAGTACCGCACCTCACCGCCGTCGATTGGAGCCGCCCCAGGACGAGCCGCCGGTGCCAGGAGCTTCGCCGTCGTCCACATCTACATCACGCACACTGCCAGCCACCGCGGGAGCCCTGGTTAGCACTCCCACCCCCTACCCGAGCCGCCGGCGAACCTCTCCCTCGCCGGCGAGACGATGCACCTCAGCCGTTAGATCCCTCTCTAATCCTACGCTCCACGTCGCCTCGTACCATTTCGGGTTTTAAAGGAGGCTGACAGGCGGACCCCACCCTGTCAGCAGGCCCGCGCGCACTGGATGCGCTGCTGGGCCGTTTTCCTCTGTTTAAACCGTTTCGGCCCACGTTGGTTTCCCGCCGGCCTGTTTAATTCAAATTCGATTTAAACTTTTCCAAACATTTTCCAATACTGCACAAACTTTGAAATTCAACCATTTCAAATTGGCTAAACCAAATTTAGTGAATTTTATATTGTTAGAAAGCCACTGAAATTCTCTATCCAATGCCACTGGCCTCATGGTCAATTTCCTTGTAGAATTAATGTGACAAAAATAACAAGGCAGGGACTTTTCCCTATTCAAATAGTTATTAAAAATCAACCAAAATAGATATTAAGTTAATTCCAACTCTAATAGCTCACATTTGACTTACACTAATTAGTTATGCAATAAAATGGTGTGGTCACTTTGCATGATCATGCCATGGTTTAATGAATGGATATTTTGACTAGTTAACTAGTTGATATTATCCAAAACTATTAGAATTAAATTGTGTGAAGTATTACACTTCATTTAAACTTGTCTCACATGAATTCATGGGATGTTTGGACCCCTGGTCCCAAACTCTCTTATATGAATTACTTGAGAATTAAATCAAAGGTAGAGTTATTTAAATGGTATGAGGTGATCCACCTCATTTAAATCATTCTCCCAAATGATGATGAAGATGAACATTTGACTTAGGTCAAGATGAGTTCATCCATGATTGTTGGAGAAATTAACTCTTAAGAAGATTTCAATGAGAGAAAATTATTTCTCAAGAACCCTATGGAAACTATCATTTACATATGGAATACACATTCTATTTAAATCCCACAACCCATGCACCCTAGTTTATTTATGTGTGTGCATAGAGTAGTTTGTGTGTTTATTTGTGATGTGTGGAATAGCCATTGAATTAGTGAGTAATTATACTCGTATTCAAATTTAGACGGTAGCACCGGAGAGTACGCCGAAGAAGAAGGTTGCTACCAGGAGGAGGAAGAGGAACAGTTTGAGAACTACCAAGGCAAGCTAAATTACTATGCAAGCTAACATTCTTGCAAAGTGCAAAGCCTTTGGGCAAGGCACCATGTTCTTACCTTTTCTTATGTGAACCCATCCCAAGTTTTACTTTACAAGTTTTACTTGTTTTCTAAAAGAGTTACTTTTATAGTTAACTTTGGTCAAAGTACAAGTTGGTTAGTAGAGTAGTGAGTTAGTCTTTTCCAAGCAAAGCAAGGTAGCACCCCTCATGAATTAGAGCTAGTGCTAATGAACTAAACTTGACTACTCTAGATGGGAACAACATGTTTTTGAAAGGATTTTGAAACCTTGGAATGAAGATGCATTCCATTGAATGATTTTTGAAGGTGAATATGACCAAGAGAAGATGGTGATTTTTGATAAAACATGATGTTGGTTTGAATGCGATACCTTTCCAATTAGTAAGTACCCCCACAATACCTGATTATGGGTAGGGCTTAACTGGAAGTTTATGCGTCTTAGTATGGGTTCCCTCTAAACAAGCGTCATCGGGGTTATGCCGAAAGCTGCCTCTACCACAAAAGAAACGATACGATATGATGCGAAACGAGGTGAATGTCCGGCCCAAGCCCTGTGCAGTTCCCAGGCTGACTGACTGTCTTCACTGGGAGGCCAAGCTCATGGGGAGAGGTGCTCATACTAGGGTTCGTAAGTGAAAGGTTATGGTTGATGATCCGCGTACTGTGTTACGATTATTCGGGGAAATCCCGACGGATGAAATCAAATGTTGTGGCACAAGTGTGCAACCTCTGCAGAGTGTAAACCTATTCGAATAGCCGCGTCTCCTAAGCATTGACGGTTGGAAAGGCCATACAGTTTCCGATGTCATATCTTTGAAAATGATGTTGAAAAGGTTGATGTTGAAATGACTTGTGGTGAATTGAATTGAAATCACCACTTGAATGGTGGGAATGACACTAATGTTCCCCCTTGAGTTAGTTAGTTCTTGGGTAAACTTTTTTTTTCAAAACTTTGTGAACTAAAACTAGCTTTATGCAAAGAAACTAGAGCTTAGCAAACAATACTAGAATGTCTAGTACTTACATTAGTATTAGTTTGCGAGTACTCAACGTACTCACGGCTTTGTCCCTGGCTATTCAAATGGCCAGAGTATGAAGATGACCAAGGAGATGACCAGCAGGACGCCTACGACAACTAAGCGCCTTCCGACGTCAAGCGTTGGCCTGTGGACTAGAGAGTCCTTGTATCTTACGCTTCCGCTATGTTGAACTATGAACTTGTGTTGTTCGTTGATCGATAGATCAACTATTCGTGTAAAATGGATCATGTGATTCCAATTTGTAAGACTTATGGTTTGTAATGAATGATGACTGTGATACTTAACTATTATGCCTCGCAACAACAATATTCCTGGGATTGCGATGTATGACATAATAGGCATTCGGACTTAAAAATCCGGGTGTTGACAAGTTGGTATCAGAGCCATTGTTTGACCTTAGAAGACCTTAGTTAGAATGGGCGTTCTGAAAAATTTAACTTTGAAATCAAATGGAAGAAATTATTTGTGAAAATTTACTACATTCTTGCCTTTGAGACTTTGCCAAAATTTGAGGAATCATGTTCGATCTTATTCGAATCAACTTAAAACTTTGCCACACTTTGCACTCTCTAACTTACTCCTCCAATTCTCTTTCAGATGGAGCCGAATGAACCCCTCAACACCAAGTTTTATCAGCTTGGAAACGGAGGAAGCTTGATCTTCGAGCATGACCTCGACTCCCTGTCGGATCACCTTGGCCGCCCACACCCCGAGTTTCACGGGATTCAGGTGGACGACCAGCCGGGAGGGGAACTGCAGTGGATTATCACTGCCGACTTGAGGGGCAAGCTGGAGCCTCCCACCTCGGAGAGGATCCTTTTCTCTTTCAGGGAAAGCAACTGGCTCGACGGGCTTGCACGTGCTCTTCAGAAGCACTTGCTCGTGCGTGCGGACAGAATGCGGAAGCACTTCGTGAGGAACGCTTTGCGCATCTCGCGAGGCGCAACTCGACGGAAGACCCATGGATGTGCCACCGCACCCCGGTTGAGGCACCATGTGGATCACTTGGACTTCATGCTCTACTGCACTCAGAGGGACCTCGACGCCTCTCGCGCTTACGCGAACCAGACCCATGCTCACATCATCGAGCAGGGCGAGGCGATCAAGCTACTCAACAACGACCGCAGAAGCCTTCGCCAGCAGCGTGCCAAGAAGGACGCTACGATTCGCCGCCTTCGCGACCGGATCGCGTCACTTGAGGCCACTGTCAAGGCCCAGGAGGATCAGATTCTTCAGCTGGAGGATGACGATGGAGGCATCGATATTCAGGGAGGAGACGCCTTTCTGAGCGATGACGACGACTTTGAGGAGGACGAGAACACCGAGGAGGAGGACTACGAGTTCCTGGAGGCAGGAACTAATGACTACGTCCCGATCGATATAGATGATGAGGAGTAGTTGCACTAGTTTCACTTATAGTAGGTGTGAGTTGTATCCCGTCCTTTGTATCGTAGCATGAGAATGGTTCTTAAAACCATTGGAGTATGTGTGTAGTGTGTACTATGTGTTGCCTGAATGAATGAATGTTATGTTTGTCATGAAAAGTTTGCAAGTTTTCAAGTGTTTTTCAAACTTAACCCAAAATGAACCATAGAATGTTCCCTCTTATCTCATGATCTGCTATATCTTCAGATGGCCCCTCCGAATCGCACCAACGACGCGATGATGCAACTTCTGCAAACCCTGCTTGCAGACCGGGAAACCGAGAGAGCCGAGCGCCAAGCCAACATCATCGCCTTGCAGAACATCGCCAACCAAGGCCATGGAAATCATGACCACCCCGGATCCAAGCTCAAGAACTTCCAGAACACCAACCCTCCGGTGTTTAGCAAGACCGAGGAGCCCCTCGACGCCGATGATTGGCTCCAGACTATGGAGAACAATCTGGAAGTAGCTGGAGTGGAAGCCAACGAGAAGGACCAGCTCGCGCTTGGTGGACAAGTACCCGTGCCATGAACGGAGGTCAATTCATGACTTGGGAGGATTTCAAACTCAAGTTCAGCAAGTACCATGTACCCCCGGGTCTTATCAAGAAGATGAGGGATGAATTCCGTGAACTGAAACAAGGTCGCATGACGGTGGTTGAGTACCGCGACAAGTTTCTCACCTTGTCAAGGTATGCACCTGATGAGACTGACACCGTTGAGAAGAGGAAGGAGAGATTCCTGAACGGACTGCATGATGAGATGCAGACTGTCCTCGTCAACATCCCCTTCGCCGACCTTGAAGCCCTTGTTGACTCCGCCATCCAGATGGAGGGCAAGTTGAACCAAGCCAATGAGAACCGCAAGCGCCGCATGGCGAATCAGAGTGGATCAAGCCACCCCCAAAAGTTTCGCCCTAGCTCAAGCGGAGGATTCACTCCGAGACACAACAAACCCCCGATGCAGAACTCTCGCCCCGGTTATCAGAACCGGAGTGGAGGAAACCCCAAGCCAGGAGGCTACAACAACAACTACAACAACAACAACAATTACAACCGCGCTCCACCCCGAGCCCCTAACACCAACAACACCAACCCCAACACCAACCCCAGAACCGGGAGCAATGCCATTCCCGTTGCGAACAAGCAGGACAAGAGCACTATCACTTGTTATGAGTGTGGTGTAGTGGGGCACTACTCCAACGAGTGTCCCAAGCGTCTTGCCAAGCTCGCCGGCAACACCGCTGCCCCCGTCAGCAGCAACGCCGTGTCTCCACCGGCAAGAAGTTCGTCCCCAACAACCCCAACAACCGCAACGGCCGCCTCTACCACATGAACGCCGAAGAAGCCCAGGAAGCACCAGATGTTGTGCTGGGTATGTTTTCTGTCAACCACACCCCTGCTAGAGTGTTGTTTGATTCCGGAGCATCGCATTCCTTTGTCACCGAAGATTTTGCATCAACAAGTAAAATTCAACCCCTCAGTTTGAAGCATGTTATGATAGTTCAAATCCTCGGATCAACCACCAAAGCCAGAAAATTTTGCAAAAATGTGCCAATCAAAATCCATGATGTAGATTTCTTTGCAAATCTAATCATACTTGGAACCAAAGGTTTGGAAGTTGTCCTAGGAATGGACTGGATGTCCAAGCACAATGGATTAATAGACTGCGCCAAGAAAGCCATAACCATAACTAGCAGCACCGGTATCGTAGTTGAGCACGTCTCTGAAAAACTACCCAGAAAATTTACCTGCAACCAAAGTGTATCCAAGCCAACTCTGGATCAAATCAGGGTCGTTTGTCGCTACCCTGATGTGTTTCCGGATGATCTACCCGGTATGCCCCCGGACCGGGATATCGAGTTTATCATCGAGTTAATCCCCGGAACTGGACCCATCGCCCAGAGAGCCTACAGCATGAACGCAGCCGAACTTGTGGAGCTGAAGAAGCAAATAGATGACATGTTAGCCAAAGGTTTGATTAGACCAAGTGCATCCCCTCGAGATCCCCAAATTCTGTTTGTCGACAAGAAGGATGGTGCAAATCGTTTATGCACGGACTATCGTAAGCTTAACGATGTCACCATCAAAAACAAATACCCCTTACCCAAGATCGAAGACTTGTTTGACCAACTCACCGGATCCCGAGTTTTCTCGAAGATTGATCTTAGAACTGGATACCACCAACTGAAGATCCGAGCCACCGACATTCCAAAAACTGCCTTCACCACCAGATATGGGTTGTATGAGTACAACGTCATGTCGTTTGGATTGACCAATGCCCCTGCTTATTTCATGAATCTCATGAATAAGATCTTCATGAACTTCTTGGACAAATTTGTCGTTGTTTTCATCGACGACATTCTGGTCTACTCCAAGTCCGAAGAGGAACATGAACAGCATTTGGAGATTGTCCTCGAAACCCTTAACAGCACCAGTTGTACGCCAAGTTTAGCAAGTGTGAGTTTTGGCTGGAAGAAGTTGGATTCCTCGGACACATCTTGTCTGCAGGAGGAATTGCCGTAGATCCCGCCAAGATCAAAACTGTTATGGAATGGAAAGCCCCAACCACACAAACTGAGGTCCGCGCTTTTCTTGGATTAGCCGGATATTACCGCAGATTTGTAGAAGGTTTCTCGAGCATCGCTCGACCAATGACCCAACTGCTGAAAAAGGACAGAAAGTTTGAGTGGACCGACAAGTGCGAAGAGAGTTTTCAACAGCTCAAGAGTAGATCTGACAACAGCCCCAATCCCGATCATGCCGTATATCGCAAAGCCCTTTGATGTATATTGCGACGCCTCCAAGACTGGACTTGGATGCGTGCTTATGCAAGAAGGCAAGGTTGTGTCCTATCTTTCAAGACAACTCAAGCAACATGAACAGAATTACCCAACCCACGACCTCGAGCTTGCAGCCGTGGTCTTAGCCCTGAAAGTCTGGCGTCATTACCTCATGGGTAATCGATGCGAGATCTACTCCGACCACAAAAGCCTCAAATATATTTTCACCCAGAAGGAGTTGAACATGAGACAACGCCGATGGATCGAATTGATCAAGGATTACGACATGGAGATTCACTACCACCCCGGCAAGGCCAATGTGGTAGCGGATGCTTTAAGTCGACTGCCGTGCCAGTTGAACTCCATGCTCGCAACCGAACAGCCCAGTTTGCACCAAGAGTTTGAACAGTTCAGACTTGAACTCGTGAGTGAAGGATTCCTAGCCAGCATAGAACTGCAACCCACCTTGGTTGGTCAGATCAAGGAAGCCCCAGAAGGACAACGCTAGCATTGACGGAATCAAGAAACAGATAGCCGCAGGAAAAGCCCGGATTCACCATAGACGAAGCCGGAGTGCTTTGGTACAAGGAACGTCTCTGCGTACCATCGGACTCTGACTTGAAACAAGTCATTCTGCAAGAAGCCCATGACACCCTTTACTCAATCCACCCCGGAGGTACCAAGATGTACCAGGACCTGAAAGAACAATTTTGGTGGCACGGAATGAAGAGAGAGATCGGTAGCTATATCGCTAAGTGTGACATCTGTCAGAGAGTCAAGGCAGAGCACCAAAGACCCGCCGGACTGTTGCAACCCCTTCAGATTCCGGAATGGAAATGGGACTCCGTAGGAATGGACTTTATCACCGGACTGCCCAAATCCAGCAAAGGCAATGATTCCATATGGGTAGTGGTCGATAGATTGACCAAAGTCGCCCATTTCATCGCCGTCAAAACCACCTATCAAGGCCCCAAGTTAGCTGAACTCTACATCTCCAGAATAGTCGCTTTGCACGGAACCCCCAAATCGATAGTGTCAGACAGAGGATCACAGTTCACCTCAAGGTTCTGGCAGAAGGTGCATGAAAGACTAGGCACTCGCCTAAATTTCAGCACCGCCTATCACCCTCAGACCGACGGACAGACTGAGAGAGTAAACCAGATACTGGAAGACATGCTTAGGGCATGCGTACTGGAATACGGATCCAAGTGGGAAGACTGCCTACCTTACGCCGAATTCTCGTACAACAATAGTTATCAAGCCAGCCTACAGATGGCCCCCTTTGAAGCCTTGTACGGAAGGAAGTGCCGTACCCCCCTGAACTGGTCAGAAGTCGGAGAGAGTCAAGTTTTCGGCCTAGACGTTCTTCGTGAAGCCGAAGAGAAGGTTCACAAGATTCGCGAGTACCTCAAGACTGCGCAATCCAGACAGAAGAGCTACGCCGACAAGAGACGTCGGGAGATGACCTTTGAGATCGGAGATTACGTCTATCTCAAAGTATCCCCCTTGAAAGGGATGCAAAGGTTTCAGCTGAAAGGAAAGCTTGCACCGCGCTATGTGGGACCTTTCCAAGTCCTCAGCCGCCGAGGTGAAGTATCTTATCAACTGGAGTTGCCTGAAGAAATGTCGGCTGTGCACGACATTTTTCACATCTCACTCCTCCGGAAATGTCTTGAAGTCCCTGAGAAGACCGAAGTGTTCAAGAACATCGATCACCGATCGGTAGATATCAACCAGGATCTGACTTACCGCGAAGTGCCGATTCGCATCCTAGAAGAAGCTTACAGAACCACCCGCACCCGAAGCATCAAATTTTTGAAGGTCCAATGGAGCAATCATACCGAGGATGAAGCCACCTGGGAACGCGAAGACTTCATGAAGAAGGAGTTCCCAGATCTCTTTAGTACCTAACTTTCGTTTCGATCTCGGGACGAGATCTTTTGTAAGGGGGAAGGGTTTGTAACACCCCAAATTTCAATAAAAAGAAAGTTAGAGGATTCCAGAAATACAAAATTGCAAACCAACAAAAACTTTTCTTTTGCATATAGTACCATGCATAGGACTTGTGCATTTGAGTGATATGCCATGATGATTGTTATTACTGGTATTTGATTGCCTCTAAAACCCTAGGGTGATCATATGAAGATCACCAACCAAATAAATCAAAAAGGAAGAAATTCCCATAATTGAAAAACCCTAAAAACCCTCACATATGCCCTATGGCATTTTTATAAATTTTGACCCTAGACCTATTGAGTCTTCACCATTAGTTGAATAAGGTTACTAAACACTTATTACAACTTTTGGAAGCAAGGGTTCACAATTCAAATGAATTTCAAACACTTTTCCCACTCACATGTGATGATGACCAAATCTGCCAATTTTAGCCTGATCACCACTTTGAGCCCCTGCAATTCACTTTTCTCAAACCAATTCTTGCTAACTCTTTGCACCATTTCAAAGTCAACATCAAGGTGAACAACTTTGATGAAGACCACCCTGCCAAATTCATCTTTGATCATTAGCTATGCTCATCCAAAGTTGCAACTTTATAACAAGTTCAACAATCTTCACTTAGCCATTTTGGCCAAATTTTGAAATCTAATTTTTCCACCACCACCTCAATTCATCTCTGGTCATTTACAACTTATCTCCACCTTCACATATCACAAACTTTTCCCTTTTGAATTATTTCCAATTTGGATAATTTTGTATTTTCCAAATTTGAACACTATTCACACACTATAGCAAATAGTGATCTACTCAAACTAACCTACCCCAAATTGCACCAAATGGTTCCCCTGCCCCCTCTAACCCTAAAGGAAACATAGTGGAGCTAAGGAGGAGGAGCTAGATTGCATGGCATGGCCATGCCGGCCATGACATCACCATGCCGAGCCTCCCCCTCTCTCCCTTGCTTGCCAACCCTGGCCCCCTCGCCACAGCACGCCACCACACTGCCTAGCCTCGCCTAGCACAGCCCTGGTCGAGGCTGAGCTCGACCGTCGCCGGAACACACGTGCCCAGTGGTGGCCGCGCCATGCCGAGGACGTCGCGAGCGAGCGCCGCGGACGCGCCCTGGACACGCGCTGCCTGGCCACCTCGAGCACGCCCTGGACCACCTAGCCGCGAGTTGAGCATCGCCGTGTCGCCACGCAGCCACCAGACACGCCCAAGACCACGACCCGTGCCCGCCGTCGCCGTAGACGACGACGCGATCCCGCGACCAGCACGGCAGACACGGAAGCAATGCGTCGCCTACAGACGCCGCCCGACCGCGCCATTGCCACCTACAGATTCGCCTGGACGAGGAGAACGTCGTAGCACCCTTGCCTAGCCCAACACCTCGCCGGAACCGCCGCACCTCGGTCGACTTCTTCACGGCCACGCAGCACCCTTGGCCATCTATAAATACGGCGTTCCCTGGACGGTTGAGCACACCGTCTCGTTCACCATCCTCCACCGCTTCTCCTCCACCCAACCACTCGCTCGATTGTCGCCGGAGCTGCCCCAATTTGAGGATCGGAGCCCGCCGGCACCGCACCTCGCCGCCGTCGATTGGAGCCGCCCAGACGAGCCGCCGGTGCCAGGAGCTTCGCCGTCGTCCACATCTACATCACGCACACTGCCAGCCACCGCGGGAGCCCTGGTTAGCACTCCCACCCCCTACCCGAGCCGCCGGCGAACCTCTCCCTCGCCGGCGAGACGATGCACCTCAGCCGTTAGATCCCTCTCTAATCCTACGCTCCACGTCGCCTCGTACCGTTTCGGGTTTTAAAGGAGGCTGACAGGCGGACCCCACCCTGTCAGTAGGCCCGCGCGCACTGGATGCGCTGCTGGGCCGTTTTCCTCTGTTTAAACCGTTTCGGCCCACGTTGGTTTCCCGCCGGCCTGTTTAATTCAAATTCGATTTAAACTTTTCCAAACATTTTCCAATACTGCACAAACTTTGAAATTCAACCATTTCAAATTGGCTAAACCAAATTTAGTGAATTTTATATTGTTAGAAAGCCACTGAAATTCTCTATCCAATGCCACTGGCCTCATGGTCAATTTCCTTGTAGAATTAATGTGACAAAAATAACAAGGCAGGGACTTTTCCCTATTCAAATAGTTATTAAAAATCAACCAAAATAGATATTAAGTTAATTCCAACTCTAATAGCTCACATTTGACTTACACTAATTAGTTATGCAATAAAATGGTGTGGTCACTTTGCATGATCATGCCATGGTTTAATGAATGGATATTTTGACTAGTTAACTAGTTGATATTATCCAAAACTATTAGAATTAAATTGTGTGAAGTATTACACTTCATTTAAACTTGTCTCACATGAATTCATGGGATGTTTGGACCCCTGGTCCCAAACTCTCTTATATGAATTACTTGAGAATTAAATCAAAGGTAGAGTTATTTAAATGGTATGAGGTGATCCACCTCATTTAAATCATTCTCCCAAATGATGATGAAGATGAACATTTGACTTAGGTCAAGATGAGTTCATCCATGATTGTTGGAGAAATTAACTCTTAAGAAGATTTCAATGAGAGGAAATTATTTCTCAAGAACCCTATGGAAACTATCATTTACATATGGAATACACATTCTATTTAAATCCCACAACCCATGCACCCTAGTTTATTTATGTGTGTGCATAGAGTAGTTTGTGTGTTTATTTGTGATGTGTGGAATAGCCATTGAATTAGTGAGTAATTATACTCGTATTCAAATTTAGATGGTAGCACCGGAGAGTACGCCGAAGAAGAAGGTTGCTACCAGGAGGAGGAAGAGGAACAGTTTGAGAACTACCAAGGCAAGCTAAATTACTATGCAAGCTAACATTCTTGCAAAGTGCAAAGCCTTTGGGCAAGGCACCATGTTCTTACCTTTTCTTATGTGAACCCATCCCAAATTTTACTTTACAAGTTTTACTTGTTTTCTAAAAGAGTTACTTTTATAGTTAACTTTGGTCAAAGTACAAGTTGGTTAGTAGAGTAGTGAGTTAGTCTTTTCCAAGCAAAGCAAGGTAGCACCCCTCATGAATTAGAGCTAGTGCTAATGAACTAAACTTGACTACTCTAGATGGGAACAACATGTTTTCGAAAGGATTTTGAAACCTTGGAATGAAGATGCATTCCATTGAATGATTTTTGAAGGTGAATATGACCAAGAGAAGATGGTGATTTTTGATAAAACATGATGTTGGTTTGAATGCGATACCTTTCCAATTAGTAAGTACCCCCACAATACCTGATTATGGGTAGGGCTTAACTGGAAGTTTATGCGTCTTAGTATGGGTTCCCTCTAAACAAGCGTCATCGGGGTTATGCCGAAAGCTGCCTCTACCACAAAAGAAACGATACGATATGATGCGAAACGAGGTGAATGTCCGGCCCAAGCCTCGTGCAGCTCCTGTGCCGACCGACTGTCTTCACCGGGAGGCCAAGCTCATGGGGAGAGGTGCTCATACTAGGGTTCGTAAGTGAAAGGTTATGGTTGATGATCCGCGTACTGTGTTACGATTATTCGGGGAAATCCCGACGGATGAAATCAAATGTTGTGGCACAAGTGTGCAACCTCTGCAGAGTGTAAACCTATTCGAATAGCCGCGTCCACGGTTACAGACGGTTGGAAAGGCCATACAGTTTCCGATGTCATATCTTTGAAAATGATGTTGAAAAGGTTGATGTTGAAATGACTTGTGGTGAATTGAATTGAAATCACCACTTGAATGGTGGGAATGACACTAATGTTCCCCCTTGAGTTAGTTAGTTCTTGGGTAAACTTTTTTTTTCAAAACTTTGTGAACTAAAACTAGCTTTATGCAAAGAAACTAGAGCTTAGCAAACCATACTAGAATGTCTAGTACTTACATTAGTATTAGTTTGCGAGTACTCAACGTACTCACGGCTTTGTCCCTGGCTATTCAAATGGCCAGAGTATGAAGATGACCAAGGAGATGACCAGCAGGACGCCTACGACAACTAAGCGCCTTCCGACGTCAAGCGTTGGCCTGTGGACTAGAGAGTCCTTGTATCTTACGCTTCCGCTATGTTGAACTATGAACTTGTGTTGTTCGTTGATCGATAGATCAACTATTCGTGTAAAATGGATCATGTGATTCCAATTTGTAAGACTTATGGTTTGTAATGAATGATGACTGTGATACTTAACTATTATGCCTCGCAACAACAATATTCCTGGGATTGCGATGTATGACATAATAGGCATTCGGACTTAAAAATCCGGGTGTTGACATCGGGCCTCCACCTGGCTTGCCCTTCTGGCTCCGTAATTCTTCTGGGAAAATAAGACCTTCGACATAAATTCCGGGGATTTTCCTGAAAGTTGGATTTCTGCACAAAAACGAGACACCAGAGCAATTCTGCTGAAAACAGCGTTAGTCCGTGTTAGTTGTATCCAAAATACACAAATTAGAGGCAAAACAATAGCAAAAGTGTTCGGGAAAGTAGATACGTTTTGGACGTATCAGCGGGCATCCAGCGGCGTGGCTCTGCGCTCCACCTGGTCGTGGCGGCAGCGCAGCCCTGAGCTCCTCTCGCGCCGAGGCGGCAAGGCCATGGTGACGCTGCGGCCTCCTCCCTTCACTCGATTTGGGCCGCCATGGCTGCTCCTCGAGCTCCCATTGACTGGAATTTGAGGTGCGTTGTCTGCACTGCAGGGCGCCTCCTCACGCGCCCGTCGACGACGGCGGCCTCCCCTCCACAGAGTGTGCCCGGCGGCGGCTTCCCCTTCCGGGCGCGTGCTGGCGTGGAGGATGGATCCCGACGAGTACGCGGCACCGGCGACCGGTCTCCCGTCCTGGAGCGTGGCTAGCGGCTGTCTCTATGGTGGTCTTGAGAGGGGAGCACCGAATTTTGAGAGAGAAATCGCTACAGCAAAGTACAAGATGTAGAGCATCTTTCTTTTCTTAATCTCTCCATACAAAACGGGTCCCACACACTTTGGCTTTACTACTCACGCATGCATGCTAGCGACTACTATATGGATAGAAAGTCCACATAACCGTCGTTAGTCACCGTCTATCGATTGGCTGAATCCAACGATGCCACACAAGATCCAACGGTGATGAGCGCATGCACACGCCCCCCCGAAACCAAATCCACTCTCTTGATAAGTAAGAGTGTCGAACCCACAAAGAGTTGAGAAAATAATTCACTAGAATAGAAATAGTAAATAAATAAAGTTGCAAAGGTTATTTCCTATTTTGGTTGTGAGTTTCCTGAAAAGTAAAATAAGGTAGAGATACAATGCAAATAGTAAAGTAACGTCGTAACAAGCTCTTTTGAGATAAAGCACAACCATTTGTGCAGACAAAGGACAAGCTTGTTTGTGTTACCAAGGACGCCAAGGATTATTAAGCACATGATTCCTATATATGAACATGACAAGCATTTTATCAAATTTAATTCATATATTGGATGGAGCCTAAGATAGGTGCAGTCATATGCATCAGCAATTAGACCCCTACCGTTGATCATAACGTCATTTATATTATCAAGCAAATGATATATTAAGACAAATGTCCGACCACCTCTTAAAGGTCTAGGGCCACCGATAAATAATCTTCATATTGCAATTACGACACTTGGGACATGCCTTGTGTCACTTCACATCCCTCCTCTTTTCCCTACTACAATGTGCAACCCTATGATCCCATATAGGTGAAGTATCATGTAGTCGACTTTCACATAATACCATCATATAACCACATCAAAGTACAACACTTGACCAAATACTCAACTCATACTAAATAGAAATCATGGCTATGACCTTCTATGTCACCAGGAACATTACAGACTACTTACAACTCTTAAAAATGGACTTGATTAGTTGAAAATTCTAAAAATATAATTTCACTACCAAATAATATTAAATTGCCAAGTACAATCATGCACAAAATATTGCAAAGAGGATCTAGGGTTCTAATCTACCCAAATTGCGAGGGAATGATTGTAACATCCCAAAAATTCAAAACAAAACAAATGAATTTCCCTAGTTCCAAATTTTGGAACCAACAAAAACTTTTATTAAATTAAGTGTGATACATAGTGATCTTGCTTAATTCTTGTGCTATTGCCATGATTGCTTGTCAAAGTAGTTTGAAATAATCTTAAACCCTAAACCTCACCCCTCTTTTCACCATCCTAGTTAAAATAAAATAAAAGGAAATTAAATAAGAAAAAGGTATATGTGCCTATGGCTATTTTTACAAATCTTTACCCTAGACCTCTCTACTTTGTTTAGAGGTTTGGAAAACCTTCATAAACCTTACCTAGTACTTATCAAATCAAAGTGGAAAACAAAAAAAATAAAAAGAAACTAAAAATGCCATAGAGGCATAGGAGAGTAAAATAGCAAATTTGTGGATTTAAGAATCTTGACCCTAAGACAAGTTGTGAATGGTGGGATCACTCCTATATACCATTTCAACACTCAACAACACCAATTGGGTCAAGCCAAGTTAAATTAAAACTCAAATGCAACATATGCATAGAGGCATATGTGACACATAGCCATAATACCCAATTATTGCCATATGCCCTTAAACCTTGACCAAATGATGTGAAACCATCTCTAAACCTAATATAACACTAAATTGACCCTAACCCATGCCCAAGTCAAGCAAGAGGAACAATTTACAAGAATAATGAAATTTGACACATCACCTCTTATGTGTTAAGGCCATTTTAGCAAATCTTTGAACAAGACCTTTTGAAATGGTTTCAATGGTTTGAAAATGTTTATAAACTAATAAGAATCACATTAGAGTCAAGAAAATTCAAATCAAATGGAGAGAAATCAAATAGTGAGAAAATCCCAATTTCACTCACATACACATAAGGCCAATTTTGCAAATCTTCACCAAAGGCCACCATTGCTTGATCTATTGCTTGGAGAATAATTATATATGATAAACAAACACACATGCATCAAAGAAACCAGAATCAAATCCAAGAAAATCTCAAAACCAACTAACATGTGATAATGGTCATGTGACCACTTTTTAATTTCTTCACCACTTTGCACCCCTGGTTTTCACTTTTCTTAAACCAAACTTGTTCAACCATTGCCATGTCATCCAAGACCTTGTCAAGGTGAACAACTTTCATGTTGACCACCCATGCTAACTTTGACCAGGTTGACCAGAATAGATTAGACAAGTTGTGACTTTGAAATAAAGTGAAGATGACCCCAATTTTGAAAACTTGCAAATCAACACCAAATTGAATACCACCACCACCAATCTTTCACATTAATTATATGTTTGAGCTCCACCAAAAAGAATTGCAAAATTCCACAAAAAGTTTCATGCGGCCATTTCATCAAACACCTTGTGTGCACAAATCTGGAAAGGTGAAACATGCTATAAACCACTGGATTTTGGGCTAAACCCTGGACAAAGTGTGATCATCACCACTCCTGTACCTCTTCTGCATCAAGCACTGCCTTTGGCACTGAGCAAAGTGGAGCTATGATCACCCTTTTATCCAGGCCATGTACCATGCCGGCCACCTCCACTCATTTTCTCCCTGGCCCTCCCCTACCCATCTCACCTTGCCAACCAGCTTCCCTTCACTCCACCGAGCATGATCGTACCAGCCCTACGCAAATAGACACACACATTTGGCCAGAACACGCGCGCCCAGTGCCATGCCGCGGCTTGCCAGCGCACGCGGTGAGCGCGCCCCGACCCCATCCTGGACGCGACAGAGCGACTCTGGTCCAGTCGCCCTCGTCCTTCCCTTCCTCTCCTCTCGCGCGTGCTCACTCATCAACCTACCAGGACCTTGCCAGACATGCTCGCTTGGCCACGCACGCCCCATCATCGTCGCCATGATCGACGCTCTGCCGCCAAGTACTGTCCCCGTCGCAGAAGCTATCCGAATGATCCCGTCGTCCCCTGGACGTGCCAGCTACTCCTTGAGCCTCGCCTAGACGTCGCCTACACAACGCACACCTCGCCTTGCCCTCTCGCAGCCCGTAGCGCCATTGTCGTCGTCGACCCCTTCGCCGCATCCATGGCCCTCTCACCCCGCTATAAATAGAGGAGATCCGAGCCACCATTCTTCACACCATCTGCTCCCCTCTCATCCCTGCCTCTTCTCCACCCACCAGTTTGACCCCACACCACCGGAGCAGCTCCAATTGCAAGACGAAGTCCGCCGGAGCCCGCAGATCACCGTCGACAATTGACGCTTCCCCGCGCCTCGCCACTGCTACCAGGAGCTTCAGCACCGTCGACAACATCGCCTCGCCCCCAGCAGAGCCCCGCGGGAACCTCGGTAAGCCCACCGACCCCCTGGGCTCGCCGCCAGCTCGTCGGATTCTCGCCGGGGAAGACGACCCCCGTGCGCCGTTGATCTCCCTTCTGATCCAATGGATCCTAGCGCGCGTACCGTTTCGCTCTTTAAGAGCCACTGACTGGTGGAGCCCACACCGTCAGGCGGCCCGCGTGTGCGAGTCACACTGCTGGGCCGGCCCAGTCCGTTTCGCCTGTGAAGCCCATCTAGTCTTCCTGCCAAGCCCAATAATTCAAAAACCAAATTTCTGTTTAAATCCAAATTCCCTGCTGGTGCTTAATTCAAAATTGAATAGTTTTAAATCTAAAAATCCAAATCTTGTGATTCAAAATGTTCTGGAAAGCTTATGAATTTATCTAGCCAACCCCACTAGTTTCAACCCCATATCTTGTGTAGAATTTGAACTGAAAAAATAACAAAACAGAGACTTTTCAGTATTCAAATAAATCTTAAAAATCAACCAATTTGAATTTTGAAGTGAATCCAATTGCAATAATTCACATTTCACCAACTCTAATTTACTATGTGAAAAGATGATATAGGTTCTGTGCATGATCATGGGCTAGATTCTAAAATTGGCTATGTAGTCAATACTAGCTCATTTAAATCAATATCAAATTTTAGGAATTTAAATCTATGAGGTGTAGCACCTCATTTAAATCATTTTCTCAAGTATTATGAAGTAATGTGATGACCTCTACTGCATAGGCTCATACTTGCTGATACGCGTACAGCACGCGACCGTTGGGAACCCCAAGAGGAAGGTGTGATGCGTACAGCGGCAAGTTTTCCCTCAGTATGAAACCAAGGTTTAATCGAACCAGTAGGAGCCAAGAAGCACGTTGAAGGTTGATGGCGGCGAGATGTAGTGCGGCGCAACACCAGGGATTCCGGCGCCAACGTGGAACCTGCACAACACAAACCAAGTACTTTGCCCCAACGAAACAGTGAGGTTGTCAATCTCACCGGCTTGCTGTAACAAAGGATTAGATGTATAGTGTGGATGATGATTGTTTGCAGAGAACAGTAGAACAATTGCAGTAGATTGTATCGATGTAAAGAATTGGACCAGGGTCCACAGTTCACTAGAGGTGTCTCTCCCATAAGATAAATAGCATGTTGGGTGAACAAATTACAGTTGGGCAATTGACAAATAAAGAGGGCATGACCATGCACATACATATTATGATGAGTATAGTGAGATTTAATTGGGCATTACGACAAAGTACATAGACCGCTATCCAGCATGCATCTATGCCTAAAAAGTCCACCTTCAGGTTATCATCCGAACCCCTTCCAGTATTAAGTTGCTAACAACAAACAATTGCATTAAGTATTGCGCGTAATGTAATCAATAACTACATCCTCGGACATAGCATCAATGTTTTATCCCTAGTGGCAACAGCACATCCATAACCTTAGGGGTTTCTGTCACTCCCCCAGATTCACGGAGACATGAACCCACTATCGAGCATAAATACTCCCTCTTGGAGTTACTAGCATCAACTTGGCCAGAGCCTCTACTAATAACGGAGAGCATGCAAGATCATAAACAACACATAGATATAAATTGATAATCAACATAACATGGTATTCTCTATTCATCGGATCCCAACAAACACAACATATAGCATTACAGATAGATGATCTTGATCATGTTCGGTAGCTCACAAGATCCGACAATTAAGCACAATGAGGAGAAGACAACCATCTAGCTACTGCTATGGACCCATAGTCCAGGGGTGAACTACTCACTCATCACTCCGGAGGCGACCATGGCGGCGTAGAGTCCTCCGGGAGATGAATCCCCTCTCCGGCAGGGTGCCGGAGGCGATCTCCTGAATCCCCCGAGATGGGATTGGCGGCGGCGGCGTCTCTGGAAGGTTTTCCGTATCGTGGCTCTCTGCAGACCGGGGTTTCGCGACGAAGGCTATTTGTAGGCGAAAGGGCAGGTCAAGGGGCGTCGCGAGGGGCCCAGGAGACAGGCTGGCGCGGCCAGGGCTTGGGCCGCGCCGCCCTACCTCCTGGCCACCTCGTGGCCCCACTTCGTTGACTCTTCGGTCTTCTGGAAGCTTCGTGTGAAAATAGGCCCCTGGGCGTTGATTTCGTCCAATTCCGAGAATATTTCCTTACTAGGATTTCTGAAACCAAAAACAGAGAAAACAAAGAACTGCTCTTCGGCATCTTGTTAATAGGTTAGTTCCAGAAAATGCATAAATATGATGTAAAGTATGCATAAAACATGTAGATATCATCAATAATGTGGCATGGAACATAAGAAATTATCGATACGTCGGAGACGTATCAGCATCCCCAAGCTTAGTTTCTGCTCGTCCCGAGCAGGTAAACGATAAAAAAGATAATTTCTGGAGTGACATGCCATCATAACTTTGATCATACTATTGTAAAGCATATGAGCTGAGATCAAATCATTCAAAGCAAGTATCTATATTGATATAAGATATGATAATGCAAGAGTTAGACAAGCTAGAAGTTTTCATGAACTATTGCTTTAAAGACATGCAACCGTACAAAGTTCATTAAAGATGTATTAAGTATTCAGCATAGAAGTTATATCCTTCATTCCAAGCATCAAGTAAATTTTCACAACATAAGAAGGATTCAGTCAAGTAAACATAAACATGAACGTCATGAATCAACTGTTTCGAAGTCTACTCAACCGGTGAGCGCAAGTATTTGGTATTAGCACCAGGATGTTATGGCATAAAGAACGTTAATGGGGGTTTGGAAGGCCAAATGGAAGAAAGGCTTGCAAAGCTGTAAATGACCATTAGACAAGAGGAAGCCTTATGATCGAAGCTATGCAAGGAGTAGTGATTGCCATGCAACGGATGCACATAGAGCTATATGTGTATGAAAGCTCTCCAATGGAACTAGTGGGGGTGCATCCAACTTGGTTGCTCATGAAGACCTAGAGCACTTTTGAGGAGGCTCATCATTGGAATATACAACCCAAGTTCTATACTATAAATTCCCCACATAGTTATACTAGTAAAACATGAAAACTCTCTCATATGAATGTAGGTGCTAAACATGAGCACAAATGATGACTATGAATAATGCGGGTGCTAAAACATGAGCACAAGTGTGGATAAAAGATAGTAATGCTGCCCCCTTTTTCTTTATTCTCTTTTTTTTTCTTTTTTTTCTCTTTTTTTTTCTTTTTTTTTCTTTTCATTTTTTTTCTTTCTTCTTTTTTTTTCTTTTTGATGGCCTCCACGGCTCTTTTCATTTTTAGGGGCAACATCCTAATATGACAACACACTTTTGGGTACAAATAACTCATAATGAATGAAACATGATGTATGAAACTGTATGCCTCTGCCAGTGTAGCAGGATGTGCAATGATCTAGCGTAACATGGGTAAACCACACATCAACTGTATATGATTATGATCATGCAAAGCAATATATAAATAATAAATGACAACATGGCATGTAATGTAAAAATGGATGTTGCATGGCAATATATCTCGGAACAGCTATGGAAATGTTGTGGTAGGTAGGTATGGTGGCTGTTTTGAGGAGATGTATGGGCTTATGTGTAGGAGAACAAGAGAAAGTTCTCCCACGGGTTTGGATGTACCGGCGAAGTATGCACAATTCTCAATGTGAGCAAAAGGCAATGCACAGTACCGAAGAGGCTAGCAAATTTGGATGGTGGAAGTGCCAAAAACCGTAGCTTAACATTAGTCAAAAAGAACTCACAAGCTTATTGCAAACAACTAGCAGGTTCATCATTAAGAGCATGATTAAAATTTACTCCAAGGAGGGCCGTTCATGGTGGCACAAGTACCCCGCTAGCTCCCTCGACCTTCAGCACAACTTAGTCATTACGATGAACTCTCAGACATGGAAAGCTATCAAGTCCAACTACGCCTTCAACTATTTAAATAGAGTTTGTAGTACGGCACAAGCTTAAAGACAACAATCCACTACTAATTTTAACTTATTTATCCAGCAAGCCTTACCATCTAAATATCTCAAAACATTTGCAAAGAATCAAGTTATCAAAGCTCAATGTTCTACAAATATTTTATTATACACAACCACATGCAACATTTCCCGTTTCCAACCATACAACAATTTAACGAAGAAGAAACTTCACCATGAATATTATGAGTAAAGCCTAAGGACATACTTGTCCATATCCAACAGCGGAGCGTGTCTCTCTCCCACACAAAGAATGCTAGGATCCATTTTATTCAAACAAAACAAAAAAAAAACAAAAACAAACCGACGCTCCAAGCAAAGCACATAAGATGTGATGGAATAAAAATATAGTTTCAGGGGAGGAACCTGATAATGTTGTCGATGAAGAAGGGGATGCCTTGGGCATCCCCAATCTTAGACGCTTGAGTCTTCTTGATATATGCAGGGGTGAACCACCGGGGCATCCCCAAGCTTAGAGCTTTCACTCTCCTTGATCATGTTGTATCATCTCCCTCTTTTGATCCTTGAAAACTTCCTCCACTCCAAACTCAAAACAACTCATTAGAGAGTTAGTGCACAATCAAAATATACATGTTCAGAGGTGACATAATCATTCTTAACACTTATGGACATTGCAAAAAGCTACTGAAAGTCAACGGAATCGAAAAATCCATCGAACATATCAAAACAGGCAATGCGAAATAAAAGGCAGAATCTGTCAAAACAGAACAGTTCGTAATGACGAATTTTATTGAGGCACCAGACTTGCTCAAATGAAAATGCTCTAATCGAATGAAAGTTGCGTACATATCTGAGGATCACTCACGTAAATTGGCATAATTTTCTGAGTTACCTACAGAGAATTTTGCCCAGATTCGTGACAGCAAAGAAATCTGTTTCTGCGCAGTAATCCAAATCTAGTATGAACCTTACTATCAACGACTTTACTTGGCACAACAAAGCACAAAACTAAGATAAGGAGAGGTTGCTACAGTATTAAACAACTTCCAAGACACAAAATAGAAACAAAGGTACTGTAGTAAAAACATGGGTTGTCTCCCATAAGCGCTTTTCTTTAACGCCTTTCAGCTAGGCGCAGAAAGTGTATATCAAGTATTATCAAGAGATGAAGTGTCAACATCATTTTCAAAATTTATCCCATTAGGTGTCTTAGATGCTCCCTTATCTATAGTGGTTTTAAGAGCTTTATCAATTTTAGGCCTATAATAGCTTTTTGGTTTAGGCCCCTTAGAGACATACATGAACTTTTGCTCCTTACCCACATAAGCTTTCTCTCTAAATTTTATAGATGAAAATGTTGAACCCAATGTTCCCATAGCCTCTTCAAGTTCACTAATCCTTTGGGTTTGATTATCATGAATAGCACAAGATTCCAAAATGGCAATTTTCTCATTAATTCCACCTAGAGATTTATCAAGTTTATCAGTGCTATCAAGTAATGCTCCCAAAGTAGTATCAATACTTGGAAGGTTTTGTTCTATGGTTTCCAACTTTTTCATGACATCTTCAAGAGAGGTTTCAATTTTAACTTCATTAACAGGTGGTATTCCAAATAAACTCTCAATAATGCAACTAGCTTCTAAGGCAGGGGTACGTAGGAAGTTACCTCCCGCGAGACAATCAAGAACATACCTATTCCAGCTAGAGATACCAACATAAAAATTCCTGAGTAAAATAGTGGTGGAGTGTTTCTTAGTGCACCTATTATGGGCATTACTAATTCTATACCAAGCATCTCTTAAACATTCTCCCCCTTGTTGCTTAAACGAACGAACTTCAACTTCAGGATTACTCATTTTAGCAATAGTAAATAAAATAAACTAGATAAAGTAAATGCAAGTAACTAATTTTTTTGTGTTTTTAATATGGCAAACAAGATAGCAAATAAAGTAAAAATAGCAACTAATTTTTTTGTGTTTTGATTTAGTGCAGCAAACAAAGTAGTAAATAAAATAAAGCAAGACAAAAACAAAGTAAAGAGATTACGATGTGGAGACTCCCCTTGCAGCGCGTCTTGATCTCCCCGGCAACGGCGCCAGAAAACAGTCTTGATACGCGTACAACACGCGACCGTTGGGAACCCCAAGAGGAAGGTGTGATGCGTACAACGGCAAGTTTTCCTTCAGTATGAAACCAAGGTTTAATCGAACCAGTAGGAGCCAAGAAGCACGTTGAAGGTTGATGGCGGCGAGATGTAGTGCGGCGCAACACCAGGGATTCCGGCGCCAACGTGGAACCTGCACAACACAAACCAAGTACTTTGCCACAATGAAACAGTGAGGTTGTCAATCTCACCGGCTTGCTGTAACAAAGGATTAGATGTATAGTGTGGATGATGATTGTTTGCAGAGAACAGTAGAACAATTGCAGTAGATTGTATCGATGTAAAGAATTGGACCGGGGTCCACAGTTCACTAGAGGTGTCTCTCCCATAAGATAAATAGCATGTTGGGTGAACCAATTACAGTTGGGCAATTGACAAATAAAGAGGGCATGACCATGCACATACATATTATGATGAGTATAGTGAGATTTAATTGGGCATTACGACAAAGTACATAGACCGCTATCCAGCATGCATCTATGCCTAAAAAGTCCACCTTCAGGTTATCATCCGAACCCCTTCCAGTATTAAGTTGCTAACAACAAACAATTGCATTAAGTATTGCGCGTAATGTAATCAATAACTACATCCTCGGACATAGCATCAATGTTTTATCCCTGGTGGCAACAGCACATCCATAACCTTAGGGGTTTCTGTCACTCCCCCAGATTCACGGAGACATGAACCCACTATCGAGCATAAATACTCCCTCTTGGAGTTACTAGCATCAACTTGGCCAGAGCCTCTACTAATAATGGAGAGCATGCAAGATCATAAACAACACATAGATATAAATTGATAATCAACATAACATGGTATTCTCTATTCATCGGATCCCAACAAACACAACATATAGCATTACAGATAGATGATCTTGATCATGTTCGGCAGCTCACAAGATCCGAAAATTAAGCACAATGAGGAGAAGACAACCATCTAGCTACTGCTATGGACCCATAGTCCAGGGGTGAACTACTCACTCATCACTCCGGAGGCGACCATGGCGGCGTAGAGTCCTCCGGGAGATGAATCCCCTCTCCGGTAGGGTGCCGGAGGCGATCTCCTGAATCCCCCGAGATGGGATTGGCGGCGGCGGCGTCTCTGGAAGGTTTTCTGTATCGTGGCTCTCGGTACTGGGGGTTTCGCAACGAAGGCTATTTGTAGGCGGAAGGGCAGGTCAAGGGGCGTCGCGAGGGGCCCAGGAGACAGGCCGGCGCGGCCAGGGCTTGGACCGCGCCGCCCTACCTCCTGGCCACCTCGTGGCCCCACTTCGTTGACTCTTCGGTCTACTGGAAGCTTCGTGTGAAAATAGGCCCCTGGGCGTTGATTTCGTCCAATTCCGAGAATATTTCCTTACTAGGATTTCTAAAACCAAAAACAGTAGAAAACAACAACTGGCTCTTCGGCATCTTGTTAATAGGTTAGTTCCAGAAAATGCATAAATATGATGTAAAGTTGTGGTGACCCTGCATACCACTGCATGTTGTAGTATGCCAGTCATTGATATAACATTCACGAAGTACCATTCCGCAAATGTTACATCCCTCAGAGTAGTACAACAGAACATAGCAGGTCCATAACTCATTCACATATTATTACAATTAACATACACATGTCGTCTTGGAGCTCCTCTTGGGTCCTAAGAGGAATACTCCTGGTTCCAGGCGAACCCAACTTAACTTACAATATAAGAGTCTCATTAAGCTAAATATTTATTTCCTCGAGCAGCTAAATACTAAGAGTTCGGGCTGCTCGGTTACTACTACTATCGGATATCTCTAGGCTTGATCTCCTCCGGAAGCCTCCCCGGATCCGTAGACTATGAGATAGTCTACGCCTTCAACCCCTCCTGAGAGGTCTGGTTCCTCGTAGCCGATGATCTCGGCTCCTTCATTGTTGTTGTAGTCCTCCTCCAGATGATTCAGACAATCTAAGCATGGGATTTAAGAGTGGTATGAGTACGAGCGTACTCAACAAGTTCATTATAGATAAGAGGTGTTTAATGCACTAACTACGATATTAGACCAGAAAGTCTAATACCAATGCAAGTTTTGATAAACATTTCTTCAAGAGATTGCTTTATTTCAAAGAGCTATGTCCGTCAGCCTTCACCGGTTTACTAGAACTTCATGGAGCTCCTTTCCGGCCGCATTCGCAGTTCCTTATCCCGGAACAGGGAGTGACAGGTCACAGTTCTTTACACTCTGCAGAGGTGTGTTGCTTTACCCATAAGAGATCTTAACCTTGGTGCCAACCGGGCAGCTTTCCCGTCCACACTTCCTTCGGTGTGAGGCCCGGTATAAGGTCTAGCCAATCATGTTCCTCCGCTACCTCGAACACCCACCCTTTGTTGCATGCCCCGACCCTGGGTCCTCGCCGGTCCCATTATTCCCGTAATTTCAGGGTGGACCCCGACCACGACGACAGTCTGGGATCGAACCAAACTCCTTCGCCGGTAGCTGCAACCCATCATAGACCGCAATACCGTGGGGACTTAGAATGGGTTCCCCACCCACAAGTTGTTCCGCAAGCCGCAACCGCTACGGTATGCACTGCATAACCGTGGGGACTTAGAATGGGTTCCCCACCCACAAGTTGCTCCGCAAGATACAACTGCTACGGTAAGCGCATCCGTTGATGAACGAGAGGTGGAAACACTTTTGACTACTCCGTCCCACTCCAGATCTTATGGTTAACACGGATATTACGGCACAAGAATCACTGGCGACATTTGTTGTTTAATCCTAGATGGATATAAACCCTTGCAATGGAACCTCCACCATATCAACACAATCTATGGTTCCATTGCCCACCACATAGTCATATTTATAGTTATGAAAATAGTGGTTTTGGTTTTTATGCAATAGTGATAAACATAGTACTTTGCAAGTAATTTGATAGAAATACTCAAATGGCATGAGCAAGTGATGAACTTGCCTGAACACTGCAAAGTTTTGCAGTTGGAAGGTGTGGACTGACCCTTGTCCTCTGGTTCTGAAAAATAGCATCATTGTCCGATAAGGGCAATGGTTAAAGAAGCAATTATGCATGATTCCATTTTTAGGGTTTGTTCCCCCCTTCCGATGTCGTTATTATTTCATGTAAGAGGTTAATACTAAGAATAATTTGGGGATACTTGATTTAAAGTAAAATACAACCTTGAAATGTTGTCAAGGTGTTTTTAAAGTCCAAATGCATTAATGGACTTATTTTCATTATTGAAAATAATATGTGTGATTTAAATCATTATTTAAATCATCAAATTAAGACTTATTCTTAGTTGTCTTCAAATATTCTCTTTGATATTTTATTTAGATAGAGAATTTTATGCTGATTAATTTTCATATTTTTACTTATTTTTTTAGAGCTGTATTTTATTTTTTTAAATTCTTGGAAATTCTCATTTAAATGGGTATTTTGGAAATGTCCAAAATACCCCTCGGGCCCACCTGTCAGGCGGCCGAGCTGGTTAGGTTGGACCAGCCCAGTGGGCTCGGTCCAACCGACCCGCCGCTTGTCGCCCCCTCGCTCTCGAACCCTAATTCCCCTTTCGCTCTGGCGACGCGCGCGTCGCCGCTCCCTTCGCCGAATTGTTCCGGCCGACTCCGGCCATCGCCGCCGGCGAGATGCGGCGCATCTGATCCGCCGTTCGACGGTGCTTCAGATCCACCACGCCGATCTGTGCTTCGCCGCTTCCTCGACGCGTCCCCATCGCCTCTGCTCGCCAGCCGTGATGTGCTGTGGCGAGTTCGTCGCCGCCGACGCTCCTGATGCCGAGGCCGTGTGCCTCGCTGTGCCTGCGCTGGAGCCTCCGCGCTTCGGCGACCGCCTGGCTTGGCCATGGCTTGGCGCTGCCGTGGCCAGGCTGTGCCGCCGTACCGCCATGGTGACGCCGTAGTGCTCCGCTCCAGGTTAGTACGCCTCCATCTTCTCCCTCTCTTCCTCCTCCTCTATGCCATGCTCTAGTTATTCGCCTGCCTCTCCTCATGGAGATGCCGGGCACCGCCGTGCCGCCGTTGCTTCGCGCCTCGTGTGCCTTGCGCCAAGCCAGCCCCGGTGCCGTGCTAGCCGCCGCTATGCGTATGCCGTCAGTGCATTTGCCATGGATTCTCGTTGTCGCTGCTCTTCTACTTTGCCCTATGCACTACCGTTGTATGCTATATTCCTACCGTGGCCTTTCTCAGGATTGTTCATGAACATCCAGTGATGCTCATGGCCTGCTGGTTGGCTCCTGTGATCATTATTGCTACTAGGATATCCTGTGTGTGCATAATCTTGTCCCTGGCTTGATCATTATGCATGCTCCTTGTAGTATGCAAGTGCCAGTGTCTCTGTTCTTGATGCTATCTTCACCAATTGCTCAAGTGTATACATTTATGGTGTTCTGGCTTGGTTGCTGTGTGCAATTCTTGTAAATTTACAAGTGCCAAGATCTCCCAGTGTGCTCTTCTGTGTGCTATAATTTCATGATCATGCTCAATTGAGCATTGTTACTGACTTGGCAGCTCCATCCCTTGATGGAGTGCTTCTGGATACAATCATAAAAATGGTTTATGGGTTAGTCTGTGATTCAATTGTTGCTTATCTGTGGCTGTTTAATTCATAGAATTCATGTGGGATACCAGTGATTGATTCTAGCCTGCCATGGCATGCTTTAGCAAGCCCTGATGATCAAATGATCATCACTTGCTTGTTGCCTGTGCCTTTCTGGTGCTTCACCTGGTGTCTGTGTGACACTTATACTTGTGCTGGTGTGTGTAAATGCTTACTCAAGCATCATCGTATGCTTGCGTGAACCATTGGTTCACCGGCAAGATGTTGGTGCTTTGGTTACTTATCTGTTTCATTTATCCGTAATTCCTTGCTTTACTAGATGGATAAATGATGTGAACTGCTTATCAAGCAATGATCATATGGATGAATTTGATGTAGCTAGAGGGATGCCAACCACCGGTTGGGTACCCTAGCTCATACTCGAATCCTACCGGATAATGATGTGATGCTTTGGTGAATTTCCTATGTGGATAGGTAGTCATTGTGACCCTAACAATGCCTCGTCTCGCTTAGAAATGGTTGCTCCTACCTCATGGATGCTTCTGTGCACTAATCTTGGTAGTCCTTTATAGGCTGCCAGGTTATTTGATGTTGAAATCATACTGGACAGATATCTGTCCATGATTCTGATGGCTTTGCTAGCTGTGTGTTGCTAGGTGAATCTGGGTAGCTAAATAGGAATTAGTTCCTTGCTGGATTTCTTTGATTATGTCACTGGTTTGGCATAGCCAATGTTCCCAGGGTGCTTTCCTATTTGTTTCCCTCTTGTTCACTTGCACCAATTTGGCTAGTAGCCATATGATGACTCACATATAGGGTTTCTACCCTTGTGGTGTGCTTGAGATCATGCCTGTGCAATTTATGAACAAAACCATCTGGTTTGTTCATGTTGATGTGAATACCTCACTCCAGCTCCTAGAAATGGTGTGTTGGTGTAGAGGTTTTGCTTCTGGTGGTTGGTTTGACTTGCCCTGCTCCTCCTTGTGACTTGTGCTTGATCTACTCCATGGTTTGCTTCTCAACAGAAACAGCTTCTTTGCTCGAGCCGTTCCCGGATGAGGGTTCGCTATGTGTTCTTCCCTGTTCTAAGTGTTCTTGCTCTCCGATGACTTACCAAGTTGCTCGTCGATGAATGAGCTAGGGTTTGGCTCAAAAAAGGTTATATATGCCTCTCCCTTGCTCTCTCCGGGTCGACAAAGAAGCTGGTGATTTCACTTGGTGACTCCTCACAAGGTCGGTGTGCTGTTTAGCATGCACACATGCACTGTAAGCTGCCTGTGTGTGTGTGTGTGCCTGATGCTTTGCACTTGGATGTGAGAGGATCAGCTCGGCAGAGCTGAACCATATCCTCTTATTTCCATTATTCTTCTAACCTGCCAAGTGGCAATGCCTCTTGGCATAATTCTTGTCTTGCTTTGTTGTGTGCAGGGAATCAAGAGTATAATCAAGTGAAGATGAAGATCATCTGACTCAAGCATCTTATGAAACTGGACTTGTAATTTAGGATAGGTCATTGTTTGTAATCTTCTTTTTCTTATTTAAGCAATTCTTGTAATGTGTTGTATTATTTATTTCTTTTCTCTTATGAATATTGTAATGACAATGTAAATTGTGTGATGATCAATAAAGCTCAAAGTTTTCTCTAATGAGCTTTACTTTACTTTAATTGCTCATATTGTTTATTATTTATAATTTACTTAATGAATTTCCTCACAATTCAATATTTAGGGTAATTATTTAATATTTGAATTTGAAATTCAAATTCAACTTTGGTTTGAATTCAACCATGGCACTTCATTTAGAATTCAATCATGCAAATTAAGTTTGATGCAAACTCTCCCCTCTCTTCTCAAAACCCTAAACTAGTTAAGTGAGATGCAAGTTTGTCGCACTCTCGAAACCCTAACCCTGTAAGGTGTCGAGAGAGAAACTTGTCCCCCTTCGATGCAGTTTTTGTTTAAAAGCGCGAAATTTCCCCAGAATTTACCATGCAATGCACATCCCTTTCTAAAATCTACCCCTCGATCGTCTCTAAACCTGGGACATTACAGCCTTTCCCCCTTAAAGAAAACTTCGTCCCGAAGTTGTGGTTGTAATACCTGAAGAGTTCGGGGTATGTTTTCCTCAGGTCCTCCTCTTTTTCCCAGGTGGCTTCCCTCTCGGGATGATGCTTCCATTGTATCTTACAATACTTGATAGCTTTATTTCTGAGTTGTTTCCAGCTCTCCTCGAGTATCTTGGCTGGCTTCTCGATGTAAGTCAAGTCTGGTTGTAACTCGAGCTCATCATGTGATATTGGTTCATCTGGGGTCTTCAAGCATTTTCGGAGTTGTGACACATGGAATACATTGTGAACTTGAGCTAGCCTTCCCGGTAGATCCAATTCAAAGGCTAAACCTCGGTTCTGACTCAGTATCTTGAAAGGTCCTATATATCGAGGACTGAGTTTTCCTTTTACTCCAAACCTCTGGAGTCCTTTCATCGGGCTTACCTTAAGATAAACCATGTCTCCAACTCGTGGCTCCCATGTCCTCCTCTTCTGATCGGCATAACTCTTTTGCCGACTTTGGGCTATCTTAAGCCTGTCTCTGATAATGTCAATGATTTGTTGTTTTTCCTTGACATAATCAGGGTTGAACTCTTTGCTTGCTCCGGCTTCATACCAACATATCGGTGATCTACACTTCCTTCCATACAGAGCTTCAAATGGTGCCATCTTGATACTACATTGATAGCTATTGTTGTATGAGAACTCTGCTAGTGGTAAGTGCTCCTCCCATGATCCTCCGAAGTCTAGGGCACAAGCCCTAAGCATATCCTCTAAGATCTGGTTGGTTCTCTCGGTTTGTCCACCGGTCTGGGGATGATAAGCGGTACTATAGTCCAACTTGGATCCTAAAGCTTCGTGTAGTTGCTTCCAGAATGCTGATGTGAACACAGATCCTCGATCCGATACGATCTTCTTAGGCACTCCATGTTTGCTCACGATTTCTTTGATGTAAAGATCGATGAGTTTCTCTCCTTTATCCTGCTGATTTACCGCTAAGAAGTGAGCGCTCTTCGTCAACCGGTCCACGATTACCCATATCATGTCCTTCTTTTTATTAGTCATGGGTAGTCCGGTGATGAAATCCATCCCCATTTCCTCCCATTTCCACTCTGGAATAGGTAAAGGTTGTAACTTCCCTGCCAGACTCTGGTGTTCAGCCTTCACTCTCTGGCAGGTATGGCATTCTGCCACATATTGTGCTATCTCCCTCTTCATGTTATTCCACCAGAATAGTTCCTTTAAGTCCATGTACATCTTTGTACTTCCCGGATGTATGGAATATGGTGTTTGATGAGCTTCCCGGAGTATTACTTCCTTGATTTCAGCAATATCCGGAACGCAAATTCTTTTCTGGAACCATAATGATCCAGATTCTCCGCGATGAAATTCTGATGGTCTTCCTTCATCTATTCTTCTCATCTCCTCAACGATGAATGGATCGTCCATTTGACCCATCATTATCTCATTCTTCAGGTTGACATTAAGCTCATCGGCTACTTGCAACGCCGATAATCCTTCATGGGCTTCTTTCTCCCAAAGTTGTATTTGGGCTTGGCTTATTTCCTTCCTCAACTCCGGTGATATTTCTTGTTCCACTCCTCCGGTACTCTTCCTACTCAGGGCATCTGCTACAACATTAGCCTTCCCTGGTGTGTAATTGATTGTCAGATCATAATCCTTGATCAATTCTAGCCATCTTTTCTGTCTCATGTTGAGTTCCTTCTGAGTGAAGAAATATTTGAGACTTTTATGGTCTGTATAGAGCTCACACTTAGCTCCATAGAGAAAATGTCTCCAAGTTTTGAGTGCAAATACGACTGCTGCTAATTCCAAGTCATGTGTTGGATAATTTACTTCATGAGGTCTGAGTTGCCTTGATCCATAAGATATTACTTTCCGATCTTGCATGAGTACGCAACCCAATCCATGTTTGGATGCGTCACAGTACACGGTGTAATCCTTGCCAACTTCCGGAACCGCTAACACCGGTGCCGTGGTGAGTTTCTCCTTCAGAGTTTGAAAGCTCTTCTCACACTCCTCTGACCACACGAATGGTGTGTTCTTTCTTAACAGCTTTGTCATTGGTCCTGCTATCTTAGAGAATCCTTCAATGAATCTCCGATAATATCCTGCCATTCCTAGAAATCCTCGGATTTCCTTGACAGTTTTGGGTGCTTCCCATTCTAGAACTGCTGCTACCTTACTCGGGTTAACAGCTATTCCATCTTTACTAATGACATGACCAAGAAATTCCACTTGATCTAGCCAAAATTCACACTTACTAAGTTTGGCATAAAGTTGATGTTCCCTTAGTGTTTGCAACACTAACCTCAAATGTTCAGCATGTTCGGCCTTGTTCTTGGAATATATCAAGATATCATCGATGAATACGATGACAAACTTGTCTAGATATGGCATGAATATCTTATTCATGAGATTCATGAATATTGCTGGGGCATTGGTCAATCCAAAAGGTACTACAAGGTATTCATGATGTCCATACCTTGAGACAAAGGCAGTTTTCGGAACGTCTTCCTTCTTGATCTTTATCTGGTGATAACCGGATCTTAGATCAATCTTGGAAAAGACTCCCGCGCCTCTCACTTGATCAAATAGATCTTGTATTCTTGGAAGTGGGTACTTGTTCTTGATTGTGACGTTGTTTAGATTCCTGTAGTCTCCGCACATCCTTCTTCCTCCATCTCTTTTATCCACGAAGATCACAGGTGATCCCCATGGTGAAACACTCTCCTGAATGAATCCCTTTTGTTCCAAGTCATCCAATTGCTCCTTAAGTTCTTTCAACTCCTTGGGCCCCATCTTATATGGTGCTTTGGCAATCGGAGCTGTTCCTGGAATTAGGTCGATAGTGAATTCTATCTCCCTATCTGGTGGCATACCAGGTAATTCCGCAGGAAACACATCCTGGAATCCTGGTCAAGAAGCACGTTGAAGGTTGATGGCGGCGAGATGTAGTGCGGCGCAACACCAGGGATTCCGGCGCCAACGTGGAACCTGCACAACACAAACCAAGTACTTTGCCCCAACGAAACAGCGAGGTTGTCAATCTCACCGGCTTGCTGTAACAAAGGATTAGATGTATAATGTGGATGATGATTGTTTGCAGAGAACAGTAGAACAATATTGCAGTAGATTGTATTTCAGTATAGAGAATTGGATCGGGGTCCACAGTTCACTAGAGGTGTCTCTCCCATAAGATAAACAGCATGTTGGGTGAACAAATTACAGTTGGGCAATTGACAAATAGAGAGGGCATGACCATGCACATACATATTATGATGAGTATAGTGAGATTTAATTGGGCATTACGACAAAGTACATAGACCGCTATCCAAACATGCATCTATGCCTAAAAAGTCCACCTTCAAAGTTATCATCCGAACCCCTCCAACATTAAGTTGCTAACAACAGACAATTGCATTAAGTATTGCGCGTAATGTAATCTCGCAACTACATCCTCGAACATAGCACCAATGTTTTATCCCTAGTGGCAACAACACATCCATAATCTTCGAGATTTCTGTCACTTCCCGCATTCACGGAGACATGAACCCACTATCGAGCATAAATACTCCCTCTTGGAGTTACAAGCATCTACTTGGCCAGAGCATCTAATAGTAACTGAGAGCATGCAAGATCATAAACCCCACATAGATATAAATTGATAATCAACCTAACAAGTCGTCTCTATTCATCGGCTCACAACCAACACAACAGATAGAATTACGTATAGATGATCTTGATCATGTTCGGCAGCTCACAAGACCCGACAATTAAGCACAATGAGGAGAAGACAACCATCTAGCTACTGCTATGGACCCATAGTCCAGGGGTAGACTACTCGCACATCACTCCGGAGGCGACCATGGCGGCGTAGAGTCCTCCGGGAGATGATTCCCCTCTCCGGTAGGGTGCCGGAGGCGATCTCCTGAATCCCCCGAGATGGGAGTGGCGGCGGCGGCGTCTCTGGAAGGTTTTCCGTATCGTGGCTCTCGGTACTGGGGGTTTCGCGACGAAGGCTATTTGTAGGCGGAAGGGCAGGTCAAGGGGCGTCACGAGGGGCCCACACCATAGGTCGGCGCGGCCAGGGCTTGGGCCGCGCCGCCCTGTGGTTTGGCCACCTCGTGGCCCCACTTCGTCTCCTCTTCGGTCTTCTGGAAGCTTCGTGGCAAAATAGGACCCTGGGCGTTGATTTCGTCCAATTCCGAGAATATTTCCTTACTAGGATTTCTGAAACCAAAAACAGCGTAAAACAAAGAATCGGCACTTCGGCATCTTGTTAATAGGTTAGTTCCAGAAAATGCACGAATATGACATAAAGTGTGCATAAAACATGTAGATATCATCAATAATATGGCATGGAACATAAGAAATTATCGATACGTCGGAGACGTATCAGCATCCCCAAGCTTAGTTCCTGCTCGTCCCGAGCAGGTAAACGATAAACAAAGATAATTTCTGGAGTGACATGCCATCATAACCTTGATCATACTATTTGTAAGCATATGTAGTGAATGCAGCGATCAAAACAATGTAAATGACATGAGTAAACTAGTGAATCATATAGCAAAGACTTATCATGAATAGTACTTCAAGACAGGCATCAATAAGTCTTGCATAAGAGTTAACTCATAAAGCAATAATTCATAGTAGAAGCATTGAAGCAACACAAAGGAAGATTAATTTTCAGCGGTTGCTTTCAACTTATAACATGTATATCTCATGGATATTGTCAACATAGAGTAATATAATAAGTGCAATATGCAAGTATGTAGGAATCAATGCACAGTTCACACAAGTGTTTGCTTCTTGGGGTGGAGAGAAATAGGTGAAGTGACTCAACAATAAAAGTAAAAGAATGGTCCTTCAAAGAGGAAAGCATCGATTGCTATATTTGTGCTAGAGCTTTGATTTTGAAAACAAGAAACAATTTTGTCAACGGTAGTAATAAAGCATATGTATCATGTAAATTATATCTTACAAGTTGCAAGCCTCATGCATAGTATACTAATAGTGCCCGCACCTTGTCCTAATTAGCTTGGACTACCAGGATTATCGCAATGCACATGTTTTAACCAAGTGTCACAAAGGGGTACCTCTATGCCGCCTGTACAAAGGTCTAAGGAGAAAGCTCGCATCGGATTTCTCGCTATTGATTATTCTCAACTTAGACATCCATACCGGGACAACATAGACAACAGATAATGGACTCCTCTTTTATGCATAAGCATGTAGCAACAATTAATTTTCTCATATGAGATTGAGGATATTGTCCAAAACTGAAACTTCCACCATGGATCATGGCTTTAGTTAGCGGCCCAATGTTCTTCTCTAACAATATGCATGCTCTAACCATAAGGTGGTAGATCGCTCTTACTTCAGACAAGACGAACATGCATAGCAACTCACATGAAATTCAACAAAGAGTAGTTGATGGCGTCCCCAGTGAACATGGTTATCGCACAACGAGCAACTTAATAAGAGATAAAGAGCATAAGTACATATTCAATACCACAATAGTTTTTAGGCTATTTGTCCCATGAGATATATATTGTAAAGGTGAAGAATGGAAATTTTAAAGATAGCACTCAAGCAATTTACTTTGGAATGGCGGAGAAATACCATGTAGTAGGTAGGTATGGTGGACACAAATGGCATAGTGGTTGGCTCAAGGATTTGGGATGCATGAGAAGTATTCCCCCTCGATACAAGGTTTAGGCTAGCAAGGCTATTTGAAACAAACACAAGGATGAACCGGTGCAGCAAAACTCACATAAAAGACATATTGTAAACATTATAAGACTCTACACCGTCTTCCTTGTTGTTCAAACTCAATACTATAAATTATCTAGACCTTAGAGAGACCAAGTATGCAAACCAAATTTTAGCATGCTCTATGTATTTCTTCATTAATAGGTGCAAAGTATATGATGCAAGAGTTTAAACATGAGCACAACAATTGCCAAGTATCACATTATCCAAGACATTATAGCAATTACTACATGTATCATTTTCCAATTCCAACCATATAACAATTTAACGAAGAAGAAACTTCGCCATGAATATTATGAGTAGAGCCTAAGGACATACTTGTCCATATGCTACAGCGGAGCGTGTCTCTCTCCCACACAAAGAATGCTAGTATCCACAAAAACAAAAACAAACCGACGCTCCAAGCAAAGCACATAAGATGTGATGGAATAAAAATATAGTTTCAGGGGAGGAACCTGATAATATTGTCGATGAAGAAGGGGATGCCTTGGGCATCCCCAAGCTTAGACGCTTGAGTCTTCTTGATATATGCAGGGGTGAACCACCGGGGCATCCCCAAGCTTAGAGCTTTCACTCTCCTTGATCATGTTGTATCATCTCCCTCTCTTGATCCTTGAAAACTTCCTCCACACCAAACTTAGAACAACTCATTAGAGGGTTAGTGCACAATCAATGCTAGGATCCAACACGTTGAAGGTTGATGGCGGCGAGATGTAGTGCGGCGCAACACCAGGGATTCCGGCGCCAACGTGGAACCTGCACAACACAAACCAAGTACTTTGCCCCAACGAAACAGCGAGGTTGTCAATCTCACCGGCTTGCTGTAACAAAGGATTAGATGTATAGTGTGGATGATGATTGTTTGCAGAGAACAAGAGAACAAGATTGGCAAGAGATTGTATTTCAGTATAGAGAATTGGACCGGGGTCCACAGTTCACTAGAGGTGTCTTTCCCATAAGATAAACAGCATGTTGGGTGAATAAATTACAGTTGGGCAATTGACAAATAGAGAGGGCATGACCATGCACATACATATTATGATGAGTATAGTGAGATTTAATTGGGCATTACGACAAAGTACATAGACCGCTATCCAGCATGCATCTATGCCTAAAAAGTCCACCTTCAGGTTATCATCCGAACCCCCTCCAGTATTAAGTTGCTAACAACAGACAATTGCATTAATTATTTGATACGCGTACAACACGCGTCCGTTGGGAACCCCAAGAGGAAGGTGTGATGCGTACAGCGGCAAGTTTTCCCTCAGTATGAAACCAAGGTTTATCGAACCAGTAGGAGCCAAGAAGCACGTTGAAGGTTGATGGCGGCGGGATGTAGTGCGGCGCAACACCAGAGATTCCGGCGCCAACGTGGAACCTGCACAACACAACCAAAGTACTTTGCCCCAACGAAACAGTGAGGTTGTCAATCTCACCGGCTTGCTGTAACAAAGGATTAGATGTATAGTGTGGATGATGATTGTTTGCGTAAAAACAGAGAACAGTATTGCAGTAGATTGTATTTCAGTAAAGAGAATTGGACCGGGATCCACAGTTCACTAGAGGTGTCTCTCCCATAAGATAAACAGCATGTTGGGTGAACAAATTACAGTTGGGCAATTGACAAATAGAGAGGGCATGACCATGCACATACATATTATGATGAGTATTGTGAGATTTAATTGGGCATTACGACAAAGTACATAGACCGCTATCCAGCATGCATCTATGCCTAAAAAGTCCACCTTCACGTTATCATCCGAACCCCCTCCAGTATTAAGTTGCTAACAACAGACAATTGCATTAAGTATTGCGCGTAATGTAATCAGTGACTACATCCTTGAACATAGCACCAATGTTTTATCCCTAGTGGCAACAGCACATCTATAACCTTAGAGGTTCTTGTCACCCCTCCAGATTCACGGAGACATGAACCCACTATCGAGCATAAATACTCCCTCTTGGAGTTACTAGCATCAACTTGGCCAGAGCATCTACTAATAACGGAGAGCATGCAAGATCATAAACAACACATAGACATAACTTTGATAATCAACATAACAAGTATTCTCTATTCATCGGATCCCAACAAACGCAACATATAGAATTACAGATAGATGATCTTGATCATGTTAGGCAGCTCACAAGATCCGACAATGAAGCACAATGGGGAGAAGACAACCATCTAGCTACTGCTATGGACCCATAGTCCAGGGGTAGACTACTCACACATCACTCCGGAGGCGACCATGGCGGCGTAGAGTCCTCCGGGAGATGAATCCCCTCTCCGGCAGGGTGCCGGAGGCGATCTCCTGAATCCCCCGAGATGGGATTGGCGGCGGCGGCGTCTCAGTAAGGTTTTCCGTATCGTGGCTCTCGGTACTGGGGGTTTTGCGACGGAGGCTTTAAGTAGGCGGAAGGGCAAGTCAGGAGGGGGCACGAGGGCCCCACACCATAGGTCGGCGCGGCCAAGGCCTGGGCCGCGCCGCCCTAGGGTTTGGGCACCTCGTGGCCCCACTTCGTCTCCTCTTCGGTCTTCTGGAAGCTTCGTGGCAAAATAGGACCCTAGGCATTGATTTCGTCCAATTCCGAGAATATTTCGTTACTAGGATTTCTGAAACCAAAAACAGCAGAAAACAGCAACTGGCACTTCGGCATCTTGTTAATAGGTTAGTTCCAGAAAATGCACGAATATGACATAAAGTGTGCATAAAACATGTAGATAACATCAATAATGTGGCATGGAACATAAGAAATTATCGATACGTTGGAGACGTATCAGCATCCCCAAGCTTAGTTCTGCTCGTCCCGAGCAGGTAAAACGATAACAAAGATAATTTCTGGAGTGACATGCCATCATAACCTTGATCATACTATTTGTAAAGCATATGTAGTGAATGCAGCGATCAAAACAATGTATATGACATGAGTAAACAAGTGAATCATATAGCAAAGACTTTTCATGAATAGTACTTCAAGACAAGCATCAATAAGTCTTGCATAAGAGTTAACTCATAAAGCAATAATTCAAAGTAAAGGTATTGAAGCAACATAAAGGAAGATTAAGTTTCAGTTGTTGCTTTCAACTTGTAACATGTATATCTCATGGATATTGTCAACATAGAGTAATATAATAAGTGCAATATGCAAATATGTAGGAATCAATGCACAGTTCACACAAGTGTTTGCTTCTTGAGGTGGAGAGAAATAGGTGAACTGACTAAATAATGAAAGTAAAAGAATGGTCCTCCATAGAGGAAAAGCATCGATTGCTATATTTGTGCTAGAGCTTTGATTTTGAAAACATGAAACAATTTTGTCAACGGTAGTAATAAAGCATATGTATCATGTAAATTATATCTTACAAGTTGCAAGCCTCATGCATAGTATACTAATAGTGCCCGCACCTTGTCCTAATTAGCTTGGACTACCGGATCATCGCAATACACATGTTTTAACCAAGTGTCACAAAGGGGTACCTCTATGCCGCCTGTACAAAGGTCTAAGGAGAAAGCTCGCATTGGATTTCTCGCTATTGATTATTCTCAACTTAGACATCCATACCGGGACAACATAGACAACAGATAATGGACTCCTCTTTTATGCATAAGCATGTAACAACAATTAATAATTTTCTCATATGAGATTGAGGATACATGTCCAAAACTGAAACTTCCACCATGAATCATGGCTTTAGTTAGCGGCCCAATGTTCTTCTCTAACAATATGCATGCTTAACCATAAGGTGGTAGATCTCTCTTACTTCAGACAAGACGAACATGCATAGCAACTCACATGATATTCAACAAAGAATAGTTGATGGCGTCCCCAGAAACATGGTTATCGCACAACAAGCAACTTAATAAGAGATAAAATGCATAAGTACATATTCAATACCACAATAGTTTTTAAGCTATTTTTCCCATGAGCTATATATTGCAAAGGTGAATGATGGAATTTTAAAGGTAGCACTCAAGCAATTTACTTTGGAATGGCGGAGAAATACCATGTAGTAGGTAGGTATGGTGGACACAAATGGCATAGTGGTTGGCTCAAGTATTTTGGATGCATGAGAAGTATTCCCTCTCGATACAAGGTTTAGGCTAGCAAGGCTATTTGAAACAAACACAAGGATGAACCGGTGCAGCAAAACTCACATAAAGGACACATTGTAAACATCATAAGACTCTACACCGTCTTCCTTGTTGTTCAAACTCAATACTAGAAATTATCTAGACCTTAGAGAGACCAAATATGCAAACCAAATTTTAGCATGCTCTATGTATTTCTTCATTAATGGATGCAAAGCATATGATGCAAGAGCTTAAACATGAGCACAACAATTGCCAAGTATCACATTACCCAAGACATTATAGCAATTAACTACATGTATCATTTTCCAATTCCAACCATATAACAATTTAACGAAGAAGAAACTTCGCCATGAATACTATGAGTAGAAACTAAGGACATACTTGTCCATATGCTACAGCGGAGCGTGTCTCTCTCCCATAAAGTGAATGCTAGGATCCATTTTATTCAAACAAAACAAAAACAAAAACAAACCGACGCTCCAAGCAAAGCACATAAGATGTGACGGAATAAAAATATAGTTTCAGGGGAGGAACCTGATAATGTTGTCGATGAAGAAGGGGATGCCTTGGGCATCCCCAAGCTTAGACGCTTGAGTCTTCTTAGAATATGCAGGGGTGAACCACCGGGGTATCCCCAAGCTTAGAGCTTTCACTCTCCTTGATCATGTTGCATCATACTCCTCTCTTGATCCTTGAAAACTTCCTCCACACCAAACTCGAAACAACTCATTAGAGGGTTAGTGCACAATAAAAATTAACATGTTCAGAGGTGACACAATCATTCTTAACACTTCTGGACATTGCATAAAGCTACTGGACATTAATGGATCAAAGAAATTCATCCAACATAGCAAAAGAGGCAATGCGAAATAAAAGGCAGAATCTGTCAAAACAGAACAGTTCGTATTGACGAATTTTAAAATGGCACCAGATTTGCTCAAATGAAAATGCCCAAATTGAATGAAAGTTGCGTACATATCTGAGGATCACGCACGTAAATTGGCATATTTTTCTGAGCTACCTACAGAGAGGCAGGTCGGAATTCGTGACAGCAAAGAAATCTGAAACTGTGCAGTAATCCAAATCTAGTATGAACTTTACTATCAACGACTTTACTTGGCACAATAAAACACTAAACTAAGATAAGGAGAGGTTGCTACAGTAGTAAACAACTTCCAAGACACAAAATAAAAACAAAGTACTGTAGGTAAAAACATGGGTTGTCTCCCATAAGCGCTTTTCTTTAACGTCTTTCAGCTAGGCGCAGAAAGTGTGCATCAAGTATTATCGGAGGGTGGTGCAACATCCTTACCTTGGGCTTTAGGAGTTGCCTCAACAATGCATGTTATCTTATCTATGTAAGTTTCAGAGGCTCCCTTTTCATTAGTCTTAGGCTTGCTACTCTCATCAAAGAAATTTTCAGGAACAAGCCAAGTATAGTTATTTTCTAGTGCATCATTCATAGCTAGGAGTTTACATGGTATTGGTGCTTTGATCTCCCCACCATCATTAATATTATTAGTGTACTTTATTCTATCCATATCCATCTTTTCAAGGAGACTAACAAAATTGGTATATGAACCAAGCATATTATATTTAGCAAAGACCTTTCTAGCCTCTCTTGGTATACCACCAAATTCTCTAAGAAGGGTTTCTAAAACAAAATCTTTCTTTTCCCCTTCTTCCATATCACCAAGTGTGAGAAACATGTGTTGGATTATAGGATTAAGATTAACAAATTTAGTTTCCAACATGTGAACTAAAGAAGCAGCAGCAATTTCATAAGTAGGCGCAAGATCTACCAAGTGTCTATCTTCAAAATCTTCAATGGTACTAACATGATTGAAAAATTCTTCTATATTATTTCTCCCAACTATAGACCCACGTCCTACCGGTATGTATTTTGTGGTAAAATTAAAAGGAAACATGATGAATCAAGTAAAGTAAATGCAAGTAACTATTTTTTTTTTTTTGTGTTTTTGATATAGCAAACAAGATAGCAAATAAAGTAAAACTAGCAACTAATTTTTTTGTATTTTGATTTAGTGCAGCAAACAAAGTAGTAAATAAAATAAAGCAAGACAAAAACAAAGTAAAGAGATTGGGAAGTGGAGACTCCCCTTGCAGCGTGTCTTGATCTCCCCGGCAACGGCGCCAGAAAAAGAGCTTGATACGCGTACAACACGCGTCCGTTGGGAACCCCAAGAGGAAGGTGTGATGCGTACAGCGGCAAGTTTTCCCTCAGTATGAAACCAAGGTTTATCGAACCAGTAGGAGCCAAGAAGCACGTTGAAGGTTGATGGCGGCGGGATATAGTGCGGCGCAACACCAGAGATTCCGGCGCCAACGTGGAACCTGCACAACACAACCAAAGTACTTTGCCCCAACGAAACAGTGAGGTTGTCAATCTCACCGGCTTGCTGTAACAAAGGATTAGATGTATAGTGTGGATGATGATTGTTTGCAGAAAACAGTAGAACAGTATTGCAGTAGATTGTATTTCAGTAAAGAGAATTGGACCGGGGTCCACAGTTCACTAGAGGTGTCTCTCCCATAAGATAAACAGCATGTTGGGTGAACAAATTACAGTTGGGCAATTGACAAATAGAGAGGGCATGACCATGCACATACATATTATGATGAGTATTGTGAGATTTAATTGGGCATTACGACAAAGTACATAGACCGCTATCCAAAGATGCATCTATGCCTAAAAAGTCCACCTTCAGGTTATCATCCGAACCCCCTCCAGTATTAAGTTGCTAACAACAGACAATTGCATTAAGTATTGCGCGTAATGTAATCAGTGACTACATCCTTGAACATAGCACCAATGTTTTATCCCTAGTGGCAACAACACATCCATAACCTTAGAGGTTCTTGTCACCCCTCCAGATTCACGGAGACATGAACCCACTATCGAGCATAAATACTCCCTCTTGGAGTTACTAGCATCAACTTGGCCAGAGCATCTACTAATAACGGAGAGCATGCAAGATCATAAACAACACATAGACATAACTTTGATAATCAACATAACAAGTATTCTCTATTCATCGGATCCCAACAAACGCAACATATAGAATTACAGATAGATGATCTTGATCATGTTAGGCAGCTCACAAGATCCGACAATGAAGCACAATGGGGAGAAGACAACCATCTAGCTACTGCTATGGACCCATAGTCCAGGGGTAGACTACTCACACATCACTCCGGAGGCGACCATGGCGGCGTAGAGTCCTCCAGGAGATGAATCCCCTCTCCGGCAGGGTGCCGGAGGCGATCTCCTGAATCCCCCAAGATGGGGTTGGCGGCGGCGGCGTCTCAGTAAGGTTTTCCGTATCGTGGCTCTCGGTACTGGGGGTTTCGCGACGGAGGCTTTAAGTAGGCGGAAGGGCAAGTCAGGAGGGGGCACAAGGGCCCCACACCATAGGTCGGCGCGGCCAAGGTCTCGGCCGCGCCGCCCTAGGGTTTGGGCACCTCGTGGCCCCACTTCGTCTCCTCTTCGGTCTTCTGGAAGCTTCGTGGCAAAATAGGACCCTGGGCGTTGATTTCGTCCAATTCCGAGAATATTTCGTTACTAGGATTTCTGAAACCAAAAACAAGCGTAAAACAAAGAATCGGCACTTCGGCATCTTGTTAATAGGTTAGTTCCAGAAAATGCACGAATATGACATAAAGTGTGCATAAAACATGTAGATAACATCAATAATGTGGCATGGAACATAAGAAATTATCGATACGTTGGAGACGTATCAGTATTGCGCGTAATGTAATCAGTAACTACATCCTCGAACATAGCACCAATGTTTTATCCCTAGTGGCAACAGCACATCCATAATCTTAGAGATTTCTGTCACTTCCCCAGATTCACGGAGACATGAACCCACTATCGAGCATAAATACTCCCTCTTGGAGTTACAAGAATCTACTTGGCCAGAGCATCTACTAGTAACGGAGAGCATGCAAGATCATAAACAACACATAGATATAAATTGATAATCAACATAACAAGTATTCTCTATTCATCGGATCCCAACAAACACAACATATAGAATTACAGATAGATGATCTTGATCATGTTCGGCAGCTCACAAGACCCGACAATTAAGCACAATGAGGAGAAGACAACCATCTAGCTACTGCTATGGACCCATAGTCCAGGGGTAGACTACTCACACATCACTCCGGAGGCGACCATGGCGGCGTAGAGTCCTCCGGGAGATGATTCCCCTCTCCGGCAGGGTGCCGGAGGCGATCTCCTGAATCCCCCGAGATGGGATTGGCGGCGGCGGCGTCTCTGGAAGGTTTTCCGTATCGTGGCTCTCGGTACTGGGGGTTTCGCGACGAAGGCTATTTGTAGGCGGAAGGGCAGGTCAAGGGGCGTCACGAGGGGCCCACACCATAGGTCGGCGCGGCCAGGGCTTGGGCCGCGCCGCCCTGTGGTTTGGCCACCTCGTGGCCCCACTTCGTCTCCTCTTCGGTCTTCAGGAAGCTTCGTGGCAAAATAGGACCCTGGGCGTTGATTTCGTCCAATTCCGAGAATATTTCCTTACTAGGATTTCTGAAACCAAAAACAGCAATAAAAACAAAGAATCGGCACTTCGGCATCTTGTTAATAGGTTAGTTCCAGAAAATGCACGAATATGACATAAAGTGTGCATAAAACATGTAGATATCATCAATAATGTGGCATGGAACATAAGAAATTATCGATACGTCGGAGACGTATCACGTATCACTTGCTCACTTGTAGAATTTAAATCAATATAGTATTTAAATTGCAATGGTTATTTAAATCACATGAGATGATGAATCTCATTTAAATCATTTTTCTCAAAAGTGTGAAGTTTTGATCTTGGTCAACATGGGATCATCCCTGGTTATTTGAGAAGATTAAATCTTAAGAAGAATTCAATGAGAGGAAATTATTTCTCCCAAACCAAATAGAAACCCTAATTCCAATTTTCAATGAGAGGAAATTATTTTGCTAATACTAAATAAGGAAACCCTAGCATAATTTGTGAATAAATGTTAAGTAGTTATGCTAGATCAATTGTGTGAGCCATTAAGGCTAAGTAAGACTACTTAAGTGTTGATTGGTGATTGTATCCTCGTATTCGTTTATAGACGCTGGTACCGGAGACTATCAAGAGGAAGAGGTTTTCTACCAAGAGGAAGAGAAAGAGAACTTTAATCACATCACCAATCAAGGCAAGCTATTACCAATGCAAGCTAGACTAATGCAAACTATTTTGGTTGCAAGTTTATATTCTTGCAAAGTGCAAAGCTCTACAAGAGCAAGGCACCATTACATTTTACTTTATGATCCTATCCCAAGTTTTTTACTTTACAAGCTTTACTTGATTTTATTTATCAAAGTTACTTTTTGGTTTATGATTCACTTGGTTTAGTTATAGAGTAGTACAAGATCATCACACTTAGCTTAGCAAGCTCCAAGATACTTAGCACCCCTCATAACTAGATGCTAGTGCTCAATATTAAAAGTGACTACTCTATTTGGGAACTTGTGAATTGAAATGACTTTGAAAACCTTGGAATGATGAGTCATTCTATTGAGAGATTTTGAAGGTGAATATGACTGGTGAATGACTTGGTAAATTTTACAAAACTGATGGTTGGGTTCGGATGCGATACCATTCCAATTTTACAAGTACCCCCACAATACCTGAATCTGGGTAAGGCTTAGCTGGAAACTTATGTATTTTAGTATGGGTTCCCTCTGAACAAGCGTCATAGGGGTTATGCCGAGGCTGCCTCCGTTACTGGTGAAGTGATGTGAAATGACGTGAAATGAGGTGAATGTCCGGCCCAAGCCCTGTGCAGTTCCCAGGAGGACCGTGTGTCTTCACTGGGAGGCCAAGCTCATGGGGAGAGGTGCCTATACTAGAGTATGTAAATGAAAGGTTAGGATTGGTAGTTCGCGTACTGCGTACGATAAATCAGGGCCAGTTACCCCTGACGAACTATTGCAATTATTGTGGCACAAGTGTACAACCTCTGCAGAGTTTAACCTATTCGAATAGCCGCGTCCTCGGTTATGGACAGTTGGAAAGGCCATACTGTTCCGTCATCAGAATTTTTCTAAAAATGTGAATGGTGACTTGTGATTTGAATTGAAAGGTGACTTTGACTTTGAATCACAACTGAGTTGTGGGAATGACACTAATGTTCCCACTTGAGTTAGTTAAATGAAGAGGCTTTGATTATTAAAGTGTTTATGAAATAAAACTGGCTTTATGCAAATGAAACTAGAGCTTAGAACCCCCTTACTATAGTTGATAGACTTTACCTTAGTATTAGTTTGCGAGTACTTTAAAGTACTCATGGCTTTGTCCCTGGCTATTCAAATGGCCAGACTATGAAGACGAGTACCAGAACCCGGAAGAAGGACAGCAGGACGTCTACGACAACTAGGATCACTCCTGACGTCAACAGTTGCCTGTGGAATAGATGGGCTACTACTATGCTACTTTCGCTTCCGCTATGTGTTATGTAATGGATCAATAGAACTTCTATTATTGTAATGAGACTGGATCATGTGATCCTTTATTTGTAAGACGATTATATGTTGTAATAAATGATGTGTTGTGATATCAATCTATTATGTCTCGCAAAAACAATATTCCTGGGATTGCGAGGAATGGCATAATAGGCATCTGGACTTAAAAATCCGGGTGTTGACAATGATGTTGATCTGGGAGATGGTGCATGATGGTATTGATGATGGATATGGTAAATAAGATGTTGATGGTGATACTCTGCATACGCCAAGGAGTTGGTGATGATGATGGCCTTGATTTCCCCTCGGCAGCGGCCACAAAGCAGCAAAATTTGCCCTCTCCCGAGGAAGAAGAGAACTTTCACCTCCACCTCCACCGCCACCTTAATTGGAAAAATCCTTAAAAATGATGACGTGTCTTTTTTCCCGAGATGGAGGACGACCTCGTAAACACGAGACCATGAGGAAGTGCACACATGGAAATAGGCCACGAGATGGGACCCAATTTGGCCCTTGTGGCTCTCTTTTGTCCCTCCACTGCTCCATGCCTTGTTACTGGCAAAAAACGGCCATTGTGTTTTTTCAAATAGAAAAATAAAAGTTGTGCCTCCTATAATTAAATACCAAAACACCGAGACTTTGTAAGAAAGTCTCGTAATCATGTAAAATTTGATAAATAACTTCATAATTGTGCATATATATCAGAAAAACATAGATCATATGGCACATAAAATGATGATGCAAAGCACATGTATCAGGCGTTGGAAAAGGGTTTTACGGCGTCGCACGGCTCGGTTTTACGGTTTCCATCCGAGGGATCTATTCGGCGGGTGCGACATAGTAAACATGTTTTTCACCATTTTCATCAAACATTCTAATAAAAATGCAATCTAATCAATATTTTTACATCCAGTTGTTGCGATCGTCAAAGTGACCCAAAACATGGGTAGTGTTTCAAGTGATTCAAAAATTGCATGGTCGTTGCAGGAATCAACACCATTGTCGCCAAGCTCACCAGAAGCACGACCAACACGACCACCATCACCGGAAGAAGTACCACCTATAAGGGTATATTGCCCCTATGTGTGGTTTTGGTAATTAATGTGACAACCCCTATGGACTAATGTTTTTATTGAGTTTATATGTAGGAATATTCCATAGGTACTACTTGTATTTCATGTGTTGGATTCAAGTATGGATGCCATGAAGATAAAAATATACCTTGTGTATTGGTATCAAGATCATCGATTTGAAGATATATATGTGATATGATCAAGAAGAAGAACTGAAGATAGAGTTCTTATGTGGAACTCAATATTAGCCATGCTCGAGCTTATGTGATAAGCAACGAATGATCAAGATCTTGAGTGCTTGATTCCAAGTGAAGAATTCTTTATACACCTCAAGATAGTATGATAGAGCATGAGAAGATACAAGGTTGACCAATACAAAGAGTGAAGAATAGATTCAAGTTTGGTCAACACATGAAGCATGAAGAATGTGCCACGTGAAGTCAGGTGGTATGGTAAGCCTTGTCAATTATGCTTCATGAACTAACCCATCATATATGTGCTCTTGTGTTGTCTATGTGGCTTAGGTATCTTTCCATGGGCATGCATCAAAAGTGAGATCTCATATAGCCCATGAGAAGATGACGACAAGTGGTGATCGTCATCAAGGTTGAGTTGGGCAAGTTCAAGTTGAGCATCTCGAGAGGATCATATGCTTGAAGCTTGCCGTCCATTTGGTTCTAATGGACATGTGAAGATGTGCATCAATGGATCTTTCTCATCATAGTCTATGGGGGGCATTTGTGAGTCTTCACGAAGTAACGATGATCAAGTGAGGCATTCCGGCTTGAGTGGAGCTTGAAGAGTTATCATCAAGATCAAGCGGGATGCGCAAGGCAAAGGTATGGCCTTGATAGGTTTTTCTTTTACCGGTCTCAAGGTAGTTGATGGGAAACCGGATTATAGGATAGATAGCCGCACTATCAAGAGGGGCTTTCGGTTGGGTAACTTGATCACATCGTCTTAGGGATCTCAATCCTTTGCGTACTTTGCATATCCCTATTGCTTCTTGGTGTTTCTCTGTGAGTGGTTCTTGAGCTTGTTGCTAGCTTTACAACAAGTCCAAGTTCATCGAAAACGGAATCCGCATGCATCTTCTATTGCGTTTTCGAGTTTGGATGTCTTCACCGTTTTTTGACGGTGGGAGACTCCCTCTCTAAAAACATCTAAAAATATCTTTCCAACAAAATTGGTTTCATGTCAATCGGGGTCCGGACACAAAAGTTATCACAGTTTTTGTATAACATGTTTTTCCTGCTGGCCTGGTTTCTCCCCCGACGTGGCCAGCCGTCCCACCGGATGGCCCGGTTCAAACCGGCCCGTGGACTGGTGCCAACCAGGCCATTTACTGTATGACACAGAAGTGTCCCGGTCATGGCCCGGTCACAGGCCCGGTTTGGACCTGCCGGGTCCGGCATGTGGCTCGGTCTGACCGGCTCCTGGACCGGACGGCCCGGCCCTAGGCCCGGTTGACCGACCTCCTCGACTGTGCTGAGCTGAAACACATGCAACGGTTATATTTCTCCCTGGACTATAAATAGGCCTTCTTTCACCTTGGGCAAGTTAAGTTCTTCCACTCTCTCTCCTCCATTGTTGTCGTTGAAGAACTTGCCCTCTCTCTTGATTCCCCCCATGATTCTTGCTCATTCTTGAGGGATCTAAGAGAGGAGATCTAGATCTACAATTCCCACCAATTCATCTCTCCTCTAAGTGAGGGGAACCCTTTGGATCTAGATCTTGGAGTCATTTGTTGATTTCCTCTTTGTTCTTCCTCTCTAATCTCATCCTAGCCTTTGTTGCTTTGGTGGGATTTGAGTGTGAAGGATTTGAACACCTCTAGTGTTCTTGCTTTGCATCATTGCATAGTGTTGAGCTCTCCACCACGATTAGTTCGAGTGAGAGACCATGAGCTTGTTACTCTTGGAGGGAGACCTCCTAGTTGGCGATTGGTGCTCCGGTGATCTCTTCAAAGAAGATTGTGAAGAGGCCCGGGCTTCTCCTTCGTGGAGCTTGTGAAGTGGTTGTGGAGCTTGCCATCTCCGGAGTGGAGGAAAAGCTAACCATAAGGAAATGGCCATTATCCTTCGTGGGTTTGGCTCGAAGATTAGGGTGAGCCTTCGTGGCGTTGGGGAATCCTTCGTGGGACCTCCACTCCTCCAAACATGACGTACCTTCTTGTAAAGGAAGGGAACACGGGAATACATCCTCGTCTCCGCGTGCCTCGATTATTTCTATACCCGAGCTTTCTTTCCTTCTGATAGCCATCGTGCTTGAAGTACATATATCTTGCTATCACTTGTGCTACATATATCTTGTGCCTATCTTGCTTAGCTCTAGTTGTTGTTGTTGCACTTAGTTGAGCCTAGCATATTTAGGGGTTGTGCTTGTAAACTAAATGTTAGTTTAATTCCGCATTCTTACAAGCCAAATCCATAAGAGTTTTTAAACGCCTATTCACCCCCCTCTAGGCGACATCTCGTCCTTTCACCACCACTAGCCGGAGCACAACCACCAAGTCCAGCCGCTTGTCTTCTTTTTTCCAAGATATCCCTCCTAGACAATTCCCACCACTCTCTTGTCAATGCATCCATGGCATTGTGATCCATCAACATTGCCTTGTCCTCCTCGACAATGAGCTCCATCAAGGCCTTCCTCTCCTCGATAAGGACTCTCCTCGCCTCAAAGACAGCCTTCTAGGCCTCATCTACCAGAGTGCTTACCACCTTGTGTACTTTTCTTAGAGCTTCTTCTGGGTCATAACCATCTTTTCTTGATGCAAGGGAAGAGGAATGATTTGCATTAAGGGGGCCGGGCAGAGGAAATAAAGTGACTATCGGGTGGAGGGGAGGCAAAGCACAAAATTGCATACCTAGTACATAGGTTGTAGTACTAAAAAGTTCGGACCTAATAGGAAATATTGAATCTTAGGAGGGGGCAACTCCCTTGCCGATCCCCAACATTGCTTGCATTGTCTCCCTCATCAAAGTTTCTATTACCATACCATCAATTTTCTGTCTCAAGCTTGCGGTGTAATTGAAATTGTCAATTTTGATACACATTTTTGGAGGGGGGCAAATTAGATACCTATCCGACATTTTACCGATGGTGTTAGTAGTCGTCAGAGGCAATGCGTTGCGTGTAGAACCTCCTTCTTGTTCTTCACGTCGGGTCCCCGAGAACCTGGATGTGGAGGGAGCCAAGGCAGGTTCACCTCGTTGGACGTTGCGGCTACCCTAGCGATTGTGCTTCGTTGTGCAGCCACGATGGTTGACTTCGGCAACGCCACCGGGCCGACGTCGGCGGTAGCGACGGGTGTGGTCAATTGGGGCCGCGCGACCTACCCAACGACGGGTATAGGTGCTAGGCGTAGTCCATGGCGGTTCGGATAGATGGCGTGTCCAGGAATGGATCAGCGGTGACATCGCAGAAGCAGGAGGGGAGGGAGCTTAAATGTCCATCCCGCCAAACTCCATTCGCATATACATAGCACCGTTTGTTCGGCCTCCAAACCGTTGTATCTATAGGCGCACGCGCCGAATTTTACAACCCCTTTAAAAAATTAAAGGCCCACCCGGTTTTAAGGAGATTGTTTGGGTCTGTTTTCCTCGTTCCTACCTAAGACAAGGTTTCGTTTTACTAGAAATATGTACTTGGTATTGCAAGTGTTGATATTTTGTCTTAAAAGTGTTAAATGGCTGAAATAGTTTTAAACCCGAGGATCGGGTTATTTTTGTCACGCCACGAGAATTACTCGTACATCAGTACAAACCGGCTGACCCACCCAGCTGACCGATTGCCTCCTCCCATCCCAGCGCCGCGCAGTCAAAGTACACGCAGCGACCGGACCCAGTTCTAGCCGTTGGGAGACCGCCCGCTGCCGCTGGTTTTCACCGCACGGCAAACGTACGTTGGCGTAAATTCTCCTCCGAGACCCTCTTCTCGCTTTCAAACGCGCGATCGGCGCCACGTTCGGCAGCGAGCCAGAAGAGGATAAGGTGCGGTAGGCGCACAGGGACCGCGCGCGCACGTTGGTAAAATTCTCCCTGCTCCCAGGGGCGCAGCGTGCCACGTGTACGGATAACTGTGCTTCACTCGCTCCGGGAGATCCTGTGGCTGCTCTTTCGTACTCCGCCCTTGCCACGAAGTTGCATATGAAACTTTGAAACTGAAACATCAACCAAATACGAAATTTAATTCGCCTTCCGGGTACATACATATGCTCCCTCGAACAAACAAAAAAAACATATTTTGAAGTGTCGGAAATTTTTGATAATAATAAATTCTACATGTACATCTCAATAATATATGTAACTTCGTCAAGTTTCGCGCAAAAACAATATTGTTAATATCTATAATACAAAATAAATATTAGGAGTACTATAATGAAATATATTTTAATATTGTATGCACGCGATAGCGCAATCTGATATTTTACTCCATGTTTCTAAATCAAAGTTCACGAATTTTAAGTCGAATCAAAAAATACAAGTAAATTGTGTTGGTGAGGAGAGAGAGCAAGCTGCCAGAAATCAGCCCGCAAGTATGGGGGTATTACCAGCCCGATCCCGGCTGTTAGATCTGGTAAACACCATTGGAGCGCTCGATTAGTGTAGCAAAAAAAGATGAGCGCGGCATTTTTTTTTCATGTAACGTCCTTCACAAAAAAATTCCCCAAATTTGAAAAAACTTTCCATGTGTACCAAACGTTGTGGCCCTTGAAACACAACCATGTAGAAAAGCCCAACAACTTGCAACATATCTCAATTTAGTTGTAGCATAACTTCAAAAACTGCCATATTTTACGTTGTGTAGCGCAATATATTGTAGCACTTTGAGCTCATCCATGTGAACATGTAGCAAAAACCAATAATCGTATGCACCAAATTTCAATCCGGTTTTACCTAAACGTGAAAAACTATGCCACCGTTTGGTACACTTCCAATGTGTTGGAACATCGTTCGTATGCAACATCTGCATATCTAGATTTTCACTTAACTCGAACCATCAACAATGGAGGTCGGAGGCACCCGCCCTTTGTTAATTCAGGCTCGACAGCAACGATTCCGCCCCCTAGCCAGATGCCAGTGGTAGTCAATCCACACCGTCCATGGCGAGCTCCCTTGCAATTGTCGGGCAGGTGCATGAAAGTTTTGTGTAAATATACATGAAATGAAAGAGATTCGTAAGATGAATACAACTGTACCATTTATATATTTACAATCTGTATGATTTAGTATATAGTAATGGTCATAGTCGTGTATATCAGTGACCATGCGTAAAAAGTATGACTTACAGTTTGGGAAAGAGGAATTACAATTCTCGCATAGTAAATTACAAAATGGTTGTTTCAGACAAAAATCGTAAATCTACACAGATTTGAAGATATCTAAATAACATGGTTACTAATTATCGACGCAAATAATTTCATAGAAACATAATATTAGATATTGACCAATTATTCAGTGAATGAAATATATGGGCGATCGAGCATGCATCTGAAAAATAATGATCATGCGAGGCGATTAACTAACTAGAGTTGGTCAAACTTCCCACGCAAGAGATAAACAAAATGCATAGTGCAACGTTTGATTTCCTTGATTTCTTCTTGCGTGCTCCCTTGAACATTGCTCGTGACAATATGCACACACAATATTCTAGAGACATGTCAAGCTAATACTCCCGTGACTGATTGGATATGGTTCTTGTAGGTTATCGCGTCTCCATCTTTGCCCCCACACATCAACTATATATTTAACGCCAGTGTCATGCGAAACATATGCATGCAGCGGCTGCAATCAGCATGACACAGTGGTAACACAGTAGCGCTTGTCTCGTGAGAACTGAACATTAATAATACGCAAGAACAGAATAAATGTGTTATATCTCCAAACATTAAGGGGATTAATTGTTGGTGACGTTCATCCTATCTCCAAACATTAAGAGTATATTTTCACATGTGAAGCAAATCCACAATGAAGAACGATACGGCATTAACTGATTCGTAGATACACTGTGCTAACCGTATCTTCCAGGAGTATACTACATAAAAGAGTTCCAAGTAATGACTAGTAGAAAATATATACACTCAGCTAAATGACCAATAGTTGACTCACAAATAAAAATGTGTACTATCAAGATCTATTTTGGAGATAATGTAGTAGTGAAAGGACTAGAGGATGCAAGTGAAAAACCATTACAAGTATTCGAGGTAGTAGTAAGTGAATATCTGCCAATTATAGGAGCATTGCACATGCAGGATTACAAATGCGATGGATACCCGTATAGTAGTTAGTAAATACAGTATCTAGTACCAATTATACGAGCAATGGATATACAGTGTGCACAATATAAATGATTTTTATTACAATACATGATTACAAGACGTTGAGTAACGCACGGGTAGCGATCACGATGCCACATCAGGATCTTGTGCTAAAATTTTGGAGTGGCGCACGTACGATGAGGCGGAGCGGCGGCGAGAGTGGTTAAGCTCACCGGGTGGTGTCTCCACTCCACATCATCCCGTTTCCGTCCACCGGAAGTGGACTTTCCCCAATACGGCCGCCTTCCACCACCACCTCCTCTTCTTCTTCTTCCACAGTCCCACACGCTTTCCGTTCCTCCTCCCTCCGCGGGCGCCGCAAATCCTCCAAGCCCACGCCAAGAGCGCCGCCCATGGCCATGGAGCAGGCGTCGTGGCCGGACGACTTCCTCTGCCCCATCTCGCTCGAGCTCATGACGGACCCCGTCATCCTCCCCTCCGGCCACACCTTCGACCGCCGCAGCATCCAGCGCTGGCTCGACGGCGGCCACCTCACCTGCCCCGTCACCAACCTCCCCCTCCCCCCGTCCCCGCCGCTCATCCCCAACCACGCGCTGCGCCGCCTCATAGCGGCCGTCTCGCCGGCGGCCGTGTCCTCCGAGAAGCTCCGGCCGGGGGAGTGCCAGGGACCGGCGCCGACCTCGCCATCCTCCGTCCTGGGTCTACTCCGGCTCGCCAAGTCCGGCGCCGCCGGGCGGAGGGAGGTGCTGGAGTCCGGCGCGGTGTCCGCGCTCCTCCAGCACGCGGCGGCCGGCGACGAGGCGGCCGCCAAGGCGCTCGTGTACCTCAGCCTCGACGGCGACGACGCGCGCGTGGGGCTCGTGGCGGACGGCGCCGTCGACGCGCTCTGCGCCGCGGTCTCCGGCGGCGGCGCCGCCGCCGCCCACGCCGCCACGGCGCTCACCAGCCTCGCCACCGTGGGCGTCAACAAGTGCACCATCGGCGCGTACCCGTCCGCCATCCCGGCGCTGGCCAGGCTGCTCCGGCGCGGCGGCGCGCGGGAGCGCCGCGAGGCCGCCACCACGCTCTACGAGCTCTGCAAGCTGCCGGAGAACCGCCGCCGCGCGGTGCGCGCCGGCGCGGCGCCCGCGCTCGTCCAGCTCGCCGCCGCCGGCTCCGCCCGCGCCGTCGAGGTGCTCGGCCTCCTCGCCAAGAACCGCGAGGCCCGCCACGACCTGTCCAGGATCCCCGACATCGTGCCCGTGCTCTGCAGCGTCGCCGGCAGCGGCAACGCCCGCGCAATCGACCAGGCCTTGCTCGTCCTCAACTGGATTTGCTCCGAGAGCGACGAGCTGGCAATGGAAGCGGTAAAGCTCGGGGCTTTCCAGCTCTGCGAGGCTCTGGTGAACGACGACAACTGCAAGATTGCCAAGAACGCGGTGGAATTAGTCCGGACGCTCGAGAAAGCTTAGCAATGAGACATCCAAGGATCAGATTTATCAGAATTTCGATTCGGCGCCTCTTCGAATCCGTATTGGCCTTATGGTGTACAAAGGTAGAAACAGCAAAGGTGATTTTTTTTCTTCTTCTTCTCTTTTCATGTTGTAGCAGAGTCAGAAAAGAAGGGAAAAAACAATAAGCAGAATTAGTTTGTGTTCATAAAACAACATGGTTCATGAAGGGGCTGAGTCCGAGTTCCAAATCGTCTAGTCCAAAATGTCACAAGTATGATCCATCCGATCAAGTGATCATGTGCTCTCAAGTAGCTCCATTGCAAATCATCCTCTTTTTCTCTATTTTGTGTGCCATATTTTGGTATGAGGAGGATTGGATTGTGTGTATCTGCCTATCATCCCCCTTGTGATGTGACATAAGAAATCAATTGGAAATTTTCATTTCTTCAAAGTATTAAGACTCTGAATTGTTGCTTGGTGAGATTTTCACAAGGGCGTGCTACCTTTGTACTTACTTCATCGTACGTTTGCTTGTTCACATTTGACTTTGTTGCAATACTTTTTTTATCAAGTTGTTAGCTTAAACCCCATTGATTGTCCCAATTTTTCCACGTACGAACTAAAATAATCAGCATGAGCATAATGTTCTCTATATAATATATCCAATAGATATCCGACATTGAGCTCGTGGATGACTCTTTATGGCTTGCATCATCCTGAACATTCAGATTAAACGGTAGATTGTGCGGCTGTTTCATCTTGGTAAGACCTGAGATTGGCTAAATTCTGCTTTAGAGATTGTATGAAGTTGTATAACAGTAGTGAATAAACTGTCCAAGTGCTTTACTAATATGGGCGACGATTAGGCCATTGGCAGATGTTAGGACCAAGCCATGTGATTCTCTCGAGATTTACTTGTGTCACTCTAGTCCTTAAAGAAGTGTGCAACTTTGATTATAATTTTGTTGGACAAGGACATGTTGATTTTCTAGATGGTCTAACTTTCCGCTACGTCCACAAGCTGACAATTTCCACATCAAATTAAGTATGAAACCCACATTTGTCTCATTGGTTGTTGACGAAGCACATAAGTGGGTCTCGTTAAGATTCGATGCCGATGAAGTCACTGTAAGTGATTAATGGCTTACGCAAACGTTTTCTTATTTGCTTCCAACTCGCTTTACACAATGTCATAAACTTGATTCAGAATTTCCATGCATTGACTGGGCTTTCCTAGAACTCCATGCAATAGTTAAGTGGATTATTCAGTAGTAGTGATGTGGCCTTGATGCTGACAATTTGTGAGTGAGAACCTCGCAACCATAAGATAAGGGTTGACCTTGACCACAAGGTTGCCTCGGAGAGGGGTAGTTGGTATGTCCGTTTGGAAGCATGGTTTTGTTCTGAACCAACAAAAGTCTGTTGGCATCATTGCTAAAACCTGCTGCCCAGAGATCTAGCTCGAGATCTTGTTCAGTGGACAGGATTAAGCCATGCAGATTGCAGTCATCATCCACCTTGCATCTGAGCTCCTTTTGAGCGGGTCACCTCCTGCAATTGCGTGATGTTAGCTATTTTTTCCATGCTCATGCTCTCTTTTCTTAACCGATTTGGTCATGCCTCATGCGTATGTTTTTGACCGGGTTTGTCCAAGTGGTCCTGCCGAATCACACAAGGTAGGGTTACTTGCTAACTTTCGTGTAAGAACTTATCGTCAGGTATTCACACACAACCATTGAATCAGCGAAAGGTGTGAGATGTGATCTCGTCAGGAGAGCCTCTGCTTTTGTAGCAAGTTTTTGGTGTATGTATGATGGTGATGGTGATGGTGATGGCGATGCACTCACTCACCGAATGTACCTGCCCCTTTTAGGTTGCACTGCCTAATTTTTCAGATAGCACTGGGAGCTGTTTCCCGAATTTGCACTGTACTTAATTTCCTGGTTTGGGGAGTGATGCAAATCCATGTATGTCTCCTCACTGCTATGTCATTCCAAGTTTGTGCAAACATGTATGGGCACCACTGGAGTTAAAGCTCTTGTCATTAGCACCAATCTTGCAAAAGGTAAAGCTATTTTCCATGATTTTGATTGATTCTGCAAAGCTGCTGGTCATCAGACGCCTGGTGAGTGCTCCTGTAAGAATCATAACAATGGTAACAGAATCAGATGAGCTGCATCACATGAACATGTGGTCCATGTTAACTACTCCGGGCACCTATCCTAATAGAAATTATCTGTACTAATCATCAAACATCCATCTTTAATCAGATCAGAAATGGTGAATTTTCACCAGACTGTCAATGACTGTCGAAAATTGAGGTCATCTTGGCAATCTGTACAGCGAACCGGTACAGGGAAGGAAGATATACGAGAGACACAACCCATCTAGGGTTTGGTCCCTCTCGCCGGCGATGCTATCGGTTCGCTCCGCTTCTGGTGCTCTTGGAGGCATGGCAGACAACAGCCTCTCGCCGGCGGGAAGGTTTCAGTTATCCGTTTAGTTTGTTTTGAGTGTTTTCTTCGGGACATTGGGGCGGCAGCTAAATACCGAAGTTAGAATAAGGTCCTCTTACTCTATCCTCGCTCCGGTGGTGCCTCTAGCACCGGCGGAGGGCACGTGGAGTCGTGTGTTCGGTGGATCTTCAGGGATCCGGTCGTTTTTTGTGTTCGCCGGTGTGGTTTCATGTCAGTATCTTCCGATCTACGGTTGTTATCATTGGCGATGGTTGCTGGAACCTTAGCACGACAACTTCCCATTTGTCTACTACAACAAGTTGTACTACGACAAGGTTTGTCTGACTGTTGGGGGGATGACCCCCGGTATGCCAAAGGCATGCTAAACCGGATGGTTTGAGCCATCAAGATACCGGTTTAATGTTTATTCCGGAATGCGAAGTTAAACGTTTGGCTAACTAAATCTATACCGGTATCCCCAAGAGGGGTATACCGGAATGAGCTAAGAAGACACCAGGTACCGGTAAGATGTGTACTGTAGCACGTCGGCAAGACTGGTCAAAGATTCTCTCAAAGAGCTAGAGGACAAGGATGAGCTAAGCAAAGTAGCTTTAAACGAAGCCCTGACGCCAAAGAGGAAGATGACGCCGAAAGCAACCGGGGAACGTCAGCCTCCCTGATTAAAGAAGATACCGGCGTCATCTATGATTAAAGTAGCTTTGTAAAGTAGTTTATCTGTTTAAAGATGCCATTAGGGTTTCCTAGGGTTTCTTCCCCTGTAAGCCACCCTCTCCCCTATATAAGGAGAGGGGGCACACCCCATCGCGGGCAGGAAAAATGTACAATGAGATAGAGGAGGAACCTTTTATTCAGAAACCTGTAATCTGTTGAGATCTAAGAAGAGAAAGATCTAGAGCAGAGTTCTTCCTTGTGTCTTTCTTCTTCTACCTCTGGCTTAGGCCAAGTTCTTGAGGAAAGCATCCGGAAGTTCATCCAATCTAATCAAAAACCCTCCCCCGAATCCTCTAGCGCCCATTTGGCCCCAACTTAAGTCATCCTATGGGATCTGTCTGTTCACCACGACGACAGTTGGCGCCCACCGTGGGGCCTGAAGTGGCACTTGCTGGAGTTCATATTCGGGCGGGTCTCCTTGACGTCGTCGGCGAGCGGACGGTGTCTGCGCTTGTGCAGCGCATTTACTCCATGGACTTCATCAACGACAACGCAGGCTGCTTCGCCAACGGCGGCATCTTCCCCAAGAACGGCCGCATCATCGAGTTCGGCAGCCACCGCATCTACTTCGGCACCGTCCCTGTGCGCCAGCGCCTCTCGCCGGTGCTGGTGGCGCCGGATCCGCCAAGGTGGCTATGTGCTGGCCGCGCCGCCGACAGCGTGGAGGTCATGATGGCTGGCGCGGTTGGCGCTGGCAAGGAAGCTGTGGAAGAAGGTGCTGGACGTGCGGCATCGACCCGTCCGGCCAAGCCACCGTTGGAGCGCGACGCAGGCGCTGCGGGAACATCTTCCGCACCACCGGAGACACCACTTCAAGCGGCGATGAGCGTGCTGGCGACACCCATCGCGCAGAACATCGATCCGGCAGCAGCTCAGGCGGAGCTGGAGGCAACGCGCAAGAAGCTGCTTTCCGGAGGCGCGGACATCATCCGGGCGCAGCGCGAGCTGAACCTAACCCTGCGTGAGTATAATGCTGCCCATGGCTTTGCTTCAGTTAGCGCTCAGGCTGCTAGGGTGCCGGAAAACCGGCTTAAGGCTCGCAATCTAGATCAGGATTTGCGTAAGGAAGTTCTTACCGGCAAGAGTACCTCTGTATCCTTGAGCATCGTAGAGAAACCTAAGTATAGTAGCCCGGATAAAACTATAAAAGCTGCTAGGGCTGCTATGGAGCTACGTGAATCGCTTAGCGGAGATGCTTTAGCAAAGCAGCAAGATCGTTTTAGAGAACTGCTTGATGTGATTCAGGAGCAAAATGCTGAGCTTGCTAGAGAAAACAAAGCAGCTGCGGCATCAAAATCTGTGCGTTCGGCAAGAAACGCCGGAAGCAAGTCCCAGGGGCAGGCATCGTCCCCCCATCCGGACAGAAGAAGAGAAAAAGAAGGAAATGCGCGGCAGATGACCGTGTATGATCCAGTTCTTGCCGGAAAACAACAAGCCGGGCAATATGAGGCCGGAAGAAAAAATCAAAGGGCAGGTCACGGCTATGCCGGAGATGACTATGCCGGAGAAGCTTATGATGGAAACGCTTATGCCGGTAGAGATGAAACCGGGCAAAATTATCGAGCGCCCAGAGCAGCTTATGTGAATGAGATACCACCACCAAGGTACCGGCAGGCAAGAGCCACGGTACCGGTAAGATATGATGAAGAAGATTCCGGAGTGGAACGAACCAGAGCCTACCGGAACCCTTTAGGGGAACGTGTGGGGGAAAGATGCTTACCAGAACGGGATGCGAGGCACCGTCTAGACAGAGTGCACCTTTCTGAAATAATTGAAGCTGAGGGTCCACCAGGCCCGCAATGTTTTGGTCCACGCATCATGGGAGAAGAGCCACCAGTACGCAACTTCCAGTTGCCTCGAGATACAAAAACATACGATGGCACGACTAAGCCGGAAGATTGGTTGGCAGATTATGTCACAGCTTTGTACGTCGCTGGTGGCGGAGGAAACCGGCGCTGGGCCGTCCTAGTGGGACCGGCTAGAATTTGGCTTAACAATTTGCCAAGGGGAAGTATCAACGGATGGCTGGACTTTAAGGAAGCTTTTGTGAGCAACTTCAGCAGCACTTACAAAAGGCCAAATAGGCCGCAGCAACTCGCTCTATGCTTGCAGCGTCCTAATGAAACAGATCGGGATTACCTGACCCGGTGGAACTCAACAAGAAATACGTGCGAAGGTGTGATAGAAGCACAAGCGATTGCGTGGTTCTGTCACGGATGCCGGAGAGGGTCACCGCTGTGGCAAAGGCTACAAAGGAACATGCCAACCACATTGGCTGAAATGATGCGGGTGGCTGACAATTATGCGTTGGGAGACCCAATGCAACCGGCAGTACAAGCCGAACCGGTACAAACAAGCCAACCACGCCAAGATCAGTACCGGGATAACCGGCACAACAAAAGAAGAGAAGATTTTTCGGATAGAAGATATGGTCCGCAGCAGGTAGCCGCGGTACAGGAACATTCCGGCCCTAGCGGGAGCCAGAGGCAAAAAACCGGATCGCAGCCATGGGCGGGTCCTAAAAAACAATGGGTTGAGAAGAAGAAATGGGGAGAGAAAAAGGATTGACAAGAACATATGAGATATACCATGGAAGCAGCAATGGAGCAACCATGCCGGTTTCATACGCCGAATCCGATGAGGCCGGCAAACCATTTGACGAAAGATTGTTCTTGGATCAAGCACTTGATGTTGAGAGGTGCGGCAAAAGATGCGCAAGCACAAGGATGTTCCACAGTACTGCCACCCTCACATGACATGTTACATCAGCATCCATTGCCACCGCCACCACCGCTTACCGGAGCCAATACCATACCGGTATAGCAGCACCAGCAAGTTCACCAGGTGGAAGAGGGTAATAATCAACTGCCACCGCCGGCACCTTTGGGCCAGAACGTTTACAAGGACCCACACCTATGCTGTGTTGTGTTCGTTACTGAGCCAACCGACAGGCAAAGCATGCATCGTCGTTCCATGGAAGTGAACGCAGTGATGCCGGCAGTTCCCAAATACATGCTGTGGTCAGATCAGGAAATCACCTGGTCGTTCAAGGATCACCCCAAGATCATGCTGAATCCGGGTGGTTATGCTCTTGTAGTGGACCCAATCATGCATGGGCCAACGACTCGAGTCAAGTTCAGCAAAGTGCTGATAGACAATGGAAGCAGCATAAATATCATGTACCGGCACACCATGCACACACTAGGGATAACAGAAAACATGCTGCAGCCAACTCACACAACATTCCACGGAATCGTTCCGGGCTTGTCCTGCGCACCGGTAGGAAAAATCCGGGTGGATGTGTCATTCGGAGGACGTGACAACTGCCGGGTTGAAAACATTCTGTTTGAAGTGGTGGACCTAGACAGTCCTTATCATGCATTGCTGGGGAGGCCGGCATTGGCGGCTTTCATGGCCTCAACTCATACGGCCTATCTCAAGATGAAGATGCCGGCACCTCGTGGACCCTTAACTGTGGTGGGAAACTACAAGATTTCGCTGGAATCTGCTTCCGCCGGATCAAACCTGGCAGAATTGCTGGTAATTGCAGAGGAAAAAAGGAGGATGCAAACTGCGGTTGCGCTGGCTCAGTCCTCACAGTTGAGCTTAGCGGCAATGAGTGGAAACTTGGGCACACCGGCATTCAAGCCGACAAAAGAAACAAAGGACATTGTGCTGGATCCGGCTTACCCTGAGCGTACCGTTCGTATCGGTGCCGGCCTAAGTGAGGCATAGGAAAGCGCGCTCGTCAGCTTCCTCCGTGAGAATCAGAATATCTTTGCCTGGTCTACTGATGACTTGGTAGGTGTTCCGAGGGAGCTGGCTGAGCACTGTTTAAATGTCCGGAAGGATGCTAAGCCGGTAAGGCAGCCCTTGCGCCGGTTTGCTGAGGATAGGAGAAAAATCATTGGAGAAGAAGTGACAAAGTTGCTGGTTGCCGGTTTCATCGTGGAAGTACTGCATACTGAGTGGCTAGCCAATCCGGTGCTGGTCGAAAAGAAGAAAGAAGAGAACCTTGAAGCAAAAGCTCCAAAGGTGTGGCGCATGTGCATCGACTACACCAACCTGAACAAAGTTTGCCCAAAAGATCCTTTCCCTCTACCGCGGATCGATCAAGTGATTGATTCCACTGCTGGGTGTGAGTTGTTGTCTTTCCTGGATGCTTATTCCGGATTCCACCAAATTCCCCTAAAAAAGGAAGATCAAATAAAAACTGCGTTCATTACCCCGCACGGGGCTTATTGCTATGTCACCATGCCTTTCGGTTTGCGCAATGCTGGTGCAACGTACCAGCGTTGTATGCAAAAATGCTTGTTTGATCAAATCGGAAAAAATGTGCAAGTCTATGTGGACGATGTCGTGATAAAAACTAAGGTGAAAGAAACCTTGATCGACGACATCCGGCAAACTTTTGACGACTTAAGAAGGTTCCGGATGAAACTCAATCCGGCAAAATGCACCTTCGGTGTCCCTGCCGGTAAACTGCTTGGTTTTCTTGTATCGAGCCGGGGCATTGAGGTGAATCCGGTAAAAATCCGGGCCATCGAAAGAATGACTATACCACAAGATCTCAAGGACGTGCAGAAGTTTACCGGAAGCTTGGCATCGCTAAGCCGGTTCATAAGCAGGTTGGGAGAAAAGGCTCTGCCACTCTATGCTCTGATGAAAAAATCCGATACTTTCGTCTGGACCCCTCAGGCAGACGCAGCGTTTAAAGAGCTAAAAACAATGCTAGCCACCGCACCATTATTGGCTTCCCCTCTGGAAAGAGAACCAATGTTGTTGTACATAGAAGCAACCAACCGGGTTGTGAGTGTTGTGGTTGTAGTGGAAAGAGAGGAGGAAGAAAAAATCGTGCAGAGGCCGGTTAAGGGTGTCAGGTGGGATCCCACTTTTGTCCCACTTGTAGTATAATTTGACTTTTTTAGTACAAATTTTGACATCAAAATTTGAACTACATAGTACAAAATGACATCCCATGGGGATCCCACCTTGACACGCTAAGGCCTGTATACTACTTGAGCAAGGTGCTCTCCCTCTCAAAACAAAATTACCCCCACTTCCAGAAAATGACCTATGGCGTGTTCATGGGCGCTACGAAGCTTAAGCATTATTTCTAGGAGCATCCCATGAAAGTGGTAAGTGAGGCACCCATTTCAGATATCATGGGTAACAAAGATGCTAGCGGCAGGATTGCAAAATGGGCAATTTAGCTGTCACCATACGTGCCGGTATACGAGAGAAGAGATGCCATAAAATCACAAGCCTTGGCCGATTTCTTGGTCGATTGGGCGGAAATGCAATATAAGCCGCCGGAACAAAAAGTAGAATATTGGAAGATGCACTTCGATGGATCCAAGCTCAAAGAAGGTCTGGGTGCCGGTGTAGTGCTCACCTCACCAAAGGGAGACCATCTCCGGTATGTTTTGCAAGTGCATTTCAGAGCATCAAACAATGTCGCTGAGTATGAGGCTTTGATCCATGGGCTTAAGGTCGCAAAAGAAATCGGTGCACACCGGATCATTTGCTACGGCGATTCAGATCTGGTGGTGCAACAATGTTCCGGAGATTGGGATGCAAAAGATGCCAACATGGCCTTATACCAGTTTCACGTGCAAAAAATTGCCGGCTTCTTCGAAGGATGTGAGTTTCACCATGTGCCGTGGGCTGAAAATGAAGCTGCGGATGCTTCGTCCAAGCTGGGCTCATCTAGGCAGGAAATTCCTCCCGGAATAGCCTTGGCTCATTTGAGGGTACCATCGATCAAGCCAAGTCCGGAGTCGGAATCAATTTTCGTACCGGAATCACATGTGGTACCAATGGATATTGATGAAGGAAACCCGGGGACTATACCGGTACACTCGAGGACTGCTCCGGTAAACCCGGGGACTGCAGAATCTATACCGGAAGAAGCAATGATGGTGGATAGTATGGAGATAGACGTGCCGGTGTTTGTGATTAGAGAAGCACCATCTTGGGTTAAACCTATTAAGGAATTCCTGATCAACGGCACCTTGCCGGTTGACGAAACTGAATCGAGAAGGATCCAGCGGAGAGCCAAAGCATACACCTTCATCAATGGCGAGGTGTACAAAAGAAGTGTTACCGGTGTCATTCAAAGATGTGTGGAACCGAAAGAGGGAAAAGAGATGCTTGTGGAGATCCACCAAGGAGAGTGTGGGCATCATGCTTCATCAAGGGCGCTGGTGGCGAAAGTGTTCTGGCATGGGTTCTACTGGCCCACTGCACTGGAAAATGCTGAAGATTTGGTAAGAAAATGCAATGGGTGCCAGAGGTACGCCAAGCAAAATCATACCCCGGCATCCGGTTTAAAAACTATACCGCTAACTTGGCCATTTGCTGTTTGGTGCCTTGACATGGTTGGCCCATTCAAAACTGGAAGGGGAAACATGACCCACATCTTGGTAATGGTGGATAAATTCACCAAGTGGCTGGAACTGAAACCTATTGCAAAGTGTGATGGGCACACAGCGGTGAAATTCCTAAAAGACGTCATCCTGCGGTACGGATACCCACATAGCATCATAACTGACAATGGCTCAAACTTTGCCCAAGGTGAGTTCAAGCGATTCTGTGAGGATAACAACATCCGGTTGGATTTGTGCTCAGTGGCACACCCGCAAGGCAATGGCCAAGTGGAAAGAACAAATGCGCTGGTGCTTTCCGGTATAAAACCAAGGCTCATTGAACCACTCGAAAAGACACCGGGCTGTTGGCTTGATGAACTGCCATCAGTATTGTGGAGCATAAGAACGAATCCGAATCGGTCTACCAGATACACTCCATTCTTTATGGTTTACAGAGCAGAAGCGGTCATACCAACCGACATTCTCCATGACTCACCAAGGGTGCAACTCTATACCGAACAAGAGGTAAAAGAGGCCCGAGAAAACGATGTGGACTTGCTAGAAGAAGCAAGAGAGTTGGCGTTGGCAAGAACAGCCATTTACCAGCGAAACCTCAGACGCTATCACAGCCGGAAGGTTAACCCGAGGGTTTTCCGGGAAGGAGATCTGGTGTTGCGCCTAGTGCAACGCACTGAAGGCCGGCATAAGCTTTCACCCCCATGGGAGGGACCTTTCATTGTGAGCAAAGCTCTCCACAATGATGCCTATTACCTAATCGATGCACAGGAATGGAAAGAAGGAAAGGCGGACAGATCCGGAGATGAGACCAAGCGTCTGTGGAACATAGCTCATAAGGCCCTTTCTACTCATGAAGTTGTGGTGTAAGAAGTTCTTTTTTGTACCTTATTTGCTATGAATAAAAGATGTCGGAACCTCGAATGAATCTCGGGGACTACCCCTACTGAAATTGCATGCAATATGTTTATTTTTTTCAGTTTACCGGTTGCTTGTTGAACATTTTTTCTTTCCGGTTTAGTAACGTGCTAAACCTACCGGAGTCTCCGACTTTGCTGCTGTCCGCAACCCGGCTTCATGGCAAGCAAGATAAACCGGTAGGAATTACGCACGTGAACTACAAAAAGAGAGAGTGGGAACGAACAATCCGGAAAGGTTTAACTAACCCCGGTTATACCGGTTTTTTGTGAAAATTTCGAGTTATTTCTAAGTTCAAGAAAGTGCTTGCTTGGCAAAAGAACTTTGTGCCTCATACGCCAAAACACCCAAAAGAGGTAGGCAGAGCCAAAGCAACAGAGCCAAGTGTGCATCGGATTGGATGCGGAAACAAATCCGGAATCTTTGCAGTGCAAGATAAAAGCAAAGCAACGAGCGAAATGCTAAGATAATATGCAAACATAACTTGATAACCTACCGGTAAAGCATACCGGCAGATAATATGGTAACACAGCCAAAAGAACGGCTAAGTTTTATCTTACATCATAAACCCCGGCATACCGGGGTAGAATTTGATAAGCATTGTTTTTGAGATAAGCAGGGGCAGGCAAATATATCACAGGAAATGTTTAGGCATCCGGAGGCTGAGGGCCAGCTGCGGGAGCTTCAGGAGGAGCGAAACCGGCCTCAGGGGCTTCCGGAGCATGCTCTGGAGGCACCTGGTCTTCTCCGGCATCTTCATCATCCTCCTCCTCGATGTCTTCTTCTTCATCAGAAAGTGCATCTTTGACATCGGAGGGAGGAGGGATAAAAGTGCTGGTAGAGGCAAACTCCGCGATCCGGTACGCTCGGTCCTGCCGCTTCGCGGTAAGGACCGGATCCATATCAGTGGGTGCGTCGCCACGAAGACTATGGAGGGCATCCAGGTCGAGCTCCTCGTACCAGGAGCAGGCAATGCGCAATGCAGCATCCGCTCCGGCACGGGCCGCCGAGCACTTCCATTCACGAATCCGGCGCCCTGCCTCCTTTAGCCGATCGGCGGTGAGCGTGACGTTGGCTGGCACAGCCTCTCCAGGCCACAGCGCTTTGAAGATTTGGATGGCGACCTCCGGAAGATCAGCAAGGTGCCGATCCACGGAGCGCATGTGCTGGACTCGGGCGGAAAGTGCAACCAGATAGTCGTACCCGTCCCAAGGCACGTCCAGGTTGGGCATTTCCCGCGCCACCCTGTCGTCCATCACCTTCTTCAGCGCGTGCGTCTGGGAGTCCGGGAAGAGCTCTACAAGAGGCAAGAACAGAGATAAGGATAAGTTACCGGAAAAGATAATCTACCGGAAGGAAAAAGGAATACAGACATGCTACCAGAAAGAAAAATCTTATAAGCGAAAAAAGGGACAAGACAAAGGCTTACTGAGAGCCAGCGCGTCGATCTGCATGACTAGCCGGTCATATTCCCTATGATCAGTGGTCATAAGATCAACCCGATGCTCCGCAGCTTTCCGCGCCTTGCTCTCCTCCTCCAGCTCTGCCCGCAGCACCGCAGTGTTGTTGGTATACTCCTCCAGCGACTCAGCAAGTTTGGCTTCAGCCGCAGCCTGGGCCTCCTCGAGCTCGCGCGCATGCCGGAGCCCAGCTTGCATGGCCTGCTCTTTCAGTTCGCGATGCGCAGTGATGAGCTGCTCCTTTTCAGCTGGAGTCTGGAAAAAAGACATGTTCGCAAAAAGATAACCGGTAGGATGTAGAGAAGCAAGTTAACCGGAGAAGAAAGAGTACTTTGGAGTGCAGCGAGCTGAGTCTTGAGGGCTTCGATGGAGGCTTCCGGGATAGCTGTTATGCAAAAAATTTATAAGTAACGAAGAGAAAAAACCAACCGGTGAAAAGAGGCCAGAGATAGAAGAGCTCACCTTGGCAGTGGCTATGGGCCTCGGCAAGATCCCGGTGCTCCCACAGAAGCTCCTCAAAGAGGTGCTTCCGGGCGTCCGCCGTGCTCTGTTCAAATAAAAATGGCTATAAGAGGATGCCGGTATTGGGAATTTTTAAGGAAGTTTCGCGCTCAGAGCTATGCTCTCAACCCGAAACTCGGGGACTGGGAAGATATACATAGTCTGGAAAGAATGAAACCGGCATGAGCTGAAAAATTGCAAAGGCTTTGGTGTAACTTACCACCACGTTGTTGGTGGCATCGTGCCACGTGTTGTCAAGCTCCTTGACCGCGCGCCGCAGCCGCATGAAGTGCTGCTCAGTACACCGGGGGCCAGCGGGGTCAGTCGCCGGAAGCCGGTCTTTCCCCAGGCCGCGCGTAGCCGCGGACACATCCGCTCGATTCCACTTCTCAGCGTACTCAAGCAAATGCCCCAGCTCGTTGCCTCCGCGCGTCAGCTCCGTGTGACATAGGCATCCCAAATGGGCCTGCCGAAGATAGTACCCGGGGTTTATTGAAGGCCCACTACCCGAAGAATAAGAAGATTCGGAAGCCCAAGATATTATTAAGGAAAGTTAGAATTGTAATAGGAAGCGTTATTTGTAATCTGGCGGGATGAGTTAGAAACCGTCCCGGACACTGTAAACTTGTACAACACGAATCCCTCGGCTCCGCCTCCTATATAAAGGGGGAGTCGAGGGACGAGGAAGGCATCGAATCATTGTTTACAAACCCTAGTTTTCATAATCGTCGAGTACTTTTCGGCTGAAACCTTCGAGATCTACTTGCCCTCTACTTCCAACTAAACCCTAGCCTACAATCCATAGGCATTGACAAGTTAATACCTTGTCAATTGGCGCCGTCTGTGGGAACTAGAGGCGTAAGGATCTGATCTCGATGGCACGTTCAAGATCTTCGACATCATCAACTGCAAGCAACGCAATGGATCGAGGTAAACAGATCGCTGCTGGTCCTGTCGATTTTGTTCCTCACCCACCCTCCCGTTTGGATGCATATGCGTATCTGGCGGAGCCTATGGAGATGACGTTCGGAAGGTTTCGCTTTCGCGTCGAGAAGGAAGGATCGTATCGTGTCGAAATTCCGATTTCGTCAGGATCATCGGCGGTCGATTCTGATTTTTCAAGCTATACATCGTCAACCGAATCAGGAGAAGAAGAAACTTCGTCGACACGCTACGTCAGCACCAGGGCAAGAGAGAAACTCACCAAGATCTTCAGCGACATGTCGTTTGAGTCATCTGCGGACTCATATATAAGCGATGGCTCCAAAGAAAGTTGTCGGCTTGCGACTTCATCGACAAGTCTGTTACAGTGGGCAAGGTCTTCATCAATCTCAACGATGGTGTCACCAAACCCAACACAGATCTGAATACAAAATATCATCAGATTTATGCCATTGAAGAGCCAAATAATGATCAAGAGGAAACATCTGAGGCTTTCGACGATCTGGGAAATCCATACGTCGATCCCTCCGATCTGCGACGAGGCCTGGGCAATAAATACGTCGGGCCACAGCCGCAACACAGAGTTCAACTCCCGCAAGCAGCATGGGACAGAGCCGCGAGAGCTATGGACGGCTCAGAACCAATGGCCACCACAGCCACGCCAGAGGAATTGCAAGCATATCAATATAGGCTCGCACGAGCTGCAAGAGAATTGGAAAAACAGACAGCTGAGTTAAACAGGAGAAAGGAGGCAGCTTCTGCATCCAGCAGGAGAAGGGCAGATCTAAGTCGACAATCTAGAACTTCGGGTGATAGCCACAGGGAGGCTCGGAACAGAGCAAGATCAAGGTTGCAACATATACCCGAAGCAGAAAGAGAGCACTTGGTCCAAAACCTCGACATGTCCTTTATGTCGATAGATACAAGAGGAAACATCATCCCTAAGACACCAGAGGCTGGGTATATGGCGACACATGCTTTTATCCTCGCATCTAAACCACCTCCAGGCGATCCAAGGGAAACACTATACAATATGGCGATAGCAGGAGTTGGAGCTATGGGGACAGCGTTTGTATCAACGCCTCCCGAAGGAGCGGCAAGGCAAAATAGTCCACGACCTGCAAGAAGAACAGCGGCAGCCCCTGAAGGACCAAGCGGAGCAAGAGACACGGCAGCACAAGCAAGGGTCGATAGAGCGCGGCAAAGCAGAAGGGAACATCGGCAATCCCCGGAGCTTAACGACGAAGATATGTGCGGCTTGCCGTGCTTCACGAGGAGAGTCCGAAAAACTCGAGTCCCTTCAGGATTCAAGTTACCCGACAATTTCAAGAAATTCGACGGCCTTCAAGATCCAGAGGATTGGCTAGTTGATTATCTTGAGACAGTAAAACTCACAGGAGGAACCAGAGCAACAGCTATGCAAAGCATCCAGGTGCATCTGAGTGGAGCCGCACGGTCTTGGATAAAGAAACTAACCCCAGGATCTATCGACAGTTGGGAAAGCTTCGAGGATGTGTTCGTCAAGAACTTCCGGTCCACATGCAAGAAACCTGCGTCATTGGAGGAGTTGAGAGCATGTCGACAAAAGCCGGACGAGCCAATGAGAAAATACATCCAAAGGTGGAACATCATCAAAAACTCGGCAGAAAATATATCTGACGAGAGAGCGATAGATGCGTTTGTCGCAGGAATCAGGCGTGGAGATTTCGTCGAGTACTTGGGAAGACCAACCCAAAGACAGTATCCGCGTTAATGGAAATAGCAAACAGATGGGCAGATGGAGAAGATGCTGTCCACAACAAACGGCACAGGTCGCCAGAGGAGGATCGTGGTCGAAATTATCAACCGAGGCGACGATTTCCTCGGCAGTACCCGAACTATGACGCTCCAGGACAAATTTCGGCAGGTTTTCGGGCAAACACAGGAGGAAACAACAGAGATGATTATCAGAGAAGCAATGAGCAGCGAGGCGATAATAGAGACGATTCTCGAAACAACAGGCAAAATAGCGGGCCTAGGTTCCCGAGGCCTTTCGTGTCTCCTGAAGAGATGATGAATGGGCCGTGTCAGATGCACTTTTTCCTCGACAGCAACGGAAAAAGACAGTCAGGACATCTGCAGAAAGATTGCCGTAATTTTCAGGCAATGTTAAGATGGGCAGAGCACGCTAACGCTCGGGCAGCACAAAGAAATCCTCGAGAACCCAGGAGCGAGATTCACTTACCACCTCCCCCCGCGATTACAGAAGACAATCGACATCAGCTCAGAATAGCGGCAGCACCTCCACCACCACCTTATGTTGATCCTAACTCCAACGGAGCGGTGTCGATGATTCAGAAGGGAAGGCCATCCAATAGAGCTCAGAAAGTAATCTCACGACAGGTGTTCATGGCAGAAAAAATGCCTCCACCAACAGTGGAGTATCTTAACTGGTCAGGGCAAGATATTGGCTTCACCATAGCAGATCATCCGCAGCAAGTTCCTCGACCAGGGCAGTCAGCACTTATTTTACCAGCAGTTATCGCGGGATTTGATGTCTCTCGAGTGTTCATAGATGGCGGCAGTAGCTTAAACCTTATGTATGCAGATACATTAAGGAAGATGAACATATCCTTAGCAAACTTGAAGCCAACAGACACAAGGTTCCACGGTATCACACCGGAGAAACCAAGTTACCCATTGGGGAAGATCAATCTCGACGTTCAGTTTGGAACCCGAGAGAATTATAGAATCGAGAGGCTGGAATTTGAAGTCGTGGATTTTCCGTCGCAATACCACGCCATGTTGGGACGACCAGCATATGCTAGATTTATGGCGGTACCACATTATACATACTTGTTGTGGAGGTTGCCTGGACCAAAGGGACCAATCACAGTCAAAGGAAGCTTCGCCTTAGCCGATAAGTGCGATAAGGATTTTCACCGGATATCAGAAACTTTCGGGATGCAAGCTGAGTATCTGGCGTCAAGGAGTATGACTGACTACGACATGCTGCCAGACGTTGGAAGGCCAAACAAAGAATCAACTTTCAACACCGAGAAAAATTCTAAAGAGGTGCAGATTCACCCGACAGACCCGAAAAAGACGACGTCCATCGCAAACGACATGGACCTCGCATAGGAAAGCGCGCTCGTCGAGTTCCTCCGTGAGAACTGGAAAATCTTCGCATGGTGTCCAGCCGACATGCCAGGAGTACCCAGGGAACTTGCCGAGCACCACCTAAACTTGGATCCATTAGCGAGACCAATCAAACAACCCTTGCGGCGTTTTTCGGAACCAAACCGCAAGGCCATGCTGTCAGAAATCGATCGATCATGCGAGAAGCTGGTTTTATCAAAGAGATATTTACGTAAGCCACATGGGTAGCAAATCCTGTGTTGGTGCCGAAGAAAAACACTAAGGTCCTTCGCATGTGCGTCGACTTTACGTGTCTCAATAAACATTGTCCAAAGGATCACTTTCCCCTCCCGAGGATCGATCAAATTATCGACTCCACGGCTGGATGTGAACGTCTTTCCTTCCTGGACGCATATTCTGGTTACAACCAGATCAGATTGAAAGAAGAAGATGAAGTAAAGACAGCATTCATAACACCTTATGGCGTGTTTTGCTACAGAACAATGCCCTTTGGTCTAAAAAACACGGGAGCAACATATCAGAGGATGATGCAGAAGTGTTTGGCGACACAGATTGGGAAAAATGTGCAAGTATACATCGACGATGTCGTCATAACGTCAAAAAAGGGGGCAACGCTAATCGAGGATCTCAAGGAAACCTTTGACAACCTCGACAAATTCTGCCTCAAGCTGAACCCGACGAAGTGTTCTTTTGGCGTTCCAGCAGGAGAACTTCTGGGGTTTCTAGTTTCAGCAAGAGGGATCGAAGCAAACCCCGATAAAATACAAGCTATCGTAACAATGAGGAAGCCAACGAAGTTGAAAGAAATACAACAGCTAACTGGGCGAGTCGCAGCTTTGAGCAGATTCGTCGCCAGACTGGGAGAAAAAGCGTTACCATTTTACGCTCTGATAAAGCAAGGAGATAAATTCCAGTGGAACGAAGAGGCCGACAGAGCTTTCGAGGATTTGAAGCGCACAATCTCGACACCACCAATTTTGGTGGCGCCGAAGGAAAAGGAACCTCTCCTGCTGTATATTGCAGCCACGCCCCAAGTGATTAGCACGGTGCTAGTTGTCGAAAGAGAAGAAGAAGGAAAACTCCATGGAGTGCAAAGACCAGTATATTTCATCAGTGAAGTTTTATCACCTTCCAAACAGCGGTACCCGCATTACCAGAAACTAGCATATGGAGTAATTGCAACGGCAAGGAAGTTGCGCCACTATTTTTCGGCACACCCGATAATAGTAGTCAATGAAGCACCTCTCTCAAATATACTGAACAATCCAGAAGCTACAGGGCGTGTCTCCCTTTGGGGAATAGAACTTTCCCCTCGGGACATCACGTATGAAAAAAGAAAGGCAATCAAGTCGCAAGTTCTGCCAGATTTCATTGCAGAGTGGATGGAGCTACAAAACACGGGACCCACAGACTTGTCGAGAACCTGGACCATGAATTTCGATGGGTCCAAGAGAGTAGAAGGAGCTGGCGCAGGAGTAGTACTTATATCACCTGAAGGCGACAAGTTGAAATACGTCCTTCGGATGACGTTCCCTAACGCATCCAACAATGAAGCAGAATATGAAGCCCTCATACACGGGATGAAGATGGCGAAAGCCTGCGGTGCAACTCGACTAAAAATTTTCGGTGACTCACAATTGGTGGCTCAGCAAGTTATGAACCAATGTGACGCGGTCAATGATAGCATGATGGCATACAAGGAGGTGTACAATGAGCTCGAGAAGCTGTTTGATGGATGCGAGGTAAATCACATCAGTAGATTGAGTAATGATGAAGCCGACGTGCTCGCAAACATCGGGTCGCAGTGCCTCTCAATCCCGCCAGGAGTATTTTGGGAAGAAATAGCGGAGAGATCCACGAAGCCAAAAAAGGTGCAGAAAAAAGCAAAAGAAGAGAAAACCTCGGCGACCCTCAACGAAACCACGGAGGATGAAGAGGACCACGAGCTTGTGATGATGGTACAAATTCCGTGGATGCAAGCATATATATCATACATCCTCAGGAAAGAAATACCCGACGATCCAGTTGAGGCAAGGCGAGTTATTCGACGATCCAAAGCTTTCACAGTGATCAAAGGGGAGTTATACAAGCGAAGTATTTCAGGCGTCCTGCAAAGGTGTGTCACACCCGAAGAAGGAAGAGTAATTCTGAAGGATGTACATGAAGGGATATGTGGCCACCACGCAAGTAGTCGAGCTATTGCAGCCAAAGTTTTTCGGGCAGGATTCTATTGGTTGACAGCAATTGAGGATGCCAAGGAAATAGTAAGAACTTGCGACGCGTGTCAAAGATTCGCCGCCAAACCTCACTCTCCAGCGGCGGAATTAACACCAATACCATTGTCGTGGCCCTTTGCCCAATGGGGACTTGATATGGTGGGCAAGTTGCACAAAGCTTCGCCAGGAGGATATGAGTACTTGCTGGTTGCTGTCAACAAATTCACCAGGTGGATAGAAGCAAAGCCGATAAATTCACCAGATGCAGCATCAGCAATAAAATTCGTGAAGGGCATCGTTTTTCGATTTGGAGTACCTCATAGCATCGTCACAGACAATGGCAGCAACTTTACGTCAAAGGAGTTCAAGGCGTACTGTGCAGAGGTAGGCATCAAATTGCACTTCGCGTCAGTTGCACATCCTCAAACCAATGGTCAAGTCGAGAAAGCCAATGGCATCATCTGCAATGGCATCAAGAAACGCCTATTAGGACCACTGGAAAAAGCTCGACATACCTGGCCAGAAGAACTACCAAGTGTGTTATGGAGCATCCGAACAACACCAAATACAAACACACAGAGACCCCGTTTTTCCTTGTCCATGGAGCAGAGGCAAGATCGCCAATAGAAATAGAGCACGACTCCCCTGCAGTCACGTAGTATAATGAAGAAGCTTCCAGGAAAGCATTGGAAGACGACGTCGACGCACTCGACGAAGCTCGAGACGAAGTATTATCAAGGGTAACCAAATATCAGCAGGACCTGAAAAATTACCACAGTCGACGTTTGAGACCAAGATCTTTTCAAGTCGGAGACTTAGTTTTGCGACTCAATCAAGAGCGCACTGAAAAACTCGAGTCGCCATGGCTTGGCCCCTACGTCATAACGGAAGTAATTGAAGGAGGAGCGTACAGGATAAAAGACAAGAAGACAGGGGTTCCCGAGAAAAAACCCCTGGAACGTGGCACAGCTCAGGCGGTTCTACGCTTAGAGTCAAAATATAGTCCTTCTCTGTAAAAATACAATGTACTGAAATGCCCGCGAGTTTTCAGACGCACTCTTTTCCTTTTCGGGGCACCGAGTGGGGCCGGAAAGGTTTTTAATGAGGCGGGCTCGCGGTGCTGCAATATAATAAAGATAGTGGAGATATATTTCTTATTCTTCGAACACGCTCGGGGGCTCAACGCCTTCAAGTTTCAAAATACGTACAATATAGACATATTAGACTTACCAAAATATTTCGCCTTGGTACACTAAATACCTCGCCAAATATCGGAAGCTAATAAAATTATAAATATAGTGTACGCGTCAAAAAACTTACTGCTTTGGTCCAAGAACCTCGCAACAAAAATATAGAACTTTGACACAACGACACTCGGGGGTTTCCAACCCATCAATGAAAAAACAGAGATATCTTATTATGACAGGAGGGAAAACCTACGAGATAGAAAAACAGTATAGACTCCAGCTAAAAGCTCGGGGGCTCAAGATCAAAAACACAGCTTGACAATATAGATTGTGTTTACAAATACACAAAGATGTATCAATGATAGAAATACAGCAAAGAAGAGGAAAAAGTTTTCAAGGGAAACCTAGCACATGATCTATGGTTATCCGCTCAGTAGAAGGACGAGTACTATGTTCAGCATAGCTTCCCTTCATGAAGAACTCAGAATCCATCCGAAGAAGTTCATCCATCATGTCTTCAGCAACAGGAGTCACCAAATCGTCAATCTTGCCCATATTTCTCTTTTTCTTTGCCATCTTCGCCAAACAAGTAGGAACAATTTGATCTATGGGCAATTTTGGATGACAAATTTTTATCATCATCATGGCAAATCTTGCGCCAGCAGAAAGTTGAGCTCGCACAAAGCCATGGATTCGAGGAGCATCTCGAAATTTTTCCATTAAAGCTGGAAGGGTCTCTGGCATTTTGTTCCGAGGGAACATGGTTCCATAAACTAAGAATAAAGTCTTCGTACAAAAATCAAGGAAGTCGCGGACCTGAGCTGCGCGATCTTGAAATCTGACGATTTGGCGGGTGCGCTCAGGAGTAACCCAAAAGTTAGACCCATGTTGCGCAGCCAGTCTCAGCAAAACAGTGGTTCGAGCTTCAACACGTTGGTCTTCGGCAGCAGCATCCAGAAACGAGCCTGACACATCAAACAAAAAATCAAGGAACGAATGGTGAAGAATAATATCCAATATGGTTACGAGCGAGAAACATACCTGTCATGTCCAAACTGGCATCAGTCATTAGCTGAAGCATATAATTCTCGCGAGAAGAAGCTTCAGCAGCTTCAAGAATAAAGCAGCATCCTTCGCAGCGATGGCTTCTTTTGCCTGTTGAAGAGCAATTTCCTCTCTCTCGGACGCTTGTCGATTTTTCCATCATCGCAAGAGTTTGTTTCTTCATGGATTGAAGTTGTTGTCGAAGTTCTTGCAAATCTTCCGACAAATGTTTGCTTGAAGAACCTTCGAGAGGGTTATCATCGATTCGCATTTTCTTCGAGAAGGAAGAAGCAGGTGAAGCATCGGCAGAGCAAGGATTGGTCGAATAGTTGTCAAATATTAACTGGAAAAGAAAGCGCCAGGATCAATGATAGTGCCAGAGGGAATTTCATTAATTTCTAGACAAATTTACATAGACATTACAAAAGAAGTTTCTCCAAAAGGACTACCAGGATAATGGTCGCCACAGCTAAATTGGCGACAAGGGCAAAAGAGACAAAGAAAGCAAAAAACAAAGAGGCATGCAACTAGACCTCCGGCCTTGATGAGCTAGGAGTTGAAGCTGGTTTGATCCCGAGATAGGCCAGGATTTTCTTCGTGTTAGGCTTGGCTGCCTTAATCAACGACCTCCATCTTGACTGCTCTATCTGATCGGTGTTGCCAACCTTCATCCAATCAACAGTTTGTTGGCTGTCAGCGACCAAGGCAACAAGATTCTCGACAAGCAATCTTCATGTTCTCCTGGCGCATCTTCAGTCCAAGGTCCTCTGATGAATTGAAGCTCTGGGCAAGGGCAAGGAAAGTCTTGGGCTCCTCTTTCTTCGGGAAGAAGTAGGGGAACAGCGTCGACAGTCCCGCGTCAGCATTCGCCACGCCTTCACGAATTTCGGATCCATGAAGCTCCAGATAAGAAAGTGTGTCTAGGAGAGGATCATTGTCGGGATTCTCTAGCTCAAACTCTTGGTTTGTTTGACCTGCAAAAGGGAATCAATGCCGGTCAAAAGCAAGGAAAAAGCAGGTCCCATAAAAAATAGAAGAGATCGATAACATTACCCTGAATGCGTCGATTTTGCGATTTCAGGCGCTTGAGGATCCCCTGCTCACGAGTGGCCTGTGCGGCTTTGTGCTCGTTTAAAGCAGTTTCAGCATCTTCAAGTTTCTTCTGCAGTTCCTCGACACTAGTAGCTTTTGCTTTGGCTTCATCAGCCTCTGCTTTGGCTTCGCTAGCAACAAGTTCGGCTTTCTTGCGGGCCGCTTCACTTTGCTCCAGTTTTTGAGCAAGTGCGTCGGCACGTTTGTTGGCCTCTGCAAGTTTCTCTGTCGAAATAAAAAAGAAAGGTCAAAAATTGCGACAAACGACAGGAGCAAGAAGTCGGAAACAACAACAGCAAAAAAAGTTATTACCTTCTGCTTATAACTGGCATACTCACGGTACCCAATGAATTGGGATCCGATGCGGATAAGATCTTTGATCATGGGCTGTCAAAAAAGAACAAAGAAAGAGAAACGATCGTATGAAAAAAAAAAGATTGAAGGCATGAAAAAGCAAAATAGAGGAACTATAGATATTGGCAAGAAAATTCAAAAACTTACATCATCCAAGAGCAGAGTAGAAGAGCTACCCAATTGAGGGGTAGGCTCAATGATCGTTTCAATCCTCGTCCTTTTTGGTGAAGGAGCAAGGGGACTTGATTGCGGAGTAGTGGTGATGACGTTTCGTTGAGGAGGCGAAGATTCTTCTCCTTCAACTAGCGTATCCGAGGCAAGTAAAGTATGTGACGTGCTCGTCCGAGGAGCCACGTCAACAGTTGGTATTTCTTCCTCATCATCGCTGTGATTAAAAATCGACAGCATAAAAAGCAAGACAAAACAAACATTTCGAGTACAGAAATAAGGAGAAATAAAAATAACTTACGAGCTGACGAGGGATTCAAGATAAGGATCGTAAGCCGCCTTCTGATGAGAAGGATCAACTTCTTCGGCTTTGGAAGTGCCGGAATCTTCGACATCATTCCTCTTCCTTTTGCCTTTCGGGGAGACAGCGGGAGGAGGAGATTGTGCCGACGCAGTACCTTCGGAAAAACCCGCAGATTTTCGAGAATCCACGGGTTCATTCACAAAAGATGGAGCTTCCTGATTGTCATCAGTGACAATGGTCCTTTCTTCGACTTCTCCACCTTCAGGGAGAGGAGGAAGCGAGACAAGGTCTGGATGATTCTGTGCAAAATAAAACAGGGAGCGAATGAGAAATAAAGTTACAAAAAAAGATAGCAAAGCAACAACAAGACAATAGACAAAGATTACCTCGGGAAGTGGATTGGCGGCGCTGAATGGCGTCACTCGACAAGAAGAAGGGACAGCATCTTTTTTGCTGAGAGATGAAATTTTTCGGACAAGTCTTTCTAAATCCTTGACCTCCAAATTCACCGACAGCCGATCTACGTCCTTGTCGCCGGCATATTTCCAGAGAGGATGCTTGCGAGCCTGAAGCGGCTGCACCCTAGTCCTAAGAAAGTATGCAGTGATTTGGATACCCGATAACTCCTTGCCGCGAGTATTTTGTAACTCGTGGATACGAGCCATCAAGGTTTCTGTCGACGCCCTTTCTTCTTCGGTGGCCTCCGCGTCCCATGAGCGGCGGCGAAAGATTTTTTCGGCGCCATCAAAAGGAGGGATGTTGTCCTCCGCACATCCATGGTTCTCCTCCTGAATATACAACCACTTCTTGCGCCATCCTTGAACTGAGTCAGGAAGCTTGACGTCGAAGTAGTCGACAGTGGGCCGAACAGAAATTACAACGCCGCCTATATTATAGGCGACATTGGGCGAGCCATTACGGCGGCAGAAGAAAATGCGCTTCCATAGCGCCCAGTTAGGCTGGACGCCAAGGAAGGCCTCGCACAAAGTGATGAAAATGGAGATGTGGAGGATTGAATTCGGCGTGAGGTGGTGGAGTTGCAAACCATAGACAAAGAGCAGTCCGCGAAGAAAAGGATGAATAGGGGCGGAAAGACCGCGGATGAGGTGGTCGACAAAACTTACCCGGTACCCCATTGGAGGGGTTGGGTAGCTCTCCTCACTAGGGAAGCACAATGCCTTGGGTTTCTTGCTGATCCCCAGCTTCTTCAGCATATTGACGTCTTGAGTGGAAATTTTGGACCTTTCCCACTCCGCCGTTCCAAGATCCACGGCGGCCATGGAGGATTCCGGCGTGCTGTGCCTTGTTAATCGACGCGGTGGCATCAACAATGGCGCAGGGTTTGCAGCTTGGAAGCGAGGAGCTTAGGAGATTGTGGATCGCAGGAGGAAATTTGCAGATGAGAAAAGGGGGGACGGCGCGAGCGGAAGTGCTCAAGGAGGAAGATGATGATCTTATATAAGGGTGCGGCGAAACGACGAACCGTTGGATAAGGAATATGTGTGATAGATGATAACCACGTGGCAACAAGGGTAAAAACGTAACTTAACACTGGGGAAGTTACGGTGCGTGTGCCCGAAAAAGTGGAGGACGTGTGTCCCCCACTTGCACGACGTGTCAAGAAAGTGGATCAATTGGGCCCGCATGGCAGCGAGAATAGACTTGTCGAAAAATTCTGACTAGCGATCGTGGCTATCGTCAGCATTAACGTCATCTTGGCAGAAGGAAAAATTCGACTACACAACTTCATAAAAGGCGACATGGGAAAATAATGCTGAGCCTTTGATCAAATACAAGTTTTTGACCAAATGCTCGGGGGCTACTTTGGAAAAAAGGAAAAAAGATCTAGAAAGACAAAATAGAAATGGCGTGAGCCTATGACCAAATACAAATATTTGTTCATAGCCTCGGGGGCTACTCCCATCGGGAGCGCTGTTCGCACACCCTAGGAAATATAAAACTTCGGGAGATAAAAAGAGAATATAGCGGCATGAGGCGTGGAGCCTACAACCAAGAACAAGTCTTTGGCTGTAGCCTCGGGGGCTACTCCCATCGGGAACGCTGCTCGCGTGCCCGATGAAATTATAAAGAAGAAAGAAAAGAAAGAGAAAAAGAAAGATAGAAGAGCAAAAGAGTATATTTCGAGTTAAAATTAACTCTACATATACTCCCATCGGGAGAACAGTATAAGTCATCTTTGACTCGATAAAATGTGCCATTCCAACAGCCGAAAAAGCACTCGACAATATATTCTCAGAACGCCAAAGTTGCGATCAATTTCTGAATGCCGCAAATTTGCGAAGGTAAGACCCCAGATCCGTTCTGCTGGGCGTGGCATCGCCGAAGACTGCGCTCTGCTACTTTTATCCGTATCAACAGATACGAAGAAAAATCCTAACGGACGCGTTAGGTACCCGATAAATTTTACTGGGACTCGACAGAATGGTAAGACCTTAAGCGGCACCTGTCGAAGTTTACACCGGTATCCCGAGGTCATGTCCAGGGACGTGATCTTGAAGTAGGTTTTTGCGGATTGCCACTAGAGCAGTTAACTAGTACCTGATCCATCAGATGAACTAGCCCCAATTACCATTATCCCTGTACAATATAGATGTTTATGAGGAAAAATATAGAAAAGTCAAAGCTGTCGAATAAAAATAAACAGTGGATATTTTCCTTGACCCTACGATTCAAGCAAAATCTCGGGGGCTACTGACATAGGCATCCCAAATGGGCCTGCCGAAGATAGTACCCGGGGTTTACTGAAGGCCCACTACCCGAAGAATAAGAAGATTCGGAAGCCCAAGATATTATTAAGGAAAGTTAGAATTGTAATAGGAAGCGTTATTTGTAATCTGGCGGGATGAGTTAGAAACCGTCCCGGACTCTGTAAACTTGTACAACACGAATCCCTCGGCTCCGCCTCCTATATAAAGGGGGAGTCGAGGGACGAGGAAGGCATCGAATCATTGTTTACAAACCCTAGTTTTCATAATCGTCGAGTACTTTTCGGCTGAAACCTTCGAGATCTACTTGCCCTCTACTTCCAACTAAACCCTAGCCTACAATCCATAGGCATTGACAAGTTAATACCTTGTCACCGTGAGCTGGCCCAGCTGACCGGAAGCCGCATCTCCGGCCACGACAGCGGCGCGGCCGGCGTGCAGCACCAAGGACTGCGGGTCGGAGGTAGGAGTGTCGGAAGCCGTGGCCTTCACCTTGGAAGGTTCCGGCTTGAGGGGCTTGGTGCCTTCTGGCGGCGGCGTCGGCTTGGCAGCAGCGGGTCCTTGGCTTGGAGGCGGCATGAGCTCAGCCGCGGTGGGTCCTTTGCTTGGCGGCGGCGTTGGAGTGGCCCCAGTTGGCTCGACGGAGGGAGCTTCTGGAGGAGGCGCGGGCGTAGTCTCGGGCGGCGAGCGGGCGTCGGGTGCATCCTGGCCCGGAGCTGAGCCTGCCAGCGCGGAAGAGTCCGGCACAGACTTGGAGGGGGAAGAATCTGTAGTCTTCTTCTTCTTTCTTTTCGGGATGGGAGGAACCTAAGGTTCCGCCCTCCCGGCAGCTTCAGAATCGGCGCCGATGTTGTTGGCGCCGGTGTCTTGTGTTTCTGGAGGGGAGACGTGGTCCTCCTCCGCGCGGTGATCTGGAGGTGTTGGGGCCGCGCGCCCCGCACTTGAAGTGCCTCCCAGAGGGGAGGCAGAAGGGTTGCCGGTACCAGATGGTACCGGGCTTGAGTGAGGAGGAGGTGAGGTCCTTGCGGTTCCCTCGGAGCTCTCCGGCCTCATGCCGCTGGCGCTCTTGGAGAGCTTGAGCGCAGGGCTGAACAAGAAAAAGAGAAAGGATCAGAAAGAGCAACCAGAAGGATAAGTTTGCAAAACGAGGCAAACAGAGAAACAAGAACTTACCCGGAAGAAACCGGCATCTGCCGCTTCTTGTAGACCGTCTTCCCGCCGACAACTTCTTGCCGGGTGACATAGGCATCCCAAATGGGCCTGCCGAAGATAGTACCCGGGGTTTACTGAAGGCCCACTACCCGAAGAATAAGAAGATTCGGAAGCCCAAGATATTATTAAGGAAAGTTAGAATTGTAATAGGAAGCGTTATTTGTAATCTGGCGGGATGAGTTAAAAACCGTCCCGGACTCTGTAAACTTGTACAACACGAATCCCTCGGCTCCGCCTCCTATATAAAGGGGGAGTCGAGGGACGAGGAAGGCATCGAATCATTGTTTACAAACCCTAGTTTTCATAATCGTCGAGTACTTTTCGGCTGAAACCTTCGAGATCTACTTGCCCTCTACTTCCAACTAAACCCTAGCCTACAATCCATAGGCATTGACAAGTTAATACCTTGTCAATTGGCGCCGTCTGTGGGAACTAGAGGCGTAAGGATCTGATCTCGATGGCACGTTCAAGATCTTCGACATCATCAACTGCAAGCAACGCAATGGATCGAGGTAAACAGATCGCTGCTGGTCCTGTCGATTTTGTTCCTCACCCACCCTCCCGTTTGGATGCATATGCGTATCTGGCGGAGCCTATGGAGATGACGTTTGGAAGGTTTCGCTTTCGCGTCGAGAAGGAAGGATCGTATCGTGTCGAAATTCCGATTTCGTCGGGATCATCGGCGGTCGATTCTGATTTTTCAAGCTATACATCGTCAACCGAATCAGGAGAAGAAGAAACTTTGTCGACACGCTACGTTAGCACCAGGGCAAGAGAGAAACTCACCAAGATCTTCAGCGACATGTCGTTTGAGTCATCTGCGGACTCATATATAAGCGATGGCTCCAGCAGTGTCGACAGTTGCGACTTCATCGACAAGTCTGTTACAGTGGGCAAGGTCTTCATCAATCTCAACGATGGTGTCACCAAACCCAACATAGATCTGAATACAAAATATCATCAGATTTATGCCATTGAAGAGCCAAATAGTGATCAAGAGGAAACATCTGAGGCTTTCGACGATCTGGGAAATCCATACGTCGATCCCTCCGATCTGCGACGAGGCCTGGGCAATAAATACGTCGGGCCACAGCCGCGACACAGAGTTCAACTCCCGCAAGCAGCATGGGACAGAGCCGCGAGAGCTATGGACGGCTCAGAACCAATGGCCACCACAGCCACGCCAGAGGAATTGCAAGCATATCAATATAGGCTCGCACGAGCTGCAAGAGAATTGGAAAAACAGACAGCTGAGTTAAACAGGAGAAAGGAGGCAGCTTCTGCATCCAGCAGGAGAAGGGCAGATCTAAGTCGACAATCTAGAACTTCGGGTGATAGCCACAGGGAGGCTCGGAACAGAGCAAGATCAAGGTTGCAACATATACCCGAAGCAGAAAGAGAGCACTTGGTCCAAAACCTCGACATGTCCTTTATGTCGATAGATACAAGAGGAAACATCATCCCTAAGACACCAGAGGCTGGGTATATGGCGACACATGCTTTTATCCTCGCATCTAAACCACCTCCAGGCGATCCAAGGGAAACACTATACAATATGGCGATAGCAGGAGTTGGAGCTATGGGGACAGCATTTGTATCAACGCCTCCCGAAGGAGCGGCAAGGCAAAATAGTCCACGACCTGCAGCAGCAACAGCGGCAGCCCCTGAAGGACCAAGCGGAGCAAGAGACACGGCAGCACAAGCAAGGGTCGATAGAGCGCGGCAAAGCAGAAGGGAACATCGGCAATCCCCGGAGCTTAACGACGAAGATATGTGCGGCTTGCCGTGCTTCACGAGGAGAGTCCGAAAAACTCGAGTCCCTTCAGGATTCAAGTTACCCGACAATTTCAAGAAATTCGACGGCCTTCAAGATCCAGAGGATTGGCTAGTTGATTATCTCGAGACAGTAAAACTCACAGGAGGAACCAGAGCAACAGCTATGCAAAGCATCCAGGTGCATCTGAGTGGAGCCGCACGGTCTTGGATAAAGAAACTAACCCCAGGATCTATCGACAGCTGGGAAAGCTTCGAGGATGTGTTCGTCAAGAACTTCCGGTCCACATGCAAGAAACCTGCGTCATTGGAGGAGTTGAGAGCATGTCGACAAAAGCCGGACGAGCCAATGAGAAAATACATCCAAAGGTGGAACATCATCAAAAACTCGGCAGAAAATATATCTGACGAGAGAGCGATAGATGCATTTGTCGCAGGAATCAGGCGTGGAGATTTCGTCGAGGACTTGGGAAGGACCAACCCAAAGACAGTATCCGCGTTAATGGAAATAGCAAACAGATGGGCAGATGGAGAAGATGCTGTCCACAACAAACGGCACAGGTCGCCAGAGGAGGATCGTGGTCGAAATTATGAACCGAGGCGACGATTTCCTCGGCAGTACCCGAACTATGACACTCCAGGACAAATTTCAGCAGGTTTTCGGGCAAACACAGGAGGAAACAACAGAGATGATTATCAGAGAAGCAATGAGCAGCGAGGCGATAATAGAGACGATTCTTGAAACAACAGGCAAAATAGCGGGCCTAGGTTCCCGAGGCCTTTCGTGTCTCCTGAAGAGATGATGAATGGGCCGTGTCAGATGCACTTTTTCCTCGACAAAGAACGGAAAAGACAGTCAGACATCTGCAGAAAGATTGCCGTAATTTTCAGGCAATGTTAAGATGGGCAGAGCACGCTAACGCTCGGGCAGCACAAAGAAATCCTCGAGAACCCAGGAGCGAGATTCACTTACCACCTCCCCCCGCGATTACAGAAGACAATCGACATCAGCTCAGAATAGCGGCAGCACCTCCACCACCACCTTATGTTGATCCTAACTCCAACGGAGCGGTGTCGATGATTCAGAAGGGAAGGCCATCCAATAGAGCTCAGAAAGTAATCTCACGACAGGTGTTCATGGCAGAAAAAATGCCTCCACCAACAGTGGAGTATCTTAACTGGTCAGGGCAAGATATTGGCTTCACCATAGCAGATCATCCACAGCAAGTTCCTCGACCAGGGCAGTCAGCACTTATTTTACCAGCAGTTATCGCGGGATTTGATGTCTCTCGAGTGTTCATAGATGGCGGCAGCAGCTTAAACCTTATGTATGCAGATACATTAAGGAAGATGAACATATCCTTAGCAAACTTGAAGCCAACAGACACAAGGTTCCACGGTATCACACCGGAGAAACCAAGTTACCCATTGGGGAAGATCAATCTCGACGTTCAGTTTGGAACCCGAGAGAATTATAGAATCGAGAGGCTGGAATTTGAAGTCGTGGATTTTCCGTCGCAATACCACGCCCTGTTGGGACGACCAGCATATGCTAGATTTATGGCGGTACCACATTATACATACTTGTTGTGGAGGTTGCCTGGACCAAAGGGACCAATCACAGTCAAAGGAAGCTTCGCCTTAGCCGATAAGTGCGATAAGGATTTTCACCGGATATCAGAAACTTTCGGGATGCAAGCTGAGTATCTGGCGTCAAGGAGTATGACTGACTACGACGTGCTGCCAGACGTTGGAAGGCCAAACAAAGAATCAACTTTCAACACCGAGAAAAATTCTAAAGAGGTGCAGATTCACCCGACAGACCCGAAAAAGACGACGTCCATCGCAAACGACATGGACCTCGCATAGGAAAGCGCACTCGTCGAGTTCCTCCGTGAGAACTGGAAAATCTTCGCATGGTGTCCAGCCGACATGCCAGGAGTACCCAGGGAACTTGCCGAGCACCACCTAAACTTGGATCCATTAGCGAGACCAATCAAACAACCCTTGCGGCGTTTTTCGGAAGCAAACCGCAAGGCCATGCTGTCAGAAATCGATCGACTGCGAGAAGCTGGTTTTATCAAAGAGATATTTACAGAAGCCACATGGGTAGCAAATCCTGTGTTGGTGCCGAAGAAAAACACTAAGGTCCTTCGCATGTGCGTCGACTTTACGTGTCTCAATAAACATTGTCCAAAGGATCACTTTCCCCTCCCGAGGATCGATCAAATTATCGACTCCACGGCTGGATGTGAACGTCTTTCCTTCCTGGACGCATATTCTGGTTACAACCAGATCAGATTGAAAGAAGAAGAAGAAGTAAAGACAGCATTCATAACACCTTATGGCGTGTTTTGCTACAGAACAATGCCCTTTGGTCAAAAAAACGCGGGAGCAACATATCAGAGGATGATGCAGAAGTGTTTGGCGACACAGATTGGGAAAAATGTGCAAGTATACATCGACGATATCGTCATAACGTCAAAAAAGGGGGCAACGCTAATCGAGGATCTCAAGGAAACCTTTGACAACCTCGACAAATTCTGCCTCAAGCTGAACCCGACGAAGTGTTCTTTTGGCGTTCCAGCAGGAGAACTTCTGGGGTTTCTAGTTTCAGCAAGAGGGATCGAAGCAAACCCCGATAAAATACAAGCTATCGTAACAATGAGGAAGCCAACGAAGTTGAAAGAAATACAGCAGCTAACTGGGCGAGTCGCAGCTTTGAGCAGATTCGTCGCCAGACTGGGAGAAAAAGCGTTACCATTTTACGCTCTGATAAAGCAAGGAGATAAATTCCAGTGGAACGAAGAGGCCGACAGAGCTTTCGAGGATTTGAAGCGCACAATCTCGACACCACCAATTTTGGTGGCGCCGAAGGAAAAGGAACCTCTCCTGCTGTATATTGCAGCCACGCCCCAAGTGATTAGCACGGTGCTAGTTGTCGAAAGAGAAGAAGAAGGAAAACTCCATGGAGTGCAAAGACCAGTATATTTCATCAGTGAAGTTTTATCACCTTCCAAACAGCGGTACCCGCAGTACCAGAAACTAGCATATGGAGTAATTGCAACGGCAAGGAAGTTGCGCCACTATTTTTCGGCACACCCGATAATAGTAGTCAATGAAGCACCTCTCTCAAATATACTGAACAATCCAGAAGCTACAGGGCGTGTCTCCCTTTGGGGAATAGAACTTTCCCCTCGGGACATCATGTATGAAAAAAGAAAGGCAATCAAGTCGCAAGTTCTGCCAGATTTCATTGCAGAGTGGATGGAGCTACAAAACACGGGACCCCCAGACTTGTCGAGAACCTGGACCATGAATTTTGATGGGTCCAAGAGAGTAGAAGGAGCTGGCGCAGGAGTAGTACTTATATCACCTGAAGGCGACAAGTTGAAATACGTCCTTCGGATGACGTTCCCTAACGCATCCAACAATGAAGCAGAATATGAAGCCCTCATACACGGGATGAAGATGGCGAAAGCCTGCGGTGCAACTCGACTAAAATTTTTCGGTGACTCACAATTGGTGGCTCAGCAAGTTATGAACCAATGTGACGCGGTCAATGATAGCATGATGGCATACAAGGAGGTGTACAATGAGCTCGAGAAGCTGTTTGATGGATGCGAGGTAAATCACATCAGTAGATTGAGTAATGATGAAGCCGACGTGCTCGCAAACATCGGGTCGCAGTGCCTCTCAATCCCGCCAGGAGTATTTTGGGAAGAAATAGCGGAGAGATCCACGAAGCCAAAAAAGGTGCAGAAAAAAGCAAAAGAAGAGAAAACCTCGGCGACCCTCAACGAAACCACGGAGGATGAAGAGGACCACGAGCTTGTGATGATGGTACAAATTCCGTGGATGCAAGCATATATATCATACATCCTCAGGAAAGAAATACCCGACGATCCAGTTGAGGCAAGGCGAGTTATTCGACGATCCAAAGCTTTCACAGTGATCAAAGGGGAGTTATACAAGCGAAGTATTTCATGCGTCCTGCAAAGGTGTGTCACACCCGAAGAAGGAAGAGTAATTCTGAAGGATGTACATGAAGGGATATGTGGCCACCACGCAAGTAGTCGAGCTATTGCAGCCAAAGTTTTTCGGGCAGGATTCTATTGGTTGACAGCAATTGAGGATGCCAAGGAAATAGTAAGAACTTGCGACGCGTGTCAAAGATTCGCCGCCAAACCTCACTCTCCAGCGGCGGAATTAACACCAATACCATTGTCGTGGCCCTTTGCCCAATGGGGACTTGATATGGTGGGCAAGTTGCACAAAGCTTCGCCAGGAGGATATGAGTACTTGCTGGTTGCTGTCAACAAATTCACCAGGTGGATAGAAGCAAAGCCGATAAATTCACCAGATGCAGCACCAGCAATAAAATTCATGAAGGGCATCGTTTTTCGATTTGGAGTACCTCATAGCATCGTCACAGACAATGGCAGCAACTTTACGTCAAAGGAGTTCAAGGCGTACTGTGCAGAGGTAGGCATCAAATTGCACTTCGCGTCAGTTGCACATCCTCAAACCAATGGTCAAGTCGAGAAAGCCAATGGCATCATCTGCAATGGCATCAAGAAATGCCTATTAGGACCACTGGAAAAAGCTCGACATACCTGGCCAGAAGAACTACCAAGTGTGTTATGGAGCATCCGAACAACACCAAATACAGCGACACAGGAGACCCCGTTTTTCCTTGTCCATGGAGCAGAGGCGATCGCCAATAGAAATAGAGCACGACTCCCCCGAGTCACGTAGTATAATGAAGAAGCTTCCGTGAAAGCATTGGAAGACGACGTCGACGCACTCGACGAAGCTCGAGACGAAGTATTATCAAGGGTAACCAAATATCAGCAGGACCTGAAAAATTACCACAGTCGACGTTTGAGACCAAGATCTTTTCAAGTCGGAGACTTAGTTTTGCGACTCAATCAAGAGCGCACTGAAAAACTCGAGTCGCCATGGCTTGGCCCCTACGTCATAACGGAAGTAATTGAAGGAGGAGCGTACAGGATAAAAGACAAGAAGACAGGGGTTCCCGAGAAAAACCCCTGGAACATGGCACAGCTCAGGCGGTTCTACGCTTAGAGTCAAAATATAGTCCTTCTCTGTAAAAATACAATGTACTGAAATGCCCGCGAGTTTTCAGACGCACTCTTTTCCTTTTCGGGGCACCGAGTGGGGCCGGAAAGGTTTTTAATGAGGCGGGCTCGCGGTGCTGCAATATAATAAAGATAGTGGAGATATATTTCTTATTCTTCGAACACGCTCGGGGGCTCAATGCCTTCAAGTTTCAAAATACGTACAATATAGACATATTAGACTTACCAAAATATTTCGCCTTGGTACACTAAATACCTCGCCAAATATCGGAAGCTAATAAAATTATAAATATAGTGTACGCGTCAAAAAACTTACTGCTTTGGTCCAAGAACCTCGCAACAAAAATATAGAACTTTGACACAACGACACTCGGGGGTTTCCAACCCATCAATGAAAAAACAGAGATATCTTATTATGACAGGAGGGAAAACCTACGAGATAGAAAAACAGTATAGACTCCAGCTAAAAGCTCGGGGGCTCAGTGATCAAAAACACAGCTTGACAATATAGATTGTGTTTACAAATACACAAAGATGTATCAATGATAGAAATACAGCAAAGAAGAGGAAAAAGTTTTCAAGGGAAACCTAGCACATGATCTATGGTTATCCGCTCAGTAGAAGGACGAGTACTATGTTCAGCATAGCTTCCCTTCACGAAGAACTCAGAATCCATCCGAAGAAGTTCATCCATCATGTCTTCAGCAACAGGAGTCACCAAATCGTCAATCTTGCCCATATTTCTCTTTTTCTTTGCCATCTTCGCCAAACAAGTAGGAACAATTTGATCTATGGGCAATTTTGGATGACAAATTTTTATCATCATCATGGCAAATCTTGCGCCAGCAGAAAGTTGAGCTCGCACAAAGCCATGGATTCGAGGAGCATCTCGAAAATTTTCCATTAAAGCTGGAAGGGTCTCTGGCATTTTGTTCCGAGGGAACATGGTTCCATAAACTAAGAATAAAGTCTTCGTACAAAAATCAAGGAAGTCGCGGACCTGAGCTGCGCGATCTTGAAATCTGACGATTTGGCGGGTGCGCTCAGGAGTAACCCAAAAGTTAGACCCATGTTGCGCAGCCAGTCTCAGCAAAACAGTGGTTCGAGCTTCAACACGTTGGTCTTCGGCGGCGGCATCCGAAACGAGCCCGACACATCAAACAAAAAATCAAGGAACGAATGGTGAAGAATAATATCCAATATGGTTACGAGCGAGAAACATACCTGTCATGTCCAAAGCGGCATCGGTCATTAGCTGAAGCATATAATTCTCGCGAGAAGAAGCTTCACAGCCTTCAAAGAACAGCATCCTTCGCAGCGATGGCTTCTTTTGCCTGTTGAAGAGCAATTTCCTCTCTCTCGGACGCTTGTCGAGATTTTTCCATCATCGCAAGAGTTTGTTTCTTTATGGATTGAAGTTGTTGTCGAAGTTCTTGCAAATCTTCCGACAAATGTTTGCTTGAAGAACCTTCGAGAGGGTTATCATCGATTCGCATTTTCTTCGAGAAGGAAGAAGCAGGTGAAGCATCGGCAGAGCAAGGATTGGTCGAATAGTTGTCAAATATTAACTGGAAAAGAAAGCGCCAGGATCAATGATAGTGCCAGAGGGAATTTCATTAATTTCTAGACAAATTTACATAGACATTACAAAAGAAGTTTCTCCAAAAGGACTACCAGGATAATGGTCGCCACAGCTAAATTGGCGACAAGGGCAAAAGAGACAAAGAAAGCAAAAAACAAAGAGGCATGCAACTAGACCTCCGGCCTTGATGAGCTAGGAGTTGAAGCTGGTTTGATCCCGAGATAGGCCAGGATTTTCTTCGTGTTAGGCTTGGCTGCCTTAATCAACGACCTCCATCTTGACTGCTCTATCTGATCGGTGTCGCCAACCTTCATCCAATCAACAGTTTGTTGGCTGTCAGCGACCAAGGCAACAGTACTCTCGACAGCAATCTTCATGTTCTCCTGACGCATCTTCAGTCCAAGGTCCTCTGATGAATTGAAGCTCTGGGCAAGGGCAAGGAAAGTCTTGGGCTCCTCTTTCTTCGGGAAGAAGTAGGGGAAAAGCGTCGACAGTCCCGCGTCAGCATTCGCCACGCCTTCACGAATTTCGGATCCATGAAGCTCCAGATAAGAAAGTGTGTCTAGGAGAGGATCATTGTCGGGATTCTCTAGCTCAAACTCTTGGTTTGTTTGACCTGCAAAAGGGAATCAATGCCGGTCAAAAGCAAGGAAAAAGCAGGTCCCATAAAAAATAGAAGAGATCGATAACATTACCCTGAATGCGTCGATTTTGCGATTTCAGGCGCTTGAGGATCCCCTGCTCACGAGTGGCCTGTGCGGCTTTGTGCTCGTTTAAAGCAGTTTCAGCATCTTCAAGTTTCTTCTGCAGTTCCTCGACACTAGTAGCTTTTGCTTTGGCTTCATCAGCCTCTGCTTTGGCTTCGCTAGCAACAAGTTCGGCTTTCTTGCGGGCCGCTTCACTTTGCTCCAGTTTTTGAGCAAGTGCGTCGGCACGTTTGTTGGCCTCTGCAAGTTTCTCTGTCGAAATAAAAAAGAAAGGTCAAAAATTGCGACAAACGACAGGAGCAAGAAGTCGGAAACAACAACAGCAAAAAAAGTTATTACCTTCGGTTCTGCTGGCATACTCACGGTACCCAATGAATTGGGATCCGATGCGGATAAGATCTTTGATCATGGGCTGTCAAAAAAGAACAAAGAAAGAGAAACGATCGTATGAAAAAAAAAAGATTGAAGGCATGAAAAAGCAAAATAGAGGAACTATAGATATTGGCAAGAAAATTCAAAAACTTACATCATCCAAGAGCAGAGTAGAAGAGCTACCCAATTGAGGGGCAGGCTCAATGATCGTTTCAATCCTCATCCTTTTTGGTGAAGGAGCAAGGGGACTTGATGGCGGAGTAGTGGTGACGACGTTTCGTTGAGGAGGCGAAGATTCTTCTCCTTCAACTAGCATATTTGAGGCAAGTAAAGTATGTGACGTGCTCATCCGAGGAGCCACGTCAACAGTTGGTATTTCTTCCTCATCATCGCTGTGATTAAAAATCGACAGCATAAAAAGCAAGACAAAACAAACATTTCGAGTACAGAAATAAGGAGAAATAAAAATAACTTACGAGCTGACGAGGGATTCAAGATAAGGATCGTAAGCCGCCTTCTGATGAGAAGGATCAACTTCTTCGGCTTTGGAAGTGCCGGAATCTTCGACATCATTCCTCTTCCTTTTGCCTTTCAGGGAGACAGCGGGAGGAGGAGATTGTGCCGACGCAGTACCTTCGGAAAAACCCGCAGATTTTCGAGAATCCACGGGTTCATTCACAAAAGATGGAGCTTCCTGATTGTCATCAGTGACAATGGCCCTTTCTTCGACTTCTCCACCTTCAGGGAGAGGAGGAAGCGAGACAAGGTCTGGATGATTCTGTGCAAAATAAAACAGGGAGCGAATGATAAATAAAGTTACAAAAAAAGATAGCAAAGCAACAACAAGACAATAGACAAAGATTACCTCGGGAAGTGGATTGGCGGCGCTGAATGGCGTCACTCGACAAGAAGAAGGGACAGCATCTTTTTTGCTGAGAGATGAAATTTTTCGGACAAGTCTTTCTAAATCCTTGACCTCCAAATTCACCGACAGCCGATCTACGTCCTTGTCGCCGGCATATTTCCAGAGAGGATGCTTGCGAGCACAAGCGGCTGCACCCTAGTCCTAAGAAAGTATGCAGTGATTTGGATACCCGATAACTCCTTGCCGCGAGTATTTTGTAACTCGTGGATACGAGCCATCAAGGTTTCTGTCGACGCCCTTTCTTCTTCGGTGGCCTCCGCGTCCCATGAGCGGCGGCGAAAGATTTTTTTGGCGCCATCAAAAGGAGGGATGTTGTCCTCCGCACATCCATGGTTCTCCTCCTGAATATACAACCACTTCTTGCGCCATCCTTGAACTGAGTCAGGAAGCTTGACGTCGAAGTAGTCGACAGTGGGCCGAACAGAAATTACAACGCCGCCTATATTATAGGCGACATTGAAGCGAGCCATTACGGCGGCAGAAGAAAATGCGCTTCCATAGCGCCCAGTTAGGCTGGACGCCAAGGAAGGCCTCGCACAAAGTGATGAAAATGGAGATGTGGAGGATTGAATTCGGCGTGAGGTGGTGGAGTTGCAAACCATAGACAAAGAGCAGTCCGCGGAGAAAAGGATGAATAGGGGCGGAAAGACCGCGGATGAGGTGGTCGACAAAACTTACCCGGTACCCCATTGGAGGGGTTGGGTAGCTCTCCTCACTAGGGAAGCACAATGCCTTGGGTTTCTTGCTGATCCCCAGCTTCTTCAGCATATTGACGTCTTGAGTGGAAATTTTGGACCTTTCCCACTCCGCCGTTCCAAGATCCACGGCGGCCATGGAGGATTCCGGCGTGCTGTGCCTTGTTAATCGACGCGGTGGCATCAACAATGGCGCAGGGTTTGCAGCTTGGAAGCGAGGAGCTTAGGAGATTGTGGATCGCAGGAGGAAATTTGCAGATGAGAAAAGGGGGGACGGCGCGAGCGGAAGTGCTCAAGGAGGAAGATGATGATCTTATATAAGGGTGCGGCGAAACGACGAACCGTTGGATAAGGAATATGTGTGATAGATGATAACCACGTGGCAACAAGGGTAAAAACGTAACTTAACACTGGGGAAGTTACGGTGCGTGTGCCCGAAAAAGTGGAGGACGTGTGTCCCCCACTTGCACGACGTGTCAAGAAAGTGGATCAATTGGGCCCGCATGGCAGCGAGAATAGACTTGTCGAAAAATTCTGACTAGCGATCGTGGCTATCGTCAGCATTAACGTCATCTTGGCAGAAGGAAAAATTCGACTACACAACTTCATAAAAGGCGACATGGGAAAATAATGCTAAGCCTTTGATCAAATACAAGTTTTTGACCAAATGCTCGGGGGCTACTTTGGAAAAAAGGAAAAAAGATCTAGAAAGACAAAATAGAAATGGCGTGAGCCTATGACCAAATACAAATATTTGTTCATAGCCTCGGGGGCTACTCCCATCGGGAGCGCTGTTCGCACACCCGAGGAAATATAAAACTTCGGGAGATAAAAAGAGAATATAGCGGCATGAGGCGTGGAGCCTACAACCAAGAACAAGTCCTTGGCTGTAGCCTCGGGGGCTACTCCCATCGGGAACGCTGCTCGCGTGCCCGATGAAATTATAAAGAAGAAAGAAAAGAAAGAGAAAAAGAAAGATAGAAGAGCAAAAGAGCATATTTCGAGTTAAAATTAACTCTACATATACTCCCATCGGGAGAACAGTATAAGTCATCTTTGACTCGATAAAATGTGCCATTCCAACAGCCGAAAAAGCACTCGACAATATATTCTCAGAACGCCAAAGTTGCGATCAATTTCTGAATGCCGCAAATTTGCGAAGGTAAGACCCCAGATCCGTTCTGCTGGGCGTGGCATCGCCGAAGACTGCGCTCTGCTACTTTTATCCGTATCAACAGATACGAAGAAAAATCCTAACGGACGCGTTAGGTACCCGATAAATTTTACTGGGACTCGACAAAATGGTAAGACCTTAAGCGGCACCTGTCGAAGTTTACACCGGTATCCCGAGGTCATGTCCAGGGACGTGATCTTGAAGTAGGTTTTTGTGGATTGCCACTAGAGCAGTTAACTAGTACCTGATCCGTCAGATGAACTAGCCCCAATTACCATTATCCCTGTACAATATAGATGTTTATGAGGAAAAATATAGAAAAGTCAAAGCTGTCGAATAAAAATAAATAGTGGAGATTTTCCTTGACCCTACGATTCAAGCAAAATCTCGGGGGCTACTGACATAGGCATCCCAAATGGGCCTGCCGAAGATAGTACCCGGGGTTTACTGAAGGCCCACTACCCGAAGAATAAGAAGATTCGGAAGCCCAAGATATTATTAAGGAAAGTTAGAATTGTAATAGGAAGCGTTATTTGTAATCTGGCGGGATGAGTTAGAAACCGTCCCGGACTCTGTAAACTTGTACAACACGAATCCCTCGGCTCCGCCTCCTATATAAAGGGGGAGTCGAGGGACGAGGAAGGCATCGAATCATTGTTTACAAACCCTAGTTTTCATAATCGTCGAGTACTTTTCGGCTGAAACCTTCGAGATCTACTTGCCCTCTACTTCCAACTAAACCCTAGCCTACAATCCATAGGCATTGACAAGTTAATACCTTGTCACCGGGGGCGCTTGGCGGGAGGAGCCTCGCTGGGGCCGGCTTCAGATGCCGGCGCCTTCTTTTTCTTGCCCTGGGAGGTGAGTTTCTCCAGGAACTCGCGGCCAACCTCGGCCTGCAGCGGCGTAGCATGGTCCAGGACCTGTGGGTTGGTGCTGGCTGAGGGAGCATCTACAGCAAGAAAGCATATGAGGAGGTGAAAGAATAAGATACCTCAAGTATAGTAACGTCATCGTCGGAACCGGAAGCTTCGGATGAGAAGTTACCGGGGCGCGAGGTGTGGGTGCGGCCCATCTTGAGGTCGGTCTAGTGCACGTATGGATCCGGGCCCACCGTGTCCAGAGCCCGCTTCCGGCAAGGGCCTCGCTTCTCCGCAGCAATGCGAGGGAAACGCTCCTTTGCCTGAAAAAGAATGGAAAAATAGTTAGCCACAACATGAAAGCTACCGGTAAAACAACCCGGACTGCATAATCTCTTACTTCATCAGTTGGAGGGTTGGTGGAGCTAAGAGGCAGGAAGTCCCACTCCCAGTCCATCGGCATGGAGGTTTGGCAGATCTGCCAAGCCTTAAGGACTACATCCTCCTTGCTTAGAGGGAGACCGGTGATTTTGGTGGGATCGCCAGGGCCGTACATTTCGCTTATCTTATGGGCCCGACGCTGGAGGGGAAGCACCCGGCGTGAGATGAAGGTGCGGATAATGTCGTCAGAACAAATATCTGTCTCCCTCATCAGCTGATCCATGAAGCGAACAATCCGGTTCGTTTCAATATGATTGGTCCCAGGATTGTAGCCCCAATTGGCCTTCGTGGGCACCCCCGGATTGAAAGCCGGCAGATTGATGAGATCTGTGGCGCCGGTGTTCTTCACATAGAAAAAGGTCTCTTGCCATGCTCGGCATGACTCGAGACCAGAGAATTTAAAAAAGGGGCTCCCTTGACGGGAGCCGATTCCCTTGACGGGAGCCGATGATACAAGACCCGCATTGAACGGGGGGCTTGGGCTTAGGAATTTCCTTGCCCTGGACGGAGTTGATCCGAAGAGAAAAGAAGCGAGCAAAAGTCTCGCGATTGGGGCGGAGGCCTATGTAGCCCTCCATGAAAGAAACGTAGCAAGAAAGGTAAAAGATGGCGTTGCCAGGAAGATGGTGGGGTTGGAGTTGATAAAAATCCAAGAACTGACGGAAGAAGTCAGAAGCAGGAAGGCCGAAGCCGCGCTCGAAGTGAGCAAGGAAAACGACAGACTCACCGGGTTCGAGTACCGGTTCGATCTCGTCGCGCGGAAGCCGGCAGGATACTTCTGCCGGTATCCTTCTAGACCGATACAGCCAGTCAATTTCGTGTTGCGTTACATCGGAGCCCTTCCAGGCTCCGCGGGTGATACCGGATAGATCCACCCCGGAACCCTGGCCGGAGCTACCGGCCTCTTGACCTCATCCGGTGTCAGACTCCATCCGGGAGAGTTCAGCGGATAGCCCGTCGGAAGCTTCGCTTCGCTGGCTGCTGGAGGATGATTCGGAAAGAAACTCTTCGCTAGACATACGAGTCTGAAAGACGCCGGATTCTACCCAAAAACTGGTTTCCCAAGATCTACCCTTGCGCGAAGATCTACGAGTAAGAGAAAAAGCAAAAGAAAAGAAAGAGTAAATACTCTACCGGCCCAAGAACTGGAAAACGAGAAAGAAGAGGGCAAATGAGCATTGGGGTTCACCTGAGGCAGCGGGAGACGCGAAGAAAAGGTTCGCCGGAGGCGCGGCGAGCTCATGGTCGTCGACGAAGGCCGGCGACGAAGAGAGGCGAAAGCCGCCGAAGAAAGCTCGAAGCAGCGGCGGCAAAGGAGTGTCAGTGGATCTCTGCGCGGCGGAGACCTTCAGCGCAGCGGAAGCAACGGCGCTGGTTTGTCGGGAGCAACGCTCTGGCGGCGACCGGCGGCAATGGGAGCGCAAGGGGCGAGGAGCTCTGTGCGCTGGAAAGGGGGCAAGTGCGGAGAAGAAGATGAAGTGGAACCGCACCCCCATTATATAGAAGAAGAAGTAGTGGGCCGGCAACCGCTGGGCCGCGGCGGTTCGGTTCGTGGGCCGCCACGTGGCACGAGAATACACGCGAGGAAAACGAAATGCCACAAGGAGGCCGCACGGATCCGGAACGGCAGCGGGGATCCGGTGCGGCGCCATAAATGCTGGCGCAGAAGCCGAAGGGAAGTGACCCTCGGCACTGGCGCGTCAGATATAGTGCGCATGTCCCTGACAGGCACTGTACCCGAGAAATTCTCGACTTCACCGAGGAGGAATTTAATGTCATAGATACCGGAAGGGAAGATACCGGAAATACTTCGTAAAGAGAGAAAGATGTGAGTCCGGCAAAGATGCCGAGAAATCTAAAACTGACCACCGGAAAGATTAAACCGGTACCTTAAGATATGGAAACCTGGCATGGTCCGTCGGATAAAATCCACCGGACTATACCAGCTTCGGGGACTACTGTTGGGGGGATGACCCCCGGTATGCCAAAGGCATGCTAAACCGGATGGTTTGAGCCATCAAGATACCGGTTTAATGTTTATTCCGGAATGCGAAGTTAAACGTTTGGCTAAGTAAATCTATACCGGTATCCCCAAGAGTGGTATACCGGAATGAGCTAAGAAGACACCAGGTACCGGTAAGATGTGTACTGTAGCACGTCGGCAAGACTGGTCAAAGATTCTCTCAAAGAGCTAGAGGACAAGGATGAGCTAAGCAAAGTAGCTTTAAACGAATCCCTGACGCCAAAGAGGAAGATGACGCCGAAAGCAACCGGGGAACGTCAGCCTCCCTGATTAAAGAAGATACCGGCGTCATCTATGATTAAAGTAGCTTTGTAAAGTAGTTTGTCTGTTCAAAGATGCCATTAGGGTTTCCTAGGGTTTCTTCCCCTGTAAGCCACCCTCTCCCCTATATAAGGAGAGGGGGCACACCCCATCGCGGGCAGGAAAAATGTACGATGAGATAGAGGAGGAACCTTGTATTCAGAAACCTGTAATCTGTTGAGATCTAAGAAGAGAAAGATCTAGAGCAGAGTTCTTCCTTGTGTCTTTCTTCTTCTACCTCTGGCTTAGGCCAAGTTCTTGAGGAAAGCATCCGGAAGTTCATCCAATCTAATCAAAAACCCTCCCCCGAATCCTCTAGCGCCCATTCGGCCCCAACTTAAGCCATCCTATGGCATCTGTCTGTTCACCACGACGACACTGACTTCGGTGATAGAGGGGCCGAGATGGTGGCGCGCCTTTGGCTAGCGCTAGTGTCTTTAGTCATCGCTAGGTGGTTCAATGGACTATTTTTTATTACTTTTAGATTTCTTTATACTATTAGTGATGATTTCGGTGGAATTTCGCAAAAGAAAAATTGAGGTCGTCTTGACCCACTGATTTGTGAGGAACAACATGATCAGGACGCCTCACTGTGGGCTCTCAATGTCAGTTAAGAGCCTCTCCAGTCGCGTCCCCCAAAGCAATTTGGGGCGCTCCGGACCAAAAAACGGTTCCAGCCGCGTCCCCCAAAGCCCAATTTTGTCCGGCGCGCCTGATACGGTGTCCGGCGCCCCGAGCCCGTCCACGCCCCACAGGAGACGCACCGGGGACGCCGGACACACCAAAAAGCGAGGCGGGGAGTGGCGGGGCCGACCCGTCAGCGGCACAATTAATTTTAACCTAGCTGTCGCCTACCTCGCGACGGAAGTAATTGGCGTGCAGCGACGGTGCAGTTCCCGCAGAGGCGCAGCGACGCGTCTCGTCGTGCCTAGCACTGCGTGTCGTCGTTAATGAGCTCCACCGCTCCCCCGCCTCCCTCCGGCCTATAAAAGGGTCACCTCTCATCGTCCCTCTCACACACAAACCCTAGCGCCTCTCTTCCCAACCCTAGCCGCCACCATCTCAACAAGAGTCGACGCCATGTCTGGTAGAGGCGGAGGCCGAGCTCGCGGCCGTGGTCGTGGCCGCGGCAGAGCTGCACGCTCGCCGTCGCCTCCCACACCGTCGTCTTCATCATCGGAGATGGACGTGGAGCCGGGCGTGCTGTTCGAGTTCGTCCTCGTCCTCAAGGGTGACCCACGCGGCATCCAGAGGATGCCGGACTCCTTCGCCGAGTATGTCGCCGGCGACGACCGCCCGCGCACGATGCATCTGCGGGAGGCTTCGTGCGGCTACTACCGGTGGATCGTCGACGTGATCTACGACGCGCGCGGCAAGATGAACCTCAACATCGGCTGGAAGAAGTTCGCGCGCCACCACAACCTCGAAGCCGGCTTCATCCTCCTGTTCTCCTACTTCGGCGACAGGGACATGAGCGTCAAGGTCTTCGACGAGACGTGCTGCCGCCGGGACTACCATGGCGACAGCACCGACGAGGAGGACGACTGATGGTGAAGAGTGGTGTTTCTTCGCAGCGAATACATGCACGGAAGTTTCTGGATGTTCGTCTCATCGGTAGAACCAACAAGGGCACCATCCTCCCGCTGGATTTTCCAGTTTGAGTGGCTGGGTGTGCCCTCGAGTGTTCTTTTTTAGCAGCGAACACAGGAAATCTTCGATGCACGGCCTAGTTAGGTTTAGTTTTTTTACAATATTTTATATTTGTGCCCACCATGGTTCAAACTATGTATTAGTTTGTGGAAAACCATGTTCCAAACTATGTCTTCCTGTAAACCACGTTCCCAATTATGTATTAGTTTGTGGAAATTAAAATAAAAATGTCAAAAAAAGTATTTTTAATGTTTGGGGGCGGCGTTTGAGGGACGCGGCTGGGGAGCGACGTCCCCCAAACACGGCACGAACGAAACACGTCCGCCAAACGCTCAATCCGGCGCATTTTGGAGACGCTTTGGGGGACGCGACTGGAGATGCTCTAACTCTTCGTGGCGGCGATTTCACGGCATTCAGATCCTGTGTGCACCTAGCGTTTTGTCACTGGAAGCAGCATGTGCACCGCATCCGCGTGCCATGGAATCTGATTCAGGTAATCTGAGAATGGGGAAAAGGCCAAAAGAGATGAGAATGGATGGCAAACTGCAAAAAGGGGACAAATGCCTGATTCAGAGCGAGCAGATGCTGTCCAAAAGAGGCGCATACAAGGAGTCCGCAGCAATAGTGTTTCAGCTTTCATGTCATGGGACGCCATAGATTCCAAGCCATTATTGGTGTCTCCTCTTTTACCCATGTTTTTCACCTGTTGCCATCCTTGGTCACGTGTCCAGAACAATCCTACGGTGCAGCAACGAGCGGACACAGGGAGCTGCTATCCAGTCGTTGAAAATGACCTTGTCGCCAACCCTAGGCCGCTAGGCGCCATGTGGGCCGACCGCGGCGCCGGCCTTAGCACCTCCTCCTTCGCCCCCTCCTTCTCGTCGCTGCTAGAGGTCCTGTCGGGAAAAGCTCGAACGATGATGGTGGTGGGGCTTCCTCCCTCTCGTAGCAGTGGCATTTCTCATTGGCGGCAACATGTGGTGTGGCGGCGAGGTGATGCAGGGCTCCAGTGGCATGCACATCTCGACGACGGGGGAGGCATAGTCTGCCTCGTAATGAAGGCCTTGCTGTGGCGGCGGCCACAATCTCAAGGCCCGCTCGGCCCATATGGGCTTTGTTGGACCGCGATTATGGGTCCTTGGCTGCAGGTGGGTGTGGTGGCGCGTGGCGGCGTCAACCGTTGGGCATTGTGGTGGTGCCCGCGGCTGGCCATGCGGCGATGGACTGGACCCACACCATCCAACCCCATTGGGTGGAGTTGTGGTGGCATTGTGGTCAGTGCCTCCTTCTCCGATGACGGCAGACCCAATTCGTCTCTCATCGATGGGAATATGTGGTTCCTTGCGGCACATGTCGAGGTGCTTTGACGGTAATGCCGGGGCGAAATCCCCGCGTCAAGCTGACTACAAAAACGCCGACATGATCACCTCCTTGGAGGCATCATCATGGTGGTGTCTGACTTCCTCGCTCGAGCACTGGGGAAACCCCAGATCCGGTCATCAGATCGAACGGTGCCGGCGCATCTATGCCGTTCCCTCTTGGAGGCGTCGCCTAGCTTTTCCGCGAAGTCCTCGGTGCGCCAACTAGAGTCGCCGCTCCAAGCTTGGGCTTTCGGGGCGCTACGCACACCGTCGTTAGCGCTTCTTGGTCAGCACCTCCTTTGGCCTGGTGCGGTTCCACCGTTCACTCGCCGACTCTTAGGCGCTTATGGGAGGGTGGTGCATTTGCTTGTGCCATCGGGGAGTTGGAGTCAGCCTATGGAGTTCTCTTCTTCACTTGTGACGCGACCTTGAAGCTTGATGTGTCGTCTCCTAGAGATGATGCAAGGCAAGTTTATTGTCGTTCGGCTGATGTGGGTTGTGTTGTAAAACCTTTGGCGTGTGTTTTTATAGTGTTGCCGCCTTGACATTGTACCGGCAGCCAAATGGAGTGCCGCCAAATCGAAGGTTTTGGATGATTGAATTGGTAGGCCAAGCCTGCTGCTGTTGGCCAAGAGCAACCACCGTTGCAAGAAGCTCGAGATGGTAGGGAGTAGGGGTCCCAAAGTATACATGTTTGGATAGTGATCTGTTTTGTTTGCCTGCCACATGTTGCCTTGCCATGAAGGTGATGCCATTATTGGCGCCATCTTGGCTGGATGGGCTTTGTCCCTTCCCCATCCCTCCCTTGGACCTCTTTGTGTTGAGCTATAGTTTGGGCTGCCCCACATGTCAATGACCGTGGGTTCATAGTACTCAAGAGTCCAATACATAAGGTTACACGACCGCCATAGGGCGGTTTGGCCGGAAAGCGAATGGACGGTTGTCGCCATCGATCAAGACTTTCGTATGAGCGAATGGAAGATTTGTCCCCGTGGAAAAGAAATTGTTACTCCAGAAGATTTTGTAGGAAGACTGGGTCCAAGGTTTCATTGGTCGCAGCTCCAGCATTCCCAGTCAAATAGTCGATGTTCTTCTCCTAACTTTGCGCAGAGGTACTAACCAAGTTGGGGAGAAAATGTGCAAGAAGACGATGGTTTTGGGGCCAAGTGAAGAGAGGTACGGCCGGTTGTTATGGACTACCGCTGAATACAGTAGTCTCGAACTGACTTGTCAAACCAAATACCTTCCGGTTAGACTGCTATTTTTTTCCCCTATCAACGGCTCCCATGGTTTAGTTTGGAGCAAAATTGTATTTATATATCTAGTAAATCATGGAAATGGTGACTGAGATTTCTATCTGTTATTTTAGGTGCACAGAGAGACCGCGAATTTATTGAACGAATAAGTTGTATAACCAAAAAATAGAACTATTGTCAACTAATATGGAACGGAGTGAGTTTTTTTTAAACGGAGGCAAACTATTTGCCTCTTTTCAATAAGTAAGAAGAAGAGTTTTTGTACAAGAAAATAAAGGTTCAGTTCAAACAAAGCGAACTCTCCCGATATTACAAAACTCAACTTTTTTATGCACACGCGGTGATCCAAAGATTTGCTTCCTTCTTTATGGCGGCGAGGAGAATCGTTGGTGAGGCATTTGTTTTGAAATCCCTTGTGTTCCGCTCGTTCCAAATCGTCCAACTGACGAGGATGGTGAGGGAGGCCAAAACCTTTCGATTTGAAATAGGGACACTAAACATGCCAATCCATCAATCCATGTCTAGAGAAGAGGAGTTGGACAAATTGCAGCAATTTGCCCATGCTTGTAAGCAAACCCAAGAGACGGCGATGCACCTCTTCTTCTAATGAGCCGAGGGAGTAGCTGACTAACAAATGAGATTGCGGTCCGTAGTCTACATACCTCGCTTATATTCCACTTCATTTTGTTTCGGTGTTATTTTTTTTTTGTTTCGGTCCGAGTAACCGATAATCCATTTTTTTCCAAATAAACAACGGTAAGATAAAGAAAATAACCTAGTATGGCCAAGCGTCGCTTCGGCCTAGCCCAACACCTACACTATAGAACCCTCATGAAACCTTGGAAATTCAACATTTTCACTAATTTTGGTGTGAAACATTGTAACTCAAAATTATGGGAAGATAAACACTCATGTGTAAAATATGGCATCTCGGGCAAAATCATGGGTGAAGAAAGTAATCTAGCTACTTGTTTGGTCCCCTTTTCCTGATTAAAGAGTGTAAATTCCTCCCACAAGATAGGATGGATGACTCACAACTGGATTGGGGGACGTGACACCGACAAGGTGTCAATAGGGATAGTATGAAGGGTGTTGGTTCGTAAGATTTGTTGGTTCATAAGGTTGGGGATAAGGGATGTCATTGAGGACCTAAAGAGAAAGCACATTTGAAAATTAAGATTATTGAAAATTTAGATAGATATGTTAGTTTAGAAGGACAAATAGTGCCTAAGAGGAACTCCTTCTGATACTTGAAATCAATGCTGCAAAGCAATGGTGATATCGATGAGGATGTTTGCCACTGGATCAGGGCAGGATGGATGAAGTTGCGACAAGCATCTCGCACCCTATGTGATAATTCTAAAAAAAGACAAGAAGATCCCACAAGAGCTATAATGAAAGTTCTATAGGACCGGGATGTTATACATAGCAGAATGTTGACCCACTAAAAAACAACACATCCAATAGATAAATGTTACAGAGGTATGCATGCTACGGTGGGTGTGTGATAAGAAAGGCCGGATCGGATTAGGAACGAGATAACACGAGATAGGCTAAGGGTGACACTGGTCGACTAGAAGCTAGTCCAACACCGGTGGTTTGGTCATATCCAACGAAGGCCTCTAGAAACACCAGTTTAGAGCAGAATTCCAAGGAATATGAGAAATAAAAGGAGGGACATATGACGAATAAAGTTAACATGGACGGAGGAGGTGAAAAGAGACTTAAGGGATTGGAATGGCCCTAAAGATTTAGTTCTTGATAGGACCGTATGGAAATCAGCGATCCATGTGCCAGAATCTTAGTTTACTTGTGTTGTCTTTCTTTCTCTTTCTCCTTGCTTTGGTTTCCTTTTATTTTCATTAGCTTTTATATCTATCTGCATTGCATTACTACCTTTATGTTATTCTCCTTATATGCTAATTGTGTGATCTTATAAGCATGTACTTGTTTGGGAATAAAGCTTTGATGATGATGTTGTTGTTGACCAAAGAATCGTCACTGCAGCCAAGACCTAAAATTCAGCGGGTTCTCGTGACAGTAATAAAAGGGACCCATGTTAGAGTAGAGAAAGTCCCACTCCGCCGGCCTAAACATGCATCTCGAATATTTTCTAGGAAAGATTCGGTGGCCAAAATTTTATTGCAACCTTTTAGTAATTTTTTTTTGCGAAAATAGTAAATAATTAAGGTAATAGCTTCATCACAATTTTTTTTTGGTTTTATGTATAAAGGGAAATCCTAAGATGCAAAAACTGTGAAAGTATGTAGATGTAGCCTGGATCAATGCTTCGCATGTACCTTGTGTAATTTCTACTTTAGGCTTTTTTTGAACGGGAAAAAGCCCCAAAGGACCCTGATACTGCTCTATCCATCGGGGGTGACATTACACTTTACAAAAATGACCTTAGCGAAAAAGACAGTAAACATTGGTCCAGAATTCTTGCAAAATGACCCTACAAATATTATTAGAAAAGCCACATCGAGTCCTTCATCTTCTCTGTCACCGTCTGTGCTAAACCACATCGGAGAACGACGACCAACCTTGGCCCCGAGGACAACACCACTTGGCTTGAGAAAGGCTTGAACCGTCGCATCGAGGAAGAAGGGCCTCCACTTGAGGAGGTTGAAGATCACAACGGCTGAAGTTTTCTGCCATGTTGAACTCCAAAAAGCAGCATCACTGACCTTCCCTGGAGATCCAGATCTCGCTGGTAGCCTCATATACACGCCACCACGATGGCCACCCAAGGCAACAACAAACGGATCTTGACCTTCACCATATTTTTTTCGAAATGGGGAGTTTAACCCCGGCTTCTGCATCATGATGATGCACACGACCTTTTATTAATATCAAAAAAGTATTAAGTCTTACACCTCACATATCTCAACCATCGCCTATAGTTGATACAAAAATCAACCAGCGGAATAAAAAGAGCATCATAAAACTACACATCATTGTAGCCTACTAGTATGACGCCAACCAGCCTGGCACAAGATATCCTGAGCGACCGTCAGGAGCCGTGTGCATCCAGAAACCATGGCATCCCGTAATCCCTCCGACGAAAGGAGAGCCCATAGCTGAACCCAGTGAGTCATCATGTGAATAACATGCAAATAATGAAAGGATTGTTTTTTGTTAAAGATAATATCATTTCTTGCCCTCCAAATAGACCAACATTAAGCAGAAACCCCAACACGGATGAAAGGTTTAGATTGTCTATCTACTCCATTTAACCAATTTCCAAACATATTTGTAATATTGGTTGGAGGTGGAAGGTCGAAAGTGAAATTAACCGTACGCCATAGCAATTTAGCTAAAGGACATTCAATGAATAGATGTTCAACAGTTTCCTGTGCACCACAAAAAACACACTTCATACACCCGTTCCAATTCCACTTAGCTAAATTGTCTTTAGTTAACAAAACTTTATTACTAAGGAACCACATAAAAATCCGAATTTTCAAAGGAACTTTAACCTTCCACAAATATTTTCTCAAATATGGGGTATGATCGCTCATAAGATCTTCATACATAGATTTTACCATAAAATTACCATTGGATGTCAATCCCCAAACAAAGCGATCCCTTTCATCATTTAAATTTACCGTCATTAGGATTTGGCATAACTGCAACCATAGATTCCATCTGTTCCCCAGTAATGCCCGTCTGAAACTAATATTCAGTGGGATTTGGGCTAACACATGAGCTACCGTTACATTTTTGTGACGCACAATATTATACAAAGACGGATATTGATTTGCTAGAGGGGTTTTCCCTAACCACGCGTCTTCCCAGAAACGAGCACTCCTTCCATTACCAATTTTAAAAAAACCTCTATTAAAAAACTCATCCTTTACTCGCATTAAACCCTTCCAGAAGGAAGAATCTGTGGGCTTCGGTTGTACTGCCGATAAAGTCCTATGCCTTAAGTACTTATTATGTAATAATTCCTGCCACACCCCTTCCTCATTGAGCAACTTAAACAACCATTTACTCAATAAGCACTTATTTTTTAGTTCAAGTACCTCAATACCTAAACCGCCTTGATATTTAGGCCGACAAACAATATTCCATTTTGTAAGCCTATATTTTTTCTTATTTTCATCAGATTGCCAGAAAAACCTAGATCTATAAAAATCAAATCTTTTCCTTACCCCAACAGGTACCTCTAAAAAGGATAACATGAACATAGGTAAACTAGTTAAAACTGAATTAATAAGCATCAATCTATCCCCATAAGATAGAAGCTTTCCTTTCCGGCATCCTAGTTTGCGCTCAAACCGTGTTTCAACTGGATACCAATCAGAATTTCTCAGTTTTCTGTAATGGATTGGGATACCTAAATATCGAAAGGGGAGAGATCCAACATCACACCCAAAGATCTGTTTATATTCGTCCTCTTCATCCTTTGCCTTTCCAAAGCAGAAAATCTCACTTTTATGGAAATTAATTTTAAGTCCCGACAATTCTTCAAAAATACATAGAATTAGCTTCATGTTCACAGCTTTAAGTAAGTCATGTTCCAAAAAAAGGATTGTATCGTCGGCATATTGTAGTATAGAGATACCCCCCTCAACAAGATGAGGAATAAGCCCTCCGATTTGACCATCATTTTTTGCACGTTCAATCAAGATGGCAAGCATATCTACAACAATGTTGAATAACATTGGGGACAAAGGGTCCCCTTGCCGCAAACCTTTTTTTGTTTGAAAATAAGGACCAATGTCATCATTTACTTTAACTCCCACACTCCCACCTTGAACAAATTTCAGAATTAAGCTACACCATTCCATAGCAAAACCTTTCATTCTCAAGGTTTGTTGTAGGAAAGACCACTTAACTTTATCATATGCTTTCTCAAAATCAATCTTAAATAATACCCCATCCAATTTCTTAGTATGAAGTTCATGAATCGTCTCATGCAGAATGATAACCCCTTCCAAAATATTTCTCGTTGGCATGAAAGCGGTTTGTGTGGGTTTAATAACCTTTGGGGCAATCCCCGTTATTCTATTTGTCTCAACTTTAGTAAAAAATTTGAAACACACATTCAGTAAACAAATAGGCCTATACTGTTGGATCTGTACCGCGTCCTCTTTCTTGGGTAATAAGGTAATGACCCCAAAATTAAGTTTGAAAAGAGACAACTCTCCTGTACTTAACTCATTAAATAGTGCCATTAAATCCAACTTTATTACGTTCCAATTTTTTTGGTAAAACTCCGCCGGGAAACCATCAGGGCCTGGAGCTTTATTATGCTCCATTTGTGATATCGCCTCAAACACCTCCTCTTCAGTAAAAGGATTTGTTAGCATTTCATTTTCATTAACTGAAATCTGTGGAATGTCATGCACCATTCCTTCAATTAACGAAATATTTGTTGGTTCTGGTGGCCTAAATAATTTTTTATAAAATTCAGTGATATACACCTTTAGATTTTCTTCTCCAACAATTGTCCCTTCTTGTTGTTCTAATTGGAATATTTTATTTTTCCGGTGTTTACCATTTGCAATCAAATGAAAATACCTTGTATTATTCCCCCCTTCCTGGATATGTTTAACTTTCGCGCGTTGAGCCCACTTAGATTCTTCCTCCCTTCTTAACTTACGCAAAACTTCATTGGCTTTTCGAAGCTCCTCTCTCTCATGCGGCTCCAAAGGATTAATTTCTGCTTTAATGTCCAAAAGATCTATAATTTGTATTAGTCTCTCTTTCTCTTTTTTGTATTTCCCACTTTGATTTTTTGCCCAGCCTTTGAGAAATTTTCTAATGTGTCTTAATTTATTTAACCAAACGTCAATGGAATTAAGACCATTTGTCACCGAATTCCACTCCTTTTGTATCATCTCAAAAAAACCCTCCTGTTTCAACCAATGTAGCTCAAAAGAGAATTTTTAGATATTACCCAGATGAGCTTTGACCCCTGAGTCAATGAGAATCGGTGTGTGATCGGACTCTACCCTGGTTAATGCACGAACAGTCACTAAAGGAAATTTCTGTTCCCAAGAAATTGATGCTAGAACTCTATCTAGTTTCTCATATGTAGGTTCGTTTCTACGACTCGCCCACATATATTATCTTCCTGAGAGCGCAATTTCTCTTAAGTTTAAATGTTCGATAATTGCATTAAACACAAAGGGCCATCTAGCATTAAAATTATTATTATTCTTTTCTTCCCTTTTCCGAATAATATTGAAATCACCACCTACCAACATAGGTAATGTTTTGGATTCACATATACACACTAATTCTGCTAAAAATTCTCCCTTGTGCAAATCTTGGGCAGCCCCATAAACTGGCACAAAAATCCATTCAAAACCATCTCTCTTTTACATTTGATATGAAGTTTGACACAAAAATCCCCAGTAGTTACCTTTATCACCTGTAGGCTATCTGAATTTATTCCCACTAGAATACCTCGAGACCTACAATGAGGGGGTAAAAAAAACCACGAAAAATTGTATCCTGCTGCAAGCTGATTTAGAAAAGGTATAGAAAAGTTTGATCTCCCAGTCTCCAACAAGGCTAAGAAATCTAACTTATGCTCCCTAATTGCCTCTCTAACAAACAAATGCTTTGCAGTATCTCCAAAACCCCCTGGATTCCAATTCATGCCCTTTAGATTCTGCATTATGATAATTGTTTTTTAAATCTTTTCCTAGTACTCTTGCGAATATTGTTTGTGTCATAAATTTTCCTTTGTCTAATTTTTTCACTTTGATAACCGGCTTTAAGTGTTCCAACTGATCATCGAAATCAAGCGAAACACTCTCATCCTCAATTAAGTCCTCACAAAGAGTAGATACTTTGGACATAACAAGAGTCGATGGCCCCTCATCCTTATACAAATTGTCATCTACATTTTTTTACAAAACAGTTAATATACGTTTTTCCTCTAGATTCTTAATCCCTTTAATAGATCTTATCACCTCCATTTCATTAGTCCCCAAGGACACACCTAAAGACTCCGTTCTATGTCTAAAATCCGCGTCTGGAATATTAACAATGGTAAACTTCGGAATTGATAAATTACCTGTACTGGGAAGATCATCCCGCATTTGTGCCCTCTTCATAGTTCTATCTAATTGAGGCATATCCCCACCCTTCTGATGTCCCAGCCTGGAGCTAGATCTCATTCCAGATGAGGGTTTTGGAATACCCCCAAAAGCAATAACCTCCTCAACAGAAGGATTAACTGGTACATAATCGGGGACACATTCAATAAGATTAAGAGCGCAAGAAGAATTTAATTCCGTTGAGATTGTAGTAGCTAAATTACCAATGGCCTCCATAGTTGCGGCAATCCCCATCCTATTCGGCTTATTGCTATTTAGTTTCCCATCTCCTCCATGCAACTTAAACTCTTCTCCATTGATCTCTTGAGCCAAACCAAAAGTTTCCATTGAACTTGTATCACCAACATTCCCTGTATTAAATAAGTTTTCTCCGGCCATCATAAACACATTTCCACAATTCTTTAAATTAAGACAATTAAAAGAAGAAGGTGAAACATGATCCATACCAGAAGCTACAGGCGTACCATGCACAGAGGATCCACGAACCGCAGTGGTCAGATTCTGCAATGATTGGCCATCCACCTTCCAATGATTGCTGTAGTCTGTCTAGTCCCGCGCAGAACTGACAGCCGGGATCTTCTGTGGCAGCGAGCCCGTGTTTGTACTCAATGTCTTCTGCACCGGCGTAGAGGATCCACCTCTCTTTTTCTGCTCATGCGTGCCCTGCCGCGGTGTCAGGCCACTCACCGGCCTCTCCTGCATGCAGATCTTCTGCACCGTCGGGCTTCCTTCAGAATCGCCAAACGGTACAACCCCGGCCACACAGGATCCGCCCTCCACCTTCAGAATTGCCATAACATCCATCTTGCTCATTTCTCTTGAGTGTGTGACCCTGTAGGTTTATGACCACTTAGATACGATGCGAGTTATTCCTCCAAGTATCCCGTCATGGCTCCGATTCGCACTCGCTCTTGGCCTGAAGTCGATAACTCGTAGCGGCTCCTAGCAGAACGTGCTAGGTCCCAAGTGACGTAAAGCCATAACGACTAACCTTTTAATGTGACTTGTGTCTAAGTCCCTTTTGCCTCACGATATACCTTGTCAAGCTACAAATGAGTTATCGTCATCCCTTTAATAGCTCAGCTCTCTTCTCGGTCTGTGATATGTGATTCACCCGACTAACTCTTAGTCGATTACCTCGGTTAACACTTATTCAATTCATGAATCACATCATCCGAGAGGGCCTAGAGAATACCTCTCCAAGTGGAGGGGCAAAATCTCATCTTGGTTATCTATGTCACGTAGCTTGTTTCTCAGTCGATCCGAACTCTGCCTTCTTAAAGAACAACTGTTTGACAGAACCTTCAGCCGGTTCAGATGTCGGGTCATGCAATAACCTGAGGTCAAAGGATTACACATATTGAGACATGCAAATGACGATTTGCTCGCTGCATCTCACTGTGGGTTAATCTGAATCGCTGAACACTTTAACCGAGCCCGTGTAAGTCGGATTAGCACCAGCATGCCCATTAATCTAAGTTGTGTGTCCAGCACAACCTCAACGACTAAGAACAGTTTAATATGAACAACAAAAATATATAGTTTCATAACCGAATCACCTATTCAATGATACGTATAAAAACATAAGAGTTCATAAAGAACAACATTACTTTATGGATACATTAGAAAATATATCATCCTAGATTGCCTGTAGGACATATTTCCAACAACTCACCGTCGGCCGCCGCCGGGAAGAGAGGGAAGGGCCCAGCCGGCCCTAGATCTGGAGAGAGGAGGAGAAAGAAACGGGTGAGAAGAGAAGGGCACGCTCTATTTTTTAGGTTATGTATCCTTTAGAACTTGACCGCTGTGTCTTATGAATGAAACAGACATTCTACAAAACCGAGCGTGTGTGCCACAGCCAACATCGAGGAGCCAATTCTGTCTTGTTCTTGCGTATAGACCACCGTACCCATAATCCATGAAATGGCCATCCCACGCCTAAATCTTTTTTTTGGAGATGTTCGTATATGCTGCTTTCGTTTGGAAATCCACTTTGGCTCTTGGAATTAGATGCTTCCATTGTAGAAAAACACATTTCAATATGTCAAATAAAACTGAAAAAATAGGACAAGATTTACATATTTTATTGTAGTGACCCTGCATACCACTGCATGTTGTAGTATGCTGACCGTGCATATAACATGTGCGAAGTATCAATCCGCAAATATCATATCCCTCAGAGTGGTACAACAGAAACATAGCTGGTCCAAACGTACTCACTTAATATTATAGAAATGTACATCATAAGTGAGCTCCTCTTGGATCCGTAGAGGATAACTCGGAAGTTCCAGTCGAACTCCACTAAGCCTACGCATTATGGATAGGACTAGACTAAGGACCATGACTACTCGAGCAACTTATTCTATATTGTTCGGTGCTGCCCGACTACTACTACAGAACCCTACTAGTTTATGCCTCCTCCTCTGTCTCGTTGGTGCCAAACTCGATCAGGTAGTCCACTCCTTCGATGCCTCCAGAGAGATCTGGCTCCTCGTAGTAGACGTCATCCGCGTAGTTTGCCTCCTCGGGGTTCCCCTCAATGCTGTTCTAGCAATCTAAGCATGAGATTTAAAGAGGGATGAGTACGAGCGTACTCAACAAGTTCATTATAAAAAAGAGGTGTTTTATGCACTAGCTACGACCATGAACCAGATCGAAAGTCCAAGGCCATGCAAATTTTTGTAAACATTTTTTCAAAAGGTTGCTTTTATTCTAAAGAGCTAGAACTTCATGGAGTTCCTTTCCAGCCGCGTTCGCAGTTCCAAATCCCGGAATGAGGAGTGACATAGGCATCCCCAATAGGCCTGCCAAAGATGGTACCCGGGGTTTACTGAAGACCCATAACTCGAAGAATAAGAAGATTCGGAAGCCCAAGTTGTTATTAAGGAAAGCTAGAGTTGTATTAGGAAGTAATACTTGTAATCTTGCGGGACGGGTTGGAAACCCTCCCGGACTCTGTAACTTGTGTATTACGAATCCCTCGGCTCCACCTCCTATATAAGGGGGAGTCGAGGGACAAAGAGAGGATCGAATCAATTGTCAACAGAACCTTAGTTTCTTAATCGTCGAGTACTTTTCGGCTGAAACCTTCGAGATCTACTTGCCCTCTACTTCCAACGAAACCCTAGTCTACAATACGTAGGCATTGATAAGTTAATATCTTGTCAATTGGCGCCGTCTGTGGGAACTAGAGGCGACAAGGAGCTGATCTCGATGGCACGTTCAAGATCGTCGACTTCATCAACTGCAAGCAACGCTTTGGACAGAGGTAAACAGATCGAAACTGGTCTAGTCGATTTTGTTCCTCACCCGCCCTCCCGTTTGGATGCATATGTGTATCTGGAGGAGCCTATGGAGATGACCTTTGTCAAGTTCCAATTCCGCTTCGAGAAGGAAGGATCATATCGTCTCGAAATTCCGATCTTGTCGGGATTATCGGCAGTCGATCCCGATTCTTCGGATTCAACATCGTCAACTGAGTCAGGCGAAGAAGAGATTTTGTCGCCACGCTTCATCAGCACTAGGGCAAGTGATAAACTCGCCAAGATCTTCAGCGACATGTCTTTCGAGTCATCTGCGGACTCTGATATAAGCGATGACTCGAGCAACATCGACAGCTTCACCTTCATCGACAGATCCACTACTGTTGGAAAGGTCTTCACCAATCTCAATGATGGTGTCACCAAACCCAACGAAGTTCAGAATCCAAAATATCATCAGATCTATGTAATCGGAGAACCAAGCCGCCCAGCGGAGGAGACGTCAGAAAACTTTGACGATGCGGGAAATCCATATGTTGATCCTGCAGATCTCACGCGAGGTTTGGGAATAAAATATATCGGACCAGGAACACGAGAGATGGTGCAATTTCCGCAGGCAGTATGGGATCGAGTCGCAAGAGCTATTGATGGTACAGAACCAATGACCATTACGGCGACACCTGCAGAATTACAAGCGTATCAATATAGTCTCGCACGTACCAGGAGGGAGCTCGAAAAGCAAAAAATCGAGTTGGACAAGAGGCAGGAAGCAGCTTCCGCATCAAGCAGGCGAAGGGCAGAGCTAAGCCGAAATTCAAGAACTTCGGGAGATAGTCATAGAGAAGCTCGAAGGAGAGCAAGATCTCAGCTGCAAAATATACCTGAAGCTGAGAGAGAGAACTTAATTCAAAACCTCGATATGTCTTTTATGTCAATCGACACGAGGGGGAATATTATTCCAAAAACACCGGAAGCAGGATACATGGCAACGCAAGCTTTCATCTTAGCGTCCAGACCACCTCCCGGAGATCCAAGAGAAGCGTTGTATAACATGGCCATGGCAGGGTGTGGAGCCATGGGAGCAGCGTTCGCAGCTAGACCTCCCGAAGGAACTGCAAGGCAAATTAGTCCGCGACCTACCGCAGCAGTGCAAGATCCAGCGAGAGCAAGTTGAGTTAGAGATACAGCGACTCAGGCCAGGGTGGATAGAGCACGACAAGATAGAAGGGAACATCGGCATTCACCAGAAGTTGCTGAAGAAGATATGTGTGGACTCCCGTGTTTTACGCGACGAGTCCGAAAAACTCGAGTCCCGTCAGGATTCAAGTTACCAGACAGTTTCAAGAAATGTGATGGCCTGCAATATCCCGAGAATTGGCTAGTCGATTACCTTGAGACGGTGAAACTGATAGGTGGCACCAGAGCAACAGCCATGCAAAGCATTCAAATACACCTGAGTGGAGCCGCAAGATCTTGGATAAAGAAGCTTCCCCTAGGTTCCATCGACAGCTGGGATAGTTTTGAGGATGTGTTTGTCAAGAACTTCCGATCAACCTGCAAAAAACCGGCATAACTAGAAGAGTTGAGATCGTGTCGACAAAAGCATGATGAATCAATGAGAAAATACATCCAAAGGTGGAACATCATCAAAAACTCGGCAGAGAATATATCTGACGAGAGAGCAATAGATGCGTTTGTGGCAGGAATTCAACGAGGAGATTTTGTCGAAGACTTGGGGAGAACCAACCCAAGGACAGTGTCAGCATTGATGGAGATAGCAACCAGATGGGCAGACGGAGAAGATGTTGTTCACAATAAGCGACACAGGTCACCGGAGGAGGACCGTAGTCGGAAATTTCAAAATAGAAGACGATTTCCTCGACAATTCTCGAGCTACGATGCTCCTGGCCAAATATCGGCTGGGTTTCGGGGAAACACTGGAGGAAACAATAGAGATGAATATCAAAGGAGTAACGAGCAGTGAGGCGACAATAGATATGACTCTCGGAATAACAGGGAAAATAGTGGATCAAGGTTTCAGAGACCTTTTGTATCTCCCGAGGATATGATGAACGGGCCATGTCAGATGCATTTCTATCTCGACAACAATGGGAAGAGGCAATCAGGACATCTGCAGAAGGACTGTCGCAATTTTCAAGCAATGTTGCATGTTGCAGGGCTAGCCAATGCTCAAGCAACAAATAGAAACCCCCAGGGGCCCAGGAGTGAGACCCACCTACCACCTCCTCCCGAGATCACGGACGAAAATCGACACCAGCTCAGAATAGCGGCAGCACCACACCCACCTCCATATGTTGATCCTAACTCCAATGGCGCGGTCTCGATGATTCAGAAAGCTAGGCCATCTAATAGGGCTCAGAAAGTAATCTCGCAGCAAGTGTTCATGGCAGAGAATATGCCTCCACCAACGATTGAGTACCTAAATTGGTCGGGACAGGACATTGGCTTCACAATTGCGGATCACCCGCAACAAGTTCCTCGACCAGGGCAGTCAGCACTTATCTTACCAGCGGTGATCGCAGGATTCGACGTATCTCGAGTATTCATAGATGGAGGCAGCAGTTTAAACCTTATGTATGCAGATACACTAAGGAAGATGAACATATCCCTGGAAAATCTAAAACCAACAGACATTACGTTTCCATGGAATTACGCCAGAGAAGCCAAGTTATCCGTTGGGGAGGATCAATCTCGACGTTCAGTTTGGGACCTGAGAAAACTACAGGATAGAAAGGCTGGAGTTCGAAGTTGTGGATTTCCCGTCGCAATATCACGCTTTGTTGGGACGACCAGCATATGCCAGGTTTATGGCGGTACCACACTACACGTACCTATTGTGGAGGTTACCTGGACCTAAGGGACCAATCACAGTCAAAGGAAGTTTCGCGTTAGCTGATAAATGCGACAAGGATTTTCATCGATTGTCAGAAACTTTCGGGATGCAAGAAGAATATATGGCGTCAAGGCTCACAACCGATTATGATGTGTTGCCAGATGCAGGAAGGCCACTCAGGGAGCCAACCTTCAACACTACTAAGGATTCCAAGGAGGTGCAGATTCACCCGACAGACCCAAACAAAACGACGTCCATTGCAACAAACATGGACCTCGCATAGGAAAGCGCGCTCATCGAGTTCCTCCGTGAGCACTGGAAAATCTTCGCATGGTGTCCAGCTGACATGCCAGGAGTACCCAGGGAACTGACCGACCACCACCTGAACTTGGATCCAATAGCGAGACCAATCAAACAACCTTTGCAGCGTTTTTCGGAACCAAACCGCAAAGCCATGTTGTCAGAGATTGACCGACTCAGAGAAGCTGGTTTTATCAAAGAGATACATACAGAGGCCACGTGGGTAGCTAACCCAGTGCTGGTTGACATAGGATACCCAATGGGCCTGCCGAAGATGGTACCCGGGTTTACTGAAAGCCCATAACTCGAAGAATAAGAAGATTCGGAAGCCCAAGATGTTATAGGGACAGCTAGAGTTGTATTAGGAAATATAACTTGTAATCTTGCGGGACGGGCTTGAAACCCTCCCGGACTCTGTAACTTGTGTGTTACGAATCCCTTGGCTCCGCCTCCTATATAAGGGGGAGTCGAGGGACGAAGAGAGGATCGAATCTGTTGTCAACAAAACCCTAGTTTCATAATCATCGAGCACTTTTCGGCTGAAACCTTCGAGATCTACTTGCCCTCTACGTCCAACGAAACCCTAGTCTACAATACGTAGGCATTAACAAATTAATACCTTGTCAATTGGCGCCGTCTGTGGGATTTAGAGGCGACAAGGAGCTGATCTCGATGGCACGTTCAAGATCGTCGACTTCATCAACCGCAAGCAACGCTTTGGACAGAGGTAAACAGATCGAAACTGGTTTAGTCGATTTTGTTCCTCACCCGCCCTCCCGTTTGGATGCACATGCGTATCTGGAGGAGCCTATGGAGATGACCTTTGGCGAGTTCCAATTTCGCGTCGAGAAGGAAGGATCATATCGTCTCGAAATTCCGATTTCGTCGGGATTATCGGCGGTCGATTCTGACTCTTCGGATTCAACATCGTCAACTGAGTCAGGCGAAGAGGAGATTTCGTTGCCACGCTTCATCAGCACCAGGGCAAGCGAAAAACTCGCCAAGATCTTCAGCGACATGTCTTTCGAGTCATCTGCGGGCTCCGATATAAGCGATGACTCGAGCAACATCGACAGCTTCACCTTCGTCGACAGATCCACTACTGTTGGAAAGGTCTTCACCAATCTTAATGATGGTGTCACCAAACCCGACAAAGTTCAGAATCCAAAATATCATCAGATCTATGTAATCGGAGAACCAAGCCGCCCAGCGGAGGAGACGCCAGAAAACTTCGACGATGCGGGTAATCCGTATGTTGATCCTGCAGATCTCACGCGAGGTTTGGGAACAAAATATATCGGTCCAGGAACACGAGAGATGGTGCAATTTCCGCAGGCAGTATGGGATCGAGTCGCAAGAGCTATTGACGGTACAGAACCAATGACCATTACGGCGACACCTGCGGAGTTACAAGCGTATCAATATAGGCTCGCACGTACCAGGAGGGAGCTCGAGAAGTAGAAAATCGAGTTGGACAAGAGACAGGAGGCCGCTTCTGCGTCAAGCAGGCGAAGGGCAGAGCAAAGTCGAAATTCAAGAACTTCAGGAGATAGTCATAGAGAAGCTCAAAGGAGAGCAAGATCCCGGCTGCAAAATATACCTGATGCTGAGAGAGAGAACTTAATTCAAAACCTCGATATGTCTTTTATGTCAATCGACACGAGGGGGAACATTATTCCAAAAACACTGGAAGCGGGATACATGGCAACGCAAGCTTTCATCCTAGCGTCCAGGCCACCTCCCGGAGATCCAAGAGAAGCATTGTATAACATGGCCATGGTAGGATGTGGAGCCATGGGAGCAGCATTCGCAGCTACACCTCCCGAAGGAACTGCAAGGCAAAATAGTCCACGACCTACCGCGGCAGTACAAGATCCACCGAGAGCAAGTGGAGTCAGAGATACAGTGACTCGGGCCAGGGAACATCGGCATTCGCCGGAAATTGCTGAAGAAGATATGTGTGGACTCCCGTGTTTTACGCGACGGGTCCGAAAAACTCGAGTCCCATCAGGATTCAAGTTACCAGACAGTTTCAAAAAATTCGATGGCCTGCAAGATCCTGAGGATTGGCTAGTCGATTACCTTGAGATGGTGAAATTGATAGGTGGTACTAGAGCAACAGCCATGCAAAGTATTCAAATACACTTGAGCGGAGCCGCAAGATCTTGGATCAAGAAACTTCCCCCAGGATCCATCGACAGCTGGGATAGTTTTGAGGATGTGTTTGTCAAAAACTTGCGATCAACTTGCAAAAAACCGGCATCACTAGAAGAGTTGAGATCGTGTCGACAAAAGCATGATGAATCAATGAGAAAATACATCCAAAGGTGGAACATCATCAAAAACTCGGCAGAGAACATATCTGACGAGAGAGCAATAGATGCGTTTGTGGCAGGAATTCGACGAGGAGATTTTGTCGAAGACTTGGGGAGAACCAACCCAAGGACAGTTCAACATTGATGGAGATAGCAAACAGATGGGCAGACGGAGAAGATGCTGTTCACAATAAGCGACACAGGTCACCAGAAGAGGACCGCAGTCGGAACTTTCAAAATAGAAGACGATTTCCTCGACAATTCTCGAGTTACGATGCTCCTGGCCAAATATCGGCTGGGTTTCGGGGAAACACTGGAGGAAACAATAGAGATGAATATCAAAGGAGTAACGAGCAGCGAGGCGACAATAGAGATGACTCTCGGAACAACAGGCAAAATAGCGGATCAAGGTTTCAGAGACCTTTTGTAACTCCCGAGGATATGATGAACGGGCCATGCCAGATGCATTTTTATCTCGACAACAATGGGAAGAGGCAGTCAGGACATTTGCAGAAGGACTGTCGCAATTTTCAAGCAATGTTGCGGGTTGCAGGGCTAGCCAATGCTCAAGCAACAAATAGAAACCCCCAGGGGCCCAGGAGTGAGATCCACCTACCATCTCCTCCCGCGATCACGGACGAAAATCGACACCAGCTCAGAATAGAGGCAGCACCACACCCACCTCCATATGTTGATCCTAACTCCAATGGCGCGGTCTCGATGATTCAGAAAGCTAGGCCATCTAACAGGGCTCAGAAAGTAATCTCGCGACAAGTGTTCATGGCAGAGAAGATGCCTCCACCAACGATAGAGTATTTAAATTGGTCGGGGCAGGACATTGACTTCACAATTGCGGACCACCCGCAGCAAGTTCCTCGACCAGGGCAGTCAGCATTTATCTTACCAGCGGTGATCGCAGGATTCGACGTATCTCGAGTTTTCATAGATGGAGGCAGCAGTCTAAACCTTATGTATGCGGACACACTAAGGAAGATGAACATATCCTTGGCAAATCTAAAACCAACTAACACACGTTTCCATGGAATCACACCAGAGAAGCCGAGTTATCCGTTGGGAAGGATCAATCTCGACGTTCAGTTTGGGACGCGAGAAAACTACAGGATAGAAAGGCTGGAGTTCGAAGTTGTGGATTTTCCGTCGCAATATCATGCTTTGTTGGGACGACCAGCATATGCTAGGTTTATGGCGGTACCACACTACACGTACTTGTTATGGAGGCTACCCGGACCTAAGGGACCAATTACAGTCAAAGGAAGTTCCGCGTTAGCTTATAAATGCGACAAGGATTTTTATCGACTGTCAGAAACTTTCGGGATGCAAGCAGAATATATGGCGTCAAGGCTCACAACTGACTATGATGTGTTACCAGATGCAGGAAGATCACTCAGGGAGCCAACCTTCAACACTACTAAGTATTCCAAGGAGGTGCAGATTCACCCGACAGACCAAAAGAAAATGACGTCCATTGCAACAAATATGGACCTCGCATAGGAAAGCGCGCTCGTCGAGTTCCTCCGTGAGCACTGGAAAATCTTCGCATGGTGTCCAGCTGACATGCCAGGAGTACCCAGGGAACTTGCCGAGCACCACCTAAACTTGGATCCAATAGCGAGACCAATCAAACAACCTTTGCGGCGTTTTTCGGAACCAAATCGCAAAGCTATGCTGTCAGAGATTGATCGACTCAGAGAAGCTGATTTTATTAAGGAGATACATACAGAAGCCACGTGGGTAGCTAACCCAGTGCTGGTCCCGAAGAAAAACACGAAAATCCTTCGCATGTGTGTCGACTTTACGTGTCTCAATAAACATTGTCCAAAGGATCACTTTCCCCTCCCAAGGATCGATCAAATCATCGACTCCACGGCAGGATGCGAACGTCTTTCCTTCCTGGACGCATATTCTGGTTATAACCAGATCAGATTAAAAGAAGATGATGAAGTCAAGACAGCGTTCATAACACCTTATGGCGTGTTTTGTTACAGAACAATGCCTTTTGGTTTGAAAAACGCGGGAGCAACATATCAGCAGATGATGCAGAAGTGCTTGGCAACACAGATTGGAAAAAACGTACAAGTGTACATTGACGATGTCATCATAACATCAAAAAAGGGGACAACATTGATCGAGGATTTGAAGGAAACTTTCGACAACCTTGACAAGTTCTGCCTTAAGCTGAACCCGACGAAGTGTTCTTTCGGCGTCCCTACAGGAGAACTTCTCGGGTTCCTAGTATCAGCAAGAGGGATCGAGGCCAATCCCGAGCAAATCCAAGCCATCGTAACGATGCGAAAACGGACAAAGTTGAAAGAAATACAACAGTTGACTGGGCGAGTCGCAGCATTAAGCAGATTCGTCACCAGGCTAGGAGAGAAGACATTGCCGTTCTACGCTTTGATTAAGCAAGGAGAGAAATTTCAGTGGAACGAAGAAGCGGACAAAGACTTCGAAGATCTCAAGCGCACAATCTCGACACCACCAATCTTGGTGGCGCCTAAAGAAAAGGAACCCCTTTTGTTCTACATTGCAGCGACACCTCAGGTGGTCAGCACAGCTCTCGTAGTCGAAAGGGAGGAAGAAGGAAAACTCCATGGAGTACAGAGGCCGGTATATTTCATCAATGAAGTATTATCGCCTTCAAAACAGCGGTACCCGCAGTACCAAAAGCTCGCATATGGAGTGTTTACAACAGCAAGAAAGTTGCGACACTATTTTTCGGCGCATCCGATAATAGTGGTCAATCAGGCGCCTTTATCCAATATATTAAACAATCCAGAAGCTACGGGCCTGTCTCCCTTTGGGGAATAGAGCTTTCCCCTCGGGACATCACGTACGAAAAAAGAAAAGCAATAAAGTCGCAAATTTTACCAGACTTCATCGCAGAGTGGATGGAGCTACAAAATACGGGACCACCAGATCTATCGAGAACTTGGACTATGAATTTCGACGGGTCCAAGAGATTAGAAGGAGCAGGAGCAGGCGTGATACTCATATCACCTGAAGGCGATAAATTAAAGTATGTCTTACGGATGACGTTTCCAAACGCGTCTAACAATGAGGCAGAGTACGAAGCTCTCATACATGGGATGAAGATGGCGAAAGAAGCTTGTGGTGCAACACGACTAAAAATCTTTGGCGACTCACAATTGGTGGCCCAGCAGGTCATGAATCAGTGCGATGCAGTCAACGAAAGTATGATAGCATACAAGGAAATGTATAACGAGCTGGAGAAACTGTTTGATGGATGCGATGTAAATCACATCAGCAGGCTAAGTAATGACGAAGCCGATGTTCTTGCAAACATTGGGTCGCAGTGTCTCGCGATTCCACCAGGCGTGTTCTGGGAGGAGATAACAGAGAGATCTACAAAGCCGAAGAAACCAAAGAAAAAGGAGGAGGATGAGAAACCCTCGGGGGCTACGAAAGAAACACTAGAAGAAGATGAGCAGGATTTAGTAATGATGGTGCAAATTCCATGGATGCAGGCGTACATATCATACATCCTAAGGAAAACAATACCCGATGATCCAGTTGAAGCAAGGCGAGTTATTAGACGTTCTAAAGCTTTCACCGTGGTCAAAGGGGAGTTGTACAAGCGAAGTATTTCGGGTATGTTACAAAGGTGCGTCACACCCGAAGAAGGAAGAATAATTCTGAAGGACGTACACGAAGGAATATGCGATCATCATGCAAGCAGTCGAGCTATCGCGGCCAAGGTTTTCAGAGCAGGATTTTACTGGTTGACAGCAATCGAGGACGCAAAGGAAATAGTATGAACTTGCGACGCGTGCCAGAGATTTGCCGCCAAACCTCACTCTCCGACAGCAGAGCTGATGCCAATACCGCTTTCTTGGCCCTTTGCTCAATGGGGTCTCGATATGGTGGGAAAACTACACAAGGCCTCGGCAGGAAGATACGAGTATATGCTCGTCGCTGTCGACAAATTCACCAAGTGGATAGAAGCAAAGCCGATAAATTCACCAGATGGAGCGTCGGCAATCAAGTTTGTGAAAAGCATTGTCTTTAGGTTTGGAGTACCTCATAGCATTGTCACGGACAATGGCAGTAATTTCACATCCAAGGAATTCAAGGCATACTGTGCAGAGGTAGGCATCAAATTGCACTTCGCGTCGGTTGCGCACCCGCAGACCAACGGTCAAGTCGAGAAAGCCAATGGTATCATCTGCAATGGTATCAAGAAGCGCTTGTTAGGACCATTGGAAAAAGCTCGACATACTTGGCCAGAGGAGTTGCCGAGTGTGTTATGGAGTATCCAAACAACACCAAATACAGCGACACAGGAAACTCCGTTTTTTTCTGGTCCATGGAGCAGAGGCAGTACTGCCGATAGAAATAGAGCATGACTCGCCAAGAGTCACGGAATATGACGAAGAAGCGTCCAGAAGAGCATTAGAAGACGATGTCGATGCACTTGATGAAGCTCAAGACGAAGTGTTATCACGGGTCGCTAAGTACCAGCAAGACCTGAAAAACTACCACAGTCGACGTTTGCGACCAAGATCCTTTCAGGTTGGAGACTTAGTTCTGCGACTCAATCAAAAAAGCCATGAAAAACTCGAGTCACCGTGGCTTGGCCCTTACATCGTCACAGAAGTAATTGAAGGAGGAGCATACAGGATAAATGACAAGAAGTCAGGAGCTGCCGAGCCAAATCCTTGGAACGTGGCACAACTCAGGCGTTTTTACGCCTAGATTCGAAATATAGTCCTCCTTGTAAAAATACAATGTACTGAAATGCCCGCGAGTTTTCAGACGCACTCTTTTCCTTTTTCGGGGCACCGAGTGGGGCTGGAAAAGGTTTTTAATGAGGCGGACTCGCGGTGCTGCAATATAATAAAGATAGTGGAAGTATACATTCTTTTTCTTCGACATGCTCAGGGTCTTGCGCCCAGAAGTTACAATATATATATATATATATATACAATACCGACGAATACACCTCGCAAAAATATTTCGCCTTGGTGCAAAGCATCTCGCCAAACAAAAAGACGGTACAAAATAGTGATCAACAAAAAAGCTCGGGGGCTAACACCCGCAAGTATAGTACATTCAATATAATTTATTTTGCCTTGGTTCAACCTCGCATATACAATAGAGAAAAATCGCCACTACAATGCTCGGGGGCTTGATGAGGAAAAATAAAAATATTTACTGGCTTTACAATATAGATTATGTTTACAAGATGCAATCCCGGAAAAAACTCGACAAGTTAAAAGAGAAACTCTCAATTGCTGCCTAGTATATCATCTATGGTCATCCGTTCGTTATTTGAGTACTATGTTCAGCATAGCTTCCCTTCACGAAGAACTCAGCGTCCATCCGAAGAAGTTCATCCATCATATCTTCTGCTACAGGGGTCACAATGTCATAAATTTTGCCAACGTTCCTCTTCCTTTTCGCCATCTTGGCCAGGCATTTGGAGACAATTCTACTCGTGTCTAACTTTGGATAACAGATTTGTATCATCATCATAGCAAATCTGGCGCCGGCGGATAGTTGGGCCCGCACAAACCCATGGATTCGAGGTGCATCCCGAAATTTATCCATCAATTCAGGAAGGGTTTCTGGCATCTTATTGCGCGGGAACATGGTGCCGTAAACTAAGGACAATGTCCTTGTACAGAAGTCGAGGAAATCACGGACCTGACCCGCACGATCTTGAAATCTGACGATTTGGCGGGTACGTTCAGGCGTAACCCAAAAGTTGGAACCGTGTTCTTCGGCAAGTCTGAGAAGTACATTGGATCGGGCTTCAACGCGTTGATCCTCGGCAGCAGTATCTAAAAATGAACCTGTTTCAGTAGAAACATCAGTAAGGAAGGAAGAATAGCAAGAATAAAATCAAGCACGGTCAAGTAAATGAAGTGTACCTGTCATATCCAAGCTGGATTCGTTCATCAGTTGAAGCATATAATTTTCTCGCGAAAAAGCTTCGGCAGCCTCAGTAACCGCGGCCTCTTTTTCAGCTATAGCATCCTGAGCCTGCTGAAGCGCAATTTTTTCCCTCTCCAACGATTTTTGAGACTGTTCCATTGTTATAAGTACTTGCTTCTTCATAGACTGAAGTTGTTGGCGAAGTTCTTCCAAGTCTTGTGTCGAACCCTTACTCGAGGAATCTTCAATAAGTTCATCAGCAACAGGTGTTTTCTTCAAACAGGATGAAGCAGGAAAAGCATCGGAAGGACGAGGAGTTGAAGTATAGTTGTCAAATATCAACTGGAAATAAAAGTTTCGACATCAATCATCAAGAAAAGATAGATTTCCATTGATTTTCAAAGTATGTACATGGCTATTACAAAAGGAGGATCCCTAATGAACTACTGAGGCAGTTGTCGCCAAATCTACTATGGCGACAGCATCAAAAGAGACAAGTAAAAAAAAAGAAGACAAGATGGTCTACTTGACCTCCGGCTTCGACGAACTAGGAGCAGGAGTTGGCTTGCATCCAAGGTAGGCGAGGATTTTCTTTGAATTTGGCTTAGCAGCCCTAATCAACGACTGCCACCTCTTGGTCTCCATCTCCGTTGTGTCGCCAACTCTTGCCCAGTCGACATCTTGCTGGCTGTCGGCGACCAAGGCAATAGTGCCTTCAACGCCAACTTTCAAACCTTCTTGGCGAAGCTTGAGCCCAAGATCTTCTTGAGAATTGAAGCATTAGGCGAGAGCAGCAAAAGGCGTGGGTTCCTCCTTCTTCGGGAAGAAGTAAGGAAACAGCTGCGACAGACCTGCTCTGGCATCGGCACGACCTTCACGCGCCTCATCTCCGTGGATCTCAAGGAGGGAGAGAGCGTCGAGAAGGCGATCACCTTCAGGGTTCTCCAGATCATAATCCTGTTGCATTTTCCCTAAGCGAGTCACAAAAAAAAAGCTTGTCAGAGAAAAGCAAGGCAAGAGGAATTTGATGATCCGAAGAAGTAGAAGAGATATGATTACTTACTAACAAAACATTGACTCTGCGACTCCAAGCGAGCAACAATTTCTGTTTCGCGAGCAGATTCCTGAGCTATATTTTCGCTCAAAGAAGTTTCCGCGTCATGAAGTCTTTTTCGAAGATCTTCGACGGCGGCAGCATCAGCTTCAGCTTTCTGGCGAGCTTTTTCGCTTTGTTCTAACTTGATAGCAAGAGCATCAGCATGTTTGTTGGATTCCGCAAGATTTTCTGGCATAATAAACGACAGTAAAAAGTTATGACAAAATAGTGGAGTATATTTAGCAAAGGAAGCAGATAAAACAAAAAGTACCTTCAAGCTTCTTGGCATGGTCACGGTACCCGACGAATTGGGTACCGAGGCGAATAAACTCCTTCATCAAAGGCTGAAGAGAAGACCAAAAGAAAAAGAGAAGTCAATATAGGAAGAGAAAGTTCGTCGGCACCTAGCAAGAAATAAAGGGGAGTTGAAAGTACTGAAATGCTCGGAAAAAGAGGAGTGAAAAAACTTACATCATCCAATGAAGGAGTCGTGGAACTACCAGCTAACAGGAGAGGCTCCCTAGCTGGTTCTACCCTAGCTCTCTTTGGTGAAGAGGCTCGGGGGCTCGCAGCTGGAGTTGGATGCTCTGTGTCTTGATGAGGAGGCGAAGTATCCTCTCCATCAGGTTGATCTTCAGAGACAACTAAAGTACGAGACATGCTCATTCGAGCAGTCGCGTCAATAGGTGTATTTTCATCCTCGTCGCCACTACAACAAATAAAGCGACAAGATAAGAAACAATATAGACAAAGTATCGAGAACAAACAACATAGAGCAGCAAGAACTTACGAGCTGACAAAAGCATCTTCATAAGGATTGAAAGTCTTCCTTCCAGCATCAGGAACAACTTCTTCGGCACGCGAAGCACCGGCTTTGGAGGTGCCGGAATCGACAACCTGGCCCCTTTTTCTCTTGTTCTTCGGAGAAGCAGCTGGGGGAGGAGAGTATGTCGATGCGGTAGACTCGGTTTCAATCTCTTTTTCAGAGGATGACGCAGATTTTTGAGAACCCGCGACTTCACTCTCAGGGCGAGAAGTACCCTGGTTGTCGTCGGTGACAACAGCCCGTTCTTCGACTTCCCCATCTTCGGGAAGGGGAGGAAGAGGAGACGCAGTTTTATGGTTCTGAACAAGATAGAAAAAGCACCGACATGGATTTATATCAGTAACAGCAGTCGAAGAAATAACAGTACCAAAGGAGAAAGAGAAAAAGAGTGCGTGAACCAAAAGATGATAAAAATATATTACCTGCGGGAGCGCGTTGGAGGCGCTATATGGCGTCACACGGCAAGATGACGGGACGGTGTCCTTCTTGCTAAGCGACGAGATCTTTCGGACAAGTTTTTCTAAGTCCTTGACCGATAAATCTGTCGACAGGCGATCCACATCTTCATCGCCAGCATACATCCAAAGGGGATTTTTGCGAGCTTGCAGAGGCTGCACCCTAATCCTAAGGAAGTACGCCGTGATTTGGATACCCGACAATTCTTGTCCTCGGGTATTTTGAAGCTGGTGGATGCGCGTCATTAGTGCCTCTGTCGCCGCTTTTTCTTCGTCGCTAGCCTCTGCATCCCAGGAACGACGGCGACAGATTTTTTCGGTACCATCAAAAGGAGGGATGTTGTCTTCAACAGAGCCATGATTCTCCTCGTGGATGTACAACCATTTTTTGCGCCACCCTTGAACTGAGTCAGGGAATTTGACGTCAAAGTACTCGACGTCAGGGCGAACTCAAATAACAACGCCGCCGATGTTATAGGAAACATTGGCAGAGCCATTGCGGCTACAAAGAAAAATGTGCTTCCATAAAGCCCAGTTAGGCTGGACTCCAAGGAAGGATTCGCAAAGGGTGATAAAGATCGAGATGTGGAGGATGGAGTTGGGAGTAAGATGGTGAAGTTGCAATCCGTACACAAAAAGCAACCCCCGAAGAAAATTGTGAATGGAGGCAGAGAGGCCACGGATGAGGTGGTCAACGAAACTGACCCGATACTCCATAGGAGGGGTTGGATAGCTTTCTTTGCTGGGGAAGCGCAGTGCGTCTTGCTTCTTGCTGATCCCAAGTTTCTTCAGCAAGTTGATGTCTTGGGGGGAGATTTTGGATCTCTCCCACTCAGTGTTCCCCAGATCTTCGGTCCCCATCTTTGATTCGGGAGTGCTGTGCCCGGTGAGTCTGCGAAGTGGCATCAACAATGGCGTAGGAGCAAAGGGCGAGCGTGGTTGAGCTCAAGAACTGTGGGGCGCAATGGAGGATTTTGGCAGAGGAGAGCAGAGGAGCGGCGCGAGCGAAAGTGTGGAAGGAGGAAGATGATGACCTTAAATAGAGGTGCGGTGAATCGACGCACCGTTGGATGGAGAAATTGTGAGATAGATGGTGTACACGTGGACAAGGGGTAAAAACGCAATTTCACTGAGAAGGGAAGGAACAGGCGTTACAGTGCGTGCGCCAGAAAAAGTGGAGGACCTGTGTCCCCCACTTGCATGACGTGTCATCTTGATAAGAAATTTGGGCCCACGAGACAGAGAGAGAGCAGTTCTCGCGTTTTCCCGATACAGTGATCGTGGCTATCGTCAGCAATGATGTCACCTTGACAAGAGAAAAATCTCGGCTATGAAGCTTCATAAGAATGGCGACAGCAGAAGATTATTGATTATTTCGAGAGCCTTTGATCAAATACAAGTTTTTGTCCAAATGCTAGGGGGCTACTTTCATCGGGAGCGCTGTTCGCGCACCCGATAGATATGAAAAATTCGAGAAAGAATGAAAATATAAAGACATGGGGCATTAAAGTGTTGAGCCTACAACCAAGCACTAGTCCTTGGCTGTAGCCTCGGGGGCTACTCTCAATGGGAACGCTGTTCGCGTGCCCGATGAAATTATTAAAAAAATAAGAAGAAAGAAAGAAAGAGAGAGAAGAAAAAAGAAGAAGTGAGCATATTTCGAGTTATACAAATAACTCTACATATACTCCCACCGGGAAGGAAAAATAAGTCATCCGTTGACTCAATAAAAGGTGCTATTCCAACAGCCGAAACAGCACTCGACAATATATTTTCAGAGCGCCAAAGTAGCGAATAAACTCTGAATGCCGCAAAACTTTGCGAAGGTAAGACCCTAGATCCGTTCTGAGCGGCGTGGCGCCGTCTCTGACGTCGGTTTGCTACTTTTTTCCGTATCAACAGATACGAAGAAAAATCCTAACGGACGCGTTAGGTACCCGATAAAATATGACTGTGACTCGACAGAATGGTAAGACCTTAAGCGGCACCTATCGAAGTTTACACCAGTATCCCGAGATCATGTCCAGGGACGTGATCTTGAAGTAGGTTTTTGCGGATTGCCACTAGAGCAGTTAACTAGTACCTGATCCATCAGATGAACTAGCCCCAACTACCATTATCCATGTACAATATATAATTGCATATCCAAAGATATGTGGTTATTCAATGATTAAAGTTGGAGATTTTTCCTGATTCTTCGATTCAAGCAAAATCTCGGGGGCTACTGACATAGGCATCCCCAATGGGCCTGCCGAAGATGGTACCCGGGTTTACTGAAATCCCATAACTCGAAGAATAAGAAGATTCGGAAGCCAAGATGTTATTAGGGAAAGCTAGAGTTGTATTAGGAAATATAACTTGTAATCTTGCGGGACGGGTTTGAAACCCTCTCGGACTCTGTAACTTGTGTGTTACGAATCCCTCGGCTCCACCTCCTATATAAGGGGGAGTCGAGGGACGAAGAGAGGATCGAATCTGTTGTCAACAAAACCCTACTTTCATAATCGTCGAGCACTTTTCGGCTGAAACCTTCGAGATCTACTTGCCCTCTACGTCCAACGAAACCCTAGTCTACAATACGTAGGCATTGACAAGTTAATACCTTGTCACTGGTCCCGAAGAAAAACACGAAAGTCCTTCGCATGTGTGTCGACTTTACGTGTCTCAATAAACACTGTCCAAAGGATCACTTTCCCCTCCCAAGGATCGATCAAATCATCGACTCCACGGCAGGATGTGAACGTCTTTCCTTCCTGGACGCATATTCTGGTTATAACCAGATCAGATTAAAAGAAGATAATGAAGTCAAGACAGCATTCATAACACCTTATGGCGTGTTTTGTTATAGAACAATGCCTTTTGGTCTAAAAAACGCGGGAGCAACATATCAGCGGATGATGCAGAAGTGCTTGGCAACACAGATTGGGAAAAACGTACAAGTGTACATTGACGATGTTGTCATAACATCAAAAAAGGGGACAACATTGATCAAGGATTTGAAGGAAACTTTCGACAACCTTGACAAGTTCTACCTTAAGCTGAATCCGACGAAGTGTTCTTTCGGCGTCCCTGCAGGAGAACTTCTCGGGTTCCTAGTATCAGCAAGAGGGATCGAGGCTAATCCAGAGAAAATCCAAGCCATCGTAACGTTGCGGAAGCCGACAAAGTTGAAAGAAATACAACAGTTGACTGGGCGAGTCGCAGCATTAAGCAGATTCGTCGCCAGGCTAGGAGAGAAGGCATTGCCGTTCTACGCTTTGATTAAGCAAGGGGAGAAGTTTCAGTGGAACGAAGAGGCGGACAAAGCTTTCGAGGATCTCAAGCGCACAATCTCGACACCACCAATCTTGGTGGCGCCTAAAGAAAAGGAACCCCTCTTGCTATACATCGCAGCCACACCTCAGGTGGTCAGTACAGCTCTCGTAGTTGAAAGGGAGGAAGAAGGAAAACTCCATGGAATACAGAGGCCAGTATATTTCATCAGTGAAGTATTATCGCCTTCAAAACAGCGGTACCCGCAGTACCAGAAGCTAGCATATGGAGTGTTCACAATAGCAAGAAAGTTGCGACACTATTTTTCGGCGCATCCGATAATAGTGGTCAATGAGGCGCCTTTATCCAATATATTAAACAATCCAGAAGCTACGGGCCGTGTCTCCCTTTGGGGAATAGAGCTTTCCCCTCGGGACATCACGTACGAAAAAAGAAAAGCAATAAAGTCACAGATTTTACCAGACTTCATCGCAGAGTGGATGGAGCTACAAAATACGGGACCCCCAGATCTATCGAGAACCTGGACTATGAACTTCGACGGGTCCAAGAGATTAGAGAGAGCGGGAGCAGGCGTGATACTAATATCACCTAAAGGCGACAAATTAAAGTATGTCTTACGGATGACGTTTCCAAACGCGTCTAACAATGAGGCAGAGCATGAAGCTCTCATACATGGGATGAAGATGGCGAAAGCGTGTGGTGCAACCCGACTAAAAATCTTTGGCGACTCACAATTGGTGGCTCAGCAGGTCATGAATCAATGTGATGCAGTCAATGAAAGTATGATAGCATACAAGGAAATGTATAACGAGCTGGAGAAACTGTTTGATGGATGTGAGGTAAATCACATCAGCAGGCTAAGTAATGATGAAGCTGATGTTCTTGCAAACATTGGATCGCAGTGTCTCGCGATTCCACCAGGCGTGTTCTGGGAGGAGATAACAGAGAGATCTACAAAGCCGAAGAAACCAAAGAAGAAGGAGAATGACGAGAAATCCTCGGGGGCTACGAAAGAAGCACTAGAAGAAGAAGAGGAACATGATCTAGTAATGATGGTGCAAATCCCATGGATGCAGGCGTACATATCATACATCTTAAGGAAAACAATACCCGACGATCCAGTTGAAGCAAGGCGAGTTATTAGACGTTCCAAAGCCTTCACTGTGGTCAAAGGGGAGTTGTACAAGCGACGTATTTCGGGTGTGTTACAAAGGTGCGTTACACCCGAAGAAGGAAGGATAATTCTGAAGGACGTACACGAAGAAATATGTGGTCATCATGCAAGCAGTCGAGCTATCGCGGCCAAGGTTTTCAGAGCAGGATTTTATTGGTTAACAGCAATCGATGATGCGGAGGAAATAGTGCGAACTTGCGACGCGTGCTAGAGATTTGCCGCAAGGCCTCATTCTCCGGCAGCAGAGCTGATGCCAATACCGCTGTCTTGGCCCTTTGCTCAATGGGGTCTCGATATGGTGGGAAAACTACACAAGGCCTCGCCAGGAGGATACGAGTATATGCTCGTCGCTGTCGACAAATTCACCAAGTGGATAGAAGCAAAGCCGATAAATTCACCAGACGGAGCGTCGGCAATCAAGTTTGTGAAAAGCATTGTCTTTCGATTTGGAGTACCTCATAGCATCGTCACGGACAATGGCAGTAATTTCACATCCAAGGAATTCAAGGCATACTGTGCAGAGGTGGGCATCAAATTGCACTTCGCGTCAGTTGCGCACCCACAGACCAACGGTCAAGTCGAGAAAGCCAATGGTATCATTTGCAATGGTATTAAGAAGCGCTTGTTAGGTCCATTGGAAAAAGCTCGACATACTTGGCCAGAGGAGTTGCCGAGTGTGTTATGGAGTATCCGAACAACACCAAATACAGCGACACAGGAGACTCCGTTTTTCTTGGTCCATGGAGCTGAGGTAGTATTGCCGATAGAAATAGAGCATGATTCTCCAAGAGTCACGGAATACGACGAAGAAGCTTCCAGAAAAGCATTGGAAGACGATGTCGACGCACTTGATGAGGCTCGAGACGAAGTGTTACCACGGGTCGCTAAGTACCAGCAAGATCTGAAAAACTACCACCGTCGACGTTTGCGACCAAGGTCTTTTCAGGTTGGAGACTTAGTTCTGCGACTCAATCAAAAAAGCCATGAAAAACTCGAGTCGCCGCGGCTTGGCCCTTACATCGTCACAGAAGTAATTGAAGGAGGAGCATACAGGATAAAGGACAAGAAGTCAGGAGCTGCCGAGCCAAATCCTTGGAACGTGGCACAACTCAGGCGTTTTTACGCCTAGAGTCGAAATATAGTCCTCCTTGTAAAAATACAATGTACTGAAACGCCCGCGAGTTTTCAGACGCACTCTTTTCCTTTTTCAGGGCACCGAGTGGGGCTGGAAAAGGTTTTTAATGAGGCGGACTCACGGTGCTGCAATATAATAAAGATAGTGGAAGTATACATCTTTTTCTTCGACATGCTCGGGGGCTTGCGCCCAGAAGTTACAATATATATATATACAATGCCGACGAATACACCTCGCAAAAATATTTCGCCTTGGTGCAAAGCACCTCGCCAAATAAAAAGACAATACAAAATAGTGATCAACAAAAAAGCTCGGGGGCTAATACCCGCAAAAATAGTACACTCAATATAATTTATCTTGCCTTGGTTCAATCTCACATAAACAATAGAGAAAATCGCCACCAAAAATGCTCGGGGGCTTGATGAGGAAAAATAAAAATATTTAGTGGCTTTACAATATAGATTATATTTACAACATACAAGATGCAACTCCTGAGAAAAGTCGACAAGCTAAAAGAGACTCTCAATTGCTGCCTAGTATATCATCTATAGTCATCCGTTCATTATTTGCAGTACGAGTACTATGTTCAGCATAGCTGCCCTTCATGAAGAACTCAGCGTCCATCCGAAGAAGTTCGTCCATCATCTCTTCTGTGACAGGGGTCCAATGTTCCTCTTCCTTTTCGCCATCTTGTCCAGGCACTTGGCAACAATTCGACTCATGTCTAACTTGGGATAGCAGATTTGTATCATCATCATAGCAAATCTGGCGCCGGCAGATAGTTGGGCCCGCACAAATCCATGGATTCGAGGTGCATCCCGAAATTTATCCATCAAATCAGGAAGGGTTTCTGGCATCTTATTGCGCGGGAACATGGTGCTGTAAACTAAGGACAATGTCCTTGTACAGAAGTCGAGGAAATCACGGACCTGACCCGCACGATCTTGAAATCTGATGATTTGGCGAGTACGTTCAGGCGTAACCCAAAAGTTGGAACCATGTTCTTCGACAAGTCTGAGAAGCACATTGGATCGGGCTTCAACACGTTGATCCTCGGCAGCGGTATCCAAGAAAGAACCTTTTTTTCAGTGGTGAAATCAGTAAGGAAGGAAGAACAGCAAGAACAACATCAAGCACGATCGAGTAAATGGAGTATACATGTCATATCCAAGATGGAATCATTCATCAGTTGGAGCATGTAATTCTCTCGAGAAGAAGCTTCGGCAGCCTCAGTAATTGCGGCCTCTTTTACAGCTAGAGCATCCTGAGCCTGCTGAAGCGCAATTTTTTCCCTCTCCAGCGATTTTCGAGACTGCTCCGTTGTCATAAGTACTTGCTTCTTCATAGACTGGAGTTGTTGGCGAAGTTCTTCCAAATCTTGTGCCGAACCTTTACTCGAAAAATCTCCAATAAGTTCATCAGCAACAGGTGTTTTCTTCAAACAGGACGAAGCAGGAAAAGCATCGGAGGGACGAGGAGTTGAAGTGTAGTTATCAAATACCAACTGGAAATAAAAGTGCGACATCAATCATCAAGCAAAATAGATTTCCATTGATCTTCAAAGTATTTACATAGTTCTTGCAAGAGTTGGGATCCTAGTAAGCCAACAGTGCGCTATCGCAAACTACATCTATGGCGACAGGCATCAAAAGAGAAAAGGAAGAAAAAGGCAGGCAAGACGGTCTACTTGACCTCTGGCTTGGAAGAGCTAGGAGCGGGAGTTGGTTTGCATCTGAGGTAGGCGAGGATTTTCTTTGAGTTTGGCTTGGCAGCCTTAATCAGCGACTGCCACCTCTTCATCTCCATCTCCTTCGTGTCGCCAACTTTCGTCCAGTCGACATCTTGTTGGCTATCAGCAACCAAGGCGATAGTGCCTTCAACACCAACTTTCAAGCTTTCTTGGCGAAGTTTGAGCCCAAGATCTTCTTGAGAATTGAAGCACTTGGCAAGATCACTGAAAGTCATGGGTTCCTCTTTCTTCGCAAAGAAGTAGGGAAAAAGCCGCGACAAACCTGTTCTGGCTTCAGTAAGGCCTTCGCGTGCCTCATCTCCATGAATTTCAAGGAGGGAAAGCGCGTCGAGAAGACGATCACCTTCAGGACTCGCCAGATCATAATCTTGCTGCGTTCTCCCTAAATGAGTAAAAATAAGCTTGTCAAGAAAAAGGCAAACAAGGACAAAATATGACGACCCAAAGTAATAGCAAAGATCTGAGTACTTACTAACAAAACGTCGACTCTGCGACTCCAAGCGAGTAAGGATCTCTTCTTCACGAGCAGACTATTGAGCTATATTTTCGCTCAAAGAAGTTTCCGCGTCATGAAGTCTTTTTTGGAGATCTTCGATGGCGGCAGCATCTGCTTCAGCTTTCTGGCGAGCTTTTTTGCTCTGCTCTAACTTGATAGCAAGCGCGTCAGCATGTTTGTTGGATTCCGCAAGATGTTCTGGCATCGAAAATGACAGTAAAATGTTATGACAAAATAATGGAGTATGTTTAGCAGAGGAAGCAGATAAAAAAGGGGATACCTTCAAGCTTCTTGGCATGGTCACGGTACCCGACGAATTGGGTACCGAGACGGATAAACTCCTTCATCAAAGGATGAAGAGAAGACCAAAAGAAAAGAGAAGTCAATATAGGAAGAGAAAGTTCGACAGCACCTAGCAAGAAACAAAGGGGAGTTGAAAGTACTGAAATGCTCGGAAAAAGAAGAGTGAAAAACTTACATCATCCAATGAAGGAGTCGTGGAACTACCAGTCAACATGATAGGCTTCTTGGCTGGTTCTACCCTAGCTCTCTTTGGTGAAGAGGCTCGGGGGCTCACAGCTGGAGTTGGATGCTCTGTGTCTTGATGAGGAGGCGAAGTTTCGTCCCCATCAGGTTGAGCTTCAGAGACAACTAAAGTACGGGACGTACTCGTTCGTGCATTCGCGTCAATAGGTGTATTTTCATCCTCGTCGCCACTACAATACATTAGGCGACAAGATAAGAAACAAAATAGACAAAATATCAAGAACACGCAACAAAGAGCAGCAAGAACTTACGAGCTGACAAGAGCATCTTCGTAAGGGTTGAAAGTTTTCCTTTCAGCATCAGGAACAACTTCTTCGGCACGAGATGCGCCGGTTTTGGAGGTGCCGGAATCGACAACCTCGTCCCTTTTTCTCTTGTTCTTTGGAGAAGCGGCTGGGGGAGGAGAGTGTGTCGATGCGGTAGCCTCGGATTCAACTTCCTTTTCAGAGGAAGCCGCGGATTTCTGAGAACCCGTGACTTCACTCTCAGGGCGAGAAGTACCCTGGTTGTCATCGGTGACAATAGTATGTTCTTCGACTTCTCCACCTTCAGGAAGAGGAGGAAGAGAAGCTAGAATAGGGTGGTTCTGCAAAAAACAAGGAGTGTCGACAAAAGTTATGCAAAGGACGCTAGCAAGATAGTAGTCGACAAATACTAAAAAAATCGAGAAGACAAGATAGTAGTCGAGGGAAAATTACCTCGGGAAGGGCGTTGGTGCCACTATATGGCTCAACACGGCAAGAGGATGGAATAGTATCCTTCTTGCTGAGCGACGAAATTCTTCGGATCAGTTTCTCCAAATCCTTCACAGAAAGGTCTTTGGAGAGCCTGTCGACGTCTTCCTCACCAGCATACATCCAAAGGGGATTTTTGCGAGCTTGTAAAGGCTGCACTCTAATCCTAAGGAAGTAGGCTGTGATCTCGATACCCGACAATTCCTTGCCACAAGTGTTCTGGAGCTCATGGATGCGAGTCATCAGCGCTTCTGTCGCCAACTTCTCTTCTTCAGTGGCTTCAGCGTCCCAGGAACGGCGGCGAATAATTTTGGCCCCTCCGTTGAAAGGAGCAATATTGTACTCCACTGAGTCGGAGCTTTCTTCGTGCACGTACAGCCATCTTTTGCGCCACCCCTGGACGAAGTCGGGGAATTTGACGTCGAAGTACTCGACATCAGGGCGAACGCAAATGACAATGCCGCCAATGTTATAGGCGACGTTGTGGGAGCCATTGCGGCGGAGGCAGAAGATGCGCTTCCACAGAGCCCAATTAGGATGGACTCCGAGGAAGCATTCATAGAGGGTGATAAAAATCGACACATGGAGGATGGAGTTGGGCGTCAGCTGATGCAGTTGTAGCCCGTAGACAAAGAGGAGACCACGAAGGAACTCGTGGATAGGGGGAGAAAGACCGCGAATGAGATGGTCAACGAAACTGACCCGATATTCGATTGGAGGCGATGGATAGCTTTCTTCCTTGGGGAAGCGCAGGGCGTTCTCCTTCTTCGTGAACCCGAGCTTCTTTAACAGGTTCATGTCTTGATTGGAGATTTTGGATCTCTCTCACTCAAGATCTTCAGCGGCCATCTTCGACTCCGGAGTGCTGTGCCTAGTGAGCCGCGCGCGCGGTGGCATCAACAATGGCGTAGGAGCAAAGCGCGAGCGTGGTTGAGCTCAAGAACTGTGGGGCGCAATGGAGGATTTTGGCAGAGGAGAGCAGAGGAGCGGCGCGAGCGAAAGTGTGGAAGGAGGAAGACGATGACCTTAAGTAGAGGTGCGGTGAATCGACGCACCGTTGGATGGAGAAATTGTGAGATAGATGGTGTACACGTGGACAAGGGGTAAAAACGCAATTTCACTGAGAAGGGAAGGAACAGGCGCTACAGTGCGTGCGCCAGGAAAAGTGGAGGACGTGTGTCCCCCACTTGCACGGCGTGTCAACTTGATAAGAAATTTGGGCCCGCAAGACAGAGAGAGAGCAGTTTTCGCGTTTTCCCGATACAGTGATCGTGGCTATCGTCAGCAATGATGTCACCTTGGCAAGATAAAATCTCGGTTATGAAGCTTCATAAGAATGGCGACAGCCGAAGATTATTGATTATTTCGAGAGCCTTTGGTCAAATACAAGTTTTTGATCAAATGCTTGGGGGCTACTTTGGGAAAATGAAAAACTCGAGTATGACAAAATAGAAATGGCGAGAGTTTATGATCAAATACAAGCATTTGCTCATAGCCTCGGGGGCTACTCCCATCGGGAGCGCTGGTCGCGCACCCGATAGGTGTGAAAACCTCGAGAAAGAAGTAAAATATAGCAACATAAGGCGTTGAGCCTACAACCAAGCACAAGTCCTTGGCTGTAGCCTCGGGGGCTACTCCCATCGGGAATGCTGTTCGCGTGCCCGATGAAATTATAAAAAAAGAGAGAAGAAAAAAGAAGAAGTGAGCATATTTCGAGTTATACAAATAACTCTACATATACTCCCATCGGGAAGGCAAAATAAGTCATCCATTGACTCAATAAAATGTGCTATTCCAACAGCCGAAAAAGCACTCGACAATATATTCTCAGAGCGCCAAAGTCGCGAATAATCTCTGAATGCCGCAAAACTTTGCGAAGGTAAGACCCCAGATCCGTTCTGAGCGGCGTGGCACCGTCTCTGACGTCGGTTTGCTATTTTTTTTCCGTATCAACAGATACGAAGAAAAATCCTAACGGACGCGTTAGGTACCCGATAAAATATGACTGAGACTCGACGGAATGGTAAGACCTTAAGCGGCACCTGTCGAAGTTTACACCAGTATCCCGAGATCATGTCTAGGGACGTGATCTTGAAGTAGGTTTTTGCGGATTGCCAATAGAGCAGTTAACTAGTACCTAATCCTTCAAATGAACTAGCCCCAACTACCATCATCCCTGTACAATATATAATTGCATATCCAAAGATATGTGATAAATTCGGCAGAGTTATTGAATGATTAGAGTTGGAGATTTTCCATGATTCTTCGATTCAAGCAAAATCTCGGGGGCTACTGACATAGGCATCCTCAATGGGCCTACCGAAGATGGTACCCGGGGTTTACTGAAGGCCCATAACTCGAAGAATAAGAAGATTCGGAAGCCCAAGTTGTTATTAAGGAAAGCTAGAGTTGTATTAGGAAGTAATACTTGTAATCTTGCGGGACGGGTTGGAAACCCTCCCGGACTCTGTAACTTGTGTATTACGAATCCCTCGGCTCCACCTCCTATATAAGGGGGAGTCGAGGGACAAAGAGAGGATCGAATCAATTGTCAACAGAACCTTAGTTTCTTAATCGTCGAGTACTTTTCGGCTGAAACCTTCGAGATCTACTTGCCCTCTACTTCCAACGAAACCCTAGTCTACAATACGTAGGCATTGATAAGTTAATACCTTGTCAAGGAGTGACAAGCCACAATTTATTACACTCTGCAGAGGCATGTTACTTTACCCATAAGAGAACTTAATCTTGTTACCAACCGAGTCTAGTTCTCGTTCACACTTCCTTGGTGTGAGGCCAGGTATAAGTCATAGCCAATCACTGGGCCTTCCCGCGACACCGCATACCCACCCTTTTGTAATCCACTGGCCTCAACAAACTGATACGATTGATCCCTGGGCCAGCCCGTTACAATCCATCATAGGTACAACCCGTAGTAGAAGCAATGAGCTTTGTCCTCCGGGGCTTCCTCCCTGCCTAAGCATATCCCAGCTAGCCACCTACGGTTGTACCCGTTGATATGCGAGAGGAAAAAAGAACAGCTGACTACTCCGTCCCACTCCAGATCTTATGGTAAACATGGGTATTACGGCGCAAGAACCACTGAACGACATTTGTTGTTAATCCTCTCTGAATATAAACCCAGTGCAATGGAACCTCCACCGGACTCATACCATGGTTCCATTACCCACCACATAGTCATATTCATAGTTATGAAAATAGTGTTTTTGGTTTTTATGCAAGAGTGATAAGTATAATACTTTGCAATTAATTTGATAAAACTACTCAAATGACATGAACAAGCGATGAACTTGCCTGAAGACTGCAAGGTATTGCAGTGGGATGGTGTGGACTGACCCTTGTCCTCAGTTTCTGAAAGATAGCACCATTGGACGATAAGAGCAATGGTTAAAGATTCAAATGATGCATGCTTTTGGTGTATTTAAGTTGTTTCCCCCGAGGTGGTGTTTTTGATTTAATTCTCAGAGTTTTGGAATAAGAACAATTTAATTTTTCTCCTTAAGAGTAAAAATAGTGTCTTGGAGTATTTCCAAGAATTCGTTAAGTCCAAAGTAATTTATGGACTTATTTAATTGTCAAAACATGAGATCAATTTTAATTGCTTTTATAAATGCATTAATCTTTGGATAAATAATTATTAATTTTCACTTTGGTCCAAATATTCTAACTAGTATTTATTTTTTTATGATAGAGAATAAATTTTTAAGTGGTTTTCATATTTTACTCTATTTTTAGAGTTATTTATGATTTATGGATTTATATCAAAGTTTTTGTTTTAATTTAAATAGTAAAATGACCATTTTGCCCCTAGGCCCACCTATTAGGCGAACCCAGTGGGTTAGACTAGACCAGCCCACCGGTCCGGTCCGGCTAGCCTCACTCATTCCCCTCTCTCTCGCACGCCTAACCCTAACCCTAGCCGCTCCTGCGACTCCGAATCGCCTCCGCTGTCGCCGGCCGATTCCGGCCAACTCCGGTCGCCTCCGCCATCGCCATGGGTGCGTTCGACGCGTCTTGCGACGGCATGTTGAATCATCCGCGTCGATCTGACGTCCTCACCTCCGTCTGCTCTTCCTCGATCCGCCCGTGGCGTCTAGGGTTACGACTGTCACCGCTACTGCACGCGGGCGGTGCACTAGGCTCGTCCTGGCGTTGTCCAGGGACGTGACGTGCCGTGCTGAGCGCTGCGGCGCTCGCCGTGGTCTGGCCTGGCCTGGCTTGGCGCCGCCTTGTGTCTGGCACGTGTCACCATGGCCGCCATGGCCGCGTTTGCCGTCTGCTCGCCCCGGTGTGTACTCCTCCTCCTCTCTCTCACCTGTACGCTGTACTACTTCATCTCCCACCTCTGGATGCCTTGGCATCCATTGCCGTGGTGTACTGGACTTGCCAGTACACCAGCAGTGGTGCTGCTGCTGTGCGTGTGCTGCTGTTGTGCTGGTGCTCCTGTGGTTGTGCTTGTGCTGCTGTTGTGCTTGTGCTCTTGCTGTTGTGCTTGTGCTCCTGGCCATCTAGGCCATGGCTAGAGCTGCTGCTATGTGTGTTGTTCTACCCTATCTACTGCTTCTGCTATGCTCTGGCCTATACTACTCCATCCTAGCTGCTGCTCATGTTCATGTATATATTCTTGCTGCTACTGGGATGCTTAGGTATGTGCTATATTATCCTGTCTGCAGCTACTACTGTGCTCATGCTCATGCTCATACTATGATGCTCATGCTCATGCTCATGCTGCTTTGATGCTCATGGCTTTGCCATGCTGCTCCAGCTGCTGTTGTGCCACTGTATCTTCCTGTTTATCTAATATTGGTATATCTGGCTAATTGCCTTGAGCAATCCTTGCCTGTGCAAGTGACAGTGATGTAGGTTGGGTGCTGCTTGCAATGCTTGTGTTATTTGATTCAGTGGTACATCATTTTCTTGATGTGCTTCTGGATACAATTATAAAGGTAAATTTATAGTTGTATTATTATCTGCTGTTGCTTGCAGTTGCTACTGCTTATGTTGGTGATCTGGGATGATCCTGTGATCACCGGATGCTTACTGTATTCAAGTATTCCTTGTTTATATGGTGCTTTGCTTATCTCTGAAGCTCTACACCAAGTGCTGGTGATTGTTGTTGCTTGTATAAGCATGGCTATGGCTTGGTGATCTGTCTGATGCTCCTGGTTGCATCTGTGTAGGCTATTTTTGTTGCTTGTGCTTGTCAGTGAAGCTTTGCTTCCTATTTATAACAAACAAGTATGAACTGCTTGATGCAGTGGTGATTTCTGTACATCTGTGCAAGTTATGGATGGAAACCAACACTTGTTGGCACCTCCACTTGTGTTTGAACTCCTAGGAGTGATGATATTCTTATCTGGTTGGCTTGTGTGTGTGGCTTGGTAGATGTTGTGACCCTAGAAATTATTGCTTGCTAGATATGGTTGCTCCTACCCCTTTTGTATGCTTCTGTGCAATAATACTGGTGGTCATTCATGTGATTCCAGTATATTTGATGTTGAAATGAAATATACATAGGAATGTCTATATACCTGATGGTTTAGCTGGCTATAGGTTGCTAGGTGAGTTTGGGTTGGCTAGCTTTGGATCAAATCCTTGCTGGATTCTTTTGGTTGACTCAGTGGTGATTCACTTGACTTAACCAGTGTCCCCTAGGATTGATTTCTACTGGCCTCTCCCTTCTTTTGCCAGCATCATATGGTTTAGTACCAAATGATGACACAAACAGGGTAGTCTTACCCTATGGCTTGTGTGGATTATGCACATGCTTTGTATTATGAGCAAAACCAGTGCTTGCTCATGAATTTGTGGTATACCTCACTCCAGCTCCTAGATATTTGTTGTTGTAGAGGTTTTGCTTCTGCTTATGTGAGGTTGGTAATGTGCTTGCCCTTCTCCTCCTTTGGCTTGTGATCAACTGTGAGCTTCTACTCCATTTCTTGATCAACAACTATCTGTTCTTGGTGGAATAGATACTGGATGGTTTTGGCTACTGTGGTATTCTTGTTGTTCTTACCCTTCTGATGCTTGTGTCGATGAGCATCTAGGGTTTGTGGTTGAAATAGTTTTATACCTCCTGGGGCTCTACTCCTTGGTCGACAGCCAGGCTGTTTGGCTTGGTGACTAGCCAATGTGGCTATGTGTTGGTGCTCATGCAAGCATCCTTGTGAGCTGTGTGCTTAACAGGTTGAAACTTGTGCCCTCTGGAGTGGATCAGCTTGGCTTGTGCAAGCTTATCCCGCTGAATTTCCATTTTTACTAACCTGCCAAGTGGCTTTGCCACTTGGTGTAATGTGGTGACTTGTGTTTCTTGTTGTGCAGGTTTGGAAGAAGATCAAATCATCCAGGGCTTGATCATGGCCAAGATGATGATCATTAGATAGGGCTTTAGTTATATATTCATGTAATTTTCCTTTTTGTATTCATTCCTTTTTCTTTTATTTGATATATTGTAATATTCATAAGAATATTGTAAATGACAATGTAATATGTGTGTTGTTTAATAAAGCTCAAGATTTTTCTCATTTGACCTTTATGTTATGTTATTTATCTTTATTCAATATTGTCAATTGTATTATCCAATATTATTATTATATGATTTGAATTGTATTTGATATTTGAGAAATTTGAATTCAAACTCAATTCCTTTTTTTCATGTTTGAGTCACACAAGTGATAATCAACTCATATGCACTCTAAATGCAAAGAGGTCATGTCGAAGTTTATCGCACTCTCGAAACCCTAAATCCTAAGTGGTGTCGAGAGAGAAACTTGATCCCTCTATGATGTATTATGCAATTAAGCGTGAAATTTTCCCAGATTTTATGATGCAATGCACATCCCTTCCTAAATCTACCCCGCAATTGTCTAAAATCCTGGGATGTTACATTTATTCTCGAATATGAAGCTTCTTTGAAAAAAAGACAATTTTAAAGAAAATATCCCTAGGTTGGGTTTTTTGTTGTGAAGATTTGCTACTCCCTCGTGTATATTTGGTTTTGACCAACTTAAATATGAGATATATACATATATATATATATATATATTACGAAAAATATCATTCAAAAGTTCACATGCTATATTTTATAATGATATAATTTTTATGCTATTTAATTTATATTATAAACATTAAATTAATGATCTAGGAGCACGCGCATGGCTAAGAAACCCAATGCGAGGGAGTACTAGTGTTGTTCCTTCACTTATTTAGATCAATCCATCAATAAATGTAGATCAAAATAGACAATAAAGCGGATTCTTGGAGTGCAACGTTTTTGGTCATGAGCTACACGGAGCCTATTATTTGAACAATTCAAAAATGCCATTTTCAAGTTTAGAAAAAATTCGAGAAAAAATTCTGATATAGAAAATAATGCAATCCAACAACACGAAAAATCTCAACACAAAATACCCCGTATTATGAGCTGCACAATAAAAACAACAAATTTGATATTTGAAGTAGTGAACAATCCAAAATTTCAGTCGTCAAATTATGTCAAGTTTTGTCATCTTTGTTAAACCAGAAGGCAAGATACTTCAAATTGAGATTTCGTTTGTTGTTAGTATACATTATATTCTTTAGTTTCTAGAATCTCTTAAAAAATTAGTATATTATTTTGAAATTTTGAAAAAATAGGGATTCTTGTAACTCGAGCTCTAAAGCCTATTATTTGAACAATTCAAAAATATCAGACTAATAAAAAGACGCACGTGCACTGCACGTATCTCGGTCGGAGGCATGTGCAGGGTACACCTAGGGCATTGGTCGCCGTCTTGACTCTTGACCACTCGCGTTCACGTGAGCTCTCCCTCCCGTAAACACGGCGACCGAGACCCAACACCCAAGCAGCGAAGCTCGTCTCGCCTATTTCCTCGACTGCGTCAGGTCACTTCTCTCCCACCAGTTCCAGCCTCCTTCCACGACAAGCTAATCTCCAGGAGAGCCCAAGCATCCGAGTCGACACCAATGGCGACCAAGATATACATAGTGTGAGTGCTCGCCTTTCTTTCCTCCCACTCTCTGCTCCAGCAACTTTCTTGATTCCTCCATCCTGCCATCATTATGCGGCGAGATTGTGGTGATTATGTACTATGTTCTTACTTGGGTGAATTTCTTATTTTCTTGGGGGATTCCTTTTTTTCTTGGGGGATTCCTGACGCTGCATTTGGAAGTGTACATAGGGGAGAGATCAGTACGTAGCTGAGTAGCTCTGTTGTTCCATTGTTCTAATTCTTTTGAAAGGGAGGTTCAGACTTCCGAACCAACTCATGTGTAGAACAGCTAACACTACTCACTGCCCAGCAACTGTTTGCTCAAGAGTGGCGCAGAAAAATCATCCTAAGATAACGAGTGTTGTGTCAGATCAGCTGAGGGAAAGGAAGCAATGACTTCAAGCAGAGACTGTTGCAAAACTTTGCTGTGTTCATGTTATTGCAACAGCCATGCACAGTAACCGTGTAATCTTGAATCTAATTCTCGATTTTATAGAGTGCATTTTGTGTACAATAAACAGTAGCGAATCCCGTCCTATTGTCATTTTATTTCACTTCATGAACTTACACATTCTCCAGGTACTACTCCACCTATGACCATGTCGCCAAGCTAGCAGACGAGATCCTGAAGGGTGTGTCCTCCGTAAAAGGTGTGGAAGTCAAGCTATGGCAGGTGATCACACAACGTTGTCTCACACTGACTAAGATAGTTGTCACATTGCTGAATGCTTTTCCCAGCTGTTGATAAAAATAAATACCATCTGAAACTTTGAATGTACCGCAGGTCCCGGAGACTCTTTCTGAAGAAGCACTCACAAAGATGGGGGCTCCTCCGAAGAGGGAAGACGTGCCGGTCATCTCACCCGCGGAGCTCGCCGATGCCGACGGCCTCATCTTCGGGTTCCCCACTAGATTTGGCATGATGCCCACGCAGTTCAAGGCGTTCATGGACGGCACCAGTGAGCTGTGGTGCCCGCAGCGGCTCGCCGGAAAACCTGCTGCATTGTTCTTCTCCACCGGTTGCCAGGGTGGTGGCCAGGAAACCACTGCGTAAGATTCATCCTCCAGTCGGCATAAGTTACATGTGATCTTGTCCTAGAAATTATATAGACATGCTCAACTAGTGTGTTCCTGATCTCGTAGGCTGACGGCGATTACGCAGCTTGTGCACCATGGCATGATCTTTGTTCCAGTCGGGTACACGTTTGGGGCCGGCATGTTTGAGATGGAGCAGGTGAAGGGTGGCAGCCCGTATGGGTCTGGCACCATTGCGGGGAATGGATCAAGAGTTCCCACTGAGCTTGAGCTGAAGCAAGCCTTCCACCAAGGGAAATACTTTGCGGGGATCGCGAAGAAGCTCAAGGGTTCTCCATGATCAATCACCACCAATATTATGTATTATGTCTACATGAATAAAGTTTGAGTTAGCTCTGAGTCGGGTATTTCCATCGTTTCGTTAAGTGTAAAATGCCAAGTTCTTAGCTAGGTTATCAAATGTTTCCATGCCGACTTTATATTAAACCACCAACTTGAGGTCGAAACTGTTTGTGGTGTAACACCTTCTAAGATGCTGTAATGTCATGCACTTCTCAATCACAACTTTCCCCATGCACATTCTGTGATCAAGGCAGCAAAACAGAAGGTGACTACTGCCGAGATCGAACAATGTTCTGCGAAATTTTGCAAACCAAAAATATCTTTATCAGAAAATAAAAGTTCTTATTACCTCTGGCAGGCCTCCCCAAGCTTTTACAAGCGCACAATTCTAAGGAAAGAAAGGTAGCAATTCAAAATTTTGATAGGACACCCACTAACCAACTATTCAACTTACTCAACAGAATAAATAAGTCACATAACAAATTAACAACAGGCACTAAGAAGCTTCTGCGATGCACTCTTCCCAACTCGGGACACAAATCCTTGGTATGCCATGCCAGCTTCTTTGTGCAAACTTTCATCTACTTGTATTGTTCAGTACGTTGTAGGATATCCTAGGACCGCCAACAACTGATACATAAGACCAACACTGGTGAAAGTTTTACGACTTTCTTCTTGTCAAAAACTAAATCGTTGTGAGAAAACCATATGGACGAAATAATTAACACTGCGAATCCAAAATGCAATGCCCTTAATCATGTAACGTATGTGGGTCTATCAATTTAATTAGTGTTTACACCTTTCTTCTCAACCTAGGATAACTTCCCAAGAAAAGCTTTTAATGCTGCGAATTGTTCAACACTTGGTGAAATCTTTGCGATCAAATCACTCTTTGAGTCACCGGCATGTATGCTTTCAATCTTGTAGCCGCCCTCACATGTGAGTGACTCAAAGTTGCATCACTTAAGTTAGAGAATCCACACCCAACTCTTTAGTCCACCACTTAAACATTTCATTGGCTCAAACTCTAAGAAAATTTACAAGGTTAACCTTGGGTATGTTTTGACCAAATTCGGGACACTAATTAAAATAAATAAACTATCATCACAAGGATGTGCATGAAAAAGAAGCAACCATGGTCTTCCTTGTTGTGTATTGGTCGGAAGAGGGGGCGAGAGGAAGAGATGGAGATGACGAGATTTCTCAGTGAATGTAGGTCTTTTGCCACCTTGGATTGATGATGCAACCAAAAAGATGGCTCATGAGGACAATGTCTACGCGGTATTGACTCATTATAGGGTAAAAAATGCAAAAAAAGAAAGACGAGAGACGATAGCTACCATCACGATAAGTTGAGTGGTAAAAAATGCACTTATCTTTTTCAATAATAAGTATTCAACTGAAAGTAACACAAGATTTTGTTAGAAAATGGCATTAGGAGAGGGAAATATTAAGGACTATCAAAATGCAGCTTTTCTGCGGTAGTTAAATGGTGCATTTTTAGGTGAGGCTAAAATGTCGATTTTATTACTAGTTGATTTGATGAATTAACAAAATTTGGTTTTTTAGTAGACAATCCAACTTTATTGATAGACTAACCATATTAAGTGAGATCAAAGGAAATAAAACACACACGAAACTAAACTTCACATAAAACAAACTTCAAATTCGTGTTTATATTTTGATATAGCACTTGCATCTTGACATTTTATCAAAAATCCTATCAATTTTGTTCATAGTCTACTGCGAGGAGTAGGACGTTTTTTTAAAAACCAAGACGTTGATTCCATCAAGCATAAATGCTGTAAATTTCTTGACAATAACGCATCTGCCATGTACTGGAGTAGTTCATTTTACCTAAGGTTCTCTCAGCCCACAAAATGACGAGAAATAAGGCCGATAAACAAATGGTCCGGGTAGCAGCCCTCCCGGCCCATCAATGCAGCCTAAAACCCTCGTCATAAATATCTTTTCTTATGTAGCTCTCTCTCCCACCTTATCCCCAACTCGCAAAACCTCACTCAGCGGCAGACGAACGCACGCTCGCTCCAATGGCTTCCCTCCCGACCGCCGCCGCCGCCGGTCGCGTCGCGGCCAGGGCCTTCGCCTTCCCCGCCAAGCCCTCCGCATCCTCCTTCTCAGCCGCGCATCTCCCCCGCGCCGCAGCCGCGGCGGCGGCCTTGTCAGCCATCGCCATCGCGCCGGCGGGGGGCCTCCGGACGCGGCCGAGGCCGACGGCTGCCAGAGCGGCGCCCGGTAGTGACCAGAGGGAGACGATACTTCTCCCCGGGTGCGACTACAACCACTGGCTGATCGTCATGGAGTTCCCCAAGGACCCCGCCCCCACGCGCGAGCAGATGATCGACACCTACCTCAACACCCTCGCCACCGTCCTCGGCAGGTAAAACCGCGGTTCCCCCTTCGACCGATGATTCTTTGGCCGCGTGTCTGGCGAGAGTAATTTTAACAGCCGAGGAGAAAATGTCAGTTCCGTGGTATTTGTTAGTGGAGAATGTTGCCTCAATTGGGATTGGAATGCTGCATTTCTTTCAAAGTGCAAACACTGCATCAGGTTGGGCTTGTAGACATACACGGTAGTCCACATTGTAAATATTTGGATTGTAGACATATGAAATAGTCAGATGGATATTGATTAGGTACTTGAAACCTTGTTCGGCCGTTGCATGCATATGTGGAAAACAGAAGTTGCCTGCATCTGTGATGTAGGATTGAATTTTCCTTCTTTAGTTTCATAAGTTCCGTAGGTATTCAAAAGGATGTTTGCCAAAAAAAAAAGTCTGAACTGTATAATTGGTTACAATTGCAGCATTGAGGAAGCCAAGAAGAACATGTATGCCTTCAGCACAACCACTTACACTGGGTTCCAGTGCACTGTTGACGAAGAAACATCAGAGAAGTTCAAGGGTAATCCTTGACTTACGTGTTGTTTTAGTGCATAGGCATTTATGCATCATTTTTGGATTTCCCCTGTTTAAACTGTTCTTATGTCACATGTAGGTTTGCCTGGCGTCCTGTGGGTGCTCCCTGATTCCTACATTGATGTCAAAAACAAAGACTATGGAGGTCGGTGTGACACAGTTATCTGCAGCTGCACATTTATATGGTTCTCGCGTCATTATCACTAACATGTTTACTCTCTGTTCATCCTCCAGGCGATAAATACATAAATGGTGAGATCATTCCATGCACATACCCAACTTACCAACCAAAGGAGCGGAGGACTTCAAAGTATGAAAGCAGACGGTATGAGAGGCGAAGAGATGGCCCCCCTGCCAGCAGGAAACCAAAACAGCAGGCCACTCAGCCCAAGTCAGCGCCTTCATCTTCATGAGGTATAAATCCATGCTTATCTGTGCTTATCGGCAGATTGGTGTTTAAATTAACCCAAATCATTATTATGCCAGTTTTGCAGGCATTTACCCACTTTACTGAAACAAAAGAGTGTTCAGGTCTATCGCTTGGTGCCACCACACCATGTATTGTTGACGCTCCTTGCTGCGCAAATTCATCTGAAGCCCAAAACATGATATAGCGCTTGAGCAAGCGACCTGCGCAGCTCGATTTTGGAGTTCTGGATCATGTTGATATTGTAGTGGACTTGACATCTGAATGTAACTGTAGACTGAAATCATTGTCCATCCAAAGTGTTGCACTTCAGGCATCTGTGATATTTTCTGTAATATTTAGTCGTATTCCTGATCGTCTGAATTTCTTCACTTTGAGATTGATTGGACTGAAGGTAGTTTTTTAGCCAGGTTGTGCTTCTCAGACTTTCATTTTGGATCCTGATTAGTGTGATTGGAAGTTTTTGTTATGTGTGAATGCGATGGATGGCTTGTACAGTTGTTATTAAGAGTCGCCTATGCTCTTTCTCAAGCTTGATATAGCTAAAGCTTTTGACTCGCTCAATTGGGGCTACCATCTGCAAGCCTTGAAGCATATGGGGTTTGGGCAGAAATGGTGAGACATAATTGCATTACTTCTTGCCTTTTCTTCTAGAGTTTTGTTGAATGGATGCCCGGGCAGAACTTTCTTCCACCGCTGTGGGCTGAGTCAGGGAGACTCCCTCCCCCCAATGTTATTCATCCTAGCAATGGAACCCCTGCAGGGACTGTTAGAGAAGGCGACAATACAACATGTCATCACTCCTTTGCGTCTAAGAGCTGCCAGAATGAGGGCTAGTTTCTATGCGATGATGCAGCATTGTTTCTCAATCCAAGCAAGGCTGACATTACTGCTGTTCACCGAATCTTGCTGTTGTTTGGAGATGCATCTGGCCTGAGAACAAGTTTTCAAAAGTGTGTGGCCTATCCCATTGCTTGTGCCGACATGGAATTGGATGACATTCTTCAGAATTTTGGGGGAACCAAAATCCTGTTACCTTGTAGATATCTTGGGCTGACCCTTGGGCTGAGAAAACCCGGCGAATTGATGTCTAGCCCCTCTTCGATAGAACTGTTGGAAGGTTAAAAGGATGGAAAGGAAGAATGTTGAACAGAAGAGGGAGATTTGCCCTTATCAATAGCGTGGTTACGGCCACAACCACTTAATTCCTTACGATTTTCCCTGATGAGAAGTGGATGACGAAGAAGTTTGACAGGCTGCGAAGAAACTTTCCCTGGAATCTGATGAAGATCTTCAGGCATTCAGCAAGTTCTTGAGACTGAGATGGGAATGGTTCAGCTGGGACATTCATGACCGGCCATGGAAGGGAACGCCAACGCCATGTGACCAAACTGACAAGGCTTTATTCGCAGCTTGCACCTCAATCACTCTTGGTAATGGAGAAATCGCGAAGTTCTAGGCTGATAAGTTGCTCCTTGGTCAGGCTACAGCGGATATGGCACCGCTTCTCTTCAAGTTGGCTACAAGGAAGCATTTGTCGGTAAAGGATGCCTTATCTAATGTCTGCTGGATGATGGATTTGCAGAGGATTAACACTGAGGAGCAGATGGATCGGTTTATTGAGCTGTGGTCTAAAATTCAGCTTGTCAACCTATCAGACGCCAGAGATTCCATCTCCTGGAACCTCACAACTGACGGATCATACTTGGCCAGCTCTGCTTATGCCATCCAATTCTGTGCTAGAGTGAAAAGCTAAGCTCAATCATGTATGGTCGATCAGAGCCGAAGGAAAAGTGAAGTTCTTCTTCTGGCTTTTCTTGCAAAACAGAATTTGGACTGCTGACCGTTTAAGCGAGAGAGGCTGGCCTCATGATGACAAATGCAGTCCGTGTGATCAACATTTGGAAACTGCTGCTCATCTGGTGGTGCAGGTTTGGAATGCACCACTTCATTGCGCACGTGCCAGATCCTCCCTTTGATTCGCCAATCTGGTGAGATGCCATAAACCTTGGATTGATGCTGATTTCATGGTTTCTTTTTTTTTTTCGTGAACAGCAGGCGCTCTGCTTTTGCATTATATTAGAAGGAAATCCATTACAGAACGGTGACACAAGTGTGCCAAGAATAAAAAGAATTCAGTGACTACACTGCACTAAAGGTGTCAATCTACATGACTGGTTTTGCCAGACTCAGCAGTTCAATGTCAGCACGAACCAAGGCCGCCACTCCAGTGGCCGTTGCCTCCTTGCTCTGGAAAATCCTCCATCCCCTCTCTTTCCAAATATGCCAGATAAAATAAACTGCAAGGGAAATTTCTTGCATTCTCTGAGATTGGCAGCCACTTTGTCTTGAAAGTTCCCACCAAGAGTAGACATTAGTGGCATCATTCACCTGCTGAACCATAAGAGGGAACGCACCTTGAAACTAAGACCAAACTTCATGGGCAAATGGGCAATGCAAAACCAGTTGAAGCTTCACGATGATTCTTATGCAGCTATGCGGAATCGATAGCTACGATCAAGTATTACCTGCAAGCAGACTGCATCAAGGGGAAAGCTCCAAATGATCCTATGCAGCCACAGTCTAAGAAGAAAGAAGCCCATCTAGAGCATGTGAAGCGATGGACGCTGCCGCGCGCATGAAGGTTGGGTGAAGCTGAATGTGGACGAACCATTTCATGCTGATTCAAGGGCGGGAAGCGCAGGCATGGACGATGGCAGTGCTATTATTTTATCCTCTTGCCGATACCTAATGACTCTGCCATGTATTATCGAGATGAACTATTTAGAAGGTGTCTCCCGGATCAAGTCTGAAGCTGGAGATCGTTCACGTTACATTCTTTCTGAAGGAGATAAGCACCTCATGCATGACGGCGTAGGGTTTATGGTAGAGCATATTAGGCGGGGGCGGAACTTTGTTAGCCATGCTCTCGCCGCTATAGTCACTCGAAAGCTAGAACTGCTGTTTGGCTAAAATCGGGGCCTCAAGATATACCTAAGCTCTGTGTTGAGGATTGTAATCCAGGTGTTTGATTAATACAATACTCATTCGCAAAAAAAGGGATACAAAAAGGACAGAAGCTTGGCTCTGTATGATTATAAAACTGCAAGAACCCAAGAACAAAGAGGGATGTCCAGGCTGACATTGGCACGAAGAGAGGTGGTCTTACTCCTGACTAAAAGAAGGGTATAATATTGTCAAACTCCATCGGTGTCAACTGCAGGGCAGTCGCGTAGGGACCAATGAGTTGAATAAGCTTGAATTGTCGGAGGCATGGGCGGATCCAACTGTTCCTAAGCCCGGGTACGCGCCCAGGCTTCCGGCCAGCAGCGCAACCTATTTTAAAGAAAATTTGATGAATATTTGGTCGGACTTACAGTACGTCCATGCTTGATGAAAATTTTAAATCCGCTACTGGTCGGAGGTGTAACCTTGAGGCAGTTCGTGAGCTTCACGGCTTTTCTGAAGCAACTAGATCCTTCCTTGCTCTTTGTGACGCCGACAAAGATCAGGGGAAAACCAAAGTTGGCTAGCACCTTTGGCTTAGCATGAGTATTTGCTGTAGATAGCGATGGTATGAGGGGACGCATTGGCATTTTCTCGTGAGTTAAATACACTAATAGTCCTTGTACTTGTGCATGTGGCTCGATTTAGTCCTCATACTTTCAATTTGCAGAATTTTAAGCACTTACTTGTTAATTGGATTCGATTTAGTCATAAACCCTAGAAATTGCGCTGATGTGGACGACACGTGGACATGGGTCCCCCTCACATGAGAGCGTCCGCCCTAGAAATTTGCACGTAGCCCCTCCCGAATATAGAACTTATATTAGCGCTCCCAAAAGTTTGCAGATCACACCCTCTGCATCTAGTCAATTAATCAACACCCCAAGTTGTTTTAGTTCCATAGAGTTTTGTTATGTGCAAGGGAGGGAAAAAGAAGGCGACGGAGAGGGAAGCATGGGAAGACGACAGTGGCGGCGAACACTCGATCGGAGCTTGTAGCGACTGATTGAGGAGGGCAAACGACTTGGGGGCGACACCGGCGGTCGAGTTGATCGCGTCGGCAATGGCTCACATCTGCCACCTTGAAGGGGAACCACCACCTTGTTTCAGTAAGCCAGTCCTCACATCGAATCATGTTCTGGCGTTTTTTTTTCAAAAAAAAAAGTCGACTTTAGGATTATTTATGTAGAGTAGAAATGACATGTATGTGCTTATTAATTTGATTGATTATTTAAGGACAAATAAAGTTGGGCATAGGGATTTGAGAAATTACCAATTTTAAATAATAAATGGGAGCATAAATAACATGGTGGGAGATTAACCAATCGTAACGGACGAATCTAGGGCATTTGCTCTTTTCCGTGTGGGACCCACGTCCACGTGTCCTCCACGTCAACGCAATTTCGACGACAAACCTGATTTAGGACTAAATCGAACCCACTTCATAAGTACGTGGATAAAATTCTGGAAATAGTAAGTATGAGGACTAAATCGAGCTACAAGCACAAGTATAAGGACCGATGATGTATTTAACTCTTTTCTCATCCTCAGCTGTTACAGTTGGCCTGAAGAGTGTCAGTGCACCACATTGATGTTGTGGCGCAGAATAAAGATGAGCTCACTAATAGGGAAAAAATTATAGGGCACGACTAATGGCAGCAGTCAACGAAGGGCATGCAGCAGCTATTTTTAGAGCGTGCTGAAAAAGGAACGCGACTAGTAAGCCAGTAATGCAGCCTGTTACGCGCTCAGGCACGCGACTAGTAAGTGGGGACGACATGACAAGAAAATTTCAGCAGTGGATGAATCTGACACACGTGACAGGTATGTAGTTACTGATAGTGTACGCAAGCCTAGCACGCAACTGATATCTATTGCATGCCGTCTCCTTTTTGTGAGTACGCACGATGTATCAATGACTGCACTGTACAAGACGATAAGACGATAAGCATAGTGTAAACACACCAACTTTAATGCTATATATATGTATGTACCCGTCATACTCTCTCAAAACACAAATTTTTGCAAATATTTTTGTTTATTGATCGTGGGAAGCTCCTATGGCACAACTTCTCGAATATGTTTTATGCTTATAGCTCTTTAGCTAGCTCTTATAAGAGATCTTCGAGGAGCTCGTCTTAGGATCATATCACAGAAGGGAGATTAATTATAGGGGCACGTTTATTGGCAGCGTGCTCTAGACGCGACACGCGGCTAATAATACCCGCAGCGCACCCTGCGCTCGCACGCGGCTACTAACTTACCCGCAGCGTGCCCCATCTTCTGGCACGCGACTACTAACTTTGCACCGTGTATTAATAGCCTCCTCCTCTCTTTTTTCCTCATTCTATCTGAATAACCCCTCGAGTCGCCACCGACCGCCCGCGCCTGGGCTGCCGACCGCCCGCGCCGCCGCCGAGCCCGACCGGCCAGTAAGTTGCTTGATACTTCATTGTATAGATTTATATTTGAGCTATGTAGATTTTTTTACAATCTATATAGAATTGTTTTCTATTTATATAGATTTGTAGATTCAACCTACATAGATTTATTTGAGTTATTTTTATGCTAGCTATATGTATATTTTGTATGCTATATTTGTAATGGTCGATGATTAAAAAAATTCGGCAGTTATCACGGGGTGGTGTGAGTGAACCTTGTCATATGCACAAATACAATACAAATCTTGTGCACATCATACTTGGTTTGCTCACCCCATTTTTGCAGTTTTTGATAAATATGAGGACTTATTTGAATTTTATTTTAAATTCCTAGTTTTTGTCATATGGCCGATGATTAGTTTTTTTGGAAGTGGGGTGGTGTCAGCGAACCTTGTCATATGCACAAAATACAAATCTTGTGCATCGTACTTGGCTCGCTAACCCCATCCCTGTGGTTTCTGGGTCCAATATAAATATGAGGTCTTATTTGAAGTTTATTTTAAATCCCTAATATTTTGTCATATAATCGATGATTAGTTTTTTTTTTTTGCAGTGATCATGGGGTGGTGTCAGCGAGCCTTATCATATGCACAAATACAAATCTTGTGCATCGTACTTGGCTCGCTGATCTCATCCCTGTGATTTCTGGATCCAATATAGGTATGAGGCCTTATTTGAAGTTCATTTTGTGTCCAATAGATTTGTATGCTATATTTTTTTAACATAACCCAATGGTTATATATGCAGCAAATGGCTTATTAGCAGCGGTGCGCGAACTGTGGACAATATAGGTGCAAGGATAAAAAGTTTTATATACTTTTCAAAGAGGATTATAAAACTATGTCGGTATGTTTTAGTCTAATTTTAGTTAGTTTGTTCATATATAGTTGCATTGACTTGTATCTTTGATCTAATTATTGTTTCTTTTGCAATTGTGTTTAGGGTATCCCATGTAGCGCAAAACGTGACTTCATGGAGTATATACATATAAACATTAACCATTTGGAAACGTCTGAAGTCGTCATCCAACAGATTCTGCCGACATCGGACATGATCTTTGTTGTTGAAGTCACCAATGAGGCGAACCGAACCTATTTTCACGGGCGTAGTTGGAAGGAGATGATAGAACGCTACGGGATGGAGCCAGGGCTAAGTTATATTTCTACTTGGATGGCTTATAGAGGGAGACCTTCTTCCACTACAAACAGCGGGACGACGCCTCCTGATCTGACGGTGAGTTTCACGACTCAAGAGATTCCGACGGGGTCGTTGTTCATTACCCACCCGTGGAGCCGGAGCCGGAGCTGGAGGAGTGATTTGGTCACTTGGCTATTATGCTCAATGTATATAATGAAATCACTAGCTTGCTAGGCTTTAGTGCAATGATTTGATCTATATATTATGCTCAATGTAATGACTTGATCACTTGCGACGACTTTGTAGTGTTATTAATGATTTGATGACTTGGCTATTATATATATGTGTATCTGCTGCTGACTGGTAATTGATGTTATATATGTCTACAATATTATATATCTATGTAAACAAGGGGTGATAGGTCAGAAGAAATATGCAGCCACGCAGATGCAAGATACTGGTCGCGTGCCGCTATGTGCGCTCCCCGTAAACTTAGTGGTAGTGTGCCGTATGCACATGCGACCGGTACTGGTAGTACTAGCCACGTGCTGAGTGGGCACGCGACTAGTAGCTGATACCACTGGCGAGGTACCAGCCGTGGGCTAAATTAGCCCGCGACTGGTAGGCCAAATTGGCACGTGAGGAGTAGGCTTTTTCCTACTAGTGGTTGGTCCCTCCTTGCGTTTCAGTGTATATTGTAAAAACCCCCGATGAGAGAATAGACGTCAAACTTGGATGCTGACAAAAAGTCTGCACGAGCTTCGAGATTTTCAATTGTTATGCAGTTTGGTCTTTAACAAAACCTCGTATTGCAAGAAGCATTTTAGTGAGCATGAGAAGGTGACTGACAAATGAGAGCATCGAGCCCTGGGCAGTGTGGCATTGTTGCAACTGTTCCAAGTGGTGAAGCTTAAGTGTGGTTCAGTCAGATCATTGTTCAGTGGTAACTGGGCTCAAGATTCATATTCAACATCATCCTCCTGGAGGTTGCACCTTCCGTTAACCGTTATGAGCGTGTTTGGCAAACACACGGGGATTACGATCGGATGGTACCCTGTCTTCAGCAGAGTGCAGGTCAAGTTTGCAGGCTGGCCTAGATTTGTAAGCGTTCCATGTACCGAGACTGATAGAGAATTGGAGAACTGGAGATGATGAATGAAGTTCTCCTCCATGAAGAAAGATTGATCAAGCAATGCTCACGAGTAAACCGGTTGAAGTCTGGGAATAGAAATTCTTCTTATTTCTAGGCCCATCCAGCTCCGCGGAAGAGAATGACGTTCGCACCTCTCTTCAGCGTGATGATGGATCATTGTGTACTGTGTGATGATGGCTGTCAGAGATGAAATCTAGGCTATATATACAGGTCTGTCCGACCAGAAGGGGCACCAGAGATGAATGAGCTGACTGCTGTGGTGCTGGGTTTTCTTAATGGCGAGGATATGCCGGAGGTGGTTAATGACACAACAATCACTCTTATTTCTAACGCAAATCAGGGTTCCTTCCACAGAAGCTGCACTATACATCACCCAATCAACCCTGTTCTTGTATGCGTGCAAGCTGCATCTTCCTACACATCATATTAGCAAATGTTGTCAAATCCCATGTACTCATGCCGCGCCATCTTGTGAATTGTGTTGGAGATGCCGACTCCACCTACAAAAAACAGATGTAAGAGCTTGTGTTAGGTTTGAAACCACTGACTGCCTGCATGGTTGCAGTGAGAGTACTCAAGGGAGGCAAACTGGTACCTAGAGTAACCGCGCTGATGAAAATGAAGAAGGACAATATGAAGATAATAAATGATGCCCGCCCTAACAAATTAATCAACTTCCTCGAAGCCCGCTGGCCAACAATTGCAGCAAAAAATGCCAGACCGGTGAAGACGAGAGCTGCAAAAAATTCAGACAGTAAATTAGTACTGAGTGGTTTCCATAGGAGGAACAGAGGAAAAGAGACAATACCATATGGTACAGGGAACCGGCGCAGGAGGTAGTATTCTACGACGGCTATGGAAGAAGAAAACATCATTGCAAAGGTGGCTGTAGCACTTGAGACCTGCAGCAGTTTATGGGAAATACAAACAAGTTGAATATGGGAGCAGCATATGAAAAGTATAATAGAATACTATCAAATCATTGCCCACTTAAAGAGTGAGAAACCTTGGTTGAAATTTCGCATTATTGACATGAACAAACAAAGTTTTTACCTGCGGAGGGATACCGAGCTCCAGGAAGAGGGGCCCCATGACGGTTCCCCCACCGACGCCAAGCAGACCGGCGAGGACACCAGCAGTGACGCCAAAGGAGCAGTATACCAATAGCTGATGGGCTTTCAGGCTCGTCTGCTTATTTGCCCCTGATGATATCACCCTCTTCCCCTGCATCAGACCAACTGCTTGGTACGTGGACACTCCAACTGACACAGGGAGCTGCTTACATTTCGAACAGGTAAATAAACAGTGTTAGTATCAGGATGATGGAAATATGAAGAAGTGATCCTGATATGTCAGATCAGTTCAGATGACTCAAGATAACAACAGTATGTATGTTTTATTGCAGCCAAAAGAGAAATTTGAAAGAAGCTGAAGACAAAATGGATAATTGTAACAGCCTGGGAGAATTTCAGTTAAGCTATATTCGATAATGATATATTCTCTTTGCAAAAAAAAGGTGTACTCCCTCCGTTCCAAATTAAGTGCTCAACTTTTTCAATACGGATGTATCTACACACTAAAAAAATCTAGATACAACCGTATCTAGACAAACTTGAGCAGCTTTTTGAAAATTTGCTTCAATCCCGAAAGCCGAAACCATACCAAATTCGTAACTTCGGATCAATTTTGTATGCAACGTGGTAGAATAATGAGGTGGCGAAAGGCAGTAGGTACCTGGAGGAAGCTCAAAACCCAGTACCAAGTGGAGCAAATTGCTATATAGTTCTGCAAACATGAATATCAACATAAGTCAGATGTTGCTATCAGTGTTACTGCTTCTCGGGATGTCAGGATGCAGTTGTACAATCATCTTAAGTGGGGTTCTGAATAAATGTTATTGACAGATTTTTCTTAAATTAATTTATTACTATTACCTTACTATACCAACTATATGTTCTTTAGAAAATGCCACGTTAAAAGGAGAAAAAATAGTACAAGTCATCTGGTGAAGTTGAATCTTTAAAGGGTAAGTTCTAATTTAGGAGATTAAAGATTAAAATATATGAATGAGCCTTTGGCGGTGATCCTCTTCAACACAATTTTTGCATCTCTCTATTTTGTAGCTCATCTTTAGAACCAGAACTGCCATGTCCATAAGGCGAGGGGCCAACAGTTTGGAATGAACCGGCATGGACTTCATCCAGTTGTGCACTTTTGCAGCAAAGGCTTCGTTGGCGGCTGTCTACATTGAGGTCTGAGTTGTTGGCTTGTGAAGGAGCGATTACGATGACACCTGAGGGCAACGTCAATGGAGTTATTCTCAGAAACGTGTATGGGGTGTATGTTGGTAGCAAGGTGGCCGAGTTGCCCTATGTTGTTATGTTCCACAAAAAACAATTGTGTGGCCATTTTTATCGTTTTTTCCTAACGTTCTATAACTTAATCGAGCAATCATCTTCTACTTAATTACTAATAGATCAATCGGGACTGATGGTCTCCGTTAAAAAATAACATGTGGTGGACTACTCTCACTGTTACATTGTTCTTTGCCAACAAAACAAAGAGCCGTAGCTTTTTCCACCTTATCTTCTCTTTTTTCCCAAGATCTCCCCCAGAGCACTTCATCACATAGCGACATTAACAAGATCCAAGTATCCGAGCCAAGCAGCAAAGGTGCAGATGGCGTGCTAGTTCTCCAGGTAGTTTTCATGTTCATCATTTTGGTGATTTCGCTCTTACATTTGTGCCTGAAACTCACTCCAAGTGAGCTTTCATCAAAATCCACTTCAGTGATTTCGGTAGACGCCGAAATAATTTCCTTTCGGTCAAAATATTTTGGAACTTTCAGTACTACACACGAATTAAAAATATTAAAATATTTTTCCTTTGATTACTTGGATGAATTTTAAGGGAGAATTTTGGTCATTCAGCCCAAAACAAAACCGAAACCACTGATATTCAGTGGTTTCAGTAACGGCTGAAATATTTATGCAACTGAAATTTAAAACCACAGTTTGATTCGGTTTACATTCTAGGCTTAGCATGTAATATTGTTAAGAGCTTTGCTTCTGCCACCTTCAATAGTAAAACATTTCTTTCTCTTAAGTAAAAATCCCACGCTTACTAATAAAAAGGACTTGCACTTGACCTAATTGTAAAACCTACATTTTATATGAAAATTATCGGGTAGTGCTCAACGCATTATTGAATCTGCATTCAGAAATTAAGGACATCCAAGAATTCAAGGAGTCAAAGTTCGACATTTTTTACTAATATGATATAAAATGTTAGTTGGATCGATCTAGTGAAAACACTATAATTAAATTTGTCATGAAAATTATTTTCGTCATTTTTTTTTCAGAATTTCATACTATCACATCCATATGGTCTAAGTTTACCTTTAAAATTAAGATCATATCAATAATTGTGACAACATACTCCCTCCAGTTGTACGAAAGATACTTGTTTTGGATAAAGATAAGGGTAGAACTTTTGGAAATTTGACTTCTAATATCTTTGCAAGTAAATATATATCAGATACTTGAAAATAATAAGTGTAATTTTTTTGAGGACTAGTATCATTATTTTTAGAGATATTTTAGCACATTTTTTTGATTTTTATAAATGTATAGTAACATAAAATGGTTAAAGTTTTTTGGCAACGAATTAATGGTTAAAGTTGTAGTCAATGCCTGCAGAGAACTTTTGTTATAAAAAGGAATTAGTGCATGGAAGTTGACATATCTTTAATTATAAATACATCAACTGATCATTGGAAACTTAAAGGCTACCAGGAAGCTGCAATTGTAACTGCTTTCTCACCTTAGTGACCTGAACCGCAAGGAATGCTGCCCAAACAAAGGCAAGAAGGCCAAACTGCTTCCAGTATATGTTCTTCCAAATGGATACCTACATCAACCCAAATCTAGTCTTACACGCTGTACTTGAGAGATTTCGATTCTACTACGTCTAGGGAATGTAGAAATTTTCATGATTGTTAGTTTACTGCTTCATCTGACGGGTTTTTTTGCTCAGCTGCGGCGTTAGGGTCCGTAGGTGTTGGCGTATACTCAATTTCTTCACCTGATAAATCAAGAAAGTATAAACAACAACTTTCTGTATTTTCTAATGATGAATAATAGGTTTATTGACGTTACTGGATCGTTCTGCTTGTTTTGCTGCTGCCTCCTGAAATGTGTAACAAAATTAAGGAGCCTATCAGCATTCTTATAGGGGATATGTACTGTAAAAAAACTAATCGAAAGTAGCAAGAAAAGTATTACCCTTTTTATTAGTGTCTCTATCTTCCATGTTTCAACATCCTTCAGACAAGCTTTAGTTGAGGTAACTGAAATTTAAGTTGGAAATGCATTCTGAAGTTAGCAGCAACTAGAAAAGGCTATGTCGTTGTCAGAGTTTCTGGACAAGTCTGAGAACCTAGAAAGAGGATGATCAAGAGAACCGTGACAAGCCAGTCTGGGAACATCACATTGCAAATAACCCCAATGCTGACCCCCAGCATGAGCATGGGCTGTATGAGTAGGGCTAGATCATAGTCTATCACTGGCATGTCCAGAGTTGGGTGTTTCAGCTTGAGGTTGCAGTACACGGTTGAAACAGCAGCTCCTGTGATCATACCTGCGGAAGAGATTCTCATAAACAATCACAATCTTCGACGGGAACGTTCTTCTGTGATGAATTTTCTATTTTTATCTTTTTCGTTTTATGGTAGATGTTAAGAGGAAATCTATGTTAACCAATCGATCGAACACATTTGAGATGTATCTTTGCAGCTCGAAAATTATGGAAGAAAACTATATGATGATTCTATTTTTTCTGACTGCCTATTTACTTTGATCCAACTGCTAGGATTAACCGCTAGTAACTAGCACAGGGTAAGAGGTAACTTTGGCCTTCTCAAAACTAATGATGTCTTTTTACATTATCAAGCCATCAATACATGCTACAATACAACTCTTATGGAATAGACAGTACTACTGTCAGGATTTCTCGAAAAAAATAATGCTACTACATTTGTAAATACCGGATCTATTCGAAAGCCCGCAATCAAAACTATCTAACTTTGACTACTAATATATAAGAAAAGTAAAAAAATGTATCGCTAGATTTTTCATGGAAAACATTTTCATACTAAAAACAATTCATACACATATGTATTGACATGTACACCCTCTGTTTTAAAATAAGTGTCTCAACTTTTCCTAGATTCGAATGTATCTACAACTAAAATAAATCTAGATATATATGTATCTAGACAAAACTAAAACACTTACTTTAATACGGAAGGAGTATAAATCAAAGATACATATTGAAGATCATGTGAGTGTCTAACACATTATCTAGTTACCAATGGCTTATTCTTAGTAAACAATGTCGCAATGTGCAGAAGAACATGATAAATGGATGTGTATTGGATACATTGCGAATATTACAAGCACGCTATAAGGATCAAGAACAAGATACTTAGAAATACGATGAGCCCTCACATTTTGGCATTGCCGTGGATGACTTGGGATCGAAGCCAATGATCAAGGTGAGCATCGGCACGAAGATCCCACCACCGCCTACTCCGCCAACGCTGCCAAACGCTGCCCCGAAGAATCCAACGAATGACCCCAACACTATTCGCCATCCAAATTTCATAGGCTACGTAGGAAACAAACCAGCAAAGTATGTACACCCAGATTAACACGGCATCTTCTCAATTAGTAGCGATTCATGTGTCAGATTGGAACTGGGCAAGTACAGAATTTCAAACAACAGAGTGGCTTCCTAATTTCTAACATTACCGGCCACACGTGGTGATAAGTTGTTCCGCCTGAGCTTGCCACCTTGCCTAGGGAGCTCGCATCCTCCGGCGCTGTAGCGGTGCCGGCGATCGCAAGGTTCTTGTTGTCGACGGCGACAGCGGTGGCGACAACACATGCTATGCCCAGCACGGCGACGGCGTGCCATTTCCTTCTCATGTCTCTGGCCTCCGCGAAATCAAAGGGAATCCAGTCCAGAAGATTAGTTTACTTGCTGAACGGCACACCATAAAACCGGAGTTGATGCACAAATTACGCACAAGCAGTTGAAGTGTCCAGGACTAGACGCAGAGCTGCTGGTGCCACAAGGTGGACTGGAGGTCTGGAGCATGGGGACGCACTTGTAAAACGTGTCAAGTCAATCGAATATTGTTTGGACACAAGCAATATCCTACTACCTCCCTTCTATAATTTAAACCGTTTTAGCATAACTATTTTAATTTACTTTTTTTAAACCAACTATTTTAATTTGCTAAAACTGCTTAATTATTATAAGAGGACTGCTCTGGTGTCCCCGTCCCAACCAAAGTTGAAGGGATAAACGTGCCGTTTGGTTCGTGGCTAGAAAACATGGATGACCCCATTTCAAAAGCTGAATATTTCTTGAAAAGCTAGACCAGATGATCCGTCAATTTCACAACTAATCACCAACTGCCACAACCGGCCGCGTCTGAGGATCCATGACCGTCGATGCGACTCTGACACTTGCCACAACTGTCTGGGTGGCTCCCCAGCTCGGCGGTAGCCACCATGGCGCGGAGAGCGGCGGACTTGCTTTTCCGGGTGGCTTCCCAACTCGGCATCGACGGCGTCCATGTCACAGTGAGCGACATTCTTGCTTTTCTGCTTGGCTCCCCAGCTTGGCGTTGGCGGCCTCCACGGCGCGGTGAGCAACGAGCTTGCTACGTCTGCGCGGCACACAGTCGATGACGACAGCCTCACTAAATACGTGGAGGCGGTGACCTTGCTAGACCCAGGCGGGCGGCGGCCTCGCTAGGTCCAACCTCCGCCACAAAGAGAAAATGACCCGTTAATTACATAGTAACCACTCTATTAATGAAATATTTATCCTTTTGTATTAATTGTTAATTAAACATATTTCATCCTATCATATTCCGTACTTGTTTATCCATGAACCAAACACACATGTTAAGTTAACTCGCAAAGGGGTATCAAGATATCCTAGCCATTCAAACATGTCAAAGTTAGAGGGGGAGGACACCGAAACAAGGCTCATACTATAAAACAAAATGATAATTATATAACTCAACCATACCAGCACTGCTATAGTCCGCATACACACTACAACCAAGAAAGAGGACACCAACTTCTTTCGCGCATGCTGTCGAAACACAACTTACTCTTAGATAGGCTCACCGGCTTCATGGCCATCACATTGCATGACATAAGCGGATAACCAGAAACTCACCGGCTGTTTAACTCACCAAGTCGGACAAGACGAACAAGAAGAAGGCCACCGCTGCCATACTTATAGATATAGACATGACTGGTCATATACTGACGGACCAAGATGACCCACAGAAGGTGAATCTGAGATGCCCATCGGGATGTCCAAGGATCAAGACAAAGGCCCAATAGGCTAGACTAGGCCCAAGACGGGTCCAGGTAAAGGCCCAAAGGCAGAAAGACTTGACCCGGATTATGTATTGATTCAGAACTCTGCCCCTTAATGGGTTAGGAACTGCCATGTAGACCCTAGGCTTGGCGTAGTATATAAGCCGGTCATTGGGAAGTTTAATGGTATAAAAAAATCTCATCGTTACAACCTTGCACATTATTGCCTTATAGTGATTTATAGTAGGAGTAGAGATCCGTCGCTATCATGAATCTCAAACCTAGGTAACTCGTGTGTATCACCGTCCCAGCCTTACACCCCCTCCCTCTCTCTCTCTCACCGCCGTGAGATACCCTTCATGGCTAGTGTACCAGCAATACCACAACAGTTGGCACCCACCGAGGGGAAGGTGCTATCTTGAGTTTGCGTTGGGCGGAAGTTTGAGGCGGAATCGGCAACACCATCGCTGTTGGCCATGTAATGTACTACGTCAACCTTCAACCTTCTGATCGTGCCGGCTGACGCGACTTGGGTTCCATCTTCGACAAACCCGGCCACCCACATGATTGTCTCGTTCGGTGACTTCCACGTCTACATTGGCTTCACCGACTCCAACGCTAGCTTCGACGCCACTCACCCCGCGCCCCTCCGCTGCATAGTATGTGACCACAAACGGATCTGGATATGCTTTTTCCATGGAGGCGGCTGAGTTCTAGTTCTGTGACACACCTACCCTACCCGTCCGTGAGGCCGAGATCAAGGGGGAAGGCCAATATGGATTTGTGTTGCTAATTAAGGTTCTAGTTCCAAGCCATCACCACTTGGGTTGCTACGCTGGTTTTGGCTCCATCCAATCGAAGCCGATGATGAACATGAGTCATCCCTCCCTCTAGACGAGGTGGACTACTCGGTGACGTGGGGGTACCAGGACAATGCACATGGTTATGGACTTGGGTTTGAGGGAATAAGATGACGCTGGTGGATTCAACGACGTGCAAACAACAAAACACGTGGGACGTGATTTACCCAGCTTCAGCCCCCAGAGGGACAACCCTACGTGTTGCTTGTCTACTGTTGATTGATGATCATTATGGTTACAATATCGCCGTGATGGCTATGGTGTGATCTAGGCATGCACTGAAGGGTCTGTGTATCTGTCCCCCTCGTTGGTCCCTCCTCATCCTTATATAGGATGCCAGATATCAGGACTTCGGGTTGGTTACATGTTCGGTTACCCCCTAAATGGGCTTGTACTTGTGTTGCACGCTAGGTTCATGGGATTGGTTGCTTATTGCATCATGAGCTTCACAGGCCTTCAATTGGACCACACTAAGTATGGTAATGGTGGGTAGGCTATGCCCACGTCACTCGGATTACAGTACCGGAAACCTCTCCACCCCAAGTATAGCTAGATGTGTTTTTGAAGACGGGTGTAAACCCAACTACGATGAGGCGGCCGAAAACTTTGATTGCAGGTCTTTCCACCAGCGCATCAATGACATCCAGAAGGGGGTCTACGTGGCCATCCACGAGCTATAAGAAGGTGGAACCACCGCCAAGGATGGCGACTTTCCGCCTCCTAAAGATCCTAGTGCAACGCTGCCACCGGCACCTGCGACTCCTCCCCAATCCAAACATCTGACCCACGGGATCTCGAGCGCCTATGCGAGACATTAAACGAAGCCAGACAACACTATGTTTGGCACAACATGCATCTTGATTGACAGATCGCTCACACCAACTAGATCGCCTTTTCAGCAATACCACTATATTGGTGAGCCGGCGGTAAGTGTAGGCAGCATTTGCAACCCCATTCCCCCCCCCCCCCCACCACCCACACACACCCCCCATGGATCGCCTACTCAGTTTAAAAAATAAAAGAAAATGATAATTTTTTAAAAAATTTATACCCTTTGAGATGTCCCTATGCTATGTAGTGTAGTTGTAAGGAAAAATAGCAAACATGAATTTCGACTTATTTTCCAAAATGGCGCCATATTTTGGCAAAACGGCTCTAGATTTTGTATACGACCTCGGATGAAAAAGTTTTTTATATGAAAAGTTACATCTGAATTCACTGGCCTACATATGTTTACCTATTTTTTTAGATTCATCAAAATCAAGAAGGAAAATATTTCTTTTAGAGGTTTTAGATTTAAATTCAAAAAACTTCAAACCTCGCCCTAATATGACTTTCTCACTTTCTCCTCCTTTTTCACCCTCTCCCTCTATCCATTCTCACTTTCTCCTTCTCAACCTTCTCCCTCCTGCTCCCCTTCTCCACCTTATTTCCCTTCTCATATTCTCTTCTCTTCCTCTTATCCACTCGCTAGCCTCCTCTCCTCTCCTCCTCCTGCACTCTACAACTTCTTCCTCCTCCTGCAACCGACAACCTCCTCCTCCTCCTCTAGCCCACAGCAGCACGACCACCTACTCCCCCTCCTCCTCCTCTAGCCCACAGCAGCATGGTGTCCTCCATCGATGACAGGGCCGAGGGGGCGACGACGACGGCAAGGTCGACCTCCGCCGAGGCTTCCACTCAGGGGCAGCAAGCTCAGCCGCGGAGAGAACTCGATTTCCTTTTTGTCTTGTTCTCCGGGTTCACATTGTAAAAGTACAAACATGTCACAAGACCTTTTTTGATTCCCAAACAACCCCGACGCACCTGGCTGGTGCGCAGGCGGTATTTTTGCTACCTCCGGCGTATCAAGATGATGCGCCGTTGGTAGCGCGTTACCACCGACGGTAGCTAATTTTGGTTCGCCGGTGGTAGGGGTTTTCCTAGTAGTGTGCGCCCCCAAGAAATGTGCACATGATGTTGTTGATGAGATCGTCCAAAGATAAAATGTTGTTATCGTCCCTCATGTTTCCATTGTCGTAGTTCTACCAGGAAGGGTTCATGTAATTATAAAATTTTATAAGTATTCCAACACTTATAAGAATCTAGTTAATATTTAATAGTGATTTTAGAGTTACTTAGGTACTCCATCCGTTCACAATTACTTCATGTTCTCGATTGGTTAAAGTCAAATCTTTTAAAGTTTAACCAAGCCTTTGCGAAATAAATCAATATTTATAATATGCGTATGTCTTCATTATTTGTCTTTAGCATTAGAAGATCCCTCTCCGCAGTGGCCCCTAAAGGACAATCCAGCTAAAAGGAAGATTTTTTTTTTTTGAAAAGGGAAAAACCCGGCTTCTGCATCGTGGTGATGCACACAGCCTTTTATTGAGAAAACAGTAATCTTTGTTCACTACTTATTACATCTTAAGGATCGCGTAAAGTCGATACAAGAATCAACCAGCAAAAAAAGGAGAACAGCATGAATCGACTAAGCATCTTCTAGTCGACTAATATGCTGCCAGCCAGCCCGGCACAAGATATCCTGAGCGACCATCTGGAGCCGTGTGCATCCAGAAGCCATGATATCCCGCTGCTCTGGTGGTGATAGGAGAGCCCAAAGTTGGATCCAATGCACCATGGAGAAGATAACCTGTAAAAAATTGAAATTTTTCTTGTTGTTAAAGATTATATCATTGCGGCATCTCCATATTGACCAACATAAGGCTGTTACACCAATGCGAATTAAAGCCTAGGATTGTTTGTCAACTCCATTTAACCAATTTCCAAACATATTTGTAATATTGGTTGGCGGAGGGAGATTATGAGTAAAATTAACAGTTCGCCAAATTAATTTAGCAAAAGGGCATGTTAAGAATAAGTGTTCGACCGTCTCATGCTCTCCACAAAAAACACATTTAGTACACCCAATCCATTGTCTCTTTGCTAAATTATCTTTTGTCAAAAGCACCTTATTACTCAGGAACCACATAATTTTTTTGATTTTTAGGGGGATTTTCATTTTCCAAAGATATTTCCGCAAGTATGGTGTATGATCATTCATAAGATCCTCATACATAGATTTGACTGTAAACAACCCACTAGTTGTTAGTTTCCACATAAAATAGTCCGGTTCATCATTTAAATTTACCATCATTAATCTTTGGCATAAGTGTAACCATGATGTCCACTTATTTTCAGATAGCACCCGTCTGAAGCCAATGTTCAGCGGTGTTTGTGCCAATACATGAGCCACTAACACATTTTTATGGTTCACGATATTATATAAGGATGGGTATTGAGTAGCTAAAGAGGATTCTCCTAACCAAATATCTTCCCAAAATCTTGTTGTTTGCACCGTTTCCAATTTTAAAATATCCTTTTTGAAAAAAATCATCTTTTACCCGCATGAGTCCCTTCCAAAAGGGGGAATCAGTCGGTTTTGCCTGCACCTCAGCAAGGGTTTTTTTGACTTAGGTATTTATTCTGTAGCAACTCTTGCCACACCCCTTCCTCATTTAGTATTTTAAAGAGCCACTTACTCAATAAACATCTATTTTTGAGCTCAAGAACCTCAATACCTAAACCTCCTTGATCTTTTGGTCGGCAAATTATGTTCCATTTTGAGAGTCTATATTTTCTCTTAGCTTCATCTGATTGCCAGAAGAATCTAGACCTATAAAAATCCAGATGCTTCCTGACCCCAACGGGTATTTCCAGGAACGATAACATGAACATTGGAAGACTTGTTAAAACAGAATTGATAAGTACTAATCTATCACCATACGATAGCAATTTTCCTTTCCAGCATCCCAATTTACCTTCAAACTGTGTCTCCACTGGATACCAATCTGAATTTTTAAGCTTCCTAAAATGAATAGGAATTCCTAAATATCTAAAAGGTAGTTCCCCTATATCACATCCAAAAATTTGTTTGTATTGTTGCTCTTCCTCCTTAGCCTTTCCGAAACAGAATAACTCACTCTTATGAAAATTAATCTTGAGACCAAAATTAATCTTGAGGCCCGATAATTCTTCAAACAAACATAAGATTAGTTTCATGTTTACCGCCTTTTGCAAGTCATGTTCTAAATTTTTTTTGTATCATCAGCATATTGTAGGATAGAGAGTCCTCCCTCGACAAGATGAGGAATAAGACCACCCACTTGACCATCCTCCTTTGCTCTTTCGATTAGAATAGCAAGCATGTCTGCTATAATATTAAACAACATTGGAGATAATGGGTCACCCTGTCTGACCCCTTTTTTTGTTTGAAAATAATGACCAATGTCGTCATTCACTTTAACACCAACACTTCCTCCTTGCATAAAAGATTCAATTAACTTACACCATCCACTAGCAAAACCTTTCATTCGCATGGACTGTTGCAAGAAAGACCACTTGACCTTGTCATATGCCTTCTCAAAATCAATTTTCAAAAGAACACCATCCATTTTCTTATTATGTAATTCATGGATTGTTTCATGCCAAATCACCACCCCCTCTAGGATGTTACGACCCGGCATAAATGCCGACTGAGTAGGTTTTATCACTTTTGGGGCAATCCCCGTAATGCGATTCGTCGCTACCTTTGTGAAAATTTTAAAACAAACATTTAGAAGACAAATAGGCCTATATTGTTGAATCTGGAATGCGTCCTGTATTTTTGGAAGTAAAGTGATAACACCAAAATTCAGTTTGTACAGGGGCAAATCCCCTGAAACGAGCTGATCAAATAGTGCCATAATATCGCCTTTAATTACTCCCCATAACATTTGATAAAACTCGACCGGAAAACCATCCGGCCCAGGAGCTTTATTGTGTTCCATCTGTGAAATTGCATCACATACCTCCTTCTCAGTGGAAGGGGATGTTAGGATCACATTTTCCTCAGCAGATAATTGTGGAATATCATGTACAAAATTCTCCCTCAAGGATACATTAGTAGATTCCGGAGGTCCGAATAATCTTTTGTAGAACTCAGTAATATATAATTTTAGGTTTTCCTGACCAACAATGGTTCCTTCTTGTTGCTCCAATTGAATTTTTTTCTTTTTCCTATGCTTTCCATTAGCAATTAGGTGAAAATATCTAGTATTGTTCCCCCCTTCTTGAATATGTTTTACTTTAGCTCTTTGGGCCCATTTTGTTTCCTCATCTCTTTGTAATTTCCTAATACTATCATTAGCCTTGTTAAGAGCCTCTCGTTCAACAACATTAAGAGGTTGATTTTCAGCTTTTAAATCTAGACTATCAATTATAGAGAGCAACCTCTCTTTTTTCCTTTTTATATTTTCCGCTCAAGTTTTTTGCCCACCCTTTCAAGAATCGCCTAATATGACGCAATTTATTTAGCCATCTATCCATTGGAGAGATTCCAGTCATTACCGAGTTCCATTCTTTCTCGATCATCTCATAGAAACCTTCTTGTCGTAACCAATACAACTCAAAGGAAAACTGAGCCTGATTTCCCAAATGTGCCTTCACACCCGAGTTAATAAGGATCGGAGTATGATCAGATTCAGCTCTAGATAGGGCTCTAACAGTAACCAAGGGAAACTTCTGTTCCCAAGAAGTACTCGCAAGAACTCTATCTAGTTACAGGTATATCACATAGACAGGGCTGATAGAGATGAATGAGCTGACTACTGTGGTGCTAGGTTTTCTTACTGGCGAGGATATCCCAGAGGTGCTTAATGACACGACAACCAATTCTAACACAAATCAGTGTTCCATCCACATAAACTGCACGACACAACATGTCGTTCTTGTATGCGTGCAAGCTATATCTTCCTACGCATCATATTAGCAAATGTTACCAAATCCCATGTACTCGCGCCGCGCCATCTTGTGAATTGTGTTGGAGATGCCGACTCCACCTAAAAACAGAAGATGTAAGAGCTTGGTTGGGTTTGAAACCACCGACGTCCCAAATGGTTGCAGTGAGGGTACTCAGGGAGGGCAAACTGATACCTAGAGTAATCGCGCTGATGAAGATGAAGAAGGACAATATGAAGATGATAAATGATGCCCGTCCTAAAAAATTGATCAGCTTCCTCGAAACCCGCTGGCCAATAATCGCAGCAAAAAATGCCAGACTGGTGAAGAAGAGAGCTGAACAAAATTCCGAAATTGAATTAGTAGTACTACACTACTACATGGTTACCATAGGAAGAACCTAGGAAAAGAGACAATACCATATGGTACAGGGAACCGACGCAGGAGGTAGTATTCTACGACTGCTATGGAAGAAGAAAACATCATTGCAAAGGTGGCTGTAGCACTTGAGACCTACAACAGTTTATGGGAATGCAAACAAGTCAAATATGGGAGCAGTATATGAAAAGTATCATAGAATACCATCAACTCATTGCAAACTTAAAGAGTGAGAAACCTTGGTTGGAACATCACGTTCTTGACATGAACAGATGAAGGTTTTACCTGCGGAGGGAGACCGAGCTCCAGGAAGAGAGGCCCCATGACGGTTCCCCCGCCGACGCCAAGCAGACCAGCCAGGACACCAGCAGCGATGCCAAAGGAGCAGTATACCAATAGCTGATGAGCTTTCAGGCTCGTATGCTTATTTGCCCTTGCTGATATCACCCTCTTCCCCTGCATCAGACTTGCTGCTTGGTACATGGACACTCCAACTGACACTGGGAGCTGCTTACATTTCAAACATGTAAAGAAATGTTAGTATCAGGATGATGGTAATATGAAGTAGTGATACCAATATGTCGAACTCAGTTCAGATGATACAAGATGGAAACAGTATGTACGTTTAGTAGCAGCAAAAATACAATTCGAAAGAAATTGAAGATAAAATGGATTACAGTTACAGCCTAGGAGAATTTTAGTTAAGTGATAGTCGATAATGTTATTTTCTCTTTGCAAAAAAAGATGCACACTGTCCTTTTTTATGAAGTTTAGAGGCATGAAATTTGCTTGAATCCCGAAACCATATAAATTTGTAACTTCTGATCAATTTGGTATACAATGTGGTAGAAGAATGAGGTGATGAAAGGTGTTAAGTACCTGGAGGAAGCTCAAAACCCAGTACCATGTGGAGCAAATTGCCATATAGTTCTGCAAAACATGAACGTCAACATAAATCGTTAGATGTTGCTGCCATTGTCAGGATGTCAGGATGCAGTTGTAAAATCATCATAATTGGGTTCTGAATTAATGTTAACAAAAATAGGGCTGGGAAATTTTGTGGATGTACCTTTATTAAAGTAGTATTACCTTACTATACAAAAACTAATGTTATTTTTACAAAATGGCAAATAAAAGGAAAAAAATACACTAGACATTCATCTGGTGAGGCCAAATCTTTAAAGGGTAAGTTTTAAATTTGGGAGATTAATGATTATAATGTATGAATGACCTTTTTGTGATGATCCTCTTTGGCCCAAATTTTACATTTATCACTTTTGTAGCTCATCTTTACAACCAGAGCTGCCACGTTAATAACGCAAGCGGGCAATAGTTTGAAATGAGAAGACATGGAGTTCGTCCAGTTGGGCGACGAAGGCTTTAGTGAGGTCAGCGTTATAGCTTCAGATCATCTATCGAGGGTTTCGGTATCCGTGAGGACACGGGTACCTCGTCGAGACCCTTGAGGTTATCAGACCACAATGGGGCTAGAAGCAACGCTCGAAGCTCAACATCGACATGGCGGGGCAGAAGCGGTGCGAGAACGACACGACAGAGAGAGGCACGTGCATTTTACCTAGGTTCAAGGTCCTCGTGGTTAAGTAAAACCCCTACGTCCTGCCTTGGAGTGGTATTGATCTTGCTCCAAGAGGAGTGTGGAGTACAAGGTGGTGATGCCTCTCTTCCCCAGAAATAGATGGGATCTGCTCTAGGTAGAAGATGATGGCATCTAAAGAGCATCTAGGGAAGAGAGAGAGTCTACTGGGTATCAAATCTGCATACACTACGGGGCAGCTGCCTTTCCTTTTATAGCGGCCTTGGCCCTCCTCCCCAAGAAAACTTGGCGGAGGGGAAACCAAAGAATGGCCCAAGGAAGCGAAGAGTTCTCCCTATCCTAACCATGGACTGGGTCCATGGCCACACCAACTTGCTTGGCTCACTGGGGGTGGTTGTGGACGATGTCGACACCCCTTGTTGTACTTGCACCGTCCACCCCACACCTTTAGGAAAGGGGGGGGGGGGGGCAACGGACATCTCACTTTATGCAGGCAAACATGGACCTTCACTCCTCTTCTACGTGCGTCATGGCTGGCATCATCGTCCAGTAGCGTTGCTCCTACGCCACCGGCTCGTGATGGCATCTCTTGAGTACCTTTCGTGGATGGAAGCTCCGCGAGGTCTTCTGGTAGCCTGGAAACATCTAAGTCCTGGACCCCTCACGATGTGTTCCTTGGAGAGGTGTTCCACACCCCTCATGGAAACCTCCAGTCTCTCGGAGAGGTGTTCCTTGTATTCTGCTAGTGGGCTGCCGCGGGGGCCAGTAGCAAGTGTACATGGTACCCTGGGTTCCATAACACCAACATCACAGTTGAGAGGGTTAAGTTCCTCCTTTTGGGTTGTGGGTGGGGGGGGGGGGGGGGAGATATAGCCAGCCTCAAAGTTTTGTCGTCTTATCCCTCCAATCAATGGTCATGAGAGTCTTGTTCCAGAGATTGGCTAGAGTCATGTGCTCAATGGGAGAGCTACGTGTAGCTAGAGGGGTGTGTGTGGTGGTGGTGAGTGTATGTGTGTGTGGAGGGGGGCCTCAAAGCATTGTTTTCTTGTCCCTCTAGTCAACAGTCACCAATCTCGTTCCAGGACTGTCTCCTCTGAAGAAAAGGAGAGCCATGTGCTCAGTGGCGGAGTAACTAGAGGGTGTGTGTGTGTGTCAGGGGGAGGGGGTGGGGGTGGGGGTGGGAAGCTTTGTCGTCTTGTCCCCCCCAGTCAAAGGTCACCAATCCCGTTCGAGGGATCGTCTCCTCCGAGGAAAAGGAGAGCCATGTGCTGAGTGGCGTAGCTATGTGTAGTTGTGTGTGTGTGTGTGTGTGGTGGGGTGGGGTAGGGGCATATTGGTACAACCCTTCACATTTGGTAATGTTTGTACTAAATCACCCTATATTTGGCTTAGCGGACAAAAAGACTTCCTACCCATTCAGATTGTCCTTCGTCGCCGTCTTGCTTGCGCCAACTCTAGCCTCTGGTGCGGACGACGTGTACGAGGTGATGTAGACCTACCCCATGGTGGCGACAGTGTTTTCGCCGTCGACATCCCATCCACTTGCAACTTCGGGAAGGGTCTCACACCATTCGGTACGACCACACAGTGAGTGGCCACGTTTCTAACGACACACTGAGCAACATCAATGGGGTGCGTATTGAGGTAATCTTCATTTGGGCACTGATATCTTCCACTAGTGCACCGGTAGCAGCGACCTACCCGGTGGCGATGTTTGTAGAGTCATCGGTTTTCACATGAGCTCGGCGCAATCACGCCCTCTGTCTCTCAGTGCCATGTTGTGTTGTATTGTGACTCGTGACCCGCCCTTCATATTTGCCAATTTCTAACTAAATAACCCTAGATTTGGATTATTTGCACCCCAATAGTGGACAAAAGGTCTCCCTACCTTATTTTACCTCTTACCTCGCTGGGAGGGGAGGGGGCACCCAAGAAAATTCCCTTTCAGGTTGACCTTCGTCGCCTGTAACAACCCGAAGAATAGGACCTCGAAAGGGTAGAAGTAAAATGTGTGCATTTGCATTTCATGCATCTCTAAAATACGGGAAGATTTCGAAATTTTTATGTAGTTCACCAAAGTGATCAAATTTGAAATCTAGTGTGGAGATTGACCTAAGTCAAACATAGGAATTTGAAATTTAAATTTCGACATGACCTTTGAGTAATTTCAAAATGTGAGGTAAATTTAAAACATGAAAACCTAAGATTTGTTTGTAACTAGTATTAACAGTGTGTGATTATAATTTGAAAACACTTGTACACATTTCAAGATTTTTGAATTCAAAATTTATTTTTGACCAAGTTAAAGTTGAATTCAAATAATCTGAATCAAAAATCTAAATATTTGATTCAAATATGCCTAAAACTATGTCAAACAACATTCTATATGTCCCAAACACAAGATCATTTCATAACAACATTCTAAAATAATAATAGAACTCAAATTTCAAATTTGAGTTGAATAATTAGAGCCAAATTCAAATTTATTGTCTTGTGAAGGAGTTCTTCTTTGAGATGTGTCCGGGGTGTATTTGTAGCGAGATGGCCAAGTTGCTATATGTTGTGATGTTCCAGGACTAACAATTTTGGTACCGTGTTGTATCCATTTTTGCCAAGATTTCCGTATACTAATCGTGGAATTCTCTTCTACGTAATTGTTAATAGATTGGTACCAATGGTCTTCGTTCAAAAATCAAATCTAGTGGACTACTCTCACCGTTACATTCTTCTTTAGCCAATAAAACAAAGAGCCGTAGCAATTTCCACTGTCTCTTCTGTTTTTTCCCAAGATCTCCCACAGAATACTTCATCGCGTAGATGCATTAACCTGTCCAGAGGCAAGCAGCAAAGGAGAGCGAGTGCCCTGCTAGTTCTTGCAGGCAGTTGTCTTGTTTATCCTTTTGGTGATGTCGCTAAATTTCCTCAAAAATGGAAATTCGCTGAAATTTTCAGTGATTTTGGCGAAGATCAAAATGATTTCCTTCCAGTCAAAATATTTCAGAACTTCCGGTACTATACGGGAATTCGAAAAATAATAAACATTTTGATGAATTTTAAGAGAAAGGTTTGGTCCTTTGGTGGAAACACAAACAGAAACCACTTAATTTTTGTGATTTCGATTGTGGCCAAAATAATATGATATAAACTGTTAGTTGGATCGATTAGGAGAAAACACAGTCATTAAAGTTTTCATGATTTTTTTTCGTAATATTTTTCAGAATTTCGTACTATCATATGTTCATATTCATATGGTCTAAGTTTACCTTTAAAGATCATGTCAATATGTGAGACAACTTACTCCCTCCAGTCGTATGAAAGATAGTACTTGTTTTGGATAAAGATGAGGGTAAATCATTTGGAAGTTTGACTACTAATATATATATGCAAGTAAATATACAAAGGGATACTCAAAACAATACGTGTGATTTAAAAAAAAAACTATTTCACATCTTTTTTTAGTTTTATAAATGCATAGTAATGTAAAATAATGGTTAGGAAATTGGCGATGAATAAATGGTTAAAGTCGTATGCTGAAGATCGTGTCAATGTTTTTAGTCAACTTATTGCTACAAAAAGAATAACTGCATGGAAGTTGACGTATCTGAAATTATAAATAAAGCAACTGATCATTCAAAACTTAAAGGCTACTAGGAACTTGTAAAATTGTAGTAGTAGCTGTTTTCTCACCTTAGTGACCTGAAGCGCAAGGAATGCTACCCAAACAAAGGCAAGAAGGCCAAACTGCCTCCAATAAATGTTCTTCCAAATGGATACCTACATCAATCCAAATCTTGTCTTACACACAATACTTGAGAATAGTTCTACTACGGCTAGGGAATGTAGAAAATTTTAGTTTACAGCTGCTTCATCTGACGGGGTCATTTTCTCAGCTGCGGCATCAGGCCCCGTAGGCCTCGGCGTATTCTCAATTTCTTCACCTGACAAATCAAGAAAGTATAAGCAACAACTTTCTGCATTTTATAATGATGAATAATAGGTTTACTGATGTTACTGGATCGTTCTGCTTGTTTTGCCGCTGCGTCCTGAAATAAGTAATGAAATTAAGGAGCCTATCAGCATTCTTACAAGGATATGTACTTCAAAAAACCATAATCATAAGTACCAAGAAAAGTATTACCCTTTTTATTAATGTCTCTTTCTTCCATGTTTCTACACCCTTCAGAAAAGCTTTAGTCGAGGTAACTGAAATTTAAGTTGGAAATGCATTCTCAAGTTAGCTACAACTAGAGAAAGGCTAAACCGTTGTCACAGTTTGTGGACTAGTCTGAGAACCTAGAAACAGGAGGATCAGGAGAACCGTGACAAGCCAGTCGGGGAATATCACATTGCAAATAACCCCAATGCTGACCCCCATCATGAGCATGGGCTGTATGAGCAGGGCTAGATCATAGTCTATCACTGGCATGTCCAAAGTTGGGTGTTTCAGCTTGAGGTTGCAGTACACGGTTGAAACAGCAGCTCCCGTGATCATACCTGTGGAAGAGATTCACATAAACAATCACAAATCTTACACATCTTCGACAGGTACATACTTTTGTGATGAATTTTCTATTTTTACCTATTTTGTTTTACCATAGACGTTAAGATCACATCCATGTTAATTAATCAATGGTCCATATTTGAGATGTATCTTGTAGTTCACATTAAACAAGAAACTTTAGGATGCTTCTAAAGTTATTTTTGGATTGTCCATTTACTTTGATATAACTGCTAGGAGTAACTACTACCTGACAGAGGGTAAGTGGTAACTATGACCTTCTAAAAAATAATGAGGTATAATAATTTTATTAGACTAGTCAAGTGTGTATGACTAGTCTAATATGATACTATCTCCACAATGCATGATATCATATGGTAGTATCATATTAGGAGCCAGGAGGAGCAGGAGGTGTTGTTCGAGTTCGTCGTTGTCCTCAAGGGCGACCCACTCGCCATCCAGATGCTGCCGGAGAAGTTCGCCGACTTCGTCGGCGGCAATGAGTCGGCCTCGCTACATTTGTGGGAGGCTGCATGCGACTGCTGCCGGTGGTCGGTGGAGGTGCTCTTCGACGGGCGCGTCAAGATGTACCTCCACACCGGCTGGGAGAAGTTTGCGCGCTACCACGACCTCGAAGCCGGCTACGTGCTCACATTCTCCTACCTTGGCGAGGGGGATATGAGCGTCAAGGTGTTCGACGAGACGCGCTGCTGCCGGCACTACCACGGCGACACCGACGAAGAGGATGACTGAGTGTTGTTTTTTCGCAGCGAAAATAGGCACTCATATTTTTGGATGTTCTTCCTCAAAAGGACCAACAGGGCTATCATCACCAGCTGGATTTTTTCCAGTTTGGGTGACTGAGAGTGCCTGGGAGTGTTCTTTCTTGGCAGCGAACACACGAAATCTGCGATGCCAAGTCTAGTTAGGTTTCCTCATTTTCCAATATTTTGATTTTTGTCAACCATGGGTCAAACTATGTATTAGTTTGTGGAAACCATGTTCCAAACTATGTCTTAGTTTGTGTAAACCATGTTCCGAATTATGTATTAGTTTTTGGAATGTTTCTTCTCGCTATTGAAATAAAAATGCAAAAAAAAACAAAAAAGGGGGTATTTTAATGTTTAAACAAGTTTGGGGGCGGCGTTTGGGGGACGCGGCTAGGGAGCGACGTCCCCAAACACGGCACGAACAAAATACGTCCCCCAAACGCTCGATCCGGCGCCGTTTGGAGGACGCTTTGGGGGACACGGCTGTAGATACTCTTAATGGTGTACTTTCCAGCGGGTAATGTTGCTCCAAATATGATGAAAATGCAAATGTTGTTCCAAACATTTAATGGTGTACTTTCCAGCAGGTAATGTTGTTCCAAACATGATGAAAATGTAAATCTTGTTCTAAACATTTAATGGTGTACTTTCCAGCAGGTAATGTTGCTCCAAACATGATGAAAATGCAAATCTTGTTCCAAACATTGAATGGTGTACTTTCCAGCAGATAATGTTGCTCCAAACATGATGAAAATGCAAATCTTCTTCCAAACATGATTGAAATAAAAATGTTGTTCAGTACACAATAAAAATAAAATGTTGCTCCGTACGCGATGTAAATAAAATGTTGTTCTGTATGTGATACAAATAAAATGTTGTCCGTACGCGATAAAAATAAGTTGTCTCATACACAATGAAAATAAAAATTTGTTTTGTACACCATGGAAAATAAAATTCATTTTCGTACGGGAAGGCTACATAGAAAACGATACAGGTGAATATAACAAAATATAGTGTGGACCTATATTTTCATAACAACATCTACACGGTCCAGATAACCACTGTGTTTATGCATGGGCTAGTTTTCATTGGTTTCACACAGCATGCGCAGGGGGACACTAACGTATTGGATTCATAGGCTGTAGACTCTGGACGCCTGCTGCCGTGTTGCCCAGGTTGTACTACAGCCAGACTGTTTGTTCACTAAGTATGAATTACATATGAGCTTTGGTGCCCACCGTTCGTATCTACATATATAACTCCATCCGACGGTGGCTATGGTGATGGGTATGTACCCCCATGTGTATTCACTTAATATTCTACAATTATATGTATATGGAAAGTAACAACCAAAGATGCACATTGAAGCTCATGTGAGTGTCTATTTACCAATGCGGCTGGTATTATTCGTAAGTAATGTTACATTGTGCAGAAGAACATGAGAAATGGATATGTATGTATGGATATACAATATACATTGCGAACAATACGAACATAGCAAAAATATTAAAACAGGATACGAATACAATATAACGATCAAGAAGAAGATACTTAGAGAGATGACGAGCCCTCACATTTTGACATGGCCGTCGATGACTTGGGATCGAAGCCCATGATCAAGGTGAGCATGGGCACGAAAATCCCACCACCACCTACCCCGCCAACGCTGCCAAATGCTGCCCCGAAGAGTCCAATGAACGACCCCAACACTATTCGCCATCCAAATTTCATGGGCTACGTAGAAATCAAACAAACAAAACACGCCTAAATTTCAACTATAATTGTGACACTCTAGATCGAACGGGTGATAACCGTCGGAGCTAGCCAACTCAAGAGAGAGGTGACATGGTCGAACAAATTCAGCTAAGTACAGCACGAACTTTAAACAACAGAATGGCTTCCTAATTTCTACCATTACCGGCCACACGTGGTGATAAGCTGTTCTGCCTGAGCTTGCTAGCTTGCCCAGTGAGCTTGCTTCCTCCGGCGGTGCAGCGGTGGCGGTGGACGAAATGCCCTTGTCATGGACGGCGACAGCGGTGGCGGCAATGTAGGCTATGCCCAGTACCGCAACGGCGTGCCATTTCCTTCCCATTTCTGGCTTCCCCGAAATAAAAAATCTATCACTGAGGGTGGAGAGAGAGGCGTGGAGGGTGGAGCTAGCTGCATGGAGTGGGGGAAGAAGATGGCCTGGGGAGCACAAGATTATATTTGCATAAAAGCATGCTGGAAGCATGTGATACACATCTTCCAGTTACCGCCTGGTTGGAATGCAGCTTTGGCCGGTCTATGATCCACCACCCGACATCTTAGTAGAAAAAGGAACGTCGTGGGGATCTGTGATTTGCAGTCGCTAAAGTATCCCGAGCAGGAGATTTTAGACTAGTCATAGTGGAAAGTAACATAGCACATGTTACTACTCTATGTTACTACCTTCATAGTGGTTAGTAACATTAAAGTAGTATCATATATGTCTTCATTAATTAGCTTATAGACTCATTGTATCTTGAGAAGTGTGATGTTATAGTAACTAGCTATGTTACTCCATCCTCCTTTCTCCTTATTAACTCACTGCCACATAAGCAAATTTGCTGAGTTGGCCGACACTTAGTTACTAGTGAAGTTACTCGCACTATGAGTAGTCTTAGACTACTCATAGTGGAGAATAACGTAGGTAGTAACATCAATAACATGCAATGTCAACTAAGTATTTTGATAATATGACATGTTATTAATTGAGTAAAAAGAGCATAGTGATAACTAACTATGTTATCGTCACATCACACATTTCAAGGCAAGATGAGTCTACAACTTAATTAATGTAGTATTTTATGTTACTACGCATCTGATGCAAACCACTGTGAAGATAGTAATATAGAATAGTAATATGTGTATATTACTACCTAAGGTTACTTTTTCATTATGACTAGTTTTACACGATTTTAAATTGTATCTCTGGTTCTGGCAAGCGGACTGCGTCTCCCATATTCTTACACGTGGATGTAGTAGTACACAGAAGTCTTTTTATTAGTAGTATCGATCGGTACGTTCAATTTCCAATGATCAAGTTTCTAATGAACCTGCAGGTACTAGGAGTACTAATTACTCCTACTTTAACCGACCGATTATAGCGTGCTGTGCCTGTGCAGTTCTTTACAAAAACCAAGTCACTTTCTATAGCGTGCATGTACTTTACTCCGTCCTCCACCAGTACTGACCTCTTCTACAATCCAGCCTTCACCAGTAGTGTCCTCCATCCGCCACCAGTAGTGCATTGCATTGCAGTTTACAAAAATCAAGTCATATTCTGAAAAAGGTTGGTGCATGTGCCGGCCATGAATAATGTACAATCCGTCCTCACCTAGTACCTTCCTCGTGTACAATCAATCCTTCACCGGTACCGGTGGTGTCCTCCATATATCCGCCACCAGTTGTGTCCTCCATCCTCCACCAGTAGCGCCCCCCATGCATGGTGGCCAGGCCAGCTTAACAAGCAGACGGCACCCATCTTGAGAGGTGGAAACGGTGGTATCCGGATCGTACGGCATGTCATGGTTCCACAAAAGATTCTCCTCTGTTAGACAATGTAATACTACATTTGTCCATAAAATGATGTTCCAAGTTTACCTAAATCTAGAGATTCTTTAGTAAATAGATATATCTAAATTTAAACCAATCTCCGATATTATTTTATAGACAGATGGAGTACATGCATACAATACCAATACTAGCACAAAACCCGTGCTTTGCTACGGCAACACAATTTGCTAAAATTAAATTTAGTTATTTATAATTATTAGGAGCCCCATTTAATAATACTCAGTTGCTTTCAAAAATCGATGGGTTCTCTCTTGGAATACACCGTTCCCCGCTCTGGCTCTGGACATGGGGAAAATAATCTCCACTTCAAACATTATGATACTTCCTAATAAGTAATGACATAAAAATAATATAATCTATGAAATATCTCTTGTGTCTTCTTCCTCGTTTGTCTCTCTCTAGCAACCACTATGCACACCTCATATTTGTTTTCTTTGCGCCGTGTATTTCTCCTATTCAAATATGGTTTTCCTAGTTGAATACCGTGCCTTGCTATAATATATTTTTTGTCATCACATATGTCTGAGAAATAAATATTCTTCATATATAAATCATAAATCCATGTATTAATAATTAATCAAATATGTAGATGTCAAATGTTGCATAACAACAACACTCAACTTTGAAGAAAATGAGCTGAAAACGAATCTTGTCTGATAACAATTAAGGCCAAATTTGGTGCAATGGATAAAACTTTCAGAAAACAAACTAAAGAAAATGGTATAAACAAACAACTTCGTATATGATAATGGGATAGCAGTGCTAAATAATTCCATTTTTTTGTTAAGAATATATTTTCTCACATTCAACACATATGGTACTATACGGCAATGCAATAAATTCACTTGCAAAATGATTGTGTGGGCTACTACGTTCACCTTGTAGGATCAAAAAGGAAATTCTTTGCTAGCTGCTCAACTTCCTTTGGACAATTAGCAGTCCAATAAAGTGCCATTATTTTTCTTTGTGTGGAATCTTCGGTCTTCAAGTACACTATTACTCTTGTCAGTTGTCACCATCTTCGCTGATACATTTGGACATCCTCTATGAACATTCCAACTTGATCCAAAAGTGTTTTCACCTGACAATGAATGCCATCTAGACATTTTCATCTTGTTGTTAAATGGCTGCAGCAATCTTGAGAGATTTTTGACACTGATCGTGATTAGCTATTAAAGCCTTCAGGTCAACATTCACTACTGCACCTAGAGCCGAACAAATTTATCCAATCTGTAGAAGCTTTTCATTGAATCTGACACTTCATACATACAACATTCCTACAGTACGTTGCTTTCATCTGGTAATCGATTCAGAATCCCGACCATAGTAGTTGCTTCAGTTCCCCTAGGAAGCTGGACACCACACAGTTGCATGCTGCAGCAGAAGCCTACCGTACTACACCAGGAAGCTCCGGCAGTATGGCTCCAGATGATAGGCTATCAAGGCGCAGTAACAAAGGCGACGACACATCTGCTGCGTGGAGGATTCCCGGGATATTTTTTTTCCCAGCTGATTGAAGGGTGCGCCACGGGAGCAAATGCATCCGTTGATGCACTGGAGGATTTGGGGGCGGGCAGTGGCCGGGAGTGCCTTGAATTCGGAAGGGCCTGTCTTGGATTCGGAAGGGGCTGTCCTGGGGGCGCTGCTGTGGGAAGTGCCACCGAAGCAGAGTAGCGGCAGTGGCGGCGTGCGATGTAACGGCTGTGGACATGGCATGGGACGACGTCTGGCGGCGGCTTGGCCTCCTGAAAGACTTAGCAGAGCAGAGAGGATGGCTGGTGGCCTTCGAGGGAGTTACAATTGCGGGATCCACGGGAGATCAGCGCGGCGGCGCACAACAGGCGGGCCAATTTTGGAGGCTGGAGCCTTCAGCGATTAACAATCTGTGTCGATCCTGGTTCTACCCGTTCGAGGCAGAGACTGGTCGCATCGAAAACTTTTTTTTTTTAGCATAGCATCGAAAACTTATTAGTACAGATGTTGGACGCCTGGGCTGTTTCTATTGGGCCTACGAGAAGTTTGTGACTTGGACGCCTGGGCTGTTTCTATTGGGCCTACGAAAAAAATTGTGATTTGTGACTTGTTTGGTCTGTTTGTGACACCAGGCAGTCACCTATTGCAATTTAATAGTAAAGATAGACTAGTACTCTACCTGGTATTGTATCTCTCATGTACGTCACTGTGAGAGGTTTCTCCCACTACTATATTAACACGTAATTGAGCCTAGAGAGAGGGTATTGTTCCCGTCACAAACATTGACATGGTATCAGAGCCGCCTTCCTCCATGATGTCGTAGAACCCCTCACCGATGGTCTCACTGCTAGCTAATTAATCTTGTCACGTTTTGCCGGAGACTCGTGTCCGGTAAAGAACACGAGTATCACCGAACCCGAGAGGTTCGAACACAGGGGACTCAAGATCACGTCGTCGCCTTCCCGGGGTGGGTACTGCAGAGGTAGACACGGTAGTTACCCAGGTTCAGGGTCGTCGGAGAGGTAAAACCCCTACGTCCTGCTTTGGTGGATGTATTGCTGGTCACAACGGAGAAGATGACCATACAAGAGTCTAAGGTTTCTTGATCGCCCCGGATCCCCCTCTACGCTAGCTAAGCTAGCTCTTATATAGAGGAACTGGTCCTCTTGCCCCGAAATATGTTGAGGGGGAAGGGTTGTGTGGTGACCCGGCATACCACTGCATGGTGTAGTATACAAGTCTGACATAACACCAATGAAACACCGTTCCACTAGTATTACATCGCTCAGAGTGGTACAACAGAAACATATGCGGGTCCAAGGCATGTCTATAGAATTACACACAGACTCTGTTACATAAGATCATCACAGCCTCCTAATTTACAATGAGGTAAAACTGCAAATAAACTCCAGAAGAACGACTCGTAGTCAAGTCTTATCACTAACTCTACTTGTAGAGGTTTTGACTAGTTATAGAGGCTATGAAGAGATTCTAGCTAATTAGGAGCTATGTTTAGGAAGCTAGTTCCTTTCTATTGCTAACTGTCCGTTGAAGTAGTTGTTGACTCCTCGGTCTTCGATTTGCACTGTAGATCCTCCTTCGATGCCTCCATATCAACCAGGCTAGGGTTTACAAGAGTCATAGTAGAATACGTATTGAAGCCTTCTTTCTTGTTGTCCAAGTTGATAATACGCGTTGGTCCAGCTTGTCAAGTCCATGTGCTGGTCCACCTCCATAATGGTCTGCACCGGGTATAGCATTGTCGGGTACCCAAAGGGTTATGCCCACATCAGTAGCCCCCGAGTATCTGGCCGAAGTGAAGTCGGGCAGGGACTAAAGTTGTCATCGTCTGAATAACTTGATCATCTGTCGAGTCTTGTGCTTGATGTAGAGTCAAAGTTATTCTTTATCGGGTGCGCGGCCAGCGCTCCTGATGGGAGTACCCCGAGTCTATGGACGGGTGCTTGCACCGTGCATAGACTCAAGTTGTACTACTCGAAGAGCTTGATGTTGATGTCGATGTCTTCAAATTATCTCATCATCCGATACTTTTAAATCTATTGGGTCTTCAAAACGACAATTGACGAAGCTTCCATCTTTTTATCGGGTGCACGGTCAGCGCTCCCGATAGGAGTAGCCCCCGAGCCTGTAGATGAATATGAAGTAGTCATGTATAAGGTATAAAATCCTGAAACGAATACCGTAGATTTCTTCGAGTTCCGAGAACATTTGGATGCTTTTGATGATGTAACGGAGGAGTCGATGATTTTGGTGATGTCCCGGAGGAGTTGATGATTGGTCCGCGACAACACCCGAACATAAGATGCAATGCAGGCTTGACGGACTCATGTAATCTTGCTGAGCCATATATCTTCGTGAATCATCGGCGAAAACACCCGAGCATAGAGTGCACTACAGACCCGACGGACCTCATTGCATCGTACTGAGCCGTGTATTCTTCGTAAACCGTCGGCAGAAACACCCGAACATAGGGTGCAATGCAGACCCAATGGACTCATTGCATCGTATTGAGCCGTATATCTTTATAAATCATCAGCGGAAACACCCGAGCATAGAGTGCACTACAGACCCGACGGACTCATTTCATCTTATTGAGCGTGTATCTTTGTAAATCGTCGGCGGTAACACCCGAGCATAGGGTGCACTGCAGACCCGACGGACTCATTTCATCTTACTGAGCCGTGTATCTTCGTAAATCGTCGGTGGTAACAACCGAGCATATGGTGCACTGCAGACCCGACGGACTCATTGCATCGTACTGAGCCGTGTATTTCTGTATAGTGGTCATCAGCATGTTGTGAGTGATCAGTTCACGTTGCAGGCCCGATGGACCCGCAGTAATTGCACCATATCTTGTTGAGCCGTAATTTCCATCGATTGCAGCACTAGTGTAAGGAGTCTTCATATTTTCTTGAATTCCAGCGAACCAGCGCTCCCGATGGGAGTGATAGTGTGAGGAGTCTTCATATTTTCTTGAATTCCAGCGAAACAGTGCTCCCGATGGGAGTAGACGCAGTAGTCGAAGATCTTCCAGGAGCCCCCGAGTACTTCCAGTGCTCCCGAAACTGTATCAGGTCCATATTTACATAGCCATAGAAGATAAATCCATTGAAAACACTAGATGATCCACCGACCCGGGAGTGCATCGGGTCATTTATAAGATGATATTCATTGATAACCATAGATGAAGAAGCCACCGACCCGGGAGTGCATCGGGTAATTTATATAAGATGATATATATCCATTGATAACCATAGAGGATGAAGCCACTGGCCTGGGAGTTCATCGGGTCATTTATATATGATGATATCCATTGATAGCCATAGATGATGAAGCCATTGACCCGAAGAAAATAAATCCACTGAGTCGGGGAAGATATATCCAGAGCCGAAGAAGATAAATCCACCGAGTAAATGACCGTACTAGCGGTAACGACGCAATGGTGCCTCCCCGAGCGTCGGATGTGGAGAAAGGAAGAGGAACACTTAGCTCGGCTGCGGCGAGGCCAATGTGGAGGTAGGTCGCATGGTAGGCGCAGTCGAAGTAGTTGCATGGCCAGAAGATGGGCGATGTGGCAGACGCAGTTGAAACAGTTGCGCACCCAGAAGATAGTTTATGTAGCCGAGTGGCACCTGGCCGGCATGGTCGGTGAAGAAGACGTAGTTGATATGATATATATCCATTGATAACCATAGAGGATGAAGCCACTGGCCTGGGAGTTCATCGGGTCATTTATATATGATGATATCCATTGATAGCCATAGATGATGAAGCCATTGACCCGAAGAAAATAAATCCACTAAGTCGGGGAAGATATATCCAGAGCCGAAGAAGATAAATCCACCGAGTAAATGACCGTACTAGCGGTAACGACGCAATGGTGCCTCCCCGAGCGTCGGGTGTGGAGAAAGGAAGAGGAACACTTAGCTCGGCTGCGGCGAGGCCAATGTGGAGGTAGGTCGCATGGTAGGCGCAGTCGAAGTAGTTGCATGGCCAGAAGATGGGCGATGTGGCAGACGCAGTTGAAACAGTTGCGCACCCAGAAGATAGTTTATGTAGCCGAGTGGCACCTGGCCGGCATGGTCGGTGAAGAAGACGTAGTTGATATAGCGGATCTGCGACTGGCGAAAACCAGAGTATATCGAGTCTGCAATGTCGGGTCCACGACAGGCGAGCCCCCGAGAACATGGCGGGTGCGCGATGACAAACGCGGTTGACCGAGTAGTGTAATTGAAGCTTTGTTTCACTTCAATTTTATTGTAGTACACAAATTCACGCGCAAATAATAGCATGAGCCGAAAATATCCAGCCAAATAAAGTTTGCAAGTAGCAATTAATTAATTAATTGGAAGTATCTTCCACTTATTTCCCCTTCCCCTCCTCTCACCTCGCTACAGTAACTCGCCCCCTTTGAGAGTCCGCCGTTCATCACCTCCCTCGCCGGCCCGATCCAGAATCTCCTCCGTCGGCTTCGCCGGCCGGAGTGGAGGATGGAGAGGCGCCTGGCAGCCTGTATATAGTAGTATAGGATGGTTTTCTCTGTTGTTTACCCTTGTGGAGTATGCGAGTAGGAGGCCGGATCCCCATGGCCAGATCCGGCCCATCCTCGCCTTCTTCTTCGTGGCTGTCCTTCTCCGGTGGCAGGAGAGGCGGCAGGCGGCGAGGTGGTGGCGTGGCATCTTCGCCAATAAGGCCCTCCCCTTCTTCCTTCGTCATCCGATGCGGTTGCATGTGAGCGGCAACCAGATCGTGGAGCTTCTCCTTCCTGGCTCTCGTCCATGGCGGACGGTCAAAGGAGGAAGAAAATCCGGGGATGGCTTCCTCAATAAGCTCATCTTCTAGGTCCGCCGGCGTCGCCATCATCAACGCTCGTCTTCCCGAGTCCGTGGCAGGTTCTTCGGGCCAGGCGGGTCATTTTCATCGTCGCGATGCAGAGTAGGCCCTGCTACTTCTTCGATTCTGCCTCATCTGCAGCTTTCCCTGGATCCAAGCGCCAAGGTGGTGACAAGCAGGGGAATTTGCATGGTGGGTGGGTGGCGGAAGTGGCACCGGAGCTCTTCAGAAGCGATCCTTTCGAGCAGCACATCGGCGGCGATCCTGCTAGCCGTTATCTACGCCAGTGAAGCTTGGCGTTTTTTCAACCTCCATCGGAGGCCCTCTCAGAGATTGGAGGTCGCGTTCATTGTCGACTTCAATGCAAGTGGTGCCGTCCCCGCCTTGAAGCCCGACGGCGGCTCTCTGGTCTCTTGCTCGCCGGTGGGGATAGAGAAGGACCTGATTGCAATCTTCTTTTTCCTTCTGAGGTCTTTTCTGCATTTATCAGGGACCTATGTGTTATTTCTCTTTTTCATGGGGTCCTTTGTAACGTCCTGTACACCCACCGCTTGGAATTAACGATGCTTCTACGCCCTTCGGGGCGCTCCGCGTTCAAAAAAAAAAATTAATTGGAAGTATACCACCTGATATTTTTGTATCAGATGTTCGTCACTGATAAACTTGGTTGGTTTGGCCCATGTAAGGGAGTAGCAGTCAATGAAGTGGACGTAGTCGTTAGCGAATGGGGTCGACAAAGCAAAGTAGTGGAAATTTACTGCCGATCTGCATTTATATCACGGCGCAGAAAACTACGCGTAAAATAGTATGAGCGAAAAATATTTTTTTCGATAAGGGGCGCTTTATTACTCAAAAAGTTTTAAGCATTACACCCAGCCTCTGCATAACCAGGATGCACACAGCCGTTCAGTAGTCTAGGATCCATCAAAGAGCGATACAAAAAAAAAAAAAAAAGATAAAAGCCAACTACTATGACGCTCCGTTGGCTTCAATCCTCCGACTATGCAGCCACCCATGTTGGGATATAAACTCCATGGCCGTGTTCTCCAATCGTGTAGACACCTCCATAAAGAGGTCGCGATCCTCCAAACGCTGAAGTGGTGACCATGAACGGAGCAAAGCCGTACACCGGTAGATGACCTGCATAAGAGTAGAATTTTTGTCATTAAAAACCTTGTCATTTCTACATAGCCAAAGAGACCATGCAACCGCAATCGCTCCCACTCTGATAATCGTTTTGTACCTAGAATCCACCCCATTAAGCCAATTGCCAAAAATGTTTGCAATGCTACGGGGAGGGTATAAGGTAGAACCTATCTGAATGATTGACCATATAGATCTAGCAACTCGACAGTTGAATAAAAGGTGTTTTATTGTCTCTTCCTCGTGACAAAACACACATTTCGTACAACCTTGCCAGTTGCGCTTTACAAGGTTATCTTTAGTAAGAATCACACCTCGACGAAGATACCATGCAAAGACCTTTGTTTTTAGAGGTATCTTCATCTTCCAGATGGATTTATTATTTAAAACCGGTTGTTCAGATAGGCATAATGCCTTGTACATGGAGCTAACCGAAAATATGCCATTTTTGGTGAGACTCCAACGGAATTCATCCGTCCCCTGAACCAGCTGGATAGAACCTAACCGTTGAAGCAGTTCATTCCAGGAAGCTAGTCGAGGACCGACAAGATCACGCCTGAATGTCATAGAGGGGGGCGAATGTTCCAACACCTTCTGTAAGGTATCCCCTTTGTGACGAACAATATTGTACAAAGCCGGATACTGTTCACGGAGAGTGGTTGTTCCCAACCAGCGATCCTCCCAGAACCGTATCTCTGCCCCATTCTTAATGGAGAATGAACCAAATGGGAAAAAGTACTTCTTAGTTGCCATGATACCGGCCCAAAAATGTGAATCTCCTGGTTTCCAAAGGACCTGAGAGATCGCCTTTGAGCCCACATACTTTTTCTGCAAAAGTTGTTGCCATACCCCATCCTCCGTTAACAACCTGGCTAGCCATTTACCGAGCAAAGCCCTGTTCTTAACTTCAAGATCATGAACACCAAGTCCACCTTGATCTTTCGGACGGCATACCACACTCCATTTAGTTAACCGGTATTTTTTCTTCTCACTATCACCTTGCCAAAAGAATCTTGATCGGAAATAATCCAACCTATGCAAGACTCCTTTCGGTAACTGGAAGAAAGAAATCATATACAGTACCATATTTGTGAGTACCGAGTTAATGAGAACTAATCTTCCACCAAGGGATAGTAACTTTCCTTTCCAACTAGTAAGACGTTTTTGAAGTCTTTCTTCAACAATTTTCCATTCAGCCAAAGTGAGTCTCCGATAGTGTATCGGAATCCCCAGGTAGCTAATTGGAAAAGAACCAATCCCACAGCCAAATATTTCAGCATATGAGTTGGCAACATCGACGGATTCACCGAAACAAAACAATTCGCTCTTATGGAAATTAATCTTAAGCCCGGACAACTGCTCGAATGCTGAAAGAATTAATTTCAGGTTTCGTGCCTTTTCCAAGTCATGATCCATAAATAGAATTGTGTCATCAGCGTACTGAAGAATGGATAAGCCGCCATCAACTAAGTGGGGGACTACACCTTCAATTTGACCATCGATTTGCGCGCTCTATTATAATTGCAAGCATATCCCCCACAATGTTAAATAACATTGGGGATAGCGGATCACCTTGCCTCAACCCTTTTTTGGTCTGGAAGTATTTGCCAATGTCATCATTGACCTTAATGGCAACACTCCCACCAAAAACAAAGTTATTAATAAGAGCACGCCAATCGTCAGAAAAACCTTTCATCCTAAGGGTCTGTTGAAGAAAGGACCACTTGACTTTATCGTAGGCTTTTTCAAAGTCGATCTTGAGTATTACCCCGTTCAACTTTTTGCGGTGCATCTCATGAATTGTTTCATGTAAGGTGACCACCCCATTTAGGATGTTTCTACCTTGCATAAAAGCGGTCTGAGAAGGACGCACCACTTTATCTGCCACTGAATTGAGTCGAATGGTAGCAACTTTTGTGAAAATCTTGAAACAAACATTTAGAAGGCATATTGGTCTGTATTGCTGGATCTGTTCAGCGTCAGTAACTTTTGGTAAAAGAATAATTTCACCAAAATTGATACGGAACATATCCAGTTGGCCATTATGTAATTCGGCAAATAGGTCCAATAGGTCCAGCTTGATAATGTCCCAAAAGGTTTGGTAGAACTCAGCCGGGAAACCATCGGGCCCTGGCGCCTTGTTGTGTTCCATTTGAAATACCGCTTTTCTTATCTCCTCCTCGGAATAAGGGGCGGTAAGAATGGCGTTTTCTTCAGGAGACACTTGGGGAATATCATCAATCCTGGATTCATCCATGGATACATCTGAATCCTCCGGGGCACCAAAAAGGCCTTTATAGTAAGAAGTAATATAGGACTTTAATTGCTCCTGACCTTCGATCAGCCCCTCATCTTGAACCAGAGAGTGAATGAGTTTCTTTCTATGTCGACCATTGGCAACACTATGAAAGTATCTCGTATTCGAATCTCCTTCTAACAAGAACTGGGATTTAGATCTCTGGTACCATTTGAGTTCCTCCTCACGAAGTAAGCCTACCAACTTAGCATTGTACTGACTTTTAAGTTCAATCTCATGTGTTGTCAGTGGACGTACTTCAGCAAGAGCCTCTAATGCATCAATATCTGATGATAGAGTGAGTTTCTCTTTTTTGAGCTGCCCCGACATTTGCCTAGCCCACCCTCCAAGGTATCTACGCATGGAGCGTAATTTATTATTCCACCTTTGGATTGGGGTGTTCCCAGCGACGGGTTTGTCCCAGATAGATTTAACCATATTCGAAAAGCCATCACGATTAAGCCATCCAAGTTCAAATTTGAACGAACGTTTACGTGACGGCAAGGGTGTACCGATGAGACAACAGAATTGGGCGTGATCTGACAAAGCTTCAATCCGAGGAAGAACCCGTACTGATACTAGAGGGAATTTAAATTCCCAGTCTGAGTCCATCAATACGCGATCCAACTTCTCGTAAGTAGGCTCGGGGAGACTATTCGCCCAAGTGAATTGTCTCCCGCCCATTGAAACCTCTCTCAAATCTAAACTGTCAATGACAGCGTTGAATAAGAAAGGCCAGTGGGTGTCAAATCTGCCCCTACTCTTCTCATGAGGGTATCTAAGCAAATTAAAATCCCCGCCTATGATAATAGGGTGTGGATTGTCCTTCGCTAGATTAACCAATTCCCGGAGAAAAGCAGGCTTATGAACATCCTGGGCAGCTCCATAGACCGACACCAAACTCCATATGAAATTATCGGACTTATTCCTGATGTGAAGCTTAATATGAAAGTCACCTCCGGAATTATCCAAAATTTCCATGGTTGTAGTTCGAATGCCAACTAATAGGCCACCAGAACGTCCCCGAGGCGGGCGGGATACCCAAGCAAAGTCTTCCCCGCCTGACAGGTGATTTAGAAAACTTGTCGAGTAATTCCGTTTGCCCGTCTCGGAAATGGCAACAAAATCTAAAACATGTTCCCTAATGCTTTCAGCGATATGTAAGTGTTTAGCCAAGTCTTTCAGACCTCTGCTATTCTCAAACATGCCATTCATTTGGGAACAATTGGAGATTTAGTCACCTTAGCCTTTTTATTAGGCCATGCATTACGTTTAATGGATGAAAGTCTTGATTTACGCTCAGCCGCTTGTAATTCAATACAAGAGCCCAGAGCGGTATCATCTAGACCGACCTCCGATACCTCTCCAACTAGGTGTGAAAGAAGCTGTCCGTCTGAGACGGCATACGCTTCCTCCTCATCCTCGTCAGAAAAAGAGGTATCCGACTTACTCGAAAGCGTTGGAGTAAATTTGAGTCTATCAAACTCCATACGCCTCAGAGTGTTAGCCGAAACAGAAATAGAACTAATAGTAGAACCCAACGAAAGACCCACATTATGCAACTTGGAAGCCATAAGCGGTGTTGGGAAAGTTAAAAAAGACTTAGAACTATTAATAGTACCTGAGAAGTCAAGGTTTGACTCCGCCTTGCGACGCATGGCTCTTGCCATGGAGTCTTCATCCGTCGTCATCGCCCCATCGGTGCCGACCCCATGGCGGGAACTTCGGCGAATTGGCACCGCCGAGGCGCCCGAGGCCCGCGTAGCAGTGGCAGCCCTAGGGGAGGTGATAGACGAAGAAGACCCTCCCCTAGCAGGCTCCACCCGAGGGAGGCTCACAGCACCCACAGCAGGGGCCGGAAGCACCATGGCGTCGGCCATGCCCGTGGCCGCCCTAGGCAGCGCCGGCTGTCCCACCGCAGCAGCTGGAGGAGTGCTGGCCGACCGGGCAGCCGTAGCACCCGCGGAAGTAGGAGCTGGCTGTAGGGGCGTGGACGGTGTAGAGCCCCCACCAGCAACGAACGTAGGAGACGTAGGCGCCTCGGCCTCCCGTCGGCTAGGTGAGAGCGAGGATGTCCGAGGTGGTAAGGGTGAAGAAGACCCCCCTCGCGGCACCACCTCTCCCGCACCCGAACTAACAGCCGCATCCTCCCCAGAAAGCGCACCCGCGTGTACGGCCGTGGCAGCCGCAGCCCGCCTCGCCGCCGCAGGAGTAGTACGGGCGAGAGTACACACCCTCCCTCTGGCTGGCCTGTCCGAGCAAGAATGGTCCACGACAATCACAGGAGACAAAGAAGAAACAGAAGATACTGCATCTAGCGCCATACGCAAATCATCCGCCGACACGCGAGGAATAGCCGCTGCAACAGACTGAGCCTCCAAAGACGGACTAACTGCCCGCAGCCTCTTCACTGCCTCAATAGCATGTGGCATCTGCGGGTTAGGATTAAAAGGCGTGACCGCAAATACAGGTGCCATAGCATGAGTAACCCCAGGCGCTGAAGAGCTAGATCCTCCCTGCTGAACCTGTGAAGTCCCAGAAGCTGAAGGCCCCACTCTCGGCTCAGAGGTATCCATAGAATCATCCCCACCATCTGTAGCACCCTCATCACCCTCGTCAGGATCATCTCTCTTAACCCAAACCAAAGGAACAAAATCCGGCTCCAGAATATAATCTGCAGGCTCTCGACGGAAGCGGAACTCAAAAGCCTTAAACTTAACCACAGCATCAGCTTTAGCTATCGGGCGTGCCTCATCAGAAGGGTCCCCTAGAACCCCAGCCTGAAGCATGGCCACCTGAATACGCACCACTGCCCTGCGTCTCAGACTAACAAGATCCACATCAACAGTCTTCCCAACAAGAGAACCAACAGCCCACAAACCCAGAAAGTGTCGCAGCGTATGAGGCACTCCATCCACGTGCAGCCACACCTTCTCGAGTTCAGCCTTGTGAGGAACCTCTGCTGACCGCCAAGCAGATATCGAGATAGAGGAGCTGAAGGAAGGCACCCCCACCTGAATGCCATCAAGTCTGTCAAGATCATCGAAGGAGGGAACTGAAACCAAGAACTGCATATCACTGTGAGGAACCGCCTCCCACTTCCAATTGGGATGGTCAGAACACCGGCGAGCCACCTGCTTAGCGATCACATCTGCAGGCACCACATCACCAGTAACCACCACAAGAGCAATAGGCGACTGAGTCGGGGCGAGATCATCATTAACCACTGAGTCCGGAAAAGCAGTAAAATAAGTCTCCAGAAGGCCAGACCCAAAAACAAAGACGGACGGTCGCGGCAACTTAAGAACAGGGCAACGAGCAGTGGGATGGGCCTTCTTATCACAAATATAACAGTAATGATCCACCTTGCAGTCCTTCACAGCATGCGAATTATCAGCACATTTCCAACACCTTACACTCTTTTTGGACTTACCAGCTGGTTTGACAACCTCCGCCGCCTGCACAATCGCCCCCATATGAGGCGCCATAGACTGTGGTTGCTGAACCAAAGATAACTGAGGCACTGATGGCTGATGTGGCGGCACATACACACCCTGCCCTGGCTGAGACTGAACAGACTGCTGAAACTGTGAAGAGAACTGTCCTTGCTGCTCATACCCAGACGGAATATAGGGGAACTGGTACATGTGATGATGACCCTGCATCGGAGCCATCGAACCCTGAGACACATAACCCTGCTGCTGCGAGGAAGGCTGGCCTAGAGACTGAGCACCAGCGGCGATAACCGCCCCTCCCTGGGCCATCGGGGGCGGCGCCGTCTTCTTCTTCTTACTCTTTTGTTTCCTGGCAGCGTTCTGAGGCTGAGCTTGAGGTATGGCAGAATGCTGGGGCATCAACGGTCTCTGAGGCATGACTGCCCCCACTTGAATTTGACCCGTGGGTTGCGGGAAATACGGCCGCGACGGTAGCATCGGTCCAGCCATAGGCGCAGCCGCATGATGCGGTGAAACAACCCCGGCCACCGGGTGGAGAGGGGCTGCAGCAGGGGCAGTAGGCCTCGGGGCACCCTGGGCCGAAGGACCGGTGAAGGGAGGCCGCACGGGTGGGATTCCTCCCGGAGCATGCAACCGAGCCGACCCTCCCTGGCCGGCCAAGCCAAGGCCTGAACCCCGAGGCGGAGGAAACCCACCACGCTGCTGCTGTCCCGCCATCGTCGCCGGCGGACGAGCAGCAACCTCTGCAAAGGTGGGCGGCCGGAACGGCGACCACCCCCTACGGAGGATGGCGGAAGTCCCCTTGCAGCGAAGCCCTTGAGTCGACGGCGTGGACGGGCTTGGAGGCGACCGAGGCGGGGCTGAAGAAGACCTTGGCGACCGTGGCGAAGACCTTGACGAGGAAGAAGGGAACGCCGGCAGCCGAGACGATGCAGCAGGCGACGGATGAGCAGACCTTGACGGGGGCGGAAGGAGAGAAGCCGGTGATGGCGAGGCTCCGGCCGGCGACGAAGCTGCCGGCAGAGGAGAGGATGGGGCGGGCAGCAGCGCGGCCGATCCCAGGGGCGGGGTAGACGACGGAGACGAGGACGACACAGACGCGGACGACGGAGGCGGCGGCTGCGATCGAACGATCGTTGACCGCAGCGTCGCGTCCACCCAGAGGAATCGCAGCACTGGGCCCAGCCCGGCCCACGAGAAAGGAGGTCGGGCCCCACCAGCATGCAAGGACGCAGGTAACCGTCCCCCAGACTCCGCGCGAACGGAAACGGGCGGAGCAACGGCCGCCGACGACGACCTGTCCTCAGCCGCCGCCGCGAAGAAATGGCCGAGCACGGCGGGCGGCGAGATGCGACGCGGTGGGACAGGACCTCGCCAGGTCCCTGCCCGAACCTTCCGCGATAGCCGAAGGCCAGGGGCCGAGTTGGACGCTTGACGACGTCCGCCCACTGCCGGCGCGACGCCCTTCTCGTCGGAAACCGCCGGCGACGCTCCCGCACCACCCTCTCCAACCCTGCACAGAAGAGTAGACAGCTTACCTGCGCTCGCCGCCCGCGAGGAAGACTCCCAGACCCTAGACGCCGGAGTAGGATAGCCCAGCTCCGACCAAAAGTCGGCGGCCATCTCCTCGTCCGATCTGCTACCTCTCCGCACCAGCGTCGACCACTCCGGCGCCCTAGGAGATCCGACAACCTCCATGGCCGCGTTAAAAGGAACGTCGGAGTCGCAGGATACGTCGGAGTCGGAAGACGCATCTTCCACGAGGACTTCAAACGCGTTGGCGCATCCCACCGGAGGCACGGCGACGAGCTCACCCAGCTGTCCAGGGGCGAGAGTCTTGCGCCGGCGCCGCCCTACGGCCAAGTCCGGCGGGATCGTGGTCTCCGCCGTCGAGACGGCCTCAACGGTCATCTCGCTGAGTGTGTGTCCTTTCGGGTCTGACCTTCTGCGAAATAAATTTGACGTAATTGAAAATATATCACTTGATGATTCTTGTGTCGGATAAAATCAAAGTGGCGACTTGAGTCGATGGTGGTGCGCTAGCGTGAGCCAGTGTCGTGTGGCACCGCCTCTTTGTGAGCTCACGCTGGCGTGATTCGTGTTCATCTTGAACTCTTGATTGCTCCGAATCAAATATTTGTAGAGTATAGTCAGCTCCCGCTTTGTCGATTGAAGTGCTAGAGATTACGCATTTTGCTTGACGAAGCACGTGCTCGCTCCTGGAAGAAACACATCCTCGTGCACATTGCGCCACGCCTTGCGTCCCGATTGATTTGTACGAAGAATATGAAAACCTCCCTGCTGGCTCGCACGGGGCAGAACGAGGTCGAAGAAGTCGGTGTATACGGATGTGCCGATGACAAATTTGACGATAATGTAGAGGGATCCTGTCCGGATTATAAAATTCAGTCGTCGCGTTTTTCACAGATGGCACCAATTGACGAGGCGGTTCCTCGGCAATGCCCACCATGAGGAGTTTGGGTTTACAGAAAGGCGACGATGGAGACTCCGGAAGTTAGACGGTCACGACGTACCCAGGTTCACGTCCCCGTGTTGGAGGATCGCTACGTCCTGCTAGCAATCAAGTATATGAAAATATAAGTACAGGGTGCCGCCATAGGCGGAGTTGTTGTATCTAGTCTAGTTCTAATATGCGGGTTGTGGTGTCTAGACGTATCGCGTGTGCGATGTTTATATATTGTGTTTTTGAATAAGCCCTAAGGGGCGCCCATGCCTAGCTTTATATTCAACCTGGCTAGGATTTACAAGAGTCCTAGTAGAATACGTATTGAAGCCTTCTTTCTTGTTGTTTAAGTTGATAATACGTGCAGGTCCAGCTTGTCGAGTCCATGTGCCGGTGCACCTCCATAATGGTCTGCACCGGGTATAGCAATGTCGGGTACCCGAAGGGTTATGCCCACATCAAGCGGACTTCTGACCTGGAGGCGATGGGGCTGACGGGTGAGATGGTGGTTGCTGAGTTGTTGCGATAGCGGATCACGCCCCTTCAACACCACTCCGCAGGTATGTGGGCGCTGAACAACAGCGGCGCTTCGCTCCGATTGGAGCTCGCCATTCTTCCTCCGGACGCCGTTGTCGCGGCGGTCGAGCTCTTGCTAGGAATGGGACAAGTGCCTCCGCTCCATTCAATGGCTGCCCAGTTGTACGACGTTCCCGAGGCCGAGGATACCCTGAGGAGGATGCCCCATTTTGATCAGTGGGAGGCATGTCCTCCGGGTACAGAGACAGACAACCCTTGCCCCTTTCGCATGATTGGGGTGGAGGTCTCCGAGCTTGAGGATGAGGGGGTTGAACTTCTTCAGGTGAGTGCGAATCTTCAGGCTGGGAGGATCGCCCGCGTGATCCTGTTTGAATCTTCTTTGGTGGAGGGCGGGGTGTCGAGCCCGCCGTCGCCCCAATTCCTAGCAGCCCTGCCAGACCCCTGCCTACTCCGTCCTTGGGGAGCCTTTCCATACGCCTGGGTACGTCGCAATGGGTATCAGATGAATCCGATATCAACCAGTGGGCCTCCTGACCATGTCTCCTTGTCTTCAGCTTTATTTTCTGCCGCTTATCCGTCTTGCTTGCAGATCGGCGACGAAGAAGCGTAAGAAGAAGAGCAAGTCCAGCACCGTGAAGGCTCGGAAACGCTCGAAAAAGTAAAGCTGTGCCGAACATCCCCCAGCCGGTGGGTCTCCCGTGCTGGGGCTGACCTAGGCTTCCGTCGCCAGACCTCTTCCAGATCTCGCCACGGACTCCCCGAGTTCCTCGACGCCGCTCTGCCTGCGCGGATGATCTCGTCCAGTGGCCATCGGGGGTTCTGCCCGAAGTGTCCCCTAGCCCTATGGAGGGGATCCGCAAAGATGAAAAGGTCCTCGCGAAGGGCCCCGCTGGTGGTCTACAATCGCCGCCCAGCAAGCCCGTCCTATCGGTTCCAGAGGAAATTCTGCTCCTGTTCCCGGGGAGGAAGCTATGTGGCAGGACATCGCCCCTGGAGCGACGATGGCTCTTATTTCCACCTTCGCTCCCCGAGGTCGGGTTGAGTGCATGGCGGCTCGAGCCGATGCTCTCCTCCAATAGGTTGATCGCCTTGTTGAAGAGATGTCCCGTGCCAGCCAGGACCTTTCCCAGGGATCTGGCCGAGTGGCCGGGGCCGCGGTACAAGGTGCACCTGATGCCCATGTCGCGGCTTAGAGCTGAAAGTGCATGGAGCCCCCATGTGTGGTTTTGGTAATTGATGACAATCCCTATGGACTAATGTTTGCATTGATTTATATTGGTAGGAGTTGTCCATAGGCAATGCTTGAACCATATGTTGGCTTCAAGGTTGCAATAAGAAGAAATTGATGAAGAATATCAAGTGTCAAGTATGTCTTGAAGATAAAGATGAAGTGATCCCTCAAGTTTATCTTCAAGACATCAACATGATGAAGAATGAAGAAATGACGTGCAACTTCAAGATGAGCCATCTCGAAGAGATCATTTTCTTGAAGCTTGCCATCTATATGTCGATCATGGATATGTGAAGTTGCACCAAAGAAGAAGCTCTCCCATGGTGGATTATGGGGGAACAATCCACAAGACTTCGTATAGCAAGCACTACCAAGAAAGGCGTTTCATCTTGTTGCGGTCAAGATCGTCATCATCGAGCTCAAGAGGAATGCGCAAGGTTAAGTTTTTCTCTTTATAGTTTTTTTTTTCTTATCAGTCTCATGGTGTAGTTGGAGACCGGTTTATAGTTTAGTTGCCGTGCTATCAAGAGAGCTCTCGAGTGAGTAACTCGGTCGTATCATTCGAAGAGAGGTCAAACCTTTGCATCCTTGCATCATTATTTCTTGGTTGTTATTTGGATCTTATCCATATGGTGTTTTATAGCTTGTGCTTATTCTCATGACAAGCTCTAGTTCATCGAAAACGGATTCCACATGAAATACTTGTTGTGTTTTTGATATTGGAGTTTTTCCCGGTTTTTCGTATTGAGAGGTTTCGCCTCTAAATTCATGAAAAATGCATCTCACTTGTTATTAAGATTTTATCTCTTAGTGGTTTAGCTCTTGTCACCATCTTTCCAACAAAATTGGTTTCACCTAAATCCGAGTTTCCTAACTCAAATTGTTGCATTTTCCAAATTGGACGTGTCACCGATTTGGCTCTTATAGATAGGTTAAACCTTTAACTATTTAATATTATATTCAGTGGTTGGACTATGATGTTTGCCTGCAAAATATTTTAAAGATTTTTGTTGTGATTCCAACGAGACCAAGATCATCAAATCGGAGTTCATATGTGAAAATGGCGACGTTTTTGGTGTGCGATGTGCTGCCGACTGGAATGGTCCGACCACGGGCCAGACTCAGTCCGGCTGGATTACTACGAGCACAAAAATTGTACCCGGAATGGTCCGGAATTGGACGGACGAGTCCGGCCGGTCAGAATGTGTCAACACCCGGATTTTTAAGTCCAGATGCCCATTATGCCATACATCGCGATCCCAGGAAGATTGTTTTTGCGAGACATAACAGTTGATATCATAGAGTTATCATTCATTACAAACCATAGTATTCTTACAACAATAGATCACGTGATCCACCACTTACAATAATAGTTGATCTAATGATCAACAAAGACAACACATAGCGGAAGCGAAGTAGTAGTAGTCCATCTAATCCATAGGCAACGCTTGACGTTAGGAGATGATCCTAATTATCGTAGACGTCCTGCTGTCCATCGTACTGATACTGCTGCTCCTCTTCATAGTCTGGCCATTGGAATAGCCAGGGACACCGCCATGAGTACTTTAAAGTACTCGCAAACTAATACTAGTGTAAGTACTATCAATTTTATTAAGGGGGTGCTAAGCTATAGGTTGGTTTGCATAAAGCCAATTTTATTTCATAAACCTTATAAAGGAAAAACTCCTCATTTGCCTAACTTAACTCAAGTGGGAACATTAGTGTCATTCCCACAACCATGTTGTTTTCAAGTAAAATTCACCATTCAAATCACCATTCATTTTTAGAAATATCTAACAACGGAACAGTATGGCCTTTCCAATCGTCCGTAACCGTGGACACGGCTATTCGAATAGTTTTACATGAGGTTGCACACTTGTGCTACAACTTTTGATTACATCTGTCAGGGGTAACCCTGAATAATCATAACTCAGTATGCGGATCATCAACCCTAACCTTTCACTTATAAACTCTAGTATAGGCACCTCTCCCCATGAGTTTGGCCTCCCGGTGATAGCCAACTGTTATCCCGGGAACTGCACAGGGCTTGGGTCGTACATTCACCTCATTTCACGTCATTTCACTTTCAACGGAGGCAGCCTTGGCATAACCTCTATGACGCTTGTTTAGAGGGAACCCATACTAAAGCGCATAAGTTTCTAGTTAAGCCTTACCCATAATCAGGTATTGTGGGGGTACTCAAAAATTGAAATGGTATCGCATCCGAACCCAATCATCAGTTTTTCTCAAAGCCACCAAGTCATTCATGTCATCCTCAACTTCAAAAATCTTTCAATAGAATGACTCATCATTCCAAGGTTTTCAAAGTCATTGGTTTTCACATGTTCCCATCTAGAGTAGTCATTTTTAGTTTAGCACTAGCAACTAGTCATGAGGGTTGCTAATCTAACTTGTATTCCTCTAGGCTACTTTTGATGTTCTTGTAACACTCTATACTTAGACCCAAGTTAACTATAAAAGGAGCTTTGATGAATAAAGTAAAAGCTTGCAAGAATAAAAATTGGGATTGGATCCTTAAACAAAAATAGAAGTGTAATGGTGTCTTTCTCCATTAGAGCTTTGCACTTTGGAACTTGCAAGAGTATAGCTTGCCTTGAGTGGTGTATTGATCAAAGTTTTCTTCCTCTTCCTCGTAGACCTCCTCCTCCTGGTATTCCTCGGTACTAGCGTCTATAAACGGATACGAGGTATACAATCACCAAACAATCCTTAAGTGCTAGACTAAACACACAAATGGTTCACACAAGTTATTCTAGCATCACAACATTAATCACAAGGGGGGGTTGACTTGTGTTTTAAGAAACTTGTAAGAGAAATAATTTCCTCTCATTGAATCTTCTTAAGATTTAATTTCCTCAAATAATAAAGTATGATCATATGTTGACCAAGGTCAGCACTTCATAAATATTATTTGGGGAAAAGATTTAAATGAGATACTTCATCTCATGCAATTTAAATACTACTATGGAACAATTTAATATCATTAAGTAATTAAACATGGGGTGCTAATAGACTAAGGTCATTACCGCATATTTGATTACTTAAGACAATGATTTAAATGAGAGAGTAACTCTCATACTCTTTAAACAAAATAATTGAGATGATTTAAATGGGCTAGAAATAGCCACATAGCCATTAAATTTGCTCTAGCCCATGATCATGGTAAACACTATGCTATATTTTTACATAATCATGTAGAGTATTTGAAATGTGATTTATGAGAGTTGGAATCAACTCAAAATCACTTAGGGTTGAATATTAACTTAAGTTTGAAGTTTGAAAAGGCCCTGCCTTGTTATTTTTGCTACTTTAATTCTACAACACCTCTAGGGGCGATTGTCGGAGGGGTGCGCAGCGACGTTGGGGTGGACCGCGAGGCTCCAGGTACCGACGGCGTCGCTCGAGGTGGCTCCAGTCGACGGCGATGTGCTGCGGGTACTGGCGGTGCTCCGGCGTCAAATTGGCGCTGCTCCGTGACAATGTGGCTAGGTAAGTGGTCGAGGAGAAGCAGGGATTAGAGGAGAGTGAGATGGTGTGGAGAAATGAGAGAGGGGAGTGCTCTATTTATAGCAGTGGAGGGGTGCTGCGGGTGCCCGTGGAGGTCGATCGTGTTGCGGCGTCTCTGGTGTGCGAAGGGGTGATACGTCTCCAACATATCTATAATTTCTGATGTTCCATGCTAGTTTTATGACAATACCTACATGTTTTGCTCACACTTTATAATGATTTCATGAATTTTCCGGAACTAACCTATTAACAAGATGCCGAGGTGCCAGTTCCTGTTTTCTGCTATTTTTGGTTCCAGAAAGGCTGTTCGGGCAATATTTTCAGAATTCGACGAAACAAAGACCAAATAGCTTATTTCACCGGGAAGGTTCCAGCAGTCTGAAGGGGAGACGAAGATGGGCCAGGGGGCCCCACACCACACCTGGGCGCGGGCCCAAGCTTGGCCGCGCCACCAGGTGGGGAGGGCGCCCTAGTGCCCTTCCGACTCCGCCTCTTCGCCTATATAAGCCCTCGTGACCTAAAAACTCGATACCAATTGACGAAACTCCAGAAAGACTACAGGGACGCCACCGCCATCGCGAAACTCCGTTTCGGGGGACAGAAGTCTCTGTTCCGGCACGCCGCCGGGATGGGGAATTGCCCCCGGGGTCATCTCCATCGACAACACCGCCATCTTCATCGCCATTGTTGTCTCCCATGATGAGGAGGGAGTAGTTCTCTCCCGAGGCTGAGGGCTCTACCGGTAGCTATCACTACAAGAAAAGTTCTGATAGACAACGTCTCAAAATCGTCCGCTAAGGGGTGTTTTTCGTCGCCTATGGGCCTAACCCGACGATATGGGTTCTGTTGTCGAAACTGCGTCAGGCAAAGTCCTACCACGTTTTTTCCGGTCCGTCGCGCTTGGGTGCCCTTCCGCCACGGAAAATCGGACCGTTGCAGAAGTGTTTCCGGGAGCCCGTTGACTGCTGACGTCATGCAAAGCGACACGTGGCGACGCCGTTAATCGGCGATTAACGGCGTTAACCGCTGAAACCCCGTGGTAGATGGTAGGCCCACACGAGGCCTACCACGTCTTAAGCGGGCCGGCCCATTAAGTTTGCGGGCCGGGCCAGCTGACTTAGTTTGACCGGTCAACTATATAGCTGGGCTGGTCCATTAGTTACGTGGGCCGGGCCTAACCTCTAAGGTTGACTGGTCAAAAGATTAATGGGCTGGCCCACTAAGCATGTGAGCCGGGCCGAATGCACTCGTTTGACCGGTCAACAGGCAAAAGGGCCGGCCCACAAAACATGTGGGACCCACTTTCATGTTATCGGGCCGGCCCATTTACCATGTGGGGTCCACCTTAAAGCAAGTGGGCCGGCCCAAGAAGTTATTGGGCCGGCCCAATTAGCATGTGGGTCCCACTTTCCTGCTATCGGGCCGGCCCATTTAGTACGTGGGGTCCACATTAGATCAAATGGGCCGGCCCACCAAGCCAGTGGGCCGGGCCAAAAGCACAGGTGGGTCCCACTTTCCTGTTAATGGGCCAGCCCATTTAGTATGTGGGGTCCACCATATAGCAAGTGGGCCGGCCCAACAAGATAGTGGGCTGGGCCAAAAACACAGGTGGGTCCCACTTTCCTCTTAAAGGGCCGGCCCTTTAGTATGTGGGTCCACCATGTAGCAAGTGGGCCAGCCCAACAAGATAGTGGGCCGGGCCAAAAGCACAGGTAGGTCCCACTTTCCTGTTAAAGGGCCGGCCCATTTAGAACGTAGGGTCCACCATATAGCAAGTAGGCCGGCCCAACAAGACAGTGGGCCGGGCCAAAAGCATAGGTGGGTCCCACTTTCCTCTTAAAGGGCCGGCCCATTTAGTATGTGGGGTCCACCACAAAAGCAATTGGGCTGGCCCAACTAGTTAGTGGGCCGGCCCAGTAGTTTGTGGGGTCCACCTTATAGTAAGTGGGCCGGCCCAATTAGTTTGTGGGGTCCACCATAAATCAAGTGGGCTGGCCCAATAAGTAAGTGGGCCAGCCCGTTTAGTTGCTGTTTATATGCCGGCATAATAGGCGCTTTAGGATTTTGCGGGCCGGCACATATGTAATTTCGCTTAATTGGGCCGTTTAAGGGATGGGAATTCGTGATTTAGATACTTAGAATATTTACGCAGCATTGATTTCTGTCGGATAGCCTCACTTACCACAAGCACCAAAGAAAAAATGCGCGAAAGAACTATAAAAACTAACTAAATATTACATCAGCTGCAAGGCTTTGAAAAAATATTACAGAACCCAGTGAAATTGAATGGTAATTAAACCTAGCAATACAATGAAGCGATCCGGCAATCTTTTAAGTTGTCCATGCAGCACCTATATCTGAAACAAAGACATTACAAGTTAAGACAGCAACAATGGAAAGGCAAATACACTACAATATTGTTTGCCAAAGAATTTGGAAGTCATCATTTCGTCGTTATAACAAGATCATTGTAATGCGCACAATAAGCAAACAAAGAGTGCATGCCGCATACCAACAGCCAATATAACAGAGCATGTTAGAATGAAACAACAGACTTACTACTGTCGAGTCCCATGCAAACCAACATGTTCAGGGAGTACAAAATTGGCATGAACAACATAGTAGCAGGCTATAAATTTTGTAACAACGACTGAGCAAGATGAAGTTATGATGGCTACATCTACAGAGCAGGGAATGTAAACCAAACATAGTAGCAGGCTTTAAATTTTGTAACAACGACTGAGCAAGATGAAGTTACGATGGCAAAAGCTAAAGAGGAGGGAATGTGAACCAACATGTGCCAAGTGCAATTACTTCATTTTGGCCGTGAACTAAATAATACTCCTGAACTTATAGTGAAGGGGATGCAAATCAAAATGTTTCGGGATATAAACTTGTAATGAGCAACACATAGAGGATAGTTAATGCTGGAGCTTAGGATGGACCAGATACAGAATATAGTGGGATCACCTGTGAACTTGTATAAGAGGGAATGCAAACCAATATGTTCAACATTCCATATGTGAGCGTCATGCCAAGTCAGAGAAACAAGTCAATAATGTAGCTTTTGAAGAACAAGATGGCACACAAAATTATTATCTAGTAATATGACAAGTTTATTTGTACTACAGGCTAGATAGCAGAGTGATAGCATGCCAAACTAAGTCCTTACTTTGTTAGCTTACAATGAAGTAGATACGAAACAATGGCATCACCTGTAGTACAGGGAATGCAAGCCAACATGTTCATGGAGTAAAAAATTGGCACAAACAACATAGCAGCAGGCCATAATTTTTGTAACAACGACTGAGCAAGATAAAGTTATGATGGCTAGATCTACAGAGCAGGCAATGTAAACCAAATATAGAAGTTATGATGCCAAAAGCTATAGAGCTGGGAATGCGAACCAACATGTACAATTACTTAAAATTGGCCATGAACTAAATAATAGCAGGATGTTACTATAATACCTATAATTTTTGTAACAACGACTGAGCAAGATAGAAGTTATGATGGCTACATCTACAGAGCAGGGAATGCAAACCAAAATGTTCAATCGCTTAAAGTTAGCAATGAACTAGAAAATAGAAGGTGTTACGGTCATAGCTAGGAATGAACTAAAAGAGCTTCAGACAAACAAGCATCTGAACCCAGAACATGGCGCTAAAACAAGGGACTTACATTAGGAGAAGCACTCTGTGGGAGTCACAGCAGATCTTCATGGGGTTGATAGATCCGGTGATGAAGTACGCAACATGTGCTACTTGGGGTTGGAGAGACGGCCATTACACTTCATGGTTACTCATCTCATCTGCAAAAATGTAACGGCGCGTCGTTAGCACAAACAGGTTCCCCCAAGATTAAACAAGAACTTGCAGGCAAGCAATAGAAAAGTGACAGTAGTAGAGTTTAGATCATGCACGGCGCTGGTGAAGCAGATCCGGTTCATGCACAGCGGTGTCGGTGAGCAAGATCCGATGCGGTGGACGACGGATCCGGCGAAGCGGCTCCGGTGGGGTGGACGATACCGCAGCTGAAGCGACTGCGGTAGACTGCTGGATGAGCATATGGTTTCGAGGTTCGGCGGGGATGATCCGGTCCGGTTGATGACGGCGTCGATGAAGCGGCTCCGGCAGGCAGCCGGATGACGAGGATCGCGAGGCCTCGGGTAGGCCAGGGAAGTCCGGCGGGGATGTTCCGGTGCGGTGGTCGTGGAGGTGGGAGAGAGGGACTTGGGAAGTTCCGGTGGGTGGTCTGAGGGAAATGAATTTTTTTGGGGAGGGTTTCCGGGCTAGGGAGGTGGTGATCCAAAAAATGACAGACAGACCCCCCCACCAACCGACTTTGCTGTCATCTCCACAGGGGTAGAATGGGAATTTGGAAGCGTGTGAAATTTTTGTATTTTGTGGGCGGGAAGTTTTGCCGCTATGAGATTTTGAATTTGGCTAAGGTCCAACTATAATGATAAAAAATTGTGAGACCGTACTAGTACCTCTGTTCATGGCCGAGTGCAAAATCAAATCATCATCACATTAAATACCGGTTACTACCATGATCATCATCTATCTTCTGGACAGAGATCCAGTGCCCCCACGTTCACAGGGCGCACCGTGACCTGAGGCTTCCCATCCACCATTCGTTTCAATCCAACGGCAAGGAAAGCAACAGCGTGACCCGATTAATTTCTGCTGAACTGAAGAGCTGCTGTGTTCTCTCGAACCTGAACAAATAGAGAAGGGAACAGAAGATGATTTCGGTTCCAAGCGCATCTGGCTGGGCCAAACATGCGTCTGGTACAAACTCCAGCGGGACGACGCATAGTGACTGGGCCGTTCGCAGCGACGCAAACATGCCCAAATATGCGTCTCGGATCCGTCGCGCGGATGATGCGTGGACGCGTAAAGTGTCCGCTCGCGTCTGGCAAAAGTTTCGTCGGGCCCGCTTGGCAGTGACCCAGCGTCGATGCGTCTTCTTAGGGCGCCTCTTCGGCAGTCTGCGGCCGCGTAATGGCGATGCCTCGCGTGGCGCGCGCCGTCACCTAGCTCTGCGAATGGCGACGCCACGCGTGCAGCGGCCGTCGCCTGCCTCCGACATATATATACAGGGGTGCGCGCATATCGTCTCCTCCCACACTAAACCCTAGCCGATGTCGCTCAACCTCCTACTCACCGCTGTTTAGTGTGGGAGGAGATGATATGTGTGCGCTCCTGTTTATATAGGTCGGAGGCACGCGGCGGCCGCAGCACGCATGGCATCGCCATTCGCAGAGGTAGGTGACAGCTCGTGCCACGCGAGGCATCGCCATTTTACGCGACTGCGGACTGCCGAAGCGGCGCCGCTGAGAAGACGCATCGACGCTAGGTCACTTCGAGCGGGCCCAACGAAACGTCGCCGGCCGTACGCGAGCGGACACTTTACGCGTCCACGCAGCGTCCGCGCGACGGATCTGAGGCGCATATTTAGGCATGTTTGCGTCGCTGTGAACGGTCCAGTCACTATGCGTCGCTCCGCTGGAGCGTGTACCAGACGCATTTTTGGCCCGGCCAGATGCGCTCGGACCGAAATCATCTTCTGTTCCCTTCTCTATTTCTTCAGGTTCGAGAGAACACTGCAGCTCTTCAGTTCAGCAGAAATTAATCGGGTCACGTTGTTGCTTTCCTTGCCGTTGGATTGAAACGAATGGTGGATGGGAAGCCTCAGGTCACGTTGTGCCCTGTGAACGTGGGGGCACTGGATCTCTGTCCCTATCTTCTTAATCCAATTCAAAAATGCGTTTGAAATATTTCAGGATTGGTGGGAGATTTTGCCGCCCGACTGAGATTAAATTAAACCACACGTTCGACAATTCAAACTTGAGACCTTGGCTATGATACCATTTAAATTCGAACTGATTGAAAAAGGCTATGCAATTAATTTATATAACATCCACAGGAACAACTACCAAGTTGATCCCAACCGCAGATAAATGCATCCACCAACAAAAGTAGGAAAGGTGCCATAATCTAAGGAAACATTTCACAAGACCAATGTACTCACTATGTAGTGTTCATCTCCAATTATCTATGGCATTTTCTTAGTCTTTGGGAGATTATAACGAACTTGATTGGCCTCGTGCAGTAGGGCATCACATGCTTCTAATCTCAATCTCAACATGTCAACTTTTGTTCTTAGCATAGCTGTTGCAACTCGTTCTACTTGGAGTTGTTCCTCCAAAACTTGAGCAGAGAAAGACTTGGACTTGGGCTTCAAAACCCAGCATTTCGCAGGAAAGAGTTTTTGGTGATATCTTTATCTTTCCCATGTTTTGCCATCTCGAATTTCATATTAGCATGACAAGTTTTGAGTTGTGTAAAAACAAAAGTTATTACAGAGAAAAATGCAGATGGTAGATTTAATGTGTAGGAACGACTTTTAATCATACAAGTTGGTATGCCTGACTATAATAAGGACAATCTATCTTGCTAGCAGGCATAATTATTAAGATATTATTAATGGGCTACCATGTTCATAGTCTTCGAAGAAACAGCCTTTATTGCATTACGAGCAGAAAACAGTTCACACGTGCGCTCAGATTCAAATTTTCAGCATGCAGCCGATTTATGGTTTAATTGAAGTACACAACAGGATATTATTTTACACAAAATACAACAGCCACATGGAACATATCTAATTTTAGTACAACAAAAAAATTTGCAATTATTACAGACCACGAAATTTTGAACGAAATTTTGAGCAGTAAGTAATTACAGCATTGGCATCAGCAGTCCACTTGACTGAACAACAGAATCAAAGTTTATTTAGACACCTTCAATTCCTAGACACATCACAACTGGCTTACCATGACAAGTGCATAGGAGATTCTTTAGAACATTTTCTGTCAAAGTTTGCCTATTTTTCAATTCATGTATCTCTTGGCGTGTGTTGGCAATTATTTCATCAGTATCTTTGTTTTCCCGCCCAAATATGTGTTATCACCAGAATTTGACCGAGCCAGAGGTGGGCCGCGATCAAGATGAAATTGAAGAATATACATGGAAGAATTACGTGAATCGGCCTGTTATGCTGAGTTTGGGCTAGTCTGCCTTTGTATCTGTAACATATTAGGATACGTGTCGGTTAGTTGGAGTTTTACCCGTGCACGGTTAGGTGCACGTCTAAGTTAGAAAGTCCGCTGGACTATAAATATGTATCTAGGGTTTATGGAATAAACAACAACCAACGTTCAACCAACAAATCAATCTCGGCGCATCGCCAACTCCTTCGTCTCGAGGGTTTCTACCGGTAAGCAACATGCTGCCTAGATCGCATCTTGCGATCTAGGCAGCACAAGCTCCACGTTGTTCATGCGTTGCTCGTACTGAAGCCTTGTTGATGGCGAGCAGCGTAGTTATCATAGATGTGTTAGGGTTAGCATAGTTCTCCGCGTAACATGCTATCGTAGTGCAACCCTTGCATGTCTAGCCGCCCTCACACCTATCTCAGGTGTGGGGGCGGCACCCCGCTTGATCGTTATTGAGTAGATCTGATCCGTTACGATTGCTCCTTGTTCTACAAGGATTAGTTTAATATCTGCAATAGTTAGGCCTTACAAAGGGGTGGAGGATCCAGCGGCACGTAGGGTGTCGTTCGCTGGCCCTAAACAGGATTTTCCGGGGATCAACTTTGTGTTGGTTTTTAGGCCTTGTTTAGGATCGGCTTACGATCACCGTGCGTGGCCGCGAGGCCCAACCGTGAGTAGGATGATCCGATTATGCGGTGAAAACCCTAAATCGTCGTAGATCTCATTAGCTTTATCTTGATCAAGCAGGACCACCATATATTCGTGCACCTCATACGAATCATGGGTGGATCGGCTCCCTGAGCCGATTCACAGGATAACCTGAGAGCCGATCGAGGCTCGTATTTAATGTTTACGTGTATGCCATGCAGGAAACTAAGCGAGGCATCTCCATCACCTTCCTGACCAGGTATAGGTCAGGTGGCACGCCCTTGCATCAGCATCGGACGTGTGACCAGAACGCTTTGCGGGCCGTCGCTCGGAGGGACCTCAGCCAGCCGCAGCTCTAGGTTGTTCCCGGCTCTACGGTGTTGCCCGTCGCTGCCCGCCGGTGGGTTTCTGACGACAACACATTCTGGCACGCCCGGTGGGACAAGCTTCTACATCAACCACATCGCCATCTACATCTGAGATGGCGGACGGCACGCCAGTCACGTACGAGGATCTGACGGACGAGCTCAAGAAGAAGTATAACGAGATCAAAATCATCCTCGAAGCCGACCTCATCGGCTCTTTCCACAGAACCCGTTCCCATGGCATCAGGTGGAAGGGGTTCTCGCCTAATGGTGCACTAGATGGGATAGACCTCTCTGCCCCGTCGGAAGAACGCACCAGGTCCCTGCGGCAGGAGATCAACTACTTGGTGGCCCACTCGCTACACCGCCACTCTGAGAACCTGGTCAACACGTTGGAGCGTGTCGCTCTTCGCGTGATCCAGGAGATCATGAGGCACCAGTACCCGCCGTCAGGACCAGCTCTCGGGACGCATCAAGGAGAGTTGCCACTCCAGTCCCGTCCACCGCTGCCATATGCGTTGGCAGCACCAGAAGTGCCGGCTACACCGGCATTCGTCGTCTACAAGATCGGTGGTGACCCTAGTGACTACCAGTTCTTGCCCGAGGCGCCTAAGGAGGTCCCTCACGGGTACACGTGCACGTATGTGCCGGGACGTGGCAACTGGGCACTCACAAACCAGGCCACAACATCGGGGACTTACGGGAAAACGGGAGGGACGTCAGCGACAGAGCTTGAGAAGCAGACGTGGCTAACTAAGTACGCCACCCCGACGAACCTCCAGAGCTCAGCTCCTGCAGTTGGCTCAGAGCTGGAAAAGCAAACATGGCTGGCTAAGTACGCCACCCCGGCGAATCTTCAGAATTCAACTCCTGCAGCCAGCACAGCGGATCAGATCAGTACCATACTGAGAGACCAGTTCGGCATGGTGCCGAAAAGAAGGGCCATCGGCTATTCCAAGCCGTACCCCGACGACTACGAGATGATCCCGCTACCACCTAAATATCGGCTCCCTGACTTCTCCAAATTCAGTGGATCAGATGGTTCCAGCTCCATCGAGCACGTGGGCCGATATTTGGCGCAACTAGGGCCGGCTTCAGTGTCGGATCAACTACGCGTGAGGCTCTTCTCACAGTCCCTCACGGGATCGGCTTTCGGATGGTACACCTCTTTGCCACCAGACTCCATCCGGACTTGGAAGCGATTGGAAGAGCAGTTCCATATGCAGTACCATTCGAGGCTTCCGAGTCCGGCATTGCCGATCTAGCACAACTACGTCGAAGCGCGGAGAAACCGTGACAGAATACATCCAGCGCTTCAGAATCTTAGGAACCGATGTTATTCGGTTCGTATAAGCTGAAAAGAAGCGATCGAGTTGGCAGTAGCAGGCCTTGCAACACAGCTCAAGGACATGGCCTCCCAAGCAGATTATCCCTCACTGGCGCACATGGTTCAGAAACTATCGGCATATGAACAGCACCACCCGGACCTGTACCAAGACAAGTTCAAGCGTGCAGTAGTCCTGGTCGATGCAGAGGAAGACGAAGTTCCTGCGGGAGACCAAGAGGTAGCAGTGGCTGAATGGACTCGGGGAGGAACCCCCGTGTCCTGCAAATGGGTAAAGCCACCAGGCCCGCCCAGGGGATTTGATTTTGACGTGACCAAGACTGAGCAAATCTTCGACCTCCTGCTCAAGGAGAAACAGTTGACGATTCCTGAAGGTCTCAAATTCCCCACGGTGCAAGAGCTGAACGGAAAGCCATACTGCAAATGGCACAACTCGCTCTCCCATGCCACCAACGACTGCAGGGTATGGCGTCAGCACATCCAAGCGGCGATAGAAAAAGGGCGTCTAATTTTCAACCAATACGCCATGAAGGTCGACACCCAGCCCTTCCCCGCCGTTAACATGGTAGAGTGCACTTACCCTGAAGGTTGCCAGCCAGGATCCTCATTCAGCATCAACATGGTAGGACCTAGGAACCACTCTGGCAAAGATGGAGACGAGGGCAGCTGCTCTCATAGCAAGGACACAGAAGAGGCCGCTCCACGCGATCGGCTCCGTCATGATGGCAAGCGCTACGTCACAGAGGGAGAAGTGAAGAACATGAGATATCAAAGACCCCTCTCTGATCACCTCCTCAACAAGTATGTGAGTCAGTATGACCAACGCCGACGATCCAGCGATGATGATGAGAGAGATCGTCTGGCTAGAGAAGCCAGAAGACATCGTCGGCACGATCGCGATGAGGAGGAGCACGAGCGCCGTGCCACGGAAAAATCAAGGGAGCAAGACGACAACGACAGGCACTGGGACTGCCCCTTCTTCAGACACTGCTGGGATTCAGGAATGAGCCGATTGCCCACAATCGGCAATTGCCCAGAATGCAACCAGAAGAAGAAGGAGGCAGCCAACGTGTCTGTGTTCAAGCGCTTAGGGCCTCTCCCACCACAAAGCAAACGCGCTGAGTCCCCTCGCTGGGCAGATCTCGAGGATTCAGAAGACGAGGGACAAGAAGAGGAAGAAGACAGGTACCACCGTCCAAGGTGGTGCCCTGATGGACTCAGCCGTTCACAAAAGCGCAGGGTTCAGCGATTGCGCGGCCTGGAGGAAGCCGAAAGGTTATACTTGCATACGTTAAGGAAGGCACGACCTGATCTGGCTGCGAAAGTTCAGCGAACCCTGGACGAAGAGGGTCGTCCACGGAAAATGGAGTGGCGCCCCAAACAAAGGAAAGCCGATGATGAAACATCGGCTGGCACAAACATGGTGTTCATCCTCCCTTCGGAGTTCAGTGCTCCAGGATTAGACGAGGCACCTGTTGCACAACTTGACTGCGGCCCGAGGCCGGTTATCTTTGAGAAGCCACGAGAAAGAAGCTACAGACATCTGAAGGCTTTGTATTTGCGAGGTTATATCGATGGGAGGCCTGTAAATAAGATGCTGGTGGACACCGGAGCGGCAGTCAACATCATGCCGTACTCTATGCTACGTCGGCTGGGATGCTCTAGCTCAGATCTAATCAAGACCAACGTGACATTGAGCGATTTCAACGGCCAAGCGTCTGACGCACAAGGTGTTCTGAACGTGGATCTGACCGTAGGAAGGAAAACTATCCCTACAACGTTCTTCATCGTCGATAGCACGAGCACTTATGCTGTTCTGCTAGGAAGAGATTGGATCCACGCCAACTGCTGCATTCCCTCCACGATGCACCAATGCATAATACAGTGGGATGGAGATGAGGTAGAAGTCGTCCAGGCCGATGATTCAGCCGAAATTTCAACGGCTGGCATGAACGCATGGGAAGCAGCAGGCCAAGAACCCCTCTCTGGTATCAATTTGGACGACTGCGAGCGCATCGACGTGACGAAGGGAAGGGTTAAGCTGGTTTTATCCACTGGCCTGACCATGTAGCTGAGGCAAAGCAATGAGCAAACGGGGCGAGGCTGATCCTTGTGATCGGCCCCAAAAATTATGAAGGAGCATTACAGAACCTTCAGTCAACACTTCAATAGATATGGAGGCCGATTCCAGCGATCGGCCAAAATTATCCTCACCACATGTTCTGCTTGTGTTCGTCCTTGATCCTATCAGGAGCCGACGTGTGAATTACAGAGCCGATATCTGCCATTCCCTGACAGATTCGGCTCGGGGGGCACCTAAACACGATGAACATGGGAACAGGTGCAGGAGGACATGTGTGCAGCGAAATATTGGGGCCGATAGGAGAAAATCGGCCAGTAAAAAAAAAAATTATTTGGACAGCCGATGCAAGGGCCATCGACTCTAGTGGAATTATGCGAGGTTTACCGAATCTCCACCAAATCCAGGCCAACTGTTGTGCCTTCTGCTTCTTCGCAGGAGTAAAACAATGGAAATTTCTTCAGCTGCTTCGAGCCGATCCAGGTTCCTGAACCTTCTTGTCGAGGGTTTCCAATCTTTGGTGCTAGTTCAGCCGTGTTGACAGAAGGGGTTGTCGGCTTTCTAAGGAGGAAAGGTGATCGGTTTTGGTACGTCCTCTCTGACATTCTCGCCTCGAGTAAGGCTCGGGGGGCAGCAGGCCTGGTGGATACTCTGTTTAAGAGCCGATTGGGGTACCATCGGCTGGTCTTTCATCGCCACCTTCTTCACAAATGATGAGTATTAAAGAAGACCATTAGGTTTGGTTGGAAGAATTCAAAGGCTTCCCTGAAGATTCTACATTATCCACCAGATTTCAAAATCATCAGTTGAACGATGGAAGGGTGATTTTTAAAGGACCGATGCGTTGCTATCGGCTCATTACGCATTGGCAAAGGGGACAAATTGGCAAGATCAGTATAAGAAGAAATCGGCTAAATTAAACTCAAAGGAAATCGGCAAGATCAAATTGGGGAAAGTTCTTCATTGATAGATTTCTTACATAAAGAGCTGATTGCTCTCAAAAGGAAGTACTAGGGGATACATTGCCCCATCTACTACTACTGGTCCTATACTAGAGGTCCTATCTATGGGCCGTCGCTGCCCTCGTCGTCGCCGTCGTCGCCGCTATCGGCGCTGCTCCCGGCGGGCTCGTCGTCGCTCCAATGGCCGCCGACCGGGCCCTCATTGTCCTCGTCCTCTTCGTCAGCGTCGCCGTCGTCGCTGTCGAAGTCGCTGAGGTTCCCCGGCCAGGGGCAGAACCGCTTGGCCGGCGGCTCGTCGGAGGAGGTGTCGTCCTCCTCCTCCTCCTCTTCTTCCTCCTCCACCTCCTCGGGAGAGGTGAAGTCGCAGGAGAAGCGGTCGTCGTCGCTCTCCTCCTCCGTTTCCCCGCTGGCGAGGAAGCGGAGGTCGCTCTCCCCGTCGGTCAGGGACTTGTCGTCCTCTGACCAGATGGAGAAGTCATGGCTAGACTCCTCCCCGGCCTCAATGGCGCGGCGGATGTTGGCTGCGTGGACCTCCGCCGGGTTCGGTTCCGGCGTCGGCTCACGGGAGGAAGAGGACTGGGTGGAAAGATCCGATGAGGCAGAGGAGGAAGAAGACATGGTGGCACAGGAGGGCTCTTGGAGTGCTAATGCGAAGAAGATGCGGAAATAAACTGTGCGGAGCGGTTAAATAAAAGGGGATATAGTGGAAATTCAATGCCACAGCAGTTTCCGAGGAAGTGGTGCCTAAAGGGAAAAAAACTGCCAGGTCACGCGGAGAAGTTGAGAAGGCAAGGCATCATGATGACGGATACTGCAACGGTTCTGCCACGACATGACCCGACGAAGGAAAAGCAGAGTGATTTTGGAATTACCAATTCCAAAACCAGGGGGGCATGTGTTATCACCAGAATTTGACCGAGCCAGAGGTGGGCCGCGATCAAGATGAAATTGAAGAATATACATGGAAGAATTACGTGAATCGGCCTGTTATGCTGAGTTTGGGCTAGTCTGCCTTTGTATCTGTAACATATTAGGATACGTGTCGGTTAGTTGGAGTTTTACCCGTGCACGGTTAGGTGCACGTCTAAGTTAGAAAGTCCGCTGGACTATAAATATGTATCTAGGGTTTATGGAATAAACAACAACCAACGTTCAACCAACAAATCAATCTCGGCGCATCGCCAACTCCTTCGTCTCGAGGGTTTCTACCGGTAAGCAACATGCTGCCTAGATCGCATCTTGCGATCTAGGCAGCACAAGCTCCACGTTGTTCATGCGTTGCTCGTACTGAAGCCTTGTTGATGGCGAGCAGCGTAGTTATCATAGATGTGTTAGGGTTAGCATAGTTCTCCGCGTAACATGCTATCGTAGTGCAACCCTTGCATGTCTAGCCGCCCTCACACCTATCTCAGGTGTGGGGGCGGCACCCCGCTTGATCGTTATTGAGTAGATCTGATCCGTTCCGATTGCTCCTTGTTCTACAAGGATTAGTTTAATATCTGCAATAGTTAGGCCTTACAAAGGGGTGGAGGATCCAGCGGCACGTAGGGTGTCGTTCGCTGGCCCTAAACAGGATGTTCTGGGGATCAACTTTGTGTTGGTTTTTAGGCCTTGTTTAGGATCGGCTTACGATCACCGTGCGTGGCCGCGAGGCCCAACCGTGAGTAGGATGATCCGATTATGCGGTGAAAACCCTAAATCGTCGTAGATCTCATTAGCTTTATCTTGATCAAGCAGGACCACCATATATTCGTGCACCTCGTACGAATCATGGGTGGATCGGCTCCCTGAGCCGATTCACAGGATAACCTGAGAGCCGATCGAGGCTCGTATTTAATGTTTACGTGTATGCCATGCAGGAAACTAAGCGAGGCATCTCCATCACCTTCCTTACCAGGTATAGGTCAGGTGGCACGCCCTTGCATCAGCATCGGACGTGTGACCAGAACGCTTTGCGGGCCGTCGCTCGGAGGGACCTCAGCCAGCCGCAGCTCTAGGTTGTTCCCGGCTCTACGGTGTTGCCCGTCGCTGCCCGCCGGTGGGTTTCTGACGACAACAATATATCAACTGCCTCTTGGAGTGCATCCCCCAAATCTCTTTGTGCCGGATTAAGTTGAGCAATAGATACCATGGGCCTATGCGAGCAATATGCACTCTCACTGCTGCTTTGTGAAACATCAATACTTGAGGCATTGGCCCTTGCTTCTGGCTTTGTAGCTTTATTTGAAGCCTGAAATTTAGATAAAACAAGTTACAACATCATATGATGCAACAAAATACCTCCAATTTCAAGAGCATCATTGAGCTGATATAACATAGCAAGCAATCCAAAATAGAGCCTCGTACATCTATTTCTTCTGGAACGGTTGGTGTACTGGACTCAGTGGACCAATGAGAGCACATGCCACTGTCACTGTTGCTCTGTGAAATGACCGCAACACTTGATAAATGGGTTGTCCCTACTGACATTACAGCTTTGTTTGCAGGCTGAAACTAAGACAAAACAAGTTAAAATGCAATACAATACACGGCAAACAAACAGCACTGTTGACATAATTTTGAAAGAACCATGGGCAGATATAACAAAGAAACCAGTTAAGCCACATGCCTCTTAGAACAAACCAAACTAGATCATGGCGATGATGTATACAATGAACCAAGCAACTAGACATCATGTGCCCAATAACGAAGCCAGGTCACTGCACAGAAGAAATCTAGCAAATAGCCAAATACAGTCAAAACATGTGCATGTTGGATTGGATACAATTAGGAAAATAATGTATGATTGATTTAAGCATGACTCAGATAGTGCCTTCGACAACGTAGAAGGTCAATGCAACAATTAATTGTATGGCTTGTATGAAGTGCCATAACATTTAAATTAAGCATAACGAGGCATTGCTTAATCTGAGAACTGAGTGCTAGCTCAGTGGCAAGGCTTGCGAGTACACAACCAGCCCACCCGGGTTCGAGTACCAACGGGACCGAATTAAACACGAATGAAGCGAGATGTCAGTACAAGTAGTGGCAATAGAAATGCAAAATCCATAACAGGGCCAATGGCAACATTCACTTGCCAACAAAATCTAAGGCTTTAGCTTTCATATACCATCAAAATTTAAAATAGTGTAATCCCCCGAAAGAGTATCATGGTATCATTTAATCTCAGCCATCTCACCCCTAATACCAAACATGTATCATTTAATCTCAGCCGTTCTTTTGTTTTACTCAAGAAAACATTTTTGTTTTGGGAGTTTATAGAAGCACAAGCCATCGTCTACATTGGCACTGTGTTATGAAAAATATCATCTTCATCGTACATGGTTATTTGAAGATATTGAAATATAATTCTGTGCTAGGAAAACAAATAGCAATTACTATGTTACAAGAACCATCTTCAAGCTCGAAGATACGAAGTTCATTGGTCCACCAACCAAGGCTGATAAAATATTATATATTAATTTAGTACTAATATTTCGTATTTACTCATATTAAGGTCTAACTTTTTTCCCCATGAAAAACCAGTTTTGATATAAAATCTAACGGTGGCCATGTGTGGGTCACATAAAAAGTATTGAGGTAGTAAATTTATACATAGATATTGGATAATGTATTTTAAATTTCAAAAAATATGGTACGGAGTAGAAATATATAAATTGGATAGTCTTGCCGTGCAATATGCATGCCGCAAAAGGTAAGATAGATCCTTAAAAATTCTCGACTCTAATCACAAAAATATACATAATGCTAATGGGGTGTCCATGAAAAAGTTTTGTCACTTTCGTATTAGGGTATACTTCTATTTCATACTGACTAAAAAACTTAATTGTAGTGAACTCACATATTACTCCTTCCATTACTTCTTTTAGGGTGTATTAGTTTTTCAAAAGCCAAACTTTAGGCTTTGTGAGTAATTTTAGCAAAAAATAATTATTATCAACATCAAATAAAATATGGAAATATATTTTAAAATTATATATGTCGTGACGTGCAAAGCACGTGCTACTTACTAGTAGATTACTAGAAAATGAATGAAGCAATTGAACATGGAGCGTATTATATAAACAACAAGATCATTTGAATATGGATATACCACATCATATCAATGGGACTCAGAAAAACAAAGCTAGACATTTAAACAAGTAATATAACTATTTTTTTCACAATGTTTCAAGTAGAATAGGAAGCTAAGTTAGGAATAAAGCAATCATGTTTCAAGTAGAATAGGAAGCTAGGTTAGGAATAAAGCAATCATGTTTCAAGTAGAATAGGAAGCTAGGTTAGGAATAAAGCAATCATGTTTCAAGTAGAATAGGAAGCTAGGTTAGGAATAAAGCAATAAAAAAACACGAAGTGCATCATTTCAGCTAGGATCATTTCTATCAAACTTCATGCACTAGCCATGGAACAACAGGCAAACTCAATGAAGCAACAGGCAAAAAATTAACATAATAGAATTTCAGGACTTGTTTAACATAGCCAAATCATGTAACTTATACCCAGGCATGCCGGATGCCAGATGGGTCAAAGGCAGTGTGCAATGTTCCATATGGTAATTGTTTATATTTTATTAGATTCCATTAGGAAATTTAGGTAGTGCAACATACAGAAAAATGATGCAATTGAACTACGCACAGGAGGTAAATTAACATTCCAAAAAAAACAGGGAACTTACGTGAGCTTTTTTTTGAGTCACACGGACCTCATCAGGTACTTGGACAGAAGAACCTGGTGCCTCACTGTTTCTCCTCTGCATGAAGGAGAGGCCAATTGTAAACAGAAACAGGATCCAAGATATAGAAGTTTGCATTAAGCAATATACAAAAAACAGCAGGTACTTACATGATTATAGGCGAGCTTTACTCTACGTTTCTGAGTGTAAGATGTGCCTGCTGCACATGTAATAACAACAAACAGTTACGAGTCAAGGATTTGCTATAATTAAATTGACACCAAACAGTAGTAGAAGCATTATGACGTGCATAAACATGTAATACAGGATCGCAGAAAGATATCAAACATGATGTAACTAGAGCAGTAGCCTACGGCCAAATAGTGAGAAATTGTAATCGTGTCAATGGTGGACTTGTATAGCCTACCCCAACTTGTTTGGGAATAAAGGCTTTGTTGTTGTCAATCGTGGACATGTAGAGCATTCAACGGTTCATGATTGGTGGCTCATATTTTGTAGAGTTTCAGCGAATGGGTGGGTTAAATCACTCAGACCACCACACTCTGTATTTATATCATCTGAGTTAGGGTTACAATACCACTGGACATGGGCCTCTATGGGCCTCACACTGGATACAATATTACTACAGCGCTACTACTAAACTCACTCATGGTCCAACACACCCCCTCAAGATGATCATGGGTAAACAACCATGGCCATCTTGCAACAACAACATGACACATATGACAACGACGAGTAATGAACTTTCAGCATAACTCCTAGGATACATGACAGCATTGCACTTTCCATCATCTTGTCATCTCGATTCATCTCTTCATCAGCAGCGAAGACATCCAGCTTCAACCATCTGGGATAGGCACAACTCCTAACCATACACGTCCTCAACAACCCCGGCTGCCTCACCACACAAGTTCCGCAGAACCATCCACACTCGCCTCAATGTCCTCAGCCTCTCTTCTCCACTGCCCGGCCACTGACCTCTTCCGTCTCTCCCACAAACCCCCAGCCAACTCCTGCCTCAACCATCCACTCCTCAAGCACCCATGCCTATCCCCCGGTCAGGCCTCAACCAGTCTCACCTCAGGCACGCATGCCTTTCCCCTGGACATATCCACAACCATCACCATCACTACTAAACCGCAGCCTCATCAACTCCATCACGACTCAACCGCAGCCTCATCAACTCCATCACAACATATCCTCACAGCCTCACATCTCCATTTTCTCCTCACTTCCACTCGGATGGCGCCTCGTCTGCGCGCCCTGGCCAACCTGGCAGACCGCACTTGGCCACATCGACCGGCTCGCGCTGGTCAACATCCAGCACCAACCTCTGGCTCCGCCCTGCGCTCAAAGGCTCGGCCCACTCCGCACGCCTCCAACATCTCCCCCTCGCACGGATCCAGATCTCTCTGCCACGGATTAACTTCCTCTTCTCTCCTTTCTAAACCAAAACGATTTTCACCCTCTTCTTTGTCCCCGCGCGAGCAGCCGCCGATCTCACACAACTCACATCGCTGTGTGTGATAGCCGCAACCCACGCAGAGCACCTGATGCAGCCTCCCGCCGCCGGGATTTCTACATCTCAACGGTGGTTTTTGTGGTCAAAGGAAGAACTTGTATGGTACTGTTTGGGGCGGCTAGCACTAGCAGGAAGGAAACCTAGGCTCTGATACCATGTAGAGTTTCAGCAAATGGGTGGGTTAGGTCAGGGAAAAAATACTTATGCGTCGTGTTTAAATCTAAAGGATGAGGTGGTTACCAACGAAAGCACTTGTAAGTTAAAAATATAGCAAGAATTCAGAAATACAGTCAGCTGCAATACTCCTAACAGAACAAAACGCGCAGGGATGTCTGGTTACCTATTTCTGGGCGGCGTTTAGACGTGTTCCGCGTTCTTACGGGTGACGTGGAGGTCGGCGAGGGGACTGCTGTTGCGGTGGGTGCCGGGGAAGCAGATCTTGGGGGGTCGGAGAAGGACATGCTGGGCAGTCGATGAAGTGTTCAGCGCGCCGGCCGAAGTAGAAGGTCGGTGAAGCAGATGATGTGCAGTGCACGGGGACGTCGGTGTCGGCGAAGCTGGTCAAGTGCGGTGGTCGATAGAGTCGGCGAAAGAGATACGGTACAGTGGACGCCGGAGTAGGTGCGGATCAAGCGGATAGGGCAGCCTCGAGGTTTGAAGCCGTGGCAGCTTGAACCGTGAAGTGCGGCGGTGATTTTCCGGTGCGGCGGCCGTGAAGGTGGGAGGTAGGTAAGAGGGGCGATTTCTCTGAGGGCTTGCGGGCGAAACTAGGGCGAAGCTGGGCGATAGAGGAGAAAAAGGGAATTTCGCAGTCCTTCTTTTGAGGGGAAAAAATATTCGCAGATCTGAAACTTTGCGGCGCGAGATATTTGGGCGTTGGCGGGGAATTTTACCGCTCGATGAGATTTAATTTTGGCTGCAGTAGGTAATAATAATAAAAAATAGTAGTTCCTACTAGTAGTACTGTAAGTCTGTTCAGGAATCCAAGGGGGTCGAGGTAGAGGAATCCATTATGTGAATCCACATTTCAAAGTGTCAAAAAATTCTAAACTAAAATTTTCCTGTAAAAAAGACAAATTTTGATGCTGTAACACGACTACGTACAACACATTTTTTGCTTTTTTTGTACACACCACACAAAATGTTGTTTTTCCACAAAAACTTATGAACGAACATAGGATGTCACAATGTATACCAAAAAAATTATGTCAGATTTTTTTAACATTTATATAATTGTTTTTTTATTATTTTCAATAATGGGTGCATATGCACGCGTGTGCCAAAACGCCACCTCCAGGGGCTAGGAGTTTCTAAACTTCTTATGGCACATCAAATAAAATGTTGTTCAATCAATAATAATAATGTGCTTATGATTGTTACTCCCTTCCACCATTAATAAAGTCCACATCGGTTTCGTGTCAAACTTTGACTCGAGATTTAGGTACCCACATGATAGTGCTAGTATCGTAGCTAGTATCATACACATTGGTCCCACAAAACTGCTGAAGTGGCGGCTAATTAAGTAGGAGAGAGGAGATTAGTGTAACATAGGTAGATATTGTATCATAGCGCAAACAACGAGATACATGCTTAGGGTTAGGGGTAGATACATGATTTTTTTGGTTTGAATATGTCTAGACCTTATTTATCAATTTAATTGAATGCTTACTATATAACATAAGAAGACCTTGTTTTTTATTTTATTTTTTAATTTTTATACGGATTTGAATCTTGGTCAAATCCTAGGTTTCACCAAGATTTGAATAAGTTTAAAACATGAATATGAAAAAGTAAGCATGCATGTATGCTTCTTAATTAATCACTTCAAAATGAAGCTCTTGGGAGGGTTTTTGAAATTTCCATGTTTGAAACCAAAAACCACATATCATCATGCTTGACTTCATGAGACACAGTTTAGAGTTAGGGGGTAGATACATGATTTCTCTGGTTTGAATATGTCTAGACCTGGTTTATCAACTTAATTGAATGCTTATTATATAACATAAGAAGACTATGTGCCTTGGTTTTTTATTTTTTGTTTTTTTTTAAATTATGCCCATTTGAATCTTGGTCAAATCCTAGGTTTGACCATGATTTAAACAAGTTTAAAACCTGAATATGAAAAAGTAAGCATGTATCCTTCGTAGTCACTCCAAAATGAAGCTCGATCTTGAGAGGGTTTTTGAAATTTCCATGTTTGAAACCAAAAAACCACGTACTTATCTTCATGCTTGACTTCATAAGACAGAGTTAGGGGTTAGGGGTAGCTTGATACATGATTTTTCTGGTTTGAATATGTCTAGACCTTGTTTATCAACTTAATTGAATGCTTACTATATGACATAAGAAGACCTTGGTTTTCATTTTTTATACCCATTTGAATCTTGGTCAAATCATAGGTTTAACCAAGATTTGAACAAGTTTAAAACATGAATATGAAAAAGTAAGCACGTAAGTATGCTTCTTAGTCACTCCAAAATGAAGCTCTTGGGAGGGTTTTTGAAATTTCCATGCTTGAAACCAAAAACCACTTCTCTTCATGCATGCTTGACTTCATAAGACATAGTTTAGGGTTAGGGGGTAGATACATGATTTTCCTGTTTTGAATATGTGTAGACCTTGTTTATCAACTTAATTGAATGCTTACTATATAAGATAACAATACCTTGTTTTTTCTGAATTTTTATACCCATTTGAATCTTGGTCAAATCCTTGGTTCCACCAAGATTTAAATAAGTTAAAAACATGAATATGAAAAAGTAAGCATGTATGCTTCTTAGTCACTTCAAAATGAAGCTCTTGGGAGGGTTTTTGAATTTCCATATTCGAAACCAAAAACCACATATCTTCATGCTTGACTTCATGAAACAGAGTTTACGGTTAGGGGGTAGATACATGCATGATTTTTCTTGTTTGAATATGTCTAGACCTTGTTTATCAACTTAATTGAATGCCTACTATATAACATAAGAAGACCTTTTTTGTTTTTTTTTTAAATTATTATACCCATTTGAATCTTGGTCAAATCCTAGGTTTCACCAAGATTTGAATATGTTTAAAACATGAATATGAAAAAGTAAGCATGCATGTATGCTTCTTAATTAATCACTTCGAAATGAAGCTCTTGGGAGGGTTTTTGAAATTTCAATGTTTGAAACCAAAAACGACATATCTTCATGCATGCGCTTGACTTCATGAGATAGAGTTTAGGGTTAGGGGGTAGATACATGATTTCTCTGGTTTGAATATGTCTGGACCTTGTTTATCAACTTAATTGAATGCTTACTATATGACATAAGAAGACTATGTGCCTTGATTTTTTATTTTTTTTCAATTTTTCCCATTTGAATCTTGGCCAAATCCTTGGTTTGACCATGATTTAAACAAGTTTAAAACATGAATATGAAAAATTAAGCACGTATCCTTCGTAGTCACTCCAAAATTAAGCTCTTGAGAGGGTTTTTGAAATTTCCATGTTTGAAACCAAAAAACCGCGTACTTCTCTCCATGCTTGACTTCATAAGACAGAGTTTGGGGATAGGGGTAGCTTGATACATGAATTTTCTGGTTTGAATATGTCTAGACCTTGTTTATCAACTTAATTGAATGCTTACTAGATGACATAAGATGACTATGTGCATTGGTTTTTCATTTTATTGTTTTTTTATTTTTATGCCCATTTGAATCTTGGTCAAATCCTAGGTTTGACCATGATTTAAACAAGTTTAAAAAATGAATATGAAAAATTAAGCATGTATCCTTCGTAGTCACTCCAAAATGAAGCTCGATCTTGAGAGGGTTTTTGAAATTTCCATGTTTGAACCAAAAAACCACGTACTTCTCTTCATGCTAGACTTCATAAGATAGAGTTTGGGGTTAGGGGTAGCTTGATACATAAATTTTCTGGTTTGAATATGTCTAGACATTGTTTATCAACTTAATTGAATGCTTAATTACTAGATGACATAAGATGACTATGTGCATTGGTTTTTCATTTTTTTTTGAATTTTTATGCCCATTTGAATCTTGGTCAAATCCTAGGTTTGACCATGATTTAATCAAGTTTAAAACATGAATATGAAAAATTAAGCATCTATCCTTCTTAGTCACTCCAATATGTAGCTCTTGGGAGGGTTTTTGAAATTTCCATGTTTGAAACCAAAAAACACTTCTCTTCATGCTTGTCTTCATAAGACAGAGTTTGGGGTTAGGGGTAGCTTGTTGATACATGATTTTTCTGGTTTGAATATGTCTAGACCTTGTTTATCAACTTAATTGAATGCTTACTAGATGACATAAGATGACTATGTGCATTGGTTTATCATTTTATTGTTTTTTCTGAATTTTTATGCCCATTTGAATCTTGGTCAAATCCTATGTTTGACCAAGATTTGAACAAGTTTAAATCATGAATATGAAAAATTAAGCATTTATCCTTCTTAGTCACTGATACGTCTCCGATGTATCGATAATTTCTTATGTTCCATGCCACATTATTGATGTTATCTACATGTTTTATGCACACTTTATGTCATATTCGTGCATTTTCTGGAACTAACCTATTAACAAGATGCCGAAGTGCCGATTCTTTGTTTTCTGCTGTTTTTGGTTTCAGAAATCCTAGTAAGGAAATATTCTCGGAATTGGACGAAATCAACGCCCAGGGGCCTATTTTTCCACGAAGCTTCCAGAAGTCCGAAGACGAAACGAAGAGGGGCCACGAGGCAGCCAGAGCATAGGGCGGCGCGGCCCACCTGCCCTGGCCGCGCGGCCCTATGGTCCTGGGCCCTCGCGCCGCCTCTTGACCTACCCTTCCGCCTACTTAAAGCCTCCGTGACGAAACCCCCGGTGCGAGAGCCACGATACGGAAAACCTTCCAGAGACGCCGCCAACGCCGATCCCATCTCGGGGGATCCAGGAGATCGCCTCCGGCACCCTGCCGGAGAGGGGAATCATCTCCCGGAGGACTCTACGCCGCCATGGTCGCCTCCGGTGTGATGAGTGAGTAGTCTACCCCTGGACTATGGGTCCATAGCAGTAGCTAGATGGTTGTCTTCTCCCCATTGTGCTATCATTGTCGGATCTTGTGAGCTGCCTAACATGATCAAGATCATCTATCTGTAATTCTATATGTTGCGTTTGTTGGGATCCGATGAATAGAGAATACTTGTTATGTTGATTATCAAAGTTATATCTACGTGTTGTTTATGATCTTGCATGCTTTCCGTTACTAGTAGATGCTCTGGCCAAGTAGATGCTTGTAACTCCAAGAGGGAGTACTTATGCTCGATAGTGGGTTCATGCCTGCATTGACACCAGGGACAGTGACAGAAAGTTCTAAGGTTGTGTTGTGCTGTTGCCACTAGGGATAAAACATTGATGCTATGTCTAAGGATGTAGTTGTTGATTACATTACGCACCATACTTAATGCAATTGTCTGTTGCTTTGCAACTTAATACTGGAGGGGGTTCGGATGATAACCTGAAGGTGGACTTTTTAGGCATAGATGCAGTTGGATGGCGGTCTATGTACTTTGTCGTAATGCCCAATTAAATCTCACTATAATCATCATGATATGTATGTGCATGGTCATGCTCTCTTTATTTGTCAATTGCCCAACTGTAATTTGTTCACCCAACATGCTGTTTGTCTTATGGGAGAGACACCTCTAGTGAACTGTGGACCCCGGTCCAATTCTCTTTACTGAAATACAATCTACTGCAATACTTGTTCTACTGTTTTCTGCAAACAATCATCTTCCACACAATACGGTTAATCCTTTGTTACAGCAAGCCGGTGAGATTGACAACCTCACTGTTTCGTTGGGGCAAAGTACTTTGGTTGTGTTGTGCAGGTTCCACGTTGGCACCGGAATCCCTGGTGTTGCGCCGCACTACATCCCGCCGCCATCAACCTTCAACGTGCTTCTTGACTCCTACTGGTTCGATAAACCTTGGTTTCTTACTGAGGGAAACTTGCTGCTGTACGCATCACACCTTCCACTTGGGGTTCCCAACGAGCGTGTGCTTTACGCGTCATCAAGCTAAATTTCTGGCGCCGTTGCCGGGGACCTAAAGAAAAGTTACACCACAAAGATTTCTATCTCCCACGTCAACTGCACGCCAGCAGTAAATTTCTGGCGCCGTTGCCGGGGAGATCAAGACACGCTGCAAGGGGAGTCTCCACTTCTCAATCTCTTTACTTTGTTTTTGTCTTGCTTAGTTTTATTTACTACTTTGTTTGCTGCACTAAATCAAAATACAAAAAAATTAGTTGCTAGTTTTACTCTATTTGTTATCTTGTTTGCTATATCAAAAACACAAAAAAATTAGTTACTTGCATTTACTTTATCTAGTTTGTTTTATTTACTGTTGCTAAAATGGCCAACCCTGAAAATACTAAGTTGTGTGACTTCACAACCACAAATAATAATGATTTCTTATGCACACCTATTGCTCCACCTGCTACTACAGCAGAATTCTTTGAGATTAAACCTGCTTTACTGAATCTTGTTATGCGAGAGCAATTTTCTGGTGTTAGTTCTGATGATGCTGCTGCCCATCTTAATAATTTTGTTGAACTATGTGAAATGCAAAAATATAAAGATGTAGATGGTGATATTATTAAACTAAAATTATTCCCTTTCTCATTAAGAGGAAGAGCTAAAGATTGGTTGCTATCTCTGCCTAAGAATAGTATTGATTCATGGACTAAATGCAAGGATGCTTTTATTGGTAGATATTATCCCCCTGCTAAAATTATATCTTTGAGGAGTAGCATAATGAATTTTAAACAATTAGATACTGAACATGTTGCTCAAGCTTGGGAAAGAATGAAATCTCTGGTTAAAAATTGCCCAACCCATGGACTAACTACTTGGATGATCATCCAAACCTTCTATGCAGGACTAATTTTTTCTTCACGGAATTTATTGGATTCAGCTGCTGGAGGTACCTTTATGTCCATCACTCTTGGTGAGGCAACAAAGCTTCTTGATAATATGATGATCAATTACTCTGAATGGCACACGGAAAGAGCTCCACAAGGTAAGAAGGTAAATTCTGTCGAAGAAACCTCTTCCTTGAGTGATAAGATTGATGCTATTATGTCTATGCTTGTGAATGATAGGACTAATATTGATCCTAATAATGTTCCATTAGCTTCATTGGTTGCACAAGAAGAACATGTTGATGTAAACTTCATTAAAAATAATAATTTCAACAACAATGCTTACCGGAACAATTCTAGTAACAACTATAGGCCATATCCTTATAATAATGGCAACGGCTATGGTAATTCTTATGGGAATTCTTACAACAATAATAGGAATTCACCCCCTGGACTTGAAGCCATGCTTAAAGAATTTATTAGTACGCAAACTGCTTTTAACAAATCTGTTGAAGAAAAGCTTGGGAAAATTGATATACTTGCTTCTAAAGTCGATAGTCTTGCTGCTGATGTTGATCTTTTGAAATCAAAAGTTTTGCCTAATGAGAATCATCATAATAAAAATTTTACTACAGCAAATGAAATTCAAGTTAGAATTAATGAGAATATAAGATTAATGGCTGAACTGCGTGCTAGGTGGGATAGAGAAGAAAATGAAAAACTAGCTAAAGAGAAGAATGTAGCTAAAGTTTGGACTATTACCACTACTAGTAATGCTAATGCTACACATGTTGCTGCACCTCCTACTAATAATAATAAAAGAATTGGTGTTAGCAATGTTTCCACTTCTAATGCAAAGCGCGAGAAACTGCCTGAAACTGCTAAAACTGCTGAAACTGCCTGTGATAAAGCTGCTGAATTTTTTTCCAACATTGGGGATGATGATCCCATTGCTTTAGATTATAATGGTTTGAATTTTTATGATTGCCACATCTCTGAAGTTATAAAGTTCTTGCAAAAACTTGCTAAAAGTCCTAATGCTAGTGCTATAAATTTGGCTTTCACACATCATATTACAAATGCTCTCATAAAAGCTAGAGAAGAGAAACTAGAGCGCGAAGCCTCTATTCCTAAAAAGCTAGAGGATGGTTGGGAGCCCATCATTAAGATGAAGGTTAAAGATTTTGATTGTAATGCTTTATGTGATCTTGGTGCAAGTATTTCTGTTATGCCTAAGAAAATTTATAATATGCTTGACTTGCCACCGCTGAAAAATTGTTATTTGGATGTTAATCTTGCTGATCATTCTACAAAGAAACCTTTGGGTAAAGTTGATAATGTTCGCATTACCGTTAACAATAACCTTGTTCCCGTTGATTTTGTTGTCTTGGATATTGAATGCAATGCATCTTGTCCCATTATTTTGGGAAGACCTTTTCTTCGAACTGTTGGTGCTATCATTGATATGAAGGAAGGTAATATAAAATATCAATTTCCTCTCAAGAAAGGTATGGAACACTTTCCTAGAAAGAGAATGAAGTTACCTTTTGATTCTATTATGAGAACAAATTATGATGTTGACACTTCGTCTCTTGATAATACTTGATACACACTTTCTGCGCCTAGCTGAAAGGCGTTAAAGAAAAGCGCTTATGGGAGACAACCCATGTTTTTTTACCTACAGTACTTTGTTTTTATTTTGTGTCTTGGAAGTTGTTTACTACTGTAGCAACCTCTCCTTATCTTAGTTTTGTGTTTTGTTGTGCCAAGTTAAGCCGTTGATAGAAAAGTAAGTACTAGATTTGGATTACTGCGCAGTTCCAGATTTCTTTGCTGTCACGAATCTGGGTCTACCTCCCTGTAGGTAGCTCAGAAAATTAAGCCAATTTACATGCATGATCCTCAGATATGTACGCAACTTTCATTCAATTTTAGCATTTTCATTTGAGCAAGTCTGGTGCCATTTTAAAATTCGTCAATACGAGCTGTTCTGTTTTGACAGATTCTGCCTTTTATTTCGCATTGCCTCTTTTGCTATGTTGGATGAATTTCTTTGATCCACTAATGTCCAGTAGCATTATGCAATGTCCAGAAGTATTAAGAATGATTGTGTCACCTCTGAATATGTTAATTTTTATTGTGCACTAACCCTCTAATGAGTTGTTTCGAGTTTGGTGTGGAGGAAGTTTTCAAGGATCAAGAGAGGAGTATGATGCAACATGATCAAGGAGAGTGAAAGCTCTAAGCTTGGGGATGCCCCGGTGGTTCACCCCTGCATATATTAAGAAGACTCAAGCGTCTAAGCTTGGGGATGCCCAAGGCATCCCCTTCTTCATCGACAACATTATCAGGTTCCTCCCCTGAAACTATATTTTTATTCCATCACATCTTATGTGCTTTGCTTGGAGCGTCGGTTTGTTTTTGTTTTTGTTTTGTTTGAATAAAATGGATCCTAGCATTCACTTTATGGGAGAGAGACACGCTCCGCTGTAGCATATGGACAAGTATGTCCTTGGTTTCTACTCATAGTATTCATGGCGAAGTTTCTCCTTCGTTAAATTGTTATATGGTTGGAATTGGAAAATGATACATGTAGTAATTGCTATAAATGTCTTGGGTAATGTGATACTTGGCAATTGTTGTGCTCATGATTAAGCTCTTGCATCATATGCTTTGCACCCATTAATGAAGAAATACATAGAGCATGCTAAAATTTGGTTTGCATATTTGGTTTCTCTAAGGTCTAGATAATTTCTAGTATTGAGTTTGAACAACAAGGAAGACGGTGTAGAGTCTTATAATGTTTTCAATATGTCTTTTATGTGAGTTTTGCTGCACCGGTTCATCCTTGTGTTTGTTTCAAATAAGCCTTGCTAGCCTAAACCTTGTATCGAGAGGGAATACTTCTCATGCATCCAAAATACTTGAGCCAACCACTATGCCATTTGTGTCCACCATACCTACCTACTACATGGTATTTTCCGCCATTCCAAAGTAAATTGCTTGAGTGCTACCTTTAAAATTCCATCATCCACCTTTGCAATATATAGCTCATGGGACAAATAGCTTAAAAACTATTGTGGTATTGAATATGTAATTATGCACTTTATCTCTTATTAAGTTGCTTGTTGTGCGATAACCATGTTCACTGGGGACGCCATCAACTACTCATTGTTGAATTTCATGTGAGTTGCTATGCATGTCCGTCTTGTCTGAAGTAAGAGAGATCTACCACCTTATGGTTAAGCATGCATAATGTTAGAGAAGAACATTGGGCCGCTAACTAAAGCCATGATCCATGGTGGAAGTTTCAGTTTTGGACATATATCCTCAAATCTCAAATGAGAAAATTATTAATTGTTGTTACATGCTTATGCATAAAAGAGGAGTCCATTATCTGTTGTCTATGTTGTCCCGGTATGGATGTCTAAGTTGAAGAATAATCAATAGCGAGAAATCCAATGCGAGCTTTCTCCTTAGACCTTTGTACAAAGCGGCATAGAGGTACCCCTTTGTGACACTTGGTAAAAACATGTGCATTGTGATGATCCGGTAGTCCAAGCTAATTAGGACAAGGTGCGGGCACTATTAGTACACTATGCATGAGGCTTGCAACTTATAAGATATAATTTACATGATGCATATGCTTTATTACTACCGTTGACAAAATTGTTTCATGTTTTCAAAATCAAGGCTCTAGCACAAATATAGCAATCGATGCTTTTCCTCTGTGGAGGACAATTCTTTTACTTTCAATGTTGAGTCAGTTCACCTATTTCTCTCCACCTCAAGAAGCAAACACTTGTGTGAACTGTGCATTGATTCCTACATACTTGCTTATTGCACTTATTATATTACTCTATGTTGACAATATCCATGAGATATACATGTTACAAGTTGAAAGCAACCGCTGAAACTTAATCTTCTTTTGTGTTGCTTCAATGCCTTTACTTTGAATTATTGCTTTATGAGTTAACTCTTATGCAAGACTTATTGATGCTTGTCTTGAAGTGCTATTCATGAAAAGTCTTTGCTTTATGATTCACTTGTTTACTCATGTCATATACATTGTTTTGATCGCTGCATTCACTACATATGCTTTACAAATAGTATGATCAAGATTATGATGGCATGTCACTCCAGAAATTATCTGTGTTATCGTTTTACCTGCTCGGGACGAGCAGAACTAAGCTTGGGGATGCTGATACGTCTCCGACGTATCGATAATTTCTTATGTTCCATGCCACATTATTGATGTTATCTACATGTTTTATGCACACTTTATGTCATATTCGTGCATTTTCTGGAACTAACCTATTAACAAGATGCCGAAGTGCCAGTTGCTGTTTTCTGCTGTTTTTGGTTTCAGAAATCCTAGTAAGGAAATATTCTCGGAATTGGACGAAATCAACGCCCAGGGGCCTATTTTTCCACGAAGCTTCCAGAAGTCCGAAGACGAAATGAAGAGGGGCCACGAGGCAGCCAGAGCATAGGGCGGCGCGGCTCCTGCCCTGGCCGCGCGGCCCTATGGTCTGGGCCCCTCGCGCCGCCTCTTGACCTACCCTTCCGCCTACTTAAAGCCTCCGTGACGAAACCCCCAGCACCGAGAGCCACGATACGGAAAACCTTCCGCAGATGCCGCCAACGCCGATCCCATCTCGGGGGATCCAGGAGATCGCCTCCGGCACCCTGCCGGAGAGGGGAATCATCTCCCGGAGGACTCTACGCCGCCATGGTCGCCTCCGGTGTGATGAGTGAGTAGTCTACCCCTGGACTATGGGTCCATAGCAGTAGCTAGATGGTTGTCTTCTCCCCATTGTGCTATCATTGTCGGATCTTGTGAGCTGCCTAACATGATCAAGATCATCTATCTGTAATTCTATATGTTGCGTTTGTTGGGATCCGATGAATAGAGAATACTTGTTATGTTGATTATCAAAGTTATATCTACGTGTTGTTTATGATCTTGCATGCTTTCCGTTACTAGTAGATGCTCTGGCCAAGTAGATGCTTGTAACTCCAAGAGGGAGTACTTATGCTCGATAGTGGGTTCATGCCTGCATTGACACAGGACGGTGATGAAAGTTCTAAGGTTGTGTTGTGCTGTTGCCACTAGGGATAAAACATTGATGCTATGTCTAAGGATGTAGTTGTTGATTACATTACGCACCATACTTAATGCAATTGTCTGTTGCTTTGCAACTTAATTCTGGAGGGGGTTCGGATGATAACCTGAAGGTGGACTTTTTAGGCATAGATGCAGTTGGATGGCGGTCTATGTACTTTGTCGTAATGCCCAATTAAATCTCACTATAATCATCATGATATGTATGTGCATGGTCATGCTCTCTTTATTTGTCAATTGCCCAACTGTAATTTGTTCACCCAACATGCTGTTTGTCTTATGGGAGAGACACCTCTAGTGAACTGTGGACCCCGGTCCAATTCTCTTTACTGAAATACAATCTACTGCAATACTTGTTCTACTGTTTTCTGTAAACAATCATCTTCCACACAATACGGTTAATCCTTTGTTACATCAAGCCGGTGAGATTGACAACCTCACTGTTTCGTTGGGGCAAAGTACTTTGGTTGTGTTGTGCAGGTTCCACGTTGGCACCGGAATCCCTGGTGTTGCGCCGCACTACATCCCGCCGCCATCAACCTTCAACGTGCTTCTTGACTCCTACTGGTTCGATAAACCTTGGTTTCTTACTGAGGGAAACTTGCTGCTGTACGCATCACACCTTCCACTTGGGGTTCCCAACGAGCGTGTGCTTTACGCGTCATCAGTCACTCCAAAATGTAGCTATGGGGAGGGTTTTTGAAATTTCCATGTTTGAAACCCAAAACAACTTCTCTTCATGCTTGACTTCATAAGACAGAGTTTAGGGTTAGGGGTAGATACATGATTTGTCTGGTTTGAATACGTCTAGACCTTGTTTATCAACTTTAATGCTTACTATATGACATAAGAAGACTGTGTGCTTTGGTTTTTCATTTTTCTTATATAAATTGTTTTAAGTGCTAATTTGTGTAGGTTGCACCGGTTAATAGCCGACCGATTAAATCAGTTAATCGTCTGAATTCCGATTAATCGCTACTCCCAAGCCAGCCGAGCAGTTAACGATTACCGATTTCCTTAACATGTCTGGATGTATACTATCGTACATGGCATGCATTTGCCTAAGGCTAGTCATAGTGCTAGTATCATAACTAGTATCATGCAGATTAGTCCCACAAAAATGCTGATGTGGCAGCTAATTAAAGAGGAGAGAGAAGATTAGAGTAACATAGGTAGATACCATATCATAGCGCAAATAACGAGAAAAGTTAATGCTAAACAAATCTTGTACACAAATTTGCATTGAGATTCTAAAAAACAATAAATATAACATGACTATGATACTACTCCATGATAGTACCCACTATAGAGATAGTATCATGTAGTAGTATCATATGCATGATACTTACCACTATGGCTAGCCTAATGAGCAGCATTGTATTGCTATTCTAGCCAACCCGATCGATCTGTCAAGCTTCATGCACGAGATGCCATGTTTAAGTTACTCCCTCGCTCTGAACTTTAAACAGGACCAGGAGCATGAGGGCCACATTAACCCACGATCCTGAAAAACTGTTGGTCTATCCCGAGAAACGAGGAGGTTTAAGGAAACGAGGAGTCCAGCGCGTGCGGAAGGTGCTTTAATCGTGCGAGCATGCATGGGAAAAATGAGGAAACTAGCGATTACTTTCTCTCCTGCCAGTCTTATACCTTAATAAATGGGCAAACTGAGCACGTTGTAGCTAATCCTTTTATTAATTAAGCAGCTATATCAGTCAATAAGATTGCCTTATGTTTTTCCTCAGTTATAGCAAGCCCTTATTTGTAACCCGCAGAAGGAGCTCAGACGGGAGGATTCCCGTTTAGTTGACCATTCCGTGCTGACGTGTGGGGCTAGTAGAAAGGGACCGCGTGGGACAGGACGAGACCACGTTTGGTTGTACGTGAGCAGGAGCTAGGTTCTGTCTCTCTCGGCGCGAATTGGCATTTTTAAGAGCACCTTTTCCCCTCTCTCTCAAAAAAAAGAGCACCTTTTCCCCCTATGTCTCTTTGTCTTTTTCAACCAAATTAGTATCAAATCTAGAGAAGCTTGCATTTCTGTCTTTCTTCAATTATTTGTGCCTTTTGGCCCTCGTTGTTTGCCCAATATGGCAGCAAATCTAGTACTCCCTCTGGTCCATATGTATGTAGTTAAATCTAGAAGCAAATCTCCAGGGTAATGTACGCCAAATTCACAGTCATAGTAAATCTAGAAAACATAGTAGGGCCAACAAAATATAGTAGAATAGGGATCCCTCCCTAGATAATAAGCCGCATACACAGCAGCCAACATAGTAACAGGTTCGAGGTTCTTCACAACACCATCATACTAACAACATAACAACAAGGGATCCCTAGCTAACAACAAAATAGAAGCTGCTTTGCAGCAGCAGCACACGTCCAGGACTCCGCCTACCCCATCTGCCTCTGCCTCCACTTGTTGCTCCCCTTGGGAGCCTTGGGCTTGAGTGGAGGCATGCGCCCGGCGGAGATCTCCACCCGCTAGACGCTGCGGAGGTGCATGCCGAGCGCCTTGTGCTTGGCGCGGAAGGATTAGGGGTTCACCGACGCGCCGACCTTGGGGAAGATGTTGCCGATGTTCTTGGCATGTGTGAGGAGGCAGTTGAAGTCAGTGCCGCCGAGTCTCCTAGTGCAGAAGGGGCACCTGTAGACACCCTTGGCGACGTCGAGGTAGGAGACGTACTGGCCGACCTGCAGCCTCCGCAGCACCTGGCGAGTCTTGGTGTCATGGTCCTCGTCGTCGCTGCCGACGTCGCTGCCAGACACCTGATCCATATCAAACTGGAACTTGAGTGAAGGAGTTGCAACGATGTCTAACGTGCATGATAACAAAGTAAGGAAAAACAGAGCCAAACTCAGTTAGAGTGGAGACGATTATATGTCTACAGGGATGGTGTTAGCGAACCAAAGCTCATGCACAACAGATTTATACACAGCAATGGTTCGCTGAACCCACTCTGTAAAAATTTGTGCCCAACGATTCATCATAGGCAAAGAAACAGATTCCAGATCTGAATTTGAACAGATTCCAGATTATTTGCAAAATTAAACGGTTGATATCTTTTGATTCGTGCATAAAATAACTGATTGAGATCCCATGATTACTTGCATAAATTAACTGATTGAGATCTCATTATTACTTGCATAAATTAACCGAACGGCCGAACTCCAAATCTTCGACGAAATCAAGAAGGGGTCAAAGCAAAATGGAATAAAATCGGCGCAAATATTAACCCAATACTCATCCATCTACAGATCGGCACTAATAGTTACTAGGGAACCAGCAAAAATAGGGTTCAAAGAGGAATGGGGAACAAAAAAAGGGAGCAAACCATAGTTACCTCGTTCCATGGGTCGTGTAATATCCCAGGTAATGGGGTTACAGAAATAGAGGAAAACAGATGTGTGCATTGCATCCATGCATAGAAAATCTGGGGAATTTTCGCGCTTTAAAGTAAAACAGTCACAGTAACTGAAGTTTCACTTGACCTTGGTGGAATTGAAGTAGCTCATCAAGTCAAGCGCTATAAACCTCAATGTGACTTTGATAAAACCTTGTTTTGGGTAGAGATGATTTGATCTAAGGGGTTAGATCAAATAGAACTAATAATCAACACAACAACACTTTACCTAATGATCAATTGCTTGATCTTATAAAAGATTATAATATGGTAATCCTTGCCATAACATATGACCCTCCATTTAATTGGAAATCAAGTAACAATAATTGGAGAAGCTATTCTTCACTTATCTTCTCCATGTCTTAAACTAATCCATGATCCTACCATGAATCTCATGGTATTTATTTTACTTCATTCTTGGAAGCAAGACAAGGAGATAAACTCTAGAAATATATAATCCTCTCTACTACATATTAATATACATCAAACCTAGAGAAGTGAGAGTTCTATGTTACTTATTAGAGGATCAATGATAAACCTTGAACTAAACCTTGAATATACATCCATGTATTCAAATCATCATCTCAGAGAAACCCTAGGATATTATTGAAGACATTTCCTAGAGAGAGAACCCATTTATGTTAACCATAGATATTGGTGACCACATCATTATCTTTGGAGAATAACCTTAGGTTAGCATTGAAGTCCTTTCCAAATGAGAGAGTCCATTCATATCAATCCTAGCTTTACCTAATTAAGAATAAAGGACAACCTGTGAACTAAAAGTATTAGGAGATTAACCATTACATCTTGGAGTGGTGAGACAACCTAGTATCACATGGAATAATAACATATCCATGAATTGATAAAGTAAGGAGGAGATTAATTCAACCAAGATAGCCAAGTGGAGTTTAGACTAGATACCTATTGAGATATGGTGAGTACACCATAAACTCTAGGATAAACCATTCCTTTATAAGAAAGCCCCAAGCTATGGGTTACACTTAAGTAGTTAAGGAAACAATTGAATATGAGGGAGATAACTATCCATACACTTGATGATTATAGCATCATTGATTAAGTAGAACCTTAACATAATATCTCAGACATTCTCCTGGGATATAAACTTTAGAGGCAACCATAGTAGTCCCATTCAAGAAGGTAAATTAGAAGTACTATACCCTAGTTGATCAAGACAATGCTTGATCATGGAAGTGAAACCCATTCCATTAGAAATACTTTAGGAAGCTAAACCTTGATCATTATAAATTGAGTAGGGATCATAAACCTTAGAATTTGAGGTAGGAAATATTAAAGAACAAGATGATCATGTCTAATACATGATCATACTTTAGAGAAATGTGAGGCTAAGATAAACCCTAATATTATGGGAAGATATCAACCCTTCCATAAAATAACAAGGGAACCACTAGCAAACCTAAAACCATTTCCAATATATTAAGTTAAGAAACAACTGAATAGCAACAAACCTTGTATGGTTCAGCCCCTATAACAATCCAAATGATCTTGGATTGAATCATCCTATTAGTGGTGAGGAAGAGCAACCCTAGATAATTCAACAAGAGGTCCACCTACATTTTAAACCAATGCCCTATCCCAACTTTAACTTAGGTATCACATGGGGATCACAAGTATAATCCTAGAACCATGCCTAAGCTTGTATATGAGTAAGGGGATTATTTAATCAACCCTGAAATGAATCAAAATAACAAATAAACCTATCTTCCAAGCCATGCCCATGTGGGTGCCACTAACTAGTGTTCCCAAATAAATAGTAGTCTCATGAGAGGAATAAGATCCACCTTAACCATATTAAAATCAGGGTTTAGAAGATGACAATAATAATTCAAAATAACCTTAAACAATTCTCCAAATCCTTATCAATCATGAGCACATGAAATAATGTCATAAGAATATATTCTCCAATGAGAAACTAAGCAATGAGATCACCATACCTTAATCAATGCTTGAAAGATAAAATAAGGTAAATATATCATCTATTATTATTCAAAAGTATTATAAAAACATGTGGAATCTCAAAATAAAATAGAATGGAAACTATATATGTTGGCATACCCATTCAAAAATAATATATATGAAAAACTTATCACTACATTAGAAATTAAAAAGGAGCATGTCTCAAGTTGTAATTAGTCTTTTGGAGAAAATTGATATACCAAATTAATTACAAATACCTACAAACAGAAATTGAATTCCAAATATGAATTCAATCAATGCAATTAAAAACAGAAATTAAATAAATAGAAAAAGAAGAGGAGAAGGCTTACCAGATTACCTGGCCGTGTAGCCCACCAGCACAGCCCAGAGGAGTCCAACAGCAGCCCATCCACGCCAACCCAACCCAGCCCAGAATAACGATTCATGGAGGGGGTCGTCTTCGTTCTCCTTCTCCGCATGAACGCTACCGAGACGGCGTGTGGGAATTCGCCGGCCACGTCCTCATCGCCGATAAGGATGCGTCGGATGCGAGCGTAGTCCCCAGAGCCCTAGAGAATTGCCGTGGAGTCCGCAGCCAGTAGGATCATCAAGATTCGGGCGTTGAGAAACCCTAGCTGCACCGCCACCGTATCCTGGCCGCTCGTCGCCGACGCTCGTCGTCGTTCCAGGCCACCCCGTGGTCTATAAAGCCACCAGGAGGACCGCCGTGCTGTCCTTGTTCGTCTCCTCCCTTCCAATTCCTCTCATTCACTCCCTATCCCTGGCAATAGTCTGCCAGTTACCGCCGGCGTCGGAGAAGAAGCGGACGACTAGAGTCGCCCCAACATCCGTGCAGAGGTCGAGGAGGTGCGCCTCGACGTGTACAGCGTCTGGTAGAAGCCTAGCATCAAGGGGAGATCGGAGCTGGGCCAATCTCACCGTTCCCTTTCTCCGGTCATCCTCGGTATTCTCGAAATCGAGCTCGCCACCATCGCCAATCCTCCTCATCGACCATCCTATCATCATCAGGGTGAGTAGACGCACTCAGAGACTCCTTAATTATGCATTTTCATCAACCGTAGCCCATGATTTGAGATCCCGCCGGAGTTGCTCCGCCGTGGGCTTGTTCTCCGGCGACGCTCCGGTGGCTATTTGGGAAAACCGTTACCACCATGGTACTCGGTGTGTCGCGGGGGTTCGTTTGAGCCCAGCCACGCGTCCTGGAGTGCCATAAATCGGCTGCGCCGTCAACCGCTGTGTCGCCGGCGTTGAGCCGCCGATATGAATGACGTGGCCGTGGGCCTGTTAACCTTTTGACTTGGTCTTCGTCCGCGTGGCAGCCGACGTGGACTTTGGACCCACCTGTCTGCGAGTAAGGGTAGAATCGAACCGGTACGGTTAGCATTTATAGTTATTTCCAATTTTCCTGAAATTAGCAGAAACTTTAGAAAATCATATCTAATTCATATTAACTCAGAAAAATATATATGAGATATCAAAATGCTCCTAAAAATAAACTCTATCAAATAAAAATATAATATGAAATTTTTATTTTAATAAGAATTTAACTATTTAATACTTAATAATTAAGCCTTATTTATTAATTCTAAATGCAAATAAAATTCAATAATTAAGAAAACTTCCCCAAATTAAATAAAAACCAGTAAATAAATAAAGAAAACATTAAAACTATATTTTCTTTATTTATTTATTTGTTAAATCTTTATTAGTGGAAATGTAAAACCTGAATAATAATTACCTTAATTATTAATCCATTAAAAATAATAAATGTCAAATCCAAAACTAATTTTATTTCAACATTATTAATAACTTCAACTTGATAATGAAGTTATTAATCATAGACCTATAGGGTAATTAGGAAACCCTAGTTCCATTATAAAATAAAGTGATAACCTCATCATTTCATGTGATCCCTAAAACCCTAATGCCATTTAGAACCTAGTTCCATTATTACATGTGAACCCTAATTTGCCTCCAACCTAAACTCTAGGTTGGAACTTATGATCATAATAATTACTTTGTATTCAGGGATACATAGTAGCAACTAAATACTTGCCTTACCACATAAAATGTAGAAGACCTAACACTAATACATAGATATCCCATGTGTTCATCAGACCTAAATAATCAAGTAGGGTTAATCAAGTGAAAACCCTAGATCCTATTACCAAAGCAATCATCATTACTTATCCCTATTTAGCATCACACCATTGTGATGAACCCTAATAGCAACCATACCTACTAATTTGTATTACAGAACCCTATTCCACTAAACCCTACTAGTGTTGGATACTTATCCACCATCCTACTTAGGAGCCAATTATTCCTTACTTAATAGAACCAATAGTACAACCCAAACCACCTCAACCCTAATTGCTATACTTCTTATTATTTAAGAAGTATGTTCTTCAAAAGTCATTCTTTTGAAGTAGATAAAGAATCTCATCAACCCTGCTTATAAGGACCCATAAACCCTAGCTAGCTATCACTAGCAAGATAAACCAACCTTGACAACAACCATGTATAATGAATTGCTTAGGATACCTAGGCTTATCTTAACCTTACAAGCCCTAGGTGTTGATGAATCCAACTTTGTTGGGATCTATCTAATACTTACTCCAGAAACTACTTGAAACCAGAATAAATTATAACAAACCAGAAACCCAATTGTCATACTTGTTCTTTATTAAAGAACATGTTCTTCAAAAGTTATTCTTTTGAAGAATATAACAAGTAACCATTAACCATGCCATATAGTACTAAAAATGACAACTGTTCTTTACATGTTAACATTAGGCCAATTATCATTCTTTGTGTGCTTAATTGATTACTGTGCTTTATTATCTACCTGTTCATGATATCAAGTAATCACACCTGAATAAGAACCTTGTTTGTGAATCACTCTAAAAGTGCAACACACCCTGAATCAATTATTACCACTCATTCATCCTAAATCATCGGGGTTAGGCCACGCTTAGAGCGATTGCATCTCATTCTTATGCATTATTGCATCCTTGCCAATCTTTTAAACATCGTCCATACCGGACGATGATGCTATTTCAAAATTTGGAGTTATTACGCGTCGAAGACCTTGTCTGCATAATCTTGCAGTCAAGAAAGGCAAGTTCATCGCTTGCTCATGTCATTTGAGTATTTTTACCAAATTACTTGCAAAGTACTATATTTATCACTATTGCATGAAAAACAAAAACACTATTTTCATAACTATGAATATGACTATGTGGTGGGCAATGGAACCATGGATTGTGTTGATATGGTGGAGGTTCCATTGCACGGGTTTATATCCATCTAGGATTAAGCAACAAATGTCGCCAGTGATTCTTGTGCCGTAATACCCGTGTTAACCATAAGATCCGGAGTGGGACGGAGTAGTCAAAAGTGTTTCCACCTCTCGTTCATCAACGGATGCGCTTTACCGTAGACACTTGTATCTGTCAGGGCAAGCGGTAGGCTGGGGAAGCCTTAAGTCCCCACGGCATAGTCCGTAGACACTTGTCGCTCGAAGTGCAAGCGGTAGGCTGGGGAAGCCTTAAGTCCCCACGGTATTGCGGTCTATGATGGGTTGCAGCTACCGGCGAAGGAGTTTGGTTCGATCCCAAACTGTCGTCGTGGTCGGGGTCCACCCGTGAGTGGGAATAATGGGACCGGCGAGGACCCAGGGTCGGGGCATGCAACAAAGGGTGGGTGTTCGAGGTAGCGGAGGAACATGATTGGCTAGACCTTATACCGGGCCTCACACGAAAGGAAGTGTGGACGGGAACAATTTCCCGGTTGGCACCAAGGTTAAGATCTCTTATGGGTAAAGCAACACACCTCTGCAGAGTGTAAAGAACCGTGACCTGTCACTCCCTGTTCCGGGATATGGAACTGCGAACGCGGCCGGAAAGGAGCTCCATAAAGTTCTAGTAAACCGGTGAAGGCTGACGGACATAGTTCTTCTGAATAAAAGCAACCTTTTGAAGAAATGGTTATGAAAACTTGCATTGGTATTAGACTTTCTGGTCTAATATCGTAGCTAGTGCATTAAACACCTCTTTCCTATAATGAACTTGTTGAGTACGCTCGTACTCATCCCACTCTTAAATCCCCTGCTTAGATATGGAGGCATCGAAGGAGGATCTACAGTGCAACTCGAAGACCGAGGAGTCAATAACTACTTCAAGAGACAGGACCCTGTCAGAGGAGTCAGTTACACATCCAACAAGGAGAAAACCTAGCTTAGCAATAGAAAGGAACTAGTTTCCTAAACCTAGCTCCTATTTAGCTAGAATCTATTCACAACCTCTAGAGTTAGTTAAATACTCTACAAATAGAGTTCGTGATAAGACTAGACTACGAGTCGTTCTTCTGGAGTTTATTTGCAGTTTTACCTCATTGTAAAGTAGGAGGCTGTGATGATCTTATGTAACAGAGTCATTGTTGTAATTCTATAGACATGCCTTGGACCCGCATATGTTTCTGTTGTACCACTCTGAGCGATATAATACTAGTGGAACGGTGTTTCATTGGTGTTATATCAGACTTGCATACTACACCATGCAGTGGTATGCCGGGTCACCACAGTTGGTATCAGAGCAAATGCTTTGACCTTAGGATTAAAACCCTTTAAAGGAGACCTATAGGATTGGTAGTGTCTATAGGAAGTTGTCTTAGTTGAACCAAATCTTCTTATGACTTGAGATGGATATTCACTTGGGAATAATCCTGACACACTTGAGTCAACATTTCCTACTTATCCTTCCTAAGTGAAGTTAGTTAGCTAATCCCAAACATGTAGTACACAATTAAGTCCTTAAAAAAATAGATGAGTAGACCCCAGTTGGTATACAATACATGGTAGTCCAAAGAGAGGATACAACCATAAGGAAGCTATCCTATTGGAAGATGTGTACCAACACAAGTCATGAATTAAGTAAGAATTATTCAGACATGTAATAGGAGTAAATCAAGTGATGAAGATAATTAAGATATCCTAATAGAAAATGTAGACCCAGACAAGTAATAGGGTAAGTAAAATTTATCTAAACTTGTGAAACAACTGATAGTAAAGGATGAATATAAGTTATACGAGGTAGTATAGACCATGATGAGTCAATCATGGGGAATAAGGAAGAGTGATAGGAATAATATATGTCTATTTACAAGGTAGAGTTGTTAATCATATATGATTCACCTGAGAATCGTTATGTGATGTACTAGAATATCATAAACATTTAGGAGGAGAACAATAAGAAGTCAGGTCTTCAACAACAAAGCAAGATTTGTGTTCCAAAACCATGGGAACTGCGTCAGGTACATCAGAACCCTAGTTATATGGTAAGAACATATGGAAGTATATGAGCTATATTTCCATAGTTATGTGTTTAGAATAGCAATGTTAGAACCTAAACATATCATGTGAGATAAAGTAGTCCTCAATAAAATGAAGGTTAAGTAGTACTTCCAAACAAAACTAGGTTAACCTTAACCATCCCAAACCACTTTGTGTCAAGTTTATCTCATTGCAATTGTGCAATTAAGGTAAATGTTGAGACAAATAGTAGAATCCCATATATCCGTGCTAAATATCACGATATAATCCTATATTATGTGGTGTTATATACTACACATCTCAGCCGGATGTTTAGAGATGTCTTACTCAACTATTTTATTCAGGCTTATGATGGTGTGTATTATATGCACAAAGCTGAATCTTCTTGGATTTTATTGGAATTTCATTGTTTGACTAGATCCATACATGAAGTTTGACTTTGATATGCAAATGCATGTTGCAATATCAAGTCCTTACTTGGTGCTATAGATCTAGAGGGTAATGGTAAACGTGTGAGGAAGTGATGAATTCTAAAGATTCCAAAGATAAGATGAAGGTTCATCAGAAGAAATGAGTAAAGTTGTGGGAAGCAACCACAATACTCTGAAGGAAGTACAATCAGAAACTCATGCTTACCTCAACAGAGGAGTACTTTAGTACATAGGAAGCATGAAGGTGAGAAATATGATGACTGTGGAGTAGTAGAAGTAGAACCATAGTCATTATGGAAGAGGGAATGCATGGGAAATCACTTAGGAGACTATATTCATAGTGTCAGCTAGTGGGATTCATGCAAAATAAACCCTAAAGGAAGGAAGATAATATATGAAACTATAGCAGATATAAGAAGACCATAGTTGATATCAGAAGACCACAATTGGTATAGTTTAAATACTGCGAGATAAAGTAGAAGATATCTCGTCTAGTTGATCAGAACCTATACTAGAATCCATTTTTAGATATCAAATAGCCACAGTTGGTATAATAACCACAGCTGGTATCAGTTGGTATTACAAATAGTCCACGATTTAATTTATTTGTAACAAAAGTTTGTGAACAAATAAAAATCTTGTCAGCCTAATAGCTAGATCTGTAATCATTTAGACGAAGGATTCACATTGGATGTCCACAATTGAGTGGATACACCACAAACAGTCTTCGCGAGACCTTAGAATAAGTACAAACCATAAGCTAGACCAAGACTAATATTCTAAATCATAAGATCAATAGTTGGAAGAAAAGGAGTCGAAGGACATAAGTAAACTCTAAGGGGTAGAGTAAAGATTGAGTTGGATGTACAATAACTCAATACTTTGAGAAAGATAGATGAAGAAGGTCTGAACTGAGAGGAAGTTCGATCTTATTTTCATAAGATTGTTGGACATTACTTTCAGAAGTATGTCAGACCAGAAGCCGAGGTTTATACCTCGAGGAAGTAAGAAGTGGAAGATAAATTGAGAAAGTAAGTACAATTTACTCAGAAGTACAGAAGCTCAAGTAAGCTAAGTATAATGAAGTTGGATAAAGGAAATATCGGAGACCAAATACAGCTTGAGAAGGCCAAAGACCGAAGGATATTGATTATACCAAACCTAAAGACTAATAGAATGATTCCTTTCATGGAACCTAAATAACCCAAAATAGTTAGAGGTATCAACTATAAACCATGATTGGATGGACTAAATGAGTCTAATCCATTCTTAGGGAAATAAACCATCAAGACCAATTCCATAGTTAGTACCTTATTAAGCACCATTACTGCACTTTTGGTAGTAAGGGAAAACAAAGACCTATTTTTTCAAATAGGAGATTGTTATCCAATTAGTTCTCAATTAAGACTGTCAGGACCAGAAGAAGTCCTAATCATTGAATATTCAATGAGAAAGGAAACAAGATTATAATAGTTGGAAGAAATCAATGAATCAAAGTAAGAGCCATGGTTCAGAGATAGGTATTATTAGATTCCCGGAAGAAAATCATAGAACTGGAGTTAGAAACTAATGTTCAGAGACAAACCCTAATGGATTCCAGGAAGAGTCTGGACAAGGGATATATTCAATTATATCCAGTGAGATCACCAAGGAGTTTGAGAAAAGATGTAGTGTGCACAAGTCAGATCCACACTCCGAAACGTGAGAGATATCAAACTTCGAGGACGAAGTTTAGTTTAAGGGGTAGAGACTTGTAATATCCCAGGTAATGGGGTTACAGAAATAGAGGAAAACAGATGTGTGCATTGCATCCATGCATAGAAAATCTGGGGAATTTTTGCGCTTTAAAGTAAAACAGTCACAGTAACTGAAGTTTCACTTGACCTTGGTGGAATTGAAGTAGCTCATCAAGTCAAGCGCTATAAACCTCAATGTGACTTTGATAAAACCTTGTTTTGGGTAGAGATGATTTGATCTAAGGGGTTAGATCAAATAGAACTAATAATCAACACAACAACACTTTACCTAATGATCAATTGCTTGATCTTATAAAAGATTATAATATGGTAATCCTTGCCATAACATATGACCCTCCATTTAATTGGAAATCAAGTAACAATAATTGGAGAAGCTATTCTTCACTTATCTTCTCCATGTCTTTAATCCATGATCCTACCATGAATCTCATGGTATTTATTTTACTTCATTCTTGGAAGCAAGACAAGGAGATAAACTCTAGAAATATATAATCCTCTCTACTACATATTAATATACATCAAACCTAGAGAAGTGAGAGTTCTATGTTACTTATTAGAGGATCAATGATAAACCTTGAACTAAACCTTGAATATACATCCATGTATTCAAATCATCATCTCAGAGAAACCCTAGGATATTATTGAAGACATTTCCTAGAGAGAGAACCCATTTATGTTAACCATAGATATTGGTGACCACATCATTATCTTTGGAGAATAACCTTAGGTTAGCATTGAAGTCCTTTCCAAATGAGAGAGTCCATTCATATCAATCCTAGCTTTACCTAATTAAGAATAAAGGACAACCTGTGAACTAAAAGTATTAGGAGATTAACCATTACATCTTGGAGTGGTGAGACAACCTAGTATCACATGGAATAATAACATATCCATGAATTGATAAAGTAAGGAGGAGATTAATTCAACCAAGATAGCCAAGTGGAGTTTAGACTAGATACCTATTGAGATATGGTGAGTACACCATAAACTCTAGGATAAACCATTCCTTTATAAGAAAGCCCCAAGCTATGGGTTACACTTAAGTAGTTAAGGAAACAATTGAATATGAGGGAGATAACTATCCATACACTTGATGATTATAGCATCATTGATTAAGTAGAACCTTAACATAATATCTCAGACATTCTCCTGGGATATAAACTTTAGAGGCAACCATAGTAGTCCCATTCAAGAAGGTAAATTAGAAGTACTATACCCTAGTTGATCAAGACAATGCTTGATCATGGAAGTGAAACCCATTCCATTAGAAATACTTTAGGAAGCTAAACCTTGATCATTATAAATTGAGTAGGGATCATAAACCTTAGAATTTGAGGTAGGAAATATTAAAGAACAAGATGATCATGTCTAATACATGATCATACTTTAGAGAAATGTGAGGCTAAGATAAACCCTAATATTATGGGAAGATATCAACCCTTCCATAAAATAACAAGGGAACCACTAGCAAACCTAAAACCATTTCCAATATATTAAGTTAAGAAACAACTGAATAGCAACAAACCTTGTATGGTTCAGCCCCTATAACAATCCAAATGATCTTGGATTGAATCATCCTATTAGTGGTGAGGAAGAGCAACCCTAGATAATTCAACAAGAGGTCCACCTACATTTTAAACCAATGCCCTATCCCAACTTTAACTTAGGTATCACATGGGGATCACAAGTATAATCCTAGAACCATGCCTAAGCTTGTATATGAGTAAGGGGATTATTTAATCAACCCTGAAATGAATCAAAATAACAAATAAACCTATCTTCCAAGCCATGCCCATGTGGGTGCCACTAACTAGTGTTCCCAAATAAATAGTAGTCTCATGAGAGGAATAAGATCCACCTTAACCATATTAAAATCAGGGTTTAGAAGATGACAATAATAATTCAAAATAACCTTAAACAATTCTCCAAATCCTTATCAATCATGAGCACATGAAATAATGTCATAAGAATATATTCTCCAATGAGAAACTAAGCAATGAGATCACCATACCTTAATCAATGCTTGAAAGATAAAATAAGGTAAATATATCATCTATTATTATTCAAAAGTATTATAAAAACATGTGGAATCTCAAAATAAAATAGAATGGAAACTATATATGTTGGCATACCCATTCAAAAATAATATATATGAAAAACTTATCACTACATTAGAAATTAAAAAGGAGCATGTCTCAAGTTGTAATTAGTCTTTTGGAGAAAATTGATATACCAAATTAATTACAAATACCTACAAACAGAAATTGAATTCCAAATATGAATTCAATCAATGCAATTAAAAACAGAAATTAAATAAATAGAAAAAGAAGAGGAGAAGGCTTACCAGATTACCTGGCCGTGTAGCCCACCAGTACAGCCCAGAGGAGTCCAACAGCAGCCCATCCACGCCAACCCAACCCAGCCTAGAATAACGATTCATGGAGGGGGTCGTCTTCGTTCTCCTTCTCCGCATGAACGCCACCGAGACGGCGTGTGGGAATTCGCCGGCCACGTCCTCATCGCCGATAAGGATGCGTCGGATGCGAGCGTAGTCCCCAGAGCCCTAGAGAATTGCCGTGGAGTCCGCAGCCAGTAGGATCATCAAGATTCGGGCGTTGAGAAACCCTAGCTGCACCGCCACCGTATCCTGGCCGCTCGTCGCCGACGCTCGTCGTCGTTCCAGGCCACCCCGTGGTCTATAAAGCCACCAGGAGGACCGCCGTGCTGTCCTTGTTCGTCTCCTCCCTTCCAATTCCTCTCATTCACTCCCTATCCCTGGCAATAGTCTGCCAGTTACCGCCGGCGTCGGAGAAGAAGCGGACGACTAGAGTCGCCCCAACATCCGTGCAGAGGTCGAGGAGGTGCGCCTCGACGTGTACAGCGTCTGGTAGAAGCCTAGCATCAAGGGGAGATCGGAGCTGGGCCAATCTCACCGTTCCCTTTCTCCGGTCATCCTCGGTATTCTCGAAATCGAGCTCGCCACCATCGCCAATCCTCCTCATCGACCATCCTATCATCATCAGGGTGAGTAGACGCACTCAGAGACTCCTTAATTATGCATTTTCATCAACCGTAGCCCATGATTTGAGATCCCGCCGGAGTTGCTCCGCCGCGGGCTTGTTCTCCGGCGACGCTCCGGTGGCTATTTGGGAAAACCGTTACCACCATGGTACTCGGTGTGTCGCGGGGGTTCGTTTGAGCCCAGCCGCGCGTCCTGGAGTGCCATAAATCGGCTGCGCCGTCAACCGCTGTGTCGCCGGCGTTGAGCCGCCGATATGAATGACGTGGCCGTGGGCCTGTTAACCTTTTGACTTGGTCTTCGTCCGCGTGGCAGCCGACGTGGACTTTGGACCCACCTGTCTGCGAGTAAGGGTAGAATCGAACCGGTACGGTTAGCATTTATAGTTATTTCCAATTTTCCTGAAATTAGCAGAAACTTTAGAAAATCATATCTAATTCATATTAACTCAGAAAAATATATATGAGATATCAAAATGCTCCTAAAAATAAACTCTATCAAATAAAAATATAATATGAAATTTTTATTTTAATAAGAATTTAACTATTTAATACTTAATAATTAAGCCTTATTTATTAATTCTAAATGCAAATAAAATTCAATAATTAAGAAAACTTCCCCAAATTAAATAAAAACCAGTAAATAAATAAAGAAAACATTAAAACTATATTTTCTTTATTTATTTATTTGTTAAATCTTTATTAGTGGAAATGTAAAACCTGAATAATAATTACCTTAATTATTAATCCATTAAAAATAATAAATGTCAAATCCAAAACTAATTTTATTTCAACATTATTAATAACTTCAACTTGATAATGAAGTTATTAATCATAGACCTATAGGGTAATTAGGAAACCCTAGTTCCATTATAAAATAAAGTGATAACCTCATCATTTCATGTGATCCCTAAAACCCTAATGCCATTTAGAACCTAGTTCCATTATTACATGTGAACCCTAATTTGCCTCCAACCTAAACTCTAGGTTGGAACTTATGATCATAATAATTACTTTGTATTCAGGGATACATAGTAGCAACTAAATACTTGCCTTACCACATAAAATGTAGAAGACCTAACACTAATACATAGATATCCCATGTGTTCATCAGACCTAAATAATCAAGTAGGGTTAATCAAGTGAAAACCCTAGATCCTATTACCAAAGCAATCATCATTACTTATCCCTATTTAGCATCACACCATTGTGATGAACCCTAATAGCAACCATACCTACTAATTTGTATTACAGAACCCTATTCCACTAAACCCTACTAGTGTTGGATACTTATCCACCATCCTACTTAGGAGCCAATTATTCCTTACTTAATAGAACCAATAGTACAACCCAAACCACCTCAACCCTAATTGCTATACTTCTTATTATTTAAGAAGTATGTTCTTCAAAAGTCATTCTTTTGAAGTAGATAAAGAATCTCATCAACCCTGCTTATAAGGACCCATAAACCCTAGCTAGCTATCACTAGCAAGATAAACCAACCTTGACAACAACCATGTATAATGAATTGCTTAGGATACCTAGGCTTATCTTAACCTTACAAGCCCTAGGTGTTGATGAATCCAACTTTGTTGGGATCTATCTAATACTTACTCCAGAAACTACTTGAAACCAGAATAAATTATAACAAACCAGAAACCCAATTGTCATACTTGTTCTTTATTAAAGAACATGTTCTTCAAAAGTTATTCTTTTGAAGAATATAACAAGTAACCATTAACCATGCCATATAGTACTAAAAATGACAACTGTTCTTTACATGTTAACATTAGGCCAATTATCATTCTTTGTGTGCTTAATTGATTACTGTGCTTTATTATCTACCTGTTCATGATATCAAGTAATCACACCTGAATAAGAACCTTGTTTGTGAATCACTCTAAAAGTGCAACACACCCTGAATCAATTATTACCACTCATTCATCCTAAATCATCGGGGTTAGGCCACGCTTAGAGCGATTGCATCTCATTCTTATGCATTATTGCATCCTTGCCAATCTTTTAAACATCGTCCTTACCGGACGATGATGCTATTTCAGAATTTGGAGTTATTACGCATCGAAGACCTTGTCTGCATAATCTTGCAGTCAAGAAAGGCAAGTTCATCGCTTGCTCATGTCATTTGAGTATTTTTACCAAATTACTTGCAAAGTACTATATTTATCACTATTGCATGAAAAACAAAAACACTATTTTCATAACTATGAATATGACTATGTGGTGGGCAATGGAACCATGGATTGTGTTGATATGGTGGAGGTTCCATTGCACGGGTTTATATCCATCTAGGATTAAGCAACAAATGTCGCCAGTGATTCTTGTGCCGTAATACCCGTGTTAACCATAAGATCCGGAGTGGGACGGAGTAGTCAAAAGTGTTTCCACCTCTCGTTCATCAACGGATGCGCTTTACCGTAGACACTTGTATCTGTCAGGGCAAGCGGTAGGCTGGGGAAGCCTTAAGTCCCCACGGCATAGTCCGTAGACACTTGTCGCTCGAAGTGCAAGCGGTAGGCTGGGGAAGCCTTAAGTCCCCACGGTATTGCGGTCTATGATGGGTTGCAGCTACCGGCGAAGGAGTTTGGTTCGATCCCAAACTGTCGTCGTGGTCGGGCTCCACCCGTGAGTGGGAATAATGGGACCGGCGAGGACCCAGGGTCGGGGCATGCAACAAAGGGTGGGTGTTCGAGGTAGCGGAGGAACATGATTGGCTAGACCTTATACCGGGCCTCACACCAAAGGAAGTGTGGACGGGAACAATTGCCCGGTTGGCACCAAGGTTAAGATCTCTTATGGGTAAAGCAACACACCTCTGCAGAGTGTAAAGAACCGTGACCTGTCACTCCCTGTTCCGGGATATGGAACTGCGAACGCGGCCGGAAAGGAGCTCCATGAAGTTCTAGTAAACCGGTGAAGGCTGACGGACATAGTTCTTCTGAATAAAAGCAACCTTTTGAAGAAATGGTTATGAAAACTTGCATTGGTATTAGACTTTCTGGTCTAATATCGTAGCTAGTGCATTAAACACCTCTTTCCTATAATGAACTTGTTGAGTACGCTCGTACTCATCCCACTCTTAAATCCCCTGCTTAGATATGGAGGCATCGAAGGAGGATCTACAGTGCAACTCGAAGACCGAGGAGTCAATAACTACTTCAAGAGACAGGACCCTGTCAGAGGAGTCAGTTACACATCCAACAAGGAGAAAACCTAGCTTAGCAATAGAAAGGAACTAGTTTCCTAAACCTAGCTCCTATTTAGCTAGAATCTATTCACAACCTCTAGAGTTAGTTAAATACTCTACAAATAGAGTTCGTGATAAGACTAGACTACGAGTCGTTCTTCTGGAGTTTATTTGCAGTTTTACCTCATTGTAAAGTAGGAGGCTGTGATGATCTTATGTAACAGAGTCATTGTTGTAATTCTATAGACATGCCTTGGACCCGCATATGTTTCTGTTGTACCACTCTGAGCGATATAATACTAGTGGAACGGTGTTTCATTGGTGTTATATCAGACTTGCATACTACACCATGCAGTGGTATGCCGGGTCACCACAGTCGTCCATGCAGGTGTCGTAGGGGTTCGGAGGCGGGATGTACGGCACCTCCTCATAGGGGTCCCATCCCGGCGGGATCCGACCGCCACCGGCGGCGGCGACGGCCGTTGAGGGGACGACATCGAAGAGGGAGGCATCGCGCTTGGAGCCGACGGCGTCATGGACGATGGGATTCGCATTCTCCTTGCACATCATCTCGCCGGCAGAGAGGGAGAGGGTTTTTCTCTTTGGAGAAGATGATGATGGGACGTGAGAGGAGGCGTTGCATGAGCTAGTGAGAGAGACAGAGAGAGTGCGAGGAGGCGTCTATAAAGGCGAGGGGTGGTTAATGCAACCCGCGTCCTACGCGTCCACCATTGATCGTCTGCACGTCTTGGGCTTCTGCAACGCGACACGAGTCCACGATTGCACGTCTTCGACTTCTGCACCGCGACCCGCGTCTACGCGTCAACAATTGCACGTCTTCCACTTCTGCACCGTAACACGCGTACTCGAGTCTAACCCTGGAAATTTAGCATTTTTTGTGTGCTCAGTTTTCCCCTTGAGTACTAATACTGGCTAGTGCAATATACTCCGTACTCAGTTTCACCTCAAGTGGATGGTCAACAGATAGTCAACAAATGGGATTAACTAGTTAAATGAGTCAACAAATGGGATTATCAAGCTTACTTATTCGTTTTCACGTGTTAAACTTGTCTAAATCTTGGTCAAACCTAGGATTTGATCAAGATTCAAATGGGCAGAAAATTCAAAAAAACAAAAAAACAAAAAAAATGAAAAACCAAAGCACATAGTCTTGTTATGTCATATAGTAAGCATTACAGTTGATAAACAAGGTCTAGACATATTCAAACCATACAAATAATGTATCTACCCTCTAACCCCTAAACTATGTCTTATGAAGTCAAGCATGAAGAGAAGTGGTTTTGAGTTTCAAACATGGAAATTTCAAAAACCTCCCAAAAACTTCATTTTAGAGTGACAAAGAAGGATACATGCTCCCCTTTTCATTTTCATGTCTTAAACTTGTACGCTTAAATCTTGGTCAATCCTAGGATTTGACCAAGATTCAAATGGGCATCAAAATTTAAAAAAATCGGAAAAATGAAAAACCAAGGCACATAATTTTCTTATGTCATATAGTAAGGATTCAAGTTGATAAACAAGGTCTATAAATATTCAAACTAGACAAATCATGTATCTATACCCCTAACCCCTAAACTCTGTCTTATGAAGTCAAGCATGAAGAGAAGTGGTTTTGGGTTTCAAACATGGAAATATAAAAAAAGCTTCATTTTAGAGTGACTAAGAAGGATCCATGCTTACCTTTGCATTTTCATATTTTAAACTTGTTTAAATCATTGTCAAACCTAGGATTTGTCCAAGATACAAATGGGCACAAATTTTAAAAAAAATCAGAAAAATGAAAAACAAAAGCACATAGTCTTCTTGTGTCATATCGTAAGCATTCAAGTTGATAAACAAGGTCTAGATATATCCAAACCAGACAAATCATGTATCTACCCCCTGTCGATCTTATGAAGTCTAGCATGAAGAGAAGTCGTTTTGGGTTTCAAACATGGAAATTTCAAGAACATCCCAAAAGCTTCATTTTAGAGTGACTAAGAAGGATCAAGGCTTACGTTTTCATTTTCATGTTTTAAACTTGTTTAAATCCTGGTCAAATCTAGGATTTGACCAAGATTCAAATGGGCATAAAATAAAATAAATAGAAAAATGAAAAACCAAAGCACATAGTCTTCATATGTCATATAGTAAACATTAACATTGATAAACAAGGTCTAGACATATTCAAACTAGATAAATCATGTATCTACCCCCTAACCCCTAAACTCTGTCTTATGAAGTCAAGCATGAAGAGAAGTCACTACAAGAAAAGTTGCCATGGCCGACGAAGTTGAAGTCGCGCCGTGGTTGCTGGTGTACCATGGCCGACGATTTTGGGTCTGTCCGTTGTGCATGTCAAAACGTTTTTTTTTCTCGTTTTTGAGGCCACCTAGCCCGACGAAACCGGCCAAAACGCTGCGTATGGTGGCCCGGGACGTGGTGCATCTCGAATTCTCGGGTTCACCGGCCGAGTCAACGCAAATCCGCACCGCCGAGGGATGTAGGGCCCAGATGGCAGCCTCTCTGGCATTGTTTTTTTTCTCGATCGCGCCATCTCGTTCAACGCTCTCCGATCGAGCCATTTACGATGCAGGATCATGGGTCCCGCATGTCATCCTCTATGAACCAAAATTATTTCTATTCTTGGATTTTTTTGACACCCTGATTTCTGGCTACTTCCTTTTTCTTTTGATCCCTTGCCGCCTTGGAAACGTTGACACCGATGCTGCTAATTGGGACCCGCATGTCATCCTCTATGAGCAATCAACTTTCTTTTCTTGGATTTTTTTTGGCACCTCAAATTTGGTCACTTGCCTTTTTATTTCGATCCCCTGCCGCCTCTCAAACGGTGATACCGCTGCTGCTAAATGGGACCCGCATGTCATCCGCTATGTACTATAAAACTTTCTTTTCTTGGATTTTTTTTGGCACCTCAAATTTGGTCACTTGCCTTTTTCTTTCGATCCCCTGCCGCCTCTCAAACGGTGATACCGCTGCTGCTAAATGGGACCCGCATGTCATCCTCTATGTACTATAAAAATTTCTTTTCTTGGATTTTTTTTGGCACCTCATATTTGGTCACTTACCTTTTTCTTTCGATCCCCTGCCACCTCTCAAACGGTGAGACCGCTGCTGCTAAATGGGACACGCATGTCATCCTCTATGTAATATAAAACTTTCTTTTCTAGGATTTTTTTTGGAACCTCATATTTGGTCACTTGCCTTTTTCTTTCGATCCCGTGCAGCCTCTCAAACGGTGAGACCGCTGCTGCTAAATGGGACCCGCATGTCATCCTCTATGTACTATAAAACTTTCTTTTCTAGGATTTTTTTTGGAACCTCATATTTGGTCACTTGCCTTTTTCTTTCGATCCCGTGCAGCCTCTCAAACGGTGATACCGCTGCTGCTAAATGGGACCCGCATGTCATCCTCTATGTACAATCAAGTTTCTTTTCTTGAATTATTTTTGGCTCCTGATATTTGGTTACTTGCATTTTTCTTTCGATCTCATGCCACGTTGAGGACCCTGCAGGCTCATGGGACCCGCATGTCATCCTCTATGTACTATAAAACTTCTTTTCTTGGATTATTTTTGGCTCCTGATATTTGGTCACTTGCCTTTTTCTTTCGATCCCGTGCAGCCTCTCAAACGGTGATACATTTGCTAAATGGGACCCGCATGTCATCCTCTATGTACACTCAAGTTTCTTTTCTTGAATTATTTTTGGCTCCTGATATTTGGTCACTTGCCTTTTTCTTTTGATCTCATGCCACGTTTGAAACGTTGAGGAACCTGCTGGCTCATGGGACCCGCATGTCATCCTCTATGTGCTATAAAAGTTTATTTTCTTGGGTTTTTTTTCACCCTCTGATTTTTGGCTATTTCCTTTTCCTTTTGATTCCCTGCCGCCTTGGAAACGTTGAGTAAGCTGCTGACTCATGGGACCCGCATGTCATCCTCTATGTACAATCAACTTTCTTTTTCTTTTGATCTCAAACCGCATTTGAAACGTTGAGACCGCTGCTGCTAATTGGGACCCGCATGTCATCCTCTATGTACAATAAAGTTTTTTTTCTTGGATTATCTTTGGCTCCTGATATTTTGTCACTTGCCTTTTTCTTTCGATCTCATGCCACCTTTGAAATGTTGAGTAAGCTGCTGGCTCATGGGTCCCGCATGTCATCCTCTACGAACAATAAAAGTTTCCTTTCTTGGAGTTATTTTTGACCCCTAATTTCTGGCTATTTGCCTTTTTCTTTTGATCTCCTGCCCCCTTTGAAACGATGAGGACGCTGTTGGCAGGTCGGTCCCACATGTCATCCTCTGTGAACAATAAAAGTTTCCTTTGATGTATTTATTTTGAACCCCTAATTAATTTCGGGATATTTCCTTTTTTTTCCTTTGATCCCCTGCCGCCTTGGAATCGTTGAGGATGCTGCTGCCTCATGGGTCCCGCGTGTCATCCTCTCAGAACGGTAAATGTTTTTTTCTTGGATTTTGTTTACCAAATGATTTTTGGCTAATTTTTCTTTCGATCTCCTGCCGCCTTTAAAACGTTGAGGACGCTGCTGGCTCACGGGTCCCACATGTCAGCCTCTATGAACAATAAACGCTGAGGATGCTGCTGCCTCATGGGTCCCGCATGTCATCCTCTTAGAACGAAAATGTTTCTTTTCTTGGATTTTGTACCAACATATTTTTGGTTTATTTTTTCTTTCCATCCCCTGCCGCCTTTAAAATGTTGACGACGCTGCTGGCTCATGGGTCCCCGATGTCAGCCTCCCCGTACAAGAAACATATGATATCTTGATTATTTTGCAGGCAATAAACAGTGTATTGCGCTCTGAGCTATTTCAAACGGAAAATTAAATCTTTATTTTTACATAAAAAAACTTGTATGTTGAATCTCCTTGTTTTTTTGTCTTTGCGAAGCATAGGACTTTCCTGTTTTTTTTTATAGAAAATTCGGAACTTTCCTGTTTTGGAGTGGGCTGAAATTGTACGAGTCAAAAGGCCAAGCAGGATAGTTCGAAGGTCCAGATGTCCAGATGCAGCCCAATTGAAATCTTTCTTCTTGGATTTTTTTCACCCCCTGATTTCTGGCTACTTCTTTTTTCTTTTGGTTCTGTGCCGCCTTGGAAACGTTGAGACCGCTGCTGCAAAATGGGACCCGCATATCATCCTCTACGTACAATAAAATTTCTTTTCTTGGATTTTTTTGGCTCCTGATATTTGATCACTTGCCTTTTTCTTTCGATACCGTGCAGCCTCTCAAACGGTGATACCGCTGCTGCTAAATGGGACCTGCATGTCATCCTGTATGTACAATCAAGTTTCTTTTCTTGAATTATTTTTGGCTCCTGATATTTGGTCACTTGCCTTTTTCTTTCGATCTCATGCCATGTTTGAAACGTTGAGGAACCTGCAGGATCATGGGACCCGCATGTCATCCTCTATGTACTATAAAACTTTCTTTTCTTGAATTATTTTTGGCTCCTCATATTTGGTCACTTGCCTTTTTCTTTCGATCTCATGCCACGTTTGAAACGTTGAGGAACCTGCTGGCTCATGGGACCCGCATGTCATCCTCTATGTACTATAAAAGTTCATTTTCTTTGTTTTTTTTCACCCTATGATTTTTGGCTATTTTCTTTTTCTTTTGATCCCTATAGCCTTGGAAACATTGAGTAAGCTGCTAGCTCATGGGACCCGCATGTCATCCTCTATGTCCATCAACTTTATTTTCTTGGATTTTTTTGACCCCCTAATTTCTGGCTACTTTCTTTTTCTTTTGATCTCAAGCCGCATTTGAAACGTTGGGACCGCTGCTGCAAAATGGGACCCGCATGTCATCCTCTATGTAAATAAAGTTTCTTTTCTTGGATTATCTTTGGCTCCTGATATTTTGTCACTTGCCTTTTTCTTTCGATCTCATGCCGCCTTTGAAACTTTAAGTAAGCTGCTGGCTCATGGGTCCCGCATGTCATCCTCTACGAACAATAAAAGTTTCCTTTCTTGGAGTTATTTTTTACCCCTAATTTCTGGCTACTTGCCTTTTTCTTTTGATCTCATGCCCCCTTTGAAACGATGAGAACGCTGTTGGCAGGTCGGTCCCACATGCCATCCTCTATGAACAATAAAACTTTCCTTTGATGGATTTATTTTGAACCCCTAATTAATTTCTGGATATTTCCTTTTTTTCTTTTGATCCCCTGCAGCCTTGGAATCGTTGAGGATGCTGCTGCCTCATGGGTCCCGCATGTCATCCTCTCAGAACGGTAAATGTTTTTTTCTTGGATTTTGTTTACCAAATGATTTTTGGCTAATTTTTCTTTCGATCTCCTGCCGCCTTTAAAACGTTGAGGACGCTGCTGGCTCACGGGTCCCACATGTCAGCCTCTATGAACAATAAACGCTGAGGATGCTGCTGCCTCATGGGTCCCGCATGTCATCCTCTTAGAACGAAAATGTTTCTTTTCTTGGATTTTGTACCAACATATTTTTGGTTTATTTTTTCTTTCCATCCCCTGCCGCCTTTAAAATGTTGACGACGCTGCTGGCTCATGGGTCCCCGATGTCAGCCTCCCCGTACAAGAAACATATGATATCTTGATTATTTTGCAGGCAATAAACAGTGTATTGCGCTCTGAGCTATTTCAAACGGAAAATTAAATCTTTATTTTTACATAAAAAAACTTGTATGTTGAATCTCCTTGTTTTTTTGTCTTTGCGAAGCATAGGACTTTCCTGTTTTTTTTTATAGAAAATTCGGAACTTTCCTGTTTTGGAGTGGGCTGAAATTGTACGAGTCAAAAGGCCAAGCAGGATAGTTCGAAGGTCCAGATGTCCAGATGCAGCCCAATTGAAATCTTTCTTCTTGGATTTTTTCACCCCGATTTACGGCTACTTCTTTTTTCTTTTGGTTCTGTGCCGCCTTGGAAACGTTGAGACCGCTGCTGCAAAATGGGACCCGCATATCATCCTCTACGTACAATAAAATTTCTTTTCTTGGATTTTTTTGGCTCCTGATATTTGATCACTTGCCTTTTTCTTTCGATACCGTGCAGCCTCTCAAACGGTGATACCGCTGCTGCTAAATGGGACCTGCATGTCATCCTGTATGTACAATCAAGTTTCTTTTCTTGAATTATTTTTGGCTCCTGATATTTGGTCACTTGCCTTTTTCTTTCGATCTCATGCCATGTTTGAAACGTTGAGGAACCTGCAGGATCATGGGACCCGCATGTCATCCTCTATGTACTATAAAACTTTCTTTTCTTGAATTATTTTTGGCTCCTCATATTTGGTCACTTGCCTTTTTCTTTCGATCTCATGCCACGTTTGAAACGTTGAGGAACCTGCTGGCTCATGGGACCCGCATGTCATCCTCTATGTACTATAAAAGTTCATTTTCTTTGTTTTTTTTCACCCTATGATTTTTGGCTATTTTCTTTTTCTTTTGATCCCCTGCCGCCTTGGAAACATTGAGTAAGCTGCTAGCTCATGGGACCCGCATGTCATCCTCTATGTCCATCAACTTTATTTTCTTGGATTTTTTTTGACCCCCTAATTTCTGGCTACTTTCTTTTTCTTTTGATCTCAAGCCGCATTTGAAACGTTGGGACCGCTGCTGCAAAATGGGACCCGCATGTCATCCTCTATGTAAATAAAGTTTCTTTTCTTGGATTATCTTTGGCTCCTGATATTTTGTCACTTGCCTTTTTCTTTCGATCTCATGCCGCCTTTGAAACTTTAAGTAAGCTGCTGGCTCATGGGTCCCGCATGTCATCCTCTACGAACAATAAAAGTTTCCTTTCTTGGAGTTATTTTTTACCCCTAATTTCTGGCTACTTGCCTTTTTCTTTTGATCTCATGCCCCCTTTGAAACGATGAGAACGCTGTTGGCAGGTCGGTCCCACATGCCATCCTCTATGAACAATAAAACTTTCCTTTGATGGATTTATTTTGAACCCCTAATTAATTTCTGGATATTTCCTTTTTTCTTTTGATCCCCTGCCACGTTTGAAACGTTGAGGAACCTGCTGCCTCATGGGTCCCGCATGTCATCCTCTCAGAACGGTAAATGTTTATTTTCTTGGATTTTGAATAGCAAATGATTTTTGGCTTATTTTTTCTTTCGATCTCCTGCCGCCTTTAAAACGTTGAGGACGCTGCTGGCTCACAGGTCCCACATGTCAGCCTCTAACATTAAACGCTGAGGATGCTGCTGCCTCATGGGTCCCGCATGTTATCCTCTCAGAACGAAAATGTTTCTTTTCTTGGATTTTGTACCAACAGATTTTTGGTTTATTTTTTCTTTCCATCCCTGCCGCCTTTAAAACGTTGACGACGCTGCTGGCGCATGGGTCCCCGATGTCAGCCTCCCCGTATAAGAAACATGTGATATCTTGATTATTTTGCAGACAATAAAAAGTGTATTTTGCTCTGAGCTATTGCAAAGGGATAAATTAAATCTTTATTTTTACATAAACAAACTTATATGTTGAATCTCCTTGTTTTTTTTTGTTTTTGCGAGGCTTAGGACTTTCCTGTTTTGGAATGGGCTGAAATTGTACGAATCAAAAGGCGTCCAGCGGGATAGTTTGAAGGCCCAGATGGCCAGAAGCAGCCCAATTGAAATATTCCTTTTCTTGGATTTTTTGACACCCTTATTTCTGGCTACTTCCTTTTTCTTTTGGTCATGTGCCGCCTTGGAAACATTGAGACCGCGGCTGCAAAATGGGACTCGCATGTCATCCTCTATGTACAATAGAAGTTTCTTTTCTTGGATTATTTTTGGCTCCTGATATTTGGCACTTGTCTTTTTCTTTCGATCTAATGCCGACTTTGAAACCTTCAGACCGGTGCTGCAAAATGGGACCCGCATGTCATTCTCTATGCACAATAAAGTTTCTTTCCTTAGATTATTTTTGGCTCCTGATATTTGGTCACTTTCCTTTTCATTTCGATCTCATGCCGCCTTAGAAACGTTGAGGAAGCTACTGGCTCATGGGTCCCGCATGTCATACTCTATGAACAATAAAAGTGTCCTAAATTGGATTTATTTTTTACCCCTAATTTCTGGCTATTTGCCTTTTTCTTTTGATCCCCTGCCCCATTTGAAACAATGAGGACGCTACTGGCTGGTCGGTCCCACATCCTCTATGAACAATAAAAGTTTCCTATGATGGATTTATTTTTGACCTCTTTTGATCCCCATGCCGCCTTGGAGTCGTTGAGGATGCTGCTGCCTCATGGGTCCCGCATGTGAGCCTCTCAGAACGGTAAATGTTTCTTTTCTTGGATTTTTTTACCAACTGATTTTTGGCCTTTGTCTTTCGATCTCCTGCCGCCTTTAACACGTTGGGGACGCTGCCGGCTCATGGGTCCCGCATGTCAGCCTCTATGAACGATAAACAATTCTTTTCTTGGGGTTATTTTGACCCCTAATTTCTGGCTATTTTGCCTTTTTTTGGATCCCGTGCCACCTTGGAAACGTTGAGGATGTTGCTGCCACATGGGTCCCGCATATCAATCCCCTCAGAACGATAAATGTTTCTTTTCTTCGATTTTTTTACCAACTGATTTTTGATTTATTTTTTCTTTCGATCCCCTGCCGCCTTTAAAACTTTGACGACGCTGCTGGCTCATGGGTCCCGATGTCAGCCTCCCCGTACAAGAAACATGTGATATCTTGTTTATTTTGCAGATAATAAAAAGTGTATTTCGCTCTGAGCTATTGCAAACGGATAAATTATATCTTTATTTTTACGTAAACAAACTAATATGTTGAATCTTCTTGTTTTTGTTTTGTTTTTGCGAAGCATAGGACTTTCCTGTTTTTGGAGTGGGCTGAAATTGTACGAGTCAAAAGGCGTCCAGCAGGTTAGAAAGCCCAGATGGCCATGCAGCCCCAGCAGGGATACATTCTTTTTCTTTTGGTCCTGTGCCGCCTTGCAAACGTTGAGGACGCTGCTGCCTCATGGGACCCGCATGTCATCCTCTATGAACTATAAAAGTTTCTTTTCTTGGATTTTTTTTTCACCCTCTGATTTTTGGCTATTTCCTTTTTCTTTTGTTCCCCTGCCGCCTTGGAAACGTTAAGTAAGCTGCCGCCTTGGGACCCGCATTTCATCCTCTATGTACAATAAACTTTCTTTTCTTGGAGTTTTTTCCCCTAATTTCTGGCTACTTTATTTTTGACCCCTAATTTCTGGCTATTTGCCTTTTTTCGATCGCCTGCCGCCTTAGAAACGTTGAGGACGCTGCTGGCTCATGGGTCCCACATGTCAGCCTCTTTGTACGATAAAAGTTTCTTTTGCTGGATTTATTTTTGACCCCTAATTTCTGGCTATTTTCCTTTTTCTTTCGACCTCCACCGCCTTTGAAACGTTGATGACGCTGCTGCAAATTGGGTCCAATATGTCAGCATCTATGTGCGATAAACCTTTCCTTTCTTGGATTTTTTTTGACACCTGATTTCGAGCTACTTGCCTTTTTCTTTCGATCTCCTGCCCCCTTTGAGAAACGTCGAGAACGATGCTGGTTCGTGGGTCCCACATGTCATCCTCTCTGAATGATAAATGTTGTGGCCGCGGCTGCAAGATAGGTCCCACATGTCAGCCTGACTGTTGAATAAACGTTTCCTTTCTAGAATTTATATTTGACCCCTGATTTCGGGCTACTTTGCCGTCTCTTTCGATCCCCTGCCGCCTTGTCAACATTGAGGACACTGCTGCAAAATAGGTCCCACATGTCATCCTCTATGTAGAATAAATGTTTCCTTTCTTGGATTTTTTTTTTCTTTCGATCTCTAGCCGCATTTCAATGATGAGGACGCAGGTATTGGGCCGTTATCTCCTGAGCTAGTAGGCCCACGTAAATTACCATGTAGATTGCCGTACAGTATGAGTACTTTTTTTCTATCCTGAAATCTAACCGGCGGGCGCGTCCCAGACGTACATCCCGGGCACAACTGATGCGTAAGCTATCTGATATCAGGTGCCGTTTTCTGAAAAAATGTAACTTTTAAACCGTGCGGCAGAATTACAATCCGTTTTCACTTCTACAATCCCCACGACGAGAGCTTCGAAACTAGACCACATTTTCATATGTTTCGACGAATTTTTTAAACAAGCAACTTTGATGCGCGACAAAGCAATTTTGTTATGCAGCAAAATAACTTTGGTATGTGAAAAAGCAACTTTGATATGCAACTAACATATGCACTTTTGGGTACACGAAGTCACAACTTTGATGCCCGACAACAATTTTGGTGTCAATCGGAGCATTTTCAATGTGTGACGAAGGAACTTAAGTGCCCTGCATAGCAACTTTGGCGCCCGGCGACGTAGTTTTTTAACCTTGCAGAGCAACTTTGGCGTCCGACCGAGCAATATTAGTGTCCTGCAGAGCAACTTTGGTACTCGAGAGAGCAAATTTGGTTTGTGATGGTCTAATTTTGGCGTCCATCAAAGCAACTTTGGTGTCCACCGAATAAATTTTGATGTATGGATGAGCAACTTTGGCATCCAGCGATGCAACTTTCATTGTGAATATAGATTTACGCTGTGCAGCAAAGTTGCTTCGTCCCGCACTAAAGTTGCATCGTCTTGCATTATAATTGCTTTGTCGCACGTAGAAGTTGCTTTAGAAAAAACTTTATCAAAATACATAGAAATGAGATCTAGTTTTGAAGAGCTCACCGCAAGAAATTCAAAAGTGAAAGCGGACCTTAATTTCGACATCTTGTGCAAAATTATACGATTTTGAACATTTATAAAGGAAAATTAATCTAAATTATTTCACGCCTTTCCTTCTGGTACACTTACCACCGTGTACATAATCTTTTCTTTTATATCTTTTGGAGGATGGGGCATGAATTTTCCTTATTTAAGGGTGTGCCAAGATTAACCAACGAGCACGCGCGTGCTCGCTAGACGTGCCCTTTTTCTATTGGTAAGGTTTTTTTTGAGAACTTTTTATTGGTAAGGTGGTACATAGGGGTACCCTTACCAAAAAAAATATGTGGTACATGGAGCAGCGCTGGAACCCTGATCGTTACTGAAGTCATTTGCGCCTAATAGCGCGAGCTTAGCTAATTTTTGAAGAAAAAAAAGATGTCCGGCGTGGTATTCAAAACAATGATCTTCATGTCTGCCACTCCACCAAAAAACAGACCAGCATGTATTCATCACAATACAGGTAGCTAATTTAGGAAAAATATGTTCATCACGGGATTCAAACAAAGATCTTCATCTCTGCTAAATTTTGATTTCACCAAAAACCGAACAACGTGTGTTCATGACGTTAACTTCATGAACACTATGGTTTCTCTATAAAATAAGGTCACCATCCGTTCCTTTACTGAAGGCATTTGCGAAAAGTGTCTTTGGCTCATGGGCACCAGTGCTCCTGCTGTTTAAAAAAAATCAAAAATCATACATATTTGTTTCAAAAAAATCTGGAAATAAATGCAGACATAATAAATAAAGTAACCTACAAGCGTGTAAAATTTTAATATGAAACTCTTTATATTGTAGACTACACAAAAAAGACAAAATCTGTTGAAATTTGGAGATCTGAAATATGCATACCCAGATCCATACGTTTGTTATTTTTGTGTAGCCCAGAACTTTTTGTATTTGAAACTGAAATTTTGCACGCTTATGGGACAATTCATTAGCTACACCATGATTTTTTTTATAATTTTTTTAAACACATAAATATGTTTTTTATTTTTTCTAAAATAGCAGGAGCACTGGTGCCCAAGAGCACCAAATCTCTTAGGCATTTGTGCCTAATAGCGCGAGCTTAGCTAATTTTTGAAGAAAAAAAGATGTCCATTGTGGTATCCAGGACAAAGATCTTCATGTCTGCTACTCCACCAAACAACAGACCATCATGTATTCATCACAATACGGGTAGCTAATTTGTGAAAAATATGTTCAGCACGGGATTCAAACAAAGATCTTCATCTCTGCAAAATTTTGATTTCACCAAAAACCGAACAGCGAATGTTCATGAGGTTAAGCTCACGAACACTATGTTTTCTCTATAAAATAAGGTCACCATCCGTCTCTTATTTCTCAAGGAAAAACAGGTGGAAGTGTTGGGACGAACCACATGGGTGCTTCAGCTCTATGTTCAATCTTCTCTTTTTTGTACTGCAATCTTGAGCCTATGGCAGGACCTCCATTGACGTGCATTCTGCACCAATTTGGCCTTGGACGTATCCATGTATCACGGGCGCGATTATGGGTAGCAAAGACACAGTAAGGTTTGAACAATTGGAAATCAGGTTCTGCAGCCTCTGCGTCGATTGGCGGGGGTAGCATGAAAATTGGGTGATTGAGTCCAAGAAATAAAGAATGCCCCTTCAAATTGTTCAATCTTTCCCACCTTGCCTCTTCTACAGTGTCCAAGGTATGGGCAGATCTCAAGAAAACGTAGCACCGTACCAAATTATAAGACCTCAGCTTGTTACCCATATGTAATATTGGAGGACCGAGGATGGGCCGATAACCCTTAACCTGAATCCACGCGAGATCAGATTCACTAGTAATGGACTCTGCTCTCATTGGTGCCAGGAACCAAGTGCGCTGGTCAGAAAATCCAAGAAATATATCTTCATCTTCATCATTATGATTATCACCATCATTATCTAATTCTTCATCATCTAATTCTTCTTCATCTAATTCTTCTTCTTCTAATTCTTCTTCTTCTAATTCTTCTACATCAGCATCATTATCTTCATCGGCACCTCCATCGCCTTGAGCCACATTTTCTTCATCATCTTCCATGACAGCATCTCCCTCGATTTGAGCCAAAATTGCAGCCGCTTCTGCTTCTTCATCTTCAATGACAGGGGCGTCAATGAGACGCGGGGCTGCATGTGTCCCTGCAATGCACAAAGATCAACCACAATGCAGCAAGTAGGAACTACACTGTAAATTATCTCTTCTCTTCTATCTTCTATCTTCTATCTTCTACTACTATAAGGCACCAGTTTTGAACAAGACATGTAGCAGCAATTCCAACTGTTGGTGTCCAAAATCTAACGGTTGGGATTAGAGGTATTCGCGTGAAAAAAATACCACACCAGTGTCCACGTGTTTCTAGAACCGTCATGTTTCCATTATGAAGAAAAATCAGAGCAGTCTCACACCGATATCACACGTCCCACTTGATACTGATTAAGAAAGGTTCCAATTTTTTGTTCATATTTCTAAACTGTATGCTCACACTTATTTTGATGGTATAACCAAATTACTAGTTGTATTGAAAGTTTGAACAACATTTAGAACGCAACTTACATCAGTATTGTGAATCGTAATTGGTCCAACATGTGCAGCATGCCATTTACTAGTTAAGACATAAAACAAAGACTCACCCCAGGTATATGGTTCCCAAACCAGAACATCTCCATACGGATATGTAACTGCGTATACACGATGCAGGTGTGAACTTGTACCATATCCAGGAATGCCCATGGCATCGACATAGCTGGTTCCTTCAAAGAATTTGGGGTTTCCCAGGATCTTCCACTCCTTTTCTAGGGGCGCTTGTAGGATAGCGATCAAGTAGTCAAATACAACGATTACGTCGTAATGCCATGGCCCTGCTAGATCATCTTTGTACGGCCTCTTGACGATCCGTACTTTGAGCAGTTCCAAACTTTTATCTATTTTGTATTTGAAGAGGAATGGTGGGCTGGCATTCCACCATTCACGAGTAGGGCCCAAAGAAATTCCTGCATCTTGCAGAGATGGAAGAGGTATAATAGTATCTGATATGTATATGTTGCGGATCGTCAAGTGCCCGTCCTGCTGGACAAATGCCACCCAGTCGCCGTTACAACCCACCCAGTGCATGGGTCCATGTCCATCCAGTTCCTCCTTGGTATGGATAAATGCTGGAACTGTCGGCTTGTCTAATGGCATCAGCAACGCGTGAATGCCCTGCAAATAGGATTTGTTTTAAAATTGTCTATGCATGCAAGGTATTCGACAGAATGAAGAGCGGATTGTGCAGAACTGACGCACAGATTGTGGTGACCCTGCATACCACTGCATGTTGTAGTATGCCAGTCGTTGATATAACATTCGCGAAGTACCATTCCGCAAATATCACATCCCTCAGAGTAGTACAACAGAACATAGCAAGGTCCATAACTCATTCACATATTATTACAATCATCATACACAAGTCGTCTCGGAGCTCCTCTTGGGTCCTAAGAGGATAACTCCTGGGTTCGAGGCGAACCCAACTTAACTTACAATACCATTGTCTCATTAAACTAAACATTTATTTAATCGAGCAGCTTTGTAGTAAGAGTTTGTGCTGCTCGGCTACTACTACTCCTCCTGATATCCTTAGGCTTGTTCTCCTCCGGCAGCCTCCCCGGTTCCGTAGACTATGATGTAGTCTACACCTTCAACACCTCCTGAGAGGTCTGGTTCCTCGTAGCCGATGATCTCGGCTCCATCATTGCTGTCGTAGTCCTCCTCCTCCAGACGGTTCAGACAATCTAAGCATGGGGTTTAAGAGTGGTATGAGTACGAGCGTACTCAACAAGTTCATTATAGATAAGAGGTGTTTAATGCACTAGCTACGATATTAGACCAGAAAGTCTAATACCAATGCAAGTTTTGATAAACATTTCTTCAAGAGATTGCTTTTATTTCAAAGAGCTATGTCCGTCAGCCTTCACCGGTTTACTAGAACTTCATGGAGCTCCTTTCCGGCCGCGTTCGCAGTTCCTCAATCCCGGAACAGGGAGTGACAGGTCACAGTTCTTACGCTCTGCAGAGGTGTGTTGCTTTACCCATAAGAGATCTTAACCTTGGTGCCAACCGGGCAGCTTTCCCGTCCACACTTCCTTAGGTGTGAGGCCCGGTATAAGGTCTAGCCAATCATGTTCCTCCGCTACCTCGAACACCCACCCTTTGTTGCATGCCCCGACCCTGGGTCCTCGCCGGTCCCATTACTCCCACTCGTGGGTGGACCCCGACCACGACGACGGTTGGGATCGAACCAAACTCCTTCGCCGGAAGCTGCAACCCATCATAGACCGCAATACCGTGGGGACTTTAGGCTTCCCCAACCCACCGCTTGTACTTCGAGCGACAAGTGTCTACGGACTATGCCGTGGGGACTTTAGGCTTCCCCAGCCCACCGCTTGCCCTGACAGATACAAGTGTCTACGGTAAAGCGCATCCGTTGATGAACGAGAGGTGGAAACACTTTTGACTACTCCGTCCCACTCCGGATCTTATGGTTAACACGGATATTACGGCACAAGAATCACTGGCGACATTTGTTGTTTAATCCTAGATGGATATAAGCCCGTGCAATGGAACCTCCACCATATCAACACAATCCATGGTTCCATTGCCCACCACATAGTCATATTCATAGTTATGAAAGTAGTGGTTTTGATTTTTATGCAATAGTGATAACCATAATACTTTGCAAGTAATTTGATAGAAATACTCCAATGACATGAGCAAGTGATGAACTTGCCTGAACACTGCAAAGTTCTGCAGTTGGTAGGTATGGACTGACCCTTGTCCTCTTGTTCTGAAAAGATAGCATCATTGTCCGATAAGGGCAATGGTTAAAGAAGCAATTTATGCATGATTCCATTTTTAGGGTTTGTTCCCCCCTTCCGACGTCGTTATTATTTCATGTAAGAGGTTAATACTAAGAATAGTTTGGGAAGACTTGATTTAAAGTAAAATACAACCTTGAAATGTTGTCAAGGTGTTTTTTTAGAGTCCAAATGAATTTATGGACTTATTTTTATTATTGAAAATAACATGTGTGATTTAAATGATTATTAATTCATCAAATTTGAACTTATTCTAGTTTATCTCCAAAAATTCCATTTCATATTTTATTATGATAGAGAATTTTATTCTGAGTGGTTTTCATATTTTTATTTATTTTTTTGGAGTTATATTTTATTTTATAAAATTCTTGGAAATTCTTGTTTAAATGGATATTTTGGAAATGTCCAAAATACCCCTCGGCCCCACTTGTCAGGCGGCCGAGCTGGTTAGGTTGGACCAGCCCAGTGGGCTCGGTCCAACCGACCCAGTCGCCTCGTCGTCCTCTACCCCGAAACCCTAATTCCCCTTTTGGGCTCCCGCGACACCGAAATCGCCTCCGCCGTCGTCGCCCTGCTCCGGCCGCCTCCGGCCATCATCGGCGACGATCAGATGTGGATCTGGACCACCTCTCGACGGCGGACCTGGTGGTCCGCGTCGATTTGACGCTCGCGTCCACCTCGACTCTTCCCCAACGCATCAGTGCCTCGGCCGCACGGATCCGCGAAGATCCGTCGTTCGTCGGCGTCCCTGGCGCTGCGGTGCGGCCGTGTGCCACGCCGTGGTTGCTGGTAGCTGCGGCGCTGCTGTGGCTTGGCTTGGCCTGGCGCTGCCGTGGCCCCGGCGTGTGCCGCCGTGGCCGCCATGGCCGCGCCCTTCATCACGCACCACCAGTGAGTACTCCTTCGCCTCCTTCTCTCCCTCTCTGCGCTACTCTCTTCTCTCCTACATCTGGCTCGGCCACTGGCCTCATCCTCCATGTGGAGATGCTTGCCGTGCCGATGCGCGGCTGCTGCGGCTTGCTAGCTTGTGCTCATGCTGCTGTGCTGTGTGGCTGTGCTATCTACTGCCATCGCTATGCATTTCTTACTTAAATCTCTCCCTGTGCTTCTGTTCTTGTTACTGCGCTTGTTAGGCTCTCAAGTGTATTCAATTATCTTGTCCAGGCTAGATGGCTATGTGTAAATTCTTGCAACTTTGCAAGAACCAGTGCCATCTGTGTGGTGCTCTCGGGGCTTTGCTTTACTGTCACTAACGCATTTGCTTATCAGTGCTGCAATTGTTCATGATCTGTGGCTGCTCCATTTATATGATCGATGGTTAATACTAGGCTTAGCTCTAGTATGTAATTTTCATGCTCTGTCAAACCCTGATGATCAACTGATCATCAGATGCTTGATGCTGGACTACTGTTTCAACCCCACTAGGGCTTTTCCTAGTGGCTGTGTGACCTACTGGCTTGTGCTGGTGTATGGTGTTGCTTGCTCAAGCATAATCTGATGCTTGCAGTGATCCTCTGGATCATATGCAAAGCTCTGGTGGGTTGATTACTTGTATATTCATTTATCTGTGTTATTTGACTTGGCTTAAATGAATAATTGTGGTGAACTGCTGAGCAGTAATGATCATATAGATTTAATTTGTTTGGGCTAGAGGGATGCCAACCTTTGTTGGGAACCCTAGTCCATTCTGAACCCTTCTGGGTGATGATGTGTTGGCTGGAAGTGTTGGCTGTGGTTGAGGTGGCCTTGACAGCCACTTGGTGCTGTCAGGGTAGCTCCCACTATCTCTGTGGCTAACTGTGGTGTATTATGGCTTACTGGCCTGACCATCTTTGGTTGCCAGCTGCTCTTGGTGTTGACAAATCTAGATAGACACATGATAGTCTATCATGTCTGATGGCTTAGCTAGCTATGGGTTGTCAAGTGAGCTTGGTAGTTAGCCAGGCTTTGAATCCATGTTGGATTTCTCTGGTTATGTCCCAGTGTGGACATAACCAGTGTTCCCTGGATGATTTCTACTGGCTGTTTTCTCTGTTTGTTTCAACCAAATGACTGGATAGCCAAATGATGATACAATCTGGGTTTCCTACCCTTCTGTGCTCCTGTGATGCATAGCATGCTTATATATGAGCAAAACTTGGTTTTGCTCAGGTTGATTTGGTTTATACCTCACTCCAGCTCCTAGAATGAGTTGTTGGTGTAGAGGATTGCTTCTGGTGGTTTTGATTTGCCTGCCCTTCTCCTCCTTGCAAGCTTGTGAATCTTGGTTTGGTTCAGTGGTGATCTGAGGCAGGTTGAACAGCTCTGGCTGTTCTTCCTGTTCTTGGTGTTCTTACTCTTTGGAGATGCTGCCGATGGAATGGCTAGGGTTCACTGTTGAAGAGGTTTATATTTGGCTGGCCTCTTCTCCCCCTGGTCGACAGCTTGGTCTGGTTCAGCTTGTGACTCACTGCTGGTGTGTGTGTGTGCTGTGATGCATGCACACCCCATGCCTTGGTGTTGAGCATGCACACATGTACTGTGAGCTGCCTGTGTGTGTGTGTAGCCTGGTGTGGTGTACCAGGACTTGGAGATGGATCAGCTCGGCAGATCCATGTGCATATCCTCTCCAATTTCATTTTCTTTGCGAATTTGCCAAGTGGCTATGCCACTTGGCATAACACTTGATTTTCTTTCTTTGTGTTTGTGTGCAGGGATTATCAATTGAGCAAAATGGACATGGAATTCATCATATACAAGATCAAGTGAAGATGATCTTGTAGAATTTAGAATAGGATATTAACTTGTAATTTTTATTTATTTTCCTTTCTTCTATTCTGCCCATTTATGTAATGTGTTGTATTATTCTTTTAATTTTACTTTTGAATCTTGTAATGACATTGTAATGTGTGTGATGATCAATAAAGCTCAAAGTTTTCTCTAATGAGCTTAACTTTATTATATTAGTTCATCTTATTTATTATTGTTCATTTACTTAATAAATTTACTTAATGGAATTATTTAAGGTAATTATTTAATGTTTGAATTTGAAATTCAAAGTCAACCTTGGTTTGAATTTAACCATGTCTTATTATTTAAAATTCAATCAAGCAAACTCTCCCCTCTCATCTCAAAACCCTAACTAGTGAAGAGAAATGCAAGTTTGTCGCACTCTCGAAACCCTAACCCTGTAAGGTGTCGAGAGAGAAACTTGTCCCCCTTCGATGCAGTTTTTGTTTAAAAGCGCGAAATTTCCCCAGAATTTACTATGCAATGCACATCCCTTTCTAAAATCTACCCCTTGATCGTCTCTAAACCTGGGACATTACAGCCTTTCCCCCTTAAAGAAAACTTCGTCCCGAAGTTGTGCTTGTAATACCTGAACAGCTCGGGGTATGTTTTCCTCAGGTCTTCTTCTTTTTCCCAGGTGGCTTCCCTCTCGGGATGATGCTTCCATTGTATCTTGCAATACTTGATCGCCTTATTTCTGAGTTGTTTCCAGCTCTCTTCGAGAATCTTAGCTGGCTTCTCAATGTACGTCAAGTCTGGTTGTAACTCGAGCTCCTCATGTGATATTGGTTCATCTGGGGTCTTCAAACATTTCCGAAGTTGTGACACATGGAATACATTATGAACTTGAGCTAACCTTCCCGGTAGATCCAACTCAAAGGCTAAACCTCGATTCTGACTCAGTATCTTGAAAGGTCCTATGTATCTAGGGCTCAACTTTCCTTTTACTCCGAATCTCTGAAGTCCTTTCATCGGGCTTACCTTAAGATAAACCATGTCTCCAACTTGTGGCTCCCATGTCCTTCTCTTCTGATCGGCATAACTCTTTTGCCGACTCTGGGCTATTTTGAGCCTGTCTCTGATAATGTCAATGATTTGTTGTTTTTCTTTGACATAATCAGGATTGAACTCTTTGCTAGCTCCGGCTTCATACCAACATATGGGTGATCTACACTTCCTTCCATACAGAGCTTCAAATGGTGCCATCTTGATGCTACTTTGATAACTATTGTTGTATGAAAACTCTGCTAAAGGTAGATGCTCCTCCCATGATCCTCCGAAGTCTAGGGCACAAGCCCTAAGCATATCTTCTAAGATCTGATTGGTTCTCTCGGTTTGTCCACCAGTTTGTGGATGATAAGCGGTACTATAGTCTAATTTGGATCCTAAAGCTTCGTGAAGCTGTTTCCAGAATGCTGATGTGAACACGGATCCTCGATCCGATACGATCTTCTTTGGCACTCCATGCTTACTTACGATCTCTTTGATGTAAAGATCGATAAGTTTCTCTCCTTTATCCTGCTGGTTTACTGCTAAAAAGTGTGCACTCTTCGTCAACCGGTCCACGATTACCCATATCATGTCCTTCTTTTTATTAGTCATGGGTAGTCCGGTGATGAAATCCATTCCTATCTCCTCCCATTTCCACTCTGGAATAGGTAAAGGTTGTAACTTCCCTGCCGGACTCTGATGTTCAGCCTTCACCCGCTGGCAGGTATGGCATTCTGCCACATATTGTGCTATCTCCCTCTTCATGTTATTCCACCAGAATAGTTCCTTTAAGTCCATGTACATCTTTGTACTTCCCGGATGTATTGAATATGGTGTTTGATGAGCTTCCCGGAGTATTACTTCCTTAATTTCAGCAATATCCGGAACGCAAATTCTTTTCTGGAACCACAAAGATCCAGATTCTCCTCGGTGAAATTCTGATGGTCTTCCCTCATCTATTCTCCTCATCTCTTCTACAATGAATGGATCGTCCAACTGACCCATCATTATCTCATTCTTCAGGTTGACATTCAACTCATCGGCTACTTGCAACGCCGATAATCCTTCATGGGCTTCCTTCTCCCAAAGTTGTATTTGGGCTTGGCTTATTTCCTTCCTCAGCTCCGGTGATATTTCTTGTTCCACTCCTCCCGTACTCTTCCTACTCAGGGCATCTGCTACAACATTAGCCTTCCCTGGTGTGTAATTGATTGTCAGATCATAATCCTTAATCAATTCTAGCCATCTTTTCTGCCTCATGTTGAGTTCCTTCTGAGTGAAGAAATATTTGAGGCTTTTATGGTCTGTATAAAGCTCACACTTAGCTCCATAGAGAAAATGTCTCCATGTTTTAAGTGCGAATACGACCGCTGCTAATTCCAAGTCATGCGTTGGATAGTTCACTTCATGAGGTCTGAGTTGCCTCGATCCATAGGATATCACTTTCCGATCTTGCATGAGTACGCAACCCAATCCATGTTTGGATGCGTCACAGTACACGGTGTAATCCTTGCCCACTTCCGGAACTGCTAACACCGGTGCTGTGGTGAGTTTCTCTTTCAGAGTTTGAAAACTTTTCTCACACTCCTCTGACCACACAAATGGTGTGTTCTTTCTTAACAACTTTGTCATTGGTCCTGCTATCTTAGAGAATCCTTCAATGAATCTCCGATAGTATCCTGCCATTCCAAGGAATCCACGGATTTCCTTGACAGTCTTAGGTGCTTCCCATTCTAAAACTGCTGCTACCTTACTTGGGTTAACAGCGATTCCATCTTTGCTAATGACATGACCAAGAAATTCCACTTGATCTAGCCAAAATTCACACTTACTAAGTTTGGCATAAAGTTGGTGTTCCCTTAGTGTCTGCAACACTAACCTCAAATGTTCGGCATGTTCTGCCTTGTTCTTGGAATATATCAAGATATCATCGATGAATACGATGACAAACTTGTCAAGATATGGCATGAAGATCTTATTCATGAGATTCATGAATATTGCTGGGGCATTAGTTAATCCAAAAGGTACTACAAGGTATTCATGGTGTCCATACCTTGAGACAAAGGCAGTTTTCGGAACGTCCTCCTTCTTGATCTTTATCTGGTGATAACCCGATCTTAGATCAATCTTGGAAAAGACTCCCGCTCCTCTAACCTGATCAAATAGATCTTGTATTCTTGGAAGCGGATACTTGTTCTTGATTGTGACGTTGTTCAGATTTCGGTAGTCTCCGCACATCCTTCTTCCTCCATCTCTTTTATCCACGAAGATCACAGGTGATCCCCATGGTGAAACACTCTCCTGAATGAATCCCTTTTGTTCCAAATCATCCAGTTGTTCCTTGAGTTCTTTCAACTCCTTAGGCCCCATTTTATATGGTGCTTTGGCAATCGGAGCTGTTCCTGGAATTAGGTCGATAGTGAATTCTATCTCCCTATCTGGTGGCATACCAGGTAATTCCGCAGGAAACACATCCTGAAATTCATTTACTACAGGTATATCTTCTAACTTTACCTCCTTCATGCTATTCAGCTGTAGCTCCACTTCAATCTGTGTATGTTTGTCGCCTTGGTAGATCATTCGACTTCCATCGGGGCTTTTCAAAGACACCGTTTTGTTTACACAGTCGATCAATGCTCCATTAGCTTCCAACCAGTTCATACCAAGAATGACATCAATGTCCTTCATCGGTAAAATGAACAGGTCCGCGTCAAACGCGCACTTATTGATCATAATGACTTGTTTTTGTTTGGCATGGGTTACTAATATCGTTCCCCCCGCAGAAAGTATGGTTATGGGTGTATCTAACTTAGTGCAACTAATCCCATGTTTGATGATGAATTGTTGAGAAATGTATGATGTAGTTGCACCAGTATCAAAAAGTACTTTGCCAGGGTGAGTGAGTATCTGGAGCGTACCTATCACCGCCTGGTCAGAATTGACCACCTCCTCCAGACTGGTACAATTCAGCTTGCCGAAGGGCTTCTTATTCTTCCAGTTCCCTCCGGTGTTTCCTCGATTTCCTCCTCCTCCACTATTCTTCTTGGGGCAGTCCTTCAGCATGTGCCCCTCCTGACGACACCCAAAGCATATGATCTTGGGTTTCCTACAATCCTTCATGACATGTCCTTTTAATCCACAGGCATGGCATGTAATCTGATTTGCAGACTGATATCCTTGGTTCCTCCTCTGATTGCTGTTGTTGTTGTTGTTGTTGTTGTTGTTGTTATACCGTGGCTTGAAACTCAAGCTGGTATTGGGCTTGTTACTAACAAACCTCTTAGGCTCATACTTGGCCTTCTTCCTCTTTTCTTCTTGCAGTTGTTTAAAGTCATCTTCAAGAGTGATGGCTGCATCCACCAACTCTTGAAATTCTGTTGCTCTCATCATCCGCAGCTGTACCTTGAACTGGGGACTTAACCCTCTCAGAAATCTCTTCTTCTTGTCCTCGGTATTGACTTCCTCAACAGCATACCGGGACAGCTTTGAAAACTCCCTGACATAGGTCAGGATTGCCTTATCCTTCTGCTCGAGACTTTCGAACTCTCGACGCTTCAGTTCCACGATACTTTCAGGGACATTGGATTCCCTGAACTTCCTTGCAAACTCCTCCCAGGTGAATACCTTTCCTGCCGGATACACGGCTACAATGTTGTCCCACCATGATGCGGCAGGTCCACATAGCAGATGGGTAGCATATCGGACCTTCTCTTGATCATTGCATCCAACAGTGTTGAGCTTGCGCTCAGTATCCATCAACCAATCTTCCGCATCCATCGGCTCTGGCGCGTACGCGAAAGATATCGGCTTGGTGTTCTGGAAGTCTGCTAATGTGACTCCCTGGTTCTCAGGTCTCTCCACCCTATTCTGCTGCATCAGATCCTGAAGGAATTTGTTCTGCAGCTCCAATGTTACACGCTTCCTCTCTTCCGCCAGTTGCATGTATTGGATAAAGTTCTGCTGAGTCATGGGTGGTGGTGGTGGTGGAAACTGATCTCTAGCTGCACCCTCAGCCTCTTCCTTTTCCTTTGCTTCGCGCTCCATGCGCTGCGCTTCCGTCTCGTTTCCTAACGTTCCCGACATAATCCCCCTAGTTCTGCAACACAAGATGATACTCATAATTACTCCATGCGCAAGTTTTCTGAGCTCAACTTTGTGCACAGAACTAGTCACGCAATGGAAATCAAGAAGCAAATCCAAATCATACAAAACATATACCCTGTATATACATACATAAGTGGTCTTATTACAATACTCAAGTCGATGTGAGTATGCAAACTCACTTATTAAAGTATATGTACAAATTTATACAAATATTACAAACTATAATACACGTGGTACTTGTGTATTATAGCCACGCCTCCCTTGGTGGACTTCTACTCGGTCTTCACTCCCGGTACATTCCAGGCTTCCATCCGGTCGAACGTGTCGTCCTCCTGATAGACCCTGGAACATAAGGTCTCCCGTTGGCTTGTAGTCCGAATCCGATGATGACCCTAAGGAGAAATCAGTGTTCACAAACTGATCGTTGAGTGCATCATAGTCCACCCATCGGGTGTACTCTCCTGTAGCCCCACCATAAGGGTTACCAAAACCCATACCCGACTCAACCTGTGTCGGATATCCTCCATCCACTCCTTCATTACTAGGATAGCTCTGGTTCTGGGTTGTTGCATCATCGTTCATCTCTCCATCATAATACTCAGTAGTACTATGGGTTCCAGTATCACTACCCCAACGCCAACCCCTAGAATTCTCGATCGGAGTCTCGGAACGCTGGTTGTTTCCGGATTCCGCTCCGCCTTCGTATCCCCCATAGGAACTATTCAGGTAGTTCCCAGGTGTAGCAGGTGTAGGTTCACGTGCAAGTGGATCAAAGCTGATGTAGTCACCAGCTGAATAAACTGGTGTGTGCACTACATTCTCCATAGGTTCTTTCCCCCTACTCTCCTCCTTGGGTTCGGTAAATTCCTCTAGCATCGTATCAATAGCTCCTATCAGATGATGGTTCAGCTGAAAGAGTAGTGATATGAAGTTACGGCTATTATCCATATATTTTGCCGCTGCTATGGGTTTGCGTTTGGCGTATTTGTAGTGGTTGAGCAAGGGATCTTCCTCCTCCTGATTATGAGGAATATGGGAGAACTCGGAATCCCTAAGCTCTTTTGTCTTATGTTCCCGTATGTCGGTTATGGCTCTCATAACAGCTATATGATAGGCTGTGTTGGTTGTCCTAGCTTCTCCAGCTGGCATGACTACGCTCATTCCCAAAGATTCGGGAAGTCGCAGTCCTACTCTGCACTTGGCCAACACCGGTCCATCATAGAACATGTACTTCTTTACTGGAATCTGGGGATCACACCCAAATTCCAGCAACATGGATCGTAGGATATCAGCAAGTCCTCCTTGGTACTCGTTCAGTGTGGAATCCATAACTTTCACGTTTCTTCCCGGTCGTGAACTTGCCATGTTGGCTGTAGAAATAGAAAGATTATAAGATTAGTAATAATGCATCATAATAGAGATAATAAAGAATTGTCGCACTAAAAGATATGATTGTTGTATTCTCAATTGAATATACACCATATTTTTAGAGAATTCTTTACTAATCCTATTTGACTCCTAACGTTTAGTCCCATTTACTAGGTTCCAACCTAAGGTCAAAGCTTTTGCTCTGATACCAACTGTGGTGACCCTGCATACCACTGCATGTTGTAGTATGCCAGTCGTTGATATAACATTCGCGAAGTACCATTCCGCAAATATCACATCCCTCAGAGTAGTACAACAGAACATAGCAAGGTCCATAACTCATTCACATATTATTACAATCATCATACACAAGTCGTCTCGGAGCTCCTCTTGGGTCCTAAGAGGATAACTCCTGGGTTCGAGGCGAACCCAACTTAACTTACAATACCATTGTCTCATTAAACTAAACATTTATTTAATCGAGCAGCTTTGTAGTAAGAGTTTGTGCTGCTCGGCTACTACTACTCCTCCTGATATCCTTAGGCTTGTTCTCCTCCGGCAGCCTCCCCGGTTCCGTAGACTATGATGTAGTCTACACCTTCAACACCTCCTGAGAGGTCTGGTTCCTCGTAGCCGATGATCTCGGCTCCATCATTGCTGTCGTAGTCCTCCTCCTCCACACGGTTCGGACAATCTAAGCATGGGGTTTAAGAGTGGTATGAGTACGAGCGTACTCAACAAGTTCATTATAGATAAGAGGTGTTTAATGCACTAGCTACGATATTAGACCAGAAAGTCTAATACCAATGCAAGTTTTGATAAACATTTCTTCAAGAGATTGCTTTTATTTCAAAGAGCTATGTCCGTCAGCCTTCACCGGTTTACTAGAACTTCATGGAGCTCCTTTCCGGCCGCGTTCGCAGTTCCTCAATCCCGGAACAGGGAGTGACAGGTCACAGTTCTTACGCTCTGCAGAGGTGTGTTGCTTTACCCATAAGAGATCTTAACCTTGGTGCCAACCGGGCAGCTTTCCCGTCCACACTTCCTTAGGTGTGAGGCCCGGTATAAGGTCTAGCCAATCATGTTCCTCCGCTACCTCGAACACCCACCCTTTGTTGCATGCCCCGACCCTGGGTCCTCGCCGGTCCCATTACTCCCACTCAGGGGTGGACCCCGACCACGACGACAGTTTGGGATCGAACCAAACTCCTTCGCCGGAAGCTGCAACCTATCATAGACCGCAATACCGTGGGGACTTTAGGCTTCCCCAGCCCACCGCTTGTACTTCGAGCGACAAGTGTCTACGGACTATGCCGTGGGGACTTTAGGCTTCCCCAGCCCACCGCTTGCCCTGACAGATACAAGTGTCTACGGTAAAGCGCATCCGTTGATGAACGAGAGGTGGAAACACTTTTGACTACTCCGTCCCACTCCGGATCTTATGGTTAACACGGATATTACGGCACAAGAATCACTGGCGACATTTGTTGTTTAATCCTAGATGGATATAAGCCCGTGCAATGGAACCTCCACCATATCAACACAATCCATGGTTCCATTGCCCACCACATAGTCATATTCATAGTTATGAAAGTAGTGGTTTTGATTTTTATGCAATAGTGATAACCATAATACTTTGCAAGTAATTTGATAGAAATACTCCAATGACATGAGCAAGTGATGAACTTGCCTGAACACTGCAAAGTTCTGCAGTTGGTAGGTATGGACTGACCCTTGTCCTCTTGTTCTGAAAAGATAGCATCATTGTCCGATAAGGGCAATGGTTAAATAAGCAATTTATGCATGATTCCATTTTTAGGGTTTGTTCCCCCCTTCCGACGTCGTTATTATTTCATGTAAGAGGTTAATACTAAGAATAGTTTGGGAAGACTTGATTTAAAGTAAAATACAACCTTGAAATGTTGTCAAGGTGTTTTTTTAGAGTCCAAATGAATTTATGGACTTATTTTTATTATTGAAAATAACATGTGTGATTTAAATGATTATTAATTCATCAAATTTGAACTTATTCTAGTTTATCTCCAAAAATTCCATTTCATATTTTATTATGATAGAGAATTTTATTCTGAGTGGTTTTCATATTTTTATTTATTTTTTTGGAGTTATATTTTATTTTATAAAATTCTTGGAAATTCTTGTTTAAATGGATATTTTGGAAATGTCCAAAATACCCCTCGGCCCCACTTGTCAGGCGGCCGAGCTGGTTAGGTTGGACCAGCCCAGTGGGCTCGGTCCAACCGACCCAGTCGCCTCGTCGTCCTCTACCCCGTAACCCTAATTCCCCTGTTGGGCTCCGCGACACCGAAATCGCCTCCGCCGTCGTCGCCCTGCTCCGGCCGCCTCCGGCCATCATCGGCGACGATCAGATGTGGATCTGGACCACCTCTCGACGGCGGACCTGGTGGTCCGCGTCGATTTGACGCTCGCGTCCACCTCGACTCTTCCCCAACGCATCTGTGCCTCGGCCGCACGGATCCGCGAAGATCCGTCGTTCGTCGGCGTCCCTGGCGCTGCGGTGCGGCCGTGTGCCACGCCGTGGTTGCTGGTAGCTGCGGCGCTGCTGTGGCTTGGCTTGGCCTGGCGCTGCCGTGGCCCCGGCGTGTGCCGCCGTGGCCGCCATGGCCGCGCCCTTCATCACGCACCACCAGTGAGTACTCCTTCGCCTCCTTCTCTCCCTCTCTGCGCTACTCTCTTCTCTCCTACATCCGCTCGGCCACCGGCCTCATCCTCCATGTGGAGATGCTTGCCGTGCCGATGCGCGGCTGCTGCGGCTTGCTAGCTTGTGCTCATGCTGCTGTGCTGTGTGGCTGTGCTACTGCGCTGCTACTGCTATGCATTTCTTACTTAAATCTCTCCCTGTGCTTCTGTTCTTGTTACTGCGCTTGTTAGGCTCTCAAGTGTATTCAATTATCTTGTCCAGGCTAGATGGCTATGTGTAAATTCTTGCAACTTTGCAAGAACCAGTGCCATCTGTGTGGTGCTCTCGGGGCTTTGCTTTACTGTCACTAACGCATTTGCTTATCAGTGCTGCAATTGTTCATGATCTGTGGCTGCTCCATTTATATGATCGATGGTTAATACTAGGCTTAGCTCTAGTATGTAATTTTCATGCTCTGTCAAACCCTGATGATCAACTGATCATCAGATGCTTGATGCTGGACTACTGTTTCAACCCCACTAGGGCTTTTCCTAGTGGCTGTGTGACCTACTGGCTTGTGCTGGTGTATGGTGTTGCTTGCTCAAGCATAATCTGATGCTTGCAGTGATCCTCTGGATCATATGCAAAGCTCTGGTGGGTTGATTACTTGTATATTCATTTATCTGTGTTATTTGACTTGGCTTAAATGAATAATTGTGGTGAACTAACGAGCAGTAATGATCATATAGATTTAATTTGTTTGGGCTAGAGGGATGCCAACCTTTGTTGGGAACCCTAGTCCATTCTGAACCCTTCTGGGTGATGATGTGTTGACTGGAAGTGTTGGCTGTGGTTGAGGTGGCCTTGACAGCCACTTGGTCTTTGTCGGGGTAGCTCCCACTATCTCTGTGGCTAATCAGGTGTATTATGGCTTACGGGCCTGACCATCTTTGGTTGCCAGCTGCTCTTGGTGTTGACAAATCTAGATAGACACATGATAGTCTATCATGTCTGATGGCTTAGCTAGCTATGGGTTGTCAAGTGAGCTTGGTAGTTAGCCAGGCTTTGAATCCATGTTGGATTTCTCTGGTTATGTCCCAGTGTGGACATAACCAGTGTTCCCTGGATGATTTCTACTGGCTGTTTTCTCTGTTTGTTTCAACCAAATGACTGGATAGCCAAATGATGATACAATCTGGGTTTCCTACCCTTCTGTGCTCCTGTGATGCATAGCATGCTTATATATGAGCAAAACTTGGTTTTGCTCAGGTTGATTTGGTTTATACCTCACTCCAGCTCCTAGAATGAGTTGTTGGTGTAGAGGATTGCTTCTGGTGGTTTTGATTTGCCTGCCCTTCTCCTCCTTGCAAGCTTGTGAATCTTGGTTTGGTTCAGTGGTGATCTGAGGCAGGTTGAACAGCTCTGGCTGTTCTTCCTGTTCTTGGTGTTCTTACTCTTTGGAGATGCTGCCGATGGAATGGCTAGGGTTCACTGTTGAAGAGGTTTATATTTGGCTGGCCTCTTCTCCCCCTGGTCGACAGCTTGGTCTGGTTCAGCTTGTGACTCACTGCTGGTGTGTGTGTGCTGTGATGCATGCACACCCCATGCCTTGGTGTTAAGCATGCACACATGTACTGTGAGCTGCCTGTGTGTGTGTGTAGCCTGGTGTGGTGTACCAGGACTTGGAGATGGATCAGCTCGGCAGATCCATGTGCATATCCTCTCCAATTTCATTTTCTTTGCGAATTTGCCAAGTGGCTATGCCACTTGGCATAACACTTGATTTTCTTTCTTTGTGTTTGTGTGCAGGGATCATCAATTGAGCAAAATGGACATGGAATTCATCATATACAAGATCAAGTGAAGATGATCTTGTAGAATTTAGAATAGGATATTAACTTGTAATTTTTATTTATTTTCCTTTCTTCTATTCTGCCCATTTATGTAATGTGTTGTATTATTCTTTTAATTTTACTTTTGAATCTTGTAATGACATTGTAATGTGTGTGATGATCAATAAAGCTCAAAGTTTTCTCTAATGAGCTTAACTTTATTATATTAGTTCATCTTATTTATTATTGTTCATTTACTTAATAAATTTACTTAATGGAATTATTTAAGGTAATTATTTAATGTTTGAATTTGAAATTCAAAGTCAACCTTGGTTTGAATTTAACCATGTCTTATTATTTAAAATTCAATCAAGCAAACTCTCCCCTCTCATCTCAAAACCCTAACTAGTGAAGAGAAATGCAAGTTTGTCGCACTCTCGAAACCCTAACCCTGTAAGGTGTCGAGAGAGAAACTTGTCCCCCTTCGATGCAGTTTTTGTTTAAAAGCGCGAAATTTCCCCAGAATTTACTATGCAATGCACATCCCTTTCAAAAATCTACCCCTTGATCGTCTCTAAACCTGGGACATTACACAGATGCAATGGATAAATAAAGCAATTCCGAAGAGTACATGTGCATAGTGAAGGCAGCAAACCTTACAGTACTCCCAAATTAGGTGATGATGTTGAGTCTAAATATATGCATGATGTTTGGCAGTAAGAAAAATTGATTGAAAAAACACAAGCTGAAACGAGATGAGTAAATAAATAAATACTCTTACAGTATTGTCGCGGTCGTCTAGCCATGTCTCGGGGTCGCAGTGGAGCAGGCTCGGTACACCGAACGGAACCTTATGCGCTCCGCGGATGGCATGCCGCATGCCGATCATGCCTCGAGCAAGGCGACCAGTGCTGAGGATATCCGCCCGCTCGGCTATGTTCTCCACCAGTGGGTAGTGGAGGTTGTCCCACCCCATGGACTGGTGATAGCAATCAGGAATCTCCTCAACCTTACGCTTCTGCTTCATTGGAGTCGGTAATCTAATGCAAGGGAGAGAGGGGTGAATGGGAGAAAGAGACAAAAGAGGGTTTTTTGGAGAAGATGCAGTAGTACTACGATACTAGGAGGTGGAGATGCGGGGCATATGTTTCCGGGGGAGAGGAACCACTATTTCCCTTCTACGGAGTAAAAAAATAACCGCACTTGCTCATTAGAACTTGGGGCGGGGATATAGTGGTAACAGATTCCGAGGTATTGACCAACTTTCCCTCACCTTGACCCCACGTGGTTGTGACCCGAGATAATTTTCTTTTTGATGAACCCGATATATACTTATTATAGTACTAAAATAGTACAAGTATATACCTTGTATATACCAATATTATTATTTTAAGGACTTTTGTTCCATGAGCAACAACTTCCCCCACTCCGCTCATCCGAAATCCTAGCCCCTCCAACTTCAAGGACCAATCGACAAAGCTATGGCCTTCTAATTTGGCTCAAGTCGCCGCACACATAGCCCTCCCGCCGACAAGGAATAGGAGCATCAGCCCTTTCGTCGCTTGTTGCTATACATAATCATATGCAGTACCATATATATTTCAAATTTCCATATCAAAAAATAGTTCAAATCTGACTTTTAACATCTCAAGCTAAACCCTCGCTTGGTCTTAAACATAAGCATACCATAGTTCTACTTTTGTCTTCACCAAACAACAGAACACAATGTGTTCATCACAACATAGCCAACCGGAGTACCTAGTAGTGTAACTAGAGAAGTGAACCTATAGTTGATCAAGCCTTCAACTTTAACACAATAATACCTCCACATTATGTGTTGAGGAGCCACACCCATATATTTAAGAGTACCATCATGTAGACCACAAATGCATCAATGAAGAGAGGGGTATTACTTATAGACCACCTCTTTACAAAACAGTTGTAATTAGTAGACCACAAGTGCCTCGTTCATTAGCTATGAAATTACATACTATCAGTAGCTACAATGGCTGCAGGACCTGTTTCATAATTAAACATCACACTTGTTCCAATCCGGGGCGTTGGTGAAGTTTGGGATGAACCAAAGCGGTGTCTTTACCAGGTACCTATCTTTTTTTGTTTTGCATGTTTTCTCCAAGGCGTTGGTTTGGAAACCAACGGCGCAATCTTCACGATTCAGACTGAATCGGCATATTTCAGGCAGCTGCAAATTGCGAAGCCATGCTTCATTCGGCAAGGTGTAGACACAATTTCTTCTCGTCAGACATCCTGGGGCAACATCTGCACCGCCTAATGGCAACATAATCGGATAGTTCACTCCAAGGAAAAGAGAATATTCTCCAAGGTCATCCATCTTTTCCCATGGAATACCTTCATTTAACTTACTAGTGTCCTTCGTGAACACCAGGCAACCAAACCCAGAAGCATAGTTGCCAACAAAGGTCGACCATGATGAACATGACGATCGAAGCGATGGCACACTTTACATGAATATTCCCTTTCATCAGCAATGCCCAGTGTATGGATCAGAAGAAGTCTAGAACCATCTATAGATCTTGCTAACCACCACACACCATAATCGACCTCGTGATCATGGCCAACAGCATCATCAAGTGCACACCGCCATTCAAACACAATGGATGGTGGCTCTACGATCAGCGGAGGACCTGCTTGAAAACAAAATTACTGTTAAGAAGGGCATGTTTGCTTTGCACAAATCTGAAAACGTAAGAATTGGGAAAACGCATTAGGATTCAGATGGGATGATATAATGTCATTTCCATTCAATAATACAGCATATTGGTGTATTTGAGTACATCACATGGGAAACCAAAGGATTCATTTCAAGAAGTTCAAGTAGAGGTCAAAATCCAACATAATTCAATATGAGAATAAAACTCCTAATTATACAATCCTCAAATTTTTCTATGGTAATCATCTCGAATAAAAAGTCTAAATACCAATGAAATTTCATCGGAAGCAAATATGCCCCAAGTCAGATCAGTCAGGTTCGAAAATTAATAAGTTTGTGCATTAAAATTATCTTTACAGCCATGAATAATGAAGCTCATCATACACCACGTCCGGAGGAAAATTACCAGCTTGCTGAGGTTTCCATGCGTGAACAGTGCCAGTATGAGTTGTGGCAAACACAAGCCCATTGTGGAGAATTGCATCGCTGTAATTGTAAAAGATGTGGGACTTGGGCTCTGTAAGAACTGTCCATTCAGAATCAGCGCCGTAAAGGAGGGCAACTCTGATGTCAAAAACAGCAACAAGAGAGAAATTTGTGTACCCCCAGCAGCTGTGGGAACTTGGCAAATATATATCTTGTGAAATATAATAGCACGAAGGTTGTGGTGGTATATATTTGGAATGTGGGTGGTTTCAAACGGCACAGGGAGAGGAATTTCACGGCGAGTGTAGACGTTGACAAGTTTCCATTTGCAAGCAGGAAAGCTAGTGTCAACCATGGCAACCCAATCTCCATTGGCACCTACCCACTGCTTACCCGTACCGTCTGGCATCACAGCGTCGCAGGAGAACCTGTCGAGCGGTGTGAGCTTGCAATCCCGTGCTACCTTCGTCGAGTGAGAATGAAGAACACATGGGAGCCCAAACGGGAGAGAAACAGATAGAGTTGCACTATCATTTGCAGAGTCGAAAAATAGTTTGGACGAACCGACGAGGCTCGCGGCGGTGATGACGTCGCATCTTGTTACGAGTTCTTCAAGGGGACCTTCGGAAAAGACCTTCTGAAACTGTTCAGAGTCATCATTTTCCTTGTTCGATGCCGCCATCGCAGGGCAGGGGGTGGGTCTATGAGGTTTGGGTTCAACTGATTGGAGTTTAATTTGGGTTCGATGGCGGCAGGTGGGGGGGAAGATGAAGAACGGAGGCTCTCAAACTGGGCGGTGGAATTGATTCTAAAGCTGCATGGCGGTGGCACTGGCGCGTGCTATGGAAGGTGGTCGATTGGAGAGTGGGTGCGGGCGGGGGCGGAGGTAGACGATGGAGGTGAACCGAAATAGGGCAGGTGGGGGCGGGGCGCTTGACTTCGCTCCTCTACACTCTACAGCGTCTCCTCCTGTTTCTTGGAAAGTGTATAGACCCATAATAAAAAGTCACTGTTCCCTCTGAAAAGGTGAAGAACAAGTCACTGGTCTAACGTGCAAATTTGGACATCCCAAGTTCTGTGTTGTCATGTCAATTCAATGTCCATGGCAGTATTTTGAATTTTGCGTGACCAAAAGAAGTACGCCTTGGCCTTTCACAATCGGGGTTTCTTAGAGCATCCACAACGTGTAGCCAAAAATGGGGTGCGGGCGCAACTAGTTGCGGAATATCCCCTCTCTATGGTTAGCTTAATGGATTCTTTATCAAATGTGGGCTCACTTCCTTTCTGACAAGCGATGCTCTACGTTGTGACCTCGGTGCCTCAAAACTTTTATTTGGGATCGGTGGTGACGTGTTAGCTTTTTCAGCAATTGGGCACCGGCTACATTGTGGAAGGCAGAGCAAGAACAATAGAAGAGCCAACAGCTGGCAAAAGTGCCACGTAGGCAGGCTATACTATACATTGTGGATGCTCAAGCGCCCACTATTGTCCTACTTCCTCTTGGCGTGATACTCCCTCCATCCACAAATAAGTGGACGTGCGGGATATTCAAGGTAAATTAGTAAAAGGAAAGAAAAAATGCATTGGAGCACTTGTATCTTAAGAAACACATGTACTCAACCACGGTTGTAGATTTTCTCGGCGCAAGACTTTTCCCCAGCAGTTGTGGCTTTCAGTTGTTCGTGGGTGTGGGGAGGAGCTCCGCTGCATCGGTAGAAAGCAAAGAGGAACGGCGGCTCTCGATCGTGCGGTGCACTCGTAAATCACGTGCGACCCGGATTGAGCTTCAGTGACTTTGCCAGCCCACAAAGTCACTGACTTTGTGTCACTTACAAGTGGGGCAATGTGGAACCCTTCATTATATGTGCCCCACATTGTCCCACTTGTAAGTGACACAAAGTCAGTGACTTTGTGGGCTGGCAAAGTCACTGAAGCTCAATCCGTGCGACCCATGCCCTAATAATTAACAATGCATTGATGAGGGCTATCACTTCATCATCCAATAAAATGTAGTAACTATCGTAATAATATTGTCTCTTAAGCCATGTAGTACAGTGCAAGATGCTTTAGAGAAATAAACATCTATTTTATTGCTAATACACATGGTTATTTATTCTAGGCAAATGCCTACCGAAAGATGTAGGAATAGGAAAAATGTAGGATTGCAATGTCATGTCCACTCCAATCCTATAGGAATTCATAGAAACCAAACTTTGTTTGATTCCACCATAGGAAAAGTAAAGGATTCTTAAAAAGAGGCATGAGTAGATGTTTAATTTCCTATGGAATCTGTGCAAAGGAATCCTTAGGAAAAATTCCTATCGGAAACAATCCTACAAATCAAACAGCCAAGGATTCAATTCTACCAATTTCCTATGCAAATCCTTGGTGTTCACCCAATCCTCTCGAATACTCATCCAAAAAATGCACTAATACTTTGATAGGGAGTTTTTTTATTCTAGGCAAGAATAGAGGGTTTGCAGGGATCACTTGAGAAGTGTATTAACCAAAGAAGGCATAAGTAATACACCAACACACACTAACATGCCCTTAATGGATGTATCTCCATAAACTCCCTCTGTTCTTTATTACTACTACTAGTTTATGTACTTCTTAACTAATATGGGATAATCATGAAATATATTTTCTAACATTCAGCCAAAATATGGTGCTTCGACTTTCTAAAATACTGAAAAAGCTAGTAATTAAAAATATTTGAGCTAACAAATCTATGAAGTTTGAAATATTTTGTATTCCGTCTGAAAGTTGTGTCACTTGGTGTGAGATTCACACAAAAATGATGAAAATATCAAACCTTCAAAATAATTGTAGTAATTCGACCGTTAAGTGTGTTTCATAATTTTGGAAAATCGATTCTATTTGCAATTAAAACTAGTAGTTGGTGATCCCCGATCATCTGATGTGCTCTTAAACAACTCAATCCTAAATTTGAACCTCCCTGCAACAGAACACGATAGTTGGTGGTTTGTGCGAAAAAAATAACAGTTTAAATAAGTGTTTACGCAACGAAGGCAGCAATAAGCGGTAGTTTGAGCAATTTCCTCGTGTAAACAACATGTAGCGTCGAAGTAGTAGTACTAGGAGTACATAAATCTTGTGTAATTTCTAGTTCTACACATTACTAGTGTCCACTGTTTGAGAGTTGATGGATCTTTTTTGTGTAATTCCAAATGTGAAGCAAGTCTCCGTATCTGTGAATGGGTCTAATTTTCAATCGAATGAGAATTAGCAAATTGATTTCTATGACAAAAGCATACAAAGCGATTAAAACCAACATACCCGCATTCGCCGCTGCTACCAGCATGCGATGCCTCCACGAGTGCATTGACGGCTGCTGCAAATCCTCGGAAGGCATCTAGGTCTTGCAGATCGTCGATTGCCGCTGTCCGGCTAAGCTTAACCAGCATAGCTGCCGCCAAAATATCTCGGATTTGGACCACAGGCAGAAGCTGATTGGGGTCGAAGGATTGCCTGATTCGGAATTTGAAGTACCAAGCCCTCGGCTCCGATGGTGGAAGTTTGGAACTCGGCCCGGCCAGAACCTCCCAAATCTGTGTGTGGCAGTGGATGCCCATCGGCATCCCCAATGCTGCCGACGCCGTGATGTGGTCGGTCGCACTTTGGTCCCCACTAAAGGCTGGGGCTGCAGCACGTCGCCGCCGCCCCCGACGTCCCCACGACGGCATCGCCATGGAACGAGGCGCTGAGTTTGTTGGCGAACCCGAAGCCCTGGATGGCACGTGCTTCTTCACAATGGAAGCATCCTCACCCGGCGAGGTTCGCCCCCGGCGCATGCCTCTGCTCCGACCAGCCCACTTTGCCGCTGCTGCCTGGGCTGCCGCCGATACCTGGGCCACCGCCGCTTCATGGGACCCCCCTCCCTCCTCTCCCTCTCCTAGATCAAAGGGCGCCAGGAGTCTAGCCACAGCAAGACACAGAGCCGCCTGCTTCATCGCACACCAGTGGCACACAGATATTTGCGAGCTTTTAGCGCACACCCCTCCGAGGCTGAGTCGTGGAGCCTGGGTGCACGGGGCTAAGGCTGGAGGAGTCGCCATGGGACGAGGGGTGTCGAGTGCTCGGGCAAGTACGGGAAAGGGGAAGTTTTGCATTCTCAAGGAGCCAAATACTGTATGAGAAACCGGAAAAGTTTGAACGTTTGAAAACTTTGCCGGCATAATGCATCCTTCCAATGCACGCCTACGTACCCAACGTATACGCCAGCTAAGGTAGAAAGCCAACTCAGTTGCTACTTTGTTGGCAAAATGTACCATGGCTCAATCTCAGGTCACACACCCATGAAGCCAAGTTAACTCATCTATCAATTGTCACCCTCTTCATCCCACTATAGGTATAGTAAGGTTGCTTCGAGTTTGATCTTTTGTACAGTATTGTTTCTTGTAAGGTTCGTGAATAATCTAATAAAAAAAGTCGTGTGCATCCTTTGGATGCAGAAGCTCGGGCGATTTTTCCCCCATTTCGAAAAAAATCAATTGGTATATTTTGGTTATATTCAAATATTTACTTTGTAGGTCATGCCATTCTACTACTCGCCTAACACTTTTTCTACGCGGGAAGGATACGAGTGATGCAACAAAAAGTAACACATTCGTCCCCCTCCCCCAGTGATTTCTCCTAGATATGAAATCAAACTACAAGTGGTTCAAAAAGGCAATCGAAAAACATGGATTGTTCATCAGTTTGTACATAGCTAGGGAAAATACCAGAATGTCATATTAGTGTTTTAGAGAAGAGCCCTTCAAGTAGTTTGGCACCATGTTGGACACCGTCCAGCTTAATTCCACCCAAACATGATTTTTTTTCGTTTGAATATGTCTAGACTTTGTTTATCATCTTCAATGCGTATTGTATGACATAAGAAGACTATGTGCTTTGGTTTTAATTTTTTGAATTTTTAATGCCCAATTGAATCTTGGTCAAATCCTAGGTTTGACCAAGATTTAAACAAGTTCAAAACATGAAAATGAAAAAGTAAGCCTGGATCCTTCTTAGTCACTCCAAAATGAATCTTTTGGAAGGTTTTTTAAATTTCCATGTTTGAAACCCAAAACCACTTCCCTTCATGCTTGACTTCATAAGACAGAGTTTAGGGTTAGGGTACGTAGATACATGATTTTTGTGGTTTGAATATGTCTAAAACTTGTTTAATTTATCAACTTGAATACTTATATAACATACGAAGACTATGTGCTTTGGTTTTTCATTTTTTTCTGATTTTGTTCTGGATTTTTATGCCCATTTGAATCTTGTTCAAATCCTAGGTTTAACCAAGATTTAAACAAGTTCAAAACATGAAAATGAAAAGGTAAGCATGGATCCTTCTTAGTCACTCTAAAATGAATCTTTTGGGAGGTTCTTGAAATTTCCATGTTTGAAACCCAAAACCGCTTCTCTTCATGATTGACTTCATAAGACAGAGTTTAGTGTTAGGGGTAGATACATGATTTGTCTAGTTTGAATATGTCTAGACCTTGTTTATCAACTTGAATTCTTACTTTATGACATAAGAAGGCTATGTGCTTTGGTTTTTCATTTTTCTGATTTTTTTGAATTTTATGCCCATTAGAATCTTGGTCAAATACTAGCTAGGTTAATTTGACCAAGATTTAAACAAGTTTAACACATGAAAATGAAAAGGTAAGCCTCGATCCTTCTTACTCACTCTAAAATCTAATTTGACCAAGATTTAAACAAGTTTAACACATGAAAATGAAAAGGTAAGCCTCGATCCTTCTTACTCACTCTAAAATTAAGCTTTTGGGAAGTTTTTGAAATTTCCATGTTTGAAACCAAAACCACTTCTCTTCATGCTTGACTTCATAAGACATAGTTAAGGGTTTGGGGGTAGATACATGATTTTTCTGTTTTGAATATGTCTAGACCTTGTTCATCAACTTGAAGGCTTACTATATATACATGACATAAGAAGGCTATGTGCTTTAGTTTTTTTTTTCATTTTTTTTGAATTTTATGCCCATTTGAATCTTGGTCAAATACTATCTAGGTTTGACCAAGATTTAAACAATTTTAAAACATGAAAATGAAAAGGCAAGCTTGGATCTTTTCCAGACACTCTAAAATGAAGCTTTTGTGAGGTTCTTGAAATTTCCATGTTTGAAACCCATACGACTTCTCTTCATGCTAGACTTCATAAGATCGACCGAGTTTATGGTTAGGGGGTAGATACATGATTTGTGTGGTTTGAACACATGTATAAACCTTGTTTATCAACTTGAATGCTTACTATATGACATAAGAAGACTATGTGCTTTTGTTTTTCATTATTCTAATTTTTTGAATTTTATGCCCATTTGAATCTTGGTCAAATCCTAGGTTTGACCAGGATTTAAACAAGTATAAAATACGAAAACGAAAAGGTAAGCCTGGATCCTTCTTAGTCACTCTAAAATGAAGCAGCTTTTGGGATGTTCTTGAAATTTCATGTTTGGAACCCAAAACCACTTGTCTTCATGATTGACTTCATAATTAAGACATAGTTTAAGGTTAGGGGCAGATATATACATGAGTTGTCTGGTTTGAATATGTTATATGACATACGAAGACTATATGCTTTGGTTTTTCATTTTTATGATTTTTTATGAATTTTATGCCCATTTGAAACTTTTGGTCAATCCTAGGTTTGACGAAGATTTAAACAAGTTCAAAATATGAAAATGAAAAGCTAAGCATGGATCCTTCTTAGTCACTCTAACATAAAGCTTTTGGGAGGTTCTTGAAATTTCCACATGTTTGAACCCAAAACCACTTCTCTTCATGATTGACTTCATAAGACAAAGTTTAGGGTTAGGGGTAGATATATACATGAGTTGTCTGGTTTGAATATGTCTAGACCTTGTTTATCAACTTTAATGCTTACTATATATATGACATAAGAATGCTATGTGCATTGGTTTTTGATTTTTTCTGAATTTGTATGCCCATTTGAATCTTGGTCAAATCCTAGGCGGTTTGACCAAGATTTAAACAAGTTTAAAACATGAAAATGAAAAGGGAAGTTTGTATCCTTATTAGTCACTCTAAAATGAAGCTTTTGGGATGTTCTTGAAATTTCCATGTTTGAAACCCAAAACGACTTCTCTTCATGCTAGACTTCATAAGACAGAGTTTAGGGTTAGGGGGTCGATACATGATTTGTATGGTTTGAATATGTCCAAACCTTGTTAATTCATCAACTTGAATGCTTACTATATGACATAATAAGACTATATGCTTTTGTTTTTCGTTTTTCTGTTTTTTTTTTGCATTTTATGCCCATTTGAATCTTTTGGTCAAATCCTAGGTTTGACCAAGATTTAGACAAGTTTAACACGTGAAAACGAATAAGTAAGCATGGATCCTTCTTAGTCACTCCAAAATGTACCAATTGATAGATGTGTTAACTTTGCTTGATGGGAAAAATAATGTCATGTAAATGAGTTAACTTGGATTTCCTAGCCTTGAATCCATAGGAACCTTTGTTCTAATGCACTATAATAATCAACCGAGTTTTTACACCAATAGGTCTGTCACTTATGTGTGGTGCCCACGCGTGAGGTCCCACACATCAGTGAGCACAAGTCACGTGCAATAATAGGTACGCAAACTCCCAGCCATCTTCTTTGTCAAGAGAAGACGCATCAGGATGCGTATTGGAAGTCTCTGGGTCCTTCAGGATCCTTCGGTTGTCCCTCTCACACAAAAAAAACAAATCTCTCTCATTCTCGGCCTCGCTCGACTCGCTCGCTCGCACCTCCTCCTGCTCACTGACAAACCCTGCACAATAGTCAACATCGTCACCCGAAAAAGGGGAGACACCATAATGCTCTCCCTTCTTCTGTCCTTCCGAGTGATCCCTCTTCCTCCGAGTTTCACTAGCTAGACGGGCAAACACACATGTGCTGCATAGTAATAATAAAAAGGTAGAAAAATCGATTTACGAATCTATAATTAAATAGGTTAAACTAGGGTTTTGCCCAGTTCTACAGATCAAGGTTCAAAAAAATCCAACTACGGGGTTCGAACAACACGATTCTAATCCAAGAATTTTTTCTACCTCATCCAAATGGCCTCAAACTATAGGGTTAGCATCTAACTAGTGCAGTATGTGTGAAAATGAATGCACTATGTGTGCTATAACTTGTATGTCTTTCAAATTTGAACCAAATTTGAATAAGTTTGAAGTATTTGAAAAAGGGGCTTTTGGCTTAAACTTTTGAAACCCAAAACGACTTCTCTTCATGCTAGACTTCACAAGACCGAGTTTAGGGTTAGGGGGTAGATACATGATTTGTCTGGTTTGAATATGTCTAAACTTTGTTCATCAACTTTAATGCTAACTATATGACATAAGAAGACTATGTGCTTTGGTTTTTCATTTTTTTTGTTTTTTTTTGAATTTTATGCCCATATATTAGAATCTTGGTCAAATCCTAGGTTTGACAAAGATTTAAACACGTTTAAAACATGAAAACAAAAAGGGAAGCTTGTATCCCTCTTAATTAGTCACTCTAATATGAAGTTTTTGGGAGGTTTTTGAAATTTCCATGTTTGAAACCCAAAACCACTTCTCTTCAAGCTTGACTTCATAAGATAGAGCTTACGGTTACGGGGTAGATACATGATTTGTATGGTTTGAATATGTCCAAACCTTGTTAATGCATCAATTTGAATGCTTACTATATGACATAAGAAGACTATGTACTTTGGTTTTTCATTTTTCTGCTTTTTTTGAATTTTGTGCCCATTTGAATCTTTTGGTCAAATCCTAGGTTTGACAAAGATTTAAACAAGTTTAAAACACATGAAAATGAAAAGGTAAGCATGGATCCTTCTTAGTCACTCTAAAATAAAGCTTTTGGGAGGTTCTTGAAATTTCCATGTTTGAAACCCAAAACCACTTCTCTTCATGATTGACTTCATAAGACAAAGTTTAGGGTTAGGGGTAGATATATACATGAGTTGTCTGGTTTGAATATGTTTAGACCTTGTTTATCAACTTTAATGCTTACTATATATATGACATAAGAATGCTATGTGCATTGGTTTTTGATTTTTTTCTGAATTTGTATGCCCATTTGAATCTTGGTCAAATCCTAGGCGGTTTGACCAAGATTTAAACAAGTTTAAAACATGAAAATGAAAAGGGAAGTTTGTATCCTTATTAGTCACTCTAAAATGAAGCTTTTGGGATGTTCTTGAAATTTCCATGTTTGAAACCCAAAACGACTTCTCTTCATGCTAGACTTCATAAGATCGACCGAGTTTATGCATGGTTAGGGGATAGATACATGATTTGTCTGGTTTGAACACATGTATAAACCTTCTTACTCACTCTAAAATTAAGCTTTCTGGAGGTTTTTGAAATTTCCATGTTTGAAACCCAAAACCACTTCTCTTCATGCTTGACTTCGTAAGACAGAGTTTAGGGTTAGGGGTAGATACATGCTTTTTCTGGTTTGAATATGTATAGACCTTGTTTATCAACTTGAATGGTTACTATATGACATAAGAAGGCTATATATGTGCTTTGGTTTTTCATTTTTTGATTTTTATCGAATTTTTTATGCCCATTAAAATCTTGGTCAAATCCTATGTTTGACCAAGATTTAAACAAGTTTAGAACATGAAAATGAAAAGGTAATCATGGATCTTTCTTAGTCACAGTACTCTAGAATGAAGCTTTTGGGAGGTTTTTGAAATTTCCATGTTTGAAACCCAAAACCACTTCTTTTCATGCTTGACTTCATAAGACCGAGAGTTTAGGGTTAGGGGTAGAGATACATGATTTTTTTTGGTTTGGATATGTCTAGACCTTGTTTATCAACTAACGCTTACTATATTACATAAGAAGGCTATGTTATTTGGTTTTTCATTTTTTCTGTTTATTTCTAATTGTTTATGCCCATTTGAATCCTATGTTTGACCAATATTTAAACAAGCTTAAAACATGAAAATGAAAAGGTAAGCTTGGATCCTTCTTAGTCCCTCTAAAATTAAGCTTTTGGGAAGTTTTTGAAATTTCCATGTCTGAAACCCAAAACCACTTCTCTTCATGCTTGACTTCATAATTAAGACAGAGTTAAGCGTTAGGGGGTAGATACATGCTTTTTATGTTATGAATATGTCTAGACCGGCCATGTTCATCAAGTTGAATGCTGCTTACTATATATGACATTAGAAGGCTATGTGCTTTGGTTTTATTTTTTTGATTTTTTTTGAATTTTTAGGCCCATTTGAGTCTTGGTCAAATCCTAGGTTTGACCAAGATTTAAACAAGTTTAAAACATGTAAATGAAAAGATAAGCCTCGATCCTTCTTAGTCACTCTAAAATGAAGATTTGCGAGGGGTGTTCTTGAAATTAAGCTTGGGTCCTTCTTAGTCACTCTAAAATTAAGCTTTTGGGATGTTTTTGAAATTTCCATGTTTGAAACCCAAAACCATTTCTCTTCATAGTTAAGGGTTAGGGGGTAGATACATGCTTTTATGTTTTGAATATGTCTAGACCTTGTTCATCAACTTGAATGCTTACTGTATATATATATGACATAAGAAGCTAGGCTATGTGCTTTGGTTTTCATTTTTTGATTTTTTTTGAATGTTTATGCCCATTTGAATCTTGGTCAAATCCTAGGTTTGACCAAGATTTAAGCAAGTTTAAAACACATGAAAATGAAAAGGTAAGCATGGATCCTTCTTAGTCACTCTAAAATAAAGCTTTTGGGAGGTTCTTGAAATTTCCATGTTTGAAACCCAAAACAACTTGTCTTCATGATTGACTTCATAAGACAGAGTTTAGGGTTAGGGGTAGATATATACACGAGTTGTCTGGTTTGAATATATGTCTAGACCTTGTTTCTCAACTTTAATGCTTACTATATATATGACATAAGAAGACTATATGTACTTTGGTTTTTCATTTTTCTGATTTTTTTATTTTTCTACCCATTTGAATCTTGGTCAAATCCTAGGGTTGACCATGATTTAAACAAGTTTATAACATGAATTGAAAAGGTAAGCATGGATCCTTCTTAGTCACTCTAAAATGAAGCTTTTGGGATGTGTGTCCTTGAAATTTCCATGTTTGAAACCCAAAACGACTTCTCTTCATGCTAGACTTCATAAGATCGACCGAGTTTAGGGTTAGGGGTAGATACATGATTTGTATGGCTTCAATATGTCCAAACCTTATTAATTTATCAACTTGAATGCTTGTTATATGACATACGAAGACTATATGCTTTGGTTTTTCATTTTTATGATTTTTTATGAATTTTATGCCCATTTGAAACTTTTGGTCAATCCTAGGTTTGACAAAGATTTAAACAAGTTCAAAATTTGAAAATGAAAAGGTAAGCATGGATCCTTCTTAGTCACTCTAAAATAAAGCTTTTGGGAGGTCCTTGAAATTTCCACATGTTTGAAACCCAAAACCACTTCTCTTCATGATTGACTTCATAAGACAGAGTTTAGGGTTAGGGGTAGATATATACATGAGTTGTCTGGTTTGAATATGTCTAGACCTTGTTTATCAACTTTAATGCTTACTATATATATGACATAAGAATGCTATGTGCATTGGTTTTTGTTTTTTTTCTGAATTTGTATGCCCATTTGAATCTTGGTCAAATCCTAGGCGATTTGACCAAGATTTAAACAAGTTTAAAACATGAAAATGAAAAGGGAAGTTTGTATCCTTATTAGTCACTCTAAAATGAAGCTTTTGGGATGTTCTTGAAATTTCCATGTTTGAAACCCAAAACGACTTCTCTTCATGCTAGACTTCATAAGACAGAGTTTAGGGTTAGGGGGTAGATACATGATTTGTACGGTTTGAATATGTCCAAACCTTGTTAATTCATCAACTTGAATGCTTACTATATGACATAATAAGACTATATGCTTTTGTTTTTCATTTTTCTGTTTTTTTTTGAATTTTATGCCCATTTGAATCTTTTGGTCAAATCCTAGGTTTGACCAAGATTTAGACAAGTTTAACATGTGAAAACGAATAAGTAAGCATGGATCCTTCTTAGTCACTCCAAAATGTACCAATTGATAGATGTGTTAACTTTGCTTCATGGAAAAAATAATGTCATGTAAATGAGTTAACTTGGATTTCCTAGCCTTGAATCCATAGGAAACTTTATTCTAATGCACTATAATAATCAACCGAGTTTTTACACCAACAGGTCTGTCACTTACGTGTGGTGCCCACGCGTGAGGTCCCACACATCAGTGACCACAAGTCACGTGCAATAATAGGTACGCAAACTCCCAGCCATCTTCTTTGTCAAGAGAAGACGCATCAGGATGCGTATTGGAAGTCTCTGGGTCCTTCAGGATTCTTCGGTTGTCCCTTTCACACAAAAAAAACAAATCTCTCCATTCTCGGCCTCGCTCGACTCGCTCGCTTGCTCGCTCGCACCTCCTCCTGCTCACTGACAAACCCTGCACAATAGTCAACATCGTCACCCGAAAAAGGGGAGACACCATAATGCTCTCCCTTCTTCTGTCCTTCCGAGTGATCCCTCTTCCTCCGAGTTTGACTAGCTAGACGGGCAAACACACATGTGCTGCATAGTCATAATAAAAAGGTAGAAAAATCGATATACGAATCTATAATTAAATAGGTTAAACTAGGGTTTTGCCCAGTACTACAGATCAAGGTTCAAAAAAATCCAACTACGGGGTTCGAACAACACGATTCTAATCCAAGAATTTTTTCTACCTCATCCAAATGGCCTCAAACTATAGGGTTAGCATCTATCTAGTGCAGTATGTGTGAAAATGTATGCACTATGTGTGCTATAACTTGTATGTCTTTCAAATTTGAAACAAATTTGAATAAGTTTGAAGTATTTGAAAAAGGGGCTTTTGGCTTAAACGTTTGAAACCCAAAATGACTTCTCTTCATGCTAGACTTCACAAGACCGAGTTTAGGGTTAGGGGGTAGATACATGATTTGTCTGGTTTGAATATGTCTAAACTTTGTTCATCAACTTTAATGCTAACTATATGACATAAGAAGACTATGTGCTTTGGTTTTTCATTTTTTTGTTTTTTTTTGAATTTTATGCCCATATATTAGAATCTTGGTCAAATCCTAGGTTTGACAAAGATTTAAACACGTTTAAAACATGAAAACGAAAAGGGAAGCTTGTATCCCTCTTAATTAGTCACTCTAATATGAAGTTTTTGGGAGGTTTTTGAAATTTCCATGTTTGAAACCCAAAACCACTTCTCTTCAAGCTTGACTTCATAAGACAGAGCTTACGGTTAGGGGGTAGATACATGATTTGTATGGTTTGAATATGTCCAAACCTTGTTAATGCATCAACTTGAATGCTTACTATATGACATAAGAAGACTATGTACTTTGGTTTTTCATTTTTCTACTTTTTTTGAATTTTGTGCCCATTTGAATCTTTTGGTCAAATCCTAGGTTTGACAAAGATTTAAACAAGTTTAAATCATGAAAATGAAAAGGTAAGCATGGATCCTTCTTAGTCACTCTAAAATAAAGCTTTTGGGAGGTTCTTGAAATTTCCATGTTTGAAACCCAAAACCACTTCTCTTCATGATTGACTTCATAAGACAAAGTTTAGGGTTAGGGGTAGATATATACATGAGTTGTCTGGTTTGAATATGTTTAGACCTTGTTTATCAACTTTAATGCTTACTATATATATGACATAAGAATGCTATGTGCATTGGTTTTTGATTTTTTTCTGAATTTGTATGCCCATTTGAATCTTGGTCAAATCCTAGGCGGTTTGACCAAGATTTAAACAAGTTTAAAACATGAAAATGAAAAGGGAAGTTTGTATCCTTATTAGTCACTCTAAAATGAAGCTTTTGGGATGTTCTTGAAATTTCCATGTTTGAAACCCAAAACGACTTCTCTTCATGCTAGACTTCAGAAGATCGACCGAGTTTATGCATGGTTAGGGGATAGATACATGATTTGTCTGGTTTGAACACATGTATAAACCTTCTTACTCACTCTAAAATTAAGCTTTCGGGAGGTTGTTGAAATTTCCATGTTTGAAACCCAAAACCACTTCTCTTCATGCTTGACTTCGCAAGACAGAGTTTAGGGTTAGGGGTAGATACATGCTTTTTCTGGTTTGAATATGTATAGACCTTGTTTATCAACTTGAATGGTTACTATATGACATAAGAGGGCTATATATGTGCTTTGGCTTTTCATTTTTTGATTTTTTTCGAATTTTTTATGCCCATTAAAATCTTGGTCAAATCCTATGTTTGACCAAGATTTAAACAAGTTTAGAACATGAAAATGAAAAGGTAATCATGGATCTTTCTTAGTCACGGTACTCTAGAATGAAGCTTTTGGGAGGTTTTTGAAATTTCCATGTTTGAAACCCAAAACCACTTCTTTTCATGCTGGACTTCATAAGACCGAGAGTTTAGGGTTAGGGGTAGAGATACATGATTTTTTTTGGTTTGAATATGTCTAGACCTTGTTTATCAACTAATGCTTACTATATTACATAAGAAGGCTATGTTATTTGGTTTTTCATTTTTTCTGTTTATTTCTAATTGTTTATGCCCATTTGAATCCTATGTTTGACAAATATTTAAACAAGCTTAAAACATGAAAATGAAAAGGTAAGCTTGGATCCTTCTTAGTCCCTCTAAAATGAAGCTTTTGGGAAGTTTTTGAAATTTCCATGTCTGAAACCCAAAACCACTTCTCTTCATGCTTGACTTCATAATTAAGACAGAGTTAAGCGTTAGGTGGTAGATACATGCTTTTTATGCTATGAATATGTCTAGACCGGCCATGTTCATCGAGTTGAATGCTGCTTACTATATATGACATTAGAAGGCTATGTGCTTTGGTTTTTCTTTTTTTTTTGATTTTTTTGAATTTTTAGGCCCATTTGAGTCTTGGTCAAATCCTAGGTTTGACCAAGATTTAAACAAGTTTAAAACATGTAAATGAAAAGATAAGCCTCGATCCTTCTTAGTCACTCTAAAATGAAGATTTGCGAGGGGTGTTCTTGAAATTAAGCTTGGGTCCTTCTTAGTCACTCTAAAATTAAGCTTTTGGGATGTTTTTGAAATTTCCATGTTTGAAACCCAAAACCATTTCTCTTCATGCTTGACTTCATAAGACATAGTTAAGGGTTAGGGGTAGATACATGCTTTTATGTTTTGAATATGTCTAGACCTTGTTCATCAACTTGAATGCTTACTGTATATATATATGACATAAGAAGCTAGGCTATGTGCTTTGGTTTTCATTTTTTGATTTTTTTTGAATGTTTATGCCCATTTGAATCTTGGTCAAATCCTAGGTTTGACCAAGATTTAAGCAAGTTTAAAACACATGAAAATGAAAAGGTAAGCATGGATCCTTCTTAGTCACTCTAAAATAAAGCTTTTGGGAGGTTCTTGAAATTTCCATGTTTGAAACCCAAAACCACTTCTCTTCATGATTGACTTCATAAGACAGAGTTTAGGGTTAGGGGTAGATATATACACGAGTTGTCTGGTTTGAATATATGTCTAGACCTTGTTTATCAACTTTAATGCTTACTATATATATGACAGAAGAAGACTATATGTACTTTGGTTTTTCATTTTTCTGATTTTTTTATTTTTCTACCCATTTGAATCTTGGTCAAATCCTAGGGTTGACCATGATTTAAACAAGTTTATAACATGAATTGAAAAGGTAAGCATGGATCCTTCTTAGTCACTCTAAAATGAAGCTTTTGGGATGTGTGTCCTTGAAATTTCCATGTTTGAAACCCAAAACGACTTCTCTTCATGCTAGACTTCATAAGATCGACCGAGTTTAGGGTTAGGGGTAGATACATGATTTGTATGGCTTCAATATGTCCAAACCTTATTAATTTATCAACTTGAATGCTTGTTATATGAGATACGAAGACTATATACTTTGGTTTTTCATTTTTATGATTTTTTATGAATTTTATGCCCATTTGAAACTTTTGGTCAATCCTAGGTTTGACAAAGATTTAAACAAGTTCAAAATATGAAAATGAAAAGGTAAGCATGGATCCTTCTTAGTCACTCTAAAATAAAGCTTTTTGGGAGGTTCTTGAAATTTCCACATGTTTGAAACCCAAAACCACTTCTCTTCATGATTGACTTCATAAGACAGAGTTTAGGGTTAGGGGTAGATATATACATGAGTTGTCTGGTTTGAATATGTCTAGACCTTGTTTATCAACTTTAATGCTTACTATATATATGACATAAGAATGCTATGTGCATTGGTTTTTGATTTTTTTCTGAATTTGTATGCCCATTTGAATCTTGGTCAAATCCTAGGCGGTTTGACCAAGATTTAAACAAGTTTAAAACATGAAAATGAAAAGGGAAGTTTGTATCCTTATTAGTCACTCTAAAATGAAGCTTTTGGGATGTTCTTGAAATTTCCATGTTTGAAACCCAAAACGACTTCTCTTCATGCTAGACTTCATAAGACAGAGTTTAGGGTTAGCGGGTAGATACATGATTTGTATGGTTTGAATATGTCCAAACCTTGTTAATTCATCAACTTGAATGCTTACTATATGACATAATAAGACTATATGCTTTTGTTTTTCATTTTTCTGTTTTTTTTAATTCTATGCCCATTTGAATCTTTTGGTCAAATCCTAGGTTTGACCAAGATTTAGACAAGTTTAACACGTGAAAACGAATAAGTAAGCATGGATCCTTCTTAGTCACTCCAAAATGTACCAATTGATAGATGTGTTAACTTTGCTTGATGGAAAAAATAATGTCATGTAAATGAGTTAACTTGGATTTCCTAGCCTTGAATCCATAGGAAACTTTGTTCTAATGCACTATAATAATCAACCGAGTTTTTACACCAACAGGTCTGTCACTTATGTGTGGGGCCCACGCGTGAGGTCCCACACATCAGTGAGCACACGTCACGTGCAATAATAGGTACGCAAACTCCCAGCCATCTTCTTTGTCAAGAGAAGACGCATCAGGATGCGTATTGGAAGTCTCTGGGTCCTTCAGGATCCTTCGGTTGTCCCTCTCACACAAAAAAAAACAAATCTCTCTCATTCTCAGCCTCGCTCGACTCGCTCGCTCGCTCGCTCGCACCTCCTCCTGCTCACTGACAAACCCTGCACAATAGTCAACATCGTCACCCGAAAAAGGGGAGACACCATAATGCTCTCCCTTCTTCTGTCCTTCCGAGTGATCCCTCTTCCTCCGAGTTTGACTAGCTAGACGGGCAAACACACATGTGCTGCATAGTAATAATAAAAAGGTAGAAAAATCGATATACGAATCTATAATTAAATAGGTTAAACTAGGGTTTTGCCCAGTACTACAGATCAAGGTTCAAAAAAATCCAACTACGGGGTTCGAACAACACGATTCTAATCCAAGAATTTTTTCTACCTCATCCAAATGGCCTCAAACTATAGGGTTAGCATCTAACTAGTGCAGTATGTGTGAAAATGTATGCACTATGTGTGCTATAACTTGTATGTCTTTCAAATTTGAACCAAATTTGAATAAGTTTGAAGTATTTGAAAAAGGGGCTTTTGGCTTAAACGTTTGAAACCCAAAACGACTTCTCTTCATGCTAGACTTGACAAGACCGAGTTTAGGGTTAGGGGGTAGATACATGATTTGTCTGGTTTGAATATGTCTAAACTTTGTTCATCAACTTTAATGCTAACTATATGACATAAGAAGACTATGTGCTTTGGTTTTTCATTTTTTTGTTTTTTTTGAATTTTATGCCCATATATTAGAATCTTGGTCAAATCCTAGGTTTGACAAAGATTTAAACACGTTTAAAACATGAAAACGAAAAGGGAAGCTTGTATCCCTCTTAATTAGTCACTCTAATATGAAGTTTTTGGGAGGTTTTTGAAATTTTCATGTTTGAAACCCAAAACCACTTCTCTTCAAGCTTGACTTCATAAGACAGAGCTTACAGTTAGGGGGTAGATACATGATTTGTATGGTATGAATATGTCCAAACCTTGTTAACGCATCAACTTGAATGCTTACTATATGACATAAGAAGACTATGTACTTTGGTTTTTCATTTTTCTGCTTTTTTTGAATTTTGTGCCCATTTGAATCTTTTGGTCAAATCCTAGGTTTGACAAAGATTTAAACAAGTTTAAAACACATGAAAATGAAAAGGTAAGCATGGATCCTTCTTAGTCACTCTAAAATAAAGCTTTTGGGAGGTTCTTGAAATTTCCATGTTTGAAACCCAAAACCACTTCTCTTCATGATTGACTTCATAAGACAAAGTTTAGGGTTAGGGGTAGATATATACATGAGTTGTCTGGTTTGAATATGTTTAGACCTTGTTTATCAACTTTAATGCTTACTATATATATGACATAAGAATGCTATGTGCATTGGTTTTTGATTTTTTTTCTGAATTTGTATGACCATTTGAATCTTGGTCAAATCCTAGGCGGTTTGACCAAGATTTAAACAAGTTTAAAACATGAAAATGAAAAGGGAAGTTTGTTTCCTTATTAGTCACTCTAAAATGAAGCTTTTGGGATGTTCTTGAAATTTCCATGTTTGAAACCCAAAACGACTTCTCTTCATGCTAGACTTCATAAGATCGACCGAGTTTATGCATGGTTAGGGGATAGATACATGATTTGTCTGGTTTGAACACATGTATAAACCTTCTTACTCACTCTAAAATTAAGCTTTCGGGAGGTTTTTGAAATTTCCATGTTTGAAACCCAAAACCACTTCTCTTCATGCTTGACTTCGTAAGACAGAGTTTAGGGTTAGGGGTAGATACATGCTTTTTCTGGTTTGAATATGTATAGACCTTGTTTATCAACTTGAATGGTTACTATATGACATAAGAGGGATATATATGTGCTTTGGCTTTTCATTTTTTGATTTTTTTCGAATTTTTTATGCCCATTAAAATCTTGGTCAAATCCTATGTTTGACCAAGATTTAAAGAAGTTTAGAACATGAAAATGAAAAGGTAATCATGGATCTTTCTTAGTCACGGTACTCTAGAATGAAGCTTTTGGGAGGTTTTTGAAATTTCCATGTTTGAAACCCAAAACCACTTCTTTTCATGCTTGACTTCATAAGACCGAGAGTTTAGGGTTAGGGGTAGAGATACATGATTTTTTTGGTTTGAATATGTCTAGACCTTGTTTATCAACTAATGCTTACTATATTACATAAGAAGGCTATGTTATTTGGTTTTTCATTTTTTCTGTTTATTTCTAATTGTTTATGCCCATTTGAATCCTATGTTTGACCAATATTTAAAAAAGCTTAAAACATGAAAATGAAAAGGTAAGCTTGGATCCTTCTTAGTCCCTCTAAAATGAAGCTTTTGGGAAGTTTTTGAAATTTCCATGTCTGAAACCCAAAACCACTTCTCTTCATGCTTGACTTCATAATTAAGACAGAGTTAAGCGTTAGGGGGTAGATACATGCTTTTTATGTTATGAATATGTCTAGACCGGCCATGTTCATCAAGTTGAATGCTGCTTACTATATATGACATTAGAAGGCTATGTGCTTTGGTTTTATTTTTTGATTTTTTTGAATTTTTAGGCCCATTTGAGTCTTGGTCAAATCCTAGGTTTGACCAAGATTTAAACAAGTTTAAAACATGTAAATGAAAAGATAAGCCTCGATCCTTCTTAGTCACTCTAAAATGAAGATTTGCGAGGGGTGTTCTTGAAATTTCCACATGTTTGAAACCCAAAACCACTTCTCTTCATGATTGACTTCATAAGACAGAGTTTAGGGTTAGGGGTAGATATATACATGAGTTGTCTGGTTTGAATATGTTTAGACCTTGTTTATCAACTTTAATGCTTACTATATATATGACATAAGAATGCTATGTGCATTGGTTTTTGATTTTTTTTCTGAATTTGTATGCCCATTTGAATCTTGGTCAAATCCTAGGTGGTTTGACCAAGATTTAAACAAGTTTAAAACATGAAAATGAAAAGGGAAGTTTGTATCCTTATTAGTCACTCTAAAATGAAGCTTTTGGGATGTTCTTGAAATTTCCATGTTTGAAACCCAAAACGACTTCTCTTCATGCTAGACTTCATAAGATCGACCGAGTTTATGCATGGTTAGGGGATAGATACATGATTTGTCTGGTTTGAACACATGTATAAACCTTCTTACTCACTCTAAAATTAAGCTTTCGGGAGGTTTTTGAAATTTCCATGTTTGAAACCCAAAACCACTTCTCTTCATGCTTGACTTTGTAAGACAGAGTTTAGGGTTAGGGGTAGATACATGCTTTTTCTGGTTTGAATATGTATAGACCTTGTTTATCAACTTGAGTGGTTACTATATGACATAAGAAGGCTATATATGTGCTTTGGTTTTTCATTTTTTGATTTTTTTCGAATTTTTTATGCCCATTAAAATCTTGGTCAAATCCTATGTTTGACCAAGATTTAAACAAGTTTAGAACATGAAAATGAAAAGGTAATCATGGATCTTTCTTAGTTACAGTACTCTAGAATGAAGCTTTTGGGAGGTTTTTGAAATTTCCATGTTTGAAACCCAAAACCACTTCTTTTCATGCTTGACTTCATAAGATCGACCGAGTTTATGCATGGTTAGGGGATAGATACATGATTTGTCTGGTTTGAACACATGTATAAACCTTCTTACTCACTCTAAAATTAAGCTTTCGGGAGGTTTTTGAAATTTCCATGTTTGAAACCCAAAACCACTTCTCTTCATGCTTGACTTCGTAAGACAGAGTTTAGGGTTAGGGGTAGATACATGCTTTTTCTGGTTTGAATATGTATAGACCTTGTTTATCAACTTGAATGGTTACTATATGACATAAGAAGGCTATATATGTGTTTTGGTTTTTCATTTTTTGATTTTTTTCGAATTTTTTATGCCCATTAAAATCTTGGTCAAATCCTATGTTTGACCAAGATTTAAACAAGTTTAGAACATGAAAATGAAAAGGTAATCATGGATCTTTCTTAGTCACAGTACTCTAGAATGAAGCTTTTGGGAGGTTTTTGAAATTTCCATGTTTGAAACCCAAAACCACTTCTTTTCATGCTTGACTTCATAAGACCGAGAGTTTAGGGTTAGGGGTAGAGATACATGATTTTTTTTTGGTTTGAATATGTCTAGACCTTGTTTATCAACTAATGCTTACTATATTACATAAGAAGGCTATGTTATTTGGTTTTTCATTTTTTCTGTTTATTTCTAATTGTTTATGCCCATTTGAATCCTATGTTTGACCAATATTTAAACAAGCTTAAAACATGAAAATGAAAAGGTAAGCTTGGATCCTTCTTAGTCCCTCTAAAATGAAGCTTTTGGGAAGTTTTTGAAATTTCCATGTCTGGAACCCAAAACCACTTCTCTTCATGCTTGACTTCATAATTAAGACAGAGTTAAGCGTTAGGGGTAGATACATGCTTTTTATGTTATGAATATGTCTAGACCGGCCATGTTCATCAAGTTGAATGATGCTTACTATATATGACATTAGAAGGCTATGTGCTTTGGTTTTTTTTTTTTGATTTTTTTGAATTTTTAGGCCCGTTTGAGTCTTGGTCAAATCCTAGGTTTGACCAAGATTTAAACAAGTTTAAAACATGTAAATGAAAAGATAAGCCTCGATCCTTCTTAATTAGTCACTCTAAAATGAAGATTTGCGAGGGGTGTTCTTGAAATTAAGCTTGGCTCCTTCTTAGTCACTCTAAAATTAAGCTTTTGGGATGTTTTTGAAATTTCCATGTTTGAAACCCAAAACCATTTCTCTTCATGTGCTTGACTTCATAAGACATAGTTAAGGGTTAGGGGGTAGATACATGCTTTTATGTTTTGAATATGTCTAGACCTTGTTCATCAACTTGAATGTTTACTGTATATATATATATATATATGACATAAGAAGCTAGGGCTATGTGCTTTGGTTTTCATTTTTTGATTTTTTTTGAATGTTTATGCCCATTTGAATCTTGGTCAAATCCTAGGTTTGACCAAGATTTAAGCAAGTTTAAAACACATGAAAATGAAAAGGTAAGCATGGATCCTTCTTAGTCATTCTAAAATGAAGCTTTTGGGGGGGTTCTTGAAATCTCAATGTTTGAAATCCAAAACCACTTCTCTTCATGGTTGACTTCATAAGACATAGTTTAATTAGGGTTAGGGGTAGATACATGATTTGCCAGGTTTGAATATGTCTAGACCTTGTTTATCAACTTGAATGCTTACTATATGACATAAGAAGACTATGTGCTTTTGTTTTTCATTCTTCTATTTTTTTGAATTTTATGCCCATTTGAATCTTGGTCAAATCCTAGGTTTGACCAGGATTTAAACAAGTATAAAATATGAAAATGAAAAGGTAAGCATGGATCCTTCTTAGTCACTCTAAAATGAAGCAGCTTTTGGGAGGTTCTTGAAATTTCCATGTTTGAAACCCAAAACCGCTTCTCTTCATGATTGACTTCATAAGACAGAGTTTAGTGTTAGGGGTAGATACATGATTTGTCTAGTTTGAATATGTCTAGACCTTGTTTATCAACTTGAATTCTTACGTATCTTCATGTTTGACTTCATAAGACAGAGTTTAGGGTTAGGGGTAGATACATGATTTTTCTTGTTTGAATATGTTTAGACTTTGTTTATCAACTTGAATGTTTACTGTATGACATAAGAAGACAATGTTTTTGAATTTTTTATGTCCATTTGAATCTTAGTCAAATCCTAGGTTTGACCAAGATTTAAACAAGTTTAAAACATGAAAATGAAAAGGTAAGCCTGGATCCTTCTTAAGTCATTCTGAAATGAAGCTTTTGGGGGGTTCTTGAAATCTCAATGGTTGAAACCCAAATTAAACCACTTCTCTTCATGCATGGTTGACTTCATAAGACAGAGTTTAGGGTTAGGGGTAGATACATGATTTATCAGGTTTGAATATGTCTAGATCGATCACATGCTTGTTTATCAACTTGAATGCTTATTATATGGTCGACATAAGAAGACTATATATATGTGTGTTGGTCAAATCCTATGTTTGACCAAGATTTAAACAAGCATAAATCCTGAAAATGAAAAGGTAAGCTTGGATCCTTCTTATCCACTCTAAAATTAAGCTTTTGGGAAGTTTTTGAAATTTCCATGTTTGAAACCCAAAACCACTTCTCTTCATGCTTGACTTCATAAGACATAGTTAAGGGCTTGGGGGTAGATACATGCTTTTTTCTGTTTTGAATATGTCTAGACCTAGCTTGTTCATCAACTTGAAGGCTTACTATATATATATGACATAAGAAGGCTATACTATGTGCTTTGGTCTTTCATTTTTTATTTTTTTGAAATTTTATGCCCATTTGAATCTTGGTCAAATCCTAGGTTTGACCAAGATTTAAACAAGTTTAAAACATGAAAATGAAAAGGTAAGCCTGGATCCTTCTTAGTCACTCTAAAATGAAGCTTTTGGGAGGTTTTTGAAATTTCCATGTTTGAAACCCAAATCCACTTCTCTTCATGCTTGACTTCAGAAGACAAAGTATAGGGTTATGCATGGGTAGATACATGATTTTTTTCTGGTTTGAATATGTATAGACCTTGTTTATCAACTTGAATGCTTACTATATGACATAAGAATACTATGTGCTTTGCTTTTTCATTTTTCTATTTTTTAATTGTTAAACCCATTTGAATCTTGGACAAATCCTAGGTTTGACCAAGATTGAAACAAATTTAAAACATCAAAATGGAAAGGTAAGCATGAATCATTCTTAATTATTCACTCTAAAATGAAGCTTTTGGGAGGTACTTGAATTTTTATGTTTGAAACCCAAAACCACTTCCCTTCATGTTTGACTTCATAAGACAGAGTTTATGGTTAAGGGTAGATAGATGATTTTTCTAGTTTGAATATGTCTAGACCTTGTTTATCAATTTGAATGCTTACTATGTGACATAAGAATACTATGTGCTTTGCTTTTTCATTTTTCTAATTTTTTTAATTGTTAAACCCATTTGAATCTTGGTCAAATCCTAGGTTTGACCAAGATTGAAACAAGTTTAAAACATCAAAATGGAAAGGTAAGCATGAATCATTCTTAACTATTCACTCTAAAATGAAGCTTTTGGGAGGTACTTGAAATTTTATGTTTGAAACCCAAAACCACTTCTCTTCATGTTTGACTTCATAAGAAAGAGTTTATGGTTAAGGGTAGATAGATGATTTTTCTTGTTTGAATATGTCTAGACCTTGTTTATCAACTTGAATGCTTACTATAAGACAAAGTTTAGGGTTAGGGTAGATACATTTTTTTTGGTTTGAATATGTCGTCTAGACCTTGTTTATCAACTAATGCTTACTATATTACATAAGAAGGCTATGTTATTTGGTTTTTCATTTTTTCTGTTTTTTCTAATTTTTTATGCCCATTTGAATCTTGGTCAAATCGTAGGTTTGAACAAGATTTAAACAAGTTTAAAACATGAAAATGAAAAGGTAAGCCTGGATCCTGCTTAAGTAGTCACTGTAAAATGAAGCTTTTGGGAGGTTTGTGAAATTTCCATGTTTGAAACCCAAAACCACTTAAGACAGAGTTTAGGGTTAGGGGTAGATACATGCTTTTTCTGGTTTGAATATGTATAGACCTTGTTTATCAACTTGACTGGTTACTATATGACATAAGAAGGCTATATATGTGCTTTGGGTTTTCATTTTTTGATTTTTTTCGATTTTTTATGCCCATTTAAATCTTGGTCAAATCCTAGGTTTGACCAAGGTTTAAACAAGTTTAAAACATGAAAATGAAAAGGCAAGCATGAATCATTTCTTAATTAGTCACTAGCTCTAAAATGAAGGTACTTGAATTTTTTTATGTTTGAAACCCAAAACCCCAGTTCTCTTCATATGTTTGACTTCATAAGACAGAGTTTAGGGTTAGGGGTAGATATGATACATGATATTTCTGGTTTGAATATGTTTAGACCTTGTTTATCAACTTGAATGCTTACTATATGACATAAGAAGACTATATATGTGCTTTGGTTTTTCATTTTTTGATTTTTTATGAATTTTTACGCCCATTTGAATCTTGGTCAAATCCTAGGTTTAACCAAGGTTTAAACAAGTTTAAAACATGAAAATGAAAAGGTAAGCATGGATCCTTCTTAGTCACTCTAAAATGAATCTTTTGGGAGGTTTTTGAAATCTCAATGTTTGAAATTAACCCAAAACCACTTCTCTTCATGCTTGGCTTCATAAGACAGAGTTTATTGTTAGGGGTAGATACATGCTTTTTTCTGGTTTGAATATGTCTAGACCTTGTTTATCAACTTGAATGCTTACTATATATATGACATAAGAAGGCTATGTTATTTGGTTTTTCATTTTTCTGATTTTTTATCCCCATTGCTTCACTACTACAGTACTACCCTTGCGTTCATTGTTTCCACTGACTATTCAGAGCTTTGGACGTCCATCAGAGTAGTACTAGTAGTCAGTAGTACAGCTGCTAGCTCGATTAATGGCGTGCTATAAAATTCTATACTAGCCGACAGATGTCCATTCCTCGGGTTGCGCGCCAGAGCCTTCGAAGAGAAGGTAGCCGCTCTGTCCCGTTGATTTATGGTGGACGGACAGGATAGAACGTCTCTGTGTTGAAGCATACGTACTACTCCGGACCGCTCTCGATTCATTTGCTTCTTCTCCCGAGTCCTGACCAGGGACTGAGATCCAGTGACTCCAGTAAGAGAAGTCACCATGCAACTTCGTCTTAATGTAAAGTTTTTTTTCCGATAAAGGGATTTTTTTTCTGAGCAACATAAATTTTAATTTCAAATTTTAGATCAACCATGTGCGTTGGATCTTAATCTGATGGCTCGTATAGGAAAAGTTCATGGTAACTTCTGTTGGGTAAGTCACTGGATCTGAGTTCACAAGGGAGCCCCCTCTCGGCCGTTGATTTAGGATGGGCGGACCAGGTTGCTCGAAGCGAGGGCAGGAGACGGCTGTCTGGTTTTAATAGGGGGAGTACTTCTTCCATTCCCTTCTTGCTTCACTTCCAGTCTCCTTCCACTTCCCGCGATGCCTCCGAAGTCAACGCCACCATCTCGCTTGAAGAAGCACCATCTAGTGTTGACGAGGGACGCAGAGAGTTTCCCGCCAGCGGTCTATCCAGATGCTGGCCGCGAGAAAGGACCCACCAGAAAACGAAGGCCCTGCTTCGCGCTCGTCTCGGAACGGCGTCCGTCGTGCGGTCGAAGATTCCTGGTTAGTTTCCATCGCCATGTTTCTTGATTCTTCCTGGCCCGGAGGTCCCAACTCTTTATTCCGTATTAATCCTTTTTATACATATCTCAGTGCCCCACGACGCACCCTGCCATCTTCTCATGACGACTTCAACCCCTGTCTCGTGCGCTTAGAGGTTACCACTGATTGGACATTTTCGTCTTCCTCTCGTCACTTTGTTTGGTACTGATGATATTGCCATGCAGGAAGCGTCGGCGTGTTTCAGAGATGAGCTTAAAACTCTCATGAAACTCGCCTCCAACTTTCGCGATGATCTCGATACTTTGAAGGACGAGGTCACCGGCCGGGGCAAGCTGCATGATGTGAGCATTCCATCAAGTGAGGAAACGAACACTGTCATCAAGAAGCTTAAGGGCGAGAATTTGATGCTTAAGATCGAGTGCGGCTTTCTTCGCGAAGAAAACGTCGAGCTATCAAACATGTGCGTTCAAGCTATCAACGGGAGCCTCAACACCCAACATGATGCGGTGAAGAAGATGATGGATGACAGCATCTTGAAGAAAAACAATATGGTGGAGGACACGCGCGGGATGGTCGATCCAATCCAGGCACCGCAGAAGGAAGTCGATGTGCTCCGAGTCCAGCCACCTTTGCGTAGGACACCGAGGCACCCTCGCGGAGGTAGCTGAGGAGCGCACGTCGCCGACTAGGCTCGGGGATAAGGAGTTCCAGGGAGAGAAGCGGAATCACCACCTGACCTGATGGAGGGCCGCTCCGCCAGGTAGGCTGGGGGAGAGAAGCACTGACTCTCATTGTTCTTTAGCTAGTCCTCCGATCCATATTACTTGATGTTAAAATGGATGTATCTACAACTGAAATATGTCAAGATACATATATTTCAACATTTATATTGCCTAAGTCATATTATCCATCCCTAAGCTGGGTCGCTTTTGTAACTACTGATTTGCAGATTCGACTCTTCTGACGAAAGATTTGTGGCCATGTGTCTTACAAGTCTAGTTCCAACTGACATTATTTGTACTCGATAAAAACGTATTATTCAGTACCCCCTCTGAATAATACTTTCGTAGTATGTGATCCTAAAATTGTAGATGTTGATATTTTTTATGTAGAGTTCCTCAAACTTTTGAATTTTGACTTGGCTGAAAAAATATATGTATCGTAATTAGGGAAGGAGATAGTAGCAAGTTGGGATGCATCTGGATTTGGATGTTTGGCGTCACTCGAACCTCTGTTAATAGGATTTTCTTTTGTGAGAGGGACAACCGATACGCATCCTGATGCGTCTTCTCTTGACAAAGAAGATGGCTGGGAGTTTGCATACCTATTGCACGTGACTTGTGCTCACTGAAGTGTGGGACCTCATAAGTGGGCACCACACGTAAGTGACAGACCTGTTGGTGTAAAAACTCGATTGATTATTATAGTGCATTAGAAAAAAGTTTCCTATGGATTCAAGGGTAGGAAATCCAAGTTAACTCATTTACATGACATTATTTTTTCATGAAGCAAAGTTAACACATCTATCATTTGGTACATTTTGGAGTGACTAAGAAGGATCCAAGCTTACTTATTCGTTTTCATGTGTTAAACCTGTCTAAATCTTGGTCAAACCTAGGATTTAACCAAGATTCAAAAGGGAAGAACAAAAAACATAAAAATGAAAAACCAAATCACATACTCTGTCTTATGAAGTCAAGCATGAAGAGAAGTGGTTTTGGGTTTCAAACATGGAAATTTCAAAAACCTCCCAAAAACTTCATTTTAGAGTGATTAAGAAGGATACATGCTTCCCTTTTCATTTCATGTTTTAAACTTATTTAAATTATCTTGGTCAAGCCTAGGATTTGACAAGATTCAATTGGGCATCAAAATTTAAAAAAAACAGAAAAATGAAAAACAAAAGCAAATAGTTTTCTTATGTCATATAGTATGCATTAAAGTTGATAAACAAGGTCTAGACATAATTAAACCAGACAAATCATGTATATGTCTACCCTAACCCTAGACTCCGTCTTATGAAGTCAACCATGGAAATTTCAAGAACATCCCAAAAGCTTCATTTTAGAGTGACTAAGAAGGATACAGACTTCCCATTTCATTTTCATGTTTTAAACTTGTTTAAATCTTGGTCAAACCTAGGATTTGACCAAGATTCAAATAAGTTTAAAACATGACAATGAAAAGGTAAGCATCGATCCTTCTTAGTCACTCTAAAATGTAGCTTTTAGGATGTTCTTGAAATTTCCATGGTTTAAACCCAAAAGCACTTCTCTTCATGCTTGACTTCATAAGACAGAGTTTAGGGTTAGGCCTTAGGGGTAGATACATGATTTTTCTGGTTTGAATATGTCTAGACCTTGTTTATCAATTTGAATGCTTACTATATGACATATGAAGGCTATGTGCTTTGGTTTTTCATTCTTTCAATTTTTTTTCTGAATTTTTATGCCCATTTGAATCTTGGTCAAATCCCAGGTTTGACCAAGATTTAAACAAGTTTAAAACATGACAATGAAAATGTAATTAATCCTGGATCCTTCTTAATTTAAAAGTAAGTCTAATTAAAATGAAGCTTTTGGGAGGTTTTTGAAATTTACATGTTTGAAACCCAAAACCACACTTCTCTTCATGCTTGACTTCATATATGAGATAGAGTTTAGGGTTAGGGGTACATGATTTGTCTGGTTTGAATATGTCTAGACCTTGTTTATGAACTTGAATGATTACTACATGACATAAGAAGACTATGTGCTTTGGTTTTTATTTTTTATTTTATGCCCATTTGAATATTGGTCAAATCCTAGGTTTGACCAAGATTTAAACAAGTTTAAAACATGAAAATGAAAAGGTAAGCCTGGATCCTTCTTAATTAGTCACTCTAAAATGAAGCTTTTGGGAGGTTTTTGAAATTTCCGTGTTTGAAACCAAAAACCACTTGTCTTCATGCATGACTTCATATATAAGACAGAGTTTAGGGTTAGGGGTAGATACACGATTTGTATTATTTGAATATGTCTAGACCTTGTTTATCAACTTTTGAATGCTTACTATATATATGACATAAGAATACTATGTGCTTTTGTTTTTCATTTTTCTGATCTTTTTTAATTTTATGCCTATTTGAATCTTGGTCAAATCCTAGAATTGACAATGATTTAAATACGTTTAAAATATGAAAATGAAAAGGTAAGCATGGATCCTTCTTAGTCACTCTAAAATAAAGCTTTTGGGAGGTTTTTGAAATTTCCATGTTTGAAACCCAAAACCACTTCTCTTCATGCTTAACTACATAAGACAAAGTTTAGGGGTAGGGGTAGATACATGATTTTTCTTGTTTGAATATGTCTAGGCCTTGTTTATCAACTTTAATGCTTACTATATGACATAAGAAAACTATGTGCTTTGGTTTTCCAGTTATCTTTTTTTTTCGAATTTTGATGCACATTTGAATCTTGTAAAATCCTAGGTTTGACCAAGATTTAAACAAGTATAAACATAAAAATGAAAAGGGGAGAATGTATCCTTCTTAGTCACTCTAAAATGAAGATTTTCGGAGTTTTTTTAAATTTCCATGTTTGAAACCCAAACTATGCACTTCTCTTCATGCTTGACTTCATAAGACAGAGTTTAGGGGTTAGGGGGTAGATACATGATTTTTCTAGTCTGAATATGTCTAGACCTTGTTTATCAACGTTAATGTTTACTATATGACATAAGAAGACTATGTGCTTTGGTTTTTCATTTTTTCATTTTTTTATTTTATGTCCATATGAATCTTGGTCAAATCCTTGATTTGACCAGGATTTAAACAAGTTTAAAACATGAAAATGAAAAGGTAATTAAGCCTTGATCCTTCTTAGTCACTCTAAAATGAAGCTTTTGACATGTTCATGAAATTTCCATGTTTGAAACCCAAAACGGCTTCTCTTCATGCTAGACTTCATAAGATCGACATGGGGTAGATACATGATTTATCTGGTTTGGATATATCTAGACCTTGTTTATCAACTTGAATGCTTACGATATAACACAAGAAGACTATGTGCTTTTGTTTTTCATTTTTCTGATTTTTTTAATTTTGTGCCCATTTGTATGTTGGTCAAATCCTAGGGTTGACAATGATTTAAACAAGTTTAAAATATGAAAATGCAAAGGTAAGCATGGATCCTTCTTAGTCACTCTAAAATGAAGCTTGTTGGGAGGTTTTTGAATTTCTATGTTTGAAACCCAAAACCAATTCTCTTCATGCTTGACTTCATAAGACATAGTTTAGGGGTTAGGGGTATAGATACATGATTTGTCTGGTTTGAATATGTATAGACCTTGTTTATCAACTTGAATGCTTACTATATGACATAAGAAAAACTATGTGCATTGGTTGTTCATTTTTGTGATTTTTTTAAATTTTGATGCCCATTTGAATCTTGGTTAAATACTAGGATTGACCAAGATTTAAACAAGTTTAAAACATGAAAATGAAAAGGGAAGCATGTATCCTTCTTAGTCACTCTAAAATGAAGTTTTTGGGAGGTGTTTGAAATTTCCATGTTTGAAACCCAAAACCACTTCTCTTCATGCTTGACTTCATAAGACATAGTTTAGGGGTTAGAGGGTAGATACATGATTTTTATGGTTTGAATATGTCTAGACCTTGTTTATCAAATGTAATGCTTACTATATGACATAACAAGACTATGTGCTTTGGTTTTTCATTTTTCTGTTTTTTTTTGGAATTTTCTGCCCATTTGAATCTTAATCAAATCCTAGGTTTGACCAAGATTTAGACAAGTTTAACACGTGAAAACGAATAAGTAAGCTTGATAATCCCATTTGTTGACTCATTTAACTAGTTAATCCCATTTGTTGACTCTCTGTTGACCATCCACTTGAGGTAAAACTGAGTATATTGCACTAGCGAGTATTAGACTCGAGTACGCGTGTTGCGGTGCAGAAGTGGAAGACGTGCAATTGTTGATGCGTAGACGCGGGTCGCGGTGCAAAAGTCGAAGACGTGCAATCGTGGACGCGTGTCGCGTTGCAGAAGCCCAAGACGTGCAGACGATCAATGGTGGACGCGTAGGACGCGGGTTGCATTAACCACCCCTCGCCTTTATATACGCCTCCTCACACTCTCTCTGTCACTCTCACTAGCTCATGCAAAGCCTCCTCTCACGTCCCATCATCATCTTCTCCAAAGAGAAAAACCCTCTCCCTCTCTGCCGGCGAGATGATGTGCAAGGAGAATGCGAATCCCATCGTCCATGACGCCATCGGCTCCAAGCGCGACGGCTCCCTCTTCGATGCCGTCCCCTCAACGGCCGTCGCCGCCGCCGGTGGCGGTCGGATCCCGCCGGGATGGGACCCCTATGAGGAGGTGCCGTACATCCCGCCTCCGAACCCCTACGACACCTGCATGGACGACCCATGGAACGAGGTAACTATGGTTTGCCTCCTTTTTTTGTTCCCCATTCCTCTTTGAACCCTATTTTTGCGGGTTCCCTAGTAACTATTAGTGCCGATCTGTAGATGGATGAGTATTGGGTTAATATTTGCGCCGATTTTATTCCATTTTGCTTTGACCCCTTCTTGATTTCGTCGAAGATTTGGAGTTCGGTCGTTCGGTTAATTTATGCAAGTAATAATGAGATCTCAATCAGTTAATTTATGCTAGTAATCATGGGATCTCAATCAGTTATTTTATGCACGAATCAAAAGATATCAACCGTTTAATTTTGCAAATAATCTGGAATCTGTTCAAATTCAGATCTGGAATCTGTTTCTTTGCCTATGATGAATCGTTGGGCACAAAATTTTACAGAGTGGGTTCAGCGAACCATTGCTGTGTACAAATCTGTTGTGCATGAGCTTCGGTTCGCTAACACCATCCCTGTAGACATATAATCATCTCCACTCTAACTGAGGCTAGCTCTTTTTTTCCTTACTTTGTTATCATGCACGTTAGATATCGTTGCAACTCCTTCACTCAACTTCCAGTTTGATATGGATCAGGTGTCTGGCAGCGACGTCGGCAGCGACGACGAGGACCATGACACCAAGACTCGCCAGGTGCTGCGGAGGCTGTAGGTCGGCCAGTACGTCTCCTACCTCGACGTCGCCAAGGGTGTCTACAGGTGCCCCTTCTGCACTAGGAGACTCGGCGGCACTGACTTCAACTGCCTCCTCACGCATGCCGAGAGCATCGGCAACACCAACCCAAAGGTCGGCGCGTCGGTGAACCCCCACTCCTTCCGCGCCAAGCACATGGCGCTCGGCATGCACCTTCGCAGCATCCAGCGGGTGGAGATCTCCGTCGGGCGCATGCCTCCGCTCAAGCCCAAGGCTCCCAAGGGGAGCAACAAGTGGAGGCAGAGGCAGATGGGGTAGGCGGAGTCCTGGACGTGTGCTGCTGCTGCGAAGCAGCTTCTATTTTGTTGTTAGCTAGGGATCCCTTGTTGTTATGTTGTTAGTATGATGGTGTTGTGAAGAACCTCGAACCTGTTACTATGTTGGCTGCTGTGTATGCAGCTTATTATCTAGGGAGGGATCCCTATTATCTATCCCTATTCTACTATATTTTGTTGGCCCTACTTTGTTTTCTCGATTTACTATGACTGTGAATTTGTCGTTCATTACCCTGGAGATTTGCTTCTAGATTTAACTACATACATATGGACCAGAGGGAGTACTAGATTTGCTTCCATACTGGGCAAACAACGAGGGCCAAAAGGCACAAATAATTGAAGAAAGACAGAAATGCAAGCTTCTCTAGATTTGATACTAATTTGGTTAAAAAAGACAAAGAGACAGAGGGGGAAAAGGTGCTCTTAAAAATGCCAATTCGCGCCGAGAGAGACAGAACCCAGCTCCTGCTGACGTACAACCAAACGCGGTCTCGTCCTGTCCCACGCGGTCCCTTTCTACTAGCCCCACACGTCAGCACGGAACGGTCAACTAAACTGGAATCCTCCCGTCTGAGCTCCTTCTGCGGGTTGCAAATAAGGGCTTGGCGAAAACTGAGGAAAAACATAAGGCAATCTTATTGACTAATATAGCTGCTTAATTAATAAAAGGATTAGCTACAACGTGCTCAGTTTGCCCATTTATTAAGGTATAAGACTGGCAGGAGAGAAAGTAATCGCTAGTTTCCTCATTTTCCCCTGCATGCTCGCACGATTAAAGCACCTTCCGCACGCGCTGGACTCCTCGTTTCCTTAAACCTCCTCGTTTCTCGGGATAGACCAACAGTTTTTCAGGATCTTGGGTTAATGTGGCCAGGTTTCGACTTTCGACTAGTGGAAACGGGAAAGCAGGTGCAAATTAGGGATATAACTGAACCACAACCACCCGCGCCTTAAGCATCGAGTAATATCGGGAAAAAATGCGCCGTAAGTAGTGAGACGGAGGGAGTAGTATAATTTTACCTGCCATATTTTCTTAATTTTTTTGCAGTCTACAATATATACTAAGATTTTCACATTGAGATTTTGCACGTAGCAGGATATTTTTCATTGGTTTCGAAACTTAAAACTATGATTACGATTTGACAAGGGCTCCCATCAGTATGGGCTGAACAAGCCCTCCCATCAGTATATCGGAGGAATTTGACAAGGGCTACAGATCGACTAGATACATCACCAAAAAAGGTGATGCATGTCTCCTTCACCAAAACAGCTGAAACAAGTACATGAACGCAAGTACACCACCATAATAATACTACTACATCAACACAAGTACGAGTAATATAATAAAGTAAGAGTACTACTCCCTCTAATCTAATTTAAACCAAAATAAAACTTAAACTTCATCCTAAATTTGAACTAGTGCCTCGTCCTCGTTCTTCGCTCATTTTCTGATCCAAGACGGCGCAGAGTGCCAGAGTGCATGGCATGGAACTCTTCATCGGCGGTCAAAAAATTTGAATTTAGGCCGCATGTCACACGTTGACATGCAAAACGTGCATGTCACCTGGTGGTGGTAGGCAACTACCCTCATTTACAGCGGCGTAGGCGACTGGACGCCGCGTGGCCAGCCGCTGCCTCGTGGCCGCCTCGGTTTCCACGCGGGAGACCATTAAACGCCGACGACCAACCTTCCCGCGTCACGGTTAGCGACTATGACTATAAGGGCAAAACGCTAAACTCTCTCGTTCCATTCACTTTCTTCCTCTCTCCACCTAACAAACATTTGTTCGTCGCTCTCTCCTCCAGCAATGTCTTCAAAATTCAGGTTGTCGGCGGTCAAGTACGCGGAGAAAAAACGCCGGCTCGAAATTTCGAGAGACGCTTCCAGAAACCAAGTGGGCTCGCCGTCGCCGCCGCCGCCGCCGAAACGCGTCCGTGCTGTGCTCACCGGGTTAGTTTCCTTCGCCATGTACTTTCGTTTCTTCTTCCCGGGCTCAAGCTCTTTAAGAGTCTCTATGGTTATACATCTTAAAGGGTTGGAAGTTCCAACGACGCCCGTACTGCACCAACTTCCACGACCAAGGAATCATCGTCGTCCGATGATTTCAACCCGGCCCTACCCCGGCGAAATGAGGTAGCACCAAGCACTGTGTAGTTATCTTCTTCTTCCTCTTCTTCTTCTTCCTTTGCGCTTACTTGCTACCGATGATTTCGCCCTGAAGGAAGCGGCGCCGACTATCGACACCACTGTCGCCATCTTGATGGAAAAAAACGAGGAGCTCAGCTTAGAGTGTGATCGCCTCCGAGACGATTTGGCTGCCAAGAAGAAGAATTCGAAAACTCTTGTGGAGCTCATTTGCAGCCTTCGCAATGAGCGTGACATGTTGAAGAATGAGCTGATTAAGCAGAAAGAGAGGAACATTGCATCAGCGGAGGAAGCCAGCAGCATACTCAAGACTGTGTGCCTCGGAAGAGACAAGTCTGATATAGAGTACAAAATCCTTCTTCAGGATAAAGTAGAGCTCCAAAAGTTGATCCTTGAATATGCTGACGTCGCCATCCTTGCCCTTCTCGATAAGCAGAAGGCACAAGATAAGTTGATGCACCTGATGTTGGAGAGCTGCAGTGAAAGAGAAGAGACATTGAAAGAAGTGAGCAGTTTGGTGGGATACATGAGTGACGTCGGGCGAACTTTGCAGAATCGGCCCCGGCTGACCTCAAATTCCAGCGGAACCAGATTTCAGCAATGCATGTTATGCGCACCTACAACTTCTACTCATTGATTAGAGGTCGCACGACATGGCATTTTCCCTCGAAATAGTAGTACTGTACTAATAGTTGTACTACTTAGTATGTACCTTTTTGTAAAATAATTTCTTACATGTATTAGAAACTACCCCTCTCCTTTCTGGATGCACCCGGGACATTGTCATCCGGCCCTCTTCTGGACAAACCCCCTCGGGAAGGACAGTATATTTTGCACATTTCGCTACTAGTACTTCTAATTCCACCGCTTATTTTTCTAATCCGTTAAATCGTTAATTAGATGACCAACTGATGGAAGCTGCGATAGATTAGACCAACAAGTGGTGAATTGTGCAAAAGATATGTCCGTGTTTTATGCAAAAGAGTGATATGGGGATCTGGTGGAATCTTGAATTTCCTCTTCAGCGGTAGGCATGCTTCACTTATAGCTGGAGTACATTGCGGACCTGGTGCATTTCGTCAGTACCGATAAGCTATTTTTGCTTATCCGGGAAGAAAAGGTAGTACTAACCTTTTCAGTGAGATGTCTTTTCAGTGCTACGGAGTTGTCTGCATTCCTTTGCTTGCTTTGTCGGTCGGGGACCTTGCCAAGCTGACGTGGCCATGACTTTGGGTGACTGATATGTGGACCATTCTCTCAAAAAAAAAAGATATGTGGACCACAGTTGTAAGTGACTCAAAGTCACTGACTTGGGGGACTCCAAATGCTTCGTATATTTATTACGGTTGGTGAATTATGTACTCCGTCCAAGTTTTGTAATATTGGACAAAATCGTTTTGACCAGGGTTTGTGTAGGGTGGTTTTTTTTGGTTGGTCCAAATGGTGTTGTGTGGTCCAAATGTGATGTATCATCACACCACCATGTGCCCCCCACCCCACCCCTAGGTTTTGGTAATGCCATTCTGATACATGCTTCTTAGAAGGAGTACATTTTTTCCGTTAGGGCATGACAATTTTGAAAAATTCAAACAAAAATGGGAAGACAGAATGGTAACATCATTTTCCATGTGATGATGCACCCCTGTGCCAATTTTTGGTTCATTTTAAGAATATAAGGTGCCAAATTACTCGAGGAAGCTAGTTGGAGTAGACGGGCATGATCGGATTGGCATAGGGGATTTATTTTTTGAAGGATGTTATTTTTCATAGACAATATCTGACACAAAAAAATGTTAAGGTCTCATATTATTCTGAATGATTTTGAATTACTTATGACGTTTGGAAGTATTGGTGTACATGAGCCCCACATGAAGTTAAATGGTCCAAAAAAAAAGTTTCGTACACGTTTCCCAGAAAGTGGAAAGTCGAGTACATGCACGACTTCACGCGTCCACTACTGGATACAGAGAGTCAGAGGCTATAAAATAATCGGCCTCATCATCTCTCGCGAGCTCGTCCTCTCCACTCCCCCAACTTGCCTCCCGCACACTGTGAAAAAACCCCATCCACTCACCGCACCTCTGATACATCAACTTCCCCGTTTCCAACCGCAGCAGCATGAAGACAGGTATTGCATACGAGGCAGAGCAATCGGCGGCCGCCCGCGCAGAGGATGCCTCTACGGTAGTGGCCGTCGCGGTGGGTGAGGCTTCACCGGGCACCCAGGCCGCTCGTCTCCTCTGCTTGTCTGATTCTTCGACCTCGGTCGAAATGGGCGTCCTGGCCGCCACGACGGGTGAGGCTTCACCGGGCACCCATGCCGCTCGTCTCCTCTGCTTGTCTGATTCTTCGACCTCGGTCGAAACGGGCGTCCTGGCCATCGAGCAGAAGGTGGATACCAACGTTGTTGATCCCACCGAAGATGTGCCCGATGTTGCAGGCCACCACGGCGAGGTCTTCCTAGGCCTGGTGCTGGACGCGAACCTCGACCCCTTCGACGATTTCGGCCCAAACGTTCAGTTCCAAGAGGATGTTGAGGGTGATGACGAGGAGGTACTACTCTTTTACCGAAACTGTCCCAATCCTCTTTGTGTCATATTGCTGTTCACATGGTTTGCACGAGCCTGGTTCTTGATTGATTTGATATCCTACATTGTTCTTGTAGATGTAATTGATTCTACGATTCGTAAGATCAGATTCTAGTTTAATTTCGACTAATCTGCCATGTAGTCATATAATCAATTTATGTGTTCATACTTAGTGGACTTGCAATTGTTGTGGCTTATGTTCATGGTTGTTCATAGGGTTTCTCATGATTTATTACGATTTCTTCTGCCATTTACTTGTTCTACATATTTAATTTTAGGGTTTGTAAGGTTTGATTATGTTAGTGGAGTATTTATTTGATCTGTCATAAAAAACCTGATTATGTAGTACTTAATAATTCATAGGAGTATTCTGATGACATGGACAACAACAAGGTGCGCAGGGACCGGAAAAGCCACTATGTTCTCAAGCGGCTGAAGGGTGGTGAAATTCGTTTCTGCATGCGCGGGGAGCTATTTTGCCCATTATGTGGCAAAATTCTCCAGAAGGACATCCGCAGCCTGATCCAACATGCGATGGGTGTAGGCCTAAGTACATCGGGGGAAGCACCGCCCTGCAACCAAGGCCAAGCACGCATCATATGGCCTCTTCCTCCAGAATTATGTCTTGCCTAGCTTATTCCACGTCAACGCCCCTGCTGCTGGCCCTCATGCCCCTGGTCATGTTTAAAGTTCATATGTGTAATCTTAATCCCTTTGGAAGTTCAGCATTAAACTCTACTAGTACAACCGTGGTGGTCTTGTGATGTAGTACTCTTTTGATGCATTTGTGATGTAGTAGTACTTTTTTTGAAATGATATAGTACTATCTAAGAAAAGTACTCCCTCCGATTCACATTCATTTCACACCAAGAAATATGGATCAGAGCGAGGGAGTAAATTAAACATGGCATCTCGTGCATGAAGCTTGACATATCGATCAGGTTGGCTAGAATAGTAATACAATGCTGCTCATTAGGCAAATGCATGCCATGTACGATAGTATACATCAAGTAAAGAAGTCTATACTGACATAAAAAACTACTTTGGGGATGAGAGTCAATTGGGGCATCTACAGTATAGAAAATCTTGCTCGTAAATGATTTTGGCTAAGAGGGTTTTACTCACATTACACGTGCCACTTTCCTTGTCTGCAAAACAAGTTCCAATAAAGGGAGATGAAAGAAGAGGGTATTGTGGGCGAGATTGAACACCTTTTTTATGTGTTAAGCTGAGGACTCGTTTAGATGAGGATTTCGACTTATGCCTAACAGCTCAACACACCCACAAATAATTCTCCTTGCGCGCACCACCGTTCATTAAAAATAACAATATTAGCTCGCAAGATTAAGAACGAAGTGAATTTAAGTAACTTGGTAAGATTTTCAAGCAATATATTCAGAGAAAGAGCACACATGTTCGGCTCGAAATAATCATAAGAGAAGAACAATAAATCTAAGGCACCCACTTCATCGGTAGAAGGGGCGCGACACCACATGAATTCATACCTTGAGTCGACGCTGGCTCGTAGAAGGGCGGCCGCAATGGGTGTGCAAATAAAATCATTATTGTTGGTGCTAATAAAATCACACAACTTAGTATTCTCAGGAGTAGCCATTTACTAAAAATAATGCAAGCAACAGAAATAAAAGCTATACTATTTTTTTTGGATGCGCCTCGAGAATGCCGGGGACATCTCCACCTCGGTCTCACATGTGACTGCTTATCAGCGGGTGGTGCGCCGCGCCATGTAGAAGATCTATCAAGAGATGAGAGCCCGATGACGCTACCGATGCCTCAACCTTGATAGCACCGACCTGTTGCTCCGCACCGAGATGCGCCACGTGCAAGATTTAGCGGATGCACCAATTTTAGAGATATGTCATGATCATTGTAACAAATTTCAACGTGATCATGATTTGATCTTGTACTCGGCCTTGAACATAAGAACTAGAACAATCTCACAATTTTTTTTATCATTATCCTTTGCGAGATTTAGCGGATGCGCCAAATTCAGAGAAATATCATGATCATGGTAACAAAATTTTCAATGTAATGATGATTTGATGTTGCACTCGACCTTGAACATAAGTACTAGTACGGTCTCACAAATTTGTATCATTATACTTTGCAAGTTTTAGCGGATGCGCCCATTTTCAGAGGTAGATCATGATCATGGTAAGTTGGTAACAAATTTTCAACGTGATGATGATTTGATGTTGTACTCGGCCTAGAAGAGAAGTACTAGTACGGTCTCACAATTCTTTTTGTCATTACACTTTGCAAGATCTAGCGGATACACTAATTTGAGAGATAGATAATGATCATGGTACTGACCGATATTCAAGGTGATGATGATTTGATTTTGCACTCGGCCTTGAACAGAGGTACTAGTACGGTCTCACAATTTTTTATCATTATACTTGGACCTTAGCCAAATTCAAAATCTCATAGCGGCAAAACTTCCCGCCCACAAAATACAAAAATTTCACACGCTTCCAAATTCCCATTCTACCCCTGTGGAGATGACAGCAAGGTCGGTTGGTGGGGGGGTATGCCCGTCATTTTTTGGATCACCACCTCCCTAGCCCGGAAACCCTCCCAGAAAAAATTCATTTCCCTCAGACCACCCACCGGAACTTCCCAAGTCCCTCTCTCCCATCTCCACGACCACCGCACCGTAACATCCCCGCCGGACTTCCCTGGCCTACCCGAGCCCTCGCGATCCTCGTCATCCGGCTGCCTTTCGGAGCCGCTTCATCGACGCCGTCATCAACCGGACCGGATCATCCCCGCCGTACCTCGAAACCATATGCTCATCCAGTCTACCGCTGTCGCTTCAGCTGAGCCGCTTCGCCGGATCCGTCTTCCACCGCATCGGATCTTGCTCACCGACACCGCTGTGCATGAACCGGATCTGCTTCACCGGCGCCTTGCATGATCTAAACTCTTCTACTGTCGCTTTTCTATTGCTTGCCTGCAAGTTCTTGTTTAATCTTGGGGGAACCTGTTTGTGCTAACGACGCGCCGTTACGTTTTTGCAGATGAGATGAGTAACCATGAAGTGTAATGGCCGTCTCTCCAACCCCAAGTAGCACATGTAGCGTACTTCATCACCGGATCTATCAACCCCAGGAAGATATGTTGTGACTCCCACAGAGTGCTTCTCCTAATGTAAGTCCCTTGTTTTAGCGCCATGTTCTGGGTTCAGATGCTTGTTTGTCTGAAGCTCTTTTAGTTCATTCCTAGCTATGACCGTAACACCTTGCTATTTTCTAGTTCATTGCTAACTTTAAGCGATTGAACATTTTGGTTTGCATTCCCTGCTCTGTAGATGTAGCCATCATAACTTCTATCTTGCTCAGTCGTTGTTACAAAAATTATAGGTATATTATAGTAACATCCTGCTATTATTTAGTTCATGGCCAATTTTAAGTAATTGCACATGTTGGTTCGCATTCCCTGCTCTATAGCTTTTGGCATCGTAACTTCTATATTTGGTTTACATTGCCTGCTCTGTAGATCTAGCCATCATAACTTTATCTTGCTCAGTCGTTGTTACAAAAATTATGGCCTGCTACTATGTTGTTTGTGCCAATTTTTTACTCCATGAACATGTTGGCTTGCATTCCCTGTACTACAGGTGATGCCATTGTTTTGTATCTACTTCATTGTAAGCTAACAAAGTAAGGACTTAGTTTGGCATGCTATCACTCTGCTATCTAGCCTGTAGTACAAATAAACTTGTCATATTACTAGATAATAATTTTGCGTGCCATCTTGTTCTTCAAAAGCTGCATTATTGACTTGTTTCTCTGACTTGGCATGACGCTCACATATGGAATGCTGAACATATTGGTTTGCATTCCCTCTTATACAAGTTCACAGGTGATCCCACTTTATTCTGTATCTGGTCCATCCTAAGCTCCAGCATTAACTATCCTCTATGTGTTGCTCATTACAAGTTTATATCCCGAAACATCTTGATTTGCATCCCCTTCACTAGAAGTTCAGGAGTATTATTTAGTTCACGGCCAAAATGAAGTAATTACACTTGGCACATGTTGGTTCACATTCCCTCCTCTTTAGCTTTTGCCATCGTAACTTCTATTTTTGGTTTACATTCCCTGCTCTGTAGATGTAGCCATCATAACTTCATCTTGCTCAGTCGTTGTTACAAAATTTATAGTCTGCTACTATGTTGTTCATGCCAATTTTGTACTCCCTGAACATGTTGGTTTGCATGGGACTCGACAGTAGTAAGTCTGCTGTTTCATTCTAACATGCTATGTTATATTGGCTGTTGGTATGCGGCATGCACTCTTTGTTTGCTTATTGTGCGCATTATAATAATCTTTTTATAACGACGAAATGATGAGTTCCAAATTCTTTGGCAAACAATATTGTAGTGTCTTTGCCTTTCCATTGTTGCTGTCTTAACTTGTAATGTCTTTGTTTCAGATATAGGTGCTGCATGGACAACTTAAAAGATTGCCGGATCGCTTCATTGTATTGCTAGGTTTAATTACCATTCAATTTCTCTGGGTTCTGTAATATTTTTTCAAAGCCGTGCAGCTGATGTAATATTTAGTTAGTTTTTATAGTTCTTTCGCGCATTTTTTCTTTGTTGCTTATGGTAAGTGAGGCTATCCGACAGAAATCATTGCTGCGTAAATATTCTCAGTATCTAAAACACGAATTCCCATCCCTTAAACGGCCCAATTAACCGAAATCACATATGTGCCGGCCCGCAAAATCCTAAAGCGCCTATTATGCCGGCATATAAACAGCAACTAAACGGGCTGGCCCACTTACTTGTTGAGCCAGCCCACTTGATTTACGGTGGACCCCACACTCTAATTGGGCCGGCCCACTTGCTTTAAGGTGGACCCCACCCACTACTGGGCCGGCCCACTAACTAGTTGGGCCAGCCAATTGCTTTTGTGGTGGATCCCACATACTAAATGGGCCGGCCCTTTAAGAGGAAAGTGGGACCCACCTGTGTCTTTCGCCCGGCCCACTATCTTGTTGGGCCGGCCCACTTGCTATAAGGTGGACCCTACATACTAAATGGGCCGGCCCTTTAACAGGAAAGTGGGACCCACCTTTGCTTTTGGCCCGGCCCACTATCTTGTTGGGCCGGCCCACTTGCTACATGGTGGACCCCACATACTAAATGGGCCGCCCCTTTAAGAGGAAAGAGGGACCCACCTGTGATTTTGGCCCGGCCCACTAGCGTGTTGGGCCGGCCCACTTGCTATATGGTGGACCCCACATACTAAATGGGTCGGCCCTTTAACTGGAAAGTGGGACCCACCTGTGTTTTTGGCCCGGCCCACTATCTTGTTGGGCCGGCCCACTTGCTATATGGTGGACCCCACATACTAAATGGGCTGGCCCATTAACAGGAAAGTGGGACCCACCTGTGCTTTTGGCCCGGCCCGCTGGCTTGGTGAGCCGGCCCATTTGATCTAATGTGGACCCCACGTACTAAATGGGCCGGCCCGATAGCAGGAAAGTGGGACCCACATGCTAATTGGGTCGGCCCAATAACTTCTTGGGCCGGCCCACTTGCTTTAAGGTGGACCCCACTTGGTAAATGGGCCGGCCCGATAACATGAAAGTGGGTCCCACATGTTTTGTGGGCCGGCCCTTTTGCCTGTTGACCGGTCAAACGAGTGCATTCGGCCCGGCCCACATGCTTAGTGGGCCGGCCCATTAATCTTTTTACCAGTCAACCTTAGAGGTTAGGCCCGGCCCACGTAACTAATGGACCAGCCCAGCTATATAGTTGACCGGTCAAACTAAGTCAGCTGGCCCGGCCCGCAAACTTAATGGGCCGGCCCGCTTAAGACGTGGCAGGCCTCGTGTGGGCCTACCATCTACCACGGGGTTTCAGCGGTTAACGCCGTTAACTGCCAGTTAACGGCGTCTGCCACGTGTCAGTTTGCATGACGTCAACAGTCAACGGGCTACCGGAAACACTTCTGCAACGGTCCGATTTTCCGTGGAGGAAGGGCACCCAAGCGCGACGGACCGGAAAAAACGTGGTAGGACTTTGCCTGACACTGTTTCGACAACAGAACCCATACGTCGGGTTAGGCCCATAGGCGACGAAAAACACCCCTTAGCGGACGATTTTGGGACGTTGCCTATCAGAACTTTTCTTGTAGTGAGTGCATGGTTTTGGGTTTCAAACATGGAAATTTCAAAAAACTCCCAAAAACATCATTTTAGAGTGACTAAGAAGGATACATTCTTCCCTTTTCATTTTCATGTTTATACTTGTTTAAATCTTAGTCAAACCTAGGATTTTACAAGATTCAAATTTGCATCAAACTTCCAAAAAAATCAGAAAATTGAAAAACCAAAGCACATAGTTTTCTTATGTCATATAGTAAGCATTTAAGTTGATAAACAAGGCCTAGACATATTCAAACAAGAAAAATCATGTATCTACCCCTACCCCTAAACTCTGTCTTGTGTAGTTAAGCATGAAGAGAAGTGGTTTTGGGTTTCAAACATGGAAATTTCAAAAACCTCCCAAAAGTTCATAAACAAGGTCTAGACATATTTTTTATTTTATGCCCATTTGAATCTTGGTCAAATCCTTGGTTTGACCATGATTAAAACAAGTTTAAAACCTGAATATGAAAAAGTAAGCATGTATCATTCGTAGTCACTCCAAAATGAAGCTCGATCTTGAGAGGGTTTTTGAAATTTCCATGTTTGAAACCAAAAAAACCACGTACTTATCTTCATGCTTGACTTCATAAGACAGAGTTAGGGGTTAGGGGTAGCTTGATACATGATTTTTCTGGTTTGAATATGTCTAGACCTTGTTTATCAAGTTAATTGAATGCTTACTATATGACATAAGAAGACCTTGGTTTTCATTTTTTATACCCATATGAATCTTGTTCAAATCATAGGTTTAACCAAGATTTGAACAAGTTTAAAACATGAATATGAAAAAGTAAGCACGTAAGTATGCTTCTTAGTCACTCCAAAATGAAGCTCTTGGGAGGGTTTTTGAAATTTCCATGCTTGAAACCAAAAACCACTTCTCTTCATGCATGCTTGACTTCATAAGACATAGTTTAGGGTTAGGGGGTAGATACATGATTTTCCTGTTTTGAATATGTGTAGATCTTGTTTATCAACTTAATTGAATACTTAATTACTAGATGACATCAGATGACTATGTGCATTGGTTTTTCATTTTTTTTGAATTTTTATGCCCATTTGAATCTTGGTCAAATCCTAGGTTTGACCATGATTTAATCAAGTTTAAAACATGAATATGAAAAATTAAGCATCTATCCTTCTTAGTCACTCCAATATGTAGCTCTTGGGAGGGGTTTTGAAATTTCCATGCTCTTGAAAACCAAAAACCACTTCTCTTCATGCATGCTTGACTTCATAAGACATAGTTTAGGGTTAGGGGGTATATAGATACATGATTTTCCTGCTAGTTTTAATATGTCTAGACCTTGTTTATCAATTTAATTGAATGCTCACTATATGACATGAGCAGACCTTGGTTTTAATTTTTTTATACCCATTTGATTCTTCATCAACAAATCCTAGGTTTGTTGACCTAGATTTGAACAAGTTTAAAACATGAATATGAAAAGGTAAGCATGTATGCTTCTTAATTAGTCACTCCAAAATGAAGCTCTTGAGAGGGTTTTTGAAATTTCCATGTTTGAAACCAAAAAACCGTGTACTTCTCTTCATGCTTGACTTCATAAGACAGAGTTTCGGGATAAGGGTAGCTTAATACATGAATTTTCTGGTTTGAATATGTCTAGACCTTGTTTATCAACTTAATTGAATGCTTACTAGATGACATAAGATGACTATGTGCATTGGTTTTTCATTTTATTGTTTTTTATTTTATTTTTAAGCCCATTTGAATCTTGGTCAAATCCTAGGTTTGACCATGATTTAAACAAGTTGGAAACATGAATATGAAAATTAAGCATATATCCTTCTTAGTCACTCCAAAATGAAGCTCTTGTGAGGGTTTTTGAAATTTCCATGTTTGAAACCGGCCAAAAACCACATATCTTCATGCTTGACTTCATGAGACAGAGTTTAGGGTTAGGGGGTAGACACATGATTTCTCTGGTTTGAATATATCTAGACCTTGTCTATCAACTTAATTGAATGCTTACTATGTGACATAAGAATACTATGTGCCTTGATTTTCCATTTTATGTTTTTTCTGAATTTTTATGCCCATTTGAATCTTGGTCAAATCCTAGGTTTGGCCATGATTTAAACAAGTTTAAAACATGAATATGAAAAAATAAGCATATATCCTTCTTAGTCATTCCAAAATGTAGATCTTGCTAGGGTTTTTGAAATTTCCATGTTTGAAACCCAAAACCACTTCTCTTCATGCATGCTTGACTTCATAAGACAGAGTTTAGGGTTAGGGGTAGCTAGATACTTGATTTTTCTGGTTTGAATATGTCTAGACATTGTTTATCAACTTAATTGAATGCTTACTATATGACATAAGAAGACTATGTGCCTTGGTTTTTCATTTATTTTGATTTATTTTGAATTTTTATGCCCATTTGAATCTTGGTCAAATCCTAGGTTTGACCATGATTTAAACAAGTTTAAAACATGAATATGAAAAATTAAGCATGTATCATTCTTAGTCACTCCAAAATGAAGCTCTTGAGAGGGTTTTTGAAATTTCCATGTTTGAAACCAAAAAACCGCGTACTTCTCTTCATGCTTGACTTCATAAGACAGAGTTTGGGGATAGGGGTAGCTTGATACATGAATTTTCTGGTTTGAATATGTCTAGACCTTGTTTATCAACTTAATTGAATGCTTACTAGATGACATAAGATGACTATGTGCATTGGTTTTTCATTTTATTGTTTTTTCTGAATTTTTATGCCCATTTGAATCTTGGTCAAATCCTATGTTTGACCAAGATTTGAACAAGTTTAAATCAGGAATATGAAAAATTAAGCATTCATCCTTCTTAGTCACTCCAAAATGTAGCTCTGGGGAGGGTTTTTGAAATTTCCATGTTTGAAACCAAAAAACACTTCTCTTCATGCTTGTCTTCATAAGACAGAGTTTGGGGTTAGGGGTAGCTTGTTGATACATGATTTTTCTGGTTTGAATATGTCTAGACCTTGTTTATCAACTTAATTGAATGCTTACTAGATGACATAAGATGACTATGTGCATTGGTTTCTCATTTTATTGTTTTTTCTGAATTTTTATGCCCATTTGAATCTTGGTCAAATCCTATGTTTGACCAAGATTTGAACAAGTTTAAATCATGAATATGAAAAATTAAGCATTTATCCTTCTTAGTCACTCCAAAATGTAGCTCTGGGGAGGGTTTTTGATATTTCCATGTTTGAAACCCAAAACAACTTCTCTTCATGCTTGACTTCATAAGACAGAGTTTAGGTTTAGGGGTAGATACATGATTTGTCTGGTTTGAATACGTCTAGACCTTGTTTATCAACTTTAATGCTTACTATATGACATAAGAAGACTGTGTGCTTTGGTTTTTCATTTTTCTGATTTTTTTTATTTTTGATGCCCATTTGAATCTTGGTCAGATCCTAGGTTTGACCAAGATTTAAACAAGTTTAAAACATGAAAATGAAAAGGGAAGCATTTATCCTTCTTAGTCACTCTAAATGAAGTTTTTGGGAGGTTTTTGAAATTTCCATGTTTGAAACCCAAAACCACTTCTCTTCATGCTTGACTTCATAAGACAGAGTTTAGGGTTAGGGGTAGATACATGATTTGTATGGTTTGAATATGTGTAGACCTTGTTTATCAACTTGAATGCTTACTATATGACATAAGAAAACTACGTATGTGCTTTGGTTTTTCATTTTTCTGTTTTTATTTTTGAATTTTCCGCCCATTTGAATCTCTGTCAAATCCTAGGTTTGACCAAGATTTAAACAAGTTTAACACGTGAAAACGAAAAGGTAAGCATGGATCCTTCTTAGACACTCCAAAATGTACCAATTGATAGATGTGTTAACTTTGCTTCATGGAAAAAATAATGTCATGTAAATGAGTTAACTTGGATTTCCTACCCTTGAATCCATAGGAAACTTTGTTCTAATGCACTATAATAATCAACTGAGGTTTTTACACCAACAGGTCTGTCACTTACGTGTGGTGCCCATGCGTGAGGTCCCACACTTCAGTGAGCACAAGTCACGTGCAATAGGTACGCAAACTCCCAGCCATTTTCTTTGTCAAGAGAAGATGCATCAGGATGCGTATTGGAAGTCTCTGGGTCCTTCAGGATCCTTCGGTTGTCCCTCTCACAAAAAAAATCTCTCATTCTCGGCCTCGCTCGACTCGCTCGCTCGCTCGCACCTCCTGCTCACTGACAATCCCTGCACAACAGTCAACATCATCGCCCGAAAAAGGGGAGACACCATAATGCTCTCCCTCCTTCTTCTCTCCTTCCGAGTTTCACTCGACAGGCAAACACATATGTGCTGCATAGTAGAGTAATAATAAAAAGGTACGTAGAAAAATCGACCTACGAATCTATAATTAAATAGGTTAAACTAGGGTTTTGCCCAGTACTACAGATCAAGGTTCAAAAAAATCCAACTACGGGGTTCGAACAACCCCATTTCTAATCAAAGAATTTTTTCGACGTCATCCAAATGGCCTCAAACTATAGCATGGGCGGATCCAGACTATAGCCAAGGGGGGCAGCCGCCCCCACTCATTTTTCTGAAACCTTGTACTTAGAAATATGTTAAGCTAAAGGCTGGTTTGCCCGCACTTAGAAATGATATTTGCATCACTTATCATATGTTTGCCCATTTGAATCTTGTCAAATCCTAGATTTGACCAAGATAATTTAAACAAGTTTAAAACATGAAAATGAAAAGGGAAGCTTGTATTCTTAGTCACTCTAAAATGAAGTTTGGGGAGGTTTTTGAAATTTCCATGCTTGAAACCAAAAACCATTTCTCTTCATGCTTGACTTCATAAGACAAAGTTTAGGGTTAGGGGGTAGATACATGATTTCTCTGGTTTGAATATGTCTAGACCTTGTTTATCAACTTAATTGAATGCTTACTATATGACATAAGAAGACTATGTGCCTTGATTTTTCATTTTTTTTTCAATTTTTCCCATTTGAATCTTGGCCAAATCCAAGGTTTGACCATGATTTAAACAAGTTCAAAACATGAATATGAAAAATTAAGCATGTATCCTTCGTAGTCACTCCAAAATGAAGCTCTTGAGAGGGTTTTTTAAATTTCCATGTTTGAAACCAAAAAACTGCGTACTTCTCTCCATGCTTGACTTCATAAGACAGAGTTTGGGGATAGGGGTAGCTTGATACATGAATTTTCTGGTTTAAATATGTCTAGACCTTGTTTATCAACTTAATTGAATGCTTACTAGATGACATAAGATGACTATGTGCATTGGTTTTTCATTTTATTGTTTTTTTTATTTTTATGCCCATTTGAATCTTGATCAAATCCTAGGTTTGACCATGATTTAAACAAGTTAAAAAAATGAATATGAAAAATTAAGCATGTATCCTTCGTAGTCACTCCAAAATGAAGCTCGATCTTGAGAGGGTTTTTGAAATTTCCATGTTTGAACCAAAAAACCACGTACTTCTCTTCATGCTAGACTTCATAAGATAGAGTTTGGGGTTAGGGGTAGCTTGATACATAAATTTTCTGGTTTGAATATGTCTAGACATTGTTTATCAACTTAATTGAATGCTTACTATGTGACATAAGAATACTATGTGCCTTGATTTTCCTTTTTTTTCTGCATTTTTATGCCCATTTGAATCTTGGTCAAATCCTAGGTTTGGCCAAGATTTAAACAAGTTTAAAACATGAATATGAAAAAATAAGCATATATCCTTCTTAATTAGTCACTCCAAAATGTAGATCTTGGTAGGGTTTTTGAAATTTCCATGTTTGAAACCAAAAACCACTTCTCTTCATGCATGCTTGACTTCATAAGACAGAGTTTAGGGTTAGGGGTAGCTTGATACTTGATTTTTCTGGTTTGAATATGTCTAGACATTGTTTATCAACTTAATTGAATGCTTACTATATGACATAAGAAGACTATGTGCCTTGGTTTTTCATTTTATTTGATTTATTTTGAATTTTTATGCCCATTTGAATCTTGGTCAAATCCTAGGTTTGACCAAGATTTGAACAAGTTTAAAACATGAATATGAAAAATTAAGCATGTATCCTTCGTAGTCACTCCAAAATGAAGCTCGATCTTGAGAGGGTTTTTGAAATTTCCATGTTTGAAACCAAAAAACCACGTACTTCTCTTCATGCTAGACTTCATAGGATAGAGTTTGGGGTTAGGGGTAGCTTGATACATAAATTTTCTGGTTTGAATATGTCTAGACATTGTTTATCAACTTAATTGAATACTTAATTCCTATATGACATCAGATGACTATGTGCATTGGTTTTTCATTTTTTTTGAATTTTTATGCCCATTTGAATCTTGGTCAAATCCTAGGTTTGACCATGATTTAATCAAGTTTAAAACATGAATATGAAAAATTAAGCATCTATCCTTCTTAGTCACTCCAATATGTAGCTCTTGGGAGGGGTTTTGAAATTTCCATGCTCTTGAAAACCAAAAACCACTTCTCTTCATGCATGCTTGACTTCATAAGACATAGTTTAGGGTTAGGGGGTATATAGATACATGATTTTCCTGCTAGTTTTAATATGTCTAGACCTTTTTTATCAATTTAATTGAATGCTCACTATATGACATGAGCAGACCTTGGTTTTAATTTTTTTATACCCATTTGATTCTTCGTCAACAAATCCTAGGTTTGTTGACCTAGATTTGAACAAGTTTAAAACATGAATATGAAAAGGTAAGCATGTATGCTTCTTAATTAGTCACTCCAAAATGAAGCTCTTGAGAGGGTTTTCGAAATTTCCATGTTTGAAACCAAAAAACCGCGTACTTCTCTTCATGCTTGACTTCATAAGACAGCGTTTCGGGATAAGGGTAGCTTGATGAAGGAGATATGCCCAAGAGGCAATAATAAAAGTGGTTATTATATATCTTTATGTTTATGATAAATGTTTATATATCATGCTATAATTGTATTAACCGAAACATTGATACATGTGTGATATGTAAACAACAAAGAGTCCCTAGTATGCCTCTTAACTAGCTTGTTGATTAATGGATGATTAGTTTCATAATCATGAACATTGGATGTTTTAATAACAAGGTTATATCATTGTATGAATGATGTAATGGACACACCCAATTAAGCGTAGCATAAGATCTCGTCATTAAGTTATTTGCTATAAGCTTTCGATACATAGTTACCTAGTCCTTATGACCATGAGATCATGTAAATCACTTATACCGGAAAGGTACTTTGATTACACCAAACGCCACTGCGTAAATGGGTGGTTATAAAGGTGGGATTAAGTATCCGGAAAGTATGAGTTGAGGCATATGGATCAACAGTGGGATTTGTCCATCCCGATGACGGATAGATATACTCTGGGCCCTCTCGGTGGAATGTCGTCTAATGTCTTGCAAGCATATGAATAAGTTCATAAGAGACCACATACCACGGTACGAGTAAAGAGTACTTGTCAGGAGACGAGGTTGAACAAGGTATAGAGTGATACCGAAGATCAAACCTCGGACAAGTAAAATATCGTGTGACAAAGGGAATTGGTATCGTATGTGAATGGTTCATTCGATCACTAAAGTCATCGTTGAATATGTGGGAGCCATTATGGATCTCCAGATCCCGCTATTGGTTATTGGTCGGAGTGAGTACTCAACCATGTCCGCATAGTTCGCGAACCGTAGGGTGACACACTTAAAGTTGGATGCTGAAATGGTAGAACTTGAATATGGAATGGAGTTCGAATATTTGTTCGGAGTCCCGGATGAGATCCCGGACATCACGAGGAGTTCCGGAATGGTCCGGAGAATAAGATTCATATATAGGATGTCATTTTATGTGAATTAAAATGATGCGGAAGGTTCTATGGAAGGTTCTAGAAGGTTCTAGAAAAGTTCGGAAGAAACCACCAAGGAAGGACTCCACCTCCATGGCCGGCCAACCCTAGTGGGGGAGGAGTCCCAAGTGGACTCCCCCTTAGGGGGCCGGCCACCCCCCCACATGGAAAGGGGGAATCCCACCCCAAGTGGGATTCCCACCTTGGGTAGGTTTCCTTTTCATATGGAAGGTTTTGGGTTCGGGTCTTATTCGAAGACTTGGAGTCTAACACTTGGGGTTCCACCTATATAATGAGGGGCCAAGGGAGGGGGCCGGCCACCCCAAGACCACAAGCTGGCCGCCCCCCTTGAAGTGGCCGGCCACCCCCTCCCAAACCCTAGCCGCCCCCCTCTCCTCCATATCTCCCGCGTAGCTTTAGCGAAGCTCAGCTGGAGTTCTCCACCGCCACCGACACCACGCCGTCGTGCTGTTGGATTCAAGAGGAGCTACTACTTCCGCTGCCCGCTGGAACGGGAGGTGGACATCGTCTTCATCAACAACCGAACGTGTGACCGAGTACGGAGGTGCTGCCCGTTCGTGGCGCCGGAGCGATCGTGATCAAGATCTTCTACACGCTTTTGCAAGCGGCAAGTGAACGTCTACCGCAGCAACAAGAGCCTCATCTTGTAGGCTTTGGAATCTCTTCAAGGGTGAGACTCGATACCCCTCGTTGCTACCGTCTTCTAGATTGCATCTTGGCTTGGATTGCGTGTTCGCGGTAGGAAATTTTTTGTTTTCTATGCAACGTTATCCTACAGTGGTATCAGAGCCGTGTCTATGCATAGATGGTTGCACGAGTAGAACACAATGGTTTTGTGGGCGTTGATGCTCTTGTTATCTTTAGTTTGAGTACTTTGCATCTTTGTGGCATAGTGGGATGAAGCGGCTCGGACTAACTTTACATGACCGCGTTCATGAGACTTGTTCCTCGTTCGACATGAAACTTGTATTGCATAAGAGGCTTTGCGGGTGTCTGTCTCTCCTACTATAGTGAAGATTCAATTTACTCTTCTATTGACAACATTAGTATCACCGTTGTGGTTCATGTTCGTAGGTAGATTAGATCTCTCTCGAAAACCCTAAACCACGTAAAATATGCAAACCAAATTAGAGACGTCTAACTTGTTTTTGCAGGGTTTGGTGATGTGATATGGCCATAATGTGATGATGAATATGTATGAGATGATCATTATTGTATTGTGGCAACCGGCAGGAGCCTTATGTTTGTCTTTAAATTTCATGTTGAGTAGTATTTCAAAGTAGTTGTAATAGTTGCTACATGAGGTGAACAACCATGAAGACGGCGCCATGAACCTTGACGCTACGCCGACGATGATGGAGATCATGCCCGTTGATGATGGAGATCATGTCCGTGCTTTGGAGATGAAGATCAAAGGCGCAAAGACAAAAGGGCCATATCATATCACATATGAATTGCATGTGATGTTAATCCTTTATGCATCTTATTTTACTTAGAACGCGACGGTAGCATTATAAGATGATCCCTCACATTAATATCAAGATAATAAAGTGTTCTCCCCTCGTATGCACCGTTATTACGGTTAAATGCGTTTTGAAGCATCTCGTGATGATCGGGTGTGATAAACTCAACATACAACGGGTGTAAGCCATGTTGCACACGCGGAATACTTGGGTTTGCTTGACGAGCCTAGCATGTACAGACATGGCCTCGGGACAACGGAAACCGAAAGGTTGAACACGAGTCATATGGATGATATGATCAACATGGTGATGTTCACCATTGAAGCTACATCATCTCACGTGATGATCGGTTTTGGTGTAGTGGATTTGGATCGTGTACCACTTAACAACTATGAGGGATGTTTTATTAAGTGGGAGTTCATTAGTAATTAGATTAAAACATGAACTAATTATCATAAACATAGTCTGAGTAGTATTTTGAATTAATTTGTAGTATTGGCATCCATTTTTCTACCAAGCGCTAGTCCTATTATTGAGATAGAAATACTGTTAAAATCTGACTATAAACTTTACGGACTGGTACCGAATTGTTAATGAATCAAGAAATGATTAAGTCCTATTGCAAACTTTTAGTAAACCTCACATTGTTGATTCAAAGAACTATGGTTTCAATTAGTACCTAAAGTTATCTTGTCTCCGTGAAACTTGAAGTTCAAATCTGTTTGAAAAGTAAGGAGCTGAAAATTTAGTTTTCAGAAATAATCAAGGTATGAGATATATGTGATATCTAAGACCTTATTGCAAGATGATAGAATATAATTTGGTGAGATTACATGAACTCATAAGTTTTATGGGAATGTATGAAGGTTGAAGACGCCAGGCGTCACAATCCTCCAACTATTGGGGCACTAATAATATTCGCATATCCATGAAGTTATCATCCTTAGTATGCACCATTGCTAAGACTCGTCGTTTCGAAGCATCACGTGATGATCGGGTGTTATAGATTCTACGTGTGCTTACAATGGATGCAAGCCAGATTTGCACATGCGAATACTGAGGTTAAACTTTACGAGCCTAGCATGTACAGACATGGTCTCGAAAAGTTGTCATGATATAATGGATAAAATTATGAGTGAAACTTTACGAGCCTAGCATGTACAGACATGGTCTCGAAAAGTCTTCATGATATAATGGATAAAATTATGAGTGAAATTGTTCATCATATTACAAAGTTACTAATAGTGAAATCTGAAACACTTGTCATATGATGATCAACTTCAAAGTAAGAACCTCAAGGTTATTGGTAATTGACCAACAAACCTAGAAGTTATTGAAGGAGAAATGTTTTCTGAATAATGAGGAAAGCTAAAAGAGGAATTACAAAAGATATTTTGGCAGAAAGAAAAGAAAAGACTAGAAAGTCTAGCTCAGGTGTATATAAATGATATACATGTTATGGATGTATTCCTTGTTTGGTCACATAATGAAATTCTTGGGTATTTGTACCAGATTGGTTGGTATGAGATGTCATACAAAACAACGCAATACAAGAATACAATGGCCTAAGTGACTGACAAGGAATATGATAGGAATGCACGTCTGGAACAAAAATAAAGTGTTATTATGTTCATCGTTGGCATTCTATCTAGCCCTTAGAATTTATAATAAAGAACTTAATAATTGTTATTTTGCTCTTGTCAAATAAAAACAATGAGTTGTTCAAATTATGACATTACTCCATGTACGATGGATAAGTTATTATAAAATTTAATGGTGAAACACACATACATAACACTGACGCTAAAATGTCGTAAGGCAAATGATTTGAATTCCACTTATTTGTGGAACCGCCATTTAGGTCATGTTAGAAAGGAACGCATGAAGGAACTCCATGCAAATGGATTTTTGGAGTCATTTGATTTGTTGAATCGTTTGGCGCTTGTAAAAACTTTTCTAAAAATAATGACTAAAATACCGTTCATAGGCCAAGAGTAGAACGGGCAACTAACTTAGTGAAAAATACATGATGATGTATGTGGTTCACTGGGCATAGTTGTGTGCGGGAGATTCTTCTACTTCATGAAAAATTTCAACAATGAATTGAGTATATATGTGGATATACTCAATAAGGAAGAAGTTTGAAATATTTGAATGGATTCAAATAAATTTCAGCATGAAGTGGAAATCATCGTAATAGAAAAGTCAAATATCTATGATTGGATCATGGTGAAAATATTTGAATTACAAGTTTTAGCGAACATCTAAGAGAGTCATGAAATTGTTCTACAACTCACATTTCTTGGAGTATCATAATGATGATGTAGTATCCGAGAGATGTATCCAAAACTTGTTGGAGTAATGATGAGATAAAATATTATAACGCCATTATATTTTTGTGGATTATGCTTTAGTGACTACCGCTTTTACACTAAATAGAGCATCATCATGATCCGTAGAAATGACACCATACGAGTTATGGCATGGGTATAAACCCTGATATAGTCCTTTCTTTAAATTTTGGTCTAAAAGTTTACAACCAAAATCGGATAAATGTCTTTGTAGGTTATCCCAAAGAATTGATTGGGAATTCTTTCCACTGTGAAGTAAACGACAAAAGTGTTTGTTAATGTTACTTGCTTATTTCAAAGAAATTGTTTTCTAGCGAAATATTTGAGTGGGAGGACAATAGAACTTGATAAGGTTTATGAACCTGAGCATAATGATCAGAGTAGCGCAGCATCGAAAATTGGTTCCGGAAGCGACCACGACGATCATGGCTCCCATGACTACAAAGTGTTTTAGCCATGGAGATCGAAGTACATATTGAACCTTGTAGGTATGGTTTACTTTGTGATCAAATAAATGATTTGTGGACAAAGGATTGATTGTGAACAATGATAAACCAACTACAAACAAAGAAGTTATGATGGGCCCTGACTCCGTTAAAATGGCTATACGCCATGAAATCCAAATACTTTTTGAAAGTAAATGGATCTATAAAATTGATGGACTTGGATGAAATATCCTTGAAGAAGCTTGACTTGTCGAAAAGTTGTTTACGACAAAGTTCAAAGAGTTGACTATGACAAGATTAGATCTTCCGTAGCAATGCTTAAAGTCTATATGGATTATTCTAGTAATCACTACATATTTCCTTTATGAGATATGTTAGTAGGATGGCAAAATACATTACTTATCAGAAGTGTGTATTAAAGGTGTATACAAGATACAACCAAGAGTTTTGCTGGTTCGTGGAATACTAGATAGGTATACGAACTTCAATTGGATGAAGTAAGTATCGCGGAGTTGGAATCTTCACCAGATGAAATAGTCAAAGAGTTTTTGATTTCATCAGAGACGATGAAGAGGCTTGCATTTGCAAGAAATTAAGTGGGAGCGCTAAGACACATTTATAATACTTTATGTAGGTGACATATAGTTGGTTATAAATGATGTAATTATATACTTGATTAAAAGGTTTCATTGAGAAATTAATTTCAATGAAAGGATATGGACTGAAACATATCTAGTGTCAATATCTATGAAGATAGATTGAAACACAAAATAAGTTTAAGTCAAAGTACATAGAATGGATATTGAAATAGTTCAATATAGAAATATTAAGAAAATGTTCTTGTCATGTGAAGTTTTAACAAGACTTGAGTGTATCTGATACTCAATGAGTAAAAACACATGAGTGATTATGAATCACGAATAATATGTACACAATCAGATGTCCTGTGCTCTAAAATGTTATGAGCATATACCAGAATGATTCATGTGATGATCATTGGACGACAGTAAGAGTATCCTTGAGTACTTTAGAAGAACCAAGGATATATATATAGTTTTGTATGGAGAAATGACAAACAAGTCGCTGTAATGTGATTACACTGATATTTGTTTTGTCACATATAAAAATAGAATTTCAATCTCAAATTAGACTAAGTATTGTTTCAAAGGTAGCACAATAAGCTAGAAGTTGTCTATGTTAGATTTAGAAGAGTTCTAAATATTGTGACGGATTCTACAACAAAGGCAGAGTATGTCATTGTTTTGACAAATGACTGAGGATGTTGAGTCAAGAAGTTCTTTGAGAACTTGGTGTAGTTCCGACAGAGTCAGAACTTTGAAGCTATATTGTGTGTGACAATATTAGTGACATATTTCAGACCGCGGAATTAAGGTTCCACCAAAAGACCAACCATATTTTATGCCGACTCATTTGGAAATGAGTGATGCGTTGAGACGCAAATGAATTACAAAATACATACGTTTCTGAGCGTGTCAGATCCGTTGACTAAAACCTCTCCCGTGAGCAATACATGATAAAGCACCGGAAGGCCAAGGTGTTATATCTTTACAAATGTAAACTAGATTATTGACTCTAGTGCAAGTGGGAGACTGAAGGAGATATGCCCAAGAGGCAATAATAAAAGTGGTTATTATATATCTTTATGTTTATGATAAATGTTTATATATCATGCTATAATTGTATTAAGAAACATTGATACATGTGTGATATGTAAACAACAAAGAGTCCCTAGTATGCCTCTTAACTAGCTTGTTGATTAATGGATGATTAGTTTCATAATCATGAACATTGGATGTTATTAATAACAAGGTTATATCATTGTATGAATGATGTAATGGACACACCCAATTAAGCGTAGCATAAGATCTCGTCATTAAGTTATTTGCTATAAGCTTTCGATACATAGTTACCTAGTCCTTATGACCATGAGATCATGTAAATCACTTATACCGGAAAGGTACTTTGATTACACCAAACGCCACTGCGTAAATGGGTGGTTATAAAGGTGGGATTAAGTATCCGGAAAGTATGAGTTGAGGCATATGGATCAACAGTGGGATTTGTCCATCCCGATGACGGATAGATATACTCTGGGCCCTCTCGGTGGAATGTCGTCTAATGTCTTGCAAGCATATGAATAAGTTCATAAGAGACCACATACCACGGTACGAGTAAAGAGTACTTGTCAGGAGACGAGGTTGAACAAGGTATAGAGTGATACCGAAGATCAAACCTCGGACAAGTAAAATATCGTGTGACAAAGGGAATTGGTATCGTATGTGAATGGTTCATTCGATCACTAAAGTCATCGTTGAATATGTGGGAGCCATTATGGATCTCCAGATCCCGCTATTGGTTATTGGTCGCAGTGAGTACTCAACCATGTCCGCATAGTTCGCGAACCGTAGGGTGACACACTTAAAGTTGGATGTTGAAATGGTAGAACTTGAATATGGAATGGAGTTCGAATATTTGTTCGGAGTCCCGGATGAGATCCCAGACATCACGAGGAGTTCCGGAATGGTCCGGAGAATAAGATTCATATATAGGATGTCATTTTATGTGAATTAAGATTCATATATAAGATTCATTCTATGGAAGGTTCTAGAAGGTTCTAGAAAAGTCCGGAAGAAACCACCAAGGAAGGTGGAGTCCCGGAGGGACTCCACCTCCATGGCCGGCCAACCCTAGTGGGGGAGGAGTCCCAAGTGGACTCCCCCTTAGGGGGCCGGCCAACCCCCCACATGGAAAGGGGGAATCTCACCCCAAGTGGGATTCCCACCTTGGGTAGGTTTCCTTTTCATATGGAAGGTTTTGGGTTCGGGTCTTATTCGAAGACTTGGAGTCTAACACTTGGGGTTCCACCTATATAATGAGGGGCCAAGGGAGGGGGCCGGCCACCCCAAGACCACAAGCTGGCCGCCCCCCTTGAAGTGGCCGGCCACCCCCTCCCAAACCCTAGCCGCCCCCTCTCCTCCATATCTCCCGCGTAGCTTTAGCGAAGCTCCGCCGGAGTTCTCCACCGCCACCGACACCACGCCGTCGTGCTGTCGGATTCAAGAGGAGCTACTACTTCCGCTGCCCGCTGGAACGGGAGGTGGACGTCGTCTTCATCAACAACCGAACGTGTGACCGAGTACGGAGGTGCTGCCCGTTCGTGGCGCCGGAGCGATCGTGATCAAGATCTTCTACACGCTTTTGCAAGCGGCAAGTGAACGTCTACCGCAGCAACAAGAGCCTCATCTTGTAGGCTTTGGAATCTCTTCAAGGGTGAGACTCGATACCCCTCGTTGCTACCGTCTTCTAGATTGCATCTTGGCTTGGATTGCGTGTTCGCGGTAGGAAATTTTTTGTTTTCTATGCAACGTTATCCTACACTTGATACATGAATTTTCTGGTTTGAATATGTCTAGACCTTGTTTATCAACTTAATTGAATGCTTACTAGATGACATAAGATGACTATGTGCATTGGTTTTTCATTTTATTGTTTTTTTTTAATTTTTAAGCCCATTTGAATCTTGGTCAAATCCTAGGTTTGACCATGATTTAAACAAGTTGAAAACATGAATATGAAAATTAAGCATATATCCTTCTTAGTCACTCCAAAATGAAGCTCTTGTGAGGGTTTTTGAAATTTCCATGTTTGAAACCGGCCAAAAACCACATATCTTCATGCTTGACTTCATGAGACAGAGTTTAAGGTTAGGGGGTAGACACATGATTTCTCTGGTTTGAATATATCTAGACCTTGTATATCAACTTAATTGAATGCTTACTATGTGACATAAGAATACTATGTGCCTTGATTTTCCATTTTTTGTTTTTTCTGAATTTTTATGCCCATTTGAATCTTGGTCAAATCCTAGGTTTGGCCATGATTTAAACAAGTTTAAAACATGAATATGAAAAAATAAGCATATATCCTTCTTAGTCACTCCAAAATGTAGATCTTGCTAGGGTTTTTGAAATTTCCATGTTTGAAACCAAAAACCACTTCTCTTCATGCATGCTTGACTTCATAAGACAGAGTTTAGGGTTAGGGGTAGCTAGATACTACTTCATTTTTCTGGTTTGAATATGTCTAGACATTGTTTATCAACTTAATTGAATGCTTACTATATGACATAAGAAGACTATGTGCCTTGGTTTTTCATTTATTTTGATTTATTTTGAATTTTTATGCCCATTGGTTTCAAACATGGAAATTTCAAAAACCCTCTCAAGAGCTTCATTTTGGAGTGACTAAGAATGATACATGCTTAATTTTTCATATTCATGTTTTAAACTTGTTTAAATCTTGGTCAAATCCTAGGTTTGACCATGATTTAAACAAGTTTAAAACATGAATATGAAAAATTAAGCATGTATCATTCTTAGTCACTCCAAAATGAAGCTCTTGAGAGGGTTTTTGAAATTTCCATGTTTGAAACCAAAAAACCGCGTACTTCTCTTCATGCTTGACTTCATAAGACAGAGTTTGGGGACAGGGGTAGCTTGATACATGAATTTTCTGGTTTGAATATGTCTAGACCTTGTTTATCAACTTAATTGAATGCTTACTAGATGACAAAAGATGACTATGTGCATTGGTTTTTCATTTTATTGTTTTTTCTGAATTTTTATGCCCATTTGAATCTTGGTCAAATCCTATGTTTGACCAAGATTTGAACAAGTTTAAATCATGAATATGAAAAATTAAGCATTTATCCTTCTTAGTCACTCCAAAATGTAGCTCTGGGGAGGGTTTTTGAAATTTCCATGTTTGAAACCAAAAAACACTTCTCTTCATGCTTGTCTTCATAAGACAGAGTTTGGGGTTAGGGGTAGCTTGTTGATACATGATTTTTCTGGTTTGAATATGTCTAGACCTTGTTTATCAACTTAATTGAATGCTTACTAGATGACATAAGATGACTATGTGCATTGGTTTTTCATTTTATTTTTTTTTCTGAATTTTTATGCCCATTTGAATCTTGGTCAAATCCTATGTTTGACCAAGATTTGAACAAGTTTTAATCATGAATATGAAAAATTAAGCATTTATCCTTCTTAGTCACTCCAAAATGTAGCTCTGGGGAGGGTTTTTGAAATTTCCATGTTTGAAACCCAAAACAACTTCTCTTCATGCTTGACTTCATAAGACAGAGTTTAGGGTTAGGGGTAGATACATGATTTGTCTGGTTTGAATACGTTTAGACCTTGTTTATCAACTTTAATGATTACTATATGACATAAGAAGACTGTGTGCTTTGGTTTTTCATTTTTCTGATTTTTTTTATTTTTGATGCCCATTTGAATCTTGGTCAGATCCTAGGTTTGACCAAGATTTAAACAAGTTTAAAACATGAAAATGAAAAGGGAAGCATTTATCCTTCTCAGTCACTCTAAATGAAGTTTTTGGGAGGTTTTTGAAATTTCCATGTTTGAAACCCAAAACCACTTCTCTTCATGCTTGACTTCATAAGACAGAGTTTAGGGTTAGGGGTAGATACATGATTTGTATGGTTTGAATATGTGTAGACCTTGTTTATCAACTTGAATGCTTACTATATGACATAAGAAAACTACGTATGTGCTTTGGTTTTTCATTTTTCAGTTTTTATTTTTGAATTTTCCGCCCATTTGAATCTCCGTCAAATCCTAGGTTTGACCAAGATTTAAACAAGTTTAACACGTGAAAACGAAAAGGTAAGCATGGATCCTTCTTAGTCACTCCAAAATGTACCAATTGATAGATGTGTTAACTTTGCTTCATGGAAAAAATAATGTCATGTAAATGAGTTAACTTGGATTTCCTACCCTTGAATCCATAGGAAACTTTGTTCTAATGCACTATAATAATCAACCAAGGTTTTTACACCAACAGGTCTGTCACTTACGTTTGGTGCCCATGCGTGAGGTCCCACACTTTAGTGAGCACAAGTCACGTGCAATATGTACGCAAACTCCCAGCCATTTTCTTTGTCAAGAGAAGACGCATCAGAATGCGTATTGGAAGTCTCTGGGTCCTTCAGGATCCTTCGGTTGTCCCTCTCACAAAAAAATACTCTCATTCTCGGCCTCGATCGACTCACTCGCTCGCTCGCACCTCCTGCTCACTGACAAACCCTGCACAACAGTCAACATCATCGCCCGAAAAAGGGGAGACACCATAATGCTCTCCCTCCTTCTTCTCTCCTTCCGAGTTTCACTCGACGAGCAAACACATATGTGCTGCATAGTAGAGTAATAATAAAAAGGTACGTAGAAAAATCGACCTACGAATCTATAATTAAATAGGTTAAACTAGGGTTTTGCCCAGTACTACAGATCAAGGTTCAAAAAAATCCAACTACGGGGTTCGAACAACCCCATTTCTAATCAAAGAATATTTTCGACGTCATCCAAATGGCCTCAAACTATAGCATGGGCGGATCCAGACTATAGCCAAGGGGGGCAGCCGCCCCCACTCAATTTTTCTGAAACCTTGTACTGTACTTAGAAATATGTTAAGCTAAAGGCTGGTTTGCCCGCACTTAGAAATGAAATTTCCTTGTTTGAAACCAAAAACCACATCTCTTGATGCTTGACTTCATAAGTCAGAGTTTAGGGATAGGGGGTGGAGACATGATTTTTCTGGTTGAATATGTCTAAACCTTGTTTATCAACTTGAATGCTTACTATATGACATACGAAGACTATTTGCTAACGGAGGGAGTAAGCACTCTAGCTATGAAAAGTACCAAACGATGCATACCAAAATGATTTTTGGATCACTTATCATATGTTTGCCCATTTGAATCTTGTCAAATCCTAGATTTGACCAAGATAATTTAAACAAATTTAAAACATGAAAATGAAAAAAGGGAAGCTTGTATTCTTAGTCACTCTAAAATGAAATTTGGGGAGGTTTTTGAAATTTCCATGTTTGAAACCCAAAACCACTTCTCTTCATGCTTGACTTCATAAGACAGAGTTTAGGGTTAGGGGGTAGATACATGATTTTTCTGGTTTGAATATGTCTAGACCTTATTTATCAACTTAATTGAATGCCTACTATATACCATAAGAAGACCTTTTTTTTTGAATTTTTATAAACCATTTGAATCTTGGTCAAATCCTAGGTTTCACCAAGATTTGAATAAGTTTAAAACATGAATATGAAAAACTAAGCATGCATGTATGGTTCTTAATTAATCACTTCGAAATGAAGCTCTTGGGAGGGTTTTTGAAATTTCCATGTTTGAAACCAAAAACCACATATCTTCATGCGCTTGACTTCATGAGACAGAGTTTAGGGTTAGGGGGTAGATACATGATTTCTCTGGTTTGAATATGTCTAGACCTTGTTTATCAACTTAATTGAATGCTTACTATATGACATAAGAAGACTATGTGCCTTGATTTTTCATTTTTTTTAAATTTTGCCATTTGAATCTTGGTCGAATCCTAGGTTTGACCATGATTTAAACAAGTTTAAAACATGAATATGAAAAATTAAACATGTATCCTTCGTAGTCACTCCAAAATGAAGCTCTTGAGAGGGTTTTTGAAATTTCCATGTTTGAAACCAAAAAACCGCGTACTTCTCTTCATGCTTGACTTCATAAGACAGAGTTTCGGGATAAGGGTAGCTTGATACATGAATTTTCTGGTTTGAATATGTCTAGACCTTGTTTATCTACTTAATTGAATGCTTACTAGATGACATAAGATGACTATGTGCATTGGTTTTTCATTTTATTGTTTTTTTTTAATTTTTAAGCCCATTTGAATCTTGGTCAAATCCTAGGTTTGACCATGATTTAAACAAGTTGAAAACATGAATATGAAAATTAAGCATATATCCTTCTTAGTCACTCCAAAATGAAGCTCTTGGGAGGGTTTTTGAAATTTCCATGTTTGAAACCGGCCAAAAACCACATATCTTCATGCTTGACTTCATGAGACAGAGTTTAGGGTTAGGGGGTAGACACATGATTTCTCTGGTTTGAATATATCTAGACCTTGTCTATCAACTTAATTGAATGCTTACTATGTGACATAAGAATACTATGTGCCTTGATTTTCCATTTTTTGTTTTCTCTGAATTTTTATGCCCTATTGAATCTTGGTCAAATCCTAGGTTTGGCCATCATTTAAACAAGTTTAAAACATGAATATGAAAAAATAAGCATATATCCTTCTTAGTCACTCCAAAATGTAGATCTTGGTAGGGTTTTTGAAATTTCCAAGTTTGAAACCAAAAACCACTTCTCTTCATGCATGCCTTGACTTCATAAGACAGAGTTTAGGGTTAGGGGTAGCTAGATACTTGATTTTTCTGGTTTGAATATGTCTAGACATTGTTTATCAACTTAATTGAATGCTTACTATATGACATAAGAAGACTATGTGCCTTGGTCTTTCATTTATTTTGATTTATTTTGAATTTTTATGCCCATTTGAATCTTGGTCAAATCCTAGGTTTGACCATGATTTAAACAAGTTTAAAACATGAATATGAAAAATTAAGCATGTATCATTCTTAGTCACTCCAAAATGTAGCTTTTGGGAGGGTTTTTGAAATTTCCATGTTTGAAACCAAAAAACCGCGTACTTCTCTTCATGCTTGACTTCATAAGACAGAGTTTGGGGATAGGGGTAGCTTGATACATGAATTTTCTGGTTTGAATATGTCTAGACCTTGTTTATCAACTTAATTGAATGCTTACTAGATGACATAAGATGACTATGTGCATTGGTTTTTCATTTTATTGTTTTTTTTTATTTTTATGCCCATTTGAATCTTGGTCAAATCCTAGGTTTGACCATGATTTAAACAAGTTTAAAACATGAATATGAAAAATTAAGCATGTATCCTTCGTAGTCACTCCAAAATGAAGCTCGATCTTGAGAGGGTTTTTGAAATTTCCATGTTTGAAACCAAAAAACCACGTACTTCTCTTCATGCTAGACTTCATAAGATAGAGTTTGGGGTTAGGGGTAGCTTGATACATAAATTTTCTGGTTTGAATATGTCTAGACATTGTTTATCAACTTAATTGAATACTTAATTACTAGATGACATAAGATGACTATGTGCATTGGTTTTTCATTTTTTTGAATTTTTATGCCCATTTGAATCTTGGTCAAATCCTAGGCTTGACCATGATTTAATCAAGTTTAAAACATGAATATGAAAAATTAAGCATATATCCTTCTTAGTCACTCCAATATGTAGCTCTTGGGAGGGTTTTTGAAATTTCCATGCTTGAAAACCAAAAACCACTTCTCTTCATGCATGCTTGACTTCATAAGACATAGTTTAGGGTTAGGGGGTAGATACATGATTTTCCTGCTAGTTTGAATATGCCTAGACCTTGTTTATCAATCTAATTGAATGCTTACTATATATGACATGAGCAGACCTTGGTTTTAATTTTTTTATACCCATTTGATTCTTCGTCAAATCCTAGGTTTGTTGACCTAGATTTGAACAAGTTTAAAACATGAATATGAAAAAAGTAAGCAGGTACGCTTCTTAATTAGTCACTCCAAAATGAAGCTCTTGGGAGGGTTTTTGAAATTTCCATGTTTGAAACCAAAAACCACTTCTTCTCTTCATGCTTGACTTCATAAGTCAGGGTTTACGGATATATAGGGGGTAGATACATGATTTTTCTGGTTTGATATGTCTAGACCTTGTTTATCAACTTAATTGAATGCTTACTATATGACATAAAAGACTATGTGTCTTGATTTTTCATTTTTTTTAAATTATGCCCATTTGAATCTTGGTCAAATCCTAGGTTTGACCATGATTTAAACAAGTTTAAAACATGAATATGAAAATTAAGCATGTATCCTTCATAGTCACTCCAAAATGAAGCTCTTGAGAGGGTTTTTGAAATTTCCATGTTTGAAACCAAAAAACCTCGTACTTCTCTTCATGCTTGACTTCATAAGACAGGGTTTGGGGTTAGGGGTAGCTTAATACATGATATTTCTCGTTTGAATATGTCTAGACCTTGTTATCAACTTAATTGAATGCTTACTATATATATGACATAAGAAGACTATGTGCATTGGTTTTTCATTTTATTGTTTTTTTTAATTTCATGCCCATTTGAATCTTGGTCAAATCCTAAGTTTGACCATGATTTAAACAAGTTGAAAACATGAATATGAAAAATTAAGCATATATCCTTCTTAATCACTCCAAAATGAAGCTCTTGGGAGGGTTTTTGAAATTTCCATGTTTGAAACCGGCCAAAAACCACATATCTTCATGCTTGACTTCATGAGACAGAGTTTAGGGTTAGGGGGTAGATACATGATTTCTCTGGTTTGAATATGTCTAGACCTTGTTTATCAACTTAATTGAATGCTTACTATATGACATAAGAAGACCATGTGCCTTGATTTTTCATTTTTTTTAAATTATGCCCATTTGAATCTTGGTCAAATCCTAGGTTTGACCATGATTTAAACAAGTTTAAAACATGAATATGAAAATTAAGCATGTATCCTTCGTAGTCACTACAAAATGAAGCTCTTGAGTGGGTTTTTGAAATTTCCATGTTTGAAACCAAAAAACCACGTACTTCTCTTCATGCTTGACTTCATAAGACAGAGTTTGGGGTTAGGGGTAGCTTGATACATGACTTTTCTCGTTTGAATATGTCTAGACCTTGTTATCAACTTAATTGAATGCTTACTATATATATGACATAAGAAGACTATGTGCATTGGTTTTTCATTTTATTGTTTTTTTAATTTTATGCCCATTTGAATCTTGGTCAAATCCTAGGCTTGACCATGATTTAAACAAGTTTAAAACATAAATATGAAAAATTAAGCATCTATCCTTCTTAGCCACTCCAAATTGTAGCTCTTGGGAGGGTTTTTGAAATTTCCATGTTTGAAACCAAAAACAACATCTCTTGATGCTTGACTTCATAAGTCAGAGTTTAGGGATAGGGGGTAGATACATGATTTTTCTAGTTGAATATGTCTAAACCTTGTTTATCAACTTGAATGCTTACTATATGACATACGAAGACTATTTGCTAACGGAGGGAGTAAGCACTCTAGCTATGAAAAGTACCAAACGATGCATACCAAAATGATTTTTTAGAGGAATAATAGTTCGGATTATATAATTTTATATTAGCAGGCCAAATCGAACCCCGTAGTTGGATTTTCAGAAATTGATCCGTAGTACTGGGCAAAACCCTAGTTTAGCTTATTTAATAATAGATTCGTAGGTCGATTTTTTTACGTTATTATTATTATTACTATGCAGCACATGTGTTTGCCCGTCCAGTGAAACTCTTTCATTTCATTTTTCTTTTCCGCAAGGTCGGGAGTCGGAGGAAGAGGGATCACACGGGAGGAGACGAAGGGAGAGCAGTCACGGGGCCCCACTTATTTATGGTGTCTATCCTTTTTCTGGTGATATTGACTGTTGTGCAGGGTTGTCAGTGCGCAGGGGGGTGCGACTCGTGCGAGCGAGCGAGAAAGGCCGAGAATGAGAGAGATTTTTTTTTAGAGGGACAACCGAACGATCCTGAAGGACCCAGATTTCCAATACGCATCAGAGCGCAGTTTACAGCAGGACACAAAATTAACAGGAAATTACGTCTAAATCCCTAAGATTTACATGGTAGACCCCATGCTGAAACCAAGAAATGCGATCGGGGAACCTTAACAACCACCGTCCGGATTGATCCTCGTCCCAGCCGGGGACGAACCACTTGGCGCGACCAAATCGCCATGGCTACAGAGCCTGCACACCATGGCCTACGAGCTGAGCTAGAAACGACCTGCCAAAACCGGCAGCCAACGGAGGTGGATAATTGGAGAGAGAGAGAGAGAGAGAGTGTGTGTGTGTGTGTTGATGCCTCTCTCTTGACAAAGAAGATGGCTGGGAGTTTGCCTACCTAGCGTACGTGACTTGTGCTCACTGAAGTGTGGGACCTTATGCACGTGATAGACTTGTTGCTCTAATAACTCGGGTGATCATTATAATGTATTAGTACATAGTTTCCTATGGATCCTTCTTAGTCACTCCAAAATGAAGCTCTTTGGGAGGGTTTTTGAAATTTCCATGTTTGAAACCAAAAACCACATATCTTCATGCGCTTGACTTCATGAGACAGAGTTTAGGGTTAGGGGGTAGATACATGATTTCTCTGGTTTGAATATGTCTAGACCTTGTTTATCAACTTAATTGAATGCTTACTATATGACATAAGAAGACTATGTGCCTTGATTTTTCATTTTTTTTAAATTTTGCCATTTGAATCGTGGTCAAATCCTAGGTTTGACCATGATTTAAACAAGTTTAAAACATGAATATGAAAAATTAAACATGTATCCTTCGTAGTCACTCCATAATGAAGCTCTTGAGAGGGTTTTTGAAATTTCCATGTTTGAAACCAAAAAACTGCGTACTTCTCTTCATGCTTGACTTCATAAGACAGAGTTTCGGGATAAGGGTAGCTTGATACATGAATTTTCAGGTTTGAATATGTCTAGACCTTGTTTATCAACTTAATTGAATGCTTACTAGATGACATAAGATGACTATGTGCATTGGTTTTTCATTTTATTGTTTTTTTTTAATTTTTAAGCCCATTTGAATCTTGGTCAAATCCTAGGTTTGACCATGATTTAAACAAGTTGAAAACATGAATATGAAAATTAAGCATATATCCTTCTTAGTCACTCCAAAATGAAGCTATTGGGAGGGTTTTTGAAATTTCCATGTTTGAAACCGGCCAAAAACCACATATCTTCATGATTGACTTCATGAGACAGAGTTTAGGGTTAGGGGGTAGACACATGATTTCTCTGGTTTGAATATATCTAGACCTTGTCTATCAACTTAATTGAATGCTTACTATGTGACATAAGAATACTATGTGCCTTGATTTTCCATTTTTTGTTTTTTCTGAATTTTTATGCCCATTTGAATCTTGGTCAAATCCTAGGTTTGGCCATGATTTAAACAAGTTTAAAACATGAATATGAAAAAATAAGCATATATCCTTCTTAGTCACTCCAAAATGTAGATCTTGGTAGGGTTTTTGAAATTTCCATGTTTGAAACCAAAAACCGCTTCTCTTCATGCATGCTTGACTTCATAAGACAGAGTTTAGGGTTAGGGGTAGCTAGATACTTGATTTTTCTGGTTTGAATATGTCTAGACATTGTTTATCAACTTAATTGAATGCTTACTATATGACATAAGAAGACTATGTGCCTTGGTTTTTCATTTATTTTGAATTTTTATGCCCATTTGAATCTTGGTCAAATCCTAGGTTTGACCATGATTTAAACAAGTTTAAAACATGAATATGAAAAATTAAGCATGTATCATTCTTAGTCACTCCAAAATGTAGCTTTTGGGAGGGTTTTTGAAATTTCCATGTTTGAAACCAAAAAACCGCGTACTTCTCTTCATTCTTGACTTCATAAGACAGAGTTTTGGTATAGGGGTAGGTTGATACATGAATTTTCTGGTTTGAATATGTCTAGACCTTGTTTATCAACTTAATTGAATACTTAATTACTAGATGACATAAGATGACTATGTGCATTGGTTTTTCATTTTTTTTTGAATTTTTATGCCCATTTGAATCTTGGTCAAATCCTAGGTTTGACCATGATTTAATCAAGTTTAAAACATGAATATGAAAAATTAAGCATCTATCCTTCTTAGTCACTCCAATATGTAGCTCTTGGGATGGGTTTTGAAATTTCCATGCTCTTGAAAACCAAAAACCACTTCTCTTCGTGCATGCTTGACTTCATAAGACATAGTTTAGGGTTAGGGGGTATATAGATACATGATTTTCATGCTAGTTTTAATATGTCTAGACCTTGTTTATCAATTTAATTGAATGCTCACTATATGACATGATCAGACCTTGGTTTTAATTTTTTTATACCCATTTGATTCTTCGTCAACAAATCCTAGGTTTGTTGACCTAGATTTGAACAAGTTTAAAACATGAATATGAAAAGGTAAGCATGTATGCTTCTTAATTAGTCACTCCAAAATGAAGCTCTTGGGAGGGTTTTTGAAATTTCCATGATTGAAACCAAAAACCACTTCTCTTCATGCTTGACTTCATAAGTCAGGGTTTAGGGATATATAGGGGGTAGATACATGATTTTTCTGGTTTGAATATGTCTAGAGCTTGTTTATCAACTTAATTGAATGCTTACTATATGACATAAGAAGACTATGTGCCTTGATTTTCCATTTTTTTAAATTATGCCCATTTGAATCTTGGTCAAATCCTAGGTTTGACCAAGAATTAATCAAGATTAAAACATGAAAATGAAAAATTAAGTCTTGATCCTTCTTATTCACTCCAAAATGAAGCTTTTGGGAGGGTTTTTGAAATATCCAGGTTTGAAACCCAAAATCACTTCTCTTCGTGCATAGTTTAGGGTTAGGGGTAGATACATGAATTTTTGGTTTATAGTAAGCATTCAAGTTGATAAACAAGGTCTAGACATATTCAAACCAGAAAAATCATGTATCTACCCCCTAAGGCTAAACTCTGTCATATGAAGTCAAGCATATAAGAGGAATGGTTTTGGGTTTCAAACATGGAAAATTCAAAAACCCTCCCAAAAGCTTCATTTTTGGAGACAAGAAGGATCCAGGCTTACTTTTTCATTTTCATGTTACTGACTTGTTTAATTCTTGGTCAAACCTAGGATTTGACCAAGATTCAAATGGGCATAAAAATTCAATAAAGAATTAAAAAAATGAAAAACCAAAACACATAAGCTTCTTAAGTTATAGTAAGCATTCATGTTGATCAACGGAGTCTAGACATATTTAAACAATAAAAATCATGTATATACCCCAAACCCTAAACTCTGTCTAATGAAGTCAAGCACGAAGAGAAGTGGTTTTTAGGTTTAATTTTTTATTTATTTTTTTAAATTTTTATGCCCATTTGAATCTTGGTCAAATCCTAGCAGGTTTGACCAATATTTAAACAAGTTTAAAACATGAAAATGAAAAGTAAGTATGGATCCTTCTTATTCACTCCAAAATGAATCTTTTGGGAGGGTTTTTTAATTTTCCATGTCCGAAACCCAAAATGACATCTCTTCGTGCTTTACTTCATAAGACAAAGTTTAGGGGTAGGGGGTAGATACATGATTTTTCTGGTTTGAATATGTCAAGACCTTGTTTATCAACTTGAACGCTTATTATATGACATCAAAAGACTATGTTTTTTTTGAATTTGTTATGCCCATCTGAATCTTGGTCAAATCCTAGGTTTGACCAAGATTTAAACCAGTTTAAAACATGAAAATGAAAAGTAAGCCTGGATTCTTCTTAGTCACTCCAAAATGAAGCTTTTGGGAGGTTTTTTAAATTTCCATGTTTGAAACCCAAAACCACTTCTCTTAATGCTTGACTTCATAAGACAGAGTTTAGGGTTAGGGGCCAAGTATATACATGATTTTTCTTGTTTAAATATGTCTAGACTTTGTTTATCAACTTGAATGCTTACTATTTGACATCAAAAGACTATGTGTTTTGGTTTTGATTTTTTTGAATTTGTTATGTCCATTTGAATCTTGGTCAAATCCTAGGTTTGACCAAGATTTAAACCAGTTTAAAACATGAAAATGAAAAGGTAAGCCTGGATTCTTCTTAGTCACTCCAAAATGAAGCTTTTGGGAGTTTTTTAATTTCCAATGTTTGAAACCCAAAACCACTTTTCTTCATGCTTGACTTCATAAGACAGAGTTTAGGGTTAGGGGGTATATACATGATTTTTCTGGTTTGAATATGTCTAGACTTCGTTGATCAACTGTAATGCTTACTAGATGACATAAGAAGCTTATGTGATTTTTTTTTATTTTTTTTTTGAATTTTTATGCCCATTTGAATCCTGGTCAAATCCTTTGTTTGATCGAGATTTAAACAAGTTAAAACATGAAAATGAAAATGTAAGCCTAACTCCTTCTTAGTCATGAAAATGAGTTAACTTGGCTTTCCAACCCTTGAATCCATAGGAAACTTTGTACTAATGCAGTATAATAATCACCCGAGTTTTTACACCAACAGGTCTGTCACTTACGTGTGGTGCCCATGCATGAGGTCCCAAACTTCAGTGAGCACAAGTCACATGCGGTAGGCAGGCAAAATCCCCGATCAATCCGGGCGGTGGCTGTTAAGGACCCGATCGCATTTCTTGCTTTCAGACTAGGGTCTACCATGTAAAAGTTTGTTCCTTTTGGATGCATCACTCATATTTGCAAGTTTTTTGGAGGTCCCGCAAATTCAGGGTAGCATCATGCCCCCCTTCCCACGCCAACACAAACAGAGTTCAACACAACCTAATTAAGCAAGGTTCAACACAGACATATATAGTTCAACAACCCCTAATTAAGCTAATAGGTTCACCACAAACGCTGCTGAGCAGCAAACATAAACAGAGTTCAACAAAAGATGCTGCTTTTGAAGCAGTAGGAGAGACAAACATGCACAGCAGTTACGGAGTATATTTACCATCTTCTTCCTGTCGCCTCCTCCCGGTCCCGCTTCTTCTGCTTCTTGCTGCCCATACCTTTAATCTTTGGTGGCTTGGGCTTGGGAGGAGGCACACGACCGGTCTCGATAGCTTGGTTCAATTTCTTCCTTAGGAATAGCCCATAGGCCATGTGGTTGGCTATGAAGCCGGATCGGTTAACAGTTTCCCCAACTTTGAGACAGCCGGACCCACCGGCTTTGGCATGCTGCAGGACGCTTTGAAAGTCAACCTTTATGCTCTTTGTGCAGAAGGGGCAGATGTTCCTGGCACCAGTCCAGGGTTCACTCCAATACTTGTCGAACTTCCCCGCCTTAAGCTTGTTGAGAGTGGCCCTGGCCTTCCTATGACGCGACTCGACATCGCTGTCAACCTCATCAGTAGCAACCTGATACATGCCAAATAAGCAGGTGAAGCAAATATGTAGCAGTTGCGACATAATAATGAATATGAATCTAAAAAGATTCTGACGCTAATTCAAAACCCTATAGCGCAAAAAAGAGAGGGAGAGACCATAGAGCAAATCGATACAGGGCTATGTTGAATAAGGGAGAGAGGTGAATCGGATGTGAAGCAAATATGTAGCAGTTGCAACTACTGAATATGAATCTAAAAAGATTCTGACGCTAATTCAAAACGCTATAGCGCAAAAAAAAGAGGGAGAGACCATAGCGCAAATCGATACAGGGCTATGTTGAATAAGGGAGAGAGGTGAATCGGAACATACTTCCTCCCCCTCGTCGACGATATTCTCGTCGAAGGTCAGCGGCGGCGGTTCAAAGATGAGCTCAACCTCATCCTCGTCATCTAGGGGATGCTTCCCAATAGAGTGGACCCATCTACCAACAGCATCAGATGCCGATGAGCGACCGATGGCCCGACCTTCGGCAATGGCCTCCGCTTCGTCTTTGGCATCCGCTGCGGTGATGATCGCCGCCGTTGCGGCCATGCGTGCTACGGTCGCGGCTCTGGACGCCTCCTCTGCGGCTAAGGCCAGCCGCGCGGCTTTCGCTTTCGCTGCGTTGACGGCGTCGGTTGGGCTCTCCATCGGTGGAATGGGAAGGGGAAGCGAAGAGAGGGTTTTTTCCTAGTCCGTGGAGAGAGGGAGAAGTGTGGACGTGAAATAGATAACTGACGATATTTAAAGATTTGGGAGACATAGCACGAACGGGCAGATGACAGCGCGTGGGTGCATTACCTCATACTGCCTCTGTCCTAGAAAGAGCGTACGTGTGGGTTTTCAAGGCATATTAAGGATTTTATTATTACATTGGGAAACTGTCATCGACCATCACTTTCCTCTTCAACTTTTCCACCTCCAATGAGCTAAATGCATGTAGTAAATAAGAAAACCATATTATGCTAAATACTACTACCTCCATCCCAAAGTGTAAGGCTTATATTATTTTTAGAAGCTCAAACTATGTCAAGGTAAACTAAGATTTTACCAAAAATCATCATCATGCAAAATACAAAATTAATATCAATACATAGACAATGATTTTTTTTTGGTATGGCATCTACAAAATATTATATTATTTGATAGATTGTTCTAAATTTTCGTCAACCTTTACTTGCTTTGACTCTTAAAAAAAGACTTAGGGCTCCTTTGATTTAAAGGATAGGAAAAGCATAGGAATAGGAAAGGTTTAGGATTGGAATGGCATGTCTAATTGAATCCTATAGGAAGATGAAGTTTGTTTGATTGTAGCAAAGGAATTTTTCCATGAGGCATGAGCTAATGCTTTTTTCCTATAGGAATTACACTACAAGATTCCTATAGGATTTTTTCCTATAGGATACGTTCCTATGAATCAAACAACATGTATAGGAAATTTTCCCATAGGAACCAAATCCTACACAATTCCTATGCAAATCCTTTGAATCAAAGGAACCCTTAAGCTTTGTGATGGAGGTAGTACGTACTAGTCGTGAAGAAACTATATCCCTCGTGATGAGAAAGAAATATTTTTTACTAGGAGTACCACTCTTTTGTGGACAAATTTTGAAGTGCATTGCAAAGCGAGAAGTACACTCTTTTATGGACAAATTTTAACTCTACACCCATTATTTCAGGATGGAGGGAGTATAGCCCAACTTGTTTTTTTTCTTCTGGGCACTACACTGCTTTTTCCCTGTGCAATGCTTGGTTCTACCCTTTTTCTCATTGTAATGGTCACTTTAAGTCAATTTTTCCCACACACATTTATTTTGTACTTCTCTACAGTGTTGATCGTGCTACTACTATTTGTGTTAGTGCGCCAAAAACAAAATGTTATTTTCTAAGTGCCAAATTAATCTAGGGCGTTGGTTGTGAACCGGTGAACAAAAAAGATAGCCCAAAAGAGGAACACACCAAGGTACAAAAACTAGCATATATGCATGTTTCTATGTACATATATATGACCACAGGTTTGTAGATAAAAAAACATTCATATATGCGCTTACTATTAATATACATAAGTTTATGCTGATTCTCTTGGTTTAGGTATATATATGGTTAGGCATCACTACTAATTCAGAAAAAACAAAAATGTAACCCTTCAAGTGAAGTCATTTTAAGTGACCTACAACTAAAATTCATATATAGGATTTGTATAGGAATTATGTAGGATTTAGATCACATGTGAATTTTCCCCACACTAGTTGTTTGATTCATAGGAACATATCCTACAGGAATCTTGCAGTGCAAATCCTATAAGAATAAAACATTAGGTCATACCTCATGGAAAATTTCCTTTGGCACAATCAAACACAACTCATCTTCCTATATGATTCAACTAGCCATTAAATCTCAATCCTATGTTTTTCATATTTCTATGGTTTTCCCATCCTATGAATCAAAGGAGCCTTAGGGCTTATATCTTTTTTTAGAAAGGAAAACTATGTTAAGATTGGCCAAGTTTTACGAAAAACCTTTAACATGCAAAATACAAAGTTGAGTCATTTCGTTTGAATCAGAGGGAGTACATTTGACGTTATGGTACTATTTGACACCATGGCAATCGTATTTTTTTCGATCCAAACTTCCCCCTTCATGAAGCTTTTATTTTGGGATAGAGCTTCAGTGACTTGATACATCCATATATATCTAGACAAAGTTGAGTCAATTCATTTGAATCAGAGGGAGTACATTTGACTATATGGGTACTGTTTGACAACTGCTTGGCATTGTCTTCTTTTTTGAACCAAACTGCCCCCTTCACGAAGCTTTTATTTTGGGATAGAGCTTCACTGACTTGATACTTCCAAGTCTCACAATGATTTGGTGCCACCATCCACCATCCATCTCAGATCCAATGTATGCGATCGACTTAGAATTTAAACTAAATAATTATTATAATTGCTCAGAAATATTTCAAGAACTTCCAGTTAATCGTGCATATTTCGATTTATATTTTGGTAAAGTTTCATTCAATTTGAATCAAAGGTTTGTGAGCAAATATATACTCCCTCCGGTTCATATTAATTGACTCTAATATGGATGTACTAGACACATTTTAGTTCTAGATACATCCATATTGAAGTCAATTAATATGAATCAGAGGGAGTATTTAGTTTAAACTAGTGCTCGTATACGTAAAAAGCTCTTTAATCACAAGCTAGTCGTCCGAGTGGGATGAAATACTCACAGATTTTAGAACAAGGCATCTACATTTTACTAGATTTTTTTCATAATTTTCGGAATAATTTTTGTTTTTAGGTTCGAAATAAGAGATAGTTTGGAACGTTGGATCTCAAATGGTTGGTAGATGGTGGCACCAAGTCACAATGAGATTTGGAGACTTCAAGTCACTGCAGCTCTGTCCTTTTATTTTGACAAACTGCAGAGCCGCTGGTGCATCTATGGTTGCGTATGGTCGACGCTGATTCTTAGCAAGGAAGTTCTTCCTATAAGTAGTAGTATCCATACTCCACTCCAAGGCATGTATAAAAAAAAGAACCCATCCCGTTCTCGTTTTCCCGATCACTCTTCTCTGAAGATGGAGGAGGCCCTCTTCTTGTGCCCCCTCTGCCTGCTGCCCTTCAAACCCCCCATATCCAAGGTCGCTCCCTTCCGATTTCATTCTTAGGTTCACATGTGAGAAATTTTAATGACAACTGATGGCACGTACGTTGTTCCGTGCAGTGCAAGGGCGGTCATATGGGCTGTCGGCGCTGCGTCGGCGAGCTTGCGCCGAACCCGTGCAAGAAGTGCGAGCAACCAGCGAGGTTGCCGCCGTCGAATCGATCTGGGGCAAGATTGCCGCCGTCGAATCGATCTGGGGCAATGGTCAAGTGCGTCGGCTGCCAGAGCTTGGTCGCCTCCACGGAGTCCTACAAGCACTATATCGCGTGCCCGCATGGTCCGTGCGGCTGCACAGAGGCCATCAATACCGGCTGCAGCTTCACCGGCCCGCCGCGGGAGCTCTTGGTACACCTCCAAGCATCCCACTCCATCCCAGTGTTTACGTTCCAGTATGGCATACCCGCCTGGTGCATAGTTTGTGTTTCGGTACAACCGCAGGGACACCTGTTCATCGGCAGTGGGGAAGAAGACGGTAGCGTGTTCGCCATCACCGTTGGCGCGCTCGGCTCGACCACCATTCTGTCATGTGTGTGCATCAGGTCGGCCGCGTGCTTGTTTCCGATGTACAAGGCGCAGCTGCTGGTGATTGGTCCGCCGGCGCCAGCGCCGGCTGGGACCAGTGACCTCTCGACGGACACCTTGATGGCGGTAATCGAGCCGACGAGCTCCCCGACGCCTAGCTCGATCATGTTGCAGCAGCTCACTTTTTTCCTGGCGGTGCCGCCCCGTTACGCGAAGCAGAATGGAGGGCAGCGTGTGTTGCCTATCTGCGTTTGCATTAACAAGAAGGTTATATAATAATCTTCGTTTAGTTACTCGAAGATCGGAGGGAGTAGTTTAGTTCGAAATAGGGTTCGTTTGGATGTATTTTGGACTTGTATAGTAGTACTACTACTCCAGAACTATTAGCTAGCTAGTTGGAGTGCTAGAATGCAGCTCGGATTATTAGTATTTTGGCAGTACTATATATATGTGACTGCAAGTTCAAACTAAAATGGAGTATTTCTTGCTAATGTTGTTCTCTTGGAGTCATCATTTTTTTCTGAACGTGTTAACTATGCTATTGTCTAAGGATTCGTTTAGATTTCTTTGGTTGAATTCATATTTCGTCTCTTCCTAATTTGGCAAAACTGCACTGTCATGGGCATTCTTACAAGGTCGTTGAAGTTTCGATGTTTCTTAATGTATATTGCGTAGGGTGTACCCCCTTAACATGGATCTGTTGCATTTTTTGGTTGTATATTTTTTGGCAATTTTCAGGACCATAAAATAGCACGCCTTCAGTTGAAATTTGAATTACTTTTTGAAAAGTGGCCGATACTAGCATGGAGTAGTAAAGTTTTTTTGTACTCCCTCGGTCCCACCAAAAGTGTCTCACCTTTGTTAAAATTTAGATGGATAGATGTAATTTTTTTTTTACAAAGTTGAGACAACTTTGGTGGGACGGAGCCACGGAGTCCTAGTTGATGGCAAGAAGGTTGATGCCTTGCTAGGTTGGTGTACTCCATGTTGCAAAAAGAACAAGGTTGGTGTCTATTTGTTTTATTTGTTCACCATAATACTGACATGGCCATCGATTTGATTAGACAACACAAGCCTGGGACGTTTCACTTATTTATTGTAGGGAGCACGATTAATGGACTGTAATGATGGGGCTACTCCTATAGTCCGTCTGCTCCTACTCGGGTGTCGGGTCACAGTCACACTCTCCTCTTTTTTTTGAACACATTCACACTCTCCTCTTTTTTTGAACACATTCACACTCTCCTCTTTTTTTGAACACATTCACACTCTCCTCGAAACTGCAGTAGGCAGTATATATGCATAAGAGGAGGAGCGTCTCGGTTCACCTCCGCCGTCTATCCCCACTCCGCCCAGCTTCCATAGCACGCGCCTGCGTCTCCGCTATGGCGCTTTCGCTTTCCTATCCAGCAGTGCCCAGTTTGAGAGCCTCTGTTCTCCAACTCAAACCCCCACCTGCCGCCATTGATCTCCATCTCTCTCCCAAAGTTCGAATCAGTAAATCTCCCAAGAAAATACCAACCCCATTGTACCACCTGCCTCATTGCGATGGCGAAATCGAGCATGGTCTGTGGATCTGGGCTGTTTCACAAGGTGTTTATGGAAGGCCCCCTTGAAGTGCTCATCAGCCAGTGCGACGCCATCACCGCCGCGTCCCTAGTCGGTTCCTCCAAAAGTATTCTTCAGTCAGCCAAATACAGTACCACTCTGCCTGCTTCTCAGCCGTTTGGCCTTCCATGTGTTCTCTGTTGTGACCCGGCGGATAAACCATGGGAGTTCAAGGAGGATTTGCCGGTGCATAGCAAGTGCAAACTAGTGCCGCTGGACAGGTTCTCCTATGATTGCCTAATGCCACACGGTAAGGATGAGGAGCGGGCAGGCGCCAATGGAGATTGGATCGTCATGGTTGGCCCCAAAGGCAAGTGGAACCTCCTCAATGTCTACACTCATCGCAAGATTAAGCTTCCATCTTTGACGAAGAAGTTTGAAACCACACGCAATCCACTTATATTGGAGTATCAGGGTGATGCTATTCAACTGCAGAAGATAGCTATTTGCCAAGTTCCTACAGCTGCTAGGGGGTATAAAGATTTCTCCCTTGTCGCAATCTTCGACTTTGCAATTGCCTACCTCCATGGCGAATATCCTCGTACATGGATATTTCTTGAAAACCAGTTTCAGTACGGCGCCATATACTGCGATGCAATTATACATAACGGACTTGTGTTCGCCGTTACTGGGCTTGGAAATGTTTATGCATGGTATCCTAATCAATTTGGTAACATTTCCTCCCTATCTTTTTTTTATACGTAACTTATATAGTATTTCACCTCTTATTTGTTGAACTGTCTTGGCATCTTTTGGCTTAAAGGAATTCCATAGGCGCACACCATAACCCTCTTGTGGTATGGACATATATAGAATTTAACATCTATAGTAATTTTAGTATGGTCTAATGTGCATGTTGTTCCGTAGGAAAAAGGCCCCCTAGTAATTAAGTTTCTTTATTATTACTCCCTGGAAAATTTAAGGTAGAGTAGAAATAGAATCAATAAAGGTGCCATGCAATATTGATAAAGACTTTCATTTTTTTATATTCCCCGGTTCTAGAGAATAAGGAGTACTATATTCAAACCATCTAAAATTTGGACCAATATTTTGGGGAACATGTTTTAAATCCATATGAAGTTTTACCAAGATGTTCGAAATATATTTCAAACCATCTTATGTTCGACCATGATTTTATAAAGTACTAGTATTGGCATCTACAATATCAAATCAATATCACTAGTAGATAAATCATGAAATATATTTTCATGTGACGTGTTCTTTCCTTTTTCAAGGTCCTATAGTGCTCCCTGCTCCATTCATTCCGTCGACGGCTGGATTTGATGACGATGATGATTTTGACTCTAATAGTCGTACGTGGTGGCTGGCAAGATCTCAAGATCGTTCTAGACTTCTCCTGGTCTATGCACGTGGCGTAATGGATTTTGACGCTGACGGTGCTCCAACTTATTATGATAGTACCCCTTCTGTCCATTGCGGTCGCGCTGTTCACAGCTATTCGGGGTATACCTGCTTTGTATTCTCGAATGACACTAGTCGGTTACTTCTAGCCAACCCGTGGGAAAGGGTTACTAATCTTGGAGACTATTCTATGTTCCTTGGGTTGAACTATCCGATTTTCATGCCAGTGGGTGGTGCAACATTTCCCCCAGGATATTTGACAAGAAGAAACTGCATCTACACCACGCCTCAGGCCATTGGCTCTAAGTTTGACACATCACATCAAGAAATTTTCCGCTTCAGTCTAAATGGCGAAGACCACCAAAGCATCTCTTTCTCAAGCAGCAGTCCAGCGGCCAACTGGCATACGGGGTTTTGGTTCATCCCAAGCTACACCAACGCTTACCGGATCGGAACAAAGACAATCAGAGTTTTGGTTCATCCCAAGCTACACCAACGCTCAGTTGGTCTTGACTCCTATTTAACTATTTATAGCTAATGTACTTAGGTGATAAATTGATGCTATTTGCATGAACCCAGGTGCTTCTTGTAATTTGATCAAATACGGTCTATACACATGCATGGTTGTTTGGCTGTTTCAGTGTCCCTAGAGGCATACATATATACTGTTATTTAGCAATCTTTATTACAGTACAAAGGTCTTAACCTCATGGTTCACAGAAAGTATAAACGTAGATCAGCCATCTAAACATAGAAGACATTCTAGTGTATGATTCTTACATATACACATCAACATCCTATCAGAAAATCTTAATGTGAATTGTACTGGCTGTACAAACCCGTGCATCATTCTCTAGCCGGTTGCACCCAAAAACCAAATCGTGGTACTTCATAGTTGACTGTATGTAGGACAACATACGGATTTAATGCGAAGCCATGGGTATCACCTGCATGACAGAACAATATTTCACATGGTTGGAGGTACTCCATATGGCATTTAAAATCATTCCTTGTCCTTCATATGGCCCTAAAAATAGTACAGTTGGATTTGTGGGTTTTAATTTTTTATTAACACACTCAATTAATTGCCCAAATATTGATTAATAATATTATTAAGGGGTGTGATGTTGAAAGCCATAAGAACAATGTGCCAAACAATCTTTGCTAGCGGATGGTAAATGTGTACCCATCAGAAATATTAGTACTACTAGTAGTACTATCAAAATAATCAGCAGACGTGCATGTTTCTTTGGTCAGAATAACTGCTGCACCATATTAAAAGTAAATGGCATGACCATTTATTTGATTTGATAGCGTGCAGCTAGATGGCGTACATTACTATCTCTACTTCCTTGGGTCGCCCAAATCTGGAGTACTAAAAGCAAATCCTGGTGATTCATTTGACAAGACAACATAGATGCGTCCAAATTTCTCCGCCCATATTATATTATAGTAATATACGAAATCTGGAGTGCGTTGCCTCGTTGCCTTCCAAGAGAAGCTGCATTCCTTGCCAAAAAAGAGAGAGAGGTTGTATTTATAACTACCTCACCGGCCGCCACTAGTACAAACCATCACTCCATCTCCACCTCCACCTCCACCTCTTCCCTAGTAGCTCCACCTCCATATCGGCGACGGACCACAATCGCGTGGCTTCAACTTCCTCTTCGAAGGCGGCGGTGACAGAGGCGTGAGGCACCTTCTCCGCGGCGCATCACTCATCCTCGTCCCGCGGCAACAATGGCTGTATGTGAAATCACCATACCCTTGTGTATGGTAGAGATGATGATGTGCGGATAAAATTTTATTGGCGGTTGCTCATCCTTGTTTGAATATTTGGTGTAGATTCACAACTACGGCAGGGTATCAAGCGGGGTGGGTAGCGGGCTAGCTAGTTTCAATGCGAGTGCTTTAAATCTGCTCTAATCTCAACCACTATTTGCTCTAATTTTGTGCTTTGTGGGACGATTCGCGGACGCCGCTTGCAACTCTAATCTAGGGTATTGATCCTAGTTTAGTAGACTACTAGGATTTACATGCCAATTTGTTTTTAGACTAGATCCGCATATTTGTACAATACTACTACGTACTTCTTCCGTTCGTATTTAATTGACTATAGTTGAAAGCATCGACAGTTCATTTTCTTCTCTCCCTCGCATCGACTAATTAAAACCGAACAGAGGGAGTATTAGGAATCCATGTGCATCCGTACTACCAGTAAGGTATTGCGTTGTTGCAGAGGCTTAGTGTAATCAATATCTTTCGATATTAATATACTCACTTTATCAGAAAATAAATTAGTAATCCATGTTCAAACTTGCTAGTTTGATCGACGTTTGATGATGATTTGTGAGGCCATGTATGGGCCTAGTTTGTTTTGTCTGGTGGTCAGTAGGCTGATGATTTTTTTTTGCTTGGTCGATCTGTGGTCGTTCCATGGCCACTGCTGATTAAGCATTACTAGAATCAACAATTTTTTGCTTGTCTAGTGATTGGAAGTGTATGCGCTCTTCTGAAGAGCACCATCGCATGATGATTAGTCTTAATGGAGATGCAGATGTCGATCAAGAGGGAGAAACATATCTTGATCATGCATTTCTCACGAGATTACTTCGTGATTGGAAGTAGAATCCACAATTTGTTGGGCAAACTTCTCAACATATGCATATATTCAATGAATTAGCTTTATGTGATCAATAGTACTTCTTATTGCAGATGGATGGAGGGGAAAGAGCGAAAAAACCGATACTTAGTGAGATGACTTCTCATTCTGTGACTTCTGATATCCCAGATGACAAGGTAAATATATAGAACGACGATTCGTAGGTGATAAAAGCAGAATCCACAATTTGCCGTGCAAACTTCTCAACATATGCATATATTTGATTAATTAGTTTTATGTGATCAATAGTATTACTTATTCCAGATGGACGTAGGGGAAGGAACGAAAAAGCGGATGCTATGTGAAATGACTTCTAAATCTGTGTGTTCTGATATCCCAGATGACAAGGTAAACATATGGACCGACGCTTGTTTTGCCACTGCCCCTGTTAGATGGCTAGATGCTCTGGTCTAATTTCTGTTCACGTGCTTATTATTGCAGAAACGTAGAGTTGAAGAAAACTCTATATTGTCTGATGACAAAGGTGAAATGGCATGCCAGTCTTTTAAACCTCCGATGCCACCTTGTTTACTGTCTATGGAGACTGATGCAGCTGGACACAGTGCGATGAGCCTATACCTGGCATCATCGTGCCACATGAAGAAGGTTGTGGATTGGGTTTACCCCCTGCTGTAGAAACTGGTGGTGCAGCTGGAGCTGCTAGTGTAGAGCCTCTAGTGAACGGTGTCGTGCCACGGGAATTCTCTGGACTGGAGCAAGACGGTTTACCTATTGTCAAGACCGATGTAACTGGTGCCGATGCTGGAGTTGCTACTGATGATCCTGCACCCGAAGTTTCCACGCCACCCGAAGGAGGTTTTGTATTGGTAGAACCCGTCATGACTATGCCCACAGTACTGACTGGTGGTGGACCTGGAGCTGGTAGGGTAGAGCCTCTAGCGAAAGGTGTCGTGCCACGAGAATCCTCTGAAGTGGATATTGGTGGTTTACCCTCTGTAGAGACTGGTGGTCTACCTGGAGCTGGTATTGTAGAGATTTCAGCAAACGGTGCTGTCCCACCCAACTCCTATGGACTGGAGCATGTACCTGATGTGCCTTCTGTAGAACCTGATGCACCTGTAAGTAGTGGTGATGATTCCGCTGAATCTGATCAAGAAGGATCTGCATCTCGAGGACAAGATGTCAGCTGTCATTCACCTGAACCCGAGCTGGAGTCAGCAACGGTAGCTTATATGGCACGGACTGTCCTTCAAGCTCTAAAGATCCAGTTGGGTGGTTCACAGGACCAGCTACTCCAAGCCATTGTCACTACAAAGACCAGCCGGCATGCTTCGTCATCTCCTCACATCTTGTTTGACAAGCTGAAGCACCGCAATCGGGCGCATTGTTCAATCCCATCAGCATGGAGAGAGGAGCTATGTTTATGTCAAGATGATTCATGCTGATTTGGTAAGGTTCCATGATAAGATGTATGGGTGGGGTGAGGCAAGAGCCACATTTTGCAGCATTCACACAGTCTTTGCTCTTGAGCCAGACCCCATGGATGCTTACCCAGTGGTGCAGCTGCCCTGACTTGATATATGTTTTATGATCAGTATGCTGCTGTCGTGGAACAGTGATGTGGAGCTACCTTTCCTATGGTTTCTAGGCTTTTGGTTTCAACATGTATTATGGAGCTTACCTTAGGACTTTCGCATGCGTTTGGCTGTTGACCTGTAATGTTTGTGGTTGGTTGTCTAATCTACTTGGCACAATCACATTGCAAAGGCAAATGTTCCTTTTCTCTTTAATTGTTATTATGATTTATGTGTTATAACCAGGCAAGAATATGCAATCTTGGTTCTCTGACCGATATATATTTACATACAACTTTTGTTCACATAATAACACTTACACGGGAAAAGAGTAGCTTTCTCTGTTGGACAAACACCAAACCACAAAAGGGTAACAACACAATATCCAAACTAGGTACGGCACCTGTTGAGCATACATGACTTTTGGCGTAAAATCACGTTAACCAACACTAGCATCATCTTGTTCTTTGCAAGGTGCTATGCTTATCAGTCTAATCCCAATACACCACCTACTTCAGGTGGCACGATGATGTCAAGTGCAGGCTCACCAGTACCAACTCTCTTGCATCAGTCTCTGATACGTCCCCGACGTATCCATAATTTCTGTTGTTCCATGCTTGTTTTATGACAATACTTACATGTTTTGCTTGCACTTTATGATGATTTCATGCATTTTCCGGAACTAACCTATTAACGAGATGCCACGGTGCAGTTCTGTTTTTCTGCTGTTTTTGGTTCCAGAAAGGCTGTTCGGGCAATATTCTCGGAATTGGATGAAATCAACGCCAAACCTCCTATTTTTCCCGGAAGGCTCCAGAACACCGAAGAAGAGTCGGAGAGGGGCCAGGGGGCCACCACACCACATGGCGGCGCGGGCCAGACCCTGGCCGCGCCGGCCTAGGGTGTGGCACCCCCAGGTGCCCCCCTGCGCCGCCTCTTCGCCTATAAAATCCCTTTCGACCTAAAAACGCAGTACCAATTGACGAAACTCCAGAAAGACTCCAGGGGCGCCGCCACCGTTGCGAAACTCCAATTCGGGGGACAGAACTGCATTCGGCACCTGCCGGAACGGGAAGTGCCCCCGGAAGCCCTCTCCATCGACGCCACCGCCTCCATCATGCTCCGGGAGTAGTTCCCCCCTGGACTACGGGTTCTAGCAGTACCTATGTCGGTATACTCTCCCCCATCTACTTCAATACACAGGTCTCATGAGCTGCCTTACATGATTGAGATTCATCTGATGTAATCGGTGTTGTGTTTGTTGGGATCCGATGGATGATACATTATGATTAGTCTATCTATAAAGTTTGTGAAGTTATTGTTGCTGCAATCTTGTTATTCTTAATGCTTGTCACTAGGGCCCGAGTGGCATGATCTTAGATTTGAGCTCTATATTGTTGCTTAGATTGTATCTACAAGTTGTATGCACATGTCACTGTCCAGAACCAATGGCCCCGAAGTGACAAAAATCGGGACAACCGGAGGGGATGGTAGTGATGTGAGGATCACATGTTTTCACGGTGTGTTAATGCTTTGCTCCGGTACTCTATTAAAAGGAGTACCTTAATATCCAGTAGTTTCCCTTGAGGCCCGGCTGCCACCATTTGGTAGGACAAAAGATGTTGTGCAAGTTTCTCATTGCGAGCACGTACGACTATATACGGAAAACATGCCTACATAATTAATAAGCCTGATGTTCTTTCTTAATGCCTTTGATTCCTATCAATTGCCCAACTGTAATTTGTTCACCCAACACTTGTTATTGGAGAGTTACCACTAGTGTAGATCGCTGGGAACCCCGGTCCATCTCTCATCATCATATACTTGTTCTACATGTCATTGGAAGTAGTATCAACTATTTTCCGGTGCCATTGCTCTCATATTGCTATTACTGCTGCTGTGTTACTGTTACTATTGCTCTCATATTACTGCTACTTTCACATCACCCCTGTTGCTAGTGCTTTTCCAGGTGCAGCTGAATTGACAACTCAGTTGTTAAGGCTTATAAGTATTCTTTACCTCCCCTTGTGTCGAATCAATAAATTTGGGTTATACTACCCTCGAAGACTATCGCGATCCCCTATACTTGTGGGTCATCAAGACTGTTTTCTGGCGCCGTTGTCGGGGAGGCATAGCTCTACTCATAAGTTCACCTGGGGAGTACACTCTACCTCTCTCTCTGTTTTTAATTTGTTTTATTTTGTTTTGCTTAGTTTACTTTTGTCTAGTTTATTTGTGCTTAGTTTATTTCTGCCTAGTATTAGTTTGCGTAGTTTACTTTTGCTTAGTTTATTTTTTGTCTTGTTTTATTTGTCTCATATACCCAAAAATCCATAAAAATTTGAAAAACCAAAAAATTAGAAACTGCTGTTATGGGAGAACCTACAACCTACTTGGAGCTCATAGAATGTTATAATAATTATAGGAAATCAAGAGCTGGTGAAGTAATGAGTGCTATGATAGAAAAAGTGAATACAATTGCTAAAATCTTGCTTAAACGCCATGATATAAACTGTTGCTCTCAACAGAATACTAAGCATCTTAAATTTCAATGTGGCTTTAGTGAGGAAATTTTAATTAAGAACTATAATCAGAATTGCTATATTCATTATGGGTTCGAAGAGGTAGAACAATTTGTCGTGTTTATGGGAGCCTCTGAGATCGAATCCTTCATGGTTGAGAATTATGAAACTTGTGTTGTTTGTAAGGACCTTAAAGATTATGTCTCTTCTATCCTAAATTGTTGCATAGAATGCTTCGGTAATAATCCTTATATCATTGATTATAAAGAGAGACTCATTAATGCACAAGAATGCACTCACAATTTGCAGGAACCTGTGGAAGAAGAAACTGATGAACCTGAAAGCTCATTGGATGAAAAAGAGGAGGAAATTGATGAACCTGAATGCTCATTGGATGAAAAAGAAGAGGAGAGCGACGAACAAAAGGGGGAAGAATGGATTAGCTACCCATGCCAACCTTCTAATGAGAGTAACTCCTTATCTCTTACACTATTTGATTGTCCTCCATGCTTACCGAAAGAGGTTGAATGTTATGTTCCTGTGGATTCTCTTGAAATATTCCCTATGAGTAATACTTGTGAGAATAATTATGCTACTGTTATATATGATAATCCATGCTACTTTGATAAATCTTATGATAATGCTTTGTTTGTGCCTGATGTCGAAATGCATGGTACTAAAGAATTTTGCTTGGCAAATGTTTATGATAAAGCTCTAGATGATGGTCCTATGTTACTTGATACTATTAATTGTACTGCTAATGAAAATGGGATTGGAGAGTTCTTGACTTATTCTATGAGTCCCATATCCCTTGAGATTGATCAACTACCTTGTTATATTATTAATAAAAGTAAATTTGAAAGTTTTTATTCCACTATTCTTGAACTTGATAAAAATTATGTGTTTGGAAATCATGAGAAGCATGCTGCATGTGATAGTTATATTGTTGAGTTTGTTCATGAAGCTACTGAAAATTATTATGAGAGAGGAAAATATGGTTGTAGAAATTTTCATGGTACTAATACACCTCTCTATATGCTTAAAATTTTGATGTTACACTTGTTCTATCTTCTTATGCTTGTTACTTTGCTTTTCATGAACTTGTTTATTTACAAGATTCCTATGCATAGGAAGCATGTTAGACTTAAATGTGTTTTGGATTTGCCTCTTGATGCTCTCTTTTGCTTCAAATACTATTTCTTGCGAGTGCATCATTAAAACTGCTAAGCCCATCTTAATGGCTATAAAGAAAGCAACTTCTTGGGAGATAACCCATGTGTTATTTTGCTACAGTACTTTGTTTTATATTTGTATCTTGGAAGTTGTTTACTACTGTAGCAACTTCTCCTTATCTTAGTTTTGTGTTTTGTTGTGCCAAGTGAAGCCTCTAATCGAAGGTTGATACTAGATTTGGATTTCTGCGCAGAAACAGATTTCTATCTGTCACGAATCTTGGTCCAATTCTCTGTAGGAACTCAGAAAATTGTGCCAATTTACGTGCGTGTTCCTCAGATATGTACGCAACTTTCATTAGTTTTGAGTTTTCTGATTTGAGCAACGGAAGTATTTTATTAAAATTCGTCTTTACTGGCTGTTCTGTTTTGGCAGATTCTGTCTCTGTTTTTTTTGCATTGTCTCTTGTGGACTTTAAGCGAGGTTTTCTAGACGTAGAGAGCTGTAGCTAATGTTTTATTGAGTTCTTGCAATGTGCCACTACAGGACCAAGGTGGATTCAAATTTTTTTGAGTACTAACCCCTCTAATGAAGTTTATGAGAAGTTTGGTGTGAAGGAAGTTTTCAAGGGTCAAGAGAGGAGGATGATATATGATCAAGAAGAGTGAAAAGTCTAAGCTTGGGGATGCCCCCGTTGTTCATCCCTGCATATTTCAAGAAGACTCAAGCGTCTAAGCTTGGGGATGCCCAAGGCATCCCCTTCTTCATCAACTTATCAGGTTCCTCCCCTGAAACTATATTTTTATTCAGTCACATCATATGTGCTTTACTTGGAGCGTCTGTGTGTTTATTTTTCGTTTTGTTTATGTTTGAATAAGATCGGATCCTAGCAATCCTTGTTTGGGAGAGAGACACGCTCCGCTTTTTCATATGAACACTTGTTCTTCGTTTTACTTTTAATGTTCAATGATAAAAGTTGGAAGCTACAATACTTATTGTTTGGTTGGAAACAGAAAATGCCTCATATGTCTTGGATAATTTGACACTTGGCAATTGTTTTGAGCTCTCAAGTAGATCATAAGTTTTTGCATGTAGTTTAAACCTACTAGTGGAGAACTACCGTAAAGCTTGTTAAAATTGGTTTGCATAATTGATCTCTCTTAAGGTCTAGATATTTTCTGGTAAAAGTGTTTGAGCAACAAGGAAGACAGTGTAGAGTATTATAATGCTTGCAATATGTTCTTATGTCGGTTTCTTTGTGCCGGTTCATACTTGTGTTTGCTTCAAACAACCTTGCTAGCCTAAGCCTTGTATCGAGAGGGAATACTTCTCATGCATCCAAAATCCTTGAGCCAACCACTATGCCAATTGTGTCCACCATACCTACCTACTATGTGGTATTTCCTGCCATTCCAAAGTAAATTGCTTGAGTGCTACCTTTAAATAATTCAAAATGCTTCCCAATTTGTGTTAATGTTTTATAGCTCATGAGGAAGTATGTGGTGTTTAGCTTTCAACCTTGTCATTTACTTTTGACGGACTCTCATATGGACTAGTGGCACATCCGCTTATCCAATAATTTTGCAAAAAGAGCTGGCAATGGGATTCCCAGTCCCGAATTAATTAACTTAAATAGACACTCCTCCATGGTTTGTGATTGTTGGACGGCACCCGAAGGATTCGGTTAGCCATGGCTTGTGTAAGCAAAGGTTGGGGGGAGTGTCAGCATCATAATAAAAATAAAATAAAAAGGCACTCCTTCATGGTATGAGATTGTTGGCAGGCACCCGAGGATTCGGTTAGCCATGGTTTGTGTAAGAAAGGTTGGAAGGAGTGCCACATAAATATGCAAATAATTCATGGGAGCCGCTCTTGAAAGTCCGGTTGGCGAGGTAGTTAGTGTACCCATTACCATTCGTTGACAACAACAAACACCTCTAAAAATTTTACTTTTTATGCTCTCTATATGTTTTCAAAACCAAAGCTCTAGCACAAATATAGCAATCGATGCTTTCCTCTTTGAAGGACCATTCTTTTACTTTTAATGTTGAGTCAGTTCACCTATTTCTCTCCACCTCAAGAAGCAAACACTTGTGTCAACTGTGCATTGATTCTTACATACTTGCATATTTGCATTCATCATATTACTCTATGTTGACAATATCCATGAGATATACATGTTGAAAGTTGAAAGCAACCGCTGAAACTTATATCCTCCTTTGTGTTGCTTCGATGCCTTTACTATGAACTTATTGCTTTATGAGTTAACTCTTGTGCAATCTTTTGATGCTTGTCTTGAAAGTACTCTTTATGAAAAGTTTTGCTATATGTTATCTACTTGTTAGCAACTATAGATCATTGCCTTGAGTCACTTCATTCATTTCATATGCTTTGTAATAGTATGATCAAGGTTATGTAAGTAGCATGTCACTACGTAAATTATTCTTTTTATCGTTTACCTGCCGGGACGAGCAGAACTAAGCTTGGGGATGCTGATACGTCCCAGACGTATCCATAATTTCTGTTGTTCCATGCTTGTTTTATGACAATACTTACATGTTTTGCTTGCACTTTATGATGATTTCATGCATTTTCCTAACTAACCTATTAACGAGATGCCACGGTGCAGTTCCTGTTTTCATTGCTTTTGGTTCCGTAAAGGCTGTTCGGGCAATATTCTCGGAATTGGACGAAATCAACGCCAAACCTCCTATTTTTCCCGGAAGGCTCCGAACACCGAAGAAGAGTCGGAGAGGGGCCGAGGGGGCCACCACACCACATGGCGGCGCGGGCTGAGACCCTGGCCGCGCCGGCCTAGGGTGTGGCGCCCCCAGGTGCCCCCCTGCGCCGCCTCTTCGCCTATAAAATCCCTTTCGACCTAAAAACGCAGTACCAATTGACGAAACTCCAGAAAGACTCCAGGGGCGCCGCCACCGTCGCGAAACTCCAATTCGGGGGACAGAACTCTGTTCCGGCACCCTGCCGGAACGGGGAAGTGCCCCCGGAAGCCATCTCCATCAACGCCACCGCCTCCATCATACTCCGTGAGTAGTTCCCCCATGGACTACGGGTTCTAGCAGTAGCTATGTCGGTATACTCTCCCCCATGTACTTCAATACAATGGTCTCATGAGCTGCCTTACATGATGGAGATTCATCTGATGTAATCGGTGTTGTGTTTGTTGGATCCGATGGATGATACATTACGATTAGTCTATCTATAAAGTTTGTGAAGTTATTGTTGCTGCAATCTTATTATTCTTAATGCTTGTCACTAGGGCCCGAGTGGCATGATCTTAGATTTGAGCTCTATATTGTTGCTTAGATTGTATCTACAAGTTGTATGCACATGTCACTGTCCGGAACCAATGGCCCCGAAGTGACAGAAATCGGGACAACCGGAGGGGATGGTAGTGATGTGAGGATCACATGTTTTCACGGTGTGTTAATGCTTTGCTCCGGTACTCTATTAAAAGGAGTACCTTAATATCCAGTAGTTTCCCTTGAGGCCCGGCTGCCACCGGCTGGTAGGACAAAAGATGTTGTGCAAGTTTCTCATTGCGAGCACGTACGACTATATACGGAAAACATGCCTACATAATTAATAAGCCTGATGTTCTTTCTTAATGCCTTTGATTCCTATCAATTGCCCAACTGTAATTTGTTCACCCAACACTTGTTATTGGAGAGTTACCACTAGTGTAGATCGCTGGGAACCCCGGTCCATCTCTCATCATCATATACTTGTTCTACATGTCATTGGAAGTAGTATCAACTATTTTCCGGTGCCATTGCTCTCATATTGCTATTCTATCTTTATTATTCTTATTTGTTACTATTGCTCTCATATTACTGCTACTTTCACATCACCCCTGTTGCTAGTGCTTTTCCAGGTGCAGCTGAATTGACAACTCAGTTGTTAAGGCTTATAAGTATTCTTTACCTCCCCTTGTGTCGAATCAATAAATTTGGGTTATACTACCCTCGAAGACTATCGCGATCCCCTATACTTGTGGGTCATCAGTCTCCATTAAAGGTACGCCATTGCTGCAGTAGACACCATTAGCAATGCAAGCTGAAGGTGTTCTTATCCTCATATCAGGATCACATAATACAGGTGTCAAGCTACATGCACTAGCCAACACAATCAAAAGTCCGAACTAGGATCGCTAGGAAAAAAACATGAAGATCTTTTTTTCGAATCCCACGCTGAACATCTTTTTCACTAATTAGGTAAGCTCCTGCTGAAAAACATATTACAGCAACTCCAGCAGTGGCTCTATATTTTGGCGCTGTGGGCTGATGCTGCGCATGGAGCCGGCAATAGCTTCACCGGAAGCTGCAAACTATGGCGGCCAAATGCAGGGCTAAAACAACGTATTTTCAGAGGCGCTATAAATGCAACGCCAAAAACAGAATATAATGAAAAATAGAGTGCAGTAAAACAGAAGATCAAACAAAGACTAGAAATAGACATAAAATAGGATAAAATTAGCTTGATAGATACTCCGTAGTTCATATTTTTACAAAGTATGCGATAAAACTAAACTAAAACTCGACATCTGACGAGTCCGGTGTCGTGCCCGACACCGGATCCGACGAGAAGAGGTCAATCCAACGGGGGTCGTCCTCGCCAATGGTGGTCGGCCCGGCGAGCTGCGCTTCGATGAAGGCCCGCTTCGTTGCCTTCTCCGCCCTCCGTCGTGCGCGGTCCTCCTTCTTCGCAGCCCGCCTCGTCGCCTTCTCCACCCTCCGTCGTGCGCGGTCCTCCTTCTTCGCAGCCCGCCTCGTCGCCTTCTCCGCCCTCCATCTGCGGAAGTGCTCGTTCTCGGCGGCAACGTCCTTGGGGAAGCGGGCCGCCCACTCGCGTGCCGCGCGCTCGTCCCGCTCGGCGATGCGCAAACGGCGCTCCGTCTCGCGGCGGCAGCGCTGTTCCTCCTGTCTAACGATGTACTGCAGCGGCGCGAGATCCTCGGCCTGCTGGCGCGTCCGCACGTCATGGAAATTCATCGACGATCACGGGCGCCCGAGCCGCCACGCCACGGCGTCGTACGCGCGCGCGGCCTCGTGCGCGGTCTCGTAGGTGCCGAGGCCGATGCGCTCGCCGCCGTCACGTATCTCCGCGTAATACGTACCTTTGGGGCGCGCGCGGACGCCGCGGTACCCCGTGCCGAGACGCGGCAGTACCGCGAGCTCGACGCGAGACGAGGCATGGCGGCGGTGGCGGAAGCGGAGCCGTGGCGGCGATATTAGGCGCAGATGGGCAAATTTCAGCAACCCGTGTCCATCTTTTTTTTTGGCAGGATTACGCCATGTACCACCATCCAATTAGAAAATAGTACTGTTCAGACTTCCCCTGTTGGGCCCAATATTTCACTTTGGGTTGCCAACGGCCATCTACATGGTAATTCCTATCGGCCTACTTGCTCCGGCTGTTGAAGCCCAATAACTACAAATGGGCCTTTCTGCTCATGCAATTTCGGCCCTTTTCTAATGAAACACAGATCCTATGAATGGCAAAAAAAAAAAAAAACGCAGAGATTATACATAAAAGTTGTTTTTATTTATTTTGAATTATTGGGTTCCAATTTTTGAAACTGCTCATGCCCAATATGAAAATCCTTGATCGCTCCATACCCGCATGGATAACGGTATTTTTAATAATTCATAAAGTGGATTTGAAATTTAAAACATATCCTAATAATTCTATGATTTAATCTATCAACTTGCAAGATCTTGGAGAGAAAAAGCTTGTATTAGTCTGCAGAATCCTCAACGTTTCAAACGAGGCAGTGGATCAAAAGAAAAAAGGAAGTAGCCAGAAATTACGGGTCAAAAATAACTCCAAGAAATGAAACTTTTATTGTTCGTAGAGGATGACATGCGGGACCCATGAGCCAGCAGCTTACTCAACGTTTCAAAGGCGGCATGAGATCGAAAGAAAAAGGCAAGTGACTAAATATCAGGAGCCAAAAATAATCCAAGAAATGAAACTTATTGTACATAGAGGATGACATGCGGGTCCCATTTTGCAGCAGCGGTTTCAGCATTTCAAATGCGGTTTGAGATCAAAAGAAAAAGAAAGAAGCCAGAAATTAGGGGGTAAAAAAACTCCAAAAAAAGAAAGTTGATTGTACATAGAGGATGACATGCGGGTCCCATGAGTCAGCAGCTTACTCAACATTTCTAAGGCGGCAGGGGATCAAAAGAAAAAGGAAATAGCCAAAAATCAGAGGGTGAAAAAAAACCAAGAAAAGAAATTTTATAGTACATAGAGGATGACATGCGGGTCCCATGAGCCAGCAGGTTCCTCAACGTTTTCAAAGGCCGCTGGGGATCAAAAGAAAAAGGCAAATAGCCAGAAATTAGGGGTAAACAATAAATCCAACAAAGGAAAGGTTTATTGTTCATAGATGCTGACATGTGGGACCCATGAGCCAGCAGCGTCAAGGCAAGTGACCAAAAATCAGGTGTAAAAAAAATCCAAGAAAAGAAACTTTATTGTACATAAAGGATGGCACGTGGGTCCCATGAGCCAGCACCTTACTCAACGTTTCAGAGGCGGCTTGAGATCGAAAGAAAAAAGAAAGTGACCAAATATCAGGAGCTAAAAATAATCCAAGAAATGAAACTTTTATTGTACATAGAGGTTGACATATGGGTCCCACTAATACAAGCTCTTTCGCTCGATGATCTTGCAAGTTGATTGTACATAGAGGATGACATGCGGGCCCCATGTGTCAGCAACTAACTCAATGTTTCCAAGGCGGCAGTGGATCAAAATAAAAGGAAATAGCCAAAATCAGAGGGTGAAAAATAAATCCAACAAAGGAGAGGTTTATTGTCCATGGAGGCTGACATCTGGGACCCACGAGCCAACAGCGTCCTCTACGTCTGGAAGGCGACTGGGGATCGAAAGAAAAAAAGGCAAATAGCCAGAAATTAGGGGTACAAAATAACTCCAAGAAAGGAAATGTTTATTGTTCATAGAGGCTGACATGTGGGACCCATGATCCAGCAAAGTCTTCAACGTTTCAAAGGCGGCAGGGGATCAAAAGAAAAAGGAAGTAGCCAGAAATTAGGGGTAAAAAATAACTCCAAGAAAGGAAAATTTTATTGTTCATAGAGGATGACATGCGGGACTCATGCTCCAGCAGCTTCCTCAACGTTTCAAAGGCGGCATGAGATCGAAAGAAAAAGGCAAGTGACCAAATATCAGGACCCAAAAATAATCGAAGAAAGAAATTTTATTGTACATAGAGGATGACATGCGGGACCCATTTAGCAGCAGCGGCCTCAACGTTTCCAAGGCAGCAAGGGATCAAAAGAAAAAGGAAGTAGCCAGAAATCAGGGGGTCAAAACAAAATCCAAGAAAAGATATTTTTCAATTGGGCTGCATCTTGCCATCTGGGCCTTCGAACTATCGTGCTGGACGCCTTTTGACTCGTACAATTCCAGCCCACTACAAAACATGAAGTCCTATGTTTCGCAAAAACAAAAAACAAGGAGATTCAACATATAAGTTTGTTTATGTAAAAATAAAGATTTAATTTATTCGTTTGCAAAGCTCAGAGCGTAATAATCAAGATATCACATGTTTCTTGTACGGGGAGGCTGACATCAGGGACCCATGAGCCAGCAGCGTCGTCAACGTTTTAAAGGCGGCAGGGGATGGAAAGAAAAAATAAACCAAAAATCAATTGGTCAAAAATCCAAGAAAATAAACATTTATCGTTCTGAGAGGATGACATGCGGGACCCATGAGGCAGCAGCATCCTCAACGATTCCAAGGCGGCAGGGGATCAAAAGAAAAAAAGGAAATATCCAGAAATTAATTAGGGGTTCAAAATAAATCCATCAAAGGAAAGTTTTATTGTTCATAGAGGATGACATGTGGGACCGACCTGCCAACAGCGTTCTCATCGTTTCAAAGGGGGCAGGAGATCAAAAGAAAAAGGCAAGTAGCCAGAAATTAGGGGTAAAAAAAACTCCAAGAAAGGAAACTTTTATTGTTCGTAGAGGATGACATGCGGGACCCATGAGCCAGCAGCTTACTTAAAGTTTCAAAGGCGGCATGAGATCGAAAGAAAAAGGCAAGTGACAAAATATCAGGAGCCAAAGATAATCCAAGAAAAGAAACTTTATTTACATAGAGGATGACATGCGGGTCCCATTTTGCAGCAGCGGTCCCAATGTTTCAAATGCGGCTTGAGATCAAAACAAAATGAAAGTAGCCAGAAATTAGGGGGTCAAAAAAATCCAAGAAAATAAAGTTGATGGACATAGAGGATGACATGTGGGTCCCATGAGCTAGCAGCTTACTCAACGTTTCCAAGGCGGCAGGGGATCAAAAGAAAAAGAAAAAAATAGCCAAAAATCAGAGGGTGAAAAAAACAAAGAAAATGAACTTTTATAGTACATAGAGGATGACATACGGGTCCCATGAGCCAGCAGGTTCCTCAACGTTTCAAACGTGGCATGAGATCGAAAGAAAAAGGCAAGTGACCAAATATGAGGAGCCAAAAATAATTCAAGAAAAGAAAGTTTTATAGTACATAGAGGATGCCATGCGGGTCCCATGATCCTGCAGGTTCCTCAACGTTTCAAACGTGGCATGAGATCGAAAGAAAAAGGCAAGTGACCAAATATCAGGAGCCAAAAATAATTCAAGAAAAGAAACTTGATTGTACATAGAGGATGACATGCGGGTCCCATTTAGCAGCAGCGGTCTCACCGTTTGAGAGGCTGCGCGGGATCGAAAGAAAAAGGCAAGTGACCAAATATCAGGAGCCAAAAATAATCCAAGAAAAGAAATTTTATTGTACGTAGAGGATGACATGCGGGTCCCATTTTGCAGCGACGGTCTCAACGTTTCCAAGGCGGCACAGAACCAAAAGAAAAATGAAGTAGCCAGAAATCAGGGGGTGAAAAAAATCCAAGAAGAAAGATTTTAATGGGGCTGCATCTGGACATCTGGGCCTTCGAACTATCCTGCTTGGCCTTTTGACTCGTACAATTTCAGCCCACTCCAAAACAGGAAAGTTCCGAATTTTCTAAAAAAAAACAGGAAAGTCCTATGCTTCGCAAAGACAAAAAAACAAGGAGATTCAACATACAAGTTTTTTTAATGTAAAAATAAAGATTTAATTATCCGTTTGATATAGCTCAGAGCGCAATACACTGTTTATTGTCTGCAAAATAATCAAGATATCATATGTTTCTTGTACGGGGAGGCTGACATCGGGGACCCATGAGCCAGCAGCGTCGTCAACGTTTTAAAGGCGGCAGGGGATGGAAAGAAAAAATAAACCAAAAATATGTTGGTACAAAATCCAAGAAAAGAAACATTTTCGTTCTAAGAGGATGACATGCGGGACCCATGAGGTAGCAGCATCCTCAGCGTTTATTGTTCATAGAGGCTGACATGTGGGACCCGTGAGCCAGCAGCGTCCTCAATGTTTTAAAGGCGGCAGGAGATCGAAAGAAAAAATTAGCCAAAAATCATTTGGTAAACAAAATCCAAGAAAAGAAACATTTACCGTTCTGAGAGGATGACATGCGGGACCCATGAGGCAGCAGCATCCTCAACGATTCCAAGGCGGCAGGGGATCAAAGGAAAAAAAAAGGAAATATCCCGAAATTATTTAGGGGTTCAAAATAAATCCATCAAAGGAAACTTTTATTGTTCACAGAGGATGACATGTGGGACCGACCTGCCAACAGCGTCCTCATCGTTTCAAAGGGGGCAGGAGATCAAAAGAAAAAGGCAAATAGCCAGAAATTAGGGGTCAAAAATAACTCCAAGAAAGGAAACTTTTATTGTTCGTAGAGGATGACATGCGGGACCCATGAGCCAGCAGCTTACGCGACGTTTCAAAGGCGGCATGAGATCAAAAGAAAAAGGCAAAATATCAGGAGCCAAAGATAATCCAAGAAAAGAAACTTTATTGTACATAGAGGATGACATGCGGGTCCCAATTAGCAGCAGCGGTCTCAACGTTTCAAATGCGGCTTGAGATCAAAAGAAAAAGAAAGTTGATTGTACATAGAGGATGACATGCGGGTCCCATGAGTCAGCAGCTTACTCAACGTTTCCAAGGCGGCAGGGGATCAAAAGAAAAAGGAAATAGCCAAAAATCAGAGGGTGAAAAAAACCCAAGAAAATAAACTTTTATAGCACATAGAGGATGACATGCGGGTCCCATGAGTCAGCAGGTTCCTCAACGTTTCAAACGTGGCATGAGATCGAAAGAAAAAGGCAAGTGACCAAATATCAGGAGCAAAAAATAATTCAAGAAAAGAAACTTGAGTGTACATAGAGGATGACATGCGGGTCCCATTTAGCAGCAGCGGTATCACCGTTTGAGAGGCTGCACGGGATCGAAAGAAAAAGGCAAGTGACCAAATATCAGGAGCCAAAAATAATCCAAGAAAAGAAATTTTATTGTACATAGAGGATGACATGCGGGTCCCATGAGCCTGCATGGTCCTCAACGTGGCATGAGATCGAAAGAAAAATGCAAGTGACCAAATATCAGGAGCCAAAAATAATTCAAGAAAAGAAACTTGATTGTACATAGAGGATGACATGCCGGTCCCATTTAGCAGCAGCGGTATCACCGTTTGAGAGGCTGCACGGGATCGAAAGAAAAAGGCAAGTGACCAAATATGAGGTTCCAAAAAAAATCCTAGAAAAGAAAGTTTTATAGTACATAGAGGATGACATGCGGGTCCCATTTAGCAGCAGCGGTCTCACCGTTTGAGAGGCGGCAGGGGATCGAAAGAAAAAGGTAAGTGACCAAATATGAGGTGCCAAAAAAAAATCCAAGAAAAGAAAGTTTTATAGTACATAGAGGATGACATGCGGGTCCCATTTAGCAGCAGCGGTATCACCGTTTGAGAGGCGGCAGGGGATCGAAAGAAAAAGGCAAGTGACCAAATTTGAGGTGCCAAAAAAAACTCCAAGAAAAGAAAGTTGATTGCTCATAGAGGATGACATGCGGGTCCCAATTAGCAGCAGCGGTGTCAACGTTTCCAAGGCGGCAAGGGATCAAAAGAAAAAGGAAGTAGCCAGAAATCAGGGGGTCAAAAAAAATCCAAGAATAGAAAGAATTTTGGTTCATAGAGGATGACATGCGGGACCCATGATCCTGCATCGTAAACGGCTCGATCGGAGAGCGTTGAACGAGATGGCGCGATCGAGAAAAAAAACAATGCCAGAGAGGCTGCCATCTGGGCCCTACATCCCTCGGCGGTGCGGATTTGCGTTGACTCGGCCGGCGAACCCGAGAATTCGAGATGCACCACGTCCCGGGCCACCATACGCAACGTTTTGGCTGGTTTCGTCGGGCTAGGTGGCCTCAAAAACGAGAAAAAAACGTTTTGACATGCACAACGGACAGACCCAAAATCGTCGGCCATGGTACACCAGCAACCACGGCGCGACTTCAACTTCGTCGGCCATGGCAACTTTTCTTGTAGTGTATGTGGTTCATCTCTCTCTCCCATGTGATCTTTATGTGATCATGAGATTTGTATCACTATTAATCTATGTGCTACTCTAGTGATGTTATTAAAGTAGTCTATTCCTCCTCCATGATGTAATGTTGACAGTGTGTGCATCATGTAGTACTTGGCGTAGGTTATGATTGTAATCTCTTGTAGATTATGAAGTTAACTATTACAATGATAGTATTGATGCGATCTATTCCCCCTTTCATAGCTATTGTTGACAGTGTGTATGCTATGTTAGTACTCGGTCTAAATTGCAACGGTCTATTATGCACTCTAGAGGTTACTTAAATATGAACTCCGGATGTTGTGGAGCTTGTTTACTCCGGCTTGAGGTGTGCTTTTGTAGCCCACAATGAATGGTGTTAGTTATCCAACAAGAGAGTGTAGAAAGTAGCATTTATTTATTCAGTTATGTGATCAATGTTGAGAGTGTCCACTAGTGAAAGTATGATCCCTAGGCCTTATTTCTAAGCATTGAAACACCGTTTCCAACAAGTTCTGCTACATGTTTGCTTGCTGCCATATTTATTTCAGATTGTTATTACCACTCATATTCATCCATATCACTTGCATCTTACTATCTCTTCGCCGAACTAGTGCACCTATACATTTGACAAGTGTATTAGGTGTGTTGGGGACACAAGAGACTTCTTGTATCATAATTGCCGGGTTGCTTGAGAGGGATATCTTTGACCTCTACCTCCCTGAGTTCGATAAACCTTGGGTGATTCACTTAAGGGAAACTTGCTGCTGTTCTATAAACCTCTGCTCTTAGAGGCCCAACACTGTCTACAGGAATAGAAGCGTGCGTAGACATCGAGCTATTTTAAGGCGCCGTTCTTGCAGGAGGTAAGGTAAAAGGTATTCACATCCTCCGACTACTAAGCTATTTCCTAGCACTGTTGCCGGTGTGTGATTGCTCGAAGCTATTTCCTTTAGATCCTGCAATTGCATCTTTTTGTTTCTTGTTTTTATTTTCACTAGTTAGGCTTAATGGAAAACAACAAAATAATTAGAGATCTTTATGAAATTTATCTTGAATTAGGACATGCTGTGTTTGAAGAGAGAATTAAAAAACCCATGGAACTTTGTTTGCAAAATAGTTGTAGCAATGTTATTAGCATGTACTCTTTGAACACTATTATTGATAATGCTATGGAAGAATTTAAGCTTGGGTAAGCTCGTTGTGATATTTTTAGTCCCCCAAGAATGGAGGAGAAAATTTACTTTGATGATACTTTGCCTCCCATTTATGATGATTATAATGATAGTGGTATTTTGGTGCCACCTACTATGGAGGATAAAGTTTATTATGATTACAATATGCCTCCTACATTTGATGATTATGGTGATGAGAATAATAATGATAGCTACTTTGTTGAATTTGCTCCCACTACAATTAATAAAATTGATTATGCTTATGTGGAGAGTAATGATACTTTTATGCATGTAGCTCATGATAAGAATGTTTCATGTGATAGTTATATTTTTGAGTTTGTTCATGATACTACTGAAAGTTATTATGAGAGAGGGAAACATGGTTATATGCATCTTAATAATATTAAGTTTCCCCTCTTTATGTTGAGAATCTTGAAGTCGCGCTTGTGTTGCCTTTCTATGCTTGTTGTGTTATGCTTACATGACTTGTTTATTTACAATATTCCTATGCATAGGAAGCGGGTTAGACTTAAATGTGTTTCAAATTTGCTTTTTGATGCTCTCTTTTGCTTCAACTACCATTTCTTGCGAGTGCATCATTAAAATTGCTGAGCCCATCTTAATGGCTATAAAAAAGCACTTCTTGGGAGATAACCCATGTTTTATTCTGCTACTGTTTTGTTGTGTCTTGGAAGTTGTTACTACTATAGCAACATCTCCTTATCTTTATTTTATTGCATTGTTGTGCCAAGTAAAGTCTTTGATAGTAAGGTTGATAGTAGATTTGGATTACTGCGCAGAAACAGATTTCTTGCTGTCACAAGTTTGAGTAGCCCCCTCTGTAGGTAACTCAGAAAAATCTGCCAATTTACGTGCGTGATCCTCAGATATCTACGCAACTTTCATTCAATTTGAGATTTTTCATCTGAGCAAGTTAAGTGCCCCAGAAAAATTCGTCTTTACGGATTGTTCTGTTTTGACAGATTCTGCCTTTTATTTCGCATTGCCTCTTTTGCTATGTTGGATGGATTTCTTTGTTCCATTAAATTTCAGTAGCTTTGTGCAATGTCTAGAAGTGTTAAGAATGATTATGTCAGCTCTGAATATGTGAATTTTTGATTATGCACTAACCCTCTAATGAATTTGTTTTGAGTTTGGTGTGGAGGAAGTTTTCAAGGGTCAAGAGAGGAGGATGATACAATATGATCAAGAAGAGTGAAAAGTCTAAGCTTGGGGATGCCCCTGTGGTTCATCCCTGCATATTTCAAGAAGACTCGAGCATCTAAGCTTGGGGATGCCCAAGGCATCCCCTTCTTCATCAACAACTTATCATGTCACCTCTAGTGAACTATATTTTTATTCCGTCACATCTTATGTGCTTTACTTCGAGCGTCTGTGTGTTTTATTTTTGTTTTGTTATTTTCATTCTCTCAATAAATTCGGATCCTAGCAATCCATGTGTGGGAGAGAGACACGCTCCACTTTTTCATATTGAACACTAGTGTTCTTACTTTTACTTTTAATGTTCATGGCAAAAGTTAAAAGCTGTTGCATTTATTGCTATTTGGTTGGAAACAGAAAATGCTTCATGTGGTAATTGGTATATTGTCTTGAATAATTTGATACTTGGCAATTGTTTTTCTCAAATAGATCATGTTTAAGCTCTTGCATCATGTACTTTGCACCTATTAATGAAGAACTACCATAGAGCTTGTTGAAATTTGGTTTGCATGATTGGTCTCTCTAAAGTCTAGATATTTTCTGGTGAAGTGTTTGAACAACAAGGAAGACAGTGTAGAGTCTTATAATGCTTGCAATATGTTCTTATGTAAGTTTTGCTGTACCGGTTCATACTTGTATTTGCTTCAAACAACCTTGCTAGCCAAAGCCTTGTACTGAGAGGGAATTCTTCTCGTGCATCCAAAACCTTGAGCCAAAACCTATGCCATTTGTGTCCACCATACCTACCTACTATGTGGTATTTCTCTTGCATTCCAAAGTAAATTGCTTGAGTGCTACCTTTAAAATTTCATTCCTTGTCTTTGCAATATATAGCTCATGGGAAAATAGCTTAAAAACTATTGTGATGAAGAATATGTAGCTTATGTATCTTATTTCTTATAAGTTGCTTGTTGAGCGGTAACCATGTTTCTGGGGACGCCATCAACTATTATACCTTTGTTGAATATCATGTGAGTTGCTATGGATGTTCATCTTGTCTGAAGTAAGGGTGATTTATAATGATAAAATGGTTTGAGTATGCATATTGTTGGAGAAGAACATTGGGCCGCTAACCAAAGCCATGAATCATGGTGGAAGTTTCAGTTTGGACATTAATCCTCAATCTCTTATGAGAATATTATCTGTTGTTGAATGCTTATGCATTAAAGAGGAGTCCATTATCTGTTTTCTATGTTGTGCCGGTATGGATGTCCTAAGTTGAGATGCATCAAAAACGAGAAATCAAATGCGATCTATCTCCTTGGACCTTTGTACAGGCGGCATAGAGGTACCCCTTTGTGACACTTGGTTGAAACATATGTTATGCAATGATAATCCATGGAAATCCAAGCTAATTAGGACAAGGTGCGGGCACTATTGGTATTAGATGCATGAGGCTTGCAACTTATAGGAGGTCTTATGCATAACACATATGAATTATTACTACCGTTGACAAAATTGTTTCTATGTTTTCAAAATAAAAGCTCTAGCACAAATATAGCAATCCATGCTTCCCTCTGCGAAGGGCCTTTCTTTTACTTTATGTTGAGTCAGTTTACCTACTTCTTTCTATCTTAGAAGCAAACACTTGAGTCAACCGTGTGCTTGATTCCTACATACTTGCTTACTTGCATTCATCATATTTCTTTGTGTTGTCAATTATCCATGAGATATACATGTTGAAGTTGAAAGCAACTGCTGAAACTTATATCTTCCTTTGTATTGCCTCAAAACCTTCTATTAAGAATTTATTGCTTTATGAGTTAACTCCTGCGCAAGACTTATCGGTACTTGTCTTGAAAGTACTATTCATGAAAAGTCTTTGCTATATGATTCAGTTGTTTAGTCATTATCTTTACCATTGATTTGAATCACTTCATTCATCTCATATGCTTTACAATAGTATTGATCAAGATTATGATAGTAGCATGTCACTTCAGAAATTATCCTTGTTATCGTTTACCTACTCGAGGGCGAGTAGGAACTAAGCTTGGGGATGCTTGATACGTCTCCAACGTATCTATAATTTCTGATGTTCCATGCTAGTTTCATGACAATACCTACATGTTTTGCTCACACTTTATAATGATTGCATGCATTTTCCGGAACTAACCTATTAACAAGATTGCCGAGGTGCCAGTTCCTGTTTTCTGCTGTTTTTGGTTCCAGAAAGGCTGGTCGGGCAATATTCTCGGAATTCGACGAAACAAAGACCAAATAGCTTATTTCACCGGGAAGGTTCCAGAAGTAAGAAGGGGAGACAAAGATGCGCCAGGGGGGCCCCACACCACACGTGGGCGCGGGCCCAATCCTGGCCGCGCCACCAGGTGGGGAAGGCGCCCTGGTGCCCTTCCGACTCCGCCTCTTCGCCTATATAAGCCCTCGTGACCTAAAAACTCGATACCAATTGATGAAACTCCAGAAAGACTCCAGGGACGCCGCCGCCATCGCGAAACTCCGTTTCAGGGGACAGAAGTCTCTGTTCCGGCACGCCGCCGGGACGGGGAATTGCCCCCGGGGTCATCTCCATTGACAACACCGCCATCTTCATCGCCATTGTTGTCTCCCATGATGAGGAGGGAGTTGTTCTCCCCCGAGGCTGAGGGATCTACCGGTAGCTATGTGGTTCATCTCTCTCTCCCGTGTGATCTTTATGTGATCATGAGCTTTGTATCACTATTAATCTATGTGCTACTCTAGTGATGTTATTAAAGTAGTCTATTCCCCCTCCATGATGTAATGTTGACAGTGTGTGCATCATGTAGTACTTGGCGTAGGTTATGATTGTAATCTCTTGTAGATTATGAAGTTAACTATTACTATGATAGTATTGATGTGATCTATTCCCCCTTTCATAGCTATTGTTGACAGTGTGTATGCTATGTTAGTACTCGGTCTAAATTGCAACGGTCTATTATGCACTCTAGAGGTTACTTAAATATGAACTCCGGATGTTGTGGAGCTTGTTTACTCCGGCTTGAGGTGTGCTTTTGTAGCCCTACACAATGAATGGTGTTTGTTATCCAACAAGAGAGTGTAGAAAGTAGCATTTATTTATTCAGTTATGTGATCAATGTTGAGAGTGTCCACTAGTGAAAGTATGATCCCTAGGCCTTATTTCTAAGCATTGAAACACCGTTTCCAACAAGTTCTGCTACATGTTTGCTTGCTGCCATATTTATTTCAGATTGTTATTACCACTCATATTCATCCATATCACTTGCATCTTACTATCTCTTCGCCGAACTAGTGCACCTATACATCTGACAAGTGTATTAGGTGTGTTGGGGACACAAGAGACTTCTTGTATCGTAATTGCAGGGTTGCTTGAGAGGGATATCTTTGACTTCTACCTCCCTGAGTTCGATAAACCTTGGGTGATTCACTTAAGGGAAACTTGCTGCTGTTCTACAAACCTCTGCTCTTGGAGGCCCAACACTGTCTACAGGAATAGAAGCGTGCGTAGACATAAAGGGGCAAGGTAAGGATGGCACGGGGTAGCTGGCATCATGGCGAGGCTCGCGTGCTAGCTGGCGCGACGAAAGCAAGACGGGACGGCTCAGGATGGTGCAAGGTCTGCGGCTGTACCGGCGGCAAAGTTTCGAAGGGGACAACGGCGATGGTGCCTCCACGTGCATTCGAGCTTGTCTATGGGCTAGCTGGAGAGGTGATGATGCTTAACGCAGAGGGAGAGGTGTAGGGAAGGACGGAGGCGATGACGCATGCTGTCGCTCTGGCGCGTCCAGTGCACGGTGAGCGTGCGTGCTAGCGTGCCTGGGATGCTCTGGGCGCGTACGGGGCTGGCCAATGCTGGCCTCTCGCATGCCAGGGCTTGGCATGGGATTGCTCAGTATTGCCTAGAGATGCTCTGGGACATGCTTTTGGCGCAAGGAAGTGGCAGAGATGAGAGGTGGCATGGAGATGTGCAAGGGTGCTCGGCATGGGCTGGTTCTGATCATCACCCTACTTTAATCACCAAAGCAATGTCATGATTTGATGCATGGGACATACGAGTACAAGATTGATCAGGGTTGGTTCCAGGTTTAGGCCAAAAACCAGTGGGTAAAGGAGTGTATGCAAAAAAGCAGATTCTAGCCTGCCATGTGTTTGATGAAATGGCCGCAAGGACATTTTAATTGAATTTTGCAAATCTTTTTGGTGGAGTCATTTCAATTAATATTTGGCACACAATGGTGGTGGTGGGGTGCAAAATGGTGGTTTGTGAAATTTCAAAATGTGTATGATCTACTTTTGGTTTCAATGTTGCCACTTGTCAACCTTATATTAGGCAATAGAGGTAGAGTCAACTATGTTGGTCAACACAAAAAGTGTTCACCTTGATGTGCTCTTGGATGAGGTGGAAAGAGTTGGAAAGGTTTGGTTTGAGATTTGCTTAATACAAGGGCTCAAAGTGGGTAACATAATAATAGTGGCAGATTTGACCACTATCATATGTCACAAGAATTTGAATTTTCCTTTGCTTTGATTTGTGTTTCTTTTAAGCAAAAGTGTTGGTTATTGGTCTATTTATGTTTCCCAAGCATTGGCATAAGTCATTATGGCCTTGGTTGAGGATTTTCAAAAATGGCCATAAGTGTATGTGAGGTTTTTGCAATTTCTTATTTTCTTCTTTTCCTTTTTCTTTTGCTTCTCTTTGTGAACTCTAAAGATCCTACTCTAGGGTTTTAGCAACGTTGGTAAGCTTTACAAACAATTGTCATAGCAATGGCACAAAAGAATGCATGACACTATGCACACTATGCAACATATGAAAAGTTTTTGTTAGTTCCAAAATTTGAATATTGGAAACTCCTTTTCTTATTGATTTTAAATTTGGGATGTTACAAACCCTTCCCCCTTACAAAAGATCTCGTCCCGAGATCTTAAAGAAAACTAGGTACTAAAGAGATCTGGGAATTCCTTCTTCATATCTTCTTCTCGCTCCCAAGTGGCTTCCTCTTCAGTATGATTACTCCACTGAATCTTCAGGAACTTGATACTTCTGTTGCGGGTGGTTCGGAAAGCTTCCTCCAAGATACGAATGGGTACTTCACGATAGGTCAAGTCCTTGTTGATATCCACCGATCTATGATCGATGTTCTTGAAAACTTCCGTCTTCTTCGGAACTTCTAAACACTTCCGCAGTAAGGATATGTGAAACACATTATGCACCACGGACATTTCTTCCAGCAGTTCTAGTTGATAAGATACTTCTCCTCGGCGACTCCGAACTTTGAAGGGTCCAACATATCGGGGTGCAAGCTTTCCTCTGAGTTGGAATCTCTGCATTCCTATGAGGGGTGTGTCAACACCCGGATTTTTAAGTCCAGATGCCTATTATGCCATACATCGCAATCCCAGGAATATTGTTTTTGCGAGACATAATAGATTGGTATCACAGAACATCATTCATTACAACTCATAATTGTCTTACAACAAAGGATCACATGATCCAGTCTTAATACAACATAGAGGATCTAGAGATCCTATTACAAAACACATAGCGGAAGTGAAGTAGCGGTTGTGGTACATCTGTTCCACAAGCAACTGTTGACGTCAGGAGTAGTCCTAGTTGTCGTGGACGTCCTGCTATCCTTCATCCTGGTACTGGGGCTCATCTTCATAGTCTGGCCATTTGAATAGCCAGGGACACAGCCATGAGTACTTTAGAGTACTCGCAAACTAATACTAGTGTACGTACTATCAATTATGGTAAGAGGGGGGGCGCTAAATTCTAAGTTCATTTGCATAAAGCCAGTTATATTTTGTAACCATTTAATAAACAAAGACTCCTCATTTGCCTAACTTAATTTAAGGGGGAACATTAGTGTCATTCCCACAACTCTGTTGTGATTCAAAGTCAAAGTCACCTTTCAAACTCAAGTCACAAGTCACCGTTCATATTTTGGAAAAGTTCTGATGACGGAACGGTATGGCCTTTCCAACTGTCCATGACCGCGGACGCGGCTATTCGAATAGTTTAAACTCTCCAGAGGTTGTACACTTGTACAACAACAATTGCAATAGTCCGTCAGGGGTAACTGGCCCTGATTTATCGCACTCAGTGCGCGAACTACCAATCATAACCTTTCATTTACATACCCTAGTGTAGGCACCTCTCCCCATGAGCTTGGCCTCCCAGTGAAGACAAACCGTCAGCCTGGGAACTGCACAGGGCTTGGGTAGGACATTCACCTCATTTCACGTCATTTCACTTTCAATGGAGGCAGCCTCGGCGTAACCCCTATGACGCTTGTTCAGGGGAACCCATACTAAAATATATAAGTTTCCAGTTAATCCTTACCCAGATTCAGGTATTGTGGGGGTACTTGAAATTGGAATGGTATCACATCCGAACCCAACCATCAGTTTTGTAAAATTCACCATGTCATCCACAAGTCATATTCACCATCAAAATCTTTCAATAGAATGACTCATCATTCCAAGGTTTTCAAACTCATTGGTTTTCACAAGTTCCCAGCTAGAGTAGTCACTTTTAGTTTTAGCACTAGCAACTTTATGAGGGGTGCTAATTAGCTTATAGCTTTCTAGGCTAAGTGTGATGCTCTTGTACTACTCCATAACTAAACCAACTGAATCATGAATCAAAAATAAACTTTGATAAACCAAAGTCAAAACTTGTAAGGTAAAAGCTTGGGATAGGATCATTTAGCATAAAGTAATATGTAATGGTGCCTTGCTCTTGTAGAGCTTTGCACTAGGGCAACTTGCAAGAATATTAGCTTTCCTTCATTGGGGTAGTGATCAAAGTTCTCTTCTTCTTCCTTTTGGTAGAAGACCTCCTCCTCTTGATAGTCTCCGGTACTAGCGTCTATAAACGAAATATGAGGATACAATCACCAAACAATACTTAAGTAGACTAGTTTAGCCTTAATGGCTCACTCAAGATGATCTAGCATCATCGTCTACATTACTCAACATTAGGTTTCTTCTTTAGTGTTTAGAAAACAACTCTTCTTATTGAAATAGGGATTAGGGTTTCTATTTAGATCTTTGGAGAAATAATTTCCTCTCATTGAATCTTCTTAATATTTAATCTCCTCAATTCATAAATGTGAGATCATGTTGACCAAGGTCAATACTTCACATTTATCATTTTGAGAAAAATGATTTAAATGAGGGATTACACCTCATGCAATTTTAAATCCCACTTTGATTTAAGATCCTCAAGTGAGCAAGTATGAGACCATGCAACAAGGGTCATCTCATTACTTCATAACACTTGGGAAGATGATTTAAATGAGGTGCTACACCTCATATATTTAAAATCCTAAATTTGAAAATGATTTAAATGGGCTAGAAATGACTACATAGCCACTATTTTGCTCTAGCCCATGATCATATACAGTACCCCTATCATTTTTTTTGCACAATCAATTATAGATTTGGAAATGTGAATCATAGTAATTGGATTCACTTCAAAATTCATTATGGTTGATTTTATAAATTTATTTGAATTCTGAAAACTCTCTTTCTTGTTATTTTAACTTTTCAAAATCTACAACAGATATTGATTTGAATCCAGTATGGTTGGATAGAGCTTTTAATAAGCTTTCCAACAATATAAAGTTCATCAAATTTGGTTGAGCAGATTTGAAGTTATTTGATTTTGAAAAAGGCATCTGCAAGCAAATTTGAATCAAAAGAATAACTCAGATTTGAATTTAACGGGCCACGCGGGAAAATAAACGGGCCAGGAAGGGAGAGAGGGAGTTGGGCTGGCCCAACAGCGCTTCTCGCGCGGCAGGCCGCCTGACAGGTGGGGCACGCCTGTCAGTGCCTCTTAACACACCCGAAGCGGTACGTGCATAGCGGCCGTTGGATTAGAGGCCAGATCGACGGCTCACGGTCGTCGTCTACCGCGACGAGAGGGGCTACTGGCATGGCTAGGGTTGGGGGTAGGGGAGCTCACCGGCGGTCGGCGGTCATCGGCGAGGGTGCACGGCGGCGTTGTCGAGGACGAGGAAGCGTGCAGTGGTCGTGGGAGGAGCTGAGGTGGCCGAAATCGACGGCGTCGCTGAGCTACTGTCGCGGCAGCTCCGATCAAATTCCGGCGGCTGAGGGTGTAATCGGCGAGGGGAGGTGGTCAGGGAGGCTCAGGAGGGAGAGGGGAGCTCGTTGGTGTGCAGAATGGAGGCAAGGGAGCGCTCTATTTATAGGTCCAGGGGTGGCCGAGGGGTGCGGCGAGGTCGACCATGGCGCGACATCTCTGTGGCGCGAAAAGGCAAGGGAGTGTGCGCGTGAGGTAGCTGACATCAGGGCGAGCAGAGGGAGCGTGCTGGCGCAGTAAATGGAGGACGGGATGGCTCGGATTGCTTCGGTGTATGCCGCGGGTATTGGCGGAGGACGGTGATCATGGCGACGTCGTCAGCGCTTCCGCGAGCCAGTGAGGTTGTCTAGGGGCTAGCTGGTGCAGTGGTGATCACGCGTATGAGAGGAGGTAGCGAGAGGAGGATGACAGCGAAGAGGTGAGCGTGCGCTCTGTCGTGTCCAGAGACGTGCCAGTGCACGCTCCGGCGCACCATGGCTGGCATGGGCGCGTCTGGGCGCGTCTGTGCTGGCCAATGTCGTGCTCGTTTCTGGCCAGGGATAGTACCGGCGTGCGTGGTGGAGTGTGGTGCAGCTTGTTGACAAAGTGAAAGTGACCAGAGAGGAGTGGAGAGGATGAGTGGCATGGTGGTGTCCTTGAGCTCGGCATGGCAACGATTTGGTTGCTTTGTGGCTTTAATCATCAAGGGGTTGTACTTGGTTTGATGCAGAGGACATAGGAGAGCAATGATCATCCAGGATTGTCTCTGGTTTAGGCCAAGAACTAGTGGGGAATAGAGTGTGTGAGAAAAGCAATTCCATGCCTGCCAAGTGTTTGACATAATGGCCGCATGAAGAATTATTTGGAATTTTTCAGAGATTTTTGGTGGAGTTGCTTTGAATAATATTTGGAGTAGACTGGTGGTGGTGGTGTACAAAATGGTGTAGTTTTGTGAAATCTCAAAATGGGTATCATCTTCTCTCTATTTCAAAGTTGCCTCTTGTCACTTTTATATTGAGCAATATAGGCAGAGTCAACTATCGTGGTCAACACAAAAAGTGTTCATCTTGGTATGGTCTTGGATGAGGTGGAAAGAAGTGAGAAGGTTTAGTTTAAGAATCTTGGCGCCGTTTCCGGGGAGTTCAAGACACGCTGCAAGGGGAGTCTCCACTTCCAATCTTTTTACTTTGTTTTTGTCTTGCTTTACTTTATTTTATTTACTTCTTTGTTTGATGCACTATATCAAAATACAAAAAAAATTAGTTACTTGTTTTACTTTATTTACTATCTTGTTTGCATTCTCCATATTAAAAACACAAAAAAATTAGTTACTTGCATTTACTTTATCTAGTTTGCTTTATTTACTATTGCTAAAATGAGTAATCCTGAAGTTGAAGTTCGTTCATTTAAGCAACAAGGGGGAGAATGTTTAAAACATGCTTGGTATAGAATTAGTGATGCTCATAAGAGGTGCACTAAGAAACACTCCACTACTATCCTACTCAGGAATTTTTATGTTGGTATCTCTAGCTGGAATAGGTATTTCTTGATTGTCTCGCGGGAGGTAATTTCCTAGGCACTCCTTCCTTAGAAGCTAGTTGCATTATCGAGAGTCTATTTGGAATACCACCTGTTAATAAAGTTAAAATTGAAATCTCTCGTGAAGATGTCATGAAAAAGTTGGAGACCATAGAGCAAAATCTTCCAAGTGTTGAGACTAAATTTGGAGAATTACTTAATAGCAATGATAAACTTGACAAATCTCTAGGTGGAATTAATGAGTGAATTGCCATCTTAGAAGCTTGTGCTATTCATGATAATCAAACCCAAAGGATTAGTGAACTTGAAGAAGCTATGGGAACCTTGGGTTCAAATTTTTCTTCTATTAAATTTAAGGAGAAAACTTATGTGGGTAAGGAGCAAAAGTTCATGTATGTCTCTAAGGTGCCTAAACCAAAAAGCCATTATAGGCCTAAAATTGATAAAGCTCTTAATACCACTATAGATAAGGGAGCATCTAAGATACCTATTGTGACAAATTGTGAAAATTATGATGTTGATGCTTCACCTCTAGATAATACTTGACTCACACTTTCTGCGCCTAGCTGAAAGGCGTTAAAGAAAAGCGCTTATGGGAGACAACCCATGATTTTACTTCTGCACTTTTATTTTATATTTGAGTCTTGGAAGTTGTTACTACTGTAGCAACCTCTCCTTATCTTTATTTTATTGCATTGTTGTGCCTAGTAAAGTCTTTGATAGTAAGGTTCATACTAGATTTGGATTACTGCGCAGAAACAGATTTCTTGCTGTCACGAATTTGGGCAGTGTTCTCTGTAGGTAACTCAAAAAAATCTGCCAATTTACGTGAGTAATCCTCAGATATGTACGCAACTTTCATTCAGTTTGAGAATTTTCATTTGAGCAAGTCTGGTGCACCTAAAAAATTCGTCTTTACGGACTGTTCTGTTTTGACAGATTCTGCCTTTTATTTCGCATTGCCTGTTTTGCTATGTTTGATGGATTTCTTTATTCCATTAACTTTCAGTAGCTTTGTGCAATGTCCAGAAGTGTTAAGAATGATTATGTCACCTCTGAACATGTGAATTTTGAGTATGCACTAACCCTCTAATGAGTTGTTTTGAGTTTGGTGTGGAGGAAGTTTTCAAGGATCAAGAGAGGAGGATGATACAATATGATCAAGGAGAGTGAAAGCTCTAAGCTTGGGGATGCCCCGGTGGTTTATCCCTGCATATTTCAAGAAGACTCAAGCATCTAAGCTTGGGGATGCCCAAGGCATCCCCTTCTTCATCGACAACATTATCAGGTTCCTCTAGTGAAACTATATTTTTATTCCGTCACATCTTATGTTCTTTACTTGGAGCGTCTGTTTGCTTTTGTTTTTGTTTTGTTTGAATAAAATTGGATCCTAGCATTCATTGTGTGGGAGAGAGACACGATCCGCTGTTGCATATGAACATATATGTTCTTAGCTTTATTCTTAATGTTCATGGTGTAGGGATTCGTAGCATAGAAAACAAAAAATTTCCTACCGCGAGAACGCAATCCAAGCCAAGATGCAATCTAGAAGATGGGAGCAACGAGGGGATGAACGAGACTAACCCTTGAAGATTTCCAAAGCCTACAAGAGGAGGCTCTCGTTGCTGCGGTAGACGATCACTTGCCGCTTCCCGGCAGCATGACGGCGTGGTGGCGGTGGTAGTGGAGAACTCCGGCAGGGCTTCGCCTATGCGCTGCGGGAGTATTATGTGGAGGAGGAGAGGCTAGGGTTTGGGGAGAGGGGGTGGCTAGGGCACCGGCCATGGGCAGCCCTAGGTGGTGCGGCCAAGAGTGGCTGCCCCCTCCCTCTCCTCCTCATTATATAGGTGGAAATCCCCAAGAGTTGTAGTCCAAGTCTTCGAATAAGACCCCAACAACAAAACCTCCCATAGGTGGGAAACCTACTCAAGGGGGAAATCCCACTCAAGGTGGGACTCCCACCCCTTCCTTGGGGGCTTGGCCGGCCACCCTTGGGGAGTCCACCTTGGACTCCTCCCCTTTAGGGTTGGCTGGCCATGCAAGGTGGAGTCCCCCCGGGACTCCACTTTCCATGGTGATTTCTTCCGGACTTTTCTAGAACCTTCTAGAACCTGCCATAAATGCACCGGATCATTTCCAAACTTGGAATATGACTTCCTATATATGAATCTTATTCTCCGGACCATTCCGGAACTCCTCGTGATGTCCTGGATCCAATCCGAGACTCCGAACAAAAACTTCGAACTCCATTCCATATTCCATATCTACTTAAACGATATCAAAACCTTAAGTGTGTCACCCTACGGTTCGCGAACTATGTAGACATGGTTGAGACTTCTCTCTGACCAATAACCAATAGTGGGATCTGGAGATCCATAATGGCTCCCACATATTCAACGATGACTTTAGTGATCGAATGAACCATTCACATACGATACCAATTCCCTTTGTCACGCGATATTTTACTTGTCCGAGGTTTGATCATCGGTATCACTCTATACCTTGTTCAACCTCGTCTCCTGACAAGTACTCTTTACTCGTACCGTGGTATGTGGTCTCTTATGAACTTATTCATATGCTTGCAAGACATTAGACGACATTCCACCGAGAGGGCCCAGAGTATATCTATCCGTCATCGGGATGGACAAATCCCACTGTTGATCCATATGCCTCAACTCATACTTCCCGGATACTTAATCCCACCTTTATAACCACCCATTTACGCAGTGGCGTTTGATGTAATCAAAGTACCTTTCCGGTATAAGTGATTTACATGATCTCATGGTCATAAGGACTAGGTAACTATGTATCGAAAGCTTATAGCAAATAACTTAATGACGTGATCTTATGCTACGCTTAATTGGGTGTGTCCATTACATCATTCATACAATGATATAACCTTGTTATTAATAACATCCAATGTTCATGATTATGAAACTAATCATCCATTAATCAACAAGCTAGTTAAGAGGCATACTAGGGACTCTTTGTTGTTTACATATCACACATGTATCAATGTTTCGGTTAATACAATTATAGCATGGTATATAAACATTTATCATAAACATAAAGATATATAATAACCACTTTTATTATTGCCTCTTGGGCATATCTCCAACAGTCTCCCACTTGCACTAGAGTCAATAATCTAGTTTACATTTGTAAAGATATAACACCTTGGCCTTCCGGTGCTTTATCATGTTTTGCTCACGGGAGAGGTTTTAGTCAACGGATCTGACATGCTCAGAAACGTATGTATTTTGTAATTCATTTTGCGTCTCAACGCATCACTTATTTCCAAATGAGTTGGCATTAAATATGTTTGGTCTTCTGGTGGAACCTTAATTCCGTGATCTGAAATATGTCACTAATATTTTCACACACAATATAGCTTCAAAGTTCTGATTCTGTCGGAACTACACCAAGTTCTCAAAGAACCTCTTGACTTATCATCCTATGTCATTGTCAAAACAATGACATACTCTGCCTTCTTTTGTAGAATTCGTCGCAATATTTAGAACTCTTCTAAATCTAGCATAGACAACTTCTATCTCATTGTGCTACCTTTTAAACAACACTTAGCCTAATTCGAGATTTGAATTTTCTTTTTATATGTGATCAAACTAATATCGGTGCAACACTTTACAGCGATTTGTTTGTCATTACCCCATACAAAACTATATATATATCCTTAGTTCTTCTAAAGTACTCAAGGATATTTTTACTGTCGTCCAATGATCATCATATGAATCATTCTGGTATATGCTCATAACATTTTATAGCACATGACATCTGATTATGTACATATTATTCGTGATCTATAATCACTCATGTGTTTTTACTCATTGAGTGTCAGATACACTCAAGTCTTGTTAGAACTTCACATGACAAGAATATTTTCTAAATATTTCTATAATGAACTATTTCAATATCTATTCTATGTACTTTGACTTAAACTTATTATGTGTTTCAATCTATCTTTATAGATATTGACACAAAATTTGTTTCAGTCCATATCCTTTCATTAAAGTTAATTCTCAATGAAACCTTTTAATCAAGTATATAATTACATTATTTATAACCAACTATATGTCATCTACATAAAGTATTATAAATATGTCTCAGCGCTCCCACTTAATTTCTTGCAAATGCAAGCCTCTTCATCGTCTCTGATGAAATCAAAACTCTTTTACTATTTCATCTGGTGAAGATTCCAACTCCGTGATACTCACTTCATCCAATTGAAGTTTGTATACCTATCTAGTATTTCACGGACCAGCAAAACTCTTGGTTGTATCTTGCATACACCTTTAATACATACTTCTGATAAGTAATGTATTTTGCCATCCTACTAACATATCTCATAAAAGAAATATGTAGTGATTACTAGAATAATCCACATAGACTATAAGCATTGCTACGGAAGATCTAATCTTATCATAGTCAACTCTTTGAACTTTGTCGTAAACTACTTTTCGACAAGTCAAGCTTCTTCAATGATATTTCATCCAAGTCCATCAATTTTATAGATCCATTTACTTTCAAAAAGTATTTATCTATCTTGGATTTCATGGCGTATAGCCATTTTAACGGAGTCAGAGCCTATCATAACTTCTTTGTTTGTAGTTGGTTTATCATTGTTCAAAATCAATCCTTTGTCCACAAATCATTTATTTGATCACAAAGTAAACCATACCTACAAGGTTCAATGTGAACTTCGATCTCCAGGGCTAAAACATTTTGTAGTCATGGGAGCCATGATCGTCGCAGCCGCTTCCGGAATCAATTTCCGATGCTGCGCTACTCTGATCATTATACTCAGGTTCATAAACCTTATCAAGTTCTATTGTCCTCCCACTCAAATACTTCGCTAGAAAACAATTTCTTGGAAATAAACAAGTAACATTAACAAACACTTTTGTTGTTTACTTCATAGTGGAAAAAATTCCCAATCAATTCTTTGGGATAACCAACAAAGACATTCATCCGATTTTGGTTTAGACCAAAATTTAAAGAAAGAACTATTAGGGTTTATACCCATGCCATAACCTGTATGGTGTCATTTCAACGGATCATGATGATGCTCTATTTAGTGTAAAAGCGATAGTCTCTAAAGCATAATCCACAAAAAATATAATGGCATTAATATTTTATCTTCATCATTGACCCAACAAGGTTTGAATACATCTCTTGGATACTTCATCATCACTATGATACTCCAAGAAACGTGAGTTGTAGAACAATTTCATAACTCTCTTAGATGTTCGCTAAAACTAGTAATTCAAATATTTCCACTATGATCTAATCATAGATATTTGACTTTTCTATTACGATGATTTCCACTTCATGCCGAAATTTATTTGAATCTATTCAAATGTTTCAAACTTCTTCCTTATCGAATATATCCACATATATATACTCAATTCATTGTTTGAAGTTTTCATGAAGTAGAAGAATCTCCCGCACACAACTATGTCCAGTGAACCACGTACATCATCATGTATCTTTTCACTAAGTTAGTTGCCCGTTCAACTCTTGTCCTATGAACGGTATTTTAGTCATTTTCTTTTTAAAAAAGATTTGCAAGCGCCAAATGATTCAAAAATCAAATGACTCCAATAATCCATTTGCATGGAGTTTCTTCATGCGTTCCTTTCCAACATGACCTAAATGGCGGTTCCACAAATAAGTGGTATTCAAATCATTTGCCTTATGGCATTTTAGCGTCAGTATTATGTGTGTGTGTTTCACCATTAAGATTTATAATAACTTATCCATCGTACATGGAGTAATGTCATAATTTGAACAACTCATTGTTTTTATTTGACAAGAGCAAAATAACAATTATTAAGTTCTTTATTATAAATTCTAAGGGCTAGATAGAATGCCAACGATGAACATAATAACACTTTATTTTTGTTCCAGACGTGCATTCCTATCATATTCCTTGTCAATCACTTAGGCCATTGTATTCTTGTATTGTGTTGTTTTGTATGACATTTCATACCAACCAATATGGTACAAATACCCAAGAATTTCATTGTGTGACCAAACGAGGAATACATCCATAACATGTATATCATTTATATACACCTGAGCTAGACTTTCTAGTCTTTTCTTTTCTTTCTGCCAAAATATCTTTTGTAATTTATCTTTTAGCTTTCCTCATTATTCAGAAAAAATTTCTCCTTCAATAACTTCTAGGTTTGTTGGTCAAATACCAATAACCTTGAGGTTCTTACTTTGAAGCTGATCATCATATGACAAGTGTTTCAGATTTCACTATTAGTAACTTTGTAATATGATGAACAATTTCACTCATAATTTTATCCATTATATCATGACGATTTTTCGAGACCATGTCTGTACATGCTAGGCTCGTAAAGTTTAACCTCAGTATTCGCATGTGCAAATCTGGCTTGCACCCGTTGTAAGCACACGTAGAATCTATAACACTCGATCATCACGTGATGCTTCGAAACAACGAGTCTTAGCAACGGTGCATACTAAGGACAATCACTTCATGGATACGCGAATATCGTTAGTGCCCCAATAGTTGGAGGATTGGGACACCTTGCGTCTTCAACCTTCGTACATTCCCATAAAACTTATGAGTTTATGTAGTCTCACCAAATTATATTCTATCATCTTGCAATAAGGTCTTAGATATCACATATATCTCATACCTTGATTATTTCTGAAAACTAAATTTTCAGCTCCTTACTTTTCAAACAGATTTGAACTTCAAGTTTCACGGAGACAAGATAACTTTAGGTACTAATTGAAACCATAGTTCTTTTGAATCAACAATGTGAGGTTTACTAAAAGTTTGCAATAGGACTTAATTATATTTTGATTCTTTAACAATACGGTACCAGTCCATAAAGTTTCTTGTCAGATTTTAACAGAATTTCTATTTCAATAACAAGACTAGCGCTTGGTAGAAAAACGGATGCCAATACTACAAATTAATTCAAAATACTACTCAGACTATTTTTATGATAATTAATTCATGTTTTAATCTAATTGCTAATGAACTCCCACTTAATACAACATCCCTCATAGTTGTTAAGTGGTACACGATCCACATCCACTACACCAAAACCGATCATCACGTGAGATGATGTAGCTTCAATGGTGAACATCAACATGTTGATCATATCATCCATATGACTCGTGTTCAACCTTTCGGTTTCCGTTGTCCCGAGGCCATGTCTGTACATGCTAGGCTCGTCAAGCAAACCCAAGTATTCCGCGTGTGCAACATGGCTTACACCCGTTGTATGTGAACGTTGAGTCTATCACATCCGATCATCACGAGATGCTTCGAAACGACGAACTATATCAACGGTGCATACGAGGGGAGAACGCTTTATTATCTTGATATTAATGTGAGGGATCATCTTATAATGCTACCGTCGCGTTCTAAGCAAAATAAGATGCACAAAGGATTAACATCACATGCAATTCATATGTGATATGATACGGCCCTTTTGTCTTTGCGCCTTCGATTTTTCATCTCCAAAGCACGGACATGATCTCCATCATCAACGGGCATGATCTCCATCATCGTCGGCGTAGCGTCAAGGTCCATGGCGCCGTCTTCATGGTTGTTCACCTCATGTAGCAACTATTACAACTACTTTGAAATACTACTCAACATGAAAATTAAAGACAACCATAAGGCTCCTGCCGGTTGCCACAATACAATAATGATCATCGCATACATATTCATCATCACATTATGGCCATATCACATCACCAAACCCTGCAAAAACAAGTTAGACGTCTCTAATTTGGTTTGCATATTTTACGTGGTTTAGGGTTTTCGAGAGAGATCTAATCTACCTACGAACATGAACCACAACGGTGATACTAGTGTTGTCAATAGAAGAGTAAATTGAATATTCACTATAGTAGGGGAGCCTCTTATGCAATACAAGTTGCATGTCGAACGAGGAGCAAGTCTCATGAACGCGGTCATGTAAAGTTAGCCCGAGCCGCTTCATCCCACTATGCCACAAAGATGCAAAGTACTCAAACTAAAGACAACATAAGCATCAACGCCCACAAACCATTGTGTTCTACTCGTGCAACCATCTATGCATAGACACGGCTCTGATACCACTGTAGGGATTCGTAGCATAGAAAACAAAAAAATTCCTACCGCGAGAACGCAATCCAAGCCAAGATGCAATCTAGAAGATGGGAGCAACGAGGGGATGAACGAGACTAACCCTTGGAGATTTCCAAAGCCTACAAGAGGAGGCTCTCGTTGCTGCGGTAGACGATCACTTGCCGCTTTCAAAAGCGCGTAGAAGATCTTGACGGTGCCACAATTGGGTAGCACCTCCGTACTCGGTCACACGTTTGGTGTTGATGACGACGTCCTTCTCCCCGTTCCAGCGGGCAGCGGAAGTAGTAGATCCTCCTCGGAATCCCGGCAGCACGACGGCGTGGTGGCGGTGGTAGTGGAGAACTCCGGCAGGGCTTCGCCTATGCGCTGCGGGAGTATTATGTGGAGGAGGAGAGGCTAGGGTTTGGGGAGAGGGGGTGGCTAGGGCGCCGGCCATGGGCAGCCCTAGGTGGTGTGGCCAAGAGTGGCTGCCCCCTCCCTCTCCTCCTCATTATATAGGTGGAAATCCCCAAGAGTTGTAGTCCAAGTCTTCGAATAAGACCCCAACAACAAAACCTCCCATAGGTGGGAAACCTGCTCAAGGGGGAAATCCCACTCAAGGTGGGACTCCCACCCCTTCCTTGGGGGGTTGGCCGGCCACCCTTGGGGAGTCCACCTTGGACTCCTCCCCTTTAGGGTTGGCTGGCCATGCAAGGTGGAGTCCCTCCGAGACTCCACTTTCCATGGTGATTTCTTCCGGACTTTTCTAGAACCTTCTAGAACCTGCCATAAATGCACCGGATCATTTCCAAACTTGGAATATGACTTCCTATATATGAATCTTATTCTCCGGACCATTCCGGAACTCCTCGTGATGTCCTGGATCCCATCCGAGACTCCGAACAAAAACTTCGAACTCCATTCCATATTCCATATCTACTTAAACGACATCAAAACCTTAAGTGTGTCACCCTACAGTTCGCGAACTATGTAGACATGGTTGAGACTTCTCTCTGACCAATAACCAATAGTGGGATCTGGAGATCCATAATGGCTCCCACATATTCAACGATGACTTTAGTGATCGAATGAACCATTCACATACGATACCAATTCCCTTTGTCACGCGATATTTTACTTGTCCGAGGTTTGATCATCGGTATCACTCTATACCTTGTTCAACCTCGTCTCCTGACAAGTACTCTTTACTCGTACCATGGTATGTGGTATCTTATGAACTTATTCATATGCTTGCAAGACATTAGACGACATTCCACCGAGAGGGCCCAGAGTATATCTATCCGTCATCGGGATGCACAAATCCCACTGTTGATCCATATGCCTCAACTCATACTTTCTGGATACTTAATCCCACCTTTATAACCACCCATTTACGCAGTGGCGTTTGATGTAATCAAAGTACCTTTCCGGTATAAGTGATTTACATGATCTCATGGTCATAAGGACTAGGTAACTATGTATCGAAAGCTTATAGCAAATAACTTAATGACGTGATCTTATGCTACGCTTAATTGGGTGTGTCCATTACATCATTCATACAATGATATAACCTTGTTATTAATAACATCCGATGTTCATGATTATGAAACTAATCATCCATTAATCAACAAGCTAGTTAAGAGGCATACTAGGGACTCTTTGTTGTTTACATATCACACATGTATCAATGTTTCGGTTAATACAATTATAGCATGGTATATAAACATTTATCATAAACATAAAGATATATAATAACCACTTTTATTATTGCCTCTTGGGCATATCTCCAACACATGGCGAAGGTTGAAACTGCTTCGTTAATTTTTATATAGTTGGAAACAGAAAATGCTACATGTGGTAATTGGTATAATGTCTTGAATAATTTGATACTTGGCAATTTTTGTGCTCATATAGATCATGTTTAAGCTCTTGCATCATATACTTTGCACCTATTAGTGAAGAAATACATAGAGCTTGCTAAAATTTGGTTTGCATGATTGGTCTCTCTAAGGTCTAGATATTTTCTAGTAAGGGTTTGAACAACAAGGAAGACAGTGTAGAGTCTTATAATGCTTGCAATATGTTCTTATGTGAGTTTTGCTGTACCGGTTCATACTTGTGTTTGCTTCAAACAACCTTGCTAGCCTAAGCCTTGTATTGAGAGGGATTACTTCTTGTGCATCCAAATCCTTGAGCCAAAAACTATGCCATTTGTGTCCACCATACCTACCTACTACATGGTATTTCTCTACCATTCCAAGTAAATTGCTTGAGTACTATCTTTAAACACTTCAAAAGTTATTACCTCTTATTTGTGTCAATGTTTTATAGCTCATGAGGATGTATGTGGTGTTTATCTTTCAATCTTGTTGGGCAACTTTCACCAATGGACTAGTGGCTTCATCCGCTTATCCAATAATTTTGCAAAAAGAGCTGGCAATGGGGTTCCCAGCCCCAAATTAATTAACTTTCATAATTTTACAAATAGACAATCCTCCATGGTATGTGATTTTTGGACGGCACCCGAGGATTCAGTTAGCCATGGCTTGAGAAAGCAAAGGTGGGGAGGAGTGTCATCTAAATAAAAATTAAAATAAAAGGCACTCCTTCATGGTATGAGATTGTTGGCAGGCACCCGAGGATTCGGTTAGCCATGGTTTGTGAAAGCAAAGGTTGGAAGGAGTGCCACCCAAAAATAAAAATCTTTCATGGGAGCCGCTCTTTGAAAGTCTGTCTGGCAAGGGGGTTAGAGTGCCCATTACCATTCGTTGACAACAACAAACACCCCTCAAAACTTTACTTTTATGCTCTCTTTATGTTTTCAAAATGAAAGCTCTAGCACAAATATAGCAATCCATGCTTCCCTCTGCGAAGGGTTATTCTTTTACTTTTATGTTGAGTCAGTTTACCTATTTCCTTCCATCTTAGAAGCAAACACTTGTGTTAACTGTGCATTGATTCTTACATGCTTGCATATTTGCATTCATCATATTACTTTATGTTGACAACTATCCATGAGATATACATGTTACAAGTTGAAAGCAACCGCTGAAACTTAATCTTCCTTTGTGTTGTTTCAATGCCTTTACTATGAATTTACTGCTTTATGAGTTAACTCTTATGCAAGACTTATTGATGCTTGTCTTGAAAGTACTATTCATGAAAAGTCTTTGCTATATGATTCAGTTGTTTAACCATTGTCTTTACCATTGCTTCGAATTGCTGCATTCATTACATGTGCTTTACAATAGTATTGATCAGCAGGTAAGCGGGGCTGGTGGTCCGCGGCGGCGGCGGGGACGGCGCCGGGGAAGGGGGACGAGGAGGGGTCTTCTTGGGCAGCGGCGGCTGCTGCTGCTGGGAGGGCGAGAGGAGGATCCAGGCGCTGGCCCTGCGGTCGCAGCGGGAGCGGCGGAGCGTGGCGAGCATGCGTAGCAGCCGGGGCCCTCGCGCGCGACGACGGCAGAGGTCGACGGGTTCGTCGGGCGGCGCGGCCGGGCCAGCGATGCCGAGATCTGGTACGGGGACACGCCGACGCGGTCCACCACCACGGCCTGCAGCTTGCCCAGGGACTCTGCACGATCTTCTTCCGCTCACTCTGGTTCGAGTTCTGTGGATGAGAAGGTGCAGTTGGGGATAATGAATGAGTGGAGGAGCTATAGGAGAGAGAGGTGCGCTTGAGAAGGTAGGCCTGCACGGAACAGAATTTGGGGCGAAATACCCCCGACGCCTACGTCTGTGTTGGCCAGTGTTAAGGCCCATTACCCCCAGCGTCTATGGCTGCATTGGCCAGCGGTAATACGCGGCTAAACGGTGGCCTCGCGGCCCAACACATCGCCGGCACCTACGTCCCCGATTCGCCAGCGATAATGCAGGTACCCCCGGCGCTTTCGGTGCAAGCTCGCCGGCGGTAAGGTGAGGCGACCCTGGAAGGCCTTACCACCGACATCTTTAAATCGTACTCACCGGCGGTAAGAAGTGCGGCTATAAGCTAATTCCTAGTAGTGCTTTGTTGTACTCCTGACGCGATTTTCTTCAGTAATTGCAGGTCCATTTGTCGTTATGATATGATTTCCTGCACACCATTCAAAAATAAAAGAGAATGCACATCTTTGAAGTAATTAGTCATTGGTGGCAAGTTGAGAGGTAAACTTAGTTAATTTCTTGACTTAGCTAAGTGTTTAAATGCGATAAAAAGTGGTGTATGTCACAACCATCAATTTCCCCAAGCTTAAACTTGATCGTCCTCGAGCAAGAAACAAAGAACCATAAGGAATTTGGTGTTTAAACCAAAATACCGAGAGAGTAAAATCACTTATAAGTGGTAGCCTTATGAGTTCATCATTTCTTCCATTTGAAAGCTTAGCATAGTTAGAGAAGTGCCAAGAATACAATACAAGCATCGGTAACTCTAGACAATCACAATAAAGATTGTAAGTATGAATAACTAGTTGTGTAAACAATCACTCTAGCTTAAGTAGTTAACTCTCAGTTTGCCAAGGAACACTAGAAATTTATTATAATCAAAATTTAGTATGAGCATTTATGTCAAAACAGGTATAAGCAATGAAGTATCTTAATTACGCCCACATCAGTTGATCAAGGCAATCAAAACACTTTCTATCCATTCACTGACTTTCAAGAATATTCATCTAGTAGTAGGGAGTCCATGTCAAGACTTGTGAAGTGATACTTTTGGATTTCTTTGATAGTTTCCAAACAAAATTCGTGAATGTACTTTTTAATAAAATTTGCAATAGTCAAGGGGATAGTAATACGTGCGAGTAGCTAGCTACCTACACCTTCAACTCATATCGGAAATTGGGATTTATACCTCGAATCGTTCATAAGCCAGTGGAGTTGCTAGCATCCAAAGAGTGTGCACCACAGTTTATAGACAAGCTTAAAGCATTATCATACTTGGATTTACAACATTACAGCTTGGCATGCGTCTCATCTGCCACTACGTTTCAATTCAATCAAACAACTCCTATCAAGAGTTCTATCAAGTCTATCCCAACATCTATGAAGTTAAGTATCTTCAAAGTTATACCTTTAAGACAAACGGTCATCATACAATTCATAATTTTAGACTTTTTCTTGTTGTACTTGCTTGGCAATATTATTTCTAAGGAAAAACTCGGTAACTAAATGAACTAGAGTAGGATCTTTCACAATTAACTAAACATACAAATAAAAACTCTACTCCAATTGCTTTAAATCACTCCCACTGATACCATATCTTAACAAGTATACTAACTAGCATAAACAATTTCAATCTTCTAAAGTGGGATACATAGGACATACCTCTTGTAGGTGACTTCATATTTCTCTTCCTTATGATGTGTTCCTTCAAAACTCTTGGTAAATATATCACATTAATAATATTGAAGCAAAGAGGCAATTGCAATTTAGCTTTTTCAAGAACAAGGATAAAAGGAAAAAATATTTTTTTATTTTTTTTGAATTGGTATTGAGAGGAAAAATACAAATATTGGCGACAAAGTAAGGAACTAAAAATAAATAAAAAGGAAAACGAACTAAAACGGAAAACAAATAAAAAATTAAAGTGTTGGAGCAGACCAACACGAATGTTTCAAAGCTCCTTCAAAGAGCTGGAGTACAAATTTATTAAACACAAATACAAACGCTTGAGGAACACATCCCCAAGCTTAGGCTTTTAATTTGCAAGCCCTCTTGTTGAGCTCATTGTGGTGGAGGATAATTCCCAAAGTTCCATTGGCTGCTCCAATGAGTGAAATGGGAATTGAAGTCGGTGGTGGTGTCTCGAAGGTTGATGGCGAGGTTGCTCAGGTTCTTAATGCTTCCTTCGAGAGTGTACATTTACTGATAGGTGGTGAAGTCGTGAAGTGGCTGCTACTCATGTTCTGGTCCTGCATGTCCTTGTTCAACTTCCTCTTCTCCTTCGGGTTCATTTTGTTGTTGTTGTGGTAGATTTGCCTCAACTTGCGCATCATAATGAAAACGCCTATCCTCGAGAGAGAATAGGCCATTAGGAAAAGGGGCAGCAATCAAGTGATCAGCTCCTGGTATGTTGAAGTAAAATCTACCATCTATCTTTCTAACTATACCACATGCATTCAGAGGAGTAAAACCAAGACGGCGAGGGCCTTCCAATCCTCGTAATTTAGTTACATTGATGTTAAATCCTTTTTCCAAGATGGTCATGACTCCTCCTCCACATATGGGGCCCCGTGCTTCAAGTGCTTGGTGGTTCAGGTAGATGACGAGAAGGGCGCCAAGTTTGGGCGGATGTTGTTGTGTGGGAACGCAGCCTTTGCGAGGGTCATCATGTTCTCTTCATTGAGTCTTCTGAAATCTCCACATGCCTGCAAGGTGTTAGCAATAACATAGTACAAATAGTGAATATCAGGCTACTCAATACAATTCCCTTGGGGAGTGTGCTAGATACACTTATCTTATTTAAATATCTGAGAGGAGACGGGTTCAAAGTAAAGCATGCATAGCGTTTGGCGCTGGTGCTATTTTCAAAGCCAAACTAGTTGCACCACTCATCTAGAGTCAGCTCATAATCTCGGTTCATCAAACGAAATGATATACGGTCGAGTACGGGTTGATTCTCCTCAGAGTTGTGGTACTGTCCCACAATATGCTTCAGGATGCTGAGAAATTCGAGTGTCAAGCGGCGGTAGGTGGAAGCCTCCTAAAAACAGCGTGAAGAAAACCAACATTGTTGCAAAGAGCATTAAAATCATGGTGTAAGCCTAGTTCTAAGAAATGGCCTTACTGAGAATATATGAGCTATAGGATATTCAGGCATGTCTACAATAAAAAGGTCAACAATAGGAAGACATCCTTTAATTTCTACAACAATATTATCTTTAATACATACAGCTTGTCTATATGTTGAATCAGCTAAGTGAAGTCTTAGCTCAGTAGTTTTAAATGGCCCCATTCTTGAATTATAAATAATCTTTTTGGTATGGTGGAGACGCTTGCACCAACATCACAAAGTGTTGCTACCTCATATGTTCCAATATGAATCTTAATAGTGGGCTCTAATCTATCATCAAGATTAGCTGGGGTTTTTTCCAGCTAGCTTCTTATATTGTTGTTCTAACTCGCAAACTTTGCATGCTACTTCATGAGTAAATTGGCGATACATGGCACAATTACCTTCGTCGACTCCGGGATGATTGACTGTAATAATCTTTACTAGATCTTCCATGGAGTATTCTGGTGTTCGAGCATTGCAATATTCCAGTTCTTCATGTACTTCACCTTCTCTATCAGTCCTTGTCATCTTGAGATCTTCAACTGGGTTTGGTTCTGGCTTAACTGCAAATTTTGCACGTATTATAGTTTGGCTTTCAGCTATCTTGGCCAATTGTGCCTCAACGGTCTTTGTCCTTTCCTGTAGAACTTGAACGTCATTCTTAAGAGAAATAGTTTTATTAGATAAATTCCCTACCATAGTGCTATGATTTTCAGTAAGCTTTGTAAGGGTGCTATTCTGTTTAGTTTGAGCATGCATAAATTTTTTGAAAGTATTTTCAACTGAAACTTTAGCATTGCTTGGTCCACTACTATTAGTGTAATTATTATTTGGAACTCATGCAGTATTAGTATATTTCTTTGGAAAATTAGAGCCATAGTTTTGACTCTTTCATGCATAGTTATAAGGATTTCTTGCAATGAAGTCTACATCCTCAACATTAGAGTTGGTGATGTCATTAACTTGGGTATTTTCCTAACCCTTTATAATACTTAAAAGCTCATCTACCTTTGAAATAAGCTCTTGATTGTTACCTTCGGTGATTGAATTCACCTTTCTTGAGGAGGATCTTTCTACATGCGATTGGGTATGGTTGCTTTACATATCATCTAGAAGTCTCCTTGCTAGTACACGTGGCTTGCTCATTAATGTTCCTCCATCTGCAGTATCAAGCATAGACTTTGACATTGGGTTAAGCGCATTATAAAATAAGTGCAAAATTAACTAGTCCTCCATTCCATGACTTGGACAGTTCATGGTGGCTTCTTTCATCCTTTCCCATTGATGTCTACGCATGCTTCTATTCCTGTAGACAGTGTTGGGCCTCCAAGAGCAGAGGTTCGTAGAACAGCAGCAAGTTTCCCTTAAGTGAATCACCCAAGTTTTATCGAACTCAGGGAGGTAGAGGTCAAAGATATCCCTCTCAAGGAACCCTGCAATTAAGATACAAGAAGTCTCTTGTGTCCCCAACACACCTAATATACTTGTCAGATGTATAGGTGCACTAGTTCGGCGAAGAGATAGTGAAATACAAGTAATATGGATGATTGTAAGTAGTAATTGCAATCTGAAATATAAATGGCAGCAAGCGAACATGTAATAGAACTTGTTGGAAACGGTGTTTCAATGCTTAGAAACAAGGCCCAGGGATCATACTTTCACTAGTGGACACTCTCAACAATGATCACATAATTGAATAAATAAATGCTACTCTCAAACACTCTCTTGTTGGATAACAAACACCATTCATTGTGTAGGGCTGCAAAAGCACACCTCAAGCCGGAGTAAACAAGCTCCACAACGTCATAAAGGAATCACACACGATGTGCACACTGTCACCATCACACCGTGGAGAGTGACTCCGGAGTTCATATTAAAGTAACCTCTAGAGTGCATAATAGACAAGAGTAACATCTACATATTCAACTAGATTACAAAGCTCATGATCACATAAAGATCACACCATGGGAGAGAGAGTTGAACCACATAGCTACCGGTAGAGCCCTTAGCCTCGGGGGAGAACTACTCCCTCCTCATCATGGGAGACAGCAACAACGATGAAGATGGCGATGGAGTCGATGGAGATGGCTGATGCTGGCGCGCAGTTAACGTTCCCGTTGGGAACCCCAAGAGGAAGGTGTGATGCGTACAGCGGCAAGTTTTCCCTCAGTAAGAAACCAAGTTTTATCGAACCAGTAGGAGCCAAGAAGCACGTTGAAGGTTGATGGCGGTGGAGTGTAGTGCGGCGCAACACCAGGGATTCCGATGCCAACGTGGAACCTGCACAACACAACCAAGATACTTGGTCCCAACGTAACAGTGAGGTTGTCAATCTCACCGGCTTGCTGTAACAAAGGATTAGATGTATAGTGTGGATGATGATGTTTGCAGAGAACAGTAGAACGAGGCGTTGTTGTAGTATGCCAGTCGTTGATATAACATTCGCGAAGTACCATTCTGCAAATATCACATCCCTCAGAGTAGTACAACAGAACATAGCAAGGTCCATAACTCATTCACATATTATTACAATCATCATACACAAGTCGTCTCGGAGCTCCTCTTGGGTCCTAAGAGGATAACTCCTGGGTTCGAGGCGAACCCAACTTAACTTACAATACCATTGTCTCATTAAACTAAACATTTATTTAATCGAGCAGCTTTGTAGTAAGAGTTTGTGCTGCTCGGCTTCTACTACTCCTCCTGATATCCTTAGGCTTGTTCTCCTCCGGCAGCCTCCCCGGTTCCGTAGACTATGATGTAGTCTACACCTTCAACACCTCCTGAGAGGTCTGGTTCCTCGTAGCCGATGATCTCGGCTCCATCATTGCTGTCGTAGTCCTCCTCCTCCAGACGGTTCAGACAATCTAAGCATGGGGTTTAAGAGTGGTATGAGTACGAGCGTACTCAACAAGTTCATTATAGATAAGAGGTGTTTAATGCACTAGCTACGATATTAGACCAGAAAGTCTAATACCAATGCAAGTTTTGATAAACATTTCTTCAAGAGATTGCTTTTATTTCAAAGAGCTATGTCCGTCAGCCTTCACCGGTTTACTAGAACTTCATGGAGCTCCTTTCCGGCCGCGTTCGCAGTTCCTCAATCCCGGAACAGGGAGTGACAGGTCACAGTTCTTACGCTCTGCAGAGGTGTGTTGCTTTACCCATAAGAGATCTTAACCTTGGTGCCAACTGGCAGCTTTCCGTCCACACTTCCTTAGGTGTGAGGCCCGGTATAAGGTCTAGCCAATCATGTTCCTCCGCTACCTCGAACACCCACCCTTTGTTGCATGCCCCGACCCTGGGTCCTCGCCGGTCCCATTACTCCCACTCAGGGGTGGACCCCGACCACGACGACAGTTTGGGATCGAACCAAACTCCTTCGCCGGAAGCTGCAACCCATCATAGACCGCAATACCGTGGGGACTTTAGGCTTCCCCAGCCCACCGCTTGTACTTCGAGCGACAAGTGTCTACGGACTATGCCGTGGGGACTTTAGGCTTCCCCAGCCCACCGCTTGCCCTGACAGATACAAGTGTCTACGGTAAAGCGCATCCGTTGATGAACGAGAGGTGGAAACACTTTTGACTACTCCGTCCCACTCCGGATCTTATGGTTAACACGGATATTACGGCACAAGAATCATCGCGACATTTGTTGTTTAATCCTAGATGGATATAAGCCCGTGCAATGGAACCTCCACCATATCAACACAATCCATGGTTCCATTGCCCACCACATAGTCATATTCATAGTTATGAAAGTAGTGGTTTTGATTTTTATGCAATAGTGATAACCATAATACTTTGCAAGTAATTTGATAGAAATACTCCAATGACATGAGCAAGTGATGAACTTGCCTGAACACTGCAAAGTTCTGCAGTTGGTAGGTATGGACTGACCCTTGTCCTCTTGTTCTGAAAAGATAGCATCATTGTCCGATAAAGGCAATGGTTAAAGAAGCAATTTATGCATGATTCCATTTTTAGGGTTTGTTCCCCCCTTCCGACGTCGTTATTATTTCATGTAAGAGGTTAATACTAAGAATAGTTTGGGAAGACTTGATTTAAAGTAAAATACAACCTTGAAATGTTGTCAAGGTGTTTTTTAGAGTCCAAATGAATTTATGGACTTATTTTTATTATTGAAAATAACATGTGTGATTTAAATGATTATTAATTCATCAAATTTGAACTTATTCTAGTTTATCTCCAAAAATTCCATTTCATATTTTATTATGATAGAGAATTTTATTCTGAGTGGTTTTCATATTTTTATTTATTTTTTTGGAGTTATATTTTATTTTATAAAATTCTTGGAAATTCTTGTTTAAATGGATATTTTGGAAATGTCCAAAATACCCCTCGGCCCCACTTGTCAGGCGGCCGAGCTGGTTAGGTTGGACCAGCCCAGTGGGCTCGGTCCAACCGACCCAGTCGCCTCGTCGTCCTCTACCCCGAAACCCTAATTCCCCTTTTGGGCTCCCGCGACACCGAAATCGCCTCCGCCGTCGTCGCCCTGCTCCGGCCGCCTCCGGCCATCATCGGCGACGATCAGATGTGGATCTAGACCACCTCTCGACGGCGGACCTGGTGGTCCGCGTCGATTTGACGCTCGCGTCCACCTCGACTCTTCCCCAACGCATCTGTGCCTCGGCCGCACGGATCCGCGAAGATCCATCGTTCGTCGGCGTCCCTGGCGCTGCGGTGCGGCCGTGTGCCACGCCGTGGTTGCTGGTAGCTGCGGCGCTGCTGTGGCTTGGCTTGGCCTGGCACTGCCGTGGCCCCGGCGTGTGCCGCCGTGGCCGCCATGGCCGCGCCCTTCATCACGCACCACCAGTGAGTACTCCTTCGCCTCCTTCTCTCCCTCTCTGCGCTACTCTCTTCTCTCCTACATCCGCTCGGCCACCGGCCTCATCCTCCATGTGGAGATGCTTGCCGTGCCGATGCGCGGCTGCCGCGGCTTGCTAGCTTGTGCTCATGCTTTCGTGTCTGTGTGGCTGTGCTCTGCTGCATCGCTATGCATTTCTTACTTAAATCTCTCCCCGTGCTTCGTTCTTGTTACCGCGCTTGTTAGGCTCTCAAGTGTATTCAATTATCTTGTCCAGGCTAGATGGCTATGTGTAAATTCTTGCAACTTTGCAAGAACCGATTGCCATCGTGTGGTGCTCTCGGGCTTTGCTTTACTGTCACTAACGCATTTGCTTATCAGTGCTGCAATTGTTCATGATCTGTGGCTGCTCCATTTATATGATCGATGGTTAATACTAGGCTTAGCTCTAGTATGTAATTTTCATGCTCTGTCAAACCCTGATGATCAACTGATCATCAGATGCTTGATGCTGGACTACTGTTTCAACCCCACTAGGGCTTTTCCTAGTGGTCAGTGTGACTCTACGGCTTGTCTTTGGTGTATGGTGTTGCTTGCTCAAGCATAATCTGATGCTTGCAGTGATCCTCTGGATCATATGCAAAGCTCTGGTGGGTTGATTACTTGTATATTCATTTATCTGTGTTATTTGACTTGGCTTAAATGAATAATTGTGGTGAACTGCTGAGCAGTAATGATCATATAGATTTAATTTGTTTGGGCTAGAGGGATGCCAACCTTTGTTGGGAACCCTAGTCCATTCTGAACCCTTCTGGGTGATGATGTGTTGGCTGGAAGTGTTGGCTGTGGTTGAGGTGGCCTTGACAGCCACTTGGTGCTATCAGGGTAGCTCCCACTATCTCTGTGGCTAACTGTGGTGTATTATGGCTTACTGGCCTGACCATCTTTGGTTGCCAGCTGCTCTTGGTGTTGACAAATCTAGATAGACACATGATAGTCTATCATGTCTGATGGCTTAGCTAGCTATGGGTTGTCAAGTGAGCTTGGTAGTTAGCCAGGCTTTGAATCCATGTTGGATTTCTCTGGTTATGTCCCAGTGTGGACATAACCAGTGTTCCCTGGATGATTTCTACTGGCTATTTTCTCTGTTTGTTTCAACCAAATGACTGGATAGCCAAATGATGATACAATCTGGGTTTCCTACCCTTCTGTGCTCCTGTGATGCATAGCATGCTTATATATGAGCAAAACTTGGTTTTGCTCAGGTTGATTTGGTTTATACCTCACTCCAGCTCCTAGAATGAGTTGTTGGTGTAGAGGATTGCTTCTGGTGGTTTTGATTTGCCTGCCCTTCTCCTCCTTGCAAGCTTGTGAATCTTGGTTTGGTTCAGTGGTGATCTGAGGCAGGTTGAACAGCTCTGGCTGTTCTTCCTGTTCTTGGTGTTCTTACTCTTTGGAGATGCTGCCGATGGAATGGCTAGGGTTCACTGTTGAAGAGGTTTATATTTGGCTGGCCTCTTCTCCCCCTGGTCGACAGCTTGGTCTGGTTCAGCTTGTGACTCACTGCTGGTGTGTGTGTGTGCTGTGATGCATGCACACCCCATGCCTTGGTGTTGAGCATGCACACATGTACTGTGAGCTGCCTGTGTGTGTGTGTAGCCTGGTGTGGTGTACCAGGACTTGGAGATGGATCAGCTCGGCAGATCCATGTGCATATCCTCTCCAATTTCATTTTCTTTGCGAATTTGCCAAGTGGCTATGCCACTTGGCATAACACTTGATTTTCTTTCTTTGTGTTTGTGTGCAGGGATCATCAATTGAGCAAAATGGACATGGAATTCATCATATACAAGATCAAGTGAAGATGATCTTGTAGAATTTAGAATAGGATATTAACTTGTAATTTTTATTTATTTTCCTTTCTTCTATTCTGCCCATTTATGTAATGTGTTGTATTATTCTTTTAATTTTACTTTTGAATCTTGTAATGACATTGTAATGTGTGTGATGATCAATAAAGCTCAAAGTTTTCTCTAATGAGCTTAACTTTATTATATTAGTTCATCTTATTTATTATTGTTCATTTACTTAATAAATTTACTTAAGGGAATTATTTAAGGTAATTATTTAATGTTTGAATTTGAAATTCAAAGTCAACCTTGGTTTGAATTTAACCATGTCTTATTATTTAAAATTCAATCAAGCAAACTCTCCCCTCTCATCTCAAAACCCTAACTAGTGAAGAGAAATGCAAGTTTGTCGCACTCTCGAAACCCTAACCCTGTAAGGTGTCGAGAGAGAAACTTGTCCCCCTTCGATGCAGTTTTTGTTTAAAAGCGCGAAATTTCCCCAGAATTTACTATGCAATGCACATCCCTTTCTAAAATCTACCCCTTGATCGTCTCTAAACCTGGGACATTACAGCCTTTCCCCCTTAAAGAAAACTTCGTCCCGAAGTTGTGGTTGTAATACCTGAACAGCTCGGGGTATGTTTTCCTCAGGTCTTCTTCTTTTTCCCAGGTGGCTTCCCTCTCGGGATGATGCTTCCATTGTATCTTGCAATACTTGATCGCCTTATTTCTGAGTTGTTTCCAGCTCTCTTCGAGAATCTTAGCTGGCTTCTCAATGTACGTCAAGTCTGGTTGTAACTCGAGCTCCTCATGTGATATTGGTTCATCTGGGGTCTTCAAACATTTCCGAAGTTGTGACACATGGAATACATTATGAACTTGAGCTAACCTTCCCGGTAGATCCAACTCAAAGGCTAAACCTCGATTCTAACTCAGTATCTTGAAAGGTCCTATGTATCTAGGGCTCAACTTTCCTTTTACTCCGAATCTCTGAAGTCCTTTCATCGGGCTTACCTTAAGATAAACCATGTCTCCAACTTGTGGCTCCCATGTCCTTCTCTTCTGATCGGCATAACTCTTTTGCCGACTCTGGGCTATTTTGAGCCTGTCTCTGATAATGTCAATGATTTGTTGTTTTTCTTTGACATAATCAGGATTGAACTCTTTGCTAGCTCCGGCTTCATACCAACATATGGGTGATCTACACTTCCTTCCATACAGAGCTTCAAATGGTGCCATCTTGATGCTACTTTGATAACTATTGTTGTATGAAAACTCTGCTAAAGGTAGATGCTCCTCCCATGATCCTCCGAAGTCTAGGGCACAAGCCCTAAGCATATCTTCTAAGATCTGATTGGTTCTCTCGGTTTGTCCACCGGTTGTGGATGATAAGCGGTACTATAGTCTAATTTGGATCCTAAAGCTTCGTGAAGCTGTTTCCAGAATGCTGATGTGAACACGGATCCTCGATCCGATACGATCTTCTTTGGCACTCCATGCTTACTTACGATCTCTTTGATGTAAAGATCGATAAGTTTCTCTCCTTTATCCTGCTGGTTTACTGCTAAAAAGTGTGCACTCTTCGTCAACCGGTCCACGATTACCCATATCATGTCCTTCTTTTAATTAGTCATGGGTAGTCCGGTGATGAAATCCATTCCTATCTCCTCCCATTTCCACTGGAATAGGTAAAGGTTGTAACTTCCTGCCGGACTCTGATGTTCAGCCTTCACCCGCTGGCAGGTATGGCATTCTGCCACATATTGTGCTATCTCCCTCTTCATGTTATTCCACCAGAATAGTTCCTTTAAGTCCATGTACATCTTTGTACTTCCCGGATGTATTGAATATGGTGTTTGATGAGCTTCCCGGAGTATTACTTCCTTAATTTCAGCAATATCCGGAACGCAAATTCTTTTCTGGAACCACAAAGATCCAGATTCTCCTCGGTGAAATTCTGATGGTCTTCCCTCATCTATTCTCCTCATCTCTTCTACAATGAATGGATCGTCCAACTGACCCATCATTATCTCATTCTTCAGGTTGACATTCAACTCATCGGCTACTTGCAACGCCGATAATCCTTCATGGGCTTCCTTCTCCCAAAGTTGTATTTGGGCTTGGCTTATTTCCTTCCTCAGCTCCGGTGATATTTCTTGTTCCACTCCTCCCGTACTCTTCCTACTCAGGGCATCTGCTACAACATTAGCCTTCCCTGGTGTGTAATTGATTGTCAGATCATAATCCTTAATCAATTCTAGCCATCTTTTCTGCCTCATGTTGAGTTCCTTCTGAGTGAAGAAAGATTTGAGGCTTTTATGGTTCAGATAAAGCTCACACTTAGCTCCATAGAGAAAATGTCTCCATGTTTTAAGTGCGAATACGACCGCTGCTAATTCCAAGTCATGCGTTGGATAGTTCACTTCATGAGGTCTGAGTTGCCTCGATCCATAGGATATCACTTTCCGATCTTGCATGAGTACGCAACCCAATCCATGTTTGGATGCATCACAGTACACGGTGTAATCCTTGCCCACTTCCGGAACTGCTAACACCGGTGCTGTGGTGAGTTTCTCTTTCAGAGTTTGAAAACTTTTCTCACACTCCTCTGACCACACAAATGGTGTGTTCTTTCTTAACAACTTTGTCATTGGTCCTGCTATCTTAGAGAATCCTTCAATGAATCTCCGATAGTATCCTGCCATTCCAAGGAATCCACGGATTTCCTTGACAGTCTTAGGTGCTTCCCATTCTAAAACTGCTGCTACCTTACTTGGGTTAACAGCGATTCCATCTTTGCTAATGACATGACCAAGAAATTCCACTTGATCTAGCCAAAATTCACACTTACTAAGTTTGGCATAAAGTTGGTGTTCCCTTAGTGTCTGCAACACTAACCTCAAATGTTCGGCATGTTCTGCCTTGTTCTTGGAATATATCAAGATATCATCGATGAATACGATGACAAACTTGTCAAGATATGGCATGAAGATCTTATTCATGAGATTCATGAATATTGCTGGGGCATTAGTTAATCCAAAAGGTACTACAAGGTATTCATGGTGTCCATACCTTGAGACAAAGGCAGTTTTCGGAACGTCCTCCTTCTTGATCTTTATCTGGTGATAACCCGATCTTAGATCAATCTTGGAAAAGACTCCCGCTCCTCTAACCTGATCAAATAGATCTTGTATTCTTGGAAGCGGATACTTGTTCTTGATTGTGACGTTGTTCGATTTCGGTAGTCTCCGCACATCCTTCTTCCTCCATCTCTTTTATCCACGAAGATCACAGGGATCCCCATGGTGAAACACTCTCCTGAATGAATCCCTTTTGTTCCAAATCATCCCAGTTGTTCCTTGAGTTCTTTCAACTCCTTAGGCCCCATTTTATATGGTGCTTGGCAATCGGAGCTGTTCCTGGAATTAGGTCGATAGTGAATTCTATCTCCCTATCTCGTGGCATACCGGGTAATTCCGCAGGAAACACATCCTGAAATTCATTTACTACAGGTATATCTTCTAACTTTACCTCCTTCATGCTATTCAGCTGTAGCTCCACTTCAATCTGTGTATGTTTGTCGCCTTGGTAGATCATTCGACTTCCATCGGGGCTTTTCAAAGACACCGTTTTGTTTACACAGTCGATCAATGCTCCATTAGCTTCCAACCAGTTCATACCAAGAATGACATCAATGTCCTTCATCGGTAAAATGAACAGGTCCGCGTCAAACGCGCACTTATTGATCATAATGACTTGTTTTTGTTTGGCATGGGTTACTAATATCGTTCCCCCCGCAGAAAGTATGGTTATGGGTGTATCTAACTTAGTGCAACTAATCCCATGTTTGATGATGAATTGTTGAGAAATGTATGATGTAGTTGCACCAGTATCAAAAAGTACTTTGCCAGGGTGAGTGAGTATCTGGAGCGTACCTATCACCGCCTGGTCAGAATTGACCACCTCCTCCAGACTGGTACAATTCAGCTTGCCGAAGGGCTTCTTATTCTTCCAGTTCCCTCCGGTGTTTCCTCGATTTCCTCCTCCTCCACTATTCTTCTTGGGGCAGTCCTTCAGCATGTGCCCCTCCTGACGACACCCAAAGCATATGATCTTGGGTTTCCTACAATCCTTCATGACATGTCCTTTTAATCCACAGGCATGGCATGTAATCTGATTTGCAGACTGATATCCTTGGTTCCTCCTCTGATTGCTGTTGTTGTTGTTGTTTTTGTTGTTGTTGTTATACCGTGGCTTGAAACTCAAGCTGGTATTGGGCTTGTTACTAACAAACCTCTTAGGCTCATACTTGGCCTTCTTCCTCTTTTCTTCTTGCAGTTGTTTAAAGTCATCTTCAAGAGTGATGGCTGCATCCACCAACTCTTGAAATTCTGTTGCTCTCATCATCCGCAGCTGTAACTTGAACTGGGGACTTAACCCCCTCAGAAATCTCTTCTTCTTCTTGTCCTCGGTATTGACTTCCTCAACAGCATACCGGGACAGCTTTGAAAACTCCATGACATAGGTCAGGATTGCCTTATCCTTCTGCTCGAGACTTTCGAACTCTCGACGCTTCAGTTCCACGATACTTTCAGGGACATTGGATTCCCTGAACTTCCTTGCAAACTCCTCCCAGGTGAATACCTTTCCTGCTGGATACACGGCTACAATGTTGTCCCACCATGATGCGGCAGGTCCACATAGCAGATGGGTAGCATATCGGACCTTCTCTTGATCATTGCATCCAACAGTGTTGAGCTTGCGCTCAGTATCCATCAACCAATCTTCCGCATCCATCGGCTCTGGCGCGTACGCGAAAGATATCGGCTTGGTGTTCTGGAAGTCTGCTAATGTGACTCCCTGGTTCTCAGGTCTCTCCACCCTATTCTGCTGCATCAGATCCTGAAGGAATTTGTTCTGCAGCTCCAATGTTACACGCTGCCTCTCTTCCGCCAGTTGCATGTATTGGATAAAGTTCTGCTGAGTCATGGGTGGTGGTGGTGGTGGAAACTGATCTCTAGCTGCACCCTCAGCCTCTTCCTTTTCCTTTGCTTCGCGCTCCATGCGCTGCGCTTCCGTCTCGTTTCCTAACGTTCCCGACATAATCCCCCTAGTTCTGCAACACAAGATGATACTCATAATTACTCCATGCGCAAGTTTTCTGAGCTCAACTTTGTGCACAGAACTAGTCACGCAATGGAAATCAAGAAGCAAATCCAAATCATACAAAACATATACCCTGTATATACATACATAAGTGGTCTTATTACAATACTCAAGTCGATGTGAGTATGCAAACTCACTTATTAAAGTATATGTACAAATTTATACAAATATTACAAACTATAATACACGTGGTACTTGTGTATTATAGCCACGCCTCCCTTGGTGGACTTCTACTCGGTCTTCACTCCCGGTACATTCCAGGCTTCCATCCGGTCGAACGTGTCGTCCTCCTGATAGACCCTGGAACATAAGGTCTCCCCGTTGGCTTGTAGTCCGAATCCGATGATGACCCTAAGGAGAAATCAGTGTTCACAAACTGATCGTTGAGTGCATCATAGTCCACCCATCGGGTGTACTCTCCTGTAGCCCCACCATAAGGGTTACCAAAACCCATACCCTACTCAACCCGTCGGATATCCTCCATCCACTCCTTCATTACTAGGATAGCTCTGGTTCAGGTTGTTGCATCATCGTTCATCTCTCCATCATAATACTCAGTAGTACTATGGGTTCCAGTATCACTACCCCAACGCCAACCCCTAGAATTCTCGATCGGAGTCTCGGAACGCTGGTTGTTTCCGGATTCCGCTCCGCCTTCGTATCCCCCATAGGAACTATTCAGGTAGTTCCCAGGTGTAGCAGGTGTAGGTTCACGTGCAAGTGGATCAAAGCTGATGTAGTCACCAGCTGAATAAACTGGTGTGTGCACTACATTCTCCATAGGTTCTTTCCCCCTACTCTCCTCCTTGGGTTCGGTAAATTCCTCTAGCATCGTATCAATAGCTCCTATCAGATGATGGTTCAGCTGAAAGAGTAGTGATATGAAGTTACGGCTATTATCCATATATTTTGCCGCTGCTATGGGTTTGCGTTTGGCGTATTTGTAGTGGTTGAGCAAGGGATCTTCCTCCTCCTGATTATGAGGAATATGGGAGAACTCGGAATCCATAAGCTCTTTTGTCTTATGTTCCCGTATGTCGGTTATGGCTCTCATAACAGCTATATGATAGGCTGTGTTGGTTGTCCTAGCTTCTCCAAAGTGGCATGACTACGCTCATTCCCAAAGATTCGGGAAGTCGCAGTCCTACTCTCGCACTTGGCCAACACCGGTCCATCATAGAACATGTACTTCTTTCTTTGGAATCTGGGATCACACCCAAATTCCAGCAACATGGATCGTAGGATATCAGCAAGTCCTCCTTGGTACTGCTCGATGTGGAAGCCATAACTTTCACGTTTCTTCCCGGTCGTGAACTTGCCATGTTGGCTGTAGAAATAGAAAGATTATAAGATTAGTAATAATGCATCATAATAGAGATAATAAAGAATTGTCGCACTAAAAGATATGATTGTTGTATTCTCAATTGAATATACACCATATTTTTAGAGAATTCTTTACTAATCCTATTTGACTCCTAACGTTTAGTCCCATTTACTAGGTTCCAACCTAAGGTCAAAGCTTTTGCTCTGATACCAACTGTGGTGACCCACATACCACCGCATGTTGTAGTATGCCGATCGTTGATATAACATTCGCGAAGTACCATTCCGCAAATATCACATCCCTCAGAGTAGTACAACAGAACATAGCAAGGTCCATAACTCATTCACATATTATTACAATCATCATACACAAGTCGTCTCGGAGCTCCTCTTGGGTCCTAAGAGGATAACTCCTGGGTTCGAGGCGAACCCAACTTAACTTACAATACCATTGTCTCATTAAACTAAACATTTATTTAATCGAGCAGCTTTGTAGTAAGAGTTTGTGCTGCTCGGCTTCTACTACTCCTCCTGATATCCTTAGGCTTGTTCTCCTCCGGCAGCCTCCCCGGTTCCGTAGACTATGATGTAGTCTACACCTTCAACACCTCCCTGAGAGGTCTGGTTCCTCGTAGCCGATGATCTCGGCTCCATCATTGCTGTCGTAGTCCTCCTCCTCCGCACGGTTCGGACAATCTAAGCATGGGGTTTAAGAGTGGTATGAGTACGAGCGTACTCAACAAGTTCATTATAGATAAGAGGTGTTTAATGCACTAGCTACGATATTAGACCGAAAGTCTAATACCAATGCAAGTTTTGATAAACATTTCTTCAAGAGATTGCTTTTATTTCAAAGAGCTATGTCCGTCAGCCTTCACCGGTTTACTAGAACTTCATGGAGCTCCTTTCCGGCCGCGTTCGCAGTTCCTCAATCCCGGAACAGGGAGTGACAGGTCACAGTTCTTACGCTCTGCAGAGGTGTGTTGCTTTACCCATAAGAGATCTTAACCTTGGTGCCAACCGGGCAGCTTTCCCGTCCACACTTCCTTAGGTGTGAGGCCCGGTATAAGGTCTAGCCAATCATGTTCCTCCGCTACCTCGAACACCCACCCTTTGTTGCATGCCCCGACCCTGGGTCCTCGCCGGTCCCATTACTCCCACTCAGGGGTGGACCCCGACCACGACGACAGTTTGGGATCGAACCAAACTCCTTCGCCGGAAGCTGCAACCCATCATAGACCGCAATACCGTGGGGACTTTAGGCTTCCCCAGCCCACCGCTTGTACTTCGAGCGACAAGTGTCTACGGACTATGCCGTGGGGACTTTAGGCTTCCCCAGCCCACCGCTTGCCCTGACAGATACAAGTGTCTACGGTAAAGCGCATCCGTTGATGAACGAGAGGTGGAAACACTTTTGACTACTCCGTCCCACTCCGGATCTTATGGTTAACACGGATATTACGGCACAAGAATCACTGGCGACATTTGTTGTTTAATCCTAGATGGATATAAGCCCGTGCAATGGAACCTCCACCATATCAACACAATCCATGGTTCCATTGCCCACCACATAGTCATATTCATAGTTATGAAAGTAGTGGTTTTGATTTTTATGCAATAGTGATAACCATAATACTTTGCAAGTAATTTGATAGAAATACTCCAATGACATGAGCAAGTGATGAACTTGCCTGAACACTGCAAAGTTCTGCAGTTGGTAGGTATGGACTGACCCTTGTCCTCTTGTTCTGAAAAGATAGCATCATTGTCCGATAAAGGCAATGGTTAAAGAAGCAATTTATGCATGATTCCATTTTTAGGGTTTGTTCCCCCCTTCCGACGTCGTTATTATTTCATGTAAGAGGTTAATACTAAGAATAGTTTGGGAAGACTTGATTTAAAGTAAAATACAACCTTGAAATGTTGTCAAGGTGTTTTTTAGAGTCCAAATGAATTTATGGACTTATTTTTATTATTGAAAATAACATGTGTGATTTAAATGATTATTAATTCATCAAATTTGAACTTATTCTAGTTTATCTCCAAAAATTCCATTTCATATTTTATTATGATAGAGAATTTTATTCTGAGTGGTTTTCATATTTTTATTTATTTTTTGGAGTTATATTTTATTTTATAAAATTCTTGGAAATTCTTGTTTAAATGGATATTTTGGAAATGTCCAAAATACCCCTCGGCCCCACTTGTCAGGCGGCCGAGCTGGTTAGGTTGGACCAGCCCAGTGGGCTCGGTCCAACCGACCCAGTCGCCTCGTCGTCCTCTACCCCGAAACCCTAATTCCCCTTTTGGGCTCCCGCGACACCGAAATCGCCTCCGCCGTCGCCGCTCGTCCGGCCATCATCGGCGACGATCAGATGTGGATCTAGACCACCTCTCGACGGCGGACCTGGTGGTCCGCGTCGATTTGACGCTCGCGTCCACCTCGACTCTTCCCCAACGCATCTGTGCCTCGGCCGCACGGATCCGCGAAGATCCGTCGTTCGTCGGCGTCCCTGGCGCTGCGGTGCGGCCGTGTGCCACGCCGTGGTTGCTGGTAGCTGCGGCGCTGCTGTGGCTTGGCTTGGCCTGGCACTGCCGTGGCCCCGGCGTGTGCCGCCGTGGCCGCCATGGCCGCGCCCTTCATCACGCACCACCAGTGAGTACTCCTTCGCCTCCTTCTCTCCCTCTCTGCGCTACTCTCTTCTCTCCTACATCTGGCTCGGCCACTGGCCTCATCCTCCATGTGGAGATGCTTGCCGTGCCGATGCGCGGCTGCTGCGGCTTGCTAGCTTGTGCTCATGCTGCTGTGCTGTGTGGCTGTGCTATCTTGCTACTCTTGCTATGCATTTCTTACTTAAATCTCTCCCCGTGCTTCGTTCTTGTTCTGCGCTTGTTAGGCTCTCAAGTGTATTCAATTATCTTGTCCAGGCTAGATGGCTATGTGTAAATTCTTGCAACTTTGCAAGAACCGATTACCATCTGTGTGGTGCTCTCGGGGCTTTGCTTTCTGTCACTAACGCATTTGCTTATCAGTGCTGCAATTGTTCATGATCTGTGGCTGCTCCATTTATATGATCGATGGTTAATACTAGGCTTAGCTCTAGTATGTAATTTTCATGCTCTGTCAAACCCTGATGATCAACTGATCATCAGATGCTTGATGCTGGACTACTGTTTCAACCCCACTAGGGCTTTTCCTAGTGGCTGTGTGACCTACTGGCTTGTGCTGGTGTATGGTGTTGCTTGCTCAAGCATAATCTGATGCTTGCAGTGATCCTCTGGATCATATGCAAAGCTCTGGTGGGTTGATTACTTGTATATTCATTTATCTGTGTTATTTGACTTGGCTTAAATGAATAATTGTGGTGAACTGCTGAGCAGTAATGATCATATAGATTTAATTTGTTTGGGCTAGAGGGATGCCAACCTTTGTTGGGAACCCTAGTCCATTCTGAACCCTTCTGGGTGATGATGTGTTGGCTGGAAGTGTTGGCTGTGGTTGAGGTGGCCTTGACAGCCACTTGGTGCTGTCAGGGTAGCTCCCACTATCTCTGTGGCTAACTGTGGTGTATTATGGCTTACTGGCCTGACCATCTTTGGTTGCCAGCTGCTCTTGGTGTTGACAAATCTAGATAGACACATGATAGTCTATCATGTCTGATGGCTTAGCTAGCTATGGGTTGTCAAGTGAGCTTGGTAGTTAGCCAGGCTTTGAATCCATGTTGGATTTCTCTGGTTATGTCCCAGTGTGGACATAACCAGTGTTCCCTGGATGATTTCTACTGGCTGTTTTCTCTGTTTGTTTCAACCAAATGACTGGATAGCCAAATGATGATACAATCTGGGTTTCCTACCCTTCTGTGCTCCTGTGATGCATAGCATGCTTATATATGAGCAAAACTTGGTTTTGCTCAGGTTGATTTGGTTTATACCTCACTCCAGCTCCTAGAATGAGTTGTTGGTGTAGAGGATTGCTTCTGGTGGTTTTGATTTGCCTGCCCTTCTCCTCCTTGCAAGCTTGTGAATCTTGGTTTGGTTCAGTGGTGATCTGAGGCAGGTTGAACAGCTCTGGCTGTTCTTCCTGTTCTTGGTGTTCTTACTCTTTGGAGATGCTGCCGATGGAATGGCTAGGGTTCACTGTTGAAGAGGTTTATATTTGGCTGGCCTCTTCTCCCCCTGGTCGACAGCTTGGTCTGGTTCAGCTTGTGACTCACTGCTGGTGTGTGTGTGTGCTGTGATGCATGCACACCCCATGCCTTGGTGTTGAGCATGCACACATGTACTGTGAGCTGCCTGTGTGTGTGTGTAGCCTGGTGTGGTGTACCAGGACTTGGAGATGGATCAGCTCGGCAGATCCATGTGCATATCCTCTCCAATTTCATTTTCTTTGCGAATTTGCCAAGTGGCTATGCCACTTGGCATAACACTTGATTTTCTTTCTTTGTGTTTGTGTGCAGGGATCATCAATTGAGCAAAATGGACATGGAATTCATCATATACAAGATCAAGTGAAGATGATCTTGTAGAATTTAGAATAGGATATTAACTTGTAATTTTTATTTATTTTCCTTTCTTCTATTCTGCCCATTTATGTAATGTGTTGTATTATTCTTTTAATTTTACTTTTGAATCTTGTAATGACATTGTAATGTGTGTGATGATCAATAAAGCTCAAAGTTTTCTCTAATGAGCTTAACTTTATTATATTAGTTCATCTTATTTATTATTGTTCATTTACTTAATAAATTTACTTAAGGGAATTATTTAAGGTAATTATTTAATGTTTGAATTTGAAATTCAAAGTCAACCTTGGTTTGAATTTAACCATGTCTTATTATTTAAAATTCAATCAAGCAAACTCTCCCCTCTCATCTCAAAACCCTAACTAGTGAAGAGAAATGCAAGTTTGTCGCACTCTCGAAACCCTAACCCTGTAAGGTGTCGAGAGAGAAACTTGTCCCCCTTCGATGCAGTTTTTGTTTAAAAGCGCGAAATTTCCCCAGAATTTACTATGCAATGCACATCCCTTTCTAAAATCTACCCCTTGATCGTCTCTAAACCTGGGACATTACATCATCCGAACCCCCTCCAGTATTAAGTTGCAAACAACAGACAATTGCATTAAGTATGGTGCGTAATGTAATCAATAAATATATCCTTAGACATAGCATTGATGTTTTATCCCTAGTGGCAACAGCACATCCACAACCTTAGAACTTTCTGTCACTGTCCCAGATTTAATGGAGGCATGAACCCACTATCGAGCATAAATACTCCCTCTTGGAGTTACAAGCAAAAACTTGGCCAGAGCCTCTACTAGCAACGGAGAGCATGCAAGATCATAAACAACACATAGATGATAGATTGATAATCAACATAACATAGCATTCACTATTCATCGGATCCCAACAAACGCAACATGTAGCATTACAGATAGATGATCTTGATCATGTTAGGCAGCTCACAAGATCCAACAATGATAGCACAATTAGGAGAAGACGACCATCTAGCTACTGCTATGGACCCATAGTCCAGGGGTGAACTACTCACACATCACTCCGGAGGCTACCATGGCGGTGAAGAGTCCTCCGGGAGATGATTCCCCTCTTAGGCAGGGTGCCGGAGGCGATCTCCTGAATCCCCCGAGATGGGATTGGCGGCGGCGGCGTCTCTGGAAGGTTTTCCGTATCGTGGCTCTCGGTACTAGAACTATTATCGACGAAGGCTTATGTAGGCGGAAGGGTAGGTCAGGGGGCGCCACGAAGGCCTCACACGCCAGGGCCGCGCGGCCAAGGCCTGGGCTGCGCCGCCCTGTTGTGTGGGCACCTCGTCGCCCCACTTCGTGTCTCCTCCGGACTTCTAGAAGCTTCGTGGAAAAATAAGATCCTGGGCGTTGATTTCATCCAATTCCGAGAATATTTCCTTACTAGGATTTCTGAAACCAAAAACAGCAGAAAACAGCAACTGGCTCTTCGGCATCTCGTTAATAGGTTAGTGCCGGAAAATGCATAAATATGACATAAAGTATGTATAAAACATGTAGGTATCATCAATAAAGTAGCATGGAACATAAGAAATTATCGATACGTTGGAGACGTATCAGCATCCCCAAGCTTAGTTCCTACTCGTCCCGAGTAGGTAAACGATAACAAAGATAATTTCTGAAGTGACATGCCGTCATAATCTTGATCAATACTATTGTAAGCACATGTAATGAATGCAGCGATCCAAAGCAAAGGTAAAGACAATGAGTAAACAACTGAATCATATAGCAAAGACTTTTCATGAATAGAACTTTCAAGACAAGCATCAATAAGTCTTGCATAAGAGTTAACTCATAAAGCAATAAATTCATAGTAAAGGTGTTGAAGCAACACAAAGGAAGATTTAAGTTTCAGCGGTTGCTTTCAACTTGTAACATGTATATCTCATGGATAGTTGTCAACATAAAGTAATATGATGAATGCAAATATGCAAGTATGTAAGAATCAATGCACAGTTAACATAAGTGTTTGCTTCTTGAGATGGGAGGAAATAGGCAAACTGACTCAACATAAAAGTAGAAGAATGGCCCTTCGCAGAGGGAAGCATCGATTGCAATATTTGTGCTAGATCTTTTATTTTGAAAACAAGAAACAATTTTGTCAACGGTAGTAATAAAGCATATGTGTTATGTAAATTATATCCTACAAGTTGCAAGCCTCATGCATAGTATACCAATAGTGCCCGCACCTTGTCCTAATTAGCTCGGATTACCTGGATTATCACCGCAATACATATGTTTTAACCAAGTATCACAAAGGGGTACCTCTATGCCGCCTGTACAAAGGTCTAAGGAGAAAGCTCGCATTGGATTTCTCGCTTTTGATTATTCTCAACTTAGACATCCATACCGGGACAACATAGACAACAGATAATGGACTCCTCTTTAATGCTTAAGCATTCAACAACAATTAATATTCTCATAAGAGATTGAGGTTTGTTGTCCAAAACTGAAACTTCCACCATGGATCATGGCTTTAGTTAGCGGCCCAATGTTCTTCTCTAACAATATGCATGCTCAAACCATTCAACTCATGGTAAATCGCCCTTACTTCAGACAAGACGAACATGCATAGCAACTCACATGATATTCAACAAATATAGTTGATGGCGTCCCCAGGAACATGGTTATCGCACAACAAGCAACTTAATAAGAAATAAGATACATAAGTACATATTCAATACCACAATAGTTTTTAGGCTATTTGTCCCATGAGCTATATATTGCAAAGACAAAGAATGGAAATTTAAAGGTAGCACTCAAGCAATTTATTTTGGAATGACGGAGAAATACCATGTAGTAGGTAGGTATGGTGGACACAAATGGCATAGTTATTGGCTCAAGGATTTGGATGCACGAGAAGTAATCCCTCTCAATACAAGGCTTAGGCTAGCAAGGTTATTTGACGCAAACACAAGTATGAACCGGTACAGCAAAACTCACATAAAAACATATTGCAAGCATTATAAGACTCTACACAGTCATCCTTGTTGCTCAAACCCTTACTAGAAAATATCTAGACTTTAGAGAGACCAATCATGCAAACCAAATTTCAACAAGCTCTATGTATTTCTTCACTAATAGGTGCAAGGTATATGATGCAAGAGCTTAAACATGATCTATAACAATTGCCAAGTATCAAATTATTCAAGACATTCTACCAATTACCACATGTAGCATTTCCCGTTTCCAACCATATAACAATTAACGAAGCAGTTCAACCTTCGCCATGAACATTATGAGTAAAGCCAAGGACATATTTGTCCATATGCAACAGCGGATCGTGTCTCTCTCTCTCACACAATGAATGCTAGGATCCATCTTATTCAAACAAAACAAAACAAAAACAAACAGACGCTCCAAGTAAAGCACATAAGATGTGACGGAATAAAAATATAGTTTCACTAGAGGAACCTGATAATGTTGTCGATGAAGAAGGGGATGCCTTGGGCATCCCCAAGCTTAGATGCTTGAGTCTTCTTGAAATATGCAGGGATGAACCACCGGGGCATCCCCAAGCTTAGAGCTTTCACTCTCCTTGATCATATTGTATCATCCTCCTCTCTTGATCCTTGAAAACTTCCTCCACGCCAAACTCAAAACAACTCATTAGAGGGTTACTGCATAATCAAAATTCACATGTTCAGAGGTGACATAATCATTCTTAACGCTTCTGGACATTGCACAAAGCTACTGAAAGTTAATGGAATAAAGAAATCCATCAAGCATAGCAAAACAGGCAATGTGAAATAAAAGGCAGAATCTGTCAAAACAGAATAGTCCGTAAAGACGAATTTTTAAGAGGCACCAGACTTGCTCAAATGAAAATTCTCAAATTTAATGAAAGTTGCGTACATATCTGAGGATCACTCACGTAAATTTGCAGAATTTTCTGAGTTACCTACAGAGAATTCTACCCAGATTCGTGATAGCAAGAAATTTGATTCTGCGCAGTAATCCAAATCTAGTATGAACCTTACTATCAAAGACTTTACTTGGCACAACAATGCAACAAAATTAAGATAAGGAGATTTTGCTACAGTAGTAACAACTTCCAAGACTCAAATATAAAACAAAAGTTCTGTAATAAAATCATGGGTTGTCTCCCATAAGCGCTTTTCTTTAACGCCTTTCAGCTAGGCGTAGAAAGTGTGTATCAAGTATTATCAAGAGATGGTGCATTAGCATTCTTACCAGAGGCTCTACGCTTACCCTTCTTACTCTTTGGTTTAGGGAATATATGATGGCATCCAGGTATGGAGGAACTTAGAGTGCCCTTTTCCACATCTATGGTTACTCCGAAGAGCTTTAGCAGGGATCTTCCAAGTGTGATTTGTCCTGTACCTACACATTCAATAACGAGATAATCAGTGGATACCGTCTTTCCAAGAAGGTTTGTGAATACTCCTTCAGCTATTCCCTTGGGAATTATAACAAAGTTATCAGTGAGAGTTATTCCTTCTCCTCATTCGGTAAGTCCCCAGAGTGTCAAAGATTTATAAATACTTTCAGGCATAAGGCAAAATTCAGTCATAATATCACAACGAGCATCAAAAATTTTACCATCAATAGTAACTTTAATAGTGGGGTCCCACATTGATGGTTCAGAGTTTATAGGAACATAATCAAAATGCTCACGAATCCGACCATACCCTTCTTTCAAGCAAGATACATGTGTCTCAAGAGTATTCAATCTATTATAGACACTAACAAGGGATGGATCATAATTATTAGTGGAGCTAGATGATGCAACCAATTTTTTTTGGCATTAAAAGCTTGATCCCCATCACAGTGAAGGAAATCTCCTCCCACTACAGCATCTAAGGCATATCTATAGCGAAGAATAAGCCCAAAATAAAAATTACTAAGAAGCAAACTTAGTGTCATTTTAGGTTCAGTTTTATTATAAGAATAAAAAATTCTAGACCAAGCTTCTTTAAAACCCTCTTCACCCCTTTGTTTAAAAGTGAAGATCGATTCCTCGGGTGATAGAGTAACAACTACAGGACTAGTCATAGTAACAAAAATAAGGTAAATGCAAGTAACTAATTTTTTTGTGTTTTTAATATAGAGATTGCAAACAAGACAGTAAAATAAAGTAAAGCTAGCAACTAATTTTTTTGTATTTTGATATAATGCAGCAAACAAAGTAGTAAATAAAAGTAAAGCGAGACAAAAACAAAGTAAAGAGATTGGAAGTGGAGACTCCCCTTGCAGCGTGTCTTGATCTCCCCGGCAACGGCGCCAGAAAAATCTTGATGTTGGCGCGTAGTTAACGTGCCCGTTGGGAACCCCAAGAGGAAGGTGTGATGCGTACAGCGGCAAGTTTTCCCTCAGTAAGAAACCAAGGTTTATCGAACCAGTAGGATCCAAGAAGCACGTTGAAGGTTGATGGCGGCGGAGTGTAGTGCGGCGCAACACCAGGGATTCTGGCGCCAACGTGGAACCTGCACAACACAACCAAGATACTTTGTCCCAACGTAACAGTGAGGTTGTCAATCTCACCGGCTTGCTGTAACAAAGGATTAGATGTATAGTGTGGATGATGATGTTTGCAGAGAACAGTAGAACGAGTATTGCAGTAGATTGTATTTGATGTAAAAAAATGGACCGGGGTCCACAGTTCACTAGAGGTGTCTCTCCCATAAGAATAAGCATGTTGGGTGAACAAATTACAGTTGGGCAATTGACAAATAAAGAGGGCATGACCATGCACATATACATGTTATGATGAGTAGTGTGAGATTTAATTGGGCGTTACGACAAAGTACATAGACCGCTATCCAACATGCATCTATGCCTAAAAAGTCCACCTTCAGGTTATCATCCGAACCCCCTCCAGTATTAAGTTGCAAACAACAGACAATTGCATTAAGTATGGTGCGTAATGTAATCAATAAATATATCCTTAGACATAGCATTGATGTTTTATCCCTAGTGGCAACAACACATCCACAACCTTAGAACTTTCTGTCACTGTCCCAGATTTAATGGAGGCATGAACCCACTATCAAGCATAAATACTCCCTCTTGGAGTTACAAACAAAAACTTGGCCAGAGCCTCTACTAGCAACAGAGAGCATGCAAGATCATAAACAACACATAGATGATAGATTGATAATCAACATAACATAGCATTCACTATTCATCGGATCCCAACAAACGCAACATGTAGCATTACAGATAGATGATCTTGATCATGTTAGGCAGCTCACAAGATCCAACAATGATAGCACAATTAGGAGAAGACGACCATCTAGCTACTGCTATGGACCCATAGTCCAGGGGTGAACTACTCACACATCACTCCGGAGGCGACCATGGCGGTGAAGAGTCCTCCGGGAGATGATTCCCCTCTCCGGCAGGGTGCCGGAGGCGATCTCCTGAATCCCCCGAGATGGGATTGGCGGCGGCGGCGTCTCTGGAAGGTTTTCCGTATCGTGGCTCTCGGTACTGGAACTATTATCGACGAAGGCTTATGTAGGCGGAAGGGTAGGTCAGGGGGCGCCACGAGGGCCCCACACGCCAGGGCCGCGCGGCCAAGGCCTGGGCCGCGCCGCCCTGTTGTGTGGGCGCCTCGTCGCCCCACTTCGTATCTCCTCCGGACTTCTGGAAGCTTCGTGGTAAAATAAGATCCTGGGCGTTGATTTCGTCCAATTCCGAGAATATTTCCTTACTAGGATTTGTGAAACCAAAAACAGCAGAAAACAACAACTGGCTCTTCGGCATCTCGTTAATAGGTTAGTGCCGGAAAATGCATAAATATGACATAAAGTATGTATAAAACATGTAGGTATCATCAATAAAGTAGCATGGAACATAAGAAATTATCGATACGTTGGAGACGTATCAATGGCTCCGGGGGCAATTCCCCGTCCCGGCAGGGTGCCGAAACAGAGACTTTTGTCCCTCGAATTAGGGTTTTTGGTGGCGGCGGAGCTACGAAACTCTTCTGGAGAAATCTTCGATCTCTTTAGGGTTTTCAGGGCAGGAGCTTATATAGGCGAAAGGGCGGCGCGAGGGGGTGCCTGAGGGGCCCACCCCATAGGGCGGCGCCGCCCCCCTCCTGGCCGCGCCAGTGGATGGGGAGGAGGCCGCAGGCCTCCTCTGGCCTGGCCCTTCTGGCTCCGTGGGTCTTCTGGCGAAATAGAATTTCTGTAATTTTTCTGGATTTTTCCGAGCACTTTGGTTTTTGGGCCTTTTCTGCAATAAACAGACATAAAAACATAAACTGGCACTGTGGCATCTTGTTAATAGGTTAGTCCAATAAATGCCATAATATGATATAAATTGCATATAAAACATGTAGCTATTGGCATAAAACTAGCATGGAACATAAGAAATTATAGATACGTTGGAGACGTACCACCCATGCAAGCGCTAATGGCTCGCGGTCTTCTTGTCTAAAACCTGTAATGTTAGAACGCATCTGCATAGTCTTTACCGGTGGGAAAAAACTTATTCATGAATATATTAGTATATTCATCCCATGAAGTGATAGTGCCTTTAGGCAAAGCTAGCAACCAGTATTTTGCTTTTCCTCTTAATGAAAAAGGAAACAAGCATAATTTTACCGCATTGGGGTCAACATATTTAATGCGGATCATGTCACATGTTTCGGTAAATGTAGTCAAGTGCATACCCGAGTCCTTGATGTCTACGCCCCCCTCCTTTTCCTGTAGACAGTGTTGGGCCTCCAAGAGCAGAGGTTTGTAGGACAGCAGCAAGTTTCCCTTAAGTGGATCACCCAAGGTTTATCGAACTCAGGGAGGAAGAGGTCAAATATATCCCTCTCATGCAACCCTGCAACCACAAAGCAAGAAGTCTCTTGTGTCCCCAACACACCTAATAGGTGCACTAGTTCGGCGAAGAGATAGTGAAATATGGGTGGTATGAATAAGCAGTAGTAACGGCACCAGAAAAGTGCTTTGCCCAGGACAGTAAACAAGCAGTAGTAACGCAGCAGTAGTAACGCAGTAAAACAGTAAACAAGCAGCGATAGCAGTATTTAGGAACAAGGCCTAGGGATTACACTTTCACTAGTGGACACTCTCAACTTTGATCACATAACAGAATAGATAAATGCATACTCTACACTCTCTTGTTGGATGATGAACACATTGCGTAGGATTACACGAACCCTCAATGCCGGAGTTAACAAGCTCCACAATTCAATGTTCATATTTAAATAACCTTAGAGTGTAAGATAGATCAACACAACTAAACCAAGTACTAACGTAGCATGCACACTGTCACCTTCATGCTAAGAAAGGAGGCATAGATCACATCAATACTATCATAGCAATAGTTAACTTCATAATCTACAAGAGATCACAATCATAGCCTACGCCAAGTACTAACACGGATGCACACACTGTCACCATTACACCGTGCAGGAGGAATAAAACTACTTTAATAACATCACTAGAGTAGCACATAGATAAATTGTGATACAAAACACATTGCAATCATAAAGAGATATAAATAAGCACTTCACTATGCCATTCATAACAGTGAATAAGTATTCTGTGAAATATAGCCTAAGAGACCCACACGGTGCACACACTGTCACCTTTACACACGTGGGACAAGGAGTCTCCGGAGATCACATAAGTAAAATTCACTTGACTAGCATAACGACATCTAGATTACAAGCATCATCATATGAATCTCAATCATGTAAGGCAGCTCATGAGATTATTGTATTGAAGTACATAGGAGAGAGATGAACCACATAGCTACCGGTACAGCCCCGAGCCTCGATGGAGAACTACTCCCTCCTCATGGGAGACAGCAGCGGTGATGGAGATGGCGGTGGTGTCGATGGAGGAGCCTTCCGGGGGCACTTCCCCGTCCCGGCGGCGTGCCGGAACAGAGACTCCTGTCCCCCAGATCTTGGCTTCGCGATGGCGGCGGCTCTGGAAGGTTTCTCGTACCGTGGCTTTTCCGTATCGAGGTTTTAGGTCCAGGGGCTTTATATAGGCGAAGAGGCGGCGTCAGGAGGTCGAAGGGGCACCGACACTATAGGGCGGCGCGGCCAGGGCCTGGGCTGCGCCGGCCTATGGTCTGGGGGCCCAGTGCCCCCTCTCTGGCGGTTCTCGTGTGTTCTGGATGCTTCCGGGCAAAATAGGAACCTGGGCGTTGATTTCGTCCGATTCCGAGAATATTTCTTTACTAGGATTTCTGAAACCAAAAACAGCAGAAAACAACAACTGGCACTTCGGCATCTTGTTAATAGGTTAGTTCCAGAAAATGCACGAATATGACATAAAGTGTGCATAAAACATGTAGATATCATCAATAATGTGGCATGGAACATAAGAAATTATCGATACGTCGGAGACGTATCAGCATCCCCAAGCTTAGTTTCCGCTCGTCCCGAGCAGGTAAACGATAACAAAGATAATTTCTGGAGTGACATGCCATCATAAACTTGATCATATTGTAAACATATGTAATGAATGCAGCGATCAAAACAATGTATATGACATGAGTAAACAAGTGAATCATACAGCAAAGACTTTTCATGAATAGTACTTAAAGACAAACATCAATAAGTCTTGCATAAGAGTTAACTCATAAAGCAATAATTCATAGTAAAGCATTGAAGCAACACAATGGAAGATTAAGTTTCAGCGGTTGCTTTCAACTTGTAACAAGTATATCTCATGGATAGTTGTTAACATAGAGTAATATAACAAATGCAATATGCAAGTATGTAGGAATCAATGCACAGTTCACACAAGTGTTTGCTTCTTGAGATGGAGAGAAATAGGTGAACTGACTCAACATAAAAGTAAAAGAATGGTCCTTCAAAGAGAAAAGCATCGATTGCTATATTTGTGCTAGAGCTTTGATTTTGAAAACAAGAAACAATTTTGTCAACGGTAGTAATAAAGCATATGTATCATGTAAATTATATCCTACAAGTTGCAAGCCTCATGCATAGTATACTAATAGTGCCCGCACCTTGTCCTAATTAGCTTGGACTACCGGATCATCGCAATGCACATGTTTTAACCAAGTGTCACAAAGGGGTACCTCTATGCCGCCTGTACAAAGGTCTAAGGAGAAAGCTCGCATTGGATTTCTCGCTATTGATTATTCTCAACTTAGACATCCATACCGGGACAACATAGACAACAGATAATGGACTCCTCTCTTATGTATAAGCATGTAGCAACAATTAATTTTCTCATATGAGATTGAGGATATATGTCCAAAACTGAAACTTCCACCATGGATCATGGCTTTAGTTAGCGGCCCAATGTTCTTCTCTAACAATATGCACGCTCTAACCATAAGGTGGTAGATCGCCCTTACTTCAGACAAGACGAACATGCATAGCAACTCACATGAAATTCAACAAAGAGTAGTCGATGGCGTCCCCAGGAACATGGTTATCGCACAACAAGCAACTTAATAAGAGATAAAGTGCATAAGTACATATTCAATACCACAATAGTTTTTAAGCTATTTGTCCCATGAGCTATATATTGCAAAGGTAGAGGATAGAAATTTAAAGGTAGCACTCAAGCAATTTACTTTGGAATGGCGGAGAAATACCATATAGTAGGTAGGTATGGTGGACACAAATGGCATAGTGGTTGGCTCAAGTATTTTGGATGCATGAGAAGTAATCCCTCTCGATACAAGGTTTAGGCTAGCAAGGCTATTTGAAACAAACACAAGGATGAAGCGGTGCAGCAAAACTCACATAAAAGACATATTGAAAACATTATAAGACTCTACACCGTCTTCCTTGTTGTTCAAACTCAATACTAGAAATTATCTAGACTTTAGAGAGACCAAATATGCAAACCAAATTTTAGCATGCTCTATGTATTTCCTCATTAATGGGTGCAAAGTATATGATGCAAGAGCTTAAACATGAGCACAACAATTGCCAAGTATCACATAACCAAGACATTTATAGCAATTACTACATGTATCATTTTCCAATTCCAACCATATAACAATTTAACGAAGAAGAAACTTCGCCATGAATACTATGAGTAGAAACTAAGGACATACTTGTCCATATGCAACAGCGGAGCGTGTCTCTCTCCCACACAAAGAATGCTAGGATCCATTTTATTCAAACAAAACAAAAATGAAAACAAAAGCACACAGACGCTCCAAGTAAAGTACATAAGATGTGACCGAATAAAAATATAGTTTCAAGAGAAGGAACCTGATAATTTGTCGATGAAGAAGGGGATGCCTTGGGCATCCCCAAGCTTAGATGCTTGAGTCTTCTTGAAATATGCAGGGGTGAACCACTGGGGCATCCCCAAGCTTAGAGCTTTTACTCTTCTTGATCGTAGTGTATCATCCCACATCTCATTAGAGGGTTAGTGCATAATCAAAAATTCACATGTTCAGAGGTGACACAATCATTCTTAACACTTCTGGACATTGCTCAAAGCTACTGGAAGTTAATGGAACAAAGAAATCCATCCCACATAGCAAAAGAGGCAATGCGAAATAAAAGGCAGAATCTGTCAAAACAGAACAGTCCGTAAAGACGAATTTTATTGAGGCACCAGAGTTGCTCAAATGAAAATGCTCAAATTGAATGAAAGTTGCGTACATATCTGAGGATCACTTACGTAAATTGGCATAATTTTGTGAGTTACCTACAGAGAATTTTGCCCAGATTCGTGACAGCAAAGAAATCTGTTTCTGCGCAGCAATCCAAATCTAGTATGAACCTTACTATCAACGACTTTACTTGGCACAACAAAACACAAAACTAAGATAAGGAGAGGTTGCTACAGTAGTAAACAACTTCCAAGACACAAATATAAAACAAAGTACTGTAGCAAAATAACACATGGGTTATCTCCCAAGAAGTTCTTTCTTTATAGCCATTAAGATGGGCTCAGCAGTTTTAATGATGCACTCGCAAGAAATAGTATTTGAGGCAAAAGAGAGCATCAAGAGGAAAATTGAAAACAAATTTAAGCCTAACATGCTTCCTATGCATAGGAGTCTTGTAAATAAACAAGTTCATGAAGAGCAAAGTAACAAGCATAGGAAGATAAAACAAGGGTAGCTTCAAAAATTTCAGCACATAGAGAGGTATTTTAGTAACATGAAAATTTCTACAACCATATTTTCCTCTCTCATAATAACTTTCAGTAGCATCATGAGCAAACTCAACAATATAACTATCACATAAGGCATTCTTATCATGAGTCTCATGCATAAAATTATTACTACCCACGTAAGCATAATTAATTTTATTAGTTGTAGTGGGAGCAAATTCAACAAAGTAGCTATCATTATTATTATCATCATCAAATATAGGAGGCATATTGTAATCATAATCAAATTCATCCTCCATAACAGGCGGTAACAAAAGACTACTATCATTATAATCATCATAAATAGGAGGCAAAGTATCATCAAAGTAAATTTCCTCCTCAATGCTTGGGGGACTAAAAATATCATGCTCATCAAAGCCAGCTTCCCCAAGCTTAGAATTTTCGATATCATTAGCAACAATGGTGTTCAAAGCGTTCATACTAATATGTTCCATAGGTTTTTTAATTTTCGCATCAAACCATCCATGTCTTAAATCAGGAAATAGAATAAGAAGCTTACTGTTGTCCATTATGCCTAACTAGTGTAAACAAGAAACAAAAAGATGCAATTGCAGGATCTAAAGGAAATAGCTTCGAGTACTTACAACGGCGCCGGAAAATAGCTTAGTAGCCGAGATCCGGAGTGTGAGTACCTTTTACCTTTCCTCCCCGGCAACGGCGCCAGAAAATAGCTTGATGTCTACGCCCCCTCCTTTTCATGTAGACAGTGTTGGGCCTCCAAGAGCAGAGGTTTGTAGGACAGCAGCAAGTTTCCCTTAAGTGGATCACCCAAGGTTTATCGAACTCAGGGAGGAAGAGGTCAAAGATATCCCTCTCATGCAACCCTGCAACCACAAAGCAAGAAGTCGCTTGTGTCCCCAACACACCTAATAGGTGCACTAGTTCGGCGAAGAGATAGTGAAATACGGGTGGTATGAATAAGCAGTAGCAACGGCACCAGAAAAGTGCTTTGCCCAGTACAGTAAACAAGCAGTAGTAACGCAGCAGTAGTAACGCAGTAAAACAGTAAACAAGCAGCGATAGCAGTATTTAGGAACAAGGCCTAGGGATTACACTTTCACTAGTGGACACTCTCAACTTTGATCACATAACAGAATAGATAAATGCATACTCTACACTCTCCTATTGGATGATGAACACATTGCGTAGGATTACACGAACCCTCAATGCCGGAGTTAACAAGCTCCACAATTCAATGTTCATATTTAAATAACCTTAGAGTGTAAGATAGATCAACACAACTAAACCAAGTACTAACGTAGCATGCACACTGTCACCTTCATGCTAAGAAAGGAGGCATAGATCACATCAATACTATCATAGCAATAGTTAACTTCATAATCTACAAGAGATCACAATCATAGCCTACGCCAAGTACTAACACGGATGCACACACTGTCACCATTACACCGTGCAGGAGGAATAAAACTACTTTAATAACATCACTAGAGTAGCACATAGATAAATTGTGATACAAAACACATTGCAATCATAAAGAGATATAAATAAGCACTTCACTATGCCATTCATAACAGTGAATAAGTATTCTGTGAAATATAGCCTAAGAGACCCACACAGTGCACACACTGTCACCTTTACACACGTGGGACAAGGAGTCTCCGGAGATCACATAAGTAAAATTCACTTGACTAGCATAACGACATCTAGATTACAAGCATCATCATATGAATCTCAATCATGTAAGGCAGCTCATGAGATTATTGTATTGAAGTACATAGGAGAGAGATGAACCACATAGCTACCGGTACAGCCCCGAGCCTCGATGGAGAACTACTCCCTCCTCATGGGAGACAGCAGCGGTGATGGAGATGGCGGTGGTGTCGATGGAGGAGCCTTCCGGGGGCACTTCCCCGTCCCGGCGGCGTGCCGGAACAGAGACTCCTGTCCCCCAGATCTTGGCTTCGCGATGGCGGCGGCTCTGTAAGGTTTCTCGTACCGTGGCTTTTCCGTATCGAGGTTTTAGGTCCAGGGGCTTTACATAGGCGAAGAGGCGGCGTCAGGAGGTCGAAGGGGCGCCGACACTATAGGGCGGCGCGGCCAGGGCCTGGGCCACGCCGGCCTATGGTCTGGGGGCCCAGTGCCCCCTCTCTGGCGGTTCTCGTGTGTTCTGGATGCTTCCGGGCAAAATAGGAACCTGGGCGTTGATTTCGTCCGATTCCGAGAATATTTCTTTACTAGGATTTCTGAAACCAAAAACAGCAGAAAACAGCAACTGGCACTTCGGCATCTTGTTAATAGGTTAGTTCCAAAAAATGCACGAATATGACATAAAGTGTGCATAAAACATGTAGATATCATCAATAATGTGGCATGGAACATAAGAAATTATCGATACGTCGGAGACGTATCAGTCCTCAGCGGCTGAGCCTCCAAATTGGTTCTGTTGAACCAAACTCAAAAGGTTAGGATTAATTTCTTAGTTCTCCGATGTAAAAAATGGGCTGAGTTATGGGTGCACGAATAAAATCATCATGGGATTTCTATTTTCGTGCCCCTGGTTCGTTAGTTGTACTCAGTTTTCCCCAGCCTCTTAACTTTTCCTCAGTTTTCCCCTCCCTCTAGTTTGAAACCCCTCGCATAGGCTCAGATGGTAGGGTTGCCGTCTGGTCAGAGGCCTTCCGTTACCGGTGACGGCTAGGGAGCCGCGGTGGTTTTGACTTGACCGTTGCTTTCGAAATGTGTTGACTATTGACTGGAAGAGCTGACCCAAAGCTTTCCCCTCCGCCCGAGACTGGAGGAGCTCACACACAGCCCCTCCGCCGCCACGCCATCCTGCCCACCTACCTTATGGCGTCGTCCGCCGCCGAGCTGGCCCCGCCCCCACCACCACCCCCGGGCTTCGCCTCCACCAGATCTGGATCTACCCCTGTCCTCTTTGTAATTCTGTCTGGTGTGCCGACTATTCCCACCAGCCGTGGAGAAGATTGGGAATCAGAGGGATCTAATGCATGGATTCCATCTGGGTAAGCATCGTCTGCCTATGTGAATTAACAGTAGGCAGTTTTTGAGCGCCAATCGTTGTTGCTCAACTAACTGCGTTGCTTTTCGAATAGGATGGATCCAGCGCTGGCTTTTCGGCTGGTGGTTAGGCTGGATTCTAGGTTTACGCGTGATTCTAAACACTGTAAGACTGGGTTTTACTTCCCTGCGGTGGTTGCAACCACCATCTCGTTAAGGGATTTCAAAGCTAACATCTACGATAAGTACACCTGGAGCTCTTTCGATGTAGTTTATTTCGAATATTTCAATAGCCCGGAGGGAAGATTTGTTCCACTAATTTCCGAAGACGATCTGGGAATTCTTTTTTGCTTTGAATGCTTCTTGCCGGTTCGGTAAAATTCGTATCCATGTGGACAGGGGCCAGGCATCATCTGGTGCTAGGGCATCATCAGTTGGTCGGGCATCATGTCTCTCTACTGCTGCTGCCTCTGCTAATAGTGTGCGCCGTGGCGCTCCTTGTAGGTCCACAGCAGCACCATCTGTCCCCAGTGCTAGTGGTAGCCAGATCGTTCGTACGGTCGATGTGGAGGACGATGCAGACATTGAGGATCAGTCTCCTCAAGATGATGAGGATGAGTTGATGTTTCCTGAATTGGTAGATCGATGCAGTAAGCAGGCAATGGAGGACCAATACATGGAAGATATTGCTTTTGGTGCTAGATTTGATGACACTGATGATGAAGAGAAGAATGAGAATGATGACAACCTCGTTTTAGCCGATTACGAAGGTGAAGACTTGCCAACAATTGAGTGGAACAGGGAGGATCCCCAGCTTGCAGAAGGCACCGTGTTTCAAACGATGATGGACTGCCGTAATGCAATTACTACATATCACATTCTCACTAAGAATAATTATGAGGTTATTAAAAGTGAACCAGGTAGGTTCACAATTAAATGCCCATACCTAAGGTGTAGGTTTAGGCTGCATGCATCCACAATGCGCAGAAGCAGCTTGGTTCAGGTACTACGCCAACCAGTTGTGTATTTAGATCACGGTGTAAAATTTGTTACCTATTACTGACATCCCTTATCATTATGTTTCAGATAAAGAAGAATAAGGAGATCCATAGGTGTCCACCTCTAGTGGGAGAGCCAGAGCTGAAAACAAAGCTAGCGAAGACTAGGTGGTTGGCAGATATAATCCTAGATTGGCTGAGAGAAAATCCTTCACTTGGTCCAACAGCACTCGTAAAAAAGGTGGTTGAGAAGTATAAAATGGAAGTACCTTACATGAGGATGTTCTATGCAAAGGAAATGGCTCTTGACAAGATCAATGGTCCATGGAATGAAAGCTTTCAGTTGCTTTACACTTTCAAAGCTGAAGTGGAGATGGCTAGTCCAGGCAGTGTTGTAGCGATAGACAAGCATACAGTTCCCTACAAATTGAAAAGAGGGAAGGTAATGCACAAGGAATGTTTTAGAAGGGCTTTTGTTTGTTTCAAAGCTTGCTGGAAAGGCTTTTTGGACGGTTGCATGCCTTATTTGGCCGTGGATGCATCAGCTCTTCATGGCAGGTTTAAAGGACAACTAGTTGCTGCTACTGCAGTTGATGTACATAATTGGATGTTCCCTGTTGCTTATGGGGTTTTGGAGGTTGAGTCACAGGAAAGTTGGACTTGGTTTCTGCGGAATTTGCGCGACCTTATAGGTCATCCACCAGGACTTGTTATCCACACAGACGCTTGCAAAGGTTTGGAGACTGCGGTAGAAGCAGTATTCCCTGGAGTGGGGCATAGGGAATGTATGCGATACTTGGTACAAAAATTTACAAAGAAATTCAAGGGTAAATTTTTTACTGACAACCTATGGCCAGCTTGATACACATGCAGCTCTAGGAAGCATCTGTTTCATTTGGATGTGTTGTATAAACAAAAACCTGGGGTGAAGGAGTACTTGGATGAACATCATGGTAGGGTGTGGTCAAGAAGCCAATTCAATGAAATTTGCAAGGTAGACTATGTAACAAGTAACCTTGCGGAGAGTTTCAATTCAAAGGTCAAGTCATTGAAAGGGCTTATGCTGTGGCAAATATTTGATAAGATTAGGCAGATGATCATGATAAAGATCGATCTGCATCAAAGAATTGCATCCACAAATTATGTTGGCCATCTCATGCTCCCATCTTTGATTAAGTCTTTGCATGACAGGGCAAAACAATTGAGGATGCAATGCGTCAGAAAAGGAATGGAGGCTGAGGTAACCTAACACTGACAAACAAAACAGGCAGTGGAGGTATCCAGTGAGTTTGGTTGATAGGACATGCCATTGTAGGGGATGGCAGATCCGTGGGATACCCTGCATACACACATTGTTTTTCATGAGTGTTATAGGGGGTGAAGATGGTGAAGTTGATCAGTATGTGTCCGAGTATTTCTCTGTTGCCAAATTTAGGGCTGCATATGCTATGAATGTTCCTACCTTTTTGGGAAAAGAACAATGGATGAAAGTCGATCCAGGCTTCAAACTGTACTCTCCAGTATTGACTAGACCGGCAGGTAGGCCGAGGAAGAATAGGATCAGAGCTAGTGCAGAGGGTGGTGCACCGATTCGAAAACGTAAGTGCAAACGTTGTGGAATCCCTCGACACATTGCTAGGCTTTGTAAAAATGCAGTTGACCCAGCTTTTGGAATGGAAGATCAGGCAGGAGCAGCAAATGCAGAGGAGAATGAAGCAGCAATTCAACTTGAGATTGAAGCAGCAGTTCAACATGAGGAGATTGAAGCAGCAAATGCAGAGGAGATTGAAGCAGCAATTGAACATGAGGAGATTGAACCGATGGATCGAGAGCAGAGGGAACAGATGGATGTAGAATGGCTTCAACCGATGAGTCCAGAGGAGAGGGGAATAACGTATAATCGAGAGTGCCTCGAAAGTAGTAAGGCCACGATAGATGCTAACTTCGCAGAGTACATGGCAGAAGAAAAAGCACAAGCTTCGCAGAAGAAGAAGAACAAGAAAGAGGGCAAAAGGAAGGTAGACACCGGTAATATCCCTGGTAGGGTTACCCGGAGTAAGGTGGTGGCCCCGGCGAGTCACACCAGGAGCAAGAGAAATATTTTATTCCGAACAACTAATTTGAATTTGTATGAACAATTTGTATTGGGGTTCCCTTTGTATTGGGGATCCCTTTGTGTTGAACAATTTGTATTGGGGTTCCCTTTGTATTGGGGATGCCTTTGTGTTGAACAATTTGAATTTCTATGAACAATTTGAATTTGTATGAACAATTTGTATTGGGGTTCCCTTTGTATTGGGGATCCCTTTGTGTTGAACAATTTGTATTGGGGTTCCCTATGTATTGGGGATGCCTTTGTGTTGAACAATTTGAATTTCTATGAACAATTTGAATTTGTATGAACAATTTGTATTGGGGATGCCTTTGTGTTCAACAATTTGAATTTGTATGAACAATTTGTATGCCACATTTAAGCCACATTTATCATTTTCTCTAGGGTTTAGGGTTTTAGGGTTTTAGGGTTCAATTCAAAATAATTCTTAACATGGTGGAACCTTCCCATGGAGCCTTGTTATGTTACCTACAACCTAGAGAAATAATAATGGAAAATGAAATATAGAGATATGAAGTTTTTATGCCAAAAGCTTCAAAACCACTTCCTAGTCCATGAGCTACTAGATATGAAGATGCAGGGCTTTCTGCTCAATACACCTCCCAAATACCCACTATGCTTACAAACTTTGTCCAAATGAGTCCAAATTCGTCACACTTGTGTATCTTTGAATTGCAAACAATATCTAGTCGGCCAAAATGTAATATATTGTTCAAATAACACAATTTTACAATTTTTATGCCAAAAGCTTCAATTTCCCTTAGTCCCTTTATTATTTGGGTGCCCCTGTTTTACTTAGTGTTACTCAGTTTTCCCCCTCCGGGCCCACTTGTTTTACTCAACGTACTCGCTCAGTTTTGCCCTTCCGATAAACATTTCCTCACTTTTCCCCCTCTTAGTTGTACTCAGTTTTCCTAACTTGTACTCACTGGCTGATCTCTGATTGGTCGAGATGTATGTCACACGGATCTTGGTTGGTTGAAAGGACAACGAACGCTTGCACCGTTCGATCATTTATGATCGAACGGCCTGTATATCTCTCTCTACCACGATGGACGCATACGGAGACAAGAGCAGAGCACATACCTACCAACCCTGGCAGTCGCATATTCCAGTCGCATCTTCCTCTCTCGTATTTCCTCTCTTACTCCGGCGGTCGCGGCGGCGCGGATCTAACCGTGCGTGCGGCGGCGTGCGACGGCGCGGATCTAACCTTGCGTGCGGCGGCGCGGATCTAACCGTGCGTGCAGTGGCGTGAGGCGGCGCGGATCTATCCGTGCGTGCGGCGGCGCAGATCTAACCGTGCGTGCGCCGTGGATCTAAGAGTGCCGGTGAGGATCTAACCGTCAGAAATAGTTGAAATGTCTCTCTCTGTCTCACTTTCGTTTCTCTTCTCAGATCTGTTGAATGATGAAGAACACCAAGACGGCGGCCGTGCCGACAGTGGTCATCGATGCCACAAACATTGAAGCCATCGCCTACAACATCGCTTCGACGACGCAGACCCAGCCTTCAATGTCGGAGCCTGTTGATGTCTCACTTCCGGTGCCGAGAGTGCGAATCGATGCGAAGACGATTAAAGCCATCGTCTACAACCGCGCTGCAAAGCCTCCGATCCAGCCCTCTGCAGATCCGTCGCTGATGAAGTACACCAAGACAGCGGCGATTCCGACACTGGTCATCGATGCCACAAACATTGAAGCCATCGCCGATAACATCGCTTCAACGGCGGATGGCGCAGATGACCACCCCTCAGCCGCCCGTCGTCCCGGCCTTTCTTGCCCATCGCTGCGCGGCCATGTTCGACGCCGCAAATTGGGATAAATTATGATAAATTTGTATTTTCAATTTCCAATTGGGATAAAATTGTTCGAACTACTACCTCCGTCTCAAAAAAAAGCTTCTCCACGTTCTTGATGTGTCCATGTACATCCGTATGTATGATTTGAATTCTATCCCAACTTGATTGGGAAGATATTGATATGTATTTGATCCGGAGGCTGGTACATGCTTTCACTTTTGGGATCCCTTCACTTTTATAAAATGTTCATGCATGCTAAAATTATCGTGCGCATTACTTAGCACAAGTAGGAAATTGTAAGCCAAAATACAGTGCTTAGAGCCACAACAAAATACAGTGGTTAGAGCCATCTACTGAATAACAATTCTATACTAAATTGTCTACCAGAACCACATAACTGCTAGGACAGGGATGACACCTAATAAAACTGCACAGATGAATCTACTTTTCTCCTCTCCCATCACTTTAAGTTCATGTTTTAGATTTTCTACCACTTGATCAAATACTGCAAGATCTGTCTCAACTCTCAACTTCTCCTTGCGAATAAGCTCTGAATTCTTCTTTTCTTCCTCCATAATACGCTTCAGCTCGAATATCATCAGGTTTTTACGGGCCAATTCATCACCTAAATTGGCCACCTTCTCCTCCAAATCCATCCTCTGGCTACACCAATGGGTTGATTCATCTTGGTATGCAATGTACCATGGATCATTGGCTTGCCTGGCTAACTGTAACAATAATGGAAAAAAGAACAACTGAAATCACTCCAACAGACCATGGCGGAACTTTCAACGGTAGTACAGAGAGCTGAAGCTAGATACCTGCACTTCCGACGAGGTAGGAGAAGTAGAACGTGGCCACGACATGATCGAATCCCCACCCTCGCCGGTGTACCCGCTACGACCAGACATTGAGGACTATTTTGTACCTGCAAACTCCAATAAATTACGGGAACCAAATCGATTAGGGGGCGGGGGAGGCAGAAGCGGAGGTCTTACCAAGCTATACTACCAATTGGTGCACGGAACAAATCCCGGTCGTCGTGGGCGGTGGATCTGCTTGCGGCGGACTTTCCTGCGGTGGGTACAATGTGTGCGGACGAAACAAGTGCTGGAGCCGTGGTTGACGTGCAGCGCCGCAGTCCGTCTGACGCCGCCGGGGGACAGAGCCAGCGGCGCGACGAGGCGCCGGCGATGGCTGCTTCGTCCGACGGTGGGGAACGAGCTGCCAGCGGTTCTCCGGTCTAGCTTAAGAATAATTAATTAGCGAACTTGTTGCTTCTCTCTATGATATTCTCTAAAGACATATATCAGAGCGGCAGTATGTGTCTTTTCCTGAAAAATAGACGACCCCACTGGTCATTGACTGCGGAGGCCCCACAGAGCGGCAATATATGATTTTCTCTAAATAAATAGACGGCCCCACTGGTCATTGGCTGTGGCAGCCCCACAGAGCGGCAATATGTCTTTTCCTGAAAAATATACCCCACTGGTCATTGGCTGCGGCGGCCCCACAGAGCGGCAATATATGATTTTCTCTAAATAAATAGACGACCCCACTGGTCATTGGCTGCGGCAGCCCCACAGAGCAGCAATATATGTCTTTTCCTGAAAAATATACGACCCCACTGGTCATTGGCTGCGGAGGCTCCACAGAGCGGCAATATATGATTTTCTCTAAATAAATAGACGACCCCACTGGTCATTGGCTGCGGCAGCCCCACAGAGCGGCAATATATGTCTTTTCATGAAAAATATACGACCCCACTTGTCATTGACTGCGGCAGCCCTATAGAGCGGCCCCATTTGTCATTGGTAGCAACGCGTAAAAAATCATGACATAAAACGGCCCACACGTCAGCGATAGATGGATGGCTGCTCTGACGTGTCTCCTGACCCTACCCGTCAGCACGAGACGGTCAGGGAGGAGCTGCCCCTGTGCGGCCCCACCCGGTCAGACTAACGGTCAAGGCCTCTGACCTGACGGCTACCGGCCGTTCCAGCACTTGTGCGTGTTTCAAACTAGAGGAGGGGAAAACTGAGGAAAAACTAAGGGACTGGGGAAAACTGAGTACAACTAACGAACCAGGGGCACGAAAATAGAAATCCCAATCATCATTGGGGATAGCATATTTCCCAAGCTTCTTTCTGCCATAGTGATTATTTCACATCTTTGCCTTAGCTAAGTGAAGAAATTGACTAAATTTACCTCTCAACTTGCCACTAATGACTAATTATTGCATAATATGTGCAATCTCTTCTATTTTTGAATGGTGTGCAGAAATCACGTCACAATGACAAATGGACCTGCAATTATTGAAGAAAATCGCGATAGGAGTACAATAAAGTTGACTACACTCGAAAAGGCAGTTCCATGGACTTTAACGGGCATCGGTATGGGCAATCCCCGCCCATACCGTCTGCCGTACCATGTGCCGCTGCGTTCCCGAGGTCAATCCCTATAAGTTTTGTGAAGGACCCGATGCCAAAAGGGGGCCCTTTCGTCGTCAAATAGATCTGCCATCCATCAGATCCATCTACACCACACCGAAGGAGATCCACCACAATAGTTCATCCATTCCATCTCCCATCTCCTCCATATACATAGTCATCACCATTGTAATAGAGATCTCCTTGAGAATTGGAAACCATTATAAGAATATTTTGATTTCCATCCAAGTATTTGACACAATGATTTCTATCTTTGATCTTGATATTATGTGTGAGTAGTCCTCACGGGCTGCGGGTTGGGGAGAATCCTTGCAACGTTTACATGCATCTAATCTCATATATATGTGTAAGTATTGAATATGAGTTTTGCAATCTTATATCCTTGTCTCTTTTCCTCGGTTCGATGATCTGCAGGTACCCATGTCTATCAGATCGATCAAGGGAAGAGGTGGGATGAGTGGAGAATGGCGTGTTACCGCGAAACCTCGGTGGCAGAAACGGGAAGATAATGGTACATGTTTAGTAATTCATTCAGGATCAACGACACAATCATCTAGCTTAATGCTTTGGTCTGTATTCAATTGCTTAATAACTGTTGTTACTTGTGGCTGTGAGAACATTGGTTGGACCAAGAGGCTCCTATCACCTCTGGATTTAGGGGAAATAGTATTTACGGATGTGCTGCTCACAAATCTCTTATCTCTATTTTATTTACTACACATTTTCACTTCATTTATATATGTATGCATAGATGCAGGAGAATCCTTAACCCTGGACTATTTCCGTTAATTGAACACAACCTAATTAAGAGTAAACTAGATAGGTCCGGTAAACAAAAAATAAAATCAACTAGCAAGTCTTGTAGATGTTTCCTTTACACCACTTTAGCAATTCTTCTTAGGGTTCGATTAATCATAGGTATTCTAGGGAAAAATCTTACCATACTACAATCCATAATCTGGATCGTAGGTGTCAACCCTTTTTATGGCATCGTTGCCGGGGAAAAAATTCGCTATTTCGGCAAGGTTACTAGAGACATTGTTAGTTAGTTTTATTTTTGTTTTAAAGTTTTTATTTACTGTGACTAGTTTACCTTTTTTCATCTATTTGAAAACCCAAAAAATAGTCACTTGTTTCTTTTATCATCATAAGTAAAAATACCAAAAAGATAATTATCATGGCACAAAAGAAGTTTGGGGAATATGCTATCCCCAATGTTGATTTTATTCGTGCACCTATAACTCAGCCCGTTGTTGAAGCGGAGAACTATGAAATTAAGCCTAACCTTTTGAGTTTGGTTCAGCAGAACCAATTTGGAGGCTCAGCTGCTGAGGGTTCAGGTATGCACTTGAATACATTTAGTGAGATATGTGACATGATGCGCATTAAAGATGTTAACCCCGATGCGGTAAAATTATGCTTGTTTCCTTTTTCACTAAGAGGAAAAGCAAAAGACTGGTTGCTAGCTTTGCCCAACGGCACTATTACTTCGTGAAATGAATGCCCTAATATATTTATGACTAAGTTTTTCCCACCAGCAAAGACTGTAGAGCTATGCTCTAACATTACAGGTTTTAGACAAGAAGACCGTGAGCCACTAGCACTTGCATGGGAAAGGATGAAAGAATCCATCATGAACTGTCCAAGTCATGGAATGGAGGATTGGTTAGTACTTCATTTATTTTATAATTCCCTTAACCGAATGTCAAAGTCTATGCTTGATACTGCAGCCGGGGGAACATTCATGAGCAAGCAAGTTGAAGTTTCTAGAAGACTTCTAGATGATATGCAAAGCAACCATGCCCAATGGCATGTAGAAAGATCCTTCTCAAGAAAGGTAAATTCAATCACCGAAGGTAATAATGAAGAGCTTACTTCAAAGGTAGATGAGCTTATAAATATTTTGAAGGGTAAGTAAAATACCCAAGTGAATGCCATCGCCAATTCTAATGTTGAGGAAACAGTCTTCATAGCAAGAAATCCTTATAAACCTGCATGCATGGAAGAGTCAACACTTTGGCTCTAACTTTCAAAAGCAATACACTAATCTTACAAGAGTTCAAAACAATAACTACACTAATGGTAGTGGAGCTACCAATGGTAATGTTTTGATTGAAAATACTTTCAGCAGTTTTATGCATGCTCAAACTGAACAAAATAATACCCTTACAAAAATTACTGAAAATCATAGCACCATGTCACAGAATTTATTTAACCAAACTATTTCTCTCAAGGATGATTTTCAAGTTCTACAGGAAAGGGCAAAGACCATTGAGGAACAAATGGCCAAGATAGCTGAAAGAAAAACTATAATACTTGCAAGATTTGCAGGGAAGTCTGAATTAAACCCCGTTGGTCTCAAGATGATGAGGATCAAGGAAGAAGACGGAGCGCAGGAAGAACTGGACTATAGCAATGCTCCATCACCGGACTACTCCGTGGAAGACCTCGTGAAGATGATCACCATCAAGAATCCCAGAATTGATCAAGGTTACGGTAATATGTACCGACAATTTATTGATGAAGTAGCATGCAAAGTTCATGAGTTAGAACAACAGTATAAGGAGCTACCTCAAAAACTTCCAGCTAAGCTTGACGATATATTTGAGCCTACTATTAAGATTCGTATTGGAGTGAATGAGGGGGCTACACTTTGTGATCTTGGTGCAAGCGTCTCAACTATTCCAAAGAGCTTATTTGATAAGTTAAAATTGGGGCCATTCAAAACAATTGAGCTAAGACTTCACTTAGCTGATTCAACTTATAAATAAGATGTAGGCATTAAAGATAAGATTGTAGTAGAGACTAAAGGATCTCCCGTTCTTATTGATCTTGTTATTGTGTACATGACTGAAGACCCTACAACTCATATAATCTTAGGAAGGCCATTTCTTAGAAATATTAAAGCTCTAATCAATTTGCATGAAGGGAATGAGAGAATTGGACTACCATAAAAAGAGCCATTCGTAGTACACTTTCCTAGAAAGAAGAAGGCCAAGTATGATGACAATGGGATCATCACCTTAAAAGCTAATTACTTTGTAGTGGGTCTTCCACTTCCAAAATCAAAATTACCACCATTTGGGTCAAGCTAATTGACCTTAACTAGAAGCGCTTCATGAGAGGCAACCCATGTTTAATAAATTTCTTTTACTAGTTCTTGTTTTAGTTTTTATATTTGTTTGTTTGTTATTGCTTTCTAATAAAGAGTGTTAATGAGATCCTTTGGAAAAGAGGAGAAGAAACAAGCATTTATGCCTCTCAATTTTATGTACTAACACTTTTATGAACTATTGTTTTTTCTTAGTAATTTTCGAAGGTATTTTGATGTGTAAAGGCATGTGAAGGAACGTAAAGAAATTAAAAGTTTCGTAGGTTCCAGTAGTTATGGCGACCATCGGTACAATGGCTCCAGACGGTACCACGCACCCATACTACTTCAGCAGCCTGAGAAGAGAAAATTTGAATTTTTCGTCGAAACCATATGCAACTTTAGCAACCATCGGTACAGGGATATCCGCCCATACCGGCCGCCCGTACCACTCCGACGATGAACCGTCAAATTTTCGATAAGGATCCAGTAACTTCAGCGACCACCCGTACGGGGGTACGACCGTACCGCCTGACCGTACCGTGTGTACCGACTCAACCTCAGGCGGCGACACCCAGTACGGGCGGTTTGTGCCCGTACCATCTTCCCGGACCGAGCGTCGGACTGCTTGTTAAGCAAGGGTAGAGCTAAACCTAAACCCACATTTTCATATTCTCTCTCTCTCTTTCTCCTCCAAACTCCAAACCAACTCCATTGGATCTTCAATTTTTTCGTTTTTTATTCGTTTCCTCGCACTCCATCGAATATGGTACGTTTCTCCACCAATCCACTAACTTATTTTCATCAAATCCATGCTCTAGCTTTTCCCATTATCAATCTAGGCTTAGGTCTTATTATGAACTTCATTACCCTAATGAGCATGTTAGACTTTGAAATTAGAGGAGATGATTTTATAAGATTTGTAGAGGATGATCATATGTCTATTTCTATCGGATCAGAATTTTTATTTTTGTTGAAATTTTAATATGTATTTAAAGATATTAGATGCAGATTACTTTTTAGATGAACACGAGGACCCGCACACGCGCCATGGCTGCACGAGCCGCGCCACCGGTTGAAAACACCCCTGTTGTGTTTGACATAGAGTTTGAGGATCAACACCAACTCAACTGTTTCAACCGCCTCAAGAATCGCGAGATCAAGTCGACAAAATGGGCATGCCCCCATATTCAGAACCAACTAGGCTTACACCGTGATTTCAATAATCTTTGCAACAATGTTGGTTTGCTTCAGTTTGTTTTTTGGGAGGCCACCACCTATCGCCGTTTGACACTTGAGTTCCTTAGAACCTTGAAGCATATTGTGGGAAAGTATCACAACTCGGAGGAAAATCAACCAGGAGTCATCCGAATATCTTTCCGTTTGATGAACCGTGAGTATGAACTAACTCTAGATGAGTAGTGCAACTACTATTGCTGTGATAACAGCTCTTCCACCAACCATTTCGCTTGCTTTACTTTAAATATATCTTCTCTTAATTATTTTACTAGGATGATAATATTGAGTGCCCTGCTATTCGCTATTTGTACTATGTTATTTCTAACACCTTGTAGGCACGTAGTGATTTCACAAGAATCAATGAAGAGGATACGATAATCCTCGCAAAGGCTGTGTTCCCAAATAGCAACATCCGTCAAAATTTGGGCGCCCTTCTCATCATCTACCTGAACCGCCAAGCACTTGAAGCTCGGGGCCCCATATGTGGAGGGGGAGTCATCACCATCTTGGCAAAAAGACTTAACATCGATGTGAGTAATTTACGAGCATTAGAAGGCTCTCTCCGTCTTGGTTTTACTACTCTAAATGCATGTGGTATGGTTAGAAAATTAAATGGTAGATATTACTTCAACATACCAGGAGCTGATCATTTGATCGCAGTCATTTGCCTAATTTTCTATTCTCTATCGAGGATGGTCATTTGCATTATGATATGCAGGTTGAGGCAAGTCTACCACAACAGAAAAATAAACCCCAAGGAGTAGAGGAAGTTGAACAAGAACATGCATGACCTGAATAGGAGCAGAAGCCACTCCATGACTCCACTCCAAGAGCTTTTGAACACTCGTGTTGGTTTGTTCCAACACTTTGCTTTTTATTTATGTAACGCCCCACTTTTGCAAACTTGTTTAATTGTCCTTATTGCAAAAAATAGGGGGAACAAAAACTTTTTCTAAAGACTAATTAGATGAATTGCCTTGATCTGTTTGTTATGATGAATTGCCTTGATCTGTTGGTAGATGAATTATCTTGATTTGCTTGTGAGTTTTGTCTTGAGCTACCTCATAGAACAACACCCCTGGTGGTTAAACAAGCAACTCACCAAATAAAACACATGTGTGGCTTAGGAAAAATTGTTTTCCTTTTTACTACATCAAACCTCTCTCCTGATGACAACATGAGTGTGCCATCTTGATTTTCCTCTTTGTGGTACAAGATAGCTCAATCATCCTTAATTCAAAACTTGGGATCGTCTACCCCTCATCACATCCTTCTCTTATACCCACTCATCATGGTTGATTCTGAAGCCGAGTCAACAATCTGTTTTGGTAGGCTTATTAGTTCCAGACTTTGGCAGTTGATATCTAAGCAACCACCACTGTTATTGGTGATCTCAGTGCATGGATCCCATCTATGCAACACCCTCTTCAACCTCCACGTCTTGCATGTCTCTGTCAATCCTTGCAGCTCATATATTCAACTTGATATTGTATCCTATTCAATGATTCAACACTAGATCACTTCCTTCAATTTTACCTCTTGTTTTTATTCAAGTTTAATCTTCACAAAACCAAGAGTGAGAATGATGGGTACATTTTGTAGCCATCATCTACCCTTGTGAACACTTCTCCCTAAATTAGTCTTCTCTCTCAAAAATCCTAATGATTTTCCTTCTCTAGATTTGATCACAAAACTACTTCTAGTTTTACTAAATCTTTTCAAGATATTTCTTCAAGGAAAACAAGGAACTGAAATGGGTTTTGTTTTTCTTCCCATTTCTACCAAGTACTGATTTATAAAAACATTACTCTCTATTTGGCTTTCTTTTTAACAAAAAGCTTGTTTATGGTACCTACACCATTTCTTGTTTTCCCTCTTGCTTATTTTTACATTTGAGAAAAACTCTACTTTACTTGAGAAAGTAAGTAGAATATTTTGAACTCCTATGTTCCAACTAGTTTTCTCTCAACATCTTCAAAATTCCATTTCACTTGAGTTCATTCCCAATTGTCTCTAGACAATTGAGGTATGTCCCATAACTTTCAATTAAACTCTTTTTCAAATGGAAACTCTTGCACATCTTATGCACATCTCTGATCCACCCCATTGTATCCCCTCCATCCTCCAATTTTTGATCAAATGGATGATCATTTGATACTTTCAAATCACTCCCAATTGACCTCTTATTTGAAGAGCAACTTATATTTCATCATACCTATCTCACTCCTCTATTCTTTTCCATCATCATCTTGACTTCATGAATTGATGATTTCTGTCAATATATCCATCCTTGTGAGTATTTGGATACTTCACTCACCATCTCTCTTAATCTTGTTCTACCCTTGCTTAAACCACTATCACCACCCCATCTACCTTGGCATGCTCATGCATTGTTGCATGTGGTCAATCTCAATCCTTCCAAAATTGAATTCAAATAAAAACTTCTAGTCATCAAATATACCTTTGGGTCTATTTTTCATCTTATGTTTGTCCCAACCATAGTGGTAACAATTATCCTTGGAGTACATATCACCTCACACTTATTTTTATCTATATGTATCTACTCCTATACTTATCATCATCCAAATCACTCATGAATATTATCTCCTCAACATCATGTCTTGGCCTATATACATTGATGTTGTGCCTCTCTCTCACATTGCTTACTTGTGCTTGGCAAGAATGGAGCCGGCCATGACAATTTCGGCCAGCCATGTTTCTCCTCACTTTCTTCCTCCACAAGCCTTGCCTCCCAACTAACCCAATCATTAAATGGGCAGCCACCTCCCTTGGCCAATGAAAAAAAAGAGGCAGCCACCCCTCTCTCTCTATAACCCCCCCCCCCTTTGGCCGGCCACCTCCCCCTTTGCTCTAATTTTTGCTCTCTCCACTCACACCCACTCCCTCCCCTCCTTCTCCCACGAGCTGCTGCTCCTCCTAGCTACCATGGCCGGCCATGGCCATGGAAACCATCCAAGAAGCAGCTCCCCTTCTCCCTCAAGCTTCCCCTCACCATGAGAGCATCTCTCTCCCTCTCTTCTCCCCTAACCCTAGCTGAATCCCTCTCTATTTCTCCTTTCTCCTCTCACAAGATTGGATCTTGATGCAGGTGCATGTTGGTCCAAGCATGGAGAAGGTTGAGCAATCCTCAGATCTGAAGCTCTTGAACTAAGATCGTCCAAAACCTTGAAGTAATTTCTGCTATCTTGCTGTTCCAGATTCTGGGACGAACTTGTAAATTCCGCAAAATCTCGTGTGCGGATCCAAATCGAGCGATTGAAAGTTCCACAGATAGGTATTGAAAAGATATACAACTTGGCGTTGGTCTCATCCTCAAATTCGTTACGGATTTTCATCGGTAAATAAAGTTCTGTAAACATGCAGAATCACTGTTTGTTAGATTTGTTCCGTTTTACAAAACCTTTTTGAGCAAACTCAACTGTGGGTGAAAGCCCTCTCCAGTACCTTTATTTTGGCGTTGGTTTCACTTCAAATGACCTCCTGAAATTGAAATGGTTCACAGATCAATATCTGGTCAGATCTGATTTTATCGAATTAAACCAGGAGCTTGGAAACGAATTTTCGGAAGAAACAAGTTGGGTATGAACCAGATTTTCAATACCTTTTAGATGCAGCAGACCTCATATTTTTGTGATTTGTGTATGATTTTTGATGAATTAAACTTTTTATGTGTGTTCTGCAGACATGGCTGTTAGCTTTTAAATCACCAAAAATCCATATTTGAACCTAATGGAGTGATTCCAATTCTGTAGGACAACTGAATGTTTTCTTAATCATCTCAAACAAGTTTCAAACCTTTATCTATTCTGCAACTCCATAGTTAAAGCAAATGGTGAAAACATGCAGTAACCTTGTCAATCCATTTGTGAGAGTTTCAGAAACAGTTTGAACCCAAATCCAATTGTGTATGCATCTCTGTTTAATTACCTTTCAAATGCCTGTGGCCTCATATTTTTAGAATTTTCCTACAATTTATGGCTTACAGATCTTGTTTTCTGTACAGTCAGATTCAAAGAAATTCCTAAAATTGTAGGTTTAATATTTTTGGGTGATTCCAATTGGGTTAGTCTTGTATTAGTACTGGCTATCTAGGAAAAATATTATTAGTCTCTGTTCAGACATATTTGTTGCTGTTAGTAATGTTTATGTGTGGCATGCATTGTTGAAGCAAAACTTTTCGGTTTTTTAAAACCCTTGACCAACTCTTTTTAGTAGAGGTGGGAAACCTTTGTTTTATGCTTGCAAAACAAAACCTCTGCAACGTAACTTTAGCCCCATTGTTTTTCTTAAGTTTTCAAATGATGTGGAATATGGTTTGCTTCCTATTTTGGATGTAGTGTTAAGTGAGCAAATTAAATTAGGAAAACTGATTTCTACTTTTCCAAAAATGTTTGAAATTATGTTGTGAATGTTTGTGATGCCAAACTAATGCTCTTGTACTCTTCATGATGTTATCTACCAGGGGATAATTGGTTTATACCATGGTGATAACCGAGAGAGGCAATTGCTAAGTCATGGCACTCTCATACCTTCACTAGGTAAATAGATTGGGTTCTCTTTTAGTTGCTTTGTAGTATCTATAAGTCCTTAGTATGTTATACCTTGGCTGCATGGTTAGTTGTTGATTGTTGAATGATGTCTTGTTGGTGCAATGTGATTGATTGTGTTCCTTTTATATTTTCCGGCGATAGATGCGAACAATTCCGGAGAAGAAGAAGAAGTGGAATCAGACGAGGATTTTATTTATATATGTTGTTGGAATTCTTATTGATGGAGTTGAAGAAATACAGGGACAAATAAGCCAAGGCAAGCCATCTTTGAACTCCGTTTGATGCCTAGTTGGATGTCATTTGTTGATGTCCCGAAGCATCTTATTTCCATGTGTGTTGCTCTCTCTATATTTGTTGTCCATGTATGGTGTAATTGGGGTACTCCCTTGTGGTGTTGTCCCACCCTTGCTCCCATGTTGGAGGGATGCATGGCATCATGGCCGTGTTGATCCCTTTTGTCTTCATGTATGCTCAACATGGGCATATCTTAATTCCAAGATAAAAGTTTGCTTCACATCCACCACTTTGATGATGTCTAGAGGTATCAAAGTCATGAACCTTGGTGTAATTCTCAACTTGAGAGAAGTATGCCGTGTACCCTTGTGAATGTTGGTTGGGTAGTGAACTTTCACCATCCAAGTTGTATCGTAGTACCACAAATCTGAAAGTTTGACCCACCCTATGTTGTCTTTATACATGCTTACCTTAAGCAAGTATAATTCCATTTGAGCCACTCACACCTACTCCTCATGGCGTGATGATCCTCATCTCGGCCATGTTGTGTATTAGTTCCTTCTCCTGAAACTATAGGTTGGGAACCCCTCAAGGTTTACCTTGTTGTAAATGTTTATGAAAACCTTGGGTGAGTTAACCCAAGTGTATGGTTTATGAAAGCAAAGGATCTTGATAAAGATGCTTGGGAAAGTGGTGTATGGAGGTTGGTTGAGCAACCGTGGTGTTGTGGGAAAAAGGAAAAGTTTCTAAAAAGGAGCACTGCGTATAAGTGTTCGCCGTCCCAACTTTTATTCGCGCAACCACATTATCCAAAGTGGGCACGGGCTTAGTCCGTAGTCTGTTGAAATTGGCATAAGAACCCTTCACAACTTTCTAGGGAGGGTCACGATGACCTCCGACACCGGGTTGCGCTCTGGAGGAGGCAATACACTGTCTAAACCGATAGCCGGACGATTACTGAGGGTCTTCTATCATGGCGCTGGAGATACGCTCAAATGGAGGTATGCTGCCGGGGTGCCGGGAAGGGGTAAGCCCGCAGGGAAGGACTTGTGCCAATGGAGACGGGCGAAAGACTATGACTGGTTATCCGAGTCTAGCATACTTTCGTATGACGATCCAGGGATGATCTCGGCGGATTTATCAGTTCTTGTGGGGAAAGTGCACAAACTCTGCAGAGTTAAATCTATTCGAATAGCCGCGTCCGCGGTCATGGACAAGTTGATATGGCCATACTTAACCGGGGCTTGCGTTTTGTTTTTGAACAAATGATTTGCAAAGGAAGTGTTGTGTTTATGTGTACCGGAAGGGTACGGAAAAAAGGGCGTGTGTTGACCATATGGAGATGGTCGTGGAAAATGGAGACTAAGTGGGGAACTCTTTCCTAAATGTTTCTTGAAGAGGAACTCTTCTTTAACAAAGATATAGAGATGTCATAAGTATCTTTTGAAGTATCTTCTTCAATAAAGATATAGGTATGTCATAGGAATCCTCTAGCATTTCCATCAACTGAGATGGACTTATGCTACCTCATCTCCAATAAAGATATAGATATGTCATAGAACTTCCTAAGCGTCCCCATCAATTGAGATGGCGGCATGCTACCTTTCCTCCTAGAAGGTTAGCTAGTTGTCCCTAAAACACCATAGTGTCCGCATCACTTGAGATGCCGGCATGCTATATCCACAAGAGAAACTGATTCTCTTCCCCCTGCTATTTCCACTAGTGAAATTAGCTCTTCCCTCTTGTCATCGTCGATTAGCACTTGTTATCTTGCACTCTTGCAAAGTACCTTTCTTGATGGTTTGCGAGTACAATTCCAAATGTACTCACGGCTTTGTCCCTGGCTATTTACTTGGCCAGACTTGGAGGAACACGATGGATGAAGAAGAAGTTGGCGACGTCTATGCGAGCTAGGAACGTCTTCCCAGTCAGTTGCCTGTAGGGTTATGGCAGATGACTCGGGTACTGCGCTGCTGAAGTGATGATGCTACTCTGATGTTTAGTTAAGCCCTTCGAGGCTATTATGTAAGTATTGGTCATGTGACCATGTTGTAATTTTCTTATTCCGCTTTGTAATGGATGGTGTAATTTGATATCAGTTCGGTTATGTGTTCACGGCGCACTGATCATGGGATCGTGAACTGTATGCATAACAGGGAATTTCGGACAGCTAGTCTGGGGTCCCCACAGAGCTGGTATCAGAGCCATCCTGACTATAGGAGACCTTAGTTAGCATGGACGTTAGTTAGGAAACAAGTACTTGGGAAAAACTATTTACGAAACAAATTCTTTCTTTAGTCGGAAGTATAGCTTCTACTCCTCTTATTTATTCAAAGCTTCTAAATTCTTACCTCTCCGCTTTATTAAAAGGTTTGAAAATCCTTACTCTATTGTCTCATCCACTTCAAACCTACATATTGGACGATGTCCCCAACTCAGACCCGGAGACTCGAAGTCGAAGATGAATCAACTTTTTATGAAGTCTCACGTATCTCCAACAACAATTATTTAAGATTGGAGGCCGACTTAGTGTGCAGATAAAAGAATAATAAGAACATGTCTTTGGTTATCACCAAAGTCTGTCAAAGATCTGACCTTGTTCCTCCGGGGACTTGCACTTTTTGCAGTCGTCAGGGATCAAGTCCTCAGTTTCTTGACGAGTAATTTTCAGACCAGCCACGAGAAGATATCGACTTCGGGAGCACCTCAACAACTACCTGTTCAAAGACCTCATGTTTCCAGGATGTCGAGACAAGAAGTTCTACACAGTTTTCTCCTCCGCCTCAACATCAATGACTCAACACCCGGCCCCTTCACTACCAACTACTACAAGGATCCAAGTTGAAGCTGATGCTGATGATATGAAGACGTCGACATATGTGACCAGCCCCAAACCAATAGGATGGATAGGACAAACTCAATCGCTTTGATTGAGATAAACCCGCGCATTAGGAATTTCTGGGTACTTTGAGTACCATGTCTGGTTTGATGATTGCTTGTAGTTCCCTAGTGTGCTGCCTTGAGTGTTTGTATCTGTTTGCTGTGTGCGTGTATGTCTTGCTATTTAGACGTTCCCGCCCTTTTTAATTGTTTGAAATTTTTAAAACAGGAGTTAAAAATGGAAATCTGCCAGTGTACTGTTTTGCTAATAAAAATAATTTGGTAGCTCCGATTGATGTGATTCCAATTACACTAGAACCAGTATGAAATTATCTTTCAGATGCCACTGACCTTGTATTTTTAGGATTTTTGTGAGATTTTTAATAAATAAAACATGATCACTATTTCTGGTTAGTATTTTGAGTCTCAAAAATTGAAAAATAAATATTTTTGAATGATTCCAATTGTGTTGATCTTGTTTTGTTAATGTGCATCTAGGAAAAATACCAGTAGCCTCTGTTAGTGGTATTTTGTCTCTGGTTATGATTGTATGGGTGTCACATGCTATGATAGGATTAAAGTTTGCCTCACCGATGTATTGCTAACTGTTAGTTAGTTGGGTAGATTAACGAAAGACTCTAACTCTAAACCCGTTAGCAGTTGTTTTTCAACCGTCAGGGAAACTAACTCAGACCCCTATCTACGCCGACTACTTTCAAGGTCATCTGAAGCATCTCTATTAAACCAACAAAGCAAAAGCCAATACCTTCAAGATCCGCAGAAGCATCTCCACTTCATCAAGAAAATAGAAGCCCCTACCTTCAAGAGTGACTGCACCCCTGCGAGAAGACATACTAACTTGGTCTGACCTGGGAGTATAAATCGCGCTAACCTCTAGGATATATTCTTGAAAATACCCCCTAACACACCGTCTAACTAGATGAGAGAACATTAGCTTCAAAGACAAGCTACATCACATGGTTCATCTGGTCCTCATCAAGTGAAGACTCCTGAAGATACCTCAAGAACTCAAGACTAGGTGCAACTTACCCGCTCACCAACTGTTGTAAGTCAGCACCAACCCGCAAGCTGAAGATTGTCTTCGACGCCCTCTGTTGCGGCTTCATATGGATACCAATCAGGCCTTTCTTCAACTTACTAACTCACCACACGTCCTCTATGGTTTAGTTAACACCGTGAGTGCCTCTTGAAGTTGTGGTCTGCACGTCGCCCCCGAAGATTCTTCAACTAAACAAGGAAGATCAACAACTTCTTCAGAAGCCCCCGACAGGACCGCAAGGCAGACGCTCTGAGTTTTTCCGAAAGCCCGATGAAAACTCTTAAGGGTGGAAGACTTCGTCGTCCACTAAAAGTTGGAGCTAACCCTAAAATCTTAAAGCTTTCTAAAAACACCGTTGGAAACGTGGGACTACACTAACCCCTCTTGAAGCCGTGGACTACACAACTTTCTCTGAAGATGTTCGACGCAAGAAGAGAGATCAATGACTTCTCCAAAAAGCGCCCGACAAGACCCGTGGCTGAGGCTCTAAGTTTTCAGGAACCCTGCTGAACAATCCTAAGGGTGGAAGACTTCGTCTTCCACTAAATTTAAGCTAACTCTAAAAAGTTTTCAACCCTGCTCAAGCACCATTGGGTGCACTAACTCTCCTACAATCATGAACCCCGCTAGGTTCATTAAGAAGCTACAGGTCTAACATCTGCATGGAGTGGTCAACCCCTTCATGAAGCTCGCCATCGGCAGGAATACATCATGTCTCCCAGAAGATCAAGCAACGACCTTCTCAACAATGGCACATCCACAGAAGAATGGAGTCTAACTTTCGTTAAGCTTTACAACCCCTCTAGTTCTACGCTCAGTAATCTCGGGACGAGATTATTTTAAGGGTGGAAGAGTCTGTAACTCCCCACTTTTGCAAACTTGTTTAATTGTCCTTATTGCAAAAAATAGGGGGAACAAAAACTTTTTCTAAAGACTAATTAGATGAATTGCCTTGATCTGTTTGTTATGATGAATTGCCTTGATCTGTTGGTAGATGAATTATCTTGATTTGCTTGTGAGTTTTGTCTTGAGCTACCTCATAGAACAACACCCCTGGTGGTTAAACAAGCAACTCACCAAATAAAACACATGTGTGGCTTAGGAAAAATTGTTTTCCTTTTTACTACATCAAACCTCTCTCCTGATGACAACATGAGTGTGCCATCTTGATTTTCCTCTTTGTGGTACAAGATAGCTCAATCATCCTTAATTCAAAACTTGGGATCGTCTACCCCTCATCACATCCTTCTCTTATACCCACTCATCATGGTTGATTCTGAAGCCGAGTCAACAATCTGTTTTGGTAGGCTTATTAGTTCCAGACTTTGGCAGTTGATATCTAAGCAACCACCACTGTTATTGGTGATCTCAGTGCATGGATCCCATCTATGCAACACCCTCTTCAACCTCCACGTCTTGCATGTCTCTGTCAATCCTTGCAGCTCATATATTCAACTTGATCTTGTATCCTATTCAATGATTCAACACTAGATCACTTCCTTCAATTTTACCTCTTGTTTTTATTCAAGTTTAATCTTCACTAAACCAAGAGTGAGAATAATGGGTACATTTTGTAGCCATCATCTACCCTTGAGAACACTTCTCCCTAAATTAGTCTTCTCTCTCAAAAATCCTAATGATTTTCCTTCTCTAGATTTGATCACAAAACTACTTCTAGTTTTACTAAATCTTTTCAAGATATTTCTTCAAGGAAAACAAGGAACTGAAATGGGTTTTGTTTTTCTTCCCATTTCTACCAAGTACTGATTTATAAAAACATTACTCTCTATTTGGCTTTCTTTTTAACAAAAAGCTTGTTTATGGTACCTACACCATTTCTTGTTTTCCCTCTTGCTTATTTTTACATTTGAGAAAAACTCTACTTTACTTGAGAAAGTAAGTAGAATATTTTGAACTCCTATGTTCCAACTAGTTTTCTCTCAACATCTTCAAAATTCCATTTCACTTGAGTTCATTCCCAATTGTCTCTAGACAATTGAGGTGTGTCCCATACCTTTCAATTAAACTCTTTTTCAAATGGCAACTCTTGCACATCTTATGCACATCTCTGATCCACCCCATTGTATCCCCTCCATCCTCCAATTTTTGATCAAATGGATGATCATTTGATACTTTCAAATCACTCCCAATTGACCTCTTATTTGAAGAGCAACTTATATTTCATCATACCTATCTCACTCCTCTATTCTTTTCCATCATCATCTTGACTTCATGAATTGATGATTTCTGTCAATATATCCATCCTTGTGAGTATTTGGATACTTCACTCACCATCTCTCTTAATCTTGTTCTACCCTTGCTTAAACCACTATCACCACCCCATCTACCTTGGCATGCTCATGCATTGTTGCATGTGGTCAATCTCAATCCTTCCAAAATTGAATTCAAATAAAAACTTCTAGTCATCAAATATACCTTTGGGTCTATTTTTCATCTTATGTTTGTCCCAACCATAGTGGTAACAATTATCCTTGGAGTACATATCACCTCACACTTATTTTTATCTATATGTATCTACTCCTATACTTATCATCATTCAAAGAAATTCCTAAAATTGTAGGTTTAATATTTTTGGGTGATTCCAATTGGGTTAGTCTTGTATTAGTACTGGCTATCTAGGAAAAATATTATTAGTCTCTGTTCATACACATTTGTTGCTGTTAGTAATGTTTATGTGTGACATGCATTGTTGAAGCAAAACTTTTCGGTTTATTTAAAACCCTTGACCAACTCTTTTTAGTAGAGGTGGGCAACCTTTGTTTTATGCTTGCAAAACAAAACCTCTGCAACCTAACTTTAGCCCCATTGTTTTTCTTAAGTTTTCAAATGATGTGGAATATGGTTTGCTTCCTATTTTGGATGTAGTGTTAAGTGAGCAAATTAAATTAGGAAAACTGATTTCTACTTTTCCAAAAATGTTTGAAATTATGTTATGTGAATGTTTGTGATGCCAAACTAATGCTCTTGTCCTCTTCATGATGTTATCTACCAGGGGATAATTGGTTTATACCATGGTGATAACCGAGAGAGGCAATTGCTAAGTCATGGCACTCTCATACCTTCACTAGGTAAATAGATTGGGTTCTCTTTTAGTTGCTTTGTAGTATCTATAAGTCCTTAGTACGTTATACCTTGGCTGCATGGTTAGTTGTTGATTGTTGAATGATGTCTTGTTGGTGCAATGTGATTGATTGTGTTCCTTTTATATTTTCCGGCGATAGATGCGAACAATTCTGGAGAAGAAGAAGAAGTGGAATCGGACGAGGATTTTATTTATATATGTTGTTGGAATTCTTATTGATGGAGTTGAAGAAGTACAGGGACAAATAAGCCAAGGCAAGCCATCTTTGAACTCTGTTTGATGCCTAGTTGGATGTCATTTGTTGATGTCCCGAAGCATCTTATTTCCATGTGTGTTGCTCTCTCTATATTTGTTGTCTATGTATGGTGTAATTGGGGTACTCCCTTTTGGTGTTGTCCCACCCTAGCTCCCATGTTGGAGGGATGCATGGCATCATGGCCGTGTTGATCCCTTTGGTCTTCATGTATGCTCAACATGGGCATATCTTAATTCCAAGATAAAAGTTTGCTTCACATCCACCACTTTGATGATGTCTAGAGGTATCAAAGTCATGAACCTTGGTGTAATTATCAACTTGATAGAAGTATGCCGTGTACCCTTGTGAATGTTGGTTGGGTAGTGAACTTTCACCATCCAAGTTGTATCGTAGTACCACAAATCTGAAAGTTTGACCCACCCTATGTTGTCTTTATACATGCTTACCTTAAGCAAGTATAATTCCATTTGAGCCACTCACACCTACTCCTCATGGCGTGCTGATCCTCATCTCGGCCATGTTGTGTATTAGTTCCTTCTCCTGAAACTATAAGTTGGGAACCCCTCAAGGTTTACCTTGTTGTAAATGTTTATGAAAACCTTGGGTGAGTTAACCCAAGTGTATGGTTTATGAAAGCAAAGGATCTTGATAAAGATGTTTGGGAAAGTGGTGTATGGAGGTTGGTTGAGCAACCGTGGTGTTGTGGGAAAAAGGAAAAGTTTCTAAAAAGGAGCACTGCGTATAAGTGTTCGCCGTCCCAACTTTTATTCGCGCAACCACATTATCCAAAGTGGGCACAGGCTTAGTCCGTAGTCTGTTGAAATTGGCATAAGCACCCTTCACAACTTTCTAGGGAGGGTCACGATGACCTCCGACGCTGGGTTGCGCTCTGGAGGAGGCAATACACTGTCTAAACCGATAGCCGGACGATTACTGAGGGTCTTCTGTCATGGCGCCGGAGATACGCTCAAATGGAGGTATGCTGCCGGGGTGCCGGGAAGGGATAAGCCCGCAGGGAAGGACTTGTGCCAATGGAGACGGGCGCAAGACTATGACTGGTTATCCGAGTCTCGCATACTTTCGTATGACGATCCAGGGATGATCCCGGCGGATTTATCAGTTCTTGTGGGGAAAGTGCGCAAACTCTGCAGAGTTAAATCTATTCGAATAGCCGCGTCCGCGGTCATGGACAAGTTGATATGGCCATACTTAACCGGGGCTTGCGTTTTGTTTTTGAACAAATGATTTGCAAAGGAAGTGTTGTGTTTATGTGTACCGGAAGGGTACGGAGAAAAGGGCGTGTGTTGACCATATGGAGATGGTCGTGGAAAAATGGAGACTAAGTGGGGAACTCTTTCCTAAATGTTTCTTGAAGAGGAACTCTTCTTTAACAAAGATATAGAGATGTCATAAGTATCTTTTGAAGTATCTTCTTCAATAAAGATATAGGTATGTCTTAGGAATCCTCTAGCATTTCCATCAACTGAGATGGACTTATGCTACCTCATCTCCAATAAAGATATAGATATGTCATAGAACTTCCTAAGCGTCCCCATCAATTGAGATGGCGGCATGCTACCTTTCCTCCTAGAAGGTTAGCTAGTTGTCCCTAAAACACCATAGTGTCCGCATCACTTGAGATGCCGACATGCTATATCCACAAGAGAAACTGATTCTCTTCCCCCTGCTATTTCCACTAGTGAAATTAGCTCTTCCCTCTTGTCATCGTCGATTAGCACTTGTTATCTTGCACTCTTGCAAAGTACCTTTCTTGATGGTTTGCGAGTACAATTCCAAATGTACTCACGGCTTTGTCCCTGGCTATTTACTTGGCCAGACTTGGAGGAACACGATGGATGAAGAAGGAGTTGGCGACGTCTATGCGAGCTAGGAACGTCTTCCCAGTCAGTTGCCTGTAGGGTTATGGCAGATGACTCGGGTACTGCGCTGCTGAAGTGATGATGCTACTCTGATGTTTAGTTAAGCCCTTCGAGGCTATTATGTAAGTATTGGTCATGTGACCATGTTGTAATTTTCTTATTCCGCTTTGTAATGGATGGTGTAATTTGATATCAGTTCGGTTATGTGTTCACGGCGCACTGATCATGGGATCGTGAACTGTATGCATAACAGGGAATTTCGGACAGCTAGTCTGGGGTCCCCACAATTTGCTTTCTATTTTTCGTTCATTTTCCTTTTTTATTTATTTTTAGGTCCTTACTTTGTCGCCTATATTTTTTTCTTTTTCCATCTCAACCCCAAATTCGCAAAAATACAATTTTTTTCTTTTATCCTTGTTCTTGAAAAAGCTGATTTGCATTTTCTCTTTGCTTTGATATTATTAATGAGAGTGGTCTATTAAGAGTTTTAAGGAACGCACCACAAGGAAGAGAAATGTGAAGTCATCTATAAGAGGTATGTCCTATGTCTCCCACTTTTTAAGTTTCAAATTGTTTATGCTAGTTATTAGACTTGTTAAGATATGCTATTATGGGGAGTGATTTGAAACAATTGGAGTAGAGTTTTTATTTCTGTGTTTAATTAATTATGAAAGCTCTTACTCTAGTTCATTTAGTTAACCGAGTTTTGCCTTGGAAATATTATTTCCAAACAAGTACAACAAGAAAAAGTCTAGAATTATGACTTGTACGATGACCGATTGTCTTAAGGGTTTAACTTTGGAGATACTTGATACGTCTCAAACGTATCTATAATTTCTTATGTTCCATGCTACTTTATTGATGATACCTACATGTTTTATGCATACTTTATGTCATATTTATGCATTTTCCGGCACTAACCTATTAACGAGATGCCGAAGAGCCAGTTGCTGTTTTCTGCTGTTTTTGGTTTCAGAAATCCTAGTAAGGAAATATTCTCGGAATTGGACGAAATCAACGCCCAGGATCTTATTTTTCCACGAAGCTTCCGTAACACCGGGAGATACGAAGTGGGGCGACGAGGCGACGCCACACTAGGGCGGCGCGGCCCAGGCCCTGGCCGCGCCGGCCTACTGTGTGGGCCCCTCGCGTCGCCCCTAAACCTACCTCTTCGCCTATAAGAAGCCTTCGTCGATAATAGTTCTAGTACCGAGAGCCACGATACGGAAAACCTTCCAGAGACGCCGCCGCCAATCCCATCTCGGGGGATTCAGGAGATCGCCTCCGGCACCCTGCCGGAGAGGGGAATCATCTCCCGGAGGACTCTTCACCGCCATGGTCGCCTCCGGAGTGATGTGTGAGTAGTTCACCCCTGGACTATGGGTCCATAGCAGTAGCTAGATGGTTGTCTTCTCCTAATTGTGCTATCATTGTTGGATCTTGTGAGCTCCCTAACATGATCAAGATCATCTATCTGTAATGCTACATGTTGCGTTTGTTGGGATCCGATGAATAATGAATGCTATGTTATGTTGATTATCAATCTATCATCTATGTTTTGTTTGTGATCTTGCATGCTCTCCGTTATTAGTAGAGGCTCTGGCCAAGTCGTTACTTGTAACTCCAAGAGGGAGTATTTATGCTCGATAGTGGGTTCATGCCTCCATTAAATGCAGGACAAGGATGTGAGAAAGTTCTAAGGTTGTGGATGTGTTGTTGCCACTAGGGATAAAACATCAATGCTATGTCTAAGGATGTATTTGTTGATTACATTACGCACCATATTTAATGCAATTGTCTGTTGTTTGCAACTTAATACTGGAGGGGGTTCGGATGATAACCTGAAGGTGGACTTTTTAGGCATAGATGCATGCTGGATAGCGGTCTATGTACTTTGTCGTAATGCCCAATTGAATTTCACACTACTCATCATAACATGTATGTGCATGGTCATGCCCTCTTTATTTGTCAATTGCCCAACTGTAATTTGTTCACCCAACATGCTTATTCTTATGGGAGAGACACCACTAGTGAACTGTGGACCCCGGTCCATTCTTTACATCGAATACAATCTACTGCAATACTCGTTCTACTGTTTTCTGCAAACATCATCATCCACACTATACATCTAATCCTTTGTTACAGCAAGCCGGTGAGATTGACAACCTCACTGTCAGGTTGGGGCAAAGTAATTTGGTTGTGTTGTGCAGGTTCCACGTTGGCGCCGGAATCCCTGGTGTTGCGCCGCACTACACTCCGCCGCCATCAACCTTCAACGTGCTTCTTGGCTCCTACTGGTTCGATAAACCTTGGTTTCTTACTGAGGGAAACTTGCTGCTGTACGCATCACACCTTCCTCTTGGGGTTCCCAACGGACGCGTGCTGTACGCGTAACAAGCATCAAAATTTCTGGCGCCGTTGCCGGGGAGATCAAGACACGCTGCAAGGGGAGTCTCCACTTCCAATCTCTTTACTTTGTTTTTGTCTTGCTTTATTTTATTTACTATTTTGTTTGCTGCATTATATCAAAATACAAAAAAATTAGTTGCTAGCTTTACTTTATTTACTATCTTGTTTACGTTCCCCATATTAAAAACACAAAAAAATTAGTTACTTGCATTTACTTTATCTAGTTTGTTTTATTTACTGTTGCTAAAATGGGTACTCCTGAAAATACTAAGTTGTGTGACTTCACAACCACAAATAATAATGATTTCTTATGCACACCTATTGCTCCACCTGCTACTGCAGCAGAATTCTTTGAAATTAAACCTGCTTTACTAAATCTTGTTGTGAGAGAGCAATTTTCTGGTGTTAGTTCTGATGATGCTGCTGCCCATCTTAATAATTTTGTTGAACTATGTGAAATGCAAAAGTATAAGGATGTTGATGGTGACATTATAAAATTAAAATTGTTTCCTTTCTCATTAAGAGGAAGAGCTAAAGATTGGTTGCTATCTTTGCCTAAGAATAGTATTGATTCATGGACTAAATGTAAGGATGCTTTCATTGGTAGATATTATCCTCCTGCTAAAATTATATCTTTGAGAAGTAGCATAATGAACTTTAAACAATTGGATAATGAGCATGTTGCCCAAGCATGGGAAGGAATGAAATCTTTGGTTAAAAATTGCCCAACCCATGGACTGACTACTTGGATGATCATCCAAACCTTTTATGCAGGATTGAATTTTTCTTCGCGGAACCTATTGGATTCAGCTGCTGGAGGTACCTTTATGTCCATCCCTCTAGGTGACATAGGCATCCCCAATGGGCCTGCCGAAGATAGTACCCGGGGTTTACTGAAGGCCCACGACTCGAAGAATAAGAAGAACCGGAGGCCCAAATTGCTATTAAGGAAAGCTAGAGTTGTATTAGAAGATAGTATTTGTAATCTTGCGGGATGAGTTAGAAACCCTCCCGGACTCTGTAACTTGTACATTACGAAATCCCTCGGCTCCACCTCCTATATAAGGGGGAGTCGAGGGACAAAAAAGTATCGAATCATTGTCTCACAAACCCTAGTTTTCATATCGTCGAGTACTTTTCGGCTGAAACTTCGAGATCTACTTGCCCTCTACTTCCAACTAAACCCTAGTCTACAACCCGTAGGCATTGACAAGTTAATCCCTTGTCAATTGGCGCCGTCTGTGGGAATTAGAGGCGTCAAGGATCTGATCTCGATGGCACGTTCAAGATCGTCGACTTCATCAACAGCAAGCAACGTGATGGATCGAGGTAAACAGATCGCAACTGGTCCTGTCGATTTTGTTCCTCACCCGCCCTCCCGTTGGATGCATATGTGTATCTGGAGGAGCCTATGGAGATGACGTTCGTAAGATTCCACTTTCGCATCGAGGCTGTGATGACCCAGCGTACCACTGCATGGTGTAGTACACAAGTCGTTGACATAACACAAGTGAAACACTGTTCCACTCATATTACATCTCTCAGAGTGATACAACAGAAACATATGCGAGTCCAAGATATGTCTATAGAAGTACACACGAGCTGTTTACATAAGATCAACACAACCTCCTACTTTACAGTGAGGTAAAACTTCAAATAAAGCTCCAGAAGAACGACTCGTAGTCTATCTTATTGCTAACCCAAGTTTAAGAGCTACTTGGCTTGCTATAGAAATCTAGCTACTTAGGTGCTAGGATTAGGGAAAGGTTCCCTTCTATTACTAGTCTAGGTTTCCATAATAGCTGATGCAGAAGTTGACTCCTTTGATTGGATTCCTCATCTTGTTGCAGTTGACTCCTCTGTCTTCGAGTTCCACGGTAGTTTCTCCTTCGGTGCTTTGATCTAAGAAGGGGGTTCAAATGGGATAGAATGAGTACGAGCGTACTCAGCAAGTTCATATTAGGAAATATGTGTATCATGCACTAGCTACAGCCATAGACCAGAAAGTCATAGGCCAATGCAAGTTTTCATAAACATTTCTTCAAAAGGTTTATTTTATTCTGAAAACTATGCCCATCAGTCTTCACAGGTTGACCAGAACTTCGTGGAGTTCCTTTCCTGCCGCGTTCGCAGTTCCCTTCCCGGAACAGGGAGTGACAGTCACAATTCAGTATCCTCTGCAGAGGTGCGTTACTTTTCCCATAAGAGATTCCACCCCTTTTGCCATCCGCAGGGACTTGCCCCCGTTCACACTTCCTTTGGTGTGAGGCCAGGTATGAAAATCCAAGCCCACACCACCTTCTCCGCGACTGCAAACCAACCCTTTTGTCCAACCGTACACCCCCAGTAGACTTCTCCCGATAATACGGCTTTACTCACGGTGTACTCCGGACAATCCTTCATAGATCGTAGAGCTTATCATCACTAATGGATGGGGATTTAAAAGGATATCCCAACCTATTGCGGCGGTGCCTCCAACACCCCACCGGCTCTACAGATCCGTTGGCGTGCAGAAGGGAAAAGATACGGCTGGCTTTCCCAGAGCCATTATAGATCTCATGGTCAACGCGGTTTGTACGGCGCTAGAATCACTGGGCGGCATTGGTAATTAATCCTAGGGTGATATAACCCATGCAATGGAACCTCCACCATATCAACACATACCATGGTTCCATTGCCCACCACATAGTCATATTCATAATTGTAAAATAACACTTTGCTTTTTAATGCATGAGTGATAAGTATAGTACTTTGCATGTAGTTTGATACAAATAATCAAATGACATGAGAAAGCGATGAACTTGCCTTTCTTGACTGCAAGATTATGCAGGCAAAAGCTTCGATACGTGAGAACTCCAAATGCTGAAATACCATCATCGTCCGGTAAGGACAATGTTTAAAGAACTGGCAAAGATGCTATAATGCATAGTATGAGATGCAATCGTCCCGAGCGTAACCTAACTTCGATGATTTAGGATGTATGAGTTGTAAAGATTTCTTTAGGATTGGTTGCACTTTTAGAATGGTTCTCAAACAAGGTTCTTATTAGGGTTTGGTTATATTAGCATCATAATCAAGTGATATAAGACATCATAACAAGCTCACACATAAAGAATATTGGTGGAACAAAATGTAAAGAACAGTGGTCAATTTTAAGTTCTACAAGACATGATTGAGGATTATTTATGTTATACTTCAAAAGAATAACTTTTGAAGAACAGGTTAAAATAAGAATATGAGTTACTATACATAGAAGCTAGGTAACTCTAGGGTTTACTATTGGGTTCATGTAGTTCTTTAATAGGAACTAGTTGGTTCTTAACTTGGAATTGGTCTATATGTAGCAAGTATTAGCAGGTGTATTACTATGGTTGATTATGGGTATCATATCTAAGAATGATGGTCAAGGTGTTGCTATGAGTTAGAGTTTACTATGGCTTCACATTTTCTTCACTAAGTAATCTCTAATTGCTTCTAAACTAGATGGTTTATTATTTCTTTAACAGGGTTTAGTTGAATAGGAGCATGTGTTGTGAATTACTACACAAGGTTGGTACTAGGTTCATTATTATAGTTCTACTAGGGTTTGATGGTTGAGGTTGATCCTAATGGTATGGTATATAGTAATAGGGATCAATGGTGCTAATTCAATTAACAAGTTAGGGTTTATACCTAGGTGACACTAGTGGATCATATAGGCTTTAATTAAAAATAGGGACATGAAATGATAATCTCATGTGACTTGGTTTTATGCTAGTGGATCATAAGGATGCATTCAATTGTTGCTTATTAGGGTTCTATATGTCAAGTAAATCTCACATGATCACATGTGACACATAACTAGGATTTTAGACTTGCTTCTAAGGTGGAATGATCACATGAAATAATGGAATCAAGGTCTTACTCAATTGAAACTAGGGTTTCTAAATTATGGTACAACTCCTAAAATGATGATCGGCAATATAGGTGTGGTTACTAATTACTTTGAAACAACATTAGTGATGGTTTGATATTTTATTAATTTTCACAAGATTTAATAATTAGAGTAACTCCTATTTTGGTTTAATTAAGATTCAGGGTTTAATAATTTGTTATTAGGTTTAAAGTATTTAACTTATTAACTAAAGAGGTTTAAGTAAACAATTGTTGGGCTACCAAAATAATATTAGCTTTTAATATTTTCTTGAGTTATTACTATTTAAAGAAAATAGAAAACAGTAATAGGCAAATTAGGGTTTCTGAATTAACACTAATATTTAAAATAAATGACAAGATGATTGAGAAAATTAATCCTAACATTTTATTTAGTTACTAAATAGTTATTATTTACTTTTGGAACTTAATCATTTATTGAATTCAATTTGCATTTTAAACAATTAGAAAGACATAATTAATAAAGAATAAAAATAAGTGAATTTTTATTTTGACACACATTTTTGTTTTATATTTTATTTGAATAGAGTTTATTTTTGTGAGCATTTTGATATATGATTCATATTTTTCTGAGTTGAAATGAATTTTCTATGATTTTGCAAAGTTTTCACTATTTACTGGTTTTTTAATTCAAATGATAATTACTAAACATACCGATTCAGTTTTACCCACAGACACAGACATGTGGGCCTGTTGACTGAGTCAGTTGTGAAAGGATCGTATGCCGCACCTAGAGGGGGGGGGGTGAATAGGTGCTAACCAATTTTTAGTTCTTTTTCAATTTAGGCTTGACACAAAAGGTAAATTCTCTAGATATGCAACTAAGTGAATTTACCTATATGACAAGGATAACAACTAAGCAAGATATAGAGATAGAATAGGATAGAGGTAACCGAGAGTGGAGCACGCGATGACACGGAGATGATTCCCGTAGTTCCCTTCCTTTGCAAGAAGGTACGTCTACGTTTGGAGGAGTGTGGTTGCTACGAAAGCCAAACCAACAGCCACGAAGGCTTCACTCAGATCTCCGGTGAGCAACGCCACGAAGGCCTAGCCCACTTCCACTAAGGGATTTCCTCGAGGCGGAAACCGGGCCTTTACAAGGTTCTTGGGGCACACATCCACAACCAAATTGGAGGCTCCCAAATCTGTTACAACACAACAATCAACAACAATACATCAACACAAATCAACTAGGGAACCAAATAGGAACACTAGCATGAGATCCCTCAAACAAGAGAGGGGGAAATGAAGAACGCTTCGGTGAGGATGTAGATCGGTGTCTTCTCCTTCGAATCTCCAAAGATCAAGAGATTTGGTTGGGGGAGGAAGGAGATCTTGTAAATCTTGACTTTCTTGAGGTGGCTCTAATGGAGGTGGCTTGGCAGAATTCTTGTGCAATGATTGAGCAAGCAACCAAGGAGGAAGAAGGGGGTATTTATACCCCCTCTCAAAAAGGAGCCGTTGCTGTTTCCGGGGGGCCGGATAATCCGGCCTAAGTAAGGGCCGGATAATCCGCCCCCCCCCCCCCGGATAATCCGGTCTTCGGGGCAAAAGAGTGACATTGTCCGGCCAAATGTCCGGCCCATAGCCAGAGAAGCTTTTCTTCCAGTCCTTAGCCAAAATCGGGGGGGGCCGAATATTTCCAAAATATCCGGCCCGGATAATCCGGCCCTGGTACAATACCGGGACATTATCCGGGCAAATGTCCGGCCCCCATACAGAGCTGCATTTCCTCGAAGACTTAGCCAAAACCAGGGGGCCGGATATTTCAACAATATCCGGCCCGGATTATCCGGCCTGGCCAACTTTTTCTGAATCCTTTTGACAGACGATCAAATCCAACACACATGAATAAATATCTATGTAATCTCTGTACCACTTAAACAAACATTAGTGTATCATATATATTGACATCAAACACACAAAACATAATGTGAGAGATGTTCTTTCAATCTCCCCCTTTTTGGTGTTTGATGACAATATACGGATTTGCAAGAGAATCACTATAGAGACAAGCATGATGGCAAAACATAGAGGCACTCCCCCTACATGTGTGCATATAAGTAATTTGCATTTGAATACAAATACACAACACATAGGAGTATGGTGCCTCAACACAAGTGATATCCAACATGAGCTCTAACAAAAGACATTGACACATATGAAGTTGAGATAGGATGTAAGAAGTCATACCCATGTGTAGATATATAATACGGAGATATAGCATCACACATAATGTAATAACCTTGATCTCAACTAATAGAAATCCGAAAACCATACCAATGTCTCACACCACATAGCACATAGTTTTGAACGGCACACAAACAAACCAAATAGTTCAAATAAGCGGGAACACAAGCAATATAAGAATGATAAACGCATATGCTTGTGCCCAAACTATGCAAATCCCCGAGAATCCTAATAGAACACTTCTCCCCCTTTGGCATCGAGACGCCAAAAAGGGGACAAGCGCGATGCTACACGTCCCATGGGAATCACTCGGAGGCATAATCATCATCGGACTCTTGCGCCTCTTCTTCTTCTTCTTCTTCCTCTTCATCAGTGTCAGGAGCATCCGGAGAACGACGAGAGGTGTTGGACCTGTGAAGGCAATCATCAAGATCACTCCATGGAACCTGTGCAGAGTGCCAACCACTGTAACCCTGGTGAGCTGGAGGCTGAGGCGGGGGACCTTGATCACCACTGAGCTTGTGTAGGATTACCGCCTGAGTATGCTTAATCTCAGAACGCTCACGGCTAGCTGCATGGTTCTCCTTGTGAATCTCAATGTTCATGCAAAGGATGTGACGCTGAAACCAACTAAGCCGAGTCACTTCCTTCCTCATAGCCGGGACATCAGGATGACGAGCAGGAGCAACACCACTAGAACGAGCATCATGCATGAAAGAGTCAGGTGCAGGTACACCAAGAGACTGGCTTAAGCTTGTAGGCCTTCTTGACATGGTGCTTCACCAACGGATACCCACTCAAATCTTCACTCACAGACACAGAGTTGTTGATGAGAAGCTGGATGTAGGGGGCATAAGGTATGGTGGTCCGGGAGACCATGGCATCACGGATCTCATGGAAGATAAAGTCCATGATATCAAGAGTGTAGTCCCGCACCTCATTACCATCACGAGCACACTTAAAGCTGAGGTGCATAAGATCCACAAGGACTCCCCGGATAGCATCATTATTACCACCACTTGGGCAAATGGTTGCCCGAAAGAACCGGAGCAACTGACTGTATATGAGGAGCAGCCCCTTAGTATAACCAATCCTTCCTGCTGAGGTATAGAGATTCGCAAGAGCATTCTTGTCAGTCTGTTGTGGTCCATGAAGACGACGACCCTCATCAATAGGAACTCCAAGGATACCAGCAAAGCGGCGCAGAGTGGCAAGCGGTGAGTGGAGCCGTACATCCATTCCATAGTGCGTTCCTCATCGGTCTTGATTGCCAAAGTGGCAAAGAATTGCTTCACCAACTCTGGGCTATAGTCACATTGAATCTTCATGATATCTTTCAAGCCCATTCTTCCAGCAACCCAGATAGCATCTTCAAAGTGGTTGTTCTCAGCCAGGATGTCCACATTGATAGCTTGCATGGGTCTCAGATTCTTCATAGGCTCATAGATGTCCTTGTAGATGAACACTTGCTCCATGCACCAGAATCTCCTGCCCTCTATCTCTTCATCCCTTGGAACATCTTCATACCAGTTCTTCAAGCGAATAGCAGAATAAGACACTGGATCCATGGTCTTGTAGTTCTCCCTCACTTCCTTGTTCTTCCTCCTTGAGGTGACGGACTTGCGAGGTGCATTGGGTGCAAACTCGTCACTAGATCGGTCATGCCTTTGGCGTCTCCGACCACCCCGAGAAGCACCACCTGTGAGAAGCAAAGGCGGGAAGCAAAGAGAAGGTAATGCTCATAAGTCATGTAAGATATAGTAATATACTCGAGAAACATGCTATAAGTCGGTACACATCTAGACATGATAGATTGAAGCAAAGCTGCAGCGGCGATGAAGCTCCAGGCCGGATAATCCGGTGTCCCCTGGGGGCGGATAATCCGGCCCGGCCGGATAATCCGGCCTGCTCGGGGGGCGGATAATCCGGCCCTGCGAGATGTGCAGATTTCCAATCAAAAACTTGTCTAAGACTAGATCGGCCTCATAGCATGCAAGAGGAGTACACTACACGTGATTTGGAACAACTAGACACCAATTCCACCAAGAAAATAGCACATATAAAACACAACATCTAGGGTTAGAGATTGTGAATCATACCCACATCCATTGTGGAAACCGCTTGGAGGAGAAGGTAGCTAGGGAGGAGATGCACCCGATCCACCCAAGAGCTCCGAGAGGGGGCGGACGGAGCGTCTCCGGCGAGGAGGAGGAGATCCGGCGTTCTTGGAAGGAGAAAGAGGAGAGAGGCGCGTGGGGGAGGAAAGTATGAACCGTTTTGCCCCCCACGGCCTCCACCTCAACCCTTTCAAGATCTGCCCAGGCCGGATAATCCGGCCCTAGCTTAGGGCGGATAATCCGACCGGGCCGGATATTCCGGGGTCGCCTGGGGCCGGATTATCCGGGGTTCTGGAAAATTCCAGAATCACCGGGAATCCGGCCCATCTTTCGTTGGTTATTTGCAACACCCATATATGATGTAATAAAGTATCACGTCACATATAAGGTGCAAATTTACCAATAAGATGGAGCACCCTAGATCATCCGACCGAAAAACCTCAAACTCCAAGTTTTTACCAAACATGACAAATGAGCAAGATGGAAATGGCTTATAGGAGTGGGTAGGCTTAGGTTTTAGAAGATACAAACTGTTAATGGTACATGGTCACTCAAGTTTGCAAGATATGAGCAAATAAGGCCAAACTAGAGTGATTTCCCATAAGAACGTGGAGATGTCAATAAAATCCAATGAAAAACCAAACAACTCCAACTCTTCACGAAGAAGAGTGTGGTGGCCTAGGCCACCATATATGAGTGTTATGGTATGGCACCGCGAAGATATATCTTGGGTCCAAACCAATACTCATCATTTAAGCTCACATATCAACATATGATATAACGAGAATGAAATCTTTAATGTTGGCATTATGGGGGGAGGGATAGCTCAATAATTTAAACCGCACTCCCCCTATTTCCATGCCCACATCTAAACCAAATAAAGTGTTGAGACGAAGGTGTGTTTGCAAGATGGTCAAGCTATACTCCTTGAATCGATGATATTTAGCTCATTCCTCAAATAAGAAAACCTTGCTTCATCAAGAGGCTTCGTGAATATATCGGCAAGTTGATCTTTGGTAGGAACATAGATAAGCTCAATATCACCACGGGCAACATGATCCCTAATGAAGTGATTCCGGATCTCAATATGCTTCGTTCTTGAATGTTGCACCGGATTATAGGCAATCTTGATAGCACTTTCATTGTCACATAATAGAGGCACTTTGTCACAAATGACACCGTATTCCTTTAAAGTTTGCCTCATCCATAACAATTGAGTGCATCCACTTGCGGCGGCAACATATTCGGCTTCGGCGGTGGAGAGAGATATGCAATTTTGCTTCTTAGAAGACCAACACACCAAGGACCTACCAAGAAATTGGCAAGCCCCGGAAGTTGATTTCCTATCATCCTTGTCACCCGCCCAATCCGCATCGGTGTACCCATTGAGAATAAAACTTGAGCCTTTGGGGTACCAAATACCATATCTTGGGGTATCAACCAAATATCGAAAGATTCTCTTGAGAGCTATCATGTGGCTCTCCTTAGGAGAAGCTTGATACCTTGCACACACACCAACACTCAACACTATGTCCGGTCTAGATGCACAAAGGTAAAGCAAGGATCCAATCATGGAGCGATATACCTTTTGATCCACCTCTTTACCATTGGGATCTAGAGCAAGATGACATTTGGTAACCATAGGAGTGGCCACACCCTTCAACTCGGTCATCTTGAACCTCTTGAGCATGTCTTGGAGATATTTTGCTTGATTGATGAAGGTTCCTTCTCTCAATTGCTTGATCTCAAAACCAAGGAAAAACTTCATCTCTCCCATCATAGACATCTCAAACCTATCGGTCATAAGCTTTGAGAATTCATCATTGAAATCTTTGTTAGAAGAGCCAAATATAATATCATCAACATATAATTGGCAAACGAAAAGCTCCCCATTGACCCTCTTAGTAAAAAGAGTGGGGTCGATTAGCCCAACATCAAACCCACGGTCTACCAACAATTCCTTAAGGTGCTCATACCAAGCTCTAGGAGCTTGTTTGAGACCATAAAGTGCTTTATCAAGCTTGTAGACATGGTTAGGAAAGTTGAGATCCTCGAACCCCGGGGGTTGCTTAACATACACCTCTTCATGCAAAGGACCATTAAGAAAAGCACTTTTCACATCCATTTGTTGTAGCTTAAAGTTATGATGCGATGCATAGGCAAGAAGGATACGGATGGACTCAAGACGAGCCACGGGAGCATAGGTCTCTCCAAAGTCAATCCCTTCAACTTGAGAGAAACCTTGAGCCACCAATCTTGCCTTGTTCCTCACAATATTTCCAAACTCATCTTGCTTGTTCTTGAATATCCATTTAGTGCCTATAACATTGCGGCACTCCTTTGGCTTCTCTACTAAGGTCCACACTTTGTTGCGCTTGAAGTTGTTGAGTTCCTCATGCATAGCTTCCACCCAATCCGAATCTTCAAGGGCTTCAAATACTTTCTTGGGTTCCACTACGGAGATATAGGCATGATGATTGCTAAAGTTAGCCAATTGCCTTCTTGTGGAGACTTTTGCTCGAACATCACCAAGGACCTTGTCATGAGTGTGTCCACGAATTTCAAGGGTCCTTTCTCTTCTTGCTAAACGACGGGCCTCGATCTCCTCCTTGGTTCTTCTTGGCCTTGGAGGTGTCACTTGATCAATTTGATCATTTGGGTCCCCGTCTTGACCTTCAATTTGAGCTTCCTCAAGTACTTGAGGTTGCTCATCCTCATGTGCTTGATCTTGGACATTATCCGGTGAGAGTAGAATGTTGAAAGGATATTCATCGGATCCATCATGAATCCGTGGTTGATCTTGTCCTTGATCTTGTCCTTGATCTTGTACACAAGGGGGAGGGTTTTGTTCTTGTTCTTGGGTTGGTGCATCATTTGCTTCACTTGATGGGGTTTGTTGATGTTGAGAAGATGAGGGCTCCACCGTGGTAGAGCATAGTACTTCCCGAGATGCCACACCGTGTCCCTCAATGGGGCGGAAAAATCCCACACCCATTCTTACTATGGCATCTTGAGGTATTTCATCACCTGCACAAACATCAACTTGCCCCACTTGGGAGCCATCATTTTCTTCGAACTTCACACTACAAGATTCAATGATAATCCCGGAGGATACATCAAAGATTCTATAAGTGTGAGATTCGGCACCGTAACCAACAAATATACCCTCCAAAGCTTTAGGAGCAAATTTAGACAAACGAACCCCTTTGATTTTGTAGAAACACTTACACCCGAACACCTTGAAGTATGAGATATTAGGCTTGTTCCCGGTGAGTATTTCATATGGAGTCTTGTTCAAGCCCTTGCGGAGATAGAGCCGGTTGGAGGAGTGACAAGCGGTGGAGATGGCTTCGGCCCAAAAGTTATAGCGGGATTTATACTCCGCCATCATAGACCTTGCCATATCCATAAGAGTCCGGTTCTTCCTCTCCGCAACACCATTTTGTTGAGGGGTGTAAGCAGCGGAATATTGATGACGAATCCCCTCATCACTAAGAAAATCATTGAGTGTGTAGTTCTTGAACTCGGAGCCGTTGTCACTTCTTATTGCCATAATGAGCAGGTTGTGTTGGCGTTGCACCTCGGTAGCAAAATCAATGAATACTTGTTGAGTCTCATCTTTCGTCTTGAGAAAGTAAACCCAAGTGTATCTTGAGTAGTCATCGACAATCACCAAGCAATGTTTCTTCGCACCAAGACTTGCATGAGTAACGGGACCAAAGAGATCCACATGAAGGAGCTCCAAGATCCTCTTGGAAGAGATGATGGTCTTGCTTGGATGCGGAGAGTCATGCATTTTGCCTTCAACACAAGCCCTACAAACACGATCTTTGGCAAAAGACACATTTTCCATTAGTCCCACAATATGGTTCCCCTTGTGAAGACTTTGCAAAGTTCTCATGTTGACATGGGCTAGGCGGCGATGCCACAACCAACCCACGTCCGCCTTTCCGAATAGGCACATCGCACTTGACGTGGTGGTCCCCGAAAAGTCCACCACATACAAGTTGTGTTCGCGATACCCAACGAATGTGACTTTTAGAGTCTTGCTCCACAAGAGGACCACAATATCATTATCAATAAAGACGGCGAAACCCATCTTGCCAAGGGCGGAAACGGAAAGCAAATTGTAACCGAGGGTTTTGACAAGCATGACATCCACAAGAGTAATGTTGTGTGCAACCACAACCTTGCCAAAACCCAATACCTCGGATGTAGAATTATCGCCAAAGGAGACGGTGATATCATTTATGTTAGGCCTCAACTCCTTGACGAGGTTCTTGCCGCCGGTCATATGACTTGTACATCCACTATCAAGTTCCCATTTTGAACCTCCGGCGGCATAGTCCTACATGAGATCAATTCTTGGATTTAGGTACCCATTTTTCAATGGGTCCTCTTTTGTTAGCAACAAGGGTCTTTGGAACCCAAATAGACCAAGCAACATAACCATCATATGGACCAACATACTTAGCATAAACATCACCATAATAATCTTTAAAGAGAACATAGTGAGGATTATCTATTCCCGCACCATCATCATTAATGGTGTTGCCCTTTCGGGGTTCACCATTAGCTTTCTCATGTGCGGGCTTGGTCTTTTTCTTGTTTGCCTTTTTAGCCTTGGAATTAAAACCAAGTCCCTCCTTCCCATTGTTTGACCTTTGCTTACTCAAAAGATCATCCAAGGAAAGTTTACTTTGGGGAGAGGAGGTCCTAGCAAGTTCATCTTTCAACCTAGCATTTTCCTCAATAACATTTGCATGATCACATGAAGGAGTAGAGGAGCTAGGCACATCATAAGAGGCAAGCCTAATTTGAAGTTGCTCATAAGACTTGGATAAGAGAGTGTATTCACTCTTCAAAGCTTTGTGAGCTTTGTCTAGTTCATCTAGATCTTTCACAAGTTTCTCATGATCAACCTCAAATTGGGCCTTTTCCTTTTTAAGCACTTTAGACTTAGCCCTAGCAAGATCTCTAGCTTTAGTGAGCTTGTTAATTTTATCTTGAGGCTCTTCAAGAGTTTCTAGCCTCTCCTCAAGAGAAGCTATAGTTTCTTGACTTTCCTCAAGAGCATTTTTGAGAGCATGGATTTCAAGAGAGTCTTCTCTCTCCATTTGACCCTTTTTCTCAAGCATATCACTTTGTTGAGCTATACGAACCATGAGGCTAGAAACATGCTTCTTAGTGTTACCTTGTAGGTTAAGAATGAAATCATCAAACTCTAGCATTTCTTGTTTCACTTTTAGACTAGCATCATCAACCCCTAGATCACTAGATAAGTTAGGCATAGAGGGGTTAGGGGATGATACCTCGGAGGATTTAGCCATAAGGCAACTTTCTTCCTCCACATGAATGACCTCATTGGGGAATTCACTTGGTGATGAAGAGTTGGTGGAGAGGGAGGCAAGAGCGACCAATCCATTAGAGGTTGCATCTTCTTCATCATCAACATCATCATCTCCGGAGGTATACTCTTCTTGAGTTGATAGCACAATAGGTGTGTCCAAGGAGGACCTTGCCATGAAGCAATGTGCATTCTTGATATGAGGGTTCTCATTGGGAGATTCAAAGAGAGATGAAGAGGGTGTGTTGGTGGTGACGATGGCGGCTAATTCCTTTGAGCTTTCTTCATCTTCATCACCACTAGAACTTTCAACTTCATCGGTAGAATATTCTTCAATTGTTACTAGCACAACTCTTGAGGGCCTCTTGCCCTTCTTGGTCTTGTTGTTGTAGAACTTCTTGTTGAGGGGCTTTGAATATTTGCCCTTTGAGTCTTTGCTCTTGTCCTTGGGAATGAGCCTCCCATTATGAAGCTCTATATTCTCATAGGGGCATTCGGCATTGAAGTGGCGCTTGTCATCACAATTGTAGCATGATCTTGTCTTTGGACCAAAGCTAGTGAACCCATTTTTGTTGTTCCTCTTGATGTTGTCTTCCTTGGCCTTGGAGGGATCAACCCAAAAGGATTTTGCATGGAAGGCCATGTGATCATGGTAGTGGCATTGCAAATCTTCCGGATAGGTCATACTCCAAGATGCTCTATCAGATTCTTGAGGAACCACTTCTTCAACGGAGTTGACCACCAAGGCAAGGTTGGAACCTTTTGCCATCCCAATAGCACGATTGCGAGAATCATGAGAGGTTTCCTCAAGCACCTTGAGAGCTTGCAACTCGTGCACGACTTGTTGAGAGGTGAGAGAGGAATAGCATTCCCTTCCCACAAGAGTCTTGACATCAATGGGTACAAATGGCATCATGCATTCAATGTACTTCTCCTTGATCCAAGAATCATTGATGTGGGTGGCACCAACAAGTCGGAAGGCATCGGCAATGGTGAGAAGTCTTCCATACATGTCTTCATGATCTTCATCCGGTAGCCTCATGAACCCTTCGGCTTTATTCTTGAGAGCATTATACTTGTTCCTCCTTGTGCTCTCACTTCCAATGCAACTCGAGGTCAAACCATCCCAAGCTTCCTTGGCGATGGTGTAGTTCCGGACACGATGCAATTCCTTTGTCCCCACACTAGTTTGAATCATGTACAAGGCGGTGACGTTGAGTTGACTATCAACCGCTTCTCTTCTAGTCAACTTGTCGGGGTTGTATGGCTTGAAGCCCTCCATGATGATTCTCCATAATTCATTGGAGGCACAACAAACATGAGAGCGGAACTCAAATCGCCAAGTATCGAAATTTTCAATAGAAAACTTAGGTGGGTCGCCCCGAATGTTCAAATGGGGATGGGGAACCGGTATATCGGGTGATTGGAAAGGTGGAGGTACTCGATTGTAGCTCTCACTTTCACTAGTTCCCTTGGGAGATGCAATGGGGGATTTGATAGTGTTTAAGTTGTCACCTTCAACGGGTTTGGTAGATGAGGGTAAGTCCGAAGCCTCTCCCTCATCTAACACACCCGTGTCTTTTACCTCTACACTAGGAGCCTTGGGAAGGGCCGGAGCCAAAAGCTCGGCAATCATCTTTTTCATGCTTTCCATTTGGGCTTCCACGGAGGACTTCAACGAATTGAAGTCTTCCACGGAGACCATCTTGGCGGCCCCTTCCGAGGACTCCTCGTCCGGCATACTCTTAGGCGGTTAAGCCCGAAATAAGAGCCGAGGCTCTGATACCAATTGAAAGGATCGTATGCCGCACCTAGAGGGGGGGTGAATAGGTGCTAACCAATTTTTAGTTCTTTTTCAATTTAGGCTTGACACAAAAGGTAAATTCTCTAGATATGCAACTAAGTGAATTTACCTATATGACAAGGATAACAACTAAGCAAGATATAGAGATAGAATAGGATAGAGGTAACCGAGAGTGGAGCACGCGATGACACGGAGATGATTCCCGTAGTTCCCTTCCTTTGCAAGAAGGTACGTCTACGTTTGGAGGAGTGTGGTTGCTACGAAAGCCAAACCAACAGCCACGAAGGCTTCACTCAGATCTCCGGTGAGCAACGCCACGAAGGCCTAGCCCACTTCCACTAAGGGATTTCCTCGAGGCGGAAACCGGGCCTTTACAAGGTTCTTGGGGCACACATCCACAACCAAATTGGAGGCTCCCAAATCTGTTACAACACAACAATCAACAACAATACATCAACACAAATCAACTAGGGAACCAAATAGGAACACTAGCATGAGATCCCTCAAACAAGAGAGGGGGAAATGAAGAACGCTTCGGTGAGGATGTAGATCGGTGTCTTCTCCTTCGAATCTCCAAAGATCAAGAGATTTGGTTGGGGGAGGAAGGAGATCTTGTAAATCTTGACTTTCTTGAGGTGGCTCTAATGGAGGTGGCTTGGCAGAATTCTTGTGCAATGATTGAGCAAGCAACCAAGGAGGAAGAAGGGGGGTATTTATACCCCCTCTCAAAAAGGAGCCGTTGCTGTTTCCGGGGGGCCGGATAATCCGGCCTAAGTAAGGGCCGGATAATCCGCCCCCCCCCCCCCCGGATAATCCGGTCTTCGGGGCAAAAGAGTGACATTGTCCGGCCAAATGTCCGGACCATAGCCAGAGAAGCTTTTCTTCCAGTCCTTAGCCAAAAACGGGGGGGCCGGATATTTCCAAAATATCCGGCCCGGATAATCCGGCCCTGGTACAATACCGGGACATTATCCGGGCAAATGTCCGGCCCCCATACAGAGCCGCATTTCCTCGAAGACTTAGCCAAAACCAGGGGGCCGGATATTTCAACAATATCCGGCCCGGATTATCCGGCCTGGCCAACTTTTTCTGAATCCTTTTGACAGACGATCAAATCCAACACACATGAATAAATATCTATGTAATCTCTGTACCACTTAAACAAACATTAGTGTATCATATATATTGACATCAAACACACAAAACATAATGTGAGAGATGTTCTTTCAAGTTGCCACGCGGGCAACGACCAGTCAACAGAGTTGAGGTGGCGGTGACACGTCGTTCTCGCCGGAGAGGTCGCCGGTGATGCTCCGGCGTGCTACGGAAACGACGATAGGAACCCCCAGAGACTACCTAACCTAGCGCGTTTGAACCAGGGTTTGATGCTGAACAAACGAGCGTGAACGCCACCATCCAATGGTCACTGGAGCATCGCCGGTGAACACGTCTGCGGCGGCGGGCTCCGGCCAAATATTGATTTCGAGCTAGAGACGGTTCTAGGAAGCGAGAGTATGCTCTACAGACGCGGAATCATACCCTGAGTACGATGGTGTGGTCGGCGAAGACGATGGATGACGGAGACGACGAGGACCTCGCCATTCCCGGCGATCTGCTGCAAGGGGAAAACCCAAAATTGGCGTCGCTCCGAGCTCCCCTTGATGCGTAGCTTTGCCAGTAGAACGGCGACGTCGAGGCGCATCTCCTCGACCAACTGGTGAGCTCCGGGGTGGCTCCAGTCGACGGTGCCATGATGGTCACCGGCGACCAGTAGAGGAAGAAACCGAGGGCTAGAGGAGATCTGAGAAGAAATGGATAGGTGGAGAGGTGCTAGGGTTTCCTGGCGGTGCTCCAGACATACTTATAGGGCTCGAGGTGGTCAGAAGCGTCATCTCGCCGGCGGCAGTGGTCGGGATAGGACGACAATGTCGTCGTTGTTCTGGGCGTGAATCTTGACGGTTTTGGATAGGCTCGGACGCGAGGAGTATAGAGTGGAGTTCTGGAACCTTCTGCGGCGCCCGGGCCGAGCTTATCCTCGTCGAGGATGTGGCGGAGCATCCTCTCTGCGCTGTCGATGCCGGGGAGGAAGACGACGGCCCCTTTTGTTTTCTGCCAGTGGCGAAACAGTAAGTGGTCAGGTGGGTTGGTGCGGGGCTACGGTGCTGGGCCAAGGCTGGGCTGTCCATGGGCTGCGGTGCTGGGCTGGACGGCCAGGTAAACCAGGTAAGCCTCCTTTTCTTTTTCTATCTTTACTATTTTCTGTTTTGAATTTGCTATTTGAATTCTGTTTGGTTTTGCAGGTTCTAAATTATTTGAATATCATAACAATTTGATAATGATACTCACTGTCTTGTTTTGTTTTTAAACAACCATCTATAATTGATTAATTTTGGTTCTTATGAGGTATAAGTTTAAGATTCAAATAGATATTATTTTAGGGTTCATCTCAAGTGCTTTTAAATTTAGAAATCAAATCTGTTTAAATGTTTTTAAAATGTAGAACATGTGCATGGTGAACATATTATATTTTTCTATTGCTTAAACATAGTGATTACTCACATATAGTTGAATTATGTCTAGAGTTCAACAAATGGAAAAGGGTATGGAATTGGTTCATGATTTTATGTATATGATAGTTCTTAGGGTTTAAGAATTTGATGATGCTTCATTAATTGAAGTATAAAATAGGCATGAGGCATGGCAGGGTTTTACTTGTAATCCAAAGTAATCCATGGGTTGGATTTCAAACGTGGTCTAGGGTTTTAGTAGTGATCACCAATGTGATACCACTAGGTTTAGGATGTGAGCAATAGTTAGGTTATGTTTAATTGACTAGGATTACTCCTCTACACAAGATATGAGGATTGGTTTGGGATTCGATATACTTATTATTTTATGTGATAGATGAGATCTATTAATAACATGGGTTTAACTGATCATCTATATCTACAAGGTATAATCATGCATTAGACAATATCCATTTATTCCTCACTAATCACTCTTTATCATTCCTCTCATCACACTCACTTAGATTCTTAGGGTTTCTAATTAATACCAAATTGTAATGATTATGGAATTGGTTTCCTAAGGTCCTACTCAAGAGATGATGATATGATCCTCTAAATATATGGTTTGCCTAGGAAATTCTACCTTGGTATCTTATGTAGCTTGTTCTTCAGGAAATCTGATTAACCTGCATCTTGTGGTATGCCTCCACCTCCTAGCTTCTTCATCTTGATCCTAGCTAATTCACATGGAAGGTCTCAAGTGTTTGGTTTCCTTGTAGCATGGTACAAGATGTCCAAATGGATGAAGGGTGTGGCTCTATTTATAGGCTTGGGCAAGCTCTAGCATCATGACACATAGGTGGTGACTCTTGTGTTGGTTAGATGACTAAGGTGCTTGGTTGTCATGCCCTCATCCATAGCAATCCTTTGAACATGAGGTGACAAAGATTGGAAAGCAAGTCATGTAGATATTTTCATCCCATGTGGCATAGAGATTATCCTCTCATATGATTTATTTTTAGATAGCCAAGTGGCATTTGTTACTAAATATCTTGTGGATGGTTTTATTATTGTTGATGAGTCACTATATCATATTTGTTTGGATTATATTATAATATTGGTCAAAAGGTTAAGTTTGAAGGTTATTCCCCAAATTTGGATAGTTGGTGTTTGATTTCACCAAGGCATGATCATATGAGTTTCAAAATACTCATAGTTAATTTTATTCAAATAGTTTGAACTATAATTGGTAATGTAAATGGATTTAGTTTTATAATATTCCATATACTTAATAAGTTATGATTTAAATAAGAATGTGTGGCTTTTATGCATTTTAGACCCTGTGGTTTACCTTATTTGGTAATAAGTTTAGAAGTAAATTAATTTACACACAAAGGTAGTTGCTAACTTTTAAGTGTTAATAAGTTAGGGTTTGATTCTTAAAGAATGTGTTGTTGTAAATCTAATTCCATTTGATCTAATCCATAGATCAAATCATCTCTCCCCAAAACAAGGTTTTAACAAAGATCACACTGAAGTTTATAGCGCTTGACTTGATGATCTACTTCAATTCTAGCAAGTCAAGTGAAACTTCAGTTACTGTGGTAAGTTTTATTTGAAAGCGCGAAAATTCCCCGGATTTTCTATGCATGAATGCAATGCACACTTTGGTGTTCTCTCATTTTATTGCCTCTAAACCTGGGATATTACAGAGAAGGAGGGAGCGTATCGTCTCGAAATTCCGATCTCGTCGGGATTATCGGCGGTCGATTCCGATATTTCGAACTCAACATCGTCAATCGAGTCAGGCGAAGAGGAGACTTCATCGACACGCTTCATCAGCACCAGGGCAAGCGAAGAGCTCGCCAAGATCTTCAGCGACATGTCCTTCGAGTCATCCGCGGACTCCTATATAAGCGATGACTCGAGCAGTGTCGGCAGCTTCAACTTCATCGACAAATCCACTACAGTGGGCAAGGTCTTCACCAATCTTTATGATGGTGTCACCAAACCAAGCAGAGATCTGAATACAAAATATCATCAGATTTATGCCATCGGAGAGCCAAGCCGCGATCAGGAGGAAACGTCTGAGGCTTTCGACGATTTGGAAAATCCATACGTTGATCCCTCTGATTTACGACGAGGTCTAGGCAGCAAATATGTCGGACCTACACCACGTGTTAGGGTTCAACTCCCACAAGCAGCATGGGATAGAGCCGCAAGAGCTATGGATGGCTCAGAACCAATGGCCACAACAGCCACGCCAGAAGAATTGCAAGCATATCAATATAGGCTCGCGCGAGCTGCAAGGGAATTGGAAAAACAGATAGCTGCTCTGAACAGGAGAAAGGAGGCAGCCTCCGCATCAAGCAGGCGAAGAGCGGAGTTAAGTCGACAATCTGGAACTTCGGGAGATAGCCACAGGGAAGCTCGGAAAAGAGCAAGATCAAGGCTACAAAACATACCTGAAGGAGAAATAGAGCACCTGGTTCAAAACCTCGACATGTCTTTTATGTCAATAGACACGAGAGGGAATATTATCCCCAAGACACCAGAAGCTGGGTATATGGCGACACAAGCCTTTATCCTTGCATCTAGGCCACCTCCATGAGATCCAAGGGAGGCATTGTACAACATGGCAATGGCAGGAGGCGGAGCCATGGGAACGGCGTTTGCATCAACACCTCCCGAAGGAACAGCAAGGCAAAATAGTCCACGACCTGCGGCAGCAGCAGCAGTTCCCGAAGGAACAAGTGGAGCAAGAGACACAGCAGCGCAAGCAAGGGTGGACAGAGCACGGCAAAATAGAAGGGAACATCGGCATTCCCCAGAACTAAACGACGAGGATATGTGCGGTTTGCCATGCTTCACGAGGAGAGTCCGAAAAACTCGAGTCCCTTCGGGATTTAAGCTGCCTGATAACTTCAAAAAATTCGACGGCCTGCAAGATCCAGAGGATTGGCTAGTTGATTACCTCGAGACGGTGAAGCTCACAGGAGGAACCAGAGCAACAGCTATGCAAAGCATCCAGGTACGTTTAAGTGGAGCCGCGAGATCTTGGATCAAAAAGCTTCCTCCAGGATCCATCGACAACTGGGATAGCTTCGAGGACGTGTTCGTCAAGAATTTCCGGTCCACGTGCAAAAAACTGCATCGCTAGAGGAACTGAGAGCGTGTCGACAAAAGCCAGACGAATCAATGAGGAAATATATCCAAAGGTAGAATATCATTAAAAACTCGGCAGAAAATATATCTGACGAGAGAGCGATAGATGCGTTTGTCGCAGGAATCAGGCGAGGAGATTTTGTCGAGGACTTGGGGAGAACCAATCCAAAGACAGTATCCGCATTAATGGAGATAGCAAACAGATGAGCAGATGGAGAAGATGATGTTCACAACAAACGGCATAGGTCACCAGAGGAGGACCGCGGTCGAAATTATCAAAATAGGCGACGATTTCCTCGGCAGTACTCGGGTTATGATGCCCCTGGGCAAATTTCGGCTGGCTTTCGAGCAAGCGCCGGAGGAAACAACAGAGATGATTATCAGAGGAGCAATGAGCAGCGAGGCGACAATAGAGATGACTCTCGAAACAACAGGCAAAATACTGGGCCAAGGTTTCAGAGACCTTTCGTATCCCCCGAGGAGATGATGAACGGGCCGTGTCAGATGCATTTTTATCTCGACAATAACGGAAAAAGACAGTCAGGACACTTGCAAAAGGATTGTCGAAATTTCCAAGCAATGTTAAGGTGGGCAGGGCACGCCAATACCCGTGCAAGAGATACGTAAATCCTCAAGGACCCAGGAGTGAGATCCACTTGCCACCTCCTCCCGCAATTACGGACGAAAATCGACATCAGCTCAGAATAGCGGCAGCACCTGCACCACCACCTTATGTTGATCCCAACTCTAATGGAGCGGTCTCGATGATTCAGAAAGGCAGGCCATCCAATAGAGCTCAGAAAGTAATCTCGCGACATGTGTTCATGGCAGAGAAGATGCCTCCACCAACGGTTGAGTACCTTAACTGGTCAGGGCAAGATATTGGCTTCACAATAGCGGATCATCCACAGCAAGTTCCTCGACCAGGGCAGTCAGCACTTATCTTACCAGCAGTAATCACAGGATTCGATGTATCTCGAGTATTCATAGATGGCGGCAGCAGTTTAAACCTTGTGTATGCAGATACACTAAGGAAGATGAACATATCCCTAGCAAACCTGAAACCAACCGACACGCGATTCCACGGTATTACACCGGAGAAGCCAAGTTATCCGTTGGGAAAGATTAATCTCGACGTTCAGTTTGGGACCCGAGAAAACTACAGAATAGAGAGGCTGGAATTTAAATTTGAAGTTGTGGATTTCCCATCACAATACCACGCTTTGTTGGGACGACCAGCATATGCCAGATTTATGGCGGTACCACATTACACGTACCTGTTATGGAGGATGCCTGGACCTAAGGGACCAATCACAGTCAAAGGAAGCTTTGCGCTAGCCGATAAGTGTGATAAGGATTTTCATCGACTGTCAGAAACCTTCGGGATGCAAGCAGAGTACATGGCGTCAAGGCTCACGACTGACTATGATGTGTTGCCAGATGTAGGAAGACCCAACAAAGAGTCAGCTTTTAACACCGAGAAAAATTCTAAGGAGGTGCAGATTCACCCGACAGATCCGAAAAAGACAACGTCCATTGCGACAGACATGGACCTCGCATAGGAAAGCGCGCTCGTCGAGTTCCTCCGTGAGCACTGGAAAATCTTCGCATGGTGTCCAGCTGACATGCCAGGAGTACCCAAGGAACTTGCCGAGCACCACCTAAACTTGGATCCATTAGCGAGACCAATAAAACAACCTTTGCGGCGTTTTTCGGAGCCAAACCGCAAAGCTATGTTGTCAGAAATCGATCGACTAAGAGAAGCTGGTTTTATCAAGGAGCTGCATACAGAGGCCACATGGGTAGCGAACCCAGTGTTGGTACCGAAGAAAAACACTAAAGTCCTTCGCATGTGCGTCGACTTTACGTGTCTCAATAAACATTGTCCAAAGGATCACTTTCCCCTCCCGAGGATCGATCAAATTATCGACTCCATGGCAGGATGTGAATGTCTTTCCTTTCTGGATGCATATTCTGGTTATAACCAGATCAGATTGAAATAAGAAGATGAGGTCAAAACAGCGTTCATCCCACCGTATGGCGTGTTTTTCTACCGAACAATGCCCTTTGGTCTGAATAACGCGGGAGCAACATACCAGAGGATGATGCAGAAGTGCTTAGCAACACAGATTGGGAAAACGTACAAGTGTACATCGACGATGTCGTCATAACATCAAAAAAGGGGACGACGCTAATCGAGGATCTGAAGGAAACCTTTGATAACCTCGACAACTTTTGCCTCAAGTTGAACCCAACAAAGTGTTCCTATGGTGTCCCTGCAGGAGAACTTCTTGGGTTTCTAGTTTCAGCAAGAGGGATTGAAGCAAATCCCGAAAAAATCCAAGCTATCATAACAATGAGGAAGCCAACAAAGTTGAAAGAAATACAGCAGTTAACTGGGCGAGTCGCAGCTTTAAGCAGATTTGTCGCCAGGCTGGGAGAAAAAGCATTACCGTTCTACGCTTTAATCAAGCAAGGAGAGAAATTCCAGTGGAACGAAGAGGCCGACAGAGCCTTCGAGAATTTAAAGCGCACAATTTCGACACCACCAATCTTGGTGGCGCCAAAAGAGAAGGAACCTCTCCTGTTATACATTGCAGCTACGCCTCAGGTGGTCAGTACGGTACTAGTTGTCGAAAGGGAAGAAGAAGGAAAACTCCATGGAGTACAAAGGCCGGTATACTTCATCAATGAAGTTTTATCGCCTTCCAAACAGCGGTACCCGCAGTACCAGAAGTTAGCATATGGAGTGTTCACAACAGCAAGAAAATTGCGCCACTACTTTTCGGCGCACCCGATAATAGTGGTCAATGAAGCACCTCTATCAAATATACTAAACAATCCAGAAGCTACAGGGCGTGTCTCCTTTTGGGGAATAGAACTCTCCCCTCGGGACATCACGTATTAAAAAAGAAAAGCAATAAAGTCACAAATTCTGCCAGATTTCATCGTGGAGTGGATGGAGCTGCAGAATACAGGACCCCCAGATTTGTCGAGAACTTGGACCATGAACTTCGACGGGCCCAAGAGAGTAGAAGGAGCTGGTGCAGGAGTGATACTCATATCACCCGAAGGCGACAAATTGAAGTATGTCCTACGGATGACGTTCCCAAACGCATCTAGCAATGAAGCAGAATATGAAGCTCTTATACACGGGATGAAGATGGCGAAAGCTTGTGGCGCAACCCGACTAAAAATCTTTGGCGACTCACAATTGGTAGCTCAACAGGTTATGAACCAATGTGATGCAGTCAATGACAGCATGGTGGCATACAAGGAAGTGTACAACGAGCTTGAGAAGCTGTTTGATGGATGCGAAGTACATCATATTAGCAGGCCGAGCAATGATGAAGCCGATGTTCTAGCAAACATCGGGTCGCAATGCCTTGCAATTCCGCCAGGCGTGTTTTGGGAAGAGATAACCGAAAGGTCCACCAAACCAAAGAAGGCGCAGAAGAAGAAGAAGGAGAAGGAGGAAAAAACTTCGACAACTATCAAAGAAGCACCAGAAGAAGAAGAGGACCAGGAGCTGGTGATGATGGTGGAAGTCCCATGGATGCAAGCGTACATATCATATATCCTAAGAAAAGAAATACCCGACGATCCAGTTGAAGCAAGGCGAGTTATTCGACGATCCAAAGCCTTTACAGTGGTCAAAGGGGAGTTATACAAACGAAGTATTTCGGGCGTACTGCAAAGGTGCGTTACACCCGAAGAAGGAAGGATAATCTTAAAGGACGTACACGAGGGAATATGTGGTCACCACGCGAGCAGTCGAGCTATTGCGGCTAAGGTTTTTCGGGCTGGATTTTACTGGTTGACAGCAATCGAGGATGCAAAAGAGATAGTACGAACCTGCTACGTGTGCCAGAGATTCGCCGCAAAACCCCACTCTCCGGCAGCAGAGCTGATGCCAATACCACTGTCTTGGCCCTTTTCCCAATGGGGTCTCGATATGGTGGGAAAATTACACAAGGCTTCGCTAGGAGGATACGAGTACATGTTGGTTGCTGTCGATAAATTCACCAAGTGGATAGAAGTAAAGCCGATAAATTCACCAGATGCAGCGTCAGCAATAAAATTCGTGAAGGGCATCGTTTTTCGATTTGGAGTACCTCACAGCATTGTCACAGACAATGGTAGCAACTTCACGTCCAAGGAATTCAAGGCATACTGCACAGAAGTAGGCATCAAATTGCACTTCGCGTCAGTTGGGCACCCGCAAACGAATGGTCAAGTCGAGAAAGCCAATGGTATCATCTGCAATGGTATTAAAAAGCACCTGCTAGGACCGCTTGAAAAGGCTCGACATACCTGGCCAGAAGAATTGCCAAGTGTCTTGTGGATTATTCGAACAACACCAAACACGGCGACACAAGAAACTCCGTTCTTCTTAGTCCATGGAGCTGAAGCAGTACTACCAATCGAAATAGAGCATGACTCCCCAAGAGTCACAGAGTATGATGAAGAAACTTCAAGAAGAGCTTTGGCGGACGATGTAGACGCACTCGATGAAGCTCGAGAAGAAGTACTTTCATGGGTCACCAAATACCAGCAAGACCTGAAAAACTACCACAGTCGACGATTACGGCCAAGATCTTTTCAAGTCGGAGATTTAGTCCTACGGCTCAATCAGCAAAGTACTGAAAAACTCGAGTCGCCATGGCTTGGCCCTTACATCGTCACAGAAGTAATTGAAGGAGGAGCATACAGGATCAAGGACAAGAAGACAGGGGTTCCCGAGAAAAACCCCTGGAACATGGCGCAGCTCAGGCGGTTCTACGCTTAGAGTCGAAATATAGTCCTCCTTGGTAAAAAGACAATGTACTGAAACACCCGCGAGTTTTCAGACGCACTCTTTTCCTTTTCAGGGCACCGAGTGGGGCTGGAAAGGTTTTTAATGAGGCGGACTCGCGGTGCTGCAATATAGTAAAAGATAGTGATGATATACATCTTTTTCTTCGACAGGCTCGGGGGCTCATAACCCACGACAGCAAAATACATATATTCTCGCAAAACAGTACATTCTTCGAGACGAAAAAATAGTGTAAGCTCCGGCCAAAGGCTCGGGGGCTTCGCAATATAGACTACACTTCACAATATAGAAAACTTCATCAATACAAATAATTCGATGAAAAATATAGACATAACTTTTCACAATATAGTACAACTCAGTCAATGCCTAATATACTATCATGCGGCAGTTGTCTTGTGATCAGCATAGCTCCCCTTGACAAAGAATTCAGAATCCATCCGAAGAAGTTCATCCATCATCGCTTCGGCTACAGGAGTCACCATATCATTGATTTCGTCGACGTTATTCTTTCGTCTCGATTTCTTGGCCAGGCACTCGGAGACAATCTTCGTCAGATCTAATTTTGGATGGCAGATATGTATCATGATCATGGCGAATCTTGCTCCAGCAGTCAACTGAGCTCGTACAAAGTTATGAATACGAGGGGCATCTCGAAAGTTTTTCATCAGGCCAAGAAGAGTATCGGGAGCTTCATCTCGAGGGAACATAGTCTTGTAAACAAGGGTCAAGGTTCTCGTGCAGAAATTAAGGAATTCACGAACCTGACAGGCGCAGTCTTGAAACCTGACAATTTATTGGGTCCGCTTGGGAGTAGCCCAGAACAGACAGCAGTGGTTAAGAGAAAGGTTAACGAGGAGATTCGTTCTTACATTCACCCTTTCATCTTCAGCAGCAGCGTCGAGAACAGAACCTATTAAGCGAAAGAACGAGAAATTAAAAAAAAAAAGGGGGATACAGTAAAAGACAGAAGAAGTTCTGGGTTGAAAAAGCGTACCTAACATATCCACACTAGCTTCATTCATTAGCTCGAGCATACTATTTTCTCGAGTGGTTGCTTTTTCAGCTTCCGAAATAGCAGCTTCCTTGGCAGTTGTCTTCTTTAGCTTGTTGAAGGGCAATTTTCTCTCTTTTGGATGCTTTGCGGGATTGCTCCATCATCGCAAGAGTTCGCTTTTTTATGGATTGAAGTTGTTGGCGAAGTTCTTGCAAATCTTGCGAGAAGTGTTTACTCGAAGAACCTTCGATAAGGTTATCATCGACAAGTGTTTTCTTCGAGAAGGAGGAAGCAGGAAAAGTATCGACAGGATGAGGATTTGCGGAGTAGTTATCAAATATCAACTGGAAAAGAAAATTTCAGTGTCAATGATCACGCAAAATAGAATTCCATTGATCTTTGGAAAATTTACACAGCTATTACAGAAGGAGTCTTCCAAAGAACTACCACGACAGTTGTCGCCAAAACCATTGTGACGACAACATCAAAAGAAACAGTAAAAATAAAAACAGAAAAAGATAGGGCATTCTACTAGACCTCCGGCTTCGACGAGCTAGGAGCAGGAGTTGGCTTGCATCCAAGATAGGCGAGGATCTTCTTTGAGTTGGGCTTTGAAGCCCTGATCAGCGATTGCCACTTCGTGGTCTCCATCTCCTGTGTGTCGCCAACTCTGGTCCAGTCGATGTTTTGCTGGCTGTTAGCAACCAGAGCAATAGTGCTTTCAACGGCCACCTTCATATTTTCTTGGCGAAGCTTAAGTCCAAGATCTTCTGGGGGATTGAAGCACTTGGCAAGAGCAAGGAAAGTCGCGGGTTCCTTTTTCTTCGGGAAGAAGTAAGGGTAGAGCCGCGACAATCCTTCCCTAGCCACAGTAAGACCTTCGCGTGCTTCATCTCCGTGAAATTCAAGGAAAGCAAGTGCGTCAAGAAGGGGATCATTGTCGGGATCTTCAAGTTCATATTCTTGAGATGTTTTCCCTGTCGAGGCAGAAATTTATTGATCAACAAACGAGTAAAGAAAAGCAAGTCCAAAGAATGCAAAATAGCTCGGGCACTTACTGACAAAGCGACGGCTTTGCGATTCCAGGCGCTTAGAAATCGCATCTTCACGAGCAGATTGTGCGGTTATATGCTCGCTCAAAGCAGTCTCGGTGTCGTGAAGCCTCTTTTGAAGTTCTTCGACACTAGCAGCGTCTGCCTTGGCCTTGTCAGCATCTGCCCTAGCTTTACAAGCATCTGATTCGGCCTTCTTACGAGCCTCCTCACTTTGCTCTAATTTTTGAGCAAGTTTGTCAGCACGTTTGTTGGCCTCCGCAAGTTTTTCTGCCAAAATAGTCAAATCCAGTCAAAATCACGACAAGAAAGGAGTGAGAAGTCATGGGTACAGAGAAGCAGAAAGACATTACCTTCAGCTTTGCTAGCATACTCGCGGTACCCGACGAATTGGGCACCGAAGCGGATGAATTCCTTAATCAAAGGCTGTTAAAGAAAGATAGAGAAAGAAAGCGTTAATATGGGAAAAAGTGCAATAGCACAAAATGAAAAGAAGCAAACAGTGAAAACATCGATAGCATCAGAAAGTTTTCAAGGACTTATATCATCCAAAAGAGGAGTCGAGGAGCTACCCAATTGTAAGGTAGGCTCTGTGATTGATTCCACCCTCGCCCTTTTTGGTGAAGGGACGAGGGGGCTTGCAGGAGGAGTAGGTCCGTCGGTGTTTTGTTGAGGAGGCGAAGATTCTTCTCCTTCAACTTGCACTTCAGAAACAACTAAAGTATGCGACGTACTCGTTCGAGCAGTCACATCAATAGCTGGCATTTCTTCCTCGTCACCACTACGGTTAAATGGCGATAGTATAAGAAGCAAGATAGACAAAAGTCTTCAAGAGGCAAAACAGTAAGAAACAAGGGGTAACTTACGAACTGACGAGGGCGTCAAGGTATGGATCGAAAGCCGCCTTCCGATTTGAAGGAGCAGCTTCTTCAGCTTTGGAGGTGCCGGAATCTTTGACGTCGGTCCTTTCCTCTTATTCTTTGGAGAAACAGCAGGAGGAAGAGAGTGTGCCGATGTGGTAGCCTCGGAGTCAGCCTCCTTTTCAGAGGATCCCGCAGATTTTCGAGAACCTGCGGGTTCACTCTCAGGGCAAGGAGCACCCTGGTTGTCATCAGTGACAACGGCTCGTTTTTCGACTTCCCCACCTTTAGGAAGGGGAGGAAGAGAAACAAGATCTGGATGGTTCTGCCAAAAACAACGGGGGATGTCAATAAAAGAGTTATGCAAAGGATATCTAACAAAAATGAGCAAGTCAACAAAGGTTACCTTGGGGAGCGCATTGGTGGCGCTATATGGTTTTACGCGACAAGAAGAGGGGACAGCATCTTTCTTGCTGAGAGAGGAGATTTTCCGGACAAGTTTTTCTAAATCCTTGACCGACAAATCCATCGACAGCGGATCCACATCATTGTCGCCAGCATACTTCCAGAGGGGATTTTTGTGAGCCTGCAGAGGTTGCACTCTGATTCTAAGGAAATATGCCGTGATTTGGATACCCGACAGTTCTTTACCGCGGGTACTTTGAAGCTCGTGGATGCGAGTCATCAGTGCCTCCGTCGCCGTTTTTTCTTCGTCGGTAGCTTCTGCATCCCAGGACCGATGGCGGTAGATTTTCTCGGCACCATCAAAAGGAGGAATGTTGTCTTCAACAGACCCATGATTCTCCTCGTGGATGTACAGCCATTTTTTGTGCCACCCTTGAACTGAGTCAGGGAATTTGACATCGAAGTATTCGACATCAGGGCGAACGCAGATACAAACACCGCCTATCTTATAGGCGACATTGGCAGAGCCATTACGGCGACACAAAAAGATGCGTTTCCATAACGCCCAGTTAGGCTGGACGCCGAGGAAGGATTCGCAAAGAATGATGAAGATGGAAATATGGAGGATAGAGTTGGGTGTGATATGATGAAGTTGCAATCCGTAAATGAAAAGCAACCCACGAAGAAAATTGTGAATGGGGGCAGAGAGGCCACGGATGAGATGATCAACAAAACTAACCCGATACTCCATTGGAGGGGTTGGGTAGCTCTCTTCGCTGGGGAAGCATAGCGCTTTTGGCTTCTTGTTGATCCCCAGTTTCTTCAGCAGATTAATGTCTTGGGCAGAGATTTTGGATCTCTCCCACTCAGCGCTCCCCAGATCTGCGGAAGCCATCTTCGATTCAGGAGTGCTGTACCTGATCAATCTGCGCGGTGGCGTCAACAATGGCGCAGGAGTACAGCATGAGAGTAGTTGAGCTCAAGGAGCTATGATGCGCAAGAGGAGATTTTTGCAGAGGAGAGCAGAGGAGCGGCGCAAGCGAAAGTGCGGAAGGAAGAAGATGAAGACCTTAAATAGAGGTGCGGCGAAACGGCGCACCGTTAGATGGGAAAAGTGTGAGGCAGATGGTGTACACGTGGAGCAAGGGTAAAAAAGTAATTTCGCCCTGTAGGCCTTACAGTACATGCGCCAGGAAAAGCGGAGGACGTGTGTCTCCCACTTGCAGGACGTGTCAATACGATACGTAATTTGGGCCCGCAAGGCAGCGATAGAGAACTTCTCGCGATTTCCAGGAACAGCGGTCGTGGCTATCGTCAGCAATGATGTCACCTTAGCAAGAGAAAATTTCGACTCAACAGTTTCATAAAAAAGGCGACAGCAAAAGATATTGGAGAGCCTTTGATCAAATACAAAGTTTTTGATCAAATGCTCGGGGGCTACTTTGTAAAAATGAAAAATTCGAGAAAAGACAAAATAGAAATGGCGTGAGCCTATGATCAAATACAAATATTTGTTCATAGCCTCGGGGGCTACTCCCATCGGGAGCGCTGTTCGCGCACCCGAGAGATTTGAAAATTTCGAGAGATAAAGAAAATATAGCGACATAAGGCGTGGAGCCTACACCCAAGCACAAGTCCTTGGCTGTAGCCTCGGGGGCTACTCCCATCGGGAACGCTGTTCGCGTACCCGATGAAATTATAAAAAAGAAAGATAGAAGAACAAGAGAGTATATTTCGAGTTATAAGTAACTCTACATATACTCCCATCGGGAGGTCAATATAAGTCATCCGTTGACTCAATAAAACGTGCCATTCCAATAGCCGAATAAGCACTCGACAATATATTCTCAGAACGCCAAAGTTGCGAACAATTTCTGAATGCCGCAAAACTTTGCGAAGGTAAGACCCCAAGATCCGTTCTGTGTGCCGTGGAGCCGTCTCTGACGTCGGTTTGCTACTTTTATCCGTATCAAAAGATACGAAGAAATATCCTAACGGACGCGTTAGGTACCCGATAAATATGACTGGGACTCGATAGAATGGTAAGACCTTAAGCGGCACCTGTCGAAGTTTACACCAGTATCCCGAGATCATGTCCAGGGACGTGATCTTGAAGTAGATTTTTGCGGATTGCCACTAGAGCAGTTAACTAGTACCTGATCCGTCAGATGAACTAGCCCCAACTACCATTATCCCTGTACAATATAGAAATTCATATGAAGAAATATGGAGAAGTTCAAAGTTGTTGAGTAAATATAAACAGTGGAGATTTTCCCTGACTCTACGATTCAAGCAAAATCTCGGGGGCTACTGACATAGGCATCCCCAATCACTACAAGAAGACCCCCTCTACAGCAACGCAACTATGTGTATCTAAATGCCCATATAGGCGTTGCTAGCGACTTTACCAACGGATAAAAATGCGTTGCGTTTTTGGGTGTTGCAAGGTTACAATGCAACGCATATTTGCGCGTTGGTAACCAATGGTCTTAGCGTTGCAAGATAGCTACATAAAACGAGCAACTGTTGTATGCGTTGGTAGAGGCATCGTATATCGACTGAAAATCCCTTTTCACCGGAAATTATTTTTCAATTGCCAATTGAATTTTTACAGATTATTTGATCGCTCTTGAAGATGATAGATTTGTTTTCTCGGAGTGATAACTTAGTTCATCTGAAACATATCACATAACAAATAAATCATAAAATACAAATGCATTGCAATGCCAAACTAATCAATATTTATTACTCGTATCACCATGCCATCTCTTACAACTAGACAGTCTACAATCTTGCACCGGAATATGATATTCCACCTAATCCTATATAAATTCGTTCTATTTTTTTCTAACATGTTCAGAGCTAATATCCAATATAGCAAGTCTTGCTGATGGATGAGATCTTGTATGGGACCTGCAAATACAAAATTTTGTTTCAATATAAAAGTTGCTAAAATATTGTGAATGTTATAGTAAATTCTACTAAATACTTGCTTCAAATGGTATAGGTATACTAACCTTTCATGGCACGCCAAAGAGAAAAGGACCCAATAAATTTTTGCTGTCTTCGCATTTGAAATAGCTCATCACACTCACAGTGATCATATTGATGGAAATCCATGAAGAACTCTGGATAAGCAATAACCACTATGAGATATGAGTCAAACTGTCAAACGGAAGATATAAATCCTTTAATAAACTAGATGTACCATTTAACGAGACATCATATAGATTTTGAGGTCTCCATGGTAAATATTACCTTTTTCTGTGTAATATTTTTGGGTACAGCTACATCTGTGGACAGCTCCAAGCAAGTCAGAGCTAATCTTTGACCCATCGCCCGGCCAATTCCTGTAAAAATGGAGTTATAGGAATCAACAAATTAAATTAAAACAAACATCTTCTAAATATTATCTGCAAGGCTCTGAACCACCATAATTGGCTGTCGGAATGTTATCGGCTAAATCGTGCAGTGTATTAGAAATCAGTACTTTATTTCTGCATGGCCACTTTGAGAGGATACAATTTTACCTGACGTCAATCTTTGGAACATACTACGTCTTGACAGATCTCGCATTGCAAGAAACCAATAATGAGTGACCTGCACTATTCCTGTGCTTCTTGTCTGGTCCGCGCTTGACAGCATCAGACTGCAGACACAACATGCAGGGTAGAAATGCGTCAAAAAGGAATCACAACCTGCACTTATTGAAGATTGATTCTTGGCACAAAAATTAGAGATTCTTTGAGCTCCAACATGAATGAATTGCTCACCTTCAATAACGAGAAAAGATCTCCATCCTAAACCACTCCATCTCCATGTCGTCCCCATGGCCTGCTGCCGCCATCATGGAATTGCCCACAACTCCACATCGACATTCATCTCTGTCATGGAATTCTTGCAATCGACATTCGTAGATGCGAGAGGTCGTCACGGGCGCCTGTGTACTCACATCGTGGAGAGCCGGGACGCCACCACCGGCGCCAAAGGGGACCGTACAAGGTACTACGGCAGGACCCCCTGCAGCCTCCGGATCTTCCATCATGCAATCCGGCTGCCACTACTCACCGGCGAGGGAGGAATCGCAAACTGCTGCGGAGGGAGGCGGCTAGGTTTAGGGAGACGAGGAGGGACTCAAGGTGCTCGTGCGTTAATCGTGGAAGGTGAGGTTAGAACTTATGGGAGTTTCTTAGTGGGCTGGGCTCTAAGTTTTTTCCCTACGTTCCAATTAATCTCTATGTTGGACTACGGATGTGGATGCAACGCATACATGCGTATCTATGATAAATTTTTGCAACGAATATTTGCAGGGTTGCCAAGTATGCGTTGTTGTAGGGGAGTTCTTCTTGTAGTGAATGGGCCTGCCGAAGATAGTACCCGGGGTTTACTGAAGGCCCACGACTCGAAGAATAAGAAGAACCGGAGGCCCAAATTGCTATTAAGGAAAGCTAGAGTTGTATTAGAAGATAGTATTTGTAATCTTGCGGGATGAGTTAGAAACCCTCCCGGACTCTGTAACTTGTACATTACGAAATCCCTCGGCTCCACCTCCTATATAAGGGGGAGTCGAGGGACAAAAAAAGTATCGAATCATTGTCTCACAAACCCTAGTTTTCATATCGTCGAGTACTTTTCGGCTGAAACCTTCGAGATCTACTTGCCCTCTACTTCCAACTAAACCCTAGTCTACAACCCGTAGGCATTGACAAGTTAATCCCTTGTCACTAGGCGACGCAACAAAGCTTATTGATAATATGATGATTAATTACTCTGAATGGAACACGGAAAGAGCTCCACAAGGTAAGAAGGTAAATTCTGTCGAAGAAACCTCCTCCTTGAGTGATAAGATTGATGCTATTATGTCTATGCTTGTGAATGGTAGGACAAATGTTGGTCCTAATAATGTTCCGTTAGCTTCATTGGTTGCCCAAGAAGAACATGTTGATGTAAACTTCATTAAAAATAATAATTTCAACAACAATGCTAATAGGAATAATTTGGGTAACAACTACAAGCCATATCCCGCTAGTGGTAATGATTATGGTAATTCTTATGGTAGATATGAGGAAAAGATGCTAGAAATTTAAAGATCTACTAAGAGCTTTATGCAATCACAATATGAGAAAAATCAATTGTTTACTAAAACTATGAATAAACAATCTACCTTGTTGAAAAATATAGGAAATCAACTTGAAAATTTGAATATGGAGATTTCGGGTTTGCAAACTAAGATTTCAAATGCTGAAAACCGAATCTCATACATGTCTGCGTCACAATCTTCCTTAATTAATAAAATGGCTGCTAAACCTGAGGATATTGATAATAAAATTGTTACTACAGCAAATGCCATCTAAGTTAGAATTAATGAGAATATAAGATTGATGGCATTGCGTGCTAGGTGGGAAAAAGAAGAAAATGCTAAAGATGATAATGTAGCTAAAGTTTGGACTATTACCACCACTAGTAGTGCTAATGCTCCACATGTTGCTGCACCTCCTACTATTAATGGTAAAAGAATTGGTGTTGGCAATGTTTCTACTTCTAATGCAAAGCGTGAAAAACTGCCTGAAACTGCTAAAACTGCTGAAACTGCCTGTGATAAAACTGCTGATTTTTTTTCTAATGTTGGGGATAATGATCCTATTGCTTTAGATCATAATGGTTTAGATTTTGATGATTTTCACATCTCTGAGGTTATAAATTTCTTACAAAAACTTGCTAAAAGTCCTAATGCTAGTGCTATAAATTTGGCCTTTACAAAACATATTACAAATGCTCTCATAAAAGCTAGAGAAGAGAAATTAAATCGTGAAACTTCTATTCCTAGGAAGTTAGAGGATGGTTGGGAGCCCATCATTAAGATGAAGGTCAATGACTTTGATTGTAATGCTTTATGTGATCTTGGTGCAAGTATTTCCGTTATGCCTAGGAAAATCTATAATATGCTTGACTTGCCACCATTGAAAAATTGTTATTTGGATGTTAATCTTGCTGATAACTCTACAAAGAAACCTTTGGGGAGGGTTGATAATGTTCGCATTACGGTTAACAATAACCTTGTCCCCGTTGATTTTGTTGTCTTGGATATTGAATGCAATGCATCTTGTTCCATTATATTGGGAAGACCTTTTCTTCGAACTGTTTGTGCTATTATTGATATGAAGGAAGGTAATATTAAATATCAATTTCCTCTCAAGAAAGGTATGGAACACTTCCCTAGAAATAGAATGAAGTTACCTTTTGATTCTATCATTAGAACAAATTATGATGTTGATGCTTCGTCTCTTGATAATACTTGATTTACACTTTCTGCGCCTAGCTGAAAGGCGTTAAAGAAAAGCGCTTATGGGAGACAACCCATGATTTTACTACAGCACTTTTGTTTTATATTTGAGTCTTGGAAGTTGTTACTACTGTAGCAACCTCTCCTTATCTTAATTTTGTTGCATTGTTGTGCCAAGTAAAGTCTTTGATAGTAAGGTTCATACTAGATTTGGATTACTGCGCAGAAACAGATTTCTTGCTATCACGAATTTGGGTTGAATTCTCTGTAGGCAACTCAGAAAATTCTGCCAATTTACGTGACTGATCCTCAGATATGTACGCAACTTTCATTCAATTTGAGCATTTTCATTTGAGCAAGTCTGGTGCCTCTTAAAAATTCGTATTTACGGACTGTTCTGTTTTGACAGATTCTGCCTTTTATTTCACATTGCCTATTTTGCTATGTTTGATGGATTTCTTTATTCCATTAACTTTCAGTAGTTTTGTACAATGTCTAGAAGTGTTAAGAATGATTATGTCACCTCTGAACATGTGAATTTTTATTATGCACTAACCCTCTAATGAGTTGTTTTGAGTTTGGTGTGGAGGAAGTTTTCAAGGATCAAGAGAGGAGGATGATACAATATGATCAAGGAGAGTGAAAGCTCTAAGCTTGGGGATGCCTCGGTGGTTCATCCCTGCATATTTCAAGAGGACTCAAGCATCTAAGCTTGGGGATGCCCAAGGCATCCCCTTCTTCATCGACAACATTATCAGGTTCCTCTAGTGAAACTATATTTTTATTCCATCACATCTTATGCGCTTTACTTGGAGCGTCTGTATGTTCTTGTTTTGTTTTGTTTGAATAAAGTTGGATCCTAGCATTCATTGTGTGGGAGGGAGACACGCTCCGCTGTTGCATATGGACAAATATGTCCTTAGGCTTTACTCATAATGTTCATGGCGAAGGTTGAAACTTCTTCGTTAATTGTTATATGGTTGGAAACGGGAAATGCTACATGTGGTAATTGGTAGAATGTCTTGAATAATTTGATATTTGGCAATTGTTGTGCTCATAAGGATCATGTTTAAGCTCTTGCATCATATACTTTGCACCTATTAGTGAAGAAATACATAGAGCTTGCTAAAATTTGGTTTGCATGATTGGTCTCTCTAAGGTCTAGATATTTTCTAGTAAGGGTTTGAACAACAAGGAAGACAGTGTAGAGTCTTATAATGCTTGCAATATGTTTTTATGTGAGTTTTGTTGTACTGGTTCATACTTGTGTTTGCTTCAAATAACCTTGCTAGCCTAAGCCTTGTATTGAGAGGGATTACTTCTCGTGCATCCAAATCCTTGAGCCAATAACTATGCCATTTGTGTCCACCATACCTACCTACTACATGGTATTTCTCCGACATTCCAAAGTAAATTGCTTGAGTGCTACCTTTAAACTTCTATCCTTTGTCTTTGCAATATATAGCTCATGGGACAAATAGCCTAAAAACTATTGTGGTATTGAATATGTACTTATGTATCTTATTTCTTATTAAATTGCTTGTTGTGCGATAACCATGTTCCTGGGGACGCCATCAACTACCCTTTTTTGAATATCATGTGAGTTGCTATGCATGTTCGTCTTGTCTGAAGTAAGGGTGATTTACCATGAGTTGAATGGTTTGAGCATACATATTGTTAGAGAAGAACATTGGGCCGCTAACTAAAGCCATGATCCATGGTGGAAGTTTCAGTTTTGGACAACAATCCTCAAGCTCTTATGAGAATATTATTTGTTGTTGAATGCTTAAGCATTAAAGAGGAGTCCATTGTCTGTTGTCTATGTTGTCCCGGTATGGATGTCTAAGTTGAGAATAATCAAAAGCGAGAAATCCAATGCGAGCTTTCTCCTTAGACCTTTGTACAGGCGGCATAGAGGTACCCCTTTGTGATACTTGGTTAAAACATATGTATTGCGGTGATAATCTAGGAAATCCGAGCTAATTAGGACACGGTGCGGGCACTATTGGTAATCTATGCATGAGGCTTGCAACTTGTAGGATATAATTTACATAATACATATGCTTTATTACTACCGTTGACAAAATTGTTTCTTGTTTCAAAATAAAACCTCTAGCACAAATATAGCAATCGATGCTTCCCTCTTCGAAGGGCCTTTCTTCTACTTTTATGTTGAGTCAGTCTACCCATTTCCTCCCATGTCAAGAAGCAAACACTTGTGTTAACTGTGCATTGATTCTTACATACTTGCATATTTGCATTCATCATATTACTTTATGTTGACAACTATCCATGAGATATACATGTTACAAGTTGAAAGCAACCGATGAAACTTAATCTTCCTTTGTGTTGCTTCAATGCATTTACTTTGAATTTATTGCTTTATGAGTTAACTCTTATGCAAGACTTATTGATGCTTGTCTTGAAAGTACTATTCATGAAAAGTCTTCGCTATATGATTCAGTTGTTTACTCATTGTCTTTACCATTTCTTCGAATCGCTGCATTCATTACATGTGCTTACAATAGTATTGATCAAGATTATGATAGCATGTCACTTCAGAAATTATCTTTGTTATCGTTTACCTACTCGGGACGAGTAGGAACTAAGCTTGGGGATGCTTGATACGTCTCAAACGTATCTATAATTTCTTATGTTCCATGCTACTTTATTGATGATATCTACATGTTTTATGCATACTTTATGTCATATTTATGCATTTTCCGGCACTAACCTATTAACGAGATGCCGAAGAGCCAGTTGCTGTTTTCTGCTGTTTTTGGTTTCAGAAATCCTAGTAAGGAAATATTCTCGGAATTGGACGAAATCAACGCCCAGGATCTTATTTTTCCACGAAGTTTCCAGAACACCGGGGGAGATACGAAGTGGGGCGACGAGGCGACGCCACACTAGGGCGGCGCGACCCAGGCCCTGGCCGCGCCGGCCTACTGTGTGGGCCCCTCGCGTCGCCCCTAAACCTACCTCTTCGCCTATAAGAAGCCTTCGTCGATAATAGTTCAAGTACCGAGAGCCACGATACGGAAAACCTTTCAGAGACACCGCCGCCGCCAATCCCATCTCAGGGGATTCAGGAGATCGCCTCCGGCACCCTGCCGGAGAGGGGAATCATCTCCCGGAGGACTCTTCACCGCCATGGTCGCCTCCGGAGTGATGTGTGAGTAGTTCACCCCTGGACTATGGGTCCATAGCAGTAGCTAGATGGTTGTCTTCTCCTAATTGTGCTATCATTGTTGGATCTTGTGAGCTGCCTAACATGATCAAGATGATCTATCTGTAATGCAACATGTTGCGTTTGTTGGGATCCGATGAATAATGAATGCTATGTTATGTTGATTATCAATCTATCATCTATGTGTTGTTTATGATCTTGCATGCTCTCCGTTATTAGTAGAGGCTCTGGCCAAGTCGTTACTTGTAACTCCAAGAGGGAGTATTTATGCTCGATAGTGGGTTCATGCCTCCATTAAATGCAGGACAAGGACGAAAGTTCTAAGGTTGTGGATGTGTTGTTGCCACTAGGGATAAAACATCAATGCTATGTCTAAGGATGTATTTGTTGATTACATTACGCACCATACTTAATGCAATTGTCTGTTGTTTGCAACTTAATACTGGAGGGGGTTCGGATGATAACCTGAAGGTGGACTTTTTAGGCATAGATGCATGCTGGATAGCGGTCTATGTACTTTGTCGTAATGCCCAATTGAATTTCACACTACTCATCATAACATGTATGTGCATGGTCATGCCCTCTTTATTTGTCAATTGCCCAACTGTAATTTGTTCACCCAACATGCTTATTCTTATGGGAGAGACACAACTAGTGAACTGTGGACCCCGGTCCATTTTTTACGTCGAATACAATCTACTGCAATACTCGTTCTACTGTTTTCTGCAAACATCATCATCCACACTATACATCTAATCCTTTGTTACAGCAAGCCGGTGAGATTGACAACCTCACTGTCACGTTGGGGCAAAGTAATTTGGTTGTGTTGTGCAGATTCCACGTTGGCGCCGGAATCCCTGGTGTTGCGCCGCACTACACTCCGCCGCCATCAACCTTCAACGTGCTTCTTGGCTCCTACTGGTTCGATAAACCTTGGTTTCTTACTGAGGGAAACTTGCTGCTGTACGCATCACACCTTCCTCTTGGGGTTCCCAACGGACGCGTGCTGTACGCGTAACAAGCATCAATACTTAACTCCATAGATATGGTGAGAGACTTGATAGCACTCTTGATAGGAGTTGTTTGGTTGAACTGAAGTCTAGGGGTAGCTGAGATGCATGCCAAATTGTAATGTTGTGAATCAAGTATGACAATGTTTAAATCGTGTCTACAAACTGTGGTGCACACTCTTGGGATGCTAACAATTCCTCTGGCTTATGAACGATTTGAGGTATAAATCCCAGTTTCAGCTATTGTGTTGAAGGCACGGGTAGCCGGCTACTCGTGTGTACAATTAGCTCAATGAGTGTTGCAAAAATATTACTAAAAGGTCATTCATGACTCTTGATTGGAAACTATCATTGGAATCCAAAAGTATCACTTCTAAGTCTTGGCATGGACTCGTTACTATTATATGAATTTTCTTGAAAAGCAAGGAATAGATAGTAAGGTTTTTGATATAGTCTTGATCTATTGATGTGGGCGTAAATAAGATACTTCATTGCTTACACATATTTTTCCATGGATGCTCATACTTAATTTTGAACATAATAAAATTCCTAGTGTTGCTTGGCATACTGAGAGTTAACTACTTGAGCTAGAGTGATTGTTTACACAACTAGTTATTCATGATCATAAATCTTTATTGTGGTTGTCTCGAGTTACTGATGCGTGTATTATATTCTTGGCACTTCTCTAACTATGCTAAGCTTTTGAATGGAAGAAGTGATGGACTCATAAGTCTACCACTTGTATTCGAGTTTACTTTCTCGTTATTTTGGTTTTAACGCCAAGTTCCTTAAGGTTCATTATTTTTTACTTGAGGATGATCAAGTTTAAGCTTGGGGAAATTGATGGATGTGAAATACGCCACTTTTTTCACGTTTAAAATTTTAGCTAAGTCATGAAATTGACTAAGTTTACCTCTTAATGTGTTACTAATGACTAATTATTGCAAACATGTGCAATCTATTTATGTTTGAATGGTGTGCAGGAAACACGTTATAATGACAACTGGACATGCAATAACTCAGGAAAATTACGTCACAAGTGTAGCAAAGTTGACGAGGCGTCAAAATTCGGTCCAGAAGGTTTAGCGGACACTGGTACGGGCAAGCTCCGCCCGTACTGGACGCCGCAGCATTTCCGAGGTCAAACCCTATAAATTTTGTGAAGGACCCGAATCCAAAAAGACAGCCATCAGAGAGCCATTCATCGCCAAACAAATCCTCCATCCATCAGATCCATCAACACCACACCGAAGGAGATCCACCACCATAGTTTATCCATTCAATCTCTCATCTCCTCCGTAGTCATATCCATCACGATTGTAATAGAGATCTCCTTAAGAATTGGCGACCATTGTAAGAATATTGTGATTTGAATCCAAGTATTTGCCACAATGATTTCTATCTTTGATCTTGATATTATGTGTGAGTAGTTCGCACGGGTTGCGCATTGGGGTGAATCCTCACAACGTTTATATGCATCTAATCTCATAAATATGTGTAAGGATTCAATAGAAGTTTTGGAAGCTTGTATCATTGTATTTTGGCCTCGATTCGATGATCTGTAGGTATTCATTTCTATCGGATCGATCAAGAAAAGAGTGGGATGAATGGAGAACGGCGTGCTACTGAGAAACCTCAGTGTCGGGAAAGTAACGGTCCATATTTAGTGATTCATTCGGGATCAACGACACAATCATCTAGCTTAATACTTTGGTCTGTATTCATTTACTTAATAATTGTTGTACTCGCGGCTGTAGGAACAGTGGTTGGACCAAGAGACTCTTGTCACCTCTGACTTTAGGGGCAAGAGTATTTGCGGATGTGCTGCTCACAAATCTCTTATCTCTGTTTTGTTTACTACATATTTGCACTTCATTTCTATATGTATGCATAGCTGCAGGAGAATCCTTAACTCCGGCATATTTCGATCCATTGAACACAATCCAATTAAGAGTAAACTAGATAGGTCTTGTAAACATAAAATAAAATCAACTAGTAACTCTTGTAGACGTTTTCTTTACGCCACTTTAGCAGTGCTTTCCAGGGTTCCATTAAATCCAAAAAATTTAGAAAAAAAACTTATCATACTACAATCCATAATTAGGATCGGGGGCGGTGTTCATGCCCAAACTGAGCTAAAACCATAATGTTGGAAATGAAGTCATGGTGTAAACAATCAAAAAACAAATCCAAATAAACCATAACTCTATATAAATGACTTGTAAAAAAGTAATGCCTTGATATTTATTGCCACCAACTTTTATTTCGAACCTCTGGTGGGCCAAACAAAATCTTGTCACGCACATGTGACCGATTTTTGGATAATAAATGCATTCAATGATTTAAACTTCCGGCATACGTACATTAGTTGGTTCCTAAGCTGATGACATGGGCATACTCACGGTGTCCATAAACTCCGCGTCGGCAACAAGCCTGTTGAGCACGTCCGGCGCAACACACACCTCTAGCGACATGCTTCCTCCCTTCTCCGGCCCCTCGAACACAGTTGCCTTCCCATCCATCTTGTCCCCAGGGCCGCTCCGCACGGCACTCGGCTTTCCCCATCCGAAGTCATTGCCAAATACGTCGAACCGTGGGGAACTCCCTGTCATGAGTGTCCCACCTCCTGATGATAGCTGCCCGATGTACTCGAAATCGGGCACCTGGGTCCAGCGATCTAGCCATTCCTCCATGGCGGCTTCATCAAATGACGATACTAGGCGGTTCAGCTTCCATGCCGTCCAGCCTAACCCTTTGTCTAGGATCTTCCCGACGGTGGAGGTTGCCTCGCCGAGAACAACAGCGTTACCTATGTAACCTTGTGGCATGCCGTTCACGCGGCCCCGGCATCCAACGAACATGTAATAAGATGTCTCCTGTCCTGGTGGGAGGCGCCGCGCACGGGACACTGCCCGCCAGAGGTGGGCGAGCAGGGCCTGTAGCGAGGATATAGTAACATTGGCCGTGCGGCCAACTCTTTGTTGGCCCTGGCCTTGAGCTTCTTGATGCTTGCTGCAGAGAAGGTGAAAAAACAGTCCTCCACCGCGGGGCGCTCGAACCGCCGGACAACGTGCTGCAGCTTACTAAACGGCATGTGAATTGGAACGGGGCTTTTGAACCATTGCTGGTTCTGGAGCACCTGCGCCAGCTTGGTTATCTCGTGTAGGTCGCCGCTTTCGCCACCGCCTCGGCTGATCTCCGACCAGGCGTTGAAGAATGCCCAGAACGTGGTGCCATCGCGGACGCAGTGGTTCATGGACAAACCGATGAAGATGCCGTCGACGAGCTCGGTGACCTGCACCGCCAGGACGGGTAGCGACTTGATGGCGGCGTCCGCGCCGAGCACATGGTTGAACGGGTACAAGTCCCGAACCACCGAAGGGGTGTAGACTGAGGCGACAATGTCGTGGACCGTGACACCGGGCGCAACGGCGTGGACGAACTCAGCGCCCTCCCCGGTGCAGCGCAACAAGACGGTGATGGTCTCGTCGGCGTGATGCTCCTCGACAAGCCGGCCGGCCAAGGGATAGAACCTTCCGCCTAGCGCGCGTGCGAAGGAGAAGGTGAGGCCGTCGACGAGGGGATATCCGGCGGGAGGCTTGGGCAGGAGTATGCCCTTCTGTATGTAGTCTATGGTGATGAGGCGGAGGTCCCAGGGCTTGAGGTGGATGTCCACCACGGCCTCCTCCGACGGCACCTGGACCATGCGCCGGGACATGATCCGTACGGTTTCGGCGGCGCCAGCTTCTGTCAGCCCATTCCCCATCTCCCTGTGCTTTCTGTTCTTTCTAGCTAGCTTGGTATGCAGAAGCTGCCTTTTCTGTCCTAAGATGATACTCAAGCTCATGCGATCTCGCCACCCTTTTTAAACCTCTATGGAGCAAATACGGCCTGTCCGAGGTATGAACCTAGCTTTTAAAAACAGGCACATATGAACGCCACACGATTCACAACCACCCTATACTCAGAAATTTTTCTCTATTTTTATTCACCCAAGTTGGCAGCATGTGCTGGCCGGTGCTGCACTTCAAAAATAAAGGATAGCTGCTACGAGGGCCAGGGGATCGATTGAGTAGAGACTAGGAGAAGTGCCCATGGGTTGCATTGGGAGAAAGAAATACTTAAAGCTTCAGCAAACCATCCGTTTTAACACTTGTTTTTGTTACCATCATCAATGGAAGTCAAGCATATGTAGCTATTTTGGAACTTTTATTCGCAAAAGAAACAACCTTGACGCCTTACCCTTTCGAACCGTACTCTCCCTCTCACATGAAGAAACAAAATGAACCGTCTATTTTTATATGGCGGTTGTATGCATCGTGATATTTCAAAAATCTTAGGAGTAAAGTCGGAAAGTGAAATAACGGACGACGAAAACCTTTTTTCTTAGCAATTTTAGGAAATTGAAAATCATATTCACCAACATGATCCATGTGTCATTCAAGCCCCTTATTTCCCATATTTTAACAATGTAGCCTAATTAAGTCTAACGCTAGAACCATTGCCTTATGCATCTTGTTTAACAAACCCAGATTAATCATCGTTCAAATTCATTTAAATTTTTCTGGGGATGTTTTCACTTATTTCCAAATAGCAGTTTCAGAAAAGAGCCTCAAAGTTGAATTCTTTTCGAATACAGCTGCAAGAGATCAATAGCTGTGGACGATGTACCCTTAGTACGCGTGATTTTTCTCTAGAAGTGAGCATATAATCACTTTAGCTTCCAATTAGTAGTATATGGTATTTTTCTTGTTTGTCTAACTGCTACTGAACTTGCATGAATCGAAGTCTGATTTTTTGTCTTCGCATGGAATGGAAGAAGAGTTCGAGCTTGTAAAAATGTCTTTTCTCCTCTACCCGATCGTCCTCCCTAACTCGTTAATACTCTAGGGGTATTTATTCTCAGTTAGTAGCTTATTTTTTGAAGAAAGAATCTGAGCCGCACAACTTGAAGGGTTGACTGAATTCCAGGAGCCAGTTCGGCAGTGAGGGGAATGAGTTGGCGATCTGATATTTTGAGCTCGACCAGCAAGCATGTGCCTCACTCCTCGGAGGCGGCCTGGCCTGGAAGCGGGTGACCGGCTGGAGTAGCGCTTCATCAGCTCCCTCTGCTTCTGCCCATCCCAGTTGCGGCGTGTGCCCCATCGACGACGCAGTGGTCCACGAATATATTCAATGCAAAGAATGCAGGCAGGTCCACGAATCCCGTTCAATTAACAGCCAACAATCATGTAATCGCTTCTCCCATTAATCATGCAGTGTGAGCAGGCAGGAGGCAAGCCACAATCCCTCTGTTTAATTAGCTCGAAAAGAAGGGGGTTGATGCTTGTTATTCTTAGTCGATTTGCTTCTGTAGTTTAGGACTACATATGAAATCCATAAACTATGCTTAGTTTTCAGATCCTGTGGAAAATTCTCACTCTTGTGAAAGAGACGGAACCAGCAACATTTGCCAAGAAACAAAACTGCAATAAAAAAGTGTTCAGTTAACAGCAACATCAGGGATATCTCGACTAATTCAACAGCAACAGCAGGATCCCGCGAGCAGCAGCCCGCTCCATCGATCCCCGGCGCCTCCACTCCCCTCCATGTCCCTCCCCCTTCTCCACCTATCCCTGAGGCCTCCCCTCCCCTCCATCTCCCCATGACTGCTCCATTGTGGCTGACGAGAACAACAAACCTGTGGCGTTGACTGCTGCTAATCAAAAGATAAAAAATCTGGAGTGGAGGCCCGAGTCCACGTGCTTCTCATCGGAGGCAGAGGATGAAGGGTTGGAGGGCTTCCGGCGGCGGCTTCCTGGCAACGCAGGAGGGGCGCTAGCGGAAGCTGGCATGTGCCTGCTGGAGGGGCGCTAGCGATCGGCAAGGGCCTGGACGGCGGCAGGAGGCGCGCACAAGGGTCATGGCATCGGGGCCCTGGCAGAAAGCGGTCGGCGAGGGCCTAGCCAGCGGCGGAAGTCGCGCTGGCCGGCGGCGCTCGGGCGGGACAGTTCTCTTCTCTGCTTGTTGTATCCTGGTTGCTATATTAACTAGATGACCGGTTGCGCTATCGCGCAAAAGGCAGAATTAAATTAGAATTTAACTCATAAGTTTTAGTTTATTATAGTATTAAGAAAAACTCAATGGCAGCAAACATTTATCAAGCAAAGTAACAGAACATATGTCGATTTTATATACATGCATTCAACCATTTCTCTTACTCAGTAAATAGTAGTGGCAACAAAGGTTTTCTGGTAAAGACAAATTTAAATATAATGCTATATTTTTATTTACATGTAAATAGGCTCGATATTTTTATTTGCAAAGAAAGATGACCCATTCCGCCCTGGCGCAAACACTAAAGCCATACATATTAAAATCATAAGCCTTGTCTTAGAAATAGTAACATGTCACACATATATACACGACTGCAGCACCACAACAATATATTCACGGTATAAATGAAAGTATTTATAAGGAGTTTACATGTATCTAGAATCAGCACTATCAATTACCAATACGCCACTGCAATGCCACATCAATATATTCCTATTAATAAACCATGATGATGCTCGCAATATCACCTCAAGCAGTGGATCACTCAAGCAGCTCTGCTTCAGCTTCAAGCTCAAGCCCTTTACGATGTCGTCGTAGTCCTCCCAGTGATAGAACATAGGTGGATGTGGATGTAGTGAGTAACCAGAGATGATGAAAAGAAAAGGCACAAAATAAATAGGGTTCAAAACGTTAACCTAGGTGCCCAGAAAGTCTCTTTGGTCTTCTCGGTTAAAGGCAGCTACCTCTCCAGGACCCCCAGGAACTGAAACAACGTAGACAGCGATGATCATGTTAGCCTCTGAAGAAATTGTACATTTGTCCAAGCAATTTACGAGAAAGTGGATAACCTGGTCGGTGCGGTCTTGGGCGATGACACTATGGAAATTGGCATCCTCGAGCATCTGGGATCATGTGCAAACAGATGTTAGAATGGTTCACCTCTTTAGAAACAAATCTTTCCAGGTTTCATGCAAATTTTACTGCAAACATAGAAGCAAACTTTCCGTAGGTTGAATCATGAAGGTCATAGCCTCTCTGCTGGATGTATGTAGCAAAATCCTCTGATGGCTCCCCAACTTTCCTGCGGTAGTCACTGGCGCCCCCAGGATACATTGTGCTGGTTTTAGATATTCGATATCCCATCAACCTAGGCACAAATAAAATATAGTCAGGTTGTATAGAACAAGTAACTCAGACAATGAAATGATTTCCTTCAAGAAAAGGAAAATAAACATTCTATAGCAGCAAAGCTTGATTTAACTCCTAAAAAGACTACAAATTACAGCTCAAAACAGTGACGAAAAGATTCCAAACAGAGAAGCACAGCGGTGCTCCGTTTTCCATCAACATATAGAAGAAAAATATGACCTATTTGACCTGAACATCCAAAATCACAAAAATTGAAATAAATTTTAAGTTGAAGATCACCGTGAACCCAAAGCTTTTCTAATACCAAGCCTGAAGAAAGTAACCAGTAGAACTCCTGACGTTACATTGGAAACTATGGCTCTCTTCCAGAATACTTGCTACGATATTACTATTGCACAAACAACTTTTGAAGGCATATATTACCTGATGGGTCAAGGGGGTGTTACACTGTTACCTTAGCTAACTGTACCAAATAAATGGATGTGCAGTAAACAAGAAAAATGCTAGAGACAATAGAAAAGTGATTCACCTCATATTTTTCATCACGCTATAGCCTTGTAGGTTTGTCTCAACTTCAAGATGAGTAACTCAATTGACCCTGAGAACCAAAACATTGGCAGCTGAATTTTTTGGGTGGTATTGCCAACTATTCTTTTTGGTTTTCCTGGTAGAAACAAGGATCAGTCAGTAAATAGGTAAGTCTGCTTTGGAGTGGAAATATGGTTTAGAAGGCAGTGACATGGTCATGTGACAGGTAAACAGATGATTTATTGGCAACAGATGAAAAATACAACCAACTGGCCAAAATAAATATACTGTAAGCTTCTAGAAAGTACTGGGAACCACAATAGCACCAAGGCAGCACCAAGCTGGTAACCCCAAGCAACGAAAAAACCTAAGAAGTTTGTGCTTTCTATCAACCACCGTGGCAATTGTTTTTCCTGAGCACTAAATCACCATATGGGAGCCATCATCATAGCATTTTTAAATTTAACTGTGATATTATATGGCAATTGTTTTTCCTGAACACGGAATCACCATATGGTTCCTAATAATGCTCTGGTCGCTCTTTAAAATCTTTCCCCTTACAAACCAATGTCCCAGCTAAAAGAAGCATAAAGTGACTATAACGATCATAAAAATAGGGCATATCATATCTCGCATCTACACTTTACCTAGAAAATAACCACTATCGGCTGAATAAGGCTACTACTACCTGCTGCTACCTTAGGCTCAGCAGGTTCAACATTTTCACCCTAGCATTAGCACATTCAAGTGCAACCAAGTATTTTCACCCTAGGTTGGTCAGTCAACCATTTCTAGAATATGGTAAACTTGACCAAATGCATGTTTTTATATGGTCTAAATGAGAATTGAGCATATACTAACATCACTTTTTTAATTCTACTACACTGTAACATTAGAACACAAGAAGAATTGAGCAGATGGAACAATTAACAACGATTGCAAATACTAACATGTTAACGACAAATAACAAGAGCTAGAATAAGCGAAATAAACCGTGACAAAAATATGAGAGGGCCAGCTCAAACAGATTACTCCAAAGCATTGCCTCTTTAGGATACCCTGAAGCTCATCAGCAACTCCTCTTAATTTCTTCAAAAGAGGCAGCTGCACCCTGATGAAAGGCATACAAGATATAGAGAGGAAAGAGGGATGTAGAGAGCAATATGCAACCAGAAGATAAGACCGAGATAGTGGCCACTCAGGCCTGGACTGAAATTAAGGTCGCTCTTTGATGTGCCCCACAAATCTACGCTTTGAATTTTAGGGTACTATTCGTACACCACAGAATTCCTAAGCTGTCTACAGAAGCGCGGGAAGGAGGGAAAAAATATTCACAAGTCACAATGCAAACTTTCCTATGTATACAAAATTGTCAACTATATTCACAATAATTTGTGATCTTTCCTCTTCTTTTCTTGTGACCGGCCCCATATTATCTTATACCAAACAGAACCTCCTTTTCTACCTACAGATACTAATGAAGTTTTCATATTTTTCATATTTAGTGCTTTGTCCAGTGAGCAACCATAAGGAAAGTACGCTAGCACATTCCTAACCATATCCGGGCTTGAATTAAACAAGAACTACCGTATTCGGTTCCAATAACACCATCGGGTGTAAAGTGCAGCATCACAAAAAAGCAAGTATTGACAAAAGAACCTTCAGAAGATTGAAACACATGAGATCAATCCCCATGGAAGGTTCCAAAATACAACGTGGAAGTCAGTGAACAGCTGAAAACTATGCCAGGTAAGAGCTGATGGGTAAAGTGATTAGGCACATATACACAGCTCATGGTCCATCAGATATGAGAAATATGAATATAGTGATATTTAGAGATATGTAACATTCAACAATACGAACTAAAGGATCTCATATGAAGAAAGAAATAAAAATTCGGGTAGAATTTCTGTTAACAGATAGGAAAAGAAAAATATTAGTGTCGATGATAACCAACATGAAATAGAGTGAAGAAAAATATAGAGATATCATATGTTTTTATTAGAACCTGAATTAACATGGTAATGATACATGGCAAAGCCTACTCTCAAACATGTCAAATAGCAAAATCAAGTCAGAATTTAAACCATAAGTTTTAGCTTATTTTAGTATTAAGAATTAGCCAGAATTTAACCGCTTTAGTATCTTGCAGACACTCCATTCCACCGAGGTGTTGCAGTAATATATAATAATTAAGTATGATTTCACACTATTTTTTCAGCTTTTATGATTTTGTAGAGCTCAAGCATCGTCTCGACCTCATTCATTGAGACTTGATTCATCTGGAAAAGGTGACAACTGAATCATACAAACGTGTAAGGTCATTGGGGAAAAAGAGATCCTCAACGTGGCTCTTTGGAGAGGTTGCGGAAGTAGATGCAGGTGCAGTTGCTGGGCCATGACCATCCGTCCATCCCTCGGTGTTAGAATAATCTGCAGGCCACACTCCAAATATTAGCAGAAAAACAGAAATTAAATCGGAGTAAGAATCGAGGAAAGAAACTCCAGCGAGTCTAACCTGGAGTTGAATCAGGCTGTGCCAAGACCATCCCTTGCCGCCTGCCCAGTGTTCATCCACTGAAGATGACGAGAGCAGGGAGGAGAGATGGCCTCGCCTCCGGTCGCCGCTGCCACGGATCCGCCCCGCGCCAGCCCGTCTCCGGCCGCACCCGTCGCCTCCGGTCGTCGCCGCCGCGGATCCGCCCGCGCTGGCCCGTCTCCGGCCGCGCCACTCTCCTTCGGCCGTCGCCACCACGTCTCGGCCGCCGAGCAAGGGAGGTATAACCGATGGAATGAACAATGCAATATGCCTGCCAGATCCGAGTACATATATACCAATTGCAATACATATTGGACAATACCAATGATCCTAGTAGATTGCTAAAGAGGCAATAAAAGCTCTTGATTTAGACAACCTAGAAAAATACACATTTTTAACTCTCGAACAGTTATAAATTTGAGTATTTTTCGCTATAAAGTTGTAAGATAACTAATCTTAACCTCTGATGTTTACATAATAATTTACGTATACAATAAATTGGTACAACTTTTTATAGCAGTATAATACACTCTAACATAAACTGGGCAACCATCATTGAATTCGAGTGCAAACATCAGCAGCTCTTTTCCAAATCAGACAAGAGAACCTACTGAAAAGTAAGACAACAGTAGACTGGAAAGATAAGATCGATAGTGGAAGAAAGAACCAAGTAATTCAACAAATATATATCCAACAGGGAAAAAACTACCACTTCCCTCTCTCATCGTGCAAGCTAACATTAGAGAGCAAACGGTAACATACCAATGCAAGCACTTCTATCCCAGAAGCATTCGGTGAATATACGCTTTGGCTTCCATACCATATATCTTTTTCAAGTTGGGCAGCCTTTCTGCAATTTCTAAAATAAAGTATTTACGTTGTACTCAATTTAGCAAAGACGCCTTCCATTCAGAACAGCTTCCTATAGTGTATTACTGATTTTCCGTTTTGAACTCATAGCAGGCAATGAAGAACTAATCGATATTTTCCATAGGCAGGCAAACTGTCGCCGGCAATGAACTCGTAGCAAGCAATGAATAACCAATATTTTCCATAGACAGGCAACCAGCCGCCAGCCACGAGACTTGCTAAAATATTAAAAAAAATTGATTTTCTGAACAAAATAAATTCGTTTGATTTGTCTTGGCATGATTATTTCCCTTGGTACTAAACCTCTGCCAAACAAACAATGAACATCAATGGCACCTCACATAAATCACTGTTAGATCGTAAGTACAGAAAGGATAAATCACATTATAGAGCACTTGTATTTCTTCAGTGGAGAGGTTTGAGTATAGATCAATGGCAAGAACCAATAAGGAACTTTGATAGGGACCTTTTTTGGAAAGATGACTATCAAGTGACGCTCCAGATGCTGCCCTCCGACATCTCTCCCTGTACTCAACCTAGTGAGGAGAAAACACTCAATTTGGTATTTCCTTGTACTCGACCTATGCAAATTGAGATACCAAGTTCATTATGGGAAGTATAGATTCTTTAATATGGAATTGCTTCAGATCTATGAACTCGCGTAATTTTGCATATTCCTAAACAAATCAGTTTCACCAACTACGCTGCAACAATAGTATTAGAAACTAAGGCCTTTCATCTGTACCTTTAGTTGCAGTAGGCGAATTGGCAGCATTCTTGACGGTAATTACAAGGGGCCTGCTAGAGGTAGAAATAAGCATTATGCCAAATCTATAAAACAACAAAAGGATTACTGAAAGAGAGAAAATTAGCATAGAATTAAGCATTTCCTCTAGGAGCCATGATACCTGGTAGTATTTATGTTTATAGACGTAAAAAAGCATTATGCCGCTCCTTTTGCATTTGTGTCGACCACCAAACAATATGAACAAGTAACATTAAGAACACCACACGAACTGAGCATATAACATGAATTCCATTGGAGAATTATAGCAGAGCTGGTATACCTATGAACAAGCCAGAGATTGTGAGGTTGCTGGCAGGCCCCTGCTCTGGCCGAGGACACCGCACAGCCAAGGGAGCCACCACTGAAAACACGTCACAAGGCCCCATCATCTCTTGATTGTGCATCATTGATGCAAGATATCTCGCTGACATCTCCTGGTTGAGGGGAGAAGAGACGAAGGCGCACCAACTCCTCGTAATCAATATGCCGTGTTCACGGTAGCTAATTGCTGCACAAATAAGGAGAAAGTGGATAACAGAAACAAGCTTAGTGAAACACAGAAAGCAACAACCTTCTATTAGCATGCAGCAGTAATGTTGGTACATAAAACAAAATAATAGGAGAAATAAGCGCTAAAGATATGCCTACTTAGAAATGTAGGACATTTGTTGACTGTTCAGGACGATTCAATCTGTGAAATATTGTGATATTTACATAAAGTGTCCAATAATTAATATTTGTGTTGCTTAAACATCAGATGATGTTTTAAGGAAATCATTTGGTTGAAAAGTAAACTGCAGAGAGATCTACATAGTCTAGAGGAAACTGAGATAAATTGCAGCTTTGCACTAATCATTACCAATGCAGCTGATCCATTCCAATGGTGCCATTTTAGGAAACGATAGCATCAGCCTCATTGGCATTTTAACCCTGCAAGAGCACAAAATTCAGCATTACAAATCTTATTTCCTGAAGTTTCTAAATAGTGCACTTGTATACCTAAGAAAACTGACTATGCACGGCACATATGGATGATAACAATATGCTAACCTTGACCAAAAAAAAGTCGGGAAACAGTTTCCTACCCTAGTCTACTTGCACATCTTATTACTAACACTTGTACTCATTAATTGGCGTTGCATTTCATTTTGCAGCAAGCATCTAGTCATACTACCATTTTCATCAATTATCAAGTCTAATTTCAATGCTAATGGTGTATTAAAAAGCAGCTTTCTGGAACAGGATATTACCTGATAGTCTACCAGATATTTCAACCTGATAATATGGTCCTATCATGAAGGTGACGTGAGCCAGAAATGCTTCAAGCAACTTTGTCAGTTTCTGGGACAGATTCTACAATGTCTTTGAGGTACATCTTCTGTCTCTTGAGCCACTCTCCATACGGGTGAGCTTTCAAGTACTGTGCCTTAAGTGCTTCATCATCCAGCTCAGTATCAATTACTACATGTATCTCAATCACACAAAAAAGTCATGAGTTTGAAAATCAAATTTGGCAAAAGAAAATCTGTACACAAAATAAAACATCCGCTGCAACCAAAGCCCTCACGCATCTGATCAGAACAAAGAAATCTACACAAGTTGAACAAGATGCATCTCATCATTTTTAGAGGAAATTAACAAGGGCTGAGCACAGAGCTCACATGTGGCAGCGGTGTTCTTGTCCTCGTTTTCTTCCAGGAGTAGTCCGTCACCGCACAAAGTGCCCTGCTTGGACGGCAGGTGCTTCATGAACAGCCAAAATATAGAGCAGCAAGAATGGATCAACACACAGGTATTTCATCAAACAGTTTATGACCTGAAGGTACAAGCAAATCGAAAGAACCAAGAAGGTGCGTAGAGAACCAGTAGACATGGCAAAGCCTAGAAGAGAGAGAGATCAAGAGCAAATGGAAATAAGGATTTAGAGATGCTCACCATGGCATCATAGGCACCGGCCCAGCTCGCATCCAGAGCATGCTGCTGCCCCAGGTTCACGCTTGGCCCGTCCCCAACATCGTGGTGCCTACCACCTTGAAAGAGGGGGGGGGGGAGGAGGAGGAGGAGGAGGACGTAGCCGGCATGGAAGAAGCTCCGCTCACCTTGTCTCCCCATTGAACCGACGTAGCCGGCATGGAAGAAGCTTCGCTCACCTTGTCTCCCCATTGAACCGCGTCGCTTGAGCCGGCACGCCCACGCACCAGAGAGGGCGACCACCCGCTGGGGGAGAGAGAAGACTGTCGGGACGGCAGTAGACGTGGCCACGGCCTCTCTACTCTTGGCAGGGTGACGCCCGCGGCCGGCGGCGACCGGTGGCGCCCGTGGCCTGCTGGCGCTCTATGCAGCGGCGGCGCCAGCGCTGCCTCCTGATGTGGGGTCCTCCGGATGCGAGGCATGAGGCGGCGGCGCCTGCCATGCCTCCCGGCCATGCTTCTCCAGCGCGTACGCGTGGAAGAGAAGCAATGAGGTCGAGGCACTGTCGACCCATCGCGCCAGGTCACCGCCGCCAGCCCACAACCGCGCCCTCGACCAGCGACACATAGCTGCTCCCGCGCCTCGCATCCAACTCCGCCTCCCTCCTCCCACACGTCGCCGCCCTCACGAGATTGGGGGATTTTTTTCACCACGGGGCCAATCTAGGGTTTTCACCCACTACCACACGCACGGAAAAACGAGAGGAGAAAGGAAACGTGAACGAGTGGCCTCGCTGCCTCTGCTCGCCGACCCCACACACGCAAGGCCCCATCCGTCATGGATCTATCCAGACAAACAAAAAGTAAAAGAAAATTACTGCATCCAACGGCTGGGGTGAAAAGCGGCTTTAGAAACTTACTGTTGCAGCGTGATTGAATGGACCAGATTGTTTTGCCCCTTTGAGCCCCTTGGCTGGCCGAGTAGGGCAGAGCCCTTTAGAGATGGAACAAGCATGAAGGATGAAAGACTCTTTTTCTAGAAGTTGTACGTTTCCACTGGTAGATAAGGTGCTAACAACGTTTGACAAAGTGTGATCACATGCATCAATGTTCTTATCACCTTCTCCTATTCTATGATATATGATTAGGGTTCTAAAACAGCTACATAATCCAGAGCGACTCTATTATGATCTTCTCCGTGGCATGAAACCTACTCACCACTTATCATGCCAACAAAATATGACATCACCAAACAGTCCATTATATAATTTCAGAACTATAATTAGCAAACCGTAGATTTCTTTAAAAGATCCATGTGAAGGTCCTGAAAAAAAAATTCTAACAGCACGCTAAACACAACATATTAATGTGTGTTCCAAGAAAACAAAACAAACTTCGAGAATTCATCCTTCATGGAAAAGAAATTTAGAAGAGGGAAGAACATGTGGAGTTAACCTTGGAAGAGGATTGACTCATGTTTCTGTACCCTGCAGCGATCATGCCAACTTTAATCTGCAAGGCAGCTTGCTACCACTCAAGCAAATCTGCAATGCACCGAATGAGAACATACCATGTTAACATCATACATGGTTAATCCATGATAAAGAAATTATATGCCATGTGGTGCTGGAAACAAAAAAAGAAACAAACCGAAAAAATAAAATGGTACGCACAAGCTCACCAAATTTCACCATAAGCAGAGTGCATTGCGCCATTGTGTATAATCTATTCCCATGAAAACCTAACCAAATAAAGGTAATAACGGCAAGTGTTCAGTGTATACCTTACAGAAGAGAGCCATTCTGCAATGACACATAGCGGAAGTTTTGCCTTTTGTGCAATGACACATTCAGATCATACCTTCTGCTCGTACCATAAATGCAAGAATTCTCTCAGGCTATGCTCATGAAATATAGCAGCAGAGTGTATTAGATACAAAGCAAGAACAATCAGTCAATCACCATAGAGAAAAGAGGCCCTGAACGGAAGATGCATTCCTAGTAAGGAGAAGGAAGCGACACACCTCAACACAGAAGAAGAGCACATAACCAGAGCCTAATACAGGATGAGACAAGAAGCAAGCCTACTAAATCCTAGAACATGCAAAGTGAAAAGGGCCAGGTAAAAAAGAACTATCAGCCATAAAGGGCCAGGTAAAAAAGAACTATCCGCCTTGGGAAGTTCATCTGGCATAACATCATTATTCTTTGTTATTGCTACTTCTAGGAAGTTCACCTCCTAGCCATAAAGGAAAAATAATTTATTGCCAGGTACCACATGTAAGATATGTATGAATTAAGGTGTATAAACCATCCATAATATATCAATGACACTCCTTACCTCCTTCGTGTTATCTGGCAACCATCCGAGTAATCTTTTGATGTATCACTCCAGGGATGAATCCGTCAGGTAATGCAAGCAATGTTGTGTGTCAGCCTCAGTGTGACTATGTAACAGCTCGCCCAGCAGCAGCAGCAACTACAACACAGATCCTATAAATGCAGCCATAAGCATAAGTTTCATCACATGTGCAGAGCCCATAATACTGTTTAGAAAATCAGAAGCACCTCAAGATATATCGGAAAAATAATAAAGAAAAATGAAAAGAAATTGCACTAATGGACATTAGAAAGAAACATTGGCTACTGCCATCTATGGTGTAAAATCTAGTGGCAGCCCAAACTCTGCCTATGAAACGTGAATGAAATTAGAGCGGAAAGAAAAATAAAGAGGAGCTCACTACCGGAGAACTGTCATCGCCATGGCCAGGCCGAACCATCTCCGTCGCTTGTGGAGGCTGGCGAGAGTCGACCTGCTGGCGTGAGTGACTCCATTGATGCGTCGCCGCCCTCCTCCAGACCCGCTCCTTCAGCGCCCCCTTTCGCTCGCCACCGCGGCCGCCCCATCCTGCTCGACGTGGTTATTATGTGGTACATATAGATCTATATTAAGGGAAGCTTCCTATGTACAAAGATATTCCAGTAAATCTTAAATTAAGCAAACAAAATACAGTGTGTGGGGTCATCAGAAAGAAATAAAACATTGAGTGGAAATTGCAGAGGAACTCCAGGATGAACTTCAAACAATCAAAAGGTAGTAAGAAGGAGGGAAAATATCCTGGTTAGGATATTACATCCACCTCCAAACATTTATTGGTGGAAGTAGACAATATACAAATTGTGCCTAAACATTACAAACCTGCCTCTTTTTTTAGAAAGCAACAAGGGCTACAGCGCTACATAGCTGAGTCATCATTCCGGTTAGAGAATCGTGCAGGAGAAAGCATACTGGGTACCCATCTATAAATCATGTTTTTGTGCATGATAAACTGAGAATAGAGGAAGACTAAATCACGTACAGGAGAGAGGGCTCCATCTCCAACGGGCTAGAAGCCTAGAACAAAGAACAAATGATCTGTGCCAAAAGGAAAGAGGAGAGTGTACGCACCATGGGCATCAAGCGGCGGGGTGGATCCAGGCGACCAGCCCGTTGTGAGCACGCCCTCTTGGGTCGGCGGCCTTGGTGCTTGCCGATGGCTTGAGGAAGCCAAGGGAGCCGACGAGCTGGCGTGAGTGACTCCACTGATGCGCCGCCGCCATCCTCCGGACCCACTCCTTCAGCGCCTCCTTCCGCCCACCACCGTGGCCGTTGCATCCTGCTCCGTCCGATCGCCGCTCACCCTCCGCGCCGCCAGCCTCTCCCAGACGCGCTCCTGCCGTCAGCCGCCATGGCCGTCGCATCTTCTTCCCCCAGCCATGACCGCTCGCCCCGCCATTCGCCGCGCGCGCTCGCCCCACTGACGCCCCGCCCGCGCGAGCTACTCGTCGAGCTCGCCCGCCTCTGCCCGCCGACAGGAGTGGGGAGTCGAGGCCGCGGGAGAGAGGAGACAAGAGGGCGGCGGCTCGGAGCGAGAAGGTGGAGTGGAGGCCGTGGGAGGAGACGCCTCAGATATTTTTGCCAATCAAGATCTAGGTTTTCACAGCGGGACATGTGTGCGACGTGCACTTGATCGTTAAGCTGGTTCGCTGGCTGAAACACCGGCCCTACACGTAAACGGGCCCAGCTGTCATTGACCTATTCAAACAAGCACGAAGTGAACAAAAATTTACCATATCCGACGGCTGCTGTGAAACGTGGGGTTGCAAATTTACTGTGTCAACCGGATTGGACGAACAGGATTCATTTGCCCCTCTCAGACCCCTGGATGGCTGGGTAGTCTTGCAACATTTATAGGAGAAATATAGCGGGGCGAAAGCCTATTTCGAGGAGGACAGTTCTCTGCTTGGCTTCGGCTAGAGAAGCCAAAAAAAAAAAAAACTAAACGAACCGGTACATGGCACTTGCTGTATTATGTATTCTGGTGGGAGGGCAAAACGGTTAAAAAAATGTTGGACGAAAATTTTGGCAGAAACCTTTGCTCCTTTATTATTAGGTATAGACTAGGAAAAGTGCCCGTGCGTTGCATCGGGAGAAACCAATATTCAAACATTTTTACAAAACCTGTGTTGATACTCCTCATATTTGTCACTATCATCAATAGTGATCATGTTTTCTCCTATTCATGATGAATGTAATCAATTCTAAAAATATTAGATTGCAAGCCGGCTCCAAACTTAAATTTTATTAAGATATAAATCCGAACAAATTTATTGTTAGGTGTCAGCGTGTTGCTACAAATTGTTTTTTACTGAATATTTTTTATGTCATGAAAAACATAGTATAATTTAATTCTCATTGTGGCCTAGCAATTACATTTAATTTAAAATCCGAAGAGAAAATAAGGTGAGGCTAACGATGCAATAGCTTCTATAGCGGTGGCAGGGTTGTAATTTAAATGAAAATTTGGGGTAAAAACAGACGGCCGAACAAGAATCTCTTTTGCTTACTCTGAAAAAAATTATGTCTTTGGTATACATTGACATTTTTATGCTCTTCAATATCGAGTCTCCAAGTTGCATCAATCTGCAACTGCCAAAACCTTACAACCTGGGTTTATTTTGTCCAAAACACCCACAACCATTGGAATTTCTTGTGGAGCAACGCCTTCTCATTTTACAATATGTACTTTATACTTCTTTCCTATGTGGACAAAGTATGTTGGGAACAGATCAAACTATGCAACAACACCGCTACCATGGACTACAGTGTGGGCACATAATTATCCATCAAAATTCTGTGCTCCACCAGTTCACACTTTCTAAATCGTCCCAAAGCATATCTGAGCATATATAGAGCAGAAAAAGCAGCAGGCCAATTCACCAATACAAAGTTCAGCAAGGAATTATGAGCATACCCACACATGGAGTTGATTTGCATCCATGGTCTTTTCCGTTCTGAAGCCATCAGCAAGAACACCAATGAATTATGAGCATACCGAAATTTGGAGCAGAAAAATATGGAGCAGGGCAGGCACCAGTATTGGCCCTCTCCATCATGTCGACACTGTGTAAAGGGCCGATACTTCTAACCTGACAATTGCATTGCAACCATTGGTCAGAGTATAGTTTGGATGGTGATAAATGATTCGGTAACTTAGAAGTAAATTATTATGTGTTCAAATCACCGGAGATGTATCTTAGTGTTTGGCATCTGGAAACAATCTTACTTTGCACTCTTGTTACCTAGACTTAAGTCTTGTGCATGTATACACCACTACGGCCTACGGCCTCTTCAGAATCAAATATAGGAGAGTGTGCCGAACTGTTACCAAGACAAGACGATGCCGGCTATCGGAGGCTATTCTGAATCAATTCGGTGTCTTGGTAGTGTAAGGGCATCTCCAGCGGCGCGTCTGGCACCCTTTCCAGCGGCACGACGCAAAGTGACCGAGCCGTCCGCGGAATATGCGCCAGGTTTGCGTCTCGGCGGACGCTGCGCGGACGCGCAAAGTGTCCGCTGCGGTCTCCACCGGGCCCGCCTGGCAGCGAGCCTGCATGGAGGGCATCGCTTCCGCGGCCATCGCTTCCGCGGTCAGCGCTTCCGCGTCTGCGCCGCAGCCTTCGCCATGAATGCCGCAGCTTTCTGTTCTGCGCGTGCACTGGCGGGCGGCGGCTGGGCTTCTGCGGCGCCTTCAATGGCATCGTATCCCGTGCGCGGCCGCCCTTAAAAGTCCAGCGGCCGCGTTGCTCCTTCGCCCACAGCTCCACTCGCACCACAACCGCCGCTGCGCCATGGGGAAGAAGAACGACTTCGAGGCCTCCGGCAGCGGCAGCAAGAAGGTGCCGCTCCCCGTCACGGTGGGGAGGCTCATGCACGGCAAATGGGTGCCGTGCGACGCCTGGTCCGGCGTGCAGCTGCCTGGCGGCTGGCGGCTCAGCTGCCGCCGGGTGCCCATCCCTCCAGTACCTGCGCGCGAGCCTGAGCGGACCAAGGAGATCCGGCGCAGGAGGCGATATCTGCCGGCGGACCTCCTCGCCGATCCGGCGTACGCCATCGACTCGGAGAGTTGGCGTACGTACCTGTCCACGGAGACGGACAGCAGACGAAGGGCTGGCTTCATGGGCGACAGGGATTATCCCTTCGGCCCTGCACCGCCGGCTCGTCGTCAGCAGGTGTCGACGCGTCGTCAGCAGGCGCCGACGCAACGTGAGCAGCCGCAGCACAACGACCGCGAGGACGAGGACGACGACGACGAAGCCTACGCCGTGTACGACGACGACGACGACTACATCGAGGCGCTCGCGTACCATAGCGAGGAGGTGAAGGACGACAGCGAGGACTACGTCGGCCTCGTCTTCCACGAATGGCAGCAGGCCATGGCGGAGGGCCGGAACTTCGAGTTCCCCGACAACATGACGGACGACGAGATGGCCAAGCTCGGCCTCCTCGTCTCCGAGTACGACGCGCCTGTGCAGCCGCCGTTGCCCCCGCTACGCCACCGCTGTCATGCCGCCGGGCCTGTCCGCGGATGAAGCCCTTCGACAGGCGCTCCTGGACTCGGCCGCGCCTCATCCACCGCCGCCACAGCCTTGGGCGCCTCCCCCACTGCCGCCACAGCCTTATGGCTGGGCTCCTCATCCGCCGCCACAGCCGCAGCCCTGGGCGCCTCCACCGCCGCCTCAGCCTCCTCAACCTCGAGCACCGCGATCGCGCCCGACGTACGCTCCCCCGGATGGCTACTGGCCGTGGGACATACCGGAGGTCATCTTGCTCGACAGCGACGACGAGCAGCACGGCCACGATGCGCAGCAGTAGGCGTTTTAGGTTTTTTTTTCTGTTTTCAAGTATGTAAGTTATGTTTCAGTTTTTGTAAATTATGTTTCAGTTCAAAAAAATGATTCGTCCTAAAAAAAATGCGTCGTGCCGCTGGAGCCACCCCCGACGCAAACGGACGCGCGGTCGTTTTCGACCAAAAGGGCCGACGCAAACGGACGCGCGCGGACGCTAAAATGCGTCGCGCCGCTGGAGATGCCCTAAATATTTAAGATGTGAAGGCTCGGGTTGGAACTGCATACTCCCGGCGCAGCGATTTGAGACCAGAGAGGCTACCAACGAAGACCGTGTGGTAATGGCAATGGCAACCTCCCGAAAGCCACGGATCTGGACGATCGCATGTTTGTGATTTGCGAGTAGGCATGAACGCTGCCGGTGACGATGTTGCGGCACACGAACGAGGACGCCTCCAGTTGGGTCCTTCGCAAGCCAAGCATCAGGCAGCCGGCCTTGTTCTCGTAGGTACACCTGCTCTCGCTATGGAAGACTCAGCCCTCGCCGTTCTCGTAGAAGACCACCTGGACGAAGATCTCAGTGCTAGGCCTGATTCGAAACTGTGCGAGAGTCCGATGAACTCCACGCCCTCTCCATGTTGAAAAACGCCACACGGTGACGTCCTACCGGGGATTATAGAAGCAGATCTTATCCAGGCCAGCGGGATCAAAAAATAACAGCGTGATCAGCCACGTCTCCTTCGGAGGCAACAACCAGCGCCGATGGATCAAGAGACGATCGCAATGGAGAAATCCAACTCTCTCCCTGGCGCTGATCAATCGCGAGATTATACCAACAAAAGGTCTCTCCGCTAGCCAGGGGAGTGTCACGACCCCTTACCTGGAGGATGCTCTGAAAGTGGCAAGACGGGCCCAAAGGCGTCAGGAGATTCGTGCAGTCCATCTAGCTGCGATGGCCCAATCCAAATAAGGCCTCGATAGTGGTCTGCAGCGGAACGAGGTACTTGTGGCTGCTGGCTCAAGGAAATCGCATCTCTCGTATTGTAATCTAATCAGAACCCGATTGGGAATTCCCTTCTTCCTTCTCGCCTTCGTGCGATTCTCTGAACCCAGCGAGACGCTGTGGAACTTGTATCGTGCACAAGAATTGCTATTGCTATCTGAATCCGTGAGCTGAGGCTTACATATGGTATCAGAGCCTCGCCCAATCCACCAAAAAATCGTAGAAAAAAAATCCACACAAATAGCCAGATCTCGATCTCCTTCCTAGGTATCATCTCAGCGAGCTCGGAGGCGAATCGGAGAGAGGCAGCCGTGGTTGAGATCGCTCCCACGAGTGCTCTACTCCTCGCGGCGGCGGTGCTGAGATTCGCGTCAGCAAATCGCGGTCTCACGGCGGCGTGCGGCGGTGGTAGACAGTTAGAGGCGAGATTGGTCGTGCCACACGGAAGCGTCGGCAAGCGCTGACAGCAACATCGGCGGTGTGGAGCGACTGCGACACCGTGGTCATGGAGAAGATGCAAGCGGATCTCTCCGACCTGCGGAAGCAAGGTTCAGAGACCATGGCCACTATCAAGCTCATCAACGACACACTCAAGGGGTTGAGCGCCTGGATGCCGCAGATGAATGAAACGGTGCGTACTCTGCAGAAGTCGGTCGATGATGTATGTGCTCGTGTGGCGGTGCTCGAGACTTCTCCCAACCTGTCGCGTGTCCACACCCCCAGGCCTGAATGGCACAGCGATGATCATCAAACCCAGGGTCATGTTGCGGGATTCTCGGGTCAAAACTCTCAGAGAACAGCGCCGAGCTCGTGGAGAATGCTTCACCTGTGGCGAAAAGTTCCATCCAGGCCATAAATGCAGCAAAACAGTTCCCCTCAATGTTGTTGAAGAATTACTTGACGTTCTGCAGCTTAGTGAGTCTAAGGTTGAACACGACAACGACAGTTCCAGTGGAGAAGAGGAAACCCTGATGCACATTGCTCCGGGTACTATGGCTGGTGGCCGAGCAAAAAAGAGCATGCGGCTGCAAGGTACATGTAATGGCAAACAGATATTGCTGCTAGTTGATTCTGGGAGTGCTGGTAGTTTCATCAGTGAAGAAGCTGTACGACAGTTAAAGCTTGACACCACATCTATTCCAGTAGTGACAGTGACAGTAGCAGATGGAGGACGCACTCGTGTTGATTGTGCTGTGCCGGACTTGAAATGGCAGTGTCAAGGGCAGTCGTTTTGCACTACTGTCAAGGTATTCACCGTGCCAGGGTATGACATAGTGCTTGGCATGGATTGGCTTGAGAGTCTGCCGCCAATGTGGGTAGATTGGCCGAAGAAATCCATGCGTTTCCGCTGGAATGGCAAGCGTATTACCTTGAAGGGGCTCAAACCAAGGGTGGAACGCTGTGATCCTATTTCTCTAGCAGAGCTGCAAGCTTTGGATGAAGAAAGAGCACTTGAACATTTTGTTCAGTTGGATGCTGCTACAGAATCCACTCAAATATTACCTCGGGAGATAGAAGCAGTGCTGACACAACATATGGACGTTTTCAAGACACCTACTGAGCTGCCTCCACACATGGACTTTGATCATCAAATCCCACTACTGCCAGGTGTACAAGCTGTCAATGTCAAGCCATACCGCTACTCCCCGCAACAAAAAAATGAGATAGAGAGACAGATTAAAGAGATGCTTGCACAAGGTATAATTCAGACTAGTCGCAGTCCATTTGCGTCTCCGGTGCTTTTGGTAAGGAAAAAGGATGGAACCTGGAGGTTTTGTGTCGATTATCGACATCTCAATGCAGTGACTGTGAAGGATCGCTATCCAATGCCAGTGGTTGATGAACTTTTGGACGAGCTAGCAGGCGCAAGGTTCTTCACCAAGTTAGACTTGCATTCTGGGTATCATCAAATACGTCTTGCAGTTGAAGATGAATGCAAGACAGCCTTCCGCACACACAGTGGGCATTATGAGTTCCGTGTAATGCCCTTCGGGCTAACGAGTGCACTAGCCACCTTCCAGGCAGCAATGAACAAGGTGTTTTCCGCTGTGGTCAGAAAATTTGTGTTGGTCTTTGTAGATGATATTTTAATCTATAGCAAAACCCTACATGAACACAGTGCACATTTGCAACAGGTATTTCAGCTCCTGAAAACTCACCAGCTCTATGTGAAGCGCTCCAAATGCTCATTTGCTCAGAGTTCCTTGGAATACCTAGGCCACATAATTGGTGCCAATGGAGTGGCGACAGACTCGGCAAAGATACAAGCAGTGGAACATTGGCCCAGACCAGAAAACGTCAAGCAGTTGCGTGGCTTTCTTGGCCTCGCAGGATATTATCGCAAGTTTATACGTCAGTTTGGCATACTCTGTCGTCCATTGACAAATCTGTTGAAGAAGAATGGGCAGTTCATCTGGACTCCAACAGTACAAGAGGCTTTCTTGGCTGTCAAACAAGCTCTAATTCAGGCACCTGTGTTGGCTCTGCCAGACTTCAACAAAGATTTTGTGTTGGAAACTGATGCATGCGCTACTGGAGTTGGGGCTGTACTAATGCAACAAGGTCACCCACTAGCCTTCCTCAGCAAAGCCTTAGGGCCACGCAACCAAACCTTGTCAATCTATGACAAGGAGTGTCTGGCTATTTTATTAGCCATTGACAAGTGGAAAGCATACCTGCAACATAGACAATTCACAATACATACAGACCAGCGTAGCCTGATACACCTTGGGGAACATAAATTCAACACTCAAATCCAACAGAAGGCATTCTTCAAGTTAATGGGCTTGCAATACAAGATTGTCTACAAGAAAGGTATTACCAACAAGGCTGCTGATGCCTTGTCTCGGCGTCCTCAACACTCACATGCTTATGCAATTTCAGTGGTCAAGCCAAGGTGGATTGAAATTGTTACGGAAGGATATCAACAAGATCCTAAAGCTAAACAACTATTGGTAGAGCTCAGTGTGCAGGGCTTTAATGAGCAAGGGTTTTCCCTTCAGGATGGCATTATCCGCCATAAAGGGCGTGTCTGGTTGGGCAGCCATAAAGAAGCACATCAGGCAGTTTTGCTAGCATTGCATAGCAGTGGACTGGGAGGTCATTCAGGCACCTTAGCTACATACCATCGAGTCAAACAACTCTTCTCATGGCCACACATGAAACAAGATGTGTTGCATTATGTCTCTGCTTGTCAAGTGTGTCAACAAGCGAAGAGTGAACATGTTAAGTTACCAGGAAGGCTACAACCACTACCCATTCCTCCATCAGCCTGGCATACTATCAGTCTCGATTTTATCGAAGGTCTTCCAAACTCCAACAGATTCAATGTTATACTTGTGGTCATTGACAAGCTGACAAAGTTTGGACATTTCATTCCCCTTAAACATCCATTCACAGCAGCCTCCATTGCTCAACTCTTCATGGACAATGTCTATAAACTGCATGGTATGCCACAGGTAATCATTTCGGATAGGGACAAGGTCTTTGTCAGCAGCTTTTGGCAACGGTTATTCAAGTTGGCTGATACTACCTTGAACCTGAGTTCCTCTTACCATCCACAAACGGACGGCCAAACTGAGCGGCTCAATCAATGCCTTGAAACTTACCTACGCTGCCTAGTGCATGCGAAGCCGGAAAAATGGTCACAGTGGCTTCCGCAAGCGGAGTTCTGGTACAACACTACGTTTCATTCAGCTCTAGGGAAGTCTCCTTTCGAGGTACTATATGGTCGAGCTCCGCGACAGTTTGCAATTCAGAACTCCTCCTTGCCAGGTCACACAGACGTGGAAGCATGGCTTCGGGAGAGAGCAGCAATGGTTCCCCTGATCAAGCAGCATCTACAGCGTGCTCAACAACGCATGAAGAACCAGGCTGACAAAAACAGAAGTGAGCGTCAGTTTTCGGTTGGTGACTGGGTTTACTTGCGTCTGCAACCATATGTGCAAACATCAGTAGCTCCGCGAGCCTCTCAGAAACTTGTTTCAGGTTCTTCGGTCCCTATCTAATCTTACAGAAAGTGGGGAATGTAGCTTACAAATTGCAATTGCCAGCTTCTGCTCGTATTCACCCAGTAGTGCATGTTTCCCAATTGAAGAAGGCAATCGCAGATCCCAGCGCGGTGAGTACTGACCTTCCTGTGATGTACACTCAAATGCAGGTGGTGCAACCCAGTCGCATTTGTGGCTCGCGGATGATCAGGCGTGGTGGCAAGCAAATACCACAAGTTCAGCTGGAATGGGAGGGCATCTCTTCGTCATGCACGTGTTGGGAGCCCCTGTTCGCCGTTGTTGCTGCATACCCAGATGCACCGGCTTGGGGACAAGCCGCTTTTTCAGGGGAAGGTAATGTCACGACCCCTTACCTGGAGGATGCTCTGAAAGTGGCAAGACGGGCCCAAAGGCGTCAGGAGATTCGTGCAGTCCATCTAGCTGCGATGGCCCAATCCAAATAAGGCCTCGATAGTGGTCTGCAGCGGAACGAGGTACTTGTGGCTGCTGGCTCAAGGAAATCGCATCTCTCGTATTGTAATCTAATCAGAACCCGATTGGGAATTCCCTTCTTCCTTCTCGCCTTCGTGCGATTCTCTGAACCCAGCGAGACGCTGTGGAACTTGTATCGTGCACAAGAATTGCTATTGCTATCTGAATCCGTGAGCTGAGGCTTACAGGGAGGTTACGTATATGTAGGCTAGGCGATCGAGACCGTAGAGGAGCCTAGCTATCCATGAAACATATGGAAACAGAACCGAGCACGGCTCGCACTCGATCGTGCGATGGTAGGATTCAGGGCGGACGAACGCACACGACGTACAAAGGCATAACGGACGACGGACGAAAACACAATAACGGACCGAACCACGTAAACGCTTCTCCCTTTATTATTAGGTATAGAAATAGCTACGGGTCGATCCATCCCCGTTGTCGGACCAAAGTCGATCCAATGGTCGTGGGCCAAATACGGCAGCACCACGGCAGCACCACGGTCACCAGTACAGAACATGCATTCATGGCAAACTTTACCTTAACTATATAAGGGGGTGGACGACGTTGTTCCACAATGCACATGGTTAAATAAAGGAAAATGATTCGTTTCCCCCGGGGGATAAGGTGCTCCCAGCCTCCGGCTCGCGCGACGCACGATTGCATGCCAACGCGTGGTCCTGGTAAAGTCACGTCATAGTTGGGGCCCACATCACCGTTTCCATGCGCGCGAGTCTCTTCTTCCCCAAATCCATACGGGACAAACAGGAGCTTGGCCCCAGCGCCGCCGTCGCCGCCAGTCCTGACTCCTTCCCCCGGTAACTACTAGTGTGTCGTCGCCGCCCCCGAATCCTTCCTCTCCCCCGCGCCTCCGTCTTCCCTGACTTTCTCCTCCTAGGGCCTCCATCCATGCTGCCCGCAAGTAATTGTCCAGTCTGCCTCCTCTATGGACGTTGTCGGCCGTGCTCCGGCATGCTCGGTGATCAGTGGTGCGGCCTCGTTTCCCGCGCGCCGTTGCCGCTCTGGCCACGCGCCGCCAGCCCAATCCCACCACCGATGTAGAGCGCTCGTCCCGACGGAGCTCGGCAGCGCTGCCCCGTTCGGACATGGCGAGGGCGTGTGCTACCACCGGCACATGTCCTTGCTACCGGCGAATGCCAGCGTTGCTACCTTTGGCATCTGGCATTGCCACCGCTGGAGGGGTGGTTTTGCTAGCTTAGGTGTCCGACGTTGCTACCCCGGCGGTCCGAGGTGTTGCTGCCTTAGGTGGACAGAGTTGCTGCAACCTTGGGCGGCGTTCTCCGATGAGGTCTCCGTCATGTTTGTGTACGTAGGAATTTTTTTTGCTACAATTTTGATGCGGTTTTGCTCCAATTACTCCAGCGAAGTCTCCGGTGAGGTCTCATTGTTGTCTCAGACGATATTTTATTTTTTGCTACAATAGCATTTTTTTTGCTACGAGGTCTCCGGCGAAGTCTTCGTCAATTTTTTCCGATGATACTGGTTTTGCTACAATAGCATAACTTTATTGCTACGAGCTCTCCAGCGAGGTCTCCGGCGAGCTCAGCTTTTTATTTGATTTCATGACTGAACCGATTTTTGCTACAATGTAGCAAAAGCGGGTTGTTTTTTTTGCTCCCGGGAGGTTTTTTTTGCTACATTCAGTAAAACTAGATCTAACCGTCTAAGATGGCCAATCCGATGGCTGGCGACCGGGGGACTGGGGAATCAGATCTCCCGGGGGACGCCCAGCAGTTTCCTTAAATAAATTGCGTGCCATGGGGTAGGGAGTTGTATGTATTTATCTTAGATGGCACATGTCTGTTCCAATCAGTCGTATACCTTATGCAAAGATCGCAGACGTTTTACGTATGCAACAAGTAATATCTAGTAGCTCATAATTCAATATCTATCTATAATAATAATAATAATAATAACTACTAATAAAGGAAGTAAGGTTTCTCCCCAATTTTTTCGTACGTTTTTTATTACCCCTAATCTTCATCATAATTACATGCCCTGCCACCGCGAAGTAAACAAAACGATTCGCCAACACTTCTGTACTTGAAATCAGCCACCAGCGCACGCGACCACGATTCCCTTTCCCTTCTTCTCCCCCTTTCCAGCTTACTCCAATCACCGGCACATGCTCATATCCACGAAAGTCACGGAGAGCGGCGCGCCACGAGATAGTCCAGAGAGCCCCTCCACCCCACCAATTGTCGGCACAGAGCCTGGGGGAGGACGGACGGCGGAGCTCGACGCTAGCCGCGACGATGAGGAGGCTGTGCGCCCGGCGCTGGCTATGACGGGGAGGGGCGTAAGCGTCCGACGGTTTGCCTACAAGGGGGAGGAACGGCGACGCGCTGCGCTGGCCGGGACAGCGAAGCAGGCGGCGGCGCCCTTATCTGGATGGAAAGTGGGAGGAGAGAGATGTGGTGGGTCTTTAGGATGGCCTAGGGCGCCAGATCCCTGCCTCCAACGGCCCCCGATGCCCAGGGCTTAGGTGCTCCTACCGCCTGTCTCCGCGCCCCACCATTTTTGCCGCCAACGACGCCCCGGCATGAGCGCACGGAACTCGCCGTGGGTCGATGGTCTGCAGGGGCGCGGGAGCACGGAACTCGCCGCAGCCACATCCCGGGGCACGCGACGTCATTGAGCATCTGCAGGGGCGCGTACGGAACTTACCGCGGGTCGAGGGTCTGCAGGGGCGCGGGAGCACGGAACTCGCCGCAGCCACATCCCGGCGCGCGCGACGTGGTCGAGCTTCTGCAGGGGCACGGGCGGCCGCGACCACATCCCGGCGCGACGGCGTCGCTCGCCGCGGGTCAACGCCTCCCGCCGCACACGTGGCTTCGCCCGGGGAAAAGGGCAGCCAGCAGAGGTCGGCGTCAGCCGGAAGGGTAGCGGCGGCGCGGCTGGTGAAGCATGGCGGCGGGGATCGGGCGCGGCCGAGGCGGAGCAGGGTATGACAGGCGGCGAAGCGCAGGCAAGAGGCGTCGGCCGGAGGCGGAGCTAGCAGCGCCGGCGACGAGAAAGCGCGTGTGGCAGCGGGGGTTGGGGCTTGCGTGCTGGGAATGAGATCCGGTGCCCGACCGAGGCGAGGCACGGATGAACGATACCGTGCCCTGCTGCCTTTTCACGCCGTTGGATCAAGAACCGATGGCTGGATGAACGTGAACAGGCGCATGCTACAGGGGACATCTACAGGGCGGATGCTACAGTATATTTGCTACAGTGCATCGTCCACAGTACCTACTACAGTGACATCCACAGTGCATGCTACAGTGCAGAATCTGGTCTATTCATTTTCGATCCAACGGCCAAGGCAGCAGGGCACGGTACTGTTCATCCGTGCCCTGCCTTAGTCGGGGCACCGGATCTCAGTCCGCGTGCTGTGTGTGGTGAGCTGAGCCAGGGGAGGGAATAAGGGAAGGGATAGGATTGGGAGGGCGTCGGTGGCTGGACCTGGACTGGGCCTTTGGGCTGGTACTGTTAAACAAAGTTCTCTCCCTGTAGAATAGATCGGTGATTGGTGCTAATAATAATCCCACCTCGCTTCTTCACATGGACTTCTACCTATTCATATAGGTTGGCAAGTTGCAAATCAACAAGGAAGCAGCACAGATTGAGATTGAACTCAGGTTCATCAGGAAGGAATTAAAGTGTGACCCTTGGGCATATGTGAGCTAATTGTCTTTCGAGTCAAAAAGATGGCAGCCTCGAGAATCACCCGCGGCGAGGAAGCCGCAGAACGAGCCTAATCAGACGTGCGCGCGCACGAAGCTCAGCCCGCTCGCACTGCTTTGGTATCTTTGCAATTTGCTTAGCTGATGATGCGGTTTAGTGCTATGATTTTTTACATTTCTGTTTGCTGCTAGCTGATGTTGTTTGCAAAAAAAAAATTCAACTTACAATTTCGGACATGTATCTTTGGCTGATACTCCTCCCTGTCTCATATAACTAAGAAAAGCATTTCAAATTGTTAACTGAAGGTTATTGAAAATTATTTAGTTACAGAACATTATTTAGTCAGAGAACAATACAAATGACCCATATATATTTAAAAATTATTGTGTCATGTCGTAAATTTTCTAGAGACTAAACTATCCATTTGCACTAGAATAAGGATTACAATTTATTATGGAAATCATGATTTGTACATATCTACCTCTTATTTTATCTGCACATGATCCCTTTCAATCTTGCAAAGCCGCCAAAGCTTGCAGTCTCATCACGATTCAATATGCATCCGCGGCCAGCGACCTTGCTATCTTCGTCAACCCGCCACTACTACTTAGCGCCCTATTTCTCGAGTACGAAGGTCCACCAGTACTAGCTAGTGCCTTATTCCTCGAGTACGAAGGACTCCCGGTGCAACGCACGGGCACTTTTGCTAGTCTATACCTAATAATAAAGGGAGAAGTGTTTCCGTGGTTTGGTACATCATCACTGGTAGAAAAACAGGCTTCCGTCCAGCCCCATAAGTCGCGAAGCTATAGGAACCGCGACTAATGGAACCTTTAGTCGCGGTTCGGGAGGCGAACCGCGACCAAAGGCCTCGGCTCAGGGCGCTCGGTGGCCAGGTGGTGCACGTGGGGGGATTTAGTCGCGGTTGGCCTGGCCAACCGCGACTAAAGGTGCCCGAAGGCCTTTAGTCGCGGTTTGCCAGGCCAACCGCGACTAAAGCCCCTCCCCTATATATACCCATCCACCAGCCAACACTTAGCCATTTGGAGCTATTCTCTTCACAAACTTCACAAGTGGGTGTTAGGTTTGCTTTTGGTTCCTCTTATGCACATAAGGTGTTTGATGAAATGCCCCAAGAGCATGAAACAAACATGATATGAAGTTTTTGAGCCACACTTGAGCTTTCTCATTTATTTTTTCCTCCTCGATCGCGGTTAGCAACTTGAACCTTTGATGTGTCATTGATAAAATATGCATGTGTGTAGTTCATTGTTTAATTTATATTGTTTGTAGCTAGTTAGTTTAACAAATGCATGATGGTTAATTATATATTTTATATTATAATAATGCAGATGAATCGGCAATGGATGTACGGTAACCGACTCTCCGGCGAGTTCACTACGGGTTTGAAAGATTTCCTCGTAGTGGCTAATGCGAACAAGCAGGGGGGGTTTTGTTATCTGTTCATGTGTTAACTGTAAGAATCAGAAGGGTTACTCTTCCTCAAGAGATGTTCACATGCACCTGCTTCGGCACGGTTTCATGCCAAGCTATAATTGTTGGACCAAGCATGGAGAAAGAGGGGTTATAATGGAAGAAGATGAAGAAGGGGATGATTTCATCGATGAAAGCTATCTTGCTCATTTCGGTGATACTTTCATGGAGGATGCTGAAGGTGAAGGGGAAGGTGAAGGGGAAGGTGAAGAAGAGGCACGTGATGATCCCGTTGATGATCTTGGTCGGACCATTGCTGATGCACGGAGACGCTGCGAAACTGAAAAGGAGAGGGAGAATTTGGATCGCATGTTAGAGGATCACAGGAAGGCGCTGTACCCCGGATGCGATGATGGTCTGAAAAAGCTGGGCTGCACACTGGATTTGCTGAAATGGAAGGCACATGCAGGTGTAGCTGACTCGGCATTTGAAAACTTGCTGAAAATGTTGAAGAATATGTTTCCAAAGAATAACGAGTTGCCCGCCCGTACGTACGAAGCAAAGAAGGTTGTCTGCCCTCTAGGTTTAGAGGTTCTGAAGATACATGCATGCATCAACGACTGCATCCTCTCCCGCGGTGAATACGAGAATTTGAATGAATGCCCGGTATGCACTGCATTGCGTTATAAGATCAGAGGCGATGACCCTGGTGACGATGTTGAGGGCCAGAAACCCAGAAAGAGGGTTCCCGCCAAGGTGATATGGTATGCTCCTATAATACCACGGTTGAAACGTCTGTTCAGGAACAAAGAGCACGCCAAGTTGTTGCGATGGCACAAAGAGGACCGTAAGTCGGACGGGGAGTTGAGACACCCCGCAGATGGAACGCAATGGAGAAAGATCGACAGAGAGTTCAAAGATTTTGCAGCTGACGCAATGAACATAAGATTTGGTCTAAGTACGGATGGCATGAATCCTTTTGGCGAGCAGAGCTCCAGCCATAGCACCTGGCCCGTGACTCTATGCATCTACAACCTTCCTCCTTGGTTGTGCATGAAGCGGAAGTTCATTATGATGCCAGTGCTCATCCAAGGTCCGAAGCAACCCGGCAACGACATCGATGTGTACCTAAGGCCATTAGTTGATGAACTTTTACAGCTGTGGGGCAGACCTGGTGTCCGTGTGTGGGATGAGCACAAAGAAGAGGAATTTGACCTACGAGCGTTGCTTTTCATAACCATCAACGATTGGCCTGCTCTTAGTAACCTTTCGGGACTATCAAATAAGGGATACAATGCATGCACGCACTGCTTACATGAGACTGAAAGTGTACATTTGCCAAATTGTAAGAAGAACGTGTACCTTGGGCATCGTCGATTTCTTCCGAAAGGTCATCCAGTAAGAAAGAAAGGCAAGCATTACAACGGCAAGGCAGATCACCGGCCGAAGCCTGCGGAACACACTGGTGCTGAGGTATTTGATATGGTCAAGGATTTGAAAGTCATCTTTGGAAAGGGTCCTGGCGGACAATCAGTTCCGAAGGGAGCTGACGGGCACGCAGCCATGTGGAAGAAGAAATCTATATTCTGGGAGCTAGAATATTGGAAAGTTCTAGAAGTCCGCTCTGCAATCGACGTGATGCACGTTACGAAGAATATTTGCGTGAACCTCCTAAGCTTCTTGGGCGTGTATGGGAAGTCAAATGATACAAAGGAAGCACGGCAGGACCAGCAAAGTTTGAAAGACCCTGATGACCGGCATCCGGAACGGTTTCAAGGTCGTGCCAGCTACGCTCTGACCAAAGAAGAGAAGGTCATCTTTTTTGAATGCCCGAGCGAGTATGAAGGTCCCGTCGGGATTCTCGTCCAATATAAAGGGAATAATAAACATGGCGGAGAAAAAGTTCCAAAACCTGAAGTCTCACGACTGCCACGTGATTATGACGCAATTGCTTCCGATTGCTTTGAGGGGGCTCCTGCCGGAAAATGTTCGAGTAGCCATTGTGAAGCTATGTGCATTCCTCAATGCAATCTCTCAGAAGGTAATCAATCCAGAAGTTCTACCACGGTTACAGAACGATGTGATCCAATGTCTTGTCAGTTTTGAGTTGGTGTTCCCGCCATCCTTCTTCAATATTATGACGCACCTCCTGGTTCACCTAGTCGATGAGATTTCCATTCTCGGTCATGTATTTCTACACAATATGTTCCCCTTCGAGAGGTTCATGGAAATATTAAAAAAATATGTTCGTAACCGTGTTAGGCCAGAAGGAAGCATCGCCAAGGGCTATGGAAATGAGGAGGTAATTGAGTTTTGTGTTGACTTTGTTCCTGACCTTAAGCCGATTGGTCTTCCTCGATCGCGGCACGAGGGGAGACTAAGTGGAAAAGGCACGATCGGAAGGAAATCAACGATATGTATGGACGGCCATTCTCTCGATCAAGCACACCACACAGTTCTGACCAATTCCAGCTTGGTGGCTCCGTACTTTGAGAAACACAAGAATATTTTACGCTCGGACAACCCTGGGAAGCCTGAATCCTGGATTAGGAAGGCCCACATGGAGACTTTCGGCAGTTGGTTGAGAAAATATTTAATGAATGACGATCATGTTGTAGATCAGTTGTACATGTTGGCCAAGACACCATCTTCGACTATAACGACTTTCCAAGGGTACGAGATAAATGGGAATACATTTTACACGATCGCCCAAGATAAAAAGAGCACCAACCAAAACAGTGGTGTCCGCTTTGATGCAGCAACCGAGAATGGGCAAAAGGTCACATATTATGGTTACATAGAGGAGATATGGGAACTTGACTATGGACCCTCCTTTAGGGTCCCTTTGTTCCGGTGCAAATGGTTCAAGCTAACAGGAGGTGGGGCAAAGGTGGACCAGCAATACGGAATGACACTGGTGGATTTCAACAATCTTGGTTACCTTGACGAACCATTCGTCCTAGCGAAAGATGTCGCTCAGGTTTTCTATGTGAAGGACATGAGTAGCAAACCGAGGAAACGGAAAGATAAGAAAACGATCAGTACATCATGCGATGATCCAAAGCGCCACATTGTTCTTTCAGGGAAAAGAAACATCGTGGGAGTGGAGGACAAGACAGAAATGTCAGAAGATTATAATATGTTTGCTGAAATTCCGCCCTTCAAAGTGAACACCGACCCAAGCATTAAGTTAAATGATGAGGATGCTCCATGGATACGGCACAATCGTAAGCAAGCAGGGACACAAGGAAAGAAATGATGTGTAATAATTTATTGTACCAAACTTTGTTGAATGGATCATGTGAATTATATTACCCGTGATGTGTTTGGTGTCCATTTTCGAATGATTCAATTGACTCGAGATAGCACTGATGATACATGAAATTTGGAGTGATTCAGTCATACTCCTGCATACGGGAAATTTGGAGTGACTAAGTCATACTCCTGCATACATGAAATTTGGAGTGATTTAGTCATACTCCTGCCTAGGCGTATAATATGCATACTCGTAGTCTTCATAGCCACCGCCGTTGTACTGGTAGTCGTCGCCTTCTAAGTTGCCGCCGTCGTCGTCGCTGCAGTCGTCGCTGTCGTCGGGCGGCGCTCGTGGCTCGAACTGAGGGTAGCGCAGGCGGGGGATATCGCCGGCTGTGATGTAGTCCATGACGCTCTGCAGAGTCCGGCCTTACCACCATAGCCGACGGCCGGCCTCGTGGAAGTTTCCAGGAGGCAGACCGTCCTCCTCATACCTGGCGAGCGCCCTCTCACGCTGATTGATGAAGAAGGCGTCCCAAGTATGCTGGTTATCGGGATGCCAGCGGGGATTCATCCGCTGCTCCGGCGTGAGGTCGAGGTAGTAGTGGTTAGTGATGGCCGCCCGGCGCGCAGTACCCTGAGGGACGGGAGGGACCGGCACGCCGCCGGCGCTTAGGCTCCAGCCGGCAGGGACGCGGTAGCCCGGTGGGCAAGGGTAGTTCGAGGCGCAAAGCTCCTCCACCTGCTGGTAGGTTAGAGTGGGTGCGGTGGAAGCCATGAGAGAGTGATGAGAGATTGTAGAGATGTGATAATGCTGGCCAAGCCGGGCTACCTATATGTAGTGACAAATGGCGGGAAAAATGGGAGCGGGAAGACAGGAGGCGGGAAGAAAGAGGCGGGAAGAAAGTGGCGGGAAGAAAGTGGCGGGATGAAAGTGGCGGGAAGAAAGAGGCGGGAAGAAAGAGGCGGGAAGAAAGTGGCGGGAAGAAAGAATTTTTTGATATATTATTTTTCTGATTTTTTTGATATATTATTTGTATTTTAAGAATTTAAATTGAATTAGTTTTATTTTTCTGATTTTTTTGATATATTATTTGTATTTTTAAGAATTTGAATTGAATTAGTTTTATTTTTCTGTTTTTTTTGATATATTATTTGTATTTTTAAGAATTTGAATTGAATTAGTTTTATTTTTCTGATTTTTTTGATATATTATTTGTATTTTTAAGAATTTGAATTGAATTAGTTTTATTTTTCTGATTTTTTTGATATATTATTTGTATTTTTAAGAATTTGAATTGAATTAGTTTTATTTTTCTGATTTTGAAAAAGAAAAGTATTTTCAAAAATACCTTTAGTCGCGGTTGGCCAGCTGCGCGCGGGAACTGAAAAAACCCGCCGAAATACCCTTTAGTCGCGGTTGGTCTAGTCGCGGGTTGCCTCCCCAACCGCGACTAAAGGGGGGGGGGTCTATAAATACTGGTGCGGCGCGAACCGCCGCGCCAGTTCTTCTTCTCCTCGTCGCGTCCGCTCGTCTCTGCCGCGCCCGAACGCCGTCAGGCTGCCCTCGCCCGCCGCCGACCATCGCCGCTCACGCCGAAGACCGCCACCGCCGCGCCTCACGCCGCTCACGCCGAAGACCGCCGACCGTCGCCACCCTCGCCGCCGCCGACCACCGCCGCGCGACAGTACGTAACGCGCCGCCGCCGCCGCGACCGAAGACACCGCGCGCCGCCGCCGCCATGCACACGCGCGCGCGCAGTACACGTCCACCGCGCGCGCGCCCGCAACCGCCGTTCGCCACGCGCGCCGTTCGCCGCCATGCGCGCGGGCGCCGCGCACCTCTGCGCGCGCGCCGCCGGAAGAGAGAGAGGAAGAGAGGAGAGAGAGAGCAGAGGAGATCTCCCGGTCTTTTTTTTGTTTTTTTAACTAATTAAAATTTAACTAATTAAAGTGTAAATTTGTAACTAATTAAGTTGTTTTTAAATAAGTTTAAAAAATTTGACTTAAAAATTTAACTAATTCATTGACTAATTAAATTGTAACTTAATTTGTAACTAAGTTTTTTAATTTGTAACTAAGTTTTTTAATTAAAAATGTAACTTAATTAAATTGTAAACGTGTATTATGTGACTAATTTGTAACTAAGTTTTTTTAATTAACTTAACAAAAAATTTAATCGCCGCCGATTATGTGACTAAACGTGTATTATGTGACTAATTATGTGTATTATGTGACTTAGTACATGCGGCGCCGCCCCCGGCCCCCCTTTCTCATCTTTTTTTAATTAACTTAACAAAAAATTTAATCACCGCCGACGCGCTGAACAACGTCGCCTCAATGCAACCGCCGCGCCCCGTACGTCGCCGCCCTCGCCGCAGCCGCCGCCACTCACAGGCGCCGCGCCGCCGCCAGCCAGTGTACACGAGAGAGAAGGGGCGCCACGCCGCCGGCCAAGAGAAAGGGCGCCGCGCCACCGGCCAGAGAGAAGGGCGCCGCGCGTATACGGAGGGGGCAGCGCTCGTCGCCCCCTCCGTATACGCGCGGTGTTTTTTGGGATCGAGAGGGGGCGGCGAGGGTTATGTGTCCTCGGCACCGCCACCGCCCTTTCGCCACCGCCTTTTCGCCATCGCCACCGGTCTCTCGGTCACGCGGTCACTGCGTCCCCCCTCTCGCCTCCCTCGTCGCCCTCTCTCTTTATATGTAGAAGAGATGTGATAATGCATATACACAATTAATTTGTTTTTACTACATGTTTTCAGGACTGACATATGGCGGACGATAGAGCTGACCCGATTATGGACAACTATGATCCGGACCTTGAAGACCATATGTTCGGCATCATAAACGGCGATATTCTATATGTGCCGACCGGACAAGAAGAAGATGATATCTCTTCTTATCTGAACCTTGAGGGTGAAGATGAAGGGCGCCGTCAGCAAGATGATGCCGAAGAAACGTCGATAAACGACGATCTTCAATTGGAAGTAGCAACCACCTCCGGCGCCGAGGTATATATATACATTGAGCCTCTGGTGATACAAACTAACTGATCGATTTGAATAAATATGCGTGTACTAACGCGCGCGACTCTCTTTCTTATTTTAGCCCTCGGCCGGATCGTCGAAACAATCGAGTACGTCGTCAAAGCGTGGCGCAACCAAGACGATGAAACCAGGAGAAACATGCACCATCGAGGTTGTCGAGGAAGCAACCGGCAGGCCGCTGGAGCCCCGCAAGAACGCCACTAAGTTTATCAGCCAATGCGGAGCCGTTGTTAGAGACAACGTCTCGATCACCGTCCAGCAGTGGAATGAGCCAAAGAAGGCACGTCTTGGTTTCACTTTTGTCGATAAGAGAACAAAAAAAGATTGCTTCAACAAGCTTATGGAACATTTCGTTCTACCTCCGGAATACCGCAAATACGATGAGGAGGGTAACAAGATTGAGGAAAACAAGGAGAGGTGCAAGCTAGTCTAACAGTTCGCTCTTTCTAAGATGTCCAACGCATTCCGGAAATACAAGCAAAATCTAGCCCATGACTTTGTCAAGCAGGGCAAGACTCCGGATTTCAAAGGACAATATGAGAAACTGCAACATGATTGGCCAGAATTTGTGAAGCAAAAGAAATCGGAGCAGTTCCTTGAAATATCGAAAAAAATAAGGATAATGCGTCCAAGAAGGAGTACAATCATATTATGGGGCCAGGAGGGTATCGCTTTTGGCTGCCTAGGTGGGAGAAGATGGAGAACGAGCTGAGGGCGCGAGGAATCCGTCTAGGTACGGAGTGATGGGACCCAAGGGCCAAAAGCTGGTGGTACGGGCATGGGGGATCGCTGAACCCGGAGACAGGGGAGTGTGTTTACCAGGGTAAAATAATTAAACCCACCCAAAAGCTTATTGAGGCAATGAGGGATGCTCAAGAGGGGAGGATCAAGTTCAACAGAGAGAACGACGCCCTGACAAAAGCCCTCGGGAATCCTGAACACGGAGGACGTGTACGAGGCATGGGGCACATTCCGTGGAAAGTAGGGTTCCCCCAGAACGATGACCCGTACGGTTACAGAAGCCGTAAGAGAAAGATGGATCGGGAAGCAGATGTTGTGGCGCGGTTGGCATCGGAAATGGATGTCATGAAGAAAACCGTGAGTGTACTAGTAGCCGAAAGAGATGCAGCTCGGGCGCAGCATGAAGATCATCCATTGGATCTCGGAAGCCAGCAGCGGAGAAGCAGCATGGCTTCCACGGAGGCCCCACCGGCTGGTGCACCGACGATCGAAATTACTGCACCGGAGCCTCTGGTGGTCGAAATTACTGCACCGGAGCCTCCTCGCTACCCCGTGGACGATATAAAGGAGATGAAAGCATGTCATCTGTATTATCCTATCGGGAACATATCCATGAAGGTAGCCATCGGCAGTGCTTTACCACCTGGAGCACTCCACCACAACAACCCCATTCAAGATGGCTATGCTCGTGCCACGGTGGAGGACATAGTCCAAGGGTTTGAGGACCTGGACATTGACATTGCTACACCTGAAGGGGCGACAAGACTTGGAGATGTCAAGCGCCAGTTCATTCTATGGCAGAAGAAGTTTATCAAGTTTCTAGGCGAGGCGCCAACAAGTCCACCCCCCTACGGTGGTGGTGGTGGCGGAGGTGGCGGTGGTGGTGGTGGTGCTTCACCTACACCTCCTTCACGTCAGCCGACGCCGCCCCCCAATTCACCTCCGGCGGGTAAGCAGCCGCCGCCCCCTAGTCCGCCCCGGGCGGGTGCGAACGCCGCCCCCAATCCACCTCCGGCGAAGAAGCAGAAGCAGCAGTCCTGGATTATTAACCCGGACCCTTACGTACCTAAGAAAACAAAGGTACCGGAGCCATCACTGAAGCCTCTCCCCACGAGGCCTTGGGAACGTAGTGCCGAGGAAGTCGAGGCGGCCGCGACTGCTGATTTAGAGAAATGGAAGGCGGCCTGCAAGAAGAAAAGAGAGCCCGAGCCCAAGCCAGTATTTTCTGATGAGCAAAAGAAGTGGGCTAAGTCATTTTTGAACGCACCGTCCCAAGCCGCGAAGAATCTGCCTGACGACTATGCACGTGAACTAAAGAATCAGGCACGCATGTTCAAGGAGAAGAAAGAGGAGGCCGATAAAGCGGAATTACAAAGTGCACAAAGCGGGAAACGAGTTGTTGCCCAGCTCGGGGAACAAAGTAAACAATCGATTGCCCCGCTTATAGTGACAGCCGCCGGTCCGGATGCCCCCGAAATCATAGAAGCTGCGGCAGCACAGGGATTGACTGTAACGAGTGCCAGAGAACAAGCGGCCAACTTAGGTATTACTCTTCGTGAACTGTTAGGCCTTGATGAGGCGCCAGTGAAGGAGGTAGTACTTACATATGTGAAGAATGGGCCTCTCGTCGAGCCTGCGCAGGAAGAGGATCTACCTCCACAAATGAAAGGTCTGCTGAACTGGTACAAGGGTTACATAAAACATAAAAACGCCAAAGATTATATTTATGCGGAAGTTGGATATGAGCATCACTTCAAACAATACTCTGTACAAATTCATCTGAGTGAATTGTTCCATCTTTTTAATCTGCGCGAGCTCGACAAATCTATCATCAGTTGCTACGTTCTGTAAGTGATTTATTTCTACCCCATCTCGTTCATATTGCTTGCACTATATATATATATGTCCTAACTATATTGTTGTGTCCGCTATTATACATGCAGATTGAAGATTAAGGAATGCAGAGTAAGGAGCATCCATGATGTTGGGTTCATTGACCCACACATCGTTAATGGATATACGTTAAAGCATCACCCCGCCGACGTGGAGAAAGACCTGTGGCGGTTTCTTGAAAAACGAGGAACTCAAAAGTGATATTCTATTTCCTTACCATTTTGGGTGAGTGTTTATGTCTTGAGCACATTCTCTTTTGTTTACTCCATGCATGGTATGTGGCCGGCTAATCGATGAGTTATGCATGACGTACTGTGCATGTATCGTATCCGCAGGTTCCACTGGATTCTGCTAGTAATTAAAGTTGACAAATCAGAATGTATCGTCCACGACTCTCTGAATATGGATAAGGCGGAGTGGGCCGACATGAGACAAATGATTCAAAAGTAATTGTTTTCATTCATTTGCGCTCTATATCGATCGGCCTATTTCGTTCATTTCCTAATTAAGCTTCAAGTAATTAACTAATAACTCTCTTGTTCATTTAATTTTCTTTGCCTCGTAGGGTTTGGAGACGGTTCGCAGATACAAAGGTCGGTGAATTCAAAAAAGAGCTAAATTTCATGCGGTCAAAGGCTAAGAATGGTAGCGATATGCAGCCACCGGGAACCAATCTGTGTGGATACTATGTCTGTGAGATGATCCGGAGATACACCTCTGAGCGCGTTCCGAGTGATCTCAATGCTCAGAGGAATAACCTCCGGATGATGCTTAGTCCAGAAGCTCGCTTCCGACCACTTCAAGAGGAACTAGCTGGATGGTTCAGGAGGGAAGTCCTCGATCCTAAAGGAGAACACCATTGCGAGGACGTAGAACTATACATGCATTAAATTATGTATGGAAACTTGTTCAAACTTGTATATGGTCATCGGATGATATTGAATATATATTGTATATTCCTCTTGAATTCTTTTTTGTTCTAATTTCAAATTTGTTTGAAATTGTACATTCATATGCATGTATATATGTAGTACCGTAGAATATGTGAAACTCCTTCAAAATTACAATAAAGCACAAAAGAAATAAAACAATATACAAATTAAACAGAAAATATGTTTAGGGGGGGCAGGTTTAGGGGGGGGGGCCTAAAACCCTAAACCTGCGGCGGCCTTTAGTCGCGGTTGGCCAGAAGAACCGCGACTAAAGGTCCTCCGCCCCGACGGTCGCCTGGCGCCCACGTGGACGGGCCTTTAGTCGCGGTTCGTAAGCAACCGCGACTAAAGGGGGGGCCTTTAGTCGCGCTAATTTGGTCGCGGTTGCGCAACCGCGACTAATGGTAGTTGCGAACCGCGACCAAAGGCCCTTTTTCCACCAGTGCATGTTTCCGTCGTCCGTCGTTGATTTCTTGGTTCGTCTGGTTGCTTTAATTATTTCCTACGTTTTCCACCCGCCCGTGCTTGGTTAGGAGTCTTCCGTCTGTCCGGGGCTTCTCGTCGTACATAGCTATCTCTCGTTTTGTATTAGGCCCGGTCTGCAGGTTTATGTGTCCCGTACGGTTGCTCTATGCATATATACACTGCCCCACCGAGGCTGATCAATTTAATCTTCGGCTGCAAATCCGAATCGATCGAGTTTTGAGGGTTTCTTCATAGAAGATCCGATCGAGAGGAATTCTGGCCGGCCGGAAGAACCAGAACGCGGCCAAGATATCCAGGAGTCGCTGAGCACCGACGTGGAGGAGGACAAGCTGCACATGCTATTCAAGGAAGTGGAGGTGCACCGGAAGAACATCCTGCTTTGAGGTCTTCTCATGGTGACGGAGATAGAACGAGAATCTAACTTGGAGCGCGGCCACGCTGCCGTCTTAGCAGGCCGAGGTGTGCTGAGAATCTGAGATGCTACCTAGCGCGCCCGTGCCTGTGCATGGAGAGAAAGGAGGGGGGAGGACGAGAGATTTGGAGGATGTGGAGGATGGCCCTTGCGCTGGTTTGCCAAGTTTTGCCAGCGACTCCTCGACCAGGATGACGCAGGACCACACGAGCGAGAGGCATCAGGCGTCCTGTCGATGCTACATCATGCTGAACTTTGTTCACAGAGGGGTCGGCATGCTCCTGTCTATATCTCGTTGCAGGACGTGGCCATGGCCTGCAGCTTGAGGGACGACATGCCAAGCGTCGCTGGTGCGCGCCGAAGAGAGGCGGGAGTGGGCCATGGCGCGGCATGAGCATGCAAGCAGGGCAGCAGCAGCGGCAGGACGAACAGAAGGCAGCTCGATAATCAGGCAATAGCTGCAGGACGCCGAGGCTCGGCTGCGCGTGGAGACGGTCGCTGGCCTCGTATCAAGACAAGGTTGTGAGAGCCTGGTTTTGAGAAAGAGTATGAAAAGAGGATCTGGGTAATGAAGAACTGGTCAGCAACCAGTACAAGGATACGATCTGTGACGATTTCCAATATATCAAGGTGCGCTTGCAGGACATGTTCTCCTTGTATGACTCTACCGGTAAAAATTAACTGCTGCCGGATGATGCTTAACTCTGATTCATTAGTAGTATGCAGTTCATTGTTTACTTGGCAGATAAATATATAATTTTTTCAGGTGCATAACTGTTGCAAACGGGGCATGATCTCAAGATTTGTGTGCTTTATGTACTTCTCTAAACCTAAATATTTGTCACATGTTCAATGGATCTAAACATATTTTAGCCTACATTTTGATTAATTGTACGACAAATACGCCGAGGGATTAGTCTTTTTCATCATCAAGGTTTTATTAATTCTAATTGATTTTTTGGCAGGTTATATTTAGCTGCATCTTATTTTTATGCAGATGAGTGCGCTGGAGCTAATTTATATGAGCATCGGCCTTTGCTTCGGTACAACCCCGTCCCCTCAAACTCAACCTAAACTTAGGCAAACTCAAACACAAGAACGGCTAAGATCGTCCGATACTCCTTCATAATTAATACTACAAAACCTGTATAGCCCAACCAAATTATACGTCTTTCTATCATATGTATGTATACCAGTACATACGTATGCCGGTTCATCGCTGGCGACGGTCGCGGGCGGCGCAATGGTGGTGGTGGCAGTGCTGGCCAGGCACTATGCACTCCGAGGTGGATCCAGCCGGCACACACCTCGAAATGGCCTTGTAGGTGTGTGCCGGCAAGGGCGGCGGCACGGCAAAGCGGCGACACGTTGACGCGACGGACAGTCCGGCTGATACATGTCCGGCGAAGTAGTTCCGAGCGACGAAATTTTAATGTGGGCCATTGGGAGTTGCCGGACTTGTTGTCAGAGAAAACAAATTGCCGGACTTGTTGTCGGGCATGTCTAGCTGCTTGTCTGGCCATCGGCGATGGGCGACGATGATGCAGCCAAGCAGACGACGACCTGCTCGCAGTGAAGAAGCACGACGGTCAACAACGGCGAGGTTGGGCGGCTCAGGGTTGTGTGCGGGACAGAGATTGAAGACTGCATCATATATAAAGTGTACTATACTCAACGAAGGTGGTTGTTTCGTTCAACTTTTTTTTTAACACAGTTTTGTTCAATTTACTATGGTATAAAATGATGCTCCTTGCCTCCACAACGGGAAGATCAAACCATCGAGGACAGGGGACCTAAAGAAGAGTGTGTGTGGCTTGAGGGTTTCAGGTGGAGCACGAAACGCGAGGATGAAGGTAGGCTGGAGTACCACGCGAGGCACTAGGTCCAGCTAAGCAGCAGACCGAACGCGGCACCAACAAATGCTACATCATAACATCTTTCCACAAAAATAAAATTAGCCCGTTGCAACATACATGTATTCGTTGCTTTCGTCCAACCTAAATGTGTTTTCGTCCGTCTTTTCGTTCTCTTTCCCAGTTTGGTATTGCATGTTCAAAGGCTGCACTGGGCAGGAGAAGAAACTTGACTGACTAAAACAAGAAGACTCAGACCTACACGATTGTTGTGTCGTTAAATATCTGCGCTCCCTGACCTGAGGCCCCATCGGTTTGGATACGTGTGAAGCGTCCTCCCTGACAGCATCGCTACGTTTGACATGATGATGAAGGGTCGTCAACTTCGTATCGACGCTGCGATGCGAAGTTCATCTAAGATTAGCTTCTTTTATGAATAAATTATGGATCATTGTTGGATTTTTATTAACCATTGTTTTTAGTCACATTCAAACTAACTCTAGAAGCTCATTTTCTTATGATTTAACAAAAGTTAACCCGTAGCAACGCACGGGTACTTTGGCTAGGAGTACCTAATAATAAAGGAGCTAAGGTTTCTGCCAAAAATTTCGTCCAACTTTTTTTGGACGGATTTACCCTCCCACCGATTCCCATAATACAACAAAACTTCCATGCCATGTTAATTACCGGTTCGGTTAGTTCCGTCTCTGTTCGTCCACCGATCGCTCGGCGCTGCTTCCGCTATCTCTGGGCCAATCTCTTGCTACCGCTGAGGCCCAACACACAGATATTCTTTTGTCAATAAATAGTCCCACATCGCTATTCTATACCGAGTCCAAGCAGTTTATATACACACGTTTTTGGGTTACAGCAAGCTACCTTGAAAACTACAAGCAGCATCTGTAGGAAGCAAATTAAAAAAATGATGAAGAAATAACAGAGGAAATGCTGCGCGGGATCAGAGAAGAAATTGGCAAATTAGAAGGCGAATAGCAGGAGAAAAAAACCTGCTGCGGGATCAGAAGAATTTGGGAGATCGGAGAATAAAAGGAGATGCCAAGAATTTGGGAAAAGAGCGACGCGCGCAGGTAGTGGAGCACAGAGGTTGGCCATGGCACAGCGCAGATGGCACGGGAGGGGCGCGCGTGAAGGATAACGAAGGAGGGTAGGGTGCGGTCGCGACTGGCGACGGGTAGGCCGAGCGGCGCGAGCTCGGTTGGATGCGAGCGACAGGGGCGGAGGAGCCCGTCCTCACTCGTTTGCCGCCAGCTGCTGGGAGGACCGGGCGGAGATCGATCACGGAAGCAAAGGACGAGCGGGTCCGGGTCGGGGAGAGAGGCCGAGCGATGAACTGTGGCTTGGAGAGGAGGATTGAGGAAGGAGCAGATGTGTTGGACTTGATCGCGTTTACAGTTTGGAGGCAGGGGTGTATTTCTTAAACAGAAGGGGGGTGCGATCGTGATCTGACTTGGGCCGAAGGAGGTGGTGGTGGCCAGCCAAGGGCCTTTGACGCGGCGTCTTATCACTTCTCTGTTTCTTGACCCACTAGGCTGGTTGTAGTTTCTTGGCGTCGGCTCATTTATCATTTCTCTGTTTTTGTTTAAATTCAATTTCCGACAAATTTGATATTCGAACAAAATTCAAAATTTGAACAAATTCCAAAATTCGAACAAAATTCAAAATCCAAAAAATTTTGAATGTTTTCAGAACATTTTTTTTATCTAAATAGTGTTTAGTATGAACATTTTGAAAATCTAGACGACTTTTTAAAATGATTTTTCCCCAAAATTTGTACTTTAAAAAAATCTAAACATTTTAAACAAAATCAAAAACAAAAAAGCCGGAAGAAACGAACAAAACAGAAGCCCGAACAAACCGAACAAAATCGGACCACACCAGAGAAAAAATCGTACGCACGAAAACAATAAAGCCCCTAACTGCATCTGACCCAAGCGCTCGCGACGATGTGCGGCGCGTCGTATAGGTTTTGCCATTTGTTAGCAACAAAGCATGAGAAGGCCGACAGTAGAGGAGCTGTGGCGGCGTGGCGAGCTACGGTCAAATGTAGCCGAGGAAGAGAGGAACAAGAGGAATCACGCGCCGTGTGGCACATCGGGAAGAACTGGGCAGTATCGCTCAAGTTAGCGCTATGGACCGGTAGGGTGGCAGCGGGAGGAAGAATATCACGAGAGAGGGGAGGTTGGGTTTGCGCGGCATCGAGAGCTATCGACACATAAATATAAACATATGAAAGTATAACCTTCGATTTAATATGACACCGTAGCAACGCACGGGTTTTGTGCTAGTTCTATCCAAATACACTAGCAAAACTCATTTCTATTCGATTGTACATTTTATACACCGCAAATTTAATTGATAGCTATAATAATGAGAGTTCTATAGAAATAGTTCTTGATTATGTCGCTCTTTCCATGTATGAGAAGGTTCTCTTGGAAATGCTCAACCTTTGTTGATAATCTTTAGTAGTCTTATTCCGTCACTTGTGTGATATTTTGGTAAAATTGGCTAAGACACTCTTAACTAACAAAGTGTTTCATGGAGTGGACAAAAACATCACAATCACTAAAATAAAATGTTGGCATGGGTGACAAAGTTGGGCGCTGACCGTCCCGATGATTTTTGCTCTTTCCATGCTAGATCGTAAAACTTCTTTTCTCGTTTTGGAGACCCTGTAGCGCCACGGATTTGGGAAAAATGTCACGCATGATCGCCCGGTATGCCCTAGATGCCGATTTTTCAGGTGCATGTGCCAAGTCAATCCAAATCGACAACCCCATAGATTATGGAGTTGCGACGACAGCGTCTATGCCGCAGTTTTTTCCGGTCACACCCTCTGTTTCGACTTGGTTGACGTTCTCCGATTAAACCGTTCATGCTGCTAGTTGATGGGTTCCTAATCATTTATATTCTTGAAATTCTCACAATTTCTAAGGATGACAAAAAGTTGTATCTGTTGTGAAGTGTATATGTGGATTGCCTAGCCCTTTCTATCAGTTCGGATTTTTGGTTCAAGTGGCTAGTGCATGAAGCTTAACATGGTATCAGAGCCCCAGGTCTCAAGTTCAAATCCTGGCTTTCACATGGTTTTCGCAATTAAGCCTAAAAATTGCTGTTGCCCCCCTCTTTAGCCACCGCTGTTTCGGTGTGCTCTTCTTCTTTCACGTGTTGACTTTCTCTTCTCCCGTCACACGCGAGTGGGGGTGTTGTGAAGTGTATATGTGGATTGCCTAGCCCTTTCCATCAGTTCGGACTTTTGGTTCAAGTGGCTAGTGCATGAAGCTTAACAGTATCATCCAAGTTAAAGCATGTTTGTGCTAGCTAAAATGAAGGTTCCACTCTTTACCAAATTACAGAGGTATTGGCTCGTTTGAAGAATTCATCATTTCTAATCTTTGGACCCGTGCTTGCAAGTTCAAACCAATCACAATGAAATAAGAAGGCAGATTTACCGATGTGCTTGTTACGCTCATACTGCAACTCGAGAACTTATTGCGTAACACCGTAGAACTCAGAAGTTGCAGTAATAACTTCTTTGTTCATTACGCTAGAATTTTGCATCTTTAGGTCCTTCTCCCGACCTACCGTACGAAACCTATTACCCTTGATATTGTAGGCAGAGCGCACAATTACGCGTCTCCCAGGTCATCTGCAAGTGACTGTAAATCTTCGGGAACATTTTCCAATTGTCTCACATGATTTTTAAACCATTTTGGGAACTCATTCGTCAGCTCCTCGTCGATGGTATATGTTTAACATATAAGCAAGTTATCATATGAATTAATCCGAACTAACAGTTGATAAATCATGACTACATAAACAGCAGATGAACTAATCATGCAGATGAATATATAGCATCTAGACAAGATAAACCTATCGCATCTACTCCAAACGGTAGTACTAGAAACTCTAGTAAGATCTGAAACGAGAATGACAGAAACATGTACCGTCCAGCGTTGGCGGCAGCAGCAGCAGCAGTGATGTTGGCGGCAGCAGCATCCTGGTTGTCGCCCATGTTGAGGTTGCCGAAGAGGTTCTCGATGTCCGGAAAGAAGTCGTCGTTCGGGAAGTCGTCATCGGACAACGTCGTGTTGCTAGTAGTCGCACGTAAGCACTCCCCAAAAAACCTGATTGCCCCTCACCGGTATAGGTCTACGAGAGGCAGGGTTCCGAAGGCCTACTGTCCCACCGCTCGGTGCACGCCGAAGGACGGGATGAGGAAGACGAAGGCGGTGGCGCAATGAACTGGAAAGATCCAGTCGTATATGGTGTCTCGTACAGGCTAGGGTTTGCGTCTGCGCTTATATAGTGCGGTTTGGGAAGGTCGTGGGATGCAGCCCACGTACGAGTCCACGATCCAGAAAAATCGGAACAAAAACGGCTGTGTTAACGTCCGTTAATGACTCGTAATTGATTACACAATTATTCCAAACAGCAAAAAGATAAGCTCGGCTCGACGAGATTCCCGCGTCACGTCGCGTTGTGACGGCGTGACGAGGCGAGGCGTGGCGGGCGGCGGAGGAGGAGGAGTGCGCGAGGGCTCCCTCTCTTCTCACTCACTTACTAGGACTAGAATAGCCCACCTTATATATCACTCCAAGTCTCTCCCAACTAGCAAAGTGGGACTAAACTTTAGTCCCACCCCTTACCATTCCCACATGGGCCAAGAGAATTTCAGAATTTGTATTGGGACATGGGCTAAGGCCCAAGGCAAAATTCTAGCAATCCCCCACAAAGTCTCATTGGCACATCTAATACCATTATTCCAGAATCATTGTTTTATATACCGGTGCATGGTGGAGACTGTTAAGTTGAACTTCCACTAAGAACTTCATCTTACACTAGTTTGCAACTTGAATAGTGGACTACTCCTTGAACTACAAGTTTTCTGCGAACTAGCTTCACACAAAGCCTAAACCGATACATGGCTGCCGCGAGGCTTCCTCGCGGTGTGGAGCTTATACGTCACACTCCAGGGCCTTTCATGAGTTTATTAGAGAACCCCCAACTCCCATAGATTGCGATGTTTAACAATCAGACTCATATAGGTGTGTTCATCAGAAGATGTTCTGCGGGACAACATCTTTGCTTGGATAAGCCACTTAGAACACATTAAGATAAATATCAACCTGCCATGCAGATCAGGAGAGTATTGCATCTTCACGGAGAGGGTAAACTTAGTATAGGGATACTCTCCTCCCAGCTGACTAACAGCTTATCTCCTAGCTCTAATTCACGGGATCTCCGATCACATAGAGTGGGTTACCACTGTAAGTAACTCATAATGTGGGTCTCAAGCTCATCTCCCTCGATGCATTCTCTATCACATTTCGTGATAGACCCTTTGTGAAAGGATCTGTCAAGTTTCTAGACGTTTGGATATAATCCAACGCCATAACTTCGGAGTTTCTCATTTTCCTGATAGATTTCAATCTCCTCTTCACATGCCTTGATGACTTCATATTATCCTTAGAACTGTTTACTTTGATGATCACAGTTTGATTATCACAGTTCATAGGAATAGCGGGTATTGGTTTCTCAACCACAGGTAAGTCCATCAAGAGCTCACAAAGCCACTCTGCTTCAACAGTGGCAGTGTCTAGTGTTGTGAGTTCTGCTTCCATTGTTGATCTCGTTAAGATGGTCTGCTTGCAAGACCTCCACGAAACAGTGCCACCGCCAAGTGTAAACAAATAACCACTCGTGGATTTAGTCTCATCAGCATCAGAAATCCAATTGGAATCACTATAACCCTCAAGTACACTCGGATACCCAGTATAGTGAATACCATAGCTCGCAACACTCTCTCAAGAGCATGCCAATGAACATCTCCAGGTCTTGATACAAATCGAGCCAATTTTCTTACAGCAAAGGAGATGTCAGGCCTCGTGGCGCTGGCTAAATACATAAGCGAGCCAATTATTTGAGAATGTCTCAATTGATCTCTAGCAGCTCTTTTATTCTTTCGAATCAGCACACTAGGATCATAAGGCGTTGGAGAAGACTTGCAGTCGCTATACCCGAAGCGACTCAATATCTTTTCCACATAGTGGGATTGAAGCAATGTAATCCCACAATCGTCATCCTTGAGAAGCTTGATGTTTAAGATTACATCAGCTACTCCTAAGTCCTTCATCTCAAAACAACGAGACAAGAACTCTTTAACCTCCTTAATGACAATAAGGCTGGTCCCAAATATCAATATGTCATCAACATAGAGACAAAGGATAACTCCCTCGCCCCCACCATAGCGATAGTATACACACTTGTCAGCTTCGTTTACAACAAAGCCTTCAGAAGTTAAGATTCTTTCGAAATTTTCATGCCACTGCTTAGGTGCTTTCTTAAGACCATACAAAGACTTCAACAACTTACACACCTTTCCTTCTTGACCATCTACTACAAATCCATCAGGCTGCTCCATATAAATTTCCTCATCAAGCTCTCCATTTAGGAAAGTTGTCTTAACATCCATTTGATGAACGAGAAGAACATGTGAGGCAGCCAAGGAAAGTAGTACTCGAATAATGGTCAGTTGAGCTACAGGTGAGTATGTATCAAAGAAGTCTTCGCCTTCTTTCTGAGTATAACCCTTGGCCACAAGTCGTGCCTTGTACTTTTCAATGGTACCATTGGGCCTAAGCTTTTTCTTGAACACCCACTTGCATCCTACAGGTTTGCACCCATAAGGACGATCAGTAACCTCCCAAGTCCCATTATCTAAGATGGAATCCATCTCGCTTCGGACAACTTCCTTCCAGTAGTCAGCATCGTGAGATGCATATCCTTCTGAAATAGAAGTGGGAGTATCATCCAAGAGGTACACAATGAAAGCATGTTCAAAGGACTTTGCAGTCCTCTGTCTCTTTATCCTTTTGGGAGCTTCATTATTGTCATCCACAGGATTATCATAGTGTTCTATCGCAATGGTAGGTTCAGGAATTGTAACTAACTCCTGACTTGATGAACTAGGCATCTCCTGATTTGATGAGCTAGGCTTGTCTTTCATGGGAAAGATGTCCTCAAACAAAGTCGCATCATTCGACTCCATAATTATACCAATATGCATGTCAGATACTTCAGATTTCACTATCAAAAATCTAAAGCCAATGCTATGAAATGCATATCCCAGAAAAACGCAATCCACGGTTTTTGGTCCAAGCTTGCGCTTCTTGGGTATTGGCACATTCACTTTCGCCAAGCAACCCCAAGTACGTAAGTAGGAGAGTTTCGGCCTTTTCCTTTCCCATTTCTCAAATGGAGTAATGGTTTTGTTCTTTGTGGGAACACGGTTTAGGACATGACACGCGGTCATTATAGCCTCCCCCTACCATACCTTGGATAGACCCGATGTATCTAACATAGCGTTAACCAAATCAGTTAGAGTGCGGTTCTTTCTTTCGGCCACCCCATTAGACTGAGGTGAGTAGGGAGGCATCCTCTCATGGATAATACCATGCCCCGCACAAAAAGAATCAAACTCATTGGAACAATAATCTCCACCACGATCAGACCTAAGCCGTTTAATCTTTCGATGAAGTTGGTTTTCTGCTTCAGCTTTGTAGATTTTGAAGTGATTAAAAGCTTCATCTTTAGATTTCAGAAGGTACACATAACAATAATTGAGTGGATTCATCAATTAACTTCATGAAGTATCTTTTTCCACCTTTTTTCAACTCGCCATTCATCTCACAAATATCTGAATGTATGAGTTCCAGCGGTGACAAATCTCTTACCTCAGCAGTCTTGTGAGACTTGCGAGGTTGCTTAGCTTGCACACACACTTACACTTGGAGCTCTTGACAGTAGTAAATTTCGGAATTAAACTCATATTGGCTAGCCACGTCATGCACCCAAAATTAATATGACAAAGTCGTGAATGCCAAATATTGGACTCACTATCATTGCCAACATGATTAATAATTTGAGTACATAAGTCTGATAAAGATAAGCGGAACAAGCCTCCGCACTCATTGCCTTTTCCAACAAATTGCCCACACTTAGAAATTACAACTTTATTGGACTCAAAAAAAACTTAAAACCATCTTGACATAAGAGCGATCCGCTGACGAGATTCTTATTGATGGAGGGAACATGCTGCACATTCTTCAGCTGGATGGTCTTCCCCGAAGTAAACTTCAGATTTACCGTACCAACACCATGAACAGAAGCACGTGAGTCGTTTCCCATCAGCACGGAGTAAGTCCTTGCGACCCAGCTTCCTTCATCTCAGTATCGCCAGCAATAACAACATTAGCGGTCTTGCCGCCATTCCCACGCTTATCATAGCGATTAGGGCAATTAGGAGCCCAATGGTCAGGCTCACCACAGACGTGGCAAACCTCTTTCTTCTTATCAGTCTTCTTCTTGAATTTGGTTGAGTGTGAGGCCTTGTTCTTGCCATCAAACTTGCCTTTGCCTTCAGATTTGTTCTTGTTCTTGAACTTGTGAGATTGGAAGTTTTTCTTCTGTACCACATTGGCACTAGAACCTCCCTCAAAATCTCGAGCACGTGTGTCCTTTGCTCTCGCCTTTTCTTCCACATGAAGAGACCCAATGAGATCCGAAACGTAAAACTCTTGTCTCTTATGTTTCAGAGAAGTAGCAAAGTTCGTCCATGAAGGAGGAAGCTTGGCAATAATGCCACCAGCCACAAATTTTACCGGTAAGGTACACTTAAACTGCTCAAATTCTTTGGCAAGTGATTGTATCTCATGAGCTTGCTCAACAACGGAGCGCTCACCAGTCATCTTGTAGTCATAGTATTGCTCCATGACATACAACTCAGTGCCAGCATCCGAGACCCCAAATTTGGCCTCGAGTGCATCCCACGCATCCTTACCATGCTGAAAAGTCATGTACGGGTCAACAATGTTGTCCGCAAGAATACTGAAGAGAGCCGCCTTAAACATGGCATCGACTTTCTTGTAACCTTCCTCCTGGGCAGGAGAAAGATCACCCTCAGGTTTGCCAAGAAGGGTGCTATCGCAGTTTAGGTTTTGAAACCAGAGAACTGCCCTCGTGCGCCACCTCTTATAGTGTGAACCATCAAAGAGAGGCGGCCTAGTAGCAGCGGAAATGCCACTTGAATTCATTTGCCTATAATCAGGTTTTTGGATTGTTGAACATATTTGCAAGTTATCATATGAATTAATCCGAACAAACAGTTGATAAATCATGACTACATAAACAGCAGATGAACTAATCATGCAGATGAACAGAGTAGATGAACATATAGCATCTAGACAAGATAAACCTATCACATCTACTCCAAACAGCAGTACTAGAAACTCTTGTAAGATCTGAAATGAGAATGACGGAAACACGTACCATCCAGCGTTGGCGGCAGCAGCAGCAGCGGCGATGTTGGCGGAAGCAGCAGCAACGGTGATGTTGGCGGTAGCAGCATCCTGGTTGTCGCCCATGTTGAGGTTGCCGAAGAGGTTGTCGATGTCCGAAAAGAAGTCGTCGTTCGGGAAGTCATCGTTGGATGACGTCGTGTTGCCAGTAGTCGTGCGTAAGCGCTCCCCAAAAACCTGATTGCCCCTCACCCGTACAGGTCTATGAGAGGCAGGGTTCCGGAGGCCTAATGTCCCAACGCTCGGTGCATGCCGAAGGATGGGATGAGGAAGACGAAGGCGGCAGCGCAATGAACTGGAAAAAGGCGGTCGCATATGGTGTCTCGTACAGGCTAGGGTTTGCGTCCGTGCTTATATAGTGCGGTTCGGGAAGGTCGTGGGATGCAGCCCACGTACGACTCCACGATCCATAAAAACCAGAACAAAAATGGTTGTGTTAACGTCCGTTAATGACTCTTAATTGAATACACAATTAATTTTCCAAACAGCAAAAAGATAAGCTCGGCTCAGCGAGATTCCCACGTCGCGTCGTGACGTGCTTGACAAGGCGAGGAGAGGCGAGGCGGGCGGCGGAGGAGGAGGAGTGCTCGAGGGCTCCCTCTCTTCTCACTCACTTACTATGACTAGAACAGCCCACCTTATATACCACTCAAACTCTCTCTCAACTAGCAATGTGGGACTAAACTTTAGTCCCACCCCTTTCCATTCCCACATGGGCGAAGAGAATTTCGGAATTTATATTGGGACATGGGCTAAGGCTCAAGACAAAATTCCAGCAGTATTCACACCCATATCCATTAGTTCTTGTTTGCAAAGGCTATACACAAAAAATAAAGTTTAACATTCTACCATTCACATTTGTCTAAAACTGTGGAATTTGACTAATAAGTTGTAGAAAGCTTACTCGATATATGATTCTGCATCTTCACAATTTTCTATGCCATACCAAACATTTTTTCAAACTCCTTGTCAAATTGTTTCAGTATAGATCTTCCTAACCCTATTGCTCCATCTGAAAAAGCCCTAAACTCATCAGGATTAACTATTTGTTGCTTATCTTGGTTCCTTCCATCCTTGTTAAACCTTGTTTCCACGTCACTACTAAAATCTCTGGAGAAATATGTCAACCACTCATTGACGATATAGCCCTCAGCAATTGAACCTTCGAGATAACTTTTTTTACACATAGCGGACTTTAGGTAATGTAGCATTCTCCAACCATAATAAACTGGCCCCCTTAGAAGGGCCTCCTTAGGTAGATGAAAAGCTAATGGTACCATTACATCAATAAAAGAAAGCGGTGATAGCCTACAGTTTGCAAAGAATTATAACAAATTCAACCTAAAAACGTTCGAGCATAGGTTTTTTTGGAGTGTTTACGCACACAACTCCCTAAAAAGATCTTTTCGGTTCAGCAATAACCTGATACATTTCCTTTACTGGTGCAATTCATTTAAGGCCAAGTGCCAAGATACGTTGCAAAAATAGGTGGCAATCATGCATCTTCATACTGTTTACTTTACTAGCCAAAATATTCACACATCTTTCCCAGTTTGAATAATAACCATCTAGGAATCTAGTTCTGGCTAAAAATCTGCACAATCTTACCCTATTTTCCTTCTCAAGCCTCCAGGGTGCATGTGGATTTCTCTAAACATCACCCTCATCTTGCCTCTAAAGCTTCTTCCTAGTCTTCATTTTTTTTCAAATCAATTCTAGCATTAATAGTGTCCTTGTTCTTTCCCTTGAGTTCAAGAAGGGTACCAAGGATATCGGCACATATGTTCTTCTCAATCTGCATCACGTATTAGGTTATGTGCTAACTTCATTTCTAACTAATACGGTAGATCATGTAAGCTGGCCTTCATGTGTTAGGTTGGCTCACCAGTAATTGTACACTTTTGCTTCTTACATGATGGATTTTTACATGGTTTATAATCCTTTGCAATTTCTACCTTCTGTGCTACTTCATCCGGTGTGTACTTCCTTGGTGGATCTCCATTCAGAACATTTCCATTGAAAAACTCGCTTCTCCTATATAGGTGAACCTCAAGAAGGAACCGGCAATGACCAATATATCCAATTTTTGTTTCAAAGACTCGTAGCAAGAAATTTCAACACACTGCACACAAGCATAAAAGCATCTGGTTCTACGTCCAGATATATAGTGGGATATCTAGGACAGACTTGAATTGACCAAAGGAACACAGTATGCAATTTGAATTCATCTTGTATGCATGCATCATACGTGTCCACACCTTTCCATAGTTCCATCATATCTTTTATAAGTGACTGCATAACCACATGAAAAAAAAAATCCTAATGGATTTCCTGGGTAAGCAATGATAGCATGAAATTGGATGAATCCATGAAAATCCAGCGTGGAAAGTTGTACAGAATGAAAAAGATAGTCCACATATTGTAATTATTTCTCATATGTCCATAGGGATTGAATCCATATGTGGCAATGCCTAGATTTATGTTACGGGGATAAGCAGCAAACCAACCAAACTTTTTGTCAAAGTGCTTCCATGATTTCCATCAGCATGGTTCCTCAAAACTTTTTTTTCTCAACAGCTCTCTTTAATTTGTGCCAGATCTTGTGTGTTGAAATTTCGTTAGAAAAAAAAAATCCATGTAACCCTGGAATTATGGGAAAGCACCTAAGCACCTTGTGAGAAACCTTTTTTGGCATTTGGGTTTCTCCATCTAGACAATCCACAAACATGGAAATGTTTGTCATTCTTATGATCTCCCTAGAACAAAGCTCAATCAAACTTCCACACATGAATTGTTTGATAACCAAGACCAACTTCAGACACATCATAAGATTTTGGAAAATCCACCCATGGCAAAGAGGCACTTAACACCTGCATAAATAGATCAAATGTTCTATATGTGACCCGGTTGTATGTTCTCATATAAAGCAACTTCATAATGAATGTCAAACTTGTGTAAGTGTTGCATCCCTCATGTAGCTCTCGTTTTGTTTCTTCAAGCAACTTTGCATAAAAATTAGGCTTACTACCACCTTTTTTACCACACTTCTACAAATCATCTAGCATACTACATGCGTCATCATCATAACTATTATCGTTGCCTTCTCCAAATTCTTCATCGCCACCACTTTGATATGAACCGTGCTCTTCACTATGGCTCTCATCATCACTAAATGCCTCCCATGATAAACCCACCTTGTATAGGTCATGCACATACCATAGAAATTTAGGTGAGCTGAACCTTCTTTTTGATCTTGTCGCATCACATTATGGCAGTGACTACATGGACGCAATATTGATTCATCTTGGCTCACGTGTTGTCCCATAAATTTGATAAAATCTCTAACACCTTGCATGCATGCATGTATGGTCATGTGAACTTGGTCCTTTGATTAATCCAAGTTTGGTCCATTGCCTATAAATCACTAGAGATCATCAAAAAATCCCTGCCCTAAATTTAAGCACAAAAGAAATTGATCCATTCCTATTATCAACAAGTGATTAATAGTACAGTGGCATCGCCTGAACTATTTTTAAGGTTGCTGGTTTGAAACTAGATGGCCAGTAATTTTGTAAAAGACAAAAGATTTTTGGACATGAAATAAGTAGGACCCGTGTGACAAGGTATTAACTTGTCAATGCCTACAAGTTGTAGACTAGGGTTTCGCGGAAAGTAGAGGGCAAGTAGATCTCAAAGGTTTTAGCCGAAAAGGTGCTCGACTATGAAAAACTAGGGTGTGTGTTGACAATGATTCGATTCTGTCTTTCTCCCTCGGCTCCCCTTTATATATGAGGTGGAGCCGAGGCTTTCGTATCGTACAAGTTTACAATGTTCGGAAGGTTTACACGAGTCCTTCTCGTATTACAACAAGACTTCCTAATATATCTATTATCCATATCAATATTTGTTGAGCTTTCGAGCTTCATAGACTTCGGATCGTGGGCCTTCAGTTATCCCCGGGTCGGCAGGCCCATCTAGGATGCCTATGTCAGTAGCCCCCGAGACTTTGCTTGAATCGTAGAGTTGAGTAAAATCTCCATTGTAAAAACAATCCATAAGTTCTATGAATCTTTGTAATATTTTTGCTCGAAGTATTTATATCTTGTACAGGGATAATAGTAGATGGAGCTGGTTCATCTGACGGATCAGGTACCAGTTAACTGCTCTTGTGGCAATCCCACAAAAACCTACTTCAAGGTCAAGTCCATGGACTCGACCTTGGGATACTGGCTTAATTTGACATGTGCCGTTTAAGGTCTTACCATATGCCGAATTCTAGTTGAATTTTTATCGAGTACCTAACGTGTCCGTTAGGATTTTTCTTCGCATCTGTTGACATGGATAGAGTAGTAGAGCGCATCCGGGTGCGATACCACGCCGCACAGGACGGATCCTGGGGACTTACCTTCGTAAAATATTACGGCATTCAGAGATTTTATCGCAACGGATGCACTCGAAGAATATATTGTCGAGTGCCTTTGTCGGCTGCTGGAGTGGTATATTTATTCGAATCATATGATGACATAATATCTTGACCTCCCGATGGGAGTAGATAGAGAGTTATGTATAACTCAAAAATGTATGATGATGTTTATATTTCATCGGGTGCGCGACCAGCGCTCCCGATGGGAGTAGCCCCCGAGGCTATAGCCAACTGCTTGTACTTGGTTGTAGGCTCAACTTCTGTTGTCTTGTCGCTATTTTGTTGACCTCCCTTTCCTCTTGTCTCTTTTTTTACATGATGTTACCTCTCTTTTTTATCGGGTGCGCGACCAGCGCTCCCGATGGGAGTAGCCCCTGAGGCTACAGCCAAGTGTTTGCACTTGGTTGTAGGCTCAACCTTTGCTATCTTTCACCAACTCTATCTTTTTCTTTGTCACCTTGTCCTCTTATCAGAACTGTGAACAATACTTCTGATAAGAGTATCCCCCGAGCATATGAACAAATGCTTGTATTTGATCATAAGCTCCCGAAGTTTCTCTGCTGGAACACTCGAGATTTTCCTGTCGCTATATTTGATAGAAGCACTCGAATTTTCTTTTGAATGACATCAGTGCTGACGATAGCCACGATTGTCTTCTTGGGAAATCAAGGCTCCTGTCACTTCTCTGAAACGTGGGTCCGAAGTTCTGCACCATCGACACGTGACGCAAGTGGGGGACACACGTCCTCCGTAATTTCCGGCACGTGCGCAGTAACTCCCATCCAGTAAATTCAGGCTGAAAAGACTGTTCTACCCCTGTGGACACGCGTAAGGCTGAAAATGCCTCTACTCTTCATCCAACGGCGCGGCGGATCATCTCCTCGCTATAAATTTACCTCATTGTCCTCAGTTACCCCCTTCGCCGCGCCGCACATCTTCTCTCTCTCCTTTTCCGCCATTGCTGTTTCTTTGAGCTCCTTGCGCAGTTGCTGCTTTTATTTCTTCTTCCTCTCGCTACCCACTGCATGACTCGCACTAAGCGTTGCACCTCTCGCGCCCCTGACGCCGATGTATCCATGGAACAAGCCAAGATCTCTGGATGGGAACGCTCAAAGACCACTCCCCATGACCTGAAGATGCTGAAGAAACTCGACCTCTTCAACAAGGAGTCCGTGATCTTTCCTAGTGACGAGAGCACTCCGCGCCCTCCCATCAACTTCCGGGTAACCTTTGTTGACTTTATCTTCCGCGGCCTTTCTGTCCCTCCCCATGAATTTCTCCGTGGTTTTCTCTTTATCTACAGGATTGAGCTTCACCAGCTGACCCCCAACTCCATTTTGCATATTTCCATTTTCATCACTCTTTGTGAGTGTTTCCTTGGCATCCATACTCACTGGGGCCTTTGGAAACGTATCTTTTTCCTCCGGCGCAACAACTCAAAGAATGTCGCCTACAACATATGTGGCGTTGTCATATGCGTTCGCCCAGATGTCGACTATTTTGATGTCAAATTCGCCGACTCTGGCGCAAGAAATGGCTCTATATAGAGGATAAATCTTTTGTCAGCCAAGAGTATGGCATTGCCCCTTTTGACCCTGACGAAGAAATTCAGAGACGTCGATCTGGGGATGCCAAAGCGACTTCCGAAGAAAAGGCGGCTACAGGAGACCTGATCACACATATTCACGAGCTCCAAAACACTAACGGAGCCGAACTATCGGGTGTCCAGATTATTGCATACTTTCTCTGCATTCGCATTCAACCTCTTCAGGCCCGAAAAAATCCCATGTGGATGTATTTGGGTCCCGAAGATTCTGATAGAGTCTCTGCCGAGCTTCCTCTAAAGGACTTGGAAAAACTCGTCTGCCGTTTTACTTTGTTGAGTAAAAATGACGAAGTTCCTTCCTCTTGTCGTGTGGTGCCCTTCAGTGGTAGCCACACTCTTCCCGAAGTAAGTAACCTTCCTCCAAGTTGCTTAACTATTTTTTCGACTGCTACTTTGTTTTCCATATGTACTCATATCTTGCTTTTGCCTTTTTACAGGGTCACCAAATTCTATCTTCTCTTCCCCCCTTCCTTAAGGTGGAGAGGTAGATGATCGGCAAGTTGTCACTAGCGATTCTCAGGAACCTCTTCCTGAGAGTGAAACCGTGGGATCACAGAAATCCGCAGGTTCTTCTGAGAGCAGAACTAGATCAGGACAACAGTCTGAGTCTGGTCACTCCGTTTCTCCTCCTCTTGCCACTTCTCCTGGGCGCAAGAGGAAAAGAAGCGATGTAGAGGATTCCGGCGCCTCAAAGCCTACTGATCCGGGTGCCGAAGAAACTGAAGAAGAGGGTGCTTTCGACCCCTACGATGAAGCTGGCGCCATTAGCTCGTGAGTTTCTTTATTTTTGTGTTTTTCCTATCTTTGTTTTCTCCGGGATACTCATATTTCTATATTGACAGCTCTGAAGAGGAAGAAAAAGAGGAACCTGTGGTTCATGGTACGGCTCCTATGAGCACATCCAACACCATGGTTCTTTCGGAAGAACCTCGCACTGCTGCGGATTCTTCACCTCCCCCTCAACAAATCATAGAAACATCGACTCAAGTAGCCAGCCCCCGAGCACATGTGCTGAAGAAAGCAAGAACTAGGGTTGGCGACACTGGTGAACTTGTCACGGGGAATTCGTCGACTCCCTTCCTGGACGATGTAAGTCACTTGTGTTTTCCTTAGTTTGCTGTTTTGTTTTGCTTTTCTATTGTCCTTTTTCCGCCAATATTTTTACCCTTGTTGAGTTTGCTTTCCACTGACTGTTTTCCCCTGACTTTGTTTCTTGATAGCCTTTGATGAAGAATCTTATCGACCTCGGCTCCCAATTCATTAGGTTCCGCGATAAAGCCACCGCTCTTAGAGGTAAAGCCACATTGCTCTTGATGTAATTCCTGCTCTCGCCAAATGACCTTTTGCCTTCTAACAAAGGGTCTTTGTCTTCCGATTTCCTCTTTTCATAAGCTCTCCAGCGAGCCGAAGAACGCGCTGATGCACTTGCCGTCAAGCTAGAGCGCAGCGAAAAAGCTCGTGAGATAGCTGAAAAAGATGCCGCTACTGTTGAAGGGCTCCGCCCGAGGCTTCAGACTGCCGAGGATGCTTTGAGCGACAAGGTAGCCTAGCAAATTGAGCGTGAAAACGCCATAGTTGCACGATTTGACAAGAAGAATCAAAAATTCACTAGTAAGTTATTCACTTGCCCTTTATTATTTTGCTTCTGCCTTTGCTCATGTAATTATCTCCGATATTGATGAACTCTTCGTTTCCTCCAGCAAGGCGGATGGGTGAAGTGTTTACTTTGCATGAGGAAACCGAGGATAATCTCCTCGATGCTCTCTCTATCTTGGAGCTGAATGGCGACTTGGCACGCACCAATATTTCCAATGCTCGCATCGTGTTTACACGTCTATTCCCCCACTTCTTTCCTAAGGAGACGCAACCGGAGATTTTCTCTGAGCTTATTCAACGTTTCTTAGGTAAGGAGGATCTTGCTTTGGCCTATCGCCATGATAGTCTAATGTTTGCGGTTGAGGGAACCATCGGCTTAGTTGCCGCCAGTGAGCAGAACGTTGACTGGGCGAAGGCTGGCAATCCCAAGGGGATGAACAAGGAGACTTGGAAAGCTTTGATGAAAAACGCCAAGATCCACTCAAAGAAAATCCTTGCCTTCCTGAACCCGAAGTCTACTGCATCCACTAGCACCACCAGGACGGAGGTCAAGTAGACCAACAAGTGCCTATATCTTTTCTTTCCTTTTGTAACTGTCGCTTTCTTTGTGACTTGCGACTATTCATATCGGCTCACTAGGAGTCGACTTTTGTAAGGATCCTTCTTTATGTAAATACCTTGACTATCAGTGAAAAAGTGTTCCCCACCGAATGATTGATGTCTCTATTTCTTTCTTCCAGTTGGTTTTTGATAATTATACCGGGGCCGATGGTCCTTCCGATGCTTTGCCTGCCGCGTCTCGCTCTACAAGAACACATGCCGACGTTTTCTTAGACGATTCTTCATGTGTTGATTCAGTACACCAAGAATTAGCCGATCTTCGACAGCAGTTACAAGCTATGAAAAAGCAGGCTATCACCGTCATGGACCAATCTCACAAATCATCGGAACGTGAGCGGGCTGCTCTTCGGCAAGCGCAAGAGGCTTTTGAACTGAAGGAATCTGTTGTTGCTGATGCTTGATTGCTTTGTTACGCGTAAAACACGCGTCCGTTGGGAACCCCAAGAGGAAGGTGTGATGCGTACAGCGGCAAGTTTTCCCTCAGTAAGAAACCAAGGTTTATCGAACCAGTAGGAGCCAAGAAGCACGTTGAAGGTTGATGGCGGCGAAGTGTTAGTGCGGCGCAACACCAGGAATTCCGGCGCCAACGTGGAACCTGCACAACACAACCAAATTACTTTGCCCCAACGTGACAGTGAGGTTGTCAATCTCACCGGCTTGCTGTAACAAAGGATTAGATGTATAGTGTGGATGATGATGTTTGCAGAGAACAGTAGAACGAGTATTGCAGTAGATTTCATTCGATGTAAAAGAATGGACCAGGGTCCACATTTCACTAGTGGTGTCTCTCCCATAAGAATAAGCATGTTGGGTGAACAAATTACAGTTGGGCAATTGACAAATAAAGAGGGCATGACCATGCACATACATGTTATGATGAGTAGTGTGAGATTTAATTGGGCATTACGACAAAGTACATAGACCTTTATCCAGTATGCATCTATGCCTAAAAAGTCCACCTTCAGGTTATCATCCGAACCCCCTCCAGTATTAAGTTGCAAACAACAGACAATTGCATTAAGTATGGTGCGTAATGTAATCAATAAATACATCCTTAGACATAGCATTGATGTTTTATCCCTAGTGGCAACAGCACATCCACAACCTTAGAACTTTACATCCTTTGTCCCAGATTTAATGGAGGCATGAACCCACTATCGAACATAAATACTCCCTCTTGGAGTTACAAGCAAAAACTTGGCCAGAGCCTCTACTAGCAACGGAGAGCATGCAAGATCATAAACAACACATACATATAGATTGATAATCAACATAACATAGCATTCACTATTCATCGGATCCCAACAAACGCAACATGTAACATTACAGATAGATGATCTTGATCATGTTAGGCAGCTCACAAGATCCAACAATGATAGCACAATTAGGAGAAGACGACCATCTAGCTACTGCTATGGACCCATAGTCAAGGGGTGAACTACTCACACATCACTCCAGAGGCGACCATGGCGGTGAAGAGTCCTCCGGGAGATGATTCCCCTCTCCGGCAGGGTGCCGGAGGTGATCTCCTGAATCCCCCGAGATGGGATTGGCGGCGGCGGCGTCTATGGAAGGTTTTCTGTATCGTGGCTCTCGGTACTGGAGTTATTATCGACGAAGGCTTAAGTAGGCGGAAGGGTAGGTTTAGGGGTGACGCGAGGGGCCCACACAATAGGGCCGCGCGGCCAGGAGGTGGGCCGCGCCGCCCTGGCGTGTTGCCGCCTCGTCGCCCCACTTCGTTTCCCTTTCGGTGTTCTGGAAGCTTCGTGGAAAAATAAGATCCTGGGCGTTGATTTCGTCCAATTCCGAGAATATTTCCTTACTAGGATTTCTGAAACCAAAAACAGCAGAAAACAGCAACTGGCTCTTCGGCATCTTGTTAATAGGTTAGTGCCGGAAAATGCATAAATATGACATAAAGTATGTATAAAACATGTAGGTATCATCAATAAAGTAGCATGTAACATAAGAAATTATCGATACGTTGGAGACGTATCAATGCTTCTCGTGTTGTTAAGCGCGAGAATTATATGCTTGAGCTGATGACTGATGCAAGTCAAGATATGGCGGGTATGTTCTATTGTGGCTTTCCTCTTCCTTCTATATTTTCCATGTCACTTACCAGGTTGTGTTTTATCTTCTGTCCTGTATGTAGGTTCGTTCCTTGACGCAGTCGCCAAAGAACAATGGGTGAACTCTCGAGTCGAGGTTCTTCTTGATCTTGCGAGAAAGAACAATATTGACTTCTGGGCTAACGAAAATCGTGCCCGCCAAATTTTGCAATTCCAGGATCATGCTGCTCAAGTTCGGAAGTTCCAAGATTTCTTCGGCAGTACTCTGGCCATGGTGTATAACGCCATGTTTCCTCGAAACCCACAGCCTGCAAACATTACTGAACTTATGGATAAGTTCAGGAATGTGGAGTTTATCCACGACTTTGTAAAGGCCCAAATGGTGCCCGGTGCAAAGTTTGCTCTGATTTGGACGAAGGTCTATCACTCAAAATTGGACTTCAACAATCTCTTCGACCTTTTCTACCGCAAAACATCGGATAGGATGGTGAATGTTGACAAACACAATGAAGTTGCGTCACTTGTTGCTGAGAAAATGATTGACGAGCTTCTTCGTTACAACGCCGCTTTCTTTACAGATCATCGGTATGACAACTCGACGCAGAATATCTGTGCTGCCAAGGAGAACATAGCCATAGATAGATTCATATGAAAGCTATTCTTTTTCCTTTTCTCGAGATGCGTAGCCTTCGTCGAATATATTTGTATATATTGTAATTATTGCGAGACTTATGTACAATCAAGGCAAATTTGTATGTTATTATTTTTCTTTGCAAGCCCCCGAGTATCCTCGTTGGTGTATCTATGTTTGTTAGTCGCGAGGTTTTTAACCAAGGCGAGTAATTCTGATCTATATTTTGAGAGTCGAATATATTTTGTAAATTCTTCGGGTACGAGCCCCCGAGCCTTGCGAAAAAAGATATATACCATCACTATTTTTATTATACTGCAGCATCGCAGGCCCGCCTCATTAAAAACCTTCCAGCCCCACTCGGTGCCCTGAAAGGAAAAGAGTGCGTCTAAAAACTTGTGAGCTCTTCAGGACAATGTATGCTTACATAGTCGACTATATTGTTTTCTAAGCATAGAACCGCCGAAGTTGCGCCACGTTCCACGAGTTTGGTTCATCCTTCCCTGTTTTCTTGTCCTTTAATCTGTATGCTCCTCCTGGAATTACTTCAGTAACAATGTATAGCCCTATCCAAGGAGACTCGAATTTTTCATGGCTATCATGTGTGAGCCGAAGAACTAGGTCGCCAACTTGGAAAGACCTGGGTCGCAATCGTCGACTGTGATAATTTTTGAGGTTCTGTTGGTACATGGTTACTCTTGACAGTACTTCGTCCCTTGCTTCGTCGAGTGCGTCAACATCATCTTTCAACGCCTTTCTCGAAGTTTCTTCGTCATACTCTGCAAACTCTTGGAGAATTACGCTCTATTTCTATCGGGAGTACCGCCGCAGCTCTGTGCACCAAAAAGAACGGAGTTTCCTGAGTTGCTGTATTGGGTGTTGTTCATATATGTCGGGAACCCCGGGGGTCGTAGGCTAGACAAACCCAGATCTCCATCTGGCATAAGTCTAACCTAGATCTCTAGGGCCTACAGGGTGAGAATCGGTAACACAACAGTGACTGTACGACTCAAAGAGTAATACAACCTCATAACTGAGCAAAAGAACCAAAGTATTACAAGCAGAGGTCACTGACCTGACATTTCATGAATCAACGGAAGCAAAGTTATGATATTCTAAATAGCAAGATAGCAAAAGGCCTAAGAGGCCTGGAGCATAACGGTGACATCCCAGCCCATAGATTCCAGGCTGCCACCTGGGAATCCCGAGCTACTCGTCGATCTCGACCTAGAAACCTTCATTTGTTGGAGCAACTTCGTCTGAAACAAAGCATGCAAAGCTGAGTACAGGGACTCAGCAAGACTTAGTACAACCTGTTAGCAAAGCTGGTATATGAGGCTTTATGTGGAGCTTATTTTGCAGAAAGCCAGTTTTCCTTTGTAAAACAAGAGGGAGCAGAAGCTCGTCTACTCAGATCATTTTAAAAGGGGATAAGAGAGCGATATCTCTAGCTCTACTGATCATCATATTGAATCCACCGAATCTTCATCATATGCTGAACCTATCCACTAGGAGCACCCCCTCGATACCCTGAGGAGGGATCCTTATCACACATTGATTTCAATTTTTACGATTACGTTAAAGTTCTCTATGATCAACACGTCCTTCCCCAAGTCGTCCATAACTGTGGACACGGCTTTTCGAAAAGATTTACCCTGCAGGGGTGTACAACTTTACCCACACGCGCTGACCGACTCTTAGCGCCGTACGTTACACACTTCCTTGGTGTGCCGGTAGAGGGTGGTCGACCAAAACCTAACCCTTGCTTCGCCTATTCCATGAGTCAATCTAACTGGGGAACTCCGTCATCGTAGGTAGCTACTCTTCGAGGCGGTCCCGGTCATTGTGCGCAGGGGATCCAGTTCAATGCCTCCAGCATCCTTCACCCTAGCCACATCCCTGTATGATGCACCTTTGAAAACCTTTTCCACGCCTTCGCCTTGCATAATGCCAAATGGAACTCGCAAACTAATTGACTCATGGGTAAGCTAGGCAAGTTCGGGCCAAGGGGTTCCCATGGGCCCCATGTGGTTGTACGCTCAGTCTTGGTTCAGAAGGCGAGAACTCAGGTCCTAGTATCGGCGAGAACGAGTCAAATCACCACATCCCCATGTGGCGGCATATCCAAGCCTTTAACAAGTTTATTATCATCACTAATCTTACCACGTCATCTTGTCTTACTAGGTTCATTCGTAGCTCTGATTCATCAACCGGATGGATCAGAATTCGTCAACTAAGCATGGCTAAGCATATTCGATATAATGGCTCTAGCGATGCACACATAGCTCAAACCTAGTCTTGCTGGGAGCAGTGGATCAGAGTATTTAGGCTACAAGGATGGTAAATGCAACACACATAGAATAACTATATCTGCCGATAAAGCATATTGGAATCGAATGCGATATGTAGGAACCAGAAGTAAAAACATTTCGAAATCATAATATGAACCAGGCTAGGGCTTGCCTTTGTCCCTGACAAACTGATATGGATCTTCGGAGATCCCATGCTTGAGTTGTTCGTCGGTGGACAATTAGTGAGTGGCGTCGTTGTCGATCTTCATCGTCTCGGGCACTTGCTCTATCGATCGCGAAGAAGCAAACACCGGAAAGGTAGAACAACAATCAACACATGGCATAATGAAATTCACATACAAGAATGATGATATGACATGTTAAAGGTATTGAAATAAGACCTAGGACATGATCATCAATTTAACCGAGGTTCGACGGAATTAGGGTTAGCAGTTCCGGAAACCTCGGAGGGGTTGATTTTAGTTCTTCTAAAACAATTAGGGTTCAAGTTGTTTAACAATGCATGATTTTGATCACAAAATGTAGATCTCATTTTTCTGAAAATTTTGATATATTATACATATTTTTCTGATTGAAAATGAATTACTTATGAATTTTACAAGTTTTAACCATTTTAAATCATTTTCTGAAAATTCCAGAAATTATTAAAAATCTGACAGACATAGGCCCACTGTCTGGGTTTTATTATTTTCCTAAATATTTTCAAAAACATTAAAAACCTGACAGAGGACCCCACATGTCAATGTATTTATTTACAGAAAAATAAAAGAAAAGAAAACAAAAAGAGGGGGCGGGGCCCACCGGGGTCAACCTGGTGGTCAACAACCGGCGGACCGCGCCGGTGACCACGCAGAGGTGGCGCTAGAGCGCGCCCCTGGACGCGCGAGATGGCGCGTTCGACGCGCAGGACCACACCGAGTCGAACGGAGGCAGCGCTGCGACCTGGAGGTCGCCGGAGCGTGGCCGGCTGATGTCTACGCACGCTTCTATTCCTGTAGACAGTGTTGGGCCTCCAAGAGCAGAGGTTTGTAGAACAGCAGCAAGTTTCCCTTAAGTGAATCACCTAAGGTTTATCGAACTCAGGGAGGTAGAGGTCAAAGATATCCCTCTCAAGCAACCCTGCAATTACGATACAAGAAGTCTCTTGTGTCCCCAACACACCTAATACACTTGTCAGATGTATAGGTGCACTAGTTCGGCGAAGAGATAGTGAAATACAAGTGATATGGATGATTGTAAGTAGTAATTCCAATCTGAAATAAAGATGGCAGCAAGCAAACATGTAATAGAATAGTAAATAAACGGTGATTTAATGCTTAGAAACAAGGCCTAGGGATCCTACTTTCACCAGTGGACACTCTCAACAATGATCACATAATAAAACTACTCTACACTCTCTTGTTGGATAACAAACACCATTCATTGTGTAGGGCTATAAAAGCACACCTCAAGCCGGAGTAAACAAGCTCCACAACGTCCGGAGTTCATATTTAAATAACCTCTAGAGTGCATAATAGACCGTTGCAATTTAGACCGAGTACTAACATAGCATACACACTGTCAACAATAGCTATGAAAGGAGGAATAGATCGCATCAATACTATCATAGTAATAGTTAACTTCATAATCTACAAGAGATTACAATCATAACCTATGCCAAGTACTACATGATGCACACACTGTCAACATTACATCATGGAGGAGGAATAGAATACTTTAATAACATCACCAGAGTAGCACATACATTAATAGTGATACAAAGCTCATGATCACATAAAGATCACACCATGGGAGAGAGAGATGAACCACATAGCTACCGGTTGAGCCCTCAGCCTCGGGGGAGAACTACTCCCTCCTCATCATAGGAGACAGCAACGGCGATGAAGATGGCGGTGGTGATGGCTTCCGGGGGCAATTCCCCGTCCCGGCAGCGTGCCGGAACAGAGACTTCTGTCCCCCGAACTTGACTTCGCGATGGCGGCGGCTCTGGAAGGTTTTCCGTATCGTGGCTTATCTTTTTAAGGTTTTCGCGACGGAGGCTTTAAGTAGGCGGAAGGGCAGCCTCGGATGGGTCCTGGGGGACCCACACCATAGGGGGGCGCGCCCCCCTGGCCGCGCCGCCAGGTGGGGTGGGGCCCACTTGGCTCCCCTCTGGTCCCTCTTCGGTGCTCTGGAAACTTCCGTGGAAAATAGGACCCTGGGCGTTGATTTCGTCCGATTCCAAGAATATTTCCTTTGTAGGATTTCTGAAACCAAAAACAGCAGAAAATAGCAACTGGTTCTTCGGCATCTCGTCAATAGGTTAGTGCCGGAAAATGCGTATAAATGATGTAAAGTGTGTATAAAACATGTGAGTATCATCATAAAAGTAGCATGGAACATAATAAATTATAGATACGTTTGAGACGTATCACCGGCGACGAGGCCGAGCGGCGGCCGGAGCAGGCTCTCATGGCGGGATCTCTACAAAGGGAGAGGGAAGGTGCGGATGCGCTCGGGAGATTCGGGTGCTCACCCTGAAGCGGATGGAGGAAACGGTGAGGGCGGGGGAGCCCTGTAACGCCGGCGATGAGCCATTGGCCGGCGGCCGGACGCGGGGAAGAATGGCCCGGCGGCGGCGGTTCACGGCATCCCCGGCCGATTCGTTCATCCAGGAGGACTAGGGAGGCGAGGTGGAGCTCGAGGGAGGGTCGCCGGAGCTCGAGGTGGCCGGGAACATCGGCGATTTGAGGAGGCCGGCGGCTACTGTGAGCACTAGGGTTTCGGCCTCATGCAAGAAATCGAGGGAGAGGGGGAAAAGAGGTTCCTAGGGTTTTTGGCTGCGGTCGGCGAGGTCTTTATAGCCGCCGGGGGCGGCGGCACTCATCGCAGCGCGCGGAGGGATCGGGCGCTCGTGGCTCTGCCACCGAGCTACGTCAGGGGGAGGAAGACGATGGCAAAATTGCCAATACCCCCCTGGGGATTTTCTGGGCTGCATTGGCTGCTGCTGGGCTGGCCTGTGGGCTGCGCAGAGAAAGGGATAGATGGGATGCGCCCAAAACAGAGAGGGGGAGAGGGATTTCTCCTCATTTTCCAAATTCTCTTTGTATTTTGATTTCAATTTCTTTTTGGCTGTTTTCAAATCTGTTTGAAGTTTCAAACTTCTTTAAACTTTGTAAACTATCCATGGCCTTCAAAATATATTTATGGCCATGTATTTTTTTTGAAAACTTTTGAAATCACTTTGGATCATTTGAATTTAGAGAGAGATTCAAACAACACTTAGGGTTTTCAAATCATTTCTTTTGTGCATATTTTCTAATGAAAATCATGATGCTCATGAAATGATGCAAAATCAAACCCTAATTAGGTTTAGCTAAAAGAGGGGTGTTACAATATGCTTCATAACACGTTGGGTAACTCATCAATCCAAGTGTGCCACGCTTTTTCCAATGGTGTTAGCAGCCGCTTCTTGATGCCATTGCAGATGATACCGTTTGCTTTCTCGACTTGGCCATTGGTTTGCGGGTGCGCCACCGATGCAAAATGTAGTTTAATGCCTACTTCTGTGCAGTACTCCTTGAATTCTCGAGAGGTGAAGTTGTTGCCATTGTCCATAAATATGTTGTTAGGGACGCCAAATCGAAAAACTATCCCCTTGACGAAGTTTACCATTGATGTTGCGTCTGCCGAAGTTACTAGTGCTGCCTCTATCCACTTGGTAAAATTGTCGACAAATACACGTGTCCTCCTAGCCAGGACTTGTGTAATTTCCCCATCATATCAAGACCCCATTGCGCAAAAGGCCACGCCAATGGTATTGGCATCAACTCTGCTGCCGGTGAATGAGGTTTAGCCGCAAATCTCTAACACGCATTGCACGTGCGTACTATATCTTTTGCATCTTCGACTGTTGCCAGCTAATAAATCCTGCCCAAAAAGCTTTGGCTGATATTGCTCGACTTCTTGCGTGGTGGCCGCACACTCCCTCATGTATATCTTTCAATATAACTCGCCCTTCTACGAGTGTGATCCACCTCTGCAGTACTCCTGAGATGCTCCGTTTGTATAATTCTCCCTTGACCACAGTGAACGCCTTAGATTGTTGGATGACTCGTCATGCTTCTACCGGATCTTTGGGTATCTCTTTCCTTGTGATGTATGCCACGTAAATATGCATTCATGGGACTTGTGTCATCATAACCTCTTCAGGTTCCTCTTCATCTTCCGATGCGTTTGTTTCTTGAGCTGCTGGAGCCTGATACGTCTCCGACGTATCAATAATTTCTTATGTTCCATGCCACATTATTGATGATATCTACATGTTTTATGCATACTTTATGTCATATTTATGCATTTTCCGGCACTAACCTATTAACGAGATGCCGAAGAGCCAGTTGCTGTTTTCTGCTGTTTTTGGTTTCAGAAATCCTAGTAAGGAAATATTCTCAGAATTGGACAAAATAAACGCCCAGGGGCCTATTTTGCCACGAAGCTTCTAGAAGACCGAAGGAGTCACGAAGTGGGGCCACGGGGCGCCGCCACACTAGGGCGGCGCGGCCTACAGGGGGCCCGCGCGGCCCTAGCGTGTGGGCCCCCCGTGACGCCTCCTGACCTGCCCTTCCGCCTACTTAAGGTCTTTGTCACGAAACCCCCAGTACCGAGAGCCACGATACGGAGAACCTTCCAGAGACGCCGCCGCCACCAATCCCATCTCGGGGGATTCAGGAGATCGCCTCCGGCACCCTGCCGGAGAGGGGAATCATCTCCCGGAGGACTCTTCACCGCCATGGTCGCCTCCGGAGTGATGAGTGAGTAGTTCACCCCTGGACTATGGGTCCATAGCGGTAGCTAGATGGTCGTCTTCTCCTAATTGTGCTTCATTGTTGGATCTTGTGAGCTGCCTAACATGATCAAGATCATCTATCTCTAATGCTACATGTTGTGTTTGTTGGGATCTGATGAATAGAGAATACTATGCTATGTTGATTATCAATCTATTATCTATGTGTTGTTTATGATCTTGCATGCTCTCCGTTATTAGTAGAGGCTCTGGCCAAGTTTTTGCTAGTAACTCCAAGAGGGAGTATTTATGCTCGATAGTGGGTTCATGCCTCCATTAAATGCAGGACGATGACGAAAGTTCTAAGGTTGTGGATGTCTTGTTGCCACTAGGGATAAAACATCGATGCTATGTCTAAGGATGTAGTTGTTGATTACATTACGCACCATACTTAATGCAATTGTCTGTTGTTTGCAACTTAATACTGGAAGGGGTTCGGATGATAACCTGAAGGTGGACTTTTTAGGCATAGATGCATGCTGGATAGCGGTCTATGTACTTTGTCGTAATGCCCAATTAAATCTCACTATACTCATCATATCATGTATGTGCATGGTCATGCCCTCTTTATTTGTCAATTGCCCAACTGTAATTTGTTCACCCAACATGCTTATTCTTATTGGAGAGACGCCTCTAGTGAACTGTGGACCCCGGTCCATTCTTTTACATCGAATACAATCTACTGCAATACTTGTTCTACTGTTTTCTGCAAACAATCATCATCCACACTATACATCTAATCCTTTGTTACAGCAAGCCGGTGAGATTGACAACCTCACTGTCACGTTGGGGCAAAGTAATTTGGTTGTGTTGTGCAGGTTCCACGTTGGCGCCGGAATCCCTGGTGTTGCACCGCACTACACTTCGCCGCCATCAACCTTCAACGTGCTTCTTGACTCCTACTGGTTCGATAAACCTTGGTTTCTAACTGAGGGAAACTTACTGCTATATGCATCATACCTTCCACTTGGGGTTCCCAACGGTCGCGTGTTGTACGCGTGTCAAGCTAAATTTCTGGCGCCGTCGCCGGGGAGATCAAGACACGCTGCAAGGGGAGTCTCCACTTCCAATCTCTTTACTTTGATTTTGTCTTGCTTTATTTTATTTAGTACTTTGTTTGCTGCACTAAATCAAAACACAAAAAAATTAGTTGCTAGTTTTACTTTATTTACTATCTTGTTTGCATACTCCATATTAAAAACACAAAAAAAATTAGTTACTCGCATTTACTTATTTCATCATGTTTCCTCTTAATTTTACTGTAAAAGATATACCGGTAGGACAAGGGTCTATAATTGGAAGAGATAATATAGAAGAATTTTTCACCCATGTTAGTATGCACGAAGATGTTAAAGATATACCCCTGGCAAAAGCTATCCCTACTTATGAAGATGCCTCTGTTTGTTTGGTACGCATGATGGAAGCTAGATTTATTAGTCTCAATCCCATGATACAACACATGTTTCTTACACTTTCTGATATGGAGAGGGGAGAGAAGAGAGATTTTGTTTTAAAAGTCCTAGTGCGAGAATTTGAAGATATAGCTAAAGAAGCTAGAAAAGTTTTTATTAAGCATAAGAGGCTTGGTATTTTCACCGATTTTAAAAGAACACTTGAAAAGATGGATATGGATAGAATTAAGTACACTAATAATGTTAATGATGGTGGGGAGATTAAAGCACCAATACCTTGTAAGCTCCTAGCAATGCATGAAGCTCTAGATGATAATTATGCTTGGCTTGTTCCTGAAAATTTGTTTGATGAGAGTAGCAAGCCCAAGACTAATAAAAAGGGAGCCGCTGAAACTTATGTATCCAAAATACAATGCATGGTTGATAAAACTCCAAACCCCGCTGTAGATGCATCATCTCTTGATAATACTTGATACACACTTTATGCGCCTAGCTGAAAGGCGTTAAAGAAAAGCGCTTATGGGAGACAACCCATGATTTTACTACTGCACTTTTGTTTTATATTTAAGTCTTGGAAGTTGTTACTACTGTAGCAACCTCTCCTTATCTTATTTTGTTGCATTGTTATGCCAAGTAAAGTCTTTTATAGTAAGGTTCATACTAGATTTGGATTACTGCGCAGAAACAGATTTCTTTGCTGTCACGAATCTGGGCCTAATTCTCTGTAGGTAACTCAGAAAATTATGCCAATTTACGTGAGTGATCCTCAGATATGTACGCAACTTTCATTCAATTTTAGCATTTTCATTTGAGCAAGTCTGGTGCCTCTTAGAAATTCGTATTTACGAACTGTTCTGTTTTGACAGATTCTGCCTTTTATTTCGCATTGCCTGTTTTACTATGTTTGATGGATTTTTTGATTCCATTAACTTTCAGTAGTTTTGTGCAATGTCCAGAAGTGTTAAGAATGATTATGTCACCTCTGAACATGTGAATTTTAATTATGCACTAACCCTCTAATGAGTTGTTTTGAGTTTGGTGTGGAGAAGGTTTTCAAGGATCAAGAGAGGAGGATGATACAATATGATCGAGGAGAGTGAAAGCTCTAAGCTTGGGGATGCCCCGGTGGTTCACCACTGCATATTTCAAGAAGACTCAAGCGTCTAAGCTTGGGGATGCCCAAGGCATCCCCTTCTTCATCGACAACATTATCAGGTTCCTCTAGTGAAACTATATTTTTATTCCATCACATCTTATGCACTTTGCTTGGAGCGTCGGTTTGTTTTTGTTTTTGTTTTATTTGAATAAAATGGATCCTAGCATTCATTGTGTGGGAGAGAGACACGCTCCGCTGTTGCATATGGACAAATATGTCCTTAGGCTTTACTCATAATATTCATGGCGAAGGTTGAATCTTCTTCGTTAAATTGTTATATGGTTGGAAACGGGAAATGCTACATGTAGTAATTGGTAAAATGTCTTGGATAATTTGATACTTGGCAATTGTTGTGCTCATGTTTAAGCTCTTGCATCATATACTTTGCACCTATTAATGAAGAAATACATAGAGCTTGCTAAAATTTGGTTTGCATAATTGGTCTCTCTAAGGTCTAGATAATTTCTAGTAAGAGTTTGAACAACAAGGAAGACGGTGTAGAGTCTTATAATATTTACAATATGTTTTTTATGTGAGTTTTGCTGTACCGGTTCATCCTTGTGTTTGTTTCAAATAACCTTGCTAGCCTAAACCTTGTATCGAGAGGGAATACTTCTCATGCATCCAAAATCCTTGAGCCAACCACTATGCCATTTGTGTCCACCATACCTACCTACTACATGGTATTTCTCCGCCATTCCAAAGTAAATTGTTTGAGTGCTACCTTTAAAATTCTATCCTCTACCTTTGCAATATATAGCTCATGGGACAAATAGCCTAAAAACTATTGTGGTATTGAATATGTACTTATGGCCTTTATCTCTTATTAAGTTGCTGGTTCAGCGATAACCATGTTCCTGGGGACGCCATCAACTACTCTTTGTTGAATATCATGTGAGTTGCTATGCATGTCCGTCTTGTCTGAAGTAAGGGAGATTTACCATGAGTTGAATGGTTTGAGCATGCATACTGTTAGAGAAGAACATTGGGCCGCTAACTAAAGCCATGATCCATGGTGGAAGTTTCAGTTTTGGACAAATATCCTCAATCTCATATGAGAAAAATTAATTGTTGTTGAATGCTTAAGCATTAAAGAGGAGTCCATTATCTGTTGTCTATGTTGTCCCGGTATGGATGTCTAAGTTGAGAATAATCAAAAGCGAGAAATCCAATGCGAGCTTTCTCCTTAGACCTTTGTACAAGCGGCATAGAGGTACCCATTTGTGACACTTGGTTAAAACATATGTATTGCGGTGATAATCCAAGTAATCCGAGCTAATTAGGACAAGGTGCGGGCACTATTAGTATACTATGCATGAGGCTTGCAACTTGTAGGATATATGTTACATGATACATATGCTTTATTACTACCGTTGACAAAATTGTTTCTTATTTTCAAAACCAAAGCTCTAGCACAAATATAGCAATCAATGCTTCCCCTCTGCGAAGGGCCTTTCTTTTACCTTTATGTTGAGTCAGTTCACCTATCTCTCTCCATCTCAAGAAGCAAACACTTGTGTGAACTGTGCATTGATTCCTACATACTTGCATATTGCACTTGTTATATTACTTTACATTGACAATATCCATGAGATATACATGTTACAAGTTGAAAGCAACCGCTGAAACTTAATCTTCCTTTGTGTTGCTTCAATACCTTTACTTTGAATTTATTGCTTTATGAGTTAACTCTTATGCAATACTTATTGATGCTTGTCTTGAAAGTACTATTCATGAAAAGTCTTTGCTATATGATTCATTTGTTTACTCATTGTATTACCATTGCTTTGATCGCTGCATTCATTACATGTGCTTACAATAGTATGATCAAGATTATGATGGCATGTCACTCCAGAAATTATCTTTGTTATCGTTTACCTACTCGGGACGAGCAGGAACTAAGCTTGGGGATGCTGATACGTCTCCGATGTATCGATAATTTCTTATGTTCCATGCCACATTATTGATGATATCTACATGTTTTATGCATACTTTAGGTCATATTTATGCATTTTCCGGCACTAACCTATTAACGAGATGCCGAAGAGCCGATTCTTTGTTTTTCACTGTTTTTGGTTTCAGAAATCCTAGTAAGGAAATATTCTCGGAATTGGACGAAATCAACGCCCAAGGGCCTATTTTGCCACGAAGCTTCCAGAAGACCGAAGGAGTCACGAAGTGGGGCCACGGGGCGCCGCCACACTAGGGCGGCGCGGCCTACAGGGGCCCGCGCGGCCCTAGCGTGTGGGGCCCCCGTGACGCCTCCTGACCTGCCCTTCCGCCTACTTAAGGTCTTCGTCGCGAAACCCCCAGTACCGAGAGCCACGATACGGAAAACCTTCCAGAGACGCCGCCGCCACCAATCCCATTTCGGGGGATCAGGAGATCGCCTCCGGCACCCTGCCGGAGAGGGGAATCATCTTCCGGAGGACTCTTCACCGCCATGGTCGCCTCCGGAGTGATGAGTGAGTAGTTCACCCCTGGACTATGGGTCCATAGTAGTAGCTAGATGGTCGTCTTCTCCTAATTGTGCTTCATTGTTGGATCTTGTGAGCTGCCTAACATGATCAAGATCATCTATCTGTAATGCTACATGTTGTGTTTGTTGGGATCCGATTAATAGAGAATACTATGCTATGTTGATTATCAATCTATTATCTGTGTGTTGTTTATGATCTTGCATGCTCTCCGTTATTAGTAGAGGCTCTGGCCAAGTTTTTGCTAGTAACTCCAAGAGGGAGTATTTATGCTCGATAGTGGGTTCATGCCTCCATTAAATGCAGGACGATGTGAGAAAGTTCTAAGGTTGTGGATGTGCTGTTGCCACTAGGGATAAAACATCGATGCTATGTCTAAGGATGTAGTTGTTGATTACATTACGCACCATACTTAATGCAATTGTCTGTTGTTTGCAACTTAATACTGGAAGGGGTTCGGATGATAACCTGAAGGTGGACTTTTTAGGCATAGATGCATGCTGGATAGCGGTCTATGTACTTTGTCGTAATGCCTAATTAAATCTCACTATACTCATCATATCATGTATGTGCATGGTCATGCCCTCTTTATTTGTCAATTGCCCAACTGTAATTTGTTCACCCAACATGCTTATTCTTATCGGAGAGACGCCTCTAGTGAACTGTGGACCCCGGTCCATTCTTTTACATCGAATACAATCTACTGCAATACGTGTTCTACTGTTTTCTGCAAACAATCATCATCCACACTATACATCTAATCCTTTGTTACAGCAAGCCGGTGAGATTGACAACCTCACTGTCACGTTGGGGCAAAGTAATTTGGTTGTGTTGTGCAGGTTCCACGTTGGCGCCGGAATCCCTGGTGTTGCGCCGCACTACACTTCGCCGCCATCAACCTTCAACGTGCTTCTTGATTCCTACTGGTTCGATAAACCTTGGTTTCTAACTGAGGGGAACTTACTGCTATACGCATCACACCTTCCACTTGGGGTTCCCAACGGTCGCGTGCTGTACGCGTGTCAGAGCCCCCGAGCCTTCCTTGGCCTTTTTTTTCTTTGGCTGCTTTGGTGCTTTCTTCGCTTTGGTTGATCTCTCACTTATCTCCTCCCAGAAAATGCCAGGTGGTATTGGCAAACATTGCGAGACGATGTTTGCCAAAACGTCGGCTTCGTTGTTGCTGAGCCTGCTGATGTGATTGACTTCACAACCATCAAAGAGTTTCTGAAGTTCATTGTACACCTCCTTGTATGCTATCATGTTGTCGTTGACTGCATCGCACTTGTTCATCACCTGCTGAGCCACCAACTGCGAGTCACAGAAGATTTTTAATCGAGTTGCGCCACATGCCTTTGCCATCTTCATCCCGTGTATGAGGGCTTCATATTCTGCCTCATTATTGGACGCATTGGGGAACATCATCCGTAATATATATATATTTCATTTTGTCCCCTTGGGGTGAAACAAATATCACACCTGCTCCAGATCCTTCCAATCTCTTGGACCCATCAAAGTTCATATGCCAGGTACTCGACAGATCTAGGGGGTCCCGTATTTTGCAATTCCATCCACTCTGCAACAAAGTCCGGCAGAATCTGCGACTTGATCGCCTTTATTTTTCATACGTGATGTCCCGAGGGGAGAGCTCAATTCTCCAAAGGGATACACGTCATGTGGCTTCTGGATTGTTTAGGATGTTCAAGAGGGGTGCCTCATTGACCACTATTATCGGGTGTGCCGAAATATAGTGCCTTAACTTTCTTGCTGTTGTGAATACTCCATACGCAAGTTTCTAATAATGCGGGTAACGTTGCTTGGATGGTGACAGTACCTCGCTGATGAAGTATATTGGCCGCTAAACTCCATGGATCTTCCCCTCTTCTTCTCGCTCCACCACGAGGACTGTGCTGACCACCTGAGGTGTGGCCGCGATGTATAGCAGGAGGGGTTCTTTATCTTTCGGAGCCACCAACACTGGAGGTGTCGAGATGGTGCGCTTGAGATGTTCAAAAGCTTTGTCTGCTTCTTCGTTCCACTCGAACTTTTCTCCTTGCTTGATGAGCGCATAGAAAGGCAGCGCTTTTTCTCATAACCTGGCGACAAACCTACTCAAGGCTGCGACACTGCACGTCAGTTGTTGTATCTCCTTGAGCTTGGTTGGTTTCCTCATTGTTACGATGTCCTGTATTTTCTCGGGGTTCGCCTCGATTCCTCTGGCTGACACCAAGTACCCCAGGAGCTCCCTTCAGGAACACCAAAGGAGAATTTCATCGGGTTCAGCTTGAGGCGAAACTTGTCGAGATTGTAGAAGGTTTCTCTAAGATCGTCGATCAAAGATTACCCTTGCTTTGTTGTCATGTCGATGCCGTCAATGTATACTTGGACGTTCATGCCAATCTGTGTGGCGAGACACTTCTGCATCATCCTCTGATAGGTGGCTCCCGCGTTTTTCAACCCGAAGGGCATTGTTTTGTAGCAAAACACGCCATCAGGGGTTCTAAAAGCCGTTTGACTTCATCTTCCTCTTTTAAGCGGATCTGGTTGTAACCGGAATATGCATCCAGGAAGGAAAGACGTTCGCATCCCGCTGTGGAGTCGATAATTTGATCGATCCTCGGGATGGGAAAGTGATCCTTTGGACAATGTTTATTGAGACACGTGAAGTCGACGCACATGCGAAGGACATCAGTGTTTTTCTTTGGGACCAAAACTAGGTTAGCGACCCATGTGGCCTCTGTATGTAGTTCCTTGATGAAATTTGCTTCTCGAAGTCAATTAATCTCTGATAGCACACCTTTGCGGTTTGGCTCGGAGAAACGCCGCAAAGTTTGTCGGATTGGCCTATCTCTTGGATCTAGATTAAGGGGGTGCTCGGCGAGTTCCCTGGGTACTACTGGCATGTCAGCTGGACACCATGCGAAGGTTTCCCAGCGCTCACGGAGGAACTCGACGAGCACGCTTTCCTATGTGCTATCCATATTTGTTGCGATAGTTGTCGTCTTCTTAGGATCCGTTGGGTGAATCTGCACTTCCTTGGAGTTCTTGGAGGTGTCGAAGGTTTGCTCCTTGAGTGGCTGATACGTCCAATTTGCATCACTATTTTATATCATAATTTGCTGTTATTCATTGATATATTTCATATTGGGACACATTACTTATGTTATTTCATTTATTTTGCATGTTTCATCATTATTGGAGGATCGAACACCGGAGCCAGGATTTTGCTGAAAAAGCACCGTCAGAACGCAATATTTCGGAAGATCAACTCTGGAAGGAAATTATACCAAAAATCCTATTTTTCAAGATGACGGAGGAAGCCAGAAGGAGGAGCCAGGAGGAGCCAGGGTGGGCCCACACCCTAGGGCGGCGCGGCCCAGGCCCTGGCCGCGCCGCCATGTGGTGTGGAGGGCCCACGGCCCCTTTCGCCTCCTTTTCTTCGCCAAACCCTTCGTCCCGAAGACCTAAGCCACAGAGGGTACCTCGCGAAAAGTTACAGCCGCCTCTGCGGGGCGGAGAACACCAGAGAGAAAAGAGCTCTCCGGCGGGCAGGAATCCGCCGGGGAAATTCCCTCCGGGAGGGGGAAATCGACGCCATCGTCACCGTCATCGAGCTGGACATCATCGCCATCACCATCATCATCATCTCCACCATCATCACCGTCGTCATCACCGCTGGACACCGTCACCGCCATAGCAATTTGGGTTTGATCTTGATTGTTTGATAGGGGAAACTCTCCCGGTATCGATTTCTACTTGTTGTTGATGCTATTGAGTGAAACCATTGAACCAAGTTTATGTTCAGATTGTTATTCATCATCATATCACCTCTGATCATGTTCCGTATGATGTCTCGTGAGTAGTTCGTTTAGTTCTTGAGGACATGGGTGAAGTCTAAATGTTAGTAGTGAACTATGGATGAGTAATATTCAATGGTGTGATATTTAAGTTGTGGTGTTATTCTTCTAGTGGTGTCATGTGAACGTCGACTACATGACACTTCACCATTTATGGGCCTAGGGGAATGCATCTTGTATTCGTTTGCCAATTGCGGGGTTGCCGGAGTGACAGAAACCTAAACCCCCGTTGGTATATCGATGTAGGAGGGATCGCAGGATCTCGAGTTTAAGGCTGTGGTTAGATTTATTTCTTAATTACTTTCTTGTAGTTGCGGATGCTTGCAAGGGGTATAATCACAAGTATGTATTAGTCCTAGGAAGGGCGGTACATTAGCATAGGTTCACCCACACAACACTTATCACAACAATGAAGATTATTTAGCCGTATGTAGCGAAAGCACTAGACTAAAATCCCGTGTGTCCTCGAGAACATTTGGTCATTATAAGTAAACAAACCGGCTTGTCCTTTGTGCTAAAAAGGATTGGGCCACTTGCTGCAATTATTACTCTCGCACTTTACATACTCGTACTTTATTCAACTGTTACATCAAACCCCCCTGAATACTTGTCATTAGCATTTACGATTGAATCCTTCATCGAAACCGCTTGTCAACACCTTCTGCTCCTCGTTGGGATCGACATTCTTACTTATCGAAGATACTACGATACACCCCCTATACTTGTGGGTCATCAAGACTATTTTCTCGGCGCCGTTGCCGGGGAGTGACGCGCTAGTGGGCAGTGGAATTGGTAAGGAAAAGCTGTCCGGGTGTGCTGATTTTATTTCTGCCTGCTGCTATAAGTCATTATGGAGAGATCTTCTCTTCAATTTCTATTTGGGAAATCTACTACTACTGCAACGGTAGTGGATGAAGCGCCAGGTGAGGAAGTAATACCATATAAAATACCTATGAAAATTATTGAACGTGTTATGGATAACCGCTATGAAGGGGATGGAACTGTCCATCCCGGTGATCATTCTTGTTTTTGCATGAATTATGCGGGTTATTCAAATGTGCAGGTATTGCTATGGATGAAGTGAGGAAGAAACTATTCTCTTTATCGCTGTGCGGTAAAGCGGCGCATTGGTATAAATTCTTTGGATAATGGGGATTCTCTTGAATGGAATGATATTGTGCCCGGTTTTATTCTAAGTTCTATCCTCCAAGTGAAATTCATAAGGATCGGAATCGCATATATAATTTTTGGCCTCATGATGGAGAGAGTATTGCCCAAGCTTGGGGGAGACTGAAGTCTTTAATGCTCAAATGCCCCATTCATGAGCTTCCTGGTAATGTTATTATTGATAATTTCTATGCAAGACTTTCTTTTCAAGACAAGACCTTGCTGGATACTTCTTGTTACTGGATCATTTACACGCAACAAAGAAGAGTTTAAAAGGGACCTTCTTGATCGAATCCAAGAAAATACTGAAGGATGGGAGAACGACAAAGATCGAGAATCGGGTATAATTTATGATTATAAATGCATTGAAGCTTTTATGGATCTTGATAAATTTCGTAATATGAGTGCTACATATGGTCTTGATTCTCAAGTTGCTGTAAATCTTTATAAAGCTTTTGCCTCTCATTATGAATTGCCAAAGAAGAACTTTGATAAGTATCATGAACCATATAAAGATAAAATTGATTCATCTATTAATAAATGTCTTTGTAGTTGAAGCTAGCTGATCATGTTATTCACGAGGTTTATATTGAAAAAACTCCTTTCCCTGCTAAAATGAAGGAGTACTCTGTTATAAATAGTGCGGTTCATAAAAGTGAAAAGAAACTGTAGAACCTGAAGAACAAATAAAAGTTGAACCTCTTTGTTGCAATAGTTAAAGATCTTGTGACTGAAAATGTGGAGGATGGTCATATTATTTTCCGTGAAGATGCTTCTCATATTGTTTCACATCCTAATAAACCCAAACAAGCTAGTGTTCCTATGCTATCTGTTAGAATTGGTGATCATTGCTATTATGGATTATGTGATATTGGTGCAAGTGTTAGTGCTATTCCGTATGAGCTTTACACGGAGATTATGCACGAAATTGATTCTTGTGAACTTGAAGATATTGATGTGGTTATTCAGCTGGCTAATAGAGAAACTATTTCTCCAATTGGTATTGTTCGAGATGTGGAAGTTTTATGCGGTAAGATTAAATATCCTGCTGACTTTTTGGTACTTGGATTACTGCTGCTAGTGATTATTGTCCTATTATCTTTGGTAGACCTTTTCTAAATACTTGTGGAGCTATTATAGATTGCAAGAAAGAGAAAATTTTGACTAAATTTGCTGGTGAATCTTATGAGTTTAACTTCTCTAAATTTACTAAAACTCCTTATAAAGCTGATTTGCCTAGTAATGATATTAAAATGGAGCAATGTGCATCTATTGTTCTTGTTCCTAATAATCCTTTGCAGCAACATTTGGAGGATAGCGAGAGCGAAATTTTTAGGAAAGAAAGAGATGAGCTTGAGGAAATTTTTCTTCGCCAACCTATTCTCAAGCATGATTTACCGGTGGAAGATTTGGGTACAACACCGCCACCAAAGGAAGATCCTGTTTTTGATTTAAAGCCTTTATCTGATAATCTTAAATATGCTCATATTGATGACAAGAAAATATATCCTGTTATTATTAGTTCTAAGCTTTCAGAGATTGAGGAAGAAAGGTTATTGGAAATATTGAAGAAGCATCGAGGCGCTATTGGCTACACTCTTGATGATTTGAAGGGGATTTCTCCTTCTATTTGCCAACATGCTATTAATATGGAAGATGATGCAAAGCCTGTTGTTGAACCTCGGCGTCGTCTAATTCCAAAGATGAAGGAAGTGGTAAGGAATGAGGTACTACGACTCCTTGAAGCTGGTATTATATATCCTATTGCTGATAGTAGATGGGTTAGTCCTGCACCTTTGTGTTCCCAAGAAAGGAGGTATGACTGTTGTGCCTAATGATAATGATGAGCTCATTCCTCAAAGAGTAGTTGTAGGGTATAGAATGTGCATTGATTTTCGAAAAGTTAATAAAGTTACTAAAAAAGATCATTACCCTTTACCCTTTATTGATCAAATGCTAGAAAGATTATCTAAAAATACTCATTTTTGCTTTCTTGATGGTTATTCTGGGTTTTCACAAATTGCTGTTAAAGCTAAAGATCAAGAGAAAACCACTTTTACCTGTCCCTATGGAACTTATGCTTATAGACGCATGCCTTTTGGTTTATGTAATGCTCCTGCTACTTTTCAAAGATGCATGTCTGCTATTTTTCATGGTTTTTGTGAAAGTATTGTAGAGGTATTCATGGATGATTTTTCCGTCTATGGGAATTCTTTTGATAGCTGCTTGCGAAACCTTGATAAAGTTTTGCAGAGATGTGAAGAAACTAACCTTGTTCTTAATTGGGAGAAATGCCACTTTATGGTTAATGAAGGAATTGTATTGGGACATAAAATTTCTGAGAGAGGTATTGAAGTTGATAGAGCTAAAGTTGAAGCAATCGAGAAGATGCCTTATCCGAGGGATGTTAAAGGTATTCGTAGTGTTCTTGGTCATCTTTGGGTTTTATAGGAGATTTATTAAAGATTTCTCTAAGATTTCAAAGCCTCTTACTAATCTTCTTCAAAAAGATGTACCATTTGTTTTTGATGATGATTGTAAGGAAGCGTTTGAAACTCTTAAGAAAGCCTTAACAACTGCTCCTATAGTTGAACCCCCTGATTGGAATTTACCCTTTGAAATTATGTGTGATGCTAGTGATTTTCTTTGTAAGTATTTGTTCTTGGACAATGCGAGTAGATAAAAAACTGAATGTTATTCATTATGCTAGTAAAACTCTTGATGCTTTGCTCAAAGAAATTATGCTACAACTGAAAAGGAATTATTAGCTGTAGTTTTTGCTTGTGATAAATTTAGATCTTATATTGTTGATTCAAAAGTTACTATTCATACTGATCATGCTGCAATTAGATACCTAATGACAAAGAAAGATGCTAAGCCAAGGCTTATTAGATGGGTACTTCTTTTGCAAGAATTTGATTTACATATTGTAGATAGGAAAGGTGCTGATAATCCTGTTCTTTGATAATTTGTCTAGATTGGAAAATATTGCTTATGATCCTGTTCTGTTAATGATAGTTTTCCAAATGAACAATTGGCTGTAATAAAGGTGAGCTCGCGAGAACAGTCCTTGGTATGCTGATTATGCTAACTTTATTGTTTCCAAGTACTTGCCTCCAACCTTTTCAGTTCAGCAAAGGAGGAAATTCTTTTATGATTTGAGGCATTATTTCTGGGATGACCCACACTTATATAAAGAAGGAGTGGATGGTATTATGCGAAGATGTGTTCCCGAATATGAACAACTGGAGATATTGAGTAAATGTCATGGTAGTGCTTATGGAGGACATCACGCGGGAGAAAGAACCGCGCAAAGGTTCTACAATCAGGTTTTTATTGGCCAACTCTCTTCAAAGATGCGAGAAAGTTTATTTTATCTTGTGATGAATGCCAAAGGGTTGGTAATATCTCCAGGACGCAATGAAATGCCTATGAATTATACTCTTGTTATTGAACCGTTTGATTGTTGGGGATTTGACTTCATGGGACCTTTTCCGTCTTCAGAAGGTAACACTCATATACTTGTTGCTGTTGATTATGTTACTAAATGGGTGGAAGCTATACCTACAAAAAGCGCTGATGGTGAGACCTCTTTAAGAATGCTCTTAGATATTATTTTTCCTAGATTTGGAGTACCTAGATATATTATGACTGATGGAGGTTCTCATTTTATTCATGGAGGTTTTAGAAAAACTCTTGCTAGGTATGGTATTAATCATAGAATTGCTTCTGCTTATCATCCTCAAACTAGTGGTCAAGTAGAATTATCAAATAGAGAGATTAAATCTATCTTGCAAAAGACTGTTAATAAAACTAGAAAGAATTGGGCTAGTAAATTGAAGGATGCACTTTGGGCTTATAGAACTGCTTATAAAAATCCCATGGGAATGTCACCTTATAAAATGGTTTATGGGAAAGCTTGTCATTTACCTTTAGAACTAGAGCACAAAGCTTATTGGGCTGTTAGAGAATTAAATAAAGATCCTAAACTTGCCGGTGATAAGAGGTTGTTGCAATTGAGTTCTCTAGATGAATGGAGAAGTGAAGCTTATGAAAATGCTAAGCTCTTTAAAGAGAAAGTTAAAAAATGGCATGATAGGAGGATTATCAAAAGAGAATTTAATATTGGGGATAAAGTCCTATTATATCGGTCTCGTCTCAGATTCTTTGCAGGGAAATTACTCTCGAAATGGGAAGGACCATATGTTGTCGAGGAGGTGTATCGTTCAGGAGCAATCAAAATTAGCTCTCTCCAAGGCAATGCTACGCAAGTGGTGAATGGACAAAGACTCAAGCATTATATCTCAGGTGATTCCTATAATGTTGATGTTGATATTATTCAAGTGGAGACATCGGAAGATTTTATCAAAGGGCAAATTGACAGTCCGCCAGAACTCGACTTTGAATAGGTAACAGTACTGGTAATGAAAAGTACGCAATTTACCTTCCGAACTATATTTTTGCTGTTTTTGGAAAATATGAGAAATTACGAGTTCGAAACGGAGTGGAAAGGACGCACGAGGGTGCCACCATAGGGCGGCGCGGCTTTGACACAGGCCGCGCCGGCCTATGGTTTGGCCGCCCCGTCGCCCCTTTCCGACTACAGATTCGATCTGGTACTTTCCGTTTGTCGTGAAAAATTTTGCTATATAATCCCCGGACCCACGGAGGTCCGTATATCGTGTTTTCGACGTGTTTTGTTTCGAGCTGTTTGCGGGATCTGTTTCGGTTTAGAAGCACCATGGTTTCCAAGAACAAGGGCAAGGAGTTTCCGGATGAAGATGATCGAGATCTTGGGTGGAAAGAGGAAGTCAAGGACGTCAAGGAAGAAGATGAAGAAGAGGTGGAGGAAGACTCGCGCGCAAGCCCGCGTGCTACCATCGCAAGCATCAAGGTGATGGACAACCCTTTTAGTGCAAACAAGAGCGCAAGAATTCGCCTTTGGAGGAGCGGTTCCACGTCATTACCTAGCTCCGAGAACATCTCCATCAGGCACTCATCACCCCTTCCACAATCTAATTTTCAATAATCAAATTGAAGGGACTCCCAAGGCAGCATTGCCTAGCCAGTGGGATATAGATCGCTCTAACACTGCAGGAGAGAAGGAGCCCTGAAGTGAAGAGTGGGGAAATAACTCCAAGAGCTGGGACTCGCCATCAGACAGACTCTTTAACCGCGTCGAGCACAACTCAGAGATGATTCGCAATCTCATACACAGGATTGACGAGCTTCAGGAGCTTATTGAGAAGCTTGTCAGGAATTCATCACCACCATCGCCGAAGGAGTAATTCATCATCGGTATTGGCATCCCCTTGGTTTGTTCCAAGCTTGGGGGAGTGCCGCGGTATCACATTATCACTACCTTTTACTTTTATTGTCAAGTAGTGTCATATCATGAGTAGGGAAGTTATCATATAAGATGGGTTGCGTTTGGAAGTATCTCTCCTTTAGTTGGTTGTATATGTATCCCTTGGTGTGAGTTATCGTTATGGAATATTAATGAGAAGACTTATCATTTACATATTGCACATCTTATTTTAGTTTGCAATCTTTACTATATGATTCACCTTGTTGTTAGTATTGGTATCACTTTGGGAGCATTGAATAAATCTATTTGGTTTTGGCAAACTTAGCATGGGTCAATAGCAACAACACTTTAAGGTTTAAATAGAAAAGAGAAATACCTGTAGATGTTTCATTGTCTTTCTTGTTAGCTCATAGCTTACTATTCTGAAGTAAAATTGTTTGTGCTTACAAGGAAGATGCATGATTGTTTCTATCACATGTATATTAGTTTGTTTCCCTCGACTCTTATGCTTGCTAATTAACCTTGCTAGCCAAAGACCTGTACTGAGAGGGAATACTTCTCGTGCATCCAAACCTTAACCCAAACCTATGCCATTTGTGTCCACCATACCTACCTACTACATGGTATTTTCTGCCATTCCAAGTAAATACTTCATGTGCTACCTTTAAACAATTCAAAACTTAGTATCTCTTATTTGTGTTAATGTTTCATAGCTCATGAGGAAGTATGTGGTGTTTTATCTTTCAATCTTGTTGGGCAACTTTCACCAATGGACTAGTGGTTTCATCCGCTTATCCAATAATTCTGCAAAAAGAGCTGGCAATGGGATTCCCAGTCCCAAATTAATTAAACTAAATAGACACTCCTCCATGGTATGTGATTGATGGACGGCACCCGAAGGATTCGGTTAGCCATGGCTTGTGTAAGCAAAGGTTGGGGGGAGTGTCATCATCCTAATAAAACTAAAATAAAAAGGCACTCCTTCATGGTATGAGATTGTTGGCAGGCACCCGAGGATTCGGTTAGCCATGGTTTGTGAAAGAAAGGTTGGAAGGAATGCCACACAAAATGAAAATAATATGGGAGCCGCTCTTAGGAGGTTGTCTGGCAAGGGGGTTAGAGTACCCGCTACCAGTCGTTGACAACAACAAACACTTCTCAAAATGTTACTTTTATTCTCTTTATATGATTGCAAAAACTGAAAAAAGCTCTAGCACATGATTTAATCCCTGCTTCCCTCTGCGAAGGGCCTGTCTTTTACTTTATGTTGAGTCAGTAAACCTATTTCCCTCCATCTCAAGCAAGCATTTGAGTAGTTGTGATCAAACCATTATATTGTGATTTGCTACATCATGTCTTTTATTCTTCCTTGTTTAGTACAAGTTTTATCTGAATGAATATAGCTTTGCAAGTTATCAATGATCATGAGAAGACCATTATGATTGAGTATGCAAGTTGTGCCTTATAAACTCTAACATGAGAGTGCTGCTCAATAAGATAAATATAATCTGTTAGTTGTTCTCTGACCAAGAACGAAGTTTGCCATCACCAATCATGATTTCTCATGCACCTTTACTTGTGATTACCCTATACTTGTTTCAATATGAGTTATAAGAGGTTGTCTACTATAATGTCCTGTGTGAATGAATATGATGCTTCTTGTCCGTATTTTATTTATCGACTCTTCACTCCATAAACATGTGGTCATGTCTATCGAGCTCAGTTTCGCTTGGGGACAAGCGAAGTCTAAGCTTGGGGGGAGTTGATACGTCCAATTTGCATCACTATTTTATATCATAATTTGCTGTTATTCATTGATATATTTCATATTGGGACACATTACTTATGTTATTTCATTTATTTTGCATGTTTCATCATTATTGGAGGATCGAACACCGGAGCCAGGATTTTGCTGAAAAAGCACCGTCAGAACGCAATATTTCGGAAGATCAACTCTGGAAGGAAATTATACCAAAAATCCTATTTTTCAAGATGACGGAGGAAGCCAGAAGGAGGAGCCAGGAGGAGCCAGGGTGGGCCCACACCCTAGGCGGCGCGGCCCGGGCCCTGGCCGCGCCGCCATGTGGTGTGGAGGGCCCACGGCCCCTTTCGCCTCCTTTTCTTCGCCAAACCCTTCGTCCCGAAGACCTAAGCCACGAGAGGGTACCTCGCGAAAAGTTACAACCGCCTCTGCGGGCGGAGAACACCGAGAGAAAGAGCTCTCCGGCGGGCAGGAATCCGCCGGGGAAATTCCCTCGGGAGGGAAATCGACGCCATCGTCACCGTCATCGAGCTGGACATCATCGCCATCACCATCATCATCATCTCCACCATCATCACCGTCGTCATCACCGCTGGACACCGTCACCGCCATAGCAATTTGGGTTTGATCTTGATTGTTTGATAGGGGAAACTCTCCCGGTATCGATTTCTACTTGTTGTTGATGCTATTGAGTGAAACCATTGAACCAAATTTATGTTCAGATTGTTATTCATCATCATATCACCTCTGATCATGTTCCGTATGATGTCTCGTGAGTAGTTCGTTTAGTTCTTGAGGACATGGGTGAAGTCTAAATGTTAGTAGTGAACTATGGATGAGTAATATTCAATGGTGTGATATTTAAGTTGTGGTGTTATTCTTCTAGTGGTGTCATGTGAACGTCGACTACATGACACTTCACCATTTATGGGCCTAGGGGAATGCATCTTGTATTCGTTTGCCAATTGCGGGGTTGCCGGAGTGACAGAAACCTAAACCCCCGTTGGTATATCGATGCAGGAGGGATCGCAGGATCTCAGAGTTTAAGGCTGTGGTTAGATTTATTTCTTAATTACTTTCTTGTAGTTGCGGATGCTTGCAAGGGGTATAATCACAAGTATGTATTAGTCCTAGGAAGGGCGGTACATTAGCATAGGTTCACCCACACAACACTTATCACAACAATGAAGATTATTTAGCCGTATGTAGCGAAAGCACTAGACTAAAATCCCGTGTGTCCTCGAGAACGTTTGGTCATTATAAGTAAACAAACCGGCTTGTCCTTTGTGCTAAAAAGGATTGGGCCACTCGCTGCAATTATTACTCTCGCACTTTACATACTCGTACTTTATTCAACTGTTACATCAAACCCCCCTGAATACTTGTCTGTTAGCATTTACAGTGAATCCTTCATCGAAACTGCTTGTCAACACCTTCTGCTCCTCGTTGGGATCGACATTCTTACTTATCGAAGATACTACGATACACCCCCTATACTTGTGGGTCATCAGTGGCCTTCCTCCATCGGGTAGCACGTCGTAGTTGGTGGTGAGCTTAGAAGCTTCATACTCAGTCTGCATCCCGAAGCTTTCGGAAAGCTTATGAAAGTCTTTGTCACATTTATCCGCTAGAGCAAAACTTCCCTTCACTGTGATTGGGCCGTTGGGACCGGGAATCCTCCATAACAGGTATGTGTAATATGGTACAGCCATGAATCTGGCATACGCCGGTCGTCCCAGTATAGCATGATATTGTGATGGAAAGTCGATAACCTCAAACTCCAACTTCTCCCTCCTGTAATTTTCTCGGGTTCCAAATTGTACGTCGAGGTTTATCTTTCCCAAAGGATAGTTCGGCTTCTCTGGTGTGATGCCATGAAAACGCGTATCTATTGGTGTCAGATTTCATCTTCCTCAAGGTGTCTGCGTATATGAGGTTCAAGCTGCTCCCTCCATCTATGAATATACGCGAGACCTCAAATCCTACAATCACTGCCAGTAAAATCATAGCTGCTTGTCCCGGTCATGGAACTTGAGGTGGGTGATCCGCTTGAGTAAATCCTATGTCCTGTCCCGACCAATTAAGGTACTCGATGGTTGGTGGAGGCATCTTCTCTGCCATGTATACTTATCACGAAATTACCTTTTGCGTCCTATTCGAGGGTCTCCCTTTCTGAATCATTGACACTGCTCCTATTGTGTCAATGTAAGGGCCATTGTTGGTTGGAGCTACCGCCAACTGCAACTGATGATGATTTTCGCTAGTAATTGCGGGTGGTGGAGGCAAGTGAACCTCACTCCTTGGCCCCCTGTTTGTTGCTTATGCATTTGTATGCTCCGCATATCTATGCAGAGCTAGGAATGTTCGGCAGTCCTTCTGAAGGTGCCCTGAATGTCTTTTCCCTTCACTGTCGAGGAAAAAGTGCATCTGGCATGGCCCATTCAAAAGATCTTCAGGTGATATATTGTATGGCCTCGGGAACCTTGGCCGATTATTTTGTCTGTTGGAGCTTGGCGCATCTCTATGATCATTGCGCTGTTCGTTACCTCTCTGGTAGTCATCCTGATGATTTCCTCCACTGTTTCCTCGGAAGCCAGCCGCCACTTGGCTGGGACCGTCATAATCTGAGAACTAACGAGAATATCGTCGTCTATTTTTGTTGTTATGTCTGTTGCGATCTTCCTCGGGTGATCTGTGCCATTTATTATGAACATCATCTTCGCCATCCGCCCAACGATTCGCTATCTCCATCAGATCTGCTATTGTTCTTGGCCTAGATCTGCCCAAATCCTCTATTAAATCTCTTCTTCGTATCCCCGCAACAAATGCGTCGATTGCTCTTTCGTCAAATATGTTTTCTGCCGAATTTTTTATGATGTTCCATCGATGGATATACATCCTCATTGGTTCATCATACTTTTGCTTGTAGGCCCTCAACACCTCTATTGATGCAGGTTTCTTGCATGTTGAGCGGAAGTTTTTCACGAACAAGTCCTCGAAAGTCTCCCAGCTGTCGATGGATCCTTCCGGTAATTTCTTTATCCACGATCTTGCGGCTCCACTGAGGTGAACCTGGATGCTCTGCATGGCAGTTGCTCTAGTTCCACCTGTTAACTTCACCGTTTCCAGGTAATCTACCAGCCAATCCTTTGGATCTTGCAAGCCATTGAACTTTTTTATAATCATCAGGTAACTTAAACCCAGAAGGAACCCGAGTTTTACGGACTCGTCGAGTAAAACAAGGGTGCCCGCACATATCCTCTTTGTCAACTTCTGGTGAGTGCCGACGTTCTCTTCTCTCCTGCCGTGCTCTATCAACTCGTGCTTGTATCATCGTATCTCTTGCGTCCCCCGCTCGAGGAGGATCTCGCGCTGCCGAAGTAGGTTGAGGGTTATTTTGCCTTGGTGTGCTCTCGGGTTGCGGTGTACTCGCTCCTTGTATCGTTGTCCCCATGACTCCAACTCCTGCCATAGCTATGTTATACAATGCTTCCTGGGATCTCCTGCGGGTGGCTTGGATGCTAATATGAAAGCATGTGTCGCCATATATCCTGCTTCCGCTCTTGTATCTATCGACATAAAGGACATGTCGAGGTTTTGTATCAGGTTCTCTCTTTTGTGCTGAGGCACATTAGCTAGCCGAGATCTTCCTCTCGCGCGTGCTGCTCTGTGACTATCTCCCGTTGATCCTGATTGTCGGCTCAGGTTGGCCCTGCACGCACTTGACGCGGAAGCTTCGGCTCTTCTATCATCCAGTATTTTTCTTTGTTTTCCCAGCTCACGTCCAGCACGAGCGAGTCTATAATTGTATGCTTGCAATTCTTCTGACGTGGTTGTTGTGGTCATCGGCTATATGTCGTTCATAGCTCTTCCAGCTCTATCCCACACTGCTTGCGGTAGATGCACCATCTCTCGCGGTGTGGGGCCGACGTATTTGGGGCCTGTTCCGCGGGTGAGATTCGCGGGGTCAATGTACGGGTTGCCCAAATCATCGAAAGCTTCCGACGCTTCATCTTCTTGTCGGCTTGCTTCTCCAATCACGTAGACTTGGTGATATTTTGTCATTGTGTTTTCATCTTCAGGGTCGGTGACACCGTCATAACGATCGGCGAAGACCTCCCGAATAGAAGTGGATATGTCGATGAAGTCGAAACTGTCGATGCTCTCTGAGTCGCTGTCCAGATCGGAATCCGTGAACGACCTGAAAGACATGTCGCCGAGCAGATCGGCGAGTTCTCCGCCGGCGGTGGGCTTGATGTAGCTTGGCGGCGAAGCCTCCTCGTCGCCTGACCCGATTGATGATGATGATCCCGAGAAATCCGAATCGGCCGCTAACGGTTCCAAAAAAATCGGTGCCGCCAGACGATGTGATCCTTCTCTCCCGATGCGGAAGTGGAAGCTCCCGAACATCATCTCCATCGACTCCTCCAGATCGACATATGCATGCAAACGGGCGGGAGGGTGAGGAACAAAATCGACGAGATCAAGTTTGACATGTTTACCTCCGTCCATCGTGTTGCTTGCTATTGATGATGTCCTTGATGTTGAACGTGCCATCGAGATCAGCTCCTTGTCGCCTCCAATTCCCACAGACGGCACCAATTGACAAGGTATTAACTTGTCAATGCCTACAAGTTGTAGACTGGGGTTTCGCGGAAAGTAGAGTGCAAGTAGATCTCAAAGGTTTCAGCCGAAAAGGTGCTCGACTATAAAAAAAACTAGGGTGTGTGTTGACAATGATTCGATTCTTTCTTTCTCCATCGACTCCCCTTTATATAGGAGGTGGAGTCGAGGCTTTCGTATCGTACAAGTTTACAATGCGCGTCACTAGAAGTTTCCTTTGCACGAGGATGAAGAAACATGCGTAAAGTTCGCTTTCTTAGTGCGAGTTTGGTAGCTCGCAAACCAATAGGTAGAGAGTATGAGATCAGAAAGATGTTTTTTTTGGACTACCAAACAACTGGGCTCTAAAAAGGTCTTACGGCGCAAACCTTAAAGCACTCCAGGGAAGACTCCAGGGAAGGCTCCATAGCTTCGACCGAATCGGCCATTTCCCCAAGGGCATGGCCCATTTAGGAGAAAAAAGGGAGATTATTCCCCTTGTTTTGAGCTCCAAGCTGATGAGTCTCACTGGCATGCGCGGCCACAACCAAACATACAATCTAGAATCTTTTAGAAGCTTACCACATTACAGCCGGAGATACCAAATGAACTGACAACGTCCTACCAATCCCTAGTGGTAGCGTGAGCTGGGCCCATATATTTTGAATCCCTTTTTCCATCCAGTCTTTTAGGTTTTATGTTTGGTTTTTTTTTGTTGTTACGATTTTGTCTGCTTTGTTTCAAAGATATTTTGTTTTTAAAAAATGTTTAGATTCCAAAAAAAAATATTTTTGAAAAAAAAATCATATTCTAAAATTTTTTAAAATCTAAAAATTTTAGATTTGAAAATTTTAATTTTTGAAAATTTCATATCTTTGATATTTGTTGAAATTCGAAAATTGGTCAAAATATTCAGATTAAAAAAATTTGAAATTCGAAAAATGTTCAAATATTGAAAAGGTTCATATTTTGAAATTTGTTCAAAATATCCAGTTTCAATTAAAATTTGAAATTCAAAAAAGTTTAGACTTTAAAATTGTTCATATTTTGAAAAAAAAATGAGTTTCAAAAGTTTGTTGAAATTCAAAAATTGTTCAAAATATTCAGATTTGGAAAAAAGAAACACCAGAAAAAAATGAAACCCCAAAGCACTTCTATGGTTACCACCGAATCGGCCATTTTCCTTGGGGCCTAGCCTATTGGGGTGAAAAGGGAGAAGATTTCCCTTGTCTTCAATGCCAAGATGCAAGTCTCGAATGGCATGCATGACGCAACCGGAATCAAATACATAACCGTGAATCTTTTCAAAGCCCACCCCATGTGATCCGAGCTACCAAATAACCAGACATCGCCTTTTTTTTTAATGGTTTTTATAGGGCCGGGCCTTACTAGGCCAGAAACATGTGTTTTTCTGGAGCCTCGCTCCACGACAATGATAACCAAACACGTCCTTACATTTGCATCCATGCATGCCATGTAGTATATAGGAACTTTTATAGTACCCTCATACTACAGTAGTAGGTAAATCAGGCCGTCCATGACGGAGTGCAAGCCCGTCATTTCCCTCTCAGGGCTGGTTTGGTTACAGAAAACCTGGCGGGATCCCGGCCTTTTCCCGGGGAGATTTTGCACCTAGTCCGAAGGTCGGGAATATAATCCCGAGGGTTTTCTCCTGTTTCTGCCTATTTCCGGCCGGGAATATTTACCTGGGGAAGTTTGGCCCGAACAGCCAAACGAGCCCTCAGAGGGGCATTTTCCACTTCTTACCCTCCCTTCACGATAGAACCATCAGCACCAGAGCGTGATTTTTTTGTTTCTCATGTGGCGGCGGCTCATAGTGCAGCCGTCGGATAGGCCACCTCCGTTGTGGACGATCCACACCAAGGTTCCTAGATGTGTTCAGCAGTTCGCCCCTCGATAATATATTGCCACGAACGCCTCAGGAACAGACTAGGACAAATAAGATAAATTTTGCTAATTTTATTCCAGTATATGTATGGTATACATATGGTTGTCATTTGTCGCCATTATATGCATCATTTTCTTACTACACGCAGGGTTATGCCAATGGTTGTCATTTCTTCCAAGATACATATGGTTCACAATTGCAGCAAACACGTCCTGGAAGTTTTAGGAGAGAGAGTTCTGCCAATTTATATTTAGGACGTTGGCACATAATTGCAAAGGTGCAATAGAACTTTCACTCAGTCATCAGGCCATATTTCGGATCGGTCACTCAGTCATCAGGTCACAGAACTTGCACATTTAGAGCAAGTACATTTCTACAGGTGGCAGCATCCATACCAATCATAGTTTAAAATAGCGGGCTAATTCATTTAGCCGCGATTTTTTTGGAGGCTATAGAAAGCTATAACCGGGTTATAGCGGGCTATTCCATTTAGCCTTTTTAAACAATTTGAAATATTTCATACCAAAAGAAGAGGAAAACTATGACTCAAATACGGTTCGTGATACAAATTATTCTACTATTCAAGTCAAATAAGTATTCAGTTATTCAACTCACAAGTTTTATCTAATTATATTGAACGCAAATTCGGAAAATAAGAAATAAAAAAGAGAAGAGAAGAGAAATTTAAAATGCATGAGGTTTAGCGGCTAAATTAAAGGCTAAATAGGGACTAAATTGGGCTATAGCCGGCTATTAGCGGTTTTTTCTCATTTAGCCTATAAAGGGCATAGCCGCAGCGGTAGGTCTCCCGAAAGGTTATAGCCGGGCTATAGTCAGGCTATAGCCGGCTATTTAAAACCATGATCCCACCAATTCTCTAGCTTCCGAAGCCACTTGTTATAAAGTTAAAAACCAAGCATAGTTTCCCATGTCTAACAACCCAACGTGATCATTAATAGGTTGGCAAACTACATGCCAGCTTATCAAGTAATGCGTTCTCACATTTCTATCATTTTTTCCATGTAATCTGCTCCTAGCCTCCTAATGAAATGAGGGAAGCTAGGCTAAGTTCCTGATTCTGTTGGTTCTTCACGCCTTTGCGGCCAAGAGGCTCTCGAGATGTTTCTCGACAACATCGAGGCCGCAGAGCTCCTTTACTGCAACCATCGTTGCCGGCACATCCATCTGGAACGTGATCGGGGAGTTTGCCTGTCCTGTGCAAACTGAGAACTCCTTCCTGGCTGCTCTGATGGCTTCCCTCATTGCACAGTGCACCGAGGATGCGAGGAGCAAGGGAGGCTCACCAGAGGCTGAAAGCAAAGATATGACCACACAGTGTCAAGATTGCTGTTGCAGCAGGCAAGCTCAGAGTTGAAGAGTTCTGATGAAATGGAACCATGCTAGAGAGATCGCAAGTTTCACCTTTCGAGGAGAGGACATGTTTCTGATTGCGAGGGCTGTTATAGAGCTCGACGTTGAACTGTTTCGGGATGGTGTCCACTGTTGGGATCTTGTATGTCCATGTCCCGTCGTTGATGACCAGGCCGTCGGAGTTAGTTGTGTACTCTTCGTTTGTGAAGAATCCTATCCCTTGCACGAATGCACCTTCAACCTGAGTAAAACCCAAGAACAGAATTCAGAGCAGCCACATATCATCCAGACAATGATGTCTATCGAACAGCCAGTTGTCTCGGAGCTAACCTGGCCCAAGTCTACCGCAGGATTCAGGCTTTGCCCACAGTCATAAACCAGATCGCTCCTGAGGATCGTGGTTGCTCCTGTCAGGACATCAACTTCCACCTGAAATGTTCATATTCAGATTGCAAATCAGACCTGCATCACTTGTAATACAGCTGCTACAATTTGGATGATGGTACCTCACTAACAGCTGCTCCATAGTTCAAATAACTTGCGGTAGTTGGGTCAGGGGTCCAGTAGGCTTGCGCCGACAAGTTCACACTCACCATAGTTGCCTGCAAACAAGGAGTATATGCACATGGTAATCTGACAAATTAACACAGGAAATTCTTGCCACGTTACTTAAAGAATGAAATTTCAAAAGATTTGTCGTCACCTGAGCAATCAAGGAGCTCCATGCCACCATGCCAGACTTAGCCTCCAGGTCCTCTTTGATAGGCTTGAGCCTCTCAACAAGTGCAGCGCACGACTGTCGAACAGCCTCGCAGCTAGTTTCAGAGGTGGTGCTCCCGGCGGTCCAGCCTCCCTGGATCATGCTCAATGAGTCGGCCTGGATAACACGCACCTTGTCGAGAAGGCCTTCGCCACCATCAGGGCATAGCTGCCCCAGTACGAACGCTGTCATCTGCTTCACTTTGGTCCATAGCCCTTGGCCTATCTCGACTCCACCAACTTCGACGGCGATGGAACCATCGTTCAAGATGGACACCCTCCCCGGAGTTGGCCGGAGAGTCACCGCATATGTGATTGGCACGCAAGAAATACCACGCTTCTTCCACCGGCTGCCGCTGTTGAAACGCTCAACTCTCGCAGCCCTGAGCTGGTAGTCGGGTGACAAGGCCAGCTTATCGAAGATGGTGACAAGGCTATAGGTCGAAGCCTCGCCCGCACTGCCCCCGAAGAACACCTTAAGGCTCTCAAAGTCATGGAGATTCTTCCTTCTGATGGTGTTGGTGTCAGCTGAGAGCGCTGAGGCAACATGCTCGATGATAGTTTCTGCGATGAAGGAACCCTGCACTTCACCGGGAGCACGCATTGCGGACTTGGATGAAACATTCGTCTTACAAACCTTTATGTCAAATGCGAGGGCACCCCAGTTGTACTTCTTCAGAGACCCTATAACAGCATTTGGCATAACTGGGCTGTAATCTGGTGATATTCCAGCATTGATGCCGAGATCAAGGTGCAAGGCTGTGACCCTGCCATCCGACTTGATCCCAACTGAGTACTTCACCTTCATCGGGTGCCGCCCTCCAGCCATGATCATGTCTGTCTTGCGGTCAAGGTACATCCGAACTGGACGCCGCAGCTTGAATGCTGCAATTGCACATGCACTTGCAACCTGATATGTACCGAAAATTTCGTGATCAGATTGAGCCAACTAAAATATTTAAGTAAATTTTGGTTGTATAATCGTGGCACGTACATGCATTGCTTTCATCGCCTTCCCACCAAAGCCACCTCCAACTCTTCTTGTGATGACACGGACATTATGGAACGGTATGCCAAGGCACCTTGCAATGACACTTTGCGTAGCCTCAGGCATTTGCGCCGAGGAGTAGACGGTGATACAGTTATCTTCGTCAGGAATAGCTAAGGCGGCTTGCATCTCCATGTAGAAGTAATACTGGGATTCAAGTTTCACCTGTGCAAGCAAACACACTGGATGTGAGTATACTTCTCAGTAATCTTAGGATGTAGACACTATTCAACAAAATGAAGACATGTACCTCTGCTGATAATATCTTGTGATCAGCTTCATACATTCCTTCGCTGAAATCGCCAACTGGCTTAGGAGCTAAAAAGGGGGGAGGGTGGAAGTAGCTGTTATGCTTGACAGCATCCTCTATCGTCAGAATTGGTGGCTCAAGGTTTTCGGTGCTATACTCGATGACAGCTTGTTTCACCGCCATATGGGCATACTCTTGTGTTTCTGCAATCTGAGTTATAAGCAAAGAAACAAAATTTTATAGTAAGCTCAAATCATCCCTCAAAATTATGGATTAACATAACCACCTTCATCAGAAAGAAAGAAAGAAAGAAAGAAAGAAAGAAAGTTGAAGTGGTTAAGAAGTACCACAATGCCAATATTTTGACCAGCAAATTCAGAAACCGAATCAGCAAAAAGCGCTTCCTCTCCTAATGATGCGAAGGTGGATCCAATATTTTCCCCACCACTAGGAATGTCCTTTGCATCAATAACCGTTATCACCTTCTGTGAAGCCAAAGATGATCTAAACTTGATACCTTTTATACGAGCATGGGGATGTGTGCTGTAGATAAATGCTCCATAGAGGCAACCCTTCGGAGCAGGGATGTCATCAACGTACACAGCTTCCCCTGTGCAAGAATCAAGAATAGTGTCAAGTGCATGTTTTAACTTTAAGATAGAATGGTGAGTGCTACAAAAGAAGATCTAAGCCAAATATGCATGAATAAAGCTTTTCAGATGGTTCAGCATTAATCCACCAAATGTACTAAAGATGAACAAAAGGACTATCAAATGATTTTGCTATGAAGAATGCAGAATAAATATTATCATAAACACTACTACAAGTTCGATAAATCTGAAAAGTTTAAGTGCCAAGCATTAAGTTGCAAAGATTGATCAACACTATCAATCACTACTAACCCAGAGCTAGAGTTCAAGATAATTGAATGGAGCACTTGTAAGCTAGATTAGCTTAAGAAAACTGTATGAGAGTATATACCAGAAGCTTGTAGCTCTGCACCAGCTTTCTTGATAGGCTTGCCAACTGGTTTGTATTCCTCTGTGGAAATCAGTTCCTGCCTTGAGCGAATTGACAAACAGTCAATGTCAACCTTAACATGCTTCACCGATGAGGACTCAGAACCACCGTTCATGATTCCATTAGTATCAGACCCATTGAGACGGTCAGTCCTTGCCGGTTCATTCTGGTTGCTAGCAAGGGAAGACAGGAAACTGAACAGGAAACTGACTGCCAAGCTAACTCTGTATTCAGGATGTGTGGTTCCTACTGATGGTGAAATAGCATCTTTAAGCAACTTGATAGCTTCAAGCATTACAGATGCACTGACTGATTTTCCCCTCAGGAAGTCCTCAACATTCCTAGCCTTGATAGCGTGCTTGGTTCCATAAGCACCAAATGCCAGGCGTATATCCTCAATGAGAAGCTCCCCTGATGATGAAGCCTCTGATACCCTTGCCAAGAATGCAGAGTTGACATATGAGACGGCATTGCCGAATGGACGGGGAGATGCTCTACAAGTCTCAAATGTCATATTATCTGAATCCCAATCTGGGACAAATATGTTGAGCAGTAGGGTTCTAGAATCACAAGGAGGCTGCTCCAAGAAGTCCTCCAATGTAAAACACAGCCGCTTGGAAGCCACCTGGACGGTGACAGTTGAACCTGCAGCCAGAAGAACGGTTGCAATATCTGACGGAAACTGCAGCCTTTGTGCCATGATTATGTTTCCCCCGACGGTGGCCATGTTCCGAACAAATGGTGTAGCTACCATGTTCAGATGATCAGCGATCTTTCTAAAAACAAGGTTTCCATCCAAGAAAACATCAATGGCTTTGGAGATGGACACAGCTGCTCCGATCTCAACCCCCTTGCTGCTTCTGTTGATGACTGAAAGCTCTGGAATCCCTTTGATGTCGATGTACTTGTCATATAGATCTTGCTCCTTGTACACACCAGAGCCAGTGTTTGAAGCCACAATCTTCACTGATTTTACATCAAACCAGTTGGAATTCAGCAGCACTTGAAGCTCAGCTATGCTCCTAGGATGGTACCAGCCGTCGTCATCTGATATCTCGATTGGGACATTGTCCATTTGGTTTACTGAAGACTTGATCTCAGATTTGAGGAACTCCGGGAAGGTGCAGATGGCGCCACTGATGTACGCCGGAAGCTTGCTAACATCTGCATGGTCTGTACCTTTCTTCCAGAAGGAGTTGAGGCCCAAGTCCTCGAGGTCAACATCAGATGCGAAGCTCTTGCAGGCATCAATGATGGGCCTATAGCCGGTACAACGGCACAAGTTGCCGGAGATAGCCTTCTCGGCTTCGGAGGTGGTGAGCTTGGAAAAGCCCTGAGGCGGGGCAGGGCGGCCAGCCTCCTTATCAGCCTTGACGAGTGCGGAGAAAATGGACATGCACATGCCTGGGGTGCAGAAACCGCACTGCGAGGCGTGAAAACCAGAGAGGCGCTGCTGCACAGGGTGGAAGCCATCTTTTGTGTTGCCGATGCCCTCACTGGTGGTCACCGCGCATAGGTTCACACTGCCAAGGAGTGTCAGGCAGGAGCTTGCCGAGAACTCATTCACCTCTTCAGTGAACGGGTCATACTTGGATATCAGGACGACACATGCACCGCATCCACCTGCAGCAACATGACTTGTACATCAGAAACATTACCAATCATAACATATCAGAAACGGTAATGTCATCTGCACTAGGAGTATTTGATTATATGTGGTGGTGTTTCATGCGCTTTGGGTTAGGCACAATTTAGAGCAATGAAGTTATCAGATAGGCGGGCCATCCAAGATCTCTTAGTTCAAGTGAGAAAGAAAATGTTCGATGACAATTCACACACAGTTTCCGGGGGGGATACGAAAATCATATGAAGTACCGTCATAGATTAGCGTTTCATCTTCAAAGAACAGAATCCATTATGAGACAGTGGGTACAAAGCTTAAGGACGACATGACAGGAAACAGGATACATGATGTCTAACCAGGCCACTGTTTGTTGACAGTAACACGAATCGTTCAATACAGGATGGCACAGAACAATAGGCATTAGTTATGGGCCGCCTCCAGTCAAGATCGAGCAGAGAAAGCACGTATGTAGGCGTCGAGCATACCGTCGAGCAGGTGGTGATGATGGCGGCGCGGGCGGCCCCATAGGATAGGAGAGGCTCCGTCTGGTTACCTTACATGGTTACACCTGCGAGTTGCCGCTAGGATACGTTTGACACCAGGGTCCCTCGTACATTCAGCCGCCTCCTCCTGCTGGAGCTGGACCGCGCATTTAGCTGGCGCCTGGCGGCGTCATACGACCCCCCGCGCTCGCGGACGCTGCAATCTGATTGTCTGGAAGCTGCCACCGCACCTCTGGGGAATACGAGCGGGCGACCCAGCTGCAGGAAAAGGCCGCGGGAAGCGTCGCAGAAGGGGCGGGAGAAATGGCCAGATGGGGGAGGAAAAAGAAGGGGGAAAAGAAGACCGTGTGAATAAGCTTCCTCGTTGACACCGACAGGATTAGCCTGCGTGTTAAAAGCTTATAAAGTGCACTGAAGGATGACAAAAATTCAAATTCAATAGGAGGGCCAAATTTGTAATACTTTGCACATGTCTCATACAGTCATACCTTTGAATATCTTTTGGAAAATATTAATTAATTCAACAAAAATAGTGATAAATACAAGTATGAACATTTTTTGGACGACCCGTAAAAGAAGGAATGTTTTGGAGATCTTTTTACCAAACTTTTTTTGAAATTAATTTTCTCCGGCGTGAACTAGTATGCATTTATAACAACTTTACTACCTATGGGATCAACTTTGCTTAATCAAAATTCTGATTTTTGGCAACATCAACTCCAATTTACGGAGGATTTATCTGCCTCATAACATATCATGGGACGGAAGGAGTATCTACTTAATCAAATATCTCCTCGATGGAGATGTTTCAGATTATATATAGTAGAACCAAACATGGTATCTTATTGAGTCTAACAGATAGGCTAGTATTTTTATAAATTTATTATGCCACTTCACCCTCACAATGTCAAACTGCCTCAACCTTCCCACTCTTAACAACTTCATAGGAGAGAAGTATAGTGGCTAACATTTTTCCTCACAATGTGCTCCACTATGAGGAAAGTATATTGGCAAATATTTAGTTTGTCACAATGTGCTCCACTATGAGGAAAGTATAGTGGCCAATATTTTATCCGAGTCATATGTTTCTATTTTTTGATCCAATCATATCTGTGAAGTACTTTTCTACTTGCATTTTTCTTAGGTTGTGATGGATTATAATAATTCCATTTGCAAAATCAGTGTTTTTTTATATTTTTTTGTGTGTGTTTGATCCTCAACAGTTGCAAACTAAGTATATTAGTTTGCAGCCGGTTGGATGAAGAGATGTGAATGAGTGTTTAATATTTTAACCACAGCTCTTCCGTAACTATATTAGCTAAGAAGATGAAATGTTAAAGTCGTCATAGGAAAAATAAAGTTTGGCGTTGCTGAAATCAAAGGTATCGCACCTCCACTGTGGTAGAATGAAAACATGAATTTGGTTTCATGGTTACAGTTCAAAAATTCGTGATCTATAGTTCTAAGAAAAGTGTCAAAACGATCGTAGATGCTCGTAACAACATTCTATAGAGAAGTAGTTCTATAAAAATTCAGGAATATTCACACGGACTAGAATCATGAAATCGTCTAAAAAAGGGTGATATTAGGAGTCAACTATAGACTCAAGTAGACGGATCGGGCAACTAATTAAGCAGGAGGTCGGATGTTGAGGTCTTGACTCTTGAGGATGGTGTCTCACCTTCGGCGCAGCCAAGCTTAGGGCCCCTGACGGCCGTCCGTGTGCGCAGGAACTCGATCAGCGACATGGAGAGGTCAGCGCCGGCCGCCTCGTACCTCACGCCGTTCACGGCCAGCACTACCCGGCGCCCTCCCACCAGCGCATCCTTCTTCCCCGACGACCCCATAGCCACACGAACAGACGCCGGATTCCTCTCGGTTGCCAGATGCTACAGAAGTACAGAGGAGTACTTCACTCACATAGTGAGTGAGGAGACTGAGGAGTTGACCATGATTAGCTAGCTGATCCCATCTGATTGGGCAAAACGATGAAGTGTATCCTTCCCCACGTGGGTGGCCCGTCACTATTCGCCATTGTTTTTCAAATCTCTGTGCAAATCGTGGTGGAGCATCGGCCATTAGTCTACAAAATTCTCTCTCCAACGAAAGAAAAGTTGAACATATGCCATGGATAATTCCTACTCGATCACTGATGTGCGACACCGAAGCGTGAATAAAAAAAGGAAAAAATATTGCAATAATTTAAAAACCTACATAATAGCATATTCTTGTGTCTACAATAAATTCCTACTAATTGCGAAACACTATTAATCTTAAGCTGTTAGTCTAAATTCTTTGATGTTAGTCTAGTGTAAATTGCTAGTATGTAGTGTAAATTGCTAGTTTATTATTATGTTGATATGTTCGTGTTGTTGTTAGTACCATGTCCAGAGGGGGAACTTAGTGCAAGTGGTACCTTGGCACATGGCTGAACACAAAGGAGGCAGCAAGCGCCTACGACCGTGTGGCCAGTGGCGGATCCTGAAATTTATCGAAACCTGGACGTGTCAAGACGGAATCAGGAATACAATACAATACTCCCACCGTTCCAATTAATAAGGCTTTGTAAAGTTAACCAATTAAAGTTTGACCAATTTTTTAAAAAAAATCTATCAACAGATATGATATTCTATATATATGACAAGAAATTATTTCATGATGTATCTAATGATATTGAGTAGGTGAGAATGGTTAGGGACAATAGTGTATGTCACACATTGTCGTTTTTTATGCAAAAATCTACACAAATAAGTATCTACATTGGATATACATATACCCCTTCGCTCGTGAGAGTCCTCAAGCGATTAGGGTTCCTCTGCCTCCCATCGGCGGCGCCTCCTGCCTATGTGGCCTTCGGGCCATGGAGATACGGCGGATTGCGGCTCTCGTCGGCGGGAGGGCTCCATTTTCCAGTTTTGAGGGCTTCGTTTCCTGTCTTTAGGGCTTTTGTTTGTAGGGGCGGTGCTCGGGTGGTGGTGGCGGTGCCTCGTGCAGTAACGTTTCCCTAGCTTCAACCCCATCTCGATGGCGACGTCGAGAAGCTTGTGGGTATGGTGTGGTCTTCGAGGATTTTTTTCTAGCTGTGGGGATCTTCTGATCGTCAAGGAGCTTCATCGGTAGTCCATCCTACTCCTTCATCTTCGAGGCGGATGTGGTCTTTTTGACCCATTCGGTGACTTTCCGTCCGCAACGAACAACGTCATATCGACTCAGCGAGGAGCGGCAGCAGCGGCGTGCTGTCGACACGGTCTGGAGGTTGAAGATGAAGGGCTTCTCAAAGATCTCGTTGTAATTTTCGTTTTTATTGGGCTATTTTTTATTGTTCGATGTTTCTTTTAATGCCAGTGTCATATTCGCAAAAAAAAAACATTGGATATACGACGTGCATTTTTCAAGTTTTTTCTGAAACTTTGAAATAACATTTTCTAAAAAAAATATTATAGGGTGCACGTACACCCAGGTTCATATCCTCTATGTCCATTTCAATGCTCGTTTATCTTCTACCTAGGAGGTCTCACTGCATTATTGTGCCACTGATGCTCGGGTATGGATGTTTTTACCGTTAGTGGGCCTTGGCCAGTTCGGCTTTCGGCCTTTGAGTAGCTCTGCGCCTCTGCCCATGAGAACAACAATATTGTCTATCGAGTATCGACCAATCAGTAGCTCTGCTCACGCCCGCAGGCATGCGTTGAAATGAAGCCCATGCACGCTCATCGGTTAGTAGTTTTTCTCAAGATGGAGTTCATCTCAAGCAAGCCACGCACGGAAGCAAAGCCCGGGCAACAGGGACGTTAGGTCCGTCAGTGCGTGTGGCGGCGCAACACTTTGGGGATAAGGCAAAGCTCAATTTCCCCGACTTACGAGACTGTCACCAACATACTGAGCCGAATGGTATGAGGGTGGCCAAGAATCACGGTGAGGAGGAGCACTGCCATGCTGAGCGGTAGTTGTACGATCTTGAGGATTATTTTTTTGAGAGAACACATCACTTTATTGATCACATAATATCAATACAAATAGTCTTCCGGATACAATCCGGGACAAAATCAGAGATAAAACCTAAGCTAGATACATCACAAGTTCTAGCCAAAATGTGTGCTGCTCCGTTAATAGAGCGGTTGACGTGCCAAAAAGTTGCCGACCTGAAGCCTGCTGCCAGGTGTTTAATATCCATCACCACAGATCCTATTTGGGAGCTATCCGAACTTGCAGCCTTAACACGTAGAATCAGGGACAAACAATCTGACGCAACACGTAAAATCAGGGACAAACAATCTGACGCAACACGTAGAATCAGGGACAAACAATCTGACGCAAAGATTACCCTGCTGAAGCCATTGTCTCTATCAATAGTCATCGCACGCCGCAATGCCAGCGCCTCAGCTGATTCCGGAGACATGAAGCCAAGCAACGGCTCACTCGCTGCTACTAGCCATTGTCCAGTGTGATCCCTGAACACCGCTCCCATGGCCTTGCGGCGTCGATCAACAAACAAAGCTGCGTCCACGTTCACGAGCACCTGTCCTGACGGCGGCGCACTGGTAGAAAAATGGCCTTCCGTCCAGCCCCATTAGTCGCCAAAATATAGGAACCGCGACTAATGGGGTCTTTAGTCGCGGTTCGGGTGGCGAACCTCGACTAAAGAGCTGGGCCCAGCGCGCTCGCTGGCCAGCTGGTGGATGGGAGGGGCTTTAGTCGCGGTTGGCCCGAAGGCCTCAGCACTTAGCCATTTGGTGCCACTTCTCTTCACAAGCTTCACAAGGGGGTGTAGGTTTGCTTTTGGTTCCTCTTATGCACACAAGGTGTTTGATAAAATGCCCCAAGAGCACGAAACAAACATGATATGAAGTGTTGGAGCCACACTTGAGCTTCCTCATTTATTTTTTCCTCCTCGATCGCGGTTAGCAACTTGAACCTTTCATGCATGTGTGTCATTGATAAAATATGCATGTGTGTAGTTCATTGTTTAATTTCTATTGTTTGTAGCTAGTTAGTTTAACAAATGCATGATGGTTAATTATATATTTTTTATTATAATAATGCAGATGAATCGGCAATGGATGTACGGTAACCGACTCTCCGGCGAGTTCACTACGGGTTTGAAAGATTTCCTCGTAGTGGCTAATGCGAACAAGCAGGGGGGTTTTGTTATCTGTCCATGTGTTAACTGTAAGAATCAGAAGGGTTACTCTTCCTCAAGAGATGTTCACATGCACCTGCTTCGGCACGGTTTCATGCCAAGCTATAATTGTTGGACCAAGCATGGAGAAAGAGGGGTTATAATGGAAGAAGATGAAGAAGGGGATGATTTCATCGATGAAAGCTATCTTGCTCATTTCGGTGATACTTTCATGGAGGATGCTGAAGGTGAAGGGGAAGGTGAAGGGGAAGGTGAAGAAGAGGCACGTGATGAGCCCGTTGATGATCTTGGTCGGACCATTGCTGATGCACGGAGACGCTGCGAAACTGAAAAGGAGAGGGAGAATTTGGATCGCATGTTAGAGGATCACAGAAAGCGCTGTACCCCGGATGCGATGATGGTCTGAAAAAGCTGGGATGCACACTGGATTTGCTGAAATGGAAGGCACAGGCAGGTGTAGCTGACTCGGCATTTGAAAACTTGCTGAAAATGTTGAAGAATATGTTTCCAAAGAATAACGAGTTGCCCGCCGATGCGTACGAAGCAAAGAAGGTTGTCTGCCCTCTAGGTTTAGAGGTTACGAAGATACATGCATGCATCAACGATTGCATCCTCTACCGCGGTGAATACGAGAATTTGAATGAATGTCCGGTATGCACCTTGCATTGCGTTATAAGATCGAGGCGATGACCCTGGTGACGATGTTGAGGGCGAGAAACCCGAGAAGAGGGTTCCCGCCAAGGTGATGTGGTATGCTCCTATAATACCACGGTTGAAACGTCTGTTCAGGAACAAAGAGCATGCCAAGTTGTTGCGATGGCACAAAGAGGACCGTAAGTCGGACGGGGAGTTGAGACACGCCGCAGATGGAACGCAATGGAGAAAGATCGACAGAGAGTTCAAAGATTTTGCAATGACGCAAGGAACATAAGATTTGGTCTAAGTACAGATGGCATGAATCCTTTTGGCGAGCAGAGCTCCAGCCATAGCACCTGGCCCGTGACTCTATGCATCTACAACCTTCCTCTTTGGTTGTGCATGAAGCGGAAGTTCATTATGATGCCAGTGCTCATCCAAGGTCCGAAGCAACCCGGCAACGACATCGATGTGTGCCTAAGGCCATTAGTTGATGAACTTTTACAGCTGTGGGGCAGACCTGGTGTCCGTGTGTGGGATGAGCACAAAGAAGAGGAATTTGACCTACGAGCGTTGCTTTTCGTAACCATCAACGATTGGCCTGCTCTTAGTACCCTTTCGGGACTGTCAAATAAGGGATACAATGCATGCACGCACTGCTTACATGAGACTGAAAGTGTACATTTGCCAAATTGTAAGAAGAACGTGTACCTTGGGATCGTCGATTTCTTCCAAAAATTCATCTAGTAAGAATGAAAGGCAAGCATTACAACGGCAAGGCGGATCACCGGCCGAAGCCTGCGGAACGTACTGGTGCTGAGGTATTTGATATGGTCAAGGATTTGAAACTCATCTTTGGAAAGGGTCCTGGCGGACAATCGGTTCCGAAGGGAGCCGACGGGCACGCAGCCATGTGGAAGAAGAAATCTATATTAAGGAGCTAGAATATTGGAAAGTCCTAGAAGTCCGCTCTGCAATCGACGTGATGCACGTTACGAAGAATATTTGCGTGAACCTCCTAAGCTTCTTGGGCGTGTATGGGAAGACAAGTGATACAAAGGAAGCACGGCAGGACCAGCAACATTTGAAAGACCCTGATGACCGGCATCCGGAATGGTTTCAAGGTCGTGCCAGCTACGCTCTGACCAAAGAAGAGAAGGTCATCTTTTTTGAATGCCTGAGCAGTATGAAGGTCCCGTCTGGATTCTCGTCCAATATAAAGGGAATAATAAACATGGCGGAGAAAAAGTTCCAAAACCTGAAGTCTCACGACCGCCACGTGATTATGACGCAATTGCTTCCGATTGCTTTGAGGGGCTCTGCCGGAAAATGTTCGAGTAGCCATTGTGAAGCTATGTGCATTCCTCAATGCAATCTCTCAGAAGGTAATCAATCCAGAAGTTCTACCACGGTTACAGAACGATGTGATCCAATGTCTTGTCAGTTTCGAGTTGGTGTTCCCTCCATCCTTCTTCAATATTCTGACGCACCTCCTGGTTCACCTAGTCCAAGAGATTTCCATTCTCGGTCCTGTATTTCTACACAATATGTTCCCCTTCGAGAGGTTCATGGGAGTATTAAAGAAATATGTTCGTAACCGTGCTAGGCCAGAAGGAAGCATCGCCAAGGGCTATGGAAATGAGGAGGTAATTGAGTTTTGTGTTGACTTTGTTCCTGACCTTAAGCCGATTGGTCTTCCTCGATCGCGGCACGAGGGGGGACTAAGTGGAAAAGGCACGATCGGAAGGAAATCAACGATATGTATGGACGGCCATTCTCGATCGAAGCACACCACACGGTTCGACCAATTCCAGCTTGGTGGCTCCGTACTTTGAGAAACACAAGAATATTTTACGCTCGGACAACCGGGAAGCTCGAATCCTGGATTAGGAAGGCCCACATGGAGACTTTCGGCAGTTGGTTGAGAAAACATTTAATGAATGACGATCATGTTGTAGATCAGCTGTACATGTTGGCCAAGACACCATCTTCGACTATAACGACTTTCCAAGGGTACGAGATAAATGTGAATACATTTTACACGATCGCCCAAGATAAAAAGAGCACCAACCAAAACAGTGGTGTCCGCTTTGATGCAGCAACCGAGAATGGGCAACAGGTCACATATTATGTTTACATAGAGGAGATATGGGAACTTGACTATGGACCCTCCTTTAAGGTCCCTTTGTTCCGGTGCAAATGGTTCAAGCTAACAGGAGGTGGGGTAAAGGTGGACCAGCAATACGGAATGACAATGGTTGATTTCAACAATCTTGGTTACCTTGACGAACCATTCGTCCTAGCGAAAGATGTCGCTCAGGTTTTCTATGTGAAGGACATGAGTAGCAAACTGAGGAAACGGAAAGATAAGAAAACGATCAGTACATCATGCGATGATCCAAAGCGCCACATTGTTCTTTCAGGGAAAAGAAACATCGTGGGAGTGGAGGACAAGACAGACATGTCAGAAGATTATAATATGTTTGCTGAAATTCCGCCCTTCAAAGTGAACACCGACCCAAGCATTAAGTTAAATGATGAGGATGCTCCATGGATACGGCACAATCGTAAGCAAGCAGGGACACAAGGAAAGAAATGATGTGTAATAATTTATTGTACCAAACTTTGTTGAATGGATCATGTGAATTATATTACCCGTGATGTGTTTGGTGTCCATTTTCGAACGATTCAATTGACTCGAGATAGCACTGATGATACATGAAATTTGGAGTGATTCAGTCATACTCCTGCCTAGGCGTATAATATGCATACTCGTAGTCTTCATAGCCGCCGCCGTTGTACTGGTAGTCGTCGCCTTCTAAGTTGCCGCCGTCGTCGTCGCTGCTGTCGTCGCTGTCGTCGGGCGGCGCTCGTGGCTCGAACTGAGGGTAGCGCAGGTGGGGGATATCGCCGGCCGTGATGTAGTCCATGACGCTCTGCAGAGTCCGGCCGTACCACCATAGCCGACGGCCGGCCTCGTGGAAGTTCCCAGGAGGCAGACCGTCCTCCTCATACCTGGCGAGCGCCCTCTCACGCCGATTGATGAAGAAGGCGTCCCAAGTATGCTGGTTATCGGGATGCCAGCGGGGATTCATCCGCTGCTCCGGCGTGAGGTCGAGGTAGTAGTGGTTCGTGATGACCGCCCGGCGCGCAGTACCCTGAGGGACGGGAGGGACCGGCACGCCGCCGGCGCTTAGGCTCCAGCCGGTGGGACGCGGTAGCCCGGTGGGCAAGGGTAGTTCGAGGCGCAAAGCTCCTCCACCTGCTGGTAGGTTAGAGTGGGTGCGGTGGAAGCCATGAGAGAGTGATGAGAGATTGTAGAGATGTGATAATGCTGGCCAAGCCGGGCTACATATATGTAGTGACAAATGGCGGGAAAAATGGGAGCGGGAAGACAGGAGGCGGGAAGAAAGTGGCGGGAAGAAAGAGGCGGGAAGAAATTGGCGGGAAGAAATTGGCGGGAAGAAAGAGGCGGGAAGACAGGGAAGAAATGGCGGGAAGACGAGGCGGGAAGAGGGGGTCGGCGGAAACACAGAGGCGGGAAGAGGGGGCCAACGAGAAGACAGAGGCGGCCGGGAAGAACTGGTGGGAAGAACTGGTGGGAAGAGGGAGGCGGAAAGATTTGTATTTTTAAGATTTTTAATTGAATTAGTTTTATTTTTCTAAATTTTTTGATATATTATTTGTATTTTTAAGATTTTGAATTGAATTAGTTTTATTTTTATGAATTTTTTGATAATTTGTATTTTTAAAATTTTGAATTGAATTAGTTTTATTTTTCTAAATTTTTTGATATATTATTTGTATTTTTAAGATTTTGAATTGAATTAGTTTTATTTTTCTGAATTTATTGATGTATTATTTGTATTTTTAAAATTTTGAATTGAATTAGTTTTATTTTTATGAATTTTTTGATATATTATTTGTATTTTTAAAATTTTGAATTGAATTAGTTTTATTTTTCTGAATTTATTGATATATTATTTGTATTTTTAAGATTTTGAATTGAATTAGTTTTATTTTTCTGAATTTATTGATGTGTTATTTGTATTTTTAAGATTTTGAAATGAATTTGTTTTATTTTTCTGAATTATTTGATATATTATTTGTTTTTTTAAGATTCTGAAATGAATTTGTTTTATTTTTAAACTGGAAAAACACCTTTAGTCGCGGTTGGTGTCGCCAACCGCGACTAAAGGTGGTTTCCGCGGGAACCGCTAAACTGGCAAAAAAAAGGCTTTAGTCGCGGTTGGGGACACCAACCGCGACTAAAGGGTACCCGTTAGTCGCGGTTGGTGTCCCCAACCGCGACTAAAGGTCAATCCTTATAAATACTCGCGCGCCGCGCGGTTTCACTTCATCTTCTTCCTCTCGAACACGCCGACAAGGCTGCGCGCGCGCCGATCGACCTCCGATGCCGCCGCCGTCGACTCGACGCCCGCGCCGTCGACTCCTCCGTTGCCGCCCTCTGCCGCTGCCGCCTTCCTCGTCGCCCGCGTCGTCTGCCGTACGTCTGCCGCGCTCGCGCGCGCCGCGCGCCGCCCTCCTCCTCCCGCCGCGCTACACCCACACAACGCCGCGCGGCTGGCGGCGGCCGCCGAGGCGCGCACCACACGCGCCGCCACCTCCGTGCACCTAGCTAGCTTCCGGCCGGCCACCGTACCGGCGCCGCTCGCGCATCACAGAGGCACGGGAGAGGGGCGCGCGCGTGTACTGGTGGCGCCCCTCTCCACAATTTTTTCGTTTAACTTAATAAAATTTTAATTATTAATTTGATTTAACTAAAATTTAAGTTAAATCTCTATCTTATAACAACATTAACTCTATAAATTTAACAAACATTGAATTAAATCTCTATCTTAGCAAAAAATTAATTATAAATTTGACTTAAATAAAAAATTAACTTAACAAAAATTTAATTATAAATTAGACTTAACTAAAATTTAAATTAATTCTCTATCTTACCAAAATTTTAATTATAAATTAGGGCACTGATCGACCTCGCGTGTCGTGCCAACGCGCCAACGCCAACGCGCCAACAGCACGTCCGTGGGGAGAAGGCCGTTGTCGACAATAGGGGCACCGCTGCTAGCTGTCGCCGTTGGTATGAAGGACCGACGCCATTGCAGAGCGTCTTGTTTTCACGATTACCGCAAAGATCCCAATTATTGCCCTAGCTAGTTGTATACGGAGCATCTCCGGTCGCATCCCTTAAAGCGTATACGGAGGGGGCAGCGCTCGTCGCCCCCTCCGTATACGCGCGGTGTTTTTTTGGGATCGAGAGGGGGCAGCGAGGGTTATGTGTCCTCGGCACCGCCACCGCCCATTCGCCACCGCCACCGGTCTCTTGGTCACGCGGTCACTGCGTCCCCCCTCTCGCCTCCCTCATCGCCCTCTCTCTTTATATGTAGAAGAGATGTGATAATGCATATACACAATTAATTTGTTTTTACTACATGTTTTCAGGACTGACATATGGCGGACGATAGAGCTGATCCGATTATGGACAACTATGATCCGGACGCTGAAGACCATATGTTCGGCATCATAAACGGCGATATTCTATATGTGCCGACCGGACAAGAAGAAGATGATATCTCTTCTTATCTGAACCTTGACGGTGAAGATGAAGGGCGCCGTCAGCAAGATGATGCCGAACAAACGTCGATAAACGACGATCTTCAAATGGAAGTAGCAACCACCTCCGGCGCCGAGGTATATATATACATTGAGCCTCTGGTGATACAAACTAACGGATTTGAATAAATATGTGTGTACTAACGCGCGCGACTCTCTTTCTTATTTTAGCCCTCGGCCGGATCGTCGAAACAATCGAGTACGTCGTCAAAGCGGCGCAACCAAGACGATGAAACAAGGAGAAACATGCACCATCGAGGTTGTCGACAGTGCAACCGGCAGGCCGCTGGAGCCCCGCAAGAACGCCACCAAGTTTGTCAGCCAATGTGGAGCCGTTGTTAGAGACAACGTCTCGATCACCGTCCAGGAGTGGAATGAGCCAAAGAAGGCACGAATTGGTTTCACTTTTGTCGATAAGAGAACAAAAAAAGATTGCTTCAAGAAGCTTATGGAACATTTCATTCTACCTCCGGAATACAACAAATTCGATGAGGAGGGTAACAAGATTGAGGAAAACAAGGAGAGGAGGAGGCTAGTCAAACAGTTCGCTCTTCATAAGATGTCAGACGCATTCCGGAAATTCAAGCAAAATCTAGCCCATGACTTTGTCAAGCAGAACAAGACTCCGGATTTCAAAGGACAATATGAGAAACTGAAACATGATTGGCCAGAATTTGTGAAGCAAAAGAAATCGGAGCAGTTCATTCAAATATCGAAAAAAATAAGGAAAATGCGGCTAAGAAGGAGTACAATCATATTATGGGGCCAGGAGGGTATCGCCTTTCGGAGCCTAGGTGGGAGAAGATGGAGAACGAGCTGAGGGCGCGAGGAATCCGTCCAGGTACGGAGGGATGGGACCCAAGGGCCAAAAGCTGGTGGTACGGGCATGGGGGATCGCTGAACCCGGAGACAGGGGAGTGTGTTTACCGGGGCAAAATAATTAAACCCACCCAAGCCCTTATTGAGGCAATGAGGGATGCTCAAGAGGGGAAGATCAAGTTCAACAGAGAGAACGATGCGTTAACAAAAGCCCTCGGGAATCCTGAACACGGAGGACGTGTACGAGGCATGGGGCACATTCCGTGGAAAATAGGGTTCCCCCAGAACGATGACCCGTACGGTTACAGAAGCCGTAAGAGAAAGATGGATCGGGAACCAGATGTTGTGGCGCGGTTGGCATCGGAAATGGATGTGATGAAGAAAACCGTGAGTGTACTAGTAGCCGAAAGAGATGCAGCTCGGGCGCAGCATGAAGATCATCCATTGGATCTCGGAAGCCAGCAGCGGAGAAGCAGCGTGGCTTCCACGGAGGCCCCACCGGCTGGTGCACATGCACCGACGATCGAAATTACTGCACCGGAGCCTCTGGTGGTCGAAATTACTGCACCGGAGCCTCCTCGCTACCCCATGGACGATATAAAGGAGATGAAAGAATGTCATCTGTATTATCCTATCGGGAACATGTCCATGAAGGTAGCCATCGGCAGTGCTTTACCATGTTTACCTGGAGCACTCCACCACAACAACCCCATTCAAGATGGCTATGCTCGTGTCACGGTGGAGGACATAGTCCAAGGGTTTGAGGACCTGGACATTGACATTGCTACACCTGAAGGGGCGAGAAGACTTGGAGATGTCAAGCGCCATTTCATTCTATGACAAAAGAAGTTTATCAAGTTTCCAGGCGAGGCGCCAACAAGTCCACCCCCCTACGGTGGTGGTGGTGGTGGCGGTGGTGGTGGTGGTGGTGCTTCACCTACAGCTCCTTCACGTCAGCCGACGCCGCCCCCCAATTCACCTCCGGCGGGTAAGCAGCCGCCGCCCCCTAGTCCGCCCCGGGCGGGTAAGCAGACGCCGCCCCCCAATCCACCTCCGGCAAAGAAGCAGAAGCAGTCCTGGATTATTAACCCGGACCCTTATGTACCAAAGATAACAAAGGTACCGGAGCCATCACTGAAGCCTCTCCCCACGAGGCCTTGGGAACGTACTGCCGAGGAAGTCGACGCGGCCGCGACTGCTGATTATGAGAAATGGAAGGCGGACTGCAAGAAGAAAAGAGAGCCCGAGCCCAAGCCAGTATTTTCTGATGAGCAAAAGAAATGGGCTAAGTCATTTTTGAACGAACCGTCCCAAGCCGCGAAGAATCTGCCTGACGACTATGCACGTGAACTTCGTAAGCAGGCACTCATGTTCAAGGAGAAGAGAGAGCGGGAGGAGGCCGAGAAAACGGAATTAGAAAGTAAAAAAAGCGGGAAACGAGTTGCCCAGCTCGGGGAACAAAGTAAACAATCGATTGCCCCGCTTATAGTGAAAGCCGCCGGTCCGGATGCCCCCGATATCATAGAAGCTGCGGTAACACAGGGATTGACTGTAACGAGTGCCAGAGAACAAGCGGCCAACTTAGGTATTACTCTTCGTGAACTGTTAGGCCTTGATGAGGCGCCCGTGAAGGAGGTAGTAATTACATATGTGAAGAATGGGCCTCTCGTCGAGCCTGCGCAGGAAGAGGATCTACCTCCACAAATGAAAGGTTTGCTGAAATGGTACAAGGGTTACATAAAAAATAAAAACGCCAAAGAATATATTTATGCGGAAGTTAGATATGAGCATCACTTCAAACATTACTATGTACAAATTCATCTGAGTGAATTGTTCCAGCTTTTCAATCTGCGCGAGCTCGACAAATCTATCATCAGTTTCTACGTTCTGTAAGTGATTTATTTCTACCCAATCTCGTTCATATTGCCTGCACTATATATATGTCCTAACTATATTGTTGTGTCCGCTATTATATATACATGCAGAATGAAGATTAAGGAATGCAGTGTAAGGAACATCCATGATGTTGGGTTCATTGACCCACACATCGTTAATGGATATGTGTTAGAGCATCACCCCGCCGACGTGGAGGCAGACCTGTGGCAGTTTCTTACAAAGCAGGAACTCAAAAGCGATATTCTATTTCCTTACCATTTTGGGTGAGTGTTTCTGTCTTGAGCACATTCTCTTTTGTTTACTCCATGCATGGTATGTGGCCGGCTAATCGATGAGTTATGCATGACGTACTGTGCATGTATCGTGTCCGCAGGTTCCACTGGATTCTGCTAGTAATTAAAGTTGACAAATCAGAATGTCTCGTCCACGACTCTCTGACTCTGAATTCAAATCTTTGGGGCGGCATGAGAAGAATGCTGCAGAAGTAATTATTTTCATTCATTTGCGCTCTATATCGATCGGCCTATTTCGTTCATTTTCTAATTAAGCTTCAAGTAATTAACTAATAACTCTCTTGTTCATTTAATTTTCTTTGCCTCGTAGGGTTTGGAGACGGTTCTCAGATCAAAAGGTCGGTGAATTCAAAAAAGAGCTACATTTCATGCGGTCAAAGGCTAAGAATGGTGGCGATATTCAGCCACCGGGGACCAATCTATGTGGATACTATGTCTGTGAGATGATCCGGAGATACACCTCTGAGCGCGTTCCGAGTGATACCAATGCTCAGAGGAATAACCTCCGGATGATGCTTAGTCCAGAAGCTCGCTTCCGACCACTTCAAGAGGAACTAGCTGGATGGCTCACGAGGGAAGTCCTCGATCCTAAAGGAGAACACCATTACGAGGACGTAGAACTATGCATGCATTAAATTATGTATGAAAACTTGTTCAAACTTGTATATGGTCATCCGATGATATTGAATATATATTGTATATTCCTCTTGAATTCTTTTTGGTTCTAATTTCAAATTTGTTTGAAATTGTACATTCATATGCATGTATGTAGTACCGTAGAATATGTGAAACTCCTTCAAAATTACAATAAAGCACAAAAGAAATAAAACAATACAAATTAAACAGAAAACAGGTTTAGGGGGGGCAGGTTTAGGGGGGCCTAAAACCCTAAACCTGCGGCGGCCTTTAGTCGCGGTTGGCCAGAAGAACCGCGACTAAAGGTCCTCCGCCCCGACGGTCGCCTGGCGCCCACGTGGACGGGCCTTTAGTCGCGGTTCTTAAGCAACCGCGACTAAAGGGGGGGCCTTTAGTCGCGCTTATTTGGTCGCGGTTGCGCAACCGCCAACCGCGACTAATGGCAGTTGCGAACCGCGACCAAAGGCGATTTTTCCACAAGTGGCGGAGACCATTTTTGAAGTTTGCTGGTCTCACGCCTAGTGCCAGGTTTGGTCTTGTAGCAGTGCTGAACAATCATCTCAATGTACGCAATAATCTTTGCACTTGTACGTTTTGGATCTTGGCTTCCTTGGTTGTTCCTAGCATCATCCCTTTCATCCCAAATGTGCCAACAACCAACAGCAAGTGTGGTGGCTTCCAATTCAGTTGTTCGAGAGAGGAAATCAAAAAGCCAATATTTTGGTGATGTGAACTCAGTACGAGCAAGCTGAATACTGAAGGTCTCTTTTACTACCCGCCATACTTGTTTTGCAAATTGACATTGGAGCATTGCATGCTCCACATCCTCATCTCTAGCACAGAAGACGCAAGCATCATTGGCAGGGACATGACGCCGAATTAACTGGACACCAGTCGGAAGGTAGTCGTGTGCAAATCTACAGAGATGAATTTTCATTTTCCCAGATGTGCTGATTTTCCAGATCATTTTCCACTCCTTCTCTCATTTGCAGCAGCCGAGGACATGCTTCCACCTCGCTTACCCATATTGTACGCTCACCAAATCGAGTAGATACCATTATTGGTATGTGGCCAGCGAACACAATCAGCTTATGCATGCATACTGATCTGTATTTGCATAATTAGATGCCCAGTCTCTTTATCAAAGAAAGCATAGACAGTTTCAGGAATCCACGTCGTAGACTGGTCATCGATCAAGCACTGAACCGTGGCTGCATCAGGAATGGGCTTGATAGTAGGGCGGGCGATCCGGAATCCAGTGATCAGATTTGATGTTAATTGATCGTCCATTTGCAATACCCCCACTGAACACCTTGCAGCAAAAGTTCACGACCATGTAAAATGCTCCTCTAGGTGTATGAGGCTGATCTTGGTTTTGGAGCGTGCCAAAAATCTGTATGGGAAAAGTACCTCCCTTTGAGCACCCTCGCACACAGTGATGTAGGCTCCGTTAGCAATCTTCATCCCTGACGCCCTAAGATGGTCTGATTAAACAAGTTAAGTTCACGGAAACCCATGCGGCCAAGGGGTTTAGGGGTGGAGAGCCAATCCCAAGATCGCCAATGCAACTTCTTCTTACTGTCCTCAACTCCCCACCATTGGTTAGAAATAGAGGCCCTCATCTTATCACAAGTTGAGATGGGAATCTGGAAGCAACTCATAACGTATGTAGGAATGGCTTGGATGAAGGCCTTCAAAAATATTTCTTTGCCTGCCCTAGACATAGGCCGATATGTTACTCCATTAATACGTTTCCACATCAAATCATAGAGGAAATTGAAGGTGGACGTTGGCGAACGCCCTACCGAGATGGGCATGCCCAAATAGAAATCATTAAGGACCTCGCCATGTACTTCTAGGCTACCCTTCAATCCATTCTTAACCAACTCGCTACAATGATTATCAAAGAAGACCGAGGATTTGTCCAGGTTGATCTTATGGCCAGACCCATCACATTATGTCTTCAGTGTATTTTTGAGGGCCTCAACACTCCTATTGTCACTCCGGGCAAAGAAAATGTTGTCTGTGCGACCCTGAGGTTGCGCGCATCCTAGCCACTAAACTAGGCATGTGCCAACAGCATGGCTAGGTGGTTGGCCCTCTAGCGAGGGCCAGTAGTACAAGCATGAGGATAACTTGTTCAGTGCAACGATGTCTTGGAGATATGCTCGGGGAAAAATAATAAAATTATTATTATTATATCTTTGTGTTTATGATAAATGTCTGTTTCTCGTGCTATAATTGTATTAACCGGAAACACTAATACATATGTGTTCAATCGATCTGGTGTTTTGCTACTGAAATTTTTGTGTGATCTGCTGTTCCATTGGAAATTAGACGGTTACAAATTACCGCTTCGTGGTTGGCGGCTACGTGCGCAAGTGTGTGGAGTTGCGAATATCTTTCAGGGTTGAGAGCTGTTGCATTGGCGATAGGAATTAATCGAGAGACTTCATCGGCGTCATACAAGTTATCTCCACCTCCTCATCGTGTTATCTCCGCTGTGTTCATCGTGTGTTCATCACCACCACCGTGCTTACTGAGAAGATCGGGCAACCCCTTATCACCTGGCCTGCAATATAAGGGACAGGAGAGGGTCTGCCAAGGGACACACAATCACCACAGCTATATTCACTGCATGTCTAGAGCTAGGTCATTAGAAATCTTAGACTCTCGACGAAATCTTAATCTTAGCCTTCGGCTACCCCATTGTAACCCGATAATTTTGATAATCAAGATCAGACAAGAAGGAAGTAAGTGTTTTACCTCATCGAGGGCCCCGAATCTGGGTAAATCTCTCTCCATGTCTGTTTGGTATCCGATGTCTCATGTCAGCATGCAGGATTCCGTCAACCCTAAGCCCCAAAAGGTGGGCATTGCCGAGGAGCACCCTCGTCAGCGGGCAAGAAGCATGGTGGGTGATGACTGATGACCCACAAGTATATGGGGTGTACCGTAGTACTTTCGATAAAAAAGAGTGTCGAGCCCAACGAGGAGCAGAAGGTGTTGACAAGCAGTTTCGATGAAGGATTCACTGTAAATGCTCACAAACAAGTATTCGGGGGGTTTTGATATAGCAGATAAATAAAATACAAGTAAGTAAAATGCGAGAGTAATAATTGCAGCGAGTGGCCCAATCCTTTTTAGCACAAAGGACAACCCGGTTTTGTTTACTTATGATGACCAAACGTTCTTGAGGACACACGGGAATTTAGTCTAGTGCTTTCGCTTCATATAGTTGATTAATCTTGATTGTTTTGATAAGTGTTGTGTGGGTGAACCTATGCTAATGCACCGCCCTTCCTAGGACTAATACATACTTGTGATTAAACCCCTTGCAAGCATCCGCAAATACAAGAAAGTAATTAAGATAAATCTAACCACAGCCTTAAACTCTGAGATCCTGCTGTCCCTCATGCATCGATATACCAACGGGGGTTCAGGTTGCTGTCACTCCGGCAACCCCACAATTAGCAAACAAATACAAGATGCATTCCCCTAGGCCCTCCTCGGCCTCTCCTTTTGGCTGGCTCCTTCTGGAGAAATAAGACCTTCGGTATATTTACCGTCAATTGTTGATCTTCGGAAATATTGTATCCTGACGGTGCTTTTTCCAGCAGAATCCTGACTCCGGTGAGTAATTCTCCAATAATCATGAAACATGCAAAATAGGTGAAATAACATAAGTATCATCTCTAAATATGAAATATATCAATGAATAACAGTAAATTATGATATAAAATAGTGATGCAAAATGGACGTATCAACTCCCCCCAAGCTTAGACCTCGCTTGTCCCCAAGCGAAACTGAACTCAGTAAACAAGACCACATGTTTATGGAGTGAAGAGTCGATAAATGAAATACGGACAAGAAGCATCACATTAATTCACACAAGACATTCTAGTGAATAACTTCCTCATATAACTTAACTTGAAACAAGTAGAGGGAAAATCACAAATAAAGGTGCATAGGAAATCATAATTGGTGATGGCAAACTTCGTTCTTAGTCAAAGAACAATTAATAGATTGTCCTTATCTTTCGAGTAGAGCCTTTATATTAGAGCTTATATGGCAGAACTTACGCGCTCAATCATGACAATCTCCTCATAATCATTGATAACCTTCAAAGTCATATTCATTCAGATAAAATTTGTACTAAACAAGGAAGAATAAAAGACATGATTAAATAGATCACAATATAAATGGTTGGATCGCAACAACTCAATTGCTTGCTTAAGATAGAGGGAAATAGGTTTACTGACTCAACATAAAGTAAAAGATAGGCCCTTCGCAGAGGGAAGCAGGGATTAAATCATGTGCTAGAGATTTTTAAGTTTTGAAATCATATAGAGGGCATAAAAGTATAGTTTTGAGAGGTGTTTGTTGTTGTCAACGAATGGTAGTGGGCACTCTAACCCCCTTGCCAATCAGACTTCCAAAGAGCGGCTCCCATGAAGGACGTTATCTCTACTAGCAAGGTAGATCATCCCTCTTCTCTTTTGTTTACACATGTACTTTAGTTTATTTAGGGATGACTCTCCTCCCAACCTTTGCTTTCACAAGCCATGGCTAACCGAATCCTCGGGTGCCTTCCAACATTTCACATACTATGGAGGAGTGTCTATTTGCGAAATTAAGTTGCTTACTGATGAATCAGGGAAAAACATGTGAAGAGAATTATTAATGAAAGTTAATTAATTGGGGCTGGGAACCCCGTTGCCAGCTCTTTTTGCAAAATTATTGGATAAGCGGATGTGCCACTAGTCCATTGATGAAAGTCTGTCAGGAGTAAAGGACAAGATTGAAAGATAAAACACCACATACTTCCTCATGAGCTATAAAACATTGACACAAATAAGGAGTAATAAAGTTTCGAATTGTTTAAAGGTAGCACATGAAGTATTTACTTGGAATGGCAGAGAAATACCACATAATAGGTAGTTATGGTGGACACACATGGCATAGGTTTGGTTTAAGGTTTTGGATGCACGAGAAGTATTCCCTCTCAGTACAGGTCTTTGGCTAGCAAGGTTGGTTAGCAAGCATAAGAGTTGAGGGAAACAAACAAATATACATGTGATAGAAGCAATCATGCATCTTCCTTGTAAGCACAAACAATTTTAACTTCAGAATACTAAACTCATTAGCCAACAAGAAAGAAAGATAATGAAATAATTAATATATCTACATGTATTTCCCTCTTTTCTACTTAAACCTCAAAGTACTGTTGTTGTTGACCAATGCTAAGTTTGCCAAAACCAAATAGATTTACTTGATGCTCCCAAATTGATACCAATACTAACAATAAGATCAATCATATAACAGAAACTGCAAACTAAAATAAGGTGTGCAAAATGTAAATGATAAAATTTCTCATTAATATTCCATAACGATAACTCACACCAAGGGATACATAGATAACCAACTAAAAGAGAGATACTTCCACACTGCAACCATCTTATATGATAACTTCCCTACTCATGATATGACACTACTTGACAGTAAAAAGGTAAAAGATAGTGATGATGTGATACCGCGGCACTCCCCCCAAGCTTGGAACAAACCAAGGGGGTGCCAATACCAATGATGAATTACTCCTTCGGTGGTGATGGTGAATTCTTGATAAGCTTTGTAACAAGCTCCTTTAGCTCATCAATCTCGTAAGTGAGGTTGCGGATCAGCTCCGAGTTGTGCTCGACGCGGTTAAGAAGTATATCAGACGGCGAGTCCCAACTCTTAGAGTTGTTTCCCCACTCTTCAGCTTCAGGTTTCATCCTTCCTGCAGTGTTAGAACGATCCATATCCCAACTGCTAGGCAATACTGCCTTGGGAATCCTTTCAATTTGTCTATTATGAATTAGAGTGTGGAAGGGGTTATCGATGCCTGGAGTAGATGTCCTCGGAGCTAGGAAGCGACGTGGGACTTTTCCTCCGGTGCTAATTCGTGCGCTTCTCTTGGGGTTGAAAGGATTTGACACAACCCCAATGCTTGCGACGGTGGCACACGGGTATACACGCGGGTCTTCCTCCACTTCTCCTTCATCTTCACTCTCGACTTCTTCTTTCAACTCGGGGTCTTGAATATCTTCCTCAAAAGGCCCCTTGCCCTTGTTGTTAGAGACCATGGTGCTTCTAGATCAAAAACAGATCCTGGCAGAAAACAGCTCGAAACAAAACACGACGAGAAAACGATATACGGACCTCGAGGGGTCCGGGGGATTATATAGCAAAAAAATTCACGACAGAAGGAAAGTACCAGGTCGAACCAGAGTGGGAGAGGGACTCCGAGGAGCCGTCCCCGTATGGCGGCGCGGCCAGGGTGGGGCCCCGCCGGCCTATGGGGACACGCCCTCGTGCGTCTCCTCCACTCCGATTCGATCTTGTAATTTTTCATATTTTCTAAAAATAGCAAAAACATTGTTCGGAAAGTTAAACGCGGACTTTTTATTACCAGAACTGTTACCTATTCGAAGTCGAACTCTGCAGAACTATCAATTTGATTTTTGATGAAAGCTTCCGGAGTCACCACTCGAATAACATCAACGTCTTCATTATAAGAATCTCCATAAATATAATGCTTGAGTCTTTGTCCATTCACCACTTGTGTGGCATCACCTTTCAGAGAACCAATTTTTATTGCCCCCGAACGATACACCTCCACAATGACATATGGTCCTTCCCATTTTGAGAGTAATTTCCCTGCAAAAAATTTGAGACGAGACCAATACAATAGGACTTTATCTCCAACATTAAATTCTCTTTTGATAATTCTTCTATCGTGCCATTTCTTAACTTTCTCCTTAAAAAGTTTAGCATTTTCATAAGCTTCACTTCTCCACTCATCTAAAGAACTCAATTGTAGCAACCTTTTCTTACCGGCAAGTTTAGGATCTTTATTAAGTTCTCTTACAGCCCAATAAGCTTTGTGCTCTAGTTCTAAAGGTAAATGACAAGCTTTTCCATAAACTATTTTATAAGGAGATATACCCATAGGATTTTTATAAGCAGTTCTATAAGCCCACAGTGCTTCCTTCAACTTACTAGCCCAATTTTTCCTAGATTTATTAACAGTCTTTTGCAAGATAGATTTAATTTCTCTATTTGATAATTCTACTTGTCCACTAGTTTGAGGATGATAAGCGGAAGCAACCCTATGATTAATACCATATTTAGCAAGAGTTTTTCTAAAACCACCATGAATAAAATGAGAACCTCCATCATTCATAAGATATCTAGGTACTCCAAATCTAGGAAAAATAATATCTAAAAGCATTCTTAAAGAGGTCTCACCATCAGCACTTTTTGTGGGTATGGCTTCCACCCATTTAGTAACATAATCAACAGCAACAAGTATATGAGTGTTACCTTCTGAAGAAGGGAAAGGACCCATGAAGTCAAATCCCCAACAATCGAATGGTTCAATAACAAGAGTATAATTCATAGGCATTTCATTGCGTCTGGAGATATTACCAACCCTTTGACATTCATCACAAGATAAAATAAACTTTCTTGCATCTTTAAAGAGAGTTGGCCAATAAAAACCTGACTGTAGAACCTTTTGCACGGTTCTATCTCCGGTGTGATGTCCTCCATAAACACTACCATGACAGTTACTCAATATCTCTTGTTGTTCATATTCGGGAACACATCTTCGCATAATACCATCCACTCCTTCTTTATATAAGTGTGGGTCATCCCAAAAATAATGCCTCAAGTTATAAAAGAATTTCCTCCTTTGCTGAGCTGAAAAGGTTGGAGGCAAGTACTTCGAAACAATAAAGTTAGCATAATCAGCATACCAAGGACTATCTCGCGAGCTCACCTTTATTACAGCCAATTGTTCATATGGAAAACTATCATTAACAGGAACAGGATCATAAGCAATATTTTCCAATCTAGACAAATTATCAGCAACAGGATTATCAGCACCTTTCCTATCTATAATATGTAAAACAAATTCTTGCAAAAGAAGCACCCATCTAATAAGCCTTGGCTTAGCATCTTTCTTTTCCATAAGGTACCTAATTGCAGCATGATCAGTATGAATTGTAACTTTTGAATCAACAATATAAGGTCTAAACTTGTCGCAAGCCAAAACCATAGCTAATAATTCTTTTTCAGTTGTAGCATAATTTCTTTGAGCAACATCAATAGTTTTACTAGCATAATGAATAACATTCAATTTTTCATCTACTTGTTGTCCAAGAACAGCACCTACAGCAAAATCACTAGCATCACACATAATTTCAAAAGGTAAATTCCAATCAGGAGGTTCAACTGCAGGAGCAGTTGTTAAGGCTTTCTTTAGAGTTTCAAAAGCTTCCTTACAATCATCATCAAAAACAAAAGGTACATCTTTTTGAAGAAGATTAGTAAGAGGCTTTGAAATTTTAGAGAAATCTTTAATAAATCTCCTATAAAAACCAGCATGACCAAGAACACTACGAATACCTTTAACATCCCTAGGATAGGGCATCTGCTCAATTGCTTCAACTTTAGCTCTATCAACTTCAATACCTCTCTCTTAAATTTTATGTCCCAATACAATCCCTTCATTAACCATAAAGTGGCATTTCTCCCAATTAAGAAAATGGTTAGTTTCTTCACATCTCTGCAAAACTTTATCAAGGTTTCGCAAGCAATTATCAAAAGAATTCCCATAGACAGAAAAATCATCCATGAATACCTCTACAATCTTTTCACAAAAGCCATGAAAAATAGCAGACATGCATCTTTGAAAAGTAGAAGGAGCATTACATAAACCAAAAGGCATACGCCTATAAGCATAAGTTCCATAGGGACAAGTGAAAGTGTTTTTCTCTTGATCTTTATTTTTAACAGCAATTTGTGAAAACCCAGAATAACCATCAAGAAAACATAAATGAGTATTTTTAGACAACCTTTCTAACATTTGATCAATAAAAGGTAAAGGGTAATGATCTTTCTTAGTAACTTTATTAACTTTTCGATAATCAATGCACATTCTATACCCTACAACTACTCTTTGAGGGATGAGCTCATCATTATCATTAGGTACAACAGTTATTCCTCCTTTCTTAGGAACACAATGCACGGGACTAACCCATCTACTATTAGCAATAGGATATATAATACCAGCTTCAAGAAGTTTTAATACCTCATTCCTTACCACATCCTTCATCTTAGGAATTAGACGACGCTGATGCTCAACAACAGGCTTTGCATCATCTTCCATGTTGATGGCATGTTGGCAAATAGAGGGAGAAATCCCCTTCAAGTCATCAAGAGTGTAGCCAATAGCTCCTCGGTGTTTCTTCAATATTTCCAATAACCTTTCTTCCTCAAAGTCTGAAAGCTTAGCACTAATAATAACAGGATATGTTTTCTTATCATCAATATAAGCATACTTAAGATTATCAGGCAACGGTTTCAAATCAAAAACAGGATCTTCCTTTGGTGGTGGTGTTGTGCCTAGATCTTCAACCGGTAAGTCATGTTTAAGAATAGGTTGACGAAGGAAAATTTCATCAAGCTCATTCCTTTCTTCCCTAAAGACTTCACTCTCATTATCCTCCAAATATTGCTGCAAAGGGTTATTAGGAGCAAGAGCAATAGATGCACACTGTTCAACTCTAAAATCATCATTAGGCAATTCAGCTTTATAAGGAACTTTGGAAAATTTAGAGAAATTAAACTCATAAGATTCACCAGCAAATTTAATCATAATTTTCTCCTTCTTGCAATCTATAATAGCTCCACAAGTATTTAGAAAAGGTCTACCAAAAATGATAGGACAAGTCTTACTAGCAGCAGAACCAAGTACCAAAAAGTCAGCAGGATATTTAATCTTACCACATAGAACTTCCACATCTCGAACAATACCAATAGGAGAGATAGTTTCTCTATTAGCGAGCCGAATAACCACATCAATATCTTCAAGTTCACAAGAACCAATTTCATGCATGATTTCCTCGTAAAGCTCATAAGGAATGGCACTAATACTTGCACAAATATCGCATAAACCATAATAACAATGATCACCAATTCTAACAGAGAGCATAGGAACACTGGCTTTCCTAGACTTACTAGGATGTGAAACAATATTAGAAGCATCTTCACAGAAAATGATGTGACCATCTTCTACATTTTCAGTCACAAGATCTTTAACTATTGCAATAGCAGGTTCAATATTTATTTGCTCCTCAGGTTCTATAGGTTTCTTTGCACTTTTATTAACCACACTAGTTATAACAGAATACTCCTTCATTTTAGCAGGAAAAGGAGTTTTTTCAATATAAGCTTCAGGAAGAATATGATCAACAGTTTTAATTTCAACATATTTACCTATTGGTGAATCAGTTTTATCTTTGTAAGGTTCATGATACTTATTAAAATTCTTCCTAGGCAATTCAAAATGAGAGGCAAAATCTTTATAAAAATTTGCAACAACTTGAGAGTCAAGACCATAAGTAGCACTCATATTATGAAATTTATCAGTATCCATAAAAGTTTCAATGCATTCATAATCATAATTTATACCTGACACTCTACCTTTGTCGTTCTCCCATCCTTCAGTATTCTCCTGAATCCGATCAAGAAGGTCCCATTTAAACTCTTCTTTGTTGCGTGTGAATGATCCAGAACAAGTAGTATCTAGCAAGGTTTTATCTTGAAAAGAAAGTCCTGCATAGAAATTATCAATGATGATATTACCAGGAAGCTCATGAATGGGGCATTTGAGCATTAAAGACTTCAATCTCCCCCATGCTTGGGTAATACTCTCTCCATCATGAGGCCAGAAATTATATATGCGGTTTCGGTCTTTGTGAATTTCACTTGGAGGATAGAATTTATAATAAAATAGAGGCACAATATCCTTCCAATCAAGAGAATGCCCATTCTTCAGCAGTTTATACCAATGCGCCGCTTTACCAGACAGCGATATAGAGAATAGTTTCTTCCTAACTTCATCCATAGAAATACATGCACACTTGAATAACCTGCATAATTCATGTAAAAACAGTAAATGATCTCCAGGATGGACAGTTCCATCCCCTTCATAGCGGTTATCCACAACACGTTCAATAATTTTCATAGGTATTTTATATGGAACCTCTTTCTCACCTGGCGCCTCATCCACTACCTTTGCAGTAGTAGTAGATTTTCCAAATAGGAATTCAAGAGAAGATCTCTCCATAATGAATTATAGCAGCAGGCAGAAATAAAAACAGCACGTACAGTAAAAGTTTTCCTTACCAATTCCACTTACCAATAGCGCTTCACTCCACGGCAACGGCGCCAGAAAATAGTCTTGATGACCCACAAGTATAGGGGGTGTATCGTAGTACTTTCGATAAATAAGAGTGTCGAACCCAACGAGGAGCAGAAGGTGTTGACAAGCAGTTTCGATGAAGGATTCACTGTAAATGCTCACAGACAAGTATTCGGGGGGTTTTGATATAGCAGATAAATAAAATACAAGTAAGTAAAATGCGAGAGTAATAATTGCAGCGAGTGGCCCAATCCTTTTTAGCACAAAGGACAGGCCGGTTTGTTTACTTATGATGACCAAACGTTCTTGAGGACACACGGGAATTTAGTCTAGTGCTTTCGCTTCATATAGTTGATTAATCTTCATTGTTTTGATAAGTGTTGTGTGGGTGAACCTATGCTAATGCACCGCCCTTCCTAGGACTAATACATACTTGTGATTAAACCCCTTGCAAGCATCCGCAAATACAAGAAAGTAATTAAGATAAATCTAACCACAGCCTTAAACTCTGAGATCGTGCTATCCCTCATGCATCGATATACCAATGGGGGTTCAGGTTGCTGTCACTCCGGCAACCCCACAATTAGCAAACGAATACAAGATGCATTCCCCTAGGCCCATAAAGGTGAAGTATCATGCAGTCGACGTTCACATGACACCACTAGAAGAATAACACCACAACTTAAATATCAAACCATTACATATTACTCAACATAGTTCACTACTAACATTTAGACTTCACCCATGTCCTCAAGAACTAAACGAACTACTCACAAGACATCATATGGAACATGATCAGAGGTGATATGATGATGGATAACAATCTGAACATAAACCTTAATTCAACGGTTTCACTCAATAGCATCAATAACAAAGAGTAATCAACACAGGGAGAGTTTCCCCTATGAAATAATCAAGATTCAACCCTAGATGTTACAGCGGAGACGAGGTGCAGCGGTGGAGATGACGGTGTCGGTGGTGGAGATGATCATGATGATGATCCCAATGAAGTCTAGCTCGATGACGGTGACGATGGCGATGATTCCCCCCTCCGGGAGGGAATTTCCCCGGCGGATTTTAGCCTGCCGGAGAGCTCTTTTCTCTCTGGTGTTTTCCGCCCCGCAGAGGCGGCTGTGTCTATTCTCGATGGTCCCCCGCACCTTAGGGTTTCGGGTAGATGAAGTACGCGAAAGGGAGATGGCCGAGAAGGGTCGTGGGCCCCTCCCCACGTGGCGGCGCGCCTGGCCTGGTGGCCGCGTCGGCCTATGGGGAGGGCCCACGGCGGCCCTCCTCGGCCTCTCCTTTTGGCTGGCTCCTTCTTCTGGAGAAATAAGACCTTCGGTATATTTACCGTCAATTGTTGATCTTCAGAAATAATGTATCATGACGGTGCTTTTTCCAGCAGAATCCTGACTCCGGTGAGTAATTCTCCAATAATCACGAAACATGCAAAATAGGTGAAATAACATAAGTATCATCTCTAAATATGAAATATATCAATGAATAACAGTAAATTATGATATAAAATAGTGATGCAAAATGGACGTATCAGTGGGGAGGAGCACTGCCATGCTGAGCCATAGTTGTACGACCCTGAGGTTGCGCGCATCCTAGCCACTAAACTAGGCATGTGCCAACAACATGGCTAGGAGGTTGGCCCTCCAGCGAGGGCCAGTAGTACAAGCATGAGGATAACTTGTTCGGTGACAACGATGTCTTTGGAGATATGCTCGAGAGAAAATAATAAAATTATTATTATATCTTTGTGTTTATGATAAATGTTTATTTCTCATGCTATAATTGTATTAACCAGAAACACTAATACATATGTGTTTTATAAATAAACTAGAGTCCCTAGTATGCCTCTCGTTTAACTAGTTCATCGATTTAAGTCGGTGAAGAGCATGGATCCCTCCTGGCCAGCGGGGCACCTTGCCTCCTGGTGGCCGACCGCCAATGTTGCAGACGCAAGGCGGGAATGACACAGGGAAAGAAGTCTCGTTGGGGATTGATACGTCTCCAACGTATCTATAATTTCTGATGTTTCATGCTAGTTTTATGACAATACCTACATGTTTTGCTCACACTTTATAATGATTTTATGCATTTTCTGGAACTAACCTATTAACAAGATGCCACAGTGCCAGTTCCTGTTTTCTGTTGTTTTTGGTTCCAGAAAGGCTGTTCGGGCAATATTCTCGGAATTCGACGAAACAAAGACCAAACACCTTATTTTCCCTGGAATGTTCCAGAACACCGAAGGAGAGCCGGAGGGGGGCCAAGGGGGACCCACACCATAGGGGGGTGCGGGTCCCACCCTGGCCGCGCCGCCATGTGGTGAGGGAACCCTAGCGCCCTTCTGACTCCGCCTCTTCGCCTATATAAGCCCTCGTGACCTAAAAACTTGACACCAATTGAAGAAACTCCAGAAAGACTCCAGGGGCGCCGCCGCCATCGCGAAACTCCATTTCGGGGGACAGAAGTCTCTGTTTCGGCACGCTGCCGGGATGGGGAATTGCCCCCGGAGTCATCTCCATCGACATCACCGCCATCTTCATCGCCGTTGATGTCTCCTATGATGAGGAGGGAGTAGTTCTCCCCCGAGGCTAAGGGATCTACCGGTAGCTATGTGGTTCATCTCTCTCTCCCATGTACTTCAATACAATGATCTCATGAGCTGCCTTACATGATTGAGATCCATATGATGAGCTTTGTAATCTAGATGTCATATGCTATTCAAGTGCTTAATTATGTGAACTTTGGGGTTACTGTGACCTCGGTGTAATGGTAACAGTGTGTGCGCCGTGTGTAACTCCCTTATGAATTGTGGTGTGTTAGTACCTCCTATGAATGCTCACGGTGACGGTGTGGGGTGTTTATTAGTACTTGGGAATACGCCTTTGAGGTGTGCTTTTGCACAGTTGCCCAATGACTTTGAGTTCTCTATCCAATAAGAGAGTAGTATGATGAAGTGCTTATATTTATATTCAATTATGATTGCAATGTTGAGAGTGTCCACTAGTGAAAGTATGATCCCTAGGCCTTATTTCCAAATATCGAATCACCGTTTATTTACTGTTCTACTGCATGTTTACTTGCTGCCATATTTATTTCAGATTGTTATTACCACTCATATCCATCCATATCACTTGTATTTCACTATCTCTTCGCCGAACTAGTGCACCTATACATCTGACAAGTGTATTAGGTGTGTTGGGGACACAAGAGACTTCTTGTATCGTAATTGCAGGGTTGCTTGAGAGGGATATCTTTGACCTCTACCTCCCTGAGTTCGATAAACCTTGGGCGATTCACTTAAGGGAAACTTGCTACTGTTCTACAAACCTCTGCTCTTGGAGGCCCAACACTGTCTACAGGAATAGAAGCGTGCGTAGACATCAAGCTATTTTCTGGCGCCGTTGCCGGGGAGGTAAGGTAAAAGGTATTCACATCCTCCGACTACTAAGCTATTTCCTAGCACTGTTGCCGGTGTGTGAGTGCTCGAAGCTATTTCCTTTAGATCCTGCAATTGCATCTTTTTGTTTCTTGTTTTTATTTTTGACTAGTTAGGCATAATGGAAAACAACAGTGAGCTTTTTAATCTATTTCCTGAGTTAAGACATGAATTGTTTGATGCGAAAATTAAAAAACCTATGGAACCTTATTTGCATGCTAGTAGCAATGTTATTAGTATGAACGCAATCACTGCTAATGTTATGGAAAAGTCTAAGCTTGGGGAAGCTAGTTTTTATGATCTTTTTAGCTTCCCATCTTTAGGGGAGAAAATTTCCTCTGATAATACTTTATCTCCCATATGCGATAACTCTAATGATGCTTGTGATATTTTAAATCCACCTACTGAAAGTATTCCTTTCAAGATACCCATGAAAATTATTGAACGTGTTATGGATAACCGCTATGAAGGGGATGGAACTGTCCATCCTGGAGATCATTTACTGTTTTTGCATGAATTATGCGGGTTATTCAAGTGTGCAGGTATCTATATGGATGAAGTGAGGAAGAAACTATTCTCTATGTCATTGTCTGGTAAAGCGGCGGATTGGTATAAACTGGTGAAGAATAGGCATTCTCTCGATTGGGAGGATATTATGCCTCTATTTTATTCTAAATTTTATCCTCCTCATGAAGTGCATATTGATAGGAATTACATTTATAACTTTTATCCTCGAGATGGAGAGAGTATTTCCCAAGCATGGGGGAGATTGAAGTCACTAATGCTCAAATGTCCCATTCATGAGCTTCCCCGTAATGTTATTATTAATAATTTTTATGCAAGGCTTTCAGGACACCACAAGGACTATCTAGATGTCTGTTTGGAGGGATCTTTCACAAGCAAGGAGGTTGAAGCTAGATGGGATCTTCTTGAAAGAATTCAGGAGAATACCGAAGATTGGGAGAACGACAAAGGTAAAGAATCAGGTATAAATTATGATTATGAATGCATTGAAACTTTTATGGATACTGATAAATTTCGAAATATGAGTGCTACTTATGGTCTTGACTCTCAAGTTGTTGCAAATCTTTATAAAGCTTTTGCCTATCATTTTGAATTGCCTAGGAAGAATTTTGATAAGTATCATGAACCTTTTAAAGATGCTTGCATGAAGGATGAAACTGTTATTAATGATTGCAATAAACATGCCCAAACTTCTGAAAATTCTATTTCTTATAAGCATGTTAATTTTCGTGGAATGCATAGACCTTGTGGAATTAATCAAATCGAAGATGAATATTGTATCCATCATAGGAATGAAAAAAATAGAAAGTGGTCTAGGGCTCTAAATGATCTTGCTAAAAAAGTTTGTGCCCTCTATCCTTTTATTTGTGAACTTTGCCATAGAGTGGGTCATTTTAATTTTCAATGCTCCTCCAATGATAATTCGAACCCCATGAGTGCTGCAAATTTGTATTGTGATGATGAAATCCTTCCTAATCAGCATGATGAACTTACTTTATTTTTGGGGTGTGAAGAGTTATCAAGAAAAATCTCTTTGTTACATATGAGTGATCTTGATATTGATGATGTCCTGCATGGGTGTCTTTCTTATTGCATTAATAATTGCCATACAAATACTTACATACAAAATATTTTAGAAGATGACACTTTGCCAAAATATGATAGGACTGCTGTGTGTTTTAAACTTATTAATGAAAAGGAGGGATCCTCCCAAGTTTCTTCTATTGTTTCTAGAAATAAATCAGGTTCTGTGGAGAAGCCTCCCTTCAAGCCTCTTCCTCCTAAAGAAGGGAACGAGGAGAAGGAAAAGAACAAGAAGAAGAGGGGAAATAAAAAGAAAGAGGGAACGGCATATCCCCGCATGTATGAGATAACGATAGGAAACCGTAAGTATGTTGCTCCTAATGATTATTATGATAATGAATCTGAGTACAATGATCTTTCTATGCCCTTTACCTACATTAGTGATCATGATTTAGAAGAGCACACTACTTTTGATATTGAAAATCTCTGGGAAACTAATTCTGAAAATGATGATGTTAATAATTTCCATAGTATTAGTATTATCTATGCTTCTTCCCATAATGATATAGAAAGCTTTAAGCTTGGGGATGAGGTGTTTGAAAATCCTTTTGCTACTGATAATTATATGCTTGATACATCTCCTTCTAGTAACAATAATGGTAAGGTTACAGATGGACATACTGTGGAAGATAACTATTCTATTTCTTATGATGACACTATGCCTCCAATCTTTGACAATTATTATAAAGAATGCTATGACAAAGGTTATAATTATCCTTATGAAACTTGTAATAGTTATGATGGGATTGCCAAAAACCATTCCCTTAGTATGCAACTTGTTTATCATGTTCAAATTCTTGATAATGATCCTGCTCCAATTACTATTAATGAGAAGAATTCTTCTTATGCCAAAATTAATGATACTTTTATGCATGTAGCTCATGATAAGAATGTTTCATGTGATAGTTATATTTTTTAGTTTGTTCATGATACCACTGAAAGTTATTATGAGAGAGGGAAACATGGTAATATGCATCTTAATAATATTAAGTTTCCCCTCTTTATGTTGAGAATCTTGAAGTTACTCGCACTACAAGAAAAGTTGCCATGGCCGACGAAGTTGAAGTCGCGCTGTGGTTGCTGGTGTACCATGGCCGACGATTTTGGGTCTGTCCGTTGTGCATGTCAAAATGTTTTTTTTCTCGTTTTTGAGGCCACCTAGCCCGACGAAACCGGCCAAAACGTTGCGTATGGTGGCCCGGGACGTGGTGCATCTCGAATTCTCGGGTTCGCCGACCGAGTCAACGCAAATCCGCACCGCCGAGGGATGTAGGGCCCAGATGGCAGCCTCTCTGGCATTGTTTTTTTCTCGATCGCGCCATCTCGTTCAACGCTCTCCGATCGAGCCGTTTACGATGCAGGATCATGGGTCCCGCATGTCATCCTCTATGAACCTAAATTCTTTCTATTCTTGGATTTTTTTTGACCCCCTGATTTCTGGCTACTTCCTTTTTCTTTTGATCCCTTGCCGCCTTGGAGACGTTGAGACCGCTGCTGCTAAATGGGACCCGTATGTCATCCTCTATGTACTATAAAACTTTCTTTTCTTGGAGTTTTTTTGGCACCTCAAATTTGGTCACTTGCCTTTTTCTTTCGATCCCTTGCCGCCTCTCAAACGGTGATACCGCTGCTGCTAAATGGGACCCGCATGTCATCCTCTATGTACTATAAAACTTTCTTTTCTTGGATTTTTTGGCACCTCATATTTGGTCACTTACATTTTTCTTTCGATCCCCTGCCGCCTCTCAAACGGTGATACCGCTGCTGCTAAATGGGACCCGCATGTCATCCTCTATGTACTATAAAACTTTCTTTTCTTGGATTTTTTTGGCACCTCATATTTGGTCACTTACCTTTTTCTTTCGATCTCATGCCACGTTTGAAACGTTGAGGAACGCTGCTGCTAAATGGGACCCGCATGTCATCCTCTATGTACTATAAAACTTTCTTTTCTTGAATTATTTTTGGCTCCTGATATTTGGTTACTTGCCTTTTTCTTTCGATCTCATGCCACGTTTGAAACGTTGAGGAACCTGCTGGCTCATGGGACCCGCATGTCATCCTCTATGTACTATAAAAGTTCATTTTCTTGGTTTTTTTTCACCCTCTGATTTTTGGCTATTTCCTTTTTCTTTTGATCCCCTGCCGCCTTTGAAACATTGAGGACTCTACTGGCTCATAGGTCCCACATGTCAGCCTCTATGTACAATCAAGTTTCTTTTCTTGAATTATTTTTGGATCCTGATATTTGGTCACTTGCCTTTTTCTTTCGATCTCATGCCACGTTTGAAACATTGAGGAACCTGCAGGCTCATGGGACCCGCATGTCATCCTCTATGTACTATAAAAGTTCATTTTCTTGGTTTTTTTTCACCCTCTGATTTTTGGCTATTTCCTTTTTCTTTTGATCCCCAGCCGCCTTTGAAACGTTGAGGACTCTGCTGGCTCATAGGTCCCACATGTCAGCCTGTATGAACGATAAAACTTTCCTTTCTTGGAGTTTTTTTACCCCCTAATTTCTGGCTACTTTCTTTTTTCTTTTGATCTCAAGCCGCATTTGAAACGTTGGGACCGCTGCTGCAAACTGGGACCCGCATGTCATTCTCTATGTACAATAAAGTTTTTTTCTTGGATTATCTTTGGCTCCTGATATTTTGTCACGTGCCTTTTTCTTTCGATCTCATGCCGCCTTTGAAACGTTGAGTAAGCTGATGGCTCATGGGTCCCGCATGTCATCCTCTACGAACAATAAAAGTTTCCTTTCTTGGAGTTATTTTTGACCCCTAATTTCTGGCTATTTGCCTTTTTCTTTTGATCTCCTGCCCCCTTTGAAACGATGAGGACGCTGTTGGCAGGCCGGTCCCACATGTCATCCTCTGTGAACAATAAAAGTTTCCTTTGATGGATTTACTTTGAACCCCTAATTAATTTCGGGATATTTCCTTTTTTTTCTTTGATCCCCTGCCGCCTTGGAATCGTTGAGGATGCTGCTGCCTCATGGGTCCCGCATGTCATCCTCTCAGAACGGTAAATATTTCTTTTCTTGGATTTTGTTTACCAAATGATTTTTGGCTAATTTTTCTTTCGATCTCCTGCCGCCTTTAAAACGTTGAGGACGATGCTGGCTCACGGGACCAACATGTCAGCCTCTATGAACAATAAATGCTGAGGATGCTACTGCCTCATGGGTCCCGCATGTCATCCTCTTAGAACGAAAATGTTTCTTTTCTTGGATTGTTTACCAACATATTTTTGGTTTATTTTTTCTTTCCATCCCCTGCCGTCTTTAAAACGTTGACGACGCTGCTGGCTCATGGGTCCCCGATGTCAGCCTCCCCGTACAAGAAACATGTGATATCTTGATTATTTTGCACACAATAAACAGTGTATTGCGCTCTGAGCTATTTCAAACGGATAAATTAAATCTTTATTTTTACATAAACAAACTTATATGTTGAATCTCCTTGTTTTTATGTTTTCGTGAAGCATAGGACTTTCCTGTTTTTTTTTTGAAAATTCTGAACTTTCCTGTTTTGGAGTGGGCTGAAATTGTACGAGTCAAAAGGCCAAACAGGATAGTTCGAAGGCCCAAATGTCCAGATGTAGCCCAATTGAAATCTTTCTTCTTGGATTTTTTTCACCCCCTAATTTCTGGCTACTTCATTTTTCTTTTGGTTCTGTGCCGCCTTGGAAACGTTGAGACCGCTGCTCCAAATGGGACCCGCATGTCATCCTCTATGTACTATAAAACATTCTTTTCTTGGATTTTTTTGGCACCTCATATTTGGTCACTTGCCTTTTTCTTTCGATCTCATGCCACGTTTGAAATGTTGAGGAACCTACAGGATCATGGGACCCGCATGTCATCCTCTATGTACTATAAAACTTTCTTTTCTTGAATTATTTTTGGCTCCTCATATTTGGTCACTTGCCTTTTTCTTTCGATCTCATGCCACGTTTGAAACATTGAGGAACCTGCAGGATCATGGGACCCGCATGTCATCCTCTATGTACTATAAAATTTTCTTTTCTAGGATTTTTTTTGGAACCTCATATTTGGTCACTTGCCTTTTTCTTTCGATCCCCTGTCGCTTCTCAAACGGTGATACCGCTGCTGCTAATTGGGACCCGCATGTCATCCTCTATGTACAATCAAGTTTCTTTTCTTGAATTATTTTTGGCTCCTGATATTTGGTCACTTGCCTTTTTCTTTCGATCTCATGCCACGTTTGAAACGTTGAGGACCCTGCTGGCTCATGGGACCCGCATGTCATCCTCTATGTGCTATAAAAGTTTATTTTCTTGGTTTTTTTTCACCCTCTGATTTTTGGCTATTTCCTTTTTCTTTTGATCCCCTGGCGCCTTGGAAACGTTGAGTAAGCTGCTGACTCATGGGAACCGCATGTCATCCTCTATGTACAATCAACTTTCTTTTTTCTTTTGATCTCAAGCTACATTTGAAACGTTGAGACCGCTGCTGCTAATTGGGACCCGCATGTCATCCTCTACGTACAATAAAGTTTTTTTCTTGGATTATCTTTGGCTCCTGATATTTTGTCACTTGCCTTTTTCTTTCGATCTCATGCCGCCTTTGAAACGTTGAGTAAGCTGTTGGCTCATGGGTCCCGCATGTCATCCTCTACGAACAATAAAATTTCCTTTCTTGGAGTTATTTTTTACCCCTAATTTCTGGCTATTTGCCTTTTTCTTTTGATCTCCTGCCCCCTTTGAAATGATGAGGACGCTGTTGGCAGGTCGGTCCCACATGTCATCCTCTGTGAACAATAAAAGTTTCCTTTGATGGATTTATTTTGAACTCCTAATTAATTTCTAGATATTTCCGTATTTTTCCTTTGATCCCCTGCCGCCTTGGAATCGTTGAGGATGCTGCTGCCTCATGGGTCCCGCATGTCATCCTCTCAGAACGGTAAATGTTTCTTTTCTTGGATTTTGTTTACCAAATGATTTTTGCCTTATTTTTTCTTTCGATCTCCTGCCACCTTTAAAACGTTGAGGACGCTGCTGGCTCACGGGTCCCACATGTCAGCCTCTATGAACAATAAACGCTGAGGCTGCTGCTGCATCATGGGTCCCGCATGTCATCCTCTTAGAACGAAAATGTTTCTTTTCTTGGATTTTCTACCAACATATTTTTGGTTTATTTTTTCTTTCCATCCCCTGCCGCCTTTAAAACGTTGACGACGATGCTGGCTCATGGGTCCCCGATGTCAGCCTCCCCGTACAAGAAACATGTGATATCTTGATTATTTTGCAGACAATAAACAGTGTATTGCACTCTGAGCTATTGCAAACGGATAAATTAAATATTTATTTTTACATAAACAAACTTATATGTTGAATCTCCTTTTTTTATTTTTGCGAAGCATAGGACTTTCCTGTTTTTTTTAGAAAATTCCGAACTTTCCTGTTTTGGAGTGGGCTGAAATTGTACGAGTCAAAAGGCCAAGCAGGATAGTTCGAAGGCCCAGATGTCCAGATGCAGCCCAATTGAAATCTTTCTTCTTGGATTTTTTCACCCCCTGATTTCTGGCTACTTCATTTTTCTTTTGGTCCTGTGCCGCCTTGGAAACGTTGAGACCGCTGCTGCAAAATGGGACCCGCATGTCATCCTCTATGTACAATAAAGATTTTTTCTTGGATTATCTTTGGCTCCTGATATTTTTACTTGCCTTTTTATTTCGATCTCATGCCGCCATTGAAACGTTGAGTAAGCTGCTGGCTCATGGGTCCCGCATGTCATCCTCTACAAACAATAAAAGTTTCCTTTCTTGGAGTTATTTTTGACCCCCAATTTTTGGCTACTTCCTTTTTCTTTTGATCCCCTGCCACCTTTGAAACGTTGAGGATTCTGCTGGCTCATGGGTCCAACATGTCAGCCTCTATGAACAATAAACCTTTCCTTTCTTGGAGTTATTTTGAAACGTTGACACCGCTGCTGCAAAATTGGACCCGCATGTCATCTTTTATGTACAATAAAGTTTCTTTTCTTGGATTATTTTTGGCTCCTGATATTTAGTCTCTTGTCTTTTTCTTTCGATCTCATGCCGCCTTTGAAACGTTGAGGAAGCTGCTAGCGCATGTGTCCCGCATGTCATCCTCTATGAACAATAAAAGTTTCCTTTCTTGGAGTTATTTTTGGCCGCTAATTTCTGGCTACTTCCTTTTTCTTTTGATCCCCTGCCGCCTTGGAAACGTTGAGTAAGCTGCTGACACAAGGGGCCCGCATGTCATCCTCTATGTAAAATCAACTTGCAAGATCTTGGAGCGAAAGAGCTTGTATAAGTGGGACCCATATGTCATCCTCTATGCACAATAAAAGTTTCTTTTCTTGGATTATTTTTTGCTCCTGATATTTGGTCACTTTCCTTTTTCTTTCGATCTCATGCCGCCTCTGAAACATTGAGTAAGGTGCTGGCTCATGGGACCCGCATGTCATCCTCTATGTACAATAAAGTTTCTTTTCTTAGATTTTTTTAACCCCCTGATTTTTGGTCACTTGCCTTTTTCTTTCGATCATATGCCGCCTTTGAAATTGAGGTCGCTGGTGGCTCATGGGTCCCACATGTCAGCATCTATGAACAATAAACCATTCCTTTGTTGGATTTATTTTTTTACCCCTAATTTCTAGCTATTTGCTTTTTCTTTTGATCCCCTGCCCCCTTTGAAACGCTGCTGGCAGGTCGGTCCCACATGTCATCCTCTATGAAGAATAAAAGTTTCCTTTTTTGGATTTATTTTTGACCCCTACTTTCTGGCTATTTGCCTTTTTCTTCTGACCCTACCGACTTCGAAATGATGAGGATGCTACTGGCAGATCGGTCCCACATGTCAGCCTCTATGAACTATAAATGTTTCCTTTCTAGGATTTATTTTTTACCCCTATTTTCGGGCTACTTGCCTTTTTCTTTGAAACGTTGAGGACGCTACTGTCTCATGGGTCCCACATGGCATCCTCTCTGAACGATAAACCTTCATTTCTTGTTAACGACAGGTTTATCAGTATTATTTTTGTAGACTAATACAAGCTCTTTCGCTCCAAGATCTTGCAAGTTGATAGATTAAATCATGGAATTATCAGGATATGTTTTAAATTTCAAATCCACTTTATGAATTTTTAAAAATACCGTTATCCATATGGGTATGGAGCGATTAAGGATTTTCATATTGGGCATGAGCAGTTTCAAAAATTGGAACCCAATAATTCAAAATAAATAAAAACAACTCTTATGTAGAATCTCCGTTTTTTTTGCCAATCATAGGATCTGTGTTTCATTAGAAAAGGGCCAAAATTGCATGAGCAGAAAGGCCCATTTGTAGTTATTGGGCTTCGACAGCCGGAGCAAGTAGACCGATAACAATTACCATGTAGATGTTCGTTGGCAACCCAAAAGTGAAATATTGGGCCCAACAGGGGAAGGTTGAACAGTACTTTTTCTATTGGGAAGGTGGTACATGGGGTTATCCTGACAAAAAAATGGAACATGGGTTACTGAAGGTTGCCCATTTGTGCCTAATATGTTTGTCAGCAGGAGCTTTACCTTCCGCCGCCGCCGCTCCGCTTCCGCCTCCGCCGCCATGGTCGAGCTAGCGGTACGGCGGTGTCTCGAGCTCGGGGTAGCGCAGCGTCCGCGCGCGCTCCAAATTAAGGTACCTGTTAAGTGGAGATACGTACCGGCGACGAGCACATCGGCCTCGCGACGGCACCTACGATAGGCTCGGCTGGCCTTGGGGCATTTACCCCTAGCCTCTAACATGCTCAAGTTTTAGAAATGTTTCTGGCTCTGTTCAACACTGGATCAAATTTGTCAACATGACCATTTTTATGTAGTAGCAACGAGTTTTTTTTCTGTCAAAACTTTTTCAGTTCTGCAATATAACGACTAATTGGTACTACCTTATACAAAATGATTACATATCCTTATTTTGGAAGCAAGCAATCACACACTTATAGTTTGCTAGTCAGCTGCATGTAACGTTAAAAATCGGCAATTATAATGAATAAACCTGTAATTTTCACTTGAAATGCATTAAGGAGCATCAAATTTGACAAATCAAACCATGTCTTACTAAAAATTGACATGTCTTTCTCATGCATAAATGTAAAATTATCCATGCATGTGCGTTTATACAGGTTAAGTTTTGCACGTATTATTTTTTGTAACTTTTCTGACTACCTTCAAAGCTCAAATCCTTCTTCATCATCTTTGTTGTATGATGACCCACAAGTATAGGGGGTGTATCGTAGTATTTTCGATAAGTAAGAATGTCGATCCCAACGAGGAGCAGAAGGTGTTGACAAGCAGTTTCGATGAAGGATTCCCTGTAAATGCTCACAGACAAGTATTCAGGGGGTTTTGATGTAACAGTTGAATAAAGTACGAGTAAGTAAAGTGCGAGAGTAACAATTGCAGCGAGTGGCCCAATCCTTTTTAGCACAAAGGACAAGCCGGGTTGTTTACTTATAATTACCAAACGTTCTCGAGGACACACGGGATTTTAGTCTAGTGCTTTCGCTACATACGGCTAAATAATCTTCATTGTTATGATAAGTGTTGTGTGGGTGAACCTATGCTAATGTACCGCCCTTCCTAGGACTAATACATACTTGTGATTATACCCCTTGCAAGCATCCGCAACTACAAGAAAGTAATTAAGAATAAATCTAACCACAGCCTTAAACTCTGAGATCCTGCTATCCCTCCTGCATCGATATACCAACGGGGGTTTAGGTTTCTGTCACTCCGGCAACCCCGCAATCGGCAAACGAGTACAAGATGCATTCCCCTAGGCCCATAAAGGTGAAGTGTCATGTAGTCGACGTTCACATGACACCACTAGAAGAATAACACCACAACTTAAATATCATAGCATTGAATATTTCTCAACCATAGTTCACTACTAACAGTTAGACTTCACCCATGTCCTCAAGAACTAAACGAACTACTCACGAGACATCATATGGAACATGATCAGAGGTGATATGATGATGAATAACAATCTGAACATAAACCTTGGTTCAATGGTTTCACTCAATAGCATCAACAACAAGTAGAAATCGATACCGGGAGAGTTTCCCCTATCAAACAATTAAGATCAAACCCAAATTGCTACGGCGGTGACGGTATCCAGCGGTGGAGACGGCGGTGATGATGGTGGAGATGATGATGATGGTGATGGAGATGATGTCCAGCTCAATGACGGTGACGATGGCGTCGATTTCCCCCTCCGGGAGGGAATTTCCCCGGTGGATTCCTGCCCGCCGGAGAGCTCTTTTCTCTCTGGTGTTCTCCGCCCCGCAGAGGCGGCTGTGGCTCTTCGCGAGGTACCCTCTGTGGCTTAGGTCTTCGGGACGAAGGGTTTCGCGAAGAAAAGGAGGCGAAAGGGGCTGTGGGGCCCCCACACCACAAGGTGGCGCGGCCAGGCCATGGGCCGCGCCGGCCTGTGGTCTGGCCCCACCTTGGGCCTTCTCAGCTCCTCCTTCTGGCTTCCTTCGTCATCTTGAAAAATAGGATTTTTGGTATAATTTCCTTCCACAGTTGATCTTCCGAAATATTGCGTTCTGACGGTGCTTTTTCCAGCAGAATCCTGGCTCCGGTGCTTGATCCTCCAATAATGATGAAACATGCAAAATAGATGAAATAACATAAGTATTGAACCCAAATATGAAATATATCAATGAATAACAGCAAATTATGATATAAAATAGTGATGCAAATTGGACGTATCAACTCCCCCCAAGCTTAGACTTCGCTTGTCCCCAAGCGAAACTGAACTCAATAAATAGGACCACATGTTTATGGAGTGAAGAGTCAATAAATAAAATACGGACAAGAAGCATCATATTCATTCACACAAGGCATTCTAGTAAACAACTTCCTCATATAATTCAACTTGAAACCAGTATAAGGTAATCACAAATAAAGGTGCATAAGAAATCATAGTTGGTGATGGCAAACTTCGTTCTTGGTCAGAGAACAATTAACAGGTTATATTTATCTATTGAGCAGCGCTCTCATGTTAAAGTTTATATGGCACAACTTGCATACTCAATCATAATAGTCTCCTCGTAATCATTGATAACTTGCAAAGTTATATTCATTCAGATAAAACTTGTACTAAACAAAGAAGAATAAAAGACATGATGAAGCAAATCACAATATAATGGTTTGATCACAACTACTCAAATGCTTGCTTGAGATGGAGGGAAATAGGTTTACTGACTCAACATAAAGTAAAAGACAGGCCCTTCGCAGAGGGAAGCAGGGATTAAATCATGTGCTAGAGCTTTTTCAGTTTTGAAATCATATAGAGATAATAAAAGTAACATTTTGAGAGGTGTTTGTTGTTGTCAACGACTGGTAGTGGGTACTCTAACCCCCTTGCCAGACAACCTCCAAAGAGCGGCTCCCATTTTATTTTTATTTTGTGTGGCACTCCTTCCAACCTTTCTTTCACAAACCATGGCTAACCGAATCCTCGGGTGCCTGCCAACAATCTCATACCATGAAGGAGTGCCTTTTTATTTGGGTTTTATTATGATGATGACACTCCCCCCAACCTTTGCTTACACAAGCCATGGCTAACCGAATCCTTCGGGTGCCGTCCATCAATCACATACCATGGAGGAGTGTCTATTTAGTTTAATTAATTTGGGACTGGGAATCCCATTGCCAGCTCTTTTTGCAAAATTATTGGATAAGCGGATGAAGCCACTAGTCCATTGGTGAAAGTTGCCCAACAAGATTGAAAGATAAAACACCACATACTTCCTCATGAGCTATAAAACATTGACACAAATAAGAGATAATAAGTTTTGAATTGTTTAAAGGTAGCACACGAAGTATTTACTTGGAATGGCAGAAAATACCATGTAGTAGGTAGGTATGGTGGACACAAATGACATAGGTTTGGGCTAAGGTTTGGATGCACGAGAAGTATTCCCTCTCAGTACAGGTTTTTGGCTAGCAAGGTTAATTAGCAAGCATAAGAGTTGAGGGAAACAAACAAATATACATGTGATAGAAACAATCATGCATCTTCCTTGTAAGCACAAACAATTTTAACTTCAGAATAATAAGCTATGAGCTAACAAGAAAGAAAGACAATGAAACAACTACATGTATTTCTCTTTTCTACTTAAACCTCAAAGTGTTGTTGCTATTGACCAATGCTAAGTTTGCCAAAACCAAATAGATTTATTCAATGCTCCCAAAGTGATACCAATACTAACAACAAGGTAAATCATATAATAGAGATTGCAAACTAAAATAAGATGTGCAATATGTAAATGATAAGACTTCTCATTAATATTCCATAACGATAACTCACACCAAGGGATACATAGACAGCCAACTAAAGGAGAGATACTTCCAAACTGCAACCCATCTTATATGATAACTTCCCTACTCATGATATGACACTACTTGACAATAAAAAGTAAAAGGTAGTGATGATGTGATACCGCGGAGCTCCCCCAAGCTTGGAACAAACCAAGGGGATGCCAATACCGATGATGAATTACTCCTGCGGCGATGGTGGTGATGAACTCCTCCCGCGCTTCTTACAGATCTCCTTCAGCTTCAGTTTCTCAGCTTGGCAATTCTGCACTAAGACTCGAAGAGATTCATTGTTATCTGAAGTTGGCGATGATGACCTTGTGATGTGAATCGAGTGGTATTCCAGCATTCTTCGGAGACGGCAATTCTCCTCCTGGAGTATCTCCACTTCTCTTCTCAGAGCCCGATATTGATCACAAAACTCATCGGTAGTCCGTAGAGCTTCTTCCAACACAGGGAAGGAGTCGAGGCTAAGAGCGGGTGGTAAAGGTCCCTGCAAGTTATGAGAAAAAGAACGTCGAGTGTCAACAGATCCCAGCAAGATTTGCTTGCTCCCAACGGCTTGCTGCTCTTGTCTTGATGCCACCCTCTTCACTTCTTCCTCCGAAAGCCCCTTGCCCTTGTTGTTGGAGGCCATGGTGCTTCTAGACCGAAAACAGATCCTGGCAGAAACAGCTCGAAACAAAACACGTCGAGAAAACGATATACGGACCTCCAGGGGTCCGGGGGAATTATATAGCAAAAATTTTCACGACAAAAGGAAAGTACCAGATCGAACCAGAGTCGGAAAGGGGCGACGAGGCGGCCAGACCATAGGGCGGCACGGGCCCAGGCCAGGCCGCACCGGCCTATGGTGGCACGCCCTCGTGCGTCTTTTCCACTCCGTTTCGATCTCGTAATTTTTCATATTTTCCAAAAACAGCAAAAATATTGTTCGGAAAGTAAATTGCGTACTTTTCATTACCAGTACTGTTACCTATTCAAAGTCGAGTTCTGGCGGACTATCAATTTGTCCTTTAATGAAAGCCTCCGGTGTTTCCACTTGAATAATATCAACATCAACATTATAGGAATCACCCGAGATATAATGCTTGAGTCTTTGTCCATTCACCACTTGCGTAGCATTGCCTTGGAGAGAGCTAATTTTAATTGCTCCTGAACGATGCACCTCCTCAACAACATATGGTCCTTCCCATTTCGAGAGTAATTTCCCTGCAAAGAATCTGAGACGAGACCGATACAATAGGACTTTATCCCCAATATTAAATTCTCTTTTGATAATCCTTCTATCATGCCATTTTTTAACTTTTTCTTTAAAGAGTTTAGCATTTTCATAAGCTTCACTTCTCCATTCATCTAGAGAACTTAATTGCAACAACCTCTTATCACCGGCAAGTTTAGGATCTTTATTTAATTCTCTAACTTCCCAATAAGCTTTGTGCTCTAGTTCTAAAGGTAAATGACAAGCTTTCCCATAAACCATTTATAAGGTGACATTCCCATGGGATTTTTATAAGCAGTTCTATAAGCCCATAGTGCATCCTTCAATTTACTAGCCCAATTCTTTCTAGTTTTATTAACAGTCTTTTGCAAGATAGATTTAATCTCTCTATTTGATAATTCTACTTGCCCACTAGTTTGAGGATGATAAGCGGAAGCAATTCTATGATTAATACCATACCTAGCAAGAGTTTTTCTAAAACCTCCATGAATAAAATGAGAACCTCCATCAGTCATAATATATCTAGGCACTCCAAATCTAGGAAAAATAATGTCTAAAAGCATTCTTAAAGAGGTCTCACCATCAGCACTTTTTGTAGGTATGGCTTCCACCCATTTAGTAACATAATCAACAGCAACAAGTATATGAGTGTTACTTTCTGAAGACGGAAAAGGTCCCATGAAGTCAAATCCCCAACAATCAAATGGTTCAATAACAAGAGTATAATTCATAGGCATTTCATTACGTCTGGAGATATTACCAACCCTTTGGCATTCATCACAAGATAAAATAAACTTTCTCGCATTCTTGAAGAGAGTTGGCCAATAAAAACCTGATTGTAGAACCTTTTGCGCGGTTCTTTCTCCGGTGTGATGTCCTCCATAAGTACTACCATGACATTTACTCAATATCTCTTGTTGTTCATATTCGGGAACACACCTTCGCAGAATACCATCCACTCCTTCTTTATATAAGTGTGGGTCATCCCAGAAATAATGCCTCAAGTCATAAAAGAATTTCCTCCTTTGCTGAGCTGAAAAGGTTGGAGGCAAGTACTTGGAAACAATAAAGTTAGCATAATCAGCATACCAAGGACTGTCTCGCGAGCTCACCTTTATTACAGCCAATTGTTCATTTGGAAAACTATCATTAACAGGAACAGGATCATAAGCAATATTTTCCAATCTAGACAAATTATCAGCAACAGGATTATCAACACCTTTCCTATCTACAATATGTAAATCAAATTCTTGCAAAAGAAGTACCCATCTAATAAGCCTCGGCTTAGCATCTTTCTTTGTCATAAGGTATCTAATTGCAGCATGATCAGTATGAATCGTAACTTTTGAATCAACAATATAAGATCTAAATTTATCACAAGCAAAGACTACAGCTAATAATTCTTTTTCAGTTGTAGCATAATTTCTTTGAGCAGCATCAAGAGTTTTACTAGCATAATGAATAACATTCAGTTTTTTATTTACCCGCTGTCCAAGAACAGCGCCTACAGCAAAATCACTAGCATCACACATAATTTCAAATGGTAAGTTCCAATCAGGAGGTTCAACTACAGGAGCAGTTGTTAAGGCTTTCTTTAGAGTTTCAAAAGCTGCCTTACAATCATCATCAAAAACAAAAGGTACGTCTTTTTGAAGAAGATTAGTAAGAGGCTTTGAAATCTTGGAGAAATCTTTAATAAATCTCCTATAAAACCCAGCATGACCAAGAACACTACGAATACCTTTAACATCCCTCGGATAGGGCATCTTCTCAATTGCTTCAACTTTAGCTCTATCAACTTCAATACCTCTCTCAGAAATTTTATGTCCCAATACAATTCCTTCATTAACCATAAAGTGGCATTTCTCCCAATTAAGAACAAGGTTAGTTTCTTCACATCTCTGCAAAACTTTATCAAGGTTTCGCAAGCAACTATCAAAAGAATTCCCATATACGGAAAAATCATCCATGAATACTTCCACAATACTCTCGCAAAAGCCATGAAAAATAGCAGACATGCATCTTTGAAAAGTAGCAGGAGCATTACATAAACCAAAAGGCATACGCCTATAAGCATAAGTTCCATAGGGACAAGTAAAAGTGGTCTTCTCTTGATCTTTAGTTTTCACAGCAATTTGTGAAAACCCAGAATAACCATCAAGAAAGCAAAAATGAGTATTTTTAGACAATCTTTCTAGCATTTGATCAATAAATGGTAAAGGGTAATGATCTTTCTTAGTAACTTTATTAACTTTTCGAAAATCAATGCACATTCTATACCCTACAACTACTCTTTGAGGGATGAGCTCATCATTATCATTAGGCACAACAGTCATTCCTCCTTTCTTGGGAACACAATGCACAGGACTAACCCATCTACTATCAGCAATAGGATATATAATACCAGCTTCAAGAAGTTTTAATACCTCATTCCTTACCACCTCCTTAGTCTTCGGAATTAGACGACGCTGATGTTCAACAACAAGCTTTGCATCATCTTCCATATTAATAGCATGTTGGCAAATAGAAGGAGAAATCCCCTTCAAATCATCAAGAGTGTAGCCAATAGCGCCTCGGTGTTTCTTCAATATTTCCAATAGCCTTTCTTCTTCAAACTCTGTAAGCTTAGAACTAATAATAACAGGATATATTTTCTTATCATCAATATGAGCATATTTAAGATTATCAGGCAATGGTTTTAAATCAAAGACAGGATCTTCCTTTGGTGGCGGTGTTGTACCCAGATCTTCCACCGGTAAATCATGCTTAAGAATAGGTTGGCGAAGAAATATTTCCTCAAGCTCATCTCTTTCTTTCCTAAAAACTTCACTCTCGCTATCCTCCAAATGTTGCTGCAAAGGATTATTAGGAACAAGAACAATAGATGCACACTGTTCCATTTTAAAATCATTATTAGGCAAATCAGCTTTATAAGGAGTTTTGGTAAATTTAGAGAAGTTAAACTCATAAGATTCACCAGCAAATTTAGTCAAAATTTTCTCTTTCTTGCAATCTATAATAGCTCCACAAGTATTTAGAAAAGGTCTACCAAAAATAATAGGACAATAATCACTAGCAGCAGAACCAAGTACCAAAAAGTCAGCAGGATATTTAATCTTACCACATAGAACTTCCACATCTCGAACAATACCAATTGGAGAAATAGTTTCTCTATTAGCCAGATGAATAACCACATCAATATCTTCAAGTTCACAAGAACCAATTTCGTGCAAAATCTCCGTATAGAGCTCATAAGGAATAGCACTAACACTTGCACCAATATCACATAAATCATAATAGCAATGATCACCAATTCTAACAGATAGCATAGGAACACTAACTTGTTTGGGTTTATTAGGATGTGAAACAATATTAGAAGCATCTTCACAGAAAATAATATGACCATCCTCCACATTTTCAGTCACAAGATCTTTAACTATTGCAACAGCAGGTTCAACTTTTATTTGTTCTTCTGGTTCTACAGGTTTCTTTTCACTTTTATGAACCGCACTATTTATAAGAGAGTACTCCTTCATTTTAGCAGGGAAAGGAGTTTTTTCAATATAAGCTTCAGGAATAACATGATCAGCAGTTTCAACTACAACGCATTTATTAATAGACGAATCAATTTTATCTTTATACGGTTCATGATACTTATCAAAATTCTTCTTAGGCAATTCATAATGAGAGGCAAAAGCTTTGTAAAGATTTGCAGCAACTTGAGAATCAAGACCATATGTAGCACTCATATTACGAAATTTATCAGTATCCATAAAAGCTTCAATGCATTTATAATCATAAATTATACCTGATTCTCTATCCTTGTCGTTCTCCCAACCTTCAGTATTTTCTTGGATCCGATCAAGAAGGTCCCTTTTAAACTCTTCTTTGTTGCGTGTAAATGATCCAGAACAAGAAGTATCCAGCAAGGTCTTGTCTTGAAAAGAAAGTCTTGCGTAGAAATTATCAATAATAACATTACCAGGAAGCTCATGAATGGGGCATTTGAGCATTAAAGACTTCAATCTCCCCCAAGCTTGGGCAATACTCTCTCCATCATGAGGCCAAAAATTATATATGCGATTCTGATCCTTGTGAATTTCACTTGGAGGATAGAACTTAGAATAAAACCGGGGCACAATATCATTCCATTCAAGAGAATCCCCATTATCCAGTAATTTATACTAATGCGCCGCCTTACCAGACAGCGATATAGAGAATAGTTTCTTCCTCACTTCATCCATGGCAATACCTGCACATTTGAATAACCCGCATAATTCATGCAAGAACAATAAATGATCTCTCCACTACACGTTCAATAATTTTCATAGGTATTTTATATGGTATCACTTCCTCACCTAGCGCCTCATCCACTACCGTTGCAGTAGTAGTAGATTTCCCAAATAGAAATTGAAGAGAAGATCTCTCCATAATGACTTATAGAAGCAGGCAGAAATAAAATCAGCACAAACAGTAAAGGTTTTCCTTACCAATTCCACTTACCAATAGCGCTTCACTCCCCGGCAACGGCGCCAGAAAATAGTCTTGATGACCCACAAGTATAGGGGGTGTATCGTAGTATTTTCAATAAGTAAGAATGTCGATCCCAATGAGGAGCAGAAGGTGTTGACAAGCAGTTTCGATGAAGGATTCCCTGTAAATGCTCACAGACAAGTATTCAGGGGGTTTTGATGTAACAGTTGAATAAAGTACGAGTAAGTAAAGTGCGAGAGTAACAATTGCAGCGAGTGGCCCAATCCTTTTTAGCACAAAGGACAAGCCGGGTTGTTTACTTATAATTACCAAACGTTCTCGAGGACACACGGGATTTTAGTCTAGTGCTTTCGCTACATACGGCTAAATAATCTTCATTGTTATGATAAGTGTTGTGTGGGTGAACCTATGCTAATGTACCGCCCTTCCTAGGACTAATACATACTTGTGATTATACCCCTTGCAAGCATCCGCAACTACAAGAAAGTAATTAAGAATAAATCTAACCACAGCCTTAAACTCTGAGATCATGCTATCCTTCCTGCATCGATATACCAACGGGGGTTTAGGATTCTGTCACTCCGGCAACCCCGCAATCGGCAAACGAGTACAAGATGCATTCCCCTAGGCCCATAAAGGTGAACTGTCATGTAGTCGACATTCACATGACACCACTAGAAGAATAACACCACAACTTAAATATCATAGCATTGAATATTACTCAACCATAGTTCACTACTAACAGTTAGACTTCACCCATGTCCTCAAGAACTAAACGAACTACTCACGAGACATCATATGGAACATGATCAGAGGTGATATGATGATGAATAACAATCTGAACATAAACCTTGGTTCAATGGTTTCACTCAATAGCATCAACAACAAGTAGAAATCGATACCGGGAGAGTTTCCCCTATCAAACAATTAAGATCAAACCCAAATTGCTACGGCGGTGACGGTGTCCAGCGGTGGAGACGGCGGTGATGATGGTGGAGATGATGATGATGGTGATGGAGATGATGTCCAGCTCGATGACGGTGACGATGGCGTCGATTTCCCCCTTCGGGAGGGAATTTCCCCGGCGGATTCCTGCCCGCCGGAGAGCTCTTTTCTCTCTGGTGTTCTCCGCCCCGCAGAGGCGGCTGTGGCTCTTCGCGAGGTACCCTCTGTGGCTTAGGTCTTCGGGACGAAGGGTTTCGCGAAGAAAAGGAGGCGAAAGGGGCTGTGGGGCCCCCACACCACAAGGTGGCGCGGCCAGGCCATGGGCCGCACCGGCCTGTGGTCTGGCCCCACCTTGGGCCTTCTCAGCTCCTCCTTCTGGCTTCCTTCGTCATCTTGAAAAATAGGATTTTTGGTATAATTTCCTTCCACGGTTGATCTTCCGAAATATTGCGTTCTGACGGTGCTTTTTCCAGCAGAATCCTGGCTCCGGTGCTTGATCCTCCAATAATGATGAAACATGCAAAATAGATGAAATAACATAAGTATTGAACCCAAATATGAAATATATCAATGAATAACAGCAAATTATGATATAAAATAGTGATGCAAATTGGACGTATCATTGTACCGCACTGATGCAAGTGAATGCGAGCTGCTCGCCAGACGCGACTTCGTGTCCGATATGTGTACTATGCCTTCTCCATCTAGTGCTAGTTACGCCTCTGTGCTAATTAATTCTATCCCAGTGCCTACATCCAGCACAAACCTCTGTCATTGCAGCTGTGACTCACCTCGACCATTGGATCCCAATCACAAGAGCGAGCTCAGTCTCAACCAGAGAGGCATGTGTCTCATGGTTAGCTATCTACAACTTGCTGTATTACTAAAACCGTGCCTATCATAGAGATCACCTCGCTGGTGTAGCAATGGCTGCAAGTAGCTGCTAGCATGAGCGAAGGGGATAAGGAAGAAAAGATTTAAAAAATGGGGTGGGGCCAACAAGCAGGAAAGCTATCTATAGCTTTATAGATGTTTCTGGAATTGGGTAGAAAATAGTAGATGACACTGTAGCAGCGAATCCCAGAGACCAAGGCCGTTGGATGATGTCTAATGAACGGCAGAACTGTGTTCAAGAAAAAAACGGCAGAACAAAATAGGCGAAATTAGCTTGAATTTTGATACTAATAAATCTTGGGCATTTTCCCTCGAACATGATGTGCTACTACTACTCTACTCAACTTTGGGTAGTCTCTGGACTAGTCTCCCTCGTCCACCACTTATTATTATACTACTGCGGAAAGTTGAGGGGAGTCCCTAGTCCCGAGCACTTCGCCCACTTCCCCTGGCCTCATCCCAGAGATCTCACACCAACCACCTCACCGTCGACTAGCCGCCAGTCTACACCCCTCCGAAGAATCCCCAATGGCGGAGACGCCCCTACTAGAGCGCTCCTCACGCGAGTGCATCATCGAGTCTGGCCCACATGTCTTCCGTGCCTGCCGTGTGTCGGCAAGCACGACCGACTTCTCCGTGGGCGAGCCGCCGGCCGTGGGCGAGGGCGAGGCGTCCCCGTACACTATGACAGTGCACATCTTCTTCTCGAGGACGTACGAGCTAAGGAGGATGGCCGGGCCCCTCCCTGCCCCACTGGATGAGGACGATATCACCACTACACCCTGCGAAGAGGTGGTGCTGGATCTTGGCTTGCCTCCGAGGGAGCTGCGTAGTGGGGGCTATGTCGTGCGAACTATGCGCGAGATTCTTGCCCGTGTATGGATGCTCAAGAACCTGAACCTCACGGAGGAGGAGTGGGACATCATCATGCCTTACGATGTTATGCACCCGATGTGGCAGCAGGCGTGTCGTCGGGTCGGTGGCCTCCACTTCGACCTCACCCTTAGGGTGGACCACCGGCTCATCGTCAACTTGCCGGCGCTGCAAGACAGTTGGGTCCTAGTTGCGCCGGAGGACGGCCACTGCAGCATATGCATGCTGGGGCTGTCGCGGCGCACAACGGTGCGTCTCCGGGGATGCAAACACCCGTTCCATAGGAAGTGCATCTTCTCCTGGTTTGTAACGAACGCCAGCTGCCCTATCTGCCGCGATAAAGTGCTGACCCATCTTATTTTCGATTTGTAGCATAGTATGAATAAAAACCCTGTATGATAGGGATGCCATGCCAACTTGAATCCTATGTCAAGATAAATTCTATTTGATTGTGGTTATAAGATATTTTGCATTAGTTTGATTTATTATCATTCTATTTTCCTATGGGATATGACCCTATGAATCAAACAGACTGGGATTACTTCCACACAATTAAGTTTGACCAACTTTTAGTAGGACAACAAACATAAATAATTAGTCATCATGGGATTACAATCCAACAGATAATTGTCTTCAGGACTCATACATTTTCCAAATAGAAAAATCAAAACAAATCATGGTTCTTCATCTCATAGCATGATACAGAGACAAGAGTCTAATCATCATCATCATCATCACCTCCGTCTTCATTCTGATATTCGTGCATGGTCTCATCCTGCTCGTCGTGTCCATTCTCCTCCTGAGATTCACCAGGTAGCTTCAGTTTATCCATCTCTTTGTCGACTATACTAACCTCAACAGTGAAATCTACTTCTCCATCATGTGCAGGGATACCTGTATCCAACGAGGTTTCATCAATCTCAGCAACTTTAGTTTGCCTAGAACCAGCGAAATCATCTTGCTGGGCACCAATTATTGGATCCGCATTCTCATCCAAATCATATATGTTCCTTGCCACAAACTTTTGCACATACTGCCATCCTTTTCTAGATCTGTCTTCCAAGAAAAGTACCTTGGCCACTTGAGGTACCAAAATATAAGGATCATCCTTGTACCACTGAGCAGTAGTATTTACTGATATGAAATACCCATCATTTCTGGCACCTTTGCCCTTGTTTGGATCTTGGTTGTACCAGTAACACTTAAATAGAACCACAGATCGGACAGTAACCTTATCACTATAGAACAACTGAATAACCTCTTCTATGTGACCATAATGGTCAAATGACTCTGATCTCTTCTTTCTGGTTGTCAAGTGATCTCCACTGGTTGTGATGCCACTATTTCGTGTCTTCAAATGTTGTTCACGCTCATAGGAGCTGTAATGGACACCATTGGCATTGCAAGCTGCAGCTACCAACACCCTCTTATCTGGACCACGTGATAGGACAAGGAGATCAGCACTAACAGCGCCTGGATTCTCCGCATGGAGTTTCGAGATCTACGATTACAAAATAGACAAGAGGTCATCTCATGTGAAAACACATAGACAAGTTAGAGTGCAATTGAACATCTTACATGTTTCTCAAACCAGTCCTAAAACCCACTCCCACGTGCCAATAGCTTTCCATTCGTTTCCATGTACAACCTGCAAAACATAGCCAAGTCAGCTGAATATATTTCATTTTGATACAATTTCATAGTATATGTGAGGAACTGAGGATTTCATGTGCATAGTACTCACTTAACATATTCATCAGCCTCTGCAGCATTATTCAGCACATACCAAGACAGCTGTTCAAATTCAGACTGCTCTAATGTTTTTTCGGTCCTCTTTCCTATTAGCTCAACACCATGATTAAAAACAGATCCTCCAACTTCCAAAATTTTGCGACCCCGGTTGAATCTGGTCTCAATATCAGGAATATATCTTGATGCAAATGTATATGCTTCAGCAGCAATATACGCCACTGCAATGCAAGCCTCCGGCCTAGCTTTGTTCCTAACTGTATTCTTGAAAGTGCACAGTCGACGTTCTATAGGGTACATCCATCCATACTGTACCGGACCTCTTAAAAGTGCCTCATCAGGTAAATGAACAGCCAAATGCACCATCACATCAAAGAACGCTGGAGGATACATCAGCTCCAGCTTGCACAGGATTACTGCTATGTCCACCTTAAGACGTTATACAACAGCTCTGCTTAGAGTTTTACTACATATTTCCCTAAAGAACCTTCCCAACTCTGCAATCACGTTGTACATATTTGGCTTCACTAAATCTTTAATGGCAATAGCTAAAAGCCTTTGCAGAAGGATGTGACAATCGTGAGTTTTCAACCCTTGGAGCTTGTTTCCTTCAGCATTGAGACAATTTTCAATGTTGGAAGCAAATCCGAACGGGAACATCACACCTCGGAGGTACTCACAAAATAATCTCCTTTTAGGCATCGGCAATGTGAATTCCGCGCCTCGAAATTTATAATGTTTTTCCTTGCCTTTGTTCACTTTGTCATTACGATCCAGTTGCAAGTGCCTGTTAACATTCAATGTTGCACAATCAATCCTAGCATTTGAGCTATCTTTTGTCTTGGATGGAATGTTGAGTAATGTGCCGACAATGCTGTCACATATATTTTTCTCCATGTGCATGATATCAATATTATGCCGAAGCTTCTTACCAGCCCAATACGGCAAGTCCCAAAGAGTGGTCCTGCGCTTATAAAATATTCTCGGTCTATCATTTTCCATTTCCTTCCTCTTGGTACATGCTGCTATTTCACCTCCCATCTTCCTTTTGGTAGCTGCTAGACTCAGTTCATCTCCTCTCTTCTTCCTTTTTCTACCTGCTACTACTGCTGCTGCATCTTCTGTATTCTTCTCTGCTGTACCTGCTGTGGCGGCTGGTGGTTTTCCTGGTTTAACATTTCTGACCGCTTCTAGGTGCGCCTCCAACTCGTGACTCGTAAAGTGCTGCAGTTCAGTCTTTGCACAGGCCTGATCACCAATAAATTGCAATTTTTTACTATTTTTTCGGAAACTGTGATCTAATGGAAGGAAACGGCGATGGCCCATATAGCATATCTTGTTTATTATCCTCACTGCCAGCTGATCTGTATCACAGTGAACACATGCATTATAACCTGATGTTACTCTGCCTGACATAGTGCCCAAAGCTGGATAATCATGGGTGCAATACAGTACAGCAGCACATAATAGAAAATTTTGTTCTTTAGGTTGACACACATCCCATGTAGGGACACACTCCCATAATGATTGCAAGTCTCTAATAAGAGGCTGCATAAACACATCAAAATCCTTCCCAGGAGATTTGGGACCTGGGATGAGTAAGGCCATCATACAGTTCGACTGATCGGTGCATGTCCAGGGAGCCTGGTTGTAAGCTGTAACTAGTACTGGCCACATGCTATACGAGTTGCTCATGTTGCCAAATGGGTTGAATCCATCTGTAGCAAGGCCAAGTCTCAGGTTCCTTGGATCTGTAGCAAAATCTGGATGATCCAGGTCGAATTGCTTCCATTCATCGCCATCAGCAGGATGCCTCAGTAAATCAGGGTCGGGCGTGAGAATCTCTTTGTGCCATCTTGTTTCCCGAGATGTTTGTTCTGAAGAAAACAACCTCTGCAATCTTTGTACAAGTGGAAAGTATCTCAGAACCTTCCAAGGAATCTTTTTCTTACCACCAGCTCCATCATGTTTCCATCTTGATTCCTTACATACTGGACATTCATCGAGGTCATTATACTCCATCCAAAACAAGTGCACGATTATTTTTGCAAAAATCAATCTTCTCATATCCAAGTCCCAGTACCTTGATGTCTTGCTTCACCTCATAAAAGGATTTTGGCAGTCCAGCCCCGAAGTGCATCATTGTATGTCTTCGCAACTGCATTGAAGGCTTTATTGGTAATCCCCTGGTATGACTTGTCATGAAGTAATTTCACAATTAATTCGAATCTTGACACAACAGAACCAGGGGCCACTAAGCGCTTAGCATCTTCTATCAGGTCATGGAAAAGAGGCTTTTTGTGATAACTGACACGCATACAGCACGCGACCGTTGGGAACCCCAAGTGGAAGGTGTGATGCGTACAACAGTAAGTTTCCCTCAGTTAGAAACCAAGGTTTATCGAACCAGTAGGAGTCATGAAGCACGTTGAAGGTTGATGGCGGTGAGATGTAGTGCGGCGCAACACCAGGGATTCCGGCGCCAACGTGGAACCTGCACAATGCAACCAAAGTACTTTGCCCCAACGAAACAGTGAGGTTGTCAATCTCACCGGCTTGTTGTAACAAAGGATTAGATGTATAGTGTGGATGATGATTGTTTGCAGAGAACAGTAGACCAAGTATTGCAGTAGATTGTATTTCAGATGTAAAGAATGGACCGGGGTCCACAGTTCACTTGAGGTGTCTCTCCCATAAGATAAATAGCATGTTGGGTGAACAAATTACAGTTGGGCAATTGACAAATAGAGAGGGCATGACCATGCACATACATGATATGATGAGTATTGTGAGATTTAATTGGGCATTACGACAAAGTACATAGACCGCTATCCAGCATGCATCTATGCCTAAAAATTCCACCTTCAGGTTATCATCTGAACCCCTTCCAGTATTAAGTTGCTAACAACAGACAATTGCATTAAGTATGGTGCGTAATGTAATCAATAACTACATCCTCGGACATAGCATCAATGTTTTATCCCTAGTGGCAACAGTACATCCATAACCTTAGAGGTTTCTGTCACTCCCCCAGATTCACGGAGACATGAACCCACTATCGAGCATAAATACTCCCTCTTGGAGTTACTAGCAAAAACTTGGCCAGAGCCTCTACTAATAACGGAGAGCATGCAAGATCATAAACAACACATAGATATAAATTGATAATCAACATAACATAGTATTCTCTATCCATCGGATCCCAACAAACACAACATATAGCATTACAGATAGATGATCTTGATCATGTTAGGCAGCTCACAAGATCCGACAATGAAGCACATAAGGAGAAGACAACCATCTAGCTACTGCTATGGACCCATAGTCCAGGGGTGAACTACTCACTCATCACTCCGGAGGCGACCATGGCGGTGTAGAGTCCTCCGGAAGATGAATCCCCTCTCCGGCAGGGTGCCGGAGGCGATCTCCTGAATCCCCCGAGATGGGATTGGCGGCGGCGTCTCTGGAAGGTTTTCCGTATCGTGGCTCTCGGTACTGGGGGTTTCACGATGAAGGCTATTTGTAGGCGGAAGGGCAGGTCAAGGGGCGTCACGAGGGGCCCAGGAGATAGGTCGGCGCGGCCAAGACCTGGGCCGTGCCGCCCTATCGTCTGGCCGCCTCGTGGCCCCACTTCGTTGACTCTCCGGTCTTCTGGAAGCTTCGTGTGAAAATAGGCCCCTGGGCGTTGATTTCGTCCAATTCCGAGAATATTTCCTTGCTAGGATTTCTGAAACCAAAAACAGCAGAAAACAGCAACTGGCTCTTCGGCATCTCGTTAATAGGTTAGTTCCAGAAAATGCATAAATATGACATAAAGTATGCATAAAACATGTAGATATCATCAATAATGTGGCATGGAACATAAGAAATTATCGATACGTCGGAGACGTATCAGCATCCCCAAGCTTAGTTTCTGCTCGTCTCGAGCAGGTAAACGATAACAAAGATAATTTCTGGAGTGACATGCCATCATAACCTTGATCATACTATTGTAAGCATATGTAATGAATGCAGCGATCCAAACAATGTAAATGACATGAGTAAACAAATGAATCATATAGCAAAGACTTTTCATGAATAGTACTTAAAGACAAGCATCAATAAGTCTTGCATAAGAGTTAACTCATAAAGCAATAATTCAAAGTAGAGGCATTGAAGCAATGCAAAGGAAGATGAAGTTTCAGCGGTTGCTTTCAACTTATAACATGTATATCTCATGGATAATTGTCAATGCAAAGTAATATAACAAGTGCAATATGCAAGTATGTAGGAATCAATGCACAGTTCACACAAGTGTTTGCTTCTTGAGGTGGAGAGAGATAGGTGAACTGACTCAACATAAAAGTAGAAGAAAGGTCCTTCAAAGAGGAAAGCATCGATTGCTATATTTGTGCTAGAGCTTTGATTTTGAAAACAAGAAATAATTTTGTCAACGGTAGTGATAAAGCATATGTGTTATGTAAATTATATCTTACAAGTTGCAAGCCTCATGCACAGTATACTAATAGTGCCCGCACCTTGTCCTAATTAGCTCGGATTACCGGGATTATCATCGCAATGCATATGTTTTAACCAAGTGTCACAAAGGGGTACCTCTATGCCGCCTGTACAAAGGTCTAAGGAGAAAGCTCGCATTGGATTTCTCGCTATTGATTATTCTCAACTTAGACATCCATACCGGGACAACATAGACAACAGATAATGGACTCCTCTTAAATGCATAAGCATGTAGCAACAATTAATTTTCTCATATGAGATTGAGGATATATGTCCAAAACTGAAACTTCCACCATGATTCATGGCTTTAGTTAGCGGCCCAATGTTCTTCTCTAACATTATGCATGCTCTAACCATTTTAGTGGTAAATCTCCCTTACTTCAGACAAGACGGACATGCATAGCAACTCACATGATATTCAACAAAGAGTAGTTGATGGCATCCCCAGGAACATGGTTATCGCACAACAAGCAACTTAATAAGAGATAAAGTGCATAAGTACATATTCAATACCACAATAGTTTTTAGGCTATTTGTCCCATGAGCTATATATTGTAAAGGTAGAGGATTAGAAATTTTAAAGGTAGCACTCAAGCAGTTTACTTTGGAATGGCAGAGAAATACCATGTAGTAGGTAGGTATGGTGGACACAAATGGCATAGTGGTTGGCTCAAGTATTTTGGATGCATGAGAAGTATTCCCTCTCGATACAAGGTTTAGGCTAGCAAGGCTATTTGAAACAAACACAAGGATGAAGCGGTGCAGAAAAACTCACATAAAAGACATATTGTAAACATTATAAGACTCTACACCGTCTTCCTTGTTGTTCAAATTCAATACTAGAAATTATCTAGACCTTAGAGAGACCAAATATGCAAACCAAATTTTAGCATGCTCTATGTATTTCTTCATTAATGGGTGCAAAGTATATGATGCAAGAGCTTAAACATGAGCACAACAATTGCCAAGTATCACATTATCCAAGACATTTTAGCAATTACTACATGTGTCATTTTCCAATTCCAACCATATAACAATTTAACGAAGAAGAAACTTCGCCATGAATATTATCAGTAAAGCCTAAGGACATACTTGTCCATATGCAACAGCGGAGCGTGTCTCTCTCCCACACAATGAATGCTAGGATCCATTTTATTCAAACAAAACAAAAACAAAAACAAACCTACACTCCAAGCAAAGTGCATAAGATGTGATGGAATAAAAATATAGTTTCAGGGGAGGAACCTGATAATGTTGTCGATGAAGAAGGGGATGCCTTGGGCATCCCCAAGCTTAGACGCTTGAGTCTTCTTGATATATGCAGGGGTGAACCACCGGGGCATCCCCAAGCTTAGAGCTTTCACTCTCCTTGATCATGTTGTATCATCTCCCTCTCTTGATCCTTGAAAACTTCCTCCACACCAAACTCAAAACAACTCATTAGAGAGTTAGTGCACAATCAAAATATACATGTTCAGAGGTGACATAATCATTCTTAACACTTCTGGACATTGCACAAAGCTACTGAAAGTCAATGGAATCGAAAAATCCATCGAACATATCAAAACAGGCAATGCGAAATAAAAGGCAGAATCTGTCAAAACAGAACAGTTCGTAAAGACGAATTTTATTGAGGCACCAGACTTGCTCAAATGAAAATGCTCAAATTTAATGAAAGTTGCGTACATATCTGAGGATCACTCACGTAAATTGGCATAATTTTCTTAGTTACCTACAGAGAATTTTGCCCAGATTCGTGACAGCAAAGAAATCTGTTTCTGCGCAGTAATCCAAATCTAGTATGAACCTTACTATCAACGACTTTACTTGGCACAACAATGCACAAAACTAAGATAAGGAGAGGTTGCTACAGTAGTAAACAACTTCCAAGACACAAATATAAAACAAAGTACTATAGTAAAAACATGGGTTGTCTCCCATAAGCGCTTTTCTTTAACGCCTTTCAGCTAGGCGCAGAAAGTGTATATCAAGTGTTATCAAAAGATGATGCATCTACAGCGGGGTTTGGAGTTTTCTCAACCATGCATACTATATTGGATACATAAGTTTCAGCGGCTCCCTTTTCATTAGTCTTGGGCTTGCTACTTTCATCAAACAAATTTTCAGGAACAAGCCAAGCATAGTTATTTTCTAGTGCTTCATGCATTGCTAGGAGCTTACATGGTATTGGTGCTTTAATCTCCCCACCATTATTAACATTATTAGTATACTTAATTCTATCCATATCCATCTTTTCAAGGATACTAACAAAATTGGTATAAGAACCAAGCATCTTATATTTAATAAAGACCTTTCTAGCCTCTCTTGCTATACCACCAAATTCTCTAAGAAGGGTTTCTAAAACAAAATCTTTCTTTTCCCCTTCTTCCATATCACCGAGTGTAAGAAACATGTGTTGGATTATAGGATTGAGATTAACAAATTTAGTTTCCAACATGCGAACTAAAGAAGCAGCAGCAATTTCATAAGTAGGAGCAAGTTCTGCCAAGTGTCTATCTTCAAAATCTTCAACGGTACTAACATGATTGAAAAATTCTTCTATATTATTTCTCCCAATTATAGACCCACGTCCTACCGGTATGTCTTTTACGGTAAAATTAAAAGGAAACATGTTGAAATAAGTAAAGCAAATATAAGTAACTAATTTTTTTTGTGTTTTTAATATAGAGTGCAAACAAGATAGCAAATAAAGTAAAACTAGCAACTAATTTTTTTTGTATTTTGATTTAGTGCAGCAAACAAAGTAGTAAATAAAATAAAGCAAGACAAAAACAAAGTAAAGAGATTGGAATGTGGAGACTCCCCTTGCAGCGTGTATTGATCTCCCCGGCAACGGCGCCAGAAATTTAGCTTGACACGCGTACAACACGCGACCGTTGGGAACCCCAAGTGGAAGGTGTGATGCGTACAGCAGTAAGTTTCCCTCAGTTAGAAACCAAGGTTTATCGAACCAGTAGGAGTCAAGAAGCACGTTGAAGGTTGATGGCGGCGAGATGTAGTGCGGCGCAACACCAGGGATTCCGGCGCCAACGTGGAACCTGCACAACACAACCAAAGTACTTTGCCCCAACGAAACAGTGAGGTTGTCAATCTCACCGGCTTGCTGTAACAAAGGATTAGATGTATAGTGTGGATGATGATTGTTTGCAGAGAACAGTAGAACAAGTATTGCAGTAGATTGTATTTCAGATGTAAAGAATGGACCGGGGTCCACAGTTCACTAGAGGTGTCTCTCCCATAAGATAAATAGCATGTTGGGTGAACAAATTACAGTTGGGCAATTGACAAATAGAGAGGGCATGACCATGCACATACATGATATGATGAGTATTGTGAGATTTAATTGGGCATTACGACAAAGTACATAGACCGCTATCCAGCATGCATCTATGCCTAAAAATTCCACCTTCAGGTTATCATCCGAACCCCTTCCAGTATTAAGTTGCTAACAACAGACAATTGCATTAAGTATGGTGCGTAATGTAATCAATAACTACATCCTCGGACATAGCATCAATGTTTTATCCCTAGTGGCAACAGTACATCCATAACCTTAGAGGTTTCTGTCACTCCCCCAGATTCACGGAGACATGAACCCACTATCGAGCATAAATACTCCCTCTTGGAGTTACTAGCAAAAACTTGGCCAGAGCCTCTACTAATAACGGAGAGCATGCAAGATCATAAACAACACATAGATATAAATTGATAATCAACATAACATAGTATTCTCTATCCATCGGATCCCAACAAACACAACATATAGCATTACAGATAGATGATCTTGATCATGTTAGGCAGCTCACAAGATCCGACAATGAAGCACATAAGGAGAAGACAACCATCTAGCTACTGCTATGGACCCATAGTCCAGGGGTGAACTACTCACTCATCACTCCGGAGGCGACCATGGCGGTGTAGAGTCCTCCGGAAGATGAATCCCCTCTCCGGCAGGGTGCCGGAGGCGATCTCCTGAATCCCCCGAGATGGGATTGGCGGCGGCGGCGTCTCTGGAAGGTTTTTCGTATCGTGGCTCTCGGTACTGGGGGTTTCGCGATGAAGGCTATTTGTAGGCGGAAGGGTAGGTCAAGGGGCGTCACGAGGGGCCCAGGAGACAGGTCGGCGCGGCCAAGACCTGGGCCGCGCCGCCCTATCGTCTGGCCGCCTCGTGGCCCCACTTCATTGACTCTCCGGTCTTCTGGAAGCTTCGTGTGAAAATAGGCCCCTGGGCGTTGATTTCGTCCAATTCTGAGAATATTTCCTTACTAGGATTTCTGAAACCAAAAACAGCAGAAAACAAAGAATCGGCTCTTCGGCATCTCGTTAATAGGTTAGTTCCAGAAAATGCATAAATATGACATAAAGTATGCATAAAACATGTAGATATCATCAATAATGTGGCATGGAACATAAGAAATTATCGATACGTCGGAGACGTATCAATAACCATGGGGCTGTTGGCTTGCATATGGATACAGATCCCGTAACAAATTAGCAGTAGCCTCATCCTGGACGAGATCTTCAGGCTGATAACCATCAGAATAAAGAGGATCAGTAATCTCAGGCTGATCATAGTGTTCACCATGGTTAATCCACCTGATATATGTCTGGTCCATCCCATAAACGAACAAATGATCTGAGACTACATGTTGAGGCTTGGACCCAATATTCAAACATACGCGGCATGGACAAATCACTTCCTTTGTTGTGTCGCCGTCAGTAAAATCACTAACTTGCTTCATGAAGTCTTCAATACCACTCAAATATGTTGGTGTGTTTAATGAGTGAAATAATATCCAAGTTCTGTCCATCTGTTGAGGGAATAGATGGCCAAAGAAGCGATAAGCTATTTCAACAAACATGTCACCTACGAATGTAAGCAAACATACCTGAGCAAACAGGTCGAATATAAAACTATAAATGCTACTCCCTCTGATTCATATTAATTGACTTCAATATGGATGTATCTAAAACTAAAATATGTCTAGATACATCCATATTTGAGTCAATTAATATGAACTGGAGGGAGTACATTATTTGAGCCGATTTCAGCAAACGAACTGAGTGCAAAACTACGGCTACCTAGCGAACAGATTTTTTTTTAGGCTGACCACTGGGTTTCCCCACTTTGTATTTTTTTTATTTTTATTAATAAAAAGAGGGAAATATGTACAAAAGTTGCTGGAGAGCAGCAAATAAAAGGATCATAGATCCCAAACAGCAAAATATATATATAATGTTCTACCCATGATATGATTTCCTCTTTGCCTTATGAACAAGGAGAGCAATTTCATCCAATACAATACCAACACATTCTTTCTTCTTTTTTGCCGTAATTCCGCCGATCTATTAGCAGTGCAAAGAAGTCAAAAATAATAAGATTACAAACAGGTCCATAGACCACCAGGGCCGTACCTGAGAATACGGAGGGCCTGAGCAAAACAAGAAATAGAGGACCTCAACATGATCATTGGCAACTAAAATGATTTTATATATACTAGTCACTCCATTTCAATAAACAATGCACCCTTGTTTTTCGTATTTTATCTTCGAAAAAATATTAATCTATATCTCTCTATTTAAAATGATGTTTCAATTTTATGTAGATATACATGTATTTAGATGAGTTTAGTTTGCAGATACATGCAAGTTTTTATGAAGTTGAAACATATTTTTCAGGATGAAGTATATAAAAAATCGATATAAAACTGGTATCATTAGAAAGCATTTTCCATCACGATTCTAACAATGCTGCTTATGTATTATATGATCGTGATATTGTTGTCCTATTTATTTGGTCAAGGTTCACATTGAAATGTGGTAAAATAAATTAAAAGAAGTGCACCGTGTGAAAAAGCAATCTAAGAATTCAAAAGTGCTAATTGTTAGTCGAAACATGACATCTTTCAAAAATGAATCTTCAATTAGTACTTCATAAAAATCATTGAGACAAAATATTAATATTCATTGGAAGACTAACTGAATTAGCTGCACTCGCGATGAAAGAGAAAGAGAAGATAAGGGTAAGAGCAAGTACAATAAGGTACAGCCTTTTTTTGTTTGTTTGGGTTGCTTATCAAGCTTATCGCTCGATACAATAAGTTACAGTCAGCGGGAGTGGTGTTTTGGAACATGGGTGCATAGTGGGTGGTATCATGGAGTACTATCATAGATATGCTATATTTATTATAGTGGAGTATTGAAAATGGCATAGAAGGGGATATTGAGAATTGAGAGTGGCATAAACACAACTTCAGTTTTTGTAATGGCATAAACACAACTTATGAATTGAGGAGTGGCATAGAACCAATTAACCGTTGTTTCAATAACAGCCATCAAAAGCCGATCGAACGCACGAGAATGGATCCAAAATTTACCCATTTTTAGTTTCACGAGAAAATTTTAAACTTAAAATTAAATCGCCTAGAAGTATTTGAAACAAAAATCCAGTAAATCTTATATGTTGGGTTATGCATTCTGGGGGAGTTTCATCAGATTAAGCCATATTGTTTATCAATAAACCTCATTTTATGTTTTACAACCAACTTTAAACTTAAAATTCAAACTGTCCAGAAAAAAGAACAACATTCCAGTAAATCTTATATATTTCTTCTGCATTCTGGGAAAGATTGGTCGGATTCAAAAAAATAGTTTGGGAATAAACATTGTTTTAGTCTGGAAACGACTTATTGTAGAGTGATTTTTGGTTGGATAATTCATGTGCGTTCGATTGGCTTTGGATGGCTGATATTGAACCAAAGTCAACGCTGGACTTCTAACCTGAACGTCACTGGAGCTGCGTCAAAAGTCCAGTCATGACTTTGTCTCAATAACAGCCATCAAAAGCCGATCGAACGCACAGGAATGGATCCAACCAAAAATCACTCAACCGCTGGAATTTTGACCTGAAAGTCACTGAAGTTGTGTCCATACTTGCCCAACAGGTTGCGTATGAATGTAAACCAACATATCTGAGCAAACAGGTCGAATATAAAACTATATAACTAAATGCCACGTTATTTGAGCCGATTTCAGCAAACCAACTGAGGTCTTTTTTTTTTAGGATGGACAGTGGTTTCCTCGCTGTGTATTTTTCACTGTAATAAAAAAGAGGGAAAAGGTTACTGGAGAGCAGCAACTAAAAGGATCATAGATCCCAAACAGCAAAATCTAGCTAAAAAAGTTCTACCCATGATGATAAGCCATGATATGATTTCCTCTTTGCCTTACAAACAAGGAGAGCCATTTCATCCTTGAATCTCTTGCGTCTTCTGTAAATGCTTGGGGGCGAACAGATCAATCGAAAGCAATATAATCCCTGTTGTATTGTGTTCCGAAATCTGTTTACCTGTTGTACTATGGAAGGAGTCCTAACGGACTACGGCGTGCCAACCGTGCTAGACGTAGCACATAACAACTCTATTTCGTGTCTGCCAGGAAAGAGAGGTGTTAGCCCCTATATATAGTCCCAGGTAGTCATAGAATAGATGAGAGAGATAGTTTCTCTATATTGATAGCACGTAGAGGGTCTGTCCTCTCGTGTATTGTAATACTTCTCCAATTATAGTGATACGCCGCCATGCGTTCCGTGGTTTTTTCCCGTTTGGGTTTCCACGTAAAAATCTGTGTTCTTGTTTTTCGTTTGATCTACTTTTATTTGCGCGGTTTTGTAACAAGTGGTATCAGAGCTTCAGGCTCAAGATCGATCTGCTGCCTCGGGAGATTTCTTGTTGCGCGCCTGGGCAGCACCGCATTGTTTAGATCTACATCTGCAGTTTTGCATCATCAAGCAGCTTCGTCAAAGTTAGCCACAGTTGTGTTTTCGAGAGATCCGATCTACCAGATCGATATGGTTTTGGCGTCGGCGGTTCATGTGTTTCCTTTGGTGATTTTCTTTCCGCACCGTTGCCGTTCCATCAAGTTGCCGAGATCGCCATCCCCGTCCAGTTGCTCTTGGTTTCTATCCGGTACAATTTTCAATCCAGCGTTGTATAATGTTCTCTAGTCGGTATCAATTCCGTGCGAGAAGGAGCTGGTCCAAGGTGGAGTACCGGATCGACTAAATTTGTGCATGCATGCGTGTGATTCATTGAGGATAACCAGTTTGGTTTGATGCTCACGCACATGAAGCAACATCAGATCAATCAATCGACGGATCAAGTCGCAAGGCCAGATATCAAACCCGATCAGGTTCTGCTGATTCACGCGAAGTTCCAGAGGAGTACGTTCAGATTTATTTTTCCGGCTCTCCGTATTGCTACGTCCAGCCAAAACAAAACCAGGTGCTATCTGTTTATGTTTTTGCTCTGCAGTTTTAATTCTACATAGAATTTTTGTGGCTTGTATTACTTTGTGATCACAGTTTTATCGGCTCGTGGATATTATGAAGTACGATGTTCAGCTGTTGTATTATGACACAAGGTTTTCCCTATGGCAAGTCGAGATGCGAGCATTGTTTGGCGCAAGCCGATTTTAAGGATGCACTGGATAGTTTTGAAAATAAGTGTTTTGTTGTTTGGACTAACAAGGAGGAAAAGAAGGATCCTACTTCACCTATGTTCGATGATTTGTTGCTGGTATGATCATCGTTTGAATAGTTTTCTGTTCAAGGTGGAGTTTGTTGGATTAGCTTGTCGGGACAGATTATGGATGCAAATTTTCAGGTGCTATATTGCTGCGATTATATGAAGAACACAATTCAGATATCAGAAAAAAAATGGAGGAGGTAATCTTTATGCCTGTTGGTAGCCAGCATTATACTCTTTGCTCTCCGAGTTTTTTTTGCTGTTATGCATGTGAAGGTTTTGCTTTGTTACTCAAGTTCGTGATGAGGATTGTTTGAGGTGCAAGAGGAGATTCATTTTCTGCTAGATACTACAGCATTTAGTACTGTTAAGTTTTCAGTGCAATTTAGTTGTCTATGCTCTTTCAAGAGGGGTCTAGTGCAGAGTTAAAGCTCCATTGCATGTTTGAGGTTTCATCATCCGACAGTTGTTCTACAAGGCAGTTTTTGACCATGTCATGGATTTTCATCAACCTTACAAGACGACAATTTTTGTGTACGAGGTGTTCTCCGTACTAGATGCTCTTGCATGAGTATTGTTTGCCGAGGTTTGTGCTTTATGTTTAGCACGTTCATATTCCATGAGATGAGTTCTTCACAATGTTATGTGCACGAAGATGTTGCACTATGAGCTATGTGCTCGTTCAAGCACCACAGGAGATATGATGACTTATGTCATTTGATGTTTGAGCAGTTTCAGTTTTTCTTTGAGGTCAGTGGCACAGACTCAGACTTTTGCTGGGATTTTACATAATACCTAGGTTCGTTCGTCTGCTTTGTTGACAGCTGTGTTGTTTTCTGGAAGACCCAAGATTGATTTGCTCAATTTGAATTCATGAGAAGTTTAATAGTCCTATGGACGTTTCAAGGCACAAGGTCTTGTGATGACTTTAGTTGAGGAGTTGAATGCTATCTATGACTGTTGCAAGGGATTTCGGCTCAAGGTGGAGTTTTTTGTATTGTATTCCGAAATCTGTTTACCTGCTGTACTATGGAAGGAGTCCTAACGGACTACGGCGTGACAACCGCGCTAGACGTAGCACATAACAACTCTATTTCGTGTCTGCCAAGAAACAGAGGTGTTTGCCCCTATATATAGTCCCAGGTAGTCATAGAATAGATGAGAGAGATAGTTTCTCAATATTGATAGCACGTAGAGGGTCTGTCCTCTTGTGTATTGTAATACTCCTCCAATTATAGTGATACGCCGCCGTGCGTTCCGTGGTTTTTCCCGTTTGGGTTTCCACGTAAAAATCTGTGTTCTTGTTTTTCGTTTGATCTACTTTTATTTGCGCGGTTTTGTAACAATCCCAACAATTTTTTTCTTCTTTTTGGCCGCAAATCCACCGATGTATTAGCAGTGCAAAGAACCCAGAAGTAATAATATTACAAACAGGTCCATAGAGGACTGGCACCAAGCGACGACTACAGACATTGGGCAATGGTGAGCAGTACAGTGTACAGTACGAATGAATTCGAGCAAATAGGTAAAGCGGAAAACAATGTCAAACAAACACATCGAGAGGAAAACAATATCAACCGATCGATTCGAACGAACTAACGAACTTATAAGGGCTGGGCGACGGCGACTGACTTCGATTGAGCTATAATGAATCGTACTTGCCCATGCCTGAAGATAGCATGCATACCGTGAGGATCTACCAGCTGACCGCGCCTGCCGGTGCGGCTGGAGAAGAACGGCGCCACCAGCAGTCGCCGGCTGACGCGGCTGATAGACAGCGTGGGGAAGTTTTGGTGCACGGCCTGGCTGTGTCTAGAGAAGAACAGGGCGCCGAAGGAGGTGTCTAGAGAAGAACAAGGTGGGTTGGGTGCTGGGTTAAAGGCGAGCTGGGTGTGTCTAGAGAAGAACAGGGCGCCTAAGGAGGTGTCTAGAGAAGAACAAGGTGGGATGGGTGCTGGGTTAAAGGCGAGCGTTCGAAATATTGGGCGCGCGTTCGAAAGTTTAGGTGCGAGGGAGGTGTCTGCTGGTGAAAATTTCCCCGTCCTCTTTTTTTCCTTTTGAGAACACAGTACAACGCAGACGCTCACAAACACACACGTACAAACACCCCTATGAACGCACGCACGCACACCCTACCCCTATGAGCACCTCCGAGGGACTGAGCCGGCTTATCTTGAGGTTGACGAAGTCACCACTAGCGCCTCCTCTTCTTTTTTGGGCTAATCTATTTATCTAAAATGTCTATCTATACCTCTATCTATCTACATGTTTTTTAATTTTTTTCTATTCTATACATGATTTTTTGAATTTGAATTTTTTTCACTTTGTCAGCCCTCTGATACGTCTCCGACGTATCGATAATTTCTTATGTTCCATGCCACATTATTGATGATACCTACATGTTTTATGCATAATTTATGTCATATTTATGCATTTTCCGGCACTAACCTATTAACGAGATGTCGAAGAGCCAGTTGTTGTTTTCTGCTGTTTTTGGTTTCAGAAATCCTAGTAAGGAAATATTCTCGGAATTGGACGAAATCAACGCCTAGGGGCCTATTTTGCCACGAAGCTTCCAGAAGTCCGAGGGAGAGGCGAAGTGGGGCCACGGGGCGCCGCCACACTAGGGCGGCGCGGCCCAGGGGGGGCCCGCGCGGCCCTAGCATGTGGGGCCCCCGTGACGCCTCCTGACCTGCCCTTCCGCCTACTTAAGGTATTCGTCGCGAAACCCCCAGTACCGAGAGCCACGATACGGAAAACCTTCCAGAGACGCCGCCGCCGCCAATCCCATCTTGGGGGATTCAGGAGATCGCCTCCGGCACCCTTCCGGAGAGGGGAATCATCTCCCGGAGGACTCTTCACCGCCATGGTCGCCTCCGGAGTGATGAGTGAGTAGTTCACCCCTGGACTATGGGTCCATAGCAGTAGCTAGATGGTCGTCTTCTCCTAATTGTGCTTCATTGTCGGGTCTTGTGAGCTGCCTAACATGATCAAGATCATCTATCTGTAATGCTACATGTTGTGTTTGTTGGGATCCGATGGATAGAGAATACTATGCTATGTTGATTATCAATCTATTATCTATGTGTTGTTTATGATCTTGCATGCTCTCCGTTATTAGTAGAGGCTCTGGCCAAGTTTTTGCTAGTAACTCCAAGAGGGAGTATTTATGCTCGATAGTGGGTTCATGCCTCCATTAAATCTGGGACAGTGATAGAAAGTTCTAAGGTTGTGGATGTGCTATTGCCACTAGGGATAAAACATCGATGCTATGTCCAAGGATGTAGTTGTTGATTACATTACGCACCATACTTAATGCAATTGTCTATTGTTTGCAACTTAATACTGGAGGGGGTTCGGATGATAACCTGAAGGTGGACTATTTAGACATAGATGCATGCTGGATAGCGGTCTATGTACTTTGTCGTAATGCCCAATTAAATCTCACTATACTCATCATATCATGTATGTGCATGGTCATGCCCTCTTTATTTGTCAATTGCCCAACTGTAATTTGTTCACCCAACATGTTTATTCTTATCGGAGAGACACCACTAGTGAACTGTGGACCCCGGTCCATTCTTTTAATCAAATACAATCTACTGCAATACTTGTTCTACTGTTTTCTGCAAACAATCATCATCCACACTATACATCTAATCCTTTGTTACAGCAAGCCGGTGAGATTGACAACCTCACTGTTACGTTGGGACAAAGTACTTTGGTTGTGTTGTGCAGGTTCCACGTTGGCGCCGGAATCCCTGGTGTTGCACCGTACTACATTTCGCCGCCATCAACCTTCAACGTGCTTCTTGGCTCCTACTGGTTCGATAAACCTTGGTTTCTTACTGAGGGAAAACTTGCCGCTGTACGCATCACACCTTCCTCTTGGGGTTCCCAACGGTCGCGTGATGTACGCGTATCAAGACTGTTTTCTGGCGCCGTTGCCGGGGAGATCAAGACACGCTGCAAGGGGAGTCTCCACCTCCAATCTCTTTACTTTGTTTTTGTCTTGCTTTGTTTTATTTACTATTTTGTTTGCTGCACTAAATCAAAATACAAAAAAATTAGTTGCTAGTTTTACTTTATTTACTATCTTGTTTGCTATATCAAAAACACAAAAAATTAGTTATTTGCATTTACTTTATCTAGTTTGCTTTATTTACTATTGCTAAAATGTGTACTCCTGAACATACTAAGTTGTGTGACTTCACAACCACAAATAATAATGATTTCTTATGCACACCTATTGCTCCACCTGCTACTACAGCAGAATTCTTTGAAATTAAACCTACTTTACTGAATCTTGTTATGCGAGAGCAATTTTCTGGTGTTAGTTCTAATGATGCTGCTGCCCATCTCAATAATTTTGTTGAACTATGTGAAATGCAAAATATAAGGATGTAGATGGTGAAATTATAAAATTAAAATTGTTTCCTTTCTTATTAAGAGGAAGAGCTAAAGATTGGTTGCTATCTCTGCCTAAGAATAGTATTGATTCATGGACTAAATGCAAGGATGCTTTTATTGGTAGATATTATCCTCCTGCTAAAATTATATCTTTGAGAAGTAGCATAATGAATTTTAAACAATTGGATAATGAGCATGTTGCACAAGCATGGGAAAGAATGAAATCTTTGGTTAAAAATTGCCCAACCCATGGACTGACTACTTGGATGATCATCCAAACCTTTTATGCAGGACTGAATTTTTCTTCGCGGAACCTATTGGATTCAGCTGCTGGAGGTACCTTTATGTCCATCACTCTTGGCGACGCAACAAAGCTTCTTGATAATATGATGATTAATTACTCTGAATGGCACACGGAAAGAGCTCCACAAGGTAAGAAGAAAAATTATGTCGAAGAAACCTCTTCCTTGAGTGATAAGATTGATGCTATTATGTCTATGCTTGTGAATGGTAGGACTAATGTTGATCCTAATAATGTTCCGTTAGCTTCATTTGTTGCTCAAGAAGAACATGTTGATGTAAACTTCATTAAAAATAATAATTTCAACAACAATGCTTACCGGAACAATTCTAGTAACAACTATAGGCCATATCCTTATAATAATGGTAATGGCTATGGTAATTTTTATGGGAATTCTTACAACAATAATAGGAACACACCCCCTGGACTTGAAGCTATGCTTAAACAATTTATTAGTACACAAACTGCTTTTAACAAATCTGTTGAAGAAAAGCTTGGGAAAATCGATATACTTGCTTCTAAAGTCGATAGTCTTGCTGCTGATGTTGATCTTTTGAAATCGAAAGTTATGCCTAATGAAAATCATAATAATAAAATTGTTACTACAGCAAATGCCATCCAAGTTAGAATTAATGAGAATATAAGATTGATGGCCGAATTGTGTGTTAGGTGGGAGAAAGAAGAAAATGCTAAAGAAGATAATATAGCTAAAGTTTGGACTATTACCACCACTAGCAATGCTAATGCTCCACATGATGCTGCACCTCCTACTTTTAATGGTAAAATAATTGGTGTTGGCAATGTTTCCACTTCTAATGCAAAGCGTGAAAAACTGCCTGAAACTGCTAAAACTGCTGAAACTGCCTGTGATAAAACTGCTGAAATTTTTTCCAACATTGGGGACAATGATCCCATTGCTTTAGATTATAATGGTTTGGATTTTGATGATTTCCACATCTCTGAAGTTATAAAGTTCTTACAAAAACTTGCTAAGAGTCCTAATGCTAGTGCTATAAATTTGGCTTTCACGAAACATATTACAAATGCTCTCATAAAAGCTAGAGAAGAGAAATTAAATCGCGAAACTTCTATTCCTAGGAAGTTAGAGGATGGTTGGGAGCCCATCATTAAGATGAAGGTCAATGACTTTGATTGTAATGCTTTATGTGATCTTGGTGCAAGTATTTCCGTTATGCCTAAGAAAATCTATAACATGCTTGACTTGCCACCATTGAAAAATTGTTATTTGGATGTTAATCTTGCTGATAATTCTACAAAGAAACCTTTGGGGAGAGTTGATAATGTTCGCATTACCGTTAAGAATAACCTTGTCCCCGTTGATTTTGTTGTCTTGGATATTGAATGCAATGCATCTTGTCCCATTATATTGGGAAGACCTTTTCTTCGAACTGTTGGTGCTATTATTGATATGAAGGAAGGTAATATTAAATATCAATTTCCTCTCAAGAAAGGTATGTAACACTTCCCTAGAAAGAGAATGAAGTTACCTTTTGATTCTATCATTAGAACAAATTATGATGTTGATGCTTCGTCTCTTGATAACACTTGATACACACTTTCTGCGCCTAGCTGAAAGGCGTTAAAGAAAAGCGCTTATGGGAGACAACCCATGATTTTACTTCCGCACTTTTGTTTTATATTTGAGTTTTGGAAGTTGTTATTACTGTAGCAACCTCTCCTTATCTTAGTTTTGTGCATTGTTGTACCAAGTAAAGTCTTTGATAGTAAGGTTCATACTAGATTTGGATTACTGCGCAGAAACAGATTTTTTGTTGTCACGAATCTGGGCCTAATTCTCTGTAGGTAACTCAGAAAATTATGCCAATTTACGTGAGCGATCCTCCGATACGTACGCAACTTTCATTCAATTTGAGCATTTTCATTTGAGCAAGTCTGGTGCCTCTTAGAAATTCGTCTTTACGAACTGTTCTGTTTTGACAGATTCTGCCTTTTATTTCGCATTGCCTGTTTTGCTATGCTTGATGGATTTTTCGATTCCATTAACTTTCAGTAGCTTTGTGCAATGTCCAGAAGTGTTAAGAATGATTATGTCACCTCTGAACATGTGAATTTTGATTGTGCACTAACCCTCTAATGAGTTGTTTTTAGTTTGGTGTGGAGGAAGTTTTCAAGGATCAAGAGAGGGAGATGATACAATATGATCAAGGAGAGTGAAAGCTCTAAGCTTGGGGATGCCCCGGTGGTTCGCCCCTGCATATTTCAAGAAGACTCAAGCGTCTAAGCTTGGGGATGCCCAAGGCATCCCCTTCTTCATCGACAACATTATCAGGTTCCTCTAGTGAAACTATATTTTTATTCCATCACATCTTATGCACTTTGCTTGGAGCGTCGGTTTGTTTTTGTTTTTGTTTTGTTTGAATAAAGTGGATCCTAGCATTCATTGTGTGGGAGAGAGACACGCTCCGCTGTTGCATATGGATAAATATGTCCTTAGGCTTTACTCATAGTGTTCATGGCGAAGGTTGAATCTTCTTTGTTAAATTGTTATATGGTTGGAAACGGGAAATGATACATGTAGTAATTGGTAAAATGTCTTGAATAATTTGATACTTGGCAATTGTTGTGCTCATGTTTAAGCTCTTGCATCATATACTTTGCACCTATTAATGAAGAAATACATAGAGCTTGCTAAAATTTGGTTTGCATAATTGGTCTCTCTAAGGTCTAGATATTTTCTAGTAACAATTTGAACAACAAGGAAGACGGTGTAGAGTCTTATAATGTTTACAGTATGTATTTTATGTGAGTTTTGCTGTACCGCTTCATACTTGTGTTTGTTTCAAATAAACCTTGCTAGCCTAAACCTTGTATCGAGAGGGAATACTTCTCATGCATCCAAAATCCTTGAGCCAACCACTATGCCATTTGTGTCCACCATACCTACCCACTACATGGTATTTCTCCGCCATTCCAAAGTAAATTGCTTGAGTGCTACCTTTAAACAAATCAAAATTTATCACCTCTGATTTGTGTCAATGTTTTATAGCTCATGAGGAAGTATGTGGTGTTTATCTTTCAATCTTGTTGGCCAACTTTCACCAATGGACTAGTGGCTTCATCCGCTTATCCAATAATTTTGCAAAAAGAGCTGGCAATGGGATTCCCAGTCCCAAGTTAATTAACCATCATAATGTTACAAAAATAGACACTCCTCCATGGTATGTGATTGTTGGACGGCACCCAAGGATTCGGTTAGCCATGGCTTGAGAAAGCAAAGGTGGGGAGGAGTGTCATCATAATAAAACTAAAATAAAAAGGCACTCCTTCGTGGTATGAGATTGTTGGCAGGCACCCGAGGATTCGGTTAGCCATGGTTTGTGAAAGAAAGGTTGGAAGGAGTGCCACCCAAAAAAAAAATTCATGGGAGCCGCTCTTTGGAGGTTTGTCTGGCAAGGGGGTTAGAGTGCCCACTACCATTCGTTGACAACAACAAACACCTCTCAAAACTTTACTTTTATGCTCTCTTTATGTTTTCAAAATCAAAGCTCTAGCACAAATATAGCAATCAATGCTTCCCTCTGCAAAGGACCCTTCTTTTACTTTTATGTTGAGTCAGTTCACCTATTTCTCTCCACCTCAAGAAGCAAACACTTGTGTGAACTGTGCATTTATTCCTACATACTTGCATATTGCACTTGTTATACTACTTTGCATTGACAATATCCATGAGATATACATGTTACAAGTTGAAAGCAACCGCTGAAACTTAATCTTCCGTTGTGTTGCTTCATTGCCTTTACTATGAATTTATTGCTTTATGAGTTAACTCTTATGCAAGACTTATTGATGCTTGTCTTGAAAGTACTATTCATGAAAAGTCTTTGCATTATGATTCAGTTGTTTACTCATTGCATTACCATTGTTTTGATCGCTGCATTCATTACATGTGCTTACAATAGTATGATCAAGGTTATGATGGCATGTCACTCCAGAAATTATCTTTGTTATCGTTTACCTACTCGGGACGAGCAGGAACTAAGCTTGGGGATGCTGATACGTCTCCGACGTATCGATAATTTCTTATGTTCCATGCCACATTATTGATGATACCTACATGTTTCATGCATACTTTATGTCATATTTATGCATTTTCCGGCACTAACCTATTAACGAGATGCCGAAGAGCCAGTTGTTGTTTTCTGCTGTTTTTGGTTTCAGAAATCCTAGTAAGGAAATATTCTCGGAATTGGACGAAATCAACGCCCAGGGGCCTATTTTGCCACGAAGCTTCTAGAAGTCCGAGGGAGAGACGAAGTGGGGCCACGGGGCGCCGCCACACTAGGGCGGCGCGGCCCAGGGGGGCCCGCGCGGACCTAGCGTGTGGGGCCCCCGTGACGCCTCCTGACCTACCCTTCCGCCTACTTAAGGTCTTCGTCGCGAAACCCCCAGTACCTTGAGCCACGATACGAAAAACCTTCCAGAGACGCCGCCGCCGCCAATCCCATCTCGGGGGATTCAGGAGATCGCCTCTGGCACCCTGCCGGAGAGGGGAATCATCTCCCGGAGGACTCTTCACCGCCATGGTCGCCTCCGGAGTGATGAGTGAGTAGTTGTTATCACCAGAATTTGACTGGATTAGAGGTGGGCCGCGTTCAAGATTGGGCTTGAAGAATATACATGGAAGATATACATGAAGTGGCCTTGTACACGAAGTTTGGGCGAGTTTGCCCTTGTATCTGTAAATATAGTAGGATACGTGTTGGTTAGTTAGAATTTGGCTCGTACACAGTTGGGATTATTCCCACGTTAGAAAGTCTACGGACTATAAATATGTATCTAGGGTTATTGAGAAAAACAACAATCACGTTCATCACAAACCAATCTAGGCGCATCGCCAACCCCTTTGTTTCGAGGGTTTCTTCCGGGTAAGCATCATGCTGCCTAGATCACATCTTGCGATCTAGGCAGTATACGTTTATTCGTTGTTCATGCGTTGCTCGTGCTGAAGCCTTGTTGATGGCGAGCAACGTAGTTATCATAGATGTGTTAGGGTTAGCATTGCTTCATCGTGTCATATGCTTTCGTCCATGCAACCCTTAGACGTCTAGCCGCCCTTACACCTATCTTAGGTGTAGGGGCGGCACCTTGCTTGATCATTATCTAGTAGATCCGATCCGTTATGATTGCTCCTTGTTCTTCAAGGATTAGTTTAATATCTGCATAGTTAGGCCTTGCAAACGGGTTGAAGGATCCAGTAGCACGTAGGGTGTAGTTTGCTAGCCCTAGACAAGATGTTCCAGGGATCAACTTCATGTTGGTTTTTAGGCCTTGTCTAGGGTTGGTTTATTATCACCGTGCGTGGCTGCCAGGCTCAATCACGCGTAGGATGTTCCGATTATGCGGTGAAAACCCTAAATCGTTGTAGGTCGTTTTAGCTATATATCGATCAAGCAGGACCTCCATGTGATCGTAGACCTCATACGAACCATGGGTGGATCGGCTCCTTGAGCCGATTCACAGGACAACCTAAGAGCCGATCGAGGCTCGTATTTAATGTTTACGTGTATGCCATGCAGGAAACTAAGCGAAGCAAATCCATCACCTTCCTGATCAGGTATAGATCAGGTGGCACGCCCTTGCACCAGCATCGGGACGTGCGTACCAGGAGCTTTGCGGGCCGTCGCTCGGAGGGACCAGGGCCAGCCGCAGCCCTAGGTTGTTCCCGGCTCTTCGTGTTGCCAGCCGTTGCTCGCCGGTGGGTTTCGGACGCCAACACATTCTGGCACGCCCGGTGGGACGGTCTTCAACATCAACTGCATCGCCATCTACATCTGAGATGGCGGAAGGTACTCCAGTCACGTACGAGGATCTGACCGAGGAGCTCAAGAAGAAGTATGACGAGGTCAAAGCCATCCTCGAAGCCGACCTCATCGGCTCTTTCCAGAGGACCCGCTCACACGGCATCAGGTGGAAAGGGTTCTCGCCTGAAGGCGCGCTCGATGGAGTGGACCTGTCTACCCCTTCAGAAGAACGCACCAGGTCTCTGCGTCAGGAGATCAATTTCATGGTAGCTCATTCGCTACACCGCCATTCTGAGAACCTGGTGAACACTTTGGAGCGTGTCACCCTTCGGGTGATCCAGGAAATCATGAGGCATCAGTACTCTCCGTCAGGACCTGCTCTAGGGACTCACCAAGGAGAGATACCACTCCAGTCCCGACCACCGCTGCCGTTCACGTTGGCAGCACCAGAAGTGCCGAGCTCACCGGCATTCGTCGTCCACAAGATCGGTGGTGACCCTAGTGATTACCAGTTCTTGTATGAGGCGCCTAAGGAGATCCCTCACGGATACACGTGCACATACGTGCCAGATTGCAGTAGCTGGGCACGCACGAACCAGACTACAACAGCAGGGACTTCTGGGACAGCAGGAGGAGCTTCTGGATCAGAACTCGAGAAGCAGATGTGGCTAGCTAAGTACGCCACTCCGACGAACCTCCAGAACTCAACTCCTGCAGCTGGCTCAGATCGTGAGAAGCAGACGTGGCTAGCCAAGTATGCCACGCCAACAAACCTCCAAAGCTCAACTCCTGCAGCTAGCTCAGAGCTTGAGAAGCAAGCGTGGCTGGCTAAGTACGCCACTCGAGCGAATCTTCAGAGATCGACTCCTGCAGCCAGCACCGCGGATCAGATCAGTACAATCTTGAGAGACCAGTTCGGCATGGTGCCGAAAAGGAGGGCAATCGGCTATTCCAAGCCGTACCCCAACGAGTACGATTTGATCCCACTACCACCCAAATATCGGCTCCCTGAGTTCTCCAAGTTTAGTGGGTCAGATGCAATCGAGCATGTGAGCCGATATTTGGCGCAGCTGGGCACGATCTCAGCATCAGATGAACTACGTGTGAGGTTCTTTGCACAGTCCCTCACAGGATCGGCTTTCTGTTGGTACACCTCGCTGCCACCAGATTCAATCCGGACTTGGAAGCAGATGGAAGAGCAGTTCCACATGCAATATCATTCAGAGGCTTCCGAGGCTGGCATTGCCGATCTAGCACAAGTACGTCAGAAGCGTGGAGAAACAGTGTCAGAGTACATCCAGCGCTTCAGGACCGTTAGGAACCGATGCTATTCGGCTCGTTTGACTGAAAAAGAAGCAGTCGAGTTGGCGGTAGTGGGTCTCGCATCGCCGATCAAGGATATGGCTTCCCAAGCAGACTACCCTTCGCTGGCGCATATGGTTCAGAAACTGTCATTATATGAACAGCGCCACCCAGACTTGTACCAGGACAAATTCAATTGTGCGGTAGTCCTGGTTGAGGCAGACGAAGATGAAGGCTCTGCGGGAGATCAAGAGGTAGCAGTGGCTGAATGGACTCGGGGGGCAAGCCCCGTGTCCTGCAAGTGGGTTAAGCCACAAGGTCCTCCAAAAGGGTTCGACTTCGACGTGACCAAAGCTGAGCAAATTTTCGACCTCTTACTCAAGGAGAAGCAGCTAAAGTTACCCGAAGGCCTCAAAACCCCCACGGCGCAGGAGTTGAACGGAAAGCCATACTGCAAATGGCATAACACGTTCACCCATACCACCAACGACTGCAGGGTGTGGCGTCAGCAGATCCAAATGGCGATAGAGCAAGGACGTCTAATCTTTAACCAGTACGCCATGAAAGTCGACACACACCCCTTCCCCGCCGTTAACATGGTGGAATGGACTTACCCTGGGAGGTGCCAGCTAGGTTTCTCGTTCAGCATTAACATGGTAGGGCCTGGGCACCACTCTGGTAAGGACAGAGATGAGGGCAGCCGCTCTCGTAGCAAGGACAAGGAAGAAGCCGTTCCGCGCGATCAGCTCCGACACGATGGCAAGCGCTACATCACAGAGGGAGAAGTGAAGAATGTGCGATATCAACGACCTCTCTCTGATCATCTCCTCAACAAATATGTGAGTCAGTATGACCAACGCCGACGATACAGCGACGACGATGAAAGAGATCGTCTGGCTAACAGGGACGCCAGGAGACATCGTCGGCATGATCGAGACGAGGAGAGATATGAGCGCCAGGCCAAGAACAAGTCAAGAGAGCAAGACGACGTGGACAAGCACTGGGACTGTCCCTTCTTCAAACACTGCTGGGATTCAGGAATGAGCCGATTGCCTACAATCGGCAACTGCCCAGAATGTAGACAGAAGAAGAAGAGCACAGGAGACGTGTCAGTGTTCAAGCGTCTGGGACCTCTCCCATCTCGGAACGAGCAAGCTGAATCCTCTCGGGTGGAAGATCTCGAGGAGTTAGAAGATGACGATGAAGAAGAAGAAGATAAGTACCACCGGCCAAGGTGGTGCCCTGATGGACTCAGCCGTTCCCAAAAGCGTAGGGTTCAGCGACTACGTGGCTTGGAGGAAGCCGAAAGGTTATACCTACACACGTTGAGGAAGGCGCGGCCCGATCTGGCCGCGAAAATTCAATGAACCCTGGATGAAGAGGGTCGACCACAAAAGATGGACTGGCGCCCCAAGCAAAGGAAAGCCGATGATGAGACATCGGCTGGTACAAACATGGTGTTCATCCTTCCAGCGGAGTTTTGTGCTCCAGGATTAGACGAAGCACCTGTGGCGCAACTTGACTGCGGCCCACGGTCAGTTATCTTCGAGAAGCCACGAGAAAGAAGCTACAGGCACCTGAAGGCCCTGTACTTACGAGGTTACATCAATGGGCAGCCTGTCAACAAGATGCTGGTGGACACCGGAGCGGCAGTCAACATCATGCCGTACTCCATGCTATGTCGGTTGGGACGCTCTAGCTCGGATCTGATCAAGACCAACGTTACACTGAGCGATTTCAACGGCCAAGCATCTGAAGCACAAGGTGTTCTGAACGTGGATCTGACCGTAGGGAGGAAAACCATCCCTACAACATTCTTCATCGTCGATAGCAAGAGCACTTATGCTGTCTTGCTAGGGAGAGATTGGATCCACGCCAACTGTTGCATTCCATCCACGATGCACCAATGTCTAATTCAGTGGGATGGAGATGAAGTAGAGGTCATCCACGCAGATGACTCAGCCGAGATTTCAATGGCTGGCATGGACGTTTGGGAGACGGCAGGCCAAGAGCCACTCTCAGGCATCACTTTGGACGACTGCGAGCGCATCGACGTGACAAAAAACGGGGTGAGGCTGGTCTTATCCACCGGCCTGACCGTGTAACAAGAGCAAAAGCTATGGACGTACGTGGCAAGGCCGATCCTTGTGATCGGCCCCAAAAAATAAAAAGTAATGATCTTGTCTCAAGCATTTCACGTAGTCATAGTAAAGCAAGACCACGATGTAAGCCTTTATTGAGCAATGCAACCAAAATGGGGGCCGATTCCGGCAATCGGCCCATATTATCCTTACCACACGTTTTCCCTGTGTTCAGTGTCGATCTAACAGGTGACGGAAAACTAGGGTATGGGTTTACATCGGCTTGTGAGCTCAAAGAAATCGGCATTGGTCATGTCCGCAGAGCCGATGTTCAGGTATAGTTCTTTGGATAACTGCAGAGCCGATATCTGCAGTAACCTGACAGATTCGGCTCGGGGGGCACCTAATCAGAGGAACATGTGCGATACATGGGCAGTGAAATGTGAGGGGCCGATAGAAAAATCGGCCAGTAAAAAAAAATTTACATGCAAGTCATAGCCGATGCACAGACATCGACTTGAGGAAATATGCGAAGACAACAGCATACAATCACAGCCGATGCACGGACATCGACTTTAGAATAATGAAAAAGCTGATGCGTTGCCATCGACTCTAGACAGAACAAGCTCAATTGAGCATGTTAACAGATCAGTTTCAAGCCAGAGCCCATGGCATTTGAGATGAATCTGTGCGTTTGAAATTTGAGGATGGCGTGGACGCAGATGAGATCTGTTTGACCGTGTGAATAGGCAATTGTTTGGCCTCAAGTTGTGTTTATGGTGCGAGCCGATGCTCTGCCATCGGCTCTTTGTGCAGCAACTTCGTTTGACAGTCGGCGAAATTAACGAGAAAGCAATATTAATAGAGGAATATTTTCTTCATTAATAAAGGAGAATTCTTACAAGGAAAGAGCCGATTGCTCAGGGGAGGAAGAGCAAAAGAAGGTCTATTGACCAATATGCTACTACTACTAGGCCTATACTAGTAGGTCCTATTCTACGGGCCGTCGCTGCCCTCATCGTCGTCGGAGCTCTCGTTGGCGCTGCTGCCGGCGGGCTCCTCGTCACTGCTCCAGCGGCCCCCTTTGGGGGCCTCCTCATCTTCATCATCGTCGTCGTCGTCGTCGTCCGACCCGGCGCGGAAACGCTTCGCCGGCGGGTAATCCACGAGGGAGTCGTCGTCGTCGTCTTCCTCCTCCTCTTCCTCGGAGGGGGTGTAATCATCCCAGGAGAACGAATCGTCCTCGCTCTCCGATTCCAGTTCCCCATCGGCGAGGGACTGGAGGTCTTCTTCTCCGCTGGTCAAGGACTTGTCGTCCTCGGACCAGACGGAGGAGGCGTGGTCCTCCTGGTCCCACTCCTCTGGGGCGCGCTCGTCGTGCGCCACCATCTGAGCCGCCATCGGATCCCACTCTGGCGTGGGTTCGCGGGGGGAGGAGGAGGAGGAGGAGGAGGAGGAGAAGGACTGGGAGGAGAGATCCGACGAGGCGGAGGAGGAAGAGGAGGAAGACATTGCTCTGAGATTGGGGTTTCTTGGTGCCGATGGCCAGAACAGAGCAAGGGGATGAAGTGGCGAAATTGTTTGGAGCGGTTAAATAAAAGGGGGATATAGTGGAGATTCAATGCCACAGCAGTTTCTGAGGAAGTGGTGCCCAAAGAAAAAAAAAACAACGGTCAAATCACGCGGAGAAGTTGAGAAGACGAGGCATCATGATGAAGGCTACTGCGACGGTTTTGCTCTGGCACGACATGACCCGACGAAGAAAAAGCAGAGTGATTTTGGAATTATCAATTCCAAAACCAGGGGGGCATGTGTTATCACCAGAATTTGACTGGATTAGAGGTGGGCCGCGTTCAAGATTGGGCTTGAAGAATATACATGGAAGATATACATGAAGCGGCCTTGTACACGAAGTTTGGGCGAGTTTGCCCTTGTATCTGTAAATATAGTAGGATACGTGTCGGTTAGTTAGAATTTGGCTCGTACACGGTTGGGATTATTCCCACGTTAGAAAGTCTACGGACTATAAATATGTATCTAGGGTTATTGAGAAAAACAACAATCACGTTCATCACAAACCAATCTAGGCGCATCGCCAACCCCTTTGTTTCGAGGGTTTCTTCCGGGTAAGCATCATGCTGCCTAGATCGCATCTTGCGATCTAGGCAGTATACGTTTATTCGTTGTTCATGCGTTGCTCGTGCTGAAGCCTTGTTGATGGCGAGCAACGTAGTTATCATAGATGTGTTAGGGTTAGCATTGCTTCATCGTGTCATATGCTTTCGTCCATGCAACCCTTAGACGTCTAGCCGCCCTTACACCTATCTTAGGTGTAGGGGCGGCACCTTGCTTGATCATTATCTAGTAGATCCGATCCGTTATGATTGCTCCTTGTTCTTCAAGGATTAGTTTAATATCTGCATAGTTAGGCCTTGCAAACGGGTTGAAGGATCCAGTAGCACGTAGGGTGTAGTTTGCTAGCCCTAGACAAGATGTTCCGGGGATCAACTTCATGTTGGTTTTTAGGCCTTGTCTAGGGTTGGTTTATTATCACCGTGCGTGGCTGCCAGGCTCAATCACGCGTAGGATGTTCTGATTATGCGGTGAAAACCCTAAATCGTTGTAGGTCGTTTTAGCTATATATCGATCAAGCAGGACCTCCATGTGATCGTAGACCTCATACAAACCATGGGTGGATCGGCTCCTTGAGCCGATTCACAGGACAACCTGAGAGCCGATCGAGGCTCGTATTTAATGTTTACGTGTACGCCATGCAGGAAACTAAGCGAAGCAAATCCATCACCTTCCTGATCAGGTATAGATCAGGTGGCATGCCCTTGCACCAGCATCGGGACGTGCGTACCAGGAGCTTTGTGGGCCGTCGCTCGGAGGGACCAGGGCCAGCAGCAGCCCTAGGTTGTTCCCGGCTCTTCGTGTTGCCAGCCGTTGCTCGCCGGTGGGTTTCGGACGCCAACAGTAGTTCACCCCTGGACTATGGGTCCATAGTAGTAGCTAGATGGTCGTCTTCTCCTAATTGTGCTTCATTGTTGGGTCTTGTGAGCTGCCTAACATGATCAAGATCATCTATCTGTAATGCTACATGTTGTGTTTGTTGGGATCCGATGGATAGAGAATACTATGCTATGTTGATTATCAATCTATTATCTATGTGTTGTTTATGATCTTGCATGCTCTCCGTTATTAGTAGAGGCTCTGGCCATGTTTTTGCTAGTAACTCCAAGAGGGAGTATTTATGCTCGATAGTGGGTTCATGCCTCCATTAAATCTGGGACAGTGACAGAAAGTTCTAAGGTTGTGGATGTGCTGTTGCCACTAGGGATAAAACATCGATGCTATGTCCAAGGATGTAGTTGTTGATTACATTAAGCACCATACTTAATGCAATTGTCTGTTGTTTGCAACCTAATACTGGTGGGGGTTCGGATGATAACCTGAAGGTGGACTTTTTAGGCATAGATGCATGCTGGATAGCGGTCTATGTACTTTGTCGTAATGCCCAATTAAATCTCACTATACTCATCATATCATGTATGTGCATGGTCATGCCCTCTTTATTTGTCAATTGCCCAACTGTAATTTGTTCACCCAACATGTTTATTCTTATCGGAGAGACACCACTAGTGAACTATGGACCCCGGTCCATTCTTTTAATCGAATACAATCTACTGCAATACTTGTTCTACTGTTTTCTGCAAACAATCATCATCCACACTATACATCTAATCCTTTGTTACAGCAAGCCGGTGAGATTGACAACCTCACTGTTACGTTGGGACAAAGTACTTTGGTTGTGTTGTGCAGGTTCCACGTTGGCGCCGGAATCCCTGGTGTTGCGCCGCACTACATTTCGCCACCATCAACCTTCAACGTGCTTCTTGGCTCCTACTGGTTCGATAAACCTTGGTTTCTTACTGAGGGAAAACTTGCCGCTGTACACATCACACCTTCCTCTTGGGGTTCCCAACGGTCGCGTGCTGTACGCGTATCACCCTCCGGCCAATGCTCATTTGAAGTAATTGAAGCCGTTGATTTGTAGCTTAAAGGTGCTATCTACCGCTCATCATACAAGGACTCTTCAGATCTAACGGCTGTGAATGCACAGATTCGTCACCCATGCTTCCCCTTGGAATGGCGATGCTGAAAGCCTGAAACACTGGAACCCTCTAGATACTTCGGGGTACCTCACTGCTCCACATTATTAAACAGGCCTTTTCCGACATGGGAAGTCAAAAGTTGGGGGCTCCATGCAGTACATATGAATGCTCGCTAGCTGGATGGTCTAGAAGCAGACTAGAGTAAATCATCAATTCATCAAATCAATTGGTGTATAATTTTTTTAGGAGCTAAGACGCCGGCATGAACCATTTTCAAGCGTTTAAATTCCTCCTACCTGAAATGATTCTTTAGATTGACATCAACAAGAGAACTCTTTTAGAAAGAGTGAGAGAAAGGGAGATATGATTGCATACACTATTCTTAGAAGGGAAATCATGTACTTGTTCATGGAGAGATACAAGTATATCGACTATCTACACTACAATTTTGAAATAAAAGAAACAAAATTGCAAATGTCTATTCTAACTAGATATGTTGATATTTCTAAATAGTACCAAAGCAATACTTATTCTAAGCTGGGCACTCAACTTCTGAAATGCGCGAGTATTCGTAGTCGATTTTTTACGTTATTATTATTATTACTAGGCAGCACATGTGTTTCCCCGTCCAGTGAAACTCTTTCATTTCATTTTTCTTTTCCGAAAGGTCGGGAGTCGGAGGAAGAGGGATCACACGGGAGGAGACGAAGGGAGAGCAGTCACGGGGCCCCACTTATTTATGGTGTCTATCCTTTTTCTGGTGATGTTGACTGTTGTGCAGGGTTGTCGGTGCGCAGGGGGTGCGAGCGAGCGAGAAAGGCCGAGAATGAGAGAGATGTTTTTTTTAGAGGGACAACCGAACGATCCTGAAGTACCTAGATTTCCAATACGCATCAGAGCGCAGTTTACAGCAGGACACAAAATAAATAGGAAATTACGTCTAAATCCCTAAGATTTACATGGTAGACCCCAGACTGAAAGCAAGAAATGCGATCGGGTCCTTAACAGCCACCGTCCGGATTGATCCTCGTCGCAGCCGGGGACGAACCACTTGGCGCGACCAAATCGCCATGGCTACAGAGCCTGCACACCATGGCCTCCGAGCTGAGCTAGAAACGCCCTGCCAAAACCGGCAGCCAACGGAGGTGGATAATTGGAGAGATTGAGAGAGAGAGTGTGTTGATGCCTCTCTCTTGACAAAGAAGATGGCTGGGAGTTTGCCTACCTATCGTACGTGACTTGTGCTCACTGAAGTGTGGGACCTCACGCATGGGAACCACACGTAAGTGGCAGACTTGTTGCTCTAATAACTCGGGTGATTATTATATTGTAATAGTACTACATAGTTTCCTATGGATCCTTCTAAGTCACTCCAAAATGAAGCTTTTGGGAGGTTTTTGAAATTTCCATGTTTGAAACCAAAAACGACTTCTCTTCATGCATGCTTGACTTCATAAGACAGAGTTTAGCTAGGGGTATGGGGTAGATACATGATTTTCCTGGTTTGAATATGTCTAGACCTTGTTTATCAACTTAATTGAATGCTTACTATATGACATAAGAAGACTATGAGCCTTGATTTTACATTTTTTTAAATTATGCCCATTTGAATCTTGGTCAAATCCTAGGTTTCACCAAGATTTGAAAAGTTTAAAACATGAATATGAAAAAGTAAGCATGTATGCTTCTTGGTCACTTCAAAATGAAGCTCTTGGGAGGGTTTTTGAAATTTCCATGTTCGAAACCAAAAACCACTTCTCTTCATGCTTGACTTGGTGAAACAGAGTTTAGGGTTAGGGGGTAGATACATGATTTTTCTTATTTCAATATGTCTAGACCTTGTTTATCATCTTAATTGAATGCTTACTATATGAAATAAGAAGACCTTGGTTTTTCATTTTTTTGTTTTTTTTGAATTTTTATGCCCATTTGAATCTTGGTCAAATCCTAGGTTTGACCAATATTTAAACAAGTTTAAGACATGAAAATGAAAAGGGAATCCTTCATCCTTCTTAGTCACTCTAAAATGAATTTTTAAGAGGTTTTTGAAAAAAAATCCATGTTTAATTTGAAATCCAAAACCACTTCTCTTCATGATTGACTTCATAAGACAGAGTTTAGGGTTAGGGGTAGATATATACATGATTTTTTCTGGTTTGAATATGTCTAGACCTTGTTTATCAACTTTAATGCTTTACTATATGATCGACATAAGAATGCTATGTGCTTTGGTTTTTCATTCTTTTCATTTTTTATGAATTTTTATGCCCATTTGAATCTTAGTCAAATCCTAGGTTTGACAATGATTAAAACAAGTTTAAAACATGAATATGAAAAATTAAGCATCTATCCTTCTTAAGTCACTCCAAAATGTAACTTCCTGGGAGGGTTTTTGAAATTTCCATGTTTGAAACCAAAAACTACTTCTCTTCATGCATGCTTGACTTCATAAGATATAGTTTAGGGTTTTAGGGGTCGATATATACATGATTTTCTGGTTTGAATATGTCTAGACCTTGTTTATCAACTTGAATGCTTACTATATATATGACATAAGAATGCTATGTCCTTTGTTTTTTTCATTTTTTTTATTTTCTTCTGAATTTTTATGCCGATTTGAATCTTTTGGTCAAATCTTAGGTTTGACCAAGATTTAAACAAGTTTAAAACATGAAAATGAAAAGGGAAGCTTGTATCCTTCTTAGTCACTCTAAAATGAAGTTTTTGGGAGGTTTTTGAAATTACCATGTTTGAAACCCAAAACCACTTCTCTTCATGCTTGACTTCATAAGACAGAGTTTAGGGTTAGGGTTAGATACATGATTTTGTATGGTTTGAATATGTCTAGACCTTGTTTATCAACTTGAATGCTTACGATATGACATATGAAGACTATGTACTTTGGTTTTCATTTTTCTGATTTTTTTAAATTTTGTGTCCATTTGAATCTTCGTAAAATGCTAGGTTTGACCAAGATTTAAACAAGTTTAAAACATGAAAATGAAAAGGTAATCATGGATCCTTCTTAGTCACTCTAAAATGAATCTTTTGGGATGTTCTTGAAATTTCCATGTTTGAAACCAAAAACGACTTCTCTACATGCATGCTTGACTTAAGACATAGTTTAGCTATGGTTAGGGGGTAGATACATGCATGATTTTCCTGGTTTGAATATGTCTAGACCTTGTTTATCAACTTAATTGAATGCTTACTATATTACATAAGAAGACTATGTGCCTTGGTTAGCATCTAGTGCAGTATGTGTGAACATGTATGCACTATGTGTGCTATAACTTGTATGTCTTTCAAATTTGAACCAAATTTGAATAAGTTTGAATATTTGAAATGGGGCTTTCGGCTTAAACGTTTGAAACCCAAAACGATTTCTCTTCATGCCAGATTTCATAAGACCGAGTTTAGGGTTAGGGGTAGCTAGATACATGAGTTGTCTGGTTTGAATATGTCTAAACCTTGTTTATCAACTTGAATTCTTACTATATGACATCAGAAGACTATGTGCTTTTGTTTTTCATTTTTCTAATTTTTTTGAATTTTATGCCCATTTGAATCTTGGTCAAATCCTAGGTTTGACCAACATTTAAACAAGTTTCAAACATGAAAATTTCCATGTTTGAAACCCAAAACCACTTCTCTTCATGATTGACTTCGTCATAAGACATAGTTTAGGGTTAGGGGTAGAGATATATACATGATTTTTTCTGGTTTGAATATGTCTAGACCTTGTTTATCAACTTTAATGCTTACTATATGACATAAGAATGTTATGTGCTTTGGTTTTTCATTCTTTTCTTTTTTTTTATGAATTTTTATGCGCATTTGAATCTTGGTCAAATCCTATGTTTGACAATGATTAAAAAAAGTTTAAAACATGAATATGAAAAATTAAGCATGCATCTATCCCTCTTAAGTCACTCCAAAATGTAACTTCTTGGGAGGGTTTTTGAAATTTCCATGTTTGAAACCAAAAACCACTTCTCTTCATGCATGATTGACTTCATAAGACAGAGTTTAGGGTTTTAGGGGTAGATATATACATGATTTTCTGGTTTGAATATGTCTAGACCTTGTTTATGAACTTGAATGCTTACTATATATATGACATAAGAATGATATGTCCTTTGTTTTTTTTCATTCTTTTGACTTTTTTCTGAATTTTTATGCCCATTTGAATCTTTTGGTCAAATCCTAGGTTTGACCAAGATTTAAACAAGTTTAAAACATGAAAATGAAAAGGGAAGATTGTACCCTTCTTAGTCACTCTAAAATGAAGTTTTGGGAGGTTTTTGAAATTACCATGTTTAAAACCCAAAACCACTTCTCTTCATGCTTGACTTCATAAGACTATGTACTTTGGTTTTCATTTTTCTGATTTTTTTAAATTTTGTGTCCATTTGAATCTTGGTAAAATCCTAGGTTTGACCAAGATTTAAACAAGTTTAAAACATGAAAATGAAAAGGTAATCATGGATCCTTCTTAGTCACTCTAAAATGAAGCTTTTGGGATGTTCTTGAAATTTCCATGTTTGAAACCCAAAACAACTTCTCTACATGCATGCTTGACTTAAGACATAGTTTAGCTAGGGTTAGGGGGTAGATACATGATTTTCCTGGTTTGAATATGTCTAGACCTTGTTTATCAACTTAGTTGAATGCTTACTATATGACATAAGAAGACTATGTGCCTTGGTTTTTCATTTTTTTTTAATTCTTATGCCCATTTGAATCTTGGTCAAATCCTAGGTTTGACCATTGTTTTAACAAATTTAAATCATGAATATAAAAATTAATTATATATCCTTCTTAGTCACTCCAAAATGTAAATCTTGGGAGGGTTCTTGAAATTTCCATGTTTGAAACCAAAAACCACTTCTCTTCATGCATGCTTGACTTCATAAGACAGAGTTTAGGGTTAGGGGTAGATATATACATGATTTTCTAGTTTGAATATGTCTAGACCTTGTTTATCAACTTGAATGCTTTACTATATATATGACATATAAGAATGCTATGTCCTTTGTTTTTTCATTCTTTTGATTTTTTTCTGAAATTTTATGCCCATTTGAATCTTTTGGTCAAATCCTAGGTTTGACCAAGATTTAAACAAGTTTAAAACATGAAAATGAAAAGGGGAGCCTGCATCCTTCTTAGTCACTCTAAAATCAACTTAACTGAGAATGCTTACAATATGACATAAGAAGACTATGTGCCTTGGTTTTCATTTTTTGATTTTTTTAAAATTCTTATGCCCATTTGAATCTTGGTCAAATCCTAGGTTTGACCATGGTTTCAACAAATGTAAATCATGAATATAAAAATTAATTATATATCCTTCTTAGTCACTCCAAAATGTAAATCTTGGGAGGGTTCTTGAAATTTTCATGTTTGAAACCAAAAACCACTTCTCTTCATGCATGCTTGACTTCATAAGACAGAGTTTAGGGTTAGGGGTAGATATATACATGATTTTTCTGGTTTGAGTATGTCTAGACCTTGTTTATCAACTTGAATGCTTACTATATGACATAAGAAGACTATATGCTTTTGTTTTTCATTTTTATGTTTTTTTTATTTTATGCCCATTTGAATCTTTTGGTCAAATCTTAGCTAGGTTTGACCAATATTTAAACAAGTTTAAGACATGAAAATGAAAAGGGAAGCCTGCATCATTCTTAGTCACTCTAAAATGAATTTTTTAAGAGGTTTCTGAAATTTCCATGTTTGAAACCCAAAAAATAATGTCATGTAAATGGTTTTTCATTATTTAATTTTATATTAGCAGGCCAAAATCGAACCCCGTAGTTGCATTTTCTGATATTGATCCGTTGTACTGGGCAGAACCCTCGTATGTCGATTTTTTTACGTTATTATTATTATTACTAGGCAGCACATGTGTTTGCCCGTCCAGTGAAACTCTTTCATTTCATTTTTCTTTTCCGCAAGGTCGGGAGTCGGAGGAAGAGGGATCACACGGGAGGAGACGAAGGGAGAGTAGTCACGGGGCCCCACTTATTTATGGTGTCTATCCTTTTTCTGGTGATGTTGGTATTGTGCGAGGGGTTGTCGGTGCGCAGGGGGTGCGAGCGAGCGAGAAAGGCCGAGAATGAGAGAGATTATTTTTTAGAGGGACAACCGAACGATCCTGAAGTACCTAGATTTCCAATACGCATCAGAGCGCAGTTTACAGCAGGACACAAAATAAACAGGAAATTACGTCTAAATTCCTAAGATTTACATGGAAGACCCCAGGCTGAAAGTAAGAAATGCGATCGGGTCCTTAACAGCCACCGTCCGGATTGATCCTCGTCGCAGCCGGGGACGAACCACTTGGCGCGACCAAATCGCCATGGCTACAGAGCCTGCACACCATGGCCTCCGAGCTAAGCTAGAAACGCCCTGCCAAAACCGGCAGCCAACGGAGGTGGATAATTGGAGAGATGGAGAGAGAGAGTGTGTTGATGCCTCTCTCTTGACAAAGAAGATGGCTAGGAGTTTTCCTACCTAGCGTACGTGACTTGTGCTCACTGAAGTGTGGGACCTCACGCATGGGAACCACACGTAAGTGACAGACTTGTTGCTCTAATAACTCGGGTGATTATTATATTGTAATAGTACTACATAGTTTCCTATGGATCCTTCTTAGTCACTCCAAAATGAAGCTTTTGGGAGGTTTTTGAAATTTCCATGTTTGTAACCAAAAATGACTTCTCTTCATGCATGCTTGACTTCATAAGACAGAGTTTAGCTAGGGGTATGGGGTAGATACATGATTTTCCTGGTTTGAATATGTCTAGAACTTGTTTATCAACTTAATTGAATGCTTACTATATGACATAAGAAGACTATGTGCCTTGGTTTTTCATTTTTTTTGATTTTTTCTAAAATTTGTATGCCCATTTGAATCTTGGTCAAATCCTAGGTTTCACCAAGATTTGAAAAGTTTAAAACATGAATATGAAAAAGTAAGCATGTATGCTTCTTAGTCACTTCAAAATGAAGCTCTTGGGAGGGTTTTTGAAATTTCCATGTTCGAAACCAAAAACCATATATCTTCATGCATGCTTGACTTCATAATGAATATGAAAAAGTAAGCATGTATGCTTCTTAGTCACTTCAAAATGAAGCTCTTGGGAGGGTTTTTGAAATTTCCATGTTTGAAACCAAAAACCACTTCTCTTCATGCATGCTTCACTTCATAAGACAGAGTTTAGGGTTTTAGGAGTAGATATATACATGATTTTATGGTTTGAATATGTCTAGACCTTGTTTATCAACTTGAATGCTTACTGTATATATGGCATAAGAATGCAATGTCCTTTGTTTTTTCATTCTTTTGATTTTTTTCTGAATTTTTCTGCCCATTTGAATCTTTTGGTCAAATCCTAGGTTTGACCACGATTTAAACAAGTTTAAAACATGAAAATGAAAAGGGAAGCTTGTATCCTTCTTAGTCACTCTAAAATGAAGTTTTTGGGAGGTTTTTGAAATTACCATGTTTGAAACCCAAAACCACTTCTCTTCATGCTTGACTTCGTGAGACAGAGTTTAGGGTTAGGGGTAGATACATGACTTTGTATGGTTTGAATTTGTATAGACCGATTTATCAACTTGAATGCTTACGATATGACATAAGAAGACTATGTACTTTGGTTTTCATTTTTCTGATTTTTTTAAATTTTGTGTCCATTTGAATCTTGGTCAAATCCTAGGTTTGACCAAGATTTAAACAAGTTTAAAACATGAAATGAAAAGGTAATCATGGATCCTTCTTAGTCACTCTAAAATGAAGCTTTTGGGATGTTCTTGAAATTTCCATGTTTGAAACCCAAAACGACTTCTCTACATGCATGCTTGACTTAATACATAGTTTAGCTAGGGTTAGGGGGTAGATACATGATTTTTCCTGGTTTGAATATGTCTAGACCTTGTTTATCAACTTAATTGAATGCTTACTATATTACATAAGAAGACTATGTGCCTGTTGGTTAGCATCTAGTGCAGTATGTGTGAACATGTATGCACTATGTGTGCTATAACTTGTATGTCTTTCAAATTTGAACCAAATTTGAATAAGTTTGAAATATTTGAAATGGGGCTTTTGGCTTAAACGTTTGAAACCCAAAACGATTTCTCTTCATGCTAGATTTCATAAGACTGAGTTTAGGGTTAGGGGGTACATACATGATTTGTCTGGTTTGAATATGTCTAAACCTTGTTTATCAACTTGAATGCTTACTATATGACATCAGAAGACTATGTGCTTTTGTTTTTCATTTTTCTATTTTTTTTAATTTTATGCACATTTGAATCTTGGTCAAATCCTAGGTTTGACCAAGATTTAAACAAGTTTCAAACATGAAAATTTCCATGTTTGAAACCCAAAACCACTTCTCTTCATGATTGACTTCATAAGACATAGTTTAGGGTTAGGGGTAGATATATACATGATATTTTCTGGTTTGAGTATGTATAGACCGTTTTATCAACTTGAATGCTTACTATATGACATAAGAAGACTATATGCTTTTGTTTTTCATTTTTCTGTTTTATTTTATTTTATGCCCGTTTGAATCTTTTGGTCAAATCTTAGCTAGGTTTGACCAATATTTAAACAAGTTTAAGACATGAAAATGAAAAAGAAAGCCTGCATCCTTCTTAGTCACTCGATCTAAAATGAATTTTTTAAGAGGTTTTTGAAATTTCCATGTTTGAAACCAAAAACCACTTCTCTTCATGCATGCTTGACTTCATAAGACAGAGTTCAGGGTTTTAGGGGTAGATATATACACGATTTTCTGGTTTGAATATGTCTAGACCTTGTTTATCAACTTGAATGCTTACTATATATATGACATAAGAATGCTATGTCCTTTGTTTTTTCATTCTTTTGATTTTCTTCTGAATTTTTATGCCCATTTGAATCTTTTGGTCAAATCTTAGGTTTGACCAAGATTTAAACAAGTTTAAAACATGAAAATGAAAAGGGAAGCTTGTGTCCTTCTTAGTCACTCTAAAATGAAGTTTTTGGGAGGTTTTTGAAATTACCATGTTTGAAACCAAAAACCACATCTCTTCATGCTTGACTTCATAAGACAGAGTTTAGGGTTAGGGTTAGATACATGATTTTGTATGGTTTGAATATGTCTAGACCTTATTTATCAACTTGAATGCTTACGATATGACATATGAAGACTATGTACTTTGGTTTTCATTTTTCTGATTTTTTTAAATTTTGTGTCCATTTGAATCTTGGTAAAATCCTAGGTTTGACCAAGATTTAAACAAGTTTAAAACATGAAAATGAAAAGGTAATCATGGATCCTTCTTAGTCACTCTAAAATGAATCTTTTGGGATGTTCTTGAAATTTCCATGTTTGAAACCCAAAACGACTTCTCTACATGCATGCTTGACTTAAGACACAGTTTAGCTATGGTTAGGGGGTAGATACATGCATGATTTTCCTGGTTTGAATATGTCTAGACCTTGTTTATCAACTTAATTGAATGCTTACTATATTACATAAGAAGACTATGTGCCTTGGTTAGCATCTAGTGCAGTATGTGTGAACATGTATGCACTATGTGTGCTATAACTTGTATGTCTTTCAAATTTGAACCAAATTTGAATAAGTTTGAATATTTGAAATGGGGCTTTTGGCTTAAACGTTTGAAACCCAAAACGATTTCTCTTCATGCTAGATTTCATCAGACCGAGTTTAGGGTTAGGGGTAGCTAGATACATGAGTTGTCTGGTTTGAATATGTCTAAACCTTGTTTATCAACTTGAATTCTTACTATATGACATCAGAAGACTATGTGCTTTTGTTTTTCATTTTTCTAATTTTTTTGAATTTTATGCCCATTTGAATCTTGGTCAAATCCTAGGTTTGACCAACATTTAAACAAGTTTCGAACATGAAAATTTCCATGTTTGAAACCCAAAACCACTTCTCTTCATGATTGACTTCGTCATAAGACATAGTTTAGGGTTAGGGCTAGAGATGTATACATGATTTTTTCTGGTTTGAATATGTCTAGACCTTGTTTATCAAGTTTAATGCTTACTATATGACATAAGAATGTTATGTGCTTTGGTTTTTCATTCTTTTCATTTTTTTTATGAAATTTTATGCGCATTTGAATCTTGGTCAAATCCTATGTTTGACAATGATTAAAACAAGTTTAAAACATGAATATGAAAAATTAAGCATGCATCTATCCTTGTTAAGTCACTCCAAAATGTAACTTCTTGGGAGGGTTTTTGAAATTTCCATGTTTGAAACCAAAAACCACTTCTCTTCATGCATGCTTGACTTCATAAGACAGAGTTTAGGGTTTTAGGGGTAGATATATACATGATTTTCTGGTTTGAATATGTCTAGACCTTGTTTATCAAGTTGAATGCTTACTATATATATGACATAAGAATGCTTTGTCCTTTGTTTTTTTTCATTCTTTTGACTTTTTGCTGAATTTTTATGCCCATTTGAATCTTTTGGTCAAATCCTAGGTTTGACCAAGATTTAAACAAGTTTAAAACATGAAAATGAAAAGGGAAGATTGTACCCTTCTTAGTCACTCTAAAATGAAGTTTTTGGGAGGTTTTTGAAATTACCATGTTTAAAACCCAAAACCACTTCTCTTCATGCTTGACTTCATAAGACAGAGTTTAGGGTTAGGGGTACGTAGATACATGATTTTGTATGGTTTGAATATGTCTATACCTTGTTTATGAACTTGAATGCTTACGATATGACATAAGAAGACTATGTACTTTGGTTTTCATTTTTCTGATTTTTTTAAATTTTGTGTCCATTTGAATCTTGGTAAAATCCTAGGTTTGACCAAGATTTAAACAAGTTTAAAACATGAAAATGAAGATGTAATCATGGATCCTTCTTAGTCACTCTAAAATGAAGCTTTTGGGATGTTCTTGAAATTTGCATGTTTGAAACCCAAAACAACTTCTCTACATGCATGCTTGACTTAAGACATAGTTTAGCTAGGGTTAGGGGGTAGATACATGATTTTCCTGGTTTGAATATGTCTAGACCTTGTTTATCAACTTAGTTGAATGCTTACTATATGACATAAGAAGACTATGTGCCTTGGTTTTTCATTTTTTTTTAATTCTTATGCCCATTTGAATCTTGGTCAAATCCTAGGTTTGACCATGGTTTTAACAAATTTAAATCATGAATATAAAAATTAAGCATCTATCCTTCTTAGTCACTCCAAAATGTAAATCTTGGGAGGGTTCTTGAAATTTGCATGTTTGAAACCAAAAACCACTTCTCTTCATGCATGCTTGACTTCATAAGACAGAGTTTAGGGTTAGGGGTAGATATATACATGATTTTCTGGTTTAAATATGTCTAGACCTTGTTTATCAACTTGAATGCTTTACTATATATATATGACATATAAAAATGATATGTCCTTTGTTTTTTCATTCTTTTGATTTTTTCTAAAATTTTATGCCCATTTGAATCTTTTGGTCAAATCCGAGGTTTGACCAAGATTTAAACAAGTTTAAAACATGAAAATGAAAAGGGAAGCCTGCATCCTTCTTAGTCACTCTAAAATCAACTTAATTGAGAATGCTTACAATATGACATAAGAAGACTATGTGCCTTGGTTTTCATTTTTTTGATTTTTTTAAAATTCCTATGCCCATTTGAATCTTGGTCAAATCCTAGGTTTGACCATGGTTTCAACAAATGTAAATCATGAATATAAAAATTAATTATATATCCTTCTTAGTCACTCCAAAATGTAAATCTTGGGAGGGTTCTTGAAATTTCCATGTTTGAAACCAAAAACCACTTCTCTTCATGCATGCTTGACTTAATAAGACAGAGTTTAGGGTTAGGGGTAGATATATATATGATTTTTCTGGTTTGAGTATGTCTAGACCTTGTTTATCAACTTGAATGCTTACTATATGACATAAGAAGACTATATGCTTTTGTTTTTCATTTTTATGTTTTTTTTTATTTTATGCCCGTTTGAATTTTTTGGTCAAATCTTAGCTAGGTTTGACCAATATTTAAACAAGTTTAAGACATGAAAATGAAAACGGAAGCCTGCATCATTCTTAGTCACTCTAAAATGAATTCTCTAAGAGGTTTCTGAAATTTCCATGTTTGAAACCCAAAAAATAATGTCATGTAAATGGTTTTTCATTATTTAATTTTATATTAGCAGGCCAAAATCGAACCCCGTAGTTGCATTTTCTGATATTGATCCGTAGTACTGGGCAGAACCCTCGTAGGTCGATTTTTTTACGTTATTATTATTATTACTAGGCAGCACATGTGTTTACCCGTTTAGTGAAACTCTTTCATTTCATTTTTCTTTTCCGCAAGGTCGGGAGTCGGAGGAAGAGGGATCACACGGGAGGAGACGAAGGGAGAGCAGTCACGGGGCCCCACTTATTTATGGTGTCTATCCTTTTTCTGGTGATGTTGACTGTTGTGCAGGGTTGTCGGTGCGCAGGGGGTGCGAGCGAGCGAGAAAGGCCGAGAATGAGAGAGATGTTTTTTTAGAGGGACAACCGAATGATCCTGAAGTACCTTGATTTCCAATACGCATCAGAGCGCAGTTTACAGCAGGACACAAAATAAACAGGAAATTACGTCTAAATCCCTAAGATTTACATGGTAGACCCCAGGCTGAAAGCAAGAAATGCGATCGGGTCCTTAACAGCCACCGTCCGGATTGATCCTCGTCGTAGCCGGGGACGAACCACTTGGCGCGACCAAATCGCCATGGCTACAGAGCCTGCACACCATGGCCTCCAAGCTGAGCTAGAAACTCCCTGCCAAAACCGGCAGCCAACGGAGGTGGATAATTGGAGAGATGGAGAGAGAGAGTGTGTTGATGCCTCTCTCTTGACAAAGAAGATGGCTGGGAGTTTGCCTACCTAGCGTACGTGACTTGTGCTCACTGAAGTGTGGGACCTCACCCATGGGAACCACACGTAAGTGACAGACTTGTTGCTCTAATAACTCGGGTGATTATTATGTTGTAATAGTACTACATAGTTTCCTATGGATCCTTCTTAGTCACTCCAAAATGAAGCTTTTGGGAGGTTTTTGAAATTTCCATGCTTGAAACGAAAAACGACTTCTCTTCATGCATGCTTGACTTCATAAGACAGAGTTTAGCTAGGGGTATGGGGTAGATACATGATTTTCCTGGTTTGAATATGTCTAGAACTTGTTTATCAACTTAATTGAATGCTTACTATATGACATAAGAAGACTATGTGCCCTGGTTTTTCATTTTTTTATTTTTTCTAAAATTTGTATGCCCATTTGAATCTTGGTCAAATCCTAGGTTTCACCAAGATTTGAAAAGTTTAAAACATGAATATGAAAAAGTAAGCATGTATGCTTCTTAGTCACTTCAAAATGAAGCTCTTGGGAGGGTTTTTGAAATTTCCATGTTCGAAACCAAAAACCACATATCTTCATGCATGCTTGACTTCATAATGAATATGAAAAAGTAAGCATGTATGCTTCTTAGTCACTTCAAAATGAAGCTCTTGGGAGGGTTTTTGAAATTTCCATGTTTGAAACCAAAAACCACTTCTCTTCATGCATGCTTGACTTCATAAGACAAAGTTTAGGGTTTTAGGGGTAGATATATACATGATTTTATGGTTTGAATATGTCTAGACCTTGTTTATCAACTTGAATGCTTACTATATATATATGGGATAAGAATGCAATGTCCTTTGTTTTTTCATTCTTTTAATTTTTTCTGAATTTTTATGCCCATTTGAATCTTTTCGTCAAATCCTAGGTTTGACCACAATTTAAACAAGTTTAAAACATGAAAATGAAAATGGAAGCTTGTATCCTTCTTAGTCACTCTAAAATGAAGTTTTTGGGAGGTTTTTGAAATTACCATGTTTGAAACCCAAAACCACTTCTCTTCATGCTTGACTTCATAAGACAGAGTTTAGGGTTAGGGGTAGATACATGATTTTGTATGGTTTGAATTTGTATACCTTGTTTATCAACTTGAATGCTTACGATATGACATAAGAAGACTATGTACTTTGGTTTTCATTTTTCTGATTTTTTTAAATTTTGTGTCCATATGAATCTTGGTCAAATCCTAGGTTTGACCAAGATTTAAACAAGTTTAAAACATAAAATGAAAAGGTAATCATGGATCCTTCTTAGTCACTCTAAAATGAAGCTTTTGGGATGTTCTTGAAATTTCCATGTTTGAAACCCAAAACGACTTCTCTACATGCATGCTTGACTTAATACATAGTTTAGCTAGGGTTAGGGGGTAGATACATGATTTTCCTGCTTTGAATATGTCTAGACCTTGTTTATCAACTTAATTGAATGCTTACTATATTACATAAGAAGACTATGTGCCTGTTGGTTAGCATCTAGTGCAGTATGTGTGAACATGTATGCACTATGTGTGCTATAACTTGTATGTCTTTCAAATTTGAACCAAATTTGAATAAGTTTGAAATATTTGAAATGGGGCTTTTGGCTTAAACGTTTGAAACCCAAAACGATTTCTCTTCATGCTAGATTTCATAAGACTGAGTTTAGGGTTAGGGGGTACATACATGATTTGTCTGGTTTGAATATCTCTAAACCTTGTTTATCAACTTGAATGCTTACTATATGACATCAGAAGACTATGTGCTTTTGTTTTTCATTTTTCTATTTTTTTTTGAATTTTATGCACATTTGAATCTTGGTCAAATCCTAGGTTTGATCAAGATTTAAACAAATTTCAAACATGAAAATTTCCATGTTTGAAACCCAAAACCACTTCTCTTCATGATTGACTTCATAAGACATAGTTTAGGGTTAGGGGTAGACTAGTACAAAGCCCGTGCGATGCTACGGTGCCACATTAAATCAAATATGCATCCATTCGTTCAAATCGTTACACCCATAAAGATAGAAAATAATATGTATCCTTTAATCTAGTAGTAAATTGCTATAGCAATGAATTACTCTCTTCTTTCAAATTATGATACATACTAATAAATTTGTTCATGCGGTGCAAAGAAAAATATACTATTAAAATTATGTCATCATAAAAGGTTAAAGTAAGCACAAGGTACATATATTTCAGTTTATACGAAATGTATAATGTATCTATTTAAGGTACCGACACGATGCTTCTCTTGTCAAATGCTTGTTGTCAATGATGGCCTACTGGATATAATAATGTATAAAGCGCAATGATATGGTGTATAGTACATCTACATATATATAGTAATAATGTATAAAGGGTGATGCCATACTCACCCGCAGGCAATCAGGAGAAACTGAGGTTAATTACCGTCTCTACTGACATAACCAAATTAAGTAATAGAGCCGCAACTCACACGCTGCACGATGAAGAGCATTTGGGCCTCTCGCGACATTACATTACCCAACGCTTTCGCCCCGGCATAGCTCCAAAGTGTCGTTTCGGTTTTTATCCTTGTGGTCACCATGTCCACGGTGGAGTGATGGTTCCGGAAGACACGCGCATTTCTCTCTTTCCATATCTCCCAAGACACGAGCATGGCTTGCCCATCCTTTTGCACAAAGCACCTACTTTGGGTCTTGGCCTCGGCCTTGACCATGCTTAGTCTGTAACACTATTAAAAATTTCTTCTCTATCAATGAAATGGCAAATCTTTTGCCTCGTTTCAAAAAAAAAAAAGCATTTGGGCCTGGCCAGGGCTGACGACATGGCCGAAATTCATGCGGTCGACCCGACCTGGAGAAATCTTCACTCAAGCACATGGAGAACTATCCGACCTGGCATAGCCGCTGTGTGCGAGCAAGCTGCGGACCGAGACCTTACCCATGCCGAGCCACACTACCAGAAAATCCAAGAAGGCGCTAGTCTGCCCAAGACGATGGCTGCTCCAAGTGTTACAAAGTTACGTGGATCGCCCCCTTTAGAGGTGCACAACATCCCCATTACGAAGAGAAATCACAGGATGAAATACTCTTTTCTTTACCTATCATAGTCTACAGTTTGCACTACTTATATATACTTTAAAATTAGAGCAAGCAGAGGTAAGCTATTTGGGAACAAATGCAGAATTATGTATCGATTAATTAATGCATAATTTTACAAAAAAAAAACAAACAAACAGCGTCAGCTGGCTATGAAAAAATCCAGATACATCTAGTAGGTAGCTGATGACTTTTTTTTGGTGTCGGTGAGCTTTCGGCTGATATCATGTACCCATAGTTGCTTGAGGTGGTCGGTGCCTACGATTCATAGCAGCCCAGCCGTTTGCAGACCAGTTGAACCACTGGACATGGAGTCATGGACCGAAGGATTCCAGCTATCGCATGCAGATGGGGCAAAAATAATTGTTTGGCCATCCCTTCGTAAAAAAAGGATCAGCTAACTAAATGCGGTCTCGTAGTGTAGATGAATTGCCTGATTAGCCGCTCCTTGTACTCGTCTTTGCTCTCCTCCGAGGAGCCGCACTATATGTAGATATTGTTACACCTGAGTAGATTTCATCGATTAGAATCAGGATGGGAGAAACAGACCAACTTTTTGATCTTCTGTATAGGTCTGCCGAAAGACAATGAAGATGGCTTCCAGCTAGACGCGGCTAGACGCGCACGTAAAGGCTGATTATTCGTCAAGACGCGCAGCATAAACATAGTTGATCGATCCTGTACGATACTTTTGGCGGAGCGTGGGTGATACAATGAGCGTAGCTGACCGATCCCGTCCTGGCGCTCGGGTTTAAAAAGAGAGAAAAAAAAAGAATTCTTATTGGTATAAGCGAGCACGCGTGTACGATATTTAGTCGAAGACGTGGACCCGTTTGACTGTATCATCATAGTTAGTATGCAATACGGATTATACCCGACGATTCCACGTTTTTAGCTGCCGGGTTTGTCGGTTTAAACTTAGCAAGAAACAGACCCGGTGGTATAAGCCGTAATATATAGTTTGGTGGGAGGGTAAATCTGTCCCAAAAAATATTGGACCGCAAGAAACCTTATTTTCTTTATTATTAGGTATAGGTATATATATAGAATCAGAATCGGATGATCCTATACTGATGCCATACTGGGAAGGTCGGGTAAGCACTACAGGGCGCCGGGTGTTCAGTCTGAAGTCTGAACCACCACGTCATGCTTGCCTCCATACCGACTTACCGCGTGAGGTCGCCGGAGCTTCACAACGCGCGGCGAAATCAGGTCGACCCCGCTGACATGCAACGCCAGTTCCGCCATGGGAGATGCATGCCATCAAACACAGACAAGAGGAATATCCCATCCCAGGGCTGCGAGAAATAATCTGCCCAGGGCAGTGACCACAAGGCCCCGCCATGGACGAGCTGGTCGTCTCCTTGCCAAGAAAAGCATGGCACCTCGAGTCATACCAAACTCTCTCAAATCTGCTTTGAGAGAAAAGCTACAACAGATGTCTGTCGATTTTCTGTGTGCTTTCGTCTGCCTTGGCATCATCTACGGCTGTCCGTACGCGTAGATAGTATCGTACGTCCCGCGGTCCTCGTCAACCGATAAACCATCTGTGATCTGTTCCATGCTCAGCGGCGTCGGCTGCTGCACAGGCGTGCGGTAGTTTAAGGGCCGGTTTGGCGAGCTCGGTTAGGAGCAGGGGGCAGGGCGAGGTAAGAGCAGGTCTAAGAGCATGTCTAACAGGCCCCGTATTTTTTCGCCCCTTAAAACGCGAGTAGAGGGCCCTGTATCCACTGGCCGAAAAGTCGGATGAGCTAGCAGACCCCGTATCCCTAAACTGTAAAAGGGTATATTCCTAGAATATACTAAATCAATTTTTTTTTCTTTTTCCTCTTCTTCCTCCTCTCCTTCTTCCTCCTCCAACCACCCCGTGCCCCTGCCCCAGGCCCTGCCCGCCCCGGCCAGCCGCCGCCCCCCGCGCCGCCCCTGCCCGCCGCCACCGGCCCTGCCCACCCGCCGCCGCCTGCCCGCTCTCGCCCGTCCTCGCCCGCCACGGCTCCGCCCGCCCCGACCTCGCCCGCAGCCGCCCGCCCCGCTCGCCCGCCCGCCATGGCTTCCCCCGCCCGCCATGGCTCCGCCCGCCCGCCATGGCTCCGTCCGCCCGCCCCGCTCGCCCGCCCGCCATGGCTCCGTCCGCCCGCCACTGCTCCGTCCGCCTCCACCACGCCCGCGCGTCCCTGCATCTCCGGCTTGGCTGCACCCGCAGCTGCAGCTCGCACCGCGTCGCGCCTCGCACGCTCCCCGCCCGTGCCGGCTCCGACGCCATCGGGTGCACACGCGCCCGGCTGCTCCAACCGTCGCGATTTTCTGAAAGTTCAGCGCGCCACGAGTGAGGGGTTGGCCATGTATTCAGCCTCCCGCCCCGTAGAAGTAAGGGGCCAAAAGCCACCCCGTAGCCAAAACTGTAAAAAATCGACGCGGGGGCCTGTTTTACGGGGTCTGCTAGACGGCCGGGTAGAGCCATACCCCGTATATCGGCGGTTATTTTACGGGGTTGGGCCTTTTAAGGGGTCTGTCAGGTCTAACTCCGTCCGCCTCCACCACGCCCGCGCGTCCCTGCATCTCCGGCTTGGCTGCACCCGCAGCTGCCGCTCGCACCGCGTCGCGCCTCGCACGCTCCCCGCCCGTGCCGGCTCCGACGCCATCGGGTGCACACGCGCCCGGCTGCTCCAACCGTCGCGATTTTCTGAAAGTTCAGCGCGCCACGAGTGAGGGGTTGGCCCTGTATTCAGCCTCCCGCCCCGTAGAAGTAAGGGGCCAAAAGCCACCCCGTAGCCTAAACTGTAAAAAATCGACGCGGGGGCCTATTTTACGGGAGTGCGCTAGACGGCCGGGTAGAGCCATACCCCGTATATCGGCGGTTATTTTACGGGGTTGGGCCTTTTAAGGGGTCAGACCCTTAAAAGGCCCAACCCCGTAAAATAACCGCCGATATACGGGGTATGGCTGACAGACCCCTTAAAAGGCCCAACCCCGTAAAATAACCGCCGATATACGGGTATGGCTCTACCCGGCCGTCTAGCAGACCCCGTAAAACAGGCCCCCGCGTCGATTTTTTACAGTTTTGGCTACGGGGTGGCTTTTGGCCCCTTACTTCTACGGGCGGGAGGCTGAATACGGGGCCAACCCCTCACTCGTGGCGCGCTGAACTTTCAGAAAATCGCGACGGTTGGAGCAGCCGGCGCGTGTGCACCCGATGGCGTCGGAGCCAGCACGGGCGGGGAGCGTGCGAGGCGCGACGCGGTGCGAGCGGCAGCTGCGGGTGCAGCCAAGTCGGAGATGCGTGGACGCGCGGGCGTGGTGGAGGCGGACGGAGCCTGGCGGGCGGACGGAGCCACGGCGGGCGGGCGAGCGGGGGCGAGGCGGAGCCATGGCGGGCGGGCGAGCGGGCGAGCGGGGGCGGCGGCTACGGGCGAGGTCGGGGCGGGCGGAGCCGTGGCGGGCGAGGACGGGCAAGCGCGGCAGGGCGGCGGGCGGGCAGGGCCGGTGGCGGCGGGCAGGGGCGGCGGCTGGCCGGGGCGGGCAGGGCCTGGGGTAGGGGCACGGGGTGGTTGGAGGAGGAAGAAGGAGAGGAGGAAGAAGAGGAAAAAGAAAAAAAATTGATTTGGTATATTCTAGGAATATACCCTTTTACAGTTTAGGGATACGGGGTCTGCTAGCTCGTCCGAGTTTTTGGCCGGCGAAAACTGGATACAGGGCCCTCTACTCGCGCTTTAAGGGGCGAAAAAATACGGGGCCTGTTAGACATGCTCTAAGATCGTCCCTACGGTAGTTCAAGGGCCGGTTTGGCGAGCTCGGTTAGGAGCAGGGGCAGGGCGAGGTAAGATCGTCCCTCGCGTCTGCACCTTGGCTGATTCGAGTATGACACAGTCGCCAGAGATAGTAGGAGACGGGCCTGCACCATGCTGCCGCTGCGGCTCCGTTTCTCTTATTCCTCTTCTTTCCGGCGGGGTCACCGACTCACCGTACATCATCAACATCAGAAAATTGGTCTCCTGGACGTATCCACTGGCGGTGGCGAGGAACCGAGCAGAGGAGATGATGGGCGATGGCGGCGATGCGAGATTAGGCTCCAGGTGTTGGCTCGTGCGTCTATTTCTTCGTCCAGGGGCTATCGGTGGTGCTTCACGTACCTGGCAATCTCTAACAGACCCCTTAAAAGGCCCAACCCCGTAAAATAACCGTCGATATACGGGGTATGGCTCTACCCGGCCGTCTAGCAGACCCCGTAAAACAGGCCCCCGCGTCGATTTTTTACAGTTTTGGCTACGGGGTGGCTTTTGGCCCCTTACTTCTACGGGGCGGGAGGCTGAATACAGGGCCAACCCCTCACTCGTGGCGCGCTGAACTTTCAGAAAATCGCGACGATTGGAGCAGCTGGGCGCGTGTGCACCCGATGGCGTCGGAGCCGGCACGGGCGGGGAGTGTGCGAGGCGCGACGCGGTGCGAGCGGCAGCTACGGGTGTGATACGTCTCCAACGTATCCATAATTTATGTTGTTTCATGCTTGTTTTATGACAATACTTACATGTTTTGCTTGCACTTTATAATGTTTTTATGCGTTTTCCGGAACTAACCTATTAACAAGATGCCACAGTGCCAGTTCCTGTTTTCTGCTGTTTTTGGTTCTAGAAAGGCTGTTCAGGCAATATTCTCGGAATTGGACGAAATCAACGCCAAACCTCCTATTTTTCCCGGAAGGCTCCAGAACACCGAAGAAGAGTCGGAGAGGGGCCAGAGGGCCACCACACCATAAGGCGGCGCGGCCTGGCCTGGGCCCGCGCCAGCCTATGGTGAGGAGCCCCCAGGCACCCTCCTGCGCCGCCTCTTCGCCTATAAAACCCCTTTCGACCTAAAAACACAGTACCTTTTGACGAAAACAGAGAAAACCATCCAGAGCCGCCGCCATCGCGAAAGTCCAATTCGGGGGACAGAACTCTCTGTTCCGGCACCCTGCCGGGACGGGGAATTGCCCCCGGAGCCATCTCCACCGCCGTCTCCACCGCCATCTTCACCGCCATCGCTGCCTCCATGATGAGGAGGGAGTAATTCACCCCCGGGGCTGAGGGCTCCGCTGTAGCTATGTGGTTCATCTCTCTCTCTTTGTGATCAAGTTGAATATCATCTATGTGCTACTCTAGTAATGTTATTAAAGTAGTCTATTCCTCCTCCGCGGTGTAATGGTGACAGTGTGTGCACCGCGTAGTACTTGGTTTATGCTATGATTGTGATCTCTTGTAGATTGTGAAGTTAACTATTGCTATGATAGTATTGATATGATCTATGCCTCCTTCATAGTGTGATGGTGACAGTGTGCATGCTATGTTAGTTCTCGGTGTGATTGTGTTGATCTATCTTACACTCTAAGGTTATTTAAATATGAACATTGAATATTGTGGAGCTTGTTAACTCCGGCATTGAGGGTTCGTGTAATCCTACGCAATTAGTGGTGTTCATCATCCAACAAGAGGGTGTAGAGTAGTCCTATTATGTGATCGTTATTGAGAGTGTCCACTAGTGAAAGCAGGATCCCTGGGCCTTGCTTCCAAGCATTGAATCTCCGTTTGTTTACTGTTTTGTTGAATGTTTACTCGCTGCCATATTTTACTCAGATTGTTATTATCACTCATACTCATCCATATTACTTGTATCTCACTATCTCTTCGCCGAACTAGTGCACCTATTGTATTAGGTGTGTTGGGGACACAAGAGACTTCTTGCTTTGTGGTTGCAGGGTTGCTTGAGAGGGATATCTTTGACCTCTTCCTCCCTGAGATCGATAAACCTTGGGTGATCCACTTAAGGGAAATTTGCTGCTGTTCTACAAACCTCTGCTCTTGGAGGCCCAACACTGTCTACAAGAATAGAAGATCCCGTAGACATCAAGCACTTTTCTGGCACCATTGCCGGGGAGGAAAGGTAAAAGGCACTCATACTCCGGTCCCAGGTAACAGTACTTTTCTGGCGCCATTGTGTTTGTGCTCGAAGCTATTTCCTTTAGATCCTGCAATTGCAACTTTTTGTTTCTTGTTTACACTAGTTAGGCATAATGGACAACAATGAGCTTCTTACTTTATTTCCTGATTTAAGACATGGATGGTTTGATCCGAAAATTAAAAAACCCATGGAACATATTAGTATGAACGCAATCACTGCTAATGCTATGAATAAGTCTAAGCTTGGGGAAGCTAGTTTCTGTGATCTTTTTGGCTTCCCATATTTAGGGGAGAAAATTTGTTCTGATAATGCTTTATCTCCCATATGCGATAACTCTAATAATGCTTGTGATACTTTAAATCCACCAACTGCAAGTACTTCTTTCAAGATACCCATGAAAATTATTGAACATGTTATGGATAACCGCTATGAAGGGGATGGAACTGTCCATCCTAAAGATCATTTACTGTTTTTGCATGAATTATGCGGGTTATTCAAGTGTGCAGGTATCTCTATGGATGAAGTGAAGAGGAAGCTATTCTCCGTTTCACTGTCTGGTAAAGCGGCGCATTGCTATAAATTGTTGGAGAATAGTCATTCTCTTGGTTGGGAAGAAATTGCATCACTCTTTTATTCTAAATTTTATCCTCCTCATGAAGTGCATATTGATAGGAATTATATTTATAACTTTTATCCTCGTGATGGAGAGAGTATTTCTCAAGCGTGGGGGAGACTGAAATCACTAATGCTCAAATGTCCCATTCATGAGCTTCCCCGTAATGTTATTGTTAACAATTTTTATGCGAGGCTTTCAGGATAACACAAGGACTATCTGGACGCATGTTCGGAGGGATCTTTCACAAGCAAGGAGGTTGAAGCTAGGTGGGATCTTCTTGATCAGATTAAGGAGAACGCTGAAGGATGGGAGAACAATGAAGGTAAAGAGTCAGGTATAAATTATGATTATGAATGCATTGAAGCTTTTATGGATACCGATAAATTTCGAAATATGAGTGCTACTTATGGTCTTGACTCTCAAGTTGCTGCAAATCTTTATAAATCTTTTGCTTCTCATTTTGAATTGCCTAAGAAGAATTTTGATAAGTATCATGAACCTTTTAAAGAGTCTTGCATTAAGAATGAAATTGTTGTTAATTATTGCAATAAGCATGCTAAAACTCCTAAGAATGCTATTTCCTATAAGCATGTTAATTTTTGTGGAATGCATAGACCTTGTGGAATTAATCAAGCCAAAGATGAATATTGCATCCATCATATTAATGAAAAAACTAGAAAGTGGCTTAGGGCTCTAGATGATCTTGGTAAAAAAGTTTGTGCCCTCTATCCTTTTATTTGTGAAGTTTGCCATGAAGTGGGTCATTTTAATTTTCAATGCTCCTCCAATGATAATTTGAACCCAATGAGTGCTGCAAATTTGTATTGTGATGATGAAATTACTCCTAATCAGCATGATGAGCTTACTTTATTTTTGGGGTGTGAAGAACTGTCGAGAAAAATCTATTTGTTACATATGGGTGATCTTGATATTGATGATGTCCTGCATGGGTGTTTTTCTTATTGCATTGATAATAGCCATACAAATACTTACATACAAAATATTTTAGAAGATGACACCTTGCCAAAATATGATAGGACCGCTATGTGTTTTGAACTAATTAATGGAAAGGAGGAATCCTCCCAAGTTTCTTCTATTGTTTCTAAAAGTAAATCAGGTTATGCGGACAAGCCACCCTTCAAGCCTCTTCCTCCTAAAGAAGGGAACGAGGAGAAGGAAGAGAAGAAGAAGAAGAAGAAGAAGAAGAAGAAGAAGAAGAAGGGAACGAAGAAGAAGAAGAAGAAGAAGAAGGAAAATAAAAAGAAAGAGGTAACGGCGTATCCCCGCGTGAATGAGATAACGCTAGGTAACCGTAAGTATATTGCTCCTAATAATTATTGTGATAATGAATCTGAATACGATGATCTTCCTATGCCCTTTACATACATTAGCGATCATGATTTGAATGGGCACATTACTTTTGATATTGCAAATCTCTGGGAAACTAATTCTGAAAATGATGATGATAATAATTGCCATAGTGTCAGTGCTATCCATGCTTCCTCCCATAATGATATAGAAAGCTCTAAGCTTGGGGAAGAGGTGTTTGAAAATCCTTTTGCTACTGGTCATTATGTTCTTGATACAGCTCCTTCTAATAACAATGATGGTATGGTCAAACCGACTGTGAAAGATAACTATTCTATTTCTTATGATGACACTGTGCCTCCGATCTTTGATGATTATTATAAAGAATGCTATGATATAGGTTATAATTATCCTTATGAAACTTGTCATATTCATGATTGGATTACCAAAAACAATTCTTTTAATATGCAACTTGTTTACCATGTTCAAATTCTTGATAATAATCTTGCTCCCATTATTATTAATGAGAATAACTCTTCTTATGCCAAAATTAATGATACTTCTATGCATATGAACCATGATAAGAATGTTTTAAGTGATGGGTATATTGTGGATTTCATCAATGATGCTACTGAAAGTTATTATGAGAGAGGGAAATATGGTTATACGCATTTCAATAATATTAAGTTTCCCCTCTTTATGTTGAGAATCTTGAAGTTACTCGTGTTTTATCCTCTTATGCTTGTCACTTTGTTCTTCATGAATTCATTTGTGTACAAGATTCCTCTGCATAGGAAGCATGTTAGGCTTAAATGTGTTTTGCATTTGCCTCTTGAAGCTCTCTTTTGCTTCAAATACCATTTCTTGCGTGTACATCATCAAAACTGCTGAGCCCATCTTAATGGCTATAAAGAAAGAACTTCTTGGGAGATAACCCATGTGTTATTTTGCTACAGTACTTTGTTTTATATTTGTGTCTTGGAAGTTGTTTACTACTGTAGCAACCTCTCCTTATCTTAGTTTTGTGTTTTGTTGTGCCAAGTAAAGTCGTTGATAGTAAGGTTCATACTAGATTTGGATTACTGCGCAGAAACAGATTTCTTTGCTGTCACGAATCTGGGCAAAATTCTCTGTAGGTAACTCAGAAAATTATGCCAATTTACGTGAGTGATCCTCAGATATGTACGCAACTTTCATTCAATTTGAGAATTTTCATTTGAGCAAGTCTGGTGCCCCAATAAAATTCGTCTTTACGGACTGTTCTGTTTTGACAGATTCTGCATTTTATTTCGCATTGCTTCTTTTGCTATGTGGGATGGATTTCTTTGTTCCATTAACTTCCAGTAGCTTTGGGCAATGTCCAGAAGTGTTAAGAATGAATGTGTCACCTCTGAACATGTGAGTTTTTGATTATGCACTAACCCTCTAATGAGTTTGTTTCGAGTTTGGTGTGGAGGAAGTTTTCAAGGGTCAAGAGAGGAGGATGATACAATATGATCAAGAAGAGTGAAAAGCCTAAGCTTGGGGATGCCCCGGTGGTTCACCCCTACATATTTCAAGAAGACTCAAGCATCTAAGCTTGGGGATGCCCAAGGCATCCCCTTCTTCATCGACAAATTATCAGGTTTCTTCTATTGAAACTATATTTTTATTCGGTCACATCATATGTGCTTTACTTGGAGAGTCTGTGTGCTTTTATTTTTGTTTGAATAAATTCGGATCCTAGCAATCCTTGTTTTGGAGAGAGACACGCTCCGCTTTTTCATATGAACACTTGTTCTTCGTTTTACTTTTAATGTTCAATGGTAAAAGTTGGAAGCTACAACACTTATGGTTATTTGGTTGGAAACAGAAAATGCCTCATAATGTCTTGGATAATTTGACACTTGGCAATTGTTTTGAGCTCTCAAGTAGATCATGATTAAGTTTTTTCATGTAGTTTAAACCTATTAGTGGAGAACTACTGTAGAGCTTGTTAAAATTGGTTTGCATGATTGGTCTCTCTTAAGGTCTAGATATTTTCTGGTAAAGTGTTTGAGCAACAAGGAAGACAGTGTAGAGTATTATAATGCTTGCAATATGTTCTTATGTGAGTTTTGTTGTACCGGTTCATACTTGTGTTTGCTTCAAACAACCTTGCTAGCCTAAGCCTTGTACTGAGAGGAAATGCTTCTCGTGCATCCAAAACCTTGAGCCAAAACCTATGCCATTTGTGTCCACCATACCTACCTACTATGTGGTATTTCCTGCCATTCCAAAGTAAATTGCTTGAGTGCTACCTTTAAACAATTCAAAATGCTTCTCAATTTGTGTCAATGTTTTATAGCTCATGAGGAAGTATGTGGTGTTTTATCTTTCAATCTTGTTGGGCAACTTTCACCAATGGACTAGTGGCTTCATCCGCTTATCCAATAATTTTGCAAAAAGAGCTGGCAATGGGATTCCAAGTCCCAAATTAATTAAAATAAATAGACACTCCTCCATGGTATGTGATTGTTGGACGGCACCCGAAGGATTCGGTTAGCCATGGCTTGAGAAAGCAAAGGTGGGGAGGAGTGTCATCATAATAAAACTAAAATAAAAAGGCACTCCTTCATGGTATGAGATTGTTGGCAGGCACCCGAGGATTCGGTTAGCCATAGTTTGTGAAAGAAAGGTTGGAAGGAGTGCCACCCAAAAATAAAAATAATTCATGGGAGCCGCTCTTTGAAGGTTTGTCTGGCAAGGGGGTTAGAGTGCCCACTACCATTCGTTGACAACAACAAACACCTCTCAAAACTTTACTTTTATGCTCTCTTTATGTTTTCAAAACCAAAGCTCTAGCACAAATATAGCAATCAATGCTTCCCTCTGCGAAGGGCCATTCTTTTACTTTATGTTGAGTCAGTTTACCTACTTCCTTCCACCTTAGAAGCAAACACTTGTGTTAACTGTGCATTGATTCTTACATACTTGCATATTTGCATTCATCATATTACTTTGTGTTGACAATTATCCATGAGATATGCATGTTGAAAGTTGAAAGCAACCGCTGAAACTTATATCTTCCTTTGTGTTGCTTCGATGCCTTTACTTTGAATTTATTGCTTTATGAGTTAACTCTTGTGCAAGACTTTTGATACTTGTCTTGAAAGTACTCTTCATGAAAAGTTTTGCTATATGTTATCTATTTGTTAGCAACTATAGATTATTGCCTTGAGTCACTTCATTCATTTCATATGCTTTGTAATAGTATGATCAAGGTTATGTAAGTAGCATGTCACTACAGAAATTATTCTTTTTATCGTTTACCTGCTCGGGACGAGCAGGAACTAAGCTTGGGGATGCTGATACGTCTCCAACGTATCCATAATTTCGTTGTTCCATGCTTGTTTTATGACAATACTTACATGTTTTGCTTGCACTTTATAATGTTTTTATGCGTTTTCCGGAACTAACCTATTAACAAGATGCCACAGTGCAGTTCTGTTTTCTGCTGTTTTTGGTTCCGAGAAAGGCTGTTCGGGCAATATTCTCGGAATTGGACGAAATCAACGCCAAACCTCCTATTTTTCCCGGAAGGCTCCAGAACACCGAAGAAGAGTCGGAGAGGGGCCAGAGGGCCACCACACCATAAGGCGGCGCGGCCTGGCCTAGGCCCGCGCCAGCCTATGGTGAGGAGCCCCCAGGCACCCTCCTGCGCCGCCTCTTCGCCTATAAAACCCCTTTCGACCTAAAAACACAGTACCTTTTGACGAAAACAGAGAAAACCATCCAGAGCCGCCGCCATCGCGAAAGTCCAATTCGGGGGACAGAACTCTCTGTTCCGGCACCCTGCCGGGACGGGGAATTGCCCCCGGAGCCATCTCCACCGCCGTCTCCACCGCCATCTTCACCGCCATCGCTGCCTCCATGATGAGGAGGGAGTAATTCACCCCCGGGGCTGAGGGCTCCGCTGTAGCTATGTGGTTCATCTCTCTCTCTTTGTGATCAAGTTGAATATCATCTATGTGCTACTCTAGTAATGTTATTAAAGTAGTCTATTCCTCCTCCGCGGTGTAATGGTGACAGTGTGTGCACCGCGTAGTACTTGGTTTATGCTATGATTGTGATCTCTTGTAGATTGTGAAGTTAACTATTGCTATGATAGTATTGATATGATCTATGCCTCCTTCATAGTGTGATGGTGACAGTGTGCATGCTATGTTAGTTCTCGGTGTGATTGTGTTGATCTATCTTACACTCTAAGGTTATTTAAATATGAACATTGAATATTGTGGAGCTTGTTAACTCCGGCATTGAGGGTTCGTGTAATCCTACGCAATTAGTGGTGTTCATCATCCAACAAGAGGGTGTAGAGTAGTCCTATTATGTGATCGTTATTGAGAGTGTCCACTAGTGAAAGCAGGATCCCTGGGCCTTGCTTCCAAGCATTGAATCTCCGTTTGTTTACTGTTTTGTTGAATGTTTACTCGCTGCCATATTTTACTCAGATTGTTATTATCACTCATACTCATCCATATTACTTGTATCTCACTATCTCTTCGCCGAACTAGTGCACCTATTGTATTAGGTGTGTTGGGGACACAAGAGACTTCTTGCTTTGTGGTTGCAGGGTTGCTTGAGAGGGATATCTTTGACCTCTTCCTCCCTGAGATCGATAAACCTTGGGTGATCCACTTAAGGGAAATTTGCTGCTATTCTACAAACCTCTGCTCTTGGAGGCCCAACACTGTCTACAAGAATAGAAGCTCCCGTAGACATCAAGCACTTTTCTGGCACCATTGCCGGGGAGGAAAGGTAAAAGGCACTCATACTCCGGTCCCAGGTGTAATGTGATTTTCTGGCGCCATTGTGTTTGTGCTCGAAGCTATTTCCTTTAGATCCTGCAATTGCAACTTTTTGTTTCTTGTTTACACTAGTTAGGCATAATGGACAACAATGAGCTTCTTACTTTATTTCCTGATTTAAGACATGGATGGTTTGATCCGAAAATTAAAAAACCCATGGAACATATTAGTATGAACGCAATCACTGCTAATGCTATGAATAAGTCTAAGCTTGGGGAAGCTAGTTTCTGTGATCTTTTTGGCTTCCCATATTTAGGGGAGAAAATTTGTTCTGATAATGCTTTATCTCCCATATGCGATAACTCTAATAATGCTTGTGATACTTTAAATCCACCAACTGCAAGTACTTCTTTCAAGATACCCATGAAAATTATTGAACATGTTATGGATAACCGCTATGAAGGGGATGGAACTGTCCATCCTAAAGATCATTTACTGTTTTTGCATGAATTATGCGGGTTATTCAAGTGTGCAGGTATCTCTATGGATGAAGTGAAGAGGAAGCTATTCTCCGTTTCGCTGTCTGGTAAAGCGGCGCATTGGTATAAATTGTTGGAGAATAGTCATTCTCTTGGTTGGGAAGAAATTGCATCACTCTTTTATTCTAAATTTTATCCTCCTCATGAAGTGCATATTGATAGGAATTATATTTATAACTTTTATCCTCGTGATGGAGAGAGTATTTCTCAAGCGTGGGGGAGATTGAAATCACTAATGCTCAAATGTCCCATTCATGAGCTTCCCCGTAATGTTATTGTTAACAATTTTTATGCGAGGCTTTCAGGACAACACAAGGACTATCTGGACGCATGTTCGGAGGGATCTTTCACAAGCAAGGAGGTTGAAGCTAGGTGGGATCTTCTTGATCAGATTAAGGAGAACGCTGAAGGATGGGAGAACAATGAAGGTAAAGAGTCAGGTATAAATTATGATTATGAATGCATTGAAGCTTTTATGGATACCGATAAATTTCGAAATATGAGTGCTACTTATGGTCTTGACTCTCAAGTTGCTGCAAATCTTTATAAATCTTTTGCTTCTCATTTTGAATTGCCTAAGAAGAATTTTGATAAGTATCATGAACCTTTTAAAGAGTCTTGCATGAAGAATGAAATTGTTGTTAATTATTGCAATAAGCATGCTCAAACTCCTAAGAATGCTATTTCCTATAAGCATGTTAATTTTTGTGGAATGCATAGACCTTGTGGAATTAATCAAGCCAAAGATGAATATTGCATCCATCATATTAATGAAAAAACTAGAAAGTGGCTTAGGGCTCTAGATGATCTTGGTAAAAAAGTTTGTGCCCTCTATCCTTTTATTTGTGAAGTTTGCCATGAAGTGGGTCATTTTAATTTTCAATGCTCCTCCAATGATAATTTGAACCCAATGAGTGCTGCAAATTTGTATTGTGATGATGAAATTACTCCTAATCAGCATGATGAGCTTACTTTATTTTTGGGGTGTGAAGAACTGTCGAGAAAAATCTATTTGTTACATATGGGTGATCTTGATATTGATGATGTCCTGCATGGGTGTTTTTCTTATTGCATTGATAATAGCCATACAAATACTTACATACAAAATATTTTAGAAGATGACACCTTGCCAAAATATGATAGGACCGCTATGTGTTTTGAACTAATTAATGGAAAGGAGGAATCCTCCCAAGTTTCTTCTATTGTTTCTAAAAGTAAATCAGGTTATGCGGACAAGCCACCCTTCAAGCCTCTTCCTCCTAAAGAAGGGAACGAGGAGAAGGAAGAGAAGAAGAAGAAGAAGAAGAAGGGAATGAAGAAGAAGAAGAAGAAGAAGAAGGAAAATAAAAAGAAAGAGGTAACGGCGTATCCCCGCGTGAATGAGATAACGCTAGGTAACCGTAAGTATATTGCTCATAATAATTATTGTGATAATGAATCTGAATACGATGATCTTCCTATGCCCTTTACATACATTAGCGATCATGATTTGAATGGGCACATTACTTTTGATATTGCAAATCTCTGGGAAACTAATTCTGAAAATGATGATGATAATAATTGCCATAGTGTCAGTGCTATCCATGCTTCCTCCCATAATGATATAGAAAGCTCTAAGCTTGGGGAAGAGGTGTTTGAAAATCCTTTTGCTACTGGTCATTATGTTCTTGATACAGCTCCTTCTAATAACAATGATGGTATGGTCAAACCGACTGTGAAAGATAACTATTCTATTTCTTATGATGACACTGTGCCTCCGATCTTTGATGATTATTATAAAGAATGCTATGATATAGGTTATAATTATCCTTATGAAACTTGTCATAGTCATGATTGGATTACCAAAAACAATTCTTTTAATATGCAACTTGTTTACCATGTTCAAATTCTTGATAATAATCTTGCTCCCATTATTATTAATGAGAATAACTCTTCTTATGCCAAAATTAATGATACTTCTATGCATATGAACCATGATAAGAATGTTTTAAGTGATGGGTATATTGTGGATTTCATCAATGATGCTACTGAAAGTTATTATGAGAGAGGGAAATATGGTTATACGCATTTCAATAATATTAAGTTTCCCCTCTTTATGTTGAGAATCTTGAAGTTACTCGTGTTTTATCCTCTTATGCTTGTCACTTTGTTCTTCATGAATTCATTTGTGTACAAGATTCCTCTGCATAGGAAGCATGTTAGGCTTAAATGTGTTTTGCATTTGCCTCTTGAAGCTCTCTTTTGCTTCAAATACCATTTCTTGCGTGTACATCATCAAAACTGCTGAGCCCATCTTAATGGCTATAAAGAAAGAACTTCTTGGGAGATAACCCATGTGTTATTTTGCTACAGTACTTTGTTTTATATTTGTGTCTTGGAAGTTGTTTACTACTGTAGCAACCTCTCCTTATCTTAGTTTTGTGTTTTGTTGTGCCAAGTAAAGTCGTTGATAGTAAGGTTCATACTAGATTTGGATTACTGCGCAGAAACAGATTTCTTTGCTGTCACGAATCTGGGCAAAATTCTCTGTAGGTAACTCAGAAAATTATGCCAATTTACGTGAGTGATCCTCAGATATGTACGCAACTTTCATTCAATTTGAGAATTTTCATTTGAGCAAGTCTGGTGCCCCAATAAAATTCGTCTTTACGGACTGTTCTGTTTTGACAGATTCTGCATTTTATTTCGCATTGCTTCTTTTGCTATGTGGGATGGATTTCTTTGTTCCATTAACTTCCAGTAGCTTTGGGCAATGTCCAGAAGTGTTAAGAATGAATGTGTCACCTCTGAACATGTGAGTTTTTGATTATGCACTAACCCTCTAATGAGTTTGTTTCGAGTTTGGTGTGGAGGAAGTTTTCAAGGGTCAAGAGAGGAGGATGATACAATATGATCAAGAAGAGTGAAAAGCCTAAGCTTGGGGATGCCCCGGTGGTTCACCCCTGCATATTTCAAGAAGACTCAAGCATCTAAGCTTGGGGATGCCCAAGGCATCCCCTTCTTCATCGACAAATTATCAGGTTTCTTCTATTGAAACTATATTTTTATTCGGTCACATCATATGTGCTTTACTTGGAGAGTCTGTGTGCTTTTATTTTTGTTTGAATAAATTCGGATCCTAGCAATCCTTGTTTTGGAGAGAGACATGCTCCGCTTTTTCATATGAACACTTGTTCTTCGTTTTACTTTTAATGTTCAATGGTAAAAGTTGGAAGCTACAACACTTATGGTTATTTGGTTGGAAACAGAAAATGCCTCATAATGTCTTGGATAATTTGACACTTGGCAATTGTTTTGAGCTCTCAAGTAGATCATGATTAAGTTTTTTCATGTAGTTTAAACCTATTAGTGGAGAACTACTGTAGAGCTTGTTAAAATTGGTTTGCATGATTGGTCTCTCTTAAGGTCTAGATATTTTCTGGTAAAGTGTTTGAGCAACAAGGAAGACAGTGTAGAGTATTATAATGCTTGCAATATGTTCTTATGTGAGTTTTGCTGTACCGGTTCATACTTGTGTTTGCTTCAAACAACCTTGCTAGCCTAAGCCTTGTACTGAGAGGAAATGCTTCTCGTGCATCCAAAACCTTGAGCCAAAACCTATGCCATTTGTGTCCACCATACCTACCTACTATGTGGTATTTCCTGCCATTCCAAAGTAAATTGCTTGAGTGCTACCTTTAAACAATTCAAAATGCTTCTCAATTTGTGTCAATGTTTTATAGCTCATGAGGAAGTATGTGGTGTTTTATCTTTCAATCTTGTTGGGCAACTTTCACCAATGGACTAGTGGCTTCATCCGCTTATCCAATAATTTTGCAAAAAGGGCTGGCAATGGGATTCCAAGTCCCAAATTAATTAAAATAAATAGACACTCCTCCATGGTATGTGATTGTTGGATGGCACCCGAAGGATTCGGTTAGCCATGGCTTGAGAAAGCAAAGGTGGGGAGGAGTGTCATCATAATAAAACTAAAATAAAAAGGCACTCCTTCATGGTATGAGATTGTTGGCAGGCACCCGAGGATTCGGTTAGCCATGGTTTGTGAAAGAAAGGTTGGAAGGAGTGCCACCCAAAAATAAAAATAATTCATGGGAGCCGCTCTTTGAAGGTTTGTCTGGCAAGGGGGTTAGAGTGCCCACTACCATTCGTTGACAACAACAAACACCTCTCAAAACTTTACTTTTATGCTCTCTTTATGTTTTCAAAACCAAAGCTCTAGCACAAATATAGCAATCAATGCTTCCCTCTGCGAAGGGCCATTCTTTTACTTTATGTTGAGTCAGTTTACCTACTTCCTTCCACCTTAGAAGCAAACACTTGTGTTAACTGTGCATTGATTCTTACATACTTGCATATTTGCATTCATCATATTACTTTGTGTTGACAATTATCCATGAGATATGCATGTTGAAAGTTGAAAGCAACCGCTGAAACTTATATCTTCCTTTGTGTTGCTTCGATGCCTTTACTTTGAATTTATTGCTTTATGAGTTAACTCTTGTGCAAGACTTTTGATACTTGTCTTGAAAGTACTCTTCATGAAAAGTTTTGCTATATGTTATCTATTTGTTAGCAACTATAGATTATTGCCTTGAGTCACTTCATTCATTTCATATGCTTTGTAATAGTATGATCAAGGTTATGTAAGTAGCATGTCACTACAGAAATTATTCTTTTTATCGTTTACCTGCTCGGGACGAGCAGGAACTAAGCTTGGGGATGCTGATACGTCTCCAACGTATCCATAATTTCTGTTGTTCCATGCTTGTTTTATGACAATACTTACATGTTTTGCTTGCACTTTATAATGTTTTTATGCGTTTTCCGGAACTAACCTATTAACAAGATGCCACAGTGCCAGTTCCTGTTTTCTGCTGTTTTTGGTTCCAGAAAGGCTGTTCGGGCAATATTCTCGGAATTGGACGAAATCAACGCCAAACCTCCTATTTTTCCCGGAAGGCTCCAGAACACCGAAGAAGAGTCGGAGAGGGGCCAGAGGGCCACCACACCATAAGGCGGCGCGGCCTGGCCTGGGCCCGCGCCAGCCTATGGTGAGGAGCCCCCAGGCACCCTCCTGCGCCGCCTCTTCGCCTATAAAACCCCTTTCGACCTAAAAACACAGTACCTTTTGACGAAAACAGAGAAAACCATCCAGAGCCGCCGCCATCGCGAAAGTCCAATTCGGGGGACAGAACTCTCTGTTCCGGCACCCTGCCGGGACGGGGAATTGCCCCCGGAGCCATCTCCACCGCCGTCTCCACCGCCATCTTCACCGCCATCGCTGCCTCCATGATGAGGAGGGAGTAATTCACCCCCGGGGCTGAGGGCTCCGCTGTAGCTATGTGGTTCATCTCTCTCTCTTTGTGATCAAGTTGAATATCATCTATGTGCTACTCTAGTAATGTTATTAAAGTAGTCTATTCCTCCTCCGCGGTGTAATGGTGACAGTGTGTGCACCGCGTAGTACTTGGTTTATGCTATGATTGTGATCTCTTGTAGATTGTGAAGTTAACTATTGCTATGATAGTATTGATATGATCTATGCCTCCTTCATAGTGTGATGGTGACAGTGTGCATGCTATGTTAGTTCTCGGTGTGATTGTGTTGATCTATCTTACACTCTAAGGTTATTTAAATATGAACATTGAATATTGTGGAGCTTGTTAACTCTGGCATTGAGGGTTCGTGTAATCCTACGCAATTAGTGGTGTTCATCATCCAACAAGAGGGTGTAGAGTAGTCCTATTATGTGATCGTTATTGAGAGTGTCCACTAGTGAAAGCAGGATCCCTGGGCCTTGCTTCCAAGCATCGAATCTCCGTTTGTTTACTGTTTTGTTGAATGTTTACTCGCTGCCATATTTTACTCAGATTGTTATTATCACTCATACTCATCCATATTACTTGTATCTCACTATCTCTTCGCCGAACTAGTGCACCTATTGTATTAGGTGTGTTGGGGACACAAGAGACTTCTTGCTTTGTGGTTGCAGGGTTGCTTGAGAGGGATATCTTTGACCTCTTCCTCCCTGAGATCGATAAACCTTGGGTGATCCACTTAAGGGAAATTTGCTGCTGTTCTACAAACCTCTGCTCTTGGAGGCCCAACACTGTCTACAAGAATAGAAGCTCCCGTAGACATCAGGGTGCAGCCAAGCCGGAGATGCAGGGATGCGCGGGCGTGGTGGAGGCGGACGGAGCAGTGGCGGGCGGACGGAGCCATGGCGGGCGGGCGAGCGGGGGCGGGCGGACGGAGCCATGGCGGGCAGGCGGAGCCATGGCGGGCGGGCGAGCGGGCGAGCGGGGGCGGCGGCTGCGGGCGAGGTCGGGGCGGGCGGAGCCGTGGCGGGCGAGGACGGGCGAGCGCGGGCAGGGGCGGCGGGCGGGCAGGGCCGGTGGCGGCGGGCAGGGGCGGCGGGGGGCGGCGGCTGGCCGGGGCGGGCAGGGCCTGGGGCAGGGGCACGCGGTGGTTGGAGGAGGAAGAAGGAGAGGAGGAAGAAGAGGAAAAAGAAAAAAAAAAATTGATTTGGTATATTCTAGGAATATACCCTTTTACAGTTTAGGGATACGGGGTCTGCTAGCTCGTCCGAGTTTTCGGCCGGTGAAAACTGGATACAGGGCCCTCTACTCGCGTTTTAAGGGGCAAAAAAATACGGGGCCTGTTAGACATGCTCTAAGATCGTCCCTACGGTAGTTCAAGGGCCGGTTTGGCGAGCTCGGTTAGGAGCAGGGGTAGGGCGAGGTAAGATCGTCCCTCGCGTCTGCACCTTGCTGATTCGAGTATGACACAGTCGCCAGAGATAGTAGGAGACGGGCCTGCACCATGCTGCCGCTGCGGCTCCGTTTCTCTTATTCCTCTTCTTTCCGGCGGGGTCGCTGACTCACCGTACATCATCAACATCAGAAAATTGGTCTCCTGGACGTATCCACTGGCGGTGGCGAGGAACCGAGCAGAGGAGATGATGGGCGATGGCGGTGATGCGAGATTAGGCTCCAGGTGTTGGCTCGTGCGGCTTGGCTTTAGGGCCTGCGACCGTGCGGGTTTTATTGTACCCATCTAGGCCCCTGATGGATATACTGTTCGATTCGATCTCCTCCAGCCAAAAGGAGACAAACTTTAACGCATAAGATCTAACGTATCCCGGAAAACTCTAGTGTGACATATCTAGGAAACCAAAATTTTCCATGGACCAAACCCCACGGACGACCAAGAAATAGATGGACGAAGAATACATAACGGACCAAACCACGGAAACACTACTTTCTTTATTATTAGGTATAGATAGATATATACATGATATTTCTGGTTTGAGTATGCATAGACCGTTTTATCAACTTGAATGCTTACTATATAACATAAGAAGACTATATGCTTTTGTTTTGCATTTTTCTGTTTTTTTTCATTCTTTCGATTTTTTTCTGAAATTCTATGCCCATTTGAATCTTTTGGTCAAATCCTAGGTTTGACCATGGTTTAAACAAATGTAAATCATAAATATAAAAATTAATCATATATCCTTCTTAGTCACTCCAAAATGTAAATCTTGGGAGGGTTCCTGAAATTTCCATGTTTGAAACCAAAAACCACTTCTCTTCATGCATGCTTGACTTCATAAGACAGAGTTTAGGGTTAGGGGTAGATATATACATGATTTTTTTTTGGTTTGAATATGTCTAGACCTTGTTTATCAACTTTAATGCTTACTATATGACATAAGAATGCTATGTGCTTTGGTTTTTCATTCTTTTCATTTTTATGAATTTTTATGACCATTTGGAATCTTGGTCAAATCCTAGGTTTGACAATGAGTAAAACAAGTTTAAAACATGAATATGAAAAATTAAGCATCTATCCTTCTTAAGTCACTCCAAAATGTAACTCTTGGGAGGGTTTTTGTAATTCCCATGTTTGAAACCAAAAACAACTTCTCTTCATGCATGCTTGACTTCGTAAGACAGAGTTTAGGGTTAGGGGTAGCTAGATACATGATTTTTTTTGGTTTGATAATGTCTAGACCTTGTTTATCAACTTAATTGAATGCTTACTATATGACATAAGAATAATATGTGCTCATTTTATTGATTACTTTTTGAATTTTTATCCTCATTTGTTGAATCTTGGTCAAATCCTAGGTTTGACCAAGATTTAAACAAGTTTAAAACATGAATATGAAAAAGTAAGCCTGTATCGATCCTTCTTAGTCACTCCAAAATGAAGCTCGTGGGAGGTTTTTTGAAATTTCCATGATTTTTCTGGTTTGAATATGTCTAGACCTTGTTTATCAACTTGAATGCTTACTATATGACATACAAAGACTATGTGCTTTGGTTCATGATTTTGTTTTTGAATTTTTATGCCCATTTAAATCTTGGTCAAATCCTAGGTTTGACCATGACCTAAACAAGTTTAAAACACGAATATGAAAAAGTAAGCATGTATCCTTCTTAGTTACTCCAAAATGAAGCTCTTAATTAGTAGGGTTTTTGAAATTTCCATGTTTGAAACCAAAAACCACTTATCTTCACCATGCATGCTTGACTTCATAAGATAGAGTTTAGGGTTAGGGGTAGATACATGATTTTTCAGGTTTAATATGTCTAGACCTTGTTTATCAACTTAATTGAATGCTTACTATATGACATATATAAGAAGACCTTGGTTTTTCATTTTTTTTGAATTTTTATGCCCATTTGAATCTTGGTCAAATCCTAGGTTTGACCAAGATTTGAACAAGTTTTAAACATGAATATGAAAAGGTAAGCATGTATGCTTCTTAGTCATTCCAAAATGAAGCTCTTGGGAGGGTTTTTGAAATTTCCATGTTTGAAACCAAAAACCATATCTCTTCATGCTTGACTTCATAAGACAGAGTTTAGGGTTAATTAGGGGTAGCCACATACATGATTTTTATGGTTTGAATATGTCTAGATCTTGTTTATCAACTTAATTCTATGCTTATTATATGACATAAGAAGACTATGTGCATTGGTTTTTCATTTTATTGATTTTTTTGAATTTTATCCCCATTTGTTGAATCTTAGTCAAATCCTAGGTTTGACCAAGATTTAAACAAGTTTAAAACATGAATACGAAAAGTAGCATGCATCGATCCTTCTTAGTCACTCCAAAATGAAGCTCGCGGGAGGTTTTTGAAATTTCCATGATTTTTCTGGTTTGAATATGTATAGACCTTGTTTATCAACTTGAATGCTTACTATATGACATACACAGACTATGTGCTTTGGTTTTTGATTTTTTTTTGAATTTTTATGCCCATTTGAATCTTGGTCAATGATACGCGTACAGCACGCGTCCGTTGGGAACCCCAAGAGGAAGGTGTGATGCGTACAGCGGCAAGTTTTCCCTCAGTATGAAACCAAGGTTTATCGAACCAGTAGGAGCCAAGAAGCACGTTGAAGGTTGATGGCGGCGAGATGTAGTGCGGCGCAACACCAGGGATTCCGGCGCCAACGTGGAACCTGCACAACACAAACCAAGTACTTTGCCCCAACGAAACAGCGAGGTTGTCAATCTCACCGGCTTGCTGTAACAAAGGATTAGATGTATAGTGTGGATGATGATTGTTTGCGTAAAACAAGAGAACAAATTTGCAGCAGATTGTATTTCAGTATAGAGAATTGGACCGGGGTCCACAGTTCACTAGAGGTGTCTCTCCCATAAGATAAACAGCATGTTGGGTGAACAAATTACAGTTGGGCAATTGACAAACAAAGAGGGCATGACCATGCACATACATATTATGATGAGTATAGTGAGATTTAATTGGGCATTACGACAAAGTACATAGACCGCTATCCAGCATGCATCTATGCCTAAAAAGTCCACCTTCAGGTTATCATCCGAACCCCCTCCAGTATTAAGTTGCTAACAACAGACAATTGCATTAAGTATTGCACGTAATGTAATCAGTAACTACATCCTCGAACATAGCACCAATGTTTTATCCCTAGTGGCAACAGCACATCCATAATCTTAGAGGATTCTGTCACTCCCCCAGATTCACGGAGACATGAACCCACTATCGAGCATAAATACTCCCTCTTGGAGTTACAAGCATCTACTTGGCCAGAGCATCTACTAGTAACGGAGAGCATGCAAGATCATAAACAACACATAGATATAAATTGATAATCAACATAACATAGTATTCTCTATTCATCGGATCCCAACAATACACAACATATAGAATTACAGATAGATGATCTTGATCATGTTCGGCAGCTCACAAGACCCGACAATTAAGCACAATGGGGAGAAGACAACCATCTAGCTACTGCTATGGACCCATAGTCCAGGGGTAGACTACTCACACATCACTCCGGAGGCGACCATGGCGGCGTAGAGTCCTCCGGGAGATGATTCCCCTCTCCGGCAGGGTGCCGGAGGCGATCTCCTGAATCCCCCGAGATGGGATTGGCGGCGGCGGCGTCTCTGGAAGGTTTTCCGTATCGTGGCTCTCGGTACTGGGGGTTTCGCGACGAAGGCTATTTGTAGGCGGAAGGGCAGGTCAAGGGGCGTCATGAGGGGCCCACACCCTAGGTCGGCGCGGCGAGGGCTTGGGCCGCGCCGCCCTGTGGTTTGGCCACCTCGTGGCCCCACTTCGTTGACTCTTCGGTCTTCTGGAAGCTTCGTGGCAAAATAGGACCCTGGGCGTTGATTTCGTCCAATTCCGAGAATATTTCCTTACTATGATTTCTGAAACCAAAAACAGCAGAAAACAGCAACTGGCACTTCGGCATCTTGTTAATAGGTTAGTTCCAGAAAATGCACGAATATGACATAAAGTGTGCATAAAACATGTAGATATCATCAATAATGTGGCATGGAACATAAGAAATTATCGATACGTCGGAGACGTATCAGCATCCCCAAGCTTAGTTCCTGCTCGTCCCGAGCAGGTAAACGATAAACAAAGATAATTTCTGGAGTGACATGCCATCATAACCTTGATCATACTATTTGTAAAGCATATGAGCTGAGATCAAATCATTCAAAGCAAGTATCTATATTGATATAAGAGATGATAATGCAAGAGTTAGACAAGCTAGAAGTTTTCATGAACCATTGCTTTAAAGACATGCAACCGTACAAAGTTCATTAAAGATGTATTAAGTATTCAGCATAGAATTTCTATCCTTCATTCCAAGCATCAAGTAAATCTTCACAACATAAGAAGGATTCAGTCAAGTAAACATAAACATGAACATCATGAATCAACTGTTTCGAAGTCTACTCAACCGGTGAGCGCAAGCATTTGGTATTAGCACCAGGATGTTATGGCATAAAGAACGTTAATGGGGGTTTGGAAGGCCAAATGGAAGAAAGGCTTGCAAAGCTGTAAATGACCATTAGACAAGAGGAAGCCTTATGATCGAAGCTATGCAAGGAGTAGTGATTGCCATGCAACGGATGCACATAGAGCTATATGTGTATGAAAGCTCTCCAATGGAACTAGTGGGGGTGCATCCAACTTGGTTGCTCACGAAGACCTAGAGCACTTTTGAGGAGGCTCATCATTGGAATATACAACCCAAGTTCTATAGTGTAAATTCCCCACATAGTTATACTAGTAAAACATGAAAACTCTCTCATATGAATGTAGGTGCTAAACATGAGCACAAATGATGACTATGAATAATGCGGGTGCTAAAACATGAGCACAAGTGTGGATAAAAGATAATAATGCTGCCCCCTTTTCTTTATTCTCTTTTTTTTCTTTTTCTTTTCCTTTTTTTTCTTTCTTTTCATTTTTTTTCTTTCTTCTCTTTTTTTTTTCTTTTTGATGGCCTCCACGGCTCTTTTCATTTTTAGGGGCAACATCCTAATATGACAACACACTTTTTGGTACAAATAACTCATAATGAATGAAACATGATGTATGAAACTGTATGCCTCTGCCAGTGTAGCAGGATGTGCAATGATCTAGCGTAACATGGGTAAACCACACATCAGCTGTATATGATCATGCAAAGCAATATATAAATAATAAATGACAACATGGCATGTAATGTAAAAATGGATGTTGCATGGCAATATATCTCGGAACAGCTATGGAAATGCTGTGGTAGGTAGGTATGGTGGCTGTTTTGAGGAGATGTATGGGCTTATGTGTAGGAGAACAAGAGAAAGTTCTCCCACGGGTTTGGATGTACCGGCGAAGTATGCACAATTCTCAATGTGAGCAAAAGGCAATGCACAGTACCGAAGAGGCTAGCAAATTTGGATGGTGGAAGTGCCAAAAACCGTAGCTTAACATTAGTCAAAAAGAACTCACAAGCTTATTGCAAACAACTAGCAGGTTCATCATTAAGAGCATGATTAAAATTTTACTCCAAGGAGGGCCGTTCACGGTGGCACAAGTACCCCGCTAGCTCCCTCGACCTTCAGCACAACTTAGTTATTACGATGAACTCTCAGACATGGAAAGCTATCAAGTCCAACTACGCCTTCAACTATTTAAATAGAGTTTGTAGTATGGCACAAGCTTAAAGACAACAATCCAGTACTAATTTTAACTTATTTATCCAGCAAGCCTTACCATCTAAATATCTCAAAACATTTGCAAAGAATCAGGTTATCAAAGCTCAATGTCCTACAAGTACTTTATTATATATTACCACATGCAACATTTCCCATTTCCAACCATACAACAATTTAACGAAGAAGAAACTTCGCCATGAATACTATGAGTAGAGCCTAAGGACATACTTGTCCATATGCTACAGCGGAGCATGTCTCTCTCCCATACAATGAATGCTAGGATCCATTTTATTCAAACAAAACAAAAACAAAAACAAACCGACGCTCCAAGCAAAGCACATAAGATGTGATGGAATAAAAATATAGTTTCAGGGGAGGAACCTGATAATGTTGTTGATGAAGAAGGGGATGCCTTGGGCATCCCCAAGCTTAGACGCTTGAGTATTCTTGATATATGCAGGGGTGAACCACCGGGGCATCCCCAAGCTTATAGCTTTCACTCTCCTTGATCATGTTGTATCATCTCCCTCTCTTGATCCTTGAAAACTTCCTCCACACCAAACTTAGAACAACTCATTAGAGGGTTAGTGCACAATCAAAATATACATGTTCAGAGGTGACATAATCATTCTTAACACTTCTGGACATTGCACAAAGCTACTGAAAGTCAATGGAATCGAAATATCCATCGAACATAACAAAACAGGCAATGCGAAATAAAAGGCAGAATCTGTCAAAACAGAACAGTTCGTATTGAAGAATTTTATTGAGGCACCAGACTTGCTCAAATGAAAATGCTCAAATTGAATGAAAGTTGCGTACATATCTGAGGATCACTCACGTAAATTGGCATAATTTTCTGAGTTACCTACAGAGAATTTTGCCTAGATTCGTGACAGCAAAGAAATCTGTTTTTGCGCAGTAATCCAAATCTAGTATGAACTTTACTATCAACGACTTTACTTGGCACAACAAAACACTAAACTAAGATAAGGAGAGGTTGCTACAGTAGTAAACAACTTCCAAGACACAAAATAAAAACAAAGTACTGTAGTAAAAACATGGGTTGTCTCCCATAAGCGCTTTTTTTAACGCCTTTCAGCTAGGCGCAGAAAGTGTGTATCAAGTATTATCAAGAGATGGAGCATCGTTATCATGAGCTCCCCCATCCGTAGTGGTACTAAGGGATTTGTCAATTTTAGGCCTATAATAATACTTCTTTGGTTTAGGCACTTTAGAGACATACATAAACTTTTTCTCCTTACCCACATAAGCTTTCTCCTTATATTTGAGAGAAGAAAATGTTGAACCCAAGGTTCCCATAGCTTTTTCAAGTTCGTCAATCCTATTGGTTTGATCATCATGGACAACACAAGTTCCTAGGACACTAATTCTTTCATCAATTCCTCCTAAGGATTTATCAAGTTCATCAGTTTTATCAAGTAACATTTCCAATTTAGTTTCAATACTTGGAAAAAATTTCTCTATGGTTTCCAATTTTTTCATAACATCCTCAAGAGAGATTTCAGTTTTAACTTCATCAACAGGGGGTATTCCAAATAGACTCTCAATAATGCAGCTAGCTTCTAATGCAGGAGTACTTAGGAAGTTACCTCCCGCGAGACAATCAAGAACATACCTATTCCAGCTAGAGATACCAACATAAAAATTACTGAGTAAAATAGTGGTGGAGTGTTTCTTAGTGCACCTGTTATGGGCATCACTAATTCTATACCAAGCATCTCTTAAACATTCTCCCCCTCGTTGCTTAAACGTACGAACTTCAACTTCAGGATTACTCATTTTAGCAATAGTAAATAAAGCAAACTAGATAAAGTAAATGCAAGTAACTAATTTTTTTGTGTTTTTGATATAGCAAACAAGATAGCAAATAAAGTAAAACTAGCAACTAATTTTTTTGTATTTTGATTTAGTGCAGCAAACAAAGTAGTAAATAAAACTAAGCAAGACAAAAACAAAGTAAAGAAATTGGGATGTGGAGACTCCCCTTGCAGCGTGTCTTGATCTCCCCGGCAACGGCGCCAGAAAAAGAGCTTGATACGCGTACAGCACGCGTCCGTTGGGAACCCCAAGAGGAAGGTGTGATGCGTACAGCGGCAAATTTTCCCTCAGTATGAAACCAAGGTTTATCGAACCAGTAGGAGCCAAGAAGCACGTTGAAGGTTGATGGCGGTGAGATGTAGTGCGGCGCAACACCAGGGATTCCGGCGCCAACGTGGAACCTGCACAACACAAACCAAGTACTTTGCCCCAACGAAACAGCGAGGTTGTCAATCTCACCGGCTTGCTGTAACAAAGGATTAGATGTATAGTGTGGATGATGATTGTTTGCAGAAAATAGTACAACAGTTGCAGCAGATTGTATTTCAGTATAGAGAATTGGACCGGGGTCCACAATTCACTAGAGGTGTCTCTCCCATAAGATAAACAGCATGTTGGGTGAACAAATTACAGTTGGGCAATTGACAAATAAAGAGGGCATGACCATGCACATACATATTATGATGAGTATAGTGAGATTTAATTGGGCATTACGACAAAGTACATAGACCGCTATCCAGCATGCATCTATGCCTAAAAAGTCCACCTTCAGGTTATCATCCGAACCCCCTCCAGTATTAAGTTGCTAACAACAGACAATTGCATTAAGTATTGCGCGTAATGTAATCAGTAACTACATCCTCGAACATAGCACCAATGTTTTATCCCTAGTGGCAACAGCACATCCATAATCTTAGAGGTTTCTGTCACTCCCCCAGATTCACGGAGACATGAACCCACTATCGAGCATAAATACTCCCTCTTGGAGTTACAAGCATCTACTTGGCCAGAGCATCTACTAGTAACGGAGAGCATGCAAGATCATAAACAACACATAGATATAAATTGATAATCAACATAACATAGTATTCTCTATTCATCGGATCCCAACAAACACAACATATAGAATTACAGATAGATGATCTTGATCATGTTCGGCAGCTCACAAGACCCGACAATTAAGCACAATGGGGAGAAGACAACCATCTAGCTACTGCTATGGACCCATAGTCCAGGGGTAGACTACTCACACATCACTCCGGAGGCGACCATGGTGGCGTAGAGTCCTCCGGGAGATGATTCCCCTCTCCGGCAGGGTGCCGGAGGCGATCTCCTGAATCCCCCGAGATGGGATTGGCGGCGGCGGCGTCTCTGGAAGGTTTTCCGTATCGTGGCTCTCGGTACTGGGGGTTTCGCGACGAAGGCTATTTGTAGGCGGAAGGGCAGGTCAAGGGGCGTCACGAGGGGCCCACACCCTAGGTCGGCGCGGCCAGGGCTTGGGCCGCGCCGCCCTGTGGTTTGGCCACCTCGTGGCCCCACTTCGTTGACTCTTCGGTCTTCTGGAAGCTTCGTGGCAAAATAGGACCCTGGGCGTTGATTTCGTCCAATTCCGAGAATATTTCCTTACTAGGATTTCTGAAACCAAAAACAGCAGAAACAAAGAATCGGCACTTCGGCATCTTGATAATAGGTTAGTTCCAGAAAATGCACGAATATGACATAAAGTGTGCATAAAACATGTAGATATCATCAATAATGTGGCATGGAACATAAGAAATTATCGATACATCGGAGACGTATCAGTCAAATCCTAGGTTTGACCATGACTTAAAGAAGTTCAAAACATGAATATGACAAAGTAAGCATGTATCCTTCTTAGTCACTCCAAAATGAAGCTCTTGGGAGGGTTTTTGAAATTTCCATGTTTGAAACCAAAAACCACTTCTGTTCACCATGCATGCTTGACTTCATAAGACAGAGTTTAGGGTTAGGGGGTAGATACATGATTTTTCAGGTTTAATATGTCTAGACCTTGTTTATCAACTTAATTGAATGCTTACTATATGACATAAGAAGACCTTGGTTTTTCATTTTTTCATCTTTTTTGAGTTTTTATGCCCATTTGAATCTTGGTCAAATCCTAGGTTTGACCAAGATTTGAACAAGTTTAAGACATGAATATGAAAAAGTAAGCATGTATGCTTCTTAGTCACTCCAAAATGAAGCTCCTGGGAGGGTTTTCGAAATTTCCATGTTTGAAACCAAAAACCACATCTCTTCATGCTTGACTTCATAAGGCAGAATTTAGGGTTAGGGGAAGATACATGATTTTTCTGGTTTGAATATGTCTAGACCTTGTTTATCAACTTAATTGAATGCTTACTATATGACATAAGAAGAATATGTGCCTTGGTTTTTCATTTATTTTGATTTATTTTGAATTTTATGCCCATTTTTATGCCCATTTAAACAAGTTTAAATCATGAATATGAATAATTAGTCACTTCAAAATGTAGCTCTTGGGAGCGTTTTTGAAATTTTCATGTTTGAAACCAAAAACCACTTCTCTTCATGCGTGCTTGACTTCATAAGACAGAGTTTAGGGTTTAGGGTAGACAGCACGCGCCGACGCGTGGATGCAATTTATTCTCTGTCCCCCTGACATGCACTAGCCAGTGTCTTCAACAGTCTGACACGAGCAGTGAAGCTTTTATTGGAGCCCAGCGGAGAGGGGCTCCATTTCTCGAGCGGTAGTGAGGTGACATGCACCCCGTGTGACATGCGGCCTAAATCCAAATTTAAACATTGCGAAAAAATCTGAAAAAATCATGCACGTTCACAGCACATATTAAGATAACCCCTAAAAATTTCAGATCAAAATTCGAAACATACATCGAGAAACAAAAAAGAGAAACTCGGATGTGAATAGTCTACAGAGAAACTCAGATTTGAATTCGGGAACTATTCATGACAGATTTCTCTTTTTTGTTTCTCGATGTATGTTTCGAATTTTGATCTGAAAATTTTAGGGGTTATTTTAATATGTGTTGTGAACATGCATGATTTTTTTCAGATTTGTTCGCAATGTTCAAATTTGAATTTAAACCGCATGTCACACGGTGACATGCAATAGGTGCATGTCACCTGATCTGCGGTGACGCTGGGGCTAAAAAGAAGACCTTTTTTTTCTCCATCAAGTCAATGAAAAAAATACCCCTTTTTTCATCTTGCGCGACATGAGGAGCAGTTCGACCGGGGGGTACTGTTATTGGGTCTGGTCGTCGCCCTCCTCCTCCCCACCTCATTTCCTCCACTGTTTCACATATTTTAGCTTCTATTTATGCGGTGCCGTTGAGGTGGGGGTCTGGTCATCACCCTCCTCCTCCCCACCTCATTTCCTCCACTGTCTCGCAACTCCTTGATCTACTACTCCTATCCATATACATGCCACTCAAATGGATGTATTTGTAGATACATCCATTTTAGTGGCAGTTAATATGGATCGGAGGAAGTACTAATAATATGAGGGATGTTTTTGAGTTGGCCCTGTTTAGTAGAGTTTACATTTAAGAGTTTACATCTTTCTACCACCATTATTTTTGATTTAGCTTGTCTTTTGTGCCCACCATTTTATCGAGCAGGGTTAATGCAAGATCCATAGCAAACAAGCTTGTCATGACATTTTTTTGGCGGAGTGCATCTTCTCATGGCGAGCTAGCGACTTTGCCTACTAGAGTTTTTTTTTGAACTACATTTTTTGGATTTTCCCATTTTATTTGTGCACAAGCTATGAGCCGCCCGCAATTCAGCACCATATATTGGCGGGATTTTCTAGTTCAATTGTTTTGTACTAGGATATTAGCTGGATGCTATCTTCTAGGGATTTCTTTTCCCCTATATCCAGCCCCACCCACGGACAAGCAAGGGCTCTCTCCCTACCTCGCTCCTAGTCCGTCTCACTCCCTCTCAGTCCTCCATCCGTAGCCGACATCCACCGCGCCGGAGCCAGCTCAGCGACGCCGTCAACCACACTCCGTCCGCTTCGTCGGATCTGCTTCCCCGACTCACTGGTTCATCGTACCGGCCGGCGAGATCGGTACACAAAGCGCCACCATGATCCACCGAACCAAACCGAACGGCCAACGCGCCACCTCCCCAGTCGACCAAGGTTGAACACTTTGTCCGACAGCTTTTGTTATGTATTTGATTTCCGAGACTAGTTTATTGCTTGCTTCCACTGCTTGTTATTAGCATCTGTTTTTTTTTTTTTAATGCCTGCTAGATATTCCACTCGAGAATGCCTACGAAGAATCTCGGAGGCAAAATATCTTGCAGAATAAGATAAATGCAGCCTCGATCGGCATACTGTGGAATGGGACAAAATCACCGCACCCCAAGTCGTTGCCGAGATTTTTCACCCGTGTGATGTGCCGCCAAAAGGACGATCCCGTGGGGCTGCTGCTGAAGAAGGTATTTAGCCGCACTGCTCAAATTTCATATGTGTTGTTTGCTGATTGATTTGATGAACTTTGATTTGCAGCAGCTAGCCACTGCTCATGTTCCTAACAAAGACAGTGAGCGCGCCAGTGATGCAGACATTGGTAGAAAGGAGGCGGGATTTGGTCCTATTGTTCTAGCAAGCAATCATTTGAGGGGCCACCTAGGATCAGCACATCTGGATCCTCCTGAGCTCAACATTAAGGAGGTAATTTTATAATAGTGTTTTAAACATGACATAATCTAATGTACTGAAAGAGATCAAACTGTCAACAGGAGTGGAGTGGTATAGATGGTAGAGATATAGATTTCAGATTTCCTAATTTTTTCTTCAAAATAGGGTCGCCCCGGCCTCTGCATCCAAATGATGCACCCACCCTTTTATTGCAATGTTTTAGACTCCATTTAAGGTTTAGAAACTCATGGGTTGCTCAAAGTGGTGACATGAATCAACCAACATATTTCCTTTTAATCTGCTGATTGATTTAATGCATGGCAAATCGCAGAAGCAAGTGACTGCTCATGTCCCTGCCAAGCAGCATTGTAGCACAGATGTCCAGAGTTCCAGTGATGCAAACATTTGTAGGAACAAAACAGAAGGATGTGGCACTGGGGAAGCTAAGATTAGGCGTCTTCAAAAGGACTTGGATGTGGCCACTTGGCGGAACAAAGAAATGAACCGAGGATGGAATTCTACAATTCAAGATGGCCTACATGCTGTTGCTGATCTGCAGAAGCTAGTGGCTGGCAACTTGGTTACCGCTTTGGCTGATGCAGATGTCCATGAGATCAACTGGACGATCTTGGAACAGGTGAAAGCACGAGCAGAAACTCTGCACTCATCTTTGCAGGTAGATGATTTTCAAAGGGTGATGCAAGAGCCGTTATATGAATAGATTGTTGTTTCAGTTGATGATGTCCCTGGTTCTTTTGTTTACTTATGTGTTGGTAGTACTTAGGGGAACTAGCTTGTACAAGTAATTTTTTCCGATAAAGTTGTACAAGTAAATGGCACATGCTTCGCATGTTTGACCAATTAAGTTAAAAAGCTTCACAAAATCCTACTATCATGTAGGCGGGCTTGCATTCGCTTTCAACCCAAGTGACTGTTGACTGCAATCTGTAATATGTACCCCTCTGTTGCACTTAATGGTATCCAAGCCCTTGGGCCCCCCTCCTTTGTTAAAAAAAGATCGAATTCTTATTGCATCGAAGTTGTTTCACTAAAAAAAAGAGCTCTCACGTGCAAGGCACGTGCAATTTACTAGTATATACTACTAGTAGAGATGGTACACCTAGACATTAGAGATTTGTTTGTTTTAAAGATATTTTTAATTGTGTACAAGATGGAAAATATAACTTTAGCAAATTCCTAGTATTTTTCATGGTCGATGTAAAAAAAGTATTTTTCATGGTTGATGTAAAAAAACAAGTTTTTTTCATGGTCTATGTAAAAAAAGAGAGAAAACATGTCTCATAAAAAGCCTTATGGTTAGCACAATTTTTTTTACGGAGTAACTCTTTTTTACATAGCCCAAATTACTATTCGATTTTCCTCGAAATATTTTATGTGTATATAGCAAGCGAAGAAGTACACATGCATTTTTCGTTTTATTCTTTTTTGACATTTCAAAATGTATATAAGATGAATTTCGAAATAAAGAGATCATATGTACCCAAGAACCAACAAGCATATCCCCTTGAACCCGAACCTACTCAGGGCCCTTTTGTTGTGGCTTTTTTTTGGCTTTTTGGATTTTGGAAGCCAAAAGAAAAAATCCTTTTGTTTTTGGCTTCCAAAATCCAAAAGCCAAAAAAGCACCTATTTAAGTGCTTTTTTTTTGCTTTTGCCAAAGCCAAAAAGGCAAAAAAAGCCACAACAAAAGGGCCCTCAACTTCAGACCTGGGATTTCGTAGGCTAGGGTTCCACAGTTTTCCACCAACCAGTAATAATTTCAACTCTGCCCCAAAATTCCCACCGAAATCCCCCCCCCCCCCCCCCCGCTTCCAAAATTCAAAGCGATGTGAAATAAGTACAGTGCCGATCTTATCCCCCCGGACCGCTCAATTCAGACCTATCACCAGCGGCGCCGAACCCCGCATCTCTCTCTCTCACGCTTCCACCTTGCATGACCCACCGGATCATCTCACACGCCGGCGCCGGCCCACTGTCCCACTCCCACACCAGCACTACTGCCTTCTCATCGGCCACCGTAGTGACCGACGACGTTCCACCGTCTCCCTTGCTTTTTAGCAAGCCGGAGTAGCTTCCACCTCCCCCCACCCCCACCGACGACCACTGTACCATACGAGCTCCTCCGTAGCCGACTTCCACCGCCGCCTTGTCAGCGACATTCACCATCGTCGGGTTCTCGTATCTTAATCCCCGACTCCTTCCGTCCACCGGACTGGAGAGATGGGTACATGATACGTCTCCGACGTATCGATAATTTCTTATGTTCCATGCCACATTATTGATGATATCTACATGTTTTATGCATACTTTATGTCATATTTATGCATTTTCCGGCACTAACCTATTAACGAGATGCCGAAGAGCCGATTCTTGTTTTTCTGTTTTTGGTTTCAGAAATCCTAGTAAGGAAATATCCTCGGAATTGGACGAAATCAACGCCCAGGGGCCTATTTTCACACGAAGCTTCCAGAAGACCGAGGGGGAGACGAAGTGGGGCCACGGGGTGCCGACACGCTAAGGCGGCGCGGCCAAGGGGGGCTCGCGCCGCCCTAGTGTGTGGCCCCCCTGTCAGGCCCCCTGACCTATCTCCTCTGCCTACTTAAGTCTTCGTCGACAATACCCCCAGTACCGAGAGCCACGATACGGAAAACCTTCCAGAGACGCTGCCGCCGCCAATCCCATCTCGGGGGATTCAGGAGATCGCCTCCGGCACCCTGCCAGAGAGGGGAATCATCTCCCGGAGGCCTCTTCACCGCCATGGTCGCCTCCGGAGTGATGAGTGAGTAGTTCACCCCTGGACTATGGGTCCATAGCAGTAGCTAGATGGTCGTCTTCTCCTAATTGTGCTTCATTGTCGGGTCTTGTGAGCTGCCTAACATGATCAAGATTATCTATCTGTAATGCTATATGTTGTGTTTGTTGGGATCCGATGGATAGAGAATACTATGTTATGTTGATTATCAATCTATTACCTATGTGTTGTTTATGATCTTGCATGCTCTCCGTTATTAGTAGAGGCTCTGGCCAAGTTTTTACTCTTAACTCCAAGAGGGAGTATTTATGCTCGATAGTGGGTTCATGCCTCCATTAAATCTGGGACAGTGACAGAAAGTTCTAAGGTTGTGGATGTGCTGTTGCCACTAGGGATAAAACATCGATGTTATGTCCGAGGATGTAGTTGTTGATTACATTACGCACCATACTTAATGCAATTGTCTGTTGTTTGGAACTTAATACTGGAAGGGGTTCGGATGATAACCTGAAGGTGGACGTTTTAGGCATAGATGCATGCTGGATAGCGGTCTATGTACTTTGTCGTAATGCCCAATTAAATCTCACAATACTCATCATATCATGTATGTGCATGGTCATGCCCTCTCTATTTGTCAATTGCCCAACTGTAATTTGTTCACCCAACATGCCATTTATCTTATGGGAGAGACACCACTAGTGAACTGTGGACCCCGGTCCATTCTTTTACATTGAATACAATCTACTGCAATACTTGTTCTACTGTTTCTGCAAACAATCATCATCCACACTATACATCTAATCCTTTGTTACAGCAAGCCGGTGAGATTGACAACCTCACTGTTTCATTGGGGCAAAGTACTTTGGTTGTGTTGTGCAGGTTCCACGTTGGCGCCGGAATCCCTGGTGTTGCACCGCACTACATCTCGCCGCCATCAACCTTCAACGTGCTTCTTGGCTCCTACTAGTTCGATAAACCATGGTTTCTTACTGAGGGCAAACTTGCCGCTGTACGCATCACACCTTCCTCTTGGGGTTCCCAACGGGCGCGTGCTGTACGCGTATCAGTACACAAAGCGCCTCCATGGTCCACGGCTGGAAACCAAAGCGTACACGCGCCCACTCCCAAGAAGGTTGATATGGCCGCTTTCGTTATGTAGGTGATTTCGAAAAGAATTTTTTTGCTTACTTGCACCGCCATCTCATTAGCATTTTTTTTTTGTAATGCATGCTAGATATTATTGCACTACAGAATGAATTAAAAGAGAAACGGAGGCGGAAGATATGTAGCAGATATGCAAGCCGTGTGGGCACAAACATCTGTAACGCTATTGCCTCTAGTGCAAACCTGAACAAAATGGGAGAAGAACCCTTTTCCCTCCCCAAAGATAAAGAACAATGTTATGATTCACAATTTGATCCTGTTGAGCCTCTTGGAGAGCTGACTCAGGAAGATGCCTTGCCTGACAATTCTCCTCAACCCCACCAGGTGATTTCTGTTTTTTTACTTTGAGATATCTGTTGCAACTTCCATGTGTTGTATACTTGTATCCTGAATCCCACCAAACATGTTCACATTCCACCTTTAGGTCTCCTTAACGCATCATATATATGTTTCAGCATGCACGTCATCCTTTACTGTTCTTCATTCTATTCCATTTGCATATCATCATACATGGCACTTCTGTAGACTGAAATATCGTTTATGTGTGTTAGGAATCTGCAGCTTCAAGTAAGAATTTCGCAGGAACCACCAATGAGAGGAAGACCATTCAACAACCTGAATCGGTGATAGAACAGCTGCAACCAAAAAAGAAATCTGCTTCTGCTACTAGACAGTCTCAGCGATTCATGGCACTAGTTGAAGAAAATAACGCAAATGCTAAGAGTACTGAAATAAAAAAAATGTTGTGAACACCCCAAGCGGTTGAATCAGCCACCTGTTACCAATCCAGTCAACCAGCGACAATCGGCAGCAGAACCAGTTTCCACAGCAACTTCTCAGCCACAATTGGCAGCAGAACCAGTTTCCACAGCAACTTCTTAGCCACAATTGGCAGCAGAACCAGTTTCCACAGCAACTTCTCAGCCACAATTGGAAGCAGAACCAGTTTCCACAGCAACTTCTCAACCACAATTGGCAGCAGAACCAGTTTCCACGGCAACTTCTCAGCCACAATTGGGATCAGCAGTAGCTGTGGTAGGAAATACTGCCCAAGGACACACTGTACCAGTCCCAGCTGACACAACCACAACTGGCCAAACACTGCTAGCATAACATCAACAAACTATTGATGATCTCCCACTGACCCATATTAGTCCTGCCATAGACAACTCCCCTGAGGATGAGCCCCACACCGAAGAAGGTACATTTTCCAATGCTTATAGTTTCTTTCTCCGTTATAAAGTTATACTTTATAGATAAATAAATATATATATATCTACCTTGATAGCTTGATGTAATGCTTAACTTTGTAGTTGCACCATGATCAAGAAAAACGAGGGGCCCAACAGTAGGGAAAATGTTCGTAGCTAAGCTTGCTGGGATGGAATCAAGATTTCGCCTTTCATCTATCGTAGGTGGCAGAAGGCCACTGGAACCAGAAGAATCTTGTAAATTAGCATCGGATGTAGGAATTTTTGTCAGGAATGAAATTCCTATCTTCCCAACATGCAAAGAGCACGTAGACACCTCTGCGCATTTTGAAAAATTAGTGCACAGGTTACACGTAAGTCATCTTTCTCTTGGTAATGTTACTCATACCACATTGGCACGTCCCGTTCCTTCTAGCTTGTTGTTGGCTCTATGTATATCGCACCAACGGTTTATATTGTTGTGAATAGTTAAGGTTCGAGTTCGATGATGACCAAGAGGAAGTAAAGCATGTTTTCAACAGTCTATTCTCAGACTGTCACACGATATCACAAAGAGGCTAAAGAAGAAATACTTCACTGGAAAGATTACTGGGAGTGTTCCAACTAGATCTCCTCTTAAGCAAATGACTGACAAACAGTGGGGAGATCTTGTGAAGCACTGGTCTGATCCAAAGAATATGGTATGATTTGTAAGACTGAGACCAGATCACATCTTGGATTCTTATTTATAGCAGTGTCTCACTAGTCTCCTTTTTGCAGAATTTGGCTAAACAGAATCAGATAAACCGCGGTAAACTACTTTTACCTAGCCGTACGGGATCTCGTAACCTTATAGTGCACATTCGGCAAAAAGTAAGGACATGTTGTTTTATACTGCTATTTAGAAATATTTTAGTAAAAGATCATGCAGAGTATATACACCAGTGTGCAGCATATATTATGATCCTCCATTTCAACCGCGTTATTCGATTTATAAATGGTAGTACTAAAATGCAGATGTTACATAATGCAAGTAAAAGGGAACCAAACAAAGAGATGACTCTGCCAGAGATTTTTGAAGCATGCCAGAAGAACAAACTTGAAGTGATTGGAGAAGTCGCACAGAGTGTTCTTGTAAGTCTTCTCTAAAATTGAAATTTTGTGACGACTCACATCCCAACTTGTAGGAGTAGTAAAGTACATGTCAATATGATATTATAGATGTTTATTAAAATTCATGTGATGTGAATCAGACATGCCAAACTGTAGGAATAAAAGTAGGTCATACACATGATAAATCTACTATCAGCAAGTTTCTCTGTAGTAACTATCATGTTTACACATGTGTACGAACTGAATTTTTTGCAGGAAGATATGAAATTAGAGATGGCAAAACCCGGTAAAAACGGTCTGGAAAAAACTAATGAAGAATGTGTGAAGGCATTTTCCATGGCAATAAAAAAGAAAGGCATTGCCAAAAACACTTTCTTACGGAATGTTGGACTGGTGAAGTGCAAGTCCATGTCCAAGTCAAAGTATTTGCATGCTCAAGTTCTAGAGGAGCAACTCCAAGTAGAACGAGCTGCATCAGCTGCGCTAAGACTAGAAGTTGACAATTTTAGAATGATAGCAGCACAGAAGGAGGCCCTACTGGAGCAGGTTAGGAATGCTAGTAAGTAGTAAGAAGAGTATCTGCTAGATAATTGGAGATGAACGGGGATAGTGACAGGTCAGTATCTTGGTCTTGTAAAATGGTTCCTTAGTCTGAGCATACTTCGTAGGTGCATTTATCTGCAATTGCTATGATCTTGGTGGTCGTTTCCTTGTTGTGATATGGATTTTTTTTGAACCGGAACCCTGCTGATTGTTAATATTATAAGTGGATTACCTTGCCCTTTCCATCAGTTCTGACTTGTGGTTCCGTTGGCTTGTGTATGAAGCTTTGACATGGTATCAGAGCCCATAGTCTCAAATTCGAGTCATCGCTTTCGCAAACCTTCTCTTCTCTTCTCCCGGTCTTGCCCTTTCTGTTAGTTTGGACTTTTTGTTGCGTTGGCTATGTTGAGATGTATAAAGTGGATTGCCTAGCCCTTTCCATCAGTTTGTACTTTTGGTCGCGTTGGCTAATGCATTAAAGCTTGACACTGATGATTTTCTGTGATCCATTGATTTCCAGCTTTCTACATAGAGCCCAGGTCTAGAAGCTTGTCAACTGGTCTGGTTCATTCATCGTTGTATTGAGTGCAATGAACGGAACAGTGGCTTCTCCTTTGTGTTGTGCTACAACTCAACAGTTGTTCCTGCTTCTGTAGAGGCGAGTTGTGAACAGAGATACTTATGTATGCTACCAAATTTCGACTCCATATAATCAATAGCTTAACAACCGTCTAATTCAAAATCTCAACACTGTAGCATGTACCTCCTGCCTATCGAATACAATTATTTCACACACTGAAATATTTTGTACGTGTTTTGAATTGGAGAACATGGGAACCGACTTTGGTTCTGATTATGACTTGATGTGACCCTAGGCCCTAGATTCCTGAGCAGAACGTATGTGTTAAAACAAAGAGATTACAAAGTGCTAATTCCCTTTTTTTGTAAGTCCTGGTGGCATTGACACTCCTTTCTTACTTGCTAATTTATTTTTTTGGTGTTTATATATAATAGAGAATTACCAGCTTATTGTCGAACCCGTTAGATTTTGGGCAATGATTGTTAAGTGGCTGCTTCCTAATTAAAGTTTATGATGTCATGTACATGGATTTGTGAAAGATGCAGCGGGTCGTTCTTCAGATCATCTACATGGGATTCCCATCTACATGTATGTTCATGGTTTCATGGAGTACTTCAGCTCATAGGAGCCACATACGATCCTGCAATATTTGCATTTAATTTGACCTTGCACGATATGCATTCAATGTATCGCCAAGGCGCGTCCGTGAAACATCTTCGTCAGACTCGTTTTGGCACGCGCAGTTCCCGAGCGAATCAAATGAATTTTGACCTTCTCTTAAAAAAGGGAACTTTGACCGTTGGATCAAGCGTTGGGGAACTGATGTGCCAACGGCCAATAATTGCTTGTGCATCATGGTGATGGCTTATCTGATTTCAAAAACTGAGATTTTTTTTATATATAGTGGATAGGTGGACAGATATAGATATAGATGGACAGATACAGATATAGCTTCGACTGTAGCCACACTCAAACTCAAAATCAGTTGAGCTGCAAAACCACTAGCCAATTAACTCCGAAATATTTCAGAGGCATTTTTGAATTGCAGTTCGGAGGACATGGGAGTAACTGATTTTGTTTGTGATAATGGCTTGATATGACCGCTGGGAATAAATGCCTGAGCAGAGCTACTGCGCATGGTCTACCATTTTTATATTAGACTAGTCATAGTGGTAAGCACTACCTCCGTCCCAAGGAATAAGGCCCACGCGTATTCCAAGATGAACTTTGACAATAAAAATTGAGCAACACAATCTTGATTATATTATACTCCGTATGTAATTAGTATCGTTGGATTCGTATTGAAAAGCACTTTCTAATGATGCTAATTTTCAACGTGATGATGACTTGATGTGACACTTGGCCGTACTAGTACGGTCTCATATTTTTGTATTACTTGGACTGTAGCCAAATTCGAAATCTCATTCCAGCGGCAAAACTTCCCGCCCGAAAAATACAAATATTTCACACGCTTCTAACTTCCCATTCTACCCTCGTAAAGATGACAACAATGTCCATGTATAAGTCGGTTGGTGGGGGGTCTACCCGTCATTTTTTTCGATCACCACGTCCCTAGCCCCGGAAACTAACCGAAAAAAATTCATTTTCCTCAGTCTCTCTCTCCTCTGAGACCACACCCACCGGAACTTCCCAAGTCCCTCTCTCTCCCACCTCCACGACCACCACACCGGAACATCCCCGCCGGACTTCCCTGGCCTACCTGAGGCCTCGCGATCCTCGTCATCTGGCTGCCTGCCGAGCCGCTTCATCGACGTCGTCATCAACCGGACCGGATCATCCCCGCCGAACCTCCAAACCATATGCTCATCCAGCAGTCTACCGCAGTCGCTTCAGCTGCGGTATCGTCCACCCCACCGGAGCCGCTTCGCCGGATCCGTCGTCCACCGCATCGGATCTTGCTCACCGACACCGCTGTGCATGAACCGGATCTGCTTCACCGGCGCCGTGCATGATCTAAACTCTTCTACTTTCGCTTTTCTATTGCTTGCCTGCAAGTTCTTGTTTAATCTTGGGGGAACCTGTTTGTGCTAACGACGCGCCATTACGTTTTTTGCAGATGAGATGAGTAACCATGAATTGTAATGGCCGTCTCTCCAACCCCATGTAGCACATGTAGCGTACTTCATCACCGGATCTATCAACCCCAGGAAGATCTGCTGTGACTCCCACAGAGTGCTTCTCCTAATGTAAGTCCCTTGATTTAGCGCCATGTTCTGGGTTCAGATGCTTGTTTGTCTGAAGCTCTTTTAGTTCATTCCTAGATATGACCGTAACACCTTGCTATTTTCTAGTTCATTGCTAACTTTAAGCGGTTGAACATTTTGGTTTGCATTCCCTTCTCTGTAGATGTAGCCATCATAACTTCTATCTTGCTCAGTCATCGTTACAAAAATTATGGGCTGCTACTATTTTGTTCATGCCAATCTTGTTCTCCCTGAACATGTTGGTTTGCATTCCCTGTACTACAGGTGATGCCATTGTTATTTCTATCCACTTAGTCGTAAGCTAACAAAGTAACTGCCTGCTATTAGTTCCTGCATGCTATCGCTCTGCCATCCTGCAGTACAAATTTATTTGAACTCGTCACAGCAGCTACTTCCATCATAATTTTGTCTACCATCTGATTCTACAAGTTGGTGTGCATTCCCTCTTCTACAAGTTCACAGGTGATCCCACTATATTCCGTTTCTGGTCCATCCTAAGCCGTAGCATTAACTATCCTATATGTGTTGCTCATTACAACTTTATATCCCGAAACAAATTGATTTGTTTCCCTTATCTACAAGTTTATGAGTGATGCCATTATAACTCCTATCTGTTTTATTTCTAGCTATTATAGTAACATCCTGCTATTATTTAGTTCATGGCCAATTTTAAGTAATTGCACATGTTGGTTCGCATTCCCAGCTCTATAGCTTTTGGAATTGTAACTTCTATATTTGGTTTACATTCCCTGCTCTGTAGATCTAGCCATCATAACTTTATCTTGCTCAGTCGTTGTTACAAAAATTATGGCCTGCTACTATGTTGTTTGTGCCAATTTTTTACTCCATGAACATGTTGGCTTGCATTCCCTGTACTACAGGTGATGCCATTGTTTTGTACCTAGTTCATTGTAAGCTAACAAAGTAAGGACTTAGTTTGGCATGCTATCACTCTGCTATCTAGCCTGTAGTACAAATAAACTTGTCATACTACTAGATAATAATTTTGCGTGCCATCTTGTTCTTCAAAAGCTGCATTATTGACTTGATTCTCTGACTTGGCATGACGCTCACATATGGAATGCTGAACATATTGGTTTGCATTCCCTCTTATACAAGTTCGCAGGTGATCCCACTATATTCTGTATCTGGTCCATCCTAAGCTCCAGCATTAACTATCCTCTATGTGTTGCTCATTACAAGTTTATATCCCGAAACATCTTGATCTGCATCCCCTTCACTATAAGTTCAGGAGTATTATTTAGTTCACGGCCAAAATGATGTAATTGCACTTGGCACATGTTGGTTCACATTCCCTCCTCTTTAGCTTTTGCCATCGTAACTTCTATTTTTGGTTTACATTCCCTGCTCTGTAGATGTAGCCATCATAACTTCATCTTGCTCAGTCGTTGTTACAAAATTTATAGCCTGCTACTATGTTGTTCATGCCAATCTTGTACTCCCTGAACATGTTGGTTTGCATGGGACTAAAAGAGTAAGTCTCATTGTTTCATTCTAACATGCTCTGTTATATTGGCTATTGGTATGCGGCATGCACTCTTTGTTTGCTTATTGTGCGCATTACAATGATCTTGTTATAACGACGAAATGATTAGTTCCAAATTCTTTGGCAAACAATATTGTAGTGTCTTTGCCTTTCCATTGTTGCTGTCTTAACTTGTAATGTCTTTGTTTCATATATAGGTGTTGCATGGACAACTTAAAAGATTGCTGGATCGCTTCATTGTATTGCTAGGTTTAATTACCATTCAATTTCTTTGGGTTCTGTAATATTTTTTCAAAGCCTTGCAGCTGATGTAATATTTTGTTAGTTTTTATAGTTCTTTCACGCATTTTTTCTTTGGTGCTTGTGGTAAGTGAGGCTATCTGACAGAAATCATGTGCTGCGTAAATATTCTCAGTAAATCACAAATTCCCATCACTTAAACGGCCCAATTAAGCGAAATCACACATGTGCCGGCCCGCAAAATCCTAAAGCGCCTATTATGCCGGCATATAAACACTAACTAAACGGGCTGGCCCACGTACTTATTGGGCCAGCCCACTTGGTTTAAGGTGGACCCCACCCACTACTGGGCCGGCCCAGTAACAGAAAAGTGGGCCCCACAAGCTTATTGGACCGGCCCGCTAACTCGTCGGGCCAGCCCACCTGATTTACCGTGGACCCCACATACTAATTGGGCCGGCCCACTAACTTGTTGGGCCAGCCCAAAAGCTTTTGTGGTGGACCCCACACACTAAATGGGCCGGCCCTTTAACAGGATAGTTGGGACCCACCAGCCTTTTTGGCCCGGCCCACTATCTTGTTGGGCCGGCCCACTTGCTATATGGTGGACCCCACATACTAAATGGGTCGGCCCTTTAACAGGTAAGTGGGACCCACCTGTGTTTTTGGCCCGGCCCACTATCTTGTTGGGCCGGCCCACTTGCTATACGGTGGACCCCACATACTAAATGGGCCGGCCCTTTAACAGGAAAGTGGGACCCACCTATGTTTTTGGCCCGGCCCACTTTCTTGTTGGTGAAAGGACACGGATGTCGCCTAGAGGGGGGGGGGGGTGAATAGGCGATTTAAAACTTTTACGAGATGGGCTTAACAAATGCGGAATAAAACTAGCGTTTACTTTGTCAAGCCCAAAGCCTATATACTATGGTTCACCTATGTGCACCAACAACTTATTCTAAGCAAGAGTTCACCTATGTGCACCAACAACTTATGCTAAGCAATACAAGCAAGTATGTGATAGCAAGATATATATAACTTCAAGCACGATGGCTATCACAAGGTAAAGTGCATAAGTAAAGAGCTCGGGTATAGAGATAACCGAGGCACGCGGGAGACGATGATTTATCCCGGAGTTCACACTCTTGCGAGTGCTAATCTCCGGTGGAGAGGTGCGGTTGCTTAGTGCTCCCGAACGCCACAAGAGGCTCACCTTGAGGTGTGGTTGCTCGATGCACACCAACGCCACAAAGGCCTCACCCCAAGATGCGGTACTCACACCACACACCGAACGCCACGAAGGCGCCTCACCTAAATCTCCGGTGACCCTCGCCACAAAGGCCTAGGTCACGGTTCCACTAAGGGATTTCCTTCGAGGCGGAAACCGGGCCTTACACAAAGATTGGGGCACACATCCACAACTTAATTGGAGGCTCCCAACAAACCGCCACAAAGGCCTAGAGTCCGTCTAGGGTTCCAAGAACCCAAGAGTAACAACCTTCTTGCTTTCACCACCACGAATCACCGTGGAGAACTCAAACCGATGCACCAAATGCAATGGCAAGAACACCACAAAGATGCTCAAGTCCTTCTCTCTCAAATTCCAACAAAGCTACAAAAGCTATTGGGGGAATAAGAGAGGAAGAACAAAGGAATTCACAAAGAACACCAAGATCAAGATCTAGAGAGTTCCACTCACAAAGAGATGGATTTGATTGGTAGAAATGTAGATCTAGATCTCCTCTCTCTTTTCCCTCAAATGGGGGCAAGAATCATGGAGGGATTGAGAGATGGAGCAAGCTTCTCTAGTTCAACAATGGAGGGGAGAGAGAGTGAGAGAAGCACAGCCCAAGGAGGAAGAAGGGGGGTATTTATACCCCCAAGAAAATCGAGCCGTTTGGGCAAAAACAGGCCGGATATTCCGGCCCAAGTTGGGGCAGGATTATCCTGGGGCCGGATAATCCGGCCTCAGTGACAAAACCTGGACAAAATCCGGCCAAACATCCGGCCCCTATCCGTAGCTGCTTTTCTTCCGGTCCTTAGACGATTTCGGGGGCCGGATATTTCCGAAATATCCGGCCCGGATAATCCGGCCCGGATATTTCCAAAATATCCGGCCTAAGAAAACTGCAGAAACACCAAAACTAAAACGGGCATAACTTTTGCATCCGGACTCCGATTTCGATGATCTTGGGCTCGTTGAAATCACAACAACGAGCTCTACAACAATATGCATAGAAACATCATAGTCCAGCAAAGGAGGATAGAAACAAATGAAGAAAGGTTTGACCTATCTCAAAAAGACATACCGGTAAAACCTCCAATCTTGAAAATGCAACAAGTTGCCCATGGAAAAACCATTCTCAATGAACTAGAGCTTGTCATGAGAATAAGCACAAGCTCTAAAACATCACATGGATAAGATCCAAATAAAACCAAGAAAGATGATGAACCAAACTCGAAACCGCAACAAGTGATCTATGCGAAATCCGTTTTCGATGAACTAGAGCTTGTCATGAGAATAAGCACAAGCTCTAAAACATCACATGGATAAGGTCCAAATAACAACCAAGAAAGATGATGAACCAAACTCGAAAACGCAACAAGTGATCTATGCGAAATCCGTTTTCGATGAACTAGAGCTTGTCATGAGAATAAGCACAAGCTCTAAAACATCACATGGATAAGGTCCAAATAACAACCAAGAAAGATGATGCAAGGATGCAAAGGTTTGAGCTCTCTCCGAACGATACGATCGAGTTACTCACTCGAGAGCCCTCTTGATAGTACGGCAACTAAACTATAAACCGGTCTCCAACTACACTATGAGACCGGTGAGAAACAAACCCTATCAAGAGCAAACCTTATACTTGCGCATTCCACTTGAGCTCGATGACGACGATCTTGACCTCAACAAGATGGAACGCCTTTCTTGCTTGTGCTTGCTTGACGAAGTCTTGTGGATTGCTCCCCCATAATCCACCATGGGAGAGCTTCTTCTTCGGCGCATCTTCACATATCCATGATCACCATATGGATGGCAAGACTCAAGCAAAGGATCTCTTCGAGATGGCTCATCTTGAACTTGCACTTCATTTCTTCATTCTTCATCATGTTGATGTCTTGAAGTAGCTTGAGGGCTCACTTCATCTTCATCTTCAAGACATACTTGACACTTGATATCCTTCATCAATTTCTTCTTATTGCAACCTTGAAGCCAACATATGGTTCAAGAATTGCCTATGGACAACTCCTACAAATATAACTCAATGCAAACATTAGTCCATAGGGATTGTCATTAATTACCAAAACCACACATGGGGGCTCCATGCACTTTCAATCTCCCCATTTTGGTAATTGATGACAATCTCTTTGAGAGGGTTTATATAAGGAATTTAAGTAACAAATAAGTTGAATATATAGAGCAAACTCCCCCATAATATATGCATGTGTGAATGATCTTGACTTTCATTGCATATATTGGCATTCAAAGCCTAGTGGAGTTTCCTCTAAATATTCAACTATGCAAAGCAACAAGATGCAATGCAATAAAGGCACATGCTTAAGCACAAAGCAAAGACATAACCAAATTCCTTAAACCCTCCAAACTTCTCCCCATTGGCACCAATTGCCGAAATGGGTGAAAAATTTAAAAGGCTAATATAGTGAGAGTTCCTCCATAGCGTGTGCATTTCTCATAATTTGAGTGGAATCAAATGCACATATCCAATTACGAATATTCGGAAGGAATCACACCATAGATAGGATCAACAATTGCAAAAAGATAACAAAGTCAAGACGCTTCAACAAATGAAGCAAGCAACCAAATGAACCACAAAGAAGATATCAAAAAGAAAGATAGATATTATGATAAGATCAAGAAGATTGCTCTAAATAATATGAGGAAGCTCCCAAGGTTTGTGCACAAAACTATACAATTTGTATTGGAGTATAAAGTGCACAAACATGGAATCATCACTCCCATAATATCATTCAAAAACAAAATATACCAAGTGAATCAAACTCTAATGATCACCACAAGATAGTGCTCTAAATCAAATGAGGAAGCTCCCCAAGGTACATGCATAAATTAAAATGTTGTCTTTGAATACAATATGCATAACATGGAATCCTCACTCCCTCATTACCATTTAAAACACAAACATTTGGAATAGATCATAGATAGAGAAATAAGCTTAACACTTGCAACTAACAAATAGTTGAGCAATAAGTAAGAGGCACCATAATAAAAGGCTCAACCAAGAGGATATGTGAAAGGCATGATAAAGCATATTATAAGACTATTATATGGATGAGCAAAAAGCATCATCATAGTCTTCAATGAATTATATTTCTTAGCATGACCAATCAACATGCAACAAATAAATAAGATATCAAATGGAGATGTATCATCTCTTATGTGTATAAGTTTCTCTAAGTGGACAATATCACAAAGATATTTATCCACAAAGAAACATGCACACACCAAATAGATACACAAGAAAAATAGCATGATATCCAAGACGAAGTCATGCAATATACCAATAAGATTTTTGCTTAATAGCATGGCCAAAGGCTCAATATTATCTTATTGTACATTCATGAACTTCAACCACAAACAACTAAAATACATCACAAATATCAACAAGGGATAGAAGATAGTTGGGATGCATTTGAGAAAGGCAACAAGTATCACAAACGGGGATACCAAAAGAAGTAACTAAATTTGCACTTTCATCTATATTGCACATGTGAGAGCCTTGAGGAATTGATATGCAACAAAATTGCTAGATAGGCATAGTTGGGATGGATGAATCATGAGCATGATTTAAAATACTTCCCAACACATGCACTCATCTCAAATTACTCACATTCACAATAAAGAGGTTTCATTAAGACTTTTGCAAGAAGCACAACATTTGCAAATCAAGAGATTCATGCCAAGATGCAACCATAAGGTTGGATACAAGAAAAGTATGCATGAGAAGATACTTGTTACCAAGATAGCATTGGTGTGGATGTAGTAGATATGTGTTCGTTGATCATCCTAGCTTGCCTCACGTTACCATTGAGTCACCACTTCTTTCCAAGAGTGAGACAAGCATTCAATGCATATCCATTGTACCTAACACAAAGGTAAGTACAAAATGGTCCCCAAACTAATTGGGTCCGAAGTAGTTAGACACACTACAACATATAGGACAAACTCCACAATTCTATGTGCATATAGATATGAAATTGAATTTCATGCACATCTTAGCCAAATTAGGATTTGATGGAGTTTACCCTATATATTGGATCAAAGAAAGTGACACATGCCATAAGATATACATATATTAAATATGCATGCACAATACTTTCAAGAACCAAAGGAAGATACAATTTGGACAAAACACCAAATAAACCAAGAGACAATGGTTGTCCAAATTATATCAAAGAATCAAATCAACACAAGATTGACTCCAAAGACTTATCTCATTATAAGAAGCTAATTAAACCTAAGCACAAAGGAATGAGATAACCAACTCCCAAGAGAGCAAGGTTCCAACAAATAAACCAAACCCTCGACACTTTTTATGATGGCACACAGTACCAAAAAGAAAATTTATGACTCCCAAAACCAAATTTTTGATAAAGATCAAGAGAAGTTTATATAACAAATATAGGAGAGCTCCCCCAAGATTAGTGCATTATCTAGGATTTAGAATATGGATACAAAATGCACACAACTAGGATCATCACACTACCTATATCTACAAAAAAAGCTAAGAAAGTTTGAATAGAAAAAAGAACACATGGGAGTCAAAGCACAACAAATTCATGGCAATAAATAAGGCAATTTAAACACAAGATCCATAAGATGCAAGGAAGACACATGGGAGTCAAAGCACAACAAATTCATGGCAATAAATAAGGCAATTTAAACACAAGAGCCAATGTAGATATGATCAATAAATATCTACCTCATAATTGATTACCAATTGTCCTAGGACAAGAGGTATTAGGAAATATTTCCCGGTGGTAGTTTGTAAGTATACATAAGATCATATTTACAACGAACAAAGCATATGGTAAAAGATAAGAGTTAACCATCATGCAAAGAAAGTTTCTTGATAGCTTCATTTAGTCATACCAACATGCAAGGCAATTAATAGTATTCATACCAACATGCAAAGCAATTAATAGTATTCATACCAACATGCAAAGCAATTAATAGTATTCATACCAACATGCAAAGCAATTAATAGTATGACTTGAAGCACATGGTTTTCCAAAAATGTATTGAGGGACACGTTGTGAAAAACCATGCCAAGAAAAACTTACACAAATAAGATCCACAAAGATATTAGCAATGAAGCCATTTAAGCAAATTGGAGCTTGTTTGAGCAAACATGCCACATAGGAGAGATAATCTACAATATCAATTCTATGTGACACAACCTCAAATGTTCACATTTCCTAGGCTTGTAATATGCACAAAGCTTATTACTCCCCCATAATGTGATAAGGAATTTATTTTCACAAGAGGCAAATAAGATCCAACTAGAGATATTAATGAACATTAGAATTTGAATTTCTCATGAAGATGACATACCACATAGAGACTAGATAATCTTGCAATATCAATTCTAAGTGATATTCCTCATGTACACACATTGTTAGGATTGTGAAATTCCTAAAGGCATATCACTCCCCCAAAATGTTATAGTCCAATAATCTCTCATAAGAGCCATATAAGATACAACAAGATGCAAAGAGGCTCCAACACAAGCACAAATACATGGTGTGCAACCTAACATACATAGCCTTGATTTCTCAAGAAAAACACGTAGGATGCACAACATATACAAACACATGTTAGGAACAAAACTAACACATGCAAAGGGGCGAGTAACTTTCAATATAAATGAGTTGAGCACATGTTACCGCAAGGAGGAACATTGGGTGTATGATAGAAGTAAGATAACCAAAAGACTTGGCTTGAGATAGTATAAATGATGAAGATCCCTTAACTCTTCATGATGTAGCCAAGTCTCCAATGCCCTCCAACAAGCACCTATTGATCAAGTTTTGGATTGTTGGTCCCCAACTAAGTTGGGTCCTAAGAGGTTAGTCACAATAGGCCTGGCAACCCAAATGGTTCTTTTCTTGACACCACTTTGAGCACCAACAAATTTGGCAAACACATTGCCACCCTCATCCTTACGAAGAGAATAAACATCATCAATGGTGATAGAGTTGGATGAGGTACCAATAGTGCAAAAGGAGGAGATGTGACCCTTCTCACGGCATATGTAGCAAGTTCTTTTCTTCTCCTTCTTCTCACTAGATTTCTCCACAATGGGAGCATTGGCTTGATTCTTCTTGGGAAGTGGCATTTCTTCAACTTGAGGTTGAATATGAGTTTGAGCTTGAGGCCGCTTCCCTTTTTGCTTCTTCTTCAAAGGGCAAGATGTAACATGGTGCCCTTCAATTTTGCACTTGAAGCAAACGATCTTGGCCGGGTCTTTGACTTGTACTTTGCCCTTCTTCTTCTTGTTGTTCTTGGACTTGATCTTGTTGTTGGAGTTGAATCCAAGTCCACTCTTGTCATTGGGGGATTGTTGCACACTTAACATCTTATCAAGTTTGCATTTCCCTTCATGACCCTTTACCAAGTCGTTCTTCAAAGAAGAGACTTGGGCCTTGAGCTCTTTGATTTCCTCTACATGGTTAGTAACAACACAAGTACTAGTGGAAGTAGAACCTTCATTGTTAGAGCAACAAGGCAATGAAGATAATTCATCACAAGATTTAGCAATATTATGAGTGGATGAATTACTAGGACTAGCACATGGCAATATAACATTTTGAGTAGTAGTGCTAGTACCCACATGAGGCTCACAAGGTGTTGCCTTAGATATTATAGCCTCATGAGCTAACTTTAGCCTATCATGAGAGGCTAGAAGATCCTCATAGGAGCTAGAAAGCTTTCCATGAATTTCTCCCAATTTCCCATAATTGCTAGTTAGCAAATCAAGTTGAGCCCTTAGCTCAACATTCTCCTTCAAGGTAGATGCTTCACAAGAAGTAGAGTTAGTAGCACAAGCATCATTATCAATAGCAATAGGAGAAGGCAAGTTGGCATGCACTTTTAGATAAGAAGCTTTAAGTTGCTCATGCGACTCGGTGAGTTTGGTGAGCGCACTCTCAATGACCCTTGAGCCCTTTTGAGTTGCTCAAAATCCTCAAGGAGTTTAGCATTAACAAACACAAGCTTATCATTTTTTAGCTTTAGTTCATTTGCCATCTCAAGAGCTCTATCATGGTTTTCCTTTTCTCTAGACAATTCTAGAGCAAAGGTCTCCTCAAGAGCTTCCTTGATGGTTTGTTCTTCTTCAAGTTCATTCTTTAAAGATGCTACATCATCGGCATACTCTCGTTCAAGAGCACCCTTTTTATCAATGGTGTTCTCATGCATCCAAATAAGTTTTTGGCTCTCAATAGCGGTAGTCAAGATTTCAAAGAAGTGAGTGCTAGCAATTTTATCTTTGCAAATAATCTTGAATACACTCTTACCCTTATCGCGTAGAGAGACAACCCAATCCTCTTCTTCATAAACATCCTCATCCTTATCACCACGAGAAGTATGAGGTTCCATGGTAGGAGATACCGTGGAACCCTTGGCCATAAGGCACATATGAGAACCGTGAGATAAAGATGAGGAGTTACTTGAGGCTCCTTTCAAGATCTTGTCTTGACCAATAGAATCTTTGGTTTCCTCTACAATGTTAGTCACACAACAACTAGAGGAAATAGAAGCATTTTATCATGGCCACAAGACAAAGCAAGCATATCATCATTAGATTTATTCAAGCAACTTACACATGATATGCAAGGACTATCAACACAAGCATGTAAATCATTTCTAGTGCTAGATGTGTTTGAGTCCGTAGATGAAACATTGCATTGAGATAGAGATGAAGAATCATCAATAGAAAGCTTAATATCAACATTGCAATTTTCATCACCACTCACCATATCATTACCTTGTGTCTTGACACACTTTGGTGAAGTGGATGAAGATGAGAACTCATCACGGCCGGAAGTGGAAGCAATGCAATCATCCTTAATAATATTGGACACATCATATTTATCTTGAATTTTTGTCCATAACTCATGAGCGCTCCCAAAAGGCATGATTGAAGAAGTAACTACATTGCTCACAACAATGGAAAACACATGAGAAGCAAGAGCATCGAGGCAAGAGTTTTTCTCCTCCTCAAGAGATAAATTTTGAGGATCCTTAGGAGAAGAAAAACCCATGCCAAGAAATCGCTCCATGTCCGGAGCCATACGCCGCAAAATATTAAGCACATTCATTTTCCAGAGATCAGAATGTGTGCCATCCAATCTAAGCAAGTTAGTGGGCGCTCATCCCCTCACCGTGATGTTTACTCTCAAGGCGGTGAAGCCTAAGAATGAGAGACCTTGCTCTGATACCAATTGAAAGGACACGGATGTCGCCTAGAGGGGGGGGGTGAATAGGCGATTTAAAACTTTTACGAGATGGGCTTAACAAATGCGGAATAAAACTAGCGTTTACTTTGTCAAGCCCAAAGCCTATATACTATGGTTCACCTATGTGCACCAACAACTTATTCTAAGCAAGAGTTCACCTATGTGCACCAACAACTTATGCTAAGCAATACAAGCAAGTATGTGATAGCAAGATATATATAACTTCAAGCACGATGGCTATCACAAGGTAAAGTGCATAAGTAAAGAGCTCGGGTATAGAGATAACCGAGGCACGCGGGAGACGATGATTTATCCCGGAGTTCACACTCTTGCGAGTGCTAATCTCCGGTGGAGAGGTGCGGTTGCTTAGTGCTCCCGAACGCCACAAGAGGCTCACCTTGAGGTGTGGTTGCTCGATGCACACCAACGCCACAAAGGCCTCACCCCAAGATGCGGTACTCACACCACACACCGAACGCCACGAAGGCGCCTCACCTAAATCTCCGGTGACCCTCGCCACAAAGGCCTAGGTCACGGTTCCACTAAGGGATTTCCTTCGAGGCGGAAACCGGGCCTTACACAAAGATTGGGGCACACATCCACAACTTAATTGGAGGCTCCCAACAAACCGCCACAAAGGCCTAGAGTCCGTCTAGGGTTCCAAGAACCCAAGAGTAACAACCTTCTTGCTTTCACCACCACGAATCACCGTGGAGAACTCAAACCGATGCACCAAATGCAATGGCAAGAACACCACAAAGATGCTCAAGTCCTTCTCTCTCAAATTCCAACAAAGCTACAAAAGCTATTGGGGGAATAAGAGAGGAAGAACAAAGGAATTCACAAAGAACACCAAGATCAAGATCTAGAGAGTTCCACTCACAAAGAGATGGATTTGATTGGTAGAAATGTAGATCTAGATCTCCTCTCTCTTTTCCCTCAAATGGGGGCAAGAATCATGGAGGGATTGAGAGATGGAGCAAGCTTCTCTAGTTCAACAATGGAGGGAGAGAGAGTGAGAGAAGCACAGCCCAAGGAGGAAGAAGGGGGGTATTTATACCCCCCAAGAAAATCGAGCCGTTTGGGCAAAAACAGGGCCGGATATTCCGGCCCAAGTTGGGGCCGGATTATCCGGGGGCCGGATAATCCGGCCTCAGGGACAAAACCTGGACAAAATCCGGCCAAAAATCCGGCCCCTATCCAGAGCTGCTTTTCTTCCGGTCCTTAGACGATTTCGGGGCCGGATATTTCCGAAATATCCGGCCCGGATAATCCGGCCCGGATATTTCCAAAATATCCGGCCTAAGAAAACTGCAAACACCAAAACTAAAACGGGCATAACTTTTGCATCCGGACTCCGATTTCGATGATCTTGGGCTCGTTGAAATCACAACAACGAGCTCTACAACAATATGCATAGAAACATCATAGTCCAGCAAAGGAGGATAGAAACAAATGAAGAAAGGTTTGACCTATCTCAAAAAGACATACCGGTAAAACCTCCAATCTTGAAAATGCAACAAGTTGCCCATGGAAAAACCATTCTCAATGAACTAGAGCTTGTCATGAGAATAAGCACAAGCTCTAAAACATCACATGGATAAGATCCAAATAAAACCAAGAAAGATGATGAACCAAACTCGAAAACGCAACAAGTGATCTATGCGAAATCCGTTTCGATGAACTAGAGCTTGTCATGAGAATAAGCACAAGCTCTAAAACATCACATGGATAAGGTCCAAATAACAACCAAGAAAGATGATGAACCAAACTCGAAAACGCAACAAGTGATCTATGCGAAATCCGTTTTCGATGAACTAGAGCTTGTCATGAGAATAAGCACAAGCTCTAAAACATCACATGGATAAGGTCCAAATAACAACCAAGAAAGATGATGCAAGGATGCAAAGGTTTGAGCTCTCTCCGAACGATACGATCGAGTTACTCACTCGAGAGCCCTCTTGATAGTACGGCAACTAAACTATAAACCGGTCTCCAACTACACTATGAGACCGGTGAGAAACAAACCCTATCAAGAGCAAACCTTATACTTGCGCATTCCACTTGAGCTCGATGACGACGATCTTGACCTCAACAAGATGGAACGCCTTTCTTGCTTGTGCTTGCTTGACGAAGTCTTGTGGATTGCTCCCCCATAATCCACCATGGGAGAGCTTCTTCTTCGGCGCATCTTCACATATCCATGATCACCATATGGATGGCAAGACTCAAGCAAAGGATCTCTTCGAGATGGCTCATCTTGAACTTGCACTTCATTTCTTCATTCTTCATCATGTTGATGTCTTGAAGTAGCTTGAGGGCTCACTTCATCTTCATCTTCAAGACATACTTGACACTTGATATCCTTCATCAATTTCTTCTTATTGCAACCTTGAAGCCAACATATGGTTCAAGAATTGCCTATGGACAACTCCTACAAATATAACTCAATGCAAACATTAGTCCATAGGGATTGTCATTAATTACCAAAACCACACATGGGGGCTCCATGCACTTTCAGTTGGGCCGGCCCACTTGCTATATGGTGGACCCCACATACTAAATGGGCCGGCCCTTTAAAAAGGAAAGTGGGACCCACCTGTGTTTTTGGCCTGGCCCACTATCTTCTTGGGCTGGCCCACTTGCTATATGGTGGACCCCACATACTAAATGGGCCGGCCCATTAACAGGAAAGTGGGACCCACCTGTGTTTTTGGCCCGGCCCACTAGCTTGTTGGGCCAGCCCATTTGATCTATTGTGGACCCCACGTACTAAATGGGCCGGTCCGATAGCAGGAAAGTGGGACCCACATGCTAATTGGGCCGGCCCAATAACTTCTTGGGCCGGCCCACTTGCTTCAAGGTGGACCCCACTTTTTAAATGGGCCAGGCCATTAAAGTTTTGACCAGTCGACCTGAGAGGTTAGGCCCGGCCCACGTAACTAATGGACCAGCCCAACTATATAGTTGACCGGTCAAACTAAGTCACCTGGCCCGGCCCGCAAACTTAATGGGCCGGCCCGCTTAAGACGTGGCAGGCCTCGTGTGGGCCTACCATCTACCACGGGGTTTAGCCGGTTAACGCCGTTAACTGGCAGTTAACGGCGTCTGCCACGTGTCAATTTGCATGACGTCAGCAGTCAACGGGCTCCCGGAAACACTTCTGCAACGGTTCGATTTTCCGTGGCGGAAGGGCGCCCAAGCGCGACGGACCGAAAAAAAACATGGTAGGACTTTGCCTGACGCAGTTTCGACAACAGAAACCATATCGTCGGGTTAGGCCCATAGGCGACGAAAAATACCCCTTAGCGGACGATTTTGGGACGTTGCCTATCAGAACTTTTCTTGTAGTGTCGTGTTTTATCTTCCTATGCTTGTCACTTTGTTCTTCATGAATTTATTTGTGTACAAGATTCCTATGCATAGGAAGTGGGTTAGACTTAAATGTGTTTTGAATTTTCTTCTTGATGCTCCCTTTTGCTTCATTTTCTATCTTCCATGTGAGCATCATTAAAATTACTGAGCCCATCTTAATGGCTATAAAGAAAGCACTTCTTGGGAGATAACCCATGTGTTTATTTTGCTACTGTTTTGTTGTGTCTTGGAAGTTGTTACTACTGTAGCAACCTCTCCTTATCTTTATTTTATTGCATTGTTGTGCCAAGTAAAGTCTTTGATAGTAAGGTTGATACTAGATTTGGATTACTGCGCAGAAATAGATTTCTTGCTGTCACGAATTTGAGTAGGCCTCTCTGTAGGTAACTCAGAAAAATCTGCCAATTTACATGTGTGATCCTCAGATATGTACACAACTTTCCTTCAATTTGAGCTTTTTCATCTGAGCAAGTTAAGTACCCCTAAAAAATTCGTCTTTACGGACTGTTCTGTTTTGACAGATTCTGCCTTTTATTTCGCATTGCCTCTTTTGCTATGTTGGATGGATTTCTTTGTTCCATTAACTTTCAGTAGCTTTGTGCAATGTCCAGAAGTGTTAAGAATGATTATGTCACCTCTGAATATGTGAATTTCTGATTATGCACTAACCCTCTAATGAGTTTGTTTTGAGTTTGGTGTGGAGGAAGTTTTCAAGGATCAAGAGAGGAGGATGATACAATATGATCAAGAAGAGTGAAAAGTCTAAGCTTGAGGATGCCCCCGTGGTTCATCCCTGCATATTTCAAGAAGACTCAAGCATCTAAGCTTGGGGATGCCCAAGGCATCACCTTCTTCATCGACAACTTATCAGGTCACCTCTAGTAAAACTATATTTTTATTCCGTCACATCTTATGTGCTTTACTTGGAGCGTCTGTATATTTTTGTTTTTGTTTTTGTTTGAATAAAATCGGATCCTAGCATTCTTTGTTTGTGAGAGATACACGCTCCGCTGTTTCATATGAACACTGGTGTTCTTAGCTTTACTTTTAATGTTCATGGCAAAGGTTGAAAACTGCTTCGTTCATTGTTATTTGGTTGGAAACAGAAAATGCTTCATGTGGTAATTGGTATATTGTCTTGAATAATTTGATACTTGGGAATTGTTTTGCTCAAATAGATCATGTTTAAGCTCTTGCATCATGTACTTTGCACCTATTAGTGAAGAACTACCATAGAGCTTGTTGAAATTTGGTTTGCATGATTGGTCTCTCTAAAGTCTAGATATTTTCTGGTGAGGTGTTTGAACACAAGGAAGACAGTGTAGAGTCTTATAATGCTTGCAATATGTTCTTATGTAAGTTTTGCTGTACCGGTTCATACTTGTGTTTGCTTCAAACAACCTTGCTAGCCAAAGCCTTGTACTGAGAGGGAATTCTTCTCGTGCATCCAAATACTTGAGCCAAAAACTATGCCATTTGTGTCCACCATACCTACCTACTACGTGGTATTTCTCTGCCATTCCAAAGTAAATTGCTTGAGTGCTACCTTTAAAATTTCATTCCTTGTCTTTGCAATATATAGCTCATGGGAAAATAGCCTTAAAAACTATTGTGATGAAGAATATGTCGCTTATGTATCTTATTTCTTATAAGTTGCTTGTTGAGCGGTAACCATGTTTCTGGGGACGCCATCAACTATTTCACCTTTGTTGAATATCATGTGAGTTGCTATGCATGATCGTCTTGTCTGAAGTAAGGGTGATTTATCATGATCAAATGGTTTGAGTATGCATATTGTTAGAGAAGAACATTGGGCCGCTAACTAAAGCCATGAATCATGGTGGAAGTTTCAGTTTGGATATCAATCCTCAATCTCTTATGTCTCTTATGAGAATATTATCTATTGTTCAATGCTTATGCATTAAAGAGGAGTCCATTATCTGTTTTCTATGTTGTCCCGGTATGGATGTCCTTAGTTGAGATCTATCAAAAATGAGAAATCAAATGCGATTTATCTCCTTGGACCTATGTACAGGCGGCATAGAGGTACCCCTTTGTGACACTTGGTTGAAACATATGTAATGCAATGATAATCCATGTAAATCCAAGCTAATTAGGACAAGGTACGAGCACTATTGGTATTCGATGCATGAGGCTTGCAACTTATAGGATTTCTTATGCATAACACATATGAATTATTACTACCGTTGACAAAATTGTTTCTATGTTTTCAAAATAAAAGCTCTAGCACAAAAATAGTATTCCCTGCTTCCCTCCGCGAAGGGCCTTTCTTCTACTTTATGTTGAGTCAGTTTACCTACTTCTTTCCATCTTAGAAGCAAACACTTGTGTCAACTGTGTGCATTGATTCCTACATACTTGCTTATTTGCATTCATCATATTACTTTGTGTTGACAATTATCCATGAGATATACATGTTGAAGTTGAAAGCAACTGCTGAAACTTATATCTTCATTTATGTTGCTTCAAAACTTTCTACTAAGAATTTATAGCTTTATGAGTTAACTCCTATGCAAATCTTATTGATGCTTGTCTTGAAAGTACTATTCATGAAAACTCCTTGTTATATGATTCAGTTGTTTAGTCATTGTCTTTACCATTGCTTCGAATCACTTCATTCATCTCATATGCTTTACAATAGTATAATCAAGATTATGTAAGTAGCATGTCACTTCAGAAATTATTCTTTTTATCGTTTACCTACTCGAGGGCGAGTAGGAACTAAGCTTGGGGATGCTTGATACGTCTCCAACGTATCTATAATTTCTGATGTTCCATGCTAGTTTTATGACAATACTTACATGTTTTGCTCACACTTTATAATGATTTTATGCATTTTCCGGAACTAACCTATTAACAAGATGCCACAGTGCCAGTTCCTGTTTTCTGTTGTTTTTGGTTCCAGAAAGGCTGTTCGGGCAATATTCTCGGAATTCGACGAAACAAGGACCAAACACCTTATTTTCCCCGAAATGTTCCAGAACACCGAAGGAGAGACGGAGGGGGGCCAAGGGGGACCCACACCATAGGGGGGTGCGGGTCCCACCCTGGCCGCGCCGCCATGTGGTGAGGGAACCCTGGCGCCCTTCCGACTTTGCCTCTTCGCCTATATAAGCCCTCGTGACCTAAAAACTCGACACCAATTGACGAAACTCCAGAAAGACTCCAGGGGCGCCGCCGCCATCGCGAAACTCCGTTTCGGGGGACATAAGTCTCTGTTCCGGCACGCTGCCGGGACGGGGAATTGCCCCCGGAGTCATCTCCATCGATATCATCGCCATCTTCATCGTCGTTGCTGTCTCCTATGATGAGGAGGGAGTAGTTCTCCCCCGAGGCTGAGGGATCTACCGGTAGCTATGTGGTTCATCTCTCTCTCCCATGTACTTCAATATAATGATCTCATGAGCTGCCTTACATGATTGAGATCCATATGATGAGCTTTGTAATCTAGATGTCATATGCTATTCAAGTGCTTAATTATGTGAACTTTGGGGTTACTGTGACCTCGGTGTAATGGTGACAGTGTGTGCGCCGTGTGTAACTCCCTTATGAATTGTGGTGTGTTAGTACCTCCTATGAATGCTCACGGTGACGGTGTGGGGTGTTTATTAGTACTTGGGAATACGCCTTTGAGGTGTGCTTTTGCACACTTGCCCAATGAATTTGAGTTCTCTATCCAATAAGAGAGTAGTATGATGAAGTGCTTATATTTATATTCAATTATGATTGCAATGTTGAGAGTGTCCACTAGTGAAAGTATGATCCCTAGGCCTTGTTTCCAAATATCGAATCACCGTTTATTTACTGTTCTACTGCATGTTTACTTGCTGCCATATTTATTTCAGATTGTTATTACCACTCATATTCATCCATATCACTTGTATTTCACTATCTCTTCACCGAACTAGTGCACCTATACATCTGACAAGTGTATTAGGTGTGTTGGGGACACAAGAGACTTCTTGTATCGTAATTGCAGGGTTGCTTGAGAGGGATATCTTTGACCTCTACCTCCCTGAGTTCGATAAACCTTGGGTGATTCACTTAAGGGAAACTTGCTGCTGTTCTACAAACCTCTGCTCTTGGAGGCCCAACACTGTCTACAGGAATAGAAGCGTGCATAGACATCAGGGATGAGGTTTGATACGTCTCAAGCGTATCTATAATTTCTTATGTTCCATGCTAGTTTTATGACAATACTCACATGTTTTATATACATTTCATATCATTTTGATGCATTTTCCGGCACTAACCTATTAACAAGATGCCGAAGCGCTGATACGTCCATTTTGCATCACTATTGTATATCATAATTTAATGTTATTAATTGATATATTTCATATTTAGAGGTGATACTTATGTTATTTCATCTATTTTGCATGTTTCATGATTATTGGAGGATCGCGCACCGGAGTCAGGATTCTGCTGGAAAAAGCGCCGTCAGCATGCAATATTTCGGAAGATCAACAATTGACGGAAATTATATGAAAAATCCTATTTTTCCAGAAGACGAAGGGAGCCAAAAGGAGGAGCCGAGGAGGGCCGCCATGGGGCCCCCTCATAGGCCGGCGCGGGCCCTGCCCTGGCCGCGCCGCCATGTGGGGAGGGGGCCCACAGCCCCCTCTGGCCTCCTCTCCTTCGCGTACATCTTCATCCCGAAACCCTAAGCTCCAGAGGATAGTCGCGAAGAGTCACAGCCGCCTCTGCGGGGCGGAAAACACCAGAGAGAAAAGAGCTCTCCGGCAGGCTGAAATCTGCCGGGGAAATTCCCTCCCGGAGGGGGAAATCGACGCCATCGTCACCGTCATCGAGCTGGACATCATCTCCATCATCATCACCATCATCTCCATCATCATCACCACCGTCTCCACCGCTGCACCTCGTCACCGCTGTAACAATTTGGGTTGGATCTTGATTGTTTGATAGGGGAAACTCTCCCGGTATTGATTTCTACTAGTTATTGATGCTATTGAGTGAAACCATTGAACCAAGGTTTATATTCAGATTGTTATTCATCATCATATCACCTCTGATCATGTTCCATATGATGTCTCATGAGTAGTTCGTTTAGTTCTTGAGGACATGGGTGAAGTCTAAATGTTAGTAGTGAATTATGGTTGAGTAATATTCAATGTTATGATATTTAAGTTGTGGTGTTATTCTTCTAGTGGTGTCATGTGAACGTCGACTACATGATACTTCACCTTTATGGGCCTAGGGGAATACATCTTGTACTCGTTTGCCAATTGCGGGGTTGCCGGAATGACAGAAACCTGAACCCCCGTTGGTATATCGATGCAGGAGGGCTAGCAGGATCTCAGAGTTTAAGGCAGTGGTTAGATTTATCTTAATTACTTTCTTGTAGTTGCGGATGCTTGCAAGGGGTATAATCACAAGTATGTATTAGTCCTAGGAAGGGCGGTGCATTAGCATAGGTTCACCCACACAACACTTATCAAAACAATGAAGATTAATTAGCTATATGAAGCGGAAGCACTAGACTAAATTCCCGTGTGTCCTCAAGAACGTTTGGTCATTATAAGTAAACAAACCGGCTTGTCCTTTGTGCTAAAAAGGATTGGGCCACTCGCTGCAATTATTTCTCTCGCACTTTACTTACTCGTACTTTATTCATCTGCTACATCAAAACCCCCTGAATACTTGTCTATGAGCATTTACAGTGAATCCTTCATCGAAACTGCTTGTCAACACCTTCTGCTCCTCGTTGGGATCGACATTCTTACTTATTGAAAATACTACGATACACCCCCTATACTTGTGGGTCATCAAGACTATTTTCTGGCGCCGTTGCCGGGGAGTGAAGCGCTATTGGTAAGTGGAATTGGTAAGGGGAACTTTTACTGTTAGTGCTGATTTTATTCCTGCCTACTGCTATAATTCATTATGGAGAGATCTTCTCTTGAATTTTTATTTGGAAAATCTACTACTACTGCAAAGGTAGTGGATGAGGCGCCAGGTGAGGAAGATGTTCCATACAAAATACCTATGAAAATTATTGAATGTGTTGTGGATAACCGTTATGCAGGGGATGGAACTGTCCATCCTGGAGATCATTTACTGTTCTTACATGAATTATGCGGTTTATTCAAGTGTGCAGGTAGTGCTATGGATGAAGTTAGGAAGAAACTATTCTCTATATCGCTGTCTGGTAAAGCGGCGCATTGGTACAAATTGCTGAATAATGGGGATTCTCTTGAATGGAATGATATTGTGCCTCTATTTTATTCTAAGTTCTATCCTCCGAGTGAGATTCACAAGGACCGGAACCGCATATATAATTATTGGCCTCATGATGGAGAGAGTATTGCCCAAGCGTGGGGGAGATTGAAGTCTTTAATGCTCAAATGCCCCATTCATGAGCTTCCGGGTAATATTATCATTGATAATTTATATGCAAGACTTTCTTTTCAAGATAAGACCTTGCTGGATACTTCTTGTTCTGGATCATTTACACGCAACAAAGAAGAGTTTAAGAGGGACCTTCTTGATCGGATCCAGGAGAATACTGAAGGATGGGAGAACGACAAAGGTAGAGAGTCAGGTATAAACTATGATTATAAATGCATTGAAGCCTTTATGGATACTGATAAATTTCGTAATATGAGTGCTACTTATGGTCTTGATTCTCAAGTCGTTGCAAACCTTTATAAAGCTTTTGCCTCTCATTATGAATTGCCTAAGAAGAATTTTGATAAGTATCATGAACCATATAAAGATAAAATTGATTCATCTATAAATAAATGTGTTGTAATTGAAACTGTGGATCATGTTATTCCTGAAGCTTATATTGAAAAAACTCCTTTCCCTGCTAAAATGAAGGAGTACTCTGTTATAAATAGTGCGGTTAATAAAATTTAAAAGAAACCTATAGAACCTGAAGAGCAAATAAAAGTTGAACCTGCTCTTGCAATAGTTAAAGATCTTGTGACTGAAAATGTGGAAGATGGTCATATTATTTTCTGTGAAGATGCTTCTAATATTGTTTCACAACCTAATAAGTCTAGGAAAACTAGTGTTCCTATGCTATCTGTTAGAATTGGTGATCATTGTTATTATGGTTTATGCGATATTGGTGCAAGTATTAGTGCTATTCCTTATGAGCTTTATACGGAGATCATGCATGAAATTGGTTCTTGTGAACTTGAAGATATTGATGTTGTTATTCGGCTAGCTAATAGAGAAACTTTCTCTCCCATTGGTATTGTTCGAGATGTGGAAGTTCTATGTGGTAAGATTAAATATCCTGCTGACTTTTTAGTACTTGGTTCTGCTGCTAGTAAGTATTGTCCTATCATTTTTGGTAGACCTTTTCTAAATACTTGTGGAGCTGTTATAGATTGCAAGAAAGAGAAAATTTTGACTAAATTTTCTGGTGAATCTTATGAGTTTAATTTCTCTAAATTTGCCAAAACTCCTTATAAAGCTGATTCGCCTAATAATGATTTTAGAGTTGAACAGTGTGCATCTATTGCTCTTGATCCTAATAATCCTTTGCAGCAACATTTGGAGAATAGTGAGAGTGAAGTCTTTAGGGAAGAAAGAAATGAGCTTGATGAAATTTTCCTTCGTCAACCTATTCTTAAGCATGATTTACCGGTAGAAGATCTAGGTACAACACTGCCACCAAAAGAAGATCCTGTTTTTGATTTAAAACCATTGCCTGATAATCTTAAATATGCTCATATTGATGATAAGAAAATATATCCTGTTATTATTAGTTCTAAGCTTTCAGAGTTTGAAGAAGAAAGGTTATTGGAAATACTGAAGAAGCACCGAGGAGCTATTGGCTACACTCTTGATGACTTGAAGGGGATTTCTCCCTCTATTTGCCAACACGCCATTAATATGGAAGATGATGCGAAGCCTGTTGTTGAACCTCGGCGTCGTCTAATTCCTAAGATGAAGGATGTGGTAAGAAATGAGGTATTAAAACTTCTTGAAGCTGGTATTATATATCCTATTGCTGATAGTAGATGGGTTAGTCCTGTGCATTGTGTTCCTAAGAAAGGAGGAATGACTGTTGTGCCTAATGATAATGATGAGCTCATCCCTCAAAGAGTAGATGTAGGGTATAGAATGTGCATTGATTACCGAAAAGTTAATAAGGTTACTAAGAAAGATCATTACCCTTTACCTTTTATTGATCAAATGTTAGAAAGGTTATCTAAAAATACTCATTTTTGCTTTCTTGATGGTTATTCTGAGTTTTCACAAATTGCTGTTAAACCTAAGGATCAAGAGAAAACCACTTTCACTTGTCCCTATGGAACTTATGCTTATAGACGTATGCCTTTTGGTTTATGTAATGCTCCTGCTACTTTTCAAAGATGCATGTCTGCTATTTTTCATGGCTTTTGCGAGAATATTGTAGAGGTATTCATGGATGATTTTTCTGTCTATGGGAATTCTTTTGATAATTGCTTGCGGAACCTTGATAAAGTTTTGCAGAGATGTGAAGAAACTAACCTTGTTCTTAATTGGGAGAAATGCCACTTTATGGTTAATGAAGGAATTGTATTGGGACATAAAATTTCCGAGAGAGGTATTGAAGTTGATAGAGCTAAAGTTGAAGCAATTGAGAAGATGCCCTATCCTAGGGATGTTAAAGGTATTCGTAGTGTTCTTGGTCATGCTGGGTTTTATAGGAGATTCATTAAAGATTTCTCCTAGATATCAAAACCTCTTACTAATCTTCTTCAAAAAGATGTACCTTTTGTTTTTGATGATGATTGTAAGGAAGCTTTTGAAACTCTAAAGAAAGCCTTAACAACTGCACCTGTAGTTGAACCTCCTGATTGGAACTTACCTTTTGAAATTATGTGTGATGCTAGTGATTTTGCTGTAGGCGCTGTTCTTGGACAGCGAGTAGATAAAAAATTGAATGTTATTCATTATGCTAGTAAAACTCTTGATGCTGCTCAAAGAAATTATGCTACTACTGAAAAAGAATTGTTAGCTGTAGTCTTTGCTTGTGACAAGTTTAGATCCTATATTGTTGATTCAAAAGTTACAATTCATACTGATCATGCTGCAATTAGATACCTAATGCAAAAGAAAGATGCTAAGCCAAGGCTTATTAGATGGGTGCTTCTGTTGCAAGAATTTGATTTGCATATTGTAGATAGGAAAGGTGCTGATAATCCTGTTGCTGATAATTTTTCTAGATTGGAAAATATTGCTTATGATACTGTTCCTGTTAATGATAGTTTTCCAAATGAACAATTGGTTGTAATAAAGGTGAGCTCGCGAGATACCCTTGGTATGCTGATTATGCTAACTTTATTGTTTCCAAGTACTTGCCTCTAACCTTTTCAGCCCAGCAAAGGAGGAAATTCTTTTATGACTTGAGGCATTATTTTTGGGATGACCCGCACTTATATAAAGAAGGAGTGGATGGTATTCTGCGAAGATGTGTTCCCGAATATGAACAACAAGAGATATTGAGTAAATTCCATGGGAGTGCTTATGGAGGACATCACGCCGGAGATAGAACCGCGCAAAAGGTTCTACAATCAGGTTTCTATTGGCCAACTCTCTTCAAAGATGCAAGGAAGTTTATTTTATCTTGTGATGAATGTCAAAGGGTTGGTAATATCTCCAGACGCAATGAAATGCCTATGAATTATACTCTTGTTATTGAACCATTCGATTGTTGGGGATTTGACTTCATGGGACCTTTCCCTTCTTCAGAAGGTAACACTCATATACTTGTTGCTGTTGATTATGTTACTAAATGGGTGGAAGCCATACCCACAAAAACTGCTGATGGTGAGACTTCTTTAAGAATGCTTTTAGATATTATTTTTCCTATATTTGGAGTTCCTAGATATATTATGACTGATGGGGGTTCTCATTTTATTCATGGTGGTTTTAGAAAAACTCTTGCTAAATATGGTATTAATCATAGAATTTCTTCTGCTTATCATCCTCAAACTAGTGGGCAAGTAGAATTATCAAATAGAGAGATTAAATCTATCTTGCAAAAGACTGTTAATAAATCTAGAAAGAATTGGGCTAGTAAATTGAAGGGAGCACTATGGGCTTATAGAACTGCTTATAAAAATCCCATGGGTATGTCACCGTATAAAATGGTTTATGGAAAAGCTTGTCATTTACCTTTAGAACTAGAGCACAAAGCTTATTGGGCTGTAAGAGAACTAAATAAAGATCCTAAACTTGTCGGTAAGAAGAGATTGCTACAATTGAGTTCTCTAGATGAATGGAGAAGTGAAGCTTATGAGAATGCTAAACTCTTTAAAGAGAAAGTTAAGAAATGGCATAACAGAAGACTTATCAAAAGAGAATTTAATGTTGGGGATAAAGTCCTATTGTATCGGTCTCGTCTCAGATTCTTTGCAGGGAAATTACTCTCAAAATGGGAAGGACCATATGTCGTTGAGGAGGTATATCGTTCAGGGGCGATTAAAATTAGTTCTCTCCAAGGCGATGCCACACAAGTGGTGAATGGACAAAGACTCAAGCATTATATCTCAGGTGATTCTTATAATGAAGATGTTGATGTTATTCGAGTGGAAACTCCGGAAGCTTTCATCAAAGGACAAATTGACAGTCCGGCAGAATTCGACTTTGAATAGGTAACAGTACTGGTAATAAAAGTTCGCGTTTTACTTTCCGAACAATGTTTTTGCTGTTTTTGGAAAATATGAAAAATTACGAGATCGAAACGGAGTGGAGGAGACGCACGAGGGCGTGCCCTCATAGGCCGGCGCGGGCCCCAGCCTGGCCGCCCTATGAGGAGGCCACCTCGTTGCCCCTCTCCGACTCTGGTTCGATCTGGTATTTTCCTTTTGTCGTAAAAATTCCTGCTATATAATTCCCCGGACCCCTGGAGGTCTGTATATCGTTTTCTCGACGTGTTTTGTTTCGAGCTGTTTCTGCCAGGATCTGTTTTTGATTTAGAAGCACCATGGCCTCCAACAACAAGGACAAGGGGCTTTCGGAGGAAGAAGTGAAGAGGGTGTCGTCAAAACAAGAGCAACAAGCCGTTGGGAGTAAGCAAATCTTGGTGGGATCTGTTGACACTCGACGTTCTTTCTCTCATAACTTGCAGGGACCCTTACCACCTGCTCCTAGCCTCGACTCTTTCCCTGTGTTGGAAGAAGCTCTACGGGTTACCGATGAGTTTTGTAATCAATATCGTGCTCTGAGAAGGGAAGTGGAGATACTTCAGGAGGAGAATTATCGACTTTGAAGAATGCTAGAGCGGTTCCTCACCCCCATCAAGGTTGTCCCATCATCACCACCACCGCCGAAGGAGTAATTCATCATCGGTATTGGCATCCCCTTGGTTTGTTCCAAGCTTGGGGGAGTGCCGCGGTATCACATCGTCACTATCTTTTACTTTTTACTATTAAGTAGTGTCATATCATGAGTAGGGAAGTTATCATATAAGATGGGTTGCAGTGTGGAAGTATCTCTCCCTTAGTTGGTTGTCTATGTATCCCTTGGTGTGAGTTATCGTTATGGAATATTAATGAGAAGTTTTATCATTTACATATTGCACATCTTATTTTAGTTTGCAATCTCTATTATATGATTGATCTTGTTATTAGTATTGGTATCACTTTGGGAGCATTGAGTAAATCTATTTGGTTTTGGCAAACTTAGCATTGGTCAATAGCAACAACACTTTGAGGTTTAAGTAGAAAAGAGAAATACATGTGGATATGTTGTTTCATTGTCTTTCTTTCTTGTTAGCTCTTAAGCTTATTATTCTGAAGTTAAAATTGTTTGTGCTTACAAGGAAGATGCATGATTGTTTCTATCACATGTATATTTGTTTGTTTCCCTCAACTCTTATGCTTGCTAATCAACCTTGCTAGCCAAAAACCTGTACCGAGAGGGAATGCTTCTCGTGCATCCAAACTTTAACCCAAACCTATGCCATTTGTGTCCACCATAACTACCTACTACATGGTATTTTCTGCCATTCCAAGTAAATACTTCGTGTGCTACCTTTAAACAATTCAAAATTTACTATCTCTTATTTGTGTCAATGTTTTATAGCTCATGAGGAAGTATGTGGAGTTTTATCTTTCAATCTTGTTGGGCAACTTTCACCAATGGACTAGTGGCTTCATCCACTTATCCAATAATTTTGCAAAAAGAGCTGGCAATGGGGTTTCCAGCCCCGATTAATTAACCTTCATAATTTTACAAATAGACACTCCTCCATGGTATGTGCTTGTTGGAAGGCACCCGAGGATTCGGTTAGCCATGGCTTGAGAAAGCGAAGGAGGGGAGGAGTGTCATCTAAATAAAACTAAAATAAAAAGACACTCCTTCATGGTATGAGAATGATTGGAAGGCACCCGAGAATTCGGTTAGCCGTGGTTTGTGAAAGCAAAGGTTGGAAGGAGTCTCAACTAAGAATAAAATTTTATGGGAGCCGCTCTTCGAGAGTTTGTCTGGCAAGGGGGTTAGAGAACCCGCTACCATTCGTTGACAACAACAAACACCTCTCAAAATGTTACTTTTATGCTCTTTATATGATTTCAAAACTGAAAAAGCTCTAGCACATGATTTAATCCCTGCTTCCCTCTGCGAAGGGCCTGTCTTTTACTTTATGTTGAGTCAGTAAACCTATTTCCCTCCATCTCAAGCAAGCATTTGAGTTGTTGTGATCAAACCATTTATATTGTGATCTATTTCATCATGCCTTTTACTCTTCCTTGTTTAGTACAAGTTTTATCTGAATGAATATAGCTTTGAAAGTTATCAATGATTATGAGAGATTATTATGATTGAGTATGCAAGTTGTGCCATATAAGCTTTAACGTAATCTGTTGATTGTTCTCTGACCAAGAAAGAAGTTTGCCATCACCAATTATGATTTTTTATGCACCTTTATTTGTGATTACCTTGTACTTGTTTCAAGTTGAATTATATGAGGAAGTTGTTCACTAGAATGTCTTGTGTGAATTAATATGATGCTTCTTGTCCGTATTTTATTTATCGACTCTTCACTCCATAAACATGTGGTCCTGTTTACCGAGTTCAGTTTCGCTTGGGGACAAGCGAAGTCTAAGCTTGGGGGGAGTTGATACGTCCATTTTGCATCACTATTTTATATCATAATTTACTGTTATTCATTGATATATTTCATATTTAGAGGTGATACTTATGTTATTTCATCTATTTTGCATGTTTCATGATTATTGGAGGATCGCGCACCGGAGTCAGGATTCTGCTGGAAAAAGCGCCGTCAGAATGCAATATTTCGGAAGATCAACAATTGACGGAAATTATATGAAAAATCATATTTTTCCAGAAGATGAAGGGAGCCAAAAGGAGGAGCCGAGGAGGGCCGCCATGGCCCCACCTCATAGGCCGGCGCGGGCCCTGCCCTGGCCGCGCCGCCATGTGGGGAGGGGGCCCACAGCCCCCTCTGGCCTCCTCTCCTTCGCGTACATCTTCGTCCCGAAACCCTAAGCTCCAGAGGATAGTTGCGAAGAGTCACAGCCGCCTCTGCGGGGCGGAAAACACCAGAGAGAAAAGAGCTCTCCGGCGGGCTGAAATCTGCCGGGAAAATTCCCTCCCGGAGGGGGAAATCGACGCCATCGTCACCATCATCGAGCTGGACATCATCTGCATCATCATCACCATCATCTCCATCATCATCACCGCCGTCTCCACCGCTGCACCTCGTCACCGTTGTAACAATTTGGGTTGGATCTTGATTGTTTGATAGGGGAAACTCTCCCGGTATTGATTTCTACTAGTTATTGATGCTATTGAGTGAAACCATTGAACCAAGGTTTATATTCAGATTGTTATTCATCATCATATCACCTCTGATCATGTTCCATATGATGTCTCGTGAGTAGTTCATTTAGTTCTTGAGGACATGGGTGAAGTCTAAATGTTAGTAGTGAATTATGGTTGAGTAATATTCAATGTTATGATATTTAAGTTGTGGTGTTATTCTTCTAGTGGTGTCATGTGAACGTCGACTACATGATACTTCACCTTTATGGGCCTAGGGGAATACATCTTGTACTCGTTTTCCAATTGCGGGGTTGCCGGAGTGACAGAAACCTGAACCCCCGTTGGTATATCGATGCAGGAGGGATACCAGGATCTCAGAGTTTAAGGCTGTGGTTAGATTTATCTTAATTACTTTCTTGTAGTTGCGGATGCTTGCAAGGGGTATAATCAAAAGTATGTATTAGTCCTAGGAAGGGTGGTGCATTAGCATAGGTTCACCCACACAACACTTATCAAAACAATGAAGATTAATTAGCTATATGAAGCGAAAGCACTAGACTAAATTCCCGTGTGTCCTCAAGAACGTTTGGTCATTATAAGTAAACAAACCGGCTTGTCCTTTGTGCTAAAAAGGATTGGGCCACTCGCTGCAATTATTTCTCTCGCACTTTACTTACTCGTACTTTATTCATCTGCTACATCAAAACCCCCTGAATACTTGTCTGTGAGCATTTACAGTGAATCCTTCATCGAAACTGCTTGTCAACACCTTCTGCTCCTCGTTGGGATCGACATTCTTACTTATCGAAAATACTACAATACACCCCCTATACTTGTGGGTCATCAAGCGCCAGTTCCTGTTTTCTGCTGTTTTTGGTTTCAGAAATCTTACACAGGAAATATTCTTGGAATTGGACGAAACAAAAGCCCACGGTCTTATTTTCCACGGAGCCTTCCAGAACACCGAAGAGGAGACGGAGATGGGCGACGAGGCGGCCACACCATAGGGGGCGTGGCCCCACCCCTGGCCGCGCCGCCTTATGGGGTGGGCCCCTCGGGCGTCCCCCGACTCTGCCCCTTCGCCTATATAATCTCTCCGTCGCGAAAACCCTAGTACCAAGAGCCACGATACGAGAAAACATACTGAGACGCCGCCGCCATCAACCCTACCTCGGGGGGTTCTGAAGATCGCCTCCGGTACCCTGCCGGAGAGGGGAATCATCACTGGAGGGCTCTACATCACCATGCCCGCCTCCGGACTGATGCATGAGTAGTTCATCCTTGGACTATGGGTCCATAGCAGTAGCTAGATGGTTGTCTTCTCCTCTTGTGCTATCATGTTTAGATCTTGTGAGCTGCCTATCATGATCAGGATCATCTATTTGTAATGCTACATGTTGCGTTAGTTGGGATCCGATGAATATGGAATACTATGTTATGTTGATTATCAATCTATCATCTATGTGTTGTTTATGATCTTGCATGCTCTCCGTTGCTAGTAGAGGCTCTGGCCAAGTCGTTACTTGTAACTCCAAGAGGGAGTATTTATGCTCGATAGTGGGTTCATGCCTCCATTCAATCTGGGACAGTGACAGAAAGTTCCAAGGTTGTGGATGTGATGTTGCCACTAGGGATAAAACATTAATGCTATGTCTAAGGATATTTGTGTTGATTACATTACACACCATACTTAATGCAATTGTCTGTTGTTTGCAACTTAATACTGGAAGGGGTGCGGATGCTAACCTGAAGGTGGACTTTTTAGGCATAGATGCATGCTGGATAGCGGTCTATGTACTTTGTCGTAATGCCCAATTAAATCTCACAATACTCATCATAATATGTATGTGCATTGTCATGCCATCTTTATTTGTCAATTGCCCAACTGTAATTTGTTCACCCAACATGCTATTTCTTATCGGAGAGACACCACTAGTGAACTGTGGACCCCGGTCCATTCTTTTACATCGAATACAATCTACTACAATACTCGTTCTTACTGTTCTCTGCAAACATCATCATCCACACTATACATCTAATCCTTTGTTACAGCAAGCCGGTGAGATTGACAACCTCACTGTTAAGTTGGGGCAAAGTATTTTGGTTGTGTTGTGCAGATTCCACGTTGGCACCGGAATCCCTGGTGTTGCGCCGCACTACACTCTGCCACCATCAACCTTCAACGTGCTTCTTGACTCCTACTGGTTCGATAAACCTTGGTTTCTTACGGAGGGAAACTTGCTGTTGTACGCATCACACCTTCCACTTGGGGTTCCCAACGGGCGTGTGCTTTACGTGTCAACAAGCTAAATTTCTGGCGCCGTTGCCGGGGAGATCAAGACACGCTGCAAGGGGAGTCTCCACTTCCAATCTCTTTACTTTGTTTTTGTCTTGCTTTACTTTATTTTATTTACTGCTTTGTTTGCTGCATTATATCAAAAATACAAATAAAATTAGTTACTATCTTTACTTTATTTACTATCTTGTTTGCGTTCTCCATATTAAAAACACAAAAAAAATAGTTACTTGCATTTACTTTATCTAGTTTGCTTTATTTACTATTGGTAAAATGGGTACTCCTGAAAATACTAAGTTGTGTGACTTCACTAGAACAAATAATAATGATTTCTTATGCACACCTATTGCTCCACCTGCTACTACAGCAAAATTCTTTGAAATTAAACCTGCTTTACTGAATCTTGTTACGAGAGAGCAATTTTCTGGTGTTAGTTCTGATGATGCTGCTGCTCATCTTAATAATTTTGTTGAACTATGTGAAATGCAAAAGTATAAGGATGTAGATGGTGACATTATAAAATAAAAATTGTTTCCTTTCTCATTAAGAGGAAGAGCTAAAGATTGGTTGCTATCTTTGCCTAAGAATAGTATTGATTCATGGACTAAATGTAAGGATGCTTTCATTGGTAGATATTATCCTCCTGCTAAAATTATATCTTTGAGAAGTAGCATAATAAATTTTAAGCAATTGGATAATGAGCATGTTGCCCAAGCATGGGAAAGAATGAAATCTTTGGTTAAAAATTGCCCTACCCATGGACTGACTACTTGGATGATCATCCAAAACTTTTATGCAGGACTGAATTTTTCTTCGCGAAATTTATTGGATTCAGCTGCTGGAGGTACTTTTATGTCCATCACTTTAGGCGCCGCAACAAAGCTTCTTGATAATATGATGATTAATTACTCTGAATGGCACACGGAAAGAGCTCCACAAGGTAAGAAGGCAAATTATGTTGAAGAAACCTCCTCCTTGAGTGATAAGATTGATGCTATTATGTCTATGCTTATGAATGGTAGATCTAATGTTGATCCTAATAATGTTCCTTTAGCTTCATTGGTTGCCCAAGAAGAACATGTTGATGTGAACTACATTAAAAATAATAATTTCAACAACAATGCTTATCGGAACAATTCTAGTAACAACTATAGGCCATATCCTTCTCATAATAGTAATGGTTATGGTAATTCTTATGGGAATTCTTACAAAAATAATAGGAATACACCCCCTGGTCTTGAAGCCATGCTTAAAGAATTTATTAGTACACAAACTGCTTTTAATAAATCTGTTGAAGAAAAGCTTGGTAAAATTGATATTCTTCCTTCTAAAGTTGATAGTCTTTCTACTGATGTTGATCTTTTAAAATTGAAATTTATGCCTAATGAAAATAAAAATATTAAGTCATTTGCTACAGCAAACGCCATCCAAGTTAGAATTAATGAGAATATTAGATTGATGGCCGAATTGCGTGCTAGGTGGGAAAAAGAAGAAAATGCTAAAGAGAATAATATAGCTAAAGTTTGGACTATTACCACCACTAGTAATGACAATGCTTCACATGTTGCTACACCTCCTACTATCAATGGTAAAATAATTGGTGTTGGCAATGTTTCTACTCCTAATGCAAAGCGTGAAAAACTGCCTGAAATTGATAAAACTGCTGAAACTGCTTATGATAAAACTGCTGAAATTTTTGAAGATATTGGGGACAATGATCCCATTGCTTTAGATCATGATGGTTTAGATTTTGATGATTGTCACATCTCTGAGGTCATAAAGTTCTTACAAAAACTTGCTAAAAGTCCTAATGCTAGTGCTATAAATTTGGCCTTTACAAAACATATATTACAAATGCTCTCATAAAAGCTAGAGAAGATAAATTAAATCTTGAAACTTCTATTCCTAGAAAGTTAGAAGATGGTTGGGAGCCCATCATTAAGATGAAGGTCAATGATTTTGATTGTAATGCTTTATGTGATCTTGGTGCAAGTATTTCCGTTATGCCTAGGAAAATCTATAATATGCTTGACTTGCCACCATTGAAAATTTCTTATTTGGATGTTAATCTTGCTGATAATTCTACAAAGAAACCTTTGGGGAGGATTGATAATGTTCGCATTATTGTTAACAATAACCTTGTCCCCGTTGATTTTGTTGTGTTGGATATTGAATGCAATGCATCTTGTCCCATTATATTGGGAAGACCTTTTCTTCGAACTGTTGGTGCTATTATTGATATGAAGGAAGGTAATATTAAATATCAATTTCCTCTCAAGAAAGGTATGGAACACTTCCCCATAAAGAGAATGAAGTTACATTTTGATTCTATTATTAGAACAAATTATGATGTTGATGCTTCATCTCTTGATAACACTTGATACACACTTTCTGCGCCTAGCTGAAAGGCGTTAAAGAAAAGCGCTTATGGGAGACAACCCATGATTTTACTTCTGCACTTTTATTTTATATTTGAGTCTTGGAAGTTTTTACTACTGTAGCAACCTCTCCTTATCTTAATTTTATTGCATTGTTGTGCCAAGTAAAGTCTTTGATAGTAAGGTTCATACTAGATTTGGATTACTGCGCAGAAACAGATTTCTTGCTGTCACGAATTTGAGTAGTATTCTCTGTAGGTAACTCAGAAAAATCTGCCAATTTACGTGAGTAATCCTCAGATATGTATGCAACTTTCATTCAATTTGAGCATTTTCATTTGAGCAAGTCTAGTGCCCCTGAAAAATTCATCTTTACGGACTGTTCTGTTTTGACAGATTCTGCCTTTTATTTCGCATTGCCTGTTTTGCTATGTTTGATGGATTTCTTTATTCCATTAACTTTCAGTAGCTTTGTGCAATGTCCATAAGTGTTAAGAATGATTATGTCACCTCTGAACATGTGAATTTTTGATTATGCACTAACCCTCTAATGAGTTTGTTTTGAGTTTGGTGTGGAGGAAGTTTTCAAGGATCAAGAGAGGAGGATGATACAATATGATCAAGGAGAGTGAAAGCTCTAAGCTTGGGGATGCCCCCGTGGTTCACCCCTGCATATTTCAAGAAGACTCAAGCATCTAAGCTTGGGGATTCCCAAGGCATCCCCTTCTTCATCGACAAATTATCAGGTCACCTCTAGTGAAACTATATTTTTATTCCGTCACATCTTATGTGCTTTACTTGGAGCGTCTGTATGTTCTTGTTTTTTGTTTTGTTTGAATAAAATTGGATCCTAGCATTCATTGTGTGGGAGAGATACACGCTCCACTGTTGCATATGAACACATATGTTCTTAGCTTTATTCTTAATGTTCATGGCGAAGGTTAAAACTGCTTCGTTAATTGTTATATGGTTGGAAACAGAAAATGCTACATGTGGTAATTGGTATAATGTCTTGAATAACTTGATACTTGGCAATTGTTGTGCTCATGTTTAAGCTCTTGCATCATATACTTTGCACCTATTAGTGAAGAAATATTGTAGAGCTTGTTGACATTTGGTTTGCATGATTGGTCTCTCTAAAGTCTAGATATTTTCTAGTAAGGGTTTGAACAACAAGGAAGACAGTGTAGAGTCTTATAATGCTTGCAATATGTTCTTATGTGAGTTTTGCTGTACCGGTTCATACTTGTGTTTGCTTCAAACAACCTTGCTACCCTAAGCCTTGTATTGAGAGGGAATACTTCTCGTGCATCCAAAATCCTTGAGCCAAAAACTATGCCATTTGTGTCCAGCATACCTACCTACTACATGGTATTTCTCTGCCATTCCAAAGTAAATTTCTTGAGTGCTACCTTTAAAATTCCATTCTTTGTCTTTGCAATATATAGCTCATGGGAAAAATAGCTTAAAAACTATTGTGGTATTGAATATGTACTTATGTATCTTATTTCTTAATAAGTCTCTTGTTGAGCGATAACCATGTTCCTGGGGACGCCATCAACTACACCTTTGTTGAATATCATGTGAGTTGCTATGCATGTTCGTCTTGTCTGAAGTAAGGGTGATTTATCATGAGTTGAATGGTTTGAGCATGCATATTGTTAGAGAAGAACATTGGGCCGCTAACTAAAGCCATGATCCATGGTGGAAGTTTCAGTTTGGACAACAATCCTCAATCTCTTATGAGAATATTATCTGTTGTTGAATGCTTATGCATTAAAGAGGAGTCCATTATCTGTTGTCTATGTTGTCCCAGTATGGATGTCTAAGTTGAGAATAATCAAAAGCGAGAAATCCAATGCGAGCTTTCTCCTTAGACCTTTGTACAGGCGGCATAGAGGTACCCCTTTGTGATACTTGGTTAAAACATATGTTATGCAATGATAATCCATGTAAATCCAAGCTAATTAGGACAAGGTGCGGGCACTATTGGTATACTATGCATGAGGCTTGCAACTTAAAAGATATATTATACATAACACATATGCTTTATTACTACCGTTGACAAAATTGTTTCTTGTTTTCAAAATAAAATCTCTAGCACAAATATAGCAATCCATGCTTCCCTCTTCGAAGGGCCATTCTTTTACTTTTATGTTGAGTCAGTTTACCTATTTCCCTTCTATCTTAGAAGCAAACACTTGTGTTAACTGTGCATTGATTCTTACATACTTGCTTATTTGCATTCATCATATTACTTTATGTTGACAATTATCCATGAGATAAACATGTTGAAAGTTGAAAGCAACTGCTGAAACTTATATCTTCCTTTGTGTTGCTTCAATGCCTTTACTTTGAATCTATTGCTTTATGAGTTAACTCTTATGCAAGACTTATTGATGCTTGTCTTGAAAGTACTATTCACGAAAAGTCTTTGCTATATGATTCAGTTGTTTAATCATTGTCTTTACCATTGCTTCGAATCGCTGCATTCATCTCATGTGCTTACAATAGTATTGATCAAGATTATGATAGCATGTCACTTCAGAAATTATCTTTGTTATCGTTTACCTACTCGAGGAAGTGTAGGAACTAAGCTTGGGGATGCTTGATACGTCTCAAACGTATCTATAATTTCTTATGTTCCATGCTACTTTATGATGATACTCACATGTTTTATACACACTTTATTTCATATTTATGCATTTTCCGGCACTAACCTATTGACAAGATGCCGAAGAGCCAGTTGCTGTTTTCTGTTGTTTTTTGTTTCAGAAATCCTACAAAGGAAATATTCTCGGAATTGGACAAAATCAACGCCCAGGGTCTTATTTTTCCACGAAGCTTCCAGAAGACCGAAAGTGATACGAAGTGGGGCGACGAGGCGACGACACGCCAGGGCCGCGCGGCCAGGGCCTGGGCCGCGCCGCCCTAGCGTGTGGGTCCCTCGTGACGCCCCCTGACCTAACCTTCTGCCTACTTAAAGCCTTCGTCGAGAAAACCCCAGTACCGAGAGCCACGATACAGAAAACCTTCCAGAGACGCCGCCAATCCCATCTCGGAGGATTCAGGAGATCGCCTCCGGCACCCTACCGGAGAGGGGAATCATCTCCCGGAGGACTCTTCATCGCCATGATCGCCTCCGGATTGATGTGTGAGTAGTTCACCCCTGGACTATGGGTCCATAGCAGTAGCTAGATGGTCGTCTTCTCCTCATTGTGCTATCATTGTTAGATCTTGTGAGCTGCCTAACATGATCAAGATCATCTATTTGTAATGCTACATGTTGCGTTTGTTGGGATCCGATGAATATGGAATACTATGTTATGTTGATTATCAATCTATCATCTATGTGTTGTTTATGATCTTGCATGCTCTCCGTTGCTAGTAGAGGCTCTGGCCAAGTCGTTACTTGTAACTCCAAGAGGGAGTATTTATGCTCGATAGTGGGTTCATGCCTCCATTAAATCTGGGACAGTGACAGAAAGTTCTAAGGTTGTGGATGTGCTGTTGCCACTAGGGATAAAACATCAATGCTATGTCTAAGGATATTTGTGTTGATTACATTACGCACCATACTTAATGCAATTGTCTATTGTTTGCAAATTAATACTGGAAGGGGTGCGGACGCTAACCTGAAGGTGGACTTTTTAGGCATAGATGCATGCTGGATAGCGGTCTATGTACTTTGTCGTAATGCCCAATTAAATCTCACACTACTCATCATAATATGTATGTGCATTGTCATGTCATCTTTATTTGTCAATTGCCCAACTGTAATTTGTTCACCCAACATGCTATTTCTTATCGGAGAGACACCACTAGTGAACTGTGGACCCCGGTCCATTCTTTTACATCGAATACAATCTACTGCAATACTCGTTCTTACTGTTCTCTGCAAACATCATCATCCACACTATACATCTAATCCTTTGTTACAGCAAGCCGGTGAGATTTACAACCTCACTGTTAAGTTGGGGCAAAGTATTTTGGTTGTGTTCTGCAGGTTCCACGTTGGCGCCGGAATCCCTGGTGTTGCGCCGCACTACACTCCGCCACCATCAACCTTCAATGTGCTTCTTGACTCCTACTGGTTCGATAAACCTTTGTTTCTTACTAAGGGAAACTTGCTGCTGTACGCATCGCACCTTCCACTTGGGGTTCCCAACGGGCGTGTGCTTTACACGTCAACAATAATCCATGGAAATCCGAGCTAATTAGGACAAGGTGCGAGCACTATTGGTATTCGATGCATGAGGCTTGCAACTTATATGAGTTTTTATGCATAACACATATGAATTATTACTACCATTGACAAAATTGTTTCCATGTTTTCTAAAATAAAAAGCTCTAGCACATGAGTAATCCATGCTTCCCTCTGCGAAGGGCCTTTCTTTTACTTTATGTTGAGTCAGTTTACCTACTTCTTTCTATCTTAGAAGCAAACACTTGTGTCAACTGTGTGCATTGATTCTTACATACTTGCTTATTTGCACTCATCATATTAGTTTGTGTTGACAATTATCCATGAGATATACATGTTGAAAGTTGAAAGCAACTGCTGAAACTTAAATATTCCTTTGTGTTGCTTCAAAACCTTCTATTAAGAATCTATTGCTTTATGAGTTAACTCTTATGCGAGACTTTTTGATGCTTGTCTTGAAAGTACTATTCATGAAAAGTCTTTGCTATATGATTCAGTTGTTTAGTCATTATCTTTACCATTTCTTTGAATCACTTCATTCATCTCATATGCTTTACAATAGTATTGATCAAGATTATGATAGTAGCATGTCACTTCAGAAATTATCCTTGTTATCGTTTACCTACTCGAGGGCGAGTAGGAACTAAGCTTGGGGATGCTTGATATGTCTCAAACGTATCTATAATTTCTTATGTTTCATGCTAGTTTTATGACAATACTCACATGTTTTATATACACTTTATATCATTTTTATGCATTTTCCGGCACTAACCTATTAACAAGATGCCGAAGCGCCAGTTCCTGTTTTCTGTTGTTTTTGGTTTCAGAAATCCTACACAGGAAATATTCTCGGAATTGGACGAAACAAAAGCCCACGGTCTTATTTTCCACGGAGCCTTCCAGAACACCGAAGAGGAGACAAAGAGGGGCGACGAGGCGGCCACACCATAGGGGGGCGCGCCCCCACCCCTGGCCGCGCCGCCTTGTGGGGTGGGCCCCTCGGGCGTCCCCCGACTCTGCCCCTTCGCCTATATAATCTCTCCGTCGCGAAAACCCTAGTACCGAGAGCCACGATACGAGAAAATATACTGAGACGCCGCCGCCGTCAACCCTACCTTGGGGAGTTCTGAAGATCACCTCCGGCACCCTGCCGGAGAGGGGAATCATCACCGGAGGGCTCTACATCACCATGCCCGCCTCCGGACTGATGCGTGAGTAGTTCATCCTTGGACTATGGGTCCATAGAAGTAGCTAGATGGTTGTCTTCTCCTATGGTGCTATCATGTTTAGATCTTGTGAGATGCCTATCATGATCAGGATCATCTATTTGTAATGCTACATGTTGTGTTTGTTGGGATCCGATGAATATGGAATATGAAAGTATAGAGATGGTAAACCTAGAGGGGGGTGAATAGGTTTCTACAGATTTTAATTCTTTCTTTGCAATATTAGGCTTTGCGGAATATAAAGGTGAGCCTAATGCAAACTAGGTGAAGCAACCTATATGAGGATACAACTAACTCGAGCACGAAGGCTCTCTCAGGCAGTTAAATCACAAGTAAGGAGTTCGGTTAGAGATAACCGATAGCACACGGAGACGAGGATGTATTCCCGTGTTCCCTTCCTTTGCAAGAAGGTACGTCACGTTTGGAGGGGTGGAGGTCCCACGAAGGATTCCCCACGCCACGAAGGCTCACCCTATTCTCCGGAGCCTATCCCACGAAGGAATAGCTCACTCACTTGTGGTAGACTTTGAGGTAGCCTACAACCTTCACAATCTTGCCCGGAGCAAATCCACAGCCCAGATGCTTCCGGACTCCTCTTGCCTACCTAGCGTTTCAAAGGAACCCTAGGAAGCAAGCTTCTCGATGAATACAAGGGGAAATGAGATTTGGCTTGGTAGAACAGTAGATCGGGTCCTCCTCTAGTGATTCCCCGGAGGGATTTGAGTTTGGGTGGAGGAGGAGGGAGATCGGAGGCTTTTGGTGTTTCTAGCAATGGAGTAAGAGAGAGAGAGCTCAAGAACAGCTTGTAGTGTAGTGCCTAACTGTTCTGAGGTAGGAGAAGGCCTATTTATAGTGTTCTTCGAAATATAGCCGTTGGTCACTTGCCACCTCAGCTTTTCTCTCGACAAACCCGGTCAACCGGACCCCTGACCGGACTGTCCGGTCTGGAGGCCGGTCAGAATGGACCAGTGACCGGGCCTGCCGGTTGTGAATGGATGGTAGACCGGATCCCACTTTTCTTCGTCCAGGAGCTCCTCCGGTTGGCGCCCGGTTGGCGCCCGGTCGACCGGACCATACGCCGGACCCGCCGGTCAGGAAGCCGGCAGATCGAGCCAATGACCGGATCGATTATGCGCTGATTCGAAGCTCGGTTGGCGCCCGGTTGGCGCCCGGTCGACCGGACCGCACGCCGGACCAGCCGGTCTGGAGCCCGGTCCAACCGGGTGGCAGACCGGATTTCTGCTGTAGACCCCTTTTCGATTGTTGTTGAAGTGGGGGATCTCCTTTAGCCTTGTTGTTCCTTTGACACACCATTTATTCCTCTTTGCCTAATACCTGAGATAATCCTTATAAACGTATTAGGTCAAATACTCTAGCACGATGTCATTGTTACCAAAATAATGGATAAGGGTAAAATACCCTTACAATCTCCCCCTTTTTGGTATACGATGACAAACCGAGCTAGAGTCACATATGGATATTATGATAAGCTCTAAACCTTGATTCCATATAAGATATTACGACAGCTCCCCCATAATGTGTGCACTTGGAGAATTTGCGTTTGAATGCAAAGTGCACCATTTGTGTAATATGAGAAGCTCCCCCAATATCTTTAGGAAACAAGCATGGTATGGACAAGTATATCAAGATATATAAGCATAAAGCATGATTATCCTAATAGAGTGAATAAGCATACACATAGTCGTCCATACACGTCCATACACAAATTATTCAAAGTAGCAAATGATTCTTGAGAAATCGAAGCAAATAAGCACAAGCCATATAAGATCCAAATAAAGCAACTCCCATGGCTTGTGAACCCCGTGGTCCTAGACTCTACTCTCTTCTCCCCCTTTGGCATCGGAACACCAAAAAGGCGAAGAAACGAGGAGAGACGCTATCGTACTGACAAGGTATTAACTTGTCAATGCCTACGGATTGTAGACTAGGGTTTAGTTGGAAGTAGAGGGCAAGTAGATCTCGAAGGTTTTCAGCCAAAAAGTACTCGACGATTATGAAACTAGGGTTTGTAAGCAATGATTCGATGATTTCTGCGTCCCTCGACTCCCCCTTATATAGGAGGCGGAGCCAAGGGATTCGTGCCATACAAGTTACAGAGTCCGGGAAGGTTTCTAATTCATCCCGTAAGATTACAAATAACACTTCCTATTACAACTCTAGTCTTCCTTAATAATATCTTGGGCTCCCGAATTTTCTTATTCTTCGGGTAATGGGCCTTCAGTAAACCCCGGGTACTATCTTCGGCAGGCCCATTTGGGATGCCTATGTCAGTAGCCCCCGAGACTTTGCTTGAATCGCGGAGTTAAGGAAAATCTCCACTGTTTATTTTTATTTGTCAACTTCAACTTTTCTATATTTCTTCTCATAAACTTCTATATTGTACAGGGATAACGGTAGTTGGGGCTAGTTCATCTGACGGATCAGGTACTAGTTAACTGCTCTAGTGGCAATCCGCAAAAACCTACTCAAGATCACGTCCCTGGACATGATCTCGGGATACTGGTGCAAACTTCGACAGGTGCCGCTTAAGGTCTTACCATTCTGTCGAGTCCCAGTAAAATTTATCGGGTACCTAACGCGTCCGTTTGGATTTTTCTTCGTATCTGTTGATACGGATAAAAGTAGCAGAGCGCAGTCTTCGGCGATGCCATGCCCAGCAGAAAGGATCTGGGGTCTTACCTTCGCAAATTTGCGGCATTCAGAAATTGATCGCAACTTTGGCGTTCTGAGAATATATTGTCGAGTGCTTTTTCGGCTGTTGGAATGGCACATTTTATCGAGTCAAAGATGACTTATATTGATCTCCCGATGGGAGTATATGCAGAGTTATTTATAACTCAAAATATACTCTTTTGCTCTGCTATCTTTCTTTTTTCTCTTTCATTCTTTTCTCTTCTTTTTTTTTTATGATTTCATCGGGCACGCGAACAGCGTTCCCGATGGGAGTAGCCCCCGAGGCTACAGCCAAGGACTTGTACTTGGTTGTAGGCTCCACGCTTTATGCCGCTATATTTTCTTTTTATCTCCCGAAGTTTTATAATTCCTCGGGTGCGCGAACAGCGCTCCCGATGGGAGTAGCCCCCGAGGCTATGAGCAAATATTTGTATTTGATCATAGGCTCACGCAATTTCTATTTTATCTTTCTGGATCTTTTTCTTTTTTCCAAAGTAGCCCCCAAGCATTTGATCAAAAACTTGTATTTTGATCAAAGGCTCAGCATTATTTTTCCATGTCGCCTTTTATGAAGCTGTTGAGTCGAATTTTTTCTTCTGCCAAAGTGACGTTATTGCTGACGATAGCCACGATTGCTAGTCAAAAATTTGCGAGAAGTCTTCTCCCACTGCCTTGCGGGCCCAATTGATCCACTATCTTGACACGTCGTGCGAGTGGGGAACACACGTCCTCCGCTTTTTCTGGCGCACGCACCGTAACTTCTCCAATGTGAAAATACTTTTTTACCCTTGTTTCCACGTGGCTATCATCTGCCGCACACTTTTCTCATCCAACGGTCCGCCGCTTCACCGCACCTCTATATAAACACTCCTTCTTCCTCCTCGAGCACTTCCGCTCGCGCCGTTCTCCTGCTCTCATCTGCGAATTCTCCTCCTGCGACTCACAGCCTCCTAAGCTCCTCGCCTCCAAGCTACAAACCCTGCGCCATTGTTGATGCCACCGCGGCGGTTGACAAGGCACAGTACGCCGGAATCCTACATGGCCGCCGTGGATCTGGGGACGGCGGAGTGGGAAAGATCGAAGATTTCCACCCAGGACATCAACATGCTGAAGAAGCTGGGGATCAGCAAGAAGCCCAAAGCGCTGTGCTTCCCCAGTGAGGAGAGCTACCCAACCCCTCCAATGGGGTACCGGGTAAGTTTTGTCGACCACCTCATCCGCGGTCTTTCCGCCCCCATTCATCCTTTTCTCCGCGGACTGCTCTTTATTTATGGTCTGCAACTTCACCACCTCACGCCAAATTCAATCCTCCATATCTCCATGTTCATCACCCTTTGCGAGGCCTTCCTTGGCGTCCAGCCTAACTAGGCGCTATGGAAGCGCATTTTCTTCTGTCGCTGTAATGGCTCGCCCAATGTCGCCTATAATATAGGCAGCGTTGTAATTTCTGTTCGGCCCACTGTCGACTACTTCGACGTCAAACTCCCTGACTCAGTCCAAGGGTGGCGCAAGAAGTGGTTGTACATTCAAGAGGAGAACCACGGGTGTGCTGAAGACAACATCCCTCCTTTTGATGGCGCCGAAAAAATCCTTCGCCGCCGCTCCTGGGACGCAGAAGCTACCGAAGACGAGAAAACGTCGACAGAAGCCTTGATGACTCGTATCCATGAGTTGCAAAATACTCGCGGCAAAGAGTTGTTGGGTATTCAAATCACGGTATATTTTCTTAGGACTAGAGTGCAGCCACTTCAGGCGCGCAAATACCCTCTCTGGAAATATGCTGGCGACAAGGACGCAGATCGGCTGTCGATGGATTTAGAGGTCAAGGACTTAGAAAAACTTGTCCGAAAAATCTCGTCTCTCAGCAAAAAAGATCCTGTCCCTTCTTCTTGCCGTGTAAAACCATTCAGTGCCGCCAATCCACTTCCCAAGGTAATCCTTGTCGATTAATTTGTTATTGCCTTGCTTATCTTTTTTGTAACTCCTTTTCTGAAATATTTCCTTGTTTCATTTTTGTTTTGTACAGAACCATCCAAACCTTGTCTCGCTTCCTCCTCTTCCTGAAGGTGGAGAAGTCGAGGAAAGGGCCGTTGTCACTGATGACAACCAAGAGGCCCCCTCCTTTGTAAATGAACCCGTGGATTCTCTAAAATCTGCGGGATCTTCTGAGAAGGATGGTGCCTCCGAAGGTACTGCATCAGCGCAATCTCCTCCTCCTGCTGTTTCTCCAAGGAACAAAAGGAAAAGGAATGATGTCGAAGATTCCGGCACCTCCAAAGCCGAAGAAGTTGATCCTTCACGTCAGAAGGCAACTTATGATCCCTATCTTGAATCCCTCATCAGCTCGTAAGTCACTTTGATTTCCCCTTATTTCTGTACTCGAAGATTTTTGTCTTATCTTGCTTTTTATGCTATCGATCTTTAATCACAGTGATGATGAGGAAGAAATACCAACTCTTGACGTGGCTCCTCGAACGAGCACGTCTCATACTGTAATTGTTTCGGAGACGCCAGCTGAGGGAGAAGAATCCTCGCCTCCTCAACAAAACGTTGGCGCCACCACTCCTCCTTCAAGCCCTCTTGCTCCTTCACCAAAAAGGACAAGGGTGGAAACGATCGTGGAGCCTACCCCTCAGTTGGGTAGCTCCTCTAATCCTCTCTTAGATGATGTAAGTTTTTAATTTTCTGGTCAGTTTCTATATTTCCTCTGTTTGCTTCTTTATGCCATCATTTTTTTCCCGTACCGATTTTTTCTTTCTTTGTTCTTCTTTACCAGCCTATGATCAAAGAGCTTGTTCGCATCGGAGCCCAATTCATTGGGTACCGTGAGTATGCCAGCAAGACTGAAGGTAATAACTTTTTTGCTGCTCCTTGGTTATAACTTCTTGCTCCTGTTTTTGTCGCAATTTTGACGATTCTTTTCTATTTTGGCAGAGAAACTTGCAGAGGCCAACAATCTTGTCGACACTCTTGCTCAAAAACTGGAGCAAAGTGAAACGGCTCGCAAGAAGGCTGAACTTGATGCTAGCCAAGCCAAAGCAGAGGCTGATGAAGCCAAAGCAAAAGCTGCTGGTGTCGAAGATCTGCAAAAGGGACTTGAGGATGCCAAAACTGCTTTAAACGAACACAAGGCCGCGCAGGCTACTCGTGAAAAGGGGATCCTCAAGCGTTTGAACACGCAAAATCGGCGCTTCCTCGGTAACTTTGTCGATCCCTTCTATTTTTCTTAGGACTAGTTTTTTGCTTGCTGTCAACCAACATATATTTTCTCTGGCAGGTCAAACAAGCCAAGAGTTTGATCTTGAGAATCCCACCAATGATCCTCTCCTTGATGCACTCTCTTATCTGGAATTTCATGGCCAAGAAATTCGCGAAGGTGTGGTGAATGCTGACGCAGGATTATCGAAGCTGTTCCCCTACTTCTTCCCGAAGAAGGAGGAGCCCAAAACTTTCCTTGCCCTTGCCAAGGACTTCAATCCACCGGAGGATCTTGGACTGAAGATGCGCCAGGAGAACATGAAGATTGCTGTCGAGAGCACTGTTGCCTTGGTTGCTAACAGCCAACAAACTGTTGACTGGATGAAGGTTGGCGACACCGAACAGATAGAGCAAACAAAATGGCGGTCATTGATCAAGGCAGCCAAGCCCAAAACGAAGAAAATCCTTGCCTATCTCGGGATCAAGCCATCTGCAACTCCTAGCTCATCAAGGCCGGAGGTCTAGTTGAATGCCTCTCCTTTTTTTTTCTTTTTCTTTGCTCTCTTTGTTCCTTTTGCCCTTGTCGCCACCTTAGCTTTGGCGACAATTATCCTAGTAAACCTTTTGAAGAACTTCTGTAATATCAATGTAAATTTTCTGAAGATGAATGAAATTCTTCCTGGTGCTATCATTGATCCTGGGACTTTCTTTTCCAGTTAATATTTGATAACTACTCGACCAATCCTTGCTCTGCCGATGCTTCGCCTGCTTCTTCGTTCTCGAAGAAAACCCTTATCGAAGATTCTTCAAGTGAGCCTTTGTCGCAAGATTTGCAAGAACTTCGACAACAGCTTCAATCCATGAAGAAACAAACTCTGGCGATGATGGAACAATCTCGAAAAGCATCTGAAAAAGAGAAAATTGCTCTCCAACAAGCCAAAGAGGCTATGGCTGCCAAGGATGTTGCTGTGTTGGAAGCTGAGAAAGCCACTACCCGAGAAAATAGCATGCTCGAGCTGATGTCTGAAGCTAGCACAGATATGCTATGTATGTTTTTTCAACCTCACACTGCCTCTTCTTTGTGTTACTGTGCCTCCCCTTAAATTTCTTGCCTTGTTGCTTAATAGGCTTGGTTCTTGATGCTGCCGCCGAAGACCAAAGAGTGAACGAGAGAACGAATCTTCTTGTCAATCTTTCCCTTAACCATGGTTGTCTGTTCTGGGCCACCCCTGAACGGACCCAGCAAATTGTCAGGTTCCAAGATCGCGCTTGCCAGGTGCGTGAATTTCTCAATTTTTGCACGAGAACCTTGACCCTGGTTTACAAGACTTTATTTCCTCGAGATGAGGCTCCCAAAACTCTTCCTGGATTACTGGAGAAATTTAGAGATGCCCCTCGCATTCATAATTTTGTGCGAGCTCAATTGACTGCTGGAGCAAGGTTCGCCATGATTATGATAAACATTTGCCATCCAAAATTGGACCTGACGAAGATTGTTGCTGATTGTCTGGCCAAAAAATCGCGGCGAAACAATGATATTGACACAATCAATGAGATGGTAACTCCTGTGGCCGAGTCGATGATGGATGAACTTCTTCGGATGGATTCAGAATTCTTCGTCAAGGGGACCTATGCTGAACACAAAACAACCAGAGGCTTGTCCATAGATAGTATTTTAGGCCTTGATTGAACTGTGCTATATTGCGAGACATTGTGTCTGTATCTTTTTTGATCTCTTTTTTGTTCCGAAGAAATTTGTTGTATATTGCAAAGTGGTCTATATTGTTGGAGCCCCCGAGCCTCTAGCTAGAGTTTGTACTGTTTTGCTATCTCGAAGATTTTTCCTCTTGTCGTAAGAAGATGTCTTTATTTTTCCATTGATGGGTTGCAAGCCCCCGAGTATCTTAGTGTCGAAGTTCTATATTTTTGTTGCGAGGTTTTTAGACCAAAGCAATGAAATTTCGATGAGTACACTATATTTATAATTGTTAGCTTCCGATGTTTATATTTGGCGAGGTATTAGTGTACCAAGGCGAAATATTTCGGTAAGACTAGTTTATCTATATTGTACGTATTTTGTAGCTTGAAGGCGTTGAGCCCCCGAGCATATCGAAGAATAAGAAGTATATCTCCACTATCTTTATTATATTGCAGCACCGCGAGCCCGCCTCATTAAAAACCTTTCCGGCCCCACTCGGTGCCCCGAAAAGGAAAAGAGTGCGTCTGAAAACTCGCGGGCGTTTCAGTACATTGTATTTTTACAGAGGAGGACTATATTTCGACTCTAGGCGTAGAACCGCCTGAGCTGCGCCACGTTCCAGGGGTTTTTCTCGGGAGCCCCTGTCTTCTTGTCCTTGATCCTTTATGCTCCTCCGTCGATGACTAACGTGACGACGTAAGGGTCTAGCCATGGTGATTCGAGCTTTTCAGTACTTTTTTGATTTAACCGTAAGACCAAATCCCCGACCTGGAAAGATCTGGGCCTTAGCCGTCGACTGTGGTAGTTTTTGAGGTCTTGCTGGTATTTGGTGACTCGTGAAAGTACTTCGTCTCGAGCTTCATCGAGTGCGTCCATATCATCCTCCCGAGCTTTTCGTGATGTTTCTTCGTCATACTCTGCTACTCTTGGAGAATCATGCTCTATTTCAATTGGTAATACTGCTTCGGCTCCGTGGACGAGAAAAAACGGAGTTTCTTGTGTCGCCGTATTTGGTGTTGTTCGGATGCTCCAGAAAACACTAGGCAATTCCTCTGGCCAGGTATGTCGAGCTTTTTCAAGCGGTCCTAACAGGCGCTTTTTGAGGCCGTTGCAGATGATGCCATTGGCTTTCTCGACTTGGCCATTGGTTTGCGGGTGCCCAACTGACGCAAAGTGCAATTTAATGCCTACTTCTGCGCAGTACTCTTTGAATTCCTTGGACGTAAAGTTTGAACCATTATCTGTAACAATGCTATGAGGCACTCCAAACCTAAAAACGAGGCCTTTCACAAACTTTATTGCCGACGCTGCATCTGGTGAATTTATTGGCTTCGCTTCTACCCACTTGGTGAATTTGTCGACAGCGACCAGCAGGTACTCATATCCTCCTGGCGAAGCTTTGTGCAACTTGCCCACCATATCAAGTCCCCATTGGGCAAAGGGCCAAGACAATGGTATTGGTGTCAGTTCTGCCGCCGGAGAGTGAGGTTTTGCGGCAAATCTTTGGCACGCATCGCAAGTTCGTACTATTTCCTTGGCGTCCTCAATTGCTGTCAGCCAATAAAATCCTGCCCGAAAAACCTTGGCTGCAATGGCTCGACTACTTGCGTGGTGGCCACATATTCCTTCGTGTACATCCTTCAGAATTATTCTTCCTTCTTCAGGTGTGACGCACCTTTGCAAGACGCCTGAAATACTTCGCTTGTATAACTCCCCTTTGACCACTGTGAAAGCTTTGGATCGTCGAATGACTCGCCTTGCCTCAACTGGGTCGTCAGGTATTTCTTTCCTGAGGATATATGATATATATGCTTGCATCCAAGCAACTTCTACCATCATCACAAGCTCTTGGTCCTCTTCGTCCTCCGCGGGTTCTTTGAGGGGCGCCGAAATTTTTTCTTCCTTTGCTTTTTTCTGCACCTTTTTCGGCTTCGTGGATCTCTCCACTATTTCTTCCCAAAATACTCCTGGCGGGATTGGGAGGCACTGTGACCCGATGTTTGCGAGAACGTCGGCTTCATCATTGCTCAATCTACTGATGTGATTTACCTCGCATCCATCAAACAGCTTCTCGAGCTCATTGTACACCTCCTTGTATGCCATCATACTATCATTGACTGCGTCACATTGGTTCATAACTTGCTGAGCCACCAATTGTGAGTCGCCAAAGATTTTTAATCGAGTTGCACCGCAAGCTTTCGCCATCTTCATCCCGTGTATAAGGGCTTCATATTCTGCTTCATTGTTGGATGCGTTAGGGAACATCATCCGGAGGACGTATTTTAACTTGTCGCCTTCAGGTGATATAAGTACCACTCCTGCGCCAGCTCCTTCTACTCTCTTGGACCCATCAAAGTTCATGGTCCAAGTTCTTGACAAATCTGGGGGTCCCGTGTTTTGCAGCTCCATCCACTCTGCAATGAAATCTAGCAAAACTTGCGACTTGATTGCCTTTCTTTTTTCATACGTGATGTCCCGAGGGGAAAGTTCTATTCCCCAAAGGGAGACACGCCCTGTAGCTTCTGGATTATTCAATCTATTTGAGAGAGGTGCTTCATTCACTACTATTATCGGGTGTGCCGAAAAATAATGTCGCAACTTTCTTGCCGTTGCAATTACTCCATATGCTAGCTTCTGGTACTGCGGGTACCTCTGTTTGGAAGGCGATAAAACTTCACTGATGAAATATACCGGCCTTTGCACTCCATGGAGTTTCCCTTCTTCTTCTCTTTCGACAACTAACACCGTGCTAACCACTTGGGGTGTAGCTGCGATGTACAGCAGGAGAGGTTCCTTTTCCTTCGGCGCCACCAAGATTGGTGGTGTCGAGATTGTGCGTTTCAGATCCTCGAAAGCTCTATCGGCTTCTTCATTCCACTGGAATTTCTCCCCTTGCTTTATCAGAGCGTAAAATTGTAACGCTTTTTCTCCCAACCTAGCGACGAATCTGCTCAAAGCTGCGACTCGCCCCGTTAGTTGCTGTATTTCTTTTAGCTTTGTTGGCTTCCTCATTGTTACGATAGCTTGTATTTTGTCGGGATTTGCTTCAATCCCTCTTGCTGAAACTAGAAACCCCAGAAGTTCTCCTGCTGGGACGCCGAAAGAACACTTCGTCGGGTTCAGCTTAAGGCAGAATTTGTCGAGGTTGTCAAAGGTTTCCTTGAGATCCGCGATCAGCGTCGCCCCCTTTTTTGACGTTATGACGACATCGTCAATGTATACTTGCACGTTTTTCCCAATCTGTGTCGCCAAACACTTCTGCATCATCCTCTGATATGTTGCTCCCGCGTTTTTCAGACCAAAGGGCATTGTTCTGTAGCAAAACACGCCATAAGGTGTGATGAACGCTGTCTTTACTTCATCTTCTTCTTTCAATCTGATCTGGTTGTAACCAGAATATGCGTCCAGGAAAGAAAGACGTTCACATCCAGCCGTGGAGTCGATAATTTGATCGATCCTCGGGAGGGGAAAGTGATCCTTTGGACAATGTTTATTGAGACACGTAAAGTCGACGCACATGCGAAGGACCTTAGTGTTTTTCTTCGGCACCAACACAGGATTTGCTACCCATGTGGCCTCTGTGTGCAACTCCTTGATAAAACCAGCTTCTCGTAGTCGATCGATTTCTGACAGCATAGCCTTGCGGTTTGGTTCCGAAAAACGCCGCAAAGGTTGTTTGATTGGTCTCGCTAGTGGATCCAAGTTTAGGTGGTGCTCGGCAAGTTCCCTGGGTACTCCTGGCATGTCAGCTGGACACCATGCAAAGATTTTCCAGTTCTCACGGAGGAACTTGACGCGCGCGCTTTCCTATGCGAGGTCCATGTCGTTTGCGATGGACGTCGTCTTTTTCGGGTCTGTCGGGTGAATTTGCACCTCCTTAGAATTTTTCTCAGTATTGAAAGTTGATTCTTTATTTGGCCTTCCAACGTCTGGCAGCACGTCGTAGTCAGTCATACTCCTTGACGCCAAATACTCAGCTTGCATCCCGAAAGTTTCTGATATCCGATGAAAATCCTTATCGCACTTATCGGCTAAGGCGAAGCTTCCTTTGACTGTGATTGGTCCCTTAGGTCCAGGCATCCTCCACAACAGGTATGTATAATGTGGTACCGCCATAAATCTTGCATATGCTGGTCGTCCCAACAGAGCGTGATACTGCGATGGAAAATCCACAACTTCAAACTCCAGCTTCTCGATTCTATAATTCTCTCGGGTTCCAAACTGAACGTCGAGATTAATCTTTCCCAGTGGATAACTTGGTTTCTCCGGTGTGATACCATGGAACCTCGTGTCTGTTGGCTTCAGGTTTGCTAGGGATATGTTCATCTTCCTCAATGTATCTGCATACATAAGGTTTAAGCTGATGTCGCCATCTATGAACACTCGAGAGACGTCAAACCCCGCAATAACTGCTGGTAAGATAAGTGCTGATTGTCCTGGTCGAGGAACTTGCTGCAGGTGATCTGCTATGGTGAAGCCAATGTCTTGCCCTGACCAATTAAGATACTCGACTGTTGGTGGAGGCATTTTTTCTGCCATGAACACCTGTCGTGAGATTACTTTCTGAGCCCTATTGGATGGCCTTCCCTTCTGAATCATCGAGACCGCTCCGTTAGAGTTAGGATCAACGTAAGGCGGTGGTGGAGGTGCTGCCGCTATTCTGAGCTGGTGTCGATTGTCTTCCGTAATCGCGGGAGGAGGTGGCAAGTGAATCTCACTCCTGGGTTCTCGAGGATTTCTCTGTGCTGCCCTAGCATTAGCATGCTCTGCCCACCTTAACATTGCTTGGAAATTGCGACAATCTTTCTGCAGATGTCCTGACTGTCTTTTCCCGTTGCTGTCGAGGAAAAAGTGCATCTGACAAGGCCCGTTCATCATCTCTTCAGGAGACACGAAAGGACTTGGGAACCTAGGCCCGCTATTTTGCCTGTTGTTTCGAGAGTCATCTCTATTGTCGCCTCGCTGCTCATTGCTTCTCTGATAATCATCTCTGTTGTTTCCTCCTGTGTTTGCTCGGAAGCCTGCCGAGATTTGACCTGGAGCGTCATAGCTCGGGTACTGCCGAGGGAATCGTCGCCTTGGCTGATAATTTCGACCGCGGTCTTCCTCTGGCGACCTATGCCGTTTGTTGTGAACAGCATCTTCTCCATCTGCCCATCTGTTTGCTATTTCCATTAGCGCGGATACTGTCTTTGGGTTGGTCCTCCCCAAATCCTCAACAAAATCTCCACGCCTGATTCCTGCGACAAACGCATCTATCGCTCTCTCGTCAGATATATTTTCTGCCGAGTTTTTGATGATGTTCCACCTTTGGATATATTTTCTCATTGGCTCGTCTGGCTTTTGTCGGCATGCTCTCAACTCCTCTAACGACGCGGGTTTCTTGCACGTGGACCTGAAGTTCTTGATGAACACGTCCTCGAAGCTTTCCCAGCTGTCGATAGATCCTGGAGGAAGTTTCTTTATCCAAGACCGTGTGGCTCCACTCAAATGCACCTGGATGCTTTGCATAGCTGTTGCTCTGGTTCCTCCTGTGAGCTTCACCGTCTCAAGATAATCAACTAGCCAATCCTCTGGATCTTGAAGGCCGTCGAATTTTTTGAAGTTATCGGGTAACTTGAATCCCGAAGGGACTCAAGTTTTTCGAACTCTCCTCGTGAAGCACGGCAAGCCACACATATCCTCGTCGTTTAACTCAGGGGACTGCCGATGTTCCCTTCTGCTTTGTCGCGCTCTGTCAACTCTTGCTTGTGCTGCTGTGTCCCTTGCTCCACTTGGTCCTTCGGGAGCTGCTGCTGCTGCCGCAGGTCGTGGACTATTTTGCCTTGCTGTTCCTTCGGGAGGTGTTGATCAACGCAGTCCCCATGGCTCCAACTCCTGCTATCGCCATGTTGTACAGTGTTTCCCTTGGATCTCCTGGAGGTGGTTTAGATGCGAGGATAAAAGCTTGTGTCGCCATATACCCAGCCTCTGGTGTCTTAGGGATGATGTTTCCTCTTGTGTCTATCGACATAAAAGACATGTCGAGGTTTTGGACTAAGTGCTCTCTTTCTCCTTTGGGTACGTGTTGTAACCTCGATCTTGCTCTATTTCGAGCCTCCCTGTGGCTATCACCCGAAGTTCTAGATTGTCGACTCAGCTCTGCCTTTCTCCTGCTGGATGCAGAAGCTGTCTCCTTTCTTCTGTTTAACTCAGTTGTCTGTTTTTCCAATTCCCTTGCAGCTCGTGCGAGCCTATATTGATATGCTTGTAATTCCTCTGGCGTGGCTGTGGTGGCCATTGGTTCTGAGCCATCCATAGCTCTCGCGGCTCTATCCCATGCTGCTTGCGGGAGTCGAACTCTGTCTCACGGCTGTGGCCCGATATATTTATTGCCTAGACCTCGTCGCAAATCAGAGGGATCAACGTATGGATTTCCCAAATCGTCGAAAGCCTCAGATGTTTCTTCTTGATCATGGCTTGGCTCTCCGATGACATAAATCTGATGATACTTTGTATTCAGATCTATGTTGGGTTTGGTGACACCATCGTTAAGATTGGCGGAGACCTTGCCCACTGTAGTAGATTTGTCGATGAAGTTGTAGCTGTCGACACTGCTTGAGCCATCGCTTATATATGAGTCCGCAGATGACTCAAACGACATGTCGCTGAAGATCTTGGCGAGTTTTTCTCTCGCCCTGGTGCTGATGAAGCGTGACGACGAAGTTTCTTCCTCTCCTGCTTCGGTTGACGATGTATAGCTTGAAAAATCGGAATCGACCGCCGACGATCCCGACGAAATCAGAATTTCAACACGATACGATCCCTTTTTCTCGACGCGAAAGTGAAACCTTCCGAACATCATCTCCATAGGCTCCTCCAGATACGCATATGCATCCAAACGGGAGGGCGGGTGAGGAACAAAATCAACAGGACCAGTAGCGACCTGTTTACCTCGATCCATTGCGTTGCTTGCGATTGATGAAATCGATGATTTTGCGGTTGATGAAGTCGATGATCTTGAACGTGCCATCGAGACCAGATCCTTGACGCCTCTAGTTCCCACAGACGGTGCCAATTGACAAGGTATTAACTTGTCAATGCCTACGGATTGTAGACTAGGGTTTAGTTGGAAGTAGAGGGCAAGTAGATCTCGAAGGTTTTCAGCCGAAATAGAAATCATGCCCGACGGAGTAGGAGCTCTTGCCATCATCGCGCGCAGCCGCACCACCGTCATCCTCATCACCATCATCATCAGTAGGAGTGGGAGCACGAGCAGTCCGAGGAGGAGGGCCACCATGAGCATACATGGACAGATCGAAGTTCTGGAGCATCTCATCTGTAATGGGAGGCATCTCCCAGGCAGGTGCAACCACAGGCTCCATCTCAGGGCCAGAAGGAGGAACATGAGCATTCCGTGCAGCCAAAAACTCACTCTGTCTCCTCCGTGTCTCCTGGTTCAAAGCAAGACTCTGATGTGCAACATCATTGGTGTTCTTGCACATCTGCCACATGCTGGAGAAGAAGCGAGCGGCACCACGCTGAGGGCGCCGAGAGTAGCTAGAGCTCGCTGCAGGATCATGTTGTTCCTTGGAACGGCGCTCAGTGGTGGGCATCATGGAAGGGACTTCCGGGCGACCGTCCAGAGTAGGGAATCTGAATGGTTCCATGATGACCTTTTCATCAAGAATGTTGAGAGGAGCAGGAACAATGTAGTTGATGAGCCGCTGAACATACTGAGCATAGTTAGGAGTCATGCGGTCCATAACTGCACGCTTCAGTTCACAATGAATTAGATCACAACCCTCAATCTTCCTTATCTTGGCAGGGTTGCAATAGTACATCAGATTCAGGTGATAGTTCCTGACTTCACTAGTATCTCCTGACTTGCTGATGAGGCTCTCACGGAATAGCTTGGCAAGGACGAGATATGAATAGTACATCCCGGAGATGGTGGGAGGCCCAGCTGTGGGGTTAGTGGGATAGCAAAAGGAGATGTCACCTCTAGTCATCTTAGATCGAGTGTGAATTCTGTACCCTGGAGCACGGTCACCACCAAAACCCATGGCCGCACAGAACTGTGTGTAGGTGCAGGAGTACTTCTCCCTGCCAGTCATCCAAGTCATGGTGCGGTCTGCATCGTCATGGAAGAAGACGGTGCAATGGAACTGACGGATCAGGAGGGGACAATAGGTGGGATCTTCTTGTGTATCATCGGGCTTTAGGCACACAAGGTCATATAGTCCCATACCCTTCAAAGTTTCAACCACAAAGCGGTACTTTGTGGCTTCATGCAAGGCAAGCTCTTCAGGATTGATGGCCTTGGGCATCACAACAGCTCCATTCTTCATACACTCTTGAGTATCATAGAAACCATGCCATAGGGCTGCTTGTGTCTTGGTCCAGAAGAACTTGTCCCCACCAGTGTAAGTGCGGTGCTCATAGCGGTACAGATTCACCATTCTCACTTCCCGCCAATCACCACGGTGTGCATCCGCAAGATTGAAATCTGGCACGATTTCATCATCCTCTTGGGCGGCATGCTTATCCTTTTTCTTACCACCAACTGACTTGGTTCTTCTCCTCTCTGAGCTGCTAGTGTTAGTTGTCTGATGAGCTGCAGGGGGTACGCAACCACTAGCTCGGCGAGGTGGATTCTCAGTAGTCCGTCCTCTCTTGGCAACAGTGCCACGTGGTTCACCACTCCAACTTCCTGTGAATGAGAGAATAGAGCGAGGATAGCAGTAGGGTAAGTGTACATGTCATCAATAAGAGGGAAGCCAAAAAGCATAGTATATATCCAAGTGTATTGATGAGATTGTGTGAAAACTGGGCGATCCGGCGCACAGGCCGGTCCAACCGGGCGGCAGACCGGACGAGCCGGTTGCCAATCCGGTCAGACCGGGCAGCACGTCGGGCCGGCCGGTTGAGAGGCCGGTTGACCGGGCTGGTGACCGGATCTGTCGACTTGTGAGGGGTTGCCTAGATTTTCTACCACAAATTCATGCAAAAACTCAGAAACTTGAATATAGACTATAGCAATAGAGTGGAGTATGTGCTTTGTGTTGTAAGACACTCTAAAGGCATGAGGACTTACAAACCCTAACCCTAACCCTAAAATTTCCTCAAATCTTGTCAAGAAATTGCAATGTGTGAAGAGGACTAGAAATTAGGGAGGAAGGGAGAGTACATTACCCGAAGACATGATCCTCCTTGATCAAGAGAGCAAGAGGAACACTAGATAGGGCTTGAACAACAAGAACTCCAAAAATTCCCAAACTAGTTGAGAGGGACCAAATCCTTTGGTGGAGATGTCCCAAGGAGCCCGATCTATGGTTTGGTGGAGTTTGGGGGGATTCTTGTGGTGGGAAGGGCCTAGATCATGGTGGAGGTGATGAAGGCGGCGGCCATGGAGGTTTGGGAGTTGGGGGATAATGAGGAAGATGACCCCAAGGGGTATCCCCTCCCAACTCATATCAGGCTGCACGGCCGGTCGGGCGCCCGATCGACCGGACCTAGCGCCGGCTGATCCGGCCCAGAGGCCGGTCCAACTGGGCCAGAGACCGGACAGCCCAGTTTTGTCTCGTTTTGCCTCGTTTTGCCCCTATGCTTTGTGTAAATGTGTGTGAATGCTCAGATGATGACATGTACATATAGATAGATAGATGATGATGAGATGAGCATAGACATGGGGTTGGAAACACAAAGTTCTCTAGGCATACCCATTGGAGAGAAAATCCAAACAAGATGTAAATAGCAACAATGGGCATGATTCGAAATGTATATCAAGAATCATAAGTCATTTGGAAATGATTTTTGCAATAAGATCATTTGGCCTTATATAATCAAATCAAGTTCTAATGAAGGCTCAATGAGGGGCGGGGGATTACTCCCCCTATGTGAAAGCACAAATGTCATGAGACCTCGAAGAGACGTGCTTGGGTCCATATAATGACATTGGGTCTATTTATGTTGCACACATAGGTATGCATCATACCAAGACATGGTAGGATGACTATCCCCATATGTGCTATGCCTCTAAGCTAAATAGCAAGATAAATGCAAGAATATAGTGCAAGAAGTTAATCAATCCAAGTTTTTAGGATCAAGAATACCAAGTTCTCCTCTCAAGTTGACAAAGCGGGCTTCATCCAAAGGCTTAGTGAAAATATCCGCCAATTGGTAGGTTGTTCCCACATGAGTGAGATCAATATCCTTATTGGCAACATGATCACGTAGGAAGTGATGGCGAATGTCAATATGTTTGGTGCGACAATGTTGAACCGGGTTGTTGGCAATCTTTATTGCACTTTCATTGTCACAAAGAAGAGGCACCGTACCAAGAGACACACCATAGTCTTTCAAGGTTTGCTTCATCCATAACAATTGAGTGCAACAAGATGCCGCGGATATGTATTCGGCTTCGGCGGTGGATAGGGCGGTGGAGTTTTGTTTCTTGGATGACCAACTCACCAATGACCGGCCAATAAATTGCCAAGCCCCGGAGGTAGACTTCTGGTCAACCTTATCACCGGCCCAATCGGAATCCGAATAGCCAATGAGTTCAAAGGTTGACCCCTTTGGATACCATAGCCCGAGAGTAGGAGTGAGAACAAGGTATCTTAGAATCCGTTTGACCGCCATTAAATGGCTCTCCTTGGGAGCGGATTGAAAACGAGCACACATCCTTACACTTAGCATGATATCCGGCCTAGAGGCACAAAGGTAGAGCAAGGATCCTATCATGGAGCGGTATACCTTTATGTCCACATCCTTCTCACCGTCACATGAGCCAAGTTGTCCCTTTACGGGCATGGGTGTCTTCATTGGGCTTGCATTGGTCATGTTGAATTTCTTGAGCATGTCCCTCACATACTTTTCTGGAGAGATGAAGGTGCCTTTTGCAAGTTGCCTCACTTGGAAGCCTAGAAAGAACTTCAACTCTCCCATCATGGACATCTCAAATTTCCTAGTCATCAATAACTCAAAAGCTTTGTTATGATTGGGGTTAGTTCCACCAAAGATAATATCATCAACATATATTTGACATATAAATAGGCCACCCCCTTTAACCCGCTTGGTGAAAAGGGTGGAATCGACCGTACCCATGCAAAACCCATCATGTAGTAAGAAATCCCTAAGGAACTCATACCAAGCACGTGGAGCTTGCTTGAGACCGTACAGTGCCTTATGGAGTAAATACACGTGGTTGGGTCGGCATGGGTCTTCAAAACCCGGGGGTTGAGCCACATATGCGGTTTCTTTTAGGGGACCATTCAAAAATGCACTTTTCACATCCATTTGATATAATTTGAAATTGTGGAAAGATGCAAATGCAAGCAAAAGACGAATAGCTTCAAGACGGGCTACCGGCGCAAAGGTATCCTCAAAATCCATACCTTATATTTGGGCAAACCCTTGCGCCACTAACCTTGCTTTGTTTCGTATGACAATGCCATTCTCATCTTGCTTATTCTTGAATACCCATTTGGTCCCAATGACATTGATGCGATGATCCTTGGGTCTCTCAACTAGAGACCATACTTCATTACGAGTGAAACACTCCAATTCTTCTTGCATGGAAATTACCCAATCCGGATCGACCAAGGCTTCATGTACCTTAAGTGGTTCAAAACTAGACACAAAAGCATGATGTTGACAATAAGTGATAAGTAATGCATGGTGTCTACGAGTTACCACTCCTCTTGAGATGCTACCAAGGACTTGATCCACTTTCATGTCACTTGCCCTTGTAGCGGCCTTGATCTTCCGAATGGTTCCTTCATGATCAATGAATTCATCTCTTGCTAGTGCTTGATCATGAGGGATCACATGAGCTTGATCATGAGTTGAGGATGTTTCTTGATCATCATCATGGTCTTGCTCCGTGGATTGAGGATCTTCTTCTTGTTCTTCGGAACGTGACTCGTCTTGAGTAGAGGATGGTTCTTGAGTTGCACTTGATGGTTCGGCTTGAGTTGAGCTAGGCTCCACTTGAGCCGTGCTTGATACATCTACTCCATCATCTTGATCATCATTATGAACTTCCATGGGCCGGATGTGTCCAATGCCCATATGCTTGATGGCACTAGATGGATCATCATCATTACCTGCAACACATGGAACAACTTGCTCCACTTGGGAGCCATTATCCTCCAAGAAGACCACGTCACAAGATACTTCAATAGTCCCGGTGGACCAGTTGTAGTATCTATAGGCGTGAGAGTTCTCCGCATATCCAACAAATATACCCTCTATGGTTCTAGTTTCAAATTTACCGAGCTTTCCTTTGTTGTTCTTAACAAGACATTTGCATCCAAAAACACGAATGTACATGACATTAGGCTTGTTACCGGTAAGAAGCTCGTATGGAGTTTTGTTGTGGAGGGGACGGAGGAAGAGCCGGTTGGAGTAGTGGACGGCCGTAGAGATGGCTTCTCCCCAAAAGTTGTGGGGTGAGTTGAATTCACTCAACATGGTTCTTGCCATCTCAATGATAGTCCGGTTCTTCCTTTCAACAACACCATTTTGTTGAGGGGTGTATGGCGCTGAAAACTCATGCTTGATGCCCTCATCATCAACAAACTCTTGCATAGTGTAGTTCTTGAACTCGGTGCCATTGTCGGTTGATACGTCTCCAACGTATCGATAATTTCTTATGTTCCATGCTTGTTTTATGACAATACCTACATGTTTTATATACACTTTATGTCGTATTTATGCATTTTCCGGCACTAACCTATTAACAAGATGCCGAAGAGCCAGTTGCTGTTTTCTGCTGTTTTTGGTTTCAGAAATCCTAGTAAGGAAATATTCTCGGAATTGGACGAAATCAACGCCCAGGATCTTATTTTTCCACGAAGCTTCCAGAACACCGGGGGAGATACGAAGTGGGGCGACGAGGCGATGCTACACTAGGGCGGCGCGGCCCAGGCCCTGGCCGCGCCGGCCTACTGTGTGGGTCCCTCGTGGCGCCCCCTGACCTACCCTTCCGCCTACATAAGCCTTCGTCGATAATAGTTCCAGTACCGAGAGCCACGATACGGAAAACCTTCCAGAGACGCCGCCGCCGCCAATCCCATCTCGGGGGATTCAGGAGATCGCCTCCGGCACCCTGCCGGAGAGGGGAATCATCTCCCGGAGGACTCTTCACCGCCATGGTCGCCGCCGGAGTGATGTGTGAGTAGTTCACCCCTGGACTATGGGTCCATAGCAGTAGCTAGATGGTTGTCTTCTCCTAATTGTGCTATCATTGTTGGATCTTGTGAGCTGCCTAACATGATCAAGATCATCTACCTGTAATGCTACATGTTGCGTTTGTTGGGATCCGATGAATAGTGAATGCTATGTTATGTTGATTATCAATCTATCATCTATGTGTTGTTTATGATCTTGCATGCTCTCCGTTGCTAGTAGAGGCTCCGGCCAAGTTTTTACTTGTAACTCCAAGAGGGAGTATTTATGCTCGATAGTGGGTTCATGCCTCCATTAAATCTGGGACAAAGGATGTAAAGTTCTAAGGTTGTGGATGTGCTGTTGCCACTAGGGATAAAACATCAATGCTATGTCTAAGGATGTATTTGTTGATTACATTACGCACCATACTTAATGCAATTGTCTGTTGTTTGCAAGTTAATACTGGAGGGGGTTCAGATGATAACCTGAAGGTGGACTTTTTAGGCATAGATGCATGCTAGATAGCGGTCTATGTACTTTGTCATAATGCCCAATTAAATCTCACACTACTCATCATAACATGTATGTGCATGGTCATGCCCTCTTTATTTGTCAATTGTCCAACTGTAATTAGTTCACCCAACATGCTTATTCTTATGGGAGAGACACCACTAGTGAACTGTGGACCCCGGTCCATTCTTTACATCGAATACAATCTACTGCAATACTTGTTCTACTGTTCTCTGCAAACATCATCATCCACACTATACATCTAATCCTTTGTTACAGCAAGCCGGTGAGATTGACAACCTCACTGTCACGTTGGGGCAAAGTAATTTGGTTGTGTTGTGCAGGTTCCACGTTGGCGTCGGAATCCCTGGTGTTGCGCCGCACTACACTCCGCCGCCATCAACCTTCAACGTGCTTCTTGGCTCCTACTAGTTCGATAAACCTTGGTTTCTTAATGAAGGAAAACTTGCCGCTGTACGCATCACACCTTCCTCTTGGGGATCCCAACGGACGCGTGCTGTACGCGTATCAAAGCAATCAAGATTTTCTGGCGCCGTTGCCGGGGAGATCAAGACACGCTGCAAGGGGAGTCTCCACTTCCAATCTCTTTACTTTGTTTTTGTCTTGCTTTATTTTATTTACTACTTTGTTTGCTGCATTATATCAAAACACAAAAAATTAGTTGCTAGCTTTACTTTATTTACTGTCTTGTTTGCAATCTCCATATTAAAAACAAAAAAAAATTAGTTACTTGCATTTACTTTTTCTAGTTTGCTTTATTTACTGTTGCTAAAATGGGTACTCCTGAAAATACTAAGTTGTGTGACTTCACAACCACAAATAATAATGATTTCTTATGCACACCTATTGCTCAACCTGCTACTGCAGCAGAATTCTTTGAAATTAAACCTGCTTTACTGAATCTTGTTATGAGAGAGCAATTTTCTGGTGTTAGTTCTGATGATGCTGCTGCCCATCTTAATAATTTTGTTGAACTATGTGAAATGCAAAAGTATAAGGATGTAGATGGTGACATTATAAAATAAAAATTGTTTCCTTTCTCATTAAGAGGAAGAGCTAAAGATTGGTTGCTATCTCTGCCTAAGAATAGTATTGATTTATGGACTAAATGTAAGGATGCTTTCATTGGTAGATATTATCCTCCTGCTAAAATTATATCTTTGAGAAGTAGCATAATGAATTTTAAACAATTGGATAATGAGCATGTTGCCCAAGCATGGGAAAGAATGAAATCTTTGGTTAAAAATTGCCCAACCCATGGACTGACTACTTGGATGATCATCCAAACCTTTTATGCAGGACTGAATTTTTCTTCGCGGAACCTATTAGATTCAGCTACTGGAGGTACCTTTATGTCCATCACTCTAGGCGACGCAACAAATCTTCTTGATAATATGATGATTAATTACTCTGAATGGCACACGGAAAGAGCTCCACAAGGTAAGAAGGTAAATTCTGTTGAAGAAACCTCCTCCTTGAATGATAAGATTGATGCTATTATGTCTATGCTTGTGAATGGTAGGACAAATATTGATCCTAATAATGTTCCTTTAGCTTCATTGGTTGCCCAAGAAGAACATGTTGATGTGAACTTCATTAAAAATAATAATTTCAACAACAATGCTTATCGGAACAATTCTAGTAACAACTATAGGCCATATCCTTATAATAATGGTAACGGTTATGGTAATTCTTATGGGAATTCTTACAACAATAATAGGAATACACCCCCTGGACTTGAAGCCATGCTTAAAGAATTTATTAGTACACAAACTGCTTTTAACAAATCTGTTGAAGAAAAGCTTGGGAAAATTGATATACTTGCTTCTAAAGTCGATAGTCTTGCTGCTGATGTTGATCTTTTGAAATCGAAAGTTATGCCTAATGAAAATAAAGATATAAAGTCATTTTCTACAGCAAACGCCATCCAATTTATAATTAATGAGAATATAAGATTGATGGCCGAATTGCGTGCTAGGTGGGAAAAAGAAGAAAATGCTAAAGATGATAATGTAGCTAAAGTTTGGACTATTACCACCACTAGCAATGCTAATGCTTCACATGTTTCTGCACCTCCTACTATTAATGGTAAAATAATTGGTGTTGGCAATGTTTCTACTTCTAATGCAAAGCGTGAAAAACTGCCTGAAACTGCTAAAACTGCTGAAACTGCCTGTGATAAAACTGCTGAATTTTTTTCTAATGTTGGGGATAATGATCCCATTGCTTTAGATCATAATGGTTTAGATTTTGATGATTGTCACATCTCTGAAGTTATAAAGTTTTTACAAAAACTTGCTAAAAGTCCTAATGCTAGTGCTATAAATTTGGCCTTTACAAAACATATTACAAATGCTCTCATAAAAGCTAGAGAAGAGAAATTAAATCGTGAAACTTCTATTCCTAGGAAGTTAGAGGATGGTTGGGAGCCCATCATTAAGATGAAGGTCAATGACTTTGATTGTAATGCTTTATGTGATCTTGGTGCAAGTATTTCCGTTATGCCTAGGAAAATCTATAATATGCTTGACTTGCCACCATTGAAAAATTGTTATTTGGATGTTAATCTTGCTAATAACTCTACAAAGAAACCTTTGGGAAGGGTTGATAATGTTCGCATTACGGTTAACAATAACCTTGTCCCCGTTGATTTTATTGTCTTGGATATTGAATGCAATGCATCTTATCCCATTATATTGGGAAGACCTTTTCTTCGAACTGTTGGTGCTATTATTGATATGAAGGAAGGTAATATTAAATATCAATTTCCTCTCAAGAAAGGTATGGAACACTTCCCTAGAAAGAGAATGAAGTTACCTTTTGATTCTATCATTAGAACAAATTATGATGTTGATGCTTCGTCTCTTGACAATACTTGATACACACTTTCTGCGCCTAGCTGAAAGGCGTTAAAGAAAAGCGCTTATGTTATGGGAGACAACCCATGATTTTACTATAGCACTTCTGTTTTATATTTGAGTCTTGGAAGTTGTTACTACTGTAGCAACCTCTCCTTATCTTAATTTTGTTGCATTGTTGTGCCAATTAAAGTCTTTGATAGTAAGGTTCATACTAGATTTGGATTACTGCGCAGAAACAGATTTTTTGCTGTTACGAATCTGGGTTGAATTCTCGGTAGGTAACTCAGAAAATTCTGCCGATTTACGTGAGTGATCCTCAGATATGTACGCAACTTTCATAAAATTTGAGCATTTTCATCTGAGCAAGTCTGGTGCCTCTTAAAAATTCGTCTTTACGGACTGTTCTGTTTTGACAGATTCTGCCTTTTATTTCACATTGCCTGTTTTGCTATGCTTGATGGATTTCTTTGTTCCATTAACTTTCAGTAGCTTTGTGCAATGTCCAGAAGTGTTAAGAATGATTATGTCACCTCTGAACATGTGAATTTTGATTATGCACTAACCCTCTAATGAGTTGTTTTGAGTTTGGTGTGGAGGAAGTTTTCAAGGATCAAGAGAGGAGGATGATACAATATGATCAAGGAGAGTGAAAGCTCTAAGCTTGGGGATGCCCCCGGTGGTTCATCCCTGCATATTTCAAGAAGACTCAAGCATCTAAGCTTGGGGATGCCCAAGGCATCCCCTTCTTCATCGACAACATTATCAGGTTCCTCTAGTGAAACTATATTTTTATTCCGTCACATCTTATGTGCTTTACTTGGAGCGTCTGTATGTTTTATTTTTGTTTTGTTTGAATAAAGTTGGATCCTAGCATTCATTGTGTGGGAGAGAGACATGCTCCGCTGTTGCATATGGACAAATATGTCCTTGGTTTTACTCATAATGTTCATGGCGAAGGTTAAAACTGCTTTGTTAATTGTTATATGGTTGGAAACGGGAAATGCTACATGTAGTAATTGGTAGAATGTCTTGAATAACTTGATACTTGGCAATTGTTGTGTTCATAAAGATCATGTTTAAGCTCTTGCATCATATACTTTGCACCTATTAATGAAGAAATACATAGAGCTTGCTAAAATTTGGTTTGCATGATTGGTCTCTCTAGAGTCTAGATATTTTCTAGTAAGGGTTTGAGCAACAAGGATGACAGTGTAGAGTCTTATAATGCTTGCAATATGTTTTTATGTGAGTTTTGCTGTACCGGTTCATACTTGTGTTTGTTTCAAATAACCTTGCTAGCCTAAGCCTTGTATTGAGAGGGAATACTTCTCGTGCATCCAAATCCTTGAGCCAATAACTATGCCATTTGTGTCCACCATACCTACCTACTACATGGTATTTCTCCGCCATTCCAAAGTAAATTGCTTGAGTGCTACCTTTAAATTTCTATCCTTTCTCTTTGCAATATATAGCTCATGGGACAAATAGCCTAAAAACTATTGTGGTATTGAATATGTACTTATGTATCTTATTTCTTATTAAGTTGCTTGTTGTGCGATAACCATGTTCCTGGGGACGCCATCAACTATCTTTGTTGAATATCATGTGAGTTGCTATGCATGTTCGTCTTGTCTGAAGTAAGGGCGATTTACCATGAGTTGAATGGTTTGAGCATGCATATTGTTAGAGAAGAACATTGGGCCGCTAACTAAAGCCACGATCCATGGTGGAAGTTTCAGTTTTGGACAACAAACCTCAATCTATTTTGTTGCTGAATGCTTAAGCATTAAAGAGGAGTCCATTATCTGTTGTCTATGTTGTCCCGGTATGGATGTCTAAGTTGAGAATAATCAAAAGCGAGAAATCCAATGCGAGCTTTCTCCTTAGACCTTTGTACATGCGGCATAGAGGTACCCCTTTGTGATACTTGGTTAAAACATATGTATTGCGGTGATAATCCAGGTAATCAGAGCTAATTAGGACAAGGTGCGGGCACTATTGGTAATCTATGCATGAGGCTTGCAACTTGTAGGATATAATTTACATAACACATATGCTTTATTACTACCGTTGACAAAATTGTTTCTTGTTTTCAAAATAAAAGCTCTAGCACAAATATAGCAATCGATGCTTCCCTCGTCGAAGGGGCCATTCTTTTACTTTTATGTTGAGTCAGTTTACCTATTTCCTCCCATCTCAAGAAGCAAACACTTGTGTTAACTGTGCATTGATTCTTACATACTTGCATATTTGCATTCATCATATTACTTTATGTTGACAACTATCCATGAGATATATATGTTACAAGTTGAAAGCAACCGCTGAAACTTAATCTTCCTTTGTGTTGCTTCAATGCCTTTACTATGAATTTATTGCTTTATGAGTTAACTCTTATGCAAGACTTATTGATGCTTGTCTTGAAAGTACTATTCATGAAAAGTCTTTGCTATATGATTCAGTTGTTTACTCATTATCTTTACCATTGCTTTGGGTCCCTGCATTCATTACATGTGCTTACAATAGTATTGATCAAGATTATGATGGCATGTCACTTCAGAAATTATCTTTGTTATCGTTTACCTACTCGGGACGAGTAGGAACTAAGCTTGGGGATGCTGATACGTCTCCAACGTATCGATAATTTCTTATGTTCCATGCTTGTTTTATGACAATACCTACATGTTTTATATACACTTTATGTCGTATTTATGCATTTTCCGGTACCAACCTATTAACAAGATGCCGAAGAGCCAGTTGCTGTTTTCTGCTGTTTTTGGTTTCAGAAATCCTAGTAAGGAAATATTCTCGGAATTGGACGAAATCAACGCCCAGGATCTTATTTTTCCACCAAGCTTCCAGAACACCGGGGGAGATACGAAGTGGGGCGACGAGGCGACGCCACACTAGGGCGGCGCGGCCCAGGCCCTGGCCGCGCCGGCCTACTATGTGGGTCCCTCGTGGCGCCCCCTGACCTACCCTTCCGCCTACATAAGCCTTCGTCGATAATAGTTCCAGTACCGAGAGCCACGATACAGAAAACCTTCCAGAGACGCCGCCGCCGCCAATCCCATCTCGGGGGATTCAGGAGATCGCCTCCGGCACCCTGCCGGAGAGGGGAATCATCTTCCGGAGGACTCTTCACCGCCATGGTCGCCTCCGGAGTGATGTATGAGTAGTTCACCCCTGGACTATGGGTCCATAGCAGTAGCTAGATGGTTGTCTTCTCCTAATTGTGCTATCATTGTTGGATCTTGTGAGCTGCCTAACATGATCAAGATCATCTATCTGTAATGCTACATGTTGCGTTTGTTGGGATCCGATGAATAGTGAATGCTATGTTATGTTGATTATCAATCTATCATCTATGTGTTGTTTATGATCTTTCATGCTCTCCGTTGCTAGTAGAGGCTCTGGCCAAGTTTTTACTTGTAACTCCAAGAGGGAGTATTTATGCTTGATAGTGGGTTCATGCCTCCATTAAATCTGGGATAGTGACAGAAAGTTCTAAGGTTGTGGATGTGATGTTGCTACTAGGGATAAAACATCAATGCTATGTCTAAGGATGTATTTGTTGATTACATTACGCACCATACTTAATGCAATTGTCTGTTGTTTGCAACTTAATACTGGAGGGGGTTCAGATGATAACCTGAAGGTGGACTTTTTAGGCATAGATGCATGCTAGATAGCGGTCTATGTACTTTGTCGTAATGCCCAATTAAATCTCACACTACTCATCATAACATGTATGTGCATGGTCATGCCCTCTTTATTTGTCAATTGCCCAACTGTAATTTGTTCACCCAACATGCTTATTCTTATGGGAGAGACACCACTAGTGAACTGTGGACCCCGGTCCATTCTTTACATCGAATACAATCTACTGCAATACTTGTTCTACTGTTCTCTGCAAACATCATCATCCACACTATACATCTAATCCTTTGTTACAGCAAGCCGGTGAGATTGACAACCTCACTGTCACATTGGGGCAAAGTAATTTGGTTGTGTTGTGCAGGTTCCACGTTGGCGCCGGAATCCCTGGTGTTGCGCCGCACTACACTCCGCCGCCATCAACCTTCAACGTGCTTCTTGGCTCCTACTGGTTCGATAAACCTTGGTTTCTTACTGAGGGAAAACTTGCCGCTGTACGCATCACACCTTCCTCTTGGGGTTCCCAACGGATGCGTGCTGTACGCGTATCAAAGCAATCATCGGTCCTAATTGCCTTGATCTCGGATTCATACATACGTTGAGCTTTCTTGGCGAAGGTGATGAACTCTCTATGGGTCTCGTCCTTAGACTTAAGGAGAAAGACCCAAGAGTATCTTGAGTAATCATCAACAGTGACAAGTCCATACTTGCTCCCACCAAGAGTATCATAATGTGATGGCCCAAAGAGATCCAAATGAAGGAGCTCCAAAGGCCTAGATGTGGTAACAATACTCTTGATAGGATGCTTCTTCTTGAGTTGCTTTCCGGCTACACATGCACTACAAACACGATTTTTCTCAAAAGAAATGCCGGTTAGTCCCACAATGTGCTCACCCTTTAGGAGTTGTTTAAGATTTCTCATGTTAACATGACCAAGGCGGCGATGCCACAACCAACCTTCGTCATGCTTGGCCGCCATTAGACATGTGGAGGGAGAGGGGCTCTCTTTTGAGAGGTCAACCACGTAAAGGTTGTTCTCCACATATCCAACAAGGACCAATTTGAGATTGTCACTCCTAAAGACTTTCACACAATAATTAGTGAAATATGAATTGTAACCGGCATCGGCAAGATGATATATAGAAAGTAAGTTATAGCCAAGGGATTCAACAAGCATAACCGTCTCAAGGCACAAGTCCTTAGAGATTGCTACCTTGCCATACCCAAGTACCTTTCTCTTTGAGTTGTCACCAAAGGTGATGCTTGACTTCTTGTTGATATCTTCAATGAATTGATCAAGCACACCTCTTCCTCCGGTCATATGATTGGTGCATCCACTATCAAACACCCATTTTGGACCACCGGAGGAATACCCCTACAAAATCAAGTAGAGGATTTAGGAACCCATCGATTAATGGGTTCCTTTGCAATGGCAACAATATCTTTTGGTACCCAAATTGAGTACTCTCTATAAGCATAGCCATTAGGAGGGCCAACATAGTTAGCATAGACATCACCATAATAATCAACAAATAATGCATAGTAATCGTTTGGCCCCGTGCGGTCACCACTAGTGGCTTTGCCCTTTGAGGCCTTGCCATTATTAATGACCTTCTTGTTCTTATCTTGAGCGGGCTTCTCCTTCTTGTAGTTGTTCTTCTTGTTCTTATCCAAGTCCAAACTTTTGATTGTTTGACCTTTGCTTACTCAAGAGGTCATCCAATCCCATCTTATTCTTGGCGGTGGTGAACTTTGCAAGTTCCTTTGTTAACCTAACATTTTCCTCAAGAATAGATGCTTGCTCACAAGAAGATTCATTAGGATGATAGTCAAAACCATATTTGGTCACCAAGGATTCAAGATATGCATTGGTCTCAACATGCAAAGAGAGTTCCTCTTGTAAACGAACATGTTCCTCAACAAGTTTAGCATGCTCACTAGTAAAGGAAGTAGAGGAGCAAGCAAGCTTATCAACAACAATGGGATCCTTCATTGATCCAAGAGCCTTTTTGTAGGTTTCTTGGAGTAGGTCATGGTTCTCTCCAAGTTTCTTGAGCTCATCCTTGACAAGCTTGTTAGCCTTTTCAAGGTGGTCAAGATCCCTAGTGAGAGAAGCATGAGCAACTTCAAGCTCCTCCTTCGAGGCATTGAGCTCTTGAGTCAATAATTGAGCCCTATCAATAGTTTCTAGGTCCTTAACTTTATCAAGTTCATAAGTTTCAATTTGTTGCTTAAGGCCTTGGGATATGCACCTTTCGGTTTTTAGCTCTTGTCTTAGGAGATTGAATCTCCGTTCCTTCTCATTTAAATGATATTCTAATTCCTCAATGGACTCATCCTTTTCCTTGAGTGAGTCCATCAAGAAATCAAACTTGACAAGAGCTTCACCACGAAGGGTGCATCTAACATCATAGAGTTCCTTAAGCATAATTAATTCTTCTTGATTTTCGTTTTCATCATCAAGAACACAAGATAGGGAAGGTGGAGGTTCCATTACCTTGGTTTCCCTTGCCATAAGACAAGAGCCAATGATTGTAGATGAGGGAGAGTCATCGGAGTCATCATCTTGAGTTGTTCTTGCCATGAAGGAAGATCCAACATCATTCTCCGTGGAGTAGTCCTTGGAGTAGTCATATGTGAAGAGTGACCCGGGCTTAGAGAAAGCCAAACCGGCCACCCCGGCCTCCTTCTCCTCATCTTCCTCTTCATCATCGGACAAGTACTCGGCTCCAACAAAGGCTCTTCCCTTGTTCTTCTTGTATCGATCGTTGATTGGGTTTGGCTTCAATATTGGCTTGACCCCTTTGATGAATCTTGGCTTGTCTACCCTTTTCTCATAAGGGCACTCATTTGCAAAGTGGCTATCTTCATCACAATTGTAGCAAGTTCTCTTCTTCTTCGTGTCGTTGAGGAGCATAGGGAACTTTGCCTTGTACTTCTTGGCAAAGAAAGCAAAGTCGGTAGCAATGTCACTAGTTGAAGTCATCTCTTCATCTTCTTCAATTTCATAGTCTTCTTTGCTTCCATGATCGTCCCTAGCTTTGAGAGCAAGGTTGTGCGGCGCTTCATGGTTGTGTGAGGCTTCATCAACACGGTTCATTGCCATGAGCCTCTTTCTCGCTTTGGCCATGTTTTCATTGGCGGCCACATAGGAGACTAGATCATCGGAGTTGAGGTCGGCACTCTTGGTCATGATTTGCAAGTTGAGTGCAAGGTTGGTGTCTTCTTGATTGACGGCAATCATAGAAATAACCTTGGACTTAATGAATGCTTCATTCATCTCGAAGCCGTCATTGTACTTCTCAACACCAAGTCCCTTGACCCTTACTCTAAGAGCACCAAGTCTTGCATAAGCATCGGCCACGAACTCTCCTTCTCGAATCATGAATTGATGGGCCTCTTGCTTTGCGGTCTCATAAAGAGCTGATTGGATCAAATCGGTTCCCTCTTGGAGTACTATGATTCGATCCCACAACTCTTTAGCGGAGTCTATGTCATTGACTTGATCAAGGAGCTTGCGGTTGATGCCACTCCTAATCTTGTCACGTGCGGAGGCGTTGAGTTGACGGTTGTAGAATTCGGTGGAGGTCAACCGAATGGGATCTTGTGGCTCCCGGTATCCATGAACAATGATCTCCCATAACTCCACGCTGCAGCTGCGAATATGAGATTCCATAGAAGATTTCCAAAAAGGAAAGTGAGTTCCATCAAAATGGGGAACATTCCCACTATGGTTTATATGAGGCATGGGTGAAGTGTTTTTGGGATAGTCATGGTTGACTTCACGATAGCTCCCTAGGGAGGCCGAAGCCGTACTAGGGGGCCCGCTAGTCAAGTTCTTAAGCATGGCAGACATTTCTGCCATTTGGCTTTGTAGTTCATCCTCCTTTTTCTTCTTCTCGGCATCATATGCCAAGAATCTAGATTTCATCTCTTTAACCGAAAGGTTAGAGTTTTCATCTAGACCCTCGAATAGTTTATCCATCTCACTCTTAAGGCGGTGAAGCCCTTAATAAGAGTCCAGGCTCTGATACCAATTGAAAGTATAGAGATGGTAAACCTAGAGGGGGGTGGATAGGTTTCTACAGATTTTAATTCTTTCTTTGCAATATTAGGCTTTGCGGAATATAAAGGTGAGCCTAATGCAAACTAGGTGAAGCAACCTATATGAGGATACAACTAACTCGAGCACGAAGGCTCTCTCAGGCAGTTAAATCACAAGTAAGGAGTTCGGTTAGAGATAACCGATAGCACGCGGAGACGAGGATGTATTACCGTATTCCCTTCCTTTGCAAGAAGGTACATCACGTTTGGAGGGGTGGAGGTCCCACGAAGAATTCCCCACGCCACGAAGGCTCACCCTATTCTCCGGAGCCTATCCCACGAAGGAATAGCTCACTCACTTGTGGTAGATTTTGAGGTAGCCTCCAAACCTTCACAATCTTGCCCGGAGCAAATCCACAGCCCGGATGCTTCCGGACTCCTCTTGCCTACCTAGGGTTTCCAAGGAACCCTAGGAAGCAAGCTTCTCGATGAATACAAGGGGAAATGAGATTTGGCTTGGTAGAACAGTAGATCGGGTCCTCCTCTAGTGATTCCCCGGAGGGATTTGAGTTTGGGTGGAGGAGGAGGGAGATCGGAGGCTTTTGGTGTTTCTAGCAATGGAGTAAGAGAGAGAGAGCTCAAGAACAGCTTGTAGTGTAGTGCCTAACTGTTCTGAGGTAGGAGAAGGCCTATTTATAGTGTTCTTCGAAATATGGCCGTTGGTCACTTGCCACCTCAGCTTTTCTCTCGACAAACCCGGTCAACCGGACCCCTGACCGGACTGTCCGGTCTGGAGGCCGGTCAGACCGGACCAGTGACCGGGCCTGCCGGTTGTGACCGGATGGTAGACCGGATCCCACTTTTCTTCGTCCAGGAGCTCCTCCGGTTGGCGCCCGGTTGGCGCCCGGTCGACCGGACCATACGCCGGACCTGGTTTAGCTTGTAAAACCCCCTGCCGCGAAGCTCATATAACTGCTGAAAGACTCTGACAAAATCCTGCTTCACAGTGTTCCAGCAGGCGCAGAGGAATTCCGCGGTGAAGCCGTCAGGTCCTGGGGCTTTTCTGGCAGGGAGTCGCTTGATCGCATCCCAGATCTCTTCAGCAGCAAAGGGCGCGTCCATGGTGTCCAGGTCGGCGGGCTCAATGAGATTTCCCAGGTCCAGGGTGTGTGTGCGGTCCATATTGGTGCCCAGCAGTGCATCAAAGTGATTGAAAGCAGCTTCGGCCATGTCTCTGTGGTCGGTCAGCGTGTTTCCATCGACAGTCAGGCCCTGGATGTTATTCTTCTGGCGCCGGTAGCTGCATTGCCGGTGGAAAAAAGAGGTGTTTGCGTCACCGTCTTTGAGCACCGCAATGCGCGCGCGTTGGCGAGCGATTGTCCGTTCCAGGGAAGCAAGCCCCATATAGGAGGTTTTGATCTGCTTGCGTAGCCAGCTCTCATCTGCGGTTAGGATGCGATCTTCCTGGGCCTTGTCGAAGCGGAGCAGCAGCTCACGGGAGAGCGCCACTTGTGGTGTACGTTTCCGACGGTTTTGGAGCTCCAGCTTGTGAGTGAGCGGGCGGTGGCTTGCAGCCTTAGGAGCAGCTGCTGGAAGGGGTCAGCGTCATGGACGGAGTGCCAGGCCTGCGCCACGGTGTCATGGAATCCATCCTATCTGATCCAGTAGTCCTCAAAGTGGAATCGTCTGTGGCCGGTCGGCTGCGGGGAGCAGTCAAGGAGCAAAAGACTATGGTCCGAGACGACGGAAGCGAGGCATCGCAGATGGCACTCGCCATGGATTTCCTCCCAGTCAGTGGTGCACAACACTCGGTCCAGGTGCACGAGCGTAGGCGGTGACTGCTCATTCGACCAAGTGTAACGGCGCCCGTTTAGGTAAACCTCCTTTAGGGCTAGATCGTTTAGGACTCGACGGAAGCGTCCCATCATGCGCCTGTTGACGTGACCGTTGTTCTTATCCTTGTCACGGTAGATGAGGTTGAAGTCCCCGCATAGCATCCAAGGCCCGGCACAGTCAGCGCGCACATCACGGATCTCCTGGAGGAACGCGATCTTGTCAGCGTCGTCCTGTGGCCCGTAAACTGCAGTCAGCCACCACGGCGTCACGTTGCCGGTGGGTGTGGAGATCTTGGCCGTCAGGGTGTGTGCCGTGAAGGACGGGTCAGAGACGGTGACGTCCCTACTCTTCCACGCGATTAGAATGCCACCACGGGTGCCGTCCGCTGGCAGGTAGACATAGTCGTCATAGTCAGGGCCAAGCGCCTCAACGATCGTGGAGGTGTATATGATTTCCATCTTCGTTTCCTGGAAGCATATTATCGATGCTCCGAAAGTTGCGATCAGCGAGTATATGGCGTTGCGACGGGCACGCCCGTTCAAGCCTCAAACATTCCAAATCAATATCAAACATTCCAAATCAATATCTTAAGTTTGCAATCCATAGACAAGATTTCGACAAGGGGTGGAACAGGCGCATGGCTAGACCCTAGCAGGGCTGCCATCTTGTTGTGCTTGTAGTGTAGTGCCTAACTGTTCTGAGGTAGGAGAAGGCATATTTATAGTGTTCTTCGAAATATGGCCGTTGGTCACTTGCCACCTCAGCTTTTCTCTCGACAAACCCAGTCAACCGGACCCCTGACCGGACTGTCCGGTCTGGAGGCCGGTTAGACCGGACCAGTGATCGGGTCTGCCGGTTGTGACCGGATGGTAGACCGGATCCCACTTTTCTTCGTCCAGGAGCTCCTCCGGTTGGCGCCCGGTCGACCGGACCCGCCGGTCAGGAGGCCGGTAGACCGGGCCAATGACCGGATCGATTATGCGCTGATTCGAAGCTCGGTTGGCGCCCGGTCGACCGGACCGCACGCCGGAGCAGCCGGTCTGGAGCCCGGTCCAACCGGGTGGCAGACCGGATTTCTGCTGTAGACCCCTTTTCGATTGTTGTTAAAGTGGGGGATCTCCTTTAGCCTTCTTGTTCCTTTGACACACCATTTATGCCTCTTTGCCTAATACCTGAGATAATTCTTATAAACGTATTAGGTCAAATACTCTAGCACGGTGTCATTGTTACCAAAATAATGGATAAGGGTAAAATACCCTTACAGAATACTATGTCAAGTTGATTATTGATCTATAATATATGTGTTATTTATGATCTTGCATGCTCTCCGTTGCTAGTAGAGGCTCTGGCCAAGTTGATACTTGTAACTCCAAGAGGGAGTATTTATGCTCGATAGTGGGTTCATGCCTCCATTGAATCTGGGACAGTTACAGAAAGTTCTAAGGTTGTGGATGTGCTGTTGCCACTAGGGATAAAACATCAATGCTTTGTCTAAGGATATTTTTATTGTTTACATTACGCACAGTACTTAATGCAATTGTCTGTTGTTTGCAACTTAATACTGGAAGGGGTGTAGATGCTAACCCGAAGGTGGACTTTTTAGGCATAGATACATGCTAGATAGCGGTCTATGTTCTTTGTCGTAGTGCCCTAAGTAAATCTCATATTAGTCATCATGATATGTATGTGCATTGTTATGCCCTCTCTATTTGTCAATTGCCCAACTGTAATTTATTCACCCAACATGCTATTTATCTTATTGGAGAGACACCACTAGTGAACTGTGGACCCCGGTCCATTCTTTTACATCTGAAATACAATCTACTGCAATCATTGTTCTCTGCTGTTATTCGCAAACAAACATCATTCTCCACACCATACGTTTAATCCTTTGTTTACAGCAAGCCGGTGAGATTGACAACCTCACTGTTAAGTTGGGGCAAAATATTTTGATTGTGTTGTGCAGGTTCCACGTTGGCGCCGGAATCCCTGGTGTTGCGCCGCACTACACTCTTTCACCAACAACCTTCACGTGGCCTTCATCTCCTACTGGTTCGATAACCTTGGTTTCTTACTGAGGGAAAACTTGCTGCTGTGCGCATCACACCTTCCTTTTGGGGTTCCCAACGGACGTGTGCATCACGCGTCATCAAGGTTGGCGGGCTCGCCGGCGGTAAGAAGCAGGATGGCGGCTGGCGTAATGGAGGATGCCAGCACCTGCTACGGCTCGTCGTTGATGGATGTTGGACTTTGTGCACCTAGGGGCGGGCTCTTGGACGCGGGGAGGCCCGGCCAGGGGCGCGGGCGATGGCCGAGCGGGAAGACCTAGGCAGCGGCGCGAACAGTTCTCGTGAAGAAGACGATGACTTTCCGAATATTTTATTTTTAAGTTTCAGTTTACGGTGTCTGTTCTGCGCTAGCCGTTTTGCGATCCGTAAACGCGTTTTCGAAAGACTGAACTCGAGTTTTTCAGTTTGCACTTTACATGCTCTGTTAGAGATGCTCTTAGGATACTTTTTATGTTCATTTTCCAAAATAAATCATATTTTTTGAATTTATTTACTCCCTCTGATTCATATTAATTTACTCCAATATGGATGTATCTAGAACTAAAATGTGTCTAGATACATCCATATTAGAGTCAATTAATATGAACCGGAGGGAGTACTATTTTTTGATTTTTTATTCAATCATAGCATCTACAGCCAAGTTGAGAACTGGTTATTCGGTCAAATACTAATAAGTCTGACTTAAAAAGTGGTTAGAAGTAACACTAAGAGTTACGAAGGGGGCAGTTTAAAAAAAGAGTTACGAAGGGGGTACTATAGTCATTTCTAGTCCACGACCTAACAGGCTCTTAAACCCCACGAAGGGAAAGAGGAAGGAAAATCTCAATCCCTAACCCCTCTCGCAAGCCTTTTCCCCAGTCAAAGACATCCCGGCGGCGGCGATGGCGGCGGCGGTGGCAAGGTCCGGGCTCCGGCGCATGTTCTCCATCTCCGAATTCGCGACGCCGAGCCCGCGCATGTTCTCAATCCCGGCCTTCGCGCCGCCGAACCCACCGACGCCTCCCCCGAAGGCCGACCCCTCAAGCAACCTCTTCGTCTCCGGTACTATTCTTTCCCCCTCCTTTCCATTCCGGTCCCGTAACCACTCTCAGGCCATGCTTCCTGCCAGAGATTTAGCCCGAGAGCACGCATCTGGGCGCTGCGAAATGGTCTCGCGGTCTTAAAATTTCGATCCCAGTGGTTAGTGTGAGATAGCCCTTATTTGGACCGTGCTATTCTTCAGTGATGGCTTAATTACGTGATTACATCTAGGAAATCAGATAATTATTGTGGTCCCACGGGTACAAAGGTATCAGAGCAAACCATGTTTGTTGCTTATTTGGGACTCTGCCTAACTTTATACTAGATCTGCTCTGCTAGATGTGCAGCAACGAGTTAGGAGACGTGATGTTGATTCACTTTCTTCTTCAATGTGAACTCCATTACAGAAACATGTAGAGTAACCTTAGCACACTCATGTTATTTATTCATATGTATGATGTTATAAGCGCCCTGATATTTTGTTAAACCTCATTTGGGAATGGTCCAACCATCCCCATCTCCACCACACTCCGTATATAGCCAAAATACTACTACATCTATGTCTGCTAAAATTGCACACATTTGATATACAGATTTTAGGCCAAGTGATGTGCAATTTCAGGTGACTGAATTTCAGACAACTGAGAATTAGCATAACTTCTTGAAATGTTTAGTGGAAGGATTATGTAAGGGTACCGAGTATTTGACTACGAGAAATCAACTCCTATGCTGCAGATTCCTGAGTAACTACAGAACATATAGTGAGTTTAACTGGTTCTCAGAGAGCACCTTGCATAGATAGGGCATCAAGTTAGTCATGTACTTAAATCCAACCTCATTTTGGTCAAACCAGTACATACCAAAACGAACCATGACACTATTGATTTTCTGCTCTAATGGGCTATGGAGTTATATAACTGAGCTAAGACATAACACCACATCAATATGAGTTTAAAGGAGCGTCCATATCTCTAAATCACAAAACTTATTTACATAGTGCAACAAGACCATACTTTCGACATCTCAGCTTTAGAGTTTTACCATCTTAGTTATCGATTCATCCTACACAAAGCTGATAAACCAAGGGGCTGTTTGGATTGAGACCCGATGCGACCTGCCAAAATTTGTCAGCCAAAGTTTTGGCGCAGGATTTTGCCGCCCAACGCCCGCCCATAAGTTGGCTTAAAAATGCATTGGCAGAAGGGGCTTTTGGCTTGCCAAATATTTGGAGCCCAACCAAGTATCACCGAAATGTCGCGGGTGTGCCATTGGCGCAGAACCAGATGCACCCCAAGCAAGCATCCTATGAGGCTCACTTGTAGCCCGTACAGCTGCACCATATGAAGCTAAGATGGTTATAGCGATGTGATTCTTCAATCTTCCAATTATTCGTGACAAAACTTGTTGAATTTGTTCAGTTTCTAGTACTGCTTTCCTTATTTTACTGTCTTCTATTGCACAGCTCAAAGTTTGTCCTTGTGCCCCTTCTTAGCTTATTTTCATCTTAGCCTTGTGGTGCCCACAACATCTGAATTCTCATACTAATAATTATGATTTAGGGTTAAGCAAGCGTACAACAACTGATGGACTTAGAGAAGCTTTTGCAAAGTTTGGGGAAGTTGTACAGGGTATGAGTTTAAAATTTCAATTGTAGTAATACTTCACCGGCATTATACTTGATGGTTCTCACTCTTGTATCTAAATGCAGCTCGAGTTGTCACAGATCGTGTCACTGGTTTTTCTAAGGGGTTTGGCTTTGTAAGGTATGCTACTGTTGAAGATGCAACTAGAGGAATAGAAGGAATGGACGGAAAAGTAAGGCTTCTTATTATTCTTATTGTTCCATTTCTGTGGATTTCTCATTGTATTGATTTCCTGTTTTCTCCCTTCTTGGTCTAATGGTTCTGTGGTTTTCTTTTATTCTCTCGTTGACCGAGTCTGCCTCACTTAGTGCGATACTTGGTGCTACCCACTTGGCCAGTGTTAGCCAGTCATAGTGCAGTATTTCTCCCCACTAACTGGTTTTATTTCTTTTCTTCTTCTCTCTTTTAGTATCTATGCATGTGGTTGTGGCTATATAATAGATTTGCGAGAGCATAGCATGGTTCAAGATTCTAATGCATGTCTTTTCACAAAAAAGGCTAGTTCTGTACTTAGTTGAGATTCATTCGGAAATGAAAATAAACTCACACTGTCTTTCGCTGCTGCCTGTACAGCTCTGTATGCTCCATGCCTCTGTGTAGTTTAATCTCAAAATGGCCACACAACCTTTTTACCTGCAGCAGGGTTGTCATTCTGAGACCTATTGTCTGATGCCATGTAGTAACTCTGAGAAAATATGGTCTGAGCGAAAATCATTAGGAGCTTCACTGTTATGGAGCCTGTTTTAATATCTATTCTGAAAGGAAATTTGGGGCACATATATACTAATATTATAAAAGAGATATGAACTAGTATTATATATGTCTTGTCCATGCAAGGAGTGCAAAAGAGTAGAAGGGCCCATAGCACACCTTTTTCATGACATTTTAACTCCACCCATCCATATCCGGAGCATCCTGACTACCAATTCCATCCAGGGAATCAGAGTGCTATAATTCAAGTTGGTTCTTCTCTCTAAATACCGCCGATGTTTAATACACATTAAGAATATCAGACACTAAGTGCAGCATTACCTCCATTCTATGTGGGCTTCACTTGACTAGCTACCTGTATCCAAAGCATCAGTTTCAAACAATTACGGAAAGACCATCCAGAAAACAACACACATAATGCACAGTTTTGTTTTTATCTACTGGGTGTTAGCGTAAGCTTTACGCCCTTTCTAGTTGTTGAACAAGAATTATATGCTCCCACTGACTTCATGAAGAATGCAAGAATGCAGTAGTTATTAACTGATGGACGGGCACTTAGTTCCCTTCATTCTGGATAATTATTTCCTTATAAGTTTGTGCCCTAGTGACCCTACTTACATTTTATTACTTCTAGTAATTAGCTGAGATGCTTTAAACTATTGCATATTGATTTAAGAAAAAACTGTATATTTTGCTTAGTTCGATTGTCTGAAAGGGGATCAATGGTCCATTTGGACTCATGCATAGAGCCTTGCTGCTATGATTGTGTAGTAATAATATGGGAATTATTTTTCTTTAATTTTTGACACAGCTTTATTTCTGTGCAGTTTCTCGATGGATGGGTTATTTTTGCTGAATATGCTAGACCCAGACCACCGATGGGAGAGGCGACTTCGCAGCCGCAACAATCATGGGGCCCTCCATCTGGTTCATGGGGTAGTAGATGAAGGGACGATAATTCTGTCCGGCTGTGGGTCTGACAGCGTATCGACTAGCCATCGCATTCTACACTTAGATTAATAGCTATATCTTGTTGTCCCAGGTGTGAACACCCCTATCTGATCCAATATTCTTCTCGTGTTGGACTGGTTGTTTGCGGCTTCCACATGGAACTGCACTCATTTGAACCCAATATGGACCAGGCAGTATTACTGTCAGCGTGCAACAGACACGGAACAGCTTCGGACCATTGCCAATAATCTTATCCTTCTTGTTCCTGAAGGTGTTGTTGCTATGTCAGAGTAGTGTCCCTTTTATTTGGCATGTGCGTCTCATGTACTGGATAATGACTTGTTGCTCGGAATAAGAACACGTTTGCAAGCGAATCTTGAACCAAATTTCCAATGATCTAATCCGTTCTGTTGATGGTGACGTGAATCTGCACAGCGCATGAGCCCGTGGATCGTGTGCCGTTCTCTTGATGTGGATTTGATCTTATCTGAACTGTGATCTGTACAATGGTCCTTGTGTTTCCAGGTCTGTACTTTGTATTGTATGAGTATGTCTTATTTGTCCTCTGTTCCCTTGTACACCTGTCCCTTGGTGGGTGTACCTACGGTTAGATGGTATGAAATGTCTATTGAGGACATGGTGTTCCTTTCTATGCGTTCATTCCTATCGGAGTAAGCTAGCATTGACTGTGCAGCTAATGAACTTTGCTTACCTGAATACCTGATGGAGATAGCAGACTGCAATGCCTACTCATCCACCTGAAGCCTGGAAGCTTGCCTGCCCTCCCCGGCGACTGTGTTCCCACCCCGATCGCTGACAGTATCCCAGCCTCCCCCCACCACACACACGCACACACAATTTCCTTTGTGCATTTCTATTGAGTAACTGGGGCATCCTCTAGACAGCTTTTTGTTTTTCATGACATTTCAACCCAACCCATCCATTTCCGGGGCATCCTGACTACCAATTCCATCCAGAGAATCAGAGTTCTATAATTGAAGTTGGTTCTTCTCTCTAAATACTGCCGATGTTTAATACACATTAAGAATATCAGACACTAAGTGCAGCATTACCTCCATTCGATGTGGGCTTCACTTGACTAGCTACCTGTATCCAAAGCATCAGTTTCAAACAATTACGAAAAGACCATCCAGAAAACAACACACATAATGCACAATTTTCTTTTTATCTACTGGGTGTTAGCGTAAGCTTTAACACTCTTTCTTAGTTGTTGAACAAGGATTATATGCTCCCACTGACTTTATGAAGAATGCAATAGTTATTAACTGATGGAGGTTCACTTGGTTCTCTTTGTTCTCTTCATTCTGGATAATTATTTCCTTATAAGTTCGTGCCCTAGTGACCCTGCTTGAGTGTTTTACATTTTATTACTTGTAATTATCTGAGATGCTTTAAACTATTGAATATTGATTCAAGAAAAAACTGTATATTTGGCTTAGTTGGATTGTATGAAAGGCATGGTCCATTTGGACTCATGCATAGAGCCTTTCTGCTATCATTGTGTAGTAATATGGAAACTGTTTTCTTTAATTTTTGACATAAATTTATTTCTGTGCAGTTTCTCGATGGATGGGTTATTTTTGCTGAATATGCTAGACCCAGACCACCGATGGGAGAGACGACTTCGCAGCCGCAACAATCATGGGGCCCTCCATCTGGTTCATGGCCTCATGGGGTAGTAGATGAAGGGATGATAATTCTGTCTGGCTGTGGGTCTGGCAGCGTATCGACTAGCCATCGCATTCTACACTTAGATTATGAAAAGCTATATCGTGTTGTCCCTGTTAGACCTAGATCGTCTAGGTGTAGATCCTATGCCGGGAGAAAGATGTACTGAGGGTTTACCTTCTCCTTTAGAGGTGGATCTCGCCGATCTGGACGTGGCGAGGACGGCGGTGCGTGGACGAGGTGATGGTGGTGCTTCCCGTCGGCACTGCACTAACCCTGATCGGTGGGTTGTCTGGTGGTGCGAGTGGCAGCTCAGGGCAACCTCGTACCGAGTGCCACCGGCCCCCACCACTCTATATAGTGCAAGCGACAGGGGCCCACCAACCAGCGAACGGTTGGGCGCCCCCGATCAGGGCGCAGTCAAAGGGCACGTCGAGCCGTTGGGATCGAACGTGGTGGAGATCAACCTAACATTCTCCCCTTTGATCTCAACTTCACATTTAACTTTATACTTTTATTTTATTCGTTTTATTTTAGATCAGTCCATAGGGCATGTTTCATCGTCACAGCTCTATTGCCGATGGAATCAGACAGCCACAATACACTTCTCTGTTTTGAAACAAATTCTTTTATTTTTGGGCCTCTTATGATCCAGGATAGGTAAGACTTTCCCTTAAACCCATGCCGGCTACGTGTTCCTTGAACACGCTGGGTGGTAAGCGTTTCGTTAGCGGATCCGCAAGCATATCTTTTGTCCTTATATGCTCGAGACTTATAGTTTGATCCTGGATCTTGTGTTTCACAACATAATTCTTAACCTCAATCGGTTTAGTAGCATTACTCGACTTGTTGTTGTGAGCATAAAATACTGCAGGCTCATTATCGCAGTACATCTTTAGTGGTTTGTCAATACAATCTACCACTTTCAAGTCGGGTATGAATTTCTTTAACCATAATGCCTGCCTCGTGGCTTCATAACATGCTATAAATTCTGCATACATCGTGGATGATGCAACTATCGTCTGTTTGGAGCTTCTCCACGAAATAGCTCCCCCTGCGAGGGTGAATACGTATCCAGATGTGGATTTTCTATCATCTTTATCCCCCGCAAAATCTGCATCTGAATACCCTCTTATTTCTAGGGAATCAGATCTTCTGTATGTTAGCATGTAACTCTTTGTGCCTTTCACATAACGCAATGCCTTCTTTACCATTTTCCAGTGTTCAAAACCTGGATTTTCTTGATATCTACCAAGTACTCCGGTGATAAATGCTAAGTCAGGGCGAGTGCACACTTGTGCATACTGTAGGCTTCCAACAGCCGAAGCATATGGAACCGCTTTCATTTGATCGAGCTCGTATTGATTTTCGGGACTTTGATGTTTCCCAACACTGTCGCCCTTGACTATAGGGGCAGGTGTGGCACTGCACTTATGCATATTATACTTACTTAGAATCTTTTCTAAATAAGCCTTTTGCGATAGTCCTAATACTACATTGTTTCTATCTCGGTGAATTTCTATGCCCAAAACATATGACGCTTCACCAAGATCTTTCATATCAAAATTTGAGGACAAGAACTTCTTTGTCTCTTGCAGTAGACTAACATCACTTCTGGCAAGCAGAATATCATCCACATACAAGATTAGGAAAATATATTTCCCACTTTTAAACTTTGCATAAACGCAATTGTCCTCAATATTTTTTTTAAATCCAAATCTCTTAATTGTTTCATTAAACTTTAGATACCACTGTCTGGAGGCTTGCTTTAATCCATAAATGGATTTCTTTAGGCGGCATCCCATTTCTTCCTTGCCTTCCATGATAAAACCCTTGGGTTGTTTCATGTAGACATTTTCTTCTAAATCCCCGTTTAGAAATGTCGTCTTTACATCCATTTGATGCAACTCTAAATCAAAATGTGCAACTAGTGCCATTATGATTCTGAAGGAATCCTTACATGAGACTGGAGAAAATGTCTCATTGTAATCTATCCCTTCTCTTTGTGTAAATCCATTTGCCACAAGTCGTGCTTTGTACTTTTCAGGAGGTGGCTGTTGTTGCTCCCTTTCATGCTCAACCAATGGTTCATTCGGCTCCTGACGGACAGGTTCCGAATTTTCACTCATCGTTGTCATGGGTGGAGTCACAACAGGTGCTTGCACCACAATCGCAGGGATCGTCGGTACAGGTGCATATGGTAGCGCAAAAAATGGCTCATGAGTCATCGGATTAGGTGCATGCACCCTCTTCTCCTCAAGATCAATTTTCCGAGCTACCATGCTCCCCCTCATCATTTCGTCTTCTAAGAAGACAGCATCTCTCGTTTCCACAAACTTTGTGAATTTCTCTGGACAGTAGAAATGATAACCTTTTGACTTTTCAGGATAGCCAATAAAATGGCAGCTGACTGTTTTGGTATCTAACTTTGCGATATTTGGATTGAATACTTTGGCCTCAGCAGGGCTCGCCCACACTTTCAGGTGGTTTAGAGAAGGCACTATCCCTGTCCATAGCTCATACGGTGTTTTGGGCACCGATTTGCTTGGTACTCTGTTTAGAATGTGAATAGCGGTTTTGAACGCCTCAATCCACAATCCCAATGGTAGGGTGGAATAGCTCATCATACTGCGCACCATATCCATGAGGGTACGGTTGCGCCTTTCAGCTACCCCATTCTGCCGAGGTTCGCCCGGCATCGAGTACTGGGCGACTATTCCAGTCTCCTGTAGGAACCTTGCAAAAGGTCCAGGGACTTGGCCATATGGAGTATGTCGACCGTAGTACTCCCCTCCACGATCAGACCTGACTATCTTTATTCTTTTATCATGCTGATTTTCAACTTCAGCTTTGAATATTTTGAATTTATCCAACGCTTCTGTTTTTTCTTTTATTGGATAAATATAACCATATCGGGAGTAATCATCCGTGAATGTTATGAACGAATCATATCCATCCACACTTTTCACCGGAAATGGTCCACATATATCGGTGTGAATTACTTCTAGTGTTGTTGTGCTTCGATTTGCACCCTTTTTGATTTGCTTTACAAATTTTCCTTTAATGCAATCGATGCACTATTCTATGTCTGAGAATTCTAATGGAGGAAGAATATCATTTTTAACGAGTCTTTCTATTCTCCCCCTCGAAATATGGCCTAAGCGACAGTGCCATAATTTCGATGATTCACCAGTTCTTTTTCTTTTCTTTTTGTTCTTTGTCCGACGCGGACAACATTCTTTCACTCACATTACACACAGACAACACCCACATAAGCATTATTACAACATATGGCACACTTGCCATGTCCTTCCTGTCCATGTGTACTTTTCTGTCACCAGTTGCTTCAGCAGCTGGGTCACACATATCTTTGAAGAACCAGTGAACTGGCTCTTTATTCTTTCAAGATACTCCCTTACGGAAGCACACTCTGCAATTGAGCTCACAATAGCATTCTCAATTGTATTCTTTATAAATGGCACTTAGCCACCATTTATACTGCCATGCAGCATCATCATCCTTGTCATTTCTGACTGGATCTTTTGGTCTGACCGGCTGTGGGAACCCAGTCCACCTCAGCACAAATCGACCTTCTTTTCTCCATTCAGTGTAGTTGTCACCTTTGAGGGTTGGAACATCCTTGATGCAACTCATCAAGTAGTACCCTCCTTTAAACCATAATAAAATGAGATCATAACAACAATTGCATGCAATAATCCAACGTTGGTCAAAATCAGAACATACAACTGTTTGTGCAATTAAATCTATATCACCGTTGGGCAGAAAATAGAGATAAATGCACACCTTATTGCAACAAATCATGATCATGTCATTAATAACGTTGGTTAAAAAATAACAGAATCATAATTATCACAATAATCACTTTGATTATCACTTTTGCACATGTTATTACAACAAAACATGATCATGTCATCGATAACGTTGGTCATAAAATGACATATCATAATTGTTTCAACAATCACTTTTAAGCAACTTTTTAAATTTTAATCATCACTTTTGCATTTTTCCAAATTGAAAATGCATCTTAACTATTTGCAGCGGAAACTTTGAAGTCAAACTTTAAACTTTAAACTTTTCAGAAGCATCTCTGTTACTTTTTAATTTCCAAAAACAATATCTCGTTGGTTCAATTTGCTCAGGAAAAAACTTGACAAAAAATGCTTCTTTTACTATATGCAGCGGAAACTGTGACTTTAAACTATAAACCTTGAACTTTTCAGAGGAATTTCTTTTATATTTTAATTTTTGAACAAATATTTCGTTGGTCCTATTTATTAAGAAAAAACTAGACAAAATTCGGCCAAAAAATGACCCAAAACTGCCTAAAATTGCCTCTGAAATAAATAAAACAGAAAACCTGTAAAGTGTCTGTTACTGTATAGCGCGGCCCGCGGCCCACGTGGCCCACCACGTGCTGCGCGACGCGCAGCCTACGCGGCGCCCACGCTGTGCGGCACGCGGTAACGCGGCGCATACGCGGCTCGCTCGACGCGTTCGCCAACGCGTTCGGCCACGGAGCCCACGCGGCCTGCCCACGGCGCCATCGCGGCGGTGCTTGCCGGCCGTTGGATGAGATCCGACGACCGCCCTTTACTTTCGCTCGGTATAAAAGGGGCCAAACGGCCAAAACCCTAACCCTAGAACACATTTCCCCGAGCCCCTTCTCGGCTCCTCTCTCTCGTCCGGCGGCGGCGGCGGAGAGGCGCTTGCTCGTCCCGCCCGACCGCTCGCCCCGCCCGGTGCTCTCTGCCGGCGACGGCAGCACGCAGTCGCGCCCCGCAGCAGCCTCCCGCGCACTCGTCCAAGACGAGGCCGTGTGGTGCTGGCGGCTAGGCGACGGCGCCGCCCGGCCCTTTCCCTTTTCTTTCCCTTAACGCCACCAAAACCCGAAGGTCGACGGCGACGAGGAGGTAGCAAGACCAGTGGCGCTCCCCTGGCCCTGTTGCCGGTGTGCGCGAGCACCCCGAGGGTGAACGCGTCACCATCAACTGGCTCAGCGGCGGTGCCCTTTTTCTTTGCCGGCGACCGAGCCGAAGCATGGTAAGCCGGTGTGGTCCATCTTCTTTTCTTTGCCCCCGGCCTGCATAGCAAGTGGGAGTAGCCCTTCTTCCCGATGCCTCGGCTTGCCGATGCGCATCAGGATCGAGAGGGGCGGCGCGGCCTTGCGGCGGCACAAACTTTGCCGGCGAGCCCGAGGGCCTCGGGCGGTGAGAACTTCTTTTCCCCTTTTCGAATTAGGGTTTCTGTTAGGAATTTGGTAGGGTTGCTGTCGGGATCTAGGGTTTCTATTAACTTCACCCGAAAACATGAGGATCTACGATCTAACAGTGCTCTGATACCAATGTTAGACCTAGATCATCTAGGTGTAGATCCTATGCCGGTAGAAAGATGTACTGAGGGTTTACCTTCTCCTTTAGAGGTGGATCTAGCCGATCTGGACGTGGCGAGGACGGCGGTGCATGGACGAGGTGATGGTGGTGCTTCCCGTCGGCACTGCACTAACCCTGATCGGTGGCTTGTCTGGTGGGGCGAGTGGCAGCTCAGGGCAACCTCGTACCGAGTGCCACCGGCCCCCACCACTCTATATAGTGCAGGCAACAGGGACCCACCAACCAGCGAACGGTTGGGCGCCCCCGATCAGGGCGCAGTCAAAGGGCACGTCGAGCCGTTGGGATCGAACGTGGTGGAGATCAACCTAACATTCTCCCCTTTGATCTCAACTTCACATTTAACTTTATACTTTTATTTTATTCGTTTTATTTTAGATCAGTCCATAGGGCATGTTTCATCGTCACAGCTCTATTGCCGATGGAATCAGACAGCCACAATACACTTCTCTGTTTTTGAAACAAATTCTTTTATTTGTGGGCCTCTTATGATCCAGGATAGGTAAGACTTTCCCTTAAACCCATGCCGGCTACGTGTTCCTTGAACACGCTGGGTGGTAAGCGTTTCGTTAGCGGATCCGCAAGCATATCTTTTATCCTTATATGCTCGAGACTTATAGTTTGATCCTGGACCTTGTGTTTCACAACATAATTCTTAACCTCAATCGGTTTAGTAGCATTACTCGACTTGTTGTTGTGAGCATAAAATACTGCAGGCTCATTATCGCAGTACATCTTTAGGGGATTGTCAATACAATCTACCACTTTCAAGTCGGGTATGAATTTCTTTAACCATAATGCCTGCCCCGTGGCTTCATAACATGCTATAAATTCTGCATACATCGTGGATGATGCAACTATCGTCTGTTTAGAGCTTCTCCACGAAATAGCTCCCCCTGCGAGGGTGAATACGTATCCAGATGTGGATTTTCTATCATCTTTATCCCCCGCAAAATCTGCATCTGAATACCCTCTTATTTCTAGGGAATTGATGACCCACAAGTATAGGGGGTGTATCGTAGTATCTTCGATAAGTAAGAATGTCGATCCCAACGAGGAGCAGAAGGTGTTGACAAGCAGTTTCGATGAAGGATTCACTGTAAATGCTCACAGACAAGTATTCAGAAGGTTTTGGTGTAACAGTTGAATAAAGTACGAGTAAGTAAAGTGCGAGAGTAACAATTGCAGTGAGTGGCCCAATCCTTTTTAGCACAAAGGACAAGCCGGTTTGTTTACTTATAATGACCAAACGTTCTCGAGGACACACGGGATTTTAGTCTAGTGCTTTCGCTACATACGGCTAAATAATCTTCATTGTTATGATAAGTGTTGTGTGGGTGAACCTATGCTAATGTACCTCCCTTCCTAGGACTAATACATACTTGTGATTATACCCCTTGCAAGCATCCGCAACTACAAGAAAGTAATTAAGAATAAATCTAACCACAGCCTTAAACTCTGAGATCCTGCGATCCCTCCTGCATCGATATACCAACGGGGGTTTAGGTTTCTGTCACTCCGGCAACCCCGCAATTGGCAAACGAGTACAAGATGCATTCCCCTAGGCCCATAAATGGTGAAGTGTCATGTAGTCGACGTTCACATGACACCACTAGAAGAATAACACCACAACTTAAATATCATACCATTGAATATTACTCAACCATAGTTCACTACTAACATTTAGACTTCACCCATGTCCTCAAGAACTAAACGAACTACTCACGAGACATCATATGGAACATGATCAGAGGTGATGTGATGATGAATAACAATCTGAACATAAACTTGGTTCAATGGTTTCACTCAATAGCATCAACAACAAGTAGAGATCGATACCGGGAGAGTTTCCCCTATCAAACAATCAAGATCAAACCCAAATTGCTACGGCGGTGACGGTGTCCAGCGGTGGAGACGGCGGTGATGATGGTGGAGATGATGATGATGATGATGGAGATGATGTCCAGCTCGATGACGGTGACGATGGCGTCGATTTCCCCCTCCCGGATAGAATTTCCCCGGCGGATTCCTGCCCGCCGGAGAGCTCTTTTCTCTCTGGTGTTCTCCACCCCGCAGAGGCGGCTGTAACTCTTCGCGAGGTACCCTCTGTGGCTTAGGTTTTCGGGACGAAGGGTTTCGCGAAGAAAAGGAGGTGAAAGGGGCTGTGGGGCCCCCACACCACATGGTGGCGCGGCCAGGCCATGGGCCGCGCCGCCCTATGGTGTGGGCCCACCCTGGGTCCAGCTGGCTCCTCCTTCTGGCTTCCTTCGTCATCTTGAAAAATAGGATTTTTGGTATAATTTCCTTCCACAGTTGATCTTCCGAAATATTGCGTTACGACGGTGCTTTTTCCAGCAGAATCCCCGGCTCCTGCTTGATCCTCCAATAATGATGAAACATGCAAAATAGATGAAATAACATAAGTATTGTATCCCAATATGAAATATATCAATGAATAACAGCAAATTATGATATAAAATGGTGATGCAAATTGGACGTATCAACTCCCCCCAAGCTTAGACTTCGCTTGTCCCCAAGCGAAACTGAGCTCGGTAAACAGGACCACATGTTTATAGAGTGAAGAGTCGATAAATAAAATACGGACAAGAAGCATCATATTCATTCACACAAGACATTATAGTAAACAACTTCCTCATATAATTCAACTTGAAACAAGTATAAGGTAATCACAAATAAAGGTGCATAAGAAATCATAATTGGTGATGGCAAACTTCGTTCTTGGTCAGAGAACAATTAACAGATTATACTTATCTCATTGAGCAGCGCTCCCATGTTAAAATTTATAAGGCACAACTTGCATACTCAATCATAATGGTCTCTTCATGATCATTGATAACTTGCAAAGCTATATTCATTCAGATAAAACTTGTACTAAATAAGGAAGAATAAAAGACATGATGAAGCAAATCACAATATAATGGTTTGATCACAACTACTCAAATGCTTGCTTGAGATGGAGGGAAATAGGTTTACTGACTCAACATAAAGTAAAAGACAGGCCCTTCGCAGAGGGAAGCAGGGATTAAATCATGTGCTAGAGCTTTTTCATTTTTGCAATCATATAAAGAGAATAAAAGTAACATTTTGAGAGGTGTTTGTTGTTGTCAACGACTGGTAGCGGGTACTCTAACCCCCTTGCCAGACAAACCTTCAAAGAGCGGCTCCCATATTATTTTCATTTTATGTAGCACTCCTTCCAACCTTTCTTTCACAAACCATGGCTAACCGAATCCTCGGGTGCCTGCCAACAATCTCATACCATGAAGGAGTGCCTTTTTATTTTAGTTTTATTATGATGATGACACTCCCCCCAACCTTTGCTTACACAAGCCATGGCTAACCGAATCCTTCGGGTGCCGTCCATCAATCACATACCATGGAGGAGTGTCTAATTAGTTTAATTAATTTGGGACTGGGAATCCCATTGCCAGCTCTTTTTGCAAAATTATTGGATAAGCGGATGAAGCCACTAGTCCATTGGTGAAAGTTGCCCAACAAGATTGAAAGATAAAACACCACATACTTCCTCATGAGCTATAAAACATTGACACAAATAAGAGATACTAAGTTTTGAATTGTTTAAAGGTAGCACATGAAGTATTTACTTGGAATGGCAGAAAATACCATGTAGTAGGTAGGTATGGTGGACACAAATGGCATAGGTTTGGGCTAAGGTTTGGATGCACGAGAAGTATTCCCTCTCAGTACAGGTCTTTGGCTAGCAAGGTTAATTAGCAAGCATAAGAGTCGAGGGAAACAAACAAATATACGTGTGATAGAAACAATCATGCATCTTCCTTGTAAGCACAAACAATTTTAACTTCAGAATAATAAGCTATGAGCGAACAAGAAGGAAAGACAATGAAACAACTACACGTATTTCTCTTTTCTACCTAAACCTCAAAGTGTTGTTGCTATTGACCAATGCTAAGTTTGCCAAAACCAAATAGATTTATTCAATGCTCCCAAAGTGATACCAATACTAGCAACAAGGTAAATCATATAATAGAAATTGCAAACTAAAATAAGATGTGCAATATGTAAACGATAAGACTTCTCATTAATATTCCATAACGATAACTCACACCAAGGGATACATAGACAACCAACTAAAGGAGAGATACTTCCAAACTGCAACCCATCTTATATGATAACTTCCCTACTCATGATATGACACTACTTGACAATAAAAAGTAAAAGGTAGTGATAATGTGATACCGCGGCACTCCCCCAAGCTTGGAACAAACCAAGGGGATGCCAATACCGATGATGAATTACTCCTGCGGCGATGGTGGTGATGAACTCCCTTCATCAAACTTCCAAGGAAGAGGCTCTCCATCAAGAAACGACATCTTGGTCTCGGGAATCCTGAAACTAGCAGCACGGCTTATGTATTTAAACCTGTTTTCATACTCACAGTTCTGATTCTGAACATCATAGAGTTGTGCTTGGAGCTTGTTGGTGGTGTCGTGAAGTGAGAGGATGTCGCTCCAAAGCTTTGCAGTTTCCTTCTCATGTTCAGCAATGAGTTCAGACACAATCCTGTGGAAAATATCCACCTCACGCTCAGCCATCTTCTTGTATTTGAAAACCTCTTGTTCTAGCTTCTCCATCCTGTCTTCCAAGCTTCCTTCTCCTTTAGGACCCTGGACATCCTTGACCTGCAGTTCTCCTTCAACGAGCAGCAACTCCTTGGGGTGCATCCTCAGCTCCTCCATGTACAAGTTGCCAACATCCTTGCTGGAGCTGTCCTTCGGAGTTTCCGACGAAGACATGATGGCTCTAGATCCGAAACAAATCCTGGCAGAAACAGCTCGAAACAAAACACGTCGAGAACACGATATACGGACCTCTAGGGGTCCGGGGGATTATATAGCAAAAATTTTCACGACAAACGGAAAGTACCAGATCGAACCAGAGTCGGAAAGGGGTGACGAGGCGGCCAAACCATAGGGCGACGCGGGCCCAGGCTAGGCCGCGCCGGCCTATGGTGGCAGCCCCTCGTGCGTCCTTTCCACTCCGTTTCGAACTCGTAATTTTTCATATTTTTCAAAAACAGCAAAAATATTGTTCGGAAAGTAAATTGCGTACTTTTCATTACCAGTACTGTTACCTATTCAAAGTCGAAGTTCGCGGATCGTCAATTTGCCTTTTGATGAAAGCCTCCGGTGTTTCCACTTGAATAATATCAACATCAACATTATAAGAATCACCTGAGATATAATGCTTGAGTCTTTGTCCATTCACCACTTGCGTAGCATTGCCTTGGAGAGAGCTAATTTTGATTGCTCCTGAACGATACACCTCCTCGACAACATATGGTCTTTCCCATTTCGAGAGTAATTTCCCTGCAAAGAATCTGAGGCGAGACCGATACAATAGGACTTTATCCCCAATATTAAATTCTCTTTTGATAATCCTTCTATCATGCCATTTTTTAACTTTCTCTTTAAAGAGTTTAGCATTTTCATAAGCTTCACTTCTCCATTCATCTAGAGAACTCAATTGCAACAACCTCTTATCACCGGCAAGTTTAGGATCTTTATTTAATTCTCTAACAGCCCAATAAGCTTTGTGCTCTAGTTCTAAAGGTAAATGACAAGCTTTCCCATAAACCATTTTATAAGGTGACATTCCCATGGGATTTTTATAAGCAGTTCTATAAGCCCATAGTGCATCCTTCAATTTACTAGCCCAATTCTTTCTAGTTTTATTAACGGTCTTTCCCAAAATAGATTTAATCTCTCTATTTGATAATTCTACTTGACCACTAGTTTGAGGATGATAAGCGGAAGCAATTCTATGATTAATACCATACTTAGCAAGAGTTTTTCTAAAACCTCCATGAATAAAATGAGAACCTCCATCAGTCATAATATATCTAGGCACTCCAAATCTAGGAAAAATAATGTCTAAAAACATTCTTAAAGAGGTCTCACCATCAGCACTTTTTGTAGGTATGGCTTCCACCCATTTAGTAACATAATCAACAGCAACAAGTATATGAGTGTTACCTTCTGAAGACGGAAAAGGTCCCATGAAGTCAAATCCCCAACAATCAAACGGTTCAATAACAAGAGTATAATTCATAGGCATTTCATTACGTCTGGAGATATTACCAACCCTTTGGCATTCATCACAAGATAAAATAAACTTTCTCGCATCCTTGAAGAGAGTTGGCCAATAAAAACCTGATTGTAGAACCTTTTGCGCGGTTCTTTCTCCGGCGTGATGTCCTCCATAAGCACTACCATGACATTTACTCAATATCTCTTGTTGTTCATATTCGGGAACACATCTTCGCAGAATACCATCCACTCCTTCTTTATATAAGTGTGGGTCATCCCAGAAATAATGCCTCAAGTCATAAAAGAATTTCCTCCTTTGCTGAGCTAAAAAGGTTGGAGGCAAGTACTTGGAAACAATAAAGTTAGCATAATCAGCATACCACGGACTGTCTCGCGAGCTCACCTTTATTACAGCCAATTGTTCATTTGGAAAACTATCATTAACAGGAACAGGATCATAAGCAATATTTTCCAATCTAGACAAATTATCAGCAACAGGATTATCAGCACCTTTCCTATCTACAATATGTAAATCAAATTCTTGCAAAAGAAGTACCCATCTAATAAGCCTCGGCTTAGCATCTTTCTTTGTCATAAGGTATCTAATTGCAGCATGATCAGTATGAATAGTAACTTTTGAATCAACAATATAAGATCTAAATTTATCGCAAGCAAATACTACAGCTAATAATTCTTTTTCAGTTGTAGCATAATTTCTTTGAGCAGCATCAAGAGTTTTACTAGCATAATGAATAACATTCAATTTTTTATCTACTCGCTGTCCAAGAACAGCGCCTACAGCAAAATCACTAGCATCACACATAATTTCAAAGGGTAAGTTCCAATCAGGAGGTTCAACTATAGGAGCAGTTGTTAAGGCTTTCTTAAGAGTTTCAAAAGCTTCCTTACAATCATCATCAAAAACAAAAGGTACATCTTTTTGAAGAAGATTAGTAAGAGGTTTTGAAATCTTGGAGAAATCTTTAATAAATCTCCTATAAAACCCAGCATGACCAAGAACACTACGAATACCTTTAACATCCCTAGGATAGGGCATCTTCTCAATTGCTTCAACTTTAGCTCTATCAACTTCAATACCTCTCTCAGAAATTTTATGTCCCAATACAATTCCTTCATTAACCATAAAGTGGCATTTCTCCCAATTAAGAACAAGGTTAGTTTCTTCACATCTCTGCAAAACTTTATCAAGGTTTCGCAAGCAACTATCAAAAGAATTCCCATAGACGGAAAAATCATCCATGAATACCTCTACAATACTCTCACAAAAACCATGAAAAATAGCAGACATGCATCTTTGAAAAGTAGCAGGAGCATTACATAAACCAAAAGGCATACGTCTATAAGCATAAGTTCCATAGGGACAAGTGAAAGTGGTTTTCTCTTGATCTTTAGCTTTAACAGCAATTTGTGAAAACCCAGAATAACCATCAAGAAAACAAAAATGAGTATTTTTAGACAATCTTTCTAGCATTTGATCAATAAATGGTAAAGGGTAATGATCTTTCTTAGTAACTTTATTAACTTTTCGAAAATAAATGCACATTCTATACCCTACAACTACTCTTTGAGGGATGAGCTCATCATTATCATTAGGCACAACAGTCATTCCTCCTTTCTTGGGAACGCAATGCACAGGACTAACCCATCTACTATCAGCAATAGGATATATAATACCAGCTTCAAGAAGTCTTAATACCTCATTCCTTACCACTTCCTTCATTTTCGGAATTAGACGACGCTGATGTTCAACAACAGGCTTTGCATCATCTTCCATATTAATAGCATGTTGGCAAATAGAAGGAGAAATCCCCTTCAAATCATCAAGAGTGTAGCCAATAGCTCCTCGGTGTTTCTTCAATATTTCCAATAACCTTTCTTCTTCAAACTCTGAAAGTTTAGAGCTAATAATAACAGGATATATTTTCTTATCATCAATATGAGCATATTTAAGATTATCAGGCAAAGGCTTTAAATCAAAAACAGGATCTTCCTTTGGTGGCGGTGTTGTACCCAAATCTTCCACCGGTAAATCATGCTTGAGAATAGGTTGGTGAAGAAAAATTTCCTCAAGCTCATCTCTTTCTTTCCTAAAAACTTCACTCTCGCTATCCTCCAAATGTTGCTGCAAAGGATTATTAGGAACAAGAACAATAGATGCACACTGCTCCATTTTAAAATCATCACTAGGCAAATCAGCTTTATAAGGAGTTTTGGTAAATTTAGAGAAGTTAAACTCATAAGATTCACCAGCAAATTTAGTCAAAATTTTCTCTTTCTTGCAATCTATAATAGCTCCACAAGTATTTAGAAAAGGTCTACCAAAAATGATAGGACAATAATCACTAGCAGCAGAACCAAGTACCAAAAAGTCAGCAGGATATTTAATCTTACCGCATAAAACTTCCACATCTCGAACAATACCAATTGGAGAAATAGTTTCTCTATTAGCCAGCTGAATAACCACATCAATATCTTCAAGTTCACAAGAATCAATTTCGTGCATAATCTCCGTGTAAAGCTCATAAGGAATAGCACTAACACTTGCACCAATATCACATAATCCATAATAGCAATGATCACCAATTCTAACAGATAGCATAGGAACACTAGCTTGTTTGGGTTTATTAGGATGTGAAACAATATTAGAAGCATCTTCGCAGAAAATAATATGACCATCCTCCACATTTTCAGTCACAAGATCTTTAACTATTGCAAAATAAGGTTCAACTTTTATTTGCTCTTCAGGTTCTACAGGTTTCTTTTCACTTTTATGAACCGCACTATTTATAACAGAGTACTCCTTCATTTTAGCAGGGAAAGGAGTTTTTTCAATATAAGCTTCAGGAATAACATGATCAGTAGTTTCAACTACAACGCATTTATTAATAGATGAATCAATTTTATCTTTATACGGTTCATGATACTTATCAAAATTCTTCTTTGGCAATTCATAATGAGAGGCAAAAGCTTTATAAAGATTTGCAGCAACTTGAGAATCAAGACCATATATAGCACTCATATTACGAAATTTATCAGTATCCATAAAAGCTTCAATGCATTTATAATCATAAATTATACCTGATTCTCTATCCTTGTCGTTCTCCCAACCTTCAGTATTTTCTTGGATCCGATCAAGAAGGTCCCTTTTAAACTCTTCTTTGTTGCGTGTAAATGATCCAGAACAAGAAGTATCCAGCAAGGTCTTGTCTTGAAAAGAAAGTCTTGCATAGAAATTATCAATAATAACATTACCAGGAAGCTCATGAATGGGGCATTTGAGCATTAAAGACTTCAATCTCCCCCAAGCTTGGGCAATACTCTCTCCATCATGAGGCCAAAAATTATATATGCGATTCCGATCCTTGTGAATTTCACTTGGAGGATAGAACTTAGAATAAAACCGGGGCACAATATCATTCCATTCAAGAGAATCCCCATTATCCAGTAATTTATACCAATGCGCCGCCTTACCAGACAGCGATAAAGAGAATAGTTTCTTCCTCACTTCATCCATAGCAATACCTGCACACTTGAATAAACCGCATAATTCATGCAAGAACAATAAAAGATCTCCGGGGTGGACAGTTCCATCCCCTTCATAGCGGTTATCCATAACACGTTCAATGATTTTCATAGGTATTTTATATGGTATCACTTCCTCACCTGGCGCCTCATCCACTACCGTTGCAGTAGTAGTAGATTTCCCAAATAGAAATTGAAGAGATGATCTCTCCATAATGACTTATAGCAAGAAAGTAAATAAAATCAGCACAAACAAGAAAGGTTTTCCTTACCAATTCCACTTACCAATAGCGCTTCACTCCCCGGCAACGGCGCCAGAAAATAGTCTTGATGACCCACAAGTATAGGGGGTGTATCGTAGTATCTTCGATAAGTAAGAATGTCGATCCCAACGAGGAGCAGAAGGTGTTGACAAGCAGTTTCGATGAAGGATTCACTGTAAATGCTCACAGACAAGTATTCAGGAGGTTTTGATGTAACAGTTGAATAAAGTACGAGTAAGTAAAGTGCGAGAGTAACAATTGCAGCGAGTGGCCCAATCCTTTTTAGCACAAAGGACAAGCCGGTTTGTTTACTTATAATGACCAAACGTTCTCGAGGACACACGGGATTTTAGTCTAGTGCTTTCGCTACATACGGCTAAATAATCTTCATTGTTATGATAAGTGTTGTGTGGGTGAACCTATGCTAATGTACCGCCCTTCCTAGGACTAATACATACTTGTGATTATACCCCTTGCAAGCATCCGCAACTACAAGAAAGTAATTAAGAATAAATCTAACCACAGCCTTAAACTCTGAGATCCTGCGATCCCTCCTGCATCGATATACCAACGGGGGTTTAGGTTTCTGTCACTCCGGCAACCCCGCAATTGGCAAACGAGTACAAGATGCATTCCCCTAGGCCCATAAATGGTGAAGTGTCATGTAGTCGACGTTCACATGACACCACTAGAAGAATAACACCACAACTTAAATATCATACCATTGAATATTACTCAACCATAGTTCACTACTAACATTTAGACTTCACCCATGTCCTCAAGAACTAAACGAACTACTCACGAGACATCATATGGAACATGATCAGAGGTGATGTGATGATGAATAACAATCTGAACATAAACTTGGTTCAATAGTTTCACTCAATAGCATCAACAACAAGTAGAGATCGATACCGGGAGAGTTTCCCCTATCAAACAATCAAGATCAAACCCAAATTGCTACGGCGGTGACGGTGTCTAGCGGTGGAGACGGCGGTGATGATGGTGGAGATGATGATGATGATGATGGAGATGATGTCCAGCTCGATGACGGTGACGATGGCGTCGATTTCCCACTCCCGGAGGGAATTTCCCCGGCGGATTCCTGCCCGCCGGAGAGCTCTTTTCTCTCTGGTGTTCTCCGCCCCGCAGAGGCGGCTGTAACTCTTCGCGAGGTACCCTCTATGGCTTAGGTTTTCGGGACGAAGGGTTTCGCGAAGAAAAGGAGGCGAAAGGGGCTGTGGGGCCCCCACACCACATGGTGGCGCGGCCAGGCCATGGGCCGCACCGCCCTATGGTGTGGGCCCACCCTGGGTCCAGCTGGCTCCTCCTTCTGGCTTCATTCGTCATCTTGAAAAATAGGATTTTTGGTATAATTTCCTTCCACAGTTGATCTTCCGAAATATTGCGTTCTGACGGTGCTTTTTCCAGCAGAATCCTGGCTCCGGTGCTTGATCCTCCAATAATGATGAAACATGCAAAATAGATGAAATAACATAAGTATTGTATCCCAATATGAAATATATCAATGAATAACAACAAATTATGATATAAAATGGTGATGCAAATTGGACGTATCAGGAATCAGATCTTCTGTATGTTAGCATGTAACTCTTTGTGCCTTTCACATAACGCAATGCCTTCTTTACCATTTTCCAGTGTTCAAAACCTGGATTTTCTTGATATCTACCAAGTACTCCGGTGATAAATGCTAAGTCAGGGCGAGTGCACACTTGTGCATACTGTAGGCTTCCAACAGCCGAAGCATATGGAACCGCTTTCATTTGATCGAGCTCGTATTGATTTTCGGGACTTTGATGTTTCCCAACACTGTCACCCTTGACTATAGGGGCAGGTGTGGCACTGCACTTATGCATATTATACTTACTTAGAATCTTTTCTAAATAAGCCTTTTGCGATAGTCCTAATACTACATTGTTTCTATCTCGGTGAATTTCTATGCCCAAAACATATGACGCTTCACCAAGATCTTTCATATCAAAATTTGAGGACAAGAACTTCTTTGTCTCTTGCAGTAGACTAACATCACTTCTGGCAAGCAGAATATCATCCAGATACAAGATTAGGAAAATATATTTCCCACTTTTAAACTTTGCATAAACGCAATTGTCCTCAATATTTTCTTTAAATCCAAATCTCTTAATTGTTTCATTAAACTTTAGATACCACTGTCTGGAGGCTTGCTTTAATCCATAAATGGATTTCTTTAGGCGGCATCCCATTTCTTCCTTGCCTTCCATGATAAAACCCTTGGGTTGTTTCATGTAGACATTTTCTTCTAAATCCCCGTTTAGAAATGTCGTCTTTACATCCATTTGATGCAACTCTAAATCAAAATGTGCAACTAGTGCCATTATGATTCTGAAGGAATCCTTACATGAGACTGGAGAAAATGTCTCATTGTAATCTATCCCTTCTCTTTGTGTAAATCCATTTGCCACAAGTCGTGCTTTGTACTTTTCAGGAGGTGGCTGTTGTTGCTCCCTTTCATGCTCAACCAATGGTTCATTCGGCTCCTGACGGACAGGTTCCGAATTTTCACTCATCGTTGTCATGGGTGGAGTCACAACAGGTGCTTGCACCACAATCGCAGGGATCGTCGGTACAGGTGCATATGGTAGCGCAAAAAATGGCTCATGAGTCATCGGATTAGGTGCATGCACCCTCTTCTCCTCAAGATCAATTTTCCGAGCTACCATGCTCCCCCTCATCATTTCGTCTTCTAAGAAGACAACATCTCTCGTTTCCACAAACTTTGTGAATTTCTCTGGACAGTAGAAATGATAACCTTTTGACTTTTCAGGATAGCCAATAAAATGGCAGCTGACTGTTTTGGTATCTAACTTTGCGATATTTGGATTGAATACTTTGGCCTCAGCAGGGCTCGCCCACACTTTCAGGTGGTTTAGAGAAGGCACTATCCCTGTCCATAGCTCATACGGTGTTTTGGGCACCGATTTGCTTGGTACTCTGTTTAGAATGTGAATAGCGGTTTTGAACGCCTCAATCCACAATCCCAATGGTAGGGTGGAATAGCTCATCATACTGCGCACCATATCCATGAGGGTACGGTTGCGCCTTTCAGCTACCCCATTCTGCCGAGGTTCGCCCGGCATCGAGTACTGGGCGACTATTCCAGTCTCCTGTAGGAACCTTGCAAAAGGTCCAGGGACTTGGCCATATGGAGTATGTCGACCGTAGTACTCCCCTCCACGATCAGACCTGACTATCTTTATTCTTTTATCATGCTGATTTTCAACTTCAGCTTTGAATATTTTGAATTTATCCAACGCTTCTGTTTTTTCTTTTATTGGATAAATATAACCATATCGGGAGTAATCATCCGTGAATGTTATGAACGAATCATAGCCATCCACACTTTTCACCGGAAATGGTCCACATATATCGGTGTGAATTACTTCTAGTGTTGTTGTGCTTCGATTTGCACCCTTTTTGATTTGCTTTACAAATTTTCCTTTAATGCAATCGATGCACTATTCTATGTCTGAGAATTCTAATGGAGGAAGAATATCATTTTTAACGAGTCTTTCTATTCTCCCCCTCGAAATATGGCCTGAGCGACAGTGCCATAATTTCGATGATTCACCAGTTCTTTTTCTTTTCTTTTTGTTCTTTGTCCGACGCAGACAACATTCTTTCACTCACATTACACACAGACAACACCCACATAAGCATTATTACAACATATGGCACACTTGCCATGTCCTTCCTGTCCATGTGTACTTTTCTGTCACCAGTTGCTTCAGCAGCTGGGTCACACATATCTTTGAAGAACCAGTGAACTGGCTCTTTATTCTTTCAAGATACTCCCTTACGGAAGCACACTCTGCAATTGAGCTCACAATAGCATTCTCAATTGTATTCTTTATAAATGGCACTTAGCCACCATTTATACTGCCATGCAGCATCATCATCCTTGTAATTTCTGACTGGATCTTTTGGTCTGACCGGCTGTGGGAACCCAGTCCACCTCAGCACAAATCGACCTTCTTTTCTCCATTCAGTGTAGTTGTCACCTTTGAGGGTTGGAACATCCTTGATGCAACTCATCAAGTAGTACCCTCCTTTAAACCATAATGAAATGAGATCATAACAACAATTGCATGCAATAATCCAACGTTGGTCAAAATCAGAACATACAACTGTTTGTGCAATTAAATCTATATCACCGTTGGGCAGAAAATAGAGATAAATGCACACCTTATTGCAACAAATCATGATCATGTCATTAATAACGTTGGTTAAAAATAACAGAATCATAATTGTCACAATAATCACTTTGATTATCACTTTTGCACATGTTATTACAACAAAACATGATCATGTCATCAATAACGTTGGTCATAAAATGACATATCATAATTGTTTCAACAATCACTTTTTAGCAACTTTTTAAATTTTAATCATCACTTTTGCATTTTTCCAAATTAAAAATGCATCTTAACTATTTGCAGCGGAAACTTTGAAGTCAAACTTTAAACTTTAAACTTTTCAGAAGCATCTCTGTTACTTTTTAATTTCCAAAAACAATATCTCGTTGGTTCAATTTGCTCAGGAAAAAATTTGACAAAAAATGCTTCTTTTACTATATGCAGCGGAAACTGTGACTTTAAACTATAAACTTTGAACTTTTCAGAGGCATTTCTTTTATATTTTAATTTCTGAACAAATATTTCGTTGGACCTATTTATTCAGAAAAAACTAGACAAAATTCGGCCAAAAAATGACCCAAAACTGCCTAAAATTGCCTCTGAAATAAATAAAATAGAAAACCTGTAAAGTGTCTGTTACTGTATAGCGTGGCCCGCGGCCCACGTGGCCCACCACGTGCTGCGCGACGCGCAGCCTACGCGGCGCCCACGCTGTGCGGCACGCGGTAACGCGGCGCACACGCGGCCTGCTCGACGCGGCCCGCCAACGCGGCCTGGCCACGGAGCCCACGCGGCCTGCCCACGGCGCCATCGCGGCAGTGCTTGCTGGCCGTTGGATGAGATCCGACGACTGCCCTTTACTTTCGCTCGGTATAAAAGGGGCCAAACGGCCAAAACCCTAACCCTAGAACACATTTCCCCCCGAGCCCCTTCTCTGGCTCCTCTCTCTGTCCGGCGGCGGCGGCGGAGAGGCGCTTGCTCGTCCCGCCCGGCCGCTCGTCCCGCCCGGTGCTCTCTGTCGGCGACGGCAGCACGCAGCCACGCCCCGCAGCAGCCTCCCGCGCACTCGTCCAAGACGAGGCCGTGTGGTGCTGGCGGCTAGGCGACGGCGCCGCCCGGCCCTTTCCCTTTTCTTTCCCTTAACGCCACCAAAACCCGAAGGTCGACGGCGACGAGGAGGTAGCAAGACCAGTGGCGCCCCCTGGCCCTGTTGCCGGTGTGCGCGAGCACCCCGAGGGTGAACGCGTCACCATCAACTGGCTCAGCGGCGGTGCCCTTTTTCTTTGCCGGCGACCGAGCCGTAGCATGGTAAGCCGGTGTGGTCCATCTTCTTTTCTTTGCCCCCGGCCTGCATAGCAAGTGGGAGTAGCCCTTCTTCCCGATGCCTCGGCTTGCCGATGCGCATCGGGATCGAGATGGGCGGCGCGGCCTTGCGGCGGCACAAACTTTGCTGGCGAGCCCGAGGGCCTCGGCCGGTGAGAACTTCTTTTCCCCTTTTCGAATTAGGGTTTCTGTTAGGAATTTGGTAGGGTTGCTGTCGGGATCTAGGGTTTCTATTAACTTCACCTGAAAACATGAGGATCTACGATCTAACATGATACCAATGTTAGACCTAGATCATCTAGGTGTAGATCCTATGCCGGGAGAAAGATGTACTGAGGGTTTACCTTCTCCTTTAGAGGTGGATCTCGCCGATCTGGACGTGGCGAGGACGGCGGTGCGTGGACGAGGTGATGGTGGTGCTTCCCGTCGGCACTGCACTAACCCTGATCGGTGGGTTGTCTGGTGGGACGAGTGGCAGCTCAGGGCAACCTCGTACCGAGTGCCACCGGCCCCACCACTCTATATAGTGCAGGCGACAGGGGCCCACCAACCAGCGAACGGTTGGGCGCCCCCGATCAGGACGCAGTCAAAGGGCACGTCGAGCCGTTGGGCTCAAACGTGGTGGAGATCAACCTAACAGTCCCTGGTGTGAACACCCCTGCCCGATCCAATATTCTTGTCGTGTTGGGCTGGTCGTTTGCGGCTTCCACATGGAGCTGCACTCGTCGAACCGAATATGGACCAGACATGTATTACTGTCAGCGTGCTACAGACACAGAACAGCTTCGGACCATTACCAATAATCTTAATATCTTATCCTTGTTCCTGAAGGTGTTGTTGTTATGTTATGTCAGAGTAGTGTCCCTTTTATCTGAACTGTCGCAGCACTTCGCTGGTCGCATGTGTGTCTCATGTACTGGATAATAACCTGTTGCTTGGAATAAGAACACGTTTGCAAGCGAATCTTGAACCAAATTCCCCATGATCTAATCCGTTCTGCTGATGGTGACGTGAATCTGCACAGCGCATGAGCCCGTGGATCGTGTGCCGTTCTCTTGATGTGGATTTGATGTTATCTGAACTATGATCTGTACAATGGTCCTTGTTTTTCCTGGTCTGAACTTTGTACTGTATGAGTGTATGTCTTATTTGTCCTCTGTTTCTTTGTACACCTGTCCCTGGGTGGGTGTACCTACAGCTACCGATGGTATGAAATGTCTATTGAGAACATGGTGTCCCTTTCTAGGCGTTCATTCCTATCGCAGTAAGCTAGCATTGACTGTGCAGCTCATGAACGTTGCTTACCTGAATACCTGATGGAGATAGGCTGCAATGCTTCCTCATCCACCTGAAGCCTCTAAGCTTGCCTGCCCTCCCCGGCTCCTGTGTTCCCACCCGGTGGCTGACACTATCACAGGATTCACAGCCACGCCTGTGAGCCAACGACCCAACAGCAGCGACGCGGATACGTCGGGCATAATATCTGCTCCACCTGTAGACGCTGGGCATCTACTGTTCTGTGGCGGCTGTAAAAACCTGACCAAAGTTTACGTGGAAGCCTCCAAGGAAACGGCCGCGGCCACATGATCTTTCGTCGTCGTCGCCGTCGGTATGTCGGGAGGATCGCGTTGAGCTCGAGTGCCTTTTACTGCGCGGGCGACGGCAGCCTCAGGTGCTGCTTTCAAATGGAGGCAGATGGAGAGAGGTGCCCTGGGACGCAGGGAAGCCGCCGCGTCGCGCCACGTTAGGCGGTCTCCTTGCCGTTTATGCAGGCCATCTGTCTAATCTAATCCAATCTATATATCCGTTTTTTGTGTGTGTATGTCCGGTGTCCGAATTGGTTGGACTTTCAATGTGCCAACAGTGACAGAAAACCAAACCCAATCTTTCTTTCTAAATTTCTGGAGAAGTTTGTGCTTTACTTTTAATTTTTGGAGAAGTTTGTGCTTTACTTTTAATTTCTGGAGAAGTTTATGTTTTACTCTTAGAACAACATGTAAATATAAAATGTCAGCAATTCAACACACCTCAGTCTTATTATGATGTTCCTCCTAACGTCTCCTATTATGGAGTAACATATATAGGTAGTATTATGCGTTCTGATGCTTATTGGAGACATGACAGTGGTAAATGTGAAAAGAGAGGATGATAGTGTCATACCATGGCACCGTAACATAGCACATCATAAGAAAAGTGGTACTATGACTCATACAAATTAATAAATGAAGCTATATATATGATATGCACAAAGAAGAAATGTAAAATATACTTGTATCATAAGGATGATACTAGCCTATCACTCTCTCCATCGTAAATGTTCCGAATATGTAATAGTGTAATGCTGCCACAGGTAGTAATTTTGAGAAGATGTGAAAAAGCTTCTCAACTTTGTCTAAATACGCGGAAGGAAGGGAGTAACAGAAATGGTCTAATTTTGTGATGAATGTTCTGTTTAATATTTTGTATTCTCTATTCCCAAAATCGCACCATCAACAAATGCTTAACCTCTACCAAACAACGGTATTTTGTTCGATGGTGTGCCCGTTAGTTAAACAAAGTCTATCACAAATGAGTACTCACTGACGGACACTGAACCTGTTATTATAGAGCTTTAAGTGTCCACCAGTGGAGAGCAAATCTAGGACAATGTTTGATCTGATATAGATATCTTGTGGTTCTTGCAATTTGACATTCTCACTTAAAATGTTCTTATTGCCACTCTACTAGTAAAACCAAACCGTTTTGGAGTGTGGCTAATTCTGAGTCAAATGATGTCATCGTCGTGATTTTTTACTACACAAACAAAAAAAATCGTGTGGATATTCTTTTGTACCGTGTGGATCATTTTTCTCCGTTGCAACCCAATTGCAACTTAAGAATCTCAGTTGTAACTCACTCGCAACTAAAAAAATCTCTGTTGCAGCCCTACTGAAGATCTTAGTCACAACCAACTTGCAGCTACAAATCCTAAGTTGTAACCCCACTCGCAACCACACACCTATCGCAGTACAAATCATACGGTTTTGGAGTTGAATGGCTCTAACACAATTCCCGTTTGATTGTCAATGTACTAAATCTTAGTGACTCAACCGACTTCTCGTGATTCTTGTTATGTGTGAGTTGCATGTGGGTTGTAACTAAGATTTTTCTATTTTCACATGGGTTGCAACTAAGTTTTTTCCAAGAAGTGAGCCTAGCTAGCTTCTTTGGTTAGGAAAGTAGATGTACAACCAACATGCTAGGTTTAAATCCTTAGGAACACAGATTTGTGTTCTTATTTTTTTTTAAAGCAAATCATTGTAGGAGTTCTCCCCTAGGGTATTCCACATAGGTTGCAGCTAGAAAAATATATCCATATCTAACATTTTGCAAATCCACCGACAATCTACTCCCCCGTTTGGTAATGTAAGATGTTTAAGCAAGCTAGATTAGCTAGTTTTTTTTTGACAATCAATACCACATATATTCACAATAACAAATAGTACATGGTAGAGATACACGAGCTGACTCCAACGATTACAAAATAAAGCCTAAAAGATAGTAACAAATCTTCGAGGTCTTCAAATTTTTTCTTCTTCCAGAACATAATCTTGTACTCTTCTGAAGACAGCCAAAGATAATTAACGAACCATAGACCTATAAATACCGACGAAGGTTCTCCCATAATTTTAATTTGAGCCGCAATGCCAAGGCTGTGTGCACACGCGCTACCATTAAAGCAATCATTCGACATCGGCAAGAGTACCAACACCAGTATGCCAGGGAATAACAACCGACTAGCCTTGTCGACGATGATGGAGAGCCGAGAGTACGAATCACCATTGTTGAGGACGTAGCAGCCGGGATAAAAACTGCGAGGATAATTGTAATATCCCAGGTATTGGGGTTACAAAAATAGAGGAAACAGATGTGTGCATTGCATTCATGCATAGAAAATCTGGGGAATTTTCGCGCTTTAAAGTAAAACAGTCACAGTAACTGAAGTTTCACTTGACCTTGGTGGAATTGAAGTAGCTCATCAAGTCAAGCGCTATAAACCTCAATGTGACTTTGAAAAAAACCTTGTTTTGGGAAGAGATGATTTGATCTAAGGGGTTAGATCAAATGGAACTAATAATCAACACCACAACACTTTACTCAATGATCAACTACTTGATCTTATAACAGATTATAATAAGGTAATCCTTACCATAACATATGAACATACATCTATTTGGAAATCAAGTAACAATAAATGGAGAAACCATTCTTCACTTATCTTTTCCATGTCTTAAACTAATCCTTGATCTTACCATGAACCTCATGGTATCCATTTCACTTCATTCATGGAAACAAGACAAGGAGATAAACTCTATAAATATATATCCTTCTCCATTCCATATTAATATACATCAAACCTAGAGAGGTGAGAGTTCTATATTATTTATTAGAAAAGCAATAACAAACCTGGAGCTAAACCTTGGATATACATCAAAGTATTCAAATCATCATCTTTGAGAGGAACACTAGGATATTATTCAAGACAATTCCTAGAGAGAGAACCTTTATATTTAACATAGACATTGATGATCACATCAATCTCTATAGAGCCTAACCTCAGGTTAGTATTAAAGTCCTTCCCAAATGAGTGAGACCATTCATACAAATCCAAGCTTTACCTATTTAAGAATAAAGGACAACCTTTGAACTAAAGTATTAGGAGATTAACCATTTCATCTTGGGTGGTGAGACAACCTAACATCACATGGAATAATACCATATCCATGAACTGATAAAGTAATGAGGAGACTAATTCAACCCAGATAGCCAAGTGGAGTTTTAGACTAAATACCTATTGAGATATTGTGAGTACACCATAAACCCTAGAATAACCATTCCTTTATAAGAGAGCCTAAGCTATGGTGTTACACTCAAGTTAGTTGAGGCAATACTTGGAATTGAGGGAGAGAACTACCCATACATCTTGATGATTAAATCATCATTCAGTGAGAGAACTCTAAGAGAATATCCCAGACATTTTCCTGGGATATAAAACTAGTGAGACAACCATGACCATGTCAATCCTAGAAAGTAAAATAGAAGTGCTATACCTTAATTGATCAAGACAATGCTTGATCATTGAAGTGAGAATTCCATTTAATGAGAGATCCTTAGGAAGCCAAATCTTGATCATTATAAATTGAGTGATGATCATAAACCCTAAGAACTTGAGGTAATGATATCAAGAACAAGTTGATCATGTCTAACCATGATCATTCTCTTGAGATATGTGAGGATAAGTTAAATCCTAATAAGATAAGCAGATATCATTTACCACATGAAATCATGGGGAGATCACTAGTAAGCAACCCTAGACTTATATCCCAACCTTTACTTGTGAATCACTTGGTGATCATAAGTATAATCCTACCACATTTACATTCCACCTATTCTTCACTTAAGAACCACAAGAAAACCTTTAGAGTCAAACTCTATACTTTATTGGGTGAGAAACCATCCATTCATATGACCAAAGTTAACTATAAAAAAAAGAACTATAACCAATGTACTTATTCTAATGATAAATTGAGGATAGTAATAAAAGTAAATTGGTAGAAGATTAAACCAATTCTCAAATCCTTAGTAATAAGAGAAGCACATAAAATATTAAGCAAGTAACCATCTTATCATGGTTAGGGGAGATTAACCCTAGCACATGCAATATGATGTCATCCCAATTCTATAAACTAGAATTTTATCTCAACCCTAGTTTATGCATCACTATGGTGATCATAATATGAACCTAGGCCATAATTAAGATTCAAACCAATTGCTAATAGGTAAACATAATTAGAACCCCAGAATTGCACTCTAGCTAAAACCTATACTTAATTATGGAGCATAAGATAAACCTAGTTGAAACCCTTTAGTTAAACCATGTGTGGTTCTCAACCACTTATCATTATAACTAAGACCAAACCATGATGAGGGCAATAATTACTCTAGGTATTTCTAAGGATTATGAAACCATAATATTAATGTTAGTTTTAATATGGATAATCATCAAACTTACCAAACCTGAATAAAATGTTGCTCACATAAAATTAAATGCAAATGGACAATACTCCCAAATAAGAAACCAGGACCTCATAAAAATCTTTAAAATGCTTTGGGAAGCAATCCCCCACATTAAATAATTCAAAAAGGAGATATATTGCAGGGAAGAAAAGGAATTTCATAGAAACACACAAAATCATGACTACATAGAAAATTAAATAGAAACCACAAGGATACAAATAAAATCATGCATTACACATTAGTTTGGACAATGGAGTCATGCCATGATTATTAGTGTTAAGCCCTAATTAAAAATAGGTATAAAACATCTGAAAGCATAATTGAATTCAGATATGAATTCAAAACAGAATTACAAAACCAGAATTCAAAACAAGAAATAAAACAGTAAAAAAATAAAAGAGATAAAGAAAAGGAGGCTTACCTGGACCTCACCAGAGTGCAGCAGTCCAGCAACTGGCCCACCAGAAGCCCAACCTACTCAGCCCAGCACGGCCCAAACATGCCCAGGTACCCTTTCGCTTGGATAAAGATGGGGAGACGTCGTCGTCTTCGTTTCTCCCCCTCGACGCGCAGCAGACCGCCACGGCGACGACGAGAGCCACGTCCCGGCCGCCGTTCTTGACCTCCACGAACACCGACGACCGCAGTGGCCATATAAATACGCGGAGGAAACCCTGGAGCCCCTCTCTTCTTCTTTTCGTCGCCATGACCGAAACCCTAGCCGCTAGCAACCTTCGCAATCCACCGTTCCCGACCATCCCTGGAACCGCCGTTGAGCTCAGGAGGAGCGTCTCGACATCCTAGTTCATCTGGAGCAGTTACACGCCGCGGGGAGCTCGGAGGAGGAAGAATTGAGTCGATCCCTTTCGCAGTACTGCGAGGGAAATGGCGACCGCCTCGTCACTACCGTCCTCAATCGACTCCAGCGACCAGCTATAAAGCCTCAGGGTAAGATTTCCCGTCGGTAGATGCTAGTATTCCGTCCCAATTCGTTCTGTAGCGCTTTACCGCCGTGAAACCGGGACCGCCGCCGCTGTTTGAGCTCGCCGGAGTTACGCCGGTGACCAATAGGGGGCGGCGCCGCTAGCACTAGGTTCGTCTCGTCGCCCCGGTTCCAACAAGCCCACGCACCGCGCCTCGGAAACCCTCAGTTGCCGGCGACGATCTCGTCTGGCAAATTTGTATAAAATTCAAATTAAGTCAGAAAAATATAAATGAGATATCAAAATATTTAGAAAAGAAAACTCTATCCAATAAAAATAGAAAATGAAATTTTTATTTTTAATAAAAATTCAATTATTTAATACTTGTTATTTAAGCCTTTAATTTTAATTCTAAATTCAATTAAAATTCAATAATTAGGAAAAAGGTATAAAATAAATAAAAACCAGTAAAGTAAATAAGGAAAATAATAAAATTAATTTTCATTCACTATTAATTTATTAAATCCTTATTAGGAGGATTTTAAACCCTAACTAATAATTATCTTAATTATTAATTATTTAAAAATAATAAAATGCCAAATCCAATCTTAATTTTATTTCAAAGTTATTAATAACTTCAACCTTATAGTGAAGTTATTAATTCAAGAACTTTAGGGTATTTAGAAAACCCTAATTTCATAAGTAATAGCACCAGGAACCCATAATTTAATGTGGGACCCTAAAACCCTAATACCCTTAGGCAACCTAGCTCCATTTATTCATATGAACCCTAAATTTGTTTCTAACCTAAACCCTAGGTTAGAATAAGTGATCATGATATTTTCCTTTTGATCCATAGAACTATAATTAGCAAATAAATACTTACCATGTTCACATAAAATGTAGGAGCCCTATTATCCATAATTCAGTATTCCATGTATGCATACCTATCCTACTTAGTTAATCAAGTAGGGTCAACCAAGTCTAAACCCTAGCTCTTAGCTTTAGAATTGTCAACCTTATTTATCCATGCTTAGCATCACACCAATATGATGAACTCCAATAGCAACCATACCTACTATTTTACATTACCTAACCATATTCCACTAAACCCTACTGATATTGGATACTTATCCACCATCCTATTTAGGAATCAATTATTCCTTACTTAGTGAATCCAATAACAAAACCTAGACAACCTAAACCCTAATTGATATACTTCTTATTATTTAAGAAGTATGTTCTTCAAAAGTTATTCTTTTTAAGAAAATAAAGAATCATCATCAAACCTGCCTAATAGGACCTACATACAATAGCCATCTATCACCAGCAAGGTAGCATCAACCATGATAGCACCCATGTGTAATGAATTGCTTAGGATACCCAGGCTTATCTTAACCTTACAAGCCCTAGGTGTTGCTGAATCCAACTTTGTTGGGATCCATTTAATATTTACTCCAGCAACTACCTGAAACCATAGAAAACCATAGAACTCCACAACCCTAATTATCATACTTGTTCTTTATTAAAGAACATGTTTTTCAAAAGTTATTCTTTTAAAGTATATGATAATTAATCATTAACCATGCCATATAGTACTAAAACTGACCACTGTTCTTTACTTGTTAACATTATGTCAATTATCATTCTTTGTGTGCTCAATTGATTATTATGCTTTATTATCTACCTGTTTATAATACCAAGTAAATCACACCTAAATAAGAACCTTGTATGTGAATCACTCTAAAAGTACAACACACCCTGAACCAATCATCACAACTCACTGATCCTAAATCATCGGGGTTAGGTCACGCTTAGAGCGATTACATCTCATTCTTATGCATTATTGCATCCTTGCCAATCTTTTAAACACCGTCCTTACCGGACGATGATGCTATTTCAGAATTTGGAGTTATTACGCATCGAAGACCTTGTCTGCATAATCTTGCAGCCAAGAAAGGCAAGTTCATCACTTGCTCATGTCATTTGAGTATTTCTATCAAATTATTTACAAAGTATTATGGTTATCACTATTGCATAAAAATCAAAGCCACTACTTTCATAACTATGAATATGACTATGTGGTGGGCAATGGAACCATGGATTGTGTTGATATGGTGGAGGTTCCATTGCACGGGCTTATATCCATCTAGGATTAAACAACAAATGTCGCCAGTGATTCTTGTGCCATAATACCCGTGTTAACCATAAGATCCGGAGTGGGACGGAGTAGTCAAAAGTGTTTCCACCTCTCGTTCATCAACGGATGCGCTTTACCGTAGTACACTTGTAATCCAAGGGGGCAAGCTGGTGAGGCTGGGGAGTCCTAAGTCCCCACGGCATAGTCCGTAGTACACTTGTCGCCCGAAGGAGCAAGCGGTGAGGCTGGGGAGTCCTAAGTCCCCACGGTATTGCGGTCTATGATGGGTTGCAGCTACCGGCGTAGGAGTGTATGGTAGAGCCCAAGATCGACGTCGTGGTCGGGGTCCACCTTGAAATCTACAGGAATAATGGGACCGGCGTGGACCCAGGGTCGGGGCATGCAACAACGGGTGGGTGTTCGAGGTAGCGGAGGAACATGATTGGCTAGACCTTATACCGGGCCTCACACCATAGGAAGTGTGGACAAGCCTACAGCTTGGTTGGCAACAAGGTTAAGATCTCTTATGGGTAAAGCAACACACCTCTGCAGAGTGTAAAGAACTGTGACATGTCACTCCCTGTTCCGGGATAAGGAACTGCGAACGCGGCCGGAAAGGAGCTCCATGAAGTTCTATTAAACCGGTGAAGGCTGACGGACATAGTTCTTCTGAATAAAAGCAACCTTTTGAAGAAATGGTTATGAAAACTTGCATTGGTATTAGACTTTCTGGTCTAATGCTGTAGCTAGTGCATTAAACACCTCTTTCCTATAATGAACTTGTTGAGTACGCTCGTACTCATCCCACTCTTAAATCCCCTGCTTAGGTATGGAGACCTCGAAGGAGGAACTACAGTGCAACTCGAAGACCGAGGAGTCAACAACTACTTCAAGAGACAAGACCCTGTCAGAGGAGTCAGATACCCATCCAACAAGGAGAAACCCTAGTTTAACCATAGAAGGGAACTAGCTTCCTAAACCTAGCTCCTATTTAGCTAGAATCTATTCATAGCCTCTGTAGCTAGTTATATACTCTACAAATAGAGTCCGTGATAAGACTAGACTACGAGTCGTTCTTCTGGAGTTTATTTGCAGATTTACCTCATTGTAAAGTAGGAGGCTGTGCTGATCTTATGTAACAGAGTCTGTATGTAATTCTATAGACATGCCTTGGACCCGCATATGTTTCTGTTGTACCACTCTGAGCGATATAATACTAGTGGAACGGTGTTTCATTGGTGTTATATCAGACTTGCATACTACACCATGCAGTGGTATGCCGGGTCACCACAGTTGGTATCAGAGCAAATGCTTTGACCCTAGGATTAAAACCCTTTAAATGAGACCTATAGGATTGGTAGTGTCTATAGGAAGTTGTCAATGTCTTAGTTGAACCAAATTTTCTTATGACTTGAGATGGATATTCACTTGAGAATAATCCTGACACACTTAAGTCAACATTTCTTACCCAGCTTACCAAGATAAAGTGATGTTAGTTAGATAATCCCAAGTATGTAGCATACCATTAAGTCCTTCAACCAATAGATGAGTAGATCATAATTGGTATACAATACATGGTAGTCCAAAGAGAGGATACAACCATAAGGAAGATATCCTATTGGAAGATGTATACCAACATATGTTATAGTTAAATAAGAATTACTCAGACCTATACTAGAAGTAATATCAAGTGATGAGATAAGTAAGATATCCTACTAGAAGGCGCATACCCAGACAAGTAATGGGTAAGTAAAATCTATCCAAACTTGTGAAACATTTGATAATAAGTGATAACTATAAGTTATTTAAGGTAGTATAGACCATGATGAGTCAATCATGGAAAGTAAGGAAGAGAAATAGGAATAAAACATGACTCCTTACAGATTAGAGGTAGTAATCATATATGATTCATCTGAGGATCATTATGTGATGAACATCTAAAAGTATTTAGGAGGAGTACAATAAGAAGCCAAGTGCTTAACAGTAGTGCAAGAATTGGGTTCCAAAACAATAAGAAGTGTGCCAAGCACATCATGACCATAGTCTTATGATAGAAACACTTGGAAATATAGCAACTATGTTCCAATAGTTATGTGTTTAGAGTAGCCATGTTACAACCTAGACATATCATGTGAGGTAATCCTCAACAGCATAGAAGTTAAGCTAATACTTCCAAAGAACTTAAGGTCAACCCCAACTATCCTAGACCACTTTGTATCAAGTTTATCTCATTGCAAATGAGCAATTAAGGTAAATGTTGAGACAAATCGTAGAATCCCATATAATCGTGCTAAATATCACGATATAAACCTATCTATATGGTGTTATATACTACACATCAGAGCCTGATGTTTAGAGATGTCTTACTCAACTATCATATTCAGGCTTATGATGGTGTGTAATATAAGCACAAAGCTGAATTTTCTTGGATTTTATTGGATTTCATTGTTTGACTAGATCCATACATGAAGTTTGACTTTGATATGCAAATGCATGTTGCAACATCAAGTCCTTACTTGATGCTATAGATCTAGAGGGTAATGGTATTCGTGTGAGGAAGTGACGAATTCTGAAGATCCTGAAGGCATGATGAAGGTTCATCAGATAAAGGAAACAAAGTTGTGGGAAGCAACCACAATATTCAGAAGGAAGTACCAATCAAAACTCATGCTTTACCTCAATAGAGGAGTACCTTAGAACGGAAGAAGCATGAAGGTAAGAAATCTGGTGATTATGGTGAAGCTGAAGCAGATCCATAGTCCACATAGAAGAGGGAATGCATGGGAAATCACCTAGAATACTATAATCATAGTGTCAGCCAGTGGTTTTCTTGCAACAATAAACCCTCGAAGAAAGGAAGATGACCTATGAACCCATAGCAGATATAAGAAGACCATAGTTGATATCAGAATACCACAATTGATATAGGATCAATACTGGAAGATAGAGTAAAAGATATCTCGTCCAGTGGATCAAAACCTATAATAGAATCCATTTTCAGATAACAAATAGCCATAATTGGTATCGAGTAGTCTACCATTGGATTAATTGTACCAAGAAGTTGTAAACAAATAAAATTTTGTTAGCCAAATAACAATGACCTACAATCATTTAGTCGAAGGATTCACATTGGATGTCCACAACTGAGTGGATATACCACAAACATTCTTCGTGAGACCTTAGAAGAAGTACAAACCATAAGTTAGACCTAGACCAATATTTTAGTCATAAGTCCAATAGTTGGAAGAAAAGGAGTTGAAGAACATAAGAAAACTCTAAGGGGTAGAGTAAAGATTGAGTTGGATGTACCACGATTCAATACTTTGAGTAGGATATAAGAAGAAGGTCTGAACTGAGAGGAAGTTCGATCTTATTTTCATAAGATTAATGAACACTACTTTCAGAAGGATGCCAGACCAGAAGCCGAGGTTTATACCTCAAGGAAGTAAGAAGTGGACTATAACTCGAGAAAGTGAGTAAGATTTACTCAGAAGTACGAAAGCTCAAGTAAGCTAAGCTTAATGAAGTTGGAAGAAGGAAATATAGGAGACCAAATATAGCTCAAGAAGATCAAAGACTGAAGTAGATTGACTATACCAAAACTAAAGACTAATAGAATTATTCCTTTCATGGAACCTAAATAACCCAAAATAGTATAGGTATCAACTATAAACCATGATTGGATGGACTAAATGAGTCTAATCTATTCTTAGGAAAATAAACCATCACAACCATCCCATGTTAAGTACCTTACTTAGTACCATTATTGCAGTTTTGGTAGTAAGGGAAAACAAAGACCTATTTTATCAAATAGGAGAATGTTATCCAATTAGTCCTCAGTTAAGACTGTTAGGACAAGAAGAAGTCTCAATCATTGAATCTTCAATAGGAAATGAAACAAGATTATAATATTAAAAAGAAATCATGGAATTGAAGTAAAGAACCATGGTTCAGAGACAAACCCTAATGGATTCCAGGAAGAATCTGGACAAGGGATATATTCAATTATATCCAGTGAGATCACTACGAAGTTCGAGAAAAGTCGTAGTCTGCACAAGTCAGATCCACACTTCGGAAACGTGAGAGAGATCAAACTTCGAGGACGAAGTTTAGTTTAAGGGGTAGAGACTGTAATATCCCAGGTATTGGGGTTACAAAAATAGAGGAAACAGATGTGTGCATTGCATTCATGCATAGAAAATCTGGGGAATTTTCGCGCTTTAAAGTAAAACAGTCACAGTAACTGAAGTTTCACTTGACCTTGGTGGAATTGAAGTAGCTCATCAAGTCAAGCGCTATAAACCTCAATGTGACTTTGAAAAAAACCTTGTTTTGGGAAGAGATGATTTGATCTAAGGGGTTAGATCAAATGGAACTAATAATCAACACCACAACACTTTACTCAATGATCAACTACTTGATCTTATAACAGATTATAATAAGGTAATCCTTACCATAACATATGAACATACATCTATTTGGAAATCAAGTAACAATAAATGGAGAAACCATTCTTCACTTATCTTTTCCATGTCTTAAACTAATCCTTGATCTTACCATGAACCTCATGGTATCCATTTCACTTCATTCATGGAAACAAGACAAGGAGATAAACACTATAAATATATATCCTTCTCCATTCCATATTAATATACATCAAACCTAGAGAGGTGAGAGTTCTATATTATTTATTAGAAAAGCAATAACAAACCTGGAGCTAAACCTTGGATATACATCAAAGTATTCAAATCATCATCTTTGAGAGGAACACTAGGATATTATTCAAGACAATTCCTAGAGAGAGAACCTTTATATTTAACATAGACATTGATGATCACATCAATCTCTATAGAGCCTAACCTCAGGTTAGTATTAAAGTCCTTCCCAAATGAGTGAGACCATTCATACAAATCCAAGCTTTACCTATTTAAAAATAAAGGACAACCTTTGAACTAAAGTATTAGGAGATTAACCATTTCATCTTGGGTGGTGAGACAACCTAACATCACATGGAATAATACCATATCCATGAACTGATAAAGTAATGAGGAGACTAATTCAACCCAGATAGCCAAGTGGAGTTTTAGACTAAATACCTATTGAGATATTGTGAGTACACCATAAACCCTAGAATAACCATTCCTTTATAAGAGAGCCTAAGCTATGGTGTTACACTCAAGTTAGTTGAGGCAATACTTGGAATTGAGGGAGAGAACTACCCATACATCTTGATGATTAAATCATCATTCAGTGAGAGAACTCTAAGAGAATATCCCAGATATTTTCCTGGGATATAAAACTAGTGAGACAACCATGACCATGTCAATCCTAGAAAGTAAAATAGAAGTGCTATACCTTAATTGATCAAGACAATGCTTGATCATTGAAGTGAGAATTCCATTTAATGAGAGATCCTTAGGAAGCCAAATCTTGATCATTATAAATTGAGTGATGATCATAAACCCTAAGAACTTGAGGTAATGATATCAAGAACAAGTTGATCATGTCTAACCATGATCATTCTCTTGAGATATGTGAGGATAAGTTAAATCCTAATAAGATAAGCAGATATCATTTACCACATGAAATCATGGGGAGATCACTAGTAAGCAACCCTAGACTTATATCCCAACCTTTACTTGTGAATCACTTGGTGATCATAAGTATAATCCTACCACATTTACATTCCACCTACCACAAGAAAACCTTTAGAGTCAAACTCTATACTTTATTGGGTGAGAAACCATCCATTCATATGACCAAAGTTAACTATAAAAAAAAGAACTATAACCAATGTACTTATTCTAATGATAAATTGAAGATAGTAATAAAAGTAAATTGGTAGAAGATTAAACCAATTCTCAAATCCTTAGTAATAAGAGAAGCACATAAAATATTAAGCAAGTAACCATCTTATCATGGTTAGGGGAGATTAACCCTAGCACATGCAATATGATGTCATCCCAATTCTATAAACTAGAATTTTATCTCAACCCTAGTTTATGCATCACTATGGTGATCATAATATGAACCTAGGCCATAATTAAGATTCAAACCAATTGCTAATAGGTAAACATAATTAGAACCCCAGAATTGCACTCTAGCTAAAACCTATACTTAATTATGGAGCATAAGATAAACCTAGTTGAAACCCTTTAGTTAAACCATGTGTGGTTCTCAACCACTTATCATTATAACTAAGACCAAACCATGATGAGGGCAATAATTACTCTAGGTATTTCTAAGGATTATGAAACCATAATATTAATGTTAGTTTTAATATGGATAATCATCAAACTTACCAAACCTGAATAAAATGTTGCTCACATAAAATTAAATGCAAATGGACAATACTCCCAAATAAGAAACCAGGACCTCATAAAAATCTTTAAAATGCTTTGGGAAGCAATCCCCCACATTAAATAATTCAAAAAGGAGATATATTGCAGGGAAGAAAAGGAATTTCATAGAAACACACAAAATCATGACTACATAGAAAATTAAATAGAAACCACAAGGATACAAATAAAATCATGCATTACACATTAGTTTGGACAATGGAGTCATGCCATGATTATTAGTGTTAAGCCCTAATTAAAAATAGGTATAAAACATCTGAAAGCATAATTGAATTCAGATATGAATTCAAAACAGAATTACAAAACCAGAATTCAAAACAAGAAATAAAACAGTAAAAAAATAAAAGAGATAAAGAAAAGGAGGCTTACCTGGACCTCACCAGTACAAGATCCGACAAGAATCGGCCCACCAGAAGCCCAACCTACTCAGCCCAGCACGGCCCAAACATGCCCAGGTACCCTTTCGCTTGGATAAAGATGGGGAGACGTCGTCGTCTTCGTTTCTCCCCCTCGACGCGCAGCAGACCGCCACGGCGACGACGAGAGCCACGTCCCGGCCGCCGTTCTTGACCTCCACGAACACCGATGACCGCAGTGGCCGTATAAATACGTGGAGGAAACCCTGGAGCCCCTCTCTTCTTCTTTTCGTCGCCATGAACGAAACCCTAGCCGCCAGCAACCTTCGCAATCCACCATTCCCGACCATCCCTGGAACCGCCGTTGAGCTCAGGAGGAGCGTCTCGACATCCTAGTTCATCTGGAGCAGTTACACGCCGCGGGGAGCTCGGAGGAGGAAGAATTGAGTCGATCCCTTTCGCAGTACTGCGAGGGAAATGGCGACCGCCTCGTCACTACCGTCCTCAATCGACTCCAGCGACCAGCTATAAAGCCTCAGGGTAAGATTTCCCGTCGGTAGATGCTAGTATTCCGTCCCAATTCGTTCTGTAGCGCTTTACCGCCGTGAAACCGGGACCGCCGCCGCTGTTTGAGCTCGCCGGAGTTACGCCGGTGACCAATAGGGGGCGGCGCCGCTAGCACTAGGTTCGTCTCGTCGCCCCGGTTCCAACAAGCCCACGCACCGCGCCTCGGAAACCCTCAGTCGCCGGCGACGATCTCGTCTGGCCGCCGGCCAGCAACATCCTTGCCACGGTGGCAATTGGACTTGGTCAGGCCATCGTGGCAGCTAACCTGGCAGCAGCCCCACCAGTCATAGACTGTGGGTATATGTTGGCCGGGTACATTTAGCCATTCTTCTATTTTAAATTTCAATTCATTAATTACTGCAGCTCTGCAAATTTGTATAAAATTCAAATTAAGTCAGAAAAATATAAATGAGATATCAAAATACTTAGAAAAGAAAACTCTATCCAATAAAAATATAAAATGAAATTTTTATTTTTAATAAAAATTCAATTATTTAATACTTGTTATTTAAGCCTTTAATTTTAATTCTAAATTCAATTAAAATTCAATAATTAGGAAAAAGGTATAAAATAAATAAAAACCAGTAAAGTAAATAAGGAAAACAATAAAATTAATTTTCATTCACTATTAATTTATTAAATCCTTATTAGGAGGATTTTAAACCCTAACTAATAATTATCTTAATTATTAATTATTTAAAAATAATAAAATGCCAAATCCAATCTTAATTTTATTTCTAAGTTATTAATAACTTCAACCTTATAGTGAAGTTATTAATTCAAGAACTTTAGGGTATTTAGAAAACCCTAATTTCATAAGTAATAGCACCAGGAACCCATAATTTAATGTGGGACCCTAAAACCCTAATACCCTTAGGCAACCTAGCTCCATTTATTCATATGAACCCTAAATTTGTTTCTAACCTAAACCCTAGGTTAGAATAAGTGATCATGATATTTTCCTTTTGATCCATAGAACTATAATTAGCAAATAAATACTTACCATGTTCACATAAAATGTAGGAGCCCTATTATCCATAATTCAGTATTCCATGTATGCATACCTATCCTACTTAGTTAATCAAGTAGGGTCAACCAAGTCTAAACCCTAGCTCTTAGCTTTAGAATTGTCAACCTTATTTATCCATGCTTAGCATCACACCAATATGATGAACTCCAATAGCAACCATACCTACTATTTTACATTACCTAACCATATTCCACTAAACCCTACTGATATTGGATACTTATCCACCATCCTGTTTAGGAATCAATTATTCCTTACTTAGTGAATCCAATAACAAAACCTAGACAACCTAAACCCTAATTGATATACTTCTTATTATTTAAGAAGTATGTTCTTCAAAAGTTATTCTTTTGAAGAAAATAAAGAATCATCATCAAACCTGCCTAATAGGACCTACAGACAATAGCCATCTATCACCAGCAAGGTAGCATCAACCTTGATAGCACCCATGTGTAATGAATTGCTTAGGATACCCAGGCTTATCTTAACCTTACAAGCCCTAGGTGTTGCTGAATCCAACTTTGTTGGGATCCATTTAATATTTACTCCAGCAACTACCTGAAACCATAGAAAACCATAGAACTCCACAACCCTAATTATCATACTTGTTCTTTATTAAAGAACATGTTTTTCAAAAGTTATTCTTTTAAAGTATATGATAATTAATCATTAACTATGCCATATAGTACTAAAACTGACCACTGTTCTTTACTTGTTAACATTATGTCAATTATCATTCTTTGTGTGCTCAATTGATTATTATGCTTTATTATCTACCTGTTTATAATACCAAGTAAATCACACCTAAATAAGAACCTTGTATGTGAATCACTCTAAAAGTACAACACACCCTGAACCAATCATCACAACTCACTGATCCTAAATCATCGGGGTTAGGTCACGCTTAGAGCGATTGCATCTCATTCTTATGCATTATTGCATCCTTGCCAATCTTTTAAACACCGTCCTTACCGGACGATGATGCTATTTCAGAATTTGGAGTTATTACGCATCGAAGACCTTGTCTGCATAATCTTGCAGCCAAGAAAGGCAAGTTCATCACTTGCTCATGTCATTTGAGTATTTTTATCAAATTATTTACAAAGTATTATGGTTATCACTATTGCATAAAAATCAAAACCACTACTTTCATAACTATGAATATGACTATGTGGTGGGCAATGGAACCATGGATTGTGTTGATATGGTGGAGGTTCCATTGCACGGGCTTATATCCATCTAGGATTAAACAACAAATGTCGCCAGTGATTCTTGTGCCGTAATACCCGTGTTAACCATAAGATCCGGAGTGGGACGGAGTAGTCAAAAGTGTTTCCACCTCTCGTTCATCAACGGATGCGCTTTACCGTAGTACACTTGTAATCCAAGGGGGCAAGCTGGTGAGGCTGGGGAGTCCTAAGTCCCCACGGCATAGTCCGTAGTACACTTGTCGCCCGAAGGAGCAAGCGGTGAGGCTGGGGAGTCCTAAGTCCCCACGGTATTGCGGTCTATGATGGGTTGCAGCTACCGGCGTAGGAGTGTATGGTAGAGCCCAGCACTGACGTCGTGGTCGGGGTCCACCTTGAAATCTACAGGAATAATGGGACCGGCGTGGACCCAGGGTCGGGGCATGCAACAACGGGTGGGTGTTCGAGGTAGCGGAGGAACATGATTGGCTAGACCTTATACCGGGCCTCACACCATAGGAAGTGTGGACAAGCCTGCAGCTTGGTTGGCAACAAGGTTAAGATCTCTTATGGGTAAAGCAACACACCTCTGCAGAGTGTAAAGAACTGTGACCTGTCACTCCCTGTTCCGGGATAAGGAACTGCGAACGCGGCCGGAAAGGAGCTCCATGAAGTTCTAGTAAACCGGTGAAGGCTGACGGACATAGTTCTTCTGAATAAAAGCAACCTTTTGAAGAAATGGTTATGAAAACTTGCATTGGTATTAGACTTTCTGGTCTAATGCTGTAGCTAGTGCATTAAACATCTCTTTCCTATAATGAACTTGTTGAGTACGCTCGTACTCATCCCACTCTTAAATCCCCTGCTTAGGTATGGAGACCTCGAAGGAGGAACTACAGTGCAACTCGAAGACCGAAGAGTCAACAACTACTTCAAGAGACAAGACCCTGTCAGAGGAGTCAGATACCCATCCAACAAGGAGAAACCCTAGTTTAACCATAGAAGGGAACTAGCTTCCTAAACCTAGCTCCTATTTAGCTAGAATCTATTCATAGCCTCTGTAGCTAGTTATATACTCTACAAATAGAGTCCGTGATAAGACTAGACTACGAGTCGTTCTTCTGGAGTTTATTTGCAGATTTACCTCATTGTAAAGTAGGAGGCTGTGCTGATCTTATGTAACAGAGTCTGTATGTAATTCTATAGACATGCCTTGGACCCGCATATGTTTCTGTTGTACCACTCTGAGCGATATAATACTAGTGGAACGGTGTTTCATTGGTGTTATATCAGACTTGCATACTACACCATGCAGTGGTATGCCGGGTCACCACAATAATCCTCCTCGCGGCAACAATGATAAAAGATCCAAAATTGATCTGGCGAAGCAAGATCTGAAGTCCCATACCTAGAGGATTGTAATCTTTGAACACCACCATTGACGTCGGGAAGGAGATCTCGTCGTCGAACGAAAGCTCGAAGATCACTTATTGCAGACGATGCCATCTCCATTGAGGTGGAACCAACAAGAAGATGACTACCAAAATCCTAACATAATCAACAGAAAACACTATTTAGACCAGCGGGGGGGGGGGGGGGGGGACCGAATCTATGGAGGAGCCTGAAGTGGAGGCGGCTAGGGTTTTGAAGAGGCGGCGGCTATCTTTTCCCGTGATTATGGTTGATAGATCGATTGGTTAAGCTAGATTAGCTAGCTAAAACATCTTACATTTGTAAACAGAGAGATTAGTCACACCCTCCCTCTTTCTAAAACCTCATGTTTCCGTACTCTCTTTCCAGAACACAACTACCGTACGTATTCGTTCAAACCAGATATACGTACGCACGTAGACGGAATACGCCTACATCACGCACGCTCATGCCCGGGCCCACCACTACTTCCACTTGGCTGGGCCCACGTGCATACGCACCACACGATCCAGTTGGTATCTACGGATCGACGGCGACTGACTTTTCCCTGTATTTTCTCTTCCCTCGAGAACTCCCTCTTCTGCGTGGCATCGGCGATTTTCACGTACACGCTCCCGAGGCTGCCCCTGGCCATTCCGATTATCCGATATAGGTAGCCAGGGCGTTTCGGTCATCTGCCACGCCCGCGAACCCTATAAATCACGTCCAACACGTGACACTGCAGATACGCTCTCGCCAGTAGTCGAGTGGTGGTCAGCTAGCGAGCTGAGGCCACTCGTAGGCAGTCCCGTGAATACACGGCGGCGCCGGCCGGCCGGTGATTTCGTCGCTCCACAGCCAATAGACTAGGTTCTAGAGAGAGAGAAATCTTTACATCAGAAGAGATCCAGCGAGAGGGTGGGGGAGAGTTTTAGAGGGGCAGGGAGGGGCCAAGATAGAGGGGAGGGTGCGCAGGAAGCTGATGAGGCTCCTGTCGTTCGTGCCCTGCGGCTGCCGTGCTGGACCCATCGACGACGCGCCGCCTGCGGATCAGCTCCAGCAGCAGCAGGCTGCCGCCACCAGGGACGGAGGCGCCGCGGCGAGGAGGAGGCGGAGGAGGGCCCGGTCGCTGGGCGGCTCGCCGCAGTGGAGGCCGGCGCTCGGGGACATCTATGAGGGCGTCGCGGTGGACGCCGGCAAGGGCGCACCGGGTGGTGCGCGCGTCGTCCCGGCCAGGCCCGGCGCCAGGGTGCTGCCCCGCGCGCACAGCCGCGAGTACAGGTGCAGACATATTCTCATCTCATCTCTTCTCTTCTCTCTCTCTCTGTCGTGGTGCAATAGGTATTAATCGAACTTAATTCCATGGATGAACGCAGGCACATCGAGACGGCGTCTTCGATGCCGGCGTTCGCGCCGACGGCGTTCCTGTTCTGAAGGCATCGACCGACCGACGACGACGACGAAAAGGAATCACCAGAACCGGAAATCTGTATACAGATTGCTGTTACTGTCTACCTACTGCAGAACTAAGGACCTATACCGGGAATAAATCAGCTCCTTCGCGAGCTGGGTTAGTACCTTAACTACTCTGTCATCTATTGATGCCGCCTGTATATGTAGGTGCGACGTGTCTGTCTAGCCAGGCACACTGTTGCTCTGCACAGCTGCAATCTACATGCATCAAACCATGCATGCATGACCTTGTAAATCCTCAACCCGTCCAGCTCGTGCTGTGTAAATGTCATGTACATATATATGTTTAATGATTATTATAGCTGGTATAAATTGAGTATATATGTTAATCGAAGCTGCCTCTCGGTGCCATCACCACGTTTAGCTTCCATTTGACAAGAAAAAAAGTACTACTTATATCTGAATTTGGTTATTCCTTGAATGAGATTTAAGTACTCTCGGATTCATAAAAACTGTCAGGAATTTTGTACTAAGTTAGCATAATTTTTTTATACTAGATTCCTGACACTTGTTGTCAAATATGCCTTTGTCATGCCCAGACGCCAATCCTATTCTCCAATTCTTACTCTGCATCACGGTAGTCTTGGTGCCTCCATGTACTCTAATGGTTTGTAGATAGTCATTTAGCCACGCTTCAGGTTCTTGGACCCCTTCATACTTTATTTTATCCGCATGGAGCTTGAATCCCTTTGGAGTAACTGTCTTACGAACCCGACGAGAAAAACAGATGGCTCCGCTAAGCTCTTCCTCGTCTACATCTTCGTAATCATCGTCGTACTCGCCTTCATCATCTCTTCGTCGACTTCCCTGCTCGACGCGAGCCCTGTCGATTCTACTCTGTGTGATGTCGTTCATGGCATCCCCTAGTTTCTAGCAGTTGCTCAAGGTTGGCGCGGATATCTCGATCGCCGGGGTTCCACTTCTTGCCTAGAACAATTGTGACGGCCTAGCGGTGTTGCCTCGTGTTGAGAGGGAATGTTTGGCGTTGCCACTTCCTGTCGAGAGGGATTGTTTGGTGGCGCTGCTTCGTGCCGCGCTGCGTTACTTCGACCTGTTGGTCCTTCTTCCCGCCAAGGGCTTTCGTGATGGCGTGGGGTAATCTCCAGGTGCTGCCCAACAACATTTAGACCTGCGATCAGGGTTCTGTGCACTTGCGCTCGTGGACCATCCTCTGGTTGTGTTGTCATCAAAAATGTTTGAGCGGCCACAATCGCTGCTTGCGGCGTTGTTGGGTGCAGGTTTCCTCTCGAGTCGTAAGTCATGAACGATACGTCGAGGCCTCTAGTCATTCGACGTAGTTCATCTTCTAGCATCCTGTCCAACTGAGATGAAGCTCTTCGGTTGCGATTTCCTGCTCCCGATGCTGTTGCTCCTGCGACTCCTGCTCCCAAGCTTCTGTTTCGTGTGGAACTCAGTTCAGCGCGCCAACAGCTAGACGCATCAGCTCTTTCCTTCCTCGCATCGAGTTCTTGTCTCGGCCTCCTTAGTTCCCTTTTATCCTTGTAAATCAAGTACCTGTACGCCAGGAGATCTTCTCGGGTTGCATCATCATCCAAGAAACCTCCACGTGCGATAGCGACCTGTGCCTTGTTCTAGGCTTCGCGTGAGAGCTCCACTAGAGGCTTCCCGCGCCGGCGCGCTGCACCAAGGTGGGCGGTGCTCGCTTGGCGTGTGGCTCCGTCCTTCCAGATTAAGGCGAGCAAAATCGAAATTTGGGTTTCCATGTTCATCCCGCTCTTCTTTCTCATCGGTTACGTCCTCAAGTTCTCCGTAGATCCAAGTTATGTCCACCATACACACATGATGACGTGCTAAGTAAGCTTTATTAGTACAGAAAACTGGGTATGAAGAGGCTTTCCTGATTCCAGAATTGGCGTTGTCCTTGGTGTCGTCGCCTGCGTTGTTGATGCTTTCCGTCTTCGAGTGCTGAGACACCCGATCAGATGCATTGTTGTTGGTTCTTGACGCCGACCCGAAGGATACCTCATCGAGTAACTCGACGAGCTCTCCCAGACTTGCGGCAAAACCGAAGTTGCTCCTTGCCATCATGTCCGAGCGTTTGCCGCTCGTGGACCCGATGGATGATGTTGATGAAGCTTTTGGCGATGCAGATGATTCCGCCTTCGAACCCGAATAGATCGGTATCGATCGGCGAAAACTTCATTGAGTTCCGATGTTGAAGTCGTAGCTCCCGATCGTCAGATCCCTCCCTCGGCTAAAGTCGCCAAAAGCCGGGAGAAGGGTGGGTGGGTGCGGACGAATTTTTTTCGATCCGAAGCGCACCTGATCTGTAGGGATTCGTTGCATAGAAAACAAAAAATTTCCTACCGCGAGAACGCAATCCAAGCCAAGATGCAATCTAGAAGACGGTAGCAACGAGAGGATGAACGAGACTCACCCTTGAAGATTTCCAAAGCCTACAAGATGAGGCTCTTGTTGCTGCGGTAGACGATCACTTGCCGCTTGCAAAAGCGCGTAGAAGATCTTGATGGTGCCACAATCGGGCAGCACCTCCGTACTCGGTCACACGTTCGGTGTTGATGAAGACGACGTCCTTCTCCCCGTTCCAGCGGGCAGCGGAAGTAGTAGCTCCTCCTTGAATCCGGCAGCACGACGGCGTGGTGGCGGTGGCGATGGAGATCTCCGGCGGAGCTTCGCTAAGCGTTGCGGGAGAGGGGGAGGAGTGGGGCGGCTAGGGTTTGGGGAGAGGGGGTGGCCGGCCTCTATGGGGTGCGGCCAGGCTGGTGGCTTGTGGTGGCCGGCCCCCTCCCCTTGGCCCCTCATTATATAGGTGGAACCCCAAAGTGTTGGACTACAAGTCTTCGAATAAGACCCCAATCCAAAACCTTCCATGTTGTAGGGAAACCTACCCAAGGTGGGACTCCCACCTCAAGTGGGATTCCCACCCTTCCATGAGGGGGGGGTGGCCGGCCCCCTTGGTGGAGTCCACCTTGGACTCCCCCCTCTAGGGTTGGCCGGCCATGGGCGGTGGAGTCCCACCGGGACTCCGCCTTCCAAAGTGAATTCTTCCGGACTTTTCTAGAACCTTCTAGAACCTTCCATAAATTCACCGGGTCATTTTAAAACTTATAAAATGACTTCCTATATATGAATCTTATTCTCCGGACCATTCCGGAACTCCTCGTGATGTTCGGGATCCCATCTGAGACTTCGAACAATACTTCGAACTCCATTCCATATTCAAGTTCTACTATTACAACATCAAACCTTAAGTGTGTCACCCTACGGTTCACGAACTATGTGGACATGGGTGAGAACTCTCTCCGACCAATAACAAATAGCGGGATCTGGAGATCCATAATGGCTCCCACATATTCAACGATGACTTAGTGATCGAATGAACCATTCACATACGATACCAATTCCCTTTGTCACGCGATATTTTACTTGTCCGAGGTTTGATCATCGGTATCACTCTATACCTTGTTCAACCTCGTCTCCTGACAAGTACTCTTTACTCGTACCATGGTATGAGGTCTCTTATGAACTTATTCATATGCTTGCAAGACATTAGACGACATTCTAACGAGAGGGCGCAGAGTATATCTATCCGTCATCGGGATGGGCAAATCCCACTGTTGATCCATATGCCTCAACTCATACTTTCCGGATACTTAATCCCACCTTTATAACCACCCATTTACGCAGTGGCGTGATACGTCTCCGACGTATCGATAATTTCTTATGTTCCATGCCACATTATTGATGATATCTACATGTTTTATGCATACTTTATGTCATATTTATGCATTTTCTGGCACTAACCTATTAACGAGATGCCGAAGAGCCGATTCTTTGTTTTTCTGCTGTTTTTGGTTTCAGAAATCCTAGTAAGGAAATATTCTCGGAATTCGACGAAATCAACGCCCAGGGGCCTATTTTGCCACGAAGCTTCCAGAAGACCGAAGGGAAGACGAAGTGGGGCCACGGCGCGCCGCCACACTAGGGCGGCGCGGCCCAAGGGGGGCCCGCGCGGCCCTAGCGTGTGGGGCCCCCGTGACGCCTCCTGACCTGCCCTTCCGCCTACATATAGTCTTCGTCGCGAAACCCCCAGTACCGAGAGCCACGATACGGAAAACCTTCCAGAGACGCCGCCGCCGCCAATCCCATCTCGGGGGATTCAGGAGATCGCCTCCGGAACCCTGCCGGAGAGGGGAATCATCTCCCGGAGGACTCTTCACCGCCATGGTCGCCTCCGGAGTGATGAGTGAGTAGTTCACCCCTGGACTATGGGTCCATAGCAGTAGCTAGATGGTCGTCTTCTCCTAATTATGCTTCATTGTCGGGTCTTGTGAGCTGCCTAACATGATCAAGATCATCTATCTGTAATGCTATATGTTGTGTTTGTTGGGATCCGATGGATAGAGAATACTATGTTATGTTGATTATCAATCTATTACCTATGTGTTGTTTATGATCTTGCATGCTCTCCGTTATTAGTAGAGGCTCTGGCCAAGTTTTTACTCTTAACTCCAAGAGGGAGTATTTATGCTCGATAGTGGGTTCATGCCTCCATTAAATCTGGGACAGTGATAGAAAATTCTAAGGTTGTGGATGTGCTGTTGCCACTAGGGATAAAACATTGATGCTATGTCCGAGGATGTAGTTATTGATTACATTACGCACCATACTTAATGCAATTGTCTGTTGTTTTCAACTTAATACTGGAAGGGGTTCGAATGATAACCTGAAGGTGGACTTTTTAGGCATAGATGCATGCTGGATAGCGGTCTATGTACTTTGTCGTAATGCCCAATTAAATCTCACAATATTCATCATATCATGTATGTGCATTGTCGTGCCCTCTCTATTTGTCAATTGCCCAACTGTAATTTATTCACCCAACATGCTATTTATCTTATGGGAGAGACACCACTAGTGAACTGTGGACCCCGGTCCATTCTTTTAATCGAATACAATCTACTGCAATACTTGTTCTACTGTTTTCTCCAAACAATCATCATCCACACTATACATCTAATCCTTTGTTACAGCAAGCCGGTGAGATTGACAACCTCACTGTTTCGTTGGGGCAAAGTACTTTGGTTGTGTTGTGCAGGTTCCACGTTGGCGCCGGAATCCCTGGTGTTGCGCCGCACTACATCTCGCCGCCATCAACCTTCAATGTGCTTCTTGACTCCTACTGGTTCGATAAACCTTGGTTTCTTACTGAGGGAAAACTTGCCGCTGTACGCATCACACCTTCCTCTTGGGGTTCCCAACGGACGCGTGCTGTACGCGTATCAAGCACTTTTTCTGGCGCCGTTGCCGGGGACGTGAAGGAAATTACACCACAGAGATTTCTAACTCCCACGTCAACTACACGCCAGCAGATCTTTTTCTGGCGCCGTTGCCGGGGAGATCAAGACACGCTGCAAGGGGAGTCTCCACATCCCAATCTCTTTACTTTGTTTTTCTCTTGCTTTATTTTATTTACTACTTTGTTTGCTGCATTATATCAAAATACAAAAAAATTAGTTGCTAGTTTTACTTTATTTGCTATCTTGTTTGCCATATTAAAAACACAAAAAAATTAGTTACTTGCATTTACTTTATCTAGTTTGCTTTATTTACTATAGCTAAAATGAGTAATCCTGAAGTTGAAGTTCGTTCGTTTAAGCAACAAGGGGGAGAATGTTTAAAAGATGCTTGGTATAGAATTAGTGATGCCCATAATAGGTGCACTATGAAACACTCCACCACTATCCTACTGAGGAATTTTTATGTTGGTATCTCTAGCTGGAATAGGTATGTTCTTGATTGTCTCGCGGGAGGTAACTTCCTAGGTACTCCTGCCTTAGAAGCTAGTTGCATTATTGAGAGTTTATTTGGAATACCACCTGTTAATGAAGTTAAAATTGAAACCTCTCTTGAAGATGTCATGAAAAAGTTGGAAACCATAGAGCAAAACCTTCCAAGTATTGATACTACTTTGGGAGCATTACTTGATAGCACTGATAAACTTGATAAATCTCTAGGTGGAATTAATGAGAGAATCGCCATCTTAGAATCTTGTGCTATTCATGATAATCAAACCCAAAGAATTAGTGAACTTGAGGAGGCTATGGGAACATTGGGTTCGACCTTTTCATCTATAAAGTTTAGAGAGAAACCTTATGTGGGGAAGGAGCAAAAGTTCATGTATGTCTCTAAGGGGGCTAGACCAAAAAGCTATTATAGGCCTAAAATTGATAAAGCTCTTAAAACCATTATAGATAAGGGAGCATCTAAGATACCCAATGGGACAAATTGTGAAAATTATGATGTTGATGCTTCATATCTTGATAATACTTGATACACACTTTCTGCGCCTAGCTGAAAGGCGTTAAAGAAAAGCGCTTATGGGAGACAACCCATGTTTTTACTACAGTACTTTTATTTTATATTTGAGTCTTGGAAGATGTTACTACTGTAGCAACCTCTCCTTATCTTAGTTTTGTGCATTGTTGTGCCAAGTAAAGTCGTTGATAGTAAGGTTCATACTAGATTTGGATTACTGCGCAGAAACAGATTTCTTTGCTGTCACGAATCTAGGTCTAATTCTCTGTAGGTAACTCAGAAAATTATGCCAATTTACGTGAGTGATCCTCAGATATGTACGCAACTTTCATTCAATTTGAGCATTTTCATTGGAGCAAGTCTGGTGCCTCTTAGAAATTCGTATTTACGAACTGTTCTGTTTTGACAGATTCTGCCTTTTATTTCGCATTGCCTGTTTTGCTATGCTTGATGGATTTTTCGATTCCATTAACTTTCAGTAGCTTTGTGCAATGTCCAGAAGTGTTAAGAATGATTGTGTCACCTCTGAACATGTAAATTTTAATTGTGCACTAACCCTCTAATGAGTTGTTTTGAGTTTGGTGTGGAGGAAGTTTTCAAGGATCAAGAGAGGGAGATGATACAATATGATCAAGGAGAGTGAGAGCTCTAAGCTTGGGGATGCCCCGGTGGTTCACCCCTGCATATTTCAAGAAGACTCAAGCGTCTAAGCTTGGGGATGCCCAAGGCATCCCCTTCTTCATCGACAACATTATCAGGTTCCTCTAGTGAAACTATATTTTTATTCTATCACATCTTATGCACTTTGCTTGGAGCGTCGGTTTGTTTTTGTTTTTGTTTTGTTTGAATAAAATGGATCCTAGCATTCATTGTGTGGGAGAGAGACACGCTCCGCTATTGCATATGGACAAGTATGTCCTTAGGCTTTACTCATAGTGTTCATGGCAAAGGTTGAATCTTCTTCGTTAAATTATTATATGGGTTGAAACGGAAAATGATACATGTAGTAATTGCTAAAATGTCTTGGATAATGTGATACTTGGCAATTGTTGTGGTCATGTTTAAGCTCTTGCATCATATACTTTGCACCTATTAATGAAGAAATACATAGAGCTTGCTAAAATTTGGTTTGCATAATTGGTCTCTCTAAGGTCTAGATAATTTCTAGTATTGAGTTTGAACAACAAGGAAGACGGTGTAGAGTCTTATAATGTTTACAATATGTCTTTTATGTGAGTTTTGCTGCACCGGTTCATCCTTGTGTTTGTTTCAAATAAACCTTGCTAGCCTAGCCTTGTATCGAGAGGGAATACTTCTCATGCATCCAAAATACTTGAGCCAACCACTATGCCATTTGTGTCCACCATACCTACCCACTACATGGTATTTCTCCGCCATTCCAAAGTAAATTGCTTGAGTGCTACCTTTAAAATTTCTATCCTCTACCTTTGCAATATATAGCTCATGGGACAAATAGCCTAAAAACTATTGTGGTATTGAATATGTACTTATGCACTTTATCTCTTATTAAGTTGCTTGTTGTGCGATAACCATGTTCCTGGGGACGCCATCAACTAATCTTTGTTGAATATCATGTGGGTTGCTATGCATGTCCGTCTTGTCTGAAGTAAGGGAGATTTACCGCTAGAATGGTTAGAGCATGCATAATGTTAGAGAAGAACATTGGGCCGCTAACTAAAGCCATGATCCATGGTGGGAGTTTCAGTTTTGGACAAATATCCTCAATCTGATATGAGAAAATTAATAATTGTTGAATACTTATGCATAAAAGAGGAGTCCATTATATGTTGTCTATGTTGTCCCGGTATGGATGTCTAAGTTGAGAATAATCAATAGCGAGAAATCCGATGCGAGCTTTCTCCTTAGACCTTTGTACAGGCGGCATAGAGGTACCCCTTTGTGACACTTGGTTAAAACATATGCATTGCAATGATAATCCAGGTAATCCGAGCTAATTAGGACAAGGTGCGGGCACTATTAGTATACTATGCATGAGGCTTGCAACTTGTAGGATATAATTTACATAACACATATGCTTTATTACTACCGTTGACAAAATTGTTTCTTGTTTTCCAAACCAAAGCTCTAGCACAAATATAGCAATCAATGCTTCCCTCTGCGAAGGGCCTTTCTTTTACTTTTTATGTTGAGTCAGTTTACCTATTTCTCTCCATCTCAAGAAGCAAACACTTGTGTGAACTGTGCATTGATTCCTACATACTTGCATATTGCACTTGTTATATTACTTTACATTGACAATATCCATGAGATATACATGTTACAAGTTGAAAGCAACCGCTGAAACTTAATCTTCCTTTGTGTTGCTTCAATACCTTTACTTTGAATTATTGCTTTATGAGTTAACTCTTATGCAAGACTTATTGATGCTTGTCTTGAAGTACTATTCATGAAAAGTCTTTGCTATATGATTCATTTGTTTACTCATGTCATTTACCATTGTTTTAATCGCTGCATTCATTACATATGCTTACAATAGTATGATCAAGGTTATGATGGCATGTCACTCCAGAAATTATCTTTGTTATCGTTTACCTACTCGGGACGAGCAGAAACTAAGCTTGGGGATGCTGATACGTCTTCGACGTATCGATAATTTCTTATGTTCCATGCCACATTATTGATGATATCTACATGTTTTATGCATACTTCATGTCATATTTATGCATTTTCTGGCACTAACCTATTAACGAGATGCCGAAGAGCCAGTTGCTGTTTTCTGCTGTTTTTGGTTTCAGAAATCCTAGGAAGGAAATATTCTCGGAATTGGACGAAATCAACGCCCAGGGGCCTATTTTGCCACAAAGCTTCCAGAAGACCGAAGGGAAGACGAAATGGGGCCACGGGGCGCCGCCACACTAGGGCGGCGCGGCCCAAGGGGGGCCCGCGCGGCCCTAGCGTATGGGGCCCCCGTGACGCCTCCTGACCTGCCCTTCCGCCTACATATAGTCTTCGTCGCGAAACCCCCAGTACTGAGAGCCACGATACGGAAAACCTTCCAGAGACGCCGCCGCCGCCAATCCCATCTCGGGGGATTCAGGAGATCGCCTCCGGCACCCTGCCGGAGAGGGGAATCATCTCCCGGAGGACTCTTCACCGCCATGGTCGCCTCTGGAGTGATGAGTGAGTAGTTCACCCCTGGACTATGGGTCCATAGCAGTAGCTAGATGGCCGTCTTCTCCTAATTATGCTTCATTGTCGGGTCTTGTGAGCTGCCTAACATGATCAAGATCATCTATCTGTAATGCTATATGTTGTGTTTGTTGGGATCCGATGGATAGAGAATACTATGTTATGTTGATTACCAATCTATTACCTATGTGTTGTTTATGATCTTGCATGCTCTCCGTTATTAGTAGAGGCTCTGGCCAAGTTTTTACTCTTAACTCCAAGAGGAAGTATTTATGCTCGATAGTGGGTTCATGCCTCCATTAAATCTGGGACAGTGACAGAAAGTTCTAAGGTTGTGGATGTGTTGTTGCCACTAGGGATAAAACATTGATGCTATGTCCGAGGATGTAGTTATTGATTACATTACGCACCATACTTAATGCAATTGTCTGTTGTTTTCAACTTAATACTGGAAGGGGTTCGGATGATAACCTGAAGGTGGACTTTTTAGGCATAGATGCATGCTGGATAGCGGTCTATGTACTTTGTCGTAATGCCCAATTAAATCTCACAATATTCATTATATCATGTATGTGCATTGTCATGCCCTCTCTATTTGTCAATTGCCCAACTGTAATTTGTTCACCCAACATGCTATTTATCTTATGGGAGAGACACCACTAGTGAACTGTGGACCCCGGTCCATTCTTTTAATCGAATACAATCTACTGCAATACTTGTTCTACTGTTTTCTGCAAACAATCATCATCCACACTATACATCTAATCCTTTGTTACAGCAAGCCGGTGAGATTGACAACCTCACTGTTTCGTTGGGGCAAAGTACTTTGGTTGTGTTGTGCAGGTTCCACGTTGGCGCCGGAATCCCTGGTGTTGCGCCGCACTACATCTCGCCGCCATCAACCTTCAACGTGCTTCTTGACTCCTACTGGTTCGATAAACCTTGGTTTCTTACTGAGGGAAAACTTGCCGCTGTACGCATCACACCTTCCTCTTGGGGTTCCCAACGGACGCGTGCTGTACGCGTATCATGGCGTTTCATGTAATCAAAGTACCTTTCCGGTATAAGTGATTTACATGATCTCATGGTCGAAATGACTAGGTAACTATGTATCGAAAGCTTATAGCAAATAACTTAATGACGTGATCTTATGCTACGCTTAATTGGGTGTGTCCATTACATCATTCATATAATGATATAACCTTGTTATTAATAACATCCAATGTTCATGATTATGAAACTAATCATCTATTAATCAACAAGCTAGTTAAGAGGCTTACTAGGGACTCATTGTTGTTTACATAACACACATGTATTAATGTTTCGGTTAATACAATTATAGCATGGTATATAAACATTTATCATAAACACAAAGATATATAATAACCACTTTTATTATTGCCTCTTGGGCATATCTCAAACAGTCTCCCACTTGCACTAGAGTCAATAATCTAGATTACATTGTAAGGTACCTAACACCCATGGCATTCTGGTGTTGGTCATGCTTTGCCCTAGGGAGAGCTTTAGTCAACGGATCTTCTATATTCAGATCAATGTGTACTTTGCAAATCTTTACTTCTCCATCTTCGATGTACTCGCGAATCGAGTGATAACGCAGCTTGATATGCTTCAGCCTCTTGTGTGCCCTTGGTTCTTGTGCATTGGCGATGGCACCCATGTTATCACAGTAGATGACTAGTGGGTCCAATGCACTAGGAACCACACCGAGCTCTATAATGAACCTCTTCATCCATACCGCTTTTGATGAAGCCTCTGAAGCCGCTATGTACTCCGATTCTGTTGAAGACTTCGCCACCGTGCACTGCTTCGAGCTTGCCCAGCTTACTGCAGCACCATTCAATATAAACACGTACCCAGACTGTGACTTAGAGTCATCAGGATCAGTGTTCCAACTTGCATCGGTGTAACTTGTTACAACGAGCTCTTGGTCACCTCCATAACAAAGAAATATATCCTTAGTTCTTTTCAAGTACTTCAGGATATTTTTGACCGCTGTCCAGTGTTCCATCCCTGGATCACTTTGATATCTGCTAGTCAAACTAACAGCATGTGCTATATCCGGTCTAGTACATAGCATGGCATACATGATAGAGCCTACTGCCGAGGCATAGGGGATCTGACTCATCCTTTCTCTTTCTTCTGCCGTAGCCGGACCTTGAGTCTTACTCAAGACCTTGCACAGTAACATAGGTAAGAATCCTTTCTTACTTTCGTCCATTCTAAACTTCTTTAGAATCTTGTCCAGGTATGTACTCTGTGATAGCCCTATTAGGCGTCTTGATCTATCTCTATAAATCTTGATGCCTAATATATATGATGCTTCACCAAGGTCTTTCATTGAAAAACTATTATTCAAATAACCTTTTACACTGCTTAATAGTTCTATATCATTCCCAATCAATAATATGTCATCTACATATAATATCAGGAACGCTACAGAGCTCCCACTCACTTTCTTGTAAATACAGGCCTCTCCATGACACTGTATAAACCCGAAGTCTTTAATTACTTTATCAAAGCGTCGGTTCCAACTTCTCGATGCTTGCTTCAGTCCATAAATTGAACGCTGAAGTTTGCATACTTTGTCAGCATTTTTAGGATCGACAAAACCTTTGGGTTGTACCATATACAACTCTTCCTCAATGTCTCCATTAAGGAACGCCGTTTTGACATCCATCTGCCAAATATTATAATCGAAAAATGCAGCTATTGCTAACAAAATCCTCACAGATTTTAGCTTCGCTACAGGTGAGAAAGTCTCGTCGTAGTCAACACCTTGAATTTGTCGGAAACCCTTTGCGACAAGTCGAGCTTTATAGACAGTAATATTACCATCAGCATCTATTTTTCTTTTGAAGATCCATTTATTCTCGACAGCCTTGCGGCTATCAGGTAAGTCTACCAAAGTCCATACTTTGTTATCATACATGGATCCCATTTCGGATTTCATGGCTTCTTGCCATTTGTTAGAATCTGGGCTCATCATCGCTTCTTCATATGTCGCAGGGCCTTCATCATTGTTATCCACAATCATGACATTTAGACAAGGATCATACCAATCTAGAGTGGCACGTTCCCTTGTCGATATGCGAGGTTCAGTAGTTTCCTTGTTCGAAGTTTCATGATCATTATCATTAGCTTCCTCTGTTGCCGGTGTAGGCGGTACAGGAACAACTTCCGGTACTGCGCTACTCTGATCAACAAGTGAAGATTCATCAATCTCATCGAGTTCTACTTTTCTTCCAGTCACTTCTTTAGTGAGAAATTCTTTCTCAAGAAAGGTTCCGTTCTTAGCAACAAAGATCTTGCCTTCGGATCTGTGATAGAAAGTGTATCCTATAGTTTCCTTAGGGTATCCTATGAAGACGCATTTCTCCGCTTTGGGTTCTAGCTTGTCCGGTTGTAACTTTTTTACATAGGCTTCGCAACCCCAAACTTTAAGGAACGACAGCTTAGGTTTCTTATTAAACCATAATTCATACGGTGCCGTTTCAACGGATTTTGATGGTGCTCTATTTAAAGTGAATGCGGCTGTCTCTAATGCATAACTCCAAAAAGATAACGGCAAATCAGTAAGAGACATCATAGAACGAACCATATCTAAGAGAGTTCGATTACGACGTTCGGACACACCGTTTCGTTGTGGTGTTCCCGGCGGTGTCAATTGTGAAAGTATTCCGCATTTCTTTAAATGCATGCCAAACTCATAACTCAGATATTCACCTCCACGATCAGATCGTAGAAATTTAATCTTCTTGTTACGTTGATTTTCTACTTCACTTTGGAATTCCTTAAACTTCTCGAAAGTTTCGGATTTATGTTTCATGAAATAGATATACCCATATCTACTCAGATCATCTGTGAAGGTTAGAACATAACGATAACCACCGCGCGATGCTACACTCATTGGTCCGCACACATCGGTATGTATGATTTCCAATAAGTCAGTAGCTCGCTCCATAATACCAGAGAATGGAGTCTTAGTCATTTTTCCCATCAGACATGCTTCGCATCTATCAAGTGACTCAAAGTCAAGTGATTCATGTAATCCATCGGTATGGAGTTTCTTCATGCGTTTCACTCCAATATGACCAAGACGACAGTGCCACATATAAGTAGAATTATCATTTAATTTAATTCGCTTAGCATCAATGTTATGTATATGTGTATCACTACTATCGAGATCTAGCAAAAATAAGCCATTCTTTTCAGGTGCTTGACCATAAAAGATATTATTCATAAAAATAGAACAACCATTATTCTCAGACTTGAATGAATAACCGTCTTGCATTAAACAAGATCCAGATATAATGTTCATGCTCAACGCGGGTACAAAATAACAATTATTGAGGCTTAAAACTAATCCCGAAGGTAGATGTAGAGGAAGTGTGCCGACAGCGATCACATCGACTTTGGATCCATTTCCAACGCGCATCGTCACTTCATCCTTCAATAGTCTTTGTTTATTCTTTAGTTCCTGTTTCGAGTTACAAATATGAGCAACCGAACCAGTATCAAATACCCAGGTACTAGTACGAGAACCAGTAAGATAAACATCTATAACATGTATATCAGATATACCTTCTTTCTTCTTCTTGACAAGGCCGCTCTTTAGATCAGCCAAATACTTGGAGCAATTACGCTTCCAGTGTCCCTTCTCCTTGCAGTAATAGCACTCAGCATCAGGCTTAGGGCCAGTCTTAGGTTTTACAGGAGGCGTGGCAGCTTTCTTGCCACCCTTCTTGAATTTTCCCTTAGACCTGCCCTGTTTCTTGAAACTGGTGGTCTTGTTGACCATCAACACTTGGTGCTCTTTCTTGATCTCGATCTCAGCAGACTTTAGCATGGCGAAGAGTTCAGGTAACTCTTTGTTCATGTTCTGCATATTGTAGTTCATCACAAAGTTCTTGTAACTAGGTGGCAGTGATTGAAGGACACGATTAATACCCAGTCTGTTAGGAATCACTATTCCCAAGTCACTGAGTTTCTTCGCATGCCCGGTCATGGCGAGCATGTGCTCACTAGCGGAGCTGCCTTCTTCCATCATGCAGCTGAAGAAGTGTTTCGATGCTTCATAGCATTCCACGGCCGCATGAGTTTCAAATATAGCTTTCAGCTCATTGACCAACTCATGAGGATCGTGGTGCTCAAAACATTTTTGAAGATCGGCTTCCAGACTGCACAGGATGGCACACTGAACTTGAGAGTACCGAGTTTTCCAAGTCTCGTAAACATTCTTTACTTCATCGGTTTCAGTTTCTGCAGGAGGGTCACCTAGCGGTGCATCAAGCACATATTGCAGGTTTCCACCAGCGAGGAAGATCCTCACATGACGGAACCAGTCGGTGAAGTTGCTACCGTTGCTCTTAAGCTTTTCTTTCTCTAGGAACTGGTTAAAATTGATTAGGGACGCCATATCTACAACATATATTTGCAATAGTTTAGACTAAGTTTATGACAAATTGAGTTCAAATTTTAATTCAATATAATTAAAAACTAGGTGAACTCCCACACAAAACAATATCCCTCGAATTGTCTTAGTGATCACACGGACCAAATCCAGCACACCAAGTCCGATCATCACGAGACAAGATGTAACTTCAATGGCGAACACTCAAAGTGTTCATCATATCAATCATATGATTCATGCTCTACCTTTCGGTATCACGTGTTCCGAGACCATGTCTGTACATGCTAGGCTCGTCAAGGCCACCTTAGTATCCGCATGTGCAAAACTGGCTTGCACCCGTTGTATGCACTTGTTGAGTCTATCACACCCGATCATCACGAGATGCTTTGAAACGACAAGTCTTGGCAACGGTGCTACTAAGGATGAACACTTTATTATCTTGATATTTTAGTGAGAGGGATCATCTTATAATGCTACCGTCGCGATCTAAGCAAAATAAGATGCATAAAAGGATTAACATCACATGCAGTTCATATGTGATAGGATATGGCCCTTTTCTCTTTGCGCCTTTGATCTTCATCTCCAAAGCACGGACATGATCTCCATCATCAACTGGCATGATCTCCATCATCGTCGGCGTAGCGTCAAGGTCAATGGCACCATCTTCATGATTGTTCTCCCATGTAGCAACTATTACAACTTCTTTGAAATACTACTCAACATGAAATTTAAAGACAACCATAAGGCTCCTGCCGGTTGCCACAATACAATAATTATCATCTCATCATATTCATCATCACATTATGGCCATATCACATCACCAAACCCTGCAAAAACAAGTTAGACGTCTCTAATTTGGTTCGCATATTTTACGTGGTTTAGGGTTTTCGAGTGAGATCTAATCAACCTACGAACATGAACCACAACGGTGATACTAGTGTTGTCAATAGAAGAGTAAATTGAATCTTCACTATAGTAGGAGAGACAGACACCCGCAAAGCCTCTTATGCAATAAAAGTTGCATGTCGAACGAGGAGCAAGTCTCATGAACGCGGTCATGTAAAGTTAGCCCGAGCCGCTTCATCCCACTATGCCACAAAGATGCAAAGTACTCAAACTAAAGACAACATAAGCATCAACACCCACAAAACCATTGTGTTCTACTCGGGCAACCATCTATGCATAGACACGGCTCTGATACCACTGTAGGGATTCGTTGCATAGAAAACAAAAAATTTCTTACAGCGAGAACGCAATCCAAGCTAAGATGCAATCTAGAAGACGGTAGCAACGAGAGGATGAACGAGACTCACCCTTGAAGATTTCCAAAGCCTACAAGATGAGGCTCTTGTTGCTGCGGTAGACGATCACTTGCCGCTTGCAAAAGCGCGTAGAAGATCTTGACGGTGCCACAATCGGGCAACACCTCCGTACTCGGTCACACGTTCGGTGTTGATGAAGACGACGTCCTTCTCCCCGTTCCAGCGGGCAGCGGAAGTAGTAGCTCCTCCTTGAATCCTGCAGCACGACGGCGTGGTGGCGGTGGCGATGGAGATCTCCGGCGGAGCTTCGCTAAGCGTTGCGGGAGAGGGGGAGGAGTGAGGCGGCTAGGGTTTGGGGAGAGGGGGTGGCCGGCCTCTATGGGGTGCGGCAAGGCTGGTGGCTTGTGGTGGCCGGCCCCCTCCCCTTGGCCCCTCATTATATAGGTGGAACCCCAAAGTGTTGGACTACAAGTCTTCGAATAAGACCCCAACCCAAAACCTTCCATGTTGTAGGGAAACCTACCCAAGGTGGGACTCCCACCTCAAGTGGGATTCCCACCCTTCCATTAGGGGGGGTGGCCGGCCCCCTTGGTGGAGTCCACCTTGGACTCCCCCCTCTAGGGTTGGCCGGCCATGGGTGGTGGAGTCCCACCGGGACTCCGCCTTCCAAAGTGAATTCTTCCGAACTTTTCTAGAACCTTCTAGAACCTTCCATAAATTCACCGGATCGTTTTAAAACTTATAAAATGACTTCCTATATATGAATCTTATTCTCCGGACCATTCCGGAACTCCTCGTGATGTCCGGGATCCCATCCGAGACTTCGAACAATACTTTGAACTCCATTCCATATTCAAGTTCTACTATTACAACATCAAACCTTAAGTGTGTCACCCTACGGTTCGCGAACTATGTGGACATGGGTGAGAACTCTCTCCGACCAATAACCAATAGCGGGATCTGGAGATCCATAATGGCTCCCACATATTCAACGATGACTTAGTGATCGAATGAACCATTCACATACGATACCAATTCCCTTTGTCACGCGATATTTTACTTGTCCGAGGTTTGATCATCGGTATCACTCTATACCTTGTTCAACCTCGTCTCCTGACAAGTACTCTTTACTCGTACCGTGGTATGTGGTCTCTTATGAACTTATTCATATGCTTGCAAGACATTAGACGACATTCCAACGAGAGGGCCCAGAGTATATCTATCTGTCATCGGGATGGACAAATCCCACTGTTGATCCATATGCCTCAACTCATACTTTCCGGATACTTAATCCCACCTTTATAACCACCCATTTACGCAGTGGCGTTTGATGTAATCAAAGTACATTTCCGGTATAAGTGATTTACATGATCTCATGGTCGAAAGGACTAGGTAACTATGTATCGAAAGCTTATAGCAAATAACTTAATGACGTGATCTTATGCTACGCTTAATTGGGTGTGTCCATTACATCATTCATATAATGATATAACCTTGTTATTAATAACATCCAATGTTCATGATTATGAAACTAATCATCTATTAATCAACAAGCTAGTTAAGAGGCTTACTAGGGACTCATTGTTGTTTACATAACACACATGTATCAATGTTTCGGTTAATACAATTATATCATGGTATATAAACATTTATCATAAACAAAAAGATATATAATAACCACTTTTATTATTGCCTCTTGGGCATATCTCCAACATGATCACCTAATCTAGTCGAGTTGTTGCTTGAAGAAGAGGTCATCGACTTTGTGCTTCCGGTGTCCAAGCTTGCCCCAGGCGGCGCCAATGACAAAGGGTTAACCTTGTCAATGTCCATGATGATGGACTTGATTTTCTAGGAAGGAGGACAGTGGCGAATCAACAAACCAGTCAGCCAAACTAGGCATCCAACAAAAAATATGCTCAAAGGCTCTCGCCGAGATTGTATTATATGAATCTAGGGTTACAGGATGTATCGTCTGGTTGAATCTGCTCCCCCCTTGATGGCTCCTCCTAGCCATTATATAGCGGGCTTGGTCTCAAAGTCTACCTCGAGGTCGAGTTACATCATAAGTCGGTTCACCCGATATGGGCCTAGCTTTCCTAATTTACATAACGTAAGATCTTTGGCTTGGATTTCTTCATGAGCTTTCCCATATTCTTTCACGGGCTTTGTACCAGGGACGCCAACATTAAGGACCCGATATGGCATAGCCATGTCACCGGTTGAATGTAGGTTGAATTTGGGTTGCTGAAGCCCTCAAGTAGAACCCGTACGGCCCCTCTGGAGAAATCGTATGCGTACATCGCCCTCCACATACATACAATGTTGTTTCGTGTCCATACACACGTGTCCTCGCATGCACCCTCTCCCAAAGTGAGTATTGGTATAAGAATGACCTCACCCGCATCGCCTCCCCCTTGATCCCCATTTCATCCCAAGGCAACAAAAAAACATCGAAAGGTTGGGTGGAGCTTATTAGTAAGGTGTCCGTGAAAGAGGGATCAACATCGAAAGGGGGAGATGATATGAGGTTGGTCTAGATACGAATGTAGACGACGTAGAATAATTTGAGATGCTTGAGGCCTTGTTCGGCATGCATGTATTAGGGTGTATTTTAAAGTATTATCACTAGTGTTTTGGGTGAAAACACCTCCTTCACCTAATCCCCTCAAACCCTCGTTGATCCTAATTTCCTACAAACCCTCTCTTTTTTCAACTAAGTCGTAGAGAGGTGAGAATGAGCCAGCTGCCAAACCGCTAGGAGTGTATAGCGTTTCGATTTATACGTGTTTTAGAGGGTTTCACGGTGATAATTGGGGCTCATCCCTTCCAAAACTGGCCTGACGAACTGTTTAGCCGAAGATTATGGGGATCACATGCTAGTTCGCTCCAATGCCCTCAAAAAACCGCGTGCCATAACGAGGCATGACGTGCATCCAACGACCTCGAGGGAGGGCGCGGAGACGCCGGGGGCAGTATATATATATATTAAAAAAAAAAAAAACTAAATCTAAATGTGCTAAAGGTGACCTCACAAACTCTCTCTCTTAAACCGTTGAAAGGGATACATGGATAGATTTGAGAAAGCTAGGAATGGGCCGACCAATCTCGAGGAACACTAGGCATGGGCCGATCGATCGGTCGATTGCGATGCAACTTGCAGTATACCGTACCACCGCCGTAGCATGCATGATACATGCACATGGATATGCCATGTGTCATGTGTGTACGTATAAGGAAAATTGAGGTAGGTATATAAGTACGTGCCTCTTGCGTGCTTAGGCAGGTCAAGCATCCATGCATGTGTACTTCTAACGACCATGTGATCGATCAAAGGCTAAACTAAATCTGCCAAATACTTTCTCTCATACAGTCATACAAATAGCCGAAACGTACTCCGCCGAAATAAATAACTCAGTTTTGTATAGGCGCTGATGTATCTGGAGTATATCTATATCTGTGCAGTCACTTATTTACTGAACAGAGATTGTATTAGCTTCAACCGGCATATACAGAACACATGACTATTACGGAGTATTATCTCCGTTCCAAAATATAATCATTTATTTTTTTTTGACTGTAACTACGGCGGGCGTGAGCCAGCCTGAACATATATTCAGTCAAGTTGCTTATAAAACTTTTCAGCCTTTACAAGATAGGTTCAAATGAACCAGAATACACGGGGTTACAAGAGAGGAGAAGAAAAAGAAAAACACACACTCACAACACACAAGACCGGGGCACTGGTGGAAAAAGGGCTTTTGGTCGCGGTTCGCAACTGCCATTAGTCGCGGTTGCGCAACCGCGACCAAATAAGCGCGACTAAAGGCCCCCCCCCCCCTTTAGTCGCGGTTGCTTAAGAACCGCGACTAAAGGCCCGTCCACGTGGGCGCCAGGCGGCCGTCGGGGCGGAGGACCTTTAGTCGCGGTTCTTCTGGCCAACCGCGACTAAAGGCCGCCGCAGGTTTAGGGTTTTAGCCCCCCCCCTTAAACCTGCCCCCCTAAACCTGTTTTCGGTTTAATTTGTATCGTTTTATTTCTTTTGTGCTTTATTTTAATTTTGAAGGAGTTTCACATATTCTACGGTACTACATACATGCATATGAATGTACAATTTCAAACAAATTTGAAATTAGAACCAAAAAGAATTCAAGAGGAATATACAATATATATTCAATATCATCGGATGACCATATACAATTTTGAACAAGTTTCCATACATAATTTAATGCATATAAAGTTCTACGTCCTCGTAATGGTGTTCTCCTTTAGGATGGAGGACTTCCCTCCTAAACCATCCAGCTAGTTCCTCTTGAAGTGGTCGGAAGCGAGCTTCTGGACTAAGCATCATCCGGAGGTTATTCCTCTGAGCATTGGTATCACTCGGAACCCGCTCAGAGGTGTATCTCCGGATCATCTCACAGACATAGTATCCACATAGATTGGTCCCCGGTGGCTGAATATCGTCACCATTCTTAGCCTTTGACCTTTTGAATTCTAGCTCTTTTTTGAAATCACTGACCTTTTGATCTGAGAACCGTCTCCAAACCCTACGAGGCAAAGAAAATTAAATGAACAAGAGAGTTATTAGTTACTTGAAGCTTAGGAAATGAACGAAATAGGCCGATCGATATAGAGCCCAAATGAATGAAAATAATTACTTCTGCAGCATTCTTCTCATGCCGCCCCAAAGATTTGAATCCAGAGTCAGAGAGTCGTGGACGAGATATTCTGAGGTGTCAACTTTAATTACTAGCAGAATCCAGTGGAACCTGCGGACACGATACATGCACAGTACGTCATGCATAACTCATCGATTAGCCGGCCACATACCATGCATGGAGTAAACAAAAGAGAATGTGCTCAAGACAGAAACACTCACCCAAAATGGTAAGGAAATAGAATATCACTTTTGAGTTCCTGCTTTGTAAGAAACTGCCACAGGTCTTCCTCCACGTCGGCGGGGTGATGCTCTAACACATATCCATTAACGATGTGTGGGTCAATGAACCCAACATCATGGATGTTCCTTACTCTGGATTCCTTAATCTTCATTCTGCATGTATAATAGCGGACACAACAATATAGTTAGGACATATATATAGTGCAGGCAATATGAACGAGATGGGGTAGAAATAAATCACTTACAGAACGTAGCAACTGATGATAGATTTGTCGAGCTCGCGCAGATTGAAAAGCTGGAACAATTCACTCAGATGAATTTGTACATAGTAATGTTTGAAGTGATGCTCATATCTAACTTCCGCATAAATATATTCTTTGGCGTTTTTATTTTTTATGTAACCCTTGTACCATTTCAGCAGACCTTTCATTTGTGGAGGTAGATCCTCTTCCTGCGCAGGCTCGACGAGAGGCCCATTCTTCACATATGTAATTACTACCTCCTTCACTGGCGCCTCATCAAGGCCTAACAGTTCACGAAGAGTAATACCTAAGTTGGCCGCTTGTTCTCTGGCACTCGTTACAGTCAATCCCTGTGCTGCCGCAGCTTCTATGATATCGGGGGCATCCGGACCGGCGGCTTTCACTATAAGCGGGGCAATCGATTGTTTACTTTGTTCCCCGAGCTGGGCAACTCGTTTCCCGCTTTTTTTACTTTCTAATTCCGTTTTCTCAGCCTCCTCCCGCTCTCTCTTCTCCTTCAACATGAGTGTCTGCTTACGAAGTTCACGTGCATAGTCGTCAGTCAGATTCTTCGCAGCTTGGGACGGTGCGTTCAAAAATGACTTAGCCCACTTCTTTTGCTCATCAGAAAATACTGGCTTGGGCTCGGGCTCTCTTTTCTTCTTGCAGTCCGCCTTCCATTTCTCATAATCAGCAGTCGCGGCCGCGTCGACTTCCTCGGCAGTACGTTCCCAAGGCCTCGTGGGGAGAGGCTTCAGTGATGGCTCCGGTACCTTTGTTATCTTAGGTACATAAGGGTCCGGGTTAATACTCCAGGACTGCTTCTGCTTCTTCGCCGGAGGTGGATTGGGGGCGGCGTGTGCTTACCCGCCCGGGGCGGACTAGGGGGCGGCGGCTGCTTACCCGCCGGAGGTGAATTGGGGGGCGGCGTCGGCTGACGTGAAGGAGGTGTAGGTGAAGCACCACCACCACCACCACCGCCACCGCCACCACCACCACCGTAGGGGGGTGGACTTGTTGTCCTTGGCGCCTCGCCTGGAAACTTGATAAACTTCTTTTGCCATAGAATGAAATGGCGCTTGACATCTCCAAGTCTTCTCTCCCCTTCAGGTGTAGCAATGTCAATGTCCAGGTCCTCAAACCCTTGGACTATGTCCTCCACCGTGACACGAGCATAGCCATCTTGAATGGGGTTGTTGTGGTGGAGTGCTCCAGGTAAACATGGTAAAGCACTGCCGATGGCTACCTTCATGGACATGTTCCCGATAGGATAATACAGATGACATTCTTTCATCTCCTTTATATCGTCCACGGGGTAGCGAGGAGGCTCCGGTGCAGTAATTTCGACCGCCAGAGGCTCCGGTGCAGTAATTTCGATCGTCGGTGCATGTGCACCAGCCGGTGGGGCCTCCGTGGAAGCCACGCTGCTTCTCCGCTGCTGGCTTCCGAGATCCGCTGGATGATCTTCATGCTGCGCCCGAGCTGCATCTCTTTCGGCTACTAGTACACTCACGGTTTTCTTCATCACATCCATTTCCGATGCCAACCGCGCCACAACATCTGCTTCCCGATCCATCTTTCTCTTACGGCTTCTGTAACCGTACGGGTCATCGTTCTGGGAGAACCCTATTTTCCACGGAATGTGCCCCATGCCTCGTACACGTCCTCCGTGTTCAGGATTCCCGAGGGCTTTTGTCAGCGCGTCGTTTTCTCTGTTGAACTTGATCTTCCCCTCTTGAGCATCCCTCATTGCGTCAATAAGGGCTTGGGTGGGTTTAATTATTTTGCCTCGGTAAACACACTCCCCTGTCTCCAGGTTTAGCGTTCCCCCATGCCCGTACCACCATCTTTTGGCCCTTGGGTCCCATCCCTCCGTACCTGGACGGATTCCTCGCGCCCTCAGCTCGTTCTCCATCTTCTCTCACCTAGGCTCCCAAAGGCGATACCCTCCTGGCCCCATAATATGATTGTACTCCTTCTTAGCCGCATTTTCCTTATTTTTTTCGATATTTGAATGAACTGCTCCGATTTCTTTTGCTTCACAAATTCTGGCCAATCATGTTTCAGTTTCTCATATTGTCCTTTGAAATCCGGAGTCTTGTTCTCCTTGACAAAGTCATGGGCTAGATTTTGCTTGAATTTTCGGAATGCGTCGGACATCTTATGAAGAGCGAACTGTTTGACTAGCCTCCTCCTCTCCTTGTTTTCCTCAATCTTGTTACCCTCCTCATCGAATTTGTTGTATTCCGGAGGTAGAACGAAATGTTCCATAAGCTTCTTGAAGCAATCTTTTTTTGTTCTCTCATCGACAAAAGTGAAACCAATTCATGCCTTCTTTGGCTCATTCCACTCCTGGACGGTGATCGAGACGTTTTCTCTAACAACGGCTCCGCATTGGTTGATAAACTTGGTGGCGTTCTTGCGGGGCTCCAGCGGCCTGCCGGTTGCACTGTCGACAACCTCGATGGTGCATGTTTCTCCTTGTTTCATCGTCTTGGTTGCGCCACGCTTTGACGACGTACTCGATTGTTTCGACGATCCGGACGAGGGATAAAATAAGAAAGAGAGTCGCGCGCGTTAGTACACACATATTTATTCAAATCAGTTAGTTTGTATCACCAGAGGCTCAATGTATATATATACCTCGGCGCCGGAGGTGGTTGCTACTTCCATTTGAAGATCGTCGTTTATCGACGTTTGTTCGGCATCATCTTGCTGACGGCGCCCTTCATCTTCACCGTCAAGGTTCAGATAAGAAGAGATATCATCTTCTTCTTGTTCGGTCGGCACATATAGAATATCGCCGTTTATGATGCCGAACATATGGTCTTCAGTGTCCGGATCATAGTTGTCCATAATCGGGTCAGCTCTATCGTCAGCCATATGTCAGTCCTGAAAACATGTAGTAAAAACAAATTAATTGTGTATATGCATTATCACATCTCTTCTACATATAAAGAGAGAGGGCGACGAGGGAGGCGAGAGGGGGGACGCAGTGACCGCGTGACCGAGAGACCGGTGGCGGTGGCGAAAGGGCGGTGGCGAAAGGGCGGTGGCGAAAGGGCGGTGCCGAGGACACATAACCCTCGCCGCCCCCTCTCGATCCCAAAAAAAACACCGCGCGTATACGGAGGGGGCGACGAGCGCTGCCCCCTCCGTATACGCGCGGTGGTTAAGTTATTTTTGTTATTTTAAAAGTGACAAACTTTTGTTAAGTTATTTTAAAAGTGACAAATTTTAAAGAACGGGACGGCGCACGGCGCGTGCGGGGCGGCGGTCGTACGTCGGAAAGAACACGGCCGCCGGGTTGCGCGGCCGGCGCGGCGCGAGAAGGACTTCGTCGACGTACACGCGGCGCGAGAAGGACGTCGTCGACGTACCACTTAAAATTTGACCGTACCGGCGACGTACGGGGGCGCCGAGTACTTTTTTTGTTATAAATTTTAGTTATATAAAATTTTAGTTATATACAAATTTTAGTTATATATAAATTTTTGTTAAGTTACAAATTTTAGTTAAGTTACAAATTTTTGTTATGTTACAAATTTTTGTTAAGTTACTTTTTTTTGTTAAGTTACAAATTTTAGTTAAGTTACAAATTTCTGTCAAGTTACAAATTTTAGTTAAGTTACAAATTTTTGTTAAGTTACAAATTTTAGTTAAAGTTACTTTTTTTTGTTATGTGTACTTAGTTACAAATTTTTTTAAAAAAACAAAAAAACAAAAAAAAGGGGTGGCCAGGCGCCCCTGGCGTGCCCTTCTCCTTCTTCTCCCTCTGCTTCCGTACGGCGCGCGCGTGCGGTGGTCGACCGGCCGGCGGCGCGCCACAAGGGCGGCGGCGCGCGCGGTCAAAAAAGATCAGGGTGCGGCGCGTGCGGGCGGCGGCGGCGGTCTACGTCGGAGATCGAGAAGCAGCTACGATACGCGGCCGGCGGGCGGCGCGAGCGGCCGGCGCGCCGCGAGAGAGAAAACGACGGCGTCGGTCGAGACGTACGGCGCAAGAGAGAGGAGGTCGACGGCGCGAGAAGAGAGGAGGTCGACGGCGCGGCCGGCGGGCGGCGGCGTCGTTGGCGGCGGGGCGGCGGCGTCGATCGGCGTGGCGTCGTCTGGAGGCGACGATGTGGAGGCGACGGTTCGGGCGGAGAAGACGATGTGGAGGCGACGGTTCGGGCCAAAGTATTTATAGCCCCCTCCCCCTTTAGTCGCGGTTGGGGAGGCGACCCGCGACTAAAGGGTACCCTTTAGTCGCGGTTGGCCAGACCAACCGTGACTAAAGGCTTTTTTTCGCCGGGTTTTTCGTTCCCGCGCGCTAAGACCTTTAGTCGCGGTTGGCGAGGCCAACCGCGACTAAAGGTATTTTTCAAATTACTTTTTCTTTTTCAAAATGTTAAAAATACAGAAAAACTCAGAAAAATAAAACTAATTCATTTCAAAATCATAAAATACAAATAATATATCAAAAAATTCAGAAAAATAAAACTAATTCAATTCAAAATGTTTAAAATACATATAATATATCAATAAATTCTAAAAGATAAAACTAATTCATTTCAAAATCATAAAATACAAATAATATATCAAAAAATTCAGAAAAATAAAACTAATTTAATTCAAAATGTTAAAAATACAAATAATATATCAAAAAAATTCAGAAAAATAAAACTTATTCAATTCAAAATGTTAAAAATACAAATAGTATATCAAAAAATTAAGAAAAGTAAAACTAATTCAATTCAAAATGTTAAAAATACAAATAATATATCAAAAAAATCAGAAAAATAAAACTAATTCAATTCAAAATGTTAAAAATACAAATAGTATATCAAAAAATTAAGAAAAGTAAAACTAATTTAATTCAAAATGTTAAAAATACAAATAATATATCAAAAAATCAGAAAAATAAAACTAATTCAATTCAAAATGTTAAAAATACAAATAGTATATCGAAAAAATCAGAAAAATAAACCTAATTCAATTCAAAATGTAAAAAATACAAATAATATATCAAAAAATCAGAAAAACCAATTTCTTCCCTCATCTGTCATCCTGTCCCCCGCTTCCCACCAGTTCTTCCCGGCCACCTCTGTCTTCCCATAAGTTCTCCCCGGCCTGTCTTCCCGCCAGTTCTTTCCCGCCTCTTTCTTCCCGCCACTTTCTTCCCGCCACTTTCTTCCCGCCTCTTTCTTCCCGCCACTTTCTTCCCGCCTCTTGTCTTCCCGCTCCCATTTTTCCCGGTATTTGTCACTACATATATGTAGCCCGGCTTGGCCAGCATTATCACATCTCTACAATCTCTCATCACTCTCTCATGGCTTCCACCGCACCCACTCTAACCTACCAGCAGGTGGAGGAGCTTTGCGCCTCGAACTACCCTTGACCACCGGGCTACCGCGTTCCCACCGGCTGGAGCCTAAGAGCCGGCGGCGTGCCGGTCCCTCCCGTCCCTCAGGGTACTGCGCGCCGGGCGGCCATCACGAACCACTACTACCTCGACCTCACGCCGGAGCAGCGGATGAATCCCCGCTGGCATCCCGATAACCAGCATACTTGGGACACCTTCTTCATCAATCGGCGTGAGAGGGCGCTCGCCAGGTATGAGGAGGACGGTCTGCCTCCTGGGAACTTCCACGAGGCCGGTCGTCGGCTATGGTGGTACGACCGGACTCTGCAGAGCGTCATGGACTACATCACGGCCGGCGATATCCCCCGCCTGCGCTACCCTCAGTTCGAGCCACGAGCGCCGCCCGATGACAGCGACGACAGCAGCGACGACGACGGCGGCAACTTAGAAGGCGACGACTACCAGTACAACGGCGGCGGCTATGAAGACTACGAGTATGCATATTATACGCCTAGGCAGGAGTATGACTAAATCACTCCAAATTTCATGTATCATCAGTGGTATCTCGAATCATTCGAAAATGGACACCAAACACATCACGGGTAATATAATTCACATGATCCATTCAACAAAGTTTGGTACAATAAATTATTACACATCATTTCTTCCCTTGTGTCCCTGCTTGCTTACGATTGTGCCGTATCCATGGAGCATCCTCATCATTTAACTTAATGCTTGGGTCGGTGTTCACTTTGAAGGGCGGAATTTCAGCAAACATATTATAATCTTCTGACATGTCTGTCTTGTCCTCCACTCCCACGATGTTTCTTTTCCCTGAAAGAACAATGTGGCGCTTTGGATCATCGCATGATGTACTGATCGTTTTCTTATCTTTCCGTTTCCTCGGTTTGCTACTCATGTCCTTGACATAGAAAACCTGAGCGACATCTTTCGCTAGGATGAATGGTTTGTCAAGGTAACCAAGATTGTTGAAATCCACCATTGTCATTCCGTATTGCTGGTCCACCTTTACCCCACCTCCTGTTAGCTTGAACCATTTGCACCGGAACAAAGGGACCTTAAAGGAGGGTCCATAGTCAAGTTCCCATATCTCCTCTATGTAACCATAATATGTGACTTTTTGCCCATTCTCGGTTGCTGCATCAAAGCGGACACCACTGTTTTGGTTGGTGCTCTTTTTATCTTGGGCGATCGTGTAAAATGTATTCCCATTTATCTCGTACCCTTGGAAAGTCGTTATAGTCGAAGATGGTGTCTTGGCCAACATGTACAGTTGATCTACAACATGATCGGCATTCATTAAATGTTTTCTCAACCAACTGCCGAAAGTCTCCATGTGGGCCTTCCTAATCCAGGATTCAGGCTTCCCAGGGTTGTCCGAGCGTAAAATATTCTTGTGTTTCTCAAAGTACGGAGCCACCAAGCTGGAATTGGTCAGAACTGTGTGGTGTGCTTCAGTCAGAGAATGGCCATCCATACATATCATTGATTTCCTTCCGATCGTGCCTTTTCCACTTAGTCTCCCCTCGTGCCGCGATCGAGGAAGACCAATCGGCTTAAGGTCAGGAACAAAGTCAACACAAAACTCAATTACCTCCTCATTTCCATAGCCCTTGGCGATGCTTCCTTCTGGCCTAGCACGGTTACGAACATATTTCTTTAATACTCTCATGAACCTCTCGAAGGGGAACATATTGTGTAGAAATACAGGACCGAGAATGGAAATCTCTTCGACTAGGTGAACCAGGAGGTGCGTCATAATATTGAAGAAGGATGGCGGGAACACCAACTCGAAACTGACAAGACATTGGACCACATCGGTATGAAACCGTGGTAGAACTTATAGATTGATTACCTTCGAGAGATTGCATTGAGGAATGCACATAGCTTCACAATGGCTACTCGAACATTTTTCCGGCAGGAGCCCCCTCAAAGCAATCGGAAGCAATTGCGTCATAATCACGTGGCATCGTGAGACTTCAGGTTTTGGAACTTTTTCTCCGCCATGTTTATTATTCCCTTTATATTGGACGAGAATCCGTACGGGACCTTCATACTGCTCAGGCATTCAAAAAAGATGACCTTCTCTTCTTTGGTCAGAGCGTAGCTGGCACGACCTTGAAACCATTCCGGATGCCGGTCATCAGGGTCTTTCAAACGTTGCTGGTCCTGCCGTGCTTCCTTTGTATCATTTGTATTCCCATACACGCCCAAGAAGCTTAGGAGGTTCACGCAAATATTCTTTGTAACGTGCATCACGTCGATTGCAGAGCGGACATCTAGGACTTTCCAATATTCTAGCTCCCAGAATATAGATTTCTTCTTCCACATGGCTGCGTGCCCGTCAGCTCCCTTCAGAACTGATTGTCCGCCAGGACCCTTTCCAAAGATGACTTTCAAATCCTTGACCATATCAAATACCTCAGCACCAGTGCGTTCCGCAGGCTTCGGCCGGTGATCTGCCTTGCCGTTGTAATGCTTGCCTTTCTTTCTTACTGGATGAATTTTCGGAAGAAATCGACGATGCCCAAGGTACACGTTCTTCTTACAATTTGGCAAATGTACACTTTCAGTCTCATGTAAGCAGTGCGTGCATGCATTGTATCCCTTATTTGACAGTCCCGAAAGGTTACTAAGAGCAGGCCAATCGTTGATGGTTACGAAAAGCAACGCTCGTAGGTCAAATTCCTCTTCTTTGTGCTCATCCCACACACAGACACCAGGTCTGCCCCACAGCTGTAAAAGTTCATCAACTAATGGCCTTAGGTACACATCGATGTCGTTGCTGGGTTGCTTCAGACCTTGGATGAGCACTGGCATCATAATGAACTTCCGCTTCATGCACAACCAAGGAGGAAGGTTGTAGATGCATAGAGTCACGGGCCAGGTGCTATGGCTGGAGCTCTGCTCGCCAAAAGGATTCATGCCATCTGTACTTAGACCAAATCTTATGTTCCTTGCGTCAGCTGCAAAATCTTTGAACTCTCTGTCGATCTTTCTCCATTGCGTTCCATCTGCGGGGTGTCTCAACTCCCCGTCCGACTTACGGTCCTCTTTGTGCCATCGCAACAACTTGGCATGCTCTTTGTTCCTGAACAGACGTTTCAACCGTGGTATTATAGGAGCATACCACATCACCTTGGCGGGAACCCTCTTCCTGGGTTTCTCGCCCTCAACATCGTCACCAGGGTCATCGCCTCTGATCTTATAACGCAATGCATTGCATACCGGGCATTAATTCAAATTCTCGTATTCACCGCGGTAGAGGATGCAGTCGTTGATGCATGCATGTATCTTCAGAACCTCTAAACCTAGAGGGCAGACAACCTTCTTTGCTTCGTATGTACTGGCGGGCAACTCGTTATTCTTTGGAAACATATTCTTCAACATTTTCAGCAAGTTTTCAAATGCCGAGTCAGCTACACCTGCATGTGCCTTCCATTTCAGCAAATCCAGTGTGCAGCCCAGCTTTTTCAGACCATTATCGCATCCGGGGTACAGCGCCTTTCTGTGATCCTCTAACATGCGATCCAAATTCTCCCTCTCCTTTTCATTTTCGCAGTGTCTCCGTGCATCAGCAATGGTCCGACCAAGATCATCAACGGGCTCATCATGTGCCTCTTCTTCCCCTTCCCCTTCACCTTCCCCTTCACCTTCAGCATCCTCCATGAAAGTATCACCGAAATGAGCAAGATAGCTTTCATCGATGAAATCATCCCCTTCTTCATCTTCTTCCATTATAACCCCTCTTTCTCCATGCTTGGTCCAACAATTATAGCTTGGCATGAAACCGTGCCGAAGCAGGTGCAGGTGAACTTCTCTTGAGGAAGAGTAACCCTTCTGATTCTTACAGTCAACACATGGACAGATAACAAAACCCTTCTGCTTGTTCGCATTAGCCACTACGAGGAAATCTTTCAAACCCGTAGTGAACTCGCCGGAGAGTCGGTTACCGTACATCCATTGTCGATTCATCTGCATTATTATAATATAAAATATATAATTAACCATCATGCATTTGTTAAACTAACTAGCTATAAACAATATAAATTAAACAATGAACTACACACATGCATATTTTATCAATGACACACATGCATGAAAGGTTCAAGTTGCTAACCGCGATCGAGGAGGAAAAAATAAATGAGGAAGCTCAAGTGTGGCTCCAACACTTCATATCATGTTTGTTTCATGCTCTTGGGGCATTTCATCAAACACCTTGTGTGCATAAGAGAAACCAAAAGCAAACCTACACCCCCTTGTGAAGCTTGTGAAGAGAAGTGGTACCAAATGGCTAAGTGCTGTGAGCTGAGGCCCTTTTATAGGGATGGGCCTTTAGTCCCGGTTGGCCTGGCCAACCGCGACTAAAAGCCTTCGGGCCAGGTCTGAGGACCTTTAGTCGCGGTTGGCCTGGCCAACCGCGACTAAAGCCCCTCCCGTCCACCAGCTGGCCAGCGAGCGCGCTGGGCCCAGGTCTTTAGTCGCGGTTCGCCACCCGAACCGCGACTAAAGACCCCATTAGTCGCGGTTCCTATATTTTGGCGACTAATGGGGCTGGACGGAAGGCCATTTTTCTACCAGTGAGGAGAGAAAAGTGGCCACCCCACAAAACTAAGGGGCAGTTGACCGATGAGAATACTCATCGCGACCCAAGCACAGCGATCACAAGGAAGAGTCCTGAGGACACACCAGAGGGACAACCCAGCTCGAGGCTCCATTGGAGTAATCGAACGGCTTTGGTCCGCCGAGACCCAGCAACGACACTGCACCATCGACGTAATCAAAGGGCCACGCGCATCCGAGACCACACTACGCACCGACACCACCTGTGTCGAGGGTGTCGCCGAAAGGTCGCACGTGGCCGAGACGACGCCACGACGCCTGTGTGCCACCAGCTGGAGTCGAAGGGCATCACAAAGCAGAGACACGCCCATTGAGCACTCGCACATGGAGCACCCTTGACACGCCAAAGAGCTCCGACAAGGACCCGACACCGGAGCCCAGCAACCGGCAAGAAGAAGCCACCACCACCACTGCCACGGCTCACCTCGCATCGGAGAGGAGACCGCTGACGTGGGCACTACCCTTCGAGTAACCGACGTTGCCCTATCCTGTATTGACTAATTGGAGGCCCATGAAGACACCCGAAGGCTAGATGGGCCACCTGGACAGCGCACCGGAAGAAACCTTGGCGGGCAAGACAAGGAAGCGGTCAACAAGGAAAGACTAGATCTAAAAGTACTGTAAACCTAGTCGTACTCGGTTAGGACCCTTGAGATCTGGCCTCCTATATAAAGGCCAGGAGAGGGGCTGCCGAGGGACACGAACAATCTTAGCGATCATAGCCATCAAAAGCTTAGAGCTAGGTAACCCTAGCGATAGCAATCTCGCCGAGATCTCAGCCGAACTATTCGGCACCCCATTGTAACCCATTATCTTCATAATCAAGAACAGACAGGCAGGACGTAAGGGTTTTACCTCATCGAGGGCCCCGAACCTGGGTAAATCGCTCTCCCCGCTTGTCTGCGAACCGATGTCTCGTATCAGCTTGCAGGATTCCATCAACCCTAAGCCCCTATCGGAGGGCATTGGCGAGGAGTACCCTCGACAATTGGCGCCGTCTGTGGGAACCCTGTCGGCGCAAGATCGGACATCGGCTGAACCCGTCATGTCATCGGCAGCTTCATCAACACCGTCATCGCCTCACCTGGGAAGCCCGATCCGTTTCGGCTCTTACGAAGTCACCCCGCATAGCGATTCATCTCGCTCGACTTTCTCCAGTTTACAAGGCAACATGGAGATGACTTTCGGGAGCGTCCACTACAACGTCAATTCAGAAGGAATTCTTCGGCTGCTGGAATCTCCCATCTCCAGGTCGACGAGTCCAAGCGCGTCGTCGTCACTCGACCTTTCGGCTGGCCTTACAAGCCCGTCGAGTCCGACTCCGCCTTCGACTCCCCGATCAGCATCCTCTATGTCGATCGGATCTGATGACCCTGCATCCTCGGAGCTAACCTCGTATTACTGCATGACCTGCGACACCAGGCACGGACTGGGGTCAAGCGACACGCCGTTCATCTGCAATGCCTACTATTCGTCGGGAGAGGACAGCATCGGCAGCATCACCCGAGGAGACACCCGAAGAGTGGCGCCCCTCCAAGTTTATGTCGCTAACAGGGGAGACGAAGATCGCACCCCCCGTTCCAGCAGGCGAGCTAGTTTTGAAAACAGCGCCAGCAACAATAACAGTGACCATACCATCGCAGAGGAGGAGTGGGCAGCAGCCAAAGCAGCCGTGCTTAACAACACACCGCTTCCAGCAGGAACCACGGTTGGCACTCTCAATGCTTACCGCTCCATATTGGAGAAAAATCGGGAGCGCCTATCTAAGGAGCAAGCCACCCTCGAGAAACGCCTATCTGCAGCAGACCGATCTAGCGAGCGACGGAGGGGCTCACAGGGAAGCGCCTCTCGAAGTACCCATGGAGGAGGAAAACACCGATCAAGAATGTCCAGGCTTTCGGAAGATGATGCAAGGGAGATAACGTCAAACTTGACTAAATCCTTTATGACTACAGACATCGCGGGCATGCCACGGCCAAAAACCGTCGCGGGAGCAACAACCAACCTTGCAGCATACCTCATTAATCAGCGTCCCGAAGGATCCATGGCTCAGGCTCACCGTGGCGCCTTAGAAAGCCTCGCGATATTAGGAGACAATCTAGTACCGAGGAAGGAGAAGACCACGTTGCAGGCCAGCGGCTCAAAGCATCGCGCAAGAGACGCTCGGGATGAAATTACTCAGAGTAGGATCAACAAAGCAAGGCGACGACGCGCCCTCAGAGAGGAATTCGACAGCGATTCTTCGGATGAGACCCAGGAGAACGACGGCGAACTTAGGGGGCCGATTGTTTAAGCTACAAAATTCGGGAGGCGATGCCACCTAAGAAGTTCAAACCCACCCCTACCGACGCCGCCAAGTACGATGGGCAGCAGGAGCCGAGATCCTGGATAGAGGATTACCTGCAAACGGTGATTCTGCAAAAAGGAAACCAGATAGCAGCAATGCAGTGCCTGCAGCTTTACCTAAAGGACTCAGCACGAGCCTGGCTGAGAGGTCTGCCTAAGGGTTCCATCAAGTCTTGGGACGACCTAGTAGAAGCCTTCGTCGCCAACTTCCAAGCAACCTATAAAAGGCCCGTCGGGATTGAAGAGTTACGGCACTGCCAGCAAAAACAGAAGGAGTCGATGCGCGCATACATCGGGAGATTCACCAAACTCCTGAATGCTGCGGAGGACGTATCTGTCGACAGAGCAATCGACGCCTTCAGTGATGGCATCCGACGTGAAAGTTACATAGAAGAACTTGGACGAAAGAAGCCGAAAACCATAACCAAGTTAATGGAAATCGCCAACAGCTGGGCCGATGGCGAAGACAACGTTCGTAAGCCACGACAGCGCAGCGACGACGAAGAAGATGACCAGCCGAAGCATGATTCGGGAGGTCGAAGGGATCGCAACAAGAGGAGGAAGAACCGCAGCTACGATGATAACAACTTGGTGGCTGCAGGATACTCTGATCGACAGGATGATCGGTACGATGACAGGCTAGATGATCAACAGGACGGTAATCGGAGCAACTCTGGGAACCGTGGCAACTTTAAACCACGACAACAGAGAACTCTAGAACTAACCTACGCTGAGCAGATCAACGCCCCCTGCTATCTGCATTCGTATACCGATTCCAAGGATGGCAAAATAAAGTCTAGCCACCTGCTCAGGGACTGTCGGTAGTTCATCGATATGCATAAACTCATCCAGCAGGCAGGCCAGCAACTGCTACCACCGCCACCACCACCACCCCCACCACAACACCAGGTCCAGCAAGCTCAACCTCATCAACCCAACGAGGCATTTCCACCACCACGTGGGCAGATGAGTATGATTCACAGGACAGGCATCTCAAGGAGAGAAATGAAGAAGCTCACCCGAGAAATCAACCTGGCAGAAAGCGTCATGGCAAACATCACTGAGTATGTCGAGTGGTCGCCTCAGAACATCACGTTCAGCCGAGCATATCACCCGATGACTATACCAAAACCAGGACACGCTGCCCTAGTGGTTGAAGCGCAGATAGGGGGGTTCAAGATGAGCAAAGTCTTCATGGACGGAGGAAGTGGACTCAACTTGATATTCCTTGACACAATTCAAAGCATGGGGATCACCATGAGAATGTTAGAAGAATCAGATACCCGCTTCCATGGGATCCTCCCTACTTCACCGGTGTACTCTCTTGGCAAAGCGTACCTGAACGTTGTCTTCGGCACACCCGACAATTTCAGGAAGGAGAAGATCGAGTTTGAAGTCGTGAACTGGGAATCACAGTACCACGCTATACTCGGGAGACCAGCTTATGCCAAGTTCATGGCTGTGCCGCATTATGCATACCTCAAGCTGAAGATGCCTGGGAACAACGGGACGAACATCACAGTCTATGGAAGCTTTTCACGCTCGGACAATTGTGATCGTGATTTCCAAAGGATTGCTGCAAAGTTTGGGCCACAATGGGAAACTTTCGACCCTCCAGACAAACTGACGATACGAGAAATCAAGGAGGAAAAACTCGACAGAAACATCAAGAAGAAGCCAGCCAACCTTGCCCTTGAAGCCTCGGCAGCAAAAGCGTCGGCAGTACAAGCTTCGGCAGTTGCCGATGCAGAAGATATAGGAGGCAGCAAGGCATTGACAATCGCTGCCCAAGCCCCTGACGAAATCAACAACGCTCCAGCAACCACTAGCATGACGAAGAAATCGGAAGATGCTGCTGAAGATGAGAAGAATCCCTTCCTTGATAAAACACTTCCTTAGTCTTTAAATTTTTTCCCTTTACTTTACACAGGGCCCTTGAAGGAGATATGCCCTAGAGGCAATAATAAAGTGGTTATTATTTATATCTTTATGTTTATGATAAATGTTTATATATCATGCTATAATTGTATTAACCGAAACATTAGTACATGTGTGATATGTAGACAACAAAGAGTCCCTAGTTTGCCTCTTAACTAGCTTGTTGATTAATGGATGATTAGTTTCATAATCATGAACATTGGATGTTATTAATAACAAGGTTATATCATTGTATGAATGATGTAATGGACACACCCAATTAAGCGTAGCATAAGATCTTGTCATTAAGTTATTTGCTATAAGCTTTCGATACATAGTTACCTAGTCCTTATGACCATGAGATCATGTAAATCACTTATACCGGAAAGGTACTTTGATTACACCAAACGCCACTGCGTAAATGGGTGGTTATAAAGGTGGGATTAAGTATCCGGAAAGTATGAGTTGAGGCATATGGATCAACAGTGGGATTTGTCCATCCCGATGATGGATAGATATACTCTGGGCCCTCTCGGTGGAATGTTGTCTAATGTCTTGCAAGCATATGAATAAGTTCATAAGAGACCACATACCATGGTACGAGTAAAGAGTACTTGTCAGGAGACGAGGTTGAACAAGGTATAGAGTGATACCGAAGATCAAACCTCGGACAAGTAAAATATCGCGTGACAAAGGGAATTGGTATCGTATGTGAATGGTTCATTCGATCACTAAAGTCATCGTTGAATATGTGGGAGCCATTATGGATCTCCAGATCCCGCTATTGGTTATTGGTTGGAGTGAGTACTCAACCATGTCCGCATAGTTCACGAACCGTAGGGTGACACACTTAAAGTTGGATGTTGAAATGGTAGAACTTGAATATGGAATGGAGTTCGAATATTTGTTCGGAGTCCCGGATGAGATCCCGGACATCACGAGGAGTTCCGGAATGGTTCGGAGAATAAGATTCATATATAGGATGTCATTTTATGTGAATTAAAATGATCCGGAAGGTTCTATGGAAGGTTCTAGAAGGTTCTAGAAAAGTCCGGAAGAAACCACCAAGGAAGGTGGAGTCCCGGAGGGACTCCACCTCCATGGCCGGCCAACCCTAGAAGGGGAGGAGTCCCAAGTGGACTCCCCCTATGGGGCCGGCCACCTCCCCACATGGAAGGGGGGAATCCCACCCCAAGTGGGATTCCCACCTTGGGTAGGTTTCCCTATCACATGGAAGGTTTTGGGTTCGGGTCTTATTCGGAGACTTGTAGTCCAACACTTGGGGCTTCCACCTATATAATGAGGGGCCAAGGGGAGGGGGCCGGCTACCCAAGAACCACAAGGTGGCCGCACCCCTATAGTGGCCGGCGCCCCTTCTCCCCAAACCCTAGCGGCCTCTCTCCTCCACCACATCCCGCACGCTTAGCGAAGCTCCGCCGGGTTTCTCCACCACCACCGACACCACGCCGTCGTGCTGTCGGATTCAAGAGGAGCTACTACTTCCGCTGCCCGCTGGAACGGGGAGGTGGACGTCGTCTTCATCAACAACCGAACGTGTGACCGAGTACGGAGGTGCTGCCCGATCGTGGCACCGTGATCAAGATCTTCTACGCGCCTTTGCAAGCGGCAAGTGATTGTCTACCGCAGCAATAAGAGCCTACTCTTATAGGCTTTGGAAATCTTCAAGGGTTAGTCTTGATCATTGATACGTCTCCGACGTATCGATAATTTCTTGTGTTCCATGCCACATTATTGATGTTATCTACATGTTTTATGCACACTTTATGTCATATTCGTGCATTTTCTGGAACTAACCTATTAACAAGATGCCGAAGTGCCAGTTCCTGTTTTCTGCTGTTTTTGGTTTCAGAAATCCTAGTAACGAAATATTCTCGGAATCGGACGAAATCAACGCCCAGGTTCCTATTTTCACCGGAAGCATCCAGAACACACGAGAAGGACCAGAGGGGGGGCACTGGGCCCCCAGACCATAGGCCGGCGCGGCCCAGGCCCTGGCCGCGCCGCCATATGGTGTGGGCACCCCTTCAGCCCTCCTGCGCCGCCTCTTCGCCTATTTAAAGCCTCCGTCACGAAAACCCTGACACGCTTGGCGAAAACCACAGAAACCTTCCAGAGCCGCCACCATCGCGACGCCAAGATCTGGGGGACAGGAATCTCTGTTCCGGCACGCTGCCGGGACGGGGAAGTGCCCCCGGAGCCATCTCCACCGCCGTCTTCACCGCCATCTTCACCGCCATCGCTGCCTCCATGATGAGGAGGGAGTAATCCACCCCCGAGGCTGAGGGCTTCGCCGTAGCTATGTGGTTCATCTCTCTCCCATGTACCTCAATACAATAATCTCATGAGCTGTTTTACATGATTGAGATTCATATGAGTTTGTATCACAATTTATCTATGTGCTACTCTAGCAAAGTTATTAAAGTAGTTCTATTCCTCCTGCACGTGTGTAAAGGTGACAGTGTGTGCACCGTGTTAGTACTTGGTTTATGCTATGATCATGATCTCTTGTAGATTGCGAAGTTAACTATTGCTATGATAATATTGATGTGATCTATTCCTCCTACATATGCATGAAGGTGACAGTGTGCATGCTATGTTAGTACTTGGTTTAGTCTTTTGATCTATCTTACACTATAAGTTACTTAAATATGAACAAATTGTGGAGCTTGTTAACTCCGGCATTGAGGGTTCGTGTAATCCTACGCAATGTGTTCATCATCCAACAAGAGTGTAGAGTATGCATTTATCTATTCTGTTATGTGATCAATGTTGAGAGTGTCCACTGGTGAAAGTCTAATCCCTAGGCCTTGTTCCTAAATACTGTTGCGTTACTACTGCTTGTTTACTGTTTCACTGTGTTACTACTGCTGCAATACTACCACCATCAACTACACGCCAGCAAGCTATTTTCTGGCACCGTTGTTACTGCTCGTATATATTCATACCACCTGTATTTCACTATCTCTTCGCCGAACTAGTGCACCTATTAGGTGTGTTGGGGACACAAGAGACTTCTTGCTTTGTGGTTGCAGGGTTGCATGAGAGGGATATCTTTGACCTCTTCCTCCCTGAGTTCGATAAACTTGGGTGATCCACTTAAGGGAAAACTTGCTGCTGTTCTACAAACCTCTGCTCTTGGAGGCCCAACACTGTCTACAGGAAAGGAGGGGGAACGTAGACATCAAGCTATTTTCTGGCGCCGTTGCCGGGGAGGAAAGGTAAAAGGTACTCACACTCCGGACCTCGGCTACCAAGCTATTTTCTGGCGCATTGTAAGTACTCAAAGCTATTTCCTTTAGATCCTGCAATTGCAACTTTTTGTTTCTTGTTTACACTAGTTTGGCATAATGGACAAGAATGAGCTTCTTATGCTATTTCCTGATTTAAAACATGGATTGTTTGATGCGAAAATTAAAAAACCTATGGAATCTTATTTGCATGCTGGTAGTAATATTATTATGAACGCTTTGAACACCATTGTTGATAATGATATAGAAAATTCTAAGCTTGGGGAAGCTGGTTTTGATGAGCATGATCTTTTTAGTCCACCAAGCATTGAGGAGAAAATTTTCTTTGATGATACTTTGCCTCCTATTTATGATGATTATAATGATAGTAGTCTTTTGGTACCACCTGTTATGGAGGATAAATTTGATTATGATTACAATATGCCTCCTATATTTGATGATGAGAATAATAATGATAGCTACTTTGTTGAATTTGCTCCCACTACAACTAATAAAATTGACTATGCTTATGTGGAGAGTAATAATTTTATGCATGAGACTCATGATTTATGTGATAGTTATATTGTTGAGTTTGCTCATGTTGCTACTGAAAGTTATTATGAGAGAGGAAAATATGGTTGTAGAAGTTTTCATGTTACTAAAATACCTCTCTATGTGCTGAAATTTTTGAAGCTACACTTGTTTTATCTTCCTATGCTTGTTACTTTGCTCTTCATGAATTTATTTATTTACAAGATTCCTATGCATAGGAAGCATGTTAGACTTAAATGTGTTTTGAATTTGCCTCTGGATGCTCTCTTTCACTTCAATTACTATTTCTTATGAGTGCATCATTAAAACTGCTGAGCCCATCTTAATGGCTATAAAGAAAGAACTTCTTGGGAGATAACCCATGTGTTATTTTGCTACAGTACTTTGTTTTATTTTTGTGTCTTGGAAGTTGTTTACTACTGTAGCAACCTCTCCTTATCTTAGTTTTGTGTTTTGTTGTGCCAAGTAAAGCCTCTAATCGAAGGTTGATACTAGATTTGGATTTCTGCGCAGAAACAGATTTCTGTCTGTCACGAATCTGGGCTGTTTTCTCTGTAGAAAAATCAGAAAAATATGCCAATTTACGTGCGTGTTCCTCAGATATGTACGCAACTTTCATTAGTTTTGAGTTTTCTGATCTGAGCAACGGAAGTATTTATTAAAAATTCGTCTTTACGTACTGTTCTGTTTTGACAGATTCTGCCTTTTATTTCGCATTGTTTCTTTCGCTGTGTTGGGTGGATTTCTTTGTTACATTACCTTCCAGTAACTTTGAGCAATGTCCAGAAGTGTTAAGAATGATTGTGTCACCTCTGAACATGTGAGTTTTTGATTATGTACTAACCCCTCTAATGAAGTTTATGAGAAGTTTGGTGTGAAGGAAGTTTTCAAGGGTCAAGAGAGGAGGATGATATACTATGATCAAGAAGAGTGAAAGCTCTAAGCTTGGGGATGCCCCGGTGGTTCACCCCTGCATATATCAAGAAGACTCAAGCGTCTAAGCTTGGGGATGCCCAAGGCATCCCCTTCTTCATCGACAAATTATCAGGTTCCTTCTCTTGAAACTATATTTTTATTCCATCACATCTTATGTGCTTTTCTTGGAGCGTCTGTATGCTTTTATTTTTGTTTGTGTTTGAATAAATTGGATTACATCATGCTTGTGTGGGAGAGAGACACGCTCCGCTGTTGCATATGAACACATGTGTTCTTAGCTTTTAGTATTCATGGCGAAGTTTCTTCTTCGTTAAATTGTTATATGGTTGGAATTGGAAAATGATACATGTAGTAATTGCTATAATGTCTTGGGTAATGTGATACTTGGCAATTGTTGTGCTCATGTTTAAGCTCTTGCATCATATGCTTTGCACCCATTAATGAAGAAATACATAGAGCATGCTAAAATTTGGTTTGCATATTTGGTTTCTCTAAGGTCTAGATAATTTCTAGTATTGAGTTTGAACAACAAGGAAGACGGTGTAGAGTCTTATAATGTTTTCAATATGTCTTTTATGTGAGTTTTGCTGCACCGGTTCATCCTTGTGTTTGCTTCAAACAACCTTGCTAGCCTAAAACCTTGTATCGAGAGGGAATACTTCTCATGCATCCAAATCCTTGAGCCAAACAACACTATGCCATTTGTGTCCACCATACCTACCTACTACATGGTATTTCCTGCCATTCCAAAGTAAATTGCTTGAGTGCTACCTTTAAACAATTCAAAATTTATCACCTCTGATTTGTGTCAATGTTTTATAGCTCATGAGGAAGTATGTGGTGTTTATCTTTCAATCTTGTTGGGCAACTTTCACCAATGGACTAGTGGCTTCATCCGCTTATCCAATAATTTTGCAAAAAGAGCTGGCAATGGGATTCCCAGTCCCAAATTAATTAACAAAAATAGACACTCCTCCATGGTATGTGATTGTTGGACGGCACCCGAAGGATTCGGTTAGCCATGGCTTGTGTAAGCAAAGGTTGGGAGGAGTGTCATCATAATAAAACTAAAATAAAAAGGCACTCCTTCATGGTATGAGATTGTTGGCAGGCACCCGAGGATTCGGTTAGCCATGGTTTGTGAAAGAAAGGTTGGAAGGAGTGCCACCCAAAATAAAATAAAATGGGAGCCGCTCTTTGAAGGTTTGTCTGGCAAGGGGGTTAGAGTACCCGCTACCATTCGTTGACAACAACATACGCCTCTCAAAACTTTATTTTTATGCTCTCTTTATGTTTTCAAAATAAAAGCTCTAGCACAAATATAGCAATCGATGCTTTTCCTCTTTGGAGGACTATTCTTTTACTTTTATTGTTGAGTCAGTTCACCTATCTCTTTCCATCTCAAGAAGCAAACACTTGTGTGAACTGTGCATTGATTCCTACATACTTGCATATTGCATTTGTTATATTGCTTTGCATTGACAACTATCCATGAGATATACATGTTACAAGTTGAAAGCAACCGCTGAAACTTAATCTTCCATTGTGTTGCTTCAATGCCTTTACTTTGAATTATTGCTTTATGAGTTAACTCTTATGCAAGACTTATTGATGCTTGTCTTGAAAGTACTATTCATGAACAGTCTTTGCTATATGATTCAATTGTTTACTCATGTCATATACATTGTTTTGATCGCTGCATTCACTACATATGCTTTACAAATAGTATGATCAAGTTTATGATGGCATGTCACTCCAGAAATTATCTTTGTTATCGTTTTACCTGCTCGGGACGAGCAGAACTAAGCTTGGGGATGCTGATACGTCTCCAACGTATCGATAATTTCTTGTGTTCCATGCCACATTATTGATGTTATCTACATGTTTTATGCACACTTTATGTCATATTCGTGCATTTTCTGGAACTAACCTATTAACAAGATGCCGAAGTGCCAGTTCTTGTTTTCTGCTGTTTTTGGTTTCAGAAATCCTAGTAACGAAATATTCTCGGAATCGGACGAAATCAACGCCCAGGTTCCTATTTTCACCGGAAGCATCCAGAACACACGAGAAGGACCAGAGGGGGGGCACTGGGCCCCCAGACCATAGGCCGGCGCGGCCCAGGCCCTGGCCGCGCCGCCATATGGTGTGGGCACCCCTTCAGCCCTCCTGCGCCGCCTCTTCGCCTATTTAAAGCCTCCGTCGCGAAAACCCTGACACGCTTGGCGAAAACCACAGAAACCTTCCAGAGCCGCCGCCATCGCGACGCCAAGATCTGGGGGACAGGAATCTCTGTTCCGGCACGCTGCCGGGACGGGGAAGTGCCCCCGGAGCCATCTCCACCGCCGTCTTCACCGCCATCGCTGCCTCCATGATGAGGAGGGAGTAATCCACCCCCGAGGCTGAGGGCTTCGCCGTAGCTATGTGGTTCATCTCTCTCCCATGTACCTCAATACAATAATCTCATGAGCTGCTTTACATGATTGAGATTCATATGAGTTTGTATCACAATTTATCTATGTGCTACTCTAGCAAAGTTATTAAAGTAGTTCTATTCCTCCTGCACGTGTGTAAAGGTGACAGTGTGTGCACCGTGTTAGTACTTGGTTTATGCTATGATCATGATCTCTTGTAGATTGCGAAGTTAACTATTGCTATGATAATATTGATGTGATCTATTCCTCCTACATATGCATGAAGGTGACAGTGTGCATGCTATGTTAGTACTTGGTTTAGTCTTTTGATCTATCTTACACTATAAGGTTACTTAAATATGAACAAATTGTGGAGCTTGTTAACTCCGGCATTGAGGGTTCGTGTAATCCTACGCAATGCGTTCATCATCCAACAAGAGTGTAGAGTATGCATTTATCTATTCTGTTATGTGATCAATGTTGAGAGTGTCCACTGGTGAAAGTCTAATCCCTAGGCCTTGTTCCTAAATACTGCTGCGTTACTACTGCTTGTTTACTGTTTCACTGTGTTACTACTGCTGCAATACTACCACCATCAACTACACGCCAGCAAGCTATTTTCTGGCACCGTTGTTACTGCTCATATATATTCATACCACCTGTATTTCACTATCTCTTCGCCGAACTAGTGCACCTATTAGGTGTGTTGGGGACACAAGAGACTTCTTGCTTTGTGGTTGCAGGGTTGCATGAGAGGGATATCTTTGACCTCTTCCTCCCTGAGTTCGATAAACCTTGGGTGATCCACTTAAGGGAAAACTTGCTGCTGTTCTACAAACCTCTGCTCTTGGAGGCCCAACACTGTCTACAGGAAAGGAGGGGGAACGTAGACATCAATCATCCCCTCGTTGCTCCCGTCTTCTAGATTGCATCTTGGCTTGGACTGCGTTCTCGCGGTAGGAAAATTTTTGTTTTCTATGCAACGTTATCCTACAGTGGTATCAGAGCCGTGTCTATGCATAGATGGTTGCACGAGTAGAACACAATGGTTTTGTGGGCGTTGATGCTCTTGTTATCTTTAGTTTGAGTACTTTGCATCTTTGTGGCATAGTGGGATGAAGCGGCTCGGACTAACTTTACATGACCGCGTTCATGAGACTTGATCCTCGTTCGACATGCAACTTGTATTGCATAAGAGGCTTTGCGGGTGTCTGTCTCTCCTACTATAGTGAAGATTCAATTTACTCTTCTATTGAAAACATTAGTATCAACGTTGTGGTTCATGTTCGTAGGTAGATTAGATCTCTCTCGAAAACCCTAAACCACGTAAAATATGCAAACCAAATTAGAGACGTCTAACTTGTTTTTGCAGGGTTTGGTGATGTGATATGGCCATAATGTGATGATGAATATGTATGAGATGATCATTATTGTATTGTGGCAACCGGCAGGAGCCTTATGGTTGTCTTTAATTTTCATGTTGAGTAGTATTTCAAAGTAGTTGTAATAGTTGCTACATGAGGTGAACAACCATGAAGACGGCGCCATGAACCTTGACGCTACGCCGACGATGATGGAGATCATACCCGTTGATGATGGAGATCATGTCCGTGCTTTGGAGATGAAGATCAAAGGCGCAAAGACAAAAGGGCCATATCATATCACATATGAATTGCATGTGATGTTAATCCTTTACGCATCTTATTTTGCTTAGATTGCGACGGTAGCATTATAAGATGATCCCTCACGTTAATATCAAGATAATAACGTGTTCTCCCCTCGTATGCACCGTTGCATTGTTCGTCGTTTTGAAGCATCTCGTGATGATCGGGTGTGATAAACTCAACATACAACGGGTGTAATCCATGTTGCACACGCGGAATACTTGGGTTTGCTTGACGAGCCTAGCATGTACAGACATGGCCTCGGGACAACGGAAACCGAAAGGTTGAACACGAGTCATATGGATGATATGATCAACATGTTGATGTTCACCATTGAAGCTACATCATCTCACGTGATGATCGGTTTTGGTGTAGTGAATTTGGATCGTGTACCACTTAACAACTATGAGGGATGTTGTATTAAGTGGGAGTTCATTAGTAATTAGATTAAAACATGAACTAATTATCATAAACATAGTCTGAGTAGTATTTTGAATTAATTTTGTAGTATTGGCATCCGTTTTTCTACCATGCGCTAGTCTTGTTATTGAGATAGAAATACTGTTAAAATCTGACAAGAAACTTTACGGATTGGTACCGTATTGTTAAAGAATCAAGAATTGATTAAGTCCTATTGCAAACTTTTAGTAAACCTCACATTGTTGATTCAAAGAGCTATGGTTTCAATTAGTACCTAAAGTTATCTTGTCTCCGTGAAACTTGAAGTTCAAATCTGTTTGAAAAGTAAGGAGCTGAAAATTTAGTTTTCAGAAATAATCAAGGTATGAGATATATGTGATATCTAAGACCTTATTGCAAGATGATAGAATATAATTTGGTGAGACTACATAAACTCATAAGATTTATGGGAATGTACGAAGGTTGAAGACGCAAGGCGTCCCAATCCTCCAACTATTGGGGCACTAACGATATTCGCATATCCATGAAGTGATCGTCCTTAGTATGCACCGTTGCTATGACTCGTCGTTTCGAAGCATCACGTGATGATCGGATGTTATAGATTCTACGTGTGCATACAACGGGTGCAAGCCAGATTTGCACATGCGAATACCAAGGTTAAAACTTTATGAGCCTAGCATGTACAGACATGGTCTCAGAAAGTCATCATGATACAATGGATAAAATTATGAGTGAAATTGTTCATCATATTACAAGGTTACTAATAGTGAAATCCGGAACACTTGTCATATGATGATCAACTTCAAAGTAAGAACCTCAAGGTTATTGGTATTTGACCAACAAACCAAGAAGTTATTGAAGTTGATGTGTTTTTCTGAATAATGAGGAAAGCTAAAAGAGAAACTACAAAAGATTATTGGCAGAAAGAAAGAAAAGACTAGAATGTCTAGCTCAGGTGTATACAAATGATATACATGTTATGGTTATATTCCTAGTTAGGTCACACTATGAAATTCTTGGGTATTAGTACTATATTGGTTGGTATGAAGTGTCATACAAAACAACGCAATACAAGAATACAATGGCCTAAGTAACTGACAAGGAACATGATAGGAATGCACGTCTGGAACAAAATAAAGTGTTATTATGTTCGTCGTTGGCATTCTATCTAGCCCTTAGAATTTATAATAAAGAACTTAATAATTGTTATTTTGCTCTGGTCAAATAAAAACAATGAGTTGTTTAAATTATGACATTACTCCATGTACGATGGATAAGTTATTATAAATCTTAATGGTGAAACACACATACATAACACTGGTGCTAAAATGCCATAAGGCAAATGATTTGAATTCCACTTATTTGTGGAACCGCCATTTAGGTCATGTTAGAAAGGAACGCATGAAGGAACTCCATGCAAATGGATTTTTGGAGTCATTTGATTTTTGAATCATTTGGTGCTTGCAAATCTTTTCTAAAGAGAATGATTAAAATACCGTTCATAGGCCAAGAGTTGAACGGGCAACAAACTTAGTGGAAAAATACATGATGATGTATGTGGTTCACTAGGCATAGTTGTGTGCGGGAGATTCTTCTACTTCATGAAAACTTCAAACAATGAATTGAGTATATATATGTGGATATATTCGATAAGGAAAAAGTTTGAAACATTTGAATAGATTCAAATAAATTCAGCAGGAAGTGGAAATCATCGTAATAGAAAAGTCAAATATCTATGATTGGATCATAGTGGAAATATTTGAATTACGAGTTTTAGCGAACATCTAAGAGAATTATGAAGTTGTTCTACAACTCACGTTTCTTGGAGTATCATAGTGATGATGAAGTATCCAAAAGACGTATCCAAACCTTGTTGGATTAATATTGATGCCATTATATTTTGTGGATTATGCTTTAGTGACTACCGCTTTTACACTGAATAAAGCATCATCATGATCCATAGAAATGACACCATACGAGTTATGGCATGGGTATGAACCCTAATAGTCTTTTCTTAAAATTTTGGTATGCATAGCATAAGTAAATAAGTTTACAACCAAAATCGGATGAATGTCTTTGTTGGTTATCCCAGAGAATTGATTGGGAATTCTTCCCACTATGTAGACAAAGACAAAAGTGTTTGTCAATGTTTCTTATTTCCAAGAAATTGTTTCTAGCGAAGTTTTTGAGTGGGAGGACAATAGAACTTGATAAGGTTTATGAACCTGAGCATAATGATCAGAGTAGCGCAGCATTGGAAATGGTTCCGGAAGCGGCCACGACGATCATGGCTCCCATGACTAAAAAGTGTTTTAGCCATGGAGATCGAAGTACATATTGAACCTTGTAGGTATGGTTTACTTTGTGATCAAATAAATGATTTGTGGACAAAGGATTGATTTTAAACAAATGATAAACCAACTACAAACAAAGAAGTTATGATGGGCCCTGACTCCGTTAAAATGGCTATACGCCATAAAATCCAAGATAGATGAATACTTTTTGAAAGTAAATGGATCTATAAAATTGATGGACTTGGATGGAATATCCTTGAAGAAGCTCGACTTGTTGAAAAGATGTTTATGACAAAGTTCAAAGAGTTGACTACGATAAGATTATATCTTCCGTAGCGATGCTTGTTGTCTATGTGGATTGTTCTAGAAATCGCTACATATTTCTTTATGAGATTTGCTAGTAGGATGGAAAAATACACTACTTAACAAAAGTGTGTATTAAAGGTGTATACAAGATACAACCAATTGTTTTGCTAGTCCGTAGAATACTAGATGGGTATACGAACTTCAATTGGATGAAGTGAGTATCACGGAGTTGGAATCTTCACCAGATGAAATAGTCAAAGAGTTTTTGATTTCATCAGAAACGATGAAGAGGCTTGCATTTGCAAGAAATTAAGTGGGAGCGCTGAGACATATTTATAATACTTATGTAGATGACATATAGTTGGTTATAAATGATGTAATTATATACTTGATTAAAAAGGTTTCATTGAGAAATTAACTTCAATGAAAGGATATGGACTGAAACAAATTTAGTGTCAAGATCTATGAAGATAGATTGAAACACATAAATAAGTTTAAGTCAAAGTACATAGGATGGATATTGAAGTAGTTCAATATAGAAATATTAAGAAAATGTTCTTGTCATGTGAAGGTTTAACAAGACTTGAGTGTATCTGACACTCAATGAGTAAAAACACATGAGTGATTATAGATCACGAATAAAATGTACACAATCAGATGTCCTATGCTCTAAAAATGTTATGAGCATGTACCAGAATGATTCATGTGATGATCATTGAAAAACAGTAAGAATATTCTTGAGTACTTAAGAAGAACCAAGTATATATATATATATATATATATATATATATATATATATATATATATATATATATATATATATAATTTTGTATGGAGAAATGACAAACAAATCGCTGTAAGGTGTTACACCGATATTGGTTTTGTCACATATAAAATATAATTTCAATCTCAAATTTGACTAAGTGTTGTTTAAAAGGTAGCACAATGAGTTAGAAGTTGTCTATGTTAGATTTAGAAGAGTTCTAAATATTGTGATGGATTCTACAAACGAAAGGCAGAGTATGTCATTGTTTTGACAATGACTGAGGATGTTAAGTCAAGAAGTTCTTTGAGAACTTGGTGTAGTTCCGATAGTGTTAGAACTTTGAAGCTATATTGTGTGTGACAATATTAGTGACATATTTCAGACCGCAGAATTAAGGTTCCACCAGAAGACCAAACATATTTAATGCCGACTCATTTGGAAATGAGTGATGCGTTGAGACGCAAATCAATTACAAAATACATACCGATGACGGATAGATATACTCTGGGCCCTCTCGGTGGAATGTCGTCTAATGTCTTGCAAGCATATGAATAAGTTCATAAGAGACCACATACCACGGTACGAGTAAAGAATACTTGTCAGGAGACGAGGTTGAACAAGGTATAGAGTGATACCGAAGATCAAACCTCGGACAAGTAAAATATCTCGTGACAAAGGGAATTGGTATCGTATGTGAATGGTTCATTCGATCACTAAAGTCATCGTTGAATATGTGGGAGCCATTATGGATCTCCAGATCCCGCTATTGGTTATTGGTCGGAGTGAGTACTCAACCATGTCCGCATAGTTCACGAACCGTAGGGTGACACACTTAAAGTTGGATGTTGAAATGGTAGAACTTGAATATGGAATGGAGTTCGAATATTTGTTCGGAGTCCCGGATGAGATCCCGGACATCACGAGGAGTTCCGGAATGGTCCAGAGAATAAGATTCATATATAGGATGTCATTTTATGTGAATTAAAATGATCCGGAAGGTTCTATGGAAGGTTCTAGAAGGTTCTAGAAAAGTCCGGAAGAAACCACCAAGGAAGGTGGAGTCCCGGAGGGACTCCACCTCCATGGCCGGCCAACCCTAGAAGGGGAGGCGTCCCAAGTGGACTCCCCCTATGGGGCCGGCCACCTCCCCACATGGAAGGGGGAATCCCACCCCAAGTGGGATTCCCACCTTGGGTAGGTTTCCTTATCACATGGAAGGTTTTGGGTTCGGGTCTTATTCGGAGACTTGTAGTCCAACACTTGGGGCTTCCACCTATATAATGAGGGGCCAAGGGGAGGGGGCCGGCTACCCAAGAACCACAAGGTGGCCGCACCCCTATAGTGGCCGGCGCCCCTTCTCCCCAAACCCTAGCGGCCTCTCTCCTCCACCACATCCCGCACGCTTAGCGAAGCTCCGCCGGGTTTCTCCACCACCACCGACACCACACCATCGTGCTGTCGGATTCAAGAGGAGCTACTACTTCCACTGCCCGCTGGAACAGGGAGGTGGACGTCGTCTTCATCAACAACCGAACGTGTGACCGAGTACGGAGGTGCTGCCCGATCGTGGCACTGTGATCAAGATCTTCTACGCGCTTTTGCAAGCGGCAAGTGATCGTCTACCACAGCAATAAGAGCCTACTCTTATAGGCTTTGGAAATCTTCAAGGGTTAGTCTTGATCATCCCCTCGTTGCTCCCGTCTTCTAGATTGCATCTTGGCTTGGATTGCGTTCTCGCGGTAGGAAATTTTTTGTTTTCTATGCAACGTTATCCTACAGCCCTCCCTTTTTCGCCCTCTAGTTTCGTATTTACCCTATCAATGAGCATTTAAGTTTCGATTCTTGTTAAGCATTGCAGTAATTTAAAGCATCTGTGACCACGCCACCGTGAACCTTGCTTACAAGTAACGGTACAACATAACACGCGGCAGAAGATCGCGCCACGAGGAAAAAACTTCTACGAGTGCTGCAAAGCAAACAAGGACATTAATCCTTACCTCTGCTTTAGATGCCTCTACGAGTGCCGCAAAAAGCAAAAGTTCGGAAAACATAAAACAACCCACGTTCGATGTTTCACTTATGGAAATATCAAAGAACAACGGGCTCATTGGCAGAATCACTACACCCGAAATATTCGGGAGTGACTGTCGAAATTCACAATCGGTTGAAAGCAAAGTTGCGCATACAACAGGTTTAGCAAAACCTGCAACACGAGCTGATCACTCATAATGATTTGCTGACCAACCAGTATACAACGGGCAATTAAGATTTGCTCCTTCAAAATTTTGCCAACGGCACGGTAAAAGTACATATTCATGTATCTACCAAATAACAAGTTTCGGCTTAACAATCCTAACAATTAGATGGATTAGCCAATACAATTCATTTTACAAAAGATAACTTTACACCCTAACGTCACCCTTGCGGAGTTTCCTTTTCTTCGGGTGCATTTGACTCCTCCTCAAGCCTGTCGACAATTATGTTGGCGGGCACTAAAACCTTCGGGTACAGTTCCTCAAAATCACCAGTTGCGTTGGCAATAGATAGCAAACATGCTGAGGGATAACGAGCAATCACAAGGGCAAGCGTACACTTGGCCCCTGCGAAAACTTGAGCTCGCACCAAGTCCCGAACCTTCTTGGCGTTTCCAAACTCGGACATCAAAGTTAAAAGCGTGGGGGAAACTGGATTTAACGGAAACATTGTCTTCCAAACCACCCTCATAGCTTTGTAGCACTTATCAAAGAATTGATGGACTTGTTGGACCCGATCTTGGAATTTTGCAACAGCCGAAGCCTTCGAGTGATCCCGCCAGAAAATCTCTTCGGATGAGGAAAGCTGGGTCAAAGCATGCACCCGCTCGTGTATCCGTTTGTTCTCTTCCGCACGGTTCAACGCTATGACTGGCAAAAGAATCAGTAAAGAGTCAGGCAAGGTGTTGTTGGCAAAAGGGCAAAGGAATCAGGAAACTTACAGTTCAAACTCTCAGTAGCTTTATGCAGCTCCGCAAGAGTGTACCGTTCCACGTCGGCTGCAATCTCGCTCTTCTTATTGACAATAGCAGCTAAAGCATAAGTGCTGCGCAGGTCCTTTTCCATCTGCGTAATCTGATCCTTCATGCGCTGGATCCGATCGCTTTCAGGAAGGGCACCCGAAGAGTCGTCAACAAATGAGGATACTGGGAAGACCTGCAGGAAACACCGTTATAAAAGAATGGTGGACATGATACAACTGAGCATCCGAAATAACTCCCATCGGGAGAAGTATAAGAAGAAACATCATAACAAAGGTGTGCTAACAACATTGCTAGCACGGAGTTTATTACAAGCGTAAGTTTTGCGGCAAAACAATGTTTCACAACAGCTCAAGCATAAGCTTGCTACAAGAATCAAGGGGCTTGGGTCTGAGTCGATAAACTGGGTCCAGCCGACGATTTCCTTGATGAAACCAGTTCAAGAAGCTGGCGGGCACAAGTAAGGGCAGACGCTTTAAAGGCGCTTAAATCAACAAGCTACCCGTCTTGCTCTTTCGGCAGCTCCTTGGTCATTCCTTCAATGTCACCCTTAAAGCCGTAACCCATCATAAGTTGGAAGGCAAGGACAGCACCATAAGTGCGCGATGTACGCTTGAATACCTCGATAACCTCCTTGGTGTCAACCGCGAAGGTATCGACCAGCTGCCCCAGGGTCTTCTCCTGCTTGATCTTGGGGAAAATCATCGAGTGCATCCGCGCCATGGCACTCTTCCCTTTTACAAGAAGCTCCCGCGTAAGCTGGTGAGAGGCAAGAATCATCGACATAGCATTCGCTGGAGAATTGTTTGGGACTCTGTCCAGGGCATCAACAGGGATATTCGCCGCTTCTGCAGGGAAAAGAAGGAAAAAAGTACATTGGCAAAAGGTTCGAATCCATAAGCACATCAATCGACAGGGGTGTATAAAAATTACCAAGTAAGGCTAAAGAAGACTGGCGAAGGACTTCATCCTTTTCGGCTGATCGAGCTTCAGCCATCAGCCTGGATGCTTCCTCCTCCTTCAACTTCTCTTTCAGCTTGCCCAGTTCTGCCTTCAGAGAGTCAACCTCTTGGCGAGCCTCAGCAGCTATCTTGACTGCACCATCCAATTTCAAGGAGGAAGATTTGACTTCCTCTTGCAGCCGAGCCTTGTCAGCTTCCAGAGAGGTGAATTGGGAGGCGAAGGCCTCCAAAGAGGAAATAACGCCTCGCAAGTCCTTAAGAAAGAAGATATTTTACTAGAAATTGTCAAGCAGAGCACGCTCCAAGAGATTTGCATAACAGTTAGAAAAAGGCTTACAGAAGGAGGAGTTGCGGTGGCAGCAGTTGGAGAGACGCCTTTCCCTTTGGAAAGGGAAGAAGCAGTCGATGCTTGAGCCATAGGGGCGGCCTTAGGAGCCGAAGCTTCGGAAGCCGCTACGACCGGCGAGGCAGCATCAGATTTGGCTTTTTTAGACGGGGGCTCAATAAACCCTTCGTCGCTGCAAAGGTGAAAAGTCGACAATGGTTATAGAAAGAGTGAAAAAGGGGCAAAGTATAACTTCAGAAAAGAAACTACTTACATGTCGAAGAGATCATCTTCATCGGCAAAGCCGCCGGTTGATCTCTTCACAGGCGAAGCCCTGGCCTCCTCTGCAGCTGCATCAACAAAGGTATCATGGTCAGCGTCGTCATTACGCGTTGATCCATCCACGACACCAGCGTCATCGGCTGAGGAGGGAAGGTCGGTGTGGGCAGCTTCAAAATCTATCGGACCATTGTATTCGTCCTCTGGGCCTGTATGCTCGACAGTGTGGAAATCTACGGGGATTGAGGAGCCTCTCCCTTCAGAAGTGTCATCTGGAGAATCATGCATATTTCCAGAAACAATGGGGATCTGTCGAAGAAAATAACGAGTAAGAACAATGGTAATTGTGTCGGCTAAGAAAAAACGGCATAGTAAAGACGTGAAGAAAGAAAAATACCTCTGATGGTGGATGATCCGCATCAAGAGGAGAATGAGAAGAGATCAGTGGAATCGAATCTTCCTGGTTAAAGGAAGTAAGGCGTCGGACTTCATCAAGCAACTCCTTTTCCGACAGGTCGGCAGCATTAATCCTGGTTTCATCTTTTGGACCTGAGTACAACCACATCGGGTGAACTCTGGCCATGGCTGGTTGAATTCGGCGCTTCAAGAATACCGCTGCCACCTCTGTGCCAATCATAGTTTGGCCGTCGGCCTCCTTGATTCGAAGAAATTTGGCGAATAATTCTTCGGTTGATGCTCTCTCATCGGGTGAGAGAATGTTCTTCCAAGAGTTTTTGGGTTTGGCTTCGGAAACATCGGCATAGCAAGGAAGCCGAGATTCGGGTGACAGGGAGTCCTTGACGTAAAACCATTTCAACCTCCATCCTTGCATGGACTCTCTAATTGGGAAATTAAAGTAATTGACCTCTGAACGAGCGACAAAACCTACTCCTCCGGTGACAAAGTACCCATTACTACTGCTGTATCTCTTCACATAGAAGATCTTTTTCCACAGCCCGAAATGAGGTTCAATACCTAGAAACGCCTCGCAAAGGGTGATGAACACAACAACATGGAGGATTGAGTTGGGAGTAAGTTGCCATAGTTGGATTTCGTACGTCCGCAAGAGATGGAGGAGGAATCCATGAGTGGGGAGCGAAAGGCCTCGGTGAAGGAAAGATAAGAACATCACAGTAAAGCCAGCAGGAGGATCAGGCCGAGAAATCGCACCTGGAAGGATCACATCTCCCGCATCAGAGGATATCAATCCTAGGCTTCGGGATCTCTTCTCGTCACGCTTGGTGACGGTTGATGCTACCCAGTCCCCTGATACGTCTCCGACGTATCGATAATTTCTTATGTTCCATGCCACATTATTGATGTTATCTACATGTTTTATGCACACTTTATGTCATATTCGTGCATTTTCTGGAACTAACCTATTAACAAGATGCCGAAGTGCTAGTTCCTGTTTTCTGCTGTTTTTGGTTTCAGAAATCCTAGTAACGAAATATTCTCGGAATCGGACAAAATCAACGCCCAAGTTCCTATTTTCACCGGAAGCATCCAGAACACCCGGGAAGGACCAGAGGGGGGGCACTGGGCCCCCAGACCATAGGCCGGCGCGGACCAAGCCCTGGCCGCGCCGCCCTATGGTGTCGTCGCCCCTTCGACCCTACTGCGCCGCCTCTTCGCCTATTTAAAGCCTCCGTCACGAAAACCCTGATACGTTCAACGAAACCCACAGAAACCTTCCAGAGCCGCCGCCATCGCGAGGCCAAGATCTGGGGGACAGGAGTCTCTGTTCCGGCACGCTGCCGGAACGGGGAAGTGCCCCCGGAAGGCTTCTCCATCGACACCGCTGCCATCTCCACCGCCATCTTCATCACCGCTGCTGCTCCCATGAGGAGGGAGTAGTTCTCCATCGAGGCTCGGGGCTGTACCGGTAGCTATGTGGTTCATCTCTCTCCTATGTACTTCAATACAATAATCTCATGAGCTGCCTTACATGATTGAGATTCATATGATGATGCTTGTAATCTAGATGTCATTATGCTAGTCAAGTGAGTTTTACTTATGTGATCTCCGGAGACTCCTTGTCCCACGTGTGTAAAGGTGACAGTGTGTGCACCGTGTGGGTCTCTTAGGCTATATTTCACAGAATACTTATTCACTGATGAATGGCATAGTGAGGTGCTTATTTATATCTCTTTATGATTGCAATGTGTTTGTATCACAATTTATCTATGTGCTACTCTAGCAATGTTATTAAAGTAGTTCTATTCCTCCTGCACGATGTAATGGTGACAGTGTGTGCATCCGTGTTAGTACTTGGTTTATGCTATGATCATGATCTCTTGTAGATTGCGAAGTTAACTATTGCTATGATAGTATTGATGTGATCTATTCCTCCTACATATGCATGACGGTGACAGTGTGCATGCTATGTTAGTACTTGGTTTAGTCTTTTGATCTATCTTACACTATAAGGTTACTTAAATATGAACATTTAATTGTGGAGCTTGTTAACTCCGGCATTGAGGGTTCGTGTAATCCTACGCAATGTGTTCATCATCCAACGAGAGTGTAGAGTATGCATTTATCTATTCTGTTATGTGATCAATGTTGAGAGTGTCCACTAGTGAAAGTCTAATCCCTAGGCCTTGTTCCTAAATACTGCGTTACTACTGCTTGTTTACTGTTTTACTGCGTTACTACTGCTGCAATACTACCACCATCAACTACACGCCAGCAAGCTATTTTCTGGCATCGTTGCTACTGCTCATATATATTCATACCACCTGTATTTCACTATCTCTTCGCCGAACTAGTGCACCTATTAGGTGTGTTGGGGACACAAGAGACTTCTTGCTTTGTGGTTGCAGGGTTGCATGAGAGGGATATCTTTGACCTCTTCCTCCCTGAGTTCGATAAACCTTGGGTGATCCACTTAAGGGAAAACTTGCTGCTGTTCTACAAACCTCTGCTCTTGGAGGCCCAACACTGTCTACAGGAAAGGAGGGGGAAGTAGACATCAAGCTATTTTTAAGGCGCCGTTCTTGCAGTGAGGAAAGGTAAAAGGTACTCACACTCCGGATCTCGGCTACTAAGCTATTTTCCGGCGCACTGTAAGTACTCGAAGCTATTTCCTTTAGATCCTGCAATTGCATCTTTTTGTTTCTTGTTTACACTAGTTTGGCATAATGGACAAGAATGAGCTTCTTATTCTATTTCCTGATTTAAAACATGGATTGTTTGATGCGAAAATTAAAAAAACCTATGGAATCTTATTTGCATGCTGGTAGTAATATTAGTATGAACGCTTTGAACACCATTGTTGCTAATAATATGGAAAATTCTAAGCTTGGGGAAGCTGGTTTTCATGATCTTTTTAGTCCCCCAAGCATTGAGGAGAAAATTTTCTTTGATGATACTTTGCCTCCCATATATGATGATTATAATGATAGTGGTCTTTTGGTGCCACCTACTATGGAGAGTAAATTTTGTTGTGATTATACTATGCCTCCAACACTTGATGAGAATAATAATGATAGCTACTTTGTTGAATTTGCTCCCACTACAACTAATAAAATTGATTATGCTTATGTGGAGAGTAATAATTTTATGCATGAGACTCATGATAAGAATGCTTTATGTGATAGTTATATTGTTGAGTTTGCTCATGTTGCTACTGAAAGTTATTATGAGAGAGGAAAATATGGTTGTAGAAATTTTCATGTTACTAAAATGCCTCTCTATGTGCTGAAATTTTTCAAGCTATACTTGTTTTATCTTTCTATGCTTGTTACTTTGCTCTTCATGAACTTGTTTATTTACAAGATTCCTATGCATAGGAAGCATGTTAGACTTAAATGTGTTTTGAATTTGCCTCTGGATGCTCTCTTTCGCTTCAATTACTATTTCTTATGAGTGCATCATTAAAACTGCTGAGCCCATCTTAATGGCTATAAAGAAAAGAACTTCTTGGGAGATAACCCATGTGTTTATTTTGCTACAGTACTTTGTTTTATATTTGAGTCTTGGAAGTTGTTTACTACTGTAGCAACCTCTCCTTATCTTAGTTTTGTGTTTTGTTGTGCCAAGTGAAGCCTCTAATCGAAGGTTGATACTAGATTTGGATTTCTGCGCAGAAACAGATTTCTATCTGTCACGAATCTGGGCTGTTTTCTCTGTAGAAAAATCAGAAAAATATGCCAATTTACGTGCGTGTTCCTCAGATATGTACGCAACTTTCATTAGTTTTGAGTTTTCTGATCTGAGCAATGGAAGTATTTATTAGAAATTCGTCTTTACGGACTGTTCTGTTTTGACAGATTCTGCCTTTTATTTCGCATTGCTTCTTTCGCTGTGTTGGGTGGATTTCTTTGTTCCATTACCTTCCAGTAGCTTTGAGCAATGTCCAGAAGTGTTAAGAATGATTGTGTCACCTCTGAACATGTGAGTTTTTGATTATGTACTAACCCCTCTAATGAAGTTTATGAGAAGTTTGGTGTGAAGGAAGTTTTCAAGGGTCAAGAGAGGAGGATGATATACTATGATCAAGAAGAGTGAAAGCTCTAAGCTTGGGGATGCCCCGGTGGTTCACCCCTGCATATATCAAGAAGACTCAAGCGTCTAAGCTTGGGGATGCCCAAGGCATCCCCTTCTTCATCGACAAATTATCAGGTTCCTTCTCTTGAAACTATATTTTTATTCGGTCACATCTTATGTGCTTTACTTGGAGCGTCTGTGTGCTTTTGTTTTTGTTTTGTTTGAATAAATGCTTGTGTGGGAGAGAGACACGCTCCGCTGGTTCATATGAACACATGTGTTCTTAGCTTTTAGTATTCATGGCGAAGTTTCTTCTTCGTTAAATTGTTATATGGTTGGAATTGAAAAATGATACATGTAGTAATTGCTATAAATGTCTTGGGTAATGTGATACTTGGCAATTGTTGTGCTCATGATTAAGCTCTTGCATCATATGCTTTGCACCCATTAATGAAGAAATACATAGAGCATGCTAAAATTTGGTTTGCATATTTGGTTTCTCTAAGGTCTAGATAATTTCTAGTATTGAGTTTGAACAACAAGGAAGACGGTGTAGAGTCTTATAATATTTTCAATATGTCTTTTATGTGAGTTTTGCTGCACCGGTTCATCCTTGTGTTTGTTTCAAATAAGCCTTGCTAGCCTAAACCTTGTATCGAGAGGGAATACTTCTCATGCATCCAAAATACTTGAGCCAACCACTATGCCATTTGTGTCCACCATACCTACCTACAACATGGTATTTTCCGCCATTCCAAAGTAAATTGCTTGAGTGCTACCTTTAAAATTCCATCATTCACCTTTGCAATATATAGCTCATGGGACAAATAGCTTAAAAACTATTGTGGTATTGAATATGTACTTATGCACTTTATCTCTTATTAAGTTGCTTGTTGTGCGATAACCATGTTCACTGGGGACGCCATCAACTACTCTTTGTTGAATTTCATGTGAGTTGCTATGCATGTCCGTCTTGTCTGAAGTAAGAGAGATCTACCACCTTATGGTTAAGCATGCATATTGTTAGAGAAGAACATTGGGCCGCTAACTAAAGCCATGATCCATGGTGGAAGTTTCAGTTTTGGACATATATCCTCAATCTCAAATGAGAAAATTATTAATTGTTGTTACATGCTTATGCATAAAAGAGGAGTCCATTATCTGTTGTCTATGTTGTCCCGGTATGGATGTCTAAGTTGAAGAATAATCAATAGCGAGAAATCCAATGCGAGCTTTCTCCTTAGACCTTTGTACAAAGTGCATAGAGGTACCCCTTTGTGACACTTGGTTAAAACATGTGCATTGTGATGATCCGGTAGTCCAAGCTAATTAGGACAAGGTGCGGGCACTATTAGTATACTATGCATGAGGCTTGCAACTTGTAAGATATAATTTACATGATACATATGCTTTATTACTACCGTTGACAAAATTGTTTCATGTTTTCAAAATCAAAGCTCTAGCACAAATATAGCAATCGATGATTTTCCTCTATGGAGGACCATTCTTTTACTTTCATTGTTGAGTCAGTTCACCTATTTCTCTCCACCTCAAGAAGCAAACACTTGTGTGAATTGTGCATTGATTCCTACATATTTGCTTATTGCACTTATTATATTACTCTATGTTGACAATATTCATGAGACATACATGTTACAAGTTGAAAGCAACCGCTGAAACTTAATCTTCCTTTGTGTTGCTTCAATGCTTTTACTATGAATTATTGCTTTATGAGTTAACTCTTATGCAAGACTTATTGATGCTTGTCTTGAAGTGCTATTCATGAAAAGTCTTTGCTTTATGATTCACTTGTTTACTCATGTCATATACATTGTTTTGATCGTTGCATTCATTACATGTGTTTACAATAGTATGATCAAGTTTATGATGGTATGTCACTCCAGAAATTATCTTTGTTTATCGTTTACCTGCTCGGGACGAGCAGAAACTAAGCTTGGGGATGCTGATACGTCTCCGACGTATCGATAATTTCTTATGTTCCATGCCACATTATTGATGTTATCTACATGTTTTATGCACACTTTATGTCATATTCGTGCATTTTCTGGAACTAACCTATTAACAAGATGCCGAAGTGCTAGTTCCCTTTTCTCGCTGTTTTTGGTTTCGTAAATCCTAGTAACGAAATATTCTCGAAATCGGACGAAATCAACGCCCAAGTTCCTATTTTCACCGGAAGCATCCAGAACACCCGGGAAGGACCAGAGGGGGGGCACTGGGCCCCCAGACCATAGGCCGGCGTGGCCCAGGCCCTGGCCACGCCGCCCTATGGTGTCGTCGCCCCTTCGACCCTCCTGCGCCGCCTCTTCGCCTATTTAAAGCCTCCGTCGTGAAAACCCTGATACGTTCGACGAAACCCACAGAAACCTTCCAGAGCCGCCGCCATCGCGAGGCCAAGATCTGGGGGAAAGGAGTCTCTGTTCCGGCACGCTGCCGGAACGGGGAAGTGCCCCCGGAAGGCTTCTCCATCGACACCGCTGCCATCTCCACCGCCATCTTCATCACCGCTGTTGCTCCCATGAGGAGGGAGTAGTTCTCCATCGAGGCTCGGGGCTGTACCGGTAGCTATGTGGTTCATCTCTCTCCTATGTACTTCAATACAATAATCTCATGAGCTGCCTTACATGATTGAGATTCATATGATGATGCTTGTAATCTAGATGTCATTATGCTAGTCAAGTGAGTTTTACTTATGTGATCTCCGGAGACTCCTTGTCCCACGTGTGTAAAGGTGACAGTGTGTGCACCGTGTGGGTCTCTTAGGCTATATTTCACAGAATACTTATTCACTGATGAATGGCATAGTGAGGTGCTTATTTATATCTCTTTATGATTGCAATGTGTTTGTATCACAATTTATCTATGTGCTACTCTAGCAATGTTATTAAAGTAGTTCTATTCCTCCTGCACGATGTAATGGTGACAGTGTGTGCATCCGTGTTAGTACTTGGTTTATGCTATGATCATGATCTCTTGTAGATTGCGAAGTTAACTATTGCTATGATAGTATTGATGTGATCTATTCCTCCTACATATGCATGACGGTGACAGTGTGCATGCTATGTTAGTACTTGGTTTAGTCTTTTGATCTATCTTACACTATAAGGTTACTTAAATATGAACATTTAATTGTGGAGCTTGTTAACTCCGGCATTGAGGGTTCGTGTAATCCTACGCAATGTGTTCATCATCCAACGAGAGTGTAGAGTATGCATTTATCTATTCTGTTATGTGATCAATGTTGAGAGTGTCCACTAGTGAAAGTCTAATCCCTAGGCCTTGTTCCTAAATACTGCGTTACTACTGCTTGTTTACTGTTTTACTGCGTTACTACTGCTACAATACTACCACCATCAACTACACGCCAGCAAGCTATTTTCTGGCATCGTTGCTACTGCTCATATATATTCATACCACCTGTATTTCACTATCTCTTCGCCGAACTAGTGCACCTATTAGGTGTGTTGGGGACACAAGAGACTTCTTGCTTTGTGGTTGCAGGGTTGCATGAGAGGGATATCTTTGACCTCTTCCTCCCTGAGTTCGATAAACCTTGGGTGATCCACTTAAGGGAAAACTTGCTGCTGTTCTACAAACCTCTGCTCTTGGAGGCCCAACACTGTCTACAGGAAAAGGAGGGGGAAGTAGACATCATCCCCGGGCTTGACCATTGAGCTCGACGGCGCTGGCGGCACCGGAGCTGGGGGAGGAGCGCTTGGAGCGCTCCCCTTCGGAAGAGAAGAGGAGGACTTGGCAGCGGCACCGCCGCTGGTGGAGCTGGCGGCGGCGGCAGGATTCTTCTTCTTCACCATTGTGGGATCTGAGGAAGATTGGAAAAGCTGCGGTGGCGGCGCGACAACGGCGAAGGAAGGAAGAAGGGGAAGAATGAGGAGATACTGCGGGAACCGTGGAGGAGATTAGGAATTTTTCGCCCTTTGGAGATTTTGAGGAGAAATTAAGAGTTAAGTAAGCACGTGGCGCTTGAAGGAGGGGAGGAACCGGCGGCCCACTATGTCCACATTGTGCGAAAATCGAGGAGGCACCTCGGTCACCACGCGTGCAATGATCAAGACCTAAAAACTATCCGCGCAGGGTTAGGGTGGGCCCGTCAGGTCAAGTCCTGTCAATCAGCCCACAGCAGTCATACGTCAGCAGTGACGTCATAAAAAAAACCCCTTGAGGCATTCGAAGGAGAAATGAAAAGTTATCGGGTGAAAGACTTGAGTCTACGCACAGATTGCAAGCATCTGTACCTAGACTCGGGGGCTACTCCCATCGGGAGCGCTGACGCGCACCCGATAAAATGAAGACTCAACAGAATGAGCAGTCGAAGGAAGAAGGATTGAGTCTGCACTCGGTTACAAGCACTTGCACCTAGACACTCCCATCGGGAGTGCATGATGCACACCCAATAAAAGTTTTTTGCACTCCAGGATCATGCCCGGGGACTTGATTCTGTGTAGGGTAACGTTGTTCTGCCATCGGCAGTTAACCAACAAAAGTTGGGCACGTTACTCATTATCCTTTGCATAAAGAAAATATATCGGATGACCTATGAAGACTTGTGGAAAACATCCACAGAGGAGAATATTCGAGTGGTACAACTTGAGTCTACGCACGGATTACAAGCATCCGTACCTAGACTCGGGGGCTACTCCCATCGGGAGCGCTGACGCGCACCCGATAAAATGAAGACGGAGCAAATTCAAGATGAGCAAAGAACATCAGGAGAAGACATGCATTAGTCTCTACCCGAACTACCTTCGGCTAGACACTCGGGGGCTACTGACGTGGGCACTACCCTTCGAGTAACCGATGTTGCCCTATCCTGTATTGACTAATTGGAGGCCCATGAAGACACCCGAAGGCTAGATGGGCCACCTGGACAGCGCACCGGAAGAAACCTTGGCGGGCAAGACAAGGAAGCGGTCAACAAGGAAAGACTAGATCTAAAAGTACTGTAAACCTAGTCGTACTCGGTTAGGACCCTTGAGACCTGGCCTCCTATATAAAGGCCAGGAGAGGGGCTGCCGAGGGACACGAACAATCTTAGCGATCATAGCCAGCAAAAGCTTAGAGCTAGGTAACCCTAGCGATAGCAATCTCGCCGAGATCTCAGCCGAACTATTCGGCACCCCATTGTAACCCATTATCTTCATAATCAAGAGCAGACAGGCAGGACGTAAGGGTTTTACCTCATCGAGGGCCCCGAACCTGGGTAAATCGCTCTCCCCGCTTGTCTGCGAACCGATGTCTCGTATCAGCTTGCAGGATTCCATCAACCCTAAGCCCCTATCGGAGGGCATTGGCGAGGAGTACCCTCGACAACCGCACCCATGGCCGCCATATGCATCACCATGGGGCACACCAGTACAGATAGGAGCAGCGTCCTCTGCCACTGATGGCAAGACAGAGGGGCTCAACACCCAGCCACGACGACCCCCCGTGTGGGGAGCGCGTCACCACCATGGCCGCCACTGCGAAACCACGGCACCCGCCAAACCCAGCGGCGAACCGCTGCAGGTTGATGGCTGAGTAAAGAGGAGGCGACCCTCGCAGCCACAACACCAACCAGCAGTGGCCAGCATATACTGCCGCCAAGATGACCGAAAGCTGACCACCACCGGACCGCCAGAATTGGAGAACTCGTCGACCCGAACCGGAAGCACCACACCATGTGGAGGCAAACCACAACGGAGACGACAGCTCCGCCCAGCACCATCCTGGCAGGAGCACCGCACAACATCCCTCCTAAATGCCGGCATAGAGAGGCAGGCCGCTCCAGATCGAGCGCGCCTGGTCTTCAAGGGATCCTCCAAGCATGTCGGCTTGGGAGAAGATAGAGGGCAGCAGCAGGACCTCCAACACCGCCCGACGCGCCGCCACGCCAGCCGCCACCGCCAAAAACCACCGCGGGCCGCCGCCCGGAACCCACCACCACCCTCTACGGAGGAAGCCGTCGGAAGAGGCACCATGCGCAGCAGCCACTGCGCGCAGCAGCCACGCCGCCCCTTCCGCCGCCGCCAGCCGCAATCACGGAGAAGGACGCCGAGCCGGGCCGCCTAGATCCCGCGCACCGAGGGCGCCCGCCGCCACCGCGCCGCCAGGGCTTTGCCCGACGATGCCCACCGGTGGCGGCGAGGGCGGGGGAGACGGGGAGGCCGGCCTCTCGCCGGATCTGGGGCGCCCCGGTGCAGCTCGGCTCAGCCGCACGGGGACGGGAGCGGGCGTCTTTTTTCCCTAATATATAATCATTTATCACATACTCCGTAATTGTTATCATTGTATTTGTCCAAAATATATCGTTGGACTGTTTCGTGTAAATTTTTGTAAACCTCCACTTTCGTGGTGGATACTGGGTGGATCTCACTTCTTTTTTGGAGAATGGATCTCAGCTTTTGTGATTCGTGGACGTTAATTAATTCGCCAAATCAAAATGGGTCGGACAGGATAGAGGATACAGCAGCACCCAGCGGGACAGTTTCCGGACTTGCCGCCACGGCCCATTTCCCAAACAGTACACCGTCACAATATTTTGTTTCTTGCCACGTCAATGACACGCGGGCCCAGAAACTGTCTGGGCCCAGTGGTCAGTGATGAAGGACGGACCAAATGCATGGCGTGGCTCTTACTTTGATCCACCGGCTCACTGCTGTCGGGGAAGAAGTCAACAACAACCAAACGAACCTGGTGGACATGGGATGGAGGGCAGTTTGGTCCTTTTATATGTGCCAAGTGCCATGGGCTCCATGGCAGCAGAGCTGTGTTGAGCTCATGTCTCGAGAATGCTTAAAATTCTACTAATTTGCACACTTTTCCTTCTTTCTCCCTTTTTCTTTCTCTACAATCGAGAAATTAATCTCCTTTGTTGAGGCTATAGTATGTAAGATATTTGTTGATTAAATGTGTGGTTATCCAATCGGCAGGAGGTAATTGCGCCCCATACCCTACCCTAATGTATATCCTTTGGTAGCATGTGACATGTTGTTACATTGAAGAACTCATCAGCATGCTTACAGTGTTAGAGAGAAACCCCCACACCGTATATGACGTCACCTTAGACCCACGGACATTCAGAGCAAGGCTTGGATCTAGTATCTTTCCAGCCCGAGCATCCGCACGGGCTTGACAGCGGTGCCCTTGCTTGTGTTGCATGACTTTTTGCAGTAATTTCATTTAGAAAAACTGACATATTAAGTATGTTTGCCTATTCTCCGAGAAGTTTTCAGGTCCACGAGAGTGAACACAAGAACCTTTACCTCGACCAACTAGTGATCAGTCATTGACTCTTCGACCTCAACATGAGAGGTTACTGGATGAGAAATCGTTTGATCCTTTGATGCCTCTGCTTGTGTCACGTGATTTTCTACCCTCTAAAATATGAAACATGCTTGCTTCGAGAAGTTTTTTGGGCCGCCAGATTGAACGCAAGAACTTTACCTCAACCAACTAGTGATCGAACATTGGCTCTTCGACATCAACATGAGAGGTTATTGGATGAGCAAACTCGTGCATTTGGATTGGGAGATAGGGGTCAGAGACCAATGACCGTCAAGGTATAACCATGTGAAAATGGCATATGTGTTTTTGTATGATGGCATTGTGCCGGAAATACGGAAATGTTTATATTTGCTAATACCATAAACAGTAAAGTCTACTATGAATCCCACTAAGAGGACTATGAATTAATTTGAACTTAACCACAATTACAAAACTACCCTCAAGGCAAAGCTCTCTCTCCTCTGTCTCTTTTTTCGAACTTGCCTTTTCTTTTCCTTTTTCTCCCTTTCCATTTGCTTTATTCTGCACAGGAAGTTACACTCTCGAAAGTCGTCTTTCTCTCACCTCTCTTGGACACCAAGCCAACACCAAATCTTTCCGGACCTATTCCACCCCAATCCGTCGGCATTACCCGCTGGGATCGCCGCGACCATAGATCGCTGCCCGGAGACGACCCGAACAAGCGCGCGCGGATTCGCCCGCCCGCGGCTCCATCTGCTCCCGCATTCGGGTAGTCCGCTCTGGTACGTTTCTTTGATTCGGTTTCTTGATCTTTGGATTAGCACGAGCGGTTCCGCGTTCGTTTCATCGGTTCGGACGATCTTTTCTTGGGTTCGTAGTTCTTCCGCCAGTTTATGTCTTGCTATTCTAGGCATACTGTTCGTTGCAACGTCTCCCCGTCCCCGGGTTTATTGATTTTTATAGTGTTCAGGGTGGGAAGTGTTGTTCTTGATTCCAAAGTAGAAGTTCACACTCCCTCAGAAAAAGTGAAAGTTGACACATTTGCGATTCGTATTGGCGATTTTAGTGTTTGTGGAGATTAGCGTTTGGGGCATCAGCCATCAGGTGACATGATCGGAGTTCTTAGGATGGAAAGTTCCCCAAATTTTTGGTATTGCTATATAACTGCAGTGGGGAAATTATATGGGTCCTTAGAGTTGCGCCTAATTTTTTTTTTCAGTGTTTCATATGAGCAACTAGTCTGATTTTTATGTAGAGTAGTAAATTGAGATATCCTGTGTGGTATTAATGATAAATTAGTTCACGACAAAAAGGTTCTAGTACTCCAATTTCTCAGTTTGGAAGTTAGTTCACCAATAATATCCACCGTCCACGTCTAATATGTCTTCACGTAGATAAATTAGTTCTTAAATTTGTGTCTTACCAGCGGTGTCCCAGTGGTTCTTAAAGATCTGATGTTCTGATGTGACATCAGTTGAGATGGCAAAGTCTCCCTAAAGATTGCATTTCCATTTCATGATGTTGACCCGGAAAGCCACCTAATGCGTGAAGCCACATGGTGTCACTGTTCAAGGCCTCCACTTTACTATTCCTTATACTTGTTGGCAGGGCAGATATAGCTGTTGGCCTCCTTCCCCGTCAGAGCTTCCATGAGGTGGATGCAATATCCTATGTGCTAGGATCTGCATCTGAATTGGGGAGAATGAATGGGGTTTCTGAAGGTTTGATCATCGGTACAACAGTTGGTGTTGTGATAGGGCTGCTGCTTGCTGTTGGAATACTCCTGTGCATGAGGTATCGGCGGTCTCAGGCCCAAATAAGGAGTAGTAGCTCAAGGAGGTCATCATTGGTTCCCATTCGTGCAAATGGTGTTAATACATGTGCGGAGCTCTCGAACTCAACTACAGGGCAGGATTCACCGAGGGAGTGTGAAGATCGTGGGGTGTCTATGTGGACTGAAGGGCCTGGAAGGAAGAGCCTAATATCAGCTTCTGGGATACCCAAATATTTGTACAAGTATGTTTCCTTGCTTTTTCTTTATTCTTATGGTTGCAACATTTATAGCTGTATAACTAATTGGGCCCTACGCCATTTGCTTTCAAGTAATTGATCTAGTTTTAGTGGTCGGTTCTGAAAAGAAGTTCCTGTCATTGGTTTGTTATATCCTCCTTTGACTTATATATGTCTGGACCTACCAACTACAATGGGATAAGATAATGATGGTTGGTTTGTACTGAGAGAATTGGACAAGATATATAAGTCAAACATATATCTACGATATGTTCCCTATCATTCACTCATGTTTCTTCTGTAAGGTGTTGTCTCATGTTTTGATAATTGAAGTATGATCATGAAATTGTGTCTTGTACGTAACTTAGATAATTTAATTATGATCACGAAACTGAGTCTTCTTCTTGTTTAAATTAATCGTTCAGCATTATTTTCTGTTGTCTAGGGAACTGCAGAAGGCTACCAGCAATTTCACAACACTATTGGGTCAAGGAGCCTTTGGTCCTGTTTACAAAGCTAATATGTCATCTGGTGAGATACTGGCTGTTAAAGTACTTGCTAACAATTCAAAACAAGGTGAAAAGGAGTTCCATAATGAGGTAAGCTACTGTTTATAGATGATTAGAAACGGGCATGCCTGGTAATTTGATGGATACCTAATTTCAGGTCTTACTTCTTGGGCGATTGCACCACAGGAACCTGGTGAACCTGGTCGGCTACTGTGCTGAAAAAGGGCAACACATTCTGTTATATGCGTACATGCCTAATGGGAGCCTTGCATCACACTTATATGGTATTCAACTATTTATTATCTCCGTTTGGAAACTGTAGAACTTCATTTAGAGTACTCCTTACAGTAATTACTTGGGCACATTTGTGCTTGGTTGCTACCATAACTCTGTTTTAATTTGAACATGGTACAGAAAAGACTTTTAATTTTGTAAGAACTCGGTGATATGAAACTCATCAAGTACAATTAGCATATCTGAAAAGTCTTGAAAATGCATTAATGTTTGATGCTTTCTCCGTTTTAACTTGATAGTTCTTGATCACTGAGAAAAATAACCACCACCCTTTTTTTGCGGTCTTTTAGCTGATTTTATCAGATAAAGAACACCAGTGGTTTTCATATGAATTAAGTCAATAGACACGATAACTCTGTTTTAATTTGAACGTGGTACAGAAAGGACTTCTAATTTTGTAAGAACTCGGTGATATGAAACTCATCAAGTACAATTAGCATATCTGAAAGGTCTTGAAAATGCATTAATGTTTGATGCTTTCTCCCTTTTAACTTGATAGTTCTTGATCACTGAGAAAAATAACCACCACCCTTTTTTTGCGGTCTTTTAGCTGATTTTATCAGATAAAGAAGACCAGTGGTTTTCATATGAATTAAGTCAATAGACAATACTTAAACTTTGTTACTATGCTTGCGTAGTATCCTTGAAAAACTATTGATGTGATTTGCCTTGTCAATCCATCTTCTGCAAGAGACTATACCTACAGGCTACAGCCAGAATTTCACATGTTACATTTAGGTACTACTTATTTGGTTTTGTTTCTGAAGACATTTGTGATTCAGGTGAAAACAATGCACCATTGAGGTGGGATTTGAGGGTAAACATAGCTCTGGATGTCGCTAGGGGTTTGGAATACCTACATGATGGGGTAAGCTGTTGTGACGCATGTATTTGAAGCATGGTCCATGATGAAATGCCAATACATTACTTCATCTGGCTTAACTTTAGTGCAGGCTGTCCCTCCGGTAGTTCATCGAGACATCAAATCACCAAACATTCTACTGGATCAGTCGATGCATGCTAGGGTATGTTGTACATCTCTGTTATTCGTCTTAGTATCCATGATTTTTTAAACACTTGTATCCATCACCTCTGGAGCAGTTCCCCTTATCTGTTTTTCAGTTTGTATATCTGTAATTCTTAACTTGTACTGCCGACATTTGGTTTGTACTTGATGCTGGATACGGCCATACACTGAAAGCAGCATCAGGACTTTGTTTGTGCTGTTGTATGTTGTCTTCATTTGTCCTTTATCTGCAGGGCTTTGACTTCGGATACCAACTTATTAATGTATAGAAACACAATCAATATATTAGCATACTTGAGATTAAGAAAATCCACGAAACATTTATACTTAATCAACCTGTTTCTAAAATACCCTATTTTTCTTGTAAATACACATAAAGAGAACTAAGAGTGCTCAGTTGGCTATAGATGCGAGTACATGCCCAGCCCACCCACGTTCAAGGCCTATCCTCCATGGGTCGTGCTCATGGTGTCTTATTCTAATTAAAATGCCATGGGTGCTAGTGCCTGTTGGTTGAGTTTTTTTTTTTATGTATAAAAGTATACATCAGGAGCCTTCTGCTATTTTTCTAGAAAAGGGAAGCTTTATTATACACATCAGCAATTAGATGAGCCTTTGTTTATTAAGACACATAGGACTTTTCTGATATTTGGTGAATGGTGATTATGTGAAGAACTCTACGTTTATGTCAGCTCAAATAGGTTTTCTTGCACATTATTACCTCTGTTGCCTTTATGTCTGAAACTTCTGTTCCTAGGCCTGACACATGAGGAGCATTCTTTGTTGGCCAGGTTGCTGACTTTGGATTGTCAAGAGAAGAAATGCTTACTCGAAATGGAGCCAACATACGTGGAACTTATGGATATCTTGATCCAGAGTATGTGTCCTCGCGATCATTCACAAAGAAGAGTGATGTGTACAGCTACGGTGTTCTGCTATTTGAACTGGTTGCTGGCAGAAACCCTCAACAAGGTTTAATGGAATATGTTGAGCTTGTAAGGAAGTCCACCTTCACTTATTTTGTAGTAGAATTTAGTTTGTGAGACTGTAATGTTAATGCTAATTACAATGCAATCTATGACCAGGCTGCAATCAATGCTGATAGCAAGAGTGGGTGGGAGGAAATCGCAGACTCCAGGCTAGAAGGCGCATTTGATGTGGAGGAGTTCAATGACATGGCTGCGGTGGCTTACAAATGCGTAAGCCGCGTGTCCCGGAAGCGCCCGTCGATGCGAGATGTTGTCCAGGCACTGATCCGAGTGGCGAAACACAGCCGCAGCAGCAGGAATCATCACAGTAGGAAGCTTCCAGTGGGAAGGACGGATGGCGAATCTTGTGACCTTGAGGCATCCGAGGGTCAGTCATCTGCCTCTGGCCATCAGAGACAGGAATCAGTTGGAAGTGTCTCTGAACTTCCGGATGTCTGACTGAAACGAACAAAACATTCGCCTACTGGTGTTCCTGGCTAACTTTCTCTTCTTTCGATTTGTGCAATTCTTCAGTTTTGTTGATATGAAAAGTACTAGGGTCAAGCATGGAACTAGTGGTTAGGGAGGTGAAGCATTGAGCAGTTTTGTGTTTGGTGAGTGCTGACTGACGTCAAGGGCTGTCAATAGTAACTGTGTTGTATAGACCTGCAGTGTAAATGGAAGCAGATTGTTACCATCATCTAGTCTACATGGTTTCCTGGATAGTGTGCTGCTTTAGTTCTTTCATAGAGCAACTGCCTTGCCTAGGAAAGGCAGCAATCTTATGTTCTGGGAAGAAGGTTAGCTTACAGATCAGTGGGCCTAGGAAAAGGTTGGATTCATTTTAAAAGGGTTCAAGGATCAGTTTTTATCTACCGAGAATGGATAATTTTGATTCAGTGTTTTGACATATCGAAACTTGCCAGAATTCCATCGGTCTACTCTGAGCTGTTTTATAGCACTTGCCTGAATTTAAAATTAACATACGAATTTCCCATAAGTTCATCAACATTTTTTTGTTTGGCAATCATTTACAACAAAGAATGACAAATCAGTTAAACCACAATAATATTCCTTTTTGTGCAACTTTGATACAAGATGGAGCTGGATGCTTCCATGAGTTGTGAAAGGGGTAAACGGCCAAATCACAAACTGAAAGATGAGAAAGAACAAAAGCAAGGAAAGAATGGTGATATCCTGTGAGAAAGTATCAGACTGTATGATCTCTTGGCCGAAAGCATAGCGCCTATGCTTACTGGCCTAACGAATTTCGTGGGCTGCTGCGGTGGCAGTGACATAGTACGCGATGGTGATCCCCGCATGGACGAAGCACATGATCCCTCCAAGGGCCAGGGTCTTGCCGTGCACGAACCCACACGATGTTTTCGACTTGGAGTTTGACATGGCCCCAGCAAGCAGCAGAGAGAACCCGACGATGAGTGCGATCCTATTTGTTCATCCAACAATAATTATTAGTCACCTTACATACAGATTTGCATAATATTTTTCGAAGGTGAGAGTGAAGTTACCATGAGAGAACTATGAGAGTTGCTGCGAGTTTCCTGTTGATGGATGCCCGGATGAACTCCACCTGAGAGCAGATGCAGGCACAGCCACCGAGGAAGTTGGCCACTGCGTGAGCAACTACCAGCAGCACTGCCGCCGCGAGCCCTAGCTGGTATGCTTTATACACCGGTTTCTCGCACTGGATGAAGAGCACAGTTACTTTTTTAGTCTGCCAACAAGATCAAATAACAAGTGTCAGACAAACTATTGTTACAAGCACCTGTAACTATGCAATAACAATCATCAATGAAGATATAGCTTCAATAGCCGAAAACATCAGTTTAAACCAACCTTTATTTCAAAGTTGTATATTTCATGAAGAAAACACGAGAAAATTTATCAATATCATGCAACAGTACCTTGTTTTGCGCAGCCTGAGCCTGAAGTCCTAGTATGCCAGCAGTGATATCCAGGGCTAAAACCAACACGCAGACAATGACAGCAGCTACCATTTTTGCCATCTTGTATTCTCAAACTTCTCCTCAGCTGAGTGAAGTTATGGGAGGAAGGATTGCCTGCTTACAATGAAGGAAGTCGTGGCCCTATTTATTGCTAAGCACTGAATAAAGAGATCAGAGCAAAAGTGCAGCAGGAGAATTTTCTCCAACTATGACGCAGTTAGAAACAAGCTGTCAAAAGATGCTCAAAGTGTTATACTTTCCTTCGATCCTTTGTTGCACCTGAGCTTTATTCCTTCCTTGCAGTACACAGATAAATATTGGCATCTCCAGTATGAAAGCCAACCCATCACATATTCAGGCTACTTTTGCAGATTCTTCTTTAACACAAGGTTTGTAAAGCTAGTGGAAAACTGGAAACATAGGGAAAAGTATCAACCTAATTTGCTCAAAGAAAACAATCTTCTTAACACGTCATAAAGGCCAACTTTTCAGAGAGTGATCAGAGCATATAAAAAGCTACTCACAAAGACATGCAAACAAGTTTAGACAGCAGTAAAATGACAAAGAAAAACAAGGAAAAAAGCATACCAATGAAAACCAATGATTAAAAATTATAAGCTTACCAAGCCTTTCATCCTGATTAATGAAGCTTCTCCAGTCCAGAGTTGGCTTTAGTACTTTTGAGTGATCAACCATCGGAAATTTTGTTTACCACAACATACTATAGGGTAACAACTGCTCAACATGCAACCTAAGCATAAGATATTTAATCAGACATACTATCACATATACTAAAACTAGCCAGATTCCACACACAAATGTGCGGTCAGATGCTACAAATTACTAAGTGAAGTTCTATTGGTTTTAACTTAGGTTATAAGCCATAGCAGTTATCATGTATCTATAATAAATTGATAAATCTCAATAGTCAAGAACAAATATGACAAAACAAAGACTTTAACAAAATCTCATAAAGCAGAAATTAACAAACAATGGAAACAATGCCAACGGCCAGGTATGCCATGTTCGAGTATCACACTACAGGTAACATGTAAAATCAGGGAATAATTTGTAGGTCAACTGCAACACCTCTTGTATGGGTTTCACATTCTATACTTTAGAAAGTGAAATGGGGTGCATTTACTGCAGATTACGATAATTGCTTGGTTTTAGTTTCATCAAATTACAGTGCAGGCCCCGATCACAAGGAAATAGCAATGCCTTTGGATAAAGCCAAGGTGGAATAATCATTCAGTCGGACATACCTAGATTCTGCACGTTACTCAATAATTGCTTGGTTTTAATTCCATCAAATTGCAAGCGCAGGCCTAGATTCACAAGGAATTAGCATGTCTTTGGATAACACCAAGGTGGATTAATCATTCAGTCGGACATACCTAGTTACCAGTAGTCACCACAAGAGCATGTTCCAAGTTTGAAGTGATGAAACCTGCTAGCATCTCTTACAGTAATCTCTCTCTTTGTAACTTTTGACACAAATTTGATAACCTTGTGGCAGTCACGACATAACCGATGGTTTTGATTGATCGTCAAGGGAGCAGATGGAGATGTGCTAATAAGGCCAAAAGCAACTGCAAGTTTTTCACTATGGTAAACTTTCAACGTCTCCTGCTCATCAGGAAGAATATCTGGGAGCAATTCATCATCCTCAGTGACATAACCCAGTTCTTTTATCTCCTCCATTAATGTATCTAGCCTCTGGTAAATTTCTGAACTTTTTGGGTTGAGACTATCATTAAAGAAAAACCCGTGATCTTTTTTCTTGACTGTGATCCAGCTACAAGCAGCCCCCATATGTAACCCTGCCTTCTTTAAGGTGTTAACCACAGTCAAAGCTTCATCATGTTTCCCAGAGCTAATATACAAGTTGAGAAGCACAATGTAATTGTTCACTTTCTGAGGTTCCATCGCCAGGAGCTGCTCCGCGGCTAATCTAGCAAGCTGAATGTTCTTGTTGATCCTACAAGCAGTGAGCAAGGCTCCCCACATGTTGGCGGTTGGGGCGAACGGTGCTTTCCTTATCATCGAATAGGCTTCATCTAGCAGCCCCTGCCGGCCAAAAAGCTCGATAACACAAGCATAGTGCATCGCACGCGGTTTCGTTTTCGGGTTATGAGCCATCAACTGGAAGATCCTCTTCCCTCTGTCGATAAACCCAGAAAACCTGCACGCATTTAGCACTCCCAGAAACGTCACGTGGTTCGGAGCAATCCCTTCAGCAAACAGCCTTTCAAACATCTCAACAGCCTTGGCCCCCATGCCGTGGTAGCCATACCCCGCTATCAGAGCGTTCCAGGATACGAGGTTCCTGCTCGGCATCCTGTCGAAAACATGCCTGGCGTCTTCCATCCGCCCCCACTTGCAGTAGAGATCAACGAGCGCCGTGTTCCCGACGATGTCCACCTGCAGCCCGCTCTGAATCAGGCCAGCGTGCATCTGCTTGGCGTGCTCCAGCAAACCCAGCCTGGAGAAAACGCCGAGCATCGTCGAGAACGTGAACTGGTCCAGCTGGACGCCGCTCGCGCACATGCCGTGGTAGAGGTCCAGCGCCTGGTCGCTGCGGCCGTGGAGCAAATACGCCGCCAGCATCGTGTTCCATGCCACGACGTTTCTCCAAGAAGGTGTCATCCCGTCGAACACCCGCCTCGCCTCGTCGACGCGCCCGCACTTACTGTACATGTCGATGAGCGCGCACGGCAGGTACTGGTCCTCGCGTGCCCCCATCTTGGCGACGCAGCAGTGGAGCTCGCGTCCGGCGTGGATTGAGCCTAGTACGGTGGCCGCGCGGACGGCCACCACGAGCACCCTCGGGCCAGCGGTCGGTCCCGTCTCGTCGCAGAGCTCCCTGAAGAGTGTCAGGGCGGCGCGGGGGCGCTTCCCGTCGACGAGCCCGCCCATCATGACCCCCCAGGTGACCCGGCTGCGGGCCGGCATTCCGTCGAACACCTCCCGCGCCTCGGCGAGCATGCCGCACGTTAGGAGCATCCCGAGCACCCGGTTCCACATGTACTGGTCGGGCTGGAACCCGGCGCTCTCCATGTGCCAGAGCACCGCCGCCGCGTCCCCGGCCTCGCGCAGGGCCGAGGCGGCCGTGACCAGCGCGTCGTAGGTGGGCGGCGGCAGGGCCGCGAAGGTCGCCCCCGCGCGCGCGTCCCGGAGCGCGTCGCAGGCCTCCCGGTGCCGCCCCGCGGCCACCAGCTGCTCGATGGCGGCGCAGAGGGCGGGGAGGTCGAAGGGGATGGTGCTGCTCCGCCTGCGCCGGTGGAGCGGCGCCGGACGCGGGAACTGCGGCCGGGGTTTTAGAGACTGGGGTTCGACCACCGAGCATGCGGAGACGGTGCTGGCCGTCGCCGTGGCCGTGGCTTTGGTGGGGTGGGTGGCGGCGCGGGGGTGGAGCGGGAGGGTGCGGAGGGGCGTGCGCTGCAGCTCCATGGACGGGAGACGGAGAGCTGGGTGCGGATTGGAGCGGGATTTTGGAGAAATGGAGGTGGATTTGAGAGGAAGATGAGGAGGGTGTTGTGCTGGGGTTTTGGGTTGGGTTTTGCGCGAGCGAGCGAGGAAGGTGAGAGCAGAGGGGATATCGTTTGAGCTTTTTATTTTTTATTTTTTCTTGTCTCGGCTGGTTTAACTGGTGGACGATGCTTTGCGGACATGTGATGCGGGGTGTATTTTTGGTGGGTCCCCCTTGTCGTCAGCTTGCGGATGGGTTTTAGGGCATCTCCAACCGCGCGACCCAAACCGTGCCCGCGCGTCCGTTTGGGTCGAGCCGGACAAAAACGCGGCCCAACATGGGGACGCACCGCAAAAGCGGACGGCCGCGGCGTCCGGAACGACGCAAACCCGGCCCAAATATGGGCTAGATTTGCGTGGCCGCGGATGGCACGCGCCATCCGCTCGCGTCCGGGCGTTGGTCGCCTCGTCTCCCTGGGGCCCACCTGTCGGTGACCAGGGAGTCTATTTAATGGGGACTGGAGGGGATCTGGTCCTCCACTCCAGTCCCCACTCCACTCCCCGCAGCGAAACCGCCGCCATGGCTAAGCGACGGTTCGCTTCCGCCAACGACGACGAAGCGAGCAAGCTAGCTGCCGTCGCCGGCGATGCGCTGCGGGAAGAAACCGAGGCGGCCTCTACATCGGAGAGGCCGCCCGCGGCGGCGCGGCATTGCCGCAACCGCCGCCTCTCTGCTCGAGCCGGCCGGAGTCCTCGGAGGAGGACCCGGACCTCCGCGCCGCGCTCATGATCTCGGCGGCGGAGGAGAGGCGAAATGGCCGCACCTCCATGCGGCCATTCGCACCTCCGAGATGGAGGAGGCGGCCCGGCGGGAGGCCGAGGAGGCGGAGGGCTGGGAGCTCTACGCCCAGGCCCGCCGCGCGACGGGAGGAGGAGGAGGCGGCGCGGCGGAGGAGGCCGCGCCGCACCGACGAGGAGCGCCTCGAGGAGCGGCCGGGCGGCAGAGGCCAGGCGCCGCGCGAGCAATGCGCGCCAGAGGCCAGGCGCCGCGCTCGGGCAGAGAGGCGCAGCCGTCAGGGAGGAGGCGCCGTCCGTGCGCCGCCGCAGCCTCGGGTGGCTCCGACCCCCACTCGCCGTGGGAGGAGGCCCCGTGGTCTCCGTGGCCGGAGTCCCCGGCGCGGTCGAGCCACAACAGCCGCCTCGCCGCCCGGGGACGTCGTCCACGACGATGACGTCGCCGACGACGCCCACAGGGGCTAGGCGGCGCACCGGCGGCCACCGCGCCGCCGACCAAACCCTAATAGAGGGTTTTAGTTTAAATTTAAAAGCCCATATAGGGGCTTCTTTTGTTAGTTATTTGCCCAAAATAGGGCTATGTACAAATTTGCCCAAAATAGGGCATATGTTTAATCAAATAGCGTTTAAATTTAAATTTGCCATTTTCATTTTGTTTTCGTGTTTCTCCAAATATGCGATGCGTCCGCGCGTTGGACGCACCGCGCGACCCAAACGGACACGCGGACGCGGGGCGCTGTCCGCGTGTCCGGGCGGTGACCCAAACGGCCCAAAACGGACGGCCCAACGCGTCTGTTTGGGTCGCGCGGTTAGAGATGCCCTTACATCAGGCGACGCAAATCGCCAAAATCAATCGGTTGCGTCCGTGCGGTCCAACGCATTTTGTCCGGCTAGGACAGCCATGTGCTCTATTCAAACTCATCTCAAACATAAAATAATGTAATATTTTCAAACAAATTTAACATAGAAACTGCGAAAAAAGATGTTCAAACTAATTACATAAAAAAAGTTACTTCTTCTTAGAAGGTCCCGCCTCGTCATCCTCACTGAGGCGTTTCCTGCTTGGCACCTCTTCGGAAGAGCTCGTCGGAGCATTTCCCTCCGATGAGTCGTACTTGGTGTCTTCCTCATCGTCGCTGCACGCCGGCTGCGCGTTCGCCTTCGCCCAGGCCCTTGCCTCCTCCTTTGCCACCGCCTCCTCTGCCTCCACTCGTGCCCACATGGCCTCTTCATCTCTTCCACCTCCTCCCACCATCGTCGACGATGGAGTCCCCCTCCTCCTCCTCGCCGTCCCTCGGTGGGAGCTAGAGCTGCTTGGTGTGCCAGTTCTATCCCACCAATGTCGCCATCCCGGCGGCTTCCCCTCGCTATCGGAGTTCGATGGCAAAGAGAGGTTGCTCATGGCACCGTCAGTCGTCGAGATAAATGGCGACGGCCGGTTGGAGATTCGAATGCATAGACGTAGGGGTTTTATTGAGCGGGGACGAACGGCAACACATAAATCGAAGAGGACTGCGGTTGCTCTTCCACGGTGGTTTATGAGTTCGCGCTCCATTCCGGCGGTTCGCGCATCGATCCACGCGGTTGCCACTCCGGCGATTGTCCTTCCCGACAGTTGTTGTGCTTAAAGTCGCACCGGCTGAGAAGACGCACTGAGCCAGGTCGCTGCCATACGGGTCCGTGAAAGAAGCGAGTGGTCACGCAAGGCGACTGCGCAGCGTCCGCGGACACATCTATGACACATATTTAGGTCGCGTTTACGTCTCCGCGAACAGCTCGTTCACTATGCATCAAACCGCTAGGCTGGGTGCAAACGCATATTTCGATCGCGCAATCGGCGCCCTGTTGGAGAGCCCGGGGATGGTCGGAGGATATTTTCGGCGGCAGTTTTCAAGTGGCAATCGTGGTTTTTTTTTGCGAGTGAAGTGGCAATCGTACTAAGGCACGACAATTTTGAAGTCTCCAAAACACATGGAAAAGTACTTCCTCCATTTCATAACTTTTATCATCATTTTAGTTTAAATATTAGAACATATAATCCACTATAAAATGCTCCACTGTATAACAGCAGCAAACACTTTGTTTTTGTTGTAACGAAAAAAATAGTTAAGCAATATTTCTTTGCTACAGATTGATTTGCATCAAAAATTAAAAATAAATACAACAAAAGACATGTGTTTAAACTGCGAATTGGATAATGGTTTCTTGTCCTAACAAGATCATCACCCGTGCATAATGATAGAAGAGCACCTACGCAATGCATTCCACATACCCGATGTGTGCACTAGCTCTCTGAAAGTCCATGCAATTTCCTATCGTCTCCTGTCAACTCCATCGAAATCAGGTCAGATTTCGATTAAGCATCAACTTTTCGTTGCTTCAGATTTTTATGGAAAATGAATTTTAGATTAGCAACGTGTCATTTTATGTGTGGTTCTCTTTCGGTTTCACAGGTTTCCGAACCAGTGCACGGCAGCGTTCGTTTTGGCAAAACAGCATCTTCCTTGGATCCCATTTTTAGCACAACTAATTAAAAAATAGAAAAATGTGTACCCTTCGTGAGGCATCATTTTCTTTGACCTAGTTGTGAGAAAACAAGAGATAGAAAACTGTATCGACGAGACCAAAAATATCCGAAACTCATTCCACCTTGCACAACAGCTAGACAGAAAGCTAATCCAACCGTGGCCCAAGCGTCTTCCACCTTGCACAACAGCTAGAAAGAAAGCTCATCCAACTGTGGCCCAAGCGTTGAAAGATATATGGAACTGCAATTGAATAAGAGATAAACACCAAACAAGTTAAGACATAGCTACATTGGTATCCCTAATTAAATCAATATCTCAGTATCTGCCTTTCACCACAAAGTAGCTTCCAAGCAATGAAATGAAATGAAATTGAGTTGTATTAACAGGAGTGAAAACGTATCAGGCTGAAGTTACAATTACTTGAAAATAAATTTATGCCAATTTGAGCAGGCAGCCCATTCAGCTAAAGCTGATTTAACAGAAAGCTCACCTTAAACTTGTTGCTGCTTCTTATCGAGAATTTTCTTCCAGCGCTTCTGATCGAGTATCATTGTCATGTCTTGCCAACTGAGATGAGCAAACCATATGATTATACACGGACAGTTACAAAGGATTTAAAAGGTGTATTTATATGAAGAAAATATAGTAGAGATCCCACATACAAAGTGTGTTCACTCAAGAAAAATAGGATTATTTCTCAATTTTGACAATCAACTAGCAATACTCCAGGTATCTAAATGCGCTGTCTTATTATCGCCTTCCCTATAAAAATAACTTGAATCCCTATAAAAATAACTTGAATGTACACGCCTTGAAAATGAAGTGCTGACACACATGCCTATGCCATAATTCCATGTGACAAGCTTTTGCTAGTAAAAAACACACATGGGTGATTGGGTGCAATCCTGTGCTTTAGTGGAATTATGTTGGAACCAATCTCGTTATTAGTGTTAAGTGTATATGACTGGATCATGTTTCAATTTTTAGTTTCTGTTAACACTAGAAGCCGAGTCGCCTGGCAGATCAACATGGAGAAAAGCGTGGGACCTATTTGCTGAGACTTGGTCCTGTACATGCATATCCAGTGTGTGTGTGTGTGTGTCCGTGTGTGTGTTCTCATGAAGGACCGGTTAATCAGTTCAACCAAGCTCCTAGTTTAAATTAGACTTGCAGCTGAAGGTCCAGGGTACATTGAAGGTCTGCAGATGCATCTCATGAAGGAAATAACATGATTTGATTTCCTTCTAAATAGTACTAAAGTTGCATAATACAACAGGTTCATTCGTACGAGTTCCACAAAACAGCAGGTTTTACTTTAACTTCACATAACACCATATCAAATGTTTCTAACTTTCTACCAACCTGTAGAATGGCATCATGTTAACAAATTAGTGTAAAACAGAAGGCCTAACTGTTATCCATTTAGCAGAGGGTCGCATCAACGGTACTTGATGCGTGAAACAGAAGGAAAAAAAGGCAAAAGGAGTTGATGAGTTAGTCCTGCCATTATAGCAGATAAGCTATCATATCAATATGTACAGAGCCAAATAAGACATGAGAAAGAGAACAAATGTGAACAACAAAAGCAATGTCAGCCTGCAGGAGCCAGACAGCAAAAATACCACACACCGACAGAAAACACACAATAAAAAATCACTTCAATCATACTAACAAATATAGTACAACGAAAACCAAGAATACAGAAAATGAGGATATGCAAGAGGTTATTACAACAGTCGAATCCATCAAATTGTTCTGAATCAAATGAGGTTTACACTAATGATATAAGTGCTGCCAGTGGCAAGCCCAGATGCTGACAAGTCCAAAATTGAAGAGGATAGGCGAAACTAGGAATGAGAAAAGAGATAAAGGACATCGGGCATGGTCAAGCCTGGTGCATCAAACAAAATTGAATTGTCTTTGGTGCTATGCAAAAACATTCGCTACACCTGGTGCTTTGCGCACCATAAGTCACTAGCTGTATGGGAGGAAAAGAGGGCGGTGTGTACAACATGTATATACAACGAGAGGAGGAAGAGATTTAGTCAAAAATTACAAGCCAGTCCATAAGAGTCCAAGACTCGTCCTTCAGTCTAGCAAGTTAAGCACTCTCTTAAAGAGATGCTTCCGTGACTCTACACTACCAGTACTCTAATTGAGCAGTTAATAGCTATTATAGACTCATTCAATTGAAATAATTGGAAACAATAGCAAGGGTAGCATCTGCCTGACGTCTTTTATCTATAAATTCAGTAGGAAAGAAGTAAGAACCAAAAGATCTTTAACAAAAGTTCTCGAGAAGAGTGTAGCCATAGGATTGTGGCTGAAAAAAAAGTACTACATGCCACTATGGAACTAAACCATGGGCATGCGCAAGACAAGGCAGCTGGGAAGAGAACGATGAAGCTTGGGGAATATGCTAATACCGTACCAAACATGTTTTGTGCATGAACATTCACCAATCAAGACCCACACAGCCACTACCTTCTCTGTAGCATAAAGTAAATCCTACATCTACACATTTCAAGGGTGAATTGTGTGGGTTTTAACCTGCATTTAAATACCATATTTGCAGTTGTTCTAAACACATATGCAACAGGTAGTACACGGGTGAGTGAGTATTGCTTATGTTTTTTTAGAATAACTCAAGTTCTGGAGAGAGAGGTGCATTAAATAAACAGCCTATATTTGCAACCTAAATGGAATGGACATAAAAACTGGATATTTGATAATGGTTTTGTTTAGCTCAGCTGATGTGCTGAAGTTCGTAGTTGCTTCAGAAATAAGTTGGCAGCAGAGCTTCCTAGTTTACCCATCCAGTTCGCAGAGAACAAGAGCATCCCGTCTAAATCTATAGCTCGGAAAACTATCTTATACTATATTCTATACTTGCAGACAAGGTGTTGCCTGTTCCACATAACTTTACTGTTTTCCTTTGCTGAATGAATTAATTTCAGCGCGCATTGAAACTAGGGCACTCCACTATAGACTTAGAGATCTCCCTTTAAAAAAGTAAGTTCAACAGCCCAAGAGGCCAAGACTGCACTGCGACTGTCAGATGATAAATTATGCACCCTTAACCTCAGAAAAGGATGCACGGACCGAACTAGGAGTTTATGGCAGTTAGATTTCCATGTCTTTTCTTGTGCCACTACATAAACTAACACTAGATTAGGTCATTCATGTACCAACTGTGTTTTTACAAGCGTTAACTGTATTGTATTCTGAGATTTAAAAATAACTAATGACTTCACTTAAAAATGCCAAGCCGAGCATGGAAATTAGGTTTAAGTGATGTCAATTTGCTCTCTACAGAGAGAAAGGTTTGACGAAGGACAAACCCCGCACATGGTCTAACCCCACACAAAGCACATCCAATGGAAATATGATCTCTTGATCCTACATGATAGGTGCTCATGATTTGGTCGACTACCAGTTGCACAAATCAGATAATCATTGCAGACACATATTTTCGGATTAAACTACCTTAAAGAACACAGATATCCAGTGTGGAAACTACTAGGCAGCACAATAGATTACATCAGCCGAGCACGCTAACCCAGTTCAAACAGCAAGCACATGAATAGAATCCCCGCAAAGGTGTGGTTGGTTGGTGAAAAGTAGCAGAACAAGGTACCTGTGGGGAAGGGACTTGAGGTTGGAGGCGAGGGAGGAGGCGTGGTGGTGGACGCAGGCGGCGGCGCCGAGGGCGAAGGCGCCGGTCCAGGTGGAGACCAGCCTCTGCGGGTCAGAGTGCGGCACGGCGGGGTCGCCCCTGTACGCCCGCGCCCAGTAATCGTCGAACTCGCCCATCCTCCTTCCTAAACCTTCTTCTTCAAACCTCGATGTGGATGGGGTTGGAGTCTTGGAGAGGATGAGACGAGATCGGGGGAGGGATTATATGCCGATTGCTTGGAACCAGGGCCGGCGCTGACCCATGGGCCATGGCGGCCAATGGCTGATGGCCTAGGGCCCACGCCTGGGAGAGGCCCATACTTTATACCCTGCCCTGCCTGCTGTTTTGTGTTAGCCTGGATTTTTTTCTTTTGTTTCCAGACGGCCATCGCAATAGGGAGAACATGGAGAGGAAACACACAGATGTGCCCATCTACGTAGGAGAGTGGAGAGGAAACACACGGAAGGATGCGATCAATCTCCCTACATCGGCCGATGGATTGAGTAGAATACATAGCGGATACTTGAAAGCGCCCGTTTTACCGAAGGGTACAAAGATAGTTTGGAAACCCGAAAATTGGTGATATGATTGACACAAACTCTTGTCATACTTGATGGATTCGGCCAAACCACGACTTTATGGACTCATAAAAGACAAAGGGAAGTCCTAAGAAGGTTCTAAAGGTGTCCAAAAGTCTTTGGATCAAAGAGTTGTTCATCCTATGATCAAGATTGCATCTCCACATCTATATATTGAGAGGAAACCTTACTTTTGGAGGCATCCGCCCATAACTACGAAAATTCCCCTCCTTTGTAGCCGCCAAGGAGGGGGAAAAGCTCCTCCACACTAGCACCAAGTTCAAGGAAGAAGAATAGGCAAGAGCCGCTGCCCTTGGAGCAGCGGCCGCTCCTCTAGGCGTCGCCACCTCCCGTGGCCGCCGCCACGGGGATCTTCATCGCCATCTCCTCCACGGGCTGCACCTCTTCATCAACACCATCGGCACCATCTTCATTTACCTCTTTGTAATCTCTTGGCAAACATGATGTGTGACGCAATCTATCGTTTTTCTACGATGTATTGTACCTCTATGTCTTTGTTTGAGTAGTGGCTTATTCTTGGCAATTGTGAGATAACTTCATGATGGTTGCATATAAGTATTTGTTATCCTCTATGATGATCTCTTGTATTGATATATGAGTGCATAATATGTTGGGGAATGCATGAGGTTGCCACCGTTGCATGATGACATGATGAGGGACAACTAGAGGTTGACATAAACCATGGCGCAATTCTTGGATTCATGTTGTATTAATTCATGGCTAATCAACGGGAGTATAACTATGTGGACCTTTAAACTTACAACATTGGTTATACTTTATGTCTTAATAGTTCACTTGTTTGTTCTTAATTGGCCTTGCGATCAATTACTAGTGATGCAATTGCTCATATCAATGGATGCACCTATCTATGGCTCCACTCTAGAAGAAAACACTAAAAAGACTATACTAATCTTCACTAATTGTGACAACCACACAAATGAAATAGCAATTTGCCAAGACACTTACTTCCTTGAGTTACTTTCTCTTACTCCACTTTATATCACTTTACTTATCTTGCATTAGTTTTACTTATTGCATTTTAATTTCAGCGCTCATAATTTTCTAGTAGAAACCTCTTCACGCACACTATAGATCATATCTTTGCATATAAGACTATATAAGTGGGTTATAGGAAATTATAGAATATTAGATAGTTTATCTCCACCTTCTTGTGGCTTTGACACTTAAATACTTATCGAAATGTACTACGATGATCCTCCGCACTTAGGGGTTATTAGTGTCGTGGCGTCTCCCGCTTTTCCCGACGTGTGCAACATTTCCCCTCGCACTCGCTAACGCCTGGCCACGGAAAAAAAACGGCTGAATTGAGCATTCTCGTTGGGCCTTGTTTTTACTGAATCTAGCCTGCTTTAAAAATTATGCTATGTAGGGAATCATTTTTCTTGTGAGCTACCAAACAACCATTCATTATTCTTGTGAGCTACCAAAGGACCGTTTGTCTAGTTCAACTCATACGAGCTAGTCTATTAGACCATCCCCAGTCGCGTCCCTCAAACCGTTCCCCAAAGGGATTTGGAGCGCGCCAGACAAAAAAATGTTCCCAGCCGCGTCCTCCAAAGCCTCTTTTTGTCTAGCGCGGCCCGATACGGTGTCCGGCTCCCCGAGCCCATCCTCGGCCCACAGGGGACGCTCCGGGCACGCTGGACTCAACGAAAAAGCAAGGCGGGCTCCCATATGTCAGCGACTATTTCCATAAATCGTTGGTTCGCGCCTTTTTTCTCGTTGCTCCTTACCTCCCGCGCCTCCCACTCCTCCGCCGCCGCTGGATTTGCCGGCCATTTTGACGGCAGATCTCTTCTGAGAGTCTGCACCGTCGTCACGGCTGGCACTCTCGTCGGACGCTCCACCGTCGTCGCTTCGCCAGCGCGTCCCAGAACGCGGCGTCAAATCCGCGCCACCTCCGCGCACACAAGGTGCTCGATAACTTGCCAGGTAGGCGCGATTGGCCGCTGTTCGTTGTCTTCTCTATCGCGGCGCAATTTTAACCATTGATTTTGCTTCAAACATGGATAGCAATGACGAGATGCTTGCCCTACTGCTGGAGGACGAGCAAGCCTTCAACGAGGACCTCCGGGAGCATTTGCTGATCATCGCGTCCCTCCAAGACATGCTTCACGCCGAGGCGGAGAAGAGGAAGAGGTCGCGCCGCGGAGGATCAAGGCCGGGGAGAAAGAAGTCGAAGCCCCGGCAGAGGATGGAGGGGCATACTGTTGGAGATATGCCCAAGAGGCAATAATAAAGTGGTTATTATAATATATTTTTGTGTTTATGATAAATGTTTGCATACCATGCTATAATTGTATTAACCGAAACATTGATACATGTGTGTTATGTAAACAACAAGAAGTCCCTAGTAAGCCTCTTGTATAACTAGCTTGTTGATTAATAGATGATCATGGTTTCGTGATCATGGTTTCGTGATCATGGACATTGGATGTTATTAATAACAAGGTTATGTCATTGGATGAATGATATAATGGACACACACCCAAATGAGCGTAGCATAAGATCAAGTCATTTAGTTCAATTTGCTATAAGCTTTTGATACATAGTTACCTAGTCCTTCGACCATGAGATCGTGTAAATCACTTACAGCGGAAGGATGCTTTGATTACATCAAACGCCATTGCGTAAATGGGTGGTTATAAAGATGTGATTAAGTATTCGGAAAGTGTGAGTTGAGGCATATGGATCAAGACTGGGATTTGGTCCATCCCGATGACGGATAGATATACTTTGGGCCCTCTCGGTGGAATGTCATCTGATTAGCTTGCAAGCATGTGACTAGGTCACAAGAGATGACATACCACGGTACGAGTAAAGAGTACTTGTCGGTAACGAGGTTGAACTAGGTATGGAGATACCGATGATCGAACCTTGGACAAGTAAAGTATCGTGTGACAAAGGGAATGTGTATCATATGTAAATGGTTCAATCAATCACTAAGTTATCGTTGAATCTGTGGGAGCCATTATGGATCTCCAGATCCTGCTATTGGTTATTGGTCGGAGAGGAGTCTCGACCATGTCTGCATAGTTCACGAACCGTAGGGTGACAAACTTAAGGTTTGATATCGTTTTAAGTAAATATGGAATATGGAATGGAGTTCGAATGTTGTTCGGAGTCTCGGATGGGATCCAGGACATCACGAGGAGTTCCGGAATGGTCCGGAGAATAAGATTCATATATAGGAAGTCACTTTCCAAGTTTGGAAATGATCCGGTGCATTTATGGAAGGCGCTAGAATGTTCTAGAACCTTCCGGAGGAAATCACCATGGAAGGTGGAGTCCCGGTTGGACTCCACCAACCCTAGCCGACCACCCTAAGGGGAAGGTGTAGTCCATGGTGGACTCCACCACCCTGGCCGGCCAAGAGGGAAGGAAAGGGAGGAGTCCCTATCCCCCTAGGTTTCACCCTTTGGTAAGTTTTTGAGTTGGACTCTTATTCGAATCTTTGGGCTAACACTTGGGGTTCCACCTATATAATGAGGGAGAGAGGGAGGGGGCCGGCCACCACTTGAGCCGCACCACCCAAGGGCACCCAAGGCCGGCGCCCCCTCTCCCCAAACCCTAGCTGCCCCCCTCCTCCCACTTCTCCCGTAGTGCTTAGGTGAAGCCCTGCCGGAGATCTCCACCACCGCCGACACCACGCCGCCGTGTTGTCGGGATTCCGAGGAGGATCTACTACATCCGCTGCCCGCTGGAACGGGGAGAAGGACATCGTCATCAACACCGAACGTGTGACCGAGTACGGAGGTGTTGCCCGACTGTGGCACCGTCTAGATCTTATACGCGCTTTTGAAAGCGGCAAGTGATCGACTACATCAACAACGAGATCTAATCTCGTAGGCTTTGGAAATCTTCGAGGGTTAGTCTCATCTTCATCTCGTTGCTACCATCTACAAGATTAGATCTTGGCTTGTTATACGTTCTTGCGATAGGAATTTTTTGTTTTATATGCTACGAATCCCATCTGAAAGAACATGTTCATTACCCCCATGTGTGGTTTTGGTAATTGATGACAATCCCTATGGACTAACGGTTGCATTGAGAATCAATCTTAGGACATGTCCATAGCCATACGATGGTCTCAAGGTTGCGAGATGGAGAAGATCGAGTACAATGATGAAGATGGTGTCGAAGAAAGACGAAGACAGTGTTGAAGATGAAGAGAGATGAAGACAGCGTAGAAGATGGATGAAGACGGTGGCGTGCGTACATGTTGGAAGAAGATGGTGGCATGTACAATGATGAAGCGGATGAAGACGGAACTTGCCGACTCGAGTGGAACGCGCAAGGATAAGGTTTGTGCTCGATAGGATAGTGGGTCGCATCATCAGAGAGAGCTCAAACTTTGCATGCATTGCATCGTGTTTCTTGGTTGTTCTTGGTTCTTATCCATGAGATGGGTTAGAGCTTGTGTTCATTCTCATGACAAGCTCTAGCTCGTCGGAAACGGATTCCGGATGCATCGCATGTTGCATGTGCAAGGATGATGATTTTCCCGATATACCATATTGAGAGTTTACACCTCTATGACCATGAGAAAATCATCACTCACTCTTTTCCATGTTTTCACCTTGTGTAGTGGTAGCTCTTGTCGTCCTCTTTCCGGCAAAATTGGTTTCATGTCATTCCGAGTTTCCTGGCTCGAGTTATGGATTTTACATTGCATCATATTTGAAAAAGAAAAAGAAAAAGCTTTCTTGGGCCGGCCGGTACTACCGCTAGAAGTACCGTCCCAACTACCGCAGCTGGCCTCCAGGCTTACTGGACTCAAACCGGTACTAGGCCGGTACCGGCCCGGTAGTACCGTAACACATTTACGGTACCAGGCCGGTATCGGCCCGGTACTACCGGCCCACCCTTTTTCCTTTTTTTCCTTCCCCATCTTCTTCCGTTCTTGGGCCGCAGCTGCCCTGCCTGGCCCAGCTCGCCTCCTGCCGCGGCCCAGCTTGCCTCTGCTCACCCAGCCCCGCACTGGGCCGCCGCTGCCCCACTCCCGCGGCCCAGCTCTGCCACCACCGCGCTTCCGCTGCTCGCTCCAGCCAGGCGCAGCCTCGATGCGGCGTTGATTGCCCCGCTGGATGCGCTAGCTCCCGCGGTGCCCGCTCCCGCCACCTTGGGCTGCCGCTGCTGGCCATCCGGCCCAATCCCTACGCCACGCATTGAGCCGCCGCATCCAGTTGGGCAATTAACATAATTATTATAGCATTAAGACAGAACATCCAGTTTATTAATCATGTAGGCATATTTTCCATATATAGTCATACGTGATCGCAATGAGAAACTTGCATAACATCTTTTGTCCTACCAGCCGGTGGCAGCCGGGCCTCTAGGGAAACTACTGGTAATTAAGGTACTCCTTTTAATAGAGCACCGGAGCAAAGCATTAACACTTGGTGAAAACATGTGATCCTCATATCTAAGCCATCCCCTCCAGCTTATCCCGATTCTTTGTCACTCAGGGCCTCGGGTTCCGGACATAGACATGTGCAAACAACTTGTAGATACAATCTAAGCAATAATTATAGAGCTTAAATCTAAGATCATGCCACTCTTGCACTAGTGACAAGCATTAAACACAGCAAGATTGCAGCAACAATAACTTCACAAACTTTATAGATAGACTGATCATAATGTAACAATTCATCGGATCCCAACAAACACAACACCGATTACATCAGATGGATCTCAATCATGTAAGGCAGCTCATGAGATCATTGTATTGAAGTACATGGGAGAGAGAGTACCAACTAGCTACTGCTAGAACCCGTAGTCCATGGGGGAACTACTCACGGAGCATGATGGAGGCGGTGGCGTCGATGGAGAAGGCTCCCGGGGTCGATCCCCGTCCCGGCAGGGTGCCGAAACAGGAACTTCTAACCCCCGAAACTAGGTTTCGCGATGGCGGAGGCGCTCTGGGAGTCTTTATGGAGTATGATAGATATATCTCGGGTTTTCGCGTCGTGGGGGAATAAATAGGCAAAGGGGCGATGTCGGTGGAGTCCCGAGGTGGGCTCCCCACACGCGGGCGCGCCTGTGGGCCCAGCCGCGCGGCTGCATGGGGAGGAGGCCGTGGGCCTCCCCCAGGCTTGCCCTTCTAGCTCCGTGTGTCCCTCAGAAAAATAGGAGGTTTGGCTTTTGTTTCGTCGAATTCCGAGAATATTGCCCGAACAGCTTTTCTGGAACCAAAAACAGCGGAAAACAGGAACTGGCACTGTGGCATCTTGTTAATAGGTTAGTCCCAGAAAATGTATAATAATGATATATAATGCATATAAAACATGTGACAATGATACATAAAACAAGCATGAAACATCAGAAATTATAGATATGTTGGAGACGTAGCAAGCATCCCCAAGCTTAGTTCCTACTCGTCCTCGAGTAGGTAAACGATAAAAAGAAAATAATTTCTGAAGTGACATGCTACCAACATAATCCTGATCCAATAATGATGTAAGGCATGTGAACTGGGATCAAATTATTCAAAGCAAATGTCTATAGTTGATATAAGAGATGATAATGCAAGAGTTAAACAAGCTAAAAGTTTTCATGAACTATTGCTTTAAAGACATGAAACCGTATAAGGTTCATTAAAGATGTTTTAAGTATCCAGCGTAGGAGTTCTATCCTTCATTCCAAGAACCAAGTAAATTTTCACAACATAGAAGGATTCAGTCAAGTAAAAATAAACATGAACGTCATGAATCAACTGTTTCGAAGCCTACTCAACCGGTGAGCGCAAGCATTTGGTATTGGCACCAGGATGTTATGGCAAAAATAACATTAATGGGGGTTTGGAAGGCCAATGGAATAAAGTCTCACAAAGCTATAAGTGATCATTAGACAAGAGGAAGTCTTATAATCGAAGCTATGTAAGGAGTAGTGATTGCCATGCAACGGATGCACATAGAGCTATATGTGCATGAAAGCTCTCCAATGGAACTAGTGGGGGTGCATCCAACTTGGTTGCTCACGAATACCTAGAGCACTTTTGAGGAAGCTCATCATTGGAATATACAACCCAAGTTCTATAGTGTAAATTCCCCACATAGTTATACTAGTAAAACATGAAAACTCTCTCACATGGAGTATAGGTGCTAAACATGAGCACAAATGATGACTATGAATACTGCAGGTGCTAAAACATGAGCACAAGTGTGGATAAAGGATAGTAATGTTGCCCCCTTTTTCTTTTTCTTTTTTTCTTTTTTTTCTATTTTTTTCTTTTTCTGTTTCTCTTTTCGATGGCCTCCATGGCTCTTTTCACTTTTAGGGGCAACATCCTAATATGACAACACACTTTTTGGTACAAATAACTCATAATGAACAAAACATGATGTATAAAATTGTATGCTTCTGCCAGTGTAGCAGGATGTGCAATGATCTAGCGTAACATGGGTAAACCACACATCAGCTGTATAGAAGCATGCAAAGCAATATATAAATAATAAATTACAACAAGTCATGTAATGTAAAATGGAAGCTGCATGGCAATATATCTCAGAACAGCTATGGAAATGCTGTGGTAGGTAGGTATAGTGGCTGTTTTGAGAAAGATGTATGGGCTTATGTGTAGGAGAACAAGAGAAAGTCCTCCCACGGGTTTGGATGTACTGGCGAAGTATGCACAACTCTCGATGTGAGAAAAAGGCAATGCACAGTACCGAAGAGGCTAGCAAATTTGGATGGTGGAAGTGCCAAAAACCGTAGCTTAACATTAGTCAAAAAGAACTCACAAGCTTATTGCAAACAACTAGCAGGTTCAACATTAAGAGCATGATTAAAATTCACTCCAAGGAGGGCCGTTCACGGTGGCACAAGTACCCCGCTAGATCCCTCGACCTTCAGCACAACTTAGTTATTACGATGAACCCTTAGACATGGAAAGCTATCAAGTACAACTACACCTTCAACCATTTAAGTAGAGTTTATAGTACGACACAAGCTTAAAGACAACAATCCACTACTGATTTTAACTTATTTAACCAGCAAGCTTTACCATCTAAATACCTCAAAAAGTTTGCAAAGAATCAGGTTATCAAAGCTCAATGATCTACAAGATTATGCAAGTGTTTCATTATACCACTACCACATGCAACATTTTCTGAACCGACCAAATAACAATCAATGCTGAGGCTTTCAGCTTTCGCCATGAACATGAATAATAAATTAAGAACACAAGTGTTCAAATGAAAAAGAGGAGCGTGTCTCTCTCCCACATAAGAATGCTAGGATCCAATTTTATTCAGGAAACAAAAACAAACAAACAAAAATAAAAGCACATCGGCGCTCCAAGTAAAGCACATAAGATGTGGAAGAATTAAAATATAGTTTCACTAGAGATGACCTGATAAGTTGCTGATGAAGAAGGGGATGCCTTGGGCATCCCCAAGCTTAGACGCTTGAGTCTTCTTGAAATATGCTTGGGTGACCCACAGGGGCATCCCCAAGCTTAGGCTCTTCACTCTTCTTGATCACATTATATCACCCTTCTCTCTTGACCCTTGAAAACTTCTGCCACACCAAACTTCTCATAAACTTCATTAGAGGGGTTAGTACTCAAAAAACTTTAATCCAATTTAGTTCTGTATTGACACATTGCAAGAACTCAATAAAACATTAGCTACAGCTCTCCACGTCTAGAAAGCCTTACTTAAAGTCCACAAGAGACAATGCAAAAAACAGAGACAAAATCTGCCAAAACAGAACAGCCAGTAAAGATGGGATTTTTTGACGTACTTCCGTTGCTCAAATCGGAAAAGGTGAAACTAATGAAAGCTGCGTACATATCTGAGGATTACTCATGAATTTTTTCAAGATTTTAGATTTTTCAACAGAGAGAAAAACTCAAAACCGTGACAGCTAGAAATCCATTTCTGCGCAGAAATCCAAATCTAGTATCAACTTCCTATTAGAGACTTTACTTGGCACAACAACGCGATAAAATAAAGATACAAAGGAGTAGTTACAGAAGTAGCAAGCTTCTTGACTCAAATAAAAGAAAAATTACAGAAATAAAACAATGGGTTGTCTCCCATAAGCGCTTTTCTTTAACGCCTTTCAGCTAGGCGCAGAAGATTTTAATGATGCTCACATGAAAATAGAAAATGAAGCAAAAGGAGCATCAAAAAGCAAATTCGAAACACATTTAAGTCTAACCCGCTTCCTATGCATAGGAATCTTGTACACAAATAAATTCATGAAGAACAAAGTGACAAGCATAGGAAGATAAAACATGAGTAACTTCAAAATTTTCAGCATGTAGAGAGGTGTTTTAGTACCATGAAAATTTATACAACCATATTTTCCTCTCTCATAATAATTTCCAGTAGCATCATGAACAAACTCAACAATATAACTATCACATACAGCATGCTTTATATGATCTACAAACACATAATTTTTATCAAGCTCAAAAATAGTGGGATCAAAACTTTCAAACCCACTTTTTAAAAATCTATAACAAGATGATTGACCATTCTCAAGAGATATGGGAATCCTAGATAAAGTCAAGACCTCTCCAATCCCATTTTCATTAGTAGTACAATTAATATTATCAAGTAACATAGGACCATCATCTAGAGCTTTATCATAAACATTTGCTAAGCAAAACTCTTTAGTACCACGCATTTCGATATCAAGCACAAACAAAGCATTATCATAAGATTTATCAAAATAGCATAGATTATCAGAGATAACAGTAGCATAATTATTCTCACAAGTTTTACTCATAGGGAATATTTCAAGAGAATCCACAGGAACATAAAATTCATCCTCCTTTGGTAAGCATGGAGGACAATCAAATAGTGTAAGAGATAAAGAGTTACTCTCATTAGAAGGTTGGCATGGGTAGCTAATCCATTCTTCCTCCTTTTGTTCATCACTCTCCTCCTCTTTTTCATCCAATGAGCTTTCAGGTTCATCAATTTCTTCTTTCACAGGTTCCTGCAAATTGTGAGTGCATTCTTGTGCATGAATGAGTCTCTCTTTATAATCAATGATATAAGGATTATTGTTGTAATGTTCTATGCAATAATCAAGGATAGAAGAGACATAATCTTTAAGGTCCTTACAAACAATACAAGTTTCATAATTTTTAGCCATGAAGGATTCTATCTCAGAGGCTCCCATAAATAAAACAAATTGTTCTAGTTCTTCGAACCCAAGATGAATATAGTTATTCCAATGATAGTTCACAATTAAAACTTCTTCACTAAAGCCACATTGGAATTTAAGATGTTTAGTATCATGTTTAGAGCAACAGTTTATATCATGACGTTTAAGCAAGATTTTAGCAATTGTATTCAATTTTTCTAACACGGCACTCATGACTTTACCCTTTCTTCATTCTCTATAATTCATATATAATTCTATAAGCTCCATACAGGTTGTGGGTTCTTCCATAACAACAGTTTTTAATTTTTTCGGTTTTTCAAATTTTTATGGATTTTCGGGTATATAAGAAAAGTAAAACAAGACAAAAACAAACTAGACAAAAGTAAACTAAGCAAAATAATACTAGACAGAAATAAACTAAGCACAAATAAACTAGACAAAAGTAAACTAAGCAAAACGAAATAAAATAAAAACAGAGAGAGAGGTAGAGTGTACTCCCCAGGTGAACTTATGAGTAGATCTATGCTCCCCGGCAACGGCGCCAGAAAATAGTCTTGATAACCCACAAGTATAGGGGATCGCAACAGTCTTCGAGGGAAGTAAAACCCAAATTTATTGATTCGACACAAGGGGAGACAAAGAATACTTATAAGCCTTAACAACTGAGTTGTCAATTCAGCTGCACTGAAAAGCACTAGTAACAGGGTGATGTGAAAGCAAAGTAGTAATATGAGAGCAATAGTAATAACAGAATACCTAATGCAGAGCGTAACACAAAGGCAATGGCACCAGAAAATAGTTGATACTACTTCTAATGGCATATAGGACTGAGTGAGTATTTGATGATGAAAGATGGACCGGGGTTCCCAGCTATCTACACTAGTGGTAACTCTCCAATAACAAGTGTTGGGTGAACAAATTACAATTGGGCAATTAACATAATTATTATAGCATTAAGATAGAACATCCAGTTTATTAATCATGTAGGCATGTTTTCCATATATAATCATACGTGCTCGCAATGAGAAACTTGCATAACATCTTTTGTCCTACTAGCCGGTGGCACCCGGCCTCTAGGGAAACTACTGGTAATTAAGGTACTCCTTTTAATAGAGCACCGGAGCAAAGCATTTACACTTGGTGAAAACATGTGATCCTCATATCTAAGCCACCCCCTCCAGTTATCCCAGTTGTTGTCACTCTGGGGCCTCGGGTTCCGGACATAGACATGTGCAAACAACTTGTAGATACAATCTAAGCAATAATTATAGAGCTTAAATCCAAGATCATGCCACTCGTGCACTAGTGACAAGCATTAAACACAACAAGATTGCAGCAACAATAACTTCACAAACTTTACAGATAGACTGATCATAATGTAACAATTCATCGGATCCCAACAAACACAACACCGATTACATCAGATGGATCTCAATCATGTAAGGCAGCTCATGAGATCATTGTATTGAAGTACATGGGAGAGAGAGTACCAACTAGCTATTGCTAGAACCCGTAGTCCATGGTGGAACTACTCACAGAGCATGATGGAGGAGGTGGCGTCGATGGAGAAGGCTCCGGGGGTCGATACCCGTCCCAGCAGGGTGCCGAAACAGGAACTTCTGACCCCCGAAACTAGGTTTCGCGATGGCGGCGGTGCTCTGGGAGTCTTTCTGGAGTATGATAGATATATCTCGGGTTTTCGCGTCGTGGGGGAATAAATAGGCAAAGGGCGATATCGGTGGAGTCCCGAGGTGGGCTCCCCACACGCCGGCACGCCTGTGGGCCCGGCCGCGCGGCTACATGGGGAGGAGGCTGTGGGCCTCCCCCGGGCTTGCCCTTCTAGCTCCGTGTGTCCCTCGGAAAAATAGGAGGTTTGGCTTTTGTTTCGTCAAATTCCGAGAATATTGCCCGAACAGCTTTTCTGGAACGAAAAACTGCGGAAAACAGGCAGTGCCATCTTGTTAATAGGTGATACGTCTCCAACGTATCTATAATTTCTTATGTTCCGTGCTAGTTTTATGCCAATAGCTACATGTTTTATATGCACTTTATATCATATTATGGCATTTATTTGACTAACCTATTAACAAGATGTCACAGTGCCAGTTTCTGTTTATTATGTCTGTTTATTGCAGAAAAGGCCCAAAAACCAAAAGTGCTCGGAAAAATCCAGAAAAATCACAGAAATTCTATTTCGCCAGAAGACCCACGGAGCCAGAAGGGCCAGGCCAGAGGAGGCCCACGGCCTCCTCCACATCAGCTGGCGCGGCCATGAGGGGGGCGGCGCCGCCCTATGGGGTGGACCCCTCGGGCACCCCCTCGCGTCGCCCTTTTGCCTATATAAAGCTCCTGCTGCGAAAACCCTAGCACGATCGACGATTTCTCCAGAAGAGTTTCGTAGCTCCGCCGCCACCAAAAACCCTAATTCGGGGGACAGAAGTCTCTGTTTCGGCACCCTGCCGGGATGGGGAATTGCCCCCGGAGCCATCTCCATCGACTCCATCGCCATCTTCATCGCCGTTGCTGTCTCCCATGATGAGGAGCGAGTATTTCTCCCCCGAGGTTGAGGGCTCTACCGGTAGCTACGTGGTTCATCTCTCTCTCCCATGGTGTGATCTTCATGTGATCATGAGCTTTGTAATCTAGTTGAATATGTGGATGTTACTCTTGTCTATTATGCACTCTAGAGGTTACTTTAATATGAACTCCGGAGTCACTCTCCACGGTGTGATGGTGACAGTGTGCGCATCGTGTGTGATTCCTTTATGACGTTGTGGAGCTTATTTAGTCTGGCTTGAGGTGTGCTTTTGAAGCTCTACACAATGAATGGTGTCTGTTATCCAACAAGAGAGTGTTTGAGAGTAGCATTTATTTATTCAATTATGTGATCATTGTTGAGAGTGTCCACTAGTGAAAGTATGATCCCTAGGCCTTGTTTCTAAGCATTGAAACACCGCTTCCAACAAGTTCTGCTACATGTTCGCTTGCTGCCATTTTTATTTCAGATTGCAATTACTACTTATAATCATCCATATTACTTGTATTTCACTATCTCTTCGCTGGACTAGTGCACCTATACATCTGACAAGTGTATTAGGTGTGTTGGGGACACAAGAGACTTCTTGTATCCTAATTGCAGGGTTGCTTGAGAGGGATATCTTTGACCTCTACCTCCCTGAGTTCGATAAACCTTGGGTGATTCACTTAAGGGAAACTTGCTGCTGTTCTACAAACCTCTGCTCTTGGAGGCCCAACACTGTCTACAGGAATAGAAGCGTGCGTAGACATCAAGATATTTTCTGGCGCCGTTGTCGGGGAGGTAAGGTAAAAGGTATTCACATCCTCCGACTACTAAGCTATTTCCTAGCACTGTTGCCGGTCTGTGAGTGCTCGAAGCTATTTCCTTTAGATTCTGCAATTATATCTTTTTGTTTCTTGTTTTTATTTCACTAGTTAGGCTTAATGGAAAACAACAACAAAAATAGAGATCTTTATGAAATTTATATTGAATTAGGACATGATGTTTTTGAAGAGAAAATTAAAAAACCTATGGAACTTTACTTGCATGCTAGTAGCAATGTTATTAGTATGAATTCTTTGAACACCATTATTGCTAATGCTATGGAAAAGTCTAAGCTTGGGGAAGCTGGTTTTGATGAGCATGATATTTTTAGTCCCCCAAGCACGGAGGAGGAAATTTACTTTGATGATACTATGCCTCCAATATATGATGATTACAATGACGCTTATGTTATTTCCAGTCCACCTACTATGGAGGAGAAAATTAATTATGATTACAATATGCCTCCTATATTTGATGATTATGGTGATGAGAATAATAATGATAGCTACTTTGTTGAATTTGCTCCCACTACAATTAATAAGAAAGACTATGCTTATGTTGGGAGTAGTAATTTTTATGCATGAGACTCATGATAAGAATGCTTTATGTGATAGCTATATTGTTGAGTTTATCAATGATACCACTGGAAATTGTTATGAGAGAGGGAGATATGGTTTTATATATCTCAATAATATTAAGTCACCTCTCTTTTTGTTGAAAATTTTGAAGTTGCACTTGCTTTGTCTTTCTATGATAGTAGCTTCATGCTTCAATAATTTGTTTTCTTACAAGATTCCTTTTCATAGAAAGTGGGTTAGACTTAAATGTGTTTGGTATTTGCTTTTTGATGCTCTCTTATATTCAACTCTCATCTTTATAAGAGCATCATGAAAATTAGCATGCCTAGCTGAAAGGCGTTAAAGAAAAGCGCTTATCGGAAACAACCCATTATTTTATTTTCTGCAATTTTTGTTTTATATTTGCGTCAAGGTGCTTGTTACTACTGTAGCAATACCTTTGTATCTTTACTTTATTGCATTGTTGTGCCAAGTAAAGTCTTTGATAGAGAGTTGATACTAGATTTGGATTTCTGCGCGGAAACAGATTTCTATCTGTCACGGTTTCGCATTTTTCTCTCTGTAGAAAATTCGTAAAATCTTGAAAAATTCATGAGTAATCCTCGGATATGTACGCAACTTTCATTCAATTTGAGCTTCTTCATCTGAGCATGTTAAGTGCCTCTAAAAAATTCGTCTTTACGGATTGTTCTGTTTTGACAGATTCTGCCTTTTATTTCACATTGCCTCCTTTACTGTGTTTGAGTGGATTTCTTTGCTCCATTAAATTTCAGTAGCCTTGGGTAATGTCCACAAGTGTTGGGAATGATTGTGTCCTCGCTGAACATGTGAATTTTTGATTATGCACTAACCCTCTAATGAGATTGTTTTGAGTTTGGTGTGAAGTAAGTTTTCAAGGATCAAGAGAGGAGGATGATATAATATGATCAAGAAGAGTGAAAAGTCTAAGCTTGGGGATGCCCCCGTGGTTCATCCCTGCATATTTCAAGAAGACTCAAGCATCTAAGCTTGGGGATGCCCAAGGCATCCCCTTCTTCATCAACCACTTATTAGGTCACCTCTAGTGAAACTATATTTTTATTCCGTCAGATCTTATGTGCTTTACTTGGAGCGTCTGTGTGCTTTTATTTTTGTTTATGTTTGAATAAATTCGGATCCTAGCATTCCTTGTGTGGGAGAGAGACACGCTCCACTTTTTCATATTGAACACTGGTGTTCTTAGTTTTACTTTTAATGTTCATGGTGAAAGTTGAAAGCCGCTTCATTTATTGATATTTGGTTGGAAACAGAAAATGCTTCATGTGGTAATTGATATATTGTCTTGAATAATTTGATACTTGGCAATTGTTTTGAGCTCTCAAGTAGATCATGTTTAAGCTCTTGCATCATGTAGTTTAAACCTATTAGTGGAGAACTACCGTAGAGCTTGTTGAAATTTGGTTTACATGATTGGTCTCTCTAAAGTCTAGATATTTTCTGGTAAAAGTGTTTGAGCAACAAGGAAGACAGTGTAGAGTCTTATAATGCTTGCAATATGTTCTTATGTAAGTTTTGTTGTACCGGTTCATACTTGTGTTCGCTTCAAACAACCTTGCTAGTCAAAGCCTTGTAATGAGAGGGAATGCTTCTCGTGCATCCAAAACCTTGAGCAAAAACCTATGCCATTTGTGTCCACCATAACTACCTACTTTGCAATACATAGCTCATGGGAAAGTAGCCTAAAAACTACTGTAGTAATGAATATGTCGCTTATGTATCTTAGTTCTTATAAGTTGCTTGTTGAGCGGTAACCATGTTTCTGGGGATGCCATCAACCTGTCACACCTTTGTTGAATATCATGTGAGTTGCTATGCATGTTTGTCTTGTATGAAGCAAGGGAGATTTGCCATGAGTTAAATGGTTTGAGTATGCATATTGTTAGAGAAGAACTTTGGGCCGCCAACCAAAGCCATGTATCATGGTGGAAGTTTCAGCTTGGACATTAATCATCAAATCTCTTATGAGAATATTATCTGCTGTTGAATGCTTAAAGCATAAAAGAGGAGTCCATTATCTATTTTCTATGTTGTCCCGGTATGGATGTCCTCAAGTTGAGATCTATCAAAATTGAGAGATCAAATGCGATCTATCTCCTTGGACCTTTGTACAGGTGGCATAGAGGTACCCCTTTGTGACACTTGGTTGAAACATATGTAATGCAACGATAATCCATGGAAATCCGAGCTAATTAGGAGAAGGAGCGGGCACTATTAGTATTTGATGCATGAGACTTGCAACTTATAGGAGGTTTTATGCATAACACATATGAATTATTACTACCGTTGACAAAATTGTTTCCATGTTTTGAAAATAAAAAGCTCTAGCACATGAGTAATCCCTGCTTCCCTCTGCGAAGGGCCTTTCTTTTACTTTATGTTGAGTCAGTTTACCTACTTCTTTCTATCTTAGAAGCAAACACTTGTGTCAACTGTGTGCATTGATTCTTACATACTTGCTTATTTGCACTCATCATATTACTTTGTGTTGACAATTATCCATGAGATATGCATGTTGAAAGTTGAAAGCAACAACTGAAACTTAAATCTTCCTTTGTGTTGCCTCAAAACCTTCGATTAAGAATCTATTTCTTTATGAGTTAACTCTTATGCAAGACTTGTTGATGCTCGTCTTGAAAATACTATTCATGAAAAGTCTTTGCTATATGATTCAGTTGTTTAGTCATTATCTATTTGTTAACAAACTATAGACCATTGCTTTGAATTACTTCATTCATCTCATATGCTTTACAATAGTATTGATCAAGATTATGATGGTAGCATGTCACTTCAGAAATTATCCTTTTTATCGTTTACCTACTCGAGGGCGAGTAGGAACTAAGCTTGGGGATGCTTGATACGTCTCAAACGTATCTATAATTTCTTATGTTCATGCTAGTTTTATGACAATACTCACATGTTTTATATACACTTTATATCATTTTTATGCATTTTCCGGCTCTAACCTATCAATAAGATGCCGAAGCGCCAGTTCCCGTTTTCTGCTGTTTTTGGTTTCACAAATCCTACACAGGAAGTATTCTCTGAATTGGACGAAACAAAAGCCCATGGTCTTATTTTCCACGGAGTCTTCCAGAACACCGAAGAGGAGACGAAGAGGGGCCACGAGGCGGCCACACCATAGGGGGGCGCGGCCCCACCCCTGGCCGCGCCACCATATGGGGTGGGCCCCTCGGGCGTCCCCCAACTCTGCCCCTTCGCCTATATAATCCTTCCGTCGCGAAAACCCTAGTACCGAGAGCCACGATACGAGAAAAGTTACTGAGACGCCGCCGCCGTTAACCCCATCTTGGGGGGTTTTGAAGATCGCCTCCGGCCCCCTGCCGGAGAGGGGAATCATCACCGGAGGGCTCTACATCACCATGCCCGCCTCCGGACTGATGCGTGAGTAGTTCATCCTTGGACTATGGGTCCATAGCAGTAGCTAGATGGTTGTCTTCTCCTCTTGGGCTATCATGTTTAGATCTTGTGAGCTGCCTATCATGATCAAGATCATCTATTTGTAATGCTACATGTTGTGTTTGTTGGGATCCGATGAATATGGAATACTATGTCAAGTTGATTATCGATCTATCATATATGTGTTGTTTATGATCTTGCATGCTCTCCGTTGCTAGTAGAGGCCCTGGCCAAGTTGATACTTGTAACTCCAAGAGGGGGTATTTATGCTCGATAGTGGGTTCATGTCTCCATTGAATCTGGGGGAGTGACAGCAACCCCTAAGGTTGTGGATGTGTTGTTGCCACTAGGGATAAAACATCAATGCTTTGTCTAAGGATATTTGTATTGTTTACATTACGCACAGTACTTAATGCAATTGTCTATTGTTTGCAACTTAATACTGGAAGGGGTGCGGATGCTAACCTGAAGGTGGACTTTTTAGGCATAGATGCATGCTGGATAGCGGTCTATGTTCTTTGTCGTAATGCCCTAAGTAAATCTCATAGTAGTCATCATGATATGTATGTGCATTGTTATGCCCTTTCTATTTGTCAATTGCCTAACTGTAATTTGTTCACCCAACATGTTATTTATCTTATTGGAGAGACACCACTAGTGAACTGTGGACCCCGGTCCATTCTTTTACATCTGAAATACAACCTACTGCAATCATTGTTCTCTGTTGTTCTTTGCAAGCAAACATCATTCTCCACACCATACGTTTAATCCTTTGTTTACAGGAAGCCGGTGAGATTGACAACCTCACTGTTAAGTTGGGGCAAGTATTTTGATTGTGTTGTGCAAGTTCCACGTTGGCGCCGGAATCCCTGGTGTTGCGCCGCACTACACTCCTTCACCAACAACCTTCACGTGGCCTTCATCTCCTACTGGTTCGATAACCTTGGTTTCTTACTGAGGGAAAACTTGCTGCTGTACGTATCACGCCTTCCTCTTGGGGTTCCCAACAGACGTGTGCTTCACGCGTCATCAAGCTATTTTTCTAGCGCCGTTGCCGGGGAGATCAAGATACGCTGCAAGGGGAGTCTCTCACACCCAATCTCTTTACTTTGTTTATTGTCTTGCTTTATTTTATTTTCTGTCTTGTTTGTTTTCTTTATATCAAAAACACAAAAAAATTAGTTACTTGTTTTACTTTATTTAATTCGGTTTGCTTTACTTATTTTTATTATTGTTAAAATGAATACTCCTGAGAACACTAAGTTGTTTGACTTCACTAGCACCAATAATAATGATTTCATATGTACACCTATTGCTCCACTTGCTGCTACAGCAGAATTTTATGAAATTAAACCTGCTTTACTAAATCTTGTTATGAGAGAGCAATTTTCTGGTGTTAATACTGATGATGCTGCTACCCATCTTAATAATTTTTTTGAACTTTGTGAAATGCAAAAGTATAAGGATGTAGATGGGGACATTATAAAACTGAAATTGTTTCCTTTCTCCTTAAGAGGAAGAGCTAAAGATTGGTTGCTATATTTTCCTAAGAATAGTATTGATTCATGGACTAAATGTAAAGATGCTTTCATTGGAAGATATTATCCTCCTGCTAAAATTATATCTTTGAGAAGTAGCATTATGAATTTTAAGCAATTGGATAATGAACATGTTGCCCAAGCATGGGAAAGAATGAAATCTTTGGTAAATAATTTCCCTACCCATGGACTAACTACTTGGATGATCATCCAAACCTTTTATGCAGGATTAAATTTTTCTTCGAGGAACCTATTGGATTCAGCTGCTGGAGGTACTTTTATGTCCATCACTTTGGGTGCTGCAACAAAGCTTCCTGATGATATGATGATCAACTATTCTGAATGGCACACTGAAAGGACTCCTCAAGGTAAGAAGGTAAATTCTGTTGAAGAAACCTCCTCCTTGAGTGATAAGATTGATGTTATTATGTCTATGCTTGTTAATGATAGATCTCATGTTGATCCTAATAATTTTCCTTTAGCTTCATTGGTTGCTCAAGAAGAGCATGTTGATGTGAACTTCATTAAAAATAGTAATTTCAACAACAATGCTTATAGGAATAATTTTGGTAACAACAACTATAGGCCATATCCTTCTGATAATGGTAATGGTTATGGTAATTCTTATGGTAATTCTTACAACAATAGTAGGAGTGTACCCTCTGGTCTTGAAGTCATGCTTAAAGAATTTATTAGTACACAAACTGCTTTCAACAAATCTGTTGAGGAAAAGCTTGGTAAAATTGATGTTCTTGCTTCTAAGGTTGATAGTCTTGCTGCTGATGTTGATCTTTTAAAACTGAAAGTTATGCCTAATGAAACTAAAGATATTAAGTCATTTGCTACAGCAAACACTATCCAAGTTCGAATTAATGACAATATTAGAATGATGGCTGAATTGCATGCTAGGTGGGAAAGAGAAGAAAAACTTGCTAAAGAGAATAATGTAGCTAAAGTTTGGACTATTACTACCACTAGTAATGTTGATGCTTCACATGTTGCTAAACCTCCTACTATCAATGGTTAAATAATTGGTGTTGGCAATGTTTCTACTTCTAATACAAAGCATGCAAAATTGCCTGAAACTGCTGAAACTGTTTGTGATAAAAGTGCTGAAATTTTTCAGAGTATTGGGGACAATGATCCCATTGCTTTAGATCATAATGGTTTTGATTTTGATAATTGTCATATCTCTGAAGTTATTAAGTTCTTGCAAAAACTTGCTAGAAGTCCTAATGCTAGTTGACATAGGCATCCCCAATGGGCCTGCCGAAGATAGTACCCAGGGTTTACTGAAGGCCCACTACCCGAGGAATAAGAAGATTCGGAAACCCAAGATATTGTTAAGGAAAGCTAGAGTTGTAATAGGAAGCATTATTTGTAATCTTGCGGGATGAGTTAGAAACCTTTCCGGACTCTGTAACTTGTACAATACGAATCCCTCGGCTCCGCCTCCTATATAAGGGGGAGTCGAAGGACAAAGAAAGCATCGAATCATTGTTTCTCAAACCCTAGTTTCATAATCGTCGAGTACTTTTCGGCTGAAACCTTCGAGATCTACTTGCCTTCTACTTCCAACTAAACCCTAGTCTACAACCCGTAGGCATTGACAAGTTAATACCTTGACAATTGGCGCCGTCTGTGGGAACTAGAGGCGTCAAGGATCCGATCTCGATGGCACGTTCAAGATCGTCGACTTCATCAACCGCAAGCAACGCGATGGATCGAGGTAAACAGATCGCAACTGGTCTTGTCGATTTTGTTCCTCACCCGCCCTCCCGTTTGGATGCATATGCGTATCTGGAGGAGCCTATGGAGATGACGTTCGGAAGATTTCACTTTCGCGTCGAGAAAGAGGGATCGTATCGTGTCGAAATTCCGATTTCGTCGGGATCGTCGGCGGTCGATTCCGATTTTTCAAGCTATACATCGTCAACCGAATCAGGAGAGGAAGAAACTTCATCGTCATGCTTCATCAGCACCAGGGCAAGAGAAAAACTTGCCAAGATCTTCAGCGACATGTCGTTTGAGTCATCTGCGGACTCCTATATAAGCGATGACTCAAGCAGTGTCGACAGCTTCAACTTCATCGACAAATCCACTACAGTGGGCAAGGTCTTCGCCAATCTTCATGATGGTGTCACCAAACCCAGCATAGATCTGAATACAAAGTATCATCAGATTTATGTCATCGGAGAGCCAAGCCGTGACCAGGAGGAAACATCTGAAGCTTTCGACGATTTGGAAAATCCATACGTCGATCCCTCTGATTTGCGACGAGGCCTAGGCAATAAATATATCGGGCCACAGCCGCGAGATAGAGTCCAACTTCCGTAAGCAGCATGGGATAGAGCCGCAAGAGCTATGGATGGCTCAGAACCAATGGCCACCACAGCCACGCCAGAAGAGTTACAAGCATATCAATATAGGCTCGCACGAGCTGCAAGGGAATTGGAAAAACAGACAGCTGAGTTAAACAGAAGAAAGGAGGCAGCCTCTGCTTCAAGTAGGCGAAGGGCAGAGCTGAGTCGACAATCTAGAACTTCGGGTGATAGCCACAAGGAGGCTCGGAACAGAGCAAGATCAAGGTTACAAAACGTACCTGAAGGAGAAAGAGAGCACTTGGTTCAAAACCTCGACATGTCTTTTATGTCGATAGACACGAGAGGGAACATCATCCCCAAGACACCAGAAGCTGGGTATATGGCGACACAAGCTTTCATCCTTGCATACAGGCCACCCCCAGGAGATCCAAGGGAGGCACTGTACAACATGGCGATGGCAGGAGTTGGAGCCATGGGAACGGCATTTGCGTCAACACCTCCCGAAGGAGCAGCAAGGCAAAATAGCCCACGACCTGCGGCAGCAATAGCAGCAGTTCCCGAAGGACCAAGTGGAGCAAGGGACACGGCAGCACAAGCAAGGGTCGACAGAGCGCGACAAAGCAGAAGGGAACATCGGCAGTCCCCAGAGCTAAACGACGAGGATATGTGTGGGTTGCCATGCTTCACAAGGAGAGTTCGAAACTCGTGTCCCTTCGGGATTCAAGTAACCTGATAACTTCAAGAAATTCGACGGCCTCCAAGATCCAGAGGATTGGCTAGTTGATTATCTCGAGACGGTGAAGCTCACAGGAGGAACCAGAGCAACAGCTATGCAAAGCATCCAGGTGCATTTGAGTGGAGCCGCACGATCTTGGATAAAGAAACTTCCTCCAGGATCTATCGACAGCTGGGATAGCTTCGAGGACGTGTTCGTCAAGAACTTCCGGTCGACATGTAAAAAACCTGCGTCATTAGAGGATCTAAGAGCGTGCCGACAAAAGCCAGACGAGCCAATGAGAAAATATATCCAAAGGTGGAATATCATCAAAAACTCGGCAGAAAATATATCTGACGAGAGAGCAATAGATGCGTTTGTCGCAGGGATCAGGCGTGGAGATTTTGTCGAGGATTTGGGGAGGACCAATCCAAAGACAGTATCTGCACTAATGGAAATAGCAAACAGATGGGCAGATGGAGAAGATGTTGTTCACAACAAGCGGCATAGGTCGCCAGAGGAAGACCGCGGTCGAAATTATCAACCAAGGCGACGATTTCCTCGGCAGTACTCGAGCTATGACGCTCCAGGTCAAATCTCGGCTGGCTTCCGAGCAAGCGCTGGAGGAAACAACAGAGATGATTACCAGAGAAGCAATGAGCAACGAGGCGACAATAGAGATGACTCTCGAAACAATAGGCAAAATAGCGGGCTAAGGTTTCAGAGACCTTTCGTGTCTCCCGAAGAGATGATGAACGGGCCGTGTCAGATGCATTTTTTCCTCGAGAGCAATGGGAAACGACAGTCGGGACATCTGCAGAAGGATTGTAGAAATTTCCAAGCAATGCTAAGGTGGGCAGGGCATGCTAATGCTCAGGCAGCACAGAGAAATCCTCGAGAACCCAGGAGTGAGATTCACTTGCCACCTCCTCCCGCGATTACGGACGAAAATCGACATCAGCTCAGAATAGCGGCAGCACCGGCACCACCGCCTTATGTTGATCCTCACTCTAACGGAGCGGTCTCGATGATTCAGAAGGGAAGGCCATCCAATAGAGCTCAGAAAGTAATCTCGCTGCAGGTGTTCATGGCAGAAAAAATGCCTCCACCAACAGTCGAGTACCTTAATTGGTCAGGGCAAGACATTGGCTTCACCATAGCAGATCATCCACAGCAAGTTCCTCGACTAGGGCAGTCAGCACTCATACTACCAGCAGTCATCGCAGGATTTGATGTATCTCGCGTGTTTATAGATGGCGGCAGCTGCTTAAACCTTATGTACGCAGATACATTAAGGAAGATGAACATATCCCTAGCAAACCTGAAGCCAACAGACACGAGATTCCACGGCATCACACCGGAGAAGCCAAGTTATCCGCTGGGGAAGATTAATCTCGACGTTCAGTTTGGGACCCGAGAAAATTACAGAATCGAGAACTTGGAGTTTGAAGTCGTAGATTTTCCGTCACAGTACCATGCTCTGTTGGGACGACCAGCATATGCTAGATTTATGGCGGTACCACATTACACGTACCTGTTGTGGAGGATGCCTGGACCTAAGGGACCAATCACAGTCAAAGGAAGCTTCGCCCTAGCCGATAAATGTGATAAGGATTTTCATCGAATATCAGAAACTTTCGGGATGCAAGCTGAGTATTTGGCGTCAAGGCTCATGACTGACTACGACGTGCTGCCAGACGTCGGAAGGCCAAATAAAGAATCAACTTTCAATACTGAGAAAAATTCTAAGGAGGTGCAGATTCACCCGATAGACCCGAAAAAGACGACGTCCATCGCGAACGACATGGACCTCGCATAGGAAAGCGCGCTCGTCGAGTTCCTCCGTGAGAACTGGAAAATCTTCGCATGGTGTCCAGCTGACATGCCAGGAGTACCCAGGGAACTTGCCGAGCACCACCTAAACTTGGATCCATTAGCGAGACCAATCAAACAACCTTTGCGACGTTTTTCAGAACCAAACCGCAAGGCTATGCTGTCAGAAATTGATCGACTAAGAGAAGCTGGTTTTATCAAGGAGCTGCATACAGAGGCCACATGGGTAGCAAACCCAGTGTTGGTGCCAAAGAAAAACACTAAAGTCCTTCGCATGTGCGTCGACTTTACGTGTCTCAATAAACATTGTCCAAAGGATCACTTTCCCCTCCCGAGGATCGACCAAATTATCGACTCCACGGCAGGATGTGAACGTCTTTCCTTCTTGGACGCATATTCTGGTTATAACCAGATCAGATTGAAGGAAGAAGATGAAGTCACAACAGCGTTCATCACACCTTACGGTGTGTTTTGCTACAGAACAATGCCCTTTGGTCTGAAAAACGCGAGAGCAACATATCAGAGGATGATGCAGAAGTGTTTGGCGACACAGATTGGAAAAAATGTGCAAGTGTACATCGATGATGTCTTCATAACGTCAAAAAAGGGGGGCGAAGCTGATCGAGGATCTCAAGGAAACCTTTAACAACCTCGACAAATTCTGCCTCAAGCTGAACCCGATGAAGTGCTCCTTCGGCGTCCCAGCAGGAGAACTTCTTGGGTTTCTAGTTTCAGCAAGAGGGATTGAAGCAAATCCCGACAAAATACAAGCTATCGTAACAATGAGGAAGCCAACAAAGTTGAAAGAAATACAGCAATTAACTGGGCGAGTCGCAGCTTTAAGCAGATTCGTCGCCAGGCTGGGAGAAAAAGCGTTACCATTCTACGCTTTAATAAAGCAAGGGGAGAAATTCCAGTGGAATGAAGAAGCCGATAGAGCTTTCGAGGATCTGAAACGCACAATCTCGACACCACCAATCTTGGTGGCGCCGAAGGAAAAGGAACCTCTCCTGCTGTACATTGCAGCCACACCCCAGGTGGTTAGCACGGTGCTAATCGTCGAAAGAGAAGAAGAAGGGAAACTCCATGGAGTGCAAAGGCCGGTATATTTCATCAGTGAAGTTTTATCGCCTTCCAAACAGCGGTACCCGCAGTACCAGAAACTAGCATATGGAGTGATTACAACGGCAAGAAAGTTGCGCCACTATTTTTCGGCACACCCGATAATAGTAGTCAATGAAGCACCTCTTTCAAATATACTGAACAATCCAGAAGCTACAGGGCGTGTCTCCCTTTGGGGAATAAAACTTTCCCCTCGGGACATCACGTATGAAAAAAGAAAGGCAATCAAGTCGCAAGTTTTGCTAGATTTCATTGCAGAGTGGATGGAACTGCAAAACACGGGACCCCCAGATTTGTCGAGAACTTGGACCATGAACTTTGATGGATCCAAGAGAGTAGAAGGAGCTGGCGCAGGAGTGATACTTATATCACCCGAAGGCGACAAGTTAAAGTATGTCCTACGGATGACGTTCCCAAACGCATCCAACAATGAAGCAGAATATGAAGCCCTCATACACGGGATGAAGATGGCAAAAGCTTGCGGTGCAACTCGACTAAAAATCTTTGGCGACTCACAATTGGTGGCTCAGCAAGTTATGAACCAATGTGATGCAGTCAATGATAGCATGATAGCATATAAGGAGGTGTACAATGAGCTTGAGAAGCTGTTTGATGGATGCAAGGTAAATCACATCAGTAGGTTGAGCAATGATGAAGCCGACGTTCTCGCAAACATCGGGTCGCAGTGCCTTCCAATCCCGCCAGGTGTATTTTGGGAAGAGATAGCGGAGAGATCCACAAAGCCGGAGAAGGCGCAGAAAAAAACAAAGGAAGAAAAAACTTCGGCGCCCCTCAAAGAAGCCGTGGAGGACGAAGAGGACCAAGAGCTTGTGATGATGGTAGAAGTTCCTTGGATGCAAGCGTACATATCGTATATCCTTAGGAAAGAGATACCCGACGACCCAGTTGTGGCAAGGCGAATTATTCGACGATCCAAAGCTTTCACAGTGGTCAAAGGGGAGTTATACAAGCGAAGTATTTCAGACGTCCTGCAAAGGTGTGTCACACCCGAAGAAGGAAGGATAATCCTAAAAGATGTGCATGAAGGAATATGTGGTCACCACGCGAGCAGCCGAGCTATTGCGGCCAAGGTTTTTCGGGCAGGATTTTACTGGTTGACAGCAATCGAGGATGCAAAAGAGATAGTAAGAACCTGCGATGCGTGCCAGAGATTCGCCGCAAAACCTCACTCTCCGGCGGCAGAGCTGATGCCAATACCATTGTCGTGGCCCTTTGCCCAATGGGGACTTGATATGGTGGGCAAGTTGCATAAAGCTTTGCCAGGAGGATACGAGTACCTGTTGGTTGCTGTCGACAAATTCACCAAGTGGGTAGAAGCGAAGCCAATAAATTCACCAGATGCAGCGTCGGCAATAAAGTTTGTGAAGGGCCTCGTTTTTCGGTTTGGAGTGCCTCATAGCATTGTCACAGACAACGGTACTAACTTTACAGCTAAGGAGTTCAAGGCATACTGCGCAGAAGTAGGCATCAAATTACACTTTGCGTCAGTTGGACATCCGCAAACCAATGGCCAAGTCAAAAAAGCCAATGGTATCATCTGCAACGGCATTAAAAAGCGCCTACTAGGACCGCTCGAAAAGGCTCGACATACCTGGCCAGAAGAATTGCCAAGTGTTTTGTGGAGCATCCGAACAACACCAAATACGGCGACACAAGAAACTCCATTTTTTTTTCGTCCACGGAGCCGAAGCAGTACTACCAATCGAAATAGAGCATGATTCTCCAAGAGTAACAGAGTATGACGAGGAAACATCACGAAAATCTCGGGAGGACGATATGGATGCACTCGATGAAGCTCGAGATGAAGTACTATCACGAGTTACCAAGTACCAGCAGGACCTGAAAAACTACCACAGTCGACGATTGCGGCCCAGATCTTTTCAGGTCGGCGATTTGGTCCTACGGCTTAACCAGCAAAGTACTGAAAAGCTCGAGTTACCATGGTTGGGACCTTACGTCGTCACGGAAGTCATCGACGGAGGAGCATACAGGATCAAGAACAAGAAGACAGGGGTTCCCGAGAAAAACCCCTGGAACGTGGCGCAGCTCAGGCGGTTCTACGCTTAGAGTCGAAATATAGTCCTCCTCTGTAAAAATACAATGTACTGAAACGCCCGCGAGTTTTCAGACGCACTCTTTTCCTTTTCGGGGCACCGAGTGGGGCCGGAAAGGTTTTTAATGAGGCGGGCTCGCGGTGCTGCAATATAATAAAGATAGTGGAGATATACTTCTTATTCTTCGACACGCTCGGGGGCTCAACGCCTTCAAGTTACAAAATATACACAATATAGATAAACTAGACTTACCGAAATATTTCGCCTTGGTACAAGAATACCTCGCCAAATAGAACATCGGGAGCTAACAACTATAAATATAGTGTACTCGTCAAAATTTTACTGCTTTGGTCTGAAAACCTCGCAACAAAAATATAGAACGTCACCACCAAGACACTCGGGGGCTCGTACCCATCGACAGCAAAATATATATTTTTTCTTGCAACAAGAGAAAAATCTTCGGGATAACAAAACAATATAAACTCCAGCCAAAGGCTCGGGGGCTCGATGATCAAAAATAGAAACAATACATATTTACAGAGTTGACAGCTTTACAATATAGCTCATGTTTACAAATACACAAAGACGTATCAATGGTGAAACTACAACAAGAAAAAGGAAAAAACCCTCAGCGGATACCTAGCACATGGTCTATGGTTATTCGCTCATTGGAAGGACGAGTACTATGCTCGGCATAGCTACCCTTCACAAAAAACTCAGCATCCATCCGAAGAAGTTCATCCATCATATCTTCGGCTACAGGAGTCACAAGATCATCAATCTTGCCCATGTTTCTCTTTTTCTTTGACATCTTAGCCAGGCACGTGGAAACAATTTGATCCATGGGCAATTTTGGATAGCAAATCTTTATCATCATCATAGCAAATCTTGCGCCAGCAGAGAGTTGAGCCCGCACAAAGCCATGGATTCGAGGAGCATCTCGAAATTTTTCCATTAAAGCAGGAAGATTTTCTGGCATCTTGTTGCGAGGGAACATGGTCCCATAAACTAAAAACAAAGTCTTCGTACAGAAGTCAAGGAAGTCACGTACCTGAGCCGCGCGATCTTGGAATCTGACAATTTGGCGGGTACGCTCAGGAGTAACCCAAAAGTTAGAACCATGTTGTGCAGCCAGTCTGAGCAGAACATTGGCTCGAGCTTCAACACGTTGATCTTCGGCAGCAGTATCCAAAAATGAGCCTGGTACAGCAAATAAATTGTCAAGGGAGGAAAAATAGCAAGAACAACATCCAGCATGGTTATGAACAGGAAACATACCTGTCATGTCTAGGCTGGCGTCAGTCATTAGCTGAAGCATATAATTTTCTCGAGAAGAAGCTTCGGTAGCCTCAGCAACAGCAGCATCCTTTGTAGCAATGGCTTCTTTCGCCTGTTGAAGAGCAATTTTCTCTCTCTCGGATGCTTGTCGAGATTGCTCCATCATTGCCAGAGTCTGTTTTTTCATGGATTGAAGTTGTTGGCGCAGTTCTTGTAAATCTTGCGACAAATGTTGGCTTGAAGAACCTTTGATGAGGTTATCATCGACCAGTGTTTTCTTCGAGAAGGAGGAAGCAGGAGAAGTATCGGTAGAATGAGGATTGGTAGAGTAGTTATCAAATATCAACTGGAAAAGAAAATTTCAATATCAAATGATTGCACAAGACAGAATTCCATTGATCTTCAGGAAATTTACATGGATATTACAGAAGGAGTTCTTCAAAGGGACTACTAAGGTAATTGTCGCCAAAGCTAATATGGCGACAATAGCAAAAGAAACAGAAAAAATAAAAAGAAGGGGCATTCAACTAGACCTCCGGCTTTGATGAGCTAGGAGTTGAAGATGGCTTGATTCCGAGATAGGCCAGGATTTTCTTCGTGTTGGGCTTTGCCGCCCTGATCAGCGATCGCCATTTTGTGGTCTCCATCTGTTCTGTGTCGCCTACTTTCGCCCAGTCGATAGTTTGTTGGCTGTCGGCAACCAAGGCGACAGTACTTTCGACAGCAATCTTCATGTTTTCTTGGCGCATCTTCAGTCCAAGATCTTCTGGTGGATTGAAGTCCTTGGCAAGAGCAAGGAAAGTCTTGGGTTCCATTTTCTTCGGGAAGAAGTAGGGGAACAGCCGTGACAATCCTGCGTCAGCCTGTTCAATGCCTTCATGAGCTTCGGTTCCATGAAACTCAAGGACAGAGAGTGCGTCAAGAAGAGGATCGTTGTCGGGATCTTCAAGCTCAAATTCTTGGTTTGTTTTACCTGTCGCAGAAAATATATATTGGTTGACGGCAAGCAAAGAAAAGCAAGTCTAAAAAAAAAATAGAATGGATCGACAAAATTACCGACAAAGCGCCGATTCTGCGTGTTCAAGCGCTTGATGATCGCCTTTTCACGAGTAGCCTGCGCGGCTTTATGCTCGTTCAAAGCAGTTTTGGCATCATCAAGTCTTTTTTGCAGATCTTCGACACCAGCAGCTTCTGCCTTGGCCTTATCAGCCTCTGCTTTAGCTTTGCCAGCATCAAGTTCAGCCTTCTTGCGAGCCGTTTCACTTTGCTCTAATTCCTGAGCAAGCGTGTCGACAAGCTTGTTGGCTTCCGCAAGTTTTTCTGCCAAGATAGTTAAGAATCGTCAAAATTGCGACAAAACAAGAGTAAGAAGTTATAAACAAGGGCCAGCAAAGAGTTATTACCTTCAGTCTTGCTGGCATACTCACGGTACCCAATGAATTGGGCACCGATGTGAATAAGCTCTTTAATCATAGGCTGTCAAAGAAGGACAAAGAAAGAAAACGTCGGTATGATAAAAATATGATGGCATAAAGAAGCAAACAGAGGAAATATAGAAAGTGACAAGAAAATTAAGAACTTACATCGTCCAAAAGAGGACTCGAGGAGCTACCCAATTGCAGGGTAGGCTCCATGATCGTTTCAACCCTTGTCCTTTTTGGTGAAGGGACAAAAGGACTTGCAGGAGGAGTGGGAGCGCCAACGTTTTGTTGAGGAGGCGAGGATTCCTCTCCTTCGATTGGCGTCTCCGAAACAACTAGAGTATGTGACGTACTCATTCGAGCAGCCACATCAAAAGCTGGTACCTCTTCCTCATCATCACTGCGATTAAATGTCGGCAGCATAAAAGCAAGATAGACAAAAATCTTCGAGTACAAAAATAAAGGGAAATAAAAGGTGCCTTACGAGCTGATGAGGGCCTCAAGGTATGGATCATAAGCTGCCTTCTGACGTAAAGGAATAGCTTCTTCGGCTTTGAAGGTGCCGGAATCTTCGATATCATCCCTTTTCCTTTTGTTCCTTGGAGAAACAGCAGGAGGAGGAGATTGTGCCGATGCAGTGCCTTCGGAGGCAGCCTCCTTTTCAGAAGATCCCGCAGATTTTTGAGAATCTGCGGGTTCATTCACAAAAGAGGGGGCATCTTGGTTGTCGTCGGTGACAACGGCCCTTTCATCGACTTCCCCACCTTCAGGAAGGGGAGGAAGCGAGACAAGTTTTTGGATGGTTCTATACAGAAAACAGGGGAAGATGTCAAAAAAGGAGTTACAAAAAAAAAGATAGCAAGGCAATAACAAATCAATCGACAAAGGTTACCTTGGGAAGCGCATTGGTGGCGCTATATGGTTTTACACGGCAAGAAGAAGGGACAGGATTTTTTTGCTGAGAGAGGAGATTTTTCGGACAAGCTTCTCTAAGTCCTTGACCTCTAAATCCGCCGACAACCGATCTGCGTCCTTGTCGCCAGCATACTTCCAGAGAGGGTATTTGCGAGCCCGAAGAGGCTGCACTCTGGTTCTAAGAAAATACGCCGTAATTTGGATACCTGACAACTCTTTGCCGCGAGTATTCTGCAACTCATGGATGCGAGTCATCAGGGCTTCTGTCGATATTTTTTCTTCCTCGGTAGCCTCTGCATCCCAAGAGCGGCGGCGAAGGATTTTCTCGGCACCATCGAAAGGAGGGATGTTGTCTTCAGCACATCCATGGTTTTCCTCCTGAATGTGCAGCCACTTCTTGCGCCACCCTTGAACTGAGTCAGGGAGTTTGACGTCGAAGTAATCGACTGCGGGGCGAACGGAGATAACAACGCCGCCTATATTATAGGCGACATTGGGAGAGCCATTGCGGCGACAAAATAAAATGCGCTTCCATAGCGCCCAGTTAGGCTGGACGCCAAGGAAGGCCTCGCAGAGGGTGATGACAATGGAAATGTGGAGGATAGAATTGGGCGTGAGGTGGTGAAGTTGCAGACCTTAAACAAAAAGCAATCCGCGGAGGAAAGGATGAATGGGGGCGGAAAGACCGTGGATGAGATGGTCGACGAAACTTACCCGATACCCCATTGGAGGGGTTGGGTAGCTTTCTTCACTAGGGAAGCACGACGCCTTGGGCTTCTTGCTGATCCCCAGCTTCTTCAAGAGATTGATGTCCTGGGTGGAAATTTTGGACCTTTCCCACTCCGCGCTTCCCAGATCTATGGCAGCCATTGACGATTCCGGCGTGCTGTGTTTGATCAACCGACGCGGTGGCATCAACAATGGCGCAGGAATGCAGCTTGGAGAAGATGAGCTTAGGGAGTTGTGGGGCGCAGTAGGAAGTTTTGCAGAGGAGAGCAGGAGAACGGCGCTAGCGGAAGTGCTCGAGGAAGAAGAAGGAGATCTTATATAGAGGTGCGGCGAAGCGGCGGACCGTTGGATGGAAAAACTATGTGGCAGATGATAACCACGTGGAATAGGGGTAAAAAAGTATTTTAACCCTGGAGAAGTTACGGTACGAGCGCCAGGAAAAGCGGAGGACATGTGTCCCCCACTTGCGCGACGTGTCAAGATAATGGGTAATTTGGGCTCGCAAGGCAGCGGGAGAAGACTTCTCGCAATTTTCGGACTTGCAATCGTGGCTATCGTCAGCAATAACGTCACTTTGGCAGGAGAAAAATTCGACTCAACAGCTGCATAAAAAGGCGACATGAAAAAATATTGGAGAGCCTTTGATCAAATACAAGTTTTTGATCAAATGCTCGGGGGCTACTTTGCAAAAATGAAAAAATCAAGCAAGACAAAAGAAAGAAATAGCATGAGCCTACGATCAAATACAAATATTTGCTCATAGCCTCGGGGGCTACTCCCATCGGGAGCGCTGTTCGCGCACCCGAGAAATTATAAAACTTCGGGAGAGAAAGAAAATATAGCAGCATAAGGCGTGGAGCCTACACCCAAGCACAAGTCCTTGGCTGTAGCCTCGGGGGCTACTCCCATCGGGAACGCTGTTCGCGTGCCCGATGAAATTAAAAAAAAAAAGAAGAAGAAAGAATGAAAAGAAGAAAGATAGAAGAGTAAAAGAGTATATTTCGAGTTATAAATAACTCTGCATATACTCCCATCGGGAGAGCAATATAAGTCATCTTTGACTCAATAAAATGTGCCATTCCAACAGCCGAATAAGCACTCGACAATATATTCTCAGAACGCCAAAGTTGCGATCAATTTCTGAATGCCGCAAATTTGCGAAGGTAAGACCCCAGATCTGTTCTGTGTGGCGTGGCGCCATCTCTGACGTCGGTTTGCTACTTTTATCCGTATCAACAGATACGAAGAAAAATCCTAACGGACGCGTTAGGTACCCGATAAATTTGACTGGGACTCGACAGAATGGTAAGACCTTAAGCGGCACCTGTCGAAGTTTACACCAGTATCCCGAGATCATGTCCAGGGACGTGATCTTGAAGTAGGTTTTTGCGGATTGCCACTAGAGGAGTTAACTAGTACCTGATCCGTCAGATGAACTAGCCCCAACTACCATTATCCCTGTACAATATAGAAATTTATGTGAAGAAATATATAAAAGTTTTAAGTTGTCGAGTAAAAATAAACAGTGGAGATTTTCCCTGACTCTACGATTCAAGTAAAATCTCGGGGGCTACTGACATAGGCATCCCCAATGGGCCTGCCGAAGATAGTACCCAGGGTTTACTGAAGGCCCACTACCCGAGGAATAAGAAGATTCGGAAGCCCAAGATATTGTTAAGGAAGGCTAGAGTTGCAATAGGAAGCATTATTTGTAATCTTGCGGGATGAGTTAGAAACCTTCCTGGACTCTGTAACTTGTACAATACGAATCCCTCGGCTCCGCCTCCTATATAAGGGGGAGTCGAAGGACAAAGAAAGCATCGAATCATTGTTTCTCAAACCCTAGTTTCATAATCGTCGAGTACTTTTCGGCTGAAACCTTCGAGATCTACTTGCCCTCTACTTCCAACTAAACCCTAGTCTACAACCCGTAGGCATTGACAAGTTAATACCTTGTCACTAGTGCTATAAACTTGGCCTTTACAAAACATATTACAAATGCTCTCATTAAAGCTAGAGAAGAGGAATTAAAACTTGAAGCTTCTATTCGTAGGAAGTTAGAAGATGGTTGGGAGCCCATCATTAAAATGAAGGTCAATGATTTTGATTGTAATGCTTTATGTGATCTTGGTGCAAGTATTTCTGTTATGCCTAAGAAACTCTATGATATGCTTGACTTGCCACCTTTGAAATATTGTTATTTGGATGTTAATCTTGCTGATAATTCTATAAAGAAACCTTTGGGGAGGATTGACAATGTTCACATTACTGTTAATAATAACCTTGTCCCCGTTGATTTTGTTGTCTTGGATATTGAATGCAATGCATCTTGTCCTATTATTTTGGGAAGACCCTTTCTTCGAACTGTTGGTGCTATTATTGATATGAAAGAAGGAAATATTAAATGTCAATTCCCTCTTAAGAAAGGTATGGAACACTTCCCTAGAAAGAGAATGAAGTTACCTTTTGATTCTATTATTTGAACAAATTATGATGTTGATGCTTTTTCTCTTGATATTACTTGATTTACACTTTCTGCGCCTAGCTGAAAGGCGTTAAAGAAAAGCGCTTATCGGAGACAACCCATTATTTTATTTTCTGCAATTTTTGTTTTATATTTGAGTTAAGGTGCTTGTTACTACTGTAGCAATACCTTTGTATCTTTACTTTATTGCATTGTTGTGCCAAGTAAAGTCTTTGATAGAGAGTTGATACTAGATTTGGATTTCTGCGCGGAAACAGATTTCTATCTGTCACGGTTTCGCGTTTTTCTCTCTGTAGAAAATTCGTAAAATCTTGAAAAAATTCATGAGTAATCCTCGGATATGTACGCAACTTTCATTAAATTTGAGCTTCTTCATCTGAGCATGTTAAGTGCCTCGAAAAAATTCGTCTTTACGGATTGTTCTGTTTTGACAGATTCTGCCTTTTATTTCACATTGCCTCATTTACTATGTTTGAGTGGATTTATTTGCTCCATTAAATTTTAGTAGCCTTGGGTAATGTCCAGAAGTGTTGGGAATGATTGTGTCCTCGCTGAACATGTGAATTTTTGATTATGCACTAACCCTCTAATGAGATTGTTTTGAGTTTGGTGTGAAGTAAGTTTTCAAGGATCAAGAGAGGAGGATGATATAATATGATCAAGAAGAGTGAAAAGTCTAAGCTTGGGGATGCACCCATGGTTCATCCCTGCATATTTCAAGAAGACTCAAGCATCTAAGCTTGGGGATGCCCAAGGCATCCCCTTCTTCATCAACCACTTATCAGGTCACCTCTAGTGAAACTATATTTTTATTCCGTCAGATCTTATGTGCTTTACTTGGAGCGTCTGTGTGCTTTTATTTTTGTTTATGTTTGAATAAATTCGGATCCTAGCATTCCTTGTGTGGGAGAGAGACACACTCCGCTTTTTCATATTGAACACTGGTGTTCTTAGTTTTACTTTTAATGTTCATGGCGAAAGTTGAAAGCCGCTTCATTTATTGCTATTTGGTTGGAAACAGAAAATGCTTCATGTGGTAATTGATATATTGTCTTGAATAATTTGATGCTTGGCAATTGTTTTGAGCTCTCAAGTAGATCATGTTTAAGCTCTTGCATCATGTGGTTTAAACCTATTAGTGGAGAACTACCGTAGAGCTTGTTGAAATTTGGTTTGCATGATTGGTCTCTCTAAAGTCTAGATATTTTCTGGTAAAAGTGTTTGAGCAACAAGGAAGACAGTGTAGAGTCTTATAATGCTTGCAATATGTTCTTATGTAAGTTTTGTTGTACCGGTTCATACTTGTGTTTGCTTCAAACAACCTTGCTAGTCAAAGCCTTGTAATGAGAGGGAATGCTTCTCGTGCATCCAAAACCTTGAGCCAAAACCTATGCCATTTGTGTCCACCATAACTACCTACTATGTGGTATTTTTCTGCCATTCCAAAGTAAATTTCTTGCGTGCTACCTTTAAAAAAATGCATTCCTTGTCTTTGCAATACATAGCTCATGGGAAAGTAGCCTAAAAACTACTGTAGTAATGAATATGTCGCTTATGTATCTTAGTTCTTATAAGTTGCTTGTTGAGCGGTTACCATGTTTCTGGGGATGCCATCAACCTGTCACACCTTTGTTGAATATCATGTGAGTTTCTATGCATGTTCGTCTTGTATGAAGTAAGGGAGATTTGCCATGAGTTAAATGGTTTGAGTATGCATATTGTTAGAGAAGAACTTTGGGCCGCCAACCAAAGCCATGTATCATGGTGGAAGTTTCACCTTGGACATTAATCCTCAAATCTCTTATGAGAATATTATCTGCTGTTGAATGCTTAAAGCATAAAAGAGGAGTCCATTATCTGTTATCTATGTTGTCCCGGTATGTATGTCCTCAAGTTGAGATCTATCAAAATTTAGAGATCAAATGCGATCTATCTCCTTGGACCTTTGTACAGGTGGCATAGAGGTACCCCTTTGTGACACTTGGTTGAAACATATGTAATGCAATGATAATCCATGGAAATCCGAGCTAATTAGGAGAAGGAGCGGGCACTATTAGTATTCGATGCATGAGACTTGCAACTTATAGGAGGTTTTATGCATAACACATATGAATTATTACTACCGTTGACAAAATTGTTTCCATGTTTTGAAAATAAAAAGCTCTAGCACATGAGTAATCCCTGCTTCCCTCTGCGAAGGGCCGTTCTTTTACTTTATGTTGAGTCAGTTTACCTACTTCTTTCTATCTTAGAAGCAAACACTTGTGTCAACTGTGTGCATTGATTCTTACATACTTGCTTATTTGCACTCATCATATTACTTTGTGTTGACAATTATCCATGAGATATGCATGTTGAAAGTTGAAAGCAACAACTGAAACTTAAATCTTCCTTTGTGTTGCTTCAAAACCTTCTATTAAGAATCTATTGCTTTATGAGTTAACTCTTATGCAAGACTTGTTGATGCTCGTCTTGAAAATACTATTCATGAAAAGTCTTTGCTATATGATTCAGTTGTTTAGTCATTATCTATTTGTTAACAAACTATAGACCATTGCTTTGAATCACTTCATTCATATCATATGCTTTACAATAGTATTGATCAAGATTATGATGGTAGCATGTCACTTCAGAAATTATCCTTTTTATCGTTTACCTACTCGAGGGCGAGTAGGAACTAAGCTTGGGGATGCTTGATACGTCTCAAACGTATCTATAATTTCTTATGTTCATGCTAGTTTTATGACAATACTCACATGTTTTATATACACTTTATATCATTTTTATGCATTTTCCGGCACTAACCTATTAACAAGATGTCGAAGCGCCAGTTCCTGTTTTCTGTTGTTTTTGGTTTCACAAATCCTACACAGGAAATATTCTCGGAATTGGACGAAACAAAATCCCACGGTCTTATTTTCCACGGAGTCTTCCAGAACACCGAAGAGGAGACGAAGAGGGGCCACGAGGCGGCCACACCATAGGGGGGCGCGGCCTCACCCCTGGCCGCGCCACCATATGGGGTGGGCCCCTCGGGCGTCCCCCAACTCTGCCCCTTCGCCTATATAATCCTTCCGTCGCGAAAACCCTAGTACCGAGAGCCACGATACGAGAAAAGTTACTGAGACACCACCGCCGTTAACCCCATCTTGGGGGGTTCTGAAGATCGCCTCCGGCACCCTGCCGGAGAGGGGAATCATCACCGGAGGGCTCTACATCACCATGCCCGCCTCCGGACTGATGCGTGAGTAGTTCATCCTTGGACTATGGGTCCATAGCAGTAGCTAGATGGTTGTCTTCTCCTCTTGTGCTATCATGTTTAGATCTTGTGAGCTGCCTATCATGATCAAGATCATCTATTTGTAATGCTACATGTTGTGTTTGTTGGGATCCGATGAATATGGAATACTATGTCAAGTTGATTATCGATCTATCATATATGTGTTGTTTATGATCTTGCATGCTCTCCATTGCTAGTAGAGGCTCTGGCCAAGTTGATACTTGTAACTCCAAGAGGGGGTATTTATGCTCGATAGTGGGTTCATGTCTCCATTCAATCTGGGGGAGTGACAGCAACCCCTAAGGTTGTGGATGTGCTGTTGCCACTAGGGATAAAACATCAATGCTTTGTCTAAGGATATTTGTATTGTTTACATTACGCATAGTACTTAATGCAATTGTCTATTGTTTGCAACTTAATACTGGAAGGGGTGCAGATGCTAACCCGAAGGTGGACTTTTTAGGCATAGATGCATGCTGGATAGCGGTCTATGTTCTTTGTCGTAATGCCCTAAGTAAATCTCATAGTAGTCATCATGATATGTATGTGCATTGTTATGCCCTCTCTATTTGTCAATTGCCCAACTGTAATTTGTTCACCCAACATGTTATTTATCTTATTGGAGAGACACCACTAGTGAACTGTGGACCCCGGTCCATTCTTTTACATCTGAAATACAACCTACTGCAATCATTGTTCTCTGTTGTTCTTTGCAAGCAAACATCATTCTCCACACCATACGTTTAATCCTTTGTTTACAGCAAGCCGGTGAGATTGACAACCTCACTGTTAAGTTGGGGCAAAGTATTTTGATTGTGTTGTGCAGGTTCCACGTTGGCGCCGGAATCCCTGGTGTTGCGCCGCACTACACTCCTTCACCAACAACCTTCACGTGGCCTTCATCTCCTACTGGTTCGATAACCTTGGTTTCTTACTGACTTGCTGCTGTACGCATCACACCTTCCTCTTGGGGTTCCCAACGGACGTGTGCTTCACGCGTCATCAATGCCCAAGGCATCCCCTTCTTCATCAACAACTTATCAGGTCACCTCTAGTGAAACTATATTTTAATTCCGTCACATCTTATGTGCTTTATTTGGAGCGTCTATGTGCTTTTATTTTCGTTTTGTTATTTTCATTTTCTGAATAAATCGGATCCTAACATGCTTGTGTGGGAGAGAGACATGCTCCACTTTTTCATCTGAACACTGGTGTTCTTTGTTTTATTTTTCATGTTCATGGCAAAAGCTAAAAGCCGCTGCATTTATTGCTATTTGGTTGGAAACAGAAAATGCTTCATGTGGTAGTTGGTATATTGTCTTGAATAATTTGATACTTGGCAATTGTTTTGAGCTCTCAAGTAGATCATGTTTAAGCTCTTGCATCATGTAGTTTAAACCTATTAGTGGAGAACTACCGTAGAGCTTGTTGAAATTTGGTTTGCATGATTAGTCTCTGTAAGGTCTAGATATTTTCTGGTAAAAGTGTTTGAGCAACAAGGAAGACAGTGTAGAGTCTTATAATGCTTGCAATATGTTCTTATGTAAGTTTTGTTGTACCGGTTTATACTTGTGTTTGCTTCAAACAACCTTGCTAGCCAAAGCCTTGTACTGAGAGGGAATGCTTCTCGTGCATCCAAAACATTGAGCCAAAACCTATGCCATTTGTGTCCACCATAACTACCTACTATGTGGTATTTTTCTGCCATTCCAAGTAAATACTTCATGTGCTACCTTTAAACAATTCAAAACTTTATTACTCCTTATTTGTGTCAATGTTTTATAGCTCATGAGGAAGTATGTGGTGTTTTATCTTTCAATCTTGTTGGGCAGACTTTCACCAATGGACTAGTGGCATATACATCCGCTTATCCAATAATTTTGCAAAAAGAGCTGGCAACGGGGTGCCCAGCCCCATTTAATTAACTTTCATTAATAATTCTCTTCACATGTTTTGCCCTAATTTATCAGTAAGCAACTTAATTTTGCAATAGACACTCCTCCATGGTATGTGAAATGTTGGAAGGCACCCGAGGATTCGGTTAGCCATGGCTTGTGAAAGAAAAAGGTTGGGATGAGTGTCATCTATAAATAAAACTAAAATACATGTGTAAACAAAAGAGAAGAGGGATGATCTACCTTGCTGGTAGAGATAACGTCCTTCATGGGAGCCGCTCTTTGAAAGTCTGTTTGACAAGGGGGTTAGAGTGCCCACTACCATTCGTTGACAACAACAAACACCTCTCAAAACTTTATTTTTATGCTCTCTTTATGATTTCAAAACTTCAAAAGCTCTAGCACATGATTTAATCCCTGCTTCCCTCTGCGAAGGGCCTTTCTTTTACTTTATGTTGAGTCAGTTTACCTACTTCTTTCTATCTTAGAAGCAAACACTTGTGTCAACTGTGTGCATTGATTCTTACATGCTTGCTTATTGCACTCATCATATTACTTTGTGTTGAAAATTATCCTTGAGATATACATGTTAAAAGTTGAAAGCAATTGCTGAAATTTAAATCTTCCTTTGTGTTGCTTCAAAACCTTTTATTAAGAATCTATTGCTTTATGAGTTAAATCTTATGCAAGACTTTTTGATGCTTGTATTGAAAGTACTATTCATGAAAAGTTTTTGCTATATGATTCAGTTGTTTAGTCATTATCTATTTGTTAGCAAACTATAGACCATTGCTTTGAGTCACTTCATTCAGCTCATATGCTTTACAATGGTATTGATCAAGATTATGTTGGTAGCAAGTCACTTCAGAAATTATTCTTGTTATCGTTTACCTACTCGAGGACGAGTAGGAACTAAGCTTGGGGATGCTTGATACGTCTCCAACGTATCTATAATTTCTTATGTTCCATGCTAGTTTTATGCCAATAGCTACATGTTTTATATGCACTTTATATCATATTATGGCATTTATTGGACTAACCTATTAACAAGATGCCACAGTGCCAGTTTCTCTGTTTACTATGTCTGTTTATTGCAGAAAAAGCCCAAAAACCAAAGTGCTCGGAAAAATCCAGAAAAATCACAGAAATTCTATTTCGCCAGAAGACCCACGGAGCCAGAAGGGCTAGGCCAGAGGAGGCCCACGGCCTCCTCCCCATCAGCTGGCGCGGCCAGGAGTGGGGCGGCGCCGCCCTATGGGGTGGGCCCCTCGGGCACCCCCTCGCGTCGCCCTTTCGCCTATATAAAGTTCCTATTGTGAAAAGCCTAGCACGATCGACGATTTCTCCAGAAGAGTTCCGTAGCTCCGCCACCACCAAAAACCCTAATTCGGGGGACAAAAGTCTCTGTTTCGGCACCCTGCCGGGACGGGGAATTGCCCCCGGAGCCATCTCCATCGACTCCATCGCCATCTTCATCGTCGTTGATGTCTCCCATGATGAGGAGGGAGTAGTTCTCCCCCGAGGCTGAGGGCTCTACCGGTAGCTATGTGGTTCATCTCTCTCCCATGGTGTGATCTTTATGTGATCATGAGCTTTGTAATCTAGTTGAATATGTAGATGTTACTCTTGTCTATTATGCACTCTAGAGGTTACTTTAATATGAACTATGGAGTCACTCTCCACGGTGTGATGGTGACAGTGTGCGCATCGTGTGTGATTCCTTTATGACGTTGTGGAGCTTGTTTACTCCGGCTTGAGGTGTGCTTTTGCAGCCCTACACAATGAATGGTGTTTGTTATCCAACAAGAGAGTGTTTGAGAGTAGCATTTGTTTATTCAATTATGTGATCATTGTTGAGAGTGTCCACTAGTGAAAGTATGATCCCTAGGCCTTGTTTCTAAGCATTGAAACACCGCTTCCAACAAGTTCTGCTACATGTTCATTGCTGCCATTTTTATTTCAGATTGCAATTACTACTTATAATCATCCATATTACTTGCATTTCACTATCTCTTCGTCGAACTAGTGCACCTATACATCTTACAAGTGTATTAGGTGTGTTGGGGACATAAGAGACTTCTTGTATCTTAATTGCAAGGTTGCTTGAGAGGGATATCTTTGACCTCTACCTCCCTGAGTTCGATAAACCTTGGGTGATTCACTTAAGGGAAATTTGCTGCTGTTCTACAAACCTCTGCTCTTGGAGGCCCAACACTGTCTACAGGAATAGAAGCGTGCGTAGACATCAATATGTTAGTCCCAGAAAATGTATAATAATGATATATAATGCATATAAAACATGTGACAATGATACAAAAAACAAGCATGAAACATCAGAAATTATAGATACGATGGAGATGTATCATTACCTTTGTGGTGTTGTATCATTCGTGGCCTTGTTGTCTTTGTGGCGTGGTAGCCTTTGTGGCGTTGCTGCCTTTGTGGAGTGTGTTAGCCTTTGTGGTTTTGGAGCCGGTTGTGGCGCGTTGGTGTCTTGGTGGCTTTGTTGCCGGTGTGGCGTGTTGTAGCCTCTTGTGGCCCTGTACTTGAGAGCCTCCGTCTTGTGGAGTTGCCTCAAGCTTGATTCTTGGGAGTTTTCCAAAGCTTGTACGGGTTCGGTGACCACCCTCAAGGGTCCCTTAGTGGACCGAGGCTTTCCTCCTTGGAGGAAATACTCGAGGAGAATACGGTGGCCCTAGTGGCTCATTGGAGTGCCTCGTGCCTCCACACCACTCCAACGGAGACTGAGCACCCTTGGGTGTGAACTTCGGGATACATCGTTGTCTCCTCGTGCACCGGTTATTTCTCAACCCAAGCTCCTTTACCTATGCGCTTTACATTGTGATATCTATCATGCTTGATGCTATACCTAGCTTGTTATCACCTTGTTGCTCATCATGCTAGCATAGGTTGTTGGTGCTCTTAGGCTAACCCCTAGTTGATAGGCTTTGAGCTAAACTAGTAAACACTTAGTAGTTTTATTCCGCCTAGTTTAGCTCTCAAGTAGAAGTTTTTATACACCGCCTATTCACCCCACCCTCTAGGCGACTGATACGCGTACATCACGCGTCTGTTGGGAACCCCAAGAGGAAGGTGTGATGCGTACAGCGGCAAGTTTTCCCTCAGTATGAAACCAAGGTTTAATCGAACCAGTAGGAGCCAAGAAGCACGTTGAAGGTTGATGGCGGCGAGATGTAGTGCGGCGCAACACCAGGGATTCCAGCGCCAACGTGGAACCTGCACAACACAAACCAAGTACTTTTCCCCAACGAAACAGCGAGGTTGTCAATCTCACCGGCTTGCTGTAACAAAGGATTAGATGTATAGTGTGGAAGATGATTGTTTGCAGAAAACAGTAGAACAAGTATTGCAGTAGATTATATTTCAGTATAAAGAATTGGACCGGGGTCCACAGTTCACTAGAGGTGTCTCTCCCATAAGATAAATAGCATGTTGGGTGAACAAATTACAGTTGGGCAATTGACAAATAGAGAGGGCATGACCATGCACATACATATTATGATGAGTATAGTGAGATTTAATTGGGCATTACGACAAAGTACATAGACCGCTATCCAGCATGCATCTATGCCTAAAAAGTCCACCTTCAGGTTATCATCCGAACCCCTTCCAGTATTAAGTTGCTAACAACAGACAATTGCATTAAGTATGGTGCGTAATGTAATCAATAACTACATCCTCGGACATAGCATCAATGTTTTATCCCTAGTGGCAACAGCACATCCATAACCTTAGAGGTTTCTGTCACTCCCCTAGATTCACGGAGACATGAACCCACTATCGAGCATAAATACCCCCTCTTGGAGTTACTAGCAAAAACTTGGCCAGAGCCTCTACTAATAACGGAGAGCATGCAAGATCATAAACAACACATAGACATAAATTGATAATCAACATAACATAGTATTCTCTATTCATCGGATCCCAACAAACACAACATATAGCATTACAGATAGATGATCTTGATCATGTTCGGCAGCTCACAAGACCCGACAATTAAGCATAATGGGGAGAAGACAACCATCTAGCTACTGCTATAGACCCATAGTCCAGGGGTAGACTACTCACACATCACTCCGGAGGCGACCATGGCGGCGTAGAGTCCTCCGGGAGATGAATCCCCTCTCCGGCAGGGTGCCGGAGGCGATCTCCTGAATCCCCCGAGATGGGATTGGCGGCGGCGGCATCTCTGGAAGGTTTTCCGTATCGTGGCTCTCGGTACTGGGGGTTTCGCGACGAAGGCTATTTGTAGGCGGAAGGGCAGGTCAGGGGGCGTCACGAGGGGCCCAGGAGACAGGTCGGCGCGGCCAAGGGTGGGGTCGCGCCGCCCTACCTCCTGGCCACCTCGTGGCCCCACTTCGTTGACTCTCCGGTCTTCTGGAAGCTTGTGTGAAAATAGGCCCCTGGGCGTTGATTTCGTCCAATTCCGAGAATATTTCCTTACTAGGATTTCTGAAACCAAAAACAGCAGAAAACAACAACTGGCTCTTCGGCATCTTGTTAATAGGTTAGTTCCAGAAAATGCATAAATATGATGTAAAGTATGCATAAAACATGTAGATATCATCAATAATGTGGCATGGAACATAAGAAATTATCGATACGTCGGAGACGTATCAGCGACGTCCTAGTACATTCACCATCACATACCATGCTTAGGCATGCAAGTGGACCGTCCGGTGGGCCTGGCGGACAGCCCGCTGGATTAGGTGTGTGGTGGAAATTGGCTAAAGACTAGTAATTGTGAGTAGGTGATTATAGAATGAAGTTACGAGGCGGACAAGAATCGATGGTTTGGCAGGCGTCCGCTTGCATCCCTAACCATGCTGCACAACGACTACTTCGCAGATGACACAACACATGCCGACAATTTTCGGCGCCGGTATAGGATGAGCAAGGGTCTGTTCATGAATATCCTCCATGGCGTTCGAGAGTTTGACACCTACTTCAAGCTCAAGCATGACGTTGTATGCGTTGTCGGGTTTTCGTCGATTCAGAAGTGCACCACCGCCATGAGGATGCTCGCATACGGAGCACCTACCGATACATAGGACGACTACCTTCGCATGAGTGAGTCTACTGCCATTGAGTGCATGTACAAGTTTTGTCGAGCTGTGGTGGGAAAGTTTGGCAAATAATACTTGAGAGGGCCAACTGAGGAAGAGACTACAAGGATCATGACACAAATGCTGCTAGAGGATTTCCTGGAATGCTTGGAAGCATCGATTGCATGCACTGGTCATGGAAGAACTGTCTGTTTGCTTGGCAAGGTATATACAAATGGCGTCATGGATATTTCAGTGTGATGCTTGAAGCTGTGGAAGATTATGACATGTGGATTTGACATTCTTTCTTTGGCATGGCGGGAGCACACAATGACATCAACGTGTTGCAGCAGTCTCCAGTGTTTAGTAGACTAGTGAAAGGGCATGCTCCACCATGCAACTATGAGATCAATGGCCACCAATATACCAAACTCTATTATCTAGCCGATGGTATATATCCAAAATGGGCCACTTTTGTCAAAACAATCTCGACTCCATCAGGTCAGAAAAATTCCCACTTTGCTGCGCGACAACATGCTTGCAGGAAGGATGTCGAGCGGGCATTTGGTGTGCTTCAAGCTCAATTTGCAATTGTCCGGTACCCTGCTCTAAGCTGGTCTCACGACCAAATGTGGGAGGTAATGTAGGTTTGTGTGATCATGCACAACATGATCATCGATGATGACCGCAAGAATCATGCCAGGACACATATTGGTCCCTATGAGTGTGAGGGCCTCTTGCAGAGGTTGATCATGAGTTGCCTGCAGATTTTGCTGATTTTCTCGGCATGCACGCAGAAATCCGTGACAACAATGTTCATGATCAACTTCAAGCTGATCTCGTTGAACATTTGTGGAGGATCAAAGGATTATCAGCAAATGCCGCGACACCTTGATCTAGCCCTATTTATTACATTTGTTTAGTTGTTTTATTGTTTGTTGTATTTTAATATGAAAACAATCTCCACAAACTTATTTATTTGTATGCTATATTTAATAAATAATTGTGTTTTCAAAACCCTTAAAAAAAGTTTGGGGGCGGCATTTGGGGGAAGCGACATCCCTAATTGCGGCACGAACAAAACACATTCCCAAACGCTCGATTTAAGAGCATCTCTATCCGTCTCCCCGACAAGCCACCCAGGACCCCTTTTTCATCCGGATGGACGAAAACGGCCCAGTCGCGCCCCCGGTTTCTCGTTTTCGCCCGGATTTTAGCTTTCATCCGTCTGGCGAGCCCAGGCCATCCCCGCCCCCCCGGGCAGCGCTCGGGGACTCCGGACGAAACTAAAGCGCGGGAAACGTAGAGAAAACTTCACGCGTGGCTTGTGGCCCCAACTGAAGGAGATATGCCCTAGAGGGAATAATAAAGTGGTTATTATTTATATCTTTATGTTTATGATAAATGTTTATATATCATGCTATAATTGTATTAACCGAAACATTAGTACATGTGTGATATGTAGACAACAAGAAGTCCCTAGTATGCCTCTTAAACTAGCTTGTTGATTAATGGATGATTAGTTTCATAATCATGAACATTGGATGTTATTAATAACAAGGTTATGTCATTGTATGAATGATGTAATGGACACACCCAATTAAGCGTAGCATAAGATCTCGTCATTAAGTTATTTGCTATAAGCTTTCGATACATAGTTACCTAGTCCTTATGACCATGAGATCATGTAAATCACTTATACCGGAAAGGTACTTTGATTACACCAAACGCCACTGCGTAAATGGGTGGTTATAAAGGTGGGATTAAGTATCCGGAAAGTATGAGTTGAGGCATATGGATCAACAGTGGGATTTGTCCATCCCGATGACGGATAGATATACTCTGGGCCCTCTCGGTGGAATGTTGTCTAATGTCTTGCAAGCATATGAATAAGTTCATAAGAGACCACATACCACGGTACGAGTAAAGAGTACTTGTCAGGAGACGAGGTTGAACAAGGTATAGAGTAATACCGAAGATCAAACCTCAGACAAGTAAAATATCGCGTGACAAAGGGAATTGGTATTGTATGTGAATGGTTCATTCGATCACTAAAGTCATCGTTGAATATGTGGGAGCCATTATGGATCTCCAGATCCCGCTATTGGTTATTGATCGGAGTGAGTACTCAACCATGTCCGCATAGTTCACGAACCGTAGGGTGACACACTTAAAGTTGGATGTTGAAATGGTAGAACTTAAATATGGAATGGAGTTCGAATATTTGTTCGGAGTCCCGGATGAGATCCCGGACATCACGAGGAGTTCCGGAATGGTCCGGAGAATAAGATTCATATATAGTATGTCATTTTATGTGAATTAAAATGATGCGGAAGGTTCTATGGAAGGTTCTAGAAGGTTCTAGAAAAGTCCGGAAGAAACCACCAAGGAAGGCGGAGTCCCGGTGGGACTCCACCTCCCATGGCCGGCCAACCCTAAGGGGGAGGAGTCCCAAGTGGACTCCCCAAGGGGGGCCGGCCACCCCCTCCCAAGGAAGGTGGAACTCCCACCTCTAGTGGGAGTCCTAGCTTGGGTAGGTTTCATGAGTTATGGAAGGTTTTGGTTTGGGGTCTTATTCGAAGACTTGTAGACCAACTCTTGGGTGTTCCACCTATATAATGAGGGCCAAGGGGAGGGGGCCGGCCACCCTAAGACCACAAGCTGGCCGCCCCCCTTGAAGTGGCCGGCCACCCCCTCCCAAACCCTAGCCGCCCCCCTCTCCTCCATATCTCCCGCGTGCTTTAGCGAAGCTCCACCGGAGTTCTCCACCGCCACCGACACCACGCCATCGTGCGGTCGGATTCAAGAGGAGCTACTACTTCCGCTGCCCGCTGGAACGGGAGGTGGACGTCGTCTTCATCAACAACCGAACGTGTGACCGAGTACGGAGGTGCTGCCCGTTCGTGGCGCCGGAGGGATCGTGATCAAGATCTTCTACGCGCTTTTGCAAGCGGCAAGTGAACGTCTACCGCAGCAACAAGAGCCTCCTCTTGTAGGCTTTGGAATCTCTTCAAGGGTGAGAATCGATAATCCCCTCGTTGCTACCGTCTTCTAGATTGCATCTTGGCTTGGATTGCGTGTTCGCGGTAGGAAATTTTTTGTTTTCTATGCAACGTTATCCTACAGTGGTATCCGAGCCGTGTCTATGCATAGATGGTTGCACGAGTAGAACACAATGGTTTTGTGGGCGTTGATGCTCTTGTTATCTTTAGTTTGAGTACTTTGCATCTTTGTGGCATAGTGGGATGAAGCGGCTCGGACTAACTTTACATGACCGCGTTCATGAGACTTGTTCCTCGTTCGACATGCAACTTGTATTGCATAAGAGGCTTTGCGGGTGTCTGTCTCTCCTACTATAGTGAAGATTCAATTTACTCTTCTATTGAAAACATTAGTATCAACGTTGTGGTTCATGTTCGTAGGTAGATTAGATCTCTCTCGAAAACCCTAAACCACGTAAAATATGCAAACCAAATTAGAGACGTCTAACTTGTTTTTGCAGGGTTTGGTGATGTGATATGGCCATAATGTGATGATGAATATGTATGAGATGATCATTATTGTATTGAGGCAACCGGCAGGAGCCTTATGGTTGTCTTTAAATTTCATGTTGAGTAGTATTTCAAAGTAGTTGTAATAGTTGCTACATGGAGGACAATCATGAAGACGGCGCCATTGACCTTGACGCTACGCCGACGATGATGGAGATCATGCCTGAAGATGATGGAGATCATGTCCGTGCTTTGGAGATGAAGATCAAAGGCGCAAAGACAAAAGGGCCATATCATATCACATATGAACTGCATGTGATGTTAATCCTTTTATGCATCTTATTTTGCTTAGATCGCGACGGTAGCATTATAAGATGATCCCTCACTAAAATCTCAAGATAATAAAGTGTTCATCCTTAGTAGCACCGTTACCATGACTTGTCGTTTCGAAGCATCTCGTGATGATCGGGTGTGTTAGAATCAACAAGTACATACAACGGGTGCAAGACAGTTTTGCACATGCGGATACTAAGGTGGCCTTGATGAGCCTAGCATGTACAGACATGGTCTCGGAACACGTGATACCGAAAGGTAGAGCATGAATCATATGGTTGATATGATGAACACTTTGAGTGTTCGCCATTGAAATCACACCTTGTCTCGTGATGATCGGACTTAGGTGCGGTGGATTTGGTTCGTGTGATCACTAAGACAATGCGAGGGATATTGTTTTAAGTGGGAGTTCATCTAGATTTTTAATTATGTTGAATTAAAATTTGAACTCAATTTGTCATAAACTTAGTCTAAACTTTTGCAAATATATGTTGTAGAGATGGCGTCCCCAATCAATTTTAACCAGTTCCTAGAGAAAGAAAAACTTAAGAGCAACGGTAGCAACTTCACCGACTGGTTCCGTCATGTGAGGATCTTCCTCTCTGGCGGAAATCTGCAATATGTGCTTGATGCACCGCTAGGTGACCCTCCTGCAGAAACTGAAACCGATGAAGTAAAAGCTGTTTACGAGACTCGGAAAATTCGGTACTCTCAAGTTCAGTGTGCCATCCTGTGCAGTCTGGAATCCGATCTTCAAAAAAGTTTTGAGCACCACGATCCTCATGAGTTGATGAAAGAGCTGAAAGCTATTTTTGAGACTCATGCGGCCGTGGAATGCTATGAAGCATCGAAACAATTCTTCAGCTGTATGATGGAAGAAGGCAGCTCCGTTAGTGAGCACATGCTCGCCATGACCGGGCATGCGAAGAAACTCAGTGACTTGGGAATAGTGATTCCTAACAGACTGGGGATTAATCGTGTCCTTCAATCACTGCCACCAAGTTACAAGAACTTTGTGATGAACTACAATATGCAGAACATGAACAAGGAGTTACCTGAACTCTTTGGCATGCTAAAAGCTGCTGAGATTGAGATCAAGAAAGAGCACCAAGTGTTGATGGTCAACAAGACCACCAGTTTCAAGAAACAGGGCAAGTCTAAGGGAAAATTCAAGAAGGGTGGCAAGAAAGCTGCCACGCCTCCTATGAAACCTAAGAACGGCCCTAAGCACGATCTTTGAGTGCTATTACGCAAGGAGAAGGGACACTGGAAGCATAATTGCTCCAAGTATCTGGCTGATCTGAAGAGCGGCCTTGTCAAGAAGAAGAAAGAAGGTATATCTGATATACATGTTATAGATGTTTATCTCACTGGTCCTCGTTCTAGTACCTGGGTATTTGATACTGGTTCGGTTGCTCATATTTGTAAATCGACACAGGAACTAAGGAATAAACGGAGACTAATGAAAGATGAAGTGACGATGCGCGTTGGAAACGGATCCAAGGTCAATGTGATCGCAGTCGGCACACTTCCTCTACATCTACCTTCGGGATTAGTTTTAAGCCTAAATAATTGTTATTTTGTACCTGCGTTGAGCATGAACATTATATCTGGATCTTGTTTAATGCAAGACGGTTATTCATTCAAGTCTGAGAATAAATGTTGTTCTATTTTTATGAATAATATCTTTTATGGTCGAGCACCAGAAAAAAAATGGCTTATTTCGTTAGATCTCGATAGTAGTGATACGCATATACATAACGTTGATGCTAAGCGAATTAAATTGAATGATAATTCTACTTATATGTGGCACTGTCGTCTTGGTCATATTGGAGTGAAACGCATGAAGAAACTCCATAAAGATGGATTACTTGAATCACTTGACTTTGAGTCACTTGATAGATGCGAAGCATGTCTAATGGGAAAAATGACTAAGACTCCATTTTCTGGTATGATGGAGCGAGCTACTGACTTATTGGAAATCATACATACCGATTTGTGCGGACCAATGAGCGTAGCATCGCGCGGTGGTTATCGTTATGTTCTAACCTTCACAGATGATCTGAGTAGATATGGGTATATCTATTTCATGAAACATAAATCCAAAACTTTCGAGAAGTTTAAGGAATTCCAAAGTGAAGTAGAAAATCAACGTAACAAGAAGATTAAATTTCTACGATCTGATCGTGGAGGTGAATATCTGAGTTATGAGTTTGGCATGCATTTAAAGAAATGCGGAATACTTTCACAATTGACACCGCCGGGAACACCTCAACGAAACGGTGTGTCCGAACGTCGTAATCGAACTCTCTTAGATATGGTTCGTTCTATGATGTCTCTTACTGATTTGCCGTTATCATTTTGGAGTTATGCATTAGAGACAACCGCATTCACTTTAAATAGAGCACCATCAAAATCCGTAGAAACGACACCGTATGAATTATGGTTTAATAAGAAACCTAAGCTGTCGTTCCTGAAAGTTTGGGGTTGCGAGGCCTATGTAAAGAAGTTACAACGGGACAAGCTAGAACCCAAAGCGGAGAAATGCGTCTTCATAGGATACCCTAAGGAAACTATAGGGTACACTTTCTATCACAGATCCGAAGGCAAAATCTTTGTTGCTAAGAACGGAACCTTTCTTGAGAAAGAATTTCTCACTAAAGAAGTGACTGGAAGAAAAGTAGAACTCGATGAGATTGATGAATCTATACTCGTTGATCGAGTAGCGCGATCTGGGAAGTTGTACCTGTACCGCCTACAACGGCAACAGAGGAAGCTAATGATAATGATCATGAAACTTCGAACGAGGAAACTACTGAACCTCGCAGATCGACAAGGGAACATGCCACTCCTGATTGGTATGATCCTTGTCTAAATGTCATGATTGTGGATAACAATGATGAGGACCTTGCGACGTATGAAGAAGCGATGATGAGCCCAGATTCCAACAAATGGCAAGAAGCCATGAAATCCGAAATGGGATCCATGTATGATAACAAAGTATGGACTTTGGTAGACTTACCTGATAGCCGAAAGGCTGTCGAGAATAAATGGATCTTCAAGAGAAAAACAGATGCTGATGGTAATATTACTGTCTATAAAGCTCGACTTGTCGCAAAGGGTTTCCGACAAATTCAAGGAGTTGACTACGATGAGACTTTCTCACCTGTAGCGAAGCTAAAATCTGTGAGGATTTTGTTAGCAATAGCTGCATTTTTCGATTATGAGATTTGGCAGATGGATGTCAAAACGGCGTTCCTTAATGGAGACATTGAGGAAGAGTTGTATATGGTACAACCCAAAGGTTTTATCGATCCTAAAAATGCTGACAAAGTATGCAAACTTCAGCGTTCAATCTATGGACTGAAGCAAGCATCAAGAAGTTGGAACCGACGCTTTGATAAGGTGATCAAAGACTTCGGGTTTATACAGTGTCATGGAGAGGCCTGTATTTACAAGAAAGTGAGTGGGAGCTCTGTAGCATTCCTGATATTATATGTAGATGACATATTATTGATCGGGAATGATATAGAACTATTAAGCAGTGTTAAAGGTTATTTGAATAATAGTTTTTCAATGAGAGACCTTGGTGAAGCATCGTATGTATTAGGCATCAAGATTTATAGAGATAGATCAAGACGCCTAATAGGGCTATCACAGAGTACATATCTGGACAAGATTCTAAAGAAGTTTAGAATGGACGAAAGTAAGAAAGGGTTCTTACCTATGTTACCAGAACAAGGTCTTGAGTAAGACTCAAGGACCGGCTACGAGAAGAAAGAGAAAGGATGAGTAATATCCCCTATGCCTCGTGATGGGATCTATCATGTATGCCATGCTATGTACTAGACCGGATATAGCACATGCTGTTAGTTTGACTAGCAGATATCAAAGTGATCCAGGAATGGAACACTGGACAGCGGTCAAGAATATCCTGAAGTACTTGAAAAGAACTAAGGATATGTTTCTTTGTTATGGAGGTGACCAAGAGCTCGTTGTAAGTGGTTACACCGATGCAAGTTGGAACACTGATCCTTATGACTCTAAGTCACAGTCGTACGTGTTTATATTGAATGGTGCTGCAGTAAGCTGGGCAAGCTCGAAGCAGTGCACGGTGGCGAAGTCTTCAACAGAATCAGAGTACATAGCGGCTTCAGAGGCTTCATCGGAAGCGGTATGGATGAAGAGGTTCATTGTAGAGCTCGGTGTGGTTCCTAGTGCATTGGACCCATTAATCATTTACTGTGATAACATGGGTGCCATCGCCAATGCGCAAGAGCCAAGGTCACACAAGAGGCTGAAGCATATCAAGCTACGTTACCACTCGATTCGCGAGTACATCGAAGATGGAGAAGTAAAGATTTGCAAAGTACACACTGATCTGAATGTAGCAGATCCATTGACTAAAGCTCTCCCTAGGGCAAAGCATGACCAACACCAGAATGCCATGGGTGTTAGGTATATTACAATGTAATCTAGATTATTGACTCTAGTGCAAGTGGGAGACTGAAGGAGATATGCCCTAGAGGCAATAATAAAGTGGTTATTATTTATATCTTTATGTTTATGATAAATGTTTATATATCATGCTATAATTGTATTAACCGAAACATTAGTACATGTGTGATATGTAGACAACAAGAAGTCCCTAGTATGCCTCTTAAACTAGCTTGTTGATTAATGGATGATTAGTTTCATAATCATGAACATTGGATGTTATTAATAACAAGGTTATGTCATTGTATGAATGATGTAATGGACACACCCAATTAAGCGTAGCATAAGATCTCGTCATTAAGTTATTTGCTATAAGCTTTCGATACATAGTTACCTAGTCCTTATGACCATGAGATCATGTAAATCACTTATACCGGAAAGGTACTTTGATTACACCAAACGCCACTGCGTAAATGGGTGGTTATAAAGATGGGATTAAGTATCCGGAAAGTATGAGTTGAGGCATATGGATCAACAGTGGGATTTGTCCATCCCGATGACGGATAGATATACTCTGGGCCCTCTCGGTGGAATGTCGTCTAATGTCTTGCAAACATATGAATAAGTTCATAAGAGACCACATACCACGGTACGAGTAAAGAGTACTTGTCAGGAGACGAGGTTGAACAAGGTATAGAGTAATACCGAAGATCAAACCTCGGACAAGTAAAATATCGCGTGACAAAGGGAATTGGTATTGTATGTGAATGGTTCATTCGATCACTAAAGTCATCGTTGAATATGTGGGAGCCATTATGGATCTCCAGATCCCGCTATTGGTTATTGGTCGGAGTGAGTACTCAACCATGTCCGCATAGTTCACGAACCGTAGGGTGACACACTTAAAGTTGGATGTTGAAATGGTAGAACTTGAATATGGAATGGAGTTCAAATATTTGTTCGGAGTCCCGGATGAGATCCCGGACATCACGAGGAGTTCCGGAATGGTCCGGAGAATAAGATTCATATATAGGATGTCATTTTATGTGAATTAAAATGATGCGGAAAGTTCTATGGAAGGTTCTAGAAGGTTCTAGAAAAGTCCGGAAGAAACCACCAAGGAAGGCGGAGTCCCGGTGGGACTCCACCTCCCATGGCCGGCCAACCCTAAGGGGGAGGAGTCCCAAGTGGACTCCCCAAGGGGGGCCGGCCACCCCCTCCCAAGGAAGGTGGAACTCCCACCTCTAGTGGGAGTCCTAGCTTGGGTAGGTTTCATGAGTTATGGAAGGTTTTGGTTTGGGGTCTTATTCGAAGACTTGTAGACCAACTCTTGGGTGTTCCACCTATATAATGAGGGCCAAGGGGAGGGGGCCGGCCACCCTAAGACCACAAGCTGGCCGCCCCCCTTGAAGTGGCCGGCCACCCCTCCCAAACCCTAGCCGCCCCCCTCTCCTCCATATCTCCCGCGTGCTTTAGCGAAGCTCCGCCGGAGTTCTCCACCGCCACCGACACCACGCCGTCGTGCTGTCGGATTCAAGAGGAGCTACTACTTCCGCTGCCCGCTGGAACGGGAGGTGGACATCGTCTTCATCAACAACCGAACGTGTGACCGAGTACGGAGGTGCTGCCCGTTCGTGGCGCCGGAGGGATCGTGATCAAGATCTTCTACGCGCTTTTGCAAGCGGCAAGTGAACGTCTACCGCAGCAACAAGAGCCTCCTCTTGTAGGCTTTGGAATCTCTTCAAGGGTGAGACTCGATAATCCCCTCGTTGCTACCGTCTTCTAGATTGCATCTTGGCTTGGATTGCGTGTTCGCGGTAGGAAATTTTTTGTTTTCTATGCAACGTTATCCTACACCAACTTGTCGGCGACAGAAGCCAATCGTCTTGCGCGCGCTTGAAAAGCCTGCCGCCAGTCAGACTTCGTCGGACGCGTCGCCTCGGATTCACGCGCGGCTCTCTCTATTTATCGCCGAACCTACCGCGCCTCGCCGCATTCACCACCGCCGTCTCCCTCCTCTCCCTAGCCATATCTTCTCTCCCCAATCGACCTCAACCAGCGAGCAATGGCGGGCTGCGCGGCGAACAACGGTTTCAGCTGCCGTTCCCTGCACTAGTAGGAGGCGGAACTTCTGCACATGGCGAGCTACCCGGCGCCGCCGGACTTCCGCGTGCCCGGAGGATGGCGCCTGAGTGCGCGCGCGGGGGGGGGGGGGGGTCCCGATCCCGCCCCTTCCGGTGGGACGCGACGAGCTCGATGCCGGTATCGACGCTGTGCTGGTCACCCTCACCGACGAGCAGCGCGCAGAGGAGCGGTACCGCGCCGACAACTACGACGCGTGGAACGAGTTCTTCCGTCTTCGGCACGAACGGGAACTCGCAGCCTTCGACGGCCCTCCCCCTCTTCCAGCGCGTAACAACGCCGCCGGTCGCCGCCGCTGGTGGGGTGCGCCCAGCCGCACGCTCGCCGTGTACTCGCGCACATCGAGGACGGCAACACCCCCCTTGGGGGCGGGTGCCGAACGCCGGGACCTCGAGCGACGACATGTAGTATTTTTATATTTCCATCTGGCAATTCAAATATATGTACGAAATCGGCCTATATATGTACGAACTCGCCTACGTATGTTAAATAACTTTAAATTTCGCTTTTATTTGATCAAATTTCGCCTTATTTGTACGATTTCACCGTTATTTATCAAAAGAATTCATCCATTCTGGACTCACTGGGAAAAATGAACTCCCCGAACCAAAACTTACATGTGATCGCCGTTATTTATCAAGTAGTTTTTCCTTTGCTACCTCTAGGCATGGGGACCGGGAATCTAGTCTACCTGGTGCGGCATCCCGACGGATCTCGCCGGCCCTATCAGTCGGCGCCACCGCGCCACGTTAATCCCCCCTACGCCTCACCTGCTCCCATCTTTCTCCCAGCCACACACACAAATATCCAAACTTTAACTAATCAAAAACAAATAAAAAACCGACGCATGGGCCCCCACGCCCACCCAATCTTTCCCGAACACGAGTCGTCTAAAAATCAGCGAAAAGAAGGGAACCGAAAATAGTAGCAACCCAGCGAAAAGGTTGGCGGAAAAGTCTCCCACCTTTACGCGGCGACGGCGACGGCGACGGCAGCCATGTCTCTCCCTCCGGCGGACGGCGGCGACGACTGGTTCCTCCACTGCGGCATCCTCGAGGACCTCCCGGCCGCCGCCTGCGGCGCCTTCCCCTGGGACGCCTCCGCCTCCTCCTCCAACCCAAGGTCCGCCCTGCGCTCCCCCACCTGCTTCGGCATGTAGATTCTACGATTTCCTGTTGATTTTAGAGGCTATCGGTTTCATTCGTTGGATTGGATGCTAAACACGGCGTCCCATCTCTCGCCGGGGCGATGGTTTCTAGATTCGGGTCTGGTCGCGAGGGTGGCTCGATTTGTACAGATCAATACATGCTCGTTTTCCCCTTCAATAAAAAAAGAAGATCAATACATGCTCTTTTGATACTTCAATTAAAAAAAAAAGATCAATACCTGCTCTTAGTTTATACGTAGCTCGTCGAGGCGGTAGTTTTATCTGGATCTTAGGGCTTCCGATGATATTTTTTTTTTGCAATAGCTTCTGATGAATTATTGGTCGTAATAACTGATGTGACGAGGTTTGTTCCAGCTGTTTGGGAAATGCGTACATCAGTTATTACTTTGGATAGGGAACACAACTTTGGTACATGGCATGTCGTTGTGTCGCTGCGGGGCGTATCGTTGTGGGAGTTGACTTACTCATGCGCATAACTGGCCGGATCTTCCTTCACTGCAACGAGTGTATGATGGGATTGGGTTACCTGTCATAACCTCTGGTATATCACTCTGATGCAAGGATCTGTTAACGTTCTTCTCTTGTAAATGGGTGAAACTGGATTGTCTTGGATCGTGATGTCTGCCAATTCTGTACTAAATCAGTATTAAATCACCGACAATTATTATGGATCAAAGGGAGTTGAGTTTTCATAGACCATATATGTCATGGTGTGTACATACTGCATCAGTTAGTACTTTCTGGTTTGCTGAAGATGTGGATGAAGTGTTACCCAGCTTACTGAAAACGGCGTGCTTTGTGGACAAATAGATTTCTGCTTAATTTATCTTCAACTGCTTAGTTGGACTTCACTAGCAGCTGCACAGTTTTGTACTACTTATATACACTAAGAATTTTTTATATGTGTAGTAAGACTGTAGGATCCAGATTGCTGACTAGGTTATGCAGCACATATCACATATGGGAAATAGACCAAGATGCACACGTTTCCAATTGTTGAATTTGTCTAGCTTTTGGGTCTTCTAGATGTGTGTTTTTTCTTGTGTGCATCATCAGTATCCATTTCTACATTGTGACACTTCCATGCCAGGGCTTACTTTGAATCTTGCTGTAATTGCATGGAGATTGCGATGCAATCCTAATTTCTGATAACGGACATTATCTTGTCATACTTGAACTGAATTGTAGCAAACAGATCTGTTTCCTTCTCTCATGAATGATGAATTTGCTTTGCGCCAAATTGTAGTTGTTCTAAATAAAGATCTTTTTGAACTTTATCCGTTGTTCAGTTAAGTATAATTTCTATGAAGTTAATTTATGTTGAGAGAAATGGACATAGCATTATTTTCCTTTCGTGAACATATGTCTGTTAAGTATTATTATTATCTTTATACTTAATTTTTATTATTATACTACTTGCTTGTGCCTTTGAGTTACTTTCCCCTTTTTATGATTACAGTGCAGAAGTAGGCAGCTACGTGAACACTCCTGATGTCTCCAAGGATTCTGGCAGCAACAAACGGTCAGGAGCCGTTTTACTTTATAGTAGAGCATCTGTATCAGATTATTGTGCTTCATTGTGAGATCTGTAATTGGAAATCTATTGCAAATCGCAGCTTAAGGTCAGGGCCCTGCGGTAGGCCGACATCTAAAGCTTGTAGGGAAAAAGTGAGAAGGGACAAGTTGAATGACAGGTACATCATACCTTCAGTTTTGCTAGTTTTAGATGGAAGAGAGGTAGTCCGTTGATTTTCAATCATTTCTGTTATTGATAGGTTTCTTGAATTGGGCACTACTTTGGATCCTGGTAAGCCTGTAAAAGCTGACAAAGCCGCTATCCTAAGTGATGCTACTCGCATGGTTACTCAGCTTCGTGCTGAGGCGCAGCAGCTAAAGGATACTAACGGAAGTCTTGAAGACAAGATTAAGGAGCTGAAGGTGAGGCAAGCGTACATACACTGTATTAGCAGACTCACAATCTGCTATAATCCAAAAGCTTATAAATCTGGAAACCTGTACTAGCTATTAACTTGAAGACTTTTTTCTTTTGACCGAAACACCATTTGTAGGGGAATTATGTTTAAAGCAATACCAATTTTGGATGAATCTGGAAAGCAATGCCCTTTTATTTCTCTGTCCCACTGATCTGTCCAGTGTTTTTCTACTATGTGTCTATGGTCAATTGGTAGCCATAACATAATTTAAGCTTTGAAGCGTGGTTTGCCGTCTTCTAGTTTGGATCATGGAATACATTTCTGGTTACACTTATTCACTTAGTAATGTAGTTAAACCAGGAGTACTAACATTGTGGCCAGAAAATACAAATCAGCAGTTTGATTGAGCTGACCACAAACTACATATCTGGGTTTTTATATGTTATACTGCATACTACTGCAGAGCACAGTGCATATGTTGTTCAGGCTAGACATTATCTTTTTCTGATAAATGTACTTACTATCTTCTATACGATGTGAAATTCCTGATATGCTCATGGACAGTGCCAGATCTGTTAGTGCAATCATGTTACTCCCTAGCTAATATCTGTACTGATGTATTATCATTTTAAATTGCAGGCAGAGAAGGATGAACTCCGAGACGAGAAGCAGAAGCTGAAACTAGAGAAAGAGGCTTTAGAGCACCAGATGAAGCTTATGGCTGCAACTCCAGCCTATATGCCTCATCCCAGCATGATGGCCTCCCCATTCGCGCAGGCACCAATGGCGCCCTTCCATCCCCATGGGCAAGTTCCGGGACAGAAACTGATGATGCCCTTTGTTGGTTACCCAGGATATCCGATGTGGCAGTTGATGCCACCCTCTGAAGTCGACACCTCAAAGGACAATGAAGCATGCCCGCCCGTTGCTTGATACTTGGACTGTTAGGTCGTGTGAAATCATGGTAACCTAAAACAGCATAGTTGTTCGATCCATTGTTTGCGCATAGTCTCTCTGATTCAAATTAGACTATTGTTCTCACAGCTGTAGTTTTTTATTGTTGACGAGAATGCTGGCATTTGTGCGCTCTATAGAGTCTACTACTACTACTGGCTCCCCGTCTCTGGTCGTCCTCTCCGCATCTCCGGGCCGGACCGGAGCCTCGGCCGCCGGCGTTGCCGTGCGACGAGTGCGAAGGGATGGTACCGGCAATAGAGTAGGTTGTAGATTAGGATCTCTTCGTATTTTGTCCCTTGTGGCGTTTGGTTATATGCCGTTTTTCTCCTCCCTCTTTCTCTCCGGCTGGCTTCCGGTGACTTGCAGCGACGCCGGAGCCAGGCCTCCTCTTTTCTGCTTGATGGATCCATGGTGGATTTCTCATGGGAAAGGATTTGGTCAGAGCTGGTTCAATAAAATCGTCTGTTGTACCGGCGGCTCTGCAGATCGTGGGATGAAGTGCAGCTGTCTTCCTTTGGCTGGCCGTGGTGGTGAGAGATGGAAGTCGTGTTGCTGCTCTATTTCAAGATCTGTGAGCTGGCTCTGGAGCTACGGCGACCTGATGTTCAAGCGCGGCGTCGGTTGTCGATTGCGATACTTCTCCGGCAGGCCTCCATGGTGGATGCAGAAGCAGGAGATTATCGTAGTCAGCTCCATCATCAAGTGCTGCTGCCTCTTCTTCGAGCGAGGTGAGTGGTGGCTACATCTTCTTCTGGCCGGCTGTGGAAGCGAGGGGCGGAGGATGTGTTGCTATTCTTCTTGTGCTTCGTTTGGGAGGCTTCTGCTGCATCATCGAGCTCCACACGCGGCTGTCAAGTGCGACTCTGCGATCTATGGTCATAGGGCTGGCCAATCTTCTTCAACCTCCAATTCGGAGGCCTTCTCGATCTGGCGCCGGAGCTCGGCATCTCGAAGCAGTCAAGTGGTTCTTCGTCCCCGACTGCGGCGAGGTAGCCGGTGTCTGATCGCTCGCCGGCAGGGAGAGTCCGAGTGCTCTGTGCTCCGATCTCGGCGTTCGCACGCCTGGAGGTCGCCGGCGACTGGTGGCGGATTAGACCTAGGACCTGATTGCTTTCATATTTTTAGTTCTAGGGTCTGTTATGTAAAAGTGCAGGGCCTTTCTGCGAAGTTTAGGTCTCTCAGGGCAATAGATGTTAAAGGCCTATGCAAAATTTGTAACCGCCCCTCTGGAATATAATTTGCAGCACCGGGGTCTCTGGACCCCAAACTTTGTTCAAAAAAAAAAAAAAAAAAAAAAAAATACTACTACTACTACTCTTTAATCTGTACAATACAGTTTTTGTGGAGAAAGGAAGAATGCTCGTTCTGAGGACGCGCGGTCAGCGCAGTGGCTTGGCTTGGCAGTGGCCAGCCAGCCCGCCTGGGATCGATCCCCGCAGGGGACGATTTTCAGGTGTCTCACCGGGGCTTTGCTCCAGAATAAAATCCCCTCCACACATATGTGCCACAACTACTAGCTCCTAGGGACACTCAAATTATGTGTGCTGTGTGTATAGTTCTAGGGTCTAACTTGTGCACTAGTGGTGTGCGTGTGTGTGGTGTGAGTGTGGTGTTGAGTTAGTGCATAAGTTCAGATACTACAACTGTAACACAGATCGAGGGGTCTCAAAAAAAAAAAAAAAAAAAGAAGAATGCTCGTTCTTGTTCTCTACTCTTTCTATGCATAAACAATAACTAATTGAGTGCTCGTGTTTTTTCTCTTATGATTACTGAAATAGTGAAATTCATCCCCCTCTGCCATGCTACAAATTAGTCAACCAGGACCCAGTCTACAAGGCAGTAAGGCCAATCAGTGGTGCTGATGGTCGTCGCCTACGCACAAGCCACCTGGTGCGCCGTTTTCACCTGGCGGCCCTGTTCGTCACCATCGGCGGTGACGGGCTGTTGGCAGCCAGGCGGCACGAGCCTGAGCAGCAGCTTCATGCCGGCGGCGCAGTGCCCCTGCACGCTGCACATGAAGTAGCACGTCCGGAGGCCGTCAAGGTCGACGGTGTCCTGGCCGGTCCGGAGGGTGCTGGAGATGTTCTTGGACTCCGTGCAGGGGAGGTAGCCGTCCTTGGTCACCTCCACCACGTCGTGCGCTGCCGGCGAGTTCTTGAACAATGCATCGCAAGCACATAACGGACATTTTTTTAAGAAACAACGGGACTTTGCTGTGGATTTTATTAATCAAACAATGGATAACTTGGCGGATCATCTCTAGACATAGACTGGATAATAATACATGAACATCCAACTTTACTCGGCAGCGCAATTCCTCTATTGATCGCTTGTGCTTGTAGTGTATTTACATCAATTGCATAATGAACCGGGTGACTGCATGCAGCAACAATCTACCAGAATCATCATTGATAACCGCACCAATCCCTCCTGAGGGACTTTGTGGATTAAAACTTGCATCTACATTGACCAAGACATGTCCCTCTTTCTGTTTATTTTTTTTCGCGAAAACGCAAAAGGTTTGCGTTTCGATTCATTGATAGAAAGGAAGTTTACATTACAAGCCTAAGAAAAGGCCGAACACCCACAGTACACACCCGACACTCAAACTAGACTACGACAAAAAGGCCGAAATCCGTCGAGTGCTCCTCCGGGACACTACAGAGTGAGCTCCTCCGCAAGACAGAACCCTTGCCGATGAAAGTCGCAGTGCTCGCGCATCGTCGAAATTACCAAGAACCTGCCAGCTGCAGCCAAGACGCGTACCACCTGAATCCCGCGAGCCCACCACGGCTCAGCTGGGAGCAATTGCTGCTCCGGCCTCGACCCAAATCCGAGGAACGCCGTCGGCGCAGCGGCTAGCTCCCGGCAACCTTGACAGACGTGCAAGCGTGCAGTCTTCAGCAGCCCGCCAACAAACACAGAGGCCAGCCCACCACTGCTCATCCAGAGGCATGCTCGCGCTGATCGAGGAAGATCCTCATCGCGCAAGCCACCGCGATACTACTCGAGAGGCTAGCGCGCTACCTGCATCGCAAGACACCTCCCATGTGGTCAGCGCTAAGATCCACGAGGAAGACGTACGGCCCGAACTCAAGTTCCCAAGACGACGCCTCCAAGGAGGGTACGACGTCCAAGACGCCGTCGTCGCCCGATTTGGCTAGCCAAATCTGAGGTTTTCACCCGAAACATGAGACCCTAGGCAAGGGAGGTGCCGAAACTCCTCGGTGACGCCACAAGAGGAAAACGGCGCCCTCAGGCGTCGCCGTCACCGGCCCCGAAAGGCAGGGCTTTCGCCCAGAGCATGGTTCCTCACCACTGCAGGCACTATCATCCTTCGCCAAGACCTCCTGTGCTGACCCTTTTCTCTCAAAGCGCTAGCTTTGGCAGCGCAACCCACCGGCAGCACGTCCAGCGCGCCAGGTCGGGGGCAGCCATGCCCACAAAGGGACAGGCTGCCTAAGAGGGGCACTACTGAGCCGCAAGCGACGCAGGTGCCACCATGGGGTGGGTCGCTGCGGGACTGCGGGACTGCACACATCCACCTCAGAGAGCATCGCCGGCCACCCAGCATCGTCCACCTTGTCACCAGCGCCGCGCGGACGCCGCGAGCCGCCACGCCAAGATGGCGTAGGGTTCCGCCCAACCCGGCCAGAGCAGCAGCACATGCGCTCGGAGCCGAGAAGGACGGACAAGGAGGAGGTGCCTGGCCGCACCCAGGCGCTGGAGGGCAGGACGGCCGGGGCCCGCCAAACCCAGATCGGGCCCAAAGGGCCCAGATCCGAGCCAGCAAGCCCGCGCCGCCATGATGCCAACTCCGGCCGCCCAGCACAACCTGCCGCCAGCGCCGTCGCCGTTTCCCCAGCGCCGCTGCCATCCCCAGCCGCGCCGTCGCCGTCGGCCGGCCACCCCTCTGAGCGCCGCCCGCCGCCGGACTTGGTGGCCGCCCGAGGGCAGCCGCCGCCTCCGGCCACGGGGTCGCCGCCACGCCACGAAGCTTCCACGCCGCTGCTGAGGCAGCCGCGCCGCCGCGCCCTCGTCGAGCGCGCCGCCCTCACCGGCCGCGTCGGCCCGCGCCCAGGCTTCCGCGCGAGGGGGAGAGGAATCCCCGCCGCCGCCAGCGCCCGGGCTTTGCCCAGCGACGCCCTCCGGTGGCGGCGAGGGGAGGGAGGAGCAGGGGGAGGGGCCTGGGCCGGTGGCGGCTAGGGTTCCCTCCCGTCGCCCACGGGAGCGACGAGGGGGAACGAGTATTTTTCTCGTCCCATTAGGCATCTACATCCCCTCTTTCTGTTTAGACCATATGCTCTTCTTCCTCACTTCGTTTCGAACGTCAGCAAGCCTGATCGCCATGGGTGATTAGCTACGTAGTTATCGAGGTGGTCACCGGAGCGAAAGCTGACGGCGGAGGCCCAGGCTGTGTAGCTGGGCCGTGCTCGGCGCCATGCTGCCGCCACATTCACGATAGACAACGGTGACGGCGAGCAAGGATTTATGTACGCTCGCCATTATTCTGGTAGGTGGCAGCTGAGCTAAGATCGATCATCGATGTGAAGCCGGCCGACCGCGGTAGCGAAGAAGCTGGAACCGGAGGAGAGATCTCTGCCGCGCACGATCAATTTGGGCGCGCTAACGTAATGCCGTTCCTTATTAATTTCGGGGTTTGGTACACCGTACATGTGTATGAATTAACGAAAAAAAAATAGCGCGCTATTTCGGTGTTATAGCGGCGCTATAACGTATTTGGAAAGTGTACGCTATGCTATGCACATTTGGCTCGCTATGGCGCTAATCACGCTATTAGCGGCGCGATGCGCGGTATTTTCGTAGCGTTATAGCGGCGTTATTCTTATAGCGTTGTAATGGTGCTATTTTTTTACAGGGAAATCGAGACGACTAACTTTTTTTTTGATACGGGGAGAAAACCCCAGCCTCTGCATCAATAGATGCACACATCTATTTTTATTACGAAGTTATCAGGTTTAGAGTTTACAGCTCAAGGATCACAAAGTGTGGACACATAAATCAGCCAGCGGAAAAAAAAGTCGCCTATGCATCTTGTATTCTTCTAGTAAGCCGTCAGCCAACCTGGTTGAAGATATCCCGTGGAACCGTTTCCAGACGGGTGCATCCAGAATCCATATGTGCCCGTTGCGCCTCCGGCAACAGGAAAGACCACTCGTGGATCCAATGAGTAGCCATACGGATAACCTGTAAAAAATTAGTAGTTCCTTTCTTGTTAAAGATTATATCATTTTTGCAATTCAATAAAGACCATACAATAGCACAAGTTCCAACTCGAATTCGTGCCTTTGTATCTTTGTCAATCCCATTCAACCAATTACCAAACATATTTGTACAATTAGTTGGTGGGACAATATTGAAAGTAAAATGAACTACTCTCCAAACAAGACGAGCAAAGGGACAATCAAAAAATAAATGGTTAATGGATTCCTCATGATCACAAAAAGCGCATTTTTAGAACCATGCCAATTCCGTTTTGACAAATTATGTTTTGTAAGAATCACTTTTTGTTGAAGGAACCACATAAAAATTCTAATCTTTAGTGGTACCTTAAGCTTCCATATATACTTCTTCAAATAGACCGTATGTCCATTCATAATATCAGTATACATAGACTTGACAGAGAAAGAGCCGGAATCAGAAAGCTTCCAAACAAACTTATCCTCTTCATCATTCAAATTAATAGATAAAAGACGCTGAACCAAATGGATCCACGCATCCCATTTAGCATCAGATAAAATCCTTCTGAACTCAACATTTAGAGGATTATTTGCTAACACATCAGACACCAAGACATTTTTTCGGCGAACAATAGAATACAACGAAGGATATTGATCAGCCAGAGGAGTTTGGCCCAACCAAGAATCCTCCCAAAATCTGGTTAAATGGTCATTTCCAATAGCAAAAGAGCCTCTCTCTCGAAGTCATCTTTCACTCTCATTAAGCCCTTCCAAAAAGGGGAGTCTGTCGTCCTCGCCGTCACTTGTGACAACGTTTTATTGTAAAGGTACTTTTTGCGCAACAGTTCTTGCCACACACCATCTTCATTAAGTAATTTGAAAAGCCATTTGCTTAATAAACACCTATTTTTTTTATCTCAAGTACCTCAATACCTAGCCCCCTTGATCCTTTGGTCGACAAATAATATTCCACTTGGTCAATCGGTATTTTCGCTTAGACTGATCACTTTGCCAGAAAAAACGAGACCGGTAAAAATCCAACCTTTTCAATACCCCTTTAGGTATTTCAAGGAAAGATAGCATGAACATAGGTAAACTTGTCAAAACCGAATTTATAAGGATTAGCCTATCTCCATATGAGAGTAGCTTGCCTTGCCAGCAACCAAGTTTCTTTTCAAACCTGTCCTCTACTGGGTTCCATTCTTTATTCAAAAGCCTCCTATAGTGAATTGGTATGCCTAAGTATTTAAAAGGTAGGGAGCCGGCCTCACACCCAAAAATACTTTTATACTGATCCACCTCATCTTCCGCCTTGCCAAAACAAAATATCTCACTTTTGTGGAAATTTATTTTCAATCCGGACAACTGTTCAAAGATACAAAGAATTAGTTTCATGTTCACTGCCTTCTCGAGGTTGTGCTCCATGAATAATATTGTATCATCCGCATATTGAAGAATGGAAACCCCACCCTCAACTAGATGAGGAATAAGGCTGCCGACTTGCCCATCCTCTTTAGCCCGTGCTATGAGGATGGCTAACATATCAACAATAATGTTAAATAAAAGAGGGGATAGGGGGTCTCCCTGGCGAAGGCCCTTTTTTGTCTGAAAGTAGTGGCCAATGTCGTCATTGACTTTAACACCTACAGAACCCCCCTCCACAAAATTTGTGATGAGGTCACACCACTTTTGGTCAAAACCTTTCATACGCAAAGTTTGTTGGAGAAAAGACCACTTCACTTTACCATAAGCCTTTTCAAAGTCTATTTTAAACAAGACCCCATCCATTTTCTTCCGATGAAGCTCATGAATCGTCTCATGCAAAACCACTACACCCTCAAGAATGTGCCGGCCAGGCATAAACGCTGTTTGGGAAGGTCTAATAACATTGTGAGCTATCCCGGTTACCCGATTAGTCCCCACCTTTGTGAAAATTTTGAAACTCACATTTAGCAAACATATGGGTCTGTATTGCTGAATCTGTACCGCATCTTCTCTTTTTGGTAAGAGAGTAATCACCCCAAAATTTATTTTGTACAGCGGCAAGACACCTTGTTGCAGCTGTGTAAACATAGCCATAATATCACCCTTAATAGTGTTCCAGAAAATTTTATAGAATTCAGCAGGAACCCGTCAGGTCCTGGTGCTTTATTGTGCTCCATTTGTGATATGGCCTCAAAGACCTCCTCCTCCGTAAAGTCGGCTGTGAGCATCACATTCTCCTCACTAGAAACTTGAGGAATATCTGAATTGGCATCATTATATAAAGAGAAACTATTCTGGACCTGCGGCCCGAATAGCTTCTTATAGTATTCAGATATAAAAATTCTCAAATTTTCATCCCCTACTATTGTCCCCTCGTCTTGTTCTAATTGGAAAATTTGCTTTCTTCTATGTTTCCCATTAGCAATTAGATGGAAATATTTCGTATTATTTCCTCCTTCTTGCACATGTTTAACCTTTGCTCTTTGCACCCATTTAGATTCTTCTTCCCTTCTCATCTTAGCTAATTTTTTCATTTGCCTCTCTCAACCTTGCACTTTCGCAGGTATTAAGAGGTATTGTTTCAGCCCTGATATCAAACTCATCAATAATAGCTAGCAACCTCTCCTTTTCCTTTTTGTACCTACCACTTCTATTACGCGCCCATCCTTTGGGATGGGCGCCTCAAATGCCTGATTTTATTTTGCCAAATTTCAGTAGGGTTGTTACCTTTAACAACCGCGCTCCATTCCCTTTCAATCATCTCAGTAAAACCATCGTCGCTTAACCAAGACAACTCAATGGAAAAAGAATGCTTATTACCTAGGTGAGCTTGTTCACCTGAATTAATAAGTAGAGGCGTGTGATCAGACCCCGTTCTTGATAATGCTCTTACTGTTACTAACGGGAATTTTTGCTCCCACTCTACACTTGCAAGAACACGATCAAGCTTTTCGAAAGTAGGATTGTCACGCCGACTAGCCCAGGTAAATTGTCTACCAGAGAGAACGATTTCTCTTAGGTTAAGACTTTCAATTATCGCATTAAAAACAAAAGGCCAGTGAGCATTAAAATTATCCTTATTTTTTTCATGCGGTCGTCGGATAATATTAAAATCTCCTCCTACCAACATAGGAAGAGCACTATTTTCACAAATCCGGACAAGCTCAGCCAAAAAGGGTTTCTTATTGGCTTCTTGCGCTGCACCATAGATAACAACAAAATTCCATTCGAAACCATCTTTTGATCTTAAATGGAATTTAATGCAGAAATCTCCAGAGTCAACGTTTTTGACAGAAAAAGATTCTAGATTAACACCTACAAGAATACCACCCGATCTCCCATGAGGCGGTAAACAAAACCAAGCAAAATCTCTACCTGCCGCCAGATTCCTAAGAAAAGGCATAGAGAAATTAGATCGGCCCGTTTCTACTAACGCCACACAGTCTAGCTTATATTCGCGAATGGACTCTTGAATAAAAAGATGATTCGTTGTATCTTTGAACCCTTCACTATTCCAAATTAAGGCTTGCATATAGACAGACTACTTTTGTTGATACTTTTTAATTCTTGAGCTTCGCCTAACCTTCAGCTTATCTACTCAAACTTTTTTACGCCCACGTTTTTTGGTTGTGATTCGGTTTTCTGGATCCGTATGATCCATCATACCAGGACATTCTTCCTCAGTAAGATCCTCACAAAGGCCCGAGACTTTGGAAACATATAAACTTTCTCGTCATCCTCATTTACATTAAAATTTTGGGATTTCTATTTTCGTGCCCCTGGTTCGTTAGTTGTTCTCAGTTTTCCCCAGTCCTTTAGTTTTTCCTCAGTTTTCCCCTCCTCTAGTTTGAAACACGCACAAGTGGTGGAACGGCCGGTAGCCGTCAGGTCAGAGGCCTTGACCGTTAGTCTGACCGGGTGGGGCCGCACAGGGACAGCTCCTCCCTGACCGTCTCGTGCTGACGGGTAGGGTCAGGAGACACGTCGGAGCAGCCATCCATCTATCGCTGACGTGTGGGCCGTTTTATTTCATGATTTTATACGCGGTGCTGCCAATGATAAATGAGGCCGCTCTATAGGGCTGCCGCAGCCAATGACCAGTGGGGTCGTCTATTTTTCAGGAAAAGACATATATTGCCGCTCTGTGGGGCTGCCGCAGCCAATGACCAGTGGGGTCGTCTATTTATTTAGAGAAACTCATATATTGCCGCTCTGTGGGGTCTCCGCAGCCAATGACCAGTGGGGTCGTCTATTTTTCAGGAAAAGACATATATTGCCGCTCTGTGGGGCTGCCGCAGCCAATGACCAGTGGGGTCGTCTATTTATTTAGAGAAAATCATATATTGCCGCTCTGTGGGGCCTCCGCAGCCAATGACCAGTGGGGTCGTCTATTTTTCAGGAAAAGACACATATTGTCGCTCTGTGTGGCTGCCGCAGCCAATGACCAGTGGGATCGTCTACTTATTTAGAGAGAAAAAATCATATATTGCCGCTCTGTGGGGCCTGCGCAGCCAATGACCAGTGGGTCATCTATTTTTCAGGAAAACTCACATATTACCGCTCTGATATATGTCTTTAGAGAATATCATAGAGAGAAGCAACAAGTTCGCTAATTAATTATTCTTAAGCTAGACCGGAGAACCGCTGGCAGCTCGTTCCCCACCGTCGGACGGAGCAGCCATCGCCGGCGCCTCGTCGCGCCGCCGGCTCTGTCCCCCGGCGGCGTCGGACGAACTGCGGCGCTGCACGTCAACCACGGCTCCAGCACTTGTTTCGTCCGCACGCATTGTACCCACCGCAGGAAAGTCCGCCGCAAGCAGATCTGCCGCCCACGACGATCGGGATTTGTTCCGCGCACCAATTGGTATAGCTTGGTAAGACCTCCGCTTCTGCCTCCCCCGCCCCCTAATCGATTCGGTTCCCGTAATTTATTGGAGTTTGCAGGTACGAAATAGTCCTCAATGTCTGGTCGTAGCGGGTACACCGGCGAGGGTGGGGATTCGATCATGTCGTGGCCACGTTCTACTTCTCCTACCTCGTCGGAAGTGCAGGTATCTAGCTTCAGCTCTCTGTACTACCGTTGAATTTGAAGTTCCGCCATGGCCTGTTGGGGTGATTTCAGTTGTTCTTTTTTCCATTATTGTTACAGTTAGCCAGGCAAGCCGATGATCCATGGTACATTGCATACCAAGATGAATCAACCCAGTGGTGTAGCCAGAGGATGGATTTGGAGGAGAAGGTGGCCAATTTAGGTGATGAATTGGCCCGTAAAAACCTGATGATATTCGAGCTGAAGCGTATTGTGGAGGAAGAAAAGAAGAATTCAGAGCTTATTCGCAAGGAGAAGTTGAGAGTTGAGACAGATCTTGCCGTATTTGATCAAGTGGTAGAAAATCTAGAACATGAACTTAAAGTGATGGGAGAGGAGAAAAGTAGATTCATCTGTGCAGTTTTATTAGGTGTCATCCCTGTCCTAGCAGTTATGTGGTTCTGGTAGACGATTTAGTATAGAATTGTTATTCAGTAGATGGCTCTAACCATTGTATTTTGTTGTGGCTCTAAGCACTGTATTTTGGTGTACAATTTCCTACTTGTGCTAAGTAATGCGCACGATAATTTTAGAATGCATGAACATTTTATAAAAGTGAAGGGATCCCAAAAGTGAAAGCATGTACCAGCCTCCGGATCAAATACATATTAATATCTTCCCAATCAAGTTGGGATAGAATTCAAATCATACATACGGATGTACATGGACACATCAAGAATGTGGAGAAGCTTTTTTTGAGACGGAGGTAGTAGTTCGAATAATTTTATCCCATTTGGAAATTGAAAAATACAAATTTATCATAATTTATCCCAATTTGCGGCGTCGAACACGGTCATCTGCGCCATCAAACGTTGAAGCGATGTTATCGGCGATGGCTTCAATGTTCGTGGCATCGATGACCAGTGTCGGAACCGCCGCTGTCTTGGTGTACTTCATCAGCGACGGATCTGCGGAGGGCTGGATCGGCGGCTTTGCAGCGCGGTTGTAGATGATGGCTTCAATCGTCTTGGCATCGATTCGCACCCTCGGCACCGGAAGTGAGACATCAACAGGCTCCGACATTGAAGGCTGGGTCTGCGCCGTCGAAGCGATGTTGTAGGCGATGGCTTCAATGTTCGTGGCATTGATGACCACTGTCGGCACGGCCGCCGTCTTGGTGTTCTTCATCATTCAACAGATCTGAGAATAGAATCCTCACCGGTTAGAGACAGAGAGAGACAGAGAGAGACATTTCAACTATTTCTGACGGTTAGATCCTCACCGGCACTCTTAGATCCACGGCGCACGCACGGTTAGATCCGCGCCGCCGCACGCCGCCGCATGCACGGTTAGATCCGCGCCGCCGCACGCACGGTTAGATCCGCGCCGCCGCACGCCGCCGCACGCACGGTTAGATCCGCGCCGCCGCACGCTGCCGCACGCACGGTTAGATCCGTGCCGCCGCACGCACGGTTAGATCCGCGCCGCCGCGACCGCCGTAGTAAGAGAGGAAATACGAGAGAGGAGGATGCGACTGGAATATGCGACTGCCAGGGTTGGTAGGTATGTGCTCTGCTCTTGTCTCCGTATGCGTCCATCGTGGTAGAGAGAGAGATACAGGCCGTCCGATCATAAATGATCGAACGGTGCAAGCGTTCGTTGAGCTTTCAACTAACCAAGATCCGTGTGACATACATCTCGACCAATCAGAGATCAGCCAGTGAGTACAAGTTAGGAAAACTGAGTAGAACTAAGAGGGGGGAAAGTGAGGAAATGTATATTACATTTTGGCCGACTAGATATTGTTTGCAACTCAAAGATACACAAGTGTGACGAATTTGGACTCATTTGGATAAAGTTTGTAAGCATAGTGGGTATTTGGGAGGTGTATTGAGCAGAAAGCCCTGCATCTTCATATCTAGTAGCTCATGGACTAGGAAGTGGTTTTGAAGCTTTTGGCATAAAAACTTCATATCTCTATATTTCCTTTTCCATTATTATTTCTCTAGGTTGTAGGTAACATAACAAGGCTCCATGGGAAGGTTCCACCATGTTTTGAATTATTTTGAATTGAACCCTAAAACCCTAAAACCCTAAAACCCTAAAATGATAAATGTGGCTTAAATGTGGCATACAAATTGTTCATACAAATTCAAATTGTTCAACACAAAGGGATCCCCAATACAAAGGGAACCACAATACAAATTGTTCATACAAATTCAAATTGTTCAACACAAAGGCATCCCCAATACAAATTGTTCAACACAAAGGGATCCCCAATACAAAGGGAACCACAATACAAATTGTTCATACAAATTCAAATTAGTTGTTCAGAATAAAATCTTTCTCTTGCTCCTGGTGTGACTCGCCGGGGCCACCACCTTACTCCGGGTAACCCTACCAGGGATATTACCGGTGTCTACCTTCCTTTTGCCCTCTTTCTTGTTCTTCTTCTTCTGCAAAGCTTGTGCTTTTTCTTCTGCCATGTACTCTTCGAAGTTAGCTTCTATCATGGCCTTACTACTTTCGAGGCATTCTCGACTATACTGTTCCCTCTCCTCTAGACTCATCGGTTGAAGCCATTCTACATCCATCTGTTCCCTCTGCTCTCGATCCATCGGTTCAATCTCCTCATGTTCAATTGCTGCTTCAATCTCCTCTGCATTTGCTGCTTCAATCTCCTCATGTTGAACTGCTGCTTCAATCTCCTCTGCATTTGCTGCTTCAATCTCCTCATGTTGAACTGCTGCTTCAATCTCCTCTGCATTTGCTGCTTCAATCTCCTCATGTTGAACTGCTTCAATCTCCTCTGCATTTGCTGCTTCAATCACCTCATGTTGAACTGCTTCAATCTCAAGTTGAATTGCTGCTTCATTCTCCTCTGCATTTTCTGCTCCCGCCTGATCTTCCATTCCAAAAGCTGGGTCAACTCCATTTTTACAAAGCCTAGCAATGTGTCCAGGGATTCCACAACGTTTGCACTTACGTTTTCGAATCGGTGCACCACCCTCTGCACTAGCTCTGATCCTATTCTTCCTCGGCCTACCTGCCGGTCTAGTCAATACTGGAGAGTACAGTTTGAAGCCTGGATCGACTTTCATCCATTGGTCTTTTCCCAACAAGGTAGGAACATTCATAGCATATGCAGCCCTAAATTTGGCAACAGAGAAATACTCTGACACATACTGATCAACTTCACCATCTTCACCCCCTATAACACTCATGAAAAACAATGCGTGTATGCGGGGTATCCCACGGATCTGCCATCCCCTACAATGGCATGTCCTATCAACCAAACTCATCGGATACCTCCACTTTGCTGTTTTTCTTGTCGGTGTAGGTTACCTCAGCCTCCATTCCTTTTCTGACGCATTGCATCCTCAATTGTTTTGCCCTCTCATGCAAAGACTTAATCAAAGATGGGAGCATGAGATGGCCAACATAATTTGTGGATGCAATTCTTTGACGCAGATCGATCTTTATCATGATCATCTGCCTAATCTTATCAAATATTTGCCACAGCATAAGCCCTTTCAATGACTTGACCTTTGAATTGAAACTCTCCGCAAGGTTACTTGTTACATAGTCTACCTTGCAAATTTCATTGAATTGGCTTCTTGACCACACCCTACCATGATGTTCATCCAAGTACTCCTTCACCCCAGGTTTTTGTTTATACAACACATCCAAATGAAACAGATGCTTCCTAGAGCTGCATGTGTATGAAGCTGGCCATAGGTTGTCAGTAAAAACTTTACCCTTGAATTTCTTTGTAAAATTCTGTACCAAGTGTTGCATACATTCCCTATGCTCCACTCCAGGGAATACTGCTTCTACCGCAGTCTCCAAACCTTTGCAAGCGTCTGTGTGGATAACAAGTCCTGGTGGATGACCTATAAGGTCGCGCAAATTCTGCAGAAACCAAGTCCAACTTTCCTGTGACTCAACCTCCAAAACCCCATAAGCAACAGGAACATCCAATTATGTCCATCAAGCTGCAGTAGCACAACTAGCTGTCCTTTAAACCTGCCATGAAGAGCTGATGCATCCACGGCCAAATAAGGCCTGCAACCGTCCAAAAAGCCTTTCCAGCAAGCTTTGAAACAAACAAAAGCCCTTCTGAAACATTCCTTGTGCATTACCTTCCCGCTTTTCAATTTGTAGGGAATTGTATGCTTGTCTATCGCTACAACATCGCCTGGACTAGCCATCTCCACTTCAGCTTTGAAAGTGTAAAGCAACTGAAAGCTTTCATTCCATGGACCATTGATCTTGTCAAGAGCCATTTCCTTTGCATAGAACATCCTCATGTAAGGTACTTCTATTTTATACTTCTCAACCACCTTTTTCACAGTCTTTGTTGGACCAAGTGAAGGATCTTCTCTCAGCCAATCTAGGATTATATCTGCCAACCACCTAGTCTTCGCTAGCTTTGTTTTCAGCTCTGGCTCTCCCCCTAGAGGTGGACACCTATGGATCTCCTTATTCTTCTTTATCTGAAACATAATGATAAGGGATGTCAGTAATAGATAACAAATTTTACACCGTGATCTAAATACACAACTGGTTGGCGTAGTACCTGAACCAAGCTGCTTCTGCGCATTGTGGATGCATGCAGCCTAAACCTACACCTTGGGTATGGGCATTTAATTGTGAACCTACCGGGCTCACTTTTAACAACCTCAAAATTATTCTTAGTGAGAATGTGATATGTAGTAATTGCATTACGGCAGTCCATCATCGTTTGAAACACGGTGCCTTCTACAAGCTGGGGATCCTCCCTGTTCCACTCAATTGTTGGCAAGTCTTCACCTTCGTAATCGGCTAAAACGAGGCTGTCATCATTCTCATTCTTCTCTTCATCATCAGTGTCATCAAATCTGGCACCAAAAGCAATATCTTCCATGTATTGATCCTCAATTGCACCTTCTACCGCATCGATCTACCAATTCAGGAAACATCAACTCATCCTCATCATCTTGAGGAGACTGATCCTCAATGTACGCATCGTCCTCCACATCGACCGTACGAACGATCGGCTACCACTAGCACTGGGACAGATGGTGCTCTTTGTGGACCTACAAGGAGCGCCATGCTGCTGCTGTTAGAAGAGGCGACAGCAGTAGAGAGACATGATGCCCGACCACCTGATGATGCCCCGGCACCTGAGAGATGATGCCCGGCCCCTGTCCACATGGATACGAATTTTACCGAACCGGCAAGAAGCATTCAAAGCAAAAAGATTTCCCAGATCGTCGTCGGAAATTAGTGGAACAAATCTTCCCTCCTTGTTGTGCAAATATTCGAAATGAACTGCGTCGTGGAAGCTCCAGCTGTACTGAGCGCAGATGTTAGCTTTCAAATTCCTCAACGAGATGGTGGTTGCAACCACCGCAGGGAAGAAAAACCCATTCTTATAGCGTTTAGAATCACGCGTAAAGCTAGAATCCAGCCTAACCACCAGCCGAAAAGCCAGCGCTGGATCAATCCTATTCGAAAAGCAACGCAGTTAGTTGAGCAACAACGATTGGCGCTCAAAAACTGCCTACTGTTAATTCACATAGGCAGACGATGCTTACCCAGATGGAATCCATGCGTTAGATCCCTCCGATTCCCAATCTTCTCCGCGGCTGACGCGAACATTTGGCACACCAGATGGACATACAAACTCCGCGAAAGGGGTAGATCTAGATCTGGTGGAGGCGGAGCCCTCTCCGCCTCCCGGTGGTGGTGGTGGGGGCGGGGGCGGCTCGGCGGCGGACGACGCCATAAGGTAGGAGGGCAGGACGGCGTGGCGGCGGAGGGGCGGTGTGTGAGCTCCTCCAGTATCGGGCGGAGTGGAAAGCTTTGGGTGAGCTCCTCCAGTCAACAGTCAACACAGTTCGAAAGAAACGGTCAATTCAACACCAACGCGGCTCCCTAGCCGTCACCGGTAACGGTGAAGGCCTCTGACCAGACGGCAACCCTCCCGTCTGAGCGTCTGCGACGGGTTTCAAACTAGAGGGAGGGAAAAACTGAGGAAAAACTAAGGGGCTGGGGAAAACTGAGTACAACTAACGAACCAGGGGCACGAAAATAGAAATCCCTAAGATTTTTCTTTAAAATACGTCTTTTAATTTTTTTACAGAACAAGCTATCTCCTCTAACGTATTACCAAACGAGACTCCTAGTTTACTTGCCCTAGGAACCACCACATCATCAGGAAGATCACAAAAAGAAAGCTTTGTAATGGAAGACGTACCAGAAGTGGAATTTTTAGCTTGAGCCAGACCCATGGCCCTCTCCATTTGCGTACAATCTGCAGTAGGTTGGGCCCGAATGCGACCACTCGAACGCAGCCCCTTGCTCGCCGCCTCAGGAATACCGCCGTATGCGATGATCTCTTCCATGGAAGGTTGCTGAAGAGGCGACCGTGGTGTCACCTGGACTTTCCCAACCGCAGCATCAGATCCCAAGAGTGGCATAGCTGCAGACATACCCCCCAAACTGGCCTCCGTTGACGAACTAATGTAAGTCGTTGGCGGCCCCTTAGCCAAAGGAGGCGAGACACGAGGCAACCCATTCAAAGCAGCAGCAGTGTGCAAAGGATTTGCCAACATGGAAGACGGCGGTGCAGCGACACTAGAGCGCCCGGCAGATTCTGCGCGGCAGGGAGCGGGGCAGACATGCCATCATTAGTGAAGTTCTCAGTAAGAAGCTTATCAGAACATCCTGGCTCAAAGAGATCCGTCTGATCCTTTTGACCTATATTATAGTTTGCACCCGCCATACGTTCGTCCTCTGAAGAAACAAAGAGACGACGACAAGTGTTTTTCGGAACACCATTAGCTTCATCCGCCTCCATAATATCACTCCATCTATCTGAGAACGATCCAAACTTCATAGCCGGTGTAAGTAGCACTGTCCTGGTTAGGAAGGATGACCCCTGGCTTAGTTACAGGTTCCTTTTCTTTCTCTGATCCCCTGTCCCTATCTTTATCCTCCTCATCTTTGCTATTTGAGTCATTTTCTTTTCCATCACCATCATGATCACCATCACCAGTATGGTCATCATCAACAATCTCGTCATCAACCAACATAGGCGCATCCATGTCAATCTCAAATTCGAGCTTATAACCATCACCCTTATACATAATAACTTTACTGTAAGGAATCATAGAAATATCAGTAACTCGTACAAGTGCACGAACCACTTCATGCCGCCTTGTATAAGCCATATCTACCGCAGAAGTTTTTCCAATCATGCCACAGAGACCCCATAACGTCAAGTAGTCCGTAAGAAGGCCTTCAGGTACACCACTGACTAAGATCCAAACTTCCTCCAACCGTAGTGTTGGTTTAACTTCAGATTTCCACTCAGTGATTTTGATAAAACAGTTGCTATCCTCCTTTGCAAGAAAACTACCAAAACGAGTCGCACGAGTTAGCTCCAGTTTACTTGGGAATTGTGTTCTACACGAATTGTTCTCTTGAGCCTCAACCTCCCATGGGAACTGATCATCTAGAGCCAAACCTCGGAGGACCCGTTTGAGCTCATCCGAAGTGAGTGTACCACCTGTAACAGAAATTCTTCCAAACCTCCCATTGTCAGGGCGAGGACGAAAGGACTCAGAGTTTTGAACGTCACAAAAAACCAAACCTTCATGTGCATAACCATATACTGTCAAGACCGGTTTAGGAGCTGAATGAAGAGGGCAATCCTCATTTGCATGTTCGGCACTTTTACAGAAATCACAAATAGGTACTGTGCACTCTATGGAATAGTGACCAACAGTGTTACACCTAAAGCATTTTACCTTATCAGAATTTTTCTCCTTCTTCTTTGTTTTCCTCCCACCCACTTTGTCCACCAAACTACTAGCATCAGCAATTGACACAGTCGCAGAAGCATTAGTTGAAACCGCATTAGCAGCTACCGGCTCCATAGTAACCATCATGGGAGCAGCGCTAGAAGAGGGAAGCTCCGATGTTTTCTTCTGACCGCCAACAGCAGTAATAGCCCAAGCAACAGCCTTAGACACCTCGGCATCAGAAACAGGTCTTGTACCCGTTGTCCCAGAAACCACTGCAGCTATTTTGGATCTTTTGGCCCACAGTTTCCTAAATTCCCATTCTAACCGTAGTCATTCAACCCGTTGGAAACCATAGAAGCACATCGATAATTCCCAGTCCCCCTCATACCATGCGTACATGTTGAAGAAGAAGAATCAACATCACGACGAGTAAGAGGTACTGATGCAATCTGCCTAAGAAGAAGAAGTAGCTTCTAATTTTTCATTATGATGAGCTCCAATATGCGGTTCTTCTTCTGAATCAGATGATGAACGAATGCATTATCCATCTAGTTCTTCTGAATCTTTAATTATTTGCATGTTGGCAGGTTAATTAGTTATCTACTTGTCTACTTATTGGACTGACAAATCTCTATCTTTCAGTGCGATCAGGACTTTCTAAATTTAATTTGTCGATCGTTGTGATGTGGATAATTTTTGAGCTGCTTAAATCCTTAGTATATACTATAATACATTTCTTATTTTTCAATTTTTTGTGAAACACTATTTTGTAAAGCGCTATTAGCACGTTATAATCTTCATAGCGTATTTTCGAAGGCCACGCTATTTTGTTTAGCGCGCTATTTTTTTTCTTGATATTTTTTCTTGATATGAAATGGTTAGTCGATTGCTTAGATTGACCGATTAGCTTGATTAACCGCGTGGTCGCGGTGATGTCTTCAAATGATGCGGACTCGGTCACTTGCTCCTGAAATCCGGACAGCAAAGTCTTTGTGCCCGATTTGTGTAACTCTACTTTTGACTGAAACCACACAATAATATGGATGGTAAAACAAAATGAACTACTTTCTCTGTTCTAAAATATAAGATGTTTTAGAGCATCTCCGGTCGCGTCCCTCCCCCAAAGCAATTTGGGGCGCGCCGGACCAAAAAACGGTTCCAGCCGCGTCCTCCAAAGCCCAATTTTGTCCGGCGCGGCCCGATACGGTGTCCGGCGCCCCGAGCCCGTCCCCATTCCACAGGGGACGCACCGGGCACGCTAGACACAACGAAAAGCGAGGCGGGGAGTGGCGGAGCTAACCCGTCAGCGGCACAGGGAAAATTTGTCTCCCACTCTCGCCAAATCCCGCCCCTCCCGCCACATCGCGCTTATCCCGCCGCGCATTTCTGGCCTCCCAACACATATCCCGCCGCCGATTCATTTGTCCTATCTCGCCGATTTGTTTCTCCCTCCCACCGTCCACCCGCCGCCGCTACCCCCTCCCCATTTTATGGCGCCGCCGACAACCCCCAAAAAGATGGCCAAGAAAGCGGTCAAGAAGCCGCCGGGCAATGCGACGAAAGAGTCAAAAGCGCCGTTCGCGAAGCCGCGGAAGGCGCCGGCTCCGAAGAAGAAGCCGGAAGGATGGACCGAAGATCAATGACAGCAAGATTGTCTGCGCCGGAGGATGGCGACGGCGGAGCGGAAAGGACGGAGGGCGGCGGAGCAGGATAAGAAGGCTCTGGCGGCGCGCCAGCACCAGCACATAATGGCCGGGTGTCTCGCCGCCACCAACGCGAGCCCATGGAGTACGTCCGTGGCGGTGTACGTTCCGGGAGTGATCTCTCCGTCGTCATCCGCCTTCTACAATGACGGCCCCTCCGCCACTCCCGGGTGCGTGACGCCTAACTTGTCGCCCCACTACCAGGATGCGTTGCCGCATGGCGGCTTCAACCCCAACAACCTCTACTCCCCGGCGTACGAGCAGCGCGAGCCAGGACCCGGTCCGGACGGCGACCCTTTCACTGGCCGTAGGGGGCCGCTCGAATTCGACGACGCTGGTGCTGAGGAGGAGGACGGGGGTGAGGACGAGGAGGACGAGGAAGAGGAGGGGGTGGAGGACGAATATCAGGACGACGACGAGGACGAAGAGGGCGACGAGGGTGGCGAGGAAGAGGACCAGGAGGGTGCCGGTGACGATGATCCCGTGGAGGTAGACGCGGACGACGTGAGGACGAAGAAGAAGAAGGCGTCGGGCACACGAGGCCCCAAATGGACGGCTTTGGAGGATCTTTGTCTGTGCGAGTCGTGGGCGACGGTGATCCATGACTCCATCATCGGCGCCAACCAAAAATACGGGAAGTATTGGGCGAGGATCTAGGCCGAGTTTGATGAGCGCAAGCTCATCAAGAGAGACTACAACTAAGTGACAATGAAGAGGAGCCAAAAGGCAATGCCGACGCGATGGGCAATCATCCAGGCGTCGGTGAACTCCTTCCATGGATACCATCACGACATAGTGACCAGAGCCGACAGCAGCGCCGACATCGCCCAACTAGTACGACTTTTTCTTCCATAATCTGTAGCGCCTACATTGTGTTCGATGAAATGATTCCGCTTCCTTTGGTTAGTTTGACAGGGCCATGGATTTCTACCGGAAGAACTCGGAAGGTCACAAGTCTTTCGCGCTGAAGCATTGCTATAGCAAGCTCAAATTGAACGAGAAATGGCGGTTGACGCGCTTGTCGCTGTCCAAGGGGAAGGACGCCATTGATCTGGACGCGCCGCTGGCAACGTCGACAGGGCGTCCTACTGGCAACAAGGCTGCCAAGGCCGCCTTGGCCGACGCTGCGTCGTGTGAGAAGACGCAGGCGTCGATCACAAAATGCCTCGCCGACTTCTCCTCGACCTTTCTCTCCCGCGACAAAAAGGCCGACGAAAGGTGGGCGGAGCTGCTCAAGAGGCAAGAGGAGAAGTTGGAGCTCAAGAAACGCAGGGACGACATGTCCCTGCTGAGAGCGTCGACAGAGGGAATGTATCCCCGGACGCGGGCGGCGCACAACTTCTTCAAAGGCCAGATCCTCGACGACATCGAAGCCAAAATGGCGGCGGCCGACGCTGCCGCCGACGCGGCGGCCCAGGCAGCGGCAGCAACAGCGGAGCAAGAGCCGGGTGACGCGTCTTCTACTGCTACACATGCGTCGGCCTCTACGTCGGCGACGGAGCAGACGGAGCATGCACAACACCGGGCAGATCGCGACGAGGTCATCGTGATCGACGGGCCTGCGTCGACTCAGGATACGTCACCGTCGCCCAACCTCTTCTTCTAATTACCATGCACCACCGGTCTGTAATATGATCGCGCGCCCAGTACTTTGATCGCCGCTACTCTGATCGCGACGATTCGGCGGGAACGATCTCTTTTGAATGCAACTATTTGAATTTCTGATTGGGGGCGGCGTTTGGGGGACGTCGCTCCCCAGTCGCGTTAAGATTTTATACATAAAATGTTTGGTGTCAATGTGTTGATATTGATGTTACACTTCTTTTTAGGAATGTTGATGTTATACTTTTGTGCTGGAGAACCTAGTACTTGTATTATCTGCCATGAGAACCTAGTACTTGTACTAGCAGTTTGCTGAGAGGATTCAGGACTTGTCCTAGGTAGCCAGTTCATACTCCATTCTCCATATATGTTGATAAATGTGATGACCCCTGACCGCTAAGTTAGTACACAAGTCATGCTGAATATATACTTTGCTCCTCTGAAATTTCCAGATGGCTATCAGTTTGTTCTAATTTCCAACAACAAGGACAATGCTGGCTAATTGATCCAAACATCTCCGACTAGCAACAAAACGGACCACTGCGCTGATTTTTCTGAGCTTTGCAACGAACAAAATCCGATTATAACACAATGAATTACATCTCTTTCTGATATTTGGTACTCGTGGAAGTATATTTCTACTTGTACTACCTCTGTCCATAAATAGATGTCTTAGATTTATCAAATTTTAAATGTATATAGACACTATTTAGCGTATAGATACATCCAAATTTACAGAAACATAAGATATCTATTTATGGACAGAGAGGGTAATATAATTTATAATTATGGGAAGAAAGGAATAGAATGCTAATTGATCAACACATCTCTCACTAGTGGAAAAAGAGATTTCTCTGATATTCACGATTAACAAAATCAATCATAGTACAATGAACGAATCACATTTGGTATAAAGAATTGTGCAGTTGATGTTATTATACATGAACATCGGCAAACATCAACGACGCCTCAACCAAATGGTGAAATAGAATAAAAAAAATGAGAAGGCAAGAATATCGTGAAGTACAAACTGCCGTCGCTGACGCTAGCAAAGGAGCACAAGACCTGCAACCACGACGGCTGCCAATCTTTGCCACGCCACCGCAGACCGATCAACGGCAGCCGCCGCCGAGGCAGAGCTCGACGGAGATGCTGGCCGGTTGCACCGCAACTTGCCCTTTCGCATTCGGCATTGCTGCTGCGGCGGCGGCGGTGGTGGTGGCGGCGTCAGCTGCGAGCTCACGTTCACCTGTAGCTTCATGCCGGCGGCGCAGTGCCCGGGGACACCGCAGATAAAGTACCGGCTGCCCGCAGCGGTGAGTGGGATTGTGTCGTTGCCGATCTGGTACGTCGCCACGGTGTTGTTGGAGCCGTTGCAGGCATCGTAGCCCGACTTGGTGACCTCCACCACGTTGTGCTCCGCGACGGTGTACTGGAAGCGGAGCTGGTCGCCGGCGTAAAGCTTTACGCCGGAAGCCCACCGGGTGTAGTTGGTTTTGAGGTCCCATGACCCGCTTGGCGCGCCGACGGTGTAGCTTGCGCCTAGCGCCGTACCGAGCAGCGCAGCCATGGACACGACAGCAAGAAGGAGAGCTCTGGTAGCTGCCATGGTCGATCGACTGGAAACTAGCAATGATCGGAATTAAAAGATCGAGCAAGAGACCGAAATGGTTGAATGAGTGCTGTAAGGGATGGATATGACATATATAGGTGATACCTGCACGCGTCTTCCAACCTGCGGGTCGCTGTATACGATACGACTGTGTCAAAACAAACGAAGTTAATATGTTTGAATCGCTCTTTTTTTCGTTGCAAGAATGCACCCTGGATTGACTCGCTCAATTAATTAATTAGCTAGTTGATTTGTGCACGTGTGTTATGTGGGACGGTGGAGCTGATGGAGCAATGCGAAGCTGCTATCCTGCTACTCGATCATCATGGCTGCCTTTGATAGCATGGGCCCGATTCGTGGTTTACTGGCAGTGGTGCAAGGGTAACTGCGCGTTTGAAACGAGACACGGGTTAGAATTGATCTGTTATTTGGTTCACTACAGGAAAGGACGTGTACGCCGATGGCCGGCCGCTCTCGGCGTAGCCACGCCTGGCCCTCGGCGTAGGCTACACCGACGGCAGCCCTCGGCGTATCGCCTCGGTGTCCAGGTCCCTCGGCACATGGCACCGTGCCGTCGGCGTACGCCGCCTATGCCGACGGTGCTCGTTCGCCCTCGGCGTCGTGGCCTTCGGCGTCTCGTGGCAGGGCGCCGTCGCCGTTAACGGACGCCAGCATACACCGACGGCACTGCCCTCGGCATAGGGCAGGTGGCCTGCGCGGGGAGAGGCGACGTGGCCGTTTGTGGTGCTGCCAGCCCAGCCTCTACGCCGACGGCATGGCCCTCGGCATATGCACGAACATATGACGCCAGGCTGGGACACGTGGCGTGCGGCCAGCACACGGTCTACGCCGAGGGCAACCCCCTCGGCATAGACCTAACCATATGGTCTATGCCAAGGTCTATGCCGACGGCATTGCCCTCGGCATAGGCCTGCCATATTTTTTTTCGTGTTTCGGCCAAAATCCTGTTCCAATTCAATTGCAATTCAATTCAGCAGGTCCAATTCATCCAAATTCATCCAAAATCGACCAAATTCGCCATAATTCACCAAAATAGCATATAATTCACATAGTAGCATACATGGTGCACATAGTAGCATACAAGAGGAGAGCGGAGAGTGCCATGTCATCCAAATACATAGTAGTAGGTAGCAAGCAAGAAGCCCGGTGCCGACTAGCGAAGGAAGGACCCGGGCGGGGCGTGTCCGCCCTCATCGTTGGCGAAACGAGCAGCCCGGGGTTGCGCTCCGGTAGAAGCTGCAGTAGAACCACCTGGAGAAGGACCGGGAGTACGCCCAGGAGAAGTCGACGGAGAGGCACCGGGAGTAGTCGACGGAGAGACACCAGCAGAACGCCCAGGAGACCGACCACCTTCATGAACCGGTGTGACCTCGCGCCCACCCTGCGAGGCCTGGTTCCCGGAGCATCCTGTTCCTACATGTTCCCTACATGTTAGCAACTTACGATGCAAAGGAAAGTGGTAACTACGGGTTTGGCAAAGAACTTACCGGTGTGGATCCGTAGTAAGTCAGTGCAAAAGTTGCCCTCGATGGCATGATAGGCATGTCCCCCGCCATGGGAACGGGGTCCGGTGGCGGTGTACCAGTAGACAAAGCAGTCATCAGTGCCTGCAAGATAGGTTACAAGTCAGGCTTTGCAGAAATAAAGCATCAAACTAAGACTTATCATCTACTTGCGAGAAGAAAGATTCAAACTTACTCCTATATGCGCCATGTAGGCCGTATTCTGCCTATTTCACTGCGCAGCGGCCTGCTGATACGCTTCATTACAGGCTTCGAAGGTCGCCTCGAACCCAGGCTACAATTTCAGAAACAATGAATCTCGTCAACACTTAGCCATGTAGGAAGGAAAACCGGAAGGAGGATGAAAATGAGGAAAACTTACATCGTAGGCGGGTGGACGAGCAGGCCGGGGACGAGGCTGGGGGCTGTCGGCAGTGAGGGTATGCTTGAGACGTGTGTAGCTCGTGGCGTGGGTAGGCTTGACCACCTTATTCAGAAAGGGGAAACGGCCATGCGGACGCCCGCGCCCCGACAGGACCAACGACTCCTCGTCGGTCGGGATGCGCAAGGGGTCATCCACCTCCGGGTGACGAGACCTCACCATGTCGCAGTAGTCATCCTTGGCGGCCTTGGCATTGCCGTAGTACTGTGGCTGAGGCAATGCGAGATTGGGCTTCTGGTTCGTCCGCATCATGTCATATATCTCGGGATCATGAAGCACCACCCCAGGTGGTGCCTCCGCCACCTGCATCGTGAAAAGAAAAGTTATGCGTATCAGAAATGAGACATGACGGGAAATGAAAGAAGGTCGTTCCATGTATATACATACCTTTTTCCCCTTGAAGCGGGTGTAGTCGCGGTTTCCCGCGCAGTGTGTGTCACCGGTGCGTCGGTTCTCCATGTTACGCCTCGACACGGCTGCAAACTCCTCGTCCTGCCTGAGCCACCTCGCCCTAATCAGCTTCTCCCATGCCTCCCTATGCTGCTCGGCCCACTCGGGACAAACCTGAAAACGCAATACTCAACTCAAGATAATCCAATGAAAACTTAGCGGCAATGTAGAATCTCATTGACATTTTACTCACCGACATGTACTCATCAATGGTCATTGCCCATTCCTCCGTAGGCTGGTTACCGACATAGTACTCCTTCTTGACCCTCTTACCCTTGTTAGCTCAGAAGGCACTAGCGCAGGTGACCTTTTGGTTGTACCACTGCTGCGGTGTCAACCTCTCGCAAGCGCCACGCAAAGTGAGACGCGCCTTCGTCTCAAGCTCCGGGTCCACACGATAGAAGCACTTCAATCATGCATAAATCAGTTGTGAAAGTCATGAGTTAGCACATTAGCGTCATCAACTATGAACGGTGCTCGAGAAATATATGCCTTACCCAGAACTTGGTGGTCACAGCCTCAGTAGCTGTCGCGAAGCCTACGGCACGGGCATCCTCATAGTCCGCCCAAGTAGTGGCTAGCTTCATCTCGCCACCAGGGAACGTGCTAAGGGGAGTGTATTTGCCCGGCCAGAACTTCTTAATCAGAGCCCCAAGCAAGCTGTTAGGCTGGCGGGGGGGGGGGGGGGGCTTGGCCTCCCATGTCCAGTTGCTGCAAATAAATCACATATTAGTACACATGCCAAATTGTTTGTTATGCCCAAGATGAAAATACATGTTCGAAATTTCTGAAGTAGTACATTTACTCATCGCTCGAAGGAATGATAAGGGCCTTGTCATCATGGGTCTTCGGCTCCTTCCTCGCATCGGGGACTCTAGCTTCTCCACGAATCTTCAAGGGCTTCGGCGCACCCCCACCCTCCATCACCTCCAACTCAGACCTAGAGTCCGACTCGTGTGTAGACTCCAACTCCGTCTCCATCTCCACCTCCCCAGTAGACGGACCCTCTAGGAACAACTCAGGAGCCACGTCGCCAGAAGCGGAGGGTGGCTCGTCAAAGTCCATGGGTACCCCGCCGCCACCTCGTCCTCCTCGTCCTCGTCCTCATCCTCCACTGTTACGTGTAAAGCACACGTCCGTTGGGAACCCCAAGAGGAAGGTGTGATGGGTGCAGCGGAAAGTTTTCCCTCAGTAAGAAACCAAGGTTTATCGAACCAGTAGGAGTCAAGAAGCACGTTGAAGGTTGATGAAGGAGATATGCCCTAGAGGCAATAATAAAGTGGTTATTATTTATATCTTTATGTTTATGATAAATGTTTATATATCATGCTATAATTGTATTAACCGAAACATTAGTACATGTGTGATATGTAGACAACAAGAAGTCCCTAGTATGCCTCTTAAACTAGCTTGTTGATTAATGGATGATTAGTTTCATAATCATGAACATTGGATGTTATTAATAACAAGGTTATATCATTATATGAATGATGTAATGGACACACCCAATTAAGCGTAGCATAAGATCTCGTCATTAAGTTATTTGCTATAAGCTTTCGATACATAGTTACCTAGTCCTTATGACCATGAGATCATATAAATCACTTATACCGGAAAGGTACTTTGATCACACCAAACGCCACTGCGTAAATGGGTGGTTATAAAGGTGGGATTAAGTATCCGGAAAGTATGAGTTGAGGCATATGGATCAACAGTGGGATTTGTCCATCCCGATGACGGATAGATATACTCTGGGCCCTCTCGGTGGAATGTCGTCTAATGTCTTGCAAGCATATGAATGAGTTCATAAGAGACCACATACCACGGTACGAGTAAAGAGTACTTGTCAGGAAACGAGGTTGAACAAGGTATAGAGTGATACCGAAGATCAAACCTCGGACAAGTAAAATATCGCGAGACAAAGGGAATTGGTATAGTATGTGAATGGTTCATTCGATCACTAAAGTCATCGTTGAATATGTGGGAGTCATTATGGATCTCCAGATCCCGCTATTGGTTATTGGTCAGAGTGAGTACTCAACCATGTCCGCATAGTTCACGAACCGTAGGGTGACACACTTAAAGTTGGATGTTGAAATGGTAGTACTTGAATATGGAATGGAGTTCGAATATTTGTTCGGAGTCCCGGATGAGATCCCGGACATCACGAGGAGATCAGGAATGGTCCGGAGAATAAGATTCATATATGGGAAGTCATTTTATGTGAATTAAAATGATCCGGAAGGTTCTACGGAAGGTTCTAGAAGGTTCTAGAAAAGTCCGGAAGAAATAAGGATGGAAGGTGGAGTCCCAAAGGGACTCCACCCACCTTGGCCGGCCAATCTAAGGGAGGAGGAGTCCCAAGTGGACTCCCCACCATGGTGGCCGGCCACCCCACCAAGGAAAGGGGGGAGTCCCACTCCCCCTAGGTTTGGACACTTGGAAGGTTTTGGTTGGGGTCTTATTCGGACTCTTTGACCTAAGCCTTGGGGCTTCCACCTATATAAAGAGGGGGAGAGAGGGGCTGGCTGGCCACTCAAGCCACCACCATGGCCGCACCCCTCAAGGGTGCCCTAGCCGGCGCCCCTCTCCCCAAACCCTAGCGGTCTCTCTCTCCTCCACCATATCCCGCACGCTTAAGCGAAGCTCCGCCGGATTTCTCCACCACCACCGACACCACGCCGTCGTGCTGTCGGATTCAAGAGGAGCTACTACTTCCGCTGCCCGCTGGAACGGGGAGGTGGACGTCGTCTTCATCAACAACCGAACGTGTGACCGAGTACGGAGGTGCTGCCCGTTCGTGGCGCCGGAACCGATCGTGATCAAGATCTTCTACGCGCTTTTGCAAGCGGCAAGTGATCGTCTACCGCAGCAACAAGAGCCTCATCTTGTAGGCTTTGGAATCTCTTCAAGGGTGAGACTCGATACCCCCTCGTTGCTACCGTCTTCTAGATTGCATCTTGGCTTGGATTGCGTGTTCGCGGTAGGAAAATTTTTGTTTTCTATGCAACGTTTTCCTACAGTGGTATCAGAGCCGTGTCTATGCATAGATGGTTGCACGAGTAGAACACAATGGTTTGTGGGCGTTGATGCTCTTGTTATCTTTAGTTTGAGTACTTTGCATCTTTGTGGCATAGTGGGATGAAGCGGCTCGGACTAACTTTACATGACCGCGTTCATGAGACTTGTTCCTCGTTCGACATGCAACTTGTATTGCATAAGAGGCTTTGCGGGTGTCTGTCTCTCCTACTATAGTGAAGATTCAATTTACTCTTCTATTGAAAACATTAGTATCAACGTTGTGGTTCATGTTCGTAGGTAGATTAGATCTCTCTCGAAAACCCTAAACCACGTAAAATATGCAAACCAAATTAGAGACGTCTAACTTGTTTTTGCAGGGTTTGGTGATGTGATATGGTCATAATGTGATGATGAATATGTATGAGATGATCATTATTGTATTGTGGCAACCGGCAGGAGCCTTATGGTTGTCTTTAAATTTCATGTTGAGTAGTATTTCAAAGTAGTTGTAATAGTTGCTACATGAGGTGAACAACCATGAAGACGGCGCCATGAACCTTGACGCTACGCCGACGATGATGGAAATCATGCCCGAAGATGATGGAGATCATGTCCGTGCTTTGGAGATGAAGATCAAAGGCGCAAAGACAAAAGGGCCATATCATATCACATATGAACTGCATGTGATGTTAATCCTTTTATGCATCTTATTTTGCTTAGATCGCGACGGTAGCATTATAAGATGATCCCTCACATTAATATCAAGATAATAAAGTGTTCTCCCCTCGTATGCACCGTTGTAACAGTTAAGTCGTTCGAAGCATCTCGTGATGATCGGATGTGATAGATTCAACGATTCACATACAACGGGTGTAAGCCATGTTGCACACGCGGAATACTTGGGTTTGCTTGACGAGCCTAGCATGTACAGACATGGCCTCGGGACAACGGAAACCGAAAGGTTGAACACGAGTCATATGGATGATATGATCAACATGTTGATGTTCACCATTGAAGCTACATCATCTCACGTGATGATCGGTTTTGGTGTAGTGGATTTGGATCGTGTACCACTTAACAACTATGAGGGATGTTGTATTAAGTGGGAGTTCATTAGTAATTAGATTAAAACATGAACTAATTATCATAAACATAGTCTGAGTAGTATTTTGAATTAATTTTGTAGTATTGGCATCCGTTTACTACTATGCGCTAGTCTTATAATTGAGATAGAAATACTGTTAAAATCTGAAAAGAAACTTTACGGATTGGTACCGTATTGTTAAAGAATCAAGAATTGATTAAGTCCTATTGCAAACTTTTAGTAAACCTCATATTGTTGATTCAATAAGCTATGGTTTCAATTAGTACCTAAAGTTATCTTGTCTCCGTGAAACTTGAAGTTCAAATCTGTTTGAAAAGTAAGGAGCTGAAAATTTAGTTTTCAGAAATAATCAAGGTATGAGATATATGTGATATCTAAAGACCTTATTGCAAGATGATAGAATATAATTTGGTGAGACTACATAAACTCATAAGTTTTATGGGAATGTACGAAGGTTGAAGACGCAAGGCGTCCCAATCCTCCAACCATTGGGGCACTAACGATATTCGCATATCCATGAAGTGATCATCCTTAGTATGCACCGTTGCTAAGACTCGTCGTTTCGAAGCATCACGTGATGATCGGGTGTGATAGATTCTACGTGTGCATACAACGGGTGCAAGCCAGATTTGCACATGCGAATACCAAGGTTAAAACTTTACGAGCCTAGCATGTACAGACATGGTCTCAGAAAGTTGTCATGAATTGATGGATAAAATTATGAGTGAAATTGTTCATCATATTACAAAGTTACTAATAGTGAAATCTAGAACACTTGTCATATGATGATCAAATTCAAAATAAGAACCTCAAGGTTATTGGTATTAGACCAACAAACCTAGAAGTTTTTAATGTTGAAGTGTTTTTCTGAATAATGAGGAAAGCTAAAAGATAAACTGCAAAAGATATTTTGGCAGAAAGAAAGAAAAGACTAGAAAGTCTAGCTCAGGTGTATATAAATGATATACATGTTATGGTTGTATTCCTAGTTAGGTCACACTATGAAATTCTTGGGTATTAGTACTATATTGGTTGGTATGAAGTGTCATACAAAACAACGCAATACAAGAATACAATGGCCTAAGTGACTGACAAGGAATATGATAGAAATGCACGTCTGGAACAAAATAAAGTGTTATTATGTTCGTCGTTGGCATTCTATCTAGCCCTTAGAATTTATAATAAAGAACTTAATAATTGTTATTTTGCTCCGGTCAAATGAAAACAATGAGTTGTTCAAATTATGACATTACTCCATGTACGATGGATAAGTTATTATAAATCTTAATGGTGAAACACACATACATAAAACTGACGCTAAAATGCCATAAGGCAAATGATTTGAATTCCACTTATTTGTGGAAACGCCATTTAGGTCATGTTAGAAAGGAACGTATGAAGGAACTCCATGCAAATGGATTTTTGGAGTCATTTGATTTTTGAATCATTTGACGCTTGCAAATCTTTTCTAAAGAGAATGACTAAAATACCGTTTATAGGCCAAGAGTTGAACGGGCAACTAACTTAGTGAAAACATACATGATGATGTATGTGGTTCACTGGACATAGTTGTGTGCGGGAGATTCTTCTACTTCATGAAAACTTCAAACAAAGAATTGAATATATATATGTGGATATATTCGATAAGGAAGAAGTTTGAAACATTTGAATAGATTCAAATAAATTTCAGCATGAAGTGGAAATCATCGTAATAGAAAAGTCAAATATCTATGATTGGATCATGGTGGAAATATTTGAATTACGAGTTTTAGCGAACATCTAAGAGAGTTATGAAGTTGTTCTACAACTCACGTTTCTTGGAGTATCATAGTGATGATAAAGTATCCAAAAGACGTATCCAAACCTTGTTGGATCAATGATGAGATAAAATATTGATGCCATTATATTTTTTGTGGATTATGCTTTAGTGACTACCGCTTTTACACTTAATAGAGCATCATCATGATCCGTTGAAATGACACCATACGAGTTATGGTATGGGTATGAATCCTAATAGTCTTTTCTTAAAATTTTGGTATGCATAGCATAAGTAAATAAGTTTACAACCAAAATCGGATGAATGTCTTTGTTGGTTATCCCAGAGAATTGATTGGGAATTCTTCCCACTATGTAGACAAAGACAAAAGTGTTTGTCAATGTTTCTTATTTCCAAGAAATTGTTTCTAGTGAAGTTTTTGAGTGGGAGGACAATATAATTTGATAAGGTTTATGAACCTGAGCATAATGATCAGAGTAGCGCAGCATCGGAATTTGTTTCGGAAATGGCCACGACGATCATGGCTCCCATGACTACAAAGTGTTTTAGCCATGGAAATCGAAGTACATATTGAACCTTGTAGGTATGGTTTACTTTGTGATCAAATAAATGATTTGTGGACAAAGGATTGATTATGAACAATGATAAACCAACTACAAACAAAGAAGCTATGATGGGCCCTGACTCCGTTAAAATGGCTATACGCCATGAAATCCAAGATAGATGAATACTTTATGAAAGTAAATGGATCTATGAAATTGATAGACTTGGATGAAATATCCTTGAAGAAAGCTTGACTTGTCGAAAAATTGTTTACGACAAAGTTCAAAGAGTTGAATACGATAAGATTAGATCTTCCGTAGCAATGCTTATAGTCTATGTGGATTATTCTAGTAATCACTACATATTTCTTTTATGAGATATGCTAGTAGGATGGCAGAATACACTACTTAACAGAAGTATGTATACAAGATACAACCAAGAGTTTTGATGGTCCGTGGAATACTAGATAGCTATACAAGCTTCAATTGGATGAAGTAAGTATCACGGAGTTGGAATCTTCACCAGATGAAATAATCAAAGAGTTTTTGATTTCATCAGAGATGATGAAGAGGCTTGCTTTTGCAAGAAATTAAGTGGGAGCGCTAAGACACATTTATAATACTTTATGTAGGTGACATATAGTTGGTTATAAATGATGTAATTATATACTTGATTAAAAGGTTTCATTGAGAATTAACTTCAATGAAAGGATATGGACTGAAACAAATTTAGTGTCAAGATCTATGAAGATAGATTGAAACACATAAATAAGTTTAAGTCAAAGTACATATGATGGATATTGAAGTAGTTCAATATAGAAATATTAAGAAAATGTTCTTGTCATGTGAAGGTTTAACAAGACTTGAGTGTATCTGACACTCAATGAGTAAAAACACATGAGTGATTATAGATCACGAATAATATGTACACAATCAGATATCATGTGCTATAAAGTGTTATGAGCATATACCAGAATGATTCATATGATGATCATTGGACGACAGTAAGAATATCCTTGAGTACTTTAGAAGAACTAAGGATATATATATATATTTTTATATGAAGAAATGACAAACAAATCGCTGTAAGGTGTTACACCGATATTGGTTTTGTCACATATAAAATATAATCTCAAATTAGACGAAGTGTTGTTTAAAAGGTAGCACAATGAGCTAGAAGTTGTCTATGCTAGATTTAGAAGAGTTCTAAATATTGTGACGGATTCTACAAAAGAAGGCGAGTATGTCATTGTTTTGACAATGACAAAGGATGTTAAGTCAAGAGGTTCTTTGAGAACTTGGTGTAGTTCAGAGTCGAACTTTGAAGCTATATTGTGTGTGACAATATAAGTGACATATTTCAGACAGCGGAATTAAGGTTCCACCAGAATATCAAACATATATAATGCCAACTCATTTGGAAATGAGTGATGCGTTGAGACGCAAATGAATTACAAAATACATACGTTTCTGAGCGTGTCAGATCCGATGACTAAAAACCTCTCCCGTGAGCAATACATGATAAAGCACCATAAGGCCAAGGTGTTATATCTTTACAAATGTAAACTAGATTATTGACTCTAGTGCAAGTGGGAGACTGAAGGAGATATGCCCTAGAGGCAATAATAAAGTGGTTATTATTTATATCTTTATGTTTATGATAAATGTTTATATATCATGCTATAATTGTATTAACCGAAACATTAGTACATGTGTGATATGTAGACAACAAGAAGTCCCTAGTATGCCTCTTAAACTAGCTTGTTGATTAATGGATGATTAGTTTCATAATCATGAACATTGGATGTTATTAATAACAAGGTTATATCATTATATGAATGATGTAATGGACACACCCAATTAAGCGTAGCATAAGATCTCGTCATTAAGTTATTTGCTATAAGCTTTCGATACATAGTTACCTAGTCCTTATGACCATGAGATCATATAAATCACTTATACCGGAAAGGTACTTTGATCACACCAAACGCCACTGCGTAAATGGGTGGTTATAAAGGTGGGATTAAGTATCCGGAAAGTATGAGTTGAGGCATATGGATCAACAGTGGGATTTGTCCATCCCGATGACGGATAGATATACTCTGGGCCCTCTCGGTGGAATGTCGTCTAATGTCTTGCAAGCATATGAATGAGTTCATAAGAGACCACATACCACGGTACGAGTAAAGAGTACTTGTCAGGAAACGAGGTTGAACAAGGTATAGAGTGATACCGAAGATCAAACCTCGGACAAGTAAAATATCGCGAGACAAAGGGAATTGGTATAGTATGTGAATGGTTCATTCGATCACTAAAGTCATCGTTGAATATGTGGGAGTCATTATGGATCTCCAGATCCCGCTATTGGTTATTGGTCAGAGTGAGTACTCAACCATGTCCGCATAGTTCACGAACCGTAGGGTGACACACTTAAAGTTGGATGTTGAAATGGTAGTACTTGAATATGGAATGGAGTTCGAATATTTGTTCGGAGTCCCGGATGAGATCCCGAACATCACGAGGAGTTCCGGAATGGTCCGGAGAATAAGATTCATATATGGGAAGTCATTTTATGTGAATTAAAATGATCCGGAAGGTTCTACGGAAGGTTCTAGAAGGTTCTAGAAAAGTCCGGAAGAAATAAGGATGGAAGGTGGGACTCCACCCACCTTGGCCGGCCAATCTAAGGGAGGAGGAGTCCCAAGTGGACTCCCCACCATGGTGGCCGGCCACCCCACCAAGGAAAGGGGGGAGTCCCACTCCCCCTAGGTTTGGACACTTGGAAGGTTTTGGTTGGGGTCTTATTCGGACTCTTTGACCTAAGCCTTGGGGCTTCCACCTATATAAAGAGGGGGAGAGAGGGGCTGGCTGGCCACTCAAGCCACCACCATGGCCGCACCCCTCAAGGGTGCCCTAGCCGGCGCCCCTCTCCCCAAACCCTAGCGGTCTCTCTCTCCTCCACCATATCCCGCACGCTTAAGCGAAGCTCCGCCGGATTTCTCCACCACCACCGACACCACGCCATCGTGCTGTCGGATTCAAGAGGAGCTACTACTTCTGCTGCCCGCTGGAACGGGGAGGTGGACGTCGTCTTCATCAACAACCGAACGTGTGACCGAGTACGGAGGTGCTGCCCGTTCGTGGCGCCGGAACCGATCGTGATCAAGATCTTCTACGCGCTTTTGCAAGCGGCAAGTGATCGTCTACCGCAGCAACAAGAGCCTCATCTTGTAGGCTTTGGAATCTCTTCAAGGGTGAGACTCGATACCCCCTCGTTGCTACCGTCTTCTAGATTGCATCTTGGCTTGGATTGCGTGTTCGCGGTAGGAAATTTTTTGTTTTCTATGCAACGTTTTCCTACAGTTGATGGCGGCGGAGTGTAGTGCGGCGCAACACCAGGGATTCCGGCGCCAACGTGGAACCTGCACAACACAATCAAGATACTTTGCCCCAACGTAATAGTGAGATTGTCAATCTCACCGGCTTGCTATAACAAAGGATTAGATGTATAGTGTGGATGATGATGTTTGCAAAGAACAGTAAGAACAAGTATTGCAGTAGATTGTATTCGATGTAAAAGAATGGACCGGGGTCCACAGTTCACTAGTGGTGTCTCTCCAATAAGAAATAGCATGTTGGGTGAACAAATTACAGTTGGGCAATTGACAAATAAAGATGGCATGACAATGCACATACATATTATGATGAGTAGTGTGAAATTCAATTGGGCATTACGACAAAGTACATAGACCGCTATTCAGCATGCATCTATGCCTAAAAAGTCCACCTTCGGGTTAGCATCCGCACCCCTTCCAGTATTAAGTTGCAAACAACAAACAATTGCATTAAGTATGGTGCGTAATGTAATCAACACAAATATCCTTAGACATAACATTGATGTTTTATCCCTAGTGGCAACAGCACATCCACAACCTTAGGGGTTGCTGTCACTCCCCCAGATTAAATGGAGACATGAACCCACTATCGAGCATAAATACTCCCTCTTGCAGTTACAAGTATCAACTTGGCCAGAGCCTCTACTAGTAACGGAGAGCATGCAAGATCATAAACAACACATAGATGATAGATTGATAATCAACATAACATAGTATTCCATATTCATCGGATCCCAACAAACGCAACATGTAGCATTACAAATAGATGATCTTGATCATGATAGGCAGCTCACAAGATCTAACAATGATAGCACATGAGGAGAAGACAACCATCTAGCTACTGCTATGGACCCATAGTCCAGGGGTGAACTACTCACACATCACTCCGGAGGCGATCATGGCGATGAAGAGTCCTCCGGGAGATGATTCCCCTCTCCGGCAGGGTGCCGGAGGCGATCTCCTGAATCCCCCGAGATGGGATTGGTGGCGGCGGCGTCTCTGGAAGGTTTTCCGTATCGTGGCTCTCGGTACTGGGGTATTTGCGACGAAGGCTTCTTATAGGCGGAAGGGTAGGTCAGGAGGCGACGCGAGGGCCCCACACAACAGGGCGGCGCGGCCCCACCCTTGGCCGCGCGGCCCTGGCGTGGCGTCGCCTCGTCACCCCACTTCATAATCCTTTCGGTCTTCTGGAAGCTTCGTGGAAAAATAAAACCATGGGCGTTGATTTCGTCCAATTCCGAGAATATTTCCTTTGTAGGATTTCTGAAACCAAAAACAGCAGAAAACAACAACTGGCTCTTCGGCATCTTGTCAATAGGTTAGTGCCGGAAAATGCATAATAATGACATAAAGTGTGTATAAAACATGTGAGTATCATCAATAAAGTAGCATGGAACATAAGAAATTATAGATACGTTTGAGACGTATCAAGCATCCCCAAGCTTAGTTCCTACTCGTCCTCGAGTAGGTAAACGATAACAAAGATAATTTCTGAAGTGACATGCTATCATAATCTAGATCAATACTATTGTAAGCATATGTAATGAATGCAGCGATTTGAAGCAATGGTAAAGACAATGAATAAACAACTGAACCATATAGCAAAGACTTTTCATGAATAGTACTTTCAAGACAAGCATCAATAAGTCTTGCATAAGAGTTAACTCATAAAGCAATAGATTCAAAGTAAAGGCATTGAAGCAACACAAAGGAAGAATTAAGTTTCAGCAGTTGCTTTCAACCTGTAACATGTATATCTCATGGATAGTTGTCAATACAAAGTAATATAACAAGTGCAATAGGTAAACATGTAAGAATCAATGCACAGTTAACATAAGTGTTTGCTTCTAAGATGGAAGGAAATAGGTAAACTGACTCAACATAAAAGTAGAAGAAAGGCCCTTCGAAGAGGGAAGCATGGATTGCTATATTTGTGCTATAGCTTTTATTTTGAAAACATAGAAACAATTTTGTCAACGGTAGTAATAAAGCATATGTGTTATGTATAAGATATCCTATAAGTTGCAAGCCTCATGCATAGATTACCAATAGTGCCCGCACCTTGTCCTAATTAGCTTGGATTTACATGGATTATAATTGCATAACATATGTTTTAACCAAGTATCACAAAGGGGTACCTCTATGCCGCTTGTACAAAGGTCTAAGGAGAAAGCTCGCATTGGATTTCTCGCTTTTGATTATTCTCAACTTAGACATCCATACCGGGACAACATAGACAACATATAATGGACTCCTCTTTAATGCATAAGTATTCAACAACAGATAATATTCTCATAAGAGATTGAGGATTGTTGTCCAAACTGAAACTTCCACCATGGATCATGGCTTTAGTTAGCGGCCCAATGTTCTTCTCTAACAATATGCATACTCAAACCATTCAACTCATGATAAATCACCCTTACTTCAGACAAGACGAACATGCATAGTAACTCACATGATATTCAACAAAGGTAATAGTTGATGGCGTCCCCAGGAACATGGTTATCGCTCAACAAGCAACTTATTAAGAAATAAGATACATAAGTACATATTCAATACCACAATAGTTTTTAAGCTATTTTTCCCGTGAGCTATATATTGCAAAGACAAAGAATGGAATTTTAAAGGTAGCACTCAAGCAATTTACTTTGGAATGGCGGAGAAATACCATGTAGTAGGTGAAGGAGATATGCCCTAGAGGCAATAATAAAGTGGTTATTATTTATATCTTTATGTTTATGATAAATGTTTATATATCATGCTAGAATTGTATTAACCGAAACATTAGTACATGTGTGATATGTAGACAAACAAGAAGTCCCTAGTATGCCTCTTAAACTAGCTTGTTGATTAATGGATGATTAGTTTCATAATCATGAACATTGGATGTTATTAATAACAAGGTTATGTCATTGTGTGAATGATATAATGGACACACCCAATTAAGCGTAGCATAAGATCTCGTCATTAAGTTATTTGCTATAAGCTTTCGATACATAGTTACCTAGTCCTTATGACCATGAGATCATGTAAATCACTTATACCGGAAAGGTACTTTGATTACACCAAACACCACTGCGTAAATGGGTGGCTATAAAGGTGGGATTAAGTATCCGGAAAGTATGAGTTGAGGCATATGGATCAACAAAGGATTTGTCCATCCCGATGACGGATAGATATACTCTGGGCCCTCTCGGTGGAATGTCGTCTAATGTCTTGCAAGCATATGAATGAGTTCATAAGAGACCACATACCACGGTACGAGTAAAGAGTACTTGTCAGGAGACGAGGTTGAACAAGGTATAGAGTGATACCGAAGATCAAATCTCGGACAAGTAAAATATCGCGAGACAAAGGGAATTGGTAATATATGTGTATGGTTCATTCGATCACTAAAGTTATCGTTGAATATGTGGGAGCCATTATGGATCTCCAGATCCCGCTATTGGTTATTGGTCGGAGTGAGTACTCAACCATGTCCGCATAGTTCTCGAACCGTAGGGTGACACACTTAAAGTTGGATGTTGAAATGGTAGTTCTTGAATTATGGAATGGAGTTAGAATATTTGTTCGGAGTCCCGGATGAGATCCCGGACATCACGAGGAGTTCCGGAATGGTCCGGAGAATAAGATTCATATATAGGATGTCATTTTATGTGAAATAAAATGTCGCGGAAGGTTCTATGGAAGGTTCTAGAAGGTTCTAGAAAAGTCCGGAAGAAACCACCAAGGAAGGTGGAGTCCACAAGGGACTCCACCTCCATGGCCGGCCAGCCCTAGTGGGGGTGGAGTCCCAAGTGGACTCCACCATAGGGGGCCGGCCACCCCCCACATGGGAGGTGGGAATCCCACCTTTGGGTGGGAGTCCTAGTTGGGCTAGGTTTGCCCCCTCCTATGGAAGGTTTTGGTTTCGGGTCTTATTCGAAGACTTGGACACCAACACTTGGGATCCACCTATATAATGAGGGGCCAAGGGAGGGGGCCGGCCACCCCAAGACCATAGCTTGGCCGCCCCCTTGAGTGGCCGGCCACCCCCTCCCAAACCCTAGCTTTGCTCCTCCACTTCATATTTCCCGCGTAGCTTAGCGAAGCTCCGCCGGACTTCTACACCGCCACCGACACCACGCCGTCGTGCTGTCGGATTCAAGAGGAGCTACTACTTCCGCTGCCCGCTGGAACGGGGAGGTGGACGTCGTCTTCATCAACAACCGAACGTGTGACCGAGTACGGAGAGTGCTGCCCGTTCGTGGCGCCGGAACCGATCGTGATCAAGATCTTCTACGCGCTTTTGCAAGCGGCAAGTGATCGTCTACCGCAGCAACAAGAGCCTCATCTTGTAGGCTTTGGAATCTCTTCAAGGGTGAGACTCGATACCCCCTCGTTGCTACCGTCTTCTAGATTGCATCTTGGCTTGGATTGCGTGTTCGCCGTAGGAAAATTTTTGTTTTCTATGCAACGTCATCCTACAGTGGTATCAGAGCCGTGTCTATGCATAGATGGTTGCACGAGTAGAACACAATGGTTTGTGGGCGTTGATGCTCTTGTTATCTTTAGTTTGAGTACTTTGCATCTTTATGGCATAGTGGGATGAAGCGGCTCGGACTAACTTTACATGACCGCGTTCATGAGACTTGTTCCTCGTTCGACATGCAACTTGTATTGCATAAGAGGCTTTGCGGGTGTCTGTCTCTCCTACTATAGTAAAGATTCAATTTACTCTTCTATTGACAACATTAGTATCAACGTTGTGGTTCATGTTCGTAGGTAGATTAGATCTATAACGAAAACCCTAAACCACGTAAAATATGCAAACCAAATTAGAGAGCGTCTAACTTGTTTTTGCAGGGTTTGGTGATGTGATATGGCCATAATGTGATGATGAATATGTATGAGATGATCATTATTGTATTGTGGCAACCGGCAGGAGCCTTATGGTTGTCTTTAAATTTCATGTTGAGTAGTATTTCAAAGTAGTTGTAATAGTTGCTACATGGAGGACAATCATGAAGACGGTGCCATTGACCTTGGTGCTTCGCCGACGATGATGGAGATCATGCCCGAAGATGATGGAGATCATGTCCGTGCTTTGGAGATGAAGATCAAAGGCGCAAAGACAAAAGGGCCATATCATATCACATATGAACTGCATGTGATGTTAATCCTTTTATGCATCTTATTTTGCTTAGATCGCGACGGTAGCATTATAAGATGATCTCTCACTAAAATCTCAAGATAATAAAGTGTTCATCCTTAGTAGCACCGTTATCAAGTCTTATCATTTCGAAGCATCTCGTGATGATCGGATGTGATAGATTCGATAAGTACATACAACGGGTGCAAGACAGTTTTGCACATGCGGATACTAAGGTGGCCTTGACGAGCCTAGCATGTACAGACATGGTCTCGGAACACGTGATACCGAAAGGTAGAGCATGAATCATATGGTTGATATGATGAACACTTTGAGTGTTCGCCATTGAAATCACACCTTTTCTCGTGATGATCGGGTTTAGGTGCGGTGGATTTGGTTCGTGTGATCACTAAGACAATGCGTGGGATATTGTTTTGAGTGGGAGTTCACTTAGGTTTTTAATTATGTTGAATTAAAATTTGAACTCAATATGTCATAAACTTAGTCTAAACTATTGCAAATATATGTTGTAGAGATGGCGTCCCCAATCAATTTTAATCAGTTCCTAGAGAAAGAGAAACTTAAGAGCAACGGTAGCAACTTCACCGACTGGTTCCGTCATGTGGGGATCTTCCTCTCTGGCGGAAATCTGCAATTTGTGCTTGATGCACCGCTAGGTGACCCTCCTGCAGAAGATGAATCCGATGAAGTAAAAGCTGTTTACGCGACTCGGAAAACTCGGTACTCTCAAGTTCAGTGTGCCATCCTGTGCGATGCGGAATCCGATCTTCAAAAACGTTTTGAGCACCATGATCCTCATGAGTTGATGAATGAGCTGAAAGCTATATTCGAGACTCATGCGGCGATGGAATGCTATGAAGCATCGAAACATTTCTTCAGCTGTATGATGGAAGAAGGCAGCTCCGTTAGTGAGCACATGCTCGCCATGACCGGGCATGCGAAGAAACTCAGTGACTTGGGAATAGTGATTCCTAACAGACTGGGGATTAATCGTGTCCTTCAATCACTGCCACCAAGTTACAAGAACTTTGTGATGAACTACAATATGCAGAACATGAACAAGGAGTTACCTGAACTTTTTGGCATGCTAAAAGCTGCTGAGATTGAGATCAAGAAAGAGCACCAAGTGTTGATGGTCAACAAGACCACCGCTTTCAAGAAACAGGGCAAGTCTAAGGGAAAATTCAAGAAGGGTGGCAAGAAAGCTGCCACGCCTCCTATGAAACCTAAGAACGGCCCTAAGCACGATGCTGAGTGCTATTATTGCAAGGAGAAGGGACAACTGGAAGCGTAATTGCTCCAAGTATCTGGCTGATCCGAAGAGCGGCCTTGTCAAGAAGAAGAAAGAAGGTATATCTGATATACATGTTATAGATGTTTATCTCACTAGTTCTCGTTCTAGTACACTGGGTATTTGATACCGGTTCGGTTGCTCATATTTGTAACTCGAAACGGGGAACTAAAGAATAAACGACAACTGCTGAAAGATGAAGTGACGATGCGCGTTGGAAATGGATCCAAGGTCAATGTGATCGCAGTCGGCACACTTCCTCTACATCTACCTTCGGGATTAGTTTTAAGCCTAAATAATTGCTATTATGTACCTGCGTTGAGCATGAACATTATATCTGGATCTTGTTTAATGCAAGACGGTTATTCATTCAAGTCTGAGAATAATGGTTGTTCTATTTTTATGAATAATATCTTTTATGGTCGAGCACCACAAAAGAATGGCTTATTTGTTAGATCTCGATAGTAGTGATACGCACATACATAACATTGATGCTAAGCGAATTAAACTTAATGATAATTCTACTTATATGTGGCACTGTCGTCTTGGTCATATTGGAGTGAAACGCATGAAGAAACTCCATACTGATGGATTACTTGAATCACTTGACTTTGAATCACTTGATAGATGCGAAGCATGTCTAATGGGAAAAATGACAAAGACTCCATTTTCTGGTATGATGGAGCGAGCTACTGACTTATTAGAAATCATACATACCGATGTATGTGGACCAATGAGCGTAGCATCGCGCGGTGGTTATCGTTATGTTCTAACCTTCACAGATGATCTGAGTAGATATGGGTATATCTATTTCATGAAACATAAATCCGAAACTTTCGAGAAGTTTAAGGAATTTCAAAGTGAAGTAGAAAATCAACGTAACAAGAAGATCAAATTTCTACGATCTGATCGTGGAGGTGAATATCTGAGTTATGAGTTTGGCATGCATTTAAAGAAATGCGGAATACTTTCACAATTGACACCGCAGGAACACCTCAACGAAACGGTGTGTCCGAACGTCGTAATCGAACTCTCTTAGATATGGTTCGTAGTATGATGTCTCTTACTGATTTACCGTTATCATTTTGGAGTTATGCATTAGAGACAGCCGCATTCACTTTAAATAGAGCACCATCAAAATCCGTAGAAACGACACCGTATGAATTATGGTTTAATAAGAAACCTAAGTCATCGTTCTGAAAGTTTGGGGTTGCGAAGCCTATGTAAAGAAGTTACAACCGGACAAGCTAGAACCCAAAGCGGAGAAATGCGTCTTCATAGGATACCCTAAGGAAACTATAGGGTACACTTTCTATCACAAATCCGAAGGCAAAATCTTTGTTGCTAAGAACGGAACCTTTCTTGAGAAAGAATTTCTCACTAAAGAAGTGACTGGAAGAAAAGTAGAACTCGATGAGATTGATGAATCTATACTCGTTGATCGAGTAGCGCAGATCTAGGAAGTTGTACTGTACCGCCTACACCGGCAACGAGAGGAAGCTAATGATAATGATCATGAAACTTCGAACGAGGAAACTACGAACCTCGCAGATCGACAAGGGAACGTGCCACTCCTGATTGGTATGATCCTTGTCTAAATGTCATGATTGTAGATAACAATGATGAGGACCCTGCGACGTATGAAGAAGCGATGATGAGCCCAGATTCCAACAAATGGCAAGAAGCCATGAAATCCGAAATGGGATCCATGTATGATAACAAAGTATGGACTTTGGTAGACTTACCTGATAGCCGAAAGGCTGTCGAGAATAAATGGATCTTCAAGAGAAAAACAGATGCTGATGGTAATATTACTGTCTATAAAGCTCGACTTGTCGCAAAGGGTTTCCGACAAATTCAAGGAGTTGACTACGATGAGACTTTCTCACCTGTAGCGAAGCTAAAATCTGTGAGGATTTTGTTAGCAATAGCTGCATTTTTCGATTATGAGATTTGGCAGATGGATGTCAAAACGGCGTTCCTTAATGGAGATATTGAGGAAGAGTTGTATATGGTACAACCCAAAGGTTTTGTCGATCCTAAAAATGCTGACAAAGTATGCAAACTTCAGCGTTCAATCTATGGACTGAAGCAAGCATCAAGAAGTTGGAACCGACGCTTTGATAAGGTGATCAAAGACTTCGGGTTTATACAGTGTCATGGAGAGGCCTGTATTTACAAGAAAGTGAGTGGGAGCTCTGTAGCATTCCTGATATTATATGTAGATGACATATTATTGATCGGGAATGATATAAAACTATTAAGAAGTGTTAAGGGTTATTTGAATAATAGTTTTTCAATGAAAGACCTTGGTGAAGCATCGTATATATTAGGCATCAAGATTTATAGAGATAGATCAAGACGCCTAATAGGGCTATCACAGAGTACATATCTGGACAAGATTCTAAAGAAGTTTAGAATGGACGAAAGTAAGAAAGGGTTCTTACCTATGTTACCAGGCAAGGTATTGAGTAAAACTCAAGGACCGGCTACGGCAGAAGAAAGAGAAAGGATGTGTAACATCCCCTATGCCTCGGCAGTAGGATCTATCATGTATGCCATGCTATGTACTAGACCGGATATAGCACATGCCGTTAGTTTGACTAGCGAGATATCAAAGTGATCCAGGAATGGAACACTGGACAGCGGTCAAGAATATCCTGAAGTACTTGAAAAGAACTAAGGATATGTTTCTTTGTTATGGAGGTGACCAAGAGCTCGTTGTAAACGGTTACACCGATGCAAGTTGGAACACTGATCCTGATGACTCTAAGTCACAATCTGGGTACGTGTTTATATTGAATGGTGCTGCGATGTCTGGGCAAGCTCGAAGCAGTGCACGGTGGCGAAGTCTTCAACAGAATCAGAGTACATAGCGGCTTCAGAGGCTTCATCAGAAGCGGTATGGATGAAGAGGTTCATTGTAGAGCTCGGTGTGGTTCCTAGTGCATTGGACCCATTAATCATTTACTGTGATAACATGGGTGCCATCGCCAATGCACAAGAGCCAAGGTCACACAAGAGGCTGAAGCATATCAAGCTGCGTTACCACTCGATTCGCGAGTACATCGAAGATGGAGAAGTAAAGATTTGCAAAGTACACACTGATCTGAATGTAGCAGATCCGTTGACTAAAGCTCTCCCTAGGGCAAAGCATGACCAACACCGAGAATGCCATGGGTGTTAGGTATATTACAATGTAATCTAGATTATTGACTCTAGTGCAAGTGGGAGACTGAAGGAGATATGCCCTAGAGGCAATAATAAAGTGGTTATTATTTATATCTTTATGTTTATGATAAATGTTTATATATCATGCTAGAATTGTAATGCTTAGAAACATTAGTACATGTGTGATATGTAGACAAACAAGAAGTCCCTAGTATGCCTCTTAAACTAGCTTGTTGATTAATGGATGATTAGTTTCATAATCATGAACATTGGATGTTATTAATAACAAGGTTATGTCATTGTGTGAATGATATAATGGACACACCCAATTAAGCGTAGCATAAGATCTCGTCATTAAGTTATTTGCTATAAGCTTTCGATACATAGTTACCTAGTCCTTATGACCATGAGATCATGTAAATCACTTATACCGGAAAGGTACTTTGATTACACCAAACACCACTGCGTAAATGGGTGGCTATAAAGGTGGGATTAAGTATCCGGAAAGTATGAGTTGAGGCATATGGATCAACGGTGGGATTTGTCCATCCCGATGACGGATAGATATACTCTGGGCCCTCTCGGTGGAATGTCGTCTAATGTCTTGCAAGCATATGAATGAGTTCATTAGAGACCAGATTCCACGTTATGTGTAAAGAGTACTTGTGTTGTGAGGAGGTTGATCAAGATATAGAGTGATACCGAAGATCTTACCTCTGTCAAGTAAAATATCGCGAGACAAAGGGAATTGGTAATATATGTGTATGGTTCATTCGATCACTAAAGTCATCGTTGAATATGTGGGAGCCATTATGGATCTCCAGATCCCGCTATTGGTTATTGGTCGGAGTGAGTACTCAACCATGTCCGCATAGTTCTCGAACCGTAGGGTGACACACTTAAAGTTGGATGTTGAAATGGTAGTTCTTGAATTATGGAATGGAGTTCGAATATTTGTTCGGAGTTCCGGATGAGATCCCGGACATCACGAGGAGTTCCGGAATGGTCCGGAGAATAAGATTCATATATAGGATGTCATTTTATGTGAAATAAAATGTCGCGGAAGGTTCTATGGAAGGTTCTAGAAGGTTCTAGAAAAGTCCGGAAGAAACCACCAAGGAAGGTGGAGTCCACAAGGGACTCCACCTCCATGGCCGGCCAGCCCTAGTGGGGGTGGAGTCCCAAGTGGACTCCACCATAGGGGGCCGGCCACCCCCCACATGGGAGGTGGGAATCCCACCTTTGGGTGGGAGTCCTAGTTGGGCTAGGTTTGCCCCCTCCTATGGAAGGTTTTGGTTTCGGGTCTTATTCGAAGACTTGGACACCAACACTTGGGATCCACCTATATAATGAGGGGCCAAGGGAGGGGGCCGGCCACCCCAAGACCATAGCTTGGCCGCCCCCCTTGAGTGGCCGGCCACCCCCTCCCAAACCCTAGCTTTGCTCCTCCACTTCATATTTCCCGCGTAGCTTAGCGAAGCTCCGCCGGACTTCTACACCGCCACCGACACCACGCCGTCGTGCTGTCGGATTCAAGAGGAGCTACTACTTCCGCTGCCCGCTGGAACGGGGAGGTGGACGTCGTCTTCATCAACAACCGAACGTGTGACCGAGTACGGAGGTGCTGCCCGTTCGTGGCGCCGGAACCGATCGTGATCAAGATCTTCTACGCGCTTTTGCAAGCGGCAAGTGATCGTCTACCGCAGCAACAAGAGCCTCATCTTGTAGGCTTTGGAATCTCTTCAAGGGTGAGACTCGATACCCCCTCGTTGCTACCGTCTTCTAGATTGCATCTTGGCTTGGATTGCGTGTTCGCCGTAGGAAAATTTTTGTTTTCTATGCAACGTCATCCTACAGTAGGTAGGTATGGTGGACACACATGGCATAGTTTTTGGCTCAAAGATTTTGGATGCATGAGAAGTAATCCCTCTCAATACAAGGCTTAGGCTAGCAAGGTTATTTGAAGCAAACACAAGTATGAACCGGTACAGCAAAACTTACATAAGAACATATTGCAAGCATTATAAGACTCTACACTGTCTTCCTTGTTGTTCAAACCCTTACCAGAAAATATCTAGACTTTAGAGAGACCAATCATGCAAACCAAATGTCAACAAGCTCTACAGTATTTCTTCACTAATAGGTGCAAAGTAATATGATGCAAGAGCTTAAACATGATCTATATGAGCACAACAATTGCCAAGTATCAAATTATTTAAGACATTATACCAATTACCACATGTAGCATTTTCTGTTTCCAACCATATAACAATTAACGAAGCAGTTTCAACCTTCGCCATGAACATTAAGAATAAAGCTAAGAACATATGTGTTCATATGCAACAGCGGAGCGTGTCTCTCTCCCACACAATGAATGCTAGGATCCAATTTTATTCAAACAAAACAAAAACAAGAAGATAAAGACGCTCCAAGTAAAGCACATAAGATGTGATGGAATAAAAATATAGTTTCACTAGAGGTGACCTGATAATTTGTCGATGAAGAAGGGGATGCCTTGGGCATCCCCAAGCTTAGATGCTTGAGTCTTCTTGAAATATACAGGGATGAACCACGGGGGCATCCCCAAGCTTAGAGCTTTCACTCTCCTTGATCATATTGTATCATCCTCCTCTCTTGATCCTTGAAAACTTCCTCCACACCAAACTCAAAACAAACTCATTAGAGGGTTAGTGCATAATCAAAAATTTACATGTTCAGAGGTGACATAATCATTCTTAACACTTCTGGACATTGCACAAAGCTACTGAAAGTTAATGGAATAAAGAAATCCATCAAGCATAGCAAAATAGGCAATGCGAAATAAAAGGTAGAGTCTGTCAAAACATAACAGTCCGTAAAGACGAATTTTTCTGGGGCACTTAACTTGCTCAGATGAAAATGCTAAAATTGAATGAAAGTTGCGTACATATCTGAGGATTACTCACGTAAATTGGAAGATTTTTCCGAGTTACCTACAGAGAATACTACTCAAATTCGTGACAGCAAGAAATCTGTTTTTGCGCAGTAATCCAAATCTAGTATGAACCTTACTATCAAAGACTTTAGTTGGCACAACAATGCAATAAAATAAAGATAAGGAGAGGTTGCTACAGTAGTAACAACTTCCAAGACTCAAATATAAAACAAAAGTGTAGAAGTAAAATCATGGGTTGTCTCCCATAAGCGCTTTTCTTTAACGCCTTTCTGCTAGGCGCAGAAAGTGTGTATCAAGTATTATCAGGAGATGAAGCATCAACATTATAATTTTCACAACTTGTCACAATAGGTATCTTAGATGCTCCATTATCTATAGTGGCATTAAGGGCTTTGTCAATTTTAGGCCTATAATAGTTTTTTGGTTTAGACACCTTAGAGACATACATGAACTTTTGCTCCTTACCCACATAAGCTTTCTCCTTAAACTTAAGAGAAGAAAAAGTTGAACCCAAGGTTCCCATAGCTTCTTCAAGTTCACTAATCCTATGGGTTTGATTATCATGAATAGCACAAGCTTCTAAGATGGCAATTCTCTCACTAATTCCACCTAGAGATATGTCAAGTTTATCAATGCTATTAAGTAATACTCCCAATTTAGTCTCAATAATTGGAAGATTTTGCTCAATGGTCTCCAACTTTTTCATGACATCTTCAAGAGAGATTTCAATTTTAACTTCATTAACAGGTGGTATTCCAAATAGACTCTCAATAATGCAACTAGCTTCTAAAGCAGGAGTGCCTAGGAAATTACCTCCCGCGAGACAATCAAGAACATACCTATTCCAGCTAGAGATACCAACATAAAAATTCCTGAGTAGGATAGTGGTGGAGTGTTTCTTAGTGCACCTATTATGAGCATCAGTAATTCTATACCAAGCATCTTTTAAACATTCTCCCCCTTGTTGCTTAAACGAACGAACTTCAACTTCAGGATTACTCATTTTAGCAGGAGTAAATAAAGCAAACTAGATAAAGTAAATGCAAGTAACTAATTTTTTTGTGTTTTTTAATATGGAGAACGCAAACAAGATAGTAAATAAAGTAAAGCAAGTAAATAATTTTTTTGTATTTTTGATATAAAGAAAACAAAGCAGTAACTAAAATAAAGTAAATCAAGACAAAAACAAAGTAAAGAGATTGGAAGTGGAGACTCCCCTTGCAGCGTGTCTTGATCTCCCCGGCAATGGCGCCAGAAAACGTTGCTTGTTACGTGTAAAGCACACGTCCGTTGGGAACCCCAAGAGGAAGGTGTGATGCGTGCAGCGGCAAGTTTTCCCTCAGTAAGAAACCAAGGTTTATCGAACCAGTAGGAGTCAAGAAGCACGTTGAAGGTTGATGGCGGCGGAGTGTAGTGCGGCGCAACACCAGGGATTCCGGTGCCAACGTGGAACCTGCACAACACAATCAAGATACTTTGCCCCAACGTAACAGTGAGGTTGTCAATCTCACCGGCTTGCTGTAACAAAGGATTAGATGTATAGTGTGGATGATGATGTTTGCAAAGAACAGTAAGAATAAGTATTGCAGTAGATTGTATTCGATGTAAAAGAATGGACCGGGGTCCACAGTTCACTAGTGGTGTCTCTCCAATAAGAAATAGCATGTTGGGTGAACAAATTACAGTTGGGCAATTGAAAAATAAAGATGGCATGACAATGCACATACATATTATGATGAGTAGTGTGAAATTCAATTGGGCATTACAACAAAGTACATAGACCGCTATCCAGCATGCATCTATGCCTAAAAAGTCCACCTTCGGGTTAGCATCCGCACCCCTTCCAGTATTAAGTTTCAAACAACAGACAATTGCATTAAGTATGGTGCGTAATGTAATCAACACAAATATCCTTAGACATAGCATTGATGTTTTATCCCTAGTGGCAACAGCACATCCACAACCTTAGGGGTTGCTTTCACTCCCCCAGATTAAATGGAGACATGAACCCACTATCGAGCATAAATACTCCCTCTTGGAGTTACAAGTATCAACTTGGCCAGAGCCTCTACTAGTAACGGAGAGCATGTAAGATCATAAACAACACATAGATGATAGATTGATAATCAACATAACATAGTATTCCATATTCATCGGATCCCAACAAACGCAACATGTAGCATTACAAATAGATGATCTTGATCATGGTAGGCAGCTCACAAGATCTAACAATGATAGCACATGAGGAGAAGACAACCATCTAGCTACTGCTATGGACCCATAGTCCAGGGGTGAACTACTCACACATCACTCCGGAGGCGATCATGGCGATGAAGAGTCCTCCGGGAGATGATTCCCCTCTCTGGCAGGGTGCCGGAGGCGATCTCCTGAATCCCCCGAGATGGGATTGGCGGCGGCGGCATCTCTGGAAGGTTTTTCGTATCGTGGCTCTCGGTACTGGGGTATTCGCGACGAAGGCTTCTTATAGGCGGAAGGGTATGTCAGGAGGCGACGCGAGGGCCCCACACAACAGGGCGGCGTGGCCCCACCCTTGCCCGCGCGGCCCTGGCGTTGCGTCGCCTCGTCGCCCCACTTCGTAATCCTTTCGGTCTTCTGGAAGCTTCGTGGAAAAATAAAACCCTGGGCGTTGATTTCGTCCAATTCCGAGAATATTTCCTTTGTAGGATTTCTGAAACCAAAAACAGCAGAAAACAGCAACTGGCTCTTCGGCATCTTGTCAATAGGTTAGTGCCGGAAAATGCATAATAATGACATAAAGTGTGTATAAAACATGTGAGTACCATCAATAAAGTAGCATGGAACATAAGAAATTATAGATACGTTTGAGACGTATCATCCACTTCGTCCTCCTCGTCCTCGTCCTCCATCGGTACCATCGGCGTAACGCGGATTTTGCACCGGGGCTCGATCACTCCGTCTAGGCTCTCTAGGAATATTCCTCTTCACCTGCGCCATCGTCCTAAGCAAGCTCGCCGAGTCTTCCTTGCCGCTGCTCATATTGTTCAGTCTCCTGCATTGAGAAAAAGAATACAGTTAAGCACAATGAAATTAAGAAGCATGTTGACATAATAAAATGAAGATACTAAGAATAAAAGGCACAATGCAATTAAGAAGCATGTTGACATAATAAAATGAAGATACTAAGAATAAAAGGCACAATGCAATTAAGAAGCATGTTGACATAATAAAATGAAGATACTAAGAATAAAAGGCACAATGCAATTAAGAAGCATGTTGACATAATAAAATGAAGATACTAAGAATAAAAGGCACAATGCAATTAAGAAGCATGTTGACATAATAAAATGAAGATACTAAGAATAAAAGACCCTCACCAGCCATCGTCGCTCTCACTCTCACTATCATACTCCGTCTCTTTCTCTTTCCCTTTCTCTTTCTCACTATCACTATCACTATCTTGTGAGTACAAAGTTGAAGGGTCGATGGGTGGAGGCTCATCATAATTGTCATTCGCCTCAAGTAACTTCTCGAGCATAGATATGTCCTTTAGATCCACCACTGACTCACCACGAGTTTCTGCATCGTTCCCGAGGTCCTCTTGAACAAACGGTTCTAAAATATATTCCCCGAAGTCCTGTTCCTCTTGATAGAAAATCCCCTCGTATGTCACGGGGTCAATGTTGTTGTAATCATCCTTAGAGGGAATCGGTAGGTTACCATGTGGCGATACCTGGAAGACGACTTCCCAACCCTTGAGTTCCGCTTTCTGGCATGGGTAGGGCAAATAATAAACTTGCTTGGCTTGGTGAGCCACAACAAAGACATCGGCTCCGCTATAGGTGGTTGAAGGCTTAACTTCAACTAACCCAATGGACTTATCACTTCTCTGTCCACCTATTGGGTCGAACCAATGACACTTGAACACAACGATATTGAGTTGCACGTTCGTACGATTGAATGTCAACTCGTATACACTTTGTAACCTTCCGTAGTAATCAAAGTTATTGGCTCCTTTGGTGAAGACCCCAGTATTTATCGTTTTGGGATTCGTTCGGCCCTTCTGGTGCGTCTCTGTGCGGAAGCGAAACCCATTCACATCATACTTCTCATACTTGGTCACCTCACGGCTACAACCTTGGGAAACACATTTCAACTCATCTATCATATCAACGTTTCTCTCACGGCCCTACAAGAACATTTCAAATTTGTTGTGTGCATTAGTTACGTGTAATAAGAGGGACAAGTCACATGTTGCAATGTAAGAGGACATGTTAGAAATTACTTTTTCCATGAACCATGACACAAAGTTTTTATTAATTCCGGGAGCACCCTCTTTCAGTAGAGTGTCCATCTCCGAGGGTTGGGGCAATTCATCATACGGCCACATTTCATCCGTGAATTCGCTGAAAGGAGAAAATAAGAATTAGACCGAGACGAGGTTACTAGCTGCAAAGTAATTTGTTCACCATTTTTACCTTACGAATGGGACCACTTCCTTCATGTTCATAAGCACATATAGCATTATACAATCCTTCTCTTCGTTCTCCAATTTATATTTTGTTCCTTTACCAGCCTTGCCACCGGGGAATTGGAATAGTTGTAGCTTGGGGTCATTCTCGGGCACGTCGACATTGTAACGAGTGACCGGGTTATGCTGAGTGGGAACATCATCGGGATAGTACGTTGTCGTGGCATCTGCCATCTCCCGAAGGCATATTGCCTCAGCTATGCATGCTTCAATCTTGGCCTTGTTTCCAGTTATCTTTCGAATATACTTAAACTCTCTCTCAATACATTACTGCCAACGAAACTGCACCGGGACACCCAAGAGTGCATCGTTGGCGAGGTGCACAATGAGATGTGCCATCGGAGTAAAGAAGCCTGGCGGAAATATCATCTCCAAATTGCATAGCAACTCCGACACTGTATCTTGTAGCTTTGCAATAACCTTGGGACATATCTGCTTAGCATAGAGCGTGCGAAAGAAATGGCTCAACTGCGCAAGCACTCGCCAGACTATCTCGGGGATATACCCTCGAAGCATCACCGGCATGAGTTGCTGAATCCATATATGATAGTCGTGACTCTTGAGCCTGGTGACTTTTCCCGTCGAAAGATTAACTCCCTTACTCATATTCGAGCAATAACCATCAGGGAACATCACGACATATTTGAGCCACCTGAATGCCCCCTTCTTTTGGATGGAATCAAGGCAGAAGTTGCATGCGGCTTGAACCAATTCTTTTGACGGCCAATAGGACACTTCATGTGTAATTTTTCCCTATCACAAAGGATCTCAACATCAACTCTAGCCTTGACATTATCCTTTGACTTCCCGGGAATGTTCAGGCATGTGTGCAAGACGGACTCCACGACATTCTTTACAGTGTGCATCACATCGATGTTATGGGGAAGTTCGAGGTGCGTGTAATACTCGAGCTTTGTTAAGGCCGCCTCGTGAGTCCAGTTGTGCGTTACACCATATCGCTCAAATTGATAGCCAGTTGGCGTCGCTGCCGGCACGAGAGCACGTAGCTCGGCTTCAACAAGTGTACAATCAAACTTCGGGACATCTTTTTTTTCATGCACAACTTCGCCCTTCTTGAAGTTCTTTTTCTCTTTTCTAAACGGATGCCTCCTTTTGAGGAACTGTCGATTCGTGTCAAATGCAACATACTTGCGACCCTTATGTAGCCAAAGGAACTCAAGCCGGTGCTTGCACACTGGGCATGGCCACTTACCAGCATGTTGTGCATGGTATACTGCAACCAAACTTTCATGTAGAAGTTTGTCTTCGATGCTCGGTCGTACGTCAATGTCCCGTGGTGCCAAGAGTGGTTCAAATCTTCCACAATTGGCTGCATGTAGACACTCAAATTCTTCCCCGGGTAATCAGGGCCTGGAATGATCAGCGACAGAAACATGGTCTTCCTCGTCATTAGGACTCCGGGAGGGAGATTGAGCGGAATAACAAACACGGGCCAGCAACTGTAATTGGCAGTCGACATACCATATGGATTGAAGCCATCTGTTGCTATCGCAATTCTGACATTCCGAGCCTCGGCTGCTGCAAGTGGGAATTTCTTATCGAAGTTCTTCCATGCCGTACCATCGGATGGATGTCCCATCTTCAACTGCTTGTTTTCGTCCACGAATCTCTTCCCATACTTGTGCCACGTCATCTGTTTGGATGTCTCCTCGTGCATGTAAAGCCGCTGGATTCTTTTTATGAATGGGAGATATCGAAGAATCGACTTTGCGGTGCTTGACTGCCTCACCTGACCATCCTTTCCCGTTACCTCTTCATACCTAGACTGCTTACAGATGGGACAATACTTGTCCTCCGCAAACTGTCTCCAAAATAGAACGCAGCCTTTCGGACAACAGTCTATCTTTTGATAATCCATGTTCAGGTCCTTCATCATTCTCCTCGTCGCGTGCAGGCTTTTAGGCAGACAATGATCTTTGGGCAACATGTTACCAGTTGTTTTCAGACTTGCTTCAAAGCCCTCACGGGTGGTGTTGTACCGGGTCTTGTCGGCTAGACATTGGGAGATGGCATCGAGCTGAGAAATCGCGGCGCCCTCGTACAGAGGCTTCTTAGCCACGACAATCATACCATCGAAGGCCTTCGCGGTTGGCTCTGGTTCCTTCGGTTCTGGAGGTGGCAAATCCGGGACATCGGCATGGACGAGATCGTCTAGAAAGTCTCTAATTCCATCGTACTCATTGCCATGGAGCCGCTGCCGCATCACCTCACCTCTGTCACGTTCGCGCTCATCAAAGTCGATTTCCGTGACGTACCCATGCATATACCCATATTGGAGAAGGTGTCTATACATTTCATCCTTCCCACGACGTTGACGCTTCACGCAGCGAACACAGGGGCAAAGTGCCCGAACCAGCCCCTTTGTACCACGCGCTAACTCATTCACTAGAAAATGGGTCTTCCTTGTCCACTCAGCTGTTTTCTCAGTCGCACTAACACGCTCATTGTACATCCATCCATTATCAGCCATCCTCTGCTTTATTGGGAGCCAAACCACATACATAGCATTTATATCAAATAGGAAATTAAATGCATCATATATTTATTTATTTTACCGGGCAAAACGCATGCATCAACCTACATCTCTACTAGGTGGGCTCCTAGCAGCCGCCGGACCCGTAGTTGGCTACGTTTTCCATGCTCTACCCCGGTCCAAGTCAGAATTTCGGCAGCACCTCCCCGCTGTTCTCCCGATACACGTCTCGGCAAAAAGCCGAGATGATGTGCATCCGGAGAACAACGGGGAGGCGCCGCCAAAATCCTGACTCGGACCGGAGTAGAACATGGAAAACGTAGACAACTACGCATCCGCCGACTGTCCCGTAAATGCCGCAAGCGTTACGGTTCAAAATATGCTCACCACTAATGCATATTTATCCGCGTAACGCTCGCGGACGGGAAGTGACACCTAGGTTACGCAACTTGACTTGGAAAATGAATCTAGTGACATAAGAAAATGCGGAGAAGGGGAGGCGATGTTTTAGCTCACCCTCGGCGGTAGAGGACGTAGTCGACGAGGCGGTCACGACGGCGCGAACACGACGACACGGCGGTCACAACGACGCGGACACGACGGCGTGGACACGACGACACGGCGGTCACGACGGCGGACACGATGACGCGGACACGATAGGGCAGTCACGAGATTGGCAGTCACGGCGGCACCTATTTCCATTTCACATTATTAAACCATTTCACATTTTCATGTTTATTTACATTTTCAATTCCATTCCTATGAACAAATTCTAATATTTGTATTTGTATTTTCCAAATATTGTACATTAATAGAAATAAAATGTTAAAAACAATGAAAAAAATTACCCGAGACGCAGGGGGCGGCGCGGGTGGGGGAGGAGGCAGATGGTGGCTGCTGCGGGGCGGCGAATGGCGAGCGGCGAGTGGGGTAGGCTGCTGCGGGGGGGGAGGAGGCAGGGGCGGCTGCTGCGGGGAGGCAGGGGCGGGGCGGGTGGGGGAGGAGGCTCGGGCGAGGGTGGGGGAAGGAGGAGAGGGTGGATGGCGCGGGTGGCGGCCCAGGGCAGCGCGCGGCAGGGGAGGCCGGGGCAGCGCGCGGCAGCGGCGGGCAGGTGGCGACGCGGGGAGGCTGCCGGGCGGATGGGGTGGAGGGGATTGGGCTCGCGTGCGTGGGCGTGGTTCGGCTCGACCACTTAACCCGGCGTGGGCCTGGTCCGAGGGCCAAGGCTATGCCGACGGCTGCCCTCGGCATAGCCCCCCATTTTTTTTTCTTTTTCAATTCATTTTCTATTTAAATTTTCTTAATGTAAATTATATTATAAAATATATTAATATAGTTCCATATAAATTTGTTTTAATCTTCTACATTCCAAGCTATGCGCATAAAAAAATACCATCTTAACTTAATATTTTCTCTCGTAGACGAAACCCTAATCCGGTAGCCCCGCAGATCTACCCCTTTGACCGACCTCCGGATACAGCTGACCCATGGACTTTTCTCTTCCTTTGTGTTCTGTTAGGTCATCGTAACATGTAGTATCAATAGTTACCCTATCTTACATCAATATTCCCTCCGGTATACGAAACCCTAATTTAGGAGCCCCGCAGATCTACCCCTTTGACCTGCCTCAGATAACAGTTGACCCATGGAATTTTCTCTTCCTTTGTGTTGTGTTAGGTCATAGGAACATGTAGTACCAATGATTACCCTATCTTACCTCAATATTCCCTCCGGTAGACGAAACCCTAATCTGGGAGCCCCACAGATCTACCCCTTTTTGGGGCCATTCCCTACATCTGATGCTCGATTTCTGACGAAACCCTAGTTCTGTTGACCACACGGTCTACCCCTTTGACTGCATCCCATCGGGGGTCCCCCGGTGGGCATATGCCTCCATTTGAGCTTGGTTAGGTCATAGGTACATGTGGAAACAAGGATCATCCCATATGATCCCAAGTTTCTCTCCGGTTCACCTCTGAGGGAGTTCCCCCCTATACATGCAGAATCTGCCTAAGTGTAGGAACCCCCTGTCCGAGAAGCCGGACACACCTGGGGGGTAGCCTTGGATACAAAACCATCTCAAATCACTTTTGTGCATGCCATGTGGACACACACAAGTTTTGGGGCCATTCCCTACATCCGATGCTCGATTTCTGACGAAACCCTAGTTCTGTTGACCGCGCGGTCTACCCCTTTGACTGCATCCCATCGGGGGTCCCCCGGTGGGCATATGCCTCCATTTGAGCTTGGTTAGGTCATAGGTACATGTGGAAACAAGGATCATCCCATATGATCCCAAGTTTCTCTCCGGTTCACCTCCGAGGGAGTTCCCCCCTATACATGCAGAATCTGCCTAAGTGTAGGAACCCCCTGTCCGAGAAGCCGGACACACCTGGGGGGGTAGCCTTGGATATAAAACCATATCAAATCAGTTTTTTGCATGCCATGTGGACACACACAAGTTTTGGGGCAATTCCCTACATCCGATGCTCGATTTCTGACGAAACCATAGTTCTGTTGACCGCGCGGTCTACCCCTTTGATTGCATCCCATCGGGGGTCCCCCGGTGGGCATATGCCTCCATCTGAGCTTGGTTAGGTCATAGGTACATGTGGAAACAAGGATCATCCCATATGATCCCAAGGTTCTCTCCGGTTCACCTCCGAGGGAGTTCCCCCCTTTCCCGCTGCTTCTCTCCCGCCCTTTTTTCCCGCCCACCCTTTCCCGCTACTTCTCTCCCGCCCTTTTTTTTCCCATCCACCCTTTCCTGCTGCTTCACTCCACCATTTTTTCCTGCCATGATTTCCCGCCAAGTTTTCCCGCCCACCCTTTCCCGCCCATTCTCTCCCGCCAAGTTTTCCCGCCGTTTCAGCCGCTCGTCGGCCTATATATAGCCATGTCTTCTCCACTAACAGCACCAACAACATTTCTCCCCTAATCACTTCTCTCATCCAACAGCACCACAAAATCCTCTGAGCTGAGCTACCGCTGAGATGGCTCCTCGTCACCGTAGCAACACGGGCTTCATCGGCGTTCGCCTGCGGCCTGCGGGACATTTCGTGGCTGAAATCACCGCCGGTGGTACGCGTGTGTGGCTCGGCACCTTCTACACGAAGGAGGCTGCTGCCCGCGCATACGATGTTGTGGCTTGGAGGTTTGGCCGGCCGCGCCACGAAATGAACTTCCCGGAGGTCAGGTCTCTGACGGAAGCTCAGAGTCTCTCTACTGAGCTGCTACTTCGCTCACAGGGTGAAGCGTGGCGGTATAGGTCTGGCCAGCGGCGGATTGATACCACCGAGGTGGACGAGCAGTTCATGGCACAATGGCGCAGAGACCATCCCGGAGCCGTCGAGGCAGAGCGCGCATTCTGGAAGGACAAGCAGACGTACATGAGAGAGAGGAGGGCAGGAAAGCGGCAGAGGAAGGCCGAGGTTGAAGCAGAGTACGCCAAAGGAGAGGCGTCGACATGGGGGGAGGATGATGAACGGTGGTTGTGGAACCTCACAAGTACCGCTTCAGAGGACACCCCCAGCGAGGACGAAGATTTCGACTTCTGATTAATATGTGTATGTGTCGAGTCCGTGTGTCTAGCGGGTCATGCGTCGACCCAGTGTTAAGTCCTTCGTTCATGTGTGGGTGTAGTTCTTTAAATGTTTTGGTTCCTGTGTGGGTGTAGTTCTTTAAGTGTTTTGGTTCTTGTGTGGGTGTAGTTCTTTAAGTGTTTCGGTTCGTGTGTGGGTCTAGTTCTTTAAGCGCTTTGGTATGTGTGGGTCTAGTTATTTAAGTGTTTTGTATCGTGTCTATGTCTTAAGTTCTTAAATGTATCACTTTTGTGCATGCCATGTGGACACACACAAGTTTTGGGGCCATTCACCCCCTCCGAGGCTCGATCTCTGACGAAACAAGGATCATCCCATATGATCCCAAGTTTCTCTCCGGTTCACCTCCGAGGGAGTCCCCCCCTATACATCCAGAATCTGCCCCTAGGGCGGGGACCCCGCAGATCTACCCCTATAGCTTTCTCCGTGCGAGGGTTTACCAATGGACTTTTTTACTTGTTTTGCTTTGTTTAGGACATATGTACATGGAAACCATAGGTTGGGCATACTTTACCATAAAATAGGCTCCGTTTGAGCTGTGGCGGGAGTTTCCACATACAGATCCTGGATTTTACCAAGTGCTAGCCCATGTATGCGGAAATCGTCAACGCCGGGTACATGCAAGGTTAGCCAAACCCTAGGGCGGGGACCCCACAGATCTACCCCTAGGGTTAGGGTTAGGGATATGATCCGGGTGAGGTTTAGGGTTACCAAAATGTTCGCCAAATAGAAAGTTGGCCCGCAGAAGCGGGAAACCCTAGGGCGGGAATGGCCTCGGTTAGGGTTAGGGTTGGAGTTAGGGTTAGCAATGGAAATTTTCCTAAATGTTTAAGGACATATGTACATCGATAGCAGAAGTTGGGCCTAGCGGCTCCGGTTGACCTGTCTGCGAAAAGCGTCACCCGTGGGACCTACATATATGCCATCTACGAATTCTTAAAAAATAGAACCTTTTTTACATAATTCATACTAGTAAATAAATAATAGAAACATAATATAAAGTAATATGAGAGAGAAAAAAATAAAAAAATAAAAAAACCTATATGCCGAGGGTGGCCGTCAGCATAGGGGGGCCATGCCCTATGTCGAGGGTAGCCCTCGGCGTCTGTGTGACGCCGTGAGCGGGCAGTGACGGCGCGGGTGCGAGGGCAGGCGGCGCCGGTGCTACGCCGAGGGCTAGGTTGACGCCGACGGCTGCCCTCGGCGTAGCCACCTCTACGCCGACGGCCCCGATAAAAAACCCTCGGCGTAGAGTCTGGCCGTCGGCGTCTACCTCCATTCCTGTAGTGGTTGGTCGGGCTGCATGGTTTGGGTTAAAAAGACCTTTTTATTTGTTTGTCTGCAGCCAACTCCAAATCTCGAGGGAGATGAAACTACACCTATTTGGTACTATCCAGGCCAGCATAAGATCATATCTTCTTTACAACGGGTAGTCTTACCATACTATCACCTCCCATCACACAGTTCATCACAGTTGCACATTTACGAAGCTAGGAGTTCACGAAATCAGCCCTAGCTACTACATATGGTAGTTCATAACAATACTCCCTAGCTACTACGGATGGCAGTTTATGATGACGGGGTAGTTCAACATACGAGGATCAAACTGGGGTTCGAGAAACAGGGGATCAAAGGGGGTTCTTCTTCTCCTCCTTCTTAAATGGTGGTGTTGTCTCTGGCTTCCCACAATGCGTCTGCTCACTCTTTCCTCTTCTCCTTCCAGGCTTCATTGTCGCCTGTCTCCACACCATGGCTGGTCTCAACTTCATCAAAAGTGACAACATCTTGGAAGAACTCATCCTCACCCCAACCTAGGATCCAGTTGTGAAGAATGCAGCAATCAAGGACCATCTTACTTGAGTGTCAGAAGTGTGGAACGGTTTCTGGTCAAGGACCTTGAACATGTTCTTCATTGCAGCAAAGGCCCTCTCAATGATGACTCTAAGGCTTCAGTGTCTCAGATTGAACAATTCTTTCGCATTCTGAGTTCGGTTCCTTGGAGTAAACTCGTTGAGGTGGTACCTTATTTTTCTGAAGGGAGGTAGAATACCAGATCGGCATGCATATCCAGCATCTCCAAGGTAGAACCTACCCTCAGGGATTTGCAATCCATCAGGCCTTGACAAGTTATCAGATAGGATGCTCGCATCATGAGCTGAACCCTCTCACCCAGCAAGCACGTATGTGAACCTCATATTAAAATCCACAACCTCTAGCACGTTCTGGCTGGTGTAGTGCTTCCTCCCGCGAAATGCTGCAGGCATTGATCTCTTACCTTTGCAGTCACATGAGTACCATCAATAGCCTCAATGCAATCCTGTCAAACAATTAGCACACAATCATGTTTGTGACAGTACCACACGTCTGAGAAGTAGAACGAAGATGATTTTGTACTCACCCTGAAATACGAAAACCACATGTAGTTGTTCTTGATCTTGGGTGGTGTGTTCATTGATGCTGGCTTGATCATTTCACCTCTGAGCTTCCCAACTGCATACAACACCTACTGGAAGTACCGAGAGATAGTCTCCGTGGATCGCCTGAATATGCTATGGGTGACTATGAACCTCTGGTTATGACCAACGACATGTAGGTGGATAGAAATGACCTAAAAACATAGAAAGAAGCTAAAAGGAGAGAGCTAGCAACTAGTCAACAAGCGGATGAACAAGGGCTATTTTGACTCCAAATCTATGTAACATAATGTCACTATTGAAACCAACTTTCCAACGAGCCAGGGATGCTGGGATCCCTGTCCAGATGAAAATCGACAACACCGTTCGCATCGGCGCTCCGCGTCGGCATGGCGGGAGAAGGCGTTCGCGGAAAAGGTAGAGGTAAGCTCCCTCTTGGGTTACCCTCTCCATTAGCCCCCTCCCAAAATTTTCCTTTCCCCAATTTTCGTGTCGGCGGCGGCTGCGGCGACTGATACGTCTCCAACATATCTATAATTTCTTATGTTCCATGCTACTTTTATGACAACTAGCAAAGTGGCCCGCGCACATGCGCGGACAGCGTCTTTGTTATCCTTATTTTTCTCTAGAATTAAGTTGAACAAAAATTTGTATTGTCTCGTTTAGAAACTATAGAATGTTCGCATTTTTCTTCCTAGGCATACAACATCGGTAGGTATTGTTGATACACAATCAATAAGTTTATACTAAAACAATAAATTACCATTGTGCCAAAAAGTCGCATAAAGTTTCAAGCGTTGATGTCAATCCGGTGATCAATAATTATCAAAGATACAAATCAAGGCAAGCATATCTCTATATACTCGTATGTGAGGATTATTATCCAATGATTGGTGCATTACGATATGTGAGTATCAACAATTGTACAATATGGTAAACGGTGCATTGTACAAACCTTATACATGTACCAAGTATTTAAACAGGCATGATTAAATACTGAAACCAACCCGTGTGCAAGTATGCTAACACATGTGACTAACATCGGTTCTAAATAGAATCTGTAATATAATTCATTTATGACAAAAATCATATAGAATTAACTCTAGATTTTTCATAATTGAACTAAATTTAGGTGAATTTCTAAGGTCGGTGAAAAAGCAAATTTTCTAACAAAAATATTATATTATTTAAACAATAGTAAATATATCATTAATTTCTTTTATAGTGTTTATCATGGGAGACAATTTCTATTTTGTGTATCACATTGTTTTAAGAAAACAAAATTATCCAGGTTTCACCCTTTTTTCTTTCCGATGCAAGCTGACGATGACAGGATAACTTGATGCCCATGTTCGAATAAATAAGGTTTATGTTGTTGAACTACTTGACATCATCATGCATGCATTAACATTAGCACTACAGTTTTTCTTACGAATAAACCATAATAATTAATTTAATCACTGAGTCATAAATTGGCATAGAATGGTCAGGACAATATCTTTATTCATGCAAAGAAGGCACGTCCCAACTTGCTAGTCCCGTTGGTCTTGTGTGCTCCCATCCCTGAACATCATGCTGTGTCCCATCCCTGAACATCATGCTGCAACAAAAACACTGAAATGTTTCCTCAGCTGCAGTTGAATAACATCTGCACATGCATATTGGGGCGATGTTAATTGGCGTTCTCCCATCAAGAACGACTAATGTGTTGGCTGCCGGCACCGGATAGTTCAGTCCCATGCTGCTCCAATTCCATATAGAATCTTAATATAGTAAATCTAATACTTTTAGTAATTAACTATATGTTAGCATGTAGGCTGACAACTAACTCGCACAAGTCTAAGGTAAATCTCGGCAAGAATATTAATTTATAAATATCATGTTGTCCGTATTTGCCTCTATCTTCAATCACTTGATCAGTATACAGTATAGCTAGTCCGCTTTTGTGAACTTCAAGTATGCAGTATGATTATTGTAAATTTCAAATGTACTCTTTAACAGAAAACATAAGCACAATTCAGGTTTATATGCTTCAAAACTGAGACTTCGTGACAGAACAATTTGCTTTCTAATGTTTTTGTAACGTTGATCAATTTACACACATCTTGCTCTACATTACCGGTGCCAATGCTGGGAAAGTACTCCCTCCATACCGGTTTATAGACCTTGCGTGTATCTATAAATCATCAATTTAATCAATATAGTATAAATTTAAAACATAAAATTATATTATTAGGAAGTATAATATGTTTTTATGTGTAAAATTAGTTAAGTAATTTGGGTGAAAACACTGCTCCAAAATACACTCTTGCTCTATTAATCATTTAAAAATGATTTTACAATGAAGTCTCTAATCAGATAAAGTGTATGCTCTAGGATGCAACACATTGACATGTTTTCATGTCATAGTGTACCTATTGGTAAGCCACACTTGTTTTGTCTTCCCTGCCGACTTCCTTTACCTATTTGATGAAGAACACTTGGAGCTGGAGAACCATAGGATCCAGCATAGAATTCTTGCAGAAGAGAAGTAATGAACAATATGTGTCTACAATCAGCACTATTACCAATCGTGTTTTATTATTTAGGCTCGTTTTACATGTAACTATTTTTTTTTATTCCTGTGTATCTAATAATTTAATAGTATATACTTCCATGAGAAAATAACAGATTGTGCATCTCCACTTCTAGCCGTGACACCAATTTCTGCTGCTAAGAATGTCCTGCAAAAGAGCCACCTATATTGATTTTTAAGAAAGACATCCATGTGCGCGATTAGCTTCATTTGATTGATTTGCACTACCAGAAAAAAGGCCTTCCGTAGCACCAGCGGCATCTTCAAAAACATTGCAAGTTTTATCAATTTTTTGTACAATACTCTAAGAAAATTGGGGTTAAGCAACATTGGATTTTTTATTAACTAACAACTTATCTCACAAATGGTTTTGATCAGGCAGATACAACTCTTGTTAATGCTATTTTTTCAAAGTTAACTATTTTTTTAAAAAAGTATGTGAACTTGCAATAGAGAGATTTTATAGCAGATTATTTACGTGTGCTGATCTTTGAGCTGCAATTTCTCTATTTCTGCTCTCGGGACATAAGCTGAAGCTTGTTTATGCCCAATTCAATAACTGGCCCTAAACTGGAAAATGAAATGCCGTGGAGGCCATAATTTATCAAGCTTAAAGACCTTGTACCTTCAGTCTTGATTCAGCACACTAAAGAGGTTGCCGCCTCTTGATCTCTTGTGTGAGCCATGCAAGGATGAACCCTACATTCATCGTCCCGAGAGATTAAACTATTTCCCTTTTTAACCATCTTTCAACGGCGCTATCAACACAGACTTCAACCACAACGGTCAATCAAATCCTGGAACCCGATCGTTAGTCTGTGATCTAAAAAATATGAATGGATGATATGTTTGCCAACTCTCGGGCACAGAACAACTTATGATTATCTAAGAAAGGAAATATACCAGAGTACTACGTAGAATCCGACCAAGTACTTCATATGGTGTTGATTGGAAGGGAACACTTTCTTCCGTACATATATGATACACAGTTGACACTACAAAGCAAGACTAATCATTCAATGATCGCTGAGGTATGTTGGATCATAGGGTGTATGTCCAGAAAATGAGTGGTGGGTAATAACAAAAATTATTTTACACTTTTAATGTTTTACTGAGATATGTAAGGGAAAGCTTATATATTGAATGATGGTCATGGTACATTAGAGATTGTGTGATCCCAATAACACTAAATATACATGTGGAGTTTTGGTGAAGGACCCATTAAAAACTTACGTGATTCTTTAATTGCCATAAAGAGAAAGGCCCATAAGCTGATTAAGAAGAAAGTTGTTTATTTAGGCATCCTGCAAAATATGCAGAGACAATGGTGTTAGTCATAAATCTGTGGCAGAACCTGTAATGATAACAGATCGTTTGACATAATATGAAGAAGCGATGTAATTTCTTTCGTTAATCAACCTGTCAAAGAAAAATTCAGCACACCCAGTGATTTCAGTTTTGGAGGATAAGCAATATACTACACGGATGGGATGTTGGAGGTACTCTAATAGGGCCGGACTAACACTATTCAGTGTATGATTTTTCATTCAGAGAAAAATATATAATCTAGATATACTACCTATTCAGTATATACAGAGCTGAATACTATATATAGGTGGACTACAGAGATGCATATGTGAGACCACGAAGTATTGCTAGGCTTCAGAGAGTAAGAAAAAGAGCAGGGTCTCTTCCTAACCATAATTAGTAAATTTCATAAAAAGAATGTATATCATAGTGGGGGCTAGGATAGCCAAACGCATCTGTTAATTTCCTCATCAAAGAAAACTGAGATATTAATCATATTTGAGTAAATCTCCTGGCCCCAATATTTGTGAAGACAATAGGAACGATCCTATATTGAATAGTTAATTGCAAACGTTGACCTAAAATAACTTGAACATCAGGCCCATCTTGTTTATGTGATTTGTGCCAATTCTAACCCTATCATAAATTATTAGTAAATTGATGCCAATACCGTGGAATCTGATCATATTGTATATATTAGAGATGTAATACTGTTTATTATTAGGAACGGTGTAACCCTAACTTAGCGTCGATTGTTTCTTGGGTGGAACGGTGTAACCTTTCGGTCCACCGGGTTCGTGTTAATATTAGCGAGGAATAGCCCCTCGCAGGGCATTACAGAGTTCGACCCGTATACGAGTGGTGTACTACACCATCTCGTATACGTGACAGTATTACATCTCTAATAGTATACAGTATAATAATGAACATACTTACTAAAGAATACGATCAGTGGTTGGCCTTCACAAAGTACTGGTCCATCCTGTTAATTAAGACATTAGCGTACTCCTATTTTCACTCAACAACATTTTAGTATCACGGCAAAGAAATTGTCAAACAAACAGATATTACCTGGTCTGCTTCCCGAACTGAAAATTTGATGGCTAAGTTTCTTTTTCGTCAAGAGAAGTGAAAACACCAAGAACTTTCTCGTGACTTGCATTTACTTGTATCAGTGGATGGAAAAACTGAACACTGAGGATTCATGATTTTGTTCAATATCTGCATTGGTTAACTACTGTGGATAACCAAATATAATTATACATTAAGCACACTTCAATTCAGAATATATAGATCGAAAATTAACCCATATTGACAGCACGATTCCAAGGCTGAGTTGTCTTTCCTTCTACTGGCATGTTCCCCTTCCATGCTTCTGCTTCCTATATCAAGCACACTCCATGCAGAATAGGTTGAAATTGCTCTAAATACAAGAGTGCAGAACTTCAGACCTCAGTATCCCAGATTCCTAGTAAGATACCTGATTGTCTGCATGGTCCTCTTCTTCCTAATAAAAAACAAACAGCATAATTATATTTTGTTTACCTTAATAGTTAATCCATGTGCACCTATTCTTTTTCTAAAAAAATATCTTGATGGGACGTGCAATCTGAAAGAAGGGAAGCATAGATAACTCACTTAGGATGCATGCATGTTTGCGTACGGGCTGCATATATCATAGTTAGGTGAGAGTGTGTGCTTGCTTTTGCCTAATTTTTTTCTTCTGAATCCCGTTTGCACAATTCTTGCCTATGGCCTATGGCCTATGGAGTAGTACCTTTGAAAATCCCGTACGAGCTCATAATGGAAACAACCGGGAGTCCATGGATGATTACCTGCACATAGATCATGGGTGCGTACGTGTGTGTGCTTATATGCTGCTTATATACATGGAGTTGATGAAGCTTGTGCGCACATGACAATTGATCGGCCAACGGCATCCATCGCGTGTGCCGGCGTGCTCCACATGATACGCCAGCAAGTAGTCGATCGGAAAATCAGTGCTCGCTGGTCGGCCAGCGCCGCCAATCGAGATCGGAAGTTGCCGTTGACGGTGCAAATCAAGATCGGAAGTTGCCGGTGCCGGTGCACTCTTGCCGTGAAGTTTTCCTTGGCCTTGCAGTTGTGATCACGGGACTGCAGTGCGTTGAAGTCAATCTACTTTTCCGTACGGTCCTTGTCGCTGATCTGGTTGCCGCATTGGTTGTGCCGACTTGCTGCGGCTGCCTCGGAAACACACATATGAGAGAAGCAGATCAACCACATGAAGAAGGACCTAGGTGTCTATATGCCAATCAGCATCCATGGAGAACATGGCAGCGCCATCCATGAGGATGGGGAAGAGGCAACCTTCATAAAAAAACACAGAGGACGTATAATTGTTTTTTTTAGATGACCATGCGCCCTTGATTTATCCAATAAGATTGAAGAGGTATGGGAAAATTAAGTAATGGCATTGGTGGGTAATTTCTCTTAATTCTTTTGTCAATAATTTTTTTCTATAATCCGTTGGCTGTGGTTTGCCGAGCTAGTAAATTGACGGCCTGATGTTTCTGATTATTGTGGTAATTTCTATTATATTCTTCTTTTTCTGGTTAACCCGTAATGTACTTTTAATATATAATAGATACCTACATGTTTTATTCACACTTTATAATGTTTTTATGCATTTTCTGGGACTAACCTATTAACAAGATGCCACAGTGCCAATTCCTCTTTTCTGCTGTTTTTGATTTCAGAAAAGTTGTTTTACAAATATTCTCGAAATTGGACGAAACAAAAGCCCACGGCCCTATTTTCCACGGAGTGTTCCAGAAGACCGAAGAGGAGTCGAGGAAGGCCAGCAGGGGGGCCCTCCCCATATGGCGGCGCGGGGGGGCCACTGCCGCGCCGAGACGTGGGGAGGGAGCCCCCTGGCTCCCCCGACGCTGCCCCTTCGCCTATTTATTCCTTCGTCCCCGAAAACCCTAGTACCGAGAGCCAAAATACCAGAACAGTTCCAGAGACGCCGCCGCCATCAACCCTAACTCGGGGGGTTCAAAAGATCTCCTCCGGCACCCTGTCGGAGAGGGGAATCATCACCGGAGGGCTCTACATCACCATGCCCGCCTCCGGACTGATGCGTGAGTAGTTCATCCTTGGACTACGGGTCCATAGCAGTAACTAGATGGTTGTCTTCTCCTAGTGTGCCATCATGTTTAGATCTTGTGAGCTGCCTATCATGATCAAGATCATCTATTTGTAATGCTACATGTTGTGTTTGTTGGGATCCGATGAATATGGAATACTATGTCAAGTTGATTATTGATCTATCATATATGTGTTGTTTATGATCTTGCATGCTCTCCGTTGCTAGTAGAGGCTCTGCCAAGTTGATACTTGTAACTCAAAGAGGGGGTATTTATGCTAGATAGTGGGTTCATGTCTCCATTGAATCTGGGGGAGTGACAGCAACCCCTAAGGTTGTGGATCTGCTGTTGCCACTAGGGATAAAACATCAATGCTTTGTCTAAGGATATTTGTATTGTTTACATTACGCACAGTACTTAATGCAATTGTCTGTTGCTTGCAACTTAATACTGGAAGGGCTGCGGATGCTAACCCGAAGGTGGACTTTATAGGCATAGATGCATGCTGGATGGCGGTCTCTGTTCTTTGTCATAATGCCCTAAGTAAATCTCATAGTAGTCATCATGATATGTATGTGCATTGTATGCCCTCTCTATTTGTCAATTGCCCAACTGTAATTTGTTTACCCAACATGTTATTTATCTTATTGGAGAGACACCACTAGTGAACTGTGGACCCCGGTCCATTCTTTTACATCTGAAATACAACCTACTGCAATCATTGTTCTCTTTTGTTTTCTGCAAAAAAACATCATTTTCCACACCATACGTTTAATCCTTTGTTTTCAGCAAGCCGGTGAGATTGACAACCTCACTGTTAAGTTGGGGCAAAGTAGTTTGATTGTGTTGTGTAGGTTCCACGTTGGCACCGGAATCCCTGGTGTTGCGCCGCACTACACTCCTTCAGCAACAACCTTCACGTGATCTTCATCTCCTACTGGTTCGATAACCTTGGTTTCTTACTGAGGGAAAACTCGCTGCTGTACTCATCATACCTTCCTCTTGGGGTTCCCAACGGACGTGTGCTTTACCGTCACAAGCAGCTACTTTTCTGGCGCCGTTGCCGGGGAGATCAATACACGCTTCAAGGGGAGTCTCTCACACCCAATCTCTTTACTTTGTTTATTGTCTTGCTTTATTTTATTTTCTGTCTTGTTTGCTTTCTTTATATCAAAAACACACAAAAATTAGTTACTTGCATTTAATTTATTTTGTTATCATGTCTAGTCCTGTACTTGTTACTCTGTCACCTGAGGAATTGATCTTTACTTTTAAACAAGGGGATGAGGAGAGTTTTAAAGAAGCTTGGTCTAGAATTTTTGATTCTTATGGTAAAACTGAACCTAAAATGACTCTAAGCCTTCTTCTTAGTAACTTTTATTTTGGGCTTATTCTTCGCTATAGATATGCTTTGGATGCTGTAGTGGGAGGAGATTTCCTTCACTGCGATGGGGATCAAGCTTTTAATGCCATAAAAAAATTGGTTGCATCATCTAGCTCAGCTAATAAATTTGATTCATCTCTTGCTAGCATTCATGATAGATTAAACACTCTCGAGACAAATATATCTTGTTTAAAAGAAGGGTATAATCAGATTCGTGAATATTATGATTATGTTCCAGTAAACTTTGAACCTTCAATGTGGGTCCCTACTTTTTGTGCCCGTTGTGATATTATGTCTGAGTTTTTCCTTATGCCTAAAAGTATTTATAAATCTTTGAAACTTTGGGGACTTACTGAAGGTGGAGAAGGAATAACTCTTGCTGATAATTCTGTTATAATTCCTAAGGGGATAGCTGAAGGTGTGTTCACAACCTTTCTTGGAAGAACGGTATCCACTGGTTATCTCGTTATTGAATGTGTAGGGACAGGACAAATCACACTTGGAAGATCCCTGCTGAAACTCTTGGGAGCAACCGTAGATGTGGGAAAAGGCACTCTAAATTTTACCTCTACACCCGGATGCGGTCATGTATTCCCTAGACCAAAGAGTAAGAATAAGAGTAAGAGGGGTAGGCGTAAAGCCCTTGGTAATAATGTTAATGCTTCTTCTCTTGATGTTACTTGATTTTCACTTTCTGCGCCTAGCTGAAAGGCGTTAAAGAAAAGCGCTTATGGGAGACAACCCATTATTTTATTTCTGCAACTTTTGTTTTATATTTGAGTCAAGGTGCTTGTTACTACTGTAGCAATACCTTTGTATCTTTATTTTCTTGCATTGTTGTGCCAAGTAAAGTCTTTGATAGAAAGTTGATACTAGATTTGGATTTCTGCGCAGAAACAGATTTTTTAGCTGTCACGAATTTGAGCTTTTCTCTCTGTAGTAAAATCTAACAATTCTGAAAAAATTCATGAGTAATCCACGGATATGTACGCAACTTTCGTTTAACTGGAGCTTTTCCATCTGAGCATGTTAAGTGCCTTGAAAAACTTCGTCTTTACGGACTATTCTGTTTTTGACAGATTCTGCCTTTTATTTCGCATTGCCTCTTTTACTGTGTTTGAGTGGATTTCTTTGCTCCATTAAATTTCAGTAGCCTTGGGTAATGTCTAGAAGTGTTGGGAATGATTGTGTCCTTTCTGAACATGTGAATTTTTGATTATGCACTAACCCTCTAATGAGATTGCTTTGAGTTTGGTGTGAAGGAAGTTTTCAAGGATCAAGAGAGGAGGATGATATAATATGATCAAGAGGAGTGAAAAGTTTAAGCTTGGGGATGCCCACGTGGTTCATCCCTGCATATTTCAAGAAGACTCAAGCGTCTAATCTTGGGGATGCCCAAGGCATCCCCTTCTTCATCAAACTTATCAGGTCACCTCTAGTGAAACTATATTTTAATGCCGTCACATCTTATGTGCTTTACTTGGAGCGTCCGTGTGCTTTTATTTTCGTTTTGTTATTTTAGTTTTCTTAATAAATCGCATCCTAACATGCTTGTGTGGGAGAGAGACACGCTCCGCTTTTTCATTTGAACACTTGTGTTCTTCGTTTTATTTTTCATGTTCATGGCGAAAGCTGAAAGCCGCAGCACTTATTGTTATTTAGTTGGAAACAGAAAATGCTTCATGTGGTAATTGGTATATTGTCTTGAATAATTTGATACTTGGCAATTGTTTTGAGCTCTCAAGTAGATTATGTTTAAGCTCTTGCATCATGTAGTTTAAACCTATTAGTGGAGAACTACCGTAGAGCTTGTTGAAATTGGGTTTGCATGATTGGTCTCTCTAAGGTCTAGATATTTTCTGGTAAAAGTTATTGAGCAACAAGGAAGACAGTGTAGAGTCTTATAATGCTTGCAATATGTTCTTATGTAAGTTTTGTTGTACCGGTTTATACTTGTGTTTGCTTCAAACAACCTTGCTAGCCAAAGCCTTGTACTGAGAGGGAATGCTTCTCGTGCATCCAAAACCTTGAGCCAAAACCTATGCCATTTGTGTCCACCATAACTACCTACTATGTGGTATTTTTCTGCCATTCCAAGTAAATACTTCATGTGCTACCTTTAAGCAATTCAAAACTTTATTACTCCTTATTTGTGTCAATGTTTTATAGCTCATGAGGAAGTATGTGGTGTTTTATCTTTCAATCTTGTTGGGCAGACTTTCACCAATGGACTAGTGGCATATACATCCGCTTATCCAATAATTTTGCAAAAAGAGCTGGCAACGGGGTGCCCAGCCCCAATTAATTAACTTTCATTAATAATTCTCTTCACATGTTTTGCCCTGATTTATCAGTAAGCAACTTAATTTTGCAATAGACACTCCGGCCTCCATGGTATGTGAAATGTTGGAAGGCACCCGAGGATTCGGTTAGCCATGGCTTGTGAAAGCAAAAGGTTGTGAGGAGTGTCATCTATAAATAAAACTAAAATACATGTGTAAACAAAAGAGAGGAGAGATGATCTACCTTGCTGGTAGAGATAACGTCCTTCATGGGAGCCACTCTTTGAAAGTCTGTTTGACAAGGGGGTTAGAGTGCCCACTACCATTCGTTGACAACAACAAACACCTCTCAAACTTTATTTTTTATGCTCTCTATATGATTTCAAAACTTGAAAAGCTCTAGCACATAATTTAATCCCTGCTTCCCTCTGCGAAGGGCCTTTCTTTTACTTTATGTTGAGTCAGTTTACCTACTTCTTTCTAACTTAGAAGCAAACACTTGTGTCAACTGTGTGCATTGATTCTTACATGCTTGCTTATTGCACTTATTATATTACTTTGTGTTAACAATTATCCATGAGATATGCATGTTGAAAGTTGAAAGCAATTGCTGACATAGGCATCCCCAATGGGCCTGCCGAAGATAGTACCCGGGGTTTACTGGAGGCCCACGACTCGAAGAATAAGAAGAATCGGAAGCCCAAGTTATTATTAAGGAAAGCTAGAGTTGTATTAGGAAATAGTACTCGTAATCTGGCGGGATGGGTTGGAAACCCTCCCGGACTCTGTAACTTGTGTATTACGAATCCCTCGACTCCGCCTCCTATATAAGGGGGAGTCGAGGGACAAAGAAAGCATCGATTCATTGTCTCACAAAACCCTAGTTTTCATATCGTCGAGCACTTTTCGGCTGAAACCTTCGAGATCTACTTGCCCTCTACTTCCGACTAAAACCCTAGTCTACAACTTGTAGGAATTGATAAGTTAATCCCTTGTCAGTTGGCTCCGTCTGTGGGAATTAGAGGCGTCAAGGATCTGATCTCGATGGCACGTTCAAGATCATCGACTTCGTCAACTGCAAGCTACACGATGGACAGAGGTAAACAGATCGAAACTGGTCTAGTCGATTTTGTTCCTCACCCGCCCTCCCGTTTGGATGCATATGCGTATGTGGAGGAGCCTATGGAGATGACGTTCGGAAGGTTTCACTTTGGCGTCGAGAAAGAAGGAGCGTATCGTCTCGAAATTCCGATCTCATCGGGATTATCGGCGGTCGATCCCGATTTTTCAAGTTCTACATCATCGATCGAGTCAGGCGACGAGGAGACTTCATCGCCACGCTTCATCAACACCAAGGCAAGCGAAAAACTCGCCAAGATCTTCAGCGACATGTCCTTCGAGTCATCTGCGGACTCCGATATAAGCGATGACTCGAGCAACATCGGCAGCTTCAACTTCATCGACAGATCCACTACTGTTGGAGAGGTCTTCACCAATCTCTATGGTGGTGTCACCAAACCCAACAAGGTTCAGTATCCAAAATATCATCATATTTATGCCATCGGAGAAACAAGTCGCCATCAGGAGGAGACATCAGAGGCTTTCGACGATTTGGGAAATCCATATGTCGATCCCTCTGACCTTAGGCGAGGTTTAGGCAATAAATATGTCGGGCCTACACCACGTGTCAGGGTTCAACTTCCACAAGAAGCATGGGATAGAGCCGCAAGAGCTATGGATGGTTCAGAACCAATGACTACAACTGCTACGACGGAAGAATTACAAGCGTACCAATATAGACTCGCCCGCGTGGGAAGAGAGTTGGAAAAATAGACATTTGCTCTGAATAGAAGAAGGGAAGCAGCTTCCGCGTCAAGCAGGCGAAGAGCGGAGTTAAGTCGACATTCAGGAACTTCGGGAGATAGTCACAGAGAAGCTCGAAACAGAGCAAGATCTCGGCTGCAAAACATACCTGAGGCTGATAGGGAGAATTTGGTTCAAAACCTCGATATGTCCTTTATGTCGATAGACACGAGAGGGAACATCATCCCTAAGACACCAGAAGCTGGATACATGGCGACGCAAGCGTTCATCCTCGCATCCATGCCACCTCCCGGAGATCCAAGAGAAGTATTGTACAATCTGTCCATGGCAGGAGTTGGGGCCATGGGAACGGCGTTTGTAACAACGCCTCCCGAAGGCTCAGCAAGGCAAAATAGTCCACGACCCACTGCAGCAGCACCAGGTCCCGAGAGAACAAGTGGAGCAAGAGACACAACAGCGCAAGCACGGGTGGACAGAGCACGACAAAATAGAAGGGAACATCGGCACTCCCCAGAGATAGATGACGAGGATATGTGTGGGATGCCGTGCTTTACAAGGAGGGTCCGAAAAACTCGAGTTCCTTCGGGGTTTAAATTACCCGATAACTTCAAAAAATTTGACGGCCTGCAAGATCCAGAGGATTGGCTAGTTGATTATCTCGAGACGGTGAAGCTGATAGGAGGAACCAGAGCAACAGCCATGCAGAGCATCCAAGTACATCTGAGTGGAGCTGCGCGATCCTGGATAAAGAAGCTTTCTCCGGGTTCCATCGACAGCTGGGACAGTTTCGAGGATGTGTTCGTCAAGAACTTTCGATCCACCTGCAAAAAACCCGCATCATTAGATGAGTTGAGAGCGTGTCGACAAAAACATGATGAGTCAATGAGAAAGTACATCCAAAGGTGGAACATCATTAAAAACTCGGCAAAGAACATATCTGACGAGAGAGCGATAGATGCGTTCGTAGCAGGAATTCGACGAGGAGATTTTGTCGAAGACTTGGGGAGAACCAACCCAAAGACAGTATCAGCGTTGATGGAGATAGCAAACAGGTGGGCAGATGGAGAAGATGTTGTTCACAACAAACGACACAGGTCACCAGAGGAGGACCGTGGTCGAAATTTTCAAAATAGACGACTATTTTCTCGACAGTACTCGAGCTATGATGCTCCTGGCCAAATATCGGCTGGTTTCCGAGGAAGCAATGGCGGAGGCAATAGAGATGACTATCAAAGGAGCAGCGAGCAGCGAGGCGACAATAGAGATGACTCCCGAAATAACAGGCAAAATAATGGGCCAAGGTTCCAGAGACCTTTCGTTTCTCCCGAGGATATGATGAACGGGCCGTGTCAGATGCACTTCTATCTCGACAGCAATGGAAAAAGACAGCGAGGACACCTGCAGAAAGACTGTCGAAGTTTTCAGGCAATGCTAAGGTTTGCAGGGCAAGCCAATGCTCAGGCGACAAACAGAATTCCTCAAGGACCCAGGAGTGAGATCCACTTGCCACCTCCTCCCGCAATTACAGACAAAAATCGACACCAGCTCAGAATAGCGGCAACACCACAACCACCTCCATACGTTGATCCTAACTCCAACGGTGCGGTCTCGATGATTCAGAAGGGTAGGCCGTCCAATAGAGCTCAGAAAGTAATCTCGCGACAAGTGTTCATGGCAGACAAGTGTCCACCAACGATTGAGTACCTAAACTGGTCAGGGCAAGACATTGACTTCACAATAGCGGATCACCCGCAGCAAGTTCCTCGACCAGGGCAGTCAGCACTTATCTTACCAGCAGTAATTGTAGGATTCGATGTATCTCGAGTGTTCATAGATGGCGGCACCAGTTTAAACCTTATGTATGCAGATACACTAAGGAAGATGAACATCTCCCTAGCAAATCTGGAACCAACCGACACACGTTTCCACGGTACCACACCGGAGAAGCCGAGTTATCCGTTGGGGAAGATCAATCTCAACGTTCAGTTTGGGACCCGAGAAAATTACAGAATAGAAAGGCTGGAGTTTGAAGTCGTAGATTTCCCGTCGCAATATCACGCCTTGTTGGGACGACCAGCATATGCCAGGTTTATGGCAGTACCACATTATACATACTTATTATGGAGGCTACCTGGACCTAAGGGACCAATCACAGTCAAAGGAAGCTTCGCATTAGCCGATAAATGTGACAAGGATTTTCATCGACTGTCAAAAACTTTCGGGATGCAAGCAGAATACATGGCGTCAAGGCTCACGACTGATTATGATGTACTGCCAGATGTAGGGAGGCCTAACAAAGAATCAACCTTTAACACTGCAAAAGATTCCAAGGAGGTGCAGATTCACCCGACAGACCCGAAGAAAACGATGTCCATCGCGACAGACATGGACCTCGCATAGGAAAGCGCGCTCATCGAGTTCCTCCGTGAGCACTGGAAAATCTTTGCATGGTGTCCAGCTGACATGCCAGGAGTACCCAGGGAACTTGCCGAGCACCACCTAAACTTGGATCCAATAGCGAGACCAATTAAGCAACCTTTGCGGCGTTTTTCGGAACCAAACCGCAAAGCTATGCTGTCAGAGATTGATCGACTCAGAGAAGCTGGTTTCATTAAAGAGCTGCATACAGAGGCCACATGGGTAGCAAACCCAGTGCTGGTCCCGAATAAAAACAGTAAAGTCCTTCGCATGTGTGTCGACTTTACGTGTCTTAACAAGCACTTTCCAAAGGATCACTTTTCCCTCCCAAGGATCGATCAAATTATCGACTCCACGGCAGGATGTGAACGTCTTTCCTTCCTGGACGCATACTCTGGTTATAACCAGATCAGGTTGAAAGAAGAGGATGAGGTCAAAACAGCGTTCATCACACCTTACGGCGTGTTTTGCTATAGAACAATGCCCTTTGGTCTGAAAAACGCGGGAGCAACATATCAGCGGATGATGCAGAAGTGCTTAGCAACACAGATTGGGAAAAACGTACAAGTGTACATTGACGATGTCGTCATAACGTCAAAAAAGGGGGCAATGCTAATCGAGGACCTGAAGGAAACTTTCGACAATCTCGACAAGTTTTGTCTCAAGCTGAATCCGACGAAGTGTTCTTTCGGCGTCCCTGCAGGAGAACTTCTCGGGTTCCTAGTCTCAGCAAGAGGGATTGCAGCTAATCCAGAAAAAATTCAAGCTATCGTAACAATGAGGAGGCCAACAAAGTTGAAAGAAATACAGCAGTTAACTAGGCGAGTCGCAGCTTTAAGCAGTTTCGTCGCCAGCCTGGGAGATAAGGCGTTACCGTTCTACGCTTTAATCAAGCAAGGAGAGAAGTTCCAGTGGAACAAAGAGGCAGATAGGGCTTTCGAGGATCTCAAGCGCACAATTTTGACACCACCAATCTTGGTGGCGCCTAAAGAGAAGGAACCCCTCCTGTTATGTATTGCAGCCACACCTCAGGTGGTTAGCACGGCACTTGTTGTCGAAAGGGAAGAAGAAGGAAAACTCCATGAAGTGCAGAGGCCGGTATATTTCATCAGTGAAGTTTTATCGCCTTCAAAACAGTGGTACCCGCAGTACCAGAAGCTAGCATATGGAGTGTTTACAACCGCAAGAAAATTGCGGCACTATTTTTCAGCGCATCCGATAATAGTGGTCAACGAGACGCCTCTATCAAATATACTAAACAATCCAGAAGCTACAGGCCGTGTCTCCCTTTGGGGAATAGAACTTTCCCCTCGGGACATCACGTATGAAAAAAGAAAAGCAATAAAGTCGCAAATTCTGCTAGATTTCATCGTAGAGTGGATGGAGTTGCAAAATACAGGACCCCCGGATTTATCGAGAACGTGGACTATGAACTTTGACGAGTCCAAGAGATTAGAGGGAGCTGGAGCAGGCGTAATACTCATATCACCTGAAGGCGACAAATTAAAGTATGTCTTACGGATGACGTTCCCAAACGCGTCAAACAGTGAGGCAGAATACGATGCTCTTATACACGGGATGAAGATGGCGAAGGCTTGTGGTGCAACTCGACTAAAGATATTTGGTGATTCACAGTTGGTGGCTCAGCAAGTCATGAACCAATGTGATGCAGTCAATGATAGCATGGTGGCATACAAAAAAGTGTACAACGAGCTAGAGAAGCTATTTGATGGATGCGAAGTAAATCACATCAGCAGGTTGAGCAATGATGAAGCCGATGTTCTTGCAAACATCGGGTCGCAGTGCCTCGCAATTCCACCAGGTGTGTTCTGGGAAGAGATAACCAAGAGGTCTACAAAGCCGAAGAAGGCACAGAAGAAGCAGAAGGATGAGAAAACCTCGACGGCTCCTAAAGAAGCACTAGAAGAGGAGGAGGAACATGAGCTAGTGATGATGGTGCAGATTACATGGATGCAAGCTTACATATCATACATCTTAAGGAAAGAAATACCTGACGACCCAGTTGAAGCAAGGCGAGTTATTAGACGATCCAAAGCTTTTACGGTGGTCAAAGGAGTCAGACAGCGAAGTATTTCGGGTGTGTTACAAAGGTGCGTCACACCCGAAGAAGGAAGGATAATCCTGAAGGACGTACACGAGGGAATATGTGGTCATCACGCAAGCAGTCGAGCTATTGCGGCCAAGGTTTTCAGGGCTGGATTTTATTGGTTGACAGCAATCGAGGATGCGAAGGAGATAGTATGAACTTGCGACGCGTGCCAAAGATTTGCCGCAAAGCCTCATTCTCCGGCAGCGGAGTTGATGCCAATACCATTGTCTTGGCCCTTTGCTCAATGGGGACTCGATATGGTGGGAAAGTTACACAAAGCCTCGCCAGGAAGATACGAGTATATGCTCGTCGCTGTCGACAAATTCACCAAGTGGATAGAAGCAAAGCCGATAAATTCACCAGACGAAGCATCGGCAATAAAGTTCGTGAAAAGCATCGTCTTTCGGTTTGGAGTACCTCATAGCATCGTCGCGGACAATGGCAGTAACTTTACATCCAAGGAATTCAAGGCATACTGTGCAAAGGTAGGCATCAAATTGCACTTTGCGTCAGTTGGGTGATGGCGTGTAACTCACACGTTCGTTGGGAACCCCAAGAGGAAGGTATGATGCGCACAGCAGCAAGTTTTCCCTCAGAAAGAAACCAAGGTTTATCGAACCAGGAGGAGCCAAGAAGCACGTTGAAGGTTGATGGTGGCGGGATGTAGTGCGGCGCAACACCAGGGATTCCGGCGCCAACGTGGAACCTGCACAACACAACCAAAGTACTTTGCCCCAACGAAACAGTGAGGTTGTCAATCTCACCGGCTTGCTGTAACAAAGGATTAACCGTATTGTGTGGAAGATGATTGTTTGCAGAAAACAGTAAAATAGTATTGCAGTAGATTGTATTTCAGTAAAGAGAATTGGACCGGGGTCCACAGTTCACTAGAGGTGTCTCTCCCATAAGACAAACAGCATGTTGGGTGAACAAATTACAGTTGGGCAATTGACAAATAAAGAGAGCATGACCATGCACATACATATCATGATGAGTATAGTGAGATTTAATTGGGCATTACGACAAAGTACATAGACCGCCATCCAACTGCATCTATGCCTAAAAAGTCCACCTTCAGGTTATCATCCGAACCCCCTCCAGTATTAAGTTGCAAAGCAACAGACAATTGCATTAAGTATGGTGCGTAATGTAATCAACAACTACATCCTTAGACATAGCATCAATGTTTTATCCCTAGTGGCAACAGCACAACACAACCTTAGAACTTTCTCACATCGTCCTGTGTCAATGCGGGCATGAACCCACTATCGAGCATAAGTACTCCCTCTTGGAGTTACAAGCATCTACTTGGCCAGAGCATCTACTAGTAACGGAAAGCATGCAAGATCATAAACAACACGTAGATATAACTTTGATAATCAACATAACAAGTATTCTCTATTCATCGGATCCCAACAAATGCAACATATAGAATTACAGATAGATGATCTTGATCATGTTAGGCAGCTCACAAGATCCGACAATGATAGCACAATGGGGAGAAGACAACCATCTAGCTACTGCTATGGACCCATAGTCCAGGGGTAGACTACTCACACATCACACCGGAGGCGACCATGGCGGCGTAGAGTCCTCCGGGAGATGATTCCCCTCTCCGGCAGGGTGCCGGAGGCGATCTCCTGGATCCCCCGAGATGGGATCGGCGTTGGCGGCGTCTCTGGAAGGTTTTCCGTATCGTGGCTCTCGGTACTGGGGTTTCGTCACGGAGGCTTTAAGTAGGCGGAAGGGCAAGTCAAGAGGCGGCACGGGGGGCCCACACCATAGGCCGGCGCGGCCAAGGGGGGGCCGCGCCGCCCTAGGGTTTGGCCACCCCGTGGCCCCTCTTCGTCTCGTCTTCGGACTTCTGGAAGCTTCGTGGAAAAATAGGCCCCTGGGCTTTGATTTCGTCCAATTCCGAGAATATTTCCTTACTAGGATTTCTGAAACCAAAAACAGCAGAAACAAAGAATCGGCACTTCGGCATCTTGTTAATAGGTTAGTTCCGGAAAATGCACGAATATGACATAAAGTGTGCATAAAACATGTAGATAACATCAATAATGTGGCATGGAACATAAGAAATTATCGATACGTCGGAGACGTATCAGCATCCCCAAGCTTAGTTCTGCTCGTCCCGAGCAGGTAAAACGATAACACAGATAATTTCTGGAGTGACATGCCATCATAATCTTGGTCATACTATTTGTAAAGCATATGTAGTAAATGCAGCGATCAAAACAATGTATATGACATGAGTAAACAAGTGAATCATAAAGCAAAGACTTTTCATGAATAGCACTTCAAGACAAGCATCAATAAGTCTTGCATAAGAGTTAACTCATAAAGCAATAATTCAAAGTAAAGGCATTGAAGCAACACAAAAGAAGATTAAGTTTCAGCGGTTGCTTTCAACTTGTAACATGTATATCTCATGGATATTGTCAACATAGAATAATATAATAAGTGCAATAAGCAAGTATGTAGGAATCAATGCACAGTTCACACAAGTGTTTGCTTCTTGAGGTGGAGAGAAATAGGTGAACTGACTCAACATTGAAAGTAAAAGAATGGTCCTCCATAGAGGAAAAGCATCGATTGCTATATTTGTGCTAGAGCTTTGATTTTGAAAACATGAAACAATTTTGTCAACGGTAGTAATAAAGCATATGCATCATGTAAATTATATCTTATAAGTTGCAAGCCTCATGCATAGTGTACTAATAGTGCCCGCACCTTGTCCTAATTAGCTTGGACTACCTGGATTATCACCGCAATACATATGCTTTAACCAAGTTTCACAAAGGGGTACCTCTATGCCGCCTGTACAAAGGTCTAAGGAGAAAGCTCGCATTTGGATTTCTCGCTTTTGATTATTCTCAACTTAGACATCCATACCGGGACAACATAGACAACAGATAATGGACTCCTCTTTTAATGCTTTAAGCATTCAACAACAATTAATTCTTTTCTCATTAGAGATTTGAGGATGTTTGTCCAAAACTGAAACTTCCACCATGGATCATGGCTTTAGTTAGCGGCCCAATGTTCTTCTCTAACAATATGCATGCTCAAACCATTCAACTCAGTGTAGATCGCCCTTACTTCAGACAAGACGAACATGCATAGCAACTCACATGAAATTCAACAATGAAAAGTTGATGGCGTCCCCAGTAAACATGGTTATCGCACAACAAGCAACTTAATAAGAGATAAAGTGCATAATTACATATTCAATACCACAATAGTTTTTAAGCTATTTGTCCCATGAGCTATATATTGCAAAGGTGAATGATGAAATTTTAAAGGTAGCACTCAAGCAATTTACTTTGGAATGGCGGAAAATACCATGTAGTAGGTAGGTATGGTGGACACAAATGGCATAGTGGTTGGCTCAAGTATTTTGGATGCATGAGAAGTATTCCCTCTCGATACAAGGTTTAGGCTAGCAAGGCTTATTTGAAACAAACACAAGGATGAACCGGTGCAGCAAAACTCACATAAAAAGACATATTGAAAACATTATAAGACTCTACACCATCTTCCTTGTTGTTCAAACTCAATACTAGAAATTATCTAGACCTTAGAGAAACCAAATATGCAAACCAAATTTTAGCATGCTCTATGTATTTCTTCATTAATGGGTGCAAAGCATATGATGCAAGAGCTTAATCATGAGCACAACAATTGCCAAGTATCACATTACCCAAGACATTAATAGCAATTACTACATGTATCATTTTCCAATTCCAACCATATAACAATTTAACGAAGGAGAAACTTCGCCATGAATACTATGAGAAGAAACCAAGGACATACTTGTCCATATGCTACAGCAGAGCGTGTCTCTCTCCCATAAGGTGAATGCTAGGATCCATTTTATTCAAACAAAACAAAAAACAAAAACAAACCGACGCTCCAAGAAAAAAAGCACATAAGATGTGATGGAATAAAAATGTAGTTTCAGGGGAGGAACCTGATAATTTTGTCGCTGAAGAAGGGGATGCCTTGGGCATCCCCAAGCTTAGACGCTTGAGTCTTCTTAATATATGCAGGGGTGAACCACCGGGGCATCCCCAAGCTTAGAGCTTTCACTCTCCTTGATCATGTTGCATCATACTCCTTTCTTGATCCTTGAAAACTTCCTCCACACCAAACTCGAAACAACTCATTAGAGGGTTAGTGCACAATATAAATTAACATATTCAGAGGTGACACAATCATTCTTAACACTTCTGGAAATTGCATAATGCTACTGGACATTAGTGGATCAAAGAAATTCATCCAACATAGCAAAAGAGGCAATGCGAAATAAAAGGCAGAATCTGTCAAAACAGAACAGTTCGTATTGAAGAATTTTAAAATGGCACCAGACTTGCTCAGATGAAAATGCTCAAATTGAATGAAAGTTGCGTACATATCTGAGGATCATGCACGTAAATTGGCTTAATTTTCTGAGCTACCTACAGGGAGGTGGACCCAGATTCGTGACAGCAAAGAAATCTGGAACTGTGCAGTAATCCAAATCTAGTACTTACTTTTCTATCAACGGCTTAACTTGGCACAAAAAAACACAAAACTAAGATAAGGAGAGGTTGCTACAGTAGTAAACAACTTCCAAGACACAAAATAAAAACAAATTACTGTAGGTAAAAACATGGGTTGTCTCCCATAAGCGCTTTTCTTTAACGCCTTTCAGCTAGGCGCAGAAAGTGTGTATCAAGTATTATCAAGAGACGAAGTGTCAACATCATAATTTGTTCTCATAATAGAATCAAAAGGGTACTTCATTCTCTTTCTAGGGAAGTGTTCCATACCTTTCTTGAGAGGAAATTGATATTTTATATTACCTTCCTTCATATCAATGATAGCACCAACAGTTCGAAGAAAAGGTCTTCCCAATATAATGGGACAAGATGCATTGCATTCAATATCCAAGACAACAAAATCAACGGGAACAAGGTTATTGTTAACGGTAATGCGAACATTATCAACTTTACCCAAAGGTTTCTTTGTAGAATGATCAGCAAGATTAACATCCAAATAGCAATTTTTCAGCGGTGGCAAGTCAAGCATATTATAAATTTTCTTAGGCATAACAGAAATACTTGCACCAAGATCACATAAAGCATTACAATCAAAATCTTTAACCTTCATCTTAATGATGGGCTCCCAACCATCCTCTAGCTTTTTAGGAATAGAGGCTTCACGCTCTAGTTTCTCTTCTCTAGCTTTTATGAGAGCATTTGTAATATGATGTGTAAAGGCCAAATTTATAGCACTAGCATTAGGACTTTTAGCAAGTTTTTGCAAGAACTTTATAACTTCAGAGATGTGGCAATCATCAAAATTCAAACCATTATAATCTAAAGCAATGGGATCATCATCCCCAATGTTGGAAAAAATTTCAGCAGCTTTATCACGGTGCTTTCAGCTTTAGCAGTTTCATGCATTTTTTCGCGCTTTGCATTAGAAGTGGAAACATTGCTAACACCAATTCTTTTATTAGTATTAGTAGGAGGTGCAGCAACATGTGTAGCATTAGAATTACTAGTGGTGGTAATAGTCCAAACTTTAGCTACATTCTTCTCTTTAGCTAGTTTTTCATTTTCTTCTCTATCCCACCTAGCACGCAGTTCAGCCATTAATCTTATATTCTCATTAATTCTAACTTGAATGGCATTTGCTGTAGTAACAATTTTATTATGATGATTCTCATTAGGCGAAACTTTTGATTTCAAAAGATCAACATCAGCAGCAAGACTATCGACTTTAGAAGCAAGTATATCAATTTTCCCAAGCTTTTCTTCAACAGATTTGTTAAAAGCAGTTTGTGTACTAATAAATTCTTTAAGCATGGCTTCAAGTCCAGGGGGTGAACTCCTATTATTGTTGTAAGAATTCCCATAAGAATTACCATAACCGTTGCTATTATTATAAGGATATGGCCTATAGTTGTTACTAGAATTGTTCCGGTAAGCATTGTTGTTGAAATTATTATTTTTAATGAAGTTTACATCAACATGTTCTTCTTGTGCAACCAATGAAGCTAATGGAACATTATTAGGATCAATATTAATCCTATCATTCACAAGCATAGACATAATAGCATCAATCTTATCACTCAAGGAAGAGGTTTCTTCGACAGAATTTACCTTCTTACCTTGTGGAGCTCTTTCCGTGTGCCATTCAGAGTAGTTGATCATCATATTATCAAGAAGCTTTGTTGCTTCACCAAGAGTGATGGACATAAAGGTACCTCCAGCAGCTGAATCCAATAAATTCCGTGAAGAAAAATTTAGTCCTGCATAGAAGGTTTGGATGATCATCCAAGTAGTCAGTCCATGGGTTGGGCAATTTTTAACCAAAGATTTCATTCTTTCCCATGCTTGTGCAACATGTTCAGTATCTAATTGTTTAAAATTCATTATGCTACTCCTCAAAGATATAATTTTAGCAGGGGGATAATATCTACCAATAAAAGCATCCTTGCATTTAGTCCATGAATCAATACTATTCTTAGGCAGAGATAGCAACCAATCTTTAGCTCTTCCTCTTAATGAGAAAGGGAACAATTTTAATTTAATAATATCACCATCTACATCTTTATATTTTTGCATTTCACATAGTTCAACAAAATTATTAAGATGGGCAGCAAGATCATCAGAACTAACACTGAAAATTGCTCTCGCATAACAAGATTCGATAAAGCAAGTTTAATTTCAAAGAATTCTGCTGTAGTAGCAGGTGGAGCAATAGGTGTGCATAAGAAATCATTATTATTTGTGGTTGTGAAGTCACACAACTTAGTATTTTCAGCGTTGGCCATTTTAGCAACAGTAAATAAAACAAACTAGATAAAGTAAATGCAAGTAAACTAATTTTTTTGTGTTTTTGATATAGCAAACAAGATAGCAAATAAAGTAAAACTAGCAACTAATTTTTTTGTATTTTGATTTAGTGCAGCAAACAAAGTAGTAAATAAAACTAAGCAAGACAAAAACAAAGTAAAGAGATTGAGAAGTGGAGACTCCCCTTGCAGCGTGTCTTGATCTCACAGCAACGGCGCTTTAAAAGAGCTTGATGGCGTGTAACTCACACGTTCGTTGGGAACCCCAAGAGGAAGGTATGATGCGCACAGCAGCAAGTTTTCCCTCGGAAAGAAACCAAGGTTTATCGAACCAGGAGGAGCCAAGAAGCACGTTGAATGTTGATGGCGTCGGGATGTAGTGCGGCGCAACACCGTGGATTCCGGCGCCAACGTGGAACCTGCACAACACAACCAAAGTACTTTGCCCCACCGACACAGTGAGGTTGACAATCTCACCGGCTGGCAGTAACAAAGCATTAACCGTCTTGCGTGGAAGATGATTGTTTGCAGAAAACAAGAAAAACAGTATTGCAAGAGATTGTATTTCAAGAAAGAGAATTGGACCGGGGTCCACAGTTCACTAGAGGTGTCTCTCCCATAAGACAAACAGCATGTTGGGTGAACAAATTACAGTTGGGCAATTGACAAATAAAGAGAGCATGACCATGCACATACATATCATGATGAGTATAGTGAGATTTAATTGGGCATTACGACAAAGTACATAGACCGCCATCCAACCGCATCTATGCCTAAAAAGTCCACCTTCAAAGTTATCATCCGAACCCCTCCAGTATTAAGTTGCAAAGCAATGTACAATTGCATTAAGTATGGTGCGTAATGTAATCAACAACTACATCCTTAGACATAGCATCAATGTTTTATCCCTAGTGGCAACAACACAACACAACCTTAGAACTTTCATCACCGTCCTGTGTCAATGCAGGCATGAACCCACTATCGAGCATAAGTACTCCCTCTTGGAGTTACAAGCATCTACTTGGCCAGAGCATCTACTAGTAACGGAAAGCATGCAAGATCATAAACAACACGTAGATATAACTTTGATAATCAACATAACAAGTATTCTCTATTCATCGGATCCCAACAAACGCAACATATAGAATTACAGATAGATGATCTTGATCATGTTAGGCAGCTCACAAGATCCGACAATGATAGCACAATGGGGAGAAGACAACCATCTAGCTACTGCTATGGACCCATAGTCCAGGGGTAGACTACTCACACATCACACCGGAGGCGACCATGGCGGCGTAGAGTCCTCCGGGAGATGATTCCCCTCTCCGGCAGGGTGCCGGAGGCGATCTCCTGGATCCCCCGAGATGGGATCGGCGTTGGTGGCGTCTCTGGAAGGTTTTCCGTATCGTGGCTCTCGGTACTGGGGGTTTCGTCACGGAGGCTTTAAGTAGGCGGAAGGGCAAGTCAAGAGGCGGCACGGGGGGCCCACACCATAGGCCGGCGCGGCCAAGGGGGGGGGGGGCGCCGCCCTAGGGTTTGGCCACCCCGTGGCCCCTCTTCGTCTCGTCTTCGGACTTCTGGAAGCTTCGTGGAAAAATAGGCCCCTGGGCTTTGATTTCGTCCAATTCCGAGAATATTTCCTTACTAGGATTTCTGAAACCAAAAACAGCAGAAAACAAAGAATCGGCACTTTGGCATCTTGTTAATAGGTTAGTTCCAGAAAATGCACGAATATGACATAAAGTGTGCATAAAACATGTAGATAACATCAATAATGTGGCATGGAACATAAGAAATTATCGATACGTCGGAGACGTATCATTGGGCACCCGCAAACCAATGGTCAAGTCGAGAAAGCTAACGGTATCATCTGCAATGGTATCAAGAAGCGCTTGTTAGGACCATTGGAAAAAGCTCGACATACTTGGCCAGAAGAGTTGCCGAGTGTATTATGGAGTATTCGAACAACACCAAATACATCAACACATGAGACTCCGTTTTTTCTGGTCCATGGAGCTGAGGCAGTACTGCCGATAGAGATAGAGCATGATTCTCCAAGAGTCACGGAATATGACAAAGAAGCTTCCAGAAAAGCATTAGAAGACGATGTCGACGCACTTGATGAAGCTCGAGCTGAAGTATTATCACGAGTCACCAAGTATCAGCAAGACTTGAAAAATTATCACAGTCGACGTTTGCGGCCAAGATCCTTTCAGGTTGGAGACTTAGTTCTACGACTCAACCAAAACAACACTGAAAAACTCGAGTCGCCATGGCTTGGCCCTTACATCGTCACGTAAGTAATTGAAGGAGGAGCGTACAGGATAAAGTACAAGAAGACGGGGGTTCCCGAGAAAAACCCTTGGAACGTGGCGCAGCTAAGGCGTTTTTACGCCTAGTGTCGAAATATAGTCCTCCTTGTAAAAATACAATGTACTGAAACACCCGCGAGTTTTCAGACGCACTCTTTTCCTTTCAGGGCACCGAGTGGGGCTGAAAGGTTTTTAATGATGCGGGCTCGCGGTGCTGCAATATAGTAAAAGATATTGGTGACATACATCTTTTTTCGTCGACAGGCTCGGGGGCTCATAACCCGTGGCAACAAATATATATACTCTCACAAAATAGTAAATTCATCGAGACGCAAAAAATAGCTTGAGCTCCGGCCAAAGGCTCGGGGGCTTCACAATATAGATTATACTTTACAATATAGACAACTTCATCATCAATATAAATTCGACACAGCAAAAATATATGAATTCCCACAATATAGTACAACTCAGTTGCTACCTAATATATCATCTATGGTTACACCTTTGTTTGCAGCACCAGTCGTATGTTCAGCATAGCTACCTTTTACAAAGAACTCTGAGTCCATCCGAAGAAGTTCATCCATCATTTCTTCAGCTACAGGAGTTACAACGTCGTTGATTTTATCAATGTTCCTCTTTCGTTTCGACTGCTTGGCCAGACACTTGGCGACAATCTTCGACAGATCTAATTTCGGGTAGCAGATCTGTATCATAATCATGGCGAACCTTGCCCCAGCAGATAGTTGCGCCCGCACAAAATTGTGGATACGAGGGGCATCTCGAAATTTCTCCATCAGAGCAGGAAGAGTGTCTGGTATTTTATTCTGAGGAAACATGGTGCTATAAACTAGCGACAAGGTTCTTGTACAGAAATCAAGAAACTCACGAACTTGACAAGCGCGGTCCTGGAATCTGACAATTTGTCGGGTGCGTTCTGGAGTTGCCCAGAAAAGAGAACCATGGTCAAGTGAAAGATTAACAAGGAGATTTGTCCTTGTGTCTACCCATTGATCCTCGGCAGCAGTGTCTAGAAAGGAACCTACGTGGTGACAGCACAAGAATTTCAAAGGAGGAAACAAGAAAAAAACAGAGGAAGTTTTGGTTTGCAAGGCATACCTGTCATATCCAAACTTGCTTCAGTCATCAACTCGAGCATAAAATTCTCTCGGGTGGTAGCCTTTGCAGCTTCCGAAACAGCGGCTTCTTTGGCAGCTATAGCCTCTTGAGCCTGCTGCAGTGCAATCTTCTCCTTCTCAGATGATTTTCGCGATTGGTCCATTATTATAAGTGTTTGCTTCTTCATAAGCTGTTGGCGAAGTTCTTCCAAGTCTTGTGCTGAACCCTTACTCGAAGAATCTTCAACAAACTCACTATCAACAGGCATTTTCTTCGAGTAGGAGGAAGCATGAAAAACATCGGAAGGACGAGCAGTTGAAGTATAGTTATCAAATATCAACCGAAAACAAAAGTTTCGACATCAATCATCAAGCAAAATAGATTTCCATTGATTCTCAGAGTATTTACAAGGCATTACAAAGGAGGATACCCTATCGAACTACTGATAGGTGTCGCCAAAGCTACTTTGGTGACAACATCAAAAGGAAAAAGAAAAAATAAGAAAGACAGGGTGGTCTACTTGACCTCCGGCTTCGACGAGCTGGGAGCAGGAGTTGGCTTGCAGCCAAGTAAGGCAAGGATCGGCTTTGATTTGGGCTTGGCAGCCTTAATCAAAGACTGCCATTTCTTCGTCTTTATCTCCTTTATATCGCCAACTTTAGCCCAGTCGACGTTTTGTTGGCTGTCAGCAACTAGGGCAATGGTGCCTTCGACGCCAATCTTCAGGCCTTCTTGGCGAAGTTTGAGCCCAAGATCTTCTTGCGAGTTGAAGCACTTGGCGAGAGTTGTGAAAATCTTGGGTTCTTCTTTCTTCGGGAAGAAATAAGGGAGAAGACGCGACAGACCTGCTCTGGCTTCAGCAAGGCCTTCGCGTGCCTCCTCCCCATGAATTTCAAGAAGAGAAAGCTCGTCAAGAAGTTGATCACCTTCAGGACATTCCAAGTCAAAGTCTTGGTGTGTTTTCCCTTCAAAGAAGCAAAAGAAAGCTCGTCAAAAATTGCACAAAGATAAAATTAACAGCTCGAAGAAGAAGCAGAGATTGGAGAACTTACTAACAAAACGTCGACTTTGCGCCTGCAAGCGACTGAGGATTTCTTCTTCACGAGCAGCTTGCTCAGATTTGTTGTCGCTCAAAGCAGTTTCCGCGTCATGAAGTTTTTGTCGAAGATCTTCGACAGCGGCAGCATCTGCTTCAGCCTTCTTACGAGCCTTTTCACTTTGCTCCAGTTTACGAGCAAGAGAATCAGCACGCTTGTTGGCCTCTACGAGATTTTCTGACAAAATAGTCGACAACAATCAAAGTCATGATAAGAAATGATGGAGAGGTCATTTACCAGAAGAAGTAGCAAAATAGTACCTTCGGCTTTTTTAGCATGGTCACGGTACCCGACGAATTGGGTACCGAGACGGATGAATTCCTTCATCAAAGGCTGACAAAGAAAGATAGAGAAAGGAAGCATCAATAAGGTAAAAAGTTCGACAGCAAAAAGTAAAAGAGAAGCGAAAAACAAAAAAGAGTCGACGGCATTGAAATATTCGGAACGGAAGAGAAGAAGTGAACAACTTACATCATCCAAGGAAGGAGTCATGGAGCTACAAAGTAGTAAGGTAGGCTCCTTGGCTGGCTCGACCCTTGCCCTCTTTGGCGAAGGGGCACGGGGGCTTGCAGGTGGAGTTGGATGCTCGATGTTTTGCTGAGGAGGCGAAGTTTCATCTCCATCAGGCTGAGCTTCAGACACAACTAAAGTACGCGACGTACTCGTTCGAGCAGTCGCGTCAATAGGTTGATCTTCATCCTCATCACCACTGCAATAAAATGGCGACAATATAAAAAGCAACATAGGGAAAAATATCGAGAGCAAAACAACAAAGAGCAATAAGAACTTACGAGCTGACAAGGGCATCCTCGTAAGGATTGAAAGCTGTCTTCCTTTCGGAAGGACCAGCTTCTTCGGCTTTGGAGGCGCCGGAATCGGCGACTTCATCCCTTTTCCTCTTGTCCCTTGGAGAAACAGCGGAAGGAAGGGAGCGTGTCGAGGCGGTAGCCTCATACTCAGCTTCTTTTTCAGAGGAAGCCGCGGTTTTTTGAGAACCCGCGACTTCACTCTCAGGGCGAGAAGTACCCTGGTTGTCATCAGTAACAACAGTACGTTCTTCGACTTCTCCACCTTCAGGAAGAGGAGGAAGAGAAGCTAGAACAGGATGGTTCTGCGAAAAACAAGGAGTGTCGACAAAAAGTTATGCAAAATACGCTAGCAAGATAGTAGTCGACAAATACTAAAAACTCGAGAAGACAATATAGTAGTCAAGAGGAAAAATTGCCTCGGGAAGGGGATTGGCGCCACTATATGGCTTAATGCGGCAAGAGGATGGAATAGTATCCTTCTTGCTGAGCGACGAGATTCTTCGGATCAGTTTCTCCAAATCCTTCACAGGAAGGTCTTTGGAGAGCCTGTCGACGTCTTCTTCACCAAGGTACATCCAAAGGGGATTTTTGCAAGCTTGGAGAGGCTGTACTCTAATCCTAAGGAAGTAGGCTGTGATCTGGATACCCGATAGTTCCTTGCCACGGGTGTTCTGGAGCTCATGAATGCGAGTCATCAGCGCCTCTGTCGCCAACTTCTCTTCTTCGGTGGATTCAGCGTCCCAGGAACGGCGGCGAAGAATCTTGGCTCCTCCGTCGAAAGGAGCAATATTGTTCTCGACTGAGTTGGAGCTTTCTTCGTGCACATAGAGCCATATCTTGCGCCACCCTTGGACGGAGTCGGGGAATTTGACATCGAAGTACTCGACATCAGAACGAATGCAAATGACAACGCCGCCGATGTTATAGGCGACGTTGGGGGAGCCATTGCGGCGGAGGCAGAATATACGCTTCCATAGAGCCAAATTAGGTTGGACTCCGAGGATGCATTCGCAAAGTGTGATAAAAATCGACACGTGAAGGATGGATTTGGGCGTCAGCTGATGCAGCTGAAGCCCATAGACAAAGAGGAGACCACGAAGAAACTCGTGGATAGGGGGAGAAAGACCGCGGATGAGATGGTCAACAAAACTGACCCGGTATTCGATTGGAGGCGATGGATAGCTTTCTTCCTTGGGGAAGCGCAGGGCGTTCTCCTTTTTCGTGAACCCGAGCTTCTTCAGCAGGTTCATATCTTGATTGGAGATTTTGGATCTCTCCCACTCCAGATCTTCAGCGGCCATCTTGGACTCGGGCGTGTTGTGCCTGGTGAGCCGCGCACGCGGTGGCATCAACGAGAGTGGAGGAGAAAGGCGCGAGCGTGGTTGAGCTCAAGAGCTGTGGGGCGCAATGGAGGATTTTTGCAGAGGAAAAGCAGAGGTGCGGCGCGAGCGAAAGTGTGGAAGGTGGAAGACGATGACCTTAAATAGAGGTGCGGTGAATCGACGCACCGTTGGATGAAGAGATTGTGGGATAGATGGTGTACACGTGGACAAGGGGTAAAAAAGTAATTTCACGAAGAAGAGAAAGAACAGGCGCTACAGTGCGTGCGCCAGGGAAAGTGGAGGACGTGTGTCCCCCACTTGCACGACGTGTCAACTTGATGAGCAATTTGGGCCCGCAAGGCAAAGAGAGCGCAGTTCTCGCGTTTTCCCGATACAGTGATCGTGGCTATCGTCAGCAATGATGTCACCTTGGCACAAGAAAAATTCGGCTATGAAGCTTCATAAGAATGGAGACAGCAGAAGATTGTTGATTATTTCGTGAGCCTTTGGTCAAATACAAGTTTTTGATCAAATGCTTGGGGGCTACTTTGGAACAATGAAAAACTCGAGAAAGACAAAATAGAAATGGCGAGGGCCTATGATCAAATACAAGCATTTGCTCATAGCCTCGGGGGCTACTCCCATCGGGAGCGCTGGTCGCGCACCCGATAGATATGAAAACTTCGAGAAAGAAGGAAAATATAACAACATATGGCGTTGAGCCTATGACATGGGCATACCCTTCGGATATCCATTATTATTATACCTGGCTCGGCCCAATATGGAGAAGACCCAATATGGAGAAGGCCCAACAAGGCAACCCGAAGAAGTAGTCGACTAGGACTCTTGTAAAACCCTATGCTGGTTGCATATATAAAACTAGCCAGGGTACCCGAAACAGGGAGGCCAATAGATAGACGACATAGGTCCGCCTATGGCGGCACCCTGTAAACATACTTATACTCATATACTGGATTGCTAGCAGCACGTAGGGATCCTCCACCGAGGGGACCCGAAGCTGGGTACGTCGTGTGCCTAATCTCGACCCCGGAATCTCCATCGTCGCTCTTCCCGAAACCCAAGTCAACAATATGTAGGCATTGGCGAGGTGTTCCCTCGTCAATTGGCGCTGACCGTGGGGATTTCGCGGCGACTGGATTTTGTCATCCGGGCGAGATCATCGAGTTCTTCATCAACATCTATTACAATCTTGCTGGTGATCAACAACAAAAACGCATCCGAGCGGGATCTTCAACCTTCGATTGCGGCCAGATCACGTTTGATCGGCGGCCCTTTCAACTATCAGCACTAGCAACTATGTCATCGCCATGAGTACCTTGAATCTCCAAATACGACGCAAGAGCGCGCTGCAGCGCAGCGTGAGAAACAGCAGCGGCTCGGCTGGTCGGGTGCTCAAAGATCGAGAATTATTTTTTTCCGACAGTGCCACGTAAGTTTTTTTTCTCTCGTGGTGAAGTTTGCACTGACATTGGAACAAGTCCCAAGAAGACAGAACCAAACCGAAGTCTACACCAAAGACTAAACTGGTGACATCTTTCTTCTACTTTTTTATATATACAATGATTAGCATATAGTAGGCATATGGCAAGCATGACCGGTTACAAAATATCTCGTATTTGACTAGTTCATATCCTCCTGTTTGCATGATCATGTGTTACCCTCACTTAAGTCAGATAAGATTGGTACGGATACTAAATCCTCACTTTATTTGGCCTATGCACGAGAAACAAATCAACCTTAGGCAATCCAGGCTTGGCGACTTCAGCTCTGCACAAGAGCACCTCGGCCGCACACCGCTAAAATAGATGCTGCCAGTGCTAGGAAGGCAAGAAGGCAGCGCTTGGATTGGAACAGCACAAAAACATCGGGTACCAAGAATAGCGACTCGGCTGCTAGCCGAATAAAATCCAACTTCACCATTCGATACAAAAATCAGGTGTTATATTTCCAATTACGTAAAATTTATTTCGTGAATTTTTTTTTTGGCTCGTACTATTATTTGCTCGTAGTTTTTTGCACCGCGATATAACTGCAGATTGAAACAAAGCTTCGACTGCTCTGCTCGGTCGCGGACCCGATATATTCGGATGCGCCCTCTTCATCTACTTCTGGTCAGACGCCGCGCAACTTCATCGACCGCGTCCGCCACACGACCTGCTTTCACGTTGGCTCCACCGCACCCGATAATAAAGCTAAGTGTTCCTCTTTTAAAAGTTAACTATCATTTACTTTCGCCACACCCGAATACTCGGGGGTTGCATCATTACATTATTACATCAAATTCACCCAGACACTGGGGGCTGCGCTATTACTTCATTATCACAAATATATTCGGTTACTTGGTGAATTTCTTTTCTTCGGCTTAGTGGAAATATCTTCTCCGGTTCAATGGAATTATCTTATTCGGCTCAGTGAAATTATCTTCTTCGGCTAAGTGGAATTATTTTCTTCGACTTAGTGGCTTTATCTTCTTCGGTTCAGTGGATTTATTTTTTTCGGATTACTGGATCAGTTTTCTTTGGGCTATTATTGGTTCACTCTTATACAAATTTACCCGATGCGTTTCCGGGACAATGGATTCATCTTCTATGGTTATTACTAGAACTATTTTCTTCGGATCAATGGATTCATCTTCTATGATATCAGCGGATTCATCTTCTATGATTATTACTGGATTCTTCGGGCCAATGGATTCATCCTCTATGATATCGACCGATTTATCTTCAATATATGCTCTATATTTAATGGCGTAATCTTCAATATGGATTCATCTCAAATACTTCATCTGGGATTCATCTTCGTATATTATTGTCTATGGCTTCATCCTAAATGGCTTCACAAAATATGACGTCGCGACTCCATCAACTTATTTCGACGTCACGCTTAACGCTCGGGGGCTCAACAACGATTTCGCCTCGGGTCACGACTGCGACACAACAATCATGACATCACCTCAGCAATGCTCGGGGGCTCGGCTATATCTTCATCAACAATTTCGTGGCTTTCACATTTGCTATTTGATGGTTTCTACTTTGGCTAGATTTCTTATCTACACTCGAAGACTTCATCATGCATCGACTTCGTCGTGTCCAAAAAGCTAAGTGTTCTTTTATTTTGCACAAAGTTGATTATCGTTTACTTTCATCGCACCCGACACTTGGGGGTTGCGCGGCATATATTCACTTTACATATCATCGAATCTGAGCATCTGACACCGCATGCGAAAAAGAGAGTCAAGGGAAGATAGAAAAAGTTTGTTTATTTATGCAGGAGAAAGCAAAATTCAAAGTATATAAGAGAGAACCCGACGAAATTGTCTACAGGGAGAACTCGACGAAATTGTCTTCAATAAAGAACAGGACCCGAAGAATTATCTTCAAGGAGGTCCCGAAAAATTATCTTCAAGGAGGTCCCGAAGAATTATCCTCAAGGAGGTCCCGAAGAATTATCTTCAGGGAGGTCTCGAAAAATTATCTTCAAGGAGGTCCCGAAGAATTATCCTCAAGGAGGTCCCGAAGAATTATCCTCAAGGAGGTCCCGAAGAATTATCTTCAAAGATGTCCCGAAGAATTGTCCTCAGAAAGGACCCGAAGAATTGTCCTCAAGGAGGACCCGAAGAAATTTTCCTGAAGGAGGAACTCGACGAAATTTTCATCAAGGAGGAACCCAAAAAAAAGGTGGACAAATCTTCGGGTCCATTAACTCGGTGATATTGTTCCGAGCAAAAGCATCGATGATGTACCCGATAATATAGAAGAACCCAATACATAGAAGAACCCGCAAAATGGGTCATTGCATCAGCCGAACAAGGAACTTGACAAAATATTCTCAGAGCGCCAAAGTCGCGAATAATCTCTGAATGCCGCAAAACTCTGCGAAGGTATGACCCCGGGATCCGTCCTGTGTGGCGTGGCATCGCCAAAGACTGCGCTCTGCTACTTTTTTCCACATCAACAATTGTGAAGAAATATCCCAGCGGACGCGCTGCGGACCCGATAACATTACTGGAATTCGGATCATGGTAAGTCCTTAAGCGGCACGTGACGAATTACGCCAGGTCCCGAGATCATGTCCAGGGACGTGATCTTGAAGTAGGTTCTTGCGGGATTGCCACAAGAGCAGTTAACTGGTACCTGATCTGTCAGATGAACCAGCCCCATTTACCATTATCCCTGAACAACATAAATAACAACGGCCTGGAGTCGATAAAAAGAGGGGTTGCGCCCAGAAATATGGTTAAGTTCGTTATTGAGTAGTACAACTTGAGTCTATGCCCAGGTGCAAGCACCTGCCCATAGGCTCGGGGGCTACTCTTATCAAGAGCATTGTCCACCCTTTCAATAAGATACAAGAAAGAGGAAAAATTGTGGAGTCGATTAAAAGCAAGTTGAGCCTATACCCAAGTGCAAACACTTGGCTGTAGCCTCGGGGGCTACTCTCATCGGGAGCGCTGGTCGCACACCCGATAGAAAAATAACTTCGACAGCATCTATGACAATCAAGGTTTGTAGACTCAACTCGATTCTACGACTCGAGTGGAGCCAACTCCCATCGGGAGCGCATGGATTTCATCAAGTCCTCCAGAAATATAGTTAAAGTTCTTCATCGAGTAGTACAACTTGAGTCTATGCCTAAGTGCAAGCACTTACCCATAGACTCGGGGGCTACTCCCATCGGGAGCGCTGCCGCGCACCCGATAGAAAAGTAATTTCAAGAATCGTTGACATCATCTACGCTACACATGACCTACGACATGGACCTCGCCTTTGGAGATGATTATGCTTGGAGTCTCTACGCAAGTCTTCGACTTCCATATACACTCGGGGGCTACTGACATGGGCATACCCTTCGGGTATCCATTATTAGTATACCTGGCTCGGCCCAATATGGAGAAGACCCAATATGGAGAAGGCCCAACAAGGCAACCCGAAGAAGTAGTCGACTAGGACTCTTGTAAAACCCTAGGCTGGTTGCATATATAAAGCTAGCCAGGGTACCCGAAACAGGGAGGCCAATAGATAGACGACATAGATCCGCCTATGGCGGCACCCTGTAAACATACTTATGCTCATATACTGGATTGCTAGCAGCACGTAGGGATCCTCCACCGAGGGGACCCGAAGCTGGGTACGTCGTGTGCCTAATCTCGACCCCGGAATCTCCATCGTCGCTCTTCCCGAAACCCAAGTCTACAATATGTAGGCATTGGCGGGGTGTTCCCTCGTCAGCCTACACCCAAGCACAAGTCCTTGGCTGTAGCCTCGGGGGCTACTCCCATCGGGAACGCTGTTCGCGTGCCCGATGTAATTATAAAAAAGAGAGAAGGAAGAAGAAAAAGTGAGCATATTTCGAGTTATATAAATAACTCTACATATACTCCCATCGGGAGGGCAATATAAGTCATCCGTTGACTCAATAAAATGTGCTATTCCAATAGCCGAAAAAGCACTCGACAATATATTCTCAGAGCGCCAAAGTTGCGAACTATCTCTGAATGCCGCAAAACTTTGCGAAGGTAAGACCCCAGATCCGTTCTGAGTGGCGTAGCGCCGTCTCTGACGTCGGTTTGCTACTTTTTTCCGTATCAACAGATACGAAAAAAAATCCTAACGGACGCGTTAGGTACCCGATAAAATATGACTGGGTGTCGTGGTATCGTCACGGCATATGCTACGGGGTAGCTAAAGTTAGGTGGTTCCTGTATGGGCGTCGACGGTATCCGGATGCGGGATTGGTACACAGCACATGGTGATGTACCCAGGTTCAGGGCCCTCACGGTGGAGGTAAAACCCCTACTCCTGCATGTCTGATGTATATGACAGTGTATGGTGTTACATAATTGCTCCTTGAGCTGTTTGTCCTGAGAAGGAAGAAGCTACTATGAGCTAAGAGGAGCCTGGCCGGCTTGAAGGGAGCCTGGCCGGCTTGAGAGGAGCTCGTACATGAGCTGAGAGAGAGAGATGGCAGTGATGGCCCCGCTGGCTATGGAGAGCCTCAGCCTGAAGGGCTCCCCCTAGTGTGTCTTATATAGTGGCACCCAGGGGACAAGAGATGGCCCGCAGTTACTATACATGAGGTGACTACTGGGGTCCCATCAACTGTACACTACAGTGCTACTATTGCACCACAGGAGCCTATCGATAGCCTGTACCCTGTACGTAGACTAGCACGTTGCCTGGTCGCTTGGTCCTGTCGCTGTACGTAGCAGAGCATCTCGATGCTGGGTCTCGTGCGTGGTCTTGATCTCTTGCCTGGGTAGCTGAAGCCGATCACTTGCTTGGTCTTCACGTGAGGTGATTGCATACATGATGGATAGTTGGAGCCGGCCACCTTGCATGGAAACTGGTAGCTGGAGCCGGCCGAGGGGTGGCCACGTGAGCGCTCCTGGGAAGCCGGCATCGATCATGCAGCTGGCCACGATCGAGCGAGCCGGCCGACCGAGCGTGCGACGCGGCCTCAGTCGGCCCATCGCGGGGCGAGCGGGAGCCGAACCAGGCCGGAGGCGGAAGTCGGAAGGCGGCCCAGCCGGAGAGATGGCCCAGCTGGCCAGGGGGAAGCCGGCACCGGGCGGGCCAGGCGGAAGTCGGCCCGGGCGTAGCCGGAGCAGGCCGCGGGAGCCGGAAGTTGGCCCAGCTGCAGAGGAGCTGGCCAGGCGCTGTCTTTTCTTCTTTTCCTTATTGTTTCTTCGGTATCTTTTGATCCGTGGCATCTTTTCTTGATCCGCGAAATACTGCGCTCTCGTAAACGCTAGGACTTTGCCATACGGGGGGTTGTCCCCCCGACACTGGGACTCGACAGAATGGTAAGACCTTAAGCGGCACCTGTCAAAGTTTACACCACTATCCCGAGATCATTTCCAGGGACGTGATTTTGAAGTAGGTTTTTGCGGATTGCCATTAGAGCAATTAACTAGTACCTGATCCGTCAGATGAACTAGCCCCAACTACCATTATCCCTGTACAATATATAATTACGTATCCAAAGATATGTGACAAAATTCGGCGGAGCTATTGAATATAAAGTTAGAGATTTTCCATGATTCTGCGATTCAAGCAAAATCTCGGGGGCTACTGACATAGGCATCCCCAATGGGCCTGCCGAAGATGGTACCCGGGGTTTAATGGAGGCCCACGACTCGAAGAATAAGAAGAATCGGAAGCCCAAGTTATTATTAAGGAAAGCTAGAGTTGTATTAGGAAATAGTACTTGTAATCTGGCGGGATGGGTTGGAAACCCTCCCGGACTCTGTAACTTGTGTATTACGAATCCCTCGGCTCCGCCTCCTATATAAGGGGGAGTCGAGGGACAAAGAAAGCATCGATTCATTGTCTCACAAAACCCTAGTTTTCATATCGTCGAGCACTTTTCGGCTGAAACCTTCGAGATCTACTTGCCCTCTACTTCCGACTAAAACCCTAGTCTACAACTTGTAGGCATTGATAAGTTAATCCCTTGTCAATTGCTGAAACTTAAATCTTCCTTTGTGTTGCTTCAAAACCTTTTATTAAGAATCTATTGCTTTATGAGTTAACTCTTATGCAAGACTTTTTTATGCTTGTCTTGAAAGTACTATTCACGAAAAGTTTTTGCTATATGATTCAGTTGTTTAGTCATTATCTTTTTGTTAGCAAACTATAGACCATTGCTTTGAGTCACTTCATTCATCTCATATGCTTTACAATAGTATTGATCAAGATTATGTTGGTAGCATGTCACTTCAGAAATTATTCTTTTTATCGTTTACCTACTCAAGGGCGAGTAGGAACTAAGCTTGGGGATGCTTGATACGTCTCCAACGTATCTATAATTTCTTATGTTTCATGCTAGTTTTATGACAATACCTACATGTTTTATTCACACTTTATAATGTTTTTATGCATTTTCTGGGACTAACCTATTAACAAGATGCCACAGTGCCAGTTCTTGTTTTCTGCTGTTTTTGATTTCAGAAAAGTTGTTTTACAAATGTTCTCGGAATTGGACGAAACAAAATCCCACGGCCCTATTTTCCACGAAGTGTTCCAGAAGACCGAAGAGGAGTCGAGGAAGGGCAGCAGGGGGCCCTCCCCATATGGCGGCGCGGGGGGGCCCTTTGCCGCGCCGAGACGTGGGGAGGGAGCCCCCTGGCTCCCCCGACGCTGCCCCTTCGCCTATTTATTCCTTCGTCCCCGAAAACCCTAGTACCGAGAGCCAAAATACTAGAACAGTTGCAGAGACGCCGCCGCCGTCAACCCTAACTCGGGGGGTTCAGAAGATCCCCTCTGGCACCCTGCCGGAGAGGGGATTCATCACCGGAGGGCTCTACATCACCATGCCCGCCTCCGGACTGATGCGTGAGTAGTTCTGTTGCCTGCCAAAACCCACCGGCGAGCAGCGACGAGCAACACGAAGAGCTGGGAGGCTCCCAGAGCTGCTAGTGGGCCCTGGTCCCTCGGGCGACGGCCCGCAAAAATCCGGCACACGTCCTGGCTATTGCGAGGGCGTGCCACCTGACCTATACCTGGTCAGGAAGGTGGTGGATTGCTTCAATTAGTTTCCTGCATGGCAGACACGTAAACATTAAATCTGAGCCTCGATCGGCTCTCAGGTTACCCTGTGAATCGGTTCAAGGAGCCGATTGACCCATGGTTCGCGTTGGATCTACGATAACATGGGGATCCTGCTTTATCAATACCAAGTTAAATCGATCTACGACAGTCTAGGGCTTTCACCGCATAATTGGAATGTCCTACGCGTAGTTGAGCCTGGCAGATACGAAAGATAACAGAAAACTAGTCCTAGTAGAGGCCTAAAAACCAACACAGAGTCGATTCCCGGAACAACCCTCCTTGGATCGGCAAACCATACCTTACACACTACTGGATCGTTCAACCCGTTTGCAAGGCCTAACCATGCGGATATCAAACTAATCCTTGGAGAACAAGGAACAATCATAACAGATCAGATCTACTAAATAAAGATCAAGCAAGACGCTGCCCTTACACCTAAGATAGATGCAAAGGCAGCTAGATATTTAGGGGCAGCATAACTAAGCAAACGTATCAGAAAAGCACCGATGTTAGCCCAAAAACATCTATGATAACAGTATTACTTGCCATCAACAAGGCTTCAGCACGAGCAACACAAAACAACGAATAAACTGATACTGCCCAGATCGCAAGATGCGATCTGGGCAGCATGATGCTTACCCGGAAGAAACCCTCGAAACAAGGGGTGGCGATGCGCCTAGATTGTGTTTGTTGTGAACGTGATCATCCTCCTTTCTCAATAACCCTAGGTACATGTTTATAGTCCGTAGACTTTCTATCTTTGGAATAAACCTAACTGTGTACGAACCAAACTCTATCTCTTAATTCTAAACTGAAACGTAATCTACCATAATGTACAGATATACGGGCAATCTAGCCCAAATTCTCGCATGAGGCCGATTCAGAAACACTTTATGTGCATATCCTCTAAGCCCATCTCAATCACGGCCCATCTCCTTACTTGGCTAAAATCCGGCGATAACACATGCCCCCCTGGTTTTGGCAATAATAATTCCAAAACCACTATGTTTTCCTTCATCGGGTTACGCGTTGCAGAGCAGAACCGCTACAGTGCCCTTCCATCATGATGCCTTTCCTTCTCAACTTCTCCGTACTGCACGATTTGGCAGTTTTGGCACCGCATCCTCGAAAACTGCCATAGCATTGAATCATCTTCCACCATATCCCCTTTATTTAACCTCATCCGAGCAGTTCGCCTCCTCATCCTCTTGCTCTGCATTAGCAATCGAAACTCCCCTCCTCTACAACCATGGACTCCTCCTCTGCCTCCTACTCTTCGGGTCTCTCCTTCCAATCCTCCTCCTCCCGTGAGCCGACGCCGGAGTACGACCCGATAGCGGCGTACGAGGCCCTCACCCCACTGCATTGGGACGAGGCGGATTGGGATTTCGCCGTCGGGTCAGAGGATGACGAATCCTTGACCGACGGGGAGGATAACCTCCAGTTCCTTGTTGACGGGGAGTTGGAGGAAGAGAGCGACGACGATGCCTTCTCCTGGGGCGAGGACATCTCCTCCGACGAAGAGGATGAAGCAGAGGACGACACCTCCTCCGACGAGTACCCGCCGGCGAAGCGCTTCCGCGCCGGGTCGGAGGACGACGACGACGACGAAGAAGAAGCCCCTACCGACGGCTTCAGCAGCAGCGACGAGGACATCTCTGGCAGCAGCGCCAATGGCAGCGAGGACGGCGACGATGAGGGCAGCGACGGCGCCAGCCCCTAGATTAGGGACTACTAGAGTAGGGCTAGTAGTAGTACATTAGGTAGCAGATCTCCCTTTTGTGAGCAATCGACTCTTATTGTAAAAAACCCTCTTCATCAATGAAGAATGCTTCTATGTCTGATTTTTCCGATTGTCAAAGTAGGTCAACGCACAAAGAGCCGATAGCAACACATCGGTCTTTTACCATAAAACGCCAGTAAGGCCAAACTCAGTTACCTATTTAGACAGGTCCAAGCGGACATTCCCCAAACTCAAACGGTAACCCGCGACCCTCGTCTAAAGGACCAAACTCAGATCCCCAATTGCCCATCGAACAATTTCAACTCGTGGCAACGCGAATCCTAGATCCCCAACCGCGCAGATTCATCTCCACCAGCGAATCAGATGGCGGAATCGTCCAACGCCAACGCAACGGTCTCTGGCCTGAAGGTAATCTTTAACTGCCCCTCGTCATCCGAGCATAGTGTTAGAACTAATAGCAAACATCTGAATTAATGCCTTATTCCATCATTAATTTTAGGTATCAGACATTCTGTTGCCGCATCCTTCTCTTCCAAACTCTCTTTGTCTTGGCCCTCGTACTGTCGAGAGTCCTGCCCATCTGATTTCTTGCGAGGCCAATAGGATCCCCTTCGTGAACCAGAATTTAGATCTAACTTCTTGGACCGACTGCTTACGAGCCTGGCCTAACCCTCCTGAAGATTGGGTTTCCTGGTACAGTAGAGTATTTAAAACTCACCAATCCAAATGGGAAACCACAGGAATAGCCGATGCTCTGTCATTATCATTGTCTCCCCTTGAGAAGCATGAAAACCTTCTAAAAACCATCGGCTACTTCTGGTCTGATGCTCTGAACTGCTTCATGTTTGGCCACGGCCCCATGACACCAACTATGCTAGATGTGGTAATGATCACTGGCCTAGACGTTACATCCCCCAGCCCCTCTGCTTTTATGCTGCCAAGGGTCCCTTTAAAACTCTCTTCCAAAACAGAGTGCACAAACTGGGGTGCTTACCTTCGACGCCACATGAAAAATAAAGGCCCTGTAACAGAGAAAGAACACACGGCCTTCCTAAATTTCTGGTTGGAACACTTCATATTCTGTGGCCCTTCACTTGCTCCGACCAAGAATTATCTTCCCTTGGCCTATGAACTTGCCAGAGGCACCCAGCTTGGCATTGGCAAACTGTTCCTTGGAGAGGTCTATCGATATCTCCAACTAATGTCTGTCAGATTATCTTCCCAACAAACAGTCAAAACAGGAGGTCCCTGGTGGTTTATTCAGCTATGGGCTCAGCTGTATTTCCAGAACCATATCCCACACTTCCCACTTTTGGCCACTTGCACCTTTCCAGATGCTAACGGGAAGCAGATCCGATGCACTAGCTACGGCCAAGCCTTGTATAGCCTTCCAGGTAGTAAATTGATCCCCAAGGAAGCATCAAAGTGGTTCAGCATTTTCTTCCAAGGCCTGGACAATCCTCTCTTCTTTCCTTATACGGAATCTGAAAATTTTGAAAACCCAGTCTCCTTCAGGCTAGACAGCTTTGCCGATGACCCCAGCACCCGACACTTGTATTCCGCCATGATCCGTCCCTGCTTCCTTCCAGTTGGCATGAGCACATCAAACAGAATAATCAAACCTGGTTATGAGTCCTATCAGCCGGTCGTATCAGCCCGGCAGTTTGGTCTTGGGCAGGTGTCTCCCCACTTCTTTCTCCACCACTTAACATAGAGCAGAGCTGACTTGCCCGATATCCTCACCGATCAGAGGTGTTACTCTTTCTTTGATGCTCTAGCCATCCCAGTCCCTAACAACCTCTCTTTCACCTCGTCAACCGATGGTTTTGAGACCTGGTGGTCAATGTGGAAAACTCATGCCTTCAGGAGAGCTCTGGGACCGTTGCTGAAACAACTCGATGCTGAATATAATATCCCCGCAGAACAGGTACTACCACTCGCAAATTTTCTTGAAGTGGCCTACAATGATCTTTATAACCTTGCTCTGTCTCCTTGCAGCAACAAGATGGTCCAGAACCTACACATGATGACGGCTCCCCCTTTGAATTCCTCCCACCGGCTCCTGTGGTCCTCTTCTGCAAAAGCTCGCCACCCTTGAAAAAGGTTGTGATGCAGAGCCAGCCGATCTCACCAAAATCGGCTTCCAAGAGCAAAGTATCTTCCGGGCCAGCTGCCCCCCGAGCCCCAACCAAGGCGAGAACGACGGTGAGGAAAGTAGCCGCCAGGAAAACTTTGAAGCGCCGAAGCCCTACACCAGATCAAGAGAGCTTGCACGTACGTTGATCCATGCCTTGACTGATTTCATCTATCCTTATGGGCTTCTGCAAACATGCTTGTGCTTACTAACTCTTCTTTTATAGGCCTCCACCGAAGACAACTCCAGCGAGGAAACACAATCCAGTCGAGGGGATTCGAGCTCGGGCAACTCTGGGAAAATCACCACGCAGAGCCAGCCAGATTTGCCACCATCGGCTTCCAGGAAAAGGCTAGTTCCTGAACCTGTTGCCCCCCAAGCTCCAATCAAAGCGGGGCAGGGCAGTCAACGCACAAAGAGCCGATGCACCAAGAGGACTCGAAAGGAACCACAAGCCCCTTTATCAAACCAAGAGGCTTCAACTGTAATTACCCTCCATACTCTCCCCGGCTCATCTTTCATGCTAATCCATTGCTGCTCACATCGGCTAACCACCTCCTTTGCAGACTGATGACACTTCTAGTGGGGAAGTCGAGGAAGTACTGATGCCCTCCGCAAACCTGGATCCAGTAATCCCTAAAGGTGCCATTGACAAGGTCGCCAATTTGGCCAAGCCCCCAGCAGAAACACAAGAGCCGATTACCTCATCATCGACTGTCCCCCTGGTCTCAGGAGAGGTATACTCCTTTCGTTTAGCTTACCCTTCCCTTTTGCTGCATACTGACGCTGTTTCTGTTTGTCAGGGTTGTGACCTCTCGGGCTTGCTAACATTCGACCCTGAATCCATCGAACCAGCTCCTTCTACGGCATGCGATGAACCACGACCCAGCACTATCCTACGTCAATTCCAGCGTCTCAAAGCCCTTCTTTCCTCCCCGATCGAGATGTTGGTCGAAGACCCCGAGGAAGTGAAGAGCGTACTTGAAGAAATCCAGCACCACCTCCCGGTAATGTTGCAGGTGAAACTTTGGCCAGTTGTGACTCTGTCTGCCTACAGGTCAAGGGTGAAGTTAGCTCGTCAGAGAATCGATCTACGCCACGCCCAACTTCCGTTGAAAGCCGATATTGCAGACAAATGTCAGCGTCTCAATGAGAAAAAGGCGGCCTTAGATGCCAAAACTGACACCTCTGTCAGCACCGCCGAACTTGAGACCTTGCGAAAGGAATTGGAGGACCTTGAAGAGAGGGTCTGGGCAACCAAACAACTTATTTACGATAAGGAAGCTCTTATTGCCCGCTCCCAAGAGGAAGCAGAAGGCCTCAAAGCTCAACTGAAAGCTGATCTGGCAGAAATACGTGCCCTGAACAAACAGCTAGTGACGGGCGAGGACGAAGACGACGAGGCCGAGATCGCCGAGGTGGATCGTGTCCGTGTTGACGCCCTCCGTGCCTTCGAGGAATTCCTTCAGTAGAGCCTATCCATGTAACCTGATACCTGCTCGTAACAGCTTGTACCTCTAGAGTCGATGGCTGCGCATCGGCTTACCTGCTCGTAACAGTTTGTACTCTAGAGTCGATGGCTGCGCATCGGCTTTTTAGTCTAAAGTCGATGTCTGTGCATCGGCTGTGTTTTGCGTCCGGTTGCTTTGTATGTATATATTTTTTTACTGGCCGATTTCATGCATCGGCCCCCATATTTCACTGTCCATCATCCCACATACTTGGGAAATATTTCTTGAGATGCTGACCATTGACAGCCACTGGGAACTTCACACCGCTCAGCTCCTCGAGCATGTATGCGTTACCCTTTAAAACTTGGCCGACCCTGTACGGCCCGTGCCAATTTGGAGACCATTTACCATACGTTGCATCCTTAGTCCCTAATGGCAATACAGCTTCCCATACCAAATCACCAACGTGGAACTCCTTTGGTCTCACCTTCTTATTATATGCGTGAGCTACCTTGGCTTTGTTCTCTTTAATTTTCTCAAGCGACCACAGTCTAAGTTCCGTTAGATCTTCAACGCTATCACTCATCAGGGCTGCATATTCTTCAGTTGTTAAATCATTCTGAAACGTAATACGTCTCGACCCAGCCATGATTTCCCAGGGCAATACGGCTTCTTGTCCATAGACCAGATGGTATGGCGAGGTTTTTATCGCTCCATGACATGACATGCGATAAGCCCACAAAGCCTCTGACAATACCTCGTGCCAACGTCTAGGGTGCTCGTCGACTTTCCTCTTAATCAGCTTGATAAGGCTCTGGTTGGACGCTTCAGCTTGCCCATTTGCTTGAGCATAGTATGGAGATGATCGGATCAACTTAATTCCCATGTCCTCGCAGAACTTTCTAAACTCGCGAGAAACGAAGACCGAACCTCCATCGGTCGTGATAGTCTGGGGAATCCCGAATCTATGAATGACATGTTCTTTCACGAAATTGATAACATCTTCCGATTTCACTGACTTCATAGGGACGGCCTCCACCCATTTAGTGAAATAATCTGTAATAGCCAAAATCCACACATGGCCTTTGCTCGATGGAGGATTGATTTTGCTGATCATATCCATGCCCCAACCTTGAAATGGCCATGGCTTGATGATGGGGTTCATTGCTGATGCGGGTACCGTCTGAATTTTCCCAAACTTCTGACACGCTTGACACCCTTTATAGTACTTAAAACAATCCTCAAGCATGGTGGGCCAATAAAACCCCGATCGCCTGATCAACCATTTCATCTTATGAGCCTATTGGTGAGTTCCACAGGCGCCTTCGTGTACCTCGTGTAAGAGCCGATTTGACTCGGTTGGTCCCAGACATCTGAGAAGTAACCCTTCCAAAGTCCTGTAGAACATGTCATCCCCAATAAGGACATACTTCATGGCCTTGTACCTTATCCGTTTAGGTGCCCCCCGAGCAGGATCTTTCAAGTAATTGAAGATATCGGCTCTCCAGTCATCCGGTTCCAGGAACTGTACCTAAACATCGGCTCCACCTGCTACGTCCTTGTAGCCTGACGCCATCTGTGCGAGATCGTTCACCTCGGTATTTTGCGACCTCGGGATCCAATTGAAGTTTATGTACCTAAATTGTGCCATTAGCTCACGGCATTGCATCCATAATGGGAAGAGCGACTCGCTCTCACATTTGTATTCCTCCGTGAGTTGGGAAATCACCAATTTTGAGTCTCCAAAAAGTTCCACTGCTTCTGCCCCGGCTTCCATAAGCAACTCCATTCCCTTGCGTATTGCTTCATACTCAGCGACATTGTTGGTGCAAGGGGTAGGTAGCCTGATGGAGAAGGAATATGTTGCCCCCCGGGGCGACACGAGTAGAATGCCCATGCCGCAACCATCATCACAAACCGATCCATCGAAAAACATGGCCCATGCACGCACAGACAGTGCTGCTATATCAGTGTTGATTCGTTTAGCAATAAGATCGGCCAACGCCTGTCCCTTGACTGCTTTCGCAGGCTGATATCGGATATCAAATTCCGATAATGCAAACATCCACTTACTGAGTCGGCCTTTCAACACAGGAGCCGACGGCATATGTTTGATGACATCTGATTTGCATATGATGACAATTTCCGCTGACCGTCACATGTGACGAAGCTTGGTGCAGGTAAAAAATAGGCAGAGGCACAACTTCTCGATCTCAGGGTACCTAGTCTCTGCATCCAACATCCTTCTGCTGAGGTAGAAAGCGACTCTCTCCAGACCATCATAAACTTGCACCACCACTGAGGCGATGGAAGTGTTAGCTACTGACAAGTAAATATAGAATGGTCTGTCCTTCTGGGGCGGAACCAACACAGGTGGCTTCGTTAGATACTCTTTAATCTCGTCAAACGCTCGCTGTTGCTCTGCCCCCCAGCGAAACTCCTCATCAGATTTAATTTTTACCAATCCCATGAACGGCTCGATTCGCCCTGATAGATTGGAGATGAACCTTCTGACGAAGTTGATTTTGCCGATGAGACACTGGAGTTCCTTCTTCGTGGTAGGTGGCTTCATTGTTCGCACTGCCTCCTGACTTTTCAGGCCGATCTCAATTCCGCGTTCATGAACCAAGAAACCCAAGAATTGACCGGCCGTTACACCAAAAGCACACTTCTTTGTATTCATTCTTAGCCCGAATTTTCTAGTTCGGTCCAGGATGCGTCGCAAATCCTCCAAGTGTCCTTCTACTGAGACAGACTTGACTACCACGTCATCAATGTAAATCTCCACCAACTTGCCGATCAGATCATGAAAGATGTAATTCATGGCTCTTTGGTATGTTGCGCCGGCATTTTTCAGTCCAAATGTCATGACTACATATTCAAACAGACCCACCGAACCTGGTACTCTGAATGCAGTCTTGTGTATATCTTCTGAAGCCATAAAAATTTGGTCGTAACCGGCATTGCCATCCATGAAACTTAAAACCTTATGACCAGCAGCTGCATTGATCAATGTCTCCGCTACCGGCATTGGATACTCATCCTTTGGAGTGGCTCTATTGAGATCCCGAAAATCTATGGCGACGCGCCATCGGCCGTCCTTTTTCTGTACAGGTACGATACTAGAAATCCACTCAGCATACCTGCATGGCCTGATGAACCCGGCGTTCAACATTTTCTCGATCTCTTTCTTGACTTCTTCTAAAATTTCGGCCTTCATCTGTCGTGCTCGCTGCTGGAACGGCCGAAATCCTTTCTTTAGAGGGAGCCGATGCTCAATGATGCTCCTGTCTAACCCGGGCATCTCTGTGTAATCCCAGGCAAAGCAATCTGGGTATTCTTTCAACAGAGCTATCATCAGGCCCCTCAGATGCGGATCTAACTTTTTGCTGATAAATGTTGGCCGTGGCTTATCCCCAGGACCAATGTCGATCTCTTCTAGCTCATCAGCCGATGTAAATCCATATTCTAGCTTTCCGTCGCCTGCTAGATCGATGCTGAACACAAGCAAAACGTATGGGGTGAGGATAATTTTGGCCGATTGCTGGAATCGGCCCCCTTTTCGATTGCATTACCCAATGAAGGTTTACAACTTATTTGTGCTCTACTACGGGAGGGAGTCTCCCTACTATAACTACGTGACATGCTTGAAGTGAGATCATTGCTTTTTATTTTTTGGGGCCGATCGCAGGGATCGGCCTTGCCACGTACGTCCATTGACTTTTCTCTTGCTACTCTGTCAGGCCGGTGGATAAGACCAGCCTCACCCCGTTTTTTGTAGCTTCGATGCGCTCACAGCCGTCCAAACTGACTCCAGAGATCGGCTCTTGGTCTTCTGCATCCCAAATATTCATGCCAGCTATTGAGACCTCGATCGAGTCATCCGCATGAACGACCTCCACTTCATCTCCATCCCACTGTATCAGGCATTGGTGCATTGTGGATGGAATGCAGCAGTTGGCGTGAATCCAATCCCTCCCTAGCAGGACAGCGTAGGTGCTTTTGCTGTCGACGATGAAGAATGATGTAGGGATGGTTTTTCGGCCCACGGTTAGATCCACGTTCCAAACGCCTTGCGTTTCTGATGCTTGGCCGTTGAAGTCGCTTAGTGTGACGTTGGTCTTGATCAGGTCTGCGTTAGAGCGTCCCAAACGCCGTAGCATGGAGTATGGCATTATATTGACTGCCGCTCCCGTGTCAACCAACATCTTGCTGACATGCTGCCCGTTGATATAACCTCTTAGGTACAGGGCCTTCAAATGTTTGTAGCTCTTCTCTCGTGGCTTTTCAAAGATAACTGGCCGTGGGCCGCAGTCAAACTGTGCTGCCGGCACTTCTTCGGTTCTTGGAGCACAAAACTCCGACGGAAGTATGAACACCATATTCGTGCCAGCCGATGCCTTCGCATCGGTTTTTATTTGTTTGGGGCGCCATTCTTTCTTCTGTGGACGAGTCTCCGCCTCCAAAGTTTGCTGAATTTTCACGGCCAGATCGGGCCGTGCTTTCCTCAACGTGTGCAGGTATTGCGCCTCGGCTTCCTCCACGCTACGTAGCCGCTGAACCCTACGCTTTTGGGAGTGACTGAGTCCATCAGAGCACCACCTTGGCCGGTGGTATCTATCTTCTTCTTCATCTTCTGACTCCTCGAAATCTTCCACTCGAGATGACTCAGCTCGTCTGTTCTGAGATGGGAGAGGCCCTAGACGCTTGAACACTGAAACCTCACCTATGTCCTCCTTCTGCTGTCTACATTCTGGGCAGTTGTCGATTGTAGGCAATCGGCTCATTCCTGAATCCCAGCAGTGCTTAAAGAAAGGACAATCCCAGTGTCTGTCCATGTCTTCCTGCTCTCTCGACTTCCCCTTAGCGCGGTGCTCATATCCTTCGTCGTCTCTATCATACCGACGATATTTTCCGTTGTCTACATCAGACCGACGATATCTTTCGTCATCTATGTTGTACCGCCATCGGTCGTACTGACGCTCATATTTGTTAAGGAGATGCGCGGAGAGCGGTCGTTGATACCGCACGTTTCTCACTTGTTCCTCGGTGATGTACCGTCTGTCATCATATCGGGGCCGGTCGCATGGGCCGGCCTCCTCCTTTTCCTTGCCACGGGAGTGACCGATTTCTTCTTTATCCCTGCCATGGTGGTATACAGGCCCTGCCATGTTAACACCGAATGAGAAATCTAGCTGACGCCTCGTGGAGTGATTGAGTTCCACCATGTTGACGCCGGGAAACGGTTGCGTGTCCACTTTCATGGCAAACTGACCAAAGATCAAACGGCCTTGTTCTATCGCCGTTTGGATCTGCCGACGCAACTCTTTGCAGTCATTGGTGATATGGGTGAACGAGTGATGCCACTTGCAGTACGGTCTCCCGTTCATCTCTTGCGCCGTAGGGATTTTATGGCCTTCGGGTAACTTCAGTTGTTTTTCCTTAAGCAATAAATCGAATATCTGCTCAGCTTTGCTTACATCGAAGTCAAACCCTTTTGCAGGCCCTTGTTGTTTCACCCATTTGCAGGACACGGGATCTGCCCCCCGAGCCCATTCAGCCACGGCTACTTCCTGGTCTTCTGCAGAGTCCCCAACTTCTTCTGTCTCGATCAGGCCTATCGGGCGTTTGAACTTTTCTTGGTACAATTCTGGGTGGTGCTGCTCATACAATGTTAATTTCTGGGCCATGTGCGCCAGTGAATTGTATTCTACTTGGAAAGCCAGATCCTTGATCGGCGCTGCGAGGCCCAACACTGCCAGATCGACTGCTTCTTTCTCAGTTAAACGAGCCGAATAACATCGGTTCTTGACAGTCCTGAAACGCTGAATGTATTCCGACACCGTTTCTCCCCGTTTCTGCCGCACCTGCGCCAGATCGGCAATGCCAGCTTCGGTAGCTTCTGAGTGATATTGAACATGAAACTGCTCTTCCAGTTGCTTCCACGTCCGGACTGAATTTGGTGGCAACGAGGTGTACCACCCAAAAGCTGGTCCTGTGAGAGATTGCGCAAAAAACCTTACACGTAACGGGTGTGATGCTGAAATCATGCCCAACTGTGCCAAATATCGGCTCACATGCTCAATTGAGCTAGACCCTTCTGATCCATTGAACTTTGAGAACTCAGGGAGCCGATACTTGGGCGGCAGCGGAATCAAATCATACTCGTTGGGGTACGGCTTGGAATAGCCGACTGTTCTCCTCTTTGGCAGGATGCCGAACTGGTCTCTCAGGATTGTACTGATTTGTTCCACGGTATTAGCTGCAGGGGCTGAGCTTTCATGACTCGTTCCGATGGCATATTTAGCTAGCCACGCCTGTTTATCGGCGTCCGCTCCAGAAATCCCTGCTGCTGCAATCTGGTTCGTGCGCGCCAAGTTATTGCAGTCCGGCACGTATGTGCACACGTATCCATGTGGGATTTCTTTAGGCGGCTCATGCAGGAATTGGTAATCGCCAGGATCGCCTCCAATCTTGTAGACGACGTATGCAGGTGAACCCTGTGGCTCTGGAGCTACAAGCGCAAACGGCAGCTGCGGTCTAGTCTGGAACGGTATTTCTCCCTGGTGAGTCCCTAGGGCAGGCCCTGACGGAGAGTACTGATGCTTCATGCTCTCCTGAACCACGCGAACGGCAATGCGCTCGAAAGCGTTCACCAGGCTCTCAGAATGACGGTGTAGAGAATGAGCCACCATGTAATTAACTTCCTGGCGCAGAGCTCTGGTACGTTCCTCTGAAGGGATAGACAGATCTACTTCATCGAGAACGCCTTCGGGTGAGAACCCTTTCCACCTAATGCCATGTTTACGGGTCCTCTCGAAAGAGCCGATGAGATCGGCTTCGAAGACAGCTTTAATATCATCATATTTCTTCTTGTGCTCCTCAGGCAGATCTTCGTACGTGATTGGTGCGTCCGCCATCTCAGCTGCAGATGTTGACGCAGTTGCTGTAGAATGTCCCACCGGGCGTGCCAGAATGTGTTGCCTGCCAAAACCCACCGGCGAGCAGCGACGAGCAACACGAAGAGCCGGGAGGCTCCCAGAGCTGCTAGTGGGCCCTGGTCCCTCGGGCGACGGCCCGCAAAAATCCGGCACACGTCCTGGCTATTGCGAGGGCGTGCCACCTGACCTATACCTGGTCAGGAAGGTGGTGGTTTGCTTCAATTAGTTTCCTGCATGGCAGACACGTAAACATTAAATTTGAGCCTCGATCGGCTCTCAGGTTACCCTGTGAATCGGTTCAAGGAGCCGATTGACCCATGGTTCGCGTTGGATCTACGATAACATGGGGATCCTGCTTTATCAATACCAAGTTAAATCGATCTACGACAGTCTAGGGCTTTCACCGCATAATTGGAACGTCCTACGCGTAGTTGAGCCTGGCAGATACGAAAGATAACAGAAAACTAGTCCTAGAAGAGGCCTAAAAACCAACACAGAGTCGATTCCCGGAACAACCCTCCTTGGATAGGCAAACCATACCTTACGCACTACTGGATCGTTCAACCCGTTTGCAAGGCCTAACCATGCGGATATCAAACTAATCCTTGGAGAACAAGGAACAACCATAACAGATCAGATCTACTAAATAAAGATCAAGCAAGACGCTGCCCTTACACCTAAGATAGATGCAAAGGCAGCTAGATATTTAGGGGCAGCATAACTAAGCAAACGTATCAGAAAAGCACCGATGTTAGCCCCAAAACATCTATGATAACAGTATTACTCGCCATCAACAAGGCTTCAGCACGAGCAACACAAAACAACGAATAAATTGTTACTGCCCAGATCGCAAGATGCGATCTGGGCAGCATGATGCTTACCCGGAAGAAACCCTCGAAACAAGGGGTGGCGATGCACCTAGATTGTGTTTGTTGTGAACGTGATCGTCCTCCTTTCTCAATAACCCTAGGTACATATTTATAGTCCGTAGACTTTCTATCTTTGGAATAAACCTAACTGTGTACGAACCAAACTCTATCTCTTAATTCTAAACTGAAATGTAATCTACCATAATGTACAGATATACGGGCAATCTAGCCCAAATTCTCGCACGAGGCCGATTCAGAAACACTTTATGTGCATATCCTCTAAGCCCATCTCAATCACGGCCCATCTCCTTACTTGGCTAAAATCTGGCGATAACAAGTTCATCCTTGGACTACGGGTCCATAGCAGTAGCTAGATGGTTGTCTTCTCCTATTGTGCCATCATGTTTAGATCTTGTGAGCTGCCTATCATGATCAAGATCATCTATTTGTAATGCTACATGTTGTGTTTGTTGGGATCCGATGAATATGGAATACTATGTCAAGTTGATTATTGATCTATCATATATGTGTTGTTCATGATCTTGCATGCTCTCCGTTGCTAGTAGAGGCTCTGCCAAGTTGATACTTGTAACTCAAAGAGGGGGTATTTATGCTAGATAGTGGGTTCATGTCTCCATTGAATCTGGGGCAGTGACAGCAACCCCTAAGGTTGTGGATGTGCTGTTGCCACTAGGGATAAAACATCAATGCTTTGTCTAAGGATATTTGTATTATTTACATTACACACAATACTTAATGCAATTGTCTGTTGCTTGCAACTTAATACTGGAAGGGCTGTGGATGCTAACCCGAAGGTGGACTTTATAGGCATAGATGCATGCTGGATGGCGGTCTCTGTTCTTTGTCGTAATGCCTGACACGCGTACAGCACGCGACCGTTGGGAACCCCAAGTGGAAGGTGTGATGCGTACAGCAGTAAGTTTCCCTCAGTTAGAAACCAAGGTTTATCGAACCAGTAGGAGTCAAGAAGCACGTTGAAGGTTGATGGCGGCGAGATGTAGTGCGACGCAACACCAGAGATTCCGGCGCCAATGTGGAACCTGCACAACACAACCAAAGTACTTTGCCCCAACGAAACAGTGAGGTTGTCAATCTCACCGGCTTGCTGTAACAAAGGATTAGATGTATAGTGTGGATGATGATTGTTTGCAGAAAACAGTAGAACAAGTATTGCAGTAGATTGTATTCGATTAAAAGAATGGACCGGGGTCCACAGTTCACTAGAGGTGTCTCTCCCATAAGATAAATAGCATGTTGGGTGAACAAATTACAGTTGGGCAATTGACAAATAGAGAGGGCATGACAATGCACATACATGATATGATGAGTATTGTGAGATTTAATTGGGCATTACGACAAAGTACATAGACCGCTATCCAGCATGCATCTATGCCTAAAAAGTCCACCTTCAGGTTATCATCCGAACCCCTTCCAGTATTAAGTTGAAAACAACAGACAATTGCATTAAGTATGGTGCGTAATGTAATCAATAACTACATCCTCAGACATAGCATCAATGTTTTATCCCTAGTGGCAACAGCACATCCACAACCTTAGAACTTTCTGTCACTGTCCCAGATTTAATGGAGGCATGAACCCACTATCGAGCATAAATACTCTCTCTTGGAGTTAAGAGTAAAAACTTGGCCAGAGCCTCTACTAATAACGGAGAGCATGCAAGATCATAAACAACACATAGATAATAGATTGATAATCAACATAACATAGTATTCTCTATCCATCGGATCCCAACAAACACAACATATAGCATTACAGATAGATGATCTTGATCATGTTAGGTAGCTCACAAGACCCGACAATGAAGCACAATTAGGAGAAGACGACCATCTAGCTACTGCTATGGACCCATAGTCCAGGGGTGAACTACTCACTCATCACTCCGGAGGCGACCATGGCGGTGAAGAGTCCTCCGGGAGATGATTCCCCTCTCCGGCAGGGTGCCGGAGGCGATCTCCTGAATCCCCCGAGATGGGATTGGCGGCGGCGGCGTCTCTGGAAGGTTTTCCGTATCGTGGTTCTCGGTACTGGGGCTATTGTCGACGAAGACTTAAGTAGGCAGAAGGGCAGGTCAGGAGGCGTCACGGGGGCCCCACACGCTAGGGCCGTGCGGGCCCCCCCTAGGCCGCGCCGCCCTAGTGTGGCGGCGCCCCGTGGCCCCACTTCGTCTCTCCCTCGGACTTCTGGAAGCTTCGTGTGAAAATAGGCCCCTGGGCGTTGATTTCGTCCAATTCCGAGAATATTTCCTTACTAGGATTTCTGAAACCAAAAACAGCAGAAACAAAGAATCGGCTCTTCGGCATCTCGTTAATAGGTTAGTGCCGGAAAATGCATAAATATGACATAAAGTATGCATAAAACATGTAGATATCATCAATAATGTGGCATGGAACATAAGAAATTATCGATACGTCGGCGACGTATCAGCATCCCCAAGCTTAGTTTCTGCTCGTCCCAAGCAGGTAAACGATAACAAAGATAATTTCTGGAGTGACATGCCATCATAACCTTGATCATACTATTGTAAGCACATGTAATGAATGCAGCGATCAAAACAATGTAAATGACATGAGTAAACAAATGAATCATATAGCAAAGACTTTTCATGAATAGTACTTCAAGACAAGCATCAATAAGTCTTGCATAAGAGTTAACTCATAAAGCAATAATTCAAAGTAAAGGTATTGAAGCAACACAAAGGAAGATGAAGTTTCAGTGGTTGCTTTCAACTTGTAACATGTATATCTCATGGATATTGTCAATGTAAAGTAATATAACAAGTGCAATATGCATGTATGTAGGAATCAATGCACAGTTCACACAAGTGTTTGCTTCTTGAGATGGAGAGAAATATGTGAACTGACTCAACATAAAAGTAGAAGAAAGGCCCTTCGCAGAGGGAAGCATTGATTGCGATATTTGTGCTAGAGCTTTGATTTTGAAAACAAGAAACAATTTTGTCAACGGTAGTAATAAAGCATATGTGTTATGTAAATTATATCCTACAAGTTGCAAGCCTCATGCATAGTATACTAATAGTGCCCGCACCTTGTCCTAATTAGCTCGGATTACCTGGATTATCATCGCAATACATATGTTTTAACCAAGTATCACAAAGGGGTACCTCTATGCCGCCTGTACAAAGGTCTAAGGAGAAAGCTCGCATTGGATTTCTCGCTTTTGATTATTCTCAACTTAGACATCCATACCGGGACAACATAGACAACAGATAATGGACTCCTCTTTTATGCATAAGCATTCAACAATTATTAATTTTCTCATATGAGATTGAGGATATTTGTCCAAAACTGAAACTTCCACCATGGATCATGGCTTTAGTTAGCGGCCCAATGTTCTTCTCTAACATTATGCATGCTCTAACCATTCTAGCGGTAAATCTCCCTTACTTCAGACAAGACGGACATGCATAGCAACTCACATGATATTCAACAAAGAGTAGTTGATGGCGTCCCCAGGAACATGGTTATCGCACAACAAGCAACTTAATAAGAGATAAAGTGCATAAGTACATATTCAATACCACAATAGTTTTTAGGCTATTTGTCCCATGAGCTATATATTGCAAAGGTAGAGGATAGAAATTTAAAGGTAGCACTCAAGCAATTTACTTTGGAATGGCGGAGAAATACCATGTAGTAGGTAGGTATGGTGGACACAAATGGCGTAGTGTTTGGCTCAAGGATTTTGGATGCATGAGAAGTATTCCCTCTCGATACAAGGCTTAGGCTAGCAAGGCTATTTGAAACAAACACAAGGATGAACCGGTGCAGCAAAACTCACATAAAAGACATATTGTAAACATTATAAGACTCTACACCGTCTTCCTTGTTGTTCAAACTCAATACTAGAAATTATCTAGACCTTAGAGAGACCAATTATGCAAACCAAATTTTAGCAAGCTCTATGTATTTCTTCATTAATAGGTGCAAAGTATATGATGCAAGAGCTTAAACATGAGCACAACAATTGCCAAGTATCACATTATCCAAGACATTATAGCAATTACTACATGTAGCATTTCCCGATTCCAACCATATAACAATTTAACGAAGAAGATTCAACCTTCGCCATGAACACTATGAGTAAAGCCTAAGGACATATTTGTCCATATGCAACAGCGGAGCGTGTCTCTCTCCCACACAATGAATGCTAGGATCCATTTTATTCAAACAAAACAAAAACAAAAACAAACCGACGCTCCAAGCAAAGTACATAAGATGTGATGGAATAAAAATATAGTTTCACTAGAGGAACCTGATAATGTTGTCGATGAAGAAGGGGATGCCTTGGGCATCCCCAAGCTTAGACGCTTGATTCTTCTTGAAATATGCAGGGTGAACCACCGGGGCATCCCCAAGCTTAGAGCTTTCACTCTCCTTGATCATATTGTATCATCTCCCTCTCTTGATCCTTGAAAACTTCCTCCACACCAAACTCAAAACAACTCATTAGAGGGTTAGTGCACAATCAAAACTTACATGTTCAGAGGTGACACAATCATTCTTAACACTTCTGGACATTGCACAAAGCTACTGAAAGTCAATGGAATCGAAAAATCCATCAAGCATAGCAAAACGGGCAATGCGAAATAAAAGGCAGAATCTGTCAAAACAGAACAGTTCGTAAAGACGAATTTTATTGAGGAACCAGACTTGCTCAAATGAAAATGCTCAAATTGAATTAAAGTTGCGTACATATCTGAGGATCACTCACGTAAATTAGCATAATTTTCTGAGTTACCTACAGAGAATTAGACCCAGATTCGTGACAGCAAAGAAATCTGTTTCTGCGCAGTAATCCAAATCTAGTATGAACCTTACTATCAAAGACTTTACTTGGCACAACAATGCACAAAACTAAGATAAGGAGAGGTTGCTACAGTAGTAACAACTTCCAAGACTCAAATATAAAATAAAGGTGCAGTAGTAAAAACATGGGTTGTCTCCCATAAGCGCTTTTCTTTAACGTCTTTCAGCTAGGCGCAGAAAGTGTGTATCAAGTATTATCAAGAGACAAAGTGTCAACATCATAATTTGTTCTAATAATAGAATCAAAAGGTAACTTCATTCTCTTTCTAGGGAAGTGTTCCATACCTTTCTTGAGAGGAAATTGACATTTAATATTACCTTCCTTCATATCAATGATAGCACCAACAGTTCGAAGAAAAGGTCTTCCCAATATAATGGGACAAGATGCATTGCATTCAATATCCAAGACAACAAAATCAACGGGGACAAGGTTATTGTTAACGGTAATGCGAACATTATCAACTCTCACCAAAGGTTTCTTTGTAGAGTTATCAGCAAGATTAACATCCAAATAATAATTTTTCAATGGTGGCAAGTCAAGCATATTATATTTAGTGAAGACCTTTCTAGCTTCTCTTGCTACATCACCAAATTCTGTAAGAAGGGTTTCTAGGACAAAATCTTTCTTCTCTCCTTCTTCCATATCACTTAGTGTAAGGAACATATGCTGCATTACGGAGGTTAACAAATCTAGCTTCTAACATGTGTACTAAAGAAGCAGCAGCAATTTCATAAGTAGGAGCAAGTTCTACCAGGTGTCTATCTTCAAAATCTTCAACCGTACTAATATGAGTGATAAAATCTTCTATATTATCTTTCCCGAGGATAGACCCTCGGCCTACCGGTACAACCTTAAGAATAAACTTAGGAGGAAACATGATGAAATAAGTAAAGCGAATGCAAGTAACTAATTTTTTTGTGTTTTTGATATAGAGTGCAAACAACACAGTAAATAAAGTAAAACTAGCAACTAATTTTTTTGTATTTTGATTTAGTGCAGCAAACAAAGTACTAAATAAAATAAAGCAAGACAAAAACAAAGTAAAGAGATTGGGATGTGGAGACTCCCCTTGCAGCGTGTCTTGATCTCCCCGGCAACGGCGCCAGAAAAAGAGCTTGACACGCGTACAACACGCGACCGTTGGGAACCCCAAGTGGAAGGTGTGATGCGTATAGCAGTAAGTTTCCCTCAGTTAGAAACCAAGGTTTATCGAACCAGTAGGAGTCAAGAAGCACGTTGAAGGTTGATGGCGGCGAGATGTAGTGCGGCGCAACAACAGGGATTCCGGCGCCAACGTGGAACCTGCACAACACAACCAAAGTACTTTGCCCCAACGAAACAGTGAGGTTGTCAATCTCACCGGATTGCTGTAACAAAGGATTAGATGTATAGTGTGGATGATGATTGTTTGCAGAAAACAGTAGAACAAGTATTGCAGTAGATTGTATTCGATTAAAAGAATGGACCGGGGTCCACAGTTCACTAGAGGTGTCTCTCCCATAAGATAAATAGCATGTTGGGTGAACAAATTACAGTTGGGCAATTGACAAATAGAGAGGGCATGACAATGCACATACATGATATGATGAGTATTGTGAGATTTAATTGGGCACTACGACAAAGTACATAGACCGCTATCCAGCATGCATCTATGCCTAAAAAGTCCACCTTCAGGTTATCATCCGAACCCCTTCCAGTATTAAGTTGAAAACAACAGACAATTGCATTAAGTATGGTGCGTAATGTAATCAATAACTACATCCTCGGACATAGCATCAATGTTTTATCCCTAGTGGCAACAGCACATCCACAACCTTAGAACTTTCGTCACCGTCCTGCATTTAATGGAGGCATGAACCCACTATCGAGCATAAATACTCCCTCTTGGAGTTAAGAGTAAAAACTTGGCCAGAGCCTCTACTAATAACGGAGAGCATGCAAGATCATAAACAACACATAGATAATAGATTGATAATCAACATAACATAGTATTCTCTATCCATCGGATCCCAACAAACACAACATATAGCATTACAGATAGATGATCTTGATCATGTTAGGCAGCTCACAAGACCCGACAATGAAGCACAATTAGGAGAAGACGACCATCTAGCTACTGCTATGGACCCATAGTCCAGGGGTGAACTACTCACTCATCACTCCGGAGGCGACCATGGCGGTGAAGAGTCCTCCGGGAGATGATTCCCCTCTCCGGCAGGGTGCCGGAGGCGATCTCCTGAATCCCCCGAGATGGGATTGGCGGCGGCGGCGTCTCTGGAAGGTTTTCCGTATCGTGGCTCTCGGTACTGGGTCTATTGTCGACGAAGACTTAAGTAGGCGGAAGGGCAGGTCAGGAGGCGTCACGGGGGCCCCACATGCTAGGGCCGCGCGGGCCCCCCTGGGCCGCGCCGCCCTAGTGAGGCGGCGCCCAGTGGCCCCACTTCGTCTCTCCCTCGGACTTCTGGAAGCTTCGTGTGAAAATAGGCCCCTGGGCGTTGATTTTGTCCATTCCGAGAATATTTCCTTACTAGGATTTCTGAAACCAAAAACAGAAAACAAAGCGGCTCTTCGGCATCTCGTTAATAGGTTAGTGCCGGAAAATGCATAAATATAACATAAAGTATGCATAAAACATGTAGATATCATCAATAATGTGGCATGGAACATAAGAAATTGTCAATACGTCGGAGACGTATCAATGCCCTAAGTAAATCTCATAGTAGTTGATACGTCTCCGACGTATCGATAATTTCTTATGTTCCATGCCACATTATTGATGTTATCTACATGTTTTATGCACACTTTATGTCATATTCGTGCATTTTCTGGAACTAACCTATTAACAAGATGCCGAAGTGCCGATTCTTGTTTTCTCATTGTTTTTGGTTTCAGAAATCCTAGTAAGAAAATATTCTCGGAATTGGACAAAATCAACGCCCAGGTTCCTATTTTGCCCGGAAGCATCCAGAACACACGAGAACCGCCAGAGAGGTGGCACAGGGCCACCAAACCCTAGGCCGGTGCGGCCAGAGGGGGGGCCGCGCCCCCCTATAGTGTGGGCCCCCCAGAAGCCCTCCTGCGCCGCCTCTTCGCCTATTTAAAGCCTCCGTCGCGAAAACCCTGATACGATCGACGAAACCCACAGAAACCATCCAGAGCTGCCGCCATCGCGAAGCCAAGATCTGGGGGACAGGAGTCTCTGTTCCGGCACGCCGCCGGGACGGGAAAGTGCCCCCGGAAGGCTTCTCCATCGACACCGCTGCCATCTCCACCGCCATCTTCATCACCGCTGCTGTCTCCCATGAGGAGGGAGTAGTTCTCCATCGAGGCTCGGGGCTGTACCGGTAGCTATGTGGTTAATCTCTCTCCTATGTACTTCAATACAATGATCTCATGAGCTGCTTTACATGATTGAGATCCATATGATGAGCTTTGTATCGCTACTAGTTGTGTGCTACTCATGTGATGTTATTAAAGTAGTCTATTCCTCCTGCATGGTGTAAAGGTGACTAGTGTGTGCACCATGTGGTTCTTGTCGTAGGCTATGATCATGATCTCTTGTAGATTGTGGAGTTAATTATCATTATGATAGTATTGATGTGATCTATTCCTCCTTCATAGTGTAATGTGGACAGTGTGTGCACTATGTTAGTTCTTGGTTTATTTTGCAATGATCTATTATGCTCTAAGGTTATTTAAATATGAACATTGAATTGTGGAGCTTGTTAACTCCGGCATTGAGGGTTCGTGTAATCCTACGCAATGTGTTCATCATCCAACAAAAGAGTGTATGTAGCACATATGAGAAAGAGTTATTTATTATGCGATCAATGTTGAGAGTGTCCACTAGTGAAAGTGTAATCCCTAGGCCTTGTTCCTAAATACTGCTATCGCTGCTTGTTTACTGTTTTACTGCGTTACTACTGCTGCAATACTACCACCATCAACTACACGCCAGCAAGCTATTTTCTGGCACCGTTGCTACTGCTCATACTTATTCATACCACCTGTATTTCACTATCTCTTCGCCGAACTAGTGCACCTATTAGGTGTGTTGGGGACACAAGAGACTTCTTGCTTTGTGGTTGCAGGGTTGCATGAGAGGGATATCTTTGACCTCTTCCTCCCTGAGTTCGATAAACCTTGGGTGATCCACTTAAGGGAAAACTTGCTGCTATTCTACAAACCTCTGCTCTTGGAGGCCCAACACTGTCTACAGGAAAAGGAGGGGGCGTAGACATCAAGCTATTTTCTGGCGCCGTTGCCGGGGAGGAAAGGTAAAAGGTACTCACACTCCGGATCTCGGCTACTAAGCTATTTTCCGGCGCCGTAAGTACTCGAAGCTATTTCCTTTAGATCCTGCAATTGCAACTTTTTGTTTCTTGTTTACACTAGTTAGGCACAATGGAAAACAACAAAAAAATTGGTGAGCTTTTTAATCTTTTTCCTGATTTAGAATTGTTCGATGCGAAAATTAAAAAACCTATGGAACCTTATTTGCATGCTAGTAGCGATGTTATTAGTATGAATGCAATTACTGCTAATGCTATGGAGAAGTCTAAGCTTGGGGAAGCTAGTTTTTGTGATCTTTTTAGCTTCCCATCTTTAGGGGAGAAATTTTGCTCTGATAATACTTTATCTCCCATATGCGATAACTCTAATGATGCTTCTGATATTTTAAATCCACCTGCTGAAAGTATTCCGTATAAAATACCTATGAAAATTATTGAACGTGTTATGGACAACCACTATAAAGGGGATGGAACTGTCCATCCTAGAGATCATTTACTGTTTTTGAACAAATTATGCGGGTTATTCAAGTGTGCAGGTATCTCTATGGATGAAGTGAGGAAGAAGCTATTCTCTGTTTCGCTGTCTGGTAAAGCGGCGCATTGGTATAAATTGTTGGAGAATAGACATTCTCTTGGTTGGGAGGAAATTGCATCTCTCTTTTATTCTAAATTTTATCCTCCTCATGAAGTGCATATTGATAGGAATTATATTTATAACTTTTATCCTCGTGATGGAGAGAGTATTTCTCAAGCGTGGGGGAGATTGAAGTCACTAATGCTCAAATGTCCCATTCATGAGCTCCCCCGTAATGTTATTGTTAACAATTTTTATGCGAGACTTTCAGGGCAACACAAGGACTATCTGGATGCCTGTTCGGAAGGATCTTTCACAAGCAAGGAGATTGAAGCTAGGTGGGATCTTCTCGATCGGATTGAGGACAACGCTGAAGGATGGGAGAACAATGAAGGTAAAGAGTCAGGTATAAATTATGATTATGAATGCATTGAAGCTTTTATGGATACCGATAAATTTCGAAATATGAGTGCTACTTATGGTCTTGACTCTCAAGTTGCTGTAAATCTTTATAAAGCCTTTGCTTCTCATTTTGAATTGCCTAAAAAGAATTTTGATAAGTATCATGAACCTTTTAAAGAGGCTTGCATGAAGAATGAAATTGTTGTTAATTATTGCAATAAGCATGCTCAAACTCCTAAGAATGCTATTTCCTATAAGCATGTTAATTTTTGTGGAATGCATAGACCTTGTGGAATTAATCAAGTCAAAGATGAATATTGCATCCATCATATTAATGAAAAAACTAGAAAGTGGCTTAGGGCTCTAGATGATCTTGGTAAAAAAGTTTGTGCCCTCTATCCTTTTATTTGTGAAGTTTGCCATGAAGTGGGTCATTTTAATTTTCAATGCTCCTCCAATGATAATTTGAACCCAATGAGTGCTGCAAATTTGTATTGTGATGATGAAATTACTCCTAATCAGCATGATGAACTTACTTTATTTTTGGGGTGTGAAGAACTGTAGAGAAAAATCTCTTTGTTACATATGAGTGATCTTGATATTGATGATGTCCTGCATGGGTGTTTTTCTTATTGCATTGATAATAGCCATACAAATACTTACATACAAAATATTTTAGAAGATGACACCTTGCCAAAATATGATAGGACCGCCATGTGTTTTGAACTAATTAATGAAAAGGAGGAATCCTCCCAAGTTTCTTCTATTGTTTCTAAAAGTAAATCAGGTTATGCGGACAAGCCACCCTTCAAGCCTCTTCCTCCTAAAGAAGGAAATGAGGAGAAGGAAGAGAAGAAGAAGAAGAAGAAGGGAACGAAGAAGAAGAAGAGGAAGAAGAAGGAGAATAAAAAGAAAGAGGTAACGGCGTATCCCCGCGTGAATGAGATAACGCTAAGTAACCGTAAGTATGTTGCTCCTAATGATTATTGTGATAATGAATCTAAATATGATGATCTTCCTATGCCCTTTACATACATTAGAGATCATGATTTGAATGAGCACACTACTTTTGATATTGCAAATCTCTGGGAAACTAATTCTGAAAATGATGATGATAATAATTGCCATAGTGTCAGTGCTATCCATGCTTCCTCCCATAATGATATAGAAAGCTCTAAGCTTGGGGAAGAGGTGTTTGAAAATCCTTTTGCTACTGATCATTATGTGTTTGATACATTTCCTTCTAATAACAACGATGGTATGGTCATAGATAAACCGACTGTGAAAGATAACTATTCTATTTCTTATGATGACACTGTGCCTCCGATCTTTGATGATTATTATAAAGAATGCTATGATATAAGTTATAACTACCCTTATGAAACTTGTCATAGTCATGGTTGGATTACCAAAAACAATTCTTTTAATATGCAACTTGTTTACCATGTTCAAATTCTTGATAATAATCTTGCTCCAGTTACTATTAATGAGAATAACTCTTCTTATGCCAAAATTTCTATGCATATGAACCATGATAAGAATGTTTTAAGTGATGGGTATATTGTGGATTTCATCAATGATGCTACTGAAAGTTATTATGAGAGAGGGAAATATGGTTATATGCATCTTAATAATATTAAGTTTCCCCTCTTTATGTTGAGAATGTTGAAGTTACTCGTGTTTTATCCTCTTATGCTTGTCACTTTGTTCTTCATGAATTCATTTGTGTACAATATTCCTCTTCATAGGAAGCATGTTAGACTTAAATTTGTTTTGAATTTTCCTCTTGAAGCTCTCTTTTGCTTCAAATACTATTTCTAGCGAGTGCATCATCAAAACTGCCGAGCCCATCTTAATGGCTATAAAGAAAGAACTTCTTGGGAGATAACCCATGTGTTATTTTGCTACAGTACTTTGTTTTATATTTGTGTCTTGGAAGTTGTTTACTACTGTAGCAACCTCTCCTTATCTTAGTTTTGTGTTTTGTTGTACCAAGTGAAGCCTCTAATCGAAGGTTGATACTAGATTTGGATTTCTGCGCAGAAACAGATTTCTATCTGTCACGAATCTGGGCTGTTTTCTCTGTAGAAAAATCAGAAAAATATGCCAATTTACGTGCGTGTTCCTCAGATATGTACGCAACTTTCATTAGTTTTGAGTTTTCTGATCTGAGCAACGGAAGTATTTATTAAAAATTCGTCTTTACGGACTGTTCTGTTTTGACAGATTCTGCCTTTTATTTCGCATTGCTTCTTTCGCTGTGTTGGGTGGATTTCTTTGTTCCATTACCTTCCAGTGGCTTTGAGCAATGTCCAGAAGTGTTAAGAATGATTGTGTCACCTCTGAACATGTGAGTTTTTGATTATGTACTAACCCCTCTAATGAAGTTTATGAGAAGTTTGGTGTGAAGGAAGTTTTCAAGGGTCAAGAGAGGAGGATGATATACTACGATCAAGAAGAGTGAAAAGTCTAAGCTTGGGGATGCCCCGGTGGTTCATCCCTGCATATTTCAAGAAGACTCAAGCGTCTAAGCTTGGGGATGCCCAAGGCATCCCCTTCTTCATCGACAAATTATCAGGTTCCTTCTCTTGAAACTATATTTTTATTCGGTCACATCTTATGTGCTTTACTTGGAGCGTCTGTATGCTTTTATTTTTGTTTGTGTTTGAATAAATTGGATTACATCATGCTTGTGTGGGAGAGAGACACGCTCCGCTGTTGCATATGAACACATGTGTTCTTAGCTCATAATATTCATGGCGAAGTTTCCTCTTCGTTAAATTGTTATATGGTTGGAATTGGAAAATGATACATGTAGTAATTGCTATAAATGTCTTGGGTAATGTGATACTTGGCAATTGTTGTGCTCATGTTTAAGCTCTTGCATCATATGCTTTGCACGCATTAATGAAGAAATACATAGAGCATGCTAAAATTTGGTTTGCATATTTGGTCTCTCTAAAGTCTAGATAATTTCTAGTATTGAGTTTGAACAACAAGGAAGACGGTGTAGATTCTTATAATGTTTACAATATGTCTTTTATGTGAGTTTTGCTGCGCCGTTCATCCTTGTGTTTATTTCAAATAGCCTTGCTAGCCTAAACCTTGTATCGAGAGGGAATACTTCTCATGCATCCAAAATACTTGAGCCAACCACTATGCCATTTGTGTCCACCATACCTACCTACTACATGGTATTTCTCCGCCATTCCAAAGTAAATTGCTTGAGTGCTACCTTTAAAATTCCATCATTCGCCTTTGCAATATATAGCTCATGGGACAAATAGCTTAAAAACTATTGTGGTATTGAATATGTACTTATGCACTTTATCTCTTATTAAGTTGCTCGTTGTGCGATAACCATGTTCCTGGGGACGCCATCAACTACTCTTTGTTGAATATCATGTGAGTTGCTATGCATGTTCGTCTTGTCTGAAGTAAGAGCGATCTACCACCTTATGGTTAAGCATGCATATTGTTAGAGAAGAACATTGGGCCGCTAACTAAAGCCATGATCCATGGTGGAAGTTTCAGTTTTGGACAATATCCTCAATCTCAAATGAGAAATTTATTAATTGTTGTTACATGCTTATGCATAAAAGAGGAGTCCATTATCTGTTGTCTATGTTGTCCTGGTATGGATGTCTAAGTTGAGAATAATCAATAGCGAGAAATCCAATGCGAGCTTTCTCCTTAGACCTTTGTACAGGCGGCATAGAGGTACCCCTTTGTGACACTTGGTTAAAACATGTGCATTGCGATGATCCGGTAGTCCAAGCTAATTAGGACAAGGTGCGGGCACTATTAGTATACTATGCATGAGGCTTGCAACTTGTAAGATATAATTTACATGATACATATGCTTTATTACTACCGTTGACAAAATTGTTTCATGTTTTCAAAATCAAAGCTCTAGCACAAATATAGCAATCGATGCTTTTCCTCTATGGAGGACCATTCTTTTACTTTCATTGTTGAGTCAGTTTACCTATTTCTCTCCACCTCAAGAAGCAAACACTTGTGTGAACTGTGCATTGATTCCTACATACTTGCATATTGCACCTGTTATATTACTCTATGTTGACAATTATCCATGAGGTATACATGTTATAAGTTGAAAGCAACCGCTGAAACTTAATCCTCCTTTGTGTTGCTTCAATGCCTTTACTATGAATTATTGCTTTATGAGTTAACTCTTATGCAAGACTTATTGATGCTTGTCTTGAAGTACTATTCATGAAAAGTCTTTGCTATATGATTCACTACATATGCTTTACAAATAGTATGATCAAGGTTATGATGGCATGTCACTCCAGAAATTATCTTTGTTATCATTTTACCTGCTCGGGACGAGCAGAACTAAGCTTGGGGATGCTGATACGTCTCCGACGTATCGATAATTTCTTATGTTTCATGCCACATTATTGATGTTATCTACATGTTTTATGCACACTTTATGTCATATTCGTGCATTTTCTGGAACTAACCTATTAACAAGATGCCGAAGTGCCAGTTGCTGTTTTCTGCTATTTTTGGTTTCAGAAATCCTAGTAACAAAATATTCTCGGAATTGGACGAAATCAACGCCCAGGTTCCTATTTTGCCCGGAAGCATCCAGAACACACGAGAACCGCCAGAGAGGGGGCACAGGGCCACCAAACCCTAGGCCGGCGCGGCCAGAGGGGGGGCCGCGCCCCCCTATAGTGTGGGCCCCCCAGAAGCCCTCCTGCGCCGCCTCTTCGCCTATTTAAAGCCTCCGTCGCGAAAACCCTGATACGATCGACGAAACCCACAGAAACCATCCAGAGCCGCCGCCATCGCGAAGCCAAGATCTGGGGGACAGGAGCCTCTGTTCCGGCACGCCGCCGGTACGGGGAAGTGCCCCCGGAAGGCTTCTCCATCGACACCGCTGCCATCTCCACCGCCATCTTCATCACCGCTGCTGTCTCCCATGAGGAGGGAGTAGTTCTCCATCGAGGCTCGGGGCTGTACCGGTAGCTATGTGGTTAATCTCTCTCCTATGTACTTCAATACAATGATCTCATGAGCTGCTTTACATGATTGAGATCCATATGATGAGCTTTGTATCGCTACTAGTTGTGTGCTACTCATGTGATGTTATTAAAGTAGTCTATTCCTCCTGCATGGTGTAAAGGTGACTAGTGTGTGCACCATGTGGTTCTTGTCGTAGGCTATGATCATGATCTCTTGTAGATTGTGGAGTTAATTATCATTATGATAGTATTGATGTGATCTATTCCTCCTTCATAGTGTAATGTGGACAGTGTGTGCACTATGTTAGTTCTTGGTTTATTTTGCAATGATCTATTATGCTCTAAGGTTATTTAAATATGAACATTGAATTGTGGAGCTTGTTAACTCCGGCATTGAGGGTTCGTGTAATCCTACGCAATGTGTTCATCATCCAACAAAAGAGTGTATGTAGCACATATGAGAAAGAGTTATTTATTATGCGATCAATGTTGAGAGTGTCCACTAGTGAAAGTGTAATCCCTAGGCCTTGTTCCTAAATACTGCTATCGCTGCTTGTTTACTGTTTTACTGCGTTACTACTGCTGCAATACTACCACCATCAACTACACGCCAGCAAGCTATTTTCTGGCACCGTTGCTACTGCTCATACTTATTCATACCACCTGTATTTCACTATCTCTTCGCCGAACTAGTGCACCTATTAGGTGTGTTGGGGACACAAGAGACTTCTTGCTTTGTGGTTGCAGGGTTGCATGAGAGGGATATCTTTGACCTCTTCCTCCCTGAGTTCGATAAACCTTGGGTGATCCACTTAAGGGAAAACTTGCTGCTGTTCTACAAACCTCTGCTCTTGGAGGCCCAACACTGTCTACAGGAAAAGGAGGGGGCGTAGACATCAGTAGTCATCATGATATGTATGTGCATTGTATGCCCTCTCTATTTGTCAATTGCCCAACTGTAATTTGTTTACCCAACATGTTATTTATCTTATTGGAGAGACACCACTAGTGAACTCGTTTAATCCTTTGTTTTCAGCAAGCCGGTGAGATTGACAACCTCACTGTTAAGTTGGGGCAAAGTAGTTTGATTGTGTTGTGCAGGTTCCACGTTGGCACCGGAATCCTTGGTGTTGCGCCGCACTACACTCCTTCGCCAACAACCTTCACGTGATCTTCATCTCCTATTGGTTCGATAACCTTGGTTTCTTACTGAGGGAAAACTCGCTACTGTACTCATCATACCTTCCTCTTGGAGTTCCCAACGGATGTGTACTTTACCGTCACAAGCAGCGACCTAGATCTGGCCGCGCGCATCTGACCCTGGCTATGGTCTGGAAGAGGAGCTCTTCCCTTCGGTCTCCGGCGCCGGACCAGGGTCGTCATTTCCAGCCGTGGTGAAGCTTGCTCACATCTTCTCGGACCTTCGGCCGTCTCCATCGTCCGCCATGATGTAGGTAAGGGGAAACTCCTCTGCTCTAATGTAGTGTTAGATTCATGTTAGTAGAACTAGTTGGGTTCGATAAGACCGTTCGTAATGCATAGATCTTGTTTGAGTAGACCGACCAACTCCAGCTTGTGCATCACACCGCACCACTCATCATTTGCATACAAGCCTGGATCTTGATGGTGCACAAGAGAGTAGTTAAGCATGATGCTTTTTCTCCTATCATGTACGGTCCTATGTTACAACGAGATCAGGAGAGGATGACCCACCTAAACTACATCTACAACTGCAACGATGTAGAGGCTATTCAGATGCTTCGGATGAGAAGAGCCCCTTTCTATGCACTTGTGAAAACGTTCAGGTATCTAAAGAACTGCTGGTTGATAGCATCCACACCTCTGTCGAAGAACAAGTTACGATGTTTCTAGCTTGATGTAATCTATGTATACCACTGTTGGTCACCTCTTATGTATAAAATTACACCGTAGGGGCTTCCCCTACGGTACAAGTTTGAAAAAAAAGTCATCAATTTCCATGTTCTATTTCAACTAGTGTTTCCACTGTTCCTCTAGACCAAGTATTTTTTTATGTCCGGGGTCCTTCCCCTATCTCTGTTCGCAAACACTCATACTATGTAAGCTTCATTGATGATTATAGTAAATATACTTGGGTCTACTTGCTTAAGAAGCGTTCTGATGTGAATCATGTGTTTCTTAATTTTCAGCAACTTTTTGAACGTAAATTTGACCGCAAAATTATCACGATGCAAACTGATTGGGTGTTGAATATGAAAAACTTCATAGTTTCTTTTAAAAAGTAGGCATCACGGATCATGTCTCTTGTCCTCACGCTCATCAACAAAATGGTTTGGCTGAGCGTAAACACCGTCACATCGTTGAATTTGGTCTTGCTCTACTTGCAAATGCTTCTATGCCCTTAAAATTTTGGGACAAAGCTTTTCTCACGATGACCTTTCTTATAAACTTGCTTCCTACTAAGGTGCTGAAATTTGAAACTCCAACAGAAAAACTTCTTCATGTCCAACCAAATTATGATTCCCTTCGTGTTTTTGGACGTGCCTGTTGGCCAAACCTTCGCCCATATAATCAACGCAAACTTGCTTTTCGCTCAAAAAGGTGCGTTTTCTTGGAGTATAGCCCTCTTCATAAAGGGGTGAAATGTCTAGAGGTGTCTACCGGCCGCATATATATATCTCATGATGTTGTGTTCGATGAAAATATTTTTCCTTTTGAATCCCTTCATCCAAATGCCGGTGCTCGTCTTCGTGCAGAAATTCTATTATTACCATCATTTTTGTCTTCCACCACAACTCCTGAGGGTGTGTATATTCATGACAATGCTTTTATTGTACCGATTATTAATCCTCTACAGATTACTGAAGATAATACTACTACAACCATTGCTCACACTAGTCCAGACGGTCATGCAATATCACGTTCCAGTGAAGAAATCTCACGTCATGATAACTCAATGATTGACAGACTCTTATACCTATTCTTTGTCAAATTTCGTGCAACCTGACCTTCCAGGTTCTCCATCTACCTTGAGCAGCACTGCTGAATCCGGACCTGCCACATCTGGGCAAGTCGCTGACACACCTACAGCAGGTGCCACACCTGCTCTGTCGTCGCGCACGGCGCAACGCGGCCGTGGAGATTTTTCTCCTGCCCCTGGGGATAACAGCACATGCAGCGGAGCATCTTCCTGTTCCTGGCGCTGACAGTGACCAAAGTGGTCACCGTTCTGCTGAATCTGCCAATACTACCGACTCCTCTGTGGCTCCTTACAATGTTGCTGCTGATGGACCTTCTGCATGCGGCCCCTGTGAGACTCCTCTATCCCCTCCCGCGCACCGCACACGTCTACAATAAGGTATCCGAAACCCCAAAATATAGGGTCTGCCTATGTCACAGTCGATTGAGAAATGCTTAAGTCTCAGTCGACGTTGATGACGATCCATCTCATCTGATCGTGTTAGCTAGCACCGATCGATCCATTCGCATGCTTGCACCTCACGTGGTTGTGTTAGCTGCCTAGCTGGCCTTTGTTTCTGTTTCATCTGTGGGCTTCCTATGTGTGCCCCTGTGGGAGCTCAGGTCAAACCATTTTAAATATAAATTAGCCTAGGATTTCAACCCATTTTACATGAAAACAAAGTTGTTCATTCCCTGATGAGTACAAGTATTATTTGATTTCTGATTGCACCTTTTTTGTATGGAAAAATGCAACTCGTTACAAAAGTCGGTTGAATTGCAGTACTTTCTTCTTTGAAAAGTGTAACTTGTATCAGAAAATATTAAATTGCACTTTTTTTGAGAAAAGTGCAACTCCTTGGAGTTGCACATTTTTTGAGAAAATGTAACTCTTATTGAAACTGCTTGATACGATGCATGTATCTTGACAAAAGTGCAACTCATTTGAAAAACCGTTGCACGTTTGTTGAGAAAAGTGCAACACGTTTTAAAAACCGGTTGCACGTTTTATTGAGAAAAGTGCAATTCGTTTAGAAAAGTGGTTCCACATTTTTGGAGAAAAGTGCAACTCGTTTTGACAATGGGTTGCACGTTTCTTGAGAAATGCGCAACTCGTAGCCGTTTGTAGTTGCATTTTTTTTTTGAAAAAAGTGCAACTTGTTTCGAACACCTGTTGCACGTCTGTTGAGAAATGTGCAAATTGTCTCGTAAAGGTTTAATTGCACGTTTCGGTGAGAAAAGTGCAACTTGTAAATTGGAGTTACATATTACTTGAGAAATGTGCACCTTTTTTTGTAAAGATTTAGTTGTATTTCGTGCTCGTATCGGAACCGCTTGAAGTTGCACATACCTTGATAAAAGTGTAACTTGTATCAAAACCTGGTTTGTACTTGCATGCCTTTTGATTTCAAGACCGGTAACACGTTTCTTGAGGAATACAACTCATAGCGGAACCGGCTTGAGTTGCACGTATCATTATAAAACAACTCGTCGGTTCGAGTTGCATTTCTTGAGAATAGTTCAACTATCGAACACCGATTGAGTTGTACATATCTTAAGAAAAGTGCAACCAGTATAAAAACCACCTTGCTATTCGATTTTATCTTGAGAAAAGTGCAATGTCAAAAAACTGCAACGGAGAGAATTGTAGTTCAAAGAGAAAGGATAAAATGATACTATAATACTTCATCCATAGAAATGTGAAATAATAAGAAAAAGGAGAAAAACATATAGGTTGCACGTTGCGAAAACAGTAACAAGATTCTATACATAATAGACTAAAAACAAAAAGAGAGTACAGAAAAATAAAGACAAGAAAAAATAATTAAAATAGACAGAAGTGACTGATATTTAAGTGCGCGCTCAGGAACTTCAGAACATGCATCAGCTACCCTGGTTGTTTGGCGTGGAACGTATTATGCCAACCGGCAAGGATCGAATCCCACCAGCGCCAATTCCTTCATTTTTTCCTCTATACTCACGTTGGAAAGACGGCATGCAACAAGAATATGATGCTCTTATGCAAAATCAAACATGGCACCTTGTTCCTCCAAGTTCCAACAAAAATTTGATTGATTGTAAATAGGTTTATCGCATCAAGCGGCAGCTGATGGTACTATTGACCGCTACAAAGTACGGCTCGTTGCAAAGGGTTTTAAGCAAAGGTATGGCCTTGACTACGAAGACACTTTTAATCTAGTTGTAAAAGCAGCCACCATTGTCTTGTTTTAGCTATCTTTGTGTTCAAGGGATGGAGTCTTCGACAACTAAACGTCAAGAACACGTTCTTACATGATTTTTGGAAGAGGACGTTTATATGTCACAACCTCCTGATTTTAAGGACTCGCGCTTCACTACATTTGCAAACTTGAAAAGGCGCTTTATGGGTTGAAGCAAGCTCCTTGTGCATGGTACTCACCCCTCAGTCTGAAATTAACTGAACTTGGTTTTCTTCTCTCCAAGGCGGATACCTCTTTTTTTTCTATACAACAAGTTAGGTCTCATCATGTTCGTTTTCATTTATGTTGATGATATTATTGTGACTAGCTCTTCCGATCAAGCTATCTTAGTTCTCCTTCATCAGTTGGGTAAAAACTTTGCACTTAAGGATTTGGGCGATCTACATTATTTCTTGGGCATTGAAGTTACACGCTCAGACGAAGGTCTTGTGTTCACGCAAGCAAAATATGCTACAGATTTGCTAGCTCGGGTTCACATGAATGGTTGTACTACTACGCCTACACCGTTGTCTACAACAAATACATTATCCCTGACTGATGGATCTCTTCTTGGACCTGAAGATAGTACTCACTATCGAAGTATTGTTGGTGCTCTTCGCTACTTGACCTTAACAAGACCTTACTTGGCATTTTCAGTCAACAAAGTTTGTCAATATCTACATGCGTCCACTACTGTTTATTGGACAGCAGTAAAACACATTTTGTACTAGGTGCAAGGTACCATTCATACATGTCTCATGTTTCAGAAATCTTTATCTACACTTCTTAGTGTTTTTTTTTTCCAGATGCAGATTGGGCAGGCTGTCTTGACGACAGATGGTCTACAGGTTCTGGATGAGGATGAGAGTGGTGTCAACATATTGCAGATGCAAGATTCCCCAGGAATAAGATCTAGGACCAACCCTATGGATATAGCCCGCCAACATCGTAGCTGAAAGAATTCCGAACAGAGCTTCGCCAATGAAGTTGAACAACAACGACGAGAGCGGATCCCCCGTCGCACTCCAATGTGGAAGAACGGACCAACGTCCCCATTGATAGAAATCACGATCTAGCCACCCGAGACCAGCTGCATGATTTGGTGAATGTATCCTTCCTCGAAGCCTTTACATCTCAACACCTCCGCCAAAAAATCCCAATTCACCCGATCATAAGCTTTCTCGAAGTCAAGTTTCAGCAGGATTCCCCTGCTTCTTGACTCTGAGAGTGTGGATGATTTCAATCAGCGCAAGGGGGCCGCCAAGGATATTCCTGCCTCCGATGAAGGCCGTCTGATTAGGGCTGATGATTCTAATGGAAATCGGGTCTAGGCGAGTAGCAGAAGCTTTGGAGATAATCTTGAAAATCACGTTGATCAGAGCGATGTGCCTATACTGAGAGATGTGCTCCGCCCCGGGCACCTTCGGAATGAGGGATAAAATGCCAAAGTTCAGCCTGGCGATGTCAATGCGCCCTAGCACAAAATCGTTGAGAATACGGAGGATGGAAAGTTTCACTTGGGCCACAATTTCTTAAAGAAGAGGACATGGAACCCATCAGGGTGAAGGAGATATGCCCTAGAGGCAATAATAAAGTGGTTATTATTTATATCTTTATGTTTATGATAAATGTTTATATATCATGCTAGAATTGTATTAACCGAAACATTAGTACATGTGTGATATGTAGACAAACAAGAAGTCCCTAGTATGCCTCTTAAACTAGCTTGTTGATTAATGGATGATTAGTTTCATAATCATGAACATTGGATGTTATTAATAACAAGGTTATGTCATTGTGTGAATGATGTAATGGACACACCCAATTAAGCGTAGCATAAGATCTCGTCATTAAGTTATTTGCTATAAGCTTTCGATACATAGTTACCTAGTCCTTATGACCATGAGATCATGTAAATCACTTATACCGGAAAGGTACTTTGATTACACCAAACACCACTGCGTAAATGGGTGGCTATAAAGGTGGGATTAAGTATCCGGAAAGTATGAGTTGAGGCATATGGATCAACAGTGGGATTTGTCCATCCCGATGACGGATAGATATACTCTGGGCCCTCTCGGTGGAATGTCGTCTAATGTCTTGCAAGCATATGAATGAGTTCATAAGAGACCACATACCACGGTACGAGTAAAGAGTACTTGTCAGGAGACGAGGTTGAACAAGGTATAGAGTGATACCGAAGATCAAACCTCGGACAAGTAAAATATCGCGAGACAAAGGGAATTGGTAATATATGTGAATGGTTCATTCGATCACTAAAGTCATCGTTGAATATGTGGGAGCCATTATGGATCTCCAGATCCCGCTATTGGTTATTGGTCGGAGTGAGTACTCAACCATGTCCGCATAGTTCTCGAACCGTAGGGTGACACACTTAAAGTTGGATGTTGAAATGGTAGTACTTGAATATGGAATGGAGTTCGAATATTTGTTCGGAGTCCCGGATGAGATCCCGGACATCACGAGGAGTTCCGGAATGGTCCGGAGAATAAGATTCATATATAGGATGTCATTTTATGTGAAATAAAATGTCGCGGAAGGTTCTATGGAAGGTTCTAGAAGGTTCTAGAAAAGTCCGGAAGAAACCACCAAGGAAGGTGGAGTCCACATGGGACTCCACCTCCATGGCCGGCCAGCCCTAGATGGGGAGGAGTCCCAAGTGGACTCCTCCATAGGGGGCCGGCCACCCCCCACATGGGAGGTGGAAATCCCACCTTTTGGTAGGAGTCCTAGTTGGGCTAGGTTTCCCCTCTTATGGAAGGTTTTTGGTTCGGGTCTTATTCGAAGACTTGGACACCAACACTTGGGGATCCACCTATATAATGAGGGGCCAAGGGAGGGGGCCGGCCACCCCAAGACCACAAGCTGGCCGCCCCCCTTGAGTGGCCGGCCACCCCCTCCCAAACCCTAGCCGCCCCCCTCTCCTCCATAACTCCCGCGTAGCTTTAGTGAAGCTCCGCCGGACTTCTCCACCACCACCGACACCACGCCGTCGTGCTGTCGGATTCAAGAGGAGCTACTACTTCCGCTGCCCGCTGGAACGGGGAGGTGGACGTCGTCTTCATCAACAACCGAACGTGTGACCGAGTACGGAGGTGCTGCCCGTTCGTGGCGCCGGAACCGATCGTGATCAAGATCTTCTATGCGCTTTTGCAAGCGGCAAGTGATCGTCTACCGCAGCAACAAGAGCCTCCTCTTGTAGGCTTTGGAATCTCTTCAAGGGTGAGACTCGATACCCCCTCGTTGCTACCGTCTTCTAGATTGCATCTTGGCTTGGATTGCGTGTTCGCGGTAGGAAAATTTTTGTTTTCTATGCAACGTTATCCTACAGTGGTATCAGAGCCGTGTCTATGCATAGATGGTTGCACGAGTAGAACACAATGGTTTGTGGGCGTTGATGCTCTTGTTATCTTTAGTTTGAGTACTTTGCATCTTTGTGGCATAGTGGGATGAAGCGGCTCGGACTAACTTTACATGACCGCGTTCATGAGACTTGTTCCTCGTTCGACATGCAACTTGTATTGCATAAGAGGCTTTGCGGGTGTCTGTCTCTCCTACTATAGTGAAGATTCAATTTACTCTTCTATTGAAAACATTAGTATCAACGTTGTGGTTCATGTTCGTAGGTAGATTAGATCTCTCTCGAAAACCCTAAACCACGTAAAATATGCAAACCAAATTAGAGACGTCTAACTTGTTTTTGCAAGGTTTGGTGATGTGATATGGCCATAATATGATGATGAATATGTATGAGATGATCATTATTGTATTGTGGCAACCGGCAGGAGCCTTATGGTTGTCTTTAAATTTCATGTTGAGTAGTATTTCAAAGTAGTTGTAATAGTTGCTACATGGAGAACAATCATGAAGACGGCGCCATTGACCTTGACGCTACGCCGACGATGATGGAGATCATGCCCGAAGATGATGGAGATCATGTCCGTGCTTTGGAGATGAAGATCAAAGGCGCAAAGACAAAAGGGCCATATCATATCACATATGAACTGCATGTGATGTTAATCCTTTTATGCATCTTATTTTGCTTAGATCGCGACGGTAGCATTATAAGATGATCCCTCACTAAAATCTCAAGATAATAAAGTGTTCATCCTTAGTAGAACCGTTACCAAGTCTTGTCGTTTCGAAGCATCTCGTGATGATCGGGTGTGATAGATTCAATAAGTACATACAACGGGTGCAAGACAGTTTTGCACATGCGGATACTAAGGTGGCCTTGACGAGCCTAGCATGTACAGACATGGTCTCGGAACACGTGATACCGAAAGGTAGAGCATGAATCATATGGTTGATATGATGAACACTTTGAGTGTTCGCCATTGAAATCACACCTTTTCTCGTGATGATCGGGTTTAGGTGCGGTGGATTTGGTTCGTGTGATCACTAAGACAATGCGAGGGATATTGTTTTTGAGTGGGAGTTCACTTAGGTTTTTAATTATGTTGAATTAAAATTTGAACTCAATTTGTCATAAACTTAGTCTAAACTATTGCAAATATATGTTGTAGAGATGGCGTCCCCAATCAATTTTAATCAGTTCCTAGAGAAAGAGAAACTTAAGAGCAACGGTAGCAACTTCACCGATTGGTTCCGTCATGTGAGGATCTTCCTCTCTGGCGGAAATCTGCAATTTGTGCTTGATGCACCGCTAGGTGACCCTCCTGCAGAAGATGAAACCGATGAAGTAAAAGCTGTTTACGCAACTCGGAAAACTCGGTACTCTCAAGTTCAGTGTGCCATCCTGTGCAGTCTGGAATCCGATCTTCAAAAACGTTTTGAGCACCATGATCCTCATGAGTTGATGAATGAGCTGAAAGCTATATTCGAGACTCATGCGGCCGTGGAATGCTATGAAGCATCGAAACATTTCTTCAGCTGTATGATGGAAGAAGGCAGCTCCGTTAGTGAGCACATGCTCGCCATGACCGGGCATGCGAAGAAACTCAGTGACTTGGGAATAGTGATTCCTAACAGACTGGGGATTAATCGTGTCCTTCAATCACTGCCACCAAGTTACAAGAACTTTGTGATGAACTACAATATGCAGAACATGAACAAGGAGTTACCTGAACTCTTTGGCATGCTAAAAGCTGCTGAGATTGAGATCAAGAAAGAGCACCAAGTGTTGATGGTCAACAAGACCACCAGTTTCAAGAAACAGGGCAAGTCTAAGGGAAAATTCAAGAAGGGTGGCAAGAAAGCTGCCACGCCTCCTATGAAACCTAAGAACGGCCCTAAGCCTGATGCTGAGTGCTATTACTGCAAGGAGAAGGGACACTGGAAGCGTAATTGCTCCAAGTATCTGGCTGATCTGAAGAGCGGCCTTGTCAAGAAGAAGAAAGAAGGTATATCTGATATACATGTTATAGATGTTCATTTCACCGGTTCTCGTTCTAGTACTGGTATTTGATACTGGTTCGGTTGCTCATATTTGTAACTCGAAACAGGAACTAAAGAATAAACGACAACTGCTGAAAGATGAAGTGACGATGCGCGTTGGAAACGGATCCAAGGTCAATGTGATCGCAGTCGGCACACTTCCTCTACATCTACCTTCGGGATTAGTTTTAAGCCTAAATAATTGCTATTATGTACCTGCGTTGAGCATGAACATTATATCTGGATCTTGTTTAATGCAAGACGGTTATTCATTCAAGTCTGAGAATAATGGTTGTTCTATTTTTATGAATAATATCTTTTATGGTCGAGCACCACAAAAGAATGGCTTATTTCTGTTAGATCTCGATAGTAGTGATACGCATATACATAACATTGATGCTAAACGAATTAAACTTAATGATAATTCTACTTATATGTGGCACTGTCGTCTTGGTCATATTGGAGTGAAACGCATGAAGAAACTCCATACTGATGGATTACTTGAATCACTTGACTTTGAGTCACTTGATAGATGCGAAGCATGTCTAATGGGAAAAATGACAAAGACTCCATTTTCTGGTATGATGGAGCGAGCTACTGACTTATTGGAAATCATACATACCGATGTGTGTGGACCAATGAGCGTAGCATCGCGCGGTGGTTATCGTTATGTTCTAACCTTCACAGATGATCTGAGTAGATATGGGTATATCTATTTCATGAAACATAAATCCGAAACTTTCGAGAAGTTTAAGGAATTTCAAAGTGAAGTAGAAAATCAACGTAACAAGAAGATTAAATTTCTACGATCTGATCGTGGAGGTGAATATCTGAGTTATGAGTTTGGCATGCATTTAAAGAAATGCGGAATACTTTCACAATTGACACCGCCGGGAACACCTCAACGAAACGGTGTGTCCGAACGTCGTAATCGAACTCTCTTAGATATGGTTCGTAGTATGATGTCTCTTACTGATTTGCCGTTATCATTTTGGAGTTATGCATTAGAGACAGCCGCATTCACTTTAAATAGAGCACCATCAAAATCCGTAGAAACGACACCGTATGAATTATGGTTTAACAAGAAACCTAAGCTGTCGTTCCTGAAAGTTTGGGGTTGCGAAGCCTATGTAAAGAAGTTACAACCGGACAAGCTAGAACCCAAAGCGGAGAAATGCGTCTTCATAGGATACCCTAAGGAAACTATAGGGTACACTTTCTATCACAGATCCGAAGGCAAAATCTTTGTTGCTAAGAACGGAACCTTTCTTGAGAAAGAATTTCTCACTAAAGAAGTGACTGAAAGAAAAGTAGAACTCGATGAGATTGATGAATCTATACTCGTTGATCAGAGTAGCGCAGTACTGGAAGTTATACCTGTACCGCCTACACCGGCAACAGAGGAAGCTAATGATAATGATCATGAAACTTCGAACGAGGAAACTACTGAACCTCGCAGATCGACAAGGGAACGTGCCACTCCTGATTGGTATGATCCTTGTCTAAATGTCATGATTGTGGATAACAATGATGAGGACCCTGCGACATATGAAGAAGCGATGATGAGCCCAGATTCCAACAAATGGCAAGAAGCCATGAAATCCGAAATGGGATCCATGTATGATAACAAAGTATGGACTTTGGTAGACTTACCTGATAGCCGAAAGGCTGTCGAGAATAAATGGATCTTCAAGAGAAAAACAGATGCTGATGGTAATATTACTGTCTATAAAGCTCGACTTGTCGCAAAGGGTTTCCGACAAATTCAAGGAGTTGACTACGATGAGACTTTCTCACCTGTAGCGAAGCTAAAATCTGTGAGGATTTTGTTAGCAATAGCTGCATTTTTCGATTATGAGATTTGGCAGATGGATGTCAAAACGGCGTTCCTTAATGGAGACATTGAGGAAGAGTTGTATATGGTACAACCCAAAGGTTTTGTCGATCCTAAAAATGCTGACAAAGTATGCAAACTTCAGCGTTCAATCTATGGACTGAAGCAAGCATCAAGAAGTTGGAACCGACGCTTTGATAAGGTGATCAAAGACTTCGGGTTTATACAAAGGTCATGGAGAGGCTCGTATTTACAAGAAAGTGAGTGGGAGCTCTGTAGCATTCCTGATATTATATGTAGATGACATATTATTGATCGGGAATGATATAGAACTATTAAGCAGTGTTAAAGGTTATTTGAATAATAGTTTTTCAATGAAAGACCTTGGTGAAGCATCATATATATTAGGCATCAAGATTTATAGAGATAGATCAAGACGCCTAATAGGGCTATCACAGAGTACATATCTGGACAAGATTCTAAAGAAGTTTAGAATGGACGAAAGTAAGAAAGGGTTCTTACCTATGTTACCAGGCAAGGTATTGAGTAAGACTCAAGGACCGGCTACGGCAGAAGAAAGAGAAAGGATGAGTAATATCCCCTATGCCTCGGCAATAGGATCTATCATGTATGCCATGCTATGTACTAGACCGGATATAGCACATGCTGTTAGTTTGACTAGCAGATATCAAAGTGATCCAGGAATGGAACACTGGACAGCGGTCAAGAATATCCTGAAGTACTTGAAAAGAACTAAGGATATGTTTCTTTGTTATGGAGGTGACCAAGAGCTCGTTGTAAACGGTTACACCGATGCAAGTTGGAACACTGATCTTGATGACTCTAAGTCACAATCTGGGTACGTGTTTATATTGAATGGTGCTGCAGTAAGCTGGGCAAGCTCGAAGCAGTGCACGGTGGCGAAGTCTTCAACAGAATCAGAGTACATAGCGGCTTCAGAGGCTTCATCAGAAGCGGTATGGATGAAGAGGTTCATTGTAGAGCTCGGTGTGGTTCGTAGTGCATTGGACCCATTAATCATTTACTGTGATAACATGGGTGCCATCGCCAATGCACAAGAGCCAAGGTCACACAAGAGGCTGAAGCATATCAAGCTGCGTTACCACTCGATTCGCGAGTACATCGAAGATGGAGAAGTAAAGATTTGCAAAGTACACACTGATCGGAATGTAGCAGATCCGTTGACTAAAGCTCTCCCTAGGGCAAAGCATGACCAACACCAGAATGCCATGGGTGTTAGGTATATTACAATGTAATCTAGATTATTGACTCTAGTGCAAGTGGGAGACTGAAGGAGATATGCCCTAGAGGCAATAATAAAGTGGTTATTATTTATATCTTTATGTTTATGATAAATATTTATATATCATGCTAGAATTGTATTAACCGAAACATTAGTACATGTGTGATATGTAGACAAACAAGAAGTCCCTAGTATGCCTCTTAAACTAGCTTGTTGATTAATGGATGATTAGTTTCATAATCATGAACATTGGATGTTATTAATAACAAGGTTATGTCATTGTGTGAATGATGTAATGGACACACCCAATTAAGCGTAGCATAAGATCTCGTCATTAAGTTATTTGCTATAAGCTTTCGATACATAGTTACCTAGTCCTTATGACCATGAGATCATGTAAATCACTTATACCGGAAAGGTACTTTGATTACACCAAACACCACTGCGTAAATGGGTGGCTATAAAGGTGGGATTAAGTATCCTGAAAGTATGAGTTGAGGCATATGGATCAACAGTGGGATTTGTCCATCCCGATGACGGATAGATATACTCTGGGCCCTCTCGGTGGAATGTCGTCTAATGTCTTGCAAGCATATGAATGAGTTCATAAGAGACCACATACCACGGTACGAGTAAAGAGTACTTGTCAGGAGACGAGGTTGAACAAGGTATAGAGTGATACCGAAGATCAAACCTCGGACAAGTAAAATATCGCGAGACAAAGGGAATTGGTAATATATGTGAATGGTTCATTCGATCACTAAAGTCATCGTTGAATATGTGGGAGCCATTATGGATCTCCAGATCCCGCTATTGGTTATTGGTCGGAGTGAGTACTCAACCATGTCCGCATAGTTCTCGAACCGTAGGGTGACACACTTAAAGTTGGATGTTGAAATGGTAGTACTTGAATATGGAATGGAGTTCGAATATTTGTTCGGAGTCCCGGATGAGATCCCGGACATCACGAGGAGTTCCGGAATGGTCCGGAGAATAAGATTCATATATAGGATGTCATTTTATGTGAAATAAAATGTCGCGGAAGGTTCTATGGAAGGTTCTAGAAGGTTCTAGAAAAGTCCGGAAGAAACCACCAAGGAAGGTGGAGTCCACATGGGACTCCACCTCCATGGCCGGCCAGCCCTAGATGGGGAGGAGTCCCAAGTGGACTCCTCCATAGGGGGCCGGCCACCCCCCACATGGGAGGTGGAAATCCCACCTTTTGGTAGGAGTCCTAGTTGGGCTAGGTTTCCCCTCTTATGGAAGGTTTTTGGTTCGGGTCTTATTCGAAGACTTGGACACCAACACTTGGGGATCCACCTATATAATGAGGGGCCAAGGGAGGGGGCCGGCCACCCCAAGACCACAAGCTGGCCGCCCCCCCTTGAGTGGCCGGCCACCCCCTCCCAAACCCTAGCCGCCCCCCTCTCCTCCATAACTCCCGCGTAGCTTTAGTGAAGCTCCGCCGGACTTCTCCACCACCACCGACACCACGCCGTCGTGCTGTCGGATTCAAGAGGAGCTACTACTTCCGCTGCCCGCTGGAACGGGGAGGTGGACGTCGTCTTCATCAACAACCGAACGTGTGACCGAGTACGGAGGTGCTGCCCGTTCGTGGCGCCGGAACCGATCGTGATCAAGATCTTCTACGCGCTTTTTCAAGCGGCAAGTGATCGTCTACCGCAGCAACAAGAGCCTCCTCTTGTAGGCTTTGGAATCTCTTCAAGGGTGAGACTCGATACCCCCTCGTTGCTACCGTCTTCTAGATTGCATCTTGGCTTGGATTGCGTGTTCGCGGTAGGAAAATTTTTGTTTTCTATGCAACGTTATCCTACACAGGGGCCAGGTGCCGTGTCCATTTTTATGTCTTTGACTATGTCCTCAAGCTCAGTTTCCGTGAACGTAAGAGAGAGACTATTATTCTCCTCCTCCGAAACACGCCCAACTCCACCCTAGATGTTGAGCGCCAACCCGCGCCCCCTCGGGATCGTAGTGCCAAGGAGTTCCCGGTAGAAAGCATAAATATGGTCTTGAATCAATTTGGGATCGGTGATGACACCCTCCTTAGAGGTGAGGGATGAGATATGACACTTGCGGCGCCTCCCCGTTGGCCACCGCGTGGAAGTAAGCGGTGTTGGCATCCCCCTAGAATACCCACCGAATCCTACCGCGCTGCCTCCAGTATTCCTCCTCTACCCTGTATAAGTGAAGCATCTGGTCTTCCAAATGATATCTATTTGCCCAGGCCTCCTTATCTAACCCAGATGAATCCGCTTGGATATCCAGCTGCGCGATCTAAAGGACCAGGTCAGCTTTTGATTCCTTTGATTCCCGGCCTAAATTATGGCTCCAACTCCTCAGATATTGGTGGAGCCCCGCGCTCATAAAGACCCACCAGTCGATGATATCCCTACCACCCACCTTGGTGAGCAGCCTATCCTAGGTTGCCAGCGCCAGAGGGAGAAAATCCTCCCTCTCAAACCACCATATCTATTCTATTATATACTAAAAGCAAAATAAGAGTGTTTTTCGAGACATCACGTTAATCCACATGCGGTTAATAATCTGATCCGCTAACTCTTCGTAAACTATATATATAAACGGTGGAGATTTAAAACAAACGCAAATAAAATATGTTCCAATACGGTAATAGACGCGTACGGGATCCGCTAGGACCAAACATCTTGCGTCCATCGATTGGAAAAAACGAGTCCCGGTCGCTCTTTTGTTTTTTCCGCTGAGCAGCATACAAATTAGAAGTCTGAATGTTACACGGTGGACTTAGGCCAGCTTCTCTTTCTTAATCAACTAGTACAAATGCCCGTGCGTTGCAACGGGAACGATACAAAAATATTTGCTTTGGACACACTAATGCGTTGCATATGGAAAAAACTAATTTTTAGACGAAAATAGGTCGGATTATTTTGTACAAATTCCAAGATAATTCCGTAGCATGAAAGGTAAATCTAATTCTTGCTCTTATACTTAGAATTGTTGATATGTATAAGTGGATTACACAACCTACACTGTATTGACGTGTAGACTACATCTATATCAAAATGCAAAAGAAAATATCATCGGGAGGATACATATAGCAATAAATGATTTAAGAAATTTCAATATGAGTGCACTATTAGAGTTCAGTATGAGTTTGCAAAGTTAATTATATCGTAATTCCTTACATTTTTTCATGAAGTGTAGCTTTCAGGAGAAATAATGTTGTCCCGTTGAGGATACAGAAGTAGCAGTACATGAAAATGATATGTAAGATACCGGGAACATCAAGTGCAAAATGTAATAAACAGGAGACATGCATTTCTGTAATCACTGTATTAATGATAAAGAATAATACAGTACCTCAGCTATGTACCACATATCCGTAGTCAGAGGTGAAGAGAACCCACCTCTCTGTTCTAATGTAATAATAGATGGCTCTGAAGATATCTTGCAATTTCATCTAAAACTCTGATAAATAAGCATCAATGGATGATGCTCCAAAACTGAAATAAATCAAACTGAATTTCGCCAGTTTTCACACACGGAAAAGTCATGGACCTATATATACGGCACAATCAAAAGCACTAAATTACTTAACTCAAATTGTATTACCCATGCATGCACCTGATAGTGAACTACTTACTTATTTCACACATAAAAATTCAAGGGCCTATATAGAGCCAGCTATTACATTTTGAAAGATGCCACTAACAGGACACGTAAGGATCATCAAGGATTGTTTGGAAGCATGGCGTTCATTAACCACTTGTCGAACAACTATTGCAAAAACATGGCACACATTATTTTCAATTAGTATGTCACATGGAATGTAATTTATGTACTAAATATTAATGGTTTGGCAAATCACATCCTTATTTCCTATATGTGACAGTAGGTTTGATTACGACATATTTGCAACACTCTTTTGTGATTTACTTTTAGATGCGCCTTACTGTAATACACTGAACAGATACATTGGCTTGAAGTGAGTGCTATCCCTTCCTAGTTGGCTTATTAATTCTTCCTCTCTTAACTTCAAATCCGCATATGTTTTTTTCCCTCTTAAGTTTACTGTGTGCCATCTACATAAAGAAAGAAACCAACATGTGTTCTCTACATTGCAATTCTAGAGTAATAGCAACTGATTTGTGTAGTTAGGAAAAAGTCCCTAAAATAGCATGTAGCAACTGATTTTGAGTTATAAACAAAAGAATAACTTTCTGACAATAGCATGTACATATCATGAAGATATTTTAACTTTAGACCACTGTTGTGCTCCCTGTGAATAACGGGAAACAATAGCATGGTATTAAAATCCTTGCAGCGCCCGTCACTTAACTTGCCAAACGTCCTGCAACACAAGAGCAGCCACACATGAGCAGTTTCACATCACAAATTCACAATGCAAGACCTGTAGAATGAAAAGGCTCACCACTCCGTTCATGCCTATGATTGTTGTGCTATCTGTTACCTTGCTGTATTTTATCTTGCTTGCGTCCAGATTGTTCTAGGAGAGGACGGGAAACTGCTGCTTGAAGCAGAGTTCGACGTCATGAAGCCTGCTCGCCACAAATTCTTGTCCAACTCTACCAGGTCCTTAGTAGGAAACGACTTCATTCCCACAAATATAGAGCTCAACCAAACTGATTGCTCAAAAATCGGATGGTGGACTACTTACATGGATTTCTGTATATAGAAGAAGAAATGCTTACTAAATTTATAGCTAACTGCAGAAAAACTTGACATTTGAATGACATTTCCCTAAAACAAGAGCTATTTACTTATCAAGCTTAAAGATAACAAATGTGCCATGTGAATTATCAAGTTCATAATTGCACAGTAAAGGAGCTATATTGTGTTGTTTACTCCCTGTCTCAGAGGTAATAGATGTACAAGAAACTTCAGGTTCAGCATCACGTGAGTATATCAACAGAAAGATCAACCTATGCATTATTTGCCTGCTCACATATGAGCGTCCCACCTCATTTTTTCTATTGTCACCTTACAAAGAAAAATGATTGCATTTATGTGCTACTACTATAATCCTGGCAACTCCTGCTACTAACCAACTTAATAAATAGAACGCACACCATGCAGAGACATAACAAAACTTAGGACCGCCCTAATTCTGTCATTGGTATTGAAGATGCTGGACCTATGATTTGAACATGAAGATGATGAATAAATATGATGGAGCGTAAAATCAAAAACACTATAAAAAAAAGTAAACAAGCATGTGCAAGGACCATATATGAAGGTAAAATTTTATCTCAGCCCAATATTAAGTAAAGAATGCAAGCAATCTTTAGTTTGTAGCTGTTGAATCAGTAATTTCAGAAGACAAAATCCTTGATTCTAATGTAGTGAGCAGTCAACTTCAGTGATTACATCAAATTATCAAATAGTCCATTGAAAGGGCCAACACGATTTAGATCTCAGGCCAAACAAACAAAAATTTAAGTAGAACTTTTAGTCTTTTAGAATATATCAGCTTAAGTACCTATGGCTGATACAAATTATCCCTAGCACAAAGTGGAAGTAAGCTGCAGGTATGAAACAACAAACAAATCATCGTTGAGCGAATACACTCCATGTTCGAATAAATAAACCACAATACTCATTTCTTTTCCCAAATTGGTGTCTCTAACTCTATAAATCTGAGCAAGATCAAAAGGCAAAATTCTATGTCAAGCAACAAAGGGCTCTTACGCTTTCGCAATTGACAAAAGTGTGTGTCCAAAATCTATGTACAAATCAATCTTGACATCCTGGAAAAGCAAACATTGGGAAGATAAGGAGGATCAGAGGAATAATGGTACCTGGTGATACACTACCCCGTCAGCTTCCGTTGACCGCTGGTGGCGAGTAGGGGGGCGCGTGTGGAGGAAAGGTATATGCTCTGAACCATGAAACCTGCATTGTACAAACAAACAAAAAAGAGTTTCATAAACTTAACTTACAAGTTCTGATATATTCACTACATCGATATAGCCAATCTAGTAAGGTGATTGTAGGTGCTGCACCTGAGTGCTACCTCTACACATCTAGACAATCTACCAAGATAGCTGGCTTGTATGTGCGTGAGTGCGCGCTACGTTAATCTAGCGGGCTAGCTTGTAGATGCATGTTTCACAAGACAAAAGCACACATCTCCCTTTTTTGAAGAAAATAATACTAAGAGCATCCCCAAAAAGGTTAAAGATAGATCGGTTCAATTGAGGTGAGACCACTGCAGTTCTGAAATATGCAATGCACCTCTGTAGTAAGACACATGTTTCCACACTAACCAGATATCTTACTCATGTAAGCAGTATATAAAGTACATGTTTAATGCATTTTTTAGATAAAAGCACATGCTTTCACAAACCAGATAGCCTGCTCATGTAAACAACCATTGAAGTATTTACAAAACCAGATATTTCTTGGAGCTATACAGAGAATTCACATAGGTTGATCTATGTATATTGCAAAAGGAGAAGCAAAGAGGAAACAAGTAATCAGTAACTATCAAGTAAGAACAGCTCAAAAAAAAAACTATCAAGTAAGAAGCTGACGCTAGTCAGGAAATGGTTCCCATACCTGTAACCAAAGCTGAAAGGCTTGTACAGTTTGGATCGTAAGAACAAATCTCATGCAACGAGGAGTCCATCAAAGATTAGCTATCTCAATTTTGACCTTCTGCACACAAACACCACCTATTTTATTTAAAATATGTCTTAATGCAAAGCTTGTTCCCCAAGCTCAGCATTACCATGGGTGTGAGCGGAAGCAAGAAGAGCTCCCCATATTGCTGCGTTTGCCATGAAAGGCATGCCCTTAACCAAGTCTTGAGCTTCAATCAGACAACCAGCACGGCCAAGTAAATCGACCATGCATCCATAATGCTCGACTCGCGGCTTAATCCCTTACTGGGATATCATGATATTGAAATGCCAGCGACCCAAATCATTCAGTCCAATGTGGCTACACGCCGATAGGATCGCAAGAAAAGTGACGTCGTTTGGCGCCACATTCTCCCTCCCCATCAGGCAAAACATCTCAACAGCTTTCAAGCCAAGGCCATGCAACGCGAATCCAGCGATCACCGTTGTCCAGTTCACAACGCTCTTCTTCTCCATGCCCTCAAACACCTCCACCGCCGACGCACCCGCATTTGAGGTACGTGTCGATGACTGCGTTCATCAGCGGTATATGCCAGCATAAGCCCCACTTCAACACGGACCTGTGCACCCATTCGCCCAAATCAACCGCGCCAAGATCCCCGCAGGCCTACATCAACACTATCCCATCAGGCTCGATCCCCTCCTCCACCCTGCATCCTCCGGAACACCTCGATCACCTCCACTGGCCGCTTCATCTATGCATACGCCCCAACGTCCAGGACACCGCGTTCCTCTGCGGCATAGCATCAAACAGTTCGCGGCTTCGCGCGCGCGCACGCCAAGTTCCCAGACTTCACATACCCCGAGATCGTGACGTTCCAGCAGAAGATGTCCTTGTGGAACGTTTCATCAAACACGCTACGTGCAGAGGCTATGCTGCCGCACGAGAAGTAGGTCTGAATGAGGCTTGTGGAGACGTGCGCGTAGGACGAGGGAATGGAGCTGCGGGACGAGGGTGCCACCTGCCACTTAGATGGGGGATCCGGGCGGCGGCGTTGAGGGATACGGAGGGCGTGGGAGCGGAGCAGGAGACGGAGAGAGGTGCGCGGAGAGGAGGCGCGCGTCGTGGTGGCCGCCGCGGGGGAGGAGGAAGGCGCGGGGGAGGAGGAAGGCGCGGGTGAGGAGGGAGAACGCGCGGTGGAGCGCCAGGGGCAGAGGGGCGGCGGCGGCATGCGGGGAGTTTCAGCCGCGGGGCTTAGTTGGGCTTGGCCCAGTTAGTTGGGCGTGCAGGGCGAGCGAGGAAGGACGACCAAACTTAACGTATTGGCAGAATAAGGAATATGTTCCTCCTTTTTAAGTAGTGTAGATTTTTCCTTACCGTGTAAGCCTAGGCCCACAAACTGAGGAGAATGTCCATTTAAAAATTAGCACGAATTAATGGCACGTCAGCTAGGCTGAGTTCAATCCATACGACCATACATAACTTAATTTTGTCTACTAACACAGTTTCAAAAAAAAAATTTGTCTAACACACACGTACGTATTGCCAGTTAATCATAGGAGATTTTTATTCTCAAGATTAAAAGTATATCAGAGTGTAGTGTTATGTAGGGTTGAATTTTCCAAAGTTTAATTTATTTTCGATAGATTTGAGTGTGATGGAAGCTTAATTTTAAGAACTGCATCGAAGATAGATCCGTAGACAAATGCCTACTCTAATCCTTCACAAAGAAAGTAACGAAAACACTACAAAAGAAATTGTCCCCAAGAAAATTAATCATATTACCCATGCAAAAAAATAAGAGCAAACCACATGATTTGCATAGTTTAAGAAACCGAACTGAAACGATGGTTCAACCGAAAAACTAGAACCAGAGCCTCAACTGGTTCTTTAAGCCCACTGGACCCACTACGCCAGTGAGCCAGAATAAACCGTATAAAACTGTGATCCGACCTCTGGTTTCAGACACTAAGCGTGCGTTTGGTTGCTGACTAAGAGAGGAATGGGATAAGAGAGGAATGGGATGGGATGGTCCCTCTTTTGCTTATGTTTGGTTGTAACCAAGATGGATGGTACCATCCACTGATAGGGAATATTCCCTCAAAAAGGTGGATCAACTGATCCGGCAAAATCGGCCGAACCTCCTTATCCACGTTTTGCTAATCGGTGGACCACCTACTAATCTTCTCTCCTCGCCTCTCATATTTCCCTCATCGCCGCTGTCGTATCTTCCTCGTCGCCGCCGTCGCATCTTCCCCGTCGTCGCCATCACATCTTCCCCGTCGCCGCCGTCGTATCTTCCCCGTCGCCGCCGCATCTTCCCGTCCGCCGACCGCTCCCACCGTCCGCCTTCCCCTCCTCGAGCTCCCCACCTGCTCGCTCACCTCGATCCCGCCCGGTAGCTCCCAGCGGCCTCCCCCACCAGGCCACCATGGGCACATCCTTCATGGCGTTGACGAGCGGTGGCATGAGGTCCAGTTCCGGCTGGAGTAGGTGCGAGCTCACGCGTCGGATTCCCCGGGACCAGGACCTCAACTGCCAGACCCCTCCCCCACCATGGCCAAGATCTCGCCGGGCCCTTGGTCCTCATGGCCGCATCCGGCGGGAGTGGGGTAAGGGCTCAGAGGCCGGCGTAGCCAGGGCCGCCGTCGTGCTAGTCAGGGGTCTCGCGACGTTGGCGGGCTGTTCCTACGGCATCTCCCCCAACGCTCTGTTAATTGCAGTATTTTTGTAGTTAATCACCTTCTAACCAATTGGCATTAAAGATTATATGATAAACACATCCCATCCCATCCCTCAGATTCTACCAACCAAACAAAATGTGGGATCAACATAATGTAGACCATCCCATCCACAAAATGTAGACCATCCCATCCCATCCACATTAGTCCATTAACCAAACGCACGCTAAACCGGATAGCGTGGATCAATTGATTGTACAAATTTGAATTGCAAGGGATGGGCTTCAAACCTAGCACATAAAGTACAAGTACACGGTGGAGCCTCGCCACAGACCAGTTGAGCTATGTTTGCTTGGTGTACAGAAAAAGAGATATTTTTTTGTACAAATATGTACACGGTAGAACTCAATAAACATGCCTTTGTTGCTCTGCACTGCATGCAAAAAATGCACATGCGTTGACTGTGGCTGGGATTTTTGACCGATTACATAAAATGGGCGAGTTGTGATCGGTCGGTGACTGCTCTGTTATTTCATGAATTATTAGCAGTATTTATAAGTAAAAGTATATTAATTTAAATTTTAGCAAATCAGACAATAAATCAATGAACCAGTGTCCGACCGGTAAAAACATGAATCGACAACCTCACCGGTTCAGTCAACGGTTGAGTTTTTAAACTATGATGATTACATATTAGAGGGTAAAACTTACAAAAACAGCTACCAACAAACGATTATTTGTGAGAGATTTGAGTGTGATGAAATCTTAATTTTTTAAACTGTAGCCAAGATAAATCGATAGGCAAAAACCTACTCCAGTTCTCCAGAAAAAATAACAAAAACGCTATGAAATAAATAGTCCCTAGGAAAAATAAGCATACTACCTACACCACAAAATAAGAGCGACCCACATGATTATACATTAGAAGGCAGAAATTTAAAAGGAAAACATGCGGACCAAGAATAAATCACATATGCATATATAAACTACTTTTCTCCATAATCAATCATGTGCATCCGAGTTACTTCTAAAAGCTCACATGAATTATGGACTCAAGTTAGCATCACACCTGGGTATTTGAAATTATACTAGACGATTATGTTGCGAAGTCTAGAACTCTAGATGGTGGTGTCGATTGGTTAAATTTAGAAGACCGCAAGACTAAAATATGACTTATTTCTCGACATACATTGTTACAATGGCTAAGGAAAAAACATCAAAAGTTATGAACCCTAAATTAATTAATGTATTTCCAGTGACACAATAACTACAATGCCCATCTTTCTCGGGGAAAAAAGATGATGCCCTCGCATTTGCGAGGGCCACCTTGCTAGCTAGTTTAGAAAAAGAAACGGTTGTTGCGGACAAGAAAACCTTCCCCTTTGTCAAACACGAGTGGGGTGTGATCTGAGCCCATACTAGTCTCAGCTGCAAGCGAACAAAGAGGGAAAAACGCCTCGAAGGAGGCCGACACGAAAGGTTTGTCGTTTCCTCCGGTACATAATTTTTCTATCTCAAGATTTTGACCTACATTCTGTAACAAGTTATGTATAATGGACAGTTGTTGTATATGAATGGCTGCATAATTTTGTTATTCTTTTCCATTGAATTACAGCAAAGGTATGATCCTGTACTTCATCGCGACTTGGTTTAGCTTGGAAGTAAGCAAAAGTCCATGTAAAGAATCAGAAATATACGGTTGTGGCCACTTCTGGGAGCTTAAACATTCTTTTGGAGAAATGTATACATATCCATTATTTCTCTACTATTAAAGCTAATCTTAAAAAGTGTCAGACTTTTCAGCTCTTAAAATAAAATTCCGCAACCTAACATGTTTTTGCATTATTGCGTTTGTTTGACTATGCAGAACAGATAAATAAACATTACATTAGTTTGATGAGGGTTTGAACACGCCTCCAACTACTTCGAATAGAGCTGAGCACTTGGTCAAACATTGGCACGCCCGATTCAGTTAGCCGTCACCTGAACGTTTAGACCCATACAAAACTATGGTAACCAATAGATAAAAACCATATCCATTTCACACAATAGAGATTAGAGAATGACGGCAAAGTTAAGGCAGAAGACGAGACCGGCACTTACCACTGCCTTGCTGACTAGGCCACCGCTGCCATTGCCCATCATCGGAGCAAACCCTAGCACTGCCATGCCGGAGAAGAGTGCCACCAGGGAGGGAGGGGCGACAGGAACCCACCGGCCACCACCAATATCGACCGCACCGCTAAGGGCTCTGATCCACAGCAACCAAGGTCGCCCCCGCCGCCAGCTACGTCACCAGACGCCACCCGACCTCCGCCAACCTCCGCCATGGCGATCGCCTTAGCCAGACACGTCACGCCGAAGAACACTAGCCCGCCCAGGGCCGTCGCCCTGGATCCTACCCTGGATCCCACGCCGACGGTCACGGGCAGCCCCGTCACCGACCAGAGAACAACCACCAATCTAGCGCTGCCCCCACGCTCGTGACGCCGAAGGAAGGGCCCGCCGCCGCCAATAGCCCTGAGCTTTGCCCAGGCGCGCACCAGTGGTGGTGAGGAGTATTTCGGGGAGGAGGGGTGATACGTCTCCGACGTATCGATAATTTCTTATGTTCCATGCCACATTATTGATGATATCTACATGTTTTATGCATACTTTATGTCATATTTATGCATTTTCCGGCACTAACCTATTAACGAGATGCCGAAGAGCGAGTTGCTGTTTTCTGCTGTTTTTGGTTTCAGAAATCCTAGTAAGGAAATATTCTCGAAATTGGACGAAATCAACGCCCAGGGGCCTATTTTCACACGAAGCTTCCAGAAGACCGAAGGAGTCACGAAGTGGGGCCACGAGGTGACCACACAGCAGGGCGGCGCGGCCCAAGCCCTGGCCGCGCCGACCTGGCGTCTGGGCCCCTCGTGTGGCCCCCTGACCTGCCCTTCCGCCTACATATAGTCTTCGTCGCGAAACCCCCAGTACCGAGAGCCACGATACGGAAAACCTTCCAGAGACGCCGCCGCCGCCAATCCCATCTCGGGGGATTCAGGAGATCGCCTCCGGCACCCTGGCGGAGAGGGGATTCATCTCCCGGAGGACTCTACACCGCCATGGTCGCCTCCGGAGTGATGAGTGAGTAGTTCACCCCTGGACTATGGGTCCATAGCAGTAGCTAGATAGTTGTCTTCTCCTTATGTGCTTCATTGTCGGATCTTGTGAGCTGCCTAACATGATCAAGATCATCTATCTGTAATGCTATATGTTGTGTTTGTTGGGATCCGATGGATAGAGAATACTATATTATGTTGATTATCAATCTATCATGTGTTGTTTATGATCTTGCATGCTCTCCGTTATTAGTAGAGGCTCTGGCCAAGTTTTTGCTAGTAACTCCAAGAGGGAGTATTTATGCTCGATAGTGGGTTCATGCCTCCGTGAATCTGGGGGAGTGACAGAAACCTCTAAGATTATGGATGTGCTGTTGCCACTAGGGATAAAACATTGATGCTATGTCCGAGGATGTAGTTATTGATTACATTACGCACCATACTTAATGCAATGGTCTTTTGTTTGCAACTTAATACTGGAAGGGGTTCGGATGATAACCTGAAGGTGGACTTTTTAGGCATAGATGCATGCTGGATAGCGGTCTATGTACTTTGTCGCAATGCCCAATTAAATATCACAATACTCATCATATCATGTATGTGCATGGTCATGCCCTCTCTATTTGTCAATTGCCCAACTGTAATTTGTTCACCCAACATGATATTTATCTTATGGGAGAGACACCACTAGTGAACTGTGGACCCCGGTCCATTCTTTTACATCGAATACAATCTACTGCAATACTTGTTGTACTGTTCTCTGCAAACAATCATCATCCACACTATACATCTAATCCTTTGTTACAACAAACCGGTGAGATTGACAACCTCACTGTTTCGTTGGGGCAAAGTACTTTGGTTGTGTTGTGCAGGTTCCACGTTGGCGCCGGAATCCCTGGTGTTGCGCCGCACTACATCTCGCCGCCATCAACCTTCAACTTGCTTCTTGGCTCCTACTGGTTCGATAAACCTTGGTTTCATACTGAGGGAAAACTTGCCGCTGTACGCATCACACCTTCCTCTTGGGGTTCCCAACGGTCGCGTGCTGTACGCATATCAAGACTGTTTTCTGGCGCCGTTGCCGGGGAGATCAAGACACGCTGCAAGGGGAGTCTCCACAATCCAATCTCTTTACTTTGTTTTTGTCTTGCATTATTTTATTTACTACTTTGTTTGCTGCATTAAATCAAAACACAAAAAATTAGTTGCTAGTTTTACTTTACTTGCTATCTTGTTTGCGATCTCTATATCAAAAAACACAAAAAAAAAATTAGTTACTTGCATTTACTTATTTCAACATGTTTCCTTTTAATTTTACTGTAAAAGATATACCTGTGGGACAAGGGTCTATAATTGGGAGAGATAATATAGAAGAATTTTTCACCCATGTTAGTATGCATGAAGATCTTAAAGATATACCTCTTGCAAAAGCTGTCCCTACTTATGAAGATGCCTCTATTTGTTTGGTACGCATGATGGAAGCTAGATTTATTAGTCTCAACCCCATGATACAACACATGTTTCTTACACTTTCTGATATGGAGAGGGGAGAGAAGAGAGATTTTGTTCTAATAGTTTTAGTGCGAGAATTTGCGGATATAGCTAAAGAAGCTAGAAAAGTTTTTAGTAAGCATGATAGGCTTGGCATGATCACCGATTTTAAAAGAACACTTGAAAAGATGGATAGAATTAAGTATACTAATAATGATAATAATGGTGGGGAGATTAAAGCACCAATACCATGTAAGCTCCTAGCAATGCATGAGGCACTAGAAAATAACTATGCTTGGCTTGTTCCTGAAAATTTGTTTGATGAGAGTAGCAAGCCCAAGACTAATGAAAAGGGAGCCGCTGAAACTTATGTATCCAATATACTATGCATGGTTGAGAAAACTCCACACCCCGCTGTAGATGCTTCGTCTTTCGATAATACTTGATACACACTTTTTGCGCCTAGCTGAAAGGCGTTAAAGAAAAGCGCTTATGGGAGACAACCCATGTTATTACTACAGTACCTTTATTTTATATTTGAGTCTTGGAAGTTGTTTACTACTGTAGCAACCTCTCCTTATCTTATTTTTGTGCATTGTTGTGCGAAGTAAAGTCGTTGATAGTAAGGTTCATACTAGATTTGGATTACTGCGCAGAAACAGATTTCTTTGCTGTCACGAATCTGGGTCTAATTCTCTGTAGGTAACTCAGAAAATTATGCTAATTTACGTTAGTGATCCTCAGATATGTACGCAACTTTCATTCAATTTGAGCATTTTCATTTGAGCAAGTCTGGTGCCTCTTAGAAATTCGTCTTTACGAACTATTCTGTTTTGACAGATTCTGCCTTTTATTTCGCATTGCCTGTTTTGCTATGCTTGATGGATTTTTCGATTCTATTGACTTTCAGTAGCTTTGAGCAATGTCCAGAAGTGTTAAAAATGATTGTGTCACCTCTGAACATGTAAATTTTGATTGTGCACTAACCCTCTAATGAGTTGTTTTGAGTTTGGTGTGGAGGAAGTTTTCAAGGATCAAGAGAGGGAGATGATACAACATGATCAAGGAGAGTGAAAGCTCTAAGCTTGGGGATGCCCCGGTGGTTCACCCCTGCATATATCAAGAAGACTCAAGCGTCTAAGCTTGGGGATGCCCAAGGCATCCCCTTCTTCATCGACAACATTATCAGGTTCCTCCACTGAAACTATATTTTTATTCCATCACATCTTATGTACTTTGCTTGGAGCGTCTGTTTGTTTTTGTTTTTGTTTTGTTTGAATAAAATGGATCCTAGCATTCTTTGTGTGGGAGAGAGACACGCTCCGCTGTTGCATATGGACCAATATGTCCTTAGGCTTTACTCATAGTATTCATGGCGAAAGCTTCTTCTTCGTTAAATTGTTATATGGTTGGAATTGGAAAATGATACATGTAGTAATTGCTATAATGTCTTGGATAATGTGATACTTGGCAATTTTTGTGCTCATGTTTAAGCTCTTGCATCATATACTTTGCACCCATTAATGAAGAAATACATAGAGCATGCTAAAATTTGGTTTGCATAATTGGTCTCTCTAAGGTCTAGATATTTTCTAGTATTGAGTTTGAACAACAAGGAAGATGGTGTAGAGTCTTATAATGTTTACAATATGTCTTTTATGTGAGTTTTGCTGCACTGGTTCATCCTTGTGTTTGTTTCAAATAACCTTGCTAGCCTAAACCTTGTATCGAGAGGGAATACTTCTCATGCATCCAAAATCCTTGAGCCAACCACTATGCCATTTGTGTCCACCAAACCTACCTACTACATGGTATTTCTCCGCCATTCCAAAGTAAATTGCTTGAGTGCTACCTTTAAAATTTATATCCTCTACCTTTGCAATATATAGCTCATGGGACAAATAGCCTAAAAACTATTGTGGTATTGAATATGTAATTATGCACTTTATCTCTTATTAAGTTGCTTGTTGTGCGATAACCATGTTCCTGGGGACGCCATCAACTACTCTTTGTTGAATATCATGTGAGTTGCTATGCATGTTCGTCTTGTCTGAAGTAAGGGAGATTTACCACCAAACTGGTTAGAGCATTGCATAATGTTAGAGAAGAACATTGGGCCGCTAACTAAAGCCATGATCCATGGTGGAAGTTTCAGTTTTGGACAAATATCCTCAATCTCATATGAGAAAATTAATTGTTGTTGAATGCTTATGCATAAAAGAGGAGTCCATTATCTGTTGTCTATGTTGTCCCGGTATGGATGTCTAAGTTGAGAATAATCAATAGCGAGAAATCCAATGCGAGCTTTCTCCTTAGACCTTTGTACAGGCGGCATAGAGGTACCCCTTTGTGACACTTGGTTAAAACATATGCATTGCGATGATAATCCAGGTAATCCGAGCTAATTAGGACAAGGTGCGAGCACTATTAGTATACTATGCATGAGGCTTGCAACTTGTAGGATATAATTTACATAACACATATGCTTTATTACTACCGTTGACAAAATTGTTTCTTATTTTCAAAACCAAAGCTCTAGCACAAATATAGCAATCAATGCTTCCCTCTGCGAAGGGCCTTTCTTTTACTTTTATTGTTGAGTCAGTTCACCTATTTCTCTCCATCCCAAGAAGCAAACACTTGTGTGAACTGTGCATTGATTCCTACATACTTGCATATTGCACTTGTTATATTACTTTACATTGACAACTATCCATGAGATATACAAGTTGAAAGCAACCGCTGAAACTTAATCTTCCTTTGTGTTGCTTCAATACCTTTACTTTGATTTATTGCTTTATGAGTTAACTCTTATGCAAGACTTATTGATGCTTGTCTTGAAGTAGTATTCATGAAAAGTGTTTGCTATATGATTCATTTGTTTACTCATGTCATTTACATTGTTTTGATCGCTGCATTCATTACATATGCTTACAATAGTATGATCAAGGTTATGATGGCATGTCACTCCAGAAATTATCTTTGTTATCGTTTACCTGCTCGGGACGAGCAGAAACTAAGCTTGGGGATGCTGATACGTCTCCGACGTATCGATAATTTCTTATGTTCCATGCCACATTATTGATGATATCTACATGTTTTATGCATACTTTATGTCATATTTATGCATTTTCCGGCACTAACCTATTAACGAGATGCCGAAGAGCCAGTTGTTGTTTTCTGCTGTTTTTGGTTTCAGAAATCCTAGTAAGGAAATATTCTCGGAATTGGACGAAATCAACGCCCAGGGGCCTATTTTCACACGAATCTTCCAGAAGACCGAAGGAGTCACGAAGTGGGGCCACGAGGTGGCCACACAGCAGGGCGGCGCGGCCCAAGCCCTGGCCGCGCCGACCTGGCGTCTGGGCCCCTCGTGTGGCCCCCTGACCTGCCCTTCCGCCTACATATAGTCTTCGTCGCGAAACCCCCAGTACCGAGAGCCACGATACGGAAAACCTTCCAGAGACGCCACCGCCGCCAATCCCATCTCGGGGGATTCAGGAGATCGCCTCCGGCACCCTGCTGGAGAGGGGATTCATCTCCCGGAGGACTCTACACCGCCATGGTCGCCTCCGGAGTGATGAGTGAGTAGTTCACCCCTGGACTATGGGTCCATAGAAGTAGCTAGATGGTTGTCTTCTCCTTATGTGCTTCATTGTCGGATCTTGTGAGCTGCCTAACATGATCAAGATCATCTATCTGTAATGCTATATGTTGTGTTTGTTGGGTCCCAACAAATGCAACATGTAGCATTACAAATAGATGATCTTGATCATGTTAGGCAGCTCAAAAGATCCGACAATGATAGCACAATGAGGAAAAGACAACCATCTAGCTACTGCTATGGACCCATAGTCCAGGGGTGAACTACTCACACATCAATCCGGAGGCGACCATGGCGGTGAAGAGTCCTCCGGGAGATGATTCCCCTCTCCGGCAGGGTGCCGGAGGCGATCTCATGAATCCCCCGAGATGGGATTGGTGGCGGCGGCGTCTCTGGAAGGTTTTCCGTATCGTGGCTCTCGGTACTGGAGTTATTATCGATGAATGCTTCTTATAAACGGAGAGGTAGGTTTAGGGGCGACGCGAGGGGCCCACACAACAGGGGCGCGCGGCCAGGGGGTGGGCCGCGCCGCCCTGGCGTGTCGCCGCCTCGTCGCCCCACTTCGTTTCCCTTTCGGACTTCTGGAAGCTTCGTGGAAAAATAAGATCCTGGGCGTTGATTTCGTCCAATTCCGAGAATATTTCCTTACTAGGATTTCTGAAATCAAAAATAGCAGAAAACAGCAACTGGCTCTTCGGCATCTTGTTAATAGGTTAGTGCCGGAAAATGCATAAATATGACATAAAGTGTGTATAAAACATGTGTGTATCATCATAAAACAAGCATGGAACATAAGAAATTATCGATATGTTGGAGACGTATCACACACTTCTTTTGGCTACGTATGCGTCGAGATGTTGAGAGATTTGTGGCACGCTGCACTACATGTCAGAAAGCTAAGTCTCGACTTAATCCATATGGTTTATATATGCCTCTTCTTATTCCTAGTGTACTTTGGGAGGATATTTCTATGGATTTTGTTTTGGGATTGCCTCGTACACAGAAGGGGAGGGATAGTATCTTTGTTGTTGTGGATAGGTTTTCTAAGATGGCGTACTTTATTCCATGTCACAAGACTGATGATGCTACACATGTTGCTGATTCGTTCTTTCGCGAAATTATTCGTTTACATGGTGTGCCAAATACTATTATTTCTGATAGTGATACCAAGTTTCTTAGCCACTTTTGGAGATGTTTATGGGCTAAGTTGGGGACTAAATTACTGTTTAGTACTACATGTCATCCCCAAACCGATGGACAAACTGAAGTAGTAAATAGAACATTCTCTACTATGTTGCAGGCTGTTTTGAAGAAGAACTTAAAATTGTAGGAACAATGTTTACCTCATGTTGAATTTGCTTACAATCGTTCTCTGCATTCTACCACTAACATGTTCCCATTTGAGATTGTGTATGGTTTTGTTGCACGTGCACCTATTGATTTATTGTCTTTACCATCTTCGGTGCAAAATAATTTGGATGCTACACAACGTGCTGAATTGATATTACAATTGCATTAGATTACTAAAGACAACATAGAACGCATGAATGCTAAGTATAAAAAAATTGCTAGGGATAGAGGAAAAAAGCATGTTGTGTTTGATGTTGCTGATCTTGTTTGGTTGCATTTGCGCAAAGATCGTTTTCCTGAATTGCGCAAGTCTAAACTAATGCCACGCGCTGCTGGTCCTTTTAAGGTGTTAGAGAAAATTAATGATAATGCATATAAACTTGAGCTTCCTGCAGAATTAGATCCGGTTAGTCCTACATTTAACATTGCAGATTTCAAACCTTACTTTGGTGAAGAAGAGGAGCTTTCGTCGAGGATGACTTCAATTCAAGAAGGGGGGCATGATGAGGACATCCCATCTATTGATACAACCGCTATACCTACAGCCACACAAATACAATGACCAATCAGTCAAGCTCGTGCCAAACAACTTAACTATCTAGTACTTTCGTTTCTTGGAACTATTCTTCACATACATGAGAACATGATGCTGCCTAAATCAGATATGTTTGTTACTCTTAGGAATGATGGACCTAGCATGGATGAGGAGGACAAGCATTGGAGCATGATCACACATGGAGGAGATGGCAGCAAGCATTCGAGGTTTGAAGAGGACGCCGCAAGTGGAGATTTTAGAGACTTTAAAGCCACCATAAGTAGAGATGAAGACATGGACAAAATATAGACTTTTCCACTTCATAATTTCGTTCATAGCATAATATGGTGCTGCGTCACCTTTAGTTTTGGGCCAGGCCCATGTCAATTTCGCAGGAATTAAGTCAGCCACTTTTTACAGTCTGTATTGAAGGGGGAAATGCCTTCTAGGGTTTGGTTCGGCCACCATACGTATGGTTGGACGAAACCCCACCTTTTCCTCCTTTAAATACCCCCATAGCCATCACGTTTAGACTCAGATTTTGATTAGACTAAAAGTTAGCCATTGGTGCAACTCTCGTGTACTTCTTTTGAGGCCAACGCCAGAACAAGACCGACTATTTGGAATCCCACCTTATTCAATAAAGCTTTCATCTATATCCGCAATATTCTGATTGCATCATTAGTTCTTACTTGTTCTCGATTTCAGGTAGGAATTAAGACCCTCGCTGGTCAGGCTGATCGTGCATCCGCAAGATCAGTTAGTACCGGAGATTGTCCTAGTGATTGCATTGGCTCACGAGCTTTGCACGTGTAGTCGGGTTTTCAAGCACGATCTCCACCAACAAATCGAATTATCCTCGTCTCATCGAAAGATCAAACACCTTTGACCTATCAAGTTGTATCAGATTTTAGGTTGCTCAGTGAGATTTTACTGTTTTCCTAGTGTAGATTGCATCTGCCATCATACCCATAAACCACGAAAAGGGAAAAAATATTGTTAGGGTCTTAGATCATCGTCCCATAAACCCCCTGCCACGTCTTTGCATTGTCTTTTCAGTTTTACATAGTTGAACTTATGTCTGCATATTCGTGTCGAGTTGCTGGTCTTAGCGTCTAGTTCCTTTAGAGTTTCGAGTTCTATTCATATTAGTCACGCCGCCACCGCTCGCACCATACGCAGATCACCGCCGTCATCGCCATATACTTCCGCCATCGCCATATACACCTGTCATATACTTCCGCCATCGCCATATACACCTGCCATATACATCCGCATCTACCATACAGCCCGTTTCCTACCGCGGCACAGATTATAGTTGTTTCTCTGCCGCGACAGTCCGAGTAGAATTAGGTTTTATTGTTTTTGCTCCTTAGCTATTGACTTCTAATTTCGTCCGTGATGTGGAATTTTTTTTTTCGTGAGATAAGTTTCGGCCGCCGGTAAAGAATTGTGAAGGAGAGCAAAATAATTTGCCTATAATGGTTTTTGACCTTGGCGATCACTTTTCGCAACTGGCCGTTATAGCGACATTTTTTTTACGCCTGCGCGCTTTCCGGAGCACTTCCGAAATTTCAACAATTTTTTTTCTGAGGCTATACTGTTTTTAGATCTCAGGGATCAGTTTGAGACACTTGCCATCGTATTGATTTTTCACATCTCGGTTCGCCACATCATCGCTGCTAGTTGCTTGTGTGCCGCACCGTTACCTCGTTAGTGTTCTAGGCTCGCATCTCTAGTACGGTCTAGTCTAGGACCAACACAGTACTGTTGTTGAGCATACTTTCAATATTGCATTGCTGTTTTGACAATTGCTGTTTTGCTAACATATTAGCCTTCCTACAGCTCTACATATTGTCTTCACGTGGACTGTGTCGACACCTGGTAATCGCTTTGGCAATCTTTGGAGACGTTGATCCTTATTGGTTGTCGTATCACCTTCCTCCTGTTTTGGTAAGAACTTGTAAGAGTTTTGTATTTTGCTTGATGAATTGTGCGTTAAACCACCATATTCCGTAGTTTGTAGGTAAATACATTTGTGCTTTTTGCGTACTAATCATGATAGGACCTACACCGGTCGTTGTTGACCCGGCAAAGATGACGAGTGAGGAGTTGCATGCTCACTTCACCCACCTTTTGGGCGGGCATGCACGCGACGTAGATGCGCGCCTTGGTGACGTGGACGCCAAACTCGCCGACGCGCTGGATAGGATGGATAACCTCGAGGCAACTTTCAATTCCAAGCTTGACGCCAAGTTCCAGGAGGTGTTGGCTTGGTTAACGCAGCCTCGCGACAATGTGCGATGACGCGCCTGTCGCGTTCCTCGTGCGGAGGTGCATGCAGGTACCGCTCCTGCTGCAGCAGCCGCACCTGACGCGCCTTCTGATGAAGGATACGACGATTATGGAGGGAACGAGGACGAGCGGGTAGATGAGAACGTGCTGGATGGCGAGGAGGTCGAACAACCTCCACCTGGTCGTCCACGTCAGCTCAACCGCAACGCTCGCCCACCGCCACGGCTGGTACGTGATGATGATCATGTTGCAAAACTTAAACTGAATATTCCGCCATTTGAGGGTAGATATAATCCTGATGTGTTTCTTACATGGGAATTGGAAATAGAACAACGCTTTGCATGTTTAAAATACCCTGATCACTTGCGTGTTAGTTCTACTACTTGTGAGTTCACACATTTTGCTTCTATTTGGTGGTCTAAGCATTGTAGAGTACACCATGCTAATATTCCTACTACTTGGGTTGGTTTAAAACTTGCTATGCGTACTCGTTTTGTTCCTCCATATTATCAACGTGATTTTCTTAAAAAATTATCTTGTTTAGAACAAGGATTTTTTTGTAGAAGACTATTATCAAGAATTGCAAACTGGCATTCGCTGTGGTATTGTAGAGGATAATGAAGCTATGCTTGCATGTTTCTTTGGTGGTTTGAATAAAGAGATTCAACATATTTTAGACTATGATGAGTACAACACTATTACTCGCTTGTTTCATCTTGCTTGCAAAGCTGAACGTGAAATGCAGGATCGTCAACCACCATGGAGAAGAGCTAATGTTTCAGCAGGTCGTACATCATCGTGGTCTCCGAGACAATCAGCACCACCATCTCGTGGGGCTGCACCACCGCCTACTACCTCCAAGTACACCGCGCCTGCATCACGAGCGCCACCTGCTGCTACTCCACCACCATCTGCTAGTCCTCCTCGGAGTTCCTCTTCGATGGCTTCTACGGGGAAGATGCGGGATATTCAGTGTCGCACATGCTTGGGTTTTGGTCACATAGAAAGAGAATGCAGGACCAAACGTGTCATGTTGGTGCGTGAAGATGCAGAATATGATTCTGCAAGTGACTTTGATGAAGATACATTGACCTTTATTGCTGCACGTGATGGCGCCAATTCTGATTCTAAGAGAGAGATGGAGGTAATGAAAGCTGGCACTGTTGATCAGTACAAGAGCTTAGTTGCACAACATGTGTTGAGCTTGCAATTGAGCAAATCTGAGCATAATCAATGCCACAATCTGTTTCAAACAAGAGGCGTTGTAAAATAGCGAGCTATACGGATCATCATTGATGGAGGGAGTTGCAATAATCTGGCTAGTGTTGACATGGTGGAGAAGCTTTCTCTACCTACGAGACAGCGCACACATCCATATTACATTGAGAGCTATCGGAAGCTCAAGGTAACAAGAACTACACGTGTGCATTTTACTATTGGTACATATTCATATTTTGTTGATTGTGATGTTATACCTATGCAAGCTTCTTCTTTGTTACTTGGTAGACCTTGGCAATTTGATAGAGAATCTGTTCATAATGGTAAAACTAATCAATATTCTCTTGTGCATGATGGAAACAAAATTGGTCTCAAACCTATGACTCCTGAACAAATTTTAAAAGATGATCTTGGTAGAGCTAGTAGAGTAAAAATGAGGAGAAACATAAGAGTGAAAATCAGATTGTTGCTGCAGATTTTGTGCCACATAAGACTAATACTAAATCTGATTCGAACCATGCTACTGAAATTCGTTTGAAAAATCCTTATTTGCTTGCTAGGAAATCTTATATTGCTGAACTTGATGGGAACACTACTCAATGCTTTGCTATTATTTGCAAAGAAGTTCTGTTTTCATTTGAGGATATACCTCCTTCTTTGCCACCTGCGGTTGCTAACCTTTTGCAGGAATTCATTGATGTGTTTTCACAAGATGTTCCACCTGGATTACCACCTATTCGTGGAATAGAACACCAAATTGACTTGATTCCAGGAGCTTCGCTGCCCAACCGTGCACCATATCGTACCAATCCTGAAGAGACCAAAGAGATTCAGCGATAAATTCAAGTTCTCTAACATAAAGGTTACATTCGTGAGTCTCTTAGCTCATGTGTTGTTCCTATTATCTTGGTACCTAAGAAAGATGGTTCTTCACGCATGTGTACTGATTGTAGAGCTATTAATAATATTACCTTTCGATATCGTCACCATATACCTCATTTAGATGATATGCTTGATGAATTGAAGTGTTCTATTATGTTCTCTAAAGTTGATTTGCGTAGTGGTTACCACCAGATTCGTATGCAATTAGGAGATAAATAGAAAACAGTGTTTAAAACTAAGTTTGGTTTATATGAGTGGTTAGTACGTAATGCCTTTTGGTTTAACTAATGCACCTAGTACCTTCATGAGACTGATGAACGTAGTTTTACGTGCTTTTATTGGATGTTTTGTGTTGATATACTTTGATGATATTATGATTTATACAAAATCTTTGGAGGATCATTTGAATCATTTATGTGCTATTTTCAATGCTTTACGTGATGCATGTTTGTATGATAATCTTGAGAGGTGCACCTTTTGCACCAATCGAGTTGCGTTTCTTGGCTATGTTGTTTCTGCGCAGGGAATTGAAGTTGATCCAGCCAAGATTGAGGCAATTGAGAGTTGGCCGCAGCCCAAGACGGTCACGCGAGTGAGGAGTTTTCTTGGCCTCGCTGGTTTTTATAGGCGCTTTGTGAAAGATTTTAGATCCATTACTGCGCCGCTTAATGAGCTTACCAAGAAGCATGTGCCCTCTATGTGGGGCGATGCACAACAAGAAGCCTTCATGATTCTGAAAGATAAGTTAACACATGCTCCATTACTCCAACTTCCTAATTTCAATAAGACTTTTGAGCTTGAATGTGATGCTAGTGGAATTAGTTTGGGAGGTGTGTTATTACAAGAGAGCAAACCTGTTGCATATTTTAGTGAGAAATTGAGTGGGCCTAGTCTGAACTATTCTACTTATGATAAAGAATTATATGCGCTGGTTCAGACATTAGAAACTTGGCAACATTATTTATGGCCTAAAGAATTTGTTATATATTCTGATCATGAATCTTTGAAGCATATTCGTAGTCAAGCTAAGTTGAATCGCCGCCATGCAAAGTGGGTTGAGTTTATTGAGTCTTCTCCTTATGTTATCAAACACAAAAAGGGTAAAGATAATGTTATTGCTGATGCTTTGTCGCGCCGTTATACTATGCTATCTCAACTTGACTTCAAGATTTTCGGATTAGAAACCATAAAGCAACAATACTCACATGATGATGATTTTAAAGATGTGTTACTGAATTGTAGAGATGGTAGAACATGGAACAAATTCATCTTCAATGATGTATTTGTGTTCCATGCTAACAAGCTATGCATCCCAGATAGTTCCGTTCGTCTTTTGCTATTGTATGAGGCGCATGGAGGTGGCTTGATGGGACACTTTGGTGTGAAGAAGACGGAGGATGTACGTGCTGCACACTTCTTTTGGCACGTATGCGTTGAGATGTTGAGAGATTTGTGGCACGCTGCACTACATCTCAGAAAGCTAAGTCTCGACTTAACCCACATGGTTTATATATGCCTCTTCCTGTTCCTAGTGTACATTGGGAGGATATTTCTATGGATTTCGTTTTGGGATTGCCTCGTACACAGAAGGGGAGGGATAGTATCTTTGTTGTTATGGAGAGGTTTTCTAAGATGACACACTTTATTCCATGTCACAATACTGATGATGCTACACATGTTGCTGGTTCATTCTTTCGCAAAATTGTTCGTTTACATGGTGTGCCAAATACTATTGTTTCTGATCGTGATACTAACTTTCTTAGCCACTTTTGGAGATGTTTATGGGCTAAGTTGGGGACTAAATTGCTGTTTAGTACTATATGTCATCCCCAAACTGATGGACAAACTGAAGTATTAAATAGAACATTCTCTACTATGATGCGGGTTGTTTTGAAGAACAACTTAAAATTGTGGGAAGAATGTTTACCTCATGTTGAATTTGCTTACAATCGTTCGCTGATTTCTACCACTAGCATGTGCCCATTTGAAATTGTGTATGGTTTTGTTCCACGTGCACCTACTGAATTATTGCCTTTACCATCTTCGGTGCAAAATAATTTGGATGCCACACAACATGCTGAATTGATATTACAATTGCATGAGACTACTAAAGAAAACATAGTACGCATGAATGCTAAGTATAAAATTGCTGGGGATAGAGGAAGAAAGCATGTTGTGTTCGATGTCTGTGATCTTGTTTGGTTGTATTTGCGCAAAGATCGTTTTCCTGAATTGCGCAAGCCTAACTAATGCCACACGCTGCTGGTCCTTTTAAGATGTTAGAGAAAATTAATGATAATGCATATAAACTTGAACTTCCTGCATAATTGGGTCCGGTTAGTCCTACATTTAACATTGCAGATTTGAACCCTTACTTTGGTGAAGAAGATGAGTTTTCGTCGAGGACGACTTCAATTCAAGAAGGGGCATGATGAGGACATCCCATCTATTGATACAACCGTTGTACCTATAGCCACACAAATACAATGACCAATCACTCGAGCTCGTGCCAAACAACTTCACTATCAGGTACTTTCGTTTCTTGGAACTATTCCTCACATACATGAGAATACGATGCTGTCTAAATCAGATATGTTTGTTGCTCTTAGGAATGATGGACCTAGCATGGATGAGGAGGACAAGCATTGGAGCATGATCACACATGAAGGAGATGGTAGCAAGCATTCGAGGTTTGAAGAGGATGTCGCAAGTAGAGATTTCAGAACTTTGAAGCCACCATAAGTAGAGATGAAGACATGAACAAAATATAGACTTTTCCACTTCATAATTTCGTCCATTGCATAATATGTTGCTGCGTCACCTTTAGTTTTGGGCCAGGCCCATGTCAATTTCGGAGGAATTAAGTCAGCCAATTTTTAGAGTCTGTATTGAAGGGGAAAATGCCTTGTAGGGTTTGGTTCGGCCACCATACGTATAATTGGCCGAAACCCCACATTTTCCTCCTTTAAATATCCCCATAGCCATCACGTTTAGACTCGGATTTTGATTAGACTAAAATTTAGCCATTGCTGCAACTCTCGTGTACTTATTTTGAGACCAACGCCCAGAACAAGACCGACTAATTGGAATTTCCACCTTATTCAATAAAGTTTTCATCTATATCCGCAATATTCTTATTGCATTTTTAGTTCTTACTTGTTCTCGATTTCAAGTAGGAATTAAGACCCTCGCAGGTCAGGCTGATCGTGCATCCGCAAGATCAGTAACTCCCGGAGATTGTCCTAGCGATTTTATTTGCGCACGAGCTTTGCACGTGTAGTCGGATCATCAAGCACGATCTCCACCAACAAATCGAATTATCCTCGTCTCATCGAAAGATCGGACACCTTTGCTCTATCACCTTGTTGATGCCGCCCTCTGAAGTCGACACCTCAAAGGACAATGAAGGAAGTAACAATAATCCACAGAGTTTTGGACTACCCTTCCGCTCCCGTCGCCCCCCTCCCCGCGGGCGACCGGAGAGTCGCCTCCTCCCCCGTCTCAGTCCCGCCCCTTCTTCTTCCTCGCCGCCGGTCGGAGCTGCTGGGCAAATCCCGGGCGGTGCAAGCGGTGGCGGTCTCCCCCTTCCATCGCACGCATGGAGGGCCCGATGGGGTGGGCCCCGTCCTTGTGGTGGGGAGGCTCGTCGGCTCCTCCTCGTGTTGGCGCATCTCCGGCCGTGGGGGGCCATGCGGGCGGCGGCCGTGGCGTGGCGAGGGCGTCACGTGATATTGCGTGACCGCCGACGACCGCAGTTTTGGGCCACCTCGGGCTCGGCCGATTCTGGGCCTGGCGCGGCTCCCGGCATGATCGTGACGAGGTGGGTAGTCCCGTCGAGGTCGCCTGGGTGGCGCCTGACCGCCGGTGCGGCATGGATTGGGGGTGGTGGCGGCGGCCAGATCTAGGCCGGGTGGCTTGCAGTGTGTTCTAATTCCCAACAACAAGGACAATGCTGGCTAATTGATCCGAACATCTCCGACTAGCAACAAAAGGGACCACTGCGCTGATTTTTCTGAGCTTTGCAACAAACAAAATCCGATTATAACACAATGAATCACATCTCTTTCTGATATTTGGTACTCGTGGAAGTATATTTCTAGTTGTAACATAGTTATAATTATGGGACGAAAGGAATAGAATGCTAATTGATCAACACATCTCTCACTAGTGGAAAAAGAGATTTCTCTGATATTCACGATTAACAAAATCAATTATATAGTACAATGAACGAATTACATCTGGTATTGTGCAGTTGATGCTATTATACATGAACATCGGCACACATCGACGACGTCTCAACCAAATGGTAAAATGGAATAAAAAAATGAGAAGGCAAGAATATCGTGAAGTACAAACTGCCGTCGCTGACACTAGCAAAGGAGCACGAGACCTGCAACCACGACGGCTGCCAATTTGAGCCACGCCACCGCAGACCGATCAACGCCAGCCGCTGCCGAGGCAGAGCTCGACGGAGATGCTGGCCGGTTGCACCGCAACTTGCCCTTTCGCATTCGGCATTGCTGCTGCGGCGGCGGCGGCGGTGGTGGTGGCGGCGTCTGCTGCGAGCTCACGTTCACCTGTAGCTTCATGCCGGCGGCGCAGTGGCCGGGGACACCACAGATGAAGTACCGGCTGCCCGCAGCGATGAGTGGGATTGTGTCGTTGCCGGTCTGGTACGTCGCCACGGTGTTGTTAGAGACGTTGCAGGCGTCGTAGCCCGACTTGGTGACCTCCACCACGTTATGCTCCGCCACGGCGTACTGGAAGCGGAGCTGGTCGCCGGCGTAAAGCTTGACGCCGGAAGCCCACCGGGTGGAGTTGGTTTTGAGGTCCCACGACCCGCCTGGCGCGCCGACGGTGTAGCTGGCGCTTAGCGCTGTACCGAGCAGCGCAGCCGTGGACACGATAGCAAGAAGGAGAGCTCTGGTAGTGGTAGCTGCCATTGTCGATCGACTGGAAACTGACAATGATCGGAAAGAAGAAGATCGGAGCTGAAAAATCGAGCAAGAGATCGAAATGGCTGAATGAGTGGTATGCTGTAAGAGATGGATATGGGTGATACAACCACCTGAATATATAGGTGATCGATACACGCGTCTTCCAATCTCCAGGTGGTTGTACACGTAACACGTTACGACTGTGTCAAGACAAACAAAGTAAAGTAATGTTTGAACCGCTCAATTTTTCATTTCAAGAATGCACACCCTGGATTGACTCGCTCAATCAATCGATTAATTAATTAGCTAGTACGTGGTCCGAGCACATGTGTAACGGTGGGGCTGATGGAATTGTTGAATCGTTATTAAATAACCAAGGATCAATGTGAAGCTGCTAGTAGCCTGCTACTCGATCATCATGTCAGCAACACTCGTTCGTTCCCAATATTAGTAGTACCTCCCATCCATATTAGTAATCGCTAGTATGGATGTATGTAGATATATTTTAATTTTAGACACATTCATATTAGTGAATAGTGATACTTCCTCCGTTTTTTAATACAAGGCCGCTACATTTTTGTGTCAAACTTTGAGTAATATTTTAGTTAATTAATTATAGTTATAAGTTATTCAGAAGCATATCATCGGAAAATTCTTTTAAATGTGCATCCGATCGTATATTTTTCGATGACATATAACTCATATTTAGTTGATTAATTCATTAGTCAAAGTTTTCCTCAAAGATGAAGTGGCATTGTATTCAAGAATGGAGTAAATAATATGAATCAGAGGGAGTATTAGTAATTATTAAGAGCTAATAGATGTTTTACCAATAATGTATTGTACCCGTTTTCAAATAAGTGTATATTTGGACATGTCTTACGTTCAATTTTATTAATTTGAACCAACTCACTAGAAAAAAGTAGCAACATTTATGCCACCAAATTAATATCGTTAGATTCATGTCTTGACATGCAGTTCAATAACATGGTAATTTGATATCTCATATGTTGCTATTTTTGTGTGAAAAAATAATCAAATTTAAAAATATTTGACTTCTAAAAAGGGAAACGTATACTTATTCACGGGCGGAGGAATTAATGGAGGGAGTATACAACCTTAATCCAAAACGCAAGTCTTTTAAATAGTTGGTGCAGTGGACCATCTATATTTCATATATCTAGTATGCGTATCAAGGAGATGCATCTTTAGAAGATTGCCACTTTGTGCGCCGATGACTTAAAACGAGTGCACACCTTCCAACCACACGACCTGGCTCGTGCATGTGCGGAACGCACAATGTAGCAACCCCAACATAAAACCAACAGAAGATTGCCACTTTACCGAGGTTCATCCCAGGTTTTAGGTTTTGAATTTGGGCGCCAAATAGATGAGTCGGGAAAATATTTTATTTTGAGCACCATATGAAGGAAACAGGTTGTTCTGCAATCAGGGATGGAGCTACAGTGTACTCACCATATGAAGGGCACACCCTTATAGCTATAGTGCATAAGCAAAAATGACACCATCAAAAAATAGGTGTAAGCTTGGGTTGCTTGTTGTTTTGACACCAGAGGATATTTATTATGGCTTCGCCCCTGCCTGTAATCCTCCACGCCGCCATTAGGATTAGACCTTGATTCGTAGCCTGCAGTTTTCTAAAGCCCAACCCTCCTTCACCTTTTGGGGAGAAAATACATTTCCATGCCCTAAGGAGGAACACCCACTAGGCCACTAGGCGTTGTAGCAGCTTGCATCTCCTCTTGCATATTTGAGCAATTGAGCTCCTCGAGGAGGATTGACTTCCTGATTTCCCCGCAAAAAAGTACTAACATATAGGAAATAAGGTTTATATTTCTACATTTATCCGTGAAATATAGTTTTACAACATGTACTTGAGACGACATATTCAAAAGAAATTTTGAGTCAAAGTACCACATTTAAGACTATATATACAATATTTTGTTCATTGTAACGGCAGGTAAAAGTCCAGCCTGAACGCTTTATATCAATAATACCTCTATGGTTTTGTTGATATAGAAGTTAGAGATCTTCTCCTTTTCAAAAATAATATCAGCACCATGGTATCAGCATCAACCCCGTGGCCGACTAGCAATAAAGCGAGGGGAATGTTTTATGCTCATTCGACAATTTTTTTTGTGAGATTGTTGGAATTATTAGATCTTGTGCTCTGAATCTTTTTATTATGATAGTAAAATTTTGATATAAAAGAGTCTCTAGTACTTGGTTATTACCTCAAGTTAAGATTTTAGACATAAAATGTTTGGTGTCTATGTGTTGATATTGATGTTACACTTCTTTTTAGGAATGTTGATGTTACACTTTTATGCTGAGAGAACCTAGTACTTGTATTATCTGCCATGAGAACCTAGTACTTGTACTAGCAGTTTGCTGAGAGGATTCAGGACTTGTCCTAGGTAGCCAGTTCATACTCTATTCTCCATATATGTTGATAAATGTGTTTCTTTCCGTGATGACCCCTGATCGCTAAGTTAGTACACAAGTCATGCTGAATATATACTTTGCTCCTCTGAAATTTCCAGATGGCTTTCAGTGTGTTCTAATTCCCAACAACAAGGACAATGCTGGCTAATTGATCCGAACATCTCCGACTAGCAACAAAAGGGACTACTGCTGATTTTTCTGAGCTTTGCAACGAACAAAATCCGATTATAACACAATGAATTACATCTCTTTCTGATATTTGGTACTCGTGGAAGTATATTTGTAGTTGTAATATAATTTATAGTTATGGGACGAAAGGAATAGAATGCTATTGATCAACACATCTCTCACTAGTGGAAAAAGAGATTTCTCTGATATTCACCATTAACAAAATCAATTATAGTACTGTACAATGAACGAATTAAATTTGGTATAAGGAATTGTGCAGTTGATGCTATTATACATGAACATCGGCACACATCGACGAAGTCTCAACCAAATGGTGAAATGGAATAAAAAAAAAAGAGAAGTCAAGAATATCGTGAAGTACAAACTGTCGTCGCTGACACTAGCAAAGGAGCACGAGACCTGCAACCACGACGGCTGCCAATCTGAGCCACGCCACCGCAGACCGATCAACGCCAGCCGCTGCCGAGGCAGAGCTCGACGGAGATGCTGGCCGGTTGCACCGCAACTTGCCCTTTCGCATTCGGCATTGCTGCTGCGGCGGCGGCGGTGGTGGCGGCGTCTGCTGCGAGCTCACGTTCACCTGTAGCTTCATGCCGGCGGCGCAGTGCCCGGGGACACCGCAGATGAAGTACCGGCTGCCCGCAGCGGCGAGTGGGATTGTGTCGTTGCCGGTTTGGTACGTCGCCACGGTGTTGTTGGAGCCGTTGCAGGTGTTGTAGCCCGACTTGGTGACCTCCAGCACGTTGTGCTCCGCCACGGCGTACTGGAAGCGGAGCTGGTCGCCGACGTAAAGCTTGACCCCGGAACCCCACCGGGTGTAGTTGGTTTTGAGGTCCCACGACCCGCCTGGCGCGCCGACGGTGTAGCTGGCGCCTAGCGCTGTACCGAGCAGCGCAGCCGTGGACACGATAGCAAGAAGGAAAGCTCTGGTAGTGGTAGCTGCCATTGTCGATCGACTGGAAACTGACAATAATGATAGGGAAAAAGATGATCGGAGTTGAAAAATCGAGCAAGAGAGCGAAATGGCTGGATGAGTGGTATGCTGTAAGAGATGGATAAGGGTGATACAACCACCTGAATATATAGGTGATCGATACACGCGTCTTCCAATCTCCAGGTGGTTGTACACGTAACACGTTACGACTGTGTCAAGACAAACAAAGTAAAGCAATGTTTGACCCGCTCAATTTTTCATTTCAAGAATGCACACCCTGGATTGACTCGCTCAATCAATTAACTAATTAATTAGCTAGTGGTCAGAGCAAGTACAATAAGACTGACTCAGCAGGCTATAAAAATTAAAATAGTGCTGTTTTGCTTAGATGGATGAGAGAGAAGTGGAGAGAGAAGAGAGATGGGCTCTCATGCAAGAGGGCTCCTATGCACTTTGTGAGTATGTGTGATGGGCCTTTTACATATAAAGTTATCAATCCTTAAAGCCAACTATTATACAAGTTAGCTATAAGCTGACTATAGCTAGCCTTATAGCCAGCACCCGGCTGCATTATTGAAATTGCTCTCAGAGCACGTCTGTAAGGGTGGGGCTGATGGAATTGTTGAATCGTTATTAAATAACCAAGGATCAATGTGAAGCTGCTAGCTAGCCTGCTACTCGATCATCATGTCAGCAACACTCGTTCCCAATATTAGTAGTACCTCCGATCCATATTAGTAATCGCTACTATAGATGTGTCTAGATATATTTTAATTTTAGATACATTCATATTAGTGAATAGTGATACTTCCTCCGTTTTTTAATACAAGGCCGCTATGTTTTTGTGTCAAACATTGACTAATATTTTAGTTAATTAATTATAGTTATAAGTTATTCAGAAGCATATCATCGGAAAATTCTTTTAAATGTGCATCCGATCGTATATTTTTCGATGACATATAACTCATATTTAGTTGATTAATTTATTAGTCAAAGTTTTCCTCAAAGATGAAGTGGCCTTGTATTCAAGAATGGAGTAAATAATATGAATCGAAGGGAGTATTAGTAGTTATTAAGAGCTAATAGATGTTTTACCAATAATGTATTGTACCCGTTTTCAAATAAGTGTATATTTGGACATGTCTTAAGTTAAATTTTATTAATTTGAACCAACTCACTAGAAAAAAGTAGCAACATTTATGCCACAAAATTAATATCGTTAGATTCATGTCTTGATATGAAGTTCAATAACATGGTAATTTGATATCTCATATGTTGCTATTTTTGTGTGAAAAAATAATCAAATTTAAAAATATTTGACTTCTAAAAAGGGAAACGTATACTTATTCACGGACGGAGGAATTAATGGAGGGAGTATACTACCTTAATCCAAAATGCAAGTCTTTTAAATAGTTGGTGTAGTGGACCATCTATATTTCATATATCTAGTATGCGTATCAAGGAGATGGCATCTTTAGAAGATTGCCACTTTGTGCGCCAATGACTAAAAACGAGTGCACACCTTCCAACCACACGACCTGGCTCGTGCATGTGCGGAACACACAATGTAGCAACCCCAACAGAAAACCAATAGAAGATTGCCACTTTACCGAGGCTCATCCCAGGTTTTAGGTTTTGAATTTGGGCGCCAAATAGATGAGTCGAAAAAATATTTTGTTTTGAGCACCATATGAAGGAAACAGGTTGTTCTGCAATCAGGGACGGAGCTACAGTGTACTCACCATATGAAGGGCACATTCCCTTATAGCTATAGTGCATAAGCAAAATATGACACCATCAAAAAATAGGTGTAAGCTTGTGTTGCTTGTTGTTTTGACACCAGCAAATATTTATTATGGCTTCGCCCCTGCCTGTAATCCTCCACGCCGCCATTAGGATTAGACCTTGATTCATAGCCTGCAGATTTCTAAAGCCCAACCCTCCTTCACCTTTTGGGGAGAAAATATATTTCCATGCCCTAAGGAGGAACACCCACTAGGCCACTAGGCGTTGTAGCAGCTTGCCTCTCCTCTTGCATATTTGAGCAATTGAGCTCCTCGAAGAGGATTGACTTCCTGATTTCCCCGCAAAAAAGTACTAACATATAGGAAATCAGGTTTATATTTCTACATTTATCCGTGAAATATAGTTTACAGCATGTACTTGAGACGACATATTCAAAAGAAATTTTGAGTTAAAGTACCACCTTTAAGACTATACAGTATTTTGTTCATTGTAACGGCAGGTAAAAGTCCAGCCTGAACGCTTTATATCAATAATACCTCTATGGTTTTGTACATCAATTGATATAGAAGTTAGAGATCTTCTCCTTTTCAAAAATAATATCAGCACCATGGTATCAGCATCAACCGATACAGAGGCCTGTGGCCGACTACCAATAAAGCGAGGGGAATGTTTTATGCTCATTCGACAACATTTTTAATCGTCTCCCATGAGCTGACCGACGCTCTACCTGGTGCAATATAATGCGCAGTTGCCGCGAATGTTGCCGCCAAATTGCCACGATGATGGTCAGGACGACGCTAGATTTCTTTGTTCACTTCACTTTGCTTACGATTCTTCTCACGACAGGTGCAAGCATAATAAGATAAAGTGAAGCCGATCGCGGTAGAGAAGAAGCTCGAACCGGAGGAGAGATATTTGCCGCGTACCATCAACTGGTAAACGTGGGAATGCATTATGCATAAGTATACTCTATTCACATATAGGTTATAGCTACTACCTCTGTCCCAAAAGGATATCAAAAGTTTATCTAAATTCAAATGTATCTTGATATCTTTTAATATATTGATATATCTAAATTTAGATAAATTTTTCACATCTTTTTATGGGAGGGAGTACTTTATTGCATGAGTAAGAAGGGTCACAGGTACGTGGACGACTTGGTCGATCCATCGATTGCTCAGGTAGACGAATTATCTTGAATTACCGTGTGGAGGAGATTAAGAGTAAGGTGTTTAGTCGCCCTCATGTGTTCAAATGATGCATGTGTCCCGACTAGGTCGACCGTTGCCGCGATTTTGCGATATTGAATGATCATCTGCTAGCTTTTGAATCTCTGGACAGAAAACGTGTATGCGGCACAATAGATATAAGCTGCCGACTAATTCTATCCTAGCTATCTTAGGCCACGGCCGCCAACATAAGTTATCCAACACCTAACCCAAAAAATTAAAGAGGGGTGCACGTGCCACATTTTCCAGTCTTATAATTCCGCTAGAAGTGTTTTCCTTGGGAAGGAAAGTAATTCCGGCATCATTAGATCCACCACACATATAATGTACTCTCTTCATACCGATTTATTAGGCCACTACATGTATTTTAAGAAATAACTACATAACTTTTAATTTGGTCAACAAGATATGACACATACGCTACAAAAAAAAACGCAGTGGCCATCACGCATATATCTTACTGTCTCCGTCCCATAAAGTTTGTTTGCAATTGTCAAAATTTGAATGTATCTAGAGGCTATATATTATCTGGATATACCTAAATTTAGACAAATCTCAGACAATCTTCGAAAAATGGAGGGAGTACTTTTTTTTACTAAATCAATTTTCAAAAAAATTCTCGAAGTACATAGTATCCTAATAAACCTATATTGAGAGAATATGTTATATAATTTATTACCTAAAGGTTAGGCAACACTGACAACAAAGCCAACAGTCAACCAAAAAACCCTGCTAGTGTATCCTTTCACCAGATTAGCACTAACTCTATGGTGAAATACATAAACAAATGAAAAAATACATGACTCATGTGTCAAGCATTCAAGAAGGACATTGCCAGTGTGCCAATGATGACGAGTTCAAACGAAAGATGATATCAAGGTTTTCATCGGAAATCCGAGCTTTGGGACACTACCTTCGGCAAGGGCATACAGAGGCCTCGGTATGCCTCCTTTTATATATATTTTTAAAAAACCTTCAATAAGGGAACGATGCGGGCACACACCGATATTGTCTTATCAATGATCTAGTGTTTGCACCACGGTATGCAGAAGATCTGTTGAACACTAGTAGGAAAAGCCTCATCAGTGGCACACGAAAATGAGATTCTGTGGCGCATGGGCGGTGCGCCACAGAAACGTCGCCACAAAAATAACGTTTCTGTGGCGCACGATCAGAAATAAGTGGTTCTGTGGCGCATGTGATCTAGCTGCGCCACAGAAATAGGTGCGCCACTGAATTATGTTTTGTTGCGCCACATAACAATGTACAGGTATACTCGATTTTGTGCTCCCTGATGTATTATACTGGTTTTATACAGGTTATATACTGATATAATATAGACAGATATAATATAGACAGATATAATATGGACATATATAATCGTCACATCATCATCACATTACTTAGAGCCCGATCGAGTTATACATATAGCGCCATACAACTCATAATCCATGCAAATTAATTAAGTTCATCATCTCTAGATACAAATGAAGTGACACCGGCCGCCGCCTACACTAGGATGAAATAGAGTACCTCCGCGACGATGGTGAGCAAGAGCGAGAGCACAAGGAAGGTCTTCATTTTCATCTTGCTCTTGTTCGCTTGGTGCTTCCTCCACTTGGCAACCGCCTCGTGTCTAGTCGGGTACCCTTTGTAGCAGTTGCCGCTGAACTTGTGCACCTGTTTCTTGCACTTCTCCCACTCCTCGTACACTCCTGGAACCCGCCCCTCGAACACGACGTAGTACGTCATCTTTATGGACACAAGGCATATTAGTATATAACGCAATGGAAAGAGTTAGAGGGTTCACATGCATACATATTCACAAGAATTAAAGCAAGGAAATAATAATAAACCTAAAAGACATATAGCATCGGTATCACATAAGTAATATGGTTCAACGATAACGACTACAATAGTAATTGAAGTCCAACAACGACGACCACCGTTTCGAGCAAATTAAACAAGTTTAGTTTACAATACGGTACAAATTGTCCATCGATTCAAAGTAATGCTAGGCACACCGGCCTCGGTCAACGAGACGTCTTCTTGAGCGGCTTCGGGAACGGCTTGTACAAGTCCTTCGTCGTCCACGTCCTTCCATCACCCTGCCTATGTAGGCGTTCTTCGATATCCCTCTTAGACAACGCTCTGAGTTGGTGTAAGAGCCCCGATGCGTTGGATACATCTTGTAAGATAATTTCCGAGAGCTTTACTTGGATGCGATGGAAGTCTTCTCTAAGATCATCATCATTGATTTCCCTCGACATTTTAATGGGGTCTCGCTTACTAGGTGGCAGAGACATCATCTCTGCATCCTCGACAAACCCTTTAAGGTGATGGAGGACATAGAAGGCCTCCTTAATGCTGCCAGCTGGCTGCTTGATACAAGGGAAGTCGATCACGTGCTTGAACCCGAGCTTTTTAGTGTCCGGCCTGATATATTGCCCATTCTTGTCGAAGGTGCCTCCATTTTTGGAGTAGCCAAGGATAGCCTCATCGAGAACACCCCTTATTCTCTTGTAGTCTTTCTTCGTCGTCGTACTCGACGAGTCAAAATACTGGGCTAGTGACCACTTCGGATCTAGGATGATGAGTGTGCAATATTTGTCCCTGCTCAACACATGCAATTGAAATGGAATGTTGGAAATGATCGGCAATGGAAGAAATATATAAGAAAGCATAAGTTACGACGGCCGTGAGCGGATGTGTACTTACTCGGGAAAGACAGTCAGAAGAATGGTGTTGCTCTCTTTGTACATGAGCATGAAGTTCTGGAGGTACCCCACCACCTTGGTTCGTGTCCTTGAGCCATCCTGGAGCTGGCTATCGCGCATGTAGTAGGGATCCGCTACCGCGATGTGGCGGGGTCTCTCTCTGTTGATCTTCATCTGAAGATTGATCGCGTATAGGCGGACCAAGTTATAGTCGAGCCATTTCGAGTGAAATATATTGAAGACGTCCTCAAACGCTATGAAGAAGATATCCGCGGGGTCTTCATGGACGAAGTTCTGGTCGGACGGCATCTTGACCGAGAACACCGGGTAATTTGGATCCTTTTCTTTAAGGACGCTCTCTAGATAATTAATAGAGTGCTGCAAAGGGAACATTGGTCCACTTGCGAGGTGTTCCATGTCCGGAGGCAGTATCGGTTTACCAGCTTCATGACACCGGGGCAAGCCATCCGGTGTAGGTGGCACCATGTCGTCGGCCCGGATCCTCTTAGGAGCAGGTGATACGTCTCCAACGTATCTATAATTTCTTATGTTCCATGCTACTTTTATGATGATACACTCATGTTTTATACACACTTTATATCGTTTTTATGCATTTTCCGGAACTAACCTATTGACAAGATGCCGAAGTGCCAGTTCCTGTTTTCTGCTGTTTTTGGTTTCAGAAATCCTAGTAAGGAAATATTCTCGGAATTGGACGAAATCAACGCCCAGAACCTTATTTTTCCTGGAAGCTTCCAGAGAGCCAGAGAGGGACCAGAGGAGAGCCACAGGGCCACCACACATGGTGGCGGCGCGGCCCAAGGGGGGGCGCGCCCCCTATTGTTTGCCCCCACCAGGGCCCCTCCGAGGCCGCCCTTCCGCCTACTTAAGGACTCCGTCGTGAAAACCCTAGAGGAATAAGCCACGATACGGAAAACCTTCCAGAGCCGCCGCCATCGCGAAGCCAAGATTCGGGGGATAGAAGTCTCTGTTCCGGCACGCCGCCGGGACGGGGAAGTGCCCCCGGAAGGCATCTCCATCGACACCACCGCCATCTTCATCACCGCTGCTGTCTCCCATGATGAGGAGGGAGTAGTTCTCCCCCGGGGCTGAGGGCTCTACCGTAGCTATGTGGTTCATCTCTCTCTTTGTGATCTAGTTGAATATCATCTATGTGCTACTCTAGTGATGTTATTAAAGTAGTATATTCCTCCTCCATGATGTAATGTTGACAGTGTGTGCATCATGAAGTATTTCGTATAAGCTATGATTGTGATCTCTTGTAGATTATGAAGTTAACTATTACTATGATGGTATTGATGTGATCTATTCCCCCTTTCATAGCCTCTCGGTGACGGTGTGCATGCTATGTTAGTACTCGGTATAATTGCGTTGGTCTATCATGCACTCTAAGGTTATTTAAATATGAACATCAAATGTTGTGGAGCTTGTTAACTCCGGCATTGAGGTGCTCTTGTAGCCCTACACAATTAATGGTGTTTGTCATCCAACAAGAGAGTGTAGAGTAGTTTCAGTTATGTGATCAATGTTGAGAGTGTCCACTAGTGAAAGTATGATCCCTAGGCCTTGTTTCCGAACATCGAATCTCCGTTTGTTTACTGTTCTGTTGCATGTTTACTCGCTGCCATATTTTATTCTGATTGCTATTACCACTCATATACATCCATATTACTTGTATTTCACTATCTCTTCGCCGAACTAGTGCACCTATACATCTGACAAGTGTATTAGGTGTGTTGGGGACACAAGAGACTTCTTGTATCGTAATTGCAGGGTTGCTTGAGAGGGATATCTTTGACCTCTTCCTCCCTGAGTTCCATAAACCTTGGGTGATCCACTTAAGGGAAAACTTGCTGCTGTTCTACAAACCTCTGCTCTTGGAGGCCCAACACTGTCTACAGGAAAAGAAGTGTGAGTAGACATCAAGCTATTTTCTGGCGCCGTTGCCGGGGAGGAAAGGTAAAAGGCATTCACACTCCGGTCCCAGGTAACTAAGTTATTTTCTGGCGCCGTTGTAAGTGCTCGAAGCTATTTCCTTTAGATCCTGCAATTGCATCTTTTTGTTTCTTGTTTTTCACTAGTTAGGCATAATGGAAAGCAACTATGAGCTTTTTAATCTATTTCCTGAGTTAAGACATGGATTGTTTGATGCGAAAATTGAAAAACCTATGGAACCTTATTTGCATGCTAGTAGCAATAATATTAGTATGAACGCTTTGAACACCATTGTTGCTAATGATATGGAAAATTCTAAGCTTGGGGAAGCTGGTTTTGATGAGCATGATATTTTTAGTCCCCCAAGCATGGAGGAGAAATTTTTCTTTGATGATACTTTGCCTCCTATTTATGATGATTATAATGATAGTGGTATTTTGGTGCCGCCTACTATGGACGATAAATTTTATTATGATTATACTATGCCTCCTACACTTGATGAGAATAATAATGATAGCTACTTTGTTGAATTTGCTCCCACTATAATTAATAAGAATGACTATGCTTATGTTGGGAGTAGTAATTATTTTATGCATGTAGCTCATGATAAGAATGTTTCATGTGATAGTTATATTGATGAGTTTGTTCATGATGCTACTGAAAATCTTTATGAGAGAGGACAATATGGTTGTAGGGATTTTCATGTTACTAAAACACCTCTCTTTTTGCTGAAAATCTTGAAGTTGCGCTTGTCTTGTTTTCCTATGCTTGTTGCATTATGCTTAAATGACTTGTTTATTTACAAGATTCCTTTTCATAGGAAGTGGGTTAGACTTAAAAGTGTTTTGAATTTGCTTCTTGATGCTCTCTTTTGCTTCAACTCTTATTTCTCGCGAGTGCATCATTAAAATTGCTGAGCCCATCTTAATGGCTATAAAGAAAGCACTTCTTGGGAGATAACCCATGTCTTTATTTTTCTACTGTTTTGTTGTGTCTTGGAAGTTGTTACTACTGTAGCAACCTCTCTTTATCTTTATTTTATTACATTGTTGTGCCAAGTGAAGTCTCTAATAGAAAGTTGATACTAGATTTGGATTACTGCGCAGAAACAGATTTCTTGCTGTCACGAATTTCGGCAGTGTTCTCTGTACGTATCTCAGAAAAATCTGCCAATTTACGTGAGTAATCCTCAGATATGTACGCAACTTTCATTCAATTTGAGCATTTTCATTTGAGCAAGTCTGGTGCACCTAAAAAAATTGTCTTTACGGACTATTCTGTTTTGACAGATTCTGCCTTTTATTTCGCATTGCCTGTTTAGCTATGCTTGATGGATTTTTTTATTCCATTAACTTTCAGTAGCTTTGTGCAATGTCCAGAAGTGTTAAGAATGATTATGTCACCTCTGAACATGTGAATTTTTGATTATGCACTAACCCTCTAATGAGTTTGTTTTGAGTTTGGTGTGGAGGAAGTTTTCAAGGATCAAGAGAGGAGGATGATACAATATGATCAAGGAGAGTGAAAGCTCTAAGATTGGGGATGCCCCCGGTGGTTCATCCCTGCATATTTCAAGAAGACTCAAGCATCTAAGCTTGGGGATTCCCAAGGCATCCCCTTCTTCATCGACAACATTATCAGGTTCCTCTAGTGAAACTATATTTTTATTCCGTCACATCTTATGTGCTTTGCTTGGAGCGTCTATATGTTTTTGTTTTTGTTTGTTTGAATAAAATTGGATCCTAGCATACATTGTGTGGGAGAGAGACACGCTCCGCTGTTGCATATGAACACATATGTTTTTAGCTTTATTCTTAATGTTCATGGCGAAGGTTGAAACTGCTTCGTTAATTGTTATATGGTTGGAAACAGAAAATGCTACATGTGGTAATTGGTATAATGTCTTGAATAATTTGATACTTGGCAATTGTTGTGCTCATGTTTAAGCTCTTGCATCATATACTTTGCACCTATTAGTGAAGAAATACCATAGAGCTTGTTGACATTTGGTTTGCATGATTGGTCTCTCTAAAGTCTAGATATTTTTTGGTAAGGGTTTGAGCAACAAGGAGGACGGTGTAGAGTTTTATAATGCTTGCAATATGTTCTTATGTGAGTTTTGCTGTACCGTTTCATACTTGTGTTTGCTTCAGATAACCTTGCTAGCCTAAGCCTTGTATCGAGAGGGATTACTTCTCATGCATCCAAATCCTTGAGCCAAAAACTATGACATTTGTGTCGACCATACCTACCTACTACATGGTATTTTATGCCATTCCAAAGTAAATTGCTTGAGTGCTACCTTTTATAGCTCATGAGGAAGTATGTGGTGTTTATCTTTCAATCTTGTTGGGCAACTTTCACCAATGGACTAGTGGCTTCATCCGCTTATCCAATAATTTTGCAAAAAGAGCTGGCAATGGGGTTCCCAGCCCCAAATTAATTAACTTTCATAATTTTACAAAAAGACACTCCTCCATGGTATGTGATTGTTGGAAGGCACCCGAGAATTCGGTTAGCCATGGCTTGAGAAAGCAAAGGTGGGGAGGAGTGTCATCTAAATAAAACTAAAATAAAAAGGCACTCCTTCTTGGTGTGAGATTGTTGGCAGGCACCCGAGGATTCGGTTAGCCATGGTTTGTGAAAGCAAAGGTTGGAAGGAGTGCCACCCAAAAATAAAAAAATTTCATGGGAGCCGCTCTTTGAAAGTCTGCCTGGCAAGGGGGTTAGAGTGCCCACTACCATTCGTTGACAACAACAAACACCTCTCAAAACTTTACTTTTATGCTCTCTCTATGTTTTCAAAATAAAAGCTCAAGCACAAATATAGCAATCCATGCTTCCCTCTGCGAAGGGCCATTCTTTTACTTTTATGTTGAGTCAGTTTACCTATTCCTTCCATCTTAGAAGCAAACACTTGTGTTAACTGTGCATTGATTCTTACATGTTTGCATATTTGCATTCATCATATTACTTTGCATTGACAATTATCCATGAGATATGCATGTTGAAAGTTGAAAGCAACCGCTGAAACTTAATCTTCCTTTGTGTTGCATCAATGCCTTTACTTTGAATCTACTGCTTTATGAGTTAACTCTTATGCAAGACTTATTGATGCTTGTCTTGAAAGTACTATTCATGAAAAGTCTTTGCTATATGATTCAATTGTTTAACCATTGTCTTTACCATTGCTTTGGATCGCTGCATTCATTACATATGCTTACAAATAGTATTGATCAAGATTATGATAGCATGTGATACGCGTACAACACGCGTCCGTTGGGAACCCCAAGAGGAAGGTGTGATGCGTACAGCGGCAAGTTTTCCCTCAGTATGAAACCAAGGTTTATCGAACCAGTAGGAGCCAAGAAGTACATTGAAGGTTGATGGCGGCGAGATGTAGTGCGGCGCAACACCAGGGATTCCGGCGTCAATGTGGAACCTGCACAACACAAACCAAGTACTTTGCCCCAACGAAACAGCGAGGTTGTCAATCTCACCGGCTTGCTGTAACAAAGGATTAGATGTATAGTGTGGATGATGATTGTTTGCAGAAAACAGTAGAACAGTATTGCAGTAGATTGTATTTCAGTATAGAGAATTGGACCGGGGTCCACAGTTCACTAGAGGTGTCTCTCCCATAAGATAAACAGCATGTTGGGTGAACAAATTACAGTTGGGCAATTGACAAATAGAGAGGGCATGACCATGCACATACATATTATGATGAGTATTGTGAGATTTAATTGGGCATTACGACAAAGTACATAGACCGCTATCCAGCATGCAACTATGCCTAAAAAGTCCACCTTCAGGTTATCATCCGAACCCCCTCCAGTATTAAGTTGCTAACAACAGACAATTGCATTAAGTATTGCGCGTAATGTAATCAGTAACTACATCCTCGAACATAGCACCAATGTTTTATCCCTAGTGGCAACAGCACATCCATAATCTTAGAGGTTTCTCACTCCCTAGATTCACGGAGACATGAACCCACTATCGAGCATAAATACTCCCTCTTGGAGTTACAAGCATCTACTTGGCCAGAGCATCTACTAGTAACGGAGAGCATGCAAGATCATAAACAACACATAGATATAAATTGATAATCAACATAACAAGTATTCTCTATTCATCGGATCCCAACAAACGCAACATATAGAATTACAGATAGATGATCTTGATCATGTTCGGCAGCTCACAAGACCCGACAATTAAGCACAATGAGGAGAAGACAACCATCTAGCTACTGCTATGGACCCATAGTCCAGGGGTAGACTACTCACACATCACTCCGGAGGCGACCATGGCGGTGTAGAGTCCTCCGGGAGATGATTCCCCTCTCCGGCAGGGTGCCGGAATCGATCTCCTGAATCCCCCGAGATGGGATTGGCGGCGGCGGCGTCTCTGGAAGGTTTTCCATATCGTGGCTCTCGGTACTGGGGGTTTCGCGACGAAGGCTATTTGTAGGCGGAAGGGCAGGTCAAGGGGCGTCACGAGGGGCCCACACTACAGGTCGGCGGCCAGGGCTTGGGCCGCGCCGCCCTATAGTCTGGCCACCTCGTGGCCCCACTTCGTCTCCTCTTCGGTCTTCTGGAAGCTTCGTGGCAAAATAGGACCCTGGGCGTTGATTTCGTCCAATTCCGAGAATATTTCCTTACTAGGATTTCTGAAACCAAAAACAGCGAGAAAACAAGAATCGGCACTTCGGCATCTTGTTAATAGGTTAGTTCCAGAAAATGCACGAATATGACATAAAGTGTGCATAAAACATGTAGATATCATCAATAATGTGGCATGGAACATAAGAAATTATCGATACGTCGGAGACGTATCAGCATCCCCAAGCTTAGTTCCTGCTCGTCCCGAGCAGTTAAACGATAAACAAAGATAATTTCTGGAGTGACATGCCATCATAACCTTGATCATACTATTTGGAAGCATATGTAGTGAATGCAGCGATCGAAACAATGTATATGACATGAGTAAACAAGTGAATCATATAGCAAAGACTTTTCATGAATAGTACTTCAAGGCAAGCATCAATAAGTCTTGCATAAGAGTTAACTCATAAAGCAATAATTCAAAGTAAAAGCATTGAAGCAACACCAAGGAAGATTAAGTTTCAGCGGTTGCTTTCAACTTGTAACATGTATATCTCATGGATATTGTCAACATAGAGTAATATAATAACTGCAATATGCAAGTATGTAGGAATCAATGCACAGTTCACACAAGTGTTTGCTTCTTGAGGTGGAGAGAAATAGGTGAACTGACTCAACAATAAAAGTAAAAAATGGTCCTTCAAAGAGGAAAGCATCGATTGCTATATTTGTGCTAGAGCTTTGATTTGTAAAACAAGAAACAATTTTGTCAACGGTAGTAATAAAGCATATGTATCATGTAAATTATATCTTACAAGTTGCAAGCATCATGCATAGTATACTAATAATGCCCGCACATTGTCCTAATTAGCTTGGACTACCGGGATCATCGCAATGCACATGTTTTAACCAAGTGTCACAAAGGGGTACCTCTATGCCGCCTGTACAAAGGTCTAAGGAGAAAGCTCGCATCGGATTTCTCGCTATTGATTATTCTCAACTTAGACATCCATACCGGGACAACATAGACAGCAGATAATGGACTCCTCTTTTATGCATAAGCATGTAGCAACAATTAATTTTCTCATATGAGATTGAGGATATTGTCCAAAACTGAAACTTCCACCATGGATCATGGCTTTAGTTAGCGGCCCAATGTTCTTCTCTAACAATATGCATGCTCTAACCATAAGGTGGTAGATCGCTCTTACTTCAGACAAGACGAACATGCATAGCAACTCACATGATATTCAACAAAGAGTAGTTGATGGCGTCCCCAGTGAACATGGTTATCGCACAACGAGCAACTTAATAAGAGATAAAGTGCATAAGTACATATTCAATACCACAATAGTTTTTAGGCTATTTGTCCCATGAGCTATATATTGTAAAGGTGAAGAATGGAAATTTAAAGGTAGCACTTCAAGCAATTTACTTTGGAATGGCGGAGAAATACCATGTAGTAGGTAGGTATGGTGGACACAAATGGCATAGTGGTTGGCTCAAGGATTTTGGATGTATGAGAGGTATTCCCTCTCGATACAAGGTTTAGGCTAGCAAGGCTATTTGAAACAAACACAAGGATGAAGCGGTGCAGCAAAAATCACATAAAAGACATATTGAAAATATTATAAGACTCTACACCATCTTCCTTGTTGTTCAAACTCAATACTAGAAATTATCTAGACCTTAGAGAAACCAAATATGCAAACCAAATTTTAGCATGCTCTATGTATTTCTTCATTAATGGGTGCAAAGCATATGATGCAAGAGCTTAAACATGAGCACAACAATTGCCAAGTATCACATTACCCAAGACATTATAGCAATTACTACATGTATCATTTTCCAATTCCAACCATATAACAATTTAACGAAGAAGAAACTTCGCCATGAATACTATGAGTAGAGCCTAAGGACATACTTGTCCATATGCTACATCGGAGCGTGTCTCTCTCCCACACAAAGAATGCTAGGATCCATTTTATTCAAACAAAACAAAAAACAAAAACAAACCGACGCTCCAAGAAAAGCACATAAGATATGATGGAATAAAAATATAGTTTCAGGGGAGGAACCTGATAATGTTGTCGATGAAGAAGGGGATGCCTTGGGCATCCCCAAGCTTAGACGCTTGAGTCTTCTTGATATATGCAGGGGTGAACCACCGGGGCATCCCCAAGCTTAGAGCTTTTACTCTCCTTGATCATGTTGTATCATCTCCCTCTCTTGATCCTTGAAAACTTCCTCCACACCAAACTTAGAACAACTCATTAGAGGGTTAGTGCACAATCAAAATATACATGTTCAGAGGTGACATAATCATTCTTAACACTTCTGGACATTGCACAAAGCTACTGAAAGTCAATGGAATCGAAATATCCATCGAACATAACAAAACAGGCAATGCGAAATAAAAGGCAGAATCTGTCAAAAACAGAACAGTTCGTATTGACGAATTTTATTGAGGCACCAGACTTGCTCAAATGAAAATGCTCAAATCTATTATATACTAAAAGCAAAATAAGGGGGTTTTTCGAGGCACCGGGTTAATCCACATATGCTAAAATAATATAAACCAATGATGTTAATCTTAACGCTTGAGATTAAAAGATAAGAAGTGTTACATACAACAATATATGTGCACAAAAGTAAATCTATGACACGCTAACGGGTTCAATTTAATATGCCAAAGTCTACGTAGATTTATTTTTACATGCATCGCACGTTTCGTTTCGTTTTAGAGGAAGAAAAAAACTCAAACATTACTGCATAGGCACTTGTATTTCAATGTACCTAAATGCGACCACACCTGAGGCCCACAAAAAAACGCATACGTATCTAGGACTTAGGACTTTGATGGGATCAAATAAGGCATATTAAATTGGGACCCGTTATTTAAGATTTGAGATAGAGCCGTAGAGCGATCAGCTCACTTTTAAATTGGGCAATAATAGAGTCCATGCTAGACACGTCTATGCAAGGCAGCAATAAAGTTGATCGATATTGAGTTTGAATTTAATTGGGACCTGCCGATAAATGTCAACACATTTATGGAAATTACTTGCTAGCCTATAAAATATAAATTTCTTTAATCTATGCAATAATAATATGAGAAGTGTTATTTCCTATTTAACTCTCTAGGGTCTACGACCACCATGTATCTTCGCAACCTTCGATAATTTTTTTGTCACGAAAATTTTGTATTAATTCAGAAGTCGAGAAGAACATAATAAATAGAAACAATGTAAAACATATATATTTCCGTGGCGTATAAAAATAAGAGATACAATATGTATTTGTTTGTGTTTTTACAAATAACGATTGCCACACTACATTTTTATGTCGATTCTTTTGCAGTGAGTCGGAGTTATTTGATGTCTGACTCATGCCTATAATGCAAAAAATAAATCTATTATTTTTATCTATATGTTATATATTTAAAGCAATATAAGAGTGTTTTTCGAGGCACCGGGTTAATCCACATATGCTAAAAAAATAAAATAATGATATTAGCCTCAACAACTTAGATTAAAAAAGATCATAAGTGTTACGTACAACAATATACGTGTACGTAACTAAACTTATGGCACATAAGCCATATGGGTACACAGCTAGCTGAGATTTAATTGGAGATAGAAAAATAAAATTTATGTACACAGCCCAACACGTTATATCAACAATATTTCTACAGAGCACTAACATGTTAAACTTTGCTCAACAGAAAAAATTAACTCATGTACACCCCATGTTATAGAAAAGACGTACCAGGAAAGAACACACTAATTTTCTATGCGATGAAAAAAAATGAACTAGCCTAATTGTCTGCACTGCTAATATGTTGTACGGATCGATCAAAGGCGAGCAATTTAGCACTGCTGAAACTACAGGCCGTCCGATGGTCCCAGTCGTTTAGCAATCTATAGTCCGTATGATACCTCAATTAATTACTTTATTGATCTGTTGACACTCATGCTTGAATGCATTTCATTTATAAGACTACCCGTGAAATATTTATGATCTATTGACAGACCTAAAAATGTTTGAGAGTCTAGGCACACTTTGATCTACGAAGTACTACAAGAATCACATATTCATCTGTCTCGGCTATAGCGAGCAAGAGGAAGAGAGGAGCAGACCGAGCTAACGGATTTCTGCTTATGTCCATCTACCCGCTTATGTCCATCTACCCAAACGTGAGAAGTGCCCAAGTATGGGCTATGGAATACAATCGGCCAGGTTGCACTGCTAGGGAACATCCGAAAAGGCTCAAGTTGGTGACACATGGTACTTTTCAGCTGATTCATTCCTAAAACAACATTTTCAGCTCAATCTTGCCGTTCCAGCTATGTACTTCGCCAAGGGAGCTCATGAGAGTTCATGAAAGCAGCGCCACCGAGCCCGAACACATGACCAGGGTGCTCGCACGGTAAATCCATCCCTATACATAATCCTGAGAGGTGTATAGCTAGCTGATCCACCAATAATAAATACCTAGCTATATGTAAACTCTTCAGGAGCATGCATGGTTTAAACTATATCTTGATCGATTGATCGATTGCGATAGCGGCCGGTGTGGCGCTCATTGACTGATGTGTCGGATTTTTGTAGCGAAAATTTTGATTTCAGTATAAATTATGCATGTCATCTCGAACAATAACACGATCGATAGTCTCCAGCTGATAGTTTGGTAAAAACCACAGACAACGGTGCTATATATGTGAAAACGAAGATTGTATTAATAACAAGAAAAAGATCAAGAGTAAATATATTTAAGCACAATTGGTAAATGCAATATATTCATATTATATGACAGGATACTATATGGTTATGTAGACATTGTAAAAGCAAACCTAATTAAACTATCACATTTCATTTAGTCCCTTGGACCTAGCGATGATGTTGTCTTCCCAACAACGATGAGAACGATGCATAACATTCATCAAGAACTTAGAGGAGAAATGACCAGAAAATTAATAGTTTTATACTAGGGAGGAGGAAGAACGTAAGCTAGGTCTTTGGCAGTGGTCGAGTAATATGTATGATTTGTAGTAGCCTTGGGGTGCATGGTTTCATTTGAGAATTACAAAAGAGACATATTAGAGTGGATACAGTTAAACGTGTCTTCTCTAATATACAACGTTGAAAGTATTCCCTAGCTGATAAATCCAGTTCAATAAGTTGTACATCCGTTCAATAAAATATTGTAATACAATATAGTAAAATGTCCTCCCCAATTAACTAATTACAAAAAGTAAGAATAGATGAACAACATATATAGCACAAGTATAACCCCAACCAAATGTGGATATAATAAAGCTGCAAATTTATGATTAATCATTTTCAACACATTAAAGACATTGCCCTCGCATTTGCGAGGACCAATGTTCTAGTTGAATGAAAGTTGCGTACATATCTGAGGATCACTCACGTAAATTGGCATAATTTTCTGAGTTACCTACAGAGAAAACAGCCCAGATTCGTGACAGCAAAGAAATCTGTTTTTGCGCAGTAATCCAAATCTAGTATGAACTTTACTATCAACGACTTTACTTGGCACAACAAAACACTAAACTAAGATAAGTAGAGGTTGCTACAGTAGTAAACAACTTCCAAGATACAAAATAAAAGCAAAGGTACTGTAGTAAAAACATGGGTTGTCTCCCATAAGCGCTTTTCTTTAACGCCTTTCAGCTAGGCGCAGAAAGTGTGTATCAAGTATTATCAAGAGATGGTGCATCTACAGCGGAGTTTGGAGTTTTCTCAGCCAAGTATAGTATATTGGATACATAAGTTTTAGCGTCTCCCTTTTCATTAGTCTTGGGCTTGCTACTCTCATCAAACAAATTTCCAGGAACAAGCCAAGCATAGTTATTTTCTAGTGCTTCATGCATTGCTAGGAGCTTACATGGTATTGGTGCTTTAATCTCCCCACCATCATTAATATTATTAGTGTACTTTATTCTATCCATATCCATCTTTTCAAGGGGACTAACAAAATTGGTATAAGAACCAAGCATATCATATTTAGCAAAGACCTTTCTAGCCTCTCTTGCTATACCACCAAATTCTCTAAGAAGGGTTTCTAAAACAAAATCTTTCTTTTCCCCTTCTTCCATATCACCGAATGTAAGAAACAAGTGTTGGATTATAGGATTGAGATTAACAAATTTAGTTTCCATCATACGAACTAAAGCAGCAGCGGCAATTTCATAAGTAGGAGCAAGGTCTACCAAGTGTCTATCTTCAAAATCATCAACGGTACTAACATGGTTGAAAAATTCTTCTATATTATTTCTCCCAATTATAGACCCGCGTCCTACCGGCATGTTTTTTACGGTAAAATTAAAAGGGAACATGATGAAATAAGTAAAGTAAATACAAGTAACTAATTTTTTTGTGTTTTTGATATAGCAAACAAGATAGCAAATAAAGTAAAACTAGCAACTAATTTTTTTGTATTTTGATTTAGTGCAGCAAACAAAGTAGTAAATAAAACTAAGCAAGACAAAAACAAAGTAAAGAGATTGGGATGTGGAGACTCCCCTTGCATCGTGTCTTGATCTCCCCGGCAACGGCGCCAGAAAAAGTGCTTGATACGCGTACAGCACGCGTCCGTTGGGAACCCCAAGAGGAAGGTGTGATGCGTACAGCGGCAAGTTTTCCCTCAGTATGAAACCAAGGTTTATCGAACCAGTAGGAGCCAAGAAGCACGTTGAAGGTTGATGGCGGCGAGATGTAGTGCGGCGCAACACCAGGGATTCCGGCGCCAACGTGGAACCTGCACAACACAAACCAAGTACTTTGCCCCAACGAAACAGCGAGGTTGTCAATCTCACTGGCTTGCTGTAACAAAGGATTAGATGTATAGTGTGGATGATGATTGTTTGCAGAAAACAGTAGAACAGTATTGCAGTAGATTGTATTTCAGTATAGAGAATTGGACCGGGGTCCACAGTTCACTAGAGGTGTCTCTCCCATAAGATAAACAGCATGTTGGGTGAACAAATTACAGTTGGGCAATTGACAAATAGAGAGGGCATGACCATGCACATACATATTATGATGAGTATTGTGAGATTTAATTGGGCATTACGACAAAGTACATAGACCGCTATCCAGCATGCATCTATGCCTAAAAAGTCCACCTTCAGGTTATCATCCGAACACCCTCCAGTATTAAGTTGCTAACAACAGACAATTGCATTAAGTATTGCGCGTAATGTAATCAGTTACTACATCCTCGAACATAGCACCAATGTTTTATCCCTAGTGGCAACAGCACATCCATAATCTTAGAGGTTTCTGTCACTCCCCCAGATTCACGGAGACATGAACCCACTATCGAGCATAAATACTCCCTCTTGGAGTTACAAGCATCTACTTGGCCAGAGCATCTACTAGTAACGGAGAGCATGCAAGATCATAAACAACACATAGATATAAATTGATAATCAACATAACAAGTATTCTCTAGTCATCGGATCCCAACAAACGCAACATATAGAATTACAGATAGATGATCTTGATCATGTTCGGCAGCTCACAAGACCCGACAATTAAGCACAATGAGGAGAAGACAACCATCTAGCTACTGCTATGGACCCATAGTCCAGGGGTAGACTACTCACACATCACTCCGGAGGCGACCATGGCGGCGTAGAGTCCTCTGGGAGATGATTCCCCTCTCCGGCAGGGTGCCAGAGGCGATCTCCTGAATCCCCCGAGATGGGATTGGCGGTGGTGGCGTCTCTGGAAGGTTTTCCGTATCGAGGCTCCCGGTACTGGGGGTTTCGCGACGAAGGCTATTTGTAGGCGGAAGAACAGGTCAAGGGGCGTCACGAGGGTGCCACACTACAGGTCGGCGCGGCCAGGGCTTGGGCCGCGCCGCCCTATAGACTGGCCACCTCGTGGCCCCACTTCGTCTCCTCTTCGGTCTTCTGGAAGCTTCGTGGAAAAATAGGACCCTGGGCGTTGATTTCGTCCAATTCCGAGAATATTTCCTTACTAGGATTTCTGAAACCAAAAACAACAGAAAACAGCAACTGGCACTTCGGCATCTTGTTAATAGGTTAGTTCCAGAAAATGCACGAATATGACATAAAGTGTGCATAAAACATGTAGATATCATCAATAATGTGGCATGGAACATAAGAAATTATCGATACGTCGGAGACGTATCAGCATGTCACTTAATAAATTATCTTTGTTATCGTTTACCTACTCGGGGACGAGAAGGAACTAAGCTCCCCCCAGACGAATCTGGTTCTTCGGCCATTTCATAAGCCATGAGGTGCAATCCCCAAGGGACAAAACGTCGCCCTCGTCTGTGCCCGGAGGTTGAAAGGGCGGATGGCGTAGCGGTACTCCGGCACTACCATTACCAACTTGACCTGCACCACGTTTTCCGCCCATACATTGCCGTGCATAACGCGGGAAGCCATGACGATGCCGCTAGCAACTTCTACCAACTTACCACCGGGCTCCACCGTTTGCAGAAGTATGCACTGTTCATCCTGAGTCAGGGGCGCCATGTTGGGCATCGTGAGATGGTAGTCACGAAAGGCATATATAGTTAAAGAAGATGACGCGAAGGAGTAACTAATGAGTTTACCTTCTGGATGGTGTCGATCTCGGCTACTGTCGATACAAGGGCGGTGGTTGGGGGCGTCGATGCGACCAGTTGGAGCTGCGGCTGCGGTTGAAGCTGCAGCGTCGGGTGGAGCGGCGGCGTCAGGTGGAGCCCCGACGCCGGCGTCGGGTGGAGCGGTAGCGTCGGCGACACGTGGAAGCTTGAGTTGCTGCCGCTGATGCTGGGCACATGTATCAGCCCCACTTGACCTCCCGCATTCCAAGTAGCTAACCCCTCCATCAACCCAGGGGGGGTGATCTGCCGGATCTTCTCGTCCAATAACTTGTTCATCATCTCCGTGTTCTCCACAGGCTTTTCGGCCACCAGCTTCTCTAGTGACTCCACCTTCTTCTTCAGCTCCTAAACCTCGGATTTATCCTTAGCCGACGACCTCCTCTCCAGCTTTCTCGTCTTGGCATCCGATCCATAGTACTTGGATAGCTTCATACTTGTGCCAAAGCCGGACACACGGCCACCCAACGTTGGTGGCTTGTCCAGCTCCCTCTCCTTGTATTTGTTCGTCGCCCTGTTGAAAGGCGTATCCCACGGTTCCGTCGACCCCTGGGACGACGGGCCAGCCATACAACTAGCCTTCAACTCATCATCCTTCAGACAAAGGAACTTAAGGTTAGCCCATTTGGCTTCATTGACTAATAAGATGAGCGAAATAATATAGACTATCCTTACCAGGTACTTCTCGAAATTCTTCATGTCTTTGTGATCCATAATAAATTCCCCCATCTTCCAGTCTAAGTAGTAGCGGGACCGGACAAAGTTCCTAGCCTCTACATCCTCGATTTTGTGCCAGGGGTTTTCCTTCCCCAGACGTACCATCTCGGCATCCTTCTTGTCCCAAGTGGGCTGTTTTCCTCGGTAACCGCCGCTTCCGCAATGGTGGGTCCCTAAGTTCAAATCCTGCATTTTCTTCCCCCAGGCGGTCCATTTTTTAATAGTGTCAGTCTCTAAGTAAGACTTGAATGCATTAAAGTCTTCTAAGGAGAGCGACGGGTCTTTGCTACTTATCCTCTCCCAGCTTTCACCGGCCTCGATCTTGTTCTTCAGCCGGTTCTTCCAGCTGCTCAAGGCGGTGCTCATCTTCGTGAGAGCTAAAGAGTCCACCTTCTTGTTGAACGGCTCCGGGAACGTGTATCGTTGGTGAAGCTTCTGGGGGGAGGGATTGGGCGATAGCCACGTTCTCCTTGCTTGTGAGGTCCTGAGTTAGGATCGGCACGGTTTCACGGATGATGCACCCTAGTTGCATGCCGTACCCTTTAGCAACCCACGAAGGCGCCATCAGTAGGCCACTTTCGGAGACTACCGTGACAGCATCGGTGACGTTGGCGAGCACTTGCAGCCTCCGATCCCTCCTTGGCCTCCTCGCCGTCCTCTTCTTCTTACCCTCCTGAGGGTTGCCGCCGCTATCACCTTCCGTGCGGTTGGCCGTGTTCTCTTCACCGGTCTCTTCACCGGTCTCGGTGGCATCGTCCCAGGTATCGTCCTCCTCGCTGGTGTCGGCGGCGGCCCCCCAGCCCTCTCCCTCGGAGGCGGCGTCCCGGCCCTCGTCGGTGTCGTCGGCGGCCCCCCGGCCCTCTCCCTCGGAGGCGTCGTCCCGGGCCTCTTCCTCATCGCCGGTCGACTCGGCGGCGGCCTTCTGGGGCTGCTCGTAGCCCAACCAGAAGTCCTTGTTGGCCTCTCTCGCTTCTTCGTTCTGGCTCTTGGGCTTAGAAGCACTTGTTCATTCAACAACAATATTAGCTTGTTCATTTTTATTTTTATTCCCAAATAGTAGGTTGTAGCTTGTTCATTCAAATAGTAGGCAGTAGCTTTTTTATCTCTAAATTTCTACTGCATTCATTTGCTACTGCCAACAAATCCTAGTAGTAATTCAAAAACAACTAGGCAGTGGTTTGTTCACTGCATTCCAATGATGATATGCATTCAAATAGTAGGTAGTGACTTTTTTTATCTCTGAACATTTATTTAGATATATCTTATCTTGCTAGGTGTTCTTCTTTTACAACATTCATCTAGTCACTACCAGGCATGATTTGTGCATCCATTATATGCTTCATATAAATGAAGTTTCATCACACAAATATTGCATTATGATTGTCAACAGAGAAATGAAAAAAGAGGTAAGCCTACAACTCTGTTGTTGATTTAGACCATAGCAGCACTGCATAAATTGGCCACTTTATTCTTGAAAGCATCATCCACGACATTCAGGGAATTAGTAATTGGTAATTCAGTATGTAGAAAAACAACAAGAACAGGGAAGGACAAGAACAAGAAGGTGGTGCATCTTGGTGATGAACTCAGTGGGGAGGTGAGAGGGGCAGGGGACAGGGGAGTGGGGAGGACAGGGAGAGGGGCTCTCACCGAACGGGTGGCGGTGGCGGGGATCGAGCGGTGGTGGTGGCGCTATCCTCCTCCTCCTCCTCCTCGGCGACGGCGGCTCGGGCTCGAGCGTGAACCACTGGGCTCGGGCGTCCTCCTCCTCCTCCTCGGTGGCGGCGGCGGCTCGGGCGTCCTCCTCCTCCTCGGTGGCGCCGACGGCTCGGGCGTCCTCCTCCTCAGCAGTGGCGGCGCTAGGCGGTGGCGACGATGGCAGTTAGATAGGGTTCGTGCGCGAATAAGAACTGGGAAGGGTGGGGAAGAAAGGGTGTTCGCGACTATTTCACCAAGTGTAAATATTCTGTGGCGCACCAAAGTTGGCATACGCCATAGAATTCCTTAATTCTGTGGCGCACAAAGTGGGACATGCGCCACAGAATTAAGGAATTCTATGGCGCATGCAGTAGCAGGTGCGCCACAGAATATTTGCACTTGGTAAACAAACTAGGCTAATGCTGTGTTCTATCAGAAACACAGCATTAGCCCAGTGGTTAAGCCCACTGGTAGGCTTGGGTAACCCAGGTTCGAACCCTGGCTGCCCCTACTTTTTTCCCTTTTTAAAAAATGTTTTTCTTACATTTTCAAGAAAGAACACAACATTTAATAATTACTAGGGATTTTCAATTACAAATTACTTATCTCACACACACATGTTCTTGTCTCTCTCACACACACATGCATGTACTTGTCACACACACACACCCAAAAAAGATCTTCTTCGTCCCGGCTTCGAGCTCTAGCTAGCGTCTCTTTGCAATCTTGTTGCCCTTTCGGTTGTTGGCGGTTGAATACTTTATGCCGGCCACCTTGAAATTTCTTCGCGTGAACGGACAACCTTTAGAGGGTAGTGAGGTCTTCCTTCTTACTTTACTAGTAGTAGGCATGTCGAAGTGCCTGTCGAATTCCTCCTCGATCTTCGGGTCACCGTTCTTGTCCAAGTCTTCCTCGTTGGCGTCTCCTTGCATTCCTATGATGCTCCTCTTGCCCCTCCTCACGACAACACGGCTAGGCCTCGACGGATCGGTGATGAAGAAGCATTGGTCAACTTGGCTACCGAGTACACATAGCTCATTTTTCGCAGATGCGTTCTTTGATTTTGCATCGGGTATAACCATGGTTGTAAAATATCGGCCTTCTTTTTCGACCTTCTTAGCCCATCTCACACGAAACATTGGCACCGTCTCTCCACAGTAATTGAGCTCCCATATCTCCTCGATCCTTCCAAAAAATCTTTCCTTGACATTAGTCTCGTCGTCGGCGTATGACAGCATAGTTACTCCTGAGTTTTGAGTTTCACTATTTCTGTCATTTTCCTCGGTGTAGAATCTGTAACCGTTGATGTCGTACCCCTGATAGGTCCTTACGTTATGCCCTGGGCCCTGTGATAAGGTGTAAATGAGTTTTTCATCTTCGGTACAAGGCCTTTTTCTCTGTGCTTCAACCAGTTGAGTTTGCTTGAACCAACGCGTGAAGCTAGAGTTGTGCTCTTTGGTTACGTCTCCTATCTTCCTCGGCCGGCCCATATCGATGTAATTCTGCTCGATCATGCTTTTGTGCTCTTGCACGAAAGGTTCGATCAGTTTTAAGTGTTGTAGCGCGACCCGGTGAGCCCTGTTAAAGTCGTCGCGTCGATTGGCAATGCCGACATGGACTAAGCGGTAGCCCTCGCGGTGACCGACTCCAGCGAGCCTGCCGAGGTGCGTCCTGGGGGGTAGATCAACATGATCCTCGTCGTCCTCGGTGCTTAGATAATTCTGGCAGAAGGAGATGCACTCGTAGGTTAGAAACCCCTTGGCCATGCTTGCGTCTGGACGGGCCCTATTGCGAACGTATCCTTTCATGACATCGTTCTGCCTTTCGAAAGGCATCATGTTGTGGAGGAACGTCGGGCCGAGCTGCTTGATGTCTTCAACGACATGGAGAAGGAGATGGACGCATATATCACAGAATACGGACGGGAAGTAAATCTCGAGCTGACATAGTATCACCACGATCTCATCCTATAGCATCTTGAGCTGCCTCACGCCGATCTACTGCCTGGTGATAACGTCAAAAAAGTTGCAAAGGCCAAACAGCGTATCACGGACGTGCTCGTCCATTATCCCTTGGATCGCAACGGGAAGTATCAGCGTCATGTGCACGTGGCAATCGTGAGACTTCATCCCAGTGAACCTCTTCTTCGCTACGTCCAGATATCTGCTTATATTCCCCGAGTAACCGTGAGGAACTTTCACTCCTAGGAGGCACCTGAAAAACTGCTCGAGCTCCTCCGGACTCGTTGTGAAGCAAGCAGCGGGAAGCAGCGCCGCGTTCTTCTTAGCCCTTTTGCGGAGACGTTGAGTCCCTTCCGTCTGATCATCATCATCATCATCATCATCGTCGTCGTCGTCAGTATCGGGGGCTTGAAGATCTTTCCTGATGCCAAAATGTTTCAGATTGTATCTTGCTTTCGGTCCATCCTTGGACTTTTCTTAGTTGCAAAGAGTGCCAAGCAGACTCTCGGTAACGTTCTTCGTAATGTGCATTAAAAAAGGCTGTGGGGCGTGTGGAGGACCTTCCAGTACTCCAAGTTGTGGAAAACAGACCCCGCTTTCCATACACCGAGCAGCGGCTCTGGCTTCGGTCGCTTCTTTCCCGGCGCTGGGTGTCGAGGGTACTCCTCGCCAATGCCCTCCGATAGGGGCTTAGGGTTGATGGAATCCTGTAGGCTGACACGAGACATCGGTTCACAGACAAGCGGGGAGAGCAATTTACCCAGGTTCGGGGCCCTCGATGAGGTAAAACCCTTACGTCCTGCCTATCTGTTCTTTGATTATGATGACAATGGGTTACGATGGGGTGCCGAATAGTTCGGCTGAGATCTAGTCGAGATTGCTATTGCTAGGGTTACCTAGCTCTAAGCTTTTCCTGGCTAAGATTGCTAAGATTGTTCGTGTCCTTCGGCAGCCCCTCTCCTGGCCTTTATATAGGAGGCCAGGTCTCAAGGGTCCTAACCGAGTACGACTAGGTTTACAGTACTTTTAGATCTAATATTTCCTTGTTGACCGCTTCCTTGTCTTGCCCGCCAAGGTTTCCTCCGGTGCGCTATCCAGGTGGCCCATCTAGCCTCCGGGTGTCTTCATGGGCCTCCAATTAGTCAATACAAGATAGGGTAACGTCGGTTACTCGAAGGGTAGTGCCCACGTCAGTAGCCCCCGAGTGTCTAGCCGAAGATAATTCGGGTAGAGACTAATGCATGTCTTCTCATGATATTCTTCTCCTTCATTGTTCTTGTTCATCTTGAATCTGCTTCATCTTCTTTTTATCGGGTGCGCGTCAGCGCTCCCTATGGGAGTAGTCCCCGAGTCTAGGTACGGATGCTTGCAATCCGTGCGTAGACTCAAGTTGTACTACTCGAATACTTTCCTCTGCCGAGTTTATTGCAAGTCTTCATAGGTCATCCGATACATTTTATTTACGCAAAGGATAATGAGTAACGTGCCCAACCTTTTGCTGGTTAACTGCCGATGGCAAAACAACGTTACCCTACACAGAATCAAGTCCCCGGGCATGATCCTGGAGTGCAAAAAACTTTTAATGGGTGTGAACCCCGTCCTCCCGATGGGAGTAATTATCGAGTCTGGGTATAGACTCAAACTTTTTTCCTTCGACTACTTGTTCTGTCGAGTCTTCTTTTTTATCGGGTGCACGTCAGTGCTCCCGATGGGAGTAGCCCCCGAGTCTAGGTTCGGATGCTTGTAATCCGTGCGTAGACTCAAGTTCTTCATCCGATGACTTTTCATGTTTCCTTCGAGTGCCTCTAGTTTTTTTTATGATGTCATTGTTGACGTGTAACTGCTGCGGGCTGATCTTACAGGTCCTGACCTGACGGGCTTGCCCTAGCTCTGCGCGTAACGATCGAGGTGGCACCTCGGTTTTTTCGCAATCGTGGGCGTAGTGGGCCGTCAGTTCCTCCCCTTCCTCAAGCGCCACGTGCTTACTTAACTCTTAACTTCTCCTTAAAATCTCCAAAGGGCAAAAAATTCCCAATCTTCTCCATGGTTCCCGCAGTATCTCCTCATTCTCCCCCTTCTTCCTTCCTTCGCCATTGTCGCGCCGCCACAGCTTTTCCAATCTTCCTCAGATCTCACGATGGTGAAGAAGAAGAATCCTGCCGCCGCCGCTAGCTCCACCAGCGGAGGCGCCGCCGCCAAGTCCTCCTCTTCTCTTCCGAAGGGGAGCGCTCCGAGCGCCCCTCCCCCAGCTCCGGCGCCGCCAGCGCCGTCGAGCTCAATGGTCAAACCTGGGGACTGGGTAGCATCAACCGTCACCAAACGTGACGAGAAGAGGTCCCGAAGCCTGGGACTGATATCCTCCGACGCGGGAGATGTGATCCTTCCAGGTGCGGTTTCTCGGCCTGATCCTCCTGCTGGATTTTCTATGATGTTCTTATCTTTCCTTCACTGAGGCCTTTCGCTCCCCACTCATGGATTCCTCCTCCATCTCTTGCGGACGTATGAAATCCAATTATGGCAACTTACCCCCAACTCAATCCTCCATGTTGTTGTGTTCATCACCCTTTGCGAGGCGTTTTTGGGTATTGAACCTCATTTCGGGCTGTGGAAGAAGATCTTCTATGTGAAGAGATACAGCAGTAGTAATGGGTACTTTGTCACCGGAGGAGTAGGTTTTGTTGCTCGCTCAGAAGTCAATTACTTTAATTTCCCAATGAGAGAGTCCGTGCAAGGATGGAGGTTGAAATGGTTTTACGTCAAGGATTCCTCGTCACCCGAGTGTCGACTCCCTTGCTATGCCGATGTTTCTGAAGCCAAGCCCAAGAACTCTTGGAAGAATATTCTCTCAGCCGACGAAAAGGCTTCAACCGAAGAATTATTTGCTAAATTCCTTCGAATCAAAGAGGCTGACGGCCAAACTATGATTGGTACGGAGGTGGCAGCAGTATTCCTGAAGCGCCGAATCCAGCCAGTCATGGCCAGAGTTCACCCGATGTGGTTGTACTCAGGTCCAAAGGATGAGACCTGGATTAATGCTGCCGATCTATCAGAGAAAGAGTTGCTTGATGAAGTCCGTCGCCTTACTTCCTTCAACCAGGAAGATTCGATTCCGCTGATCTCTTCTTATGCTCCCCTTGACGTTGATCATCCACCATCAGGGGTATTTTCCTTTCTTCACATCTCTATTATGCCTTCTTGCTTAGCCGACATAATTACCTTTGTTCTTACTTGTCATTTTTCTTTGCTAGATCCCTATGGCTTCTGAAAATACACGTGATTCACCGGATGATACTTCTGAGGGGAGAGGCTCCTCAATCCCCGTAGATTTTCACACCACCGAGCAAACAGGTCTAGAGGATGAATATAATGGTCCGATGGATCTTGAAGTTGCCCATGCTGACCTTCCCTCCTCAGCCGATAACACTTGTGTCGCAGATGGATCAGTGCGTAACGTCGACACTGATCGTGATACTTTTGTTGATGCAGCTGCGGAAGGGGCCAGAGCTTCTCCTACGAAGAGATCAACCGGCGGCTTTGCCGATGAAGATGATCTCTTCGACATGTAAGTATTTCTTTTCTGAAAGTTATACTTTGCCTTTTTTACTTCTCACACCCTTTTTATAATCATAGCCGACTATTCACCTTTGCAGTGACGATGGCTTTATCGAGCCACCGCCTAAAAAGGCCAAATCTGATGCTGTATCGCCGGTCGTGGTGGCTTCCGAAGCTTCGGCTCCTAAGGCCGCCCCCATGGCTCAAGCATCGACTGCTTCTTCCCTTTCCAAAGGGAAGGATATTTCTGCAACTGCTGCCACCGCGACTCCTTTTTCTGTAAGTCCTCTTCTGATTGCAATACAGATTTCTTGGAGCGTGCTTTGTTTAATTGTTTTTCTTTCTCTCTTAAGGACCTGCGAGGTGTCATCTCTTCTCTGGAAGTTTTCGCCTCCCGATTCACTTCTCTAGAAGCTGACAAGACTCGGCTACAAGAGGAAGTCGAATCCTCTTCCTCGAAACTGGATGGTGCAGTCAAGATAGCTGCTGCGGCTCGCCAAGAGATCGATTCCCTGAAGGAGGAACTAGTCAGGCTGAAAGAGAAGCTGAAGGAGGAGGAAGCATCCAGGCTGGTGGCTGAGGCTCGGGCAGCCGAAAAGGATGAAGTCCTTCGTCAATCTTCTTTGGCCTTGCTTGGTAATTTCTAACATACTTCTGCCGAATGACGTGCTTATGGGTTCAAACTTTTTGTCAATGACTGAATTTTTTCCTTCCTTTTCACTGCAGAGGCAGCAAACATCCCTGTCGATGCCCTGGAGAGAGTTCCCAATAACTCCCCAGCGAATGCTGTATCAACGATTCTCGCTTCTCACCAGCTTACACAAGAACTTCTTGTGAAGGGGAAGGGTGCCCTGGCGCGGATGCACTCGATGACCTTCCCCAAGATCAAACAAGAGAAGACCCTGGGACAGCTGATCGATACCTTTGCGGTTGACACCAAGGAGGTCATCGAGGTATTCAAGCGTACATCGCACACTTTTGGTGCTGTCCTTGCCTTCCAGCTTATGATGGGTTACGGCTTTAAGGGTGACATCGAGGAAATGACTAAGGGGCTTCCGAAAGAGCGAGACGGGCAGCTTGTTGATCTGAGCACCTTTAAGGCGTCTGCTCTTACTTGTGCCCATCAGCTCCTTGAACTTGTTTCATCAAGGAAGTCGTCGGCTGGCCCCAGTTTATCGACTCAGACCCAGCTCCCTTGATTCTTGTAACAAACTTGTGCCTTGAGCTGATGCGAAACATTGCTCTGCCGCAAAACTCATGCTTGTAATAAACTCCGTGCTAGCAGTGTTGTTAGCACACTTTTGTTATGATATCACTTTCTTGCACTTCTCCCGATGGGAGTTATTTTGGATGTTCGGCTGTACCATATCCATCACCCCTTTATAATCAGTATTTTCTGCAGGTCTTCCCAGTACCCTCGTTTGCAGACGACTCGTTGGGTGCTCTTCCTGAAAGCAATCGGATCCAGCGCATGAAAGACCGGGTCACGCAGATGGAAAAGGACTTATGCAGCACTTATGCTTTAGCTGCCATCATTAATAAAAAGAGTGAGATTGCAGCCAACGTGGAGCGGTACATTCTTGGCGAGCTGCATAAGGCTACCGAAAGTTTAAACTGTAAGTTTCCTGATCCCTTTGCCTGTTTGCTAGCAACTTCTTGTCTGAGTCTTTACTAATTCTTTTGGCAGTCATAGCTTTGAACCATGCGGAAGAGAACAAGCGGATACACGAGCGAGTGCATGCTTTGACTCAGCTTTCCTCATCCGAAGAGATTTTCTGGCGGGAACACTCGAAGGCCTCGGCTGTCGTCAAATTTCAGGATCGAGTGCAACAGGTCCACCAGTTCTTCGACAAGTGCTACAAGGCTATGAAGGTAGTTTGGAAAACGATTTTTCCTCTGAATGCAGTTCCCCCTACCCTTTTGACTTTGATGTCTGAATTTGGAAGTGCCAAGAAGGTTCGGGAGCTAGTAAGATCTCAAGTTTTTGTAGGGGCCAAGTGTACGCTTGCCCTTGTGCTTGCTTGTTATCCTTCAGCTTGCTTGTCATCTATTGCCAATGCAACTGGTGATTTCGAAGAGCTGTACCCGAAGGTTCTAGCACCTGCCCATATAATTGTCGACAGGCTTGAGGAGATGTCAAAGGTACCTGAAGAAAGGGAAACTTCGCAAGGATAATATGAAGGTGCAAAGTTACTTTTGTAAATTGTATTGGCTAGTCCATCCGAGTGTTAGGATTGTTTAGCCGAAACGTTTTTATCTGGTTAATACATGAATATGCACTTTCACCATGCCGTTGGCAAATATTCAAAGGAGCAAAGCTTAATTGCCCGTTGGATGTATGTGTTCTAGTTGGTCAGCAAATCATTATGAGTGATCAGCTCGTGTTGCAGGTTTTGCTAAACCTGTTGTATGCGCAACTTTGCTTTCAACCGGTTGTAAATTTCGACAGTCATTCCCAAATATTTCGGGTGTAATGATTCTGCCGATGAGCCCGTTGCTTTCTGATATTTCCATAAGTGAAATATCGAGCGTGGGTTGTGTATAAGTTTTCCAAACTCTTGCTTTGTACGGCACTCGTAGAGGCATCTGAAGCAGAGGGAAGGATTAATGTCCTTATTCTTCTTTGTAGTGCTTGTAGAGGCTTTTGCCCTGGGCGCTATCTTCTGCCGCGCGTTACGTTATGCTGTTACTTTGCGGCGACACGGTCATAGATGCTTTAGATTACTGCAATACTTTAACAAAAATCGAAACTTAAGTGCTCATTGATAGGGTAAATATGAAACTAGAGGGCGAAAACAAGAGGCCCTGTGTAATGTAAAGGGAAAAAATTTAAAAACTAAGGGAGAGTTTTATCAAGGAAGGGGTTCTTCTCTTCTTCAGGAGCATCTTCTGATTTCTGCGTCATGCTGGTGGTTGCTGCAGCGCTATTGATTTCGCCAGATGCCTGGGCATCGATTGTTAGCATCTTGCCGCCTCCTACATCTCCTGTTTTGGCGACTGCCGAAACTTTTTCCGCCGATGCTTTTGCTGCTGGGGCTTCAAGAGCTGGCTTCTTCTTGGTTTCCCTGTCGAGTTTTTCCTCCTTGATTTCTTGTATCGTCAACTTGGGTGGGGGGTCGACAGTATCTCGCCGCGGCCCAAACTTTGCAGCAATCCTTTCGAAGTCACGATCACAATTGTCCGAGCGCGAGAAGCTTCCGTAGACTGTGATGTTTGTCCCATTGTTCCCTGGCATCTTCAGCTTGAGGTATGCATAGTGCGGCACAGCCATGAACTTGGCGTAAGCTGGTCTCCCGAGTATGGCGTGGTACTGTGATTCCCAGTTCACGACTTCAAACTCGATCTTCTCCTTCCTGAAATTATCGGGTTTGCCGAAGACAACGTTCAGGTATGCTTTGCCTAGAGAGTGCGCTGGCGAAGTAGGGAGTATCCCATGGAAGCGGGTGTCTGAGTCTTCCAACATTCTCATGGTGATCCCCATACTTTGAATTGTGTCAAGGAATATTAGGTTGAGTCCACTTCCTCCGTCCATAAAGACTTTGCTCATCTTGAACCCTCCTATCTGTGCTTCGACCACTAGGGCGGCGTGCCCTGGTTTTGGTATAGTCATCGGGTGGTCCATTCGACTAAACGTGATTTCCTGAGACGACCACTCGACATATTCAGGAATGTTCGCCATGACGCTTTCTGCCAGGTTGATTTCTCGGGTGAGCTTCTTCATCTCTCTCCTTGAAACACCTGTCCTGTGGATCATACTCATTTTCCCACGTGGTGGTGGAAACACCTCGTTGGGTTGATGAGGTTGAGCTTGCTGGACTTGATGTTGTGACGGAGGTGGCGGTGGTGGTGGTGGTAGCTATTGCTGGCCTGCCTGCTGGATGAGTTCATGCATATCGAGGAACTGCCGACAGTCCCTGAGCAGGTGGCTAGACTTTACTTTACCATCCTTGGAATCGGTATATGAATGCAGGTAGCAAGGGGCGTTGATCTGTTCAGCGTAAGGCAATTTGGGAGTTCTCTGAGGTCGTGGTTTATAGTTGCCACGGTTCCTAGAGTCGTTCCGATTACCGTCTTGCCGATCGTCTCGCCTGTTGTCGTACCGATCATCCTACCGATCAGAGTAACCTGCGGCCACCAAGTTATTGTCATCGTAACTGCGGTTCTTCCTTCTCTTGTTCCGATCCCTTCGACCACCCGAATCATTTTTCGGCTGGTCATCCTCTTCATCGTCACAGCGCTGTCGTGGCTTTCGGACGTTGTCTTCACCATCGGCCCAGCTGTTGGCGATTTCCATTAACTTGGTTATGGTTTTCGGCTTCTTGCGCCCAAGCTCTTCTATATAGCTTTCACGTCGGATGCCATCACTGAAAGCGTCGATCGCTCTATCGACAGATACGTCTTCTGCAGCATTTAGGAGTTTGGTGAACCTCCCGATATATGCGCGCATTGACTCCTTCTGCTTTTGCTGACAGTGCCGTAACTCCTCGATCCCGACGGGCCTTCTGTAGGTTGCTTGAAAGTTAGCGACAAAAGCTTCTACTAAGTCATCCCATGACTTGATGGAACCCTTCGGCAGCCCTCTGAGCCAGGCTCGTGCTGAGTCCTTTAGGTAAAGCTGCAGACATTCCATTGCTGCTATCTGATTCCCTTTTTGCAGGATTACTGTCTGCAGATAGTCCTCTATCCAAGATCTTGGCTCCTGCTGCCCATCATATTTGGCTGCGTCGGTAGGTGTAGGTTTGAACTTTTTGGGTGGCATCGCCTCCCAAATTTTGTAGCTCAAACAGTCGGCTCCTCTAAGCTCGCCGTCGTTTTCTTGGATCTCGTCCGAAGAATCACTGTCAAGTTCTTCTCTGATGGCGCGTCGCCGCCTTGTTTTGTCGATCCTGCTCTGTGTGATTTCGTCCCGAGTGTCTTTTGTGCGATGCTTTGACCCGCTGGCCTGCAGGGTCTTCTCTTTCAGTGGAACTAGATTATGTCCTAGTATCGCAAGACTCTCCAAGGCGCCACGATGGGCCTGAGCCATGGATCCTTTGGGACGCTGATTAATGAGGTATGCTGCGAGATTGGCTGTTGCTCCTGCGACGGTTTTTGGCCGTGGCATGCCCGCGGTGTCCGTGGTCATAAAAGACTTGGTCAGGTTTGATGTTATCTCCCTTGCGTCATCTTCCGAAAGCCTGGACATCCTCGATCGATGTTTGCCTCCTCCGTGGGTACTTCAAGAGGCACTCCCCTGCGAGCCCCTTCGTCGCTCGCTGGACCGGTCTGCCGCAGATAGGCGTCTCTCGAGGGTGGCTTGCTCTTTAGACAGGCGCTCCCGATTTTTCTCCAATATGGAGCGGTAAGCATTGAGTGTGCCAACCGTAGTTCCCGCCGAAAGCGGTGTGTTGTTGAGCACGGCTGCCTTGGCTGCTGCCCACTCCTCTTCTGTAATGGTGTGGTCGCTATTGTCATTGCTGGCGCTGTCTCCAAAACTAGCCCGCCTGCTGGAGCGGGGGGTGCGTTCTCCGTCTCCCCTATTGGCGATGTAGACTTGGAGGGGCGCCGCTCTTCGGGTGTCTCCTCGGGCGATGCTATCGATGCTGTCCTCTCTCGATGAATAGTAGGCGTTGCAGATGAATGGCGTGTCACTTGACCCTAGTCCATGCCTGGTGTCGCAGTTCACGCAGTAGTACGAGGTCAGCTCCGAGGGCACGGGGTCATCAGATCCAACCGACATGGAGGATGCCGAACGAGGAGTCGATGGCGTGGACGGACTCGACGGATTTGTCAGGCCAGCCGAAAGGTCGGGTGTCGATGATGCGCTTGGGCTTGACGACCTGGAGATAGGAGATTCCAGCAGCCGGAGGATTCCATCTGAGTTGGCGTTGTAGTGGACGCTCCCGAACGCCATCTCCATGTTGCCTTGTAGACCAGAGAAGGTCGAGCGAGATGATTCGCTGTGCGGGGTGAATTCGTAGGAGCCAAAACGGATCGGGCTTCCCAGATGAGGCGATGATGGTGCTGATGAAGCTGCTGATGACATGACGGGTTCAGCCGATGTCCGATCTTGTGCCGACAGGGTTCCCACAGACGGCGCCAATTGTCGAGGGTACTCCTCGCCAATGCCCTCCGATAGGGGCTTAGGGTTGATGGAATCCTGTAGGCTGACACGAGACATCGGTTCACAGACAAGCGGGGAGAGCAATTTACCCAGGTTCGGGGCCCTCGATGAGGTAAAACCCTTACGTCCTGCCTGTCTGTTCTTTGATTATGATGACAATGGGTTACAATGGGGTGCCGAATAGTTCGGCTGAGATCTAGTCGAGATTGCTATTGCTAGGGTTACCTAGCTCTAAACTTTTCCTGGCTAAGATTGCTAAGATTGTTCGTGTCCTTCGGCAGCCCCTCTCCTGGCCTTTATATAGGAGGCCAGGTCTCAAGGGTCCTAACCGAGTACGACTAGGTTTACAGTACTTTTAGATCTAATCTTTCCTTGTTGACCGCTTCCTTGTCTTGCCCGCCAAGGTTTCCTCCGGTGCGCTGTCCAGGTGGCCCATCTAGCCTCCGGGTGTCTTCATGGGCCTCCAATTAGTCAATACAGGATAGGGTAACGTCAGTTACTCGAAGGGTAGTGCCCACGTCACTGGGCACTCCTTCCAATTTTTCAGAAGATCATCGATTTCTGCACCGCTCCTCGGGCGTGGGGGTCCATCGGGCTCATCTTTACCATTGAACAGATCACCGCGTTTTCTCCACGGGTGATCCAAGCGAAGCCACCTTCGAGCACCTGGGTACACGGTTTTCGAGGACCCGGGATCCCTTGGTAGCTGTAGATGCGGGGTCTCGTCCATGCAATTCACACAGCCGTTGAATCCGTGGCCGACCTGGGCAGATACATATGCGTAACCAGGATAGTCCGTGACCGTCGTGATCAACACGGCTCTCATATCGAAATAAGTTCTAGTGTAGGCGTCCCACGTACGGGGTGGCGTCTTCCACAACGTGTCTAACTCCTCTTTCAGCAGCCCGAGATACAAATGCATGTCGACACCTGGTTGTTTCGGCCCCTGAATGAGAATACTCAGGTGTATGTATGTACCTTTGCTTGGTGCACAGCCAGGGGGTAGGTTGTAAGGCCATACAAACACAGGCCACGTGCTATGCGTGCTACTCTGGTTGCCGAACGGATTGAGTCCATCGGTGCTCATACCCAGCCTGATGTTCCTTGCGTCGCCCCCGAACCTAGCAGGGAAGGCGATGTCCAATGCCTCCCACTGTCCAGCGTCTGAAGGGTGTGTCAGCATATAGCCCATCTCCGGATCTTCTTCAGGCTTCTGTCTTTCCGCGTGCCATTGCATGAGCTTTGCTTCCTTAGGGTCCATGAAATACCACTGCAGACAGGGAGTGATAGGAAAGTACCATACCACTTTTCGAGGTACCTTCTTGTTCCCAACCTTGTACCATCCGTGGCCGCACACCGGACATGTGGTTCTGTCCTTGTACTCGCACCTATAAATCACACAATCATTAATGCAGGCGTGGTATTTTTCGTGCGGTAGGTCAAGGGGGCACGCGACTTTCTTGACCTCCTCGATACTACTTGGCAATGTGTTCCCCTCCGGGAGACGATCGTGCCAGAATTTCAAGTTCTTGCTGAAGCTGGAATCGGTCCACTTGTTCTGCGTCTTCATCTGCAGGTAATCAAGCGTTACATGCAAGCGCGTATCCTGCGGACGGCACCCAGGAAAGATCGGAGTCATCCCGTCTGTCTCCATTTGCGACAGCTTGGCTCTCTCTCTAGCTGCAACTCTATCGTTGCTCGTCTCCTAGAGGAGCAGATCTTGAACATGAGAGTCCCGCAAGGCCGAAATTAGCGGGGTCGCGCCGGAATCTTCTTCTTCATCATGATGATCTTCTCCGCCGGCATCTTCTTCTTCATGATGATCTTCTCCGCCGATTTCTTCTTCATGATGATAGTCCCTGTCGACATGATGATAGTCTTCTTCATGATGATATTCATCTCGCTCAACATGGTCTTCATGCGCAGCATTTGATGGGGCCGGCCGCGCCTGGTTGTCTTGCATGAAACCGCGCCTCAGCAGGTGCTTCTCCAGTTGTCCGGAATCAGGGTTGATCCAGCGCTCGAGTTTGCATGATCGACACAAACATCTTATCTGGTGCCTATTGTTCCGAATCATGTCCTCCTTCGCGTCTATCTTGTATCTAGAGATTCGAGCGGAACTCATCGAGAGGACCATGCTTGCCTGCAAATGGTATACATAGAACAGGAAATTAGAACCGCAACACATGCACACACATGCATGTGCCGTACCTCTCCTCAAGGTATTACATGGAGCGGAAAAATTCGGCATGACCTCTCCTCAAGGTAGGACATATGGGTAGTGCAAAAATTTGCCGAAACGGAAATGAATCAACATTTTGGCAAACATCCGTGCACCACACCGGCACACACACACAGGCGCTTCGATCACCTGCAACAAGCATCCATACACACGACGGCCACACAAGATCTACAAGCATATGCATGTCTCCTCCAAGCATATGTATGTCTCCTCCAACTACTCACCTTGTAGATTCAATACCGAGACGAGACCGCGATCGATGAGTTCGAGAGGAGGAGAGAGTATGGAGAGCCTTCTCCTCAACTCCAATTATGTATCAACCAAAGTAAGTGCAATAAATACCCAAGTAAGTGAAAAGTATAGCCAAAATGGTATGATAGAGAAGGGGGGACGAGCTAGATGGAGGAAGAAGAATGGTTTGGGTAGTGTGGTAGGTGAAAGGTTGGATCACTTTTGTATATCTGGTTCACTAATTCTGTGGCGCACCGAGCACAGTACGCCACAGAATATCTTATTTCTGTGGCGCACCAGGCACAGTGCGCCACAGAATACCTTATTTCTGTGGCGCACCAGGCACAGTGCGCCACAGAATACCTTATTTTTGTGGCGCACCGCGGAGCTGCGCCACAGAATAACGTATTTCTGTTGCGCACTTGGGTCAGTGCGACATAGAAAAAGTAAAACCAATGATTGAGGGTGACAGGGTGTGGGATACGCCAAGTTTTTGTGGCGCATGGTACCCTGGTGCGCCACAAAATTAAGCTATTTCTGTGACGCACCTTGCCTGGTGCCCCACAAAATAACTTTCTGTGGCGCATTTTTAATAGTGCGCCAAAGAACTAAACTTCACCTATAAGCATTTCCCTACTAGTGGAAGCTGCCTTTACCATTACTACTTGATTGGCTAACGATGCCTAGCTAGCCAGATCATGCTGGAAGGGATACCGAAAGTCAGTGATGTCTCATACTGTCAGAGTTCCAGTCATTGCCACACTAGTCCTGACTTGATGGCTCTGGAACAGACCGTAGTGCGCAAAACCTGCTAGGGACATGCATGACATGCCGTGTGTAGCACATGCCAGCCACGTCTGGGTTGACGTCTCTGCAGAAGACGTTATGTGTAGCACCTGCCGAGTCAGAGGAAACCTGATCTGAAGTTGGAGGGGGATTCATACCACCATTGGCCTCAAAACTATGGGTCCAAAAAGCGGACATCTCATACCGACTTCAACCTCGATCATCATGTCACACATCACATTATTGACGCAACCTGCTACTCTGGTTTTTAAAGAACTAGCACAGTGGCCCTTGCAACTCTGAAGGCATCATTTTTTTCTTAGAGAGATAAACATTATATTAGTTACTTGAGCTAATTTTGAAAATAAATATATAGAGCATGGTTCAATAGCATCTAAGCCCTAGACCAAGCCATGTTTATTTCTTTCTTTGAAAGAGCTAGCCATGTATTCTTGTGGTGCACACAATCTGTTTTTCATTGTATTTGAAAGCTCAGTGTCGGTAACCTAGAGGGGGGGTTGAGTAGGTTCTACAAAATTTTCCTTGACTTGTTTGCAATTTTAGGCTATGCGGATAAATAAAGTGGCCTAATGCAAACTAAGTGGAACACCCTATATGGAAACTACATATATCAAGAACCGCAAGCTCGAAGGCTATCACAAATTAAATAAGTAGAAAGAAATAACCAAATCACGCGGAGACGCGATGTTCACTTCCTTGAGGGGAAGCTAGTCGTCGTTGGAGAGATGTGGTTACCACGAAGGATAACGAACGCCATGAAGTCTCACCTTCTTCTCCGTGAGCTCCTTCCACCAAGTAGGACTCATTTCCACTATGTGAAGACCTTAGGGATGCCTTCGATCCTGTACAAATTTCCGGCTCGATCACAAGTTGATCGCTCCCAGCAACTGCTACGCCTAGAAGTCCTCAACCTCCAACAATAACAAGATCGAAAACGAAAACTTGATATGTGATATCCTGGCCCATGGCTTCATAGGATTGATAGGATACTCATACAACAAGTTGCAACTTCTTTTCCGGAAGCTCGTCAGCAAAGAACTCCGAGGTTAAGCGTGCTTGGCACGGAGTAATTTGAGGATGGGTGACCGACCGGGAAGTAGTTCCCGGGTGCGCATGAGTGAGGACAAAGTGCGTAGGAAAGACATGTGTTGGTCTGTGGGGCTAGTCTAGAGATCCTAGAGAGCTGCCAGGGGTAACAGGCCCGGCCGGGGGGTGGTCGGGGTGTTACATGATACAATGGCTCAAATAGAAAAGTGTAAGGTCGAATGAGAGAGGATGAACTTCGAGATGCACGGATCAACTATCAAAATTGTTGGACGAATCACAAGGGAACTAAGATTTTAGGTGGAGAATTTCATGGAGTTCTTGAGACCTTTGTCAAAGAGAATCTTTTTTTCCGAAAAAGAGCACATATTAATATCAAATATACCAATTACCCACCCACCTCTGCAACAACTCATTGAGCGACATTACGGATACACACATCAAAAAAACAGAATTACAGAAAAAAGTCCCACTACGGTGGTTTAATCCTCGAAACAGCAGCACTAACACCACCAAGACAGCACCAAAAGTCCAACTTCTTCAAAGCGGCGCCTCCAAGAAGGAAACAATGCACAAGCGTTGTCGTCGCCCGATTAAAGATCTAGGTTTTCGCAATCTAGGTTGTCAAAGAAAATATGGATCAATAGGAATGGCAAAGGTAAGTTTTCACGAAATTGGAGTTTCCTTTATATGGGCAAAACTAGCCGCAGGAGGCAAAACCGTTGCTACCAGATAGAGCTAGCCTATTTTTTTTTCTCCGGGGTTTAATTTGGTGTCCTTCAGATACTTGTGATAATTTTCTGCCAAGAAAGAACTCGACAGCAGATTTTGGTGCACCCGAGCATTAGTGCTCCTAGTTTTTGAAATATTTAAAAGTTGTACTTCTATTTAAAAATTCATAAAGTTTATGATACAAATATACATGTGTCCTGAATATTCATATGAAGTTTTGGTAGAAATTGTATCGTATTTGAGCTACGAAAAAAAGTTTATGGTTGTATGAAGGGATAGAAAACTCAAAGTCTTGTCAGAAATTTATATTAGTTTGTATAGCTTAAAGTACAACATATTTTCCTCTTAAGTTTCTACCGTACCTTTAAAATGTGTATATGTATCCATTTATTTAATTTCAGATTCTTAAAAATCCCACAAATATGTTTTTCAAAAACCGAGAGCATTGTGGTGCTCATGTTCCAAAGACAGTTTTCGTAAAATCTTGAGAAAAAAAATTTCAGCACAAGTAAGTACTACAATCAAGTCGTGATCAACCTCAACCCGCTGCCAGAGTGCCAATACGGAGTCAAATGTTTTGTTCAACAAGGTGAGTTGTCTAGCTTTCAAGCTGTCGTGTGCCTTTACTCTTTTGATAGTGTGCGCTTAAATGCAGTGTTATCAAAAGTTCAGAACGAGAAAATTTGCTAAGTCAAAATTTTGGAAGAAAAAAAATTAGCACAGTAGTTCTTAAGTTTTGTTTTGTTGTTCCAAAGTTTTAAAGTTTACATATTTTTTCATTTGAAATAATGAAAGAAAAAAGAGAAAGTTTTACATAGGATGATAGGAATCCCGACACAAAAATGGGGATCCCTGGTGTACCTACCATGGTGCCCAACAACAAATTTCATCATCCGAGTTCACAATGCACGGTAAAACAAAGAACTGAAAAAAAAAATCAGAGGCAGCAATACAGATGAGCTCTTCCTAGTGAAGTACTATGACATAGCCAGCTCTGCCGAGTCTGATGGGTTCTGGAGGTTGAAGACAACCCTGCTGCGACACATCAGGACTGTTCGTGCGGGATCGGCTGAGAACAGTGCATGCTCGATTTGTCGAAATAGGGCAGCTCCCTAGTGAAGTTTTTTTTTTTTTTTTTGAGAACCCCTAGTGAAGTATTTGGGTAACTGAAAATGAATTTGATCATGATTTTGAACCCTTCGTGAATGTGATGGACATTAAATGGTGCCACCTTTAGCAAAAGCTAGCGATCCTTTCATGGGTCGTTGGCAGGTCAATTCGGATCTGTTAGTCGATACGGTGCATCGATCAGGGTACTCCTGATACAGAGTCAAACAAATGGACTTGTTGCTACCAGATAGAGCTAGCCTAACTTTTTTTCTTCGGGGTTTAATTTGGTGTCCTTCGTACACTTGTGATAACTTTCTGCCAAGAAAGAACTCAGGAGCAGATTTGGTGCACGCGAGCATTAGTTCTCCTAGTTTTTGGAATATTTAAAAGTTATACTTCTATTTAAGAGTTTCCTTTTTCGTGTGGAGCAAAAGAAAGTGCTCAACAAGACCCCGCGTCGCCCTCCTCTGGCGACACGGGGAAACCCTAGCGCCGCCACCAACAGCCTCTCTGCCCCTCCTCCCTGCCGCCGCTGCCGCCGGCCCTTGCCGCGGTGGCGGCAGGCCCCGTTCCCAAAGGGCGGCGGGGGTCCTCCGGTCGCAGCGTGCGGCGGAGCTCGGACGCCGGGGCGGCGGCCCCGGACAGATGGTGGCGGGGGCGTTCGTCGCGGCGGTCGTTTGGACGGCACAGCGCGGCGCAGGAGGCGGCCTCTGCGGCTGGGCGCGGCGGGCTGCAGCGCGCGGCCGTGGCACAGCTGGTGGAGCCGGCGGGCGGAGCGGGCCATCCGGGCCCGATCTGGGCCGCGAGGGGCCACGCAGCGGCTCAAGGTGGTGGCGGCGGCTGCTCGCCGGCTTCTCCGGCGTGGTGGCGCGGGCGGAGGTCGAGCTCAGGGCGGGGCTGCGGGGAGTTGCTGGGCGTTTTTCCACCCAGACCTGTAGCGGCTGGAGCTCGCCGACGTTCGTGGGCCAGGGCGGTGGCCATGGCCAGTGGCGGCCCTCCCAGGGGCGTGTTGGAGTGGCGCGTAGGAGCTCGTGGTAGTGGTCTTCTGCCGGCGCCCGGAGGTCGGCCGGCGGTGCAGTCCAGGGCTGGGACGGGTGTGGCGACCGTGGTGGTGATGGTGGTTGAGGAAAGGAAGGTGGTCTGGCCAGAAGCATGAAGCAGGATGGCGTGATATGCTCCGGGCTAATGCCTTGTCCTCGGTGGCTGGCCGGCCGGCAGCTGGCCGAGGCCGGCGATGGCGACGGCTTCGGGCGCCGCTTCCTTCTTGAAGGCTTCGCCGAGGTGATATTTTGTCATCCTGTCTGGAAAAGCTCCGGGGTAATCCCTAGATCCGCCGTGATCGGTCGATGGCGGCGCTCTTGTGTCGTCTTCCCTCTTGAGGGCATCGATTTGGAGCTGCTTTGGTCGGAGGGACCCGTGGAAGATGGTTGGTGTTGGCGTCGTGGGCTGCATGGCAACGATGACAATGGTGAGCGGATCGGAGTTGCGGCATGTCCTTCGTCACCCCTGCCATGATGGTAAAGTCGGAGCTGCGAGGCGACTTGTGGCAACGATGCCACTTGATTGATGCTTGCGTCGGTGCAAGGTGTGCAAGTTTCTCCTATGAACGTCACGGTTGAAGTTGGAGCTGCCTCCTCCTCGACGTGTTTGGGGGTCGACTGTTTGGCATAGGCTCACATTGGCTCCATTATCGTTCGCGGCGAGGGTCTTGGTGGCGGTCGTCTAAGGTGAAGTCGGAATCGCTGGCTCGTGGAGGAGTGACGACGATGACGCTCGATGACATCCTCATCGATGGCTTTTCTTCTCGATGGCATGTGTGCTCTGTGTGGGTAGCCAGGTTGGCCGGGGTGTCCAGTGTGTTGTTAGTTTTTGCCCAATTTTCGAGTATGTAAAGCCTCGTTCGCGAGTAGCGACCACCACTTGGCGACCACGATCTGATACCCTCGCCGGACACGCTGCCCCCTTGCCGTGCCGCCGGTGCCTACTCTAATACCGGCGCAAATAGATGACGCCGGACGCGTCGCCGAATCAGATCTCCCCCTATGCACTCCATTTCTGCACCTCGGCCGCCTCTCCTAGCAGGTCGCCAGACTCGCCTGCGTCCTCCAGGAACCGCCCAAGATTTATGCACCTCTCGGCAGGTGCACGGCACCCAAACCGCTCGGGATCTCACACTCCGAACCCCTGCGGCGGCGTCGTCCCTGCACGGCTGCACTCCACCACCACCTCCGCGCATTGCATATGACAGAAAATTCATTTTCAGAGATCGCTGATGGGTGGTTTGCTGCAGGCATGGATTCTTTAATATCTAAGCCAATGAACCTCCAGAAAACAAAAGAGTGCTTGCAGCAGTATTTTTTTTGTCTCAGTAATTAACCAAGTGTTGTTATTGTTGTAAAGTAGAAAGTTAAATTTTAGCTTAGGAAAGTTTTTTGAAATGACATCAGTCTTTTCTTGTGAAAACTGAATTGGTATTCTTCAGACTTCAGGCTGGCTGGCCTTGTATGATTGTATCTTCTAAAGCATTAGGTGCTCATTCATCATGGTCAAGAACTCACGGGGAAGTTCAGGTGGGGAAGAGAATCGCATAGATTGAGATGAACATGTGGGGCCATTGGACTCAAAAATGACTTATCTGCCCTTTTAACTGAAAAAATAAATCAGTACTTCCAAGTACTTTGCAGTACTTTTTCCCTAATCCTTTCCAGTACTACTAATTTATCCACCGTTAGATTCTTTTGGTTGGACGGTTCCTAAATTCCCCAATCATGGTAAAACTTGTAACTCTTTTGATACTGTGCGTGTTAGAGTACGTAATGGGCCTGGGCCCGTTAGTCTTAGGGTTTGCTTAGGGGTCAAGTAAACCTTGCTTGGGAGTCAAGTAAACCTCTCTATATATGAAAAGGAGATGTATCAATCTATTCAAGCAAGAATTAAGAACCTTCCCTCTTGCCACCGGCCGTGGGCAATACCCCCGGCCGGCCTTCTCGCGCCCTCGCAGCCCTCTCTCTTCCCCGCTCAAACCCTAGCAACCATAACATCTGGTATCAGATTGCTCAGGCTCGATCATGTTCACCTCGTCGCTGCCGCTTCCAGTCGCCCTCACCCCGGAGGAGATCGCCGGAGCAATCCGCGATCTCACCACCGCCGTCCACGAGATCTGCCTCTTCCTGGACGATCCATACGAACCGCCGAGGGCCGCGCCATCAGTCGCCGCCTACGGGTCGGCGTGGCTGCCGCCGCACCAGGCAGCCTCCGCCGCGATCGCCGGGCCGTGGCAGCCAATGCTGCTTCTGTCATCGCCGCCACTCGACACCAGGTTGTTGCTGTCGTCGCCGCCACTCGACACCAGGCTGTTGCAGCCGCCGCTGCCGCTGTCCATGTCCAGGCCGATCCATACGGCGGCCGGGGCACCGCCGCACATCCAGTCGCCACCCCAACAGTACGACGGGTCCGCCCGCTTCGCCGGTCCCGACGGTGCGCCGTTCCAGTGGGAGCCCTCCATGGTCACGGCACCGGCGCCGACCCCCGCATGGCTGCTGCCCTCGGCCGCGACCATGGCGCCGGTCATCACGTTCCAGCATGGGATGCCCTACGACGGGATTGCGACGACCTCGTTCTCAGAAGCACTACCACCGTCACAGGACAATCCCATCCAACAGATCAAGTTTCAGCCGTCTCCGTCACCGCTTCCGGCTTGGCTCGCTACCCACCACGTGTCGGCGGCAGTGAGGCTGCAGGCTGTTGCGCGCGGTCTCCTAGCGCGTCGGCATGTGCGGGAGATGCGTGGTTTGCAGCTGCAGTTCCTCCAAGTTGCGCCTCGCGGCGCACCGGACCTCGATCTCGCCCACTGCGTGGGGGATCTTGGGTATGCGGTTTCCCCACGGGCGGCGGGCATGTTGTTTTTTCCGCGGGCAGTGACCTCCAAGTCTGCGACATCGCCAGTCAGCTAGCGGGTGGACGACATGGTTTCACCGACAGGAGCGCACCGCGTAGCACCACTGCATTCCGCCGCCGGCCGCCGCGAGGGCTCCCTTGGTTCCGATGGTGTCCTTGGGATCCAGGGGGCTGCAAACGCACAAGTGCTGCGCGCGGAGGATTCTCGCCTTATCGTCCGGAGTCCAAAATAAAGAGTCCAAGTCTCATTCGGGTTAGCTTATTTCAGATCAACACAATAGGCCGAGATGTAAAAGGCTTATTTTTAGGCGTTTGGTTTCTGTGCGGTCGAATCATCGCTAGCTTGCAGCTCGAGGACGAGCTGCATGTCCAGGTGGGGTGTAGTGTTAGAGTACGTAATGGGCCTGGGCCCGTTAGTCTTAGGGTTTGCTTAGGGGTCAAGTAAGTCTTGCTTGGGAGTCAAGTAAACCTCTCTATATATGGAGAGGAGATGTATCAATCTATTCAAGCAAGAATTAAGAAGGAAATCCCTTCCCTCTTGCCACCGGCCGTGGGCAATACCCCCGGCCGGCCTTCTCGCGCCCTCGCAGCCCTCTCTCTCCCTCCCAAACCCTAGCAGCCACATAACAGTGCGCTAAAATGCTGTGCTATCAAAATGAGAAAATTTGCTAAGTAAAAAAATCTGGAAAGAAAATTAAGCACATTAGTTCTTCTGTTTTACTGATCCAAATTTTAAGTTTACATATTTTTTTCATTTGAAAGAACGAAAGAAAAAGAAAAAGCGAAAGTTTTACATAGGATGGTAGGAATCCCGACACAAAAATGGGGATCCATGGTGTACCTACCATGGTGCCCAACAACAAATTTCATCATCCGAGTTCACAATGCACGGTAAAACAAGAACTGAAAAAAAAAATCAGAGGCAGCAATACAGATGAGCTCACTAGAGGACACGTCACCAGAAGGCCATGCTGCCAACGAGAGCCTGCGCCACGAGGAGCGCCCCACGCCCAGCTCCAGCGACGGTGTTCCCTGCGGCGGACGTAGTCGGCGGCGGCGCGGCCGTGGGACCAGCGGTCGTGGCGGCGACGTCGATCCTGATCTTCATGCCGCTGTCGCAGTGGCCAGTGAGGCCGCAGAGAAAGTAGCGCGTGCCGACGGCGGTGAGGGAAATGACGTCGTTGCCGGAGCGGAAGGCGGAGACGTTGTTGGCGCTGGAGCAGGCGTCGTATCCGGCCTTGCCCACCTCCACCACGTCGTGCAGCTCCCGCGAGTACGTGAACGCTGCAGCACACGGCTAATTTTACTAGTCACCGCTGCACATTCGTTCTAAAGTCTCGTATAGTATAGCTTACTGATGTTGTCGCCAGGGTGGAACGTCCTGGCGGCAACCCATTCGGCGTAGTCGGTTTGCATGTCCCACAGCCCGTCCGGAGCCCCGACCGTGTAGCTCGTCGCCGCCGCTGCCACCCGAGCAAAAGAGGCGATCACCGCCACCGCCACGGCGATCACCAGAGCATGTCTCCTAATCTCCATGGAACCCGATCGACTGATTGACTGGAAGAGGAAGCAGAATTATAACACGCAATAGCTATGGCTAGGAGCTTACCCTGGATTAGCTTATATATACACCCATATATGCAACCAACTGGATTAGCTAGATCGAGCTGAATATAACGTCCTCGAGTGGAGCTGGAGCGCTTAATGACAATAACGTACAATGGTCGCGAGTGGTAGTTACCGGGTCATGTCATGTTCATATCTAGCTATCAGGGTAGTACTGGTCCATGCTCGCAACTATAGCTGTAGCTAGCTAGCGTAGCAAGAGGATCAGGGAGTTAATTAAAGTTAGATACGGCTGGGTTTATGACGGCCGTCGGATGAGGTCATCGAACGGTCTGTAAATTGTTTGGTTGAGCTTCAGATCAGATGAAATCCACTGCATTAAGTGCTAGTGTGGAATTGTGAGTGAGGGTGTTCGATCAGACTTCAAAAACCAGATGGTAGCTGGTACAGGGTTGATTTGTACGTCATGCACTTCTCCTCTCTTTTTTACACTTGGGATATGCTAGCTGAAGAGAGATGGCCATACTGTATTAGAAATTAACTAAATTTTCGGACAAAAAGCTAAGGTTTTTGTCAAAAAGTTTCGTCAATAACATTTTTTGGACCGTTTTACCCCTCTATCATTAGTCTGCGGTAGAAATTATTATAGGTTTGCCACCTCTTAAGTGAAGGATTCGCTCCGTATTTGATCGAGAAAAGAGTTGACGACCCATAGGCCTTCCACCTCCACGCGACATTGCTCCGTCAGGCTTTCACCTATTGCGGAAAACTCCCCACCGTTGCCTCCCGTAGGAGTCTGGGCCGTGTCTCAGTCCTAGTGTGGTTGATCATCCTCTCGAACCAGCTACTGATCATCGCCTTGGTAAGCTATTGCCTCGCCAACTAGCTAATCCGTAGAAACTACGAGATCACCCCAAGGACGCCTTCCGCGTCCATGGGTCACGGACCGACCATAGATCATATTCAATAAGTGGAACACATTAGCCGTTCGCTCTCGGGGCAGTAAGGGTCGGAGAAGGGAAATCACTCGTTCTTAAAACCAACATTCTTAAGTTTAAGATCAAAGAGTTGGACAGAATACTTAGAATGGGATTCCAACACAACACCTTTTGTTTCGAGATTTTGAAAAGAGTTGCTCTTTGGAAAGCACAATACGATGATACATTTTTGGACCATTTTACTCCTCTATCATTAGTCTGAGGTAGAAATTATTACAGGTTTGCCACCGCTTAAGTGAAGGATTGGCTCCGTATTTGATCGTACAGATCGGTACGACTGGGGGTTCACCGGTCCGTCGTGCTGCGAACTGTTCCCGATTTCGCTTGGGACACGGTTGCTGTGTTGGTGGACATGGTCTGCATCCATGGGCCGCAAGTCTCCTGAAGTCCGTTCCATCAAAGGCTGCATCAGCGCTCAATAGTCCCACCTCGGTACACGATAACAAGTTTGGCTGGTTTAAATACGTCGAGTTTTCTGAAATCTATTACACTCTCTCCGTTCTTGTGAAAAACTTTTCCATTTACCACCAATTAATGTTTGGTACTCATTAACGAGAGCATAGTTGAACTAGACGTGTGAATCAATAGTATATGCAGAAAAGTAAATTGACATAGGAAAATAGGCGACACGTCTCTTTATTATCATTGTTATGTTTCTCTCTGGCTATATAGGTGGAGAGGGATAGGTCATATGTGGATGAGTACCAAATGTAGGAAAAATTGCAGGCTAAAAAGTTGGAGCCGCACCATACGGGTGGTCCTTTTTTTAAGAAAAAAAAGAGTTCATAGCCTTGCGTCAAATTAATAAGGCTGAAATGATACGTATAATGTGTTGAAAGATCAGCTTGGAGGATTCAAACAACAATGGAGCAAAGAATAAACAGCTTGGGCTTCGAGGCCTTCGACCGTTTGCATGATCCGAACATAGGAAACGACGTCGTGAAGATACACGTGCTAGCGGAGAAAGATCCCTCTTTCTTCAACTTTTAAAGGGAAGATCCTTGGCCTAGCTTTATATTTAAAGCTCTCATGGCAACATAGTAGCGATACAACTCACACTCAAACGAACTATCTGATGGCTTAGTCATTACAAACCACAAGTACCAACTAGTCTGAGAACATAAAGAAGACACGCAAGCCACAAGCGACGACACGGGAGGGATGCTTGGTACTGGTGCGAGGTGGCCGCAGGAGTCCAGGCATCATCTCCTCCATCAGCGTCATCCTCCATCGTCGTCGCGTAGCCGCCGCTGAAGCCTCCTAACCTCGTCCAGAGCCACGTCCAGCAGCGGTAAGTCCCTCGGTCTGACCAGAACCCTCCAGCTCTGCATATGAATAGATATTTTGAAGATGGCGTCAGCCAGGTTGTTGATCAGGGATCCCTCTATAGCTAGCTTATTGCGGATGTTCCAAAGGGCCCAGCATTGGGCCGCGAAGGTGTACCAAGCTAACCTACGGAGACGACCCGTAAGGCCATTTACTATGGCCATGAAATCCGCGGTCCCACTAGTAGGAAAAGCCTCATCAGTGGCGCACGAAAATTCGATTCTGTGGCGCATGGAGGGTGCGCCACAGAAACGTCGCCACAAAAATAAGCTTTCTGTGGCGCACCTGGCCGTGCGCCACAGAATTAAGGTTTCTGTGGCGCACTTGTTGTTAGGTGCGCCACAGAAAAGGGTGCGCCACAGAATTGGTTTTTAGTGCGCCACAGAATTTGCTTGTATTATACACGATTTTGTTCTGCCTGCTATACACATGCAGTTTATAGACAGCAATACAGATACACAGGTTATATACAGCAACATTCAGATATAATATAAATATCATGTACATTGCACAGATATAACATAGACATCATCATCACATTACTTAGAACCCGATCGAGATACATATATAGTGGCAAGTGTCAAATGTTTTGCATACAACTCTTAATTCATACAAAATTCACAATTTCAAGATACAAAGTAGTCTTCATCCGGTTCCTCCTTTGCTCCGTCATCTCTACCCACCAGGCTCACTTGCATCGGGGTCCTTCATCCAGTTCCTACTATGATGAAAATGGAAGAAAGTGAGACCAACAAGTCCGATGCACAAGAGAAATGGAATAAATGCCTCATACATTGTTGGTCAACACAAATATTAACATTCAGGGACGGTGTAAGTGAGACCAAGTCCGATGCACAAGAGATTGATATTTGTGCTATCTTACCAGACTCACTTACGCCGCCCCCGAGTGTACGGTGACCAAACATTTTAATCATCGGCATTTTGAAAATCTCAAAGCAAATGGAATGACAAAATGGAATAAGTGCCTCATACATTGTTGGTCAACACAAATATTAACATTTAGAGATGGCGTCAGTGAGGCCAAGTCCGATGCACAAGAGATTGATATTTGTGCTATCTTACCACGCTCACTTACGCCACCCCCAAGTGTACGGTGACCAAACATTTTAATCATCGGCATTTTGAAAATCTCAAAGCAAATGGAATGACAAAATGGAATAAGTGCCTCATACATTGTTGGTCAACACAAATATTAACATTTAGGGATGGGGTAAGCGAGGCCGAGGTAGGATGCACAAGAGATTGATATTTGTGCTATCTTACCAGGCTCACTTACGCCACCCCCAAGTGTACGGTGACCAAACATTTTAATCATCGGCATTTTGAAAATCTCAAAGCAAATGGAATGACAAAATGGAATAAGTGCCTCATACATTGTTGGTCAACACAAATACTATGGTCAGAAACCATAGTTGCAGTATACACCGCCGTATACTTTGCAGAAGGGCCCCCTTTCCCCGGTTGGCGTTCCGTCAACGGGTGCTTGACGACACAACAACGCCGATCTGCATCTCCGGCGCAGAACCACGCCAGTCCTCGCTGTCGATGCGTGAACGAGTCCTTGATGCAAAGACCGTGCCGGCCTGCCCAGCATTATGCCGGGCCGTGTTGCCGCGCTTCAAACCGTGTGTCCACTGATCGACACGGCCTGAAGCACGACAACAGGGGTCGGCATGATGCTAGGGAGGCTGGCACCGTCTTCGCATTAAGGACTCGTTCACGCATGACGGCGAGAGAAGAAAAGTGGTGCTGCGCCGAGAGGCATGTCGGCGTTGTTGTCTCGTCAAGGACTCGTTCACGGAACGGCGGCTAGGAAAGGGGAGCTCGTCTACAAAGTATATTGCGGCGTATAGGTGACCAAACATTCTAATCATCGGCACTAAAATGGAAGAAAGAGCCAAGTGGTATCTCAACTAGATATCATATGCCTCATACTTTGTTGGTCGAAAGAAATATTAACATCCCGGGATGGCGTTAGTGAGGCCAGGTAGGATGCACAAGAGATTGATATTTGTGCCATCACACCAGGCTCACTAGCGACACCCCGGAGTGTACAAAGCTTGACCGAACATTCTAATCATCGGCACTAAAATGGAAGAAAGAGCCAAGTGGTATCAACTAAATGGAATGCCTCATACTTTGTTGGTCGAAACAAATATTAACATCCAGGGATGGAGTAAGTGAGGCCAGGTAGGATGCACAAGATATTGATATTTGTGCCATCACACCAAGCCTCACTTGCTCCACCCCGAGTGTACGAGTGATCGACCAACCATCTAATCATCGACAGGTAAATCACTTGGGGTAATGTTAAAATGTTTGTCTCCATATTTGGGAGACATTTTTAATATTGGAGTCTAGCTAATGGAAATCAAGAACTAGTCTTGATCTCCAAATGGTGATTAGAGGGAATTTATTCATCTTAAGCAACATTAGGGACAAATGGGATCATGCAAGGGACTTGGGTCATTTGGATCATAAGGCATCAATTAAGGAGGCAACCAGGGACAAAGGGAAACATTTGATGATCCATTATCATAGGCAACAAAGCAGCAACTTTTTCCCCTCTAATCTAGCTAGAGTCCTTAAAAGAAATCCATCATAAGCATGGTCAAATACACATATAAAGCATTTGGAGAGCAAACAAGCGATAGCCATATCACTCAATCCAATAATATAGTAATTTGGATCATAAGGCATCAATTAAGGAGGCAACCAGGGACAAATTAAGGGAAACATTTGATGATCCAGTAAGTGCATGACACTTTGAGCTACCCAAGAATAAAGGCCAACAGTGGATAAACATCTGCTCAACCATTTCTTGCACTAGAGGAAAAGTAACCAACATTGAAACTTGAATAGTCAAGTGACACTACAAGGTCATTTGGATCATAAGGCATCAATTAAGGAGGCAACCAGGGACAAAGGGAAACATTTGATGATCCATTATCATAGGGACATAAGTCAAGATGCTCAAACACACATAGCATGCATGGAGCAGATGCTCCAAAGGGATTATTCATCACTTGGTATATAGACCAAGTGATGCTGCAAAAGAGAGGCCAATCAAGAACCAAGAATCCAAGAAGTGATAGATATGCCTAAACAAGCAACAACACATAGCATATCCCAGCTAACTGAGATGAGACAAGTCTTGGTAGCCAACTGAATCACCTAGCACCACCTAGCCTTTTAAAACCATCAGAAACAGTCCTTTTTCTTCAAAGGATACCACAGTGGCATTCATTTACATGATCCCCTACTGTGGATATCTCTATTTTCATCAAAGCCAACACAAGAAATAGAAATTTATCATTACTCAGCTTGAGTTCAAAACAAAGCTAAGACATCACCGGCTGAGCTAAGACATCAAGCTTCCCCACTAATCGAGCATTATAAGCATACCATAAGCTCACAAGAATCCATCAAGTAAATCATCGGGGGTCCAAAAAACTTGGGGTCCGTAAAACTAATCCCAACAGAGAATTACTTGGGGTCCAGAAAACTAATCCCGTGCCAACCAAGAGCAACTATAAATATGTATGTATACAAGCCCACCAGTAGCATTTCATGCATTTAAATTCCTATGAACCAGTTAACCTCACTGAGCACAACAAGCATTTAAATGAACAGTAGCATCAAATTCCTATGAACCCATCAAGAAAATTGTTAACGAGTTAACCTCACCGAGCACAACAAATGAACCAGAGGTAATAAGCCATCAAGATTAACGGTTAACCTCACTGAGCACAACAAATGAACCAGTGTAGCATCAAATGAACCAACCGAGCAGCAATGCATCACTAGCGACAATGCATCACTAGCAACAATGCATCCAGAGCCAACAAATGAACCAGTAGCATCAAGATTAACAGCTAAGCATCACTAGCAGCAATGCATCAAGATTAACAGCTAAGCCCACCAGTAGCATCAAGATTAACCAACCGAGCAGCAATGCATCACTAGCAGCAATGCATCCAGAGCCAACAAATGAACCAGTAGCATCAAGATTAACAGCTAAGCATCACTAGCAGCAATGCATCAAGATTAACAGCTAAGCCCACCAGTAGCATCAAGATTAACCAACCGAGCGAGCATTTCGTCGAGCAGGTTGTGCTCGCGCGGGGAGGAAGAGGGAGGGGAGGGAGGGAGCTCACCGACGATTTGGAGAGTCGTGGAGGAGCTCACCGACGACGACGGCGAGGGTGGAGGTCGCGGCGGCTCCTCCACCTTGACGGCGGCGGCTCCTCCACCTTGACGCCGCGCCGGCCCCTCCTCCTCCACGCCGCAGCGGCTTGTGCTGCTGGTGGCGGGGATGGGTAGAGCGTGGCGGCATCCGGCCCTCGCGGAGGAAGGCGGCGGCGGCGGCGACAGCGACGGCAGCGCTCGCCATGGAAGGCGGCGGCGCGGGGAGAGAGGGGAGAGAGGGGAGAGGAACTGTCTGGCGAGGGAGGGGTACGGCCTTGATATAGACACGTTATTTCTGTGGCGCATCCAGACAAGTGCGCCACAGAAAACAGTATTTCTGTGGCGCACCGAGGCCAGTGCGCCACGTAACACGCATTTCGTGGCGCACCAGGTGCAGTGCGCCGTAGAAAAGGTAAGACCAATGGTTGGGCGTGGCAGGATGTGGGCCCCACCAAGTTTTTGTGGCGCAGGGTTTCGTAGTGCGCCACAAAATTAAGCTATTTCTGTGGCGCACCCAGTATGGTGCGCCACAAAACAATATTCGGTGGCGCATTTTTAGTGGTGCGCCACAAAACTAAGCTTTGCCTATAAGGGTTTTCCTACTAGTGTCCCTGCCGGGTTCCAGGAGCAGTGCAAGAGTTTCCTAATTCCTGCCCACATGAATTTTGCAATATGGCAGTTGAAGAAGATGTGATCGCAGGTTTCCCATTCTCCATAAAGGGCACATCTGACGTCAGAGGGCCCCCTCCTCTTAACCAGCTGATCCCCCGCTGGGAGCCTACCTCTAATGAGCTGCCAGAGGAAGACACAGATCTTAGGCAGTACCCTGGAGCACCAAACCTCCTTGAAGTGGGCGATTGCCCCACCCTGGGACAACTTACAGTACATGGAGTTGGTGGAGTATTACCCTAATGCCTCCAACGTCCAGCGAACCTCGTCCTCACCCGGAAAGATGGGAGTGAGGTCGAAAATCCTGCAAAGGTTCTCTCATTCCACCGTCTCAGCGTGACCAGAGGACCGTATGAATCTAATACGCCAGCCATTATTGTCGTGAACTCCCTCCACTGTGGCGAAGTGGTTGTCACAACATGCGAAAAGGTGTGGGAAGGTCAGACGCAAGGGCCCCGTGCCCGTCCACCAGTCTAGCCAAAAGTAGGTACACCTCCCATTGCGCACCTTGTGCTTGGTCCCCATCTTGAAGTACCATTTGATCTTCTGAATGGCATTCCAGAACTGCGAGCCCTTGGTGGGTACCGCAGGGGAGAACAAGTAATTGTTGCCCAAGTATTTGGCCCTCAGCAGATCTGCCCATAGCCCCTCGCTGTTCTGGTAGATCTTCCAGATCCATTTAAGCATAAAGGCAATATTCATGAACTTAGTGTCGAGGATTCCCAATCCTCCAAACGCCTTTGGCTTGCACACCATAGCCCATTCTACCATGTGGTACTTGCGCTTGTGGCCCACTCCTTCCCAAAAGAAGCGGTAACGGTGTCGGTTCATGGCCCCATGAGTCGTGTCGTGCAAGAGGTAAAGCCCCATTGCGACCAACGGCAAGCTAGAGAGGCAAGAGTTGGTAAGCTCAAGTCTCCCCATGGAGGCGAGATAAAGCCCTTGTCAGGGCCCAACCCTATGGCCAACCTTCTCAGTGAGGAAATTCCAGTCCGCAACTGAGAGGGGCTTGCCGCTGACAGGGAGGCCAAGGTACGTGAACGGCAAGCTCCCTAGTTCAGGGCATCAACAATCCTCTGACGTTCCTGGTCAGTGACCCCGGTCACAACCACTTCGCTCTTCACGTAGTTGATCTTCAGTCCTGACATGTTCTCGAAGCATAGTAGGAAAAATTGAGGTTTGCCACTCCAACATCCGAGGGGTCAAGGAGGAGCAGGGTGTCATCAGCATATTGGAGGAGAGTAACACCGCCCGGTATAAGGTGTGGCACGACCCCCTGGAGGTGCCCTGACTCACTAGCCCTGGCAATAATGGCCGCTAAAGAGTCCACCATGAAGTCAAAGAGAATCGGGGATAAAGGGTCCCCTTGTCGCACTCCTCGTGCATTCCAAAAATAATCCCCAATGACACCATTAACATTCACTGCAGTCTGTCCTCCCGAGACCAATTACATTAGGCGGTGCACAATTATGGGGGAAAAGCCCTTACAAAGGACCACCTCCCTCAGGAAGCCCCAACTCACACGGTCGAAGGCTTTCTCAAAGTCAAGTTTGAGGAGGAGTGTCAACACCCGGATTTTTAAGTCCAGATGCCTGTTATGCCATACATCGCAATCCCAGGAATATTGTTGTTGCGAGACATAACAGTTGAATATCATGGTCATCATTCATTACATATCATAGTCATCTTACAAAGTCAGATCACATGATCCATATTACATAAATAGTTGATCTATCGATCAACGAATACACACAAGTTCATAGCGGAAGCGTAAGATAGGAGGGACTCTCTAGTCCACAGGCCAACGTCTGACGTCAGAAGATTCCCTAGTTGTCGTAGACATCTTGGTTGCCGTCATCTTGATAGTTCTGCTCCTCTTCATAGTCTGGCCATTTGAATAGCCAGGGACATAGCCGTGAGTACTTTAAAGTACTCGCAAACTAATACTAATGGAAGTACTAACAATTCTAATAAGGGGGTGCTAAGCTCTAGTTTATTTGAATAAAGCCAATTTTAGTTCAGTATTTGAGAAAAGACTTATTCATGTGCTAACTAACTCAAGTGGGAACATTAGTGTCATTCCCACAACTCATGTTGTGATTCCCAACAAGTCACCATTCACCATTCACTTCACCAACATTTTCAAGAATCTGACACCGGAAACTGTATGGCCTTTCCAACCGTCCGTAACCGTGGACGCAACTATTCGAATAGATTTACACTCTGCAGAGGTTGCACACTTGTGCCACAACATTTGATTTCATCCGTCAGGATTACCCCGAATCATCGTAACACAGTACGCGGATCATCAACCATAACCTTTCACTTACAAATCCTAGTATGAGCGCCTCTCCCCATGAGCTTGGCCTCCCAGTGAAGACCAACTGTCAACCTGGGAACTGCACATGGCTTGGCCGTACAATTCACCTCAATTCACATCATTTCTCAACAATGGAGGCAGCCTCAAGCATAACCCCTATGATGTGTGTTCAGAGGGAACCCATACTAAGATGCATAAATTTCCAGTTAAGCCCTACCCATAATCAGGTATTGTGGGGGTACTCAATATTGGAAAGGTATCGCATTCAAACCAATATCAGTTTTATCAAAAATCACCATCTTCTCTTGGTCATATTCACCTTCAAAAATTCAATCAATGGAATGACTCATCATTCCAAGGTTTCAAATTCATTTCAAGTCACATGTTCCCATCTAGAGTAGTCAAGTTTTAGTATTTAGCACTAGCACTAATCATGAGGGGTGATATCTTGCTTGGCTAGCTTGAGACTAACTTTGCTACTCTAGTAACCATCTTTAACTTAGACCAAAGTTAACTATAAAAGTAAATCTTTGAATAAATAAGTAAAAAAAAAATGTAAGGTAAAAACTTGGGATAGGCTTGTGGTAAGAAAGGTAAGACTATGGTGCCTTGCCCCAAAGGGGCTTTGCACTTTGCAAGAATATTAGCTTGCAACCATAGAGCTTGCAAAAGTGTTAGCTTGCCTTGGTTGTTGAGGTGGTCAAAATTCTCTTCTTCTTCTGGGTAGAATCCTTTTTCTTCCTGGTATTCTCCGGTACTAGCGTCTATACACGAATACGAGGATACAATCACCAAGCAATACTTAAGTAGCCTTAATTAGCCTTAGTGGCTCACTCCAAATGATCTAGCATCATCACTTAGCATTGCTACCAAAAATTAATCTAGGGTTTTCTTACTTAGGGTTAGAGAAATAATTTCCCCTCATTACATATGTAAATGATAGTTTCCATTTAGTTCTTGAGGAATAATTTCCTCTCATTGAATCTTCTTAAGATTTAACTTCCTCAAACAATCATACATGAAATCATGTTGACCTAAGTCGACCATTCATCATCATCATTTGAGAAAATGATTTAAATGAGGTAGCATACCTCATACTATTTAACAATGCTTATTATGATTTAAAATCACCAAGTATTTCATGTGAGAGTATTTGACCAGGGGTTCAAACTTCATATGAAGTACTTGGGACAAGATTTAAATGAAGGGAAACACTTCATATAATTTGCATAATAGTTTTGGACAATATCAACTAACTAAAATAGCCATATAGTCCTTTATTTAATTTGGGCCATGATCACTCAAGGTAACCATACCATATTTTTGCATTAACAATTAGTGCAAGTGAAATGTGAATTATAGCCATTGGATTTACTTCAAAATTCAAATTGGTTGATTTTTAAGATTTATTTGAAGTCACAAAAGTCCCTGCCTTGTTATTTTTGTCACATTAATTCTACAGAGGATTTCAAGGTGGGACCAGTGGGGTTGGATAGATCTTTTTGCAAGCTTTCCAACAATATAAATTTCGTCAAATTTGGTTGGGTAGATTTGAAACTATTCAATTTACCAGACAGGACCAGTATTTGAATTTTCTGAACTATTTAATTTGAAAAATGCCAAATGGGCTGAGCGGGAAAAGAAGTGGGCCGAAAGATTTAAACGCCAGGGGGGCAGCCCAGTAACGCTGCGGGCTAGGTGACAAAGGGGCCCGCACGTCAGCGAGTCATACTCACTGAAAAGGTACCGTGTGATGTGAGCGGTTGGATTAGAATCGAATCTAACGGCGGTGCGTCGTCATCGTCGTCGGGGAGAGGGGAGCTCTGGCGCAGCGGAGGTAGGGGGTCGGCGGCGCTCCTGGACTCCGGCGAGGGGCGGCGTTGACGCAAGGCGAGGTTGTCGTCGACGGGGAGTCGATTGGTTCCGACGGCGTCTCCGATGGTGGCCGAATTCGACGGCGGCGATCTCAGCACCTCTGCGGGCTCCGGCGACGAAATTGCACAACTCCGGTGGCTAATCGAGTGAGAGGAGTGGACGAGGAGCTTGAGAAGAGATAGGGAGCAAGGTTGGTGTGAAGAGTTGGGCGCGGGCAAGGTTGTATTTATAGGAAGCGAGGTGGCCGTGGGGTGTGCGGCAGGGCGACAGCTGCGTGGCGGCTCCGGCGAGGGAGAGGGGTAGGCTAGGTCAGCGCGAGGTAGGCGGCATCCAGGCGGTGCAAGGGAGCTCGATAGCTAGGTGGGGGACGGCCTGGCGTGTGCGTGCGACGGCGAAGTTCTGGCGGCAAGGTTACGGGAATCCGGCGAGCTGGTCGTCGGCGACAGGGCTTGCGCGAGCAGGGGAGCTTGTCTGGCGGGCTTGTGTCACGGCGGCGAAGCTCGTCGTGCAGCTAGGGGGTCCGGGGGAGGCGTCGTTCGTCGGCGTGGCGCGTGGCCAGGGCTTGCCGGTGGACGCGCCCACAACGTCCTCGGCATCGCATAGAGCGCGCGTTTTCCAGCGAGGGTCTTCGTCCTTCTCGACAAGGGCTGGACTAGGATGCCGTAGGGAAGTGTGGTGGAGCTCTGTGACATCCTGGCCAAGGTTAGGGAGGAAGGAGAAGAGAGGGAAAGGAACATGGCCGGCATGGTTTGGTCTAGGGCTAGGTTTACTTGTCCCCTTAGGGTTGTTGTGCTGGTGTAGGGTGAGAGGGGACAGGGGAGCAAGGTGGAGTGAAATGGGGCAATTGGGTTGGGCAAAACACTATGCAAATAGTGTTTTTGAATTGTTCCATAATTGCCCAATTCAATTTCTTGCAAATTTTGGTTGAGTTCAAATTGATTCAAAATTTGAAAGTGGTGAGTTTGGTTGAGTTGCAAATGACCAGAGACAACTATGTGTGGTGGTGGAATTTTAAAAATCAAATAATAGCAAAATTTGACAAAGTGAGATTGTTGCATTTGATAAAAAGTTCCAACTTTGGATGAGCATAGAATTTGATCCAAGATGAATTTGACATGGTGGTCTTGACCAAAGTTGTTCTCCTTCATGTGCTCTTGGATGTGGTGCAAAGAATTGGGAGAGTTTAGTTTGAAAAACTTGAAATGCAAAGGCTCAAAGTAGGGACCAGACTATAAATGGCAGATTTGACCATTATCATATGTGATCCCATTTTGAGTTTGAATTTGATTTAATTTGTGTATCTTTGATTCCAAAAGTTGTAATAAGTGTTTAGTAACATAATACAACTAAGGGTGAAAGCCAAAATGGTCTAGGTCAAATATTTGGAAAAATGGCATAAACCATATGTGAGGGTTTTGTGATTTTCTACTTTTTATTCTTTTCTTCTTCTTGGCTTCGCTTTGACATGGGTGAGGTTTATTGGGTGTTAGAATGAGTTGGGTAAAGGGTTCAAACCATTTTGGGGCAATGTGGGTGCCTAGGTCAAGATTTGATATTTTGGCTAAGTGCCACATATGCCTCTATGCATATGTTTGATTTTATTTTGTTTCTCACTTGAATTGGTTGGTAAGTACTTGGTTGAGTGTGTTGAGGTATTTCCAAACCATCTACTAAGGTAGACCACCAAAGTTTTAACATTTGCAAAAAGTAGCCATAGGCTTGCATATGCCTTTTCTTAATTAAGATCATTTCTTTTTATTTTGTTTTTCAAAGGTTGGTGGCAAGAGGGATGAGGTTAGGGTTTGGTAGGTTTTGCAATGGTTCACCACCATTTAGCAAAGTAAGAAAGGTAGGGTTCAGCATTTACATATTAGGGCTATATGCCCACATATGTCTTTTCCTTTTATTTTGGTTTCTCAAAAAAGATCCAAATGATTTTTAAGAAGGTTAGGGTTTAGGGTTTTTCTTATTTGATTTATTTCTCTCTTATTTTATTTGGTTTGTGATCTTCACTTGATCACTTTAGGGTTTTAGGGTTTATCACATAAGCATAATAACACTCATCATGGCAAAACACAAATACTAGGTATGAGCACTATGCATAGCACTCTATGTAGGAAAAGTTTTTGTTGGTTCTCATTTTTGGAAAAAGGAAATTCATTTTCTCTTTGTTTTGAAATTTGGGGTGTTACAAACCCTTCCCCCTTAAACAAATCTCATCCCGAGATTTTAAGAAAAGTTAGGTTCCTAAGAGAGATTGGGCGATATGATTTAACAGGGAGACATACTTGGCATGGCCTGAGGTGCTTCTTGGGCTTCTGTGGCAGTCATGTTGTAGAGGCGGCCGTTGTTGTTGTTCTGGTTCCTTCTTGCGGCAAAGCGGCACTGGTTCTGAGCAGGTGCAGCGCTGTTGGCGGCAATCTTGGCTAATCTTTTGGGGCACTCATTGGAGTAATGCCCAACCACTCCACACTCATAACAAGTGATGGTGGCCTTGTCCTTGTTGGCGACGGGGATGGCGTTGCTTCCAGTCCTAGGGCCAGTGTTGTTGTTGTTGTTCCCGTTGTTGTTGTTGTTGGGGTTGTTGTTTCTGGTGTGATTATTGTTGTTGTTGCCTCCGGGCTTCGGGGGTCCTCCTTGGTTGTTGGTGTAGTTTGGGCGGTAGGTCTGGGCAGTGGGCTTGTTGTATCTTGGAGTAAATCCTCCAGATGAGTTGTTGCGGTACTTCTGGGTATTGTTGGACCCATGCTGGTTCATCATCCGGCGCTTGCGGTTCTCGTTGGCTTGGTGAAGCTTCCCTTCCATCTGGATGGCGGAGTCCACCAGGGCTTCTAGGTCAGCAAAGGGAATGTTGACCAGTACAGTCTGCATCTCATCGTGTAATCCGTTCAGAAATCTTTCCTTCCGCTTCTCATTGTTGTCGGTTTCGTCCAGGGCGTACCTTGAAAGAGTAAGGAATCTGTCGCGGTATTCTACCACGGATATTCTGCCTTGCTTGAGTTCGCGGAACTCGTCTCTCATCTTCTTAATCAGTCCTTGGGGCACATGGTACTTGCTAAACTTCAGCTTGAAGTCTTCCCAGGTCATCATCTGTCCCGCATTCATTGCGCGGGCGCTTGTCCACCAGGCTCGTGCAGGTCCTGACAGGTAGTGGGTGGCGAATAGCACTTTCTCGGTGGCTTCAACTCCCGCAACTTCGAGGTTGTTCTCCATTGTCTGGAGCCAGTCATCTGCGTCGAGGGGTTCTTCGGTCTTGCTGAAAATAGGTGGGTTGGTGTTCTGAAAGTTCTTCAGTTTTGACCCAGGGTGGTCGTGGTTTCCATGGCCGTTGTTGTTCTGAGCGATCTGCTGCAGTGCAGCAATGTTGGCTTGGCGTTCAGCTCTCTCGGCTTCTCGGTCGGCCATCATCATCTCTAGCATCTGCATCATGGCGTCTTGGGTGGCGTTGCGGGTTGGTGGGGCCATCTAAACATCGGAGTAGATGATAAGATAAGAGGGAAATTTCTACGGTTTGTTTGAATTAAAGTTCACGAAGTTCAAAACTTGAAAACTTGAGTAGCACTACAAGAAAAGTTCTGATAGGCAACGTCCCAAAATCGTCCGCTAAGGGGTGTTTTTCGTCGCCTATGGGCCTAACCCGACGATATGGGTTCTGTTGTCGAAACTGCGTCAGGCAAAGTCCTACCACGTTTTTTCCGGTCCGTCGCGCTTGGGTGCCCTTCCTCCACGGAAAATCGGACCGTTGCAGAAGTGTTTCCGGGAGCCCGTTGACTGCTGACGTCATGCAAACTGACACGTGGCAGACGCCGTTAATCGGCGATTAACGGCGTTAACCGCTGAAACCCCGTGGTAGATGGTAGGCCCACACGAGGCCTGCCACGTCTTAAGCGGGCCGGCCCATTAAGTTTGCGGGCCGGGCCAGCTGACTTAGTTTGACCGGTCAACTATATAGCTGGGCTGGTCCATTAGTTACGTGGGCCGGGCCAGATTAATGGGCCGGCCCACTAAGCATGTGGGCCGGGCCGAATGCACTCGTTTGACCGGTCAACAGGCAAAAGGGCCGGCCCACAAAACATGTGGGACCCACTTTCATGTTATCGGGCCGGCCCATTTACCATGTGGGGTCCACCTTAAAGCAAGTGGGACGGCCCAAGAAGTTATTGGGCCGGCCCAATTAGCATGTGGGACCCACTTTCCTGATATCGGGCCGGCCCATTTAGTACGTGGGGTCCACATTAGATCAAATGGGCCGGCCCACCAAGCCACTGGGCCAGGCCAAAAGCACAGGTGGGTCCCACTTTCCTGTTAATGGGCCAGCCCATTTAGTATGTGGGGTCCACCATATAGCAAGTGGGCCGGCCCAACAAGATAGTGGGCCGGGCCAAAAACACAGGTGGGTCCCAATTTCCAGTTAAAGGGCCGACCCATTTAGTATGTGGGGTCCACCATATAGCAAGTGGGCCGGCCCAACACGCTAGTGGGCCGGGCCAAAACCACAGGTGGGTCCCACTTTCCTCTTAAAGGGCCGGCCCATTTAGTATGTGGGGTCCACCATGTAGCAAGTGGGTTGGCCCAACAAGATGGTGGGCCGGGCCAAAAGCACAGGTGGGTCCCACTTTCCTGTTAAAGGGCCGGCCCATTTAGTATGTAGGATCCACCTTATAGCAAGTGGGCCGGCCCAACAAGATAGTGGGCCGGGCCAAAAACACAGGTGGGTCCCACTTTCCTCTTAAAGGGCCGGCCCATTTAGTATGTGGGGTCCACCATGTAGCAAGTGGGCTGGCCCAACAAGATAGTGGGCCGGCCCAGTAGTGGGTGGGGTCCACCTTAAAGCAAATGGGCTGGCCCAATTAGGGTGTGGGGTCCACCGTAAATCAAGTGTGCTAGCACAATAAGTAAGTGGGCCAGCCCGTTTAGTTGCTGTTTATATGCCGGCATAATAGGCGCTTTAGGATTTTGCGGGCCGGCACATATGTGATTTCGGTTAATTGGGCCGTTTAAGGGATGGGAATTCGTGTTTTAGATACTGAGAATATTTACGCAGCAATGATTTCTGTCGGATAGCCTCACTTACCACAAGCAACATAGAAAAAATGCGCGAAAGAACTATAAAAACTAACTAAATATTACATCAGCTGCACGGCTTTGAAAAAATATTACAGAACCCAGAGAAATTGAATGGTAATTAAACCTAGCAATACAATGAAGCGATCCAGCAATCTTTTAAGTTGTCCATGCAGCACCTATATCTGAAACAAAGACATTACAAGTTAAGACAGCAACAATGGAAAGGCAAAGACACTACAATATTGTTTGCCAAAGAATTTGGAACTCATCATTTCGTCGTAATAACAAGATCATTGTAATGCGCACAATAAGCAAACAAAGAGTGCATGCCGCATACCAACAGCCAATATAACAGAGCATGTTAGAATGAAACAGCAGACTTACTACTGTTGAGTCCCATGCAAACCAACATGTTCAGGGAGTACAAAATTGGCATGAACAACATAGTAGCAGGCTATAAATTTTGTAACAACGACTGAGCAAGATGAAGTTATGATGGCTAAATCTACAGAGCAGGGAATGTAAACCAAAAATAGAAGTTACGATGGCAAAAGCTAAAGAGGAGGGAATGTGAACCAACATGTGCCAAGTGCAATTACTTCATTTTGGCCGTGAACTAAATAATACTCCTAAACTTATAGTGAAGGGGATGCAAATCAAGATGTTTCGGGATATAAACTTGTAATGAGTAACACATAGAGGATAGTTAATGCTGGAGCTTAGGATGGACTAGATACATAATATAGTGGGATCACCTGTGAACTTGTATAAGAGGGAATGCAAACCAATATGTTCAGCATTCCATATGTGAGCATCATGCCAAGTCAGAGAAACAAGTCAATAATGCAGCTTTTGAAGAACAAGATGGCACGCAAAATTATTATCTAGTAGTATGACAAGTTTATTTGTACTACAGGCTAGATAGCAGAGTGATAGCATGCCAAACTAAGTCCTTACTTTGTTAGCTTACAATGAACTAGATACAAAACAATGGCATCACCTGTAGTACAGGGAATGCAAGCCAACATGTTCATGGAGTAAAAATTTGGCGCAAACAACATAGTAGCAGGCCATAAGTTTTGTAACAACGACTGAGCAAGATAAAGTTATGATGGCTAGATCTACACAGCAGGGAATGTAAACCAAATATAGAAGTTACGATGCCAAAAGCTATAGAGCAGGGAATGAGAACTAACATGTGCAATTACTTAAAATTGGCCATGAACTAAATAATAGCAGGATGTTACTATAATACCTATAATTTTTGTAACAACGACTGAGCAAGATAGAAGTTATGATGGCTACATCTACAGAGCAGGGAATGCAAACCAAAATGTTCAATCGCTTAAAGTTAGCAATGAACTAGAAAATAGCAAGGTGTTACGGTCATAGCTAGGAATGAACTAAAAGAGCTTCAGACAAACAAGCATCTGAACCCAGAACATGGCGCTAAAACAAGGGACTTACATTAGGAGAAGCACTGCGGGAGTCACAACAGATCTTCACAGGGTTGATAGATCCGGTGATGAAGTATGCTACATGTGCTACTTGGGGTTGGAGAGACGACCATTACACTTCATGGTTACTCATCTCATCTGCAAAAACGTAACGGCGCGTCGTTAGCACAAACAGGTTCCCGCAAGATTAAACAAGAACTTGCAGGCAAGCAATAGAAAAGCGACAGTAGAAGAGTTTAGATCATGCACGGTGCCGGTGAAGCAGATCCGGTTCATGCACAGCGGTGTCGGTGAGCAAGATCCGATGCGGTGCACGACGGATCCGGCGAAGCGGCTCCGGTGGGGTGGACGATACCGCAGCTGAAGCGACTGCGGTAGACTGCTGGATGAGCATATGGTTTCGAGGTTCGGCGGGGATGATCCGGTCCGGTTCATGACGGCGTCGATGAAGCGGCTCCGGCAGGCAGCCGGATGACGAGGATCGCGAGGGCTCGGGTAGGCCAGGGAAGTCCGGCGGGGATGTTCCGGTGCGGTGGTCGTGGAGGTGGGAGAGAGGGACTTGGGAAGTTCCGGTGGGTGGTCTGAGGGAAATGAATATTTTTTGGGAGGGTTTCCAGGCTAGGGAGGTGGTGATCCAAAAAATGACGGTCATACCCCCCCACCAACCGACTTTGCTATCATCTCCACAGGGGTAGAATGGGAATTTGGAAGCGTGTGAAATTTTTGTATTTTGTGGGCGGGAAGTTTTGCCGCTATGAGATTTTGAATTTGGCTAAGGTCCAACTATAATGATAAAAAATTGTGAGACCGTACTAGTACCTCTGTTCATGGCCGAGTGCAAAATCAAATCATCATCACATTAAATACCGGTTACTACCATGATCATCATCTATCTTCTTAATCCAATTCAAAAATGCGTTTGAAATATTTCAGGATTGGTGGGAGATTTTGCCGCCCGACTGAGATTAAATTAAACCACACTGTCGTCGCCTAATCGACGGTACCTCGGAGGAGGGATCCTCACGAGGGGGAGAAGAAGTAGGGGCCATAGGGCGGAGTGCACACGGGATGGTGGTACGCGATTTACCCAGCTTCGGAACACCTGCACGATGACAGGGCCTACTGCTGCTTGTCTGGAATTATCTGGGCGCTTTCGCGTTGTTACAATGAGTTGAGGTTCTGCCTCTAGGGCTCCCAGGATCCGGCTTATAAAGGCGCACGGATCTAGGGTTTACATGGAGAGTCCTAGCCGGATTACAGATAGCCTAGCTACGGTACAATATCTTGCCGTGCATGTCACGGATCCGCCTTTCATATACGTCGTACTGGATCCGGGTTCCTCATGGGCCTCCGCGGATCCGGGTTCCTCCTAATGTCGGTACGGATCCGGCTTACTGATCCTGGGCCGGACTTCTTCCTTCATGATCAACAGCAACTGGGCCGCCCGATGGGCCACATGCCTCATCACCATCTGTGGGCCACCCGGGCTTGCTGGATCTAGGCACTGTCGATGGTACACCCATGAAGTATACCCACAACAGTAGCCCCCAGAGTTCTCCGAGTTTCGCCTGCAGTTTCCGCCATGCTTGCACCTTAGGTTTCCGGCATCGTTGGTAACGCGGAGAAATTTGAAGAACTCCAACTTCACATTTTCTTCTTTCCTAACCTTTAGTCAGAAAATCCCCCATCCCGCGGGACTTCATCCATCGACAGTTTCAAACATGTCTCCGGGTTACTCCCACAGCACGAATGAGAATTACTTATCTTCACGCTTTTACCCGGAATCTTAATAGACTCAAACGGTTCCGCCAATTCTGGCGCCATTTTCGCGCGATTTGTGCGGTAACTTATCTCTAGCCATTTTTACCGTTAGGGTTTGGGACACGTGTCACGCATCCAACGGCACGACGCTTGCGTTCCAACCACAGGATGCGGAGCATGAATCTCGTCCCTCAGCCTATAAATATCCACCGTCGACCCTAACTCCTCATTCACCCCCCTTTCTCACCTCTCCACGCAGCGCCGCTCGCGAGCTCTTCCTCCGCCGCGCCGGAACCCGCCGGAAAAGTCACCGGAGCATCACCGGAGCGAGTTCACCACCGTGGTGTTCTTCGTGTTCTTAACTCCGGCGAGCCACCGTACGAAAACCTCGTCGCCGGCGACTCCGACCACCGCGAAGTCCATTACGGTAAGTTCTCCGAGCTTCGATCCTTTGCCGTAGTTGGTAGGGATGATCGCTAGGTTGACGATGTGGATCCGACTAAATTACATTTTCCGCCACTGCTTTTCTCTTCAGATGTCTTCTGTGACTCCGCCTCCAACCTCCGAGCCCATCATGGCAACTCCCATCTCCTCCGCCCCTCCACCCTTCGCCCCGGTCCACCTGGATCCCATCAAGGATTCCGGTAAGGACACCGAAGGAACTTCTGCTAACCCGGAGAAAGCCTCCGGGGAGGAAAAGGCGGAACAAAAGGCGGAAGAAATCGCCGCCAAGAAATCCAAAGCTCGTCAGCGAGACGCTGAAGCCAAAGGGAAATGGTCGCCCTGCACCACCACTGACACGGAGCTGAAGAACTTGGAGATAGAAGGTTTTCTGCTCCCCGGAAGCTGGCGAACAGTTCCGGGTTCCCTGGCTCCAGCCCCACAGGATGGCGAGATGGTGGTAACAAAGGCGCTGGTGGAGCGAGGTTTCTCTTTTCCGCCATCGGATTTCTTCTCGGAAATCCTGAAGGCGTACGGGCTCCAGCCCCACAACATATCTCCGAACAGCGTCCTGGCGATTAGCAACCACGTCACTCTCTGCGAGGGCCACCTCCAGGTAACTCCCGAACTTCCCCTCTTCCAATACTATTTCTCTATCAAGAAGGAGAAGATCCGCCAGACCTCTGAGTTGGCGACTTGCGGATCCATCACCTTCATGCTCCGCCCCGGCCGCGTCTACCCCCATACCGACCGCCACGAATCCGCGCGGTATTGGTCCGGAGGCTTCTTCTACCTGAAGGACGTCTCCGACCCGGCGGGCAACAGGAGACTTCCATTATTCAAGAACAGCCCCGCCAGTGAAACTCCGGCATGGACACAGTGCCCCCACTTCTCCGACTCGCCTCAGCTGACCCGCGCTGTTAGGCGGATCTGCAAGCTCACGGAGGAGGGGCTGACGGGGAAGGACTTAACCCTTTCCTGGTTCACCAAGCGGATCCAGCCGCTCCAACACAGGGACCGCCTGATGTTCCAATACACAGGGCGCGACGACCCAAAGCGCGCCACGAAAGACAATCTCTCCGCCGACGCCATCGACAAGAGGATCCGGGTCCTCATCAAAATCCCACGTGAACTCCATGTTCACATGTGCAACAAAGACATCCACACGAATGGTTCCGGAACCGCGGTACGTCGTCTTGACTTTAGTCTATTGCTTCTCTTCAAACTTTTTTGTCTAAGTGTTTAACTTTGCATTAGCTCGAGGCGCTTGAAGAAAACGAGCTCGGAACTCTCCTCCGGGTTCCATCCACCGGCAACGCGGATCCGGAAGCTGCATCGGAGGCGGAAGCTCCCGAGGCCCCACGCCCTGCTAAGAGGAAGAAGCCGGCTCCTTCCAGCCCCTATGCGAAACGCGCCCGCGAAGTGCTTAGCACTGCGGCCACCCGGAAAGCGGAGGCGGAGAAGAAGCGCCTTTCACTGATTAATACCAGCAACAAGGGGCAGCCTGCCATCCAGCATTTCTTCAAGCCTTCCGGGTAAGCTCCTACTTCCGAGATCCACGTTCTGGTTTCACGCTCACTCTTATACTTTTATGTTTTTTCTGAAGCTCCGGAAGCCAGCCCCCCAAGGCCCCAAGGGTCCCGAAGAAAAGAGCCAGGCCATCTCCGGCTTCTATTCCTATTACTCCTGAGGTTGAAGTTCCGCCCAAGGCTTCATCCGCCTCCAAGCCGGATCCGAAAGATGTCATCAACCTTGATGACCTTCCTGAAGATCCCGCTCACCATGGCGACTCCGCCAAGGGGACCTCCTCACCCGTTCCTCCGCAAGATCAGCCAAGCTCCGCTTTCGCGGGGCCCACAGGAGAAGAACAGGAGCAAAAGGCAAAGCTCCTTCAAGTTACCAACGCGACTCGGGTCAACCTCCAACCAACTCCGTCCCTTCAAAAGCTTACCCTTGCACAGCGTCACGCGGAAGTTTCCGCCATGCTGAACAAAGTGTGGGGAAAGCCGGATGAGGAGATGCGAGAGCTCGCCGACCTGGAGGACAACCTGAAGGAGTTTTTCGCCAAGCACAAGGAAGTGCGGCAGGTGATACTAGCCCCCAAGCATTGGGTGATATATTTCCGTGTAACATGTATTAGCCGATGCTTTCCCAAAATGTACTTTTAGGCGGAAATTTGAAATTTTTATCCCAAGACTTTGAATTCTTCGTTAGCCCCCCAGATTTTAATATCCGACTAACTCTTTGCTGCTTCGCAGACCACGCGGAAACTGCACGAAGATCTACGCGTGCACGTGCTGGAGCAAATCGCGGAGATCGAGGGGCTGCGCCAGAACGCGGAAAATAGCCAAAAAGATATCCGGCTGCTTGAGACCCGCCTTCAAGGTACGAGATCCGGGTCTTTACTTTTTGTGCTGACATAGTTGTTCAGGATGCATAATATGTGCAACTTTCTGCCTTCAGAAGAAACTGCCAAGCACTCCTCGTTTAATGAGCTATCCGCCAAGGTCAAGGTGCTTGAGGCGGAGAACGAGTCCCTCAGAACCTTCATGCAAGAATCCTCCAATAAGGAGACTGAGGCGAGGAAAGAGCTTTCCGAGAAGCATGCCCGCGACCTGGCGGAGCTGAATGATAAACTGGAGAAAAGCCAGGGCCGCGTGATTTCCGCGGTAGCCAAGAACAAAGTTCTGGAAGCGGAGGCGGAGGCCATCGACAAACTTATCTTCCGTAAGCGTTTTTCCGTGTCGTTGCTCCGACTATCTCATATGTTTTCTCTCTAACGGAACTGGACCTCCTTTTTCCACAGCAAGCCTTGGCTTCGAGTGGTCAAAAGAGTCGAACCTGAAGAGGACGGAGGCATACGATGAAGCGCGGATTTCAATTGACGCGTTATTTGAAGCCTGCCGCGGAATCGCCACGACTCTATCCCTGAAGAAGGCCAAAACCACAGTCATCGATACGATGACCAAGCTTATGGAACAAGTGCCGGATTTCATCAAGGACTGGCAGAAGTCTTCAGCACGCGGAGTCACCTCCCTAGTCTTGGCCACCTGCAAGGCTCACTTCCCCTCGCTCAACTTGGCGGAAGTTGCACGCGGAGCCCCCAAGGGTTCCGACATGGGTGCTCTCCTTGCGGAAACCCAAGGCTATGAGCAGTTGTTTGTCAGGCGAGTGGATCACTCGTTCTGGTATAACAAACACGATCTGCCCAAGGGATTTTCCGATGCAGAGGAGGAGGAGGAAGGTGAGCCGGAGTATTATGGGGAAGGCTCCGGGTCAAGCGGCGAGCATTCCGGAGGAAACTCTGGTGGCGACTTCGAAGCCGGATCTGGTGACAGCGACGACGGCTCCACCTACCAGGAATCTGAAGAAGAGGACTCCGAGTAGAGTTCCTGTTTAAACAATGAAACAAGTTGCATCATTTTGGCCCCAGAGTGGGTTTGTAATAAGACTTTAAATTCTTAAGTAGCTAGGGACGAAACAATTATGCATGGGGCGGAAACACTTATCCTGCTATCCGTTAATGTTATGTGCATGTTTCGTTTTATGTCGGAAAGCAAGTGCTGACTTCGTTGTTTTCCGGCTTGCCCGCTTGACCATCCGCGAGCCGGAAGACCTTAGCCGGAAACGCTCGCCAGCGGCGACGAAGCCCAATGGCAATCCGTCAATAACCGCGGAAACAAGCCCCCAAGCATAGGTGCCGGAAATCGCTACTAGGAATCCACGAGTTCGCAACAGACAACAACTTAATCAGAAAACTTAAGCTTACATCCTAAAGGACGATTTTTTGAAAATCACAACTTTTATACACGCCTAGGCGGAAAAATCCAGCTCTGCGGTTTTAGTCGGAAAACATACATGATCTAAAAATGAACAAGTAAAGGAGGTAAAAGACTCAAAGAGTGAACCATAAGCTTTATTTCATTGATCATGTATAACTATTACAGAGTTTGTAACTCGGAAAAAATATGCTAAGTGTAGAAAGGACGTAGCTGTGCGATGTTCCAAGGGCGATCTGTCTCGTCGTAGATGTCATCCGGATCCTCACGCTTGCGTTTCCGGTGCCAATTAGCAAGTCTATCCTTCAGCTCACGGAAATCAACAAGGTAGTACGACCCGTTATGAAGCACTTTGCTAACGACGAAGGGTCCTTCCCATGGAGATTGCAGCTTATGGTCTTTCACCTATCGAAGGCGGAGGACCAGGTCTCCTGCCATGAAGGAGCGATTCCGAACTCGACGACTGTGATAGCGTCAGAGCTTCTGCTGATAGATGGCGGAGCGCTGGTCAGCTAGGTTCCGAGCTTCCTCGATCAGGTCCACAGATAGCTGTCTGGCCTCGTCAGCTGTTTCTTCATTGTAGGCGGAAACTCGCGGTGAATCGTGGATGATGTCGGAGGGAAGCACGGCTTCGGATCCGTATACCAGGAAAAATGGGGTAAACCCTGTTGATCTGTTAGGGGTAGTTCTTAAACTCCACAAAACAGCTTCCAACTCATCAGCCCAAGCTCCAGCTGCTCGTCGCAGCGGTTCTTCAAGGCGCGGTTTAATTCCTGATAATATTAGGCCGTTAGCCCTTTCAACCTGACCGTTGGATTGTGGGTGAGCCACAGATGCAAGGTCTAATCGAATCCCTACTGTCTCACAATAATCCCTCAACTCTCCTTGAGTGAAGTTTGTGCCATTATCTGTGATTATGCTGTGTGGGATGCCGAATCTCATCACGAGGCTGCAGACAAATTTCAGTGCCGTAGCACCATCGGCTTTTCTCACTGGCTTTGCCTCGATCCACTTGCTGAATTTGTCAACAGCGACCAGGAGGTATTCAAAACCGCCAGGAGATGATCTTTTTAACTTACCAACCATATCGAGCCCCCAGACCGCAAATGGCCAGGTGATAGGTATGGTCTTCAGCTCTTGGGCTGGAGCGTTTGGTTGAGTAGCGTAGTACTGACAACCTCGGCAGGTCTTGACTATTTTGTCAGCATCTTCTTTAGCTGTGAGCCAGTAAAAACCTAGCCGAAAAGCTTTTGCAACGAGTGACCTGGGGGCGGCGTGATGCCCGCAGTCCCCAGCATGGATCTCTCTGAGGATTTCAATGCCATCTTGATTGGAGACGCATTTGAGAAATACCCCTGCTGCACTTCGTTTGTAGAGCTGTCCATCAACAACTGTGTAGGATCTTGCTCGTCGGACGATCTGTCGCGCGAGGACCTCGTCCTCTGGCAACTTCTGATCGATGAGGTAGTCCAGGAAAGGCTGTGTCCAAGCCGGAATGATAGCCATCACTTCCCTAGCCGGAGACACTGCCACTTCTGGGTTTTCCGGGTTAGCGCCCTTCACCGAGGGTATCCGAAGATGCTCCGGGAAAATGCCAGGCGGAATTTGCTTCCTGCCGGATCCGAGCTTGGATAGCATGTCTGCCGCTGTGTTATCGTCTCTTCTGACGTACTTGACTTCGTATCCGAGGAAGCACTTGGCGATCTCATCAACTTCATCTCTGTAGGCCGCCATGACGGAGTTTCTGGCGTTCCAGGTTCCGGCTACTTGTTGTGCCACCAGGTCAGAATATCCACAGCATATGATGTGCTTGATCCCAATTTCCTTGGCGATGCGCAGACCGTGTAGTAGAGCCTCGTATTCCGCCATGTTGTTTGTAGCTTCGAAGTGGATCTGCAGAACGTACTGCAGTTCTTCTCCGGTAGGTGACTTCAGGGTGACTTCGGCTCCTGCGCCTTGATGCTGCTTGGATCCATCGAAGTGCATGACCCATGTTTCTGGTTCCGGCTCCAGATTTGCATCCGGAGCTTCTGTCCAATCTGCGACGAAATCTGCCAGGACCTGGGATTTAACCGCGGTCATAGGCTTGTAAGCGATGTCGAAGGCGGATAATTCGATGCCCCATTTAGCCGTACGTCCTGTTGCGTCAGCGTTGTTGAGAATTGTTGACAGCGGAGCCTTGCTCACAATCACATCGGGTGCTCTTGGAAGTAGTGTCTCAGCTTCCGGCTGCCTAGGAACACTCCATAAGCTAGCTTCTGAAAGTGAGGGTATCTTTGCTTTGACTCCGTCAGCACCTCGCTAATGTAGTAGACAGGTCTTTGGACGTCATATTCATGACCTTCTTCCTTTCGCTCCACCACGATGACGAGGCTGGTGACTTTGTTGGTAGCTGCCAGATAAAGGAGCATTGGCTCTGACTCTGCTGGAGCTTCCAAGATAGGTGGGGAGGTGAGTATTTCCTTCAACCCCCGAAGAGCTGCGTCAGCTGCGTCGTCCCAGACAAATTTGTCTGTTTTCTTCAACAGCTTGTACAGGGGTAGTGCCTTCTCGCCAAGACGGCTAACAAACCTACTGATTGCTGCGACACAACCAGTTAGTCGTTGCACATCTTTGAGACAAGTTGGCCGTTTGATACACAGGATCGCCTTGATCTTTTCCGGGTTAACCTCAATGCCTCTGTGAGAGACTATGAAGCCAAGGAGTTTCCCGGCTGGCACGCCAAAGATGCACTTCAGCGGATTCAACATCATCTTGTACCTGCGAAGGTTGTCGAAGGTTTCTGTGAGGTCGCTGATCAGGTCGGATCCTTTCCGGGTCATGACCGCGATGTCGTCGACGTAAGCGTGCACGTTCCGGCCAATTTGGTCCTTCAGGCACCACTGCATCGTACGTTGGTAGGTAGCACCTGCATTTTTTAAACCAAAAGGCATAGTAACATAGCAGTAAGTACCAAACGGGGTAATGAATGAAGTCGCCTTTTGGTCGGATTCCTTCATCCGGATCTGATGATACCCGGAATACGCATCAAGAAAACACAGAAGCTCCGCCCCCGCCGTCGAATCAATGACTTGGTCAATGCGCGGCAAGGGGAACGGATCCTTCGGGCAATGCTTGTTCAAGCCAGAGTAATCGATGCACATTCTTAGTATTTCATTGTTCTTTTTGGGTACAAGGACGGGATTTGTGACCCAATCGGTGTGGATGACTTCTATTACAAAACCTGCTTCTAGTAACTTTGCTAGTTCCATTCCTATGGCGCGGCGCTTCTTATCTCCAAAGCGTCGCATAGCTTGCTTCACCGGTTTAGCCCCCGGATTTATGTTAAGGTAGTGCTCGGCGAGTTCCCTAGGTACTCCGGACATGTCAGAGGGTTGCCATGCGAAGATATCCATGTTAGCGCGGAGGAACTCGACGAGCGCGTCTTCCTATTTGGGGTCCATGTTGGCTCCGACTGAAACCTGCTTGGAAGAGTCGCCTTTGATGAGGTCGTGCTTCTTGGTTTCTATCGCGGCCTTGAAAGAGGTCTTTTGCTCGGAGATCTGCTTCTTGGTGGTCTGCATCTCAGTCGGATCCACCGCGGCTCTGTAGCCTTTTAGCTCTTCTCCAGATATCACAGACTCTGCGAAGGCGGCTTCGCCTAACTCGCATTCATGAGCCTTTTTGTAGTCTCCGGATACGGTAATCATACCCTTGGGACCCGGAATCTTGAGCTTGTTGTAGATGTAGCACGCTCTTGCGTGGAATTTGTGGTAGGTGGGCCTGCCGAAGATGACGTGGTAGGAGCTCTTGAAAGGCACAACTTCAAACGTGATCTTCTCTTCGTGGAAATTATGAACATCGCCAAAAGCCACGGGAAGTGTGATGCTGCCGAGGGAATTTGCCTTCTTACCCGGAACCACGCCATGAAACTCAGTGTTGCTGTGTTTGAGCTGTTCCTTGGTGAGGTTCATCCGCTCTAGAGTCTCCAGGTACATGATGTTCAGGCTGGCTCCGCCATCCATGAGGCACTTGGAGAAGTCATACCCATCTATGCGGGGACTTACAACCAAGGCGTAGCATTCTTTTGGCACAATTGCGGGGTGATCCTTCCTATCAAATGTGCACGGGATTTCCGACCACCTGACGTACTGCGGCACAGCCGGAACTATGGCGTTCAGGATCCGGGTAGCTGACTTGGAGGCGCGTACTGTTGGGGTCCCGAGGAAAGTGTGGTAAGCCCCCACGCTCTTTTTATCGAATGGGTTGGATTTACCTGCGGATCCTGCCTTGGGATCCGGCGAGTTATCATCCTCATCCATCGCCTCGGAACTATCTTCCTCTTTGTCCTTGTTCTTGCCCTTGCCTCCCTTGCCGCGTGGGCGGTGCTTCCGGGCTCGCTTGTAACCTGCCTCCGGGTCGTTCTTTAGATCATTGACCCACTTGCAGTTGCGGTTGGTGTGAGTGGACTTCCCTGTAACCGGATCCAGGTGGGCCAGGCAGGGCATGTCTCTGTACTCCTCGTAGGTTGGCGGGGCACGGGATCCGCCAGCTGTGACCTCAGAGGTATGCTGCTGACCCCTGCCGGCTCCGCCTCCACGCCCGCGTCCTCTTCCGCCTCCTGAACCTCCGCGTTGAAACGCCATGGCGACCATCTCGGATCTGCCACTCTTCTGGTCATCAGGGTTCTTGCGCTTATGGCTGCTGCTGCTACCGTTATCACGGTTCTTTTTTTGTTGATGCAGGGGGATTGCTGTAGCTGCGAGATCACCGCCTGCGTCATCATCGGCGGCAGTATGATCACTGGCAATGGAGATCATCTCATCCAAAGTCAGCTTGCTTGAGTTAGCCAAACGAGTGAGCGTATGCCTCAGCAATCCTCCCCTCTGCAGTCCACCAATAAAAGCATACATGGCGGTGGTGTGGTCGACATTTTCGCACTCGTTCCTGCATGCCAACCATCGTGTGAGGTAGTTTCTTGAGGTTTCTCCCTTCTTCTGGATGCAGGCTTGCAGGTCGCTTGCCGTGGCAGGTCTTTTGTAGGTGCCTCTGAAGTGTTTCTCGAAAGCGGTCTTCAGGTCGAACCAGCAAAAGGAGTTCTTCTCGAGGTCACTGAGCCAGATCCGGGCTGGACCTACAAGGTACAACTGGAGCATGCGGCAGGCGATGTTAGGGGTTCCTCCGGCAAAGGTTACTGCATTGTAGTAATCCTCAATCCAGGTATCCGGCCTTTCGGTGCCATCATAATGCTTCAGATTTCCGGGTAGCTTGAGGTTCATCCTTGGCTTTGGTTCCTCTCGAATCATCCTGCCAAAGCACTTCGGACCAATGTAGTCGGTTCTGTATTCGTTAAGGCGATCTCGCGCGTCGCGCGGGCCGTGGCGGGGAGATTGTGAGCGAGAGCGAGATCTCCGGCCGTTGCCTCCGCCTCCACCTCCGCCGCCACCGCTAGGTGGTGGTGAGGGAGACCTGCGAGGTGGACGGTCCGATTTCTTGCTTCCGCCATCTGATTCTCCTCGGCCTTCCTGGTGCTGGCTCCGGCTCCTGTGGCTGCCTTCGCCATGGCGCTGGCTGCCCTGGTCATTCCGGCGAGGCTCCGGGTCGCTGCTCCGGCGAGGCTCTGGGTCGCGGCTCCTGCGAGGCTCTGGACCGCGCTCCTCATTCCGACTCCTCCTGGGCTCGGGCTCACGAACATTGTTCTGGTTCCGGCGTGGTTCCGGCGAGCGCTCCCTGTTTCTGTTTCTTGGCAGCACGTTATCGCGGATAACAATCCCACCATGCCCTGGGGGCCTGGTGTTTCCAGCTGGACTACGGCGGCGAGGGGGTCGCGGGTAACCGTTAGGCGGAGGAGAGGGGTTGCGATATTTGTCTCGTCCAGGGTACATTGCATCCTTTCCCTTTCTTGGATCTGACGAAGGCGTTTTTGACGGAACGGGGATCGGATTTGGGTGTTCCCTGGTTCTTCTTCTGCGCTCCGAGGATCCGGTGTGTGATTCATCATCGGGATGCCGATCGGCGCGGGCGTCCTTCTGCGCGGTGGATACACAGTTATCCGGATTGGATTCCAACCTGCGCGAAGTATCGGCCTTGCTTTGCTGCTGCATTGCTGAAGCGACAAGTGTGCGGAGGTAGTTGATATCAACCTCTTCGTCTTTCTTCTTCAACAGCTCCGCAGCTTTTAGCATGTTGTCCTTTGGGGTTTCCAGCGGCCGGTGCTCTGCGGGTGTGGCGAAGTTGATTCTGCGAGGCGGAATTGCTTCTCTAACAATTCGATCGGCCTCCGCCTGCGCATAAGTCATCTTTACTTCCCACTCTTTCGCCATGCTCTTGACCTGCTCGAGTGTGGCGGTTATTTCACGATCCTGTCTGTCGAATTGGTCCGCCAAACCTGCAGCTTGTTCCCTTTCTTCCCTTAATGCGGCTTCGGTATCGGCGAGCTTCTTGGCTGTGGCCAGCATTTCCTGTCTAGTGGCCTCTAGAGCCTCCAGATCTGCGGCGTCGCCCGAGGTTATAGGTTTGTTAAGAACTGCTCGCGCAACCATCTCTTCAGCCGACAGGAGTTCCTCCGAGGAAGAATCCCTGCGGGGTCGCTCCCGTGACATTGGAGATCCTTGGTGGGATAGCTGAGGGTCGGATTGGCTGGTTGGTTCTTCAGATCCAGTTTGTCCCAGCGCTGCTACCGTTGCGAGAACACAGCAGGCAGGCGGAGTCGACTTCAGGCTGATCACCGAAACCGTACTCCCCTAGCTTGCGGTTAAACTCGTCAGTATCCATGGAGGGGGTATCTCCGGAAATTGGGCTCAGATTGCCCAAAATCGACTCTTCAACCGGAGCTTCGCTTTCTCCGACAGGCTCAGCCTGATCCGGATCTGCGCCGTTTTCCGGTGCCTCTACCTGCTCAGGACCAGCTCCGGCTTCTTGAGGGGCGGTTCCGGCGGTATGGGCCAAGAAGTGTACGAAGTGGCACCTCTGCTTTTCTAACACCTGGGAGACCCAGGCGGATCTGCATTGGTCTTCCACCGTTGTTTCCTGCTCAGGGGCGGATTGGGTGGGCTTTGAAAATTCCAGATCCGAGGTGGAATCTTCCTTGGGAAGCTCCTGCATCTCAGATCGGATCTTCGCGACAGCGTCCAGCTCTGCGGCGGTCGCGTCTGCGTTACTTACCAGTGGGTTTCCGTCGGAATCGACGGTTTCCCCGATGAAGATGTGTATGCCCCCTATTGGGACGATGGAGAGCTTGACGGGGTTTGTCCTAGCCGGAATCCAACACTCATCCAGAGGGACGATCGGCAGATTTCCGGCGTAGAGGACGCGCCCCACAGCGATGGTGTCGTCGTAGCTTCCCATGGCGGAACCCTCCCGGTTCCGGCCTCCAGACGCCACAGGCCCCACGGTGGGCGCCAACTGTCGTTGCCTAATCGACGGTACCTCGGAGGAGGGATCCTCACGAGGGGGAGAAGAAGTAGGGGCCATAGGGCGGAGTGCACACGGGACGGTGGTACGCGATTTACCCAGCTTCGGAACACCTGCACGATGACAGGGCCTACTGCTGCTTATCTGGAATTATCTGGGCGCTTTCGCGTTGTTACAATGAGTTGAGGTTCTGCCTCTTGGGCTCCCAGGATCCGGCTTATAAAGGCGCACGGATCTAGGGTTTACATGGAGAGTCCTAGCCGGATTACAGATAGCCTAGCTACGGTACAATATCTTGCCGTGCACGTCACGGATCCGCCTTTCATATACGTCGAACTGGATCCGGGTTCCTCATGGGCCTCCGCGGATCCGGGTTCCTCCTAATGTCGGTACGGATCCGGCTTACTGATCCTGGGCCGGACTTCTTCCTTCATGATCAACAGCAACTGGGCCGCCCGATGGGCCACATGTCTCATCACCATCTGTGGGCCACCCGGGCTTGCCGGATCTAGGCACTGTCGATGGTACACCCATGAAGTATACCCACAACACACACGTTCGACAATTCAAACTTGAGACCTTGGCTATGATACCATTATGTTCGAACTAATTGAAAAAGGCTATGCAATTAATTTATATAACATCCACAGGAACAACTACCAAGTTGATCCCAACCGCAGATAAATGCATCCACCAACAAAAGTAGGAAAGGTGCCATAATCTAAGGAAACATTTCACAAGACCAATGTACTCACTATGTAGTGTTCATCTCCAATCATCTCTGGCATTTTCTTAGTCTTTGGGAGATTATAACGAACTTGATTGGCCTCGTGCAGTAGGGCATCACATGCTTCTAATCTCGATCTCAATATGTCAACTTTTGTTCTTAGCATAGCTGTTGCAACTCGTTCTACTTGGAGTTGTTCCTCCAAAACTTGAGCAGAGAAAGACTTGGACTTGGGCTTCAAAACCCAGCATTTCGCAGGAAAGAGTTTTTGGTGATATCTTTATCTTTCCCATGTTTTGCCATCTCGAATTTCATATTAGCATGACAAGTTTTGAGTTGTGAAAAAAGAAAAGTTATTACAGAGAAAAATGCAGATGGTACATTTAATGTGTAGGAACGACTTTTAATCATACAAGTTGGCATGCCTGACTATAATAAGGACCATCTATCTTGCTAGCAGGCATAATTATTAAGGTATTATTAATGGGCTACCATGTTCATAGTCTTCGAAGAAACAACCTTTATTGCATTACAAGCAGAAAATAGTTCACACGTGCGCTCAGATTCAAATTTTCAGCATGCAGCCGATTTATGGTTTAATTGAAGTACACAACAGGATATTATTTCACACAAAATACAGCAGCCACATGGAACATATCTAATTTTAGTACAACAACAAAATTTGCAATTATTACAGACCACGAAATTTTGAACGAAATTTTGAGCAGTAAGTAATTACAGCATTGGCATCAGCAGTCCACTTGACTGAATAACAGAATCAAAGTTTATTTAGACACCTTCAATTCCCAGACACATCACAACTGGCTTACCATGACAAGTGCATAGGAGATTCTTTAGAACATTTTCTATCAAAGTTTGCCTATTTTTCAATTCATGTATCTCTTGGCGTGTGTTGGCAATTATTTCATCAGTATCTTTGTTTTCCCGCCCAAATATATCAACTGCCTCTTGGAGTGCATCCCCCAAATCTCTTTGTGCCGGATTAAGTTGAGCAATAGATACCATGGGCCTATGCGAGCAATATGCACTCACACTGCTGCTTTGTGAAACATCAATACTTGAGGCATTGGCCCTTGCTTCTGGCTTTGTAGCTTTATTTGAAGCCTGAAATTTAGATAAAACAAGTTACAACATCATATGATGCAATAAAAGACCTCCAATTTCAAGAGCATCATTGAGCTGATATAACATAGCAAGCAATCCAAAATAGAGCCTCGTACATCTATTTCTTCTGGAACGGTTGGTGTACTGGACTCAGTGGACCAATGAGAGCACTTGCCACATCACATCGTTGCTCGTGAAATGACCGCAACACTTGATAAATGGGTTGTCCCTACGACATTACAGCTTTGTTTGCAGGCTGAAACTAAGACAAAACAAGTTAAAATGCAATACAATACACGGCAAACAAACAAGATCGTTGACATAATTTTGAAAGAACCATGGGCAGATATAACAAAGAAACCAGTTAAGCCACATGCCTCTTAGAACAAACCAAACTAGATCATGGCGATGATGTATACAATGAACCAAGCAACTAGACATCATGTGCCCAATAACGAAGCCAGGTCACTGCACAGAAGAAATCTAGCAAAATAGCCAAATACAGTCAAAACATGTGCATGTTGGATTGGATACAATTAGGAAAATAATGTATGATTGATTTAAGCATGACTCAGATAGTGCCTTCGACAACGTAGAAGGTCAATGCAACAATTAATTGTATGGCTTATATGAAGTGACATAACATTTAAATTAAGCATAACGAGGCATTGCTTAATCTGAGAACTGAGTGCTAGCTCAGTGGCAAGGCTTGCGAGTGCACAGCCAGCCCACCCGGGTTCGAGTACCAACGGGACCGAATTAAACACGAATGAAGCGAGATGTCAGTACAAGTAGTGGCAATAGAAATGCAAAATCCATAACAGGGCCAATGACAACATTCACTTGCCAACAAAATCTAAGGCTTTAGCTTTCATATACCATCAAAATTTAAAATAGTGTAATCCCCCGAAAGAGTATCATGGTATCATTTAATCTCAGCCATCTCACCCCTAATACCAAACATGTATCATTTAATCTCAGCCGTTCTTTTGTTTTACTCAAGAAAACATTTTTGTTTTGGGAGTTTATAGAAGCACAAGCCATCGTCTACATTGGCACTGTGTTATGAAAAATATCATCTTCATCGTACATGGTTATGTGAAGATATTGATATATAATTCTGTGCTAGGAAAACAAATAGCAATTACTATGTTACAAGAACCATCTTCAAGCTCGAAGATACAAAGTTCATTGGTCCACCAACCAAGGCTGATAAAATATTATATATTAATTTAGTACTAATATTTCGTATTTACTCATATTAAGGTCTAACTTTTTTCCCATGACAAACCAGTTTTGATATAAAATCTAACGGTGGCCATGTGTGGGTCACATAAAAAGTATTGAGGTAGTAAATTTATACATAGATATTGGATAATGTATTTTAAATTTCAAAAAATATGGTACGGAGTAGAAATATATAAATTAGATAGTCTTGCCGTGCAATATGCATGCCGCAAAAGGTAAGATAGATCCTTAAAAATTCTCGACTCTAATCACAAAAATATACATAATCCTAATGGGGTGTCCATGAAAAAGTTTGGTGTATTAGGGTATACTTCTATTTCATACTGACTAAAAAACTTAATTGTAGTGAACTCACATATTACTCCTTCCATTACTTCTTTTAGGGTGTATTAGTTTTTCAAAAGCCAAACTTTAGGCTTTGTGAGTAATTTTAGCAAAAAATAATAATTATCAACATCAAATAAAATATGGAAATATATTTTAAAATTATATATGTCGTGACGTGCAAAGCACGTGCTACTTACTAGTAGATTACTAGAAAATGAATGAAGCAATTGAACATGGAGCGTATTATATAAACAGCCAGATCATTTGAATATGGATATACCACATCATATCAATGGGACTCAGAAAAACAAAGCTAGACATTTAAACAAGTAATATAACTATTTTTTTCACAATGTTTCAAGTAGAATAGGAAGCTAGGTTAGGAATAAAGCAATCATGTTTCAAGTAGAATAGGAAGCTAGGTTAGGAATAAAGCAATCATGTTTCAAGTAGAATAGGAAGCTAGGTTAGGAATAAAGCAATCATGTTTCAAGTAGAATAGGAAGCTAGGTTAGGAATAAAGCAATAAAAAAACACGAAGTGCATCATTTCAGCTAGGATCATTTCTATCAAACTTCATGCACTAGCCATGGAACAACAGGCAAACTCAATGAAGCAACAGGCAAAAAATTAACATAATAGAATTTCAGGACTTGTTTAACATAGCCAAATCATGTAACTTATACCCAGGCATGCCGGATGCCAGATGGGTCAAAGGCAGTGTGCAATGTTCCATATGGTAATTGTTTATATTTTATTAGATTCCATTAGGAAACTTAGGTAGTGCAACATACAGAAAAATGATGCAATTGAACTACGCGGAGGTAAATTAACATTCCAAAAAAAAACAGGGAACTTACGTGAGCTTTTTTTTGAGTCACACGGACCTCATCAGGTACTTGGACAGAAGAACCTGGTGCCTCACTGTTTCTCCTCTGCATGAAGGAGAGGCCAATTGTAAATGTAAACAGGATCCAAGATATAGAAGTTTGCATTAAGCAATATACAAAAAACAGCAGGTACTTACATGATTATAGGCGAGCTTTACTCTACGTTTCTGAGTGTAAGATGTGCCTGCTGCACGTGTAATAACAACAAACAGTTACGAGTCAAGGATTTGCTATAATTAAATTGACACCAAACAGTAGTAGAAGCATTATGACGTGCATAAACATGTAATACAGGATCGCAGAAAGATATCAAACATGATGTAACTAGAGCAGTAGCCTACGGCCAAATAGTGAGAAATTGTAATCGTGTCAATGGTGGACTTGTATAGCCTACCCCAACTTGTTTGGGAATAAAGGCTTTGTTGTTGTCAATCGTGGACATGTAGAGCATTCAACGGTTCATGATTGGTGGCTCATATTTTGTAGAGTTTCAGCGAATGGGTGGGTTAAATCACTCAGACCACCACACTCTGTATTTATATCATCTGAGTTAGGGTTACAATACCACTGGACATGGGCCTCTATGGGCCTCACACTGGATACAATATTACTACAGTGCTACTACTAAACTCACTCATGGTCCAACACACCCCCTCAAGATGATCATGGGTAAACAACCATGGCCATCTTGCAACAACAACATGACACATATGACAACGACGAGTAATGAACTTTCAGCATAACTCCTAGGATACATGACAGCATTGCACTTTCCATCATCTTGTCATCTCGATTCATCTCTTCATCAGCAGCGAAGACATCCAGCTTCAACCATCTGGGATAGGCACAACTCCTAACCATACACGTCCTCAACAACCCCGGCTGCCTCACCACACAAGTTCCGCAGAACCATCCACACTCGCCTCAATGTCCTCAGCCTCTCTTCTCCACTGCCCGGCCACTGACCTCTTCCGTCTCTCCCACAAACCCCCAGCCAACTCCTGCCTCAACCATCCACTCCTCAAGCACCCATGCCTATCCCCCGGTCAGGCCTCAACCAGTCTCACCTCAGGCACGCATGCCTTTCCCCTGGACATATCCACAACCATCACCATCACTACTAAACCGCAGCCTCATCAACTCCATCACGACTCAACCGCAGCCTCATCAACTCCATCACAACATATCCTCACAGCCTCACATCTCCATTTTCTCCTCACTTCCACTCGGATGGCGCCTCGTCTGCGCGTCCTGGCCAACCTGGCAGACCGCACCTGGCCATATCGACCGGCTCGCGCTGGTCAACGTCCAGCACCAACCTCCGGCTCCGCCCTGCGCTCAAAGGCTCGACCCACTCCGCACGTCTCCAACATCTCCCCCTCGCACGGATCCAGATCTCTCTGCCACGGATTAACTTCCTCTTCTCTCCTTTCTAAACCAAAACGATTTTCACCCTCTTCTTTGTCCCCGCGCGAGCAGCCGCCGATCTCACACAACTCACATCGCTGTGTGTGATAGCCGCAACCCACGCAGAGCACCTGATGCGGCCTCCCGCCGCCGGGATTTCTACATCTCAACGGTGGTTTTTGTGGTCAAAGGAAGAACTTGTATGGTACTGTTTGGGGCGGCTAGCACTAGCAGGAAGGAAACCTAGGCTCGGATACCATGTAGAGTTTCAGCAAATGGGTGGGTTAGGTCAGGGAAAAAATACTTATGCGTCGTGTTTAAATCTAAAGGATGAGGTGTTTACCAACGAAAGCACTTGTAAGTTAAAAATATAGCAAGAATTCAGAAATACAGTCAGCTGCAATACTCCTAACAGAACAAAACGCACAGGGATGTCTGGTTACCTATTTCTGGGCGGCGTTTAGACGTGTTCCGCGTTCTTATGGGTGACGTGGAGGTCGGCGAGGGGACTGCTGTTGCGGTGGGTGCCGGGGAAGTAGATCTTGGGGGGTCGGAGAAGGACATGCTGGGCGGTCGATGAAGTGTTCAGCGCGCCGGCCGAAGTAGAAGGTCGGTGAAGCAGATGATGTGCAGTGCACGGGGACGTCGGTGTCGGCGAAGCTGGTCAGGTGTGGTGGTCGATAGAGTCGGCGAAAGAGATACGGTGCAGTGGACGCCGGAGTAGGTGCGGATCAAGCGGATAGGGCAGCCTCGAGGTTTGAAGCCGTGGCAGCTTGAACGGCGAAGTGCGGCGGTGATTTTCCGGTGCGGCGGCCGTGAAGGTGGGAGGTAGGTAAGAGGGGCGATTTCTCTGAGGGCTTGCAGGCGAAACTAGGGCGAAGCTGGGCGATAGAGGAGAAAAAGGGAATTTTGCAGTCCTTCTTTTGAGGGGAAAAAAATTCGCAGATCTGAAACTTTGTGGCGCGAGATATTTGGGCGTTGGCGGGGAATTTTACCGCTCGATGAGATTAAATTTTGGCTGCAGTAGGTAATAATAATAAAGAATAGTAGGCCCTACTAGTAGTACTGTAAGTCTGTTCAGGAATCCAAGGGGGTCGAGGTAGAGGAATCCATTATGTGAATCCACATTTCAAAGTGTCAAAAAATTCTAAACTAAAATTTTCCTGTAAAAAAAGACAAATTTTGATGCTGTAACACAACTACGTACAACACATTTTTTGCCTTTTTTGTACACACCACATAAAATGTTGTTTTTCCACAAAAACTTATGAACGAACATAGGATGTCACAATGTATACCAAAAAAATTATGTCAGATTTTTTTAACATTTATATAATTGTTTTTTTATTATTTTCAATAATGGGTGCAAATGCACTGTTGTGCCAAAACGCCACCTCCAGGGGCTAGGAGTTTCTAAACTTCTTATGGCACATCAAATAAAATGTTGTTCAATCAATAATAATAATGTGCTTATGATTGTTACTCCCTTCCACCATTAATAAAGTCCACATCGGTTTCGTGTCAAACTTTGACTCGAGATTTAGGTACCCACATGATAGTGCTAGTATCATAGCTTGTATCATACACATTGGTCCCACAAAACTGCTGATGTGGTATCTAATTAAGTAGGAGAGAGGAGATTAGTGTAACATAGGTAGATATTGTATCATAGCGCAAACAACGAGATACATGCTTAGGGTTAGGGGTAGATACATGATTTTTTTGGTTTGAATATGTCTAGACCTTATTTATCAACTTAATTGAATGCTTACTATATAACATAAGAAGACCTTGTTTTTTATTTTATTTTTTAATTTTTATACGGATTTGAATCTTGGTCAAATCCTAGGTTTCACCAAGATTTGAATAAGTTTAAAACATGAATATGAAAAAGTAAGCATGCATGTATGCTTCTTAATTAATCACTTCAAAATGAAGCTCTTGGGAGGGTTTTTGAAATTTCCATGTTTGAAACCAAAAACCACATATCATCATGCTTGACTTCATGAGACAGAGTTTAGGGTTAGGGGGTAGATACATGATTTCTCTGGTTTGAATATGTCTAGACCTGGTTTATCAACTTAATTGAATGCTTACTATATAACATAAGAAGACTATGTGCCTTGGTTTTTCATTTTTTGTTTTTTTTAATTATGCCCATTTGAATCTTGGTCAAATCCTAGGTTTGACCATGATTTAAACAAGTTTAAAACCTGAATATGAAAAAGTAAGCATGTTTCCTTCGTAGTCACTCCAAAATGAAGCTCGATCTTGAGAGGGTTTTTGAAATTTCCATGTTTGAAACCAAAAAATCCACGTACTTATCTTCATGCTTGACTTCATAAGACAGAGTTAAGGGTTAGGGGTAGCTTGATACATGATTTTTCTGGTTTGAATATGTCTAGACCTTGTTTATCAACTTAATTGAATGCTTACTATATGACATAAGAAGACCTTGGTTTTCATTTTTTATACCCATTTGAATCTTGGTCAAATCATAGGTTTAACCAAGATTTGAACAAGTTTAAAACATGAATATGAAAAAGTAAGCACGTAAGTATGCTTCTTAGTCACTCCAAAATGAAGCTCTTGGGAGGGTTTTTGAAATTTCCATGCTTGAAACCAAAAACCACTTCTCTTCATGCATGCTTGACTTCATATATAAGACAGAGTTTAGGGTTAGGGGGTAGATACATGATTTTCCTGGTTTGAATATGTGTAGACCTTGTTTATCAACTTAATTGAATGCTTACTATATAAGATAAGAATACCTTGTTTTTTTGAATTTTTATACCCATTTGAATCTTGGTCAAATCCTTGGTTCCACCAAGATTTGAGTAAGTTAAAAACATGAATATGAAAAAGTAAGCATGTATGCTTCTTAGTCACTTCAAAATGAAGCTCTTGGGAGGGTTTTTGAATTTCCATATTCGAAACCAAAAACCACATATCTTCATGCTTGACTTCATGAAACAGAGTTTAGGGTTAGGGGGTAGATACATGCATGATTTTTCTTGTGTGAATATGTCTAGACCTTGTTTATCAACTTAATTGAATGCCTACTATATAACATAAGAAGACCTTTTTTGTTTTTTTTTTGAATTTTTATACCCATTTGAATCTTGGTCAAATCCTAGGTTTTACCAAGATTTGAATATGTTTAAAACATGAATATGAAAAAGTAAGCATGCATGTATGCTTCTTAATTAATCACTTCGAAATGAAGCTCTTGGGAGGGTTTTTGAAATTTCAATGTTTGAAACCAAAAACGACATATCTTCATGCATGCGCTTGACTTCATGAGATAGAGTTTAGGGTTAGGGGGTCGATACATGATTTCTCTGGTTTGAATATGTCTAGACCTTGTTTATCAACTTAATTGAATGCTTACTATATGACATAAGAAGACTATGTGCCTTGATTTTTCATTTTTTCAATTTTTCCCATTTGAATCTTGGCCAAATCTTAGGTTTGACCATGATTTAAACAAGTTTAAAACATGAATATGAAAAATTAAGCATGTATCCTTCGTAGTCACTCCAAAATGAAGCTCGATCTTGAGAGGGTTTTTGAAATTTCCATGTTTGAAACCAAAAAACCACGTACTTCTCTTCACGCTAGACTTCATAAGACAGAGTTTGGGGTTAGGGGTAGTTTGATACATAAATTTTCTGGTTTGAATATGTCTATACATTGTTTTTCAACTTAATTGAATGCTTACTAGATCGATGACATAAGATGACTATGTGCATTGGTTTTTCATTCTTTTTGAATTTTTATGCCCATTTGAATCTTGGTCAAATCCTAGGCTTGACCATGATTTAATCAAGTTTAAAACATGAATATGAAAAATTAAGCATATATCCTTCTTAGTCACTCCAATATGTAGCTCTTGGGAGGGTTTTTGAAATTTCCATGCATGCTTGAAACCAAAAACCACTTCTCTTCATGCATGCTTGACTTCATAAGACATAGTTTAGGGTTAGGGGGTAGATACATGATTTTCCTGCTAGTTTGAATATGTCTAGACCTTGTTTATCAATCTAATTGAATGCTTACTATATATGACATGAGCAGACCTTGGTTTTAATTTTTTTATACCCATTTGATTCTTCGTCAAATCCTAGGTTTGTTGACCTAGATTTGAACAAGTTTAAAACATGAATATGAAAAAAGTAAGCAGGTACGCTTCTTAATTAGTCACTCCAAAATGAAGCTCTTGGGAGGGTTTTTGAAATTTCCATGTTTGAAACCAAAAACCACTTCTTCTCTTCATGCTTGACTTCATAAGTCAGGGTTTACGGATATATAGGGGGTAGATACATGATTTTTCTGGTTTGATATGTCTAGACCTTGTTTATCAACTTTATTGAATGCTTACTATATGACATAAAAGACTATGTGTCTTGATTTTTCATTTTTTTTAATTATGCCCATTTGAATCTTGGTCAAATCCTAGGTTTGACCATGATTTAAACAAGTTTAAAACATGAATATGAAAATTAAGCATGTATCCTTCATAGTCACTCCAAAATGAAGCTCTTGAGAGGGTTTTTGAAATTTCCATGTTTGAAACCAAAAAACCACGTACTTCTCTTCATGCTTGACTTCATAAGACAGAGTTTGGGGTTAGGGGTAGCTTGATACATGATTTTTCTCGTTTGAATATGTCTAGACCTTGTTATCAACTTAATTTAATGCTTACTATATATATGACATAAGAAGACTATGTGCATTGGTTTTTCATTTTATTGTTTTTTTTTAATTTCATGCCCATTTGAATCTTGGTCAAATCCTAAGTTTGACCATGATTTAAACAAGTTGAAAACATGAATATGAAAAATTAAGCATATATCCTTCTTAGTCACTCCGAAATGAAGCTCTTGGGAGGGTTTTTGAAATTTCCATGTTTGAAACCGGCCAAAAACCACATATCTTCATGCTTGACTTCATGAGACAGAGTTTAGGGTTAGGGGGTAGATACATGATTTCTCTGGTTTGAATATGTCTAGACCTTGTTTATCAACTTAATTGAATGCTTACTATATGACATAAGAAGACCATGTGCCTTGATTTTTCATTTTTTTTAATTATGCCCATTTGAATCTTGGTCAAATCCTAGGTTTGACCATGATTTAAACAAGTTTAAAACACACTACTAGGAAAAAGGCTATAGTTGGAGGCAGTAGGTACCGGCGCACCACCAAGGACGTGCGCCGGTGACAAGTGTTGCCGGCGCACCTCTTTTCAGCCGCGCCGGGGATGCGGGCCTTCTGCCGGCGCACCAGAGGAGCAGGCTCGCCGGCGCTATTTCTCGGCATGGCCCCGCCGATTCGGGCCAGGCCCAAGAATCATTGCCGGCGCACCGGCCCGGTGGTGCGCCGGTGGAAAAGTTGCTATTGCCGGCGCACCCCTGGGCCGGTGCGCCGGCAATGATTCTTGGGCCTGGCCCGGGGGTGATATAGCCGAAAAGGCTATGTGCTGCCGGCGCACCCATGCCCTGGTGCGCCGGCAGTAACTTGGCAGTTATTTCTGCTCAACAACCACCCCCACTACTACCACTCCACACTCCTCCACACAACCCGACCCTTCTCCCAACCCACCTATTTTTTGCCCATTTCTATCCCAAATTTAGCCAATTTGACAAAACAAAATCATATTTTTTTACCAAATCTTCCCTTCCTACATGCATCTCCCACATCCCCCTATGTAGATCTAGATCTACTATCCCGCATTGACCGCTCAATCTAGATCTAGATCTAGAAAGTCGGCTTCCATACGCCGTGGTAGCGGCGCGACGTCTCGATCTTGTTGACGAGTATATCAAACCAATAGGTGATTAATGAACAAATTGAGGAATGAAATCATCAACGTATATTGGACATTAATTTGAAGCAAAGCTCGTGTATAGCATATATATATATGTTGTGTTTGTGCTTGTGCTTGTGTGTGTTGGCGTTGAAAATGAGTTGCCAACGTTGCGCCGAAATGTTGATTCTTTAAGTTTCCGTTTCGGCACATTTCTGGCGCTCCTATGTCCTACCGTGTAGGAAGGTCATGCCGAAATTTTCTGTGAAAACTACCGACGGATGCATGGTTCTAATCAATTATGTAATCTTACCATGCAGGCGATAATGGTTATCGAGATGAGTGAAAGCATCGTGATGAGATATCTGAAACACGCGATCATCGACATGTATGAAAATAACCGCACGGAGGTATTGTGTCCGTGCCGGAGATGCAAACGAGGGAAATGGTTTGACCCGTATTCAGGCAAATTGCAGGGGCACCTGCTCACTAATGGTTTCATGCATGGACACACTCAATGGATGAGTGATGATGGCGCGGAGGTCAATGGGGCGACGGCAGCAGGTGGTAATAATGGCCGGCAAGAAGGAGGGCATCATGATATTGATGACGATGAAGAGCTTGTCGCACATGACGATAACCTTGACGACGACAATAACCTTGACGACGTCGAAGAGGTGCCGCTAGCTTCAGTCGTGCGGGACCCTCATCTTCAAGATCTGCTTCTCGAAAAGACGAAAGGCGCCAAGCGGAAATCAAAGCTTGAGCAACTCGAGATAGACTCGAATACTCCGTTGTACGACTCAGGTCGCGGGTTGGGGGAGTCTCGCTTGAGAGTAGCTCTCGATGTGCTGCAGATGAAGGCGAAACACGGATGGACGGACACAAGCGTCGATGACATCCTGGAATACGTGAAAGATCTCCTTCCTGCCGGGAACACGTGTCCTGGTAGTCTAGCCGAGGCCAAGAGAATCACGTGCCCTCTCGACTTACCCCACGAAAAGTATCACGCCTGCATCAACGACTGTATCATGTATCGCAAGGAGCACATGGACAAGACCAAATGTCCTGTGTGTGAAGCTGAACGGTACAAGAAAGGGAAGAAGAAAGCTCCTCGGAAAGTTGTGTGGTACTTCCGCCGCCCCAGCTTCAACGGTTCTACGCGGACCGCAAGGAAGCAAAGCTCATGCGCAGCACGCAGAAAGAAAGGAGTCGGTGTTGAATGATAAAGAGCGGATTGAGCACCCAGTCTTTGACGCACCCTTCGGATGCAAGCCGGTGGAAAGCATTAGACAATGAATTCGGAAGTTTTGGGGCAGATCCCGAAACATCAGGTTGGGTGCGAGCACGGACGGATTCAATCCGTTCGAAACCAGAGCAGCACACATAGCACATGGCCCGTGTTTGTATGGATCTACAACCTCCCGCCCCTGGCGTGCATGAAGAGGAAGTACATACACAGATGAGTATGCTAATTCAAGGGCCGACACAGCCAGGAAACGATATCAACATGTATCTTGAACTATTAAAGGAGGAGCTTGAAACGTTGTGGGCGGAGGAAGGGGTAGATACATGGGACGCCGTCGCAGAAGAATATTTCCCTTTGAGAGCCGCGTTGATCACGACGGTGCAGGACTACCTCGGATACGGTTACATTTCGTGCCAGGTGTGCCATGGACACAAGGCATGTGTCAGGTGCATGGAAGAGACGATGTTTTTGCAGCTTGGTAAGGATCCCGGCTCTTCGAAAACAGTTTACATGGGGCATCGAAGGTGGCTACAGAAGACTGACCCGTGGAGAAAGCGTGGAGATCTGTTCGATGGTACAAATGAACCCCGAGGACCTCCACGTAAGAAGAGCAGCGAAGAGATCGATACATTACTGAAAGGTTGGAAGGAGTGCCCTGCGCCGGGAAAGATTCGTCAAAAGCCTGGAGAGAAGAAGAAGAAAAAGGAAACGACGCCGCTCATTGGTGTATGGAAAAGGAGGTCCGTGTTTTGGGACTTGCCGTACTGGAAAATTCTCGATACACCTCACTGCCTTGATGTCATGCATATTACAAAGAACGTGTGCGAGAGCTTGCTTGGCACTCTTCTCAACATGCCGGACCGGACCAAAGATGGGCCGAAAGCAAGACATGACCTGAATGTTTTGGGCATCAGGGAAGAGCTTCAGATCCCGCCGGCCCAAGAGGGACAGTCGGAGGAGGAGGCGGACGGCGGTCAGAAGCGCAAAAGGATTAAGCAGCCAGACTATTACTGTCCCCCTCCTGCTTCACTTTTAGTCCGGCCGAGGTCGATCAATTTTTCAATTGCCTTCTAGGAGTCAGAGTGCCCTTCGGTTACTCCGGGCTAATAAGCAGATACATGGACCCCAAGAAACGAAACTTCAGCGGCATGAAGTCTCATGACTGTCACGTGATGATGACGCAGATTCTTCCGGTTGCAATCTGAGGTATAATGGATGACCATGTCCGTGCAACGCTGGATCGGGCTCAGAACTTCTTCGACGTCATAACTCGGAAGTCGATAAGCGTGAAGAAACTCGCAAGGCTCCAGGAAGAGATCGTGGTGATCCTATGTGAGATGGAGATGTACTTCCCGCCTGCATTCTTTGACGTGATGGTCCATCTGTTGATCCATATCATGGATGATATCGTCAGTCTAGGGCCGGCATTCTTACACAACATGATGCCGTTTGAAAGAATGAATGGGGTCATTAAAGGATACGTTCGTAACAGGTCACATCCGGATGGAAGCATCGTCCAGGGCTGGCTCACCGAAGAGTGCATCTATTTCTGCACGAATTATCTAGACATCGAGGACCCTGTTGGTTTGCCTCAAAACAAGCACGTCCGCAGGTTCGAGGGAGTAGGCCACAAAAATGGAAGGAAGGAACTGCACGTGCACATGTCTGGTCGGACTTCCGACTTTGACAGGGCCAACTTAGTAGCGCTACAACACATTGACTTGATCGATCCTTGGTTGAAAGATCACAAAACCATGATAGAGAATAGTGGCAAGCCGATGATGACGGAAGTAGAAATATACAGAGAGCACAACTCCTCTTTCGCGCGCTGGTTCAAAGACCACATTGATGCTAATTCCCCACCAATGGATTCTGACAAGGATAAACTAGTATTGGCCTTGTCACATGGCCCCGCGCCCAACATCATGACTTACCAAGCATACGATATCAATGGGTACACATTCTACACGGAAGAAAAAGACAAGAACAGTGTTTACCGTAACTCGGGGGTAACGATGGATTCCTGGACGGGTGACGTAAAGACTAGATACTACGGAAGAATCGAGGAAATCTGGGAGCTTAACTACGCTGGGGAGAAAGTGCCGATGTTCCGTATCAGATGGGCTAAGAGCGTCAGAAAAGAAGACCGGTATTTCACCACCATGTTTCTACCCGAAGCCAACAAATCAAAGTCCACGAATGCCACCGCGCAGAATGAGCCATGGGTACTGGCAGAACACGTGCACCAATGCTTCTTCATAACCGACCCATCCAGGCCTAGCCGTGTTATCGTGAGGAGAGGCAAGAGGACCATCGTTGGAATGGATGGAGTCGCCAACGAGGAAGACTTCGAAGGACAAGTCGGAGACCCAATGATGGAAGAATCCGAGGACGAAGAGACAACATACACCACAAGAAGAAGCAGGACCACGCTACCGAGGTCAGGTCGACCCTTCAAAAGAAGAAGTCACGACACGGGGCTAAATTATTCAACGACGAGCAAGAAAAGCAAGAAGAAAGCGAAACACTCTTCTCAATCGATGATGTAAAACTTTATTTGCAATCTATAACTCATATTTTGTGTAATTCATAACTACTCATATGGTCATGGCCAATATTTTATGTATGAATAATTAATATTGTGTTGGTCAATATTTTATGCATGCATGTATATAACTCATATTTTTTGTAATGCATAACTCATATTGCTTGGTTATTATCTTGAAAAGAGAAGGAAATAAAATAGTATAGGATTTGTGGGAAAAGAAAAGAAACATAAAAGAAAGTGAAAAGAAATAAAGAAAAGAATAAAAATAAAAGAATAAAAAGAAAGTGAAAAGAAATAAAGAAAAGAATAAAAAGAAATGGCCAGCCAGGTTGGGGGACAAGTCCCAGGTATAGCTGGGCTCACCTTATTGCCGGCGCACCACCTGTTTGGTTCGCCGGGGGTATAATTGTCCCCGGCGAACCAAACATGTGGTGCGCCGGCAATAAGGTGAGCCCAGCTATACCTGGGACTTAACCGCTGCGCGATCCTCTCTTCTCCCTCCCCATTCCCAGTCGATCGAGACGAACCGCGCCGCCACCGTCGATCTCGAGCGTCGCCGCCACCATCGATCTCGAGCGCCACCACGCGGAAGCCCTGGACCAAGATTCCTCGCTGCACGCCGGAGCCTCCGTGCAAGTAGGAGCAGGGCGTGGCCGCGGAGAGGAGGGGGATCTAGGGCGTCACGCGCCGGCCGCCGTCGCCACCGTCGCCGAGAGGAGGAGGAGGGCGTTGCGCGCCGTTGGTAAGAACCCCCTTCCCCTCTCCATCCCCCTCTTCCTTCCCTCTCTCTGCCTCCGAATTCTTGCAGTAGTTCTTGATGTGCATTCGAATCCTTAGTGCTTGCAGTAGTTCTTGCAAGAATGCTTGATGTGCTCTGGTGGCAGTAAGAAAAAATTGAAGTTCTTGCCTCCAAAAATCCTTAGTTCTTGTAGTAGTTTATAGTTCTTGATGTGCTCTGGTCGATTTAGGGTCATTTAGGTTTATGCTCTCTGGTTGCAGTAAGAAAAAATTGAGATGTAGGATGCTACTGAAAATGCCTAATGCAAATGCTACTGAAATGCTACTGAAAATAAAAACTAGACACTAGACAGTATGTTAGTTCTTCATTAAATGAAAATGAAAATGGTTTTGCTAGCTAAATTGGTTTAGTTCATTTAGGTTTTGCTCTCTGGTTTGCTAAAATGGTTCATTTAGCTGGAGAATTGGAATGTTATGTGTTGGAGGGTGATGGTTATGGTGAAATGCTACTGTGAAAAAACCTCATGCTCATGCTCATGCTACTGTCAAATTATGTTAGCAATAAAAATAAAATGCTTTAATAAAATGCTTTATATACTAAGTGCTGTTGAAAAAAGAAATTGAGTTGGGTTTTTTATTATAGTGTAAATGAAATGGAAATGCTACTGGTTCATTTAAAATAGTTCTCTGGTTTAGTTCACTATTGCTACTTCACTATTTAAAATGGAAATGGAAATGAAATGAATGCTCATGTTGATGCTCACTGGTTGCAAATAAAGATTTTGAAATGGTTTTGAAATGCTACTGCTCATGCTCATGCTCACTGCCAAAAAAGAATGCTCTCTGGTTTTGCTCTCTGGTTTGCTAAAATGGATTTAAATTGGTGCTATGCATGGTTGATGCTAGTTCTCTGGTTTAGGATTTAGGACCAAGGGTGTATTTCTGTTGTAATTAAGCAGTAATGTTTAGGTAAACAATAAAAGAAAATAAATTTGTTCTCTGGTTCATTTAGCTCATTTAGGTTTTGTTAGTATAAAATGATATCGTCTATTCATGCTCATGTTGCTCTTTTGCAATTTAGGAATCCAGGATGATGAAAGGCATCCTTGATTTATATTTTGCAATTTGCTCTGAACATTTCTTGCACTTACAGTCAAACTGGCCCTTATGCAAATTTTGGGTCTTTTGATGTCCTCATTGACATAGACAGGAATTGCTTGGACAAGATTTGTAAGTAGAGGAATTAGTTAACAAGAAATTTCACAAAATTTGTTATCAACAAGGAGCTCAGGGAGAACTTTTGACTAACTATGAGAGTATGTCCCACAGGGGCAACAACAACATATTATCATTTCATGCAAAAAAAAATGAAAATAAAAATGCTTGCAGTACCTAGGTAGCTAGGCAAGATAGGGTTTTTTATGCTTGCAGTACCTAGAGAATTTGATATATAAAATTCATTGGTTTGCTTCATGCTAAAGATGGGTTCATTCTTAATACAGAGAACATAGTCAGTATTTCTAATACACCTAGTTACTGTTATGTATTACCTAAACACTAGTTGGCAGTAGCAAATGCTACTACTGGTTTAGCTACTGGTTTACTTAATTTAAGAAGAACAAGTGCTATGTTCATTCTCTGGTTCATTTAAAATTGTGTTTTTGCAAATATATGATGTGCTGTTGCAAATGGACAGTAGCTAGCTAGGTTCATTTAGTTGATTTATAATTGGAGCTTTCTGATAATCCACAAATGAGAAATGACACATGTGAGCTTCTCTCTGGTTCATTTAAAAGAAAATGAAAATTGGTGCTATGTTCCTTATCTGGTTCATTTAAAACAAAATGAAAATGATAAGGTACCTAGTGTATTTTGTATAAGTGGGTACAAGCTCTGTTTGGCACTGTTTTAATTATGTAGCCAGAGAGTAGCATGGTGTTGATGTAAAATGGTTATGGTTTTTATTTTAGTGTTTGAATTCTGGTTTGAATCCAGGGCTAGCATGATGAAATTCTGTCACTGACTCACTGGAAATGATGCTACTGTAGTGCTATTACTGATGGTTATTGTGAAATGAAAATGAAATGAATTAGCTTTTTGTACAGACTAGAATACATGGTGAAAAAAGAAAATGAAATGTTTGTTGGAGAAGAACTAGGCACTAGGCAGTATGTTAGTTTTTCATTATGTTTAATTTTCTAAACTCTGCAGTATTTAGATGTTTGGTATGATAGTAGCAACTACAGAAATAAATAAAGAAAAAGGCAGTAGTTGGAAATGTTGAGATGGATATGTTGTCTCTGGTTGTATTTGTTATACTAAATGCTTCTGGTTTGCTTCTGGTTGAGATGGAAATGTTGTCTCTGGTTGCAAATGTTGCTAGCATCTTGACTGGTGTGCTACATATTCCCCTGTAACAAGAATTTCCAACTGCTTATTAGTATTTGTTCAGTAGATGCTGTCAAGTGTTCACAAATGAGAAATGACACATGTTGTTGCTATGTTCACTCTCTGATGCTGGTTGGAAAAGAAATGAAAATGAAAAATGTATCATATATGTGAATTGCATTTCTGTTACAGGGATTGAGTTGCTATTGAGTGCCGGAATGTCGATTCATTTCCGTTCCGGCAATTCTAGCACTCGGCATGACCAATTTTTAGCAAAGGTCATGCCGAATTTTTCCGTGAATTCTAACTCTTTTTCATCTTCTATTAGTGCAAGCCACCATGTCGTCTCAAGAAGAGTTAGAGGAGCACTACAATAGGCACTTCTTTAGGACGGAGGAGGATGCCGAGGCCGCTGGTGTTGGCGGCGACGAGGACCATGAGATGGAGGATGCCGCTGGGGGTAGTGCCGACGAGCCAAGCGGCAACGAGGCAAGCGCCGCCGCCGGGGGTAGTACCTACGAGCCTAGCGGCGATGAGGCAACCGGCGCCGCCGGGGGTGGCGGCGAGACAAGCGGCGACGATCCTAGCGGCGCCGCCGGGAGTAGTGGCACCGGGACAAGTGGAGCCAAGAGGCCGCGGAAGGCAAGGCGCCAAAACACGGTCGGCACCGGCAGAGACACAGTCATAGAGCTGGACCCCGCCAGTGGTTTGCCGGTGGAGCCTAAGGATGTTGCCAAGGGGTACGGCAACCAACTGGCATGTATCCTCCGAGAGGTCGTCAATCTCAACGAGACGGACCTCCGAGCTGAGAGCAAAGCGCCTTTGCGAGCCCAGCTCATTGCGAGGTTGCACGCACGATACAAGTTCCTAGGCGACTACGCCTCCAGTCATCAAACCAACAACATTGTGAACTCACAAGCCCTCCTGAAGTTCACCAAACACCTCAGCAGCTATAAGTACATGGTGCGGAAGCTGATTGCTGAGGGCAAAGGTTTCGAAGAGGTCCACTCCGCCTTTCCGCATGTCACCCAGGCGGACTTTGATGCTTTTGTGGCCAATGAAGAGCTACAAACAACCAAGAATCGCAAGTTGTGGGGGAAGGAAATGCGGGAGCTTAACATCGGCAACCACAACCTTGGGAGCCGTGGGTACGAGGGAAAGGAGCCCTATTGGGCGAAGGAGGACGAGGCGTATGTAAATGCCGGCATTGAGAACCCCTGGCTCAAGTACAAGGACCCGCTTGAAAGAAGATTCATCAGGTCCCGGTACCATAAGAAGAAACTAACCGGGGAACTTGTCACGGACCCGAAGGTCGTAACCGACATAATTTGGTTCACGAACGACCAGAAGGTCCTGGCGTTGAAGAAAAAACTGGTAAGCAATTTACCGGTTTAATGAGATCAAGTATCGTTCATATAATAGTAGCAACATTTTCTAAATGGTTCGCGTTTCTTCCGCAGGAAGAAGAAAGACAAAGACTTTCTCAAGGTGACGAAGGCTCCTCGTCCCAGGCGTCGACGGGCAGGGTAGCCTGGGACAAGCCTCTCGTACGGGCGCTAAACATCGTTAATGAGCATTCACCGACGAGAAGGCCGCATAGAGGCCGTGTGGCTGGCGCCGGTACTGGCTACAAGCATGGTCACTATGGCTTGTCGTCTGCGGCCGATAAAAATGCGCGTAATGAGAGGAAGCAGCGGGAGGCGGAGGAAATGAGGGAGTCAATCCTAGCCCAAGTCCAAGCTGGTTTGGTACCGCAACTGGTACCGCAACTTAAAGCTACACTCGTACCTGAAGTCAAAGCTGAAGTCGCTACCGAGTCCAAGCAGATTTCAACGCTCTACAAGCGTGGTATGAGGGTGGCAAACAAGGCCCCCCCCCGAAAATGCAAGTGGTTAGCTTCAACGGCAGCAACTCGATGGTGCCGCCGTCCGCCGGCAATGACAATGTTATAATGGAGACTCCTCCGGCCGCCGGCAATGTCGCTGGTGCTAGGGATTCACCGTCGATGCCGGATAGCAGCCCCTCCGTCACTTGCACGCCCGCCGCCGCATGTGCTGGCCCGTCGACATTAGCCGAGCTCAACGCCCTCACGGTAATTAACTAATGTGTACATCAAGTTAATATATTAGTTTCGTCATCCTTGCCCTCTCTCTAACGCCATACACATGTTCTCGCAGGCGCTCTCGACGCCATGCACCTTCTTGATGAGAGTAAACGACGAACTCAAAGACGTCGCGAGGGGGTCCATCCTTCGGCCCCTGGATAAGAAGTGGCACACACGAGATATGGCGGATGACGTTTACCGGGTTGAAGTGGATCGGGCGTTACCGGGCTATGAGGATTTGTTTCCTCCTAATCAACCGCATGGTGCCGATGACGATAGCCCGTTGAATCTGGCCTCACTGAAGGGTTGGGTACTGCTATGCCCGAAGACCCTAATTCGGATCAACACCTACTCGGGGTCGACGGCAAGCAAAGACAAGCACCTTGCGGCGCCACATGTCAGCGTCCCTCCACGACAGCCAGCGGCGCCCGTGGTCATCGCCCCACCAGAACGGCCAGCTGCGCCAGAGGTTAGCGCCCCACCACAACAGCCAGCTGCGCCAGAGGCCGAGGAATACGAACGTGACAACTTCCAATGGGATATTCCTACGTCTTCACAAGTTGTCCATGAGGATGCGCCGGGCTTGAAATATGTGTGCTCCAAGAAGCTGTTCGATTCTCAAGAAACGGCTGAGGAGGAAAATCCTGAGGAGGTCGCCACCGCCGCCGTCAAAAATATGTTGAGCCCAAACACACTCCGTGCTACGGCCACTACGGCGATGGAGGGTCCATCAGTACAACCCAAGAAGAGGAAGAGGCAAAATAAGAAGGACGCCCAAGACAAGGCGGCGGCGGCCAAATCCAAGGACAAGGTCCCACTCCTTGACAAGTTGCCAAACAATTGGCGACCTCTGCATCACTTGGGTCAACCGATGCTGCCGGAGCATGTCGTGAAGAAACTCACCCCGGATATGAGGAGCTTGCATGAGACTGTCTTGCATGTGGAGAACCTTCTTCTCAAATCAAAAGATCCTGGTTACCCTCTCTTCATGGCGAAGGTGCCAACTGGCATGAACTTCGTCGAGAAGTACCCCGCGGACTTGTGCTTCATCCGGTTCAACGACATCTTCAGCATCTATCGCATGCAAGCGCTCCACTTTAGTGTGGTTCGCCTAGTTGCTCTTAGCTTGTCTTCCCAGATAGTTAAGGAGGGGACGCCGACCATCGCGATAATGGACCCCTTCTATATGCGGGAGAGCATCATCTGCAACCCTGGGGATCGCGCGATTGCCACCCAGTAGGTCGAGGATTTCATGCTGGCGAACATTAAGAAGGGCGCCATTCTCATCCCTTACTTCCCCGAGTAAGTAATCACTCGCTAGTCCCCCATCACCATTCTATCCTATATCTCCATTTGCACTTCCAAAGGTTAATCCGTGTGTTTTCCGCAGAGACAAGTTCTGCACCCTCATCGTCGTGCACCCGCAACACTCGCATGCAGTCTATCTCGACTCGGGTAGGGACCGCAAGAAAGACTACTCCCACATCAGGGCCCTTCTCAATGATGCTCTCACCGGCTTCGCCAACAAGGCAGGCCCCCTCAAAGTAGAGAGGAAATCCCGAGGAGGCTTGGTCTTAACCCACACAACCAACTTCCCCTACCTCAGGCAGTCGACGCCCGACAATGGGATGGACGCGTGGTACGCCATCCTTCAGATGCAGGAGTACATAAAGTACGCAGATGACATGTTGCTGCCAGGGAATCTCAGAAACAGGTTTGCAAACATGGCGGATGTCCCTGATAGAGAGATTAGAAAGAACTGGGGTCGCATCCAGCAGTTCATTTGCACGATAATCCTGCAGGATGTCAACAATAGGTCTGGCGAGTTCTTCTACGGCTATGGTCTACCACCTAATGACGAGATAGACCTCCGCTTGGAGATGTCGCATGATGAGAGGCCGTTCAACTCGCTTGAGGGCTGCCGTTGATACGTCCAATTTGCATCACTATTTTATATCATAATTTGCTGTTATTCATTGATATATTTCATATTGGGACACAATACTTATGTTATTTCATCTATTTTGCATGTTTCATCGTTATTGGAGGATCGAACACCGGAGCTGGATTCGCTGGAAAAAGCACCGTCAGAACGCAATATTTCAGAAGATCAACTCTGGAAGGAAATTATACCAAAAATCCTATTTTTCAAGATGACGAAGGAAGCCAGAAGGAGGAGCCAGGAGCAGCCAGGGTGGGCCCACACCCTAGGGCGGCGCGGCCCAGGCCCTGGCCGCGCCGGCCTGTGGTGTGGAGGGCCCACGACCCCTTTCGCCTCCTTTTCTTCGCCAAACCCTTCGTCCCGAAGACCTAAGCCACAGAGGGTACCTCGCGAAGAGTTACAGCCGCCTCTGCGGGGCGGAGAACACCAGAGAGAAAAGAGCTCTCCGGCGGGCAGGAATCCGCCGGGGAAATTCCCTCCGGGAGGGGGAAATCGACGCCATCGTCACCGTCATCGAGCTGGACATCATCGCCATCACCATCATCATCATCTCCACCATCATCACCGCCGTCATCACCGCTGGACACCGTCACCGCCATAGCAATTTGGGTTTGATCTTGATTGTTTGATAGGGGAAACTCTCCCGGTATCGATTTCTACTTGTTGTTGATGCTATTGAGTGAAACCATTGAACCAAGTTTATGTTCAGATTGTTATTCATCATCATATCACCTCTGATCATGTTCCGTATGATGTCTTGTGAGTAGTTCGTTTAGTTCTTGAGGACATGGGTGAAGTCTAAATGTTAGTAGTGAACTATGGTTGAGTAATATTCAATGGTGTGATATTTAAGTTGTGGTGTTATTCTTCTAGTGGTGTCATGTGAACGTCGACTACATGACACTTCACCATTTATGGGCCTAGGGGAATGCATCTTGTATTCGTTTGCCAATTGCGGGGTTGCCGGAGTGACAGAAACCTAAACCCCGTTGGTATATCGATGCAGGAGGGATCGCAGGATCTCAGAGTTTAAGGCTGTGGTTAGATTTATTTCTTAATTACTTTCTTGTAGTTGCGGATGCTTGCAAGGGGTATAATCACAAGTATGTATTAGTCCTAGGAAGGGCGGTACATTAGCATAGGTTCACCCACACAACACTTATCACAACAATGAAGATTATTTAGCCGCATGTAGCGAAAGCACTAGACTAAAATCCCGTGTGTCCTCGAGAACGTTTGGTCATTATAAGTAAACAAACCGGCTTGTCCTTTGTGCTAAAAAGGATTGGGCCACTCGCTGCAATTATTACTCTCGCACTTTACATACTCGTACTTTATTCAACTGTTACATCAAACCCCCCTGAATACTTGTCTGTGAGCATTTACAAGTGAATCCTTCATCGAAACCGCTTGTCAACACCTTCGCTCCTCGTTGGGATCGACATTCTTACTTATCGAAGATACTACGATACACCCCCTATACTTGTGGGTCATCAAGACTATTTTCTGGCGCCGTTGCCGGGGAGTGAAGCGCTATTGGTAAGTGGAATTGGTAAGGAAAACCTTTACTGTTGTGCTGATTTTATTTCTGCCTGCTGCTATAAGTCATTATGGAGAGATCTTCTCTTCAATTTTTATTTGGGAAATCTACTACTACTGCAACGGTAGTGGATGAAGCGCCAGTGAGGAAGTAATACCATATAAAATACCTATGAAAATTATTGAACGTGTTATGGATAACCGCTATGAAGGGGATGGAACTGTCCATCCCGGTGATCATTTACTGTTTTTGCATGAATTATGCGGGTTATTCAAATGTGCAGGTATTGCTATGGATGAAGTGAGGAAGAAACTATTCTCTTTATCGCTGTCCGTAAAGCGGCGCATTGGTATAAATTACTGGATAATGGGGATTCTCTTGAATGGAATGATATTGTGCCCCGGTTTTATTCTAAGTTCTATCCTCCAAGTGAAATTCATAAGGATCGGAATCGCATATATAATTTTTGGCCTCATGATGGAGAGAGTATTGCCCAAGCTTGGGGGAGACTGAAGTCTTTAATGCTCAAATGCCCCATTCATGAGCTTCTGGTAATGTTATTATTGATAATTTCTATGCAAGACTTTCTTTTGAAGACAAGACCTTGTTGGATACTTCTTGTTCTCGATCATTCACGCTGCGTAATAAGGAAGAGTTTAAAAGGGACCTTCTTAATCGGATCCAGGAAAATACTGAAGGATGGGAGATCGACAAAGATAGAGAATCGTGTATAAATTATGATTACAAATGCATTGAAGTTTTTATGGAGACTGATAAATTTCGTAATATGAGTGCTACATATGGTCTTGATTCTCAAGTTGCTGTAAATCTTTTTAAAGCTTTTGCCTCTCATTATGAATTGCCAAAGAAGAACTTTGATAAGTATCATGAACCATATAAAGATAAAATTGATTCATCTATTAATAAATGTGTTGTAGTTGAAACTGCTGATCATGTTATTCCCGAGGTTTATATTGAAAAAACTCCTTTCCTCGCTAAAATGAAGGAGTACTCTGTTATAAATAGTGCTGTTCATAAAAGTGAAAAGAAACCTGTAGAAAATGAAGAACAAATAAAAGTTGAACCTGCTGTTGCAATAGTTAAAGATCTTGTGACTGAAAATGTAGAGGATGGTCATATTATTTTCTGTGAAGATGCCTCTAATATTGTTTCACATCCTAATAAACCCAAACAAGCTAGTGTTCCTATGCTATCTCTGTTAGAATTGGTGATCATTGCTATTATGGATTATGTGATATTGGTGCAAGTGTTAGTGCTATTCCGTATGAGCTTTACACGGAGATTATGCACGAAATTGATTCTTGTGAACTTGAAGATATTGATGTGGTTATTCAGCTGGCTAATAGAGAAACTATTTCTCCAATTGGTATTGTTCGAGATGTGGAAGTTTTATGCGGTAAGATTAAATATCCTGCTGACTTTTTGGTACTTGGTTCTCATTGCTAGTGATTATTGTCCTATTATTTTTGGTAGACCTTTTCTAAATACTTGTGGAGCTATTATAGATTGCAAGAAAGAGAAAATTTTGACTAAATTCGCTGGTGAATCTTATGAGTTTAACTTCTCTAAATTTACTAAAACTCCTTATAAAGCTGATTTGCCTAGTAATGATTTTAAAATGGAGCAATGTGCATCTATTGTTCTTGTTCCTAATAATCCTTTGCAGCAACATTTGGAGGATAGCGAGAGCGAAATTTTTAGGAAAGAAAGAGATGAGCTTGAGGAAATTTTTCTTCGCCAACCTATTCTCAAGCATGATTTACCGGTGGAAGATTTGGGTACAACACCGCCACCAAAGGAAGATCCTGTTTTTGATCTAAAGCCTTTACCTGATAATCTTAAATATGCTCATATTGATGATAAGAAAATATATCCTGTTATTATTAGTTCTAAGCTTTCAGAGATTGAGGAAGAAAGGTTATTGGAAATATTGAAGAAGCATCGAGGCGCTATTGGCTACACTCTTGATGATTTGAAGGGGATTTCTCCTTCTATTTGCCAACATGCTATTAATATGGAAGATGATGCAAAGCCTGTTGTTGAACCTCAGCGTCGTCTAATTCCAAAGATGAAGGAAGTGGTAAGGAATGAGGTATTACGACTTCTTGAAGCTGGTATTATATATCCTATTGCTGATAGTAGATGGGTTAGTCCTGTGCATTGCGTTCCCAAGAAAGGAGGTATGACTGTTGTGCCTAATGATAATGATGAGCTCATTCCTCAAAGAGTAGTTGTAGGGTATAGAATGTGCATTGATTTTCGAAAAGTTAATAAAGTTACTAAGAAAGATCATTACCCTTTACCATTTATTGATCAAATGCTAGAAAGATTGTCTAAAAATACTCATTTTTGCTTTCTTGATGGTTATTCTGGGTTCTCACAAATTGCTGTTAAAGCTAAAGATCAAGAGAAAACCACCTTTACTTGTCCCTATGGAACTTATGCTTATAGACGTATGCCTTTTGGTTTATGTAATGCTCCTGCTACTTTTCAAAGATGCATGTCTGCTATTTTTCATGGTTTTTGTGAAAGTATTGTAGAGGTATTCATGGATGATTTTTCCGTCTATGGGAATTCTTTTGATAGCTGCTTGCGAAACCTTGATAAAGTTTTGCAGAGATGTGAAGAAACTAACCTTGTTCTTAATTGGGAGAAATGCCACTTTATGGTTAATGAAGGAATTGTATTGGGACATAAAATTTCTGAGAGAGGTATTGAAGTTGATAGAGCTAAAGTTGAAGCAATCGAGAAGATGCCTTATCCGAGGGATGTTAAAGGTATTCGTAGTGTTCTTGGTCATGCTGGGTTTTATAGGAGATTTATTAAAGATTTCTCTAAGATTTCAAAGCCTCTTACTAATCTTCTTCAAAAAGATGTACCATTTGTTTTTGATGATGATTGTAAGGAAGCATTTGAAACTCTTAAGAAAGCCTTAACAACTGCTCCTATAGTTGAACCTCCTGATTGGAATTTACCCTTTGAAATTATGTGTGATGCTAGTGATTTTGCTGTAGGTGCTGTTCTTGGACAGCGAGTAGATAAAAAACTGAATGTTATTCATTATGCTAGTAAAACTCTTGATGCTGCTCAAAGAAATTATGCTACAACTGAAAAGGAATTATTAGCTGTAGTCTTTGCTTGTGATAAATTTAGATCTTATATTGTTGATTCAAAAGTTACTATTCATACCGATCATGCAATTAGATACCTTATGACAAAGAAAGATGCTACGCCGAGGCTTATTAGATGGGTACTTCTGTTGCAAGAATTTGACTTACATATTGTAGATAGGAAAGGTGCTGATAATCCTGTTGCTGATAATTTGTCTAGATTGGAAAATATTGCTTATGATCCTGTTCCTGTTAATGATAGTTTTCCAAATGAACAATTGGCTGTAATAAAGGTGAGCTCGCGAGACAGTCCTTGGTATGCTGATTATGCTAACTTTATTGTTTCCAAGTACTTGCCTCCAACCTTTTCAGCTCAACAAAGGAGGAAATTCTTTTATGATTTGAGGCATTATTTCTGGGATGACCCACACTTATATAAAGAAGGAGTGGATGGTATTATGCGAAGATGTGTCCCTGAATATGAACAACAGGAGATATTGAGTAAATGTCATGGTAGTGCTTATGGAGGACATCACGCCGGAGAAAGAACCGCGCAAAAGGTTCTACAATCAGGTTTTTATTGGCCAACTCTCTTCAAAGATGCTCGAAAGTTTTTTTTTTCTTGTGATGAATGCCAAAGGGTTGGTAATATCTCCAGACGCAATGAAATGCCTATGAATTATACTCTTGTTATTGAACCGTTTGATTGTTGGGGATTTGACTTCATGGGACCTTTTCCGTCTTCAGAAGGTAACACTCATATACTTGTTGCTGTTGATTATGTTACTAAATGGGTGGAGGCTATACCTACAAAAAGTGCTGATGGTGAGACCTCTTTAAGAATGCTCTTAGATATTATTTTTCCTAGATTTGGAGTACCTAGATATATTATGACTGATGGAGGTTCTCATTTTATTCATGGAGGTTTTAGAAAAACTCTTGCTAGGTATGGTATTAATCATAGAATTGCTTCTGCTTATCATCCTCAAACTAGTGGTCAAGTAGAGTTATCAAATAGAGAGATTAAATCTATTTTGGGAAAGACCGTTAATAAAACTAGAAAGAATTGGGCTAGTAAATTGAAGGATGCACTTTGGGCTTATAGAACTGCTTATAAAAATCCCATGGGAATGTCACCTTATAAAATGGTTTATGGGAAAGCTTATCATTTACCTTTAGAACTAGAGCACAAAGCTTATTGGGCTGTTAGAGAATTAAATAAAGATCCGAAACTTGCCGGTGATAAGAGGTTGTTGCAATTGAGTTCTCTAGATGAATGGAGAAGTGAAGCTTATGAAAATGCTAAACTCTTTAAAGAGAAAGTTAAAAAATGGCATGATAGGAGGATCATCAAAAGAGAATTTAATATTGGGGATAAAGTCCTATTGTATCGGTCTCGTCTCAGATTCTTTGCAGGGAAATTACTCTCGAAATGGGAAGGACCATATGTTGTCGAGGAGGTGTATCGTTCGGGAGCAATCAAAATTAGCTCTCTCCAAGGCAATGCTACGCAAGTGGTGAATGGACAAAGACTCAAGCATTATATCTCGGGTGATTCTTATAATGTTGATGTTGATATTATTCAAGTGGAAACACCGGAGGCCTACATCAAAGGGCAAATTGACAGTCCGCCAGAACTCGACTTCGAATAGGTAACAGTACTGGTAATGAAAAGTACGCAATTTACTTTCCGAACTATATTTTTGCTGTTTTTGGAAAATATGAGAAATTACGAGTTCGAAACGGAGTGGAAAGGACGCACGAGGGGGTGCCACCATAGGGCGGCGCGGCCTGACCTGGGCCCGCGCCGGCCTATGGTTTGGCCGCCCCGTCGCCCCTTTCCGACTCTGGTTCGATCTGGTATTTTCCGTTTGTCGTGAAAATTTTTGCTATATAATCCCCCGGACCCCTGGAGGTCCGTATATCGTGTTTTCGACGTGTTTTGTTTCGAGCTGTTTCTGCCAGGATTTGTTTCGGATCTAGAGTCATCATGTCTTCGTCGGAAACTCCGAAGGACGGCTCCAGCAAGGATGTTGGCAACTTGTACATGGAGGAGCTGAAGATGCACCCCAAGGAGTTGCTGCTCGTTGAAGGAGAACTGCAGGTCAAGGATGTCCAGGGTCCTAAAGGAGAAGGAAGCCTGGAAGACAGGATGGAGAAGTTAGAACAAGAGGTTTTCAAGTACAAGAAGATGGCTGAGCGTGAGGTGGATATCTTCCACAGGATTGTGTCTGAACTCATTGCTGAACATGAGAAGGAAACTGCAAAGCTTTGGAGCGACATCCTCTCGCTTCACGACACCACCAACAAGCTCCAAGCACAACTCTATGATTTTCAGAATCAGAACTGTGAGTATGAAAACAGGTTTAAATACATAAGCCGTGCTGCTAGTTTCAGGATCCCCGAGACCAAGACGTCGTTTCTTGATGGAGAGCCTCTTCCTTGGAAGTTTGATGACGGGAGTTCATCACCACCATCGCCGCAGGAGTAATTCATCATCGGTATTGGCATCCCCTTGGTTTGTTCCAAGCTTGGGGGAGTGCCGCGGTATCACATTATCACTACCTTTTACTTTTATTGTCAAGTAGTATCATATCATGAGTAGGGAAGTTATCATATAAGATGGGTTGCGTTTGGAAGTATCTCTCCTTTAGTTGGTTATCTATGTATCCCTTGGTGTGAGTTATCGTTATGGAATATTAATGAGAAGTCTTATCATTTACATATTGCACATCTTATTTTAGTTTGCAATCTCTACTATATGATTCACCTTGTTGTTAGTATTGGTATCACTTTGGGAGCATTGAATAAATCTATTTGGTTTTGGCAAACTTAGCATTGGTCAATAGCAACAACACTTTGAGGTTTAAATAGAAAAGAGAAATACATGTAGATGTTTCATTGTCTTTCTTGTTAGCTCATAGCTTATTATTCTGAAGTTAAAATTGTTTGTACTTACAAGGAAGATGCATGATTGTTTCTACCACATGTATATTTGTTTGTTTCCCTCGACTCTTATGCTTGCTAATTAACCTTGCTAGCCAAAGACCTGTACTGAGAGGGAATACTTCTCGTGCATCCAAACCTTAACCCAAACCTATGCCATTTGTGTCCACCATACCTACCTACTACATGGTATTTTCTGCCATTCCAAGTAAATACTTCATGTGCTACCTTTAAACAATTCAAAACTTAGTATCTCTTATTTGTGTCAATGTTTCATAGCTCATGAGGAAGTATGTGGTGTTTTATCTTTCAATCTTGTTGGGCAACTTCCACCAATGGACTAGTGGCTTCACCCGCTTATCCAATAAGTTTGCAAAAAGAGCTGGCAATGGGATTCCCAGTCCCAAATTAATTAAACTAAATAGACACTCCTCCATGGTATGTGATTGATGGACGGCACCCGAAGGATTCGGTTAGCCATGGCTTGTGTAAGCAAAGGTTGGGGGGAGTGTCATCATCATAATAAAGCTAAAATAAAAAGGCACTCCTTCATGGTATGAGATTGTTGGCAGGCACCCGAGGATTCGGTTAGCCATGGTTTGTGAAAGAAAGGTTGGAAGGAGTGCCACACAAAATGAAAATAATATGGGAGCCGCTCTTAGGAGGTTGTCTGGCAAGGGGGTTAGAGTACCCGCTACCAGTCGTTGACAACAACAAACACCTCTCAAAATGTTACTTTTATTCTCTTTATATGATTGCAAAAATTGAAAAAGCTCTAGCACATGATTTAATCCCTGCTTCCCTCTGCGAAGGGCCTATCTTTTACTTTATGTTGAGTCAGTAAACCTATTTCCCTCCATCTCAAGCAAGCATTTGAGTAGTTGTGATCAAACCATTATATTGTGATTTGCTACATCATGTCTTTTATTCTTCTTTGTTTAGTACAAGTTTTATCTGAATGAATATAGCTTTGCAAGTTATCAATGATCATGAGAAAACCATTATGATTGAGTATGCAAGTTGTGCCTTATAAACTTTAACATGGGAGCGCTGCTCAATGAGATATAATTTGTTAATTGTTCTCTGACCAAGAACGAAGTTTGCCATCACCAATCATGATTTCTCATGCACCTTTACTTGTGATTACCCTATACTTGTTTCAATATGAGTTATAAGAGGTTGTCTACTATAATGTCCTGTGTGAATGAATATGATGCTTCTTGTCCGTATTTTATTTATCGACTCTTCACTCCATAAACATGTGGTCATGTCTATCGAGCTCAGTTTCGCTTGGGGACAAGCGAAGTCTAAGCTTGGGGGGAGTTGATACGTCCAATTTGCATCACTATTTTATATCATAATTTGCTGTTATTCATTGATATATTTCATATTGGGACACAATACTTATGTTATTTCATCTATTTTGCATGTTTCATCGTTATTGGAGGATCGAACACCGGAGCCAGGATTCTGCTGGAAAAAGCACCGTCAGAACGCAATATTTCGGAAGATCAACTCTGGAAGGAAATTATACCAAAAATCCTATTTTTCAAGATGACGAAGGAAGCCAGAAGGAGGAGCCAGGAGCAGCCAGGGTGGGCCCACACCCTAGGGCGGCGCGGCCCAGGCCCTGGCCGCGCCGGCCTGTGGTGTGGAGGGCCCACGACCCCTTTCGCCTCCTTTTCTTCGCCAAACCCTTCGTCCCGAAGACCTAAGCCACAGAGGGTACCTCGCGAAGAGTTACAGCCGCCTCTGCGGGGCGGAGAACACCAGAGAGAAAAGAGCTCTCCGGTGGGCAGGAATCCGCCGGGGAAATTCCCTCCGGGAGGGGGAAATCGACGCCATCGTCACCGTCATCGAGCTGGACATCATCGCCATCACCATCATCATCATCTCCACCATCATCACCGCCGTCATCACCGCTGGACACCGTCACCGCCATAGCAATTTGGGTTTGATCTTGATTGTTTGATAGGGGAAACTCTCCCGGTATCGATTTCTACTTGTTGTTGATGCTATTGAGTGAAACCATTGAACCAAGTTTATGTTCAGATTGTTATTCATCATCATATCACCTCTGATCATGTTCCGTATGATGTCTTGTGAGTAGTTCGTTTAGTTCTTGAGGACATGGGTGAAGTCTAAATGTTAGTAGTGAACTATGGTTGAGTAATATTCAATGGTGTGATATTTAAGTTGTGGTGTTATTCTTCTAGTGGTGTCATGTGAACGTCGACTACATGACACTTCACCATTTATGGGCCTAGGGGAATGCATCTTGTATTCGTTTGCCAATTGCGGGGTTGCCGGAGTGACAGAAACCTAAACCCCCGCTGGTATATCGATGCAGGAGGGATCGCAGGATCTCAGAGTTTAAGGCTGTGGTTAGATTTATTTCTTAATTACTTTCTTGTAGTTGCGGATGCTTGCAAGGGGTATAATCACAAGTATGTATTAGTCCTAGGAAGGGCGGTACATTAGCATAGGTTCACCCACACAACACTTATCACAACAATGAAGATTATTTAGCCGCATGTAGCGAAAGCACTAGACTAAAATCCCGTGTGTCCTCGAGAACGTTTGGTCATTATAAGTAAACAAACCGGCTTGTCCTTTGTGCTAAAAAGGATTGGGCCACTCGCTGCAATTATTACTCTCGCACTTTACATACTCGTACTTTATTCAACTGTTACATCAAACCCCCCTGAATACTTGTCTGTGAGCATTTACAGTGAATCCTTCATCGAAACTGCTTGTCAACACCTTCTGCTCCTCGTTGGGATCGACATTCTTACTTATCGAAGATACTACGATACACCCCCTATACTTGTGGGTCATCAGCCGTCCATTCCCCCCTAGGCGTACAACCTGATCCTACGACGGGAACACTTGCTAAAGCTTGAACGATATGTCCTTGAACTTCCGTACTGTAATAATTGCTATATATTCCCATAGAATCGACTAGTTGCTTTTATTTAGTTGTATGAATGTGCATGTGAACATGTGTCTGTAGTTTCATTTACTTTGCTATATATTTCAAGATTATGGCGTACATAGCTTAATAATTATTTGCATTTACTCGACCACTACTTGCCTCGTATTTGGAGTTCGCCGATGATTAGAATGTTCGGTCAATCGTACACTCGGGGGTGGAGCCAGTGAGCCTTGGTGCGACGGCCACAAGTATCAATCTATTGTGCATCCTACCTAGCCTCACTGACTCCATCCCTGGATGTTAATATTTGTTTCGACCGACAAAGTATGAGGCACGCTATTTAATTCGTACTACTTGTCTTCTATTTGAGTTCGCACTTCTTAATTGCATTGGCCGATGATTAAAATGTTCGGTCACTTGTACACTCCGGGGTGGGGCCAGTGAGGCTTGGTGTGATGGCCACAAATATCAATCTATTGTGCATCCTACCTAGCCTCACTGACCCCATCCCTGTATGTTATTATTTATTTCGACCAACAAAGTATGAGGCACATGCTATTTAGTTCATACTACTTGTCTCTTATTTGAGTTGGCACTTGTTCATTGCATTGGTACTAACGTTTTACTTGTCTTGTGAATGGAGATGCCGACGACATATGTCGTGTACAAGGGGAGGGTTCCTGGAGTCTACGACGACTGGGAGGACTGTCGGAGACAGGTGCACCGTTTCAGCGGCAACAGCTACAAGGGATACCCCACTAGGGTGGAGGCGGAAGGAAGATACGCCCGTTATCTAGCGGGAGAGATGAGGGACATGAGGAGGAACCGGATGAAGACCATGGCCTTCGTGATGATGGTCATCATGACCATGTTGGTCATGTTCTATGTGATTCTAGTTTAGGTTAGGACCTACATTGTGAGGTGTATGACGATACTTGTGACGACTATGTACCAAGACTTCTAACTTTGTGAAACTTCGTCGTTCGGTGTTGCATATGCACATGTGTTGTATGAATCAACATTCCGAAACGAGACTTGCGTATTTGTGTACTGATACCGAAATGAAACTTGGCTCTCTATGTGCTTCTCATATTGCATGTAATACTGTATAAATATGAACTGCGTTGTAAATATATACTGCTGTCAAATATGTATTGTAATATGCTGGAAAAAAGCTGGAAAAAAAGAATTTTCGAATTAGTTGTCGGCGCACCTAAATGACATACTGCCGGCGCACGTGGCATGCGCCAGTGCTGGAAGCACTACTGCCGGCGCACCTGATTGTGCGCCGGTGAAAATGGTTCTTTGCCGGCGAAGCTTCGAAGGTGCGCCGGCAGTAACCATCTATCGCCGGCGCACTGCCTGGTGCGCCGGCAGTGACAATTTATCACCGGCGCGTTCGCACCGGCGGGCTCGTGGTGCGCCGGCAATGGGCATTTTTGGTTCGCCGGCGGTAGCCCTTTTCCTTGTAGTGACATGAATATGAAAATTAAGCATGTATCCTTCGTAGTCACTAAAAAATGAAGCTCTTTCATTTCATTTTTCTTTTCCGCAAGGTCGGGAGTCGGAGGAAGAGGGATCAGACGGGAGGAGACGAAGGGAGAGCAGTCATGGGGCCCCACTTATTTATGGTGTCTATCCTTTTTCTGGTAATATTGACTGTTGTGCAGGGTTGTCAGTGCGCAGGGGGGTGCGACTCGTGCGAGCGAGCGAGAAAGGCCGAGAATGAGAAAGATTTTTTTTAGAGGGACAACCGAACGATCCTGAAGGACCCAGATTTCCAATACGCATCAGAGCGCAGTTTACAGCAGGACACAAAATTAACAGGAAATTGTGTCTAAATCCCTAAGATTTACATGGTAGACCCCATGCTGAAAGCAAGAAATGCGATCGGGTCCTTAACAGCCACCGTCCGGATTGATCCTCGTCCCAGCCGGGGACGAACCACTTGGCGCGACCAAATCGCCATGGCTACAGAGCCTGCACACCATGGCCTACGAGCTGAGCTAGAAATGACTTGCCAAAACCGGCAGCCAACGGAGGTGGATAATTGGAGAGAGAGAGAGAGTGTGTGTGTTGATGCCTCTCTCTTGACAAAGAAGATGGCTGGGAGTTTGCCTACCTAGCGTACGTGACTTGTGCTCACTGAAGTGTGGGACCTTACGCACGTGACAGACTTGTTGCTCTAATAACTCGGGTGATCATTATACTGTATTAGTACATAGTTTCCTATGGATCCTTCTTAGTCACTCCAAAATGAAGCTCTTTGGGAGGGTTTTTGAAATTTCCATGTTTGAAACCAAAAACCACATATCTTCATGCGCTTGACTTCATGAGACAGAGTTTAGGGTTAGGGGGTAGATACATGATTTCTCTGGTTTGAATATGTCTAGACCTTGTTTATCAACTTAATTGAATGCTTACTATATGACATAAGAAGACTATGTGCCTTGATTTTACATTTTTTTTTAATTTTGCCATTTGAATCTTGGTCAAATCCTAGGTTTGACCATGATTTAAACAAGTTTAAAACATGAATATGAAAAATTAAACATGTATCCTTCATAGTCACTCCAAAATGAAGCTCTTGAGAGGGTTTTTGAAATTTCCATGTTTGAAACCAAAAAACCGCGTACTTCTCTTCATGCTTGACTTCATAAGACAGAGTTTCGGGATAAGGGTAGCTTGATACATGAATTTTCTGGTTTGAATATGTCTAGACCTTGTTTATCAACTTAATTGAATGCTTACTAGATGACATAAGATGACTATGTGCATTGGTTTTTCATTCTATTGTTTTTTTTAATTTTTAAGCCCATTTGAATCTTGGTCAAATCCTAGGTTTGACCATGATTTAAACAAGTTGAAAACATGAATATGAAAATTAAGCATATATCCTTCTTAGTCACTCCAAAATGAAGCTCTTGGGAGGGTTTTTGAAATTTCCATGTTTGAAACCGGCCAAAAACCACATATCTTCATGCTTGACTTCATGAGACAGAGTTTAGGGTTAGGGGGTAGACACATGATTTCTCTGGTTTGAATATATCTAGACCTTGTCTATCAACTTAATTGAATGCTTACTATGTGACATAAGAATACTATATGCCTTGATTTTCCATTTTTTGTTTTTTCTGAATTTTTATGCCCATTTGAATCTTGGTCAAATCATAGGTTAATTTGGCCATGATTTAAACAAGTTTAAAACATGAATATGAAAAAATAAGCATATACCCTTCTTAGTCACTCCAAAATGTAGATCTTGGTAGGGTTTTTGAAATTTCCATGTTTAAAACCATAAACCACTTCTCTTCATGCATGCTTGACTTCATAAGACAGAGTTTAGGGTTAGGGGTAGCTAGATACTTGATTTTTCTGGTTTGAATATGTCTAGACATTGTTTATCAAGTTAATTGAATGCTTACTATATGACATAAGAAGACTATGTGCCTTGGTTTTTCATTTATTTTGATTTATTTTGAATTTTTATACCCATTTGAATCTTGGTCAAATCCTAGGTTTGACCATGATTTAAACAAGTTTAAAACATGAATATGAAAAATTAAGCATGTATCATTCTTAGTCACTCCAAAATGAAGCTCTTGAGAGGGTTTTTGAAATTTCCATGTTTGAAACCAAAAAACCGCGTACTTCTCTTCATGCTTGACTTCATAAGACAGAGTTTGGGGACAGGGGTAGCTTGATACATGAATTTTCTGGTTTGAATATGTCTAGACCTTGTTTATCAACTTAATTGAATGCTTACTAGATGACATAAGATGACTATGTGCATTGGTTTTTCATTTTATTGTTTTTTTAATTTTTATGCCCATTTGAATCTTGGTCAAATCCTAGGTTTGACCATGATTTAAACAAGCTTAAAACATGAATATGAAAAATTAAGCATGTATCCTTCGTAGTCACTCCAAAATGAAGCTCGATCTTGAGAGGGTTTTTGAAATTTCCATGTTTGAAACCAAAAAACCACGTACTTCTCTTCATGCTAGACTTCATAAGATAGAGTTTGGGGTTAGGGGTAGCTTGATACATAAATTTTCTGGTTTGAATATGTCTAGACATTGTTTATCAACTTAATTAAATACTTAATTACTAGATGACATAAGATGACTATGTGCATTGGTTTTTCATTTTTTTTTAATTTTTATGCCCATTTGAATCTTGGTCAAATCCTAGGTTTGACCATGATTTAATCAAGTTTAAAACATGAATATGAAAAATTAAGCATCTATCCTTCTTAGTCACTCCAATATGTAGATCTTGGGAGGGTTTTTGAAATTTCCATGTTTGAAACCAAAAAACACTTCTATTCATGCTTGTCTTCATAAGACAGAGTTTGGGGTTAGGGGTAGCTTGTTGATACATGATTTTTCTGGTTTGAATATGTCTAGACCTTGTTTATCAACTTAATTGAATGCTTACATAGATGACATAAGATGACTATGTGCATTGGTTTTTCATTTTATTGTTTTTTCTGAATTTTTATGCCCATTTGAATCTTGGTCAAATCCTATGTTTGACCAAGATTTGAACAAGTTTAAATCATGAATATGAAAAATTAAGCATTTATCCTTCTTAGTCACTCCAAAATGTAGCTCTGGGGAGGGTTTTTGAAATTTCCATGTTTGAAACCCAAAACAACTTCTCTTAATGCTTGACTTCATAAGACAGATTTAGGGTTAGGGGTAGATACATGATTTGTCTGGTTTGAATACGTCTAGACCTTGTTTATCAACTTTAATGCTTACTATATGACATAAGAAGACTGTGTGCTTTGGTTTTTCATTTTCTGATTTTTTTTTATTTTTGATGCCCATTTGAATCTTGGTCAGATCCTAGGTTTGACCAAGATTTAAACAAGTTTAAAACATGAAAATGAAAAGGGAAGCATTTATCCTTCTTAGTCACTCTAAATGAAGTTTTTGGGAGGTTTTTGAAATTTCCATGTTTGAAACCCAAAACCACTTCTCTTCATGCTTGACTTCATAAGACAGAGTTTAGGGTTAGGGGCAGATACATGATTTGTATGGTTTGAATATGTGTAGACCTTGTTTATCAACTTGAATGCTTACTATATGACATAAGAAAACTACGTATGTGCTTTGGTTTTTCATTTTTCTGTTTTTATTTTTGAATTTTCCGCCCATTTGAATCTCTATCAAATCCTAGGTTTGACCAAGATTTAAACAAGTTTAACACGTGAAAACGAAAAGGTAAGCATGGATCCTTCTTAGTCACTCCAAAATGTACGAATTGTTAGATGTGTTAACTTTGCTTCATGGAAAAAATAATGTCATGTAAATGAGTTAACTTGGATTTCCTACCCTTGAATCCATAGGAAACTTTGTTCTAATGCACTATAATAATCAACCGAGGTTTTTACACCAACAGGTCTGTCACTTACGTGTGGTGCCCATGCGCGAGGTCCCACACTTCAGTGAGCACAAGTCATGTGCAATAGGTACGCAAACTCCCAGCCATTTTCTTTGTCACGAGAAGACGCATCAGGATGCGTATTGGAAGTCTCTGGGTCCTTCAGGATCCTTCGTTTGTCCCTCTCACACAAAAAAATCTCTCATTCTCGGCCTCGCTCGACTCGCTCGCTCGCTCGCACCTCCTGCTCACTGACAAACCCTGCACAACAGTCAACATCATCGCCCGAAAAAGGGGAGACACCATAATGCTATCCCTCCTTCTTCTCTCCTTCCGAGTTTCACTCGACAGGCAAACACATATGTGCTGCATAGTAGAGTAATAGTAAAAAGGTACGTAGAAAAATCGACCTACGAATCTATAATTAAATAGGTTAAACTAGGGTTTTGCCCAGTACTACAGATCAAGGTTCAAAAAAATCCAACTACGGGGTTCGAACAACCCCATTTCTAATCAAAGAATTTTTTCGACGTCATCCAAATGGCCTCAAACTGTAGCATGGGTGGATCTAGACTATAGCCAACGGGGGCAGCCGCCCCCACTCAATTTTTCTGAAACCTTGTACTGTACTTAGAAATATGTTAAGCTAAAGGCTGGTTTGCCCGCACTTAGAAATGAAATTTCCATGTTTGAAACCAAAAACCACATCTCTTGATGCTTGACTTCATAAGTCAGAGTTTAGGGATAGGGGGTAGATACATGATTTTTCTGGTTGAATATGTCTAAACCTTGTTTATCAACTTGAATGCTTACTATATGACATACGAAGACTATTTGCTAACGGAGGGAGTAAGCACTCTAGCTATGAAAAGTACCAAACGATGCATACCAAAATGATTTTTGCATCACTTATCATATGTTTGCCCATTTGAATCTTGTCAAATCCTAGATTTGACCAAGATAATTTAAACAAGTTTAAAACATGAAAATGAAAAAAGGGAAGCTTGTATTCTTAGTCACTCTAAAATGAAGTTTGGGGAGGTTTTTGAAATTTCCATGTTTGAAACCCAAAACCACTTCTCTTCATGCTTGACTTCATAAGACAGAGTTTAGGGTTAGGGGGTAGATACATGATTTTTCTGGTTTGAATATGTCTAGACCTTATTTATCAACTTAATTGAATGCCTACTATATAACATAAGAAGACCTTTTTTTGAATTTTTATAAACCATTTGAATCTTGGTCAAATCCTAGGTTTCACCAAGATTTGAATAAGTTTAAAACATGAATATGAAAAACTAAGCATGCATGTATGGTTCTTAATTAATCACTTCGAAATGAAGCTCTTGGGAGGGTTTTTGAAATTTCCATGTTTGAAACCAAAAACCACATATCTTCATGCGCTTGACTTCATGAGACAGAGTTTAGGGTTAGGGGGTAGATACATGATTTCTCTGGTTTGAATATGTCTAGACCTTGTTTATCAACTTAATTGAATGCTTACTATATGACATAAGAAGACTATGTGCCTTGATTTTTCATTTTTTTTTAATTTTGCCATTTGAATCTTGGTCAAATCGTAGGTTTGACCATGATTTAAACAAGTTTAAAACATGAATATGAAAAATTAAACATGTATCCTTCGTAGTCACTCCAAAATGAAGCTCTTGAGAGGGTTTTTGAAATTTTCATGTTTGAAACCAAAAAACCGCGTACTTCTCTTCATGCTTGACTTCATAAGACAGAGTTTCGGGATAAGGGTAGCTTGATACATGAATTTTCTGGTTTGAATATGTCTAGACCTTGTTTATCAACTTAATTGAATGCTTACTAGATGATATAAGATGACTATGTGCATTGGTTTTTCATTTTATTGTTTTTTTTTTATTTTTAAGCCCATTTGAATCTTGGTCAAATCCTAGGTTTGACCATGATTTAAACAAGTTGAAAACATGAATACGAAAATTAAGCATATATCCTTCTTAGTCACTCCAAAATGAAGCTCTTGGGAGGGTTTTTGAAATTTCCATGTTTGAAACCGGCCAAAAACCACATATCTTCATGCTTGACTTCATGAGACAGAGTTTAGGGTTAGGGGGTAGACACATGATTTCTCTGGTTTGAATATATCTAGACCTTGTCTATCAACTTAATTGAATGCTTACTATGTGACATAAGAATACTATGTGCCTTGATTTTCCATTTTTTGTTTTTTCTGAATTTTTATGCCCATTTGAATCTTGGTCAAATCCTAGGTTTGGCCATGATTTAAACAAGTTTAAAACATGAATATGAAAAAATAAGCATATATCCTTCTTAGTCACTCCAAAATGTAGATCTTGGTAGGGTTTTTGAAATTTCCATGTTTGAAACCAAAAACCACTTCTCTTCATGCATGCCTTGACTTCATAAGACAGAGTTTAGGGTTAGGGGTAGCTAGATACTTGATTTTTCTGGTTTGAATATGTCTAGACATTGTTTATCAACTTAATTGAATGCTTACTATATGACATAAGAAGACTATGTGCCTTGGTTTTTCATTTATTTTGATTTACTTTGATTTTTTATGCCCATTTGAATCTTGGTCAAATCCTAGGTTTGACCATGATTTAAACAAGTTTAAAACATGAATATGAAAAATTAAGCATGTATCATTCTTAGTCACTCCAAAATGTAGCTTTTGGGAGGGTTTTTGAAATTTCCATGTTTGAAACCAAAAAACCGCGTACTTCTCTTCATGCTTGACTTCATAAGACAGAGTTTGGGGATAGGGGTAGCTTGATACATGAATTTTCTGGTTTGAATATGTCTAGACCTTGTTTATCAACTTAATTGAATGCTTACTAGATGACATAAGATGACTATGTGCATTGGTTTTTCATTTTATTGTTTTTTTTATTTTTATGCCCATTTGAATCTTGGTCAAATCCTAGGTTTGACCATGATTTAAACAAGTTTAAAACATGAATATGAAAAATTAAGCATGTACCCTTCGTAGTCACTCCAAAATGAAGCTCGATCTTGAGAGGGTTTTTTAAATTTCCATGATTGAAACCAAAAAACCACGTACTTCTCTTCATGCTAGACTTCATAAGATAGAGTTTGGGGTTAGGGGTAGCTTGATACATAAATTTTCTGGTTTGTATATGTCTAGACATTGTTTATCAACTTAATTGAATACTTAATTACTAGATGACATAAGATGACTATGTGCATTGGTTTTTCATTTTTTTTGAATTTTTATGCCCATTTGAATCTTGGTCAAATCCTAGGCTTGACCATGATTTAATTAAGTTTAAAACATGAATATGAAAAATTAAGCATATATCCTTCTTAGTCACTCCAATATGTAGCTCTTGGGAGGGTTTTTGAAATTTCCATGCTTGAAAACCAAAAACCACTTCTCTTCATGCATGCTTGACTTCATAAGACATAGTTTAGGTTAGGGGGTAGATACATGATTTTCCTGCTAGTTTGAATATGTCTAGACCTTGTTTATCAATCTAATTGAATGCTTACTATATATGACATGAGCAGACATTGGTTTTAATTTTTTTATACCCATTTGATTCTTCGTCAAATCCTAGGTTTGTTGACCTAGATTTGAACAAGTTTAAAACATGAATATGAAAAAAGTAAGCAGGTACGCTTCTTAATTAGTCACTCCAAAATGAAGGCCTTGGGAGGGTTTTTGAAATTTCCATGTTTGAAACCAAAAACCACTTCTTCTCTTCATGCTTGAGTTCATAAGTCATGGTTTACAAATATATAGGGGGTAGATACATGATTTTTCTGGTTTGATATGTCTAGACCTTGTTTATCAACTTAATTGAATGCTTACTATATGACATAAAAGACTATGTGTCTTGATTTTTCATTTTTTTTAAATTATGCCCATTTGAATCTTGGTCAAATCCTAGGTTTGACCATGATTTAAACAAGTTTAAAACATGAATATGAAAATTAAGCATGTATCCTTCATAGTCACTCCAAAATGAAGCTCTTGAGAGGGTTTTTGAAATTTCCATGTTTGAAACCAAAAAACCACGTACTTCTCTTCATGCTTGACTTCATAAGACAGAGTTTGGGGTTAGGGGTAGCTTGATACATGATTTTTCTCATTTGAATATGTCTAGACCTTGTTATCAACTTAATTGAATGCTTACTATATATATGACATAACAAGACTATGTGCATTTGTTTTTCATTTTATTGTTTTTTTTAAATTTCATGCCCATTTGAATCTTGGTCAAATCCTAAGTTTGACCATGATTTAAACAAGTTGAAAACATGAATATGAAAAATTAAGCATATATCCTTCTTAGTCACTCCGAAATGAAGCTCTTGGGAGGGTTTTTGAAATTTCCATGTTTGAAACCGGCCAAAAACCACATATCTTCATGCTTGACTTCATGAGACAGAGTTTAGGGTTAGGGGGTAGATACATGATTTCTCTGGTTTGAATATGTCTAGACCTTGTTTATCAACTTAATTGAATGCTTACTATATGACATAAGAAGACCATGTGCCTTGATTTTTCATTTTTTTTAAATTATGCCCATTTGAATCTTGGTCAAATCCTAGGTTTGACCATGATTTAAACAAGTTTAAAACATGAATATGAAAATTAAGCATGTATCCTTCGTAGTCACTACAAAATGAAGCTCTTTCATTTCATTTTTCTTTTCCGCAAGGTCGGGAGTCGGAGGAAGAGGGATCACACGGGAGGAAACGAAGGGAGAGCAGTCATGGGGCCCCACTTATTTATGGTGTCTATCCTTTTTCTGGTAATATTGACTGTTGTGCAGGGTTGTCAGTGCGCAGGGGGGTGCGACTCGTGCGAGCGAGCGAGAAAGGCCAAGAATGAGAGAGATTTTTTTTAGAGGGACAACCGAACGATCCTGAAGGACCCAGATTTCCAATACGCATCAGAGCACAGTTTACAGCAGGACACAAAATTAACAGGAAATTACGTCTAAATCCCTAAGATTTACATGGTAGACCCCATGCTGAAAGCAAGAAATGCGATCGGGTCCTTAACAGCCACCATCCGGATTGATCCTCGTCCCAGCCGGGGACGAACCACTTGGCGCGACCAAATCGCCATGGCTACAGAGCCTGCACACCATGGCCTACGAGCTGAGCTAGAAACGACCTGCCAAAACCGGCAGCCAACGGAGGTGGATAATTGGAGAGAGAGAGAGAGTGTGTGTGTGTGTTGATGCCTCTCTCTTGACAAAGAAGATAGCTTGGAGTTTGCCTACCTAGCGTACGTGACTTGTGCTCACTGAAGTGTGGGACCTTACGCACGTGACAGACTTGTTGCTCTAATAACTCGGGTGATCATTATACTGTATTAGTACATAGTTTCCTATGGATCCTTCTTAGTCACTCCAAAATGAAACTCTTTGGGAGGGTTTTTGAAATTTCCATGTTCGAAACCAAAAACCACATATCTTCATGCGCTTGACTTCATGAGACAGAGTTTAGGGTTAGGGGTAGATACATGATTTCTCTGGTTTGAATATGTCTAGACCTTGTTTATCAACTTAATTGAATGCTTACTATATGACATAAGAAGACTATGTGCCTTGATTTTTCATTTTTTTTTAAATTTTGCCATTTGAATCTTGGTCAAATCCTAGGTTTGACCATGATTTAAACAAGTTTAAAACATGAATATGAAAAATTAAACATGTATCCTTCGTAGTCACTCCAAAATGAAGCTCTTGAGAGGGTTTTTGAAATTTCCATGTTTGAAACCAAAAAACCGCGTACTTCTCTTCATGCTTGACTTCATAAGACAGAGTTTTGGGATAAGGGTAGCTTGATACATGAATTTTCTGGTTTGAATATGTCTAGACCTTGTTTATCAACTTAATTGAATGCTTACTAGATGACATAAGATGACTATGTGCATTGGTTTTTCATTTTATTGTTTTTTTTATTTTTATGCCCATTTGAATCTTGGTCAAATCCTAGGTTTGACCATGATTTAAACAAGTTCAAAACATGAATATGAAAAATTAAGCATGTATCCTTCGTAGTTACTCCAAAATGAAGCTCGATCTTGAGAGGGTTTTTGAAATTTCCATGATTGAAACCAAAAAACCATGTACTTCTCTTCATGCTAGACTTCATAAGATAGAGTTTGGGGTTAGGGGTAGCTTGATACATAAATTTTCTGGTTTGAATATGTCTAGACATTGTTTATCAACTTAATTGAATACTTAATTACTAGATGACATAAGATGACTATGTGCATTGGTTTTTCATTTTTTTGAATTTTTATGCCCATTTGAATCTTGGTCAAATCCTAGGCTTGACCATGATTTAATTAAGTTTAAAACATGAATATGAAAAATTAAGCATATATCCTTCTTAGTCACTCCAATATGTAGCTCTTGGGAGGGTTTTTGAAATTTCCATGCTTGAAAAACAAAAACCACTTCTCTTCATGCATGCTTGACTTCATAAGACATAGTTTAGGTTAGGGGGTAGATACATGATTTTCCTGCTAGTTTGAATATGTCTAGACCTTGTTTATCAATCTAATTGAATGCTTACTATATATGACATGAGCAGACCTTGGTTTTAATTTTTTTATACCCATTTGATTCTTCGTCAAATCCTAGGTTTGTTGACCTAGATTTGAACAAGTTTAAAACATGAATATGAAAAAAGTAAGCAGGTACGCTTCTTAATTAGTCACTCCAAAATGAAGCTCTTGGGAGGGTTTTTGAAATTTCCATGTTTGAAACCAAAAACCACTTCTTCTCTTCATGCTTGAGTTCATAAGTCAGGGTTTACAGATATATAGGGGGTAGATACATGATTTTCCGGTTTGATATGTCTAGACCTTGTTTATCAACTTAATTGAATGCTTACTATATGACATAAAAGACTATGTGTCTTGATTTTTCATTTTTTTAAATTATGCCCATTTGAATCTTGGTCAAATCCTAGGTTTGACCATGATTTAAACAAGTTTAAAACATGAATATGAAAATTAAGCATGTATCCTTCATAGTCACTCCAAAATGAAGCTCTTGAGAGGGTTTTTGAAATTTCCATGTTTGAAACCAAAAAACCACGTACTTCTCTTCATGCTTGACTTCATAAGACAGAGTTTGGGGTTAGGGGTAGCTTGATACATGATTTTTCTCGTTTGAATATGTCTAGACCTTGTTGTCAACTTAATTGAATGCTTACTATATATATGACATAAGAAGACTATGTGCATTGGTTTTTCATTTTATTGTTTTTTTTAAATTTCATGCCCATTTGAATCTTGGTCAAATCCTAAGTTTGACCATGATTTAAACAAGTTGAAAACATGAATATGAAAAATTAAGCATATATCCTTCTTAGTCACTCCGAAATGAAGCTCTTGGGAGGGTTTTTGAAATTTCCATGTTTGAAACCGGCCAAAAACCACATATCTTCATGCTTGACTTCATGAGACAGAGTTTAGGGTTAGGGGGTAGATACATGATTTCTCTGGTTTGAATATGTCTAGACCTTGTTTATCAACTTCATTGAATGCTTACTATATGACATAAGAAGACCATGTGCCTTGATTTTTCATTTTTTTTAAATTATGCCCATTTGAATCTTGGTCAAATCCTAGGTTTGACCATGATTTAAACAAGTTTAAAACATGAATATGAAAATTAAGCATGTATCCTTCGTAGTCACTACAAAATGAAGCTCTTTCATTTCATTTTTCTTTTTCGCAAGGTCGGGAGTCGGAGGAAGAGGGATCACACGGGAGGAGACGAAGGGAGAGCAGTCACGGGGCCCCAGTTATTTATGGTGTCTATCCTTTTTCTGGTAATATTGACTGTTGTGCAGGGTTGTCAGTGCGCAGGGGGGTGCGACTCGTGCGAGCGAGCGAGAAAGGCCGAGAATGAGAGAGATTTTTTTTAGAGGGACAACCGAACGATCCTGAAGGACCCAGATTTCCAATACGCATCAGAGCGCAGTTTACAGCAGGACACAAAATTAACAGGAAATTACGTCTAAATCCCTAAGATTTACATGGTAGACCCCATGCTGAAAGCAAGAAATGCGATCGGGTCCTTAACAGCCACCGTCCGGATTGATCCTCGTCCCAGCCGGGGACGAACCACTTGGCGCGACCAAATCTCCATGGCTACAGAGCCTGCACACCATGGCCTACGAGCTGAGCTAGAAACGACCTGCCAAAACCGGCAGCCAACGGAGGTGGATAATTGGAGAGAGAGTGTGTGTGTGTGTGTGTTGATGCCTCTCTCTTGACAAAGAAGATAGCTTGGAGTTTGCCTACCTAGCGTACGTGACTTGTGCTCACTGAAGTGTGGGACCTTACGCACGTGACAGACTTGTTGCTCTAATAACTCGGGTGATCATTATACTGTATTAGTACATAGTTTCCTATGGATCCTTCTTAGTCACTCCAAAATGAAACTCTTTGGGAGGGTTTTTGAAATTTCCATGTTCGAAACCAAAAACCACATATCTTCATGCGCTTGACTTCATGAGACAGAGTTTAGGGTTAGGGGGTAGATACATGATTTCTCTGGTTTGAATATGTCTAGACCTTGTTTATCAACTTAATTGAATGCTTACTATATGACATAAGAAGACTATGTGCCTTGATTTTTCATTTTTTTAAATTTTGCCATTTGAATCTTGGTCAAATCCTAGGTTTGACCATGATTTAAACAAGTTTAAAACATGAATATGAAAAATTAAACATGTATCCTTCGTAGTCACTCCAAAATGAAGCTCTTGAGAGGGTTTTTGAAATTTCCATGTTTGAAACCAAAAAACCGCGTACTTCTCTTCATGCTTGACTTCATAAGACAGAGTTTCGGGATAAGGGTAGCTTGATACATGAATTTTCTGGTTTGAATATGTCTAGACCTTGTTTATCAACTTAATTGAATGCTTACTAGATGACATAAGATGACTATGTGCATTGGTTTTTCATTTTATTGTTTTTTTTTAATTTTTAAGCCCATTTGAATCTTGGTCAAATCCTAGGTTTGACCATGATTTAAACAAGTTGAAAACATGAATATGAAAATTAAGCATATATCCTTCTTAGTCACTCCAAAATGAAGCTCTTGGGAGGGTTTTTGAAATTTCCATGTTTGAAACCGGTCAAAAACCACATATCTTCATGCTTGACTTCATGAGACAGAGTTTAGGGTTAGGGGGTAGACACATGATTTCTCTGGTTTGAATATATCCAGACCTTGTCTATCAACTTAATTGAATGCTTACTATGTGACATAAGAATACTATGTGCCTTGATTTTCCATTTTTTGTTTTTTTCTGAATTTTTATGCCCATTTGAATCTTGGTCAAATCCTAGGTTTGGCCATGATTTAAACAAGTTTAAAACATGAATATGAAAAAATAAGCATATATCCTTCTTAGTCACTCCAAAATGTAGATCTTGGTAGGGTTTTTGAAATTTCCATGTTTGAAACCAAAAACCACTTCTCTTCATGCATGCTTGACTTCATAAGACAGAGTTTAGGGTTAGGGGTAGCTAGATACTTGATTTTTCTGGTTTGAATATGTCTAGACATTGTTTATCAACTTAATTGAATGCTTACTATATGACATAAGAAGACTATGTGCCTTGGTTTTTCATTTATTTTGATTTATTTTGAATTTTTATGCCCATTTGAATCTTGGTCAAATCGTAGGTTTGACCATGATTTAAACAAGTTTAAAACATGAATACGAAAAATTAAGCATGTATCATTCTTAGTCACTCCAAAATGTAGCTTTTGGGAGGGTTTTTGAAATTTCCATGTTTGAAACCAAAAAACCGCGTACTTCTCTTCATGCTTGACTTCATAAGACAGAGTTTGGGGATAGGGGTAGCTTGATACATGAATTTTCTGGTTTGAATATGTCTAGACCTTGTTTATGAACTTAATTGAATGCTTACTAGATGACATAAGATGACTATGTGCATTGGTTTTTCATTTTATTGTTTTTTTTAATTTTTATGCCCATTTGAATCTTGGTCAAATCCTAGGTTTGACCATGATTTAAACAAGTTTAAAACATGAATATGAAAAATTAAGCATGTATCCTTTGTAGTCACTCCAAAATGAAGCTCGATCTTGAGAGGGTTTTTGAAATTTCCATGTTTGAAACCAAAAAACCACGTACTTCTCTTCATGCTAGACTTCATAAGATAGAGTTTGGGGTTAGGGGTAGCTTAATTGATACATAAATTTTCTGGTTTGAATATGTCTAGACATTGTTTATCAACTTAATTGATTACTTAATTACTAGATGACATAAGATGACTATGTGCATTGGTTTTTCATTTTTTTTGAATTTTGATGCCCATTTGAATCTTGGTCAAATCCTAGGTTTGACCATGATTTAATCAAGTTTAAAACATGAATATGAAAAATTAAGCATCTATCCTTCTTAGTCACTCCATTATGTAGCTCTTGGGAGGGGTTTTGAAATTTCCATGCTCTTGAAAACCAAAAACCACTTCTCTTCATGCATGCTTGACTTCATAAGACATAGTTTAGGGTTAGGGGGTATATAGATACATGATTTTCCTGCTAGTTTTAATATGTCTAGACCTTGTTTATCAATTTAATTGAATGCTCACTATATGACATGAGCAGACCTTGGTTTTAATTTTTTTATACCCATTTGATTCTTCGTCAACAAATCCTAGGTTTGTTGACCTAGATTTGAACAAGTTTAAAACATGAATATGAAAAGGTAAGCATGTATGCTTCTTAATTAGTCACTCCAAAATGAAGCTCTTGGGAGGGTTTTTGAAATTTCCATGATTGAAACCAAAAACCACTTCTCTTCATGCTTGACTTCATAAGTCAGGGTTTAGGGATATATAGGGGGTAGATACATGATTTTTCTGGTTTGAATATGTCTAGAGCTTGTTTATCAACTTAATTGAATGCTTACTATATGACATAAGAAGACTATGTGCCTTGATTTTCCATTTTTTAAATTATGCCCATTTGAATCTTGGTCAAATCCTAGGTTTGACCAAGATTTAAACAAGATTAAAACATGAAAATGAAAAATTAAGTCTTGATCCTTCTTATTCACTCCAAAATGAAGCTTTTGGGAGGGTTTTCGAAATATCCAGGTTTGAAACCCAAAACCACTTCTCTTCGTGCATAGTTTAGGGTTAGGGGTAGATACATGAATTTTTGGTTTATAGTAAGCATTCAAGTTGATAAACAAGGTCTAGACATATTCAAACCAGAAAAATCATGTATCTACCCCCTAAGGCTAAACTCTGTCATATGAAGGCAAGCATATAAGAGGAATGGTTTTGGGTTTCAAACATGGAAAATTCAAAAACCCTCCCAAAAGCTTCATTTTTGGAGTGAACAAGAAGGATCCAGGCTTACTTTTTCATTTTCATGTTACTGACTTGTTTAATTCTTGGTCAAACCTAGGATTTGACCAAGATTCAAATGGGCATAAAAATTCAATAAAGAATTCAAAAAATGAAAACCAAAACACATAAGCTTCTTAAGTTATAGTAAGCATTCATGTTGATCAACGGAGTCTAGACATATCTAAACAATAAAAATCATGTATATACCCCAAACCCTAAACTCTGTCTAATGAAGTCAAGCACGAAGAGAAGTGGTTTTCGGTTTAATTTTTTATTTCTTTTTTTAAAAAATTTATGCCCATTTGAATCTTGGTCAAATCCTAGCAGGTTTGACCAATATTTAAACAAGTTTAAAACATGAAAATGAAAAGTAAGTATGGATCCTTCTTATTCACTCCAAAATGAAGCTTTTGGGAGGGTTTTTTAATTTTCCATGTCTGAAACCCAAAATGACATCTCTTCGTGCTTTACTTCATAAGACAAAGTTTAGGGGTAGGGGGTAGATACATGATTTTTCTGGTTTGAATATGTCTAGACCTTGTTTATCAACTTGAACGCTTATTATATGACATCAAAAGACTATGTTTTTTTTTGAATTTGTTATGCCCATCTGAATCTTGGTTAAATCCTAGGTTTGACCAAGATTTAAACCAGTTTAAAACATGAAAATGAAAAGTAAGCCTGGATTCTTCTTAGTCACTCCAAAATGAAGCTTTTGGGAGGTTTTTTAAATTTCCATGTTTGAAACCCAAAACCACTTCTCTTAATGCTTGACTTCATAAGACAGAGTTTAGGGTTAGGGGCCAAGTATATACATGATTTTTCTTGTTTAAATATGTCTAGACTTTGTTTATCAACTTGAATGCTTACTATATGACATCAAAAGACTATGTGTTTTGGTTTTGATTTTTTTGAATTTGTTATGTCCATTTGAATCTTGGTCAAATCCTAGGTTTGACCAAGATTTAAACCAGTTTAAAACATGAAAATGAAAAGGTAAGCATGGATTCTTCTTAGTCACTCCAAAATGAAGCTTTTGGGAGTTTTTTTTAATTTCCAATGTTTGAAACCCAAAACCACTTTTCTTCATGCTTGACTTCATAAGACAGAGTTTAGGGTTAGGGGGTATATACATGATTTTTCTGGTTTGAATATGTCTAGACTTCGTTGATCAACTGTAATGCTTACTAGATGACATAAGAAGCTTATGTGATTTTTTTATTTCTTTTTTGAATTTTTATGCCCATTTGAATCCTGGTCAAATCCTTTGTTTGACCGAGATTTAAACAAGTTAAAACATGAAAATGAAAAAGTAAGCCTGGCTCCTTCTTAGTCATGAAAATGAGTTAGCTTGGCTTTCCAACCCTTGAATCCATAGGAAACTTTGTACTAATGCAGTATAATAATCACCCGAGTTTTTACACCAACAGGTCTGTCACTTACGTGTGGTGCCCATGCATGAGGTCCCAAACTTCAGTGAGCACAAGTCACATGCGGTAGGCAGGCAAAATCCCCGATCAATCCGGGCGGTGGTCATTAAGGACCCGATCGCATTTCTTGCTTTCAGATCGGGGTCTACCATGTAAAAGTTTGTTCCTTTTGGATGCATCACTCGTATTTGCAAGTTTTTTGGGGGTCCCGCAAATTCAGGGTAGCATCATGCCCCCCTTCCCACGCCAACACAAACAGAGTTCAACACAACCTAATTAAGCAAGGTTCAACACAGACATATATAGTTCAACAACCCCTAATTAAGCTAATAGGTTCACCACAGACGCTGCTGAGCAGCAAACATAAACAGAGTTCAACAAAAGATGCTTCTTTTGAAGCAGTAGGAGAGACAAACATGCACAGCAGTTACGGAGTATATTTACCATCTTCTTCCTGTCGCCTCCTCCCGGTCCCGCTTCTTCTGCTTCTTGCTGCCCATACCTTTAATCTTTGGTGGCTTGGGCTTGGGAGGAGGCACACGACCGGTCTCGATAGCTTGGTTCAATTTCTTCCTTAGGAATAGCCCATCGGCCATGTGGTTGGCTATGAAGCCGGATCGGTTAACAGTTTCCCCAACTTTGAGACAGCCGGACCCACCGGCTTCGGCATGCTGCAGGACCCTTTGAAAGTCAACCTTTATGCTATTTGTGCAGAAGGGGCAGCTGTTCCTGGCACCAGTCCAGGGTTCACTCCAATACTTGTCGAACTTCCCCGCCTTAAGCTTGTTGAGAGTGGCCCTGGCCTTCCTATGACGCGACTCGACATCGCTGTCAACCTCATCAGTAGCAACCTGATACATGCCAAATAAGCAGGTGAAGCAAATACGTGGCAGTTGCAACTAATAATGAATATGAATCTAAAATGATTCTGATGCTAATTCAAAACCCTATAGCGCAAAAAAGAGAGGGAGAGACCATAGAGCAAATCGATACAGGGCTATGTTGAATACGGGAGAGAGGTGAATCGGATGTGAAGCAAATATGTAGCAGTTGCAACTACTGAATATGAATCTAAAAAGATTCTGATGCTAATTCAAAACGCTATAGCGCAAAAAAAGAGGGAGAGACCATAGCGCAAATCGATACAGGGCTATGTTGAATAAGGGAGAGAGGTGAATCGGAACATACTTCCTCCCCCTCGTCGACGATATTCTCGTCGAAGGTCGGCGGCGGCGGTTCAAAGATGAGTTCAACCTCGTCCTCGTCATCTAGGGGATGCTTCCCAAGAGAGTGGACCCATCTACCAACAGCATCAGATGCCGATGAGCGACCGATGGCCCGACCTTCGGCAATGGCCTCCGCTTCGTCTTTGGCATCCGCTGCGGCGATGATCGCAGCCGTTGCGGCCATGCGTGCTGCAGTCGCGGCTCTGGACGCCTCCTCTGCGGCTAAGGCTAGCCGCGCGGCTTTCGCTTTCGCTGCGTTGACGGCGTCGGTTGGGCTCTCCATCGGTGGAATGGGAAGGGGAAGCGAAGAGAGGGTTTTTTCCTAGTCCGTGGAGAGAGGGAGAAGTGTGGACGTGAAATGGATAACTGACGATATTTCAAGATTTGGGAGACATAGCACGAACGGGCAGATGACAGCACGTGGGTGCATTACCTCATACTGCCTCTGTCCTAGAAAGAGCGTACGTGTGGGTTTTCAAGGCATATTAAGGATTTTATTATTACATTGGGAAACTGTCATCGACCATCACTTTCCTCTTCAACTTTTCCACCTCCAATGAGCTCAATGCATGTAGTAAATAAGAAAAGCATATTATGCTAAATACTACTACCTCCATCCCAAAGCGTAAGGCTTATATGATTTTTAGAAGCTCAAACTATGTCAAGGTAAACTAAGATTTTACCAAAAATCATTATCATGCAAAATACAAAAGTAATATCAATACATAGACAATGATTTTTTTTTGGTATGGCATCTACAAAATATTATATTAGTTGATAGATTGTTCTAAATTTTCGTCAACCTTTACTTGCTTTGACTCTTAAAAAAAGACTTAGGGCTCCTTTGATTTAAAGGATAGGAAAAGCATAGGAATAGGAAAGGTTTAGGATTGGAATGGCATGTCTAATTGAATCCTATAGGAAGATGAAGTTTGTTTAATTGTAGCAAAGGAATTTTTCCATGAGGCATGAGCTAATGCTTTTTTCCTATAGGAATTACACTACAAGATTCCTATAGAATTTTTTCCTATAGGATATGTTCATATGAATCAAACAACATGTATAGGAAATTTTCCCATAGGAACCAAATCCTACACAATTCCTATGCAAATCCTTTGAATCAAAGGAACCCTTAAGCTTTGTGATGGAGGTAGTACGTACTAGTCGTGAAGAAACTATATCCCTCGTGATGAGAAAGAAATATTTTTTACTAGGAGTACCACTCTTTTGTGGACAAATTTTGAAGTGCATTGCAAAACGAGAAGTACACTCTTTTATGGACAAATTTTAACTCTACACCCATTATTTCAGGATGGAGGGAGTATAGCCCAACTTGTTTTTTTTTTCTTCTGGGCACTACACTGCTTTTTCCCTGTGCAATGCTTGGTTCTACCCTTTTTCTCATTGTAATGGTCACTTTAAGTCAATTTTTCCCACACACATTTATTTTGTACTTCTCTACAGTGTTGACCGTGCTACTACTATTTGTGTTAGTGCGCCAAAAACAAAATGTTATTTTCTAAGTGCAAAATTAATCTAGGGCGTTGGTTGTGAACCGGTGAACAAAAAAGATAGCCCAAAAGAGGAACACACCAAGGTATAAAAACTAGCATATATGCATGTTTCTATGTACATATATATGACCCTGGGTTTGTAGATAAAAAACATTCATATATGCGCTTACTATTAATATACATAAGTTTATGCTGATTCTCTTGGTTTAGGTATATATATGGTTAGGCATCACTACTAATTCAGAAAAAACAAAAATGTAACCCTTCAAGTGAAGTCATTTTAAGTGACCTAACAACTAAAATTCATATATAGGATTTGTATAGGAATTATGTAGGATTTAGATCACATGTGAATTTTCCCCACACTAGTTGTTTGATTCATAGGAACATATCCTACAGGAATCTTGCAGTGCAAATCCTATAAGAATAAAACATTAGGTCATACCTCATGGAAAATTTCCTTTGGCACAATCAAACACAACTCATCTTCCTATATGATTCAACTAGCCATTAAATCTCAATCCTATGTTTTTCATATTTCTATGGTTTTCCCATCCTATGAATCAAAGGAGCCTTAGGGCTTATATCTTTTTTTAGAAAGGCAAACTACGTTAAGATTGGCCAAGTTTTACGAAAAACCTTTAACATGCAAAATACAAAGTTGAGTCATTTCGTTTGAATCGGAGGGAGTACATTTGACGTTATGGTACTATTTGACACCGCTTGGCACATTGTATTTTTTCGAACCAAACTTCCCCCTTCATGAAGCTTTTATTTTGGGATAGAGCTTCAGTGACTTGATACATCCATATATATCTAGACAAAGTTGAGTCAATTCATTTGAATCAGAGGGAGTACATTTGACTATATGGGTACTGTTTGACAACTGCTTGGCATTGTCTTCTTTTTTGAACCAAACTGCCCCCTTCACGAAGCTTTTATTTTGGGATAGAGCTTCACTGACTTGATACTTCCAAGTCTCACAGTGACTTGGTGCCACCATCCACCATCCATCTCAGATCCAATGTATGCGATCGACTTAGAATTTAAACTAAATAATTATTATAATTGCTCAGAAATATTTCAAGAACTTCCAGTTAATCGTGCATATTTCGATTTATATTTTGGTGGAGTTTCATTCGATTTGAATCAAAGGTTTGTGAGCAAATATATACTCCCTCCGGTTCATATTAATTGACTCTAATATGGATGTACTAGACACATTTTAGTTCTAGATACATCCATATTGAAGTCAATTAATATGAATCAGAGGGAGTATTTAGTTTAAACTAGTGCTCGTATACGTAAAAAGCTCTTTAATCACAAGCTAGTCGTCCGAGTGGGATGAAATATTCACAGATTTTAGAACAAGGCATCTACATTTTACTGGATTATTTTCATAATTTTCTGAATAATTTTTGTTTTTAGGTTCGAAATAAGAGATAGTTTGGAACGTTGGATCTCAAATGGTTGGTAGATGGTGGCACCAAGTCACAATGAGATTTGGAGACTTCAAGTCACTGCAGCTCTGTCCTTTTATTTTGACAAACTGCAGAGCCGCTGGTGCATCTATGGTTGCGTACGGCCGACGCCGATTCTTAGCAAGGAAGTTCTTCCTATAAGTAGTAGTATCCATACTCCACTCCAAGGCATGTATAAAAAAAAGAACCCATCCCGTTCTCGTTTTCCCGATCACTCTTCTCTGAAGATGGAGGAGGCCCTCTTCTTGTGCCCCCTCTGCCTGCTGCCCTTCAAACCCCCCATATCCAAGGTTGCTCCCTTCCGATTTCATTCTTAGGTTCACCTGTGAGAAATTTTAATGACAACTGATGCCACGTACGTTGTTCCGTGCAGTGCAAGGGCGGTCATATGGGCTGTCGGCGCTGCGTCGGCGAGCTTGCGCCGAACCCGTGCAAGAAGTGCGAGCAGCCGACGAGGTTGCCACCGTCGAATCGATCTGGGGCAAGATTGCCGCCGTCGAATCGATCTGGGGCAATGGTCAAGTGCGTCGGCTGCCAGAGCTTGGCCGCCTCCACGGAGTCCTACACGCACTATATCGCGTGCCCGCATGGTCCGTGCGGCTGCACAGAGGCCATCAATACCGGCTGCAGCTTCACCGGCCCGCCGCGGGAGCTCCTGGTACACCTCCAAGCATCCCACTCCATCACAGTGTTTACGTTCCAGTATGGCATACCCGACTGGTGCATAGTTTGTGTTCCGGTACAACCGCAGGGACACCTGTTCATCGGCAGTGGGGAAGAAGACGGTAGCGTGTTCGCCATCACCGTTGGCGCGCTCGGCCCGACCACCATTGTGTCATGTGTCTGCATCAGGTCGGCCGCGTGCTTGTTTCTGATGTACAAGGCGCAGCTGCTGGTGATTGGTCTGCCAGCGCCGGCGCCGGCTGGGACCAGTGACCTCTCGACGGACACCTTGATGGCGGTAATTGAGCCGACGAGCTCCCCGACGCCTAGCTCGATCATGTTGCAGCAGCTCACTTCTTTCCTGGCGGTGCCGCCCCGTTACGCGAAGCAGAATGGAGGGCAGCGTGTGTTGCCTATCTGCATTTGCATCAACAAGAAGGTTATATAATAATCTTCGTTTAGTTACTCGAAGATCGGAGGGAGTAGTTTAGTTCGAAATAGGGTTCGTTCGGATGTATTTTGGACTTGTATAGTAGTACTACTACTCAAGAACTATTAGCTAGCTAGTTGGAGTGCTAGAATGCAGCTCGGATTATTAGTATTTTGGTAGTACTATATATATGTGACTGCAAGTTCAAACTAAAATGGAGTATTTCTTGCTAATGTTGTTCTCTTGGAGTCATCATTTTTTTCTGAACGTGTTAACTATGCTATTGTCTAAGGATTCGTTTAGATTTCTTTGGTTGAATTCATATTTTGTCTCTTCCTAATTTGGCAAAACTGCACTGTCATGGGCATTCTTACAAGGTCGTTGAAGTTTCGATGTTTCTTAATGTATATTGCGTAGGGTGTACCCCCTTAACATGGATCTGTTGCATTTTTTGGTTGTATTTTTTTTTGGCAATTTTTAGGACCATAAAATAGCACGCCTTCAGTTGAAATTTGAATTACTTTTCGAAAAGTGGCCGATACTAGCATGGAGTAGTAAAGTTTTTTTGTACTCCCTCGGTCCCACCAAAAGTGTCTCACCTTTGTTAAAATTTAGATGGATAGATGTATTTTTTTTACAAAGTTGAGACAACTTTGGTGAGACGGAGCCACGGAGTCCTAGTTGATGGCGAGAAGGTTGATGCCTTGCTAGGTTGGTGTACTCCATGTTGCAAAAAGAACAAGGTTGGTGTGTATTTGTTTTATTTGTTCACCATAATACTGCCATGGCCATCGATTTGATTAGACAACACAAGCCTGGGACGTTTCACTTATTTATTGTAGGGAGCACGATTAATGGACTGTAATGATGGGGCTACTCCTATAGTCCGTCTGCTCCTACTCGGGTGTCGGGTCACAGTCACACTCTCCTCTTTTTTTGAACATATTCACACTCTCCTCTTTTTTTGAACACATTCACACTCTCCTCGAAACTGCAGTAGGCAGTATATATGCATAAGAGGAGGAGCATCTCGGTTCACCTCCGCCGTCTATCCCCACTCCGCCCAGCTTCCATAGCACGCGCCTGCGTCTCCGCCATGGCGCTTTCGCATCCTATCCAGCAGTGCCCAGTTTGAGAGCCTCTGTTCTCCAACTCAAACCCCCACCTGCCGCCATTGATCGCCATCTCTCTCCCAAAGTTCGAATCAGTAAATCTCCCAAGAAAATACCAACCCCATTGTACCACCTGCCTCATTGCGATGGCGAAATCGAGCAGGGTCTGTGGATCTGGGCTGTTTCACAAGGTGTTTACGGAAGGCCCCCTTGAAGTGCTCATCAGCCAGTGCGACGCCATCACCGCCGCGTCCCTAGTCGGTTCCTCCAAAAGTATTCTTCAGTCAGCCAAATACAGTACCACTCTGCCTGCTTCTCAGCCGTTTGGCCTTCCATGTGTTCTCTGTTGTGACCCGGTGGATAAACCATGGGAGTTCAAGGAGGATTTGCCGGTGCACAGCAAGTGCAAACTAGTGCCGCTGGACAGGTTCTCCTATGATTGCCTAATGCCACACAGTAAGGATGAGGAGCGGGCAGGCGCCAATGGAGATTGGATCGCCATGGTTGGCCCCAAAGGCAAGTGGAACCTCCTCAATGTCTACACTCATCACAAGATTAAGCTTCCATCTTTGACGAAGAAGTTTGAAACCACACGCAATCCACTTATACTCGAGTATCAGGGTGATGCTATTCAACTGCAAAAGATAGCTATTTGCCAAGTTCCTACAACTGCTAGGGGGTATAAATATTTCTCCCTTGTCGCAATCTTCGACTTTGCAATTGCCTACCTCCATGGCGAATATCCTCGTACATGGATATTTCTTGAAAACTAGTTTCAGTACTGCGCCATATACTGCGATGCAATTATACATAACGGACTTGTGTTCGCCGTTACTGGGCTTGGAAATGTTTATGCATGGGATCCTAATCAATTTGGTAACATTTCCTCCCTATCTTTTTTTATACGTAACTTATATAGTATTTCACCTCTTATTTGTTGAACTGTCTTGGCATCTTTTGGCTTAAAGGAATTCCATAGGCGCACACCATAACCCTCTTGTGGTATGGACATATATAGAATTTAACATCTATAGGAATTTTAGTATGGTCTAATGTGCATGTTGTTCCGTAGGAAAAAGGCCCCCTAGTAATTAAGTTTCTTTATTATTACTCCCTGGAAAATTTAAGGTAGAGTAGAAATAGAATCAATAAAGGTGCCATGCAATATTGATAAAGACTTTCATTTGTTTATATTCCCCCGGTTCTAGAGAATAAGGAGTACTATATTCAAACCATCTAAAATTTGGACCAATATTTTGGGGAACATGTTTTAAATCCATATGAAGTTTTACCAAGATGTTCGAAATATATTTCAAACCATCTTATGTTCGACCATGATTTTATAAAGTACTAGTATTGGCATCTACAATATCAAATCAATATCACTAGTAGATAAATCATGAAATATATTTTCATGTGACGTGTTCTTTCCTTTTTCAAGGTCCTATAGTGCTCCCTGCTCCATTCATTCCGTCGACGGCTGGATTTGATGACGATGATGATTTTGACTCTAATAATCGTACGTGGTGGCTGGCAAGATCTCAAGATCGTTCTAGACTTCTCCTGGTCTATGCACGTGGCGTAATGGATTTTGACGCTGACGGTGCTCCAACTTATTATGATAGTACCCCTTCTGTCCATTGCGGTCGCGCTGTTCACAGCTATTCGGGGTATACCTGCTTTGTATTCTCGAATGACACTAGTCGGTTACTTCCAGCCAACCCGTGGGAAAGGGTTACTAATCTTGGAGACTATTCTATGTTCCTTGGGTTGAACTATCCGATTTTCATGCCAGTGGGTGGTGCAACATTTCCCCCAGGATATTTGACAAGAAGAAACTGCATCTACACCACGCCTCAGGCCATTGGCTCTCAGTTTGACATATCACATCAAGAAATTTTCCGCTTCAGTCTAAATGGCGAAGACCACCAAAGCATCTCTTTCTCAAGCAGCGGTCTAGCGGCCAACTGGCATACGGGGTTTTGGTTCATCCCAAGCTACACCAACGCGCTGGACTGGAACAAAGACAATCAGAGTTTTGGTTCATCCCAAGCTACACCAACGCTCAGTTGGTCTTGACTCCTATTTAACTATTTATAGCTAATGTACTTAGGTGATAAATTGATGCTATTTGCATGAACCCAGGTGCTTCTTGTAATTTGATCAAATACGGTCTATACACATGCATGGTTGTTTGGCTGTTTCAGTGTCCCTAGAGGCATACATATATATTGTTATTTAGCAATCTTTATTACAGTACAAAGGTCTTAACCTCATGGTTCACAGAAAGTATAAACGTAGATCAGCCATCTAAACATAGAAGACATTCTAGTGTATGATTCTTACATATACACATCAACATCCTATCAGAAAATCTTAATGTGAATTGTACTGGCTGTACAAACCCGTGCATCATTCTCTAGCCGGTTGCACCCAAAAACCAAATCGTGGTACTTCATAGTTGATTGTATGTAGGACAACATACGGATTTAATGCGAAGCCATGGGTATCACCTACATGACAGAACAATATTTCACATGGTTGGAGGTACTCCATATGGCATTTAAAATCATTCCTTGTCCTTCATATGGCCCTAAAAATAGTACAGTTGGATTTGTGGGTTTTAATTTTTTATTAACACACTCATTTAATTGCCCAAACATTGATTAATAATATTATTAAGGGGTGTGATGTTGAAAGCCATAAGAACAATGTGCCAAACATTCTTTGCTAGCGGATGGTAAATGTATACCCATCAGAAATATTAGTACTACTAGTACTACTATCAAAATAATCAGCAGACGTGCATGTTTCTTTGGTCAGAATAACTGCTGCACCATCTTAAAAGTAAATGGCATGACCATTTATTTGATTTGATAGCGTGCAGCTAGATGGCGTACATTACTATCTCTACTTCCTTGGGTCGCCCAAATCTGGAGTACTAAAAGCAAATCCTGGTGATTCATTTGACAAGACAACACAGATGCGTCCAAATTTCTCCGCCCATATTATATTATAGTAATATACGAAATCTGGAGTGTGTTGCCTCGTTGCCTTCCAAGAGAAGCTGCATTCTTTGCCAAAAAAGAGAGAGAGGCTGTATTTATAACTACCTCACTGGCCGCCACTAGTACAAACCATCACTCCATCTCCACCTCCACCTCCACCTCTTCCCTAGTAGCTCCACCTCCATATCGGTGACGGACCACAATCGCGCGGCTTCGACTTCCTCTTCGACGGCGGTGGCGACAGAGGCGTGAGGCACCTTCTCCGCGGCGCATCACTCATCCTCGTCCCGCGGCAACAATGGCTGTATGTGAAATCACCATACCCTTGTGTATGGTAGAGATGATGATGTGCAGATAAAATTTTATTGGCGGTTGCTCATCCTTGTTTGAATATTTGGTGTAGATTCACATCTAGGGCAGGGTGTCAAGCGGGGTGGGTAGCGGGCTAGCTAGTTTCAGTGCGAGTGCTTTAAATCTGCTCTAATCTCAACCACTATTTTCTCTAATTTTTTGCTTTGCGGGACGATTCGCGGACGCTGCTTGCAACCCTAATCTAGGGTATTGATCCTAGTTTAGTAGACTACTAGGATTTACATGCCAATTTGTTTTTAGACTAGATCCGGATATTTGTCAATACTACTACGTACTTCTTCCGTTCGTATTTAATTGACTCTAGTTGAAAGCATCGACAGTTCATTTTCTTCTCTCCCTCGCGTCGACTAATTAAAACCGAACAGAGGGAGTATTAGGAATCCATGTGCATCCATACTACCAGTAAGGTATTGCGTTGTTGCAGAGGCTCAGTGTAATCAATATCTTTCGATATTAATATACTCACTTTATCAGAAAATAAATTAGTAATCCATGTTCAAACTTGCTAGTTTGATCAACGTTTGATGATGATTTGTGAGGCCATGTATGGGCCTAGTTTGTTTTGCCTGGTGGTCAGTAGGCTGTTGATTTTTTTTTTGCTTGGTCGATCTGTGGTCGTTCCATGGCCACTGCTGATTAAGCATTACTAGAATCAACAATTTTTTGCTTGTCTGGTGATTGGAAGTGTATGCGCTCTTCTGAAGAGCACCATCGCACGATGATTAGTCTTAATGGAGATGCAGATGTCGATCAAGAGGGAGAAACATATCTTGATCATGCATTTCTCACGAGATTACTTGGTGATTGGAAGTAGAATCCACAATTTGTTGTGCAAACTTCTCAACATATGCATATATTCAATTAATTGGCTTTATGTGATCAATAGTACTTCTTATTGCAGATGGATGGAGGGGAAAGAGCTAAAAAACCGATACTTAGTGAGATGACTTCTCATTCTGTGACTTCTGATATCCCAGATGACAAGGTAAATATATAGAACGACAATTCGTAGGTGATAAAAGCAGAATCCACAATTTGTCATGCAAACTTCTCAACATATGCATATATTTGATTAATTAGTTTTATGTGATCAATAGTATTACTTATTCCAGATGGACGTAGGGGAAGGAACGAAAAAGCGTATGCTATGTGAAATGACTTCTAAATCGGTGTGTTCTGATATCCCAGATGACAAGGTAAACATATGGATCGACGCTTGTTTTGCCGCTGCCCCTGTTAGATGGCTAGATGCTCTGGTCTAATTTCTGTTCATGTGCTTATTATTGTAGAAACATAGAGTTGAAGAAAACTCTATATTGTCTGATGACAAAGGTGAAATAGCATGCCAGTCTTTTAAACCTCCGACGCCACCTTGTTTACTGTCTATGGAGACTGATGCAGCTGGACCTGGTACTGATGAGCCTATACCTGGCATCATCGTGCCACATGAAGAAGGTTGTGGATTGGGTTTACCCCCTGCTGTAGAAACTGGTGGTGCAGCTGGAGCTGCTAGTGTAGAGCCTCTAGTGAACGGTGTCGTGCCACGAGAATTCTCTGAACTGGAGCAAGACGGTTTACCTATTGTCAAGACCGATGTAACTGGTGCTGATGCTGGAGTTGCTACTGATGATCCTGCACCCGAAGTTGCCACGCCACCCGAAGGAGGTTTTGTATTGGTAGAACCCGTCATGACTATGCCCACAGTACTGACTGGTGGTGGACCTGGAGCTGGTAGGGTAGAGCCTCTAGCGAAAGGTGTCGTGCCACGAGAATCCTCTGAAGTGGATATTGGTGGTTTACCCTCTGTAGAGACTGGTGGTCTACCTGGAGCTGGTATTGTAGAGATTTCAGCAAACGGTGCTGTCCCACCCAACTCCTATGAACTGGAGCATGTACCTGATGTGCCTTTTGTAGAACCTGATGCACCTGTAAGTAGTGGTGATGATTCCGCTGAATCTGATCAAGAAGGATCTGCATCTCGAGGACAAGATGTCAGCTGTCATTCACCTGAACCCGAGCTGGAGTCAGCAACGGTAGCTTATATGGCACGGACTGTCCTTCAAGCTCTAAAGATCCAGTTGGGTGGTTCACAGGACCAGCTACTCCAAGCCATTGTCACTACAAAAGACCAGCCAGCATGCTTCGTCATCTCCTGCATATTGTTTGACAAGTCAAGCACCGCAATCGGCGCATTGTTCAATCCCATCAGCATGGAGAGAGGAGCTATGTTTATGTCAAGATGATTCATGCTGATTTGGTAAGGTTCCATGATAAGATGTATGGGTGGGGTGAGGCAAGAGCCACATTTTGCAGCATTCACACAGTCTTTGCTCTTGAGCCAGACCCCATGGATGCTTACCCAGTGGTGCAGCTGTCCTGACTTGATATATGTTTTATGATCAGTATGCTGCTGTCGTGGAACTGTGATGTGGAGCTACCTTTCTTATGGTTTCTAGGCTTTTGGTTTCAACATGTATTATGGAGCTTACCTTAGGACTTCCGCATGCGTTTGGCTGTTGACCTGTAATGTTTGTGGTTGGTTGTCTAATCTACTTGGCACAATCACATTGCAAAGGCAAATGTTCCTTTTCTCTTTAATTGTTATTATGATTTATGTGTTATAACCAGGCAAGAATATGCAATCTTGGTTCTCTGACCGATATATATTTACATACAACTTTTGTTCACATAATAACACTTACACGGGAAAAGAGTAGCTTTCTCTGTTGGACAAACACCAAACCACAAAAGGGTAACAACACAATATCCAAACTAGGTACGGCACCTGTTGAGCATACATGACTTTTGGCGTAAAATCACGTTAACCAACACTAGCATCATCTTGTTCTTTGCAAGGTGCTATGCTTATCAGTCTAATCCCAATACACCACCTACTTAAGGTGGCACGATGATGTCAAGTGCAGGCTCACCAGTACCAACTCTCTTGCATCAGTCTCCATTGAAGGTACGCCACTGCTGCAGTAGACACCATTAGCAATGCAAGTTGAAGGTGTTCTTATCCTCATATCAGGATCACATAATACAGGTGTCAAGCTACATGCACTAGCCAACACAATCAAAAGTCCGAACTAGGATCGCTAGGAAAAAAAACATGAAGATCTTTTTTTCGAATCCCACGCTGAACATCTTTTTCACTAATTAGGTAAGCTCCTGCTGACAAACATATTACAGCAACTCCAGCAGTGGCTCTATACTTTGGCGCTATGGGCTGATGCTGCGCATGGAGCCGGCAATAGCTTCACCGGAAGCTGCAAACTGTGGCGGCCAAATGCAGGGCTAAAACAGCGTATTTTCAGAGGCGCTATAAATGCAGCGCCAAAAACAGAATATAATGAAAAATAGAGTGCAGTAAAACAGAAGATCAAACAAAGACTAGAAATAGACATAAAATAGGATAAAATTAGCTTGATAGATAGATACTTTGTAGTTCATATTTTTACAAAGTAGTGCGATAAAACTAAACTAAAACTCGACATCTGACGAGTCCGGTGTCGTGCCCGACACCGGATCTGACGAGAAGAGGTCAATCCAACGGGGGTCGTCCTCACCAATGGTGGTCGGCCCGGCGAGCTGCGCTTCCATGAAGACCCGCTTCGTCGCCTTCTCCGCCCTCCGTCGTGCGCGGTTCTCCTTCTTCGCAGCCCGCCTCGTCGCCTTCTCCGCCCTCCGTCTGCGGAAGTGCTCATTCTCGGCGGCAACGTCCTCGGGGAAGCGGGCCGCCCACTCGCGCGCCGCGCGCTCGTCCCGCTCGGCGATGCGCAAACGGCGCTCCGTCTCGCGGCGGCGGCGCTGTTCCTCCTGTCTAACGATGTACGGCGGCGGCGCGAGGTCCTCGGCCTGCTGGCGCGTCCACACGTCATGGAAATTCATCGACGATCGTGGGCGCCCGAGCCGCCACGCCACGGCGTCGTACGCTCGCGCGGCCTCGTGCGCGGTCTCGTAGGTGCCGAGGCCGATGCGCTCGCCGCCGTCACGTATCTCTGCGTAATACGTACCTTTGGGGCGCGCGCGGACGCCGCGGTACCCCGTGCCCGAGACGCGGTAGTACCGCGAGCTCGACGCGAGACGAGGCATGGCGGCGGCGGCGGAAGCGGAGCCACGGCGGCGATATTAGGCGCAGATGGGCAAATTTCAGTAACCCGTGTCCATCTTTTTTTTGGCAGGATTACGCAATGTACCACCTTCCAATTAGAAAATAGTACTGTTCAGTCTTCCCCTGTTGGGCCCAATATTTCACTTTGGGTTGCCAACGGCCATCTACATGGTAATTGCTATCGGCCTACTTGCTCCGGCTGTCGAAGCCCAATAACTACAAATGGGCCTTTCTGCTCATGCAATTTTGGCCCTTTTCTAATGAAACACAGATCCTATGAATGGCAAAAAAAAACGCAGAGATTATACATAAAAGTTGTTTTTATTTATTTTGAATTATTGGGTTCCAATTTTTGAAACTGCTCATGCCCAATATGAAAATCCTTGATCGCTCCATACCCACATGGATAACGGTATTTTTATTAATTCATAAAGTGGATTTGAAATTTAAAACATATCCTAATAATTCTATGATTTAATCTATCAACTTGCAAGATCTTGGAGAGAAAAAGCTTGTATTAGTCTGCAGAATCCTCAACGTTTCAAAGGAGGCAGTGGATCAAAAGAAAAAAGGAAGTAGCCAGAAATTAGGGGTCAAAAATAACTCCAAGAAATGAAACTTTTATTGTTCGTAGAGGATGACATGCGGGACCCATGAGCCAGCAGCTTACTCAACGTTTCAAAGGCGGCATGAGATCGAAAGAAAAAGGCAAGTGACTAAATATCAGGAGCCAAAAATAATCCAAGAAATGAAACTTATTGTACATAGAGGATGACATGCGGGTCCCATTTTGCAGCAGCGGTTTCAGCGTTTCAAATGCGGTTTGAGATCAAAATAAAAAGAAAGTAGCCAGAAATTAGAGGGTAAAAAAACTCCAAAAAAAGAAAGTTGATTGTACATAGAGGATGACATGCGGGTCCCATGAGTCAGCAGCTTACTCAACGTTTCTAAGGCGGCAGGGGATCAAAAGAAAAAAGAAATAGCCAAAATTCAGAGGGTGAAAAAAAACCAAGAAAAGAAATTTTATAGTACATAGAGGATGACATGCGGGTACCATGAGCCAGCAGGTTCCTCAACGTTTTCAAAGGCCGCTGGGGATCAAAAGAAAAAGGCAAATAGCCAGAAATTAGGGGTAAACAATAAATCCAACAAAGGAAAGGTTTATTGTTCATAGATGCTGACATGTGGGACCCATGAGCCAGCAGCGTCAAGGCAAGTGACCAAAAATCAGGTGTAAAAAAAATCCAAGAAAAGAAACGTTATTGTACATAAAGGATGACATGTGGGTCCCATGAGCCAGCACCTTACTCAATGTTTCAGAGGCGGCTTGAGATCGATAGAAAAAGGAAAGTGACCAAATATCAGGAGCTAAAAATAATCCAAGAAATGAAACTTTTATTGTACATAGAGGTTGACATATGGGTCCCACTAACACAAGCTCTTTCGCTCGAAGATCTTGCAAGTTGATTGTACATAGAGGATGACATGCGGGCCCCATGTGTCAGCAGCTTACTCAATGTTTCCAAGGCGGTAGTGGATCAAAATAAAAGGAAATAGCCAAAATCAGAGGGTGAAAAATAAATCCAACAAAGGAGAGATTTATTGTCCATGGAGGCTGACATCTGGGACCCACGAGCCAGCAGCGTCCTCTACGTTTAGAAGGCGACTGGGGATCGAAAGAAAAAAAAGGCAAATAGCCAGAAATTAGGGGTACAAAATAACTCCAAGAAAGGAAATGTTTATTGTTCATAGAGGCTGACATGTGGGACCCATGATCCAGCAAAGTCTTCAACGTTTCAAAGGCGGCAGGGGATCAAAAGAAAAAGGAAGTAGCCAGAAATTAGGGGTAAAAAATAACTCCAAGAAAGGAAACTTTTATTGTTCATAGAGGATGACATGCGGGACCCATGCTCCAGCAGCTTCCTCAACGTTTCAAAGGCGGCATGAGATCGAAAGAAAAAGGCAAGTGACCAAATATCAGGACCCGAAAATAATCGAAGAAAGAAATTTTATTGTACATAGAGGATGACATGCGGGACCCATTTAGCAGCAGCGGCCTCAACGTTTCCAAGGCGGCAAGGGATCAAAAGAAAAAGGAAGTAGCCAGAAATCAGGGGGTCAAAACAAAATCCAAGAAAAGATATTTTTCAATTGGTCTGCATCTTGCCATCTGGGCATTCGAACTATCGTGCTGGACGCCTTTTGACTCGTACAATTTCAGCCCACTACAAAACATGAAAGTCCTATGTTTCGCAAAAACAAAAAACAAGGAGATTCAACATATAAGTTTGTTTATGTAAAAATAAAGATTTAATTTATCCGTTTGCAAAGCTCAGAGCGAAATAATCAAGATATCACATGTTTCTTGTACGGGGAGGCTGACATCGGGGACCCATGAGCCAGCAGCGTCGTCAGCGTTTTAAAGGCGGCAGGGGATGGAAAGAAAAAATAAACCAAAAATCAGTTGGTCAAAAATCCAAGAAAATAAACATTTATCGTTCTGAGAGGATGACATGCGGGACCCATGAGGCAGCAGCATCCTCAACGATTCCAAGGCTGCAGGGGATCAAAAGAAAAAAGGAAATATCCAGAAATTACTTAGGGGTTCAAAATAAATCCATCAAATGAAAGTTTTATTGTTCATAGAGGATGACATGTAGGACTGACCTGCCAATAGCGTTCTCATCGTTTCAAAGGGGGCATGAGATCAAAAGAAAAAGGCAAGTAGCCAGAAATTAGGGGTAAAAAATAACTCCAAGAAAGGAAACTTTTATTATTCGTAGAGGATGACATGCGGGACCCATGAGCCAGTAGCTTACTTAAAGTTTCAAAGGCGGCATGAGATCGAAAGAAAAAGGCAAGTGACAAAATATCAGGAGCCAAAGATAATCCAAGAAAAGAAACTTTATTTACATAGAGGATGACATGCGGGTCCCATTTTGCAGCAGCGGTCCCAACGTTTCAAATGCGGCTTGAGATCAAAAGAAAAAGAAAGTAGCCAGAAATTAGGGGGTCAAAAAAATCCAAGAAAATAAAGTTGATGGACATAGAGGATGACATGCGGGTCCCATGAGCTAGCAGCTTACTCAACGTTTCCAAGGCGGCAGAGGATCAAAAGAAAAAGGAAATAGCCAAAAATCAGAGGGTGAAAAAACAAAGAAAATGAACTTTTATAGTACATAGAGGATGACATGCGGGTCCCATGAGCCAGCAGGTTCCTCAACATTTCAAACGTGGCATGAGATCGAAAGAAAAAGGCAAGTGACCAAATATGAGGAGCCAAAAATAATTCAAGAAAAGAAATTTTTATAGTACATAGAGGATGACATGCGGGTCCCATGATCCTGCAGGTTCCTCAACGTTTCAAACGTGGCATGAGATCGAAAGAAAAAGGCAAGTGACCAAATATCAGGAGCCAAAAATAATTCAAGAAAAGAAACTTGATTGTACATAGAGGATGACATGCGGGTCCCATTTAGCAGCAGCGGTATCACCGTTTGAGAGGCTGCACGGGATCGAAAGAAAAAGGCAAGTGACCAAATATCAGGAGCCAAAAAATCCAAGAAAAGAAATTTTATTGTACGTAGAGGATGACATGCGGGTCCCATTTTGCAGCAGCGGTCTCAACGTTTCCAAGGTGGCACAGAACCAAAAGAAAAATGAAGTAGCCAGAAATCAGGGGGTGAAAAAAATCCAAGAAGAAAGATTTCAATTGGGCTGCATCTGGACATCTGGGCCTTCGAACTATCTTGCTTGGCCTTTTGACTCGTACAATTTCAGCCCACTCCAAAACAGGAAAGTTCCGAATTTTCTAAAAAAAAAACAGGAAAATCCTATGCTTCGCAAAGATAAAAAAACAAGGAGATTCAACATACAAGTTTTTTTTATGTAAAAATAAAGATTTAATTTTCCGTTTGATATAGCTCAGAGCGCAATACACTGTTTATTGTCTGCAAAATAATCAAGATATCATATGTTTCTTGTACGGGGAGGCTGACATCGGGGACCCATGAGCCAGCAGCGTCGTCAACGTTTTAAAGGCGGCAGGGGATGGAAAGAAAAAATAAACCAAAAATATGTTGGTACAAAATCCAAGAAAAGAAACATTTTCGTTCTAAGAGGATGACATGCGGGACCCATGAGGCAGCAGCATCCTCAGCGTTTATTGTTCATAGAGGCTGACATGTGGGACCCGTGAGCCAGCAGCGTCCTCAATGTTTTAAAGGCGGCAGGAGATCGAAAGAAAAAATTAGCCAAAAATCATTTGGTAAACAAAATCCAAGAAAAGAAACATTTACCGTTCTGAGAGGATGACATGCGGGACCCATGAGGCAGCAGCATCCTCAACGATTCCAAGGCGGCAGGGGATCAAAGGAAAAAAAGGAAATATCCTGAAATTAATTAGGGGTTCAAAATAAATCCATCAAAGGAAACTTTTATTGTTCACAGAGGATGACATGTGGGACCGACCTGCCAACAGCGTCCTCATCGTTTCAAAGGGGGCAGGAGATCAAAAGAAAAAGGCAAATAGCCAGAAATTAGGGGTCAAAAATAACTCCAAGAAAGGAAACTTTTATTGTTCGTAGAGGATGACATGCGGGACCCATGAGCCAGCAGCTTACTCAACATTTCAAAGGCGGCATGAGATCGAAAGAAAAAGGCAAGTGACAAAATATCGAGCCAAAGATAATCCAAGAAAAAAACTTTATTGTACATAGAGGATGACATGCGGGTCCCAATTAGCAGCAGCGGTCTCAACGTTTCAAATGCGGCTTGAGATCAAAAGAAAAAGAAAGTTGATTGTACATAGAGGATGACATGCGGGTCCCATGAGTCAGCAGCTTACTCAATGTTTCCAAGGCGGCAGGGGATCAAAAGGAAAAGGAAATAGCCAAAAATCAGAGGGTGAAAAAAACCCAAGAAAATAAACTTTTATAGCACATAGAGGATGACATGCGGGTCCCATGAGCCAGCAGGGTCCTCAACGTGGCATGAGATCGAAAGAAAAAGGCAAGTGACCAAATACCAGGAGCCAAAAATAATTCAAAAAAAGAAACTTGATTGTACATAGAGGATGACATGCGGGTCCCAATTAGCAGCAGCGGTATCACCGTTTGAGAAGCGGCAGGGGATCGAAAGAAAAAGGCAAGTGACCAAATATGAGGTGCCAAAAAGAATCCAAGAAAAGAAAGTTTTATAGTACATAGAGGATGACATGCGGGTCCCATGAGCCTGCAGGGTCCTCAACGTGGCATGAGATCGAAAGAAAAATGCAAGTGACCAAATATCAGGAGCCAAAAATAATTCAAGAAAAGAAACTTGATTGTACATAGAGGATGACATGCGGGCCCCATTTAGCAGCAGCGATATCACCGTTTGAGAGGCTGCACGGGATCGAAAGAAAAAGGCAAGTGACCAAATATGAGGTTCCAAAAAAATCCAAGAAAAGAAAGTTTTATAGTACATAGAGGATGACATGCGGGTCCCATTTAGCAGCAGCGGTATCACCGTTTGAGAGGCGGCAGGGGATCGAAAGAAAAAGGCAAGTGACCAAATATGAGGTGCAAAAAAAAACTCCAAGAAAAGAAAGTTGATTGCACATAGAGGATGACATGCGGGTCCCATTTAGCAGCAGCGGTATCAACGTTTCCAAGGCGGCAAGGGATCAAAAGAAAAAGGAAGTAGCCCGAAATCAGGGGGTCAAAAAATCCAAGAATAGAAAGAATTTTGGTTCATAGAGGATGACATGCGGGACCCATGATCATGCATCGTAAACGCCTCGATCGGAGAGCGTTGAACAAGATGGCGCGATCGAGAAAAAAAACAATGCCAGAGAGGCTGCCATCTGGGCCCTACATCCCTCGGCGGTGCGGATTTGCGTTGAATCGGCCGGCGAACCCGAGAATTCGAGATGCACCACGTCCCGGGCCACCATACGCAACGTTTTGGCCGGTTTCGTCGGGCTAGGTGGCCTCAAAAACGAGAAAAAAAATGTTTTGACATGCACAACGGACAGACCCAAAATCGTCGGCCATGGTACACCAGCAACCACGGTGCGACTTCAACTTCGTCGGCCATGGCAACTTTTCTTGTAGTGTAGTGTTGAGGGGGTAAAAACCAGCAACACTTTTTCATTCATACCAAACATCATACATTACAAATCTAACACACCGTTGGTTTGAAGAACCATTCATTCGCTCTACGATACAAGGGGATCCTGATACAACTCACACCTACTCAAGTGCTGGGGTGATACTACTCTTCAGGGTGGATTTATCGTCTTTACGGGTAATATGCTTGGCGAGAGGCGAGGGCATTGTCCAACTCCTTGCGGGTCTTGCACAGCATGAAGTTGAGGTGGGCTACGTAGTGGTTCATCTCCGTGTGCGGAGGCATGGTCATCGGTCTTCCCGTGGGGTCATGTCTTGGGTAGTAGATGAAGCGAGTGTTCTTGATCTTGTTCTCATTTTGTCCACACAAACGGGCAATTGCTTCTTGCATAGCTCTGACTAGTCCTTCCTTCCAAGTGTTTCCCGTTACAGAAAACCATATGGTTTTCCATACCGGGGCTCCAAGCTTTCGTCGTAGATCAGCAGAAACTTCCCACCGAGGTGGTCCTCCGGAGTGATTGTTGAGGGGTGTTCCGAAGAACTCGGGATACGGGCGTCCTAGATATTCCACTAGTTGCTTCAAGTCTTTCTCGAACATCAGGTTTCCTCCGTGACCAAGCTGATAGAACTCCCATTTGCACTCCATCTGTGAGCAATGAGGATGAGTAAGTTAAAGAAGTGGTCAAGTGTGTAAAGTTTTATGTAGTTCCCAAAGGAAAAAGTAGAGCATGAAATTCTCATTTTGAAAAAGATCTCAAGGATAAGAGTGAGAATAAGTTTTCATAAATATTCACTTCATTTGTTTTGAAACTAAGTTTTTCAGATGTCCATTCTAACTAGGGTCTCCTAAGGTCAAACAATGGCTCTGATACCAACTTGTCAACACCCGGATTTTTAAGTCCAGATGCTTGTTATGCCATACATCGCAATCCCAGGAATATTGTTGTTGCGAGACATAACAGTTGAATATCATGGTCATCATTCATTACATATGATAGTCGTCTTACAAAGTCAGATCACATGATCCATATTACATAAATAGTTGATCTATCGATCAACGAATACGCACAAGTTCATAGCGGAAGCGTAAGATAGGAGGGACTCTCTAGTCCACAGGCCAACGTCTGACGTCAGAAGATTCCCTAGTTGTCGTAGACATCTTGGTTGCCGTCATCTTGATAGTTCTGCTCCTCTTCATAGTTGGCCATTTGAATAGCCAGGGACATAGCCGTGAGTACTTTAAAGTACTCGCAAACTAATACTAATGTAAGTACTAACAATTCTAATAAGGGGGTGCTAAGCTCTAGTTTATTTGCATAAAGCCAATTTTAGTTCACAAGTATTTGAGAAAAGACTTATTCATGTGCTAACTAACTCAAGTGGGAACATTAGTGTCATTCCCACAACTCAAGTTGTGATTCCCAACAAGTCACCATTCACCATTCACTTCACCAACATTTTCAAGAATCTGACACCGGAAACTGTATGGCCTTTCCAACCGTCCGTAACCGTGGACGCGGCTATTCGAATAGATTTACACTCTGCAGAGGTTGCACACTTGTGCCACAACATTTGATTTCATCTGTCAGGATTACCCCGAATCATCGTAACACAGTACGCGGATCATCAACCATAACCTTTCACTTACAAATCCTAGTATGAGCACCTCTCCCCATGAGCTTGGCCTCCCAGTGAAGACCAACTGTCAACCTGGGAACTGCACAGGGCTTGGCCGTACAATTCACCTCAATTCACATCATTTCTCAACAACAGAGGCAGCCTCAAGCATAACCCCTATGATGTGTGTTCAGAGGGAACCCATACTAAGATGCATAAATTTCCAGTTAAGCCCTACCCATAATTAGGTATTGTGGGGGTACTCAATATTGGAAAGGTATCGCATTCAAACCAATATCAGTTTTATCAAAAATCACCATCTTCTCTTGGTCATATTCACCTTCAAAAATTCAATCAATGGAATGACTCATCATTCCAAGGTTTCAAATTCATTTCAAGTCACATGTTCCCATCTAGAGTAGTCAAGTTTTAGTATTTAGCACTAGCACTAATCATGTGGGGTGCTATCTTGCTTGGCTAGCTAGAGACTAACCTTGCTACTCTAGTAACCATCTTTAACTTAGACCAAAGTTAAATATAAAAGTAACTCTTTGAATAAATAAGTAAAAAAAAACTTGTAAGGTAAAAACTTGGGATAGGCTTGTGGTAAGAAAGGTAAGACTATGGTGCCTTGCCCCAAAGGGCCTTTGCACTTTGCAAGAATATTAGCTTGCAACCATAGAGCTTGCAAAAGTGTTAGCTTGCCTTGGTTGTTGAGGTGGTCAAAGTTCTCTTCTTCTTCTGGGTAGAATCCTTCTTCTTCCTGGTATTCTCCGGTACTAGCGTCTATATACGAATACGAGGATACAATCACCAAGCAATACTTAAGTAGCCTTAATTAGCCTTAGTGGCTCACTCCAAATGATCTAGCATCATCACTTAGCATTGCTACCAAAAATTAATCTAGGGTTTTCTTACTTAGGGTTAGAGAAATAATTTCCCCTCATTACATATGTAAATGATAGTTTCCATTTAGTTCTTGAGGAATAATTTCCTCTCATTGAATCTTCTTAAGATTTAACTTCCTCAAACAATCATACATGAAATCATGTTGACCTAAGTCGACCATTCATCATCATCATTTGAGAAAATGATTTAAATGAGGTAGCATACCTCATACTATTTAACAATGCTTATTATGATTTAAAATCACCAAGTATTTCATGTGAGAGTATTTGACCAGGGGTTCAAACTTCATATGAAGTACTTGGGACAAGATTTAAATGAAGGGAAACACTTCATATAATTTGCATAATAGTTTTGGACAATATCAACTAACTAAAATAGCCATATAGTCCTTTATTTAATTTGGGCCATGATCACTCAAGGTAACCATACCATATTTTTGCATTAACAATTAGTGTAAGTGAAATGTGAATTATAGCCATTGGATTTACTTCAAAATTCAAATTGGTTGATTTTTAAGATTTATTTGAAGTCACAAAAGTCCCTGCCTTGTTATTTTTGTCACATTAATTCTACAGAGGATTTCAAGGTGGGACCAGTGGGGTTTGATAGATCTTTTTGCAAGCTTTCCAACAATATAAATTTCGTCAAATTTAGTTGGGTAGATTTGAAACTATTCAATTTACCAGACAGGACCAGTATTTGAATTCTCTGAACTATGTAATTTGAAAAATGCCAAATGGGCTGAGCGGGAAAAGAAGTGGGCCGAAAGATTTAAACGCCAGGGGGCCAGCCCAGTAACGCTGCGGGCCAGCTGACAAAGGGGCCCGCACGTCAGCGAGTCATACTCACCGAAACGGTACCGTGCGATGTGAGCGGTTGGATTAGAATCGAATCTAACGGCGGTGCGTCATCGTCGTCGTCTGGGAGAGGGGAGCTCTGGCGCGGCGGAGGTAGGGGTCGGCGGCGCTCCTGGACTCCGGCGAGGGGCGGCGTTGACGCGAGGCGAGGTTGTTGTCGACAGGGAGTCGATTGGTACCGACGGCATCTCCGATGGTGGCCGAATTCGACGGCGGCGATCTCAGCACCTCTGCGGGCTTCGGCGACGAAATTGCACAACTCCGGTGGCTAATCAAGTGAGAGGAGTGGACGAGGAGCTTGAGATGAGTCTGGGGATCATACACTTCCTTCGCCTCCCGTTGGCAAAGGCATGGAAGTAGGCAGTGCAGGAATCCCCCTTAAGGGTCCAATGAAGTCTACTCCGCTGTTGCCAGTACTCCTCTTCCATCCCATCCAAGTTGACCACTTGGTCTTCAAGAAAATAGCGAAGGGCCCAGCCATCCTCATCAAGCCCCGTCGAGTCCGTTGTCCTATCCAGCTCCTGGATCTGGGAAATGAGGTCATCCCTCGCCTGACGGCGCAGCTTGCCAAGGTTCGCACCCCACCCCCGTAGATGTTGTCTAAGGCACCTGACAATAGATTGCCAGAGATAAAGGATCCTGGATCTTTCGTTAACTTCTAGCTTGTCATCGCCCCTGCCTTCTCGCCTTGGCTCGAAGGGTGTTGTACCGTCGAGAGGCAGAGAAGCTCACCCTAGAGCACATGTGTGCAACATGGACGAGTCACCAAGGACGAGAACATCAAGCATGAACACCTGAGCACACGAGCTGCCCAAGAACGGCTTCGCTGACCACAACACCAACCACCCGACAAGACACAAGCTTTAGAGCGCGGTCACAAAAGAAGACATGAAAAGAAGATGGCAGCCGCACCGCCGTGAAATGCGTTACCTCAATTCGACCGAACACGCCACCACAACTCCTCTGAAAGCACGCCGCTGCAGGCATACCACATAGCACACGTAGTACAGACCCCCTCCCACAGACCCAAGATGGCGCCTCGGGGTATACGATTCCAGCACGCCGTCCGCCTCAGAAATGCGACATGGCCGCTACCTCTGGCCAAGGATTTATCCTAGATAGAGCCCTGCCCCACCACCCCGAGTGGGATCTAGATCAAGAAGCGTCAAAGCTATTGGGTGGGAGCTGCATGGTGTAGTGGTCGTCTTCAGATTTGGTGTAGGACAATGGGGTGACCTCCGTGCTGCAACCGCCGTCCATCGTCCACTGGCCGCTCGTGCGACCGAGGAGGACAGTCAGCAGCACCGATAGCATCTCCCACCGCCAGGACAACATCGCCCTCACTAGACAAGGCCGTCGCCCTGGGCGCCGAAGCTCTCCGCCGGAGAAGCGGAGCAGCGACATCCTTGCCGCTATTGTCGTTGGCAACACATGCCGGATTTGTAGAGAGCGCCTCTAGCGGTGGCAAGGAAGTGGAGGGAAGGCGAGCCTCAACGGCTAGGGTTTCATCTCTGCGTGAGTCTCCCCATAGCGGAGGGCGATGCGAGGGCGAGTGTCTTTTCTGCTATAAGCCGAGGCTAATTTTAGCAGTTCCATGCACGGGTGGGCATGTTTTCGAGTAGCATTTCATTTTAAGAGGATCCTCATCGCTCTCACTAGCTTCATGCTCCTTCATATTCAACGCAATGTTGGGCTTGCGGGTGTTCTGGGCACGAGCAACAAGATCTTCCGCATTCTTCTTGGAGATGTCCAAAGCGATGACCTCGCTAAGGACTTCATCGGATGTCATAGCGAGAAAGGAGGTGTTTCGGCGGATGGCCGTCAACTTCACTTCCTCGTACGGGAGGAGAGCGTTGTAGAACTTCCGCTTGATCCAAGAGTCATCCACAAACGTTGCTCCAAGATCTTGCATTTGTACAACGAGAGCGATAAGGCGTCGGTACATCTCTTCGGGCGATTCTCCCTCATTCATGATGAAGTTGTTGGCCATGTTGTTCACTTCATTGAAATGAGAGCTTTGAATGCTTTCATTTCCGAGGAAGAGCTTGTCGAGTTTATTCCATGCTTCCTTGGCGGTATTGAGCGAGCGAATCTTTGGCTAGGGATTTTGCACAGCAAGCAGTGTCTTTGGAGAATGTCAATAATTCCTTCATAACTCTTGTGCCAAAAACTGCTTCCCCAGAAAAGATCAATGACTATAGACCAATTTCACTCACAAACACAGGGGTCAAATTCATCTCTAAAATGGTGGCTGATAGATTGCAGGGGAGAATTCTTGAGTGTATTCATCAGAATCAGTATGGGTTCATTAAGGGAAGAACTATACATGATTGTCTAGGCTGGTCTTTTGAGTATCTTCATCAATGCAAGGCATCTAAAAAGCCAATTGTGGTTTTGTTGGATTTTGAGAAAGCCTTTGATTCTATTGAGCATGAAGTCCTTTATATGGTGCTGAGGAATATGGGTTTTCCAGATTTGTTCATTTCTTGGGCTCAAAATTTGTTGGAAACTGGTACATCATCTGTCTTGGTAAATGGAGTTCCTGGTAGAAATTTTAAATGTAAGAGAGGGGTTAGGCAGGGTGACCCCCTATCACATCTTCTGTTTGTTTTGGGGGCTGAATTGTTGCAGTATGTCATTAATGATCTGAAGGATAGGGGGCTACTGAAACTACCCATACCTGTAAACCAAGCTAACTTTCCTATAGTAGAGTATGCAGATGATACTATTTTGGTGTTGGAGGCTGATCCAGAGCAGTTGCTGATTCTTAAGCAAGCCTTGCATGATTATTCTTTGTCAACAGGTCTGTCTATTAATTATCACAAATCATGCATGCTGCCCATAAATGTATCTGATGAGCAAGTAAAGTCATTGGTAGAGGGTTTTGGTTGTGTTGTGGGCACTTTTCCATTTACATATATTGGTCTTCCTATGGGTACTACAAGGCCAAAAATGATTGACTTTATGCCACTAGTGGATAGACTTGAAAGGAGGCTCACTGCCAGTTCATCCTTCCTTGCCTATAGGGGGAGATTACAATTGATTGCTTCTTGTCTGTCCTCTATGCCTATTTTCTTTCTCTGTTCTGGATATTCCAGAAGGAATTTTGAAGCAAGTGAACAGGATTATTAGGTAGTGTTTGTGGAAGAAGAGGGATATTGGGACAGGTGGTCACTCTCTTGCCTCCTGGGACATGATTTGTAAACCAAAGGATAAAGGTGGTCTAGGTATTTTGGACTTCAGAAGGCAGAATGAGGGCTTATTGATGAAGCATTTGCATAAATTTTATAATAAGGAAACTATCCCTTGGGTGCAGTTGGTTTGGAAATATTATGAAAATGAAGTTCCCCATTCTGCAAAGCTCTGTGGCTCTTTTTGGTGGAAGGATATTATGAAGCTGGTTGACAAATATTTGCCCATCTGTCAGGTTGCGGTGGGGAGAGGTGATACAGTTCTTTTTTGGATAGATAGATGGTGTAATGGAACAATGCAATCTTTGTTTCCTCGATTATTTTCCTTTGCTCTGGATAATAACTTATCTGTGGGGGAGTTTTGTCCTGAGGAGGATAAAGCAGATCTGTTTCAATTACCTATGTCTCAACAAGCTTTTGGTGAGTTACAGGAGCTGCAGCACTTGTTAGGACAGATGCATTTTGATATTCAGCAGCCAGATAAGTGGTCCACAACGTGGCCTGAAGGAAATTTTACTTCACAGATGTATTATAAGCATTGCTTTGCACATTTGCCTGATACTATTATGTTCAAATGGATTTGGAAAAGCAGAGCTGTTTTGAAAATTAAAGTTTTTGCTTGGCTGCTGATTAGTGATCGGTTGAATACTAAAGATATGCTCAGGAGGAGGCACTGGACTGTGTCAGGGGATCAATTCTGTGTTCTATGCCCATCTCATATAGTTGAGGATTGGCTTCATCTGTTTTTTCACTGCAACTTTAGTGTGAGGATTTGGAATTATCTGCAAGTTGAATGGGATCCTGGTGATACGTTTGAAGAAATTTTCTTGGCTACTAGGAAGAAGTTCAATAAACCTTTTTTCTCTGAAGTGGTGATGTTGGCAGCCTAGAATATCTGGAAGCAAAGGAATGAAGCCATATTTCAGCATATTCTTCCCTCTTTCAGAAATTGGAGGAGATGTTTCATCCAGGATATCTCTCTGCATAAGCATAGAGTCAGAGATAAGCATGTAGCTAGTTTGTCAAGATGGATTGACACTTTGCTGTGATATTTTTTCCTTTTTCCTTGTAAATATTTGTACAGTTGCTTTTTGGTTTTAATAAAATAATGTCGAGCATAAGCTCTACAGTCCTTGCTCAAAAAAAAATGAGCGTGGTCCTTGGGTGTGACGGCCATGTGAATCATGTTGATGGCGGTGGCGTTGAGTTGGCCATCCACCACTTCTCTTCTTGTCAAGTTCTTTGGGTCTCGTGGTGAATAACCTTCCTCGATGATGCGCCAAAGCTCGGTAGAAGCGCTGCGCACATGAGAACGCATTAAATATTGCCAATTTTCAAAACTATTGGATTCAAGTAGCGGTGGTGAACCATGAGATAAAATATGAGGCATAGGTATTGGAACATTTATGGTGTAATCACTTGGTGGAGGCACCGCATGATTACCTCCTAATTGTCCCGCAACCGGTGGTTCATCCTCCCCTTTTGATGAAGTGCCAACATCCTCAAGTTCCCCTTCTCGATGTGGTTTCGTCGATTGCGCGACAAAACCAACAAGAGGAAGGGTGTTGACTTGTTGTGGAGGAATATCGGCACTTGCCTTAGGATCTATGATGGGGTTTGTTTTGGAGCCATCAACTCCATCATCATAGCCTTCATTTGACATACAATGGATGACTCCAATTTCTTGAGGTCATCCAAAGTAGCCGGAGTGCTATCGGCGATTGATGGTGAAGGTGATTGCTCACGGGAATGAGCCCATTCACAACCTTCTCTTGTTCGGCCATTTCTTAGGCGGTAAAGTCCGAGCAAGAAAACCTTGCTTTGATACTAATTGAACGGATCTTAGCGAACAAGAGGGGGTGAATCGACGATACGCAATTTTTAGCCTTTTTCAATTTTTAGTGCAGCGGAAGTAAAGGTGGTAGCTTTGATGTTCGAGGTGATCCTAGTATGATCCCAGTCTAGTGCAACAAGCAAAGGAACCAAGTATGATAGTAAAGGTAAGGAGCGGGACAACCGGAGGGCGCGAAGACGACGCGAGGTTTGTTTCCCGCAGTTCCTCCCACAAAAGGGAGTACATATGCGTTGAGGAGGTGCTAGCCTCACACAAGAGGCTAGGCAGCCACACCACGAAGGAAGGCCTCACCTTGTTCCTCGAGAGAGCTCCACAAAGGGGCTCCCCCTTCTCCACCAAGGCACCGATCGAGGCGGTGGTTCCTTCACAAGATTGGGGCGAGCTCCACAACACTAGGAGGCTCCCAACACCCTATGGGGCTAGCACAACTTCAGGCTAGCCTCCATAGGAGCACTTCTTCCAAGATCCCACCTGATAAGGGGTGGCCCGATATTCTCAGTAAGCAACGGTGGTGATGATGATCACGGGATGAACACAGCGGAGAATCACGGATGATGAAGTGGATGATAACTTGTATGACGCAACGAGATCTCTCGATTGGTCCCTATCGCCAATGCAACAGCTCTCAACCCTGCAAGATATTCGCAACTCCACACACTTGCGCACGTAACCGCCGACCACGAAGCGGTAAGTTGCAACCTTCTAATTCCCAATGGAACAGCAGATTACACAAGACTTTCAGATCTACACCAAATCAAGCAATATGGTGTAGGGGATTCAATAGTTTTGCAGAGCAAACAACTAAGAACTAGGGTTTATCTTAAATGTAGTCTAAAGCAACTTTGGGGGTGTCCTGGGCACTTATATAGGCGTCCGGGACGACCTTAGGTCGAAAAAGTACGAAAATAACCGACCCAGAATAGATCTGGTCGAGACAGACTCGGACTCGGCTGGTCTGGGGGCCGGTCGACCGGGCCTGGGACCAAGTGGTCCGGTTCAAACCGGGCCAGGGACCGGGTGGTGACCGGGGGCTGGCAGTGTCGCGCAGTAACGCTCACGGTTGGCATCAGCGTGACGCCCGGTTGGCGCCGGGTCAGGTCCGGCGGGCCGCCCGGTCGGACCGGGCCAGGGACCGGGCGCGCCGGCGTGGCGGCCGGTCTGACCGGGTGTTGGACCGGCCTGTACTTTGGCTTCTCCTCACACGCATGCCTCCCGCTCCTCCCTCGCGCGTCCATGGGGTATCTTCATGTCCAGCTCCATGTCCATCTTCACGCCCATCTTCACGTCCAGCTGCTCCTCTCCTCCTCGTGCGATGCTTGTCTCCTCTTCATACCTGATTATACATAAGTAACATGACTTAGGCAGTATAAAGTTCTCATCAATCAAAGTATCGTTTAGGAACAAGTTCCTGTTGTTTAAGTAGCTTCGCACGAGCCCTTGTAATAGGTCCAATCTGAACTTCATTGGTCTTGAGCTTCACAGCAGCTTCATCTTCATTTGGTAATGACGGAGGTAGTACTGTGGTAGGGATGTCCTCATCATCTCCCCCCCTTCAAAAGGCGTCAACCTCGACGCTCCAAGTTCTTCTCCGTCATATGGTGTCAAGTCAGCAACATTGAAAGAATTACTGACACCAAACTCATCAAGTGGAAGATCTATCGAGTATGCATTATCATTTATCTTGGCAAGCACTTTGTAAGGACCAGCACCACGAGGAAGCAACTTGGACTTCCGCAGCTTCGGGAACCTATCCTTGTGAAAATATACCCAGACCATATCACCATGCTTGAACAACATCTCCTTGCACTTCTTGTTCATCCTTGCAGCATTGCTCTTGCCTTTCTTTTCTATCAACTCTTTTGTCTTCACATGTATCTTCCGTACAAAATCTGCCCTCTTGGATGCCTCCATATTGACTCTCTCATGTATGGGTAGAGGCAACAAATCCAGCGGAGTAATGGGTTTAAAACCATACACCACCTTAAAAGGACACAGCTCCGTGGTAGAATGTACCACCCTGTTGTAAGCAAACTCCACATGCGACAAACACTCTTCCCACTCCTTCAAATTTTTCTTGATCAAGGATCTCAACAGTTGTGACAAGGTTCGATTCACCACCTCAGTTTGACCATCAGTTTGGGGATGACAAGTAGTACTAAAAAGTAGCTTTGTCCCCAGATTTCCCCAAAGTGTCTTCCAGAAGTAGCTCATGAACTTCACATCACGATCAGAAACAATAGTATTCGGGACTCCATGTAGTCGTACAATCTCTCTGAAAAACATGTTAGCAATATGCGACACATCGTCGCTCTTATGGCAGGCAATAAAATGTGACATCTTAGAAAATCTATCCACTAACACAAATATAGAATCATGGCCTCTCTTAGCACGCGACAAACCCAACACAAAATCCATACTTATATCCTCCCAAGGTCTAGTAGGTGCCGGCAAAGGAGTATACAAACCGTGAGGCTTCAGCTTGGACTTGGACTTGTTGCAAGTAATGCACCTCTTCACATACCTGTCCACATCCCGCCTCATCTTTGGCCAATAAAAATGGTCAGCTAGCATGAGTAGCGTCTTCTCACGCCCAAAGTGACCCATCAAACCTCCAGCATGTGATTCCTGCAATAAGAGCAAACGTACAGACGATTCCGGAACACATAGTTTGTTAGCTCTAAACAAGAACCCATCATGTATGTGATATTTTTTCCATGCTTTACCAATAGCACACTGATATGTCTCCAATGTATCGATAATTTCTTATGTTCCATGCTTGTTTTATGACAATACCTACATGTTTTATACATACTTTATGTCATATTTATGCATTTTCCGGCACTAACCTATTAACAAGATGCCGAAGAGCCAGTTGTTGTTTTCTGCTGTTTTTGGTTTCAGAAATCCAAGTAAGGAAATATTCTCGGAATTGGACGAAATCAACGCCCATGATCTTATTTTTCCACGAAGCTTCCAGAACACCGGGGGAGATACGAAGTGGGGCGACGAGGCGACGCCACACTAGGGCGGTGCGGCCCAGGCCCTGGCCACGCGGCCCTATCGTGTGGGCCCCTCGTGGTGCCCCCTGACCTACCCTTCCGCCTACTTAAGCCTTCGTCGATAATAGTTCCAGTACCGAGAGCCACGATACGGAAAACCTTCCAGAGACGCCGCCGCCGCCAATCCCATCTTGAGGGATTCAGGAGATCGCCTCCGGCACCCTGCCGGAGAGGGGAATCATCTCCCGGAGGACTCTTCACCGCCATGGTCGCCTCCGGAGTGATGTGTGAGTAGTTCACCCCTGGACTATGGGTCCATAGCAGTAGCTAGATGGTCGTCTTCTCCTCATTGTGCTATCATTGTTGGATCTTGTGAGCTGCCTAACATGATCAAGATCATCTATTTGTAATGCTACATGTTGCGTTTGTTGGGATCCGATGAATATTGAATGCTATGTTATGTTGATTATCAATCTATCATCTATGTGTTGTTTATGATCTTGCATGCTCTCCGTTATTAGTAGAGGCTCTGGCCAAGTCGTTACTTGTAACTCCAAGAGGGAGTATTTATGCTCGATAGTGGGTTCATGCCTCCATTAAATCTGGGACAGTGACAGAAAGTTCTAAGGTTGTGGATGTGTTGTTGCCACTAGGGATAAAACATCAATGCTATGTCTAAGGATGTATTTGTTGATTACATTACGCACCATACTTAATGCAATTGTCTGTTGTTTGCAACTTAATACTGGAAGGGGTTCGGATGATAACCTGAAGGTGGACTTTTTAGGCATAGATGCATGCTGGATAGCGGTCTATGTACTTTGTCGTAATGCCCAATTAAATCTCACACTACTCATCATAACATGTATGTGCATTGTCATGCCATCTTTATTTGTCAATTGCCCAACTGTAATTTGTTCACCCAACATGCTTTTTCTTATGGGAGAGACACCACTAGTGAATTGTGGACCCCGGTCCATTCTTTTACATCGAATACAATCTACTGCAATACTCGTTCTACTGTTTTCTGCAAACATCATCATCCACACTATACATCTAATCCTTTGTCACAGCAAGCCGGTGAGATTGACAACCTCACTGTTACGTTGGGGCAAAGTACTTTGATTATGTTGTGCAGGTTCCACGTTGGCGCCGGAATCCCTGGTGTTGCGCCGCACTACACTCCGCCGCCATCAACCTTCAACGTGCTTCTTGGCTCCTACTGGTTCGATAAACCTTGGTTTCTTACTGAGGGAAAATTTGCCGCTGTACGCATCACACCTTCCTCTTGGGGTTCCCAACGGACGCGTGCTGTACGCGTATCACACACAAGCGATATGGTTCAGCAAAATCATGATCAGTGGCATACAAATCTGATGTCTACGCACGCTTCTATTCCTGTAGACAGTGTTGGGCCTCCAATAGCAGAGGTTTGTAGAACAGCAGCAAGTTTCCCTTAAGTGAATCACCCAAGGTTTATCGAACTCAGGGAGGTAGAGGTCAAAGTTATCCCTCTCAAGCAACCCTGCAATTAAGATACAAGAAGTCTCTTGTGTCCCCAACACACCTAATACACTTGTCAGATGTATAGGTGCACTAGTTCGGCGAAGAGATAGTGAAATACAAGTAATATGGATGATTATAAGTAGTAACTACAATCTGAAATAAAGATGGCAACAAGCAAACATGTAGCAGAACTTGTTGGAAACGGTGTTTCAATGCTTAGAAATAAGGCCTAGGGATCATACTTTCACTAGTGGACACTCTCAACAATGATCACATAATTAAATAAAGCTACTCTTAAACACTCTCTTGTTGGATAACAAACACCATTCATTGTGTAGGGCTATAAAAGCACACCTCAAGCCGGAGTAAACAAGCTCCACAACATCCGAAGTTCATATTAAAGTAACCTTTAGAGTGCAAAATAGACCGTTGCAATTTAGACCGAGTACTAACATAGCATACACGCTGTCAACAATAGCTATGAAAGGGGGAATTGATCGTATCAATACTATCATAGTAATAGTTAACTTCATAATCTACAAGAGATTACAATCATAACCTACGCCAAGTACTACATGATGCACACACTGTCAACTTTACATCATGGAGGAGGAATAGACTACTTTAATAACATCACTAGAGTAGCACATAGATTAATAGTGATACAAAGCTCATGAACACATAAAGATCACACCATGGGAGAGAGAGATGAACCACATAGCTACCGGTAGAGCCCTCAGCCTCGGGGGAGAACTACTCCCTCCTCATCATGGGAGTCAGCAATGGCGATGAAGATGGCGGTGGTGTCGATGGAGATGACTCCGGGGGCAATTCCCCGTCCCGGCGGCGTGCCGGAACAGAGACTTCTGTCCCCCGAAATGGAGTTTCGCGATGGCGGCGGCGTCCCTGGAGTCTTTCTGGAGTTTCGTCGATTGTCCTCGGGTTTTCACGTCACGAGAGATTATATAGGCGAAGAGGCGGCGCAAGGGGTGCCTGGGGGGCCCACACCACACCTGGGCGCGCCCCCCCTCTAGGTTGCGCCGCCCTGTGGTCTGGGGGCCCTGGGCCTCCTCTCCGTCTCCCCTTCGGTGTTCTGGTCCGTCTCGGTGAAATAAGATGTTTGGCTTTTGTTTCGTCGAATTCCGAGAATATTGCCCGAACAGCCTTTCTGGAACCAAAAATAGCAGAAAACAGGAACTGGCACTTCGGCATCTTGTTAATAGGTTAGTTCCGGAAAAGGCATAAAATCATTATAAAGTGTGAGCAAAACATGTAGGTATTGTCATAAAACTAGCATGGAACATCAGAAATTATAGATACGTTGGAGACGTATCAAAATCACATAGTACTTCTAATCCAGGAATTTTAACATCAAGTTGAGTTAATAGCATATTCTTCCTAGATAGAGCATCAGCAACAATATTATCTTTTCCCTTCTTATGCTTAATAATGTATGGAAAAGACTCAATAAACTCAACCCACTTAGCAAGACACTTATGCAAAGTAGACTGAGCTTTCAGGTATTTTAAAGCTTCATGATCAGAATGTATGATAAATTCTTTTGGCCACAAATAATGTTGCCAAACCTCAAGAACTCTAATTAAAGCATACAATTCTTTATCATATATAGGATAGTTCAACTTAGCACCAGAAAGTTTCTCAGAAAAATATGCAATTGGGCGACCCTCTTGCATCAACACACCACCAATTCCAATACACTAGCATCACATTCAATCTCAAATTGCTTATTGAAATCAGGAAGTGCAACCAACGGTGCAGAAGTTAACAATCTCTTAAGTTCACCAAAAGCATGATCTTGGGTTGCGCCCCACTCAAAGACAACACCCTTTTTAGTAAAATCATTCAAAGGTGCAACAATAGTACTAAAGTTGGGCACAAATCTTCCATAAAACCCAGCTAGACCATGAAAACTTCTTACTTAACTCACATTCATGGGAGTAGGACAATTTTGAATAGCTTCAATTTTAGACACATCTACTTCTACTCCATGATGAGAGACAACGTAACCCAGAAATATAACCTTATCTTTGCAAAATGTGCACTTCTCAAGATTACCATAGAGTTTATTATCACGCAACACTTGCAAAACATGTCGAATATGTATAGTATGATCAGATTCATTGCGGCTGTAGATTAATATGTCATCAAAATACACAACCACAAACTTGCTAATAAAATCACACAAAACATGGTTCATCAGTCTCATGAAAGTGTTAGGTGCATTAGTTAACCCAAAAGGCATTACTAACCACTCATATAAACCAAATTTTGTTTTAAAGGTTGTTTTCCATTCATCCCCTTCTTTCATCCTAATTTGATGATAACCACTACGTAAATCAATTTTAGAGAAAACAGCAGCACCACTCAATTCATCTAGCATATCCTCTAAACGGGAAATAGGATGACGATATCGAATAGTAATGTTGTTTATCGCTCTACAATCTACGCACATACGCCATGTACCATCTTTCTTAGGAACTAGAATAACAGGAACATCACAAGGGCTAAGGCTTATGCGGATATAACCTTTGTCGAGTAGCGCATGTACTTGCTTCTGTATCTCCTTCGTTTCTTGCGGTGACCCAGCATACCACTGCATGATGTAGTACACAAGTCGTTGACATAACACAAGTGAAACACCGTTCCACTCATATTACATCCCTCAGAGTGGTACAACAGAAACATATGCGGGTCCAAGGCATGTCTATAGAAGTACACACGAGCTGTTTACATAAGATCAACACAGCCTCCTACTTTACAGTGAGGTAAAACTTCAAATAAAGCTCCAGAAGAACGACTCGTAGTCTATCTTATTGCTAAATCAAGCTTATGATCTACTTGGCTTGCTCTGGAAATCTAGCTACTTAGGTGCTAGGATTAGGGAAAGGTTCCCTTCTATTACTAGTCTAGGTTTCCACTATAGTTGATGCAGAAGTTGACAACATTGACTTCTTTGATTGGATTCTTCATCTTGTTGCAGTTGACTCCTTTGTCTTCGAGTTCCACGGTAATTTCTCCTTCGGTGCCTTGATCTAAGAAGGGGGTTCAAATGGGAGGGAATGAGTACGAGCGTACTCAGCAAGTTCATAATAGGAAATAGGTGTATCATGCACTAGCTACAGCCATAGACCAGAAAGTCATAGGCGAATGCAAGTTTTCATAAACATTTCTTCAAAAGGTTTATTTTATTCTGAAAACTATGTCCGTCAGTCTTCACAGGTTGAACAGAACTTCGTGGAGTTCCTTTCCTGCCGCGTTCGCAGTTCCCTTCCCGGAACAGGGAGTGACAGTCACAATTTTGATACCCTCTGCAGAGGTGCGTTACTTTACCCCATAAGAGAACTTATCCTTGTTACCAACCGGGCGTACTTTCCCGTCCACACTTCCTTGGTGTGGGGCCAGGTGTAAGATCCAAGCCAATCACTGCCTTCTCCGCGACCCCGCAGACCCACCCTTTTGTAAGTCTGTCCTCCCCTTTATCTATGGGTAGACCAACACGAGCACTTGTTCTCCCCTATACCGATAAGGTAGACCGATCCGAACAATTTTATGTGCCCCATCCTATACACCATAGATAGACCGATCCGGACAACCCTTACAATCCTTCATAGACCAATAATAAGTCTGCCCTCCCCTGTATCTAATGGTAGACCGTGAATGACCATATGTCCCCACCTTTACCAAAGATAGACCGATCCAGGCAACCCTTATTACTAGTTCGTTGGCATGCAAGAGGGAAAAGATATAGCTGACTTCCTCAGAGCCATTATAGATCTTATGGTTAACGCGATATGTACGGCGCTAGAATCACTGGACTGCATTGGTACTTAATCCTAGATGAATAGTACCCGTGCAATGGAACCTCCACCAATCAACACATACCTTGGTTCCATTGCCCACCACATAGTCATATTCATAATTGTAAAGTAATATTTGCTTTTCAATGCAAGAGTGATAAGTATAGTACTTTGCATATACTTTGATAAAAATAATCAAATGACATGAGCAAGCGATGAACTTGCGTTTCTTGACTGCAAGATTATACAGGCAAAAGCTTCGATACGTAAGGACTCCAAATTCTGAAATACCATCATCGTCCGGTAAGGACAATGTTTAAATAACTAGCAAAGATGCTATAATGCATAGTATGAGATGCAATCGTCCCGAGCATAACCTAACCTCGATGATTTTAGGATGTATGAGTTGTAAAGATTTCTTTAGGGTGTGTTGCACTTTTAGGATGGTTCTCAAACAAGGTTCTTATTAGGGTTGATGATATGATAACATAAACAAGTGATATAATGCATCATAACAATCATACATACAAAGATTTGTAGTGGAATAATATGTAAAGAACAGTTGTCAATTTTAAGTTCTACAGAACATGGTTGATGATTACTTATACTATACTTCAAAAGAATAACTTTTTAAGAATGGGTTGTTTAAGAAATAATGAGTATTGCAAAGAAGGATTAGGGCTTCTAAGGTTTGATTGACATTTGTACTTCAAAAGAATAACTTTTGAAGAACAGGTTAAATACGAATATGAACTACTATACATAGGAGCTATGGCTTTCTAGGGTTTACTATTGGATTCATTTAGTTTTCTAATAGGAACTAGTTGGGTTCTTTAAGTAGAATGGTTTATATGTAGCAAGTGTTGGTAGGGTTATTACCATGGTTTCCCATATACATCATATCCAAGGATGGTTATTAAGATGGTTCCATAGGTTTGCTATTAGGTTTCCTATGGCTTCACATTTGCTTTACTAAATAATCTCTACTGGTTTCTAAGCTAAGTGGCTTATCATTTTCTAAGTAGGGTTTGGTGGAATAGGAGCATGTGATGTGAATTGTTACACAAGGTTGGTACTAGGGTTTATCTTATGGTTCTACTAGGGTTTGATGGTTGAGGTTGATCCTAATGGTGTTGTATATAGGAGTGGTGATCAATGGTACTAATCCAATTAACCAGTTAGGGTTTGCTCCTAAGAGATACTAGGGAATTATATAGGTTTTAATTAAGAATAGAGACATGAAATGATAATTGCCATGTGACTTAGTTTTATTCCAGTAGATCATAAGCATGCATTCATTGGTTACTTATCAAGGTTCTACATGTAAACTTGAAGTGGCTATGATCACATGGGCTAAACCCCTAGGGTTTTAGGGTTGCACAAATTTAGAGTGATCACATAAAATAATGAGATCAAGGTTTATGTTTATGTTAGAGTTAGGGTTTCTAAATTATGGTACAACTCTTTAAAATAATAATTGACAATAAAGGTGTGGTTACTAATTATTTTGATACAACATTAATAATGTTTTAGCATTTTATTAATTTTCACAAGAAATAATAATTAAGGCTCTTACTTAGGTGGGAATGGTGTTTTGGCACATGGGAGCATATGCTCCCTTTATTTTGAAATACATGTTACATACATTTTAAAATTTCAAAAAATTGAAACAAAAAATTCGCACGTACATCTTCACGTGCTACGCACTCACAAAGTCGTTTCATAAAAATCCGACTTGTCATGTGACATGTGTAAAAAAGACAAAATTCAATGCTGAAAATAAAGCTTTTCAGGAGATAAATTTTCTCTTTTTTACACAGACCACAAAACATATTGGTTCTGCGCGAAACTTGACGAACGGACGTATATTGTTGAGATGTACATGTAGATTTTTTTGACAAATTTTTTTGACATTTCGAAATATAACTTTTTGATAGAGGGAGCATATGCACCCGGGAGCCGAATTGAATTTCCACCAGTAATTTAGAAATCAGGGTTTAATAATTGTTATTAGGTTTAAAGTACTTAACTTGTTAACTAAAGATGTTTAAGTAAACAATTGTTGGGCTACCAAAATAATATTGGTTTTTTAATATTTTCTTGAGTTATTACTATTTAAAGAAAATACAAAATAGTAATATGCAAATTAGGGTTTATGAATTATCACTAATATTTAAGTGGATGCAATTATGATAAAGAAAATCAATCTTAACATTTTACTTAGTTACTGAATAGTTAAAATTTAAATTTTGAAACTTCACTAATTATTGAATTCAAATTATGTTTTAAATAAATGAAAAGGCATGATTAATAAAGTTAAAAATAAGTGAATTTTTATTTTGACACACATTTTTATTTTATATTTTATTTGGATAGAGTTTATTTTTGTGAGCATTTTGATATATTATTTATATTTTTCTGAACTGAAATGAATTTTATATGATTTTGCAAAGTTTTAGCTATTTACTGGTTTTTAAAATTAAATCTAATTACTAAACGTACCGATTCAGTTACATACACAGACGCAGACAGGTGGGGTCCTTTGACTAGTCAACTGCCATGCGGGCAGAAGACCAGTCAAAGCTTCTGACGTGGCGGTGGACACGTCCCCTCGCCGTCGGCTCAACGCCGGCGACCAGGCGAGGACGTCGCCGCCGCTACAGGGCCTCTGCGGACACGCGGCTTATACCCCACGGACCAGGAGACGATGGTGAACCATCTGGTGGTGGCGGAATCGACTAAGGGTCGCCGGAAACACGTCGGAGAGCAGGTCCCGCGGCGGTGCACTCCGGCGAGAACCCAATCGGGAGCTACAGATGATGCCTAGAAGCAAGAGTAGGCTCTAAAGATGGGTATGCTCACCCTGAAGCTCAAGGTATGGTCGGTGATGTCGATTATCGATGGAGACGGCGAGGAATTCGCCATTACCGGCGATATGAGGCAGAAGGGATCGGCAAAATTCGTCGGCTTGAGGAAGATCCAGCACGATTCCTTCCTCCCAGATGCTTTACGGCGCCGGGCGCTTCTCCTCGACCACGCGCCTGAGGCTAGGGTTTTTAAATTATGGTACAACTCTTAAAAATAATAATTGACAATAAAGGTGTGGTTAATAATTATTTTGATACAACATTAATAATGTTTTAGCATTTTATTAATTTTCACAAGAAATAATAATTAAGGTAACTCTTATTTAGGTTTAATTTAGAAATCAGAGTTTAATAATTGTTATTAGGTTTAAAGTACTTAACTTGTTAACTAAAGATGTTTAAGTAAACAATTGTTGGGCTACCAAAATAATATTTGTTTTTTAATATTTTCTTGAGTTATTACTATTTAAAGAAAATACAAAATAGTAATATGCAAATTAGGGTTTATGAATTATCACTAATATTTAAGTGGATGCAATTATGATAAAGAAAATTAATCTTAACATTTTACTTAGTTACTGAATATTTAAAATTTAAATTTTGAAACTTCACTAATTATTGAATTCAAATTATGTTTTAAATAAATAAAAAGGCATGATTAATAAAGTTAAAAATAAGTGAATTTTATTTTGATACACATTTTTATTTTTTATTTTATTTGGATAGAGTTTATTTTTATGAGCATTTTGATATATTATTTATATTTTTCTGAGCTGAAATGAATTTTATATGATTTTGCAAAGTTTTAGCTATTTACTGGTTTTTAAAATTAAATCTAATTACTAAACGTACCGATTCAGTTACATACACAGATGCAGACAGGTGGGGTCCTTTGACCAGTCAACTGCCACGCAGGCAGAAGACCAGTCAAAGCTTCTGACGTGGCGGTGGACACGTCCCCTCGCCGTCGGCTCAACGCCGGCGACCAGGCGAGGACGGCGCCGCCGCTACAGGGCCTCTGCGGACACGCGGCTTATACCGCACGGACCAGGAGACGATGGTGAACCATCTGGTGGTGACGGAATCGACTAAGGGTCGCCGGAAACACGTCGGAGAGCAGGTCCCGCGGCGGTGCACTCCGGCGAGAACCCAATCGGGAGCTACAGATGATGCCTAGAAGTGAGAGTAGGCTCTAAAGATGCGTATGCTCACCCTGAAGCTCAAGGTGTGGTCGGCGATGTCGATTATCGATGGAGACGGCGAGGAATTCGCCATTACCGGCGATATGCTGCAGAAGGGATCGACGAAATTCATCGGCTTGAGGAAGATCCAGCACGATTCCTTCCTCCCATATGCTTTACGGCGCCAGGCGCTTCTCCTCGACCATGCGCCTGAGGCTGGGGTGGCCTGTACCACCGTGTTCTTCCTCGACATCGGCGAACTGGCGCAGATGGAATCGAGAGATAGAGAGGGATAGAGAGGGAATGGAGTGGCGGAGGTGAACAAGAGAAGCACGGTGTTCCTCCTGGTGGTCTTTATAGGGCTGAAGGTGGTCGGAAACGACGACGAGCGTCGGCGACGAGCGGCCAGGATACGGAGACGAGGTGAGTTAGGGTTCCAGTGCACGAATCGTGATGATTTTGGATAACACGAACGCGAAATCGTCAGGGCTCGGTTCTGGAAGGTTTGGCGACGTCCGGCGGCGTCCTTATCCTCGTCGAGGACGTGGCCCGAGCTCTCCTCTGCGCTGTCGATGCCGTAGAGGAAGACGGCGACGAATGACCTCGCACGAATATTAAGGCAATCGAAACGGTATCTGGCCTTGGGCTGGACTGCTCCTGGGCCTTGATGGGCTGCTGTTGGGGTAGGCTTCGGGCTGCTGCGGTCCAGGTAAGGTAAGTCCTCTCTCTCTTCTCTTTTCTATTTATTTTCTGTTTTATTTTCTGAATTGAATTTGTTATTTGAATTCAAATTTGAATTTTGTTTTGTTTTGCAGGTTCTTAAACATTTGAATATCAATATAACTTGATAACAATGCTCACTGTATAATCTTGTTATTTAAACAAATATTTAGTTTAGGATTTAATTAATATCTTGTGAGGCTTGAGTAAAATAGAAATGGTTTAGTTATTTATTTCAATTCCCTTTTTAATTTAGGAACAAGATCTATTTAAATGATTTGAAGTTTAGAACATGTGCATAGTGAAAATATTATTAGGTTTAACAATATGTATTGTTTACATGTAATATAATTATGGTGGAAGTTTTAATAAAATGGTGATTTCATGTGGGTTCTTAGGGTTTAAGAAGATGGTTGGATAACTTTATGTTTATTAATATTGGTTAGCAAATTTCTAACTTGAATCATTTAAAATAGATCCTAAGCTCATTATGGTTAATTCACTTGTTAAGGTGATGGTTTAATTATGACACAATATATCATTTGGGCAACTAAACAAGGTGATTGGAAATCAAAGTGGAATTAGTTATTGGTTTCACTCTACTCACCAAATGGAATCTAGTCTTTAGGTATATATGGCTTGGTTTATACTTGTGATCTATGATACACAAGTTAGGACATGTTATTTTATGTGGGATGGATCCCATGTGAACAGGTTTAGGGTTTTGGTAATGCTCACTAGTTGAAGTATAAATAGGCATGAGGCATGGCAGGGTTCTACTTATAATCCAAAGTGATACTTGGATTGAAATTCAAATATGGGCTAGTGTTTTAGTAGTGATCACCAAGATGATACACCACTAGGTTTAGGATGTGAGCAATAGTTATGATTATGTTTAATTGACTAGGATTACTCCTCCTCACATAGGTACAAGTCTTGTATCAAGGCAATGCTAGGGTTGTTTCAAGTTCTTGGATAAGCAAGGTTTAAATACAATAGCATTACTACTTTACACAAGGCATGAGGATTGGTTTGGTTAGCTACTAGTGATTTACTTATTATTTCATGAGAAGAATGAGATCTATGGATCACATATATATAGGTTTAACTTATCATCTCAATTTATAAGGCAAGATCATGCATTAGACATGATCCACTTATTCCTCACTAATCTCTCTTCTTTAATACTTCTCTCAACACACTCACTTAGATTCTTAGGGTTTATGATCATCACCCAATTGTAATGATCAAAGTATGGGCCTAATAATAATTCATTAGTGAATCATGGTTCTCTCTCCAAGAACAAGTATAAGTCCATATACTTGAGTATACCTCTTTAGGTTGAGCTCTTCTGAATAAGTAGGGTTCCTCTAGGGTTTATGATCATTACCAAGTTGTAATGATCACAACACTTGCCTCTCTATAACTACTAGAAGAATAGGTTCTTACTTACCATCAAGTGTTAGCTAGGTCAAGTAGGGTTTAGTACTTGACTTATATTTCTTGTATTCTTGATTAGTATCAACAAGTACCTCAATTGGATAAGGTTTAAATAGTAATCTAGGTTCTATTCAATGGATAGAATAAGCATATGAATGATTCTCTCCTTTCTCTAAGGTTTAATGGAATGAGTTGGGAAACAAGGTTGGAATGGTCAAAGTTAATGAAGAATGAATATGAATGTTCTTGGCATGGATTCCTTATTATAGTTGAAAAGATATACCCTCTAACTCATGGTAGGAATATCTATTTAGTAAAAGACATGGAAAACATAAGTAAAGAATAGTTTCTCAATTAATTGTGTTCTTTTGATTTATAGTTGAATAATTATTCATGTGTTGTTGTAAGGAATGTCATGTTGAGATCCCTTATAAGATCTTGTAGTTGAACCTTTCTTAAGGTGTGGTTTGTTGTAAAACTAATTCTATTTGATCTAGCCCATAGATCAAATCATCTCTACCCAAAATAGGGTTTTAGCAAAGATCACAGTGAAGTTTACAGCGCTTGACTTGATGATCTACTTCAGTTCCAGTAAGTCAAGTGAAACTTCAGTTACTGTGGTAAGTTTTATTTGAAAGCGCGAAAATTCCCCGGATTTTCTATGCATGAATGCAATGCACACTTTGGTGTTCTCTCATTTTGTAGCCTCTAAACCTGGGATATTACATTTCTTCGGGGTTCGTTCTATATGGTGCCCTATTGGGCAGCGAAGCTCCGGGAATCAAGTCAATTTGATGCTCAATACCTCGCAATGGTGGTAGTCCTACGGGTACCTCCTCCGGAAACACGTCGCCGAATTCCTGCAAAACATTAGAAACACCAAGAGGCAGAAGGGTCATGTCGTTAGAAACCAAAACCGTACCCCTGTACAAGAGCACAAGAGGCATGGCTGTAGGATCCTCACTAAATTCTCTCATGTCTTCTTTGTGGCTAATGAGACTAAGGAATGCACTCTCTCACTTTTCGTTATATCACTCACGACATTACAATTCTCTCGCCTATCTAAAGAAGCATCCTCCAAGTTTACTTCAACTTTCTGACGAGATTATTGACAATTTGCTGTGGTGACATAGGTTGTAGGTCAATTTCTTGCCCTTGAACTCCAAGTGATATGTATTGGCACAGCCATTGTGTTGCACAGAACGGTCATAGAGCCAAGGCCGACCCAATAGTAGGTGACACACCGTCATAGGAACCACGTCAAAATCAATGGAATCCTTATACGGTCCAATCGCAAATTCAACACGCACCATGTGGTTTACCTTCATCTCACCATTGTCGCTCAACCACTGAATATAGTATGGATGCGGGTGCGGCAGATACTTCAACTTCAGCTTGGTACACAACTCCTTGCTTGCTAAATTGCGGCAACTCCTGCCATCAATAATGACCTTGCAAGCCTTGTCAGGACCAACTAAAGCCTTTGTTTGGAACAAATTACAGCGCTGAGTAGATGCACTAGGAAACACATTAAGAGCACGCTGAGACACAACTATAGTTCGAGCTTCAGACGGATAAGCATCTACACCATCAATGTCATAGTCATGATCTTCTGGAGCATTTGGATCAACATGATCTCCAGTTTCATACTCATTGTCCTCATTAATAATCATGACCTTGCGGTTAGGTCAATCCCTCCTAAAGTGACCCTTTCCACCACATGTATGGCAATTCATATCGCGGTTGCGCGCCGTAGACATGCTAGAACCACTCGTACTTGCAGCAGATTCGGACTTCTTTGTGTTGGACACATTGGAGACCGGTTTGCTAGGAGGAGTAGAATAAGGTTGCAATGCACTAGAGAGACGCTAGCAAAGCTCAACGAAACAGGCACAAGATTTCTCAACTACGAGTGCAGTTAAAGAAAACTTAGGCCTTCAATTGACTCTACTAACACTTCACTTTGCTTTTTGGATTTTCTTTTTGTATAACACGCAGCTATGTAGCTCTTTTTGCTTCTTTTCAATTTTCTGTTTTTTTAATTTTATGACTCAACTCCTTGATAACACGGCCAACAGATAATGCAAAGCACCAAAACCCTAATGAGTAGCCCGTCGGGCGGTAAAACTAGTCTCTTCTGGGAAAGTTCCTAGTCACATATATCGATAGGTTGTGGCTATGGTTTGGACAAACACGTTGTATGCTATGTGGACTCGAAGCAACAAAAACTGACTCTAGATGAAAGCGGAAACACAAACCCTAACAATACTAGATAGAAGAAAAGGATACGCAAAAACAACTACTAAAAGCAACTAAAACTCGAAATTAGTGCAATATAAGGCTATGGCAAACCCTAACCCTAACTTTTTATGGCTTTTTTCTGGATAGGACACACTCACAACTCAACTATGGGGGGTGGATTGTGGATGGCTTACCAAGGAAACGCTGAAATCTGATACCAAGATGATAAGGGGTGGCCCGATCTTCTCAGTAAACAACGGTGGTGATGATGATCACGGGATGAACACAGCGGAGAATCACGGATGATGAAGTGGATGATAACTTATATGACGCAACGAGATCTCTCGATTGGTCCCTGTCGCCAATGCAACAGCTCTCAGCCCTGCAAGATATTCGCAACTCCACACACTTGCGCACGTAGCCGCCGACCACAAAGCGGTAAGTTGCAACCTTCTAATTCCCAATGGAACAGCAGATTATACAAGACTTCAGATCTACACCAAATCAAGCAATATGGTGTAGGGGATTCAATAGTTTTGCAGAGCAAACAACTAAGAACTAGGGTTTATCTTAAACGTGGTCTAAAGCAACTTTGGGGGCATCCTGGGCACTTATATAGGCGTCCGGGACGACCTCAGGTCGAAAAACTATGAAAATAACCGGCCCAGAATAGATCTGGTCGAGACAGGCTCGGACTCGGCCGGTCTGGGGGCCGGTCGACCGGGCCTGGGACCGGGTGTTCCGGTTCAAACCGGGCCAGGGACCGGGTGGTGACCGGGGGCTGGCAGTGTCGCGTAGTAACGCTCCCGGTTGGCATCAGCGTGACGCCCGGTTGGCGCCGGGTCGGGTCCGGCGGGCCGCCCGGTCGGATCGGGCCAGGGACCGGGCGTGCCGGCGTGGCGGCCGGTCTGACCGGGTGCTGGACCGGCCTGTACTTTGGCTTCTCCTCTCGCGCATGCCTCTCGCTCCTTCCTCGCGCGTCCATGGGGTATCTTCATGTCCAGCTCCATGTCCAGATTCACGTCCATCTTCACGTCCAGCTGCTCCTCTCCTCCTCGTGCGATGCTTGTCTCCTCTTCATACCTGATTATACATAAGTAACAGGACTTAGGCAGTATAAAGTTCTCATCAATCAAAGTATCATTTAGGAACAAGTTCACCTGTTGTTTAAGTAGCTTCGCACGAGCCCTTGTAATAGGTCCAATCCGAACTTCATTGGTCTTGAGCTTCACATCAGCTTCATCTTCATTTGGTAATGACAGAGGTAGTAGTGTGGTAGGGATGTCCTCATCACCACCATAGGAACCCTAACAACAAGATCCACTAAGGACTAGATGGTATTGGTGAATTCTCTCTTGGTAGATTGATAGATCGGGGCCTCCTCCACCACTCCTCCAAGTTTGGGCAAGATTGATTGGGTAGGTGGGGAGATCCTCAAGATTTGAGCTCAGCAACAATGGAGGAGAGAGAGAGAAGAGCTAAAAACGAGCTGGGGAAGAAGGGGCCTTTATATAGGGCCCCTCCAATCCAACCGTTATGTGCAGTTTCCACCTAAGCGGTACTACCGCTTGCCAAAGCGGTAGTACCGCTCTGGACTCGAAATCCCCACAGATTCAACCACGTGGACATCACAGCGCTATTACCGCTTGCGGTACCGCTGAGGTACCGCAATGACCTCTGTGAGTCCCTGGACCTCGTGTGGTACCTAAGCGGTACCACAGCGGTGGTGCTGTAACTTGCGTTACGGTACCTAAGCGGTACCGAGGCGGTTCTACCGCTCTCAAGCGGTACTACCACTCAAGGTACCGCAGAGGTACCGTAAAGCTCTCTGTGGGACTTTTCAGTGCAATCTTCCAGAGCGGTACGGCGGAGCGGTACCAGTAGGGTAGCGGTACTACCGCTCCTGGTACCGGTAGTACCGGTCAGGCAGAAACTGTTTTTTCCTCTTTTCCTCTCCAATCATGTCACCTCGCGACACACACACACACAAAACCAGAAAACCTATAAGCTACGCTTCGGTCCTCCAATCTGATATGGGCACGGAGGCCTATGTGGAGCCCAATTTCAGGACTCCACCAAGCTAGGTGGTACGCCATCGAGGATTCAGGAGTGACACGCTAGGACGACCTACGCCATGTAATAATTAAGTCTAAGGTTGTGTCATTCATTCTATGTTAGGAAATAATGTTGCCAGGTCATGTGGTGGGCCAAATTAGGGTTATTAGTGAGTCACTTGGATTTGGGCCTGTCCAATCCAACTAGGGTTAGGCCCATAGAGGGGCGCCCCAACCCAGCAAGGGCTGGCCGGCCACCTCCCCCTCATATAAGGAGGTGGGGCGGCTAGGGTTTAGGGTAGTTGAAGTTTAGTCTCAAGTTTAGGTTATACCTAGTTGCGTGTGTTCATGTGTATCATCCCTCCTGGGGTACGGCGCTGTCGTTTATCTATATTATCCGCTGCGAAGGTTCTTGTGTTCATAAAGGATTATCTAGCTCAAGGTTTGAGGCATATCGTTCATTGATCCGTTGCTTGCTGGATTCGTTCCCTCTTCTCCAGGCTACGTTCATCGCGTTGTTGGGAGGAAATACTACCCCGTGTTCTCGCTGTGAAAGATCGAGCATCAACCTAGGTGTTTCAGCTTGGACCCACCATATCATGGCTCTGATATGAGCACGGAGGCCTATGTGGAGCCCAATTTCAGGACTCCACCAAGCTAGGTGGTACGCCATCGAGGATTCAGGAGTGACACGCTAGGACGACCTACGCCATGTAATAATTAAGTCTAAGGTTGTGTCATTCATTCTATGTTAGGAAATAATGTAGCCAGGTCATGTGGTTGCCCAAATTAGGGTTATTAGTGAGTCAGTTGGATTTGGGCCTGTCCAATCCAACTAGGGTTAGGCCCATAGAGGGCGCTGATACGTCTCCAACGTATCTATAATTTCTGATGTTCCATGCTTGTTTTATGACAATACCTACATGTTTTGCTCACACTTTATAATGTTTTTATGCGTTTTCCGGAACTAACCTATTAACAAGATGCCGAAGTGCCAGTTCCTGTTTTCTGCTGTTTTTGGTTCTAGAAAGGCTGTTCGGAATATTCTCGGAATTCGACGAAACGAAGACCAAACATCATAATTCACCGAGACGGACCAGGACACCGAAGGGGAGTCAGAGGGGAGGCCTGGGCCCCCACACCATAGGGCCGCGCGGGCAGGCCCCTGGCCGCGCCGGCCTATGGGGAGGGCGCCCTGGTGCCCCTCCTGCGCCGCCTCTTCGCCCATATAAGCCCTTTCGACCAAAAACGCGATACGAATTGACGAAACTCCAGAAAGACTCCAGGGGCGCCACCGCCATCGCGAAACTCCAATTCAGGGGACAGAAGTCTCTGTTCCGGCACCCTGCCGGGACGGGGAAGTGCCCCCGGAAGCCATCTCCATCAACGCCACCGCCTCCATCATGCTCCGTGAGTAGTTCCCCCATGGACTACGGGTTCTAGCAGTAGCTAGTTGGTACTCTCTATCCCATGTACTTCAATACAATGATCTCATGAGCTGCCTTACATGATTGAGATTCATCTGATGTAATCGGTGTTGTGTTTGTTGGGATCCGATGGATGATACATTATGATTAGTCCATCTATAAAGTTTGTGAAGTTATTGTTGCTGCAATCTTGTTATGCTTAATGCTTGTCACTAGGGCCCGAGTGGCATGATCTTAGATTTAAGCTCTATACTTATTGCTTAGATTGTATCTAAAAGTTGTATGCACATGTCTATGTCCGGAACCAAAGGCCCCAAAGTGACAGAAATTGGGACAACTGGAGGGGAAGGCGTAGGTATGAGGATCACATGTTTTCACCAAGTGTTAATGCTTTGCTCTGGTGCTCTATTAAAAGGAGTACCTTAATAGCCAGTAGATTCCCTTGAGGCCCGGCTGCCACCGGCTGGTAGGACAAAAGATGTTGTACAAGTTTCTCATTGCGAGCACGTATGACTATATATGGAAAACATGCCTACATAATTAATAATCTTGATGTTCTGTCTTAATGCTTTCAATCCTATCAATTGCCCAACTGTAATTTGTTCACCCAACACTTGTCACTTGTTATTGGAGAGTTACCACTAGTGTAGATCGCTGGGAACCCAGGTCCATCTCTCATCATCATATACTTGTTCTATATGTCATTGGAAGTAGTATCAACTATTTTCTTGTGCCATTGCCTCTGTATTCAAGTATCGTCTTTGTGCTCTTGTTACTATTGCTCTCATATTACTGCTGCTTTCACATCACCCCTGTTACTAGTGCTTTTCCAGGTGCAGCTGAATTGACAACTCAGTTGTTAAGGCTTATAAGTATTCTTTACCTCCCCTTGTGTCGAATCAATAAATTTGGGTTTTATTTCCCTCGAAGACTGTTGCGATCCCCTATACTTGTGGGTTATCAAGACTATTTTCTGGCGCCGTTGCCGGGGAGCATAGCTCTACTCATAAGTTCACCTGGGGAGTACACTCTACATCTCTCTCTATTTTTATTTTATTTTATTTTGTTTTGCTTAGTTTACTTTTATCTAGTTTATTTGTGCTTAGTTTATTTCTGTCTAGTGTTATTTTGCTTAGTTTCTTTTTGTTTTGTTTTATTTTTCTTATATACCCAAAAATACATAAAAATTTGAAAAATCTAAAAATTAAAAACTGTTCTTATGGAAGAACGCATAACTATGTTGGAGCTTATTGAACTATATAATAATTATAGAGAATCAAGAACGGGTAAAGTCATGAGTGCTGTGATAGAAAAATTGAATACAATTGCTAAAATCTTACTTAAACGCCATGATATAAATTGTTGCTCTAAAGAGGATACTAAACATCATAAATTTCAATGTGGCTTTAGTGAAGAAGTTTTAATTAAGAACTATAATTGGAATAACTATATTCATCTTGGGTTCGAAGAGGTAGAACAATTTGTTTTGTTTATGGGAGCTTCTGAGATCGAATCCTTCATAGCTAAAAATTATGAAACTTGTGTTGTTTGTAAGGACCTTAAAGATTATGTCTCTTCTATCCTTAATTTTTGCATAGAAAGCTACAGTGGTAATCCTTATATCATTAATTATAAAGAGAGACTCATTAATGCACAAGAATGCACTCACAATTTGCAGGAACCTGTGGAAGAAGAAATTGATGAACCTGAAAGCTCATTGGATGAAAAAGAGGAGGAAATTGATGAACCTGAAAGCTCATTGGATGAAAAAGAAGAGGAGAGTGATGAACAAAAGGAGGAAGAATGGATTAGCTACCCATGCCAACCTTCTAATGAGAGTAACTCTTTATCTCTTACACTATTTGATTGTCCTCCATGCTTACCGAAAGAGGTTGAATGTTATGTTCTTGTGGATTCTCTTGAAATACTACCTATGAGTAAAACTTGTGAGAATAATTATGCTACTGTTATCTATGATAATCCATGCTACTTTGATAAATCTTATGATAATGCTTTGTTTGTGCCTGATGTCGAAATGCATGGTACTAAAGAGTTTTGTTTAGCAAATGTTTATGATAAATCTTTAGATGACGGTCCTATGTTACTTGATAATATTAATTGTACTACTAATGAAAATGGGATTGGAGAGTTCTTGACTTTATCTATGAGTCCCATATCTCTTGAGATTGATCAATCATCTTGTTATATTATTGATAAAAGTGGGTTTGAAAGTTGTAATCGCATTATTTTTGAACTTGATAAAAATTATGTGTTTATGGATCATGAGAAACATGCTTTATGTGATAGTTATATTGTTGAGTTTGTTCATGAAGCTACTGAAAATTATTATGAGAGAGGAAAATATGGTTGTAGAAATTTGCTTGGTACTAAAACACCTCTCTATACGCTGAAAATTTTGAAGTTACTCTTGTTTTATCTTCCAATACTTGTCACTTTGTTCTTCATGAATTTATTTGTGTACAAGATTCCTATGCATAGAAAGTGGGTGAGACTTAAATGTGTTTTGAATTTGCTTTTTGATGCTCTCTTTTGCTTCAACTCTTATTTCTTGCGAGTGCATCATCAAAATTGCTGAGCCCATCTTAATGGCTATAAAGAAAGCACTTCTTGGGAGATAACTGATACGTCCAATTTGCATCACTATTTTATATCATAATTTGCAGTTATTCATTGATATATTTCATATTTGGACATAATACTTATGTTATTTCATCTATTTTGCATGTTTCATCATTGTTGGAGGATCAAGCACCGGAGCCAGGATTCTGCTGGAAAAAGCACCGTCAGAACGCAATATTTCGGAAGATCAACTGTGGAAGGAAATTATACCAAAAATCCTATTTTTCCAGATGACGAAGGAAGCCAGAAGGGGGAGCTGAGAAGGCCCAAGGTGGGGCCAGACCACAGGCCGGCGCAGCCCATGGCCTGGCCGCGCCACCCTGTGGTGTGGGGGCCCCACAGCCCCTTTCGCCTCCTTTTCTTCGCGAAATCCTTCGTCCCGAAGACCTAAGCCACAGAGGGTACCTCGCGAAGAGTTACAGCCGCCTCTGCGGGGCGGAGAACACCAGAGAGAAAAGAGCTCTCCGGCGGGCTGAGATCCGCCGGGGAAATTCCCTCCGGGAGGGGGAAATCGACGCCATCGTCACCGTCATCGAGCTAGACATCATCTCCATCACCATCATCATCATCTCCACCATCATCACCGCCGTCTCCACCGCTGGACATCGTCATCGCCGTAGCAATTTGGGTTTGATCTTGATTGTTTGATAGGGGAAACTCTCCCGGTATCGATTTCTACTTGTTATTGATGCTATTGAGTGAAACCATTGGACCAAGGTTTATGTTCAGATTGTTATTCATCATCATATCACCTCTGATCATGTTCCATATGATGTCTCGTGAGTAGTTCGTTTAGTTCTTGAGGACATGGGTGAAGTCTAAATGTTAGTAGTGAACTATGGTTGAGTAATATTCAATGTTATGATATTTAAGTTGTGGTGTTATTCTTCTAGTGGTGTCATGTGAACGTCGACTACATGACACTTCACCTTTATGGGCCTAGGGGAATGCATCTTGTACTCGTTTGCCAATTGCGGGGTTGCCGGAGTGACAGAAACCTAAACCCCCGTTGGTATATCGATGCAGGAGGGATAGCAGGATCTCAGAGTTTAAGGCTGTGGTTAGCTTTATTGTTAATTACTTTCTTGTAGTTGCGGATGCTTGCAAGGGGTATAATCACAAGTATGTATTAGTCCTAGGAAGGGCGGTACATTACCATAGGTTCACCCACACAACACTTATCATAACAATGAAGATTATTTAGTCGTATGTAGCGAAAGCACTAGACTAAAATCCCGTGTGTCCTCGAGAATGTTTGGTCATTATAAGTAAACAAACCGGCTTGTCCTTTGTGCTAAAAAGGATTGGGCCACTCGCTGCAATTGTTACTCTCGCACTTTACTTACTCGTACTTTATTCACCTGTTACATCAAAACCCCCTGAATACTTGTCTGTGAGCATTTACAGTGAATCCTTCATCGAAACTGCTTGTCAACACCTTCTGCTCCTCGTTGGGATCAACATTCTTACTTATCAAAAATACTACGATACACCCCCTATACTTGTGGGTCATCAAGACTATTTTCTGGCGCCGTTGCCGGGGAGTGAAGCGCTATTGGTAAGTGGAATTGGTAAGGGAAATATCTACTGTTTGTGCTGATTTTATTTCTGCCTGCTGCCATAATTCATTATGGAGAGATCTTCTCTCGAATGTTTATTTGGAAAATCCGCTACTACTGCAAAGGTAGTGGATGAGGCGCCAGGTGAAGAAGAAATACCATACAAAATACCTATGAAAATTATTGAACGCGTAGTGAATAACCGTTATACAGGGGATGGAACTGTCCACCCTGGAGATCATTTATTGTTCTTGCATGAATTATGCGGTTTATTCAAGTGTGCAGGTATTGCTATGGATGAAGTGAGGAAGGAACTATTCTCTATATCGCTGTCTGGTAAAGCGGCGCATTGGTATAAATTACTGGATAATGGGGATTCTCTTGAATGGAATGATATTGTGCCCCGGTTTTATTCTAAGTTCTATCCTCCAAGTGAAATTCACAAGGATCGGAATCGCATATATAATTTTTGGCCTCATGATGGAGAGAGTATTGCCCAAGCTTGGGGGAGATTGAAGTCATTAATGCTCAAATGCCCCATTCATGAGCTTCCTGGTAATGTTATTATTGATAATTTCTATGCAAGACTTTCTTTTGAAGACAAGACTTTGCTGGATACTTCTTGTTTTGGATCATTCACGCGCAATAAGGAAGAGTTTAAAAGGGACCTTCTTAATCGGATCCAGGAAAATACTGAAGGATGGGAGATCGACAAAGATCGAGAATCAGGTATAAATTATGATTCAAATGCATTGAAGCTTTTATGGATACTGATAAATTTCGTAATATGAGTGCTACTTATGGTCTTGATTCTCAAGTTGCTGCAAATCTTTATAAAGCTTTTGCCTCTCATTATGAATTGCCTAAGAAGAATTTTGATAAGTATCATGAACCGTACAAAGATAAAATTGATTCATCTATTAATAAATGCGTTGTAGTTGAAACTGTTGATCATGTTATTCCTGAAGCTTATATTGAAAAAACTCCTTTCCCTGCTAAAATGAAGGATTACTCTGTTATAAATAGTGCGGTTCATAAAAGTGAAAAGAAACCTATAGAACCTGAAGAACAAATTAAAGTTGAACCTGCTGTTGCAATAATTAAAGATCTTGTGACTGAAAATTTGGAGGAAGGTCATATTATTTTCTGTGAAGATGCTTCTAATATTGTTTCACATCCTAATAAACCCAAGCAAGCTAGTGTTCCTATGCTATCTGTTAGAATTGGTGATCATTGCTATTATGGTTTATGTGATATTGGTGCAAGTATTAGTGCTATTCCTTATGAGCTTTATACGGAGATTATGCACGAAATTGGTTCTTGTGAACTTGAAGATATTGATGTGGTTATTTAGCTGGCTAATAGAGAAACTATTTCTCCAATTGGTATTGTTCGAGATGTGGAAGTTCTATGTGGTAAGATTAAATATCCTGCTGACTTTTTGGTACTTGGTTCTGCTGCCAGTGATTATTGTCCTATTATTTTTGGTAGACCTTTTCTAAATACTTGTGGAGCTATTATAGATTGCAAGAAAGAGAAAATTTTGACTAAATTTGCTGGTGAATCATATGAGTTTAACTTCTCTAAATTTACCAAAACTCCTTATAAAGCTGATTTGCCTAATAATGATTTTAAAATGGAACAGTGTGCATCTATTGTTCTTGTTCCTAATAATCTTTTGCAGCAACATTTGGAGAATAGCGAGAGTGAATTTTTTAGGAAAGAAAGAGATGAGCTTGAGGAAATTTTTCTTCGTCAACCCATTCTCATGCATGATTTACCGGTGGAAGATCTGGGTACAACACCGCCACCAAAGGAAGATCCTGTCTTTGATTTAAAACCCTTGCCTGATAATCTTAAATATGCTCATATTGATGATAAGAAAATATATCCTATTATTATTAGTTCTAAGCTTACAGAGTTTGAAGAAGAAAGGCTATTGGAAATATTGAAGAAACACCGAGGTGCTATTGGCTACACTCTTGATGATTTGAAGGGGATTTCTCCCTCTATATGCCAACACGCCATTAATATGGAAGATGATGCGAAGCCTGTTGTTGAACCTCAGCGTCGTCTAATTCCTAAGATGAAGGATCTGGTAAGAAATGAGGTATTACGACTTCTTGAAGCTGGTATTATATATCCTATTGCTGATAGTAGATGGGTTAGTCCTGTGCATTGTGTTCCTAAGAAAGGAGGAATGACTGTTGTGCCTAATGATAATGATGAGCTCATACCTCAAAGAGTAGTTGTAGGGTATAGAATGTGCATTGATTATCGAAAAGTTAATAAAGTTACTAAAAAAGATCATTACCCTTTGCCTTTTTGTTATCACCAGATTTTGGCCAAATCAGGAAGTGGGCCGTAAAGGAGATGGGCTTGAAAGATTACATGTGGAGGATCTCTGAAACGGCCTTGCACGAAGAGTTTGGGCTAGATTGCCCGTGTATCTTTAATTATAGTAGATTGTATCGTAGATTAAAAGTTAGAGTTTGTCTCGTGCACGGTGGGATTATTCCCTCGTTAGAAAGTCCCTTGGACTATAAATATGTATCTAGGGTTTATGGAATAAAACAACGACTCACGTGCAACCAAACAAACCAATCTCGGCGCATCGCCAACTCCTTCGTCTCGAGGGTTTCTATCCGGTAAGCGACATGCTGCCTAGATCGCATCTTGCGATCTAGGCAGCACAAGCTCCACGTTGTTCATGCGTTGCTCGTACTGAAGCCTTGTTGATGGCGAGCAACGTAGTTATCATAGATGTGTTAGGGTTATCATTGTTCTTCGTATAACATGCTTACGTAGTGCAACCCTTGCATGTCTAGCCGCCCTCACACCTATCTCAGGTGTGGGGGCGGCACCCCGCTTGATCATTATTTAGTAGATCTGATCCGTTACGATTGCTCCTTGTTCTACAAGGATTAGTTTAATATCTGCAATAGTTAGGCCTTACAAAGGGGGGGAGGATCCAGCGGCACGTAGGGTGGCGTTCGCAAGTCCTAAACAGGATGTTCCGGGGATCAACTTCGTGTTGGTTTTTAGGCCTTGTTTAGGATCGGCTTACGAGCACCGTGCGTGGCCGCGAGGCCCAACCTGGAGTAGGATGATCCGATTATGCGGTGAAAACCCTAAATCGTCGTAGATCTCATTAGCTTTATCTTGATCAAGCAGGACCACCATATATTCGTGCACCCCGTACGAATCATGGGTGGATCGGCTCTTTGAGCCGATTCACAGGATAACCTGAGAGCCGATCGAGGCTCGTATTTAATGTTTACGTGTATGCCATGCAGGAAACTAAGCGAGGCATCTCCATCACCTTCCTGGCCAGGTATAGGTCAGGTGGCACGCCCTTGCACCCAGCATCGGACGTGTGACCAGAAGTGCTTTGCGGGCCGTCGCTCGGAGGGGTCTCAGCCAGCCGCAGCTCTAGGCTCTTCCCGGCTCTACGGTGTTGACCCGTCGCTGCCCGTCGGTGGGTTTCTGACGACAACACATTCTGGCACGCTCGGTGGGACTATCGTCTACATCAACCACATCGCCATCTACATCCGAGATGGCGGACGGCACGCCAGTCACCTACGAGGAGCTGCCTGACGAACTCAAGAAGAGATATGACGAGATCAAGGCCACCCTCGAAGCCAACCTCATCGGCTCTTTTCAGAGAACCCGTTCCCATGGCATCAGATGGAAGGGATTCTCACCAGAAGGTGCACTCGATGGGATAGACCTCTCTGCCCCGTCGGAGGAACGCACTAGGGGCCTGCGGCAGGAGATCAACTACTTGGTGGCTCATTCGCTACACCGCCACTCTGAGAACCTGGTCAACACGTTGGAGCGTGTCGCTCTTCGCGTGATCCAGGAGATCATGAGGCACCAGTACTCGCCGTCAGGACCAGCTCTCGGGACACATCAAGGAGAGTTGCCACTCCAGTCCCGTCCACCGCTGCCATATGCGTTGGCAGCACCAGAAGTGCCGGCTACACCGGCATTCGTCGTCTACAAGATCGGTGGTGACCCTAGTGACTACCAGTTCTTGACCGAGGCGCCTAAGGAGATCCCTCACGGGTACGCGTGCACGTATGTGCCGGATTGTGGCAACTGGGCACTCACAAACCAGGCCACAACATCAGGGACTTCTGGGAAAACAGGAGGAACGTCAGCAACAGAGCTTGAGCAGCAGACGTGGCTAGCTAAGTACGCCACCCCGACGAACCTCCAGAGCTCAGCTCCTGCAGTTGGCTCAGAGCTGGAAAAGCAAACATGGCTGGCTAAGTACGCCACCCCGGCGAATCTTCAGAGTTCAACTCCTACAGCCAAGACAATGGATCGATCAAGATTATACTGAGAGACCAGTTCGGCATGGTGCCGAAAAGGAGGGCAATCGGCTATTCCAAGCCGTACCCGACGAGTACGAGATGATCCCGCTGCCACCTAAGTATCGGCTCCCGATTTCTCCAAATTCAGTGGATCAGATGGCTCCAGCTCCATCGAGCACGTCGGCCGATATTTGGCACAACTAGGACCGGCTTCAGTGTCGGATCAGCTACGCGTGAGGCTCTTCTCACAGTCCCTCACGGGATCGGCTTTTGGATGGTATACCTCTTTGCCATCAAACTCCATCCAGACTTGGAAGCAGTTGGAAGAACAGTTCCATATGCAGTACCATTCAGAGGCTTCCGAGTCTGGCATTGCCGATCTAGCACAACTACGTCAGAAGCGCGGAGAAACTGTGATGTATCACATCCAGCGCTTCAGGAATCTTAGGAACCGATGTTATTCGGTTCGTATAACTGAAAAAGAAGCAGTCGAGTTGGCAGTAGCAGGCCTTGCAACACAGCTCAAGGACATGGCCTCCCAAGCAGATTATCCCTCATTGGCGCACATGGTTCAGAAACTATCGGCATATGAACAGCGCCACCCGGACCTGTACCAAGACAAGTTCAAGCGTGCAGTAGTCCTGGTCGATGCAGAGGAAGACGAAGTTCCTGCGGGAGACCAAGAGGTAGCAGTGGCTGAATGGACTCGGGGAGGAACCCCAGTGCCCTGCAAATGGGTAAAGCCACCAGGCCCACCCAGGGGATTTGATTTTGACGTGACCAAGACTGAACAAATCTTCGACCTCCTACTCAAGGAGAAACAGTTGACGATTCCTGAAGGTCTCAAATTCCCCACGGTGCAAGAGCTGAACGGAAAGCCATACTGCAAATGGCACAACTCGCTCTCCCATGCCACCAACGACTGCAGGGTATGGCGTCAGCACATCCAAGCGGCGATAGAGAAGGGGCGTCTAATTTTCAACCAGTACGCCATGAAGGTTGACACCCAGCCCTTCCCCGCCGTTAACATGGTAGAGTTCACCTACCCTGAAGGTTGCCAGCCAGGATCCTCGTTCAGCATCAACATGGTAGGACCTGGGAACCACTCTGGCAAAGATGGAGACGAGGGCAGCTGCTCTCGTAGCAAGGACACAGAGGAGGCCGCTCCACGCGATCGGCTCCGTCATGATGGCAAGCGCTACGTCACAGAGGGAGAAGTGAAGAACATAAGATATCAGCGACCCCTCTCTGACCACCTCCTCAACAAATATGTGAGTCAGTATGACCAACGCCGACGGTCCAGTTATGATGATGAAGGAGATCGTCTGGCTAGAGAAGCCAGAAGGCATCGTCGGCACGAACGCGATGAGGAGGAGCACGAGCGCCGCACCGCGGAAGGATCAAGGGAGCAAGATGACAACGCCAGGCACTGGGACTGCCCCTTCTTCAGACACTGCTGGGATTCAGGAATGAGCCGATTGCCCACAATCGGCAATTGCCCAGAATGCAACAAGAAGAAGAAGGAGGCGGCCAACGTGTCTGTGTTCGAGCGCTTAGGGCCTCTCCTGCCACAGAGCAAACGTGCTGAGTCCCCTCGGTGGACAGATCTCGAGGATTCCGAAGACGAGGGACAAGAAGAAGAAGAAGGCAGGTATCACCGTCCAAGGTGGTGCCCTGACGGACTCAGCCGTTCACAAAAGCGCAGGGTTCAGCGATTGCGCGGCCTGGAGGAAGCCGAAAGGTTATACCTACATACGCTAAGGAAGGCACGGCCTGATCTGGCTGCAAAGGTTCAGCGAACCCTGGATGAAGAGGGTCGTCCACGGAGAATGGAGTGGCGTCCCAAGCAAAAGAAAGCTGATGATGAAACATCGGCTGGCACGAACATGGTGCTCGTCCTTCCGACGGAGCTTAGTGCTCCACGAGTCTACGATGCACTCAAGGTGGACGACAGCAGGCGCATCAAGTCAGAGGTTGGGTTGGTTTTATCCAGCCTGACCGAGTAGCAAGAACACACCAATGAGCAAACAAGGCGAGGCTGATCCTTGTGATCGGCCCCAAAAATTATGAAGGGACATTACAGAACCTTCAGTCAGCGCTCCAATGGATATGGAGGCCGATTCCAGCAATCGGCCAAAATTATCTTCACCGCATATTCAGCACATGTTTTGCTTGTGTTCAGCAACGATCCACTGGGCAGCGGCCACGTCGGCAGATGAAAGTCAGCATGAATCCTTACGGAGCCGACGTGCAAGTGCAGTGCCACGACTCAACCATAGAAGCCGATATCTGCAATCATTTGGCAGATTCGGCTCAGGGCATACAGTCAGATGAACATGTGCAGATAAATGTGTGTAAACATGCGTGCAGTGAAACATTGGGGGCCGATTAAGAAAAATCGGCCAAATAAAAAAAAAATTCGCAAGAAGCGAAGCCGATGCGCAGCCATCGACTTTAGTACAGTTACACAAGACCAAGACCTACTGGCTATGTGCTCAAGGTTTACATCAACGTCGACGTCCAGTAGAAGAAAGCTGATCAGCGACCGGTGCATCCTTGCCGGGCTCGGGGGGCAGCTCGCCTTAAAAATTCTCTGGAGAGCCGATTTTGGTAGAATCGGCTGATTCTGCATTACGATTCGGAGGCCGATGGTGGCACATGTGGTTGGCTCACTACTGTTCTCGCCTTGATGAAGGCTCGGGGGGCAACGGACTGCATGGATATTTGGTTCTTAAGAAACCGATTGGAGTTGCATCGACTGATCCTGCATCGTGATCCTCTCTGGAAGCAGTTCCGGTCGCGAAAGAAGATTGCTGAAGCTACGAAGAGGAATCAGGAAAGGAGGCCGTCGGCTTTTACAGATTTTGGACTGTCCTATCGCTGCAAAGGGATTGGATTCTCAAAATAGCCGATGAGCAGTCATCGGCTAAGGGATTGCGAAGAATTGTGGTCAGATATCGAATCGCAGCCTGAAATTGAGAAGTGCTTGACCGACGGGCTAATCGACATGAGAGTCCGGCTTCACGGGCGTCCAAAAGAAAAGAAATCCGATACGTTGCTATCGGTCTTGGCGAGACAGGCGGAAGGAATGAAATTGGATTGATTGAAAGAACAATTTCATTAATTCAAAGGAGCGGCTTTACAAGAAAGAGCCGATGGCTCTCAAAAGGGGGATCTGGTGCCTAGTGCACTGCTACTACTAGTCCTATTCTACTAGTCGTCGCTGTCCTCGTCATCACCGCCGTCGATGTCGTCGGCGCTGCTCCCAGGGAGCTCCTCGTCGCTGCTGCCCCAGCCCGTGGCCGGAGCCTCTTCCTCCTCGTCATCATCATCATCCTCGCTGTCCGCCCAGGAGCGGAAGCGCTTGGTTGGCGGGTACCCGGCGGAAGAGGAAGATTCATCTTCCTCCTCCTCTTCTCCTTCTTCGTCGTCGTCTTCGTCCTCACTGTCCGCCCACATGCGGGAGCGCTTCTTCGGCGGGAGCTTGGCGGAGGGGGAGGCCTTGGCCTTCGCTACTTCTCCTTCTTTCTTTTCATTGGCGGAGGAAAGGGGGTTCACCTCGGAGTGAAGGCTGTCCTCGTTCTTCTTCTTCGGCGAGGATTGGGGGAAGAGGCTTGAGAAGGAAGAGGAAGAGGAAGACATGGCTGAGGGAGAAGAGGGTTTTTTGGGTGCCGATGGCTGGAACAGAGGAAGGGGATGAAAAGAGCTAATCAATCGGCACAGTTAAATAATGAGAAGCCTGGTGGAAATTTAATGCCATTATAGTTTCCAAGGAGATGACGCCAGTGAGCTATCGAATTTTGCAGAGAAGCTGAGAAGACAGGGCATAATGATAACGGATACTGCAACAGCTCTGCTCTGCCACGACATGACCCTTCAGAGGAAAAAAACAGAGTGGTTTTGGAATTATCATTGCCAAAACCAGGGGGGCATGTGTTATCACCAGATTTTGGCCAAATCAGGAAGTGGGCCGTAAAGGAGATGGGCTTGAAAGATTACATGTGGAGGATCTCTGAAACGGCCTTGCATGAAGAGTTTGGGCTAGATTGCCCGTGTATCTTTAATTATAGTAGATTGTATCGTAGATTAAAAGTTAGAGTTTGTCTCGTGCACGGTGGGATTATTCCCTCGTTAGAAAGTCCCTTGGACTATAAATATGTATCTAGGGTTTATGGAATAAAACAACGACTCATGTTCAACCAAACAAACCAATCTCGGCGCATCGCCAACTCCTTCGTCTCGAGGGTTTCTATCCGGTAAGCGACATGCTGCCTAGATCGCATCTTGCGATCTAGGCAGCACAAGCTCCACGTTGTTCATGCGTTGCTCGTACTGAAGCCTTGTTGATGGCGAGCAACGTAGTTATCATAGATGTGTTAGGGTTAGCATTGTTCTTCGTATAACATGCTTACATAGTGCAACCCTTGCATGTCTAGCCGCCCTCACACCTATCTCAGGTGTGGGGGCGGCACCCCGCTTGATCATTATTTAGTAGATCTGATCCGTTACGATTGCTCCTTGTTCTACAAGGATTAGTTTAATATCTGCAATAGTTAGGCCTTACAAAGGGGGGGAGGATCCAGCGGCACGTAGGGTGGCGTTCGCAAGTCCTAAACAGGATGTTCCGGGGATCAACTTCGTGTTGGTTTTTAGGCCTTGTTTAGGATCGGCTTACGAGCACCGTGCGTGGCCGCGAGGCCCAACCTGGAGTAGGATGATCCGATTATGCGGTGAAAACCCTAAATCGTCGTAGATCTCATTAGCTTTATCTTGATCAAGCAGGACCACCATATATTCGTGCACCCCGTACGAATCATGGGTGGATCGGCTCTTTGAGCCGATTCACAGGATAACCTGAGAGCCGATCGAGGCTCGTATTTAATATTTACGTGTATGCCATGCAGGAAACTAAGCGAGGCATCTCCATCACCTTCCTGGCCAGGTATAGGTCAGGTGGCACGCCCTTGCACCCAGCATCGGACGTGTGACCAGAAGTGCTTTGCGGGCCGTCGCTCGGAGGGGTCTCAGCCAGCCGCAGCTCTAGGCTCTTCCCGGCTCTACGGTGTTGACCCGTCGCTGCCCGTCGGTGGGTTTCTGACGACAACACTTTTATTGATCAAATGTTAGAAAGGTTATCTAAAAATACTCATTTTTGCTTTCTTGATGGTTATTCTGGATTTTCACAAATTGCTGTTAAAACTAAGGATCAAGAGAAAACCACTTTCACTTGTCCCTATGGAACTTATGCTTATAGACGTATGCCTTTTGGTTTGTGTAATGCTCCTGCTACTTTTCAAAGATGCATGTCTGCTATTTTTCATGGTTTTTGCGAGAGTATTGTAGAGGTATTCATGGATGATTTTTCTGTCTATGGGAATTCTTTTGATAATTGCTTGCGGAACCTTGATAAAGTTTTGCAGAGATGTGAAGAAACTAACCTTGTTCTTAATTGGGAGAAATGCCACTTTATGGTTAATGAAGGAATTGTATTGGGACATAAAATTTCCGAGAGAGGTATTGAAGTTGATAGAGCTAAGGTTGAAGCAATTGAGAAGATGCCCTATCCTAGGGATGTTAAAGGTATTCGTAGTGTTCTTGGTCATGCTGGGTTTTATAGGAGGTTTATTAAAGATTTCTCCAAGATTTCAAAGCCTCTTACTAATCTTCTTCAAAAAGACGTACCTTTTGTTTTTGATGACGATTGTAAGGAAGCCTTTGAAACTCTTAAGAAAGCCTTAACAACTGCTCCTATAGTTGAACCTCCTGATTGGAACTTACCATTTGAAATTATGTGTGATGCTAGTGATTTTGCTGTAGGCGCTGTTCTTGAACAGCGGGTAAATAAAAAATTGAATGTTTTTTTTTGAAACTTTCTACTGTGGGGGAGCCCCCCACAGCCTCACTTTATTAAACCCAACCACCAAACAAAAGAGTTACAATATATACAAAACAGGAAAAAAGAAAACAAACTAACTAAAAACAAAAGGGAACTAAGGAAGAGACTTTAGCCATAATGACAAAAGATCCACATCAGCAGCCTTCACCCTATGCATAAGCATGGTGATGTCATGAAAAAATCCTGCTTTCCAACCTCTGAAAGTCGGTCTAATATGCTCAAAAATGCACGCATTCCTCTGTTTCCAAATGTTCCAACATGCAATGATCACAATTTCCACAAAACATGGCCCCTGGTAAGTTCTCTTAGCCATAAGGAGTGATGCCAAAGTATCTCCCGGCTGCCAAGGTATTTGCAAGTAATTCCATATGCGTGTGCTATACATGCAGTTAAAGAATAGATGCCTCCAATCCTCATAAGAATCACTATGGCACAACACACAACTATGATTATTCGAAACATTCCAATGTCTCCTTAGTAACATATCCTTAGTATTTATTCTGTCATGAAGAATAAGCCAAGCAAAGAATTTGTGCTTTGATGTACACTTGCTCTTCCACAACCAAACAGAGGGGGTATGGTTTAACACTGATCCAAAATGCAACCTGTATATCAGACTTGGCTTATATTGTCCATTCCCCTTTTCTACCAACCAGGTGTCCTTTGTTTCATTTGTTAAATCTACACTTTGCATGAGAGTTTTCAGCTGCAACAATTCCCCATGAGCTTGAGTGGATAAAGGAAGATGAAAGCCATCTGTAATGTCCTCCATAATACAAAATTCCTTGACTGACTGAAGCTTATCCTTAGCAAAGGAAAAAAGCCTAGGAAACTTAACATCTAGTGTTCCTTCCTTCCATTTATCAGCCCAAAATAAGATGGATTCACCATTTCCAATCTTACAATTAGTAACAACTCTGTACTGGTCCACCAAACTGAAAACATCTCTCCACCAGAAGGATCCAACAAGAACTGTGGCATGAGGGACTGCTTCAAAATAATAAGAGTCCCTCACTAAATGAACCCATGGAGTATCATCATTATTATAAAATTTATGAAGATATTTCAACAGAAGTGCTACATTCTGAATTCGTAGATCAATGATTCCTAGACCACCCTTATTCTTGGGTTTGCATATCATATTCCAAGCAGCCAAAGAATGAATTTTCTCCTTATCTTTTCTTCTCCACAAGCAATGCCTTCTTGCTCTATCCACTACTTCTACCACTCCCACAGGGATCCTTAAAGAGAGCATGAAAAAAGTGGGCAGGGAGGACAGTACTGAGTTGACCAGGACCAATCTATCTCCATAGGATAAAAAAGATGTGGTGGCAGATAATCTCCTTTCCACCCTATCAATAAGAGGAGACATGTCCCTGATTGTTGGTTTAGTGGTACCCATTGGGAGGCCTAAATAAGTGAAAGGCATGCTGCCCAACTGGCAATCAAACTCCCTGGCAAGCTCAGCAGCTTCATCATGTGACAAGTTTATAGGGATCATAGAGGATTTATTATAGTTAACCTTAAGGCCTGTGAAAGCAGCATACTGATTTAGAATATTTTTGAAGGCAGCCAATTGCACTTTCTCAGCAGGTAAAACAATAATAGTATCATCAGCATACTGAATGATAGGAAAATCATTTCCAACAGGTATAGGAGCAGCCAGAATTCCTTCCATATATGCAATATTGACCAAAGTCTGCAATAGATCAGCACCTTGCACAAAAAGCAAAGGAGATAAGGGATCCCCTTGCCTTACTCCTCTTTTACATGGAAAAGATTTACCAGGAACTCCATTAACCAATATAGAGGAAGATCCTGAGGACAGCACTTCCTTGACCCAGGTCAGAAATAATTCAGGGTATCCTTTGGCCCTCATTATCTGAATGATGGCATCATGATCCAGAGTGTCAAAAGCCTTCTCAAAGTCAATTTTTAGGACTACAATCTTTCTCTTGGACTGCTGGCATTGATACAGAAATTCAAAGGACCATGCAAGACAATCCTGGATTGTTCTACTCTGAATAAACCCATACTGATTGGCATGAATGGTTCTTTTAATCTCCCTTTGCATCCTATTAGCAGCCAACTTAGTCAAGAATTTGAGACAAGTGTTAGTCAAAGAAATTGGTCTAAAATCATTTATAGACTCAGGACTGTGCTTTTTAGGCACTAGAGTAATGAAGGATCCATTTATACTCTGCAAAGAGGCTTGACCACAATGAAAGTCATGACATAATTTAATAAAATCTGCTCTGACAATACCCCAACATTTCTTTAAAAATAAGCCATTGAAACCATCAGGACCAGGGGCTCTATCTGGTTTCATATGCTGAACAATTTTATCAATCTCTTCATCAGAAAAAGGAGCTATCAAAGAATCAAGATTATCCACTCTCTGAATGACAACTCCAAGATCCATAGGACTAGTTGCCCTGCAAACTCCCATTCTATTTTTGAAACTATGAAGAAAAGCATTAGCCTTTTCACTATGGGTAATCAGAGTATTCCCATCATCATCCATGATATCTGCAATCACATTATGCCTATATCTCTCTGTGGCCTTGGAGTGAAAAAATTTAGTGTTTTCACCCCCAAGTTTGATCCATCTTATAGTGCATCTCTTCTTCCAGTAATCAGATTGAGACTGCATCAAAACCTTCAAATGCTCTTTTACTATATTCCTGAAATTAAATTCAGGCCTGCTCAATTCCCTAGCATCCTCCAACTGATCAAGAATCAAAATAGCTTGGTTGCACTTCTGAATTAACTGCTTAAGAGTAAATAAACTTTTCCCCCATCTTTTAAGCTCATACCTCAAATTCTTTAACTTGGCTGAAAGAATACCTGCAGCAGAAGAAGCTCTAACTGGCCAAGCCCATACCTCCTTCACCAAATCAATAAAGCCAGGCTGTTCAACCCAATGATTTTCAAACCTAAAGATATGTGCCTTAGGGATATGTGTGGCAATTTGAATTACACAGGGAGTATGGTCAGATACTGGTTTAGCCAAGGGATGGACTAAAGTATTTGGATATTTAAGAGTCCATTGACAACTAGTAAAGAACCAATCTAGCTGCTCAAGCAGGGGCTGATCTTGCATATTGGACCAAGTGAACTTCCTCCCCTTTAATGGAATTTCCACTAAACCAAGATAACTGATAATTTCATTAAAAATGAAAATGTCATTCATATCAGCTCCAGGTTTGTTTCTATTATCAACAGACCTCATAAAATTGAAATCTCCCACTATCAGCCAGTGTTCATCAAAAGGAATTTGAAGATCATGCAGCCACTGAACAAAAATATCCCTCTCCATGCCTCTACAGGGGCCATAGACACTAACCAAAGTCCAAGACTCTTTTGTGTGCTTTGAGGTGAAGAGGACCCTCACTGCAGATCTATGAATTTCCAAAAGAGTGCCATCAAAGATGGAACTATTCCATAAGACAATAATGCCCCCAAAGGCTCCCACAGAAAGAGAAAAAACAAATTGATCAAATCTTTTGGGGCAAAAGCTTCTTATGAAAGAGTGATCAAAATTTTCACACTTAGTTTCTTGCAGGCATACCACTGAGCAGTTACTTTCATCAATTTTATTATAGACTGCCAATCTCTTATCTTTATCATTTAAACCTCTCACATTCCAGTCCAGAACCAACCAATCCATTAGCCATTGTTTTGTGCTATCCATTAAATAACTGAGCAAAAAGCAGTACACAGCCACTGGATAACCAACAGCTCACACATCACACAAGACAATAAATAAGGTCCAAGCAACATATCATTGCAGTTCATATATATATAGTACTGTGATCGATAGTCTTGCATATAAGCATCATAGATGCAGCTAAAGCAGCAAAATAAACCCACATTTGGGCACAAAAGCATCACATAAAGATGAGCTATCATTTAAACCCCTGAGGTAGAGTCTTGCACAGAAGAGGCCATAAGCTTCTCCTCAGTCAGCTTGTCTGCTGGTATCTCCAGAGCTGCACCAACCTGCTGAATCACCTTGATAGGAGTAAAAGGTGCAACATTCTCCTTACTGGGCTTGGACTTGGGCTTCTTCTTTGTCTCCTTCTTGGGCTCCAACTGGTCATTGATGGGCTCAGCTTTATACCCCTGTTTGATGGCAGCCTGCCTAGTACTTCTCCTGACCCCTTCTTCTAAAGCAGGCACAGCCTTTTTCCCGCGCCCCCTCTTCCTTGTACCCTCTGCAGGAGGCACCACAAACTGATCAAGCAGCATATCTGCAGTATCTTGCACAGAGGCATCTGAACCTGAACTATCACCAGGTACAGCAGGAGCAGCATTGATAGGGAGCATCAGAGAGGCAGGCATTCCCAGTGTAGCTCCTTGCTCTTGATCAGAGATCAGAGCATGATGGGCAGTGTTTGCATTTGTATTTGAGCCAAACTGAGACCAAACATAGTGCCAGGCAGAATACTTGTATGAACCAGGGCAAGGTGAGCATTCTCCATATACTCATGTGTATCATGTACCACTGCATTCTGTGGGTATTCTTCCTCCAAATCTTCAGTGATGTCCTCTATTTCAATAAGTTCAATGCTTCCTTGTTGTACAAGCACTGGCCCTTCTCCAGGGACAAGATGAATAGAAGAATTGGTCTGATCAGTGAATTGAATAGACATTGAGGAAGGGAACTGTTGCATAAAATCTGGTCCAGGTAAATCCCATCCAGGATTAATATTGACATTGTCATTTCCAGCCTGGCCTTCTGCATTCCAATCATCCCAACCCTGGTCCATTGGAGGAACCCATTGGTCCTGTGGTGGAACAGGTCCAACAAAAAATTGGGGATGAGGGTTACCATTTTCTGGCTCAGGAGATTCATCAGGTGGCAGGACGTCCTCTGGTTCACTAGTCAGTATGTATATTGGAACTGTCCATGAAACAATTGTTCCCCCATATCTCTGTGTTTCCCTGATAACCAAAGATTTTGGCACATCTCTAGTTCCTCCATATGCAACTCTAATCAGAGTACGGGCAGGGGTAGGATCTTCCCTAATCCATCCCCTCATCTTACCAAACTTGGCGACAGAGTCCCGCAAAAACTCCTCATTGCGGTAGTCCATAGGCAGGTTAAGCATCATTAACCAACTAAGACGAGTATAAACAGTTGATCGGAAATTTTCTCCCTCATCATGCCTAACAAAGGTCACTGTACGGCCATTCCCAAGCTGATGAGCAGGCTGACTAACTAACAGATCTCTGACAATACTATCTCGCATGCGGTACAAACCCAAACCAACAGCACTCTCCGCAAAGTTCACTACTTCCAAATGCAGATTTCCTTCAATGTGATCGTGTACCTGATTGAGGACTTCATCAATCTCTGCTCCCTCTGGCCGCGGAAGAACTTGAGCAATGGCCCAAGACTCATGGCGGCGAGGTGGCGGGGTCGCAGCTGTGACGTACATGCGCGCCGGCCTCTCATCGGCACCCCAAGGCTGGAGGACCTGGAATCCCGCCGGTGTGAATCGGTGAGGATCCACCGGGAAGTTCGCCATCGCTTCGTCGCAGGAAGGTGAAGCAGCAGAGCAGGGGCCGAGGGATTGTTTGGAATGAATAGTAAGGGGCGGAGCGTCCGACGGGTTAAGCACAGGAATAATTGCCTTCTGTCCATCGTCGCGCGCAACGAGGTTGTCAGTTTTGGACAAAATTTTGGCTACCCATCGCATTGATGGTGGTTTTTTCCAACAATCTTTTTTCTTATGTCCATATCGGTAACACGATTTGCAGCGAATTTTCCCCACACATTCCTTTGTACTGTGCGAAAAACTGAGGCAACGTTGGCAAGTCCAGACACTATCCACCATATCATCGATCATTGATTGAAAAGCATCATCTTGGGCTGGGCTAGAAGGGGCAAAATCAATTGGGCCCGACAAACCCGGACTATCCAAACTCGGACTGACAAAATCAGGATTCTCCCGCTCATTACGTTGATCGACTAACTGAACCCTTGGAGGGGTCGACGTGCTGCCGAACTGAATTTCTAGAGGAGGGGGCTTCAGTGATTCAGCAAAAACCACCTTAGGCTTATTCCCCAGTTGTGTGCATACATAACCTGCCTCAATGAGATCTTCCTTTAACAACTGGGCAGCAGGATACTCATAGCCTGGACATGCAGGGTATTCTAGAATAGCAGCAAAAGATAAACATCTTTGCACACCAGAAACATTTTTCTTTAAGGCTGAAACAGATGGCCTCTGTTTAAGAACCCTGAGAGCATGATCAGTACGCTTTTTATTTGGGCTAACCAGAGTCCATTCTTCAGCACACTCTTTCTGCCATAACTTGAATTCATATTTCCAAGAGGGTCCACCATTACCCCAAAGGTGAAAGAAACATTTGAAAGCAGGGCAGGCAAAGGATTTAAGAGAATAAATCAAGAACCCTATATGCTTTGAAGCCACAGAGAATCTGTAAACCCTATCTCCAAGATGTATAACATGCAGCTCATGGCAGATACCTCCAATACAGGATTTTAGGGCTAAACCAACAGAGGATTCATCCAGTTTAAATTTGGCACGTCCAAAAGAGACCACCATAATAAAGTGATTAGCCTTGCCTAAAGGATGAACAGTAGATATAAACCTACGCATGACATCCAACTGGAAACCAGATCCAAATGAAAAGTCCATTCCTAGATCCACTGCATCATGCATAGAGAGGCTAGAGGGTTCATCACTCAACTTGTCTGGCGCCTGAACACGTACCTTAGGGGCAGAAATGCATTGAGAGAGCATTGCCGTGTGAGAGGGGAACCTCACATTTGATCCAATCAGAAGGGAGTCCCCATTTTCAAGAGATCTACCAACAAGGCACTCACCTTTGGCATTTAACAATATGATCCGATCCTGATCCGACCAGAAATGAATCATACCATCATAGGAATTGGGACGGCGACGATCTTGATCTCTCGCAGTGGAATACGTGACCTTCCAAACGCCATCAGGATCCGCCATGTAGTGTAGATCACACCAAGAATTGGGGCTCAAAAGAGAGAGGAAAGGCCGCCGGAGAGAATGTATGGAGTGAAACTTGTGAATCACCAGAGATCAGTGAGATCGCCGGAGAAGAAGGTGTTTAGGGCGTGGGGACGTGGGTGGGAGGGAGAGCCATCTTTCTTATCATGGGGTGATGATCTTGATGAGATTGATCTTCCCAAAAAAAATTGAATGTTATTCATTATGCTAGTAAAACTCTTGATGTTGCTCAAAGAAATTATGCTACTACTGAAAAGGAATTGTTAGCTGTAGTCTTTGCTTGTGATAAGTTTAGATCTTATATTGTTGATTCGAAAGTTACTATTCATACTGATCATGTTGCAATCAGATACCTTATGCAAAAGAAAGATGCTAAGCCTAGGCTTATTAGATGGGTACTTCTGTTGCAAGAATTTGATTTACATATTGTAGATAGGAAAGGTGTTGATAATCCTGTTGCTGATAATTTGTCTAGATTGGAAAATATTGCTTATGATCCTGTTCCTGTTAATGATAGTTTTCCAAATGAACAATTGGCTGCAATAAAGGTAAGTTCGCGAGACAGTCCTTGGTATGCTGATTATGCTAACTTTATTGTTTCCAAGTATTTGCCTCCAGCCTTTTTAGCTCAGCAAAGGAGGAAATTCTTTTATGACTTGAGGCATTATTTCTGGGATGACCCACACTTATATAAAGAAGGAGTGGATGGTATTATGCGAAGATGTGTTCCCGAATATGAACAACAGGAGATATTGAGTAAATGTCATGGTAGTGCTTATGGAGGACATCACGCCGGAGAAAGAACCGTGCAAAAGGTTCTACAATCAGGTTTTTATTGGCCAACTCTCTTCAAAGATGCAAGGAAGTTTATTTTATCTTGTGATGAATGCCAAAGGGTTGGTAATATCTCTAGACGCAATGAAATGCCAATGAATTATACTCTTGTTATCGAACCGTTCGATTGTTGGGGATTTGACTTCATGGGACCTTTTCCCTCTTCAGAAGGTAACACTCATATACTTGTTGCTGTTGATTATGTTACTAAATGGGTGGAAGCCATACCTACAAAAAGTGCTGATGGTGAGACCTCTTTAAGAATGCTTTTAGATATTATTTTTCCTAGATTTGGAGTTCCTAGATATATTATAACTGATGGAGGTTCTCATTTTATTTGTCGTCGTGGTGAACGAGCAGATGCCATAGGATGGCTTAGATTGGGGCCGAATGGACGCAAGAGGATTCGGGGGAGGGTTTGCGATCAGGTGGGAAGAGATTCCGGATGGTTTCCTCAAGAACTTGGCCAAGGCCAGAAGTTGAAGAAGAAAGACACAAGGAAGAACTCCCTCTAGATCACCATGTTCATAGATTCACACAAGTTCTGTGCTCGCCTTCCTACATACACGCGTACCTACTTGCCCGTGAAGATGGGCTGCCCCCTCTCCTTATATAGGGGAGAGGGTGGCTTACACTGCAAGAAACCCTAATGGCATCTTTGACTGGACAAACTACTTTACAGAGTTACTGTACAAAGCTACTTTAACTGGCTACTGTACAAAGCTACTTTAATCATAGATGACACCGGGGCCTTCTTTTATCATAGAAGCTGACGTCCCCGGCTTCTTTCTCCGTCACCTCTCTCTTTGGCGCCGTGGCTCGAATAAAGTTACTGGGCGTAGCTCATCCTTGTCTTCTTGCTCAAGAGAATCTTTGACCAGTCCCGCCGACAGATCTCCTTTCCGGTATCTTTTATACCGGGTCCCGCATACCCTTTGGGGATACCGGCTTAGCCTTGCTCTCCCGGATTCCTTCTAGGCTTCCGGCAAGAACATTAAACCGGTATCTCGATGGCTCAAACCCTCCGGTTTGGCATGCCTGTGGCATACCGGGGGTTAGCCCCCAACATTAGTCCCCGAAGCTGGTATAGCCTGGAGGATTTTATCCTACAGACCATGCCAGGTTTTCATCTTTCTAAGATACCGGTTTAGTCACTCATCTCTTGAGCTTAGTTCCGGCACCTTTACCCTTGTTCCTTTTCTTCTCTTTGCAAGGCTCGTTCCGGCATCTCTTTTTTCCGGCACCACGTGTCTCTGCTCCTTCCTCGGCGAAGTCGAGAATATATCGGGCCCCGCGCCTGTCAGTGACATGCGCACTGTAACTGACGCGCCAGTGCCCGCTGTCACATCGTTTCGACTCCCGCGCACGCATTTAATGCACCGCAGCGGATCCCACTACCTCTTCGGGATCCCGCGTGCGCCTCCGTGTGGCCTCCGTTTTCGCGCGTGTATCCGTTCGCCACGTGGCGGCCTAAGGTGCGAACTGTCGCGGGCCGCGAGGCGAACCGCCGCGGCCCAGCGGTTCGCTGCCCACTTTCTCTCTCTTATATAAGCACAACTGCCCGTTCCCCTTCATCTTCTTCGCATTCTCCTCCTTCGCGCACAGAGCTCCACGCCTCTGTGCCTCCGCCGCTCTCCGTCCGCCGTCGCCCGTTCAAGCTCCGGCGCCCGGCGAACTTACGCCGCCCCTCCGCCGAACTTCGCCGTGCGGAGTTCTTTGGCAGCACCTTCCTCGCGTCCGCCGCATTTGTGCTTCTTCGCGAGCTTTTCCGCTTCGCCATCGACGGAGCTCGCCGGCGACCGCAGAGCCGCTCCACCGCCAGCAAACACTCCCCTCAGCGTCCGCGCCGCTCAAGGTTGGTATCAATTTTGCTTTACTCGCCGTTCGCTTGCTTTCCAGATCTTGAGCCTTTGGTGTTCTTATTTGCTCCTTTTCTTTGGTTTTCTTCTTACTCGTAGATCTTCACACGGGGTTGAAGTTTGGGATTCCCTGTTTCTCCGCCCATCCTTGCGATGTCCGACGAGGATCTTCCTCTCGCATCCTCTTCTTCTCTTTCTCAAGCGCCGTAGACCTTCTCCCGGTGAATCTACGGCCTCGGATCCAATGGAAACCGATTCGTGCAACCAGCAGGAATCCGGTGACCCCCAAGCGTCCGGCGGCCACCTAGAATCCGGTAGCTTTAGCCAAGCTTCCGGTAGCCAAGAGGCCGTTGGCTCTGGTCAAGCCTCTAGCAGCTCCAGCCAATCTTCCGGCGAGGAGCCTTCCCCAACCACCCGCGGAGCCTGGATGGGCTCCTACGTTACGAGTTTGAGATCGATTGGCTGTACCGGTCTCGGAGGATTCCGGAAGGAGTTGCCTGCCGGATTCCGGATAACGAGATCGAACCGGATCCGGAAGACGACGAGCATGTTGTTTTTCTCGCTCACTTTGAGCGCGGCTTCGCCTTCCCGCTCTACTTTTTTCCGGGATTTCCTGGATTTCTACGATCTCCAACCTCACCACCTTCCTGGCAACGCCCTTTTCTATCTTTCTTGTTATGCCACCTTCATGGAGGCTTACATCGGCATTCGTCCCACTCGTGAGACGTTTGCCCGTTTCTTCAACCTGCGGATCAACTCCGTCCAGGGCAAGGAGATCCCCAAGCCCAAGCCGCCCGTGCAAAGGCGGCTCCGCATCGTCGGCTCCCGCCAAGGGAGCACTTTCTTAAGCTTTCCGGCCTCGAGTCTTGCCGCACCTGGCAAGGAACTTTCTTTTACGTGAAGAACACCGGCCGCGCTGATCGCATCAATCTTCCTCCATATCAAGCGGGGCCCCCAAGTAGAACCAACTGAGCTACAACCCAAGGACGGAACACGCCGAAACCAACCGGTAGTGCGTTTCTTGGCCTCTCTGAAGAAGGAGACCAACATCTGTTCGACGATATCATCCGGACTTTCATATCGCGCCGGTGCTTCCTCTGAAGCGCCGCGCACATAGGATGAGCGAGATGTATGGCCTGTGCGATCCTACCAAGATCACGTGCCGCGCTCTCAAAGAAGAAAGACGTTGTTCTCAAGGCCAAGCAGATTTGTCAAACTGCTATGCCTTTTGCGTGGGAATGGGGCCTCCTTCCCCTCAGTTTCTCTAACCGTCCGACCCAAGAAGTAAGAGATTGCGCAATTTGGGGTTGTCTTTGCCGGTAAGTTTCTGCTTTTGCTAACCATCTTTTTTACCTTGTTTCAGGCCAGGGACCGCTTCCCCTCTATCCAGGCAGAGCCGCGAGGACCTCTCCGGAAGCGTGCCTTTGACTCCTTCGACCCGGATCCCTACATCTTTTGGAAGGATCTGAAGATGGGGAAGACTCCGGCTGCGCGCCTTGGCCGGGACCCGCCGGAGCCCACCGGAAATCCGGAGGAGCTGGTTGTGCTCGAGGTATTTTCTTTTCCGGCTTCTTATACTTTGCCATTATCGCTTTCTTGCGAATTGCTTCTTAGCCATATCCAACTCACAGATCCACGAGCGCGTGCCGCCTCGCGCCGAGGCCGGCACCGAGTTTGTGGACAAACTCATGGCCCAGGGCCGTAAGAACAAGCAGCCGGCATCTACCGCCGGCTACAGCAATGCTCCTCCCTCCATGCGCTGCCGTACGGAGCCCGTGGGGGAGAAAGCAGTGGGCGTGAGCGGCTACGGGCGCAAAGCGATGCCAACCGCTTCCGGTAATTTCATTTTCCGGCTTGCCTCCTTTTTGCTAAGTTCTTTTTCCGGTTGCTTCTTCTCAACCACTTGTCTGTTTTCTTTTTCTGAGCCCCGCTCTCAAGCTTGGCCCAAGGCCATCGGGCTCTGAGGGATCCGCACGGCCCTCAACCCCTCCGCCGCGGTCAAGCCCGGCACCATCCGGTGCCGGCAACACCTCCGCCTCCCTTTCGGGGGCACAACAAATTCGGGCGTGCGGCCCCTTCACCGTCGATCACCGCACGGAGGAGGATCTTTCCTTCCTCCCGAACACCAAGACACCGGCGCCAGCAACACCGGCGCCGGAGAAGAAGAAGCTGCCGGGCGGGCGGAGCCTTTGCTCCTCCCGTCCTCGAAAGACAACCTCCGCGCCGGAATCTTCCGCGCCGGAAGGCTCCAAGACGGGTGACGCTCCTAGCGCTCCCCTTCTCCACGCACCATCCTCATGCCTCCGCCTCGAGGCTCCTCGCGCCCAGCCCTCCAAGGCCGCTCTGGCGCGCCGCCGGCTAAGACTTCCGGGGCCTCTTCTACCGCGCCGCCGCCCAAGCCCTCCAAGCTCATCAAGGGGAAGGCGACGGCCTCCAGCCGCCCCTTCGGGCGGCCAGCAGCCCTTGGTGCTGCACGTCTCCAAGGCTGCCAAAGCGCCAGCATGAAGGCCACCGGCCTCCTCGGCCGCATTACGGAGTTCCAGCGCCAAGGCCGGGACCTGGGGCACCTCCTGCCGTATGCCCAAAAGTGGAACGCCGCGGACATCACTCCGGCGACCCGCGGCATGGGCAAGGATCGGCTGCCGGCACCTGATCCTGTCGGGGATCGGTGTTCTGAGGAGCACTTCATGCGGCTCCGGGCTGCCGTAAAAGAGCTTGACAGCGCGTGGTACGATTCCACGAACAATCTGACGGTATGTTCTATTAACTTTCAACCTTTGCCGGTTTCTTCGTTTCCGGTTCTGCTTTATCTTTTCCTTAGTTTCATGCCGGTTTCTCTCTTGTCTATCTTCCCAGTCCCCGAGTTTTGTGGTGAGAGCGCAGCTCTTAGCGCAAAACTTAACTTAAGTTTTTAGCGCAAAACCGGCACTGCCAGTCCCCGAGTTTCGGGTTAAACATCTTCTTCTTAACACATAATTTACCTTAGAAATGCGCAAAACCGGCACTGCCAGTCCCGAGTTTCGGGTTAAGAACTTGGTTCTTAGCACAAAATTTTACCTTATTTCTTCTTTTTCTTGAACAGGTCACCGCTGACACTCGGAAGGCCCTCTTCGAGGAGCTTTTTATGGGAGCACCGGGAGCTCGCTGAGGCACATGACAAGTGCCAAGGTAAGTTTTTCGTTTCACCGGCATCTTTGCTACCGGAAACCTCTTTTCCTTGTGATATTTACAATTTCTGTTCAACAGTGATCCCGGAAGCTTCCATCGATGCTCTCAAGGAGCAGCTCGCCACGGCCCAACGTACTATTTTTTCCTTTCTCCTTTGAACTTGGTTTCTTTTCAGTTTTACTAGTGTAGCCTTGCTAACACTCATTTTTCCGATTACTGGGGGAGAAGGATGAGCTCAGCCGGCAGCACCGGGAGGAGCTAAACGCCCTCAAGACCAGCTACCAGGAGCTCAAGTCTCGCTTGATTCAGTCGGGCTTGACCACGCCAAGGCCCTCAAGGCCGCCGAAGTGACCGCAGCGGCCAAGTTGGACGAGGCTCGGAGAATGCCTGCAATGCCACCGTGGTGTTGCGGGCAGAGCTGGAGGAGATGACCAAGGCCCGGAAGGGTGCCGAGGAGAAGGCCGCGCTGGAGGAGGGGCACAAGGAGTGCGATCAGCTGATCCTGCAGACCGACACACTTGCCCTCCGTAAGTTGTTTTCTTTTACGCTTTGACTACCGCATACGAGCCTTTTTTCCTTCGACCCCATTTTTGTTTCCGCTATCTTTCCGTCCGGTCTCTCTTCTTCCGGATTCTTTTCTCTCCGGTCTCTTTTTCTTCCGGTCTCTTTTTCTTCCGGTCTCTTTTTCTTCCGGTCTCTTTTTCTTCCGGTCTCTTTTCTTCCGGACTCTTTTCCTTAAGCTTTTTCTTTCTTTTGCACAGGCCTCTTTCCGGACTCGCAGAGGTATGCCGTCAAGAAGGTCGACGCGCAGCGCAAGGACAAAGGCCAAGCGGATCTTACCGTGCCATGGACGCCCAAGGACCATCTGGTCGCGCTTAACGCGCGGGTGTCCCATATGCGCTGCATAGACCGCAATCTTTCGGACATCCCGGATGTCGCTACCCAGCTATACAGACTTTATGGCTCGGCGAGGAGGTGCCGGACACCTTCTCCCTCATCAACGACCGCCTGAAAGGTGCCGGCAGAGGATCCGCGAGTGGCGTGCTCTGCTGCCCGCGCTGGAGCGGACTCCGCCCTCCGCGTCGCCCGCCTGCTCCCGGTACCCGGAGCTCAATCTGGACGCCCTTACCGGCGTGCGCGAAGGCGCAGAAACGGATCTGGACCCGATCCTCTCCGCCAAGCGGCAGGATCGCGCGCGTACCGCATCGCGGAGTATGCCGACATGCGCACCTTCATCCCTCCCCTCCTGGCGTCACGGATTATCTCGACGAGGAGGAGGGTGAAGCCGAAGAAGAGGTCCTGGGCGATGCTGGTGCCGGCGATGCTCCTCCGGAAGCCCCTGCTGCATGATGATTTCCTTTGAAGTGTTTGCTCATTATATCTGTTGGTCCTGTTGCTTTAAGACAATATCTGTTAAATTCTGCCCCGGAATGCCGGGGCTTATGATGTAAAACTTAAGTTTGCCTGTGGTTGTGCTACAACATTTCCTGCCGGTAAGTTATACCGGTAGCTAAGTACTTATGAGTTTGCCTTAGCATATTTTGCTTTTGGTTCCGCTTTTATCCTGCACTGCAAAGATTTCTCAATTGCTTCCGCATCCAATTTGATGCATACTTGGTTCTTTTGCCTTGGCTCTGCCTGCCTTCTCTGGGCGTTCTTTGGCGTATGAGCACAAGGTTCTTTCACCAAACAAGCATCTTCTTGAACTTAGAAATAACTTTGAAATTTTGCAAAAAACCGGTTTAACCGGGGTTAGTTAAATTTTTCAGATTGTTCTTTCCTGCTCTCCCTTTTCGCAGTTCATGTGCTTATCCCCTACCGGTTTATCTTGCTTGCCATGAAGCCGGTTTGCGGACAGCAGCAGAGTCGAAGACTCCGGTAGGATTTAGCACACTACTAAACCGGAAAGAAAAAACATTCAATAAGCAACCGGTAAACTGAAAAAATAGACAAGTTACATGCAACTTAAGTTGGGGTAGTCCCCGAGATTCACTCAAGGTTCCGGCATCTTTTATTTATAGCATATAAGGTACAAAAAGGAACTTCTTACACCACCACTTCAAGTGTAGAAAGGACGCAACAGAGCTACGTTCCATGGACGCTTGCTCTCCTCGCCGGACCTGTCCGCCTTTCCTTTCTTCCATTCCTGTGCATCTATCAAGTAGTATGCATCATTGTGAAGCACCTTGCTTACAATGAAGGGACCTTCCCACGGTGGCAAAAGCTTATGCCGGCCTTCAGTGCGCTGCACCAGGCGAAGTACAAGATCTCCTTCCCGGAAAACTCTTGGGTTAACCTTCCGGTTATGATAGCGTCTTAGGTTTTGCTGGTAAATGGCTGTTCTTGCCAAAGCCAGCTCTCTTGCTTCTTCTAGTAAGTCCACATCGTTTTCTCTGGCCTCTTTGACCTCTTGCTCAGTATAGAGCTGTACCCTTGGTGAATCATGGATGATATCGGTTGGTATCACCGCTTCTGCTCCATAAACCATGAAGAAGGGAGTGTATCCGGTAGATCGGTTTGGAGTTGTTCTTATACTCCACAGTACTGATGGTAGTTCATCGAGCCAACATCCCGGTGACTTTTCCACCGCATCAATGAGTCTAGGCTTGATACCGGAAAGCACCAAGGCATTCATTCTTTCTACTTGGCCATTGCCCTGTGGATGTGCCACTGAGCACAAATCCAACCGGATGTTCTTTTCTTCACGTAACCTTTTGAACTCACCTTGAGCAAAGTTGGTTCCGTTATCGATGATGATGCTGTGCGGGTATCCATACCGCAAAATGACATCTTTCAAGAATTTCACAGCTGTATGCCCATCACACTTTGCGATAGGTTTTACTTCCAGCCACTTGGTGAACTTATCCACCATGACCAAGATGTGAGTCATGCTGCTTCTTGCAGTTTTGAATGGTCCAACCATGTCAAGGCACCAAACAGCGAATGGCCATGTTAGCGGTATTGTCTTTAAACCGGATGCTGGGGTATGGTTTTGCTTGGCGTACCTGGCAGCCGTTGCATTTTCTTACCAAATCCTCGGCGTCCTCCAAAGCAAGTGGGCCAATAGAACCCATGCCGGAATACTTTTGCTACCAAAGCCCTTGATGAAGCATGATGCCCACATTCTCCTTGGTGAATTTCCTCAAGCATTTCTTTTCCTTCCTCCGGTTCCACACATCTTTGAAGGACACCGGTAACGCTTCTCTTGTACACCTCACCATTGATGAATGTGTAAGCTTTGGACCTTCTTTGTATCCTCCTTGATTCATTTTCGTCAGCCGGCAAGGTGCCGCTGATCAGGAATTCCTTAATAGGTTTAACCCATGATGGTATTTCTCGAACCAAAAACACCGGTGCATCTATCTCCATGCTATCTACCAGCATCGTTTCTTCCGGTATGGGTACAGCAGTCCCCGAGCCTACCGGAGCAGTCCCCGAGCTTGCCGGAGCAGTCCCGGTTCCCTTCATCGATATCCATGGGTACTACGTGTGACTCGGGTACAAAAATTGATTCTCGATTCCGGGCTCGGCTTGATCGATGGCACTCTTAGGTGAGCCAAAGCTATTCCGGGAGGAATTTCTTGCCTAGATGAGCCCAACTTGGACAAAGCATCCGCGGCTTCATTTTCTGCTCGCGGCACATGGTGAAACTCACATCCTTCGAAGAATCCGGCAATCTTTTGCACGTGAAACCGGTACGAGGCCATGTTGGCGTCTTTTGCATCCCAACCTCCTGAGCACTGCTGTACCACAAGGTCTGAATCGCCATAGCAAATGATCCGGTGTGCACCGATTTCTTTTGCGACCTTAAGCCCATGGATCAAAGCTTCATATTCAGCGACATTGTTCGATGCCCCGAAATGTACTTGCAAAACATACCGGAGGTGGTCTCCTTTTGGTGAAGTAAGCACCACACCGGCACCTAGACCTTCCTTGAGCTTAGATCCATCAAAGTGCATCTTCCAAGTATTCTATCCTCCGATCCGCGGTTTGTATTGCATCTCCGCCCAATCAACAAGGAAATCAGCCAAAGCCTGTGATTTTATGGCATCTCTTCTTTCATATACCGGCACGTACGGTGATATCTGGATCGCCCATTTTGCAATCCGGCCGCTGGCATCTTTGTTGCACATGATGTCGGAAATTGGTGCTTCACTCACCACCTTCATGGGGTGTTCCTCAAAGTAGTGCTTGAGTTTTGTGGCGGCCATGTACACGCCATAAGTCATTTTCTGGAAGTGAGGGTAGTTTTGTTTTGAGAGGGAGAGCACCTCGCTCAAGTAGTATACCGGCCTCTGGACGGTTTTTTCTTCCTCTTCTCTTTCAACCACAACCACTACACTCACAACCCGGTTTGTTGCTGCTATGTATAACAAAGCATAGGCTCCCTTTCTAGAGGTGAAGCCAAGACGGGTGCTGTGGCTAGCATCGTTTTTAGCTCCTTAAACGCTGCGTCTGCTCGAGGGGTCCAGACGAACGCGTCAGATTTCTTCATGAGAGCATAGAGTGGCAGAGCTTTTTCTCCCAACCTGCTTACAAACCGGCTCAGCGATGCCAAGCTTCCGGTAAACTTTTGCACATCTTTTAACTCTCGAGGGATAGCCATTCTTTCTATCGCCCGGATCTTTACCGGATTAACCTCTATGCCCCGGCTTGAAACCAGGAAACCGAGCAGCTTGCCGGCGGGGACACCAAAGGTACATTTTGCCGGATTGAGTTTCATCCGGAACCGCCTTAGGTTATCGAATGTTTGCCGGATGTCATCGATTAAAGTGTTTTTTACCTTAGTTTTTATCACGATGTCATCCACATAGACTTGCACATTTTTTCCAATTTGATCAAACAAGCATTTTTGCATACAAATACTGGTACGTTGCACCAGCGTTGCGCAACCCAAAAGGCATAGTGACATAGCAATAAGCCCCGTGCGGGGTAATGAACGCAGTTTTTATTTGATCGTCCTTTTTAAGGGAATTTGGTGGACACCGGATTAGGCATCCCGGAAGGACGACCACTCACACCGAGCAGTTGAATCAATCACTTGATCGATTCGTGGCAAAGGTAATGGATCTCGTGGGCAAGCCTTGTTCAGGTTGGTGTAGTCGATGCACATGCGCCACACCTTCGGAGCTTTTGCCTCCGTGTTCTCATCTTTCTTCTTTTCAACCATTACCGGATTGGCCAGCCACTCGTGTGCGTGACCTCCACAATGAATCCGGCAACAAGCAGCTTGGTTACTTCTTCTCCTATGATCTTTCTTCTGTCTTCAGCGAACCGACGCAGTGGTTGCCGCACCGGCTTGGCATCTTTCCGGACGTTTAGAGAGTGCTCAGCCAGCTCCCTCGGAACACCTACCAAATCATCGCTGACCAGGCAAAGATATTCCGATTCTCACGGAGGAAGCTGACGAGCGCTTTCCTATGCTTGATCAAGGCCGGCGCCGATACGAACGGTGCGCTCTGGGTAAGCCGGATCCAGCACAATGTTCTTTGTTTCATTGGTTGGCTTGAATGCCGGTGTGCCCATGTTTTCACTCATTGCCGCCAAACTCATTTGTGAGGATTGAGCCAGCGCAACAGCTGTCTGCATTCTTTTCTTTTCCTCCGCGATCACCAGCGATTCTGCTAGGTTTGATCCGGCAGATGCGCTTCATGAGATCTTATAGTTTCCCACCACGCTCAATGGCCCACGAGGTGCCGGCATCTTCATCTTGAGGTAAGCCGTATGAGTGGTGGCCATGAAAGCAGCCAACGCCGGTCTCCCCAGCAATGCATGGTAGGGACTGTCCAGATCCACCACCTCAAACTCCAGATTTTCCACCCGGCAATTGTCACGTCCTCCAAATGCCACGTCCACCCGAACTTTTCCTATCGGGGCACAGGACAAGCCAGGGACGATCCCATGGAACGTTGTGCGCGTTGGCTGAAGCATGTTTTCTGTTATGCCCAGCGTTTGCATGGTGTGCTTGTACATGATGTTGATGCTACTGCCATTGTCTATCAGCACCTTGCTGAACTTCACTCGAGTTTGCGGCCCTTTCATGATCGGGTCCACAACAAGAGCGTATCCACCCGGATTCGGCATGATCTTTGGGTGATCCTTGGATGACCAGGTAATTTCCTGATTGGACCACATCATGTACTTGGGAACTGCCGGCATCACAAAGATTGACCTCCATGGAGCGCCGGTGTACACTTTGCCGGTCTGTTGGCTCAGTGACAAAGACAACACAGCACAGATGCGGATCTTCGTAAACATTCCGGCCTAAAGGTGCCGGTGGAGGTGGCTGGTTATCATTGTGCTCCACCCGGTTAACTTGCTGGTACTGCTGCCGGTTTGGCTGCACCGGTAAGGCGTTTGCCCCGGTAAGTGGTGGTGGTGGCGGTAGCTGTTGTTGCTGCCGCGGCATGTCTTGCGGTGGCCGCGCATCTTTCACTGTTCCTTTTTGCATCAAGTACTTGGTCCAGGTACAATCCTTCGTCAGATGGTTTGACGGATGTGCCGGATTCGGCGTGTGCCACCGGCAAGGTTGATCCATGGCAGCTTCCATGGTGTATTTCGCGGGTTCTTGCCGCTTCTTCTTCTGGACCTGTGGTTTCTTTTCCACCCATTGTTTCTTAGGACCCGCCCATGGCTGCGATCCGGTTTTTGCCTCTCGTCTGTCTCTGGCCTCAAAGTTTTCCTGCACAGCAGCAACTTGCTGCGGACCGTACCTTCGATCCGGAAAATCTTCCCTTCTTTTGTTATTCCGGTTGTCCCGGTGTTGTTCGTGGCGCGGCTGTTCCGGCTCCGGTTGCCGCCGGTTGCGTTGGGTCTCCCAACGCATAGCTATCCGCCACACGTATCATCTCTGCCAACGTTGTCGGCATGTTGCGCTGCAACTTTTGCCACAACGGTGAACCTCTTCGCATCCATCGCTAAACCAAGCAATGGCTTGTGCCTCGATCACCCCCTCACAGGAGTTCCTTGTGGTGTTCCACCGGGCTAGATAATCCCGGTCTGTTTCGTTCGGGCGCTGCACGCACAGAGCAAGTTGCTGCGGCCTGTTTGGCCTCTGATAGGTGCTGCTGAAATTGCTCACAAAGGCCTCCTCAAAATCCAGCCAGCCATTTATGCTTCCTGCCGGCAAGTTGTTTAGCCAGATTCTTGCCGGTCCAACCAAAAACGATGGTATGATCCTCACGGCCCAACGCCGGTTTCCTCCTCCTGCTACGGTTCCTCCACCGCCTGCAACGTATACCGCGGTCACGTAATCCGCGAGCCAATCTTCCGGCTTCGTGGTGCCGTCATACGTCTTTGTGTCACGGGGCAACATAAAGTTGCGAACTGGTGGTTTTTCTTTCATGATCCTTGGGCCAAAACACTTTGGACCTGGAGGACCTTCCTCCTCGATCATTTCTGACAAGTATACTCTATCCAGACGGTGCCTCGCATCCCGTTCCGGTAAGTATCTCTCTCCTGTGCGTTCTCCCAATGGGTTCCGGTATGCTGCCGGTTTCGTGGAATCGGCTTCATCGTGACATTCCGGTACCGCGGCCCTTGCCTGCCGATACCTTGGGGGATCTATTTCCTCCTCCTCGTACGCTGCCCTTGCAGCTCGATAGTTTTGCCCGGTCTCATATCTACCGGCATGATTGTTTCCGGCATAGCCTCTGGCATAGCCTCGCTCTGCCCCTTGGCTTTTTCTACCGGCATCGTGTTGCCCGGCTTGTTGCTTTCCGGCAAGAACCGGATCGTACACAGTCATCTGCTGCGCATTCACTTCTTTTTCTCTCCTTCTATCCGGATGGGGGGACGAAGCCTGCCCATGGGATTTGCTACCGGCATTCTTTGTTGAACGCGCGGATTTTGAGGCCGCTGCCTTGTTCAGCTTAGCCAGCTGCTCAGCATTTTGCTGCTCAATGGTTTCCAAAGCAGCTCTCTAACACGCTCTTGCTGCTTTACCAAAGCCTCTCCGGAAAGCGACTCGCACAGCTCTACAATGCCTTAGCAGCTTTTATAGTTTTATCCGGCTGCTATACTTAGGCTTTTCCACGATGCTAACAGATGCAGAGGCGCTCTTGCCGGTAAGAATCTCTTTGCGCAAATCTTGATTTAGGTTTCGAGCTTTTAGCCTGTTTTCAGGCATCCTAGCAGCATGCGCGCTAACGTAAGCAAAGCCATGGGCAGCGTTATACTCACGTACGGTTAGGTTCAGCTCGCGCTGCGCCCTGACGATGTCCTTGCCGCTCTCTAGCATCTTCTGGCGCTGCGCCTCCAGCTCCGCCTGAGCCGCTGCCGGATCGATGTTCTGCGCGATGGGGGTGGCGAGGACGTTCATCGCCGCCTGGAGCGGTGTCTCCGGTGGCGCGGATGATGCTCCCGCTGCGCCTGCGCCGCGCTCCAGCGGTGGCTTAGCCGCACGGGTCGAAATCGCGCGACCGGCACCTTCAGCCGCAACCTCCTTTCCTGCACCAGCCACACCGGTCATCATTACCTCGACGCTGCCGGCGGCGCGGCCAGCACAGAGCCATCTTGGCGGGTCCGGTGCCACCAGCACCGGCGAGAGGCGCTGGCGCACGGGGACGGTGCCGAAGTAGACGCGATGGCTGCCGAACTCGATGATGCGGCCGTTCTTGGGGAAGACGCCGCCGTTGGCGAAGCAGCCCGCGTTGTCGTTGATGAAGTCCATGGCGTAGATGCTCGCACCAACGCGGACACCGTACGTTCGCCGGAGATCTCGAGAACGCCCGCCCGAATGTGAACTCCATCAAGCGCCACTTCAGGCCCCACGGTGGGCGCCAACTGTCGTCGTGGTGAACGAGCAGATGCCATAGGATGGCTTAGATTGGGGCCGAATGGACGCAAGAGGATTCGGGGGAGGGTTTGCGATCAGGTGGGAAGAGATTCCGGATGGTTTCCTCAAGAACTTGGCCAAGGCCAGAAGTTGAAGAAGAAAGACACAAGGAAGAACTCCCTCTAGATCACCATGTTCATAGATTCACACAAGTTACAGGCTCTGCCTTCCTACATACACGCGTACCTACTTGCCCGTGAAGATGGGCTGCCCCCTCTCCTTATATAGGGGAGAGGGTGGCTTACACTGCAAGAAACCCTAATGGCATCTTTGACTGGACAAACTACTTTACAGAGTTACTGTACAAAGCTACTTTAACTGGCTACTGTACAAAGCTACTTTAATCATAGATGACACCGGGGCCTTCTTTTATCATAGAAGCTGACGTCCCCCGGCTTCTTTCTCCGTCACCTCTCTCTTTGGCGCCAGGGCTCTGAATAAAGTTACTTGGCGTAGCTCATCCTTGTCTTCTTGCTCTGAAGAGAATCTTTGACCAGTCCTGCCGACAGGCTCTCCTTTCCGGTATCTTTTATACCGGGTCCCGGCATACCCCTTTGGGGATACCGGCTTAGCCTTGCTCTCCCGGATTCCTTCTAGGCTTCCGGCAAGAACATTAAACCGGTATCTCGATGGCTCAAACCATCCGGTTTGGCATGCCTTTGGCATACCGGGGGTTATCCCCCCAACATTATTCATGGTGGTTTTAGAAAAACTCTTGCTAGATATGGTATTAATCATAGAATTGCTTCCGCTTATCATCCTCAAACTAGTGGGCAAGTAGAATTATCAAATAGAGAGATTAAATCTATCTTGCAAAAGACTGTTAATAAAACTAGAAAGAATTGGGCTAGTAAATTGAAGGATGCACTTTGGGCTTATAGAACTGCTTATAAAAATCCAATGGGAATGTCACCTTATAAAATGGTTTATGGAAAAGCTTGTCATTTACCTTTAGAACTAGAGCACAAAGCTTATTGGGCTGTTAGAGAATTAAATAAAGATCCTAAACTTGCCGGTAATAAGAGGTTGCTACAATTGAGTTCTCTAGATGAATGGAGAAGTGAAGCTTATGAAAATGCTAAACTCTTTAAAGAGAAAGTTAAAAAATGGCATGATAGAAGGATTATCAAAAGAGAATTTAATATTGGAGATAAAGTCCTATTGTATCGGTCTCGTCTCAGATTCTTTGCAGGGAAATTACTCTCGAAATGGGAAGGACCATATGTTGTCGAGGAGGTGTATCGTTCAGGAGCAATCAAAATTAGCTCTCTCCAAGGCAATGCTACACAAGTGGTAAATGGACAAAGACTCAAGCATTATATCTCAGGTGATTCCTATAATATTGATGTTGATATTATTCGAGTGGAAACACCGGAGGCCTTCATCAAAGGACAAGTTGACAGTTCGCCAGAACTCGACTTTGAATAGGTAACAGTACTGGTAATAAAAAGTTCGCAATTTACTTTCCGAACAATATTTTTGGTGTTTTTGGAAAATATGGAAAATTACGAGATCGAAACGGAGTGGAAAAGATGCACGAGGGCGTGCCACCATAGGCCGGCGCGGCCTGGCTTGGGCCCGCGCCGCCCTATGGTCTGGCCACCTCGTCGCCCCTTTCCGACTCTAGTTCGATCTGGTACTTTCCTTTGGTCGTGGAAATTTTTGCTATATAATCCCCCGGACCCCTGGAGGTCCGTATATCGTTTTCTCGACGTGTTTTGTTTCGAGCTGTTTCTGCCAGGAATTGTTTTGGATCTAGAGCCATCATGTCTTCGTCGGAAACTCCGAAGGACAGCTCCCGCAAGGATGTTGGCAACTTGTACATGGAGGAGCTGAGGATGCACCCAAAGGAGTTGATGCTCGTTGAGGGAGAACTGCAGATCAAGGATGTTCAGGGTCCTAAAGGAGAAGGAAAATTGGAAGACAGGATGGAGAAGCTAGAACAGGAGGTCTTCAAATACAAGAAGATGGCTCAGCGTGAGGTGGATATCTTCCACAAGATTGTGTCTGAACTCATTGCTGAACACGAGAAGGAAACCGCAAAGCTATGGGGCGACATCCTCTCACTTCACGACACCACCAACAAGCTCCAAGCACAGCTCTACGACGTTCAGAATCAGAACTGTGAGTATGAAAACAGGTTTAAATACATACGCCGTGCTGCTAGTTTCAGGATCCCCGAGACCAAGATGTCGTTTCTTGATGGAGAGCCTCTTCCTTGGAAGTTTGATGACGGGAGTTCATCACCACCATCGCCGAAGGAGTAATTCATCATCGGTATTGGCATCCCCTTGGTTTGTTCCAAGCTTGGGGGAGTGCCGCGGTATCACATCATCACTACCTTTTACTTTTTACTGTCAAGTAGTGTCATATCATGAGTAGGGAAGTTATCACATAAGATGGGTTGCAGTTTGGAAGTATCTCTCCTTTAGTTGGTTGTCTATGTATCCCTTGGTGTGAGTTATCGTTATGGAATATTAATGAGAAGTCTTATCATTTACATATTGCACATCTTATTTTAGTTTGCAATCTCTATTATATGATTTACCTTGTTGTTAGTATTGGTATCACTTTGGGAGCATTGAGTAAATCTATTTGGTTTTGGCAAACTTAGCATTGGTCAATAGCAACAATACTTTGAGGTTTAAGTAGAAAAGAGAAATACATGTAGATGTTTCATTGTCTTTCCTTCTTGTTAGCTCATAGCTTATTATTCTGAAGTTAAAATTGTTTGTGCTTACAAGGAAGATGCATGATTGTTTATATCACATGTATATTTGTTTGTTTCCCTCGACTCTTATGCTTGCTAATTAACCTTGCTAGCCAAAGACCTGTACTGAGAGGGAATACTTCTCGTGCATCCAAACCTTAGCCCAAACCTATGTCATTTGTGTCCACCATATCTACCTACTACATGGTATTTTCTGCCATCCCAAGTAAATACTTCGTGTGCTACCTTTAAACAATTCAAAACTTATTATCTCTTATTTGTGTCAATGTTTTATAGCTCATGAGGAAGTATGTGGTGTTTTATCTTTCAATCTTGTTGGGCAACTTTCACCAATGGACTAGTGGCTTCATCCGCTTATCCAATAATTTTGCAAAAAGAGCTGGCAATGGGATTCCCAGTCCCAAATTAATTAAACTAAATAGACACTCCTCCATGGTATGTGATTGATGGACGGCACCCGAAGGATTCGGTTAGCCATGGCTTGTGTAAGCAAAGGTTGGGGGGAGTGTCATCATCATAATAAAACCAAAATAAAAAGGCACTCCTTCATGGTATGAGATTGTTGGCAGGCACCCGAGGATTCGGTTAGCCATGGTTTGTGAAAGAAAGGTTGGAAGGAGTGCCACACAAAATAAAAATAAAATGGGAGCCGCTCTTTGAAGGTTGTCTGGCAAGGGGGTTAGAGTACCCGCTACCAGTCGTTGACAACAACAAACACCTCTCAAAATGTTACTTTTATTATCTCTATATGATTTCAAAACTGAAAAAGCTCTAGCACATGATTTAATCACTGCTTCCCTCTGCGAAGGGCCTATCTTTTACTTTATGTTGAGTCAGTAAACCTATTTCCCTCCATCTCAAGCAAGCATTTGAGTTGTTGTGATCAAACCATTATATTGTGATTTGCTTCATCATGTCTTTTATTCTTCCTTGTTTAGTACAAGTTTTATCTCAATGAATATAGCTTTGCAAGTTATCAATGATTATGAGGAGACTATTATGATTGAGTATGCAAGTTGTGCCATATAAACTTTAACATGAGAGCGCTGCTCAATAGATAAATATAACCTGTTAATTGTTCTCTGACCAAGAACGAAGTTTGCCATCGCCAACTATGATTTCTTATGCACCTTTATTTGTGATTACCTTATACTTGTTTCAAGTTGAGTTATATGAGGAAGTTGTTTACTAGAATGTCTTGTGTGAATGAATATGATGCTTCTTGTCCGTATTTTATTTATCGACTCTTCACTCCATAAACATGTGGTCCTGTTTACTGAGTTCAGTTTCGCTTGGGGACAAGCGAAGTCTAAGCTTGGGGGGAGTTGATACGTCCAATTTGCATCACTATTTTATATCATAATTTGCTGTTATTCATTGATATATTTCATATTTGGACATAATACTTATGTTATTTCATCTATATTGCATGTTTCATCATTGTTGGAGGATCAAGCACCGGAGCCAGGATTCTGCTGAAAAAAGCACCGTCAGAACGTAATATTTCGGAAGATCAACTGTGGAAGGAAATTATACCAAAAATCCTATTTTTCCAGATGACGAAGGAAGCCAGAAGGGGGAGCTGAGAAGGCCCAAGGTGGGGCCAAACCACAGGCCGGCGCGGCCCATGGCCTGGCCGCGCCACCCTGTGGTGTGGGGGCCCCACAGCCCCTTTCGCCTCCTTTTCTTCGCGAAATCCTTCGTCCCGAAGACCTAAGCCACAGAGGGTACCTCACGAAGAGTTACAGCCGCCTCTGCGGGGCGGAGAACACCAGAGAGAAAAGAGCTCTCCGGCGGGCTGAGATCCGCCGGGGAAATTCCCTCCGGGAGGGGGAAATCGACGCCATCGTCACCGTCATCGAGCTGGACATCATCTCCATCACCATCATCATCATCTCCACCATCATCACCGCCGTCTCCACCGCTGGACATCGTCACCGCCGTAGCAATTCGGGTTTGATCTTGATTGTTTGATAGGGGAAACTCTCCCGGTATCGATTTCTACTTGTTATTGATGCTATTGAGTGAAACCATTGGACCAAGGTTTATGTTCAGATTGTTATTCATCATCATATCACCTCTGATCATGTTCCATATGATGTCTCGTGAGTAGTTCGTTTAGTTCTTGAGGACATGGGTGAAGTATAAATGTTAGTAGTGAACTATGGTTGAGTAATATTCAATGTTATGATATTTAAGTTGTGGTGTTATTCTTCTAGTGGTGTCATGTGAACGTCGACTACATGACACTTCACCTTTATGGGCCTAGGGGAATGCATCTTGTACTCGTTTGCCAATTGCGGGGTTGCCGGAGTGACAGAAACCTAAACCCCCGTTGGTATATCGATGCAGAGGGATAGCGGGATCTCGAGTTTAAGGCTGTGGTTAGATTTATTCTTAATTACTTTCTTGTAGTTGCGGATGCTTGCAAGGGGTATAATCACAAGTATGTATTAGTCCTAGGAAGGGCGGTACATTAGCATAGGTTCACCCACACAACACTTATCATAACAATGAAGATTATTTAGCCGTATGTAGCGAAAGCACTAGACTAAAATCCCGTGTGTCCTCGAGAACGTTTGGTCATTATAAGTAAACAAACCGGCTTGTCCTTTGTGCTAAAAAGGATTGGGCCACTCGCTGCAATTGTTACTCTCGCACTTTACTTACTCGTACTTTATTCACCTGTTACATCAAAACCCCCTGAATACTTGTCTGTGAGCATTTACAGTGAATCCTTCATCGAAACTGCTTGTCAACACCTTCTGCTCCTCGTTGGGATCGACATTCTTACTTATCGAAAATACTACGATACACCCCCTATACTTGTGGGTCATCAATAACCCATGTGTTTATTTTGCTACTGTTTTGTTGTGTCTTGGAAGTTGTTACTACTGTAGCAACCTCTCCTTATCTTTATTTTATTGCATTGTTGTGCCAAGTGAAGTCTCTAATAGAAGGTTGATACTAGATTTGGATTTCTGCGCAGAAACAGATTTTTATTTATCACGAATCTGGGTATGATTCTCTGTAGGTAACTCAGAAAAATCTGCCAATTTACGTGCGTGTTCCTCAGATATGTACGCAACTTTCATTAGTTTTGAGTTTTCTGATTTGAGCAACGGAAGTACCTCTTAAAAATTCTTCTTTACTGGATGTTCTGTTTTGGCAGATTCTGTCTCTGTTTTTTGCATTGTCTCTTGTGGACTTTAAGTGAGGCTTTCTAGACGTGAAGAGCTGTAGCTAATGTTTTATTGAGTTCTTGCAATGTGTCACTACAGGACCAAGGTGGATTCAAGTTTTTTGAGTACTAACCCCTCTAATGAAGTTTATGAGAAGTTTGGTGTGAAGGAAGTTTTCAAGGGTCAAGAGAGGAGGATGCTATATGATCAAGAAGAGTGAAAAGTCTAAGCTTGGGGATGCCCCCGTGGTTCATCCCTGCATATTTCAAGGAGACTCAAGCGTCTAAGCTTGGGGATGCCCAAGGCATCCCCTTCTTCATCAACAATTTATCAGGTTTCTTCTATTGAAACTATATTTTTATTCGGTCACATCTTATGTGCTTTACTTGGAGCGTCTGTGTGTTTATTTTTGTTTTGTTTATGTTTGAATAAATTCGGATCCTAGCAATCCTTGTTTGGGAGAGAGACACGCTCCGCTTTTTCATATGAACACTTGTTCTTCGTTCTACTTTTAATGTTCAATGACAAAAGTTGGAAGCTATTGCATTTATTGCTATTTGGTTGGAAACAAAAAATGCCTCATATTGACTTGGATAATTTGATACTTGGCAATTGTTTTGAGCTCTCAAGTAGATCATGATTAAGTTCTTGCATCATGTAGTTTAAACCTATTAGTGGAGAACTACCGTAGAGCTTGTTGAAATTGGTTTGCATGATTGGTTTCTCTAAGGTTTCGATATTTTCTGGTAAAAGTGTTTGAGCAACAAGGAAGACACTGTAGAGTATTATGATGCTTGCAATATGTTTTTATGTAAGTTTTGCTGTACCGGTTCATACTTGTGTTTGCTTCAAATAACCTTGCTAGCCTAAGCCTTGTACTGAGAGGGAATGCTTCTCGTGCATTGATACGTCTCCGACGTATCGATAATTTCTTATGTTTCATGCCACATTATTGATCATATCTACATGTTTTATGCATACTTTATGTCATATTTATGCATTTTCTGGAACTAACCTATTAACAAGATGCCGAAGAGCCAGTTGCTGTTTTCTGCTATTTTTGGTTTCAGAAATCCTAGTAAGGAAATATTCTCGGAATTGGACGAAATCAACGCCCAGGGGCCTATTTTCACACGAAGCTTCCAGAAGACCGAAGAGTCAACGAAGTGGGGCCACGAGGTGGCCAGGAGGTAGGGCGGCGCGGCCCAAGCCCTGGCCGCGCCGGCCTGTCTCCTGGGCCCCTCGCGACGCCCCCTGACCTGCCCTTCCGCCTACAAATAGCCTTCGTCGCGAAACCCCCAGTACCGAGAGCCACGATACGGAAAACCTTCCAGAGACGCCGCCGCCGCCAATCCCATCTCGGGGGATTCAGGAGATCGCCTCCGGCACCCTGCCGGAGAGGGGATTCATCTCCCGGAGGACTCTACACCGCCATGGTCGCCTCCGGAGTGATGAGTGAGTAGTTCACCCCTGGACTATGGGTCCATAGCAGTAGCTAGATGGTTGTCTTCTCCTCATTGTGCTTAATTGTCGGGTCTTGTGAGCTGCCGAACATGATCAAGATCATCTATCTGTAATGCTATATGTTGTGTTTGTTGGGATCCGATGAATAGAGAATACTATGTTATATTGATTATCAATTTATATCTATGTGTTGTTTATGATCTTGCATGCTCTCCGTTATTAGTAGAGGCTCTGGCCAAGTTTTTACTCTTAACTCCAAGAGGGGGTATTTATGCTCGATAGTGGGTTCATGTCTCCGTGAATCTGGGGGAGTGACAGAAACCTCTAAGGTTATGGATGTGCTGTTGCCACTAGGGATAAAACATTGATGCTATGTCCGAGGATGTAGTTATTGATTACATTACGCGCAATAGTTAATGCAATTGTCTGTTGTTTCCAACTTAATACTGGAAGGGGTTCGGATGATAACCTGAAGGTGGACTTTTTAGGCATAGATGCATGCTGGATAGCGGTCTATGTACTTTGTCGTAATGCCCAATTAAATCTCACAATACTCATCATAATATGTATGTGCATGGTCATGCCCTCTCTATTTGTCAATTGCCCAACTGTAATTTGTTCACCCAACATGCTATTTATCTTATGGGAGAGACACCTCTAGTGAACTGTGGACCCCGGTCCAATTCTCTATACTGAAATACAATCTACTGCAATTGTTCTACTGTTTTCTGCAAACAATCATCTTCCACACTATACATCTAATCCTTTGTTACAGCAAGCCGGTGAGATTGACAACCTCGCTGTTTCGTTGGGGCAAAGTACTTGGTTTGTATTGTGCAGGTTCCACGTTGGCGCCGGAATCCCTGGTGTTGCGCCGCACTACATCTCGCCGCCATCAACCTTCACGTGCTTCTTGACTCCTACTGGTTCGATAAACCTTGGTTTCTTACTGAGGGAAACTTGCCACTGTGCGCATCACAGCTTCCTATTGGGGTTCCCAACGGACGCGTGTCGAACGGAAAGACAATACGTCAACCACGCGCATCAAGCAAATTTCTGGCGCCGTTGCCGGGGAGATCAAGACACGCTGCAAGGGGAGTCTCCACATCCCAATCTCTTTTCTTTGTTTTTGTCTTGCTTTACTTTATTTACTACTTTGTTTGCTGCACTAAATCAAAATACAAAAAAATTAGTTGCTAGCTTTACTTTATTTGCTATCTTGTTTGCTATATCAAAAACACAAAAAAATTAGTTACTTGCATTTACTTTATCTAGTTTGCTTTATTTACTACTGCTAAAATGGGTACTCCTGAAAATACTAAGTTGTGTGACTTCACAACCACAAATAATAATGATTTCTTATGCACACCTATTGCTCCACCTGCTACTACAGCAGAATTCTTTGAAATTAAACCTGCTTTACTGAATCTTGTTATGCGAGAGCAATTTTCTGGTGTTAGTTCTGATGATGCTGCTGCCCATCTCAATAATTTTGTTGAACTATGTGAAATGCAAAAGTATAAAGATGTAGATGGTGACATTATAAAATTAAAATTGTTCCCTTTCTCGTTAAGAGGAAGAGCTAAAGATTGGTTGCTATCTCTACCTAAGAATAGTATTGATTCATGGACTAAATGCAAGGATGCTTTTATTGGTAGATATTATCCCCCTGCTAAAATTATATCTTTGAGGAGTAGCATAATGAACTTTAAACAATTGGATACTGAGCATGTTGCACAAGCATGGGAAAGAATGAAATCTCTGGTTAAAAATTGCCCAACCCATGGACTGACTACTTGGATGATCATCCAAACCTTTTATGCAGGACTGAATTTTTCTTCGCGGAACCTATTGGATTCAGCTGCTGGAGGTACCTTTATGTCCATCACTCTTGGTGAAGCAACAAAGCTTCTTGATAATATGATGATTAATTACTCTGAATGGCACATGGAAAGAGCTCCACAAGGTAAGAAGGTAAATTCTGTCGAAGAAACCTCTTCCTTGAGTGATAAGATTGATGCTATTATGTCTATGCTTGTGAATGATAGGACTAATATTGATCCTAATAATGTTCCGTTAGCTTCACTGGTTGTACAAGAAGAACATGTTGATGTAAACTTCATTAAAAATAATAATTTCAACAACAATGCTTACCGGAACAATTCTAGTAACAACTATAGGCCATATCCTTATAATAATGGCAACGGCTATGGTAATTCTTATGGGAATTCTTACAACAATAATAGGAATTCACCCCCTGGACTTGAAGCCATGCTTAAAGAATTTATTAGTACACAAACTGCTTTTAACAAATCTGTTGAAGAAAAGCATGGGAAAATTGATATGCATGTTTCTAAAGTCGATAGTCTTGCTGCTGATGTTGATCTTTTGAAATCGAAAGTTATGCCTAATGAAAATCTTAATAATAAAATTGTTACTACAGCAAATTCCATCCAAGTTAGAATTAATGAGAATATAAGATTGATGGCCGAATTGCGTGCTAGGTGGGAAAGAGAAGAAAATGAAAAAGAAGATAATATAGCTAAAGTTTGGACTATTACCACCACTAGCAATGCTAATGCTCCACATGTTGCTGCACCTCCTACTATTAATAATAAAAAAATAGGTGTTAGCAATGTTTCCACTTCTAATGCAAAGCGCGAAAAAGCACTGAAAGCTGCTAAAAGCTATTTAAAGCTGCACGTGATAAAGCTACTTTGAAATTTTTTCCAACATTGGGGATGATGATCCCATTGCTTTAGATTATAATGGTTTGAATTTTGATGATTGCCACATCTCTGAAGTTATAAAGTTCTTACAAAAACTTGCTAAGAGTCCTAATGCTAGTGCTATAAATTTGGCTTTCACGAAACATATTACAAATTCTCTCATAAAAGCTAGAGAAGAGAAATTAGAACGCGAAACTTCTATTCCTAGGAAGCTCGAAGATGGTTGGGAGCCCATCATTAAAATGAAGGTCAATGACTTTGATTGTAATGCTTTATGTGATCTTGGTGCAAGTATTTCCGTTATGCCTAAGAAAATTTATAATATGCTTAACTTGCCACCATTGAAAAATTGTTATTTGGATGTTAATCTTGCTGATCATTCTACAAAGAAACCTTTGGGGAAAGTTGATAATGTTCGCATTACCGTTAACAATAACCTTGTCCCCGTTGATTTTGTTGTCTTGGATATTGAATGCAATGCATCTTGTCCCATCATATTGGGAAGACCTTTTCTTCGAACTGTTGGTGCTATCATTGATATGAAGGAAGGTAATATTAAATATCAATTTCCTCTCAAGAAAGGTATGGAACACTTCCCTAGAAAGAGAATGAAGTTACCTTATGATTCTATTATTAGAACAAATTATGATGTTGACACTTCGTCTCTTGATAATACTTGATATACACTTTCTGCGCCTAGCTGAAAGGCGTTAAAGAAAAGCGCTTATGGGAGACAACCCATGTTTTTAATACAGTATTTTGTTTTATATTTGTGTCTTGGAAGTTGTTTACTACTGTAGCAACCTCTCCTTATCTTAGTTTAGTGTTTTGTTGTGCCAAGTAAAGTCTTTGATAGTAAGGTTCATACTAGATTTGGATTACTGCACAGAAACAGATTTCTTTGCTGTCACGAATCTGGGCAAAATTCTCTGTAGGTAACTCAGAAAATTATGCCAATTTACGTGAGTGATCCTCAGATACTTTCATTCAATTTGAGAATTTTCATTTGAGCAAGTCTGGTGCCTCAATAAAATTCGTCTTTACGAACTGTTATGTTTTGACAGATTCTGCCTTTTATTTCGCATTGCCTGTTTTGATATGCTCGATGGATTTTTCGATTCCATTGACTTTCAGTAGCTTTGTGCAATGTCCAGAAGTGTTAAGAATGATTATGTCACCTCTGAACATGTATATTTTGATTGTGCACTAACCCTCTAATGAGTTGTTTTGAGTTTGGTGTGGAGGAAGTTTTTAAGGATCAAGAGAGGGAGATGATACAACATGATCAAGGAGAGTGAAAGCTCTAAGCTTGGGGATGCCCCGGTGGTTCACCCCTGCATATATCAAGAAGACTCAAGCGTCTAAGCTTGGGGATGCCCAAGGCATCCCCTTCTTCATCGACAACATTATCAGGTTCCTCCCCTGAAACTATATTTTTATTCCGTCACATCTTATGTGCTTTGCTTGGAGCGTCGGTTTGTTTTTGTTTTTATTTTGTTTGAATAAAATGGATCCTAGCATTCTTTGTGTGGGAGAGAGACACGCTCCGCTGTTGCATATGGACAAGTATGTCCTTAGGCTTTACTCATAATATTCATGGCGAAGATTGAATCTTCTTCGTTAAATTGTTGTATGGTTGGAATTGGAAAATGATACATGTAGTAATTTGCTATAATGTCTTGGATAATGTGATACTTGGCAATTGTTGTGCTCATGTTTAAGCTCTTGCATCATATACTTTGCACCCATTAATGAAGAAATACATAGAGCATGCTAAAATTTGGTTTGCATATTTGGTCTCTCTAAGGTCTAGATAATTTCTAGTATTGAGTTTGAACAACAAGGAAGACAGTGTAGAGTCTTATAATGTTTACAATATGTCTTTTATGTGAGTTTTGCTGCACCGCTTCATCCTTGTGTTTGTTTCAAATAGCCTTGCTAGCCTAAACCTTGTATCGAGAGGGAATACTTCTCATGTATCCAAATACTTGAGCCAACCACTATGCCATTTGTGTCTACCATACCTACCTACTACATGGTATTTCTCCGCCATTCCAAAGTAAATTGCTTGAGTGCTACCTTTAAATTTCCATTCTTCACCTTTACAATATATAGCTCACGGGACAAATAGCCTAAAAACTATTGTGGTATTGAATATGTACTTATGCACTTTATCTCTTATTAAGTTGCTTGTTGTGCGATAACCATGTTCCTGGGGACGCCATCAACTACTCTTTATTGAATATCATGTGAGTTTCTATGCATCTCCGTCTTGTCTGAAGTAAGGGAGATTTACCACTCATTTAATGGATAGAGCATGCATAATGTTAGAGAAGAACATTGGGCCGCTAACTAAAGCCATGATCCATGGTGGAAGTTTCAGTTTTGGACAAATATCCTCAATCTCATATGAGAAAATTAATAATTGTTGAATGCTTATGCATTAAAGAGGAGTCCATTATCTGTTGTCTATGTTGTCCCGGTATGGATGTCTAAGTTGAGAATAATCAATAGCGAGAAATCCAATGCGAGCTTTCTCCTTAGACCTTTGTACAGGCGGCATAGAGGTACCCCTTTGTGACACTTGGTTAAAACATGTGCATTGCGATAATCCCGGTAATCCAAGCTAATTAGGACAAGGTGCGGGCACTATTAGTATACTATGCATGAGGCTTGCAACTTGTAAGATATAGTTTACATAACACATATGCTTTATTACTACCGTTGACAAAATTGTTTCTTGTTTTCAAAATCAAAGCTCTAGCACAAATATAACAATCGATGCTTTCCTCTTTGAAGGACCTTTCTTTTACTTTTATTGTTGAGTCAGTTCACCTATCTCTCTCCACCTCAAGAAGCAAACACTTGTGTGAACTGTGCATTGATTCCTACATACTTGCATATTGCACTTGTTATATTACTCTATGTTGACAATATCCATGAGATATACATGTTATAAGTTGAAAGCAACCGCTGAAACTTCATCTTCCTTTGTGTTGCTTCAATACCTTTACTTTGAATTATTGCTTTATGAGTTAACTCTTATGCAAGACTTATTGATGCTTGTCTTGAAGTACTATTCATGAAAAGTCTTTGCTATATGATTCATTTGTTTACTCATGTCATTTACATTGTTTTGATCGCTGCATTCATTACATATGCCTTACAATAGTATGATCAAGGTTATGATGTCATGTCACTCCAGAAATTATCTTTTTTATCGTTTACCTGCTCGGGACGAGCAGAAACTAAGCTTGGGGATGCTGATACGTCTCCGACGTATCGATAATTTCTTATGTTCCATGCCACATTATTGATGATATCTACATGTTTTATGCATACTTTATGTCATATTTATGCATTTTCTGGAACTAACCTATTAACAAGATGCCGAAGAGCGATTCTTTGTTTTCTGCTGTTTTTGGTTTCGAAATCCTAGTAAGGAAATATTCTCGGAATTGGACGAAATCAACGCCCAGGGGCCTATTTTCACACGAAGCTTCCAGAAGACCGAAGAGTCAACGAAGTGGGGCCACGAGGTGGCCAGGAGGTAGGGCGGCGCGGCCCAAGCCCTAGCCGCGCCGGCCTGTCTCCTGGGCCCCTCGCGACGCCCCCTGACCTGCCCTTCCGCCTACAAATAGCCTTCGTCGCGAAACCCCCAGTACCGAGAGCCACGATACGGAAAACCTTCCAGAGACGCCGCCGCCGCCAATCCCATCTCGGGGGATTCAGGAGATCGCCTCCGGCACCCTGCCGGAGAGGGGATTCATCTCCCGGAGGACTCTACACCGCCATGGTCGCCTCCGGAGTGATGAGTGAGTAGTTCACCCCTGGACTATGGGTCCATAGCAGTAGCTAGATGGTTGTCTTCTCCTCATTGTGCTTAATTGTCGGGTCTTGTGAGCTGCCGAACATGATCAAGATCATCTATCTGTAATGCTATATGTTGTGTTTGTTGGGATCCGATGAATAGAGAATACTATGTTATGTTGATTATCAATTTATATCTATGTGTTGTTTATGATCTTGCATGCTCTCCGTTATTAGTAGAGGCTCTGGCCAAGTTTTTACTCTTAACTCCAAGAGGGGGTATTTATGCTCGATAGTTGGTTCATGTATCCGTGAATGCAGGGAGTGACAGAAACCTCTAAGGTTATGGATGTGCTGTTGCCACTAGGGATAAAACATTGATGCTATGTCCGAGGATGTAGTTATTGATTATATTACGCGCAATACTTAATGCAATTGTCTGTTGTTTTCAACTTAATACTGGAAGGGGTTCGGATGATAACCTGAAGGTGGACTTTTTAGGCATAGATGCATGCTGGATAGCGGTCTATGTACTTTGTCGTAATGCCCAATTAAATCTCACAATACTCATCATAATATGTATGTGCATGGTCATGCCCTCTCTATTTGTCAATTGCCCAACTGTAATTTGTTCACCCAACATGCTATTTATCTTATGGGAGAGACACCTCTAGTGAACTGTGGACCCCGGTCCAATTCTCTATACTGAAATACAATCTCTTTGCAATTGTTCTACTGTTTTCTGCAAACAATCATCTTCCACACTATACATCTAATCCTTTGTTACAGCAAGCCGGTGAGATTGACAACCTCGCTGTTTCGTTGGGGCAAAGTACTTGGTTTGTGTTGTGCAGGTTCCACGTTGGCGCCGGAATCCCTGGTGTTGCGCCGCACTACATCTCGCCGCCATCAACCTTCACGTGCTTCTTGACTCCTACTGGTTCGATAAACCTTGGTTTCTTACTGAGGGAAACTTGCCACTGTGCGCATCACACCTTCCTCTTGGGGTTCCCAACGGACGCGTGTCGAACGGAAAGACAATACGTCAACCACGCGCATCATGCATCCAAAACCTTGAGCCAAAACCTATGCCATTTGTGTCCATCATACCTACCTACTATGTGGTATTTCCTGCCATTCCAAGTAAATACTTCATGTGCTACCTTTAAACAATTCAAAATGCTTCTCGATTTGTGTCAATGTTTTATAGCTCACGAGGAAGTATGTGGTGTTTTATCTTTCAATCTTGTTGGGCAGCTTTCACCAATGGACTAGTGGCTTCATCCGCTTATCCAATAATTTTGCAAAAAGAGCTCGCAACGGGGTTCCCAGCCCCAATTAATCAACTTTCATTAATAATTCTCTTCACATGTTTTGCTCTGATTCGTCAGTAAGCAACTTAATTTTGCAAATAGACACTCCTCCATGGTATGAGATTGTTGGCAGGCACCCGAGGATTCGGTTAGCCATGGTTTGTGAAAGCAAGGTTGGAAGGAGTGTCACCCAAAAATAAAAATAAATTAAACTAAAGTACATGTGAGAGATAATGTTCATGGGAGCCGCTCTTCGAAAGTCTGTTTGGCAAGGGGGTTAGAGTGCCCACTACCATTCGTTGACAACAACAAACACCTCTCAAAACTTTACTTTAATGCTCTCTGTATGATTTCAAAACTTAAAATGCTCTAGCACATGATTTAATCCCTGCTTCCCTCTGCGAAGGGCCTTTCTTTTACTTTATGTTGAGTCAGTTTACCTACTTCCTTCCATCTTAGAAGCAAACACTTGTGTCAACTGTGCATTGATTCTTACATACTTGCTTATTTGCATTCATCATATTACTTTGTGTTGACAATTATCCATGAGATATGTATGTTGAAAGTTGAAAGCAACCGCTGAAACTTAAATCTTCCTTTGTGTTGCTTCGATGCCTTTACTTTGAATTTATTGCTTTATGAGTTAACTCTTATGCAAGACTTTTTATGCTTGTCTTGAAAGTACTATTCATGAAAAGTTTTGCTATATATTATCTATTTGTTAGCAACTATAGATCATTCCCTTGAGTCACTGCATTCATCTTATACGCTTTATAATAGTATGATCAAGGTTATGTAAGTAGCATGTCACTACAGAAATTATTCTTTTTATCGTTTACCTACTCGAGGACGAGTAGGAACTAAGCTTGGGGATGCTGATACGCCTTCAACGTATCTATAATTTCTGATGTTCCATGCTTGTTTTATGACAATACCTACATGTTTTGCTCACACTTTATAATGTTTTTATGCGTTTTCCGGAACTAACCTATTAACAAGATGCCGAAGTGCCAGTTCCTGTTTTCTGCTGTTTTTGGTTCCAGAAAGGCTGTTCGGGCAATATTCTCGGAATTTGACGAAACAAAGACCAAACATCATAATTCACCGAGACGGACCAGGACACCGAAGGGGAGTTGGAGGGGAGGCCTGGGGCCCCCACACCATAGGGCCACGCGGGCAGGCCCCTGGCCGCGCCGGCCTATGGGGAGGGCGCCCTGGTGCCCCTCCTGCACCGCCTCTTCGCCCATATAAGCCCTTTCGACCTAAAAATGCGATACGAATTGACGAAACTCCAGAAAGACTCCAGGGGCGCCGCCGCCATCGCGAAACTCCAATTCGGGGGACAGAAGTCTCTGTTCCGGCACCCTGCCGGGACGGGGAAGTGCCCCCGGAAGCCATCTCCATCAACGCCACCGCCTCCATCATGCTCCGTGAGTAGTTCCCCCATGGACTACGGGTTCTAGCAGTAGCTAGTTGGTACTCTCTATCCCATGTACTTCAATACAATGATCTCATGAGCTGCCTTACATGATTGAGATTCATCTGATGTAATCGGTGTTGTGTTTGTTGGGATCCGATGGATGATACATTATGATTAGTCCATCTATAAAGTTTGTGAAGTTATTGTTGCTGCAATCTTGTTATGCTTAATGCTTGTCACTAGGGCCCGAGTGGCATGATCTTAGATTTAAGCTCTATACTTGTTGCTTAGATTGTATCTACAAGTTGTATGCACATGTCTATGTCCGGAACCAAAGGCCCCAAAGTGACAGAAATTGGGACAACTGGAGGGGAAGGCGTAGGTATGAGGATCACATGTTTTCACCAAGTGTTAATGCTTTGCTCTGGTGCTCTATTAAAAGGAGTACCTTAATAGCCAGTAGATTCCCTTGAGGCCCGGCTGCCACCGGCTGGTAGGACAAAAGATGTTGTACAAGTTTCTCATTGCGAGCACGTATGACTATATATGGAAAACATGCCTACATAATTAATAATCTTGATGTTCTGTCTTAATGCTTTCAATCCTATCAATTGCCCAACTGTAATTTGTTCACCCAACACTTGTCACTTGTTATTGGAGAGTTACCACTAGTGTAGATCGCTGGGAACCCAGGTCCATCTCTCATCATCATATACTTGTTCTATATGTCATTGGAAGTAGTATCAACTATTTTCTTGTGCCATTGCCTCTGTGTTACTATTACTGCTGCTGTGCTACTGTTACTATTGCTCTCATATTACTGCTGCTTTCACATCACCCCTGTTACTAGTGCTTTTCCAGGTGCAGCTGAATTGACAACTCAGTTGTTAAGGCTTATAAGTATTCTTTACCTCCCCTTGTGTCAAATCAATAAATTTGGGTTTTACTTCCCTCGAAGACTGTTGCGATCCCCTATACTTGTGGGTTATCAGGCGCCCCAGCCCAGCAAGGGCTGGCCGGCCACCTCCCCCTCATATAAGGAGGTGGGGAGGCTAGGGTTTAGAGTAGTTGAAGTTTAGTCTCAAGTTTAGGTTATACCTAGTTGCGTGTGTTCACGTGTATCATCCCTCCGGGGGTACGGCGCTGCCGTTTATCTATATTATCCGCTGCGAAGGTTCTTGTGTTCATCAAGGATTATCTAGCTCAAGGTTTGAGGCGTATCGTTCATCGATCTGTTGCTTGCTGGATTCATTCCCTCTTCTCCAGGCTGCGTTCATCGCGTTGTTGGGAGGAATTACTACCCCGTGTTCTCGCTGTGAAAGATCGGGCATCAACCTAGGTGGATCGGCTTGGATCCACCATATCACGATCATGACGTGTTCAGCGAGGGCACCGTGCACTTGCAAATCTATCAAAGACAATCTTTGGGCACGGTTAAATTCATTCAAGTGTTGTAATCAAACACACAAACACACGGTATATAGATCTTGCTCTTTCAATGAGAGAGAATGTAAGTGGGTTCTTATGCAAGAGCTAGCTCTAGCACGTGCTCCTAGGCAAGTTGTGTCAATGAAAGGTGGGTCATCCATTGAAAAAGTAGTGCACTTCAATATCCAACTATTGTACTTGTTGGCTACAAGTTGACTATAGATGACATGGTATTTTGCTTATAGCTAACAACCGGCTACACTATTGGAGTTGCTCTAAGTGTGAAGTCGAAAGATCGGGGAGAGGCCCGGAGCCAGCTAATCCATTCCGCATGCAAAAGCTATTCACACGACATGCAGAAGCTATTAACTCGGTTTGCATGCATGAATCGGTTTCCACCACGCTTAAACATTTAAGAGCAATTCCAATAGTGTAGCCAGCTGCTGGCTATAAGTCAACTGCCATATCATCTATAGCCAACTTAGAGCCAACATATACAATAGTGAGTTATAAAAATGTAGTACTTTATCAATCTATGGCCCACCTTTCACTCTCACAAAGTGTCTAGGAGCACGTGCTAGAGCTGGCTCTTGCATAAGAGCCCACTCTCCTTCTCTCTCCTCATCTCTCTCCTCCAACTAAACAATAATATACTATTTTAATGTTTATAGCCAGCTGACTAGGATTTATTGTACTTGCTCTAAGGGGAGAGCGGTGATTGCTGGTTTCCAAGAAATTCAAGAAATTAAATATCCTATTAATTAGAAAATCTAGCCCAATTTCATGGTATTTTCCTAATTTTGCTTTAAGCCCAGTAAACCGATATGGAGGGAGTACACTCCCTCCGTTCTTGTGAAAAACTTTCCCACTTACCACCAATTAATGTTTGGCAGTACTCATTAACGAGAGCACAGTTGAACTAGACGTAGACGCGAATCAATAATATATGCAGAAAAGTAAATTAACATAGGAAAATAGGCGACACGTCTCTTTATTATCATTGTTATGTTTCTCTCTGGTTATATAGGTGGAGAGGGATAGAGGAGAGGAATAGGTCATATGTGGATGAGTACCAAATGTAGGAAAATTGTAGGCTAAAAAGTTGGAGCCGCACCATCTAGGTAGACCTATTTTTTTTTAAAGGAGTTCATAGCCTTGCGTCAAATTAATAAGGCTGAAATGATACATATAATGTGTTGAAAGATCAGCTTGGAGAATTCAAACAACAATCGAGCAAAGAATAAACAACTTTGGCTTCGAGGCCTTCGACCGTTTGCATGATCCGAAGATAGGAAACGACGTTGTGAAGATACACATGCCAGCGGAGAAAGATCCCTCTTTCGTCAACTTCTAGCTCGTCATCGCTAGTGTGACATCCTTTTCTACCTCCGAAGAAGGCCCCTGCCTTCTCACCTCGACTTGAAGGGTGTTGTACCGTCGAGAGGCAGCGAAGCTCACCCTAGAGCACATGTGTGCAACATGGACGAGTCACCAAGGACGAGAACATCAAGCATGAACACCTGAGCACACAAGCTGCCCAAGAACGGCTTCGCTGACCACAACACCAACCACCCGACAAGACACAAGCTTTAGAGCGCGGTCACAAAAGAAGACACGACAAGAAGATGGCAGCCGCACCGCCGTGAAATTCGTTAGCTCAATTCAACCGAATACGCCACCACAACTCCTCTGAAAGCACGCCGCTGCAGGCAGACCACATAACACACATAGTACATACCCTCTCCCACAGACCCAAGATGGCGCCTCTAAGGGGTATACGATGCCAGCACGCCGCCGACTCCAAGGAGGAAGATGACGTCAGAAATGTGACGTGGCCGCCACCGTCGGCCAAGGATTTCTCCTGGATAGAGCCCTACCCCACCACCCCGAGTAGGATCTAGATCAAGAAGAATCAAAGCTAGTGGGTGGGAGTTGCGCGGTCGTGAGTCGCCGTCTTTGGATTTGGTGTAGGCCAATGGGGTGACCTCCGTGCTACAAGCGCCGTCCACCATCCACTGGCCGCTCGCGCGATCGAGGAGGACGGTCAACAGCACCGGGAGCATCCCCCACCTCCAGGACCAACAACGCCCTCACCAGACAAGGACGCCCCCCGGGCGTCGAAGCTCTCCGCCGGAGAAGCGGAGCAGCAACATCCTTGCCGCTATCGTCGTTGGCAACACGCGCCGGATTCCTGGCGAGCGCCTCCCGTGGTTGCAAGGAAGAGTAGGGAAGGCGAGCCTCGACGGCTAGGGTTTCATCACTGCGCGAGTCGCCCCATAGCGGAGCGATGCAAGAGCGAGCCTTTTTCTCTGCTAAGCCCGGGCTAATTTTAGCAATTCCATGCACGGGTGGGCATGTTTTCGAGTAGCATTTCATTTTAAGAGGGTTATATCTGAAAAAAGAAATCCAGAAGCATCGGATCGGAGGATCCGGGTGATCCATACTGTCAGAAAATGGATCCCACTACACCCTCTCCGTTCAACTGCCACCTCTACACCCACCACCCATTAATAACCAACCCAAATCCACGCAAGCAAATCGTCTCTATAGAAGCGAAGCGATGCTGGTCACGTGCGCACCTCCACTCCTCGCCGCGCACTCCCACTCCCACCAGCGTCAGTTCCGAGGCAGGCTTCTTCCACCCTACTGCCCCCCTCCTCTCAGGTGCGTTCGTTTCCTCCATCGATCCTTGATTCCCGACCCGATCTGCCATCTCCTGCCGGATCGCTCACCGCGCGGGAGTCGTGTCTTGCCTTCGCAGCTGCCTCAGCAGGAGCCCTCCGCCTGAGGCGGCGGCGACGATGGCGTCGGCGTCCGCGTCCGCGTCCGCTGGGGACATGGTCTGGGTGCCGATACTGGAGGACGGCGTGTTCCGCTTCGACGCGTCGGAGGACGCGCGCGCCGCGGCGGGGCCCAGCCTCTCGTTCGCCGAGCCGCGGCGGCGGGAGGTGCGGCGCGAGGGAGGGGACTGCCCCGCGGTCTTGCCGGCGTGCGAGGTGGCGGGGAACGTCCAGAAGGTCGTGATCAAGGTACGCGTGATTCGCGCAGACGCGCTACCGTTTTGATGCCAGGTGGTGATGAGTTTTCTTCTTCTTCCCTGGCTGGGGATGGGATCATGAGAAATATACCATTAATTTGTAAATCCAATAAGTCCAATATCAGCCATATGTTAAATCTGATTTGAGCTAACGGGATAATATTTGATAGTTTTGGTCTTAGAGGTAGCTACATTGTCTTTTTTTTGGGCAGCGATATTGTCATTAATCCCCACATTTCCATTATTTCATAATCCAGTAAGTAGAATTTCAGTCAGATATTAAATCTGATTTGAGTTCATGAGATATGAGATAGTTTTGGCCTTTGAGGTAACCAACTAGTTACAAGTTCTTCCCCGAAGGCGTTGATTATGCTCTCTATATGTATCATTTTATGTTCCACGACACATTTACAAACATGCCAATGTTAATCACTTCATATTTCTAAGGCAAGCTAATCACTCACTCCATATTTCTAAGTCTGCATATGAGTGATTTATCAACCAGACATGATAAAGTTCTATCCCTGTAAAGTGTCAGAGTTGAGGGGGTGTAGTCGAGTTTAGTGTTGGTCTTTAAAGTCATCCCATAGTCAGGAGGGTAACCTGCACTTATCTCTTAATAAAATCATCATTACTACCATGTGTTTTTTCTTACAGGATCATTATATGTTCATGCAACTGTGATATTGCCTCAGCATTGAATCTTAGACTAACTTGAATATTCTCTTAAACAAACAGCTTCCTTCAGGGACGTCTTTATATGGCACGGGAGAAGCAAGTGGCCCACTTGAACGAACTGGGAAACGAGTATGGGTCTTCCTTCAATATATTATTATGTCCCCTTGCTGCTTCTTTAACAAATATATTTACCTCTCGTGCTCTCTCGTGGTGTCTTCCCGTTAGGTTTTCACTTGGAACACAGATGCATGGGGTTTCGGACCCGGAACAACATCGTTATATCAATCACACCCATGGGTGCTGGCTGTACTCCCTGATGGAAGGGCATTCGGTGTCCTTGCTGACACCACACGACGCTGTGAGGTATGTTCCCTGCATTTCTCTATAGCTTATATTTGAATCAACCGATCCATATCTCGTAACTTAATTCTCGTGTACTATATCAGATTGACTTAAGACAAGAATGTACTGTGAAGTTTTCCGCCCCATCGGCCTACCCTCTCATTACTTTTGGACCATTTAATTCACCAGCTGAAGTTATGACATCCTTGTCTCATGCAATTGGTACTTCTCATAACCAATCTCTTCCCATACTAATATTCATACTGCATACACTTTGCTTAAATATATAAATGTTTGTCAGATGTTTTCATGTTCAGTGCTTTCGTGCATTTAGTTTTCATGTTGTATATAAACTCTGCGGTTGTATATTTTATCTCTAATGCGAAAGCAGGCATTTTTTTTTATTGAAATGTACAATTCCATTTTGATAATAAGTTTATACTGGCATGATGTTATAGTGCTGGTGAGCAAAGTATTCAGTTGTAAGCCAACTGATTTAGAATTATTGGTTGACAATTGCCACTGTTAAATCTATTCAAAGAGAGATATTCTGTAGAGGAATTGAGCCACTGGAAAATTTAGTGCTCTGTGGTGACCATTGCTAGCTGTATTTTTTCTGCAGTTTTCTCCAACACACATGAGCTATCTAGAACAGCTTCCTTGCTTCATTTTGCTTATCACATTCATATGTAATTTTTCATAACAAAACCTAAATTTGAATTTATATGTGGCTATGTTACTCCTCCCAGTTCCATTAAAAAGTCATCAAATGTCAATATCTTGAATGATACAAGTAGTCAAAGTTCCAAAAGCTTAACTTTGCATGTGTCCAAAAAAGGCAAAGCTTAGGGAAGTGGAGGAAATATATAACTTACTCTCCACTTAAAAGTATAGATAAAAAAAGATCCATTGCAGGAACTGTGGCCATGCCTCCAAAATGGTCTCTTGGCTATCATCAATGTCGTTGGAGCTATGATTCTTCTGAGAAAGTACTCAAGGTATTTTTTGTCAGAGTGTGTTTTATTTTTTTAAATGCATTGTTTCTCTGAAGGTAATACTAGGGCGACAATTTGTACCCGGTAGTTATATATGAGAAATAGAAGTGTATAGTTTTTATTGGTAGTGTTCAGTTCAGTATCTTGCATATCAGTCCGTAGTCCGAAGATCATTGTTAGAACCTGATAGCATAAATATGTGAACTAAGAAGTGGAGAAGATGGGGACTACCAGAAGAGAGTTCAGTGTGGGCTTCATATGTGTTAAGCCTCTCATTGTTAATATATATGTATACAGGAATAGGATTTTGCCCACATGTTTTCTACCCTTACTATCCTGTTTCCGTCTCTTGTAAACCCCATTCACCCATTGATCTTTGACAGTGAAACCATTGTTTCTCTCAGGAGGACTAAACATAGTTTTTTCTCAAGAAAACGCAAAGCAAGGTTATTCAAAACTCGTAGTTTTTTCTCAAGAAAACACAAAGCTTGTGTCTCAATGCATTGATAGAAAGAATAATTTACAAGCCTAAGAGTAGGCAATTACAACCAAGACAAATGGCCCATGGTCACTTGACGAGCATTACAAAGGAGGCAACCCACACAACGACCGGCCTGAATGCCATCCAGTTAACCAACCACCTCGACCCTACTCCAGCTGCTTATGCTGCTGGATGCCATCACTTATTGGCGATCTGTAGCAGCTGCTGCTCTGCTTAGTAAGTGCACTGTAGTCATAAGAAATGTTCTGCTAACTGTACTCCTACCATAATAATACATCTGACTACACTAACACTCACAAGAGAAGTTAGAGCTGTAGACTAAAATCGTGGTGGTGGTGGATTCCGATATCGCTGTGTTTGCCCTGTTCTAGTTGTTTTATCATAACATTATATATGTTTAAACAATTGTTATAAACTTCCCATGCAAACAGAAATGGAATGCATTATTCTTACTGATAACTCTTTTCCTAGTGCTGTTTGTATTGTTGGAGAGTAGATCATATTATTGAAACTTGAAACAACTATTTTCAAATTTATTAGCTTTATTAGTGTTGTATAATCCGTTTATTTCAAGAGGAACATTTGAGGACATAGTGCTTGGATAGTTGGTCGAGTTGCCACTAACATATATAAATGTCTCCTGATTCTTGAGTTACAGGCTTGAAATTTCCATGCTGTTTCCACAGGTTGTCAGGACATTTAGGGAGAAAGGCATTCCTTGTGATGTTGTTTGGATGGATATTGACTATATGGATGGTTTTAGATGCTTCACATTTGATAGTGTAAGTATTTTTTTTTTGTTATTATCATAATTGCTCCATGAAAGTAGTGATGCCAAACATCTGGATTAGGTTCCTATGCATGCTTAAATGTATATTCCTTAAAAATGCCGAATAGCCTATGATTTGTCCTAACTATGGCCGTCAGAATGGCTATGGTACTAACTTGTTAAAATGTGAACCAGATAGTGTTATTCTGTGTGCATTTTGACAAGCTAAGTTTTATTCTGGTTGCAAGCTTGACAAGTTTGTTCCATGGCGAGACATGACCATCGATTTTCCTTGAGTAATTTAGCATCTGATCATGTTTCACAGAACCGTTTCCCTGATCCAAAATCTATGGTCGATGATCTCCATTCCATCGGTTGCAAGTCAATCTGGATGCTTGACCCAGGAATCAAGAAAGAGGATGGTTACTTTGTATATGAGAGTGGTTCTAAAAATGATGTTTGGATTAAAAAGGAAGATCGCAGCCCATTTATTGGTACGTTTCGCTGACTTCAGTGAGCTCCTTTGTCTTCTTGATGACTTAACAGCAAAAGATGCCTCATGTACTCTATTCTAGGGGAGGTATGGCCTGGTGATTGTGTCTTTCCTGATTTTACCATTGAAAGAACACGCACATGGTGGGCTAGTTTGGTAAAGGATTTTGTCTCCGATGGCGTCGATGGAATATGGAATGATATGAATGAGCCCGCTGTGTTCAAAGTATGTTAGCATAATTTATTCACTATGTAATATATATCTAGATGTTGTATTATAATTCTTTATTTATACCATATTATTTCATTTTCCCCCATGTAATAAAATGTATTGGTTTCAACTTGCAGACTACTACGAAAACAATGCCTGAAAGCAATATTCATAGAGGAGACGAAGATATTGGTGGTGTCCAGAATCATTCTTACTATCATAATGTAAAATTGTTTCCCTTTGTCAGTCATATAGCTTGCTACTTTACATGCTTATTTCGTTAAAAAAAAAGCCTTCATATACGTGTGTTGATTTTAATAATTTGCAGGCATATGGAATGCTAATGGCAAGATCTACGTATGAAGGAATGGCGCTGTCTAGTACAGAAAAACGACCATTTGTTCTTACACGAGCTGGTTTTATAGGAAGCCAGCGCTATGCTGCAACCTGGACTGGTGACAATCTATCAAATTGGGACCATATGCACATGAGTCTACCAATGGTTCTTCAGTTGGTAAGTGAAGAATTGTGGAACCAAAGAAGCCCCGGCTGCATATAAAATAAGTACCCAAACACTAGTCCTTTCTAATTTTTGACAATATATCATCCCAAGTCACGTTAGAGAAATAGTTTTCCACTTATTTTTATAAGAAAATGAACAATCCATCAATCTCCAATTAATGTACTGTGAGTGCAATCTTGTGACCTGAAAGGAACATACATTGCTTCCTGTAATGAAACAGCACAAGGTTGTGGAGGAACAATTCCACAGTGTTGCTACAACGTGAACATCACAAATGTTGAAGGAACCACTTCAACGTGCTGCTCTAGATATCGCTCTAGGGGCAGAGCCTGTCAAGAGTTTACCATGTGAAGAAGCATAAGGTTGTGGAGGAACAACTCCACCTTGCTGTCACAATGTGGACATAAGAAATGTTGAAGGAACCACTCCAACGTGCTGAACTAGATATCACTCTAGGGGCGTAAGCTAGATATCGCTCTAGGCGCGGGGCTGTCAAGAGTTCAGTACAAAACTCTCAACACACAAGATCTAGTCCAAGATCTAGGATAAGAACACAAGGTTCCATTTATTGGATAGTGTCAACACCCGGATTTTTAGGTCCAGATGCCTATTATGTCATTCATCGCAATCCCAGGAATATTGTTGTTGCGAGGCATAATAGTTAAGTATCATAGTCATCATTCATTACAAACCATATTGTCTTACAACTTGAATCACATGATCCATATTGCACAAATAGTTGATCTATTGATCAACGAACAAACATAAGTTCATAGCGGAAGCGTAAAGATAAATGGACTCTCTAGTCCACAGGCCAACGCTTGACGTCGGAAGACTCCTAGTTGTCATAGGCGTCCTGCTGGTCATCTCCTTGGTAGTTCTGTTCATCTTCATACTCTGGCCATTTGAATAGCCAGGGACAAAGCCGTGAGTACTTTAGGTACTCGCAAACTAATACTAGTGTAAATGCTAACATTTCTAGTAAGGGGTGCTAAGCTCTAGTTTATTTGCATAAAGCCAATTTTAGTTCACAAGTGTTTGAGAAAAGACTTATTCAAGTGCTAACTAACTCAAGTGGGAACATTAGTGTCATTCCCACCATTCAAGTGGTGATTCAAAAACAAGTCACCAATTCACCATTTATTTCACCAACATTTTCAAGAACCTGACATCGGAAACTGTATGGCCTTTCCAACCGTCCGTAACCGTGGACACGGCTATTCGAATAGATTTACACTCTGCAGAGGTTGCACACTTGTGCCACAACATTTGATTTCATCCGTCGGGATTACCCCGAATCATCGTAACACAGTACGCGGATCATCAACCATAACCTTTCACTTACCAACCCTAGTATGAGCACCTCTCCCATGAGCTTGGTCTCCCAGTGAAGACCAACTGTCAACCTGGGAACTGCACAGGGCTTGGCCGTACAATTCACCTCAATTCACATCATTTCTCAACAACGGAGGCAACCTCAAGCATAACCCCTATGATGTGTGTTCAGAGGGAACCCATACTAAGATGCATAAATTTCCAGTTAAGCCCTACCCATAATCAGGTATTGTGGGGGTACTCAATATTGGAAAGGTATCGCATTCAAACCAATATCAGTTTTATCAAAAAAATCATCATCTTCTCTTGGTCATATTCACCTTCAAAAATCATTCAATGGAATGACTCATCATTCCAAGGTTTCAAATTCAGTTCAAGTCACATGTTCCCATCTAGAGTAGTCAAGTTTTAGTATTTAGCACTAGCTCTAATCATGAGGGGTGCTATCTTGCTTGGCTAGCTTGAGACTAACTTTGCTACTCTAGTAACCTTCTTTAACCTAGACCAAAGTTAACTATAAAAGTAACTCTTTGAAATAAACAAGTAAAAACTTGTAAGGTAAAAACTTGGGATAGGCTTGTGGTAAGAAAGGTAAGACTATGGTGCCTTGCCCCAAAGGGCTTTGCACTTTGCAAGAATATTAGCTTGCCTTGGTAGTGGTCAAAGTTCTCCTCCTCCTCCTCTTGGTAGCAGCCTTCTTCCTCCGGGTATTGTCCGGTGCTAGCGTCTAAATTTGAATACGAGTATAATCACTCAACAAATTCAATAGCTATTCTAAGCATCACATGCATTCACACAAACTATTCTAGTCACACAATTAATACAATTAGGTGCATTGGTTTCTTCTTCTTAGGAAAAATAATTTCCTCTCATTACATATGTAAATGATAGTTTCCATATAGTTCTTGAGAAATAATTTCCTCTCATTGAATCTTCTTAAGATTTAATTTCTCAAACAATCATACATGAAATCCTATTAACCTAAGTCAACCATTCATCATCATCATTTGAGAAAATGATTTAAATGAGGTACACCACCTCATACTATTTAATAATGCCTATTATGATTTAAAATCTCCAAGTATTTCATGTGAGAGTATTTGACCAGGGGTCCAACTTCATATGAATACTTGGGTCAAGATTTAAATGAAGTGAAACACTTCATATAATTTGCATAATAGTTTTGGACAATATCACTTAAGTAAACTAGCCATATAGTCCATTATTTAAACTAGGGCATGATCATTCAAAGTGAACACACCATTTTGTTGCAGAAACAATTAATGTAAGTTAAATGCGAGCTATTAGAGTTGGAATTAACTAAATATCACTTTTGGTTGATTTTTGAGATTTATTTGAATGTGCAAAAGTCCATGACTTAATCTTTTTGTCACTTTAATTCTACAACAGATCTCACAGTGAGACCAGTGGCAAGTTGTAGATCTTTCAGTAGCTTTCCAACCACATCAATTTTGCTAAATTTGGCCAAGCCAAACAGATTCTATTTAATTTCAAAGTCAGGACTAGTATTGAATTTGATTTGAAAATAATTAAACGAGATTTGAATTAAAGGGCCGGTGGGAAACTAAAGTGGGCCGAAACGGTTTGAATTAACGAAACTCGGCCCAGCAACGCATCCAGTGCGCGTGGGCTTGCTGACAAGGTGGGGGCCACCCGTCAGCGAGTCATTAAACCCGAAACGGTATGGGACAGTGTGGCGCGTTGGATTAAAACGAGATCCAACGGCCGAGGGTCGTCGTCTTCTCCGACGAGAGCCCGATGGTCTGGCGGCGAGCCTAGGGGGTCGGAGGGCTAACCAGAGGTCCGGCGGCCGGCGGCGAGGTTCAGGTCGACGTTGTTGATGATGGTGAAGCAGCCTGTAGCAGTGGCGGAGCTTGGGGAGGCCTGAGTCGACGGCGATTCCTCCAGGGCTTCCGCGGCTCCGAGCTTGCGATTGCGGCGACTCCGGCGATGATCGAGGTAGCTAAAGGGATGAGGAGAGGCAGTGAAGGATGGGGAGCGAGGTGGTGTGCTCAATGGCGTCCAGGGAACGCTCTATTTATAGAGGTGAGGAGGTGCTGCGGGGCAGGGTTGGGGTCGACATGGGCGCGGCGGTTCCGGCGAGCTAGCAAGCTAGGCAAGGGCGCGGGACTGTTCTGCAGATCCTGGCGGTGCGATTGGCGGCGACAGCGCGGTCGGGCGGCGTCGGATTGGGTCGCATTGCTTCCGTGTCTGCCGCGGCGGCTGCGGGATTCGCTCGTCGTCTTCGGCGGTCCAGGGTTCGTGTCGCGCGCGTGTCTGGCGCATCCGCGGTGGCACGGCGATGCTCAACGCGCTCCGCAGGGGTCCAGGGCTTGCGCGTGCTGGCGAGGCGACGTGTGGCCTGAGGGTGTCCGTGGCGTGCGCGCTGCGACGCGAGCGGCATGCTGGAAGATTTTGGGCGCGCGATCTTCGGCGAGCTGCGGCATCTCCCTCGAAATTGGCGGTGCTAGGGGTTGCAGTAGAGCGAGGTGGCGTCGTTTGAGCAGCAGGGCCAGAGGTGGGGAGGAAGGAGAGAAGAGGTGGTGCGGCATGGTGGAGACATGGCCGGCATGGCCATGCTCTTGCCACCTTAGGGTTCTTCCTAGGGTTACTATGCATGCATGAGTGAGAGAGGGAACCAGGGGACAGAGGGGAGTGAAGTGAGGCAGTAGGTTTAGCTAGATCACTATTTTAAATAGTGTTTGTATTTAATCCATAATTGCCCAATTCAAATTTTTGCCAAATTTGGTTGAGTTCATATGGTTGCAAAATTTGAAAGTGGTGAGTTTGGTTAAGTTGTAAATGACCAGAGACAACCATGTGTGGTGGTGGAATTTTCAAAATCAAAGAATTGCAAATTTTGACAAAGTGAGATTGTTCCACATAATAAAAAGTCTCAACTTTGCATGAGCATAGTTTTTGATCCAAGATGAATTTGGCATGGTGGTCTTTACCAAAGTTGGTCACCTTGATGTGCTCTTGGATGAGGTGCAAAGAATTGGGAAAGTTTAGTTTGAAAAACTTGAATTGCAAGGGCTCAAAGTAGGGACCAGATTATAAATGGCAGATTTGACCATTATCATATGTGATCCCAATTTGAGTTTGAATTTGATTTGATTTGTGTTTCTTTGATTCCAAAAGTTGTAATAAGTGTTTAGTAACATAATACAACTAATCGTGAAGACCAAAATGGTCTAGGGTAAAGATTTGCAAAAATGGCATAAACCATATGTGAGGGTTTTAGGGTTTTCTTCTTATTTGATTTCTTTCTCTTTTTGATTTATTTGGTTGGTGATCTTCACTTGATCACATTAGGGTTTTAGGGTTTATCACATAAGCATCATAACAATCATCATGGCATATCACTTAAATGCACAAATCCTATGCATGACACTATATGCAAATAAAAGTTTTTGTTGGTTCTTTCTTCTTCTTTTTTATTGAAATTTGGGATGTTACAGATAGGTAGTGGGTACATAGTCCAATTACATATGTACAGATTGGACCTCTATTTATAGGCTGCATGAGCCTTCATTACTTAGCTCTACTCACAACTAGAGTATTCTAGCGAATACTACCTAAGCTAGGAAAAGGAATACACACAACCTAGTTTCAACTCATAGCTAGAACACTCTAGAAACCACTTCAACACATATGACTATATATAAGACCAAATTACCTAGAATATAGTAGAAGTGTATAGAAGCTAGTACTAGATTTTAGTTTGGTTCTGTTTTACTTTATTTTCTCTTCTATCCCTCATCATGTAAGTTGCAATTTCATTGCACATGTTACTTATAAGCATGTCGTTCTTAGAAAAGTTGCATAAATAATTGCAGTATTTTTAGGAATCTAATGGTGTGGTTATCTGGCCAGGGTCTCAGTGGTCAGCCATTGTCAGGTCCTGATATTGGTGGGTTTGCTGGAAATGCTACTCCAAAACTTTTTGGAAGATGGATGGGAGTGGGTGCACTGTTTCCATTTTCACGAGGCCATTCTGAAACTGGAAGCATTGACCATGAGCCATGGTCCTTTGGGGAAGAGGTACTGTTTCATGCCCCCTGACCCCACCCATGCACACAACCAAGAAGCCTAGATATCTTTGCACGATGCCTGCATTTAAACTTTTCTGTATGATGCATAAATAAAGGTATTTTCCTTTAATATCATTTTAGCTTACATGTCAGGTCAGGTCTATAAGTGAGCCCTCCTGATTTTGAGATAACTAGCTAAATACTCGTGCCTTGCCATAGAAGTTTTTGATTGCTTGAGCTGCTCACACATTTGTTCATCGTATCCCCTTTGTCCAGATTAAAAACAATCTGAAAATAACAAATAATCGAAAGATTGTGGTACATCTGTGTACTACATAGAATGTATGATAATTGCTGCAATTAATTTTCTGGCAACTTCAAGAGGTAATCTCTGCGTTGAACGGATTGCCACCTACTCAAATATTTATAAGAGTAAAGATAAAGATATACATTTCGGTCAGCAAATCCACTAGGTCAGTCGTTTAGCGACCCCATCATGATTTATTTTTGATTTGATAAACAATTGGATGGCTAGCTTTTTCTTCATAAAAGAGTTTATTACATAATACTGTGCTAGGGAACTTTTTTCTCATTGTATACAGTACATATAATCATGGGCGCTTGGCCTTGTGAATTTGTTATTCTTTACTGGACTTGGTCCATGCAAAGGCAGCATATTTAGACATTTTTTCCAACAAGAAGTAACATTATAGATCACATACAGTTCTTAATGAGATTATTAAATTACTCATAAGCCCTATCTTATGTGTTTAGCAAAATCTCATGCATGCACACACACACACACACACACCCTACTCCGTCTATTTTCATCTTTGCCACTCTCGTCAGTGATCCTAAGATTACTCAATCCGGTATTTCTAGTGTAACATTTACTTCCAATGATTCTTTCCCTTGGTAATAGAAGTAACATTTTTCGTTATTACAAGTTGACGTTTGCGTGTTCTAATGCAATGCTCTTTGAAGCCCCTTCTAGGCTTTCCAAAATCTAAAATTTTAACAGTTCATTTACATTTCAGTGCGAGGAAGTTTGCCGTCTTGCGCTGCTAAGACGGTATCGGCTACTGCCACACATCTACACGCTATTTTACCTTTCGCACAAGAAGGGTACCCCTGTTGCTGCTCCACTTTTCTTTGCTGGTAATGATTGTTGTCTTACTATTCACTAATGCCCCTCAGCGATGTATGGTCATATACCAAGGCTCAGACTGTGGTTGCTGAACTGCGGAATCGGAATGTAGTTAGAAAACCTTTTACTAATTCTAGCAAGTTGTTGTTACACCTCCAAACAGGATACTTCTAACTGAACACGGAGTGTCACATAAATTTTCAGGAAATAGCATTTTATAATTGGGAAACTTGTGAAATTCCTTCTGAAGCTGTTGATATTTATGATGCAGAACTTTACACTGAAAATATTTCTTCCCTTTGGCTATTCCTTACTGGGATTATCTCATTGGTGGGCTGATAGAAGTTAGTTTTTTTAAGTGTAATACTAAATCACATCCCTTGTTTTCTTTATAGACTCGCAAGATCCAGAATTGAGGAAAATAGAGACTTCATTTCTCCTGGGACCACTTTTAATCTGTGCAAGGTAATACTTTCACATCACTGTGGTTACATAATATATTTTTTGCTTATTTTATCTTGGAAGACCTGATATCTGCCCCTGATTTTCTCTCTATATGTGCTTCTCTATATGTGCTTGAGTGTTCTGGTGTGTCAGTGGGATTGTCATCTGTTTTGCACTCTTGACTGTAAAATGCTGAACTCTCAGTCATGTGCTTCTTATGTATAGTGAAATATCTAGCCAACTCATGAAATATATTGTAATTTTGTGTATGCTTTGGTGTGACTTCAAACCGTTGACTGTAAAATGTTGAACTCTCAGTATGTATAGTGAAATATATAGCCAACTCATGAAATATATTGTAATTTTGTGTATGCTTTGGTGTGACTTCAAACCGTTCTGGTATTTTGTAATTTTGTGCATGCTTTGGTCTCTAACCGTTCTAGTATTTTGGCAGCACTGTACCTACTAAAGGAGCTCATGAATGTGTACATAAGTTGCCAAAAGGTGTTTGGTCACCTTTTGATTTTGGAGATTCCCACCCTGTAAGTTGGTTGGTATGCTATCATTGTGCCGTCTTGAATGCTAGTATGGAACTGAAGTGTTCTCTGCAAATGAATAATTATGCAGGATCTGCCGGTGATGTATTTACATGGTGGAGCAATACTTCCTGTAGGCCTTCCTATTAAGCATGTTGGTGAAGCAAGTTTAGAGGATGATTTATCTCTACTTGTCTCGCTGGATGAAAATGGTATGCATTACTCACCTTCTACATTTCGTTCCTTCACCTTTTGTCCGGGGTAACTTGTGTTTGTAGTCTGTGGACTGTGGCAGATCGTCAGTTGGTTATGCATAATACGATTCATAACCAAACCTCCCTTTCGGACGATCATGTCTAGCTACTTGCAGTAATCTGCAAATACTTGTACATATTTTTTATAAAAATAACAGAATCTGCAGTCCATATTATTAATCGTGGAGAATTCTACACCACTCCCACACCACATGCGGCGGAAAATATCCATGCACTTTTCCCTATAGGATAGAGCATATGCATGCATTCAGGAATCTGTCACCTCATGATTGACATCATTGCATTTATTGCTAGATTAAATTTTTTTTATCTCTTAAACCGTTATTCCGATTAGTGATACGTTTACACCATTAAGTTCATCTCAACAAGATGTTCAAAACTAGATCCCATGTTGATATGTTTCGACAAAAAAAAATTGCCGTACCAGTTGCCAGATTAATATTAGCATCAACTACTTACCACTGCATAGTTGTAGAGAATATTTTACATGTTTTGAACATCACAATAATCAGCATAGTTAGGATGCGCACCTTGAAGTGTGTCCAATAACTAAGAGATGGTATCATTGAACAAAAAGTAGTAGCATGCGACATTTGCATCGTTCTAGAATAGCATACATGAAACTGACAAGCAAGTTATTTTTAATCCGGAAACTTAGTAGCACATAATCTGGCAAGAATATGACAACAGTCGGACAATTACTGACAAACAAGTCATTTTTATCCTGCAACTAGGTAGTGCATAATCTGGCAAACATGTGACAACTATCTGACAAATATCGACACAACCCCTATTTACCACCTCCTCCCATGTCAACTTTGGTTGTCCTCTGCCCCTCCTAGTATTTTCTGTGTTTAAGTTACTGATTTAAAACATTGCCATACTGAATGATATATTATGTTTTGCATCATGTTGACCTGTTTTACAGGTAAAGCTGAGGGTATTCTATTTGAAGATGCTGGGGATGGATACGGGTTCACACAGGGAAACTACCTCTTGACATATTATGTTGCCGAAGTCCACTCATCAGTGGTTTCTGTGAAAGTTCTAAAAACTGAAGGATCCTGGAAGAGACCCAAACGTAACTTAAACATAAGTATATTACTTGGTGGAGGTGCTATGGTATGCCTGTTGGTTTATTTCTTTTTTTGTCATACCTGAAAATAAACAAATGTTTGCTCGAGGGTTTTAATGTTTTTTGTTAATTCAGATAAGCTCACGTGGTGATGATGGTGAAGAAATACATCTTACAATGCCTTCTCAATCTGAAGTATCCACCTTAGTTGCAACAAGTGAACTTGAGCTCAAGAGACGTTTGGGTATTGATCCATACGTTTCAATGGCCCTAATGTTTTATCTAAAAGAGCTTACTATTACTGTAGTGCAAATTCTCTGAAGTTGACTTGCATTGCTATCTTGTGATGGTTGTACAGAGATGATTCGGCCAATACCTGATATCGATGAACCGTCAGGACAGGAAGGTGCTGAGCTCTCCAAAATACCTGTTGATTTGAAGAGTGGAGACTGGTTGCTTAAGGTTGTACCATGGATTGGCGGTCGTATAATTTCGATGACACATCTTCCTACTGGTATGGTTCACCATTGTTATGATTAATGCACTCCTGCCAGTCCTACAATCTCATTATACTGATAGGATATTCTATCAAATAGAGATTGCCTTGAATTGTTTTTGATCTGCCAGCGGGTCTGCTGCAAAGGGATAATTTTGAGTCATTCTCGATGCTTTAACTTCAGTCCTTGTAGGCCATTGATGATTGCGTATGGATTTCAAATAGAGAATAATTTATTTCTTGGCTTAAGTATCAGTTATAATTAATCATTGCAGATTCCCAGTGGCTTCATAGCAGGATTGAAATCAATGGTTATGAAGAATACAGTGGGACTGAATATAGGTCTGCTGGCTGCACAGAAGAGTACAAAGTAGTCAAGTAAGATCATCCTTGAGGCTGTTTTCCTCTTTTCATTTGGGATTAATAGTTTGTTTTGTAGTTCCAGTTTTGGCAACAAAATAACTGTTACTAAAAAATATAGGAGGTATCTTGAGCAATCAGGAGAGGAGGAATCTATCTGTTTGGAAGGAGATATTGGGGGTGGTCTGGTTCTTGAGCGCCACATATCCATTCTGCAAGATAATGCAAAGATTGTACAAATTGATTCTAGCATTCAAGCAAGAAGTGTTGGTGCTGGCTCTGGTGGGTTTTCAAGGTGAGTGCTTCATTTTATTTAAAAGATCATGTTTGTGAATCTTTAATCAGGAATTCTACAGCTCACGACAGTCAATAAAAGCACTCAGTCGAATGCTCCCATGGACTTGCACTGATGCAGTAAAAGCAAATGTTCTCATATCCTGTTATACATTAGATTGCTCATTTTGTACTTTTCTCCTAGCAATTTTAAAAAGAGAAAATTATTTTTGTTTCGATCTAATTTCAAATTTAGTTATCCTAGTTGATGACTATTGAGTATACAAAGTTTCACTCATACATCTTTGATTTATTCAAATTGAAATACTATCACTGCACATTGACGAATGTGTTTCTTTGAAGGTTGGTATGTTTGCGAGTGCATCCTACTTTCACTCTTCTCCACCCAACTGAGGTGGTTGTTGCTTTCACGGCCATCAATGGTTCAAAGCAAGAGGTCTCCCCTGAATCTGCAGAAGTAACATTTGAGGGAGACCTCCGGCCAAATGGTAAATGAATCTGTTCAACGTTTGTGAGATGTTTTTTGCCCGGTCAGCATTTTTGACATAAAACTGTTACTTTTGTACTGATTTTTTGCTTCATTTTTTTTTAAATCTCGGAAACTACCAGGGGAATGGATGCTAGTGGACAAATGTGCAGGGCTGAGTTTGGTAAATCGTTTTGAGATCAGTCAGGTTAGCAAATGTTTGGTGCACTGGGGAACAGGTGATTTGAACATGGAGCTTTGGTCGGAGGAAAGGCCAGTTTCTAAGGATACACCATTGAGGATTTGCCACCACTACGAGCTGAGACAAACAAGCTAATTAAGACCTGTTTGTTTGAACGACAAGCAGCTGGAGCTGGATAACTGGTGAAATATTAAAATGATGCTTGACAAACTAAATCTTAGGAAGGCTGGTGGGAAACAAGACTGTATGATGAAGACGATTTTTAAGTACTGACATTAAGCTTTATATTAGCACAAATTATATATTTAATTCGGATGTTAGGGAAAAATTAAATTTTATGTTTTAAGTAATGAAACAAGATAATGTTTAAGACCTGATACATTGATATGTTTGATTATGCTGCAACTTAGCACAAATCACTTGTTTAACACAAAAAAATAGAAAATATATTTATTATTAATTTAGTATAATCGATGAAGAAATGAAGTACTGATATCTTTTTAGACACATATACATGTGCACTAATTTTGATCAATAAATGACAATGCAAAATATGGGCCAACGCTTGTGTTCAGTCGACGTGATTGGTCATGATTATGGAGATCAAGCCAAAGGGCTAGCGTGTGTCCTCCCTACACCACCTCCTAGGCCCATTACTCGCATCATAAGAGCATCTCCACTCGTAGTTTGGCTGGTTTTGGGCCAAAAGTGACACATAGTTTGGCATATAAAGTAATGCAATGTAAATAATTTAACAAAACGAGCTCACATAATCTAACAAGTTTCTAACAAGTTTGTAAACACAAATTGGAACACATCAAACTAGTTGCTGCATTTGTGGCTCCACAGGTGCTCCACCAGCTGCAGTTCATCATACACAATGGGATCATGGATCTCCTGACACATGGTGAGGAAGACAACCCATGATGGTAGTACCTGGTGATCAGGCTTTGCGGTGGGGAGGCGGCAACGCGGTGGTGGAGAGTTAACGGAGAGGTGGGAAGAGCAAATATAGGGGAGAGTGCGCTGTGACTGACCCACTTGCCCTTTTACTTTTGTTGTAGCCCCCGAACGCCCCCTAGCTTGTTGGGTTTGGTCTAGGATCACCGGGCGAAAAAACGGGCCAATCCAGAGAAAGAAAGGCAGTGCCGGCGATAAAAAAAAAGGGTCATGAGGGGCCTCTCGAGGGAGCGAGTGGAGATGCCCTAAGTGCATCCTAGCCGAGCCAGCCTCATCTCATTGCACGTTTTTATTTGAGGGAATCTCATTGCAACGTTTTTGTCATGTACCGTTTGTATGCTACCTCTCCCATGACACTTGCCATGTAACCACAGACCAATGTAACATCCCCTCGGAACTAGTTTTGACGAGATACCGGAGTTGTAGTCTTCTCCTTGCCTGGCATCCTAGTAAGGAGTGTTCACCCCTATAAAACAAGTTCATCGGCAAGCAACAAGATCAAACATGCATGACGTAGCTTTCGAGCGGCCTAAACCTAGGTAAAATATATGTGAAATAGGGAGATCTAGAACACTGCCAAACAAATAAAAGAGATATGCATACTTCTGATGTCTGTGTACCCACACATGACACGACAGTGATTTAGCTATGGTAATTGCTTGAAGACTTTGATGCTTTTGTCACTGCATTGACTAATCTTTTGTCAGCCGGAGTACTACATATGCATGACGAGTTCACCAACATATTAGTGTTGATACTTTCTTCATGTGTTCCCATCTACGGGATCAGGTTGTTGCTCAGCGGAATGCGTCTTCTGAGCTACAATTAGCAGATTGCTTCATGAAGGCTTGTATAGAACACAAGACGACATCTACCCATCTAAACTTAGTGTTCTTATATCTAAACTTATTGTTGTTATCGACAATGAGATTGAAGAGGTAAATTTGTATATACTTTCAATGTATTACTCATGTGTATCCCTATTTGATAAAGGGTTTCCTGAAGATTTACCACACTTCTATGTGCATGTATAGCCGCCTATGGCCTCATGGAAAAATAATATTCCCTCACTATAAGGACTAATATTAAAAGTGTTAGTAGCTTAGTCATCTAACAATGGTAAATTCATTTGAGATGGCAACAATTTCACAAGCATGGAGATGCTGAGTGATTTAGGTTTAAAACCGAGTTTGGTACACATCTCAAGGTGTATATAGTTTGCCAATATTTCGCAGCCATAGTGATCAATCCTATACTATTTGATGATGTTTGGTTTAACCTACCAAATAAATACAAGATTAAAAGTTCCACGACTTTCTAGGCATGTCTTGCTCTGTATTATTCAGATAAATCACAAGCCAGATCACATATCAAAATATGTAAATGGTGCAATATTATTGCTTTGGACAGGTCATGCATTACATTATGCTGCTTTTAACTCTAAATAAATAGACCTACCTAAACAAACCCAAATGAAATGGGATAGTGTGGTCCGTATAACAAAAGCAAGTCAGGGGTGTTCGAGAACATGCTGTAAACTAAACAAAAGGCTACAAGGAGGAACTTACTACATCTGACTATATTCAATATTATTCCAGAATCACTACGAATGCATCGCGATCAATTCACCATCTTTGCATTTCCTGATGTTAATGTCCATGGCAGTTTCAGATGAAGAAGGTATGATGTCACAGCAGTGTCGTCTTAAAGCCTGAAAAGACACATCAGTAAGAATAACAAAGTTTCTTTAATGCTAAAATTGCAGTTTAAGCAACCATTTGGTAATAACAACCATCCTAGTCATACCTTCCCGGGAACCAGATGCAGTAGCTCTGATGTCACCTGTATTTGCTGCAGATTCCCCAATGGAATCAAGTTTGGTAAGCATTTTCTAGGGAGCTGCCTACTGTAATTGCTTTTCGTCTTGCCTTCGCCCGAAGAAATACTTTTTAGGAAGAAGAGAGCAGCTCTTTTGCACTCGTCCCTTGGATAATGCTTGGTGTTGAACATAAAAGCATCTGTAACTGTAACATTGCGAGCCCTTCTCCACGGCACAAAGGTTTTCTGCACAGCAAGGAGGTCAAGAAGCGGTACGTTGCCTTTGAAAACCTGAACCGAGTAGCCCCATGCTACTGAAGCAGTAAGTGATCTTGAACGGTCATAGCACACTGTTTGCTGAAGGATCCTCGCCGGATCGGCATTAGCGGCTCTGAAGAAATGCTCGGCCGCCTTTGAACGATCCATGCCAGGGTACAGAGGATAGACATGATCAAGGTGGTGAAGTGACACTAGAGGAGTAAGTGGATGTGCTCTTAGAAGTCCAGATATATCCCCACGAAGATCGATCTGTTGACGATAAATGCAGCAGAGCACATGAGTTCAGAATCATGGTTTGTGTGTCTGTGTGCGCGCAAGGGCGTAATTTCAAGTATAGCCGCAAGCTAGTTTCATGCTCAAAGATTTAAATAAAGCGAGCCAGGTCCCCGAAAAAAAACCCGCAGGCAAATAGAAAATAAAGCGAGTCCTTGCATAGCATTGGTCCTGCAAATTCTCAAGTAAAGCAAGTCAAGTAGTCAACGGAGCAAAAAGAAAAGGGCTACCGATAGAAACCATGTCAACTCTTCTGCAGATGACACTACCGTTTTTTTCGGCACAAAATTGCTTTTCCAATGCAAAGTAATGCTCAAACCTTTTAGCATATCAGAAAGGGACATATTCCAGTGTGCTACCATGGTCGTCTAGTACTCCAAAGTGGACCAGAACGTCCACTCTGAAGTGCCATCACGTCAAAATCTATCGATGTACCAGCAAAGATCACTAGATCCAGTGACAGAGATTTCCGCACGGATTCCGCACTAGGAGGCTGCAGCGGTTAGCCGGTAACCATCACCCTGCAGGTGCGGTAATGGTTGTACATTTCATAAGAGCGTTCTCTACAGGATTGGTGTCGTGTGGTTTAGAAATTCTTGAGAGAACTGTAGACTCTAGAGGATAAAGTTTTGCTGGACGCCATGAATTTGTGCTTACAAGAATAGGCCCAAAACATGCCGTGGCGACGAAACTGAAAGTTGAGCTCTAGGCTTTCAGTCTCCTAGCTAGCAACAAATTTTCCTCTATTATTGAAAACTTGACAGTTGACAGCATATAGAAGTTGCTCTGTCAACACAATCCTAGGATGAAACGAGGAAGACAAGAACAGCAACATGACAATACTATATGGAATTCGATAACAGCGAAGAACAATCATTGTTGCTGTTACAGTCAAGCATGATTGCGATTACGGCAAAAAAAAAGCATAATCAAACACCAAGAGTAGTGTTTAGAAGTCCAAAAATAATCATGGAGCAGTAACAATTTCCCCAGCAATCTCTATTGAAGTATCCAATAGAAATACAGAGCGGATTACACTCTTGGTTGAAACATTAAACAAGGCAGCTAGAACATGCAGAACCCTGAGAAGAAATATAAACAAGCAGAGAGAGAGAGAGGGTTCGGGGTGCACCTGGTGGAAGCCTGGCTCGTGGGTGAGCTCGACGCCGAGCTCGGCGAGGCACGCGTAGATCCTGCCGTCGCTGCCGTAGAGGTGCGGGTACCTGACGATGCATGAGTCGAGGACGCGTGCGAGGCGGTCGGCGAGGGGCCAGCTGATGGCGATGCCGCCGCCGCCGAAGGCCATGGCGAAGGCGTGCAGGGCGTTCTGCGTGGCGGACTCGGAGCGCGCGCCGAGGTACCACGGCTCGCGCCAGTCGTACTTGGCGAGGGTGCCGAGGAGGTTGGGGAGGACGAAGACGGTGTCGTCGTCGCCGAGCACGAGCCACCGAGGACGAAGGTGCTCGTGCTGCTGCTTCTGGCGGTGGAGCTCGAGGAGGAGCTCCTTGGCGATGCGCGCGACGCGGACCGCGGAGGGGAGGCCCCGGCGGTGGGTGTAGGGGAAGCGGGAGGCGTCGCTGGAGACGCGGAGGTGGAGGTTCGGCGGGAGGGTGGCGGTGGCGCGAGGGAGCGCGTCGAGGTAGAGGAAGGCGCGCGCGGGCGGGCGGAGCCAGGCGCGGAGGAGCGGGAGGCGCTTTGGCAGCGTGCGGCCGGTGGAGGCGATCCCGAACACCACGTGCGACAGCGTCGTCGGCGAGGGCGTCGACGACGAGGAGGGGTCGGCCTTCTTCACGCGCTGGGCGGCGGCGGTGGTGGTGGTGGCCCGGAGGGGCGTTATGGGGAGGGCTGCGGGAGGAGGAGGGGTCGGGCGGTGGCGCGCCGGGAGGTGGAGCGTGAGGAGGAGGAGGAGCGACAGGGCCGGCAGGGCGAGCAGGAGCGCGCGGAGCGGCGCGAGGCGAAACCCTTGTGGTGACGACGGCGGCGCCATGGCCGTCTCCGACGAAAGTGGAGGTGCAGCAAACGGAAGGAAAAGGAAGCCCGCAAACCGTCTCCGGCGAGCGGAATCCTTTTCAAATCAGCTTCCTCGGGACACGCGTCGTTCGCATAATTTCCATTTTTTCGTCGTACTGTTTCCTTTCCTTGCTGCCAGTGCCAAGGAATGGATACACGTCCACAATTATCACGCCACAATCGGATTCCCTCTTTGTTCCAGGGGCTATATATGGCAGAAGCCACACGGCTGGGAAAGTAATTATGAATATAATGAGGCAATAAATGTTTTCTTAATACTTCCCCTCTTCTCCAAAATATGGCTTCCCATTTATGATCAAAGGCAAACTACAATAAATTGAAAAAAAAATAAAAAAAAATAATATGAACATCTACGATATCAAACACGTAGCGCTATCAATTTTTCTTTTTTGATGATCCAAATAATATCAATTTGATATTGTATATGTATATATGTTTATGTTTTCAGTTTTGCTAGTTCTCAGCTACCTACTCCCTCCGTCCGCAAATAAGTGTACATCTAGGTTTTGTGTTTAGTCAAACTTTTTAAACTTTGATCAAATATATAGGAAAAAGTAGTAGCATTTATGACACTAATTTTGTATCCTGAGATTTATTTTAAAATGTAGTTTCAAATTATACCAAAATCTCATTATATATGTTGCTACTTTTTTTTTCACGGCTGGTCAAAATTTAAAATGTTTGACTTAGTACAAAAGCTAGAAGTACACTTATTTATGGAGTAGCTAATAACTTAGTTCTCGGTCGAGTCCTATCCTGCACCATCAAACTCGTTGCACTTGAGCTGCACCTTAGGTCATAGATGAGATTTTTAGGAAAAATGTTTATAAACAGCTATATTTGCTAAGTGATCTGCAATAGAGATTTGATGACGTCTCACACTATCAACCTTTATAACGTTTCACCTAAAATAAAATCGGTAGGGAAAGAGAAAGACAGCAAGCTGTCGGGAGGCGGCTCTAAAAGCCATCTAGGGTTTCGTCCCTCTCGCTGGCGATGCTGCCGGTTCGCTCCGCCTTCGGTAGTATTGGGGTCTTGGAGGTGTAGCGGACCGCGGCCTCTCATCGGCGGGAAGGTTTCAGTTCTTCGTTTTAGTTTCTTTTCAATGTCTTCTTCGGGATGGTAAGGCGGCGGCTACTTCCTAAAGAGAGAATAAGGTCCTCTCCGTCCTATCCTCGCTCCGGTGGTGCTTCTAGGGCTGGCGGAGGCGTGTGGAGTTGTGTGTCTGGCGGATCTCTCGTGATCCAGCGTCTTTCGTGTTCGATTGTCAGTCTCTTCCGATCTACGGTTGTCAATATTGGCGATGGTTGCTGCTCTGGTGCGCTGGTCCTTTGGGGCCTTAACACGATGACTTCCTGTCTATCTACTACAACAAGCTTTGTCTGGTTCCAGTGATGAAGGGGCGAGGATGGCGGCGCGTCTTCGGCTCACGCTAGCGTCTATAGTCGTTGCTAGGTGGTCCAATGATTTTTGGACATCTTTCTACTGTTGTTGATGATTATTAATAGATCGGTGAAATTTTCAGAAAAAAAAAAATTATATGTACTCATAACATATTTTGAGCAACAGGGAACTAGGCTATCGTCCAACCGCGCAGTGGAGAAAGCTGCAGGTGGCAGCACTCTCCGATCCGAGAATCAATAGGTGGTCAACTCCTGGATGCGTAAAGTCTTTGTTAAAGTTGATGTTTATATTCATAGACCTCATGTGAGTTGAGGTCGCCAATGGCTGCAACGAATGAGACGATGCTGCGATCACGACCGCTCCACAAACGGCTCATTTTGGCGCGAAACGGCTGCCGTGCCATCATCAGACCCTCTTCAGTCGGACAAACTCACGGCATAGGTAGTTCAGGTTCAGGAAACATCTGGAGAAAAGAATACAAATGGGTTCAGAACGGAACGAGACCCCGTCAGAAACACATGAATTCCCAGATTGCCCGTGAAATAATGAAATTCCTGCCCACAGAGTTCAGCACAGTTCCTGTAGAATTCATGCTCTCTATACAGAGGTCCTTCAAGCATCAGGATAACGGATTTTTCATTCTTTGTCCTTCGGTGTTTTATCTCAGTATCTGTTACCACCAAATTAACCAGGGAAAGCAAGACAGCAACAGCAAGCTCAGGCAGGTCACCAACTTATAACGACAATGCAAAAGAAACTAGTAGCAACGAGGATTAAGTTTAATTCCAACACAGTACATGATAGAGCCAACATGACAAACCGAAACATCCAGCAAATCATCGAACAAGCATCCCAAGATACAACATTAAGTTTATGGACCACGGCTTATGGCACCAGCAGGATCAGATTGCGGTTCCACAAAACGATAAGGCTAATAGGTGTGCCACAGAGTAAGCGCTCCACGAATCCCCAAGTCAGGCTTTAGACTGGCTGGCGTTGCCACAGACGGCACCACACTGCGGTTTTCGGCTGCTTCAGTTCTTCGCTTTTGGGTGATCCACTTCATCCCAGCGGTATATGACGCCGTCCTCGCAGCAGGCAAGGATCGTGCTGAAGAATGGGAACAAGAAGAGTGTCACAGTTCTTATGAACAAAACCAGATTTTAAGGAAAAAAACAGTAATGCATGCAAAGAATACACATACGAGAACCTATTTCCTTAAAAAAAATACATGATAAGTAAATATTAGAGTCGGTGCTGGATCATGGCGAATGGAGTATGGTAGTGTACCTTCCATCAAACGACACTGCAGTCTGCCTTATTGGCGATTTGCACTGGTGACTGCTCAGCCTGGAAATTTATGAGTGTGTACATGTGGAAGCATACAAGTTAGTACCTAGCACCACCACCACATGCAGACCATTCGAAACTGGGAATAGCTCAAGGTGTTGCGGTTAAACTTACTTGTTAATTAGAACAGGGGGGCTCGCCTGTACTTCCCAGACATAGATTTTGCCATCACGGTTGCCTGTTTACAAGCCAATGGTTAACCTCAAGAATTGTACGTCTAATCAGGTGCATGGAGAAGAGTTGGTTTACACTTTACACAACAAAAACACAGTAGTAGTACCATTTTGTGCCCTAAAAATCAGTTTTTTTTTTTCACGTGTACAAGCATGGCCATCTTCAGAAACTTGTGGTGTGTAAAACTCATGAAGTATTTTGACAATTACTTAAAAGGGTAAACCTTACAGAAATAATTCCTAAGATACCAGTGTAAATAACAAGTGTTACCTATTGCTAATTGATTGAAGTGAAAGTCACATGAGAATTTGATGAACCAAATGTCGCAGTCTGGCACTGGGTACTTCTGAAGAATATCGATGCTACCCTGCAGAGGAAATGGAGAATCACTTCAGAGGAAGACATAGTATGGCCAGGGAAGTTTATAAATAAAGCAGCACAACCACAACTAGTTTAGATCAGTATGAAAGTATAATGGGCTAAGCACTAGACTTCTGTAGAAGTTGAACTATATCACCTCGCCTGGACATTGGTCTTTTGTTTTTGGCTCCCAGAGAATAATTTCATTGTCAACGCTCTGCAAGTTAAAGGCAGCACCACATATCAGATGATCCCATCTTTCAGGAAATAACCAAATTCGCATTGAAAAAAAAAAACAGGTGGGAAAACAAATCTAGTGGCCGAGAAGACTATAAAGTATGATGTTACAGGTTCTAGGTACAGTATGCAATTTTGTACCCCAATGTATTTGCACAAATTCGCCTCTCTTGAAAAAAAAACAGAAATTTACCTTTGACAGGACGAAGTCACCAAGCCACCTAGTACAATCAACGTAGTTCGAATGCACCACAGCAGTCATGAGCTGAAAGAAAATAAGTAGATTGGTACGATGCTGAGAGGATTAAGAAAAATACAAATAGTTTGCATAAGAACAGGTTCAAAGATGAAGAATACTCAACATACCGGAAACTGGACATATTTTGTTGGAAATTTTGATGGAAGGTCAGTCCATGTAAAGGATTTCTCAACATATGGCCAAAACTCTATGATAACATAAAGAAACTGTGTCAGTGATAGGCAGTATGCAAATGTAAATAGCTACATTGAAATGGTTCACTAACCTTTCATTGACCAGATTTTAACAGTGTTGTCCATGCCACAGCTGGCAATTTTGTATATATCAGAAGGGTGGAAGTCCTGATATAGCGAAAGTATGAATGATAGCACAGTTAGTGTGGATACCAAGTCCTTAATGGTACTAAATAATTCTGATCCGCTCAATAACGTCAGAAACTGGAACATGGCTATATTTAGGGCAATCCCAAGTGAGTGGTAGTACAAAGCAACTTACAACACTCAATACTTCATTCCGGTGACCTCCTCCTCCAGCAAAAATCAAAATGCAGATCCCTGTATGGACATTCCATAGCCTAACAGACTCATCCTATACAATGCCAATGAAACCACGTTAGAAAAATAACATGTATAGGTATATCCAGCTTCACACCAGGTTATTTACCAACCTTGCTCGCAGAAATGAAGAGTGAAGGCTTCAATGGTTGAGTTCTTATCTCATTTACTGAATCACCATGGCCAACAAAACTCTGCACAATTTTGTAAGCAGAAATAAGAAACCTACTCTACAATCATAATCATTAGTATAGGATAATTTTGGCGTACTCTTGAAAAAAAAAACTAGTATGCTTTCATGACTGCCTCACGTGAACAGATCTGCTACACTGTACATGTTTTCACCATGCTAGACAAAATAAAATATTTGACATCCACAATCTGTTGTGGAGAAAAATAAATACTACTCCATATAGCACAAACACACCATTTCCTAATCATAGCAAAATGCAAATAGCCATCTGGAATGAACAACACAGAGAAACCCACAATTTTGAATTAAGCAATTGCAAATGGCAGCAACTAAGCAGCTGGCTCATAAACTGATGCAAATGAAACTTCGTCCAAGTTGGTGGCACTATTGGACCTTAAACGGCTTCTCGGTGGCACAGTTGATGACTCGAATGATCCCATTGCTTCCTGCTGCCACTAATAGTGGTGAACCGTCAAGGTCGCTAGCCCAGCTGAGAGTGTAGAATGACTGAAGATTCTGAGATAGGATGTCAGGCCTCATCAGCACCCAGAGAATGTCAACTAATATAAGAAACTGAAGACAATAGAGATTGTAATGGATCTTACATCCTCATCAATGTAGGATTGCAGAATAGCCAGGTTACCGTCCGGGAGAGCACGGTAAGTTGTCACCTGCAAGGTCAACAGAAGCAAATCGTCGACATGGGCACCCAAAATTAACAACTTTGACACTCAAAAAAAAAAAAATTAACAACTTTGTAACCAAATTACGACTGGATTCCCAATAATTCCTCCCCTATGAAATTTGATCAAGATTTTCCACCAAATTTTGCAAATTTTGATCAGATGTGTCGAAAATATTAACAAAGTGCGCCATGTTTCCCTAAAATCAACCTCATTTATCTGGTAAGCAATTATAAAACCTCAAATTTCAATCAAGTAACCAATCAGAAGTCCCAGTTCTGACCTCAATCACTCATGATTAAGAACACTCACCAAATCTTAAGGATTGAGCGAGCGAGCAAACAAGTAGAGAAGGCTTACGCGGTTGCCGCCGACAGTTGCGAAGACGTCGTAGTAGCGGGCGTCGATGAAGTTGAAGCCGATGGCGTAGAGCGGGCGCTTGCCCTCGGCGTGCTTGCTGCAGAGCTTGTACTCCCGGCTCTTGCTGGGGGTGAGCGACCCCTCCGCCGCCTCGCACCCTAGCCCCTGCCCTGGGCCCAGCCTCGCCATGCGCCCTGTCAGGGGCTGGGGCTCCCGCGCCTCCTTCCCCTTCTCCTGCTCGTCCAACTTCCCCTTCCCCTTCTCCTTCGCCTTCCTCTCGGCCAACGCCTTGGCGGCGGCGGCGGCGGCCGCGGAGGCGGCGGCAGCGGCGGCGGAGGCGGCGGCTGGAGTGGTGCCCTTCCGCTGTGACCTCCGGAGCGAGTCGGGCTCAGGCGTTGTCGCGCTTCATCAGAGTTCAGAAATTTGGGGTTTAAGCACGGCGTGGAAATCAGATTTGCTTACAGTACATTTTCTTCCAAAAAAATTAAATTAAAAGAGACTTTTTTTATATGGAAAACAGCCTATATTATCGATGGAAGTAATTAATTGTGCACCTATTAGCTGTTTACAGATGGATTTACATCCCAAAATGGGCTAGTACTCTATTCTTTGTCAGGTTGTAATTCAGTTGTTGGGATCTTTTCAAACTACAAGCTGGGACGCTGATACACTAGCAATAGAAACGAGTAATTATGCACCTATTTTCAATGCAATTAATACTATACAGCTGGATTTGCATCAAAATTAGCCATCTCTAATGGAGCAGGGTATTGTTGGTGTTCTTTGACCTGAATTTGTACTTTAAGATCAAAGTAAACATTTTAAAGTTCATAAGTTCTACCGCATCAAAAATAGTTGCACTACAATATATGTTACGGTACAACATGTTGCACCTGGATTATGATTCAATCGTTATTGGAAGATTTGTGCCATTAGATTTCCCACTATGAGAAAAGAAAAACATGTAAGCTAATACGCGTCAATGTTATCACGAGATTCACTCATGTTGATTGGCACGATATATTGGCTTAAATCTAAGTAACCAATTTTTTTTGGAAATAATTGGATGAGCCGTTTGGAACAAGCTCGGCATCACCCCTGTCTACTTGTTGTTCCAGCAGGTTTGGCACACTTCCATGTCGGCTCATCTACCCGCTGTCATTGAGAGCTCCTTATTGATGATCTCATCATCTCTATGATCTAGGGTGCTCGTAACGCCAAAGTTTTCCGTCACTACGATCTAATCTCACGTGGATGCACCATTTTGTGAATGTTCACGGCAACAACTCTACAACCGTATGCTATCGACCGATTGTGATTCAAACAAATTATGTAACATAGGATCTGAAAAATAATTTAAAAGGTTTTAGTTCAAGCTCATAGCAGCAGAATTTTGGGAGCGTCACTTACTTCATTAGGCGTGATTTGTACTGCTTCTTGACATTCGGATCCATAGACCATTCATCGTCACTTGAGTCGCTCATGGTGAATCAATGGTATCGGATGGATCGAGGGGAACAGAAAAGTACTATGGTGGGGATAATGACAACGTGAGTACGGAGAGGAGAACGGGGAAGACGATGGATGTCAGGAGTGGAGGATGCCCAGGGCGGCGGATGGAGTTGCAAAAGAGATTTAGGAGTATGATCTAGTTTTTATAATCGGAATTTAGGGTTCCAAAACTAGATGCTCTTGTGGGCCTATCGCAAGTATGTTTGCATAGGCCTACCCGTTACATGGGCTGGCCTACCTGGTATGTGGGCTGGACACCTTAAGGGATTTGTATGGAACAAATTCATATGCATTTTTTCTACAAAGGTCATCGGATGGGATGAGTTGTTCCCTTGGTTTGGATCCAATACTACCAAAACAAAAAAAACATGATTGGTTATCTCAAACATATTTTAGTTTATGAACTCTTTTATAAAGTGAAAAAATATTTTTGTTAAACTAGTATGATCATATGTGTTATAATAAACAACGACTAAAGCCCAAATACTTTTTATTGCCATTTTACACATGACATAAATAGTCGCAAGTTTTTATGAAATTGTGTGTCTTCATTAATATCATTCCTATGATTCATGAGTTTTAAAATTGTTGTAGGCCAAGATATTTGACAACACTCTTTTTAAACCGATGTTTGTCCATGGTTCTTTTTAAATGGTTTTAGAGAAGTCATATTTATTATCAATGGACATATTGTTTGCATTTAATGTGAAAACAACAATCCAAATTGGATGTTGATTTTAATATGAACTCCAAGTGAGAAGGTTTAGTTGATGCATAGTTTTACACGAAGTATCGTTCTAGTTTAATATCGACCGCTACAAGGAGGAAATGGTTGTGTGTCCGTCGTTTGTTTTTGTCACACTTGATATGTTACAACTCTTGTTGGAAAAGGAGGCAATATTTTAATTCCTAAAATTACCAAGAGTACAATTGCATTATTAAAGTGATGATGCATACAATAGTGCAGAATGGCCTACTGGTGGTGTGGCAAAATCTTTACTAGTGATGTGTATGTGGCACACCACTTATGGCGCCACTGGTGTTACTTGTGACATGTCGGCGACACTGACGAGGGAATACCCAATGGGGTTGGCTCACAAGAAGTATACGACCCATGGGATGGCAATGGGTACCCATGACCCGCGTACCCATCGGGTAAAAACCCAATAGGAGTACGGGTAAGAGACAAAATATTACCCATGGGTTTATAATGGGAAATATCATACCCATCGGGTAGGGCGGGTACGGTTATGGGATCGTAGAACCCATACCCACTTACCCATGTACCCATCTAAATTTGACAAGTAGGCCGCTGTAATATTCTAAAGCACTTAATTTTCCCCCTAATCACACCTTCACATAGCTACGTTGAACCTCACACTTTCGGGTCTCACACTTGCTGGTAGGTTAGTGAGGATTAGTCCCCTATTTAGGATTGCTTCACCTCATGTCATATTTTTTGATCAATTTGATGTGTTATAAGCGCGGGTATTTTTACCCGCGGGTACCATTTACCCTATCGGGTGACGGGTGTGGAAAAAATTGTCCCCGTTGACGGTATGGGTACGGGTGATGGGTAAGATTGAAGGTGATGGGTACGGGTATGGGATGGCTCTACCCGTACCCATACCCTGCGGGTGCCATCCCTACCCATGGGACCAGGGAGACTTATGGCCTACTTATGGTTGTTCCTTCGTGGTGGGATTAGACAAGGAAGTGATGGGCCGACTCAAGCTAGCCTAAGTCGATCCGGCAGGATTCTACGTATAAGGCGGCCATGACTCTTGCACGCAAGACAAAAAGAGGTATAAGCCGACTCTTCTTAGGATACCAACCCAGAAATTGACTCGGCTACCTCTTTAACCCTAAGCCGACCATTTATATAAGGCTAGAAAGGCTCACCCTAAAGGGCACACTACAAAACGCTCTTCGTCTAACACTAGCTTGAGAGAAAACTTTGTAAAACCAATACTCATGATATAATTTAAGTAAAAGTGGGAGTAGGAATTTGCAGCAGTTTGATGAATGTAAAACAAAAAATGCCCTACACGATCACCTAATATCTATCTATGAAGATACAATACTATAGATTAGATATAGGGTTTCTCACTGAGAGGTTTTGGAAGGCTCGATGAAGACCAAGTCTGGGCCATCCCGGTAGCTAGGCTAATTCCTCCCAGCTGCGAGGATATCTCCTCCTTGATCCTTAGATCGAATAGATGATCTCTTTGTTGGTGTACACATGTGCGTGATCATTGATTCGACATGACTTCGCTATCCAGAATGAATCCTACTAAAATTCTTTACAAATATGCAAACATGGAGACGGGGAGAGGAGAGCTCATGGATTATTGAATGCCACTTTCGGGAGTGGGGGTATCTTTATATTGAAGGAGGAAGGAGGTGTATGGATTGGGAGAGTAGGCAACCTGTCATAAGTGCTTGCCATCCCAAAAAGAAGCAAATGAGCCTCTACTACATCTAGAGGTTTTGTGCACCGGTTGAGACAGCTACGGCAAGGGCACAACACCTGATCATCATTGGCAGCACTCAAGCGAACAAACTGCATAAACTCTGCCACTCCCTTTGTGTGTTCAGGGGAAAGCCTTCTAATTCTTGTTGTAATCCAGCGTCTGTCCATCTGCGGAAGAACAAAATGTTGCAATTAGCACACACCTAACTACACAGCAGTTCCAATTTCAAGCAATGCACATCAGTTCAATTCGATTTTGTGAACTGATGAAGAAGAACAGATCGAGAGGGGAGAGATGAGAGGGGTGCAGACCGGGAGATGCGGAGGGGCTCGTCGTCGGAGAGGGACGGGGCTCGTCCTGGAGAGGGACGGGGCTCGTCCTAGAGAGGGCGAGGGGCTCGTCGTCGGCGAGGCAGATGGACAGCAGATCCCTTGCTCGGACGCAGCGGCACACCCACCACCGCCGTCACCTCGGACTCGGTACTTTAGTCCTAGTAACATCACATATTGGATCACAGAGATTCGATATTGTGAACTGACGAAGAAGAACAGATCGAGAGGGGAGAGATGAGAAGGGTGCAGACCGGGAGATGCGGAGGGGCTCGTCGTCGGAGAGGGCCGGGGATCGTCGTCGGAGAGTGATGGGGCCGGTGACCACCGCCACCGCCGCCGCCGAGCGACTGGACCGCCAGATTTACGGGAGGGGTTCGAATTTCTGCTAGGTTATCGGAGGGAGTTGGATTCGAAAGGGATATTTGGGCTTCTCCTGGGCGCCAAAAAAAATCAAAAAGAGTGAGGGCTGGGAGTCGAACCCAGCACCTCTAGATATGTCAACGTGCCAGTTAACCAATGGAGCTATTGGAGAGATCTTGTCAGCTTACCATCCTTTATCCTTTACATAGTAGAACTAAGGCAACTTCTTTTTTTTAGTTATGGATATGATCTTGTTACATAATCTATCAGAGAGGATATTGATTTAGGACAACAATTAATTTGTACAGTAGCGTTAGCTAAGCAACAGGCTAATATATGACTAATAATTAATTACGGCTAGCAAAGTATATATATCTATATATACTCCAGCATATATAGACCACCAAAAGCACATTATATTACACATATATAGTGCCAGCCTTGAGCTCAATAACATAGTACCAAAAGGACACGTTAATTATAGATACTACCGAGGAGGTTCAACGCTCATTTACTTGAGCACATTACATAGACCAACATGCCATTAGATAGTACCAGATCGATAAGAGGTTCAACGCTCATATTACTTAAGCTCATACACACATATATATAGTACTACTAGCTTAATTAGAGAGGTTCAGCCTGCTAGCTCATTTCTCGAGCTTCCTGACATACAACTTGAGACCGCCCCGGGCGCGAATGCAGAACCAAAACACAAAGATATCATTTTCCTTCATCTTGCTCTTCTGCAGCACAGCTCTCCAGTTAGTTGTGACCACTGCACCGTCAAACCTCCCTTTGCCATGGACAATCCTCACTTTCACACCATGTCTCTCACTCTAAGTGACATAGGCATCCCCAATGGGCCTGCCGAAGATAGTACCCGGGGTTACTAAAGGCCCACGACTCGAAGAATAAGAAGAATCAGAAGCCCAAGTTGTTATTAAAGAAAGCTACAGTTGTATTAGGAGATGATATTTGTAATCTTGCGGGATGAGTTAGAAACCCTCCCGGACTATGTAACTTGTACAATACGAATCCCTCGGCTCCACCTCCTATATAAGGGGGAGTCGAGGGACAAGGAAAGGATCGAATTTACTGTCAACACAACCCTAGTTTTATATTCGTCGAGTACTTTTCGGCTGAAACCTTCGAGATCTACTTGCCCTCTACATCTAACTAAACCCTAGTCTACAATCTGTAGGTATTGACAAGTTAATACCTTGTCAATTGGCGCCGTCTGTGGGATCTAGAGGCGACAAGGAGCTGATCTCGATGGCACGTTCAAGATCGTCGACTTCATCAGTAGCAAGCAACATCATGGACAGAGGTAAACAGATCGAAACTGGTCTCGTTGATTTTATTCCTCACCCGCCCTCCCGTTTGGATGCATATGCGTATCTGGAGGAGCCCATGAAGATGACGTTTGGAAAGTTCCACTTCCGCGTCGAGAAAGAAGGAGCGTATCGTCTCGAAGTTCCGATCTCATCGGGATTATCGGCGGTTGGTCCTGATTTCTCAAACTCAGTATCATCCATCGAGTCAAGTGACAAGGAGATTTCGTTGCCATGTTTTATCGGCAGCAGGGCAAGCGAAAAACTCGCCAAGATCTTCAGCGACATGTCCTTCGAGTCATCTGCGGACTCCTATATAAGCGATGATTCGAGCGACACCGACAGCTTCGACTTCATCGACAAATCCATCTCTATTGGGAAGGTCTTCACCAATCCCTATGATGGTGTCACCAAACCAAGCAAAGTGAAAACTCCAAAGAAGCAAGTCGCGATCAAGAGGAAACATCAGAGGCTTTCGACGATTTGGGAAATCCCTATGTCGATCCCTCAGATCTAAGGAGAGGTTTGGGCACTAAATATGTCGGGCCCACACCACGTGTCAGAGTTCAACTTCCACAAGCAGCCTGGGATAGAGCTGCGAAAGCTTTGGATGGCTCTGAACCAATGGAGACAACTGCTACGGTCGAAGAACTGCAAGCTTATCAATATAGACTCGCCCGAGCCGGAAGAGAATTGGAAAAACAGACAGCTGCTTTGAACAGAAGAAAGGAGGCAGCTTCCGCATCAAGCAGGCGACGAGCGGAATTAAGTCGACAATCAGAAACTTTGGGAGATAGTCACAGAGAAGCTCGGAGGAGAGCAAGATCTCGGCTGCAAAATATACCGGAAGCTGAAAGAGAGACTCTAATCCAAAACCTCGACATGTCCTTTATGTCAATCGACACGAGGGGGAATATTATCCCAAAAACACCGGAAGCAGGGTACATGGCGACACAAGCTTTCATCTTAGCATCCAGGCCACCTCCCGGAGATCCAAGAGAAGCGTTGTACAACATGGCCATGGCAGGATGTGGAGCCATGGGAGCAGCGTTCACAGCTACACCTCCCGAAGGAACTGCAAGGCAAAATAGTCCGAGACCCACCGCAGCAGTGCAAGATCCACCAAGAGCGAGTGGAGCCAGAGACACAACAACTCAGGCCAGAGTTGATAGAGCGCGACAAGAAAGAAGGGAACGTCGGCATTCACCAGAACTTGCTGAAGAGGACATGTGTGGACTTCCATGTTTCACACGATGGGTCCGAAAAACTCGAGTTCCATCAGGATTCAAGCTACCCGATAGTTTCAAGAAATTCAATGGCTTGCAAGACCCCGAGGATTGGCTAGTCGATTACCTCGAGACAGTAAAATTGATAGGCGGGACCAGAGCGACAGCCATGCAGAGCATCCAGATACATCTGAGCGGAGCCACCAGATCATGGATAAAGAAGCTTCCCCCAGGTTCCATCGACAGCTGGGAAAGCTTTGAGGACGTGTTTATCAAGAATTTCCGGTCAACCTGCAAGAAACCTGCGACACTAGAGGAGTTGAGGTCATGTTGACAAAAGCATGATGAATCAATGAGGAAGTCATCCAAAGGTGGAACATCATCAAAAACTCGGCAGAAAATATATCTGACGAAAGAGCGATAGATGCATTTGTTGCAGGAGTTCGACGAGGAGATTTCGTGGAAGACTTGGGGAGGACAAACCCAAGAATTATATCAGCATTAATGGAAATAGCAAACAGATGGACAGATGGTGAAGACGCGGTACATAACAAACGACATAGGTCCCCAGAGGAAGATCGCAGTCGAAATTTCCAAAATAGACGCCGATTTCCCCGTTACGATGCACCTGGCCAAATATCGGCTGGATTTCGGGGAAACAATGGAGGAAACAATAGAGATGACTACCAGAGAAGCAACGCACAGCAAGGCGACAATAGAGATAACAGGCAAAATAGCGGGTCAAGGTTTCAAAGACCTTTTGTGTCCCCCGAAGAGATGATGAACGGGCCGTGTCAAATGCATTTCTTTCTCGACAGCAATGGAAAAAGACAGTCAGGACACTTGCAAAAGGATTGCCGAAATTTCCAGGCAATGTTAAGATGGACAGGACACGCAAATGCTCAGGCAGCGCACAGAAATCCTCAAGGACCTAGGAGTGAGATTCACTTTCCACCTCCTCCCGCGATTACAGATGAAAATCGACATCAGCTCAGAATAGCGGCAACACCTGCTCCACCACCCTATGTTGATCCTAACTCTAACGAAGCGGTCTCGATGATTCAGAAAGGCAGGCCATCCAATAGAGCTCAGAAAGTAATATCGCGACAGGTGTTTATGGCAGAGAAAATGCCACCACCAACAGTCGAGTACCTTAACTGGTCAGGGCAAGATATTGGCTTCACAATAGCTAATCATCCACAGCAAGTTCCTCGACCAGGGCAGTCAGCACTGATCTTACCAGCAGTAATTGCGGGATTCGATGTATCTCGAGTATTCATAGATGGCAGCAGCAGTTTAAACCTTATGTATGTAGATACGCTAAGGAAGATGAATATTTCCCTCGCAAATTTGAAACCAACCGACACACGTTTCCACGGCATCACACCAGAGAAGCCAAGTTACCCACTGGGGAGGATCAATCTCGACGTACAGTTTGGGACCCGAGAAAACTACATGATAGAAAGGTTGGAATTCGAAGTTGTGGATTTCCCGTCGCAGTATCACGCTTTGTTGGGACGACCAACATATGCCAGGTTTATGGCGGTACCACATTACACGTACCTACTTTGGAGGTTACCCGGACCTAAGGGACCAATCACAGTCAAAGGAAGCTTCGTGTTAGCCGATAAATGTAACAAAGATTTTCATCGACTATCATAAACTTTCGGGATGCAGGCAGAGTACGCAGCGTGAAGGCTCTTGACTGATTATGATGTGCTGCCAGACGTAGGGAGGCCCAACAAGGAATCAACTTTCAACACCACCAAAGATTCTAAGGAAGTGCGGATTCACCCGACAGATCCGAAGAAAACGACGTCCATCGCAACAAACATGGACCTCGCATAGGAAAGCGCGCTCGTTGAGTTCCTCCGTGAGCACTGGAAAATCTTCGCATGGTGTCTAGCTGACATGCCAGGAGTACCCAGGGAACTTGCCGAGCACCACCTAAACTTAGATCCAATAGCGAGACCAATCAAACAACCGTTGCGGCGTTTTTCGGAACCAAACCACAAAGCCATGCTATCAGAAATTGACCGACTTAGAGAAGCTGGTTTCATCAAAGAGATATCTACCGAGGCCACTTGGGTAGCTAACCCAGTGATGGTGCCGAAGAAAAACACGAAAGTCCTTCGCATGTGTGTCGACTTTACGTGCCTCAATAAACATTGTCCAAAGGATCACTTTCCCCTCCCAAGGATCGATCAAATTATCGACTCCACGACAGGATGTGAACGTCTTTCCTTCCTGGATGCATATTCTGGATACAGCCAGATCAGATTAAAAGAAGATGACGAAGCCAAAACAGCGTTCATCACACCGTATGGCGTATTTTGTTACAAAACAATGCCTTTCGGGTTGAAAAACGTGGGAGCAACATATCAACGGATGATGCAAAAATGCTTAGCAACACAGATTGGGAAAAATGTACAAGTATACATCGACGACGTCGTCATCACATCAAAAAAGGGGGCAACATTAATCGAGGACTTGAAGGAAACTTTCGACAACCTCGACAAGTTTTGCCTCAAATTGAATCCGACGAAATGTTCTTTCGGTGTCCCTGCAGGAGAACTTCTCGGGTTCCTAGTTTCAGCGAGAGGGATTGAAGCAAATCCCGAAAAAATCCAAGCTATCGTAACAATGAGGAAGCCAACAAAGTTGAAGGAAATACAGCAGTTAACTGGGCGAGTCGCAGCTTTAAGGCATTCGTTGCAGTCGGGAGAAAAGGCGCTACCATTCTACGCCTTAATCAAACAAGGAGAGAAGTTCCAGTGGAACGAAGATGCAGATAGGGCCTTCGAGGACCTCAAACGGAAAATTTCGACACCACCAATTCTAGTAGCGCCAAAAGAGAAAGAACCGGTCCTGTTATATATTGCGGCTACACCTCAGGTGGTCAGCACGACGCTAGTTGTCGAAAGAGAAGAAGAAGGAAAACTCCATGGAGTGCAGAGGCCAGTATATTTCATCAGCGAAGTATTATCGCCTTCAAAACAGAGGTACCCGCAGTACCAAAAGCTAGCATATGGAGTATTCACAACCGCAAGAAAATTGCGCCACTATTTTTTGGCGCATCCGATAATAGTGGTCAATGAGGCGCCTTTATCCAACATACTCAATAATCCAGAAGCCACAGGCCGTGTCTCCCTTTGGGGAATAGAACTTTCCCCTCGGGACATCACGTATGAAAAAAGAAAGGCAATAAAGTCACAAATTCTACCAGACTTCATCGCAGAATGGATGGAGTTGCAAAACACAGGACCTCCGGATTTATCGAGAACCTGGACTATGAACTTCGACGGGTCCAAAAGGTTAGAAGGAGCTGGAGCAGGGGTGATACTCATATCACCTGAAGGCGACAAATTGAAATACGTCCTGCGGATGACGTTCCCAAACGCATCTAATAATGAGGCAGAATATGAAGCCCTTATACATGGGATGAAGATGGCGAAAGCCTGCGGCGCAACTCGACTAAAAATATTTAGCGACTCACAATTGGTAGCTCAGCAAGTCATGAACCAATGTGATGCGGTCAATGATAGCATGGTGGCGTACAAAGAGATGTATAATGAGCTAGAGAAGCTGTTTGACGGATGCGAAGTAAACCATATCAGTAGGCTGAGCAATGATGAAGCCGACGTTCTTGCAAACATCGGGTCGCAGTGCCTCGCAATTCCTCCAGGTGTGTTCTGGGAAGAGATAACAGAAAGATCCACGAAGCCGAGGAAATTAACAAAGAAGGAGAAGAACGAGAAACCCTCGGGGGCTGTGAAAGAAACATTGGAAGAAGAAGAAGAGGAACAGGATCTAGTACTGATGGTGCAAATCCCATGGATGCAGGCGTACATATCATACATCCTAAGAAAGACAATACCCGACGATCCAGTTGAAGCAAGGCGAGTTATTAGGCGATCCAAAACTTTCACAGTGGTTAAAGGGGAGTTGTACAAACGAAGTATTTCGGGTGTGTTACAAAGGTGCGTCACACCCGAAGAAGGAAGGATAATTCTGAAGGATGTGCATGAAGGAGTATGTGGTCACCATGCAAGCAGTCGAGCTATTGCAGCCAAGGTTTTTCGAGCTGGATTTTACTGGTTGACAGCAATCGAGGACGCGAAAGAAATCGTGTGCACTTGCGACGCGTGCCAGAGATTTGCCGCAAAACCCCACTCTCCGGCGGCGGAATTGATGCCCATACCCTTATCTTGGTCCTTTGCTCAGTGGGGTCTCGACATGGTGGGAAAATTACACAAAGCCTCGCCAGGAGGATACGAGTATATGCTCGTCGCTGTCGACAAATTCACCAAATGGATAGAAGCGAAGCCGATAAATTCACCAGACGCAGCGTCAGCCATAAAGTTCGTAAAGAGCATCGTTTTTCGCTTTGGAGTACCTCATAGTATCGTCACAGACAATGGCAGCAACTTTACGTCGAAGGAATTCAAGGCATACTGCGCAGAAGTAGGCATCAAATTGCACTTCGCGTCAGTTGGGCACCCGCAAACCAACGGTCAAGTCGAGAAAGCCAATGGTATTATCTGCAATGGTATCAAAAAACGCCTGCTAGGACCGCTTGAAAAGGCTCGACACACCTGGCCAGAAGAACTGCCAAGTGTTTTGTGGAGTATTCGAACAACACCAAACACGGCGACACAAGAAACTCCGTTCTTTTTAGTCCACGGAGCTGAGGCAGTACTACCGATCGAAATAGAGCATGACTCCCCAAGAGTCACAGAGTATGACGAAGAAACTTCAAGAAGAGCTCTGGAGGACGATATGGATGCACTCGATGAAGCTCGGGATGAAGTACTCTCACGAGTCACCAAGTACCAGCAGGTTCTAAAAAACTACCACAGTCGACGATTGCGGCCAAGATCTTTTCAGGTCGGTGATTTGGTCTTACGACTCAATCAGCAAAGTACGGAAAAGCTCGAGTCACCATGGCTGGGCCCTTACGTCATTAAGGAAGTAATCGAAGGAGGAATGTACAGGATCAAAGACAAGAAGACAGGGGTTCCCGAGAAAAACCCCTGGAACATGGCGCGGCTCAGACGTTTTTACGCCTAGGGCTGAAATATAGTCCTCCTTTGTAAAAATACAATGTACTGAAACGCCCGCGAGTTTTCAGACGCACTCTTTTCCTTTTTCGGGGCACCGAGTGGGGCCGGGAAAGGTTTTTAATGAGGCGGGCTCGCGGTGCTGCAATATAATAAAGATAGTGGAAATATATATTTGTTCTTCGACACAATCAGAGGCTTACGCCTCGAAGTTACAATATAGATGGGCTTAAATGCTAAAGTTATCTCGCCTTGGTACCAAGTACCTCGTCAGATAAAACGAAGTTACAAGATAGAAATTAAAGACAAAATACTCGGGGGCTAGTACCCGCAAATATAGTATAAAAACTTGGATGCTTTGGTTTAATACCTCGCATATACAATACAAGGACCTATCACCAAAACACTCGGGGGCTCGAAGGAAGAAAAATAGACAACTTACAATATAAATACAGCAAAGATATAGTCCCTATCGATAAAATACAAACTCAGTTGTCACCCAACAAGTCGTCAATATTTACTCTGGTTTCTTCGGGAGCAGCACCCAAAAAATCAGCATAATGGCCGTCTGAAAAAAAGTCGGCGTCCATCCGAAGAAGGTCATCAATTATTTCCTCAGCTACTGGGGTGATCCGCTCATTGATTTTATCAACACCTCTTCGCCGTTGCCTCAGCTTCGCATGAACAGTCTCCACCACCTTTGTCATATCAAGTTTGGGGTGGTAGATTTGAAGCATAATAAGGGTTACCTTCGCACCAGCTATCAGTTGAGCTTTTACAAAGCCATGGATTTTCTGCACATCCTTAAATTTCTCCATCAGTTCGAGGAGAGATTTTGGCTGAACATTCCGAGGAAACATAGCATTGAAAATCCTGGATAAAGTGCTGGAACAAAACTCGAGAAATCCTCGAACTTGGCTCGAGCGGTCTTGGAATCTTACAATCTGTCGGGTACGTTCAGGCGTAGCCCAGAAGAGGACGCCATGATCAAGACTCAAGTTAATAAGAAAACTTGATCTTGTATCCACTCTTTGATCCTCGGCCTCAGCATCTAAAAAGGGACCTGCTTGGTGACAATACACCAGTTAAAGGTAAAAAACAGGCAAAGTAGAAAAAGGGAGAGAAGAATTAAGTCCAAGAAATATACCCGCCATTTCTGAGCTTGCCTCAATCATTAAGTCAAGAAGGGAGTTTTCTCGAGAAGCAGCTTTCGCGGCTTCATCTAAAGCGTTTTCCTTAGCAGCTATGGCATCGCGAGCCTGTTGAAGTGCCATTTCTTCTCTCTCGGATGATTTTCGAGATTGCTCCATTATCATAAGTGATTGTTTCTTCAAAGACTGGAGCTGCTGGCGAAGTTCTTCCAAATCCTCTGCTGAATTTGTACTTGAAGAATTTTCAACACGTTCGACAGCCACATGAATTTTCTTCGAAGGGGACGACGCAGGTAACACATCAGAAGGACGAGGAGTTGCAGAATAGTTGCCAGAAATCAACTGAAAGAAAAGGCGCGACATCAATCATCAAGCAAAGATAGATCTCCGTTGATTCTCAAAGTATGTACATTACTATTACAAAATAAGGGTCCCTAATGGACTACTGAAGCAGCTGTCGCTAAAACTAACTGAGGCGACAGCGTCAAAAGATAGAAAAAACTAAAAGAGAGGACATGGTGGTCTACTAGACCTCCGGCTTGGACGAGCTAGGCGCAGGAGTAGGCGCGAATCCAAGATAAGCGAGGACCTTCTTTGTGTTGGGCTTCGTAGCCCTGATCAGTGATCGCCACTTTGTAGTCTCCATCTCCTGTGTGTCGCCAACTTTGGTCCAGTCGATGTTTTGCTCGCTGTCGGCAACAAGGGCGACAGTGCTTTCAACAGCGACCTTCATATTTTCCTGGCGCACCTTCAGCCCAAGATCTTCTGGCGGATTAAAGCACTTGGCAAGAGCAAGGAAAGTTGCGGGTTCCTCTTTCTTCGGGAAGAAGTAGGGGAAGAGTCGCGACAGCCCTGCTTTAGCTTGATCAATGCCTTCGCGTGCTTCTGTTCCATGATACTCAAGGAACGAAAGGGCGTCAAGAAGAGGATCATTGTCGGGATCTTCAAGTTCAAATTCCTGAGATGTTTTACCTGTCAAGATAAAAACTCATTGATCAACAAACGAGAAGAAGGAAAGAAAGTACAAAGGATGTGAAGTGGTTCAGATACTTACTGACAAAGCGACGGTTTTGCGACCTTAGGCGTTTAATAATCGCCTCCTCGCGAGCAGATTGTGCGGCTATATGCTCGCTCAGCGAAGTCTCGGCATCGTGAAGTTTCTTCTTAAGATCTTCGACACCAGCAGGATCGGCCTTGGCCTTGTCAGCCTCTGCTCTAGCTTGAATAGCATCTGATTCGGCCTTCTTACGAGCCTCTTCACTTTGCTCTAATTTTTGAGCAAGTGTACTGGCACGCTCGTTGACCTCCGCCAGTTTTTCTGCCAAGAAAGTTAAATTTAGTTAAAAACATCGACAACAAAGGAGTGAGAAGGCAAGGGTAAAAAGAAGCAAGGCATTACCTTCAGCTTTACTGGCATAGTCACGGTACCCAACAAATTGGGCACCGAAACGGATGAATTCCTTAATCAAAGGCTGTTAAAAAAAAGAGAGAGAAAGAAAGCGTCGGTACGGAATAAAGGATGATAGCACAAAATAAACTACACAGAGAAAACATCGGCAGCATCAGAAAGTATTCAAGAACTTACATCATCCAGAAGAGGAGTCGAGGAGCCACCCAATTGTAGGGTAGACTGTGTAACTGATTCAACTCTCGCCCTTTTTGGTGAAGGGACAAGAGGGCTTGCAGGAGGAGTAGGTGCGTTGGTGTTTTGTTGAGGAGGCGAAGATTCCTCTCCTTCAACGTGCACCTCAGAAACAACTAGAGTATGCGACGTACTCGTTCGAGCAGTCGCATAAAGAGCTGGTATTTCTTCCTCATCACCACTACGATGAAATGGCGACAAGATAAGAAGCAAGATGGACAAAGATCTTCAAGTGGCAAAACAATAAGAAACAAAAAAAATGACTTACGAACTGACGAGGGCTTCCAGGTATGGATCGAAAGCTGCCTTCCGACGTGAAGGAGCAGTTTCTTCGGCTTTGGAAGTGCCGGAATCTTCGACATCAGTCCTCTTCCTTTTGTTCTTTGGAGATACAGCGGGAGGAGGAGAGTGTGCCGAGGTAGTATCCTCGGATTCAGCTTCCTTTTCAGAAGATCCCGCAGATTTTCGAGAACCTGCGGGTTCACTATCAGCGCCAGGAGCATCTTGGTTATCATCATCGATAACGGCTCGTTCGTCGACTTCCCCATCTTCAGGAAGGGGAGGAAGAGAGACAATATTTGGATGGTTCTGTATAAAGAAAAAAGGGATGTCAATAAAGCAGTTATGCAAAAGATGTCAAACAAAAATAGAGAGTCGATAAAAAGTTACCTTGGGGAGCACATTGGCGGCGCTATATGGTTTTACCCGACAAGAGGACGGAACAGGATCTTTTTTGCTGAGGGAGGAAATTTTTCGGACAAGCTTTTCTAAGTCTTTGACCGATAAATCCACCGACAGGCGATCCACATCCTTATCGCCAGTATACTTCCAGAGAGGATTTTTGCGAGCATGCAGAGGCTGCACTCTGATTCTAAGGAAATAGGCTGTGATTTGAATACCCGATAGTTCTTGGCCGCGGGTGTTTTGCAGCTCGCGGATGCGGGTCATCAGTGCTTTCGTCGCCGTTTTTTCTTCTTCGGTAGTTTCTGCATCCCAGGAACGGCGGCGGTGGATTTTCTCGGCACCGTCAAAAGGAGGAATATTATCTTCAGCACATCCATGGTTCTCCTCATGGATGTACAGCCACTTCTTGCGCCATCCTTGAACTGAATCAGGGAATTTGACGTCGAAATACTCGACATCGGGGCGAACACAGATAACAACGCCGCGTATATTATAAGTGACGTTGGGAGAACCATTGCGGCGACAAAATAAAATGCGCTTCCATAGCGCCCAGTTAGGCTGGATGCCAAGGAAGGCTTCGCAGAGGGTGATGAAAATGGAAATGTGGAGGATGGAATTGGGTGTGAGGTGATGAAGTTGCAGCCCATAAATGAAAAGCAACCCCCGAAAAAAAGGGTGAATGGGGGCAGAGAGGCCACGGATGAGATGATCGACGAAACTAACCCGATACTCCATGGGAGGGGTTGGGTAGCTTTCTTCACTGGGGAAGCGAACCGCGTCTTGTTTCTTGCTGATCCCCAGTTTCTTCAGCATGTTGATGTCTTGTGAGGAGATTTTGGATCTCTCCCACTCTGTGTTCGCTAGATCTTCAGTCGCCATCTTCGATTCAGGTGTGCTGTGACTAGTGAGTTTACGCGGAGGCATCAACAATGGCGCCGGAGCAAGGTGCGAGTATGGTTGAGCTCAAGAGCTTTGCGGCGCAAGGGAGGATTTTTTGGCAGAGGAGAACGGAGGAGCGGCGCGAGCGAAAGGATTAGAGGAGGAAGACGACGCCCTTATATAGAGGTGCGGTGAACCGTCACGCCGTTGGATTGACAGATTACGCCACAGATGGTGTACACGTGGACAAGGGGTAAACGGTAATTTCATATAGACGAGAAAGTGTAGCAACTACAGTACTTGCGCCAGGAAAAGCGGAGGACGTGTGTCCCCCACTTGCACGACGTGTCAATATGATGCGGAGTTTGGGCCCGCAAGGCAGTGAGAGAGAACATCTCGCGATTTCCAGATACATTGGTCGTGGCTGTCATCAGCAATGATGTCACCTTGATAAAAGAAAATCTCGGCTATGAAGCTTGGGAAGAATGGCGACAGCATAAGATTGTTTCGACAGCTTTTGAACAAATACAAGTTTTTGCCCAAATGCTCGGGGGCTACTTTGGGAAAAATGAAAAGGTTGAGAAAGTCAAAATAGAAATGGCGAGAGTCTATGATCAAATACAAGTATTTGCTCATAGCCTCGGGGGCTACTCCCATCGGGAGCGCTGTTCGCGCACCCGATAGATTTTTTTTAAAAAAATGTGACAGGAGAAAAATATAGCGACATAAGGCGTAGAGCCTACACTCAAGCACAAGTTCTTGACTGTAGCCTCGGGGGCTACTCCCATCGGGAACGCTGTTCGTGTGCCCGATGAAATTATAAAAAAGAGAGAAAAAGAAAAAGAGGAAGTGAGTATACTTCGAGTTATACAAATAACTCTGCATATACTCCCATCGGGAGAGCAATATAAGTCATCCGTTGACTCAATAAAATGTGCTATTCCAACAGCCGAATAAGCACTCGACAATATATTCTTAGAGCGCCAAAGTTGCGAATAAATCTCTGAATGCCGCAAAATTGCGAAGGTAAGACCCCAGATCCATTCTGTGCGGCGTGGCGCCGTCTCTGATGTCGGTTTGCTACCTTTTTTCGTATCAACAGATACGAAGAAAAATCCTAACGGACGCGTTAGGTACCTGATAAATATGACTGGGACTCGACAGAATTGTAAGACCTTAAGCGACACCTGTCGAAGTTTACACCAGTATCCCGAGATCATGTCCGGGGACGTGATCTTGAAGTAGGTTTTTGCGGATTGCCACTAGAGCAGTTAACTAGTACCTGATCCGTCAGATGAACTAGCCCCAATTACCATTATCCCTGTACAATATAGAAATTTGTATGAAGAAATATAGAGAAGTTTAAAGTTGTCGAATAAATATAAAGGTGGAGATTTTCCCTGACTCTGCGATTCAAGAAAAATCTCGGGGGCTACTGACATAGGCATCCCCAATGGGCCTGCCGAAGATAGTACCCGGAGTTTACTAAAGGCCCACGACTCGAAGAATAAGAAGAATCGGAAGCCCAAGTTGTTATTAAAGAAATCTAGAGTTGTATTAGGAGATGATATTTGTAATCTTGCGGGATGAGTTAGAAACCCTCCCGGACTCTGTAACTTGTACAATACGAATCCCTCGGCTCCACCTCCTATATAAGGGGGAGTCGAGGGACAAGGAAAGGATCGAATTTACTGTCAACACAACCCTAGTTTTATATTCGTCGAGTACTTTTCGGCTGAAACCTTCGAGATCTACTTGCCCTCTACATCTAACTAAACCCTAGTCTACAATCTGTAGGCATTGACAAGTTAATACCTTGTCACTAAGAGACAAGAAAGTCATTATCTGGAAGGTGCATATTCCTCGAGATGTACTGCTTGGTAAACTTCCGGTTGAAGTACTGCAGATTATAAGATGCATAACTTCGTTCAGATGAAGTCATTGTCAACATATAAAGATGCAAAAACATCCTTGAGATGGAGTAATTATTTACCATTCTGGAACTGCCTTCCACGGTACTTGCACTCTTTATAGTGCACACATAAAAAGGAATTGCGGGACGCTTTTGGTCAACAAGATATCTCAGGGTTTCAACTTGTGTAGGATTCATTTCCACTAGATTAGGATACATGCAAAAGTCATCCCATTCCTCACCTGCCTCTATCCTGGGACCTACATATAAGGAAACCAGGGAATAAGGCCTAGTTTAAAGTTTTCCTAAAATTGAAGTATATCAAACCAACAATATTTATAGAAACTGAAGTATTCCTTGAATGCTACAAATTGACTAGCTATTATGCCAAACCGAGACTAATTAAGCATTTGACCTATATCCTGCATCTATAACTAATATTATTTTTTTTACCTCGACGAGTCAGATGGACATCAGCAGGAGGAGGAGGAGCAACTTCCTCATGCTTAGCTGCACAATCCATTGCTGTAACATCATCAGCTTCCTCTTGCTTAACGTGAACCCTATCTAGAGCACCATCCTCACCTTCGGAGGATGAGCTGATGTCGATGGTCTCAACGGCCTTCTTGGATGGGACCAAAATGGCAACTTCATAGTCATAGGGGTCCATGGTGTCGACCTAATAACAAGCAGTGAACAATTTGAGAACTATGAAACTATTAATTACACATTAATTAAAACTAAGTTGGGATGTTTAGGTTCAGATTGACATTCGCACTAGCAGCACTAGCACATGTTTTGAATCAATCTAAACCAGGAAAATCTACTCTAGCACTAGCATCTACTTTGAATCGATCAAACCCTAGGAAAATCGCCGCTCGGACAAAAAAACCCCAAAATCCCCCGAGATTACATACGGCAAACCCTAGAAAATCCCCCGCTCATCCCCCAAACCTGAGCTTCGGCCGACGGAGGCAGTGGAGCTTCGGCCGACGGAGGCGATGCTGCTTGACGGGGGCGGAGGCGGTGGCCGACGGAGGCAGAGCTGCAGGGTTGGGAGAGGAAGAGGCGGCAGTGGCGGCTGGGTTGGGAGAGAGAGAGTGAGACAGGGGAGAAAGTTGCTTTTGGTATAGGACATTTTGGGGTGGGTGGGGCAAAATGGCACCCACTGACGTGTGGGGCCATCTAGCAGTAGATACTAGGCCATTTCCGGTAATTTTATGTGGATTAGGGGCCAGCAGGTAAAATGGAACCCTCGTTCTCTGTTTTTACTAATTTTAATAAATCAGAAATTCTGCCTCCTCCACCTCTCCGCTTCTTGACGGTTCCACTCCTCCTCCCACTCATTTCTCTCCGCTTCTTGCCGGTTCCACTCCTCCTCCCACTAGACGAAAAACCCTCATTCTCGCCGCTTCTGCCTCCTCCGCGCCATGGACGCTTCATCTTCCTCTTCCTCTGTTCCGCAACCGCTTCTGCCTCCTCCCCTGTCAGCCATGCAGGCCTTTACTCAGATCAGGACCTTCACCGTCCATGGCGGCAAGGAGATTGATGTTGTCTACACAAACGAGGAGAAGACGATGAGCAAGTACCTGAAGATGTACGCGCAGTGGTATGCGGAAGAAAACGAGAACAAATTTGTAGGATTGGGTCTCGAGTACACTCCGGAGGACCCCAACCACGAAGTAGAAAACTTCCTCACCGTCGTTCAACTGTCCATGAGGAACCACGTCCTCGTCTGCCACTATTCCTGGTTTGTAGACCTTAATCTTGCTCTGATTTAGTTAATCTTGCTCTAATTTAGTTAATCTTGCTCAGATTTTAGTTAATCGCTAGTGCGTGATGAACCAAATCACCCTCGAGTGCTCTGTTTTAGTTAATCTTGATCTGTTTTAGTTAATCTCGAGTGCTCTGTTTTCTCTGTTTGAGAGAAAATTGCAACTCACATGCACCATAATTCGCAAGGCAGTTTCAAGAATATGGGATTGTGCATTTTATTGAAAGAAATTGTGGAGAGGGGATTATTCATAATTCTTGTGTTAATGAACCGTGTATTTAGCTATATGATGTTGAATTGTGAATTTAGTTTCAGACCGAGTCATATTTCTGTGTTTTCTAACTGGGAATTCGTGCAACAACAAGTTACAAATTGGTTCATTTGGGCTAGGTGCAACAATTTAAACTACAAACTGTGCTAGCTGCAAAACTAGTTTTGTTTCTGTGTTTTGTGTAACAAAAGCCACAAAGCATGGTGTCCTGATCTTGCAGATTGAATCTATCCATATGCTCATCTAGCATGTACTGGATTTCATTATACCAAATTAATTATCACAAAGCAAATTTCTAGAGTCCTGATCTTGCATTTAATAGACTTTTGTTAGTTTCAAAATTATATGATGCAAAATGATATTTCAATGACTAAAAAATTGCACTTACACATTTCATAAAAGTGTTGGTCATGCATTCTTTTAGTACCAAATGGATTATGACTAGATAATTTTCAGACTCTTGATCATGCATTTACTAAACTTATGTCAATTTTATTCAAGTTATGAGATTGCATTGACTAAACATTCGTATTCCCAAATTTTATTCAAGTGTTGATCTCGCAAGTACTAAATTTTGCATCAAATTGAATCTATCCATATGCTCATCTAGCATGTACTAGATTTCATTATACCAAATTAATTATCACAAGCAAATTTCCGGAGACTTGATCTTGCATTTAATAGACTTTTGTTAGTTTCAAAATTATATGATGCAAAATGAAATTTCAATGACTAAACAATTGCACTTACACATTTCATAAAAGTGTTGTTCATGCATTATATTAGTACCAAATGAATTATGACTAGATAATTTTCAGACTGTTGATCATGAACTTACTAAACTTATGTAGTTTCAAATTTTATATTCAAGCTATGAGATTGCATAGACTAGCTTCGTAGTCCCAAAGTTTATTCAAGTGTTGATCTTGCAAGTATTAAATTTTTGCTTTCAGGACCAACGGGGAATGTCCGGCGCTGCGCTCATTCCTTCAAAAACAAGGAATTGTGTTCTGCACCATTGACAAGAGAGCAGATTTTCAAAAGTTATATTTCGAGAAGATTATAATTCCTAGGGAGAACTGGATCGATATCCAGGAATTTGTCCACGTCAAAGGTCTCAACGACAGAGGATATTTAATGAGGGATGGAATGGCTAGTCTTGCAACTAGCATCATCGACGAGTCGTACAGCCAGATGAAGAACAAATTCCCTCCAGAGAGGCACGATTACTGGGAAGAGCGGCCGTTGTCTGATTTAAACCTGGAGTATGCAGCTAAAGATGCTTACGTGAGCTACCAGCTCTACGTTAAGATATGGTTCTTCTTGCGTTACCTTGTGTTTTGCCCCGGTTGCAAGAAGGAAGACACGTTGAGGGGACATCTGTGTGACAAATGCAATGCAGCAGAGATCGAAGCTGAACGTGCACAAAAAAATGCTGCAGCTGAAATAGCAAGGTTAAAGGCTGAACTTGCAAGCGTGCAGGCTAAACTAGCAAGCTTGAAGGCACCAGCTTCCAGCGACAAGACCCAGCAGGCAAGTCCCCCTCATGGCAAGTGGAGGAAGATGAATGATGAGCAGTGGCTGGAGAGTAGTGATGCGCCGAAGAGTAGTGATTATTGGCAGAACCTAAAGTCGTGGACTGGTGATGAGCAGAAGAGTGATGATCCGTGGACGACGGAGATGAGTGATCAGCAGAGCCCGAAGAGTGATGATCCGTGGCTGACGAAGCCAGGCAATTACTAACGACTTCTCCAAGATCCATGCCTAGTTAATTATTTGTATTTGCTTGTCAAGAAACTTTGCTTCTATCGTCTGTTTGTTTTATGAAGCATCTATTGCTTCTGGTTTGTAATAAGTACTTTTTAGTTTGAAACCAGAACCTCCTTATTGTAATAAGTACCTAGTTATTTGTTTTATGAAGCATCTATTGCTTCTGGTTTGTAAAAAGTACTTTTTAATTAGTTGAAACCCCAGAACCTCCTTCCGGTATGGGGTGCTTCCCGGAAATGTGCAGACGACACTTCGGAAAGGTTCTGGCGAGGTATAGGGGGGAACTCCCGCCTGGCGTCACCTGTGGGAATAATCTTGACGTTTCATGTGCCAAAAACTTTCGAATACATGTTCCTATGGTATAAAAAAACTCAAATGAAGCAAAAAGTAGAATGGCCCACCCCCGTTGGGATCGAGTCAATGGGCTAGACCGCGCGGGGACAACAGATTCACGTTTGGCGTGATCCCGCTACTCCGAGTGTCGAAATCCCCCCAAACTTGTTTGTGCACCTATATATGCTAAGCATAAAAATGTTGTGGTATGTTGCAAGGTCCAGCATTTGACACCCCGGGGTATGGAGTGCTTCCCGGAAATGCGCAGACGACACTTCGGAAGGTTTTGGCGAGGTATAGGGGGGGAACTCCCGCGTGGCGTCACTGATGCGTGCAGTTAACACACGTCTGTTGGGAACCCCAAGAGGAAGGTGTGATGCATACAGTAGCAAGTTTTCCCGCAGTAAAAACCAAGGTTATCGAACCAGTAGGAGTCAAGGAACACGTGAAGGTTGTTGGTGACGGAGTGTAGTGCGGCGCAACTCCAGGGATTCTGGCGCCAACGTGGAACCTGCACAACACAATCAAAGTACTTTGCCCCAACGTAACAGTGAGGTTGTCAATCTCACCGGCTTGCTGTAAACAAAGGATTAACCGTATAGTGTGGAAGATGATGTTTGTTTGCAAAGAACAGTAAAGAACAAGTATTGCAGTAGATTGTATTTCAGATGTAAAGAATGGACCGGGGTCCATAGTTCACTAGTGGTGTCTCTCCCATAAGATAAATAGCATGCTGGGTGAACAAATTACAGTTGGGCAATTGACAAATAAAGAAGGCATAACAATGCATATACATATATCATGATGAGTACTATGAGATTTAATCAGGGCATTACGACAAAGTACATAGACCGCTATCCAACATTCATCTATGCCTAAAAAGTCCACCTTCAGGTTATCATCCGAACCCCTTCCAGTATTAAGTTGCAAACAACAGACAATTGCATTAAGTATGGTGCGTAATGTAATCAACACAAATATCCTTAGACAAAGCATTGATGTTTTATCCCTAGTGGCAACAGCACATCCACAACCTTAGAACTTTCTGTCACTGTCCCAGATTCAATGGAGGCATGAACCCACTATCGAGCATAAATACTCCCTCTTGGAGTTACAAGTATCAACTTGGCCAGAGCCTCTACTAGCAACGGACAGCATGCAAGAACATAAACGACACATATATGATAGATTGATAATCAACTTGACATAGTATTCCATATTCATCGGATCCCAACAAACACAACATGTAGCATTACAAATAGATGATCTTGGTCATGATAGGCAGCTCACAAGATCTAACATGATAGCACAATGAGGAGAAGACAACCATCTAGCTACTGCTATGGACCCATAGTCCAGGGGTGAACTACTCACATATCGATCCGGATGCGATCATGGTGATGAAGAGACCTCCGGGAGATGATTCCCCTCTCCGGCAGGGTGCCGGAGGCGATCTCCTGAATCCCCCGAGATGGGATTGGCGGCGGCTGCGTCTCTGGAAGGTTTTCCGTATCGTGGCTCTCGGTACTGGGGGTTTCGCGACGAAGGCTTTAAGTAGGCGGAAGGGTAGGTTTAGGGGCGGCACGAGGGCCCCACACAACAGGGCGGCGCGGCCCCACCCTTGGCCGCGCGGCCCTGGCGTGCCGGCGCCTCGTCGCCCCACTTCGTAATCCTTTCGGTCTTCTGGAAGCTTCGTGGAAAAATAAGACCCTGGGCGTTGATTTCGTCCAATTCCGAGAATATTTCCTTTGTAGGATTTCTGAAACCAAAAACAGCAGAAAACAAAGAATCGGCTCTTCGGCATCTCGTTAATAGGTTAGTGCCGGAAAATGCATAATAATGACATATAATGTGTATAAAACATGTGAGTATCATCATAAAAGTAGCATGGAACATAAGAAATTATAGATACGTTTGAGACGTATCAAGCATCCCCAAGCTTAGTTCCTACTCGCCCTCGAGTAGGTAAACGATAACAAAGATAATTTCTGAAGTGACATGCTATCATAATCTTGATCAATACTATTGTAAAGCATATGAGATGAATGCAGCGATTCGAAGCAATGATGAAGACAATGAGTAAACAAATGAATCTTATAGCAAAGACTTTTCATGAATAATACTTTCAAGACAAGCATCAATAAGACTTGCATAAGAGTTACTCATAAAGCAATAAATTCTTAGTAGAAAACTTTGAAACAACACAAAGGAAGATATAAGTTTCAGCAGTTGCTTTCAACTTCAACATATATATCTCATGGATAATTGTCAACATAAAGCAATATAACAAGTGCAATAGGTAAACATGTAAGAATCAATGCACACAGTTGACACAAGTGATCTGGTGGAAGTTGACGAACACGCTCCTGAATAAGTCTCTCTAGGATCTAATTTTCAGGAAAAACCCTAGCGCTCTCGCGCCGCTCCCGCGAGCGGCCGGGAGCCCGTGGCGGCGCTCTTCCCCGACCCCCCTCCCCTCCCCCTCCGTCTCGCTGCCGCCAGAGGGCGTCGCCGGGCGAAGCCCACGCGGCGCCGGCGGCGGCGGGGGCCCCCTCTCCCTCGCGCGGTGGTGGCGGCGCGGGCCGTCCGCTGCCGGTGAGGGCGCCGCGCTGGGTGTCGGGTGTGGCGGCGCGGAGCTCCGGCGTCGGCATGGAGACGGCGCATCCCTTGGCGTGCTCGCGGCGGTGGTACCTCCCGGAGCGACCTCGACGGCGGGCGGCGCGGCCTCTGCCCCGGTGGTCTGGTGGAGGCGACGGCAGCGCGGATGACGACCGGCGCGGCGGGAGGTATGGCCGGCGGCGGCGGAGCGCCTGCTCGGGCTCGACGTGGAGGCCGCCTGGTGCGGTGGTGGCGGCTCCTTGGGCCTCCGCGGGTGCGGACCAAGGCAGGGGCCTGATCCCCTTCGAGCCGTCTTCGTCCCAGATCTGCTGGCGCCGACAGCCATGGGGGCTGAAGGTGGCCTCTTTCGCAGGTTCGGCTCGGATCTCCTCGCGTCTTGCTTCGGTGGTGCTGGTTGCGGCGGCCGGCCTGCGCCTTGGTTGGCGGTCGGTGGCCACTCGACGTTGCCCTTTGCTCTCCCCTAGGTTGCCAGTTTGCAGAGGTGGGACGCCGGGGCGGCGGCCCCGGACGGTGGGAGTTCTGCTGGTTGGCGGGCGAGCCAGAGACTCGGGTGCTGGTCGGGAGCCTCGGCCGTGTGGACAGCGTGGTTCCGGCGAGCCACATGCTGTGTCAGCGGGGCGGATGTTGCTACGGCGGCGACCGCTCCCCTGTGTGGATGGGCAGAGTGCTAGTGCCGGGGGAAACCCTTGCCCGTTTGGGCCACGACGGCGACGTCCGTGGACGTCGTTCCCTTGTTGAAGGCGTCGGTGTGGCGGCGCTCGGTTCAGCCACGACCTCCGGGTGAAAACCCAAGATCTTTGGATCGGGCGGTAGCGACGCTTTGGCGCCGTGCTCTTCTTGAAGATGCCGCCTTGGAGTTCATGGTGTGTGGCTCTCCGTTGGTTGTGCGGCGGAGGTGCGGTGCCTCTTGGTGCTGGCTCTTCGTCTGGCGATCCTCGACAAAGCTTGCTTCGTGACCTTCCCTTGTCGAGCTTCCTTGGCGCTGCTGTTTGGTTTGTGAGCAACGAGGGTTGGCCCCCGGTGGTGGTCGGCTTCCGGTGGCGTTTCTGCGTCGGAGGAGTGTTGTTGAGGCGCGCGTGAAAATGGCTCGCTCTCGGGTGAGCTCCGGCCCGACACTGTAGACTCCTGCTCTTCTCCGAGTCTCGTAGGCGCTTTGGCTAAGTTCGTTGATCACGCTTCCGGCTGTAGCTTCTTCGGTAGTTCGTGTGGGTGTGTGGTGTCGTTTTGTAAGCTCTGGGTTCAGCACTATGTATCTTTCTCGCCGTTGGTGGCTTTGTTAATTCAAAGTTGGGCACTTGAGTGCCTTTTATCTAAAAACAGTTGACACAAGTGTTTGCTTCTAAGATAGAAAGAAGTAGGTAAACTGACTCAACATAAAGTAAAAGAATGGCCCTTCGCAGAGGGAAGCATGGATTACTATTTTTGTGCTAGAGCTTTTCATTTTGAAAACATAGAAACAATTTTGTCAACGGTAGTAATAAATCATATGTGTTATGTATAAAATATCATATAAGTTGCAAGCCTCATGCATAGTATACCAATAGTGCTCGCACCTTGTCCTAATTAGCTTGGATTAACATGGATTATCATTGCATAGCATATGTTTCAACCAAGTGTCACAAAGGGGTACCTCTATGCCGCCTGTACAAAGGTCTAAGGAGAAAGTTCGCATTGGATTTCTCGCTTTTGATTATTCTCAACTTAGACATCCATACCGGGACAACATAGACAACAGATAATGGACTCCTCTTTAATGCATAAGCATTCAACAACAGATAAAATTCTCATAAGAGATTGAGGATTAATTGTCCAAACTGGAACTTCCACCATGGATCATGGCTTTAGTTAGCGGCCCAATGTTCTTCTCTAACAATATGCATACCCAAACCATTTGATCACGAAAATCGCCCTTACTTCAGACAAGACGAACATGCATAGAAACTCACATGATATTCAACAAAGGTAAAAGTTGATGGCGTCCCCAGAAACATGGTTACCGCTCAACAAGCAACTTATTAAGAAATAAGATACATAAGTACATATTCTTCACCACAATAGTTTTTAAGGCTATTTTCCCATGAGCTATATATTGCAAAGACAAAGGATAGAATTTTAAAGGTAGCACTCAAGTAATTTACTTTGGAATGGCAGAGAAATACCATGTAGTAGGTAGGTATGGTGGACACAAATGGCATAGTTTTTGGCTCAAGGATTTGGATGCACGAGAAGAATTCCTCTCAATACAAGGCTAGGCTAGCAAGGTTGTTTGAAGCGAACTCAAGTATAAAACGGTGCAGCAAGACTCACATATGAACATATTGTAAGCATTATCAGACTTTACATCGTCTTCCTTGTTGTTCAAACACCTTAACCAGAAAATATCTAGACTCTAGAGACCAATCATGCAAACCAAATTTTAACAAGCTCTATGTAGTTCTTCATTAATAGGTGCAAAGTACATGATGCAAGAGCTTAAACATGATCTATATGAGCACAACAATTGCCAAGTATCAAATTATTCAAGACATTATACCAATTACCACATGCAGCATTTTATGTTTCCAACCATATATCAATGAACGAAGTAGTTCAACCTTCGCAATGAACATTAAGAATAAAGCTAAGAACATATGTGTTCATACGAAACAGCGGAGCGTGTCTCTCTCCCAAACAAAGAATGCTGGGATCCGATTTTATTCAAACAAAAACAAAAATAAAAACAAACAGACGCTCCAAGTAAAGCACATAAGATGTGACGGAATAAAAATATAGTTTCACTAGAGGTGACCTGATAAGTTGTCGATGAAGAAGGGATGCCTTGGGCATCCCGAAGATTAGATGCTTGAGTCTTCTTAAAATATGCAGGGATGAACCACGGGGGCATCCCCAAGCTTAGACTTTTCACTCTTCTTGATCATATTGTATCATCCTCCTCTCTTGACCCTTGAAAACTTCCTCCACACCAAACTCAAAACAAATTCATTAGAGGGTTAGTGCATAATCAAAAATTCATATATTCAGAGGTGACATAATCATTCTTAACACTTCTGGACATTCCACAAAGCTACTGAAAGTTAATGGAGCAAAGAAATCCATCAAGCATAGCAAAACAGGCAATGCGAAATAAAAGGCAGAATCTGTCAAAACAGAACAGTCCGTAAAGACGAATTTTTCTGGGGTACTTAACTTGCTCAGATGAAAAAGCTCAAATTGAATGAAAGTTGCGTAAATATCTGAGGATCACACACGTAAATTGGCAGATTTTTCTGAGTTTCCTACAGAAGGGGCTGCTCAATTTCGTGACAGTAAGAAATCTGTTTCTGCGCAGTAATCCAAATCTAGTATCATCTTTACTATCAAAGACTTTACTTGGCACAACAATGGAATAAAATAAAGACAAGGAGAGGTTGCTACAGTAGTAACAACTTCCAAGACTCAAATATAAAATAAAAGTGCAGAAGTAAAATAATGGGTTGTCTCCCATAAGCGCTTTTCTTTAACGCCTTTCAGCTAGGCGCAGAAAGTGTGAATCAAGTATTGTCAAGAGATGAAGCATCAACATCATAATTTGTTCTCATAATAGAATCATAAGGTAACTTCATTCTCTTTCTAGGGAAGTGTTCCATACCTTTCTTGAGAGGAAATTGATATTTAATATTACCTTCCTTCATATCAATGGTAGCATCAACAGTTCGAAGAAAAAGTCTTCCCAATATAATGGGACAAGATGCATTGCATTCAATATCCAAGACAACAAAATCAACGGGGACAAGGTTATTGTTAACCATAATGCGAACATTATCAATCCTCCCCAAAGGTTTCTTTATAGCATGATCAGCAAGATTAACATCCAAATAACAATTTTTCAATGGTGGCAAGTCAAGCATATCATAGATTTTCTTAGGCATAAATGTAAATACTTGCACCAAGATCACATAAAGCATTACAATCAAAATCATTGACCCTCATCTTAATGATGGGCTCCCAACCATCTTCTAACTTCCTAGGAATAGAAGTTTCAAGTTTTAGTTTCTCTTCTCTAGCTTTTATGAGAGCATTTGTAATATGTTTTGTAAAGGCCAAATTTATAGCACTAGCATTGGGATTTTTAGCAAGTTTTTGTAAGAACTTTATAACTTCAGAGATGTGACAATCATCAAAATCTAAACCATTATGATCTACAGCAATGGGATCATTGTCCCCAATATTTTGAAAAATTTCAGAAGTTTTATCACAAACAGTTTCAGCAGTTTTAGCAGTTTCAGGCAATTTTGCACGCTTTGCACTAGGAGTAGAAACATTGCCAACACCAATTATTTTACCATTGATAGTAGGAGGTGTAGCAACATGTGAAGCATTATCATTACTAGCGGTGGTAATAGTCCAAACTTTAGCTACATTATTCTCTTTAGCAAGTTTTTCGTTTTCTTCTCTATCCCACCTAGCATGCAATTCAGCCATCAATCTAATATTCTCATTAATTCAAACTTGGATGGCGTTTGCTGCAGTAACAATTTTATTATCATTATCCTTATTAGGCATAACTTTCAATTTTAAAAGATCAACATCAGAGGCAAGTCTATCAACCTTAGAAGCAAGAATATCAATTTTATCAAGCTTTTCCTAAACAGATTTGTTAAAAGCAGTTTGTGTACTAACAAATTCTTTAAGCATGGCTTCAAGACCAGGGGGTACACTCCTATTATTGTTGTAAGAATTACCATAAGAATTACCATAACCATTACTATTAGCAGAAGGATATGGCCTAAGTTGTTACCAGAATTATTCCTATAAGCATTGTTGTTGAAATTATTACTTTTAATGAAGTTCACATCAACATGTTCTTCTTGGGCAACCAATGAAGCTAAAGGAACATTATTAGGATCAACATTAGATCTACCATTCACAAGCATAGACATAATAGCATCAATCTTATCACTCAAGGAGGAGGTTTCTTCAACAAAATTTACCTTCTTACCTTGTGGAGCTCTTTCCGTGTGCCATTCAGAGTAATTGATCATCATATTATCAAGAAGCTTGGTTGCCGCCCCCAAAGTAATGGACATAAAGGTACCTCCAGCAGCTGAATCCAATAGGTTCCGCGAAGAAAAATTCAATCCTGCATAGAAGGTTTGGATGATCATCCAAGTAGTTAGTCCATGGGTAGGGCAATTCTTCACCAAAGATTTCATTCTCTCCCATGCTTGAGCAACATGTTCATTATCTAATTTCTTAAAATTCATTATGCTACTTCTCAAAGATATAATTTTAGCGGGAGGATAATATCTACCAATAAAAGCATCCTTACATTTAGTCCATGAATCAATACTATTTCTAGGCAGAGATAGCAACCAATCTTTAGCTCTTCCTCTTAAGGAGAAAGGAAACAATTTTAATTTTATAATGTCACCATCTACATCCTTATACTTTTGCATTTCACATAGTTCAACAAAATTATTAAGATGGGCAGCAGCATCATCAGAACTAACACAATAAAATTGCTCTCTCATAACAAGATTTAGTAAAGCAGGTTTAATTTCAAAAAATTCTGCTGTAGTAGCAGGTGGAGCAATAGGTGTGCATAGGAAATCATTATTATTTGTGCTAGTGAAGTCACACAACTTAGTATTCTCAACAGTACCCATTTTAGCAGTAGTAAATAAAGCAAACTAAATAAAGTAAATGCAAGTAACTAATTTTTTTGTGTTTTTAATATGGAGAACAAGACAGTAAATAAAGTAAAACTAGCAACTAATTTTTTGTATTTTTGATATAAGAGCAAACAAAGCAGTAAATAAAATAAAGTAAAGCAAGAAAAAAACAAAGTAAAGAGATTGGATGTGGGAGACTCTCCTTGCAGCGTGTCTTGATCTCTCCGGCAACGGCGCCAGAAAAAGAGCTTGATGCGTGCAGTTAACACACTTTCGTTGGGAACCCCAAGAGGAATGTGTGATGCATACAGTAGCAAGTTTTCCCTCAGTAAGAAACCAAGGTTATTGAACCAGTAGGAGTCAAGGAACACGTGAAGGTTGTTGGTGACGGAGTGTAGTGCGGCGCAACACCAGGGATTCCGGCGCCAACGTGGAACCTGCACAACACAATCAAAGTACTTTGCCCCAACGTAACAGTGAGGTTGTCAATCTCACCAGCTTGCTGTAAACAATGGATTAACCGTATAGTGTGGAAGATGATGTTTGTTTGCGAAGAACAGTAAAGAACAAGTATTGCAGTAGATTGTATTTCAGATGTAAAGAATGGACCGGGGTCCACAGTTCACTAGTGGTGTCTCTCCCATAAGATAAATAGCATGTTGGGTGAACAAATTACAGTTGGGCAATTGACAAATAAAGAAGGCATAACAATGCACATACATATATCATGATGAGTACTATGAGATTTAATCAGGGCATTACGACAAAGTACATAGACCGCTATCCAGCATGCATCTATGCCTAAAAAGTCCACCTTCAGGTTATCATCCGAACCCCTTCCAGTATTAAGTTGCAAACAACAGACAATTGCATCAAGTATGGTGCGTAATGTAATCAACAGAAATATCCTTAGACAAAGCATTGATGTTTTATCCCTAGTGGCAACAGCACATCCACAACCTTAGAACTTTCTGTCACTGTCCCAGATTCAATGGAGGCATGAACCCACTATCGAGCATAAATACTCCCTCTTGGAGTTACAAGTATCAACTTTGCCAGAGCCTCTACTAGCAACGGAGAGCATGCAAGAACATAAACAACACATATATGATAGATTGATAATCAACTTGACATAGTATTCCATATTCATCGGATCCCAACAAACACAACATGTAGCATTACAAATAGATGATCTTGATCATGATAGGCAGCTCACAAGATCTAACATGATAGCACAATGAGGAGAAGACAACCATCTAGCTACTGCTATGGACCCATAGTCCAGGGGTGAACTACTCACACATCGATCCGGAGGCGATCATGGTGATGAAGAGACCTCCGGGAGATGATTCCCCTCTCCGGCAGGGTGCCGGAGGCGATCTCCTGAATCCCTCGAGATGAGATTGGCGGCGGCTGCGTCTCTGGAAGGTTTTCCGTATCGTGGCTCTCGGTACTGGGGGTTTCGCGACGAAGGCTTTAAGTAGGCGGAAGGGTAGGTTTAGGGGCGGCACGAGGGCCCCACACAACAGGGCGGCGCGGCCCCACCCTTGGCCGCGCGGCCCTAGCATGGCGGCGCCTCGTCGTCCCACTTCGTAATCCTTTCGGTCTTCTGGAAGCTTCGTGGAAAAATAAGACCCTGGGCGTTGATTTCGTCCAATTCTGAGAATATTTCCTTTGTAGGATTTCTGAAACCAAAAACAGCAGAAAACAACAACTGGCTCTTCGGCATCTCGTCAATAGGTTAGTGCCGGAAAATGCATAATAATGACATATAATGTGTATAAAACATGTGAGTATCATCATAAAAGTAGCATGGAACATAAGAAATTATAGATACGTTTGAGACGTATCAGTCACCCTGTGGGAATCTTGACGTTGCATGTGCCAAAAACTTTCCACTACACATTCCTATGGTATAAACAAACTCAAATGAAGCAAAAAGTAGAATGGTCCACCCCCATTGGGATCGAGTCAATGGGCTAGACCGGGAGGACAACAGATTCGCGTTTTTGTGAAGCAGCTACATGGTGCGCATTTTAGTATTGCGCGAGACCTCCGCGCAGCGGTAGGATACCTCCTACGCACCACCTATCACATGCCATATGCGCGCGGTAGCCATCTGGGAATACCTCCCGCTTCCTGTGGTGTTCCGCCGAATCCGCTGGAAACTAACCGGATTTGAACTGGGGCCACACTTTCCTTCGCTCAATAAATGGAGGGAAAAATGTTTTAAGGTTAGGGCACGTCATTTTATGTGCTAAATGTTTTCCGTTTCGCGCGTTGGCGGACGGGTGCATGCGCGCGCCCGGTTCGGCCATACCGCATGTCCCGGCGGCCCCGTTTTGCACAGTTGGCAAAGTAAACGGAGCCAAAAAGTCGAGCGGAGCCGCATGGCATCATTTTATGTGTCCTATTAACCACTTCAAAAGACGGAATTGGGATACAACAATTATCTTGAAAAACCCTTCACGAATAGGGCTATCACGTCCGGAGTTCTATGGCTTTTAGGGGAAATGAGTAGGAAACGGCCCGTTTCACCACATAGTTTGTCGGAACGAGGCCATATTTGGCACGTGTGTGGGCCTTAGGATGGGAAGCAAGGTCCCGGTCGCGGATTTCCAATCAGAACCACGGGCGATAGTTTTTCCATTTTCGGGGTGCCGGAAGGGCTTTTTTTGTGAAGGAGCTACATGGTGCGCATTTTAGTATTGCGCGAGACCTCCGCGCAGAGGTAGGATACCTCCTACGCACCACCTATCACATGCCATATGCACGCGGTAGCCATCTGGGAATCCCTCCCGCTTCCTGCGGTGTCCCGCCGAATCCGCTGGAAACTGACCGGATTTGAACTGGGGCCATGATGTCTACGGGTGCTTCTATTCTTGTAGACAGTGTTGGGCCTCCAAGAGCAGAGGTTTGTAGAACAGTAGCAAGTTTCCCTTAAGTGGATCACCCAAGGTTTATCGAACTCAGGGAGGAAGAGGTCAAAGATATCCCTCTCATGCAACCCTGCAACCACAAAGCAAGAAGTCTCTTGTGTCCCCAACACACCTAATAGGTGCACTAGTTCGGCGAAGAGATAGTGAAATACATGTGGTATGAATGAATATGAGCAGTAGTAACGGCACCAGAAAAGTGCTTTGCTGTCCAGGACTGGCATTTTGTTGATGGTGGTAATATTGCAGGCAGTATAAATGCAGTAAACAGTAAACAAGCAGCGATAGCAGTATTTAGGAACAAGGCCTAGGGATCATACTTTCACTAGTGGACACTCTCAACATTGATCACATAACAGAATAAATAAATAGATGCTAGACTCTACACCCTCTTGTTGGATGATGAACACCACTAACTGTGTAGGATTACACGAACCCTCAATGCCGGAGTTAACAAGCTCCACAATATTCAATGTTCATATTTAAATAACCTTAGAGTGCATAACAGATCAACATAACCAAACCAAGTACTAACATAGCATGCACACTGTCACCTTCACACTACGAAAGGAGGAATAGATCACATCAATACTATCATAGCAATAGTTAACTTCATAATCTACAAGAGATCACAATCATAGCCTACGCCAAGTACTACACGATGCACACACTGTCACCATTACACCGTGCAGGAGGAATAAACTACTTTAATAACATCACAAGAGTAGCACATAGACTAATAGTGATACAAAGCTCATCATATGGATCTCAATTATGCAAGGCAATTCATGAGATCATTGTATTGGGGTACATGAGAGAGAGATTAACCACATAGCTACCGGTACAGCCCTTAGCCTCGATGGAGAACTACTCCCTCCTCATGGGAGACAGCAGCGTTGATGAAGATGGCGGTGGTGTCGATGGAGAAGCCTTCCGGGGGCACTTCCCCGTCCCGGCGGCGTGCCGGAACAGAGACTCCTGTCCCCCAGATCTTGGCTTCGCGATGGCGGCGGCTCTGGAAGGTTTTCTCTGGTTTCGTCGAACGTGGTAGGGTTTTCGCGACGGAGACCTTAAGTAGGCGGAAGGGCAGCATCGGAGGGGGCCTGGTGGGCCCACACACTAGGGGTGCGCGGCCCCCCTCTGGCCGCGCCAGGGTGTTGTGTGGGGCCCCCAGGGCTCCCCTCTGGCGGCTCTCGGGTGTTCTGGAAGCTTCGTCCAATTATAAGACTCTGGGCGTTGATTTCGTCCAATTCCGAGAATATTTCCTTACTAGGATTTCTGGAACCAAAAACAGCAGAAAACAGGAACTGGCCCTTCGGCATCTCGTCAATAGGTTAGTTCCGGAAAACGCATAAATATGACATATAATGTGTATAAAACATGTAGATATCATCAATAATGTGGCATGGAACATAAGAAATTATCGATACGTCGGAGACGTATCAGCATCCCCAAGCTTAGTTTCTGCTCGTCCCGAGCAGGTAAACGATAACAAAGATAATTTCTGGAGTGACATGCCATCATAACCTTGATCATACTATTGTAAGCATATGTAATGAATGCAGCGATCAAAACAATGGTAATGACATGAGTAAACAAATGAATCATATAGCAAAGACTTTTCATGAATAGTACTTCAAGACAAGCATCAATAAGTCTTGCATAAGAGTTAACTCATAAAGCAATAAATCAAAGTAAAGGTATTGAAACAACACAAAGGAAGATTAAGTTTCAGCGGTTGCTTTCAACTTATAACATGTATATCTCACGGATAGTGTCAATGTAAAGTAATATAACAAGTGCAATATGCAAGTATGTAGGAATCAATGCACAGTTCACACAAGTGTTTGCTTCTTGAGATGGAGAGAAATAGGTGAACTGACTCAACATAAAAGTAAAAGAAAGGCCATTCGCGGAGGGAAGCATTGATTGCTATATTTGTGCTAGAGCTTTGGTTTTGAAAACAAGAAACAATTTTGTCAACGGTAGTAATAAAGCATATGTGTTATGTAAATTATATCTTACAAGTTGCAAGCCTCATGCATAGTGTACTAATAGTGCCCGCACCTTGTCCTAATTAGCTTGGATTACCGGGATTATCATCACAATACACATGTTTTAACCAAGTGTCACAAAGGGGTACCTCTATGCCGCCTGTACAAAGGTCTAAGGAGAAAACTCGCATTTGGATTTCTCGCTTTTGATTATTCTCAACTTAGACATCCATACCGGGACAACATAGACAACAGATAATGGACTCCTCTTTAATGCATAAGCATGTAGCAACAATTAATGTTCTCATATGAGATTGAGGATGTATGTCCAAAACTGAAACTTCCACCATGATTCATGGCTTTAGTTAGCGGCCCAATGTTCTTCTCTAACAGTATGCATGCTCTAACCATTAAATGAGTGGTAAATCTCCCTTACTTCAGACAAGACGGACATGCATAGCAACTCACATGATATTCAACAAAGAGTAGTTGATGGCGTCCCCAGGAACATGGTTATCGCACAACAAACAACTTAATAAGAGATAAAGTGCATAAGTACATATTCAATACCACAATAGTTTTTAAGCTATTTGTCCCATGAGCTATATATTGAAAAGGTAAAGAATGGAAATTTTAAAGGTAGCACTCAAGCAATTTACTTTGGAATGGCGGAGAAATACCATGTAGTAGGTAGGTATGGTGGACACAAATGGCATAGTGGTTGGCTCAAGGATTTTGGATGCATGAGAAGTATTCCCTCTCGATACAAGGTTTAGGCTAGCAAAGTTATTTGAAACAAACACAAGGATGAACAGGTGCAGCAAAACTTACATAAAAGACATATTGTAAACATTATAAGACTCTACACCGTCTTCCTTGTTGTTTAAACTCTTTACTAGAAATTATCTAGACCTTAGAGAGACCAATTATGCAAACCAAATTTTAGCAAGCTCTATGTATTTCTTCATTAATAGGTGCAAAGTATATGATGCAAGAGCTTAAACATGAGCACAACAATTGCCAAGTATCAAATTATCCAAGACATTTTATCAATTACTACATGTAGCATTTTCCGTTTCCAACCATATAACAATGAACGAAGCAGTTTCAACCTTCGCCATGAACATTAAAAGCTAAGAACACATGTGTTCATACGAACCAGCGGAGCGTGTGTCTCTCCCACACAAGCATTTATTCAAACAAAAACACAAACAAAAGCACACAGATGCTCCAAGTAAAGTACATAAGATGTGACCGAATAAAAATATAGTTTCAAGGGAGGAACCTGATAAATTTGTCGATGAAGAAGGGGATGTCTTGGGCATCCCCAAGCTTAGATGCTTGAGTCTTCTTGAAATATGCAGGGATGAACCACCGGGGCATCCCCAAGCTTAGACTTTTCACTCTTCTTGATCATAGTATATCATCCTCCTCTCTTGACCCTTGAAAACTTCCTCCACACCAAACTCGAAACAAACTCATTAGAGGGTTAGTGCATAATCAAAAATTCACATGTTCAGAGGTGACACAATCATTCTTAACACTTCTGGACATTGCCCAAAGCTACTGGAAGGTAATGGAACAAAGAAATCCATCCAACACAGCGAAAGAGGCAATACGAAATAAAAGGCAGAATCTGTCAAAACAGAACAGTCCGTAAAGACGAATTTTAATGTGGCACCAGACTTGCTCAGATGAAAATGCTCAAATTGAATGAAAGTTGCATACATATCTGAGGATCACTCACGTAAATTGGCATAATTTTCTGAGTTACCTACAGAGAATTAGGCTCAGATTCGTGACAGCAAAGAAATCTGTTTCTGCGCAGTAATCCAAATCTAGTATGAACCTTACTATCAACGACTTTACTTGGCACAACAATGCACAAAACTAAGATAATGAGAGGTTGCTACAGTAGTAAACAATTTCCAAGACTCAAATATAAAATAAAGTGCAGAAGTAAAAACAATGGGTTGTCTCCCATAAGCGCTTTTCTTTATAGCCATTAAGATGGGCTCAACAGTTTTAATGATGCACTCGCAAGAAATAAGAGTTGAAGCAAAAGAGAGCATCAAAAAGCAAATTCAAAACAAATTTAAGCCTAACATGCTTCCTATGAAAATGAATCTTGTAAATAAACAAGTTCATGAAGAGCAAAGTAACAAGCATAGGAAGATAGAACAAGTGTAGCTTCAAAAATTTCAGCACATAGAGAGGTGTTTTAGTAACATGAAAATTTCTACAACCATATTTTCCTCTCTCATAATAATATCCAGTGGCATCATGAGCAAACTTAACAATATAACTATCACATAAAGCATTCTTATCATGAGTCTCATGCATAAAATTATTACTCTCCACATAAGCATAATCAATTTTATTAGTTGTAGTGGGAGCAAATTCAACAAAGTAGCTATCATTATTATTCTCATCATCAAATATAGGAGGCATATTGTAATCATAATAAAATTTATCCTCCATAACAGGCGGTACTAAAAGACCAATATCATTATAATCATCATAAATAGGAGGCAAAGTATCATCAAAGTAAATTTTCTCCTCAATGCTTGGGGGACTAAAAATATCATGCTCATCAAAGCCAGCTTCCCCAAGCTTAGAATTTTCCATATCATTAGCAACAATGGTGTTCAAAGCGTTCATACTAATATGTTCCATAGGTTTTTTAATTTTCACATCAAACCATCCATGTCTTAAATCAGGAAATAGAATAAGAAGCTCATTGTTGTCCATTATGCCTAACTAGTGTAAACAAGAAACAAAAAGATGCAATTGCAGGATCTAAAGGAAATAGCTTCGAGCACACACACAACGACAACAGAAAAGTACTTTACCTGGGACCGGAGTATGAGTGCCTTTTACCTTTCCTCCCCGGCAACGGCGCCAGAAAAGTGCTTGATGTCTACGGGTGCTTCTATTCTTGTAGACAGTGTTGGGCCTCCAAGAGCAGAGGTTTGTAGAACAGAAGCAAGTTTCCATTAAGTGGATCACCCAAGGTTTATCGAACTCAGGGAGGAAGAGGTCAAAGATATCCCTCTCATGCAACCCTGCAACCACAAATCAAGAAGTCTCTTGTGTCCCCCAACACACCTAATAGGTGCACTAGTTCGGCGAAGAGATAGTGAAATACAGGTGGTATGAATGAATATGAGCAGTAGTAACGGCACCAGAAAAGTGCTTTGCTGTCCAGGACTGGCGTGTGGTTGATGGTGGTAATATTGCAGGCAATATAAATGCAGTAAAACAGTAAACAAGCAGCGATAGCAGTATTTAGGAACAAGGCCTAGGGATCATACTTTCACTAGTGGACACTCTCAACATTGATTACATAACAGAATAAATAAATAGATGCTAGACTCTACACCCTCTTGTTGGATGATGAACACCACTAACTGTGTAGGATTACACGAACCCTCAATGCCGGAGTTAACAAGCTCCACAATATTCAATGTTCATATTTAAATAACCTTAGAGTGCATAACAGATCAACATAACCAAACCAAGTACTAACATAGCATGCACATTGTCACCTTCACACTACGAAAGGAGGAATAGATCACATCAATACTATCATAGCAATAGTTAACTTCATAATCTACAAGAGATCACAATCATAGCCTACGCCAAGTACTACACGATGCACACACTGTCACCATTACACCGTGCAGGAGGAATAAACTACTTTAATAACATCACAAGAGTAGCACATAGACTAATAGTGATACAAAGCTCATCATATGGATCTCAATTATGCAAGGCAATTCATGAGATCATTGTATTGGGGTACATGAGAGAGAGATTAACCACATAGCTACCGGTACAGCCCTTAGCCTCGATGGAGAACTACTCCCTCCTCATGGGAGACAGCAGCGTTGATGAAGATGGCGGTGGTGTCGATGGAGAAGCCTTCCGGGGGCACTTCCCTGTCCCGGCGGCGTGCCGGAACAGAGACTCCTGTCCCCCAGATCTTGGCTTCGCGATGGCGGCGGCTCTGGAAGGTTTTCTCTGGTTTCGTCGAACGTGGTAGGGTTTTCGCGACGGAGACCTTAAATAGGCGGAAGGGCAGCATCGGAGGGGGCCTGGTGGGCCCACACACTAGGGGTGCATGGCCCCCCCTCTGGCCACGCCAGGGTGTTGTGTGGGGCCCCCAGGGCTCCCCTCTGGCGGCTCTCGGGTGTTCTGGAAGCTTCGTTCAATTATAAGACTCTGGGCGTTGATTTCGTCCAATTCCGAGAATATTTCCTTACTAGGATTTCTGGAACCAAAAATAGCAGAAAACAGGAACTGGCCCTTCGGCATCTCGTCAATAGGTTAGTTCCGGAAAACGCATAAATATGACATATAATGTGTATAAAACATGTAGATATCATCAATAATGTGGCATGGAACATAAGAAATTATCGATACGTCGGAGAGGTATCAGGCCACACTTTCCTTCGCTCAATAAATGGAGAGAAAAATGTTTTTAGGTCTAGGACGCGTCATTTTATGTGCTAAATGTTTTCCGTTTCACGCGTTGGCGGACGGGTGCACGCACGCCCGGTACGGCCATACCGCATGTCCCGGCGGCCCCGTTTTGCACAGTTGGCAAAGTAAACGGAGCCAAAAAGTCGAGCGGAGCCGCGTGGGGTCATTTTATGTGTCATGTTATCTAGTACAAAAGACGGAATTGGGATACGGCAATTATCTTGAAAAAACCCTTCACGAATAGGGCTATCACGTCCGAAGTTCTATGGCTTTTAGTGGAAATGAGTAGGAAACGGCCCGTTTCACCACATAGTTTGTCGGAACGAGGCCATATTTGTCACGTGCGTGGGCCTTAGGATGGGAAGCAAGGCCTCGGTCGCGGATTTCCAATCCGAACCACGGGCGACGGCTTTTCCATTTTCGGGGTGCCGGAAGGGTTTTTTTTGTGTGAAGGAGCTACATGGTGCCAATTTTAGTATTGCGCGAGAACTCTGCGCAGAGGTAGGATACCTCCTACGAACCACCTATCACATGCCATATGCACGCGGTAGCCATCTGGGAATCCCTCCCTCTTCCTGCGGTGTCCCGCCGAATCCGCTGGAAACTGACCGGATTTGAACTGGGGCCACACTTTTCTTCCCTCAATAAATCGAGGGAAAAATGTTTTTAGGTCTAGGACGCATCATTTTATGTGCTAAATGTTTTCCGTTTCGCGCGTTGGCGGACGGGTGCATGCGCGCGCCCGGTACGGCCATACCGCATGTCCCGGCGGCCCCGTTTTGCATAGTTGGCAAAGTAAACGGAGCCAAAAAGTCGAGCAGAGCCGCGTAGCGTCATTTTATGTGTCCTAGTAACCACTGCAAAATATGGAATTGGGATACAACAATTATCTTGAAAACCCCTTCACGAATAGGGCTATCACGTCCGGAGTTCTATGGCTTTTAGGGGAAATGAGTAGGAAACGGCCCGTTTCACCACATAGTTTGTCAGAACGAGGCCATATTTGGCACGTGCGTGGGCATTAGGATGGTAAACAAGGCCCCGGTCGTGGATTTCCAATCCGAACCACGGGCGATGGTTTTTCCATCTTCGGGGTGCCGGAAGGGCTTTTTTTTGTGAAGGAGCTACATGGTGCGCATTTTAGTATTGCGCGAGACCTCCGTGCAGCGGTAGGATACCTCCTACGCACCACCTATCACATGCCATATGCACGCGGTAGCCATGTGGGAATCCCTGCCGCTTCCTGCGGTGTTCCGCCGAATCCGTTGGAAACTGACCGGATTTGAACTGGGGCCACACTTTCCTTCGCTCAATAAATGAAGGGAAAAATGTTTTTAGGTCTAGGACGCATCATTTTATGTGCTAAATGTTTTACGTTTCGCGTGTTGGCGGACGGGTGCATGCGCGCGCCCGGTACGGCCATACCGCATGTCCCGGCGGCCCCGTTTTGCACAGTTGGCAAAGTAAACGAAGCCAAAAAGTCGAGTAGAGCCGCGTGGCATCATTTTATGTGTCCTAGTAACCACTTCAAAAGACGGAATCGGGTTACGGCAATTATCTTGAAAAACCCTTCACGAGTAGGGCTATCACGTCCGGAGTTCTATGGCTTTTAGGGGAAATGAGTAGGAAACGACCCGTTTCACGACATAGTTTGTAGGAACGAGGCCATATTTGGCACGTGCGTGGGCCTTAGGATGGGAAGCAAGGCCCCGGTCGCGGATTTCCAATCCGAACCACGGGCGATGGTTTTTCCATTTTCGGGGTGCCGGAAGGGCTTTTTTGTGAAGGAGCTACATGGTGCACATTTTAGTATTGCGCGAGACCTCCGCGCAGCGGTAGGATATCTCCTACGCACCACCTATCACATGCCATATGCGCGCGGTAGCCATCTGGGAATCCCTCCCGCTTCCTGCGGTGTCCCGCCGAATCCGCTAAAAACTGACCGGATTTGAACTCGGGCCACACTTTCCTTAGCTCAATAAATGGAGGGAAAAATGTTTTTAGGACTAGGACACGTCATTTTATGTGCTAAATGTTTTCCGTTTCGCGCGTTGGCGGACGGGTGCACGCGCGCGCCTGGTACGGCCATACCGCATGTCCCGGCGGCCCCGTTTTGCACAGTTGGCAAAGTAAACGGAGCAAAAAAGTCGAGCGGAGCCGCGTGGCGTCATTTTATGTGTCCTAGTAACCACCGCAAAAGATGGAATTGGGATACGGCAATTATCTTGAAAAACCCTTCATGAATAGGGCTATCACGTCCGGAGTTCTATGGCTTTTTAGGGGAAATTAGTAGGAAATGACCCGTTTCACCATATAGTTTGTAGGAACAAGGCCATATTTGTCACGTGCGTGGGCCTTAGGATGGGAAGCAAGGCCCCAGTCGCGGATTTCCAATCCGAACCATGGGCGACGGTTTTTCTATTTTCGGGGTGCCGGAAGGGCTTTTTTTTGTGAAGGAGCTACATGGTGCGCATTTTAGTATTGCGCGAGACCTCCGCGCAGCGGTAGGATACCTCCTACATACCACCTATCACATGCCATATGCACGCGGTAGCCATGTGGGAATCCCTCCCGCTTCCTGCGGTGTTCCGCCGAATCCGCTGAAAACTGACCGGATTTGAACTCGGGCCACACTTTCCTTAGCTCAATAAATGGAGGGGAAAATGTTTTTAGGTCTAGGACGCGTCATTTTATGTGCTAAATGTTTTCCGTTTCGCGCGTTGGCGGACGGGTGCACGCGCGCGCCCGGTACGGCCATACCGCATGTCCTGACGGCCCCGTTTTGCACAGTTGGCAAAGTAAACGTTGCCAAAAAGTCGAGCGGAGCCGCGTGGCATCATTTTATGTGTCCTAGTAACCACTGCAAAAGATGGAATTGGGATACGACAATTATCTTGAAAAACCCTTCACGAATAGGGCTATCACGTCCGGAGTTCTATGGCTTTTTAGGGGAAATGAGTAGGAAACGGCCCGTTTCACCATATAGTTTGTCGGAACGAGGCCATATTTGGCACGTGCGTGGGCCTTAGGATGGGAAGCAAGGCCCCGGTCGCAGATTTCCAATCCGAACCACGGGCGATTGTTTTTCCATTTTCAGGGTGCCGGAAGGGCTTTTTTTTGTGAAGGAGCTACATGGTGCGCATTTTAGTATTGCGCGAGACCTCCGTGCAGCGGTAGGATACCTCCTACGCACCACCTATCACATGCCATATGTGCGCGGTAGCCATGTGGGAATCCCTCCCGCTTCCTGCGGTGTTCCGCCGAATCCGCTGGAAACTGACCGGATTTGAACTGGGGCCACACTTTCCTTCGCTCAATAAATGGAGGGAAAAATGTTTTTAGGTCTAGAACGCATCATTTTATGTGCTAAATGTTTTCCGTTTCGTGCGTTGGCGAACGGGTGCATGCGCGCGCCCGGTACGGCCATACCGCATGTCTCGGCGGCCCCGTTTTGCACAGTTGGCAAAGTAAACGGAGCCAAAAAGTCGAGCGGAGCCGCGTGGCGTCATTTTATGTGTCCTAGTAACCACTTCAAAATACGGAAGTGGGATACGGCAATTATCTTGAAAAACCCTTCACGAATAGGGCTATCACGTCCGGAGTTCTATGGCTTTTAGGGGAAATGAGTAGGAAACGGCCCGTTTCACCACATAGTTTGTAGGAACGAGGCCATATTTGGCATGTGCTTGGGCCTTAGGATGGGAAGCAAGGCCCCGGTCGCGGATTTCCAATCCGAACCACGGGCGATGGTTTTTCCATTTTCGGGGTGCCGGAAGGGCTTTTTTTGTGAAGGAGCTACATGGTGCGCATTTTAGTATTGCGCGAGACCTCCACGCAGCGGTAGGATACCTCCTACGGACCACCTATCACATGCCATATGCGCGCGGTAGCCATCTGGGAATCCCTCCCGCTTCATGCGGTGTCCCGCCGAATCCGGTGGAAACTGACCGGATTTGAACTGGGGCCACACTTTTCTTAGCTCAATAAATGGAGGGAAAAATGTTTTTAGGTCTAGGACGCGTCATTTTATGTGCTAAATGTTTTCCGTTTCACGCGTTGGCGGACGGGTGCACGCGCGCGCCCGGTACGGCCATACCGCATGTCCCGGCGGCCCCGTTTTGCACAGTTGGCAAAGTAAACGGAGCCAAAAAGTCGAGCGGAACCGTGTAGCGTCATTTTATGTGTCCTAGTAACCACTGCAAAAGATGGAATTGGGATACGACAATTATCTTGAAAACCCTTCACGAATAGGGCTATCACGTCCGGAGTTCTATGGCTTTTAGGGGAAATGAGTAGGAAACGACCCGTTTCACCATATAGTTTGTAGGAACAAGGCCATATTTGGCACGTGCGTGGGCCTTAGGATGGGAAGCAAGGCCCCGGTCGCGGATTTCCAATCCGAACCACGGGCGATGGTTTTTCCATTTTCGGGGTGCCGGAAGGGCTTTTTTTGTGAAGGAGCTACATGGTGCGCATTTTAGTATTGCGTGAGACCTCCATGCAGTGGTAGGATACCTCCTACGCACCACCTATCACATGCCATATGCGCGCGGTAGCCATGTGGGAATCCCTCCCGCTTCCTGCGGTGTTCCGCCGAATCCGCTGCAAACTGACCGGATTTGAACTCGGGCCACACTTTCCTTCGCTCAATAAATGGAGGGGAAAATGTTTTTAGGTCTAGGACACATCATTTTATCTGCTAAATGTTTTCCGTTTCGTGCGTTGGCGGACGGGTGCATGCGCGCGCCCGGTACGGCCATACCGCATGTCTCGGCGGCCTCATTTTGCACAGTTGGCAAAGTAAACGGAGCCAAAAAGTCGAGCGGAGCCGTGTGGCGTCATTTTAAGTGTCCTAGTAACCACTTCAAAAGACGGAATTGGGATACGGCAATTATCTTGAAAAACCCTTCACGAATAGGGCTATCACGTCCGGAGTTCTATGGCTTTTTAGGGGAAATGAGTAGGAAACGGCCCGTTTCACCATATAGTTTGTCGGAACGAGGCCATATTTGGCACGTGCGTGGGCCTTAGGATGGGAAGCAAGGCCCCGGTCGCGGATTTCCAATCCGAACCACGGGCGATGGTTTTTCCATTTTCGGGGTGCCGGAAGGGCTTTTTTTGTGAAGGAGCTACATGGTGCGCATTTTAGTATTGCGCGAGACCTCCATGCAGCGGTAGGATACCTCCTACGCACCACCTATCACATGCCATATGCGCGCGGTAGCCATGTGGGAATCCCTCCCGCTTCCTGTGGTGTTCCGCCGAATCCGCTGAAAACTGACCGGATTTGAACTCGGGCCACACTTTCCTTAGCTCAATAAATGGAGGGGAAAATGTTTTTAGGTCTAGGACGCGTCATTTTATGTGCTAAATGATTTCCATTTCGCGCGTTGGCGGACGGGTGCACGCGCGCGCCCGGTACGGCCATACCGCATGTCCCAGCGGCCCCGTTTTGCACAGTTGGCAAAGTAAACGGAGCCAAAAAGTCGAGCGGAGCCACGTGGCATCATTTTATGTGTCCTAGTAACCACTGCAAAAGATGGAATTGGGATACGGCAATTATCTTGAAAAACCCTTCACGAATAGGGCTATCACGTCCGGAGTTCTATGGCTTTTTAGGGGAAATGAGTAGGAAACGGCCCGTTTCACCATATAGTTTGTCGGAACGAGGCCATATTTGGCACGTGCGTGGGCCTTAGGATGGGAAGCAAGGCCCCGGTCGCGGATTTCCAATCCGAACCACGGGCGATGGTTTTTCCATTTTCGGGGTGCCGGAAGGGCTTTTTTTTGTGAAGGAGCTACATGGTGCGCATTTTAGTATTGCGCGAGACCTCCATGCAGCGGTAGGATACCTCCTACGCACCACCTATCACATGCCATATGCGCGCGGTAGCCATGTGGGAATCCCTCCCGCTTCCTGCGGTGTTCCGCCGAATCCGCTGGAAACTGACCGGATTTGAACTGGGGTCACACTTTCCTTCGCTTAATAAATGGAGGGAAAAATGTTTTTAGGTCTAGGACGCATCATTTTATGTGCTAAATGTTTTCCGTTTCGTGCGTTGGCGGACGGGTGCATGCGCGCGCCCGGTACGGCCATACTGCATGTCTCGGCGGCCCCATTTTGCACAGTTGGCAAAGTAAACGGAGCCAAAAAGTCGAGCGGAGCCGCGTGGCGTCATTTTATGTGTCCTAGTAACCACTTCAAAAGACGGAATTGGGATACGGCAATTATCCTGAAAAACCCTTCACGAATAGGGCTATCACGTCCGGAGTTCTATGGCTTTTAGGGGAAACGAGTAGGAAACGGCCCGTTTCACCACATAGTTTGTAGGAACGAGGCCATATTTGGCACGTGCGTGGGCCTTAGGATGGGAAGCAAGGCCCCGGTCGCGGATTTCCAATCCGAACCACGGGCGATGGTTTTTCCATTTTCGAGGTGCCGGAAGGGCTTTTTTTGTGAAGGAGCTACATGGTGCGCATTTTAGTATTGCGCGAGACCTCCACGCAGCGGTAGGATACCTCCTACGGACCACCTATCACATGCCATATGCGCGCGGTAGCCATCTGGGAATCCCTCCCGCTTCATGCGGTGTCCCGCCGAATCCGGTGGAAACTGGCCGGATTTGAACTGGGGCCACACTTTTCTTAGCTCAATAAATGGAGGGAAAAATGTTTTTAGGTCTAGGACGCGTCATTTTATGTGCTAAATGTTTTCCGTTTCACGCGTTGGCGGACGGGTGCACGCGCGCGCCCGGTACGGCCATACCGCATGTCCCGGCGGCCCCGTTTTGCACAGTTGGCAAAGTAAACGGAGCCAAAAAGTCGAGCGGAACCGCGTAGCGTCATTTTATGTGTCCTAGTAACCACTGCAAAAGATGGAATTGGGATACGACAATTATCTTGAAAACCCTTCACGAATAGGGCTATCACGTCCGGAGTTCTATGGCTTTTAGGGGAAATGAGTAGGAAACGACCCGTTTCACGACATAGTTTGTAGGAACGAGGCCATATTTGGCACGTGCGTGGGCCTTAGGATGGGAAGCAAGGCCCCGGTCGCGGATTTTCAATCCGAACCACGGGCGACGGTTTTTCCGTTTTCGGGGTGCCGGAAGGGCTTTTTTGTGAAGGAGCTACATGGTGCACATTTTAGTATTGCGCGAGACCTCCGCGCAGCGGTAGGATATCTTCTACGCACCACCTATCACATGCCATATGCGCGCGGTAGCCATCTGGGAATCCCTCCCGCTTCCTGCGGTGTCCCGCCGAATCCGCTAAAAACTGACCGGATTTGAACTCGGGCCACACTTTCCTTAGCTCAATAAATGGAGGGAAAAATGTTTTTAGGTCTAGGACGCGTCATTTTATGTGCTAAATGTTTTCCGTTTCGCGCGTTGGCGGACGGGTGCACGCGCGCGCCCGGTACGGCCATACCGCATGTCCCGGCGGCCCCGTTTTGCAGCTTGGCAAAGTAAACGGAGCCAAAAATTCGAGCGGAGCCGCGTGGCGTCATTTTATGTGTCCTAGTAACCACCGCAAAAGATGGAATTGGGATACGGCAATTATCTTGAAAAACCCTTCACGAATAGGGCTATCACGTCCGGAGTTCTATGGCTTTTTAGGGGAAATTAGTAGGAAACGACCCGTTTCACCATATAGTTTGTAGGAACAAGGCCATATTTGTCACGTGCGTGGGCCTTAGGATGGGAAGCAAGGCCCCGGTCGCGGATTTCCAATCCGAACCACGGGCGACGGTTTTTCTATTTTCGGGGTGCCGGAAGGGCTTTTTTTTGTGAAGGAGCTACATGGTGCGCATTTTAGTATTGCGCGAGAACTCCGCGCAGCGGTAGGATACCTCCTACGTACCACCTATCACATGCCATATGCGCGCGGTAGCCATGTGGGAATCCCTCCCGCTTCCTGCGGTGTTCCGCCGAATCCGCTGAAAACTGACCGGATTTGAACTCGGGCCACACTTTCCTTAGCTCAATAAATGGAGGGGAAAATGTTTTTAGGTCTAGGACGCGTCATTTTATGTGCTAAATATTTTCCGTTTCGCGCGTTGGCGGATGGGTGCACGCGCGCGCCCGGTACGGCCATACCGCATGTCCCGGCGGCCCCGTTTTGCACAGTTGGCAAAGTAAAGGGAGCCAAAAAGTCGAGCAGAGCCGCGTGGCGTCATTTTATGTGTCCTAGTAACCACTGCAAAAGATGGAATTGGGATACGGCAATTATCTTGAAAAACCCTTCACGAATAGGGCTATCACGTCCGGAGTTCTATGGCTTTTTAGGGGAAATGAGTAGGAAACGGCCCGTTTCACCATATAGTTTGTCGGAACGAGGCCATATTTGGCACGTGCGTGGGCCTTAGGATGGGAAGCAAGGCCCCGGTCGCGGATTTCCAATCCGAACCACGGGCGATGGTTTTTCCATTTTCGGGGTGCCGGAAGGGCTTTTTTTTGTGAAGGAGCTACATGGTGCGCATTTTAGTATTGCGCGAGACCTCCATGCAGCGGTAGGATACCTCCTACGCACCACCTATCACATGCCATATGCGCGCGGTAGCCATGTGGGAATCCCTCCCGCTTCCTGCGGTGTTCCGCCGAATCCGCTGGAAACTGACCGGATTTGAACTGGGGTCACACTTTCCTTCGCTCAATAAATGGAGGGAAAAATGTTTTTAGGTCTAGGACGCATCATTTTATGTGCTAAATGTTTTCCGTTTCATGCGTTGGCGGATGGGTGCATGCGCGCGCCCGGTACGGCCATACTGCATGTCTCGGCGGCCCCATTTTGCACAGTTGGCAAAGTAAACGGAGCCCAAAAGTCGAGCGGAGCTGCGTGGCGTCATTTTATGTGTCCTAGTAACCACTTCAAAAGACGGAATTGGGATACGGCAATTATCCTGAAAAACCCTTCACGAATAGGGCTATCACGTCCGGAGTTCTATGGCTTTTAGGGGAAATGAGTAGGAAACGGCCCGTTTCACCACATAGTTTGTAGGAACGAGGCCATATTTGGCACGTGCGTGGGCCTTAGGATGGGAAGCAAGGCCCCGGTCGCGGATTTCCAATCCGAACCACGGGCGATGGTTTTTCCATTTTTGGGGTGCCGGAAGGGCTTTTTTTGTGAAGGAGCTACATGGTGCGCATTTTAGTATTGCGCGAGACCTCTGCGCAGCGGTAGGATACCTCCTACGGACCACCTATCACATGCCATATGCGCGCGGTAGCCATCTGGGAATCCCTCCCGCCGAATCCGGTGGAAACTGACCGGATTTGAACTGGGGCCACACTTTTCTTAGCTCAATAAATGCAGGGAAAAATGTTTTTAGGTCTAGGACGCGTCATTTTATGTGCTAAATGTTTTCCGTTTCACGCGTTGGCGGACGGGTGCACGCGCGCGCCCGGTACGGCCATACCGCATGTCCCGGCGGCCCCGTTTTGCACAGTTGGCAAAGTAAACGGAGCCAAAAAGTCGAGCGGAACCGCGTAGCGTCATTTTATGTGTCCTAGGAACCACTGCAAAAGATGGAATTGGGATACGACAATTATCTTGAAAACCCTTCACGAATAGGGCTATCACGTCCGGAGTTCTATGGCTTTTAGGGGAAATGAGTAGGAAACGACCCGTTTCACGACATAGTTTGTAGGAACGAGGCCATATTTGGCACGTGCGTGGGCCTTAGGATGGGAAGCAAGGCCCCGGTCGCGGATTTCCAATCCGAACAACGGGCGACGGTTTTTCCGTTTTCGGGGTGCCGGAAGGGCTTTTTTGTGAAGGAGCTACATGGTGCACATTTTAGTATTGCGCGAGACCTCCGCGCAGCGGTAGGATATCTTCTACGCACCACCTATCACATGCCATATGCGCGCGGTAGCCATCTGGGAATCCCTCCCGCTTCATGCGGTGTCCCGCCGAATCCGCTAAAAACTGACCGGATTTGAACTCGGGCCACACTTTCCTTAGCTCAATAAATGGAGGGAAAAATGTTTTTAGGTCTAGGACGCGTCATTTTATGTGCTAAATGTTTTCCGTTTCGCGCGTTGGCGGACGGGTGCACGCGCGCGCCCGGTACGGCCATACCGCATGTCCCGGCGGCCCCGTTTTGCACAGTTGGCAAAGTAAACGGAGCCAAAAATTCGAGCGGAGCCGCGTGGCGTCATTTTATGTGTCCTAGTAACCACCGCAAAAGATGGAATTGGGATACGGCAATTATCTTGAAAAACCCTTCACGAATAGGGCTATCACGTCCGGAGTTCTATGGCTTTTTAGGGGAAATTAGTAGGAAACGACCCGTTTCACCATATAGTTTGTAGGAACAAGGCCATATTTGTCACGTGCATGGGCCTTAGGATGGGAAGCAAGGCCCCGGTCGCGGATTTCCAATCCGAACCACGGGCGACGGTTTTTCTATTTTCGGGGTGCCGGAAGGGCTTTTTTTTGTGAAGGAGCTACATGGTGCGCATTTTAGTATTGCGCGAGACCTCCGCGCAGCGGTAGGATACCTCCTACGTACCACCTATCATATGCCATATGCGCGCGGTAGCCATGTGGGAATCCCTCCCGCTTCCTGCGGTGTTCCGCCGAATCCGCTGAAAACTGACCGGATTTGAACTCGGGCCACACTTTCCTTAGCTCAATAAATGGAGGGGAAAATGTTTTTAGGTCTAGGACGCGTCATTTTATGTGCTAAATGTTTTCCGTTTCGCGCGTTGGCGGACGGGTGCACGCGCGCGCCTGGTACGGCCATACCGCATGTCCCGACGGCCCTGTTTTGCACAGTTGGCAAAGTAAACGGAGCCAAAAAGTCGAGCGGAGCCGCGTGGCGTCATTTTATGTGTCCTAGTAACCACTGCAAAAGGTGGAATTGGGATACGGCAATTATCTTGAAAAACCCTTCACGAATAGGGCTATCACGTCCGGAGTTCTATGGCTTTTTAGGGGAAATGAGTAGGAAACGGCCCGTTTCACCATATATTTTGTCGGAACGAGGCCATATTTGGCACGTGCGTGGGCCTTAGGATGGGAAGCAAGGCCCCGGTCGCGGATTTCCAATCCGAACCACGGGCGATGGTTTTTCCATTTTCGGGGTGCCGTAAGGGCTTTTTTTTGTGAAGGAGCTACATGGTGCGCATTTTAGTATTGCACGAGACCTCCATGCAGCGGTAGGATACCTCCTACGCACCACCTATCACATGCCATATGCGCGCGGTAGCCATGTGGGAATCCCTCCCGCTTCATGCGGTGTTCCACCGAATCCGGTGGAAACTGACCGGATTTGAACTGGGGCCACACTTTCCTTCGCTCAATAAATGGGGGGAAAAATGTTTTTAGGTCTAGGACGCATCATTTTATGTGCTAAATGTTTTCCGTTTCACGCGTTGGCGGACGGGTGCATGCGCGCGCCCGGTACGGCCATACCGCATGTCTCGGCGGCCCCATTTTGCACAGTTGGCAAAGTAAACGGAGCCAAAAAGTCGAGCGGAGCCGCGTGGCGTCATTTTATGTGTCCTAGTAACCACTTCAAAAGACTGAATTGGGATACGGCAATTATCTTGAAAAACCCTTCACGAATAGGGCTATCACGTCCGGAGTTCTATGGCTTTTAGGGGAAATGAGTAGGAAACGGCCCGTTTCACCACATAGTTTGTAGGAACGAGGCCATATTTGGCACGTGCGTGGGCCTTAGGATGGGAAGCAAGGCCCCGGTCGCGGATTTCCAATCCGAACAACGGGCGACGGTTTTTCCGTTTTCGGGGTGCCGGAAGGGCTTTTTTGTGAAGGAGCTACATGGTGCACATTTTAGTATTGCGCGAGACCTCCGCGCAGCGGTAGGATATCTTCTACGCACCACCTATCACATGCCATATGCGCGCGGTAGCCATCTGGGAATCCCTCCCGCTTCATGCGGTGTCCCGCCGAATCCGCTAAAAACTGACCGGATTTGAACTCGGGCCACACTTTCCTTAGCTCAATAAATGGAGGGAAAAATGTTTTTAGGTCTAGGACGCGTCATTTTATGTGCTAAATGTTTTCCGTTTCGCGCGTTGGCGGACGGGTGCACGCGCGCGCCCGGTACGGCCATACCGCATGTCCCGGCGGCCCCGTTTTGCACAGTTGGCAAAGTAAACGGAGCCAAAAATTCGAGCGGAGCCGCGTGGCGTCATTTTATGTGTCCTAGTAACCACCGCAAAAGATGGAATTGGGATACGGCAATTATCTTGAAAAACCCTTCACGAATAGGGCTATCACGTCCGGAGTTCTATGGCTTTTTAGGGGAAATTAGTAGGAAACGACCCGTTTCACCATATAGTTTGTAGGAACAAGGCCATATTTGTCACGTGCATGGGCCTTAGGATGGGAAGCAAGGCCCCGGTCGCGGATTTCCAATCCGAACCACGGGCGACGGTTTTTCTATTTTCGGGGTGCCGGAAGGGCTTTTTTTTGTGAAGGAGCTACATGGTGCGCATTTTAGTATTGCGCGAGACCTCCGCGCAGCGGTAGGATACCTCCTACGTACCACCTATCACATGCCATATGCGCGCGGTAGCCATGTGGGAATCCCTCCCGCTTCCTGCGGTGTTCCGCCGAATCCGCTGAAAACTGACCGGATTTGAACTCGGCCACACTTTCCTTAGCTCAATAAATGGAGGGGAAAATGTTTTTAGGTCTAGGACGCGTCATTTTATGTGCTAAATGTTTTCCGTTTCGCGCGTTGGCGGACGGGTGCACGCGCGCGCCCGGTACGGCCATACCGCATGTCCCGACGGTCCCGTTTTGCACAGTTGGCAAAGTAAACGGAGCCAAAAAGTCGAGCGGAGCCGCGTGGCGTCATTTTATGTGTCCTAGTAACCACTGCAAAATGTGGAATTGGGATACGGCAATTATCTTGAAAAACCCTTCACGAATAGGGCTATCACGTCCGGAGTTCTATGGCTTTTTAGGGGAAATGAGTAGTAAACGGCCCGTTTCACCATATATTTTGTCGGAACGAGGCCATATTTGGCACGTGCGTGGGCCTTAGGATGGGAAGCAAGGCCCCGGTCGCGGATTTCCAATCCGAACCACGGGCGATGGTTTTTCCATTTTTGGGGTGCCGGAAGGGCTTTTTTGTGAAGGAGCTACATGGTGCGCATTTTAGTATTGCGCGAGACCTCCGCGCAGCGGTAGGATACCTCCTACGGACCACCTATCACATGCCATATGCGCGCGGTAGCCATCTGGGAATCCCTCCCGCTTCATGCGGTGTCCCGCCGAATCCGGTGGAAACTGACCGGATTTGAACTGGGGCCACACTTTTCTTAGCTCAATAAATGGAGGGAAAAATGTTTTTAGGTCTAGGACGCGTCATTTTATGTGCTAAATGTTTTCCGTTTCACGTGTTGGCGGACGGGTGCACGCGCGCGCCCGGTACGGCCATACCGCATGTCCCGGCTGACAAGGTATTAACTTGTCAATGCCTACGGATTGTAGACTAGGGTTTAGTTAGATGTAGAGGGCAAGTAGATCTCGAAGGTTTCAGCCGAAAAGTACTCGACTGTTACGAAAACTAGGGTTTGGGAAACAATGATTCGATGCCTTCTGTGTCCCTCGACTCCCCCTTATATAGGAGGCGGAGCCGAGGGATTCGTATTGTACAAGTTACAGAGTCCGGGAAGGTTTCTAACTCCTCCCGCAAGATTACAAATAATGCTTCCTTTTACAACTCTAGCTTTCCTTAACAATATCTTGGGCTCCCGAATCTTCTTATTCTTCGGGTAGTGGGCCTTCAATAAACCCCCGGGTACCATCATCGGCAGGCCCATTGGGGATGCCTATGTCAGTAGCCCCCGAGATTTTGCTTGAATCGCAGAATCAGGGAAAATCTCCACTATTTATTTTTACTCGATAATTCGAAACCTTTCCATATTTATTTACATAAATTTCTATATTGTGCAGGGATAATGGTAATTGGGGCTAGTTCATCTGACGGATCAGGTACTAGTTAACTGCTCTAGTGGCAATCCGCAAAAACCTACTTCAAAATCACGTCCCTGGACATGATCTCGGGATACTGGTGTAAACTTCGACAGGTGCCGCTTTAGGTCTTACCATTCTGTCAAGTCCCAGTTATATTTATCGGGTACCTAACGCGTCCGTTAGGAATTTTCTTCGTATCTGTTGATACGGATAAAAGTAGCAAACCGACGTCAGAGACGGCGCCACGCCTCACAGAATGGATCTGGGGTCTTACCTTCGCAAAATTCTGCGGCATTCAGAAATTGATCGCGACTTTGGCGTTCTGAGAATATATTGTCGAGTGCTTATTCGGCTGTTGGAATGGCACATTTTATTGAGTCAAAGATGACTTATATTTTTCTCCCGATGGGAGTATATGCAGAGTTATTTATAACTCGAAATATACTCTTTGGCCCTTCTATCTTTCTTCTTTGCATTCTTTCTTTCCCTTTCTCTCTTTTTTTTATAATTTCATCGGGCACGCGAACAGCATTCCCGATGGGAGTAGCCCCCGAGGCTACAGCCAAGGACTTGTGCTTGGTTGTAGGCTCCACGCCTTATGCCGCTATATTTTTTTCCTCTCCCGAAGTTTTATAATTTCTCGGGTGCGCGAACAACGCTCCCGATGGGAGTAGCCCCCGAGGCTATGAACAAATATTTGTATTTGATCATAGGCTCATGCCATTTCTATTTTGTCTTTCTTGATCTTTTCATTTTTCCAAAGTAGCCCCCGAGTATTTGATCAAAAACTTGTAATTGATCAAAGGCTCTCCGATATTTTTTCATGTCGCCTTTTTATGCCGCTGTTGAGTCGAATTTTTCTCTCTGACAAGGTGACGTTATTGCTGACGATAGCCACGATTGCAAATCCGAAAATGGCGAGAAGTTTTCTCCCACTGCCTTGCGGGCCCAAATTATCCATTATCTTGACACATCGTGTAGGTGGGGGACACACGTCCTCCGCTTTTCCTGGCGCACGTACCGTAACTTCTCCAGTGTTAAAATACTTTTTTACCCTTGTTTCCATGTGTTTATCATCTGTCACACATTTTTTCCATCCAACGGTCCGCCGCTTCACCGCACCTCTATATAAGATCTCCTTCTTCTTCCTCGAGCACTTCCGCTCACGCCGCTCTCCTGCTCATCTTCACAAAACCTTCTCCTGCGCCCCACAACTTCCTAAACCCATCCTCTCCAAGCTGCATTCCTGCGCCATTGTTGATGCCACCACATCGGTTGATCAAGCGCAACACGCCTGAATCATCAATGGCCGCCGCAGATCTGGGAAGCGCGGAGTGGGAAAGGTCCAAAATTTACTCTCAGGACATCAATCTTTTGAAGAAGCTAGGGATTAGCAAGAAGCCCAAAGCGTTGTGCTTCCCTAGTGAAGAAAGTTACCCAACCCCTCCAATGGGGTACCGGGTAAGTTTTGTCGACCATCTCATCCGCGGTCTTTCCGCCCCCATTCATCCTTTCCTCCGTGGATTACTTTTTGTTTATGGTCTTCAACTTCACCACCTTACGCCCAACTCAATCCTCCATATCTCCATTTTCATCACCCACTGTGAGGCCTTCCTTGGCGTCCAGCCTAACTGGGCGCTATGGAAATGCATTTTCTTTTGTCGCCGCAATGGCTCTCCCAATATCGCCTATAATATAGGCGGCGTTATTATTTATGTGCGCCCCACTGTCGATTACTTCGACGTCAAACTCCCTGACTCAGTTCAAGGGTGGCGCAAGAAGTGGTTGTACATTCAAGAGGAGAACCATGGATGTGCTGAAGACAACATCCCTCCTTTCGATGGTGCCGAAAAAATCCTTCGCCGCCACTCCTAGGATGCGGAGGCTACCGAGGAAGAAAAAGCATCGACAGAGGCCTTGATGACTCGTATTCACGAGTTGCAAAATACTCGCGGTGAAGAATTGTCAGGTATCCAAATCACAGCATATTTTCTTAGAACCAGAGTGCAGCCTCTTCAGGCTCGCAAAAATCCTCTCTGGAAATATGCTGGCGACGAGGACGCAGATCGGTTGTCGGTGGATTTGGAGGTCAAGGATTTAGAGAAGCTTGTCCGAAAAATCTCCTCTCTCAGCAAAAAAGATTCTGTCCCTTCTTCTTGTCGTGTAAAACCATACAGCGTCACCAATGCACTTCCTAAGGTAGACTTTGTCGATTGATTTGTTATTGCCTTGCTATCTTTTTGTAACTCCTTTTTTGACACCTTCCCCTGTTTTTTTTTTTATATAGAACCATCCAAATCTTGTCTCACTTCCTCCCCTTCCCGAGGGTGGAGAAGTTGAAGAAAGGGCCGCTGTCACCGATGACAACCAAGATGCCCCCTCTTTTGTGAATGAACCCGCAGTTTCTCGAAAATCTGCGGGATCTGTTGAAAAGGAGGCTGCTTCTGAAGGCACTGCATCAGCACAATCTCGTCCTCCTGCTGTTTCTCCAAAAAACAAAAGGAAAAGGAATGATGTCGAAGATTCCGGCACCTCCAAAGCCGAAGAAGCTGTTCCTTCACATCAGAAGGCAGCTTATGATCCATACCTTGAGGCCCTCATCAGTTCGTAAGTCACCTCTTTTTTTTTATTTTTGTACTCGAAGATTTTTCTCTATCTTGCTTTTCATGCTGCCAACATTTAATCGTAGTGATGATGAGGAAGAAGTACCAGCTTTTGATGTGGCTGCTCGAACGAGTACGTCACATACTCTAGTTGTTTCGGAGACGCCAGTTGAAGGAGATGAATCCTCGCCTCCTCAACAAAACGTCGGCGCTTCTACTCCTCCTTCAAGCCCCGTTGTCCCTTCACCGAAAAGGGCAAGGGTTGAAACAATCCCGGAACCTACTCTTCAATTGAGTAGCTCCTCTAACCCTCTCTTGGATGATGTAAGTTCTTAATTTTCGTATCACTGTCTATATTTCCTCTGTTTGCTTCTTTATGCCATCATATTTTTCCCATACCGACATTTTCTTTCTTTGTCCTTGTTTGACAGCCTATGATCAAAGAGCTTATTCGTATTGGTGCCCAATTCATTGGGTATCGTGAATATGCGAGTAAGACGGAAGGTAATGCCTTGCTGCTTCTTTTTGCCCTGGCTTTCTTACTCCTTTGTTGTCGATGCTTTTAACTATATTTAACTTTCTTGGCAGAAAAACTGGCAGAGGTCAACGATCGTGCCAATACACTTGCTCGAAAGTTAGAGCAAAGTGAAGAGGCTCGTAAGAAGGCCAAATCAGATGCTATCCAAGCTAGAGCAGAGGCTGACAAGGCCAAGACCAATGCTGCTGGTGTCGAAGATCTTTAGGAAGAGACTTCACGATGCCGAGACTTCGCTGAGCGAGCATATAGCCGCACAATCTGCTCGCGAGGAAGCGATCATTAAGCGCGTAAGGTCGCAAAACCGTCGCTTTGTCAGTAAGTATCTGAACCACTTCACATCCTTTGGACTTTCTTTCCTTCAGTTTGTTTGTTGATCAATAAGTTTTTATCTTGACAGGTAAGACATCTCAAGAATTTGAACTTGAAGATCCCGACAATGATCCTCTTCTTGACGCCATTTCGTTCCTGGAGTTTCATGGTACAGAAGCACGCGAGGGCATTGATCAAGCGAAAGCAGGGCTGTCGCGACTCTTCCCCTATTTCTTCCCGAAGAAAGAGGAACCCGCAACTTTCCTTACTCTTGCCAAGTGCTTTAATCCTCCTGAAGATCTTGGTGTGAAGATGCGCCAGGAAAATATGAAGGTCGCTGTTGAAAGCACTGTTGCCTTGGTTGCTGATAGCCAACAAACTATCGACTGGGCGAAAGTAGGCGACACAAAACAGGTAGAGCAGAAAAAATGGCGATCGTTGATCAAGGCGGCAAAGCCCAACACGAAGAAAATCCTGTCCTATCTCGGGATCAAGCCATCTTCGACTCCTAGCTCATCAAAGCCGGAGGTCTAGTTGAATGCCCCTTCTTTTTATTTTTCTTGTTTCTTTAGCTATTGTCGCCATATTTGCTTTGGCGACAATTTTCTTAGTACTTTTGAAGAACTCCTTTTGTAATATCCATGTAAATTTCTTGAAGATCAATGGAATTCTGTCTTGTGCAATCCTTTGATATTGGAATTTTCTTTTCCAGTTGATATTTGATAACTACTCTGCCGATCCTCATTCTGCCGATACTTCTCCTGCTTCCTCCTTCTCGAAGAAAACACTAGTCAATGATAACTTTGTCGACGGTTCTTCCGGGCGACATTTGTCGCAAGATTTGCAAGAATTGCGCCAACAACTCCAATCCATGAAAAAACAAACTCTTGCGATGATGGCACAATCTCGACAAGCATCCGAGAGGGAAAAATTGCTCTTCAACATGCACAAGAAGCCATTGCTGCAAGGGATGTTGCTGTTGCTGAGGCTACCGAAGCTTCCTCTCGAGAAAATTATATGCTTCAGGTGATGACTGATGCCAGCTTGGACATGACAGGTATGTTTCTTGTTCATAACCATGCTGGATGTTATTTTTGCTATTTTTCCTTCCTTATCAATTTATTCGTTGTACCAGGCTCATTTTTGGATACTGCTGCCGAAGATCAACGTGCTAAAGCTCGAGCCAATGCGTTGCTCAAACTGGCGGCACAACATGGTTCTAACTTTTGGGTTACTCCCGAGTGTACCCGTCAAATTGTCAGATTCCAAGATCGCGCGGGTCAGGTCCGTGATTTCCTTGATTTCTGTACGAAGACCCTATTTTTAGTTTATGGAACCATGTTCCCTCGCAACAAAATGCCAGAGACTCTTCCTGCATTAATGGAAAAATTTCGAGATGCTCCTCGAATCCATGGCTTTGTGCGGGCTCAACTCTCTGCTGGCGCGAGATTTTCTATGATGATGATAAAGATTTGCCATCCAAAATTGCCCATGGATCAAATTGTTCCCACGTGCCTGGCTAAAATGTCGAAGAAAAAGAGAGAAGTGAGCAAGATTGATGATCTGCTGACTCCTGTAGCCGAAGATATGATGGATGAACTTCTTCGGATGGACGCTGAGTTCTTTGTGAAGGGTAGCTATGCCGAGCATAGTACCCGTCCTTCCAATGAACGAATAACCATAGACCATGTGCTAGGTATCCACTGAGAAATTTTCCTTTTTCTGTAATTCCACCATTGATACGTCTTTGTACACATGAGCTATATTGTAAAGCTGTCAATTCTGTAAGTATATATTGTTTCTATTTTTGATCGTTGAGCCCCCGAGTCTTTGGCTGGGGCTTATACTATTTTGTTATCCCGAAGATTTGTCTCTTATTGAGAGAAGGTACATATATTTCGCTATCAATGGGTACGAGCCCCCGAGTGTCTTGGTGGTGACGTTCTATCTTTTTGTTGCGAGGTTTTCAAACCAAAGCAATAACATTTTGACGAGTACACTATATTTATAGTTGTTGGCTTCCGATGTTCTATTTGGCGAGGTGTTCTTGTACCAAGGCGAAATATTTCGGTAAGCCTAGTTTTATCTATATTGTATATATTTTGTAACTTTGAAGGCATTGAGCCCCCAGCGCGTCGAAGAATAAGAAGTATATCTCCACTATCTTTATTATATTGCAGCACCGCGAGCCCGCCTCATTAAAAACCTTTCTCGGCCCCACTCGGTGCCCCGAAAAAGGAAAAGAGTGCGTCTGAAATCTCGCGGGCGTTTCAGTACATTGTATTTTTACAGAGGAGGACTATATTTCGACTCTAAGCGTAGAACCGCCTGAGCTGTGCCACGTTCCAGGGGTTTTTCTCGGGAACCCCTGTCTTCTTATCTTTTATCCTGTATGCTCCTCCTTCGATTACTTCCGTAATGACGTAGGGGCCAAGCCATGGTGACTCGAGTTTTTCAGTACGCTCTTGGTTGAGTCGCAAAACTAAGTCTCCAACTTGAAAAGATCTTGGCCGCAAACGTCGACTGTGGTAGTTTTTCAGGTCCTGCTGATATTTGGTTACCCTTGATAATACTTCGTCTCGAGCTTTGTCGAGTGCATCGACGTTGTCTTCCAGTGCTTTCCTGGAAGCTTCTTCATTATACTCTGTGACTCTGGGGGAGTCGTGCTCTATTTCTATCGGCAGTACTGCCTCTGCTCCATGGACAAGGAAAAACGGGGTCTCCTGTGTCGCTGTATTTGGTGTTGTTCGGATGCTCCATAACACACTTGGTAATTCTTCTGGACAGGTATGTCGAGCTTTTTCCAGTGGTCCTAACAAACGTTTCTTGATGCCATTGCAGATGATGCCATTGGCTTTCTCGACTTGACCATTGGTTTGAGGATGTGCAACTGACGCGAAGTGCAATTTGATGCCTACCTCTGCGCAGTACGCCTTGAACTCCTTTGACGTAAAGTTGCTGCCATTGTCTGTGACGATGCTGTGAGGTACGCCAAATCGAAAAACGATGCCCTTCACGAACTTTATTGCTGATGCTGCATCTGGTGAATTTATCGGCTTTGCTTCTATCCACTTGGTGAATTTATCGACAGCAACCAACATGTACTCGTATCCTCCTGGCGAAGCTTTGTGTAATTTTCCCACCATATCGAGACCCCATTGAGCAAAAGGCCAAGATAAGGGTATTGGCATTAATTCTGCTGCCGGAGAATGAGGTTTTGCGGCAAATCTCTGACATGCGTCACAAGTTCGCACTATCTCCTTCGCGTCCTCAATTGCTGTCAACCAGTAAAATCCTGCTCGAAAAACTTTGGCTGCAATAGCTCGACTGCTTGCGTGGTGGCCACATACTCCTTCGTGTACGTCTTTCAGAATTATCCTTCCTTCTTCGGGTGTGACGCACCGTTGTAACACACCCGAAATACTGCGTTTGTACAACTCCCCTTTGACCACCGTGAAAGCTTTGGATCGCCTAATAACTCGCCTTGCTTCAACTGGATCGTCGGGTATTGTTTTTCTTAGGATGTATGATATGTACGCCTGCATCCACGGGATTTGCACCATCAATACTAGATCTTGTTCCTCTTCTTCTTCTTCCAATGCTTCTTTCGCAGCCCCCGAGGGTTTCTCGCTTTTCTCTTTCTTTGTTAATTTCTTCGGCTTTGTGGATCTTTCTGTTATCTCTTCCCAGAATACACCTGGGGGAATTGCGAGGCACTGCGACCCGATGTTTGCGAGAACATCGGCTTCATCATTGCTCAACCTGCTGATATGGTTTACCTCGCATCCATCAAACAGTTTCTCCAGCTCATTATACATCTCTTTGTACGCCACCATGCTATCATTGACCGCATCGCATTGGTTCATGACTTGCTGAGCTACCAATTGTGAGTCGCCGAATATCTTTAGTCGAGTTGCGCCGCAGGCTTTCGCCATCTTCATCCCATGTATAAGGGCTTCATATTCTGCTTCATTATTAGATGCGTTTGGGAACGTCATCCGCAGGACGTACTTCAATTTGTCGCCTTCTGGTGATATGAGTATTACCCCTGCTCCAGCTCCTTCTAACCTTTTGGACCCGTCGAAGTTCATAGTCCAGGTTCTCGATAAATCCGGAGGTCCTGTGTTTTGCAACTCCATCCACTCTGCGATGAAGTCTGGTAGAATTTGTGACTTTATTGCCTTTCTTTTTTCATACGTGATGTCCCGAGGAGAAAGTTCTATTCCCCAAAGGGAGACACGTCCTGTAGCTTCTGGATTATTGAGTATGTTGGATAAAGGCGCCTCATTCACCACTATTATCGGATGCGCCGAAAAATAGTGGCGCAGCTTTCTTGCGGTTGTGAATACTCCATATGCTAGCTTTTGGTACTGCGGGTACCTCTGTTTTGAAGGCGATAATACTTCGCTGATGAAATATACTGGCCTCTGCACTCCATGGAGTTTTCCTTCTTCTTCTCTTTCGACAACTAGTGCCGTGCTTACCACCTGAGGTGTAGCCGCAATATATAACAGGAGCGGTTCTTTCTCTTTTGGCGCTACTAGAATTGGTGGTGTCGAAATTTTCCGCTTGAGGTCCTCGAAGGCCCTATCTGCATCTTCGTTCCATTGGAACTTCTCTCCTTGTTTGATTAAGGCGTAGAATGGTAGCGCCTTTTCTCCCAGCCTGGCGACGAATCTGCTTAAAGCTGCGACTCACCCAGTTAGCTACTGTATTTCCTTCAACTTTGTTGGCTTCCTCATTGTTACGATAGCTTGGATTTTTTCAGGATTTGCTTCAATCCCCCTCGCTGAAACTAGGAACCCAAGAAGTTCTCCTGCAGGGACGCCGAAAGAACATTTCGTCGGGTTCAACTTGAGACAAAATTTGTCGAGGTTGTCGAAAGTTTCCTTCAAGTCCTCGATTAATGTTGCCCCCTTTTTTGATGTGATGACGACGTCGTCGATGTACACTTGTACATTTTTCCCAATCTGTGTTGCTAGGCACTTCTGCATCATCCGTTGATATGTTGCTCCCGCGTTTTTCAATCCGAAGGGCATTGTTTTGTAACAAAATACGCCGTACGGTGTGATGAACGTTGTTTTAGCTTCGTCGTCTTCTTTTAATCTGATCTGATTGTAAACAGAATATGCGTCCAGGAAGGAAAGACGTTCACATCCTGCCGTGGAGTCGATAATCTGATCGATCCTTGGGAGGGGAAAGTGATCCTTTGGACAATGTTTATTGAGGCACGTAAAGTCGACACACATGCGAAGGACTTTCGTGTTTTTCTTCGGCACCATTACTGGGTTAGCTACCTAAGTAGCCTCCGTAGATATCTCTTTTATGAAACCAGCTTCTCTAAGTCGATCAATTTCTAACAGCATGGCTTTGCGGTTTGGTTCCGAAAAATGCCGCAAAGGTTGCTTGATTGGTCTCGCAATAGGATCCAAGTTTAGGTGGTGCTCGGCAAGTTCCCTGGGTACTCCTGGCATGTCAGCTGGACACCATGCGAAGATTTTCCAGTGCTCACAGAGGAACTCGACGAGCGCGCTTTCCTATGCGAGGTCCATGTTTGTTGCGATGGACGTCGTTTTCTTCGGATCTGTCGGATGAATCTGCACTTCCTTAGAATCTTTTGCTGTATTGAAAGTTGATTCCTTGTTGGGCCTCCCTACGTCTGGCAGCACATCATAATCAGTCATGAGCCTTGACGCTGCGTACTCTGCCTGCATCCCGAAAGTTTCTGATAGTCGATGAAAATCTTTGTCGCATTTATCGGCTAACGCAAAGCTTCCTTTGACTGTGATTGGTCCCTTAGGTCCAGGTAACCTCCAAAGCAGGTACGTGTAATGTGGTACTGCCATAAATCTGGCGTACGCTGGTCGCCCCAGCAAAGCGTGATATTGCGACGGGAAATCCACAACTTCGAATTCCAACCTCTCTATCCTGTAGTTTTCTCGGGTCCCAAACTGAACGTCGAGATTGATCTTCCCCAGTGGGTAACTTGGCTTCTCTGGTGTGATGCCGTGAAAACGTGTGTCGGTTGGTTTCAAATTTGCGAGGGAGATATTCATCTTCCTTAGCGTATCTGCGTATATAAGGTTTAGACTGCTGCCGCCATCTATGAATACTCGAGATACATCAAATCCTGCAATTACTGCTGGTAAGATCGATCTGATCGCCTGGTCGAGGAACTTGCTGTGGATGATCAGCTATTGTGAAGCCAATATCTTGCCCTGACCAGTTAAGGTTCTCGACTGTTGGCGGTGGCATCTTCTCTGCCATAAACACCTGTCGCGAGATTACTTTCTGAGCTCTATTGGATGGCCTGCCTTTCTGAATCATCGAGACTGCTCCATTAGAGTTAGGATCGACGTAGGGCGGTGGAGCAGGTGCTGCCGCTATTCTGAGCTGATGTCGATTTTCATCCGTAACCGCGGGAGGAGGTGGCAAGTGAATCTCACTCCTAGGTCCTTGAGGATTTCTGTGTGCTGCCTGAGCATTTGCATGTCCTGCCCATCTTAACATTGCCTGGAAATATCGGCAATCCTTTTGCAAGTGTCCTGACTGTCTTTTTCCATTGCTATCGAGAAAGAAATGCATCTGACACGGCCCGTTCATCATCTCTTCGGGAGACACAAAAGGTCTCTGGAACCTTGGCCCGCTATTTTGCCTGTTATCTCTATTGTCGCCTTGCTGTGCATTACTTCTTTGGTAGTCATCTCTATTGTTTCCTCCATTGTTTCCCCGAAAGCCAGCCGATATTTGGCCAGGTGCATCGTAACTTGAAAATTGACGGGGAAATCGGCGTCTATTTTGAAAATTTCGATTGCGATCTTCCTCTGGGGACCTATGTCATTTGTTATGTACCGCATCTTCGCCATCTGCCCATCTGTTTGCTATCTCCATTAAAGCTGATACTGTTCTTGGGTTTGTCCTCCCTAAGTCCTCCATGAAATCTCCTCGTCGAACTCCTGCAACAAATGCATCTATCGCTCTTTCGTCAGATATATTTTCTGCCGAGTTTTTGATGATGTTCCACCTTTGAATGTACTTCCTCATTGATTCATCATGCTTTTGTCGACATGACCTCAACTCCTCTAGTGTCGCAGGTTTCTTGCAGGTTGACCGGAAATTCTTGATAAACACGTCCTCGAAACTTTCCCAGCTGTCGATGGAACCTGGGGGAAGCTTTTTTATCCATGATCTGGCGGCTCCGCTTAGATGTATCTGGATGCTCTGCATGGCTGTCGCTCTGGTCCCACCTATCAATTTTACTGTCTCGAGGTAATCCACCAGCCAATCCTCGGGGTCTTGCAGGCCATCGAATTTTTTGAAACTATCGGGTAGCTTGAATCCTGATGGAACTCGAATTTTTCGGACCCGCCGTGTGAAACATGGAAGTCCACACATGTCCTCTTCAGCAAGTTCTGGTGAATGCCGATGTTCCCTTCTTTCTTGTCGCACTCTGTCCACTCTGGCCTGAGTTGTCGTGTCTCTGGCTCCACTCGCTCTTGGTGGATCTTGTACTGCTGCGGTAGGTCTCGGACTATTTTGCCTTGCAATTTCTTCGGGAGGTGTAGCTGCAAACGCTGCTCCCATGGCGCCACATCCTGCCATGGCCATGTTATACAACGCTTCTCTTGGATCTCCGGGAGGTGGTCTGGACGCCAAGATGTAAGCTTGTGTCGCCATGTACCATGCTTCTGGTGTTTTTGGGATAATATTCCCCCTTGTGTCGATTGACATAAAGGACATGTCGAGGTTTTGGATTAAAGTTTCTCTTTTGGCCTCCGGTATATTTTGCAGCCGAGATCTTGCTCTCCTCCGAGCTTCTCTGTAACTATCTCCCGAAGTTCCAGACTGTCAACTTAACTCCGCTCTTCGCCTGCTTGACGCGGAAGCTCCTTCCTTTCTTCTATTAAGAGCAGCTGTCTGTTTTTCTAGTTCCCTTCTTTCTCTGGCGAGCCTATATTGATATGCTTGCAGTTCTTCTACCGTGGCAGTTGTCTCCATTGGTTCAGAGCCATCCAAAGCTTTCGCAGCTCTATCCCATGCTGCTTGTGGAAGTTGAATTCTGACACGTGGTGTGGGCCCAACATATTTAGTGCCCAAACCTCTCCTTAGATCTGAGGGATCGACATAGGGGTTTCCCAAATCGTCGAAAGCCTCTGATGTTTCCTCTTGATCGTGACTTGCTTCTCCAATGGCATAGACTTGGTGATATTTTGGAGTTTTCATTTTGCTTGGTTTGGTGACACCATCATAGAGATTGGTGAAGACCTTCCCAATAGAGATGGATTTATCGATGAAGTCGAAGCTATCGGTGTCGCTCGAATCATCGCTTATATAGGAGTCCGCAGATGACTCGAAGGACATGTCGCTGAAGATCTTGGCGAGTTTTTCGCTTGCCCTGCTGTCGATGAATCGTGGCGACGAGATCTCCTCGTCGCTTGACTCGATGGATGATATTGAGTATGAGGAGTCAGGACCAACTGCCGAAAATCCCGACGAGATCGGAATTTCGAGACGATACGCTCCTTCTTTCTCGACGCGGAAGTGGAACTTTCCAAACGTCATCTTCATGGGCTCCTCCAGATACGCATATGCATCCAAACGGGAGGGCGGGTGAGGTATAAAATCAACTAGACCAGTTTCGATCTGTTTACCTCTGTCCATGATGTTGCTTGCCACCGATGAAGTCGACGATTTTGAACGTGCCATCGAGATCAGCTCCTTGTTGCCTCTAAATCCCACATACGGCACCAATTGACAAGGTATTAACTTGTCAATGCCTACGGATTGTAGACTAGGGTTTAGTTAGATGTAGAGGGCAAGTAGATCTCGAAGGTTTCAGCCGAAAAGTACTCGACTGTTACGAAAACTAGGGTTTGGGAAACAATGATTCGATGCCTTCTGTGTCCCTCGACTCCCCCTTATATAGGAGGCAGAGCCGAGGGATTCGTATTGTACAAGTTACAGAGTCCGGGAAGGTTTCTAACTCCTCCCGCAAGATTACAAATAATGCTTCCTATTACAACTCTAGCTTTCCTTAACAATATCTTGGGCTCCCGAATCTTCTTATTCTTCGGGTAGTGGGCCTTCAATAAACCCAGGGTACCATCATCGGCAGGCCCATTGGGGATGCCTATGTCACCGGCGGCCCCGTTTTGCACAGTTGGCAAAGTAAACGGAGCCAAAAAGTCGAGCGGAACCGCGTAGCGTCATTTTATGTGTCCTAGTAACCACTGCAAAAGATGGAATTGGGATACGACAATTATCTTGAAAAACCCTTCACGAATAGGGCTATCACGTCCGAAGTTCTATGGCTTTTAGGGGAAATGAGTAGGAAACGGCCCGTTTCACCACATAGTTTGTCGGAACGAGGCCATATTTTTCACGTGCGTGGGCCTTAGGATGGGAAGCAAGTCCCCGGTCGCGGATTTCCAATCCGAACCACGGGCGACGGTTTTTCCATTTTCGGGGTGCTGGAAGGGTTTTTTGTGTGTGAAGGAGCTACATGGTGCGCATTTTAGTATTGCGCGAGACCTCCGCGCAGAGGTAGGATACCTCCTACGGACCACCTATCACATGCCATATGCGCGCGGCAGCCATCTAGGAATCCCTCCCGCTTCCTGCGGTGTCCCGCCGATTCCGCTGGAAACTGACCGGATTTAAACTGGGGCCACACTTTCCTTCGCTCAATAAATGGAGGGAAAAATGTTTTTAGGTCTAGGACACGTTATTTTATGTGCTAAATGTTTTCCGTTTCGAGCGTTGGCGGACGGGTGCATGTGCGTGCCCGGTACGACCATACCGGATGTCCCGGCGGCCCCGTTTTGCACAGTTGGCAAAGTAAACGGAGCCAAAAAGTCGAGCGGAGACGACATTCTAGGAGAATCCTTCACGATCGGAGACTACCACGTTCGTAATCTTGATGTATATAGAATGGGATAGAGCTTGCATATGCCTTATGATAAGCATATAATTAGTGTGTGCAAGAGACATATATAATTTGACCTAATTAACCAAACATTTTCTGATTTTTTTATATAATTTATTAAGGATTCTAGGAGTTTCATATATGCCTATATTATTATGATTAAAGGAATGAAGGTGACATACGTTTAATTACATGATATTATGTTTTTAAAAATATTTTAACCTACACCAAATTATATGCATTATTGCGCATTTAATTTATTATTATTTTGCACAAAAAAGCCCCAAAAATTCCCTCCTACTTAAATAAATTGATAGAGCCAAAACCTTCCAAAAAAAAGATAGGCTCCAAAACCCCAAAACTCTCCCGCCCAGCTTCTCCCGCCAGCTCCACCTAAATGTTTTGAATCCGCCCGCCACTAACCTAAGCTGGAAAGGAGGGCAAACACTACAAGAAAAGTTGCCATGGCCGACGAAGTTGAAGTCGCGCCGTGGTTGCTGGTGTACCATGGCCGACGATTTTGGGTCCCTCCGTGGTGCATGTCAAAACTTTTTTTTTCTCGTTTTTGAGGCCACCTAGCCCGACGAAAGCGGCCAAAACGTCGCGTATGGTGGCCCGGGACGTGGTGCATCTCGAAATCTCGGGTTCGCCGGCCGAGTCAACGCAAATCCGCACCGCCGAGGGATGTAGGGCCCAGATGGCAGCCTCTCTGGCATTGTTTTTTTTCTCGATCGCGCCATCTCGTTCAACGTTCTCCGATCGAGCCGTTTACGATGCAGGATCATGGGTCCCGCATGTCATCCTCTATGAACCAAAATTCTTTCTATTCTTGGATTTTTTTGACCCCCTGATTTCTGGCTACTTCCTTTTTCTTTTGATCCCTTGCCGCCTTGGAAACGTTGAGACCGCTGCTGCTAAATGGGACCCGCATGTCATCCTCTATGTGCAATCAACTTTCTTTTCTTGGAGTTTTTTTTGGCATCTCTTGTTTGGTCAGTTGGCATTTTTTTTCGATCCCCTGCCGCCTCTCAAACGGTGATACCGCTGCTGCTAAATGGGACCCGCATGTCATCCTCTATGTACTATAAAACTTTCTTTTCTTGGATTTTTTTGGCACCTCATATTTGGTCACTTGCCTTTTTCTTTCGATCCCCTGCCGCCTCTCAAACGGTGATACCGCTGCTGCTAAATGGGACCCGCATGTCATCCTCTATGTACTATAAAACTTTCTTTTCTTGGATTTTTTTTTGGCACCTCATATTTGGTCATTTGCCTTTTTCTTTCGATCCCCTGCCGCCTCTCAAACGGTGATACCGCTGCTGCTAAATGGGACCCGCATGTCATCCTCTATGTACTATAAAACTTTCTTTTCTTGGATTTTTTTTGGCACCTCATTTTTGGTCACTTGCCTTTTTCTTTCGATCCCCTGCCGCCTCTCAAACGGTGATACCGCTGCTGCTAAATGGGACCCGCATGTCATCCTCTATGTACTATAAAACTTTCTTTTCTTGAATTATTTTTGGCTCCTCATATTTGGTCACTTGCCTTTTTCTTTCGATCTCATGCCACGTTTGAAACGTTGAGGAACCTGCTGGCTCATGGGACCCGCATGTCATCCTCTATGTGCTATAAAAGTTTATTTTCTTTATTTTTTTTTCACCCTCTGATTTTTGGCTATTTCCTTTTTCTTTTGATCCCCTGCCGCCTTGGAAACGTTGGGTAAGCTGCTGACTCATGGGACCCGCATGTCATCCTCTACGTACAATAAAGTTTCTTTTCTTGGATTATCTTTGGCTCCTGATATTTTGTCACTTGCCTTTTTCTTTCGATCTCATGCCGCTTGAAACGTTGAGTAAGCTACTGGCTCAGGGGTCCTGCATGTCATCCTCTACGAACAATAAAAGTTTCCTTTCTTGGAGTTATTTTTTACCCCTAATTTCTTTCTATTTGCCTTTTTCTTTTGATCTCCTGCCCCCTCTAAAACGATGAGGACGCTGTTGGCAGGTCGGTCCCACATGTCATCCTCTATGAACAATAAAAGTTTCCTTTGATGGATTTATTTTGAACCCCTAATTAATTTCTGGATATTTCCCCTGCCGCCTTGGAATCGTTGAGGATGCTGCTGCCTCATGGGTCCCGCATGTCATCCTCTCAGAACGGTAAATGTTTATTTTCTTGGATTTTGTTGACCAAACGATTTTTGGCTTATTTTTTCTTTCGATCACGTGCAGCCTTTAAAACGTTGAGGACGCTGCTGGCTCACGGGTCCCACATGTCAACCTCTATGAACAATAAACGCTGAGGATGCTGCTGCCTCATGGGTCCCGCATGTCATCCTCTAAGAACGAAAATGTTTCTTTTCTTGGATTTTTTACCAACAGATTAATGGTTTATTTTTTCTTTCCATCCCCTGCCGCCTTTAAAACGTTGACGACGCTGTTGGCTCATGGGTCCCCGATGTCAGCCTCCCCGTACAAGAAACATATGATATCTTGATTATTTTGCAGACAATAAACAATGTATTGCGCTCTAAGCTATTTCAAACGGATAATTAAATCTTTATTTTTACATAAACAAACTTATATGTTGAATCTCCTTGTTTTTTTGTCTTTGCGAAGCATAGGACTTTCCTGTTTTTTTAGAAAATTTGGAACTTTCCTGTTTTGGAGTGGGCTAAAATTGTACGAGTCAAAAGGCCAAGCAGGATAGTTCGAAGGCCCAGATGTCCAGATGCAGCCCAATTGAAATCTTTCTTCTTGGATTTTTTTCACCCCCTGATTTCTGGCTACTTCATTTTTCTTTTGGTTCTGTGCCGCCTTGGAAACATTGAGACCGCTGCTGCAAAATGGGACCCGCATGTCATCCTCTACGTACAATAAAATTTCTTTTCTTGGATTATTTTTGGCTCCTGATATTTGGTCACTTGCCTTTTTCTTTCGATCCCGTGCAGCCTCTCAAACGGTGATACCGCTGCTGCTAATTGGGACCCACATGTCATCCTCTATGTACAATCAAGTTTCTTTTCTTGAATTATTTTTGGCTCCTGATATTTGGTCACTTGCCTTTTTCTTTCGATCTCATGCCACGTTTGAAACGTTGAGGAACCTGCTGGCTCATGGGACCCGTATGTCATCCTCTATGTACTATAAAAGTTCATTTTCTTTGTTTTTTTTCACCCTCTGATTTTTGGCTATTTCTTTTTCTTTTGATCCCCTGCCGCCTTGGAAACGTTGAGTAAGCTGCTAGCTCATGGGACCCGCATGTCATCCTCTATGTCCATCAACTTTATTTTCTTGGATTTTTTTTGACCCCTAATTTCTCGGCTACTTTCTTTTTCTTTTGATCTCAAGCCGCATTTGAAACGTTGGGACCGCTGCTGCAAAATGGGACCCGCATGTCATCCTCTATGTAAATAAAGTTTATTTTCTTGGATTATCTTGGGCTCCTGATATTTTGTCACTTGCCTTTTTCTTTCGATCTCATGCCGCCTTTGAAACGTTAAGTAAGCTGCTGGCTCATGGGTCCCGCATGTCATCCTCTACGAACAATAAAAGTTTCCTTTCTTGGAGTTATTTTTTACCCCTAATTTCTGGCTATTTGCCTTTTTCTTTTGATCTCCTGCCCCCTTTGAAACGATGAGGACGCTGTTGGCAGGTCGGTCCCACATGTCATCCTCTATGAACAATAAAACTTTCCTTTGATGGATTTATTTTGAACCCCTAATTAATTTCTGGCTATTTCCTTTTTTTCTTGGATCCCCGCCGCCTTGGAAACGTTGAGGATGTCTTTGCCTCATCGGTCCCGCATGTCATCCTCTCGTAACGATAAATGTTTATTTTCTTGGATTTTTTTACCAACTGATATTTGGTTTATTTTTATTTTCGATCCCCGCCGCCTTTGAAACGTTGGACGACGCCGCCGGCTCATGGGTCCTCGATGTTAGCCTCCCCGTACAAGAAACATGTGATATCTTGATTATTTTGCAGACAATAAACAATGTATTTCGCTCTGAGCTATTGCAAACGGATAAATAAATCTTTATTTTTACAACTTATATCTTGAATCTCCTTGTTTTTTGTTTTGGCGAAGCATAGGACTTTCCTTTTTTTTTTGAGAAAAATCCGAACTTTCATGTTCTGGAGTGGGCTGAAATTGTACGAGTCAAAAGGCCCAGAAGGATAGTTCGAAGGCCCAGATGTCCAGATGCAGCCCAATTGAAATCTTTCTTTTCTTGGATTTTTTTCACCCCCTGATTTCTGGCTACTTCATTTTTCTTTTGGTCCTGTGCCGCCTCGGAAACGTTGAGACCGCTGCTGCAAAATGGGACCCGCATGTCATCCTCTATGTACAATAAAAGTTTGATTTCTTGGATTTTTTTCACCCTCTGATTTTTGGCTATTTCCTTTTTCTTTTGATCCCCTGCCGCCTTTGAAACGTTTAGTAAGCTGCTGGCTCATAGGTCCCACGTGTCAGCCTGTATGAACGATAAAGCTTTCCTTTCTTGGAGTTTTTTTTGACCCCCTAATTTCTGGCTACTTTCATTTTCTTTTGATCTCAAGCCGCATTTGAAACGTTGGGACCACTGCCGCACAATGGGACCCGCATGTCATCCTCTATGTACAATCAAGTTTCTTTTCTTGGATTATTTTTGGCTCCTGATATTTGGTCACTTGCCTTTTTCTTTCGATCTCATGCCACGTTTGAAACGTTGAGGAACCTGCTGGCTCATGGGACCCGCATGTCATCCTCTATGTACTACAAAAGTTTATTTTCTAGGGTTTTTTTTTCACTCTGTTATTTTTGGCTCTTTCCTTTTCTTTTGATCCTCGTTGCCTTGGAAACGTTGAGTAAGCTGCTAACTCGTGGGACCCGCATGTCATCCTCTATGTACAATCAATTTTCTTTTCTTGGAGTTTTTTTACCCCCTAATTTCTGGCTACTTTCTTTTTCTTTTGATCTCAAGCCGCATTTGAAACGTTGGGACAGCATGTCATCCTCTATGTACAATAAAAGTTTCTTTTCTTGGATTATTTTTCACCCTCTGATTTTTGGTCACTTGCCTTTTTCTTTCGATCTCATGCCGCCCTTGAAAACGTTGAGGAACCTGCTGGCCCATGGGACCCGCATGTCATCCTCTATGTACTACAAAAGTTTCTTTTCTTGGATTTTTTTCACCCTCTGATCTTTGGCTATTTCCATTTTCTTTTGATCCCCTGCCGCCTTGGAAACGTTGAGTAAGCTGCTGACTGATGGGACCCGCATGTCATCCTCTATGTACAATCAAGTCTCTTTTCTTGGATTTTTTTACCCTCTTATTTTTGGTCACTTGCCTTTTTCTTTCGATCTCATGCAGCCTCTGAAACGTTGAGGAAGCTGTGGCTCATGGGACCCACATGTCATCCTCTATACTATAAAAGTTTCTTTTCTTGGATTTTTTTACCCTCTTATTTTTGGCTATTTCCTTTTTCTTTTGATCCCCTGCCGCCTTGGAAACGTTGATTAAGCTGCTGACACAAGGGCCCCGCATGTCATCCTCTATGTACAATCAACTTGCAAGATCTTGGAGCGAAAGAGCTTGTATAAGTGGGACCCATATGTCATCCTCTATGTACAATAAAAGTTTCTTTTCTTGGATTATTTTTTGCTCCTGATATTTGGTCACTTTCCATTTTCTTTTGATCTCATGCCGCCTCTGAAACGTTGAGTAAGGTGCTGGCTCATGGGACCCGCATGTCATCCTCTATGTACAATAAAGTTTCTTTTCTTAGAATTTTTTTACCCCCTGATTTTTGCTAACTTGCCTTTTTCTTTTCGATCATATGCCGCCTTTGAAATTGAGGTCGCCACTGGCTCATGGGTCCCACATGTCAGCCTCTATGAACAACAAACCTTTCCTTTGTTGGATTTATTTTTTACCCCTAATTTCTGGCTATTTGCCTTTTTTTCTTTTGATCCCCTGCGGCCTTTGAAACGATGAGGACGCTGCTGGCAGGTCGGTCCCACATGTCATCCTCTATGAAGAATAAAAGTTTCCTTTTTGGATTTATTTTTGACCCCTAATTTCTGGCTATTTGCCTTTTTCTTCTGATCCCCGCCGACTTCGAAATGATGAGGATGCAATGCAGATCGGTCCCACATGTCAGCCTCTATGAACTATAAATGTTTCCTTTGTAGGATTTATTTTTTACCCCTATTTTCGGGCTACTTGCCTTTTTCTTTGAAACGTTGAGGACGCTACTGTCTCATGGGTCCCACATGGCATCCTCTCTGAACGATAAACCTTCATTTCTTGTTAACGACAGGTTTATCAGTATTATTTTCGCAGACTAATACAAGCTCTTTCGCTCCAAGATCTTGCAAGTTAATAGAATAAATCATGGAATTATTAGGATATGTTTTAAATTTCAAATCCACTTTATGAATTTTTGAAAATACCGTGATCTTTGTGGGTATGGAGCGATCAAGGATTTTCATATTGGCCATGAGCAGTTTCAAAAATTGCAACCCAATAATTCAAAATAAATACAAACAACTTTTATGTAGAATCTCCGTGTTTTTGTTTTTTGCCAATCATAGGATCTGTGGTTCTTTAGAAAAGGGCCAACATTGCATGAGCAGAAAGGCCCATTTGTAGTTATTGGGCTTCGACAGCCGGAGCAAGTAGGCCTATAGCAAATACCTTGTAGATGGCCGTTGGAACCCAAAAGTATTTGTTGCCTAGACTTAGATGCCAAACTCAGCCTTATTGACATGAACCTTGCTATGCACACGACAATTTTAGTCCGATCCGTGTACGAAACACAAGATCCAACCCTTCGTGTGAGGAAGCAGGTGACAGCACACCTCCAGATGCTCAATCGTACATACGCATATCATATAGGAGTTGTCGTATGTACATCAGTTCCGTATTGACATGTTTTTTTCTTTGGTTCACATGTGGGGTCCGCACAGTCACCTAGGTCGCACATCTACTTCCTTGCTCGTAGTTGATGCATGTTCGGTTTGGGGATAGGGTGGAACCGAACACACCCCCGTGCCAGTGGATGTACTTTACCCTTTAGCGGCGAAAAAAATAGGAATGGTCCTCTCATGAGTATGATCAACAAGAGGTGGCTATATTATAAAGGACGTACACACATTGTAATTATAGTCCTTAAATAAAGTCAATCCTAAAACAGCCATGCATGGGTTATAATATGAAGGCAACACGAAATATAAAAGCAGGGCAGTGTTCAAATAAACTGATTCAAACTAGTACATACTAAAAACAGTGTACTACTTCTCAACACTTCAAGCATAATAAAAAAGTGTCACTGTTTTTTTAAAGGTAACACCGAACGGGCAATGTTTAAAGCAGGCTTAAACCACATAGCCGCTTGTCGGACACTATCCCAACCATCCTTGGGAAGGCTGATAACTCCCACAGTCTCACCTTCATCTGGCTGGAGGTTGCAGCGCAAAATTTTAGGGTATTGATTATAACGAATATTCCGGTATGCTGTGTAGACGCAGTTTTTACTCATGAATGGAACCAATGTGCCATCAGGAGCTTTGGATTCACGCTTCTTCAGGTTGGCAATGATTGGGTAATTGAGTCCGAGGAACAGAGAGTGGTCGCTGAGGCTGTTAACCTGCCTCCAAAGAAAGTCCCCTGCACGTGCAGTAGATAAGGGATCCAGCTCAAAGACGTAGGTGGCAACAGGAGGATACTACCGTAGCTGAAGCCCATTAGCAGCATAGGGAATGTCAGGAGGTACTTCAGCATTGGCAATCCCAATCTTGTTTACTGTAAGGATGATCATCAATCGCTTGCCATCGCAGATGGAGCGAGGAACCACGCGTATCGCTGATCATCCACCACCGGTGGCGGGATTACAAACGGGAGCATCGGGTTTTCGCAATATTAGAAATGGAAACGAATAGGGTGTTACTGGCAACCATATTCAAACAGCAGCATTGTTCATCGTTCATGCTCACAGTATAAATACGACTATGTAAGCTAAGGACATTGGTCATTCATGTGTTCAAATCGAGTGTCCAATATATCAGTTATACTGCATCCATCCCACGAAACTAGTCTAAACTTCGCCAAAACTAGACACTAGTTAGTGTATACACGCTATATACTACCTCTGTCCCACCGAAAGTGTCTGAGATTTGTCCAAATTCAGATGTATCTAGACAGTGAAAGCATATAGATACATTCAAATTTTGACAAATATATATCATCTTAAGTTTAAGTCCTGTCTTTGTAGTTAATTCCCTTTGTCTTAAGTGATCTATTAGAGAGCTTCCTCGTGACCACCCGAAGGGTAAGAAATGTTTAATCTGTATAAGTGGATTGCCTAGACCTTTCCATCAGTTCGGACTTTTGGTTGCGTTGGCTAGTCCATGAAGCTTGACATGGTGTCGAGCTGTGGTCTCGAGTTCGAGTCCTGGCTTTCGCAATTTATCCTAAAATTGTTGTTGCCCCCTCGAGTCCACGTATATGCCTCTTGAGCTATACCTCCGAGTCTTTCCACATGTTGACTTGTCTCCCATCACACGTGAGGGGGTGTTGAATTGTATAAGTGGATTGCCGCCTTGCGATCAGTTCGGACTTTTGGTTGTGTTGGTAGTGCATGAAGCTTGACAAGAAAGAAATGCTCTTTGTAGCTAACCCCAAGTCTCGGTAACATTTGCAAAATAGGTATCGATGCAGCTATCCATTCAGAGAAGAATTTGCATTTTAGAGTTGAAGGTTCATAATCTCTTCTCTACTATTGATAGTAAAGGGTACACATGGTATTTGTTTACCTCATTTTCGCGTTCTAAAAAAGGTACGCTATATGGTTGTGCTAAGTTAAACTGATTTAAGTCTGTTCAAGTTTATCGAAAATTATACTACCAACATCTAAAACATCAATATAGGTTCATATATTACAAAAGATATTTAGATTTTCTTTTCTCGAACACATGCCTAGTCGTGCATCATTATATATTAGAGCATACGGGGTTGTAGCAAGGCTACGAAAAACCGAGAAAGCAAAAAGAAAGAACTATACGTGGGACTAGAGGCAGCTAACTTTGTTAGGCCTGCAGGTGCTAAATCTTATATATATATGAGGTTGTAGATATTAATCGTAAACTTACTCAAACTTAAATATCATTGAATTAGGAAAAAGATAACCTGAGTTATTTTGAATGAGGGGACGTCACAATCACTAATGAAAGATAATTGTGGGAAACTGAAATCTATTCAAGAAAATGGGAGAAAAAATGTATCAAAAACAAAATTAATTATACCATTCTGCAGATTGTTCACCGATATAAACAAAGAACTGTTTGATCTGCATGTAGGTACATCCAATCAAGGCTTTTTCCCCGATCTCTAGAAAATATAAGCTACGCATGTAATTACAAACGATTTTCTTCTATTTTTCTGTTTCTACGTTAACATTTGAGATACTTGTTAATTACATCCATATTCTGCAGCTTGCATAGAGTTACTAATTCAGGAATGCATTCACATACGGAGTATACTATGTTTGCTGATGACTGACTAGTACTAATTCATTGCAAGCAACGGTTCATTCATATTCAGATAAAGGATGTGATCGTTAAGTCATATACTTATGAAAGTCCTTATGCATCTCTCTGATGCAGATGGCGGGGGTCTCTCGTCCTCCTTTTGGAGGCAAAATCAATTAGTTATATATGAAACAATGGGTGTAAAAGGTTATCAAAAAGGGTGCCTTCATAGTGCCACGTTATCTTTTGAGATACTGGTTAATTACACCCATATTCTGCATGGCGTAGAGTTACTAATTCAGGAATGCAATCACATACGAGCATACTATGTTTGTTGGTGACTAATTAGTACTACTAATTCATTGCAAGCAACGGTTCATTCATATTCAGCAAAAGGGGGTGTGATCATTAAGTCATATAAGAAAGGTAAAATATAAACAAGGTAGTTCATGAATAACTTCATTGGTTAAGGCAGTGTATCATGCAATGCAACATAAGGACTGAAAAAATACCATTTGCGGTGTCCCAGAAGTATGTGGAGTCACGCTTTCGTCCACCGCAAAAACGTGGCCACGAAGTTCAATGGCATCACAGTAATTTGGATAATCAGGTGCAGGTGTAAGGGCCTCCAGCATTCTCCAGTCGCCACCCCCTTCAAGGTAGAAAATCGTTTTGTCGAACAAGGCGATGAGCTTGTAATCTGCGTACCTCCCACCTTTTGTGGGCACTTGGCAGATTACAATCTTCAACAAATTAATTGCTGGACCCCAGTTAAAAGAGTATGCAGGTCGATATGAAACAATACTATGATGAATCTTCGAATCAGGTAGGGATGGAAGGGGGATATGTCGCTCGGTGTAGACGTTCACGAGGCACCACTCATGATGATCGGCGGCGGCGATCCAGTCGCCGTTCACGCCAAGCCATTTTCTGTCGTGCATGAACGGCAGGGCGACAGAACGGCGAGGATGGTCGAGGGGCACCAGGTCGTACACGGTATCATGCAGACGAGATGCTGTCGCCAGGTCCCAGTGTTCACCGAACCAATAAGCAGCGGAGGCATCAGCAGCAGGTGGTTCATCCCAATGGTGCATCTTACCTTCATCCTTGCTGATCATGTCGTAGAGCTCCCTGGAACATGCAGCAAGTCGGACGGTGTAGGTAACGTCCAGATGCGCAGCGATGAGGTCGATGTTGTCACCGGTGAGAGCCTCCAAGTGGCCGTCCCCGCCGCCCCGGCAAAGCCTAGAATAATCCATCACGTGAAGATGGATTTAGGTGGATGGCGGATGCAACTGCGCTTGGGGTTTTCGGAGGAGAGGGCGAGCGCTATGGAAGGAACCATGCGGCGCGCGGCCGGCCGGGGTAAGGAGAGAAAGGTATACGGAGTAGTACTAGTGATGCGGCGTGGTGGGGATCGAGATCCTGCGCGTGCGCGTGATTCTGGGAGGGTGAAGAAGAAGATTTTTTATTTTTTTTGTAACGGGGTGAAGAAGAAGATGATAGACATGCAAGGGGCAAAAACTAGGTAGTACTCTAGGCTGCTGCTGCGACTGCGCGCCGATTTGACTGTTGGTAGACTAGCATGCCACCCATCTATAAATTTGCGACGACGTTTGGTGCGTTGATGTCTCGTCACATCAAAGTTGACCAGAGAGGGCTTTTTTTACAGTTTCCATTTCGATATATTTTTCGCCAATAATCGTAGTTCTCTACATGCCAGAGACATGTACCTTAACACGTGGGCAGCATGCAACCGCGCGAGCACCAAAATGGAATGAGAAATGTTTTAGAGCAGAACTTCATTTTCAATGCCTTTCCTAGCTTGGTTTGGAAACCGGATAGAGCTTCAGTGACTTGATGCTTCCAAGATACATTGTGACTGTGTCCCACCATCTACCATCCATTTGAGATCCAACATTCCAAACTATCTCTTATTTCGAAGCTAAAAAAGAAAAACTATTCAGAAAATTTTGAAAAAAAATCCAGTAATATGTAGATTCCTTGTTTTAAAATCTATGAATATTTCATCCCATTCGGATGACTAGCTTGTGATTAAATAGATTCTTACGTACTCGAGCACTAGTTTAAACTAAATATATATTTGCTCACAAACATATGATTCAAATCGAATGAAACTTCACCAAAATATAAATCGAAATATGCATGATTTACTGGAAGTTTTTCAAAATTTTCATGGTCCATGGGGTCCTCCAAAGTGCAAGCTTTTTTTTTCTTGGTTGGTACTTCAAAACCGAGTTTGGATGGTGGCAAGACTTGCACAAAGAGATGTCAAAATTTTGGCCTTTGTGAACTTTGCAATCAACATCAAGTGTCGGACTCTCGAGAAAAAAATATGAGTTGGCGCCCACCTTTCTTTCAACCGTTGGTTCTCAATCCGAGGGTGGTCCAACTAGCTAACAAAATTGGCTTGGTATTCATGGTCTTGAACCAACGATTTGGCATGGCTTTCAATCGGTATGAGAGGTGATGTATGGAGGTGATTTATACGAGAGGGCAATAAAGAAATGTTTTGTCATCCTCGCAAAGCTAGTCTATTTGGAAAGAAATGAATAATTGGTTTTTCGCAACATTGCATGATACTAATTCATGATACTATGCATTGAAGGTGTTGTATCATAGACTAGTATCACCACGATACTTCCCATTGTGACAAGTCTAAGTGCTTTTGCACCATGAACACTAGCTATGCATTTACCTCAAAAAACACTTCTCCATCATTCTACTATTCACACTTTCTTTTTCTAATAGAACTATGTACCATTGTTTTTAATATAATCTTGTGTCGAGAGTATATATTTCTAAAATAGTCATTTATGTTTCGCATAAGCTCAAAGAGGGGTACTTACTTATGAGAGATATCTTTCAACTAATACGTTGTAGGAGTACTTTAATTATGTGAGCTATAGTGTGAAATGCTTACTAGAACGAGTACAAAAGGTGTTTGATAACATTACAGGCCACACGCCCAGTGTAGCCTGCATTGTAGGAGCATTACATCAATTTAACAACTACGGAGGAGTAGCCTAGGTAGAGATAACAGGCAAAGGAAATAGTTCAACAGATAGTACAACACAACTACGGAAAGGGAGTAGCCTAGGTAGAGATAAACATGCAAATGAAATAGTTCAACAGATACAAATCTTGCATTACAACACGAGTATTACATAAAGTACATCAGCCCTTCTTTACGGACTGTGACGCGAAGGCAGGTTCCATTGCCGGCGTTGGCGAAGCTTGGGATGAGCCACAACGGAACCTCGCCATGTCCATCTAATGTTGGTTTGGAAACCAACGATGCAGTCTTAATTCAAACCGAAGCGGCAAATTTCTGGAGAAGGAGGATATGCAAGGCCTACTGCATGGTGCGATGTGTAAACAGAGTTGCTTCTCGCCATATTTGGACGGTCATGTTCTGCCCCGTCTTCTACTGGAATGATAATCGGATAGTTCACTCCAAGGAAGAGAGAATATGATCCAAGGGAAATAATCCTCCTCCATGGCCTCGGTGGCATCAACTGACTGGTGTCCATGCTGTACACCTCGCAGCCAAGTAAACCCTCAGAGGTAGCAGCAGCAGGTAAAATCCAAACCAGTCCAGTATAATCCCGCCCGTCAGTAACGCCCCAGGTATGGACCAGAAAAAGTCTAGAACCATCAGGAGATCGTGCTAACCACCAGGAGCCAAGATTGTACCGACCTTGTTCATCAAGTTCTGGCGGAATAGGTGCCGTGCTGATCAACAAAGGACCTTGCAAAGGAAAGCACAGCTTGAAGTCAGTTCAGCAAAACTTGATTAGTTCATTACATACATGAATAATGATGTAGCTAAAATACTGCCTCCGATCCAAATTAATTGACTCAACTGGATATGTCTAGCTAGATATGCACAAATTAATTGACTCAAGTTTGTCTAGCTAGATGCACTGGCTAGACAAAGCTGAGTCAATTTGATTTGGATCGGAGGGAGTACTTTATTTTGACTCAAAGGCATATCGCTGCTGATTTTGATTGAATATAGAGGGGGAAAGGTACAGGCATGACACGAAAACTGCACAACAAAAAGAAAAAGGCTAAAGCTAAATCTGAAACTAGCAGGTAATAGCGAAAACACATCATATGAGATGAGAAAAATTACCCCAAGAAAGTTGATTCCATGCATAAACTTCGCCTGTCTGAGTTACAGCAAATACAATACCCTTGTGGATGATTGCATCGGAGTAGCCGTACGCTAAGAACTGGTTGTCAAGAACTGTCCATCTGCTAGAAGCACAGTGAAGGACTGCAATTGCCGCGTTGAAGATGGCAAGAACAGAGAAACTAGTATAATTTGAAGGAGCTGTGTGATCTCGGCAAATAGCTTTCTACTGGAGTTGAAGCTGTTGTTCATTTGACTCGATCACAAGTTTATCCGGTGGATTTAAACTCACTTATTGGTGGTAGAGGAATCCGGCGACCGGTGTACACATTGACAAGCTCCCAATTCCAGGGAAGCCAAGAAGGGTGATCCAATCTCCATTCGAGCCTGCACACATGCCCGTACCAACATCTGGAATCACGGCATCGGAAGAGATCCTGTCCAGCGGCGTCAGTTGGCACAAGGTACCCTAGCGATCTATAGCATCATGATGCTTGTCCTTCCGCGCACCTGCTGCTTGAACTTGTGGACGCGGGAGAAGGGATTGTGCGCGGGCGGTACCTCGGTTTGGTGAGTATGAAGAACACAGTGGCATACCAAACGGCTGAGATGCAGGCAGAGCTACACTTTGTGTTGCTGAATCATGATAAAACTTGCATGAACCGACGAGGCTCGCGGCGGTGATGACATCGCATCGGGATGCGATTTCTTCAAGGGGGCCATCAGGAAACACCCAAGAACTGCCACTCTCATTGATCGATCTCGCCATTGGAAGGATGCGGTCAAGTGGGTGTGGGGGTGTGGGAGTGGGACGCTGGCGTTTGGGTATGAGGTATTGGAGGACAAGGCGAGCGGCAGCTGGTAGAGCGATATGGATAAAAGTCCACAACTCCTACTAGTACCATCAAACATGTGGCTCGAGATGATCCGAAAAAGGCATGGCGGCGGTGGTGCAGGGGCTGCTTTGGTGTAGGCGGGTCGCCAGAGAAGATGGAGATGAAGAAGACGGAGAAGCAGGCAAAAAAAAACAATTTGAATTGAAATCAATAATACGAGTACTACGGGCGTGCCTTCTCTCTCTGGTCTCTGCTGCACTACTGCACCTGTCGTGAAGGCGTGTGACCCGAGAAGAAGCTAATGTATTGTATACTGTCCTTGCACGCCGTGGAGCTGTATTTTGTCTCATCAAATCAGCTCTGGACAGTTTCAGCAGAGAAAAGATCCTTTGCCATCATCATGATATATTACCACGGGCCCACGGCAGTGCACATTCATCTTGTACTACCATATACTGTACTGCTCTATATGTTGCACAAACCACCACTTGGACATTTTTTTGCAGTTTCCACCATGTGGTGGTCTAATATGTTGCAAATTTCACCACTTGGTTATCTAATCAGCTAGTTAGTCATGTTGATAGCAAAATCGACAAGTGGGTTCAACATGTCAATGCTCCAATTAATGTTTTAGAAAAAATAAATTTTTCAAAATTCATACTTCTTTTATTTAGCTATTTAAAAATGCTTATTCATTTATTTCAACAAATATTGTGCGGTCTTGAATTTTTTTCGAACAAATATTATGGCATCGGGTTCGGGACTCCTGAAAAGGACTGGCCGTGGTACGGGAACCCGAAATGATGCCCACAACATGGTCGAAAGTGGCAAGGAACCCGTCGAGGTGGATGAACTCGGGAAACCTTGGTAGAGGTAGGGATCTTGAGGAGGCCATTAGGGTTAGCCTACCCCCCAATAAGCGTATGAACGAAAAAATTCACATAAGTAGTAGCTATTATTAAAATTTCACAAAAATTACGCGCTTTTGAATATTTCAAAAGTATTGTGGCGTCACGCTGGCCTTGCCCGAATTTTACCTTTCAGGCTGGATGTCACGAGCATGATCACTCAACCAACCGGGTCCAAACATATATATACAATTGGCCTCCTCGAGCCTACACCGACCAGATTCTCACTGAAACTGGATCATATAGTTTCTATTGGATTGATGTCCTAAGGAAATATTCCAACAACGGAAGTTGTTTGTTCGTTGTATTATATTCCTTTGGAATCTTGTTGGGCTTGTTTGGTTCGAAGAAAATTCATAGAAATTTTGTGGGATTCAAATCTCAGTGGCTCCTTTGATTCTTGAATACATGATAATTCATACTAATTCACGTGTTTTTTGTGTAGCACTACAACCAAAGAACATGCAATTCAAATTTGTGTGATTTCTCTCATATAGGATTAATTCAACATGTAATCATATTCAATTCCTACATTATTTCTATTTTAACATTTTGTACACATCATGCATGCGACCCAAACAATGCGTACATGGTGGGGGGGGGTTGTTTCGTTGCAAAAGCAGTTGGTCACACCACAAACAAACATGCAACAATTAATCTAAATTCACGCGGTTTCCCCGCGATGCAACCAAACAATATTCGATGAAACTAAGCATGGCATAAACATATACAATACACACCATACATTTTGGCTGCTTTGATTATTCGCAAGATTTTCAAAGTGCGGGGATATGAAAATTGTATGATTAGAGAGTGATGATCATCTCCAAATATATAGGATTGAGAAACAACGGTATTTGGATCCAATAACATTTGATTGCGTGTGAAAACCAAAAGAAATACTAGTAGTAACATACGGTTACACAATGAAGGATTTTTTGTTTTTGTATAAAAATGTATTGTCAATGAATTCTGAAAATTGCAATCCTATGAATTAAACAATCAGAAATCGTGTCAGACTAATTCCTACGTTTCGAGATTCTAGTACGGAGTATGATTTCTTTGAAGGGGCGCAGAGGGACGTGGGTAGCAATGTCTAGTCCCTGTCTTGTCTGTATACACTGTACTTACGTTAGACTAGTGTTGCTCATGAAGTCTTAATCTGACGTACTCTGAAGCTAGATGAATCACCGTTTCCAGTCTCTGTCCTCGTTTTTTCGATCGGCAAAATAGACAGAAATAACCCAAAGTCGAAAAGATTGGGAAAAACGAACTTTCGACATACTAGCAAGATTGGGTTATTTTTGTCCAAATTCTCGTTTTTTTCTCTTGGCTTCCCTACCCTTGAATCCATGTCACTTACGTGTGTTGCCCATGCATGCGTCATGTCCCACACTTCAGTGAGCACAAGTGACGTGCTGTACGTACGCAAACTCCCAGTGATCTTCTTTGTCAAGAGAAGACGCATCAAGATTCAAGACCCGATCGCATTTCTTGCTTTCAGCCTGGGGTCCTCCATGTAAAAGTTAGGGATTTAGATGTAATTTCATGTTTATTTTGTGTGCTGTTGTAAACTGTTGATTTTTTATGTCCATTTCAATCTTGGTCAAATCCTAGGTTTGACCTAGATTTAAACAAGTTTAAAACATGAAAATGAAAAAGTAAGCCTGGATCCTCCTTAGTCAATCCAAAATGAAGCTTTTGGGAGGTTTTTGAAATTTCCATGTTTGAAACCCAAAACCACTTCTTTTCATGCTAGACTTCATAAGACATAGTTTAGGGATAGGGGTAGATACATGATTTGTCTGGTTTCAGTATGTCTAGAGCTTGTTTATCCACTTGAATGCTTACTATATGACATAAGAAGACTATGTGCTATGGTTTTTCATTTATCTAATTTTTTTGAATTTTATGCCCATTTGAATCTTGGTCAAATCCCAGGTTTGACCAGGTTTTAAACATGTTTAAAACTTGAAAATGAAAAGGTGTAAGCATGGATCCTTTGTAGTCACTCTAAAATGAAGCTTTTGGGAGGTTCTCGAAATTTCCATGCATGCTTGAAACTCAAAACCACTTTTCTTCATGCTTGACTTCATAAGACAGAGTTTAATTAGGGTTAGGGGTAGATACACGATTTTTCTGGTTTGAATATGTCTAGACCTTGTTTATCAACTAGAATGTTTACTATATGACATAATTAAGAAGGCTATGTACGTGCTTTGGTTTTTCATTCTTTAGATTTTTGTCTGAATTTTTATGCCCATTTGAATCTTGGTCAAATCCTAGGTTTGACCAAGATTTAAATAAGTTTAAAACATGAAAATGAAAAGATAAGCATCGATCCTTCTTACTCGCTCTAAAATGAAGCTTTTGGTAGGTTTTTGAAATTTCCATGTTTGAAACCCAAAACCACTTCTCTGCATGCTTGACTTCATAAGACGAAGTTTAGGGTCGATAGGGGGTATATACATGATTTGTCTGGTTTGAATATGTCTAGACCTTGTTTATGAACTTGAATGCTTACTATATGACATAAGAAGACTATGTGCTTTGGTTTTTTTTATTTTTATTTTATGCCCATTTTAATATTGGTCAAATCCTAGGTTTGACCAAGATTTAAACAAGTTTAAAACATGAAAATGAAAAGGTAAGCCTGGATCCTTCTTAGTCACTCTAAAATAAAGCTTTTGGGAGGTTTTTGAAATTTCCATGTTTGAAACCAAAAACCACTTCTCTTCATGCTTGACTTCATAAGACAGAGTTTAGGGTTAGGGGTAGATACATGATTTGTCTTATTTGAATATGTATAGACGTTGTTTGTCAACTTTTGAATGCTTACTATATATATATGTGACATAAGAAGACTATGTGCTTTTGTTTTTCATTTTTCTGATTTTTTTAATTTTATGCCCATTTAAATCTTGGTCAAATCCTGGTTTGACAATGATTTAAACAAGTTTAAAATATGAAAATGAAAAGGTAAGCATTGATCCTTCTTAGTCACTCTAAAATGAAGCTTTTGGTAGGTTTTTGAAATTTCCATATTTGAAACCCAAAACCACTTCTCTTCATGCTTGACTACATAAGACAAAGTTTAGGGTTAGGGAGTAGATACATGATTTTTCTTGTTTGAATATGTCTAGACCTTGTTTATCAACTTTAATGCTACTATATGACATAAGAAAACTATGTGCTTTGGTTTTTCATTTTTCTGATATTTTTTGGAATTTTGATGCACATTTGAATCTTGGTCAAATCCTAGGTTTGACCAATATTTAAACAAGTATATATAGAACATGACAATGAAAAGGGAAGCATGTATCCTTCTTAATTAGTCACCCTAAAATGAAGTTTTTGGGAGGTTTTTGAAATTTCCATGTTTGAAACCTAAAACCACTTATCTTCATGCTTGACTTCGTCATAAGACAGAGTTTAGGGGTTAGGGGGTAGATACATGATTTGTCTAGCTAGTTTGAATATGTCTAGACCTTGTTTATCAACTTTAATGCTTACTATATGACATATAAGAAGACTATGTGCGCTTTGGTTTTTCATTTTTCGGTTTTTTATTTTATGCCCATTTGAATCTTGGTCGATTTAAACAAGTTTAAAACATGGAAATGAAAAGGTAAGCATCGATCCTTCTTAGTCGCTCTAAAATGAAGCTGAATTTTGGGAGGTTTTTGAAATTTCCATGTTTGAAACCCAAAACCACTTCTCTTCATGCTTGACTTCATAAGACGAAGTTTAGGGTCGATAGGGGGTAGATACATGATTTGTCTTGTTTGAATATGTCTAGACCTTGTTTATCAACTTGAATGCTTACTATATGACATAAGAAGACCATGTGCTTTTGTTTTTCATTTTTCTATTTTTTTTAAGAATTTTATGCACATTTGATTCTGGTCAAATCCTAGGTTCAACCAAGATTTAAACAAGTTTCAAGCATGAAAATGAAAACGTAAGCCAAGATCCTTCTTAATTAGTCACTCTAAAATATATGAAGCTTTTGGGACGTACTTGAAATTTCCATGTTTGAAACCCAAAACCAATTCTCTTCATGATTGACTTCATAAGACAGAGTTTAGGGTTAGGGGTAGATATACACATGATTTTTCTGGTTTGAATATGTCTAGACCTTGTTTATCAACTTGAGTGTTTACTATATGACATAATTAAGAAGGCTATGTGCTTTGGTTTTTCATTCTTTAGATTTTTTGTCTGAATTTTTATGCCCATTTGAATCTTGGTCAAATCCTAGGTTTGACCAAGATTTAAATAAGTTTAAAACATGGAAATGAAAAGGTAAGCATCGATCCTTCTTAGTCGCTCTAAAATGAAGCTGAATTTTGGGAGGTTTTTGAAATTTCCATGTTTGAAACCCAAAACCACTTCTCTTCATGCTTGACTTCATAAGACGAAGTTTAGGGTCGATAGGGGGTAGATACATGATTTGTCTTGTTTGAATATGTCTAGACCTTGTTTATCAACTTGAATGCTTACTATATGACATAAGAGGACTATGTGCATTGGTATTTCATTTTTTGATTTTTATGCCCATTTGAGAATCTTTGTAAAATCCTAGGTTTGTTGAGCAAGATTTAAACAAGTTTAACATGTGAAAATGATAAGGTAATTAAGTCTAGATCTTTCTCTTAGTAACTCTAAAATGAAGCTTTTGGGAGGTTCTTGAATTTACCATGTTTGAAACCCAAAACCACCGTACTTGCTCATGCTTGACTTCATAAGACAGAGTTTAGGGTTAGGGGTAGATACATGATTTTTCTGGTTTGAATATGTCTAGACCATGTTTATCAATTTGAATGCTTACTATATGACATAAGAAGGCTATGTGCTTTGGTTTTTCATTCTTTCGATTTTTTTCTGAAATTTTATGGCCATTTGAATCTTGGTCAAATCCTAGGTTCGACCAAGATTTAAACAAGTTTAAAACATGACAATGAAAAGGTAATTAATCATGGATCCTTCTTAATTAACCAGCCAGTCTAATTAAAATGAAGCTTTTTGGGAGGTTTTTGAAATTTCCATGTTTGAAACCCAAAACCACCCTTCTCTGCTTCATGCTTGACTTCATATATAATTAAGACAAAGTTTAGGGTTAGGGGGTACATGATTTGTCTGGTTTGAATATGTCTAGACCTTGTTTATGAACTTGAATGCTTACTATATGACATAAGAAGACTATGTGCTTTGGTTTTTTATTTTTTATTTTATGCCCATTTGAATATTGGTCAAATCCTAGGTTTGACCAAGATTTAAACAAGTTTAAAACATGAAAATGAAAAGGTAAGCCTGGATCCTTCTTAACTAGTCACTCTAAAATGAAGCTTTAATTTTGGGAGGTTTTTGAAATTTCCATGTTTGAAACCAAAAACCACTACTCTTGATGCTTGACTTCATAAGACAGAGTTTATATATGGTTTTAGAGGGGTAGATACATGATTTGTCTTATTTGAATATGTCTAGCTAGACCTTGTTTATCAACTTTTGAATGCTTACTATATATATGTATGTGACATAAGAAAACTATGTGCTTTGGTTTTTCATTTTTCTGTTTTTTTTGGAATTTTGATGCACATTTGAATCTTGGTCAAATCCTAGGTTTGACCAAGATTTAAACAAGTATAGAACATGAAAATGAAAAGGGAAGCCTGTATCCTTCTTAATTAGTCACCCTAAAATGAAGTTTTTGGGAGGTTTTTGAAATTTCCATGTTTGAAACCCAAAACCACTTATCTTCATGCTTGACTTCGTCATAAGACAGAGTTTAGGGGTTAGGGGGTAGATACATGATTTGTCTAGCTAGTTTGAATATGTCCAGACCTTGTTTATCAACTTTAATGCTTACTATATGACATATAAGAAGACTATGTGCGCTTTGATTTTTCATTTTTCTGTTTTTTTATTTTATGCCCATTTGAATCTTGGTTAAATCCTAGATTGACTTCATAAGACAGAGTTTAGGGTTAGGGGTAGATATACACATGATTTTTCTGGTTTGAATATGTCTAGACCTTGTTTATCAACTTGAGTGTTTACTATATGACATAATTAAGAGGGCTATGTGCTTTGGTTTTTCATTCTTTAGATTTTTTGTCTGAATTTTTATGCCCATTTGAATCTTGGTCAAATCCTAGGTTTGACCAAGATTTAAATAAGTTTAAAACATGGAAATGAAAAGGTAAGCATCGATCCTTCTTAGTCGCTCTAAAATGAAGCTGAATTTTGGGAGGTTTTTGAAATTTCCATGTTTGAAACCCAAAACCACTTCTCTTCATGCTTGACTTCATAAGACGAAGTTTAGGGTCGATAGGGGGTAGATACATGATTTGTCTGGTTTGGATATATCTAGACCTTGTTTATCAACTTGAATGCTTACGATATGACATAAGAACACTATGTGCTTTTATTTTTTTGTTTTTTTGTGCCCATTTGAATCTTGGTCAAATCCTAGCTAGGTTTGACCAAGATTTAAACAAGTATAGAACATGAAAATGAAAAGGGAAGCCTGTATCCTTCTTAGTCACCCTAAAATGAAGTTTTGGGAGGTTTTTGAAATTTCCATGTTTGAAACCCAAAACCACTTCTCTTCATGCTTGACTTCTTAAGACATAGTTTAGGGGTTAGCGGGTAGATACATGATTTGTATGGTTTGAATATGTCTAGACCTTGTTTATCAACTTTAATGCTTACTATATGACATAAGAAGACTATGTGCTTTGGTTTTTCATTTTTCTGTTTTTTTTTTGAATTTTCTACCAATTTTGTTTGACCAAGATTTAGACAAGTTTTACACGTCAAAACGAATAAGTAAGCCTGTATCCTTCTTAGTCACTCCAAAATGTACCAATTGATAGATGTGTTAACTTTGCTTCATGGAAAAAATAATGTCATGTAATTAAATGAGTTAACTTGGATTTCCTACGCTTGAATCCATAGGAAACTTTGTTCTAATGCACTATAATAATCAACCGAGTTTTTACACCAACAGGACTGTCACTTACGTGTGGTGCCCACGCGTGAGGTCCCACACTTCAGTGAGCACAAGTCACGTGCAATAGGTACGCAAACTCCCGGCCATCTTCTTTGTCAAGAGAAGACGCATCAGGATGCGTATTGGAAGTCTCTGGGTCCTTCAGGATCCTTCGGTTGTCCCTCTCACACACAAAAAAAAAACAAATCTCTCTCATTCTCGGCCTCACTCGACTCACTCGCTCGCACCTCCCTGCTCACTGACAAACCCTGCACAATAGTCAACATCGTCACCCGAAAAAGGGGAGACACCATAATGCTCTCCCTTCTTCTGACCTTCCGAGTGAATGAGTGATCCCTCTTCCTCCGAGTTTCACTAGCTAGACGGGCAAACACACATGTGCTGCATAGTAATAATAAAAAGGTAGAAAAATCGATATACGAATCTATAATTAAATAGGTTAAACTAGGGTTTTGCCCAGTACTACAGATCAAGGTTCAAAAAAATCCAACTACGGGGTTCGAACAACACGATTCTAATCCAAGAATTTTTTCTACCTCATCCAAATGGCCTCAAACTATAGGGTTAGCATCTATCTAGTGCAGTATGTGTGAAAATGTATGCACTATGTGTGCTATAACTTGTATGTCTTTCAAATTTGAACCAAACTTGAATAAGTTTGAAATATTTGAAAAGGGGCTTTTGGCTTAAACGTTTGAAACCCAAAACGACTTCTCTTCATGCTAGACTTCATAAGACCGAGTTTAGGGTTAGGGGGTAGATACATGATCTGTCTGGTTTGAATATGTCTAAACCTTGTTTATCAACTTTAATGCTAACTATATGACACAAGAAGACTATGTGCTTGGGTTTTTCATTTTTCTATTTTTTTTAATTTTATGCCCATATATTTGAATCTTGGCCAAATCCTAGGTTGGACAAAGATTTAAACAAGTTTAAAACATGAAAATGAAAAGGGAAGCCTCTATCCTTCTTAATTAGTCACTCTAATATGAAGTTTTTGGGAGGTTTTTGAAATTTCCATGTTTGAAACCCAAAACCACTTCTCTTCGTGCTTGACTTCATAAGAAAGAGTTTTGGGTTAGGGGGTAGATACATGATTTGTATGGTTTGAATATGCCCAAACCTTGTTTATCAACTTGAATATGCTTACTATATGACGTACATAAGAAGACTATGTACTTTGGTTTTTCAGTTTTCTATTTTTTTAAATTTTCTGCCCACTTGAATCTTGGTCAAATTAATCCTAGGGTTGACCATGATTTAAACAAGTCTATAACATGAAATGAAAAGGTAAGCATGGATCCTTCTTAGTCACTCTAAAATCTTTTTGGATGTGTTCTTGAAATTTCCATGTTTGAAACCCAAAACGACACTTCTTTTCATGCTTTGGTTTTTCATTCTTTTGATTTTTTTCTGAATTTTTATGCCCATTTGAATCTTGGTCAAATATATCCTAGGTTTGACCAAGATTTAAACAAGTTTAAAACATGACAATGAAAAGGTAATTAATCATGGATCCTTCTTAATTAATCAGTCAGTCTAATTAAAATGAAGCTTTTGGGAGGTTTTTCAAATTTCCATGTTTGAAACCCAAAACCACACTTCTTTTCATGCTTGACTTCATTTATAAGACACAGTGTAGGGTTAGGGGTAGATGACTTGTTTGATTTGAATGTGTCTAGACCTTCTTCATGAACTTTTGAATGCTTACTATATGACATAAGAAGATTATGTGCTTTCATTTTTTTATTTTTTTATTTCTTATTTTATGCTCATTTGAATATTGGTCAAATCCTAGGTTTGACCAAGATTTAAACAAGATTAAAACATCAAAATGAAAGGGTAAGCCTGGATCCTTCTTATGCACTCTAAAATGTGAAGCTTTTGGGGTTTTTAAAAATGATCCTTCTTAGTCCATGTTTGAAACCCGAAACCACTTCTCTTCATGCTTGACTTCATAAGACAAAGTTTAATTAGGGGTTAGGGGTATAGATACATGATTTGTCTGGTTTGAATATGTCTAGATCGACCTTGTTTAACAACTTGAATGCTTACTATATGACATAAGAAGACTATGTACTTTGGTTTTTCATTTTTTTCAATTTTTTAATTTTCTACCCATTTGAATCTTGGTCAAATCCTAGGTTTGAACAAGATTTAAACAAGTTTAAAACATGAATAATTTTCTACCACATCTCTTCATGCTTGACTTCACAAGACAGAGTTTAGGGTTAGGGGTAGCCACATACATGATTTTTCTGGTTTGAATATGTCTAGACCTTGTTTATCAACTTAATTGTATGCTTATTATATGACATAAGAAGACTATGTGCATTGGGTTTTCATTTTTTATCCCCATTTGTTGAATCTTGGTCAAATCCTAGGTTTGACCAAGATTTAAACAAGTTTAAAACATGAATAATATGAAAAGTAACCTGCATCGATCCTTCTTAGCCACTCCAAAATGAAGCTCGTGGGAGGTTTTTGAAATTTCCATGTTTTTTCTGGTTTGAATATGTCTAGACCTTGTTTATCAACTTGAATGCTTACTATATGACATACACAGACTATGTGCTTTGGTTTTTGATTTTTTTTTTGAATTCTTATGCCCATTTGAATCTTCGTCAAATCCTAGGTTTGACCATGACTTAAACAAGTTTAAGACATGAATATGACAAAGTAATCATGTATCCTTCTTAGTCACCCCAAAATGAAGCTCTTGGGAGGGTTTTTAAAATTTCCATGTTTGAAACGAAAAACCACTTCTCTTCACCATGCATGCTTGACTTCATAAGACAGAGTTTAGGGTTTGTGGGTAGATACATGATTTTTCAGGTTTAATACGTCTAGACCTTGTTTATCAACTTAATTGAATGCTTACTATATGACATAAGAAGACCTTGGTTTTTCAATTTTTTGAATTTTTATGCCCATTTGAATCTTGGTCAAATCCTAGGTTTGACCAAGATTTGAACAAGTTTAAAACATGAATATAAAAAAGTAAGCATGTATGCTTCTTAGTCACTCCAAAATGAAGCTCTTGGGAGGGTTTTCGAAATTTCCATGTTTGAAACCAAAAACCACATCTCTTCATGCTTGACTTCATAAGACAGAGTTTAGGGTTAGGGGTAGATACATGATTTTTCTGGTTTGAGTATGTCTAGACCTTGTTTATCAACTTAATTGAATGCTTACTATATGACATAAGAAGACTATGTGCCTTGGTGTTTCATTTATTTTGATTTATTTTGAATTTTATGCCCATTTTTATGCCCATTTAAACAAGTTTAAATCATGAATATGAAAAATTAGTCACTCAAAAATGTAGCTCTTGAGAGGGTTTTTGAAATTTCCATGTTTGAAACCAAAAACCACTTCTCTTCATGCATGCTTTGACTTCATAAGACAGAGTTTAGGGTTTGGGGTAGACAGCTCGCGCCGACGCGTGGACGAAATTTATTCTCTGTCCCCACGACATGCACTTGCCGTTGTCTTCAACGATCGACACGAGCAGTGAAGCTTTTAGGCTGGTCATAGTGGTAAGTATCATGTAGTAGTATCATGCATATAATACTTGTATATGATACTATCTCTATAGTGGTTAGTAACATGAAGTAGTATCATAGCCATGCTATATTTATTATTTTTTAGAATCTCGATGCAAATTTGTGCACAAGATTTGTTTGGCATTAACTTTTCTCGTGACATGCGCTATGTTACATTATCTACCTATGTTACTCTAATCTCCTCTCTCCTCCTTAATTAGCTGCCACATCAGCATTTTTGTGGGTCCAATGTGCATGATACTAGCTATGATACTAGCACTATGACTAGCCTTATGGAGCCCAGGAGATGGGCTCCATTTCTCGAGCGGTAGCTAGGTGACATGGTGACATGCACCATGTCACCGTGTGACATGCGGCCTAAATCCAAATTTAAACATTGCGAAAAAATCTGAAAAAAATCATGCACGTTCACAGCTCATATTAAGATAACCCCTAAAAATTTCAGATCAAAATTCGAAACATACATCGAGAAACAAAAAAGAGAAACTCAGATGTGAATAGTCTACAGAGAAACTCAGATTTGAATTCGGGAACTATTCATGATAGATTTCTCTCTTTTTGTTTCTCGATGTATGTTTCAATTTTGACTTGAATTTTTAGGGGTTATCTTAATATCTATGAACATGCATGATTTTTTCAGATTTGGTCGCAGTGTTCATATTTGAAGTTAAACCGCATGTCACATGTTGACATGCAATAGGTGCATGTCACCTGATCTGCATGACGCTGGGGCTAAAAGAAGACCTTTCCACCTCATTTCCTCCACTGTTTCACATATTTTAGCTTCTATTTATGCGGTGCCGTGGAGGTGGGGGTCTGGTCGTCACCCTCCTCCTCCCCACCTCATTTCCTCCACTGTCTCGCAACTCCTTGATCTACTACTCCTATCCATATACATGCCACTCAAATGGATGTATTTGTAGATACATCCATTTTAGTGGCAGTTAATATGGACCAGAGGAAGTACTAATAATATGAGGCATGTTTTTGAGCTGGCCCTGTTTAGTAGAGTTTACATTTGAGAGTTACATCTTTCTACCACCATTATTTTTGATTTAGCTTGTCTTTTGTGCCCACCATTTTATCGAGCAGGGTTAATGCAAGATCCATAGCAAACTAGCTTCTCATGACATTTTTTTGGCGGAGTGCATCTTCTCATGGCGAGCTAGCGACTTTGCCACTAGAGTTTTTTTTTGTTGAACTAGTACATTTTTTGGATTTTCCCATTTTATTTGTGCACAAGCTATGAGCCGCCCGCAATTCAGCACCATATATTGGCGGGATTTTCTAGTTCAATTGTTTTGTACTAGGATATTAGCAGGATGCTATCTTCTAGGGCTTTCATTTCCCCTATATCCAGCCCCACCCACGGACAAGCAAGGGCCTCTCTCCCTACCTCGCACCTAGTCCGTCTCGCTCCCTCTCGGTCCTCCATCTCGTAGCCGACATCCACCGCGCCGGAGCCAGCTCAGCGACGCTGTCAACCACACTCCGTCCGCTTCGTCGGATCTGCTTCCCCGACTCACTGGTTCATCTTACCGGCTGGCGAGATCGGTACACAAAGCGCCACCATGATCCACCGAACCAAAACGAACGGCCAACGCGCCACCTCCCCAGTCGACCAAGGTTGAACACTTTGTCCGGCAGCTTTTGTTATGTATTTGATTTCCGAGACTAGTTTATTGCTTGCTTCCACTGCTTGTTATTAGCATCTATTTTTTTTTGTAATGCCTGCTAGATATTCCCCTCGAGAATGCCTACGAAGAATCTCGGAGGCAAAATATCTTGCGTAATAAGATAATTGCAGCCAAGCTCGGCATCTTGTGGAATGGGACAAAATCACCGCACCCCAAGTCGTTGCCGAGATTTTTCACCCGTGTGATGTGCCGCCAAAAGGACGATTCCGTGGGGCAGCTTGAAGAAGGTATTTAGCCGCACCGCTCAAATTTCATATGTGTTGTTTGCTGATTGATTTGATGAACTTTGATTTGCAGCAGCTAGCCACTGCTCATGTTCCTAACAAAGACAAGTGAGCGCGCCGATGATGCGGACATTGGTAGAAAGGAGGCGGGATTTGGTCCTATTGTTCTAGCAAGCAATCATTTGAGGGGCCGCCTAGGATCAGCACATCCGGATCCTCCCGAGCTCAACATTAAGGAGGTAATTTTATAATAGTGTTTTAAACATGACATAATCTAATGTCTTGAAAGAGATCAAAGCATCAGCGGAGTGGAGTGGTGTAGATGGTAGAGATATAGATATAGATTTCAGATTTCCTAATTTTTTCTTGAAAATAGGGTCGCCCCGGCCTCTGCATCCAAATGATGCACCCACCCTTTTATTGCAATGTTTTAGACTCCATTTAAGATTTAGAAACTCATGGGTTGCTCAAAGTGGTGACATGAATCAACCAACATATTTCCTTTTAATCTGTTTGATTGATTTTATGCATGGCAAATCGCGAAGCAAGTGATCGCTCATGTCCACCTTGCCAAGCAGCATTGTAGCACAGATGTCCGAGTTCCGGTGATGCAAACGTTTGTAGGAACAAAACGAAGGATGTGGCAATGGGGAAGCTAAGATTAGGCGTCTTCAAAAGGACTTGGATGTGGCCACTTGGCGGAACAAAGAAATGAACCGAGGATGGAATTCTACAATTCAAGATGGCCTACATCTTTGTTGCTGATCTACAGAAGCTAGTGGCTGGCAACTTGGTTACCGCTTTGGCTGATGCAGATGTCCATGAGATCAACTGGACGATCTTGGAACAGGTGAAAGCACGAGCAGAAACTCTGCACTCATCTTTGCAGGTAGATGATTTTCAAAGGGTGATGCAAGAGCCGCTATATGAATAGATTGTTGTTTTCAGTTGATGATGTCCCTGGTTCTTTTGTTTACTTATGTGCTGGTAGTACTTAGGGGAACTAGCTTGTACAAGTAATTTTTTTCCGATAAAGTTGTACAAGTAAATGGCACATGCTTCGCATGTTTGACCAATTAAGTTAAAAAGCTTCACAAAATCCTGCGTCGAAGTTGTTTCACTAAAAAAAAGAGCTCTCACGTGCAAGGCACGTGTAATTTACTAGTATATACTAGTACTAGTAGAGATGGTACACCTAGACATTAGAGATTTGTTTGTTTTAAAGATATTTTTAATTGTGTATAAGATGGAAAATATAACTTTAGGGCATCCACAATGTTGCTATTGCCAAATCTGATACGATGGTGAATTTGGCTTTGGTGTGAAATATAGCAATAGCTCCACATGTAGTGGTTCCAAATATTTATAACGTGGGACCCGCCATCAAGCTAAAACAGCACATAAAGCCAATATGGAACTACTCTCACAATGTAGGGAACTAGTTCCAAATGCCAAAAGTGAAATTTGGCATCGGAGCACCTACTTGCTCCGGTTCCTTGTTTTTCTGGTTTTGGAACTACCTCTACAATGTATGGAACTAGTTCCAAAAGCCAAAAATCAAATATGGAACCACTTTTGGCTACACGTTTTGAATGCTCTTAGCAAATTCCTAGTATTTTTTATGGTCGATATAAAAAAAGTATTTTTCATGGTTGATGTAAAAAAAACAAGTTTTTTTCATGGTCGATGTAAAAAAAAGAGAGAAAACATGTCTCATAAAAAGCCTTATGGTTAGCACATTTTTTTTTACGGAGTAACTCTTTTTTACATAGCCCAAATTACTATTCGATTTTCCATTGAAATATTTTATGTGTATAAAGCAAGCGAAGAAGTACACATGCATTTTTCGTTTTATTCTTTTTTGACATTTTTCAAAATGTATAGAAGATGAATTTCGAAATAAAGAGATCATATGCACCCAAGAACCAACAAGCATATCCCCTTGACCCCGAACATACTCAGGGCCCTTTTGTTGTGGCTTTTTTTTTCCTTTTTGGCTTTTGGATTTTGGAAGCCAAAAACAAATATTATATTCTTTTGGCTTCCAAAATCCAAAAGCCAAAAAGCCACACCAAAAGGACCCTCAGCTTCAGACCTGGGATTTCGTAGGCTAGGGTTCCACAGTTTTCCACCAACTAGTAATAATTTCAACTCTGTCCCAAAATTCCCGCCGAAATCCCCCCCCCCTCCCGCTTCCAAAATTCAAAGCGATGTGAAATAAGTACAGTGTCGATCTTATCCCCCCGGACCGCTCAATTCAGACCTATCACCGGCGGCGCCGAACCCCGCATCTCTCTCTCACGCTTCCACCCTGCATGACCCACCGGATCATCTCACACGCCGGCGCCGGCCCACCGTCCCACTCCCACACCAGCACTATCGCCTTCTCATCGGCCACCGTAGTGACCGACGACGTTCCGCCGTCTCCCTTGCTTTTTAGCAAGCCGGAGTAGCTTCCACCTCCCCCACCCCCACCGACGACCAGCATGCCATACGAGCTCCTCCGTAGCCGACTTCCACCGCCGCCTTGTCAGCGACAGTCACCATCGCCGGGTTCTCGTATCTTAATCCCCTACTCCTTCCGTCCACCGGACTGGAGAGATGGGCGCCTCCATGGTCCAGGGCAGGAAACCAAAGCGTACACGCGCCCACTTCCAAGAAGGTTGATATGGCCGCATTCGTTATGCATGTGATTTCGAAAAGTATTTTTTTGCTTACTTGCACCACCATCTCAGTAGCATTTTTTTTTGTAATGCATGCTAGATATTATTGCAATACAGAAGAATGAATTAAAAGAGAAACGGATACGGAATATATGTAGAAGATATGCAAGCCGTGTGGGCACAAGCATTTGTAACGCTATTGCCTCTAGTGCAAACCTGAACAAAATCGGAGAAGAACCCTTTCCCCTCCCCAAAGATAAAGAACAATGTTATGATTCACAATTTGATCCCTGCCGAGCCTCTTGGATAGCTGACTCGGGAAGATGCCTTGCCTGACCATTCTCCTCAACCCCACCAGGTGATTTCTGTGTTTTTACTTTGAGATATCTGTTGCAACTTCCATGTGTTGTATACTTGTATCCTGAATCCCACCAAACATGTTCACATGCCACCTCTAGGTCTCCTTAATGCATCATATATATGTTTCAGCATGCACGTCATCATTTACTGTTCTTCATTCTATCCCATTTGCATATCATCATATATGGGACTTCTGTAGACTGAAATATCGTTTATGTGTGCTAGGAATCTGCAGCTTCAAGTAAGAATTTCGCAGGAACCACCAATGAGAGGAAGACCATTCAATATGCACCTGAATCGGTGATAGAACAGCTGCAACCAAAAAAGAAACCTGCTTCTGCTACTAGACAGTCTCAGCGATTCATGGCACTAGTTGAAGAAAATAACGAAAATGCTAAGAGTACTGAAATAAAAAACGTGGTGAACACCCCAAGAGGTTGAATCAGCCACACTGTTACCAATCCAGTCAACCGGCGACAATCGGCGGCAGAACCGGTTTCACAGCAACTTCTCAGCCACAATTGGCAGCAGAACCAGTTTCCACAGCAACTTCTCAGCCACAATTGGCAGCAGAACCAGTTTCCATAGCAACTTCTCAACAACAATTGGCAGCAGAACCAGTTTCCACGGCAACTTCTCAGCCACAATTGGGATCAGCAGTAGCTATGGTAGGAAATACTGCCCAAGGACACACTGTACCAGTCCCAGCTGACACAACCACAACTGGCCAAACACTGCTAGCACAACATCAACAAACTGTTGATGATCTCCCACTGACCCATATTAGTCCTGCCATAGACAACTCCCATGAGGATGAGCCCCACACCGAAGAAGGTACATTTTCCAATGCTTATAGTTTCATTCTCCGTTATAAAGTTATACTTTATAGATAAATAAATAAATAAATATATATATAAATATAAATATATATATCTACCTTGATAGCTTGATGTAATGCTTAACTTTGTAGTTGCACCACGATCAAGAAAAACGAGGGGCCCAACAAGTAGGGAAAATGTTCGTAGCTAAGCTTGCTTTGGGATGGAATCAAGATTTCGCCTTTCATCTATCGTAGGTGGCGAAGGCCACTTTGGACCCCGAAAGAATCTTGTAAATTAGCATCGGATGTAGGAATTTTCGTCAGGAATGAAATTCCTATCTTCCCAACATGGAAAGAGCACGTAGACACCTCTGCGCATTTTGAAAAATTAGTGCACATGTTACACGTAAGTCATCTTTCTCTTGGTAATGTTACTCATACTAGTATACCACATTGGCACGTCCCGTTCCTTCTAGCTTGTTGTTGGCTCTATGTATATCGCACCAACGGTTTATATTGTTGTGAACGATTAAGGTTCGAGTTCGATGAGGACCAAGAGGAAGTAAAGCATGCTCTCAACAGTCTATTCTCAGACTGTCTGCGCCAGTATCGCTAAAGAAGAAATACTTCACTGGAAAGATTACTGGGAGTGTTCCAACTATATCTCCTTTTAAGCAAATGACTGACAAACAGTGGGGAGATCTTGTGAAGCACTGGTCTGATCCAAAGAATATGGTATGATTTGTAAGACTGAGACCAGATCACATCTTGGATTCTTATTTATAGCAGTGTCTCACTAGTCTCCTTTTTGCAGAATTTGGCTAAACATAATCAGAAAAACCACGGTAAACTACTTTTACCTAGCCGTACGGGATCTCGTAACCTTATAGTGCACATTCGGCAAAAAGTAAGGACATGTTGTTTTATACTGCTATTTAGAAATATTTTAGTAAAAGATCATGCAGAGTATATACACCAGTGTGCAGCTTATATTATGATCCTCCATTTCAACCATGTTATTCGATTTATAAATGGTAGTACTAAAATGCAGATGTTACATAATGCAAGTAAAAGGGAACCAAACAAAGAGATGACTACGAGAGATTTTTGAAGCATGCCAGAAGAACAAACTTGAAGTGATTGGAGAAGTCGCACAGAGTGTTCTTGTAAGTCTTCTAAAAGATTGAAATTTTGTGACGACTCACATCCCAACTTGTAGGAGTAGTAAAGTACATGTCAATATGATATTATATATGTTTATTAAAATTCATGTGATGTGAATCAGACATGCCAAACTGTAGGAATAAAAGTAGGTCATACACATGATAAATCTACTATCAGCAAGTTTCTCTGTAGTAACTATCATGTTTACACATGTGTACGAACTGAATTTTTTGCAGGAAGATATGAAATTAGAGATGGCAAAACCCGGTAAAAACGGTCTGGAAAAAACCGATGAAGAATGTGTGAAGGCATTTTCTATGGCAATAAAAAAGAAAGGCATTGCCAAAAACACTTTCTTACGGAATCTTTGGACTCTTTGAAGTGCAAGTCCATGTCCAAGTCAAAGTATTTGCATGCTCAAGTTCTAGAGGAGCAACTCCAAGTAGAACGAGCTGCATCAGCTGCGCTAAGACTAGAAGTCGACAATTTTAGAACGATAGCAGCACAGAAGGAGGCCCTACTGGAGCAGGTTAGGAATGCTAGTAAGTAGTAAGAAGAGTATCTGCTAGATAATTGGTGATGAACGTGGACAAGACAGGTCATTACCTTCGTCTTGTAAAATGGTTCCTTAGTCTGAGCATATTTCGTAGGTGCATTTATCTGCAATTGCTATGATCTTGGTGGTCGTTTCCTTGTTGTGATGTGGATTTTTTTTGAACCGGAACCCTGCTGATTGTTAATATTATAAGTGGATTGCCTAGCCCTTTCCATCGATTCGACTTGTGGTTCCGTTGGCTCGTGGATGAAGCTTGACATGGTATCGAGCCCATAGTCTCAAGTTCGAACTTTTGGTCGCATTGGCTAGTGCATTAAAGCTTGACACGATGATTTTCTCGTGATCCATTGATTTCCAGCTTTCTACATATAGCCCAGGTCTAGAAGCTTGTCAACTGATGCTGGTTCATTCATCGTTGTATTGAGTGCAATGAACGGAACAGTGCTTCTCCTTTGTGTTGTGCTTTGCAACACAACATGCTCTCGCTTCAGACAAAGCGAGTTGTGAACAAAGATACTTATGTATACTACCAAATTTCGACTCCATATAATCAATAGCTTAACAACCGTCTAATTCAAAATCTCAACACTGTAGCATATACCTCCTGCCTATTGAATACAATTATTTCACACACTGAAATATTTTGTACGCGTTTTGAATTGGAGAACATGGGAACCGACTTTGGTTTCTGATTATGACTTGATGTGACCCTAGGCCCTGGATTCCTGAGCAGAAGGTATGTGTAAAAACAAAGAGATTACGAAGTGCTAATTCCCTTTTTTTGTAAGTCCTGGTGGCATTGACACTCCTTTCTTACTTGCTATATTTTTTTGGTGTTTATATATAATAGAGAATTACCAGCTTATTGTCGAACCCGTTAGATTTTGGGCAATAATTGTTACGTGGCTGCTTCTTAATTAAAGTTTATCATGTCATGTAGATGGATTTGTGAAAGATGCAGTGGGTCGTTCTTCAGATCGTCTACATGGGATTCCCATCTACATGTATGTTCATGGTTTCATGGAGTACTTCAGCTCATAGCAGCCACATACGATCCTGCAAGATTTGCATTTTTTTTTGACCTTGCAAGATTTGCATTCAATGTATCGCCAAGGCGCGTCCGTGAGAACTCTAGAAACATCTTCGTCAGACTCGTTTTGGCGCGCGCAGTTCCCGAGCGAATCCAATGAATTTTGACCGTTCTCTTAAAAAAAAGGAACTTTGACCGTTGGATCAAGCGTTGGAGAACTGATGTGCCAACGGCCAATAATTATGATCGTGGTAACCGATTTTCAACGTGATGATGAATTGATGTGACATTTGGCCGTACTAGTACGGTCTCATATTTTTGTATTACTTAGTACTTGGACTGTGGCCAAATTCGAAATCTCATTCCAGCGGCAAAACTTCCCGCCCGAAAAATACAAATATTTCACATGCTTCTAACTTCCCATTCTACCCTCGTAAAGATGACAACAATGTCCATGTATAAGTCGGTTGGTGGGGGGTCTAGCCGTCATTTTTTTTCGATCACCACCTCCCTAGCTCCGGAAACCCCCCGAAAAAAAATTCATTTCCCTCACTCTCTCCTCTGAGACCACCCACCGGAACTTCCCAAGTCCCTCTCTCTCCCACCTCCACACGGCCACCGCACCGGAACATCCCCGCCGGACTTCCCTGGCCTACCCGAGGCCTCGCGATCCTCATCATCCGGCTGTCTGCCGGAGCTGCTTCATCGACGCCGTCATCAACCGGACCGGATCATCCCCGCCGAACCTCGAAACCATATACTCATCCAGCAGTCTACCGCAGTCGTTTCAGCTGCGGTATCGTCCACCCCACCGGAGCCGCTTCGCCGGATCCGTCGTCCACCGCATCGGATCTAGCTCACCGACACCACTGTGCATTAACCGGATCTGCTTCACCGGCGCCGTGCATGATCTAAACTCTTCTACTGTCGTTTTTCTATTGCTTGCCTGCAAGTTCTTGTTTAATCTTGGGGGAACCTGTTTGTGCTAACGACGCGCCGTTACGTTTTTGCAGATGAGATGAGTAACCATGAAGTGTAATGGCCGTCTCTCCAACCCCAAGTAGCACATGTAGCGTACTTCATCACCGGATCTATCAACCCTAGGAAGATCTGCTGTGACTCCCACAGAGTGCTTCTCCTAATGTAAGTCCCTTGTTTTAGCGCCATGTTCGGGTTCGAGATGCTTGTTTGTCTGAAGCTCTTTTAGTTCATTCCTAGCTATGACCGTAACACCTTGCTATTTTCTACTTCATTGCTAACTTTAAGCGATTGAACATTTTGGTTTGCATTCCCTGCTCTGTAGATGTAGCCATCATAACTTCTATCTTGCTCAGTCGTTGTTACAAAAATTATAGGTATTATAGTAACATCCTGCTATTATTTAGTTCATGGCCAATTTTAAGTAATTGCACATGTTGGTTCGCATTCCCTGCTCTATAGCTTTTGGCATCGTAACTTCTATATTTGGTTTACATTCCCTGCTCTGTAGATCTAGCCATCATAACTTTATCTTGCTCAGCCGTTGTTACAAAAATTATGGCCTGCTACTATGTTGTTTGTGCCAATTTTTTACTCCATGAACATGTTGGCTTGCATTCCCTGTACTACAGGTGATGCCATTGTTTTGTATCTAGTTCATTGTAAGCTAACAAAGTAAGGACTTAGTTTGGCATGCTATCACTCTGCTATCTAGCCTGTAGTACAAATATACTTGTCATACTACTAGATAATAATTTTGTGTGCCATCTTGTTCTTCAAAAGCTGCATTATTGACTTGTTTCTCTGACTTGGCATGACGCTCAAATATGGAAAGCTGAACATATTGGTTTGCATTCCCTCTTATACAAGTTCACAGGTGATCCCACTATATTCTGTATCTGGTCCATCCTAAGCTCCAGCATTAACTATCCTCTATGTGTTGCTCATTACAAGTTTATATCCCGAAACATCTTGATTTGCATCCCCTTCACTATAAGTTCAGGAGTATTATTTAGTTCACGGCCAAAATGAAGTAATTGCACTTGGCACATGTTGGTTCACATTCCCTCCTCTTTAGCTTTTGCCATCGTAACTTCTATTTTTGGTTTACATTCCCTGCTTTGTAGATGTAGCCATCATAACTTCATCTTGCTCAGTCGTTGTTACAAAATTTATAGCCTGCTACTATGTTGTTCATGCCAATTTTGTACTCCCTGAACATGTCGGTTTGCATGGGACTCGACAGTAGTAAGTCTGCTGTTTCATTCTAACATGCTCTGTTATATTGGTTGTTGGTATGCGGCATGCACTCTTTGTTTGCTTATTGTGCGCATTACAATGATCTTGTTATAACGACGAAATGATGAGTTCCAAATTCTTTGGCAAACAATATTGTAGTGTCTTTGCCTTTCCATTGTTCTTTGTCTTAACTTGTAATGTCTTTGTTTCAGATATAGGTGCTGCATGGACAACTTAAAAGATTTGCCGGATCCCTTCATTGTATTGCTAGGTTTAATTACCATTCAATTTCTCTGGGTTCTGTAATATTTTTTCAATGCCTTGCAGCTGATGTAATATTTAGTTAGTTTTTATAGTTCTTTCGCACATTTTTTCTTTGGTGCTTGTGGTAAGTGAGGCTATCCGACAGAAATCAATGCTGCGTAAATATTCTCAGTAGCTAAATCACGAATTCCCATCCCTTAAACGGCCCAATTAAGCGAAATCACATATGTGCCGGCCCGCAAAATCCTAAAGCGCCTATTACGCCGGCATATAAACAAAGAACTAAACGGGCTGGCCCACTTACTTATTGGGCCAGCCCACTTGATTTACTGTGGACCCCACACTTTTATTGGGCCGGCCCACTTGCTTTAAGGTGGACCCCACCCACTACTGGGCCGGCCCACTAACTAGTTGGGCCAGCCCAATTGCTTTTGTGGTGGCCCCCACATACTAAATGGGCCGGCCCTTTAAGACGAAAGTGGGACCCACCTATGTTTTTGGCCCGGCCCACTATCTTGTTGGGCCGGCCCACTTGCTATATGGTGGACCCCACATACTAAATGGGCCGGACCCTTAACAGGAAAGTGGGACCCACCTGTGTTTTTGGCCCGGCCCACTAGCATGTTGGGCCGGCCCACTTGCTATATGGTGGACCCCACATACTAAATGGGCCGGCCCTTTAACAGTAAAGTGGGACCCACCAGTGTTTTGGCCCGGCCCACTATCTTGTTGGGCCGGCCCACTTGCTATATGGTGGACCCCACATACTAAATGGGCAGCCCTTTAACAGGAAAGTGGGACCCACCTGTGTTTTTGTCCCGGCCCACTATCTTGTTGGGCCGGCCCACTTGCTATATGGTGGACCCCACATACTAAATGGGCTGGCCCTTTAACAGGAAAGTGGGACCCACCGGTGCTTTTGGCCCGGCCCACTGGCTTGTTGGGCCAGCCCATTTGATCAAATGTGGACCCCACGTACTAAATGGGCCGGCCCGATAGCAGGAAAGTGGGACCCACATGCTAATTGGGCCGGCCCAATAACTTCTTGGGCCAGCCCAGTTGCCTTAATGTGGACCCCACTTTGTAAATGGGCCGGCCCGATACCAAGAAAGTGGGTCCCACATGTCTTGTGGGCCGGCCCTTTTGCCTGTTGACCGGTCAATCGAGTGCATTCGGCCCGGCCCACATGCTTAGTGGGCCGGCCCATTAAAGTTTTGACCAGTCAACCTTAGAGGTTAGGCCCGGCCCACGTAACTGATGGACCAGCCCAGCTATATAGTTGACCGGTCAAACTAAGTCAGCTGGCCCGGCCCGCAAACTTAATGGGCCGGCCCGCTTAAGACGTGGCAGCCTCGTGTGGGCCTACCATCTACCACGGGGTTTCAGCGGTTAACGCCGTTAATCGCGATTAACGGCGTCGCCACGTGTCGGTTGCATGACGTCAGCAGTCAACGGGCTCCCGGAAACACTTGGGCAACGGTCCGATTTTCCGTGGCGGAAGGGCGCCCAAGCGCGACGGACCGAAAAAATCGTCGTAGGACTTTGCCTGACGCAGTTTCCACAACAGAACCCATATCGTCGGGTTAGGCCCATAGGCGACGAAAAATACCCCTTAGCGGACGATTTTGAGACGTTGTCTATCAGAACTTTTCTTGTAGTGAAATGTCCGAAACGCCACTAACCTAAGCTGGAAAGGAGGGACATTTCAATCAAATCCCGTACGAGCTCCCTCAATTCCCCAATTCCCCTCCCACTCCGGTGCGATACGAACCCCAATTCCCCTCCCACTCCGCTCATCCCCACCCGCCGACGGCCACCGACGAGCGGCGCTCCGACAAGCGGACGAGCGGAGAGCTACCCGCCGACGACGGCCGCGCGTGCGTAGACGCTCGCCACAAGATCTACAGGCGAGTTCCCTCCTCAACCCGACCCCTCCCCCCTCTTCTATGGCGTTTTCTTGGCCTGCTTAGGGTTTCGTCGGCCATGGCTAGGGTTAGGGTTTGCTTGGCATGGCATGGTTAGGGTTAGGGATTTCGTGGCATGGCTTGTTTCCTTGGCTTGTCCAGGGCCAGGGTTGCTCGGCCTGTCATGGTTCTTGCTGCAACCAGTCCATGGTTGCTTCGGATCTTGCTTGGCATGTTCTTGCTGCAACCAGTCGATGATTGCTGCGGATCTTGCCTGGCTCAGGCTCTGTAGATTTTAGATTTCGTTTTCTGCAGTCCCTATATGATTACCTGCAGCCGATCTTGCTTGCTGTATGCAACCAGTCCATTGGTTGCTTCGGATCTTGCTTGGCCTGTGTCTTGCTGCAACCAGTCGATGATTGCAGCGGATCTTGCTTGGCTCAGGCTCTGTAGAATTTAGATCTGGTTTACTGCAGTCCTTGTATGATTACCTACTGCCGATCTTGCTTGCTGTATGCAACCAGTCAATTAGTGATGCGGATCTTTCCTGGCATGGGTCTCGCTGCAACCAGTCCGTGATTGCTGGGGGATTTTACTTGGCTTGGGCTCTGTAGATTGTACATCTAGTTTACTGCAGTCCATATATGATTAGTTGCTACAGATCTTTCTTGCTGCAACTAGTACATAATATGATTACCTGCTGCGGATCTTGCTTGGTACAGATCTTTACCAAGGCATGCCCTTTTATATTTCGTCAATGAACATTTATATTGCCCTTTTATCCTGTGTTGATGAAACTTCTCCCAAACAAAGTTTGGTTTCCCTGTTTATCTGTACATGCCTACAGCTTTATCTGTGTACATGTCTATTGTTGTATGAAGGGATATGTCTAATGATTATAACCTGTTATCTTCTTAGGTAATACTATCAAGGTCTGACCTACTTCAAGGAGCAAGGTGAACCAGGTGATTGTTGATCAACATGAACCTATGTTGCTTGGTTCTTTAATTGCATCCATATGTTGTATCTGCTGTCACTAATTGTTATTCTTTTCGTGCCAGCACATATCCAACCCATCAACATCAGGCATGGCAAAGACTGGGAAGAAGCAGCTGGCTGGTATGCGGCTTCATCCTAACATCATTGTGTCTAATTGATGCTTATAATCGGGTGCTGGGGTTTTTTTGGTTCCGTCTGAATATTTCTGTACCCTAGGATTAAATGAAACTAAAAGCTGAAAATTGCTATGATTAAACAATTTACCTTAGTTGTTCGAGTTGGCTTGCTTCTATGCATTTCAACCATCAACCTAATGGTTACATATTTTTCTCATACATGTAAAGAAGCGCCCCTCACCGAGTTAGAGAAGGCCAGGGCTAGGACAATGATGCGGAACAACCGTGTCTTACAGTCCCTGGGTATTCCCGCCGTAGTGTCAATATTTAGGAAGTCACATGGTGGTCGAGGTGGAGGTCGTTCCACACTTTCAAATGATGAGTCATCTGCCATAACACAAGGCGAGAGCTCAGATTATCATCCGAGCAATGACCAATTGGTTGACCAGGAGGATGGGGAGGTTGAAGGGAGTATAGGGGAACACATTGAGAAGGTGCATTCTGCTTATCATCTTTGGAGGGCTGGCATTACTTGTATCTGTTTTCTTATTTCTGTTTTGCTATAACCTGTGATGTAATGCCATTTTGTTTTGCTATTTTTGCGAGGCATTGAAGGATCCCAAGAGTAGAAAGAAAAAGGCTTCTGTTAGAAAGACAAGCCCAGGGAGGAGGAGTAAGAGGTTGCAAAAGGAACAAAGTTCAATGCCTCCTGGTAGAGTGTTTGCTGATGCTCCAGGAGGGAGAAAGAGGCATCTGGAACCTATTGCTGAGGCTCCTTCCAAAAGAGTCACCAGGAGGACATCAAGTGAAGCGTCTGCAACCAACAATGAAGATACTCCGCCCCGCAACAATCGCAGTAGCTCACCGCAGATTGATGAAAGGATCGATGAAGGAAGCACTATTCGCAGGGATACAGGTCCTACTGCATCTGATGTCATGGTCCATCAGCACTTTGATTCTGATGGTTTTCTTGATCCTGAGGATGATGAAGGCAAGTTTTTGTTGGATAGCTGTCCACACTATCTACTGCCTTTTTTGTTTATCTTTATAAACTCTTTTGGATGTGGGTGCTGCTTTCTGACATGATCTTTGTATGTATGCTATTCAGGTGGAACCACTGCTGCAGGTGGTCGTAAAAGGAAGGGCACCGGGCTGGAGCAGATTTGCAAGGGGATGGGAGTCAAGCTTACCATTGAGATTCCTCGAGGGCTGAAACGTCCTGAGAAGCCTTTGCCTGCTGCCAAGTTTGCATCCGAGGGTGGAATGCTTGCAAGAGGCTAGATGCCACTCCTTCCGCATTTCAAGTTGTACAAGAGGGATGAGAATTTGTTGGCCGACTTCGTTGGAAAGATGGGGGTAATCTTCTTCATCACCAGTTCATTTGTTAGATGATAAGAGTGCTTGCTTGATTGTTCATAGTTCATGATAACTAACCTTGTCCTTGCCCTTGTTTGCTTTGTGGGCAAATTTCAACATGGACACAGAGTCGGAAGACATCCAGAAGGCTTGCTATGACATACTGCGGAAAGTGTCGAAGAACATGCGCTACATCCTGAAAAGGTACTACTTTGACAAAGTACCAGCAAATGAAGTCAGCATCAAGTCCCCTGTTAAGGATGTCTCAGATGAAGAATGGGAAGCTCTAACTGCTCTGTGGGTAACCCCAAGACACAGGGTATGTTTTTTTGGCTTCAGTTGCAATCATTAGTGCTTGCATGGTAGACATGATGCTCATCGTTATAGTGTGCACATTGCTGAATATCATGATTGTGCCCTTCTGTAGAACACATGTATCAAGAACAAGGACAGTCATGCTGCGGTCAAATTTGGCCAAAAGACTGGCTCTCGTAGCTATGCTGCTCATCTGTATGCAACTGTAAGAACACTCTTACAGAATTTCCTTTTGCATCTTACTCTTGTCTCCACAAGCTTATGTTCTGATTCTTGGTGAACATCATTTCCAGAGGGAGGAGCGCAGAGGTGAAGAGCTAGATGCAGTCGACATCTTTAAGGCGACCCATCACATCAAGAAGGATGGTTTCTCTGAGGAAGCTCTAGCTGCAATAGTAAGTGACTTGTTCATTTCACTTTCGTGAACCATTCTTGGACCTGTGCTTTTCCTGAATTGATGAATCTTTTGGAAATGGATCTCCAGGCTGATATGGAAGATGAGATGGCTATTCCTGTGCCAGAAGGTGCACGGCCAAGGTCTGCAGTCGCTGTTGTTGCAAAGGTTCTTAGCAAGGAAGCCAAGCACAGCACTTTCCTGAAGAATGCTGGACTTCAGCCCAGTTCCACTGTCAAGCTCAACAAGCCCACCGCAGCTGCTGTATCAGCGCATGTTCATGACCTAGAAGCATAGCTGAAGAGGTCCCAGGAGGAAGCTGAACAGATGAAGCAGCAGTTTGCTGCCATCATGGAAGAAGCAGCTTCCCAGAAGGAGAAGCAAGCGGCAACTGAAGCCGCACAAGCTCAGCGTGACAAGGACTATATGGAGCTCCTCAAGCGGACTGAGGAAAGTGATAGGAGGCTTGCTCACATGATGTCCATGTTGGGAGCTTCTGCGAATTAGCTCCTGCTGCTGGTCGTATCCCTTTTTTGTGTCCCGCCATGGAACTTGGTCATATCCTGGCAGCGTGACAATAACTTGGTCATATCTGTGAACTTCTTATTGCGAAGTGGTTGATCTTGTAGTGAATCTGTGAACTTTCTTGACATGTTGGTGAATCTGTGAACCTGGTCATTTCTTGACATGTTGTCTTTTATATTTTGCTGTTGAATTTCCTAATTTAATATATGCACTGTTGGGCTATTGTGGGCTCTTAAAAGGCCAAGGACCAAAGTAGCCTAGAAATATATGGGCTCTTAAAAGGCTACAGCCCAACAAATAATTGATTGCATTTTCGAAAAATGGGAGTTGAAAAGGCCAAAAAAGGTCGAAGCCCAAAAAACTTACAGGACCGTAAAAAGGCCAAGGCCCACAACTTTTATGGACCCAAAAAGGCCAAGGCCCAATATATTTATGGACCCCAAAAAGGATGAGGCCCAAAACCTTTGTGGACCCTAAAAAGGCCTAGGCCCAAAATCTTCATGGACCCTAAAAGGCCAAGGCCCAAAACCATAATGGACCCTAAAAAGGCCAAGGCCCAAAAGTGTAACGGACACTAAAAAGGCCAAAGCCCAAAACTGTAATGGGTCCTAAAAAGGCCACGGCCCAAAACTTTAAACAGGCTAGGCCCAATGAAAATTGGCCCAGGCCCAGTAAGTACATCAGCTAAAAAGGCCATTGAAAAAAATAAGCTAAAAAGGACGAGGTAATTGGGCCAGTTACGGGCCAAGGCCCAACAAAGCCGAAAAAAATAATCAAAACTAATGGGCTCAGCCCACATAAGGAGCTGAATGGACCGGGCTGAATTCAGATAATGACGTTTCTAATTCGTCACAATTTTGCCACGTCGGATTGCCACGCTAGACTCGGGGGCAGGTGCCCATGACGTTTTGGGAACATCATGCCGTCAGTGACATTTGCAAACGTCACAAAGCTCTATGACGTTTTCAAGTGGAACGTCTCAAGCAGTCACTGCTGACTCCCAGCTTTCGATGTTTTGAAAAGCATCACCGAAACGTCACAAGTAGCCATTAGTGACGTTTCAGTGACACCTTTATTTTGTCAACTTATGGCAGATTTCTTGTAGTGTGGAGCATGCTGCAGGCTATGTTGGGGGTTCCTCCGGCGAAGGTCACTGCATTGTAGTAATCCTCGATCCAGGTATTCGGCCTTTCACTGCCATCGTAATGCTTCAGGTTTCCAGGTAGGTTGAGGTTCAGGCTCTTTGGCTTTGGTTCCTCTCGAATCATCCTGCCAAAGCACTTTGGGCCAATGTAGCCAGATTTGTATTCTTTCAGACGTTCCCGCGCATCACACGGGCCACTGCGAGGGGACTTTGAGCGGGAGCGAGATCTCCGGCCTCCGCCTCCGCCTCCACCTCCGCCACTAGGTGGTGGGGAGGGTGATCTGTGAGGGGCCCGATGCGATCTTTTGCTTCCGCCTTCAGATTCCTCGCGTCCTTCGCGCTGCTGACTCCGGCTTCGGTGGCTACCTTCACCCTGGTGACGGTCGCCTCCGTCGTTCCGGCCTCTGCGAGGCTCCGGCTCGCGTTCTTCGTTCCGGCTCCGGGGAGCCTCCGGCGTGCGCTCCGTGTTCTTGTTTCTCTGAGGGGCCACGTTTTCGCGGATGTTGATTCCACCAGGCCCGTGGGGCCTAGTGTTTCCGACTGGACTACGACGGCGAGGTGGTGGAGGACGCGGGTACCCATGGGGCGGAGGTGACGGGTTCCGGTATTTGTCCCTGCCAGTATACATCGGATCCTTTCCCTTCTTCGGGTCTGACGGAGGTGTCTTTGAGGGTATGGGGATCGGATTTGGATGTTCTCTGGTTCTCCTTCTGCGCTCCGTGGATTCAGTGCGCGATTCGTCATCATGATGCTGGCCTTCGGAGGCGTCCTTCTGCGCAGTGGGTATACATAATTCCGGGTTGGATTCCAACTTGCGCGAAGTGTCTGCCTTGCTCTACTGCTTCACTGCTGATGCAACAAGTGTGCGGAGGTGGTTGATGTCGACTTCTTCGTCTTTTTTAGCTAGCAGCTCTGCAGCCTTCTTCATGTTATCTTTTGGAGTTGTGAGCGGCTGCTGATCAGTGGGGGTTGCAAAGTTGATCTTGCGAGGGATGATAGCCTCCCGCCGGATCATGTCTGCTTCCTTGTGGGCATCGCCCATCATAGACTCCCAGTGTTCTCGGAGTTGCTTAGCTTTCTGTAAGGAGTCTACAGCTTCACGCTCTCTTTGGAGGAAGTTCTGCATCACCTTTTCTGCTTCTGATCTTTCCTCCAACATTGCCATTGCAGTGTTAGCAATTCTCCTGGCGGTGCCTAGCATCTCCATCCTTGCAGCTTCTAGAGCTTCCGGATCTGCGGCGTCGTCAGGAGTTATTGGCTTGTTGAGGATTTCCGCGTGTGCGATGGCACCTATGCCTGCTTGTTCGACGAGTTCTTCTGTGGACAGATGCTCCTCGTTTCCAGGGATGCGTCCTTCTCCGGATTCCTGCACGATGCGGAATCGCACCCGTTGCAGAGTCTCGTAGTCGGAGGGACCTGCTTCCATGGGGTCGGAAGGGGTTGTCTCTTCGTCAGTTCCTTCCTCCAGCCCAGTTAGGGTTGCGAAAACCTCCTTAGGCGGGGCGGATTCCAACTCAGCTTGTTCCTCATCTTCCAACTCCTTCATGGCGCGGTTGTACTCCTCTGTATCCATAGTGGAAGCATCGTCGGAAATTGGGCTTAGGTTGCCAAGGATCGATTCTTCTTCGCCTCCGGCATCCTCTTGCTGATCTGGGGCATCGCTATCTCCGACAACCTCTTGTTGTTCCAGAGCATCGCCGGCTCCGGCAGCCTCATCCTGCATGGGTCGAGCTCCGTCCTGAGGAGGGGCGGTTCCTGCGGTATGTGCGAGGAAGTGCATGAAGTGGCACCTTTGCTTCTCTAACACCTGGGAGACCCAGGCGGATCTGCATTGGTCTTCCACCGTTGTTTCCTGCTCAGGGGCGCATTGGGTGGGTTTTGAATTTTCCAGATCTAAGGCGGAATCTTCCTTAGGAAGCTCCTGCATCTCAGATCGGATCTTTGCGACTATGTCCTGCTCAGTGGCGGTCGTGTCAGCATTACTTACCAGGGCGTTCCCGTCGGAATCGATGGAGAGCTTGACGGGGTCTGTCCTAGCCGGAATCTAGCACTCGTCCTGAGGGACGATCAGAAAGTTTCCGGCGTACAAGACACGCCCCACGGCGATGGTGTCGCCGATGCCTCCGAAGGTAGAACCCTCCCGGTTCCGGCCTCCAGACACCGCTGGCCCCATGGTGGGCGCCAACTGTCGTTGCCTAATCGACAGTGCCTCGGAGGAGGGATCCTCACGAGGGGAGAAAGAAGTAGGGGCCATTGGGCGGAGAGTCCTCGGGACGGTGGTACGCGATTTACCCAGCTTCGGAACACCTGTTCGAGGACAGGGCCTACTGCTGCTTGTCTGGAATTATATGGGCGCTTTCGCGTTGTTACAATGAGTTGTGGTTGTGCCTCTAGGGCTCCCAGGATCCGGCTTATAAAGGCGCCCGGATCTAGGGTTTACACGGAGAGTCCTAGCTGGAATACAAGTTGCCTAACTACGGAATAGTACATTGCCGTGCACGTCAAGGATCCACCTTCCATCAATGCCGTACTAGATCCGGATACTTCATGGGCCTCCACAGATCTAGCCTCCTTCGTAGATCGGTTAGGATTCGGCTCCCTGCTCCTGGGCTGGACTTCATCCATCTTGATCTACAGAAACTGGGCCACCTGATGGGCCACATTCCACACCACCATCTGTGGGCCACCCGGGCTTGCTGGATCTACGTCATGCCATTGATATACCCATAAAGTATACCCACAACAATATGTACCTTAAAGCTTGAAGCAAAACGAACTTAATGACTTGATCATATGCTACGCTTACTATGGGTGTGTCCATCATATCATTCACCTAATGATATGATCTTGTTATTAATAACATCCAATGTTCATGATCATGAAACTATGATCATCTATTAATCAACAAGCTAGTTTAACAAGAAGCTTACTAGGGACTCTTTTATGTTTACAAAATACACAAGTATTAATGTTTCCGGTTAATATAATTATAGCATGAGATGTAAACATTTATCATGAACACTAAGATATAACAATAAACACTTTTATTATTGCCTCCTGGGCATATCTCCAACAAACACAAGAATCTAAAGCTACTAGGAGGAGAATGTTTGTTCCATTCTCTCTTCTGGGATAACGCAATAATCTAGAGTGTAACCCTCGCTGGTGGCATTGGTACTTATTTTATACACACAAGGGGATACCACAAGGGCCACTTGATGCATCTTGAAAAGCCTTGACACACGTGGTGTCAAATGTGGCATCGTGTCTACTTCAGACTCTCCGAATGCCCAACACGTGTCCTGTGAGCTGTCGGGTGGGAAGCTCGCATGCTTGCATGAATGAGACGTGCATGCCATGTCATGGATCCTGTTGTGGGTATACTTCATGGCTGTACCATCGATAGTGCCTAGATCCGGCAAGCCCGGGTGGCCCATAGATGGTGATGGTGGCATGAGGCCCATCGGGCGGCCCAGTTGTTGTAGGTCAAAATGGATGAAGTCCAGCCCAGGAACAAGGTGCCGGATCCACTGAATCGACATTGGGAGTCGGATCCGGCCTAACCCGTTAGGGGCAGCCGGATCCGGCACGACATGTAGAGGAAGGCGGATCCTTGACATGCACGACAAGATAATGTACCATAGTTAGGTAACTTGTATTCCGGCTAGGACTCTCCGTGTAAACCCTAGATCTGTGTGCCTATATAAGCCGTATCCCGGGAGCCCTAGAGGCACAACCACAACTCATTGTTACAACGCGAAAGCGCCCATATAATTCCAGACAAGCAGCAGTAGGCCCTGTCCTTGAGCAGGTGTTCCGAAGCTGGGTAAATCGCGTACCACCGTCCCGAGGACTCTCCGCCCTATGGCCCCTACTTCTACTCCCCCTCGTGAGGATCCCTCCTCCGAGGTACCGTCAATTAGGCAACGACAGTTGGCGCCCACCGTGGGGCCTGCGGCGTCTGGAGGCCGGAACCGGGAGGGTTCTACCATCGGAGGCATCGGCGACACCATCGTCGTGGGGCGCTTCTTGTATGCCGGAAACTTTCTGATCGTCCCTCAGGACGAGTGTTGGATTCCGGCTAGGACAGACCCCGTCAAGCTCTCCATCATCCCGATTGGCGGGATACACGTTTTCATCGGCGAGACCATCGATTCCGATGGGAACGCCCTGGTAAGTAATGCTGACGCGACCGCCACTGAGCAGGACGCAGTCGCAAAGATCCGATCTGAGATGTAGGAGCTTCCTAAGGAAGATTCCGCCTTAGATCTGGAAAATTCAAAACCCACCCAATCCGCCCCTGAGCAGGAAACAACGGTGGAAGACCAATGCAGATCCGCCTGGGTCTCCCAGGTGTTAGAGAAGCAAAGGTGCCACTTCGTGCACTTCCTCGCACATACCGCAGGAACCGCCCCTCCTCAGGACGGAGCTGGACCCATGCAAGATGAGGTCCCCGGAGCCGGCGACGCTCTGGAGCAACAAGAGGTTGTCGGAGACAACGACGCCCCGCATCAGCAAGAGGATGCCGGAGACACAGAAGAATCCATCCTGGGTAACCTAAGCCCAATTTCCGACGATGCCTCCTCTATGGACACAAAAGAGTACAACCACGTCACCAAGGAATTGGAAGACGCGGAAAAAGCCGAGGCAGAATCCGCCCCGCCTAAGGAGGTCTTCGCGACCATAATTGGGCTAGAGCCAGGAACTGACGAGGAAGCAAACTCCTCCAATCCCATGGAAGCTGGTCCATCCGAATCCGGAGAGAGACGCATGCCCGGGAACCAGGAGCATTTGTCCACAGAAGAGTTGGTCGAGAAAGCAGGCATAGGTGCCATCGCGCATACACCAGTCCTCAACAAACCAATAACTTCGGACGATGCTGCAGATCCGGAAGCTCAAAAAGCTGCAAGGATTGAGATGCTAGACACCGCCAGGAGAATTGGTCACACCGCATTAGCAATGTTGGAGGAAAGAACAGAGGCTGAAAAGGTGATGCAGAACTTCCTCCAAAGAGAACGCGAAGCCGTATACTCCTTGCAGAAAGTTAAGCAACTCCAAAAACACTGGGAAGCCAAGATGGGCGAGGCCCATAAGGAAGCAGAAAGGATCCGGCGAGAGGCTGTTATCCCCCGCAAGATCAACTTTGCAACTCCCACAGATCAGCAGCCGCTTACAACTCCAAAAGATAACATGAAGAAGGCTGCGGAATTGCTGGCTAAGAAAGACGAAGAAGTCGACATCAACCATCTCCATACGCTCATTGCATCAGCAGTGAAGCAGCAGAGCAAGGCAGACACTTCGCGTAAGTTGGAATCTAATCCGGATTTGTGTATGTCCACTGCGCAGAAGGACGCCTCCAGAAACCAGCATCGCGCCGACGAATCGCGCACCGGATCGACGGAGCGCAGAAGGAGAACCAGAGAACATCCAAATCTGATCCCCGTACCCTCAAAGACACCTCCGTCAGACCCAAAGAAGGGAAAGGATCCGATGTATACTGGCAGGGACAAATACCGGAACCCGTCACTTCCGCCTAACGGGTACCCGCGTCCTCCACCTCCTCGCCGTCATAGTCCAGTCGGAAACACTAAGCCCCATGGGCCCGGTGGAATCAACATCCGCAACAACGTGGCCCCTCAGAGGAACAGGAACACGGAGCGCACGCCGGAACCTCGCCGGAGCCGGAATAACGAATGCGAGCCAGAACCGCGCAGAAGCCGGAACGATGGAGGCGACCGTCACCAGGGTGAAGGTAGCCACCGAAGCCGGAGTCAGCAGCGCGAAGGACGCGGAGAATCTGAAGGCGGAAGCAAAAGATCGCATCAGCCCCCTCGTAGATCTCCCTCCCCACCACCTAGTGGCGGAGGTGGAGGCGGAGGCCGGAGATCCCGTTCCCGCTCAAAAACTCCTCGCAGTGGCTAGCGTGATGCACGGGAACGTCTCAACGAGTACAGATCTGACTACATTGGCCCAAAGTACTTTGGCAGGATGATTCGAGAGGAACCAACGCCAAGGAGTCTGAACCTCAAGCTAGCCGGAAACCTGAAGCATTATGATGGCAGTGAAAGGCCGGATACCTGGATCGAGGATTACTACAATGCAGTGACCTTCGCCGGAGGTACCCCTAACATAGCCTGTCGCATGCTCCAGTTGTACCTTGTAGGTCCAGCCCGTATCTGGCTCATCGACCTCGAGAAAAACTCCATCTTTTGCTGGTTCGACCTGAAGAACGCCTTCGAGAAGCACTTCAGAGGCACCTACAAAAGACCTGCCACGACAAGCGACCTACATGCCTGTATCCAAAAGAAGGGAGAAACATCAAGAAACTTCCTCAACCGATGGTTAGCAACTCGGAATGAGTGCGAGAACGTCGACAATCGCACAGCTATGCACGCCTTTATACGTGGATTGCAGAGGGGAGGATTGCTCTGGCATAAGCTTACTTGCTTTGTCAATGAAAATAAGCTGACCTTGGATGACATGATCAATATCGCCAGCAATCACACCGCCGCCGATGACGACGTAGGCGGAGACCTTGCAGCTACTGCCATACCCCTGCATCAGCAAAAGAAGAACCGTGACAACGGTGGCAGCAGCAACAACAAGCGGAAAAATCCCCCCGACGACCAGAAGAGCGGCAGATCTGACATGGTAGCCATGGCGTTCCAACGTGGAGGTCAAGGAGGCGGAAGAGTCCGCGGTCGCGAAGGCGGAGCCGGCAGGGGCCAACAACGCGCTGACGAGGTCACCGTTGCCGGAACCCGTGCTCCCCAAACTTATGAGGAAAATACAGGGATATGCCATGCTTAGCCCACATAGATCCGGCTACTGTCAAATCCTCACACACCAACCGCAACTTCAAGTGGGTCAATGATCTCAAGACTGACCCGGAAGCAGGATACAAGCGAGCCTGGAAGCACCGCTCACGCGGCAAAGGAGGCAAGGGCAAGAACAAGGACAAGGAGGAGGACAGTTCTGAGGCGATGGACGAGGACGATGCTTCGCCGGATCTCAAAGAGGGTTCCGCAGCAAACAAGTCCAACCCCTTTGTCAAAAAGAGTGCTGGTGCATATCACACTTTCCTCGGAACTCCGATGGTCCGGGCCAAGAAATCGGCCCTCCGGATCCTCAACGCGACGGTTCCGGCCGTACCTCAGTATGTCAAGTGGTCTGAAAAACCCTGCACATTTGACTGGGCGGATCACCCGGCCATCATCCCAAAAGAGTGCTACGCCCTGGTTGTGAATCCCCGCATAGACGGGTATGACTTCTCCAAGTTCCTTATGGACGGCGGAGCTAGCCTAAACATCATGTACCTGGAGACTCTAGAGAGGATGAACCTTACCAAGGAACAGCTCAAGCACAGCACCACTGAGTTTCATGGTGTGGTTCCGGGTAAAAAGGCGAACTCCCTCGGCAGCATCAAACTTCCCGTGGCTTTCGGTGATGTTAATAATTTCCGCGAAGAGATGATCACGTTTGAAGTTGTGCCTTTCAAAAGCTCCTACCATGTAATCTTAGGCAGGCCCACCCACCACAAGTTCCACGCAAGGGCATGCTACATCAACAACAAGCTCAAGATTCCGGGGCCTAACGACATGATTACCATATCCAGAGACTACAAGAAAGGTCAGGACTGCGAGGAGGGCGAAGCCGCCTTTGCAGAATCTGTCATATCTGGAGAGGAGCTGCGAGGCTACAGAGCCGCGGTGGATCCGAAAGAGGTGCATACCACCAAAAAGCAGATCTCCAACCAGAAGAACTCGTTTAAGGCTGCGATAGACACCAAGCAGGTCGACCTCAAGGTAGGTGACAACTCCAAGCAGATGTCGGTCGGAGCCGATATGGACCCCAAATAGGAAAGCGCGCTCGTCGAGTTCCTCCAAGCCAACATGGATATCTTCGCATGGAAACCTTCTGACATGTCCGGAGTACCAAGGGAACTCGACGAGCACTACCTCAACATAAATCCGGGAGCAAAACCGGTGAAGCAAGCTATGCGACGCTTTGGAGATAAGAAGCGCCGCGCCATAGGGATGGAATTAGCAAAGTTACTAGAGGCAGGTTTTGTAGTAGAAGTTATCCATACTGATTGGGTCGCAAACCCCGTCCTTGTACCCAAAAAGAATTCTGAAATACTAAGAATATGCATCGTTTACTCCGGTCTGAATAAGCATTGTCCGAAGGATCCGTTCCCCTTGCCGCGCATTGACCAAGTCATTGATTCGATGGCAGGGGCGGAACTTCTGTGTTTTCTTGACGCATATTCCGGGTATCACTAGATCCGGATGAAGAAGTCCGACCAAAAGGCGACCTCGTTCATCACACCCTTTGGCACTTACTGCTATGTCACCATGCCTTTTGGTTTGAAAAATGCAGGTGCCACTTACCAACGTACGATGCAACGATGCCTGAAGGACCAAATTGGCCGGAATGTGCATGCCTACGTTGACGACATCGCGGTCATGACCCGGAAAGGATCCGACTTGATCAGCTACCTCACGGAAACCTTTGAGAACCACCGACGGTACAAGATGATGTTGAATCCGCTGAAGTGCGTCTTTGGCGTACCAGCAGGAAAACTCCTTGGCTTCATTGTATCTCACAGAGGCATTGAAGTTAACCCGGAAAAGATCAAGGCTATTCTGTGCATCAAAAGGCCAACCTGTCTCAAAGATGTGCAACGATTAACTGGTTGCATCGCCGCAATTAGTAGATTTGTTAGCCGTCTTAGCGAGAAGGCATTACCTCTATACAAATTGCTGAAGAAAATCAGACAAGTTTGTCTGGGACGACGCAGCAGATGCAGCACTTCAGGGGCTGAAGGATATACTTTCTTCCCCACCTATCTTGGCGGCACCAGCTAAGTTAGAACCTATGTTCCTCTACCTGGCAGCCTCCAACAAGGTCGTCAGTTTAGTTATCGTTGTGGAGCAAAAGGAAGAAGGCTATGAACATGGAGTCCAGCGGCCAGTTTACTACATAAGCGAGGTCCTAACGGAATCCAAGCAAAGATACCCTCACTTTCATAAGCTAGCCTATGGAGTTTTCCTAGGTAGCCGAAAGCTGAGGCACTACTTCCAGGAGCATCCTATGACAGTGGTGCACAAGGCTCCCTTGTCGACCATCATCAATAATTCCGTCCCAATAGGGCGCGTGGCAAAGTGGGGCATTGAATTATCTGCCTTCGATATTAACTACCAAGCCAGAACCTCAATCAAATCCCAAGCTTTGGCAGATTTTATCGCCGATTGGACCGAAGCGCCGGAGGGCACACCTGTACCAGAACCTGAACCTTGGATCATGCACTTTGACGGATCCAAGCAGCATCAAGGCTCGGGGGCTGGAGTTACCCTGAAGTCACCATCCGGAGAAGAACTGCAGTACGTCTTGCAGATTCACTTCGAAGCTACAAACAACATGGCAGAATACGAGGCCCTACTACACGTATTGCGCATCGCTAAGGAAATTGGGATCAAGCACATAATATGCTGCGGAGATTCCGACCTAGTGGCACAACAAGTAGCCGGAACCTGGAATGCCAGAAACTCCGTTATGGCAGCTTACAGAGACGAAGTTGACAAGATCGCCAAGGGCTTCCTCGGATATAAAGTCAAGTACGTCAGGAGAGATGATAACACAACTACAGATATGATGTCCAAGCTCGGATCCGGTCGGAAACCAATTCCACCCGGAATTTTTCTGGAGCACCTACGGACACCCTCACTCAAGGGCGCTAACCCAGAAAACCCAGATCTGGCAGTGTCTCCAGCTAAGGAGGTAATGGCTATCATTCCGGCCTAGACACAACCTTTCCTGGACTACCTCATGGATCAAAAGAAGTTGCCGGAGGATGAAGTCCTCGCACGACAGATCATCAGACGAGCTAGATCCTACACAATTGTTGATGGACAGCTCTACAAAAGAAGTGCAAATGGGGTATTTCTCAAATGCGTCTCAAATCAAGATGGCATTGAAATCCTCAGAGAGATCCATGCAGGGGATTGCGGGAATCATGCCGCTTCCAGATCCCTCGTTGCAAAAGCTTTTCGGCTAGGATTTTACTGGTTAACAACTAAAGAAGATGCTGACAAAATCGTGAAAACCTGCCAAGGCTGCCAGTACTATGCTACTCAGCCAAATGCTCCGGCTCAGGAGCTGAAGACCATCCCCATCACTTGGCCGTTCGCGGTCTGGGGGCTAGATATGGTCAGAAAATTAAAGAAATCATCTCCTGGCGGTTTTGAGTACCTTTTGGTCGCTATTGACAAGTTTAGTAAGTGGATCGAGGCAAAGCCAGTGAGAAAAGCCGATGGTGCTACGGCACTAAAATTTGTTTGCAGCCTCGTGACGAGATTCGGCATCCCACACAACATAATCACAGATAATGACACGAACTTTGCACAAGGAGAATTGAAGAATTACTGCAACGACGTAGGGATCCGGCTTGACCTTGCATCTGTGGCCCATCCACAATCTAATGGTCAGGTCAAACGAGCCAACTGTCTTATACTAGCCAGAATCAAACCTCGCCTTGAAGAACCGCTGCGACGTGCAGCCGGAGCTTGGGCTGAGGAGTTAGATTCTGTTTGTGGAGTCTAAGAACTACACCTAACGGATCAACCGGATTTACTCATTTCTTCCTGGTATACGGATCCAAAGCAGTGCTCCCCTCCGACATCATCCACGATTCACCGCGAGTTTCCGCCTACAATGAAGAAACTGCTGACGAGGTTCGACAGCTATCTGTGGACCTGATCGAAGAAGCTCGGAATTTAGCTGACCAACATTCCGCCATTTACCAGCAGAAACTCCGATGCTACCATAGTCGTAGAGTTCGGAACCGCTCGTTCATGACAGGAGACTTGGTCCTCCGCCTTCGCCAGGTGAAAGACCATAAGTTGCAATCTCCATGGGAAGGACCTTTCATCATCAGCAAAGTGCTTCACAACGGATCTTACTACCTCATTGATTTCCGAGAGTTAAAGGATAGACCTGCTAATTGGCATCGGAAACGCAAGCGAGAGGATCCGGATGACATATATGATGAAACAGATCGTCCCTGGAATATAGCACAACTACGTCCTTTCCACACTTAGCAAATTCCGCATTACATACCTTCTAATATCTATGATACATGATCAATGAAATAAAGCATATGGTTCACTCTTATAGTCTTTTACCTCCTTTAGTTTTTTCATTTTTGGATCGTGTATGTTTTCCGACTAAAACCGTAGAGCTGGATATTTCCGCCTAGGCGTGTATGAAAGTTGTGATTTTCAAAATCGTCCCTTAGGACGTAAGCTTAAGTTTTCTGGTGGACAAGTTTTTTGTTGCGAACTCATGGATTCCTGGTAGCGACTTCCGGCACCTTGGCTGGGGGCTTGTTTCCATGGTTATTGATGGATTGCCATTGGGCTTCGTCGCCGCAGGCGAGCGTTTCCGGCTACAGGTCTTCCGGCTCGTGGAAGGTCAAGTGAGCAAGCCGGAAAACTTAGAAGCTAGCACTTGCTTTTTCAATGAACGAAACATGCATTCATAAAAATATAAAGGATTGCAGGATAAGTCTTCCGCCCACATGCAGTTGTTTCGTCCCTAGCTACTTAAAAATACTTAAGTTATATTACAAACCCACTCCAGGGTCAAAATGATGCATTTCATCGTTTTTTAACAGGAATCACTCGGAGGCTTGTTCTTCATCCTTCGAAGCTTCATACGGAGAGCCCTCGTTGGAACCACCACTAGATCCTTCATTGGAACGGGGTGCGCTGGACCCGAAACCCTCATCGACGTCCTCATCTTCATCATCATCCTCTGTGTCGGAGAAGCCCTTGGGAAGCGCATGTTTGTTATACCAAAACGAGTGATCAACTCGCCTGGAAAACACCCTGTCGTATCCTTGGGTTTCCGCGAGGGCGGCCTTGATGTTGGTTCCCTTAGGATCTCCGCGTGCAATAGTCTTGAAACTCATGGCGGGGAAATGTGCTTTGCACATCGCCAAGGTGTGGAGGCAACTCCGCGGGTGATAGATTCTTGCCAATCCCTGATGAGCTTCGGCACCATTCGCATGAGTTTGGTCATCCGGTCAATGAGCGTGGTGCTGGCTCTCTTCAAGGATAGGGACTTGGCAATTCTGCGACAAGATTCGAAGAGATCGTCAATGGCGTTCCGCGCTTCTTCATACGCTTCCGTCCTACCAAGGGGAGATTCTTTCGTCCACTCAAATCCGGGACATGCTGAAAAATGCTCTGATCAGTTTTTTCCGCAATAAAGGTAGGATGAGAAAAATGAAGGAGCCGGAAGAAAAGTGAAGTCCTTACGGAAGATCAGCTTGTCGATATTTTCCACATCCGTCTCATATGCTTTTGCCTTGGAGGCCAGCGTCTTAACCCTCTGGTTTCTCTTCTTAAGCGCCTCGGCAAGTTCCGCCATGGCCTGGGCATGCTTCTCCTCACGTTCTTTTTTCTCTTTAGTTTCCTTCTCAGAGGATTCCTTGAGGAACTTTTGGAGGGAGGCATGCTCAGCCTTTAGCACTTCAAGCTCGGCAGAAAGCGCATCGATGGAGGGGCGGTTGGGAAGTTGCTCTGAAAGGCGGAAAGAGAAGAACAAAGTTAGTTCAAACAAAATTGCATTGCGAAACCTGGGGGCTAAGCCAAAATCATTACCTTCACGCTTTTTTAGGCGAGTCTCCAGGATCGCAATGGCCTTCTGGCTCTCCGCGTCTCTCTTGTGCAGCCCCTCGATCTCCGCCTTCTGCTCCAGCACAAGCACGCGCGGATCTTCATGCAACTTGCGAGTGTTCTGTGAAGCACAAAAATAAGGTCAGCCGGAAATTTAAAATATGGGGGATGGGCGCGCAGTTTAAACCCTTGTGCTGGGAAAATTTTAAAGTTTCCGCTAAGGTCTATTCTTAAAGCATCGGTCCACACATACTTCTCGGAAAAATGTCCAAACCAATGCTTGGGGGCTAGTGTTACCTGGCGCATGTTCTTGTGCTTAGCGAAGAAGACTTTGAGATTGCTCTCGAGCTCGTTCAGATCTTGCCGCTTTGTTTCCGGGTTCCCCCACACTTGACGTTCAGATCAAGTTCGTCATTTCCGCATGACGTTGTGAAAGGGGAACTTTGTTGAGAACCGGAAAGAAATGCGGGTGCGTCTGGGGCGTACCAGTTGCACCGCTAAGCAACAACTTTTTTTCGACATCATTAGCCGGAGCTTCAGTCGAGGTAACATCGGGCTCTTCGTGCGGAGGTTGCGACGAGGAGGCGCCCTTGCCGGATTCCGCAACTGGTTCCTCAGGAAGGTCATCAACGTTGATGACGTCCTTCGGATCCGGCTTAGCAGAGGAAGAGGTTTTGGGTGGAACCTCCACTTCCGGCGTAACGGGCATTGTGGCGGGGGAAAGCTTGGCTTTCTTCTTGGGGTCCTTGGAGGGCTTGCTTCCGGAGCTTTTGTTGCACAACAAGAAAGGACACAATACTTAGTGTATGTCGGATCACAACAGCAAAATAAATTAGTCAGAAAACAAGCGCTTACGAGGATGAAATGAAAAAATGCTCGATGTGGCGTTGGGACTATTTGCTGGTGTCAATTTGCTTGAGGCGCTGTTTTTCTTTTTCTACCCTCCGGGTGGCCGCAGCGCTTGGCGTTTCGCGTGCACGCTTCGAGGCTGGGCCGGAGGACGCAACCCTCTTTCCCTTAGCGGGAGTCGGAGCTTCGGGGCTTCCGCGTCGGAAGCAGCCTCGGGATCGGTGGTTCCGGTGTGAGGGACTCGGGTAAAGGTTCCGAGATATTTCTCCTCGAGGTCCTCCAGCTGAGCATGTAAAAACCCAAAAACTTAGACAAATACTAGAAGAGCAAAAAGGGATTTGATGGTTAAAGTCAGGTGACGTACCGCGATCCCGGAGCCGTTGGTATGAATGTCGATGTTGCACACATGAATCCGAAGATCACGTGGAACCTTGATCAGCACCCGGATCCGTTTATCCAAGGCGTCGGCGGAGAGGTTGTCCTTGGAGGCGCGCATGAGGTCGTCGCGCCCCGTGTAATGGAACATTAAGCGGTCCTGATTTTGTAGAGGCTAGATCCGCTTAGTGAACCAAGACATGGTCAGATCTTTCCCTGACAGACCGTCTTCCGTCAGTTTGCAGATCCGCCTGACCGCCCTGGTCAACGGAGACTCGGAGAGATGAGGGCATTGGGACCAGGCCGGAGTCTCGCTGGCGGGACCATCTTTGAATTCCGGCAGCACCCTGATGTCTACTTCCCCCTCCTTTCCCTGTAGACAGTGTTGGGCCTCCAAGATCAGAGGTTTGTAGAACAGCAGCAAGTTTTCCCTTAAGTGGATCACCCAAGGTTTATCGAACTCAGGGAGGAAGAGGTCAAAGATATCCCTCTCATGCAACCCTGCAACCACAAAGCAAGAAGTCTCTTGTGTCCCCAACACACCTAATAGGTGCACTAGTTCGGCGAAGAGATAGTGAAATACAGGTGGTATAAATATATATGAGCTGTAGCGACGGTGCCAGAAAATAGCTTGCTGGCGTGTAGTTGATGGTGGTAGTATTGCAGCCGTAGTAACGCAGTAAAACAGTAAACAAGCAGCGATAGCAGTATTTAGGAACAAGGCCTAGGGTTTACACTTTCACTAGTGGACACTCTCAACATTGATCACATAACAGAATAGATAAATGCATACTCTACACTATTGTTGGATGATGAACACATTGCGTAGGATTACATGAACCCTCAATGCCGGAGTTAACAAGCTCCACAATTAATGTTCATATTTTAGTAACCTTATAGTGTAAGATAGATCAAAAGACTAAACCAAGTACTAACATAGCATGCACACTGTCACCTTCATGCATATGTAGGAGGAATAGATCACATCAATACTATCATAGCAATAGTTAACTTCGCAATCTACAAGAGATCATGATCATAGCATAAACCAAGTACTAACACGGATGCACACACTGTCACCATTACATCGTGCAGGAGGAATAAAACTACTTTAATAACATTGCTAGAGTAGCACATAGAATAGTAGTGATACAAAACTCATATGAATCTCAATCATGTAAAGCAGCTCATGAGATTATTGTATTGAGGTACATGGGAGAGAGATGAACCACATAGCTACAGCGGAGCCCTCAGCCTCGGGGGTGGATTACTCCCTCCTCATCATGGAGGCAGCGATGGCGGTGAAGATGGCGGTGAAGACGGCGGTGGAGATGGCTCCGGGGGCAATTCCCCGTCCCGGCAGGGTGCCGGAACAGCGACTTCTGTCCCCCGAATTGGACTTTCGCGATGGCGGCGGCTCTGGATGGTTTTCTCTGTTTCCGTCGAACTTGTCGAGGTTTTTAGGTCAGGGACGATTAAATAGGCCGAGAGTCGGAGTCGGAGGGGCCACGGGGTGCCCACACCATAGGGGGGCGCGCCCCCCCCCCCTTGGGCCGCGCCGCCCTGGGGTGTGGGGCCCCCTGGCACCCCTCTGACTTTTCTTCGGTGCTCCGGAAGCTTCCTGAAATTATAAGATCCCCGGAATTGATTTCGTCCGATTCCAAAAATATTTCCTTACTAGGATTTCTGAAACCAAAAACAGCAGAAAACAGCAACTGGCCTTTCGGCATCTCGTCAATAGGTTAGTTCCGGAAAATGCACAAATATGACATAAAGTGTGCATAAAACATGTAGATAACATCAATAATGTGGCATGGAACATAAGAAATTATCGATACGTCGGAGACGTATCAGCATCCCCAAGCTTAGTTCTGCTCGTCCCGAGCAGGTAAAACAATAACACAGATAATTTCTGGAGTGACATGCCATCATAACCTTGATCATACTATTTGTAAAGCATATGTAATGAATGCAGCGATCAAAACAATGGTAATGACATGAGTAAACAAATGAATCATAAAGCAAAGACTTTTCATGAATAGCACTTCAAGACAAGCATCAATAAGTCTTGCATAAGAGTTAACTCATAAAGCAATAATTCAAAGTAAAGGTATTGAAGCAACACAAAAGAAGATTAAGTTTCAGCGGTTGCTTTCAACTTGTAACATGTATATCTCATGGATATTGTCAACATAGAGTAATATAATAAGTGCAATATGCAAATATGTAGGATTCAATGCACAGTTCACACAAGTGTTTGCTTCTTGAGATGGAGAGAAATAGGTGAACTGACTCAACAATGAATAGTAAAAGAATGGTCCTCCATAGAGGAAAAGCATCGATTGCTATATTTGTGCTAGAGCTTTGATTTTGAAAACATGAAACAATTTTGTCAACGGTAGTAATAAAGCATATGTATCATGTAAATTATATCTTACAAGTTGCAAGCCTCATGCATAGTATACTAATAGTGCCCGCACCTTGTCCTAATTAGCTTGGACTACCGGATCATCACAATGCACATGTTTTAACCAAGTGTCACAAAGGGGTACCTCTATGCCGCCTGTACAAAGGTCTAAGGAGAAAGCTCGCATTGGATTTCTCGCTATTGATTATTCTTCAACTTAGACATCCATACCGGGACAACATAGACAACAGATAATGGACTCCTCTTTTATGCATAAGCATGTAACAACAATTAATAATTTTCTCATTTGAGATTGAGGATATATGTCCAAAACTGAAACTTCCACCATGGATCATGGCTTTAGTTAGCGGCCCAATGTTCTTCTCTAACAATATGCATGCTTAACCATAAGGTGGTAGATCGCTCTTACTTCAGACAAGACGAACATGCATAGCAACTCACATGAAATTCAACAAAAGAGTAGTTGATGGCGTCCCCAGTGAACATGGTTATCGCACAACAAGCAACTTAATAAGAGATAAAGTGCATAAGTAAATATTCAATACCACAATAGTTTTTAAGCTATTTGTCCCATGAGCTATATATTGCAAAGGTAGAGGATAGAAATTTAAAGGTAGCACTTCAAGCAATTTACTTTGGAATGGCGGAGAAATACCATGTAGTAGGTAGGTATGGTGGACACAAATGGCATAGTGGTTGGCTCAAGTATTTTGGATGCATGAGAGGTATTCCCTCTCGATACAAGGTTTAGGCTAGCAAGGTTATTTGAAACAAACACAAGGATGAACCGGTGCAGCAAAACTCACATAAAAGACATATTGTAAACATTATAAGACTCTACACCGTCTTCCTTGTTGTTCAAACTCAATACTAGAAATTATCTAGACCTTAGAGAGACCAATTATGCAAACCAAATTTTAGCATGCTCTATGTATTTCTTCATTAATGGGTGCAAAGCATATGATGCAAGAGCTTAAACATGAGCACAACAATTGCCAAGTATCACATTACCCAAGACATTATAGCAAATTACTACATGTATCATTTTCCAATTCCAACCATATAACAATTTAACGAAGAGGAAACTTCGCCATGAATATTATGAGCTAAGAACACATGTGTTCATACAAACCAGCGGAGCGTGTCTCTCTCCCACACAAGCATGACTTTATTCAAACCAAACAAAAATGAAAACAAAAGCACACAGACGCTCCAAGTAAAGTACATAAGATGTGACCGAATAAAAATATAGTTTCAAGAGAAGGAACCTGATAATTTGTCGATGAAGAAGGGGATGCCTTGGGCATCCCCAAGCTTAGACGCTTGAGTCTTCTTGATATATGCAGGGGTGAACCACCGGGGCATCCCCAAGCTTAGAGCTTTCACTCTCCTTGATCATGTTGCATCATACTCCTCTCTTGATCCTTGAAAACTTCCTCCACACCAAACTCGAAACAACTCATTAGAGGGTTAGTGCACAATAAAAATTAACATGTTCAGAGGTGACACAATCATTCTTAACACTTCTGGACATTGCATAAAGCTACTGGACATTAATGGATCGAAGAAATTCATCCAACATAGCAAAAGAGGCAATGCGAAATAAAAGGCAGAATCTGTCAAAACAGAACAGTTCGTATTGACGAATTTTAAAATGGCACCAGACTTGCTCAAATGAAAATGCTCAAATTGAATGAAAGTTGCGTACATATCTGAGGATCATGCACGTAAATTGGCATAATTTTCTGAGTTACCTACAGAGAATTTTGCCCAGATTCGTGACAGCAAAGAAATCTGTTTCTGCGCAGTAATCCAAATCTAGTATGAACTTTTCTATCAACGACTTTACTTGGCACAACAAAACACAAAACTAAGATAAGGAGAGGTTGCTACAGTAGTAAACAACTTCCAAGACACAAATATAAAACAAAGTACTGTAGCAAAATAGCACATGGGTTATCTCCCAAGAAGTTCTTTCTTTATAGCCATTAAGATGGGCTCAGCAGTTTTAATAATCCATTCGCGGGAAATAGTATTTGAAGCAAAAGAGAGCTTCAAGAGGCAAATTCAAAACAAATTTAAGTCTAACATGCTTCCTATGAAGAGGAATCTTGTACACAAATGAATTCATGAAGAACAAAGTGACAAGCACAAGAGGATAAAACACGAGTAACTTCCAGATTCTCAACATAAAGAGGGGAAACTTAATATTATTAAGATGCATATAACCATGTTTCCCTCTCTCATGATAACTTTCAGTAGCATCATTGATGAAATCCACAACATACCCATCACTTAAAATATTCTTATCATGGTTCATGTGCATAGAAGTATCATTAATTTTGGCATAAGAAGAGTCATTCTCATTAATAGTAATTGGAGCAAGATTATTATCAAGAATTTGAACATGGTAAACAAGTTGCATATTAAGGGAATTGTTTTTGGTAATCCAATCATGACTATGACAAGTTTCATAAGGATAGTTATAACCTATATCATAGCATTCTTTATAATAATCATCAAAGATCGGAGGCACAGTGTCATCATAAGAAATAGAATAGTTATCCTTCACAGTCGGTTTATCTATGACCATACCATCATTGTTATTAGAAGGAGATGTATCAAACACATAATGATCAGTAGCAAAAGGATTTTCAAACACCTCTTCTCCAAGCTTAGAGCTTTCTATATCATTATGGGAGGAAGCATGGATAGCACTGACACTATGGCAATTATTATCATCATTATTTTTAGAATTAGTTTCCCAGAGATTTGCAATATCAAAAGTAGTGTGCTCATTCAAATCATGATTGCTAATGTATGTAAAGGGCATAGGAAGATCATCGTATTCAGATTCATTATCACAATAATCATTAGGAGCAACATACTTACGGTTACTTAGCGTTATCTCATTCACGCGGGGATACGCCGTTACCTCTTTCTTTTTATTCTCCTTCTTCTTCTTCTTCGTTCCCTTCTTCTTCTTCTCTTCCTTCTCCTCATTTCCTTCTTTAGGAGGAAGAGGCTTGAAGGGTGGCTTGTCCGCATAACCTGATTTACTTTTAGAAACAATAGAAGAAACTTGGGAGGATTCCTCCTTTTCATTAATTAGTTGAAAACACATGGCGGTCCTATCATATTTTGGCAAGGTGTCGTCTTCTAAAATATTTTGTATGTAAGTATTTGTATGGCTATTATCAATGCAATAAGAAAAACACCCATGCAGGACATCATCAATATCAAGATCACTCATATGTAACAAAGAGATTTTTCTCGACAGTTCTTCACACCCCAAAAATAAAGTAAGTTCATCATGCTGATTAGGAGTAATTTCATCATCACAATACAAATTTGCAGCACTCATTGGGTTCAAATTATCATCGGAAGAGCATTGAAAATTAAAATGACCCACTTCATGGCAAACTTCACAAATAAAAGGATAGAGGGCACAAACTTTTTTACCAAGATCATCTAGAGCCCTAAACCACTTTCTAGTTTTTTCATTAATATGATGGATGCAATATTCATCTTTGACTTGATTAATTCCACAAGGTCTATGCATTCCACAAAAATTAACATGCTTATAAGAAATAGCATTCTTAGGAGTTTGAGCATGCTTATTGCAATAATTAACAACAATTTCATTCTTCATGCAAGCCTCTTTAAAAGGTTCATGATACTTATCAAAATTCTTTTTAGGCAATTCAAAATGAGAAGCAAAGGATTTATAAAGATTTGCAGCAATTTGAGAGTCAAGACCATAAGTAGCACTCATATTTCGAAATTTATCGGTATCCATAAAAGCTTCAATGCATTCATAATCATAATTTATACCTGACTCTTTACCTTTGTCGTTCTCCCATCCTTCAGCGTTGTCCTCAATCCGATCAAGAAGGTCCCACCTAGCTTCAACCTCCTTGCTTGTGAAAGATCCCTCTGAACAGGCATCCAGATAGTCCTTGTGTTGTCCTGAAAGCCTCGCATAAAAATTATTAACAATAACATTACGGGGGAGCTCATGAATGGGACATTTGAGCATTAGTGATTTCAATCTCCCCGACGCTTGAGAAATACTCTCTCCATCACGAGGATAAAAGTTATAAATATAATTCCTATCAATATGCACTTCATGAGGAGGATAAAATTTAGAATAAAAGAGAGATGCAATTTCCTCCCAACCAAGAGAATGTCTATTCTCCAACAATTTATACCAATGCGCCGCTTTACCAGACAGCGAAACAGAGAATAGTTTCTTCCTCACTTCATCCATAGAGATACCTGCACACTTGAATAACCCGCATAATTCGTGCAAAAACAGTAAATGATCTCTAGGATGGACAGTTCCATCCCCTTTATAGTGGTTGTCCATAACATGTTCGATAATTTTCATAGGTATTTTATACGGAATACTTTCAGCAGGTGGATTTAAAATATCAGAAGCATCATTAGAGTTATCGCATATGGGAGATAAAGCATTATCAGAGCAAAATATTTCTTCCAAAGCTGAGGAGCAAAAAAGATTATTCTTATATAAACTAGCTTCCCCAAGCTTAGACTTATCCATAGTATTAGCAGTAATTGCATTCATACTAATAACATCACTACTAGCATGCAAATAAGGTTCCATAGGTTTTTTAATTTTCGCATTAAACAATTCTAAATCAGGAAATAGATTAAAAAGCTCACCAATTTTTTTGTTGTTTTCCATTATGCCTAACTAGTGTAAACAAGAAACAAAAAGTTGCAATTGCAGGATCTAAAGGAAATAGCTTCGAGTACTTACAATGGCGAAAATAGCTTAGTAGCCGAGGTCCGGAGTGTGAGTACCTTTTACCTTTCCTCCCCGGCAACGGCGCCAAAAAATAGCTTGATGTCTACTTCCCCCTCCTTTCCATGTAGACAGTGTTGGGCCTCCAAGAGCAGAGGTTTGTAGAACAGCAGCAAGTTTTCCCTTAAGTGGATCACCCAAGGTTTATCGAACTCAGGGAGGAAGAGGTCAAAGATATCCCTCTCATGCAACCCTGCAACCACAAAGCAAGAAGTCTCTTGTGTCCCCAACACACCTAATAGGTGCACTAGTTCGGCGAAGAGATAGTGAAATACAGGTGGTATAAATATATATGAGCAGTAGCGACGGTGCCAGAAAATAGCTTGCTGGCGTGTAGTTGATGGTGGTAGTATTGCAGCAGTAGTAACGCAGTAAAACAGTAAACAAGCAGCGATAGCAGTATTTAGGAACAAGGCCTAGGGTTTACACTTTCACTAGTGGACACTCTCAACATTGATCACATAACAGAATAGATAAATGCATACTCTACACTATTGTTGGATGATGAACACATTGCGTAGGATTACACGAACCCTCAATGCCGGAGTTAACAAGCTCCACAATTAATGTTCATATTTTAGTAACCTTATAGTGTAATATAGATCAAAAGACTAAACCAAGTACTAACATAGCATGCACACTGTCACCTTCATGCATATGTAGGAGGAATAGATCACATCAATACTATCATAGCAATAGTTAACTTCGCAATCTATAAGAGATCATGATCATAGCATAAACCAAGTACTAACACGGATGCACACACTGTCACCATTACATCGTGCAGGAGGAATAAAACTACTTTAATAACATTGCTAGAGTAGCACATAGAATAGTAGTGATACAAAACTCATATGAATCTCAATCATGTAAAGCAGCTCATGAGATTATTGTATTGAGGTACATGGGAGAGAGATGAACCACATAGCTACAGCGGAGCCCTCAGCCTCGGGGGTGGATTACTCCCTCCTCATCATGGAGGCAGCGATGGCGGTGAAGATGGCGGTGAAGACGGCGGTGGAGATGGCTCCGGGGGCAATTCCCCGTCCCGGCAGGGTGCCGGAACAGCGACTTCTGTCCCCCGAATTGGACTTTCGCGATGGTGGTGGCTCTGGATGGTTTTCTCTGTTTCCGTCGAACTTGTCGAGGTTTTTAGGTCAGGGACGATTAAATAGGCCGAGAGTCGGAGTCGGAGGGGCCACGGGGTGCCCACACCATAGGGGGGCGCGCCCCCCCTTGGGCCGCGCTGCCCTGGGGTGTGGGGCCCCCCTGGCACCCCTCTGACTTTTCTTCGGTGCTCCGGAAGCTTCCTGAAATTATAAGATCCCCGGAATTGATTTCGTCCGATTCCGAAAATATTTCCTTACTAGGATTTCTGAAACCAAAAACAGCAGAAAACAACAACTGGCCTTTCGGCATCTCGTCAATAGGTTAGTTCCGGAAAATGCACGAATATGACATAAAGTGTGCATAAAACATGTAGATAACATCAATAATGTGGCATGGAACATAAGAAATTATCGATACGTCGGAGACGTATCACACCCTTGAGCTGGCCGGATCGGAGACATCCTTCATGTAGAAGAAGCCTCCGGACCAGTAGCGCACAGACTCGTGCCGATCAGTGTGCGGGTAGATGCGCCCGGGGCGGAGCTTGAAAGTGATACTCCCACAAGTTGCAAGCGAGGAGCTTTGCGAAATTTTCTCCTTCTTGACGGAGAAGTAGTATTGAAATAGTTGGATGTCGGGGGTTACCCGGAGGTGGCCTTCACAGAGCGTGACGTGATTGCTGATGGCCAAGATGGTGTTGGGCGAAATGTTGTGCGGCTGCAGCTGGTACGCCTTCAGCATTTCCGTGAAGAAATCGTTGGGCGGAAGCGAAAATCCTCGATCGACCAACGCCTTGGTCACCACCCATTCTCCGGCTTCGGGAGCAGGAGTCAAGGCACCCGGAACCGATCGCCAGGATACGGGTCTTAAGAATCCCTCCACCTCGAGGTTGCGGAGTTCAATTTCTGTGACGGTGCAGGGCCACCATTTTCCTTTGGCTTCACTGTCGCGGGAGCAAGCCTTAGATTTTTTGGCGGCAGCTTCTTCCGCCTTCTTCTCCATCTGCTCGGCTCCGGCAGTTTCTTCCGGATTGGTCGATGATACGTCTCCGACGTATCGATAATTTCTTATGTTCCATGCCACATTATTGATGATATCTACATGTTTTATGCATACTTTATGTCATTATTATGCGTTTTCCGGAACTAACCTATTGACGAGATGCCGAAGGGCCAGTTCCTGTTTTCTGCTGTTTTTGGTTCCAGAAATCCTAGTAAGGAAATATTCTCGGAATCGGACGAAATCAACGCCCAGCATCCTATTTTTCCACGAAGCTTCCAGAACACCCGAGAGCCACCAGAGGAGGGCCCTGTGGGCCCCAGACGACAGGGTGGCACGACCCAGGCCTTGGCCGCGCCCCCCTAGTGTGTCGTGGCCTCGTCGACCCTCCGACTCTGCCTCTTCGCCTATATAAAGGTCCCTGACCTAAAAACCACCACACGTTTGACGAAACGAGAGAAAACCTTCCAGAGCCGCCGCCATCGCGAAGCCAAGATCTGGGGGACAGGAGTCTCTGTTCCGGCACGCCGCCGGGACGGGGAAGTGCCCCCGGAAGGCTTCTCCATCAGCACCACGTCCATCTTCATCAACGCTGCTGTCTCCCATGAGGAGGGAGTAGTTCTCCATCGAGGCTCGGGGCTGTACCGGTAGCTATGTGGTTCATCTCTCTCCTATGTACTTCAATACAATAATCTCATGAGCTGCTTTACATGATTGAGATTCATATGATGATGCTTGTAATCTAGATGTCATTATGCTAGTCAAGTGGGTTTTACTTATGTGATCTCCGGAGACTCCTTGTCCCACGTGTGTAAAGGTGACAGTGTGTGCACCGTGTGGGTCTCTTAGGCTATATTTCACAGAATACTTATTCACTATTATGAATAGCATCGTGAAGTGCTTATTTATATCTCTTTATGATTGCAATGTGTTTTGTATCACAATTTATCTGTGTGCTACTCTAGTGATGTTATTAAAGTAGTTTATTCCTCCTGCACGGTGCAATGGTGACAGTGTGTGCATCGTGTAGTACTTGGCGTAGGCTATGATTATGATCTCTTGTAGATTATGAAGTTAACTATTGCTATGATAGTATTGATGTGATCTATTCCTCCTTTCGTAGTGTGAAGGTGACAATGTGCATGCTATGTTAGTACTTGGTTTGGTTATGTTGATCTGTTGTGCACTCTAAGGTTATTTAAACATGAACATCGAATATTGTGGAGCTTGTTAACTCCGGCATTGAGGGTTCGTGTAATCCTACACAGTTAGTGGTGTTCATCATCCAACAAGAGGGTGTAGAGTCTAGCATCTATTTATTTATTCTGTTATGTGATCAATGCTGAGAGTGTCCACTAGTGAAAGTATGATCCCTAGGCCTTGTTCCTAAATACTGCTATCTCCGTTTGTTTACTGTTTTACTGCTTGTTTACTTCCTGCAATATTACTACCATCAACTGCACGCCAGCAAGCACTTTTCTGGCGCCGTTACTACTGCTCATACTTATTCATACCACCTGTATTTCACTATCTCTTCGCCGAACTAGTGCACCTATTAGGTGTGTTGGGGACACAAGAGACTTCTCGCTTTGTGGTTGCAGGGTTGCATGAGAGGGATATCTTTGACCTCTTCCTCCCTGAGTTCGATAAACCTTGGGTGATCCACTTAAGGGAAACTTGCTGCTGTTCTACAAACCTCTGCTCTTGGAGGCCCAACACTGTCTACAAGAATAGAAGCACCCGTAGACATCAAGCACTTTTCTGGCGCCGTTGCCGGGGAGGAAAGGTAAACGGCACACACACACCGGACCCCGGCAACTAAGCTATTTTCTGGCGCCGTTGCCGGGGAGGAAAGGTAAAAGGCACTCATACTCCGGTCCCAGGTAAAGTACTTTTCTGTTGCCGTTGTGTGTGTGCTCGAAGCTATTTCCTTTAGATCCTGCAATTGCATCTTTTTGTTTCTTGTTTACACTAGTTTGGCATAATGGACAACAATGAGCTTCTTATTCTATTTCCTGATTTAAGACATGGATGGTTTGATGCGAAAATTAAAAAACCAATGGAACATATTAGTATGAACGCTTTGAACACCATTGTTGCTAATGATATGGAAAATTCTAAGCTTGGGGAAGCTGGCTTTGATGAGCATGATATTTTTAGTCCCCCAAGCATTGAGGAGAAAATTTACTTTGATGATACTTTGCCTCCTATTTATGATGATTATAATGATATTGGTCTTTTGGTGCCGCCTACTATGGAGAGTAATTTTTATGATGATAATACTATGCCTCCTACACTTGAAGAGAATAATAATGATAGCTACTTTGTTGAATTTGCTCCCACTACAACTAATAAAATTGATTATGCCTATGTGGAGAGTAATAATTTTATGCATGAGACTCATGATAAGAATGCTTTATGTGATAGTTATATTGTTGAGTTTGCTCATGTTGCTACTTAAAGTTATTATGAGAGAGGCAAATATGGTTGTAGAAATTTTCATGTTACTAAAACACCTCTCTATGTGCTGAAATTTTTGAAGCTACACTTGTTCTATCTTCCTATGCTTGTTACTTTTTTCTTCATGAACTTGTTTATTTACAAAACTCCTATGCATAGGAAGCATGTTAGACTTAAATTTGTTTTGAATTTGCCTCTTGATGCTCTCTTTTGCTTCAACTGCTATTTCTTGCGAGTGCATCATTAAAACTGCTGAGCCCATCTTAATGGCTATAAAGAAAGAACTTCTTGGGAGATAACCCATGTGTTTATTTTACTACAGTAATTTTGTTTTATATTTGTGTCTTGGAAGTTGTTACTACTGTAGCAACCTCTCCTTATCTTTATTTTATTGCATTGTTGTGCCAAGTAAAGTCTTTGATAGAAAGGTTGATACTAGATTTGGATTACTGCGCAGAAACAGATTTCTTGCTGTCACGAATCTGGGCCTAATTCTCTGTAGGTAACTCAGAAAATTATGCCAATTTACGTGAGTGATCCTCAGATATGTACGCAACTTTCATTCAATATGAGCATTTTCATTTGAGCAAGTCTGGTGCCACTTTAAAATTCGTCTTTACGGACTGTTCTGTTTTGACAGATTCTGCCTTTTATTTCGCATTGCCTGTTTTGCTGTGTTGGATGGATTTCTTTGTTCCATTAACTTCCAGTAGCTTTGTGCAATGTCTAGAAGTGTTAAGAATGATTGTGTCACCTCTGAACATGTGAATTTTTGATTATGCACTAACCCTCTAATGAGTTTGTTTTAAGTTTGGTGTGGAGGAAGTTTTCAAGGGTCAAGAGAGGAGGATGATACAATGTGATCAAGAAGAGTGAAAGCTCTAAGCTTGGGGATGCCCCGGTGGTTCACCCCTGCATATTTTAAGAAGACTCAAGCGTCTAAGCTTGGGGATGCCCAAGGCATCCCCTTCTTCATCGACAAATTATCAGGTTCCTCCCTTGAAACTATATTTTTATTCGGTCACATCTTATGTACTTTACTTGGAGCGTCGGTTTGTTTTTGTTTTTGTTTATGTTTGAATAAATTCATGCTTGTGTGGGAGAGAGACACGCTCCGCTGGTTCATATGAACACATGTGTTCTTAGCTTTTAATGTTCATGGCGAAGATTGAAACTGCTTCGTTAATTGTTATATGGTTGGAAACGGAAAATGCTACATGTAGTAATTGGTAAAATGTCTTGGATAATGTGATACTTGGCAATTGTTGTGCTCATGTTTAAGCTCTTGCATCATATACTTTGCACCCATTAATGAAGAAATACCTAGAGCTTGCTAAATTTGGTTTGCATATTTGGTCTCTCTAAAGTCTAGATAATTTCTAGTATTGAGTTTTGAACAACAAGGAAGACGGTGTAGAGTCTTATAATGTTTACAATGTGTCTTTTATGTGAGTTTTGCTGCACCGGTTCATCCTTGTGTTTGTTTCAAATAACCTTGCTAGCCTAAACCTTGTATCGAGAGGGAATACTTCTCATGCATCCAAAATCCTTGAGCCAACCACTATGCCATTTGTGTCCACCATACCTACCTACTACATGGTATTTCTCCGCCATTCCAAAGTAAATTGCTTGAGTGCTACCTTTAAATTTCCATCATCCGCCTTTGCAATATATAGCTCATGGGACAAAATAGCCTTAAAAACTATTGTGGTATTGAATATGTACTTATGCACTTTATCTCTTATTAAGTTGCTTGTTGTGCGATAACCATGCTCCTGGGGACGCCATCAACTCTTTGTTGAATATCATGTGAGTTGCTATGCATGTTCGTCTTGTCTAAAGTAAGGGAGATTTACCACTCATTTAATGGTTAGAGCATGCATACTGTTAGAGAAGAACATTGGGCCGCTAACTAAAGCCATGAATCATGGTGGAAGTTTCAGTTTTGGACATATATCCTCAATCTCATATGAGAACATTAATTGTTGCTACATGCTTATGCATTAAAGAGGAGTCCATTATTTGTTGTCTATGTTGTCCCGGTATGGATGTCTAAGTTGAGAATAATCAAAAGCGAGAAATCCAAATGCGAGCTTTCTCCTTAGACCTTTGTACAAAGTGCATAGAGGTACCCCTTTGTGACACTTGGTTAAAACATGTGTATTGCGATGATAATCCTGGTAATCCGAGCTAATTAGGACAAGGTGCGGGCACTATTAGTATACTATGCATGAGGCTTGCAACTTGTAAGATATAATTTACATGATACATATGCTTTATTACTACCGTTGACAAAATTGTTTCATGTTTTCAAAATAAAAGCTCTAGCACAAATATAGCAATCGATGCTTTCCTCTTTGAAGGACCTTTCTTTTACTTTTATGTCGAGTCAGTTCACCTATCTCTCTCCACCTCAAGAAGCAAACACTTGTGTGAACTGTGCATTGATTCCTACATACTTGCATATTGCACTTGTTATATTACTTTACATTGACACTATCCATGAGATATACATGTTATAAGTTGAAAGCAACCGCTGAAACTTAATCTTCCTTTGTGTTGCTTCAATACCTTTACTTTGATTTATTGCTTTATGAGTTAACTCTTATGCAAGACTTATTGATGCTTGTCTTGAAGTACTATTCATGAAAAGTCTTTGCTTTATGATTCATTTGTTTACTCATGTCATTACCATTGTTTTGATCGCTGCATTCATTACATATGCTTACAATAGTATGATCAAGATTATGATGGCATGTCACTCCAGAAATTATCTTTGTTATCGTTTACCTGCTCGGGACGAGCAGGAACTAAGCTTGGGGATGCTGATACGTCTCCGACGTATCGATATTTTCTTATGTTCCATGCCACATTATTGATGATATCTACATGTTTTATGCATACTTTATGTCATTATTATGCGTTTTCCGGAACTAACCTATTGACGAGATGCCGAAGTGCCAGTTCCTGTTTTCTGCTGTTTTTGGTTCCAGAAATCCTAGTAAGGAAATATTCTCGGAATCGGACGAAATCAACGCCCAGCATCCTATTTTTCCACGAAGCTTCCAGAACACCCGAGAGCCGCCAGAGGAGGGCCCTGTGGGCCCCAGACGACAGGGTGGCGCGGCCCAGGCCTTGGCCGCGCCCCCCTAGTGTGTCGTGGCCTCGTCGACCCTCCGACTCCGCCTCTTCGCCTATATAAAGGTCCCTGACCTAAAAACCACCACACGTTCGACGAAACGAGAGAAAACCTTCCAGAGCCGCCGCCATCGCGAAGCCAAGATCTGGGGGACAGGAGTCTCTGTTCCGGCACGCCGCCGGGACGGGGAAGTGCCCCCGGAAGGCTTCTCCATCAACACCACCGCCATCTTCATCAACGCTGCTGTCTCCCATGAGGAGGGAGTAGTTCTCCATCGAGGCTCGGGGCTGTACCGGTAGCTATGTGGTTCATCTCTCTCCTATGTACTTCAATACAATAATCTCATGAGCTGCTTTACATGATTGAGATTCATATGATGATGCTTGTAATCTAGATGTCATTATGCTAGTCAAGTGGGTTTTACTTATGTGATCTCCGGAGACTCCTTGTCCCACGTGTGTAAAGGTGACAGTGTGTGCACCGTGTGGGTCTCTTAGGCTATATTTCACAGAATACTTATTCACTATTATGAATGGCATAGTGAAGTGCTTATTTATATCTCTTTATGATTGCAATGTGTTTTGTATCACAATTTATCTGTGTGCTACTCTAGTGATGTTATTAAAGTAGTTTATTCCTCCTGCACGGTGCAATGGTGACAGTGTGTGCATCGTGTAGTACTTGGCGTAGGCTATGATTGTGATCTCTTGTAGATTATGAAGTTAACTATTGCTATGATAGTATTGATGTGATCTATTCCTCCTTTCGTAGTGTGAAGGTGACAGTGTGCATGCTATGTTAGTACTTGGTTTGGTTATGTTGATCTGTTGTGCACTCTAAGGTTATTTAAACATGAACATCGAATATTGTGGAGCTTGTTAACTCCGGCATTGAGGGTTCGTGTAATCCTACACAGTTAGTGGTGTTCATCATCCAACAAGAGGGTGTAGAGTCTAGCATCTATTTATTTATTCTGTTATGTGATCAATGTTGAGAGTGTCCACTAGTGAAAGTATGATCCCTAAGCCTTGTTCCTAAATACTGCTATCTCCGTTTGTTTACTGTTTTACTGCTTGTTTACTTCCTGCAATATTACTACCATCAACTGCACGCCAGCAAGCACTTTTCTGGCACCGTTACTACTGCTCATACTTATTCATACCACCTGTATTTCACTATCTCTTCACCGAACTAGTGCACCTATTAGGTGTGTTGGGGACACAAGAGACTTCTCGCTTTGTGGTTGCAGGGTTGCATGAGAGGGATATCTTTGACCTCTTCCTCCCTGAGTTCGATAAACCTTGGGTGATCCACTTAAGGGAAACTTGCTGCTGTTCTACAAACCTCTGCTCTTGGAGGCCCAACACTGTCTACAAGAATAGAAGCACCCGTAGACATCAGTCGACGTCCCTTCAATGTCTTTGCCGGAGTCCTTAGACGGATCCAGCTGGACGGGGACGAAGGGGGGAGGAGCGGAGGAAAATTGGGGTCGCCGCGATAGGTTCGGTCGTTGATGGAGGCGGAGTCGAGGAAGACATCTACGAAGAATGCGAGATAACGAAATTTTAGCCGGATCTGTCTTATGCCCTACTCATCCCTACCAAGAACGGCGAAAAGACTGAAGCTCGAAAGTGCTTATCGGAATGGCTTCCGCGGTGGTCGGAGTTGCCGGCGGTGAGGTTTTGCTGCGGTGGTTCACCGGACTTAAGAACAGAACGAACTCGAAGAACACCACACGGTGGCGCTTGGGATATGGCGATCTTCCGGTGAACTCCGGTACGGTGGAGGAGAAGCTCGAAGGCGGCGCTGTGCTGAGAGGTGAATAGGGGGGTGAATGGGTGATTAGGGGTGGATGGTGAGATATGGCGGGGGGAAGAGATTCGTGCTCCGCATCCTGTGTTCGGAACGCAAGCGTCGCGCCGTTGGATGGATGACACGTGTCGAAAACCCTAAACTGTAAAAATGGCTAAAGATAAGTTACCGCTCGAATCACCCGAAAATGGCGCCAAGATTGGCGGAACCGTTTGAACCTTTTAAGGTTCCGGGTAAGAACTCAAAAACAATTAGCCGTTATCTCTGCATGGGAGTAACCCGGAGACATGTTGAAAAAATGATGTCGATGGATGAAGTCCCGCGGGTTAAGGGTTTTTTCCGGCATTAAGGCTGGAAAAGAAGAAGTCATGAAGTTGGAGTTCTTCAAGTTTCCCCATGTTACCTTAGAAGATTGTCGGAAGCAAAGATGACTCAGCAAGGCGGAAACAAGAGGTGAATCTCGGAGAACTCTGGGGGCTACTGTTGTGGGTATACTTCATGGGTGTACCATCGACAGTGCCTAGATCCGGCAAGCCCGGGTGGCCCATAGACGGTGATGGTGGCATGAGGCCCATCGGGCGGCCCAGTTACTGTAGATCAAGATGGATGAAGTCCAGCCCGGGAACAAGGAGCCGGATCCACCGAACCAACATTGGGAGTCGGATCCGGCCTGGCCCGTTAGGGGCAGCCAGATCTGGCACGACATGTAGAGGAAGGCGGATCCTTGACGTGCACGGCAAGACAATGTACCATAGTTAGGTAACTTGTATTCCGGCTAGGACTCTCCGTGTAAACCCTAGATCCGTGCGCCTATATAAGCCGGATCCCGGGAGCCCTAGAGGCACAACCACAACTCATTGTAACAATGCGAAAGCGCCCATATAATTCCAGACAAGCAGCAGTAGGCCCTGTCCTCGAGCAGGTGTTCCAAAGCTGGGTAAATCACGTACCACCGTCCCGAGGACTCTCCGCCCTATGGCCCCTACTTCTACTCCCCCTCGTGTAACATCCCAAATTTTAAAACAAAGAGAAAATGAATTTTTATTTTTCCAAAAATGAGAACCAACAAAAACTTTTCTGAATGAGGTGCTATGCATAATACTTGTTCTTGATACTTTTGTCATTGCCATGATTGTTTGTTTATTGCATTGAACATATTTCCAAAACCCTAAACCCTAAACATCACCCCTCTTCTCACCATCCATTATAAACAAAATAAATAGAAATTAAATTAAATAAGAAAAGGGCCTATGTACCTATGCTATTTTTGGTAAAACTTTTACCTAGGTTTTTCTTCCTTGTTTAGATGCTTTGAGAACATCAACAAACCTAACCTAGTACTTATCAACTAAATCCCATGTGAAACAAAAATAAAATAAACATATGCATAGAGGCATATGTGGCACATAGCCATTTTACCAAAACTTGACCTAAGCACCTCTACCTTGCCCAAATGTTTTGAAACCAACACTAAACCTCATCTAATCCTAAATGGACCCTAGACCATGCCTAAGTGAAGCAAAGAAAAGGAAAATAAGAAATTAAGAAAAATGCACTTCATCACATATATGTGGCTAGGGCCAATTTTGCAAATCTTTCACCTAGACCCTTTTGGCTTGCACCATTAGTTGTAAATAGATACCAAACACTTATTAACACTTTTGGAATCAAAGAAACTCAAATCAAATCAAATTTGAATAATATTTGAGCTCACATACAATTATGGTCAAAATGGCAATTCTTAGCCTGAGGCCCTCTTTGAGCCCCTGTTTTGGAAGATTTTTAAACTAAACATTACCACTTCTTTGCACCTCATCCAAGACAACATCAAGATGAACAACTTTGCCCAAAACCATCACCACAAATTCTTTCTCAAATTCAAATGGTGAGCAAGCAAAGTGGAGACCTTGAAGCATATGTAAGATCATATGCAATTTGGATTTTTGCAAATCACTTCAAATTTGACCACCACCACCACCATTCTACTGTAAATAATATATGATTCAAACCCACCAAAATTCACTCAAAATTTCCAAAGTAAAGTTCTTGCGGCCATTCTCTCAAACACCTTGTGAGCAACAATCTGCCAACCTCATACATTGAATTGTCCAGTAGTTCTTAGCCTCCCTCTCCAGCCCTAGGTCATGGTACCTTTCTGACCCCTCTTCTCAGTGCCAAGCATAATAGACAAGGTTTGGGTACATGGCATCATCATTTTCTTGACCAAACTAACCATGCCGTGGCATGGCATGACCTCACCATGCCATCTCTATCCCTGGCCCTCCCCAGCATGCACCACCGTGTCACACCTGCTACCCACACTCTCCTGATCATCCTGGACACGAGCCTCGACCGATCGGTGCATCGCATGCACCAGACCAGGCGCGTCCAGACACACCCAGACATGCACGCGCACGCTAGAACGTGCACTGGCACGCTCCAGAACGCGCCCGACCACGTCGTCGCGCCACCAGCTCCGTTGACCCCTGCCCTTGATCTCTGCGCCACCTGCTTCACAACGTCACCACGCACCGCCCAGACACCGCCATTGGCACGCGGGAACGCCGTAGACGACGCCCACTTCGCCGACGTCCGCCGCGGTACTGCCCACTCCCGTCACGTGCCAGAGCTCGTCTCTCCGTCGTTTTCAACGCAATCACGCCTGGCGTGACCACCATGACATCGCCTACACGCGCGCGTCATCACCAGTGGCCAAGATCCCCTGTAGAAGCGTCATCGCCGATGACCTCATTCGAGCGCCACGGCCACCTCCAGCTGCTATAAAAGGAGGCCCTCCCGCTCGAATTTCTTCACACCGCCAGCTTCCTCTCCCTCTTCTCACTCTCCTCGCTCACTGCCCTTGCTCGATTAGCCACCAACGCCGTCCAATTGCATCGCCGGAGCCGCGGAGGTGCTGAGAAGCTCGCCGCCGATTGCAGCCCCCTCAGCACACGCCGCTGCTACCATCTGCTTCCCCTTCCTCGACAACATCGCCGCCGCACCTCGCCGACCCTCGCCGCGCCGCCGGTAAGCCGTCGACCCCCTAGCCTCGCCGCGCCAGTGGCCTGCTCTTGTCGGAGATGACGATGAACCTCGACCGCTCGATCCACCTCTAATCCTACGGCTCACACTCCACGTACCGTTTCGCTGGGTTAAAACCCACTGACACGTGGACCCTACGCTGTCAGGCGGCCCGCTACGCTAGACGCACTGCTGGGCCGGCCCGTTTTCTTTTCCTCTGTGCAGCCTGTTTAGATTTCCCGCCAGCCCAGTTCATTTGAATTTCGATTTCCAGTTTAAATCAAATTGCAAACTGATGCCATATTCAAAATTAACTAGGGACAAATCTACTTGACCAAATTTAACAAATTTTATATATTTAGAAAGCTGAGCAAATTATCTACACAACTCCACTGGTCTCACCCTTAAATTGTTTGTAGAATTAAAGTGACAAAAATAACAAGGCAGGGACTTTTGTAACTTCAAACAATTATTAAAAATTAACTAAAAATGCTTTTGAGTTGATTCCAACTCTAAAAAAATCATATTTCACATTGTCTATCAGAATACATAAAAATATGACATAGTTGTTTGTATGATCATGGCCTAGTTTAAAAAATGTCCCTATGGCTATTTCTAGTTCATTTAAAAGTGGGCAAAATTATTTATTAAATAGTATGAGAGCTTCTCCCTCATTTAAATCTTGTCTCAACTAATCCAACATGAGGTAGAGACCATGGTCAATTAAACCTCATATTCAATTATTTGATGATATTAAATCATTACTATGTGTTATTAAATAGCATGAGGTGCATCACCTCATTTAAATCATTTTCCCAAATGATAACTATGAAGAGGTTGACTTTGGTCAACCTAGGTCATATATTATTAGTTGGGGAGATTAAATCTTAACAAGATTCAATGAGAGGAAATTATTTCTCTCAAGAATTAAATAACAACATTAATTAATATTTGTAATGAGAGGAAATTATTTTTCTTTACAAGAAAACAAAGTCAACCAACATGTTAATAAGGTGGGGATGCTAGAATAGCTTGTGTGAACCATTTGTGTGATTAGTCTAGTATTGATTGGTGATTGTTATCCTTGTATTCGTTTATAGACGCTAGTACCGGAGACTATCAAGAGGAGGAGGTCTACCCTGAAGAAGAGGAAGAGAACTTTGATCACTACTCCAACCAAGGCAAGCTAATATTCTTGCAAGTTGACATAGTGCAAAGCTCTACAAGAGCAAGGCACCCTCACAGATTACTTTATGCTTAATGATCTCATCTCAAGTTTTTTACTTTACAAGCTTTATTGATTTTGATTTATCAAAGTACTTGTTGATTTATGGTTCACTTGATCCAGATATAGAGTAGAACAAGAGCATCAAACTTAGCCTAGAAAGCTATAAGCTAGTTAGCACCCCTCATGACTAGTTGCTAGTGCTAACAAATAAAATTGACTACTCTAGATGGGAACAGGTGAAATGAAATGACTTTGAAAATCTTGGAATGATGATTCATTCTATTGAAAGATTTTGATGGTGAATATGACTTGTGAATGACATAGTGAACTTTACAAAAACTGATGGTTGGGTTCGGATGCGATACCATTCCAATTTACTAGTACCCCCACAATACCTGATTATGGGTAGGGCTTAACTGGAAGTTTATGTGTCTTAGTATGGGTTCCCTCTAAACAAGCGTCATCGGGGTTATGCCGAAAGCTGCCTCTACAATAAAAGAAATGATGTGAAATGACGTGAAAGGAGGTGAATGTCCGGCCCAAGCCCTGTGCAGTTCCCAGGCTGACTGTCTGTCTTCACTGGGAGGCCAAGCTCATGGGGAGAGGTGCCTATACTAGGGTATATAAGTGAAAGGTTATGGTTGATGATCCGCGTACTGAGTTACGATTATTCAGGGTTATCCCTGACGGATGTAATCAAATGTTGTGGCACAAGTGTGCAACCTCTGCAGAGTGTAAAACTATTCGAATAGCCGCGTCCACGGTTAAGGACGGTTGGAAAGGCCATACTGTTCCGTCATCAGAACTTTTCAAAAATATGACATGTGAAGGGTGAATTGTGAAATGAACTTGAAATGGTGACTTTGACTTGAATCACAATAGAGTTGTGGGAATGACACTAATGTTCCCACTTGAGTTAGTTAGCAAATGAAGAGGCTTTTATTAAATGTTTGTGAACTAAAATTGGCTTTATGCAAATAACCTTAGAGCTTAGCACCCACTTACTATAGTTGATAGTGCTTACACTAGTATTAGTTTGCGAGTACTTTAAAGTACTCATGGCTTTGTCCCTGGCTATTCAAATGGCCAGACTATGAAGGAGAACAGCAGTACGAGGAAGATGGACAGCAGGACGTCTACGACAACTAGGACCACTCCTGACGTTAACAATTGCCTGTGAAACAGATGAACCAAGACCGCTACTTCGCTTCCGCTATGTGTTTTGTAATAGGATCTCTAGATCCACTATGATGTATTAAGACTGGATCATGTGATCCTTTGTTGTAGGACGATTATGTGTTGTAATGAATGATGTGTTGTGATATCAATCTATTATGTCTCGCAAAAACAATATTCCTGGGATTGCGATGAATGGCATAATAGGCATCTGGACTTAAAAATCCGGGTGTTGACACCTCGTGAGGATCCCTCCTTCGAGGTACTGTCGATTAGGCAACGACAGATCCGGATACTTCATGGGCATCCATGGATCCGACTACTCCTGTAGGTCGGTTGGGATCCGGCTCCTGTTCCTGGGCTGGACTTCATCCATCTTCTATCAACAGCAACTGAGCCGCCCGATGGGCCATATGCCACCATCACCATCTGCGGGTCACTCGGGCTTGCCGGATCTAGGCCATGTCGTTGATATACCCATAAAGTATACCCACAACAGCCGGTCGCCCATCATCGCCCTCTCCCCAGGGGGTCAAGAAAGGAGGCACAAGGAAGGGAGATGGAGAAATCCTCCTCCAGCGCCGCGTCCACCCATATAAAAGCTCCAGCAAGAGCCTACCATGACTCGGATACATCACCTCTCGGGATGCCACACGTCAGGGCAAACTGCCCACTAACACGTTGAATAAGCCTACTATGGCAGAACAACCACTCTCACGGAGGCAATTCATTGTCATAGATAAATGATGCTCCATCTCAAGGATCGTACATCCCCCTAATGTTATGTTCCATCCGCCTCTCGGCTAGGCCTCTTTGGCACATGCATTAGGCATGCATGTTGAGTGAAGGTACTGCCATAGCCACCTGACCTTCTATGTGGCACATGGAAACCGCAGATAGGTGGACCGCTACTTAGACCAGGGCCGTCTGAGGCCAGTCTCGACCTTTTGGTTGTTCGACCAACCCCTGGAGGAAACCACGGAAACCCCTATGTGCGCCTCTTCGAGCCGCCTGAAGTCTCGTGGGCTACTGACGGGATATGGGGAACGCAATATGCACCAACCTGCGACTTGAGGGCGAGCCGGAACCATCTCGAGTCGGCTCCATCTCAGCAAGTCATGACCTGTCACACCCTACCAAAATAAAATTTACTCATCGGGAGTCGAAACCCGACAACTAGTCTAAAAGGAGTTTTGAGGGAGAGGTAGTCCCTCGTCCATGGTGGACTAGTTCCTCTCTTGGTGGAATTCATCTTTGACTTTCTCTTTTATTTGTTTCACTTCCTTAGCTTGGTTATCATGTAATTGTTGTAGACTTATGTTGACTTTGGCTTAACTTTGCTCCCTACCACACGTTTCTCCCGGCTGCTAATGAGTTATGCTTCCTTAATGATTTGTTGGTGAGCACATGACGACTGAAGATATGTGTCCGATTGCAAAAAATTGTGATGTACTCCTGAGTGGACCGGTATATATGATCAACGGGCCAATTAACAAATCAAATTTGATGTATCCTGCTCCTGCAGCAAATAAGATCATTTGCAACCTTCACTTGACATTCACAACAGGGTACATTTTCCTCCCATAATTTGATCGATGATGATGTGCATGCATGCATATGGCATGCGTACTGCATGCAGGCAATAAATTCAGGACCTAAACCACCTCGCTCGATCCGTTTACCATAGCGTACAGCTAGCGCTGTAATCTTTGAAGATTTTACGCGTAGAAACATAACGTGCGCGCCTCCTGTATCCATAATTTACCAACTGCCTGCTTAATTTGGTGCTGGAAGAAAAGAAAATACAATACATACTCCCTGGCTAAGTAAATGCATGTTAGCTAGTTATGGCATTTTTTGCAGTGTCGTCTCATGCAGCAATATATACATGCGGGATACGTATTTTCTTTTTATTTATATTTCAAGAGATTGAGATTGCTGACAGAGCTTGCCGCTCTGTGTATTTTGTTTTTATTAAAAGAGATACTGTAATTAAAACCATCCATAGCCTGTATGGAGTACTAGGTGGACACAGCTTGAGCACGTACGTACTCCGATCTGTACCGCATCGCTAGGTCCCATCGATCTCTCTCGCTACACTACGACTACATACAGTCTCTTCTCTCTCTCTCTCTATGTGTGCATCATCACAGGGTAGAGCGGGGTGGCATCCTGCGCAATAACTCCACGCCATGGCCGCAATGAATGCCATTGCACCCTCCTCTCGCTAGCTACTCTCCGCAATAACTCCACCCATTCAATACGCGCACCAGCCACCGTTCTCCTCCGGCCCCTTCCTCTCCTCCGTCTCCATCCATCCTCTCGTCCCCTTCCCCTTCCTCTTCTTCTCCGATCCATCTCTCCCGACACCTCCTGCCAGCTTCGTCGAGCTCGCAGTGGATCGACAGAGGAAGAAGCGTCTGCGTAGCTGGCTGGTCCTCTTACTCCGTGGCGGGGGCAGAGGCAGACAGATCTGAGCTCGGGTATCGATCCATCGATCGAGTGCAAGCGAGCTTCGATCTGCCGAGGTTTTGCATGGTGCGAGCGGGTTTCTAGCTAGCTAGGGTTTCATCTTTGTCGGCGAAAGGAGGAGGTCAGGCATAGCTTATTCCCGGAGGGATGATGGTCCCCGGGCGCAACATGATCGGCCGGAGCAACGGCGCCGGCGTCGCATACGCTTCCTCCTCCTCCTCCGCGCTCTCCCTCGGCCAGGTTTCGTAACACTTCTTCTCTTGCACCTCTACCGGCTCTATACACATCAAGTTGTCTGAACTGTTTTCAGAAAACGGACATTTTAGTTCCTTTGCCCCCGCCTCAATGAGATGTTATGAAGTACTACCTCCGGCCTCTGCATGCATTGTTCATGCACAAATCTCTCCTACATCTCTTCGCACTTGCTAGCAGTATCCTCCAGGACTAGTGCCAGCTTAGTAAAATAATTGTGTACATGCATATAACTAAGCTTTCTATATATGTGGTGTGTTCATCAAGTGTTGATGGAGGCCGGAGGAGTGTAGTGGTATACTTGCTTTTCAAAAAAGAACGCAGGCCGGGCATTTAAGTAGCTGGCTACCAATATGAGTTAAATACCAAAAGCCAAAAAAAGGATTCAACATTCATGCCATATCTCAAGGTCTTAATTTGTGTTGCTTTCATAAGTATCTGACCTGAGAAATGAAATGTAAATGCCGACGGTTGGTGCCTGCCTGCCTGCACTTGGATGGATACGTGGAGCATTAAGTTCCTGCTCAGCTCGATCTGCTCCTTTATTTCTCAAGCTTGTTCTTTGGGTTGTGCCATGCTACTACCTCCTTTTCCCAACCTTATATCTTTTCAAGTATTTATTGCTCACCAAATATGCAGTAATAGTACCAAATTTCCCAACAGTGTTTGCTAGTCAGTACTCAGTGCTAGTACCCCATGTGCAATCATTTTTTTGTTTCTAGATTTCGATCCTCTCATTTCAGAATGCTCACACTTCAAACTCAATTTCCCATTTCATGTAGTACATGTACTTCAGAAATCAAGCAATACCGGACACTTTATTTCTCCCTATATAGTTATAAGAGCAATTCCCAAGCCTTCAGTTCCTCTCGATAGTTATACGGCCTCTTGTTCAATCAGTACCATAGAATTGTAAGTCCATCAAAATCCCCAACAGAGTTTCCTACTCAGTACTCGATTGTACCTCATGTGCAATTAGTATTTTGTTTCTTGAATTGATCTCCTCTCATTTCAGAATTCAAACTTAACTTGAATTCCCCATTTTATGTACACCTAAAATCACAGGCAGCTGGATAACTATAAGTAACATAAATTCTTTGCGTTTCAGTATTTACTGTAAAATGGCAAGTCCATCTGAAGAATGTAATGCAGTAGTCAGTAGGCTAGCTAGCAACATCTTTCCTCAATCGCCATTGATATTTCTTGCCTAATTTTGGTTGCCATGATTAATCAGTTCAATATTTTTGCGAGCATTAATCAGTTCAATTCGGCAATTTTAACTGAGTGATAAAAAAATTCATGTATGCAATGCAGAACTTGATGGATGGGGTGCACCACCACCAGCTCCCAGCAATGCTGCAGCATCAGTTGATGGATCACCATCTTCTTCTTCCCCAGCACCAGCACCATCAGCAGCAGGCGACTAGCGAGAGCGACGCCCGTGGCCCTCACGGTGGCGGCAACAACAACAGCAGCATCAACAACGAGGAGCTGGAGATGAGCAAGTCAGGTACTGGCAGTGACAACAATCTCGACGGAGGAGGCGACGGTGGCGCCGGGGAGGAAGATGAGCAGGAGGACCCGGCCGGGCAGCACCCCCGCAAGAAAAAGCGTTACCACCGTCACACGCAGCACCAGATCCAGGAGCTTGAGGCCTTCTTCAAGGAGTGCCCCCACCCCGACGACAAGCAGCGCAAAGAGCTCAGCCGCAGCCTCAACCTCGAGCCCCTCCAGGTCAAGTTCTGGTTCCAGAACAAGCGCACCCAGATCAAGGTATGTAACGTGCTTTCATGGCGATCGATGAGACGATGATCAAATTGATGCAATGCTAAATTGATGACTGGTGGTGCAGACTCAGCACGAGAGGCAGGAGAACACCGCGCTGAGGTCCGAGAACGACAAGCTGAGGGCGGAGAACATGAGGTACAAGGAGGCGCTGGCCAACGCGTCGTGCCCAAACTGCGGCGGCCCGGCGGCCATCGGGGAGATGTCCTTCGACGAGCACCACCTGCGCATCGAGAACGCGCGCCTCCGCGACGAGATCGACAGGATCTCCGCCATCGCCGCCAAGTACGTCGGCGGAAAGCCCGTTGTTGGCGCGGTCTCCTCGGCCGCCTACCCGCCGCTACCGCCGCAGTCGTCCGGCCGCTCGGCGCTCGAGCACCACCTGGGAGGCATGTTCGCCGGCGCCGAGTTCGACAAGCCGATGGTGATCGAGCTGGCCGTGGCCGCCATGGAGGAGCTCGTCCGGATGGCGCAGCTGTGCGAGCCGCTCTGGATCCCGTCCATCGACGGCGAGGCGCTCAACGAAGAGGAGTACGCGCGCGCCTTCCCGCGTGGCGCGCTGGGCCCTAAGTCACCGGAGCTCAGGTCGGAGGCGTCGCGGGAAACGGACGTGGTGATCATGAACCACATCAGCCTCGTTGAGATGCTCATGGACGTGCGCCAGTGGTCTGCCCTCTTCTCCAGCATTGTGTCCCGCGCGGCCACGCTCGACGTGCTCTCCACTGGCGTCGCCGGCAACCACGATGGCGCGCTTCAGCTCATGTCCGCCGAGTTCCAGATGCCGTCGCCGCTGGTGCCGACGCGGGACACCCAGTTCCTTCGCTACTGCAAGCAGCATCCGGGCGGCGCGTGGGCCGTGGTCGACGTCTCTCTCGACGGCCTCCGTTCTGCCGCAGCGCGCGGCCACTTCCGCCGCCGCGCATCCGGGTGCCTCATCCAGGAGATGCCCAACGGGTACTCCAAGGTGACATGGGTGGAGCACGTCGAGGCCGGCGATGACGCCATGGTGCACGACCTGTACAAGCCCCTGGTGAACTCCGGGCTGGCATTCGGGGCGCGGCGATGGACGTTGACTCTGAAGCGGCAGTGCGAGCGGCTGGCGAGCGCCATGGCCACCGTACCGGCCTCCGGCGGCGACGTGATCACGACAGCGGAAGGGCGGAGGAGCATGCTAAAGCTTGCAGAGCGGATGACAGCGAGCTTCTGCGGCGGGGTGACCGCGTCAACGACACACCAGTGGACGACGCTCTCCGGCAGCGGCGCGGAGGACGTGCGCGTGATGACCCGCAAGAGCGTCGACGACCCCGGCCGCCCGCCGGGGATCATCCTGAACGCCGCCACCTCTTTCTGGCTCCCCGTCCCTCCCTCCCGCGTCTTCGGCTTCCTCCGCGACGACTCCACCCGCAGCGAATGGGACATCCTCTCCAACGGCGGCGTCGTCCAGGAGATGGCCCACATCGCCAACGGCAGCCACCACGGCAACGCGGTCTCCCTCCTCCGCGTCAACGTAAGTGCCTATCTATGAACCCATTACTCCATTACTCTGCTTCAGAGTTACAACTTACAATCTTTCATGGTCATGGCTGACATGAATTTGATGCTGGTTCTGCAGAACGCGAACTCGAACCAGAGCAACATGCTGATCCTGCAGGAGTGCTGCACGGACACAACGGGGTCGTACGTGGTGTACGCGCCGGTGGACGTGGTGGCCATGAACGTGGTGCTCAACGGCGGGGACCCGGACTACGTGGCGCTGCTGCCATCAGGGTTTGCCATCCTGCCCGACGGACCGGCTGGCGCGCCGGACGCCGGCGGGTCGCTCCTCACCGTGGCGTTCCAGATCCTCGTCGACTCCGTGCCCACCGCCAAGCTCTCGCTGGGATCCGTCGCCACCGTCAACAGCCTCATCGCCTGCACCGTCGAGCGCATCAAGGCCGCCGTCGTCGTCAGCGCCGGGGACAACGCCGCCGCACCCTGCGCCACCCGGTGACCGCATCGATCCATCCGTCGTGCTCAACGGTAAGTACTGCATATCAAGAACGCGTGTGCTCATCCCTATACGACTCTTTGTATTGCTGATCTGATCGTGTTCCAATTTTTACTGTGGCGCAGGAGATTAAGGGAGGGATCAAGAGCGGACCCGGAGATTTAATTAGCGATGTGGGAAGTCAAGAACGCACCGCAGACTGTCCTTGCCAAGTGTTGTTTGCATTGCATAAGCTTCAGCTTATCATCCCCTTTCCTCTTCCCAGCATAATCCAATCACCACCACCACCACAAGCAAACACAACACAATCAGCAAGAAGGGATCAAACCACAGAGGAACACAACTTAGGTCCTACGATCATGGCTGCATACATGTGCACGCATTAACATGTCATAGGCTCTGAGTTGTGTTGCTTAATTAACTAGTTTCAATTCATCAACATATTTACTACATGTTTGTGTTTGCTTCGTAGTAGACTTAGCATGCATCCTTCTCTCAATTAGATCATCATGTCATGAAAATTCAGAAGCAAGCAGGCAACAACACTCTGCAAGGGCGGTTGGTTCGGGTATTGACTTCTCTTTTAGTTTTCTCTCTCTGGGTTGCCATTCCCTCTCTAGGATGATCATTCAGGATCTAGATTTTCAGTTTGGTGAATTTCGTTGTCATCTGTTTTGTTATGCTGTGCTCTCTCCATCTCTGTGTGGAGGGGGTGTCTCTTTAAATTAGACTTTCGTAACTTGTATGTTATGTTTGCAACAATATAATTTGGATTCTTTTTTTGCATTCGTCCACGCCTTTGAGTAGATGATTTGTTGTTTCTCGTTCTTCTTTCCATTTCGTTGTCATCTGTTTAGTTTTGTTTGTGTGTTTTGAGTATAAAAACATTAATATGATACTGATGTACGTTTTGCTGATTGAAAAGCCCGTGGATTTTGTGAACTTGCGGGTTCACATGAATATGAATTAGGATGATTGAAGCCCTCCTTGCCATGCTTGACGGTGCCAAATGACCCTCTGGAGATTGCTAACCTTTCCCTCCATTTGTATGGAGTTCATGTCCGGACTCGAGATCAACTTCGACAAGACTGAAGCTATGATTATAGGTTGTGATCTCGAGGGGCAACTTAGAGAAACCCATATGATGAACTGCAAGTTACGACTTTTCCGTCACCTACATAGGCATGCCAATAGTACCACATAAGCTTCTTTGGTAGAATCAGGCTACCTTAGTTGGAAGGTGGCCACGCGTGTTGACCCTTGAAAAGGTAAACACCTAGATTTTGGAGTTTTATACCTTCTTAAGATGGAGTTCATGAGGTCGATCACTCTTCTTTTGCCTTAAAGAAAAAAGGAAAACAAGAGTGCTACATGGTGAGTTGAAGTACCATGTACTCCCCCAAGCTGGTGGCGGGATTTGGTGTATCCTAAACACCAAACTTATGAATTGGTGTTTGATTGCCAAGTGGGCTTGGAAGATCCTTACCGACAAGGGTATCTGTGTTGATATAATTAGGAAGAAATACCTTACTCGGTCCAATCTCGTCAACATGTCATCTAGTGGTAGATATTTGTTTTGGGAAGTTATGTGCAAGATTGTTGGTCTCATGCGTCTCGGTGCTAAACACTCGGTTAACAATAGTGCTGACACATGTTTTCGCTTGACAACTGGATAGGGGAGGGGCCCTTAGCTCGCTCCACCGTCCCCTCTTTTGTTTGTGATCTTGCACAATCCAAGGGTACCGTTAGGGAGGTAGGTACCGGGGGTGGCCGATTCCTCCACTTTAAGAAGTCCTTTGGACCTGAGGAGAAGGCCAGTGGGCGACCTTTTTAACCTCATTTTAAGACCAAGGTTGTCTCAGGAGTCAAACTTGATATATTGGACAAGGGAGGGATCTCGCAAATTTTCCATGGGATATCTATATGTAGACATCTTCGATGACGTGGAATGCTTTCAAGTTATATATGGACATCTGGAAGCTCGCATCCTTTTGAAACAAAAAACTTCTAGTTGGTGAGGGGACATTTTCCTAATTAATGTTGGCCAAGTACAAAAACAGGCATGGCTTGGGGGATCATCTGTGCACTATGTGTGTAAAAGTTAAGTACCAAGATCACATTATCATCACCTGTATGCTGCATCATATTCCAATTGTTTTTGGGATCATTGGGCACGTTTTAGTTGTTCCTAGGATCCAGCCTCTCCTGTCGAGTTCATTTCCATTGCCCAAGGAATGTCAAGGTCATCTCGATGTCTTCTTTGACTTGGATTTCTTGCATGCTCGCGGACATTTGATTTAGTACAACTCTTATCGAAGTTATCGAGGATAAAGGTTTAATTGTTTCTTATTATCTTCACTTACATGTATCTACGAGTTATCTGAGATTCTAAGCAAGGCATGTGATGAAAGTGATTGAGTGATTGTGGTGGTGTGAACTCAACAATAGCAAACTAACAAAAAAAGAGAGTGAACGTAGTATGCAGTGTAAATAAAATTAAAACCGCAATTGGGATAAAGGATTCTCAAGGAATCACCGATTCGCCACTAACATTATTAATACATGATTAGGATATGCAACATCTTCATAGCATAGTTGTACAGGCAGAATGCCAAGTAAAGGTGCACTTCTAGTCTCGCCATTATGCACCATGTGTAGCCACCGGTAGTCCCCTTATAGCAAGCAGCTTAGATTAAACTAGCAATTAAGGTTATCCCATGGTTACATATATGAGCTCTTAGATTCCATAATCCCCTATTAATTCATGGTTCATAGAGGCCACAGATTCCCTCACTTACGCCCATGTTCCACCAACTACATACAATGATGATTTCCTCCAATGTTCCTTATGCAAATATTGTGTAGTAGACTTCACACAACATCATTGGAGAAGATCCCTGCGAACATATTACATAATGTGAAACCATCTTTATTTCAATCCATGATATTGCTAGGGTCTCTCTATCTCCCTAAAGACGTATGGGGCTACTCAACCATGGAGGCAATCAACATCATCATGATTGTACGAATGAAGTTACAAGGGGTCAAACAACTGAAGATCCACAATATATAGGGTTTGGGGTTACAACAAAATGGATGAAGGTTGATGGTGATGATGAAGATCGATGCATATGTCTATAAGATCCAAGCAGCAATGGTGGTGGGTTCCCTTTGCAAATTCCCCCTCCATATCCCTTTCGGAGGTGAGGTTTTGCGAACATTGGTGTCTCTTTATCTCTGATCTTCATTGCCGCACCTCTTTTCAATCTTCTTTTTCACTCTTGATACACATCCATCTGGAAAAATTTCCAGAGTGTTACATATTAAGTACATCAAAGACCTCTCGGTATGCAACGTACCTGCACGGATGCATATCTGCATGGTTCCCTTGTTTTATTAATGGATCTTACCTTCACTATTTTAGGTTCACCATGTACTTCCACATGTTTTCTTTCTATCATTTTTAAATCAAAATCCTCCAAAGAAGCAGTCTAGACTTAACGCCTGTTATGTTAATGACATCTTTTAAGCCTTGGCTATCCGTGTGAACCTTAACCCTTGATTCTATAATATATGATCTAAACTAATCACAAACAGATAGTACAACGAAAAGTTATTTTTTACCGCCATGGGGGATAATTCTTTTGAGAATCATTCAAAGTTTTAGGCCCAAGGTAACACCCACCATACTATGCCTAACATCACATAAGAGTTCAAAGGGTACATCATACATTGGCGGTTTTGTTACTGGTGCATCAACAAGAGTCCGCTTAAGATAATTAAAGGATATCATGCATTCATCCCTAAACTCAAAACAGACACCTTTTGTTTTGCAAATGTTCAGTTAGGGGTATAGAAACCTTAGAGAAGTTCTTAATGAATCTTCTATAGGAACTGTCTTGGTCGAGGAAGCTTCTTATTCCTTTTAGATCATGAGATGGTGGTAATTTCTCAATAGATTCAGTCTTAGCTCTATATACTCCTATTTCCTTCTTGGGATATGCTGAATATTCAGTGGGACATGTCTCTCTCTATCACTGACAGATTTTTGGTAGCTCAGTCGGCTTTCAATGGACCTTGTTTCATGGAAGTAATTGCCTATCCAACCTAGAATATTTGGAAGCTTAGAAATGATGTTATTTTTAGATGAATTCATGCTTCTCTTATTCGTTGGAAGATTGCCTTTCAAGATTGTTAATACATAGGTTCAGAGTGACAACAACCCAGGTGCAACCGCTTATTGACTGGTTGCTGGGTCTTTTTTAAAAAAAAATCACTCATGTTGTTACTTGTTAGTTCATTTCTACCCCCTTGATTTCCCGTGAAACTTTGTAAAGGCTCTTTCAGTTCATTTACAAAATTTACACCATAGGGGAAGCCCCTACGGTAAAGGTGTCAAAAAAACTTCTATTTCCTTACCTAAAATTTTATGCCCAAGTACTATACCTTATTTTACCATAAAATGATAATTCTCCCAACTCAAGTTGGTGTCTTTACATCGCTGCAAAACTTTATCAAGGTTATAGAGACGGTTATCAAATGAAGTGTGATGTCTACGCACGCTTCTATTCCTGTAGACAGTGTTGGGCCTCCAAAAGCAGAGGTTTGTAGAACAGCAGCAAGTTTCCCTTAAGTGGATCACCCAAGGTTTATCGAACTCAGGGAGGTAGAGGTCAAGGATATCCCTCTCAAGCAACCCTACAATTAAGATACAAGAAGTCTCTTGTGTACCCAACACACCTAATACACTTGTCAGATGTATAGGTGCACTAGTTCGGCGAACAGATAGTGAACACTACAAGAGATGGGGGATTTGTTGACGAAAACCCTGGTGACAAAAATGCATACCGTCATGGATGTGTCCTTATAGGTGACGAATTCATCTTTCGTCAAGCATTTAAGGTAATGCTTGACGGTATGATTTTTCGTCAACAAAAAATCGTCACCCATTACCCAAGCGGGAAGGGCTTCCATCGTGTCTGTTAATAGGTGACGAAATCAAAGATCGTGGTGACGAAATAATACTAAGTTACTTTATTAAATGTTATTAGTTTTATATATCATGCGTGACCCACTTGTCAGGAACATATTTAATTAAGTAAAAATTGTGGTTTGGAAGAATCGAACAAGGGCTTTGGCGTGACCGACGCGGAGTCTTACCGCTAAGGTAGATATGGAATTTTGATCTGGATCCGTAAGTAGTCTATTCTACATATTTATTTCAATGGTGTGATCTAGATGTTACGACATAATAATTCCCTTATTAATATTTATGTCGGCCGAGGGTGCCTCGTTTAAGTCGCGCCGCTAGCAGACACGGCCTATATAAGTGCTCTTGCTAACAGTCGAATCGACTAGGGTTCTCGTCGAGGTGAGAAGAATTCCGTGAAGGCTCCATTGTGGTGGCGGCGAGACGCATCATCGGTGAGTTCTCCTGATTGTTCGTTAGGTCTAGATTTTTTAATCAGTTGTCAAGATCTGTTCTGAAGAACGTTGGCATGTTCTTAACTGAATTGTAGGCAATGGATCGAAGTTGGATAACTGATGGCACCAAGAAGTTCACAACAAAGTACATGGCAGGTGTTAGGGATTTCATCAAGTTTGCGCGAGAACACTTGGACAATACAGATGAACCAATCTTGTGCCCTTGCAAGGACTGCCTAAATCTGATACGTCAGGATATAAAAACAGTCGAGGATCAACGCAATTGTTCGTGTATGTCCATGACGTATACAAGATGGACTAGACATGGGGAAGGTTTTAGTGATGACGAAGGGCGGGATAGAAACGATGATGGTGCGTATGATAGTGACAACGATGAAGAGGAAGACAATGGTGATTGTTATGTTGATGATTCATCTAGTATGATCGATGAACTGCAGAAGTCTGGAAATAAAGGTCCTGACCTGCCAAATCTGTATGCTAATCTAATTGAGTCAGCGAAAAAAGAACTTTATGAGGGATGCACCTCTTTCACTAGGTTGTCGTTCATTATTAAGCTCCTTCATGTCAAATCATACAGCCGGATAACAAACAGAGGATTTGATCTCTTACTTCAGCTTTTACGTACAGCTTTGCGGATGTGGACTTTCCCAAATCATATGCTGATGCTAAGAGTGTTCTTTCTGATGTTGGGCTTGGTTATGAGACAATTCATGCATGCAAGTTTGATTGTTCTTTATTTTGGGGAGATCACAAGGACGATACAAACTGCCATGTTTGTGGATTATCAAGATATAGAGACCCTACTGGAAAAAAGAAAATCCCTCACAAGGTGTTAAGGTACTTTCCTATAATTAAAAGGTTGCAGAGACTATTTGTTAAAAAGGAAATGTCGACACATACTAGATGGCACAAAGAGAAGAGGGTTGTTGAGCCCAATGTACTGAGGCACCCTGCTGATGGTGAGGCATGGAAGCACTTTGATGGCAAGTTTGATTGGTTTGCTAAAGATCCTCGTAACATAAGACTAGGTTTTGCCACAGACGGCTTCAGTCCTTTTGGAAGTATGAGTAATCCTTACAGTATGTGGCCTATTTTTGTGATTCCTTACAACTTCCCACCATGGATGTGCATGGATCAATCGAATTACATGATGGCATTGCTAATCCCCGGAAAGTATTCCCCAGGGAAAGATTTTCATGTATTTATGCAGCCACTGATAAAAGATATGATGCAGCTATGGAGTGGTGTGGAGACATTTGATGCATGCACAGAGGAATATTTCCCATTGCATGCTGCGTTTCTTTGGTCTATTCATGATTATCCTGGATATGCCACTATGTCGTGCCGAAGCACAAGAGGATTTCATGCGTGTGTGCATTGCGATGAGAATCATTGCTCTGAACCTTTGAAAAACAAAATTGGATATATTGGGCATCGGCGATTTCTTGATAAAGATCACCCATACAGGAAAAGCAGACTTTTCAATGGTACAACTGAGACTAGAGATCCACCAAGGAAGTACACACCCAAAGAGGTAGCTGGGAAGGTAGAAAGGGTTAAGGATTTTGAACATGGGAAAAATCCAATAAGTAGAAAGCGGAAGCGTGCAAGCTGTACCGGTGAACCAACATGGCACTGAAAGTCAGCTTACATCATCTACCGTCTTGGCGAACTTAAGATAGCTCACAACTTAGATGTGATGCATATTGAGAAGAACATATGTGACAATATTGTTGGTACACTACTTGAACTTGAGGGCAGGAATAAGGACACTGTTAGTGCTAGAATTGATTTGAAGAAATTCAAAATGTGGAAGAAGTATTGGTTGAAGAAAATTGTGAAGGATGATGATGATGCAGCAGTAACTTATGCGAAGCCCCCTGCACCGTGGACGCTTTCGAAGGAACAGAAGAGACATTTGTGTAGGTATTTGGCAAACACTAGGTTCCCGAGATGGTTATTGCGCAACCGGGAAGATGTGTGAATATTGATGGTTGTAAGGTTACCGATATGAAGACGCATGATTGCCACATACTTCTGCAGCGAGTGTTGCCGGCTGGGCTCAAGGGAATTGCATCTAAGGAAATGTATGTGGCTATTGCAGAGCTAGGAAGATTTTTTAGGGAGCTGTGTGCCAAAACCCTGAAAGTTGATGTGCTGAATCGATTGAAGGTTGAAATTGTTGTGATCCTATGCAAACTTGAGAAGCTCTTCCCCCAGCTTTTTTTGATGTAATGGTGCACTTAGCTATTCATCTTCCTGAGGAGGCTCTTTCGAGGGGTCCTGTTCATTATGGTTGGATGTATCCAGTTGAGAGAAGATTAGGTTATCTAAAGTCTACGGTTCGTAACAAAGCAAGGCCAGAAGGTTCTATCGCAGAGAGCTACATTGTTGATGAGTGTTTGATTTTTTGCTCTAGATTTTTCAAGGATGGCACAGAAACAAGATTTAACAAAGATGATAGGAACCAAGACATACGGAGAAAACCTGATCCTGACGAGATGGAAGTATTTTCAGTTGGAGCTAAAGGTCTTGGGAAATCCATTTTGAAACATTTTGACAAGGAATTTGACAAAATGGTTTGGTATGTGCTGAACAACTGTGACGATGTAGAACGTTATATCAAGTAAGTAGTTAGCTTCACTTTAATAACTACTTCTCAATGTTGCAGACATAATTGTCATGTATTTCATATGTGTTTTTTCTATGTTTCAGTGAATTCCGACAAGAATTGGGAGGTAGGGGTGTGCGTGACATCGAGGAGACGGTTCAGAGAGAGTTTGCAGGTTGGTTTGCAAACCATGTGAGACAGTTGGACAATGCACCAGAAGATTTGAAGTCTCTGGCTGCTGGGCCAGACCGGCGTGTAGTAGTATACGCTGGTTGCAACGTAAAGGGTGCGAGGTTTCGCACGCTTACTCGGGATAAAGACCTGAAGACTCAAAATTCGGGCGTAGCGACTAAGGGATCTTTTGGTGATGCAGATGAGACCGACTACTATGGTGTTCTCGCAAGAAGTTCTTGAACTGCAAGACGGGACTAACAAACACGGTGACAGGTCCGTGTACTTGTTTCGTTGCGACTGGTTCGACCTTGCGGGCAAGGGTTCCAAGATAAAAGATGATGGTTATTTTAAAAGCGTTAACACTTCTATCCTGTGGTTCAAGAATTCACCATTCATATTGGCCAGTCAAGCTGAAACATGCTTCTATTTGGAGGATACAAAGTTTGGTGATCCGTGGAAAGTGGTGCAGAAGTTCAGCCATAGACATGTGTACGACGTTCCAGAATTAGAAGATGGTAACGATGATGCATTTGTACGGAATGAAGACGCATACCAGGAGGATGAAGGTTCGATCGACCATACATTTCATGATGTTGTCGACCTAGACGAGGAAGCAGAGGTGGAAGCAGAGGAGGATGATCATCGTCTTTGCTGAAGTTGTACGTATTCATGATGCTCGTACAATCCGTGAACTAGAGAATGGGGAAGATAGTCCCAATGTTGACATGGATATGAGTGAAGATGAACTAGAGAATCAGGAAGATAGTCTCATATTGGAAGAGAACATACATGATGACGAGGGAAAAAATTCAGAAGAAGATAGTGATTTAGATTGATAGAAACATGTAATGCATACAACTATATGTTTTGTTCCAAACATTTGAAATGTTCCTATTTAGATGTTTACGATCTCGAACTTGTCATTGAATTATCCAGAAGGGTTTAAGAGCAAATTAATATAAGCAAAAATATGGACAAATATAAGAAAGCCAACATGTCGGTAACATAACTTTGACAATGGTTTTAATTAATCGACACTTGACACGATTACAACCAGCAGCACGATATGACTAACTATTGTTTTAACACAAGCAAAATCGACAATCGCATAAAGAGTCTTACAACTTAATTTAAACCTAAAGGGGCTGCATAGTTGGACACACGGGCACCATGAATCACGGACTAGCTACTCCAGATCGATTTCAGGCACATGGGTAGCAATCACGTAAACCCTGCATTTCCCGGGTAAAGCAAGAACAGCATCTTGTCACCCATCTGAAGGTGCTTTTCCTTGTCCATGAACTCCTTCCACCCAGCGACGCAGAGACGACCATCGTTCGAAGAAATTGCGTAGGACGCATGCACCAAAGTACTGGGATGGCACACAATACTGATTGCACCATATTGTTCCATATCTTTAGGAACCAAACGGCTAGGGATTTTCTGTTCCAACAGTAGGGACATAGTTTAGTTAACACTTGTACGTAATGTAGGTCACAAACTTAATGAAATGATATGATCTACTGCTTACCACGTGTTTGTTGTAATTTTCATTTGTTTGTCCAATTCAGAGTATGCAGCATTGGGACAACTAGTGCTCCTTGATCATAATCTCCAGCATTGTGGTACTCAACAAGGTAGTCCAAGTTGTCCACCGAAGAATGACGGTATGCATCATCCTCCAATTTATCATTGTTCCATCGGTACTGCGAGCGAGTCAACAATGTCACGCTTCGTACGGGACAACCGGTAGTAAGCTGCATAATTAAAATAATCGACATAAGATGGAATAATTAATATGATCAATCATTCTGTCCAAAGGTGGAAAATTACCTGGATGGATTAGTGGTTCAGTTCCGCTTATTACAAGAGTATCCTGACCGAGATGAGTTAACTCTGAAAATTAACTCCATGCCAACCTTAAAATTGTACACTCTAGCAAATTCGTTCCAAAATCTTCCATTGATATAGGTTCTGCCAGCTCTGTTGGTAACATTAACAACAAATGCATGGCCATCTTTGGTTTTGAGTGCAGCTTCAAAAGTTGTCCTGTGGGAGGTCTGGACACCATACTTCTTAAGGAAATACGGTCTATAGTAGCAAGGGATGACCTAAATTCAGTAGAGTTAATACAAAAGTAAGTTAAATATGCGTCTACTCGGATAATCACCGAGTCTCAGATCTTGGACTTCTATCAGCACATATCTGAACTTCTATCAGCACATATCTGAACTTCTATCAGCACATATCTGAACTTCTATCGGTATAGGACTGAACTACCGATACCTCTATCTCTAACAGCTACAACTATCGTAAAACTGGTATGAACGTAAAAGTTATCACAACTATCGTAAAACTCAACCATAAATAAGCGGTTAATACATATGGTGACCAACAATTATTACACACATCTGAATAATAGTACTAAACTAGCAATAACTACTAGGATCACGTGTTAAACTTTGATGTGGCGGCGAATTAATAAAACATCTGAATGAATTTTAAACTTATAAGTGCATGTACCGTCTTCTCCTCAAAACCCTCTTGTAGTGTTTGCACGAAAAAACCTAACGCGACTCCCCCTCCGCCGCACATCCCCTTCTTGTCAAAGCAAACTGGACACTGCAAAAAATATGAAGAAAGATTACAAATCGGAAACAACGATCGATCACGAGACGTACATGTTATTTACGTACTCCACTAGTAGGCGCCATCCTTGGTCTCGACGCGGAGCGAGAGTCTTACAAGTCTCGCCGGCGAGAGACGTGGCGAGCTGTGGCGGCGAGAGACGTGGCGAGATCTGGCGGCGAGAGATGTGGCGAGATCTGGCGGCGGCTGAAGGAGGTCGTGATATGATGGCAAGTTATATCGTGGAGTAAATTTCGGTAGGTCAAGAGGAGTGCAAATGGGCGGTGCTGGGTTTTGACGTGACAACACGATCGAATGCGCGTCAGTTGGACTAGACCCGCGTCAGTTTTCTCTTCGTCTACCGTGTCAATATTCGCACGGAGTAATTAATGGGGATGATATTTATCCCCTTCCCCCTCCCCTACCGTCTCAATATTCGCACCGCATCCTGGTTTCCACACTTCTCGTCGTCTCCTCTCCCTCATTATCTTCGTCTCCCGCCGCTGTGTCGCCATGGACATGGATGAGCAGCAAATGTACAACTGGACTAGCACGCGCGCAGTCCACATCCACGACGAGGAGGACCTGGAGGTGGTCTACACCAACGACCCCTGGGAAATGCGCCGCGTCCTCGACATGTACACGGAGTGGCTCATGGAGGACGAGCACAAGTTCGTCGGCCTCGACTTCGAGTACACCAACCATCGAGCCGAGGACGAGAAGAAGATCGCCGTGGTTCAACTCTGCATGCGTCGACATGTGCTGGTGTTCCACTACGCAGCGTAAGAACTAATCCCCTTTTTTAATCTTTCGATTGGGGTTTTTTACTTGCCGCCGTTCTGTCTCTCTTTGATTTTCGTTAGACATTGTTCCCGAAAATCAGTACATTCCCGATCTAAATCTGCTAGACATTGTTCCAGAAAAGCAGTACATTCCCGATCTAAATCTGCTACACATTGTTCCCGATTTATTAATTTGTTTCATCTTCGTCTCCTCTGTAGGTTCTTGCATATTTGTAACTGATCTGTGACTAGTACATTACTTTGTTTACTGCAGTGCTAACTGGTGGGAGTCTCCAGCTATCTGCGATTTCTTTCGAGAAGGCGCTACGTTTGCGAGTGTTGACATCCGTGGTGACAAGAGAGTTCTGTGGAGGACATGGCACATGGAGATTCCTTCTGAGTACAACGTCGATCTCCAGGACGAGTACTTCAAGTACACTGGTCATGCGAGGGCTGGCATGGCTACCATGGCAGCAAGACTCATTGATTCATGGTTCGGTGATATGAAGAAGAAGTTCCACCACCATCGGCACAGACTGTGGGGGGACTTCCCACTTCCAAATATGAACATCGAGTATGCAGCCATTGATGCTTGGGTCTCGTACGAGCTCTACCGCAAGATCGTGGTCGACAGAGTCCTGCTGATGGTGGATTGATCATCTCTTCTGCTGCATGACCCCCTGATCTTTTGGTTTGGTCTCCCTCATGCGTGAGGTGCTTTTGGCTAGTAGTCCGTTCTTTTGAAACTGTAAATATTTTGCCATGATATGTTAACAATTGTCTTGGGAGGTTTCAATTTTATGTTGTGTACATCCTAGTACTTCAAAGTGCTAGTAAACTAAATGTTCAGAGCAATAGAGTTCTTCAAAATCAAAACATACCCGACGTAAAAATCACCAAAAATTGTGATTCAAATTTTCTTTATGACTTTTACTCATTTATCTGAAATTTTTCATCGAAAAAATCTCAAAGTGGTGAACAATAACATAATATGGTGGCCCCATGGTGGACATGTGTCGAACGAGGGGTTTTCGGACGAAAAGAGGGGGAAATCGCCAAAAACTCACCAAACCACCATGGATTTGGGGCATGATTTGGCACCCTTGTGCACATTGTGATATGACACCTTGGTTGCTATGGGTTTTGATTTTTTGGAGTTGGTGGCATGGTGTCCCCATGGTGGACATGTGTCGAACGAGGGGTTTTCGGACGAAAAGAGGGGGAAATCGCCAAAAACTCACCAAACCACCATGGATTTGGGGCATGATTTGGCACCCTTGTGCACATTGTGATATGACACCTTGGTTGCTATGGGTTTTGATTTTTTGGAGTTGGTGGCATGGTGTCCCCATGGTGGACATGTGTCGAACGAGGGGTTTTCGGACGAAAAGAGGGGGAAATCGCCAAAAACTGACCAAACCACCATGGATTTGGGGCATGATTTGGCACCCTTGTGCACATTGTGATATGACACCTTGGTTGCTATGGGTTTTGATTTTTTGGAGTTGGTGGCATGGTGTCCCCATGGTGGACATGTGTCGAAAGAGGGTTTTTCGGACGAAAAGAGGGGGAAATCGCCAAAAACTGACCAAACCACCACGGATTTGGGGCATGATTTGGCACCCTTGTGCACATTGTGATATGACACCTTGGTTGCTATGGGTTTTGATTTTTTGGAGTTGGTGGCTTGGTGTCCCCATGGTGGACATGTGTCGAACGAGGGTTTTTCGGACGAAAAGAGGGGGAAATCGCCAAAAACTGAACAAACCACCATGGATTTGGGGCATGATTTGGCACCCTTGTGCACATTGTGATATGACACCTTGGTTTCTATGGGTTTTGATTTTTTGGAGTTGGTGGCATGGTGTCCCCATGGTGGACATGTGTCGAACGAGGGGTTTTCGGACGAAAAGAGGGGGAAATCGCCAAAAACTGACCAAACCACCATGGATTTGGGGCATGATTTGGCACCCTTGTGCACATTGTGATATGACACCTTGGTTGCTATGGGTTTTGATTTTTTGGAGTTGGTGGCATGGTGTCCCCATGGTGGACATGTGTCGAAAGAGGGTTTTTCGGACGAAAGATGGGGAAATCGCCAAAAACTGACCAAACCACCATGGATTTGGGGCATGATTTGGCACCCTTGTGCACATTGTGATATGACACCTTGGTTGCTATGGGTTTTGATTTTTTGGAGTTGGTGGCTTGGTGTCCCCATGGTGGACATGTGTCGAACGAGGGTTTTTCGGACGAAAAGAGGGGGAAATCGCCAAAAACAGACCAAACCACCATGGATTTGGGGCATGATTTGGCACCCTTGTGCACATTGTGATATGAAACCTTGGTTGCTATGGGTTTTGATTTTTTGGAGTTGGTGGCATGGTGTCCCCATGGTGGACATGTGTCGAACGAGGGGTTTTCGGACGAAAAGAGGGGGAAATCGCCAAAAACTGACCAAACCACCATGGATTTGGGGCATGATTTGGCACCCTTGTGCACATTGTGATATGACACCTTGGTTGCTATGGGTTTTGATTTTTTGGAGTTGGTGGCATGGTGTCCCCATGGTGGACATGTGTCGAAAGAGGGTTTTTCGGACGAAAAGAGGGGGAAATCGCCAAAAACTGACCAAACCACCATGGATTTGGGGCATGATTTGGCACCCTTGTGCACTTTGTGATATGACACCTTGGTTGCTATGGGTTTTGATTTTTTGGATTTGGTGGCTTGGTGTCCCCATGGTGGACATGTGTCGAACGAGGGTTTTTCGGACGAAAAGAGGGGGAAATCGCCAAAAACTGACCAAACCACCATGGATTTGGGGCATGATTTGGCACCCTTGTGCACATTGTGATATGACACCTTGGTTGCTATGGGTTTTGATTTTTTGGAGTTGGTGGCATGGTGTCCCCATGGTGGACATGTGTCGAACGAGGGGTTTTCGGACGAAAAGAGGGGGAAATCGCCAAAAACTCACCAAACCACCATGGATTTGGGGCATGATTTGGCACCTTTGTGCACATTGTGATATGACACCTTGGTTTCTATGGGTTCTGATTTTTTGGAGTTGGTGGCTTGGTGTCCCCATGGTGGACATGTGTCGAAAGAGGGTTTTTCGGACGAAAAGAGGGGGAAATCGCCAAAAACTGACCAAACCACCATGGATTTGGGGCATGATTTGGCACCCTTGTGCACATTGTGATATGACACCTTGGTTGCTATGGGTTTTGATTTTTTGGAGTTGGTGGCTTGGTGTCGATCCCCATGGTGGACATGTGTCGAACGAGGGATTTTCGGACGAAAAGAGGGGGAAATCGCCAAAAACTCACCAAACCACCATGGATTTTGGGCATGATTTGGCACCCTTGTGCACATTGTGATATGACACCTTGGTTGCTATGGGTTTTGATTTTTTGGAGTTGGTGGCATGGTGTCCCCATGGTGGACATGTGTCGAAAGAGGGTTTTTCGGACGAAAAGAGGGGGAAATCGCCAAAAACTGACCAAACCACCATGGATTTGGGGCATGATTTGGCACCCTTGTGCACATTGTGATATGACACCTTGGTTGTTATGGGTTTTGATTTTTTGGAGTTGGTGGCATGGTGTCCCCATGGTGGACATGTGTCGAACGAGGGGTTTTCGGACGAAAAGAGGGGGAAATCGCCAAAAACTCACCAAACGAAAAGATCATGGGGTTTCGGATGAAAAGAGGGGGAAATCGCCAAAAACTCATCAGTAACTAGTGGGACTGAGTAAATGTTGTGACATTCATGTGGAAAATTCAAATTTAAATTTTTCATGAGGTTTGGTGTAGTTTGATGTGAATTTACACAAGTGAGGGCATTTTCCGCATTGGGAAAATTGGGAGCACGTGCTGGTCTCATTTAAAGTCACCACATTACCCTACAACAGAAGTTTCACTTGGAAAAAGGTTTGACAACCTCTTAGTGCAATTAGGTCAACCTAGGTTTCACCAAACACTCAAACTTTCATATAAAATTGAAAATTTGTTGAAATCTTTCCAAACCTTGTGTATTGGCCAATGTGTGGCTAACACTTTCCATGGAAAATAACAAACTAGAAAAAAATTTGTTTCCCTACCAAAGCACTCACAAAAGTGAGGTGCGTAGTGAAAGATTATGCCCGTCTACCTCGAACGGGCAGTTCTTGACCATTTTTTGAGGTACATAACTTGAAATGGACTGAAATTTGGCATAAGGGTGCATCAACATGTGGGTAATGACGCTAGCATGCTATCTTGGCAGTTTGGTTTGAAAATTTTCAAAAATTCATCCCCTAAACTCAAGAAGAGGCTATGTGTGATCACTAATTCGTATTTCAAATATTTTAGAGTTTTTAATACCCATACTGAAAATTCTGTGCCAGCCCATCCGTCATGCGTGGGACCCATGTCAAAGTAATGGGAAAGTGGACTGACTACATGCAGCAATCCACGTTTTCACACCCACGCGTCAGATAGAGGAACCCAAACGGCAGCACCTACTGTATATCCATCGGCCCCATCGTCTCTCCCACCCGCAACTTCTATTCCCCAATCTCTGGCGAAAAACCCTGCTTGCACCTCCACCAGCGCAACACCGACCTCCCCTTCCACCGAAGATCCCGAAGATGAAGCGTGTTCGCGGAGACAAGCCGGAGGCGAATGCGGTCGTCAACGTCGACAGAGGCGACGGCGATGGTCCGGTAGTAGTCGACGTCGCAGAGGCGGGATCTTCTTCCGGAACTGGAGCCGCTCTTCGCCGCGCCGTGACCGTGGAGGGCTCCGCCCAACCGGCCGTGGTCGCCGTCACTAATGAGGCCAAGGGAGACGTCCTCGCTCCCGCGGCACAAGCAGATGACCAGGGCTTCGATCCGAATGACCCGTTCTACCGCCACTCCAGGCAGTACCGCGAGCTATATGGCCCCAGAGAGTGCGACGAGTTCGAAGAGGAGGCCTCCAACAACTGCAGTGAGGTACTCTACTATTCCGATCGATCCCCTGTTTTTCTTGATCTTACTGTTCACCATAGGGTTTGCTCATAGGGTAGATTGATTTGCCCTGTCTGCGACTTCTTGTACAAATTGATGATTCTGGGGTTCTTGCTCATCTGATTTATGGTTTGTAGTTACTAGATCTGTAATATTTGATGCACATCTTGATTCAACTGTAATGATTCCTTTTGTGTGATGAATCATACCTGCTTAGTGTAACGCTCACTGCATTTCAAACTTAAATTCATCCGAATATGAATCATACTAGAGTGATTATGATTACAAGAATTATATTATAGGTACTATTAATTGATCTGATACATGGATTTTATAATCACCATTTGTCTTAAACTGGTGCTTATTTATACGATGAAACCATAGTCTGTACATCATTTTTATTTGGGGAACAAATGAATTATCAGTTGCATGTAATTTATGACCATAATTTTTGTTCAATTCCTGCTTATTGACGTCATGAATCCATATTGTTTTATGAATCAGTACATCTTCAGGGAACAAATGATTGATCCCTGATCCATGAAATTTATAATCACCATTTTCTCTTAAATTGGTGCTTAGTTATAATACTGAAATAATGATTGGACTACCCATGAACAAGTTGTGACAACAGTTTAAATTGGTGGTTATTTATATTAGTGAAGTAATTATGTATGGTTGGATCTGGATCATAAATGTTGATTCTACATGATTAATTCTTAATAATGTTCATACAAAAATATTTAATGCTTCAATTGTATTTCAGTTAATTTCCTTCTCTCACTTCTTCTTTACTTTCAAAATCGGAGTAAGACTCTGATGACTTTGACAGCGACAAGGAGGACCGGGACCGGAAGAGCCGCTTCGTTCTGAAGAAGCTGAAGACTGGCCAGATCCCTTTCCGTCGTAACGGAAAGCCACATTGCCCATTCTGCGGCAGGGTTTTCCCGAACGATCTCGAGTGTCTGATCCAGCACGCGACGGGAGCTAGAAAAGGTAGCAAACAGAAGCACAAGCCTGCTAGCAAGGCGAAGCACGCTGCCTTTGGCAAGTTCCTCAGGGACTACGTCAGGACTGGCCTCATCCCGCTCGTCGGTCCAGCTGTTGGCCCTCATGTTCTCCACTAAATTTAGTTTCTGTTTAGTTGTTCCCCTGGAGGTTCATGGTTAAACTATGTCATGTTTCAAAGACTATGTTCTACTTTTGTTATTTGGAACCTGGGCAATCATACCCAGTTGTTTAACTTCCAGCCTAGTGGGCTTGTTCTGTTTTCCCCAAGGCCCAGGGAAGTAAAACACTTAACTTCCAGCCTAGTGGGCTTGTTCTGTTTTTCCCAAGGCCCAGGGAAGTACATATTAATTTGCAAAAAATGAACAATTAAAATCAGTGAAAATTGAACTGCGGTAGAAAAAATGCAGGACCAAATAGTCAATCGTAAAGTGTACCCCCTACATAATCCCACTATACAATCCCTTCACACAAGAGCGGCCAGGGTAGCGAAATGACATAAACACACAATGGGCACACACAAATTGTAGACTAAAACAATTATATCATATGATAAAGATTATATCATATGATATCAAGCAAACTTCAATACCACCACGGCCGCCCTGGTTGAAAAGAATGAGAACAACATTCCCAGATTCAAAGTTATACTCCTTAGTAAACTCCGACCAGCAGGAATCGAACTTCATCCTTCCATCAGTAGTAGTGTAGTATGCACCCTGAGGGCGGTAGCCATAGTCATCAACAAAAAAACATGCCTCCCCGCTTTCAGAGATATTGAAGGACCTAACAACTTCCTTCGGTATACGCTGAATAATAAAAATTAAATTATATATGGGAAGGATATAAAGGATAACTAAGATTACATAAAGAAAAGGAGAATTATACCAGTCCATTGCCCTTCAAATCAAAAGATTCGTCAAGGTGTGCACAAAAACAACACCAAGACCAAGACCACGCTAACGGAGAAGTTGTTCCTTCTTCAATGTTTGAGCAGTAGTAAGCATAACACCTTTAGTGTGGAGAACTGCAGTTGGAATTTCTGCATACAAATTTAAAATTAATAAAAGAATAAAAAAAGAGGAGATATAACATCAGTTATATTAAAAAAATGGGCAACACATGGTAAAGGATAAAACAGAATTACCATCGACACGATGCTTTTCAGTGCCATCGGGACCTTCTCGCAAAAATCCCAAACGATTCAGAGCACTATCAAACCCAAACATGATACAATCACCAACTTTCGTGTCGTAGTCATGAAGAAATTTTTGGTATCCACTACCAAAAACACGTGTCTTCGAACTGCCTTTCTTAACATGAAATTTGTACTTCACTTCATCCGATGTAACGACAAAAAAGATATTACCAACAAGGTTGTTGAACTGCCTCCTCACAAAACAAGGCACAGTCTGAAAAAATAGTAGAACAAAAATGCAGAAAATAAGGATATAGTCTAGAATCTGTCAACAAAAAAGATACATTCTAAAAAAGGATATATACCATAAAGTTATCAAATCTGCTTCCAAGATAACAACGAAATGAACTGAGAGTCTCCCGCCTCTCCTGACAATGATTGCCCATCGAACCACAAACAACACAGTTCATCCTGTGTATATTTAGCAATTACCAAAGCTAGTAAAAAATACAGGTAGGTAGGGCATATTCATAGAAATCTATCCATAGATCTGAAACCATACACATATATCCATAGATCTGAACAAACAAGATTATTCAGAGGACAAAAAGGATTTTCAACAAACAGAGAAAAAGGAGGTGAGGTGAAGTAGTGACATGTAAAAACATATTTTCCTACCTCTCAAAACAAACGAAAATCTTCAGAGAGAAAAGAGTTTTTCAGCACAAAAGAGAGAGAAAGAAGATGAAGGAGACTTGCTTCACCGCATGAACAAGGGAGGGCAGAAGGCAAAACCAACCAGGGGCATTATAAATACAATAAGTAGTAGTAACTGCCTACAACCGCTATTTAATGAGGCTGTGGGGTAGATGGTGGTTGCTATCCTGTAAGTTCAAAAGTCAAACACAAAGTATCTCATGCAAAAATGGAGCCCACTGCTATTATGTAATCTCTGTCAATAAGTTCACAATGGCAAAACATCGACACCGAAAAATACATTGAATCATAAAGTTGCACTTCAAAATTATTTAAAACCATATGATTTACAACTTCAAATGTACAACAAAATGTTGACTACATGCCTTTGTTCGGACTATAGGTTAGGTCAGAACAATTATGGCATGTTAGTCATTTTTTCAACATACATAAAAAACAAATGCTCATTTGTGGACGAAGTGCACAATTATACCAAAGTAGGCATCACTTCAACACATCAAACTACACCAAACCTCATGAAAAATTTAAATTTGAATTTTCCACATGAATGTCACAACATTTACTCAGTCCCACTAGTTACTGATGATTTTACATTGAATTTAGCATTTATTATGAGTTTTACTCGTTTTCTGTCATTTTTTAATAAAAAAATCAACAAACACCTAAAATTATCAGAAAAATGTGAAACTCCTTAGGCACACATACCTACCCTTCATGACTACTCACAAAAATTTGCAGCTCAATCTGAGTCTTTGAAGTGCAGCTTGCTTGAAAAAGAGCCCTTCACCGACATGATCGATGTGGGTCCACACATGGATCGACCCAACCAAAATGAGGTTCCACAAGTGTTTTCAGACAAAATCTCACATGTGTGAACAATAACATGTATATGTGGGATGTGTTCTCACATATACCTCACATGCAAAAGGTTTTACAACTTCCGGGGTCGACGATTCGACCGTTATGCCGAAAATGCCCTCACTTGTGTAAATTCACATCAAACTACACCAAACCTCATGAAAAATTTAAATTTGAATTTTCCACACGAATGTCACAACATTTACTCAGTCCCACTAGTTACTGATGATTTTACATTGAATTTAGCATTTATTATGAGTTTTACTCGTTTTCTGTCATTTTTTAATTAAAATATACATGTACAGTTCCATTTTCAGAGTAATATTTTTTCTTTCACGGCAAAAACTTGTTCCCTCCAAATTGTAGTACGCCGGCTGCCAAAACGCCCAAATTTTTTGTTCCCTCCACTCCTCCCGCGCACCCCACCTATCAAATATTTCGCCCTCCCTTATATACGTCGTGCCTCTACCCCATGATTTACGAGCATCTTAACTACCCACCCCCCCGACCTCATCCTCTCGTGCTCACCCCGATCCGGTGTCTTCGCCGGACGTTCTTCCATCTTGTATCTATCTCCCCGGCCGGTGGTCGCCATGGCCGGCAGTCGTCGAAACGTCGGGGGGAAGGAAAATCGCGCACACACGCCGAAGAAGGCGCCCGGCTCGAAGAAACGCCAAGGTAAATCTGTCGGTGATCGGCTTGTTGTTGTGTTTTTCGGATGGTTAGATCGAGAGATCGGTTTTACATGTCTACCACGCCCGTTTGACCTATATCTAGATCTTGCATATTTGATAGATCCAATCCCGACATCATACGTATAGGGTTTATCGTTTTTATTGCGTAGACAATCATGCCGTGCTATACAATCTTTGCCATCCCGCTGCTGTACAATCTTTTGCATAGACAATTGTTTGCCGAAACACTTAACTGAACTAATTCTAGCCGTTGCCGAAAACAGCCTGACGAGCTACAGTGAACAACGACATTGCTTCAGACTTTTATTCCTCAGTTTCAGAGGGAAGCAGAGTTTGATCTAGAACAATTGTTTGTTGTTTTCTATGGAACTAGTTAGTTTGCACGTGCAATGCACGTCTTAACAATGTAATGAAGTTTTTTTAATCATGTACTTTGTTTCATCAGTCTATTTATTTCCACAATTTTTGTTTATCTATGTCTTTCAAAAGTCAAAAATCAAATTTCAGCACATATCTGAACTTCTATCAGCACAAATCTGAACTTCTATCAGCACATATCTGAACTTCTATCAGCACATATCTGAACTTCTATCGGTATAGGACTGAACTACCGATACCTCATTACGTGCATACCAAGCCCGCCAAGCAACCAGAAGGGTAGTATCCACCATGTGAGGTGGTAGTTGTCCAATAACAGACTGAAACCAGCTATCAACAGACATGCATAATTCAGTGTGCGAGGGGAGTCTCATGTGTCAATTATTTGTTACGAGTAGATATCTAAAAGCACATGATGTCCCTTAGCCTGGCATATGCCCCCTCTTATGTTTTGTTCGCCGACATCATACGTAGACTCTTATGTTTTCAATCATTTGCTGCTGTACAATATTTTGCAAAGACAATTATTTGCTGTTTTCTATGGAATTGGCCCCCTCTTATGTTTTGTTCACGCTCCGCTCTTCCGATTATTTCAGCGGAGACACAAAACCCCGTCAAGCCGGCATATGAGCTTGCCATGGAGAAACAAATGCAAGAAAATGTAGTACGCATGGAAAAAAATTCGCTGAAAGATATGGACCTGGCCACAAATTTCAGAAAGATTTCTCTGGTTTTGCACGTACATTAGTGTATGGTGGGGTACAAATAGGAACTAGTAACAATCTAAAGGACACAGACTGCGAAGAGATGGAGGTCGAAGAGGACCCTTCGTATGAACCGAATCCAGAAGAGATAGCTACTGCTGATGATGATCTTCATTCAGATGAGGATCAGCGCACTGTCGGCAAAACTTCAGCTCAGGTCTGTGGAACTATGTCTGAACTATGATAGGAAATACGTACATGCTAAATGTTTCCTACTAATGTAGCCTCTACTTTGCTTGCAGATAGTTGCTTCTTCTGCAATAGTTGCACAGAAGAAGCGATCCATACCTGAAGTTGCACCATCCAACATTGCAACAAGATCAATGGCAACAACTGAACCTGAAGCTGGGTCATCTGATGAGCCGACGGCCACTGCTGGTCTGAACACTGAAGGAGCACCCTCACCTAACCAGATCATGACATCTGGAGGCAGCACCTCATCTCCTGAGGATAATCAAATTGTAAACTTTGAGCGACAAGGTATGAAAATTTGTAAAAACTAAACACTGTACCGCATATTTTCATATAAAAGAGAATCATTTCATATCTCTTCTTTCAGAGACATTGACAACATCTGGCGGTAGTAAGAGAAAGAGAGGTGGACGCAGACGTACCATGGGCCATGGACTACATGAGTACACAAGAAGACATGGTGGCAATAAGATGCCAATTGAATTCACTGCTGGTGTCAGGAGACCCAAGGATTATGTCCGATCAGCAAAGCCGAGCAATGAGGTTGGTATTCACATCCGTGAAAAAATGCCGCTTGCAACACACTGGACACGATACAAGAAAGATGAAACTCTCAAACATGTCATTCCTCATGCTATAAGTACAGTAGCGGTGAGTCCTGTACAATCTTGGTTTAACCTAATTAGTATGCTACATGATCAACTATCTAAGAATCAACTGATTAATGCATCACTATTTTGAAGGGAAAGTTTAATATGGACAAAAATGATGAGGTGGCTCAAGATGTGTGCACTGATATGCTGCAAGTTAGTATTCGGTAGTTCCGATATAGGCTTAAAAAGGAGTATTGGCCGAAAATTAAAAATCTCACACTGGAGCAAGCATATCTCAAGAAGCCAGATCATGTAGAAGAGAAAAGCTGGAAAGAACTGGTGAAAAGATGGTTTGATGAGAAGTACCAGGTACATAAACGTTATTCCTTTCAATAACAGCTCTTTGAATTCTTACATTTCTCTGATCTGGATAAATAAAATGCATGTCTTGAACATAGGAATTTGTGTGTAATAAATGGAAAGAAACAGAGAAGGCTGTGAAACAGTTCCATACCACCGGATCTCGAAGCTATGTTGCTCACCGGGAACATCTAGTAAGTGTTCTGAATTTCCCAATACAGTTCATACTTCGTCATACACAAGTGTACAATGGTAATGTGCATTCTACATTTTTTCAAGCGAGAAGGCTAAGCGGCGGGAAGAAGAAACCTCTCCAATTGAATTTTTTAGAATCACACACACTAACAAGGATAACATTATGAGTGCTGAAGCAAAAAGTGCATATGTAAGAAATATTTCTTATTAGCACAATATAATATAATCCAGCTTTTTGTATGTTGTCCATGCAATGATTGTAATCTTTATGCAGGATCAAATGGTGGCAAAAAAGCAGCGCCACGCAATGAAGATGAACCTGATTTGACTGATTTGCAAATTGTTCAGCTAGTTCTGAGCGAGAAAAGCCCATCCACCACCTGCAACAAAGACATTCCTACCAAGATTGGGCGTCGCAACAAGTTCCAGAAGTCTTCTGCTCGGCTACACGCATCCGAGAGCTACAACAAAGGCTGCAGATCAAGAGCAGAACTCCATACGTGCGGCTGAAACGTGCCACGGTGAGATGCGAGCAAGACTGCAAGAACAAGATGAAAAATTTGAAGAGATCAGAAGAAGCGGGAGGAAGAACTTGAAGTCGTGAAGAAAGCCCAAGAAGAAAAGACTCGGCTTATGAAAAGAGGCTGACGAGAAATGGATGCCGTGCTTAATTTGCTCTTGAGGACATCCCAGCCACCATCCATGTCTCAATCCCAGGGCAACTAATCTATTGCACCACCGTCCTACAACATTATTAATCATAGGTCTTTTAATTTCTTTGTGTTCCAATTGTAATTTTCTTATGAATCTTTCGGTCTGTGAGAGACATATATACTTCTTGTGCCACCATTTAAGTATGATATTTATTGTCTACTTTTTGATATTTCGCCAGTTTTTTTGTTTCCCAAATTTCGCAAATAATTCAAATGCTCTCAAATTTTGTCAAATTCAAAAGGTGACGGAAAATGTCACAACGTCACTATTAAATGAAACCACGTGGCACCAATTTCTGGTCCCACTTGTCAGAATTTGTGGGTCCCACCAGTCAGCATTATTGGGACCCATATGTCGGCAACAACCTAGTCCCACTTGTCTGAATTTTGTGGATCCCACCGGTCAGAATATTGTGGGTCCAGCTTGTCATAATATTTTGTGGGTCCCACCAGTCAGCACCATGCCGGTCCCACATGACAGATATCCATGTCAGCGCCGTCGGACCCATGTTGTCAGAAGCCAAATGGACCCACATGTAAGGCCACGTATGCTTTTTTTGGACCAATCAGAAACTTCCCAAGATTTAGATATTGACGAAAGTTGCAATTTTTCGTGACAAACCTGTCTGTCAACAATGAACCTTTGATGTTGACGAATTTGCAGGTCGTCACCATCAAACATTTGACGTTGACGAAAAAATGCATACCGTCACCCCCGATATTTTATGACGGAGCTTCCTTGACGAACCCCATGACGATCAAATTTTGTCACCGCGAAGTAATCCTTGACGAAAATTGGCCTTAACATGACGAAAGTGATTTGTCAAAAAAATTGTTTTCCTTTGTAGTGGAAATACAAGTAATATGGATGATTATAAGTAGTAATTGCAATCTGAAATAAAAATGGCAGCAAGCGAACATGTAGCAGAACTTGTTGGAAACGGTGTTTCAATTCTTAGAAACAAGGCCTAGGGATCATACTTTCACTAGTGGACACTCTCAACAATTCTTAGAAACAAACACCATTCATTGTGTAGGGCTACAAAAGCACACCTCAAGCCGGAGTAAACAAGCTCCACAACTTCATAAAGGAATCACACACAATGCGCACACCGTCACCATCACACCGTGGAGAGTGACTCCGGAGTTCATATTAAAGTAACCTCTAGAGTGCATAATAGACAAGAGTAACATCTACATATTCAGCTAGATTACAAAGCTCATGATCACATAAAGATCACACCATGGGAGAGAGAGATGAACCACATAGCTACCGGTAGAGCCCTCAGCCTCGGGGGAGAACTGTTGGAGATATGCCCAAGAGGCAATAATAAAAAGGTTATTATAATATATCTTTGTGTTTATGATAATGTTTACATACCATGCTATAATTGTATTAACCGAAACATTGATACATGTGTGTTATGTGAACAACAAAGAGTCCCTAGTATGCCTCTTAACTAGCTTGTTGATTAATGGATGATTAGTTTCATAATCATGAACATTGGATGTTATTAATAACAAGGTTATATCATTGTATGAATGATGTAATGGACACACCCAATTAAGCGTAGCATAAGATCACGTCATTAAGTTATTTGCTATAAGCTTTCAATACATAGTTACCTAGTCCTTATGACCATGAGATCATATAAATCACTTATACCGGAAAAGGTACTTTGATTACATCAAACGCCACTGCGTAAATGGGTGGTTATAAAGGTGGGATTAAGTATCCGGAAAGTATGAGTTGAGGCATATGGATCAACAGTGGGATTTGTCCATCCCGATGACGGATAGATATACTCTGGGACCTCTCGGTGGAATGTCGTCTAATGTCTTGCAAGCATATGAATAAGTTCATAAGAGACCACATACCACGGTACGAGTAAAGAGTACTTGTCAGGAGACGAGGTTGAACAAGGTATAGAGTGATACCGATGATCAAACCTCGGACAAGTAAAATATCGCGTGACAAAGGGAATTGGTATCGTATGTGAATGGCTCATTCGATCACTAAGTCATCGTTGAATATGTGGGAGCCATTATGGATCTCCAGATCCCGCTATTGGTTATTGGTCGGAGTGAGTACTCAACCATGTCCGCATAGTTCGCGAACCGTAGGGTGACACACTTAAAGTTGGATGTTGAAATGGTAGAACTTGAATATGGAATGGAGTTCGAATATTTGTTCGGAGTCCCGGATGAGATCCCGGACATCACGAGGAGTTCCAGAATGGTCCGGAGAATAAGATTCATATATAGGATGTCATTTTATGTGTTTGAAAATGATCCGGTGCATTTATGGAAGGTTCTAGAAGGTTCTAGAAAAGTCCGGAAGAAATTACTTTGGAAGGCGGAGTCCCGAAGGGACTCCACCACCCATGGCCGGCCAACCCTAGAGGGGTGGAGTCCCAAGTGGACTCCACCATAGGGGCCGGCCACCCCCCCACATGGAAGGGTGGGAATCCCACTTGGGTGGGAGTCCCACCTTGAGTAGGTTTCCCTACAACATGGAAGGTTTTGGGTTCGGGTCTTATTCGAAGACTTGTAGTCCAACACTTGGGGTTCCACCTATATAATGAGGGGCATAGGTGAGGGGGCCGGCCACACCAAAGCCACCACCTTGGCCGCACCCCTTGGAGGCCGGCCACCCCCTCTCCCCAAACCCTAGCCGCCCCACTCCTCATTCTTCCCCGCACGCTTAGCGAAGCTCCGCCGGGATTCTCCACCGCCACCGACACCACGCCGTCGTGCTGTCGGATTCAAGAGGAGCTACTACTTCCGCTGCCCGCTGGAACGGGGAGGTGGACGTCGTCTTCATCAACAACCGAACGTGTGACCGAGTACGGAGGTGCTGCCCGTTCGTGGCGCCGTGATCAAGATCTTCTACGCGCTTTTGCAAGCGGCAAGTGAACGTCTACCGCAGCAACAAGAGCCTCATCTTGTAGGCTTTGGAATCTCTTCAAGGGTGAGACTCGATAATCCCCTCGTTGCTACCGTCTTCTAGATTGCATCTTGGCTTGGATTGCGTGTTCGCGGTAGGAAATTTTTTGTTTTCTATGCAACGTTATCCTACAGTGGTATCAGAGCCGTGTCTATGCATAGATGGTTGCACGAGTAGAACACAATGGTTTTGTGGGCGTTGATGTTTTTTGTTGTCTCTAGTTTGAGTACTTTGCATCTTTGTGGCATAGTGGGATGAAGCGGCTCGGGCTAACTTTACATGACCGCGTTCATGAGACTTGCTCCTTGTTCGACGTGCAACTTGTATTGCATAAGAGGCTTTGCGGGTGTCTGTCTCTCCTACTATAGTGAAGATTCAATTTACTCTTCTATTGACAACACTAGTATCACCGTTGTGGTTCATGTTCGTAGGTAGATTAGATCTCACTCGAAAACCCTAAACCACGTAAAATATGCAAACCAAATTAGAGACGTCTAACTTGTTTTTGCAGGGTTTGGTGATGTGATATGGCCATGATGTGATGATGAATATGTATGAGATGATCATTATTGTATTGTGGCAACCGGCAGGAGCCTTATGGTTGTCTTTAAATTTCATGTTGAGTAGTATTTCAAAGTAGTTGTAATAGTTGCTACATGAGGTGAACAACCATGAAAACGGCGCCATGGACTTTGACGCTACGCCGACAATGATGGAGATCATGCCCGTTGATGATGGAGATCATGTCCGTGCTTTGGAGATGAAGATCGAAGGAGCAAAGACAAAAGGGCCATATCATATCACATATGAATTGCATGTGATGTTAATCCTTTATGCATCTTATTTTGCTTAGAACGCGGCGGTAGCATTATAAGATGATCCCTCACATTAATATCAAGATAATAAAGTGTTCTCCCCTCGTATGCACCGTTGCCAAAGTTAAATGCGTTTCAAAGCATCTCGTGATGATCGGATGTGATAGATTCAACGTTCATATACAACAGGTGTAAGCCATGTTGCACACGCGGAATACTTGGGTTTGCTTGACGAGCCTAGCATGTACAGACATGGCCTCGGGACAACGGAAACCGAAAGGTTGAACACGAGTCATATGGATGATATGATCAACATGTTGATGTTCACCATTGAAGCTACATCATCTCACGTGATGATCGGTTTTGGTGTAGTGGATGTGGATCGTGTACCACTTAACAACTATGAGGGATGTTGTATTAAGTGGGAGTTCATTAGTAATTAGATTAAAACATGAACTAATTATCATAAACATAGTCTGAGTAGTATTTTGAATTAATTTGTAGTATTGGCATCCATTTTCTACCAAGCGCTAGTCTTGTAATTGAGATAGAAATACTGTTAAAATCTGACAAGAAACTTTACGGACTAGTACCGTATTGTTAAAGAATCAAGAAATGATTAAGTCCTATTGCAAACTTTTAGTAAACCTCACATTATTGATTCAAAGAGCTATGGTTTCAATTAGTACCTAAAGTTATCTTGTCTCCGTGAAACTTGAAGTTCAAATCTGTTTGAAAAGTAAGGAGCTGAAAATTTAGTTTTCAGAAATAATCAAGGTATGAGATATATGTGATATCTAAGACCTTATTGCAAGATGATAGAATATAATTTGGTGAGACTACATAAACTCATAAGTTTTATGGGAATGTAGGAAGGTTGAAGACGCAAGGCGTCCCAATCCTCCAACTATTGGGGCACTAACGATATTCGCATATCCATGAAGTGATCGTCCTTAGTATGCACCGTTGCTAAGACTCGTCGTTTCGTAGCATCACGTGATGATCGGGTGTTATAGATTCTACGTGTGCATACAACGGGTGCAAGCCAGATTTGCACATGCGAATACTGAGGTTAAACTTTACGAGCCTAGCATGTATAGACATGGTCTCGGAAAAGTCGTCATGATATGATGGATAAAATTATGAGTGAAATTGTTCATCATATTACAAAGTTACTAATAGTGAAATCTGAAACACTTGTCATATGATGATCAACTTCAAAGTAAGAACCTCAAGGTTATTGGTATTTGACCAACAAACCTAGAAGTTAATGATGTTAAAGTGTTTTTCTGAATAATGAGAAAAGCTAAAAGAGAAACTACAAAAGATATTTTGGCAGAAAGAAAAGAAAAGACTAGAAAGTCTAGCTCAGGTGTATATAAATGATATACATGTTATGGATGTATTCCTTGTTTGGTCACACAATAAAATTCTTGGGTATTTGTACCATATTGGTTGGTATGAAGTGTCATACAAAACAACGCAATACAAGAATACAATGGCCTAAGTGACTGACAAGGAATATGATAGGAATGCACGTCTGGAACAAAAATAAACTGTTATTATGTTCGTCGTTGGCATTCTATCTAGCCCTTAGAATTTATAATAAAGAACTTAATAATTGTTATTATGCTCTGGTCAAATAAAAACAATGAGTTGTTCAAATTATGACATTACTCCATGTACGATGGATAAGTTATTATAAATCTTAATGGTGAAACACACATACATAACACTGACGCTAAAATGCCATAAGGCAAATGATTTGAATTCCACTTATTTGTGGAACCGCCATTTAGGTCATGTTAGAAAGGAACTCCATGCAAATGGAATTTTGGAGTCATTTGATTTTTTGAATCGTTTGGCGCTTGCAAATATTTTCTAAAAGAGAAATGACTAAAATACCGTTCATAGGCCAAAGAGTTGAATGGGCAACTAACTTAGTGAAAACATACATGATGATGTATGTGGTTCACTGGGCATAGTTGTGTGCGGGAGATTCTTCTACTTCATGAAAACTTCCAACAATGAATTGAGTATATATATGTGGATATATTCGATAAGGAAGAAATTTGAAACATTTGAATAGCTTCAAATAAATTTCAGCATGAAGTTGAAATCATCGTAATAGAAAAGTCAAATATCTATGATTGGATCATGGTGGAAATATTTGAATTACGAGTTTTAGCGAACATCTAAGAGAGTCATGAAATTGTTCTACAACTCACATTTCTTGGACTATCATAATGATGATATAGTATCCGAGAAATGTATCCAAACCTTGTTGGATTAATGATGAGATAAAATATTATGATGCCATTATATTTTTGTGGATTATGCTTTAGTGACTACCGCTTTTACACTAAATAGAGCATCATCATGATCCGTTGCAATGACACCATACGAGTTATGGCATGGGTATGAACCCTAATAGTCCTTTCTTAAATTTTGGAATGCATAGCATAAAGTAAATAAGTTTACAACCAAAATCGGATGAATGTCTTTGTTGGTTATTCCACAGAATTGATTGGGAATTCTTTCCACTATGGAGACAAAGACAAAAGTGTTTGTCGATGTTTCTTACTTATTTCCAAGAAATTGTTTTTAGCGAAGTATTTGAGTGGGAGGACAATAAAACTTGATAAGGTTTATGAACCTGAGCATAATGATCAGAGTAGCGCAGCATCGGAATTGGTTCCGGAAGCGGCCACGACGATCATGGCTCCCATGTCTACAAAATGTTATAGTCATGAAGATCGAAGTACTTATTGAACCTTGTAGGTATGGTTTACTTTGTGATCAAATAAATGATTTGTGAACAAAGGATTGTTTTTGAACAATGATAAACCAACTACATACAAAGAAGTTATGATGGGCCCTGACTCCGTTAAAATGGCTATACGTCATGAAATCCAAGATAGATGAATACTTTTTGAAAGTAAACGGATCTATAAAATTGATGGACTTGGATGGAATATCCTTGAATAAGCTCGACTTGTCGAAAAGTTGTTTACGACAAAGTTCAAAGAGTTGACTATGATAAGATTAGATCTTCCGTAGCAATGCTTATAGTCTATGTGGATTATTCTAGTAATCGCTACATATTTCTTTCATGAGATATGATAGTAGGATGGCAAAATACATTACTTAACAGAAGTGTGTATTAAAGGTGTATACAAGATATAACCAATTGTTTTGCTAGTCCGTGGAATACTAGATAGGTAAACGAACTTCAATTGGATGAAGTGAGTATCACGGAGTTGGAATCTTCACCGGATGAAATAGTCAAAAAGTTTTTGATTTCATCAGAAACGATGAAGAGGCTTGCATTTGCAAGAAATTAAGTGGGAGCGCTGAGACATATTTATAATACTTTATGTAGATACATATAGTTGGTTATAAATGATGTAATTATATACTTGATTATAAAAGGTTTCATTGAGAATTAACTTCAATGAAAGGATATGGACTGAAACATATTTAGTGTCAAGATCTATGAAGATAGATTGAAACACATAATAAGTTTAAGTCAAAGTACATAGAAAGGATATTGAAGTAGTTCAATATAGAAATATTAAGAAAATGTTCTTGTCATGTGAAGTTTTAACAAAACTTGAGTGTATCTGACACTCAATGAGTAAAAACACATGAGTGATTTAGATCACAATTAATATGTACACAATCAGATGTCCTGTGCTCTAAAATGTTAGGAGCATATACCAGAATGATTCATGTGATGATCATTGGACAAACAGTAAAGATATCCCTGTGTACTTTAGAAGAACCAAGGATATATAAATAGTTTTGTATGGAGAAATGACAAACAAATCGCTGTAAGGTGTTGCACCGATATTCGTTTTGTCACATATAAAAATAAAATTTCAATCTCAAAATTAGGCTAAGTGTTGTTTAAAAGCTAGCACAATACTAGATTTAGGAGAGTTCTAAATGTTGTGACGGATTCTACAAACGAAGGCAGAATATGTCATTGTTTTGACAATGACTGAGGATGTTAAGTCAAGAGGTTCTTTGAGAACTTGGTGTAGTTCCGACAGAGTCAGAACTTTGAAGCTATATTGTGTGTGACAATATTAGTGACATGTTTCAGACCGCAGAATTAAGGTTCCACCAGAAGACCAAACATATTTAATGCCGACTCATTTGGAAATGAGTGATGCGTTGAGACGCAAATGAATTACAAAATACATACGTTTCTGAGCATGTCAGATCCGTTGACTAAAACCTCTCCCGTGAGAAAAACATGATAAAGCACCAGAAGGCCAAGGTGTTATATCTTTACAAATGTAAACTAGATTATTGACTCTAGTGCAAGTGGGAGACTGTTGGAGATATGCCCAAGAGGCAATAATAAAAAGGTTATTATAATATATCTTTGTGTTTATGATAATACTTACATACCATGCTATAATTGTATTAACCGAAACATTGATACATGTGTGTTATGTGAACAACAAAGAGTCCCTAGTATGCCTCTTAACTAGCTTGTTGATTAATGGATGATTAGTTTCATAATCATGAACATTGGATGTTATTAATAACAAGGTTATATCATTGTATGAATGATGTAATGGACACACCCAATTAAGCGTAGCATAAGATCACGTCATTAAGTTATTTGCTATAAGCTTTCAATACATAGTTACCTAGTCCTTATGACCATGAGATCATATAAATCACTTATACCGGAAAGGTACTTTGATTACATCAAACGCCACCGCGTAAATGGGTGGTTATAAAGGTGGGATTAAGTATCCGGAAAGTATGAGTTGAGGCATATGGATCAACAGTGGGATTTGTCCATCCCGATGACGGATAGATATACTCTGGGCCCTCTCGGTGGAATGTCGTCTAATGTCTTGCAAGCATATGAATAAGTTCATAAGATACCACATACCACGGTACGAGTAAAGAGTACTTGTCAGGAGACGAGGTTGAACAAGGTATAGAGTGATACCGATGATCAAACCTCGGACAAGTAAAATATCGCGTGACAAAGGGAATTGGTATTGTATGTGAATGGTTCATTCGATCACTAAGTCATCGTTGAATATGTGGGAGCCACTATGGATCTCCAGATCCCGCTATTGGTTATTGGTCGGAGTGAGTACTCAACCATGTCCGCATAGTTCGCGAACCGTAGGGTGACACACTTAAAGTTGGATGTTGAAATGGTAGAACTTGAATATGGAATGGAGTTCGAATATTTGTTCAGAGTCCCGGATGAGATCCCGGACATCACGAGGAGTTCCAGAATGGTCCGGAGAATAAGATTCATATATAGGATGTCATTTTATGTGTTTGAAAATGATCCGGTGCATTTATGGAAGGTTCTAGAAGGTTCTAGAAAAGTCCGGAAGAAATCACTTTGGAAGGCGGAGTCCCGAAGGGACTCCACCACCCATGGCCGGCCAACCCTAGAGGGGTGGAGTCCTAAGTGGACTCCACCATAGGGGCCGGCCACCCCCCCCACATGGAAGGGTGGGAATCCCACTTGGGTGGGAGTCCCACCTTGAGTAGGTTTCCCTACAACATGGAAGGTTTTGGGTTCGGGTCTTATTCGAAGACTTGTAGTCCAACACTTGGGGTTCCACCTATATAATGAGGGGCATAGGTGAGGGGGCCGGCCACACCAAAGCCACCACCTTGGCCGCACCCCTTGGAGGCCGGCCACCCCCTCTCCCCAAACCCTAGCCGCCCCACTCCTCCTTCTTCCCCGCACGCTTAGCGAAGCTCCGCCGGGATTCTCCACCGCCACCGACACCACGCCGTCGTGCTGTCGGATTCAAGAGGAGCTACTACTTCCGCTGCCCGCTGGAACGGGGAGGTGGACGTCGTCTTCATCAACAACCGAACGTGTGACCGAGTACGGAGGTGCTGCCCGTTCGTGGCGCCGTGATCAAGATCTTCTACGCGCTTTTGCAAGCGGCAAGTGAACGTCTACCGCAGCAACAAGAGCCTCATCTTGTAGGCTTTGGAATCTCTTCAAGGGTGAGACTCGGTAATCCCCTCGTTGCTACCGTCTTCTAGATTGCATCTTGGCTTGGATTGCGTGTTCGCGGTAGGAATTTTTTTGTTTTCTATGCAACGTTATCCTACAAGAACTACTCCCTCCTCATCATGGGAGGCAGCAACGGCGATGAAGATGGCGATGGAGTCAATGGAGATGGATTCCGGGGGCACTTCCCCGTCCCGGTGGCGTGCCGGAACAGAGACTTCTGTCCCCCGAACTTGGCTTCGCGATGGCGGCGGCTACGTAACTTTTCGTGGAATATGACTGACGCCCTTAGGGTTTTCGCATCTGGGAGAATATATAGGCGGAAGGGCGGCCTCGGAGGGGCCCCAGGGTGCCCTCCCCACCTGGTGGCGCGGCCAGGGTTGGGCCCGCGCCCCCTATGGTGTGGGGGCCCCTTGGCCCTTCTCTGGCTCTCTGGGTCCGCCTCGGTAAAATATTGACTTCTGTCTTCGTGGGGTCCAATTCCGAGAATATTTCCTGTGTAGAATTTCTGAAACCAAAAAACAGCAGAAAACAGGAACTGGCGCTTCGGCATCTTGTTAATAGGTTAGTCCCGGAAAATGCATAAAAATGATATAAAGTGTGAGTAAAACATGTAGGTATTATCATAAAACTAGCATGGAACATAAGAAATTATAGATACGTTGGAGACGTATCAAGCATCCCCAAGCTTAGTTCCTACTCGCCCTCGAGTAGGTAAACGATAAAAAGAATAATTTCTGAAGTGACATGCTACCAACATAATTTTGATCAACACCATTGTAAAGCATATGAGATGAATGAAGTGACCCAAAGCAATGGTCTATAGTTTGCTAACAAAAAGATAATGACTAAACAATTGAATCATATAGCAAAAACTTTTCATGAATAGTACTTTCAAGACAAGCATCAAAAAGTCTTGCATAAGAGTTAACTCATAAAGTAATAGATTCTTAATAAGAGGTTTTGAAGCAACACAAAGGAAGATTTAGGTTTCAGCAATTGCTTTCAACTTTCAACATGTATATCTCATGGATAATTGTCAACACAAAGTAATATAATAAGTGCAATAAGTAAGCACGTAAGAATTAGTGCACACAGTTGACACAAGTGTTTGCTTCTAAGATAGAAAGAAGTAGGTAAACTGACTCAACATAAAGTAAAAGAAAGGCCCTTCGCAGAGAGAAGCAGGGATTACTCATGTGAGTTTCTGCATGTGCTAGAGCTTTTATTTTGAAAACATGGAAACAATTGTGTCAACGGTAGTAATAATTCATATGGGTTATGTATAAAACTTCCTATAAGTTGCAAGCCTCATGCATCGAATACTGATAGTGCCCGCACCTTGTCCTAATTAGCTCGGATTTCCATGGATTATCATCGCATTACATATGTTTCAACCAAGTGTCACAAAGGGGTACCTCTATGCCACCTGTACAAAGGTCCAAGGAGATAAATCGCATTTGATTTCTCGATTTTGATAGATCTCAACTTGAGGACATCCATACCGGGACAACATAGAAAACAGATAATGGACTCCTCTTTTATGCTTAAGCATTCAACAACAGATAATATTCTCATAAGATATTCGAGGATTAATGTCCAAGCTGAAACTTCCACCATGATACATGGCTTTGGTTGGCGGCCCAATGTTCTTCTCTAACAATATGCATACTCAAACCATTTCAACTCATGGAAAATCTCCCTTACTTCAGACAAGACGAACATGCATAGCAACTCACATGATATTCAACAAAGGTGTGACAGGTTGATGGCGTCCCCAGATAACATGGTTACCGCTCAACAAGCAACTTATAAGAACTAAGATAGACAAGCGACATATTCCTTATCACAATAGTTTTTTAGGCTACTTTACCATGAGCTATGTATTGCAAAAACAAGGAATGAATTTTTTTGAAAGGTTTTAAAGGTAGCACGCAAGCAATTTACTTGGAATGGCAGAAAAATACTACATAGTAGGTAGTTATGGTGGACACAAATGGCATAAGTTTTGGCTCAAGGTTTTGGATGCACGAGAAGCATTCCCTCTCAGTACAAGGCTTTGGCTAGCAAGGTTGTTTGAAGCAAACACAAGTATAAACCGGTACAGCAAAACTTACATAAGAACATATTGCAAGCATTATAAGACTCTACACTGTCTTCCTTGTTGCTCAAACACTTTTTACCAGAAAATATCTAGACCTTAGAGAGACCAATCATGCAAACCAAATTTCAACAAGCTCTACAGTAGTTCTCCACTAATAGATTTAAACTACATGATGCAAGAGCTTAAACATGATCTACTTGAGAGATCAAAACAATTGCCAAGTATAAAATTATTACCACATGAAGCATTTTCTGTTTCCAACAAAATAACAATAAGTACAGCGGCTTTCAGCTTTCGCCATGAACATGAAAAACGAAGAACACGAGTGTTCATATGAAAAAGCGGAGCGTGTTTCTCTCCCACATAAGGATGTTTAGGATCCGATTTTATTCAGAGAATGAAAATAACAAAACGAAAATAAAAGCACACAGATGCTCCAAGTAAAGCACATAAGATGTGACGGAATTAAAATATAGTTTCACTAGAGGTGACCTGATAAGTTGTTGATGAAGAAGTGGATGCCTTGGGCATCCCCAAGCTTAGACGCTTGAGTCTTCTTGAAATATGCAGGGATGAACCACGGGGGCATCCCCAAGCTTAGACTTTTCACTCTTCTTGATCATATTATATCATCCTCCTCTCTTGATCCTTGAAATCTTCCTTCACACCAAACTCAAAGCATTCTCATTAGAGGGTTAGTGCATAATCAAAAATTCACATGTTCAGCAAGGACACAGTCATTCCCAACACTTCTGGACATTAACCAAGGCTACTGAAATTTAATGGAGCAAAGAAATCCACTCAACACAGTAAAAGAGGCAATGCGAAATAAAAGGCAGAATCTGTCAAAACAGAACAGTCCGTAAAGACGAATTTTTTCGAGGCACTTAACATGCTCAGATGGCAAAGCTCCAGTTGAACGAAAGTTCCGTACATATCTGAGGATCACGCATGAATTTTTTCAGGATTTTACGAGTTTCCTACAGAGAGATCAACTCAAATTCGTGACAGCTAAAAATATGTTCCTGCGCAGAAATCCAAATCTAGTATCAACTTTCTATCAAAGACTTTACTTGGCAAAAAAACGAAATAAACATGATAAGAAGAGGTTGCTACAGTATTAACAACTTCCAAGACACAACAAAATAGTAGCAAAATAAAAACATGGGTTATCTCCCAAGAAGTGCTTTTTTATAGCCATTAAGATGGGCTCAGTAATTTTAATGATGCTCTCGCAAGAAATAAGAGTTGAAGCAAAAGAGAGCATCAAAAGCAAATAAGAAACACTTTTAAGTCTAACCCACTTCCTATGAAAAGGAATCTTGTAAATAAACAAGTCATGTAAGCATAATGCAATAAGCATAGGAAAACAAGACAAGCGCAACTTCAAGATTTTAAGCAAAAAGAGAGGTGTTTTAGTAACATGAAAATCCCTACAACCATATTGTCCTCTCTCATAAAGATTTTCAGTAGCATCATGAACAAACTCAACAATATAACTATCACATGAAACATTCTTATCATGAGCTACATGCATAAAATTATTACTCTCCACATAAGCATAGTCATTACTATTAATTGTAGTGGGAGCAAATTCAATAAGATAGCTATCATTATTATTCTCATCACCATAATCATCATATATAGGAGGCATATTGTAATCATAATTAATTTTCTCCTCAATAGTAGATGGACTGAAAATATGATAGTCATCATTGTAATCATCATATATAGGAGGTAAAGTATCATCAAAGTAAATTTTCTCATCCATGCTTGGGGGACTAAAAATATCATGCTCCTCAAAACCAGCTTCCCTAAGCTTAGAATTTTCCATAGCATTAGCAACAATGGTGTTCAAAGCATTCATACTAATAACATTGCCATTAGCATGCATATAAAGTTCCATAAGTTTTTTAATTTTCTCTTCAAACACATCATGTCCTAATTCAAGATAAAGTTCATAAAGATCTCTAATTTTGTTGTTGTTTTCCATTAAGCCTAACTAGTGAAAATAAAAACAAGAGACAAAAAGATAAAATTGCAGAATCTAAAGGAGATACCTTCGAGCACTCACACACCGGCAACAGTGCTAGGAAATAGCTTAGTAGTCGGAGGATGTGAATACCTTTTACCTTACCTCCCCGGCAACGGCACCAGAAAATAGCTTGATGTCTACGCACGCTTCTATTCCTGTAGACAGTGTTGGGCCTCCAAGAGCAGAGGTTTGTAGAACAGCAGCAAGTTTCTCTTAAGTGGATCACCCAAGGTTTATCGAACTCAGGGAGGTAGAGGTCAAGGATATCTCTCTCAAGCAACCCTGCAATTGAGATACAAGAAGTCTCTTGTGTCCCCAACACACCTAATACACTTGTCAGATGTATAGGTGCACTAGTTCGGCGAAGAGATAGTGAAATACAAGTAATATAGATGATTATAAGTAGTAATTGCAATCTGAAATAAAAATGGCAGCAAGCGAACATGTAGCAGAACTTGTTGGAAATGGTGTTTCAATTCTTAGAAACAAGGCCTAGGGATCATACTTTCACTAGTGGACACTCTCAACAATGATCACATAATTGAGTAAATAGATGCTACTTTCAAACACTCTCTTGTTGGATAACAAACACCATTCATTGTGTAGGGCTACAAAAGCACACCTCAAGCCAGAGTAAACAAGCTCCACAACTTCATAAAGGAATCACACACGATGCGCACACCGTCACCATCACACCGTGGAGAGTGACTCCGGAGTTCATATTAAAGTAACATCTAGAGTGCATAATAGACAAGAGTAACATCTACATATTCAACTAGATTACAAAGCTCATGATCACATAAAGATCACACCATGGGAGAGAGAGATGAACCACATATCTACCGGTAGAGCCCTCAGCCTCGGGGGAGAACTACTCCCTCCTCATCATGGGAGGCAGCAACGGCGATGAAGATGGCGATGGAGTCGATGGAGATGGATTCCGGGGGCACTTCCCCGTCCCGGCGGCGTGCCGGAACAGAGACTTCTGTCCCCCGAACTTGGCTTCGCGATGGCGGCGGCTACGTAACTTTTTGTGGAATATGACTGATGCCCTTAGGGTTTTCGCATCTGGGAGAATATATAGGCGGAAGGGCGGCCTCGGAGGGGCCCCAGGGTGCCCTCCCCACCTGGTGGCGCGGCCAGGGTTGGGCCCGCGCCCCCCTATGGTGTGGGGGCCCCTTGGCCCCCCCTCTGGCCCTTCTCTGGCTCTCTGGGTCCGCCTCGGCAAAATATTGACTTCTGTCTTCATGGGGTCCAATTCCGAGAATATTTCCTGTGTAGAATTTCTGAAACCAAAAACAGCAGAAAACAGGAACTGACGCTTCGGCATCTTGTTAATAGGTTAGTCCCGGAAAATGCATAAAAATGATATAAAGTGTGAGTAAAACATGTAAGTATTGTCATAAAACTAGTATGGAACATAAGAAATTATAGATACGTTGGAGACGTATCAAAATGCCATAGAAAGAAAAGTCGTCCATGAATATTTCCATAATCTCTTCTATAAAGTCAGCAAAAGTAGCAGTCATGCACCTTTAAAAACTAGTTGGTAGTGCATTACATAATCCAAATGGCATAGAGTGATAAGCATACAGTATGAAAGGACAAGTAAAAGTGATTTTAAGTTGATCATCAGGTGAACAACTATTTAAGAAAACACAGAGTAACCATCCAAGTAGCAAAAATAAGAGTATTTAGCAGTATTTCCAAGGTTTTATCTATTAAGGGTAAAGGTAGAGATATTTCCTTGTTTCTTTATTTAGTTTTCTAAAATAAATACACAACCTATGCCCTACAATTGGTCTTACAGGGATTAATTCTTGGTTCTCGTTAGGCACTATTGTGAATCCTCCTTTCTTTGGAACACAATGAAGTGGAGTACGTCACCCAGTCACTCATGTATAGAATAAATTATACCGGCACTAAGTAGGCGTATTATCTCTTCTATTACCAGTTCCTTCATTTGAGTCTTTAGCTTTCTCTGAAAATTAGCAATTGGCTTGGCCCCTTCTTCCATGATTATCCGATGCATAGCTATAGTCGGGCTTATTCCCTTCAAATAAGCCATTGTATATCCAAATGCATTGCGATGATTTCTCAGGACTATCATTATTCTAGCTTCTACTTCCTCTAAAAGTTCGGAACTAATAATAACCAGATATTTATTTGAATCATCTAAAACTCATACATTAGTTCTTCTGATAGGGGTTTGAGCTCGGGCAGTGGTGGTTCTTCATCCCTTTTCATCGGGTTACCTTGTATTGCACATTCACTAGGGATTCTATAGGAACTGAGTCAAGATAATCATCTAGCTCATTTTTATCCAAGTCATCAACAGCTTCTTGATCTGTATAGCTTCTCTCCAGATCATCTACGTGTGTGCCATAAAATATGGTTTCTAGTTTGGCAATTGTTTTCCCTTCTTTCTCATTGAGATCTTCGTAAATAGGAGGACATGGCCTGTGTGTGCATTTACGGCGGCAATATCCGAGGCGTCTTGGCGTGGGGAACCGGTGGGTTCATTAAAGACAACGACCCACCACCGAGCATCTAAGGCGTCATATTAAAGAGAGAGCGGCTAGTGGAGTCGCTGCCATGCCGGTCCCGACCCTAAAATCCGATGTGGCGCGGGGTGCCGGCGTGCACGTTCACCGCCCTGTGCGTAAGGGATGGCACGGGGTTACCGACGTTTCTATTGAGCTCCAAACTACCTGGCTACTTTTGGGGTGCACCGGTGTAGGTGAATAAGACAAATACATGAAAGGATGCGGAGGTTCAAAGGATGAAAGAAGAAAGTGGGCCAGACGAGAAGGATAAGTGCATGGGCCTTGAGTTGAGTAGGTGTGCCAGGCTGTGCGCAATTCGCGGGGAGCTATTATGGGCGAGTTTGGTTGCTCGCGTAGTGGTTTCCCAGCCGCTGATGCAAGAAGATGCAGTTTAGATGCCCACGCGGTTCCGCTTCCCTGCTTCGCACGATTCTTAAAGCAATGTAGAGCCTTCGTGAGGAGGCACTCTCGATTCTGGTGTTCCTGGAAAGCAAAGCTCTTCTCGTGCTCGCGGGGGAAATTTTAGGCCAAGCTTGTGCGAACGAGAGATGGTGGGAGCTCGAGCGCGTCCAGGAAATTCCCGCAGGAGAAATTTGCTCACCTCCCGCTGATATTTTCCCGCATATTTACACCGCTACGCCTCACTGGAAAATCCCCCAAGGCCATCTTCCTTGTCCTCGCCGGCATGTCGACTTCGTCCACCTCGTCCCACTGTCGGATCGATGTGAGTAACATAGAGCCCTAGTTTGGATCTGTTTGTCCTGGCTTTTTTTTTTCTTAGATCAAGAGGTTGTTAGTTTATGCTAGAGTTGTAGCTTCCTGATGTAGTGTCTGGTAGAGGTAGTTCTGTGTCTTTTGCTTGTGTTTGTTGCGAAGTGTGATCTTAATTGTTATGTAGGCCACGTATAAGTTCAATAGTTGGGACGTGGATTGGTTCTATGGCATGTATGTTCTCTCCTTGTACCGAATTTGGACGTATACATGGCAGCAGGCAAAGAAGCTTGTTATTAGTATTCTTGACTGCAAGGTGTTTGATTGGTACTATGTTCTAAGAGTTTTTTATTGTTCTTGCATGCAAATTCTTTGATGTGTACTATGTTCTAAGAGCTTGTTACTGTTCTTGCCTGCAAGGTGAGCTTGTTACTATTTTTTCCTACAAGGTGTTTGATGTGTACTATGTTCTAAGAGCTTGTTAGTTTGCTTCCTTATCATTGTTATTGTACTATGGTACTTTCATTTCTGATGTAGGACAAGGATAACTTGCCATATCTCTCTGTAAACTCGGTGTTGTAGGCGGAGGCGGTGGTGCCGCTTAGATACAAAGATGGTGCCTGAACAGTACTACCCGGTGATGAATAAGAACATCATGACATGCATGGCGACCTGCTCTATCCATGTTCGTTCTGAACAAGGTGTTTGAGTGTGACCTCATCAAGAAAGGGGTTAGAGTTGGCATTGGATTCAAGTGAAGTACCTAAAGGATGGTGTAGAGTCCGTTCTCAAGTATTGTGGCCGTGTAGTTTCCCCGGAGCATGGTACTGGACGGTGGGTTCATGTGAGAAGGGTCAAAAGGCTTGAGGAAATGTGTTGGGTGGAAGAGACAATAGCAATCATGATAGACGATGATGCCTACTTTGCCCACATCATGGTTCGATCAATGCACCTATTTTTGCAGTCATGAAGTCAATCATAAGCTATTAGAAGACGATGAACTAACTATCTTCTTGTTTCAGACTCACCCAAGGGACGGTGATCTTCTCAACAAGCCCATAGCAAACTATGCTCAGATGAGATGATCTACGATGGGCGTGTTACACAAGCACCCATCTCTCCCACTACGATCCACCGTGCTCTTAGCCACCTCATGGAGCACAAGGCACATGCCACCAGGTACCTTGCGATGAGCCCTGAGTCCAGGGTGTCCTGGTTTACTACCTTTCTAAAGAAGTATTACCTTTTGAGGAACCCGAGTGTTGGGTTCTTGTTGTGGTGCTCCTTCTAGTATTGATGACGGTGATCTATATTTTCGGAGTAGCTAGGTTTGATGAAAACTCATGCCAAGTCTGTATATTTTTGTTGGTAGCTAGGTATGACGAGGAGGTATGTACTGACCCCTCAGTTCATGAATTTGTGTTGCATCACGAGCCATTCTTCGTGGACTCATGGTGCAACAATCTAATCCACTGCTATAACTATAGTTATGATGTTGATTATGTGCTATATATTAGCTGTGCCTGAAATGCTATTATGTCAAACCCCTTGTATGCAATTTTAATTGCTTTGGTAAGCTCACCATAAAGCCGATGTTGTAACCCTATGCGGGAAACGGCTCGTAACCACACGGAACCCGATAACGTGAAACAGAAAAAGGGCCCAACCAAACAACGGGATCTGGGCTTTTGCTACCATGCTTAAAACGACTTGTTAGCAACCAATCTAATTGCACAATGTGATTTTTATGTCGCATGACCTTCTACAGCTTTCTACAGAGCCAAGTTCCCTAGATGCAAGAAAAATCTACGAGCAACCAAACTGGCCCTATAAGCTTAGCATTCCAACTGTTAAAAACAGCTATGAAGATCGTCTCCTACCTTCTCTTTCCTTTCTCCAAATCAAATCCGTGCCCGTCCCAAATCCTCTTAAGTCCTTGTTCGGTTTCCTATGGATTGGACAGGATGGACTTGAGTTGAGGTGTATTAAATTTCATGTAAGTTAAAATTCTCTCTAATCTCCTCCAAATCACTTACTCCCTCCATTTTTATATGTAAGGCCACTTTGTATTTTAAGCTAAAACTTAGACCAAAATTTGATCAATAAAATATAAGTTATATGACATTGAAAATATATTGTTGGATATAACTCATGTTTTGTTGTTCAAATTGTTAGTCAAAGTTCTACCTTAAAATGCGTGGTGGCTTTATATTTTGGGATGGACGGAGTAGTAGGGGATTAACCGATCAAGGCCTAATGGGGACATTCAAAAGGTTACAAGGAAAATCTTCTAAGTCAAAATCTTCTGCTGATCGAGCTCTTAGCTGGGGGAACAGTTAAGAGACAGTGAACTTCGACAAAAAAAAAATTTATCTGGAAGGTTGGAAACTCGGCTCAAATGCAAGCCAGGAGGGGACAGCATTTGTTGGGTCAAACGCAGAAACACGGTAAAAATAGGTCACGAACCGTACTCAAGTTACAACCAGGGGCTTCAACTGTCTCATTAACAAGTCCATCCAACAAACTGAATGGATATTTAGCTCTAAAGCGGATTTGTGATGGATATCTCAGTTTCTTCCTGGTGTTCGCTTCAGATCGTCTCTCACTGGTTCAGTGAATCAATTCATCAATCAATGACAGATCTGAAGTGTGGGGGGTTGTGTCTGATATCAAGATGTTCGCGGCTAGCTTTTCTTCAGTTTCTTTTCACCATGTCAGGCGTTCTTTGAATGTTGCTGCATTCTTCAGTTTCTTTTCGCCATATCAGGCGTTCTTTGAATGTTGCTGCACACATACAGCTAGGTCGTGTGAGTTTGCTGTTTCTCCTGTGATTTACTACTCTGCTCATAAAGTGCAACATTCTCTACAAAAAATCTATCAAAGAGAACATAACACCTCAGATACAGATCAATGCACAGCACACAACGAGCCTTTTTATTTATCAACTTCAACATATAACATGTTTTTATTTAGATATAAGACAACAAACAAGCTAATTAGCTATAGTAACCGACTGGCTTCCAGGATTATTTGTAGCTCATATACCTCAAAGAACAACATCACTAAGCAATTTCTTTCTTTTTTCGCTTTCAAAAATGCTCATGGGAAAGCCACAATTTTTTAGCCTCTCTGAAGTTCTACACATCAAGGTACTTGCTGGCTGTGTGAACATCCTTGTCTCCTCTTCCACTGCAGTTCAGCACCACCCTAACACCATCTGGCAGTGTCGGGCAGAGCTTCTCAAGGTAGGCAAGTGCGTGGGACGTCTCCAGGGCAGGGATGATGCCCTCCAACCGAGAGGTGCGCTTGAAAGCTGCATGTGGAGATCAGCAGGGGAAGGAGTTAGTTGCTGAAGATAGCATACACGAAAGGAGCTGTTTAGGCTAATGAACCAGTTTTCAACCAAAATCAAACCAACAGGCTTAATGCAAGTTATTGTTGCCCATCTGAAAAGCAGCATGCTAATTGGCTTACTTAACAGAATATCAATATCACATCATTATGCGCTGCAAAATTCAAGAATATTACTCAACATTGTGCCAGTGAGGACTGAAAGCTATCATGGTTTAAAGATTTGTCCATCTTATATTTTCTAAAATTCAGTCACTTGCAGCCAATATCCAAGTTATTGATAAAGCATGCTGAATAAAAAATACCACAAGTTATTTATTTGTAACTCAGTCACCTGCAGATACCTTGGGGTTACATTCATTATATATTGCAATATTATTATGTGATGCAATATCCAAGATTGCAACATTGACTATATATGATTACCCAAGTCAGTGAAGGTTTACAAGCTACCCATTCATAAGGTTTTATCACAGAACTTGATATTTTTGTGTAATACAGTCGCTTTTGAATGCCTTGCTACTCTCAAGAGTTCATCAGACCATCCAAATTCACATGTAATCTACAACAGCTATAGTGACTAAAGCACAATTTTGTTCCACTCACATCAAGAACATTCAAAATATTCGCAACATTATTCAGAACTAAAGCCTGCCACTATCAGCATTTAGTAGAAGAAAAATAACTACAGCCAGTATTCAGGATTATATAGCTAGTGATGTATGAAAAGAAAGAAACAGAAATAGTAGAGAACCCTACCGTCCAATGCTTCCTGATCTGTCACACTATCATATTCAGCACGTCCAATATCCCTCAAGAAACTGTGCTCAGGTCCAACACCAGGGTAATCCAACCTATCATTCGAAACAACGGATAATTAATCCACTTGCTGTAAGAAAATAAATCTTGCAATGTAAACATCAGAATATTTACCCAGCACTGATGGAGTGGGGTTCAATAACTTGTCCATCGGCATCCTGCAACACATAACTCAGAGATCCATGGAGAACTCCGACTTCCCCCTTTGTCAATGTTGCAGCATGTTTGTCAGTGTCTACACCATGACCAGCAGCCTCCACTCCAATCAGTCTTACATCTTGATCATCAACAAACTCATGGAAGAGACCCATGGCATTTGATCCACCCCCAACGCAAGCAACCAACACATCAGGCTTGCCACCCCACTTGTCCATTGCCTGTCTGCGGGTCTCCTTGCCGATCACCTTATGGAACTCCCTCACCATCATCGGGTATGGGTGTGGCCCAGCAACTGAGCCCAAAATGTAGTGTGTAGTCTCTACGTTAGTGACCCAATCACGGATGGCCTCCGACGTGGCATCCTTCAGCGTTGCAGTCCCAGCATGCACTGCCCTTACCTGTGTGAGTAAAAGGCAGCAGACACATGATGAGAAAAACAGCCAAGATTGTTCCAAAGAACAATATGAACGAAGCATTCTGCATCTCACAGCGCACGAGTTGCAAGACAAGTAATGGCCTCACGGATAACTGAAAGTGCAAGATACCAGTTTTGCCCATACCTCTGCACCAAGAAGCTTCATCCTGAAAACGTTAAGCGCCTGCCTCTCCATATCCTGCGCACCCATGTAGATGATGCACTCCAGCCCAAACCGCGCGCACACGGTGGCAGTGGCAACTCCATGCTGGCCAGCGCCAGTCTCGGCAATAATACGCTTCTTCCCGAGCCGCTTGGCCAGCAGAGCCTGCGCCACAGCGTTGTTGATCTTGTGGGCACCGGTGTGGTTCAGGTCCTCCCTCTTCAGGTAAATGAGCGGGCCGGTGCCATCGGCGCGCTTGTAGTGCTCCGTCAGGCGCTCCGCGAAGTACAGCGGGCTCTCGCGGCCCACGTAATCCTTGAGGATGCCGTCGAGTTCCTCCTGCAAATAGCAGCAATGTCTTGTCATTATAACTGAATTTGATTGTTTATGCCCTATTGCTTTTCCTAACCAGCATGGTTGCCGATTAATCTATTTTGCATTATTCTGGGAGAATGGTATTGGCTACTCAAACTAGAGTGAAAATTCTCCTTGCTTTGAGTTGGACACCATACACAAAAGGTAGATTCTGTAGTATTTTAGCGCCCCATGAGCACAGTTGGTCACAGCTACCAATCGAAAACAGTTATGGGAACTCTCAATTCATAGTATGCTGAGACGGCTTTTGAAAAGGGATTTAAAATATAAGCCGAATCTGCTGGCAGATAAGATACGTAGTACAGTAAAAAAACAACGGGTTCAGAGGACACTATTATTACGCAAATAGATTTGACCGCTCCCCACTACCACAAAACGAGACATGGCAGAAACTCCAACAGGTAATCAAATCAAACCGTACTACCCTTAAAGCCTCAAGTTCTGCGGGCGTGATAAGATAAGATCACCCCCACAAATCAGCCCTCAACGTCTCCTATATCTCGCACGAAATGGCGCCCAGACGGTCGAATAGGGTGAGTCGCGCGCAAGAATCAAGGCGTTAGATCCTGGAAAAGCGGGATTCTCGGGCGGTTTACCTGGAAGTCCCGGTCGTCGGCGAGGGCGTGGAAGGCGGCCTCGAGCTCGGTGAGCGCGTGCATGAGCGTCTCGGGCACGTACTTGCCCCCGAACTTGCCGAACCTGCCGAGCGCGTCAGGCCTGGCGACGCCGGCGCCCGCGACCTCGGCCCCGTTCACCCGCTCCGCCACGGGGGAGGGCGCCTCCGCCGCGACCGCCTTGGCCGGCCGCATTGCCGCAGCCGCCACGACGCTCGCGCCTCTCCGGGCCGGCACCGAGGGCGAGGCCATCCGCAGGACGGCGCGGGAGGGCAGCGGCGCGCGCACGACGGCGGCGGCGGCGGCGGCGGGGCTAGGGTTCCGGATAGCCGAGGTGGCCATTTGGGTGCGGCGATGAAGGTTAAGGATGGTGGAATCGGATTAAACAAGGGAAGAGTGGGTGCGGAACACGAGGGTGCCCCGGGCCGGTATATAATCCGGTCGCCCACGCGCGCGGTTGGTGGTTCCACGTGGTGCGTGGATGGGGAACGTGGGCTCGGTGTACGGGGACGGAGCTGTGTGGACTGTGTGAGGGTGTGTAGCGGTGTTGGTGGACCACGTGCAGGGAGGGGGTGGGTGCGGGCCCCGGCGGATCGGGCAGCCGGCTCGGTACGGCGTCCTCTAGTCTGACTCTTACCAGTTTTGAGGATCCACGTCGACGGCCCTACGTGGGCCGTTCTCCGCCGACCGGTGTGTTAAGCCGCTGACTGATCGTGGTTGGGTTTTTTCGACTTGGTGATCGAATCACGTGCTGCAATGCATGAGAAAACAGATAAGATATAATTTTCGCACTGAAATTAATCTGCACCGAATCTATTTTAAGATTTTCATATTTGGTTTTAATGAATTCGTGGATAAGGATGTCCGATTTTGAAGTAGTGGTACTCCCGATACGGTATAGGATAGCAAATAGCATGCAGATAAGGATTATCCGAAATTTAATTACTCCCTCCGATACATATTAAAAGGTATATCTACAACTAAAATATGTCTAGATGCAACTATATTAGCATTAAGTAATACGAATAGCAGGGAGTGGGATAATCTGAAGGTTCTAAAGTGGTTAATCCGATTTCTGAATCAAAAGGCAAGGCCAATCTTGCGAGGTTAGTAGTTACTGAGTTACCAAACGCACTTGGCGAGCATGTTTAGCCCTAAACATCTAAAAATGCTTGAGTTTTAGCAGCATTGTGTATCTTTTTTTCTCAACTACACAAGATATACTGAATGTTTAAATCTACTTTAAGATTTGGAAAAAGTATAATTATCTACCGATGAGAACATATATTCGACTATTTTTGTTTTCCGTCTGAATCCGCCTCATTCTGATTCGAATCCGCAATTAGGCACTCGAATCGTCCGAACCCAATCAATATCCCCTTCGATCCGAATCCGAGAAACATATATGGTAAATGATATGGTATGAGCAAGATCCGATCCGATCCGATCCATTTACACCCCTAATGAGAACTGAGATCATGTAAAACATCGGGGAAGGTGTAATTGGGTGCTCGTTTCGTTGCCAACGGCGCCCGGGTCTAGGAATTTTCCGAAGCGTAACAAAGCATAAATAGATGTCCTCGTTTTGTTGTATTAAATTGTAGTACTTCCTCCCTCTCATCAAACATACTTTGTTAATACTCGGATGTATTTGCATACTATTTACTGTCTAGATATATTTAAATTCAGATAAATCTTAGATAAGTTTCATAGAACGGATGGAGTTATTAAACATTATCTACGTAAGACGTTGTATGGACGGTAAGCCTGGATGACCAACGAGGCTGGAGGGATGCTTGAATCGCCTGACTCGAACTATGCATAGGATAGAAGTATTGAACTAATATAAAGTTTGAAATACGTATATTACCAAAAGAAAATTTTGGCGACTTTGAATAAAGTGAACAAATAATTTGAGAACTTATGTGCGGTTTTGAAATGTGATACTCCTACATCGAAAGGCTCCAAAAAAGATCACACGTGATGTTGGGGAGCAAGTTTTTTTCTCGTTTCCCAAAAATAACCGTGAGATGTATCTATACATTTAATTGAGCTCAGGTACATTCAAAACTAGATAAACTTTTAACATTCTTTTTATATATAGAACTAGTATTATGTGTTTGCCTCATTAAGCCGCTAAGTTATTTATGGATGGAGAAGTATCCGATAGCAGTGAAAGTGCGAAGAGGCCAATAGTTTTTTTTAGGTTCAATAGTTACAGCTTAACATTGCTGTCTAAAAAGAAACAGTGTCAGTATCGGTTTCGGAGACACGAATCATGTGAATATTGCATCATCTTCGCACACTTAAACTTGTAGCTGATAGATATATACCAGATAAATCCCAAATTAAATCCCCATGCCTAAGATTCCTGGCCTCTCCATGTTTTAATCGAATGGCAATCCACATGTCTATTTTTTCCAACTAGGCTTCCACCTCTTTTCATTGCATTTAATGGAAAAAATAAGTTCAAGTTATATTACAACAGAGAGGGGGTAGGGAAAAGGAAAGCGAGCTGGAGCAGAAAACCCACTGTAAATACTTGCCAGTGAATATCCACTATGGGACGAAAACCTAACACCACAACATATCCTAGCATAACAGGGTACAGCCATGGGCCGATCCAGGGTATACTCAATGGGGGCATCCGCCCCCACTCAATTCTCACTCACCTTGTAGTTAGTTAGGACAAGGACTGATTTGCCTCCACTTAGCAAAGATATTTTCACCACTTAGCTAATTTTTGCCCCCACTAAAATTTTATCCTAGGTCCGCCCATGGGTACAGCACAAGGTAACTAGAAAGTTCCACATGTCTATGAACTGGTGGAGTTAGTTCTGCACCGGTCGAACTCAAATTATACTTGTGTGACAGTAACGAAACATTGTACGATTGCTGAGCTTAATCGGGAGCCTTCCTCGATGTAGACACGTGGCCGTCGCATCTGTATATGCACATGCATGTCGGCGCTGTGATGGTGCTCTCGTTTTGGGTCTCCGCAGGAACCGAGAGAAAACTGCAACTGTTAGGCCTTGTTTACTTCTCTCGTACTTTTTTTCCCAAAGGGTATGGGGATGGGAGGGGATTTGGTGTTCACCCAATCCCCTCAAATACCCCTCCCCAAAAATACACTAGTATGATGGAGAGTTTTTGATTTAGGCAAAAAATGTGGGGATGGGAGGGGATGAGAGGGGATATCTCGGGATTATGTCGTTCAAAACCGGAGAAGTAAACGGACTAGTGGGGATTTTCCGGGATACGAAATAATCCCCTCTCATCCCCATAAATACTCTAGAAGTAAACAAGGCCTTAGGCATGGTTAAGTTGCCCTGGGAGTGGGAGTACACCGATCCAAGGCTGACACGTACCGTGTTGCTTGCAAATACGTGGCGGTCCTAGACACTCTCGATTGGGGTAGGATACGCGAGCTCGTGTTATAGCCTTATAGGTGAATGTGTGTATGTATCTATGAACGTCGTGTTTATACTATGTTTTGTAAAAATAATTTAATACTGTATGAAAATGATGCCATTTTCAATATGGACGAGATATTCTCGGGCAAAAACTTTCGCGGACCTAGGACGTGTTTAGTAGCCTACAACTACTTTGGTATTTCGGGTTCAGCTAGGTGTTCTTTATTTTGTTCGGCAGTCTAGGTTGCGATAGGGCTGAAAATGTTTTGGTAATTAGTTGACTTCATGCAAGCCTAAAAAGTATAGCGATTTGGTTGTTGAGTAGCATCTCACTTCTTATCTCTACTGGTGATATTGTTGTATTGCACCACCATCACACAGAAGCAAGCTAGTAGTTCATCAGCTGTTATAGGTGTTTAAGGGCATGTACAATGGTAGGGAAGATATGTCTTCTCTTAGTAGTCCACGTCATCTAGAGAAGACGGTAAATAGTAATGATTCGCGAGTACATCGAAGATGGAGAAGTAAAGATTTGCAAAGTACACACTGATCTGAATGTAGCAGATCCGTTGACTAAAGCTCTCCCTAGGGCAAAGCATGACCAACACCAGAATGCCATGGGTGTTAGGTATATTACAATGTAATCTAGATTATTGACTCTAGTGCAAGTGGGAGACTGAAGGAGATATGCCCTAGAGGCAATAATAAAGTGGTTATTATTTATATCTTTATGTTTATGATAAATGTTTATATATCATGCTAGAATTGTATTAACCGAAACATTAGTACATGTGTGATATGTAGACAAACAAGTAGTCCCTAGTATGCCTCTTAAACTAGCTTGTTGATTAATAGATGATTAGTTTCATAATCATGAACATTGGATGTTATTAATAACAAGGTTATGTCATTGTGTGAATGATATAATGGACACACCCAATTAAGCGTAGCATAAGATCTCGTCATTAAGTTATTTGCTATAAGCTTTCGATACATAGTTACCTAGTCCTTATGACCATGAGATCATGTAAATCACTTATACCGGAAAGGTACTTTGATTACACCAAACACCACTGCGTAAATGGGTGGCTATAAAGGTGGGATTAAGTATCCGGAAAGTATGAGTTGAGGCATATGGATCAACAGTGGGATTTGTCCATCCCGATGACGGATAGATATACTCTGGGCCCTCTCGGTGGAATGTCGTCTAATGTCTTGCAAGCATATGAATGAGTTCATAAGAGACCACATACCACGGTACGAGTAAAGAGTACTTGTCAGGAGACGAGGTTGAACAAGGTATAGAGTGATACCGAAGATCAAACCTCGGACAAGTAAAATATCGCGAGACAAAGGGAATTGGTAATATATGTGTATGGTTCATTCGATCACTAAAGTCATCGTTGAATATGTGGGAGCCATTATGGATCTCCAGATCCCGCTATTGGTTATTGGTCGGAGTGAGTACTCAACCATGTCCGCATAGTTCTCGAACCGTAGGGTGACACACTTAAAGTTGGATGTTGAAATGGTAGCACTTGAATTATGGAATGGAGTTCGAATATTTGTTCGGAGTCCCGGATGAGATCCCGGACATCACGAGGAGTTCCGGAATGGTCCGGAGAATAAGATTCATATATAGGATGTCATTTTATGTGAAATAAAATGTCGCGGAAGGTTCTATGGAAGGTTCTAGAAGGTTCTAGAAAAGTCCGGAAGAAACCACCAAGGAAGGTGGAGTCCACAAGGGACTCCACCTCCATGGCCGGCCAGCCCTTGATGGGGTGGAGTCCCAAGTGGACTCCACCATAGGGGGCCGGCCACCCCCCACATGGGAGGTGGGAATCCCACCTTTGGGGGGGAGTGCTAGGTGGGCTAGGTTTCCCTCCTATGGAAGGTTTTGGTTTCGGGTCTTATTCGAAGACTTGGACACCAACACTTGGGATCCACCTATATAATGAGGGGCCAAGGGAGGGGGCCGGCCACCCCAAGACCACAAGCTGGCCGCCCCCCATAGAGTGGCCGGCCACCCCTCCCAAACCCTAGCCAAGCTCCTCTTCTCCATATTGCCCGCATAGCTTAGCGAAGCTCCGCCGGACTTCTACACCGCCACCGACACCACGCCGTCGTGCTGTCGGATTCAAGAGGAGCTACTACTTCCGCTGCCCGCTAGAACGGGGAGGTGGACGTCGTCTTCATCAACAACCGAACGTGTGACCGAGTACGGAGGTGCTGCCCGTTCGTGGCGCCGGAACCGATCGTGATCAAGATCTTCTACGCGCTTTTGCAAGCGGCAAGTGATCGTCTACCGCAGCAACAAGAGCCTCCTCTTGTAGGCTTTGGAATCTCTTCAAGGGTGAGACTCGATACCCCCTCGTTGCTACCGTCTTCTAGATTGCATCTTGGCTTGGATTGCGTGTTCGCGGTAGGAAAATTTTTGTTTTCTATGCAACGTTATCCTACAATGTCTTCTCTTAGTAGTCCACGTCATCTAGAGAAGACGGTAAATAGTAATGATACAATGCACTCTCTCTTATTGTCATCCCTTACAATAAATGAGAATTAATTATTTTTAGTAGGAAATTGTGTGTCTAAGGGAAGACAAGTCGTACAATGGGGAAAATAGTCTTCTCTTATTTCATAAGAGATCATCCCTTAACTAAGGGAAGACAACCTTCTCTTTGTTCATTCTCTCTCCTCCAACTAAGCAAAAATCCTACGTGGCAGCCGTAAGGGAAGGCTGACGTCACCCCATTGTACATGCCCTAACAAATCTAGTCCCTAACTAATACGAATAACATTTCAATAGTTTGCTACCTAGCTACTATAAATAGCGGTTTATCATTATAGTCCGGTGATAATCAAAAGGAGAGTTCACAAAAGAGGAATCAAGGGCGGAATTATTCCTTTTCCTTCGTTCTTCTTATTCTTCCTATCAGATGGTGGTGGAGTTGCCTTTGTCATCCCACATTGCATTTGGCCACTCAATTATGTTGTTTTTCCAAGCTTCATTGTCGTCTTGCTCCACACCATGATCAGTCCCAACTTCATCAGACACAATAGTTTATGGGGAAAGGTCATCTTCGCCCAACCTAATATCCAGTGGTGAAGAATGCAGCAAATGAGAACCATTTTAACTTTAGCCTCGTAAGTGTGAAACGGTTTCTAGTTAAATATCTTGAACCTATTCTTCAAAGTAGAAAATGATCCCCTGATCTCGCTTTAACATAGGTTAGCCGAGAAAATAACAACACGTCTTACTACTCTCTTGAGCTGCAAGCAACAGCATGATCCATGCGTAAATGATAGCAACAGCATGACCAAATGAGGGAGGTAACTCCAGCTATGTGCCGTGAAACATCGTTGGGATAGCTGTCGATTATGTTGTCCGCCTTATTTGGTAGCCCGGTATCTAAGTGGATACAAGTGTATATTACCAGCCCAGTCCATTACAAGGAAATACACTCTTCAACATGTTTGGCAACCTGGTTTCTGATCGTGTAAGGTCGAGTAGAATGATAGAAACTCGTCGGGTCAACGAGATTTTCAGACGCGAGGCCCATGGCACGTTTTTTACACTCGCGTTTCTGGGGTGAGAGAAGGGGATCGGGTGATGAAAAGGTATTCACCCAAAACACGTTGGATTATACGCTCTGAAACACAAAAAATCACTATTTCGAAACGAGGCCTAAGGGGCCAATTACCGGAGTGCTTTAAGACACGTACGGGATACCACGTACACCCATGTAAGCCATCCAACCTCGCGATTTTCGTCTCTGACAAAGTCTAGTTGAAGGAGATACTAGCTGCCAACCACGCGCTGACGATCGATTTCCCGGCACCTTCAGGAGCTAGCAGTGGCGAACTCGCAACCACACAAGTCGTCCGGTCGTCCTCGTTTCTTCCTGCGCTCCGGGGTCCGGGCGCACACGCCGGCGTCACGTCACACGGATACGCCGACGCCTTGCCGATCCCGCCGCCAGCAAGTTACGTCGTCGTCGTCTTTTCACCAACCCCTCGCCTCGCCACGAGACGGAAACAGAACGGAACGACGCCGTGCTACCGCTACAAACGTACCACTTCGTCCTGGTCAAGGATCAGCAGCTACCAGCTGGTCTCCGCGAATCTGGTGGACGATGCAGCACGGCGCTGCCGCACCCCCGCCGACCGCCCACGTCGCCGTCCATCTCCAAGCAGCGAATCCAAGGAGGGGCATATCTCTCGGATTGCGACACTACCGTCTCTGCATAATAAAAAACGAAAAGAGACCTGCTCTCTTGGATGGACGCCCTGGACGGGTGTCCTCCCTCATCTCAGGAGTCACACGACATAGGATGGGATACGGGTGTCCCTGGCCAATTCCATCTATGCTTCCTTGAGTTCCTTCCCAGTAACTGGTTTTGCTGCTGATTCATCAGAGACTAAACTAATTTCCCCGCGTGTAAAGCTCCTGCTGGCCCCTTCATGTTTTACCGAATCTTTGAATCTATCAAACTGGTGGAGTTTGCGCTGCACTGGTCCAACTAAAATTCTGCTACTAGCGGTAGTGGGTAGGTTTCAGACAATCTGTAGCATCCAATTTGCATCTCGGTAACAAAACTTCACATGTCTTTGTTTTTTTTTGAACAAAGAGCGCCCCGAAGGGCCAGGAAGCTTCTCATTAAATCCAAACGGTGGAGGTACAAAATATTACAAAGGATCCCATAAGATTTAAATACACACATAGGTCCCTAGCATTTGCAGAAAAGACCTCACTGAGAGATGATAAAACGCAATCAGGTCCTTCTCTTTCCCCGCCATCGAGCTAGAGGTCTGCTACGCCGCCGTCATGCGAAGAGGCGGGGACGGAACCACTTGCCTCCACGCAGCCGTAGTATGCGACTGCAAACCTCAGGAAGGGCCTCGCAAAGGAGGTTGATTCGCCGGAATCCATCGCCGGCAATTGGATAGGCCATGGAGTGGCCTTGGATGTCGGACGGCAACCAAGTGCCGCCGAAGAGCTGCTCAAGAAGATTGCTTCCCACACAGAGACTCCGTAGCACCTTTGAGGCAGAAGTCGATGAAGATGGTCCGGGAGAGGCTCGCCGTCGCCTTTCTTCTTACCACCATGGCAAGGAAGAAGACGCCCCAGCCTAGCAACCTCCAGGCACCAGCTGCACCGACAGAGATGACCGGGTCCTGTCCCTCGATCCAAACCCGGCATGCCATGCTTCAGCTCCTCCTCGCCACCAAGGCCGGCCAGGAGCAAAGAAAAGGCATACCTTGCAGCTCCGCGAAGAAACCCCACCTCGCCTCCACGGCCGGCCAGGGGAACTTCGGCAGTGCTGCCGAGATAGAGAGGAGAACCCATCTCCGCAGCTTCGTTGAAGAAGAAGACGACGCTGCTTCTTACCCCTTCTCCCTCCAACCACCGGAGCAGAGAAAGGGCAAGCATCAGCCCTAGCCTGGTCAAGACCCAGCGGCTCAGATCTTCACCACCGCCTCCACTACAGGGCTCCTTATTGTTGGAGTAGCCGCCGAACACCAACCGCGTCTCTCCGACGAGGACGACGAGGAAGAAGAACAGCAGCCATCGCCAGATCTGGCCCAAGGCGACCGGCGAACTCCACTCGGCATCAAGCCAGCTACTGGCACAGAGGCCACTTCTACACCTAGTATTTACACTACAAAGGCTACCGCCTTCCCTTAGCGCATCTCGACCGGCGGCGCCGGCGAGAGTGGCCTCGGGTCGGCCCGGCGAAGGAGAAGCACCTCTCAAACTACTGTAGCGCGAGGAGGGCAAGGGAGGGGGAAAGTGGTAAAGAAGATGTCGTTCCGTCCACATGTCTTTGTCATCTTGGTATAAACCTAGAACACCAAGTACTTCCTCCATCCCATGAAATATGTCGAAAGCTTATCAAAATTTAGATGTATCTAGACACTAAATAGTAATAGATGCAGATTTCTGAAACCTAGAACACCAAGTACTTCCTTTTGGAATTCTGAAACTTTGAGAATGTGATTTTCGAATTCTTGGGAGTGAAGAGCTCTCTGCACTTGAGAACCGTCGCTCCCGTCGCTCCCCCGTGAGCGGCCGGAGCGCCCCCTCCCCCTCCGGCCCTCCCCCACCCTGTAGCTCCCCTCCCCCGCCGCCGCCGGCGCGAGCCGCCGGGCAAAGCCCGGGCGGTGCCGACGGCGGCGGTTTTTGTAATATCCCAGGTTTAGAGGCAATAAAATGAGAGAACACCAAAGTGTGCATTGCATTCATGCATAGAAAATCCGGGGAATTTTCGCGCTTCAAATAAAACTTACCATCATAACAGAAGTTTCACTTGACTTGCTGGAACTGAAGTAGATCATCAAGTCAAGCGCTATAAACTTCACTGTGATCTTTGCTAAAACCTTATTTTGGGTAGAGATGATTTGATCTATGGATTAGATCAAATGGAATTAGTTTTACAACAAACAACACCTTAAGTAAGGGTCAACTATAAGATCTTATAAAGGATCTCAACATGACATTCCTTACAACAACACATTCTTTAAGAATCAAACACTAACTTATTAACACTTAAAAGTTAGCAACTACCTTTGTGTGTAAATTAATTCACTTCTAAACTTATTACCAAATAAGGTAAACCACAGGGTCTAACTATGAGTATTTTGAAACTCATATGATCATGCCTTGGTGAAATCAAACACCAACTATCCAAATTTGAGGAATAACCTTCAACCTTGACCTTTTGACCAATATTATAACATAAATCAAATCATGTATGATGTGGTGCACTATCCACAAGATATTTAGTAACATATGTCACTTGGCTATCCAAAGATAAATCATATGAGAGGATAAGGATCATGCCACATAGGATGAAAATATCTACATGACTTGCTTTTCAAGCTATGCCACCTCATGCTCAAAGGATTGATATGGATAAGGGCATGACAACCAAGCACCTTACTCATCTAACCAACATAAGAGTCACCACCTATGTGTCATGATACTAGAGCTTGCCCAAGCCTATAAATAGAGCCACACCCTTCATCCATTTGATCATCTTGTAGCATGATACAAGGATCAAACACTTGAGACCTTCCATGTGAATTAGCTAGGATCAAGATGAAGAAGCTAGGAGGTGGAGGCATACCACAAGATGCAGGTTTATCAGGTTTCCTGAAGAACAAGCTACAGAAGATACCAAGGTAGAATTCCTAGGAAAACCATATATTTAGAGGATCAATCATCATCTCTTGAGTAGGACCTTAGGATATTCCAAGACATTGAGAAGTGAGAGAAGTTATAATACTAACCATAGCCATGTTCCTACAAAAATATTAGAGAAGTATTAATCCTAGTTGCTCAAGTCAATATTTAATTTTGGAGGTGATAACCCTATTCCATTAGCAATACTTTAGGAAACCAATTCCATAATCATCAAAACTTGGTATTAATTATAAACCCTAAGAATTTAGGATGAGTGTGATGAGAGGAATATTAAAGAGGGATTAGTGAGGAATAAGTGAATCTTGTCTAATGCATGATCATACCTTGTAGACATAGATGATAAATTAAACCATATGATTACTAGATCTCATCTATCACATAAAATATTAAGTATATTACTAGTAGTTAACCCCAAACCAATCTTCATGTCTTGTATGGAGGAATAACCCTAGCCAATTAAATATAAGCAAAGCTTATACCATATCTTAATCCTAGTTGTGTATCACATTGGTAATCATAACTAAAACCCTATGCCATATTTGAATTTCAATCCAAGTATCACTTTGGATTATAAGAAGAACCTTGCCATGCCTCATGCCTACTTAAATTACAATTTAATGAAGAGTATGCAAAACCTACACCTTTTCACACATGATCCAATCCACATAAAATAATATGTTCTAACTTGTGCATCATGGATCACAAGTATAAACCAAGCCATATGTACTTAGGACTAAATATCATTTGGTGAGTTGAGTGAAACCTATATCCAAATCATCTTCTTAAACCTTAAGAAATAACTATCCACATAAAATCATAACACCATTCCATTTCCTTTACCATTTGGTAAACCCTAGCCATAATTAAATTATATGTGAATGATCACTATGGTTAAGCACTAGAAAAATAGAATGTGTTCACCATGCATATGTTCTAAATTTCAAACCAATTAAAATAGGTTTGGTTTCTAAATAAAAATAAATTGAGACAAATCCTTAAGCCATATCTATTTTCAAATGCACCTCACTAAAACACAAAATTAATAAAAGATTAAATATTTGTTTTAAAATAAAACAATGCAGTAACCACTATTATCAAGTGATATGAAAATTCAAATATTTTAGAACCTACAAGTATAACCTGAATTCAAATTTGAATTCAAACCATAAAATAGAAACCAGAAAATAAAACAAAAATATAAAGCATAATTTGAAAAGAGAGAAAAGAGAGGGAAACTTACCTGGACCGCAGCAGCCAAAGCCAACCCAGCAGCAGCCCAAGTCGAAGCCCAGAAGCAGCCCAGCCCACGTCCAAATACCGTTTCGCTTGCTTTAAGAATCGTGCGTGGAGAAATGACTTCGCCGTCGTCGTCTCCGAGCTCGACAGCGCGGCGGAGCCAGTAGGCCACGATCTCGCCGTCGATAAGCTTGCCCCGGACATCGTCAGACCTCTCAGAACCGCGCCCAATCTCTCTCGCGTCCGAGCTTATCCGCGGACGAGGAGATCCTTGCCAGCTAGAAGCTTCCAGAGACCGCCACCTCTCCACCATGGCCGTCGCCGTGTCGAGGCCACAGGGCTTCCCTTGGCCTATAAATAGGTCGAGAGCATCGCCGTGCACTTCTTGTTCACCTCCACCACTCCATTGCTACTTAGACACTCTCTATCTCTCCCGCTCATCCACTCTCTGTCGCCGGAGTCGAAGACGAAGCCGACGGAGGAGGTCACCCCAGCCTCTGGCGTGTGGTCCAGGAGGAGCGCCTGGACTCAAGGAGCATCTGGGAGGAGCCCAGCATCCAGGGGAGCCGTGTGGAGGATCGATTCCATCGTTCCCTTCCGCAGTAGTTCGTCGGGGGATCGCCAATCGCCGTCGTCTCCATCGACCATCGCCGAAGCCGACTGACGTGGGCATTACCCTTCGGGTAACCGATGTTGCCCTATCCTGTATTCCCTAGTTGGAGGCCCATGAAAGCACTTGGAGGCAAGGCGGCCCAACCGGGTGGCACACCAGAAGATTCCTTGGCGAGCAAGACAAAGAAGCAGCCGAACAAGGAAAGATTAGATCTAAAATTACTGTAAACCTAGTCGTACTCGGTTGGACCTCTTGGGACCTGGCCTCCTATATAAAGGCCAGGAGAGAGGCTGCCGAGGGACACGAACAATCTTAGCAACCTTAGCCAGGAAAAGCTTAGAGCTGGGTAACCCTAGCAACATCAATCTCGACTAGATCTCAGCCGAAGTATTCGGCACCCCATTGTAACCTGTTTTCATCGTAATCAAAGAACAGACAGGCAGGACGTAAGGGTTTTACCTCATCGAGGGCCCCGAACTTGGGTAAATCGCTCTCCCCGCTTGTCTGTGTACCGATGTCTCGTGTCAGCTTGCAGGATTCCATCAACCCTAAGCCCCTATCGGAGGGCATTGCCGAGGAGCACCCTCGACAATTGGCGCCGTCTGTGGGAACCCTGTTGGCACAAGGCCGGGCATCGGCAGATCCGATCATGACATCGGCAGCTTCACCGGCAACTTCGTCAGCAACTTCCTCGACACCATCGTCGCCAATCCTGGGAAGCCCGATTCGATTCGGCTCCTACGAGTTTACTCCACACAGCGATTCCTCCCGCTCGAACTTTTCGGATCTACAAGGGAACATGGAGATGACCTTCGGCAGCGTCCATTACAACGTCAACGCAGAAGGAATCCTTCGACTGCTGGAATCCCCCGCCTCCAGATCGACGAGTTCAAGCGCATCGTCATCACTCGACCTGTCGGTTGGTCTGACGGAATCGACGTGCTCCCCCGTGCCCTCGACTCCTCGCTCGGTGTCCTCCATGTCAGTAGGGTCGGACGATTCCTCATCTTCGAAACTAACTTCGTATTATTGCCTGAACTGCGACACCAGGCACGAGCTGGGATCTAGCGACACGCCGTTCATCTGCAATGCCCAGTATTCATCGGGAGAGGACAGTATCGACAGTACCATCCAGGGAACCACCCGAAGGGCGGCACACCATCAGGTCTATGTCGCCAACAACACAGGGAACACAAGGCGCAGAGGGGACGAGGACCATACCCCCCGCTCCAGCAGAAGGGCAAGTTTCGAAAACAGCGCCAGCAACCGCGATAGCGATTATACCATCGCGGATGAGGAGTGGGCAGCAGCAAGGGCAGCAGTACTCAACAACACGCCGCTCCCCGCAGGGACTTCGGTTGGAACTCTCAATGCTTACCGCTCCATACTAGAGAAAAACCGAGAACACTTGTCGAAAGAGCAAGCCACCCTCTAGAGACGCCTATCCGCGGCGGACCGATCCAGTGAAAAGCGAAGGGGTTCGCAAGGAAGCGCTTCCCGAAACACTCAGGGAGCAGGCAAGCATCGGTCAAGGATGTCCAGGCTTTCGGAAGATGACGCCAGAGAGATAACATCGAATCTAACTAAATCCTTTATGACCACGGATACCGCGGGCATGCCACGACCGAAAACCGTTGCAAGAGCAACGGCCAACCTCGCCGCTTACCTCATCAGCCAGCGCCCCGAAGGATCCATGGCTCAAGCTCACCGAGGTGCCCTCGAAAGTCTCGCGATATTGGGAAACAACCTAGTCCCGCAGAAGGAAAGGACTATGGTCCAAGGCAGTGGGTCAAAACATCATGCGAGAGATGCTCGGGACGAGATCACCCAGAGTAGGATCGACAAAGCAAGGCGACGACGCGCCACTAGGAAGGACGACGACAGCGATTCTTCGGATGAAGATCAGGAGTACGACGGCGAGCTCAGGGGAGCCGACTGTTTAAGTTACAAGATACGCGAAGCAATGCCGCCCAAAAAGTTTAAGCCTACCCCTACCGACGCTGCCAAGTACGATGGGCAGCAAGAACCAAGATCCTGGATAGACGACTACCTGCAGACAGTGATCTTGCACAAAGGAAACCAGATAGCGGCAATGCAATGCTTACAGCTTTACTTGAAGGATTCAGCACGGGCCTGGCTACGGGGGCTGCCGAAAGGTTCTGTCAAATCATGGGACGACCTAGTAGACGCCTTCGTTGCCAACTTCCAAGCAACATACAAGAGGCCCGTCGGGATTGAAGAACTACGGAATTGTCGGCAGAAGCAGAAGGAGTCGATGCGCTCGTACATCGGGAGATTCACAAAGCTCTTGAATGCTGCCGAAGACGTATCTGTCGACAGAGCAATCGACGCTTTCAGCGACGGCGTCCAGCGGGAAAGTTACATAGAAGAACTCGGGCGCAAAAAGCCAAAAACCATAACCAAATTAATGGAAATCGCCAACAGCTGGGCTGATGGTGAAGACAACGTACGAAGGCCACGGCAGCGTAGTGATGACGAAGACGATGACCAGCCGAAGCATGACTCGGGTGGCCGAAGGGATCGTCACAAGAGAAGGAAAAACCGCAACTACGATGACAACAATCTGGTAGCTGCAGGGTATTCCGATCGGCAGGACGATCGAGACGACAGGCACGATGGTAACCGGAACAACTCTGGGAACCGTGGTAACTATAAACCACGACAGCAGAGAACTCCCGAATTACCTTACGCCGAACAGGTCAACGCCCCATGTTACCTACATTCATATGTCGATTCCAAAGACGGCAAAACGAAGTCAAGTCACCTGCTCAGGGACTGTCGGCAGTTCCTTGACATGCACAAACTCATCCAGCAAGCCAGTCAAGAACAGCTACCACCACCACCCCCACCTCCACCGCAGCATCAGGTCCAGCAGGCTCAACCCCATCAACCCAACGAGGCGTTTCCACCACCACGTGGGCAGATGAGCATGATCCACAGGACAGGTGTTTCGAAAAGGGAGATGAAGAAGCTCACCCGAGAGATCAACTTGGCAGAAAGCTGTAGGATAACGTTGCATAGAAAACAAAAATTTTCCTACCGCGAACACGCAATCCAAGCCAAGATGCAATCTAGAAGACGGTAGCAACGAGGGGGTATCGAGTCTCACCCTTGAAGAGATTCCAAAGCCTACAAGATGAGGCTCTTGTTGCTGCGGTAGACGATCACTTGCCGCTTGCAAAAGCGCGTAGAAGATCTTGATCACGATCGGTTCCGGCGCCACGAACGGGCAGCACCTCCGTACTCGGTCACACGTTCGGTTGTTGATGAAGACGACGTCCACCTCCCCGTTCCAGCGGGCAGCGGAAGTAGTAGCTCCTCTTGAATCCGACAGCACGACGGCGTGGTGTCGGTGGCGGTGTAGAAGTCCGGCGGAGCTTCGCTAAGCTACGCGGGCAATATGAAGTGGAGGAGCAAAGCTAGGGTTTGGGAGGGGGTGGCCGGCCACTCAAGGGGGGCGGCCAAGCTATGGTCTTGGGGTGGCCGGCCCCCTCCCTTGGCCCCTCATTATATAGGTGGATCCCAAGTGTTGGTGTCCAAGTCTTCGAATAAGACCCGAAACCAAAACCTTCCATAGGAGGGGGGAAACCTAGCCCAACTAGGACTCCCACCCAAAGGTGGGATTCCCACCTCCCATGTGGGGGGTGGCCGGCCCCCTATGGTGGAGTCCACTTGGGACTCCACCCCCACTAGGGCTGGCCGGCCATGGAGGTGGAGTCCCTTGTGGACTCCACCTTCCTTGGTGGTTTCTTCCGGACTTTTCTAGAACCTTCTAGAACCTTCCATAGAACCTTCCGCGACATTTTATTTCACATAAAATGACATCCTATATATGAATCTTAGTCTTCCGACCATTCCGGAACTCCTCGTGATGTCCGGGATCTCATCCGGGACTCCGAACAAATATTCGAACTCCATTCCATAATTCAAGTACTACCATTTCAACATCCAACTTTAAGTGTGTCACCCTACGGTTCGAGAACTATGTGGACATGGTTGAGTACTCACTCCGACCAATAACCAATAGCGGGATCTGGAGATCCATAATGGCTCCCACATATTCAACGATGACTTTAGTGATCGAATGAACCATTCACATACATTACCAATTCCCTTTGTCTCGCGATATTTTACTTGTCCGAGGTTTGATCTTCGCATCACTCTATACCTTGTTCAACCTCGTCTCCGACAAGTACTCTTTACTCGTACCGTGGTATGTGGTCTCTTATGAACTCATTCATATGCTTGCAAGACATTAGACGACATTCCACCGAGAGGGCCCGTAGTATATCTATCCGTCATCGGGATGGACAAATCCCAATGTTGATCCATATGCCTCAAATCATACTTTCCGGATACTTAATCCCACCTTTATAGCCACCCATTTACGCAGTGGTGTTTGGTGTAATCAAAGTACCTTTCCGGTATAAGTGATTTACATGATCTCATGGTCATAAGGACTAGGTAACTATGTATCGAAAGCTTATAGCAAATAACTTAATGACGAGATCTTATGCTACGCTTAATTGGGTGTGTCCATTACATCATTCACACAATGACATAACCTTGTTATTAATAACATCCAATGTTCATGATTATGAAACTAATCATCCATTAATCAACAAGCTAGTTTAAGAGGCATACTAGGGACTTCTTGTTTGTCTACATATCACACATGTACTAATGTTTCGGTTAATACAATTCTAGCATGATATATAAACATTTATCATAAACATAAAGATATAAATAATAACCACTTTATTATTGCCTCTAGGGCATATCTCCTTCAGCCTCCCACTTGCACTAGAGTCAATAATCTAGATTACATTGTAATATACCTAACACCCATGGCATTCTCGGTGTTGGTCATGCTTTGCCCTAGGGAGAGCTTTAGTCAAAGTATATGATACATTCAGATCCTTGTGTACTTTGCAAATCTTTACTTCTCCATCTTCGATGTACTCGCGAATCGAGTGGTAACGCAGCTTGATATGCTTCAGCCTCTTGTGTGACCTTGGCTCTTGTGCATTGGCAATGGCACCCATGTTATCACAAAGAATGATTAATGGGTCCAATGCACTAGGAACCACACCGAGCTCTACAATGAACCTCTTCATCCATACCGCTTCGATGAAGCCTCCGAAGCCGCTTATGTACTCTGATTCTGTTGAAGACTTCGCCACCGTGCACCGCTTTGAGCTTGCCCACCATCGCAGCACCATTCAATATAAACACGTACCTGCATTGTGACTTAGAGTCATCAGATCGTTGTTCCAACTTGCATCGGTGTAACCGTTTACAACGAGCTCTTGGTCACCTCCATAACAAAGAAACATATCCTTAGTTCTTTTCAAGTACTTCAGGATATTCTTGACCGCTGTCCGTTGTTCCATTCCTGGATCACTTTGATATCTGCTAGTCAAACTAACAAAGCATGTGCTATATCCGGTCTAGTACATAGCATGGCATACATGATAGATCCTACTGCCGAGGCATAGGGGATGTTACACATCCTTTCTCTTTCTTCTCGTCGTAGCCGGTCCTTGAGTTTTACTCAATACCTTGCCTCGGTAACATAGGTAAGAACCCTTTCTTACTTTCGTCCATTCTAAACTTCTTTAGAATCTTGTCCAGATATGTACTCAGATAGCCCTATTAGGCGTCTTGATCTATCTCTATAAATCTTGATGCCTAATATATACGATGCTTCACCAAGGTCTTTCATTGAAAAACTATTATTCAAATAACCCTTAACACTGCTTAATAGTTCTATATCATTCCCGATCAATAATATGTCATCTACATATAATATCAGAATGCTACAGAGCTCCCACTCACTTTCTTGTAAATACAGGCCTCTCCATGACATCGTATAAACCCGAAGTCTTTGATCACCTTATCAAAGCGTCGGTTCCAACTTCTTGATGCTTGCTTCACCATAGATTGAACGCTGAAGTTTGCATACTTTGTCAGCATTTTTAGGATCGACAAAACCTTTGGGTTGTACCATATACAACTCTTCCTCAATATCTCCATTAAGGAACGCCGTTTTGACATCCATCTGCCAAATCTCATAATCGAAAAATGCAGCTATTGCTAACAAAATCCTCACAGATTTTAGCTTCGCTACAGTGAGAAAGTCTCATCGTAGTCAACTCCTTGAATTTGTCGGAAACCCTTTGCGACAAGTCGAGCTTTATAGACAGTAATATTACCATCAGCATCTGTTTTTCTCTTGAAGATCCATTTATTCTCGACAGCCTTTCGCTATCGTAAGTCTACCAAAGTCCATACTTTGTTATCATACATGGATCCCATTTCGGATTTCATGGCTTCTTGCCATTTGTTGGAATCTGGGCTCATCATCGCTTCTTCATACGTCGCAGGTCCTCATCATTGTTATCTACAATCATGACATTTAGACAAGGATCATACCAATCAGAGTGGCACGTTCCCTTGTCGATCTGCGAGGTTCGGTAGTTTCCTCGTTCGAAGTTTCATGATCATTATCATTAGCTTCCTCTCGTTGCCGATGTAGGCGGTACAGTACAACTTCCGCATCGCGCTACTCGATCAACGAGTATAGATTCATCAATCTCATCGAGTTCTACTTTTCTTCCAGTCACTTCTTTAGTGAGAAATTCTTTCTCAAGAAAGGTTCCGTTCTTAGCAACAAAGATTTTGCCTTCGGATCTGTGATAGAAAGTGTACCCTATAGTTTCCTTAGGGTATCCTATGAAGACGCATTTCTCCGCCTTGGGTTCTAGCTTGTCCGGTTGTAACTTCTTTACATAGGCTTCGCAACCCCAAACTTTCAGAACGATGCTTAGGTTTCTTATTAAACCATAATTCATACGGTGTCGTTTCTACGGATTTTGATGGTGCTCTATTTAAAGTGAATGCGGCTGTCTCTAATGCATAACTCCAAAATGATAACGGCAAATCAGTAAGAGACATCATACTACGAACCATATCTAAGAGAGTTCGATTACGACGTTCGGACACACCGTTTCGTTGAGGTGTTCCGGCGGTGTCAATTGTGAAAGTATTCCGCATTTCTTTAAATGCATGCCAAACTCATAACTCAGATATTCACCTCCACGATCAGATCGTAGAAATTTGATCTTCTTGTTACGTTGATTTTCTACTTCACTTTGAAATTCCTTAAACTTCTCGAAAGTTTCGGATTTATGTTTCATGAAATAGATATACCCATATCTACTCAGATCATCTGTGAAGGTTAGAACATAACGATAACCACCGCGCGATGCTACGCTCATTGGTCCACATACATCCGTATGTATGATTTCCAATAAGTCGCAGCTCGCTCCATCATACCAGTAAAATGGAGTCTTTGTCATTTTACCCATTAGACATGCTTCGCATCTATCAAGTGACTCAAAGTCAAGTGATTCAAGTAATCCATCAAGTATGGAGTTTCTTCATGCGTTTCACTCCAATATGACCAAGACGACAAGTGCCACATATAAGTAGAATTATCATTAAGTTTAATTCGCTTAGCATCAATGTTATGTATGTGCGTATCACTACTATCGAGATCTAACAGAAATAAGCCATTCTTTTGTGGTGCTCGACCATAAAAGATATTATTCATAAAAATAGAACAACCATTATTCTCAGACTTGAATGAATAACCGTCTTGCATTAAACAAGATCCAGATATAATGTTCATGCTCAACGCAGGTACATAATAGCAATTATTTAGGCTTAAAACTAATCCCGAAGGTAGATGTAGAGGAAGTGTGCCGATCGCGATCACATTGACCTTGGATCCGTTTCCAACGCGCATCGTCACTTCATCTTTCAGCAATTGTCGTTTATTCTTTAGTTCCTGTTTTCGAGTTACAAATATGAGCAACCGAACCAAGATCAAATACCCTGTACTAGAACGAGAACCAGTGAAATGAACATCTATAACATGTATATCAAATATACCTTCTTTCTTCTTCTTGACAAGGCCGCTCTTCAGATCAGCCAGATACTTGGAGCAATTACGCTTCCAGTTGTCCCTTCTCCTTGCAGAATAGCACTCAGCATCGTGCTTAGGGCCGTTCTTAGGTTTCATAGGAGGCGTGGCAGCTTTCTTGCCACCCTTCTTGAATTTTCCCTTAGACTTGCCCTGTTTCTTGAAACTGGTGGTCTTGTTGACCATCAACACTTGGTGCTCTTTCTTGATCTCAATCTCAGCAGCTTTTAGCATGCCAAAAAGTTCAGGTAACTCCTTGTTCATGTTCTCGCATATTGTAGTTCATCACAAAGTTCTTGTAACTTGGTGGCAAAGTGATTGAAGGACACGATTAATCCCTCACCGTTAGGAATCACTATTCCCAAGTCACTGAGTTTCTTCGCATGCCCGGTCATAGCGAGCATGTGCTCACTAACGGAGCTGCCTTCTTCCATCATACAGCTGAAGAAATGTTTCGATGCTTCATAGCATTCCACAGCCGCATGAGTCTCGAATATAGCTTTCAGCTCATTCATCAACTCATGAGGATCATGGTGCTCAAAACGTTTTTGAAGATCGGATTCCGCATCGCACAGATGGCACACTGAACTTGAGAGTACCGAGTTTTCCGAGTCGCGTAAACAGCTTTTACTTCATCGGATTCATCTTCTGCAGGAGGGTCACCTAGCGGTGCATCAAGCACAAATTGCAGATTTCCGCCAGAGAGGAAGATCCTCACATGACGGAACCAGTCGGTGAAGTTGCTACCGTTGCTCTTAAGTTTCTCTTTCTCTAGGAACTGATTAAAATTGATTGGGGACGCCATCTCTACAACATATATTTGCAATAGTTTAGACTAAGTTTATGACAAATTGAGTTCAAATTTTTAATTCAACATAATTAAAAACCTAAGTGAACTCCCACTCAAAACAATATCCCTCGCATTGTCTTAGTGATCACACGAACCAAATCCACCGCACCTAAACCCGATCATCACGAGAAAAGGTGTGATTTCAATGGCGAACACTCAAAGTGTTCATCATATCAACCATATGATTCATGCTCTACCTTTCGGTATCACGTGTTCCGAGACCATGTCTGTACATGCTAGGCTCGTCAAGGCCACCTTAGTATCCGCATGTGCAAAACTGTCTTGCACCCGTCATATGTACTTATTGAATCTATCACACCCGATCATCACGAGGTGCTTCGAAACGACAAGACTTGGCAACGGTGCTACTAAGGATGAACACTTTATTATCTTGAGATTTTAGTGAGGGATCATCTTATAATGCTACCGTCGCGATCTAAGCAAAATAAGATGCATAAAAAGGATTAACATCACATGCAGTTCATATGTGATATGATATGGCCCTTTTGTTCTTGCGCCTTTGATCTTCATCTCCAAAGCACGGATATGATCTCCATCATCTTCGGGCATGATCTCCATCATCGTCGGCGTAGCGCCAAGGTCAATGGCGCCGTCTTCATGATTGTCCTCCATGTAGCAACTATTACAACTACTTTGAAATACTACTCAACATGAAATTTAAAGACAACCATAAGGCTCTCCCGGTTGCCACAATACAATAATGATCATCTCATACATATTCATCATCACATTATGGCCATATCACATCACCAAACCCTGCAAAAACAAGTTAGACGTCTCTAATTTGGTTTGCATATTTTACGTGGTTTAGGGTTTTCGAGAGAGATCTAATCTACCTACGAACATGAACCACAACATTGATACTAATGTTTTCAATAGAAGAGTAAATTGAATCTTTACTATAGTAGGAGAGACAGACACCCGCAAAGCCTCTTATGCAATACAAGTTGCATGTCGAACGAGGAACAAGTCTCATGAACGCGGTCATGTAAAGTTAGTCCGAGCCGCTTCATCCCACTATGCCATAAAGATGCAAAGTACTCAAACTAAAGATAACAAGAGCATCAACGCCCACAAACCATTGTGTTCTACTCGTGCAACCATCTATGCATAGACACGGCTCTGATACCACTGTAGGATAACGTTGCATAGAAAACAAAAATTTTCCTACCGCGAACACGCAATCCAAGCCAAGATGCAATCTAGAAGACGGTAGCAACGAGGGGGTATCGAGTCTCACCCTTGAAGAGATTCCAAAGCCTACAAGATGAGGCTCTTGTTGCTGCGGTAGACGATCACTTGCCGCTTGCAAAAGCGCGTAGAAGATCTTGATCACGATCGGTTCCGGCGCCACGAACGGGCAGCACCTCCGTACTCGGTCACACGTTCGGTTGTTGATGAAGACGACGTCCACCTCCCCGTTCCAGCGGGCAGCGGAAGTAGTAGCTCCTCTTGAATCCGACAGCACGACGGCGTGGTGTCGGTGGCGGTGTAGAAGTCCGGCGGAGCTTCGCTAAGCTACGCGGGCAATATGAAGTGGAGGAGCAAAGCTAGGGTTTGGGAGGGGGTGGCCGGCCACTCAAGGGGGGCGGCCAAGCTATGGTCTTGGGGTGGCCGGCCCCCTCCCTTGGCCCCTCATTATATAGGTGGATCCCAAGTGTTGGTGTCCAAGTCTTCGAATAAGACCCGAAACCAAAACCTTCCATAGGAGGGGGAAACCTAGCCCAACTAGGACTCCCACCCAAAGGTGGGATTCCCACCTCCCATGTGGGGGTGGCCGGCCCCCTATGGTGGAGTCCACTTGGGACTCCACCCCCACTAGGGCTGGCCGGCCATGGAGGTGGAGTCCCTTGTGGACTCCACCTTCCTTGGTGGTTTCTTCCGGACTTTTCTAGAACCTTCTAGAACCTTCCATAGAACCTTCCGCGACATTTTATTTCACATAAAATGACATCCTATATATGAATCTTATTCTCCGACCATTCCGGAACTCCTCGTGATGTCCGGGATCTCATCCGGACTCCGAACAAATATTCGAACTCCATTCCATAATTCAAGTACTACCATTTCAACATCCAACTTTAAGTGTGTCACCCTACGGTTCGAGAACTATGTGGACATGGTTGAGTACTCACTCCGACCAATAACCAATAGCGGGATCTGGAGATCCATAATGGCTCCCACATATTCAACGATGACTTTAGTGATCGAATGAACCATTCACATACATTACCAATTCCCTTTGTCTCGCGATATTTTACTTGTCCGAGGTTTGATCTTCAGTATCACTCTATACCTTGTTCAACCTCGTCTCCTGACAAGTACTCTTTACTCGTACCGTGGTATGTGGTCTCTTATGAACTCATTCATATGCTTGCAAGACATTAGACGACATTCCACCGAGAGGGCCCAGAGTATATCTATCCGTCATCGGGATGGACAAATCCCACTGTTGATCCATATGCCTCAAATCATACTTTCCGGATACTTAATCCCACCTTTATAGCCACCCATTTACGCAGTGGTGTTTGGTGTAATCAAAGTACCTTTCCGGTATAAGTGATTTACATGATCTCATGGTCATAAGGACTAGGTAACTATGTATCGAAAGCTTATAGCAAATAACTTAATGACGAGATCTTATGCTACGCTTAATTGGGTGTGTCCATTACATCATTCACACAATGACATAACCTTGTTATTAATAACATCCAATGTTCATGATTATGAAACTAATCATCCATTAATCAACAAGCTAGTTTAAGAGGCATACTAGGGACTTCTTGTTTGTCTACATATCACACATGTACTAATGTTTCGGTTAATACAATTCTAGCATGATATATAAACATTTATCATAAACATAAAGATATAAATAATAACCACTTTATTATTGCCTCTAGGGCATATCTCCTTCAAAAGCATCATGGCAAATATCCCTGAGTACATCAATTGGTCTACTCAGAACATTACATTTAGTCGAGCAGATCACCCGATGACCATACCAAAACCCGGACACGCCGCATTGGTAGTCGAAGCACAAATTGGGGGGTTCAAGATGAGCAAAGTCTTCATGGATGGCGAAAGCGGACTAAACCTGATATTCGTCGACACAATCAGAAGCATGGGGATCACCATGAGCATGCTGGAAGAAACAGACACCTGCTTCCACGGGATCCTTCCAACCGCACCGGACTACTCTCTTGGCAAAGTTTACCTGAATGTTATCTTCGGTAGAGCCGATAATTTCAGGAAGGAAAAAATCGAGTTTGAAGTGGTGAACTGGGAGTCACAGTATCACGCTATACTCGGGAGACCAGCGTATGCCAAGTTCATGGCTGTACCACATTATGCATACCTCAAGCTGAAAATGCCTGGGAACAATGGGACAAACATCACAGTCTATGGAAGTTTTTCACGCTCGAACAATTGTGATCGCGACTTTCAGAGGATTGCTGCAAAGTTTGGGCCACAACGAGAAATCATCGGTCCTCCGCCCAAGCTATCTTTACGAGAGATCAAGGAAGGAAAAGATGGCAGGGAAACCAAGAAGAAGCCAGCCGCTCTCGCCCTTAAAGCTTCGGCAGCAGGCTTCTGGCGTAAGCCTCGGCAAAGAAAGGGTTCGGCAGTTGATGGCACAGAAGGTTTAGGAGCAAGCAAGACGCTGGCAACCACCGCTCAAACCCCTGATGAAACCAGCAACGCTGCAGCAATCACTAACGCGGAGAAGAAGCCAGACGAAGAGAAGAACCCCTTCCTTGACTAAGCAGTTTATTAGCCTTTATTTTCCTTTCATTATAAACAGGGTCTTCCTCTTTTTCGCCCTCTAGCATCATGCTTACCTTATTAATAAGAACTTAAAGCTTCGCTTCTTGTTCAGCATTGCAGTAACTACAAACTTCTAAGCCCCATCACTATGCAAACATAGTACAGGGCGGAAAATCATGCTCCAAAAAAAAGCCTCTACGAGTGCTAAAATGACGTAACCTTTCCCTCTGCTTCAGATGCCTCTACGAGTGCCGTATAAAGCAAGAGTTTGGAAAAAATTACACACAACCCACGCTCGATATTTCACTTATGGAAATATCAGAGAGCAACGGGCTCATCGGCAGAATCATTACACCCGAAAAATTCGGGATTGACTGTCGAAATTTACAAACGGTTGAAAGCAAAGTTGCGCATACAACAGGTTTAGCAAAACCTGCAACACGAGCTGATCACTCATAATGATTTGCTAACCAACTAATACGCATACATACAACGGGCAATTAAGCTTCGCCCCTTTCAGTATTTGCCAACGGCATGGTAGAAGTACATATTTATGTATCAACCAAGACAAAAAAGTTGCGGCTCAAAAATCCGAACACTCGGAAGAACTAGCCAAAACAATTTACAAAAGTATTTTTACACCTTTACATCACCCTTGCGGAGTTTCCTTTTCCTCAGGTACCTTTGACATTTCCTCAAGCCTGTCGACAATCATATGGGCAGGTGTCAAAACCTTCGGGTACAACTCTTCGAGATCGCCAGTTGCATTGGCAATAGACAACAAGCAAGCCGAAGGGTAACAAGCAAGCACAAGGGCAAGCGTTCACTTGGCCCCTGCAAAGACTTGAGATCTTACCAGCTCCCGAACCTTCTTGGCACTCCCAAATTCAGACATCAAAGTCAAGAGGGTAGGAGGAACTGCATTAAGAGGAAACATTGTTTTCCAAACTACCCTCATAGCCTTGTAGCATTTGTCGAAGAACTGGTGGACCTGGTGTACTCGATCTTGAAATTTGACGACAGCCGAGGCCTTCGAGTGTTCCCGCCAGAAAATTTCTTCGGATGAGGACAGCTGAGTCAAAGCATGCACCCGCTCGTGTATCCGTTTGTTCTCTTCCGCATGGTTCAGCGCTATGACTGCCAAAACAGTTAGTCAAGACTCAGATAAAGAAGTTGCTAGCAAAGAGGCAAAGGGATCAGGAAACTTACAGTTTAGACTTTCGGTAGCCTTATGCAGTTCGCCAAGAGTATACCGCTCCACGTCGACTGCAATCTCGCTCTTTTTGTTGATGATGGCAGCTAAAGCATAAGTGCTGCGTAAGTCTTTTTCCATCTGCGTGATCCGGTCTTTCATGCGCTGGATCCGATCGCTTTCAGGAAGAACGCCAGACGAGTCGTCTGCAAACGAGGGTACTGGGAAGACCTGCAAAAAATACTGGTTATAAAAAAGCGATGGATATGGTACAACCAAACATCCAAAATAACTCCCATCGGGAGAAGTGCAAGAAAGTGATATTATAAGCAAAAACGTGCTAACAACAATGCTAGCACGGAGTTTATTACAAAGCATGAGTTGTGCGGCGGAACAATGTTTTGCATCAACTAAAGGCACAAGTTTGTTACAAGAATCAAGGGAGCTGGGTTTGAGCCGATGAACTAGGGCCAGTCGACGATTTCCTTGATGAAACCAGTTCAAGAAGCTGACGGGTGCAAGTAAGAGCAGAAGCCTTAAAAGTGCTCAAATTAACAGGCTGCCCGTCTTGCTCTTTTGGAAGCCCTTTAGTCATTTCTTCGATGTCATCCTTAAAACTGTAACCCATCATAAGGTGGAAGGCAAGGACAGCACCAAAAGTGCGCGATGTACGCTTGAATACCTCGATGACCTCCTTGGTATCAACCGCGAAGGTATCGATCAGCTGTCCCAGGGTCTTCTCTTGCTTGGCCTTGGGAAAGATCATTGAGTGCATCCGCACCAGAGCACCCTTTCCCTTCACAAGAAGCTCTTGTGTAAGCTGTTGAGAAGCGAGAATCATTGACACAGCATTCGCTGGGGAGTTATTTGAAACTCTCTCTAGGGCATCGACAGGAATGTTTGCTGCCTCTGAAATAGAAAGGAAGGAGAAAATTCAGTCATTGACAAAAAGTTTAAATCCATAAGCATGTCACTCGACAGAAGTATGTCAGAAATTACCAAGCAAGGCCAAAGAAGATTGGCGAAGTACTTCATCCTTTTCGGCTGCTCGAGCCTCAGCCACCAGCCTGGATGCTTCTTCCTCCTTCAACTTCCCTTTTAGTTTGGCCAGCTCATCCTTCAGAGAATCAATCTCTTGGCGAGTTGCGGCAGCTATCTTGACTGCGCCATCCAGTTTTGAGGAAGAAGATTCGACTTCCTCTTGCAGCCGAACTTTGTCAGCTTCTAGAGAAGTGAATCGGGAGGCAAAAACCTCCAGAGAAGAGATAACGCCGCGCAGGTCCTTAAGAGAAAAAGAAAAACAATTAAACAAGGCACGCTCCAAGACATCTGTATTAAGATCAGAAGAGAACTTACAGAAAAAGGAGCCGCAGTAGCAGTAGTTGGAGAAATATCTTTCCCTTTGGAAAGGGAAGACGCAGTCGATGCTTGAGCCACGGGGGCAGCCTTAGGAGCCGAAGCTTCAGAAGCTACCACGACCGGCGAAGCGGCATCGGACTTGGCCTTTTTAGGAGAAGGTTCTATGAAGCCCTCATCACTGTAAAAGAAAACAGCAGACTGTGATTATAACTGGGGTATAGAAGGTAAAAAAGGCACAGAAGAACTTTCAGAGAAGAATTACTTACATATCGAAGAGATCATCTTCATCGGCAAAGCCGCCAGTTGATCTCTTCGCAGGAGAAGCTCTGGCCCCATCAGCAGCTGCATTAACAAAAGTATCATGATCAGTGTCGATGCTACGCACTGATCCATTTGCGATACAAGTGTTATCGGCTGAGGGGCGAAGTTCAGCGTGGGCAACTTCAAGGTTCATCGGACTGTTATATTCATCCTCTAGACCTGTTTCATCGGTGGCGTGAAAATCTATGGGGATTGAGGAGCCTCTCCCCTCGGAAGTGTCATCCGGCGAATCACGCGTATGTTCAGAAGCCATAGGGATCTGGCAAAGAAAAATGAAAAAGTAAGGACAAAGGTAATCATATCGGCTGAACAAGAAGCTATAATAAAGATGTGAAAAAAGGAAAGTACCCCTGGTGGTGGATGATCAACGTCAAGGGGAGCATAAGAAGAGATTAGCGGGATCGAATCTTCCTGGTTGAAGGAAGTAAGATGACGAACTTCATCACGCAACTCCTTTTCTGATAGGTCGGCAGCATTGATCCTGGTCTCATCCTTTGAACCTGAGTACAACCACATCGGATGCACTCTGGCCATGACTGGCTGGATTCGACGCCTCAAGAAAACTGCTGCCACCTCTGTACCAATCATAGTCTGGCCGTCAGCCTCTTTGATTCGAAGGAATTTGGCGAACAATTCTTCGGCTGAAGCCCTTTCATCGGATGAGAGGATGTTCTTCCAGGAGTCCTTAGGCTTGGCTTCAGAAACATCGGCATAACAAGGGAGTCGACATTCGGGTGACGAGGAATCTTTGACGTAAAGCCATTTCAGCCTCCATCCTTGCACAGACTCCCTCATTGGGAAATTGAAGTAATTAACTTCTGAACGGGCAACGAAACCTACCCCTCCGGTGACAAAGTATCCGTTACTACTGCTGTATCTCTTCACATAGAAGATCTTTTTCCACAGTCCGAAATGAGGTTCAATACCCAAAAATGCCTCGCAAAGGGTGATAAACACGGCAACATGGAGGATTGAGTTGGGGGTGAGTTGCCATAATTGGATCTCGTACGTCCGCAAGAGATGGAGGAGGAATCCATGAGAAGGGAGTGAAAGGCCTCGATGAAGAAAAGATAAGAACATCACAGAAAATCCCGCAGGAGGATCAGGCCGAGAAATCGCACCTGGAAGGATTACATCACCCGTGTCGGAGGATATCAATCCTAAGCTTCGGGACCTTTTCTCGTCACGCTTGGTGACGGTTGAAGCTACCCAGTCCCCAGGCTTGGACGTCGAGCCCGACGGTGCTGGCGGCGCCAGAACTGGGGGAGGGGCGCTCCCCTTCGGAAGAGAAGAGGAGGACTTGGCAGCAGCACCTCCGCTGGTGGAGCTAGCGGCAGCGGCGGCGTTCTTCTTCTTCACCATCGCGAGATCTGGGGAAGATTGAAACTGTGGCGGCGGCGCGGCAATGGCGAAAGAAGAAAGAAGAGAGAGAACGAGGAGATGCTGCGGGAACCGTGGAGAAGATTGAGAATTTTTTGCTTTTGGAAATTTTAAGGAGAAGTTAAGGGATAAGTAAGCACGTGGCGTTTGAGGAAGGGAAGGAACTGACGGCCCACTACGCCCACGATTGCGCAAAAATCGAGGAGCCACCTCGGTCGTTACGCGTACAGTGGTCAACCCTAAGATTGAACAGGGCTAGGACTAGCTCGTCATGATGGACCTGACATATTAGCCTGCAGCAGTAGCACGTCAGCAATGACGTCATAACTTGGAAGCATTCGAAGGAAATATTAAAAATCATCGGATGGAGGCTTTGAGTCCACGCACGGATTGCAAGCATCCGAACCTGGACTCGGGGGCTACTCCCATCGGGAGCGCTGATGCGCACCCGATAAAATAAAGACCCAACAGAATGAGCAGTCGAAGGAAGAAGGTTAGAGTCAGCACCCAGACACTCGGTTGCAAAGCGCTCGCACCCAGACACTCGGGGGCTACAACTCCCATCGGGAGCTCGTAACGCGCACCCGACAGAACTTTTTTGCATTCCAGGATCATGCCCGGGGACTTGATTCTGTGGAGGGTAATGTTGTTTTGTCACCGGCAGTTAACCAACAAAAGTTGGGCACGTTACTCATTATCCCTTGCATGAAGAAAATATATCGGATGAACTACGAAGTCTTGAGGAAAAACTTCGGCAGAGCAAAATGATTCGAGTGGTACAACTTGAGTCTACGCACGGATTGCAAGCATCCGTACCTAGACTCGGGGGCTACTCCCATCGGGAGCGCTGGACGCGCACCGACAAAAGAAGATGATGCAGATTCAGGAAGAACAAGAACAATCAAGGAGAAGAACACTAGGTGAAGGCATGCTTTAGTCTCTACCCGAACTATCTTCGGCTAGACACTCGGGGGCTACTGACGTGGGCATTACCCTTCAGGTAACCGATGTTGCCCTATCCTGTATTCCCTAGTTGGAGGCCCATGAAAGCACTTGGAGGCAAGGCGGCCCAACCGGGTGGCACACCAGAAGATTCCTTGGCGAGCAAGACAAAGAAGCAGCCGAACAAGGAAAGATTAGATCTAAAATTACTGTAAACCTAGTCGTACTCGGTTGGACCTCTTGGGACCTGGCCTCCTATATAAAGGCCAGGAGAGAGGCTGCCGAGGGACACGAACAATCTTAGCAACCTTAGCCAGGAAAAGCTTAGAGCTGGGTAACCCTAGCAACATCAATCTCGACTAGAACTCAGCCGAAGTATTCGGCACCCCATTGTAACCTGTTTTCATCGTAATCAAAGAACAGACAGGCAGGACGTAAGGGTTTTACCTCATCGAGGGCCCCGAACCTGGGTAAATCGCTCTCCCCGCTTGTCTGTGTACCGATGTCTCGTGTCAGCTTGCAGGATTCCATCAACCCTAAGCCCCTATCGGAGGGCATTGCCGAGGAGCACCCTCGACACCGACCACACCTTGAGCTTCAGGGTGAGCATACGCATCTGTAGAGCTAGATCTCGCATGCTAGAACCTCCTGTAGACTCTGATTCGAATCTCGCCGGAGTAGCACCGCCGCAGAGCTCATCGTCGGTGATGCTTCGGTGATCCCCTCGCAAAACCAGCACCACCATTCGCTTTGTCTCGTTGTACTCGTTCGATTGAGCCTAGCCACGCATCCCGGGAGGCCGTAAATCGGCGGCGCCACCAGCTACTGACCGCCGGCGTTTAACCGCCGGTGAGGTCAAAGGTCCTGGTCAACTTTGACCGGTCCTTGCTTGCGTGGCAGCCAGTGTGGACATGTACCCCACCAGTCAGTGAGTAGAGCTAGATCTGTCTCGGTACATTTAGTATTTTCGTTTTAAATTTAAAAACCCACTAAATAGCTGAAACTTTGCAGAAATAGATTAAATTCATTTTAACTCAGAAAAATATGAATAATATATCAAAATGCTCACAAAAATAAACTCTATTCAAATAAAATGCAAAACAAAAATGTGTGTCAAAATAAAAATTCACTTATTTTTATCTTTATTAATTATGTCTTTTTCAATTGTTTAAAATGCAAATTGAATTCAGTAAATAATTAAGTTCCAAAATTAAATTTTAACTATTTAGTAACTAAGTAAAATGTTACGATTAATTTTCTTTACCATAATAACATTCACTTAAATATTAGTGATAATTCATAAACCCTAATTGCAAATTACTATTTTCTATTTTTTTTAAATAACAATAAAGCAAGAAAATATTAAAAGCCAATATCATTTTGGTAGCTCAACAATTACTTACTTAAAACATTCTTTAGTTAACAAGTTATTATTTTTTGAACCTCATAATCATAAGACCCTAGTTTCTAATTAAACCCTAACTAGTAATTAGTTTAGTTCTTAAACCTCTAAAAAATTAATAGCATGTTAAAATTATTAATGATTTATCTCAAGTACTTAATCACATTAATTCTAGTACCAAGTATTACTTTCAGAATTGGATCATAATTTAGAAACCCTAGTTTTATTATAAGTTAGAATCTGGATCCCATTATTTTATGTGATCATGTCAAAATGTTTTAAACCCTAAAACCCTAGTTGCTTCTCACATGTGATCATGTGAATGTCACCTTACATAGAGAACCTTATTATATGACCAACAAATACAAGTCATGATCTACCAACATAGAACCAATTCACATGAGTCATCATTTCATATTCCTATTCTTGATTAAAACCTATATGATCCACTAGTATCACTTAGGAGCAAACCCTAACTTGTTAATTGGATTAGTACCATTGATCATTATTCCTATATACCATACCATTAGGATCAACCTCAACCATCAAACCCTAGTAGAACCATAAGATAAACCCTAGTACCAACATTGTGTAACAATTCATATCACATGCTCCTATTCCACTAAACCCTACTTAGGAAATGATAAACCATCTAGTTTAGAAGCAATTAGAGATTATTTAGTAAAGCAAATGTGAAGTCATAGTAACCCTAATAGCAAACCTATGGAACCATCTTAATAACCATCCTTTAATATGATATATGTGGGAAACCATGGTAATAACCCTATTAATACTTTCTACATATAAACCCATTCTACTTAAAGAACCCAACTAGTTCCTATTAGAGAACTAAATCAATCCAATAGTAAACCCTAGAAAGCCATAGCTCATATGTATAGTAGTTCATATTCTTATTTAACCTGTTCTTCAAAAGTTATTCTTTTGAAGTACAAATGTCAATCAACCCTTAGAAACCCTGATCCTTCTTTGAAATACTTCTTATTTCTTAAACAACATGTTCTTCAAAAGTTATTCTTTTGAAGTATAATACAAGTAATCATCAACCATGTCCTGTAGAACTAAAAATTGACAACTGTTCTTCACATATTATTCCACTACTATTCTTTATGTGTATGATTGTTATGATGTCTTATATCACTTGATTATGATGCTAATATAATCAAACCCTGAAAAGAACCTTGTTTGAGAACCATTCTAAAAGTGCAACCAACCCTAAAGAAATCTTTACAACTCATACATCCTAAATCATCGAGATTAGGTTACGCTCGGGACGATTGCATCTCATACTATGCATTATAGCATCTTTGCCAGTTCTTTAAACATTGTCCTTACCGGACGATGATGGTATTTCAGAATTTGGAGTTATCACGTATCGAAGCTTTTGCCTGCATAATCTTGCAGTCAAGAAAGGCAAGTTCATCGCTTGCTCATGTCATTTGATTATATGTATCAAACTATATGCAAAGTACTATACTTATCACTCATGCATTGAAAAGCAAAGTATTATTTTACAATTATGAATATGACTATGTGGTGGGCAATGGAACCATGGTATGTGTTGATATGGTGGAGGTTCCATTGCATGGGTTATATCATTACCAATGTCGTCCAGTGATTCTAGCGCCGTACAAACCGTGTTGACCATGAGATCTATAATGGCTCTGGGGAAGCCAGCCGTATCTTTTCCCTTCTGCACGCCAACGGATTGGTAGAGCCGCGGGGTGTTGGAGGCACTGCCGTAGGTTGGGATAGCCTTTTAAATCCCCATCCATTAGTGATGATGGCTCTATGATCTATGATGGATTGTCCGGAGTACACCATGAGTAAAGCCGTATTATCGGGGGAAGTCTACTGGAGGTGTACGGTTGGACAAAAGGGTGGGTTTGCAGGGTCGCGGAGAAGGCGGTGTGGGCTTGGATCTTTATACCTGGCCTCACACCAAAGGAAGTGTGAACGGGGGCAAGTCCCTGCGGATGGCAAAAAGGGTGAGATCTCTTGTGGGAAAAGTAACGCACCTCTGCAGAGTGTATCAAATTGTGGCTGTCACTCCCTGTTCCGGGAAGGGAACTGCGAACGCGGCAGGAAAGGAACTCCACGAAGTTCTAGTCAACCTGTGAAGACTGACGGGCATAGTTTTCAGAATAAAATAAACCTTTTGAAGAAATGTTTATGAAAACTTGCATTGGCCTATGACTTTCTGGTCTATGGCTGTAGCTAGTGCATGATACACCTATTTCCTAATATGAACTTGCTGAGTACGCTCGTACTCATTCTATCTCGTTTGAACCCCCTTCTTAGATCAAGGCACTGAAGGAGAAACTACCGTGGAACTCGAAGACAGAGGAGTCAACTGCAACAAGATGAAGAATCCAATCAAAGAAGTCCATGGAGTCAACTTCTGCATCAGCTATTATGGAAACCTAGACTAGTAATAGAAGGGAACCTTTCCCTAATCCTAGCACCTAAATAGCTAGAATTCTATAGCAAGCCAAGTAGCTCTTAAACTTAAGTTAGCAATAAGATAGACTACGAGTCGTTCTTCTGGAGCTTTATTTGAAGTTTTACCTCACTGTAAAGTAGGAGGTTGTGTTGATCTTATGTAAATAGCTCGTGTGTACTTCTATAGACATACCTTGGACTCGCATATGTTTCTGTTGTACCACTCTGAGAGATGTAATATGAGTGGAACGGTGTTTCACTTGTGTTATGTCAATGACTTGTGTACTACACCATGCAGTGGTACGCTGGGTCATCACAGCTGGTATCAGAGCAAATGCTTTGACCCTAGGATTAAAACCCTTTAAAGGAGACCTATAGGTTTGGTAGTGTCTATAGGAAGTAGTCTTAGCTAAGTTAACTATGCTAAACCAACTATTCTTTTGACTTGAGATGGGTATTCACTTGAGAATAATCCTGACACACTTGAGTCAATCTTTCTTATCTATTTGCTTAAGTAAAGTTCATTAGTTATCTTGCTTCATTCCAAATAATTAGAACACCATTGAAGCTTAAGATAATGGGTGGTAGTAGACCACAGTTGGTATACAACACATGGTAGTCCAACGAGAGGATACAACCATAAGGAAGATATCCTATTGGAAGAATTATACCAATACAAGTATGGTTAAGTAAGAGTCATTTAAAATGTCAAATGACTGATGTTAAATAAGGGAGATAAGTTATATAAGGTAGTATATGTCTATGATGAGTTAATCATAGGAGGTAAGGAAGAGTGATAGGAGTTATACAAGTTTACTTTTCATGGTAAAGTTGTAATCATATATGATTCACTTGAGAATCATGATGTGAGGGAGTAGAACATCATAAGTAAGTTAACAAAAGTATGATGAGGAGTAGGATTTAAGGAATAGTTCGAAAGCTTAGGCCTTAAAATCCTAATAACTGTACCAAGTATGTTAGAACCATAATCCTTAATTTAAAGAAGGCTTATTTAGAGCATATCATATAGAGAAATCCTAGAGTTATAGGTGGTATATTCTAAACAATCATGTGTTTAGAGTAGACATGTTAGAACTAATTGTATTATAGGAAGTAGTCCTCAATAGCACATATATATGGTATACTACTTTGTTAGTACTTCCAAACAAAACTAGGTTAACTTCAACTATCCCATGCCATTTTGTTTCAAGTTGTCTCATTGCAAATGTGCAATTGAGATAAATGTTGAGACAAATAGTAGAAATTCACGTATTCGTGCTAAGTATCACGACCTAAACCTATCTTATGTGGTGTTATATACTACACCTCTGAACCTGATGTTTAGGGATGTCTTACCCAACTTATATATTCAGGCATAGAAGGATGTGTATTATAAACACAAAGCTGAATCTTCTTGGATTTTATTGGATTTTCATTGATTGACTAGATCCATACATGAAGTTTGACTTTGATATGCAAATGCATGTTGCAATATCAAGCTCTTACTTGATGTTATAGGTCTAGAGGGTAAAGGTATTCGTGTGAGGAAGTGACGAATTCTGAAGATTTTGAAGATAAGATGAAGGTTCACTTGAAGAAGGAATTAAAGTTGTGGGAAGCAACCACAACAATCTGAAGGAAGGACCAATCAAAACTCACTTCTATCCTTAATCAAGGAGTACTTCAACATGGAAGTATCATGAAAGTGAGAAAAATAGTGAATATGGAGTAGTAGAAGTGGAGCCGTATTCATTATGGAAGAAGGGAATGCAAGTGAAGTCACTTACAATACTATTTTCATAGTGTCAACAAGTGGTTATCTTGCAAAACAAACCCTGGAAGAAGAAAAATAGACAACTGAAGTCGCAGCGGGTATAATAAGACCGCAACTGATATAGGATAATCATGAAGAGAAAGTATGTGAAGTGAAGTATATGTTAACTAAAACTATAAAAGTAGCCACAGCTGGTAGGAAGATATTGACTAGAACCATAACATAGCCACAGCTGGTATCCAATAAGCCACATCTGGTGCTAGATAGTATGCAGCTGGTACCAGATAACCCGCAGCTTGAACATTTGTTTACCCTAAAAGAAAGAGGAATTCCGTAGCTGGTATTCCGTAGCTAGTAACCATTTAGTCGGAGGATTCACATCGGATACCCACAACTGTGTGGATATACCACAAAGAATTCTTCGTGAGACTTTAGAAAGGTACAAAATATAAACCAGACTTAAACCAACTACCTAACCTTGGAGTTTAATGATTAGAAGAAAGGAAGTTGGAAGATCATTAGTAAACTCCAAGGGGGAGAGGAAGGATGAAGGAGAAGTATTAAAATATGATTTGGAGTATGATAGACGGAGAAAAAGGTCTGAACTGAGAGGAAGTCCGATCTTATTTTTATAAGGTTGTTGGGAAGTACCCATACAAAAGTACTCTCAGGAGAATGTCAGACCAGAAGCCGAGGTTCATATCTCGAGGAAGTAAGGGTTAGACCTTAACTTGAGTGGGTAATTGTAATTACTCAAAACCAAGAGAACTCAAGTAAGTCTAAGATAATGAAGTTGGATGAAGAAGATGCCGAAGGACAAGCAAAGGCTTAAGAAGGCTTAAGACGAAGGAGTTTGATCATACCAAAACATAAGCCTATTAGAAAGATTCCTTTCATGGAACCTAAAGAAAACCAAAAGGAAGATAACTAGCCTAAACTAGAAGCCATGATTGGATGGACTAAATGAGTCTAATCCATTCGTACGACTAAACAACCAGGACCATGCCTATCGTAATACCTTACGAAGTACCATTACTTTCGTTATGGTAGTAAGGGACAACAATACCTTACTTTAAACAAATCCTTTAGAATTAAGGTTTGGACATCACAGCTGGATTATCGCAGCTGGTAGAACCAAGCTTTGAGTACCCAAATAGGAAGATGTCACCACAACCATTAGTAAAGTGCATTAACACAATAAGATGTCTTAATCCCAAGAATCTTTGGATAGTAAGCCTATAAGCTTAGAGTGTTGGAAGAAATCATAGAATAGAAAAAAGTATCAGTGCCAGACATCAGAAGACTCCAGGAAGGATCTGGATGATACGTCTCCGACGTATCGATAATTTCTTATGTTCCATGCCACATTATTGATGTTATCTACATGTTTTATGCACACTTTATGTCATATTCGTGCATTTTCTGGAACTAACCTATTAACAAGATGCCGAAGTGCCAGTTGCTGTTTTCTGCTGTTTTTGGTTTCAGAAATCCTAGTAAGGAAATATTCTCGGAATTGGACGAAATCAAAGCCCAGGGGCCTATTTTTCCACGAAGCTTCCAGAAGTCCGAAGGAGAGACGAAGAGGGGCCACGGAGGGGCCACACCATAGGGCGGCGCGGCCCCCCCCTTGGCCGCGCCGGCCTGTGGTGTGGGGCCCCCGTGCCGCCTCTTGACCTGCCCTTCCGCCTATAAAAAGTCTCCGTGACGAAACCCCCAGTACCGAGAACCACGATACGGAAAACCTTCCGCAGACGCCGCCGCCGCCGATCCCATCTCGGGGGATCCAGAGATCGCCTCCGGCACCCTGCCGGAGAGGGGAATCATCTCCCGGAGGACTCTACGCCGCCATGGTCGCCTCCGGTGTGATGTGTGAGTAGTCTACCCCTAGACTATGGGTCCATAGCAGTAGCTAGATGGTTGTCTTCTCCCCATTGTGCTATCATTGTCGGATCTTGTGAGCTGCCTAACATGATCAAGATCATCTATCTGTAATTCTATATGTTGCGTTTGTTGGGATCCGATGAATAGAGAATACTTGTTATGTTGATTATCAAAGTTATGCTATGTGTTGTTTATGATCTTGCATGCTCTCCGTTACTAGTAGATGCTCTGGCCAAGTAGATGCTTGTAACTCCAAGAGGGAGTACTTATGCTCGATAGTGGGTTCATGACTGCATTGACAACAGGGACAAGGATGTAAAGTTCTAAGGTTGTGTTGTGCTGTTGCCACTAGGGATAAAACATTAGTGCTATGTTCAAGGATGTAGTCACTAGTTACATTACGCACCATACTTAATGCAATTGTCTGTTGTTAGCAACTTAATACCGGAGGGGGTTCGGATGATAACCTGAAGGTGGACTTTTTAGGCATAGATGCAGTTGGATGACGGTCTATGTACTTTGTCGTAATGCCCAATTAAATCTCACTATACTCATCATGATATGTATGTGCATGGTCATGCTCTCTTTATTTGTCAATTGCCCAACTGTAATTTGTTCACCCAACATGCTGTTCGTCTTATGGGAGAGACACCTCTAGTGAACTGTGGACCCCGGTCCAATTCTCTTTACTGAAATACAATCTACTGCAATACTGTTCTACTGTTTTCTGCAAACAATCATCTTCCACACAATACGGTTAACTCTTTGTTACAGCAAGCCGGTGAGATTGACAACCTCACTGTTTCGTTGGGGCAAAGTATTTTGGTTGTGTTGTGCAGGTTCCACGTTGGCGCCGGAATCACTGGTGTTGCGCCGCACTACATCTCGCCGCCATCAACCTTCAACGTGCTTCTTGACTCCTACTGGTCCGATTAAACCTTGGTTTCTTACTGAGGGAAACTTGCCGCTGTGCGCATCACACCTTCCTCTTGGGGTTCCCAACGGACGTGCCAACCACACGCATCAAGAAAATTTCTGGCGCCGTTGCCGGGGAACTGAAGAAAAGTTACATCACAGGGATCTCTAACTCCCACGTCAACTTTGCGCCAGCAACAAATTTCTGGCGCCGTTGCCGGGGAGATCAAGACACGCTGCAAGGGGAGTCTCCACTTCTCAATCTCTTTACTTTGTTTTTGTCTTGCTTAGTTTTATTTACTACTTTGTTTGCTGCACTAAATCAAAATACAAAAAAATTAGTTGCTAGTTTTACTTTACTTGTTATCTTGTTTGCTATATCAAAAACACAAAAAAATTTAGTTTACTCGCATTTACTTTACTTTATTCGTCATGTTTCCTTTTAATTTTACTACAAAAAACATACCGGTAGGACGTGGGTCTATAGTTGGGAGAAATAATATAGAAGAATTTTTCAATCATGTTAGTACTATTGAAAATTTTGAAGATAGACACTTGGTAGACCTTGCGCCTACTTATGAAATTGCTGCTGCGCATTTAGTTCGCCTGTTGGAAACTAAATTTGTCAATCTTAATCCTATAATCCAACACATGTTTTTCACACTTGGTGATATGGAAGAGGGGGAAAAGAAAGATTTTGTATTAGAAACCCTTCTTAGAGAATTTGGTGGTCTAGCAAGAGAAGCTAGAAAGGTGTTTGCTAAATTTAATATGCTTGGTTCTCCTACTAATTTTGTTAGTCTCCTTGAAAAGATGGATATGGATAGAATAAGATTCACTAATAATATTAATGATGGAGGGGAGATCAAAGCACCAATACCATGTAAGCTCCTAGCTATGAATGATGCACTAGAAAATAACTATGCTTGGCTTGTTCCTGAAAATTTGTTTGATGAGAGTAGCACGCCTAAGACTAATGAAAAGGGAGATGCTAAAACTTATGTATCTAATATACTATGCTTGGTTGAGAAAAGCCCACACCCCGCTGAAGAAGTACCACCCTTTGATAATACTTGATACACACTTTCTGCGCCTAGCTGAAAGGCGTTAAAGAAAAGCGCTTATGGGAGACAACCCATGTTTTTACCTACAGTACTTTATTTTTATTTTGTGTCTTGGAAGTTGTTTACTACTGTAGCAACCTCTCCTTATCTTAGTTTTGAGTTTTGTTGTGCCAAGTTAAGCCGTTGATAGAAAAGTAAGTACTAGATTTGGATTACTGCACAGTTCCAGATTTCTTTGCTGTCACGAATCTGGGTCCACCTCCCTGTAGGTAGCTCAGAAAATTAAGCCAATTTACGTGAGTAATCCTCAGATATGTACGCAACTTTCATTCAATTTGAGCATTTTCATCTGAGCAAGTCTGGTGCCATTTTAAAATTCGTCAATACGAACTGTTCTGTTTTGACAGATTCTGCCTTTTATTTCGCATTGCCTCTTTCGCTATGTTGGATGAATTTCTTTGATCCATTAATGTCCAGTAGCATTATGCAATGTCCAGAAGTGTTAAGAATGATTGTGTCACCTCTGAATATGTCAATTTATAATGTGCACTAACCCTCTAATGAGTTGTTTCGAGTTTGGTGTGGAGGAAGTTTTCAAGGGTCAAGAGAGGAGTATGATGCAACATGATCAAGGAGAGTGAAAGCTCTAAGCTTGGGGATGCCCCGGTGGTTCACCCCTGCATATATCAAGAAGACTCAAGCATCTAAGCTTGGGGATGCCCAAGGCATCCCCTTCTTCATCGACAACATTATCAGGTTCCTCCCCTGGAACTATATTTTTATTCCATCACATCTTATGTGCTTTTTCTTGGAGCGTCGGTTTGTTTTTGTTTTTGTTTTGTTTGAATAAAATGGATCCTAGCATTCACTTTATGGGAGAGAGACACGCTCCGCTGTAGCATATGGACAAGTATGTCCTTGGTTTCTACTCATAGTATTCATGGCGAAGTTTCTCCTTCGTTAAATTGTTATATGGTTGGAATTGGAAAATGATACATGTAGTAATTGCTATAAATGTCTTGGGTAATGTGATACTTGGCAATTGTTGTGCTCATGATTAAGCTCTTGCATCATATGCTTTGCACCCATTAATGAAGAAATACATAGAGCATGCTAAAATTTGGTTTGCATATTTGGTTTCTCTAAGGTCTAGATAATTTCTAGTATTGAGTTTGAACAACAAGGAAGACGGTGTAGAGTCTTATAATGTTTTCAATATGTCTTTTATGTGAGTTTTGCTGCACCGGTTCGTCCTTGTGTTTGTTTCAAATAAGCCTTGCTAGCCTAAACCTTGTATCGAGAGGGAATACTTCTCATGCATCCAAAATACTTGAGCCAACCACTATGCCATTTGTGTCCACCATACCTACCTATACTACATGGTATTTTCCGCCATTCCAAAGTAAATTGCTTGAGTGCTACCTTTAAAATTCCATCATTCACCTTTGCAATATATAGCTCATGGGACAAATAGCTTAAAAACTATTGTGGTATTGAATATGTCATTATGCACTTTATCTCTTATTAAGTTGCTTGTTGTGCGATAACCATGTTCACTGGGGACGCCATCAACTTTTCATTGGTTGAATTTCATGTGAGTTGCTATGCATGTTCGTCTTGTCTGAAGTAAGAGAGATCTACCACCATAGGGTTAAGCATGCATATGTTAGAGAAGAACATTGGGCCGCTAACTAAAGCCATGCTCCATGGTGGAAGTTTCAGTTTTGGACAATAATCCTCAAATCTCAAATGAGAAAATTATTAATTGTTGTTATATGCTTATGCATAAAAGAGGAGTCCATTATCTGTTGTCTATGTTGTCCCGGTATGGATGTCTAAGTCGAAGAATAATCAATAGCGAGAAATCCAATGCGAGCTTTCTCCTTAGACCTTTGTACAAAGCGGCATAGAGGTACCCCTTTGTGACACTTGGTAAAAACAATGCATTGTGATGATCCGGTAGTCCAAGCTAATTAGGACAAGGTGCGGGCACTATTAGTACGCTATGCATGAGGCTTGCAACTTATAAGATATAATTTACATGATGCATATGCTTTATTACTACCGTTGACAAAATTGTTTCATGTTTTCAAAATCAAAGCTCTAGCACAAATATAGCAATCGATGCTTTTCCTCTATGGAGGACAATTCTTTTACTTTCAATGTTGAGTCAGTTCACCTATTTCTCTCTACCTCAAGAAGCAAACACTTGTGTGAACTGTGCATTGATTCCTACATATTTGCTTATTGCACTTATTATATTACTCTATGTTGACAATATCCATGAGATATACATGTTACAAGTTGAAAGCAACCGCTGAAACTTAATCTTCTTTTGTGTAGCTTCAATATCTCTACTATGAATTATTGCTTTATGAGTTAACTCTTATGCAAGACTTATTGATGCTTGTCTTGAAGTGCTATTCATGAAAAGTCTTTGCTATATGATTCACTTGTTTACTCATGTCATATACATTGTTTCGATCGCTGCATTCACTACATATGCTTTACAAATAGTATGATCAAGATTATGATGGCATGTCACTCCAGAAATTATCTGTGTTATCGTTTTACCTGCTCGGGACGAGCAGAACTAAGCTTGGGGATGCTGATACGTCTCCGACGTATCGATAATTTCTTATGTTCCATGCCACATTATTGATGTTATCTACATGTTTTATGCACACTTTATGTCATATTCGTGCATTTTCTGGAACTAACCTATTAACAAGATGCCGAAGTGCCAGTTGCTGTTTTCTGCTGTTTTTGGTTTCAGAAATCCTAGTAAGGAAATATTCTCGGAATTGGACGAAATCAAAGCCCAGGGGCCTATTTTTCCACGAAGCTTCCAGAAGTCCGAAGGAGAGACGAAGAGGGGCCATGGAGGGGCCACACCATAGGGCGGCGCGGCCCCCCCCTTGGCCGCGCCGGCCTGTGGTGTGGGGCCCCCGTGCCGCCACTTGACCTGCCCTTCCGCCTATAAAAAGTCTCCGTGACGAAACCCCCAGTACCGAGAACCACGATACGGAAAACCTTCCAGAGACGCCGCCGCCGCCGATCCCATCTCGGGGGATCCAGGAGATCGCCTCCGGCACCCTGCCGGAGAGGGGAATCATCTCCCGGAGGACTCTACGCCGCCATGGTCGCCTCCGGTGTGATGTGTGAGTAGTCTACCCCTGGACTATGGGTCCATAGCAGTAGCTAGATGGTTGTCTTCTCCCCATTGTGCTATCATTGTCGGATCTTGTGAGCTGCCTAACATGATCAAGATCATCTATCTGTAATTCTATATGTTGCGTTTGTTGGGATCCGATGAATAGAGAATACTTGTTATGTTGATTATCAAAGTTATGCTATGTGTTGTTTATGATCTTGCATGCTCTCCGTTACTAGTAGATGCTCTGGCCAAGTAGATGCTTGTAACTCCAAGAGGGAGTACTTATGCTCGATAGTGGGTTCATGCCTGCATTGACACCTGGGACAAGGATGAAAGTTCTAAGGTTGTGTTGTGCTGTTGCCACTAGGGATAAAACATTAGTGCTATGTTCAAGGATGTAGTCACTAGTTACATTACGCACCATACTTAATGCAATTGTCTGTTGTTAGCAACTTAATACCGGAGGGGGTTCGGATGATAACCTGAAGGTGGACTTTTTAGGCATAGATGCAGTTGGATGACGGTCTATGTACTTTGTCGTAATGCCCAATTAAATCTCACTATACTCATCATGATATGTATGTGCATGGTCATGCTCTCTTTATTTGTCAATTGCCCAACTGTAATTTGTTCACCCAACATGCTGTTCGTCTTATGGGAGAGACACCTCTAGTGAACTGTGGACCCCAGTCCAATTCTCTTTACTGAAATACAATCTACCGCACATCGTTCTCGTTTTTTCGCAAACAATCATCTTCCACACAATACGGTTAACTCTTTGTTACAGCAAGCCGGTGAGATTGACAACCTCACTGCTTCGTTGGGGCAAAGTATTTTGGTTGTGTTGTGCAGGTTCCACGTTGGCGCCGAATCATCGGTGTTGCGCCGCACTACATCTCGCCGCCATCAACCTTCAACGTGCTTCTTGACTCCTACTGGTCCGATTAAACCTTGGTTTCTTACTGAGGGAAACTTGCCACTGTGCGCATCACACCTTCCTCTTGGGGTTCCCAACGGACGTGCCAACCACACGCATCACTGGACAAGGGATATATTCCACTATATCTAGTGTGATCACCATGGAGTTGAAGGATGGTGATCTGTTCAAGACATTTCAACATTCCGAAACATGAGAGCGTTCGAACTTCGGGACGAAGTTCAGTTTAAGGGGGAGAGGCTGTAATATCCCAGGTTTAGAGGCAATAAAATAAGAGAACACCAAAGTGTGCATTGCATTCATGCATAGAAAATCCGGGGAATTTTCGCGCTTCAAATAAAACTTACCATCATAACAGAAGTTTCACTTGACTTGCTGGAACTGAAGTAGATCATCAAGTCAAGCGCTATAAACTTCACTGTGATCTTTGCTAAAACCTTATTTTGGGTAGAGATGATTTGATCTATGGATTAGATCAAATGGAATTAGTTTTACAACAAACAACACCTTAAGTAAGGGTCAACTATAAGATCTTATAAAGGATCTCAACATGACATTCCTTACAACAACACATTCTTTAAGAATCAAACACTAACTTATTAACACTTAAAAGTTAGCAACTACCTTTGTGTGTAAATTAATTCACTTCTAAACTTATTACCAAATAAGGTAAACCACAGGGTCTAAAGTGCATAAAAGCCACACATTATTATTTAAATCATAACTTAATAAGTACATGGAATATCATAAAACTAAATCCGTTTACATTACGAATTATAGTTAAAACTATTTGAATAAAACTAACTATGAGTATTTTGAAACTCACATGATCATGCCTTGGTGAAATCAAACACCAACTATCCAAATTTGAGGAATAACCTTCAACCTTGACCTTTTGACCAATATTATAACATAAATCAAATCATGTATGATGTGGTGCACTATCCACAAGATATTTAGTAACATATGTCACTTGGCTATCCAAAGATAAATCATATGAGAGGATAAGGATCATGCCACATAGGATGAAAATATCTACATGACTTGCTTTCCAAGCTATGCCACCTCATGCTCAAAGGATTGCTATGGATAAGGGCATGACAACCAAGCACCTTACTCATCTAACCAACATAAGAGTCACCACCTATGTGTCATGATACTAGAGCTTGCCCAAGCCTATAAATAGAGCCACACCCTTCATCCATTTGATCATCTTGTAGCATGATACAAGGATCAAACACTTGAGACCTTCCATGTGAATTAGCTAGGATCAAGATGAAGAAGCTAGGAGGTGGAGGCATACCACAAGATGCAGGTTTATCAGATTTCCTGAAGAACAAGCTACAGAAGATACCAAGGTAGAATTCCTAGGAAAACCATATATTTAGAGGATCAATCATCATCTCTTGAGTAGGACCTTAGGATATTCCAAGACATTGAGAAGTGAGAGAAGTTATAATACTAACCATAGCCATGTTCCTACAAAAATATTAGAGAAGTATTAATCCTAGTTGCTCAAGTCAATATTTAATTTTGGAGGTGAGAACCCTATTCCATTAGCAATACTTTAGGAAACCAATTCCATAATCATCAAAACTTGGTATTAATTATAAACCCTAAGAATTTAGGATGAGTGTGATGAGAGGAATATTAAAGAGAGATTAGTGAGGAATAAGTGAATCTTGTCTAATGCATGATCATACCTTGTAGACATAGATGATAAATTAAACCATATGATTACTAGATCTCATCTATCACATAAAATATTAAGTATATTACTAGTAGTTAACCCCAAACCAATCTTCATGTCTTGTATGGAGGAATAACCCTAGCCAATTAAATATAAGCAAAGCTTATACCATATCTTAATCCTAGTTGTGTATCACATTGGTAATCATAACTAAAACCCTATGCCATATTTGAATTTCAATCCAAGTATCACTTTGGATTATAAGAAGAACCTTGCCATGCCTCATGCCTACTTAAATTACAATTTAATGAAGAGTATGCAAAACCTACACCTTTTCACACATGATCCAATCCACATAAAATAATATGTTCTAACTTGTGCATCATGGATCACAAGTATAAACCAAGCCATATGTACTTAGGACTAAATATCATTTGGTGAGTTGAGTGAAACCTATATCCAAATCATCTTCTTAAACCTTAAGAAATAACTATCCACATAAAATCATAACACCATTCCATTTCCTTTACCATTTGTTAAACCCTAGCCATAATTAAATTATATGTGAATGATCACTATGGTTAAGCACTAGAAAAATAGAATGTGTTCACCATGCACATGTTCTAAATTTCAAACCAATTAAAATAGGTTTGGTTTCTAAATAAAAATAAATTGAGACAAATCCTTAAGCCATATCTATTTTCAAATGCACCTCACTAAAACACAAAATTAATAAAAGATTAAATATTTGTTTTAAAATAAAACAATGCAGTAACCACTATTATCAAGTGATATGAAAATTCAAATATTTTAGAACCTGCAAGTATAACCTGAATTCAAATTTGAATTCAAACCATAAAATAGAAACCAGAAAATAAAACAAAAATATAAAGCATAATTTGAAAAGAGAGAAAAGAGAGGGAAACTTACCTGGACCGCAGCAGCCAAAGCCAACCCAGCAGCAGCCCAAGTCGAAGCCCAGAAGCAGCCCAGCCCACGTCCAAATACCGTTTCGCTTGCTTTAAGAATCGTGCGTGGAGAAATGACTTCGCCGTCGTCGTCTCCGAGCTCGACAGCGCGGCGGAGCCAGTAGGCCACGATCTCGCCGTCGATAAGCTTGCCCCGGACATCGTCAGACCTCTCAGAACCGCGCCCAATCTCTCTCGCGTCCGAGCTTATCCGCGGACGAGGAGATCCTTGCCAGCTAGAAGCTTCCAGAGACCGCCACCTCTCCACCATGGCCGTCGCCGTGTCGAGGCCACAGGGCTTCCCTTGGCCTATAAATAGGTCGAGAGCATCGCCGTGCACTTCTTGTTCACCTCCACCACTCCATTGCTACTTAGACACTCTCTATCTCTCCCGCTCATCCACTCTCTGTTGCCGGAGTCGAAGACGAAGCCGACGGAGGAGGTCACCCCAGCCTCTGGCGTGTGGTCCAGGAGGAGCGCCTGGACTCAAGGAGCATCTGGGAGGAGCCCAGCATCCAGGGGAGACGTGTGGAGGATCGATTCCATCGTTCCCTTTCGCAGTAGTTCGTCGGGGGATCGCCAATCGCCATCGTCTCCATCGACCATCGCCGAAGCCGACCACACCTTGAGCTTCAGGGTGAGCATACGCATCTGTAGAGCTAGATCTCGCATCCTAGAACCTCCTGTAGCCTCTGATTCGAATCTCGCCGGAGTAGCACCGCCGCAGAGCTCATCGTCGGTGATGCTCCGGTGATCCCCTCGCAAAACCATCACCACCATTCGCTTTGTCTCGTTGTACTCGTTCGATTGAGCCTAGCCGCGCATCCCGGAGGTCAGAATCGGCGGCGCCACCAGCTACTGACCGCCGGCGTTTAACCGCCGGTGAGGTCAAAGGTCCTGGTCAACTTTGACCGGTCCTTGCTTGCGTGGCAGCCAGCGTGGACATGTACCCCACCAGTCAGTGAGTAGAGCTAGATCTGTCTCGGTACATTTAGTATTTTCGTTTTAAATTTAAAAACCCACTAAATAGCTGAAACTTTGCAGAAATAGATTAAATTCATTTTAACTCAGAAAAATATGAATAATATATCAAAATGCTCACAAAAATAAACTCTATTCAAATAAAATGTAAAACAAAAATGTGTGTCAAAATAAAAATTCACTTATTTTTATCTTTATTAATTATGTCTTTTTCAATTGTTTAAAATGCAAATTGAATTCAATAAATAATTAAGTTCCAAAATTAAATTTTAACTATTTAGTAACTAAGTAAAATTTTACGATTAATATTCTTTACCATAATAACATTCACTTAAATATTAGTGATAATTCATAAACCCTAATTGCAAATTACTATTTTCTATTTTTTTTAAATAACAATAAAGCAAGAAAATATTAAAAGCCAATATCATTTTGGTAGCTCAACAATTACTTACTTAAAACATTCTTTAGTTAACAAGTTATTATTTTTTGAACCTCATAATCATAAGACCCTAGTTTCTAATTAAACCCTAACTAGTAATTAGTTTAGTTCTTAAACCTCTAAAAAATTAATAGCATGTTAAAATTATTAATGATTTATCTCAAGTACTTAATCACATTAATTCTAGTACCAAGTATTACTTTTAGAATTGGATCATAATTTAGAAACCCTAGTTTTATTATAAGTTTGAATCTGGATCCCATTATTTTATGTGATCATGTCAAAATGTTTTAAACCCTAAAACCCTAGTTGCTTCTCACATGTGATCATGTGAATGTCACCTTACATAGAGAACCTTATTATATGACCAACAAATACAAGTCATGATCTACCAACATAGAACCAATTCACATGAGTCATCATTTCATATTCCTATTCTTGATTAAAACCTATATGATCCACTAGTATCACTTAGGAGCAAACCCTAACTTGTTAATTGGATTAGTACCATTGATCATTATTCCTATATACCATACCATTAGGATCAACCTCAACCATCAAACCCTAGTAGAACCATAAGATAAACCCTAGTACCAACATTGTGTAACAATTCATATCACATGCTCCTATTCCACTAAACCCTACTTAGGAAATGATAAACCATCTAGTTTAGAAGCAATTAGAGATTATTTAGTAAAGCAAATGTGAAGTCATAGTAACCCTAATAGCAAACCTATGGAACCATCTTAATAACCATCCTTTAATATGATATATGTGGGAAACCATGGTAATAACCCTATTAATACTTTCTACATATAAACCCATTCTACTTAAAGAACCCAACTAGTTCCTATTAGAGAACTAAATCAATCCAATAGTAAACCGTAGAAAGCCATAGCTCATATGTATAGTAGTTCATATTCTTATTTAACCTGTTCTTCAAAAGTTATTCTTTTGAAGTACAAATGTCAATCAACCCTTAGAAACCCTAATCCTTCTTTGAAATACTTCTTATTTCTTAAACAACATGTTCTTCAAAAGTTATTCTTTTGAAGTATAATACAAGTAATCATCAACCATGTCCTGTAGAACTAAAAATTGATAACTGTTCTTCACATATTATTCCACTACTATTCTTTATGTGTATGATTGTTATGATGTCTTATATCACTTGATTATGATGCTAATATAATCAAACCCTGAAAAGAACCTTGTTTGAGAACCATTCTAAAAGTGCAACCAACCCTAAAGAAATCTTTACAACTCATACATCCTAAATCATCGAGATTAGGTTACGCTCGGGACGATTGCATCTCATACTATGCATTATAGCATCTTTGCCAGTTCTTTAAACATTGTCCTTACCGGACGATGATGGTATTTCAGAATTTGGAGTTATCACGTATCGAAGCTTTTGCCTGCATAATCTTGCAGTCAAGAAAGGCAAGTTCATCGCTTGCTCATGTCATTTGATTATATGTATCAAACTATATGCAAAGTACTATACTTATCACTCATGCATTGAAAAGCAAAGTATTATTTTATAATTATGAATATGACTATGTGGTGGGCAATGGAACCATGGTATGTGTTGATATGGTGGAGGTTCCATTGCATGGGTTATATCACCCTAGGATTAATTACCAATGCCGTCCAGTGATTCTAGCGCCGTACAAACCGCGTTGACCATGAGATCTATAATGGCTCTGGGGAAGCCAGCCGTATCTTTTCCCTTCTGCACGCCAACGGATTGGTAGAGCCGCGGGGTGCTGGAGGCACTGCCGTAGGTTGGGATAGCCTTTTAAATCCCCATCCATTAGTGATGATGGCTCTACGATCTATGATGGATTGTCCGGAGTACACCATGAGTAAAGCCGTATTATCGGGGGAAGTCTACTGGAGGTGTACGGTTGGACAAAAGGGTGGGTTTGCAGGGTCGCGGAGAAGGCGGTGTGGGCTTGGATCTTTATACCTGGCCTCACACCAAAGGAAGTGTGAACGGGGGCAAGTCCCTGCGGATGGCAAAAAGGGTGAGATCTCTTGTGGGAAAAGTAACGCACCTCTGCAGAGTGTATCAAATTGTGGCTGTCACTCCCTGTTCCGGGAAGCGGCAGGAAAGGAACTCCACGAAGTTCTAGTCAACCTGTGAGAACTGACGGGCATAGTTTTCAGAATAAAATAAACCTTTTGAAGAAATGTTTATGAAAACTTGCATTGTCCTATGACTTTCTAGTCTATGGCTGTAGCTAGTGCATGATACACCTATTTCCTAATATGAACTTGCTGAGTACGCTCGTACTCATTCTATCTCGTTTGAACCCCCTTCTTAGATCAAGGCACTGAAGGAGAAACTACCGTGGAACTCGAAGACAGAGGAGTCAACTGCAACAAGATGAAGAATCCAATCAAAGAAGTCCATGGAGTCAACTTCTGCATCAGCTATTATGGAAACCTAGACTAGTAATAGAAGGGAACCTTTCCCTAATCCTAGCACCTAAATAGCTAGAATTCTATAGCAAGCCAAGTAGCTCTTAAACTTAAGTTAGCAATAAGATAGACTACGAGTCGTTCTTCTGGAGCTTTATTTGAAGTTTTACCTCACTGTAAAGTAGGAGGTTGTGTTGATCTTATGTAAACAGCTCGTGTGTACTTCTATAGACATACCTTGGACTCGCATATGTTTCTGTTGTACCACTCTGAGAGATGTAATATGAGTGGAACGGTGTTTCACTTGTGTTATGTCAACGACTTGTGTACTACACCATGCAGTGGTACGCTGGGTCATCACAGTTTTCTCCTCCCACGCGAGTTTTTGGGCCCGACGGGGCGGCGTCCTTCCTCGTGGCGGAGCGGCCCGGTGACGCCGGCTCCGGCCGGCGCTGCCGTTGCCTCCCCCGACGGCAGGAGGCCTGGATGCAGTGGTGGCGTCTCCCGGCGTTGCTCTGGCCGGCGGTCGCTCTAGGCGGGCGGCTCGGCCCGATCTGGGCTTGTGGGCTCAGATCTGGGCCCGGCAGGGCCTATTCGGATCCTCTGGATCTGAGGGTGGCCTAGGGTGCGCGGCTGCGTGCCCGACGCGCCACCTCCGCCGTCGTCCGCCGGTTGCATCCGGGTTGGCCCTGGGCCATGCGGGCCTGGACCTTTCCCTGGCCGTCTTCGTGGCTGTCGGCGGTCTGTTTCTTCCGTAGACTCTGGCAGTCCTCCGCCGCTGCGGGCGGCGTTTCGGAATCGTTGGGGCGATGTCCTCGCTAGCTATCTGGGACGCGGTCCCTGGGCTGGCTCGGTACTGCAGCTTCTCCGGTGGCTGCGGTATTCTTTCCTTCCATCTAGCTTAGGCGTGTTTGTGCAGGTGCTCGCACGCTGGGGATGGTGTGGCCGCCGTGGTGCCTCCGACCTAGCGTCGTGGACGTCTAGATCTGGGCTTGGCCGGTCTACGCCAGCCATCGTGTTCTTCCCTGCGGTTGAATCTAGTTGGGGCTAGTTCAATTTGCGACTTAGCTTGGAGGCGCGGTAGTGATCTTCGCCTTGTCCGCTCTGCGCCCTCGTGACGGCGTCTGGACTTTCTGACCAGGCTTGGACCTCGGCGAAAGCCACGCATGGCTATGGCCTGTGCCGGTGGCGGCGTCACCTGCGAGTGTCGTTCCCTTGTTGAAGGCGTCCTGATGATGGCCCTCCTGTTCGAAATGATGGATTCTGTCCCTCCGCCTCAATCTGCTCCCCTTTCGGGCCTCGCTTCGTGTAAGCTGCTCTAGTAGTGTTTTGTGGTACACTCTGTGACCACTCGCTGGTGTCGCAGCCCTCTCGCAACATCGGCTTGGCTACTTTTACACGGTTTGCTGCGGTAGCTGACTTCCTTCCTAGCGCCTTGGGGGGCTTTGCTAGGTCGGCGTCTGGTCGCAGCTCTTGCCGGTGTGCTTATCCTAGCCCGAGCTCAGGGTGGAAGATGTTGTGTATTTGGTCTGGACCTAGCCCGAGCTCCAGGGGTGGTGGTTCTCGGGTCTGGGTGAAAACTTTGCAGGACCTCGGTCGCTGCCGACGACGATGACGCATTCCTGCGCCATTCACCTTCTTGGAGGTGTCGCCGAAAGACCCCCTCCTTTGGTTCATCAAGCTCTGCTAGGTAGCTGGCCCGTCGTTGAGTTCCCACTTGGATTGCAGTCGTGGAGCGGGGGAGGTTTGTTGGCGTGGACCCAGTCGTGATCGCTCTGGTGCAACAACAGACAAGGCTCCCTCTTCATGGATCAAAATGGCGCTTCGGCTTGACATTTCTGTGTTGTCTTTTGTTGTAGTTTGTGGTGTGCGCTTGGCGCGTGTGTTGTAACTCTTGGTGTAACTTCTAGGCGGTTGATGGCTTTGTTAATTCAAAACCGGGTTCATTTCGAGCCTTCCGTCTAAAAAGAGCTCTCTGCATCTCGGCCTCTGTTTGGGGCTTCCGGTATATTTTCTCCACTTGTGGCAGATATATACATTTCTACCCTGCTGCTAGATTAGGCTTAAGCAGACGAGTCGAAGTTGCAGCATCGCTGGAGGGCACCAGGAAAAATCTTGTGTCGTTTGAAACCATGCTGCTCTCTCAACTTTTCAACCACATGTGCAGACCCTGAAACTGTGCAAGTACCAGACACAACCTTCCAGGCAGCTGGTCGTACCAAATCATCCAGGCATTATCTGTCTGTGCTATCTATCTCCTTGTAGCCGAGTCAAAAGGGGGCAAAAATGAAAGTGGGGTACGGAAAATGTTTTGACACAAGTACAAAGTAGTAAAAAAGTTGGCAAAAAGATTTACTCTGCCCTGCGGCGATACAAAGCTTTGCCTCATCATTGATCAACTTTAGAAAGATTATTGTTGGTGGATATTTGTTGCGGAAGACCATGCATTTCTCTCGTTCTAAGTAGTCCAACTAATGAGCATAGGGTTGCCATGGTCTTGCGGTTGGGCGTATTTTTGCTCGACATATTTGATCACCAAGTATCAATGGATAGGTCCGTCGATCAATTGGTGGTGTCAACTGACTCGATGCCAAGCCACCATTTGATCATACCCCAAAGCCTCTTGGTGTAGTGATGATGGGAGAAAAGATGCAGCTAGAGTAGTATTAGCTGAGTTAACGTATTTTGTTTAGCTTGATTTCCATCCAACACCAAAAGTTAAAATATTATTACACTTACCACATGGATGCATTTCGCTCTTTCAAAATAAGAAGAGCTCGCTAATAAATCCCCTGTAATTTCAAAATTAGAATCACCATTCACCAGACGTATTACTTTCTCAACATGCCAGTCATATGAGCAGCCAGAAGAAACATGTCAACTCCATCCCAAACAAAACGTTAAAAGAAACAATCCGAGGGCAAGTAGACCGAATTGACAGTTATGCTAAGTCAAGTTCTACATGTTTGCAGGAATCTATTACATGGCTGCAGTATGCTATGTCAAGTTTTACATGAATGCAAGGCGGCTTCTGTTCATAGAGATGACCCCACAGCTTGCACAGTGTCTACTGCTACAGAAAGCTCATGTTTCTGATGAGCATTTCTACAAAAGATACACTAGCAACATTTGGTGCCGTTGCCAAAGCACCTGAAGCCGAACTAAAAAGAACCCTGTTCTTAATCTAACCAAGGCCGGACCTAAATTACAGGATCCTAAACTGTGAGGAGTATATATGGTGCCTCCAATCACTGACACAAGACGCGGTACAGATGTCTGTGGCGCCATCTTGCGAAAACGCTTATGACGTCTTGACATACTTGCCAACATATGCCTGCATGAGAGACAAACCGGTTAGGGAACATAAGTGAGGTAAAAGTGTTGTTGTTCAGCGGGGATGAGGAAGCTGAGGTGACCTGTACAAGTTTGCTTAATTTTTCTTTCGAGTAGGACATGTAGACGTCAATCTTCTCTTTACTTTGAGGGGTGTTTTCAACCGTGCTTGTAACTTTGTCCACAACCTTTTTCACAATAGTTTTGTGAACCTCTCTGGTTAAATTGCCCTCTTTCCATGTAGGTTTAAGTGCTTCCTTGACAAAGTCTGCAAGTGCAAGTTTAAACATCTTCAGTGCCTTGGACTCCTTGTTCTTCTTACTGTCACCGTCTTCAGGAGCCTCACCATCAGTATCTTTGGGCTCTCCTTTCTTATTTTCTGAAGGCACGGCGGTTTCATTAGCTACTGTCGTAGCAGCATGACCAGTCGGTACAACCGTTTGGGGTAAGAGCACTGGATTGCCATTGCTAATACCAGCTGCCATTGGTGCCTGAAGTGTCTGGGGAACTTGCTGTTCAGATGGAATAGAGTGTGTGAGCTGGACCATTCCTGCCTGTTGCTGCGCCCAAGGCCACGGATTGGGTTGAGCATCCACGGCTGCACCAGACGAACCAATCATCAAGTTCGGATTCAGATTAGGCTGGGGTAGTTGTAGTCCATTGGTACCAGGCTGCATTATGAGGGATTGTGCCAAAGATGTTATTACTGCACGACGTAAGTCTTCCTCACTTGTTGCCGCATTACGAGGAAGGGGAGCTCCAGGCATATCAGCTGAGCTGGAGCTTGGCAATACTGATAACCCTTGCAAGGTGTGACTCTGACTTTGCATATAGGGAGCAACAGGCTGGAAATTATGTGTGTTCTGCATGCTTTGAGTACCATTATCATGACTAGGCACTCCAGATAACCCCTGCAAGGTTTGATTCTGAATCTGCATATTTGGAGCACCAGGACGAAAATTATGTGTGCTTTGCAGACTTTGAGTACCACTGTCTTGGCTAGGCTTGGACATGTCAATGTTTGCTTGGCTCTGCCCAGCATGCAAAGGCATTAGACTATTTTGTGAAACTTGACCAGAGGCACTGAAATTATGTCCATTAAACATAGAGAGATCTGGCAATGCCTGTGAAGTTTGAGAGTAGCCGTGTAGGTTCTGTCCCATATAAGGAGGTACTGGCTGATTATGCATGCCAGGACCTGAGTTATTAGCAGTTGCCTGAGAAGCTACAAACTGATCTTGCCTGTTTGGATGTAACGAAAAGTTGCTTTCATGAAGTTGGTTATTAAAAGGCAATATGGATGCAGCATCCTGCTGGCTGTTGACTGGATGAGTTGGTGCCCCAGCAATTTGAGGAACTGCATCTTGGTTCTGTGCTATTTGGCTCAAGTTTTGCCCACCTAAAAGATTAGCAGCATGAATCCCAGTTTGCACACTCAAATTGCCAGTGTTGGCAGATGCACTCTGACCATCCATGGCAGATAACTTCTCATTGTTCAGGGTATCTGCGCTTGCTTGCATAGAACCTGAAAACTGTGGCCGTTTTAAAGCTGCTATTTCAGGTTTGTTTTGCCCTTGAGGGCCAAAATCCTCCTGAGGACTAATCTGGTACTGACTCCTTCCAGCATCTTCCAATTGCCGGTTTTTGTACACATATCCAGTATCACTTCTGACAGTAGTACCCTGAGAACCAAGGTTTTCCCTGTCATCTCTGGGTAAAATATGAGAGCCTACATGTGCAGCATTACTCTGTTCACCCCAATTCGAATAATTCCCTTCTGTTGTATGCCCATCACCATACTTTGGAGGCTCATCAGATGCGCTCGGTCCCATTTGACTCTGGGGAGCTTCCTCATGGAGATATGGACAAATTTCACCACGACGGCAGCGGCCTTCAGCAAAAAATTTACAGGGCCTTCTATTTTCTCTACGGTGCTCAGTCCTACTCCCATAGGATGAATCAGGACCACCTCTACCATGAGCAATTTCCCTAGCCTCATCTCTCCATCCAACATGAGAAGTGGAATCATCATGAACATATCGGCAACTTGCACCTCTGCTGCACCTTCCTTTGACAAACTCATGGCATTGCTCAGCGGACCTGTAATCTCTTCGGGGTTCAGATCTTTCCCAAGTACCATCCTCATAATGACCTCGGGGTTGCCTGCTCCGTGGAAAGTCATTTGGTTCTCGTGGATCCATGAAATCCTTGTTCTGATTACCATACCTTTCCCTTGAGTCTGCAGGATAATGCTCATCGAACTGCCTGCGCCCGCCATCTTCATGAGGAAACCTGCATTGCAAGCCTCTTCTGCATCTACCAGCTGTAAAATCTCTGCAGAGCAAAGGAGGCCCTCCAGGTATTCTGCCTCTCTCAACCCTACAATCAGGTCCACGGTCAAAATAAGGACTTCGACTTCTGCTTCTGCCTCTACCTCGCTCTCTGCTCCTGCTTCTGGAGCCACTTCTGTTCCTGTTAAAAGAAACAAATGCGGCAGAGAAAAGGTTATTATCTTTTAGTTTAATTTCTGAGTTCTTAAAAACGACAGATCATCTGCCAAATCAAAATGGACAAGAGAGGTTCTCAGCAGGTAAAATAAGAATAACACTTGCAGTTCTTTCTTCTAGATTGTACTGCAACAAAGATATGGTGTTTGTGTAAGTAGAGATGATCAACCAGCAAAGCATAATTAAGAAAAATAAGCCCTAGCTTGTTTTATTTTGCAGCATAACCATAAATTCTATCTTGGGTACTTCACAGTTATAACTAAATTTCAACTGCAGATTAGCTCAAAAAGTTTCTTTTCAAGCAACATACATGGCACGCATAACCAAAGTACCAATACATGTGCAGTAATGCGCCAATTACTCTTCATAACAAAGAAGAAAGTATCCCTCAAAAAAAACAAAGAAGAAAGTAGTTACTTCTTCAACCATACCTGCGCGACCTGTTCCAACCACCTCTTGGAGATGGACTGCGAGTGCGCTGCCTCCAGGCATCTGGACCAGACGACAACCTAGAAGAATAACCACGGCCAACAGCTGTGCCCCATGCATCACCACGTCTTCTGTCATCTGCATATTTGCTAATACCTTGGTTACCAGTTGCCTTTTCCAAAGCTACCTTACCCCGGTCATTATTATTATGCTCCTCGTCAGCCACTCGAGGAGGCTCCCATCTTTCAGATGACACTTTAGATTGCCTTTCCTTGATATCTTTATTAAACCCATCAGTGCGTTCCTTCTCGTGTGCTGAACTGCCTTGTTGCATGAAGGCATCAGGTTTTAGGTTCGAAGATTCACCACTAGGGTGCAAACCTCCATCCTTACGACGGTCATCTGTATTCTTAGGAGGAGAATCATCTTCACTGATCTCAACAACATCACGAGAAACTTCTTTCGTGTCCCACTTGGACCTCCCTTTCCTAGCAACACCACTCATTTGAACCTTTGTTTATTAGTCTTCTGATTTTCTTTGAAATAGCTGATGTTATCCAAATAAGAACCTCCCTTCCAGCTTATCAAAAAATGTTCTTCTGATTTTCTCTGAAATAGTTGAAGAATATGTATACAATTATAATCAGCCAAAAAACACTCTGACAATATAATGTCGAGACAGCTAGAGGTACCAGAAGTGACTGAAATGAAGATAGGTTGAATTAAAATGTAGATAAAGCATAAACGCATAATATGTGCATAAATTTTTTATGTGCAGAATAAGACGAAAAAATGACAAAGCCAAGGCACTTGACTGACAGAGAGTTGCATAACAATGTAGGATTAAAAATCAGGTTACAGAAAATATTGTGCTCAAGAGGGGCATGTACTTTCGCTCATAGGGGCACGAGCTCCTATTATTCGGCCGATATAGATATGTTCTGAGAATTTCTTACAACAATCTCAAGCGTGGAACATGTGTCACATGCGCCTTCAAAATTTCACACTTGATACAGGAAATCATTATTCATTAGACACAGAAAGAGAAGATTGTGGCATTTTTAGGGGGTCCTATCTGCCTTTCCTATGTGTCCCTCAAAAATACATAAGTATGCAAGAATATCCATGATTTGTTTTAGACGAATTGACCCATAAACTGCTGAGGCAAGAACAGCCAGATGAACAGACATAAACATCAGGGATACCCACAGAGGCAGAAATCTTTAATTGTTTAATAACTCTGAACGAGTCGCAATTAAGACCAAGAGACAAACAGCCACCTCATGTAAAATCATCTCATTACAACAAGAATTTACAGGTAAACAGGATTCGCCACTGTTTGATTTCTACACTTACAAGACAGCTAAATCTACGAACTTAGGGCTGCCTATCAAGAATGTTTCGCGTAGCAACCGCAGAAATCTTGGGCATCAACAACTTGTGTCGAAGTTTCTCTTTCAATTACTTTGTTCCAGCAGCTTTGCCAAACTTGGTGGATACTTAAGGTTTAATTGTTACTGTCTCTGGCTGCAGAGACCTTGGGCACTGACTTTACTCTCCCCTGAATTGCTGCGTTCCAGTGATTTCGCCAACTTGGTGGCAATTAACAATTCGTTTGTTTCTTTACATAATTGCTAGCTAGGGCCTTGATGACTAAACCAAAAGGGCAGAAACTCCAAAAGTTGCATTAACATAATCCTGCATATGAGAAAGATAACTATCAGCTCCCATGAATTCCTTTATGGTTTTTCCCTACTGCAATTTTCTTCCACTGATTTCTAGGCATATTAGAACCATAAGCCTAAGTTGTTTAAATAACCCCAGTACCGAATGGCCACCTTCGCTGGTTCGTCCAAAAGCCAATCAAGTAAGTAGGTTTTCTGGTCAGTAAGATAGCTAGTCTACACGTACCTAGTGGGGACAATCTACAAACGCATATAAGAAACCTTTGGTTGCATGATTTAACAGTTTCACAACATTTTCAACATTAACTGCATATCCACAAAAAATAATAAGAAAGTGGTCTTTGCATACCACAGATGACTAAAACATGGCAGCTATGTACTGCCAACACCCATTGATCATCACAAAGGAAGGAGAAAGAAAGACCCAAAAGAAAAACCACACAAACAAAAATAAGTTGGCTGCTTGCATTTGTTTGCCATTTTTATATCTCCAGAAAACCCATATTATTCAGGATGGGCTACAAAGCTCCTTATATGGTGGCCCACAGAGAATCATGCCGGTATACAAAAAATAAAAAAGAGATCTATGTGTGCTCGTTGAGAAAGAGTACAATGAGATGTGAGTATGTGGCACAAATTTACATACCTGAAACTGTGCTCCAAAGTTGTCCTGAGATGACAGAGAATGGCACCACAGCTTCTAATGTCCAAACAGAAACCATGGAACTATGCTCAACTTAATTTCCATCTGACAAAGAAAAGATTTTTTTTGTTAAAACCTGAAACAACTCCTAGAGTGAATAGAAACTGATCAACAATTCAACATGAGCACAAGCAAAACGGAAAAACTAACTAGCTGAAGATGTGGGGCATAGACAAAACTAATCATAGGCAAAATGTAGGCACTTATACTTCAATTCCACCGAAAACATTGTGTAAACAGTAAAAAGAACACCCTTTATAGGCCCTTGTACACAGTGAGCTATCCGTTACACCAGACCAACAACTTTTTAACTCACCCATGCATTCAAAGGCACAAGTCCTAAAAGGCTATATAACACAAATTATGGTATCAACACAATAAACTGAACAAATTCAGCAATACCCATCCACACGCAGTATCACACCTAGTCTAACAAAATTAACCAAAAGTGATTCAAGTTACGCCTACAAAGAAACAAGAGAGGACTTGGCCCACCATCCAACAGCTCTCTGAGCTACTACAACACATGAAACCGAAAACCGTCCTGGCGTCTGCGAGACCCAGCTACAAAGGTCGACACACGTAAACTCTGCACTAGATCTCATGGTGCAGAACTGAAACCAATCGGGCACCGATTCGCAGCGGGGCGTCCAGTCACTCCCGAGACGGCAGAACCTAGGATCGACCAACCGTCGTCCGCCGCGCCACATTCTTGTGGGTGCGGGCATGGGTAATAAATTAAAATTAATCAAAAGTGATTCAAGATATGCCTACAAAGAAACAAGAGAGGACTTAGCCCACCATCTATCAACTCTCTGAGCTACCACAACACATGAAACCGTCATGGCGACTGCGAGAATCAGCTACAAAGGTCGAAACACGTAAACTCCGCCCCAGATCTCACGGTGCAGAACTGAAACCAATCGGCACCGATTCGCACCGAGAAGGGGGTGTCCGGTCACTCCCGAGCGGCACAACCTAGGACCGGCCAACCGTCATCCGCCGCGCCACATTCTTGCGGGTGCGGGCATGGGGAATAAATTCAAATTATGCCTACAGGAAGAAAAAAAAAGGACCTAGCCCAGCATCTAACAGCTCGCTGAGATACTACCACACATGAACCCGAAGTCCAAAGATTTGAACTTTGGGGAACCCGAAGTCCAAAGATTTGAACTTTGGGGAACCCGGAGTCCAAAGATTTGAACTTTGGGGTCCAGCAGAGTGACAGGCCCCTCTAAATCACTAGAAACACGAAGGGGGCAGATGTAAACCCTGCAGTAGATCTAACGGAGCAGAGCTGGTAAGGTAAGGTAAATCAATCGGTAGGACGCAAATTCGCACCAAGAACTGAGGGACCGGGTCAGTCCCGAGTGGGCAGAACGTGGGGCAGACAGATAGACCGTCCTCTGGCGGCGCGCCGCCGCATTCGCGTGGGTGCGGACGTGGGGAGGGGAATTGAAAGGAGACTCTGGAGAGGGCGAGAGAGAGAGGAGGGGACAGGAGTCTCACCATGAGGGGCGCAGAGGCGGGAGGTCGGCGCCGGATTGGAGGAGCGCGTCGCTGGCGGGCGGGCGCGGCGCGCTGGTGAAACCCTAAAACTCGCAGCCGACGGGAGGAAGGGGGAGCACGTTTGGAGCGCAGAGGCGGAGAAAGGAATCGGGCGGAGGATTCGTCGTTAGTCGTTACGGACGGACGCCGAGTGAGGCGCGGTGGGGCAGTGGACGTAATATGGGCCTGTTCCTGTTGGGCCTAAACCGGTCGCTGCTAGCTCACGGGAGTAGGGTATTCGCCCGTGGGCTGATGGCGGCAAACCCTATGCACCGCCTGCTGCGGTGTATAGGATTGGAACCTCGGACGGGCCGGCCCACCAGCATGGACGCCATCGCCTGTCTCCTCCTTCTATTCTCCACCTCCGGCTGAACACCTTAGGTGTGGCGAGAGACGACGATGACGAGGCTGGGGCAAGGCGACAGCAGCAGAGCTCTAGTACTTAGGGTTGAGGACTCAGGATTGGGGTGGCTGGCCCGACTTAGGGGTGAGGGTGGCTGACCGGACTTAGGGTTAGGGGTGATGGTGGGGGTCTTGCCGGCATTGGAGAAGGGGGAGCTTAGAAGGATGGTTGGTTGGGCGGCGACGGACAGGCGGAGGTGGCGGCTCAGGAATGGACCCACACGTTATTGAGCGTGCGTTCAGGCCCCGCATGTGTGTGGCCGCCGGGATTCCCTATTCTAAGTGTTTTGCTTTATGGAAAGCGTCAACTCCTGCATGGAGGAAGTGGTGCCATCCTCTTCCTCCATCACGTTCCTCCCAACAAGGTCGCCTCCAATCTCCTTCATTCCACACACACCCCACCTTGCTCCCTACCTCTCTAGGTCCAATGCCGCCTTCCGCCTCTAGCTAAACCGCTTGTTTCCACCACGCGTGGCCGGCGGCATTGCTGCGCCACCTTGTCGCCCAGGCCTACTCGAGCCACCACCTCTGCCAGTCCGCCGCATCCCCCTCTAACCACTCCTTCTTCTCCAACTGCGGGGAGGTCCCACACCATCACCAACCCTAAGTCTTTGCACCCGCACCCTAAACCCTAAGGTTTTCGGCCTCACCTCCGCCCACGGCAAGCAGCGTCGTCCACGTCTCCAATCAGGTCTTGGTCTCGCCTCCATCGGGGATGCCGCGTACAACCATGTCGTCCCTGTCTCAGTGAGGTGGGTGCGTAGTCGCCTTTGTCTTCTTTTCTCTGACAACTTCTTCCTTCCCCACCACCACCGAATTGGACCGGGCCACATACCCGCGTTGAAGGATTTGTCGTGGCCGCCGGCCGCTAGACGGGGAGCTCTGTTGGTCGCTAGGTTTGGGCGGGACAAAGAAGACAAAGGGTATAGGATTTTTATAACAGGGTGAATACTTATTTGGTTCAAAGTAAAAGTTAAGGAACATTACTGGAATATAATAATTTTTTCTATGATGACACTATTCATCCATTGGGTTTATAAAAGATCATCCCATCTCAATCTCAAAGGAGAAATGAAGAAATTTTAATTAGACATCTTTTTAAATACATATTCACTTTGGAAGTCTAAGGCACCTATGAAGTGCAAAGTTTTCATGTGGCTGGTGGTTCAGAAGCTGTGCTTGATGGCAGACAACCTGGCGAGAAGAGGGTTGGCCTCATAATCCGGCATGCTTCTCTTTGCCAAGACGCCTACACATCTTTTTGTGCATTGTCGCTTCTTGCAGTAGGTTTGGCACCGGATCCGATCCAGGGCCATTTTCCCACTCCTAGCGAGGCATTCCAGAGTACTGAAGCTTGGTTGTTGACGACGTGCGACAATGATTTTGATACCGTCTCCATTCTTATGCATTCCAGAGTAAGACACCTAAGAGTGTGCGACGTGATTTTGATACCGTCTCCATTCTTATGCATTGGAGGCTCTGGAAAACAAAATGGTCGCATCTTTCAACAGGAAATCAATGGAGTGGTTCGCGTGTTTGAGCTCATCATAGAAGATATGAGAGCGTGCAAAAACACTCAAGTTCCGTTGATCACCAATCACACACCACACCAAAAAATGGTAACAACAACTGGACGAATTACGAAGTACCATCACCAAACAAATTCAATGAAAGAATCAAAGAAAGGACAAACTAAGCTGGTGAATTACTGGACGTGACTACGAATTGGCGCAAGGCCCGATCAATCCACCGCCGGTACATATACGGTGTTCGTATGCCATGATTATTCCAGCCTTATGATCTTGTTCGTTCTGGCAGCGGCCGTGGCCCTTACCGTCTCGATATCATGCAGCTTGCGGACCACGGCGGCTCTGAGCTCGAGCAGCCGCGCCTCATGCGCCTTGGCCTCCTTCAGCCCCATCCGGGCCACGTCCTTCCCAACCAGCTGCCTTATCGTCGCCGTCGCATGCTGATGCCCCGGCCGGCCGGGGAACTTGTGACAAGAGCCGCCGGTGCCGTCACGGGCTACGACGTATATGCCCACGTCCGTGCCGAACTCCGACGCGACGCCAGCCGCCTCCGCGTGCTTCCGCTTGAACGTCGCCGCTCCGCGCCTCGCGTCGGCATCGCAGGAAGACGCGTTGGCTGCAGGCTGCTTCATCTGGCCTACGCGGATCGCCCCATGCTCCCGGGCGATCATCGCCGCTGGTGCTGCTTGCCTCGGAACGACGAAGGCGGGAGAGGCAGCGGTGGCCTGCCGCGTCGTGCCGGGACTAGGATAAGCGGCCGGGCGGGGCGCCCCGTACCTCTGGACGTGGCCGGCGGACAGCGCTGCGACGACTTGTCTTGCGGCCGCGTCGGCGGATGGGGCACTAGTGGAAAAGAGACCTTTCGTCCCAACCTTTAGTCCCCGTTTTGAACCAAACCGGGACCAATGGGGGGTATTGGTCCCGGTTCATCATGAAAACCCTTTAGTCCCGGTTCGTTTGGACCCTTTAGTCCCGGTTGGTAATACAATCCGGGACTAAAGGGTGGTCTATGGGGCAAAAGTCTTTAGTCCCGGTTCGTATTACCAACCGGGACTAAAGGTCTACCCTTTAGTCCCTGTCAGACATGAACCGGGACTAAAGGTTTTTTTGCCCCCCCATGCCCCCCCACCCCCCCCCCCCCCCCCCCGTGGATCGCCTTTTTTAGCACTGTAAAATAGAAAAGAAAAAATGATAGAAAATTCAAAAAAATAAAATGTTTCCGGATTCTTGTATGTTATGCAACCTACTATTAGGGAAAATTAACAAATTTGAATTTTCACTTTTTTTGCAAAAATGTTTTGAAAAATGGTAAAACCGCAATAACTTTTGCATACGACGTCGAAAAAAACCGTATAATATATCAAAAAAATCCTGGGAAAAAGTTACATCCGAATTCACCGGGGTTTACCCGGTTAGCCAATTTTTAGATTCTCAAAATTCCAAATGAAAATATGAAAGCAGGAAGATTTTAGTTTTTGCCAGAAATTCAGAATTTTATTTTTTAAAATTTTTTAAAATAATAATTACATCATGCATAAAGATTACTATTACTTAACCATAAAGTTAGCCAATTTTTGAGATTTTCAAATTTTCAAGTTTGGCAAAAAAATATTAAAAAATAATAAATTAAAAAAACAATTATAATACAAATTTAAAAAATTATAATTATAATACCATTACCACAACATGTTATTACGTTATTAGTTTTGTTTATTAAAATAATTATTTGGAATTCGAATAATAAATAAGTGTGACATCGACCAACATGTTAATAGGATTGATATGATACTAGTATCACAACATGCGCGCGAAGCACTTGGAAGCGGGATGGGAAAGGAACTTGGAAGTTAAGCGTGCTAGTGCTGGAGTAGTGGGAGGATGGGTGACCGAGCGGGAAGTTGGACCACGGGTAAGTAATTTGACTAGAGATTAAGCGTAGTTAGAGATTAAGTGGAGTTAGAAACTAAACTAGTTAAATAACTGAAATACTAGAAATTCTGAAAAAATAGGAAAAAAAAGAGGAGCGAAAAATAATTGGGAACCAAATAGATAAAAAAATAACGAAATAACCTTTAGTCCCGGTTCGTGTTACAAACCGGGACTAAAGGGTTTTTTTCCTCGACGCGCGCCAGCAGCCCACGTGGCGGGACCTTTAGTCCCGGTTTGTTTTACAACCGGGACTAAAGGGGGACCTTTAGTCCCGCCTAATTGTTCCCGGTTTGGAAACCGGGACTAAATGCCCAAATGAACCGGGCCTATAGCCCCGTTTTCCACTAGTGGGGTGATCGGCTGCCTCTCGCCGGCCATGGCTTCGAACCGGTAGATCATCGGGCAAACGCTCGATCTTGCACGCGCGCAGGTCGATTGTGTGCGAGACCTTGTTGAAGGACAGGTTAGGGGCTTAGGGCACGTATGTGCATGGCTTATATAAAGAGAAAGAGCCAGGGTTAGCCTCCTGAGCCCTGATCCTGGCTAATCACTTTTCCGAGTAGGATTAGGGATTCTTCTTTTTGCGCTGGGATTACTGGATTAGGGGTTCTTAGATTTTTTTTTTACATAAATGATTCTTAGATCTTCATGAAAGAAGAAGAATAAAAAACCATTACAAATCAGTAATGCGCATGGTTTCCTACAGTTACGTGTTTATTGGGACGATTGGATTTCTAATATTCAAAAAATAAAACTCATGGCTATCACAATGCACATGGTTATCACAGTTGCGTGTTTCTTGGGCTATAATGAGAATGACAAAATGATCAAGTAACATTATAATGATTAGATTTCTACTATTCAAAAATACAAAATTCCATTTTCACTTTTTTGTGTAGGCCACACATTTTGCCTTGATAATTTGCACAAGTATCAATGTCATATGTAAACTATTTTAATTTTCATAAAACTTTGAAATAACATTTTTGATTCAAAAAACAGGTAGGCCTACACCAGCCCACCAAATACCGTTTGTCAAGAAAAGCCACTACAAAGCCTCTTTCGGGTATGGGGGACTAAGAGAATGCTGGTAGGCACGACTCAATTCTATCCTACAATCACACATATCATGCACCACAATACCACATTACTACTAACCTACCAAAGATAATCATTTGAGAAGATTTTGTTGTGGTTGACATTTTAGGAGCTTCATTTTGTGGTTTGCTCTTGTTTGAAAAAATTTGTGTGCCCTCCACGTCTGGGACCGGAATTTTGTAGAGAGGTTGTAATTAGATTGAATGAAGAGTTCCCCCACAAAAAAAAGATTGAATGGAGAGTTAGGGATATGCAAATAGAAGCTAATTGCAATCCGTTGGTTTTGTATGCTTGCTATCATGCCATCTTCCTGAATTTTATGTCACAATGTTAAAGTACATAAAGTTCATTGTGGGTTGCAAAAAATTTGAACACGGCTAAAAATGAGCTCTGAGGTAAGTGAAAGTTAAGTTAAACGGGAGCTCTAGTGGAGTTTAATCGGATAATTCAAGGAGTTATCTCGATAGTTAAACATTGATTAGTATGATTAGTGTGACCCTCATCATCAGCGCTCAAAATTCTAGCATGTTCCTCCTCCTTCCACCTCCCTCCACCTTTAGATCTTCCAAGTCCTAGGATCATCTTCTCCCCTTCCACCCCCACCTTACTTCATTTTCAGGCGCATGTTGCCTACAACCTACTTATTCCCCCAGTCCACCTCCACCTCTCATTTGAGAACCTATGTGTATTACATGTTGTAGTGTTGAACATGCGACCCCGATAGTGACTGATAGGGATAACTAGGTGAATATGTTATAGTTTGAGAAGTTCGTGTGTTCATGAAGTGTTACTATGTTTACTCGGGTGACTGAAAAAGGCCATCCTTAATTACCCTAAGTTTTTTAAGTGGCTCAGGTGAAATGGAAGGGTATGCCAATAGATGTTGAGCAAGTTCTGAAGTTAGCATGTACAACTCTATATGGAAAACACTCCTACATGTCATCAGAACTAGAGCCAAGCACCATGTAATTTATATCATTATTTCATGAATGATCTCATCCATGCAACATCCCGATCATCACACCATGTCTATGCTTTTAGCCACTAAAGATATATAATCTTTCCAGTGAAGAACTGGAAATCTGCTTCCCTATCTTTAATTTTACTTTACTACATTTTGATACTATTGATGTGCTTCATCATTAGTTTCGAGATTATTGATTCACACGTGTAGTTGAGAGTGATGTCTCAATTGCTAAAGTTCTATTGGTATTCCTATGCCCCCATCTTGTTGAAATATGAATTTGGGTAAAATATATTTCCCATCAAATACTCAAACGATGAATATGATGTGGCATGGACACACACCTCATATAGCAGATTGTCAAACCATTGTTGTGCCAGGGCACAAAACATAAATACCAAGATCACATATGAGAAAAATGGAGAACAAGACACCAAAACAAACCTAACACTATCATCAAAGCAGAGGCACCAATCTCATCAGATGAAGACCTATCGAATCTAGGATAGGAACACCACCACCTTGTTGGTATCAGGCATGATGGTTACACTAGAATCAAGGGTATTTTATTAGGAGATGCCACCTACCAAGATACCATTCGTGAGTGATGCATAATCTAACATAGAAAAACTAAATACCACACACTAGTGTCTATCCAAGATTTGCTTTGTTCTTGGTGGTGGGGATAAGTGATGAAGACCGTGTTATATGAAACATGACACGATATGGCATGGTGGTGTGTCTAGGGTTAGACTCCCACTAGTTGAACAATTGATTTATTTTTATTGAAGTAGTTACACATTTGACTAAATTTTGACGAGCTAATGAGACATTTAAGTTCAACTCTAGCAATGTCCCTAAAAGATCAACCTCTATAATGGATGTAGAAGGCCCTCTATTTTTTCTAGAGGCTATGGAGTGCTCTCAAAAAACGGACTCCCTAAGACCTGCTCTATATTGATATTCTACCATGTAGGACCCACTTGTCGGTAGGTAGATTTTTATTATCTTTTTTTTACATCTCGTCATTGTGGAACATTGTGGGTGAGCGCCACCACATCTGCTCCACAAAAGAGGTCAGACGCTGCGTGTGTGGGAGGGCGGCTAGCCTCGCTAGGCACAACTTCGGAGGTGGAGGGGGATGTAGGATCAGAGTTGCGGGCATGATGATACAGATGCAAGCGGTGGCAATGTGGCTAGCATGGACGCAAGAAAATTGGGCAGTGGGGTCAGTAGAGAGGCCATGGTGGCAACAAATGCTCATGGGAGGGAGCACAAGAGCATGAAACTTCCTACCTGCCAAACATTTCATGAATACAATGTACTCTATATTGAGAGTACATTGTATAAAGTACATTGTATCTTTTCTCTTTCCTTTTTCCCTTTTTTGCCTTCTTTCTTATTTTTAATTTTTACTTTTTCTTTATGTCTCCTTGTTTTGGTTCTCTTTTCTGTTGGGTTTCATATCTAGCCTACCCAAACTTGCTTGAGAAAAAAAGGCTTTGATGATGATGTTGTTGAATGTACTCTATATTCCCCTCTCCTTTGTATGAATATAAGGAATATTATGAAGATTTATGGCGGGTCTTCTAAAATATTAGGGATATATAGAAAGGGTTATAAGAAATCTCAAGGACTAGATCTTTCTCTATTTTAGCAAATTTTGAATGGAAAGTTCTTTTTCTTAGCCGACTGATTTAGCAGATGGGTTGGCATCGTGTCACTGCTTCCTACTGCCACCCCCACACACATGCGATGCTACCTCCTCCGGTTTCATTTTCTCCTCACTTTGATGTGGCACTTAGTTAGCGTAGGCAGATGAAAGCTGGCCGAGTGTGCTGCCATCCTACGCTCCAAGGTAGAGCACCTCTGTCCTACATCGTCCTAGGACAAGCATTGCCCCCGTGTCCCAAGCCGAGAACCGTAGTGGTGAAGTGTTTGGTATGCTGAGGTTCCTCAAGATAGGATCTCGAATTCCCAAGTATTTGTATGTTGCTGTCATTGCTCCCCCGTGTGAGTGGCCGCCGGTTGCTCCTCCATGAGTGATGTTGCGCAATGCAACAGTTTCAATGCATGTTGTTACCTCCGCTTCACACGCACATCGCACTAAGGATGAGAACCTCTCCATGGACGCCATGGTAGAGGTCGAAGAGCTCCAACACATAGTGGATTAACCGGGAAGCACCCAATCTAGATAGGAGAATGCTCTGACGCAGAAAATTAATTTCCGAGGAGGTTGAATCTACAAACTTTCAAAGCCTCCATTTTTCAATTTGAAATGTTAGTGAAATCGGTTTTTGTGATGTTAGATATTGTGTTCCGATATGTTGGAAGCGCACACACAATTTTTGTTGGATGCATATTGTTGTCATGTTGGAATGTTTTCTGGACATATTCTCTCTCAAATGTTGCATATATGTATTTCTGTAATGTTGGATATGTTATACACATATGTTGGACACGTTGTTACATTTTATTTTAAACGGAGACATACAAGTTTTGCTGGAAAAAGGGGGACTGTATTGCATGCACCATTCTTTTTTGCTATATTTGTGTGTCCAAAATGTTACAATATTTTTTGTTACGCATCCCAAGTTTTTAGAAATTCACGAGAAAATGTTGCAAAACTATGTTTCGTTTCTAAAAAATGCTACACACACATAACAATATTACATTAAGGATTTTTTTGCAACAATGACTAGGTTTATGCAGCAATCTTGGGGGACCACTCATGCATGTGAACATGACATAGAAATGAAACAAGTTGATGCTACAATCGACATATGCCTAACACTTTGTGTTTTAAGAGGATGAGGTGTCCAAGGGGAGTTTCTCCTATCAAATGGGTTTGTACATTTCAAGCAGAGGAGGGATAGGAATAATCAGCCAACAGATGCATCTGCTAGTTTGACATCACATACATGGGTGATTTTTGCAGGAAGGACCAGATTTGTGTTGCAACAATGATAATATTTTTTTGCATCAATGACCAGATTTTTTGCAAAAAATGATGTTGCATTCCTGATGCATTAGCCGGTTTGACTTCACATGCATGCATCAGCCGGTTGATTTTTTTTGTAGCATTGTGCAATCTTTTTTTCTAAATATACAAATTCATGTTACATACAATGCCATGTTAATGATTTTTCATGGGTTTATATGCATGTTATTACCATGTATATGCTGATATGTATCATCACTTTACGGCAATTGCACCCTTGGAAATTCAAGGAATTAAAATAGTACCTCTACTTTCCAACAAGACTTGTGACACACCAAGTGTGACCTAAATAACAGTGGACATAACCCTTTTCTCCTTGTAGTGGTCAATATTAAATTAGGAATGATACTTCCCCCGGAAGTATGCTCCAACCAAACCTTTACACTAGGAGGTCATATTGAAAATCAACTATTCAATTTGGAATGTCCTTTTCACTTTAAATGCAAATTATATAATGACGAACATGTCTTTAAAAATCATTTAAAATGAACCATGTACTAACCAATGGTAAGGAAATCGGTAATCGTTAACTGCTCGGTCGGCTTGCGAGTAGCGATTAATCGGAATTCGGACGATTAACTGATTTAATCGGCCGGCTATTAATCGGTGTAACCTACACAAATTAGCACGTAAAAGACAGTTTATATAAGAAAAATAATAGTATATGAGCCTCTATATGTTTGGCCCTACTTCTCTAGAGTCTAAAATCCCAGAAAAACATGTATGCTTCTCCTCCGTGACCTAATCTTCAAGGTCACGAGCGAATCAGGATCCACTAGTCGAAGCTGCGTTTACTCCTTCCACTTCTTATCCTCTCACCTCTGAAGTTTATCTTCTTCCACCACCTACCTAGCTAGGGTACGACCCCTCTTACACCTCAACCACCTAACCTATCGAAGGTGCCTTGAGCTCCTGCACGAGCTACTCAAGGTGGTCGAGCTCCTGTATCTAGGCAACTGAGAGTAACTAGTCTGGGAGGGCAAGGAAGGAACTAGTTGGCGACAGCGGAATTTGAGCTGTTGGAGGCTTCAATCAAGCGGGAGCTTTGCAAAACCTACTTTATTGGGGAGGGGTAGCACCTGTGCTAGCTATATGCATTGAAAAGTTTATAACTTTTTTGACCAAGTGCAGTAGTTAATCGCGAACATACCTAGTAATCGGACTTTCGGTACGATTAATCGGGCTAAAGGATTAACACAAGAGATTAATGGTAATCGACACGGTCAGGCCCCTAGTAGCGATTAATCGGTCTAGTAATCGTTGAATCGGCCTAGTTTTTGAACAGTGGTACTAACACCGGTTAGAAAAGAGTGTTGACAAATATTTTAGCCTGACATCAAATGTGAAAACTCATGAACCATAGTAATGTTTTTATTGATGGCCGGCAAGCAGTTCACTAAAAATACGACTATTTGTGTCATGTGCAAAACAAATAATAATAAATTGTTTGTGGCTGTTTAGTATAACACATATGATTCTACTTGTTGACAATCATTTTTCTAGTTCTTACTTTATAGAATTGTACACAAAATAATTACTTGTCCGAGATAAGTAATCACGTTTTCATTTTACGGTACCGTTGGATCCAAACCAAAGGAACAACTCATCCCATCCAATATCCTTTGTAGACAAAAAAGTACATATGCATTTGTTCCTTAAGAATTCCAACACACATAACAGGGAGGTCGGTCCATATAACATGTACGCGTATGAATACATCCCTTCCATAGGCCCACAAAAAATCGTTACTACACCAATCAAAATGGCATTGCTTTGACGATGTCCTTGTCCCAAAGAGAGTCAAAACAACATCGAGTTGGCAGCAGAAGAAGACTCGACATGAAGACCAGCCGCCGGAAATTACCCACTCAACAAAGAGGGGAGTCATTGTTATAAGAAAGATTCTTCCCGAATTGGTGTGGTATATTCATACCATAAAAAATGGAGCGTTTGTTGGCTGTGTGGCAGTAATATTGTTGCCAAACCGTTGCCAAATCTGGCAGATCAACTTTAGTTGATTGATCCAATCAATTCATCGATGTTACAGTAGAAAAAGCTAAATCGTGTCTTGTTTTGGAACCCTAAATTCTTATTTAAACACTTGAGCATACCTGATAAAATCTTTTGCATCTCTGCTGGCCGCCTCATAATCCTCCCCTCTTGAAATCCAGTATTTTCTCGTTCTGCACTCCCTACTCGTGTTCTCGTTATACCCACCATAATACTTCTCTGGTCACATTAGGTGGTGATTTATCGTTGTCCGATAGATATTAAATCATAAATCTACCTAGGTCTACTCATAATATTCGATTCAGGTTACATTTTTCTTGCAATTTGTAGATCACTTGCGGTAGCCATTGATGGCATGCGAAGCACACGTCCGTTGGGAACCCCAAGAGGAAGGTATGATGAGCACATCAGCAAGTTTTCCCTCAGTAAGAAACCAAGGTTATCGAACCAGTAGGAGATGAAGGCCACGTGAAGGTTGTTGGCGAAGGAGTGTAGTGCGGCGCAACACCAGGGATTCCGGTGCCAATGTGGAACCTGCACAACACAATCAAAATACTTTGCCCCAACTTAACAGTGAGGTTGTTAATCTCACCGGCTTGCTGTAAACAAAGGATTAAACGTATGGTGTGGAGAATGATGTTTGCTTGCAAAGAATAACAGAGAACAATGATTGCAGTAGGTTGTATTTCAGATGTAAAAGAATGGACCAGGGTCCACAGTTCACTAGTGGTGTCTCTCCAATAAGATAAATAACATGTTGGGTGAACAAATTACAGTTGGGCAATTGACAAATAGAGAGGGCATAACAATGCACATACATATCATGATGACTACTATGAGATTTACTTAGGGCATTACGACAAAGAACATAGACCGCTATCCAGCATGCATCTATGCCTAAAAAGTCCACCTTCGGGTTAGCATCCGCACCCCTTACAGTATTAAGTTGCAAACCACAGACAATTGCATTAAGTACTGTGCGTAATGTAAACAATACAAATATCCTTAGACAAAGCATTGATGTTTTATCCCTAGTGGCAACAGCACATCCACAACCTTAGAACTTTATGTCACTGTCCCAGATTCAATGGAGGCATGAACCCACTATCGAGCATAAATACTCCCTCTTGGAGTCACAAGTATTAACTTTGCCAGAGCCTCTACTAGCAACGGAGAGCATGCAAGATCATAAACAACACATATATGATAGATCGATAATCAACTTGACATAGTATTCCATATTCATCGGATCCCAACAAACACAACATGTAGCATTACAAATAGATGATCTTGATCATGATAGGCAGCTCACAAGATCTAAACATAATAGCACAAGAGGAGAAGACAACCATCTACCTACTGTTATGGACCCATAGTCCAAGGATGAACTACTCACACATCAGTCCGGAGGCGGGCATGGTGATGTAGAGCCCTCCGATGATGATTCCCCTCTCCGTCAGGGTGCCGGAGGCGTGATACGTCTCCAACGTATCTATAATTTCTGATGTTCCATGCTAGTTTTATGACAATACCTACATATTTTGCTCACACTTTATAATGTTTTTATGCATTTTTCGGGACTAACCTATTAAAGAGATGCCGAAGTACCAGTTCCTATTTTCTGCTGTTTTTGGTTCCAGAAAAGTTGTTCGGGCAATATTCTCGGAATTCGACGAAACAAAAGCCAAACCTCCTATTTTACCGAGACGGACCCAGAACACCGAAGGAGAGACGGAGAGGGGCCAAGGGGGCCCCACACCACCTGGCGGCGCGGCCAAGAGGGGGGGCGCGCCCAGCTATGGGGTGGGCCCCCCGGGCACCCCCTCGCGCCGCCCTTTCGCTTATATATTCCTCGCGACGCGAAAACCCTACATCAATCTATCAGACTCCAGAAAGACTCCAGGGGCGCCGCCGCCATCGCGAAACTCCGTTTCGGGGGACATAAGTCTCTGTTCTGGCACGCCGCCGGGACGGGAAATTGCCCCCGGAAGTCATCTCCATCGACACCACCGCCATCTTCATCACCGTTGCTGTCTCCCATGATGAGGAGGGAGTAGTTCTCCCCCGAGGCTGAGGGCTCTATCGGTAGCTATGTGGTTCACCTCTCTCTCCCATGGTGTGATCTTTATGTGATCATGAGCTTTGTATCACTATTAATCTATGTGCTACTCTAGTGATGTTATTAAAGTAGTCTATTCCTCCTCCATGATGTAAAGTTGACAGTGTGTGCATCATGTAGTACTTGGCGTAGGTTATGATTGTAATCTCTTGTAGATTATGAAGTTAACTATTACTATTATAGTATTGATGTGATCTATTCCCCTTTCATAGCTATTGGTGACAGTGTGTATGCTATGTTAGTACTCGGTCTAAATTGCAACGGTCTATTATGCACTCTAGAGGTTACTTTAATATGAACTCCGGATTCACTCTCCACGGTGTGACGGTGACAGTGTGCGCATCGTGTGTGATTCCTTTATGAAGTTGTGGAGCTTGTTTACTCCGGCTTGAGGGTGCTCTTGTAGCCCTACACAATGAATGGTGTTTGTTATCCAACAAGAGAGTATTTGAGAGTAGCACAAGTGAGGAGAAGTTATTTATTTATTATGTGATCATTGTTGAGAGTGTCCACTAGTGAAAGTATGATCCCTAGGCCTTGTTTCTAAGCATTGAAACATCGTTTCCAACAAGTTCTGCTACATGTTTGCTTGCTGCCATTTTTATTTCAGATTGCAATTGCTACTTATAATCATCCATATTACTTGTATTTCACTATCTCTTCGCCGAACTAGTGCACCTATACATCTGACAAGTGTATTAGGTGTGTTGGGGACACAAGAGACTTCTTGTATCTTAATTGCAGGGTTGCTTGAGAGGGATATCTCTGACCTCTACCTCCCTGAGTTCGATAAATCTTGGGTGATTCACTTAAGGGAAACTTGCTGCTGTTCTACAAACCTCTGCTCTTGGAGGCCCAACACTGTCTACAGGAATAGAAGCGTGCGTAGACATCAAGCTATTTTCTGGCGCCGTTGCCGGGGAGGTAAGGTAAAAGGTATTCACATCCTCCGACTGCTAAGCTATTTCCTAGCACTGTTGCTGGTGTGTGAGTGGTCAAAGCTATTTCCTTTAGATTCGGCAATTTTATCTTTTTGTCTCTTGTTTTTATTTTTCACTAGTTAGGCATAATGGAAAACAACTACAAATTTAGTGAGCTTTTTAATCTTTTTCCTGAGTTAAGACATGAATTGTTTGATGCAAAAATTTAAAAACCTATGGAACCTTATTTGCATGCTAGCAGCAATGTTATTAGTATGAATGCAATTACTGCTAATGCTATGGAAAAGTCTAAGCTTGGGGAAGCTAGTTTTCATGATCTTTTTAGCTTCCCAGCTTTAGGGGAGAAAATTTGCTCTGATAATACTTTATCTCCCATATGCGATAACTCTAATGATGCTTGTGATATTTTAAATCCACCTACTGAAAGTATTCCTTTCAAGATACCTATGAAAATTGTTAAACTTGCTATGAACAATTGCTATTTTGGAGATGGGACTGTCCATCCTAGTGATCATTTACTCTTTATACATGAATTATGCGAGTTGTTCGAGAGTGCAGGTATTTCAAAGGACCAAGTTAAGAGGAAACTATTCTCTATATCTCTGAAGGGCAGAGCTGCAGAATGGTATAAGATGCTGAAGAACGGTCGATCTATTGGTTGGGAGGAAATTGTACCTCTCTTTTATTCTAAATTTTATCCTCCTCATGAAGTGTATGTTGATAGGAATTACATTTATAAATTTTATCCTCGTGATGGAGAGAGTATTTCCCAAGCATGGGGGAGATTGAAGTCACTAATGCTCAAATGTCCCATTCATGAGCTCCCCCGTAATGTTATTACTAATAATTTTTATGCAAGGCTTTCAGGACACCATAAGGACTATCTAGATGCCTGTTTGGAGGGATATTTCACAAGCAAGGAGGTTGAAGCTAGATGGGATCTTCTTGAAAGAATTCAAAGCAATACTGAAGATTGGGAGAATGACAAAGGTAAGGAATCAGGTATAAACTACGAGTATGATTGCATTAAGTCTTTCGCTCAAACTGCTGATTTTCAAGAGCTTAGTGCTAAATATGGTCTTGATCCTCAAATTATGGTCGATTGCTATAGAGCCTTTGCTTCTCATATTAATGTTCCTAAAGAAAATTGGTACATGTATCATGAACCTTTTAAAGACACTTGCATGGAAAATGAAATTGTTGTTAATGATTGCAATAAACATGCTCAAACTTCTGAAAATGCTATTTCCTATAAGCATGTTAATTTTTGTGGAGTTCATAGACCTTGTGAAAAGAATAAAATTGAAGAAGAATATTGTATCCATCACAGGAATGAAAAAACTAGAAAGTGGTCTAGGGCTCTAGATGATCTTGGTGAAAAAGTTTGTGCCCTCTATCCTTTTATTTGTGAACTTTGCCATAGAGTGGGTCATTTTAATTTTCAATGCTCCTCCAATGATAATTCGAATCTGATGAGTGCTGCAAATTTGTATTGTGATGATGAAATCACTCCTAATCAGCATGATGAACTTACTTTATTTTTGGGGTGTGAAGAGTTATTGAGAAAAACTTCTTTGGTGGATATGAGTGCTCTTGATATTAATAGTGTCCTGCATGGGTGTCTTTCTTATTGCATTGATAATTGCCACACACAAATACTTACATACAAAATATTTTAGAAGAAGACACTTTGCCAAAATATGATAGGACCGCTGTGTGTTTCGAACTTATTAATGAAAAGGAGGAATCCTCCCAAGTTTCTTCTATTGTTTCTGAAAATAAATTAGGTTATGTGGAAAAGATTCCCTTCAAGCCTCTTCCTCCTAAAGAAGGGAACGAGGAGAAGGAAAAGAAGAAGAAGAAGGGAACGAAGAAGAGGAAGAAGAGGGGGAATAAAAAGAAAGAGGTAACGGCATATCCCCGCGTGTATGAGATAACGATAGGTAACCGTAAGTATGTTGCTCCTAATGATTATTATGATAATGAATCTGAGTACAATGATCTTCCTATGCCCTTTACCTATATTAGTGATCATGATTTGGAAGAGCACACTACTTTTGATATTGAAGATCTCTGGGACACTAATTCTGAAAATGATGATGTTAATAATTGCCATAGTATTAGTACTATCCATGTTTCTTTCCATAATGATACAGAAAGTTCTAAGCTTGGGGAAGCTGATTTTGATGAGCATGATATTTTTAGTCCCCCAAGCATGGAGGAGAAAATTTACTTTGGTAATACTTTACCTCCTATATATGATGATTACAATGATGACTATCATATTTTCAGTCCACCTACTATTGAGGAGAAGATTAATTATGATTACAATATGCCTCCTATATATGATGATTATGGTGATGAGAATAATAATGATAGCTATCTTATTGAATTTGCTCCCACTACAATTAATAGTAATGACCATGCTTATGTGGAGAGTAATAATTTTATGCATGTAGCTTATGATAAGAATGTTTTGTGTGATAGTTATATTGTGGATTTCATCAATGATGCTACTGAAAGTTATTAGGAGAGAGGGAAACATGGTTATATGCATCTTAATAATATTAAGTTTCCCCTCTTTATGTTGAGAATCTTGAAGTTGCGCTTGTGTTGCCTTTCTATGCTTGTTGCTTTGTGCTTTCAGTACTTGTTTATTTACAAGTTTCCTTTTCATAGGAAGTGGGTTAGACCTAAAAGTGTTTCTTAGTTGTTTTTGATGCTCTCTTTTGCTTCAACTCTTATTTCTTGCGCGAGCATCATTAAAATTACTGAGCCCATCTTAATGGCTACAAAGAAAGCACTTCTTGGGAGATAACCCATGTTTTTATTTTGCTACTGTTTTGTTGTGTCTTGGAAGTTGTTACTACTGTAGAAACCTCTCCTTATCATGTTTATTTTGTTTTTGTGCCAAGAATTGCCTCTAATGGTAAGAAAGTGGTATTTGGGAGATTTGCAATCTTGTTTACTGTTTCTGGTTCGTCACGAGAAAAATCGTAAAAAATCACCAGAACGTAAGTTTGAGCTGCCAATTTACGAGCATCTTCCCCAGGTATTTTTCTAACTTTCATTAGTTCAGAGTTTTTCGAGTTACGCAGCGTAACTATTTTTCAAAAATCAATTTTTACGAACTGTTCTGTTTTGACAGATTCTTGCACTGTTTTGCATCTGCATCTTTTTGCCCACCTTTTTGAGTTCTCTTGATCAAAGAACCTTATAGAAGTTGTGCTAAAGTAGCTAATGCTTATTAAAATTCTTTTTATATGTCATACTAAACTTTGTAGATTTGATTAATATTATCATTGCACTAACGCTGCTAATGAGATTTGTGATGTGTTTTGTATGAAGGAAGTTTTCAAGTGTAGGAAAGACGAATGATGAGATGAGATGAAGAACGGACAAAAGCTCAAGCTTGGGGATGCCCATGTCACCCCAAGATATATTCAAGAAGTACAAGCGTCAAAGCTTGGGGATGCTCAAGGCATCCCCTTCTTCATCAATAAAAATATCAGGTCCTGTTTCTGTTCACTATATTTTTATTGCTTCATATACTATGTGTTATTCTTGGAGCGTCTTTATTTTCTGTTGTGTATTTTATTTTCAATAAAGTGGGCACCATCATACCATGTTTGTTTGGGAGAGAGACACGCTCCGCTTTTTCATTTGAACACTTGTGTTCTTCGTTTTTAATGTTCAATGGCAAAAGTTGAAAGCCGCTGCATTTATTGCTATTTGGTTGGGGACAGAAAATGCTTCATGTGGTAATTGGTATATTGTCTTGAATAATTTGATACTTTGAAATTGTTTTGAGCTCTCAAGTAGATCATGTTTAAGCTTTTGCATCATGTAGTTTAAACCTATTAGTGGAGAACTACCGTAGAGCTTGTTGAAATTTGGTTTGCATGATTGGTCTCTCTAAAGTCTAGATATTTTCTGGTAAAAGTGTTTGAGCAACAAGGAAGACAGTGTAGAGTCTTATAATGCTTGCAATATGTTCTTATGTAAGTTTTGTTGTACCGCTTTATACTTGTGTTTGCTTCAAACAACCTTGCTAGCCAAAGCCTTGTACTGAGAGGGAATGCTTCTCGTGCATCCAAAACCTTGAGCTAAAACCTATGCCATTTGTGTCCACCATAACTACCTACTATGTGGTATTTCTCTGCCATTCCAAAGTAAATTTCTTGTGTGCTACCTTTAAAATTTCATTCCTTGTCTTTGCAATACATAGCTCATGGGAAAATAGCTTAAAAACTATTGTGGTATTGAATATGTTGCTTATGTATCTTATTTCTTATAAGTTGCTTGTTGAGCGGTAACCATGTTTCTGGGGACGCCATCAACTTTTTACTTTGTTGAATATCATGTGAGTTGCTATGCATGTTTGTCTTGTCTGAAGTAAGGGAGATTTCTCATGATTAAATGGTTTGAGTATGCATATTGTTAGAAAAGAACATTGGGCCGCCAACCAAAGCCATGTATCATGGTGGAAGTTTTAGTTTGGACATTAATCCTCAAATCTCTTATGAGAATATTTGTTATCACCAGAATTTGACCAAGGCGGAGGTGGGCCACGATCAAGACAAGCTTGAAGGTTATATATGGAGAAAATACGAAGATCGGCCTTATATGCAAAGTTGGGCTAGATTGCCCATTTATCTGTAATTTATTAGATCGTATCTTAAGTTAGAAGTTAGAGTTTTACCTGTGCACGGTGGGATATTCCCACGTTAGAAAGTCCGCTGGACTATAAATATGTATCTAGGGTTTATGGAATAAACAACAACACAACGTTCACCCCAAAAACAAACCAATCTCGGCGCATCGCCAACTCCTTCGTCTCGAGGGTTTCAATCGGAGTAGCGACATGCTGCCTAGATCGCATCTTGCGATCTAGGCAGCACAAGCTCCACGTTGTTCATGCGTTGCCCGTACTGAAGCGCCTTTGATGGCGGGCAACGTAGTTATCATAGATGTGTTAGGGTTAGCATAGTTCTCTGTATAACATGCTTACGTAGTGCAACCCTTGCATGTCTAGCCGCCCTCACGCCTATCTCAGGTGTGGGGGCGGCACCCTGCTTGTTCATCATCTAGTAGATCTGATCCGTTACGATTGCTCCTTGTTATGCAAGGATTAGTTTAATATCTGCAATAGTTAGGCCTTACAAAGGGGGGGAGGATCCAGTGGCACGTAGGGTGGCGTTCGCAAGTCCTAAACAGGATGTTCCGCGGATCAACATCATTGTTGGTTCTTTGGCCTTGTTTAGGATCGGCTTATGAGCACCGTGCGTGGCCGCGAGGCCCAACCTGGAGTAGGATGATCCGATTATGCGGTGAAAACCCTAAATCGTCGTAGATCTCATTAGCTTCATCTTGATCAAGCAGGATCACCAAGTATTCGTGCACCCCGTACGGATCATGGGTGGATCGGCTCTTTGAGCCGATTCACAGGATAACCTGAGAGCCGATCGAGGCTCGTATTTAATGTTTACGTGTATGCCATGCAGGAACTAAGCGAGGCATCCCCATCACCTTCCGACCAGGTATAGGTCAGGTGGCACGCCCTGCACTTCGCATCGCCGCGTGTGACCAAGAGCATTGCGGGCCGTCGCTCGGAGGGGTCTCGGCCAGCCGCAGCTCTAGGCTCTTCCCGGCTCTACCGTGTTGACAGGCCGCTGCCCGCCGGTGGGTTTTGGCGATCAACACATTCGGCACGCCGGTGGGACTATCATCTACATCAACCACATCGCCATCTACATCTGAGATGGCGGCGGACGGCACGCCAGTCACCTACGAGGAGCTGCCTGCTGAGCTCAAGAAGAAACATGACGAGATCAAGGCCACCCTCGAAGCCGACCTCATCGGCTCATATCACAGAACTCGTTCACATGGCGTCAGGCGGAAGGGGTTCTCACCGAAGGCGCACTCGATGAAGTGGATCTATCTCGTCCCGTCAGTAGGAACGTACCAGGGCCGTGCGCCAGAGATTGGTGGCATGGTGGCTCACTCGTTGCGTCTCCATCCCGAGAGCCTGGTGAATACTTTGGAGCACGTCGCCGTTCGGTTGGTCAAGGAGGTCATGAAGAATCAGCACTCTCTATTAGAGCCAACTCTCAGGACCTACCGAGGAGAAGTGCCACTCCAGCCCCGTCTGCCGTTGTCGTGCACATCGGCGGCACCAGGAGTACCTCATTCACCGTCGCGCACCGTTGACAGGATTAACGGTACTTGCCTTGGGAGGTGCCAACCAGGGCACTCGTTCAACATCAACATGATAGGACTGGGACACCCCCGGATGGAGAAAAAGGCGAGGGCAACTGCTCTCGTGGCAAAGATAAGGAGGAGGCTGCTCCATGCGATCGGCCCCGACACCGCCAAAACATCTTGGTGATGATCAAGGTAGAAGCCGATGCTAGCGATCGGCCCGTAGTATCCGTATCACATGCTCTCCCGGTATGTGGCGTCGACCTCACAGGTGACGGAAAGCTAGGGTACGGGTTTACATCAGCCGATGAGCTAGAAGAAGTCGACATCGGTCCCGGGGACAAGCCTCGACCCACTTTTATCAGCAAGAAGTTAGATCCACAAACTCGGGGGACAGATGATAGCCCTGTTGAAGGAATACCCAGTTGCTTTGCATGGGATTACACGGAGATGCCCGGGTTGGACAGAGCATCATTGAGCATCGGCTCCCCCTTAAGAAAGGATTTCGGCCGTTCCAACAGCGAGCACGTCGGATGAGGGCCGAGATCCTGGAAGAAGTCAAGAAGGAGATCGAGAAAATGTTGGCCGCTGGATTCATCGTGCCATGCGGGTATGCCGAGTGGATCTCCGAGATCGTTCCGGTGGAGAAGAAGGATGGCCGATGGCGCGTGGCCATCGATTTCCGAGATCTTAACAGAGCCACCCCAAAGGACGAATATCCAATGCCCGTGGCGTAAACATTGATAAACGCCGCTGCTGGCCACAAGGTGTTGAGCTTCATGGATGGCAACGCCGGTTATAACCAGATTTTCATGGCTCCGGAAGATATACACAAGACCGCATTCAGAGTACCAGGGCGATAGGCTTGTTTGAGTACGTGGTCATGACCTTTGGACCGAAGAATGCTGGTGCAACCTACCAACGAGCCATGAATTATATATTTCATGATCTGATCGGCAAGTTGGTGGAGGTCTATATCGACGACGTGGTGGTCAAATCGGTCTCCATGGAGGGGCATTTGGACGATTTACGGCGCGTCCTAGACCGAACTCGGAAATTCGGGCTGAGAATGAATCCGAAGAAGTGCGCCTTTGGCGTGACGGCTGGTCAATTCCTAGGTTTTCTGGTTCATGAGCGGGGAATTGAGATCGGCCTGAAAGTCGGGAGGCGGTGCGTACCATGCAGCCGCCCACCACGAAAAAGGAGCTCCAACGCCTCATCGGCAAGATCAATTTCGTCCGGCGGTTCATCTCTAATTTATCAGACGAATCGAGCCGTTCATGGCGTTGGTGAAGACTAAATCGACGACGAGTTTCACTGGGGCAGAACAAAGAACGGGCGTTTGATGAAATTAAGCGATATCCGACGACACCGCTCGTATTAGTTCCGCCCCAAGAAGACAGGCCATTCTACATCTACCCGTCGCAGGCTGACACGTCCATTGCTTCGGTAGTGGTGCAGCTCTACGAGGGCGTTGAGAGAGTCGTTTTCTACCTCAAAGCGAGAAGGATCTTTGGGACGCGGGAGACAAGATATCCCGAGGTCGAGAAACTTTGCCTCTCGCCTGTTCTTTACCCGCACCAAGCTTCATCACATCCTTCGACGGCAGAAATCACCGTCATCTGCAAATCAGACGTTGTCAAGCACATGTTGTCGGCTCCTGTTTTGAAAGGCCGACTCGGTAAGTGGATGTTGGCACTGCTGTAATTTGATCTCCGGTACCAGCCGGCGAAGGCGATCAAGGGCCAAGCGTTGGCCGATCTCATCGCTGAACGGATCGCACCAATATAGCAGCACTATCTATACGAGCATGGGCTATGTTCTTTGATGGATCGGTTTGTGACGGTGGTTGTGGCATCGGCATTCGCTTGTGTCGCCTCGGGGGCGTAATACTCCTTCTCCATCAGATTATCTACCCCTTGCACCAACAACGTAGCGAATATGAGGCAATACGCAAGGGAATGGAATTGCTATTGGAAGCTGGAGCGGAAGTCGTGGAGCTTTTTGGAGACTCAAAGTTGGTGATTAACCAGCTCACGGATGAATATAATTGCGAAAGTGAATCGCTTTTCCCATATTGGATGGAATGCCGTGAGTTGATGACACAGCTTCGGTACATCAACTTTAATTGGATCCCAAGATCCCGTAATACCGATGCCAACAATCTCAAGATGATGGCGTCAAAGCTACATAGATATAGCCGACGGATCGGAAGTTCGTATACAATTCCCGAACAGAATGATTGGGGAGCCGAGATCTTCGATTATTTAAAAGATTCGGCTCGGGGGCACCCAAACGGATAAGATACAAAGCCATGAAGTATGTCCTTATAGGAGACGACATGTTTTACAGACATTGGAAGGGTTGCTACTCAAGTGCCTAGGACCGACTGAATCTAATCGGCTTTTACATGAGGTACATGAAGGTGCCCGTGGAACGCATCGATCGGCTCATAAGATGAAGTGGTTGATCGTGCGATCAGGGTTTTATTGGCCCACTATGCTTGAAGATTGCTTCAATTATTATAAGGGGTGCCAAGCGTGTCGATGTTTGGAAAGATTCGGATGGTGCCAAGATCGTGATGAACCCAATCATCAAACCTTGGCCGTTTCGGGGTGGGGAATGGATATGATCGGTAAAATCCATCCGGCGTCAGGTAAAAAACATGAAGGGATATTGGTTATCACAGATTACTTCACTAAGTGGGTGGAAGCCGTCCCTATGAAAAAGGTGAAATCAGAAGATGTGATCAAATTTGTGAAAGAACACGTCATTCATAGATTTGGGATTCCCCAAACTATCACGACCGATGGAGGTTCGGTCTTTACTTCTAAAGAATTCAGAAGTTCTGTGATGACTTAGGGATTAAATTGATCCGATCATCCCCGTACTATGCTCAAGCTAACGGGCAGGCTGAGGCGTCCAATCAGAGTCTGATCAAGTTGATCAAGAGAAAAATCGACGAGAACCCTCGGGATTGGCATGAGAAGTTATCAGAAGCATTATGGGCCTACCGCATGTCGTGCCATGGAGCCATAAAAACTTCGCCGTACCAACTTGTCTATGGACAGGAAGCCGTATTGCCTTGGGAAATTACGGCTGGATCAAGACGTGTCACGTTTCAGAATGATCTGACAAATTTGAAGAATATGCAGCTTTGATGAGCGACACTATTGAGGACGCAATGTAACTCAGGCTTTCGTCGTAGGAGAAGATTAAGTAGAACAAATCAAGGGTGGCTCGTTCTAACAAAAAAAAGTTTAGGACAAATGAGATACAAGTTGGTGAACTTGTGTGGGAAGTCGTGTTGCCATTGGGAACCAGGGATAAGGCGTATGGCAAATGGTCTCCTAATTGGCACGGTCCGTACAAAGTTGTCCAGGCCTTGAAGGGTAATGCATACATGCTGGAGGAGTTGAGCGGCGAAAAATTCCCAGTGGCTGTAAATGGTCAACACCTCAAGAAATATTTCCCAAGCATGTGGGATGATGGACAGTAAGATGTGGGGGCCGATTTCAGAATCGGCCAGTAAGAAAAAATATAATAAGATAAATCACAGCCGATGTACAGACATCGACTTGAGAAGACATATGGAGATTAACAGTATGAAAGTACAGCCGATGCGTGGGCATCGACTTCAGAAGACAAAGCCGATACGCTGATATCGACTTTAGCGAAATAAGTTTATACAACAGCTTGGCTTCAGGCAGCGATATGAGCCGATGTTCTGCTATCGGCTCCCTGTGCGACGACTCCATTCGACAATCGGCAAGGGAGCGAAATTAATTAAGGGATTTTCTTCATTGATAAGGGGATTTCTTACAAAGAAAGAGCCGATTTCTTAAGAAGGAAGAACAAAAGAAGGGTCTATTGACCAATCTACTACTGCTAGGCCTACACTAGTAGATCCTAATCTACGGGCCATTGCTTCCTTCGTCGTCATCCTCGGAACTCTCATCGGCACTGCTGCCGATGGGTTCCTCGTCGCTGCTCCCATAGCCCTCTACGGGAGCTTCATCTTCGTCTTCATCGTCGCTGCTGTCGTCGTCCCACCACATGCGGAGGCGCTTCGCTGGCGGGTAGCCCTCGAGGGAGTCGTCGTCGTCATCGTCGTCTTCCTCTTCCTCTTCTTCAGAGGTGGGGCAGCCGTCCCAGGAACCGATCGTCCTCGCTTCTCGACTCCGCCCCGACGGCGAGGAACCGAAGATCTTCGTCCCCGCCGGTCGTGGACTGGTCGTCTTCGGACCAAACCGAGGAGGCATGGTCTTCCAGATCCCATGCTTCTGGGGCACGGATGTCCGGCAGCGTCTCGCGGGAGGAGGGGGACCCGTAGGAAAGCTCGGAGGAGGAGTCGTGGAAGACCGGCGAGGAAGGGGAAGAAGAGGAAGACATGGCTGTGGGAGATTGGGGTTTTTGGGTGCCGATGGCCAGAACAGAGCAGGATGGTGAAGTGGCGAACTGCTCAGAGCGGTTAAGTAAAAGGGGGCTATGGTGAAATTCAATGCCACAGCAGTTTTCGAGGAGGCAGTGCCCATAGACAACGGTCAAATCATGCGGAGCAGCCAAGAAGACAGGGTATCATGACGAAAAATACTGCAATGGATCTGCTCACACGACATGACCCGACGGGAAAAGCATAATGATTTTGGAAATGTCATTTCCAAAACCAGGGGGGCATGTGTTATCACCAGAATTTGACCAAGGCGGAGGTGGGCCACGATCAAGACAAGCTTGAAGGTTATATATGGAGAAAATATGAAGATCGGCCTTATATGCAAAGTTGGGCTAGATTGCCCATTTATCTGTAATTTATTAGATCGTATCTTAAGTTAGAAGTTAGAGTTTTACCTGTGCACGGTGGGATATTCCCACGTTAGAAAGTCCGCTGGACTATAAATATGTATCTAGGGTTTATGGAATAAACAACAACACAACGTTCACCCCAAAAACATACCAATCTCGGCGCATCGCCAACTCCTTCGTCTCGAGGGTTTCAATCAGGTAAGCGACATGCTGCCTAGATCGCATCTTGCGATCTAGGCAGCACAAGCTCCACGTTGTTCATGCGTTGCCCGTACTGAAGCGCCTTTGATGGCGGGCAACGTAGTTATCATAGATGTGTTAGGGTTAGCATAGTTCTCTGTATAACATGCTTACGTAGTGCAACCCTTGCATGTCTAGCCGCCCTCACGCCTATCTCAGGTGTGGGGGCGGCACCCTGCTTGTTCATCATCTAGTAGATCTGATCCGTTACGATTGCTCCTTGTTATGCAAGGATTAGTTTAATATCTGCAATAGTTAGGCCTTACAAAGGGGGGGAGGATCCAGTGGCACGTAGGGTGGCGTTCGCAAGTCCTAAACAGGATGTTCCGCGGATCAACATCATTGTTGGTTCTTTGGCCTTGTTTAGGATCGGCTTATGAGCACCGTGCGTGGCCGCGAGGCCCAACCTGGAGTAGGATGATCCGATTATGCGGTGAAAACCCTAAATCGTCGTAGATCTCATTAGCTTCATCTTGATCAAGCAGGATCACCAAGTATTCGTGCACCCCGTACGGATCATGGGTGGATCGGCTCTTTGAGCCGATTCACAGGATAACCTGAGAGCCGATCGAGGCTCGTATTTAATGTTTACGTGTATGCCATGCAGGAACTAAGCGAGGCATCCCCATCACCTTCCTGACCAGGTATAGGTCAGGTGGCACGCCCTTGCACTTCGCATCGCCGCGTGTGACCAGAAGAGCATTGCGGGCCGTCGCTCGGAGGGGTCTCAGCCAGCCGCAGCTCTAGGCTCTTCCCGGCTCTACCGTGTTGACAGGCCGCTGCCCGCCGGTGGGTTTTGGCGATCAACAATATTATCTGTTGTTGAATGCTTAAAGCATAAAAGAGGAGTCCATTATCTGTTTTCTATGTTGTCCCGGTATGGATATCCTCAAGTTGAGATCTATCAAAATTGAGAAATCGAATGCGATCTATCTCCTTGGACCTTTGTACAGGTGGCATAGAGGTACCCCTTTGTGACACTTGGTTGAAACATATGTAATGCAATGATAATCCATGGAAATCCGAGCTAATTAGGACAAGGTGCGAGCACTATTGGTATTCGATGCATGAGGCTTGCAACTTATAGGAGGTTTTATGCATAACACATATAAATTATTACTACCGTTGACAAAATTGTTTCCATGTTTTCAAAATAAAAAGCTCTAGCACATGAGTAATCCATGCTTCCCTCTACGAAGGGCCTTTCTTTTACTTTATGTTGAGTCAGTTTACCTACTTCTTTCTATCTTAGAAGCAAACACTTGTGTCAACTGTGTGCATTGATTCTTACATGTTTACTTATTGCACTTGTTATATTGCTTTATGTTGACAACTATCCATGAGATATACATGTTACAAGTTGAAAGCAATTGCTGAAACTTAATCATCCTTTGTGTTGCTTCAAACCTCTTATTAAGAATTTATTGCTTTATGAGTTAACTGTTATGCAAGACTTTTTGATGCTTGTCTTGAAAGTACTATTCATGAAAAGTTTTTGCTATATGTTATCTATTTGTTAGCAAGCTATAGATCATTGCCTTGAGTCACTTCATTCATCTCATATGCTTTACAATAGTATGATCAAGATTATGTTGGTATCATGTCACTTCAAAAATAATTCTTTTTATCGTTTACCTACTCGAGGGCGAGTAGGAACTAAGCTTGGGGATGCTTGATACGTCTCCAACGTATCTATAATTTTTGATGTTCCATGCTAGTTTTATGACAATACCTACATGTTTTGCTCACACTTTATAATGTTTTTATGCATTTTCCGGGACTAACCTATTAACAAGATGCCGAAGTGCCAGTTCCTGTTTTCTGCTGTTTTTGGTTCCAGAAAAGTTGTTCGGGCAATATTCTCGGAATTCGACGAAACAAAATCCAAACCTCCTATTTTACCGAGACGGACCCAGAACACCGAAGGAGAGACGGAGAGGGGCCAAGGGGGGCCCACACCACCTGGCGGCGCGGCCAAGAGGGGGGGCGCGCCCAGCTATGAGGTGGGCCCCCCGGGCACCCCCTCGCGCCGCCCTTTCGTCTATATATTCCTCGCGACGCGAAAACCCTACATCAATCTATCAGACTCCAGAAAAGACTCCAGGGGCGCCGCCGCCATCGCGAAACTCCGTTTCGGGGGACAGAAGTCTCTGTTCCGGCACGCCGCCGGGACGGGGAATTGCCCCCGGAAGTCATCTCCATCGACACCACCGCCATCTTCATCGCCGTTGCTGTCTCCCATGATGAGGAGGGAGTAGTTCTCCCCCGAGGCTGAGGGCTCTACCGGTAGCTATGTGGTTCACCTCTCTCTCCCATGGTGTGATCTTTATGTGATCATGAGCTTTGTATCACTATTAATCTATGTGCTACTCTAGTGATGTTATTAAAGTAGTCTATTCCTCCTCCATGATGTAAAGTTGACAGTGTGTGCATCATGTAGTACTTGGCGTAGGTTATGATTGTAATCTCTTGTAGATTATGAAGTTAACTATTACTATTATAGTATTGATGTGATCTATTCCCCCTTTCATAGCTATTGGTGACAGTGTGTATGCTATGTTAGTGTTGGGGGGATGACCCCCGGTATGCCAAAGGTAGGCCTAACCGGATGGTTTGGCCTCTCAAGATACCAGTTTACAGTTTAATCCGGACTATGAACCTAAGCTAAGGAACCTATACCGGTATGCCCAAGGAGGGGCATGCCGGAACGAGCTAAGAAGATACTGGATTACCGGTATAAGCAGAGCTGGTCAAAGATTCCCTCGGGAGCTAGAGGACAAGCATGACCTAAGCAAAGTGGCTTTAAACGAAGTCATGACGTAAAAGACGAAGGTGACGCCCAAAGCAACCGGAGGACATCAGTCTCCATGATTAAAGAAGATACCGGCGTCACCTATGATTAAAGTAGCTTTGTAAAGTAGCTTTGTAAAGTAGTTTGTCTGTTCAAAGATGCCATTAGGGTTTCTTCCCCTGTAAGCCACCCTCTCCCCTATATAAGGAGAGGGGGCAGCCCTCCTTATGGGCACGAGAGTGTATAACTATAATAGACGCATGTATGTAGAAAAACCTCCTGTAACCTTGTTCATGGAATAGAGAAGATCTAGAACGGAGTTCATCCTTGTGTCTCTCTTCTTCTACTTCTGGCCTTGGCCAAGTTCTTGAGGAAAGCACCCGGAAGTTCATCCTACGTGATCCAAAACCCTCCCCCGAATCCTCTAGCGTCCAACTCGGCCCCAACTTAAGCCATCCTATGGCATCTGTCTGTTCACCACGACGACAGTTGGCGCCCACCGTGGGGCAGAGAGAGGCGCTTGCTGGAGTCCATATTCGGGCGGGCCTCCTCGACATCGACGGCGAGCGAACGGTGTCCGCACTCGTACAGAACATCTACGCCATGGACTTCATCAACGACAACGCAGGCTGCTTCGCCAACGGCGGTAAGTTCCCCAAGAACGGTCGCATCATCGAGTTCGGCAGCCACCGCATCTACTTCGGCACCGTCCCCGTGCGCCGGTACCTCTCGCCGGTGCTGGTGGCACCAGATCCACCAAGGTGGCTATGTGCTGGCCGCGCCGCCGGCAGCGTGGAGGTCATGATGGCCGGCGTGGCTGGCGCCGGCAAAGACGCTGTGGAAGAAGGTGCTGGCCGTGCGGCATCGACCCGCCCGGCCAAGCCTCCACTGGAGCGCGACGCATGCGCTGCGGGAGCATCATCAGCACCACCGGAAACGCCACTCCAAGCGGCGATGAACGTGCTGGCGACGCCCATCGCGCAGAACATCGATCCGGCTGTGGCCCAAGCGCAGCTGGAAGAGACGCGCAAGGCGCTGCTTACCGGCGGCGCAAACATCCTCCAGGCGCAGCGTGAGCTGAACCTAACCCTACGTGAGTACAACGCTGCCCATGGCTTTGCTTCAGTTAGTGCTCATGCCGCTAGGATGCCGGAAAACCGGCTTAAGGCTCGCAATCTAGATCAGGATTTGCGTAAGGAAATTCATGCCGGCAAAAGTACCTCTGCATCTGTGAGCATCGTAGAGAAACCTAAGTATAGTAGTCCGGATAAAACTATAAAAGCTGCTAAGGCCGCCATGGAAATGTGTGATTCGTTATCCGGTGAGGCTCTGGCAAAGCAGCAGGATAGAGTTAGAGAGCTGCTTGATACCATACAGGCACAAAATGATGAGCTTGCTAGAATGAACAAAGCAGCGCTAGAGTCAAAATCGATCCGGTCGACAAAAGTTGCCAAAAGCAAGTCACAGGGGCAGGCCTCATCCCCTCATCCAGACAAAAGAAGAGAAAAAGAAACGAATGCGCGGCAGATGACCGTGTACGATCCGGTTCTTGCCGGAAAACAGAAAGCCGGGCCACATAATGCCGGAGAAAAAAGCTATGGAGCAGGTCGCGGTTATGCCGGAAACGGCTATGGCTATGGCGGAAACAATCATGCCGGTAGACACGAAACCGGGCAAAATTATCGAGCTGCAAGGGCAGCGTATGCTGAGGAAGAAATGCGACCACCAAGGTACCGGCAGGCAAGAGCCGCAGAACCGGAAAGATATGAAGAAGGAGATTCCGAGGTGGAACGAATCAGAGCCTACCGGAACCCCTTGGGGGAACGCGTGGGGGAAAGATGCTTGCCAAGCCGGGATGCGAGGCACAGGCTGGACAGAGTGCATCTTTTCGAGATGATAGAATCTGAGGGTCCTCCTGGACCAAGGTGCTTTGGCCCACGAATCATGGGAGAAGAGCCACCGGTATGCAATTTCCAGTTGCCCCGGGACACAAAAACATATGATGGTACGACCAAGCCGGATGATTGGCTGGCGGACTATGTCACAGCTGTCTATGTAGCTGGCGGCGGAGTAAACCGGCGTTGGGCGGTAAGAATCATACCGTCCTACTTGGTAGGACCTGCACGCATTTGGCTTAACAACTTGCCGGCAGGAAGCATAAATGGATGGTTGGATTTTGAAGAAGCCTTTGTGAGCAACTTCAGCAGCACTTACAAGAGGCCAAACCGGCCCCAGCAGCTTGCTTTATGCCAGCAGCGTGCAAGTGAAACAGACCGAGACTATCTCACCCGGTGGAACTCAATGAGAAACACGTGTGAAGGAGTGATTGAAGCACAAGCAATTGCTTGGTTCAGTCAGGGATGCCGGAGAGGATCACCACTGTGGCAAAGGCTGCAGAGAAACATGCCGAGCACATTGGCTGAAATGATGCGAGTGGCGGAAAACTATGCATTGGGAGACCCACTGCAACCGGCTGTGCAAGCTGAACCGGCGCAGTCAAACCAACCCCGGCAAGATCAACATCGGGACAACCGGCATAACAAAAGAAGGGAAGATTTCCCGGATCGAAGGTATGGTCCGCAGCAAGTAGCCGTGATGCAGGAAAATTCTGGCCCCAGCGGAAACCAGAGGCAAAAAACCGGATCGCAGCCATGGGCGGGTCCTAAGAAGAAATGGGTACAAAAAGAAGGATGGGGGCAGAAAAAAGATTGGCAAGAGCATATGAGATACACCATGGAAGCGGCGATGGACATGCCGTGCAAGCTTCACACTCCACACCCATCGAAGCCGGCAAACCATTTGACAAAAGATTGTTCATGGATCAAGCACTTGATGCTGAGAGGAGCGGCAAAAGATGCGCAAGCAAATGGCTGTTCCACAATACTGCCGCCCTCGCATGACATGCTACACCAACACCCATTACCACCACCACCACCTCTTACCGGAGCCAATACCATACCGGTGCAACAGTACCAGCAAGTTAACCGGGTGGAGGAAAATCATGATGAACCACCTCCGCCGGCACCTTTAGGCCGGAATGTTTACGAGGACCCACATTTGTGCTATGTTGTCTTTGTCACTGAGCCAACCGATAGGCAAAGTGTGCATCGCCGTTCCATGGAAGTAAACGCCGTGATGCCGGCAGTCCCCAAGTACATGCTGTGGTCGGATCAGGAAATCACCTGGTCATTCAAGGATCACCCCAAGATCATGCCGAATCCGGGTGGTTACGCTCTTGTTGTGGACCCAATCATGCAAGGGCCAGAAACTCGAGTCAAGTTCAGCAAAGTGTTGATAGACAATGGAAGCAGCATAAACATCATGTACAAGCATACGATGCACACGCTGGGGATAACAGAAAACATGCTCCAGCCAACTCACACAACTTTCCATGGAATCGTTCCGGGGTTATCCTGTGCACCGGTAGGAAAAGTCCGGGTGGATGTGTCTTTCGGAGGACGTGACAATTGCCGGGTGGAAAACATTCTGTTTGAGGTGGTGGACCTAGACAGTCCCTACCATGCGTTGCTGGGGAGACCGGCATTGGCAGCTTTCATGGCCACAACTCATACAGCTTACCTCAAGATGAAGATGCCGGCACCTCGTGGACCCTTGACTATAGTGGGAAACTATAAAGTCTCACTGGAAACAGCATCTGCCGGATCAAACCTAGCGGAATCACTGGTGATCGCAGAGGAAAAAAGAAGGATGCAAACCGCAGTTGCGCTGGCTCAGTCCTCATAGTTGAGCTTAGCGGCAATGAGTAGAAACTTGGGCACACCGGCATTCAAGCCGACGAATGAAACAAAGGACATCGTGCTGGATCCGGCTTACCCAGAGCGCACCGTTCGAATCGGTACCGGCCTCAATCAAGCATAGGAAAGCGCGCTCGTCAGCTTCCTCCGTGAGAATCGGAATATCTTTGCCTGGTCTACTGATGACTTGGTGGGTGTTCCGAGGGAGCTGGCTGAGCACTCTCTAAACGTCCGGAAGGACGCCAAGCCGGTGCGACAACCCCTGCGCCGGTTCGCTGAAGATAGGAGGAAGATTATTGGAGAAGAGGTGACAAAACTGTTGGTTGCCGGTTTCATCGTGGAGGTCACGCATACTGAGTGGCTGGCCAATCCAGTAATGGTCGAAAAGAAGAAAGATGAGAACCTGGAGGCGAAAGCTCCAAAGGTGTGGCGCATGTGCATCGACTACACCAACCTCAACAAGGCTTGCCCAAGAGATCCTTTCCCTCTGCCCCGGATCGATCAGGTGATTGATTCCACTGCTGGGTGTGAATTGTTGTCTTTTCTGGATGCGTATTCCGGTTTCCACCAAATCCCCTTGAAAAAGGAAGATCAAATAAAAACTACGTTCATTACCCCGCACGAGGCTTATTGCTATGTTACTATGCCTTTTGGTTTGCGCAACGCTGGTGCAACGTACCAGCGCTGTATGCAAAAATGCTTGTTTGATCAAGTCGGAAAGAATGTGCAAGTCTATGTGGATGACATTGTGATAAAAACTAAGATAAAAGACACCTTAATCGATGACATCCGGCAAACATTTGATAACCTAAGACGGTTCCGGATGAAACTTAATCCGGCAAAATGCACCTTCGGTGTCCCTGCCGGTAAGCTGCTCGGCTTTCTTGTGTCAAGCCGGGGCATTGAAGTGAATCCGGTAAAAATCCGGGCAATAGAAAGAATGACTGTCCCACGGGAACTAAAAGATGTGCAAAAGTTTACCGGAAGCTTGGCATCGCTAAGCCGGTTCATAAGCAGGCTAGGAGAAAAGGCTTTGCCGCTCTATGCCTTAATGAGAAAATCGGATACTTTCGTCTGGACCCCACAGGCAGACGCAGCGTTCAAAGAGCTGAAAACAATGCTAGCCACCGCTCCGGTATTGGCCTCACCTTTGGAAAGGGAGCCCATGTTGTTGTACATAGCAGCAACCAACCGGGTTGTGAGTGTTGTGGTTGTGGTAGAGAGAGAGGAAGAAGAAAAAACCGTGCAGAGGCCGGTATACTACTTGAGCGAGGTGCTCTCCTTCTCAAAACAAAACTACCCTCACTTCCAAAAGATGACCTATGGCGTGTTCATGGCCGCCACTAAGCTCAAGCACTACTTTGAAGAGCACCCCATGAAGGTGGTAAGTGAAGCACCCATCTCAGATATCATGGGCAACAAGGATGCCAGCGGCAGGATTGCAAAATGGGCAATTCAACTGTCACCATACGTGCCGGTATACGAAAGAAGAGATGCCATAAAATCACAAGCTTTGGCTGACTTCCTGGTTGATTGGGCGGAGATGCAATACAAGCCGCCAGAACACAAAATAGAATACTGGAAGATGCACTTTGACGGATCCAAGCTCAAAGAGGGTTTAGGTGCCGGTGTGGTACTCACCTCACCAAAGGGGGATCATCTCCGGTATGTTTTGCAAGTGCACTTCAGGGCATCAAACAATGTTGCTGAATACGAGGCTCTGATACATGGGCTTAAGGTCGCAAAGGAAATCGGTGCACACCGGATCATTTGCTATGGCGATTCAGATCTTGTGGTACAGCAGTGTTCCGGAGATTGGGATGCAAAAGATGCCAACATGGCCTCATACCGGTTTCATGTGCAGAAGATTGCCGGTTTCTTCGAAGGATGTGAGTTTCACCATGTGTCGCGGGCTGAAAATGATGCCGCGGATGCTTTATCCAAGCTAGGTTCATCCAGGCAAGAGATTCCTCCCGGAATAGCCTTGGCACATTTAAGAGTTCCATCAATCAAGCCAAGTCCGGAGTCGGAATCAATTTTCGTACCGGAATCACACGTGGTGCCAATGGACATTGACGAAGGGAACCCGGGGGCTGTTCCGGCACACTCGGGGACTGCACCGGCAAACCCGGGGACTGCACCGGTAAGCTCGGGGACTGCGACGCCCATACCGGAGAAAGCAATGCTTGTGGACAGCATGGACATAGACGTGCCGGTGTTTGTGGTTAAAGAAGCACCATCTTGGGTTAAACCTATTAAGGAATTCCTGATCAACGGCAACTTGCCGGTTGACGAAACTGAGTCAAGGAGGATCCAACAGAGAGCCAAAGCTTACACCTTCATCAATGGTGAGGTATACAAGAGAAGTGTTACCGGTGTCCTCCAAAGATGCGTGGAGCCGGAAGAAGGAAAAGAGATGCTCAAGGAGATTCACCAAGGAGAGTGTGGGCACCATGCTTCATCAAGGGCGCTGGCGGCAAAAGTGTTCCGGCATGGGTTCTACTGGCCCACTGCTTTGGAAAATGCTGAGGATTTGGTAAGAAAGTGCAATGGGTGCCAGAGGTACGCCAAGCAAAATCATACCCCAGCTTCCGGCTTAAAAACTATACCGTTAACATGGCCATTTGCTGTTTGGTGCCTTGACATGGTTGGACCATTCAAAACCGCAAGGGGAAACATGACCCACATCTTGGTAATGGTGGATAAATTCACCAAGTGGCTGGAGGTGAAGCCTATCGCAAAGTGTGATGGTCACACAACGGTGAAGTTCTTAAAAGATGTCATTCTCCGGTATGGATATCCGCATAGCATCATAACTGACAATGGCTCAAACTTTGCCCAAGGAGAGTTCAAGCGGTTCTGTGAGAACAACAATATCCGGCTAGATCTGTGCTCAGTGGCACACCCACAAGGCAATGGCCAAGTTGAAAGAACCAATGCGCTGGTGCTTTCCGGTATAAAACCAAGGCTCATTGAACCACTCGAAAAGACACCGGGCTGTTGGCTTGATGAACTGCCATCAGTGTTGTGGAGCATAAGAACGACTCCAAACCGATCTACCGGATACACTCCATTCTTCATGGTTTACGGAGCAGAAGCGGTAATACCAACCGACATTCTCCATGATTCACCAAGGGTGCAACTCTATACCGAAAAGGAGGTAAAAGAGGCCCGAGAAAACGATGTGGACTTGCTGGAAGAAGCAAGAGAACTGGCACTGGCAAGAACAACCATTTACCAGCAAAACCTCCGACGCTATCACAGCCGCAAGGTTAACCCGAGAATTTTCCGGGAAGGAGATTTGGTGCTACGCCTAGTACAACGAACCGAAGGCCGGCACAAGCTCTCACCTCCTTGGGAGGGGCCGTTCATTGTAAGCAAAGCTCTGCACAATGATGCCTACTACTTGATTGACGCACATGAATGGAAAGAAGGAAAGGCGGACAAGTCCGGAGATGAGACCAAGCATCCTTGGAACATAGCATTGTTGCGCCCTTTCTACTCATGAAGTTGTACTGTAAGAAGTTCCTTTTTGTACCTTATGCTATGAATAAAAGAATCCGGCACCTCGAATGTTTCCCGGGGACTACCTCTACCAAACTTACATGTAATCTGTTTATTTTTTCTGTTTACCGGTTGCTTGTGAACGTTTTTTCTTTCCGGTTTAGTAACGTGCTAAACCTACCGGAGTCTTCGACTCTGCTGCTGTCCGCAAACCGGCTTCATGGCAAGCAAGATAAACCGGTAGGAATTAAGCACGTGAACTGCGAAAAGGGGAAGTGGGAACGAGCAATCCGGAAAAATTTAACTAACCCCGGTTTTACCGATTTTTTGTGAAAAATTTCGAATCTTACCTAAATTCAAGGAAGTGTTCGCTTGGCAAAAGAACTTTGTAACTCATACGCCAAAACACCCAAAAGAGGTAGGCAGAGGCAAAGGGAAAGAACCAAGTGTGCATCAAATTGGATGTGGAAATGATTCCGGAATCTTCACAGTGCAAGATGAAAGCAAACAACAAAGGCAACATGCTAAGTTAATCAACCAACATGACTTAACAAGTTACCGGTGTGCAAGATACCGGCATAAAGTTGTACCACAACCAAAAGGATAAGTTTTATCTTACATCATAAACCCCGGCATACCGGGGTAGAATTTAATAAGCATTGTTTTGAGTTAATAGACACTGCAGAGAGTCTTCAAGCAACGGGGGCTTCAGGGGGAGCATCACTGGCCTCTGGAGCTTCCAGGGGCGCATCTTCGGCATCCTCTTCTTCCTCCTCCTCTTCTTCTCCTTCGTCGTTGAGCCAATCTTCGACTCCAGGAGGTGGGGGAATAAAGGTGCGAACCGAGGCGTACTTCGCGATCCGGTAGGCACGGTCCTTCCGCTTCGCGGTGAGGACCGGATCCGTGTCAGTGGGAGCATCCTGGCGCAAGGTATGGAGCGCGTCCAAGTCCAGATCCACGTACCAGGAGCAGGCAACGCGTAACGCCGCATCCGCTCCGACACGAGCCGAAGAGCACTGCCACTCGCAGATCCTCCGCTCGGCATCTTTCAGCCGCTCGGAGGTGAGTGTCAGGTTTGCCGGCAGCGCTTCTCCAGGCCACAAGACCTTATAGAGCTGGATCGCTACGTCAGGCAGGTCGGCAAGATACCGGTCCACAGCGCGCATATGCTGGATGCGGGCAGAAAGGGCAACCAAGTGATCATAAGGATCCCAAGGCGCGGCCAGATTTTGGAATTGCTGCGCAATCCGGCGATCTGAAACTTTCTTTTGCGCATGCACCTCCGAGTCCGGAAAGAGTCCTGCAAAATAAAAGAAAGACATAAGGAAAATGCTACCGGAGCATATAAGCTTATAAGCAAAGTCGGAAAAGAAAGAAGAAACACTTACTGAGGGCGAGCGCGTCGGTCCGCGTGACCAGCTCATCGTACTCCTTCTGCTCCGCGGTTAAGCGGGCGACCTGGTCCTCGGCAGCCTTCCGGAACTTGCCCATTTCCTCCAGCTCTGCCCTTAGCACCGCTGTGGAGTTCGCGGAATCATCCATGACCTCCGCCAGCCTGGCCTCGGCTGCTGCCTTGGCATCCTTCAGCTCTTGGCTATGCTGGAGCGCGGCTTGCATAGCTTGCTCCTTGAGCTCCCTGGAGGTACTTTGCTGGGCGTCCAAGGCCTTCTGGTGATCCCGGAGGAGCTGCTCCTTTTCAGCTGAAACCCGGAGAAAGAAGTTTGAACAAAAATCTAACCGGAAAAGCACAACAACGCAACCGGAGAAAAAACGGTACCTTGGAGATTGCCAATCTGGGTCTTGAGGGCCTCAAGGGAGGCTTCCGGAATGGCTGTTATGCAAAAATTCATAAGTACAAAGAAGCAAAATCTTTGCGTAAAAAAGAAGCCGGATGCACAAAGGAAACAAACCTTGGCAGTGGCTGTGGGCCTCGGCAAGGTCCCGGTGCTCCCAAAGAAGCTCCTCGAAGAGCTGCTTCCGGGCATCCGCCGTGCTCTATTCAAAGGAAAATGAGTATGAGAAAGGCGCCGGTTTTGAATGTTTTAGAGAAAGTTTCGCGCTAAAAGCCGCGCTCTCAACCCGAAACTCGGGGACTGGGAGGATATATATGTAGGGATTCGTTGCATAGAAAACAAAAAATTTCCTACCGCGAGAACGCAATCCAAGCCAAGATGCAATCTAGAAAACGGGAGCAACGAGGGGATGATCAAGACTCACCCTTGAAGATTTCCAAAGCCTATAAGAGTAGGCTCTTATTGCTGCGGTAGACGATAACTTGCCGCTTGCAAAAGCGCGTAGAAGATCTTGATCACGGTGCCACGATCGGGCAGCACCTCCGTACTCGGTCACACGTTCGGTGTTGATGACGACGTCCTTCTCCCCGTTCCAGCGAGCAGCGGAAGTAGTAGATCCTCCTCGGAATCCCGGCAGCACGACGGCGTGGTGGCGGTGGTGGTGGAGAACTCCGGCAGGGCTTCGCCTATGCGCTGCGGGAGTTTGTATGTGGAGGAGGGGAGGCTAGGGTTTGGGAAGAGGGGGTGCCATGGGCGCCGGCCTCAAGGGGGCAGGGGTGGTGCGGCCAAGCCATGGGCTGCCCCCTCCCTCTCCTCCTCATTATATAGGTGGAACCCCAAGGGTTTGCCCAAAGTCTTCGAATAAGACCCCAACAGAAAAACTGCCTTATGGACGAAACCTAGAGGGACAGGGACTCTCCCCTTTCCTCTTTTCTTGGCCGGCCAAGGAGGTGGAGTCCACCATGGACTCCACCCTCCCACTTGGTTGGCTGGTTAGGGTTTGTGGAGTCCCTCCGGGACTCCTCCTTCCATAGTGATTTATTTCCGGATAATTCTAGAAACCACCTTCCATAAATTCACCGGATCATTTCCAAACTTGGAAAGTGACTTCCTATATATGAATCTTATTCTCCGGACCATTCCGGAACTCCTCGTGATGTCCTGGATCCTATCCGAGACTCCGAACAAAACTTTGAACTCCATTCCATATTCCATATCTACTTAAACGACATCAAACCTTAAGTGTGTCACCCTACGGTTCGCGAACTATGTAGACATGGTTGAGACTTCTCTCCGACCAATAACCAATAGCGGGATCTGGAGATCCATAATGGCTCCCACATATTCAACGATGACTTTAGTGATTGAATGAACCATTCACATACGATACCAATTCCCTTTGTCACACGATATTTTACTTGTCCGAGGTTTGATCATCGGTATCACTCTATACCTTGTTCAACCTCGTCTCCTGACAAGTACTCTTTACTCGTACCGTGGTATATGGTCTCTTATGAACTTATTCATATGCTTGCAAGACATTAGACGACATTCCACCGGGAGGGCCCAGAGTATATCTATCCGTCATCGGGATGGACAAATCCCACTGTTGATCCATATGCCTCAACTCATACTTTCCGGATACTTAATCCCACCTTTATAACCACCCATTTACGCAGTGGCGTTTGATGTAATCAAAGTACCTTTCCGGTATAAGTGATTTACATGATCTCATGGTCGAAAGGACTAGGTAACTATGTATCGAAAGCTTATAGCAAATAACTTAATGACGTGATCTTATGCTACGCTTAATTGGGTGTGTCCATTACATCATTCATATAATGACATAATCTTGTTATTAATAACATCCTATGTTCATGATCACGAAACCATGATCATCTATTAATCAACAAGCTAGTTATAAAGAGGCTTACTAGGGACTCTTTGTTGTTCACATAACACACATGTATCAATGTTTCGGTTAATACAATTATAGCATGGTATGTAAACATTATCATAAACACAAAGATATATTATAATAACCATTTTATTATTGCCTCTTGGGCATATCTCCAACAGTCTCCCACTTGCACTAGAGTCAATAATCTAGTTTACATTTGTAAAGATATAACACCTTGGACTTCTGGTGCTTTATCATGTTTTGCTCACGGGAGAGATTTTAGTCAATGGATCTGACATGCTCAGAAACGTATGTATTTTGCAATTCATTTGCGTCTCAACGCATCACTCATTTTCTAAAAAAGTCGGCATTAAATATGTTTGGTCTTCTGGTGGAACCTTAATTCCGCGGTCTGAAATATGTCACTAATATTGTCATACACAATATAGCTTCAAAGTTCTGACACTATCGGAACTACACCAAGTTCTCAAAGAACCTCTTAACTTAACATCCTCAGTCATTGTAAAAACAATGACATATTCTGCCTACGTTTGTAGAATCCATCACAACATTTAGAACTCTTCTAAATCTAGCATAGACAAATTCTAGCTCATTGTGCTACCTTTTAAACAACACTTAGCCTAATTTGAGATTGAAATTTTTATTTTTATATGTGACCAAACTAATATCGGTGCAACACCTTACAGCGATTTGTTTGTCATTACTCATACAAAACTATATATCCTTGGTTCTTCTAAAGCACTCAGGGATATTCTTAATGTTTATCCAATGATCATCACATGAATCATTCTGGTATATGCTCCTAACCATTTAGAGCATAGGACATCTGATTTTTGTACATATTATTCGTGATCTAAAATCACTCATGTGTTTTCACTCATTGAGTGTCAGATACACTCAAGTCTTGTAAAAACTTCATATGAAAAGAACACGTTCTTTATATTGAACTACTTCAATATTCATTCTATGTACTTTTTAACTTAAACTTTTATGTGTTTCAATCCATCTTCATAGATCTTGACACTAAATATGTTTCAGTTCATATCCTTTCATCGAAGTTTAATTCTCAATGAAACCTTTTAATCAATTATATAATTACATTATTTATAATCAACGATATGTCATCTACATAGAGTATTACAAATATGTCTCAGCGCTCCCACTTAATTTCTTGCAAATGCAAGCCTCTTCATCGTCTCTGATGAAATCATAACTCTTTGATCATTTCATCCGGTGAAGATTCCAACTCCGCAATACTCACTTCATCCAATTGAAGTTTGTATTCCTATCTAGTATTCTACGGACTAGCAAAACTCTTGGTTGTATCTTGTATACACCTTTAATACACACTTCTGTTAAGTAATATATTTTGCCATCCTACTAACATATCTCATAAAAGAAATATGTAGTGATTACTAGAATAATCCACATAGAATATAAGCATTGCTACGGAAGATCTAATCTTATCGTAGTCAACTCTTTGAACTTTGTCGTAAACAACTTTTCGACAAGTCGAGCTTATTCAAGGATATTCCATCCAAGTCCATCAATTTTATAGATCCATTTACTTTCAAAAAGTATTCATCTATCTTGGATTTCATGGCGTATAGCCATTTTAACGGAGTCAGGGCCCATCATAACTTCTTTGTATGTAGTTGGTTTATCATTGTTCAAAAACAATCCTTTGTTCACAAATCATTTATTTGATCACAAAGTAAACCATACCTACAAGGTTCAATAAGTACTTCGATCTCCATGACTATAACATTTTGTAGATATGGGAGCCATGATCGTCGTGGCCACTTTCGGAACCAATTCCAATGATGCGCTACTCTGATCATTATGCTCAGGTTCATAAACCTTATCAAATTATATTGTCCTCCCACTCAAATACTTCACTAGAAACAATTTCTCGGAAATAAGAAACATTGACAAACACTTTTGTCTTTGTCTCGTGGGAAGAATTCCCAATCAAATCTCTGGGATAACCAACAAAGACATTCATCCGATTTTGGTTGTAAACTTATTTACTTATGCTATGCATACCAAAATTTAAGAAAAGACTATCAGGGTTCATACCCATGCCATAACTCGTATGGTGTCATTTCAACGGATCATGATGATGCTCTATTCAGTGTAAAAGCGGTAGTCACTAAAGCATAATCCACAAAAATATAATGGCATCAATATTTTATCTCATCATTGATCCAACAAGGTTTGGATACATCTCTCGGATACTCCATCATCACTATGACACTCCAAGAAACGTGAGTTGTAGAACAACTTCATAACTCTCTTAGATGTTCGCTAAAACTCGTAATTCAAATATTTCCACTATGATCCAATCATAGATATTTGACTTTTCTATTACGATGATTTCCACTTCATGCTGAAATTTATTTGAATCCATTCAAATGTTTTTAAACTTCTTCCTTATCGAATATATCCACATATATATACTCAATTCATTGTTGGAAGTTTTCATGAAGTAGAAGAATCTCCCGCACACAACTATGCCCAGTGAACCACATACATCATCATGTATGTTTCCACTAAGTTAGTTGCCCGTTCAACTCTTGGCCTATGAATGGTATTTCAGTCATTCTCTTTAGAAAAGATTTGCAAGCGCCAAACGATTCAAAAATCGAATGACTCCAAAATCCATTTGCATGGAGTTCCTTCATGCGTTCCTTTCTAACATGACCTAAATGGCGGTTCCACAAATAAGTGGAATTCAAATCATTTGCCTTATGGCATTTTAGCGTCAGTGTTATGTATGTGTGTTTCACTATTAAGATTTATAATAACTTATCCATCGTACATGGAGTAATGTCATAATTTGAACAACTCATTGTTTTCATTTGACCAGAGCAAAATAACAATTATTAAGTTCTTTATTATAAATTCTAAGGGCTAGATAGGATGCCAACGACGAACATAATAACACTTTATTTTTGTTCCAGAAGTGCATTCCTATCATATTCCTTGTCAGTCACTTAGGCCATTGTATTCTTGTATTGCGTTGTTTTGTATGACATTTCATACCAACCAATATGGTACTAATACCCAAGAATTTCATTGTGTGACCAAACTAGGAATACAACCATAACATGTATATCATGTATACACACCTGAGCTAGACTTTCTAGTCTTCTCTTTTCTTTCTGCCAAAATATCTTTTGTAGTTTCTCTTTTAGCTTTCCTCATTATTCAGAAAATACTTCACCTTCAATAACTTCTAGGTTTGTTGGTCAAATACCAATAACCTTGAGGTTCTTACTTTGAAGTTGATCATCATATGACAAGTGTTTTAGATTTCACTATTAGTAACTTTGTAATATGATGAACAATTTCACTCATAATTTTATCCATCATTTCATGACGACTTTCCCGAGACCATGTCTGTACATGCTAGGCTCGTAAAGTTTAACCTCAGTATTCGCATGTGCAAATCTGGCTTGCACCCGTTGTATGCACACGTAGAATCTATAACACCCGATCATCACGTGATGCTACGAAACGACGAGTCTTAGCAACGGTGCATACTAAGGACGATCACTTCATGGATATGCGAATATCGTTAGTGCCCCAATAGTTGGAGGATTGGGACGCCTTGCGTCTTCAACCTTCCTACATTCCCATAAAACTTATGAGTTTATGTAGTCTCACCAAATTATATTCTATCATCTTGCAATAAGGTCTTAGATATCACATATATCTCATACCTTGATTATTTCTGAAAACAAAATTTTCAGCTCCTTACTTTTCAAACAGATTTGAACTTCAAGTTTCACGGAGACAAGATAACTTTAGGTACTAATTGAAACCATAGTTCTTTGAATCAACAATGTGAGGTTTACTAAAAGTTTGCAATAGGACTTAATCATTTCTTGATTCTTTAACAATACGGTACCAGTCCGTAAAGTTTCTTGTCAGATTTTAACAGTATTTCTATCTCAATTACAAGACTAGCGCTTGGTAGAAAACGGATGCCAATACTACAAATTATTCAAAATACTACTCAGACTATGTTTATGATAATTAGTTCATGTTTAATCTAATTACTAATGAACTCCCACTTAATACAACATCCCTCATAGTTGTTAAGTGGTACACGATCCACATCCACTACACCAAAACCGATCATCACGTGAGATGATGTAGCTTCAATGGTGAACATCAACATGTTGATCATATCATCGATATGACTCGTGTTCAACCTTTCGGTTTCCGTTGTCCCGAGGCCATGTCTGTACATGCTAGGCTCGTCAAGCAAACCCAAGTATTCCGCGTGTGCAACATGGTTTACACCCGTTGTATGTGAACGTTGAGTCTATCACATCCGATCATCACGAGATGCTTCGAAACGACGAACTGTGCAACGGTGCATACGAGGGGAGAAAACTTTATTATCTTGATATTAATGTGAGGGATCATCTTATAATGCTACCGTCGCGTTCTAAGCAAAATAAGATGCATAAAGGATTAACATCACATGCAATTCATATGTGATATGATATGGCCCTTTAGTCTTTGTGCCTTCGATCTTCATCTCCAAAGCACGAACATGATCTCCATCATCAACGGGCATGATCTCCATCATCGTCGGCGTAGCGTCAAGGTCCATGGCGCCGTCTTCATGATTGTTCACCTCATGTAGCAATTATTACAACTACTTTGAAATACTACTCAACATGAAATTTAAAGACAACCATAAGGCTCCTGCCGGTTGCCACAATACAATAATGATCATCTCATACATATTCATCATCACATCATGGCCATATCACATCACCAAACCCTGCAAAAACAAGTTAGACGTCTCTAATTTGGTTTGCATATTTTACGTGGTTTAGGGTTTTCGAGTGAGATCTAATCTACCTACGAACATGAACCACAACGGTGATACTAGTGTTGTCAATAGAAGAGTAAATTGAATCTTCACTATAGTAGGAGAGACAGACACCCGCAAAGCCACTTATGCAATACAAGTTGCATGTCGAGCGTGGAGCAAATCTCATGAACGCGGTCATGTAAAGTTAGCCCGAGCCGCTTCATCCCACCATGCCACAAAGATGCAAAGTACTCGAACTAAAGACAACAAAGCATCAACGCCCACAAACAATTGTGTTCTACTCGTGCAACCATCTATGCATAGACACGGCTCTGATACCACTGTAGGGATTCGTTGCATAGAAAACAAAAATTTTCCTACCGCGAGAACGCAATCCAAGCCAAGATGCAATCTAGAAGACGGGAGCAACGAGGGGATGATCAAGACTCACCCTTGAAGATTTCCAAAGCCTATAAGAGTAGGCTCTTATTGCTGTGGTAGACGATCACTTGCCGCTTGCAAAAGCGCGTAGAAGATCTTGATCACGGTGCCACGATCGGGCAGCACCTCCGTACTCGGTCACACGTTCGGTGTTGATGACGACGTCCTTCTCCCCGTTCCAGCGGGCAGCGGAAGTAGTAGATCCTCCTCGGAATCCCGGCAGCACGACGGTGTGGTGGCGGTGGTGGTGGAGAACTCCGGCAGGGCTTCGCCTATGCGCTGCGGGAGTTTGTATGTGGAGGAGGGGAGGCTAGGGTTTGGGAAGAGGGGGTGCCATGGGCGCCGGCCTCAAGGGGGCAGGGGTGGTGCGGCCAAGCCATGGGCTGCCCCCTCCCTCTCCTCCTCATTATATAGGTGGAACCCCAAGGGTTTGCCCAAAGTCTTCGAATAAGACCCCAACAGAAAAACTGCCTTATGGACGAAACCTAGAGGGACAGGGACTCTCCCCTTTCCTCTTTTCTTGGCCGGCCAAGGAGGTGGAGTCCACCATGGACTCCACCCTCCCACTTGGTTGGCTGGTTAGGGTTTGTGGAGTCCCTCCGGGACTCCTCCTTCCATAGTGATTTATTTCCGGATAATTCTAGAAACCACCTTCCATAAATTCACCGGATCATTTCCAAACTTGGAAAGTGACTTCCTATATATGAATCTTATTCTCCGGACCATTCCGGAACTCCTCGTGATGTCCTGGATCCTATCCGAGACTCCGAACAAAACTTCGAACTCCATTCCATATTCCATATCTACTTAAACGACATCAAACCTTAAGTGTGTCACCCTACGGTTCGCGAACTATGTAGACATGGTTGAGACTTCTCTCCGACCAATAACCAATAGCGGGATCTAGAGATCCATAATAGCTCCCACATATTCAACGATGACTTTAGTGATCGATTGAACCATTCACATACGATACCAATTCCCTTTGTCACACGATATTTTACTTGTCCGAGGTTTGATCATCGGTATCACTCTATACCTTGTTCAACCTCGTCTCCTGACAAGTACTCTTTACTCGTACCGTGGTATGTGGTCTCTTATGAACTTATTCATATGCTTGCAAGACATTACACGACATTCCACCGAGAGGGCCCAGAGTATATCTATCCGTCATCGGGATGGAAAAATCCCACTGTTGATCCATATGCCTCAACTCATACTTTCCGGATACTTAATCCCACCTTTATAACCACCCATTTACGCAGTGGCGTTTGATGTAATCAAAGTACCTTTCCGGTATAAGTGATTTACATGATCTCATGGTCGAAAGGACTAGGTAACTATGTATCGAAAGCTTATAGCAAATAACTTAATGACGTGATCTTATGCTACGCTTAATTGGGTGTGTCCATTACATCATTCATATAATGACATAATCTTGTTATTAATAACATCCTATGTTCATGATCACGAAACCATGATCATCTATTAATCAACAAGCTAGTTATAAAGAGGCTTACTAGGGACTCTTTGTTGTTCACATAACACACATGTATCAATGTTTCGGTTAATACAATTATAGCATGGTATGTAAACATTATCATAAACACAAAGATATATTATAATAACCATTTTATTATTGCCTCTTGGGCATATCTCCAACAATATATGAAGCCGTAAAGAACAAAACCGGCATCAACAGAAAAATTGCAAAAATTTGGTGAAACTTACCACCGCATTGCTGGTGACGTCATGCCACGCGTTGTCGAATTCCTTCACGGCGCGCTTCAGCCGGATGAAATGCTCTTCAGTGCATCGGGGGCCGGCCGGGTCAATGACAGGAAGCCGGTCCTTCCCCACACCGCGCGTAGCCGCGGACACGTCGGCCTGATTCCACTTCTCAGCGTAATCAAGCAAGTGCCCCAGCTCCTTGCCCTCGCGCTTTAGCTCTGTAATCCGGACGAGGAGGCCGGTAGCTCTCTCTCCAGCCACGACAGCGGCGGGGCCGGAGTGTAGCACCAGCGACTGCGGGCTGGAAGCCGTTGCCTTCGCTTTAAAAGGTTCCGACACGCGCAGCTTGGCGCCTTCTGATGGCGGCGTCGGCTTAGTTTTGGCCACAACGGGCTCTTGGCTTGGCGGCGGTGTTGGAGGCTTGGCCGCGCTGGAACCTCCGGCTGAACTCGCTGGAGGAGGCATGGTAGTAGGCTTGGGCGGCGCGGAGGCATCAGGCGCGCCCGGCGCGGAAGTTTCCGGCACAGACGTAGAGGGGGAGGAAGCGGAAGTCTTCTTCTTCTTCTTTTCTTTTGGGACGGGAGGAACCTAAAGTTCCGCCCGCCCGGCATCTTCAGTATCGGCGCCGGTGTTGCTGGCGCCGGTATCTCGGTTCTCAGGAGGGGAGACGATGTCCTCCTCCGCGCGGTAATCTGGCGGTGTAGGGGCCGCGCGCCCCGCACTTGCTGTGCCCCCCAGAGGGGAGGCAGAAGAGTTGCCGGCACCAGAAGGCACCGGACTTTGTTGAGGAGGAGGCGAAGGCCTTGTAGCGCCTTCGGAGCTTTCTGGAGGCATGCCGGAAGCGCTCCTGGAAATCTTGAGCGCTGGGCTAGAAAGACAGGAAAAAAGAAGGTTGGAAAAACGACCCGGAAAAATAAATTTGAACAACGAGGCAAAACGAAAGACAGAATCTAACCCGCCAGAAGTCGGCATCTCCCGCCTCACGTAATGCCTCTTAGAGGGCTTCTTGGGGCGCTTGGCGGGCGGAACCTCGCTGGAGCCGGCTTCAGGTGCCGGAGCTTTTCTCTTCTGCTGGGAGCTGAGCTTCTCCAGGAACTCATGGCCGACCTTGGCCTGCAGCGAAGCCACGTGTTCGCGGACCTGCGGGTTGGTGCTGGCTGAGGGAGCGTCTACAAAAAGGTAACAAGTGAGGAAACGAAAGAACTAAATACCTCGAGTATGACAACTTCATCGTCCGAACTGGATTCTTTGTTGGAAAAGTTACCGGGGCGTGGAGTGTGAGTCCGGCCCATCTTAAGGTCGGTCCAGTGGACGTAAGGATCCGGGTCCTCTTTGTCCAGAGCCCGGTTCCGGGGAGGGCCTCGCTGCTCCGCCGCGATGCGAGGGAAGCGTTGCTTGGCCTGGAAAGAAAGAGAAAGACAGTTAGTAATATATCGAAAAGATACCGGAAAACAACCCGGATTGCCTAGTTTCTTACTTTGTCAGTTGGAGGGTTGAGGGAGCTGAGAGGCAGAAGGCCCCACTCCCAATCCAGCGGCATGGCGCTTTGGCAGATGTGCCTAGCCTTAAGGGCTACGCCCTCCTTGGTGAGAGGGAAGCTGGTGATCTTGGTAGGATCGCCAGGGCCGTACATTTCGCTCATTTTGTGAGCCCGGCGCTTAAGGGGAAGCACCCGGCGCGAGATAAATGTCCTAACAATATCATCCGAACAGATGGCGGTGTCCTTCATAAGTTGCTTCATGAAGCGTACAATCCGGTTGGTTTCTATGTGAGACTCCTTCGGGTTGTAGCTCCAGTTGGTGTTCGTGGGCACTGCCGGATTGAAAGCCGGCAGATTAATAAGGTTGGGGGCGCCGGTGTTCTTCACATAAAAGAAGGTCCTTTCCCATGCTCGGCATGAGTCAAGACCGGCAAACTTAAAGAAGGGGCTCCCCTGGCGGGACCCAATGATGCAAGACCCGCATTGAACGGGTGGTTTAGGCTTGGGAATCTCTTTACCCTGAACGGAGTTAATCCGAACGGAAAAGAAGCGAGCAAAAGTCTCGCGAGTAGGGCGGAGACCCATGTAGGCCTCCATGAACGTTGCGTAGCAAGAGAGATAGAAGATGGCATTGCCAGGAAGGTGGTGAGTGATACGTCTCCAACGTATCGATAATTTCTTATGTTCCATGCCACATTATTGATGTTACCTACATGTTTTATGCACACTTTATGTCACATTCGTGCATTTTCTGGAACTAACCTATTAACAAGATGCCGAAGTGCCAGTTGCTGTTTTCTGCTGTTTTTGGTTTCAGAAATCCTAGTAACGAAATATTCTCGGAATTGGACGAAATCAACGCCCAGGGTCCTATTTTGCCACGAAGCTTCGAGAAGACCGAAGAGGAGACGAAGTGGGGCCACGAGGTGGCCAAACCCTAGGGCGGCGCGGCCCCTACCCTGGCCGCGCGGCCCTATGGTGTGGGCCCCTCGTGCCGCCTCCTGACCTGCCCTTCCGCCTACTTAAAGCCTCCGTCGCGAAACCCCCAGTACCGAGAGCCACGATACGGGAAACCTTACTGAGACGCCGCTGCCAATCCCATCTCGGGGGATTCAGGAGATCGCCTCCGGCACCCTGCCGGAGAGGGGATTCATCTCCCGGAGGACTCTACGCCGCCATGGTCGCCTCCGGAGTGATGTGTGAGTAGTCTACCCCTGGACTATGGATCCATAGCAGTAGCTAGATGGTTGTCTTCTCCTCATTGTGCTTAATTGTCGGATCTTGTGAGCTGCCTAACATGATCAAGATCATCTATCTGTAATTCTATATGTTGCGTTTGTTGGGATCCGATGAATAGAGAATACTTGTTATGTTGATTATCAAAGTTATGTCTATGTGTTGTTTATGATCTTGCATGCTCTCCGTTACTAGTAGATGCTCTGGCCAAGTAGATGCTTGTAACTCCAAGAGGGAGTATTTATGCTCGATAGTGGGTTCATGTCTCCGTGAACTGGGAGTGACAGAAACCTCTAAGATTATGGATGTGCTGTTGCCACTAGGGATAAAACATTGGTGCTATGTTCAAGGATGTAGTCACTGATTACATTACGCGCAATACTTAATGCAATTGTCTGTTGTTAGCAACTTAATACTGGAGGGGGTTCGGATGATAACCTGAAGGTGGACTTTTTAGGCATAGATGCATGCTGGATAGCGGTCTATGTACTTTGTCGTAATGCCCAATTAAATCTCACTATACTCATCATAATATGTATGTGCATGGTCATGCCCTCTTTATTTGTCAATTGCCCAACTGTAATTTGTTCACCCAACATGCTGTTTATCTTATGGGAGAGACACCTCTAGTGAACTATGGACCCCGGTCCAATTCTCTATACTGAAATACAATCTACTGCGATACTTGTTCTACTGTTTTCTGCAAACAATCATCTTCCACACAATACGGTTAATCCTTTGTTACAGCAAGCCGGTGAGATTGACAACCTCACTGTTTCGTTGGGGCAAAGTACTTTGGTTGTGTTGTGCAGGTTCCACGTTGGCGCCGGAATCTCTGGTGTTGCGCCGCACTACATCCCGCCGCCATCAACCTTCAACGTGCTTCTTGACTCCTACTGGTTCGATTAAACCTTGGTTTCTTACTGAGGGAAACTTGTCGCTGTGCGCATCACACCTTCCTCTTGGGGTTCCCAACGGACGTGTCAACCACACGCATCAAGCAAATTTCTGGCGCCGTTGCCGGGGAGATCAAGACACGCTGCAAGGGAAGTCTCCACTTCCCAATCTCTTTACTTTGTTTTTGTCTTGCTTAGTTTTATTTACTACTTTGTTTGCTGCACTAAATCAAAATACAAAAAAAATTAGTTGCTAGTTTTACTTTATTTGCTATCTTGTTTGCTATATCAAAAACACAAAAAAAATTAGTTACTTGCATTTACTTTAACTAGTTTGCTTTATTTACTGTTGCTAAAATGGCTACCCCTGAAAATACTAAGTTGTGTGACTTCACAACCACAAATAATAATGATTTCTTATGCACACCTATTGCTCCACCTGCTACTACAGCAGAATTCTTTGAAATTAAACCTGCTTTACTGAATCTTGTTATGCGAGAGCAATTTTCTGGTGTTAGTTCTGATGATGCTGCCGCCCATCTTAATAATTTTGTTGAACTATGTGAAATGCAAAAGTATAAGGATGTAGATGGTGACATTATAAAATTAAAATTGTTCCCTTTCTCATTAAGAGGAAGAGCTAAAGATTGGTTGCTATCTCTGCCTAAGCATAGTATTGATTCATGGACTAAATGCAAGGATGCTTTTATTGGTAGATATTATCCCCCTGCTAAAATTATATCTTTGAGGAGTAGCATAATGAATTTTAAACAACTAGATACTGAACATGTTGCTCAAGCTTGGGAAAGAATGAAATCTTTGGTTAAAAATTGCCCAACCCATGGACTGACTACTTGGATGATCATCCAAACCTTCTATGCAGGACTAAATTTTTCTTCGCGGAACCTATTGGATTCAGCTGCTGGAGGTACCTTTATGTCCATCACTCTTGGTGAAGCAACAAAGCTTCTTGATAATATGATGATCAACTACTCTGAATGGCACACGGAAAGAGCTCCACAAGGTAAGAAGGTAAATTCTGTTGAAGAAACCTCTTCCTTGAGTGATAAGATTGATGCTATTATGTCTATGCTTGTGAATGGTAGGCCTAATGTTAATTCTAATAATGTTCCGTTAGCGTCATTGGTTTCTCAAAAAGAATATGTTGATGTGAATTTCATTAAAAATAACAATTACAATGATTCTAGGCCATATCCTGCTAATGGTAACTCTTATGGTAGATATGTTTCACCTAATGAAGAAAAGATGCTAGAAATTGAAAGATCCACCAAGAGCTTTATGCAATCACAATATGAGCAAAATAAATTGTTTACTAAAACTATGAATGAGCAATCTACCTTGTTGAAGAATATAGGGAATCAACTTGAAAATCTGAATAGGGAGATCTCGGGGTTGCAAACTAAACTTGCTAATGCTGAAAACCGAATCTCATACATGTCTGCATCACAATCTTCTTTAATTAATAAAATGGCTGCTAAACCTGAGGATTTAGATAACAAAATTACTACTACAGCAAATGCCATCCAAGTTAGAATTAATGAGAATATAATATTAATGGCTGAACTGCGTGCTAGGTGGGATAGAGAAGAAAATGAAAAACTAGCTAAAGAGAAAAATGTAGCTAAAGTTTGGACTATTACCACCACAAGCAATGCTAATGCTACACATGTTGCTGCACCTCCTACTATTAATAATAAAAGAATTGGTGTTAGCAATGTTTCCACTTCTAATGCAAAGCGAGAAACTGCCCGAAATCGCTAAAACCGCTGAAATCATCGTGATAAAACTGCTGAAATTTTTTCCAACATTGGGGATGATGATCCCATTGCTTTAGATTATAATGGTTTGAGTTTTGATGATTGCCACATCTCTGAAGTTATAAAGTTCTTGCAAAAACTTGCTAAAAGTCCTAATGCTAGTGCTATAAATTTGGCTTTCACGCAACATATTACAAATGCTCTCATAAAAGCTAGAGAAGAGAAACTAGAGCGCGAAGCCTCTATTCCTAGAAAGCTAGAGGATGGTTGGGAGCCCATCATTAAGATGAAGGTTAATGATTTTGATTGTAATGCTTTATGTGATCTTGGTGCAAGTATTTCTGTTATGCCTAAGAAAATTTATAATATGCTTGACTTGCCACCGCTGAAAAATTGTTATTTGGATGTTAATCTTGCTGATCATTCTACAAAGAAACCTTTGGGGAAAGTTGATAATGTTCGTATTACCGTTAACAATAACCTTGTCCCCGTTGATTTTGTTGTCTTGGATATTGAATGCAATGCATCTTGTCCCATTATATTGGGAAGACCTTTTCTTCGAACTGTTGGTGCTATCATTGATATGAAGGAAGGTAATATAAAATATCAATTTCCTCTCAAGAAAGGTATGGAACACTTCCCTAGAAAGAGAATGAAGTTACCTTTTGATTCTATTATTAGAACAAATTATGATGTTGACACACCATCTCTTGATAATACTTGATACACACTTTCTGCGCCTAGCTGAAAGGCGTTAAAGAAAAGCGCTTATGGGAGACAACCCATGGTTTTTACTACAGTACTTTGTTTTTATTTTGTGTCTTGGAAGTTGTTTACTACTGTAGCAACCTCTCCTTATCTTAGTTTAGTGTTTTATTGTGCCAAGTAAAGTCTTTGATAGAAAAGTTCATACTAGATTTGGATTACTGCGCAGTTTCAGATTTCTTTGCTGTCACGAATTCCGACCTGCCTCTCTGTAGGTAGCTCAGAAAAATATGCCAATTTACGTGCGTGATCCTCAGATACGTACGCAACTTTCATTCAATTTGAGAATTTTCATTTGAGCAAGTCTGGTGCCTCGATAAAATTCATCAATACGAACTGTTCTGTTTTGACAGATTCTGCCTTTTATTTCGCATTGCCTCTTTTGCTATGTTGGATGAATTTCTTTGATCCATTAATGTCCAGTAGCTTTATGCAATGTCCAAAAGTGTTAAGAATGATTATGTCACCTCTGAACATGTTAATTTTTATTGTGCACTAACCCTCTAATGAGTTGTTTCGAGTTTGGTGTGGAGGAAGTTTTCAAGGATCAAGAGAGGAGTATGATGCAACATGATCAAGGAGAGTGAAAGCTCTAAGCTTGGGGATGCCCCGGTGGTTCACCCCTGCATATTCTAAGAAGACTCAAGCGTCTAAGCTTGGGGATGCCCAAGGCATCCCCTTCTTCATCGACAACATTATCAGGTTCCTCCCCTGAAACTATATTTTTATTCCATCACATCTTATGTGCTTTGCTTGGAGCGTCGGTTTGTTTTTGTTTTTTTTGTTTTGTTTGAATAAAATGGATCCTAGCATTCACTTTATGGGAGAGAGACACGCTCCGCTGTAGCATATGGACAAGTATGTCCTTAGGCTCTACTCATAGTATTCATGGCGAAGTTTCTTCTTCGTTAAATTGTTATATGGTTGGAATTGGAAAATGATACATGTAGTAATTGCTATAAATGTCTTGGGTAATGTGATACTTGGCAATTGTTGTGCTCATGTTTAAGCTCTTGCATCATATGCTTTGCACCCATTAATGAAGAAATACATAGAGCATGCTAAAATTTGGTTTGCATATTTGGTCTCTCTAAGGTCTAGATAATTTCTAGTATTGAGTTTGAACAACAAGGAAGACGGTGTAGAGTCTTATAATGTTTTCAATATGTCTTTTATGTGAGTTTTGCTGCACCGGTTCATCCTTGTGTTTGTTTCAAATAACCTTGCTAGCCTAAACCTTGTATCGAGAGGGAATAGTTCTCATGCATCCAAAATACTTGAGCCAACCACTATGCCATTTGTGTCCACCATACCTACCTACTACATGGTATTTCTCCGCCATTCCAAAGTAAATTGCTTGAGTGCTACCTTTAAAATTCCATCATTCACCTTTGCAATATATAGCTCATGGGACAAATAGCTTAAAAACTATTGTGGTATTGAATATGTACTTATGCACTTTATCTCTTATTAAGTTGCTTGTTGTGCGATAACCATGTTCACTGGGGACGCCATCAACTATTCTTTGTTGAATTTCATGTGAGTTGCTATGCATGTTCGTCTTGTCTCAAGTAAGAGAGATCTACCACCTTATGGTTAAGCATGCATATTGTTAGAGAAGAACATTGGGCCGCTAACTAAAGCCATGATCCATGGTGGAAGTTTCAGTTTTGGACATATATCCTCAATCTCATATGAGAAAATTATTAATTGTTGTTACATGCTTATGCATAAAAGAGGAGTCCATTATCTGTTGTCTATGTTGTCCCGGTATGGATGTCTAAGTTGAGAATAATCAATAGCGAGAAATCCAATGCGAGCTTTCTCCTTAGACCTTTGTACAAAGGCATAGAGGTACCCCTTTGTGACACTTGGTTAAAACATGTGCATTGCGATGATCCGGTAGTCCAAGCTAATTAGGACAAGGTGCGGGCACTATTAGTATACTATGCATGAGGCTTGCAACTTGTAAGATATAATTTACATGATACATATGCTTTATTACTACCGTTGACAAAATTGTTTCATGTTTTCAAAATCAAAGCTCTAGCACAAATATAGCAATCGATGCTTTTCCTCTATGGAGGACCATTCTTTTACTTTCATTGTTGAGTCAGTTCACCTATTTCCCTCCACCTCAAGAAGCAAACACTTGTGTGAATTGTGCATTGATTCCTACATACTTGCATATTGCACTTATTATATTACTCTATGTTGACAATTATCCATGAGATATACATGTTACAAGTTGAAAGCAACCGCTGAAACTTAATCTTCCTTTGTGTTGCTTCAATGCTTTTACTTTGAATTATTGCTTTATGAGTTAACTCTTATGCAAGACTTATTGATGCTTGTCTTGAAGTACTATTCATGAAAAGTCTTTGCTATATGATTCACTTGTTTACTCATGTCATTTACATTGTTTTGATCGCTGCATTCACTACATATGCTTTACAAATAGTATGATCAAGGTTATGATGGCATATCACTCCAGAAATTATCTTTGTTATTGTTTTACCTGCTCGGGACGAGCAGAACTAAGCTTGGGGATGCTGATACGTCTCCAACGTATCGATAATTTCTTATGTTCCATGCCACATTATTGATGTTACCTACATGTTTTATGCACACTTTATGTCATATTCGTGCATTTTCTGGAACTAACCTATTAACAAGATGCCGAAGTGCCAGTTGCTGTTTTCTACTGTTTTTGGTTTCAGAAATCCTAGTAACGAAATATTCTCGGAATTGGACGAAATCAACGCCCAGGGTCCTATTTTGCCACGAAGCTTCCAGAAGACCGAAGAGGAGACGAAGTGGGGCCACGAGGTGGCCAAACCCTAGGGCGGCGCGGCCCCTACCCTGGCCGCGCGGCCCTATGGTGTGGGCCCCTCGTGCCGCCTCCTGACCTGCCCTTCCGCCTACTTAAAGCCTCCGTCGCGAAACCCCCAGTACCGAGAGCCACGATACGGAAAACCTTACTGAGACGCTGCCGCCAATCCCATCTCGGGGGATTCAGGAGATCGCCTCCGGCACCCTGCCGGAGAGGGGATTCATCTCCCGGAGGACTCTACGCCGCCATGGTCGCCTCCGGAGTGATGTGTGAGTAGTCTACCCCTGGACTATGGGTCCATAGCAGTAGCTAGATGGTTGTCTTCTCCTCATTGTGCTTAATTGTCGGATCTTGTGAGCTGCCTAACATGATCAAGATCATCTATCTGTAATTCTATATGTTGCGTTTGTTGGGATCCGATGAATAGAGAATACTTGTTATGTTGATTATCAAAGTTATGTCTATGTGTTGTTTATGATCTTGCATGCTCTCCGTTACTAGTAGATGCTCTGGCCAAGTAGATGCTTGTAACTCCAAGAGGGAGTATTTATGCTCGATAGTGGGTTCATGTATCCGTGAACTGGGAGTGACAGAAACCTCTAAGATTATGGATGTGCTGTTGCCACTAGGGATAAAACATTGGTGCTATGTTCAAGGATGTAGTCACTGATTACATTACGCGCAATACTTAATGCAATTGTCTGTTGTTAGCAACTTAATACTGGAGGGGGTTCGGATGATAACCTGAAGGTGGACTTTTTAGGCATAGATGCATGCTGGATAGCGGTCTATGTACTTTGTCGTAATGCCCAATTAAATCTCACTATACTCATCATAATATGTATGTGCATGGTCATGCCCTCTTTATTTGTCAATTGCCCAACTGTAATTTGTTCACCCAACATGCTGTTTATCTTATGGGAGAGACACCTCTAGTGAACTGTGGACCCCGGTCCAATTCTCTATACTAAAATACAATCTACTGCAATACTTGTTCTACTGTTTTCTGCAAACAATCATCTTCCACACAATACGGTTAATCCTTTGTTACAGCAAGCCGGTGAGATTGACAACCTCACTGTTTCGTTGGGGCAAAGTACTTTGGTTGTGTTGTGCAGGTTCCACGTTGGCGCCGGAATCTCTGGTGTTGCGCCGCACTACATCCCGCCGCCATCAACCTTCAACGTGCTTCTTGACTCCTACTGGTTCGATTAAACCTTGGTTTCTTACTGAGGGAAACTTGCCGCTGTGCGCATCACACCTTCCTCTTGGGGTTCCCAACGGATGTGTCAACCACACGCATCAGTGAGGTTGGAGTTTGTAGAAATCAAGAAATTGGCGGAAGAAATCTGAGGCAGGAAGGCCGAAGCCGCGTTCGAAGTGGGCAAGAAAAACGACAAATTCACCATCTTCCAGAACCGGTTCGATCTCGTCTTTCGGAATCCGGCAGGATACTCCTTCCGGTATCCTTCTAGACCGGTACAACCAGTCAATCTCATGCTGAGTCACCTCGGAGCCCTTCCAGGCTCCACGAGTGACGCCGGAAAGATCTGCTCCGGAAGCCTGGCTAGAACTGCCGGCATCTTGACTTGTTCCGGTATCACTTTCCATCCGGATGCGCTCAGCCGAAGGCTCGCCGGAAGCTTGACTTTCACGGCTGCTGGAGGAAGATTCGGAAAGATGGTCCCCTCTAGACATACGGGCCTACGGGATGCCGGAATCTACTTAAAAACAGATTTCCCAAGATCTACCCTTGCGCGAAGATCTACGAGTAAGAGAAAAAAGCAAAAGAAAAGAAAGAATAAATACGCTACCAGCCCAAGATCTGGAAAACAAGAAAAGCAGAGCAGACAAGCATTGGGTCTCACCTGAGGCTGCGGGAGACGCGAGGAAGAAGTTCACCGGAGAAATGACGAGCCCGTGGCCGTCGACGAAGGCCGGCGATGGAGAAGGGCGAAGTCCGCCGGAGGAAGCTCAAGGAAGCGGCGGAGAAGGAGCGCAGCAGGAACTCCGCGCGGTGAAAAGCTTCAACGCAGCGAGAGCAGCGTCGCAACCTCGACGGGAGCATCGCTCTGGCGGCGACCGGCGGCGGCAAGGAAGCAAGGGGCGAAGGGCTCGTAGTGCTCTGGAAATGGGGGCAAATGCGAAGGAGAAGATGAAGTGGAACCGCTCGGCCCTTATATAGGAGAAGGAGTTAGTGGGCCGAAAACCGTCGGGCCGCGGCGGTTCGTCTCGTGGGCCGCCACGTGGCACGAAGATACACGCGCGAAAATTAAGAGGCCGCAGGGTCGCCGCACGGATCCGGAATGGCTAGAGGGATCCGATGTGGCACATTTAATGTTGGCGCAGAAGCCGAACGGAAGTGACCACTGACACTGACGCGTCAGGCACAGTGCGCATGTCCCTGATAGGCGCTGTACCCGATAAATGCTCGACTTCGCCGAGGAGGGAGTTAATGTCGATGACACCGGAGAAAACACACCGGAGACACTTTGCAAAGAAAGGAAAATGTGAGTATGACATAAGATACCGGGAAAATCCGGAAAATAATAGAAAGAGGCTAAGGCAAAGAGGCCGGCATCTTCGAACAGGGAGCCGGAAAGATCAAACCGGTACCTTGTGAGATAGGAACCTGGCATAGCCCGTCGGATAAAATCCACCGGACTATACCAGCTTCGGGGACTAATGTTGGGGGGATGACCCCCGGTATGCCAAAGGCAGGCCTAACCGGATGGTTTGGCCTCTCAAGATACCGGTTTACAGTTTAATCCGGACTGTGAACCTAAGCTAAGGAACCTATACCGGTATGCCCAAGGAGGGGCATGCCGGAACGAGCTAAGAAGATACCGGATTACCGGTATAAGCAGAGCTGGTCAAAGATTCCCTCGGGAGCTAGAGGACAAGCATGACCTAAGCAAAGTGGCTTTAAACGAAGTCATGACGTAAAAGACGAAGGTGACGCCCAAAGCAACCGGAGGACATCAGTCTCCATGATTAAAGAAGATACCGGCGTCACCTATGATTAAAGTAGCTTTGTAAAGTAGTTTGTCTGTTCAAAGATGCCATTAGGGTTTCTTCCCCTGTAAGCCACCCTCTCCCCTATATAAGGAGAGGGGGCAGCCCTCCTTACGGGCACGAGAGTGTATAACTATAATAGACGCATGTATGTAGAAAAACCTCCTGTAACCTTGTTCATGGAATAGAGAAGATCTAGAACGGAGTTCATCCTTGTGTCTCTCTTCTTCTACCTCTGGCCTTGGCCAAGTTCTTGAGGAAAGCACCCGGAAGTTCATCCTACGTGATCCAAAACCCTCCCCCGAATCCTCTAGCGTCCAACTCGGCCCCAACTTAAGCCATCCTATGGCATCTGTCTGTTCACCACGACGACAGTTAGTACTCGGTCTAAATTGCAACGGTCTATTATGCACTCTAGGGGTTACTTTAATATGAACTCCGGATTCACTCTCCACGGTGTGACGGTGACAATGTGCGCATCGTGTGTGATTCCTTTATGAAGTTGTGGAGCTTGTTTACTCCGGCTTGAGGGTGCTCTTGTAGCCCTACACAATGAATGGTGTTTGTTATCCAAAAAGAGAGTATTTGAGAGTAGCACAAGTGAGGAGAAGTTATTTATTTATTATGTGATCATTGTTGAGAGTGTCCACTAGTGAAAGTATGATCCCTAGGCCTTGTTTCTAAGCATTGAAACACCGTTTCCAACAAGTTCTGCTACATGTTTGCTTGCTGCCATTTTTATTTCAGATTGCAATTGCTACTTATAATCATCCATATTACTTGTATTTCACTATCTCTTCGCCGAACTAGTGCACCTATACATCTGACAAGTGTATTAGGTGTGTTGGGGACACAAGAGACTTCTTGTATCTTAATTGCAGGGTTGCTTGAGAGGGATATTTCTGACCTCTACCTCCCTGAGTTCGATAAACCTTGGGTGATTCACTTAAGGGAAACTTGCTGCTGTTCTACAAACCTCTGTTCTTGGAGGCCCAACACTGTCTACATGAATAGAAGCGTGCGTAGACATCAAGGCGATCTTCAGAACCACCCGAGATAGGGTTGACGGCGGCGGCGTCTCTGGAACTTTTCTCGTATCGTGGCTCTCGGTACTAGGGTTTTCGCGACGAAAGGATTATATAGGCGAAGGGGCAGAGTCGGGGGACGCCCGAGGGGCCCACCCCATATGGCGGCGCGGCCAGGGGTGGGGCCGCGCCCCCCTATGGTGTGGCCGCCTCGTGGCCCCTCTTCGTCTCCTCTTCGGTGTTCTGGAAGGCTCCGTGGAAAATAAGACCGTGGGCTTTTGTTTCGTCCAATTCCGAGAATATTTCCTGTGTAGGATTTCTGAAACCAAAAACAGCAGAAAAGAGGAACTGGCGCTTCGGCATCTTGTTAATAGGTTAGTACCGGAAAATGCATCAAAATGATGTAAAGTATATATAAAACATGTGAGTATTGTCATAAAACTAGCATGAAACATAAGAAATTATAGATACGTTTGAGACGTATCAGCCATCATCGTCAAGAATCCAAAATCCTACCCAACCGCGCCATATAAATATTGCCAAGGTCTACAATTGATTCACCATTATAAAGTCAACCGACGATGAATGGTGTATGGATCCCAATGTCAAAAAACCACTGCAACTCCAAAATTGTGTTACTCTAAACTTTAACTAAATCCATATATATTTTTTCAGATTCTTTGTTACATAGTTTTATTTGAATCACAATCACTCCAAAGCTAGGTTGCACATTTATTATTGTGACTGGTTTTTTAAGACATTTTCCAGGGTTGGGGGAGAGAATCCCCACCCGTTGAAATGTGATCAAGCCAAACACGACGGCGGCCTTCATGTCCATTTTCTTTAAAGTGGAGGATCCAAAGCATGAGGTCAGAAATATAGTTTATAATCATTTTTATTACATGTTTGATCGTAGTGACGGAGTTTTTGTGTGTGTTGTGAGCATCCTAGATCTTATAGAGAACGACAATGAACATGGAACTCTAAGCTATGGTGGGTAGATGAGCCGACAACAATGTGTGCCTCACCTACAGGAACGGTGAGGAGAAATGGTAATGCCGGGCTTATTTCTAACGACTCGTCCAAATATTTCCAAAATAGTTTAACTTAATTTTAAGCTAAAATATCGTGTCAATGAACATGAGTGGATGCAATTAGTTTTCATATTTTTCTCATAGTGAAAGAACTCATCAAATGACGATTGAATCAAAATCCAGGTGCAAAATTTTGTACATAGTACAACTATTCCTTTGATGCGGTAGATCTCTTACTTCGCATGAACAATAACGTGTTACTTGGATCTTAAAATACAAATTTAGGTCAAAGAATTCAAATATATCCATGCAACACAAAAATGTTCCAGATCCACAAGAGATGGCTAATTTGGGTGCATTGTATATTATTAATTATATAGAGGACTATGTGAAGTTGTGTAGAGTCGGTTGATGGATAAACCAAGAGAGTTAAAGATTTCTCCTTATGTTAATGGTGGGAAACATAGAACCCAAACAATTCCGTTAAATCCGCTTGCTGACGACACTAGAAAAATAGAGTACATAGTACTTTCCTATATATTTGAGGAAAATATAGTTACATGTGCCATGTTTTTACTATGAAACTAACTGATAACCAAGGCAATGGGTTATTTTTTTATAGGGCACCCGCACCTTCTTAGTTGCTTTTACTCCTCGCATGTGAACTATTAATTGGAAATATATGAAGATGATGGCAATACCCTAGGTATGTCATGTACACTTTTCCCTTTCTAAACATAAAAATGTATCTTACTGTTGCCTGCCAAAACCCACCGGCGAGCAGCGACGAGCAACACGAAGAGCCGGGAGGCTCCCAGAACTGTTGGTGGGTCCTGGTCCCTCGGGCGACGGCCCGCAAAACTCCGGCACACGTCCTGGCTGTTGCGAGGGCGTGCCACCTGACCTATACCTGGTCAAGAAGGTGATGGATTGCTTCAATTAGTTTCCTGCATGGCAGACACGTAAACATTAAATCCGAGCCTCGATCGGCTCTCAGGTTATCATGTGAATCAGCTCAAAGAGCCGATTCACCCATGGTTCGTATTGGATCTACGATAACATGGGGATCCTGCTTGATCAATACCAAGTTAAATCAATCTACGATAGTCTAGGGCTTTCACCGCATAATTGGAACGTCCTACGCGTAGTTGAGGCTGGCAGATACGAAGGATAACAGAAAACTAATCCTAGAAGAGGCCTAAAAACCAACATAGAGTCGATTCCCGGAACAACCCCTCTTGGATCGGCAAACCATACCTTACGCACTACTGGATTGTTCAACCCGTTTGCAAGGCCTAACCATGCGGATATCAAACTAATCCTTGGAGAACAAGGAACAACCATAACAGATCAGATCTACTAAATAAAGTCCAAGCAAGATGCTGCCCTTACACCTAAGATAGGTGCAAAGGCAGCTAGATATTCAGGGGCAGCATAACTAAGCAAACATATCAGAAAAGTATCGATGCTAGCCCCAAAACATCTATGATAACGGTATTACTCGCTATCAACAAGGCTTCAGTACGAGCAACACAAAACAACGAATAAACTGATACTGCCTAGATCGCAAGATGCGATCTAGGCAGCATGACGCTTACCCGGAAGAAACCCTTTGAAACAAGGGGTGGCGATGCGCCTAGATTGTGTTTGTTGTGAACGTGATCGTCCTCCTTTCTCAATAACCCTAGGTACATATTTATAGTCCGTAGACTTTCTATCTTTGGAATAAACCTAACTGTGTACGAATCAAACTCTATCTCTTAATTCTAAACTGAAACGTGATCTACTATAATGTACAGATATACGGGCAATCTAGCCCAAACTCTCGCACGAGGCCGATTCAGAAACACTTTATGTGCATATCCTCTAAGCGCATCTCAATCACGGCCCAACTCCTGATTTGGCTAAAATCCGGCGGTAACACATGCCCCCCTGGTTTTGGCAATAATAATTCCAAAACCACTCTGTTTTCCTTCATCGGGTTACGCGCTGCAGAGCAGAATCGCTACAGTGCCCTTCCATCATGATGCCTTGCCTTCTCAACTTCCCTGTACTGCACGATTTGACAGTTTTGGCACCGCATCCTCGAAAACTGCCACAACATTGAATCATCTTCCACTGTATCCCCTTTATTTAACCGCATCCGAGCAGTTTACCTCTTCATCCTCTTGTTCTGCATTAGCAATCGACACTTCCCTCCTCTGCAACCATGGAATCCTCCTCTGCTTCCTACTCTTCGGGTCTCTCCTTCCAATCCTCCTCCTCCCGTGCCGACGCCGGAGTACGACCCGATAGCGGCGTACGAGGCCCTCGCCCCACTGTGGTGGGACGAGGCAGATTGGGATTTCGCCGTCGGGTCAGAGGATGACGAATCCTTGACCGACGGGGAGGATAACCTCCAGTTCCTCGTTGACGGGGAGTTGGAGGAAGAGAGCGACGACGACGCCTTCTCCTGGGGCGAGGACATCTCCTCCGACGAGGAAGATGAAACGGAGGACGACACCTCCTCCGACGAATACCCGCCGGCGAAGCGCTTCCGCGCCGGGTCGGAGGACGACGACGACGACGAAGAAGAAGGAGCCCCTGCCGAGGGCTTCAGCAGCAGCGACGAAGACGTCGCCGGCAGCAATGCCGATGGCGGCGAGGACGGCGACGACGAGGGCAGCGACGGCAGCGACGGCGCCGACCCCTAGATTAGGGACTACTAGAATAGGGCTAGTAGTAGTACATTAGGCAGCAAATCCTCCTTTTGTGAGCAATCGGCTCTTATTGTAAAAACCCCCTTTTAATCAATGAAGAATGCTTCTATGTCTGATTTTTTCGATTGTCAAAGTAGGTCAACGCACAAAGAGCCGATGGCAACGCATCGGCCTTTTACCATAAAACGCCAGTAAGGCCAGACTCAGTTACCTATTTAGACAGGTCCAAGCGGACATTCCCCAAATTCAAATGGTAACATGTGACCCTCGTCTAAAAGACCAAACTCAGATCTCCAATTGCCCATCGAACAGATTCAACTCGCGGCAACGCGAGTCCCAGATCCCCAACCGCGCAGATCCATCTCCGCCAGCGAATCAGATGGCGGAATCGTCCAACGCCAACGCAACGGTTTCTGGCCTGAAGGTAATCTTTAACTGCCCCTCGCCATTCGAGCATAGTGTTAGAACTAATAGCAAACACCTAAATTAATGCCTTATTCCACCATTAGTTTTAGGTATCAGACATTCTGTTGCCGCATCCTTCTTTTCCAAACTTTCTTTGTCTTGGCCCCCGTACTGTCGAGAGTCCTGCACATCTGATTTCTTGCGAGGCCAATAGGATCCCCTTTGTGAACCAGAATTTAGATCTAACTTCTTGGGCCGACTGCTTACGAGCCTGGCCTAACCCTCCTGAAGATTGGGTTTCCTGGTACAGTCGAGTATCCAAAACTTACCAATCCAAATGGGAAACCACAGGAATAGCCGATGCTCTGTCCTTATCATTGTCTCCCCTTGAGAAGCATGAAAACCTTCTAAAAACCATCGGCTACTTCTGGTCTGATGCTCTGAACTGCTTCATGTTTGGCCACGGCCCCATGACACCCACTCTGCTAGATGTGGTAATGATCACTGGCCTAGACATTACATCCCCCAGCCCCTCTGCTTTTATGCTGCCAAGGGTCCCTTTCAAACTCTCTTCCAAAACAGAGTGTACAAACTGGGGTGCTTACCTTCGACGCCACATGAAAAATAAAGGCCCTGTGACAGAGAAAGAACACACGGCCTTCCTAAATTTCTGGTTGGAACACTTCATATTCTATGGCCCTTCACTTGCTCCGACCAAGAATTATCTTCCCTTGGCCTATGAACTTGTCAGAGGCACCCAGCTTGGCATCGGCAAACTGTTCCTTGGAGAGGTTTATCGATATCTCCAACTGATGTCCGTCAACTTATCTTCCCAAAAAACAGTCAAAACGGGAGGTCCCTGGTGGTTTATTCAGCTATGGGCTCAGCTGTATTTCTAGAACCATATCCCAAACTTCCCCCTTTTAGCCACTTGCACCTTTCCAGATGCTAACGGGAAGCAGATCCGATGCACTAGCTACGGCCAAGCCTTGTATAGCCTTCCAGGTAGTAAACTCATGCCTTCAGGAGAGCTCTGGGACCGTTGCTGAAACAACTCGATGCTGAATATAATATCCCCGCAGAACATGTACTACCACTCGCAAATTTTCTTGAAGTGGCTTACAATGATTCTTATAACCTTGCTCTGTCTCCTTGCAGCAACGAGATGGTCCAGAACCTACACATAATGACGGCTCCCCCTTTGAATTCGCCCCACCGGCTCCTGTGGTCCTCTTCTGCAAAAACTCGCCACCTTTGAAAAAGGTCATGATGCAGAGCCAGCCGATTTCACCAATATCGGCCTCCAAGAGCAAAGTATCTTCCGGGCCAGCTGCCCCCCGAGCCCCAACCAAGGCGAGAACGACGGTGAGGAAAGTAGCCGCCAGGAAAACTTTGAAGCGCCGGAGCCCTTCTCCAGATCAAGAGAGCTTGCACGTACGTTGATCCATACCTTGACTGATTTCATCTATCCTCATAGGCTTCTGCAAACATGCTTGTGCTTACTAACTCCTTTTTTTATAGGCCTCCACCGAAGACAACTCCAGCGATGAAACATAATCCAATCGAGGGGATTCGAGCTCGGGCAATTCTGGGAAAATCACCATGCAGAGCCAGCTAGATTTGCCACCATCGGCTTCCAGGAAAAGGCCGGTTCCTGAACCTGTTGCCCCCAAAGCTCCAATCAAAGCGGGGCAGAGCGTGAGCACCAAGAGGACTCGAAAGGAACCGCAAGCCCCTTCGTCAAACCAAGAGGCTTCAAATGTAATTACCCTCCATACTCTCCCCAGCTCATCTTTCATGCTAATTCATTGCTGCTCACATCGGCTAACCAACTCCTTTGCAGACTGATGACACTTCTAGTGGGGGAGTCGAGGAAGTACAGATGCCTTCCGCAAACCTGGATCCAGTAATCCCTGTAGGTGCCGTTGACAAAGTCGCCAATTTGGCCAAGCCCCCAGCAGAAACACAAGAGCCGATTACCTCATCATCGGCTGTCCCCCTGGTCTCAGGAGAGGTATACTCCTTTCGTTTGGCCTACCCTTCCCTTTTGCTGCATACTGACGTTGTTTCTGTTTGTCAGGGTTGTGACCTCTCGAGCTTGCTAACGTTCGACCCTGAATCCATCGAACCAGCTCCTTCTACGGCATGCGATGAACCACGACCCAGCGCTGTCCTACGTCAATTCCAGCGTCTCAAAGCCCTGCTCTCCTCCCCGATCGAGATGTTGGTCGAAGACCCCGAGGAAGTGAAGAGCGTTCTTGAAGAAGTCAAGCACCATCTCCCGGTAACGTTGCAGGTGAAACTTTGGCCAGTTGTGACTCTGTCTGTCTACGGGTCAAGGGTGAAGTTAGCTCGTCAGAGAATCGATCTACGCCACGCCCAACTTCCGTTGAAAGCCGACATTGCAGACAAATGTCAGCGGCTCAATGAGAAAAAGGCGGCCTTAGATGCCAAAACTGACACCTCTGTCAGCACCGCCGAACTTGAGACCTTGCGAAAGGAATTGGAGGACCTTGAAGAGAGGGTCCGGGCAACCAAATAGCTTATTTACGATAAGGAAGCTCTTATTGCCCGCTCCCAAGAGGAAGCAGAAGGCCTCAAAGCTCGACTGAAAACTGATCTGGCAGAAATACGTGCCCTGAACAAGCAGCTAGTGACGGGCGAGGACGAAGATGACGAGGCCGAGATCGCCGAGGTGGATCGTGTCCGTGCTGACGCCCTCCGTGCCTTCGAGGCATTCCTTCAGTAGAGCCTATCCATGTAACCTGATATCTGCTCGTAACAGTTTGTACCTCTAGAGTCGATGGCTGCGCATCGGCTTTTTAGTCTAAAGTCGATGTCTGTGCATCGGCTGTGCTTTGCGTCTTGTTGCTTTGTATATTTTTTTTTACTGGCCGATTTCATGCATTGGCCCCCATATTTCACTGCCCGTCATCCCACATACTTGGGAAATATTTCTTGAGATGCTGACCATTGACAGCCACTGGGAACTTCACACCGCTCAGCTCCTCGAGCGTGTATGCGTTACCTCGTGTAAGAGCCGATTTGACTCGGCTGGTCCCAGACATCTGAGAAGTAACCCTTCCAAAGTCCTGTAGAACATGTCATCCCCAAGAAGGACATGCTTCATGGCCTTGTACCTTATCCGTTTAGGTGCCCCCCGAGCCGAATCTTTCAAGTAATTGAAGATATCGGCTCTCCAGTCATCCGATTCCAGGAACTGTACCTGAACATAGGCTCCACCTGCTACGTCCTTGTAGCCTGACGCTTTCCGTCGCCTGCTAGATCGATGCTGAACACAGGAAAACGTATGGTGAGGATAATTTGGGCCGATTGCTGGAATCGGCCCCCTTTTGGATTGCATTGCTCAATGAAGGTTTACAACTTGTTTGTGCTCTACTACGGGAGGGAGTCTCCCTACTACGACTATGTGACATGCTTGAGGTGAGATCATTACTTTTTATTTTTTGGGGCCGATCGCAGGGATCGGCCTTGCCACGTACGTCCATTGACTTTGCTCTTGCTACTCTGTCAGGCCGGTGGATAAGACCAGCCTCACCCCGTTTTTTGTAGCTTCGATGCGCTCACAGCCGTCCAAACTGACTCCAGAGATTGGCTCTTGGTCTTCTGCGTCCCAAATATTCATGCCAGCTATTGAGATCTCGATCGAGTCATCTGCATGAACGACCTCCACGTCATCTCCATCCCACTGTATCAGGCATTGGTGCATTGTGGATGGAATGCAGCAGTTGGCGTGAATCCAATCCCTCCCTAGCAGGACAGCGTAGGTGCTTTTGCTATCGACGATGAAGAATGATGTAGGGATGGTTTTTCGGCCCACGGTTAGATCCACGTTCAGAACGCCTTGCGTTTCTGATGCTTGGCCGTTGAAGTCGCTTAGTGTGACGTTGGTTTTGATCAGATCTGCGTTAGAGCGTCCCAAACACCGTAGCATGGAGTATGGCATTATATTGACTGCCGCTCCCGTGTCAACCAACATATTGCTGACAGGCTGCCCGTTGATATGACCTCTTAGGTACAGGGCCTTCAAATGTTTGTAGCTCTTCTCTCGTGGCTTTTCAAAGATAACTGGCCGTGGGCCGCAGTCAAACTGTGCTACCGGTACTTCTTCGGTTCTTGGAGCACAAAACTCTAACGGAAGTATGAACACCATATTTGTGCCAGCCGATGCCTTCGCATCGGCTTTTATTTGTTTGGGGCGCCATTCTTTCTTCTGTGGACGCATCTCCGCCTCCAAAGTTTGCTGAATTTTCACGGCCAGATCGGGCCGCGCTTTCCTCAACGCGTGCAGGTATTGCGCCTCGGCTTCCTCCAAGCTACGTAGTCGCTGAACCCTACGCTTTTGGGAGTGACTGAGTCCATCAGGACACCACCTTGGCCGGTGGTATCTATCTTCTTCTTCATCTTCTGACTCCTCGAAATCTTCCACTCGAGATGACTCAGCTCGTCTGTTCTGAGCTGGGAGAGGCCCTAGACGCTTGAACACTGAAACCTCACCTGTGTCCTCCTTCTGCTGTCTACATTCCGGGCAGTTGTCGATTGTAGGCAATCGGCTCATTCCTGAATCCCAGCAGTGCTTAAAGAAAGGACAATCCCAGTGTCTGTCCATGTCTTCCTGCTCTCTTGACTTCCCCTTAGCGCGGTGCTCATATCCTTCGTTGTCTCTATCATACCGACGATATTTTCCGTTGTCTACATCAGACTGACGATATCTTTCGTCATCTATGTCGTACCGCCGGCGTCGGTCGTACTGACGCTCATATTTGTTAAGGAGATGAGCGGAGAGCGGCCGTTGATACCGCACGTTTCTCACTTGTTCCTCGATGATGTACCGTTTGTCATCATATCGGGGCCGGTCGCGTGGGCCGGCCTCCTCCTTTTCCTTGCCACGGGAGTGACCGATTTCTTCTTTATCCCTGCCATGGTGGTATACAGGCCCTGCCATGTTAACATCGAATGAGAAATCTAGCTGACGCCTCGTGGAGTGATTGTGTTCCACCATGTTGACGCCAGGAAACGGTTGCGTGTCCACTTTCATGGCAAACTGACCCAGGATCAAACGGCCTTGTTCTATCGCCATTTGGATCTGCCGACGCAACTCTTTGCAGTCATTGGTGATATGAGTGAACGAGTGATGCCACTTGCAGTACGGTCTCCCGTTCATTTCTTGCGCCGTAGGGATTTTATGGCCTTCGGGTAACTTCAGCTGTTTTTCCTTAAGCAATAAATCGAATATCTGCTCAGCTTTGCTTACATCGAAGTCAAACCCTTTTGCAGGTCCTTGTTGTCTCACCCATTTGCAGGACACGGGATCTGCCCCCCGAGCCCATTCAGCCACGGCTACTTCCTGGTCTTCTGCAGAGTCCCCAACTTCTTCTGTCTCGACCAGGCCTATCGGGCGTTTGAACCTTTCTTGGTACAATTCTGGGTGGCGCTGCTCATACAATGTTAATTTCTGGACCATGTGCGCCAGTGAATTGTATTCCACTTGGAAAGCCAGATCCTTGATCGGCGCTGCGAGGCCCAACGCTGCCAGATCGACTGCTTTTTTCTCAGTTAAACGAGCCGAATAACATCGGTTCTTGACAGTCTGATACGTCCAAAACGTATCTACTTTCCCGAACACTTTTGCTGTTGTTTTGCCTCTAATTTGTGTATTTTGGATGCAACTAACACGGACTAACGCTGTTTTTAGCAGAACTGTTCTGGTGTCTCGTTTTTGTGCAGAAATCCAACTTTCAGGAAAAACCTCGGGATTTTGACAGAAGGCCCTATTTTCCCAGAATACTGACGGAGCCAGAAGGACAAATCAAGTGGAGGCCCGAGGGCCCCACACCATAAGGCGGCGCGGCCTAGGGGGGCCCGCGCGGCCCTATGGTGTGGCCCCCTCGGCCGGCCTCCGACGCCCTCCTTCGGACTACTTATCGGCCTCGACCTAAAAACGCACGGGGGGAAGTCGAAGTCGCCAGAAACCCTCCAGAACGCCGCCACATCGCGAAACTCCGTCTCGGGAGCCAGAAGTCTCCGTTCTGGCACTCCGCCGGGACGGGGAATTGGAGGAGATCATCGCCGCCATCACCACCGACGCCTCTCCATCGACCAGCCATGTTTCCCCCATCCATGTGTGAGTAATTCTCCCGCTGTAGGCTGAAGGGGTTGGTAGGGATTGGATGAGATTGGTCATGTAATAGTCATAAGATTGTTAGGGCATAGTGCCTAGTATCCGTAGATGTTACTTTTATGATATTGTTGCAACTTGTTATGCTTAATGCTTGTCACTAGGGCCCGAGTGCCATGATCTCAGATCTGAACATGTTATTGATTCATGAAGATATTCGTTGTTTATGATCTTACCTGCAAGTTGTATACACATGTCGCTGTCCGGAACCAATGGCCCCGAAGTGACAGAAATCGGGACAACCGGAGGGGATGGTAGTGATGTGAGGATCACATGTGTTCACGGAGTGTTAATGCTTTGCTCCGGTACTCTATTAAAAGGAGTACCTTAATATCCAGTAGTTTCCCTAGAGGCCCGGCTGCCACCGGCTGGTAGGACAAAAGATGTTGTGCAAGTTTCTCATTGCGAGCACGTACGACTATAATTGGAACACATGCCTATAGATTGATTAGTACTTGGATACTGTTTTATTATTATTATCTGCAAATGCCCCTGCTTGACTGTTACATGAGTTTCTCTCATCCATGCAACGCCCGTTCATCCGTCCCCGTGCCTACAGTATTTTAATCCTGCTGTTTACTAAAATCACTACTGCTGTCTTTGTTACTCTGCTGCTGTTATTTCACTACTGCTACTGCTATAAAACTGTTACTACTGATAAACTCTTGCGAGCAAGTCTGTTTCCAGGTGCAGCTGAATTGACAAGTCCGCTGTTAAGGCTTTCAAGTATTCTTTGTCTCCCCTTGTGTCGAATCAATAAATTGGGTTTTACTTCCCGCGAAGACTGTTGCGATCCCCTATACTTGTGGGTCATCAAGACTATTTTCTGGTGCCGTTGCCGGGGAGCATAGCTTTATTTGGAAGTTCACTTGGATTGATATTGTTCGCTGCAAATTCTCCATCATGGGTAAACCTCGCGATACTAAGGTCGCCATATTACCATCCACTACAAGAAAAGGTACAACTCTTAGTACCTCTGCTGCTCTTGATTCACCATCTGTGATAAGTAAACTTGTTTCACCACCACAAGCTTCAAATGCCGGTACTTCTGCTGAATCTGAAAACTCTTCTTATAATTTTGATGATGCTTCTGCTGTGCTTGATAATGATGGTTCGTTAGGATCTTTTCTAGATGCTACAATTGCTAAGTCTAGACAAATTGAAAATACTGAAACTCCTAATGAAAATGCTGCTACACCTGTTAATTCACCTGAGTCTGTTGAATATTCTAGTGATGATCTTGATGAAGATTATGTGGAACTTGATGATGATTTTATTGAAAAATGCAATGCTACTACTGATGCAAGAAAAATTAAAAAGTTGCTTGCAGAACATGCTGTTAGATATAAACTGTCTCCTGATCCTAAATTTGCCACATCTCCTATAAACATTAAGGATAAGGATTATGATTTTTCTCTTGATCTATCTCATATAGCTATTGTTGAGAAAACACCCTTTTGTGGTACTGAAAAAGAAAGTGCTGTTGAACACATGATTGAGTTATCTACTCTGAGTAGCTTGTTTTCTGATGATGTAAAGAAGCGTACTTACTTTGTTGCTAAAATCTTTCCATTCTCATTAAAGGATGACGCTAAAACTTGGTATAATAGTTTGCCACCTGATTCTATTAAAAGTCCAAAAGAATTGCTTGATGTTTTCTTCCGGAAATACATTCCTGCTAGTGCTCAACATATTGCTTTGCAGAGAATTTATAATTTTGACCAGGAAGATGGAGAGAAATTGCCTGAGGCTTGGGCGAGATTTTGCTCTCTTATTAGAGCTCGGCCTGAACATGATTTGGAAAAGCATGATTTACTTGATATATTTTATAGTGGACTAACCATTGAGTCTAGGGCATACCTGGATAGTTGTGCTGGTTGTGTTTTTAGGAAAAGAACTCCAGGGCAATATTTGAAGAATTATTGGCTAAAATAGGCCGGAATCATGATGATTGGACTACACCTGAACCAACCCCGACACCGATATTGAAGAAGAGGGGTATGATTAAATTAAATGATGAAGATATGAGGGAAGCCAAGAAGTCTCTTAAGGAGAAGGGTATTAAACCTGAAGACGTGAAGAATTTACCTCCTATAGAAGATTTATGTAAGATAACTCCCCCTGCATCCATGATTGAGGTAAATTCCCTTCAGCGCTTTACTAGGGAAGATATTCCGTATTCAAAACCTCCTGCGCAATGCTTAGATGAGTTTGATAATTATATTGTTAAGCAAGAAAATTTTAATATGAGAGTAGAGAATCATCTAATGGAAAATTCTCGAGCTATTAGTGAATTGTATGATATTGTAGAGAGAACCTCCAATGATGTTAAGATGCTTGTTAAACATTTTCATATGGTTCAAACTCAAATTGATCAACTCACCAAAGTGCAGAATGACTTGTTGGGAAATAATTCTAAAGAAAAACATGCTTATGAAGTAACAACTAGAGGTGGTGTTTCTACCCAGGATCCTCTATATCCTGAAGGGCATCCCAAAAGAGTTGAACAAGATTCTCAACAAACTAAAACTAGTGCTCCATCAAAGAAAAAGAAAAAGAAACATAAAAATGTTGTAGAATCCTCTGAACCTGTTAATGATCCTAATAGTATTTCTATTTCTGATGCTGAAACTGAAAGTGGTAATGAACATGATAAAGATAATGATAAGAATGATGCTCCTGATAAAGAAGAGGTTGAAGAAGAACCTGAAAAGCATACTAAAAATAAAAAGTACACTAAAGAAGATTTTATTGCTGAGAAACATGGTAATGAAAGAGAACCTTGGGTTCAAAAGCAAATGCCTTTTCCTGCTAAGAAATTAAAATCAAAGGAAGAAGAACACTATAATAAATTTTGTGATTGGATGAAACCTTTATTCTTGCAAATCCCTTTGACTGATGCTATTAAATTGCCTCCTTATTCAAAGTATATGAAAGATATTGTCACTAACAAAAGGAAAATTCCTAATGAGGAGATTTCCACTATGCTTGCTAATTACTCTTTCAATGGTAAGGTTCCAAAGAAGCTTGGCGACCCAGGTATTCCGACTATTCCTTGTTCTATTAAGAATAATTATGTTAAAACTGCTCTATGTGACTTGGGAGCCGGTGTTAGTGTTATGCCTTTTTCTCTTTACAAGAGACTTTACTTAGATAAGTTGATACCTACTGATATATCTTTGCAAATGGCTGATAAATCTACTGCTATTCCTGTTGGTATATGTGAGGATGTTCCTGTTCAAGTTACTAATAACTGCTTGATATTAACTGATTTTGTTGTGTTGGAAATGCCTGAAGATGATAATATGTCTATTATTCTTGGGAGACCTTTTCTTAACACCGCAGGGGCTATTATTGATTGCAATAAAGGAAAGGTTACTTTCAATGTTGATGATAGGGAGCATACCGTCTATTTCCCCAAGAGAATTGAAAAAGCATGTGGAGTTAATACAATTTCTAATGTGAGAACTATCAAAGTTGGAACTATTGATTGTCCTATATATGAGCCTAAAGAAGAATATCAAACTCTTGTGATTGGATCCATATCAATACAATTCAAGGTAACATGATTGATTTGAGGTTTATTTCTTCTTATGCTATGTAAAATTTATTTGGTGGCAAGACTTGATCAACCTTGTTAACAAATACTTTTTTATATGCATAGAGGAGGTAAACAACATCTCTTTCTTCCTCCACTTGCTCTAGTTGCTGTAGCACTTTTATTTTGCAAAGTTCCTTAGTTATTTAGAGATTTCAAAAATTTTCCTGGCCAGTAATAATAAACTTGATACCCAGAAATGTGCATTTTTCAAAGTTTTCAAAAATTCACAAAAATTATACCGTTGGTCCTATTTTTTGACGAGGCACCTGGGAGCACCTGGGGATGACCAGGGGGCACCCCAGGGTGGCACCCCACAGGCTGGCGCGGCCAGCAAGGGGGGCGCGCCACCCTGGTGTGTGGGCCCCCCTTTACCCCACTTTAGCATCTCTTCCTCTCACACTCTTCTCTCTCCCGAAAAAATCGACACCAGCTTCCTCTCACTCGTGTTTTTGCTCAAGAACTCCAGATTTCTCGATCTCTTTGCTCAGCCCAGATTTCTGTCTGAAATTTGGCACATTTTCTCTTCGGTATGTGACTCCTCCGATTATCCAAGTAGAATTTTGTTTGGTGGAGTATATCTTGAATATTTTGCTGCTGTAGGTAACATGTTTAGTGAGCTTGCATGCTTGTTCTAAGTGGAAGAAACTAGTTTTGATGCATGATTAGTACTCTAGCAAGTTCCTATGGTAGTTTCCCTCAATTATATGTCACCAAATCAAATTTTATATCACTTGTTGAAAATTTCAGAAAAGAGATGAAGAAGTTCAACTTTGGAGAGTTGTTCAAGAAAGGAACAACCAGCACCGGGAGACCTTCTAGGACCGCCACCCAACTTAGGCGATCGTACAATGAGGATATCATCGCGCCTAGCTTCGCGCCCGAAGAGGACAATGGGGCTCCTAATGCTTCATCCTTCCCATGTTATGATTTTCTGACAAATGCAGGGATACTGGATGATTTCTTCACCCTTGTCAACAAGGCGGGCTTAGCCACCTACGTGGGAGATGAAAGGGAGCAATACTACATGCTCACCAAAATCTTCGTCGAGAGCTTCAAGTTCCAAAACACGCAATATGAGCCGACAGTTGCATTCAAGATCTATGGTAATCCTGTTACTATGGAATTGAAAGAATTTTGTCGTGCATTGGATATTGCCCATGTAGGTACAGCAAGGAGGATTGATGACAACCCCCAGGACTTGTTGGAGCTTTATCGAGGGATCACCAATGATGATTGTCGCACCATTCAGCGTGGCAAGATAAGGAACATTCAACTCCCCGCCATTAAATATTTTGCATATTACATTGCTACTAGCATTCTTGGTAGGGAGAACACTAGCAATATTTCTAGTTACCATCTTGCTTTCTTGAATATTGCACTTACTGGACGGACATCTTATCATCTTGGTTCTCTTATTGCTCGCCGCCTGTCTAACAGGGGGCCTATTTTTGGAGGAACTATTGCATTGCGCGTTTTAACACATTTAAGACTTCCTATTGATCCTAATGATGTGCCATTAACCCCTAGGAGGCTTGATATCGCTGCTATGAAAAGCCATCATTTTGTTACCACTGATTCCACTTTAGATAATATGGTCTATAGAATGTTGTTTGCTGACGGGGATGAGAAAGAAATCCCTCTTCCCCAGCCAGGTTTGTTCTGTATTGACAGGCAACCATGGTCGCGCACTAAGGAGGAGGTGGATGAACATATGAAGATACAAGATTTCCACCAGCAGCATGACTCCGAGGACGCCGAGCCCTCCTACGACTACACTGTCACGTATCCGGGTGCTTCTTCTAGCACATCCCCGGAAGATGATCCATCTTCGTCGTACTACGGAGATACTACCTCATGGGGTCGATGGGATTGAACTCCACTTAGGCCAAAAGCCTAAGCTTGGGGGGAGGTATACCGGCATCACTCATTCTTTGCATATTATGGTTGCTGGATACTTGTACATACTTGTTTAGTCTCTTTGAGTGGTTTTCTAATGAGAGGGAGATGATATTTGGGGAAGTGCTGCCTGAAAACAGATTCTAGACTGTTACTAGAAAAATTCGTGCGCACAGCCAGAACATTATTTTGAGCTGCAAATTTTTGTGCAGGTTCCCCAGGTTGTTATCTAACTTTCATTAGTTGAACACTTTTCGATCTGAGCAACGTAAGATTTTTGTAAAAATCGATTTCTGTACTGCTGTCAGGTTTTGGCAGATTTCTGCCATCTCGCTTTTCTGTGTTTCTTTTAGTTTTCATTTTCTTGTTCTTGCTTTGTTTCTTTCCTAAAACACAAAAAGACCAAAAATATTTGCTGTTCTTTGGTTTTGTAAAGTTCTTTATGAGTTCAGTGGTCTTCGGTGGCTGGAGCGTGGTTTTCATTTCATATTATCCAAGCTACACAAGTGAAAGGCAATAATGACGATATTCGACAATCTGATTGTGGTGAGAGGCTGGTATGAACTCTATTTGTTTTCATTTTTGTACATATACTCATCCATGTGAGCATGCTTAGTGGTTCATGTGAGGTATATGTCATTTAAGAAAGTCTAGTAGTTCATGATCTCTCATGTTTAGCTCCAATTTATTAATGTGAGTAGCATGTCATGGATGTTTGCTTGCATTGTTTTATTCATAGATAGGTATGATATTGTGGTATCCTCCTCTGAATAATTCGTTTGAATTAACTTGGCACATGCTCACGCATGCATATGACTGAACAAGAGTCAATTAAGCCTCAATGATTTACATTGCTTCAGAGTTCTTGTATCACTTTTATGCCTCAGTTAATTTATTTTGCCGCAAGCATGATTATGACAGTTATTGCTCTCTTGATTTGTCGCTCCCTAGTCTTTTGCTAGCCTTCACTTGTACTGAGCGGGAACGCTGCTCGTGCCTCCAAACACATGAAAACCAAGTTATTCTAGAGTGTCCACCATAAATACCTACGCATGGCATTTCAAACCATTCCAAGTAAATTCTCATGCGCTACCTTTAAACCTTCAAAAATGCTTCTCAATTTGTGTTAATGTTTCATAGCTCATGAGGAAGTATGTGGTGTTTAACTTTCAACCTTGTCATTTACTCTTGACGGACCTTCATATGGACTAGTGGCACATCCGCTTATCCAATAATTTTGCAAAAAGAGCTGGCAATGGGGTTCCCAGCCCCGATTAATCAACTTTCACTAATAATTCTCTTCACATGTTTTGCTCTGATTCATCAGTAAGCAACTTAATTTTGCAAATAGACACTCCTCCATGGTATGTGATTGATGGAAGGCACCCGAGGATTCGGTTAGCCATGGCTTGTGTAAGCAAAGGTTGGGGGGAGTGTCACCCATAATAAAACTAAAATACGTGTGTAAACAAAAGAGAAGAGGGATGATCTACCTTGCTGGTAGAGATAACGTCCTTCATGGGAGCCGCTCTTGAAAGTCCGGTTGGTGAGGTAGTTGGTGTACCCATTACCATTCGTTGACAACAACAAACACTTCTCAAAATAATTTTACTCCTGCTTTACAAATGAAAAGCTCTAGCGCATGTTAATCCCTGCTTCCCTCTGCGAAGGGTCAATCTTTTACTTTTTATGATTGTGTCTCCATCCTTTCTTTGAGCACTTTCTTGAGAGCACAACTGTCATTCTTAGTGTAATATGCTTGTCTCAAAATATGATTGATTGTGGTATAACTTTGATGCTTTTATCTTTGACAATCACTATTTCTAGTCTTTCTATGAACTTCAGAGGTGCCTGAGCATTTATGTTTTGCTGATCAAATATGGGCAAGCGAGATACCACTCTATCATATTCTTTTATGAACATTGCAATCCTGCTTATATACATGGTTCATGATGCTTATTATTAATTGTTGGTACCTTTCCATGATTGACATAGCTATGGATGATCTTATTTGCATGTACCTTATTATGAACTGCCTAAGTGTTAGCCATAGCATGAGAATATTTACATCATATGAACAAATGTGTTCGTGAAAGTTCTTTTATCGCTCAGTTGTTAACTGAATTGCTTGAGGACAAGCAATAAGCTAAGCTTGGGGGAGTTGATACATCCAAAACGTATCTACTTTCCCGAACACTTTTGCTGTTGTTTTGCCTCTAATTTGTGTATTTTGGATGCAACTAACACGGACTAACGCTGTTTTTAGCAGAACTGTTCTGGTGTCTCGTTTTTGTGCAGAAATCCAACTTTCAGGAAAAACCTCGGGATTTTGACAGAAGGACCTATTTTCCCAGAATACTGACGGAGCCAGAAGGACAAATCAAGTGGAGGCCCGAGGGCCCCACACCATAAGGCGGCGCGGCCTAGGGGGGGCCCGCGCGGCCCTATGGTGTGGCCCCCTCGGCCGGCCTCCGACGCCCTCCTTCGGACTACTTATTGGCCTCGACCTAAAAACGCACAGGGGGAAGTCAAAGTCGCCAGAAACCCTCCAGAACGCCGCCACATCGCGAAACTCCGTCTCGGGAGCCAGAAGTCTCCGTTCTGGCACTCCGCCGGGACGGGGAATTGGAGGATATCATCGCCGCCATCACCACCGACGCCTCTCCATCGACCAGCCATGTTTCCCCCATCCATGTGTGAGTAATTCTCCCGCTGTAGGCTGAAGGGGATGGTAGGGATTGGATGAGATTGGTCATGTAATAGTCATAAGATTGTTAGGGCATAGTGCCTAGTATCCGTAGATGTTACTTTTATGATATTGTTGCAACTTGTTATGCTTAATGCTTGTCACTAGGGCCCGAGTGCCATGATCTCAGATCTGAACATGTTATTGATTCATGAAGATATTCGTTGTTTATGATCTTACCTGCAAGTTGTATACACATGTCGCTGTCCGGAACCAATGGCCCCGAAGTGACAGAAATCGGGACAACCGGAGGGGATGGTAGTGATGTGAGGATCACATGTGTTCACGGAGTGTTAATGCTTTGCTCCGGTACTCTATTAAAAGGAGTACCTTAATATCCAGTAGTTTCCCTAGAGGCCCGGCTGCCACCGGCTGGTAGGACAAAAGATGTTGTGCAAGTTTCTCATTGCGAGCACGTACGACTATAATTGGAACACATGCCTATAGATTGATTAGTACTTGGATACCGTTTTATTATTATCTGCAAATGCCCCTGCTTGACTGTTACATGAGTTTCTCTCATCCATGCAACGCCCGTTCATCCGTCCCCGTGCCTACAGTATTTTAATCCTGCTGTTTACTAAAATCACTACTGCTGTCTTTGTTACTCTGCTGTTATTTCACTACTGCCATCGTTATAAAATCAGCATTATCGATAAACTCTTGCGAGCAAGTCTGTTTCCAGGTGCAGCTGAATTGACAACTCCGCTGTTAAGGCTTTCAAGTATTCTTTGTCTCCCCTTGTGTCGAATCAATAAATTGGGTTTTACTTCCCGCGAAGACTGTTGCGATCCCCTATACTTGTGGGTCATCACAGTCCTGAAACGCTGAATGTATTCTGACACCGTTTCTCCCCGCTTCTGCCGTACCTGCGCCAGATCAGCAATGCCAGCCTCGGTAGCTTCTGAGTGATATTGAACATGAAACTGCTCTTCCAGTTGCTTCCACGTCCGGACTGAATCTGGTGGCAACGAGGTGTACCACCCAAAAGCTGGTCCTGTGAGAGATTGCGCTAGACCCTTCTGATCCATTGAACTTTGAGAACTCAGGGAGCCGATACTTGGGCGGCAGCGGAATCAAATCATATTCGTTGGGGTACGGCTTGGAATAGCCGACTGTTCTCCTCTTTGGCAGGATGCCGAACTGGTCTCTCAAGATTGTACTGATTTGTTCCACGGTATGAGCTGCAGGGGCTGAGCTTTCATGGCTCGTTCCGGTGGCATATTTAGCTAGCCACGCCTGTTTATCGGCGTCCGCTCCAGAAATCCCTCCTGCTGCAATCTGGTTCGTGCGCGCCCAGTTGTTGCAGTCCGACACGTATGTGCACACGTATCCATGTGGGATTTCTTTAGGCGGCTCATACAGGAATTGGCAATCGCCAGGATCGCCTCCAATCTTGTAGACGATGTATGCCGGTGAACCCTGTGGCTCTGGAGCTGCAAGCGTGAATGGCAGCTGCGGTCTGGTCTGGAACGGTATTTCTCCCTGGTGAGTTCCTAGGGCAGGCCCTGACGGAGAGTACTAATGCTTCATGATTCCTTGAACCACGCGAACCGCAATGCGCTCGAAAGCGTTCACCTGGCTCTCAGAATGACGGTGTAGAGAATGAGCCACCATGTAATTAACTTCCTGGCGCAGAGCTCTGGTGCGTTCCTCTGAAGGGACAGACAGATCTACTTCATCGAGAACGCCTTCGGGTGAGAACCCTTTCCACCTAATGCCATGTTTACGGGTCCTCTCGAAAGAGCCGATGAGATCGGCTTCGAAGACAGCTTTAATCTCATCATATTTCTTCTTGTGCTCCTCAGGCAGATCTTCGTACGTGATTGGTCCGTCCGCCATCTCAGCTGTAGATGTTGACGTAGTTGCTGTAGAGTGTCCCACCGGGCGTGCCAGAATGTGTTGCCTGCCAAAACCCACCGGCGAGCAGCGACGAGCAACACGAAGAGCCGGGAGGCTCCCAGAACTGCTGGTGGGTCCTGGTCCCTCTAGCGACGGCCCGCAAAACTCCGGCACACGTCCTGGTTTTTGCGAGGGCGTGCCACCTGACCCATACCTGGTCAGGAAGGTGATGGATTGCTTCAATTAGTTTCATGCATGGCAGACACGTAAACATTAAATCCGAGCCTCGATCGGCTCTCAGGTTATCCTGTGAATCAGCTCAAAGAGCCGATTCACCCATGGTTCGTATTGGATCTACGATAACATGGGGATCCTGCTGTAGGATAACGTAGCATAGAAAACAAAAAAATTCCTACCGCGAACACGAAATCCAAGCCAAGATGCAATCTAGAAGATGGTAGCAACGAGGGGATTATCGAGTCTCACCCTTGAAGAGATTCCAAAGCCTACAAGATGAGGCTCTTGTTGCTGCGGTAGACGTTCACTTGCCGCTTGCAAAAGCGCGTAGAAGATCTTGATCACGGCGCCACGAATGGGCAGCACCTCCGTACTCGGTCACACGTTCGGTTGTTGATGAAGACGACGTCCACCTCCCCGTTCCAGCGGGCAGCGGAAGTAGTAGCTCCTCTTGAATCCGACAGCACGACGGCGTGGTGTCGGTGGCGGTGGAGAATCCTGGTGGAGCTTCGCTAAGCGTGCGGGGAAGAAGGAGGAGTGGGGCGGCTAGGGTTTGGGGAGAGGGGGTGGCCGGCCTCAAGGGGTGCGGCCAGCTTGTGGCTTGTTGTGGTGGCCGGCCCCCCTCCCCTTGGCCCTCATTATATAGGTGGAACACCCAAGAGTTGGTCTACAAGTCTTCGAATAAGACCCCAAACCAAAACCTTCCATATCACATGAAACCTACCCAAGCTAGGACTCCCACTAGAGGTGGGATTCCCACCTTCCCTTGGGAGGGGGTGGCCGACCACCTTAGGTGGAGTCCACCTGGGACTCCACCCCCTAGGGTTGGCCGGCCATGGTGGTGGAGTCCCTTCGGGACTCCGCCTTCCAAAGTGACTTTCTTCCGGACTTTTCTAGAACCTTCTAGAACCTTCCATAAATGCACCAGATCATTTTCAAACACATAAATTGACATCCTATATATGAATCTTATTCTTCGGACCATTCCGGAACTCCTCGTGATGTCCGGGATCCCATCCGAGACTCTGAACAAATATTCGAACTCCATTCCATATTCAAGTTCTACCATTTCAACATCCAACTTTAAGTGTGTCACCCTACGATTCGCGAACTATGCGGACATGGTTGAGTACTCACTCCGACCAATAACCAATAGAGGGATCTGGAGATCCATAATGGCTCCCACATATTCAACGATGACTTAGTGATCGAATGAACCATTCACATACAATACCAATTCCCTTTGTCACGCGATATTTTACTTGTCCGAGGTTTGATCATCGGTATCACTTTATACCTTGTTCAACCTCGTCTCCTCACAAGTACTCTTTACTCGTACCGTGGTATGTGGTCTCTTATGAACTTATTCATATGCTTGCAAGACATTAGACGACATTCCACCGAGAGGGCCCAGAGTATATCTATCCATCATTGGGATGGACAAATCCCACTGTTGATCCATATGCCTCAACTCATATTTTCTGGATACTTAATCCCACCTTTATAACCACCCATTTACGCAGTGGCGTTTGATGTAATCAAAGTACCTTTCTGATATAAGTGATTTACATGATCTCATGGTCATAAGGACTAGGTAACTATGTATCGAAAGCTTATAGCAAATAACTTAATGACGTGATCTTATGCTACGCTTAATTGGGTGTGTCCATTACATCATTCATATAATGATATAACCTTGTCATTAATAACATCCAATGTTCATGATTATGAAACTAATCATCTATTAATCAACAAGCTAGTTAAGAGGCTTACTAGGGACTCATTTGTTTGTTTACATAACACACATGTATCAATGTTTCGGTTAATACAATTATAGCATGGTATATAAACATTTATCATAAACATAAAGATATATAATAACCACTTTTATTATTGCCTCTTGGGCATATCTCCAACAGTCTCCCACTTGCACTAGAGTCAATAATCTACATTACATTGTAAGGTACCTAACACCCATGGCATTCTGGTGTTGGTCATGCTTTGCCCTAGGGAGAGCTTTAGTCAACGGATCTGCTACATTCAGATCAGTGTGTACTTTGCAAATCTTTACTTCTCCATCTTCGATGTACTCGCGAATCGAATGATAACGCAGCTTGATATGCTTCAGCCTCTTGTGTGACCTTGGTTCTTGTGCATTGGCGATGGCACCCATGTTGTCACAGTAGATGACTAGTGGGTCCAATGCACTAGGAACCACACCGAGCTCTACAATGAACCTCTTCATCCATACCGCTTCTGATGAAGCCTCTGAAGCCGCTATGTACTCCGATTCTGTTGAGGATTTCGCCACCGTGCACTGCTTCGAGCTTGCCCAGCTTACTGCAGCACCATTCAATATAAACACGTACCCAGACTGTGACTTAGAGTCATCAGGATCAGTGTTCCAACTTGCATCGGTGTAACTTGTTACAACGAGCTCTTGGTCACCTCCATAACAAAGAAACATATCCTTAGTTCTTTTCAAGTACTTTAGGATATTCTTGACCGCTGTCCAGTGTTCCATTCCTGGATCACTTTGATATCTGCTAGTCAAACTAACAGCATGTGCTATATCTGGTCTTGTACATAGCATGGCATACATGACAGAGCCTACTGCCGAGGCATAGGGGATTTGACTCATCCTCTCTCTTTCTTCTGCCGTAGCCGGACCTTGAGTCTTACTCAAGACCTTGCCTGGTAACATTGGTAAGAATCCTTTCTTACTTTCGTTCATTCTAAACTTCTTTAGAATCTTGTCCAGGTATGTACTCTGTGATAGCCCTATTAGACGTCTTGATCTATCTCTATAAATCTTGATGCCTAATATATATGATGCTTCACCAAGGTCTTTCATTGAAAAACTATTATTCAAATAACCTTTTACACTGCTTAATAGTTCTATATCATTCCCAATCAATAATATGTCATCTACATATAATATCAGGAACGCTACAGAGCTCCCACTCACTTTCTTGTAAATACAGGCCTCTCCATGACACTGTATAAACCCGAAGTCTTTGATCACCTTATCAAAGCATCGGTTCCAACTTCTCGATGCTTGCTTCAGTCCATAGATTGAACGCTGAAGCTTGCATACTTTGTCAGCATTTTTAGGATCGACAAAACCTTTGGGTTGTACCATATACAACTCTTCCTCAATGTCTCCATTAAGGAATGCCGTTTTGACATCCATCTGCCAAATCTCATAATCGAAAAATGCAGCTATTGCTAACAAAATCCTCACAGATTTTAGCTTCGCTACAGGTGAGAAAGTCTCATCGTAGTCAACACCTTGAATTTGTCGGAAACCCTTTGCGACAAGTCGAGCTTTATAGACAGTAATATTACCATCAGCATCTGTTTTTCTCTTGAAGATCCATTTATTCTCGACAGCCTTGCGGCTATCAGGTAAGTCTACCAAAGTCCATACTTTGTTATCATACATGGATCCCATTTCGGATTTCATGGCTTCTTGCCATTTGTTGGAATCTGGGCTCATCATCGCTTCTTCATACGTCGCAGGGTCTTCATCATTGTTATCCACAATCATGACATTTAGACAAGGATCATACCAATCAGGAGTGGCACGTTCCCTTGTCGATCTGCGAGGTTCAGTAGCTATCTCATTTGAAGTTTCATGATCATTATCATTTGTTTCATCTGTTGTCGGTGTAGGCGGTACAGGAACATCTTCCGGTACTGCGCTACTCTGATCAACGAGCAGAGATTCTTTAATCTCATCGAGTTCTACTTTTCTTCCAGTCACTTCTTTAGTGAGAAATTCTTTCTCAAGAAAGGTTCCGTTCTTAGCAACAAAGATCTTGCCTTCGGATCTGTGATAGAAAGTGTACCCTATAGTTTCCTTAGGGTATCCTATGAAGACGCATTTCTCCGCTTTGGGTTCTAGCTTGTCCGGTTGTAACTTTTTTACATAGGCTTCGCAACCCCAAACTTTAAGGAACGACAGCTTAGGTTTCTTATTAAACCATAATTCATACGGTGTCGTTTCAACGGATTTTGATGGTGCTCTATTTAAAGTGAATGCGGCTGTCTCTAATGCATAACTCCAAAATGATAACGGCAAATCAGTAAGAGACATCATAGAACGAACCATATCTAAGAGAGTTCGATTACGACGTTCGGACACACCGTTTCGTTGTGGTGTTCCCGGCGGTGTCAATTGTGAAAGTATTCCGCATCTCTTTAAATGCATGCCAAACTCATAACTCAGATATTCACCTCCGCGATCAGATCGTAGAAATTTAATCTTCTTGTTACGTTGATTTTCTACTTCACTTTGGAATTCCTTAAACTTCTCAAAAGTTTCGGATTTATGTTTCATGAAATAGATATACCCATATCTACTCAGATCATCTGTGAAGGTTAGAACATAACGATAACCACCGCGCGATGCTACACTCATTGGTCCGCACACATCGGTATGTATGATTTCCAATAAGTCAGTAGCTCGCTCCATAATACCAGAGAATGGAGTCTTAGTCATTTTTCCCATTAGACATGCTTCGCATCTATCAAGTGACTCAAAGTCAAGTGATTCAAGTAATCCATCGGTATGGAGTTTCTTCATGCATTTCACTCCAATATGACCAAGACGACAGTGCCACATATAAGTAGAATTATCATTCAATTTAATTCGCTTAGCATCAATGTTATGTATATGTGTATCACTACTATCGAGATCTAACAGAAATAAGCCATTCTTTTCAGGTGCTCGACCATAAAAGATATTATTCATAAAAATAGAACAACCATTATTCTCAGACTTGAATGAATAACCGTCTTGCATTAAACAAGATCCAGATATAATGTTCATGCTCAACGCGGGTACAAAATAATAATTATTGAGGCTTAAAACTAATCCCGAAGGTAGATGTAGAGGAAGTGTGCCGACAGCGATCACATCGACTTTGGATCCATTTCCAACGCGCATGGTCACTTCATCCTTTAGTAGTCTTCGTTTATTCTTTAGTTCCTGTTTCGAGTTACAAATATGAGCAACCGAACCAGTATCAAATACCCAGGTACTAGTACGAGAACCAAAAGATAAACATCTATAACATGTATATCATATATACCTTCTTTCTTCTTCTTGACAAGGCCGCTCTTCAGTATCCGCCAAATACTTGGAGCAATTACGCTTCCAGTTGTCCCTTCTCCTTGCGGTAATAGCACTCGGCATCGGGCTTAGGGCCGCCTTAGGTTTCACAGGAGGCGTGGCAGCTTTCTTGCCACTCTTCTTGTTCTTGCCTTTAGACTTGCCCTGTTTCTTGAAACTGGTGGTCTTGTTGACCATCAACACTTGGTGCTCTTTCTTGATCTCAATCTCAGCAGATTTCAGCATGGAGAAAAGTTCAGGTAACTCTTTGTTCATGTTCTGCATATTGTAGTTCATCACAAAGTTCTTGTAACTAGGTGGCAGTGATTGAAGGACATGATTAATCCCCAGTCTGTTAGGAATCACTATTCCCAAGTCACTGAGTTTCTTCGCATGCCCGGTCATGGCGAGCATGTGCTCACTAACGGAGCTGCCTTCTTCCATCATGCAGCTGAAGAAGTGTTTCGATGCTTCATAGCATTCCACGGCCGCATGAGTCTCAAAGATAGTTTTCAACTCATTGACTAACTCATGTGGATCGTGGTGCTCAAAACGTTTTTGAAGATCGGCTTCCGTATCGCACAGGATGGCACACTGAACTTGAGAGTACCGAGTTTTCCGAGTCGCGTAAACATTCTTTACTTCATCGGTTTCAGTTTCTGCAGGAGGGTCACCTAGCGGTGCATCAAGCACATATTGCAGATTTCCGCCATTGAGGAAGATCCTCACATGACGGAACCAGTCGGTGAAGTTGCTATCGTTGCTCTTAAGATTTTCTTTCTCTAGGAACTAGTTAAAATTGATTGGGGACGCCATATCTACAAAATATTTGCAATAGTTTAGACTAATGTTTATGACAAATTGAGTTCAAATTTTAATTCAACATAATTAAAAACTAGGTGAACTCCCACTCAAAACAATATCCCTCGCATTGTCTTAGTGATCACACGAACCAAATCCACCACACCAAGTCCGATCATCACGAGACAAGATGTAACTTCAATGGCGAACATTCAAAGTGTTCATCATATCAATCATATGATTCATGCTCTACCTTTCGGTATCACGTGTTCCGAGACCATGTCTGTACATGCTAGGCTCGTCAAGGCCACCTTAGTATCCGCATGTGCAAAACTGTCTTGCACCCGTTGTATGCACTTGTTGAATCTATCACACCCGATCATCACGAGATGCTTCGAAACGACAAGTCTTGGCAACGGTGCGACTAAGGATGAACACTTTATTATCTTGATATTTTAGTGAGAGGGATCATCTTATAATGCTACCGTCGCGATCTAAGCAAAATAAGATGCATAAAAGGATTAACATCACATGCAGTTCATATGTGATATGATATGGCCCTTTTGTCTTTGCGCCTTTGATCTTCATCTCCAAAGCACGGACATGATCTCCATCATCAACGGGCATGATCTCCATCATCGTCGGCGAAGCACCAAGGTCAATGACGCCGTCTTCATGATTGTCCTCCATGTAGCAACTATTACAACTACTTTGAAATACTACTCAACATGAAATTTAAAGACAACCATAAGGTTTCCTGCCGTTGCCACAATACAATAATGATCATCTCATACATAGTCATCATCACATTATGGCCATATCACATCACCAAACCCTGCAAAAACAAGTTAGACGTTCTCTAATTTGGTTTGCATATTTTACGTGGTTTAGGGTTTTCGAGTAAGATCCAATCTACCTACGAACATGAACCACAACGGTGATACTAGTGTTGTCAATAGAAGAGTAAATTGAATCTTCACTATAGTAGGAGAGACAGACACCCGCAAAGCCACTTATGCAATACAAGTTGCATGTCGAGCGTGGAGCAAATCTCATGAACACGGTCATGTAAAGTTAGCCCGAGCCGCTTCATCCCACTATGCCACAAAGATGCAAAGTACTCAAACTAAAGACAACAAAAGCATCAACGCCCACAAAACCATTGTGTTCTACTCGTGCAACCATCTATGCATAGACACGGCTCTGATACCACTGTAGGATAACGTAGCATAGAAAACAAAATTTTCCTACCGCGAACACGAAATCCAAGCCAAGATGCAATCTAGAAGACGGTAGCAACGAGGGGATTATCGAGTCTCACCCTTGAAGAGATTCCAAAGCCTACAAGATGAGGCTCTTGTTGCTGCGGTAGACGTTCACTTGCCGCTTGCAAAAGCGCGTAGAAGATCTTGATCACGGCGCCACGAACGGGCAGCACCTCCGTACTCGGTCACACGTTCGGTTGTTGATGAAGACGACGTCCACCTCCCCATTCCAGCGGGCAGCGGAAGTAGTAGCTCCTCTTGAATCCGACAACACGACGGCGTGGTGTCGGTGGCGGTGGAGAATCCTGGTGGAGCTTCGCTAAGCGTGCGGGGAAGAAGGAGGAGTGGGGCGGCTAGGGTTTGGGGAGAGGGGGTGGCCGGCCTCAAGGGGTGCGGCCAGCTTGTGGCTTGTTGTGGTGGCCGGCCCCCCTCCCCTTGGCCCTCATTATATAGGTGGAACACCCAAGAGTTGGTCTACAAGTCTTCGAATAAGACCCCAAACCAAAACCTTCCATATCACATGAAACCTACCCAAGCTAGGACTCCCACTAGAGGTGGGATTCCCACCTTCCCTTGGGAGGGGGTGGCCGGCCACCTTAGGTGGAGTCCACCTGGGACTCCACCCCCTAGGGTTGGCCGGCCATGGTGGTGGAGTCCCTTCGGGACTCCGCCTTCCAAAGTGACTTTCTTCCGGACTTTTCTAGAACCTTCTAGAACCTTCCATAAATGCACCGGATCATTTTCAAACACATAAAATGACATCCTATATATGAATATTATTCTCCGGACCATTCCGGAACTCCTCGTGATGTCCGGGATCCCATCCGAGACTCTGAACAAATATTCGAACTCCATTCCATATTCAAGTTCTACCATTTCAACATCCAACTTTAAGTGTGTCACCCTACGGTTCGCGAACTATGCGGACATGGTTGAGTACTCACTCCGACCAATAACCAATAGAGGGATCTGGAGATCCATAATGGCTCCCACATATTCAACGATGACTTAGTGATCGAATGAACCATTCACATACGATACTAATTCCCTTTGTCACGCGATATTTTACTTGTCTGAGGTTTGATCATCGGTATCACTTTATACCTTGTTCAACCTCGTCTCCTGACAAGTACTCTTTACTCGTACCGTGGTATGCGGTCTCTTATGAACTTATTCATATGCTTGCAAGACATTAGACGACATTCCACCGAGAGGGCCCAGAGTATATCTATCCGTCATTGGGATGGACAAATCCCACTGTTGATCCATATGCCTCAACTCATACTTTCCGGATACTTAATCCCACCTTTATAACCACCCATTTACGCAGTGGCGTTTGATGTAATCAAAGTACCTTTCCGATATAAGTGATTTACATGATCTCATGGTCATAAGGACTAGGTAACTATGTATCGAAAGCTTATAGCAAATAACTTAATGACGTGATCTTATGCTACGCTTAATTGGGTGTGTCCATTACATCATTCATATAATGATATAACCTTGTCATTAATAACATCCAATGTTCATGATTATGAAACTAATCATCTATTAATCAACAAGCTAGTTAAGAGGCTTACTAGGGACTCATTTGTTTGTTTACATAACACACATGTATCAATGTTTCGGTTAATACAATTATAGCATGGTATATAAACATTTATCATAAACATAAAGATATATAATAACCACTTTTATTATTGCCTCTTGGGCATTTCTCCAACACCTGCTTGATCAATACCAAGTTAAATCAATCTACGATAGTCTAGGGCTTTCACCGCATAATTGGAACGTCCTACGCGTAGTTGAGCCTGGCAGATACGAAAGATAACAGAAAACTAATCCTAGAAGAGGCCTAAATACCAACATAGAGTCGATTCCCGGAACGACCCCTCTTGGATCGGCAAACCATACCTTACGCACTACTGGATCGTTCAACCCGTTTGCAAGGCCTAACCATGCGGATATCAAACTAATCCTTGGAGAACAAGGAACAACCATAACAGATCAGATCTACTAAATAAAGTCCAAGCAAGATGCTGCCCTTACACCTAAGATAGGTGCAAAGGCAGCTATATATTCAGGGGCAGCATAACTAAGCAAACATATCAGAAAAGTATCGATGCTAGCCCCAAAACATCTATGATAACGGTATTACTCGCCATCAACAAGGCTCCAGTACGAGCAACACAAAACAACGAATAAACTGATACTGCCTAGATCGCAAGATGCGATCTAGGCAGCATGACGCTTACCCGGAAGAAACCCTTTGAAACAAGGGGTGGCAATGCGCCTAGATTGTGTTTGTTGTGAACGTGATCGTCCTCCTTTCTCAATAACCCTAGGTACATATTTATAGTCCGTAGACTTTCTATCTTTGGAATAAACCTAACTGTGTACGAACCAAACTCTATCTCTTAATTCTAAACTGAAACGTGATCTACTATAATGTACAGATATACGGACAATCTAGCCCAAACTCTCGCACGAGGCCGATTCAGAAACACTTTATGTGGATATCCTCTAAGCCCATCTCAATCACGACCCAACTCCTGATTTGGCTAAAATCCGGCGGTAACACTTACATACAATACCATTTTAACGATTTTGCACGACCTAGGTATATGCATCATCACTTTACTACAATTTTATTCTTGACAATTCTAGGAATGAAAATACCTCTATTTTTGAACAAGAGTTTTGACATCTCAAGTGTGATCAAAACGACAATGTACACAACCCCTCCCTTCTTGTAAGGGTCGATATTAAACTGGGAATGATACTTCCCGTGAAAATATCCTTCAGCGAAACCTTTGCACTTGGAAGTCATATGGAAAATCAGCTATTAAATTTGGAATATGCTTTTCACTTTACATACAAATTATATGATAATAAATGTGCCATTTTCTAAAACCATTTAAAACAAAAACATTGACTAACACTGATTAAAAAGGAGTGTTGTCAAATATTTCGGCCTTACATCAAATGTGAAAACTCATGAACCATAGGAAGATGGCCCGCAAGAAGTTCAGTACGACTATTTATGTCATGTGAAAAAATGTAAATAAAAAAATCCAAAATATGTTGTAGTCGTCATCGGCAAGAATCCAAAATCCTACGCAACCTCACCATAGACATCTTGCCAAGGTCTCTCTATCCATCATGATACCATTGATTCACAATGAGAAACTCAATGGGCGATGAATGGAGTATGGAGCCCAATATCGAGACGTATCATATAAACCATGTCTAAATAAGTAAGTGATCCTCCCAAAATTTTGTAAATCTTTACCTACTAATAAAGAAAGTAAGGTTTCTTCTCTAAATTTTCGTCCGTTTTAAAGTTGCCATTTAAGTGGACCTAAATTTACAGGCTATTGCCACCGCTTAATTAAAAAACGATTCATCACAGACAGTTCTTTCACAGACGTTTCCTCACGAGAACTAGGGTAGTAGGATCGATGGGAAACTGGCCCATGGGCCTTAATGGCTCGCGTTGTGCGCTTAATGCGACCAGGCTCAGCCACGTGAAGATATTAACTGCTTGGCAGGGAGTAGCAATACTAATTATTTAGTCCCACCTCGCTCACCAATAATGACTTTTACCGGTTTATATGCTCACGAATTTCCTTGCTTATCAGCGAACTGTACCAGACTAACAAGCTTGGCATAAAGATCAAATAATCAGGATTCGGGAAGGAATTCTTTGGGCTGGTGGAATTGAGGAATTGAACACATGCATGATCTTGGATCAAAGATTAATTTAGGGATGGTGAAAGAGAGCCCAGAGCGACGGCATCTCAACGGGGGGAGAGAGTAATTTGGGGATGGTGAAACAGAGCCCAGAGCGACGGCATCTCAACGGGGGGAGAGAGGTTGCCTGAGCCCTATATCCGGGGAAACAAAGAGGGGTGGCGGGCTCGACGGGGGAGGGAGGAGACGGGGAGGACCGGAGCTGGCCTGGCCGGGAGTAGGAAATGAGACGGACGAGCTACGACTGTACGAGATGAGTGGGTCACCTGTATGCGAGATAACCTGTGTTGGTCGCTAGCTCCCTATGAGTTTCGTTAGGTTGACTGGCAGAGCAATGCGTTGCTTGGAATGGATGCGTCTTTGCTAGCATCTAATCTCGGTCCGCCTCAGGTCAATTGGGATGTATGTTCTGCACCCGAAAAAAATCTAAGCGGTTCAAATTATACTCCAGGCAACACCCATAAAAGATAGATCTTTTGCATATTATAAATTTTAGATATGTAAAAATATGTTTGAAATATATTTTAAGGTGTATATCCAAGAAGATAAGCAAACTATGGCGATCCGAGCGATGCAAGGTTATCATATGCGTGTTAATTGAATAATCATGTGGCATGTCCCTGTTTCGAAGCCCACACATTCAAGGTCTCTCAACGGCAAGCCACCATACGGATGCCACTGAGGCATGCCGTCAATTTTTTTGGTCTACTTAACAATGTAGTACTTCATAGCAGATGAAAAATATGTAAGATAGCATGGCTATATTATTCTCCGATGTTCTTAAATATGTGTTGGCAATGTAGCAAAGAGGACTTGAAATTGGTGTTCGGAACAAAGTAGTCAATGTGAAGTCTACTTTTTTTGCATTACTATTTTTCGTTCGATTAATCATATTTTTCATAAATAGGAGAAAATGAGGCCACATTTGTCGACTGTGTCACAAAAAATAATGATTTGCTATAACAGTTGAGATTTTGTTTCTCCCGGTGCAACGCACGGGCAAATTTACTAGTCTAAACCTAAACTAAATCCATGTAGGGTATGGTTGCATATTTGTTGATGTAAACATATTTTGAAGGCAATCACTAGGGATGGAGGTGGGGGAATCCCGAGATATTGAAAGGTGATCATGTGGCGGCAACGACCCTCATTCCCATTTTCCTAAAATGGTGCATCCAAAGTGTGAGATCAGAAATGTGTTTTATAATCATTTCATTGTTGTGATGGGAAACTTTTGGATTACGAGCATCTCAGATCTTTGAGAGGATCATAAACAAGATTGAGCTCCAGGTGACAGTGGGTCCTAAGACGAGCCGACAATGACGTGTGCCATACCTGCTGGAACAACGAGGAGATGGTGGTGATGTTGACCTTGTTCCAAGTGGCTCGTCCAATTATTTCCAAAAAAACTTTAACATAGTTTTAAGTGAACATATCGTTTCAATAATTATGAGTGAATTCCATGATAACATTGATGCAGATTAGTTTACATGTTTTTTCTCGTAGTGGAATGTGGAGACCCGGCATACCACTGCATGGTGTAGTATGCAAGTCTGATATAACACCAATGAAACACCGTTCCACTAGTATTATATCGCTCAGAGTGGTACAACAGAAACATATGCGGGTCCAAGGTATGTCTATAGAATTACAACATCGACTCTGTTACATAAGATCATCACAGCCTCCTACTTTACAATGAGGTAAAACTGCAAATAAACTCCAGAAGAACGACTCGTAGTCTAGTCTTATCACGAACTCTATTTGTAGAGTATTTCACTAACTACAGAGGCTAAGAATAGACTCTAGCTAAATAGGAGCTAGGTTTCGGAAGCTCGTTCCCTTCTATGTCTAAACTAGGTTTTTCTCCTTGTTGGATGTGGTTTCTGACTCCTCTGTCATGGTCCTGTATCTTGACGTAGTGGTTGACTCCTTGTTCTTCGAGTTGCACTGTAGATCCTCCTTCGATGTCTCCATATCTAAGCAGGGGATTTAAGAGTGGGATGAGTACGAGCGTACTCAACAAGTTCATTATAGGAAAGAGGTGTTTAATGCACTAGCTACGACATTAGACCAGAAAGTCTAATACCAATGCAAGTTTTCATAACCATTTCTTCAAAAGGTTGCTTTTATTCAGAAGAACTATGTCCGTCAGCCTTCACCGGTTTACTAGAACTTCATGGAGCTCCTTTCCGGCAGCGTTCGCAGTTCCAAATCCCGGAACAGGGAGTGACAGGTCACGATTCATTACACTCTGCAGAGGTGTGTTGCTTTACCCATAAGAGATCTTATCCTTGTTGCCAACCGAGTTGCAGGCTCGTCCACACTTCCTTTGGTGTGAGGTCAGGAGTAAGGTCATAGCCAATCATATTCCTCCGCTACCTCGCACACCCACCCGTTGTTGCATGCCCCGACCCTGGGTCCACGCCGGTCCCATTATTCCCGTAATTTCAGGGTGGACCCCGACCACGACGACAGTGCTGGGCTCTACCATACACTCCTACGCCGGTAGCTGCAACCCATCATAGACCGCATTACCGTGGGGAATTAGAGTGGGATCCCCACCCTCCGGTTGTTCCGCAAGACACAACTGCTACGGCAAGCAATGCTTTACCGTGGGGAATTAGAGTGGGATCCCCACCCTCCGGTTGTTCCGCCAGATACAACTGCTACGGTAAGCGCATCCGTTGATGTACAAGAGGTGGAAATACGATTGACTAGTCCGTCCCATTCCAGATCTTATGGTTAACACGGGTATTACGGCACAAGAATCACTGGCGACATTTGTTGTTTAATCCTAGATGGATATAAACCCTTGCAATGGAACCTCCACCATATCAACACAATCCATGGTTCCATTGCCCACCACATAGTCATATTCATAGTTATGAAAATAGTGGTTTTGGTTTTTTATGCAATAGTGATAATCATAGTACTTTGCAAGTAATTTGATAAAGATACTCAAATGACATGAGCAAGTGATGAACTTGCCTTTCTTGACTGCAAGATTATGCAGGCAAGGTCTTCGATACTGTGATAACTCCAAATTCTGAAATAGCATCATCGTCCGGTAAGGACGTTGTTTAAAAGATTGGCAAGGATGCAATAATGCATAAGAATGAGATGCAATTGCTCTAAGCGTGACCTAACCCCGATGATTTAGGATCAGTGAGTTGTAATGATTAGTTCAGGGTGTGTTGCACTTTTAGAGTGATTCACAAACAAGGTTCTTATTCAGGTTTGTGTTGTTTTAGAATCATAAGCAAGTGGTAAAATGCATAGTAACAATCATACACCTCAAGGAATAGTAATTGTATAATAAGTAAACAGCAGTTGTCAATTTTAAGTCCTATAGTGCATGGTTGATGATTACTTATTATATAATTCGAAAGAATAACTTTTGAAGAACATGTTCTATAATGAAGAACAAGTATGATCATTATGGTTGAGGGGTTCTATGGTTGATTATGGTTTCAGTTAATTTCTGGAGTAAGTATTAGATGGATCACAACCTAGTTGGATTCATCAGCTACTAGGCTTGTATTGTTGAATTAAGCCTAAACATCTTAATCACCAATAGTTGCTATCAAGGTGGCATACCTTGTTGGTGATAGTTGGCTAGGGTTTATAGGTTCTTATAAGCAGGGTTGATGATGATTCTTTATTTACTTCAAAAGAATAACTTTTGAAGAACATACTTCTTAAGTAATAAGAAGTATTATAATTAAGGTTGAGGTTGGCTTGTATTAGCCATTGGATCTCTAAGTAGAGAATGGTTGGTTCCAAAATAGGATGGTTCATAAGTATCTCACACTAGTAGGGTTTAGTGGAACAGGGTTATGTAATGCAATATGGTAGGTATGGGTCTTTGTTAGGGTTCATCACAATGGTGTGATGATAATTAAAGTTACTTAAAGATGATAATTCTAAGGATATGAGCTAGGGTTTGCATTTGGTTAACCCTACTTGATCAACCATGTTGGATAGGGATGCATATATGGGATACTAAATGATTGATAAAAGAGCTCCTACATTTTATGTGGACATAACAAGTAGTTAATTGCTAGTTATGGTTTTGTGGATCAGAAGTAAGTACATGATCACATGTTCTAACCTAGGTTTAGGTTTAGAAACAATTTAAGTTTCACATGTAGTGATGGAACTAGGTTTTGTGCATAATTGAATTAGGGTTTTAAGTTTCACATGAAATGATGTGTTCCTGGTTTTATTACTTATGAAATTAGGGTTTTCTAAATACCCTAAAGTTCTTGAATTAATAACTTCACTTTAAGGTTGAAGTTATTAATAACTTTGAAATAAAATTAATATTGGGTTTGGCATTTTATTATTTTCAATGAATTAATAATTAAGGTAATTATTAATTAGGGTTTAAATTCCAATATTAAGGATTAAATAAGTTACAAATAAAGATAATTAGTGTTAATGTTTTCCTTAATTACTTTACTGGTTTTTATTTATTTTAGATAGTTTTCCTAATTATTGAAGTTTAATTGCATTTTAGAATTAAAATTAAAGGCTTAAATAACAAGTATTAAATAATTAAATTTTTATTAAAAATAAAATTTTCATTTTATATTTTTATTGGATAGGGTTTATCTTTATAAGAATTTTGATATCTTATATTTATTTTTCTGAGTTTTTATTAATTTTCTACAATTATATGAAGTTTCAGCAATTTTCTGAATTTAAACTAAAACGAAATTTGCTAAACATACCCGGCTAATCTACCCACCCACCATCGGTGGGGCTGCTGCCAGGTCAGATGCCACGGTGGCCTGACCAAGTCAAAATTGACACAGTGTCGCTGGGGTTGCCGGCCGGCGGCCAGACGGCGATGACGCCGGCGATTCGGTGCACGCGCGGACGGAATACGATGTCTATTCGATTAAGTGCATTAAGGGACGTCGAATGGTGGTCGCGCCACCCGCTATTGACCACCGGAGCAAGCTCGCCGAAGAGACACCGCGGCGGCGGACACGGGCATACATGGCTAGGAAGCTACGGTCGTCGGTTTGATGCAATTGGAAGCTCAGGAAGACCCCCAGCTTACCCAGAGCGCGATGCTGTGTTCCGTTGGTGCAGAGGAGGTCGGACGGAGAGGCGACGGTCACGGCGGTGCTTGACCGTCTGCGGGGAAGACGAGCTCGGTGAGGTCGCCTCGGGACGCTCCAGCTCAATTCCTCGCGTCGGTGGAGCAAGTAGAGCATGGCGGTGGCGATGGCGTCCACGGCGCGACTGGGGATGGGCTCCATCGACGGCGAGGTTGAACGGCCGATGACTAGGGTTTCGGTATTGAGAAGAAAATCGAGCAGAGGGGGAAAGGATTCGGGCCAGTGTTCGTCGTGGTGCTTTTTATACGGCTCAAGGGCGAGCCTCGTCACGAATTCGATTGCTGGGAGGTCGCCAGCGAGAGAGAGGAGGAATTCCACGGCGTCGTGCTGTCCAGCATCCAGAAGAAGAAGATGAGGATGAACTCCTCCAGATCTTTTCAACGAAAGGGTATGGCTAGGGTTGGGCTGGTGCTGGGCCGATGCTGCTGGGCTGCTGGTGGGCTGCAGCGTGGGCTGTCCGGCCAGGTGAGGCAGGTAAGCTTCTTCTCCATTTTTTTTCTATTTTTATTTCTCCTTTTGTATATTTTCTATTTTAACTCATATTTGAATACCATTCTATTTGCAGATATTTGTAATTATGCTAATCCATTCAAGATTTAGTATACTGACTATTATTTCACTATTCAATTTGAATTCACATTTTATACTAGATTATTTGCATATTTGTGAACTTATTCAAAATAGCAAATAGACATGAGTTGTTATTTTCACTTCAATTTCCTTTTTGTTTTGAATTCCTATTCAATTTAGAAACATAAGAGTTGATACCTTCTTCTCAAGGTATTTCTGAATTTATTATTATGTCTTAGTTCCTAATTGAGAAATTAATCACTTGCATGTTAGTTTCATGTGAGCAACATTTTATTAAGGTTTTGTAGGTTTGATGATAACCCATATTCATTAGCATGTGTGTTATGATCTATTAACACTTTGAATTATCTAGAGTAGATATTTCTCTCCTCAAGGTTAGGTCTTAATTTATAGGGATAAGTGGTTGATAACCACCCATGAGTTTAGTTATAGGACTTAGCATTAGGTGGCTCTTTGCTTTATAAATGGAGCATAGGATTTGATTAATGAACCATTAGGGTTCAAATGATAATTACCTAATGACACATGGGTTGAATCTCAATTATGGCCTAGGTTGTTAGTTGTGATCACCCAAGTGATGCACAAACTAATATTGGGATATAGGTTAGGGTTTTACTTGTGATCATCAAATAATTCACAAGTTAGTTTGAGACATGGGGATAGATTCTATATGGCATTTAATACCACATTACTTTGGCAGGGTTGCTCTTCCTCACTTCTCATAGGATGATTCAATCCAAGATCATTTGGATTGTTATAGGGTTGAACCATACAAGGTTTGTTGCTATTCAGTTGTTTCTCCAATTAATATATTGGAAATGGTTTTAGAACTTATACTTGTGATCCCCATGGGATGCACAAACTAGGGTTGAGATATAATGCTAGGTTGTAGAGATGAGATGACACCAGGTTGTATTGGCTAGGTTTACTCCCCCAGTTCATGATAAAATGGTTACTTGATTATTATTTCATGTGCTCCTTTAGTTACTAAGGATATGAGAATTGGTTTTATCTTATTCACATAGATTTCTATTATATCCTTAATCTATTGTTAAAGCAACTAAAGTTGTTATAGTTCTTTTTATAGTTAACTTTGGTCATGTTAATGGATGGTTTCTCACCATATTAAGTATGGAGTTTTATTCTAAGGTTCTCTTTTGTTTATTAGGTGAAGAATAAGTGGAATGTAGATGTGGGAGAATTCTACTTATGATCACCAAGTGGTTCACAAGTTAAGGTTGGGATATAAGCCTAGGGTTTATGGTGTACTCACCAGATCTCTTTAGGTATGAAAGATTAAGTCTCTACCTAGAGGGCTTAGTTGAATTAATCTCTACTTTACTTCACCTATTCATGGATATGGTCTTGTTCCATTTGATATTAGGTTATCTCACCACTCCAAGAGGAAATGGTTTACAACCTAATACTTTGGTTCAATGGTTGTCCTGGATTCTTAGATAGCTAAAGCTAGGTTTAATATGAATGGTATCTCTCATTTGGGAAGGCTTGAATAATACTCTAGGTTCCTCTTGAAGATATTGTTGTGATCATATGGATATTTATATCCAAGATTTGCCTCACGGTTTGTCATTGCTTCCTTAAATAAAATAAAACGCTCACCTCTCTAGGTTTGTTGTATAATTATGTGGAATAGAGAAGAATGATATTCTTTAGTTGGATCTCCTTGTTTTGTTTCCTAGATTAAAGTAGAATGAATATTATATGGTTTATGATAAGTGCATGGATTAGCTTAAGGCATGGGGAAGATAGGTGAAGAATAGTTTTCTCCAATTATTGTTACTTAATTTCCAATTAAATGGATGTTCATAGGTTATGGCAAGGAATACCATGTTGTGATCTTTAATAAGATCAAGTAGTTGATTCTTGCTTAATAAATTCTTGTGTTGATTTTAATTCCATTTGATCTAACCCCTTAGATCAAATTATCTTTACCCAAAACAAGGTTTTAGCAAAGTCACATTGAGGTTTGTAGCGCTTGACTTGATGAGCTACTTCAATTCCACCAAGGTCAAGTGAAACTTCAGTTACTGTGACTGTTTTACTTTAAAGCGCGAAAATTCCCCAGATTTTCTATGCATGAATGCAATGCACACATCTGTTTCCTCTATTTTTTGTAACCCCAATACCTGGGATATTACAGTCTCTACCCCTTAAACTAAACTTCGTCCTCGAAGTTTGAACTCTCTCACGTTTCCGGAGTGTGGATCCGACTTGTATATACTACAACTTTTCTCGAACTCCATGGTGATCCTTTTGGATATAATTGAATATATCCCTTGTCCAGATTCTTCCTGGAATCCAATAATATCTGTCTCTGAGCCATGGCTTCGCACTTTGATTCTTTGATTTCTTCCAACTCTATAAGCTTGTTTCATTTCTCATTGAAGATTCAATGATTGAGACTTCTTCTTGTCCTGGCAGTCTTAATTGAGGACTAATTGTATAACATTCTCCTATTTGAATAAATAGGTCTTTGTTTTCCCTTACTACCAAAACTACAATAATGGACTTGGTAAGGCACTTACCATAAAAATGGTCTTGATAGTTTATTTTCCTAATAATGGATTAGACTCATTTAGTCCATCCAATCCTGGTTTTTAGTTGATACCTATATCTATTTTGGGGTTATTTAGGTTCCATGAAAGGAATCTTTCAAATGGACTTTAGTTTTGGTATAGTCAATCTACTTCAGTCTTTGGCCTTCTTGAGCTGTATTTGATCTATGGTATTTTCTTCGTCCAACTTCTTTAAACTTAACTGACTTGAGCTATCGTACTTCTGAGTAAATATTACTCACTTTCTCAAGTTATAGTCCACTTCTCACTTCCTCGAGGTATGAACCTCGGCTTCTAGTCTGACATCCTTCTGAAAGTAATGTTCAACAATCTTATGAAAATAAGATTGAACTTCCTCTTAGTTCAGACCTTCTTCATCTATCTTACTCAAAGTATTGAGTCATTGTACATCCAACTCAATATTTACTCTACCCCTTAGAGTTTTCTTATAATCTTCAACTCCTTTTCTTCCAACCATTGGACTTATGGTTAGAATATTGGTCTGGGTCTAGCTTTGGTTTGTACTTCTTCTAAGGTCTCATGAAGAATGTTTGTGGTATATCCACTCAGTTGTGGACATCCAATGTGAATCCTTCGACTAAATGATTATAGGTCATTGTTATTTGGCTAACAAAATTTTTATTTGTTCACAACTTCTTGGTACAAATAATCCAATGGTGGACTACTTGGTACCAATTGTGGCTATTTGTTATCTAAAAATGGATTCTATTATAGGTTCTGATCAATTGGTCTAGACATCTTCTACTTTATCTCCCAGTATTGATCCTATACCAATTGTGGTATTCTGATATCAACTATGGTCTTCTTATCTCTGCTATGGTTTCATAGGTCATCTTCCTTTTATCAGGGTTTATTTTGTAAGAGAACCACTAACTGACACTATGAATATAACATCTGAAGTGATTTCCCTTTCCCTAATAACTATGGTTCTGCTTCAGCTTCACCATAATCACCAGATTTCTCACCTTCATGCTTCCTATGTACTAAAGTACTCCTCTATTGAGGCTAAGCATGAGTTTTGATTAGTACTTCCTTCTAAATATTGTGGTTGCTTCCCACAATTTTACTCCTTTCTTCTGATGAACCTTCTTATTGTCTTCAGAATCTTTAAAATTCGTCACTTCCTCACACGATTACTATTACCCTCTAGATCTATAGCATCAAGTAAGGACTTGATATTGCAACATGCACTTGCATATCAAAGTCAAACTTCATGTATGGATCTAGTCAAATAATGAAAATTCCAATAAAATCCAAGAAGATTCAGCTTTGTGCTTATAATACACACCATCATAAGCCTGAATATAATAGTTGAGTAAGACATCTCTAAACATCAGGCTCTGATGTGTAGTATATAACACCACATAGTTAGGTTTATATCGTGATACTTAGCACGATTATATGGGATTCTACTATTTGTATCAACATTTACCTTAATTGCACATTTGCAATGAGATAAACTTGAAACAGAGTGGTCTGGGAGGGTTAAGGTTAACCTAAATTTGTTTGGAAGTACCAACAAAGTATTATATCTCATGTAAGTGCTGTTGAGGACTATTTTGTATGATACCACTAGTTCTAGTATGGTTACTCTAAACACATAACTTCCATGTGTTCTTACCATGTAACTAGGGTTCTGATGTACTTGACACAGTTCCCATGGTTTTGGAACACAATTCTTGCTTTGTTGTTGAAGACCTGACTTCTTATTGTTCTCCTCCTAAATGTTTATGATGTTCCATTCCATCACATAATGATTCCCAGGTGAATCATATATGATTACTACTTCTAATCTGTAAGGAGTCATGTTTTATTTCTATTTCTCTTCCTTACTTTCCATGATTGACTCATCATGGTTTATACTACCTTAAATAACTTATAGTTATCACTTATTATCAAATGTTTCACAAGTTTGGATAGATTTTACTTACCCATTACTTGTCTGGGTATACACCTTCTAGTAGGATATCTTACTTATCTCATCACTTAATATCATTCCTACTACAGGTCTCAATGATTTTTATTTAACCACAACATGTGTTGGTACACATCTTCCAATAGGATATCTTCCTTATGGTTGTATCCTCTCTTTGGACTACCATGTATTGTATACCAACTGTGATCTACCCATCTATGGTTTTCAGGACTTCAATGGTGTAATACATATTTGGGATTAGCTAACTTTACTTCACTTAGAAAAGATAGATTGAAAAGGTTGACTCAAGTGTGTCAGGATTATTCTCAAGTGAATATCCATCTCAAGTCATAAGAAGTGTTTGGTTTTAACTAAGACAACTTCCTATAGACACTACCAATCCTATAGGTCTCATTTAAAGGGTTTTAATCCTAAGGTCAAAGCATTTGCTCTGATACCAACTGTGGAGACCCGGCATACCACTGCATGGTGTAGTATGCAAGTCTGATATAACACCAATGAAACACTGTTCCACTAGTATTATATCGCTCAGAGTGGTACAACAGAAACATATGCGGGTCCAAGGTATGTCTATAAAATTACAACATCGACTCTGTTACATAAGATCATCACAGCCTCCTACTTTACAATGAGGTAAAACTGCAAATAAACTCCAGAAGAACGACTCGTAGTCTAGTCTTATCACGAACTCTATTTGTAGAGTATTTCACTAACTATAGAGGCTAAGAATAGACTCTAGCTAAATAGGAGCTAGGTTTCGGAAGCTCGTTCCCTTCTATGTCTAAACTAGGTTTTTCTCCTTGTTGGATGTGGTTTCTGACTCCTCTGTCATGGTCCTGTATCTTGACGTAGTGGTTGACTCCTTGTTCTTCGAGTTGCACTGTAGATACTCCTTCGATGTCTCCATATCTAAGCAGGGGATTTAAGAGTGGGATGAGTACGAGCGTACTCAACAAGTTCATTATAGGAAAGAGGTGTTTAATGCACTAGCTACGACATTAGACCAGAAAGTCTAATACCAATGCAAGTTTTCATAACCATTTCTTCAAAAGGTTGCTTTTATTCAGAAGAACTATGTCCGTCAGCCTTCACCGGTTTACTAGAACTTCATGGAGCTCCTTTCCGGCAGCGTTCGCAGTTCCAAATCCCGGAACAGGGAGTGACAGGTCACGATTCATTACACTCTGCAGAGGTGTGTTGCTTTACCCATAAGAGATCTTATCCTTGTTGCCAACCGAGTTGCAGGCTCGTCCACACTTCCTTTGGTGTGAGGTCAGGAGTAAGGTCATAGCCAATCATATTCCTCCGCTACCTCGCACACCCACCCGTTGTTGCATGCCCCGACCCTGGGTCCACGCCGGTCCCATTATTCCCGTAATTTCAGGGTGGACCCCGACCACGACGACAGTCTTTGGGCTCTACCATACACTCCTACGCCTGTAGTCGCAACCCATCATAGACCGCATTACCGTGGGGAATTAGAGTGGGATCCCCACCCTCCGGTTGTTCCGCAAGACACAATCGCTACGGCAAGCAATGCTTTACCGTGGGGAATTAGAGTGGGATCCCCACCCTCCGGTTGTTCCAGATACAATCGCTACGGTAAGCGCATCCGTTGATGTACAAGAGGTGGAAATACGATTGACTAGTCCGTCCCATTCCAGATCTTATGGTTAACACGGGTATTACGGCACAAGAATCACTGGCGACATTTGTTGTTTAATCCTAGATGGATATAAACCCTTGCAATGGAACCTCCACCATATCAACACAATCCATGGTTCCATTGCCCACCACATAGTCATATTCATAGTTATGAAAATAGTGGTTTTGGTTTTTTATGCAATAGTGATAATCATAGTACTTTGCAAGTAATTTGATAAAGATACTCAAATGACATGAGCAAGTGATGAACTTGCCTTTCTTGACTGCAAGATTATGCAGGCAAGGTCTTCGATACGCAGTAACTCCAAATTCTGAAATAGCATCATCGTCCGGTAAGGACGTTGTTTAAAAGATTGGCAAGGATGCAATAATGCATAAGAATGAGATGCAATTGCTCTAAGCGTGACCTAACCCCGATGATTTAGGATCAGTGAGTTGTAATGATTAGTTCAGGGTGTGTTGCACTTTTAGAGTGATTCACAAACAAGGTTCTTATTCAGGTTTGTGTTGTTTTAGAATCATAAGCAAGTGGTAAAATGCATAGTAACAATCATACACCTCAAGGAATAGTAATTGTATAATAAGTAAACAGCAGTTGTCAATTTTAAGTCCTATAGTGCATGGTTGATGATTACTTATTATATAATTCGAAAGAATAACTTTTGAAGAACATGTTCTATAATGAAGAACAAGTATGATCATTATGGTTGAGGGGTTCTATGGTTGATTATGGTTTCAGTTAATTTCTGGAGTAAGTATTAGATGGATCACAACCTAGTTGGATTCATCAGCTACTAGGCTTGTATTGTTGAATTAAGCCTAAACATCTTAATCACCAATAGTTGCTATCAAGGTGGCATACCTTGTTGGTGATAGTTGGCTAGGGTTTATAGGTTCTTATAAGCAGGGTTGATGATGATTCTTTATTTACTTCAAAAGAATAACTTTTGAAGAACATACTTCTTAAGTAATAAGAAGTATTATAATTAAGGTTGAGGTTGGCTTGTATTAGCCATTGGATCTCTAAGTAGAGAATGGTTGGTTCCAAAATAGGATGGTTCATAAGTATCTCACACTAGTAGGGTTTAGTGGAACAGGGTTATGTAATGCAATATGGTAGGTATGGGTGCTGTTAGGGTTCATCACAATGGTGTGATGATAATTAAAGTTACTTAAAGATGATAATTCTAAGGATATGAGCTAGGGTTTGCATTTGGTTAACCCTACTTGATCAACCATGTTGGATAGGGATGCATATATGGGATACTAAATGATTGATAAAAGAGCTCCTACATTTTATGTGGACATAACAAGTAGTTAATTGCTAGTTATGGTTTTGTGGATCAGAAGTAAGTACATGATCACATGTTCTAACCTAGGTTTAGGTTTAGAAACAATTTAAGTTTCACATGTAGTGATGGAACTAGGTTTTGTGCATAATTGAATTAGGGTTTTAAGTTTCACATGAAATGATGTGTTCCTGGTTTTATTACTTATGAAATTAGGGTTTTCTAAATACCCTAAAGTTCTTGAATTAATAACTTCACTTTAAGGTTGAAGTTATTAATAACTTTGAAATAAAATTAATATTGGGTTTGGCATTTTATTATTTTCAATGAATTAATAATTAAGGTAATTATTAATTAGGGTTTAAATTCCAATATTAAGGATTAAATAAGTTACAAATAAAGATAATTAGTGTTAATGTTTTCCTTAATTACTTTACTGGTTTTTATTTATTTTAGATAGTTTTCCTAATTATTGAAGTTTAATTGCATTTTAGAATTAAAATTAAAGGCTTAAATAACAAGTATTAAATAATTAAATTTTTATTAAAAATAAAATTTTCATTTTATATTTTTATTGGATAGGGTTTATCTTTATAAGAATTTTGATATCTTATATTTATTTTTCTGAGTTTTTATTAATTTTCTACAATTATATGAAGTTTCAGCAATTTTCTGAATTTAAACTAAAACGAAATTTGCTAAACATACCGGCTAATCTACCCACCCGGTCAGCTTGGCGGGTGGGGCTGCTGCCAGGTCAGATGCCACGGTGGCCTGACCAAGTCAAAATTGACACAGTGTCGCTGGGGTTGCCGGCCGGCGGCCAGACGGCGATGACGCCGGCGATTCGGTGCACGCGCGGACGGAATACGATGTCTATTCGATTAAGTGCATTAAGGGACGTCGAATGGTGGTCGCGCCACCCGCTATTGACCACCGGAGCAAGCTCGCCGAAGAGACACCGCGGCGGCGGACACGGGCATACATGGCTAGGAAGCTACGGTCGTCGGTTTGATGCAATTGGAAGCTCAGGAAGACCCCCAGCTTACACAGAGCGCGATGCTGTGTTCCGTTGGTGCAGAGGAGGTCGGACGGAGAGGCGACGGTCACGGCGGTGCTTGACCGTCTGCGGGGAAGACGAGCTCGGTGAGGTCGCCTCGGGACGCTCCAGCTCAATTCCTCGCGTCGGTGGAGCAAGTAGAGCATGGCGGTGGCGATGGCGTCCACGGCGCGACTGGGGATGGGCTCCATCGACGGCGAGGTTGAACGGCCGATGACTAGGGTTTCGGTATTGAGAAGAAAATCGAGCAGAGGGGGAAAGGATTCGGGCCAGTGTTCGTCGTGGTGCTTTTTATACGGCTCAAGGGCGAGCCTCGTCACGAATTCGATTGCTGGGAGGTCGCCAGCGAGAGAGAGGAGGAATTCCACGGCGTCGTGCTGTCCAGCATCCAGAAGAAGAAGATGAGGATGAACTCCTCCAGATCTTTTCAACGAAAGGGTATGGCTAGGGTTGGGCTGGTGCTGGGCCGATGCTGCTGGGCTGCTGGTGGGCTGCAGCGTGGGCTGTCCGGCCAGGTGAGGCAGGTAAGCTTCTTCTCCATTTTTTTTCTGTTTTTATTTCTCCTTTTGTATATTTTCTATTTTAACTCATATTTGAATACCATTCTATTTGCAGATATTTGTAATTATGCTAATCCATTCTAGATTTAGTATACTGACTATTATTTCACTATACAATTTGAATTCACATTTTATACTAGATTATTTGCATATTTGTGAACTTATTCAAAATAGCAAATAGACATGAGTTGTTATTTTCACTTCAATTTCCTTTTTGTTTTGAATTCCTATTCAATTTAGAAACATAAGAGTTGATACCTTCTTCTCAAGGTATTTCTGAATTTATTATTATGTCTTAGTTCCTAATTGAGAAATTAATCACTTGCATGTTAGTTTCATGTGAGCAACATTTTATTAAGGTTTTGTAGGTTTGATGGTAACCCATATTCATTAGCATGTGTGTTATGATCTATTAACACTTTGAATTATCTAGAGTAGATATTTCTCTCCTCAAGGTTAGGTCTTAATTTATAGGGATAAGTGGTTGATAACCACCCATGAGTTTAGTTATAGGACTTAGCATTAGGTGGCTCTTTGCTTTATAAATGGAGCATAGGATTTGATTAATGAACCATTAGGGTTCAAATGATAATTACCTAATGACACATGGGTTGAATCTCAATTATGGCCTAGGTTGTTAGTTGTGATCACCCAAGTGATGCACAAACTAATATTGGGATATAGGTTAGGGTTTTACTTGTGATCATCAAATAATTCACAAGTTAGTTTGAGACATGGGGATAGATTCTATATGGCATTTAATACCACATTACTTTGGCAGGGTTGCTCTTCCTCACTTCTCATAGGATGATTCAATCCAAGATCATTTGGATTGTTATAGGGTTGAACCATACAAGGTTTGTTGCTATTCAGTTGTTTCTCCAATTAATATATTGGAAATGGTTTTAGAACTTATACTTGTGATCCCCATGGGATGCACAAACTAGGGTTGAGATATAATGCTAGGTTGTAGAGATGAGATGACACCAGGTTGTATTGGCTAGGTTTACTCCCCCAGTTCATGATAAAATGGTTACTTGATTATTATTTCATGTGCTCCTTTAGTTACTAAGGATATGAGAATTGGTTTTATCTTATTCACATAGATTTCTATTATATCCTTAATCTATTGTTAAAGCAACTAAAGTTGTTATAGTTCTTTTTATAGTTAACTTTGGTCATGTTAATGGATGGTTTCTCACCATATTAAGTATGGAGTTTTATTCTAAGGTTCTCTTTTGTTTATTAGGTGAAGAATAAGTGGAATGTAGATGTGGGAGAATTCTACTTATGATCACCAAGTGGTTCACAAGTTAAGGTTGGGATATAAGCCTAGGGTTTATGGTGTACTCACCAGATCTCTTTAGGTATGAAAGATTAAGTCTCTACCTAGAGGGCTTAGTTGAATTAATCTCTACTTTACTTCACCTATTCATGGATATGGTCTTGTTCCATTTGATATTAGGTTATCTCACCACTCCAAGAGGAAATGGTTTACAACCTAATACTTTGGTTCAATGGTTGTCCTGGATTCTTAGATAGCTAAAGCTAGGTTTAATATGAATGGTCTCTCTCATTTGGGAAGGCTTGAATAATACTCTAGGTTCCTCTTGAAGATATTGTTGTGATCATATGGATATTTATATCCAAGATTTGCCTCACGGTTTGTCATTGCTTCCTTAAATAAAATAAAACGCTCACCTCTCTAGGTTTGTTGTATAATTATGTGGAATAGAGAAGAATGATATTCTTTAGTTGGATCTCCTTGTTTTGTTTCCTAGATTAAAGTAGAATGAATATTATATGGTTTATGATAAGTGCATGGATTAGCTTAAGGCATGGGGAAGATAGGTGAAGAATAGTTTTCTCCAATTATTGTTACTTAATTTCCAATTAAATGGATGTTCATAGGTTATGGCAAGGAATACCATGTTGTGATCTTTAATAAGATCAAGTAGTTGATTCTTGCTTAATAAATTCTTGTGTTGATTTTAATTCCATTTGATCTAACCCCTTAGATCAAATTATCTTTACCCAAAACAAGGTTTTAGCAAAGTCACATTGAGGTTTGTAGCGCTTGACTTGATGAGCTACTTCAATTCCACCAAGGTCAAGTGAAACTTGATTCTTGTGTATTGCTTTACTTTAAAGCGCGAAAATTCCCCAGATTTTCTATGCATGAATGCAATGCACACATCTGTTTCCTCTATTTTTGTAACCCCAATACCTGGGATATTACATGGAAGAACTCTTCGAATGTTGATTGAATCAAAATACAAATACAACTATTCTTGTGAGATGATAGAGCTCTTAGTTCACATGAACCTTAAAATGATACTTGGATATTAAAGTACAAATTAAGGTCAAAGAATTCAAGCATATCTATGCGGCACCAAAATACCCAAGAGATTGCTATTTTGGATGCAAATCCAAATGCATAATATTAATTTCATTGAGTACTATCAAAAGTTGTGTTGATCCAACAGATTTAAAGAGTTTTCCTTATGTTAACGGTTGGCAACTTAGAACCCAAAATCTTTCGCTAAATCTGGATGCTGGTGTTAATGGAAAAATTAGTGTATAAAATACTTTATATATACATATTCGAGGAAATTATAATTAATGTATTGCACACGCCATATTTTGCTAGGAAACTAGCCAGATAACCATAGCTTTTATAACCAGCCTTCTCATTTGCTTTTCCTCCTCGCTTGTGGACTTTTACTTGGAAACATATGAAAAGGGTGAAAATAATAAAAGGTATATAATATACAATGTTGCCTTTCTAATCATATAAATGTATCTTGCTACAATGCCATGTTAATGAATTTTCACAGCCTTAATATGCATTTTGCTATCACTAGTATATGCATCATCATCCAACTGCAATTGCACCCTTGGAAATTCCAGGAATTAAATAACTGCCTCTACCTCTATTTTCCATTCAGAGTTCTCACACCTCAAGTGTGAAAAAATGACAATATACACAACCTTCTCCTCCTTGTAGGGGTCAAAATTAATTAGGAACAATACTTTATGTGAAAATATGCTTCAACTAAACCTCTTCCCTTTAGGCCATATTAAAAAATTATATTATTCAATTTGGAATGTGCTTTTCACATTAACTACAAATTATATGATAATTAGTATGTAAGTTTCAAAAACCATTTAAAACAAATCATAGACTAACACCAGTACAAAAGGAGTGTTGCCAAATATTTCAGCCTTACAACAATTGTGAAAAATCATGAACCATAAGAATGTTGCTCATGATGGCCCGCAAGAAGTTCATCTAACCAATACAACTATTTATGTCATGTGCAAAAATGATAATAAAAACTATTTGTGCTATTATGGTTATTTAGTATAACACATCTGATCCTCTAGGTTAAAAATTATTTTTCTAATTATTACTTATGGTTGACATAAGTAAATTTTGTTGTCAATTTTTTTAACACTTGGAAATATGTTTTTATGGTAGAGGGATCATACGCACCCGGGAGCCGAATTGAGTTTCTGTATGAAAGCATACTTTCTATAGGCCCACAAGAGCATCTAGTTTTGAACCCTATATTCTAATTATAAAAGCTGGAGCATACCCCATAATCTGTTTTGCACCTCCGTCCGCCGCCTCAAACATCCTCCCCTTTTGACATCCATTATTTTCCTCGATGTCCTCTCCCTAGTCGTGTAACATTATCACCGTCATAATAATCCTTTGTTCCAGTCATGCGGTGATTTCTCGTTGCCCGATTGATATATGATCATACCTCCACCCACATTCCGCCTCAAGGTTCGTTTTAGGCTATATTTGTCTCGCAGTTTCTAGATCTTTCATAGCCTGTAAAACATACACCACTTGTCATAGTCATCATCATCAAGAATCCAAAATCCTCAACCACCCCATGGACATCTTGCAAGGGTCTCTCTATCTGTCATACTAGTGGAAGAACTTACGGAAGAGAGCGGGATGAGCGACTGCTGATGGAGGCGCAAGAGGGGGTGATACATGAAAGGCCAGGAGGGGGTGATAGTTAGACCTACGACGTGCCGACTGATCCCCGAGGGTGGACCCTAGCGAAGAAGCCATGCGAGTAAGATGTCAAGTGGGATCCCACCAAAGTCTCACTTCCAATTCATTTTGTGATTTCTAGTTCAAAATATGGACCCATTTTTTTTGAAAAATCACTTTGGCTCCCGAGCTCTAGTGAATTTTTTTTATTTTACTTTTTGATAAACTCTAGTTACAATTTTAAGAAATTAGAAAAAAAAATTCTGAATGCAGACAATGATGCATTCTACAAGCATGCAAAATCACAATGCCGAATTCTTCGTATTACAACTACACAAAAATGATAAAATCATGCATATTTTGGAGATTTGGAAGCATTTATCATTTTATATGTATCTCTGAATATAAAGTATAATGTATTTCAAATTAGGATTTGATATGTTTAGAGGATACATTATGAAAAACTCTATCTATCAAGCGGCTGTAGTATCAGCCCGTTCTCACGTCCCGTTGCTATCGCGCGTAGGACCACCAGTCGCTTCGCGCGTAGGACCACCTCACTCGCACTCATCTTTTTGTTTGCTCAGAACCCGATTGACTGCAACACTGTCACTCTATCATAGCTAGTGCACTCTCTTTGCTTTCTCTTTTACCCTCTCTATTAGCTAGCGCGCTTTCTTTCTCTTAGGGCATGCACAACGCACTACCCTATGAGTACCGCTCCACAGCTTTAGCTAGGTTCGGGTGGTCTAAAGTAGATTCGGATGAGTAGGCGAGACTGGCAATTCTTTCGTGCACGGACCTCCTGTGCACCATTTCAGTAGGTATCATTGCGTTTCAATGGATATATAGTTAAACTAGAACAAAATATTTTCTAATGAAACTTAATGTAATAGTGTGGTACGAATCTCAAAGCATGAAATCACCGACATAAACATGCATGGGAGGTCCTGTGCATGGGACAAACACATTTTCTCATGAGGAGACAACCTCCTCTTCAAGAAGCGGGATCTTAAGGCTTAGAAGTATGATTTTACGATTTGCTACAAACTTTTATGTTTTTATTGAATATCTACATATGTTTTTTTTGAAACATAAATATCTACATATGTTTTTCGTGCATATGAGACTAGACCATGGGACGACACGACCTGAAGCAAATAAATCGGCGCAACTTTTTACCCCGGGTCCACCAACATAGAAAAGGGATATCTCTACATAGTCTTGGAAAGCATCATCTTCTGTACAACCTAGGAAAGCGACATCAACGGCTCACAGGTCGCGGAACAAAACATCCAACGGTAATCTTACCGGCTGATCCGGTGTGAGGAATCAGCTGACTGATGTGTAGCGCACACCACACATTATTGCCAACATGCATTTTTTTCCAGAATTTTGTAAACTTGTCAATATGAGTTTTGATTTTCTTTTAAACAAAGTGATCACTGAAGTTCAGAAGCCACAAATCTCTATTTCTATATTTTAGACTAGAAATCACAAAATAAAAAGTGAGTCTTTCTCCTAAGAGAGAGCGGATGGGTATGGTACGGGTGTGTTTGGTAGATTGTATCATCACAGAAAGCCTTTCCCACCTGAGATCATGTTGAGCCAAGATGTTGTTTGGTGATCCAATCTGAGCTTAACCATTCACAACTAAAGTAATTTGCAAAGAGGTTCTATTTTCAGACAAAGAACCTTGAGCTGAAAAATAAAAAGCAATCAGGCCCTATCTCTCTCCATGGCGTGTGGGAAAGCAGCAGGCTGCCAGCCCGATTATCGATCCTGGTGGCGCTGGGCTGTTGCTCGGGGGCAGAGAGGACGACGAGGAGGTGGTGGCGCCGGCGGGAGGGATGCACGCCATGGGGCGGGACGATTCCGGCGGAAGGCAGGCCTTGGCGCGGAAGGGTGCTGGCCTGAGGTAGGGAGGCAGGCTGGAGCCTGACGGGAGAGAGGAAAATAGGGGAGAATGAGGAGAGGAAGAGGTGGGGGGTTGGGGTGTTGGGGGGGGGGGGGAGGGGCTACAGTGGTTTGCGGGATTAGCTCATCCCAGATGAGGAAGCTCGATTTGAGCTTTGCTCCTCATCCCGACGCTGGAACGTTTTTTTATATCTTCTTAACAGTGTTCACATGGGAAAAACCGGCCTAACAAATACTGGAGCCTCTCAAAATCTCCATTGGAAGGAAAGTTTGTGAATAGCCCCGGGCTACCAAACACGCCCTACATAGCTCGGCCAAATAATAAGAGCATGTCTAGCAGATCCTGTATTTCTCTACCCCGTATAACGCGAGTATTTCGTCCCGTATCCAAAATTTGCTCACGGAAGAACCATTCCGTCTAGCAGACCCCGTATTTCGTCCCGTATATTTGAAAATTGAAACCCCGGGAAATTTGTTCGATAGTTCATCATCATGGATCATACATACGGATCATACATTGCGCGATCCTAATGGATCACGTCTTCTACTAACCTATCTACTCGTCGAGGATGACAAATGGCGCCCTGGCGGCAGCCTCCCGCGCCTCCATCTCCTTCACGGCGGCGATGGCCGCCGCCTCCTCCTCTGCCTCCGTCCGAGCAGCTTCGGCGGCATCCTTCTTGGATGCGGCCACTGCCTGCAGGAAGAGGGGGTCATCCTCCTCCGCCTCCTCTTCCTCCTCACCAGCTCGCGGAGCTCCTCCGCCGCTGGTGCTCCCGATGCGCGCGTCCCATACCGCCTTCGCCCGGCGGTTCCTCTCCCACTCGGCGCGCCACTTCTTGAACTCGGGGCCGCTCATCGGCTTGAGCGGCGGATCTTCCTTGTACCAGCGCTCGCCCGCGGTGAACTCACGGAGCGACGACGGCACGTACAGGGCGCCGGCGTACTGCACGCCGCACGCCGACTCCCGGCGGCGGACTGCTTGCATTGGAGCCACCACGCCTCCTCGACGGTGTCCGGCGAGCGGGATCGCTTCGATCCGCTCGCGGGCTACGCGGTACTGCTTCGGCGAGCGAACATGGCGACCGGCGGTTGTAATGTGGAGGCGAGCAGCGCGGGATTTCTCGCCGGAGCTTAGCGAGAATGCGGCGTCGTGGTTTTTTTGGGCCCCGTATTCTACCGATACGGGCCGGCCCGAATACGGGGCCTCGGCCCAAACTGCGCTCACCCCTATCTCGTTGGAATTATACATGCTCTAAGGTGACCTGCGCCTTCGTTCGACTAACCCGGAACTTGAAAAATCCGAGAAGCAGGGGAGACAGAGGAAGGAGAGGAATCAGCGGCATGGACATCATCTCGCAGCTGCAGGAGCAGCTCAACGAGATGGCCATGGTGGCCGTCAACACATTCGGCACGCTGCAGCGCGACGCGCCGCCCGTCCGCCTCTCCAATAGCTACCCGGACCCGCTCAACCCCAACCCTAACCCCGACGACCCCGCCTCCCAGCCCCCGCCCGCGCCCGGTGCTGCTGCTGCGGCGGCGGCGGCGGCGCCTCCACCGCCGCAAGCGCCGCCCCAGCCCGCGCTCGATCTCGCCGAGCAGCCCAAGGCCATGAGCCACGCGCTCGTCCTCGCCGCAAAGAAGGTGCGCAACCGGTCTCCTCTCGAAATTTCCCTTTTTATTCTGTGCTCGCCACCTGCTCGAGGAAATTCCTAGGCCATTGTTTTTACTAGAAGATGGAGGAATTTAGACATGCCTAGCCGGCTTAGTATATTTCTAGTATGCCTCCACGTTCCGGTGGGATTAAGAGGACGACGAGGGTAACAATTCCTGATTGATTGTAGAGTGAAAATTTGTCCGATTTGCCATTTATGTTGTAGATGATCAGCATACTTCTCCTCTCTCATGTAGTACGAGACTAGTAGCTGTGCGAATAGTACCCTCCTAGTGTTGTTCTACTGCGCTTCTGCCTGGGGTGGAGAGTGAGGCATCTTCAGCAATTGTGTGTATTTTAGGTTAATCATTGTTATAACATGTGAGGTTGTGCTGAAATGTGCACCTACTTACTACTTTCACTTTGTTCTCATGATGGAAAAAATATTTGTCCCTCCGATGCAGTTTGATGCTCTTGTCGCGGCATTGCCACTATCATCAGAAGAGGATCAGTTGAAAAGAATTCAAGAACTTCAGGTGCGTTTCACAGTATAAGTATCAGATTAGCTTTAGTTTAACCCAGAAGTATGTTATGAATTGTGATTAGTGAGCATAGGCTAACTTCTTACCAAAATAGCTACTCAAGGAATAATGCACCTGAAATTCTTAACCAAAGGGTACCAACACCCTTCCCATTCCTTTATTTCGGTACAAAAAACTATTCCCTCTACCAAATTATAAGACGTTTTAGCACACTAAAACACTATGCTAAAACGTATTATAATGGGGTACAGAGGGAGTAAGAAGCTAAACCACCTGGTACACATCAAAGTTCACATATTACTAATGGAAGTGAAAACTAAGGTGGGAATGTGGCAGAACCACACCTACAACAGAAGTACTCACAACCATGGCAGCATGTATTTTCTAACTACACATCTGCTATGTTTACTCTAATGTAGATGTGGTTTTGTTGGATCATCTGACACTGACAGTTTAATCTGTTTTAGTATATTATACTCTCTTTGTACATATTATCCTTCCTCCTGGTTTTGTTCTTGTGCATAGTGTGTCATGTTAGACCTGTCCTGAATTTTTTTTATCTCTGAAGGCTAGAAACAATCATTTGCCACTCTAAAATTTAAACCCAAGAAAAGCAGATGCTTGATATTGTAGCCTCTCATGACACTTGTATTTAGTGAAAATTGGCTCTTTCGGATATGTACGAGCAAATGTCCATCATTTTTCAGTACCCATCAGCAAATTGTTGGATTTTTGGCTTGTCTTGGCAAATGTTAACCAAAGCATCGTCGAAAAGTCACATTATCCTTCTTTTTATCCTGCAAATAAATCATGTAACCTTCGAATATGCAGGCAGAGAACGAAGATGTGGGATTGGAGCTTCAGAAACAACTGGAAGCTGCTGGTAACACAACTTTGCAATATTTCGAATCTTTGCATTTAGCTAGGTCCTTATTATGCTACAACTGATTAAATACATAGCTGATCTCTATGTTGTTCCTTCCATAGAACTGGAATTGCAGCAGGTTGAAGTGTTGTTCAATGAAGCTACAGACAACTGTATAAATATGAAGAAGCCAGATTAGTAATGTTGCATGTAAGTTCGGATGGCATCCTTCCTCAAATATGTCAATAAACCATCAGACATCATTGTTTATTTGCAGCACTTAAGTGGTGACAACAAAATGCATGCTACGCCTTGCAACATTTTACACTCCTTTCTATAAAAAAAAATTGTGGAGGGGTTTACTACAATGCAGAATTAACACGCTAAATGCACTGTTACAAATTCTTATTGGCGTTTCTCTTCTTTGAGCCCACCAGGGGTAGTATTGCAATTATATAGCTGTAAACCTTGTCTCGAATAAAAATGCGCATGGTACCATGTGTTGTTATAGTTGTGTTCATTTGATGATACCAGTTCCACGATCTATCTTTGTTTACTGCTAACTAGAGTAGGTTTATCTCTGGATGTTTCCTATATCAGGCCTCAGCACAATATAGTGTGGATGGCAACCTGTTACACCAAACCTGCTTGGGTAAACACCTACGGAATCCTGCTGGGATCTTGGACGCTTAATATTATATAAACTTATTTTTGTTCACACTTGCTGTATATCAGAAACTCTGGAACTATTTAAAAAAAAATCCCATATCATAAATATTGAAGCAGGCATTTTGTTTACCCCTTTCATTTTTCTGCCATTTCAGATAACTGAAGTCGTCTTGGCGTTCATGGATTTGCTAAATCAAACATTGTGGTGTTATCTCTTGTAGTTCCTCATGCCTTCTCAGCTAGGTTTGCAGACAATAATGACTTTTTCTTTAACTTGTGTATCGATGTTCCAAGAGCAGTTGCTGGATGTGGAATTAAAGTTGAGTGTTGTAACATCGTTGCCCTAAAATAGTTTGAAGAATTGGTTCAGTTTCATTACACATCACACATGATAGAACTTATTTTTTGTTGGGTTCTCGTCATGTGGATTTGGCTTGGCATGAAAGAACTTATTGACTGGCATGGAAAGAATATCACTGAAAAAAAAGCATAGATTGACATTTCTAAAGACAAATAAAACACTGAAGCTAGATCTGATTCGAAATCTAGCAGTTCTGATATCGAAAACAATACACTACGCCTTCTAGGGGGGCCTAGAAACTTATTTTCTCAGCTTCAATGATCCCTCTGAACTCATGCGTACTTGCAAGTGCCTAGACCTGCAAAGAACGAAGCAGAGAAAGAACCAGTCAGCACTCAGCACCACACGAAGATTTCAGAAGGAAGAAGCGTCGTTTTGTCATGTTGAAGTGAAGCTGGTGGCTGCTTACTGGGGTCAGTGATGCTGATGAGGCCGGTGCCGTTGAAGAAGCAGTTCCATGTGTTCCTCCCCTTGGCCTGGTAATAGGCGTTCATCGCCACCGACGCCCGCGATAGCAGGATGCCGCCATAGCGGACGGAGCAGCCTCCTGTGCCCTGAATCGCGCTGCAGTCGCTCTCGGAGCAGGCGAAATCCATGTTCGCCCTCAGCGCAGCCTCGTTGGCCGAAGGATTAGCGACGCACCATGTCTTGGCCGACTACAGGCAGCCAATAACAGGGAATGATGAACAAAACGCTAACGGAACAACATAGCACCAGGAGAATGTTACTGATGAAAATTTAAAAAGAAAGATACTGATGGTGGTTGTTAGGAGAACTCTTTACCTGTCTCTGCTGAAAGATTGGTGCAGCTGCTGCTGAAAGATCACAAACCAATTGGTGTAAACAAAAGTAGACCAGAGATTTTGTAAGAAAAAAGTTCTGAATTCAGAAGATCTTAATAAGTTGAGGCAGTAGATTAGAGGGAGATGTACCGTAAGTGCAGTGCAGTAGCAGCATGAGAGCAGAGACGAAGGTGATGAATCTGATAGCGGTTGATGCCATCTCTTTCTTGTGAGCAATAGATTGCAAGAAACCTTTCTCTATGTTAAGAAGCAGCAGAAGAGGAGTGAATTGAGCTTCCGTCTTGTGAGTAATCGTTTGGTACATGCAAGAAATGCTCACGGCGTGGCAGTGTATATATACGCAGGCGAAGACGAAGTCGAAGCACAAAGGGCGTGTTGCAGAAACAGCGGTTCACAAGCAAGAGATAAGAATATTAATCCAGTTAATGTCATCATTAACTCAGCGGCTATGTGTGTTGCTGCCTTGCAGTATTGCCCCGCATTAGTTTCGCTAAAACGGCTCTGTTACTTTTCCTTTTGAGGTAACGGCTCAATTACCAATTACTATGATGGGGCACGAAATGGTCAAAATGATGTACACAGAGTTTAAAAGGAAACATGGACAAGTACTTTTTTTGTGGTGAGATTTTTTTTTTCCGAACCATGCAGGAGATATGCATGTCCGTATTAAGAAGAGAAATTTCTTTGTCACGTTTTTTGTGTGTGGAAGTACCACATTTTAATAGAAAAATCATAGTGAAGTACTCCCTCCGTCCCAAAATGTAAGACGTCTAAGGATTAGTCAAAAGTCATCATTTTTTTAAGTTTGACCAAGTTTATACACAAAAGTATAAACATTTACAGTACTGAATCATCATGAATAGATTTACCATAAAATATGTTTTCTTAATATGTCCATTCGATATTGTAGATGTAAATTTATTTTTCTAAATATTTGGTCAAATTTAGAAAAGTTTGACTTTTGACCAGTCCTTATTTTGATACTCCGTTCCAAAATGTAAGGCGTCTAAGGACTGCAAGGCATCTAAGACGTCTAAGGACTAGTAAAATTTAACTTTTTACCAGTCCTTATTTTGATACACCGTCCCATGTCAATACTAAGTTTGACATTTGAGGTGCCAGTATCAAAAGATGCCCTATTTCCTTCTTCCGGATATTGACACTGCTTAGCAATCAGCACCACATCACGTACATTGTTTTACTTGTACATGTTAGTAGAAATATTACCTTAGTGATTAAAATATTCATTGCACATATTAATAATTGAAGTCATCAGCAAAAAAAAAAAATCAAAGTCGGAAAGTTTTGGCTTCTTGTTTTCCAAAATTCCTTGTATTTACATACTGAGTTAAATTGAGAAAAAAAAAGTTAAATTGAGCTTCTAAGTTAACCTGTAAGAATAAAACATGACGAATATAATATTATATTGGTTGTCCTAGTTACAAGGAGTGAATTAATCTGTGTTAGAATAGAAAGGTCGTAGTTAACAATCAATTGTATTTTTTCTTTTTGCCAAAAATATATGCATGTTAGGATTTACTCATTCTCATGTGCCGGTAATTAGCTAGGAAGGAGAAAAACATATAAATGAATCACATGATACTGTAACATGTGTACTTGCGAAGTAAACATGCATCAAAATAATCACTAATGAAATGTGGAAAGCTACAAACTTGTGCGCACATGGTTAATCTTTAACACTATGACCTAGGAATCTAGGATACCACATGATCTTGGGATTTTACCATAAGACCAACTCTAGTGTTGCAACAAATCATTTTGGATGAGAAAGAGAGCACATAAGACCAACCGAAGACATGCATCACAATGATCAAATTTAAATAAGTTTTCTCCCTTGAACAAAAGTAACTATTTAGTGATTATAAATAATAAATTCTAACCATGCGAACATAGAAAGGTAGAGATAAAAAAATAACATGTGGTGTTCATTTTATCGAATAAATTAGTTTTGGTTTCTAAACTGATTGTGTGGTCCACAACTGATATTCATTGTAGCAAACTTGCAGACTGACTCAAGCATAACATGTGAGTGTGACTTTTAGATATCCAGATATGTTTATCTAAATTTTGTATCTAGATTTAATATGATAACCACCCATTTTTACTTAATGTTGATTACACCAATGCTTAAGAGTTAAATTAGTTCATTTTTAATGTTGATATATGTATGTACCATTAATATTTCATTTTTATTATTTTCATTATTGTACTTTCTTAGTATTTCTCTTCTAATCTTATTACTTTACAATCTTAGTATTTCTCTTCTAATCTTCTTATTTCTTATTGATCTTTGAGTTGGCACTCATTGTGATAATTTCCCCCTTAGCACTTGTAAGTACATTTAAGTCCAAAGCCAACTTCATTGATTGTTTGTGGGAAGGTACAACACCGCATGCTAGACCCAAGAGCGGTGGGTTTTTGTTTGAGCACAAAGTCTGCAAATTACTTAGTCGTATCGGTTTATGCATTCTAACACTTATTGTGCCTATGTCGTTTTTATAAGTATATATGAAGAAAATATCCCAAATGTGAATACTTCCAGCTAGTTGTGATAATATTGTTCAACATAATATATAGGAAGAAAATATCTCAAACTGCAGATACTTTAAGAAACTAGTGAAATATTGTTCAAGATATCTCTTAAGATCCTAACTTACCAGTGGCTGAAAGAATCGTACAAGAATATAGCTACCAACTAATATCTAATATAGTGTAATTTGGGACAAACCATCTTAATCGAGCTAATTAGTCGTGACATAAAAAAAGTAAGTAAATTTGGTTTATGTACATAGACACTAGTTTTGCCATGGAACCAGAACCACCATCAGAGCTCAAATGCCAGAACAAATGAAAAATGCATGTTGTGGAGTCTAGGGTAATGCAAAATTTAAGTATATTCTTTACAATGGACGATATATGGATGATAGATTTATAGTCTTGTCAGTTGAAGTTTTCTCTACTATGTTGAGGTAGAGGTGCAAAGGTACTCCCCTCATTCATTTCCTTTCTTCTATATGATACTGTACATAGGAAACTACAAAATAAAATCTTACTCGCATGATGGTTATGGAGCTTCCCATAACTCATACTTATAACAAATAAACAAGGGTAGAACCAAACAATCAGAATAATTCAGGAAGCCTGATGAGTATCAACAATTAATCGTAGCATTTCCTTTGCACAATGATTCACATTTGGAACAAATACAAATATAGGTTTGGTTGCTATCATCCCGAGTATAGCCTCAGCTTGGACCGTATTGTCTCTCGACATATTGGGCATCTGGTAAGGTTCTCCCCACACTCCCTGCAACACTGTCGTTGGCACACAAATAAGAAAACAGAATATAAATACATTCCATTAACTCACATTTCTTTCAAACTATAAGAAGGAACTATATCTGAACATTTGTTTAGATTGCAGGCTTAAGTAGAAATAAATCAGTTCTTACTACTATTGTCTTACCATGTGGCCACAGCCAAATGCTAGATCCTTGGCATTGGTCAAGCAGATGGGGCACACCTGCATGCACATTGCACAAATATGCATTGCTCTGTAAGTTAGTTTATATTCGATAAAGGGGACATGAATACTCCTGCGTGTCTGATCATAAGACGAAACTCGACAATCCCCAGGCGAACCTGATCCTCTCTTGGCTCCGCCGGCGCCGTGGCGTTCGCGCCGCTACCTTCCCGCCGCAACGACGACGGCTGCCTCTGCGAAGACGCCGGCAGCGGTGGCGGAGCCGGCACGACCCTCTTGGCCTTCCCCGTCGTCCGGCCAAGGATGCCGAGCTCCATGGTGGCCTTGTACTGGATGGGCACCTCCATGAGCGCGGCGAGCGCGAAGGCCGACTCCTTCTGCTGCAGCGTCGCGTTCCTCGACATGATCGAGGTGAAGTTCACAAACTGTGCATTCACGATTCATGGATGTGAGTCGCATTGTACTGGTTCATGCTCAGAGCTCGGATCGATTTCAGTGGCGACGACGTATCGCGAATGTTGACCTGGAAGTTGTCGAAGGCGCGCGCGGGGAGCTTGTCGTCGAACTTCTGCATGTCCTCCCATGGGCCATCCCCAACTCCGACCAGCACGATTGACAGCGGGTAAGAACTAATTAAGATCAAGAAGTCGAAACTTTCGTGTTAGGTTCAGTCAATCATAAACCTAACACTGTCATCAACTGTCGAAGATCACCTAGCCATGACAATGGAGTCCACCGTTCTTCTCTCCTGCGGGCTCAGATCGCCATCGCTCGTATCAATACTCCTCGTGACCTGCAAGGGGCGGGCTCGGTAGTCGGTACCAAGAAAAATAAAGATACATTTGTCAGTGCATAAGTTTTTTTGAGTTTCAGTTCAGGCACCTGGCCGTCGGCGACGATGACCAGGACATGGTACTGCCCTCCGGTCCTGTCCACGATGTCGACTGCGGCCTCCACGATCGGCGCGAAAGACGTTGGCCCTGACAGCCTGAGGTGCGGCACGACGTTCCGGTAGCAGGCCAGCACCTCCTCGAAGCCATGGCACGGCGAGTTGTCCTGGTGGAAGCTGAAGACGTTGTAGTCGTGCGTCGTCGCTGCGCAGCACACATATGCAAAGCAGGAACATCACCACTCCTGAGAAAATGTAATGAAACAAACCTCGATTATGTGTCGATCAACGTAGCAAGGAGGACTGACCGTCGCCGAAGCCGAAGCAGGGGATGAGGTTGTCCTCGTCGAAAGGAGCGAGGGTCTTGCCGATGATGCCGATGGCCGTCTCGTAAGGGTTGGGCGTGCTGCCCAGCTTGTGCAGGCTCTGTCCGTTAAACGACCGCTTCCCTGAACGAACAAATCGAGTCTCTGATCAGACAGACGCAAGCAAGAACAAGAATAAGAACACTGTACATACAGTTAATTGATCTCACCAGTCCATTCGTTGCTCTTGGTGAAGTCGATCCCGAGTATCAGGTTCGATGACTCTAGGCCTTGGTCGCGCAGTGCCGCCGTCACCTGAGAAATCAAACGCGTGAAACTGGAATGAAAATTCTGAAGAAATGCTTGGCAAGAAGAATAATCCCATGAGGATTGAGATGATCGAACACCTGCTCCAGAGAGGTGTAGGTGTCGGGTATGTACGAGTACTTCTTTGACAGCATCGCCCTCCGTCGGTGATCGCCGTCGCCGCCGGTGTTACCCGGCAGCCCACGGCTCCTCGTCGACGCCATCCTCTCTGCCCCGGCCGGTCCCCTCCGGTGGCCGCCGAACAGCGCGCTCAACATCCCGCCCATATTCACGTACGCTGCTAGTTCAGGCAGCGATCGGCAGGGGAAAGCCCTGCACCGGCCTGTAGTAGTAATACCATGCGAAGGAGGAAGACAAGACCTCCTCCTTCGTCTTCTCTTACTTTCTCCGAAGTTGCAGCAAAGATCAAAGGAACAAGCAAGGCACAGCCATGGAACCGGATTGAGGATTTTTCAGATTGACGAGGATTTCTTTTGTGGAAGAAAGATGCGTGCGTCAGGGAAGAACAGATTTTCGTAGCGAAGCTTCTTGCGACTTTCGTCGATCAAAAGCTCTTTATGCCATTCCGTGTCAGAGACGGCCGTGATCGTCAAGAAACTTCTCATGGACCGATCAGTTTCTGGTAATTGCTACTTTGTGAGTGCTAAAGTATCAGATTCCTGCGTGTGTCTTTCTGTGGAGTCCTGAGAGAAAGGAAGGCAATTTGGTAGAGGGGAATATTTCTTGGTCCGGAAATAGTGCATACAAACACATCGTCACCTTGAAGATGTGTTCAGATCATGCCCGTTTTGTGTTGGCAAAAAGTATCAGTCGAGAATTTCTTGTTTTCCTTCTTGCAAACTGAGAGGAAAATGCACGACAATCCATTTTGGCTCGCATGTCTTTATATTCTTCGCCGTGGAAAAACACATCTTAAAATGTTTAAATAAAATTTTAAAATAGTAGCTGTACATCTACATATTTTATGTAGGCATATAAAGTAATATGAATTTTTTTTACGAATTATGTAAAAAAGACAATATTCACTACCAAAAAATGACTTTTCATGAGCATTTTTTTCTTCATTGTCTATGACACAACATAATGTTTTCACAAAATATCTCAGGACATGTGTTAAATACATGAACATGTAGGTTTCACAAAAATATTTATTATTTTTGAAAATGTTTTAACAATTCTAAAATGTGTATTTTTGTAATGGAAGCATCTATTCATGTGAGCCAAAACAATGTCTCCGAAAATGCATGCCTAATGCCCATGAATATTTTCACATAAAATGCACCAAGTGTTGTACTTTAAATAAATGCAAGCCCTTGGGGTCGAAAGAGTAACATATATGCCCCGTAGGTTAGCCTAAAGGAAAATGCACGACAATCCACTTTAGATGGCATGTCTTTATATGCTTCCGCCATGGAAAACACATCTTAAAATGTTAAAATAAAATTTAAATGTATTAGGTGTACATCTACATATTATATGTACGCATATAAAGTTTTATGAAAAAAATATTTTTTATGACTTGTGTAAAAAAGACAATATTCACTACCACAAAATGACTTTTCACAAGCATTTTTTTATCTTCGTTGTCTACGACACAACATAATGTTTTCACAAAATATCTCAGGACATGTGTCAAATACACAAACATGTAGGTTTCACACAAATATTTATTATTTTTCAATTTTTTTTAGCAATTCTAAAATGTGTTTTTTTTTGTAATGGAAACATCTATTCATGTGAGCCAAAACAACATATCCGAAAATGCACGCCTAATGCCCATGAATCTTTTTAGATAAAATGCACCAAGTGTTGTAATTTAAATAAATGCAAGCCCTTGGGGCCAAAAGGGTAACAAATATGCCTGGCAGGTTAGCTTAAAGAATACTCCCTCCGTCCCAAAATGTAAGATGTCTAAGGATTGGTCAAAAGTCAAACCTTACAAACTTTGACCAAATATTTAGAAAAAAATATTTACATCTACAATATCAAATTGACATATTAAGAAAATATACTTTAGGGTGAATCTATTGACAATGACTTAGTATTGTAAATATTTATATTTTTGTGTATAAACTTGGTCAAACTTAAAACATTGACTTTTAACTAATCCTTAGACGCCTTATATTTTGGGACGGAGGGAGTACAAAACATAAATAAAAAAGTTTAAACGGACCACCACACACACAAAAGAAACTAACCATCTATTTTCAACCACTTGGACATACTACAAAACACAAGCCACTGGAGGACTGTAGTGTCGCAGAAGAGTTTCTTAAGGAGCACCAACATTTTTTCTAGCAGAGGAAAATTAGTTCTTTACAACAAGCACCACCTTCTACCAAAAGATTTTAGCTTTTAAAAGACAATTAACAGTTGACAAGGAAAATTAGCTTCAATAGTAAGCTTATTGCGTCTATTTCATAGCACCCAGTATTGAGGCGCAAAGTAAATCCACAAAAATATCGTAGCATTACCCGACAGCCTCCTGATTCCTGAAGATAGCAAAGAGATCGGGCAAGCTTTGAAGCATCTCATGTACATATTGCTCCACATAAACTAGGCAAGGACACAACTGAAAAATTGTTAGCAACATTCTCTTGTTGCCCACACAAGCCACAACTACTAGAGGGGCATGACTCACGCGATTTGGCCATTAGATGGCAAGTGGCCATGTCCTATTGGTAAGTGAAGTTTTTTTTCTTTTCTTTAAAGGTAAGGTTGTCTGCCAGGCTGGCATAAAAAACACCAACCCCATGGATAGGAATGTGGTATAGTGAATTAGAACGGCTTGGGGGCCAATGGTCCCCGAAAGGGGTAATATCCTAGTTCCTCGATTTCGTACCTCACAAAGTCTCATTGAAAGACTTGTTTTGCCCTATAGGACATACACCATGATCAGCCAAACCGAACGGGCACGTGGCAATGCGACTAGACCGAACCGGTTTGGAGGCGGTCATATAGACCTCACCCACCCGCATTTACCAATGTCGCAGAACGGCCTTTAATCTCCAGGTGCCACATCGAAAAAAGAAGTTTTAAAAACATCTTACAGTGGGGTTAGGAGGCGTGCACCGTTGTAGTTAGTTCAGAGGATTATGTGAGCCAATTTAAATTTTTGGATATGTGTTATCCGTTTCATATGAAACAATTCTAATTCGTACTTTAGACCTGAAATGGACCTATTTCTTCTTTTTAATAGAAGATCGAAGAGAGGGAACACATCTTTTCTTTTCTTCTTCTTGAGGGCAAATTCCCTGACTGGGCCTGGAGCAAGCATTACATCGTCTGGCCTGGGAGACCGGGCCTAGATAGAGAAGAAAGCCCGCACCCCAATTCTTTGAGGCCCAGGAACCCAACTCAATCTCCCGTCTGCTCTTCTTCCTCCCGAATCGAAGCGAAGCGACCCGCTCCGCGGCGAGGCGAGAGATCTCCGAAACCCTAGCCCAGCCAGCTGCTGCTGCCCCAAGGAGCCGGAACCGGATACTGCTCGGGATGGGCGCGGAGGAGGACGCCACCGCCCGCCGCGAGCGCCTCAAGGCCCTCCGCGCCGCCAAGGAGCTCCTCTCCGCCCCCGACGCCGCCCCTGCCGCGGAGCAGCAGTACGGTCTCCCCTTCCTCTCTTCCCGCTCCCCCACTCTTGTGCTAGGTGTGCTTTGCTCGAGCGAGCGGAACTGCTCTGCTTGCTTGTCTCTCTGCGTTGGTATACTGCGAGTACAGAAATCCTCGTAGAACAGCCGGCTTTGGTACTACGCATAGCCCGAGAATGGTGAAATTTTTAGCCTGTTTCGGTTGTGTTAGCCTGTTTCGTCAATTTTTAGCTTTCAGATTAACACGACTGGTATCCTTATTGCTGATGTACTGCTTCATACTTTCATAGCAATAATCCGAAGCAAAACATTCTGAGAAAATAGAACTGATGGTTGAGTTTCGGTGCGCCATTATTGCCCACATTAGGTGTACATCTCACAGGGATTCAAGTGCTTCGACACTTGCTGTCTGAAGATATTTCAAGCTGTCCAAATTCTAAATGTACTATTCAGGGATCAGGTTTATGCGTGTCGTATAAGTGTCTTTGTTCGTTGAATAGATATTCCTGCGTTCGATATTAAACCATGCCAACACGTGGCAAACTGATCACCAGATATTCATTTGATAAGAATACAAACCATTCTGCTGTGTGTTCTTGCAACTCTGTCTGATCTGTTCTCCCAAGACATCTTGATTAGGAGAACTTGATTAAGGACGTACTAGATAGTGGGCTGAACCATGAGAATAATGTATGGATTTAGGAAGTGCAAATTATTGTCTCTGTTTCAGCTCATCTAACTGATTTGTATTCTATATCCATACACTAGGAATGGTAAACATGGGGCCACAGAAGAACAGGTAGACCAACCAACAGTACCAGGTCCTGTGGATGCAACCGAGGATGGCTTGAAGGAGTCTGACGGACTTGAAGACAATGGGTATGCAATTGAAACAGACGGAATTCACTTACTAGCATGTTTGAGTGTGGTTTGCATTCTAGATTATATACTCCATACATACTAATTTGCTGAGTCCTTTTATGTCATTTTAATATTTGCAACTGACTGAAAATTGGAACCGGTTCCAGATGTTAAATTTCATCATGCTTGTCATTTTGATAAGGCTGAATTGATTATATCTTCACAGCAATGCCTTGCCATGTATAGTCTCATGATATATGCTTGGTAAAATCAGTATACATATTTGATTGTTAAGATAGCACATCATGTTAAACATTCACTGGATCGTTGGCCATACTAATGCTGCATGTCCTGTTTATTTACAAGTATATGAAACCTTTCTTCCATGCTAGATTGTACTTTGTTGAAAAAACAGACCATCATGTGAATTGTCTGCTGGATCAGTGAATATCTTTTAGCATACTATATATCTTTTTCATGGTAACTGTATCATTTGTTCACAAGTATGCAACCTGTTTGATGCAGCGAGATGCCACTGAAGTTCAGAAACTACCTTCCTCATGATGAGCAGCTTCGAGGCGGTAAGGTGGCTCCGTTGTCTCTTCCCAAGTTTGAAGATCCAATTGCTGCTGATGCTGCTGAGCCAAAGCAGCTTGAGGTAACACTTCCAGATCCATCAAATCCCACCTAATGATACAGTGACATCCTGGCATCATTCACGAGGCTAACTCACCATATCTACCTGCAGAACCCTTTCGGGAACATTGCTCCAAAGAACCCAAACTGGGACCTGAAACGGGATGTCCAGAAGAGGACCGACAAGCTGGAGAAGCGCACGCAGAAAGCTCTGGCGGAGATTGCATGTGAGTAGCAACTGGTAGATGATAATTGATTCAGTTTGTTTTCGGCACAGTTTGCCTATTGTGCATTTATTTACTCATGTTGAACCACCCCAACCCTGAGCAGTGGAGCAGCAAAAGGAGAAAGAGGCACTAGAGGAGGGAAGCGATGTGGCAGCTCAAGAGTAAAGCGGTACTGTTGGCGGTCCAAATATTTTCATGGCAGTGGAGAGGAATCAGCTCGGGTCTCAAACCTTCGTGTGTTTGTAATGTGTGGTGTGGGTGATTTAGGGGAAGTGTAGATTTGTTCGTGCACGGTCCATGGATAACACTTCTCATTCAGTATCCAGAACTTTGAGTTGTGCTGATGGTTACGGTCGAATTAACCGTGCATAATCTATCTCACGAACTCAATTTGTAGATGGCTAGCCGTGGAGATGGTTAGGGCTGATGCTTGCTTTGCAATTGACCGTTGGACGGATCAAGAATTTTGCTGGGTTCTCGGTTAGTTGCTTAGTTGCTAACACATTTAAGTTCTGAAATTCGACTGGATATGTGCTGCATAATAATAGTGCTCCTTTCCAGTACCCCTAGACTAAATGAATATGTGCCCTCCATTTCTATTAATCCAGAGGGTCATCTCCAACATGTGTACGATAGAGTAACAACTAAAATTGGGGAAATGCACTTTGGCTCGTAGGAGCATATGCTCCCATTATGTGAATCCACATTTTAAAGTGTCAAAAAATTCTAAACTAAATTTTTATATGTACATGTAGACATTTTATGTTGGTACACAAGTTTAAAAAAAAACATTTTTCTGTGGCTCCTATAAAAAAGACAAATTTTGATGCTGTAGCACGACTATGGACATTTTTTGTCTTTTTTGTACACACCACACAAAATGTTGTTTTTCCACGAAAATTTGTGAACGAACATAGGATGTCACGATGTATACCAAAAAATTTATGTCAGATTTTTTTGACATTTTTAAAATTGTTTTTTTTATTATTTTCTATAATGGGTGCATATGCACGCGTGTGCCAAAACGCCACCTCCCTAAAATTGCCTAATAAAAAAGAGAGTAGCAACTTAAATAGCTTTTTGACTGCATCATGGCTGCTACGATTTGATTGAACCCTGATTCTTCACTTGGATAGTTGCAAGCGTTCCAATTTTTGTTTTAGTTTTTTTAAATATATTCCCTCTGTGAACTCCTAAAATGACTTACATTTAGAAAGTGAGGTTGTATAAATTAGTGTTTGATTGCGTTCAACACTAGATGGTAATCCAAAAAATAGTAGCCAATGTTTGTTTGGTCGGTAACTCCGGTTACAAGGAAAATAATTAAGATCTAACCGTTGTTTGGATACATTTTACCGCACATCTTTGATATGCGAGACCAATATATGTTCATTAGTACAGATCAATTTATGTTGTAACGACTTGAATTTTTGGTATTGAGAGGTCTGCAGTGATTATTCTCATCTCAGTGAGTCGTAGGTCATGTCATAGCCATGCCATGCCATTTTGTGGAATTTATGTTCCCTCAGTAGTTTAGTTGGTCTTGTTATTGCGTCTGTCTAAATAGCTTTGCTTGTGGTGCTCTTCTTAATGTTTATCTGCCGATAATTAACAATTCCACAGAGGACGATTAGTTTTCAGTAAAAGATGATGCTCTTCAGATTTCACTGTTATGTTATACTCCTGGAATCATGTGGCATTTCATCATTTACTTATATCATTCGAGTAAGAAAACTACCGAGACTGGAAACCACAATAAGTACTATGCACAATTAGAAATAATTCCAAAGATATGATTGCACTCTTTTTTTAAAAAAAAAATCATCCGAAAGATGACATGGACTTGCATGTGATACAAAGTACATAATATTTTTACAGAGCTTATTGCTATCTTCTAATTATTTCTTCATTGTTGGTTGCATGCCATGAATGGCAGTTGGAAGACCTTTAATCAAGAAGGAATATATCTTGTTCTTCTGTATGAATCATGTGAAACGTTAGACAGCCACATAAAATATTTGGATGCTTTCGGAAGATTGAAATATCTTCAACAAAGGCAATTGTGTAAAATTTGGCATCCATTCGCTAAAAGTCTTAGTGCCACTTTTTTTTTTGGACTGGTTTATAGGTTTTCCATCGGAGAAGCCCAAAAGAATATGTCTATCGTAGGTACCTGAACCTGAGGGCTTGTTTGATTTACAAGATTTCTAATGGAATTTTTGGGGAATTTTCGGCAGATATTAAAGCAACACTCAAAATCAATTCGTTTGGTGTTTTGGACTGTTTTAAAAACCAGGAACTTTCAAAATGTTGTGCCAACATTTAATGTAACAAAATTTGAGCAACTCAAAATATCACAAGCACAAACTTTTAGGGTCAAACAGATGCACCACACACAGATGATTCACAATGTGAAGGTTGTGGTATTTATTTTAACGCGGAAATTTATGAATGAATTTTACATGATGCAAAACAGTGCAAAGTCACTTTATTACAAACTGGAATGTTACAGCTTCTCATAGAGGGAGGATGATGATGAGTGTATGTATATATTTGTGAACATTTCGTCTATTTTTTAAAGAAACACTCTGCGTCGGAAATTCAATTCGGCTCCCGGGTGCGTATGCTCCCTCTACCAAAAAATCATATTTTGAAATGTTGAAAAATTTGGAAACAAAATCTACATGTACATCTCCATAATATACGTGTGTTCGTCAAGTTTCACGAAAAACCAATATTTTGTGTGGTCTATATAAAAAAGAGAAAGTTTATCTTGTGAAAAACATTATTTTTAGTACTGAATTTTATCTTTTTTACACACAAAACGTTGGCCAAAGCGGGAATGATCCCTCCCTTGACTATACGTTGTTAGGTAGGATGAGACTCTCCCCGCGGATGGACGCTAGGATGATAACCCGGTTTATTCGCCCCTCCCCGCGAAATTACCGCGAGATGGGGATTCAAACCCGGGTGGACTGGCTGCGCACTCCCATGCCTTGCCACTGAGCTGGAACTCAGTTACCATGTCTTTTTTACACACGTCATATGGTAAGTCGATTTTTTATGAAACGACTTTGTGAGCACGTAGCACGTGAAGATGTACGTGCGAACTTTTAGTTTCAATTTTAATTTTTTTAAAAATATATGTAAGATGCATTTCGAAATATAGAGAGCATATGCACTCATGTTCCAAAACACCACTCTGCTCTGCGTCTACTTTCTTTTTATAACCACTCTGCGTCTACTTTATTTTTTTGAATTCCACTCTGCGTCTACTGACACAACGGAAATTCCAACTGAATGCCCAGGGCCCAGGCCTACCTCCTACTCGGTTTCACCATGTGAGCTCATCTTGCAGTCCGGGCCTGTAAAGCCCAAATCTTCGGCCCACCGTCACCTCACTCAACTCATCTTCCCCAATCGCCCTGCCCCCTGCCGCGCCGTCCACCGCCGCCGTGGGACGTCCGCACCTGCCGTGCTGCCGCCGCGATCCTGCACCATCTCTCCACACGCAGACGTCGTCCGCCACCACCACCGCAGTGAGCGGCAGGCAGAACTCCGATGGCGCAGGCCTCGGCGGCGGCGGCGCTCCGCCGCCTGAGGCGTCCCCGCGATCCCTCCGCGGCGCTGCTCTCCTCGCGCCTGCACTCTCGCTTCCTCTCTCCCACCTCCACGTCCTCTCCGGGGGCACCGCACGGGCCAAAGCAGCCCGCCGGGAATGGCGCTTCCGCCACCAGCAGCAGCAGCAGCCCGTGCAGTTGGTTCGGCTCCCACCGGCGGCAGCGTGCGGCGGCTACGACTACGACGAGAGCTCTGCACCACGCTCCGAGGTAGGAACGCTCGCGTCGCGCGCCTCTCTGGTTTCCTCTTCGCTATTCACAAAGCCGCCCTTCTGTCTCGCAGCTCCGCGGCTACAGCCTCAAGTGAGAGCACGCCCGCGTCGCAGTCTCAGCTCCTGCATTTCGTCAAATCCGCATTTGGCACACTCGAAGGTAATATGCTTTCATTTGCTCACTGTGAGTTTCGGTGATTAGTTCAACAGTGAGTGAGTCGTATTCTAGTGCCATGTCATAGCCATGCCATGCCATTGTGTGGAACTTATGTTCCCGTCAATTGTTTTGGGTGCTCTCTTTACCGTGTCTGCCAAAATAACTCTGCTGGTTATGGTGCTCTTCCTAATTTTGAGCTGCCGATAATTTACAACTTCACAAAGGGCACAACTGTTTTCAATGAAAATGATGCTCTTCAGTTTTCACTGTTGCGCTATATTCCAGGAGTTTTGTGGCACTCCATCATTTCCTCATAATATTTGAGTAACAAAACTGGAAACTACAAGAAGTACTATGCATAATTTAAAATAACGGAAATACTTTTGTACACCAACGCATGGGTGACGGAAACACCCACACCCATGCGTGGGTGTACAAAATCCACTCTCTCTCCAAAGATATGGTTGCAGTGAAGTTTTGAACTTCATCTTATACAAAGTACATAACAACAACTATAATGTAAGTATGTACCAGGACAGTCCTTTCTTAGGGGTTACTGCTATCTTCTAATTATTTCTTTACTTTATGGTTTAGGAAAAAATCATTGTTGGTTGAATGCTACGAATGGCAGTTGGAAGACTTTTAATGAAGAAGGAATATATCTTGTTCTTTTGTATGAATCATGTGAAGCATTAGACAGCCACGGCAAACATTCAGCTGCTTTTGGAAGATTGAAATATCTTCAACAGAGGTATTTGTGTAAATTTTGGCCTTGTTCCAATTTAGTAAAATCTTGAATTTTCTAATTTCTGATTATCTGTGCATTGTAGGTACCCGCACCTGAATGTGTTTGCTATGCAATACGGGAGTGATATTAGCTCCTTAGCTGCTCAAAGCCAAGCAGTTCGTACAATAATGAAAGAGTACATTACATTTCCTATCTTATTGTCAGACAAAGACTTTACCAACGTGAGCCAATTGCCCTTTCAGTTTTCATGTCACTAGTCTAGAGAATTTTAGAATTTTTTGTTATCGTTGCTCACACAGGTCATTTATACGATGCATATGTTATGTTTTATTCTGTCTTCACTCCCTATCCAGTATGACATATATTGCTATGGTTATGCATTGAGATGATCCATTTTGATATCATTGGGCACGTTTTAAAGTATAGCCATTGAAGAAGTGAAACCAAACTTCATCATATACAGTAGGAATACAGTGTAATGCTATGCATAATGAAATATGTGTCAGACAAATTATGTAGACTATATGGATTATATTAATGTATGTTTTCTCTTTATCCGCAATTTATATGTATTAGATGAATGGATTCTTCTCTTTAGCATCTTATTTCAATAAAAGTAACCCATTGAAGTTGATTAGTTTTTGTATTGTTGTAATCTGTCTCCACTGTCCAAAACTTTAATATCTGTATACCATTTATTTGTCTTGTAGTTATTGTATCAAATACTTCATTAAAACATGAACTGTCCTTTTGATGAGTATTCAGATGACAAATGGTGCTTGCTACTTGCTATTTGAAGGTTCTAAAGATCATGCACTCATCACAAAATTGGATGGGGAACCTGAGCTCGTGATCAGGGGTAAACTCTAGGCAGCATTAGCTACGTATTTTACCTTATTATTGTTAGCTTCCTTGTGCACATCCGGTGATCGCTTAAGCTTCTCTTTTGTTGCTTAGCAAGTTGGATGCTCCTCGCATTTGCTAATTCTCCAAACCTACAATTTGTTATTAAATGCAGACATGGAAGGATTTAGTGCATTGAGTGCAGAGCCTTCTGAAAGTGTTATAGACTCGGGAGTTCCTTGGCAGAAAGAAGAGGTTGTCAAAGAGCCATATGTAGGTTCTTTCAGAAACATGTTACTTTATCATCCAGGTACTTAGTTACAGCTTCTTCCCTTCTGTAGCTTATTTTACTAAACATTAAGTTTGCAGCCCAATCACAAAATTTCCCACTGAAACTAGCTAGAAGGTTCAACTTTTGTGATCCAAAAGTGATAATGTTATACAATTTAACTGCTGCAGGATGCGTATCAGTTGATGAAGATGGAGATCGCATTTTTATCTCCGACAGTAACCACCATAGGATCATCATTAGCAATAGTGATGGGATGATTTTAGACTCTGTAATCATGAGTTGCTGTTTCCCTTGGGTTTTATGTTTATCCATATGTTATGAAGACCTGCAGAAGTCATGACGATAAGTTTACATTTACTTGCAGATTGGATCCTCCCCAGGCTTTGAGGATGGTGAATTTGAATCTGCCAAGTTGTTGCACCCTGCTGCATCATTTTACCATGCTGCTGAAGATTGCCTATATATTGTGGATTCAGAGGTAATTATCTGCAGCTGCTTGCCTTTGTTTACTCTATTTGACAAGTATGCCTAAAAGTGGTATTGGATTTTTACTATCCAATGTGCTTTGGATCTAAACTGCTCTTGACTGGATTTTATTGGACGTGGACATTCTGTGCAATAAAGGTCAAACAATATTTGGATATGGTCGAGCGCGATATTGTATAGTCCATTTGGACATTGCGTCGTCTTCTCGCCTCACTTTCACTGGCAACAGATTTCTTAATGCCATACAAGTAGTAAATCTGGAATAACCCACAAGGGCTCATGAGAAGTTTTAGGTGTCAATTACTGTTTTGCTGTTGTTCCTATGTCTTGTACTATCAAATATTTATGATTAACCACAACAATCATGAATCATCAATCATGTATCAAAGAATTCTGACTAGCTTCTCTGATTCTTTTGCAGAATCATGCAGTTAGAAAAGCAGATTTTGGAAGAAGAATTCTGGAGACAGTTTATCCTGTCTTTAATAAAAAAGGCAGTGACATCTGGAGTTGGATTGTTGATAAGCTTGGTTTCACAAAAGAAGACACTTCAAAGAGAGAAGATGTTTTAAACATTCAAGATATTGATGCAGACTCAGTAGTTTTTCCATGGCATTTACTCCAAATTTCAGAGGATGACTTGTTAGTGGCTGATCGTAAGTATGTGCCTCTTTTCTTCCCTTCCAGCATGTCCTCTTCCAATCTCAATTTGATTTAGTGGTAGATTTTAGCATACTGCATCATCTGATATTTGGCTGATCTCATGCATTGTTATGTACTGTTCCTTTGTTGCACATGTCATATTCATTTTTGGGCTTGGCATGTTGTAAATATGCACAGTTCAACCAGATTCTAAGTTATTCTTTGATTTTTGATGCATATGTAGAGAACATAAGATATTAGTGAATAAATACATATGTACCATAAGTCAACTGATGTAATATTGCTTAATTTTATGTTCTGTTTTTTTATTGATTCAGCATACACACATATGTACCATAAGTCAACTGTAGCAGGCTCTACTTTGGGACATTACTGCATAATAGTTACTACACAATCTTTGTTCTTATATTGTTGCTGCTTTCTAGCTTTGAAACAGCATGGATTCTGAGGATGTCAACTGGTGAAAAACAAAATAGTGTAAGAGGTTAGTCAAATTCTTTTGGTACACACATTAGACTGATTTATTTGTAGCTCATTGAGTAGAAAAAGTGATGTGAAGGTAGAGCTGGAGTAATGGAGTTATGTCAGCAAATGATTAATGAGAGGCGTGCTCTCCTTAAGGATGTGCACATGAATGGGTCATCAGGTGATACAGAACATTCTAATCTGTTGGAGAAGATCCCCTGCAATGACCTGGTATCGTCAATCTCAAGATTTGAGAAGTGCATTGTCTTTTGCGATACAGGTTGATCTATAAGCTGTTATTGATATTATTATTAGGACTTACATTTAGAGTCAGATTGTGCCATCAATAATTTTACTTCCTTTTGTTTGCCTTGAAGACGGTCAAAGAGTTCTGAAGTACGACTTGGATACCAAGGACACCTCGAATATTCATTTTACGAATCTTGGAATCCTTGGCTTGCCATATTGGTTTGTTTGCCCTCTCGAGAGAGTATCTACCTGGTGAACTTCTAGTTCTCAATTCTTATAAGTTTATTTGTTGCTGATACAAGTATGCGTATTGCATGGTTTTATCATCCTTTCTCACTGTCATGTAATGAATTGGCAGGGGACATTCAGTCGGACAATTTCAAGAGCATAGCCGTAAAGTAAATGTGCTCCCTGGTAATTGATAGATTTAACAGGAACTGCCATTTCACGATAGTACTTTTTGCATTTGTGACATATGACCATCTGTGCCTCCCCTGCTACAAACTAGCCTGCTATTTCTAAGCCTTTAATTGAAAGCTGTGGCTTAGTTTGATGCAGTGCTACCTTTTCCCTATTGTTCTTTTAGCGACCTTTCCTTCTATTGTTTGCACTGAGTAACTTAATGATTGTGTGGTTCTTAAGTCGGCAGCACATAAAGCTTATTACCAGAGAGAACCCGCTTTCTGAATTTGTTGTAACTAGCCATGCTTTCAATTTCAAATGATTTTGAGTTGATAACACAAGTTAAAATAGGAGTAACTAGTTCTGTAGTACAACTGCATAGTATGCAAGTAGCATGAGCTCCAAATAGGAAAGTAACCTTGCAGTTCGTATAATGTGCTGGGATTACTAAAGGTACTCAGTTGAATAGATTTAAGAGGGCCTCTACTTGATGTTTTTTCTGTATTAGTGGCACACTGCACTGGCATATATATTCATTTTAAGATAGCTGTGTAACTGGTGGTACTCAACTTAACAGGAAGATGCAACATCAAGATATCTGTAGACATCCCAGTTGATACTGAGCTTGCCGTGCCTTTGGTTGAGAGCTGCATTTGGCGCCAAGTAAGGGGATCTGGTGCTGAGATTGCTGACTCTGACGGACAAGATACAACCTCTGAGAAGGTAACATACTTCCATATGCTTTGTGATTTTTTAGTACTGAAGTTACTTCAAACCTAGTTTGCCATACACTTATCTTTCATGCTGATGCACATTCTATCAGGTTGGTATAGCACAACAATGGTATGATGAGATAGACAACCTAGCATTTTCTGAAGCTGCCGAGGAACCTGCTGTGCATAAAGGTGATGATAAACCTGCAGATGAAAGTCACCAAGACCAGAAAAGTGTGCAGTTCACTTGTGCAATTAATGTCAGCCCTGGGACCTGCGAGGTACGATTATTCCCTCTCTCAAAACAATCTTCCTGTTTGATGAAGCGAAAGCATTTGGTAAAAAAATCGAAGACCATAACACTGTTACCGTTCTGCAGCTGGTGGCCTCTGCGGCGTTGTACCTGAAGATCGACCGAACAAAAGCCGAACACGAGGACCAGAAAGCAGCAATCAAGAGGATCCTTCAGTGTCATGGCCATGAGGAGCATGTGGGCGTCGAGCTCCTGACGGAGAATCGCGGGGATGCGAGGGATCTGGTCATCATGAAGCCAGTTCATCTCAGGCTGAGGATGGATTGCGCCGATCACCCTGCTGGAACCACCAACAAGGAGACCATCAGTACCGAGTCCAGCCTTGATATCAGCATCTCTTTAGAGTAGCCATTTTCATAACTTAGGTGCACGATGCATGCTAGAGCGTCAGGGTAGAATGGTTTGTTTCCCGAGAGACCAGAGATCCTGGGGATCTTTGCTCCAGATAAAAGATGTCCAGCCCACTTGCGGTAGTTTTCTACTCCTAGCTACCATATAATTTTGCCGATATGACATGATCACCTGTCTATGGAACACGTGATTTGAGATTAACAGATCTGCAGGAATACCGAGAATTTTGAAACATGAACATGGGAAATTTTTGTTCCCACCAAGGAACAGGAAGACTGGAAATTTTGTAAAATGATGCATAAGTTACATTTATACATTTGCGTTAGCATGTGCTGATTTGTACTATTGTTGCCCAGAACCGGGTGATCACATCATAAAGGTCAAACTGATTCTTTTGGTGCCCTTGTTACTTGTGGGTTCCTGTCAACAAACATGGACCGTGTGTATGAAGTAGCCTGTATTTACATTGTACTTCCTGTCAACAAACATGGACAGTGTGTATGAAGTATGCCTGTATTTACATTGTACTTCAAATACCAAATAATGTGGCATGTGAACTTTTAATAGTATATCTGTGTTTTCCACCTCCAGAAAGGTAAAAGTATGAATCCAAATATGGGACAGGGCAAAAACTGATCTCGCTAGGTCTTGCGGGAACACTAAACTTCTGATGAGAAGGATTTTGTGCATAAAGAAAGGTCATATAAGAAAAGTTCTTTTCCCATGAGGCCGAAGCTCGTGTTAGAATTTTGTCCATTCATATGCATTGAGCCATTCCTTCAGGACAAAAGACCTTGGAAAGACAGAACCTCTTATCCTAACCACGCTGAGAATCCAAAGCTCCCGTCCAGAATTGCAATAAACTAATCTCTCGTTCACTCTAATCAGGAAAGGATGACATTTGACAGAGCCTACTAACCTCTCAAATGCCGCCTATCTCTTGTTTTGCCTCTAGCAGCACCCCGCTACGACGACGAATTCCGTCACTGCTATCAACGCTCAATACCTTGGCGAACTCACCAGCAGCTCAGATAAAACTGACAGCCTCTTCTTGCTTTCCTCAGCATAACTGAACCAACAGCTTAGCCAGACAGCAACCAGTGTGTCCGTGCATTGGTTTGCTATTCAGTTTGAGTGTACAATCTTGTGAGACTCCTGTTCCTGACGTCTGGAGTTTTGTGTGATCCCTGCAGAAAGTCAATGGTAAGTATCTCTTCACTTCCCTTCACGATTTAACATGCAGAAGATCAATAGCAAGTCCCTCACTATATTAATCAAATGGAATTGCTTGTTCTCACCTAGCTGAGAACCAATCAAGTCCTACACCCTCGAATGCATCGTGATTTGCGTACACATGAGTTATAAGTTGGATTGCAATTGAGTTTTTTTAGTTGCAAGTGGAGTTGCAACTAAGATTTTTTTTTTCAGTTGCAAGTGAGGATGCAACTAAGAAAATTAATCCGGACTATTAGATTTGCTTTGTGATTCATGCTAGTCATGAGTTTCAACTGAGATTCGATGACGTCATCTTACTGAGAATTAGAACACACCCTTAATCAAATGGTATTAACATGGTATTTTTAAGATTACACTTATATACGGCTTTGTTCTGTAAGACCACTTTCGTCATTTTTGCTGATTAGTGTCTTAACAGGTCCATTGTATGAGAAACTTTAAGTATAATGGTGGTTCCTAACCTGGTAGCCAGTACATCTTGTTTAAGTTCTCAAAATTGTTATCACGGCAAAGAAATTACAATAAAGATATCAATGTCTTGATTTAAATTTTGGCTTGATATACTAGGGGAATATTCATGTATTCGAAGTCATCCTTCTTTTTGTTGTTCACATACTGAGTCAACTGTTTACACTGCGATTCAGGAAAATCTGGTGCAAAGTGCAGTAAGACATAGTACCGAGATCATATGAATGTACATGATGGGCACCAGTGACAAGTCCAGCTCGTTTAATTTTCACAGCATTATGGAAAATACTACTAGGGGCGATACCTATTATTCTCAGCAGTTCATCGAGCCGACTACAAAGTACAATGATTCAGAGTTATTTTTGCATCCACCAACCCCTATGAGCAACTATCCTACAGTATCAATTGTTTCCAACAAGGATGGTCAAGTTCCATGGAGCACGTCCACTTCTTGTAAAATCTACAGCCCCCAACCGTACACAGCCAGCCGCAATGAAATATCAGATTGGTGTCGAATCAATGTGGCGGACTATCCTGAGCACCAACAGATCAACTCGGATATAACTCTCAACACCATAGAGCAGATATTGATGCAAGACACTGATGATAAGGTCAGATCACATCATGGAGAAACTGACCTTAGAACAATGGAAGAGCCCTTCTATAAACTTCTTGGACATCAATATCCAATTTTGCCTCAGAGACTACCACCTTGTAGCTGTGATCGACTGACCAATGGCAACGTTAGCAAGCTTAATAGACATTCATGCAGTAGCTGCTCTGTAAATATCATCTCAAGTAATTATCACTCCAATGGAAACTTACAAGCTTTTCAGGATCCATGGACTTTATCTACCATTGTTGGACAGGCGAAACAATTCCCACTGGGTGCTGAAAGAGTGGAGATTGGTTTGAACCTCAATGGCCTTTCCATTACCCAAAATCCGAGCCGACATAATGTTTTTCTTCAGATGAATGCTGAAGATCCAATCAAGCATGCATCATCTGAAGTTCAAGGTCGGAAAGTTTATCCAAGTATAGAAGATCTTGATTTGTTAGAAGGAAGGAGAAACAAACAGTTTGCCATTTCTTCCGATCAGCCAATCCGAAATGAGATGTTCGACAAGGTTCTACTGTGCTCTGAGCTTAAGCCGGTAGATGTTTTGCCAGAAATCGTGGCTGATGAATTGACCAAGTATTCACAGAATGATCAAGGAAGAAAACCATCTCGGAAAACGACAAGAGGTAAAGCACGAAAGAAGAAAGAGGTGGTGGATCTCAGAACTCTCCTTATCCATTGTGCAGAAGCAGTATCTGTGAACAACCGTATCTTAGCAACTGACACACTGAAAAGCATAAGACAATATTCTTCACCAAGTGGCGATGATTCCCAGAGGCTAGCGTTTTACCTAGCAGATTGCCTGGAGATACGATTGTCCGGAAATGGCAGTCAGGTAAACCAGAAGTTCATCACTGCACCAAGGAATGCAGCAGATATTTTGAAGCTATTCCATCTGTGTTTCACAATATGTCCTTACTTGAGGTCATCATATTATTTCTCAAACAAAACTATCCTTGATGTCTCAAAGGGAAAACCACAAGTGCACATTATTGATTTTGGCATTTGTTTTGGTTTTCAGTGGCCATCACTATTGAAACAGTTTGCAAATAGAGAAGGTGGGCCGCCCAAGCTTCGGATCACCGGTATAGAGGTGCCACTGCCAGGTTTCCGGCCAGACGAAATGAACAGGAACACATGGCTACGATTAGTTGAATATGCCAACATGTTCAAAGTACCGCTTGAATATCAACAAATCTCATCAAAATGGGAAGCCATCTCCATAAAAGATTTGAACATCGAGGAAGATGAAGTTCTCATAGTCAATTGCATACACCGGATGAAGAATCTTGGTGATGAGACAATATCCATCAATAGCGCCAGGAGTAGGGTGCTCAATACCATAAGGATGATGAAGCCGAAAGTTTTCATCCATGGAGTTGTGAATGGATCTTACAGCACCCCGTTCTTTTTATCACGTTTTAAAGAAGTCATGTACCACTATACTGCATTATTTGATATTTTTGATAAAACTACTCAGCGAGATAATGAGACAAGAATGATCATAGAAAGGGACTTATATAAATACGGAATTCTCAATGTCATTGCATGCGAAGGATCAGAAAGGACTGAAAGGCCAGAGAGTTACAAGAAATGGAAGGTAAGAAACCTCCGGGCCGGGTTTGAGCAACTTCCACTGAATCCAGCCATCGTAAAAGGAATACAATCTATGGTGAGACAGATTTATCACAAAGACTATTGTGTCGACGAAGAAGATCGATACCTAGTGTTTGGGTGGAAGGGAAGGATACTCTATGCAATATCCACATGGAAGCCAAATGAGTGTGAGCAGAGCGATAAAGACTGAAGACATTTGCTGTTGCCCAATAAAGACACATGTAATCTACTGATGTGTCCGCTTGTAAGGTACTGTCTCGACTTCCAAATGCCCTTGTGTTTGTAGAGCAACAAGTTTATCAGCAAGCTAGTTAAGCATTGATCCTCAGTATGCTGTTTTGTTCCATATTGTTTGCTTGAGAATATGTATTTTGTAACCTTAGCAAGTCATTTTGTTCAGTAACCTTTCGGTGACACCTGATACATTTTGTCTCCTTTTCACCTCTGTACAGAATGTAGCCTACGGTCTCCAGTTTAATTCTAAGATTTACCCTTTTGGTTGCATCGGGGATACACTTGATGATCTTTTTTCATGAATTAAAATACAATTGGATTATATGTAAGCTACTAATATGATCTTTTTCTTGTGAAAGCTACTAATAGTAACTTATAAGTTCCTCTCACATTGATTGTAAAACAAACTGACATCAGTTAGTGGGATCTCATTCACCACAAAGCAAGGCGTGGTTAACGGTGGAAGAAAGAAACAGTCCGAGGAATGAATGAGTAGCGCGCTAGCTTAATGATACATGAAATCCTGAACGAGGGTGAATGTTTCCGGTTTATCAAAAACACATGAAATCTTGTGATATCACTGCTTTAAGAATGATAGTGCATCCTTCCGTATGACCGCTATACTGACCCTGCCATTTAAATGGACAATCCTTCCACTCATAGTGCATGTAATATATGCTGCCAATCATATCTGAAAACCCTCTAAACTCGTTGATAGACAACAACCGTCTTGTGTCTTCAACAGTCGGCTCCACAAGTCACATTCTCCGAACACGACAATCACGGCTTAGCAAAATCGGTACATGGCATCAAGGCAGGTGCTCTCACCAATTCGCAGATACTCATCGAATATATTAGCATCCATTTTGATGCATGTAAAATACATACATGAACTTTGTAATTCATTGTGTCAAAATCGTTATTATTATAAAACTTTATTATATTTATTGGTACGAACCTATTAATAGTTGCAAAAGTGTACAAGTTCTTGTTTTAAACTTTGTTGCGTAGAAAATAGGTAAATATGGAAAAAACCAGTCATTATGGTGAAATATGGAGTTTCTTGAAATCTGTCCCTCCATGATACTTTTTTAAAAACCGCCCCCCAAAAACCCGAAGATGGCCTCAAATGGGAAAAAGTGCTAGATGTAGAAATTGTGGATAATTTCCAGAGCTTTCGTTTGACATAAAGAACACCCCAAATGGAGTTTGTACGCGAAATCGGCGCCCATTTTACTAAAGGGTACAGAGGCAGCTTCAGAAACCCGAAAATTGGTGACGTGATTGACACAAACTTTTGCCATACTTGATGGATTCGGCCAAACCACGACTTTATGGACTTATAAAGGACATAGGGGAGTACTAGGAAGGTTCTGAAGGTGCCCAAGAGCCCTTGGATCAAAGGAGCATCCATTCTATGGCCTAGATTGCATCTCCACCTCCATATATTGAGAGGAAACCCTACTTTTGCCAAGGAGGGGGAAGAACTCCACACGAGCACCAAGTGAAAGTATAGAGATGGTAAACCTAGAGGGGGGGTGAATAGGTTTCTACAAATTTTAATTCTTTCTTTGCAATATTAGGCTTTGCGGAATATAAAGATGAGCCTAATGCAAACTAGGTGAAGCAACCTATATGAGAATACAACTAACTCGAGCACGAAGGCTCTCACAGGCAGTTAAATCACAAGTAAGGAGTTCGGTTAGAGATAACCGATAGCACGCGGAGACGAGGATGTATTCCCGTGTTCCCTTGCTTTGCAACAAGGTACGTCACGTTTGGAGGAGTGGAGGTCCCACGAAGGATTCCCCGCGCCACGAAGGCTCACCCTATTCTCCGGAGCCTATCCCACGAAGGAATAGCTCACTCACTTGTGGTAGACTTTGAGGTAGCCTCCAAACCTTCACAATCTTGCCCGGAGCAAATCCACAGCCCGGATGCTTCCGGACTCCTCTTGCCTACCTAGGGTTTCCTAGGAACCCTAGGAAGCAAGCTTCTCAATGAATACAAGGGGGAATGAGATTTGGCTTGGTAGAACGGTAGATCGGGTCCTCCTCTAATGATTCCCCGGAGGGATTTGAGTTTGGGTGGAGGAGGAGGGAGATCTGAGGCTTTTGGTGTTTCTAGCAATGGAGTATGAGAGAGAGAGCTCAAGAACAGCTTGTAGTGTAGTGCCTAACTGTTCAGAGGTAGGAGAAGACCTATTTATAGTGTTCTTCTAAATACGGCCGTTGGTCACTTGCCACATCGCCAGATTCTTCGAGAAACCCGGTCAACCGGATTTTGCGCCGGACAGCGGTCCACAGCCTCGGTCGAGGCCGGACCTGAGCCGGCCGGTTTCCAACCGGAGCTGGGACCGGGACTTGACCGGGCAGACTTCAGGCTTACTGGATGTGGCCCGGATGTCACGACGCAGAACCCGGTTCTGACCGGGCCGCTCGGTCGGGCGCCGAGTCGAGCCGGGCCGTGGACCGGAGCGGCCGGTCCGAACCGGGCTGGTGACCGGACGCGCGCCGGATGGCTTCGTTTCTTTCTTGGATGTCGCCGGATGGCACCGGTTCAGGGTCCGGTTGGCGGCCGGGCGGCCCGGTGCCAGGGCCGGGCCGCCCGGATCTGTGACCGGCCCGGCTCGTAAAAACTAGCTGATTTTTCGTCGAATTGGGGGTCTCCGTTGCCTTTTGTTCCATTGCAACACCATCATACCTCTTTGGCTAATACCTGAAAGTCATCTTGTAGGCATGTATTAGTCCAAATACTCTAGCACGGTGTCATAGATACCAAAATAATGGATAAGGGTAAAATACCCTTACAATCTCCCCCTTTTTGGTATACGATGACAAACCGAGCTAGAGTAACACATAGATATTATGATAAGCTCTAAACCTTGATTCCATAGAAGATATTACGACAGCTCCCCCATAATGTGTGCACTTGGAGAGTTTGCGTTTGAATGCAAAGTGCACCATTTGTGGAATATGAGAAGCTCCCCAATATCTTTAGGAAACAAGCATGGTATGGACAAGTATATCAACATATATAAGCATAAAGCATGATTATCCATAAAGCATAATTATCCTAACATAGAGTAGCACACATAATAGTCGTCCATACATATCCATACATGAATCATTCAAAGTAGCAAATGGTTCTTTGAGAAATCAAAGCAAATACGCACAAGCCATATAAAATCCAAATAAAGCAACTCCCATGGCTTGTGACAACGAAAGAACCCCGTAATTCTAGACTCTACTCTCTTCTCCCCCTTTGGCATCGGAACACCAAAAAGGCGAAGAAAAGAGGAGAGATGCTAGCGTCCCATCAATAGAAGTGGGGCACGGCAGATGGAGAGTTGCCATCACCATCCCCATCGTCATCCTCGTCATCATCATCCTCATCATCATCCTCTTCATCATCATCCTCATTACCGTCATCATCCTCTTCATCATCATCATCAGCGGGGGTGCATGAGCAAATCTACCACCAAAGTACGAGAGAAGGATCAAAGTTGGAACATCTCATCAGTGAGAGGAGGCATCTCCCAGTCTTGTGCATGGACAGGCTCCAACTCAGGGCCAGGAGGAGGGATAGGCACATTCCTAGCAGCCATGAACTCATTTTGGCGCCTCCTTGTCTCTTGGTTCAAAGCGAGACTTTGATGTGCAACATCATGTGTAGTTTTGCACATCTGCCATAAGCGAGAGAAGAACCGTGCGACACCACGCTGTGGGCGACGAGAGGAGCTGGAGCTAGCATGGTCATGGCGTGCCTTGGACCGGCGCTCAGAAGGCATCATTTCCGGAACATCCGGGTTATCACCTTGGGCCGGGATTTTGAATGCTTCCATCCTGACCCGCTCACCTAAAACATTGAGAGGTGCGGGCACAACCTTGTTGATGAGCAGCTGAACGTACTGGGCAAGGTTAGGAGTCAACCTCTCGCGAACACAGCGCCGTAACTCGCAGTAGATGAGATCACAGCCATCAATAGGTTGCCGGTGCTCAGGGAGACAGTAGTACATCAAGTTCAGATGGTATGCACGGCATTCACTTGTATCGCCGGACTTGCTGATGAGAGTCTCACGGAAGAGCTTGGCAAGTAAGAGGTAGGAGTAGTACATCCCGGATATGGTGGGAGGTCCAGGTGTGGGCTCCGGCGGATAGCAGCCAGCAATGTCCCCACGGTTGAACTTCTGCTGAGAATATATCTTGAAGCCGAGTACGCCCTCCACCAAACCCCAAGGCTTCACAAATCAAGATAGTTGCAAGAGTATTGCTGTTTGCCCGTCATCCAAGTCATAGTCCGAGCTGCATCATCATGGAAAAAGACTGTGCAGTGGAACTGTCTCACCAAGGTTGGACAATAGCACCCATCAGTAGGTGTCAAGCACATAAGATCATACAACCCCATCCGCCTCAAGGTCGCAACCACAAAGCGGAACTTGGTGGCTTCATACATTCCAATGACATCCTTGATGGCCTTGGGCATAACAATGGTGCCTTTCTTCATGTACTCGCGGGAGTCATAGAATTCTTCCCACATGACTTGCTGTGTGTTGGTCCAGAAGAATTGATCTCCCCCTGTGTAAGTGGGTTCCGCAAAGCGATAGGGGTTGGACTCTACGAGTCTTCTCCATGCCCCAATATGCACACTGCCAACATGGAAATGCTGGCGTACCTCATCACCATCCCGTGTCTGCCTCTTTATCTTTCCTCTTATTGGCAGATTTCTTGATTCGGCCTCCAGTTGAGCTGCCACCCCTAGTCAGAGGAGCACGACCAGTAGAGCGCCGGGGTGGAACCCCGGAGCTCCTCCCTCTCTTGGCAACATGGCCAGGGTTCGCTTCAGTCCATTCATCACCTGTGAATCAGCATAATAGGGAGAGGATAGCAAAGAGGTAAGTGTACATGTCATCAGCATATGTGAGGAAGCCAAAAGCATAGCCTAGGTTCAAGTGTCTCGACGAGATCATGCGAAAAAGCTGAGCGAGCCGGCGCAGGAGCCGGTCCGACCGGACGACAGACCGGACGAGCCGGTTGGCCATCCGGTTTGACCGGGCTGTGCGCCGGACCAGCCGGTCGAGAGGCCGGTCGACCGGGCTGTGAACCGGGTCATGCTGAGTTGTAACGTTTGCCCAGAAATTCGACATAAAATCATGCAAAACTCACAAACTTGAACATAGATTATACCAGGAGAGTGAACAATGTGCATAGGAGGGGTGTGACACTCTAGGTGGCATGAGGACTTACTAACCCTAACCCTAACCCTAATTTTTCTCAACTTTCCTCAAAAATGAGCAATGTGGGAGGGAAAGCAAGAGGGAGGGGATAGGGAGAAGGATTTACCCGAAGACATTGTCCTCTTGGCCCAAATGAGCAAGAGGAACTCGTGAAGAAGGCTTGAGGACCAAATCCCCACGATCTCCCAAACTAGCTTGAGAGGGACCAAATGCTTTGGTGAAGATGCTTGCGAGATCCCGATCTATGTTTGTGTGAAGTTTGGGGAGAATCTAGTGGTGGGAAGTGCCTAGGATGTGGTGGAGATGGTGGAGGCGGCGGCCATGGAGGTTTGAGAGGTGGGGGATAATGAGGAAGAAGATCCCCAAGGGTATCCTCTTCAAAACATAACAGCCCGCACGGCCGGTCGGGCACCCGGTCGATCGGCCAGACGATGGCCGGAACGACCGGCGCACAGGCCGGTCCGACCGGGCCAGTGACCGGCCAGAGACAATTTTCCCAAAAATGTGTCATTTTGCCTCGTTTTGCCCCTATTCTTTGTGTAAATGTGTGTGAGTGCTCATATGATGACATGTACATATAGATAGATAGATAATGATGAGATGAGCATAGACATGGGGTTGGAAGCACAAAGTTCTCTAGGCATACCCATTGGAGAGAAAATCCAAACAAGATGTGAATAGCAACAATGGGCATGATTCGAAGTATATCAAGAATCATAAGAGCATTTTGAAATAGTTTTTGCAATAAGATCATTTGGCCTTACGTAGTCAAATCAAGTTGTAATGAAGGCTCAATGAGGGGCGGGGGATTACTCCCCCTATGTGAAAAGCGCAAATGTCACGAGACCTCGAAGAGACATGCTTGGGTCCATATAATGACATTGGGTCTATTTATGTTGCACACATAGGTATGCATCATACCAAGACATGGTAAGATGACTATCCCCACATGTGCTATGCCTCTAAGCTAGATAGCAAGATAAATGCAAGAATATAGTGCAAGAAGTTAATCAATCCAAGTTTTTAGGATCAAGAATACCAAGTTCTCCTCTCAAGTTAACAAAGCGGGCTTCATCCAAAGGCTTAGTGAAAATATCCGCCAATTGGTAGGTTGTTCCCACATGAGTGAGATCAATATCCTTATTGGCAACATGATCACGTAGGAAGTGATGGCGAATGTCAATATGTTTGGTGCGACAATGTTGAACCGGGTTGTTGGCGATCTTTATTGCACTTTCATTGTCACAAAGAAGAGGCACCGTACCAAGAGACACACCATAGTCTTTCAAGGTTTGCTTCATCCATAACAATTGAGTGCAACAAGATGCCGCGGATATGTATTCGGCTTCGGCGGTGGATAGGGCGGTGGAGTTTTGTTTCTTGGATGACCAACTCACCAATGACCGGCCAATAAATTGGCAAGCCCCGGAGGTAGACTTCCGATCAACCTTATCACCGGCCCAATCGGAATCCGAATAGCCAATGAGTTCAAAGGTTGACCCCTTTGGATACCATAGCCCGAGAGTAGGAGTGAGAACAAGGTATCTTAGTATCCGTTTGACCGCCACTAAATGGCTCTCCTTGGGAGCGGATTGAAAACGAGCACACATCCCTACACTTAGCATGATATCCGGCCTAGAGGCACAAAGGTAGAGCAAGGATCCTATCATGGAGCGGTATACCTTTATGTCCACATCCTTCTCACCGTCACATGAACCAAGTTGCCCCTTTACGGGCATGGGTGTCTTCATTGGACTTGCATTGGTCATGTTGAATTTCTTGAGCATGTCCTTCACATACTTTTCTTGAGAGATGAAGGTGCCTTTTGCAAGTTGCCTCACTTGGAAGCCTAGAAAGAACTTCAACTCTCCCATCATGGACATCTCAAATTTCCTAGTCATCAATAGCTCAAAAGCTTTGTTATGATTGGGGTTAGTTCCACCAAAAATAATATCATCAACATATATTTGACATATAAATAGGCCACCCCTTTAACCCGCTTGGTGAAAAGGGTGGAATCGACCGTACCCATGCAAAACCCATCATGTAGTAAGAAATCCCTAAGGAACTCATACCAAGCACGTGGAGCTTGCTTGAGACCGTAGAGTGCCTTATGGAGTAAATACACGTGGTTGGGTCGGCATGGGTCTTCGAAACCCAGGGGTTGAGCCACATATGCGGTTTCTTTTAGGGGACCATTCAAAAATGCACTTTTCACATCCATTTGATATAATTTGAAATTGTGGAAAGATGCAAATGCAAGCAAAAAGACGAATAGCTTCAAGACGGCAGACTCACAGGCGCAAAGGTATCCTCAAAATCCATACCTTCTATTTGGGCAAACCCTTGCGCCACTAACCTTGCTTTGTTTCGTATAACAATGCCATTCTCATCTTGCTTGTTCTTGAATACCCATTTGGTCCCAATGACATTGATGCGATGATCCTTGGGTCTCTCAACTAGAGACCATACTTCATTACGAGTGAAACACTCCAATTCTTCTTGCATGGCAATTACCCAATCCGGATCAACCAAGGCTTCATGTACCTTAAGTGGTTCAAAACTAGACACAAAAGCATGATGTTGACAATAAGTGATAAGTAATGCATGGTGTCTACGAGTTACCACTCCTCTTGAGATGCTACCAAGGACTTGATCCACTTTCATGTCACTAGCCCTTGTAGCGGCCTTGATCTTCCGAATGGTTCCTTCATGATCAATGAATTCATCTCTTGCAAGTACTTGATCATGAGGGACCACTTGAGCTAGATCATGAGTAGAGGATGTTTCTTGATCGTCATCATGATCTTGCTCCATGGAATGAGGATCTTCTTCTTGTTCTTCGGATTGAGACTCATCTTGAGTGGAGGATGGTTCTTGAGTTGCACTTGATGGTTCGGCTTGAGTTGAGCTAGGCTCTACTTGTGGCGTGCTTGAGACATCTACTCCATCATCTTGATCATCGTTATGAACCTCCATGGGCCGGATGTGTCCAATGCCCATATGCTTGATGGCACTAGATGGATCAACATCATTACCTGCAACACATGGAACAACTTGCTCCACTTGGGAGCCATTATCCTCCAAGAACACCACGTCACAAGATACTTCAATAGTCCCGGAGGACCGGTTGTAGTATCTATAGGCGTGAGAGTTCTCCGCATATCCAACAAATATACCCTCTATGGTTCTAGTTTCAAATTTACCGAGCTTTCCTTTGTTGTTCTTAACAAGGCATTTGCATCCAAAGACACGAATATACATGACATTAGGCTTGTTACCGGTAAGGAGCTCGTATGGGGTTTTGTTGTGGAGGGGACGGAGGAAGAGCCGGTTGGAGTAGTGGACGGACGTAGAGATGGCTTCTCCCCAAAAGTTGTGGGGTGAGTTGAATTCACTCAACATGGTTCTTGCCATCTCAATGATAGTCCGGTTCTTCCTTTCAACAACACCATTTTGTTGAGGGGTGTATGGCGCCGAAAACTCATGCTTGATGCCCTCATCATCCACAAACTCTTGCATAGTGTAGTTCTTGAACTCGGTGCCATTGTCGGTCCTAATTGCCTTGATCTCGGATTCATACATACGTTGAGCTTTCTTGGCGAAGGTGATGAACTCTCTATGGGTCTCGTCCTTAGACTTAAGGAGAAAGACCCAAGAGTATCTTGAGTAATCATCAACAATGACAAGTCCATACTTGCTTCCACCAAGAGTATCATAGTGTGATGGCCCAAAGAGGTCCAAATGAAGGAGCTCCAAAGGCCTAGATGTGGTAACAATACTCTTGATGGGATGCTTCTTCTTGAGTTGCTTTCCTGCTACACATGCACTACAAACACGATCTTTCTCAAAAGAAACACCGGTTAGTCCCACAATATGCTCACCCTTTAGGAGTTGTTTAAGATTCCTCATGTTAACATGACCAAGGCGGCGATGCCACAACCATCCTTCGTCATGCTTGGCCGCCATTAGACATGTGGAGAAGGAGGGACTCTCTTTCGAGAGGTCAACCACATAAAGGTTGTTGTCCACAAATCCAACAAGGACCAATTTGAGATTGTCACTCCTAAAGACTTGCACATAATATTTAGTGAAATATGAATTGTAACCGGCATCGGCAAGATGATATATAGAAAGTAAGTTATAGCCAAGGTGTTCAACAAGCATAACCGTCTCAAGGCACAAGTCCTTAGAGATTGCTACCTTGCCATACCCAAGTACCTTTCCCTTTGAGTTGTCACCAAAGGTAATGCTTGACTTCTTGTGGATATCTTCAATGAATTGATCAAGCACACCTTTTCCTCCGGTCATATGATTGGTGCATCCACTATCAAACACCCATTTTGGACCACCGGAGGAATACCCCTACAAGATCAAGTAGAGGATTTAGGAACCCATCGATTAATGGGTTCCTTTGCAATGGCAACAATATCTTTTGGTACCCAAATTGAGTACTCTCTATAAGCATAGCCATTAGGAGGGCCAACATAGTTAGCATAGACATCACCATAATAATCAACAAATAATGCATAGTGATCGTTTGGCCCCGTGTGGGCACCACTAGTGGCTTTGCCCTTTGAGGCTTTGCCATTGTTAGTGACCTTCTTGTTCTTATCTTGAGCGGGTTTCTCCTTCTTGTAGTTGTTCTTCTTGTGAGACTTGGGAGTATATCCAAGTCCATACTTTTGATTGTTTGACCTTTGCTTACTCAAGAGGTCATCCAATCCCATCTTGTTCTTGGCGGTGGTGAACTTTGCAAGTTCCTTTGTTAGCCTAACATTTTCCTCAAGAATAGATGCTTGCTCACAAGAAGATTCATTAGGATGATAGTCAAGACCATATTTGGTCACCAAGGACTCAAGATATGCATTGGTCTCAACATGCAAAGAAAGTTCCTCTTGTAAACGAACATGTTCCTCAACAAGTTTAGCATGCTCACTAGTAAAGGAAATGGAGGAACAAGCCAGCTTTTCAACATCAAAGGGATCCTTCATTGATCCAAGAGCCTTTTTGTAGGTTTCTTGAAGTAGATCATGATTCTCTCCAAGTTTCTTGAGCTCATCCTTGACAAGCTTGTTAGCTCTTTCAAGGTGGTCAAGATCCCTAGTGAGAGAAGCATGAGCAACTTCAAGTTCCTCCTTTGAAGCATTGAGCTCTTGGGTCAATAATTGAGCCCTATCAATAGTTTCTAGGTCCTTAACTTTATCAAGTTCATAAGTTTCAATTTGTTGCTTAAGGCCTTGAGATATGCACCTTTCGGTTTTTAGCTCTTGTCTTAGGAGATTGAATCTCCGTTCCTTCTCATTCAATTGATATTCTAATTCCTCAATGGACTCATCCTTCTCTTTGAGTGAGTCCATCAAGAAATCAAACTTGACAAGAGCTTCACCACGAAGGGTGCATCTAACATCATAGAGTTCCTTAAGCATAGTTAATTCTTCTTGATCTTCGTTTTCATCATCAAGAACACTAGATAGGGAAGGTGGAGGTTCCATTACCTTGGTTTCCCTTGCCATAAGACAAGAGCCAATGATTGAAGAGGAGGGAGAGTCATCGGAGTCATCATCTTGAGTTGTTCTTGCCATGAAGGAAGAGCCAACATCATTCTCCGTGGAGTAATCTTTGGAGTAGTCATATGTGAAGAGTGACCCGGGCTTAGAGTATGCTAAACCGGCCACTCCGGCCTCCTTCTCCTCATCTTCCTCTTCTTCATCGGACAAGTACTCGGCCCCAACAAAAGCTCTTCCCTTGTTCTTCTTGTACCGATCGTTGATTGGGTTCGGCTTCAATCTTGGTTTGACCCCTTTGATGAACTTTGGCTTGTCTACCCTTTTCTCATAAGGGCACTCATTTGCAAAGTGGTTATCTTCATCACAATTGTAGCAAGTTCTCTTCTTCTTCTTGTCATTGAGGAGCATTGGGAACTTTGCCTTGTACTTCTTGGCAAAGAAAGCAAAGTCGGTAGCAATGTCACTAGTTGAAGTCATCTCTTCATCTTCTTCAATCTCATAGTCTTCGTTGCTTTCATGGTCGGCTCTAGCTTTGAGAGCAAGGTTGTGTGACGCTTCATGGTTGTGTGAGGCTTCATCAACACGGTTCATTGCCTTGAGCCTCTTCCCGGCTTTGGCCATGCTTTCATTGGCGGCCACATAGGAGACTAGATCATCGGAGTTGAGATCGGCACTCTTGGTCATGATTTGCAAGTTGAGTCCAAGGTTGGTGTCTTCTTGTTTGACGGCAATCATAGCAATGACCTTGGATTTTATGAAGGCTTCGTTCATCTCAAATCCGTCATTGTACTTCTCAACACCAAGTCCCTTGACCCTTACTTTCAGAGCACCAAGCCTAGCATAGGCATCAAATATGGATTCTCCATCCCGAATCATGAATTGGTAGGCCTCTTGCTTTGCGGTCTCATAGAGAGCTGATTGGATCAAATCGGTTCCCTCTTGTAGTACTACGATCCGATCCCACAACTCTTTAGCGGAGACAATGTCATCGACTTGATCAAGAAGCTTGCGGTTGATGCCACTTCTAATCTTGTCACGTGCGGATGCATTGAGTTGACGGTTGTAGAACTCGGTGGATGTCAACCGAGTGGGATCTTGTGGCTCCGGATATCCATGAACAATGAGCTCCCATAGCTCCACACCGCACTGCGAATATGAGATTCCATAGCAGATTTCCAATGTGGAAAGTGAGTTCCATCGTAATGGGGAACGGTCCCACTATGGTTTATATGAGGCATGGGTGAAGTGTTTCTAGGATAGTTATAGTTAACATCATGGTAGGACTCCTTAGAGACCGAAGCCCCACTAGAAGTTCCACCCTTGATTAGGTTCTTAAGCATGGCAGTCATTTCGCCATTTGGTTTTGTAGCTCATCCTCCTTTTTCTTCTTCTCGGCCTCATATGCCAAGAATCTAGATTTCATCTCTTTAACCGAAAGGTTAGAGTCTTCATCTAGACCCTCGAAGAGTTTATCCATCTCACTCTTAAGGCGGTGAAGCCCTTAATAAGAGTCCAGGCTCTGATACCAATTGAAAGTATAGAGATGGTAAACCTAGAGGGGGGGGGGGTGAATAGGTTTCTACAAATTTTAATTCTTTCTTTGCAATATTAGGCTTTGCGGAATATAAAGATGAGCCTAATGCAAACTAGGTGAAGCAACCTATATGAGAATACAACTAACTCGAGCACGAAGGCTCTCACAGCGATTAAATCACAAGTAAGGAGTTCGGTTAGAGATAACCGATAGCACGCGGAGACGAGGATGTATTCCCGTGTTCCCTTGCTTTGCAACAAGGTACGTCACGTTTGGAGGAGTGGAGGTCCCACGAAGGATTCCCCGCGCCACGAAGGCTCACCCTATTCTCCGGAGCCTATCCCACGAAGGAATAGCTCACTCACTTGTGGTAGACTTTGAGGTAGCCTCCAAACCTTCACAATCTTGCCCGGAGCAAATCCACAGCCCGGATGCTTCCGGACTCCTCTTGCCTACCTAGGGTTTCCTAGGAACCCTAGGAAGCAAGCTTCTCAATGAATACAAGGGGGAATGAGATTTGGCTTGGTAGAACGGTAGATCGGGTCCTCCTCTAATGATTCCCCGGAGGGATTTGAGTTTGGGTGGAGGAGGAGGGAGATCTGAGGCTTTTGGTGTTTCTAGCAATGGAGTATGAGAGAGAGAGCTCAAGAACAGCTTGTAGTGTAGTGCCTAACTGTTCTGAGGTAGGAGAAGACCTATTTATAGTGTTCTTCTAAATACGGCCGTTGGTCACTTGCCACATCGCCAGATTCTTCGAGAAACCCGGTCAACCGGATTTTGCGCCGGACAGTCGGTCCACGCCGGTCGAGGCCAAGACCTGAGCCAGCCGGTTTCCAACCGAGCTGGGACCGGGACTTGACCGGCAGACTTCTGGGCTTACTTGGATGTGGCCCGGATGTCACAGCGCAGAACCCGGTTGCTGACCGGGCCGCTCGGTCAGCGCCGGTCGAGCCGGGCCGTGGGACCGGGAGCCGGTCCGAAACCGGGCTGGTGACCGGACGCGCGCCGGATGGCTTCGTTTCTTTACTGGATGTCGCCCGGATGGCACCGGTTCAGGGTCCGGTTGGCGACCGGGCTGCCCGGTGCCAGGGCCGGTCCAACCGGATCTGTGACCGGCCTGGCTCAGAAAAACTAGCTGATTTTTCGTCGAATTGGGGGGGTCTCCCGTTGCCTTTTGTTCCATTGCAACACCATCATACCTCTTTGGCTAATACCTGAAAGTCATCTTGTAGGCATGTATTAGTCCAAATACTCTAGCACGGTGTCATAGATACCAAAATAATGGATAAGGGTAAAATACCCTTACACCAAGTCTAAGGAAAAAAGAAGGGGCAAGGGGCCGCTGCCCCCAAGGGCAGCCATCGCCGTCTCCCGTGGCCACCGCCACGGGGATCTTCATCGCCATCTCCTTTATGGGCTGCACCTCTTCATCAACACCCTCAACACCATCTTCATCTACCCCTTTGTGATATCTTGGCAAACATGATGTGTATTGCAATCTATCACTTTCCCATGATATTTTGTACTTTTTTGTCTTGTTTGAGTAGTGGCTTGTTGTTGGCAATTGTAAGATAATTGTGATGGTTGCACGTGAGTATTTGTTATCTTCTATGATGATCTTTTGTACTGATATATGAGTGCACACATATGTTGGGGAATGCATGAGGTTGTCACCGTTGAATGATGATAGGAGGAGGGACAACTGGAGCTTGACAGAAACAATGTCTCAATTCTTAGATTCATGTTGTATTAATTCATGGTTAATCAACGGGGTATAACTATAGGGACCTCTAAACTTCCAACGGTGGTTAAACGTATGTCTTAATAATTCCCCTGTTTGTTCTTAATTGGCCATGGGATCAATCACTAGGGGTGCAATTGCTCATATCAATGGCTCCACCTATCTATGGTCCTTTCTAGAAGAAAACACTAAAAAAACTATATTAAGCTTCACTAATTGTGATAAACACACAAATGAAATAGCAATTTGCCAAGACACTTAATCCCTTGAGTTACTTCCTTTCACTCCACTTCATATCACTTTACTTCTTTTTTGCATTAGTTTTACAATAGAAACGTCTTAACACACACAAACACACTATAGATCCTAGCTTTGCATAGAAAGCCATATAAGTGGGTTATAGGGTTTTAGAGAATAAATAGTTTACCTTCAGCTTCTCGTGGGTTCGACAGTCAAATACTTATCGAATTGTACTACGGTGATCTTCTGCACTTGGGGGTTATCACCATTCCATAGGATAGCCTGCGAATAGATGCGGGATATTTTTGGTAGGAGGTGAAGCCTAATGCACATGTGGCATCGGACCTGCAATGGAAATACGGGTCGTAGTCTTTGACACTCCGTAGAATGACCATGCACAAGTCCCTTAACAATATGTACCGCCGCCGGAACAATTTTCCGGGTACACCGGATCAGTGCGGTTGAAGTAGTCCTTGTAGAGCCGGAGGTGCCCACCCACTCTATCACGCGACAGGTTTTTTCAGCGGCCCTTCACAGAGCCCCGGTGCACCTGCATCTGGCTGGCATTGTGCTCGTGGAGGATGGAGGCCGCATCAGAAGCCATGGCCAGCGTCATTTGCTCGAACTCGTCGCTGGAAGAGGAGTCAATGACCTCACTGCGGAACTTCTTGAGCGACTTCCACATGTCCATCTGCGTGGGTGGAAACTGTGGATCAATGGTGGCCCATAATAGTGCCCAACAATGAATTAGGAACCTACGAGCGCAATTGATCGAACAGGTCCTGGACGGTGAAGCCGGCCGGTGCAACCGGCAGATGTGTGGCTACCAAGGACGCGACAAATGTGGTCAAGAATCTACCCGACTCCAATCCTATCCTCCGGCGCGACGAGGCCCGAATAGACGTCGGGTACTACATCGGTGCGGCGGGGTGGGGTTGGGGTGGCGGCGTCGCCCTAGGGCAGCAAAGAAGGGAAGGAGGAAGCAAATCTGCTTGATCGATTTTGTTGTCCCTGGCGCGCGGGGCCGGGTTAGAATACGATGACACTCGGTGCGACTGTGCAGCTCCCGCCGAGAAGCATCCGAGACGTATATTTAGGTCGTATTTACGTCTTCGTGAACATCCCAGTTACTATATGTCGGGCTGGTGGATCTAGATACAGATGGTATTTTTCGACAGCCTGGTCGTAAGTCGTAAATAGAAGAAGCATGAACAATATTGGTCATGGATATGACGCATGGGCATCGTCGAAGTAGTAAATTATTCTTCTCTTTCTTGTTTTCTCTCGTTGGTTGCCATGCTGTCAAATCGTGATTTCGTGACCGTCAGATCAGAAACGTAAGGTCGAGATCAACCAAGTTCTAACCGTACCCGGCGAGTCCTACGCCCAGACCCCGAGTCCAGTCCCGGCGACCTTGCCGCCGCCGCCGCCGCCGCCGCCGCCGTGCGCTCAGGGTGGCGGCCGCTGGAGTCGGCTCCGGGGCCTTTGGGGTGATGGATTCTTTAGAAATTTCGCCCTCTGATCGCAAAGAAGAGCAGCCGGCGGCGCCCCTGCCGCTGCCGGCGGCCTTTCTCGAGTTCCTCGGCGAGAATGGCCTGGATCCCATGCTGTACTCCATGGCGGACACCATCCCGCGCTACATCAGGTGAGGAAGATTTGGCACCCGCTACTCTTGGCATTCCTGCTTCCATCCACTAGCAATTGTCACATGAAGGATGCAAAGGCGAGTTGCTTGATTGGTTTCTGGAATCCCTAGGTTAAAACCAGGCACGGAGTCCAGGATGGTGACAGAGATCGAAACCGAGCTCAAGTGCGATCTCGCAAAGGTTTCGTGGCTGCCGGATTTCTACGCGATTCCGCCTGAAATCCAGATTGCTGGATCCAATGCTTATCAGCAAGGGAAGGTGAGGAGAAATGTTGCTACACTTATCTTAAAGTTTCCCTGTTACTCACTGGCATAAGTATGCTGGGGTGCGTGCATCCAGTTAGGCTATATTTTATCAAGTGTTTTGTGTGATAATTTATGCTACATAGTACTTGGATGACATTATATATGTAATATTACCTAAGAGACCAAATGCCTCAAATCAGTAACAGTGGTGTGATGCGGCTGAACTATTCAATCTGATTGTACTTTGGTTGGCGCCTGATTTGTAAAGGATTCCTCTCATACAGCCTAAGAAACAGAATTACTCTGTATTTTTTAATTGTAGCAGAACTGCAGAAGCCCTTGGGCTTATCATGCACTCTTCTCTGTGTGCCACTTCACTTAACCTAATCATCTTGTATACACATTGCAGATCTATGGGATTGATGCAGCTTCTGGAGCTGCTACCATAGCACTTGATGTTCAACCAGGAGACCATGTTCTTGACCTCTGTGCTGCCCCAGGTAATTAGTTTTAAGTAACACAATGTACCAGTGTTTTCTTAGTGCCAAATGTCTACAACATAATTATAAACAAGCACCTTTAGCAGATATTCGTGTGGGCCACACATGCAATATTCACCAATATGGCAAGACCTAATTTTCTCCATGGCATAAAAAAGCCTTTCCTGACTGGTTGATTGTTGGATATGATACAAACATACAGTTTTTCAGCTACGATAAGTATGTTGCATCTAGGAGACCGGGGTGTTACAATCCTGTTGTCTGATTGACTGGTTGGATTCAAGTTTGATTCTTATGTTGAATTTGTTCCCCAAATAGGTCAAATACAGTAGTGTTAGTCCAACATATTTGGGAAACATGTTGTTTAAAATCAGACGCTATTTTGGGAATGTTTTGCTATAGATATTGTAGATTGTGTTAGACCTCTATATTTGTAGGTTTTTTAGTCAGAGGTGTATTAACGTCGCACCTATTTTTACATGCAAGGTGCAAAGCTTTGTATGCTTGCAGATATGCTTGGCAGCACAGGTTCTTTGACTGGTGTTGATGTTGCAAAACACCGTCTTGCAGCCTGCCGTACGATGTTGCAGAAGTATTCTCTTGGAGATCGTAGTCGACTCTTTGTTGCTGATGGGACTTCATTTTCCATATTGCCTGTGAACTCCAATCTGGGGAGCATGGAAGGTATTTTCTTCACAGGAATCCATTCCCCCTTTTGTCTTGTTTCTTCTATATGCATGGATTGGTTAACTTGTCTTGACTTGATGTACTTTGTCACAGGTTATATTGTAACTGAGGATGGTGGAAGCATATTCTCAGAATGGACTTCAAAGAGATTATGGAAAGACAGACAAAAGTCTAAAAAGGCCAACTCGGCTGGTTCACCTCATCCAACATCAACTTCTGAACCCGAACTGATATACTATGGCAAAGATTCAGGATTAGTTGGATTGCAGAAACATTATGTTCTTCACCCATCAACTGACGAGGCTGCCTGTACATCTGGGTATGACAAGGTATTTCCTTTGCTTGCGTGACTACACAAGTAGGCTGTGACTTTGATCAGTGTACTTTAATAATTTTAAGTGGACATATTCATGATTTGGTGGTAGCAGAAAATTATGTAAGCCATCATAGCCAACTCGATATGTAGTTCAGGGCCAAAAAAAAAAAAAAAACTCCATATGTAGTTTGAACCAAGCCCTCAGTTTGCTCTAAAAACTGTACTTTTCACTTCTTCTGTCGAGGAAGCCTTTTCACCTTCTTGAAGAGTACAGAAGCCCACATATAATTCGATCACATTGGTCAGAATATTCTACTGCAACTTACTCTGTAACTAGGATCATCCCTTCTTTGTTTGTAAATTCGGATGAAATGCATGCAGGTCCTCGTGGATGCAGAGTGTACTCATGATGGATCGATAAAACACATTCAGAAGTTTGAGTTCTGGGGGTGGAAAACATTAGATCGCCGTGTACTTGAGGCAGAAAGAACTGGCAACCTGCTCCATCTTCAGGTACCACTTTCATTCTTGATGTTACGGTTGAAGGTTTGGCACCTGATATAGCAATCTGTATCCTAAATCTAATTCCACGGTTATCAACAGGAGAAGCTTATGTTCCATATTACTGAATTTTGATGGGCTTCCTTTTGTATGCAGTTAGGGCTTCTCAGAAATGGTTTTAAATTATTGAAAACAGGTGGATCACTTGTCTATAGTACTTGCAGGTGCGTAATCTCTTTACATGCAAATCTAATCCTCAATTGCTTTCCACTAGTCCAGTCTTCACCACGCTTGGAATCACAGTACAATTTACAGTTCACACCATCGAATTACTAACTGTTTTGTCTTCAAACAGCTTGACTGTCGCACAAAACGAGAATGTGGTTCAGCAATTCCTTTCGCAATGTCCTTCAGCAGGTACAGACATCCGGATCTCTGGTTTCATCTATGATATGTTGCCCACCACTCCTCTAATGGCTCTTTCATGTTTGGTTTGCAACCTGCAGAGCTGTTAAAGATCGATTCAGCAGATAGCTGGCCTTGTAGAAGCGGCAGCATCGAGAAAACCTTGCGATTTGATCCCGCGACTTCGCAAACTAGTGGACTCTTCGTCGCCAAGTTTGTTAAGCTGCCATCTTAGAGTACATACTGATGTTCTTCATGAGATACTCAAGTCTCGTAAGCAAGAAAGTATTGAGTCATCCGATCATTATTAAATCATAAAATCAATTAATACCAATGTGAAGCCAGGTTGTTGTGAGTAGACGATGCTAGGTTTTAGTTCTTTTAACAACAGTTGAGCAGAGTGGAGATGTCTAGCTTGAGAAACGGACTCTGGATTTTCTCCATGTGGAGCGCCTTGATATTGTTTTGGACATGCAGAAAATTGTCGTGAATACAACGCTACAACGCTTCTCGATGAAGGCATTTTGGCATTTGGAGCCAATGATGTCCAGTCACAATGCCAGATTGCCAGTCTGTTTGCCATCATTTTGAAGAAGATTGGAGATGCCTTGAATGAGGCGATCCTGTGTTAGCGAGTGTGATTCCTTGCATGCTTCTCAAATTAAACAATGATATGTCGAACAACACACACACAATTCCTAATCAGTTCGCCGTCGTGAAGAGGAGGGTGGGTGAAGGTGTCCATGGAATGCGATGTTTTGATGATAATATCTAACGATAAGGCAAGATGAATTAGAGGTAGGAGACATTAGGGGTCTTTTGTTCGGTTTTGCAAAGTTAAGGGGTTTTGTAAAGTTGTGGGGGTTATATAGACTTCTGTCAAACAAAAGCCAATGAAAAAACCGATCAGAAGCAAAGCAAAGACATTATCGCAATGGATCAGCGCAATTGGTTGGTACTGTTTTCATGTTTGATGCGATTCCTCTCGATTGACACGCTCCTGATTTTGCACCTCCCGGCCGTTGTCGCTGCGTGATTCCATGTCCACAAACATTGGTCCCGCTACTACTTTTGTGCACGCGCATGCGTGCTGATGATGGATCATCATTCATCAATAGTTCAATACTACTGTATTAGCTTTAGCCTGTGGTTCTGCGGAGAATTTTATCAAATTAAATTTGAAAAGATACCGAGGTTCTGCGGAGCCTGTGGTTTTCTCGGACATTCTCATCTCGAGTGTGGCACAGGAGAGCATGATGAAAGTAAATTGAAGTGGGGTGAATTTTTGAAAGCTGATTGGTCAACTTGGCGTGGCCGATCTATGGGAGGGTTCCGTGGAACTGCTCGTGGTAATCAGGGTAGAGATAGAGGAGGTCGTGCTGGCAGAAATCCTCGGGGTTTTGACCGAAATCAGCCAGCAAGTTGGCGCCACAATGCTCTGGCATATGTGGATGGGAAGGTTTTACCTGATGATCCCCTAGCTGATACAGCATCAAGCCCATCCAAGATGATGGACATTGAGAAGGATGACAGAGACTCAACTGAATCGGGTGTGAAACGACTCAACTGAATCGGGTGTGAAACGACGCTTGAATTTGGAAGGCGGTACATTATCTGAAGAAGATTGTTCTGTTACTGGAGATGGGACAGCTCTTCCTATGATCACGGACGGGCAGCAACCATTGGATGTAGTTAATACTGATGGTAACATGATGGATAGGAGTAAACGTACTAAGAAGGATGGAGCTTCCTCCCCTTCACTCGGATCGGCGGACTCCCGTGAGGAGTCTGTCCGGTCGCAATGAAACTTTTAAGTCTGAACTGTCAGGGTTTGGGGAACGACCCGACAGTTCGCTCGCTTTTGAATGTTCGAAGGCGTTATGATCCCGATGTGATGTTTTTATCAGAGACTCACTTAGATGTGTATCCGGCTGACTGCTTGCGTAGGAGATTGCAGATGGATTTTAAAATTGTTAACCCCAGTGATGGTAGAAGTGGTGGCGTGATTCTGTTCTCGAAAAAAGAGGTTGTTATTCAACAGCTATTCTCGGCCCCGAATTATATTGATGTTCAGATTGTTGAAAACCCAGGGAAGATTTGGAGACTAACAGGTATCTATGGAGAACCCCGTTGGGAGGATAAATATAAAACTTGAGACAAACTGAGAGAATTGAATGGCATCAGTAATTTGCCTTGGATGGTTTTTGGTGATTTTAATGAAATCTTGTATTCACATGAGAAGGAAGGAGGGAATCAGCGCCCTCAGAATTACATGCAGGCCTTCAGAGATGCGTTAACAGATTGTGGGCAAGAGGATCTTGGATACTCTGGTAATATTTTCACATGTAAGCGAGGTCGTATTAGAGAGAGGCTTGATCGAGCAGTTGCTAATGAGGCTTGGAGCACTATGCACCCGGGGGCTGTTGTCCAAAACTTGGATTATGCCCGCTCGGATCATAGACCGATTATGGTCGACACAGAGTACCAAACACCATCTATTAATCGCAGCACTAAGCCAAAACGTTTTGAGGCGAAATGGTTCCTTGAGAAGGATTTTGCCGAGGTTGTCAAACGCGCGTGGGAGGCGACAGCTATTGCAAATCCAGAGGGTGGCGTGTTGGGCAAGCTAGGGCTCATGCACAGCTCACTTCATGCATGGGACTCGGTTGTACTTCAGAAACCAAAAAAGCGGCTGAAAAAGACCCAGCAAGAATTGGAAAATGCAGTAAACGGTCCGATGACAGATGAGAATGAGGTTATTGCTAAAGAGAAGGCGGCTCTTATTGAGATCCTCCTCGAGCAGGAAGAAGTTCATTGGCAACAAAGGTCAAGGGTGAATTGGTTGCAGCAAGGTGACAGGAATACAAGTTTTTTCCACAGCTTTGCGTCGGCTAGGCGTAAGAAGAATTTTATTAAAAAGCTACGTGGAGAGGATGGTAATTGGGTAGAAGGTACTAATCAGCTCAAACCCCTTGTTTTTCAGTACTTTGCTCACCTGTTTTCGTCGGAGGTTACACAGGTGGATCCGACCATGATGGAGAAGATTAATCCGAAGGTTACTGACGTGATGAATACCAATCTCCTTGCTCCTTTCTCGGCTGAGGAAGTCAGAAAAGCCATGTTTAGTATCGGTGACTATAAAGCACCAGGCCCAGATGGACTTCATGCAATATTTTATAAGAAGTTTTGGAACATCTGTGGAGATGAAATTACTCAAGAAATTCTCCAGGCACTCAATACAGGAATTATTCCAGAGGGGTGGAACGATACCACGGTAGTTCTAATCCCAAAAATCGATAATCCAGAGTTGGTGACTCAGTATAGACCTATAAGCTTATGCAATGTAATATACAAAATTATATCGAAGATGCTTGCGACTAGATTGAAGATAATTCTGCCAGAGGTTATTTCTCCGATGCAGAGTGCCTTTGTCCCAGGGAGTCTGATAACTGATAATGTGCTCCTGGCTTATGAATGCATCCATTCTATCAAGAATAGAAGAAAAGGCAGGGTTGGGTCTTGTGCAGTAAAACTAGACATGCATAAGGCCTATGATAGAGTGGAATGGATCTTCCTGGAAAATATGATGCGTAAGTTGGGGTTTGCTGAAAGGTGGATGTCTCTCTTGATGGCATGTGTCCGCTCTGTCCGGTATCAAGTTCGCTTTAATTCTGAAGAGACAGATATGTTTGTTCCTACTAGGGGTCTGCGGCAGGGAGATCCCCTTTCACCTTATTTGTTCCTCCTTTGTGCGGAGGGTTTATCCAGTCTTTTGCTGCATGAAGAAGAAGTTGGTGGCATCGATGGGGTAAGGGTGTGCAGAAATGCACCATCAGTCTCACATCTACTATTTGCTGATGATTCCCTAATTCTCATGAAAGCTGATATGACTAATGCAACTTCCTTGCAACAAGTTTTGGATACCTATTGTGCAAACTCGGGACAACTGGTGAGTTTATCAAAATCAAGCATGTTCTTTTCACCCTGTACTAATAGTCTGATGAGAGCAGAAATTTGTGAAGCTCTCCATATTGATACAGAAGCTCTTTCTGATAAATATCTTGGCCTCCCTGCTCTGGTGGGTGCGGATAGGAGTGATTGTTTCCAACATTTTATTGAGAGGATTATTCAACGCATCAATGGTTGGAAAGAAAAACAACTCTCTATTGGAGGTAAGGAGATCCTACTGAAGATGGTTGCCCAAGCAATACCGGTATATGCTATGTCAGTTTTCTTGATTCCGAAATTGGTGTGTAAGGCAATGATGGATGCGATTGCTAAATTCTGGTGGGGAGATGATGAGAATAGTAATAAAATGCATTGATATGCTTGGTGGAAGCTGTGTTACCCAAAAAATGATGGAGGTATGGGTTTCCGAGACTTTCATTCCTTTAATCTTGCTTTGTTAGCAAAACAGGTTTGGAGGCTAATTAATGATCCAGAATCCCTCTGCGCCCAAGTCCTGCGAGCTAAATATTATCCTCAGGGTGACATTCTAAAAGCTGGACCGAAGGAGGGGTCATCTTTCACTTGGCAAAGTATTCTTGCCGGCCTAGTTGTAGTTAAGCGAGGACATATTTGGAGGGTAGGCAATGGTGAATCAATCAACATATGGCAAGACCCATGGATTCCTAGCAGTCCTTCACGGAAAATTATTTCTCCACGAGGTAATGCAGTGATCACAAAAGTTTCAGAACTATTAGATCCATATACAGGAGGCTGGGATGAAACTTTGTTGAGCAACTTATTTAGTCCTGTGGATGTTGGCCGAATTCTTCAAATTACGATTAATTACCAAGCGTTTGATGATTTTCTGGCTTGGAGCTTTACCAAACATGGGCGCTACACAGTACGTTCTGGATATCATGTACAATGGAAGCACCAATTTGGAGCCTCGGCGGGGCTGTTGGCACTCCCTGGTGGGTCTATAAATAATCCTGTGTGGAAAACATTGTGGAAACTTAAAATCCCTAGTAAGGTGAAGATTTTTATATGGCGGGCTCTCCATGGAATTCTTCCGCTGAAATGCATATTGGCGAATCGCCACATTCCTACTCCAGGAGGGTGTCCGATTTGCAACCAAGGCCCTAAAGATATTCGCCATCTCTTGTTTCAATGCCAACCAGCAATTGAACTTTGGAGTTCACTTGGTCTTCAACTGGTGATAGAGGAAGCCGCCAGTGTTGATATGGCAGGGTCTGCCATGCTAGAACATATTCTTCGGAGGGAAGACAACTCTCTTCCTGGCTTTTCTGATATTGGTCTAAAAGAAACAGTATCGGTGGCGTGCTGGTATTTGTGGTGGCTCAGGAGAAGAAAAACACACAATGAACAAGTTCCACCTATTTATAGATGTAAGATCTCTATCCTTTCAATTACCGCTAATGCTGCCAAAGCTATTCGTCCTATGTTGGCTACTAATACAGAGAAGTGGAGATGTCCTGAACCGAGGCAAGTAAAACTCAACGTGGATGCTTCCGTTTTCTCCGATTCTCGTGAAGGGGCTACGGGTGCAGTTTTGCGTGATTATAAAGGAAGATTTATTGCAGCAAGTACAAGGTATCTGCCCCATGTTGCTTCGGCTTCTATGGCGGAGGCGATGGCGATGAAAGATGGATTGGCTCTCGCTCTACGGAAAGGGTGCAACTCGGTCCTCGCAGAATCTGACTCCTCTGAAACAATTGATGCTTGTAATGGATCTGAATCCTGGTGGAGTGAGCCAGCTGCGATTTATGCTGATTGCATTGACCTGAGCACTAGCATAGGTAGTGTTATTTTTAGCCGTATTTCGAGGGAAGCAAACAAGGCTGCTCATGATCTTGCTAAGGCTGGTTTTTTAGATAAATATAATTATAACTGGGACGATGAGCCCCCAGATAGCATTCTGAGCAGCCTGATCCACGATGTAACTGAATTATAATGTTGGCAGCAAGTTTCAGACGCACTCTTTTCCTTACCAGGGTACCTAAGGGGACTGGAAGGTTTTTAATGAGGCGGCTTGCTAGCTTAATATATTGTGAGTTTTCAAAAAAAAAAAAAACTTTAGCTTGCTTGATGGATCTAGCGTGCTGGCTACTATTGTGATTTGTGAGGTTGATTCTGGAACGTATTATGATTCCACTCATATTGGAAAACAAAGTGTAGGCTTGCCAAATTCTCTTTGGTTCAAAAGGACTATATAATGCAAATCGTAGACGTTCATTAAGTGCAATTAGATCATTTTATCTTTTTTTAATATTTTAAGAGGCCGTGGCAACGGACATTCAACTAATTAAAAACCATCATTCAACAATATGACGTTTCTTTTATTATTTTTGTATTTTAAATAATTTACATAATTTTTTTCTACAAAATCTCACTCACTCTTTTCGTGTTTTACGTTTCAGGAACATTCTAGCATTGTGATTTGATTTTGTGACACAGGTTCGTTCAGAAAAGCAAAATAATGTGTTATAGTATTGTCATTTAATTCCGTTACACAAGTTCATCTAGAAACGGGAAAATAAGTACTCAAGCTAGCACATAACCCCAACTTAGTCAAAATTCCCTGATGGGACGTGCATCGTGTTTCTATATGTCAACAAATGTGAGGGCAGCCTCCCTTTCCGACGATCGTTGTGACTCCCAAACTCCCATATGGTTCGAGGTATGATACATCACATGATAATAATGCATAAGAAAATTTGCTTAGTAAGTACGATCTAGAAAGCACCCTATAGTAGTTTTAAGGAATTAATTGCTTAGTACGAAATGAAAACACACAAAAAATGCATGTAGCATGAGAGACCCTATCATGAAGAACTGGCATCAAAAAACTTGTTACAGAAAAATATCTTCTCTCCATAGCCAACCCTGTCGATATTATCCATAATATTCTCTGACGCGCATCCATGATAATTTGAACTTGGCTGTTTGAACTCAATTGAAGCTAGCACTTGGGGATTTTCTTTTTTTCCTGCAAACCAGATACCCGGCAAAAAAATCAATTCGGTGCACACAAAAATCCGGAGTGAACTAATATTTCCTGATTTCCATAGAGACTAAATACACCATCAGACACACATATATATCGACCATGCACTGGAGCAGGTGAAACGCACAAGTTAAAAGCCTTAAATGTGCATCTAATCACACTACAGATATACCTATCCAGATAGCCAATGGCCTCATGGGATTGCAAAATCAGGTGATGTCGATTGATTTTTCATGAACACAAAATACATTTATTTAGCATACCAAATTAACAGGAAAATACTAAATGCCTGCATCAAGACGATTCATGTCGAGTTACCACTAAATCGTACTAATAGTAATTATTTTTTCATACAAGAGCAATTGATGTAATGTAAAACACTAGTTTAGTTGCTCTTGATCAATTGAAATACTTTTTCTCTAGGTAGTTATTGTTTTCCATTTTGTTCAATGTATGTTTATGTAAAAATTAGTCTACAAAACTGCACAAAGAAACTAGGTATGTGTACATGCATGGCTGACCTTGAGGCTGCCTGCTGTTGATACTGATTTTACTGCTTGGTATGCCCCAATCACTGAACAACTTCATAATTTGATCAATTCTTTTGCTAAAATCTCGCATCCGGTTACTAGAATAATAAGATGGACGGCAGTTCTTGATCTCCACTGTCTTAAGGTGCTCCAACGTAAGAAATGGGTGTTCTGATCCATTATGACTTCCTTCAGTTTTCACGTCGACCGTAGGACAGTTCTGCATAATATGAAAGCAAGTCAGCTCTATTAAATAGGTCAAGCACGTCGACGTGCAAAAGTCAAGCACGTCAACGTGGCAGGTCGTGTTGATCAGCCAGCTCTATTAAATGGGTTCCACTTGTCACCAACTATGTTAAAATGCAGTTCGATGAAAATCAGTGTGATTTGTAATGCTCTGCCTCAAAAGTGGTAGATTAGTGCAAAAAATAGCAAAAGATGATCCTAACCCAAAATGTGGTAATTTTTAGTAATTTACTCGAAAGCAATGGTTGAAGCTTTATATGCGCCAGCAAATGAAAATATGATACCACATTCCATGCGTTTATGACACATAGGCATAGGAGTATCTAGGGATTTGATTTTTCTCTTCGGGGACTATATATATTAACTTGCATGGTAAACATAGGGAACCAAAGTAATCAATGATAAAACATGAACTCAATACCTTAAAGGGAAGTTGGAGAATGAGACTCTCCAGTCTTGGTGTGTGCCGTAGAAGGCACACCAACTTAGTTACTTCAGCATAGACACGCCACTCATTAAGTATCAAAGTCTTTAACTTGGTGAATGTAGGGCACAATGTCAAATCCATTAGTAAGATTCCCTGAATATATTTCAGAAGATTAATAACATCAATGACTCAAAGATATTAACTCGAGTAGTACAACATGCAAAGCAATTAGCGACTTACAGTAGCATGTAGAAAACCTAGCAATTACACTGAATTTAGTACTGCATTTGTTCATTTTGTGTTCTTTAACTAAAGATGAAAGAACTTTGGTTTTGATAAAATTCACGATGCTAAATTTACCAACTGAAGGTACCGTGGCAAACTATATATAATTTTCTAACCCCAAATCTAACTACACCGTACATGTATTTGGTATTGTGCCGGAAGGTGGCCGGTGGAAGCTGAAAGCTTTTGCAGAAGCTGCACAAAGATATATAGCCGCACGTACGGTGGCAATCTACTCGGTGCATATCTAGTGCAATTTGCTGAAATCGATGGTGAAGAAAAAAAAATGAAGGTTGCATTTGACAAACCCTTCCATCAGAAGAAGGTGAAGCCATGAGCTCCAGGCTGGTGACCTCCGACAAGCCATGCAGAAGCAAAGAGCGACCGGCCCTGGTATGATGAGCGCCGTCGTAAGCCGGGACGCGGTTTTGGGCAAGGTAGCCGGTAAGCCTGATGCTGGCGTTCGTCAGGCAAGGCATGCTTTCGAGGCACGGAGCTCTCGGGAAGCCTTGGGCTACATCGTCGCACAGGTGCAGGTAACGGAGGCTCGGCGTGGAGAACTGGAGATCGCCATCCTGGTACGCCCATCTGCCTCCCGGATGTCGCAGCCGACGATGCTGAGGCGCTCCAGCGAGGGCGACACGAAGGCGCCGGCGTAGAGGCGGCAGTCCTTGAGGCTGAGGTGCAGCAGCGCCGGGCAGCAGGAGAAGTCGAGGAGGCCGGCTTTGAGCTTGACGTAGTGGAGGTGCATCGTCATCAGGTGAGGGGAGGCGAAAGGCCGCGGCTGCCGAGGCGACCACATAGCCTCCTCGTCTACGAAGCGGGCAGTGAGCGAGCGGGTGCGGCAGGACGACACGGCGTGCCTGATCCATTGGTCGACGTGAGGGTCGGTGACCTCGGCCGGTTCCTCGCCGTAATCCTCATCGTCGCTGTCGACCTCCCCGGCTATCGTCAAGTAGGCTTCGATCTCGAACGAGCGCAGCGGCGAGGCGCTGTCACGGTGGAGCAGCAGGCTGTTGACGAAGAGGCGGAAGCGGTCGTCGTTGCCGGCGACGCGGACGGCCGGGGTGGACTTCCAGAGGTGGCGCCAGCGACGGGAGAGCACGGCTGAGCGCACCGCATCGCGGGAGGGCAGGAAGGATAGCACGTGCTGGAGGAGATCGTCGTCCAGCGCGACAAAGCGATCACCGCGCCTCATGCCGGCCGTGGTCCGTCTGTATAATAGCGCAATGGAGTCTGGAGAGGCTGGTATTGATGAGGTCGCTCCCGCTCATAAACCGTCCCGGAGAAGTGAAGAAATTTAGATTCACCGTCCGTCCAGGAAAATCCTACAGTACATACAACCTAGTGGCATCACCGGATCCCATCATAAGTATCCAAAGCAATCACGTACGGCGGATCAAACCTTGGCCTGCCCAATATGAAGGCTGGTCCTAATCTAATTCGAGAGGCTGCCCGGCCATAGGGTATTGCTATGTTTTAGCTTAGTTTGGCATGGAAGTTTTTCTAAAACTGAATTATTCCAAAACGCAAGTATTTGACCATACGGGCAAGTACTTAGTTTCTTGATACTTCTACTTTCTTTGATTTATACTACTTGTTACTAGTATGGATGTTTCTAGATACATCTACATTAGAGACAATTAATATAGATCAAATGGAATAGTATATTTCAGTTTTGATAAAAATTGCAACATGTTTGGGAAGTGCTGTTTCACCGTTTCTTTGATCAACTATTGCATTGCATATATCCTAGCCACCGGCTAAGCCTCGATTCACGGTTTGTGATAAAATGGCTGATGCTCTTGTGCCGTCTGAGTATGTCCGGGCAGGGTTCCTACTTTTGCCCATGCTTTGTTGCCAGCTGAGCAGAGTGGTTAATAGAAATCTCCATTAAAAAATTTACTGTTCACGCGCCACAAAATCTAATACAATGTTGGGAATCTAATTAGAGCATCTTCACCAGCGCCGCTAAATAGGCGTCGGCAGCTGCGCTGGTAGTGCGCTATGGGGACGCCGGCACCCGCTCCCCAATTTGAGGAGGGCTCTCCCACACCTGTTACCCTAAACCGGTGCTCCCAATAGCAACTAAAACAATTTCTGATTTAAAACACGATGGATTTCATTAATATTTTTACAAAGTTCAACAAATTTAAACTAAAAAACAGTAAAACCTAATCTAATGACGTCGGTCGAACACGCTGAAGTCAAGGTTGTTGCGCCGCCACGGCCGTCGCCGTCAGAGGAAGAGCTAGCCGAAGTCAAAGTTGCTGCTCTCGTTGTCGTCCTCCATTTTTACCGCCCGTGGTAGCGGTGGCGGAAGAACCGGCGAGAGGAGAGGCGCCCACGCGGCGGTGAATGGACCTCCTCCTTCTTTACTGGCGCCGAGGAAGAAGTGTGGTTGACGACACATAATAGATTCTAGATGTCCATGATATGCATAGAAGATACCGAAGAGAACAACTGGAGTCAAACAACGGTTGGTTGTTTGTCTGACGACAACTCGGGCTCGAATTTGTTGCAGTCGCAATCTCCAAGGGCCTCCTTTGTGCTCCATACCAGTTGATGCCCCGCGGTTGACTATCCCAACGGTCTTATGCACCTGAGGTTTGCGAGCATTGAGCTGTAGATATTGAGTAGCCTTCACCGAACTCAAACTCAAAGGGTTTTCGCTGTCAAATCTGAGGATCAACAACGAAGGTGCTGTTGTCGTCCACCTCCGGTAACACACCCCGAACAACAAGAGGACAGTATCTTCGACATGAGTGTCATCAATCAGCGGCAAGCTTGTGCAACCATAGCATGTAAGATACGCTTGCTCAAATAGACCTACTGGACTGCCATTGATTGAATATTGTTGTGTATGAACATATATACAAATGCTGCAAATATGTAACACATGATTCCAGAAATATTTGCTTCGGGCAGCATAACCAGTAGACCCTGATCTAAACTTTGAGATCTCCCTATAAATCTCATTCCACAAAGAGAGATCATGCTGTGACAGGAGCAGCGGCGACAGGTCTCGGGCCGAGCATTTTAAGACTTGACTCCACGAGCGCACCCACCGACCCATCTCTCCATTCTCCGCGCGCTCGGCCAGGTGACACCCAGCGCTGCGATGCCGTTCCTGAGCCCCCTTGCCGGCGACGACGCCGACGACTACTACTATGGCTACGACGCCGGGTACCGCCGCGGCAGCGGCGGCGGCACCGGGAAGAGCGCCAAGAAGGACAAGGGCATCTTCTCCTGCCTCCCCTGTTTCACCCCCATCTGTAATCGCTTCTCCCCTCTTTCTTCTTGCCCGACAAGGGTTTCTTGGCTGCTAATCTGCGCCTCTTTCTTGGTTTCTTGCCAACCAGCGCCCGGAGCGGCGGACCCGGCGGCGTACCGCCGCCTCCTCTCCTCCGACTCCAGCGACAGCGACAACGTCGGCGTCGTCGACCTCACCGCCGACCTGGCCCGCCTCCGCCTGCGCTACTCCCGCCTCGCCGCCGGCCCGCCCGTCCGCCCGCGCGACGTCCCCGCCCTCGTCGCCCGCCCGGACGACCCGCCGCTCGCCGTCGCCGCGCTCTCCTGGCTCGGCGGCGACCTCCGCCCCTCCTGCATCCTCCGCACCCTCCTCCCGGCGCTCTTCCCCTCCCTGCCCTCCCACGCCCGCGACGCGCTCTCCGCCGCCGCGCGCCGCCTCCAGGCCCGCGAGGCCGCGCTCGACGGCGAGGTGGCCGAGTACCAGGCCACGTACGCCATGAAGCTCGCGTGCGAGAACACCAAGGACGGCTTCGCCGACACGGCCGCCGAGGAGGTCTGCAAGATGGCGCGCGCGGCGAGGCGGGCCGACAAGCTGCGCTGGCGCGCCGTGGAGGCCGCCGTCAAGGAGGTGCTCGCGCCGGCGCAGGCCAAGGAGTTCCTCAAGGCCGTCGAGGACGTCGCCGCCAAGGTCGGCCGGCACGGCGCCAGGTGGCACGCGCGCGCTGGGCCCCTCTCGGTGCCCGTAGAGGCCTTCGACCGCATGCGCGCCAATGCCAGGGCAGCCGCGGATGATGCGTGGTGACCGGACCTCGCCATGCCCGCTTCTCTGATGACTCAAGGTCGTCTCATGCCCTAGCTTGGAGGATTATTTCTGACTCAAGGTCTCTTTGCAGCTAATGTTCAGGAGAAAATAGACGCATGTACATGGTGAGAAGATTCAGTTAGTTTTACTTGACCAGGAGATGGGTGTTTGCTTCACTTCTTATCCAGTCAGTTCAGTTGTGTGTTTACTTCAATGTGATTACATCTGCATCGACAACAGCTTTGAAATCGCAGTGGTGATTGTGTTGCCATCTTGAAGGAATGTGGCAAGACATGGTAGTTATACGAGACATTTGAAGTGTTTCAATCTCTTTGGCTTGGGCTGTTACAGATACAAGGGGTCCTTTTATGACTTTTGCCGTTTTGGATGAGTTTGAAAAGGTTTTGCTTACTCTATTACTGTAGCGTTGTTGTTTCTCTGCCTTTGGATAAATGTCATCCTGAACAATTTTGAGTCGACCATCATTGCGACGGTTCAGCCTATGTAGGAAAAGCTGTCATAGGGAAATATATGAACGGATATAGTCAAATTAAGAGACTGGCTGTTGCACATGTACATACCTGGTACCTTCAAAATTACTGCATCTGTTGAAAGTTTGGATATATCTCCAAATTATAAGATGGTTTTTTGCTTCGGTTCTTTTCAGTCCACTAGGTGTCTACTCCAAGAGAATTACATCAATGCTACCGATAACTCTTGGAACAGTCAGTTGGTGAGGACTATTTTCAATCCGAATGATGCTGACAAGATTCTATAAATACCTATCTTTGGCCAATGGAGTGATCAGGTTGCCTGGCACTATGACAGCCGAGGGGTTTTCTCTGCCAAATCTGCGTACAAGGTGCCCTCGCGGCTGCCTCGGACCGCCAAGCTGGTCCTGCTGATGGCGTGAGGGGCAGCAACTGGGAGCAAAATGTGTGGAATAACATCTGGAAGCTCGAGTGCCCGCCCAAGGTTCACCACTTCCTGTGGAGAATTGGACATGATAGCCTACCCTTGCAAATAATTATTGAGAGAAGACATATTGACCTAGACACTAGATATGCCATTTGCAACAGCTTTTTTGAAAATGGTGGCCATTTGTTTGTCAGATGCTCTGAAGCCATGAAAGCTTGGCGATTTGTCTCTGGAGGATATCCAGCACGACTTGTTGGCATGCCTATCGGGGATGCAGCTACTCGACTTAATCTTGAAGCTGCCACCTGAGAAGAAAATGCTCTCCATTGCTTTCATCTGGAGCTTGTGGACGGAGAGGAAAAAAGCCAACCGTGGCGAGAGGAGGCTCAGTCTTAGCGAGCTGCTGTTCCCTGTCCGGGCGCACTGCCTGGAGTGGCACTTGCACCTGCGCAAGAAGATGACGGCTGAAGGGCATTGCTGCCTGGGAAGCGCCTGACATAGGCATCCCAAATGGGCCTGCCGAAGATAGTACCCGGGGTTTATTGAAGGCCCACTACCCGAAGAATAAGAAGATTCGGAAGCCCAAGATATTATTAAGGAAAGTTAGAGTTGTAATAGAAAGTCTTATTTGTAATCTTGCGGGATGAGTTAGAAACCTTCCCGGACTTTGTAACTTGTACAGCACGAATCCCTCGGCTCCGCCTCCTATATAAGGGGGAGTCGAGGGACGCAGAAATCATCGAATCATTGTTTACAAACCCTAGTTTTCATAATCGTCGAGTACTTTTCGGCTGAAACCTTCGAGATCTACTTGCCCTCTACTTCCAACTAAACACTAGTCTACAATCCGTAGGCATTGACAAGTTAATACCTTGTCAATTGGCGCCGTCTGTGGGAACTAGAGGCGTCAAGGATCTGGTCTCGATGGCACGTTCAAGATCATCGACTTCATCAACCGCAAAATCATCGACTTCATCAATCGCAAGCAACGCAATGGATCGAGGTAAACAGATCGCTACTGGTTCTGTTAATTTTGTTCCTCACCACCCTCCCGTTTGGATGCATATGCGTATCCGGCGGAGCCTATGGAGATGACGTTCGGAAGGTTTCACTTTCGCATCGAAAAAGAAGGATCGTATCGTGTCGAAATTCCGATTTCGTCGGGATCGTCGGCGGTCGATTCCGATTTTTCAAGCTATACATCGTCAACCGAATCAGGAGAACAAGAAACTTCGTCGTCACGCTACATCAGCACCAGGGCAAGAGAGAAACTCACCAAGATCTTCAGCGACATGTCGTTTGAGTCATCTGCGGACTCATATATAAGCGATGGCTCAAGCAGTGTCGACAGTTACGACTTCATCGACAGATCTACTACAGTGGGCAAGGTCTTCACCAATCTCAACGATGGTGTCACCAAACCCAACATAGATCTGAATACAAAATATCATCAGATTTATGTCATTGGAGAGCCAAGCCATGACCAAGAGGAGACATCTGAGGCTTTCGACGATCTGGGAAATCCATACGTCGATCCCTCCGATCTGCGACGAGGCCTGGGCAATAAATACGTCGGGCCACAGCCGCGACACAGAGTTCGACTCCCGCAAGCAGCATGGGATAGAGCCGCGAGAGCTATGGACGGCTCAGAACTAATGGCCACCACAGCCACGCCAGAGGAATTACAAGCATATCAATATAGGCTCGCACGAGCTGCAAGAGAATTGGAAAAACAGACAGCTGAGTTAAACAGAAGAAAGGAGCCAGCTTCTGCATCCAGTAGGAGAAGGGCAGAGCTGAATCGACAATCTAGAACTTCGGGTGATAGCCACAGGGAGGCTCGGAACAGAGCAAGATCAAGGTTACAACACATACCCGAAGGAGAAACAGAGCACCTGGTCCAAAACCTCGACATGTCTTTTATGTCGATAGACACAAGAGGAAACATCATCCCTAAGACACCAGAGGCTGGGTATATGGCGACACATGCTTTTATCCTCGCATCTAAACCACCTCCAGGAGATCCAAGGGAAACACTGTACAACATGGCGATAGCAGGAGTTGGAGCCATGGCGACGGCGTTTGTATCAACACCTCCCGAAGGAACAGCAAGGCAAAATAGTCCACGACCTGCGGCAGCAGCAGCAGCAGCTCCTGAAGGGCCAAGTGGAGCAAGAGATACGGCAGCACAAGCAAGGGTCGACAGAGCGCGACAAAGCAGAAGGGAACATCGGCAGTCCCTAGAGTTAAACGACGAGGATATGTGTGGTTTGCCGTGCTTCACGAAGAGAGTGCGGAAAACTCGAGTACCTTCGGGATTCAAGTTGCCTGATAATTTCAAAAAATTCGACGGCCTTCAAGATCCAGAGGATTGGCTAGTTGATTATCTCGAGACGGTGAAGCTCACAGGAGGAACCAGAGCAACAGCTATGCAAAGCATCCAAGTGCATTTGAGTGGAGCCGCGCGATCTTGGATAAAGAAACTCCCCCCAGGATCTATCGACAGCTGGGAAAGCTTCGAGGATGTGTTCGTTAAGAACTTCCGGTCCACGTGCAACAAACCTGTGTCATTAGAGGAGTTGAGAGCATGCCGACAAAAGCCAGACGAGCCAATGAGAAAATATATCCAAAGGTGGAACATCATCAAAAACTCGGCAGAAAATATATCTGACGAGAGAGCGATAGATGCGTTTGTCGCAGGAATCAGGCGTGGAGATTTTGTCGAAAACTTGGGGAGGACCAACCCAAAGACAGTATCCGCGTTAATGGAAATAGCAAACAGATGGGCAGATGGAGAAGATGCTGTTCACAACAAACGGCACAGGTGACATAGGCATCCCAAATGGGCCTGCCGAAGATAGTACCCGGGGTTTACTGAAGGCCCACTACCCGAAGAATAAGAAGATTCGGGAGCCCAAGATGTATTTAAGGAAAGATAGAGTTGTAATAGGAAGTGTTATTTGTAATCTTGCGGGACGAGTTAGAAACCTTCCCGGACTATGTAACTTGTACTACACGAATCCCTCGGCTCCGCCTCCTATATAAGGGGGAGTCGAGGGACACAGAGATCATCAAATCATTGTTTACAAACCCTAGTTTTCATAATCGTCGAGTACTTTTCGGCTAAAACCTTCGAGATCTACTTGCCCTCTACTTCCAACTAAACCCTAGCCTACAATCCATAGGCGTTGACAAGTTGATACCTTGTCAATTGGCGCCGTCTGTGGGAACTAGAGGCGTAAGGATCTGATCTCGATGGCACGTTCAAGATCTTCGACATCATCAACCGCAAGCAACGCAATGGATCGAGGTAAACAGATCGCTGCTGGTCCTGTTGATTTTGTTCCTCACCCACCCTCCCGTTTGGATGCATATGCGTATCTGGCGGAGCCTATGGAGATGACGTTCGGAAGGTTTCGCTTTCGCGTCGAGAAGGAAGGATCGTATCGTGTCGAAATTCCGATTTCGTCGGGATCGTCGGCGGTCGATTCCGATTTTTCAAGCTATACATCGTCAACCGAATCAGGAGAAGAAGAAACTTCGTCGACACGTTACGTCAGCACCAGAGCAAGAGAGAAACTCGCCAAGATCTTCAGCAACATATCGTTCGGGTCATCTGCGGACTCATATATAAGCAATGGCTCAAGCGATGTCGACAGTTACGACTTCATCGACAAATCTATCACAGTGGGCAAGGTCTTCATCAATTTCAATGATGATGTCACCAAACCCAACATAGATCTGAACACAAAATATCATCAGATTTATGCCATTGAAGATCAAGAGGAAACATCTGAGGCTTTCGACGATCTGGGAAATCCATACGTCGATCCCTCCAATCTACGACAAGGCCTGGGCAATAAATACGTTGGGCCACAGCCGCGAGACAGAGTTCAACTTTCGCAAGCAGCATGGGACAGAGCCGCGAGAGCTATGAACGGTTCAGAACCAATGGCTACCACAGCCACACCAGAGGAATTGCAAGCATATCAATATAGGCTCGCACGAGCTGCAAGAGAATTGGAAAAACAGACAGCTGAGTTAAATAGAAGAAAGGAGGCAGCTTCTGCATCTAGCAGGAGAAGGGCAGATCTAAGTCGACAATCTAGAACTTCGGGTGATAGCCACAGGGAGGCGCGGAACAGAGCAAGATCAAGGTTGCAACATATACCCGAAGCAGAAAGAGAGCACTTGGTCCAAAACCTCGACATGTCCTTTATGTCGATAGATACAAGAGGAAACATCATCCCTAAGACACCAGAGGCTGGGTATATGGCGACACATGCTTTTATCCTTGCATCTAAACCACCTCCAGGTGATCCAAGGGAAACACTATACAATATGGCGGTAGCAGGAGTTGGAGCTATGGGGACAGCGTTTGTATCAACGCCTCCCGAAGGAACGGCAAGGCAAAATAGTCCACGACCTGCAGCAGCAACAACGGCAGCACCTGAAGGACCAAGTGGAGCAAGAGACACGGCAGCACAAGCAAGGGTCGATAGAGCGCGGCAAAACAGAAGGGAACATCGGCAATCCCCGGAGCTCAACGACGAAGATATGTGCGGCTTGCCATGTTTCACGAGGAGAGTCCGAAAAACTCGAGTCCCTTCAGGATTCAAGTTACCCGATAACTTCAAGAAATTCGACGGCCTTCAAGATCCAGAGGATTGGCTAGTTGATTATCTCGAGACAGTGAAGCTCACAGGAGGAACCAGAGCAACAGCTATGCAAAGCATCCAAGTGCATTTGAGTGGAGCCGCACGATCTTGGATAAAGAAACTTACTCCAGGATCTATCGACAGCTGGGAAAATTTCGAGGACGTGTTCGTCAAGAACTTCAGATCCACATGCAAAAAACCTGCGTCGTTAGAGGAGTTGAGAGCATGTCGACAAAAGCCAGATGAGCCAATGAGAAAATATATCCAAAGGTGGAACATCATCAAAAACTCGGCAGAAAATATATCTGACGAGAGAGCAATAGACGCGTTTGTCGCAGGAATCAGGCGTGGAGATTTTGTCGAGGACTTGGGAAGGACCAATCCAAAGACAGTATCCGCGTTAATGGAAATAGCAAACAGACGGGCAGATGGAGAAGATGCTGTCCACAACAAACGACACAGGTCGCCAGAGGAGGACCGTGGTCGAAATTATCAACCGAGGCGACGATTTCCTCGGCAGTACCCGAACTACGACGCTCCAGGACAAATTTCGGCAGGTTTTCGGGCGAACACAGGAGGGAGCAACAGAGATGATTATCAGAGAAGCAATGAGCAGCGAAGCGATAACAGGGACGATTCTCGCAACAACAGGCAAAATAGCGGACCTAGGTTCCCGAGGCCTTTCGTTTCCCCCGAAGAAATGATGAATGGGCCGTGTCAGATGCACTTTTTCCTCGACAGCAACGGAAAAAGACAGTCAGGGCACCTGCAGAAAGACTGTCGCAATTTCCAGGCAATGCTAAGGTATGCAGAGAACGCTAACGCTCGGGCAGCACAGAGAAATCCTCGAGAACCAAGGAGCGAGATTCACTTGCCACCTCCTCCCGCGATTACAGACGACAATCGGCATCAGCTCAGAATAGCGGCAGCACCTCCACCACCACCTTATGTTGATCCTAACTCCAACGGAGCGGTGTCGATGATTCAGAAGGGAAGGCCATCCAATAGAGCTCAGAAAGTAATCTCACGACAGGTGTTTATGGCAGAAAAAATGCCTCCACCAACAGTCGAGTATCTTAATTGGTCAGGGCAAAATATTGGCTTCACCATAGCAGATCATCCGCAGCAAGTTCCTCGACCAGGGCATTCAACACTTATTTTGCCAGCAGTTATTGCGGGATTTGATGTCTCTCGAGTGTTCATAGACGGCGGCAGCAGCTTAAACCTTATGTATGCAGATACATTGAGGAAGATGAACATATCCCTAGCAAACTTGAAGCCAACAGACACAAGGTTCCACGGTATCACACCAGAGAAACCAAGTTATCCATTGGGGAAGATCAATCTCGACGTTTAGTTTGGAACCCGAGAGAATTATAGAATCGAGAGGCTGGAATTTGAAGTCGTGGATTTTCCGTCGCAATACCACGCTCTGTTGGGACGACCAGCATATGCTAGATTTATGGCGGTGCCACATTATACATACCTGTTGTGGAGGTTGCCTGGACCAAAGGGACCAATCACAGTCAAAGGAAGCTTCGCCTTAGCTGATAAGTGCGATAAGGATTTTCACCGGCTATCAGAAACTTTCGGGATGCAAGCGGAATACCTGGCGTCAAGGAGTATGACTGACTATGACGTGCTGCCAGACGTTGGAAGGCCAAACAAAGAATCAACTTTCAATACAGAGAAAAATTCTAAGGAGGTGCAGATTCACCCGACAGACCCGAAAAAGACGACATCCATCGCAAACGACATGGACCTCGCATAGGAAAGCGCGCTCGTCGAGTTCCTCCGTGAGAACTGGAAAATCTTCGCATGGTGTCCAGCTGACATGCCAGGAGTACCCAGGGAACTTGCCGAGCACCACCTAAACTTGGATCCATTAGCGAGACCAATCAAACAACCCTTGCGGCGTTTTTCGGAACCAAACCGCAAGGCCATGCTGTCAGAAATCAATCGACTACGAGAAGCTGGATTTATAAAAGAGATATTTACAGAAGCCACATGGGTAGCAAATCCTGTGTTGGTGCCGAAGAAAAACACTAAGGTCCTTCGCATGTGCGTCGACTTTATGTGTCTCAATAAACATTGTCCAAAGGATCACTTTCCCCTCCCGATGATCGACCAAATTATCGACTCCACGGCTGGATGTGAACGTCTTTCCTTCCTGGACGCATATTCTGGTTATAACCAGATCAGGTTGAAAGAAGAAGATGAAGTAAAGACAGCGTTTATTACACCTTACGGCGTGTTTTGCTACAGAACAATGCCCTTTGGTCTAAAAAATGCGGGAGCAACATATCAGAGGATGTCGTCATAACATCAAAAAAGGGGACAACATTGATCGAGGATCTCAAGGAAACCTTTGACAACCTTGACAAATTCTGCCTCAAACTAAACCCGACGAAGTGTTCTTTTGGCGTCCCAGCAGGAGAACTTCTGGGGTTTCTAGTTTCAGCAAGAGGGATTGAAGCAAATCCCGATAAAATACAAGCTATCGTAACAATGAGGAAGCCAACAAAGTTGAAAGAAATACAGCAGCTAACTGGGCGAGTCGCAGCTCTGAGCAGATTCGTCGCCAAGCTGGGAGAAAAAGCGTTACCATTTTACGCCCTAATAAAGCAAGGAGATAAATTCCAGTGGAACGAAGAGGCCGACAGAGCCTTCGAGGATTTGAAGCGCACAATCTCGACACCACCAATTCTGGTGGCGCCGAAGGAAAAGGAACCTCTCCTGCTGTATATTGCAGCCACGCCCCAAGTGGTGAGCATGGTGCTAGTTGTCGAAAGAGAAGAAGAAGGAAAACTCCATGGAGTGCAAAGGCCAGTATAGTTCACCAGCGAAGTCCTGTCACCTTCCAAACAGCGGTACCCACAGTACCAAAAACTAGCATATGGAGTAATTACAACGGCAAGGAAGTTGCGCCACTATTTTTCGGCACATCCGATAATAGTAGTCAATGAAGCACCTCTCTCAAATATACTGAACAATCCAGAAGCTACAGGGCGTGTCTCCCTTTGGGGAATAGAACTTTCCCCTCGGGACATCACGTATGAAAAAAGAAAGGCAATCAAGTCGCAAGTTCTGCCAGATTTCATTGCAGAGTGGATGGAGCTACAAAACACGGGACCCCCCCAGATTTGTCGAGAACTTGGACCATAAACTTCGATGGGTCCAAAAGAGTAGAAGGAGCTGGTGCAGGAGTAGTACTTATATCACCTGAAGGCGACAAGTTAAAGTACGTCCTTCGGATGACGTTTCCTAATGCATCTAACAATGAAGCAGAATATGAAGCCCTTATACACGGGATGAAGATGGCGAAAGCTTGCGGTGCAACTCGACTAAAAATCTTTGGCGACTCACAATTGGTGGCTCAGCAAGTTATGAACCAATGTGATGCAGTCAATGATAGCATGATGGCATACAAGGAGGTGTACAATGAGCTTGAGAAGCTGTTTGATGGATGCGAGGTAAATCACATCAGTAGATTGAGCAATGATGAAGCCGACGTTCTCGCAAACATCGGGTCGCAATGCCTCCCAATCCCGCCAGGAGTATTTTGGGAAGAAATAGCGGAGAGATCCACGAAGCCAAAAAAGGTGCAGAAAAAAGCAAAAGAAGAGAAAACTTCGGCACCCCTTAAAGAAACCACGGAGGAAGAAGAGGACCAAGAGCTTGTGATGATGGTACAAATTCCTTGGATGCAAGCATATATATCATACATCCTCAGGAAAGAAATACCCGACGATCCAGTTGAGGCAAGGCGAGTTATTCGACGATCTAAAGCTTTTACAGTGATCAAAGGGGAATTATACAAGCGAAGTATATCAGGCGTCCTCCAAAGGTGCGTCACACCCGAAGAAGGAAGAATAATTCTGAAGGATATACACGAAGGAGTATGTGGCCACCACGCAAGTAGTCGAGCTATTGCAGCCAAAGTTTTTCGGGCAGGATTCTACTGGTTGACAGCAATCGAGGACGCCAAGGAAATAGTAAGAACTTGCGTCGCGTGTCAACGGTTTGCCGCAAAACCTCACTCTCCAGCAGCAGAGCTAACACCAATACCATTGTCGTGGCCTTTTGCCCAATGGGGACTTGATATGGTGGGCAAATTGCATAAAGCTTCGCCAGGAGGATATGAGTACTTGCTGGTTGCTGTCGATAAATTCACCAAGTGGATAGAAGCAAAGCCGATAAATTCACCAGATGAAGCATCAGCAATAAAATTCGTGAAGGACATCGTTTTTCGATTTGGAGTACCTCATAGCATCGTTACAGACAATGGCAGCAACTTTACGTCAAAGGAGTTCAAGGCGTACTGTGTAGAGGTAGGCATCAAATTGCACTTCGCGTCAGTTGCACATCCTCAAACCAATGGTCAAGTCGAGAAAGCCAATAGCATCATCTGCAATGGCATCAAGAAACGCCTATTAGGACCACTGGAAAAAGCTCGACATACCTGGCCAGAAGAATTACCAAGTGTGTTATGGAGCATCCGAACAACACCAAATACAGCGACACAGGAGACCCCGTTTTTCCTTGTTCATGGAGCAGAGGCGATCGCCAATAGAAATAGAGCACGACTCCCCTAGAGTCACAGAGTATAATGAAGAAGCTTCCAGGAAGGCATTGGAAGACGACGTCGACGCACTCGACGAAGCTCGAGACGAAGTATTATCAAGGGTAACCAAATATCAGCAGGACCTGAAAAATTACCACAGTCGATGTTTGAGACCAAGATCTTTTCAAGTCGGAGATTTAGTTCTGCGACTCAATCAAGAGCGCACTGAAAAACTCGAGTCGCCATGGTTGGGACCTTACGTTGTCACAGAAGTCATCGACGGAGGCGCATACAGGATCAAGGACAAGAAGACGGGGGTTCCTGAGAAAAACCCCTGGAACGTAGCACAGCTCAGGCGGTTCTACGCCTAGAGTCGAAATATAGTCCTCTTCTGCAAAAATACAATGTACTGAAACGCCCGCGAGTTTTCAGACGCACTCTTTTCCTTTTCGGGGCACCGAGTGGGGCCGAAAAGGTTTTTAATGAGGCGGGCTCGCGGTGCTGCAATATAATAAAGATAGTGGAGATATATTTCTTATTCTTCGACACGCTCGGGGGCTTAATGCCTTCAAGTTTTCAAAATACATACAATATAGATATATTAGACTTACCAAAATATTTCGCCTTGGTACATTAAATACCTCGCCAAATATCGGAAGCTAATAAAATTATAAATATAGTGTACGCGCCAAAAACTTATTGCCTTGGTCTAAAAACCTCGCAACAAAAATATAGAATTGTGATACCACGACACTCGGGGGCTTCCACCCCATCAATGAAAAACAGAGATATCTTATTATGAAAGGAGGGAAAACCTCCAAGATAGAAAAATAGTATAGACTCCAGCCAAAAGCTCGGGGACTCAGTGATCAAAAATACAGCTTGACAATATAGATTGTGTTACAAATACACAAAAATATATCAATGATAGAAATACAGCAAATAAGAGGAAAAAGTTTTCAAGGGAAACCTAGCACATGATCTATGGTTATACGCTCATTAGAAGGACGAGTACTATGTTCAGCATAGTTTCCCTTCACGAAGAACTCAGAATCCATCCGAAGAAGCTCATCCATCATATCTTCAGCAACAGGAGTCACCAAATCATCAATCTTGCCTACATTTCTTTTCTTCTTTGCCATCTTCGCCAGGCAAGTAGGAACAATTTGATCTATAGGCAATTTTGGATGACAAATTTTTATCATCATCATGGAAAATCTTGCGCCAGCAGAAAGTTGAGCTTGCACAAAGCCATGGATTCGAGGAGCATCTCGAAATTTCTCCATTAAAGCTGGAAGGGTTTCTGGCATTTTGTTCCGAGGGAACATGGTCCCATAAACTAAGAATAAAGTCTTCGTACAAAAGTCAAGAAAATCGCGGACCTGAGCCGCGCGATCTTGAAATCTGACGATTTGGCGGGTGCGCTCAGGAGTAACCCAAAAATTAGATCCATGTTGTGCAGCCAGTCTCAGCAAAACAGTTGCTCGAGCTTCCACACGTTGGTCTTCGGCAGCAGCATCCAGAAACGAGCCTGATACATCAAACAAAAAATCAAGGAACGAATGGTGAAGAATAATATCCAATATGGTTACGAGCGGAAAACAGACCTGTCATGTCCAAACTGGCATCAGTCATTAACTGAAGCATATAATTCTCGCGGGAAGAAGCCTCAGTAGCTTCAGCAACAGCAGCATCTTTCGCAGCGATGGCTTCTTTTGCCTGTTGAAGAGCAATTTCCTCTCTCTCTCGGACGCTTGTCGAGTTTTCTCCATCATCGCAAGAGTTTGTTTCTTCATGGATTGAAGTTGTTGTCGAAGTTCTTGCAAATCTTCCGACAAATGTTTGCTTGAAGAACCTTCGAGAGGGTTATCATTGATTATCATTTTCTTCGAGAGGGAAGAAGCAGGTGAAGCATCGGCAGAACAAGGATTGGTCGAATAGTTGTCAAATATTAACTGGAAAAGAAAGCGCCAGGATCAATGATAGTGCCAGAGGGAATTTCATTAATTTCTAGAAATATTTACATAGGCATTACAAAAGAAGTTTCTCCTAAAGGACTACCAGGATGATTGTCGCCACAGCTAAATTGGCGACAAGGGCAAAAGAAGCAGAGAACGAAAAAACAAAGAGGCATGCAACTAGACCTCCGGCCTTGATGAGCTAGGAGTTGAAGCTGGTTTGATCCCAAGATAGGCCAGGATTTTCTTCGTGTTGGGCTTGGCCGCCTTAATCAACGACCTCCATCTTGACTGCTCTATCTGATCGGTGTCGCCAACCTTCATCCAATCAACAGTTTGTTGGCTGTCAGCGACCAGGGCAACAGTACTCTCGACAGCAATCTTCATGTTTTCCTGGCGCATCTTCAGTCCAAGGTCCTCTGATGAATTGAAGCTCTTGGCAAGGGCAAGGAAAGTCGGGGGCTCCTCTTTCTTCGGGAAGAAGTAGGGGAACAGCGCCGACAGTCCCGCACTAGCATTCGCCACGCCTTCACGAATTTCGGATCCATGAAGCTCCAGATAAGAAAGTGCGTCAAGGAGAGGATCATTGTCGGGATTTTCCAGGTCAAACTCTTGGTTTGTTTGGTCTGCCACAGGAAACAAAACGTTGGTCAAAAACAAGAAACAGCGGGCCGCATAAAAATAGAAGGGATCAATAATATTACTTTGAGTGCGTCGACTTTGTGATTTCAGGCGCTTGAGGATCCCCTGCTCACGAGCAGCTTGTGCAGTTTTATGCTCGTTTAAAGCAGATTCAGCATCTTCAAGTCTTTTTTGCAGTTCCTCGACACTAGCAGCTTTTGCTTTGGCTTCATCAGCCTCGGCTTTGGCTTCGCTAGCAACAAGTTCAGCTTTCTTGCGAGCCGCCTCACTTTGCTCCAGTTTTTGAGCAAGTGCGTCGGCACGTTTGTTGGCCTCTGCAAGTTTCTCTGTCGAGATAAAAAAAGAAAGATCAAAAATTGCGACAAACAACAGGAGCAAAAAGTCAGAAAGAACGGCAAGTATAAAAGTGTTACCTTCAGTTCTGCTGGCATACTCACGATACCCAATGAATTGGGATCCGATGCGGATAAGCTCTTTGATCATGAGCTGTCAAAGAAGAACAAAGAAAGAGAAACATCGGCATGAAAAAAGAATGAAGGCGTAAAAAGCAAAAATAGAGGAAATACAGAAATCGGCAAGAAAATTAAAAAAACTTACATCATCCAAGAGCAAAGTAGAAGAGCTACCCAATTGAGGGGCAGGTTCAGTGATCATCTCAATCCTTGTCCTTTTTGGTGAAGGAGCAAGGGGGCTTGATGGCGGAGTAGTGGTGACGACGTTTCGTTGAGGAGGCGAGGATTCTTCTCCTTCAACTAACGTGTCCGAGGCAAGTAAAGTATGTGACGTGCTCGTCCGAGGAGCCACGTCAACAGTTGGTATTTCTTCCTCATCATCGCTGTGATTAAAAATCGACAGCATAAAAAGCAAGACAAGACAAACATTTCGAGTACAAAAATAAGGAGAAGTAAAAATGACTTACGAGCTGACGAGGGATTCAAGATAAGGATCGTAAGCTGCCTTCTGACGTGAAGGATCAACTTCTTCGGCTTTGGAAGTGCCGGAATCTTCGACATCTTTCCTCTTCCTTTTGCCTATTGGGGAGACAGCGGGAGGAGGAGATTGTGCCGACGCAGTGCCTTCGGAAGAACCCGCAGATTTTCGAGAATCTACGGGTTCATTCACAAAAGATGGGGCTTCTTGATTGTCATCAGTGACAATCGCCCTTTCTTCGACTTCTCCACCTTCAGGGAGAGGAGGAAGCGAGACAATATCTGGATGATCCTGTGCACAAAAAAATAGGGAGAGACGTCAGAAAAAGAGTTACAAAACAGTTAGCAAAGCAACAACAAGACAATGGGCAAAGATTACCTGGGGAAGTGGATTGGCGGCACTGAAAGGTTTTACACGACAAGAAGCAGGGACAGGATCTTTTTTGTTGAGAGATGAGATTTTTCGGACAAGCTTTTCCAAGTCTTTGACCTCCAAATCCACCGACAGCCGATCTACATCCTCGCTGCCAGCATATCTCCATAGAGGATATTTGCGAGCCTGAAGCGGCTGCACTCTAGTCCTAAGAAAATATGCAGTAATTTGGATACCCGATAACTCCTTGCCGCGAGTATTTTGCAACTCGTGGATACGAGCCATCAGGGCTTCTGTCGACACCCGTTCTTCTTCGGTGGCCTCCGCGTCCTAGGAGCGGCGGCGGAAAATTTTCTCGGCACCATCAAAAGGAGGGATGTTGTCCTCTGCACATCCATGGTTTTCCTCTTGAATGTACAACCACTTCTTGCGCCATCCTTGAACTGAGTCAGGAAGCTTAACGTCGAAGTAGTTGACAGTGGGTCGAACAGAAATCACAACGCCGCCTATATTATAGGCGATATTGGGCGAGCCATTACGGCGGCAGAAGAAAATGCGTTTCCAAAGCGCCCAGTTAGGCTGGACGCCAAGGAAGGCCTCGCACAAAGTAATGAAAATGGAGATGTGGAGGATTGAATTTGGCGTGAGGTGGTGGAGTTGCAAACCATAGACAATAAGAAGTCCACGGAGAAAAGGATGGATGGGGGCGGAGAGACCGCGGATGAGGTGGTCGACAAAGCTTACCCGGTACCCCATTGGAGGGGTTGGGTAGCTTTCCTCACTGGGGAAGCGCAATGCCTGGGGTTTCTTGCTGATCCCCAGCCTCTTCAGCATGTTGATGTCCTGAGCGGAAATCTTGGATCTTTCCCACTCCGCCGTTCCGAGATCCACGGCGGCCATGGAGGATTCCGGCGTGCTGTGCCTTGTCAAGCGACGAGGTGGCATCAACAATGGCGCAGGATTCGCAGTTTGGAGGTAAGGAGCTAAGGAGGTTGTGGATTGCAAGGAGAAATTTGCAGATGAGAGAAGGAAGACGGCGCGGGCGGAAGTGTCCAAGGAGGAAGAAGATGAATTTATATAGGGGTGCGGTAAAACGACGAACCGTTGGATAAGGAAAATGTGCGACAGATGATAGCCACGTGGCATCAAGGGTAAATAAGTAATTCAACGTCGCGGAAGTTACGGTGTGCGTGCCAGAAAAAGCGGAGGACGTGTGTCCCCCACTTGCACGACGTGTCATCATAGTGGATTAATTGAGCCCGCATGGCGGCGGAAAAAAAAGGCTTGTCGCAAATTTTTGACAGGTAATCGTGGCTATCGTCAGTAACAACGTCATCTTGACAGAAGGAAAAATTTGACTCAACAGCTTCATAAAAGGCGACACGGAAAAATAATGATTGAGCTTTTGATCAAATACAAGTTTCTGATCAAATGCTCGGGGGCTACTTTGGAAAAAAGAAAAAGATCTGGAAAGACAAAATAGAAGTGGCGTGAGCCTATGATCAAATACAAATATTTGTTCATAGCCTCGGGGGCTACTCCCATCGGGAGCGCTGTTCGCGCACCCGAGAAATTCTAAAATTTCGGGAGATAAAAAAGAATATAGCGGCATGAGGCGTGGAGCCTACAACCAAGAACAAATCCTTGGCTGTAGCCTCGGGGGCTACTCCCATCGGGAACGCTGTTCGCGTGCCCGATGAAATTATAAAAGAAAGAAAGAAAGAGAAAAAAGAAAGATAGAAGAGTAAAAGAGTATATTTCGAGTTATAATTAACTCTACATATACTCCCATCGGGAGAGCAATATAAGTCATCTTTGACTCGATAAAATGTGCCATTCCAACAGCCGGAAAAGCACTCGACAATATATTCTCAGAACGCCAAAGTTGCGATCAATTTCTGAATGCCGCAAATTTGCGAAGGTAAGACCCCAGATCCGTTCTGCTGGGCGTGGCATCGCCGAAGACTGCACTCTGCTACTTTTATCCGTATCAACAGATACAAAGAAAAATCCTAACGGACGCGTTAGGTACCCGATAAATTTGACTGGGACTCGACAGAATGGTAAGACCTTAAGCGGCACCTGTCGAAGTTTACACCAGTATCCCGAGATCATGTCCAGGGACGTGATCTTGAAGTAGGTTTTTGCGGATTGCCACTAGAGCAGTTAACTAGTACCTGATCCGTCAGATGAACTAGCCCCAATTACCATTATCCCTGTACAATATAGAAATTTATGTGAAGAAATATAGAAAAGTTAAAGTTGTCGAATAAAAATAAATAGTGGAGATTTTCCCTGACTCTACGATTCAAGCAAAATCTCGGGGGCTACTGACATAGGCATCCCAAATGGGCCTGCCGAAGATAGTACCCGGGGTTTACTGAAGGCCCACTACCCGAAGAATAAGAAGATTCGGGAGCCCAAGATGTATTTAAGGAAAGATAGAGTTGTAATAGGAAGTGTTATTTGTAATCTTGCGGGATGAGTTAGAAACCTTCCCGGACTATGTAACTTGTACTACACGAATCCCTCGGCTCCGCCTCCTATATAAGGGGGAGTCGAGGGACACAGAGATCATCAAATCATTGTTTACAAACCCTAGTTTTCATAATCGTCGAGTACTTTTCGGCTGAAACCTTCGAGATCTACTTGCCCTCTACTTCCAACTAAACCCTAGCCTACAATCCATAGGCATTGACAAGTTGATACCTTGTCAACAGGTCGCCAGAAGAGGACCGTGGCGGAAATTATCAACCGAGGCGACGGTTTCCTCGGCAGTACCCGAGCTATGATGCCCCAGGACAAATTTCGGCAGGCTTTCGAGCAAACACCGGAGGAAACAACAGAGATGATTATCAGAGAAGCAATGAGCAGCGAGGCGACAACAGAGATGACTCTCGAAACAACAGGCAAAATAGCGGGCCTAGGTTCCCGAGGCCTTTCGTGTCTCCTGAAGAGATGATGAATGGGCCGTGTCAGATGCATTTTTTCCTCGATAGCAATGGGAAAAGACAGTCAGGACATCTACAGAAAGATTGTCGCAATTTCCAGGCAATGTTAAGGTGGGCAGAGCATGCTAACGCTCGAGCAGCACAGAGAAATCCTCGAGAACCCAGGAGCGAGATTCACTTGCCACCTCCTCCCGCGATTACAGAAGACAATCGACATCAGCTCAGAATAGCGGCAGCACCTCCACCACCACCTTACGTTGATCCTAACTCCAACGGAGCGGTGTCGATGATTCAGAAGGGAATGCCATCCAATAGGGCTCAGAAAGTAATCTCGCGACAGGTGTTCATGGCAGAAAAAATGCCTCCACCAACAGTCGAGTATCTTAATTGGTCAGGGCAAGATATTGGCTTCACCATAGCAGATCATCCGCAGCAAGTTCCTCGACCAGGGCAGTCAGCACTTATCTTACCAGCAGTCATTGCGGGATTTGATGTCTCTCGAGTGTTCATAGATGGCGGCAGCAGCTTAAACCTTATGTATGCAGATACATTGAGGAAGATGAATATATCCCTAGCAAACTTGAAGCCAACAGACACGAGGTTCCATGGTATCACACCGGAGAAACCAAGTTATCCACTGGGGAAGATTAATCTCGACGTTCAGTTTGGAACCCGAGAGAATTATAGAATCGAGAAGCTGGAGTTTGAAGTTGTGGATTTTCCGTCGCAGTATCACGCTTTGTTAGGATGACCAGCATATGCTAGATTTATGGCGGTACCACATTATACATATCTATTGTGGAGGATGCCTGGACCTAAGGGACCAATCACAGTCAAAGGAAGCTTCGCCTTAGCCGATAAGTGCGATAAGGATTTTCATCGGATATCAGAAACTTTCGGGATGCAAGCTGAGTATTTGGCGTCAAGGAGTATGACTGACTATGACGTGCTGCCAGACGTTGGAAGGCCAAATAAAGAATCAACTTTCAACACTGAGAAAAATTCTAAGGAGGTGCAGATTCACCCGACAGACCCGAAAAAGACGACGTCCATCGCAAACGACATGGACCTTGCATAGGAAAGCGCGCTCGTCGAGTTCCTCCGTGAGAACTGGAAAATCTTCGCATGGTGTCCAGCTGACATGCCAGGAGTACCCAGGGAACTTGCCGAGCACCACTTAAACATGGATCCACTAGCGAGACCAATCAAACAACATCTGCGGCGTTTCTCGGAACCAAACCGCAAGGCTATGCTGTCAGAAATCGATCGACTACGAGAAGCTAGTTTTATCAAGGAGCTGCACACAGAGGCCACATGGGTAGCAAATCCTGTGTTGGTACCGAAGAAAAACACTAAGGTCCTTCGCATGTGCGTCGACTTTACGTGCCTCAATAAACATTGTCCAAAGGATCACTTTCCCCTCCCGAGGATCGATCAAATTATCGACTCCACGGCTGGATGTGAACGTATTTCCTTCCTGGACGCATATTCTGGTTATAACCAGATCAGATTGAAAGAAGAAGATGAAGTAAAGACATCGTTCATCACACCGTATGGCGTGTTTTGCTACAGAACAATGCCCTTTGGTCTGAAAAACGCGGGAGCAACATATCAGAGGATGATGCAGAAGTGTTTGGCGACACAGATTGGGAAAAACGTGCAAGTATACATCGACGATGTCGTCATAACATCTAAAAAGGGGGCGACACTGATCGAGGATCTCAAGGAAACCTTTGACAACCTCGACAAATTCTGCCTCAAGCTGAACCCGACGAAGTGCTCTTTCGGCGTCCCAGCAGGAGAACTTCTGGGGTTCCTAGTTTCAGCAAGAGGGATTGAAGCAAATCCCGACAAAATACAAGCTATCGTAACAATGAGGAAGCCAACGAAGTTGAAAGAAATACAGCAGCTAACTGGGCGCGTCGCAGCTTTGAGCAGATTCGTCGCCAGGCTAGGAGAAAAAGCGTTACCATTTTACGCTCTGATAAAGCAAGGAGAGAAATTCTAGTGGAACGAAGAGGCCGACAGAGCTTTCGAGGATCTGAAGCGCACAATCTCGACACCACCAATCTTGGTGGCTCCGAAGGAAAAGGAACCTCTCCTGCTGTACATTGCAGCCACGCCCCAAGTGGTTAGCACGGTGCTAGTTGTTGAAAGAGAAGAAGAAGGAAAACTCCATGGAGTGCAAAGGCCGGTATATTTCATCAGTGAAGTTTTATCGCCTTCCAAACAGCGGTACCCGCAGTACTAGAAACTAGCATATGGAGTGATTGCAATGGCAAGGAAGTTGCGCCACTATTTTTCGGCACACCCGATAATAGTAGTCAACGAAGCACCACTTTCAAATATACTGAACAATCCAGAAGCTACAGGGCGTGTCTCCCTTTGGGGAATAGAACTTTCCCCTCGGGACATCACGTATGAAAAAAGAAAGGCAATCAAGTCGCAAGTTACGCTGATTTCATTGCAGAGTGGATGGAGCTGCAAAACACGGGACCCCCAGATTTGTCGAGAACTTGGACCATGAACTTCGATGGGTCCAAGAGAGTAGAAGGAGCTGGCGCAGGAGTGGTACTTATATCACCTGAAGGCGACAAGTTAAAATACGTCCTTCGGATGACGTTCCCTAACGCATCCAACAATGAAGCAGAATATGAAGCCCTCGTACACGGGATGAAGATGGCGAAAGCTTGCGGTGCAACTCGACTAAAAATCTTTGGCGACTCACAATTGGTGGCTCAGCAAGTTATGAACCAATGTGACGCAGTCAATGATAGCATGATGGCATACAAGGAGGTGTACAATGAGCTCGAGAAGCTGTTTGATGGGTGCGAGGTAAATCACTGTTGCGGTCAAAACCCACCGGCGGGCAGCGACGGGCAACACAGTAGAGCCGGGAACAACCTAGGGCTTTGGCTGGCCCTGGTCCCTCTGAGCGACGGCCCGCAAAGCCTCTGGTACACACGTCCGATGCTGATGCAAGGGCGTGCCACCTGACCTATACCTGGTCAGGAAGGTGATGGAGATGCCTCGCTTAGATTCCTGCATGGCATACACGTAAACATTAAATACGAGCCTCGATCGGCTCTCAGGTTATCCTGTGAATCGGCTCAAGGAGCCGATCCACCCATGATTCGTACGGGGTGCACGAATATATGGGGGTCCTGCTTGATCAAGATAAAGCTAATGAGATCTACGACGATTTAGGGTTTTCACCGCATAATCGGATCATCCTACTCACGATTGGGCCTCGCGGCCACGCACGGTGATCGTAAGCCGATCCTAGATAGGGCCTAAAAACCAACACGAGGTTGATCCCCGGAACATCCTGTCTAGGACTAGCAAACGACACCCTACGTGCCGCTGGATCCTCCAACCCTTTGTAAGGCCTAACTATTGCAGATATTAAACTAATCCTTGATGAACAAGGAGCAACCGTAACGGATCGGATCTACTAAATAATGATCAAGCGGGGTGCCGCCCCCACACCTAAGATAGGTGTGAGGGCGGCTAGACATGCAAGGGTTGCACTACGATAGCATGTTATACGAAGAACTATGCTAACCCTAACACATCTATGATAACTACGTTGCTCGCCATCAAAAAGGCTTCAGTACGAGCAACGCATGAACAACATAAAGCTTCTGCTGCCTAGATCGCAAGATGCGATCTAGGCAGCATGATGCTTACCGGTAGAAACCCTCGAGACGAAGGAGTTGGCGATGCGCCGAGATTGATTTGTTGGTTGAACGTTGGTTGTTGTTTATTCCATAAACCCTAGATACATATTTATAGTCCAGGGGACTTTCTAATTTAGGCGTGCACCTAACCGTGCACGGGTAAAACTCTATCTCTTAATCTAAGATGCAATCTACTATATTACAGATACAAGGGCAAACTAGCCCAAACTTTACATATAAGGCCGATTCACGTATTTCTTCCGAATATAATCTTCAAGTCCATCTTGATCGCGGCCCACCCCTAGCTCGGTCAAATTCTGGTGATAACACATGCCCCCCTGGTTTTGGAATTGATAATTCCAAAATCACTCTGCTTTTTCTTCGTTGGGTCATGTCTTAGCAGAGCAGAACCATTGCAGTATCCTTCATCATGATGCCCTGTTTTCTCAGCTTCTCTGCAAAATTTGATAGCTTTAGCATCACCTCCTCGGAAACTACAATGGTATTAAATCTCCACCAGGCTCCTTATTATTTAACTGTGCCGATTGGTTAGCCCATTTCATCCCTTTCCTCTGTTCTAGCTATCGGCACCAAAAAGCCCTCATTCCCTGTAGCAATGTCTTCTTCCTCCTCCGTCTCCTCTGGTCTCTCTTTCCAATCTTCTTCCTCGAGCGAACCGATGTCGGAGTCCGAGTGGGACTTTGACGTCACGTCAGATGGCGACATGCCCCTGACTGATGGGGAAGGCAACCTCCAGTTCCTCATTGAAGGGAAACTGGAGAGCGAAAGCGAAGACGACCTCCACTCATGGAGGAACTCCACTTCCTCCGATAAGGAGGAGGAAAAGGAAGACGAGGAAGTAGAGGAAGAAGAGGAAGAAGATGATTCCTCTTCCTCCGCTGGGCCCCCGCCGGCGAAGAGCCTCCGTGCTTGGGCGGACAGTGAAAACGACGATGATGACGAAGAGGAAGAAGCTCCGGTTGAAGGCTGGGGTAGCAGTGACGAGGAGTCCTCCGGAAGTAGCGCCGGCGGTAGCTATGACGCCGACGACGAGGGCAGTGAGGATTAGTGACATAGGATCAGTAGTATATGAGCAATCGGCTCTTCTTTTGTTCCCTCTTCCTTGAGCAATCGGCTCCTCATTGTAAAAAACCCTCCTTTATTAATGAAGAAGTATTTCCAGTCAACTTTTTTGCCGATAGGTCAAAGTTAAACAATCCTCAAAAAGAGCCGATGGCAGCGCACCGGTCTCTATCATAAAAATATGAGTAAGGTCGACCTAGCCGCCCCTCCAAACGGTAACTTGTGACCCCCGTCTGAGAAAGCAAACTCAGATCCCCCAAATCGCCGCCTGAGCAGCTCCAACTCACGACCACCTGCATCTCAGATCTCGGCCGCACCGCCCCCAACTTCTTCAGCGCATCCAATGGCGGAATCATCCAGCACCAACGCCACGGCCTCTGGTCTGAAGGTAATCCTCAACCTCTTCTTGCCACTTGAATGGACATAGGATCAATGGCAAATACCTGAATTAATGTTTCGTTCCGCCATTAATTTAGGTTTCAGACATCCTTCTGCCTCATCCTTCTCTCGCAAATTCGATGTGCCTCGGTCCTCGTTCTTCCGAGAGTCCCGCCCTCTTAATTTCGTGTGAGGCTAACAGAATCCCCTTCGTGAATCAGAACCTAGATCTGACTTCCTGGGCCGACTGCCTGCGAGCCTGGCCTAATCCTCCTGAGGGTTGGGTGGCATGGTACAATAGGGTATCCAAAACCCATTATGCCACTTGGGAAACCATAGGGATAGCCGATGCCTTGTCATTATCATTGTCTCCTCTTGAGAAGAATGAAAATATTCTGAAAACCATCGGCTACTTCTGGTCTGATGCACTGAATTGCTTCATGTTTGGCCATGGCCCTATGACACCGACTCTGCTGGATGTGGCCATGATCACAGGCCTAGACATTGCATCCCCCAGCCCTTCTGCATTCAAACTGCCAAAAGTCCCTTTTACTCTTTCCTCTAAAAAAGAGTGTACCAGCTGGGGCGCCTACCTCAATCGTTATATGAAAAACAAAGGCCCCGTGACAGAGAGGGAACACACAGCCTTCCTGAACTTCTGGCTGGAGCACTTCATATTCTGTGGCCCGTCGCTTGCCCCTACCAAGAATTACCTTTCCCTGGCCTATGAACTCGCTAAAGGCACCCAACTCGGCCTAGGCAAACTGTTTCTTGGAGAAGTCTATCGATCCCTTCAACTGATGTCTGTCAAACTGTTCTCTCAAAAGACAGTTAAAACTGGCGGCCCCTAGTGGTTTATTCAGTTGTGGGCCCAACTATACTTCCAGAACCAGATCCCAGACTTCCCACCGCTGACCACCTGCACCTTTCCAGATGTTAATGGAAAAGAAATTCGATGCACCAGCTATGGCCAAGCTCTGTATGGTCTCCCAGGGAGCAGGCTGATCCCCAAGGAAGCAGCAGGGTGGTTTAAGATTTTCTTCCAAGGTTTGGACAACCCCCTGTTCTACCCTTATACTGAATCGGCAAACTTTGAAAACCCAGTCTCTTTTCGATTGGACAACTTTGCCGATGACGCCAGCACCCAGCATTCGTACTCCATCATGATTCGTCCTTGCTTCCTCCCCGTTGGCATGAGTACCTCGAACCGGATCATCAAGCCCGGTTATGAGTGTTATCAACCGGTAGTGGCAGCCCGACAGCTTGGTCTTGGACAGGTGCCTCCACACTTCTTCTTACATCACCTGACAGCAAGTAGAGCTGAACTGCCTGACATCCTTACTGCCCAAAGGTGTTATACCTTCTTTGACGCTTTGGCCATTCCAATTCCCCACGACCTCCGTTTCTCCTTCACTGCCGACGGTTTTGAAACTTGGTGGTCCATGTGGAAGACCCACGTCTTCAGGAGGGCTCTAGGACCGCTGCTGAGACAACTTGATGCCGAGTATGACATCCCTGCAGACCAGGTACCGTCACTTAAACATTTCTTGTAACAGCATTATGGTGATTGTTTGTGACCTGACATCCATCTCCTGGCAGCAACAAGATGGCCCGGTTCCCACACAAGCCGACGGTTCGCCTTTCGTGTTCCTTCCTCCGGCACCAGTGGTTCTCTTCTGCCAGAGCTCGCCACCCCTGAAGAAAGTCATAATGCAGAGTCAGCCGATTTCACCGAAATCGGCTCCCAAGAGTAAAGCATTTTCGGGGCCAGTTGCCCCCCGAGCCTCGACTAGATCGGGGTCACGCACGAAGCGCCGCTGCGTCAAAAGGGCTCGTAAGAACCCACGAGCCTCTCCATCAAGCCAGGAGGTCTCAAATGTAATTATCTCCCTGGTCACACTTCATGCTAACCCGTTGTCATTTGGATCGGCTAATCACTTCCTCCTGCAGACCGAAGAAACTTCTAGCGGAGATGTTGAGGAGGTACCGATGCCATCCGCCACCCTGGACCTAGCCACCTCGACGATCGCGGCTGCCCAAGTGGCTGACCTGTCCAAGTCCACAGAAAAGCCGATCGTCACTGCATCGGCTGTTCCTCCTACCTTGGGAGAGGTATGCCCCTCCTCCTTGGCTCCATCAATTTCTTCATTGCATGCTAAACTCACTTTGTTTGCCCTATCAGGGTTGTGATCTCTCGAGCTTGCTGACGTTCGATCCAGAATCCATCGAACCAACTTCTTCCAAGGCAAGTGGAGAGCCGAGTCCTAGTACGGTCTATGGTCCACTCCAGCGTCTCAAAGACTTGCTTTCTTCCTCAACTGAGACCCTGATCGAAAATTCCGAGGAAGTCAAAGGCATCCTCGAGGATATCCAGCCCCATCTCCCTATGACACTGCAAGTGAAGCTCTGGCCCGCTGTTACCCTGTCGGTCTTTAAGTCAAGGGTGCAATCGGCTCGACAAAGGATTACTCTTCGCCACACCCAGCTTCCACTGAGAGCCGATATTGCCGAAAAATGTCGACGGCTCAACAAGAAGAAGGCTGCTCTGGACGCCAAGACGGACACTTCTGCCAATCGCGCCGAACTCGAGACCCTGCGCAAGGAGCTGGAGAGCCTTGAAGAGAGGGTAAGGGTGACCAAGCAACTCATCCACGACAAGGAAGCCCTTATTGCCCGTTCTCAAGATGAAGCAAAAGGCCTCACAGCCGATCTGAAGACCGATCTGGCTGAAATTCGTACCCTGAGCAGCCAGCTGGTGACGGGTAAAGACGAGGACGACGAGGCTGAGATCGCTGAGGTAGATCGCATCCGTGTTGACGCCCTTCACGCCCTCGACGCATTTCTTCAGTAGGGCCCCCAGAGACAAATGTTCCGTTGAACTTGAGAAGTACCGATGAATCTGCTTCGGCTGTACTTGCTACATTTTTTTTTACTGGCCGATTTTCCATCAGCTCCTAATATTTTTTTTACTGGCCGATTTTCCATCAGCTCCTAATATTTCATTGCCTATGCATTTGTCTGCCTGATCATGTGCCCCCCGAGCCGAATCTGCCAGGTGACTGCAGATATCGGCTTTGTGGTTAGCCAAGGCACTGTACTTGCACGTCGGCTTCGCGAGGATTCGTGCTGACTTTCATCCGCCGACGTTGCCGCTGCTCAGTAGATCGATGTTGAACACAAGCAGAACATGTGGTGAAGATAATTTTGGCCGATTGCTGGAATTGGCCTCCATATCGATTGAAGCGCTGACTGAAGGTTCTGTAATGCCCCTTCATAATTTTTGGGGCCGATCACAAGGATCAGCCTCGCCCCGTTTGCTCATCGGTTTGTTCTTGCTACTTGGTCAGGCTGGTGGATAAAACCAGCCCAACTTCTGACTTTATCATGTTGATGCGCTTGCTGCCGTCCACCTTGAGTGCATCGTGTAATCGTGGAGCACTAAGCTCCGTCGGAAGGACGAGCACCATGTTTGTACCAGCCGATGCTTCATCGTCGGCTTTCCTTTGCTTGGGACGCCACTCCATTTTCCGTGGACGACCCTCTTCGTCCAGGGTTCGCTGAACTTTCACAGCCAGATCAGGTCGTGCCTTCCTTAGCGTATGCAAGTATAACCTTTCGGCTTCCTCCAGGCCGCGCAATCGCTGAACCCTGCGCTTTTGGGAACGGCTGAGTCCATCAGGGCACCACCTTGGCCGGTGGTACCTGTCTTCTTCTTCTTCTTGTCCCTCGTCTTCTGAATCCTCGAGATCTTCCCACCGAGGGGACTCAGCGCGTTTGCTCTGTGGCGGGAGAGGCCCTAAGCGCTTGAACACGGACACGTTGGCTGCCTCCTTCTTCTTCTGGTTGCATTCTGGGCAATTGCCGATTGTGGGCAATCGGCTCATTCCTGAATCCCAGCAGTGTCTGAAGAAGGGGCAGTCCCAGTGCCTGTCGTTGTCGTCTTGCTCCCTTGATTTTCCTTTGGCACGGCGCTCGTGCTCCTCCTCATCGCGATCATGCCGACGATGTCTTCTGGCTTCTCTAGCCAGACGATCTCTTTCATCATCATCGCTGGGTCGTCGGCGTTGGTCATACTGACTCACATACTTATTGAGGAGGTGATCAGAGAGGGGACGCTGATATCTTATGTTCTTCACTTCTCCCTCTGTGACGTAGCGCTTGCCATCATGACGGAGCCGATCGCGTGGAGCGGCCTCTTCTGTGTCCTTGCTACGAGAGCAGCTGCCCTCGTCTCCATCTTTGCCAGAGTGGTGCCCAGGTCCTACCATGTTGATGCTGAACGAGGATCCTGGCTGGCAACCTTCAGGGTAAGTGCATTCCACCATGTTGACGGCGGGGAAGGGTTGGGTGTCGACCTTCATGGCGTACTGGTTGAAAATCAGACGTCCTTTTTCTATCGCCATTTGGATCTGCTGACGCCACACCCTGCAGTCGTTGGTGGCATGGGAGAGCGAGTTATGCCATTTGCAGTATGGCTTTCCATTCAGCTCTTGTACCGTGGGGAATTTGAGACCTTCGGGAATCGTCAACTGCTTCTCCTTGAGCAGGAGGTCGAAGATTTGCTCAGTTTTGGTCACGTCAAAATCAAACCCCCTGGGCGGGCCTGGTGGCTTTACCCATTTGCAGGACACGGGGGTTGCCCCCCGAGTCCATTCGGCCACTGCTACCTCTTGATCTCCCGCAGAAACTTCGTCGTCCTCTGCCTCAACCAGGACTACTGCACGCTTGAATTTGTCCTGCACAGGTCCGGTGGCGCTGTTCATATGCCGACGGTTTCTCGAACCATGTGCGCCGGTGAGGGGTAGTTCTGCTTGGGAGTTCATGTCCTTGAGCTGTGCTGCAAGGCCCGCTACGCCAACTCGGCGCTTCCTTTTCGGTCCACACGAACCGAATAACATCGGTTCCTAAGATTCTGAAGCGCTGGATGTGATTCATCCACAGTTTCTCCACGCTTCTGACGTATTTGTGCTAGATCGGCGAGGCCAGACTCGGAAGCCTCTGAGTGATACTGCATATGGAACTGTTCTTCCAACTGCTTCCAAGTCCGGATCGAGTCTGGTGGCAACGAGGTGTACCACCCGAAAGCCGATCCCGTGAGGGACTGTGAGAAGAACCTCACGCGTAGGGAATCCGACACTGAGGCCGTTCCTAGCTGTGCCAAATATCGGCCCACATGCTCGATGGAGCTGGAACCATCTGATCCACTGAATTTGGAGAAATCAGGGAGCCGATATTTAGGTGGTAGCGGGATCAATTCGTAGTCGTCAGGGTACGGCTTGGAATAGCCGATTGCCCTCCTTTTCGGCACCATGCCGAACTGGTCTCTCGATATGGTGCTGATCTGATCCGGCTGTCTTTGGCTGCAGGAGTTGAACTCTGAAGATTCGCCGGGGTGGCGTACTTAGCCAGCCATGTTTGCTTTTCCAGCTCTGAGCCAACTGCAGGAGCTGAGCTCTGGAGGTTCGTCGGGGTGGCGTACTTAGTTAGCCACGTCTGCTTATCAAGATCTGTCGCTGACGTTCCTCCTGTTTTCCCAGAAGTCCCTGATGTTGTGGCCTGGTTTGTGAGCGCCCAGTTACCGCAATCTGGCACATACGTGCACGTGTACCCGTGAGGGATCTCCTTAGGTGCCTCATGCAAGAACTGGTAGTCGCTAGGGTCACCACCGATCTTGTAGACGACGAATGCCGGTGAAGTCGGCACTTCTGGTGCTGCCAACGCAAATGGCAGCGGTGGACGGGACTGGAGTGGCAACTCTCCTTGATGCGTCCCGAGAGCTGGTCCTGACGGCGAGTACTGGTGCCTCATGATCTCCTGGATCACGCGAAGAGCGACACGCTCCAACGTGTTTACCAGGTTCTCAGAGTGGCGGTGTAGCGAGTGAGCCACCAAGTAGTTGATCTCCTGCCGCAGGGACCTGGTGCGTTCTTCCGACAGGGCAGAGAGGTCTATCCCATCGAGTGCACCATTAGGTGAGAACCCCTTCCACCTGATGCCATGTGAACGGGTTCTGTGGAAAGAGCCGATGAGGTCGGCCTCGAGGATGACTTTGATCTCGTCATACTTCTTCTTGAGCTCGTCGGTCAGATCCTCGTACGTGACTGGAGTGCCGTCCGCCATCTCAGATGTAGATGGCGAGGTGGTTGATGTCGAAGCTTGTCCCACCGGGCGTGCCAGAATGTGTTGCGGTCAAAACCCACCGGCGGGCAGCGACGGGCAACACAGTAGAGCCGGGAACAACCTAGGGCTTCGGCTGGCCCTGGTCCCTCCGAGCGACGGCCCGCAAAGCCTCTGGTACACACGTCCGATGCTGATGCAAGGGCGTGCCACCTGACCTATACCTGGTCAGGAAGGTGATGGAGATGCCTCGCTTAGATTCCTGCATGGCATACACGTAAACATTAAATACGAGCCTCGATCGGCTCTCAGGTTATCCTGTGAATCGGCTCAAGGAGCCGATCCACCCATGATTCGTACGGGGTGCACGAATATATGGTGGTCCTGCTTGATCAAGATAAAGCTAATGAGATCTACGACGATTTAGGGTTTTCACCGCATAATCGGATCATCCTACTCACGATTGGGCCTCGCGGCCACGCACGGTGATCGTAAGCCGATCCTAGATAGGGCCTAAAAACCAACACGAGGTTGATCCCCGGAACATCCTGTCTAGGACTAGCAAACGACACCCTACGTGCCGCTGGATCCTCCAACCCTTTGTAAGGCCTAACTATTGCAGATATTAAACTAATCCTTGATGAACAAGGAGCAACCGTAACGGATCGGATCTACTAAATAATGATCAAGCGGGGTGCCGCCCCCACACCTAAGATAGGTGTGAGGGCGGCTAGACATGCAAGGGTTGCACTACGATAGCATGTTATACGAAGAACTATGCTAACCCTAACACATCTATGATAACTACGTTGCTCGCCATCAAAAAGGCTTCAGTACGAGCAACGCATGAACAACATAAAGCTTCTGCTGCCTAGATCGCAAGATGCGATCTAGGCAGCATGATGCTTACCGGTAGAAACCCTCGAGACGAAGGAGTTGGCAATGCGCCGAGATTGATTTGTTGGTTGAACGTTGGTTGTTGTTTATTCCATAAACCCTAGATACATATTTATAGTCCAGGGGACTTTCTAATTTAGGCGTGCACCTAACCGTGCACGGGTAAAACTCTATCTCTTAATCTAAGATGCAATCTACTATATTACAGATACAAGGGCAAACTAGCCCAAACTTTACATATAAGGCCGATTCACGTATTTCTTCCGAATATAATCTTCAAGTCCATCTTGATCGCGGCCCACCCCTAGCTCGGTCAAATTCTGGTGATAACAATCACATCAGTAGATTGAGCAATGATGAGGCCGACGTTCTCGCAAACATCGGGTCGCAGTGCCTCCCAATCCCGCCAGGAGTATTTTGGGAAGAAATAGCGGAGAGATCCACGGGGTTTCTAAAAAGGTGCGAGAAAAAGCAAAGGAAGAAAAACTTGGCGCCCTCAAAGAAACCACGGAGGACGAAGAGGACCAAGAGCTTGTGATGATGGTAGAAGTTCCTTGGATGCAAGCATATATATCATATATCCTCAGGAAAGAAATACCCGACGATCCAGTTGAGGCAAGGCGAGTTATTCGACGATCCAAAGCTTTCACAGTGGTCAAAGGGGAGTTATACAAGTGAAGCATTTCAGGCGTCTTGCAAAGGTGTGTCACACCCGAAGAAGGAAGAATAATTTTGAAGGATGTACACGAAGGAATATGTGGCCACCACGCAAGTAGTCGAGCCATTGCAGCCAAGGTGTTTCGGGCAGGATTTTATTGGTTGACAGCAATCGAGGATGCCAAGGAAATAGTACGAACCTGCGATGCGTGCCAACGATTTGCCGCAAAACCTCACTCTCCAGCAGCGGAATTAACACCAATACCATTGTCGTGGCCCTTTGCCCAATGGGGACTTGATATGGTGGGCAAGTTGCACAAACCTTCGCCAGGAGGATATGAGTACCTGCTGGTCGCTGTCGATAAATTCACCAAGTGGGTAGAAGCGAAGCCAATAAATTCACCAGATGCAGCATCAGCAATAAAGTTCGTGAAAAGCCTCGTTTTTCGGTTTGGAGTGCCTCATAGCATTGTTACAGATAACGGTTCAAACTTTACGTCCAAGGAATTCAAGGAGTACTGCGCAGAATTAGGCATTAAATTGCACATTGCGTCAGTTGGGCACCCACAAACCAATGGCCAAGTCGAGAAAGCCAATGGAATCATCTGCAACGGCCTCAAAAAGCGCCTGCTAGGACCGCTTGAAAAAGCTCGACATACTTGGCCAGAGGAATTGCCAAGTGTTTTGTGGAGCATCCGAACAACACCAAATACGGCGACACAAGAAACTCCGTTTTTTCTCGTCCACGGAGCCGAAGCAGTATTACCAATTGAAATAGAGCATGATTCTCCAAGGGTAACAGAGTATGACGAAGAAACGTCACAAAAAGCTCGGGAGGATGATATGGACGCACTCGACGAAGCTCGAGATGAAGTACTTTCACGAGTCACCAAATACCAGCAAGACCTCAAAAACTACCACAGTCGACGGTTAAGGCCAAGATCTTTTCAGGTCGGGGATTTGGTCTTGCGGTTAAATCAAAAAAGTACTGAAAAGCTCGAATCACCATGGTTGGGGCCTTACGTTGTCACGGAAGTCATCGACGGAGGAGCATACAGGATCAAGGACAAGAAGACAGGGGCTCCCGAGAAAAACCCCTGGAACGTGGCGCAGCTCAGGCGATTCTACGCCTAGAGTTGAAATATAGTCCTCCTCTGTAAAAATTCAATGTACTGAAATGCCCGCGAGTTTTCAGACGCACTCTTTTCCTTTTCGGGGCACCGAGTGGGGCCAGAAAGGTTTTTAATGAGGCGGTCTCGCGGTGCTGCAATATAATAAAGATAGTGGAGATATACTTCTTATTCTTCGACACGCTCGGGGGCTTAACGCCTTCAAATCTCAAAATAAGTACAATATAGATAAATTAGGCTTACCGAAATATTTCGCCTTAGTACAATAATACCTCGCCAAATATAACATCGGAAGTTAACAAGTTATAAATATAGTATACTCATTGCTTTGGTCTGAAAACCTCGCAACTTATCAATGGAAAAATAAAGACATCTTCTTACGACAAGAGGAAAAATCTTCGAAATAGCAAAACAGTATAAACTCTAGCCAGAGGCTCGGGGGCTTCAACAATATAGATCATTTTACAATATACAACAAATCTCTTTGGAAATAAAAAAGAAATCAAAAAAGATACAGACACAATGTCTTGCAATATAGTACAACTCAGTCAAAGCCTAAAATACTATCTATGGACAAGCCTCTGGTTGTCTTGTGTTCAGCATAGGACCCCTTGACGAAGAATTCTGAGTCCATCCGAAGAAGCTCATCTATCATCGACTCGGCCACAGGAGTTACCATCTCATTGATTGTGTCAATATCATTTTTTCGCCGCGATTTCTTGGCCAGGCAATCAGCAACAATCTTCGTCAGGTCTAACTTTGGATGGCAAATATTTATCATAATCATGGCGAACCTTGCTCCAGCAGTCAATTGAGCTCGCACAAAATTATGAATGCGGGGAGCATCTCTAAATATCTCCAGTAATTCAGGAAGGGTTTTGGGAACCTCATTTCGAGGAAATAAAGTCTTGTAAACAAGGGTTAACGTTGTCGTGCAAAAATTGAGAAATTCGCGCACCTGGCAAGCACGATCTTGGAACCTGACAATTTGTTGGGTCCGTTCAGGAGTGGCCCAGAACAGACACCCATGGTTAAGGGAAAGATTGACGAGAAGATTCGTTCTCTCGTTCACTCTTTGGTCTTCGGCGGCAGCATCAAGAACCGAGCCTATTAAGCGACAAGGCAAGAAATTTAAGGGGAGGCACAGTAAAGCAAAAAAGAGGCAGTACGAGGTTGGAAAAACATACCTAACATATCTGTGCTAGCTTCAGACATCAGCTCAAGCATGCTATTTTCTCGAGTAGTGGCTGTCTTAGCTTCCAACACAGCAACATCCTTGGCAGCCATAGCTTCTTTGGCTTGTTGGAGAGCAAGTTTCTCTTTTTCAGATGCTTTCCGAGATTGTTCCATCATTGCCAGAGTTTGTTTCTTCATGGATTGAAGTTGTTGTCGAAGTTCTTGCAAATCTTCCGACAAATGTTTGCTTGAAGAACCTTCGAGGGGATTATCATCGACTAGCATTTTCTTCGAGAAGGAAGAAGCAGGTGAAGCATCGGCAGAGCAAGGGTTGGTCGAATAGTTATCAAATATTAACTGGAAAAGAAAGTCCCAGGATCAATGATAGTGCCAAGAGGAATTTCATTGATTTCTAGAAAGTTTACATGGACATTACAAAAGAAGTTCTCCAAAGGGACTAACAGGATAATTGTCGCCAAAGCTAAAATGGCGACAACAGCAAAAGAAATAGAGAAAGCAAAGGAAAGAAAAAGAAAAGGCATTCAACTAGACCTCCGGCCTTGATGAGCTAGGAGTTGCAGATGGCTTGATCCCGAGATAGGCCAGGATTTTCTTCGTGTTGGGCTTGGCTGCCTTGATCAACGACCGCCATTTTGTTTGCTCTTTCTGCTCAGTGTCGCCAACCTTCATCCAGTCAACAGTTTGTTGACTGTCAGCGACCAAGGCAACAGTGTTCTCGATAGCAACTTTCATGTTCTCCTGGCGCATTTTCAGCCCAAGATCCTCCGGTGGATTGAAGTCCTTGGCAAGGGCAAGGAAAGTTTTGGGCTCCTCTTTCTTCGGGAAGAAGTAGGGGAACAGCTTCGACAATCCTGCGTCAGCATTCACCACGCCTTCGCGAATTTCTTGGCCATGAAACTCCAGATAAGAAAGTGCGTCAAGCAGAGGATCATTGGTGGGATTCTCAAGATCAAACTCTTGGCTTGTTTGACCTGCCATAGAAAATATATGTTAGTCGACAGCAAGTAAAAACAAAAGAAAGCAAGTCCTAAGAAAAATAGAAGGGATCGACAAAGTTACCAAGGAAGCGACGATTTTGCGTGTTCAAGCGCTTGAGGATTCCCTTTTCACGAGTAGCCTGTGCGGCTTTGTGCTCGTTTAAAGCAGCTTCAGCATCTTCAAGTTTCTTCTGCAGTTCTTCGACACTAGCAGCTTTTGCCTTGGCCTCATCAGCCTCTGCTTTGGCTTGGCTAGCATCAAGTTCGGCTTTCTTGCGAGCCGTTTCACTTTGCTCCAGTTTCTGAGCAAGAGTGTCGGCAAGCTTGTTGGCCTCTGCAAGTTTCTCTGTCAAAATAGAAAAGAACCGTCAAAATTGCGACAAGAATAGGAGCAAGAAATTAGACACAATGGCAGCAAAAAAGTTATTACCTTCAGTCCTGCTGGCGTACTCACAGTATCCAATGAATTGGGATCCAATGCGAACAAGCTCTTTGATCATGGGCTATCCAAGAAGAACAAAGATAGAAAACATCGGTATGAGAAAAATATGAAGGCATAAAGAAGCAAACAGAGGAAATACAGATACTGGCAAGAAAATTAAAAAATTACATCATCTAAGAGCGGATTAGAAGAGCTACCCAATTGAGGGGTAGGCTCCTCGATTGTTTCAACCCTTGTCCTTTTTGGTGAAGGAGCAAAGGGGCTTGAAGGAGGAGTGGTGGTGACGACGTTTTGTTAAGGAGGCGAGGATTCTTCTCCCTCAACTGGCGTCTCCGAAACAATTAAAGTATGTGACGTGCTCGTCCGAGGAGCCACGTCAAGAGTTGGTACTTCTTCCTCATCGTCACTGTGATTAAAGATCGACAGCATAAAAAGCAAGATGAGACAAAAATCTTCGAGTACAGAAATGAGGGGAAATGAAGGTGACTTACGAGCTGACGAGGGATTCAAGATAGGGATCATAAGTTGCCTTCTGACATGAAGGATCAACTTCTTCGGCTTTGGAGGTGCCGGAATCTTCGACATCATTCCTCTTCCTTTTGTTCCTTGGAGAAACAGCAGGAGGAGGAGATTGCGCTGATGCAGTACCTTCGGAAGCACCGTCTTTTTCAGAAGATCCCGCAGATTTTAGAGAATCCATGGGTTCATTCACAAAAGAGGGGACCTCTTGGTTGTCATCAGTGACAATGGCCCTTTCTTCGACTTCTCCACCTTCAGGAAGAGGAGGAAGCGAGACAAGGTCTGGATGGTTCTGTACAAAATAAAAATAAAACAGGGGAAGATATCAGAAATGGAGTTATAAAAAAAGACAGCAAAGCAATAACAAGACAATCGATAAAGATTACCTTGGGAAGTGGATTGGCGGCGCTGAATGGTTTTACACGACAAGAAGAAGGGACAGGATCTTTTTTTGCTGAGAGAGGAGATTTTTCGGACAAGTTTCTCTAAGTCCTTGACCTCTAAATCCACCGATAGCCGATCTGCGTCTTTCTCGCCAGCATATTTCCAGAGAGGATATTTGCGAGCCTGAAGCGGCTGCACTCTAGTCCTAAGAAAGTATGCAGTGATTTGGATACCCGATAACTCTTTGCCGCGAGTATTTTGCAACTCGTGGATGCGAGTCATCAAGGTTTCTGTCGACGCCTTTTCTTCTTCGGTAGCCTCTGCGTCCCAGGAGCGGCGGCGAAGGATTTTTTCGGCGCCATCAAAAGGAGGGATGTTGTCTTCAGCACATCCGTGGTTCTCCTCCTGAATATACAGCCACTTCTTGCGCCACCCTTGAACTGAGTCAGGGAGTTTGACGTCGAAGTAGTCGACAGTGGGCCGAACAGAAATTACAACGCCGCCTATATTATAGGCGACATTGGGCGAGCCATTACGGCGGCAGAAGAAAATGCGCTTCCATAGCGCCCAGTTAGGCTGGACGCCAAGGAAGGCCTCGCAAAGAGTTATGAAAATGGAGATATGGAGGATTGAATTTGGCGTGAGGTGGTGGAGTTGCAGACCGTAGATAAAGAGCAGTCCGCGGAGAAAAGGATGAATGGGGGCGGAAAGACCGCGGATGAGGTGGTCGACAAAACTTACCCGGTACCCCATTGGAGGGGTTGGGTAGCTCTCCTCACTGGGGAAGCACAGCGCTTTGGGCTTCTTGCTAATCCCGCTTTCTTCAAAGATGTTGATGTCCTGAGTGGAAATTTTCGATCTTTCCCACTCCGCCGCCCCCAGATCCACGGCGGCCATGGAGGATCCCGGCGTGATGTGCCTTGTCAATCGACGCGGTGGCATCAACAATGGCGCAGGGTTTGCAGCTTGGAGACGAGGAGCTTAGGTGGCTGTGGGTCGCAGGAGGAAATTTGCAGGTGAGAGCAGGAGAACGGCGCGAGCGGAAGTGCTCAAGGAGGAAGAAGACGATCTTATATAGGGGTGCGGTGAAACGACGAACCGTTGGATAAGGAAAATGTGTGGCAGATGATAGCCACGTGGAAACGAGGGTAAAAAAGTAATTCAACATTGGAGAAGTTACGGTACGTGCGCCAGAAAAAGCGGAGGACGTGTGTCCCCCACTTGCACGACGTGTCAAGATAGTGGATCAATTGGGCCCGCAAGGCAGTGGGAGAAGGCTTCTCGCGATTTAGGGTTCGCAATCGTGGCTATCGTCAGCAATAACGTCACCTTGGCAGAGGAAGAAATTCGACTATACAATTTCATAAAAGGCGACATGGAAAATAATGCTGAGCCTTTGATCAAATACAGGTTTTTGATCAAATGCTCGGGGGCTACTTTGGAAAAAAGAAAAAGATCCAGAAGGACAAGATAGAAATGGCGTGAGCCTATGACCAAATACAAATATTTGTTCATAGCCTCAGGGGCTACTCCCATCGGGAGCGCTGTTCGCGCATCCGAGAAATTATAAAACTTCGGGAGATAAAAGAAAATATAGCGGCATAAGACGTGGAGCCTACACCCAAGTACAAGTCCTTGGCTGTAGCCTCGGGGGCTACTCCCATCGGGAACGCTGCTCGCGTGCCCGATGAAATCATAAAAAAAAAGAGAAAGAAGAAGAAAGAAAAAAGAAAAAGGAAAATAGCAAAGCAAAAAGAGTATATTTTCGAGTTATAAATAACTCTGCATATACTCCCATCGGGAGATTAATATAAGTCATCTTTGACTCGATAAAATGTGCCATTCCAACAGCCGAAAAAGCACTCGACAATATATTCTCAGAACGCCAAAGTTGCGATCAATTTCTGAATGCCGCAAATTTGCGAAGGTAAGACCCCAGATCCGTTCTGCTGGGCGTGACATCGCCGAAGACTGCGCTCTGCTACTTTTATCCGTATCAACAGATACGAAGAAAAATCCTAACGGACGCGTTAGGTACCCGATAAATTTTACTAGGACTCGACAGAATGGTAAGACCTTAAGCGGCACCTGTCGAAGTTTGCACCAGTATCCCGAGATCATGTCCAGGGACGTGATCTTGAAGTAGGTTTTTGCGGATTGCCACTAGAGCAGTTAACTAGTACCTGATCCGTCAGATGAACTAGCCCCAACTACCATTATCCCTGTACAAAATAGAAGTTTATGAGAAGAAATATAGAAAAGTTGAAGTTGTCAAATAAAAATAAACAGTGAAGATTTTCCTTGACCCTACGATTCAAGCAAAATCTCGGGGGCTACTGACATAGGCATCCCAAATGGGCCTGCCGAAGATAGTACCCGGGGTTTACTGAAGGCCCACTACCCGAAGAATAAGAAGATTCGGAAGCCCAAGATATTATTAAGAAAAGTTAGAGTTGTAATAGAAAGTCTTATTTGTAATCTTGCGGGATGAGTTAGAAACCTTCCCGGACTTTGTAACTTGTACAGCACGAATCCCTCGGCTCCGCCTCCTATATAAGGGGGAGTCGAGGGACGCAGAAATCATCGAATCATTGTTTACAAACCCTAGTTTTCATAATCGTCGAGTACTTTTCGGCTGAAACCTTCGAGATCTACTTGCACTCTACTTCCAACTAAACCCTAGTCTACAATCCGTAGGCATTGACAAGTTAATACCTTGTCAGCGCCCTCTGCCGACTGGGTCCAAATCAACTCTGACGGGGCGTTCCACGCAGCGTCGAGCAAGGGAGGCTGGGGAGCTGTGGGTAGGGACAGAAATGGTGACATGGTTTTTTCCGCGGCTGGAGCTGTCCCTCATGCGATCAATCCTCTCCACGCTAAAGCTTTCGGCCTTCTCCAGCGTGCAAAAATGGCGAGCAACCTGGGCATCGGGAGGGCAAAGTTCGCCACTGATTGCCTGATCCTCAAACAGGCCCTCTCCTCTTCCTCATATGATCTTTCAAGATTGGGTGCCCTTATCTCTGAAATCAAGTTTACCCTGGATAATTTCTTCATTGACTATGTTGTAAACTATGTGCCTCGCACTATAAACAAACCAGCTCACTGTTTGCTACTTTAGGTTTGACTGGAGTGCGACACGACCACCAAGTGTTGTATGAGCACGTCCCTGATGTTGTAAGCAGGGCCTCTACGGCGATCTTGCCGTTCAAGTTTAATGAAATGTCAGCGTTCCAAGTTTAAAAAAAAGAGGAGAATTACATCTGAATCGACAGAAGTTCTGAACTCTCGTGAAATCTTAGCGATACATGGAAAGTGCTTGTGTTGCCATCTTGAAGGAATGTGGCAAGGATAAGACATGGTAGCTACATGAAGTGCTACAGTCTCTATCTGACTTAGGCTGTTACAGATGGAAGCGGTATTTATGAGCTTTGATAAGATTTATCTTAATCTCTTAAGTGTAGCATGTTGTTTCTCAGCCAACGTTTTTTTTTCTGAATTCATGCCGTCTCACTGCGATAGTTCAGTCGATGCAGGGGAAGCTGTTATAGGGAAATATGGGAATTCCAGTTGGTGTGGTGTTTTGGAGACCGAGCTACACGCAGCTCTTTATTCTTAAAGACTTAAAATTCGTATTTTAAAGTTTCAAAAAAAAAATTGAAACAAAATTCTAGAGATAGCCAGTAATGTATGCTACAAATGGTGCAAAATCTCAATGCAAACTGATTTGTGTTATAGGCTACACGAAATTGACAAAATCTGACAAAGTTAGTAGTCTTGAAATACGTACTGTTCACTATAAAATTTGTCATTTTTATGCGGCCTAGAATATAAAGTAGTTTGTATTGAGATTTTACATCATTGTAGTATACATCATTGACTATCTCTAGTTGATTTTAATTTTTCAAAATATTGAGATACGTATTCTAAGTGTTTAAAAATAAAAGGCTACATGTAACTCGGCCTCCGTTTAGTTTTCCAGTTGCTCATGCACATACCTTGTTACAGTCGATTTCTTTAAGGTTTGGATATGCTAGTGAATTGGGAAAGAAGTGCGAGTACTATCTGTTTGATAGGCCATGCGTGTTTTCAACATGGATATTGCGAGTATTATCTGTGTTTGGTGGAATAGCAGTCTTTGCTGTGAGTCTGCACAGATACTTTTGTGGCCAATGCCGGCGTCGGTGCCGCAGAAGAGGAGATCATGTCATCAGGAGGTGGATGCAGTGGTTATTGAACACGCCGACAGTGAGGTTTCAGAACCTGCAAAGCTTCAGTCGAAGGAAATAATAGTGACAGTAAAGTAAAACAAAATGTGTTGATTATGCTAAAAAAAGGACCGGGTTCATCATTCACTGGATCTGATCCACCTTCGGTCGACGGACATCCACACCTCCTTTGTTGCCTCTCTCTCTCGACTTCAGAAAAACTCTGTTTTTGCCTGCGTACAACTTGCAGATTTTCAGATTTCTCATTGCCTTTTATTATTACAGAGACCGATCGTGTATAGCAACGTGCCATCCCACATCCAGGCATCTACCAGATCGGCGCTAAGATCGGGTCCAGGACCTGATTGCTACAGCCCTACCAAATAGCTAACAAACTTTGACTAACTGACAGACTAACTATCTGAAGCTTATTGACACTGAAAACGACTAGATTTTTTGTTTGTTTGTTTGGAAGTAGCTTATCTTTTTTTTACCCGGGCTACGGCGGGCTTACGCCAGCCCGAACATATTATAAACAAACCTCACAAAGAGTACAAGGGAGCATAGCTAGTTTTTAGAGAACAGAGAGGGGGCGGGGAGATAGACCTCACGGAGGGTCATAGCCATTACACCAGTAATTTAGAGCAGAGGAGGGGGATGGGTTAGTATATCTATGAGCCTAGAGTCTAACATCAGCAATGCACCGATTAACAATTAAAGAAATGCTTTCTTCCACTCCATTAAACGTCCTTGTGTTTCTTCTCTTCCAGATGTTACAAGCTATGGTGGTGTTGATTGTTGTTTCTTCATAGCTTCGGCACCTCGAAATCCAGAGGTCCGTTAGGTTGGAGAGTCTCAAACCATCGAAGTCATGATGAAAAAACCTCCAAACCTCCTGAGCCTTCGGGCACAGAAGGAGGAGGTGGTTGGTATCCTCGTCGAGGGGGCAGAGACGATCTTGCACTTTAGGGGGGCAGCGCTCCTCCATACCTTGCACACAACTTCATCGTTTTGCAGCTGCCTGAAAGAGTTGGAATAGAAACTTTTGTTTGAAGGCTTTTTGTTAGTGAGGCGAGATACGCGGAGATCCGGGGTATCGTGACTCAACACAACCAATCTAAGCTCATTTGTAAGATCACGGAGGTCGGCTTCAGCGGCCTGCGAAAGGCGCGGTCGAAGAGTGTCGCGGAAGCTAGAGGTGAAGGCAGAGCGGACGTTGATATGAATGTGGGTGATGGGAGTATAGGTCGGGGAATAGCACTGATGATAATGAGGGTATCGTCCACGTATTAAAGGGTGGGGCAAGGTCATCAACAAGGGGGTGGAGGAGCAGCCCTCCCCTGGAGGCCCGGAGAAGCATATGTTGAAGGACATCAGCGGCGATGTTAAAGAGGAAGGGGGAGAGGGGGTCACCTTGACGCAGGCCACTCCGGCATTGGATCCAGCAGCCGGGAACCCCATTTAGAAGGACATCAGTTTGGCTTGTTTGGTTGAGAAAACGGATCCAGGAGCGCCAAAGCTCGGGAAAGCCTTTAGCGGCTAGGATACGGTCGAGAGCGTCCTAGCTGACGGAATCAAAAGCTTTGCTGAAGTCCAATTTGAAGACAGCGGCCGGCGCTGCCCACTTGCGGCAAGCTTGCACAATGTCAGCCCTATAGACAAAGTTTTCAGCAATGCTGCGCTCCGAGATAAAGCCCGTTTGGTCAGGGTGAACGAGGTAGGGGGTAAGGTCTTTAAGTTGGAGAGTCAGACATTTTTTGTGAACTTTAAGGCGGCAGTTTTGGAGCGACATATGTCTGAAGTTATCCGGCTTATTGGCCCTAGCTTTTTTGGGCAGAAGGACAATGTGCGACTTGTTGATGGGATAGAGATCAGAAGGCTGTGAAAGCTAGATAGCGAAGCGAAGAGGGAGTCTTTGATCAGGTCCCAGTGTCGTTTGAAAAAAGTTGGCCGAAACCGTCGGGCCCCGGGATGGAGTTGTCGTTCATTGAAAAAAGGCTGCTTTAATCTAGGCTAGGGAGAAAGGTCGAATGAGAGAGTCTGTTTGAGAGGGGGTGAGAGAGGTTGATTCGACCAACGATTCCCAGTCAAGACGGTCCTCGGCATGGAGAGGGGTATCAAGAAGGTTTTTGAAGAATTCATGAAGAATTGCCGCCTTGGCCTGATGAGAGAAAACTAGGTTACCCTCAGAATCATCAAGGTTTTTTATCTGATTTTTCTGAGACGCCGGGAGGCACACAAGTTAAAGTACGTAGTGTTGTCATCCCCTAAAATGCAATTTTGACCTTAGCCCGTTGCCGCCAATAGGTTGCCCGGTCAGAAATTTTGCGACTAAGGTGCGCAGCCGGTTTTCGAGAGAGGAGAGATGCCGAGTTTCCTCCAAGACGGTCTAAGAAAGAGATGACCGAGTGGCAGTTGAGAAGGTAAACAGGGGAAGCTTGCGGTCGCTAGCCCAAGTAGGAGTAGGTTATCACGTGTACCACGCGATAAAAATTAACTGACATACTTTCCGTCGATCTGTTACGTTGGAATTTCCATGGCGGCGCAGTTCTTCGAAGGAGCCGCGATCTACTCTGGCGGAGAGGGCGGCGACGACACCGCCCCCCGTAAGCCGCGTTGGATGCGTCCGGCCAAGCACCCCACCGCCGACGACTCCACCCCACCTCGTCCCGATCCCGAGACGGTCCTCCTCGACACCCTGGCCTACATCGACGACGAAGCAAACGCCACCACCGCCTCCGCAGCCAGGAGCGACGGGCAGAGCGAGATCCGGGTGACCTTTTGGATCGCTCATCCGCCGCGCGTCTCCTACTTCACAATCCACTGCCCTGGCCTCAAACCCGACGCGTTCCGTAAATTGCCACGGGTCGTCGCCACGGAGGACAGCCTCGCCCTCCTCCGCGTCCCAGTCTCCCCGGAGCACAACCTTGAAGAAGACCGCATTAACGAATTTTTCATCTACTGTGCCGGCACCGGCAACCAGCTGAAGCAGCCAACCCTCCGTCGGCTCCCTAACCCCGATCGCCGCTACTACTCCGACATAGAAGTTGGCATCCTCAACTGCCGCCGCACAGATGATAGCTTCTTCCTCGTCGTGCTCCACTGGGATCCCTTGACAACCCCTGTGACGCACTATATCCACATCTTCGACTCGGAGACCTGGAAATGGGACACCAAGCCCGTCAGTCTCAGTCCACCAGAAAGCTACTCCTACCGTATTACAGACAAGGTGTTCACCATCGGAGGAAGATACGGCGCGATGGGCTGGGTCGACCTCTGGCGCGGCATCTTCATCTACGATGTTATCCTGGGTGGCAACACCGTCGATTACAAAGCATTGCCATCCTCGGGGGTGCTCCCTACACTTAAAGGCTTGGGTGAGACTGTTCGAGACATGGTCATGGTCAATGGATTCATCAAGTACTTCTGTATGTACAGCCCAGGCGTCGATACCACCAACGTCAGTGAAGATTGGGTTGCTTATGCATGGAGGATGAAGTATCCTTTGCAGCTGGATTGGCAGCAGGACTGCCACTTGAAAGCTTCTGAGATCATGGACAACCAGAAGCATTCTGAACGGCGCCTGAAGGATATGCCAGCAGACGGTGGAGAGAAGCCAACCTTGATGCTCCGTGCAGGTAGTCCTGTTCTCAGCCTGCATGATGTTGATGTGGTTTACATCCACACAAAACCTATGTACAGCGATGAGATGGCTTGGGTGCATGCTGTCAACATGAGCACTAAGACTATACATGGGATTGCCGAGTTCAGTGCGGAAAGAACTGTTGGTTTCATGTTCAACTGCACTCAAAGTCTTATCTTCAAGCCAAAGGTTATCAAGGTAGAAGAAGATAACCATAAGAATGAAGAGGACTCATGGACCTATGTTTCATGGAAGAAGAAGAAGAAGAATGGTGCTCCAGCAGGTAACTATGTTATACCAGTGCATGCCCACTTGTCTGTTTCTGTAGACTGCTGTAGAAACCCCTTTGAATGGTTGCAAACGTGAAGGGCTGCTTAGATGTGAGTTTGTGGGCTTGCTTGAAATTCCTCTAGTCACTGTTTCTAGAATGCTAGGTGAGGGCACCATGAACTTGATGTACATGAAGAGTTCATCAACCAAAATAAGTCACAAAGTGGTTTGTGAAATCAAAAGAGCAACTACTTAATTTGAATCCTGACAAAGGGAGCACTAATAACTTTTAATTTCATTGTTTGCTAGCTCGATATGGTTGGAACTGCATCCTGTAACTACAAATTTTACATGTGGGACTTGTACTTTGTCACCAATAATGTAGCCTTGAACATAGTTCTACTTTTACGACTAGGAACCCTCTGATACTGTCTATGTTAAATTGTTTTTGCACAAGGTGGTTACGGTAAAAACCTGGAACACGTTGTGCAGGTGCACGGCAAGGGCTGTCCAGTCAAGAGGGGATGCACATTGGCATGAGCCAGAGAGGACACCAGATGGGCACAAACAATGGACGCGGCTCTAGCACTTTGGGTGGACGAGGTGGCAAGCGGTGGTCAAGGCCACATAATGGCATGGGAAGAGGAGGGCAAGTACAGGAAGATCGACGGTACAAGTCATGACTGTAATGACAGATAAAAGTCATGGTAGAACAAATTCTCAAACGGTAGTGTACCAGAGGCGAACAACACTGCCGTTTGAGAATTTGTTCTAGCATAATTTGCCAAGAAATGACTACTATCATTTTAGCATCTCTTAACAAGAGTAATACAAGTTTGACGGACTTTTAGCAAGTTTTTAATCTCTTCAATCTCCATGGTGTAGGTAGAACGATCAATCTCTTTATTCTTCAGAATCTTGACAATATCCCCTTGCAGCAGTTTGACTTACTAGATGATAAAACAAAGTACTTTAGAAGATATATTTAGAAAATGAAAGTATCCTTGGAGATCAAGATCTTTATGTGGTCCATTCACTGTAAAGTTATTCTAACAAAAAATAATCCTGCAAAAAGGAATTGACAAGGATGCAGGAAATATATATTCTGTGATAAAGATGAATCTATTCAATATTTGTTTATTGAATGCACTTTAGCTAAAATTGTGTGGCGCATAATATATACTAGAAAAACAAATAAAGAAAAAATAAATAGAAAATATGGAAAAAAAGGAAAGAAGGAAAGAAAAGACAGAAAAGGAGTGTTCTAGTGTGAGTCTATGTTGTATTTCGTGTTTATCAAAAATTATATTGGCTTATGTATATTTATACCTAATCATACACTAGAACACTCTGTGAGGATATTTGTTAGAAGTGCGTTTTGGAGATCTAGAACAATATATTATGTGTGTGATACAAAAACACACACATCTATCTACAAACTATAGATTATGCAAGCAACAAAATTAATCCATGGAGGAATAGGATGATGTACTCCCTCCATTCAGAAATAAGTGCCGCAAGTTTGTCTAGATTCATATGTATCTAGACGTGTTTTCATGTGTTGATACATTCAAATGTATACTATTTCTGAACGGAGGAAGTATTTTTTTTCTCACATTAAAGGAAGATTTGTTTAGTGGTCTTGTTAAAGTAAATATGTGAAAAGGGAAAATAACTTTTTTGTCAACTACTGTTTGGACTTAGCATGGCCCAATTCTTTTTTAGTGTATATGTTAGAACAATGTAAGAAGAACACTATAAGTAAAATCAAACATCATAATTATGGAGTCAAGTAGTATAATTTGGTAATAAAATTGGTATATCTAGGTATATAAGTTAAGTATAAGGCTCTATTTGGGAGTATATTTGAAGTATTTCAGGAATACTTTAATTTTCAAAAATAACAAAGTATTGAATGTTTCAAAGCGTTTGGGTCCAACAAATATGGTGGTGTTAGAACCCGAAGTATCTCCAAAACTTCAGTTTTTTGAAGTACTAAACAAACCGAAATACAATAATATAAGTATGAAGTGGACATCTATGGTTTAATTGATATCTTTTCTATTTAGATTTTGCCAGATGCTCCCTTTGTGGATTTTTTTCCTAAACTGAGAAACACGAAAACGCATCTACTTTGTCTTCATCGCCTACAGCGCCTACGGCCATAGCCAAGCTATCCAATGTCGGGTAGATGCGTTTGATTTTTGCCCTTGTTCAGCTCTCCGGTGCGCTTGATCTGGTGGACGTTGCAGGCTATAGCACCACACAGCTACCGGAACCAGGAACAGCTGGACTATCGGACATAGGTAGGAAAGTAGTCAATGGGCTTCAGAGGTAGTGGCAGGACAGCCAGTTCAGGGAGAATGCATCAAGCTTTGGTTAGCAATCCAAGCGTTGCTACTGCTACCCTGGCTAAAACCTTATCACCTTGATAGTGGAAGCACAACATTACAAAGATGATTTTGATTTATAGCTGTCTCAATTAGTTGGAGGTGAACCACATGCAACAACCATGCACCCACCTGTCAGTCAAGAGTGATCTTGATCCAACTGTTAGTCAAAAAGCAGTCTTGATCCAACAAAACAACTGTAAGTAACTAAGTATGGAAAGCAGCTCTTCCCAAACGCTTTGCATTTTTGGACAAAACTAAGAAATACTGTAGTTTAAGAAAACGAAGTATTCCTTCCAAATGCATTGAAATACTTTTGTTTTAGAAAAACTATTTTGTCAAACTACGCCTAAATGTTATTTGTTTTGCATATATGTAAAATTTTACATTGCTTGCCATTTTGTTCTAATCTTAACATGTTTGGTAATGACGACGAGCTTGGTGAATCTTTGAGCCCATGAACAACAAGGAGTATCCACCGATGACATGAAACGTTGATGGGGTATAGGATAGGCCGGGTGATCCGGAGCCATCGACAAAGCAAATTGGTGGCAGAAAAACATGGCAAGGAGGTGAGTAAAGAGATATATATGAAGTCGATGGTAGGAATGGTAGTGATTGTGATCAGTACAAAACCCACCAAAACCTCTATTTGTATACCTTGTGAAATCAAACTACCATTTGTCAGTCGATCTAACTTTATAGGGTACAAAGACATATTTATAATATGAGATGTTTGCACCAACCAAAGGGAATGGAAAGATTTACAGTTCTGGAAGGTTTAGATGAATGGATTGGTGTGGTGACGACAATATAGAATATGTGTAGTGAGAGACATCGATGAAATAGATATTGCACGTGAACAATGACCAAATCATTATGGGAGCAACAAACACGTTCAGCTTTGGACATCGACAAAGCAAATTGGTGGCACAAAAACATGGCAAGGAGGTGAGTAAAGAGATATCTATGAAGTCGATGGTAGGAATGGTAGTGATAATGATGCATACAAAACCCACCAAAGGCACCATTTGTATACCTTGTGAAACCAAAACCACCATTTGTCAGTTGATCTAACTTTATAGGGTACAGACATATTTATCATATGAGATGTTTGCACCAAGTAAATGGAATGGAAAATTTTAGAAGTGTGCACAATAGCACGAAGGTTTAGATGAATGGATTGATGTGGTGACACCAATGTAGAACATATGTAGTGAGAGACATCTATGAAATAGATATTGCGCGTGAACAATGCCCAAATCATTATGGGAGCAGTAAACACGTTCAACTTTTATATATGCAGATATTTATTGTATAGATATTGCGCTTGAACAATGCCCAAATCATTATGGGAGCAGAAAACCTGTTCAGCTTTTATATATATATGTAGATATGACTTTTCAGTTTACCCCATGAGAGAATATCACTAATCTTGTTGGTAATTGGTTAAGCACCATTGCTAAAAAACATGTAAGTGAAAATTCTTAGTTGCGACGAAGGTGTAACTAGAAAATCTCAGTTGCAACCCATATGTATGTGGAAATTATTAGTTGCAACTTATGCGTAACTGGAAAAATCTCAACGCTCATGCAATTGGAAAACAAAATCAGTTGCAAACCACGTGTAACCGAAAAAAATCTCAGTTACGACCCACATGCAACTGGAAATATATCGTTTGCAACACACGCGTAACTGGAATGCGTGACGTAAGCGGTTTCATGGAAGAGAAAAAGACAACCTTGTAGATAGGAACTGTCACCACGAGCCCATTCCGCGAGGCCCGCAAAAAACAAGTCAGCCAGCTTACGCGTCGGGCCAACAACAACACAAACACACACAAAACAGCCCAAAAAGTCAGAGCACGAATCTACAAGCACAAAATACGAATCTTCAACCACTCGACTTAAAATTAATAAGTATAAGGAGCCTGATTTCCAGCAAATCCGATAATAAAAGAACCCTGCCAGAGGAGGCACCTCAGGACAGCAGACTCGTATTTTTCGGTTTCTAATATGGATTACTGTTTCACTTGCACAGTTTTTGCCGACGACGAGAACATGGTGATATTGATTAATTTCCACATGATGCCTGGTAAGATATAGTAGGCTTTGAAGGAGGATAAATGGAGTGATCAATGGAGCAAAGGGTTGACGACTTGGCCTGCGAAGAGCACCACGCCAGTGAACTCCTCCATGAGAAAGAAGAGGAAGGGATGGTCGGCGACGAAGTTGACACGAGGATCATCAGACCAGTCACACCCCTCATCATCTGCCACGGTGGCTGCAGCCGCCACCGTCCCTTTCTCGTCGACGCTGAGGAAGCACTGGTGGACCATGGACGCTAGGGCGACAGGTGGCGCCGGCGGACCCAGCATCTCGGAGAAGGGCTCGGCGGAGCTTAGGAACGGCAGGTCCAGCCCGAGGCCCTCAAGGATCGGCCTGGCCTCCATCCTAACGGAGACCTCGAACTTTGGAATCTTGAGCTTGCCCACGGTGAAACCCTCCACCGGCACCACCGAATGGTGCAGGAGCTTGGCCGGGTTGGCGCCGAGCGCGCGCACGAGGCCCCGCAGGCCGTCGCGGGCGTCCGGGAGGTAGATGTACATGGCGAACGAGGAGGACGAGCGTGGGCGGTAGGGCATGCACAGGACCTTGAAGCCTGGGTGGACGCCGATCCGCAACAGCTCGTGGTCGGAGCTGCCCGTCATGAAGGGCACGCGGACGGCGTGGCCTGGATCGGCGTCGATGTAGAACGTGCCCTCGGCGGTGAGGTCCGGGGAGAAGGCGTCCTGCCAGTTGCCGCGGAAGCGTACCGTGTTGGCGAGGACGAGCCGCGTGGAGGAATCCAGCGGCTTGGCCCTGGACAGGATGTCCTTGACGAGGCCGCCGGTGTTGCGTGCGACCCACTGGTTGATCTCGGCGGTCGCTTTCTTGGGCCTGTCCTTGAAGGCAGCTGGCCTCACCTCGGCCTTGTACGTGGCGGCGGCCGCGGCGGCGAAGGCTGGACTGAGGTGGAGTGATGCCTCCACCCAGACGCTCGTGGCGTAGCGGGTCTCGGCCGCGGCAAGGACGCTGGAGGCCACCTTGGAGCGGAAGAAAATCTTATACGACCTGGTCGTACCGCTCCTTCGGCTGGACCAACTCCTTTGGCTGCCACGTAGCAAAGCAAATCTGAATACTTAGCTCTTAATTCCCAAATTCCTAACCCCATGTTCCAGGTTAGTCAAATACTCTGATTGCCCCGTCGAGGAGGATGTCCGTGGAGGCCTGGCCGGAGCTCCGGTGGTTCACGACGCGACTGAGGGAGTTGTGCCGCCGGGACGCCAAGAAGCAGGGTCATGGACGCCGGCGACGAGCGTGGCCATGGGCACTGGACGAGCTGCGGCGAGAGAGCTCTTGGATCCGCCGACGAGCGCCTTCGTGAACCAAGGGAGAGCAGCGAGCTAGCGACCGCCGGTGGATGCGCGACATACTCGCGGCATCTAGGAGAGGCTGCGCGAATGGAGAAGGAAACGGGCTAGCAATCTGAGCATTCATGGCTAATTGAGGGAAATTACTTTGAGATTCGTTTTGCTACGTGGCAGTTGAAGGAGTTGGTCCAGCCTTAGCACCATACGACCCAGGTCGTATAAGATTTTCTTCCGAGGCGAGCGCAGCGTGTGCCTCGGCGCCCGCCGGGCCCAGGAAGGAAACGATTTGGTCGCGCGCGGCGGCTGAGGCACCGGCGGCGAGAAGGGAGAGCATGGCGTGGAATGAGAGCGGCGAGAAGGCCAAGTTCTTGTTTTTGCGGAGCCTGGCGAGGAGGCGCACGGAGAGTGCAGCCTGGTCGCTCACGGCGTCGACGTGATTCGTGGCATTCGCCATTGACGGTGGTGTGGTTAAGATCCCAGATGAATGGAATGTAATTGTACCAGGCGCGGGTTTAAATAGGGCATAGTATGATTTAGTCTCTTACGCGCTAAGCAAAGTAAACCGCGGACGACTCGCCATCATAATAGCAAACGATTTCTCTGGAAATTCACTTTCAAAAATATCAAATTACTTTGGGTCGTAATAGGAAAAAAAAAACCGGCGATGTACAAGTCGATGATCTGTGAAAAAAGTTTCTCTAAGCCAGAATGGCACATTTGATTCTTCGTCAGATTATTCAGCGTAGAACGCCCGTCTCTCTTGGTGTTATATTTTTGGTTAAATTCTATTTCTTTGGTCATACCCATTAAAAATTGTTCATCTTGATAAATAATTTGCCCATGAGAGCAGTGATATGTAGGACGGGCTACAGGTAGCCCGACATCTTGATCGTGCAATTTACCTTGGAGATCTGGGTCTAATATAACTTCATGACAATAATGGCACAAATACAACAATTAGGACTTGTACTAGGGTATGGACTTCACCCATCAAATGACATAAATATATGGACAAAATTTTCATCGCTCAGATCGCCCTCTCCCATCTGAAATTTCTATCGTCTATCCCCGGATCCCCACCTCACCTCTCTGCGGTGCATGTACACGGCGATGCAGGCAGGCGGCAAGGAGGAAGACGACCAGATCCCCTCTAATTGAAGTCTCGACCCCACCTCCCACTTAATCCTCTCGGTTTCCCAAAACCCGCGACCGGATTTGGTCATGGAAAGCATGCGGGAGGCAGGATCGTGAGGTCGTTGGCTTTGTACTCCCTTGCGGGATCCATCACCATCAGAGTGTCCTGATCGCTAGTTCCGGCAAGTTCTTTCCGGTGATTGTAACCTCAACTTCGACTCATTTCTCATGGATCTCAAGCCCCGTCGATGGCTGCGTCTTCTTCAATAAAGTCTCCCCAACTTTACATCTCGACGACGACATCGCGAAGCTTGTGGGAGTAGTGTGGTTCTTGAGGACCTCTTCTGGCTGGGGGTGGTGGATCTTTGGATCGCCATGGAGCTTCTTCGGTGGTTCCTCATCTCTGGGACAAATATTGTCTTCTTGACCCGTTTGGAGATTTCATAAAAAAATAGCCAGAGATATTAAGTACGGGAAAACACTACGCACAACCAATATTTCCAAACCGTCTGGGATGGTGATAAGAAAACACAAACGCTGGTTTCTTTTTTGGGGGGAATTCAAAGCTTTATATATCACTTGATAGCATTACAATCACTCAACAGAGTGTCAGTCAGAATTCGAGTGTGAGTCCCCAGCAAGAAGTCTGCCTCGCGGGCACACTCCCGACCTTTTTTTTTATACCAGTACGGTATCTTTCGCTTGCACACGGAAGCGTGTTTGGTTGCTCGGAAAATTATTTTTCTTTTTAAGTGGGCCAAAAACTGAAAGATTGGTTAGCTGGGCCGCATGATAATATTGCATCGCACGAACTTTAAAGCGGCCCAAGAGTTAACTCGCGAGGAACGCTCGATTCGTCCGTTCTCCTGGGGACAGACGTTGGCGAGCGCAAATCGTCTGGAATCGTGCGCCGGGTAACACTGCGTCAGGTACCCATATTGCCGGCACAAAAAAGTGCCGGCAAAGGCACCAAAAGTGCCGGCAAAGATTTTTCAAGGCACAAAAAAAAAGTGCTGCGTTTATTCCAGTCGAGGTTGGTCTTTACCGGCACTTTTCGTGAAATGCCGCGGTATATATGTCAAAGCACAGGTACTGGTGCCAGTAATAGCTATTTCAGGCAGATCAGTTTGTGCCTGTTCAGAGTTTCGCCGGCACTTTTCATATGTGCCGTGGAAGGTTTTTGCCGGCACAATCTGGAGATGCCGCGGAATCTTTTCCTAGCACAAGCTGGAAACGTCGCGGAAACCATTTCTGGCACGCGACAGAGATGCCGTTAATAGTTTTTGCCGGCATTTCATAGCTATTACTGGACTGCCAGCAGACATCAAGCAATTCATCAGTATCATTCAGTCATAACTTACAAGCAAGCATTCAGTCAACATTTTGAAACATCCAGTCATAAAACGCATTCAGTTATAACTTACAAGCAAGCATTCAGTCATAACTTACAAGCATCCAGCATCCGCTTGGCAGGGTTACAAGCAAGCAACACATTGTATAACTTACAAGCAAGCAAGCATAGGCCTGGTCACACATCATCAGCCTTGTTTCCATCACCTATGGAGGCTTTTGATTTGAAGGTGAAGGTTCTCCTCCTCTTAGTTGTCTGGCTGTCAGGGTTTTCTGCCCTCCTCCTCATTTCCCGATTTGCTGCTTGTTCCTCCAATGTCAGCACCTTACCATCTGATCTGGAATGAATGCGCAAGTTCTTGTCCATGCAGCTCATAATTGATGCATGAGTCATGTCCATGTCCACTTCTTCAGTGCTGACCTGCAAGCATGTTTTGTGTCACATGGTTGATTCATGATAGTAAAGTATTGATCATGTGGAGTACAAGTGATAATTGACATTCTCAAGAGGCAAGAGGCAAGTGGAACTTACATTTTTTCTTGGCCACTGGACTGAGTGTGCCTCAGCATGACCTAGTAGTGTCATTCTCCCCTTTGCTTGTGGTAACCTTGTGGTTCTCTTCAAGACCATGTTGATCATAACTTCGATGAATTCATCTGTGTCTGCATTCTGAACTGTCCCAAGAGCAACCACTGCTTCACTGTATGGTGAAGTCAATGCTACATCCATCCATTTTGTCACCTTGACTGGCCCTTTGTTCTTTCTCTTCTTCACCTCACTGTTTTTCATCCTATTCTCCTGTGCCTTCTCCATTTTAACAGTTTTAATGATTTTGTTCACACTTGCTGTCTGCACATTTTATTATATCACCCTATAAGCCTCAGTTATTGCATCAATCATTCAGTAAGTACAACTGCTGGAGTAATTTCTAACCTTTGCCTCTAGTTGCTTGTAAGTAGTCTTTGAGTGATTCCCTTCTACTTCCTGGTTATACATTGTTTCATGGCTGTATACATCTTCCTGGCTATAAATTGCTTCCTGGGTATAAATTGCTTCCTGTCTTGGTACCTTCAATTACCAATAATATGATAACATTATTATAACCATTTCTACTATCACCAGTTAAAAATATACCAATGTTACCAGCTCATACCTTTGGTACAGAACTATTAGGTTCCTTCACACTCTTTCTCTCCTTTATTTTTCTGGCTCTTCTATCTTCATGAGTTGTGGTGGCCTACATTTAAACAATCAGTACACACAATTAACATGACCATCTAGTAGCCAAGTGGACATGAAAGTGTTGATACTTTACCTTAGCTTGAGATCCTCCAACTTCTGAGTTATGACTAGGTTTTTGGCTTCTTCTCACAAGTGTTTCTTCAGTTGATCTAGTTTCCTACATTTCAACAATCAGTGCACACAATTAACAGGACCATCTAGTAGCCAAGTGGACATGAAACTGTCGATACTTTACCTTAGCTTGAGATCCTCCAACTTCTGCGTTATGACTAGGTTTTTGGCTTCTTCTCACAAGTGTTTCTTCAGTTGATCTAGTTTCCTACATTTCAACAATCAGTGCACACAATTAACAGGACCATCTAGTAGCCAAGTGGACATGAAACTGTCGATACTTTACCTTGGCTTGAGATCCTCCAACTTCGAGGGATGACTAGGTTTTTGGCTCCTTCTCACGTGCGTTTCCTCAGTTGATCTAGTTTCCTGCATTTAAACAAAATTATCAAATACTTAGCTGCACCATCTGGATAGTATGATTACAATATAGATCATGCAAGAAGAAGCTGCGTCTTACATTTGCTTTGCAACCTGTAACCTCACTGCTAGTGACTTTCTCAACATTTAGCTTGGTAACCTACATTAGGCCAATCATATCACAAATTTAGATATGCCCAGTATGTAGGAAGATACTGTTGACCATGTAATTACTCATGAATGAAGAAGTTGTAGTCTACCTGGATTGTAGGAATACCTTCCATTCCCTCTTCACTTGTCTGATGTTGCTGTTGCTGGTTGTCTTGTATTTTCTGGCTAGCTTGGTACACTAGCATTAGTTGACTCAATTGACTTTCTATGATATCAGTCTTTCGCGCCATGTTCTCGACCACAAGCTTGAGGTCTCTGGTCTCTTTCCTACTCTCTTCAAGAGCTGCTAGTGCTTCAGCTAGATTTTCTCATCCTTTTCCACCAACTACCATGCCTAGACCATACCTTGTTGATTTCTTTGCTTTCGGAAACAATGTTGAATAGAGGTCATTGGGATTTGGTTCCTCCCCATGCAGTTCAGGATTGGCATTAAGTTTGTCATTATTTCATTCTACAAGGAAATCAGTGTCATGGCAGGTATTGTTGCAAGAACAAGTATGTGTGCTGGCAGTAGTGACTTGAAGGTGAAACTTACAATTTTTCCAGCAGCAAAATCGTCAACTGGCAGTCCTTTGCTATTAGTGTGAGTTATCTTGTACAGCTCAGCCCTCCCAATTTTTTTACCTTCTTGGATCTCCTGCAAATCACATGGATTATGCCCTCATGAACTTGTAAAAATATTTCAAATGGTAAGGTTGTACACAAAGTAAAATGCAGAAAATTTAAGTCTGAATTGATTAGTTTGGATTATTACTGTTTGATCTTGTACAACTGCGAAGCTCCTTGACCCAGTTGTGTGTGTACTATTTGGCTGGTTTTTCCTTGCAGTTTTGTTCTTCCTTGACAATCTCTGCAATTTAAGTATAATAATTCAGTTCATGGTAAGTTCAGGAAGCATACATTTTCAAATTGAAAGTTAGAAAATTTAATGATGCACCTTTGACTTTTTTTGCTTCCAACGCCTCACCAGCCAATCCCATTGAGCTTCAGGAAGTCTTTGGCCACACCCGTTCGCAACGTTCTCTTCTATTGATAACTTCGACTTGTAATGTTTCTTCTTTAAGTAGCACTTGAAATCTTTCCATTTTTTACCTGCAGACTTTAGTACCCAGTACCTATGTCTTTCTTCAACATTAAAGAATGCCTGCAATACATAAGTAGCAACAGTTAGACAAAAAAAACCTTTCCACTGTTGCTGCCATTGAAATAAATGTAATGCAGTTTAAATGCCTTAACAGTTTCCCACAAGTGCATTTTGTTACATCTGGGTACTTTGCTCCAGCTTGTTGCTGCCATTGAAATTTCTTTTCCTTTAACTAAACTTCCAATAAAATTGGTGAACTGGCTGGTGTTTGGACCACAAGGCTGTCCATTGTCATTGAATTCCACATCTATTTTACAGTTTGGATTAACATGTTTCCAGAACCCCTTCATTATTGTTGGACCTCTATGGGATTTCTCTTCTTCTGTGCCTAAAACCATAATTGTTATCACAGATTAGATATACTATATTTCTTTCCATTGACAAGATAGAATATTATAGATCAAGAATCTAGCCTGGAGTGTTGTTAATTTTAATTGATCCATCTTCATATTCATCACCAGGATCAGTAGTTGCACCACTGTCATAGTCTTCACCATCATTTACTCTCTGCCCATCCTCAGCACCATCTTCTTCCTCATCATCCTCTTCATCACTGTAATCTTCATCATCATCATCATCTTCATCTTCCTCTAGTTGTTCATATATAGTTTCATTCTCAACAATCTGAACAAAGGAAATTTAAAAGTAATAGTTAGACAAATATCTTGGAATCCTGCAAAACTGGTTGTGTACAAAGGTGTTGAGATGTAGAATTCATTACTTACTTGCTGGTTCCCTGGCAAGTATCCAGTAGCTTTTGCTATGTGTATGAACCTTTCATAAATATTAGCACCATTACTTTCAGTATTCTGACTCCACCTAATTGGATCATCTTTTCCTTCCAATCTTGAGTATCTGACTTATTTGTTCCTGCACATATATTAACTGAATTATTTGTTCCTGCACATATAGTAACTTCAAAGAAAAGGAAGAACATGTCAAACAGGACTGTCATACCCAAACTAAGTGTCTATTCTAGGCTCCATGTCAAAGTAATCTCTAATTGAAGGACAGACAACAGAGTACCAATCATCATCTACAGCATCTTTCACATAGTATATCTGCTTAGCTTGACTTGCAAATATAAATGGTTCTGATCCAAATTCTAACTGCTTCAGGTTTACTTGTGTTACCCCAAAGTTGGTAATGTTTTTAACTCCAGCAGGTTTTGACCATTCACATTTAAACAGTACAACACTTCCTTGGTTGGAATAATTTAACTCAACAATCTCTACTATTCTACCATAGTATTCTACTTTTCCTTTTACTGGGTTCTTATCTTTAGAACTAGAATAACTGGAAGTCATAGCTGAGTTTGACACTCCATCACATTGGGTGCTTTTGCCTGCTGCAAACTCCTTTGTGTGGAATACACAACCATTAATGTTGTAGCTGTTGTACTTCTTCACCATCATGTAAGGCTTGTTTGCTAGCAAAACAATTTTTGCTGGCAATTTAGTGCCTTTAAGAAGCAAAGACTACACATGGTCAATGAACCAAAGATGGAATGTTTCTGTGATGTTCTGCTTCTACCTGTCTTTTATTTTTTTTCTTTTTCCCAGCAGCTAAAGCTTTCATAAGCTTCTCTGTGTAGTAATTGATGTGCTCATAATTGAAGAGTACATACTTTTGTGCTTGTGTCCATGACAGGTGATCTAGTTCAGAAGTACTGCAAGCTGATAATGGTCTTCCAAAAATCTTCAGGTACTTGCTGCAATTTTTGTTTGCACTACTTGTCATATTATCATCATGTCTTGGAGCTTTGTTGAACTTGGTGTTACAATCATCCACATATATAGAGCAGAATGTCAAACACTCATCGAACAAATATGACTCTGCAATAGATCCTTCAAGGTGGCTTCTATTGTGTACCCAGTTTTTCATGTTGCCAATAAACATCTCGGTGGACCACATGTTCCTGAATTGAACAGGCCCAGCAAGTCTCACTTCAGCTGGGAGATGTATAACTAGGTGCTCCATTATGTCGAAGAACGTTGGAGGAAAAATCTTCTCAAGTTGACATAATATCTCTGGCAACTATTCTTCAACAATTGCTATCTCTTTATTACTGACGATCTTCGAAGTAATGACTTTGAAGCACTTGGCAAGCTTCACTAAGGGCAATGCAACTTCTTCAGGCAATGTCTTCATTACAGCCAGAGGTAAGATTTCTTCAAACAAAATGTGGCAATCATGAGTTTTCAGCCCAACAAACTTGGTTTCCTCTAACCTTACCTTGTTGTACATGGAGGAAGCATGGTTGTCTGGAAATCTCACATTTTTCACCAGTCCACAGAACAACTTCTTCTTTGATGACTCCATGTAGTACACTGCCTCTGGCAAGTCAGGTTTTTCTTGTGTTTCATCAATATGCAAATGTTCTCTAATCTTCATTCTCTTCATATCCATCCTAGCTTTTGCATTATCTTTTGACCTTTTATCCACATCAAGCAAAGTGTTGACTACATTGTCAAACACATTCGTCTCAATGTGCATTGAATCCAAGTTGTGCCTCACAAGCAAAAATTTCCAATACTCTAGTTGAAAAAAATGCTTCTCTTCTTAAAAGTTGATTCAATAGTATGTACTTCCTCCATATTCTCCAAATCCTCATCCACTTCACCTCTATTCCTTTTCTTCCTTCCAATCCTCTTTTGCTTCTGCAGTTTTCCATATGCAGTTTGGATATCCATTGTCATAGCAGAAATTTCTTCACCCGTAGGCTGCACTGGAGGTTCCCTGAAATCAGTTGTCCCATCAAAAGATTCCTCATCACTTCTGAATGGATGATTCATTGACAAGAACCTTCTGTGACCTAGAAAACATGCTTTGTGTCCATGCTTCAACCTTCTAGAACAAGTTCCTAAGAGGCAATGAGAACAGACAACAATGCTTTCACCACTCAATATTCCACGGCCCAGCCAATCACTGATGGTCCAGAGCAGTGCAGCATGGACTCTAAACTTTTTACCAAAATGAGAATCATATACCAGAACTCCATGGTGCCACAACTCCTGTAGCTCATCAATTACTAGTTGCAGGTATACATCAATGTCTTTCCCTGGTGATCTCCTTCCTGGTACAATGACAGACAAGATAAAGTTGGTCTCCTTCATGCAAATACAAGGAGGGAAGTTGTATGGGATCAGAATTATAGGCCAGATGCTGTAAGACAAGTTCATATTCCTGAAAGGGTTGAATCCATCTGTAGCTAATCCAAATCTTATGTTCCTTGGTTCTTTGCTGAACGACCTGTACCTGCTGTCAAAGTTCTTCCAAGCAGGTGAATCAGCTAGATGCCTCATTACTTCATCTTTGGTTCTCCCATCATTGTGCCAACTCATCAGAGATGCTGTTTTGTTAGATATAAACAACCTCCTGACTCTTTTGTTCAGTGGGAAATGCCTGATAACTTTCATTGCCACCCTACTGATTCTCTTCCCACCTACTACACTTCTTACAGTCTTCCACCTGCTTGTTTTGCAAACTGGGCAGACATTGGCCTTGGCATGGATGCCTCTGAAAATTATGCAGTCATTGAAACAGGCATCATAAGTATCATATGCAAGACCAACTCCTCTGATGTACTGCTTTGCTTCATGAAATTTCTTAGGCAGAGAATGTCCTTCAGGTAGTGCTTCCCTGAACAGTGTCAGCATATCTTCAAATGCAGCATTTGTCATTCCCCTAACATTTTTAATATTGAGCAATCTTACTAGAAACTGCAGTTTAGAAAACTTCTTGCATCCTGGGTACAACTGCTGGCCACCATCATTGACTAACCTCTTGTATGATTCGACATCTTCATCTTCACTATCATCTTCACTCCCTTCTTCTTCTTCTGAATGCAATGAACTTCTATTGTACATGTCAAACCCATCTAACAGTAGCTGGTCAATCTCATCTCTAGCATTACTAGTATCTTCTAGAGAGCTAGATTGCGTGTCAAGATCATTGTTAACAGCTTGTTCCCCACTAAACAACCAGGTTTTATATCCAGGCATAAAACCAGTACAGATTAGATGATCATTTACAGTTTCTACATCATACCAGAACCTGTTCCCACAGTTTTTACATGGACAAAGTATCTTACTGTATTTCACTTCATTTCTTAGAGCAAATTTCAAGAATAAGTAGACTCCAGCTGCATACCCATCTGAAGACCTTGAAGCTTCCATCCAATTCTTATCCATTTTTACTATTTTTTAGTAAAACTTAGAGTTTAAATAGAATCCAGTAATGAACTAAGCCATCTTATATTAATTGATACATTGCAGTAATCCAGTAATCAAGCAAGCAATCAATTAACCAAGTAATACAGGAAGGTTAGCATGCAATCAATTAACCAAGTAATACAGGAAGGTTAGCATGCAATCCAGCAACTACAATCCAGTACTAGAGCAATCCAAGTATTCAAGCAAACCAGCAAATCATAGTCAATTTATAGCAAACCAGTGATACAGGAATTTGGAGTTGGAGGTTCGATTCACCACGTACCAGACGAACTCGCCTCCGTGTTGTTTGAGCTCCTGAATCGACGGAGAAACGATCGCCGCGTATCAACCTTAGCTTGGTCTCCACTTGGATTCACCATGGCTTGAACTCCAGTAGGATTCAGCATGGCTTGAACTCCACTAGGATCCACCATGGCTTCAACTCCACTAGGATCCACCATGGCTTCTGGAGGGTCGCCGTCAGCAGAATCGGTGGAGGAGGGCCGAGGTGGAGGAGATCTAGATGGGTGGAGGAGGGCCGAGGTGGAGGAGATCTAGATCAGTGGAGGAGGGCGGCGGCGAAGGAGGGCGGCGGCGGAGGAGGGCGGCAGCGAAGGAGGAAGGCCGAGGTGGAGGAGATCTAGATCGGTGGAGGAGGGAGAAGGTGGAGGAGGGCGGAGGTGGCGGAGAAGGGCGGCGGCGAAGGAGGGCGGCGGCGAAGGAGGGCGGCGGTGAAGGAGGACGGCGAGATCGGCGGCGGACGAGATCGGTGGCGGCGAAGGAGAGCGGCGGTGGAAAACGAGAGAGGAAAAACGACGAAGGAAAACGAGAGAGTGAAAACGACGAAGGAAACCCTAAACGAGAGAGTGGAAGGACCATTTGGTAAAAATGAGTTCGGTGGAAGGACCATTTGGTAAAAATGAGTTCGGTGGAAGGAACCCTAATCGTTTTGGTAAAAGCAATGCTGCTTTTAAACAAAATAATCATTTGGTAAAAGCAATGCTGCTTTTAAACATGCTTAAATCCATGTTTAAAAGCAATGCTTCATTTAAACTCATTGGAATACATGCTTAAATCCATGCTTAAGTTGGCTTCTATCCATGTTTATAAACATATCAAGGGAATCACTACTGCATAAGCAGTTCATCCATTTATCTGACCAAAACACATGGTGAGCAGTTACCTATCTATGAATTTTTTTTACCAAATAGACAATGTAAAAAATGACTTGTTTCTACTGCTAGGACCAAGTAAACCAAGCTAGCAGTAGAAGCAACAAGTACAAGATCAATTGTACATCTTGTGCAAAAAGAACAACAGAATTTTCAAAAAATGCAGCAGCTATTGTTGCAAGAAAAATTCAATGCAAATGTGATGAAAGCACAAGTGCATTAGGAATTCTTGCATTGACATATATAGTAATACAAATTCAGTTAACTTCCTAACACATAGTAATAACACACATATTTGATCATGCCATCATCAGGTCTTACATAAGCAGCACATCAACAAAAGTAAACACCAACAAGATGTGTTCCATAGCAGCACATCAACATTAGGCAACAACAGGATGTGTGCCATAGCAGCACATCAACAAAAGTAACCACCAACAATATGTCTTCCACAAACTAACAGTAATTACATATTGCACAAACTACAGTCAAAAGCACCAACATAAACTAAAGCATCTTCAGTCAGCAACCATCTTCAATCAGCATAGCATTAGATGTCTTCTATCTTGTGGACAGAGACACCAATGTAGTCTTGCGTCATATCAAGCCTGATCAGAAGAAGAGAGCCTTGAACTATGGAGTTGGCCTCACAGAAATTGTCCATGTCTTCTCCATTCAGCTAGACGACCAGCCTGCCCAAGACCCCAGTTTGAATGAAGTAATGCCCAGCAATGTCTTCACTCATAGTCCTGCTAGAAAACCTTGCAATTCCCCTCTTTGGGTAATTGTAACCATGGACAAAGTTCTCTGGCAGTGCCTGCAATAGAAACCACATGAATAGAGCATTAAGCAATACTGAATGTGAAATGTATGAACTGTATGAACTGCAGGAACTGTATGAACAAGGTTTTTGAGCAGGGAGATTACCAATTGCTTTGTTGTAGCATCAACTGCATCAACTCTGTGAACAATGTACTGAAGCTCATCAATTGAGTCCACATCTTTTGATGCATCCTTGTACATTTCCCAGACTATCTCAGTCATGTCTGCTTCACCAACAGCATGCATGTTTGAGAAAGTTGTCTTGTAAAGTGTGCCTCTGATCTCTTCAGGTACATAAATTGGTCCTGCAAAAATTTATAAAACAGTGAACACAAATTAATAAACAAACTAATTGTCTGAACAAGTTTCCAAAGGAGTCATGTACATACCATTCATAAGATAGAAGGGTTTCTGGTTTCCATCAGGATCTGCAACAGTTACTTGGAAGATGCCATCACCAGCCTCTTCTTCATACTCCATGCCTTCTGCATCTTCATCAGAAATCACATCTTCACTGTTATCTTCAGTAGGTAACTTGAAGGTGACAACATCGTTGATATCAACAAGGTGTGCCATCAGGAGAAAAGACCACCAGGGGCCACACATGGTTGTGGAGTTTGTTGTCTTCTCTAAGTAGAAATCGAGCATGTGGCCAGCAGCAAGAGCATGCAACCACTTGTCACTGTACTTGTTCAGTTTTTCCTTGAAGTAACAAGGAACAGTCTGTTCAAGCATGAAACGCAATGTGAGATTAGTCTTGCAGATAAATAGAAATTAAACAGTCTGTACAAGAAATTGTTGTCGTCAGAAACCCACCGGCGGGCAGCGACGGGCAACACAGTAGAGCCGGGAACAACTTAGGGCTGCGGCTGGCCCTGGTCCCTCCGAGCGACGGCCCGCAAAGCCTCTGGTACACACGTCCGATGCTGGTGCAAGGGCGTGCCACCTGACCTATACCAGTCGGGAAGGTGATGGAGATGCCTCGCTTAGTTTCCTGCATGGCATACACGTAAACATTAAATACGAGCCTCGATCGGCTCTCAGGATATCCTGTGAATCGGCTCAAAGAGCCGATCCACCCATGATTCGTACGAGGTGCACGAATATATGGTGGTCCTGCTTGATCAAGATAAAGCTAAAGCGATCTACGACGATTTAGGGTTTTCACCGCATAATCGGAACATCCTACTCACGATTGGGCCTCGCGGCCACGCACGGTGATCGTAAGCCGATCCTAGATAGGGCCTAAAAACCAACACGAGGTTGATCCCCGGAACATCCTGTCTAGGACTAGCAAACGACACCCTACGTGCCGCTGGATCCTCCAACCCTTTGTAAGGCCTAACTATTGCAGATATTAAACTAATCCTTGAAGAAACAAGGAGCAACCGTAACGGATCGGATCTACTAAATAATGATCAAGCGGGGTGCCGCCCCTACACCTAAGATAGGTGTAAGGGCGGCTAGATATGCAAGGGTTGCACTACGACAGCATATGATACGAAGAACAATGCGAACCCTAACGAATCTAAGATAACTCCGTTGCTCGCCATCAAAAAGGCTTCGATCTGAGCAACGCGTGAACAACATAAAGCTTGTGCTGCCTAGATCGCAAGATGCGATCTAGGCAGCATGATGCTTACCGGTAGAAACCCTCGAGACGAAGGAGTTGGCGATGCGCCGAGATTGATTTGTGGTTGAACGTTGGTTGTTGTTTATTCCATAAACCCTAGATACATATTTATAGTCCAGGGGACTTTCTAATTCAGGCGTGCACCTAACCGTGCACGGGTCAAACTCTATCTTCTAATCTAAGATGCGATCTACTATATTAAGATACACGGGCAATCTAGCCCAAACTCCTCGTGCAAGGCTGCTTCAGAGATCTTCTACGGGTAATCTTCCACGCCCATCTCCCTTACGGCCCATCTCCTGATTTGGCCAAAATCTGGTGATAACACATGCCCCCCTGGTTTTGGTAATGATAATTTCAAAACCACTCTGTCTTTCCTTCGAAGGGTCATGTCGTGGCAGCTCAGAACCGTCGCAGTATTCTTCATCATGATGACTTGCCTTCCCAACTTCTCTGCACGATTTGACAAATTTGGCCCCACCTCCTCGGAAACTGCTCGAGCAATAAATCTTTACTCTACCCCCTTTATTTGCAGCATCGAACAGTCCACCTCTTTATCCTCCAGTTCCAAACCAGCCGTCAGCCAAAAAACCCTCTCCCTCCATAGCCATGTCGTCCTCTTCCTCCTCTTCCATTTCTCTCCCACCCTCTTCCTCAAGCGAGTCGATCCCAGGGCACAACCAGATGGAAGCGTACAACAGGCGCGCTCCCAAGCATTGGGATGAGCAGGAGTGGGACTTCGATTTCGTGCCAGAGGGCCGACCTGAGGACCTCGTCTGGTCAGATGGGGCCATGCCCCTAACTGACGGGGAGGATGACCTTCGGTTCCTGATTGACGGAGCACTGGAGGCGGAGAGCAACGACGACGACCCTCCCTTCCGGGGCAAATTCACCTCTGTCACCAAAGAAGAAACAGAGGATGACGAAGACGAAGACATCTCCTCCGGCACGAAGAAGGAACAGGAGGACGACACCTCCTCCGATGAACCGCCGCCAAAGCGCATCCGTGGCTGGGCCTGGTCAGATGAGGACGATGATGATGACGAAGAAGAAGCCTCCGCTGAAGGTCACAGTAGCAGCACCGAGGGATTCGTCGACAGCAGCAATGAGGGCAGCTACCCCAGTGACGGCGAAGACGGCAACAGCCCTTAGAATAGGGACCTACTAGTATAGGATTAGCAGTAGCAATCTGTCCCTTTTGCTGAACAATCGGCTTCTCTTTGTAAGAAATCTTATTATCAATGAAAAATTTCCTTTGATTTTGCCGATGTTCTTTATGCTGATTTAGCCGATTTTTCCTCATCTGACTTTGACGATTGTTAGCCTAACCAATGCTCAATGACCAGATGGGGCCACGCCTTGGTCTCTCACGATAATCTGCGAGACAGGCCAATTCAGTCATCCTTCCAAGTTAGCCAGCTCTGCCGATGACGATAGCACTGGGTGCAGCCGACTGCAGCAGACCGGCGATTTGATCTTGAGCGGGCGTTTTTAAGAGAGCCCCGGAACTGTTGCTGAATCAGCTTGGATGCTGAAACTGATAACTCTGTAACAAAAGCATCATTCTTCAGAACAGTTGCGATGTAGAGCCAGCTGATTCCAACAAAATCGGCTCCCAAAGCCAAGAACCTCTCGGGCGAGTTGCCCCCCGAGCCTCATCCAAAGCGAGCCAAATGCGTCGCCATCGGTTTCCAAGTTATAATGCAGAACCAGCCGATTCCAACCAAATCGGCTCTCCAGAGCAAAGATATTTCAGGGCGAGCTGCCCCCCGAGCCTCTTGATTTCCGGAAGAGCCGTCGTACTGAAAAGCTTTGGAAAGATCAGCAAATCTGTTCCTTGAACTAAGAAGCCTCAAATATAATGGCTTCCCAACTCCTCCTTTGCGCCTTGCTGATCAGATCGGCTCATCATCTTTGGCAGACTAATGCAACTTCCGGTGAGGATGTTTTTGAATCTCTGATGCCCTCCTAGACTCTGGGCGTAACAACCTCTGAAAGTGACATTGATCAAGCCGCCACCTTGGTCCATGCCAGGCAAAACGCCATAGCCGCTTGACTCGTCATCGGCTGTGCTCATGCTCCTAGGATAGGTATGCTCCCTTTGTTGGACTCACCCTTAACCTGATCTGTATGCTTGCACTGGTACTGCTGAACTTAGAGACTTTGCAGAAGGAGTTGGAAGTCTTGAGAAGGAATTTATCCAGTAGAGCCTCTCCTTGTAATTCAACAACTGCTCCATCGGGCTTCTGCTTATATCAGCTGTACCTCCTTTCATTCTAAAGTCGATGTCCTTGCATCGGCTAGAGATTTTTTTTTTTACGGGGCCGATTTTTCTATCGGCCCCCAATGTTTCACTGCACACATGTTTATCTGCACATGTTCATCTGATTATTAGATGCCCCCCGAGCCGAATCTGCCAGGTGACTGCAGATATCGGCTTCGTGGTTAGCCAAGGCACTGTATTTGCACGTCGGCTCCGTTAGGATTCGTGTTGACTCTCATCCGCCGACGTGACCGCTGCCCAACAGATCGATGTTGAACACAAGCAGAACATGTGGTGAAGATAATTTTGGCCGATTGCTGAAAATCGGCCTCCATATTGATCGAAACGCTCAATGAAGGTCTTGTAATTTTCCTTCATAGATTTTTGGGGCCGATCACAAGGATCAGCCTCGCCACGTTTTCTCATCGGTTTGCTCTTGCTACTCGGTCAGGCCAGTGGATAAGACCAGCCTCACCTCATCCTTTGTCATGTCGATGCGCTCGCCGTCGTCCACATTGAGTGCATCGTTTAATCCTGGAGCGCTAAACTCCATTGGAAGGATGAGCACCATGTTTGTGCCAGCCGATGTTTCATCATCGGCTTTCCTTTGCTTGGGGCGCCACTCCATTTTCCGTGGTCGACCCTCTTCATCCAGGGTTCGCTAAATTTTCGCGGCCAGATCAGGCCGCGCCTTCCTTAACGTGTGCAGGTATAACCTTTCGGCTTCCTCCAAACCACGCAGTCGCTGAACCCTACGCTTTTGGGAACGGCTAAGTCCATCAGGGCACCACCTTGGCCGGTGGTACCTGTCTTCTTCTTCTTCTCCCTCGTCTTCCAAATCCTCGAGATCTTCCAACCGAGGGGACTCAGCGCGTTTGCTTCGAGGCGGGAGAGGCCCTAAGCGTTGGAACACGGACACGTTGGCTGCCTCCTTCTTCTTCTGGTTGCATTCTGGGCAATTGCCGATTGTAGGCAATCGGCTCATTCCTGAATCCCAGCAGTGTCTGAAGAAGGGACAGTCCCAGTGCCTGTCCTCGTCGTCTCGCTCCCTTGACTTTTCCTTGGCACGGCGCTCGTACTCCTCCTCATCGCGATCATGCCGACGATGTCTTCTGGCTTCTCTAGCCGGACGATCTCTTTCATCATCATCGCTGGATCGTTGGCGTTGGTCATACTGACTCACATACTTGTTGAGGAGGTGATCAGAGAGGGGTCGCTGATATCTTATGTTCTTCACTTCTCCCTCTGTGACGTAACGCTTGCCATCGTGACGGAGCCGATCGCGTGGAGCGGCCTCCTCTGTGTCCTTGCTACGAGAGCAACGGCCCTCGTCTCCATCCTTGCCAGCGTGGTGTCCAAGTCCTACCATGTTGATGCTGAATGAGGATCCTGGCTGGCAACCTTCAGGATAAGTGCACTCCACCATGTTAACGGCGGGGAAGGGGTGGGTGTCGACCTTCATGGCGTACTGGTTGAAAATCAGACGTCCTTGTTCTATCGCCATTTGGATCTGCTGACGCCACACCCTGCAGTCGTTGGTGGCATGGGAGAGCGAATTATGCCATTTGCAGTATGGCTTTCCGTTCAGCTCCTGTGCCGTGGGGAATTTGAGACCTTCGGGTATCTTCAACTGCTTCTCCTTGAGTAAGAGGTCGAAGATTTGCTCAGTTTTGGTCACGTCAAAATCAAACCCCCTGGGCGGGCCTGGTGGCTTTACCCATTTGCAGGAAACGGGGGTTGCCCCCCGAGTCCATTCAGCCACTGCTACCTCTTGATCTCCCGCAGAACCTTCGTCTTCATCTGCCTCGACCAGGACTACTGCACGCTTGAATTTGTCCTGGTACAAGTCTGGATGGCGCTGTTCATATGCTGACAGTTTCTGAACCATGTGCGCCAGTGAAGGGTAGTCTGCCTGGAAGGCCATGTCCTTGAGTGGCGCTGCAAGGCCCGCCACTGCCAACTCGACTGCTTCCTTTTCAATCACACGAACCGAATAGCATCGGTTCCTAAGATTCCTGAAGCGCTGGATATATTCTACCACAGTTTCTCCACGCTTCTGGCGGATTTGTGCCAGATCGGCAAGGCCAGACTCGGAAGCTTCTGAGTGAAACTGCATGTGGAACTGTTCCTCAAACTGCTTCCAAGTCCGGATCGAGTCCGGTGGCAACGAGGTGTACCACCCGAAAGCCGATCCCGTGAGGGACTGTGCGAAGAACCTCACGCGTAGTGGATCCGACACTGAGGCCGTTCCTAGCTGTGCCAAATATCGGCTCACATGCTCGATGGAGCTGGAACCATCTGATCCGCTGAATTTGGAGAAATCAGGGAGCCGATATTTGGGTGGTAGCGGGACCAACTCGTATTCATCGGGGTACGGCTTGGAATAGCCGATTGTCCTCCTTTTCGGCACCATGCCGAACTGGTCCCGCAGGATCGTGCTGATCTGATCCACGGTGCTGGCTGTAGGAGTCGAACTCTGAAGATTCGCCGGGGTGGCGTACTTAGCCAGCCATGCTTGCTTTTCCAGCTCTGAGCCAACTGCAGAAGCTGGGCTCTGGAGGTTCGTCGGAGTGGCGTATTTAGTTAGCCACGTCTGCTTCTCAAGATCTGTCGCTGACGCTCCTCCTGTTTTCCCAGAAGTCCCTGATGTTGCGGCCTGGTTTGCGAGCGCCCAGTTGCCGCAATCTGGCACGTATGTGCACATGTACCCGTGAGGGATCTCCTTAGGCGCCTCTTGCAAGAACTGGCAGTCACTAGGGTCACCACCGATCTTGTAGACGACGAATGCCGGTGAGTTCAGCACTTCTGGTGCTGCCAACGCAAATGGCAGCGGTGGACGGGACTGGAGTGGCAACTCTCCTTGATGTGTCCCGAGAGCTGGTCCTGACGGCGAGTACTGGTGCCTCATGATCTCCTGGATCACCCGAAGAACGACACGCTCCAAAGTGTTCACCAGGTTCTCGGAGTGGCGGTGTAGCGAGTGAGCCACCATGTAGTTGATCTCCTGCCGCAGGGACCTGGTGCGTTCTTCTGACGGGGCAGAGAGGTCTATCCCATCGAGCGCACCATCCGGCGAGAACCCCTTCCACCTGATGCCATGTGAACGGGTTCTGTGAAAAGAGCCGATGAGGTCGGCTTCGAGGATTGCTTTGACCTCGTCATACTTCTTCTTGAGCTCGTCGGTCAGATCCTCGTACGTGACTGGCGTGCCGTCCGCCATCTCAGATGTAGATGGCGATGTGGTTGGTGTCGAAGCTTGTCCCACCGGGCGTGCCAGAATGTGTTGTCGTCAGAAACCCACCGGCGGGCAGCGACGGGCAACACAGTAGAGCCGGGAACAACTTAGGGCTGCGGCTGGCCCTGGTCCCTCCGAGCGACGGCCCGCAAAGCCTCTGGTACACACGTCCGATGCTGGTGCAAGGGCGTGCCACCTGACCTATACCTGGTCAGGAAGGTGATGGAGATGCCTCGCTTAGTTTCCTGCATGGCATACACATAAACATTAAATACGAGCCTCGATCGGCTCTCAGGATATCCTGTGAATCGGCTCAAAGAGCCGATCCACCCATGATTCGTACGAGGTGCACGAATATATGGTGGTCCTGCTTGATCAAGATAAAGCTAAAGCGATCTACGACGATTTAGGGTTTTCACCGCATAATCGGAACATCCTACTCACGATTGGGCCTCGCGGCCACGCACGGTGATCGTAAGCCGATCCTAGATAGGGCCTAAAAACCAACACGAGGTTGATCCCCGGAACATCCTGTCTAGGACTAGCAAACGACACCCTACGTGCCGCTGGATCCTCCAACCCTTTGTAAGGCCTAACTATTGCAGATATTAAACTAATCCTTGAAGAAACAAGGAGCAACCGTAACGGATCGGATCTACTAAATAATGATCAAGCGGGGTGCCGCCCCTACACCTAAGATAGGTGTAAGGGCGGCTAGATATGCAAGGGTTGCACTACGACATCATATGATACGAAGAACAATGCTAACCCTAACACATCTAAGATAACTACGTTGCTCGCCATCAAAAAGGCTTCAGTACGAGTAACGCGTGAACAACATAAAGCTTGTGCTGCCTAGATCGCAAGATGCGATCTAGGCAGCATGATGCTTACCGGTAGAAACCCTCGAGACGAAGGAGTTGGCGATGCGCCGAGATTGATTTGTGGTTGAACGTTGGTTGTTGTTTATTCCATAAACCCTAGATACATATTTATAGTCCAGGGAACTTTCTAATTCAGGCGTGCACCTAACCGTGCACGGGTCAAACTCTATCTTCTAATCTAAGATGCGATCTACTATATTAAGATACACGGGCAATCTAGCCCAAACTCCTCGTGCAAGGCCGCTTCAGAGATCTTCTACGGGTAATCTTCCACGCCCATCTCCCTTACGGCCCATCTCCTGATTTGGCCAAAATCTGGTGATAACAGAAATTGCATACCGCAAAGTGATCATAGTCCTTTTGCATGATGATCTTGAATGATGTAGCACGCCTGTTTGAATACTTGCAGTTGTCCATAGGCGGATGGCAGAACTGACAGTTGCCTTGATCCATTTGAACCTATCAGAAAATAGAAGACGATATGAACCCTAAAAAAGTATTTACAGTGGTGGAAACATATCTAATCAAGCAAACAAACGCATGCAAGGACGAAAAAGGATAAACAGATTGGACTAATGCAGTCAAATCAAGCAAACAAACGCATGCAAAGATGAAAAGGATGAACCAGTACAGTAAAATCAAGCAAACAAACGCATGCAAGGATGAAAAAGGATAAACAGATTGGACTAATGCGAACAGATCTAAGAAGATTAGATAGAGGGAATGAAGAATGTTCAATAGATTGAAACCCTGCAGAGACATCAATCAAGAAGAACTGGCACAAAAAAATCACCTTATAGAAAAGACGGCAAGAACTGGAAGCAAGGAGAGGGGGTTTTTTTGTTTCCAACTAAACTTGCAGAAGAGAGGGGGTTTTTTTTTGTTTCGAACTCACCTTGCAGAAGAAGCGACTGCAAGATCTTGATGAACTTGAAGAAGAACCGTCGACGAACTGCTACAGGAGATAACCGCTTCCAGTCGTCACCGTCGAGGAACTGCTACAGGAGAAGTGGGAGAAGTGGAGCGATAGAGAAGAAGTGGAAGAAGTGACGGAGAGAGAGATGAACTGGTTAATATAGTAGGGGGACGGTATGACTTCCAACAACCCAGCCCAGGATGAATTATATATGGGCTGGCGACCGGCCCAAAAATAAAATGAAGGCCCATGCAAGAAAAAATCAACTACTGTTGCAATAAAAAATCCATGCAAATGTGGTAAAAAGCCCGGTATGACTTCCAATTTACTACTTTCAAATCAACTACTGTTGCAAGAAAAAATCCATGCAAATGTGGTAAAAACACAAGTGCCTTAGGAATTCTTGCATCATAAAACTTAAAAATCCTGGATTTTTTGGAAATCTCCTTTAGAAATGGCAAAAAGAACATCAGCTGTTGCAAGAAAAAATCCATGCAAATGTGATAAAAACACAAGTGCCTTAGGAATTCTTGCTTTCACATATATAGTAGTAATCATAGTTGATTACAGTAGTCTTATAATTGAATCTTAGCAAATCCAAAACACATTTAATACTATGAAGCAAATCACAGTAGATTACAAAACACAGTGTTCTAAACATTACACACTTCATCCATTCAAATAATAATCACAGAGATTAAACAGCAAGTCACACATTACCACTTAACAACTAGACCCTATACTTCATGGGTTGATGATCTCCACAAAGTCCAGATCAATTGCTTCCGCCCTTGGTGTTGCAATCATTAGAAGGAGAGTTCCTTCAACAATATGTGCCTGCTCCCTAAATTGATCCCACCCAATTGTAAATGCAATGTGATCATCTCCTTCAATGTGGTAAAAGGCTACAACAGCCTCTTCAAGCTCCCTCTTCCACAAGTGTGCAAATCCATTGACAGGGGAGCCGACATGGTTAAATGGTTTTGGATTCAGGTACTGAAAGAGAGAAAAAAACTCTTGTCAGTACAGACTTGTATTTACAGTTCCACAAGTGTCATGCACATGTCTTATTAGATGTACAACTTACCAGGGCATCAAAGTGCACATGTTCCTCATTATAAATGTGAGCAAAGAACTGGAACTCCTTTGTACTCTCATAGAACTCATTTTCATCAAGTTCCTGGTTTGGTGCAGCCAACACAACTTTGGTCAGGCCAAAGGTAATGGCAGCCATATGCTCCTCAGTGATGGCTCTGATGTTTGTAAATATTGTCTTGTGGAGTTGCACTCTGATTCTTGGGATGACATCATAAACAACTGATCCTGAACAAAGAAACAAGTCAGTACAGATTATTATTTAGAAGCTGTAATGATAACCTCATGTCAGGCAAAAAATACATGAACACATGAATAATGTATCATACCTTGTTCTCCAACATAAGGTTTTTCTTCCTTGACAGTGTTCACAATTTGGTACACATTGAGATGGAATCTGTTCTCTTCTTCCATGTAGGTGAAAGAAAGTACATCACCAAGTTGGATATTATATAACCTGACAATGGACCTCCAGTATGGACCACAAATAGTTGTATTGGTACCATCTTTCACAAGGTACATGTCATAAACCCTCATTGGGCATTTTGCCACCATCCAGTTCTCTGAACATGCAAGCTTACTAACTTGCTCCTTGAATTTGCAAGGCACAATCTGAAATAAATTAGAAGAGCAGGGAGGAATGAAAAACTAATAGCATACCATACTGAGCATTGCAAGGCACATCAAGAAATAATTTGGTAGAGCAGGGAGGCACATCAAGAATTATTAATGCAAGGGAAAAATGCAACTTATTAGAGCAGGGAGGCACATCAAGAAATAATTTGGTAGAGCAGGGAGGCACATACTAACCATTCAATTTTCAAATCCCTGCATCATCTGAACTTCAAAAGAAACTGCACGCCTGTTAGAACGGCGACCACAAATTTCCAGTGGTTGACGACAGAAATGACAACCAACCACATCCATCCCTGATAAGAACATGATTATGACCATAGAAGAAATGGGCATGAAAATTGATGCAGAAGCAAGGAAGTATGTGTACCTACCGAAAGTGCAACGCAGAAGAAGGAAAACAAATTGTCCAAACTGATCCTCCCTAGGGTTCTGGCGCTGCATGAATCATCAATGAAGAAAGAAGAGGTACAAAGTCATGATCAATGAAGAAGCAATGAAGAAAAATGATAAGTGAAAAATAGAGGAACTCACCAGGAACTGCTTCTGTGTATTCTCTTGGACGGTTGGCCTTCTTATATAAATGGAACTACCACCTACCCACGTTCCCACGACAGGAAGGGCAACACCCTCATGTCGTTTCCAAAAAAAGGCCCACATGCCCATTATGCAAATAACTAATTCAAGTGTAGGCCCAATGGAACAGAAATACATTGAATGGACATTTTTTAAATTGCCAAATGTTGGCTACCTGCCTTGTTCTGAATATAGATTAATTCAGAACATTGATGTCAGGATAGTCATTTTGTTCAAAAGGGAAAAAATCATCATCAATACAGGCGGGCAAATTCAAAAGATCCATGCATTGCAGAACAATACAGGCAGGATAATCAGACGTCAAAAGATCCATGCATAACTTATAATAGTCTTGACCAGTATTATAGCAAGACTATGAGACTTAATTCATAAGATCCATGCATAACTTATAATAGTCTTGACCAGTATTACAGCAAGAACCAATAACACTTAACTTATAACTACTGAACCATCTAACACTGGACTTCTACACTGAACAATCTTCAAGTTTTGTGATAACCATCCTTAGCCAGGCAAACTGATCCCTCCTAGCCCACGGAATATCCCTCTCATCCTTGAAGGTTATCTTGCAAACCTCTCCTTCCTTGAGTTTGAATGATTCAACAGTTTTTGTCCATCCAACACTGATCTTGGCCTTTCGATCACCATCATACCTCATCCTGCAGTACTTGCTTAGAGAGCTTGTACTACAGTTGACAACTACAACGACATCATGAGCTCCACCAGAAATGCCATACTTAATGTGCTGTTGTGACATGAGAAATTTAACAAGGTATGCACTGGTGTACTCTTGTGAAAAATCCTGAAATTGATGGAACAAATTCGAAATCAGTGAAATTCCTACAAGAATTTACAATGTTATGGAACCATGCATCATCCTCCAAACCAACCAAAGTCAATCAAACCAGAGACATAAGAACTAAACCAAGATCATCCAGGAGCAAGAAGGATAAGGGCAAGTAAATCAAACCAGAGACATAGGAACTAAAGCAAGATCATCCAGGAGCAAGAAGGATAAGGGCAAGTAAATCAAACCAGAGACATAGGAACTAAAGCAAGATCATCCAGGAGCAAGAAGGATAAGGGCAAGTAAATCAAAACAACAATCAAACATGACCATTTAGGTAACATCACTTGGTTTGACCAAGAGTTGCTGGCAGAATGTGAGCAACTAGATACAGATACTATTTAGAAGCTATTCTTGTGCAAATATATAAAAATAGATGGAAAGCAACAACATTCAAAAGACAGTGACTTCATCAGTTGCTATTTAAAATAATGCAAAGAAAGCAGTATCACTTACCATTGTTTTTCATCAATGTGCAGACATAATGCTTCATTTGTGGCATCGGCAGCTCCTCCACAATGCTACATAGCTGATTCCTTTGATTGCAAGTCAGCTACACTTCATTTCCAAAAATGCAGCACTTGTCAAATGATTCATCACCACCGAAACCTGGCCCTATTTGGCAAAATATTGTGGTGTTAAAATAATAGTAAGGTAATGCAGCACTTGTCATCTTTGAAACATAACTTTGATTAAGAAACAAAACCTCGAAGAATGGTCCATGTGTTCCAATCATCCTCGTCAGCACTGAAGTAATCATCGTCTTCACTGTAATGATCATCGTCTTCACTGTAATGATCGTCGTCTTCACTGTAATAATCATCCTCTTCAGTCTCATAGTCTGGCTCCTTCTTGTTCTTCTCACTGTGATGGCAAACAGTATAAATTAAGCTTCCCATAATGGACCAGTACATAAATTTCATGATGGACAAACAAGATGAATTAAGAATGATAAATTACAACTCTGATGCTAGATTAGGAGCTAAGTACTTTGTTCCTGTGTATAGAACTGTCTGTTGTTCTTATGATCGTGTTTGTGTGCCATTATGTGATGGTAAAGTCACCATATTTGAATGTGGTGAGGAGAAACTGTTGCCAGGGTGCCCAAAATGGCAATCAAACACATGTGCTGTGGCTGAACAGAGATGAATTGTTGTATGTAGGCATCCAAAGAATGTGCAGTTATGTTCGGACATGTGCAGTACAAGCTATCAAACGATGAACTAAACATCACATAAGATGAATTAAGAATGAAACAAACCTGCTGGCGAGGGTGCTGCTGCTGCTGGCGAGGGTGCTGCTCCTGCTGGCGAGGGTGCTGCTGCTACTGGCGAAGGAGTGTCCGGTGGTTGCAGATCGTAAAACGGAGATGTTGTGAATCTGTCCCGGTGGAAGGGACTCCAGGGAGGGAAATGTTGAGGAAGTTGGTGAGAGCGGAATGGTGACGGTCCTGAAGAGGGGAGCCTGTGGTGCCTGCGCCGGAGATGATGAAATGTAGAGTCAGTACCTTGTTTCAAACATTCACCAACTAAGGACATAAACAGAGCTTCCAAATCTACCTAATCGAGAGTGAAAATTGATGTCAGTACCTTGTCTCTCATCTCCTTGTCTTGGTCCTGCGAACGAGATGGTGAAGGAGATGGGGCATGGAAGGGCCTGCGATGGGGACCTGCTCCGGTAGATCCTGCTCCAGTAGATCCTGCTCCGGTAGATCCTGCTCCGGGGTTCCTGTGCCAATGAGCTTGCGATGGCTGCACAGGTGGCAGCGATGGAGACAGCGGCCCAAGATTGCTGATCTTGCGGCGTGATGCTGGTGGCTGCACCGGTGGCAATGGCTCTCCATACTTGCGACGGAGAAAAAGACCAGAGGAGAACGGCCATTGCGGATAAGAAGGATCCATGGCGGTCGGCGAGGGAGAACGGCGGTGGTGAAGGAGGAAGAACGGCTGATACGCTTACAGCACGCGACCGTTGGGAACCCCAAGAGGAAGGTGTGATGCGTACAGCGGAAAGTTTTCCCTCAGTATGAAACCAAGGTTTAATCGAACCAGTAGGAGCCAAGAAGCACGTTGAAGGTTGATGGCGGCGAGATGTAGTGCGGCGCAACACCAGGGATTCCGGCGCCAACGTGGAACCTGCACAACACAAACCAAGTACTTTGCCCCAATGAAACAGCGAGGTTGTCAATCTCACCGGCTTGCTGTAACAAAGGATTAGATGTATAGTGTGGAAGATGATTGTTTGCAGAAAACAGTAGAACAGTATTGCAGTAGATTGTATTTCAGTATAGAGAATTGGACCGGGGTCCACAGTTCACTAGAGGTGTCTCTCCCATAAGATAAACAGCATGTTGGGTGAACAAATTACAGTTGGGCAATTGACAAATAAAGAGGGCATGACCATGCACATACATATTATGATGAGTATAGTGAGATTTAATTGGGCATTACGACAAAGTACATAGACCGCTATCCAGCATGCATCTATGCCTAAAAAGTCCACCTTTAGGTTATCATCCGAACCCCCTCCAGTATTAAGTTGCTAACAACAGACAATTGCATTAAGTATTGCGCGTAATGTAATCAGTAACTACATCCTCGAACATAGCACCAATGTTTTATCCCTAGTGGCAACAGCACATCCATAACCTTAGAGGTTTCTGTCACTCCCCCAGATTCACGGAGACATGAACCCACTATCGAGCATAAATACTCCCTCTTGGAGTTAAGAGTAAAAACTTGGCCAGAGCCTCTACTAATAACGGAGAGCATGCAAGATCTTAAACAACACATAGACATGAATTGATAATCAACATAACATGGTATTCTCTATTCATCGGATCCCAACAAACACAACATATAGCATTACAGATAGATGATCTTGATCATGTTCGGCAGCTCACAAGACCCGACAATTAAGCACAATGAGGAGAAGACAACCATCTAGCTACTGCTATGGACCCATAGTCCAGGGGTGAAGTACTCACACATCACTCCGGAGGCGACCATGGCGGCGTAGAGTCCTCCGGGAGATGATTCCCCTCTCCGGCAGGGTGCCGGAGGCGATCTCCTGAATCCCCCGAGATGGGATTGGCGGCGGCGGCGTCTCTGGAAGGTTTTCCGTATCGTGGCTCTCGGTACTGGGGTTTTCGCGACGAAGGCTTTAAGTAGGCGGAAGGGTAGGTCAAGGGGCGACGCGAGGGGCCCAGGAGACAGGGCGGCGCGGCCAAGGGTGGGGCCGCGCCGCCTGCCCTCCTGGCCACCTCGTGGCCCCACTTCGTTGACTCTTCGGTCTTCTGGAAGCTTCGTGGCAAAATAGGACCCTCGGCGTTGATTTCGTCCAATTCCGAGAATATTTCCTTACTAGGATTTCTGAAACCAAAAACAGCAGAAAACAGCAACTGGAACTTCGGCATCTTGTTAATAGGTTAGTTCCAGAAAATGCACGAATATGACATAAAGTGTGCATAAAACATGTAGATATCATCAATAATGTGGCATGGAACATAAGAAATTATCGATACGTCGGAGACGTATCAACGGCAGCGGCGGCAGGAGGAAGAAAGCTAGGGTTTTTTTTGGTCGAAAGAGGAAGCACGAAAGGAGGAGAGCGGTATTTAAGTGGAACGCCGCGGTGGGAGGACGAAAGTGTTTAAGTGGAAAGCACGAATGGCTTTTTTGCAAAATTAACGTCGACGTGGGAGGACGAAAGTGTGTAAGTGAGAAATCACGCAGGGCTTTTTTCGCAAAATAAGAAGTGCATATATTGCCTCTTCCTCTCCGCCCAGACACGATCTAGGTTTCATTTCCCCCACTCCGCTAGGGTTTTCTTGGACACTCCGGAAGGAGGAGACGGAGCTGAGGAGCCGGAAGGAGGAGACCACGCCGGCGAACACGTCGGAGGCAACGCCGGCGAACACGTCCAAGGCAACGCCGGCGAGGAAAGGTACAACCAAATCTTGGACTCTCCATTCCAAATCTTGATCCTTGATCCCCATTCCAAGATCTTGATCCCCATTCAATAATCCTTGATCCCCATCCCCAAAATCTTGTCAACCATTCCTCCTGTAGATCCGCCTATGAAACCAGTAATCGTTTAGGCTTCTGTTGTTGGTGTCCAAAATCAGGGATGGTCTGTCGTTTAATCATGTGTGTAAATCTTCTAAAAATATGAACAATTGAGGTTCAGATGATTAAGTTTTGTTGGGCTGTGCATATACTGGTCTTAGTGGTTGATGAGGAGCATTTCTGTCATTTTGCATTGATTGCATGTACTGGCTTGTGCATGCCATGCTAATCCATCCTGGATTGCATGTACTGGCTTATTGATGCTATCCTATACTTCTTGGCTTGATCCTACGCTTATATGGATGAATTGCTAGCTGTTGTCTTCACTGATGCATGCTACTGATGCTACTTATGCATCTGAATATGTGTTCCTGTTGCTTTACAGTGATACCTTGGCATAATTCATGCATGGATTTGTTATGTAATCCATCCTGGATGAATGGATTACTGATGAACTGCATATGCAGTGATGCTTAAGTGTTTTGCTTTGCATGATTTGATGTTTCCATGGATACTTTGGAAATAAATAAAGTCTGAATGCATTACTGGATAGTGATGGTTATCTGTTGTTGGTAAATTGATGGATTTGTGTTTGTTGTGACCTTAGTAGCCTTGCTACTAACTGGTTGCTCACACACTTGGCTTAATCTTGTTGGCTGCCTATCTCTGCTTGCATAATAGGGAATCATAGTTCATATGAAAGCCATTATGCTTGCTTATGAAGAATTTCTAGGATTTCTGATGGTTTAATTATCTAGGGTTTCATTGGGTGGTCTTTGATTGCATGTACTGGCTTGTGCATCCAGTGGTGCTGGTGGTAGATGGAACTGTCAAGTCTTTTTGGCTATTGTCAACTGCCAAGTCTTTTTGGCTATTCAGACAAATGAAACGCAAGAGATAAATTTGTTTTGTGCTTGGTGATAATGACTTGTTTAACATGGCAATTGCTTTTGTTGGATGAGTTACAAGGCAATAGAAACTGTCTCTGTTTACCAATTGTCTGGTGATAATGTCTGGTTATGGTTTTATACAGATATGCAGATACATAAGCAGTAGCATAGGACAATAAGTATAAAAGCATATGCAACTGTTTGAAGTGGTTTAATTATGTCTGGATCAGTTCCTCCTATTATGTCTATTTGAAGTTGGTTTAGCTCCTAGCCTTAGAAAATAGTACATGCAAATGAAGCCCAACCATCTAGTTGCTCTACTGTCTTCAGTTAAAATGCATTACTGTCTGTCTGTCTTCATATTGTTTTGATATTAATTTGAGTTGTCTATTAATATTATAACTTCAACCTTCTAGATGGGATCCACAAAAGACAATCCAATTGAAATTGACAGTGACCCAAGCTTGTACTCCGGTTCTTCAAGCTCAGATGCTGCCATGTCTGAATGTGACAAGTCTGAATGTGACTGTCATTCCTTTGGGGTCTTCAGAGGTATGAAATTGCAATTGATTCCTTCTTCTTCCTGTTGGTTAATATCATCTCTAGTCTAATGTGGGTTAACATCAATGTTGGTTAACATCAATGTGGTTATTTATTTATTTTTACTAATGTAGGCTTCCATTACTTAACAATGACATATCTCTTTGTTACAACTAGGGCCACTGGTAAGTGGGAGCCATGATTTTGATGAGCACTGCATGTTTGGAAATGACATGTACTTGACAAAAGGTCAAGTCAATTTCCTTAATGAGCACTGCAACCACTTTCCAACAGAGGAATTTCAGTACTATGTCTACGGGATGACCAAGTCAGCAGTGATAAAAAATAAATGCAAGCTGGTAAAAATACAAAACCTAACCTTCATTACTGTTGAGTACTATAAGAATGCTATTACTGTTGCTGATTGGAACTGATTGTATACATTGTATGGTTGACAGGATATTGGAAAGAAGTTCACTGGCAAGTACCTGAAAAGGTTCATTGACCATGCTCCGTGCAATGTCATATCTTGTTGCTCTAGAGTACACCGACAGCGATGCATGCTTTAAAGTGACCATGAAGATGGCAAAGGGAAAGGCCAAGAATGCAATCATAGCAACTGGTTGGTCAAAGGCTATGAAGACTTATGAGATCAAAGAAGGAGCCATCTGCATCTTTGAATTCTACGTTGACATGAAAGGTAAGCTTGGTCTGATGATCCACAGTGTACCTGATGACTCTGATGACTCTGATTCATCTGAGTCATCAGAGTAAGTGCTCAACTTCCCTGAGCCATCCAGTTAGTTATGGACTATTAGTTGTCTAAGTTGCTGAAGTTATGGACTGTTAGTTGTCTAAGTTGCTGAACTGCTGAAGTAAGTGCTGAACTGCTGAACTACTTTTGATGCCTACCAGTGGGCATTATAATGCCTGTGATGCTTTTGTATGTAATGCCTGACATGCTTTCGATGCCTACCAGTGGGCATTATAATGCCTGTGATGCTTTTGTATGTAATGCCTGACATGCTTATGATGCATCTTACTGCTATGCCTGTGATGCTTTTGTATGTAATGCCTGACATGCTTTTGATGCATCTTACTGCTATGCCTGTGATGCTTTTGTATGTCTGCTATGTCTGTGATGCATTGCCGGCACTTACCTGTATGCCTGTAATGAGCATTGCCGGCACTTTTGAAGATTTGCCACGAAAACAACTGGAGGCATATCGATAAAGTGCCGGTAATACTGAGCATTGCCGGCACTTTTGAAGATTTGCCACGAAAACAACTGGAGGCATATCGATAAAGTGCCGGTAATACTGAGCATTGCCGGCACTTTTGAAGAGTTGCCACGAAAACAACTGGAGGCACTCGATAAAGTGCCGGTAATACTGAGCATTGCCGGCACTTTTGAAGATTTGACACGAAAACAACTGGAGGCACTCGATAAAGTGCCGGTAAAAATAGGTATTACCGGCACATTTTGAAAAATGCCGAGAAATTACTGGCACAGACCCAAAAAATGCCGGCAAAGATTACAAATGCAGGCACATTTGAGAAGTGCCGGCAAGAAAGTGCCGGCAATTCTAGCACCTGACATAGTGTAACACGATGCAAAAAGCCAGGAGATATCCGTTTAGACGTGCAAAGTAGTCTCACCGCCCGCCATAGTCGGTCCTACCGGATACATGGTGGCGCGCAGATATGGGTATACCCTTTGGGTACCCATTATTAGTATACCTGGCTCGGCCCAATATGGAGAAGACCCAATATAGAGAAGACCCAACAAGGCAACCCGAAGAAGTAGTTGATTAGGACTCTTGTAAAACCCTAGGCTGGTTGCGTATATAAAGCTAGCCAGGGCACCCGATAGAGGGGCCAACACATAGACAACATAGCTCCGCCTACGGCGGCACCCTGTAAAGATACTTATGATCATATAGTAGATTGCTAGCAGCATGTAGGGATCCTCCACCGAGGGGACCCGAAGCTGGGTATATCGTGTGCCCAATCTCGCTCCCGGAATCTCCATCGTCGCAATCTCCCGAAACCCAAGTATATAATCTGTAGGCATTGCCGAGGTGATCCCTCGTCAATTGGCGCCGTCCGTGGGGATCGCGGCGACTGGATTTTGTTATCCGCGCAAGATCGTTATCAACATCTTCCAGATCGCATCGAGCTGGGTCGTCCGCATCGAGCGTGTTTCCATCGCATGTTGGCTGACAGCATACGGTCCAAGCGGCGGTGGCAACAATTACGTCACAAGTGGTGACGGCAACAATTCCAGGCCACGCTAAGGGCATCTCCAGCGGCGCGACGCAAACGGACGCTCAGTGACCGTTTTCGTCCGCCGTGACCGGAAATGCGTCTGGGGCCTGTTCCAGCGGGGCGACGCAAAGTGACTGGGCCCTCCGCGGAGACGCAAACCTGGCCCAAATATGCGCCAGGTTTGCGTCTCCCGGACGCTCGACGGTCGCTCCGAGCGTCCGCTCGCGTCCCCACGGGCCCTCATGGCAGCGACCTAGGTTCGAATTCACAACCGCCGGTGACCAACCGCCGCAATGGAGCGCCGAACCGCCGCGGAAGAGCAACCGCCGGCCTCTTCGTTTTATGCGCCGCCGTTAATCCGCGCACATTATAACCCCCGCGTCTACGGTAATTCAAGTTCAACCGCCTCCTTCTTCATCCTCTTTTCTTCTTCAACACCGGCACGTCATGAGCGACTACACACTGCCGTCCGACTCGGAGAGCGAGGGCAAGTCGCCCGGATTCCTGCATTGGTGGGAATCGCCGGCGACGCCAAGCGATCCGGGCTCCACGCCCAGCTACCCTACCTCCACACCGAGTGAGGACGAGGAGGAGGGAGGCGGCAATGGCAGCGAAGGCCAGGAGGAGGACGGAGGCGGCGCTGCCAGCGACGCGGACGACGAGGAGGAGGGCCAGGAGGAGGAGGACTCCGACAGCAAGTTCGCCCGATTGGAGGCGCAGGAGGCGGCGGACGACAAGGCGGCGGCAAGGAAGAAGTCCAGGGCGCGGGCGGCGCGTTGTCGTCCGTTCACCGACGATGACGACGAAGACGCCATTTCTTCCAGTTTCAAGTCCTCGACGGGCGCGTCGTCCTCCAGTTCCGACGACGAGGTGACAAGCAAGAGGCGGAGGAGTTTCCACGACGACGACGACGCAGGGCCTTCGAACAAGAAGGCCAAAAATAGTTTTAGTTTATATGTTTTTAAATTTCTTCTTATTTGTATGTTAAATATGTTTGAATCTAGTCGATTGACGTATCCGGTTAATTGTTTAGGCTATAATCTATTCGATTGGACCAACATGACATCATGAGTACATCTTTTTCGCGTTTAAAACTTGATCATTCAACTATAAACTGTAAAGAAGTAGCACAAAAAAAAGAAACAGTTGCATGTCCAAAATGCATCGGACCGCTGTAGGTAGCCCCCGATGCAAACGGATATTTCGCCCATTGCGATCAATTTAGCGTCCGCGGGGCGACGCAAACGGACGCTCGCGATCACTTTTGAGCGTCCGAAATGCGTCGCCGCGCTGGAGATGTCCTAAGGAGCTGCACGTTTTTGTCAAGTAGAGATTCGATTTGCCGTGAGTCGGGGCATCATCATGCAAAGTCTAAAAAAAAGCAGCAGAAGAAAGGCGCGGCCAGCAGAGATAATCTCTCCTCGAGGGGAGTGCACGCACACATGCACCTGTTGTTGGTGTCCACGGCTGACGGGATCTTTACTATCTCATCTCTCTTCTTACAATTTTGTTTTCTTTCTCTTTATTGTTGATTGTTCTATTCAGATCTAACCTCTTATGCAAGGCAAGATTAGATTGGAAATCTAGCAGTCAATTCAGCGCTGCCTTATTCACTCTCTGGCACCGCAAATCATGCTTTGGTTCATATGCAGCAAAGTTCAAAGGCGTCCAAATCTTATCATTGAGTGAAGTTACAACTTATTTTGCGTGACGCTCAAGGGCTGACATGTCGCAGACCTGCCGTAATAATTTCACCACCGATAAAAAGATCATCAGGTGCTATATTTCCAATTAATTACTTTGTTTTTTACCAAATATTTTTCTTCTCGTACTATTATTTGCGCGCAGATTTTTGCGTCTTAATACAATTGTAGATCGGAATAAACTTCGACTACTCGCCTGTCGTGGACTCGACATTGCGAACTTAATACACTCAGAGGCTCACCCGTGGCGGTTACGTCACATCTGTCGCGTCTTCTTCATCGACTACTTCCGATCAGGCACCGCGCGACTACACCGACTGCGACTCGAGTGGAGCCTACTCCCATCGGGAGCGCTGGATTTTATTAAGTCCTCTAACAGGAGTCGATAAAAAGAGGGGTTGCGCCCAGAAATATAATCAAGTTCTTCATCGAGTAGTACAACTTGAGACTATGCCCAAGTGCAAGCACTTGCCCATAGACTCGGGGGCTACTCCCATCGGGAGCGCTGATACGTCTCAAACGTATCTATAATTTCTTATGTTCGATGCTACTTTTATGACAATACTCACATGTTTTATACACACTTTATATCATTTATACGCATTTTCCGGCACTAACCTATTGACGAGATGCCGAAGAGCCAGTTGCTGTTTTCTGCTGTTTTTGGTTTCAGAAATCCTACAAAGGAAATATTCTCGGAATTGGACGAAATCAACGCCCAGGGTCTTATTTTCCACGGAGTTTCCAGAAGACCGAAGAGCATACGAAGTGGGGCCACGAGGGGCTGTAACCATAGGGCGGCGCGGCCAGCATGGGGCCCGCGCCGGCCTATGGTGTGGGGCCCCTGCGCCGCCTCCAACTCTGCCCTTCCGCCTACTTAAACTCTCCATCGCGAAAACCCTATTACCGAGAGCCACGATACGGAAATACTTCCAGAGACGCCGCCGCCGCCAATCCCATCTCGGGGGATTCAGGAGATCGCCTCCGGCACCCTGCCGGAGAGGGGAATCATCTCCCGGAGGACTCTTCATCACCATGATCGCCTCCGGATTGATGTGTGAGTAGTTCATCCTTGGACTATGGGTCCATAGCAGTAGCTAGATGGCTGTCTTCTCCTCATTGTGCTATCATGTTAGATCTTGTGAGCTGCCTATCATGATCAAGATCATCTATTTGTAATGCTACATGTTGTGTTTGTTGGGATCCGATGAATATGGAATACTATGTCAAGTTGATTATCAATCTATCATATATGTGTTGTTTATGATCTTGCATGCTCTCCGTTGCTAGTAGAGGCTCTGGCCAAGTTGATACTTGTAACTCCAAGAGGGAGTATTTATGCTCGATAGTGGGTTCATGCCTCCATTGAATCTGGGACAGTGACAGAAAGTTCTAAGGTTGTGGATGTGCTGTTGCCACTAGGGATAAAACATCGATGCTTTGTCTAAGGATATTTGTGTGGATTACATTACACACCATACTTAATGCAATTGTCTGTTGTTTGCAACTTAATACTGGAAGGGGTGCGGATGCTAACCCGAAGGTGGACTTTTTAGGCATAGATGCATGCTGGATAGCGGTCTATGTACTTTGTCGTAATGCCCTAAGTAAATCTCATAGTAGTCATCATGATATGTATGTGCATTGTTATGCCCTCTCTATTTGTCAATTGCGCAACTGTAATTTGTTCACCCAACATGCTATTTATCTTATTGGAGAGACACCACTAGTGAACTGTGGACCCCGGTCCATTCTTTTTCATCTGAATACAATCTACTGCAATCATTGTTCTCTGCTGCTCATTGCAAACAAACATCATTTTTCACACCATACGTTTAATCCTTTGTTTACAGCAAGCCGATGAGATTGACAACCTTACTGTTAAGTTGGGGCAAAGTATTTTGATTGTGTTGTGCAGGTTCCACGTTGGCGCCGGAATCCCTGGTGTTGAGTGATACGTCTCCAACGTATCGATAATTTCTTATGTTCCATGTTTGTTTTATGACAATACCTACATGTTTTGTTCACACTTTATATCGTTTTGATGCATTTTCCGGAACTAACCTATTGACGAGATGCCGAAGTGCCAGTTCTTGTTTTCTGCTGCTTTTGGTTTCAGAAATCCTAGTAAGGAAATATTCTCTGAATTGGACGAAATCAACGCCCAGCATCTTATAATTCCACGAAGCTTCCAGAACACCGGAGAGGCACCAGAGGGGAGCCCTATGGGCCCCACACATGTGGCCGGCGCGGCCCAGGGGGCGCGCCCCCCTATTGTGTGGCGCCCCCGTCAGCCTTCCGACTCCGCCTCTTCGCCTATAAGAAGCCCCCTGACCTAAATCTTCGATACGGAAAAGCCACGGTACGAGAAACCTTCCAGAGCCGCCGCCATCGCGAAGCCAAGATCTGGGGGACAGAAGTCTCTGTTTCGGCACGCCGCCGGGACGGGGAAGTGCCCCCGGAAGGCATCTCCATCGACACCACCGCCATCTTCATCACCGCTGTTGTCTCCCATGAGGAGGGAGTAGTTCTCCATCGAGGCTAAGGGCTGTACCGGTAGCTATGTGGTTAATCTCTCTCCTATGTACTTCAATACAATGATCTCATGAGTTGTCTTACATGATTGAGATTCATATGAGTTTTGTATCACTATTCATCTATGTGCTACTCTAGTGATGTTATTAAAGTAATCTATTCCTCCTCCATGATGTAATGGTGACAGTGTGTGCATCATGTAGTACTTGGCGTAGGTTATGATTGTAATCTCTTGTAGATTATGGAGTTAACTATTACTATGACAGTATTGATGTGATCTATTCCTCCTTTTATAGTCTGTCGGTGACGGTGTGCATGCTATGTTAGTACTCGGTATAATTGCATTGGTCTATCATGCACTCTAAGGTTATTTAAATATGAGTATCGAATGTTGTGGAGCTTGTTAACTCCGGCATTGAGGTGCTCTTGTAGCCCTACACAATTAATGGTGTTCATCATCCAACAAGAGAGTGTAGAGTGGTTTTATTATGTGATCAATGTTGAGAGTGTCCACTAGTGAAAGTATGATCCCTAGGCCTTGTTTCCAAATACTGCAATCATCGCTTATTTACTTGTTCTCGCATCTTTACTTCCTGCAATATTACTACCATCAACTGCACGCCAGCAAGCTATTTTCTGGCGTCGTTACTACTGCTCATATTCATTCATACCACTTGTATTTCACTATCTCTTCGCCGAACTAGTGCACCTATACATCTGACAAGTGTATTAGGTGTGTTGGGGACACAAGAGACTTCTTGCATTGTGATCGCAGGATTGGTTGAGAGGGATATCTTTGACCTCTTCCTCCCTGAGTTCGATAAACCTTGGGTGATCCACTTAAGGGAAAACTTGCTGCTGTTCTACAAACCTCTGCTCTTGGAGGCCCAACACTGTCTACAGGAAAAGAAGCGTGAGTAGACATCAAGCTATTTTCTGGCGCCGTTGCCGGGGAACGAAAAGCTACACCACAGAGATTCTACCTCCCACGTCAACCACGCGCCAGTTGTGGACATCATTGAGCCGCACTACACTCCTCCGCCAACAACCTTCACGTGGTCCTTGACTCCTACTGGTTCTATAACCTTGGTTTCTTACTGAGGGAAAACTTGCTGTTGTACGCATCACACCTTCCTCTTGGGGTTTCCAACGGACGTGTGCTTCACGTGTATCAAGACTGTTTTCTGGCGCCGTTGCCGGGGAGATCAAGACACGCTGCAAGGGGAGTCTCCCACTTCCAATCTCTTTACTTTGTTTTGTCTTGCTTTACTTTATTTTATTTACTGCTTTGTTTGTTCTTTATATCAAAAATACAAAAAAATTAGTTACTTGCATTACTTTATTTACTGTCTTGTGTTTGCGTTCTCTATATTAAAAACACACAAAAAAAATTAGTTACTTGCATTTACTTTATTTAGTTTGCTTTATTTACTATTGCTAAAATGGGTACTCCTGAGAATACTAAGTTGTGTGACTTCACAAGCACAAATAATAATGATTTCCTATGCACACCTATTGCTCCACCTGCTGCTACAGCAGAATTTTATGAAATTAAACCTGCTTTACTAAATCTTGTTATGAGAGAGCAATTTTCTGGTGTTAGTTCTGATGATGCTGCTGCACATCTTAATAATTTTGTTGAACTTTGTGAAATGCAAAAGTATAAGGATGTAGATGGTGACATTATAAAATTAAAATTGTTTCCTTTCTCCTTAAGAGGAAGAGCTAAAGATTGGTTGCTATCTTTGCCTAAGAATAGTATTGATTCATGGACTAAATGTAAGGATGCTTTCATTGGTAGATATTATCCTCCTGCTAAAATTATATCTTTGAGAAGTAGCATAATGAATTTTAAGCAATTGGATAATAAGCATGTTGCCCAAGCATGGGAAAGAATGAAATCTTTGGTCAAGAATTGCCCTACCCATGGACTGACTACTTGGATGATCATCCAAACCTTTTATGCAGGACTGAATTTTTCTTCGCGGGACCTATTGGATTCAGCTGCTGGAGGTACTTTTATGTCCATCACTTTAGGCGCCGCAACAAAGCTTCTTGATGATATGATGATCAACTACTCTGAATGGCACACTGAAAGGACTCCACAAGGTAAGAAGGTAAATTCTGTTGAAGAAACCTCCTCCTTGAGTGATAAGATTGATGCTATTATGTCTATGCTTGTGAATGGTAGATCTAATGTTGATCCTAACAATGTTCCTTTAGCTTCATTGGTTGCTCAAGAAGAGCATGTTGATGTGAACTTCATTAAAAATAATAATTTCAACAACAATGCTTATCGGAATAATTTTGGTAACAACTATAGGCCATATCCTTCTAATAATAGTAATGGTTATGGTAATTCTTATGGGAATTCTTACAACAATAATAGGAGTGTACCCCCTGGTATTGAAGCCATGCTTAAAGAATTTATTAGTACACAAACTGCTTTTAACAAATCTGTTGAAGAAGAGCTTGGTAAAATTGATATTCTTGCTTCTAAGGTTGATAGTCTAGCTGCTGATGTTGATCTTTTAAAATTGAAAGCTATGCCTAATGAAACTAAAGATATTAAGTCATTTGCTACAGCAAACGCTATCCAAGTTCGAATTAATGAGAATATTAGATTGATGGCTGAATTGCATGCTAGGTGGGAAAAAGAGGAAAAATTTGCTAAAGAGAATAATGTAGCTAAAGTTTGGACTATTACCACCACTAGTAATGTTGATGCTTCACATGTTGCTAAACCTCCTACTATCAATGGTAAAATAATTGGTGTTAGCAATGTTTCTACTCCTAATGCAAAGCGTGCAAAACTGTCTGAAACTGCTGAAACTGCTTGTGATAAAACTGCTGAAACTTTTCAAAATATTGGGGACAATGGTCCCATTGCTGTAGATCCTAATGGTTTAGATTTTGATGATTGTCATATCTCTGAAGTTATTAAGTTCTTACAAAAACTTGCTAGAAGTCCCAATGCTAGTGCTATAAATTTGGCATTTACAAAACATATTACAAATGCTCTCATTAAAGGTAGAGAAGAGAAACTAAAACTTGAAACTTCTATTCCTAGGAAGTTAGAAGATGGTTGGGAGCCCATCATTAAGATAAAGGTCAATAATTTTGATTGTAATGCTTTATGTGATCTTGGTGCAAGTATTTCTGTTATGCCTAAGAAAATCTATGATATGCTTGACTTGCCACCATTGAAAAATTGTTATTTGGATGTTAATCTTGCTGATAATTCTATGAAGAAACCTTTGGGGAGGATTGATAATGTTCACATTATGGTTAACAATAACCTTGTCCCCGTTGATTTTGTTGTCTTGGATATTGAATGCAATGCATCTTGTCCCATTATTTTGGGAAGACCCTTTGTTCGAACTGTTGGTGCTATTATTGATATGAAGGAAGGTAATATTAAGTATCAATTTCCTCTCAAGAAAGGTATGGAACACTTCCCTAGAAAGAGAATGAAGTTACCTTATGATTCTATTATTAGAACAAATTATGATGTTCATGCTTCATCTCTTGATAATACTTGATTCACACTTTCTGCGCCTAGCTGAAAGGCGTTAAAGAAAAGCGCTTATGGGAGACAAACCATTATTTTACTTCTGCACTTTTATTTTATATTTGAGTCTTGGAAGTTGTTACTCCTGTAGCAAGCTCTCCTTATCTTTATTTTATTGCATTGTTGTGCCAAGTAAAGTCTTTGATAGTAGGGTTGATACTAGATTTGGATTACTGCGCAGAAACAGATTTCTTTCTGTCACGAAATTGAGTAGCCCCGTCTGTAGGTAACTCAGAAAAATCTGCCAATTTACATGCGTGATCCTCAGATATGTACGCAACTTTCATTCAATTTCAGCTTTTTCATCTGAGCAAGTTAAGTGCCCCAGAAAAATTTGTCTTTACGGACTGTTCTGTTTTGACAGATTCTGCCTTTTATTTTGCATTGCCTGTTTTGCTATGTTTGATGGATTTCTTTGTTCCATTAACTTTCAGTAGCTTTGTGCAATATCCAGAAGTGTTAAGAATGATTATGTCACCTCTGAATATGTGAATTTTTGATTATGCACTAACCCTCTAATGAGTTTGTTTTGAGTTTGGTGTGGAGGAAGTTTTCAAGGGTCAAGAGAGGAGGATGATACAATATGATCAAGAAGAGTGATAGGTCTAAGCTTGGGGATGCCCCCGTGGTTCATCCCTGCATATTTTAAGAATACTCAAGCATCTAAGCTTGGGGATGCCCAAGGCACCCCCTTCTTCATCGACAACTTATCAGGTCACCTCTAGTGAAACTATATTTTTATTCCGTCACATCTTATGTGCTTTACTTGGAGCGTCTGTATGTTTTTGTTTTTTTTTTGTTTGAATAAAATCGGATCCTAGCATTCTTTGTTTGGGAGAGAGACACGCTCCGCTGTTTCATATGAACACTGGTGTTCTTAGCTTTACTTTTAATGTTCATGGCGAAGGTTGAAACTGCTTCGTTCATTGTTATATGGTTGAAAACAGAAAATGCTTCATGTGGTAATTGGTATAATGTCTTGAATAATTTGATACTTGGCAATTGTTGTGCTCAATTAGATCATGCTTAAGCTCTTGCATCATGTACTTTGCACCCATTAATGAAGAACTACCATAGAGCTTGTTGAAATTTGGTTTGCATGATTGGTCTCTCTAGAGTCTAGATATTTTCTGGTGAGGTGTTTGAACAACAAGGAAGATAGTGTAGAGTCTTATAATGCTTGCAATATGTTCTTATGTAAGTTTTGCTGTACCGGTTCATACTTGTGTTTGCTTCAAACAACCTTGCTAGCCAAAGTCTTGTATTGAGAGGGAATACTTCTCGTGCATCCAAAATCCTTGAGCCAAAAACTATGCCATTTGTGTCCACCATACCTACCTACTACATGGTATTTCTCTGCCATTCCAAAGTAAATTACTTGAGTGCTACCTTTAAAATTTCATTCTTTGTCTTTGCAATATATAGCTCATGGGAAAATAGCTTAAAAACTATTGTGGTATTGAATATGTAGCTTATGTATCTTATTTCTTATAAGTTGCTTGTTGAGCGGTAACCATGTTTCTGGGGACACCATCAACTATTACACCTTTGTTGAATATCATGTGAGTTGCTATGCATGTTCGTCTTGTCTGAAGTAAGGGTGATTTATCATGATCAAATGGTTTGAGTATGCATATTGTTAGAGAAGAACATTGGGCCGCTAACTAAAGCCATGAATCATGGTGGAAGTTTCAGTTTGGACATTAATCCTCAATCTCTTATGAGAATATTATCTGTTGTTGAATGCGTATGCATTAAATAGGAGTCCATTATCTGTTTTCTATGTTGTCCCGGTATGGATGTCTAAGTTGAAGATAATCAAAAGCGAGAAATCTAATGCGAACTTTCTCCTTAGACCTTTGTACAGGCGGCATAGAGGTACCCCTTTGTGACACTTGGTTGAAACATATGTTATGCAATGATAATCCATGTAAATCCAAGCTAATTAGGACAAGGTGCGAGCACTATTAGTATTCTATGCATGAGGCTTGCAACTTATAGGATGTCTTATGCATAACACATATGAATTATCACTACCGTTGACAAAATTGTTTCTATGTTTTCAAAATGAAAAGCTCTAGCACAAAAATAGTAATCCATGCTTCCCTCTGCGAAGGGCCTTTCTTCTACTTTATGTTGAATCAGTTTACCTACTTCTTTCTATCTTAGAAGCAAACACTTGTGTCAACTGTGTGCATTGATTCCTACATACTTGCTTATTTGCATTCCTCATATTACTTTGTGTTGACAATTATCCATGAGATGTACATGTTGAAGTTGAAAGCAACCGCTGAAACTTATATCTTCCTTTGTGTTGCTTCAAAACTTTCTACTAAGAATTTATTGCTTTATGAGTTAACTCCTATGCAAGTCTTATTGATACTTGTCTTGAAAGTACTATTCATGAAAAGTCTTTGTTATATGATTCAGTTGTTTAATCATTGTCTTTACCATTGCTTCGAATCACTGCATTCATATCATATGCTTTACAATAGTATTGATCAAGATTATGATAGCATGTCACTTCAGAAATTATCCTTGATATTGTTTACCTACTCGAGGGCGAGTAGGAACTAAGCTTGGGGATGCTTGATACGTCTCAAACGTATCTATAATTTCTTATATTCCATGCTACTTTTATGACAATACTCACATGTTTTATACACACTTTATATCATTTATATGCATTTTCCGGCACTAACCTATTGACGAGATGCCGAAGAGCCAGTTGCTGTTTTCTGCTGTTTTTTGTTTCAGAAATCCTACAAAGGAAATATTCTCAGAATTGGACGAAATCAACGCCCAGGGTCTTATTTTTCCACGGAGTTTCCAGAAGACCGAAGAGCATACGAAGTGGGGCCACAAGGGGCCGTAACCATAGGGCGGCGCGGCCAGCATGGGGCCCGCGTCGGCCTATGGTGTGGGGCCCCTGCACCGCCTCCAACTCTGCCCTTCCGCCTACTTAAACTCTCCATCGCGAAAACCCTATTACCGAGAGCCACGATACGGAAATACTTCCAGAGACGCCGCCGCCGCCAATCCCATCTCGGGGGATTCAGGAGATCGCCTACGGCACCCTGCCGGAGAGGGGAATCATCTCCCGGAGGACTCTTCATCACCATGATCGCCTCCGGATTGATGTGTGAGTAGTTCATCCTTGGACTATGGGTCCATAGCAGTAGCTAGATGGTTGTCTTCTCCTCATTGTGCTATCATGTTAGATCTTGTGAGCTGCCTATCATGATCAAGATCATCTATTTGTAATGCTACATGTTGTGTTTGTTGGGATCCGATGAATATGGAATACTATGTCAAGTTGATTATCAATCTATCATATATGTGTTGTTTATGATCTTGCATGCTCTCCGTTGCTAGTAGAGGCTCTGGCCAAGTTGATACTTGTAACTCCAAGAGGGAGTATTTATGCTCGATAGTGGGTCCATGCCTCCATTGTATCCTGGGACGATGTGAGAAAGTTCTAAGGTTGTGGATGTGCTGTTGCCACTAGGGATAAAACATCGATGCTTTGTCTAAGGATATTTGTGTTGATTACATTACGCACCATACTTAATGCAATTGTCTGTTGTTTGCAACTTAATACTGGAAGGGGTGCGGATGCTAACCCGAAGGTGGACTTTTTAGGCATAGATGCATGCTGGATAGCGGTCTATGTACTTTGTCATAATGCCCTAAGTAAATCTCATAGTAGTCATCATGATATGTATGTGCATTGTTATGCCCTCTCTATTTGTCAATTGCCCAACTGTAATTTGTTCACCCAACATGCTATTTATCTTATTGGAGAGACACCACTAGTGAACTGTGGACCCCGGTCCATTCTTTTACATCTGAATACAATCTACTGCAATCATTGTTCTCTGCTGCTCATTGCAAACAAACATCATTTTCCACACCATACGTTTAATCCTTTGTTTACAGCAAGCCGGTGAGATTGACAACCTCACTATTAAGTTAGGGAAAAATATTTTGATTGTGTTGTGCAGGTTCCACGTTGGCGCCGGAATCCCTGGTGTTGCGCCGCACTACACTCCTCCGCCAACAACCTTCACGTGGTCCTTGAATCCTACTGGTTCGATAACCTTGGTTTCTTACTGAGGGAAAACTTGCTGCTGTACGCATCACACCTTCCTCTTGGGGTTCCCAACGGACATGTGCTTCACGCGTATCAAGCGCTGGCCACGCACCCGATAGAAAAATAATTTCGAGACATCATCTACGCTACACATGATCTACGACATGGACCTCGCCTTGTATTTCTTTGACTTTGGAGATGGTTCTGCTTGGAGTCTCTACGCAAGTCTTCGACTTCCCTAGACACTCGGGGGCTACTGACATGGGCATACCCTTCGGGTACCCATTATTAGTATACCTGGCTCAGCCCAATATGGAGAAGACCCAATATGGAGAAGGCCCAACAAGGCAACCCGAAAAAGTAGTCGACTAGGACTCTTGTAAAACCCTAGGCTGGTTGCGTATATAAAGCTAGCCAGGACACCCGATAGAGGGGCCAACACATAGACAACATAGCTCCGCCTATGGCGGCACCCTGTAAAGATACTTATGATCATATAATAGATTGCTAGCAGCACGTAGGGATCCTCCACCAAGGGGACCCGAAGCTGGGTATATCGTGTGCCCAATCTCGCTCCCGGAATCTCCTTCGTCGCTCTCTCCTAAAACCCAAGTCTACAATCCGTAGGCATTGCCGAGGTGATCCCTCGTCACGCGCCCAACTGTGAGACGCGCCACCACCTCTCTTTTCGTCATCGACCGTCCGATTCGCTTCAATCTTGTGTGCCAGCCGACTTCGTTTGGCCTAAAAAGCTCTATATATATGACCCTCCTAGGTTTTTCTCTAGGGGAGCGCCGCAGAAACACCGAAACACGAAAACAGAGGCTACAACGACGAAGATTGGAGGGGAAAACTCCACCGGAGCTGCCACGGAGGGATCTCCACTTTTTCCAAGGTCTTCCACATCAACACCATGTTGAAGCGGGAGTAGTCCACCTCTATACTATGAGTTTGTGGCAGTAGCTTGATCTATTTCTCTCTTGTTCTTTATAGATCTTAGTATCATATGAGTTTCCCAACATGATTATGGTTATATATGTAATTTCTATGTGGTGGATCTTTATTCTATGATATTGTGATATGAGATTGGAATATATTATGTATAAGATGTATTGATATATGCATATTATGTACCCCGTTAAGTATTGGTAATGATCCAACTTGTATGCAAGAGCATGTGTAGAGAGATTTTTGTATTAGATGGAGTAACATGGTTTAGTGATTGAATAGTGACAACAAATTCATGGTCTATTATGGTTTCGCTTTTCCTTTGCTACCTGTCACTAGGGATAAAGTGAATGCATATGCTATGTTTACCACGTGATAAAAGTGATGATCTTGTTTGTTCAAGGTAGCATATTTGATATTTAAACATCATGTCAAAGTATTTATGGCTATGCTCTGTTAATTCTTAATACAAGATTGTTTGGAGTTTTCCCTTTCTTGTGGAGTGTAAGAGAGATGTGTTGCATCATCTATATGTTACGACGTGATGCACATATGAATGCTTATCAAACACATATTGAAGTTCCACCAATATTATCTCATTGATGAATTGTTATTATCCACTACAACTTTAAAAAGAGAGTAGACAAGTGAACCCATGAACCCCGTTCTAATTTTAATCATAAGAAACACTTTTCCAATTTATCTTACTTTCTATTTGTAGCAATATTTTAATCCGAAAATACAAAAATAATTAGTTTACTTAATCACATACAAAACCCAAAAACAACTATCTCTCTACTACATGTACTTAGTTTACTTAGTTTATTTTGTTTGCTTTACTTTTACTACATATTTTAATTATCTACAAATACTAATACGAAAACTTGTGCTTAACAACCACACGGTGAAGTTGGGCACACAAGGCAATTTCCTTACTTTGCAGGATTACTAGAAGAAGAGGAAAAGAGATAACTCTATACCAATTCCTCCAAGAGTTCAATATAAATCCTCGAGTCACCCTCGTGGGGAAAATTCTTTGCTAATTACAATAATCTCCTCTAGAGTGCCAACGTAATTAAGGCAATCCATTATGAATTCCCATCAGTGCTGCCTCAAGGGGACTACCTCTAAAATTGGGACTTGGTTCCCCTTTATCCATTGGTTAGGTTAACCTAACCTAAATAAGAACCCAATGGGTCAGGTGGTTAACCCCGAAACAATCTAGGTTCAAACGGTTCGATCTCGTTTGTACCAAAGGTTAACCGCGCACGGCACCTCCCGCTAGACCACCTCTACTCTGTCTTCCTCTCGCTCGGTACACCTAGAAAAAGTATTAACCAGCTCGCCCACGTCGCCGCAGTACTCGCCGGAGAACCACTACCCCGCCAGAAATTTGCTACCCCGATCATCGGAATGCAACTCCGGTCGGCCAAATCGAATTCTTTTTTGCTAATGGAGGTCGATCTGGCTGAATCGATGTTAACTGGGAGACATACGCAGCCGCCTCACCTGGGTGCTCCCGGCCTACCGCCCCGCCATCCAGAGAAAATACGGCACCCGACCTCGGAAGCACCCATCCGCGAGCTCGACGGGGCCCAGCACGGAGGCCCTGGCTGCCGTCCAGGAGCTCGACCGGACAGGCTAGCGTGGGGATGGGACGGGGGAGGTGGGGTGTCTCTGTTGGCAGGAAGGCTGGTATTTTGCAACATGGCATAGTTGGGAGGTGCGGCTGAGGAAGCCATGGCCAGCGTCAAGACGGCGAGGTGGCTGGGCTTCAAGTGGAAGCAGCTACGGGAGGAAGATGACTAGCTCTGGGAGAAAAAAAAGTGACAACACTAACAGGTGGTCCTAGGAGATATTCACTTTGGCTCATAGGAGCATTTGCTCCCACTATGTGAATCTACATTTCGAAATGTCAAAAAATTCTAAAGTAAAAAAATTTCGTGTACATCTACACATTTTATGTTCGTGCATAAGTTTTCAAAAGAAACTAAAAAAAATTATGTCTCCTGTAAAAAAGACAAATTTTGATGCTATAACACGACTACATACAGGACAATTTTTTTGTCTTTTTTGTACACGCCGCATAAAATATTGTTTCTCCATGAAAATTTGTGCACTAACAAAGAATGTCACGATGTACACCAAAACATTTATGTCAGAATTTTATGACATTTTTAAAATTATTTTTTAATTATTTTGTATAATGGGAGCATTTGCTCCTATGAGCCAAAACGCCACCTCCGTGGTCCTACACGGTAGTTTTTGTAAGTAGAGGCTCTATGTTGTTAGGCAACTGACATTGCAGGGTATCCACACAGCATGCAAAACTGTCAATAAAAATCTTAAGAGTTCAATTCGCTCATCCTGCTCGCTGGGAACGACATGTATTCGAAATCTTAGCAAAAAAGGTTCAAACCTTAAGAACCGATGGTTAACCATTTATAACCCTAATAACCAAATGGTTAATCTGTTTTACCGTTTATGTGAAATGGTTCTTTAGGTTCGAGTTCGGAAAGTAAATGGTTAACCAATTCCCATCGTTAGCTAGCTCCGACAGGCTAGGTCAGTAGGCTTGAGCACCATTTTACTTGAATAGTCTCTTCGTTAGATCTTCCAGCATTGCTGGCCTTTGAATAATTAAGGAATTAACATATGTTACATGTATCATCTTTCAACCAAATAGCACCAATTGGGCGACTGGACCAAAAGGAAAGACGAGGGTCGCACTCAATTCTATGTACTTTTCATCCGATTGAAAAAAATGCAGCACGCTAATTCTCCCCTCCAAGTTCCTCCCGTAGAACACGAGTTTCTGCGTCAGGGTGGCTACCTCCGACAAGGGCGGGTGGGGGGGCACCTGCCCCCTACTCAAATTTGACAAAAAAAATGTTCATCAGAGGTAATGCTCCGTTTCCTCATCGATGTTCATTACCCCTCAAGCTAGCCGACTCTTGTATCGAAAGTGACCCCCTACATGTCCTAGCTTGGTGTCACCTGCATTCGAAAGAAGATGGCAGTGCTTAGCTTACCGGGTTATGCACTCAATAGCACAATAAGCTAGAGCCTACGCAATTTAAAAGGGCTTTTGGAGATAAGGCTTGCAGACAACTACCTCACGGGGTGTGTTCCAAAAGTCTGAAAACCTTAATTTGTTGAAGAAAATTGAATTTTCAATGGTCAACTTGATTCCGCCTCTTCACACATTCAACCACAAAGTGATGGTGAACATTGCTAGCAATGTCGATTTCACTGATAGCACTAGGTGAGCTTACTACATTTTTTGCCTAGGTAGTTCAAATGAAATTTCCCTAAGCTACATCGGAAAATCATCAAGCGGAAGGATCTCTCTATTTTTGTTTATAACCACACCTCGTGCAAAAGGAGTGGCATAATATATTATAATGGATTAGTGGGATACTTTTTTGCATGACAAAAGAAAAGCAACTTGGTAAAGATTATAGTGCCACTTGTAGCAGGTCTCGTAATATTTATACGCATTGGTATATTCCAATACAGCGGGAGCTACACAAGATCTCATGTTTTAAAGTTTCAAATATTATTTGTCTAAGTGAATGTTAAAAGAAGAAAAGGTTGATCTGTAGCAGTCCAACAACAAAAAAAGGAAATCCATAATTGAGAGTCTGGCACTGAAAATCTAGATTTGCCTTTTTCAGTTATAAAATCATACTCGTCCAGTTCAGCAAAGAACGTTGAACTCAGTCAACAGAGAAAAGTAAAAGTATAACTACAGTTTAGAGAAAAATACAACTCATTTTCAGCTAAAAAAATGCAGCCGGTTTCCGCTGCATGTTTTTTGGTGATTGAGACTTCAAAATTCTCAGCCGACTAAGACATAGCAAATCCTTATAAATATAGTATTTTGGCATATTATTCATCGGTATTCCTTCAGCTTTGTCCCTATAAATTATTGCATTTTTTCGCAAATACATGTCGTCAAGCTTTCAAAATAAAATCATTTACCTATATTTCTCAAAAGCCGTATGACCCATTTCCTAGACTTTCAGTCAACATCCAACCTTTCTCATATCGAACTCGCACGTCTAATATTTATCCCAACCTAACTTCATAGACAAATACTAAAACGTGATACAAAAATAAGTATCGAAGGATATAATGCAAATCGTGTCGCGATCGATGTCCAGAACGAAAAGGCAGTATATAGCCTACTTGCCAGACCCTCAGTCTCTGTATTTGATCAGTTTATTACACTCATTTTGCAATTAACCAAGGATGATTTAGCAGAAGCAAACAATTTGAGGCTCATATACCGAGCAATTGAGCAAGGGAGTAAGCAAGCAATAGCTTGTTCCGGTCGACAAGATTCATGGCGTACATCTGCGACGCCGCGAGCCGCATCAATCGGACCTGCAGTTCTCCACGTGCACCACGCCGTTCATGTACTCATCTGCGAGCCCGGCGAACTAGGTACCGCGGCAGCATGTAGGGCGTGATTGGTTGGTCGCATCCCTTTGCTACATTAAGTAAGATCTTTTCCACAGAGTCATGTTTAACTAGGCCAAATCCATATACCTGAATGGCATTTTGTTTGGTTGCCAATAAAGTTTTTTAGCCCATTTATGCGTCTTGTTTGGTTGGCAAGAAAACTACAATTTGTGTCTCAAGCGCGCATTTTGGTTGTTTGGTTATCTACGAAACGTAGTTCTAGTTACCACTTCTTTCAAGTGTAACATTACCCCTCACCAGCAAAGAGCAAAGAGGAAGCGGTGACTTTCAACGATCTTCGTGGGGGTGGCCGAAGATGCAGGCTTGATCATCTCTCCTCTGAGTTCTCCAATAGCATATAGCGCTTCCTTGAAGTACCTACAACCAGTTGATCTCCTCCATGTACTATGGATGACTCGAAATCGTTGGTTGTGCCTGATGACATGAAGGAACATAGCAATTTGCTCTTCGATACAAGTGTGGATGTTGTTCCTGGGCAACCCCTTCCTCTTAATGTGTTCACGAGTTGGTTGAAGGCAGTTTTTTCATCCTTAGCATGTTCACAGATTGCACATTGTCATTGTTGTAGATGTAATTCAGGTTGTTAATCATCTCTCTGTCGCGGACATACATTGGTGCATATGTCACGCTGGGCCTAGTATTCTGACGAATGACTCTCGCGTGCAGACATAACACCCATGCCTGAATGACAGTTACAAATGCACCAGCTTGAACAAATATCTTCTGCAGGCCGGCCTAGGCATTTTGATGCGGCTAAATCAGGAGCTAAATTGGCATGAATCTAGGCTAAGTCGGCTTGTTTGTAAGCTAAATCAGTAAGAGGAGGGGCGGGAGTAGGTTGGTCAAGCTTACAGTCTTTTTGAATGGCGGCCGCATCTTGCCGGAGCCGAAGACGAAGGGGCAGGTATGGGTCACTACTCCAGGAGGTCTTGGACTCGAAAACCAGCTACACAGCTCGTCGGAGAGGTTGCGGGAGACGGTCCTGGAGATTTCCGCCGCAGATCTAGCTCATTGCCGTCGTCACAGATTTAGATCACCGTTGTCGCTTTCTTCGCTAAAGGGAATCTTGTTTTCGGGGCGGGGGAGGGGGGGGGGGGGGGGTGGGGTGACCGACTATGGCGGGCAGCGAGGCTACTTTGCTCGTCTAAACGGAGATCTCCCGCCTTTTCCACCGTGTTCCCCCGCGCAAAATTTTGGCCGATTTGCGCTCGCCAACTTCTGTTTCCAGAAAAATTGCCGAATCAAGCGTTACTTACGGATTAACTTTTGAGCCGCTTTATAGTTGGTGCGATGCAGAATTGCAGACCCAGTCCCTTGCCAGGATGCTTCAAAAGGCATGTACTAGTGCACTACTGCAGTAGTGCAACTCACTACGGAAAAAGAATTCTGATCTGAACCCCAATTCTACTCGGACTAATCTCGTGTTAAGCGAACGTAACCACACAGATTACCCTTAATCCTACTCGGCTCCGCGCTCTGCCTCCGGCTGAGTATATATATAGGTCAACACCATACCAGGTACGCACTCCTTCTCATCGCGCGCGGAACACCAGCAAAGCTTAGTTCTGCGACGTCGCATCGTAACCGGGCGCTAGCAATGGCGGGTGCCGGCGAAGGCATCCGTGGCAGCGGTGGAAGCAAGAAGCAAGCCGAGGTTGCACTCCCGGCGGAGGCGAGCGGCGCCGGCGTAGGCACCGTGTCCCCGCACTCCGGCGAGACACACACGAGCGGCAACGGCCACAGCCCGGCGCAGCAGCTTATGGAGGCGCTGAGGAAGAGCCAGGAGGAGATCGCCGGCATGGGGGTGGCCGAGGTGCTTGCCTACCAGGAGCGCCTGCAGGCGCTCAGGCTCCGCGTTCTCCAGCGAATCAAGGAGGAGCAGGAGAAGATCGCGCCGGCTGAGCAGGCCACGGCGCCGGCGCCACGCCGTGCTGGTTGATTGCTTCTAGCTAGATCATGCATTGCAGGATTCTTTAATTCTTTTTTTCTTTGATGGAGGATTCTTTAATTCTTTATTACGGCACCTGTGACTCTTTAATTCCAATTCTTTTGCTCGTTCGCCATGCATGTATTCATGTGTAACCTAATGTGTATGGTTGTGTCCAATTGTTGATAATGCGATTTTTCTCTCGTGTATTTAGTTTTGCGAACAAGATATATTTGACCTTTTTATAATGTGTTAATGATGATGAAGAATTGTGTCTGTGTAGGTAGTAGGTACCCATGAAATTAGACATGTTTTATTGTCTAGGTACACATCTAAGTCAAATAATTTGGAACGGAATATATGTGATTACACGATACCTTTGTAATGTTCGATTTCAGATTGAGCACAAGTTGATTCAAATCCTAATTAACCAGTGTCGTGGTTTAGCAACAACTTTCTTTCTTTTCACTGAATCAAATCGTCCCCACGAGATTATCTTTTTTTTTAGATAAAAGGCACTCAAGTGCCCAACTTTGAATTAACAAAGCCACCAACGGCGAGAACGATACAAAGTGCTGGACACAGCTTACAGAACGACACCACACACTCACACGAGCTACCGAAGAAGCTACAGCCGGAAGCGCGACCAACAAGCTCAGCCTACGCGCCTACGAGGACTCGGAGCAGAGCTGGAGTCTACAGTGTCGGACCGGAGCTCACTCGAGAGCGAGTCATTTTCACGCGCGCCTCAACAGACCTACTCCGTCGCAGAAACACCACCGGAAGCCGACCACCACCGGGGACCAAGCCAAGATGCTCACAAACCGAACAACAGCGCCAAGGAAGCTCGACAAGGGAAGGGCACGTAGCAAGCCTTGCCGAAGATCGCCGAAGAATCACCTCCATCACGACCATCGGTGAGCCTCGCGTTGTGGGTTCCAAGACGGTGTCTTCAAGAAGAGCACGACACCGGGGTGCCGCCACCGCCCGATCCGGGGATCTTGGGTTTTCACCCGGACGAAGTAGAGGGACGGAGATTGTCCTCACGACGCCTTCAACAAGGGAAAGCTGCCCGCGGACGCCGCCGCCGTGGCCGGAGGGGCAAAGGTTTCCCTTTGGCGACCTCACCGCCATCTACCCCCCACAACACTCGACTCGCCGACCACCACGCCGCCCTCACGGCCGTGGTCACCAGCCAGCACACGAGTCATTGGCTCGCCCGCCAACCAACATGACTCCCACCTTCCAGGGCCGCCGCCCCGGCGTCCCAACTCAGAGCACCGACGAACGAGAGAGGAGACGGGAAAACGCCGCCGCCTCACGAGGAACAGAGCTGCAAACCGACAGCCCCAGTGGCTACCGGGCACGCCAAAACTGGAGACGGATTGAGCCAAAGCCCAGGGCCCCTGCCCTGGCCTGCAAGCGCGGCGGCCAGAGAGCCCATCCAAAACCACCGCCGGAATGCCGCCGCACCGCCGCCGCACCAGGCAGGGGCGGAGCTCCCCTTTGGGCAAGGTGTGGCACTTGCCCTACCTTGATTTTTGGCAAACAATCGAGTGTATATATGTATATGTGGATATACCATCAATTTTGTACCCTTTTTTTAAGGGAAAACAAAAGAAAAAACAGGAGTTGGACGGGCAGGAGGAGAACAATCAAGTAAGCAAACGAACTGGGTTATGCTAGGTGGGCCGCACGTGGTTGACGGAAACCAACCGTCCGTGTCCTGCGATTCATTCGCCTCGATCGCGAGAAGGAACAACAATCGTGATTTGTGTCGCCCAGAAACGACTTTCGCCCGGGAGACCAAGACTTGTCTTTGATCGTTTCACTGTGCCGCCAGCTGCCCATGCACTGGCGAGATCCCTCCGACTCCCCTACTCCCTGGCCAAGCCGTCCGGCCACGCGCGTCTAGTCCTGCAAACCACGCGGATCTAGCTTCTAGGTTTTCTGGAGACCGCGGAGCTGTTTTTGATTCAGAATATGTTGCTATTACCATAGTACTAGGCAACTATGCTTACCATCATATGAACTAACAGTTTATTCTTTTGCGTTTAAAATTTCACCCGACCTCAAATTTTTTTCGTCCTCCGCCACTGGCACCAGGAGATCACCACCAACCAGTTCGGCAACCAACAGCCCCCAAGGCTGCGGGAGCCCGCAGATCTGGAGCGGAGGTGGGTCGGCTCGAAAGGGGCGCAGGCCCCTGCCTCGGCCCGACTCGAGGCAACTAGATCGAGATCTGGCCGCACTACCCAGCACCCCACGAGATTATCTTCTCGTTCGATCGTGCAATACCATCGGTGTGGGTGAGAGAACAGACTAGAGGTGAACCGAGGCCTAGCCTAATGGAGTGAGACCTACCGTGTCGCTTGAGTTCGAGTGACAGCGTCCTCTCGCGGATATCTTCTACTCTATGAATCGGCGTGGGTATTTAACTACTAGATCGAGGTCTGTGACCAAGTTGCATTTTTTTCAGAGTAGAGACCGGTCGAGCCAGGAAGTGTTTTGGGTCACGAGGCTAGTAGATATGGCACACACACACCCATTGACTGGCATCCACTGTCGCTTCACCAACATGGAACAGCTTGAACTAAAGCCCCAAGATTTTTTTTATGAAACGAAAGAGCCCCAACATTAATTTATTATTGATCGGATGGGTACTTTTTTTTGGCTGATGACATTGCAAGTTTAGTTCTGTTGGAGGGACGATAATTACGAGATTCACGATTTCACTTACCCTGTTTGCATAGTAGGATCAGCTTAGTAATTGAGAATATGAATTATTTTGTGCTTTGTGAGAAAACAAGTTATATATGCCTGGGATTTGCTAGTTCTCGGCTAGCTAAAAATTTACTTCGTGCTGAGTTAAGTCCTATACCATTTAGTTTGCATTGTGATTCATGCTAGTTATGAGTTGCAACTAAGATTTGATAACATCATCTGTCTGAGCACCAAGTTAGTTCAATAGTCACACCCTATATGCCTCCATGTATGAATTGCGACAGAAGAAGCAGCACCGAATCTAAAAAACGCATGTGTTGGATTTCATCTTTGTTATTTATAAGATGCTAATATCAGATAGAACATTTGCATATTGTGAGGCCATATTTTATTCCATCTCTATTTGGATTTTCCTCTGTCTTGCTCCCTTCCTAGGAGCGATCTTGGGCGCTCTTGCTCATGCTCTCGGGATGCTGCAGCAGAAACAAAACGCACAGTGAAACAAACAATCAGAAATGCTAGCACAAAAAAAGAAAGTACTCGAACAATGCTGAGGTAAGATACGCACGTGTTGCAGTCGAAGTCGAGGGCGAGAGGGAACGGCAGGGGCGAGCCGCACGCCGCCGGGAGGTCGCGCGCGATGTCGCTCTTGAGCCCGTCGAACCGCGCCGCCGCGCTCTTGATGCACTCGCAGACGAACCGCCGCTCCACCGTCCCCGCCGGCAGCGCCCGGATGCGCTTCACGCCTTGGCAGCACAGGGCGGGCGGTGCCGCCTCCTTGCCGGTCACGTACTCCGCGCACGGGAGCAGGTTGGCGTCCACCTCGACGCAGGTCAGCGCGCCGTGGCCTACCTCTGCCAGTAACGCCACGGCCAGTGCCGCCACCACGACAGCCGCCGCCACGGTGCCCTTCATCTTCTCCAGCTAGCTACCGGGCCGCTTGCTTGTGGTGATCTTCTTCTCGACCGTGTGGAGCTTGTGATCATGGAGTGTGGCTTCGGGCTGGGCTTTTTATAGCGTGGAGATGCATGGTGATCCATGCCATACTCATTAAATGCCATGTGTGTTTGTGTGCGGAGAATGGATGAGATGGTTAGTTTGTTACAACGCCATGGCAGAAGAGACGATGCTGTGTATGAAGTCCGCGGCAGCCTTCTGTAACAGAAGATGTTGCTTGGCAGCTACCATTATGTCATGGTTGTTCACCAAGTAATTGCATGCATCTAGTATGAAGCTAGCTCAGTTATTTACTCAGAGATTTCAAGCACGAGGAAGACTTAATTAGTTACAGGTTACACCTAGTGAACGAAAGATCAAAGGAGACAGTTAATGATCAGGAAGAAATCATTCAATTCTTTGTGTTCCGAAATTGTCAGGGTGCATATATGTATTTTTGTTCACCATTCTTGTGGCAGTATAATAGGATCTATGTTCTGCTCGAGCTTACATCTGCATGCCATGGCTAGGACAGGAGCCGTACATCTGCGGCGGCAAGCGCGGTTGAGCGGCGGCGATGAGCGGCTTGGCCTTGGGCATGGTCATCCCGTAGACTTCGTTGGTGTCGATGTCCTCAGGGCGGAGGCCGTCCGGCGGGGACCAGTCGAAGCAGTGGAAGAGCCTGGCGAGCGCCATGAGCACCAGGATCACGCCCAGCGGCGCACCTGGGCACTTGCGCTTCCCCGCGCTGAAAGGCAGGATCTTGAAGTCCGGCAGGTGGCTGATCTCCACGCGCCCGCCGTCCGCCGGGAGGTGCCTCTCCGGCCGGAACTCCTCGATGTCGTCCCAGATGCGCGGGTTCCGGCCCAGCGCGTGGGTGTTGATGAAGATCCTCGTCTGCGCCGGGATGTCGTAGCCCATGATCGTCGTCGGCTTCAGGGACTCGTGCGGGATCAGGAACGGCCCGGCCGGGTGCATCCGGAAGGACTCCCGGACCACGCAGCGGAGGTACGTCAGGTGGGGGAGGTCCGACTCCACCACCATGCGGCTGCGGCCGACTACGGCGTCGAGCTCCTCCTGGATCTTGCGGAGGACGCGCGGGTTCTTGATCACCTCTGCCATCACCCACTCGTTGGTCACTGATGAAGTATCAGTTGCAGCAGCGATCATGTCCTGCGTATACAGTTATACACATGCATGGATGAGTTTGTTCATTCAGAATGTGTTGTGAACTTCAGCCTAACTTTTCTGATACAGGAAGTCACGCTCAATAATCAACATGTAAATGTACTTCCAATTTCTTTGTGATTCAGGGGGGAAGCAGTAGCAGCAATATATTCATTTGCAGTACCGACCATGTGCCTACAAACCTAAATCAACATAATCTACAATGGAAATAACATGGTGCTTTCTTTAGTGCAAAAGACAAATAATGGCAAATCCCAAGCTTCTGTTTCAGAAGAATAGGTAAATTCCAAACTGTGCTGTGAAATCAAACAGTGTATTCCCTACTCGGTTACAAAAAAAAAGTAAAAGAACTTATTTGTGGCTCTCTTTTAGACATAATTGCACAACAACTAGGAAGTCATATATAGTTTCAAGAATAGCACATGCAATGTTGACAGAGCACAAACAGGAAAGACCGAACTAACTTAAAGGAAATGAACTTGAGGAACAGTAAAGATACCTGCATTAAGGCTTTGATCTCCACATCCTCCATGTGCTCCTTCCCATTCTCGCCAGGCAAGGAAAGCAGCACATCAACAAAGTCCATCTCTTCTTTGCTATCATCACAATCATCATCAAGGGATGCACTCTTCCTGGCCTCCCTTGCCTTCCTATGCTCATCAATTATCTTCTGGTGAAAATCATCCACCTTCTTCTCAACCTCCCTCATCTTCTTCTCGCATCCATATGGATCGACCCATCTCCAGGCAGGCAAGTAATCGCCAAGATAGATCAGGCCCAGCAGAAAGAACAGCTCATGGGTGATGTGCATGAACTCCATCGCTTCACCGGGGCCTGCTGACTGCAGCCCAAAGTACTGCTTTCCTAGCAGCATTCTCGTCACATTGTTCATTGAGAAGGCCCCAAGAACCTCTCTGAGATTCACAGGCTTACCTGACTGGGATTTAGCCCATACAAACTGACAGAGGTGCTCAGCTTCCTCAGCTCGGTGAGCAGCAAAGGATTCCAGCCGCTTGGTGGTCAGCAGGTGCTCCATGCAGACCCTCCGCATCCTCTTCCAGTTTGGCCCCAGTGGAGCAAGAGCCACGTCACCGCACCCATAGGCAAGGTGAACAGCAGCCAATGTCCGGGGCCGTGAAGCAAAGATCTCATCTTGCCGGATAAGTATTTCACGGATGACTTCAGGGTCATCAGTGGTGATGGCATCAATGGTTCCAAGACGAAGATAGACAAGGGGTCCATACTTGGTGCAAAATCGAGCAAAGTCCTTGTGGGGAAGAGGACTCAACTGGAGAAGGTTTCCAAAGATTGGCCACCTTGGAGGTCCAGGTGGAAGCCTTAGCCTCATCCTGTTGAATCTTCTCCAATACACTGCAGCAAGGATCCATGAGCATAAGATGATGGAAAGAAGAAGTGGATCCATAGATCACAAGAGGATGGAAATTCTAGTCGAATTGCAAATGTTGTTCTATTTATGGGATCTCATCAAGCTTGCCGGTGAAAAATCATTAAGTTGAAGCGATATGGTTAGAGTATTAGAGTGGTCATGATTCTTGTGCTGATATGTATGGTTAAACATCTCACCTAACATCGTATAACAAATGTCATGATCTTGACATGACTAAGGTAGTGATGCAGAGAGCGGAAAAATGCCAAGGGAAATGTATATAGAAAAGAACTGGAACAAAAAAAAACTGACAACAGATCTTATATTCGCAAAACATATGACTTCCACACTGTTATCAGCAATTTTCTTGGCACAAATTCTATTTTTACAAAACTTTTTTTGAATTAGGCATGAACGATCGAACATCATCTAGAAGTTTGTTCAGCAGATTCCTGTCATTATGAAGACATAATATATTTAGCATGCAAATCTTACTCCAACATCTACCACATCAATAATATACTAGCAGATATAAATCATAGTTTACTTAAGAGAACATGGAGAAATCTATCGTTATCTCAAACACAGTATCTAACTCCCTGGTGCACTTCTCCCTGTAAGCCTACCTTAAGAGGTTGGAAATTCTGCTGCTGAAACGAAAAGATCAATAAGAAATAAGCCACCCAATTTACCTTGGCCATAGTTGTCTCATTCAAATTAGCCTTAGGCTTCGCTCAGCAAGCAGATCCTTTGTTCTTCAGTACTTCTCTATAGCAGATGAGTTGTGTGCATAGGATCCTCGATCTTTCAAGTGCAGTAAAATAGGGACTGCACATGATCATGTGAGTTCTTTCGGAAAGTCATCTCAATTTATGTGTCTCAACATGTATGCATACATAAGCACAGCCTGTCAGTTTTATATTTTTGTGTCTTGGCCTGCCAGTTACCTAAATCTAGAACTCTAGAAGTGTTCATTGTGTGTTCTGTTTTATGCTACCTTATCCTGTATAATAAGGCTATAGCCAGCATTTTTACTGGCCATGTTGGACAACTGTAAACCTTTTAGCACTGCTTCATCATCCTTCATCCCGGCAGATGAGAACATATTTGACAGGACTGTATAAGCTGTTGCATCATAAGGATCCATCTCGAGAAGCTTCTGTGCTGCTATTTTTGCATAAGCAAGATTGGAATGGAGACTACTAGCGCTGAGCAAAGCTGCCCAAGCATCAGAATGATCATTCTGAGACATCGAGTTAATCATTTCCAGTGCTTCGGCGAGGAGGCCTGCACGACCTAAAAGATCAACCATACATGTGTAGTGGTCAGGGTTTGGATCAATGCCATAGACTGATCTCATTGACTCAAAGTATTTGTAACCTTGTTGAACCAAACCAGCACGTGAACAGGCAGTCAGAATTCCCAAGAATGTCACATGGTTAGGCTTGTGGCCATCAATTTGCATTTTGGTAAAAAGTTTGAACGCACCTTCAGCAAAATTATGCTGTGCAAATGCTGTAATCATAGAATTAGTAGCGAAAAGACTTGGCCTGCTAATGCTTGAGAAAACACGATAAGCTTCAGCCAATCTTCCACACTTTGCGTACAGTGATACCAAAGAAGTGTGAACAGAAGAGTCAAAGACCCATCCCATGTTGATTGCGTACGCATGAGCTTGCATTCCCTGATTCAACATTGTCAGGCTGGCCAAAGCACTGAGTAGACAACTAAAAGCTATGGTGTTAGGTTTGCACCCTTCTTGTGCAATGCGACAAAACCACCGCACTGCACTTAAATAGTCTCCATTTGCAGTCAGACTAGAAATAACTGCAGTCCAAGCAACCTCGTCTTTTCCTGGCATTTGCTCGAAAAGTTCAACAGACTCCCTCATCCAGCCCCTGTTAGCAAACCCAACAACCATCGATGTCCAAGAAACGACATCCTTCTCAGGCATTAACTTGAACAGCACATGTGCTTCCTCGACCATGTTATGCTGAACATAGCCTGTGATCAACGAGTTCCACGATACTATGTCTTTCCACTTCATGCAAGCAAACACCCTTCTAGCATCAACCATCCAACCAAACCGGGAATACAAGATGATTACTGAATCAGCCAAGAAAACGTCGATCTCAAACCCGATTGCTATAATCAAACCGTGAATCTGAATTCCTTCTCTGACAAGGCCGGCCTCAGCACAAGCATCGAGCGCAACCGAGAGAGTCGTCGTATTGACCTGCACACCTGCCCTTCTCATGTCCAGAAACAGCAGCAAGCTATCTCTGTACATCCTATGTTGCACATATCCACGGATCATCGAGGTCCACGACACCACATCCCGCTCCGGCATGGTCTCGAACACCTTCCTGGCCTCCGACAAGCTTCCATGCTTGCAGAGCCCATCAACGACGGTGCTCCAGGATATGACATCCCTCACCGTCATTCCCTCGAACACCCTCAGCGCCATGCCAAGCTCGCCGGCCCTCAAGTACCCGGCCAGCAGCGCGTTTGACGCAACTGGGTCACGCCAGTGCCGTGGCACCTCCGCGTACACGGCCTCGGCCTCGCGGAGCATCCCTGCCCTGGCGAGCCCTGAGATGACGGCGCCGTAGGACACCGCGTTCCTGGCCGGCGCCTTGCAGAAGAGCGCGTGCGCGGCGGCTGGTTGACCAGCGCGGAGGTAGACGGAGAGCAGGGCGTTCCAGGAGGCGGCGTTACGGCGGGGCATGTCGTCGAAGACGAGGCGCGCGGAGGCGAGGTCGCCGTTGTCGGCGTAGGCGGTGAGGAGCGCGGTCCAGGAGATGACGTCCCGGCGGGGCATTCGGTCGAACAGCTCCTGGGCGTCCCGGAGGCGGCCGCGGCGGCCGTAGGACGTGAGCAGCGCGTTGAGGTGGGCTGTGTTGGCATGGCGGCGTGGCGGCGGGGCCTCCTCCTGCGGGATTGCGTGGCGGCGGGGGACGCCGGCGAGAGTGGCGATGGCGGGGGCGCTTGGGAGTCGGGGTCGCAGCGCAGCCATTGGCGGTGCGGAAACCACCGTGTGTGCCAGTGGAGACATGAAACGCCGGCTCCCGCCGGAGAAGTAAACTCCGAGCATCGACAATTCTCTGCTTTTCCAATATTGTGTAAGCTTCACATTTAGTTAGACAAGTTCGTGGCATTTGGTTTCAGCAACATTTTTCTAAAACAAATAAAATCTTACCACATCTTTCCGCGTGCTCACGTGGCACAGAAGCTGACAAATTATGAAAAGCGACTAAACATGTCATGATTCGACCAATTTGAAGGCATAGCTTGTAACAGCATCTCCAACGGGACGACATGAGCTATCTTTGCGTCCGTAGTGGCCAAAAATGTGTTTGGGTTTTGTTCAAGTGGGGCGACGCCAAAGTGAATAGGTCATCTGCAGCGACGCAAATCTGGTTCAAATATGCGCCAGGTTTGTGTTTCCGCGATCGCGTCGAGCGTCCTTCTTTTCTTACCCGGTCCCGCATGTCAGGGACAGTGGAATCGAGCGCTTCGATTTGCTTCTTTTTCCTCTTCTTTGCTTCCCTAGTGCGACGCCACCACCCCAACCCCACCCGTCGCCGTCCCGCCGCAGCGCCGCAGTACTCACCGTCGGCTCGGTTCTCGGCGCGCGGGAGAGCAGGATCGTAGTCGAGGTAGGCTACGGCGCACCCGTCGTCTGTTTTGGGGCCAAACGTTGCCGGTTGCGCTGCCCGGCCTCGCCGCGCACGACCTGTTCGGTCAATTGCGCCGGTAGGTTTCTTACTCGTGTTTTCGGCGTTATTATGCACGGCCATTGATCCGCAGTTTGTACCCACGCAGATGAACATGTGGCAAGAAAAGTTCCGCGCGGAGGTCGTTGACTCCTCTTCCGACGAGGAGTCCGATCAGTCGACGCAGACATTGGCTACTGTTGCGGTCTCCATCCTCCACGAGTTCAATTCAAAGCAGGTGTCGGTGCACCGGGGCCCTGTCAAGGGCCGCTCAAAAAACATGCCGCGCAACAGAGTGGAAGGGCACCTCCGGCTCCACAGGGACTACTTCCACCGCACCGATCCGATGTTCAAGAAAAAAAATGTTTAGGCACCGGTACAGGATGTCAAGGGAGTTGTTCATGGTTATTCTACGGGGCGTCAGAAACTACGACCCCTACTTCCAATGCAAGCCCGATGCAACAGATGCGCTAGGCTTCACCTCCTACCAAAAATGCTCTGCGGCTATTCGCATGCTATCATATGGAATGGCTGCTGATATATTCGATGAGTATCTTCGAATGAGTGAGAGCACCTGCCTTGAGGCCATGTGCAGGTTTTACCGAGCCGTGATTGCCGTTCGGACAACGTTACTGTAGGGAGTCAACTGTTGAGGATATAAGGCGGATGTTGTCTGTCAACGAGTCTAGAGGGTTCCCATGAATGATTGGCGGCATAGATTGCATGCACTGGGAGTGAAAGAACTGTCCATTTGGATGGCAGGGTCAGTACATCGAGCATGTGGAGGGACGGACTGTCATTCTTGAAGCTGTCATTCTCAAGATTTATGGATTTGACATTCATTCTTTGGCATGGCCGGTTCCAGCAATGACATCAATGTGTTGCACCGATCACCGATTGTCAACAGGCTTAAGCAAGGCAAAGCTCCCCGGATGAGCTACGAGGTCAATGGAAATGAATATGACAAGCCATATTATCTTGCTGATGGCATCTACCCTGACTGGGCCACACTGGTGAAGAGTGTCCATAATCCAAACTCGGAGAAGACAAAGAGGTTTGCCAAGATACAAGAGGCTTGCAGGAAAGATGTGGAGCAAGGATTTGGTGTGCTCCAAGCTCGGTGGGCATTTGTCACCCGGCAAGAACATGGTCGTTGAAGACCATGCATGAGGTGATAATATGCTGCGTGGTCATGCACAACATGATCGTTGAGAACGAGCGTCCTGATGGCCGCAATGAGAACCACTGAGAATTCAAGGTGAGCTGGTTGCGCCAATAACTAGGGATTTATGTTCGGAGGACTATCTGCATATGAATATGAATGTAGAAGTCACTGATGAGACCATGTGCAAACGGCTGCAGACGAATCTGATTAAGCATCGGTGGGCATTGGCTAGCCATGAAGATAATGTGGAATACCATCTTATTTTCATGTAGTTTTTTTATTATTTGGATGTAATAACTATGACTTCGTTGAAACTCTTTATTTTGTTGTTTTCAAACATCCTAATTCATGCCGACGCAGAAATGCGTCGAGCCGCTGGAGACACTCCCAGGTGCAAACGGACAAACGGACAAAAACGATCTTTTTCGCGTCCTCGGGGCGACGCAAACGGATGCCCGCGGACAATTTAGGCGTCCGATTTGCGCCGCCCCATTGAAAATGCCCTAAGGTGACAAGATCATATACTAGTGAAAATATGGAGTATATCATTAACATCTCTAATGGTGATTCTTGATTTGAACAATTACAAATGTTTCTTCCAACTGTGGCATACATACATATCATTTTACTCTTGCCGCTGGAACTTTGGTAGCAGCAGAACTCCAGCCGCCGATGTGATACCCCACCATGTGAGGGGAAGAAATAATAAGTATAATCATAAATGAGAAGAAACTATGATGATTTAACATCACCCAGAGACGAGAAGAACATGTGATCATTTTGTCTACCATAAGTTATCAACAGACATACATCTCAATATATTTTGATCACATCTTCTACGTCAAAATGGGATTAATTTCCCTCAAAGAAAAGTGGGACCAATTACATGAACGTAAACCAGGCAAATGTATGAAACCAGAGGGTTGCAGCTTCCTACCTAATCTTCAAGCTTCAACCTCACAGCAATGTAAGCTCAATTGAGCAAAGGGAGCAGCAGCCTCTAAGCTATCCATGGGTGATTCGTGTCAAAAAAAGGGAACACCAGCCACAGCCAAACTCACCGGCTGGGATAGAAGGAATATGCTGACTACCAAGTGAATGACAGATCACATCCCGCTATCTGTAGTTGCAGCAGGATGGGCGACCCCGGACCAACTTCTCCCACAAACATAGCATTTGCCTTGGTGACTGATAATGTGCCGTGTAGTAGTTCTCGAGGCAACCGTACTGGCAGAACTTCCAGCTGTGAGAATACCTGACAGGCATCGTAGAATTGAACTTTTCGACCCATAGCCCCATACTTACATCCTCCATCTTGAATAGCTGCAAAGCATAGCCAAAAAAAGTAGACTGATTGAACAACATGATACAGGTTATCAAAAGGTAGTAAGTTACATCAATGGATGGGAGGCTCACCCTTAAACTCTGATTGGCATGCTGAGACATGACGAATTTTGCTATCGCACCAGAAATTACATAACCAGGTCCGTTTGCATAAGGTGGGTAAATATCTTCAGGCCATTCCTGCATTGTATGAGTAGGGATCAAAATGAAGATAATGGCACATATGTTGGAAAAAGGATTCAAATTTATAAAGAAAAATACAAGTTCATGGTGGACATTTAGAGAATTTCCTATGTTTGAATGGCCACATAAAGTCGTCTGCTCAGCCTTTAAGGCAGTAAAACACAGCTCACAAATTTGTGAGATTACATATCTCGGTTAGAAAAAAAGATTCAGGTAAGCAGCAGTATAACAGATTAACTCACAGGTTTGCATGACATCTAAACAGATAATAAATGAACTTTGAATAATCAACTGATTAACTTGAGTGTATTGTTTCTTTTAAATGATAATACCTCCTCCGTAACTGCCCATTTTCCAGTTCTCAGTGGTCTGTGCAAGAGATTAAGGTTTCCCATATATAATGGTTTGCTTAAAGAGTTCATCTTGATGTGTCTAAGGACCACATCTACCCTCACAAATGTATCGTCGTCGCACTTCATGACATGGGCAGCTGTCAAATTCTGCACCTGCAAGGTGATATGATGAGCAGATGTCAGGTTTGTTATATAGTTAACACTATGCATAGCGACTTGTATTCATGTAACTTTTGTGATACCCATAGACTATAATCCCAGTTTGGAGGGAAGTGACTCTCAAAGAGTTACATGGAAAGTAATTAAGCTCCTCGCTCCAAAGTGGTAGAGCTTAAGCTGCTTGAAGCTTAAGCTCAAACAATCTCTTTTGTTAAGGTAAGCAATAAGGCCATTGCCATTTATTGAGTGCGGGCTGGCTTACAACTTCCAGTTGGCATTGGAGATCAATTTCTATGCCATAACTGCAGCAGAAGTCTAACGAAAGATGATGATAGCAAAGCAAAGAGGGTCTCACCCCATACTCGCAAATAGCGATTGTCTTAAGAACTACCAGTTCATAACGATCTATGAATGGCAAAATGACAATATCTCCAAAGTATTCCGCCTCTTTCTTCAGCATCACATTGACCTCCTTCCTAGAATTCTGCAACCACAATTTGTGATGAATAACATTATGGCATGCATTCATTTCCTGACGAACACTTTTTTTCTTTACGACATAATAAACATGCTACTGATATTTCCTATCAATTGAGTGCATGTCATTAACAAGTTAATTAGTAGATATTCAATGCTGATACTGATTTGTTTTTATTGCATATATGTAAGAAGTATGCATAAATTATAAGCTAGTGAAGCTATGTCAAATAATTCAAGACAATGGCAATCAATGCATGAAGATGAGCCGTAGATAGCCAGTAGAGTCCTCTGCATAGAAGAAATTTCAGACCAAATTTGTTTGTGCATGTGGATCAGATATGTGGCTTGCATATTACAACTTGTATGATATATTGTACTTCCATAATTCCAGTATTCCAATCGACAAACTGATCATGCATATAAATATAGAACACTAGTAAGAAAATCTAAAGATGCATTGCACAGACAAAGGACAAAGACACTTTTGACGGAGATATGATTTAGTTTGAATGCACAATTTGCTTACCAGTGCAACAAAGAATCGTGCTACTACTTTAGAAGACCTAATTTCTGAAGTTTGCATCCAAGTTTTTCTCACAGCCATGCGTTCAGCAAAATGATTCGATGCCGAGAGTATTCCGATAAAAAGGTACACTGGATCTCTTGGCAGTGGTTGGGACCTCCATTTATCTGACATCTCAAGGACTTGCTGGAGAGAAAAACTGGGATGAGACATAGGAAGAGCAGTGCCATAGACTGAATGGACATCCACATCACCCTTAACATATAATCCTGTTGCGTCCTCAAGAGTGAATCCCTGAAAATGATTGTCTTTGCCCATTAGAGTTTCTTCTAAATATCATAACAGAAGGGAAGCAGGATTAACATCTGTGAAGAACATACTGGCCGATAAGGGAAAGATGTCACATGGCGGCCACCAACATATATGTGGAAACCTTCAACTCCAGCTTGTATTGTAAGAACAAACAGCCTGTCTTCTACAAAAGGGAATGGCCAAGTCATTGCTGGTTTCTTCGCACGCCCTATAAACCTCTTTAGCCATGAAGTTGTCTTGGATTCTTTTCTGTCAACGATATCATCACGTATCCATTTTTCACATTTGGTGAACCCATCGACTGTCCAAAAATATGAAATTGTAGGTTTTAGCCAAATATGCTAGCCTGAGGATAAAAGGACATAGTGTTACCATAGAGGAGCTAACACCTTGAGGTTTTCATTTTGCAATGAAAAGTGCTAAAATGGATATTCCAAAAAAAAAATGACAGTTTGAATAAATTTTTGTATTACTTCAATATGTATCAGGCATATCACGTCAGGTAACATTTGGACGGATGTGAAAGCAAGCACTTCCAAAAAGGAAAAATCCTATGCAATTGAGAAATTGTCCATACCCCATAGATCTATTCATAATTCTCTGTTATACTGACATGCAATAACACATGGTAGATATTAAGGTACTAGTGAATAATCATAGAAATGGTACGTACATATGCAAGTGTAATTCTTAATGGTACTAGTTTAAACGGATATTACTCAAACGATAGAGGCACTAAACATTATTATAGCTCTAACATGGTCATCCCATCAACATATTAAAAAGGAATCTACCATAGCAAAATGGTAATGGCATCAAAATATAAGTCCCTAGAATTCCTTGCACATTGGCCAAAAAAGTCCTTATGTGTTGGGCTCTTTGATAGTTTGATCGAAGAGAGGGGCACTAAATGACATTATAGCTCTAACATCGTCATTCCATCTACTCCCTCCAGTCATTTTTAATCGACGCAGAGTAATTAACTGCATGTAGATTAGCGTGGTGCCCGCGTCGGTTAATACGGATCAGAGGTTGTACATATTAAAAAGGAATCTACCATAGCAAAATGGCAATGGCATCAAAATTTAAGTCCCTAGAATTCCTTGCACATTGGCCAAAAAAGTCCTTATGTGTTGGGCTCTTTGATAGTTTGATCGAAGAGAGGGGCACTAAACGACATTATAGCTCTAACATCGTCATTCCATCTACTCCCTCCAGTCGTTTTTAATCGACACAGAGTAATTAACTGCATGTAGATTAGCGTGGTGCCCGCATCGGTTAATACGGATCAGAGGTTGTACATATTTAAAAGGAATCTACCATAGCAAAATGGCATCAAAATTTAAGTCCCTAGAATTCCTTGCACATTGACCAAAAAAGTCCTTATGTGTTGGGCTCTTTGATAGTTTGATCGAATAAACGTTAGCCATTCCATGGGCTAGAACTTAGAAGCAGTTGTGATGGTTAATTGGTCATCATAACTCTATAGCAGCCCAATGGTTAAGGTTAACTAGCAATTTCAAAAGTCAAAACAGAAACATGGCAATATGGCTCCACTAGCTCTGTACTAATTTGGCAATGCAATTGATGTGTCTTCTTCCCTTATCTCCACTAGCAAGTAGCAAGGATGCAAGTACAATAACCGGATTACTACTACAAATCACAAGGGATTCGCACTAATCAGAAAGAAATGTACCCTTATCTTCGTTGTCCTCCGGCGGTAATCCGTCACAACGCTGCGCCGAGCCCCACTGCATCCTGTAGCATGTATTGTGCTCGATGATGGGTCGCTGGCTCCAGTCCCCCCTGAGCCTGGGGTTGAGGTGCAGGATCCTGGGCGGGTCCTCGCCGTCTACGGCCCTGAGGCCCTGCAGCTCGACCATGAACTGCGAGACGTGCACGGTGCCGTCGCCCTGTCGCATCCTGGCGAGCTGCGGCACGTACTCCCTGTGCGCGACCCTGGGCGTGCCGACGACGGTGACGGAGGAGCCGGCGGCGAGGCCGCAGGGCAGGATGACGACCCGGCCGCGCGCGCGGACGGAGACCGCGGCGGGGCACTTGTCGGCGGGGGCGGCGTCGACGGCGGCCAGGTCGGCGGGGTCGCCCGCGAAGGCCGCCGCGTCCTCCCAGGCGGTGAGGCCGAGGGCCCAGGCGTCGTCCGCCATGCGGTCCAGCGCCGAGCGGTTCCGCGCGGCGAGGTCGGGCAGGGAGACGCGGTCGTAGCGGTGCCAGAAGGGCTGGACGGGGAAGAGGGTGGCGTTGGATGGGGAGGTGGAGATGCCTGGGTGGAGAGGCGGCAGGTGGTCCGTGGAGGACGGGGAGGAGAAGGCGAGGTCGGAGGTGGAGAGGTCGGAGGTGGCCAGGTCGAGCACGCGGCGGAACTTGAGGGAGATGAGGATGAGGTACGCCGCCGCCGCCGCGAACACCAGGTGCGACGGCCGCCACCGCCGCGCCATTGCCCTCGCGCGCTCAGCGGGCCGTGGCCAGGGCCCCGCGTTGCCGCTCTCGCGCCACGCCGTGGGCGGAGGTGGCGATCCTTTGTGCGGCCTGGCGGCGAGGGCAGGCGGCGCCGCGTTGCGCCTGCCGCCGGCGAGCGGCGGCCGGATCTGGCGAGGCGAGCGGCGAGGTGGCGAGTTGGAGATGCGCGCGCGTGCGTGCGGGGAGGTCGGAGAGTGGTGGTGGTGGTGGGGGCAATCGGAAATGGAGAGGCCGCCCGTGATGTGGACCTGTTTTTTTGTCTGGTTTGGCTCCGGCCGGCTTACGGCTTCCGGCTTCCGGCGTTGGAGTCCACGCTTAATTGTCCGGTTCGGTCACCTCCGGACCGTGCTAGCCACGTTGGACTGCCAGTGTAGCCTGCGGTGGCCACGTCGATTGGCACTTGCTACCCATGTGGAAGCTTGATTTGTTATCTCATGTGCTAACCTCCTCTAAACATTATTGTCGACCAAGCTGTATTTTTCTTCCTAGGTGTTAGGAGTCAATTAGAGTTGATTTAAGGCTAATGAGGCACTTATTAGATTCCCTAGCATATTCTTCTTAGCACAGACACAAACATTATTATGTTTAGCGGATAGTGCTACCACTAACATAATTTTAAGGGAAACGAAATACTTCCAAACTCTTACTAAGAGAAAGAAAGATGTTATGACTATAACCGGGAATAACAAAGCAATAATTAGTTTAGGAAGAGCCACATTCCACTCCCTGTGGGTACTAGTATTGTAATTCAGAATGCACTCTTGTATCCTGAATCAACACGTACCCTCATAAGTTTCAAGAAATATCCGATCAAATGATTTCCATCTTAAAACGGTTAAGATGGATAAGAAAGAATATTTAGTTTTATCAAAAAGCGGCGGATACGAGGAACAAACTCTTGAAAAATTACATTCATTTTCTTCCGGACTATACTTTACATACATTAAACCCGTACCTTATGTTCCATACAAAAAAAAAATCAAAATCTTGATAAATTCAAGACTTGGAATGATCGTCTTGGTCATCCTGGAATAGGTATGATGAGAAAAAAATATAAGCAATTTTGTTGGTCATAATTTACCAATTAAAAGATTTCCTAAGTCATCAGACATCAAATGCACTACATGTGCTCTTTGAAATTAATTATTCGGGCATCCTACCTCAAAGTTAAAAATGAGTCGCTTAATTTTCTTGAAAGAATTCAAGGATATATGTGGTCCAATACAACCTCTATCTGGACAATTTAGGTACTTTATGGTGCTAATTGATGCATCCACTAGATGGTCATATGTGTGTTTATTATCAACATGTAACCATGTCTTTGCCAAATTAATAGCTCAAATAGATACCTATATAAAGGTTGGCTGATTTCTCAGCCTATGAGCAGCTTAATGTCACATGGCACTGTTCATGTGCTATTTGTTGCCAATTAAAATTGACACGTAGGCAGACTGCTACAGCAACAGTTGCTAAATAGTGTCTCGCGATGACCAGTGTCGATGAATAGTGCCAGTGGTTGAACAGTACTTGATGTACACTCTGAACAGTGTCGTTTTCCCTGTCTCGCGGTAATTTTTCGACGCAACTTCCGACAAAAAAAGTTTGACAATTTAATATATTTTCTGAACAATCGCGACATTTAGAGGAATAAGTCAACTTCAAAGTGGATCTGTTGTGCGAAGAGTGTCTGCGTAACTAGGGGTGCAAGTTCAGTACATCGTACTTTCATAATGAAATCAAAAGCAAAGGGCCAAATACACATGTTTAGTGCATTTTCAAAATAAAAAAAATCAATAAAATTCTGCCATGGGCGTGGCATTTTTCCCCTCTCGCGGTAATTTTTCGCCACAACTTCTAACACAAAAAAGCTTTGCCGATTTAATATATGAACAGTACCTGAACAGTGCTATTTTTCCTGTCTCGCGGTTATTTTTCGACGCAACTTCCGACAAAATAAAGTTTGATGATTTAATATATTTTCTGAACAATCGCGACATTTAGAGCAAAGAGCCAAATACGGATATTTAGTGAATTTCCAAAATTTTAAAAAAAAACTCAATAAAATGCTGCCACGGGGGCGGCGTTTTTCCCCCTCTCACGGTAATTTTTTGCTACAACTTCTAACACAAAAAAGATTTGCCAGTTTAATATATTACCGCATATTTGCGCCATTTAGAGTAAATGGCCACATGTTGATGTTTAGTGCATTTTTAAAAATACACAAAAAGAAGTTCGACAATTTAATATATTTTTCGAACATTCACTTTTCTACGGATATTTCATGCATTTTCAAAATAAAAATAAAAATCAAAAAATGCCGCCATACGTGGCGTTTTTTCGCCCTCTCGCGGTAATTTTTCGCCACAGCTTCTATCACAAAAAACTTTGCCAATTTAATATATTTACCGCGCAGCTTAATGTCACATGGCATTGTTCATGTGCTATTTTTTGCCAATTAGAATGCGACACGTAGGCAGACTGCTACAGCAACAGTTGCTAAATAGTGTCTGGCGATGACCAAAGGTCGATGAATAGTGCCAGTGGTTGAACAGTACTTGATGTACACTCAACAATGTTGTCGTTTTCCCTATCTCGCGGTAATTCTTCGACGCAACTTCCGACAAAAAAAGTTTGACAATTTAATATATTTTCTGAACAATCGCGACATTTAGAGCAAAGGGCCAAATACGCATATTTAGTGCATTTTCAAAATAAAATAAAAATCAATAAAATTCTGCCACGGGCGTGGCATTTTTCCCCCTCTCGCGGTAATTTTTCGCCACAACTTCTAACACAAAAAAGCTTTGCCGATTTAATATATGAACAGTACCTGAACAGTGTTATTTTCCCTGTCTCGCGGTAATTTTTCGACACAACTTCCGACAAAATAAAGTTCGACAATTTAATATATTTTCTGAACAATCGCGACATTTAGAGTAAAGGGCCAAATACAGATATTTAGTGAATTTCCAAAATTAAAAAAAAAACTCAATAAAATGCTGCCACGGGGGCGGCGTTTTTTCCCCTCTCACGGTAATTTTTTGCCACAACTTCTAACACAAAAAAGATTTGCCAGTTTAATATATTACCGCATATTTGCGCCATTTAGAGCAAATGGCCACATGTTGATGTTTAGTGCATTTTCAAAAATACACAAAAAGAAGTTCGACAATTTAATATATTTTTCGAACATTCACGACGTTTAGAGCAAACGGCCAAATACGGATATTTAGTGCATTTTCGCCCTCTCGCGGTAATTTTTCGCCACAGCTTCTATCACAAAAAACTTTGCCAATTTAATATATTTACCGCATATTTGCGCCATTTAGAGCAACGGCCAAATGCGGATGTTTAGTGCATTTTCGAAAATACACAATAAAAATGCCGCCACGGGCGCGCCGTGCCGCCGCGCCAAAGCCTACTAGTTATTAAATTAAGAGCAAATCAACCTGAACACATGATTAAAACAATAAGAATGGACAATGCGGCTGAATTCAGTTCACGCGCATTCAATGATTAGTGTAACAAACGAAAAAAAATTAGAGGTTTTACAAACCCAAGCTTGACCCGAAGGTCAAGCCAAAAGAATAAGCCTACTCTCGCGGTATTACAATACTCAACACTTTTGTCCTCGCCAAGTTTCACATTGTCACCTCTTCTTTGATTTTTGCAACAAGCATGTTCGCAGTGGATGCGCTATTCCAGAACAATCGTGCATTTTGTTCCTTCCAAAATTTCCAAGATCTCAACATTGCAAGTGAGGCCATAGCCTTCCTTCCTTGAGCATGTTTGTGGATCTCCTCAATCCACCACTCCTTGACGGGGCGTCTAGTATGCCACATATTTGGATCAACATCATGTTGCCCAAGACAATTCTTCACAATTGTCTACATGTGGGTGGTGAAGCGACATTTGAAAAGAATGTGAGATGCGGATTCTTATACTTGATTGCAAAGCTTGCACTGTCCACAATTTTACCACCCACATTTCTCAAACATATCCTCCATCCGAACTTTATCTTGAATGATCAACCAAGTAAATAACTTGCACTTCGGGGGAGGCCTGGCAAAGGGTTAACTTCGTCAATGCACATTGTGATGGACTTGGGTTTCAGGATGGAGGACATCGGCGAATCAACAGACTGGTCAGCTGAACTTAGGCAGCCGATTAATATTAGTATCAAGGGAGAATCGTCGAGATTACAGTATGTGGAACCAGGGTTACAGGGGTGTTTGCTATGATTCGATCTGTCCCCCCTCGGTGGCTCCTCCCAATCCTTATATAGTGGGTTGGGTCTCAGAGTTCACCTCGAGGTCGAGTTAGCTTATGTCCGTTTACCCAATATGGGCTTAGCTTTCCTAATATGACATCCTTCGGATTCTTCTGGAACTTCTTCATGGGATTCTCTATTTCCTACTGAGCTTTGTACCAAGGATATCAATGATGCGGACCCGATATGGCATACCCATGTCAAGGCCATACCCATGTCAAGGCTATGGTCTCCCAACTAAGGATGGCATGGAAGAATTAGGTTGGCCCAAGAATTGCATGTTGTATGCCGACTTCAACGAATAGCATCCAAATGGTGAGCTTCCACGGGATTGAATCCGGAGTATTAGGATCCATTTGCAAGGGACTTAGCAATTCCCGAAGGTTGGTGAATTGCACTATGTGCTCAAGGGAGAGGCCATCTTGCATATTGATTTGAGTGATCCAATAATTGTTTTCCAAAGCCTTGCTAACAGAGCATCTCCTCCTTTGGAAGCCTTTAAAAATGAGTGGAGCAATATCTTTAGGCCGCCTTACATCTAACCAAGGAGCCTTGGAAAAGAGCGCTTTCTTTCCATTCAAATTGAGAACTCAAATCATCCATTCTAACCAAGGGGTAATATCATCTCGTCAGTTGGTACAAGACACAAATCTTAAACAGAACTTAGCAACAAGAGAAAAGTTACATTCAGCTGAGAAAAATCAATATAGCTGCTCAAAGAAAGTAGGATGCTGTGGGCATGTTGTTAGCTTCACAAATTCAACCTCAAATCCTGAGTGCAAAAGAACTGCCTTGTGATCTGACAGGACAAGTTCAGTCGCACCCCTGCATACATGCATGTAGCTTCAAAGAAACCTATTCATTCAAATGAATTCAAAATTTCAAAGCTTCATCATTTAGATAATTTTTGTAATCAAAGCAAACTATTACAGGTCTGGAAATCATCAAGTACATGAAGCGAGACTAACAAATAAAACTCAGGAACCTTTCTCCTCCGTTCAAAGTAAGTCACTTTTCATTAAACATCGGTCGATCATCTTTGTGCCCAATCGAACGCCTCACTTGTCAGCTGCCATAACATGCTCCCCATCATGTCAGTATACTTGCACTTGCGCTGCATCGTTTTGCACTCCTGAAAACCCAAGATACAACTCAAAACCCAGTTGCAAACATAGACATCACATCTCTAAGATAATTTCGTAAATTAAAATAAAACAAGTATAATTACCTGGTTCTCCCGCAATGCCGCAACCGACTGGGTCGCTAAAGTTTAACGAGTACCAAAGATGAAAATCAATAGGGCTACACAAAACACCACATTCTGTATATGTAAGGCTGAAAACAGTAGTTTTCTTGCAGATTGAGACAAAGAGAGTAAGCTTCAGTGCATCGAAATCAAACAACTACCATGACAAGTGTTCTTTGCCACCATTCCAGCAATATGCGACGAATCATCCACACAAAAACATAACCTGAAGCTAATAGGATTCAGGTTCCAGCTAGGTGTTACAAAAATCAACTCTCCAATTTTAGCATGTGCACTAGCTCCACCCCTTTGTAGAAATAATGCCAGAATTTTGTAATATCATCCAGATATAAGTACACAGTAACAAAGAGAAGAATAAACTTCAGAACGATCATCGATGAGTTAGGCATTACAATTCAAGGTACATGACAACAAACTGTTTAAATGTCCGTAGTTCATATATCCTCCAAATGCATATGATTATTTATTCATTTGGGTGGTTCCTGACACATTAAAGAAAGAATAACGAGACAAAATAAAATATAACTTTTCTGCCACTCCTGGTCAATCGCACATGGATTTTATGTAGTTATTAATTGGTAAAACAATAAGAATAGACTAGGACTCAAGTGAGAGAGCACAGCGTAAATACAGATATTAATGCGCTGGCTAGGACCAAGACCTACACTGGGATAGATCAAAAGTTAAACTTTAGCTGTGAGTGTGATCTTTTTTTTCTTCATTTGAGCACATAAAACAGTTTTCAGGACTACAGAAAAGATGGAAAGATTTCCAGATCCAAGTATAGGATAAGAAAGCAAGAGGTGTCTTAAGAATCACCAATGGTAGGACTTTCAGAATCACATGCTCAATTCGAATTGAAAGAGTAAATAACTTTAACTGAGGCTATATATCAAGTAGATTACTGGTAAGGAAAATTGAACCAAGAAAACAAAAGATAAACATCAAAACACAAGAGTTGTTGTCCTGGGACCATTCTTCCACGAGAAAAGAGTCTAGGTGCGCTAAACCTGAAACCTTTATTTAGAGCACGGTTACCTTAAATAATGCTGGCAGTGCTTCTGACAGAACTTCCAAAAGACAATGTTACCTAGATGGGAACAAAAGAGGAAATTAAGAATCTCCACGCACAGGATGTTCAGTTACTATCTGAATTCCATCTGAAGTATGGCAGCCATCCAAACCCACAATTTTGCACCCTCATATGTTGTCGCACCAAAGAAGAATGATCTTCCATTACGCAAATTCTACTCACATTTATCATGAGAACGTTAAAAGATGCAGAGTTTCTGGTATGTTTCAGTAAGGAAGGGGAATAATAACCAGCCTCGCCACCCTTAGCGATGTCTGCTGCAGCCCCGTCCTCGGATCAATGTTCAAACTTCAAACAAAACGTACATTCAACAGAGATGCAGCAGAGGCTATACCTGCAGTAGGAAGTCCAGGCAAAAAAAAAGTGGTGGTCTGCCAGAGAGGGCACATGGACCTAATTGGACCAGCCTCGCCACCCTTAGCGATGTCTGCTGCAGCCCCGTCCTCGGATCAATGTTCAAACTTCAAACAAAACGTACATTCAACAGAGATGCAGCAGAGGCTATACCTGCAGTAGGAAGTCCAGGCAAAAAAAAAGTGGTGGTCTGCCAGAGAGGGCACATGGACCTAATTGGGCCTGGGTCGGGCAGGGAGACGCGGTCGTAGCGGTGCCAGAAGGGCTGGACGGGGAAGAGGGTGGCGTTGGATGGGGAGGTGGAGATGCCTAGGTGGAGAGGCGGCAGGTGGTCCGTGGAGGACGGGGAGGAGAAGGCGAGGTCGGAGGTGGAGAGGTCGGAGGTGGCCAGGTCGAGCACGCGGCGGAACTTGAGGGAGATGAGGATGAGGTACGCCGCCGCCGCCGCGAACACCAGGTGCGACGGCCGCCACCGCCGCGTCATTGCCCTCGCGCGCTCAGCGGGCCGTGGCCGTGGCCCCGCGTTGCCGCTCTCGCGCCACGCCGTGGGCGGAGGTGGCGATCCTTTGTGCGGCTCGGCGGCGAGGGCAGCGCGGCGCCGCGTTGCGCCTGCCGCCGGCGAGCGGCGGCCGGATCTGGCGAGGCGAGCGGCGAGGTGGCGAGTTGGAGATGCGCGCGCGTGCGTGCGGGGAGGTCGGAGAGTGGTGGTGGTGGGGGCAATCGGAAATGGAGAGGCCGCCCGTGATGTGGACCTGTTTTTTTGTCTGGTTTGGCTCCGGCCGGCCGGCTTACGGCTTCCGGCGTTGGAGTCCACGCTTAATTGTCCGGTTCGGTCACCTCCGGACCGTGCTAGCCACGTTGGACTGCCAGTGTAGCCTGCGGTGGCCACGTCGATTGGCACTTGCTACCCATGTGGAAGCTTGATTTGTTATCTCATGTGCTAACCTCCTCTAAACATTATTGTCGACCAAGCTGTATTTTTCTTCCTAGGTGTTAGGAGTCAATTAGAGTTGATTTAAGGCTAATGAGGCACTTATTAGATTCCCTAGCATATTCTTCTTAGCACAGACACAAACATTATTATGTTTAGCGGATAGTGCTACCACTAACATAATTTTAAGGGAAACGAAATACTTCCAAACTCTTACTAAGAGAAAGAAAGATGTTATGACTATAACCGGGAATAACAAAGCAATAATTAGTTTAGGAAGAGCCACATTCCACTCCCTGTGGGTACTAGTATTGTAATTCAGAATGCACTCTTGTATCCTGAATCAACACGTACCCTCATAAGTTTCAAGAAATATCCGATCAAATGATTTCCATCTTAAAACGGTTAAGATGGATAAGAAAGAATATTTAGTTTTATCAAAAAGCGGCGGATACGAGGAACAAACTCTTGAAAAATTACATTCATTTTCTTCCGGACTATACTTTACATACATTAAACCCGTACCTTATGTTCCATACAAAAAAAAAATCAAAATCTTGATAAATTCAAGACTTGGAATGATCGTCTTGGTCATCCTGGAATAGGTATGATGAGAAAAAAATATAAGCAATTTTGTTGGTCATAATTTACCAATTAAAAGATTTCCTAAGTCATCAGACATCAAATGCACTACATGTGCTACTGGGAAATTAATTATTCAGGCATCCTACCTCAAAGTTAAAAATGAGTCGCTTAATTTTCTTGAAAGAATTCAAGGATATATGTGGTCCAATACAACCTCTATCTGGACAATTTAGGTACTTTATGGTGCTAATTGATGCATCCACTAGATGGTCATATGTGTGTTTATTATCAACATGTAACCATGTCTTTGCCAAATTAATAGCTCAAATAGATACCTATATAAAGGTTGGCTGATTTCTCAGCCTATGAGCAGCTTAATGTCACATGGCACTGTTCATGTGCTATTTGTTGCCAATTAAAATTGACACGTAGGCAGACTGCTACAGCAACAGTTGCTAAATAGTGTCTCGCGATGACCAGTGTCGATGAATAGTGCCAGTGGTTGAACAGTACTTGATGTACACTCTGAACAGTGTCGTTTTCCCTGTCTCGCGGTAATTTTTCGACGCAACTTCCGACAAAAAAAGTTTGACAATTTAATATATTTTCTGAACAATCGCGACATTTAGAGGAATAAGTCAACTTCAAAGTGGATCTGTTGTGCGAAGAGTGTCTGCGTAACTAGGGGTGCAAGTTCAGTACATCGTACTTTCATAATGAAATCAAAAGCAAAGGGCCAAATACACATGTTTAGTGCATTTTCAAAATAAAAAAAATCAATAAAATTCTGCCATGGGCGTGGCATTTTTCCCCTCTCGCGGTAATTTTTCGCCACAACTTCTAACACAAAAAAGCTTTGCCGATTTAATATATGAACAGTATCTGAACAGTGCTATTTTCCCTGTCTCGCGGTTATTTTTCGACGCAACTTCCGACAAAACAAAGTTTGATGATTTAATATATTTTCTGAACAATCGCGACATTTAGAGCAAAGAGCCAAATACGGATATTTAGTGAATTTCCAAAATTTTAAAAAAAACTCAATAAAATGCTGCCACGGGGGCGGCGTTTTTCCCCCTCTCACGGTAATTTTTTGCTACAACTTCTAACACAAAAAAGATTTGCCAGTTTAATATATTACCGCATATTTGCGCCATTTAGAGTAAATGGCCACATGTTGATGTTTAGTGCATTTTTAAAAATACACAAAAAGAAGTTCGACAATTTAATATATTTTTCGAACATTCACTTTTCTACGGATATTTCATGCATTTTCAAAATAAAAATAAAACTCAAAAAATGCCGCCACGGGCGTGGCGTTTTTTCGCCCTCTCGCGGTAATTTTTCGCCACAGCTTCTATCACAAAAAACTTTGCCAATTTAATATATTTACCGCGCAGCTTAATGTCACATGGCATTGTTCATGTGCTATTTTTTGCCAATTAGAATGCGACACGTAGGCAGACTGCTACAGCAACAGTTGCTAAATAGTGTCTGGCGATGACCAGTGTCGATGAATAGTGCCAGTGGTTGAACAGTACTTGATGTACACTCTGAACAGTGTCGTTTTCCCTATCTCGCGGTAATTTTTCGACGCAACTTCCGACAAAAAAAGTTTGACAATTTAATATATTTTCTGAACAATCGCGACATTTAGAGCAAAGGGCCAAATACGCATATTTAGTGCATTTTCAAAATAAAATAAAAATCAATAAAATTCTGCCACGGGCGTGGCATTTTTCCCCCTCTCGCGGTAATTTTTCGCCACAACTTCTAACACAAAAAAGCTTTGCCGATTTAATGTATGAACAGTACCTGAACAGTGTTATTTTCCCTGTCTCGCGGTAATTTTTCGACACAACTTCCGACAAAATAAAGTTCGACAATTTAATATATTTTCTGAACAATCGCGACATTTAGAGTAAAGGGCCAAATACAGATATTTAGTGAATTTCCAAAATTAAAAAAAAAAACTCAATAAAATGCTGCCACGGGGGCGGCGTTTTTTCCCCTCTCACGGTAATTTTTTGCCACAACTTCTAACACAAAAAAGATTTGCCAGTTTAATATATTACCGCATATTTGCGCCATTTAGAGCAAATGGCCACATGTTGATGTTTAGTGCATTTTCAAAAATACACAAAAAGAAGTTCGACAATTTAATATATTTTTCGAACATTCACGACGTTTAGAGCAAACGGCCAAATACGGATATTTAGTGCATTTTCGCCCTCTCGCGGTAATTTTTCGCCACAGCTTCTATCACAAAAAACTTTGCCAATTTAATATATTTACCGCATATTTGCGCCATTTAGAGCAACGGCCAAATGCGGATGTTTAGTGCATTTTCGAAAATACACAATAAAAATGCCGCCACGGGCGCGCCGTGCCGCCGCGCCAAAGCCTACTAGTTATTAAATTAAGAGCAAATCAACCTGAACACATGATTAAAACAATAAGAATGGACAATGCGGCTGAATTCAGTTCACGCGCATTCAATGATTAGTGTAACAAACGAAAAAAAATTAGAGGTTTTACAAACCCAAGCTTGACCCGAAGGTCAAGCCAAAAGAATAAGCCTACTCTCGCGGTATTACAATACTCAAGACTTTTGTCCTCGCCAAGTTTCACATTGTCACCTCTTCTTTGATTTTTGCAACAAGCATGTTCGCAGTGGATGCGCTATTCCAGAACAATCGTGCATTTTGTTCCTTCCAAAATTTCCAAGATCTCAACATTGCAAGTGAGGCCATAGCCTTCCTTCCTTGAGCATGTTTGTGGATCTCCTCAATCCACCACTCCTTGACGGGGCGTCTAGTATGCCACATATTTGGATCAACATCATGTTGCCCAAGACAATTCTTCACAATTGTCTACATGTGGGTGGTGAAGCGACATTTGAAAAGAATGTGAGATGCGGATTCTTATACTTGATTGCAAAGCTTGCACTGTCCACAATTTTACCACCCACATTTCTCAAACATATCCTCCATCCGAACTTTATCTTGAATGATCAACCAAGTAAATAACTTGCACTTCGGGGGAGGCCTGGCAAAGGGTTAACTTCGTCAATGCACATTGTGATGGACTTGGGTTTCAGGATGGAGGACATCGGCGAATCAACAGACTGGTCAGCTGAACTTAGGCAGCCGATTAATATTAGTATCAAGGGAGAATCGTCGAGATTACAGTATGTGGAACCAGGGTTACAGGGGTGTTTGCTATGATTCGATCTGCCCCCCCTCGGTGGCTCCTCCCAATCCTTATATAGTGGGTTGGGTCTCAGAGTTCACCTCGAGGTCGAGTTAGCTTATGTCCGTTTACCCAATATGGGCTTAGCTTTCCTAATATGACATCCTTCGGATTCTTCTGGAACTTCTTCATGGGATTCTCTATTTCCTACTGAGCTTTGTACCAAGGATATCAATGATGCGGACCCGATATGGCATACCCATGTCAAGGCCATACCCATGTCAAGGCTATGGTCTCCCAACTAAGGATGGCATGGAAGAATTAGGTTGGCCCAAGAATTGCATGTTGTATGCCGACTTCAACGAATAGCATCCAAATGGTGAGCTTCCACGGGATTGAATCCGGAGTATTAGGATCCATTTGCAAGGGACTTAGCAATTCCCGAAGGTTGGTGAATTGCACTATGTGCTCAAGGGAGAGGCCATCTTGCATATTGATTTGAGTGATCCAATAATTGTTTTCCAAAGCCTTGCTAACAGAGCATCTCCTCCTTTGGAAGCCTTTAAAAATGAGTGGAGCAATATCTTTAGGCCGCCTTACATCTAACCAAGGAGCCTTGGAAAAGAGCGCTTTCTTTCCATTCAGCTGAGAACTCAAATCATCCATTCTAACCAAGGGGTAATATCATCTCGTCAGTTGGTACAAGACACAAATCTTAAACAGAACTTAGCAACAAGAGAAAAGTTACATTCAGCTGAGAAAAATCAATATAGCTGCTCAAAGAAAGTAGGATGTTGTGGGCATGTTGTTAGCTTCACAAATTCAACCTCAAATCCTGAGTGCAAAAGAACTGCCTTATGATCTGACAGGACAAGTTCAGTCGCACCCCTGCATACATGCATGTAGCTTCAGTAAACCTATTCATTCAAATGAATTCAAAATTTCAAAGCTTCATCATTTAGATAATTTTTGTAATCAAAGCAAACTATTACAGGTCTGGAAATCATCAAGTACATGAAGCGAGACTAACAAATAAAACTCAGGAACCTTTCTCCTCCGTTCAAAGTAAGTCACTTTTCATTAAACATCGGTCGATCATCTTTGTGCCCAATCGAACGCCTCACTTGTCAGCTGCCATAACATGCTCCCCATCATGTCAGTATACTTGCACTTGCGCTGCATCGTTTTGCACTCCTGAAAACCCAAGATACAACTCAAAACCCAGTTGCAAACATAGACATCACATCTCTAAGATAATTTCGTAAATTAAAATAAAACAAGTATAATTACCTGGTTCTCCCGCAATGCCGCAACCGACTGGGTCGCTAAAGTTTAACGAGTACCAAAGATGAAAATCAATAGGGCTACACAAAACACCACATTCTGTATATGTAAGGCTGAAAACAGTAGTTTTCTTGCAGATTGCAGTACAAAGAGAGTAAGCTTCAGGTACTGAAATCAAACAACTACCATGACAAGTGTTCTTTGCCACCATTCCAGCAATATGCGACGAATCATCCACACAAAAACATAACCTGAAGCTAATAGGATTCAGGTTCCAGCTAGGTGTTACAAAAATCAACTCTCCAATTTTAGCATGTGCACTAGCTCCACCCCTTTGTAGAAATAATGCCAGAATTTTGTAATATCATCCAGATATAAGTACACAGTAACAAAGAGAAGAATAAACTTCAGAACGATCATCGATGAGTTAGGCATTACAATTCAAGGTACATGACAACAAACTGTTTAAATGTCCGTAGTTCATATATCCTCCAAATGCATATGATTATTCATTCATTTGGGTGGTTCCTGACACATTAAAGAAAGAATAACGAGACAAAATAAAATATAACTTTTCTACCACTCCTGGTCAATCGCACATGGATTTTATGTAGTTATTAATTGGTAAAACAATAAGAATAGACTAGGACTCAAGTGAGAGAGCACAGCGTAAATACAGATATTAATGCGCTGGCTAGGACCAAGACCTACACTGGGATAGATCAAAAGTTAAACTTTAGCTGTGAGTGTGATCTTTTTTTTCTTCATTTGAGCACATAAAACAGTTTTCAGGACTACAGAAAAGATGGAAAGATTTCCAGATCCAAGTATAGGATAAGAAAGCAAGAGGTGTCTTAAGAATCACCAATGGTAGGACTTTCAGAATCACATGCTCAATTCGAATTGAAAGAGTAAATAACTTTAACTGAGGCTATATATCAAGTAGATTACTGGTAAGGAAAATTGAACCAAGAAAACAAAAGATAAACGTCAAAACACAAGAGTTGTTGTCCTGGGACCATTCTTCCACGAGAAAAGAGTCTAGGTGCGCTAAACCTGAAACCTTTATTTAGAGCACGGTTACCTTAAATAATGCTGGCAGTGCTTCTGACAGAACTTCCAAAAGACAATGTTACCTAGATGGGAACAAAAGAGGAAATTAAGAATCTCCACGCACAGGATGTTCAGTTACTATCTGAATTCCATCTGAAGTATGCAGCCATCCAAACCCACAATTTTGCACCCTCATATGTTGTCGCACCAAAGAAGAATGATCTTCCATTACGCAAATTCTACTCACATTTATCATGAGAACGTTAAAAGATGCAGAGTTTCTGGTATGTTTCAGTAAGGAAGGGGAATAATAACCAGCCTCGCCACCCTTAGCGATGTCTGCTGCAGCCCCGTCCTCGGATCAATGTTCAAACTTCAAACAAAACGTACATTCAACAGAGATGTAGCAGAGGCTATACCTGCAGTAGGAAGTCCAGGCAAAAAAAAAGTGGTGGTCTGCCAGAGAGGGCACATGGACCTAATTGGACCAGCCTCGCCACCCTTAGCGATGTCTGCTGCAGCCCCGTCCTCGGATCAATGTTCAAACTTCAAACAAAACGTACATTCAACAGAGATGCGGCAGAGGCTATACCTGCAGTAGGAAGTCCAGGCAAAAAAAAAAGTGGTGGTCTGCCAGAGAGGGCACATGGACCTAATTGGGCCTGGGTCGCAGCGGCCAGTTATCCTTCCACCGTTGGAAGCGGGCAGTAACGCTGCTCTACACGAGGCATCCAACGCCACCCCCAAATGCCCCCGCTCGGGTTACAAGTCCGTGCTAATTGACTCGGCGATACACTTCGATCGAAGATGCTATTTAAGTTGGTTGGTTTCCCCTTGAGGTAGCGAGGTGGGACTAAACTGGAGGGGAACGATGGTTGGCTACCTCCAGCAGAAGAGTACGCACATGAGGAGATGCTCTCGAGTGGGCTTTTGGCCTCTGGGCTGTTTTCTAGCGACCACGTAATCACTCGCAGTTTCAAACAGGCCTGACATCAGCTGCTTCCTCTGGCCTCCATTTTGTCAACTTCGACTTCTTCCTTTGTTAATTCTTGCCTAAGTTTACTTCGATTAGAGCAATTAATTCTTGCCTAAACAATAGAAACGGCACTATTATGCCTCGAGTCATTCGGCACTCTTTTCCAACACTGCGTACAGTTCGAAAGAAGTAGCAAGAGAGGAGGGAGAAGCATAGCGGGCATTTCATGAGGATTTGCAGAATGCACAAACAAATTTAGTGGTAAGTAATAGCTTGTTACAGAACTTTTGCAACTGTAGAATCAACAATCTTATACTGGGTAGCCTGATATCATCTCGTCACGAACAAAGTAGGATGCTCTGAATACGTTGTTAGCTTCACAGATTAAATTTCGAATCCTGAGTGCAAAACAACTGCCTTTTGACCTGACAACTTGCACCAGCGCGGACAGGCAGCTTCAGTAAACCTCTTCATTCAAATGAATTCAAGGACACTTCAGTAAACCTCTTTGTTCAAATGAATCTGCAGCTTCATCCTTCGGACAACGGGAAGGACTCCTGTCATATTACGTAATCAAAGGTACTATTCCAGGTCTTGAAATCGTCCAGTACATGAACAAGACTAACAAATAAAAATAACAAACATTCAAGGCACATGCCTAGTTCAAGTTCTGCACATACCAGATAGCACTCAGGAATCTTCATCCTCCTTTGAAGTTTATATCGCCTTCCATCGAACATCGGTCGACCATCTTTGTGCCTGTCGAGTGCCTCGTTTTTCACCTGTCATAACATGCTCTCCATCATCCCAGTATCTCGCATTTGGGTCACCTGGGTCTGCACTCCTGAAAAGCCATACAAGATACGACTCGCAACCCAGTTGCGAACATACACATCACAGCTCTGGCATAATTCCATAACTTAAAACAAAACAAGTAATTCTCGAAAAAAAAACAAGTATACTTATCTGGTTCTCCCGCAAGGCCACAACTGATTGAGTCGCTAAATTGTACCAAGCCAAATAAACTGATTACCAAAGATGAAAATCAACAGGTGCCACACAACAAACCACATTTTACAAAAAAAAAAAAAAAAAAAAAAAAAAACATGACTGCAAATTTACCATATGTAAGGCTGAAAACAGTAGCAGTCTTGCAAATTGCACAACAGAGAGAATAAACTTTACCTACTCAAACAAAACAACTACCATCACATTTTTTCTTTGCGGCCACTACACTAATATGCGATGAATCATCCTCGCGAAAACATAACTTGAAGCTAATAGGATTCAGATTCCAGCTAGGTGTTACAAAATTCAACTCTCCGATTTTAGCATGTGCACTAGCTCCACTCTTTCGTAGAATGTCAGAATTTTGTACTCCTTCCGATCCATAATGAGTGTCGCTAATTTAGTATTACTAGTTGAATGTCCGTGCTTTGCTACGGACTACCCAAGTTTTATTCATGTGACGCATGCAAACATAATGCATATGAAAAGTTACGTGTATAGAAAAAGATATCACACATAATATTTCAAATACAAGTTTTAGAGTGATTGACATTTTTAATTACCGTTCATTCACCTCGATCAGATGGTGGTAAATAGACGGAACCAAACTGACGGAACTAAAAGTGTGAGACCGGAGCTAAAATCTGTAGGACCGGAACCTCTAATATATTTAACGGAAATTGTAAAAAACAAACGACCATTCGATCTACCAAACCATTGGAGAGTCTGCATGCATCTTATGTTAGATGTATATATCTGTATATTGTAGTTTCCCCATATGTTAGGGGGTTTTCTGCATATGTGCACCTGTACATGTACTATATATTGTGCCTTTGACCCCCTGGTAATACAACAAGCATATTGCCCTAACATGGTATCAGAGCAAAAGTTGATCCTCTAGTTCTCCCGACCGACGTTGCTTGTTCATCTCCTTCCGTCGCCCGTCCGTCCGCTCCAATCTGCTGCTCTTCCTCTCATCTTCGATCTGGGAGACCCGATCCCCGATCCCCGACCTGCACCTGCTCGATCTGGGAGACCTGCTCCCGATCTCCATCGCCAGGCTCCGTCCGTCGCCATCCCTGGCCCGCTCGGCCCCTGCTCCCTGCTCCCTATCGCGAGGCTCCGCCTGTCCCGGCCGCTCCCCGACGCCCACTCCCGATGCCCATCGCCAGGCTTCGCCCGTCCCCTGCCAGGCTCCGTCCGTCGCCATCTCCCGCTCCCGCTCCCGCTCCCATCTCCCGCTCGGCCCGATCCCGACGCCCGTCGCTCGCCCTGCCTGCTGTCCGCCCCCGCCCGCGTGCTCTCCGCCCCCGCGCCGCGTGCTCCCTGCCTGCTCCCGGCCCGATCCCGCGCGTCGATCTCCCTGGCCCGTGCTGAGATCGATATCCTTGGCCGTGCAGTTGACTTTCATCTGAGGTAAAAAAAAAGAGCAAAAAAAAAGGAAAAAAAAAGCTATGTCTTCCTCGGGCTATGTTTCGATCCCTCGCTGCCCGGTGATCTTCGATGGCGTGAATTACCCTGATTTCGCTGCCTTCATGCGCGTCCACATGCGCGGTCTTCGTCTTTGGGGTGTGCTTTCTGGCGAGGTCTCCTGTCCGCCGCGCCCCGTTGCTCCTACGGTGCCTGTTGCACCGCCACCTGTTGCCCTTGCCCCTGATGCTACTCAGGCGGATAAGGATGCAGCCAAGAGTGTTGATGACACTGCTCTGGCTGATTATGATCGGAAGGTCCAGGACCACTCTACTGCCGTTGCGACTTACCGGCTGGATCTGACCGAGTACACTCAGTGGATAGATGAGGATGCTCGTCTTCGCCGTTCTCACCTCCAGTGTTCTGCCTCAGTATGCTGCTGAGTTTATGGGTCTTCCCACCGCTGCTGCTCAGTGGGCTTTTCTTCGTCAGCGCTATCAGCCGTCTGGGGATGCTCTCTACCTATCTGTGGTCCGCCAGGAGCATGCCCTTCAGCAGGGTGATTCTACTATTGATGAGTTCAACACTCAGAGTGCTGCTATTTGGCGTCAGATTGATTCTCTCCGTACAGCTGTGTGTGCCACCTGTCCCTGCTGTCTGACTGTGCGCGCGGATCTGGAGTTTCAGCGCGTTTTTGAGTTCTTGTCGCAGCTCCGTAAGGAGTTTGAGCCGCGCCGGGCCGAGCTGGTTGCGCTAAATCACCCAAACGTGGATCATATGTGTAGGCTTATCGTCTCTGTAACATGCCATACAAGAGTAATCGGTCCCAATCAAACGAAGAAATAGATCACCGCACCGAACTGCTGGAGCTCTGCATCTCGCTGGAGCGCCGGTGCTGGCGTGCATCCGACTCCGCGTCGCCGCTTTCTGCTCGCTATCCGCCGCGCACAGCTCTACTGGAACTCGCCGAAGCGACAGTGCCGACGAACACCCGATTCTCGCTGCTTCTCATCTTCTCATGGAAGCGACGGCGCTGACGAGCACCCGATTCATCTGAAGGCAAAAAGGAAGCACCAACACATGCGATTCCAATACTTTCTTCCCCACTGGAGTTTGTACTATACTTTTTTTAAGAGATTGGGTGTTGTATCATGAAATAGTTACTATCTTGTTAACACTTGAAGAATTTCGGTTACTATCTTGTTCAGATACCGAAACTTCAGACTACATATATTCATCTAGCAGAGCTTCGATCTTCCATCTCAAAAAAGCTTGCCATTCGAATGGTAGATAGCTAGCAAGGTTCCTTTGGTTGTAAATGTGCTCACCACAGTGCAAGACCCTGCCTTGTAGTTACAGTTGTTCTGTGTGAGACATGTCTATTTGAGGTGAAGAAAGAGTTGTTGCTACTACACTTGTGTTGATGAGATATTAGAGCAGATCGAAGAATGGCTGCTTCCAGTACATCAATGAAAGGTCGGGTTTAAAGGTCAGCGGCTGGAAAGGGCAAGGGCTATCCAAGAAGGGAAAGGAGATATTGGTGAAGTCTGTCCTGCAAGCTACGCCAACTCCTGCAAGCTACGCCAACGTATCCAATGAGCTGCTTCAAACTCAATAAACAACAATGAAAGAAGTTGGGGTCTATTTCTGCTAACTTTTGGTGGGGTGATCCTGACGGCGCACGCAAGGTTCACTGGATTGCGTGGGATAAAATGTGCATGGCCAAAAGAGCGGGTGGAATGGGTTTTCGAAATTTTGAAGCTTTCAACCAGGCCCTCCTAGCGAAGCAAGCTTGGCGCATTTTGACGGTCCCAAACTCGCTCTGTGGCCGGATACTGAAGGCCCGGTATTTCAAAAGAACAGATTTCTTGCATGCTGGGTGCCCGGGTATAGGTTCCTTTACATGGCGTAGCGTCCTTCATGGCCGCGATCTCTTGAAGCGTGGGCTGATCTGGAGGATAGGAGATGGAAAGTCAGCAGATGTTTGAAATAGTAATTGGATCCCAAGGGCGGGTGCGATGTGTCCACTGGGACGTCGGCCAAATACCCTGCTGGTGGCATTAAGAAGGTTTCAGACATGTTGATGGAAGGGGGCACTGTATGGGACGAGGCAAAGCTCAATCAGTATATGTATGAATTTGATGTAAGTGATATTAAGAAGATTGCTATCAGAGGGCCGACAAAGAGTGACTGTGCAGCCTGGAACTACACGAAGAGTGGGCCCTTCTCTGTCAAATCAGCATATCACTTGCAGATGCAATATATGAAAGCTAAGAATGGGAATGTGGGTGGCTCGACGACGGTGGCAGCGCACAAAGGATGGCTCAATCTATGGAACGCAAATGTCCCGGGAAAAATTAAGGTGCATGTGTGGCGACTGCTGAAAAATGGCCTCGCGCTAGGGGCGGAGTTATAGAGAAGACGGATCAAGGGCGGGGTTGTGTGTGTGGCGTGCGGCCGAGAGGAGACTGCTCTTCATCGGTTTTGGCACTGCCCACACGCTCAACAAGTCTGGTCCCATCTACAGTCATTCTCGTTCCCTAGGGCTTTGATACCGCCAGTTAACATTCACAATCACAAAGACATGGTGAACTGGATGCTGGAGTGGCTTGCTTCTGTGAAGGACTCTGAGATGGATATTACGCTCATGGTCCTCTACCAGACTTGGATGGCAAGAAATGAGGCTAGGGATGGCAAGAAGATAGAGGACCCAGAGATTATTGCCAAGCGGGCTGTTCATCTTCTGGAGGAGTGGCACAATGTGCAGACCCCCAAGGCCGTAAAACCTCCTGTGGCGAAGGAGTCCTGGCTCCCTCCGTCGGAGGGGTGGACGAAAGTAAATACTGACGACGCGTGGTCGAAGTCCACGGAGAAAGGAGGAGGAGGTGTGGTTGTCCGCGACCATGATGGGCGCTTCCTAGGCGGAGCGAGCCATTTTATCCCCTCCCTGATGGACCCTGAGGAAGCGGAGCTCCAAGCGTGCAAGCATGCCATGGAACTGGTTAGGCGTCTGAAGCTGAAGAAAGTGGTCTTAGAACTTGATAGTGTGACAGCAGTAGCAAAGTTGAATGGAGAAGGGCCGGATAGATCGATTCATGCACATCTGGTTGAGGATATTAAGCAGGAGCTGCAAGCGCTGGAGGACCATGGGATCAGGTGGGCTCGGCGTTCAGCAAATAGAGTAGCTCACATTTTAGCTAGAGAGGGCTGCGGATTAGAAATAAGTAAGACTTGGTTTTTAGTTGCTCCAGATTGTATTGTGGATGTTTTGACCCAGGACATGTCCGGGAATTAATATGAGTAATGCAGCTTTTCCTAAAAAAAGAGAGAGATATTAGAGCACTGTACTAGTATATTTTGTGTACTACAGGGATTGTGAAACTGTCTGTAAATATATGAAAATACCAGTGTATATATCCAGATTGTTGAATGAATGAACATTTGGTTTGTTGCCCTCGAATTTGAGATTGTTTGAAATATTTACTGAAAAGGGGGTAATTCTCCTGTTTCTATGCACTCACTACTCATTAATACTTCATAATGCTTACATGAGCTAAATTGTTGATGGGCTTAAGATGATACTTGAGTGCACATGGTGAAAGCAAGCACTTTAGGTCAAGTGCATGATTTGGGAAACAATTTACTAACCAAAGTTCCAACAATTTTAGCAAGCATAGAAGAATCAAAGAGAAGCACTGCCACAGGGTAAACACAAATTAACATACAAATTTGTGTCAAGGGTATAATGCTGATGAGAGACAAAATTAGAAACAGTTACTCACTGTAATCATCTAGTGTAGCATTACACATATTGTAGTTCTAAAAGTAACATTGGTCTGTGACAGCAAGAAGGAACACTAATTATTGCTATGCCTACTCCTTCCATTTTCTGAGATTCACTACATCAAAATCCATTCTTATCGAAGGGTGCAGCAGCTGTGACGATCAATCATTTTGAAGTAGAAGGTCTGTACATCCTCCTTGCACAACAAACCTTTGGATTCATATCTTCTACAAGAACATGATATGGTCACATTCTCATAATTAAAAATAACTAGTGCCCCATCCTCAAATATTATAGGCTTCACCTTATAATTTTTGACTGTTCACATCGTGGAAATCAACTTTGCAACTTGCCGCCAGAATGTCCGCCGCACTGCACCTCGCCACCAGGGGCAACCTCCGCTTCGCTGCCACTATCGGACACCCGGTAGCTTATAGTTTTCTTCTAGAAGGCCCAGATCTCAATGTCTTTGTCATGCTTGAAGCCGCACCGTCGGATGAAGAACTGATCGGCGGTATAGAGCTTAGTACGCTCTTGTTGGCTGATGCTAAAGCTATTGGTTTACCTTTGGCCATCTACACTATCAAACTACATTCAGATTTCTCAATGCCCCCTTCTGTCCAACGACATGCGAGCGACTCTGAAGATGGTTATGTATCAAAGCAGGAACGTTGCGTTTAAGCAAAAGTCAGAGACACCATGTGAAGACTGATCACATATACTAGGGAGTTGATCATGTATCCATGTCAGCAATGAGCTAAGGGCCATATCTTCCTGCATATCAAATACAAACTAACAATTATATTTCTTGGAACAGCCAACATGTGTTAGAGTAACCAAGTAATTCCTTACATTTCCTGCAGTTCTGTAATCAATGGACAAGCAAACATCGAGTGCTCTAACACCTATAAGATTAAGGAAAAAGGTTGCAAATTTTCCTAACGACTATAATATTAGTACAAGTTGAAACCATTTCTTTACCTCTACGGTCAAAACTGCCAACCTTATTTACATTTCTAACAACTAAAATTAGCATAAGCTCCTCACTTTTCCATGGCCATGCGGCACTATTGACAGGGATTTTTATCTCAAGTCTGTATGTCAGTATGGATAACTCTCCATTTTTCTTTCTCTCAAGTCTGTATAAGGACACTTCATATAGTAGGTTGTTTATGTTTTTTGTTCACTTTTAACTTTATATCAACCAATTATTGACAATATTATACCTAAATCAAATACACAGTAAGAAAAATCAAATGCCTTAGGCAGGTTCGGCTGGATCATGCCATATGGCATCGTCCTCAATGGCAAAGGCTTGGCAACGTCCTGAACGTAACCAAAGTTGGAAGTGGGGTTGCAACTAAACTTTTTAGTTCCAAGGGAATTGAAAGTTGTAATTGAGGTTGCAAGTAAGATTGAGTGACACCACCTGACGGAGAATTAAGCTAACTCTCGATCGGCTAAGATCTAGACGCACCCATAATTTATTTTGCCAACTTAGAATACTCCATGTCCTGAGTTCGTTTCTGAGATCAGTTGTGTTCAAGTCTTTCATTGTACTGCCAACTTCACAGGAACTTCTCGTTCCCATTTCGGGCTTAACAGCTTAATTACCATGGCACAATGTATGCTTTCTCAACAAGTTATTTACCAAGATATTTGAGGAGTAAAATTTATTCTGGAAAATCTCAGATAAGATATTTCCTTTTGGTTACAAATTTTCTGACTGAACCTGTATGTATTGAATAGTACCATGCTGATTGACAAAAGAATTGTAGGATACAAACTCTATAGAACTGTTTGGCTGATTTACGAGCTTTATTATGAAAGCACTGTCTTGTTTACTTATCTATTTTATCATTTTGTCAGTAAATATTGCTGTTTGTATGTAGTGTCATTCTGAAACCCACCCTAGCATCAAAAAGGAGCACCCTCTCTCCGACGGCAGAGCAAGCAGTACACGGCGCCGGCGACGAAGAAACTGGCGAACCAGGCATTGTCGTAGGCCAGGACGAGCGCCTTGGACACGCTCGGCAGCAGCCCTACCTTGTGCAGGAACCCTGGCACGACGGCGGCGAATCCGGCCGCCATGGCCACCATCGCTGCGGCATTGAATCCGCCCTGGAAGTAGTAGGGGCTGCCTGCTTCCTCGGAGTAGAGCGCGTCGACGTCCAGCGCGGTGCGCCTCACGACGTAGTGGTCGGCGAGGAGGACGCCTCCGATGGGCCCCATGAGCGCCGCGTTGCCGAGCAGCCACGTGAAGACGAAGCTCTCGCTGGAGCTGAGCATCCGCCACGGCTGGAAGGCGATGCCGATCATGGCCGTGACGAGCGCGCCCGTGGCGAACGTGAAGGTCCGCGGGGCGAGCGCGACGAGCGTGTTGGCGGGCGCGACGACGTTGGCGGCGATGTTGGTGGTGATGATGGCGAGGCTGATGCCGAAGATGGCGAGGATCTTGGTGGCTGGCCCGCCGATGAGTCCGAGGAGCTCGATGGGGTCAGAGACGACGCGGCCGAAGATGGCCTCGGTGGAGGAGGTGATGGCGAGGCCGGCGAAGGTGAAGAGGCCCATGAAGAGGGGCAGGCCGACCTGGCCGAGCACCTGGTCCGCCTGGCTCCGCGCGTAGCGCGCGAAGTCCGGGATGCTGATGGCCACCGTGGACCAGAAGCTGATGTTGGCGGTGAGCGCCGGGAAGAAGATCTTCCAGAACTCGTGGCCGGCCAGGCGCGGCGGCAGCGAGAGGACGGTCCCGAAGCCGCCGGCGGAGACGTAGGCCCAGGAGAGCAGCAGGGAGGTGAGCGCGACGAGCACCGGCGCGGCGTACTTCTCGAGGTCGCGGATGGCGTCCATGCCGCGCATGATGACGGCCAGCTGCGCCGCCGTGAAGGCGAGGAGGCAGGCGATCTCGAGCGCCGAGGCGCCGCCGAGCCCGGGCACGGGCGCCAGCAGCGGCGCGCACGCCTTGAGCCGCGCGGGGAGGAGGAGGAAGATGGCGCGGCCGCCGATCCAGGACTCGATCCCGAACCAGCCGCAGCCGATGAGCGCGCGGGCGACGGCCGGGACGTGCGCGCCGCGGACCCCGAAGGCGGCCCGCGCGAGCACCGGGAACGGCAGGCCGTGCGTGGCGGCGGGCGCGGCCGTGAGCACGAGCGTGGCGAGCACGACGAGGTTGGCGAGCGCGACGGTGGCGACGCCCTGGGCCGCCGACATGCCGAGGTCCACGAGGCTGCCCGCGAGGTAGTACGCCGGCACGCCGACGACGAGGCCCACCCAGAGGCTGGCCAGGTCGAAGGCCGTCATGGTGCGGTCCGACTTGGGCGTGGGTGCGAGGTCGTCCGATCCGCCGGACCCGTGCCGGGGACAGACGGGCATGATCCTCCTCGTCGGCGTCCCGAGGCCGCCCGGTGGGCCGCGGGGTAGGAGTGGCAGCCGCGGCGACACGAGGTGGTTGCTGGGACGATGTCGCGTGGTGATGAGAGCTGTCGACATGGCGATGGAGGAGACGGGCATGGTCACTGGTGGCCGTCTCCCTCGCTGACGCGCGCGGGAGAAGCAGAGGAAGGAATGAGAGGAGGGGATGGCGCGAAATATTTGTTGGACTTGTTGAAGGTTTGAAGGAGGGAGGTGATAAGGGGAGACACACGTGTTACGTGTAGGTGGCTCAGCATCGGAGGAGCCGAAACCTGGTTGGTTGCACGTTGCACACTTGCACTGTACTAGGTTACAGTGCAGCCCGGGCCACTGCCTTTGGCAAAAGATCAATTTCGTTTTTACAAAGGCAGGACAACCTAGTAGTAGCCTGTACGTCTGGTTTCGTTCATGGAAAACGGCTAGTAGTGCCAAAGAAAACAAAAGAAACAGGCATACAATCGAAGAAAAGTGGGAATTGCTAGTTTTTAGTAGACTGGAAACTAAATAGGCTTCTTCAAGGTTAGATTTGTATCATGATTCATGTATTTGAGTTGCAAGTTGAATTGCAACTGAAATTTTTTCAGTTTCAAGTGGATTGCAACTGAATTTTTTAGTTCTAATTGAGATTGCAACTAGAATGCATCCATGCCGTTAGATATTCTTTGTGATCCATGCTAAAGATGAGTTACAACATAGGTTACAACTGAGGTTTGATGATATTATTCTACTAGAACTTAGTTAGTTCTCAACTAATCACACCCAAGAAAAACATATGTAAGCAAGTGCCTAGGGTAAAGAAAATAAAATGTAGTCGCAAGCCCTATGACCTCGTGGGAATGGTGAGATGATGACACTTGTATGCAGACTTTTCGTACTTCTTATCATAACTTAGTAAATTTTGTAGCATTAACAACGACGACTAGTGAGGAGCAGCGTTTTGGTTACTGGTCGGTAACCAGACATCCTGACCACTCGCGGAAAATGGACTCATCGCACGAAAATTCTGATTTTTTGGTTATACCCCCTAAGCTAAATGGCCATACTAGAGAATTTAAATTCAAATTTTGAATTTCAAATTCATTCGGTAACTAGTCAGGATTTTCCGCTAATCACGGTAACCGGAAATCTTTACCCCCCCGAGGAATTCTTTCCTAGTGGAAACCAAGGAGTTTTTACATATCTCTTGCCCCCGGACACTGAAGATCTCCCAAGCTTCCGGAGAATGAGTAAATCATAAGTTATAGCTCTTTTAGCACAGGTGAAGCAACATCCTCGTGTTTTATGCTTCCTTAAACATTTGATATTTTCCGAATAATATGTTGTAATAGCAAATTTTAAAGCATTTCTCTATATCTCTTACCAAGTTCGCAAATCCTTCCCCAATGTTATGATTGTTTTATAGTTTCGAGTTGTATATTACTCTCTCCGATTGATATTACTTGACATTATTATAGATGTATCTAGACACATTTTAGTTATAGATACATCTATTTTAGCATCAAATAATATGAATCGGAGGGAGTAGTTTCTTTCAAAAGAAACATATTGGTGGTGAAATAAAATAGTGAGAGATCCGTGAAATATTTTCTCTGCTGACTCTTACGTGGTGATGCATTATGAGCCTACGAAGTGGCGGACCTAAGATTTTCATCAAGCCTGGCCCGGTCAAATCTTCATCAAATTTTCATTAAAATAGGATGCGCCGCCGGCCTGAAGCCTAGGCGTGTGCCCGGACTTAGGGACGGTTGGGTCCGGCTATGGACCTACGGTTGATAAAATACGGTCATGCACATGCAATAAATAATCGTGATGTTCAGATCATGGATGATAACCATGAAAAGTTAACTTGTTTTTGATAGAGATGTTTATCATACAAGAACCAATGGACATGTAGTGATCGTATCCTTATTGCAAAAATAATACAACCCTGTCAAATCGTTTTTTTCTCTCATGTAGCATCACAAACGTACATTTTGGACTACTCTGGAATCTGCCTACGTATCGAATAGCGCGGCGCGCGCAGAATTTGTGCAATTCGGTTCTATTCTCTTTGATGTTGAACTTCCGTAGGTGCCGAAGAGATCGAGTGGAGCGAATTGCACAAGTTTGTCGCCACATGCTTCAGCGTCGTCTTTGGAGCCAGACTTCGACTTAGTTTCGATCGTGGGGAGGTCTCTCAAGTCAAGTTCTACAAAAGGGACAATTTTGTTTTCAAGCGGGTTTGGCCTTTGGTTTATTGGAGTTTGGTGTTTTCTAAAAGTAAAAGTCCTGCATATTTGTATTTTTATGTTGCCAAATTAGCATCTGTATTTTAAAAATAATTATGATCATGCATATGTACGTGTGAAATATTTTTATTTAAATTTGAAAGCATGGTTTTCGAGTTTTTCATTATCCGGGATGTATATCACCGGAAGTGTTCGTTCAAGTGCTGTTGGGCCCTGGGAAAATGGTAAACACATCCACGAATCATGGCATGGTGCTAATCATGCGCAGCTGCCTGCACAAACCACAACCTCCTTTTTTGGTCAAAAGCGAATCAACAGTGCATCTATTGCCTTTAATCTTACATTATTAAATCCCATGGTGTTTTCTTTTTGTTTTCGATGTTTTGAATGTCATAGGACCAAATGATTATGTTACCACTAAGCCTCGCGGCATGTTTTCAGTTTCTGTTTTGACAAAATTGGCAAAACAAAGAGAATTGTTCCTACTTCCCCGATGCGGTTCTAAGGGCATCTCCAACGGGGCGACCCAAACCGCGCCCGCGCGTCCGGATGGATTCAACCGGACAAAAACGCGGCCCAGCGCGCGGACCCATCCCTAAAACGGATGGCCGCGGCGTCCGGAACGACCCAAACCTGGCCCAAATCTGGGACGAGTTTGCGTGGCCGCGGACGCTGGATGCTGGTCGCTCGCGTCCTCCCCTTGTCCGCCCCTGGCCCGCCTGTCTGTCTCCCAAAACACACCCAGTCCACTCCACTCCCAAAACCTAGAGATGGCCGACGAAGCGACTGCCGCCGCCACCGCCACCATCGGAGACGAGGCACAGCTCCCGGCCGTTGCCGGTCCTCCCTTGGCGGAGGCTCCTCAACTGGACGGGCCGGTGGTCGTGGAGCCCGGGCCGGCGACGAAGAAGGCGAAGGCCGACCTCACCGCGGAGCAGAGGAAGATCGAGAGCAAGAAGAGGGCCGACCGCCGTAGGGCGCTCGAGCAACGGAAGATGGATGTCGCTGCCGCGGAGGAGCGGCAGCGGGCGGCGGAGCAGCTTCTCCAACTCAAGACAGAGGCGAAGGCGGACGTCATGCAAGAGCATGCCATGCTCTTTTATGGCCACGCAGCGCTCGCTCAGCACTTGATCCTCCCGGGCGCCGGCACGGCCTCGGCGGGGAGCTCGGCCTCGTCCGTGACCCGGCCCCTTCCTCCAAGGTCAACATCCCTGCCGACTGCCCCGTTTGGGTACACGCCCGTCGCACACGAATTGGGGACGCAGTCGGCGCGGTACGCGTACCCGTCACGGGATGGGTCACCGGAGGTGGGCGAGTCGTTCACGGGGCCGTCTCCTTCGTCCATTGACCTGAACCGTGCGCCGGCGAACTCCAAAGGCCCCAAGCACATGGGAGCAGCAGCGATGGCCGGTGCACGGAATTGTCCACCGTGCAATTTGTAATTTTTATATTTGTTCGAACTATGGCACATTTTATTTCTTCATCATGCAACATTTTATTTGATATTATTTTATGCTATTTGATATTAATCTATAATTGTTAGATATAGATACTATTTATAAGTATGTGTGGCCAGATGGCCTATTTCCCAAAGAAATACGCCAAATGGCCAAATGGGTGGCCGCTGCGTTGGGCGCAGCGTGCGACCCAAACGGACACGCGGACGCGGGGCGCTGTCCTGGTGTCCGCGCGGGCACGCAAACGGGCTAAAACGGACGGCCCAGCGCGTCCGTTTGGGTCCGCCTGTTGGAGATGCCCTAAGGGCAAGTCCGCATCTAGAAAAGACACTAAATATAAATGATACAATGCATTATTTCATATTGTTACCCCTAGACAATAAATGTGAATTAATTAAAAAAAATTAAAAAATTGAATTGCTAAGGGAAGACAAATGGTACAATAGAGAAAATAGTTTTCTCTTATTTTATAAGAGATCATCCCTTAGCTAAGTGATGTGGTCTAAGACCCCGTTTGTGGCCCGATCTTGCGGTTGACTGATACGTCTCCAACGTATCGATAATTTCTTATGTTCCATGCCACTTTATTGATGATACCTACATGTTTTATGCATACTTTATGTCATATTTATGCGTTTTCCGGAACTAACCTATTGACGAGATGCCGAAATGCCAGTTGCTGTTTTCTGCTGTTTTTGGTTTCAGAAATCCTAGTAAGGAAATATTTTCGGAATCGGACGAAATCAATACCGAAGATCTTAAAAATCCCGGAAGCTTCCAGAGCACCGAAGAAGGGCCAGAGGGGAGCCAGGGGGCCCCACCCCACAGGGCGGCGCGGCCAAGGGGGGGCGCGCCCCCCTAGTGTGTGGGCCCCCTGTGGCCCCTCCGACTCCGACTCTTCGCCTATTTAGTCATCCCTGACCTAAAACCTCGAGCCCGTTCGACGAAACCAGAGAAAACCATCCAGAGCCGCCGCCATCGCGAAACTCCAATTCGGGGGGGCAGAAGTCTCTGTTCCGGCACGCCGCCGGGACGGGGAATTGCCCCCGGAGTCATCTCCACCGCCGTCTCCACCGCCATCTTCACCGCCATCGCTGTCTCCATGATGAGGAGGGAGTAATTCACCCCCGGGGCTGAGGGCTCCGCTGTAGCTATGTGGTTCATCTCTCTCTTTATGTGATCTAGTTGAATATCATCTATGTGCTACTCTAGTGATGTTATTAAAGTACTATATTCCTCCTGCACGGTGTAATGGTGAAAGTGTGTGCATCGTGTAGTACTTGGCGTAGGCTATGATTGTAATCTCTTGAAGATTATGAAGTTAACTATTGCTGTGATAGTATTGATGTGATCTATTCCTCCTTTCATAGTGTGATGGTAACGGTGTGCATGCTGTGTTAGTACTTGGTTTGGTTGTGTTGATCTATCTTGCACTCTAAGGTTATTTAAATATGAACATTGAATATTGTGGAGCTTGTTAACTCCGGCATTGAGGGTTCGCGTAATCCTACACAATTAGTGGTGTTCATCATCCAACAACAGAGTGTAGAGTGGTTCTATTATGTGATCATTGTTGAGAGTGTCCACTAGTGAAAGCGGGATCCCTAGGCCTTGCTTCCAAGCATCGAATCTCCGTTTGTTTACTGTTTTGTTGCATGTTTACTCGCTGCCATATTTTATTCAGATTGCTATTACCACTCATACTCATCCATATTACTTGCATCTCACTATCTCTTCGCCGAACTAGTGCACCTATACATCTGACAAGTGTATTAGGTGTGTTGGGGACACAAGAGACTTCTTGCTTTGTGGTTGCAGGGTTGCTTGAGAGGGATATCTTTGACCTCTTCCTCCCTGAGATCGATAAACCTTGGGTGATCCACTTAAGGGAAACTTGCTGCTGTTCTACAAACCTCTGCTCTTGGAGGCCCAACACTGTCTACAAGAATAGAAGCTCCCGTAGACATCAAGCACTTTTCTGGCGCCGTTGCCGGGGAGGAAAGGTAAAAGGCACTCATACTCCGGTTCCAGGTAACTAAGTACTTTTCTGGCGCCATTGTGTGTGTGCTCGAAGCTATTTCCTTTAGATCCTGCAATTGCATATTTTTGTTTCTTGTTTTACACTAGTTAGGCATAATGGACAACAATGAGCTTCTTATTTTATTTCCTAAGTTAAGACATGAATTGTGTGATGCGAAAATTAAAGAACCTATGGAACCTCATTTGCATGCTAGTAGCAATGTTATTGGTATGAACGCAATCACTGCTAATGCTATGGATAAGTCTAAGCTTGGGGAAGCTAGTTTCTGTGATCTTTTTAGTTTCCCATCTTTAGGGGAGAAAATTTGTTCTGATAATGCTTTATCTCCCATATGCGATAACTCTAATGATGCTTGTGATATTTTAAATCCACCAACTGCAAGCACTGCTTTCAAGATACCCATAAAAATTATTGAACGTGTTATAGATAACCGCTATGAAGGGGATGGAACTGTCCATCCTGGAGATCATTTACTGTTTTTGCATGAATTATGCGGGTTATTCAAGTGTGCAGGTATCTCTATGGATGAAGTGAGGAAGAAGCTATTCTGTTTATTTGCCTGGTAAAGCGGCGCATTGGTATAAATTGTTGAAGAATAGTCATTCTCTTGGTTGGGAGGAAACTGTATCTCTCTTTTACTCTAAATTTTATCCTCCTTATGAAGTGCATATTGATAGGAATTATATTTATAACTTTTATCCTCGTGATGGAGAGAGTATTTCTCAAGCGTGGGGGAGATTGAAGTCACTAATGCTCAAATGTCCCATTCATGAGTTCTCCCGTAATGTTATTGTTAACAATTTTTATGCGAGGCTTTCAGGACAACACAAGGACTATCTGGATGCCTGTTCGGAGGGATCTTTCACAAGCAAGGAGGTTGCAGCTAAGTGGGATCTTCTTGATCGGATTGAGGAGAACACTGAAGGGTGGGATAACAACAAAGGTGAAGAGTCAGGTATAAATTATGATTATGAATGCATTGAAGCTTTTATGGATACTGATAAATTTCGAGATATGAGTGCTACTTATGGTCTTGACTCTCAAGTTGCTGCAAATCTTTATAAAGCCTTTGCTTCTCATTTTGAATTACCTAAGAAGAATTTTGATAAGTATCATGAACCTTTTAAAGAGGCTTGCATGAAGAATGAAATTGTTGTTAATGATTGCAATAAGCATGCTCAAACTCATAAGAATGCTATTTCCTATAAGCATGTTAATTTTTGTGGAATGCATAGACCTTGTGGAATTAATCAAGTCAAAGATGAATATTGTATCCATCATATTAATGAAAAAACTAGAAAGTGGGCTAGGGCTCTAGATGATCTTGGTAAAAAGGTTTGTGCCGACTATCCTTTTATTTGTGAAGTTTGCCATAGAGTGGGTCATTTTAATTTTCAATGCTCCTCCAATGATAATTTGAACCCCATGAGTGCTACAAATTGGTATTGTGATGATGAAATTACTCCTAATCAGCATGATGAACTTACTTTATTTTTGTGGTGTGAAGAGCTCTCAAGAAAAATCTCTTTGTTACATATGAGTGATCTTGATATTGATGACGTCCTGCATGGGTGTTTTTCTTATTGTATTGATAATAGCCATACAAATACTTACATACAAAATATTTTAGAAGATGACACCTTGCCAAAATATGATAGGACCGCTGTGTGTTTTGAACTAATTAATGAAAAGGAGGAATCCTCCCAAGTTTCTTCTATTGTTTCTGAAAGTAAATCAGGTTATGCGGACAAGCCACCCTTCAAGCCTCTTCCTCATAAAGAAGGGAACGAGGAGAAGGAAGAGAAGAAGAAGAAGGGAACGAAGAAGAAGAAGAAGAAGAAGAAGAAGGAGAATAAAGAGAAAGAGGTAACGGCATATCCCCGCGTGAATGAGATAACGCTAGGTAACCGTAAGTATGTTGCTCCTAATGATTATTATGATAATGAATCTGAATACAATGATCTTCCTATGCCCTTTACATACATTAGTGATCATGATTTGAATGAGCACACTACTTTTGATATTGCAAATCTCTGGGAAACTAATTCTGAAAATGATGATGATAATAATTGCCATAGTATCAGTGCTATCCATGCTTCCTCCCATAATGATATAAAAAGCTCTAAGCTTGGGGAAGAGGTGTTTGAAAATCCTTTTGCTACTGATCATTATGTGTTTGATACATCTCCTTCTAATAACAATGATGGTATGGTCACAGATAAACCGACTGTGAAAGATAACTATTCTATTTCTTATGATGACACTGTGCCTCCGACCTTTGATGATTATTATAAAGAATGCTATGATATAGGTTATAACTATCATTATGAAACTTGTCATAGTCATGATTGGATTACCAAAAACAATTCCCTTAATATGCAACTTGTTTACCATGTTTAAATTCTTGATAATAATCTTGCTTCAATTACTATTAATGAGAAGAACTCTTCTTATGCCAAAATTAATGATACTTCTATGCATATGAACCATGATAAGAATGTTTTAAGTGATGGGTATATTGTGGATTTCATCAATGATGCTACTGAAAGTTATTATGAGAGAGGGAAACATGGTTATATGCATCTTAATAATATTAAGTTTCCCCTCTTTATGTTGAGAATCTTGAAGTTACTCGTGTTTTATCCTCTTATGCTTGTCACTTTGTTCTTCATGAATTCATTTGTGTACAAGATTCCTTTGCATAGGAAGTGGGTTAGACTTAAATGTGTTTTGAATTTGCTTCTTGATGCTCTCTTTTGCTTCAAATACTATTTCTTGCGAGTGCATCATTAAAACTGCTGAGCCCATCTTAATGGCTATAAAGAAAGAACTTCTTGGGAGATAACCCATGTGTTTATTTTGCTACAGTAATTTTGTTTTTTTTATTTGTGTCTTGGAAGTTGTTACTACTGTAGCAACCTCTCCTTATCTTACTTTTTTTGCATTGTTGTGCCAAGTAAAGTCTTTGATAGTAAGGTTCATACTAGATTTGTATTACTGCGCAGAAATAGATTTCTTGCTGTCACGAATCTGTGCCTAATTCTCTGTAGGTAACTCATAAAATTATGCCAATTTACGTGAGTGATCCTCAGATATGTAGGCAACTTTCATTCAATTTGAGCATTTTCATTTGAGCAAGTCTGGTGCCTCAATAAAATTCGTCTTTATGGACTGTTCTGTTTTGACAGATTCTGCCTTTTATTTCGCATTGCCTCTTTTGCTATGTTGGATGGATTTCTTTGTTCCATTAAATTTCAGTAGCTTTGTGCAATGTCCAGAAGTGTTAAGAATGATTATGTCACCTCTGAACATGTAAATTTTGATTGTGCACTAACCCTCTAATGAGTTGTTTTGAGTTTGGTGTGGAGGAAATTTTCAAAGATCAAGAGAGGGAGATGATACAACATGATCAAGGAGAGTGAAAGCTCTAAGCTTGGGGATGCCCCGGTGGTTCATCCCTGCATATATCAAGAAGACTCAAGCGTCTAAGCTTGGGGATGCCCAAGGCATCCCCTTCTTCATCGACAACATTATCAGGTTTCTCTAGTGAAACTATATTTTTATTCCATCACATCTTATGTGCTTTGCTTGGAGCGTCTGTTTGTTTTCGTTTTTGTTCTTGTTTGAATAAAATGGATCCTAGCATTCTTTGTGTGGGAGAGAGACATGCTCCGCTGTTGCATATGGACAAGTATGTCCTTAGGCTTTACTCATAATATTCATGGCGAAGGTTGAATCTTCTTCGTTAAATTGTTATATGGTTGGAATTGGGAAATGATACATGTAGTAATTGCTATAATGTCTTGGATAATGTGATACTTGGCAATTGTTGTGCTCATGTTTAAGCTCTTGCATCATATACTTTGCACCTATTAATGAAGAAATACATAGAGCTTGCTAAAATTTGGTTTGCATAATTGGTCTCTCTAAGGTCTAGATAATTTCTAGTATTGAGTTTGAACAACAAGGAAGACGGTGTAGAGTCTTATAATGTTTACAATATGTCTTTTATGTGAGTTTTGCTGCACCGGTTCATCCTTGTGTTTGTTTCAAATAAACCTTGCTAGCCTAAGCCTTGTATCGAGAGGGAATACTTCTCATGCATCCAAAATCCTTGAGCCAACCACTATGCCATTTGTGTCCACCATACCTACCTACTACATGGTATTTCTCCGCCATTCCAAAGTAAATTGCTTGAGTGCTACCTTTAAAATTTCTATTCTTCACCTTCGCAATATATAGCTCATGGGACAAATAGCCTAAAAACTATTGTGGTATTGAATATGTACTTATGCACTTTATCTCTTATTAAGTTGCTTGTTGTGCGATAACCATGTTCCTGGGGACGCCATCAACTACTCTTTGTTGAATATCATGTGAGTTGCTATGCATTTTCGTCTTGTCTGAAGTAAGGGAGATCTACCACTAAAATGGTTAGAGCATTGCATAATGTTAGAGAAGAACATTGGGCCGCTAACTAAAGCCATGATCCATGGTGGAAGTTTCAGTTTTGGACAAATATCCTCAATCTCATATGAGAAAATTAATTGTTGTTGAATGCTTATGCATAAAAGAGGAGTCCATTATCTGTTGTCTATGTTGTCCCGGTATGAATGTCTAAGTTGAGAATAATCAATAGCGAGAAATCCGATGCGAGCTTTCTCCTTAGACCTTTGTACAGGCGGCATAGAGGTACCCCTTTGTGACACTTGGTTAAAACATGTGCATTGCGATGATAATCCAGGTAATCCGAGCTAATTAGGACAAGGTGCGGGCACTATTAGTATACTATGCATGAGGCTTGCAACTTGTAGGATATAATTTACATGACACATATGCTTTATTACTACCGTTGACAAAATTGTTTCTTGTTTTCAAAACCAAAGCTCTAGCACAAATATAGCAATCGATGCTTCCCTCTGCGAAGGGCTATTCTTTTACTTTTATGTTGAGTCAGTTCACCTATTTCTCTACATCTCAAGAAGCAAACACTTGTGTGAACTGTGCATTGATTCCTACATACTTGCATATTGCACTTGTTATATTACTTTACATTGACAATATCCATGAGATATACATGTTATAAGTTGAAAGCAACCGCTGAAACTTAATCTTCCTTTATGTTGCTTCAATGCCTTTACTTTGAATTATTGCTTTATGAGTTAACTCTTATGCAAGACTTATTGATGTTTGTCTTGAAAGTACTATTCATGAAAAGTCTTTGCTTTATGATTCAGTTGTTTACTCATGTCATTTACCATTGTTTTGATCGCTGCATTCATTACACGTGCTTACAATAGTATGATCAAGGTTATGATGGCATGTCACTCTAGAAATTATCTTTGTTATTGTTTACCTACTCGGGACGAGCATGAACTAAGATTGGGGATGCTGATACGTCTCCAACATATCGATAATTTCTTATGTTCCATGCCACTTTATTGATGATACCTACATGTTTTATGCATACTTTATGTCATATTTATGCGTTTTCCGGAACTAACCTATTGACGAGATGCCGAAAGGCCGATTCTTTGTTCTGCTGTTTTTGGTTTCAGAAATCCTAGTAAGGAAATATTTTCGGAATCGGACGAAATCAACACCGAAGATCTTAAAAATCCCGGAAGCTTCCAGAGCACCGAAGAAGGGCCAGAGGGGAGCCAGGGGGGCCCCACCCCACAGGGCGGCGCGGCCAAGGGGGGCGCGCCCCCTAGTGTGTGGGCCCCCTGTGGCCCCTCCGACTCCGACTCTTCGCCTATTTAGTCGTCCCTGACCTAAAACCTCGAGCCCGTTCGACGAAACCAGAGAAAACCATCCAGAGCCACCGCCATCGTGAAACTCGAATTCGGGGGACAGAAGTCTCTGTTCCGGCACGCCGCCGGGACGGGGAATTGCCCCCGGAGTCATCTCCACCGCCGTCTCCACCGCCATCTTCACCGCCATCGCTGTCTCCATGATGAGGAGGGAGTAATTCACCCCCAGGGCTGAGGGCTCCGCTGTAGCTATGTGGTTCATCTCTCTCTTTATGTGATCTAGTTGAATATCATCTATGTGCTACTCTAGTGATGTTATTAAAGTACTCTATTCCTCCTGCACGGTGTAATGGTGAAAGTGTGTGCATCGTGTAGTACTTGGTGTAGGCTATGATTGTAATCTCTTGAAGATTATGAAGTTAACTATTGCTATGATAGTATTGATGTGATCTATTCCTCCTTTCATAGTGTGATGGTAACGGTGTGCATGCTGTGTTAGTACTTGGTTTGGTTGTGTTGATCTATCTTGCACTCTAAGGTTATTTAAATATGAACATTGAATATTGTGGAGCTTGTTAACTCCGGCATTGAGGGTTCGCGTAATCCTACACAATTAGTGGTGTTCATCATCCAACAAGAGAGTGTAGAGTGGTTCTATTATGTGATCATTGTTGAGAGTGTCCACTAGTGAAAGCGGGATCCCTAGGCCTTGCTTCCAAGCATCGAATCTCCGTTTGTTTACTGTTTTGTTGCATGTTTACTCGCTGCCATATTTTATTCAGATTGCTATTACCACTCATACTCATCCATATTACTTGCATCTCACTATCTCTTCGCCGAACTAGTGCACCTATACATCTGACAAGTGTATTAGGTGTGTTGGGGACACAAGAGACTTCTTGCTTTGTGGTTGCAGGGTTGCTTGAGAGGGATATCTTTGACCTCTTCCTCCCTGAGATCGATAAACCTTGGGTGATCCACTTAAGGGAAACTTGTTGCTGTTCTACAAACCTCTGCTCTTGGAGGCCCAACACTGTCTACAAGAATAGAAGCTCCCGTAGACATCATTGACCCGAAATCCAAAGGAGGAAGAGAGGGAGAGCGCGAAGAACACGATGAACTCACGCACGCACACCAACCCAATACAATCGATTACTTACCCCGTGGCTCGATGGACCACGCCAATAGAATCAACCCGGAAGAGACGCGCGGTAGAATTCCGAGCGGAGAGATTGGTGAGGGAGATGAATCTAGGAGTGGGAGAGAGAGTGGGTAGCACTAGAATCTCACACACTAAATCCAATCATCCAACAAGGGTAGCCTTGATACAAAGGGGATGAAACCCTAGGGAGACAAAGCTCAACTTCATGTCTAAGCCTAAATCTTGTCTAAGGGGTAAAGGGGATGACCTAGGTGCTTATATAGAGGTACAAGGCGACTTGGGTCGAAAAGGTATGCGGTTGATTGACTCGGGCCGTTTCCGGTCGAGTCAGTCCCGTGAAATCCGGTCAACCGGGCACCAACCGGGCCTGGGACCGGACGGCCTGGCGCCAGGGCCGGTCAACCGGGCGCCAGACCGGGAAGTTCGCAAAAGTTTCCCGGTTTGCCGTCGGTACGATGCCGGTTGTCGCCGGGGTGGATCCAGTCTGGGGTCCGGTCTGACCGGCCCTGGGGCCGGCCTGGCCGGCCTGGGGCCCGGTTTGGCCGGCCTTTGGGCCGGCTGGGCCTCTTCCTCCCGCTTCTTCTTCCTCTTCCTTCTTCTCTTCTTTCCTTCTTCTTCTTCTCCCTTCCTTGCACCATGGGAGTTCCTTCTCTCTTGGTCCTTGTCGATGTCGGCACCTATGGACACCATGATGATAGGCATGAGGTAGCATACCATTCAAGTTGGTGTTGAGGTCAACCATAGAGAGGAAAGAGTTCACCTTGACATATATGGCGGGGGTTTGTGTTGTTGGTCCATTTGGGGGAATCCTTGGCCATGGTGTGGCGTCGATGATAGGCGGGGCTACATCATCTCCCCCCCCCTTGGGGAAGAGTCGTCCTCGACTCTTGTTCCTCCTCACAGACGGTGTAGTCCATGACGGTTGTCCCATGTTGTGGTAGAGGGATAAAGTCGCGGTCGAAGAAGAGCTTGGGGAAAAACAACTTGCAAATGGAAAGCTTGTGGATGCCAATTTTGTGATCGCGGTCCAATAGGCATTTGGCAAAAATGGGAACCAAAAGAGTGTTGATGTATTTAAAATTTGGTGGGGCAAAAGTTTGTGCATGTAAAAGTTTGGTTTGTAAAGTGTCAAAAATGTGATGTGTAGCATTGTCCCACACAAATGGAACAATCAAAAGGCAAGTGTCGGCGGCAAAATTTTGGGAAAAATTGTTATGTGCAATGGCAAAGAGATGGAAACTTCTAGCTTGGGAAAGTATGGTTGGCGTGAGCCAAGTATGGGTATCCTCAAGTGTCAAAGAATCCATTTCAATTGCCAAAGATGAAATGAGAAATCCAAAGAAGAGCAACTTTATGAGTGACATGTGGCACAAGATGCATAAGGTGTCTCTCACATGTATAACATGGTCCTTGAGATTCTCGGAGTGTATGATGATAACATCAAGACATACAACAACCATGCATTGTGCCAACAAGATGTGTCAAGATATGTTGCATAAGAGGCAAAAGAGGTGACGAGGCATTGGTCCAAACCGGAAGCTCGACAAGACAAGCCGGAAACACACGAGGGCGAAGGCGTTTGGGAACATACCCTTTGGCGTGAATCCCATGGGTTGGATCATGTATCTCGTCCTTGTTGGGGTAGCTCTCAATTGCGTGTTTCATGAGCTCATGCTCCGTAGCGGTGGAATTTGTCCTTCGGGTACCTATACACACAAAAGAGAAAACAAAAAGCGTGTGTGCATGGTAGAGGAACACATCATCCATCATGATGTTCCATGTCTTGTGCACATCACCATTAGTGTCAATCAAGATAGTATGAAATGCATGGCGATGGTGCATATGGCAAGAAGGTGCATTCATGGCATGTGGTAACTCATCATCATCAAAAAGTGAGAAGGCTATGGGGGCCATCTCGTGGACAATGAAATAAGCATTCTTGCATACCAAGCATAAGAAAGAGCAATTGTTCACAATCTTGGATGCAAGGATCATGGAATGGTGTAAACATTTGGGGCAAAGCATGCGGAAGCTAATGTCATCCTTATCATTATGATTGCAAGCAATACATGGGAAAGAGCAAGTGGTCGACATATTGCAAGCAATGGTAGAAAAATTGAAGCTCTCATAGCATGGCATGGTCATGGTATCACAAGCATTCACTTCCACATGATCAACAATGTTAACAAGCAAAGTATCGCATGGGAAAATGAAAGTAGCATGTGAAGTAGCAAATGGATCATCGAGATCATGCATGCACTCCAAAGGCATCATGTCCACTAGTGGGATCATGGCATCATCAACACCTATGTTGTTACCTTTGTAGGCCGACTCATTTGAGGTAGGTGTTGTGGAGGTAGGAGGATTCATGTGGTCGACATGTCCGTCTTGAAGCAAGCATGGTGAGATATCATCATCTTCATGCACCATGTACATCGTCTCCATGAGCAGGAACTCATCCTCCGTGGAACCTAGTGCAACATAAGAAGACACCAAAGAGGGAGTGGTTAATGTGTTAGCCAAAGCGATGTCCTCCATGGATCTATCATCTACCTCTCTCAACTCACTTTGTGTATCACTCATGTCCTCCAAACGGAAGCACTCAAACTCACATATGGGGTGGAAGTCACTCAACTCACTATCACACTCACTCAAGTGGGCTAAGTGGCTCTCATGCTCACATGGGATTGGTACCAACTCATCAATCAAGCATATAGGAGTAGGCTCGACTTCCTCATCTCCATGCGCCTCCTTGGTTGAAGGGAAATTCTCATGCTCAACCATCTCAACTCCATCGCCTTCCAAGTCGTCCTCCATTGGTGGCACCGTAGTGTTGTGGAGAGCTAGGCTCGGATCCACATCATCCTTGCGTTGGCCTTGTAGGTCTTCATCTTGAAGTGTGGGCGCCATAGGCTTCTTGGTGGTTTGGGCTTGTAGCTCGTCGAAGTAGAGCATGTCGGCGCTTGGCTTTGTGCATTGCCATGCCACGTGACCCTTGGCCTTGCACACCTCAGATAGGAGATTGGGACATTCCCGTGGAGGGTGGCCTTGTTGCTTGCACTTGTAGCATCGGAGTCCATAGGCATGTGACGAGGTAGGGGCCATTGTGGTGGTGGCACAAGAGGGAGAAGTCGCCTTATGAGGAAGGTCCTCTTGATGTGCCCTCTCCATCCTTGGAGTGGTAGACACCCTATGATGGTGTTTGTCGCCTTCATGTCGAGGCTCTCGTAGTCGTGCTTCATCACCATGTCTTGATGAGTATCGTCGAAGATCCTTGGGGGATGTTGGTCGATGGCGATCATGAAGTGGCTTGTGGCGGCGAAACTCATGTGGTGACGTATGTCGATGTAGACCATGAGGTGGTAGTGGTCGACGAGTATCATGAGATTGTGTGAGTCGATGACGGTCCTTGCCATGCCTATATGATGGCTCATGCGACTTGGCATATTGCTTGTGGAGCCTTGTGGAGCTTGGAGAAGCGTGTCGATGACGATCATGTTGAGGACGCTCTTGATGCTCCATATGATGTACTTAAAGTCGACGATCTTGTGCATAAGCACTCGCATGGTGGCGCGTAGTGGAGCTCGGAGACGAGTGTCGATGATGATCATGATGGGGACGCTCTTGATGCTCCATAGGATGATGCCATTGTGGAGGTCCTCTATCTTCATATGTAGCTCCGTTGGCCAAGTAGGCGTTGCTCAAGGTGGAGTCAAGGTGAGGCTCCGCCATGGTGTCGATGTCGTAGGCGTGGCGTTGCTCCACCATGTCGAAGATGTCGAAGGCGTGGCGTTGCTCCACCATGTCGTCGATGTCGTACTCGTGGTGTTGCTCCACCATGTCGTCCATGCTTGGTGAGCCATTATCGATGTAGAGCTCGTCGAAGTCGTCCTCAAGGTGGTGCTCGACCATGTTGTCCATGCTTGTTGAGCCATTGTCGAAGTAGAGCTCCTCGATGTCGAACATGTCGATGATGCTTGCGGAGCTAGAGTCGGTGTCGAGCTCCACATGTTCCTCCACATCCGCGGTGCTTGAGGAGGTATCCTCCTCGAAGTGCTCCATGTAGTCCTCCGTGTCTTCTTCGTCGCTATACATGTTAGCACGACAAGATCTATATGGTGTATGTTAGTGGAAGAACACTACCTCGCAACCTTACCGTGGTATGACAAGATTGGGGCGATCCAACAAACCGAGAGTTAGAACAATTGTATCGGGCACTCACACAAAGACACACGCAAAAGCTAGCAAATATGGTGTTAGGTGGGTATGGTGGAAAGCCAAAAGACGAAATCCAAGATCAAGTATGTTGTTAAAAGTGGGTGAGGTCCAAAAATCCAAATGTCAATGTGAAGATCACTATAACGCGGAAAAGTTGTGGAACACACACACGGGATAAGCGGGGTTAGTGCAACCAAAAGTGAGCGGCAAAGTGTATGTAAAGGTGCTCGGTGTCACACTAACACAAGGAGAGCCAAAGCTTTGGTTGCAAATGATGAGACAACAAGATTCACACGCGGCCTCTTGATACGCGTACAGCACGCGTCCGTTGGGAACCCCAAGAGGAAGGTGTGATGCGTACAGCGGCAAGTTTTCCCTCAGTATGAAACCAAGGTTTATCGAACCAGTAGGAGCCAAGAAGCACGTTGAAGGTTGATGGCGGCGAGATGTAGTGCGGCGCAACACCAGGGATTCCGGCGCCAACGTGGACCTGCACAACACAAACCAAGTACTTTGCCCCAACGAAACAGCGAGGTTGTCAATCTCACCGGCTTGCTGTAACAAAGGATTAGATGTATAGTGTGGATGATGATTGTTTGCAGAAAACAAGAGAAAAGATTGCAGTAGATTGTATTTCAGTATAGAGAATTGGACCGGGGTCCACAGTTCACTAGAGGTGTCTCTCCCATAAGATAAACAGCATGTTGGGTGAACAAATTACAGTTGGGCAATTGACAAATAAAGAGGGCATGACCATGCACATACATATTATGATGAGTATTGTGAGATTTAATTGGGCATTACGACAAAGTACATAGACCGCTATCCAGCATGCATCTATGCCTAAAAAGTCCACCTTCAGGTTATCATCCGAACCCCCTCCAGTATTAAGTTACTAACAATAGACAATTGCATTAAGTATTGCGCGTAATGTAATCAGTAACTACATCCTCGAACATAGCACCAATGTTTTATCCCTAGTGGCAACAGCACATCCATAATCTTTGAGATTTCTGTCACTTCCCCAGATTCACGGAGACATGAACCCACTATCGAGCATAAATACTCCCTCTTGGAGTTACAAGCATCTACTTGGCCAGAGCATCTACTAGTAACGGAGAGCATGCAAGATCATAAACAACACATAGATATAAATTGATAATCAACATATCAAGTATTCTCTATTCATCGGATCCCAACAAACGCAACATATAGAATTACAGATAGATGATCTTGATCATGTTCGGCAGCTCACAAGACCCGACAATTAAGCACAATGGGGAGAAGACAACCATCTAGCTACTGCTATGGACCCATAGTCCAGGGGTAGACTACTCACGCATCACTCCGGAGGCGACCATGGCGACGTAGAGTCCTCCGGGAGATGATTTCCCTCTCCGGCAGGGTGCCGGAGGCGATCTCCTGAATCCCCCGAGATGGGATTGGCGGCGGCGGCGTCTCTGGAAGGTTTTCCGTATCGTGGCTCTCGGTACTGGGGGTTTCGCGACGAAGGCTATTTGTAGGCGGAAGGGCAGGTCAGGGGGCCACACGAGGGGCCCACACTACAGGTCAGCGCGGCCAAGACCTGGGCCGCGCCGCCCTATAGTCTGGCCACCTCGTGGCCCCACTTCGTCTCCTCTTCGGTCTTCTGGAAGCTTCGTGGCAAAATAGGACCCTGGGCGTTGATTTCGTCCAATTCCGAGAATATTTCTTTACTAGGATTTCTGAAACCAAAAATAGCAGAAAACAGCAACTGGCACTTCGGCATCTTGTTAATAGGTTAGTTCCAGAAAATGCACGAATATGACATAAAGTGTGCATAAAACATGTAGATATTATCAATAATGTGGCATGGAACATAAGAAATTATCGATACGTCGGAGACGTATCAGCATCCCCAAGCTTAGTTCCTGCTCGTCCCGAGCAGGTAAACGATAAACAAAGATAATTTCTGGAGTGACATGCCATCATAATCTTGATCATACTATTGTAAAGCATATGTAATGAATGCAGCGATCAAAACAATGTATATGACATGAGTAAACAAGTGAATCATATAGCAAAGACTTTTCATGAATAGTACTTCAAGACAAGCATCAATAAGTCTTGCATAAGAGTTAACTCATAAAGCAATAATTCAAAGTAAAGGCATTGAAGCAACACAAAGGAAGATGAAGTTTCAGCGGTTGCTTTCAACTTATAACATGTATATCTCATGGATATTGTCAACATAGAGTAATATAACAAGTGCAATATGCAAGTATGTAGGAATCAATGCACAGTTCACACAAGTGTTTGCTTCTTGAGGTGGAGAGAAATAGGTGAACTGACTCAACAATAAAAGTAAAAGAATGGTCCTTCAAAGAGGAAAGCATCGATTGCTATATTTGTGCTAGAGCTTTGATTTAGAAAACAAGAAACAATTTTGTCAACGGTAGTAATAAAGCATATGTATCATGTAAATTATATCTTACAAGTTGCAAGCCTCATGCATAGTATACTAATAGTGCCCGCACCTTGTCCTAATTAGCTTGGACTACCGGGATCATCGCAATGCACATGTTTTAACCAAGTGTCACAAAGGGGTACCTCTATGCCGCCTGTACAAAGGTCTAAGGAGAAAGCTCGCATTGGATTTCTCGCTATTGATTATTCTCAACTTAGACATCCATACCGGGACAACATAGACAACAGATAATGGACTCCTCTTTTATGCATAAGCATGTAACAACAATTAATTTTCTCATTTGAGATTGAGGATATTGTCCAAAACTGAAACTTCCACCATGGATCATGGCTTTAGTTAGCGGCCCAATGTTCTTCTCTAACAATATGCATGCTCTAACCATAAGGTGGTAGATCGCTCTTACTTCAGACAAGACGAACATGCATAGCAACTCACATGAAATTCAACAAAGGGTAGTTGATGGCGTCCCCAGTGAACATGGTTATCGCACAACGAGCAACTTAATAAGAGATAAAGTGCATAAGTACATATTCAATACCACAATAGTTTTTAAGCTATTTGTCCCATGAGCTATATATTGTAAAGGTGAAGAATGGAAATTTAAAGGTAGCACTCAAGCAATTTACTTTGGAATGGCGGAGAAATACCATGTAGTAGGTAGGTATGGTGGACACAAATGGCATAGTGGTTGGCTCAAGTATTTTGGATGCATGAGAAGTATTCCCTCTCGATACAAGGTTTAGGCTAGCAAGGCTATTTGAAACAAACACAAGGATGAACCGGTGCAACAAAACTCACATAAAAGACATATTGAAAACATTATAAGACTCTACACCGTCTTCCTTGTTGTTCAAACTCAATACTAGAAATTATCTAGACCTTAGAGAGACCAAATATGCAAACCAAATTTTAGCATGCTCTATGTATTTCTTCATTAATAGGTGCAAAGAATATGATGCAAGATCTTAAACATGAGCACAACAATTGCCAAGTATCACATTATCCAAGACATTTTACCAATTACTACATGTATCATTTTCCAATTCCAACCATATAACAATTTAACGAAGAAGAAACTTCGCCATGAATACTATGAGTAGAGCCTAAGGACATACTTGTCCATATGCTACAGCGGAGCGTGTCTCTCTCCCATAAAGTGAATGCTAGGATCCATTTTATTCAAACAAAACAAAAACAAAAAACAAACCGACGCTCCAAGAAAAGCACATAAGATGTGATGGAATAAAAATATAGTTTCAGGGGAGGAACCTGATAATGTTGTCGATGAAGAAGGGGATGCCTTGGGCATCCCCAAGCTTAGATGCTTGAGTCTTCTTGAAATATGCAGGGGTGAACCACCGGGGCATCCCCAAGCTTAGAGCTTTCACTCTCCTTGATCATGTTGTATCATCTCCCTCTCTTGATCCTTGAAAACTTCCTCCACACCAAACTTAGAACAACTCATTAGAGGGTTAGTGCACAATCAAAATATACATGTTCAGAGGTGACATAATCATTCTTAACACTTCTGGACATTGCACAAAGCTACTGAAAGCCAATGGAATCAAAATATCCATCGAACATAACAAAACAGGCAATGCGAAATAAAAGGCAGAATCTGTCAAAACAGAACAGTTCGTATTGACGTATTTTATCGAGGAAACATACTTGCTCAAATGAAAATGCTCAAATTGAATGAAAGTTGCGTACATATCTGAGGATTACTCACGTAAATTGGCATAATTTTCTGAATTACCTACAGAGAAAACAGCCCAGATTCGTGACAGCAAAGAAATCTGTTTCTGCGCAGTAATCCAAATCTAGTATGAACTTCACTATCAACGACTTTACTTGGCACAATAAAACACTAAACTAAGATAAGGAGAGGTTGCTACAGTAGTAAACAACTTCCAAGACACAAAATAAAAACAAAGTACTGTAGTAAAAACATGGGTTGTCTCCCATAAGCGCTTTTCTTTAACGCCTTTCAGCTAGGCGCAGAAAGTGTGTATCAAGTATTATCAAGAGACGAAGTGTCAACATCATAATTTGTTCTAATAATAGAATCAAAAGGTAACTTCATTCTCTTTCTAGGGAAGTGTTCCATACCTTTCTTGAGAGGAAATTGATATTTTATATTACCTTCCTTCATATCAATGATAGCACCAACAGTTCGAAGAAAAGGTCTTCCCAATATAATGGGACAAGATGCATTGCATTCAATATCCAAGACAACAAAATCAACGGGGACAAGGTTATTGTTAACGGTAATGCGAACATTATCAACTTTCCCCAAAGGTTTCTTTGTAGAATGATCAGCAAGATTAACATCCAAATAACAACTTTTCAGCGGTGGCAAGTCAAGCATATTATAGATTTTCTTAGGCATAACGGAAATACTTGCACCAAGATCACATAAAGCATTACAATCAAAATCTTTAACCTTCATCTTAATGATGGGTTCCCAACCATCCTCTAGCTTTCTAGGAATAGAGGCTTCGCGCTCTAGTTTCTCTTCTCTAGCTTTTATGAGAGCATTTGTAATATGTTGCGTGAAAGCCAAATTTATAGCACTAGCATTAGGACTCTTAGCAAGTTTTTGCAAGAACTTTATAACTTCAGAGATGTGGCAATCATCAAAATTCAAACCATTATAATCTAAAGCAATGGGATCATCATCCCCAATGTTGGAAAAAATTTTAGCAGTTTTATCACAGGCAGTTTCAGCAGTTTTAGCAGTTTCAGGCAGTTTCTCGCGCTTCGCATTAGAAGTGGAAACATTGCTAACACCAATTCTTTTATTATTAGTAGTAGGAGGTGCAGCAACATGTGTAGCATTAGCATTATTAGTGGTGGTAATAGTCCAAACTTTAGCTATATTATCTTCTTTTTCATTTTCTTCTCTTTCCCACCTAGCACGCAATTCGGCCATCAATCTTATATTATCATTAATTCTTACTTGGATGGCATTTGCTGTAGTAGTAATTTTATTATTAAGATTCTCATGAGGCATAACTTTCGATTTCAAATGATCAACATAAGCAGCAAGACTATCGACTTTAGAAGCAAGTATATCAATTTTCCCAAGCTTTTCTTCAACAGATTTGTTGAAAGCAGATTGTGTACTAATAAATTCTTTAAGCATGGCTTCAAGTCCAGGGGGTGAATTCCTATTATTGTTGTAAGGATTCCCATAAGAATTACCATAGCCGTTGCCATTATTATAAGGATATGGCCTATAGTTGTTACTAGAATTGTTCCGGTAAGCATTGTTGTTGAAATTATTATTTTTAATGAAGTTTACATCAACATGTTCTTCTTGTGCAACCAATGAAGCTAACGGAACATTATTAGGATCAGCATTTGTCCTATCATTCACAAGCATAGACATAATAGCATCAATCTTATCACTCAAGGAAGAGGTTTCTTCGACAGAATTTACCTTCTTACCTTGTGGAGCTCTTTCCGTGTGCCATTCAGAGTAGTTGATCATCATATTATCAAGAAGCTTTGTTGCTTCACCAAGAGTGATGGACATAAAGGTACCTCCAGCAGCTGAATCCAATAGGTTCCGCGAAGAAAAATTCAGTCCTGCATAAAAGGTTTGGATGATCATCCAAGTAGTCAGTCCATGGGTTGGGCAATTTTTAACCAAAGATTTCATTCTTTCCCATGCTTGTGCAACATGCTCAGTATCTAATTGTTTAAAATTCATTATGCTACTCCTCAAAGATATAATTTTAGCAGGGGGATAATATCTACCAATAAAAGCATCCTTGCATTTAGTCCATGAATCAATACTATTCTTAGGCAGAGATAGCAACCAATCTTTAGCTCTTCCTCTTAATGAGAAAGGGAACAATTTTAATTTTATAATGTCACCATCTACATCTTTATATTTTTGCATTTCACATAGTTCAACAAAATTATTGAGATGAGCAGTAGCATCATCAGAACTAACACCAGAAAATTGCTCTCGCATAACAAGATTTAGTAAAGCAGGTTTAATTTCAAAGAATTCTGCTGTAGTAGCAGGTGGAGCAATAGGTGTGCATAAGAAATCATTATTATTTGTGGTTGTGAAGTCACACAACTTAGTATTTTCAGGAGTACCCATTTTAGCAATAGTAAATAAAACAAACTAGATAAAGTAAATGCAAGTAACTAATTTTTTTGTGTTTTTGATATAGCAAACAAGATAGCAAATAAAGTAAAACTAGCAACTAATTTTTTTGTATTTTGATTTAGTGCAGCAAACAAAGTAGAAAATAAAACTAAGCAAGACAAAAACAAAGTAAAAGAGATTGGGATGTGGAGACTCCCCTTGCAGCGTGTCTTGATCTCCCCGGCAACGGCGCTAGAAAAAGTGCTGTTGACGTGGGAGTTGAAAATCTTTGTGGTGTAACTTTTCTTCGTTCCCCGGCAACGGCGCCAGAAAAAGTGCTTGATACGCGTACAGCACGCGTCCGTTGGGAACCCCAAGAGGAAGGTGTGATGCGTACAGCGGCAAGTTTTCCCTCAGTATGAAACCAAGGTTTATCGAACCAGTAGGAGCCAAGAAGCACGTTGAAGGTTGATGGCGGCGAGATGTAGTGCGGCGCAACACCAGGGATTCCGGCGCCAACGTGGAACCTGCACAACACAAACCAAGTACTTTGCCCCAACGAAACAGCGAGGTTGTCAATCTCACCGGCTTGCTGTAACAAAGGATTAGATGTATAGTGTGGATGATGATTGTTTGCAGAAAACAGTAGAACAGTATTGCAGTAGATTGTATTTCAGTATAGAGAATTGGACCGGGGTCCACAGTTCACTAGAGGTATCTCTCCCATAAGATAAACAGCATGTTGGGTGAACAAATTACAGTTGGGCAATTGATAAATAAAGAGGGCATGACCATGCACATACATATTATGATGAGTATTGTGAGATTTAATTGGGCATTACGACAAAGTACATAGACCGCTATCCAGCATGCATCTATGCCTAAAAAGTCCACCTTCAGGTTATCATCCGAACCCCCTCCAGTATTAAGTTGCTAACAACAGACAATTGCATTAAGTATTGCGCGTAATGTAATCAGTAACTACATCCTCGAACATAGCACCAATGTTTTATCCCTAGTGGCAACAGCACATCCATAATCTTAGAGATTTCTGTCACTTCCCCAGATTCACAGAGACAAGAACCCACTATCGAGCATAAATACTCCCTCTTGGAGTTACAAGCATCTACTTGGCCAGAGCATCTACTAGTAACGGAGAGCATGCAAGATCATAAACAACACATAGATATAAATTGATAATCAACATAACAAGTATTCTCTATTCATCGGATCCCAACAAACGCAACATATAGAATTACAGATAGATGATCTTGATCATGTTCGGCAGCTCACAAGACCCGACAATTAAGCACAATGGGGAGAAGACAACCACCTAGCTACTGCTATGGACCCATAGTCCAGGGGTAGACTACTCACACATCACTCCGGAGGCGACCATGGCGGCGTAGAGTCCTCCGGGAGATGATTCCCCTCTCCGGCAGGGTGTCGGAGGCGATCTCCTGAATCCCCCGAGATGGGATTGGCGGCGGCGGCGTCTCTGGAAGGTTTTCCGTATCGTGGCTCTCGGTACTGGGGGTTTCGCGACGAAGGCTATTTGTAGGCGGAAGGGCAGGTCAGGGGGCCACACGAGGGGCCCACACTACAGGTCGGCGCGGCCAAGACCTGGGCCGCGCCGCCCTATAGTCTGGCCACCTCGTGGCCCCACTTCGTCTCCTCTTCGGTCTTCTGGAAGCTTCGTGGCAAAATAGGACCCTGGGCGTTGATTTCGTCCAATTCCGAGAATATTTCTTTACTAGGATTTCTGAAACCAAAAACAGCAAACAAACAATCGGGCACTTCGGCATCTTGTTAATAGGTTAGTTCCAGAAAATGCACGAATATGACATAAAGTGTGCATAAAACATGTAGATATTATCAATAATGTGGCATGGAACATAAGAAATTATCGATACGTCGGAGACGTATCACCTCTCTTCTCTTTTCTCGTTTGCTTAAAAGCTTATGACTCTTTTGTACACGGTGGCACTTGCACTCTTTTGTATCTATGATGGCACTTGCACTCTTTTGTATGTGTGGATGTATGGTGCTACTTTGCACTCTTTTTGTGTTTTTGGGGCTTTTTCACGCACTATGTTAGCGTTAGCCTCGCTTTTGCTATCTTGCCACACGAATGTTTGCTTGTATGCTTTACTCCACACTACACACACACCTCACAATCGGGGCCACGTGCAATGTCTCGCAACACTAAACAAGCAATGCTCGATAGGATAGATCGCAAAAGGAAGAGGGTTACAAGGGAAAACTGCAAGTTATACCTGCGATGATGGTGGTGGTGGTGGTGGTGGTAGCCGAAAACGAGCTCGGAGGAGGGCGCGGAGCTGCGCCCGGTCTGGGGCTGGTTGGACCGGGTTCTGGACCGGATGATCCGGTTGGCGCCCGGTCGACGGGGTGCTGGGCCGGCTGGTCCGGTCTGGGGGCCGGTTGACCGGGTTTTTCAACCGGGTTTCGCGGTTTCTCTCTCCTGTTCTTCCCCAAACCAAAACCAAAAGAGCAAATCGACGGGAAACGATGGAATTGGAGGCTAAAAGTTGGGGAAATAGTAGATCAAGCACAACAACACCGAATCCACGGACCAAAACCACTCAAAACGCAACCAAATCACAGATCGGTCAAAAGGCAATTTAGGGCTATTTTTGGGGATTTTGTGGAAAATTTTCTAGGAACGAAATCGGGTGGGTGAAGGGTCAAAATCGCGGTAACCAAGAGCTGCTGATACCATATGATGTTGTCTAAGACCCCGTTTGTGGCCCGATCTTGCGGTTGACCCGAAATCCAAAGGAGGAAGAGAGGGAGAGCGTGAAGAACACGATGAACACGAAGAACACGATGAACTCACGCACGCACACCAACCCGATACAATCGATTACTTACCCCATGGCTCGATGGACCACGCCAATAGAATCAACCCGGAAGAGACGCGCGGTAGAATTCCGAGCAGACAGATTGGTGAGGGAGATGAATCTAGGAGTGGGAGAGGGAGTGGGTAGCACTAGAATCTCACACACTAAATCCAATCATCCAACAAGGGTAGCCTTGATACAAAGGGGATGAAACCCTAGGGAGACAAAGCTCAACTTCATGTCTAAGCCTAAATCTTGTCTAAGGGGTAAAGGGGATGACCTAGGTGCTTATATAGAGGTACAAGGCGACTTGGGTCGAAAAGGTATGCGGTTGATTGACTCGGGCCGTTTCCGGTCGAGTCAGTCCCGTGAAATCCGGTCAACCGGGCGCCAACCGGGCCTGGGACCGGACGGCCTGGCGCCAGGGCCGGTCAACCGGGCGCCAGACCGGGAAGTTCGCAAAAGTTTCCCGGTTTGGCGTCGGTACGATGCCGGTTGTCGCCGGGGTGGATCCGGTCTGGGGTCCGGTCTGACCGGCCCTGGGACCGGCCTGGCCGGCCTGGGGCCTGGTTTGGCCGGCCTCTGGGCCGGTTGGGCCTCTTCCTCCCGCTTCTTCTTCCTCTTCCTTCTTCCCTTCTTTCCTTCTTCTTCTTCTCCCTTCCTTGCACCATGGGAGTTCCTTCTCTCTTGGTCCTTGTCGATGTCGGCACCTATGGACACCATGATGATAGGCATGAGGTAGCATACCATTCAAGTTGGTGTTGAGGTTAACCATAGAGAGGAAGGAGTTCACCTTGACATATATGGCGGGGGTTTGTGTTGTTGGTCCACTTGGGGGACTCCTTGGCCATGGTGTGGCGTCGACGATAGACGGGGCTACATCACTAAGGGAAGATAGCCTTTTTTCTCCAATCTCTCTCTGCCAACTAAGCAAAAATCCTATGCAGCAGCCGTAAGGAAAGACTGACGTCACTCCATTATACATGTCCTAACCCATGCGTTTCACAATGGCATAATGTTTTAACAAATGCCTCTCTTCCAAAAATAAGATATTTGGGTAGGATATTTTGAAAAGCAAGGAGTACTGAGTAAACTGTTGAATATGTGAACTATGATCGATGTAAACTGGTGGTAGATTTTCCATCACTAGATTTCCTCCACCAAGTATCTTAGGAGAACCTTGAAAATCATAGATTTTGGGAATTTGTAAGAAGCAGACGATTATATTTTAGAAACATGGGACAAATGAATTGACATCCGTTGAATTTTGAACGTGGATGGCAAATATCAGATCTCACATTGTCACCTGGCAACTCCTAATAGGTCTGCTCCTCAAAAGGTACACTTAATATTGTCATCTTTTTTCCTCGACTGAGATTCTGGTATCTCACCGGAAACTGGTTATTCCGATTACCACCAAGAAAAATACTACCATGTAAAACTTGCAGGCAATCATAAATTTACTTGACATTTTTTAATAAATTATGAACAAGTTCGTAATCAATTTTGATAAAACTCGTACGGTATTTTCGTCTGTATTTTCCAAAAACCAGAAATATTATTGCCCACCTTCATTTTTAACCAACAAAGAAATCACACAAGCCACCGCGACAACACTGGTCGCGTTACTTGCCGCCAGTTGGCCACAAGGCAACCAAGACCGGCATGCACCACCAAGCTTCCTCACTAGCGTTCCAAGAGACCTTGAGGGAATTGATGGCCAAGAAAGAAGAGGCCATTGTCGAAAGGGAAGAGAGGTGAGATAAAGAGAAAGAGGCAACCACCAAGAGTTTTGTTGATCTTCAGCTGAGAGCTCTTGAGGTGGAAGAGGCCTGTTGACGCGTAAAGCACACGCCCGTTGGGAACCCCAAGTGGAAAGTGTGATGCGTACAGCAGCAAGTTTCCCTCAGTAAGAAACCAAGGTTATCGAACCAGTAGGAGCCAAGAAGCACGTTGAAGGTTATTGGTGGCGGAGTGTAGTGCGGCGCAACACCAGAGATTCCGGCGCCAACGTGGAACCTGCACAACACAATCAAAGTACTTTTCCCCAACGTAACAGTGAGGTTATCAATATCACCGGCTTGCTGTAACAAAGGATTAGATGTATAGTGTGGAAGATGATGTTTGCTAAGAACAGTAGAACGAGTATTGCAGTAGATTGTATTCGATATAAAAGAATGGACCGGGGTCCACAGTTCACTAGTGGTGTCTCTCCAATAAGAATAAGAATGTTGGGTGAACAAATTACAGTTGGGCAATTGACAAATAAAGAGAGCATGACAATGCACATACATATCATGATGAGTAGTGTGAAATTCAATTGGGCATTACGACAAAGTACATAGACCGCTATCCAGCATGCATCTATGCCTAAAAAGTCCACCTTCAGATTAGCATCCGCACCCCTTCCAGTATTAAGTTGCAAACAACAGACAATTGCATTAAGTATGGTGCGTAATGTAATCAACACAAATATCCTTAGACAAAGCATTGATGTTTTATCCCTAGTGGCAATAGCACATCCACAACCTTAGAACTTTCTGTCACTGTCCCAGATTAAATGGAGGCATGAACCCACTATCGAGCATAAATACTCCCTCTTGGAGTTACAAGTATCAACTTGGCCAGAGCCTCTACTAGCAACGGAGAGCATGCAAGATCTTAAACAACACATATATGATAGATTGATAATCAACATAACATAGTATTCCATATTCATCGGATCCCAACAAACGCAACATGTAGCATTACAAATAGATGATCTTGATCATGATAGGCAGCTCACAAGATCGAACAGTGATAGCACATGAGGAGAAGACAACCATCTAGCTACTGCTATGAACCCATAGTCCAGGGGTGAACTACTCACACATCAATCCGGAGGCGATCATGGCGATGAAGAGTCCTCCGGGAGATGATTCCCCTCTCCGGCAGGGTGCCGGAGGCGATCTCCTGAATCCCCCGAGATGGGATTGGCGGCGGCGGCGTCTCTGGAAGGTTTTCCGTATCGTGGCTCTCGGTACTGGGGTGTTCGCGACGAAGGCTTTAAGTAGGCGGAAGGGTAGGTCAGGGGGCAACGCGAGGGCCCCACACAACAGGGCGGCGCGGGCCCTGGCCTGGCCGCGCCGCCTTAGTGTGGCGCCACCTCGTGGCCCCACTTCGTATCTCCTCCGGTCTTCTGAAAGCTTCGTGGAAAAATAAGCCCCTGGGCGTTGATTTCGCCCAATTCCGAGAATATTTCCTTTGTAGGATTTCTGAAACCAAAAACAGCAGAAAACAGCAACTGGCTCTTCGGCATCTTGTCAATAGGTTAGTGCCGGAAAATGCATAAATATGACATAAAGTGTGTATAAAACATGTGTGTATCATCATAAAAGTAGCATGGAACATAAGAAATTATAGATACGTTGGAGACGTATCAGCATCCCCAAGCTTAGTTCATACTCGTCCTCGAGTAGGTAAACGATAACAAAGATAATTTCTTAAGTGACACGCTATCATAATCTTGATCAATACTATTGTAAGCATATGTAATGAATGAAGTGATTCGAAGCAATGGTAAATACAATGATTAAACAACTGAATCATATAGCAAAGACTTTTCATGAATAGTACTTTCAAGACAAGTATCAATAAGACTTGCATAAGAGTTAACTCATAAAGCAATAGATTCTTAGTAGAAAGTTTTGAAACAACACAAAGGAAGATATAAGTTCCAGCGGTTGCTTTCAACTTGTAACATATATATCTCATGAATAATTGTCAACATAAAGCAATATAACAAGTGCAATAGGTAAACATGTAAGAATCAATGCACACAGTTGACACTAGTATTTGCTTCTAAGATGGAAGGAAGTGGGTAAACTGACTCAACAATAAGTAAAAGAATGACCCTTCGCAGAGGGAAGCAGGGATTGCTATATTTGTGCTAGAGCTTTTATTTTGAAAACAAGAAACAATTTTGTCAACGATAGTAATAAAGCATATGTGTTATGTATAAGATATCTTATAAGTTGCAAGCCTCATGCATAGTATACCAATAGTGCCCGCACCTTGTCCTAATTAGCTTGGATTACATGGATTATCATTGCAATACATTTGTTTTAACCAAGTATCACAAAGGGGTACCTCTATGCCGCCTGTACAAAGGTCTGAGGAGAAAGCTCGCATTGGATTTCTTGCTTTTGATTATTCTCAACTTAGACATCCATACCGGGACAACATAGACAACAGATAATGGACTCCTCTTTAATGCATAAGCATTCAACAACAAATAATATTCTCATAAGAGATTGATGATTGTTGTCCAAACTGAAACTTCCACCATGGATCATGGCTTTAGTTAGCGGCCCAATGTTCTTCTCTAACAATATGCATGCTCAAACCATTCAACTCATGATAAATCGCCCTTACTTCAGACAAGACGAACATGCATAGCAACTCACATGATATTCAACAAAGGTGAAATAGTTGATGGCGTCCCCAGGAACATGGTTACCGCTCAACAAGCAACTTATAAGAAATAAGATACATAAGTACATATTGAATACCACAATAGTTTTTAGGCTATTTTTCCCATGAGCTATATATTGCAAAGACAAAGAATGGAATTTTAAAGGTAGCACTCAAGCAATTTACTTTGGAATGACAGAGAAATACCATGTAGTAGGTAGGTATGGTGGACACAAATGGCATAGTTTTTGGCTCAAGGATTTTGGATGCACGAGAAGTATTCCCTCTCAATACAAGGCTTAGGCTAGCAAGGTTGTTTGAAGCAAACACAAGTATGAACCGGTACAGCAAAACTTACATAAGAACATATTGCAAGCATTATAAGACTCTACACTGTCTTCCTTGTTGTTCAAACCCTTACCAGAAAATATCTAGACTTTAGAGAGACCAATCATGCAAACCAAATTTCAACAAGCTCTACAGTATTTCTTCACTAATAGGTGCAAAGTATATGATGCAAGAGCTTAAACATGAGCACAACGATTGCCAAGTATCAAATTATTCAAGACATTATACCAATTACCACATGTAGCATTTTCTGTTTCCAACCATATAACAATTAACGAAGCAGTTTCAACCTTCGCCATGAACATTAAGGATAAAGCTAAGAACATATGTGTTCATATGCAACAGCGGAGCGTGTCTCTCTCCCACACAATGAATGCTAGGATCCAATTTTATTCAAACAAAACTAAAACAAGAACATAAAGACGCTCCAAGTAAAGCACATAAGATGTGACGGAATAAAAATATAGTTTCACTAGAGGTGACCTGATAATTTGTCGATGAAGAAGGGGATGCCTTGGGCATCCCCAAGCTTAGTTGCTTGAGTCTTCTTGAAATATGCAAGGATGAACCACGGGGGCATCCCCAAGCTTAGAGCTTTCACTCTCCTTGATCATATTGTATCATCCTACTCTCTTGATCCTTGAAAACTTCCTCCACACCAAACTCAAAACAAACTCATTAGAGGGTGATACGTCTCCGACGTATCTATAATTTCTGATGTTCCATGCTTGTTTTATGACAATACCGACATGTTTTGTTCACACTTTATGTCATTATTATGCGTTTTCCGGAACTAACCTATTGACGAGATGCCGAAAGGCTAGTTGTTGTTTTCTGCTGTTTTTGGTTCCAGAAAGGCTGTTCGGGCAATATTCTCGGAATTGGACGAAATCAACGCCAAACCTCCTATTTTTCCCGGAAGGCTCCAGAACACCGAAGGAGAGTCGGAGGAGAGCCGGGGGCCCCACACCATAGGGCCGCGCGGGCCGGCACTGGCCGCGCCGGCCTAGGGTGAGGCCACCCCTGTCAGCCCTCTGCGCCGCCTCTTCGCCTATAAAACCCCTTTCGACCAAACAACGCAGTACCACTTGACGAAACTCCACAAAGACTCCAACGGCGCCGCCACCGTCGCGAAACTCCAATTCGGGGGACAGAACTCTCTGTTCCGGCACCCTGCCGGGACGGGGAATTGCCCCCGGAGCCATCTCCACCGCCGTCTTCACCGCCATCTTCACCGCCATCGCTGCCTCCATGATGAGGAGGGAGTAATCCACCCCCGAGGCTGAGGGCTCCGCTGTAGCTATGTGGTTCATCTCTCTCCCATGTACCTCAATACAATAATCTCATGAGCTGCTTTACATGATTGAGATTCATATGAGTTTTGTATCACTACTATTCTATGTGCTACTCTATTGATGTTATTAAAGTAGTTTTATTCCTCCTGCACGGTGTAATGGTGACAGTGTGTGCATCCGTGTTAGTACTTGGCGTAGGCTATGATTATGATCTCTTGTAGATTATGAAGTTAACTATTGCTATGATGGTATTGATGTGATCTATTCCTCCTACATAGTGTGAAGGTGACAGTGTGCATGCTATGTTAGTACTTGGTTTAGTCGTGTTGATCTTTCATGCACTCTAAGGTTATTTAAATATGAACATTGAATTGTGTAGCTTGTTAACTCCGGCATTGAGGGTTCGTGTAATCCTACGCAATGGTGTTCATCATCCAACAAAAGAGTGTAGAGTATGCATTTATCTATTCTGTTATGTGATCAAAGTTGAGAGTGTCCACTAGTGAAAGTGTGATCCCTAGGCCTTGTTCCTAAATACTGCTATCGCTGCTTATTTCTTTGTTTCTTTGCGTTACTCTTTGCTTGTTTACTGTCCTGGGCAAAGCACTTTTCTGGTGCCGTTGCTACTGCTCATACTTATTCATACCACCTGTATTTCACTATCTCTTCGCCGAACTAGTTGTTGTGGGTATACTTCATGGGTGTACCATCGACAGTGCCTAGATCCGGCAAGCCCGGGTGGCCCACAGATGGTGATGAGGCATGTGGCCCATCGGGCGGCCCAGTTGCTGTTGATCATGAAGGAAGAAGTCCGGCCCAGGATCGATGGCCGGATCCGTACCGACATTAGGAGTAACCCGGATCCACGGAGGCCCATGAGGAACCCGGATCCAGTACGATGTATATGGAAGGCGGATCCGTGACGTGCACGGCAAGATATTGTACCGTAGCTAGGCTATCTGTAATCCGGCTAGGACTCTCCATGTAAACCCTAGATCCGTGCGCCTTTATAAGCCGGATCCCGGGAGCCCTAGAGGCACAACCACAACTCATTGTAACAACGCGAAAGCGCCCAGATAATTCCAGACAAGCGCGGTAGGCCCTGTCATCGTGCAGGTGTTCCGAAGCTGGGTAACTCGCGTACCACCGTCCCGTGTGCACTCCGCCCTATGGCCCCTACTTCTTCTCCCCCTCGTGAGGATCCCTCCTCCGAGGTACCGTCGAATAGGCAACGACAGTTGGCGCCCGCCGTGGGGCCTGTGGCGTCTGGAGGCCGGAACCGGGAGGGTTCCGCCATGGGAAGCTACGATGACACCATCGCTGTGGGGCGCGTCCTCTACGCCGGAAATCTGCCGATCGTCCCTCCGGATGAGTCTTGGATTCCGGCTAGAACAAACCCCGTCAAGCTCTCCATCGTCCCAATTGGCGGCATACACATCTTCATCGGGGAAACCGTCGATTCCGACGGAAACCCACTGGTAAGTAACGCAGACGCGACCGCCGCAGAGCTGGACGCTGTCGCGAAGATCCGATCTGAGATGCAGGAGCTTCCCAAGGAAGATTCCGCCTCGGATTTGGAAATTTCAAAGCCCACCCAATCCGCCCCTGAGCAGGAAACAACGGTGGAAGACCAATGCAGATCCGCCTGGGTCTCCCAGGTGTTAGAAAAGCAGAGGTGCCACTTCGTACACTTCTTGGCCCATACCGCCGGAACCGCCCCTCAAGAAGACGGAGCTGGTCCTGGACAGGTAGAGGCACCGGAAAGCGGCGCAGATCCGGATCAGGCTAAGCCTGCCGGAGGAAGCGAAGCTCCGGTTGAAGAGTCGATTTTGGGCAATCTGAGCCCAATTTCCGGAGATACCCCCTCCATGGAGTCTGATGACTTCGTTCGCAAGCTAGGGGAGTACGGTTTCGGTGATCAGCCTGAAGTCGACTCCGCCCAGCCTAAGCAGGTTCTCGCAACGGTAGCAGCGCTGGGACAAACTGGATCTGAAGAGCCAACCAGCCAATACGACCCTCAACCATCCCAACAAGGATCTCCAATGTCTCGGGTGCGACCCCACAGGGATTCTTATTCAGAGGAAATCCTGTCAGCTGAGGAGGTGGTGGCGTGAGCAGTTCTTAACAAACCTATAACCCCGGACGACGCCGCAGATCTGGAGGCTCTAGAGGCCACTAGACAGGAAATGCTGGCCACAGCCAAGAAGCTCGCCGATACCGAAGCCGCATTAAGGGAAGAAAGGGAGAAAGCTGCAGGTCTGGCGGAAACTTTCGACAGACAGGATCGCGAGATTACAGCAACACTCGAGCAGGTCAAGAGCATGGCGAAAGAGTGGGAAGTAAAGATGACCTATGCGCAGGCGGAGGCCGATCGAATTGTTAGAGAAGCAATTCCGCCTCGCAGGATCAACTTCGCCACACCCGCAGAACATCGGCCGCTGGAAACTCCAAAGGACAACATGCAAAAAGCTGCGGAGCTGTTGAAGAAGAAGGACGAAGAGGTTGATATCAACTACCTCCGCACACTTGTAGCTTCAGCAATGCAGCAGCAAAGCAAGGCCGATACTTCGCGCAGGTTGGAATCCAATCCGGATAACTGTGTATCTACCGCGCAGAAGGACGCCCGCGCCGATCGGCATCCCGATGATGAATCACACACCGGATCCTCGGAGCGCAGAAAAAGAACCAGGGAACACCCAAATCCGATCCCTGTTCCGTCAAAGACGCCTTCGTCAGATCCAAGAAAGGGAAAGGATGCAATGTACTCTGGACGAGACAAATATCGTAATCCTTCTCCTCCGCCCAACGGTTACCCGCGACCCCCTCGCCGCCGTAGTCCAGCCGGAAACACCAGGCCCCCAGGGCATGGTGGAATTATTATCCGCGACAACGTGCTGCCAAGAAACAGGAACAGGGAGCGCTCGCCGGAACCTCGCCGGAACCAGAACAATGTTCATGAGCCCGAGCCCAGGAGGAGTCGGAACGAGGAGCGCGACCCAGAACCTTGCCGGAGCCGCGACCCAGCGCCTCGCCAGAGCCGCGACCCGGAACCTCATCCGAACGGCCAGGGCAGCCAGCGCCATGGCGAAGGCAGCCACAGGAGCCGGAGCCAGCACCAAGAAGGCCGAGGAGAATCAGATGGCGGAAGCAAGAAATCAGACCGCCCACCTCGCAGGTCTCCCTCACCACCACCTAGCGGTGGCGGCGGAGGTGGAGGCGGAGGCAATGGCCGGAGATCTCGCTCTCGCTCAAAGTCTCCTCGCCACGGCTCGCGCGACGCGCGGGATCGCCTTAACGAATACAGAACCGACTACATTGGTCCAAAGTGCTTTGGCAGGATGATTCGAGAGGAACCAAAGCCAAGGATGAACCTCAAGCTACCCGGAAATCTGAAGCATTATGATGGCACCGAAAGGCCGGATACCTGGATTGAGGATTACTATAATCTTTGTAACCTTCACGGAGGAACCCCTAACATCGCCTGCCGCATGCTTCAGTTGTACCTTGTAGGTCCAGCCCGGATCTGGCTCAGCGACCTCGAGAAGAATTCCATCTTTTGTTGGTTTGACCTGAAGAACGCTTTCGAGAAACACTTCAGGGGCACCTACAAGAGACCTGCCACAACAAGCGACCTGCAGGCATGTATCCAGAAGAAGGGCGAAACATCGAGGAATTTCCTCACCCGATGGTTGGCATGCAGAAACGAGTGCGAGAACGTCGACAACCGCACAACAATGCACGCCTTCATTGGGGGCTTGCAGCGAGGAGGATTGCTGCGGCACAAGCTAACTTGCTTGGTCAATGCAAACAAGCTGACGTTGGATGACATGATCACCATCGCCAGCGATCACACTGCCGCCGATGACGACGCAGGCGGTGATCTCGCAGCTACAGCAATCCCCCTGCATCAACAAAAGAAGAATCGTGACAACGGTAGCAGCAGCAGCCATAAGCGCAAGAACCCTGATGACCAGAAGAGTGGCGGATCCGAGATGGTCGCCATGGCATTTCAACGCGGAGGTTCAGGAGGCGGAAGAGGACGCGGACGTGGAGGCGGAGCCGGCAGGGGTCAGCAGCACACCTCTGAGGTCACAGCTGGCGGATCCCGCGCCCCGCAAACCTACGAGGAGTACAGAGACATGCCCTGCCTGGCCCATCTGGATCCGGTTACAGGGAAGTCCACTCACACCAACCGCAACTGCAAGTGGGTCAATGATCTAAAGAACGACCCGGAGGCAGGTTACAAGCGCGCCCGGAAGCACCGCCCACGCGGCAAAGGTGGCAAGGGCAAGAACAAGGACAAAGAGGAGGATAGTTCCGAGGCAATGGATGAGGATGATAACTCGCCGGATCCCAAGGCAGGATCCGCAGGGAAATCCAACCCATTCGATAAAAAGAGCGTGGGGGCTTACCACACTTTCCTCGGGACACCAACAGTACGCGCCTCCAAGTCAGCTACCCGGATCCTGAACGCCATAGTTCCGGCTGTGCCGCAGTACGTCAGGTGGTCGGAAATCCCGTGCACATTTGATAGGAAGGATCACCCCGCAATCGTGCCAAAGGAATGCTACGCCTTGGTTGTAAGTCCCCGCATAGACGGGTATGACTTCTCCAAGTGCCTCATGGATGGCGGGGCCAGCCTGAACATCATGTACCTGGAGACTCTAGAGCGGATGAACCTCACCAAGGAACAGCTCAAACACAGCACCACTGAGTTTCATGGCGTAGTTCCGGGTAAGAAGGCGAATTCCCTCGGTAGCATCACACTTCCCGTGGCTTTTGGCGATGTTCATAATTTCCGCGAAGAGAAGATCACGTTTGAAGTTGTGCCCTTCAAGAGCTCCTACCACGTCATCTTCGGCAGGCCCACCTACCACAAGTTCCACGCAAGAGCGTGCTACATTTACAACAAGCTCAAGATTCCGGGTCCTAAAGGTATGATTACCGTATCCGGAGACTACAAAAAGGCTCATGAGTGCGAGTTGGGCGAAGCCGCCTTCGCAGAGTCTGTGATATCTGGAGAAGAGCTGAAAGGCTACAGAGCCGCGGTGGATCCGACTGAGATGCAGACCACCAAGAAGCAGATCTCCCAGCAGAAAACCTCCTTCAAGGCCGCGATAGAAACCAAGAAGCACGACCTCATTAAAGGCGACTCTTCCAAGCAGGTTTCAGTCGGAGCCAACATGGACCCCAAATAGGAAGACGCGCTCGTCGAGTTCCTCCGCGCTAACATGGATATCTTCGCATGGCAACCTTCTGACATGTTTGGAGTACCTAGGGAACTCGCCGAGCACTACCTCAACATAAATCCGGGGGCTAAACCGGTGAAGCAAGCTATGCGACGCTTTGGAGATAAGAAGCGCCGCGCCATAGGAATGGAACTAGCAAAGTTACTAGAAGCAGGTTTTGTAATAGAAGTCATCCACACCGATTGGGTCGCGAATCCCGTCCTTGTACCCAAAAAGAACACTGAAATACTAAGAATGTGCATCGATTACTCTGGCTTGAACAAGCATTGCCCGAAGGATCCGTTCCCCTTGCCGCGCATTGACCAAGTCAGTGATTTGACGGCGGGGGCGGAACTTCTGTGTTTTCTTGATGCGTATTCCGGGTATCATCAGATCCGGATGAAGGAATCCGACCAAAAGGCGACTTCATTCATTACCCCGTTTGGTACTTACTGCTATGTTACTATGCCTTTTGGTTTGAAAAATGCAGGTGCCACCTACCAACGTACGATGCAGCGGTGCCTGAAGGACCAAATTGGCCGGAACGTGCACGCCTACGTCGACGACATCGCGGTCATGACCCGGAAAGGATCCGACTTGATCAGCGACCTCACGGAAACCTTCGACAATCTCCGCAGGTACAAGATGATGTTGAATCCGCTGAAGTGCGTCTTTGGCGTGCCAGCCGGAAAACTCCTTGGCTTCATAGTCTCTCACAGAGGCATTGAGGTTAACCCGGAAAAGATCAAGGCGATCCTGTGTATCAAACGGCCAACTTGTCTCAAAGATGTGCAACGACTAACTGGTTGCGTCGCAGCAATCGATGGGTTTGTTAGCCGTCTTGGCGAGAAAGGCGCTACCTACTCCTGAAGCTGCTGAAGAAAACAGACAACTTTGTGCAGGACGATGCGGCCGATGCAGCTCTTCGGGGTTGAAGGAAATACTCACCTCCCCACCTATCTTGGCAGCTCCAGTGAGTCGAGCCAATGCTCCTTTATCCTGGCAGCTACCAACAAAGTCATCAGCCTCGTCATCGTGGTGGAGCGAAAGGAAGAAGGTCATGAATATGACGTCCAAAGACCTGTCTACTACATTAGCGAGGTCTTGTGACGAGTCAAAACAAAGATACCCTCACTTTCGAAGCTAGCCTATGGAGTGTTCCTAGGCAGCCGGAAGGCTGAGACACTACTTCCAAGAGCACCCGATGTGAGTTGTGAGCAAGGCTCCGCTGTCAACAATTCTCAACAACGCTGACGCAACAGGACGTACGGCTAAATGGGGCATCGAATTATCCGCCTTCGACATCGCTTACAAGCCTAGGACGGCGGTTAAATCCCAAGTCTTGGCAGATTTCGTCGCAGACTGGACAGAAGCTCCGGATGCAAGTCTGGAGCCGGAACCAGAAACATGGGTCATGCACTTCGATGGATCCAAGCAGCATCAAGGCTCGTGGAGCCGGAGTCACCCTGAAGTCCCCCTGGGAGAAGAACTGCAGTACGTTCTGCAGATCCACTTCGAAGCTACAAATAACATGGCGGAATACGAGGCTCTACTACACGGTCTGCGCATCGCTAAGGAGATCGGGATCAAGCACATCATATGCTGTGGAGATTCCGACCTGGTGGCACAACAAGTAGCCGGAACCTGGAACGCCAGAAACTCCGTCATGGCGGCCTACAGAGACGAAGTTGATGAGATCGCCAAGTGCTTCCTCGGATACGAAGTCAAGTACGTCAGGAGAGACGATAACACAGCGGCAGACATGCTATCCAAGCTCGGATCTGGCAGGAAGCGAATTCCGCCTGGCATTTTCCTGGAGCATCTCCGGATACCCTCAGTTAAGGGCGCTAACCTGGAAAACCCAGAGGTGGCAGTGTCTCCGGCTAAGGAGGTGATGGCTATCATTCCGGCTTGGACACAGCCTTTCCTGGACTACCTCATCGATCAGAAGTTGCCAGAGGACGAGGTCCTTGCGCGACAGATCGTCAGACGAGCAAGAACCTACACAATTGTTGATGGACAGCTCTACAAACGAAGTGCAGCAGGGGTGTTTCTCAAATGCGTCTCCAATCAAGATGGCATTGAAATCCTCAGAGAGATCCACGCAGGGGATTGCGGGCATCACGCCGCTCCCAGGTCCCTCGTTGCCAAAGCTTTCCGGCTAGGATTCTACTGGCTCACAGCTAAAGAAGATGCTGACAAGTTGGTAAAAACCTGCCGAGGTTGTCAGTACTACGCTACTCAACCAAATGCTCCAGCCCAAGAGCTGAAGACCATACCTATCACCTGGCCATTTGCGGTCTGGGGGCTCGATATGGTTGGTAAGTTAAAACGATCATCTCCTGGCGGTTTTGAATACCTCCTGGTCGCTGTTGATAAGTTCAGCAAGTGGATCGAGGCAAAGCCAGTGAGAAAAGCCGATGGTGCTACGGCACTAAAATTCGTCTGCAGCCTCGTGATGAGATTCGGCATCCCACACAGCATAATCACAGATAATGGCACAAACTTCGCTCAAGGAGAGTTGAGGGATTATTGTGACACAATGGGGATTCGACTGGACCTTGCATCTGTGGCTCATCCACAATCTAATGGTCAGGTTGAAAGGGCTAACGGTCTAATATTATCAGGAATTAAGCCGCGCCTTGAAGAACCGCTGCGACGAGCAGCCGGAGCTTGGGCTGACGAGTTGGAAGCTGTTCTGTGGAGTTTACGGACTACCCCTAACAGATCAACAGGGTTTACCCCATTTTTCCTTGTATACGGATCCGAAGCCGTGCTTCCCTCCGACATCATCCACGACTCGCCGCGAGTTTCCGCCTACAATGAAGAAACAGCTAACGAGGCCAGACAGCTATCTGTGGACCTGATCGAGGAAGCTCGGAACCTAGCTGATCAGCGCTCCGCCATCTACCAGTAGAAGCTCCGACGCTATCACAGTCGTCGAGTTCGGAATCGCTCCTTCATGGCAGGAGACCTGGTCCTCCGCCTTCGACAGGTGAAAGACCATAAGCTGCAATCTCCATGGGAAGGACCCTTCGTCGTTAGCAAAGTGCTTCATAACGGGTCGTACTACCTTGTTGATTTCCGCGAGCTGAGGGATAGACCTGCTAACTGGCACCGGAAACGCAAGCGTGAGGATCCGGATGACATCTACGATGAAACAGATCGCCCTTGGAACATCGCACAGCTACGTCCTTTCTACACTTAGCATATATTTTCCGAGTTACAAACTCTGTAATAGTTATACATGATCAATGAAATAAAGCTTTTGGTTCACTCTTTGAGTCTTTTACCTCCTTTACTTGTTCATTTTAGATCGTGTATGTTTTTTCCGACTAAAACCGCAGAGCTGGATTTTTTCCGCCTAGGCGTGTATAAAAGTTGTGATTTTCAAAAATCGTCCTTTAGGACGTAAGCTTAAGTTTTCTGATTAAGTTGTTGTCTGTTGCGAACTCGTGGATTCCTAGTAGCGATTTCCGGCACCTATGCTTGGGGGCTTGTTTCCGCGGTTATTGACGGACTGCCATTGGGCTTCGTCGCCGCTGGCGAGCGTTTCCGGCTAAGGTCTTCCGGCTCGCGGAAGGTCAAGCGGGCAAGCCGGAAAACAACGAAATCAGCACTTGCTTTCCGACAGAAAATGAAACATGCACATAACATTAAACGGATAGCAGGATAAGTGTTTCCGCCCCATGCATAATTGTTTCGTTCCTAGCTACTTAAGAATTTAAGTCTTATTACAAACCCACTCTGGGGCCAAAATGATGCAACTTCTCATTGTTTAAACAGGAACTCTACTCGGAGTCCTCTTCTTCAGATTGCTGGTAGGTGGAGCCGTCGTCGCTGTCACCAGATCCGGCTTCGGAGTCGTCACCAGAGTTTCCTCCGGAATGCTCGCCGCTTGACTCGGATCCTTCCCCATAATACTCCGGCTCACCTGCCTCCTCCTCTGCGTCGGAAAATCCTTCGGGCAGATCGTGTTTGTTATACCAGAACGAGTGATCCACTCGCCTGACAAACAACTGCTCATAGCCTTCGGTTTCCGCGAGGAGGGCACCCATGTCGGAATCCTTGGGGGCTCCGCGTGCAACATCCGCCAGGTTGAGCGAGGGGAAGTGAGCCTTGCAGGTGGCCAGGACTAAGGAGGCGGCTCCGCGTGCTGAAGATTTTTGCCAGTCTTTGATGAAATCCGGCACTTGTTCCATAAGTTTGGTCATCGTATCGATGATCGTGGTTTTGGCCTTCTTCAGAGACAGAGTCTTGGCGATTCCGCGACAGGCTTCAAACAACGCGTCAATTGAGATCCGCGCTTCGTCGTATGCCTCCGTCCTCTTCAGGTTTGACTCTTTTGACCACTCAAAGCCAAGGCTTGCTGTGGAGTAAGGAGGTTCAGTTCCGTTAGAGAGAAAGCATACAAGATACTCGGAGCAACGACGCCGAAAAAACGCTTACGGAAGATAAGTTTGTCGATGGCTTCCGCCTCCGCTTCCAGAACTTTGTTCTTGGCAACTGCGGAAATCACGCGGCCCTGGCTTCTCTCCAGTTTTTCATTCAGCTCTGCCAGGTCGCGGGCATGCTTCTCGGAGAGCTCTTTCCTCGCCTCAGTCTCCTTACTGGAGGATTCTTGGATGAAGGCTTTGAGGGACTCGTTTTCCGCCTCAAGCACCTTGACCTTGGCGGAAAGCTCATCGAACGAGGAGTGCTTGGCAGTTTCTTCTGAAGGCAGAAAGTTGAACATATTATGCATCTTGACCAACTATGTTAGCACAAAAAGTAAAGACCCAGAACTCGTACCTTGAAGGCGGGTCTCAAGCAGCTGGATATCTCTTTTGCTATTTTCCGCGTGCTGGCGCAGCCCCTCGATTTCCGCGATCTGCTCCAGCACGTGCACGCGCAGATCTTCATGCAGTTTCCGCGTGGTCTGTGAAGCAGCAAAGAGTTAGTCGGATATTAAAATCTGGGGAGCTAGCGAAAAATTCAAAGTCTTGGGATAAAAATTCCAAGATTCCGCCTAAAGGTACATTTTGGGAAAGCATCGGCTAATACATATTACACGGAAATATATCACCCAATGCTTGGGGGCTAGTATCACCTGCCGCACTTCCTTGTGCTTGGCAAAAAAATCCTTCAGGCTGTCCTCCAGGTCGGCGAGTTCCCGCACTTCCTCGTCCGGCTTTCCCCACACTTTGTTCAGCATGGCGGAAACTTCCGCGTGACGCTGTGCAAGGGTAAGCTTTTGAAGGGACGGAGTTGGTTGGAGGTTGACTCGGGTCGCGTTGGTAACTTGAAGGAGCTTTGCTTTTTGCTCCTGTTCTTCTCCTGTGGGCCCCGCGAAAGCGGAGCTTGGCTGATCTTGCGGAGGAATGGATGAGGAGGTCCCCTTGGCGGAGTCGCCATGGTGAGCAGGATCCTCAGGAAGGTCATCCAGGTCGATGACGTCTTTCGGATCCGGCTTGGTGGCGGATGAAGCCTTGGGCGGAACTTCAACTTCAGGAGTAATAGGAAAAGAAGCCGGAGATGGCCTGGCTCTCTTCTTTGGGACCCTTGGGGCCTTGGGGGGCTGGCTTCCGGAGCTTCAGAAAAAACATAAAAGTATAAGTGTGAGCGTGAAACCAGAACGTGGATCTCGGAAGTAGGAGCTTACCCGGAAGGCTTGAAGAAATGCTGGAAGGCAGGCTGTCCCTTGTTGCTGGTATTAATCAGCGAAAGGCGCTTCTTCTCCGCCTCCGCTTTCCGGGTGGCCGCAGTGCTAAGCACTTCGCGGGCGCGTTTCGCATAGGGGCTGGAGGGAGCCGGCTTCTTCCTCTTAGCAGGGCGTGGGGCCTCGGCAGCTTCCGCCTCCGATGCAGCTTCCGGATCCGCGGTCCCGGAAGAGGGAACCCGGGGAAGAGTTCCGAGTTCGTTTTCCTCAAGCGCTTCGAGCTGGTGCAAAGTTAAACACTTAGAAACAAAAAGTTTGAACAAAAGCAATAGACCAAAGTCAAGACGACGTACCGCGGTTCCGGATCCATTTATGTGGATGTCTTTGTTGCATACGTGAACATGGAGTTCACGTGGGATTTTGATGAGGACCCGGATCCTCTTGTCGATGGCGTCGGCGGAAAGATTGTCTTTGGTGGCGCGCATTGGATCGTCGCGTCCTGTGTATTCGAACATCAGGCGGTCCCTGTGTTGGAGCGGCTGGATCCGCTTGGTGAACCAGGAAAGGGTTAAATCCTTCCCCGTCAGCCCCTCCTCCGTGAGCTTGCAGATCCGCCTGACAGCGCGGGTCAGCTGAGGCGAGTCGGAGAAGTGGGGGCACTGAGTCCATGCCGGAGTTTCACTGGCGGGGCTGTTCTTGAATAAAGGAAGTGTCCTGTTGCCCGCCGGGTCGGAGACGTCCTTCAGGTAGAAGAAGCCTCCGGACCAATACCACGCGGATTCGTGGCGGTCGGTATGGGGGTAGACGCGGCCGGGGCGGAGCATGAAGGTGATGGATCCGCAAGTCGCCAACTCTGAGGTCTGGCGGATCTTCTCCTTCTTGACAGAGAAATAGTATTGGAAGAGGGAAAGCTCAGGAGTTACCCGGAGGTGGCCCTCGCAAAGAGTGACATGGTTGCTAATCGCCAGGACACTGTTCGGCGATATGTTGTGGGGCTGGAGCCCGTACGCCTTCAGGATTTCCGAGAAGAAATCCGATGGCGGAAAAGAGAAACCTCGCTCCACCAGCGCCTTTGTTACCACCATCTCGTCGTCCTTAGGAGCCGGAGCTAGTTCATTTGGAACTGACCTCCAGCTTCCGGGTTGTAGGAAACCCTCCGCCTCGAGGTTCTTTAGCTCCATCTCGGTGGTGGTGCAGGGCCACCATTTCCCTTTGGCTTCAACGTCTCGCTGACGAGCTTTGGATTTCTTGGCGGCGATTTCTTCCGCCTTCTGTTCCGCCTTTTCCTCCCCGGAGGCTTTTTCCGGGTTAGCAGAAGTTCCTTCGGTGTCCTTGCCGGAATCCTTGAGGGGATCCAGGTGGACCGGGGCGAAGGGTGGAGGGGCGGAGGAGATGGGAGTTGCCATGATGGGCTCGGAGGCTGGAGGCGGAGTCACAGAAGACATCTGAAGAAAAAAGTAGTGGCGGAAAACGTAATTTAGTCGGATCCAACATCATCTTCCCCAAGTTCACCCCTACCAACTACGGCAAAGGTCGAAGCTCGAAGACTTACCGTAATGGCGTTCGCGGTGGCCGGAGTCGTCGGCGACGAGTTTTCCGCGCGGTGGCTCGCTGATGTTAAGAACAGGATGAACTGACGCGGCAGCGAAGCGACTCCGGCGATGTTCCGGTGAAATTCCGGCACGGCGGAGAGGAAGCTCGTGGCGGCGCTCGGCAGAGAGGTGAGAAGGGGGGTGAATGAGGGTTGAGGCCTCGACGGTGGATATTTATAGGCTGAGGGACGAGATTCGTGCTTCGCATCCTGTGGTCGGAACGCAAGCGTCGCGCCGTTGGATGCGTGACACGTGTCCCAAACCCTAACGGTAAAAATGGCTAGAGATAAGTTACCGCACAAATCGCGTGAAAATGGCGCCAGAATTGGCGGAACCGTTTGAGTCTATCAAGATTCCGGGTAAAGGCGTGAAGATAAGTAATTCTTATTCGCAAGCAGGGGAGTAACCCGGAGACATGTTTGAAACTGTCGATGGATGAAGTCCCGCAGGATGGGGGATTTTCTGACTAAAAGTTAGGAAAGAAGAAAATGTGAAGTTGGAGTTCTTCAAATTTCTCCGCGTTACCAACGATGCCGGAAACCTAAGGTGCAAGTATGGCGGAAACTGCAGGCGAAACTCGGAGAACTCTGGGGGCTACTGTTGTGGGTATACTTCATGGGTGTACCATCGACAGTGCCTAGATCCGGCAAGCCCGGGTGGCCCACAGATGGTGATGAGGCATGTGGCCCATCGGGCGGCCCAGTTGCTGTTGATCATGAAGGAAGAAGTCCGGCCCAGGATCAGTAAGCCGGATCCGTACCGACATTAGGAGTAACCCGGATCCACGGAGACCCATGAGGAACCCGGATCCAGTACGATGTATATGGAAGGCGGATCCGTGACGTGCACGGCAAGATATTGTACCGTAGCTAGGCTATCTGTAATCCGGCTAGGACTCTCCATGTAAACCCTAGATCTGTGCGCCTTTATAAGCCGGATCCCGGGAGCCCTAGAGGCACAACCACAACTCATTGTAACAACGTGAAAGCGCCCAGATAATTCCAGACAAGCAGCAGTAGGCCCTGTCATCGTGCAGGTGTTCCGAAGCTGGGTAACTCGCGTACCACCGTCCCGTGTGCACTCCGCCCTATGGCCCCTACTTCTTCTCCCCCTCGTGAGGATCCCTCCTCCGAGGTACCGTCGAATAGGCAACGACACTAGTGCACCTATTAGGTGTGTTGGGGACACAAGAGACTTCTTGCTTTGTGGTTGCAGGGTTGCATGAGAGGGATATCTTTGACCTCTTCCTCCCTGAGTTCGATAAACCTTGGGTGATCCACTTAAGGGAAAACTTGCTGCTGTTCTACGAACCTCTGCTCTTGGAGGCCCAACACTGTCTACAAGAATAGAAGCTCCCGTAGACATCAAGCACTTTTCTGGCGCCGTTGCCGGGGAGGAAAGGTAAAAGGCACTCATACTTCGGTTCCAGGTAAAGTACTTTTCTGGCGCCATTGTGTTTGTGCTCGAAGCTATTTCCTTTAGATCCTGCAGTTGCATCTTTTTGTTTCTTGTTTACACTAGTAAGGCATAATGGAAAACAACAAAAATATGAGAGATCTTTATGAACTTTATCTTGAATTAGGACATGATGTGTTTGAAGAGAGAATTAAAAAACCCATGGAACTTTATATGCATGCTAATGGGAATGTTATTAATATGAATGCTTTGAACACTATTGTTGCTAATGCTATGGAAAATTCTAAGCTTGGGGAAGCTGGTTTTGATGAGCATGATCTTTTTAGTCCCCCGGGCATTGAGGAGGAAATTTTCTTTGATGATACTTTGCCTCCTATTTATGATGATTATAATGATAGTAGTCTTTTGGTTCCACCTACTATGGAGAGTGAATTTGATTATGAATACAATATACCTCCTACATTTGATGATGAGAATAATAATGATAGCTACTTTGTTGAATTTGCTCCCACTACAACTAATAAAATTGACTATGCTTATGTGGAGAGTAATAATTTTATGCATGAGACTCATTATAAGAATGCTTTATGTGATAGTTATAGTGTTGAGTTTGCTCATGATGCTACTGAAAGTTATTATGAGAGAGGAAAATATGGTTGTAGAAATTTTCATGTTACTAAAACACCTCTCTATGTGCTGAAATTTTTGAAGCTACACTTGTTTTATCTTCCTGATCTTGTCACTTTGCTCTTCATGAATTTATTTGTGTACAAGATTCCTTTTCATAGGAAGCATGTTAGACTTAAATGTGTTTATAATTTGCCTCTTGATGCTCTCTTTTGCTTTAAATACTATTTCTTGCGAGTGCATCATTAAAACTGCTGAGCCCATCTTAATGGCTATAAAGAAAGAACTTCTTGGGAGATAACCCATGTGTTATTTTGCTACAGTACTTTGTTTTATATTTGTGTCTTGGAAGTTGTTTACTACTGTAGCAACCTCTCCTTATCTTAGTTTTGTGTTTTGTTGTGCCAAGTAAAGTCTTTGATAGCAAGGTTGATACTAGATTTGGATTACTGCACAGAAACAGATTTCTTTGCTGTCACGAATCTGGGCAAAATTCTCTGTAGTTAACTCAGAAAATTATGCCAATTTACGTGAGTGATCCTCAGATATGTACGCAACTTTCATTCAATTTGAGCATTTTCATTTGAGCAAGTCTGGTGCCTCAATAAAATTCGTCTTTATGGACTGTTCTGTTTTGACAGATTCTGCCTTTTATTTCGCATTGCCTCTTTTGCTGTGTTGGATGGATTTCTTTGTTCCATTAACTTCCAGTAGCTTTGGGCAATGTCCAGAAGTGTTAAGAATGATTGTGTCACCTCTGAACATGTGAATTTTTGATTATGCACTAATCCTCTAATGAGTTGTTTCGAGTTTGGTGTGGAGGAAGTTTTCAAGGGTCAAGAGAGGAGGATGATACAATGTGATCAAGAAGAGTGAAAAGTCTAAGCTTGGGGATGCCCCGGTGGTTCATCCCTGCATATTTCAAGAAGACTCAAGCATCTAAGCTTGGGGATGCCCAAGGCATCCCCTTCTTCATCGACAACATTATCAGGTTCCTCCCCTGAAATTATATTTTTATTCCATCACATCTTATGTGCTTTTCTTGGAGCGTCGGTTTGTTTTTGTTTTTGTTTTGTTTGAATAAAATGGATCCTAGCATTCACTTTGTGGGAGAGAGACACGCTCCGCTGTAGCATATGGACAAGTATGTCCTTAGGCTCTACTCATAATATTCATGGCGAAGTTTCTTCTTCGTTAAATTGTTATATGGTTGGAAACGGGAAATGATACATGTAGTAATTGCTAAAATGTCTTGGATAATGTGATACTTGGCAATTTTTGTGCTCTTGTTTAAGCTCTTGCATCATATACTTTGCACCTATTAGTGAAGAAATACATAGAGCTTGTTAAAATTTGGATTGCATGAGTGGTTTCTCTAGAGTCTAGATATTTTCTAGTGAGGTGTTTGAACAACAAGGAAGACGATGTATAGTCTTATAATGCTTGTAATATGTCTTTTATGTAAGTTTTGATGTACTAGTTCATGCTTGTGTTTGCTTCAAATAACCTTGCTAGCCTAAGCCTTGTATCGAGAGGGAATACTTCTCATGCATCCAAAATACTTGAGCCAACCATTATGCCATTTGTGTCCACCATACCTACCTACTACATGGTATTTCTCCGCCATTCCAAAGTAAATTGCTTGAGTGCTACCTTTAAACAATTCAAAATTTATCACCACTGATTTGTGTCAATGTTTTATAGCTCATGAGGAAGTATGTGGTGTTTATCTTTCAATCTTGTTGGGCAACTTTCACCAATGGACTAGTGGCTTCATCCGCTTATCCAATAATTTTGCAAAAAGAGCTGGCAATGGGATTCCCAGTCCCAAATTAATTAACAAAAATAGACACTCCTCCATGGTATGTGATTGTTGGACGGCACCCGAAGGATTCGGTTAGCCATGGCTTGTGTAAGCAAAGGTTGGGAGGAGTGTCATCATAATAAAACTAAAATAAAAAGGCACTCCTTCATGGTATGAGATTGTTGGCAGGCACCCGAGGATTCGGTTAGCCATGGTTTGTGAAAGAAAGGTTGGAAGGAGTGCCACCCAAAAATAAAATAAAATGGGAGCCGCTCTTTGAAGGTTTGTCTGGCAAGGGGGTTAGAGTACCCGCTACCATTCGTTGACAACAACATACACCTCTCAAAACTTTATTTTTATGCTCTCTTTATGTTTTCAAAATAAAAGCTCTAGCACAAATATAGCAATCGATGCTTTCCTCTTTGAAGGACCATTCTTTTACTTTTATTGTTGAGTCAGTTCACCTAATTCTCTCCATCTCAAGAAGCAAACACTTGTGTGAACTGTGCATTGATTCCTACATATTTGCATATTGCATTTGTTATATTGCTTTGCATTGATAACTATCCATGAGATATACATGTTACAAGTTGGAAGCAACCGCTGAAACTTAATCTTCCATTGTGTTGCTTCAATACCTTTACTAAGAATTTATTGCTTTATGAGTAACTCTTATGCAAGACTTATTGATGCTTGTCTTGAAAGTACTATTCATGAAAAGTCTTTGCTATATGATTCAATTGTTTACTCATTGCATTTACATTGTTTCGAATCGCTGCATTCATCTCATATGCTTTACAATAGTATGATTAAGATTATGTTGGTAGCATGTCACCTCAGAAATTATCTTTTATCGTTTACCTACTCGAGGACGAGTAGGAACTAAGCTTGGGGATGCTGATATGTCTCCGACGTATCTATAATTTCTGATGTTCCATGCTTGTTTTATGACAATACCGACATGTTTTGTTCACACTTTATGTCATTATTATGCGTTTTCCGGAACTAACCTATTGATGAGATGCCGAAAGGCCAGTTGTTGTTTTCTGCTGTTTTTGGTTCCAGAAAGGCTGTTCGGGCAATATTCTCGGAATTGGACGAAATCAACGCCAAACCTCCTATTTTTCCCGGAAGGCTCCAGAACACCGAAGGAGAGTCGGAGGAGAGCCAGGGGGGCCCCACACCATAGGGCCGCGCGGGCCAGACCCTGGCCGCGCCGGCCTAGGGTGAGGCCACCCTGTCAGCCCTCCTGCGCCGCCTCTTCGCCTATAAAACCCCCTTTCGACCTAAAAACGCAGTACCAATTGACGAAACTCCAGAAAGACTCCAGGGGCGCCGCCACCGTTGCGAAACTCCAATTCGGGGACGAACTCTGTTCGGCACCTGCCGGGACGGGGAATTGCCCCCGGAGCCATCTCCACCGCCGTCTTCACCGCCATCTTCACCGCCATCGCTGCCTCCATGATGAGGAGGGAGTAATCCACCCCCGAGGCTGAGGGCTCCGCTGTAGCTATGTGGTTCATCTCTCTCCCATGTACCTCAATACAATAATCTCATGAGCTGCTTTACATGATTGAGATTCATATGAGTTTTGTATCACTACTATTCTATGTGCTACTCTAGTGATGTTATTAAAGTAGTTTTATTCCTCCTGCACGGTGTAATGGTGACAGTGTGTGCATCCGTGTTAGTACTTGGCGTAGGCTATGATTATGATCTCTTGTAGATTATGAAGTTAACTATTGCTATGATGGTATTGATGTGATCTATTCCTCCTACATAGTGTGAAGGTGACAGTGTGCATGCTATGTTAGTACTTGGTTTAGTCGTGTTGATCTTTCATGCACTCTAAGGTTATTTAAATATGAACATTGAATTGTGGAGCTTGTTAACTCCGGCATTGAGGGTTCGTGTAATCCTACGCAATGGTGTTCATCATCCAACAAAAGAGTGTAGAGTATGCATTTATCTATTCTGTTATGTGATCAAAGTTGAGAGTGTCCACTAGTGAAAGTGTGATCCCTAGGCCTTGTTCCTAAATACTGCTATCACTGCTTATTTACTGTTTTACTGCGTTACTACTGCTGCGTTACTACTGCTTGTTTACTGTCCTGGGCAAAGCACTTTTAAGTGCCGTTACTCTTTGCTCATACTTATTCATACCACCTGTATTTCACTATCTCTTCGCCGAACTAGTGCACCTATTAGGTGTGTTGGGGACACAAGAGACTTCTTGCTTTGTGGTTGCAGGGTTGCATGAGAGGGATATCTTTGACCTCTTCCTCCCTGAGTTCGATAAACCTTGGGTGATCCACTTAAGGGAAAACTTGCTGCTGTTCTACAAACCTCTGCTCTTGGAGGCCCAACACTGTCTACAAGAATAGAAGCTCCCGTAGACATCAGAGGGTTAGTGCATAATCAAAAATTCTCATGTTCAGAGGTGACATAAGCATTATTAACACTTCTGGACATTGCACAAAGCTACTGAAAGTTAATGGAACAAAGAAATCCATCAAACATAGCAAAACAGGCAATGCGAAATAAAAGGCAGAATCTGTCAAAACAGAACAATTCGTAAAGACGAATTTTTCTGGGGCACTAAACTTGCTCAGATGAAAAATCTCAAATTGAATGAAAGTTGCATACATATCTGAGGATCACTCACGTAAATTGGCAGATTTTTCTGAGTTACCTACAGAGAATACTACTCAAATTCGTGACAACAAGAAATCTGTTTCTGCGCAGTAATCAAAATCTAGTATGTACCTTATTATCAAAGACTTTACTTGGCACAACAATGCAATAAAATAAAGATAAGGAGAGGTTGCTACAGTAGTAACAACTTCTAAGACTCAAATATAAAACAAAAGTGCAGAAGTAAAATCATGGGTTGTCTCCCATAAGCGCTTTTCTTTAACGCCTTTCAGCTAGGCGCAGAAAGTGTGTATCAAGTATTATCAAGAGACAAAGCATTAACATTCTTACCAGGGGCGTTGCGCTTACCCTTCTTACTCTTATTCCTACTCTTTGGTTTAGGGAATACATGTCCGCATTCGGGTGTAGAGGTAAAATTTAGAGTACCTTTCCCCACATCTATGATTGCTCCCATGAGTTTCAGCAGGGACCTTCCAAGTGTGATTTGTCCTGTCCCTACACATTCAACAACAAGATAATCAGTGGATACAATTCTTCCAAGAAAGGTTGTGAAAACACCTTCAGCTATACCCTCAGGAATTATAACAGAGTTATCAATAAGAGTTATTACTTCTCCTCCTTCAGTAAGTTCCCAAAGTGTCAAAGATTCATAAATACTTTTGGGCATAAGGAAAAACTCAGACATAATATCACAACGAGCATGAAAAGTTTCACCACAAATAGCAACTTTAACGGTAGGCACCCACATTGAAGGTTCAAAGCTTAATGGAACATAATCATAATATTCACGAATCTGGTTGTACCCCTCTTTTAAACAGGATATATTTGTTTTGAGAGTGTTTAATATATTATGAATGCTAGCAAGAGATGAATCAAAATTATTATTGGAGCTAGATAATGTAATCAATTTTCTTTTGGCATTAAAAGCTTGATCCACATCACAATGAAGGAAATCTCCCCCCACTATAGCATCTAAGGCGTATCTATAGTGAAGAATAAGCCCAAAATAAAAGTTACTAAGAAGCAAACTTAGCGTCATTTTAGGTTCAGTTTTACTATAAAAATCTAAAATGCTAGACCAAGCTTCTTTAAAGTTCTCCTCACCCCCTTGTTTAAAAGTAAAGATCGATTCCTCAGGTGATAGAGTAACAGCTACGGGACTAGTCATGATAACAAGATAAAGTGAATGCAAGTAAATAATTTTTGTGTGTTTTTCATATGGAGAACGCAAGCAAGATAGTAATTAAAGTAAATGCAAGTAACTAATTTTTTGTATTTTGATATAAGAAAGCAAACAAAGCAGTAAACAAAATAAAGTAAAGCAAGACAAAAACAAAGTAAAGAGATTGGAAGTGGGAGACTCCCCATGCAGCGTGTCTTGATCTCCCCGGCAACGGCGCCAGAAATTTAGCTTGTTGACGCGTAAAGCACACGCCCGCTGGAACCCCAAGTGGAAGGTGTCATGCGTACATCAGCAAGTTTCCCTCAGTAAGAAACCAAGGTTATCGAACCACTAGGAGCCAAGAAGCACGTTGAAGGTTATTGGTGGCGGAGTGTAGTGCGGCGCAACACCAGGGATTCCGGCGCCAACGTGGAACCTGCACAACACAATCAAAGTACTTTGCCCCAACTTAACAGTGAGGTTGTCAATCTCACCGGCTTGCTGTAACAAAGGATTAGATGTATAGTGTGGAAGATGATGTTTGCTAAGAACAGTAGAACGAGTATTGCAGTAGATTGTATTCGATGTAAAAGAATGGACCGGGGTCCACATTTCACTAGTGGTGTCTCTCCAATAAGAATAAGCATGTTGGGTGAACAAATTACAGTTGGGCAATTGACAAATAAAGAGGGCATGACAATGCACATACATATCATGATGAGTAGTGTGAAATTCAATTGGGCATTACGGCAAAGTACATAGACCGCTATCCAGCATGCATCTATGCCTAAAAAGTCCACCTTCAGGTTAGCATCCGCACCCCTTCCAGTATTAAGTTGCAAACAACAGACAATTGCATTAAGTATGGTGCGTAATGTAATCAACACAAATATCCTTAGACAAAGCATTGATGTTTTATCCCTAGTGGCAACATCACATCCACAACCTTAGAACTTTCTGTCACTGTCCCAGATTAAATGGAGGCATGAACCCACTATCGAGCATAAAATACTCCCTCTTGGAGTTACAAGTATCAACTTGGCCAGAGACTCTACTAGCAACAGAGAGCATGCAAGATCTTAAACAACACATATATGATAGATTGATAATCAACATAGCATAGTATTCCATATTCATCGGATCCCAACAAACACAACATGTAGCATTACAAATAGATGATCTTGATCATGATAGGCAGCTCACAAGATCGAACAATGATAGCACATGAGGAGAAGACAACCATCTAGCTACTGCTATGGACCCATAGTCCAGGGGTGAACTACTCACACATCAATCCGGAGGCGATCATGGCGATGAAGAGTCCTCCGGGAGATGATTCCCCTCTCCGGCAGGGTGCCGGAGGCGATCTCCTGAATCCCCCGAGATGGGATTGGCGGCGGCGGCGTCTCTGGAAGGTTTTCCGTATCGTGGCTCTCGGTACTGGGGTATTCGCGACGAAGGCTTTAAGTAGGCGGAAGGGTAGGTCAGGGGGCGACACGAGGGCCCCACACAACAGGGCGGCGCGGGCCCTGGCCTGGCCGCGCCGCCTTAGTGTGGCGCCACCTCGTGGCCCCACTTCGCATCTCCTCCGGTCTTCTGGAAGCTTCGTGGAAAAATAAACCCCTGGGCGTTGATTTCGCCCAATTCCGAGAATATTTCCTTTGTAGGATTTCTGAAACCAAAAACAGCAGAAAACATCAACTGGCTCTTCGGCATCTTGTCAATAGGTTAGTGCCGGAAAATGCATAAATATGACATAAAGTGTGTATAAAACATGTGTATATCATCATAAAAGTAGCATGGAACATAAGAAATTATAGATACGTTGGAGACGTATCAAGGCCCAGGCGAGGTCCATTCTTATCGAGGCCGAGGCCAAGGCAAGGTCATGGATGCGGATGCCAAGTCCAGGGTCTTGGAGGCCGAAGCCAAGATCATGGCCGAGGAAAACCAGATCATGCTCACGGACTTGGCCACCATCTCCGATCCAGTGCAAAGGGCTTGGATTGAGAAGAAGCAAAAGATGATCCTTGCTCGCGACGATTGAAGGGCATTGACATAGACGATAGCCATTTGGGTGAAAGTAGCCACTTTTTGGATAAATTGTAAGATATTGTCTCAGTTTGCACATTTGGGAGAAACTTGCCACTAGTTGGCGCTGTCAGCAATGGCATATGTTTGCCATATATTGTGCTTGCCAATTACTATGTCTTTGTGTTTTAATTTGAAATGGAGTGGCCAACTGGCCAGATCTTCAAAATTACCAGCGAACCAAATGAGTGGTGGGTTGCCGATTTGGATCGGCCCCGCTGGAGATGCCCATTAGAGCACCTCCAGCCGTTGGCGCTCCCCACGGCCAAATCCGGCGCTAAATAACACCAGATTGGACGAAAGTTTGGCGTGGGGAGCGCTGAACTTTCAGCCGCACCCCAACTAGACGCCCAAATATCGGCATTTTTGGCTTTATTTTCACAAATAAACTTACAGTTCGACGATTTTGACAAATTTTGGCCAATATTTGGCTTATTTTTACAAATAAACGTTATAGTTTAACAAAGCAAGCAAATAATTAAACAAGTTTTAAAATAAATCAAATGGAAACTAGTTGATGTAGACTCGAAGCCTCCATATGTGCTCCACCAGATCATCCTGCAGCCGTTGATGCATTGTGGAGTCTCGAATCTTCTGACGCATAGCGATGAACGAAGCCCACGATGCCGGCACCTGGTGATTAGGCTATGCAAGAGGACCCTCTCTGCCATATGGTGCAGCTTGCTCGCTCAGAGGAACTGGATACTTCCGCTCATTCCCAATAATAATGTTGTGTAAGCACACGCAAATAATTCATCACCTCCCACATCTGATCTTTGGACCAAGTCATAGAAGGGAACCAGACTACATCAAATCTCTGCTGGAGGAGAACAAATGCACGCTCGATGTCCTTTCGGCAACCTTCTTGTTCCTTGACAAACTCCGCCTCCTTCGGAAGGACGGGGCTTGAGATAGTCTTCACAAATGTTGCTCACTTTGGATAGATACCGTCTGCAAGATAGTATCCCTTGTTGTAGTGCCGACCATTGATCACAAAGTCAACCGGGGGAGCATGACCCTCAATAAGCTTGGAGAAGATCGGTGAGCACTGCAAGACGTTGATGTCGTTGTTACATCCCGGCATACCAAAGAAGGAGTGCCAAATCCAGAGATCATGGGTAGCCAGTGCCTCAAGTATTACAGTGCAACCTATTTTGTGACCCTTGTACATTCCCTGGCAGGCAAACAAATAATTTTTCTATTTCCAATGCATGCAGTCAATGCTTCCAAGCATCCCCGGAAATCCTGGAGCTTTATTAAAAGCGAGAATCCGGGCAATCTCTTCGACAGTGAGTGATCTCAAGTAGATATCTCCGAACACTGCTATCACCGCCCTGCAGAACCGGTATAAACAATCAAGGATGATGGACTCCACTATCCGAAGGTAGTCATCGGCAGCATCACCAGGAGCTCCATATGCCAGCATCCGCATAGCCACCATGCATTTTGGAGGGCGGAGGACTCTGCCATGTCGATGTAATCCAATTTGCATCTGAAGTAGGAGTCGTAGTCTCGAAGGGCATACACAATTTTCAGGAAGAGCTTCCGGCTCATCCTGAAACGACGTCTAAAAACAGCCTCATCGTTCAATGGATTATTGGCGAAGTAGTCGGCGTAGAGCATGCAACAGCCCTCCATTCGCTGCCTCGGCTTGCACTTCCGCGTGACCTGGTGCTGACCCACCACGTCGACCAATGGCCTTCTCCGTGTACAGGCCGGACAAGCAAGCTAGGATCAACATGTGCTCCTCGTCTTGGGCGACGGCTGCCACCTCTTCTTCAAAAAGCTCGGCGAACATCTGCTCCTCCTCCTCTTCCGATTCCATGTCCGCCCAAGCAAATGGACGAAACCTGCCGGGCGTGGTCGACGCGAGGAGTTGCCCGACGACGGAATATAGGCAGACGGGAGGGGGAACCACGGGATATAGGCTGGTGAGAGGTGGGACGGCGGAGTGCAGGCAACCGGCCGGCGGATTGGTGAGGGGTGGTGCCGGCGGTGAGAGAGCTGCGAGAGGGGAGGGGATTTGCGACGAGAAAGTGGTGGGGTTCGCGTATTCTCTCGCCGACAAAGCGGGCCCGTCTCCGCTTTTTTCTCGTCCGGACTCCCCGAGCGCACCCCGGGAGGCAGAGATGGCCTGGGCTCGATGGATTTAGACCATTTTCTAGAAGAAAACGAGAAACCGGGAACTGGCTGGACCGAATAATACCGTCCAGATAAAAAACGGGATGGTGGATGCCTCGTCGGGGAGAGGTCTGGAGGTGCTCTCAAAATCAAGAGCCTGTAAGGGCATGCCCAATGCACTGCCCTAGAGGTGCTGCTTCACACATTTAGTTAGGTTTGGATGGTCCAAAATAGGTTCGGATGAGGAGGCAGCCTCCTCTTTAAGAAGTGGGATCTTCAGTCCTAAAAGCATGTTTTTTGGAGAGAGAAAGAGATACATAGTGTCATATTTATGGGGTTCCTTCTCTCTTTTTTCTGACTAAAGTTGTAGCTTCCATTGGAGAGATAAAATTCACCATATTGCTTCTTACAATTTTTTACATGGAGCAGCTAATTGTGTATAGCACTGCCATAAGAGGAATGAGAAAAAGTCAAAGAGGAGGGTGCAGCCAAAGTGGATTGTGGGCCTGGTGCGTGCTGGCTCTAGCCTCTGGGCCCACAGCCTGACTGTCTTCCTCCTCCTCTCCTTCCATTCTGTCCTCTTTTTTTTTTCTCTATAGGAAATTGTGAAGCCCACCACGCGAGTACGAGTACTAGTACACCGCTGCGACTGCGAGCCAGCCAAGGAAAAGAATGTTCTTGGATCCCCCTGCCATGCCACAACATTCCTAGTCCTCCACCCTGGGTCTGCCCCCATAAACAAACCCAGAAACCTCCTCCCAGTCCCCCCCCTACTCCCCCAGTCCCCCTCACTCACCGGCGGCAGCGCTGGTTATCGACTTCTCCTTGGCGGAGTCGGGATCTTGCGCGGGAGAATCCAAGGCAGTGTTCTTGCGTTGAGGAGTAATTCGGTGGGTGGGTTTAGGTATCAGGATTCTTCAAAAGGTCCGTTCTTTACGTTTCCAGAGGGGTTGCTTTAATTTGTTTCGAGGAATTCTGGAGAGGGCTGTGGATCAGCGGAATCCCTCTCTGTACCCGCGGTAGATGCTCAACCTCGTGTCGGCGCTCCGCGCAATCCGGATGCTCTTCGATTCCCAAATCGTAGCCCCTGCCTGGAGGATCGTTTTCGTTACTTTCTCGAGGATTTGGGTCTAGGGTTGCCCGAGATCGAAGCTGGAATCTTTCTGCCTTTGATCCCAAGGAACCGGCTGGCTCGTTGATGCCGTGTGGTCATCGGGAGTTCTGACATGGCCTGTCTGAAGCTGGGATCGAGGGCCGATGTGTTCAGGAAGCAGGGCCAAGACTGGTACGAACAGCTCCTCTCTCTCTCTCTCTCTCTCTCTGTTTCCCCAAACATGTTGCTCTGCCATGTCTAATCTGCACAGTTGCACAGTTTGTTATGCTAGCACCGATAATCTTAAGATCTAAGAGTTGCGTCACCATCCAATTTCTTCAGCGTTCTTGCTTTATTTGCTGCCATATAATTATCACAACAGGATAGGAAATGTGCCGTATGTCATTTCATTTAGTGGAAAATAATTGGATAGGTGCCATATGTAGAAGCTCCCATGGCCAAACCTCTTCCTCTTGGCTTCATCTGGGGCGCTGATTATAATATGCTAACCAACTCCTTGTGGATGGAGGGCTATAATCAAACCACGGATGCCAGGCCAGCTATGAAAACTACAACCATTTTGTTTTTAAGCTGACACGCCTTTCTGGAAGGACTCATGACCAGTTATCTATGTACAGCCTGTTAATACCATTCGGCTAAGATTGTCAAGTCGATGCGTTCTATGCTCATTGTACTGTGTTAGAGGACCTCATCATTTTGTGGAAAACGGAACCTACCCTTCATAGTACTCCATTTTTGGAAGCATTGGTTGATAAATAGAGTGTTCACAGTGCAGGATGGCTGTCCAGGATAAGTATTTACTCCCCCATTCTATGGGAAATATTGTCTTACCTGACTTTCGGGCCCGATCAATCGTACGTTGGTACTTGCTGGTTTTGCACATGCTCAGCACTAAATGGATCATATTTATTTCTCCAAATTATGTCCTCTCATCACAATCACTGCTAGCAGTACTCTGTCAGATACTGGTCCTGGAGTGTGTAAATACACTGCAGCAAAGGTTTTTTTTTGGTACAATTAGAAGGCTTATAGCTAATCTCTTATGCACTCTCTTTTATTTCATATATAAGTCCAACATTTTTTTGTTCTGTGTGCATGCTAAAGAAGTTTAGTCTAGGAAGCCAATCAAGTTAATGTGTCCTGGAGCTGACTGTGATAACACATCAGCCTTTTCTCACAAACTGTTTCCATCTTAACAAAGCCAGTTAGGGCTAATGTGGCATGTTGATATTCAGCTAGGTTATGTAGTGCATTAAGATTAGCTGCACAGAGGCACAGTTTTGGCTCACAGGAGCAGATACTCCCATTACAGAAAACACATTTTAAAATGGTTAAAACATCTACTTGCTGTCTCCTTTAGGTCTCAAGCATGGATATTGACAAGAGTAGTTCAGTTGGAACTGAGGTGACCGGCCTCGGTCGAATAAAAAATTACTAATGGAATTATGTTTGTTATGTAGGTATTGCACAACTGGTCTTCCTAGTGATATTACTGTGGTAGTTGGGGAACCATCTTTTCATCTCCACAAGGTAAACAAATCAGTAACAAAGCTTCCTGTGTTTCACATATTATTTTGTTAGCATTATGCAACTTTTATCCCTGATTCTGGGGAACCTCTAGTACTGATATGTACATACTTAGAGATAAAAAATAGACGTACATATCTGCGAAGGACAAAGGAAGAAATCACTCCGTAACAATTCATTTCTGTTTTGCAGTTTCCTCTATTATCAAAGAGTGGCCTTTTGGAACGTCTCATTAGAGAAAAAATTGAGAAGGGAGAAGATAGCTGTGTCATTGACCTATCTGATATTCCTGGTGGAGCAAAGGCTTTTGAACTAGCTGCTAGGTTCTGCTATGGTGTGAAGTTTGAATTGACTTCCTCCAATGTTGTGCACCTTCGCTGCGCTGCTGAGTATCTCGAGATGACTGAAGACATTGCCGAGGGAAACTTGATTGCACAGACTGAGAACTTCCTTACCCAAACAGTCCTCAAAAGCTGGAACGATTCAATCAAGGCACTTCATACTTGTGATGGCATCATTGATCTTGCTGAAAAATTGCAAGTAGTAAAGAGGTGCATTGACTCGGTTGCAACTAAATCATGTACTGATCCTGATGTATTTGGTTGGCCAGTCGTGCAGTATGGTGGTCCAACGCAGAGTCCTGGAGGGAGCTTCTTGTGGAATGGTATTAGCACTGGAGCAAGGCCAAGAAATTGCAGTTCAGATTGGTGGTATGATGATGTTTCGTGCTTAAGTCTTCCATTGTACAAGAAGGTAATCTCAGCCATGGAATACCGAGGCATCAATCAGGACATTATCGTTGGATCCCTTAACCATTATGCCAAGAGGCGTTTACCTGGTCTAAATCGGCGTAAAAGCATTAGCGATGTCAGCAGCTGCCTTTCAGCGACAACTTTAACAGCCATGCCTTCTGAAGAGGAGCAGAAGTATCTTCTTGAGGAGATTGATAGACTGCTGCCTTTTCAAAGGGGTGTTACATCTTGCAAGCTGTTGTTTGGCCTTTTGCGCACAGCAATCATTCTTAAAGCCAGCTCCTCCTGTGTATCTAACTTGGAGCGACGGATAGGTTTGCAGCTTGACAAGGCCACTCTGGAAGATCTTCTGATAACAAACATGTCTGAATCTGATGAAACGCTCTATGATGTGGATTGCATCCATAGGATTCTTGGACACTTCTTGGCAATGGATCAAGAAACTGGTGGAGCTTCCCCTGGCCTTGGTGACGATGGGCAACTATTAGCTTCTCCATCTCTAATGCCGGTAACTATGGTTGCTAAGTTGATTGACGGCTACCTAGCTGAAGTTGCGCCAGATTCCAACCTAAAGTTGCCAAAGTTCAAGTCTTTGGCTGCTGCCATACCAGATTATGCTCGGCCAATAGATGATGGACTTTATCGTGCTGTTGACATCTATCTGAAGGTAATACTTTTGTACTTCAGCTCCTTGTTTCCATGAACACAAGAATAAGGCACTTTTAGCTGAAGTTCATCCTATCTTTTTAACTTCTTGTCTAGTTATATTTGGAAGGATTGGTGAATAGATGTAATGTTCGTAGTTCCAAAACCCTTCCCCGGTTAAATGGTGAAATAACCAAATAGTTTTGGAAACATTATTTAGGTTGCACGAAGAGTTGCTTAGGCTTATTGTTCTTTCTGTTACCTTCCATGAATAAATTTTCCATGCAACTGCAAGCAGCAGGTTGCTAGTAATTTTGATGTGGCATCTTAAGTTCACTTTGCTAATGTTCATGTTTTGTTTTGTCTCCTGTACATAGGCGCATCCCCATCTCCCGGAGTCAGAGAAGGAAGAACTTTGCCATGTGATGGACTGCCAGAAACTCTCCCTGGAGGCTTGCACCCACGCAGCTCAGAATGAGCGTCTCCCTCTGCGTGTCATCGTGCAGGTACTCTTCTTCGAGCAGCTCCAGCTTCGGAGCTCCATCGCCGAGTGCCTCATGATCTCCGAGAACCTCGAGGGTGGCTCGAGGCAGCTCGGCCTGCCAATCTCTGGTGACCAACATCGTGGCGTCGGCTGGCCCCTAGGTGCCAGGGAGAACCAGGCCCTGCGTGAGGGCATGGACGGCATGAAGCAGCGGGTGGCCGAGCTGGAGAAGGAGTGCTCCACCATGAGGGAGGAGATAGCGAGGCTGGGCCGCAGCAAAAGTGTCGGGAAGAGCAAGCTGTTCTTCCTCGGTCTTGGTGGCACGAAGCCGCAGATCTGCAGCACCAAGGATGCTGCTCCCGCAACGACAACAGCGGCGAGCGACGACGAAAAGCTGGCCGTGGTGAAGGCTGATGCCACACCACGGCTGAAGCTCAGCAGACCCAAGAAAAACTTGTCCATAGAGGCCTAGCTCCATCGTCTGTCGAACCCGATCACTTCAGAAATGAGTTGCTTTTGTGCCTGTGAACCTGTTACTTGTTAGATGCTTTTTACATACCACCTGTGAATGGATGGACTGAAAGACGCCTGATCATAAGTTTTTGACAGCCGACCAGTACAATATATATTGAGAGTGCATTAGCCATGACGACAACTGTTTTTCATGCCTCGTTATTGTTTCATCTCTTGTGTGTTGCATGATGTCTCGTTCTGCTCAGATCCATCAGCAGGGTAAGCGACTGATGAGTTCTTCGGGTTTGTTTACGAAATTTGCTAGTACCTGTTTATTTGCCATGAAGAGTTGACACTAGTTTTCGTGCAGATATTTTTTTAAATAAAGGCAAGAGTTTTTTCTTTATGCATTAATTAAGAAGAGAGTGTCCAGTTGATTAATAAAAAACCGGGAAAACCACATAATAACATAAACCCCATGGGGCCACGCCCACACTCGACACAGGGAGCATATCCAAGCACCACTCATGAAGACCCGACGGCCCTTCACCAATCACCACCGCTCGAGAGAAGACGTCACAATTGCAATGTGTGAAGCAGACGGGAGACGCTCGAACACAGATAAAGAAGATAAATGATTACTAGGAAGTGTGCAGTCAAACTTATTTACTAGGAGTATGAAAGATATGATTTTTATTAGTATTAGTCAAACAGAAACATAGTTATTGGAATAGAAAAAATATATTTGTAGACTACATCAATATCTAAACGCCATGTACTGGACGAGCAAAAAAGCTACCTAGTAGCAGTGTAGCACTGGACGAGCAGGCACAGCACAGTAAAAATTTACTACCAGCCAAATGGCCCATTCTGTGAGCCCAAGTTAAGTTCACGACAGCCCATTAGGCCCATCCCCGGCACAGCAACCCTAAAGCGAGCCACACAACCCTATAAATACCCCTCTCCTCGACAAGAAACCCTAGGTTAAAGCGACGCCGCCGCCGCAAGCCGTCCGCCTTGCTCCTCTCTCGAGCCTGGTCCTCCTCTATCTCGCCTCTCCACTACAGATTAGCTTAGCTCTCCCGTCGATCTCGTCGTAGCAGCGATGGCGATCAAGAGGACCAAGGCCGAGAAGAAGATCGCGTACGACAAGAAGCTCTGCTCGCTGCTGGACGAGTACAGCAAGGTGCTCATCGCCGCCGCCGACAATGTCGGCTCCAAGCAGCTGCAGGAGATCCGCAAGGGCCTCCGCGGCGACTCCATCGTCCTCATGGGCAAGAACACCCTCATCCGCCGCTGCATCAAGGTCCACGCCGAGAAGACCGGCAACAAGGACTACCTCGAGCTCGGCAACCTCCTCATCGTAAGCGACACCTCCTCCGGATTTGGCTCGATTTGCGTGTGTGTATTTGCGTTCTTCCGGCGATGCGATTTATGTGCTGAAATGGATGTTTACCCGGTTGCAGGGTAACGTTGGCCTCATCTTCACCAAGGGTGACCTCAAGGAGGTCCGTGAGGAGGTCGCCAAGTACAAGGTAAAATTTGCACCGGCTTACCTACTGTTTAATTAGTTGTTACGGTTTTGGTTAAGTGCGGTAGAGTTCTTCATCAGAACATAAATAGAAAATCTCATTAATTGTAGTTCCATTTTGGATAAGTCGAGATTGACTTTAACCATTTCTGGCCCAATATTGAAATCTAATGCGCGTACAAGCATGTATGCCATGTTTCTAAGGTTTATAGAGAACCATGAACTAAAAGTTGATTGTATTGTTATTTGCGTTGACTAATATTTGGAAAATTGCTAGTGAATTTGCAATGAAATGATCAACCATGCGTGTTCGAAATGAACCTTTTCTATTGAAATAGCATTGAAATACCAGTGATACATTACATATGAATGATTTCATAGAAGTATCATTTTGTTGTTTTTAACTGTCTGTACAGCCTGTATCATAAATGTGCCATTTCTGATAGTAACTGACACCCAATATGCACTGGCATGTGTGATTTCTTTGTTTAATTAGCTGTCTCAAGTCAACTCTAGGCTACTGTTAGCAATGATGTGTTTTTTACATGGTACATGCTTTGTACTGTGCAATTTTCTGTATTTTTTCTACGATATTGTTCTGCTGTTTTAGTAATTCCGAGACATGTTGTAACTGAATATTTTGTAATGGGCAGTCATCCTGATCTTACTTTTTTGTGCTACAGGTTGGTGCTCCTGCTCGTGTTGGGCTAGTTGCTCCAGTTGATGTGGTGGTTCCCCCTGGCAACACTGGTCTGGACCCCTCCCAGACATCCTTCTTCCAGGTGAACATTTGATTATTTACCATGTCAATTTGAACGCTCCTTTGTACTCACTGTTGTCACAAGTTCTAACCTCTGCTGTCTTCTCTTAGGTGCTTAATATCCCCACCAAAATTAACAAGGGTACTGTGGAAATTATCACCCCTGTGGAGCTGATTAAGAAGGGTGACAAGGTGGGCTCATCTGAGTCTGCCCTGCTTGCCAAGCTGGGTATCCGCCCGTTCTCATATGGGCTGGTTATCAACAACGTGTATGACAGTGGGTCGGTCTTCAGCCCTGAGGTTCTTGACCTGACTGAGGAGGACCTGATGAACAAGTTTGCGTCTGGTGTTTCTATGGTTGCCTCACTGTCCCTGGCGATCTCATACCCCACCATGGCTGCTGCCCCCCACATGTTCCTCAATGCCTACAAGAATGTCCTTGCTATTGCTGTGGAGACCGATTACTCTTACCCGCATGCTGATAAGATCAAGGAGTACCTCAAGGTAACCCGTGCAAAAATAATTGAGCCTCTTTTCATTGCCATATTGTATCAGTAAGTTCTAAAGGTTTAGCATTGTTATTTGGCAGATTGTACATGATCATTCGTACTTGTGCAGTATGCTTTTCCAACAATGAGCATGCTATATTATTATCTGAAATCTGTTCTTTGCACAACTCTAATTTTCCTGCATCCAGTTTCCATTTATCATCGCATCAGATTTTGTTATATTTAAAATACTTGCTTATTTTCAGTTGTGTTTTATTGCCATACTGAATTAGTTACTTGTTAATCAGTGATGTTTGCCTAAATCTCATTCTGGGCTGCTCTTGTATCAGTCTCTAATCAATTGTGTTCTTCCTGTGCAGGACCCCAGCAAGTTTGCAGTTGCTGCCCCAGCTGCTGCTGCTGCCTCAGGTGGTGCTGCTGCTGCCCCCAAGGAAGAGGAGAAGAAGGAAGAGCCTGCGGAGGAGTCTGATGAGGAGATGGGCTTCAGCCTGTTCGATGACTAAGCTGTGTGCAGCCGTAGTATCTCGCCTTGTCAAAGAAGTCGCAAGTTTTGTCGTAGTGTTGAACACTAAAGTTGCAAGTTTTTATTTTTAACCCGAACAAGTATTTGTTATGTTATTTCCTAGTGTGTATTTGAATATGGTATCGTCATGTCATGCACCTAATAGTTATTTATGTCTCTATGCCTTTCTTTTCATTGGTTATCGATTTGCTTTTTGATAAACTAGAATTTTAGTTTTTATGCCGTTGCAGTGCACACAAAAGTAGTGGTACCTATGAAATGAAATCCTCTCGTACTCCCTCATGTTTTCTTGCTTTAATCAGAAAGTAAAATGATCGAGTAAAGGTGAAAAATAGTGTTTCGGTACACTTGTAATGTAAAACTGAAACTTGTTTGGTTCATCTAGCAATCTGGACACATGTAGTTTTTTTTCTATGTTGACATGGGGCGCTGCTAGTTTACGTTCACCTGTGGCCACGGGTTACATTCGGACAGTTAGTGTAGCCTTTGGGACAGCGTCGGAGAAGAGGAGCTGGGAAAGACGGAAGGGGGAGGTGAGGAAGAGAAGTGCTGTCGCGTACCACCACCTCTTATACTTGTTAGAAGTAGGATAGCTTTGGTACAAAGCTAAATGGAAAACGCTGGCGTTCCCCGGGGGATTTAACGCGCTCATCCTCCGGGTCGTACGCGTGACACGTGGCGAGAAACGGAAACAGCTAGCGATTGGACCCACCTTACCTTATCTCCTCACCCGACCTCTCCTCCTCTCATTTGCTTTCTTCCTCGTGGCTCTCTCGCAACGCGGCTCAACCACCACACCGACACCGGCCGGCGTGCAGATGTTTTCCCTCCCACTTGCTGCCGTCCCTCCCTCCCACCGGCGTCACCCATCTGCTCCCTACTAGACGCCACCCCGCTGCTCCACATCTCGCTGTTCTGAGATGAGATCTAGTGGTGCTGCTAAGGCCGTGCGGTGATGATGCCGGCGGTGAGCGCCGTTGCTACAAGTGGCGGCGTCGCTGCTACAAGTGGCTGATGGTGCGCGCCGTTGTTGCTACAACTGACCGGCGTATCTGCTACAATGGTCCAGCGCCGCTGCTACAATTGCCCGGCAGCGCTGCTACGAGCTTCCGGTGGTGATGCTACAATTGCCCGGCGACGCTGCTACGAGCTTCTGGCGTGCTGCTACAATTTCCCGGTGGCGCTGCTACAAGCTTCCGGCCGGCCACAGGGTGCAAGGTCACGGCCGACGACTTTTTGTAGCTGCTCATTCTGTGCCGGCGGTGCTACAAGTAGCGTCAGTGGTAGCTACAATCGGCGTCGCCGACTGCTACAAGCGACGACTCATATTGCTGCAACCGATGGCGGCGCCCGCGACAATCGACGCCGGTGAAGCGGCGGCGGTGGCTGCTGCAAGCCCCACCGGCGACTGCTACAAGCGGTGGTGGCTGTTGCTACAAGCGGCGGTGGCTGTTGCTACAAGCGATGGCGGCGTGCTACAACCCGACCGACGCTGCTGCAACGACACCACCGACGCTACTGCAAAAGGATGGCGGCGATGCTACTTTCAGCTGACGACGGTGCTACCAAAGGCCAGTAGTGGTGCTCGGAGCGGCAGCGGTAATGAAACTGGCATGGCTGACTCCGGCGAGGTCTCTCACCGCAACCGACCGACGAGGGAGAGTGGGTACTGACTTGTTGGAAGCTGCAGGCATTGCTACAAGGGTATGGTGGTGGCGATGCTGATGGACTCAGGGCGGCGGCAACGGTCGTACTGCCAGACTCGCGACGGCGACGGTGGTGCTGCGGGGCTCAAGGCAGCGACAACGAAGGTGGTGCTTCTGGACTCAAGGCGGCAGCGGTGCTGCAAGGCGTCTGGTCGGAGCTCTGCGCGGTGCCCTCATAGGAAGAATGCGAGCCCAGAGGATAGCTTTTTTTTTTTTGTTTTCGGTTGTTTTCTTTTGGTCCCGAGCGTGGACTAGAGGCATCCATCCTACGGTTGTCCACCCGGGGGATTGGGGATTTGATCCCCCGGGGGACGCTCATCACTCTCCAAGCTAAATAGCCAGTTATTAAGATTAGCTTAGGTCCTAAGCTAAGTAGTCAGTTAGTTTTGTCCAAACGCTGTAATACCGAAGAGGTGCCTTCGTAACCGCCTTATTGGCGTCTGTTCGGTGGGTATATATACCCCCAACAATCATCAATGAAACATCACTTGATTCTCTCAATCATTTCATTCCTAAACACGTTATCACGCACTCGACTCTACCGGGAGCATCTGGCCTTCAGAAGAGAAGAAGCACAGCTACAAGAACAGAAGAAATAGGCAATGGCTGAACTTGCCCTCGCCTTTGCATTGCTTCGAGCTCTTCGCGGGGATGGAATCAACACATCTGCACGGTAAGGGGAGCGTGACCCGTCGTTCGTCCGCGGCAACGAACTGCCACCTCAGTCGGAAACGGACGGCGCGGCGGCGCCCCCAGCGGCATAGCCCCAACAACGGAACGAGGCTACACACCTGGCGCTGCTCCTCCGGGCAAGTACCCGTGGCGGAGACGGCCACCGTCTCCTGGCAGCGTGGCCGCCTAGGCGCAGCGAAGGAGACGACGGCCGGCGGCGCTCGCTGCTGCGACCTTTCCTGTTCCCGGAGGCGCGGCCGCTTAAGACACTCAGAGGGACAGCGGCCCACGGCCGATGCGGCGGCACCCTCGGGCGCACCAGCCCACACCGTAGACAGCGTCCTTCATGGTGCTGCGGCACGGCGACGCTCTCTGCCAACGTGCGGCGGCGCTCCTCCGAGCGTGGCTGCCGAGGCACGCCGGCACCCAAGCATGCGGCTCCTAACGGCGCAACACCCTCCAAGCCAACTATAGTCGTGGAGGACAACGGCCGACGGCCAGCGCATTAGCACAACCTTGCTCTCCCAAACGGCGGTGTGATTTGGGATAAGTGGATCCGTACCGCACGGGAGAGAAGGCATCTCTTATCCCTTCATCGATTTTTCTTATTTAATCCCATTGTGGTCTTATATTTACGTGAATATCATGTGCTTTCACTGTTAACCCCTGAGGCTTATTTTCCAATACTCACAGCACATTCATAATTCACGTAACAGCACTCTAGACATTCATTTATGCCCTCCGGCATGTTGTAGTTATGCAGATTAATATTCCTCATATACTACCTCCGTTTCAAGGAATAAGGCGCACGCGTATTCCAAGACGAACTTTGACCATAAAAGTTGAGCAACAAAATCTTGATTATATTATACGTATATAGTATCGTTGGATTCGTATTGAAAAGCACTTTTTAATGATGCTAATTTCATATAAATAATCTTTATCTATTTAAAGTAATTCTTGGTCAAACAAAAAGCTCGTAAAACGAGGACGCCTTATTCCTTGAAACGGAGGTAGTATAATTTAAAATGACACCCTCATGGTTATTATAATTTGTATTTTAAGCCCTTGGCTTTAAAAATAAAAGCAAGATCATAAGGTCTTTCCTGAATCGCATTAAAAAAAAACATAAATTCTGCACCATTTTACATAAACTGCAGATTATCCATTACCAAGAGATGTACTTATTTGTCTTTTTGACAACAAAAGTATCTCTGGAGTGTTTTTTTTTCAAATATATAATGTCAAAGTATAATACAACGTATTAGAATAAGACATCCATTGACATATGTCACACTACTTTTCCTACTAGTAAGAAATGTACTCCATAAATATGGAAAGTAGCTACAATGTGTTAACTTACAATATATTTAAGATCACACACGCATATGGCAGAAAAGCATCAGCTTAATATTCGAATTGTTCCTCTAGAGCAATTTTTTTGTTTACCAAATATATTTCGCTATCATAGTAAAAAAAATCATGCATGATTAGTTCTTGCTTCTTTCACATTGGTATTAGATAAAACTATGGAGCCTGCATCATGGAATAACATTGTTGTGTGATATGTCTATCAAGACAAAGTCCAACATACATAATATTGATTGAGTTTCTCACAAAACTACTATAGGTTCAACATCATATGGTGATAATCATATTCACCATGAATAAGCAATGTCAAAATAGACATCTATGTTTTGGCGGTGAATGTAACATCTCCCATCACTTTGGGGATGAAGTCCAAAGCAATGACATAAGTATCATTTAATGTCTCAACGTTAAATGTCTACCCTATGGTCATTACGAAATGCATTGTCATCAATTTTAATTTACTATCATAGTAAATAAGTTGCATGATAATATCATATTGTAACACATGGCTAGAATATCCATCAATGGAATTCACTAAATTCAGATGAGAGAAATTGGTTAAATATATGTTTCTCTTAAAATCTCCATCAAGGAGATATATGATGTAAACACAATGTTAATAGTTTCTCGAACACTTTTGAGTATTTCTAATACATTGTAGTTTTTCTTTCTGGTGTCTACAGAATCAACTCCAAGTTGATATTTTGTGATCACACAGTTGATATAAAGATCTGATTCAAAACCTCCAAATCACTTTACATTCTCTTTTGATGATAATACAATAAATTATCATATTTATTTCAGGATAATAATATATCATATCTTCTTATGACGACTCATACAATAGACCCTACGGGTGATATACTATTACCTTAAATTCATATTAGTGCTCAAAATACTAAGAATCTCAATGGTCACGAAAAGAACCAAGAGAAATCACCGTAAAGTGGAGGTAAAATGACACGAATCATAGTAGACATAATCTGGTTAAGGATTGTACTTATAATCTTCATCATTAAGAAAATATAAGTCTACTCCAGTTGGAGCTACACTCCTTTGCAATAATAGTTTTATTGCGGAATGAAATTCCCAAGACATTTTGGAAAACCTCGTTTAGTCTCATAACTATTCCAATATGTCATTTAGCCAATAATCATACTACTAAATGTGGTATGTTTTCCATTAATATCATGTTTCTCATACATGAAATTTCAATGTATGAACTAAATTCATACTAAACTTTGTTGCGTACAAACTAATTTTTCGGATCTTGATGAATTTAAGATTTATCATAATGGCCTTGGTTACCCATTATAGGGATAATGCGAAAACTTAGTGAAATTTTGTTGGTCACAATTTACAAGTTGCGAAATTCTCATATCATTAGATTTTATGAGCACCTAATGTGCCATGAGTTTTTTTTTTCTATGTCTCTCACACTCCACTCAAATTTCTTGAACTTATTCAAGACGATACTTGTGGACTATTCAATAACTATCTGGGTGATATAAGTATTTCATGGTATTCATAGATACATCTAGTTGATGGTCTTATGTGGGTCTCTAATCTCCACAAACCCATGATATTACTAAATTAATTTCTCAAATTAAGAGAAAATTATCATAATATATATTGGTTTGACCAATTTAATTATCGTCTTCATGAGCATTTATGATTTTACTAAGTACCTAAGTGTACATACCCAGAATAGTGTAACTAAATTCTTTGTCAAAAGAATTAAACTAATTAAATGACCACTCCAACAAAATTTGATACACCAACATATTGTTGGACACATGCGGTCTTACACGCCGTAGATCTAATCCAGATCACAACAGCCGTTTATCATACTGCTTCCCCTTGCAGTAAGTACGTGGAAATCAAACAAGTATTTCCCATCTGCGATAATTCGGTTATATACCGATATCACCACTCCAACGTACATCATGGGTGAAAGGATCGTATGCCGCACCTAGAGGGGGGGGTGAATAGGTGCTAACCAATTTTTAGTTCTTTTTCAATTTAGGCTTGTCACAAAAGGTAAATTCTCTAGATATGCAACTAAGTGAATTTACCTATATGACAAGGTTATCAACTAGGCAAGATATAGCTACGCAATATATAAGAGATAGAGTGGGATAGAGGTAACCGAGAGTGGAGCACGCGATGACACGGAGATGATTCCCGTAGTTCCCTTCCTTTGCAAGAAGGTACGTCTACGTTTGGAGGAGTGTGGTTGCTACGAAAGCCAAACCAACAGCCACGAAGGCTTCACTCAGATCTCCGGTGAGCAACGCCACGAAGGCCTAGCCCACATCCACTAAGGGATTTCCTCGAGGCGGAAACCGGGCCTTTACAAGGTTCTTGGGGCACACATCCACAACCAAATTGGAGGCTCCCAAATCTGTTACAACACAACAAATCAACAAGCATACATCAACAACAATCACTAGGGATCCAAAGAGGAACACTAGCAAGGGGGCCCTCAAGCATAAGAGGGGGAAATGAAAAACGCTTCGGTGAGGATGTAGATCGGGGTCTTCTCCGTCGATTCTCCAAAGCACAAGGGATTTGGATGGTTGAGGAAGGAGATCCGATGGATTTGATGTTCTTGGTGGCTCAACAATGGTGTATCTCTTTTTTAGAAGGGGAATGAGCAACCCTAGCTCCATGGAGAAGAAACCCTTAAAAAGGGGCAGCTATCCGGCCGTTGGAGAGCAGGGGAGGGGTGGCCGGTAGTACCGGCGAGTTTGGGCCGGTACTACCGGACTTAGCCGCGCGCGCGAGGCCAGCCGGGGGCGGCCACGTGGCCAGGAGGGCCCGGTCCGGGGGGGGAGGCCGGAGCCTCCGGCCCGGGGTACCGGCCGTGGTACCGCCGGGTGCCCCAACCCCCCTGGAAACATCCAGTGCTGCTCGCCGCCCGCCCGGTACCATGGGCGGTACCAAGGCCGGAGCCTCCGGCCGCGGCCAGGCCGGCGGTACCGCCCAGGACCCCCGCTCCTTCTTCTCTCCTTTGCTTTTCTCTTTCTCTTCTCCTTCTCTTTTCTTTCTTTCTTCTTCTCTTTCCTTTTTCTTCCAATATCTTGTATACTCTTCACTCTTTAAGCATCTAGAGAATGTAATAACCTACAAATCTTATAAACCGAAATATTCATATATTATCATTGTCATCAACACCAAAACACATATAAAATGAGATATGATCTTTCAATCTCCCCCTTTTTGGTTTCTTGATGACAATATAAGATTTGCAAAAGATGAGAGTATTTGAGGAGAGAGAATATAAGATTTGCATAAAAGGCTCCCCCTAGACATGTGCATCTAATAGAATTAACATATGAATGATAGGCACATAATCTAGGATCAAACTACTCAAGAAAATATGAATCACCAACAAGTGCAAAGAAGCTTAGTAAGCAAATAAATTCATCACTTGTATAGAGGAGAGACAACCATATGTGAGTAAAGACAAGTGTTGAGTTTAGAGATCATACCACATGAAGTTCACTTAGGCTTTACCATAGATAGATAGATAGATAATGTCTCATACATAAATAGATAGCCCCTATGTCTCACACACATAGATAAGGTGCATAAAACAAGATAAGTAGTTCTCAACAATAGATAACCATAAGTCACAAGCATAAAAAGTCAAAGAAAACGCAAGCTTGTGACTTCCCATGCAAATCCCGAACCTAATAGAACTCTTCTCCCCCTTTGACATCGAGATGCCAAAAAGGTGGAAGAGCGATGCTACCGTCCCTAGCCATCAAGGAAGTCCCCGGCAACATCGGAGTCGACATCATAGGAGGGACCATCCTCGCCATCAGACCACTGGCTATGAGCAGAAATCCACTGAGGCTTCGGAAGGATATTCTCTTCAGATCCTGGAGGAGACACTTCCACACCAAGCTTTGCCATGATGCTCTTCTGACGGCGTCGAGCTTTCTTCTCTGCCACATAGGCGTCATACATGCGCTCCTGAATATCCAGCTGGAGACAGAAGGTCTTCTTTACCTTGATCTTGAGTTTGGTGTACCAAGAGGGCTCGAGCATGGGATCATATGCGGAGTGAGCCGGAGGCCCCCCAAGGGCCATATGAGGAGTAAAACCATCAATGAGTCTAATGTGAGCAAACCGGCGATCAGCCCGAGGGTCTGCAGGACCAGCTGGAGGAGGTGCTGAGGCAGAAGGTGCTGCTGAGGCAGAAGGAGCTGCTGGGGCTGAGGTAGAAGCTAGGAGCTCATGATCTTTGATAAGAAGGTTCTTGCGTTTATGGACAGTGAGTGTGGAAAATGGTTCCAGAATGGCACCCTCAAACTTCTGACGCCACACCTCAGAAATAAGCTTCATGATGAAAGGACCAAAGGCAGGAGACCTCTTCTCAACCATACGCAGGAAGATCTGGTTCCACAGGCAATCCATGACATCCATCTTCACACCCTTGCCCTTGCGGAGATGAGTTTGAAGCATCAAGTCAATGACAAAAGAATGGATCTCATCAACATTACCCACTTTGACGGCAACAGTCTCACGGTAGATGCGAAGCATAATATCATAGACGGGTTGGAGACCGGAAGTGAATCCAAGCTTGCATCGACCGGGCATATAGAGTGGCTCAAGAACATCCTTGGTGCTAGCATTAGTCTGCCCATGAAACCTCCAACCACTATCAGTGTCATGTTCACAATCTTCCGGAATAGGATAGCCAAGAATCTGTCCAAATGTGCTCCAAGTGGTAGTGAGTACCACATCACGAGTCATCCAAGTGATGGAGCGAGCATCATCCTCATGAAAATAAACTGTGGCAAAGAACTGAGTCACAAGGTAAGGATCATAGTTGCATTGGAAAGTCATAATGGGAAGCAACCCAAACTCCTCGCAAATACCAAGAGCTTCATGAAAGTAGGCATCCTTCTGCAAATGGTCAATGTTGAGATACCGTTGATCAACCACCTTCACCTTGTTGGGAGGATAGACTTCATTGAATATGCGTTCTTGAACCTCGGTATAGAAGTGGCGGTTGTGGGTGCGAGAAGACCGAGGCCCCAAATAGGGATTAGCGGTGCGAATAGCCATGTATGCATGAAGGCGGACGCTGCCATAGGACTCAATAGCCTTTTTCCCTTTCTTTTTATTTGCCAAAGAAGCACCACGCGCAGTAGTGGCACGGGGTAACACTTCATCTTGTTCAACAAAATCATCCTCACGGGGCGGATCCCCTCTCCTCTTCCGACTAGAACCTGTGAAATAGACGAACAGAGCCGAGGGAAATATGGGATAAGGGCACAAGCTCATCTCAACTTAACAAAATTTTGACCCAAGATACACATGCATAATGAGAAAAAATAAGGCCACACACAATGAGTAGAAAAAAAATGCTACAAAGTAGAGGTTAACGGTGCTACATACTAGAGGGCATAGATCAGCAATAGATACAACCTCTAAGAGTAAGATTTAGCCAAAAATCTAAGCATGTAGTACCACTAACCATTACACATGTGAGCCAAAAATGCGAGCAAAATACATGGGGGGAGAGGCTAATACCGGGAGCCATGGCGGAGGAGGGGTGGGGGAAGGCTCCCACGGAGCCGATCCGGCCAGAGATGGCCGGAGAGTGGCCGGGGGAGCAAGGAGCCGGCAGGGGCGGCCGGGCGGCTGAGCAGTTTGGAGAGGAGGGGCGATTGGGGAAGTGGAGATGGGGAGCCAGGGGCTCGACTCGCCCTCCCTTGGGGGCACCGGCCCGAGGCCGGCGGTAGTACCGGCCAGGCCCCAGGCGGTACTACCGGCCTGGTCAGGCCCGGGTCGGCCAGCCCCCGCCCCTTGGTTTTTTTTTTTTTTTTTTATTTTATTTTGTAGGCTGTTTTTGAACAAAATCCTCCCCCCCCTTTTTTTTAGGCTGTTTTAAACAAAGGTCCCCCCTTTTTTTTATATATAAAGACACCCTCTTTAAAACAAACAATTTTGATATGCATTTTTTGAGACGAGCTTGTGCAAGATATAGAATGTTTTAGAGGTGAGAGAATGGCTTAGGATGGAGTATGGTAATATGAACTCAAGTTTGCAAGGAGCAAATCAATAGAAGCCAAACATTGAGCCATTTCCCATAAAAACAAAAGATAGGCAAATGAAGTCCAATAAAGATCCAAATTATACCAACTCTTCATAAAGAAGAGTGTGGTGGCCTAGGCCACCATATATGAGTGTTATGGCATGGCACCGCGAAGATATATCTTGGGCCCAAAAACCACTACTCATCATTGAAGCTCACATATCATCATATGATATAAAGAGAATGATTTCTTAATGTTGGCATTATGGGGGGAGGGATAGCTCAATAATTTAAGCCGCACTCCCCCTATTTCCATGCCCACATCTAAACCAAATAAAGTTTTGAGACGAAGGTGTGTTTGCAAGATGGTCAAGCTATACTCCTTGAATCGATGATATTTAGCTCATTCCTCAAATAAGTGAACCTTGCTTCATCAAGAGGCTTCGTGAATATATCGGCAAGTTGATCCTTGGTAGGAACATAGATAAGCTCAATATCACCCCGGGCAACATGATCCCTAATGAAATGATTCCGGATCTCAATATGCTTCGTTCTTGAATGTTGCACCGGATTATAGGCAATCTTGATAGCACTTTCATTGTCACATAATAGAGGCACTTTGTCACAAATGACACCGTATTCCTTTAAAGTTTGCCTCATCCATAACAATTGAGTGCATCCACTTGCGGCGGCAACATATTCGGCTTCGGCGGTGGAGAGAGATATGCAATTTTGCTTCTTAGAAGACCAACACACCAAGGACCTACCAAGGAATTGGCAAGCCCCGGAAGTTGATTTCCTATCATCCTTGTCACCCGCCCAATCCGCATCGGTATATCCATTGAGAATAAAACTTGAGCCTTTGGGGTACCAAATACCATATCTTGGGGTATCAACCAAATATCGAAAGATTCTTTTGAGAGCCATCATGTGGCTCTCCTTAGGAGAAGCTTGATACCTTGCACACACACCAACACTCAACACTATGTCCGGTCTAGAAGCGCAAAGGTAAAGCAAGGATCCAATCATGGAGCGATATACCTTTTGATCCACTTCTTTACCATTGGGATCTAGTGCAAGATGACATTTGGTAACCATAGGAGTGGCCACACCCTTCAACTCGGTCATCTTGAACCTCTTGAGCATGTCTTGGAGATATTTTGCTTGGTTGATGAAGGTTCCTTCTCTCAATTGCTTGATCTCAAAACCAAGGAAAAACTTCATCTCTCCCATCATAGACATCTCAAACCTATCGGTCATAAGCTTTGAGAATTCATCATTGAAAGCTTTGTTAGTAGAGCCAAATATAATATCATCAACATATAATTGGCAAACGAAAAGCTCCCCATTGACCCTCTTAGTAAAAAGAGTGGGGTCGATTAGCCCAACATCAAACCCACGGTCTACCAACAATTCCTTAAGGTGCTCATACCAAGCTCTAGGAGCTTGTTTGAGACCATAAAGAGCTTTATCGAGCTTGTAGACATGGTTAGGAAAGTTGAGATCCTCGAACCCCGGGGGTTGCTTAACATAAACCTCTTCATGTAAAGGACCATTAAGAAATGCACTTTTCACATCCATTTGTTGTAACTTAAAGTTATGATGCGATGCATAAGCAAGAAGGATACGGATGGACTCAAGGCGAGCCACGGGAGCATAGGTCTCTCCAAAGTCAATCCCTTCAACTTGAGAGAAACCTTGAGCCACCAATCTTGCCTTGTTCCTCACAATATTTCCAAACTCATCTTGCTTGTTCTTGAATATCCATTTAGTGCCTATAACATTGCGGCACTCCTTTGGCTTCTCTACTAAGGTCCACACTTTGTTGCGCTTGAAGTTGTTGAGTTCCTCATGCATAGCTTCCACCCAATCCGAATCTTCAAGAGCTTCAAACACTTTCTTGGGTTCCACTACGGAGATATAGGCATGATGATTGCTAAAGTTAGCCAATTGCCTTCTTGTGGAGACTTTTGCTCGAACATCACCGAGGACCTTATCATGAGTGTGTCCACGAATTTCAAGGGTCCTTTCTCTTCTTGCCAAACGACGGGCCTCGATCTCCTCCTTGGTTCTTCTTGGCCTTGGAGGTGTCACTTGATCAACTTGATCATTTGGGTCCCCGTCTTGACCTTCAACTTGAGCAACTACAATCTCTTGTGGGTGCTCAACATCATGTGCTTGATCTTGGACATCATTTGGTGCGGAGCAAATATCAAATGGATACTCGTCGGAACCATCATGAATTCTTGGTTGATCATGACCTTGATCTTGTTCTTGATCTTGTCCTTGATCTTGTCCTTGATCTTGTCCTTGATCTTGCACACTAGAGGAAGGGTTTTGTTCTTGTTCTTGGGTTGGTGCATCATTTGCTTCACTTGATGGGGTTTGTTGATGTTGAGAAGATGAGGGCTCCACCGTGGTAGAGCATAGTCCTTCCCGAGACGCCACACCGTGTCCCTCAATGGGGCGGAAAAATCCCACACCCATTCTTACTATGGCATCTTGAGGTATTTCATCACCTGCACAAACATCAACTTGCCCCACTTGGGAGCCATCATTTTCTTCGAACTTCACACTACAAGATTCAATGATAATCCCGGAGGATACATCAAAGATTCTATAAGTGTGAGATTCGGCACCGTAACCAACAAATATACCCTCCAAAGCTTTAGGAGCAAATTTAGACAAACGAACTCCTTTGATTTTGTAGAAACACTTACAACCGAACACCTTGAAGTATGAGATGTTGGGCTTGTTGCCGGTGAGTATTTCATATGGAGTCTTGTTCAAGCCCTTGCGGAGATAGAGCCGGTTGGAGGAGTGACATGCGGTGGAGATGGCTTCGGCCCAAAAGTTATAGCGGGATTTATACTCCGCCATCATAGACCTTGCCATATCCATAAGAGTCCGGTTCTTCCTCTCCGCAACACCATTTTGTTGAGGGGTGTAAGCAACGGAATATTGATGACGAATCCCCTCATCACTAAGAAAATCATTGAGTGTGTAGTTCTTGAACTCGGAGCCGTTGTCACTTCTTATTGCCATAATGAGGAGGTTGTGTTGGCGTTGCACCTCGGTAGCAAAGTCAATGAATATTTGTTGAGTCTCATCTTTCGTCTTGAGAAAGTAGACCCAAGTGTATCTTGAGTAATCATCAACAATCACCAAGCAATGTTTCTTCGCACCAAGACTTGCATGAGTAACGGGACCAAAGAGATCCACATGAAGGAGCTCCAAGATCCTCTTGGAAGAGATGATGGTCTTGCTTGGATGCGGAGAGTCATGCATTTTGCCTTCAACACAAGCCCTACAAACACGATCTTTGGCAAAAGACACATTTTCCATTAGTCCCACAATATGGTTCCCCTTGTGAAGACTTTGCAAAGTTCTCATGTTGACATGGGCTAGGCGGCGATGCCACAACCAACCCACGTTCGCCTTTCCGAATAGGCACATCGCACTTGACGTGGTGGTCCCCGAAAAGTCCACCACATACAAGTTGTGTTCGCGATACCCAACGAATGCGACTTTTAGAGTCTTGCTCCACAAGAGGACCACAATATCATTATCAATAAAGACGGCGAAACCCATCTTGCCAAGGGCGGAAACGGAAAGCAAATTGTAACCAAGGGTTTTGACAAGCATGACATCCACAAGAGTAATGTTGTGTGCAACCACAACCTTGCCAAAACCCAATACCTCGGATGTAGAATTATCGCCAAAGGAGACGGTGATATCATTTACATTAGGTCTCAACTCCTTGACGAGGTTCTTGCCGCCGGTCATATGACTTGTACATCCACTATCAAGTACCCATTTTGAACCTCCGGCGGCATAGTCCTACATGAGATCAATTCTTGGATTTAGGTACCCATTTTTCAATGGGTCCTCTTTTGTTAGCAACAAGGGTCTTTGGGACCCAAATAGACCAAGCAACATAACCATCATATGGACCAACATACTTAGCATAAACATCACCATAATAATCTTTAAAGAGAACATAGTGAGGATTGTCTATTCCCGCACCATCATCATTAATGGTGTTGCCCTTTCGGGGTTCACCATTAGCTTTCTCATGTGCGGGCTTGGTCTTTTCTTGTTTGCCTTTTTAGCCTTGGAATTAAAACCAAGTCCCTCCTTCCCATTGTTTGATCTTTGCTTACTCAAAAGATCATCCAACGAAAGTTTACTTTGGGGAGAGGAGGTCCTAGCAAGTTCATCTTTCAACCTAGCATTTTCCTCAATAACATTTGCATGATCACATGAAGGAGTAGAGGAGCTAGGCACATCATATGAGGCAAGCCTAATTTGAAGTTGCTCATAAGACTTGGATAAGAGAGTGTATTCACTCTTCAAAGCTTTGTGAGCTTTGTCTAGTTCATCTAGATCTTTCACAAGTTTCTCATGATCAACCTCAAATTGGGCCTTTTCCTTTTTAAGCACTTTAAACTTAGCCCTAGCAAGATCTCTAGCTTTAGTGAGCTTGTTAATTTTATCTTGAGGCTCTTCAAGAGTTTCTAGCCTCTCCTCAAGAGAAGCTATAGTTTCTTGACTTTTCTCAAGAGCATTTTTAAGAGCATGGATTTCAAGAGAGTCTTCTCTCTCTATTTGACCCTTTTTCTCAAGCATATCACTTTGTTGAGCTAAACGAACCATGAGGCTAGAAACATGCTTCTTAGTGTTACCTTGTAGGTTAAGAATGAAATCATCAAAATCTAGCATTTCTTGTTTCACTTTTAGACTAGCATCATCAACCCCTAGATCGCTAGATAAGTTAGGCATAGAGGGGTTAGGGGATGATACCTCGGAGGATTTAGCCATAAGGCAACTTTCTTCCTCCACATGAATGACCTCATTGGGGGATTCACTTGGTGATGAAGAGTTGGTGGAAAGGGAGGCAAGAGCGACCAATCCATTAGAGGTGGCATCTTCTTCATCATCAACATCATCATCTCCGGAGGTATACTCTTCTTGAGTTGATAGCACAATAGGTGTGTCCAAGGAGGACCTTGCCATGAAGCAATGTGCATTCTTGATTTGAGGGTTCTCATTGGGAGATTCAAAGAGAGATGAAGAGGGTGTGTTGGTGGTGGCGATGGCGGCCAATTCCTTTGAGCTTTCTTCATCTTCATCGCCACTAGAACTTTCAACTTCATCGGTAGAATATTCTTCCCTTGTTACTAGCACAACTCTTGAGGGCCTCTTGCCCTTCTTGGTCTTGTTGTTGTAGAACTTCTTGTTGGGTGGCTTTGAATATTTGCCCTTTGAGTCTTTGCTCTTGTCCTTGGGAATGAGCCTCCCATTATGAAGCTCTCTATTCTCATAGGGGCATTCGGCAATGAAGTGGCGCTTGTCATCACAATTGTAGCATGATCTTGTCTTTGGACCAAAGCTTGTGAACCCATTTTTGTTGTTCCTCTTGATGTTGTCTTCCTTGGCCTTGGAGGGATCAACCCAAAAGGATTTTGCATGGAAGGCCATGTGATCATGGAAGTGGCATTGCAAATCTTCCGGATAAGTCATACTCCAAGATGCTCTATAAGATTCTTGAGGAACCACTTCTTCAACGGAGTTGACCACCAAGGCAAGGTTGGAACCTTTTGCCATCCCAATAGCACGATTGCGAGAATCATGAGAGGTTTCCTCAAGCACCTTGAGAGCTTGCAATTCGTGCACAACTTGTTGAGAGGTGAGAGAGGAATAGCATTCCCTTCCCACAAGAGTCTTGACATCAATGGGTACAAATGGCATCATGCATTCAATGTACTTCTCCTTGATCCAAGAATCATTGATGTGGGTGGCACCAACGAGCCGGAAGGCATCGGCAACGGTGAGAAGTCTTCCATACATATCTTCATGATCTTCATCCTAAGCCTCATGAACCCTTCGGCTTTATTCTTGAGAGCATTATACTTGTTCCTCCTTGTGCTCTCACTTCCAATGCAACTCGCGGTCAAACCCTCCCAAGCTTCCTTGGCGGTGGTGTAGTTCCGGACACGATGCAATTCCTTTGTCCCTACACTTGATTGAATCATGTGCAAGGCGGTGTTGTTGAGTTGACTCTCAATGGCTTCTCTTCTAGTCAAATTGTCGGGGTTGTATGGCTTGAAGCCCACCTTGATGATTCTCCATAATTCATTGGAGGCACTACAAACATGAGAGCGGAACTCAAATTGCCAAGTATCGAAATCCTCAATAGAAAACTTAGGTGGGTCGCCCCTAATGTTCAAATGAGGCATGGGAACCGGTATATCGGGTGATTGGAAAGGTGGAGGTACTCGATTGTAGCTCTCCCTTTCACTAGTTCCCTTGGGAGATGCAATGGGGGATTTGATAGTGTTTAAGTTATCACCTTCCACGGGTTTGGTAGATGAGGGTAAGTCCGAAGCCTCTCCCTCATGTAACACACCCGTGTCTTTAACCTCTACACTAGGAGCCTTGGGAAGGGCCGGAGCCAAAAGCTCGGCAATCATCTTTTCATGCTTTCCATTTGGGCTTCCACGGAGGACTTCAACGAATTGAAGTCTTCCACGGAGACCATCTTGGCGGCCCCTTCCGAGGGACTCCTCGTCCGGCATACTGTTTGGCGTTTAAGCCCGAAATACGAGCCGCGGCTATGATACCAATTGAAAGGATCGTATGCCGCACCTAGAGGGGGGGGTGAATAGGTGCTAACCAATTTTTAGTTCTTTTTCAATTTAGGCTTGACACAAAAGGTAAATTCTCTAGATATGCAACTAAGTGAATTTACCTATATGACAAGGTTATCAACTAGGCAAGATATAGCTACGCAATATATAAGAGATAGAGTGGGATAGAGGTAACCGAGAGTGGAGCACGCGATGACACGGAGATGATTCCCGTAGTTCCCTTCCTTTGCAAGAAGGTACGTCTACGTTTGGAGGAGTGTGGTTGCTACGAAAGCCAAACCAACAGCCACGAAGGCTTCACTCAGATCTCCGGTGAGCAACGCCACGAAGGCCTAGCCCACATCCACTAAGGGATTTCCTCGAGGCGGAAACCGGGCCTTTACAAGGTTCTTGGGGCACACATCCACAACCAAATTGGAGGCTCCCAAATCTGTTACAACACAACAAATCAACAAGCATACATCAACAACAATCACTAGGGATCCAAAGAGGAACACTAGCAAGGGGGCCCTCAAGCATAAGAGGGGGAAATGAAAAACGCTTCGGTGAGGATGTAGATCGGGGTCTTCTCCGTCGATTCTCCAAAGCACAAGGGATTTGGATGGTTGAGGAAGGAGATCCGATGGATTTGATGTTCTTGGTGGCTCAACAATGGTGTATCTCTTTTTTAGAAGGGGAATGAGCAACCCTAGCTCCATGGAGAAGAAACCCTTAAAAAGGGGCAGCTATCCGGCCGTTGGAGAGCAGGGGAGGGGTGGCCGGTAGTACCGGCGAGTTTGGGCCGGTACTACCGGACTTAGCCGCGCGCGCGAGGCCAGCCGGGGGCGGCCACGTGGCCAGGAGGGCCCGGTCCGGGGGGGGAGGCCGGAGCCTCCGGCCCGGGGTACCGGCCGTGGTACCGCCGGGTGCCCCAACCCCCCTGGAAACATCCAGTGCTGCTCGCCGCCCGCCCGGTACCATGGGCGGTACCAAGGCCGGAGCCTCCGGCCGCGGCCAGGCCGGCGGTACCGCCAGACCCCGCTCCTTCTTCTCTCCTTTGCTTTTCTCTTTCTCTTCTCCTTCTCTTTTCTTTCTTTCTTCTTCTCTTTCCTTTTTCTTCCAATATCTTGTATACTCTTCACTCTTTAAGCATCTAGAGAATGTAATAACCTACAAATCTTATAAACCGAAATATTCATATATTATCATTGTCATCAACACCAAAACACATATAAAATGAGATATGATCTTTCAATGGGCCCTCACATCAATTTGGGATCTATGTGATAAATAACTAAGGTATAATTTTCCAATATCCGTCAAATACCTTAAACCCTAACAAGGGAGTTATTGATAGCCCGTACGCTGATTGCATTTGTAATAAGAATATTTTTCGGCATTAGGGGGAGATTAGTACCACAAAGAATGCCGATAAATAAATAATAAATGTCATAGACTTTCAGTCCTTATATTCACGTACTTGAAAAATCTGAACGATAAGTTCAGTCATAAATTTGCAACACATTGCAAATCTGCCACATACATTTACTCGTGACAAAAATGTCACAAAATCATATTATGCATGCAACCAATGTGCCAAAAGAGTGAAGGTACATAATGTAACCACTTTCCTCCAAAATGAGAGCAAAAGGGGGAGAAAATTAGCCACATGAGATATAAATTCTCACATGCTTCCGCGGAATAGAGGAAATTATATCATCAACAAGTAAATGTAGTTCAACCTCAAGTTGAATAACACATAGTAGATGCTCATCATCCAAACCCAGCACAAATGTACACATAATTTTAAGTGTTGGGACATCGAAACACCTTGACTCCATTGTTATGGGAAATCATGAGGAGTTCAAATATTTAACCATATTTCCACAAATATTATTGATTCAACAGAATCATACAACAAAGACTACACTTTGTCGACAAATATATTTATTATTAAAATTGCTAAAACCTTTAGGGCCCTGAACCAAAGTCCATGGCAGAGTGCCTAATGCACTCATATATTGGTTCAACTAGAAGGATGCAATTGAATAAGAATAGCACTCACTCAATAAGGGAGGTATTTACAATCGTAATACCTATTCATCATAAGCACCTTCCCTCTGGAAGGCAAATAACTTTTTGTTAACAACAAAAAAAAACAATGAGGTGGTGATAAAGTGAGACTTGTAGCGCAAGGGTTCACGCAGAGACTCGACATCAATTATATATGATGTAACATACCCTATTGGTATAAGTGGAATTATGTTTCGATACTAATATTATTGGCAATTATAAATAAACTATCCATGTAGCTGATGGATGTAGTGATTACATAATCATATGGGTCACTCAATTTGGATATCTATATTAAAGTCCTTAAGACTTATAAATCCAAATCCAAAATTAAATCGCAACATATGTGTAATAATACAAAAGTCACTCTATGACTTAAAATAGTCAAACACAAATTATGTGGTACAATTGACTATAAGAGCTCCTTCTTATAAAGGATTACTCGTACAATGATGATTGCTTATATGTAGTCATAAACAAAATCCATAATTGGATTCTACATGACCTTTGTATATATCAATGCTTTTATCATCAAAGTTTATAATATACATGAAAGGTCCTTACAATCATATCAAGACGGAGATTTGGATTGAACCAAGTATTAAACAAGTTTATAACTTGAGTATATTCCTTCGGAATACATATCTATCAGTCTTTACATGTCCATAAAATTTTGGAGAAATTAAATATGGATAAATCAAATCAAAGATACATATGGTCACACTATCCCTAACAGGGATACACATTCATTCATACATTGTAGTAGTGATGAAGTGATATTGGACCTCTTGTTCCATATCTCAATACAAACTACATCATGAATGTGAATGTTTTGTTGTCAACTTCTTTAAAGTGCATGCCCCAACTAAAAGATTGGTGTAAGTAATGTCCTCCGATATATTTAAGGCTCAAATGATCTTGATTAATTCCCTTAGGAATATCAAGATTTGACCATCATGTAATCTACATTGGCTAAAATTACCCGATCCCGAAAATGCCATATCATAGACTGAATTCAACGAAAGAACCTTCTAAAATAAGAATACAAAATAGACTCTAATGGCTCCATATAATGATTGACCACATTCAAGATCATGTGGTTAAGATTCAACAGAATCACCCCACCATTATCTATCAGATAATACCACTCGTATTGCTAAAATGCATAAGGGTTAAATTAATATTTTTCAAACTTCGGAGATAAACACTTTGCAAACATATCATGTGAAAATCTAATAGATTTATTCACAGTGTTTTACTGATTCCCATACTCATGAATTTAAGTTCATGGATTGGTGTGAGACAACTTTTAGATTTGCAAAGTTCAGGGGGAGTAAAACTCCCAAATTATAACCCGGTGATGATCATTAGATCATATATATTGTACTATTTTTTCCCTTAGTGAGTTTTCCTAATGGTTTCTCATAAAAGGTTTTTAATGAGACAATATAAATACAAGTGTCTAGATATGCCACATTGCTTTCTCCTTGTTTTTTCCCCATTGGGTTTTAAAGGAGTTTTCGGTGGCACATCATATTGCACTCTTTGCAATATTTATATGTCGTACCTCCTATTTTCCCCACTGGGGTTTTTAAAGGAAGTATATAAGGCATATTTATTGATCTCTAAACTCAATAATGAGATTTTTTCCTTATCAAGGTTTTGCTCATATGAGTTCTCAAGAGACAATAATCTTTATATGTTGTATTATTTTCTCCTTATTTTTCCAACATGGTTTAAAGGAGTTTTAACAACATATCAAATACAACTCTCCTCATATTTTTCCCACAGGGTTTTTGGGGGAGAGATTTTAAAGATGATGACTTTCAAGATGATAGAATATTTACAAAGAGCACCGTTATTTACAAGGACATCCTCATATATAAGTAAGAAGACTTTCAAGACTATGCGAGAAGATCTTGAAGATTACACAAGAGATTTTTAAGAAACAGCGTTGTCCAAGGGGGAGTGTTAGAAGTAGGATAGCTTTGGTACAAAGCTAAATAGCCAGTTATTAAGATTAGCTTAGGTCCTAAGCTAAGTAGTCAGTTAGTTTTGTCCAAACGCTGTAATACCAAAGAGGTGCCTTTGTAACCGCCTTATTGGCGTCTGTTCGGTGGGTATATATACCCCCAACAATCATCAATGAAACATCACTTGATTCTCTCAATCATTTCATTCCTAAACAATACGATCGGCACCGGCTGAACTGCTGGTCTCCTCGCCTGTGGCAGGCGTGCTATTGAAGCTCCTCGCCATCCCACCCTGCCCCAATTTCGCCGATCCTCCACCGTTCTAACCATTCCTCTAAACTATGGTGCCACCGTCTTCATCTCCGGCGCCACCGTCTTCATGAAATGAACTCTGGCTGAAAGTATCTCACCGGACTTAACCTTTTGTGTAGCGTCACGGGCAAAGGTGCTAAGCTAGTTAGTGTAGCACCGACATGCGCCATGCCTCCTGCTAGCGTGGTGTTACAGGGCTAGGTCGGGGTCCACATGTGGTCATGTAGCGCTGCTCGCATCGACACTATGTATGGATTGTAGTGCTTGTCACATCGGCTCTACACTCCTGTTAGGTATAGGATGAGCGACCTTGGCCTTGCCCGACCAAGCATAGAACATGGAGAGGGTTTGTTCGCCTCTCCCCGACCCAAACTACCCTACTTGGGCTTACAGGTGGGACGTGGCATCGAAGATGACAGAACAACGTCGATCTCATGTACAAGCAGTACACCAACGAGTTAGACACGCTTACCCCTGAGCAGGTAAACATTGCGATTACATCACTCACTTGCATGCTCTATTTATAAACTCCACATCGATGTTGTTGTGCTATGTTGAAGGTGGACTGGCAACCATATGGTGAAAGACACCATTTTGCTACATCCTTCGACGCACTGAACCTGAAGTCCTTGCATGAAGAATCCTTTATACTTATGCGGTGCCCATTGATATGTAATTGGGTGGTTGAATATAATTTGTAGCACCATGTGATGGCCCAGTTTAGGCCGTTTCAGGCTCACCCACCCGAGTGGAAGGACACAGACCGCACGCTTCCAAGGTAAAAGGGAATGAAATGTGCCTATTGAGTATCTTGTTGTCCTTTCTTGACTATACTAACTGTGTTACCATCGTGCAATGTTGTTATGTTTTTGACCAAAAGGTTCCATGGGGTGGAACCATGCTCGGGTTAGTAGCGACCATCGCTCTCAAGTACCCAGGGAGTAGGTTGTATGCTTCTTCTCAATCACCTTGCAACATCTTGAAGGGATACTTTTTGGCCTTCCATGCCTTCCCATACTTGACTTTGTAGTGAAAGCGGATTTCCACAAGATCATAATTGGACTTAATGCTCATCTTTGGAAGTTATGAACTTGGAGTTGAGTTATCCATGGTCATACTTCACATCCTTGCCATCAATCTTCTTGCCTCGGCACATTGAGTTGCTACACAACTAGTTATTTGCCAAGAGGACCCTCCCTTCAAAGGTCTTGGATGCACAACCCATGGACATCCATCCTCTTCATATTTAACCGTCTAGCGGTTCTTGACGTCCGAGTGAACAATGGTGTACGTGCTTAAATGAGAACTCCTTGATCCATACCTTAAATTCCAAAAAGATTTCAAACGTCAGCCGGTGGGAAATTGGCCTAGCTTCAAGAACTAAACTCTTTCCATCGTCAACCATGGCTTCCTCCACGAGACAAAGATCGAAGTGCAATGGTATTCCATGATCCCGACCCAATACCCTCTAGAAAATTTCTTCTTCCATAGCCGTGAACCCCTCCACATAAATTTCTTCATTGGGACCATCGTCATCCGAGTCCGATGCATAACATCAGGGATAAGGGATGGAATGTCCTTGTTCTCTTGCACATAATATGTGTCGAAATCACCTACATTGTTGTCATTGAGCTCAAAATCATTCTCATTGTCCCCATACTCATCATTCTCCTTTTACAATGCTTCATATTGGTTCTTCGAAATAGGGCTCAAAGTTTGCATTGCTTCATGTTGGTTCATGGGAGGTTCGCTTATTTTGTCTTGGGTCATGGTGGGTGATGGACTCCTATCATCGAACGAGGAAGCATGCCGGTTCAAGTCAAATCGCAAACTAGCATCAACCTTTTTGGTGGCAAACAACTCCTGAGCCTTGTCTTGTGATTTCGTCATCCTCTCCTTGTATGCAACAAACGTTGCTCGGAATTGATACACATCGACTTCCAACACACGTGCATTCCAAACCACACAATATGCCTTCCCTCCAACTCAACAACATCACTTGGGTCATTCCAATGCAAGTCAATCCTCACTTGTTCCAAAACCTCGGAATAGTTAGGAGTACGCTCAAACACCATGCCAAGCTCATCCGTGTTCGGCTCTATGTTTCCTTTTAAAAATGCGTTCTTGTCCACATGATGAACACGAACAATTCTCGCCATCCCTAAAATAATTATGACAACACATTGGTAAATGTAAACAATAAATACTCATGGCAAGACACAAAAAATCTAGCCACACAACCAAACCCTAGGCCTAACGTCAGGCAACCAAATACCTAACTAGAAGTGTAGCGCCTATGCGAGCGGTACAATGTAGCGCCTTTGCGAGCGGCAACATAACCGAGGCGCCATCCCGTCACGCCGATAGGGGGTGTAGTGCTTGTCAGAGCGGCGCTACATAGTGTCGCATAACACTGATGTAAAAAACCTACGTAAAAGGGTTGGTTCGATGAAATAGTTTTACACCGACTTTATTTTATGAATTTGTCTTGGCGAGAGATCAGTTTTATCCATTTTACCATGGAAGGCGGGTCAACTGGGTCGTGTGCAACGGGGCCTGTTGGTTCTGACCGGGTGTGTATGGCACGTGCTGTGCTAGCAGCCAAACAAGTTGCGCCCTTTGGATTGGATTTGCAATCCAAAGTACACTCTCGAACACGAGCTCCCTTGACCCCCCGATTCTGCTACGCAATGGCAAACGGCCACATCGCCCATTGCCTCGGCGGCATCCTTGCCAGGCGGGCCACCGCTGCCGTCGCTGTCTCCGGCGGCCTCCGCCTGACCGGCGCGGAGCTCGTCGACGACGTGCGCGGGCTGGCCGCCGGCCTATGGGAGAGTGGTCTCCGTCCAGGCGACGTCGTCGCCGTCGTCGGCTTCAACAGGTGCGCACATGGGCAGATCAGCAAGTAGATGGCTAGATGCTATGGCCCTCGCTCGCTTGCTCTCTGGCCAATCGTCCTGCATTTTCTTCCCTTCTTCAGTTAGGCAATTTCAAGTCAACCGCTGCTCTTGCTTCAAGCTCCAGAAAATCTATGGATTTCCCGGGCATGAAAACGCATATATGCTGGTCTGCAATTATCTTGTGCTGTACTGCATAATGAAATGTGAACATGAAATTCACCAGAACCTTTGCAGCATTCATGTCGTCAACTTCTCGTATTGATCATCTGCAGCGTTGACTACATGGAGCTCTTGCTGGCCATCCCTTACATCGGAGCAATCATCGCCCCTCTCAACTACCGCTGGGTAACAACATTATTCTTCCCCTAATCTAATCAAGAGCATCGCACACCATCAAAATCTTCCAACTCGCTTCACAAGTTTTTGATGGTCTGAATGTGTTTACTCTGAAGAATGGAATATTAAAGAATGGGGTTCTCTTTCTTGTCGTCTAGAGCTTCGAGGAGACGACACAGGCGCTAGAGCTTGTGCGGCCTTCGGCGTTCATCTTTGATGGAAGTTACAGCTCATGGGCGCTCTGGTTGATGGAGAGCAAGAGATTCTCAACCATTGGTCTTTACCTCACAATGGGGGACCCTGCCAGCACTAGCGAACCTGCAAACTGTACGTTTTTGTTTTGGATTAGTATGCAGATGATTAATAAGATACCCGTTTCCTTCCCTTTTTAAGGATTGATCATTCGGTTTGAAAATAGATCCTTGCAGCATATAGTACTGGCATTTGTAATCCTCTGTGTTCAACATGTTATTTTCAGTCGTGTCGCTTAATCATACCAAGAACACTTTCAGAGGAACTACGGTGATGGAGCCTGTGTCGGCTCCAAGGGATGTAGCTTTGATATGCTTTACATCTGGTAAAAGATATGGGCTGGTTTGTTACTTGGATTTGTATTGAGTTTTTTTTATCTGCAGTTCTAGAGTATTTTCACTTTTCTAGCCCTGCATTTTGACAACGCATGGGTTTAATTGACATCCGGTCCAAACTTCAGGAACCACTGGACGGCCAAAGGGCGTAGCAATAAGCCATACATCTTTGATCGTTCAATCCCTTGCGAAAATCGCCCTTGTCGACTACGGTGAGGATGATGTATGCTTTCCGGATCCATGTACTACTATAGTTCTTCATGAAAATTGCATTACGGATGAGTGACCAACTTCATACGCTACTTCCTAGATTGTCAAATGATAATTTGGATGCTATATGAGTGTAACTCCTTTTTCTTTTCACAAAATAACAAAAAGTGTTATGAACAGTGTATGTTTATTACAGGTCTACCTGCATACAGCCCCTCTGTGCCATATCGGAGGGATCTCCTCATGCTTGGCCATCCTGATGGCTGGAGGCTGCCATGTCCTGATACCTAAATTTGACGCAAAATCGGCTACTGAAGCCATCCGGGAACACAAAGTGACCTGTTTCATTACCGTTCCCGCAATCATGGCTGACCTACTGTCCTATGCTCAGTAAGCAGTAACACTAAAGTACAAATCTAAAAGCCAAATCCTGCACAGTTTGTTGTTGACTTTTGGTAATTGATCAGGAAAGACAAGATATCTAGGTGCGGGACAGTGACCAAGATCCTCAATGGTGGTGGGGGGCTGTCAGATGAGCTCATAAATGGAGCGTCTCACTTATTTATTCACGCTACTATCGTTTCAGCTTATGGTATTATCTTCTTACCATCGCCACTTCACTTTATCTGTAATTTCTGCAGAATTATGTTTACCTGCAGTCATTTGTATGCTTACAAGCAGTAAAGTCTCTTATCTGCGTACTGAACTTGTTTTTACCAGGGATGACTGAAGCTTGTTCATCTCTGACATTCATGCCTATCAACAAGCCAGAATTTCATGAAACCAAGAACAAGTCAAGCAACCAATGTGAAGGCGTGTGTGTTGGAAAGCCAGCACCGCATGTCGAGATACAAATTGGTAGAGATGAAAGTAACAGTAGTTCTTCACCAATGGGGAAAATCTTGACAAGAGGCTTGCACACAATGGTTGGATACTGGGGGAATAATATGGTTGACACACCAGAATCTGTCAGGAATGGATGGCTTGACACTGGGGACACTGGGTGGATAGATAGAACTGGTAATTTATGGCTCATGGGGCGACAAAAAGGTCGAATCAAAAGCGGAGGGGAAAATGTTTATCCGGAAGAGGTGCTTATTGTTTTACTTGTGTATTCTCAATCTTATATTTTAGGTGTATGGTTCTTCCTCTTCAAAACCAACCATTTCTAATGAGTAATGACCGACATCTCAAATGGTTGCAGGTAGAGTTAGTACTATCACAACACTCAGGGGTAGCTAAAGCTGTGGTTTTTGGTGTACCGGATAGTCGTCTTGGGGAGAAAATTGTTGCATGTGTTAGCATCAGGAATAACTGGAGGTGGGTTGATGCAAGGGCTGAGCCCGAAGGAGAAGGTAAAGAAGTGTCAGCGCAGATCCTTCAAGAACACTGCAGGATAAAAAATCTGAGCAGGTTAGAATTCTTGATTACCATATTTTGAAGTGGAATGCCAACTGTTTCAAACCATGGCATTCGATAAGGTCTTAAACACTGGAAACAACAACAAAAAAAAGCTATATATCTGTGCATGTACATGTAATGTCTACATTATTTTCTGTAGAGAATACTCAATAGTTTTTTTAGGCATGCAGATAAATTTGTCTAATATTGCTGAAGTTTTTCTAAAGGATACATGGTCTGAATAAACATGGGGCCACTACAGTTTTTCTTAAATCGTAATAACTAATCGTATCAGAAAAAGTATGGTCTCAATTTGTACTCAATATTTTAGTTAATGTTCGAATCAATAGGTAGCAAGCAGGTAACAACACAAACCTTAAAACATAACTTGTAGCATGAAGCTTTCAGACCATAATAAAATCATGTTCCTCCCCCCGCCAAAAAAAAGATCATGTTCCGAATAGAACACTTTTTATTCGACATTTCAAGAAATTCCTAAAAAACCTGGAAAAATCACTATATGCACTTGGAGAATTTTGAGGAAAATTTGTGCTTTTGCATGCTGTGCAAATATTCAAAGTAAAAGTTGTTGTTTTAGCCTCCCATCGTCATTTCTTGTTCTTCAGACCACAAGTGGGAAATATCAGAAAATTTTCCAAGTTCATAGTGTACAACCACGTGTACACCTGCTTCTTTTCTCGAGATTTTTTTTTGGAACTTTAAACTTCTATTTACAAATTTCGGAAACAAAGGAATTATACATCGGCACCCGGGAGCCAGATAATCCTTAATATAAAAGAATCATAATCAATAGGTATCAAGCACTTGGAAAATTTCGTGAAGATGTCAGAAAAACCTTCAGACAGAATTGACGATGGCAGACAAACCTTAAGACGAAATATGAATATGTCAAATAAAACATGTTCCTGATAGGAATAATTTAAATTTTTTGGATTTTTTCTATATGCACATGGAAAATATCGTGGAAATGTGCAATTCTGCATGCTGTGAAAAATTGATTTTTTGTTGTTGCTGTTTTAGCCTCTCATCATTGTTTCTTCTTTTGTAGACCACAAGTGGAAAAAAAACACAAAATATTCCAAGTTCATAGTGTATTGCTGCACGTACACCGGCTTCTGTTCTCTAGGTTTTGAAACTTAATAACATGATTTTCTAAAATTTGAAACAATGGACTCATAAATCAGTACCCAGGAGCCAAAAAAATCTTTACAAATCATGCTTAAACACCTCTCCTTTATTTAGTGATACTCCTTAATTAGTGAGAAGTAACCTGTTCTGATCTTGTTTGGAACAACAGATTCAAGGTGCCAAAGATATATTATCAGTGGAGCAGGCCGTTTCCGGTGACCACCACAGGGAAAATTAAAAGAGAGGAGCTGAAGGCTGAGATCTTGGCATGCAAGCAGCTACGTAGCAGTTTGTAGCTTTAGGCCCTGGACCAACAATGGAAGCAACCACATGAAAAATCTTATCTCCATCTACGATATTCAATAGTGGCAGCAACCACATGGGATTCTTCTGTCAACCTACTATTTTCAATGGAGTTTCAGTTTTGTACAAGTTCACTCGTGCCGACATGGTTCAGTTTGGAGGTTCAGCTGTAGACTTTGGTACTGATCATCTCTTGCTAGTTGCAACGTATTCTTTCGGCTTTGTCATTACTTGATGAGAGTACTGTAGATAATTATGTGCTCTCTGGTTGATGATAAGAGCTAAAAGTAAATCTGGGCAATTTGTCAAAGTTCTTGCATGTCTCACTTTGATCGCAGCTGTGAAAAGCAAGCGTGTGTGTGGGACTCCTCCTTTTAATTTCCTTTGAGGTAAAAAGGAGGGCCAGAATAAACACAGGTTGAGTTGATACAGAATTTTCCATCTTGGTGTAAATTCCAGCGGAATCATCATGCGCTGGTATTAGTTAAACACCTTCTAAATTGTCCAACAGCCAATTCCATGATTCTAATCGACTCCCAATTAGATCACGTCTGAAAGATACACTTGGAGGCGCCCAGAACTTTTGAGATTGTGACATACTTATGTGTTACAATATGATAAACTCCTCGGCATTGAACCCGCAAGGGGGAGTTGATGTTGCGCAACCAAGAGTCTTCCCAATTTGAGCCATCTTTAAGGGTGACATTTCCAAATTGGAAAAATGGTTCTCGCTTTATTTAAACCAATCATAAGTGATGATCTCTGCATTTCCAATAAATCCGAGAGACACCCTAGATCCTGTTTATACATAAGTGTTAAATTCTTAGATGTCTCTATAGGACGTGTTTATACATCTCGTGATGTTGTTTTCGATGAGAATGTATTTCCCTTTGAAGCGCGCTCTCCATCCAAATGTCGGTGCCCTCCTTAAAAAAGAGATACTACTCCTTTCATAATCCATTTCTCACGAGGGTGCACAGAATATTGATGATCATATGTCTCCTTTTGTGTCTATTACTAATGTTTCTCAGGTAGCAGCAGCTCCAGTAGAAATTTTTAGCCAAATCGGTGAACAAAAATGGCCCAGAATTGCATGTTCAACATCAGGTGGAAAATGTTGCAGCACGCACATAACACGAGGATGATCCGCTGGGACATTCCCCTATCCCGTTGGATCATGAGGTGTGAAGTCTCGAGGAAGATTCTCCCTCGTCCTCCTCGCTGTGCATCGAGTCACTGCACGCGGACCCCACGTCCATGTCGTCCACTCTGCACTCTCCACGCGTCGCCGAGTAGCCGCGTGCGTCTCATGTGCCATCTGCGCTCACCCCCCGCTGGCCGCGTGTCACGCCACCAACGGCTGCATGCGAGTCCACGCCCGCGTCCCCGACAGGCGATCTGCCCCCTTCCCTGTCTGCCACCTAGTCCTCCCCTGGGGGATATTCCGTGGCTAGCGCCGGTGCATGTGATTTTGCGGCAAGTGATGATGAATCTAATAACTCTGTTTCGCCTCCTTCCCATGATAGCATAAGTTGCACCACCGGTTGCAGCTCTGTAACATCCCAAAAATTTCAAAAAAACAAAGAAATGAATTCCACTATTTCCAAATTTTGGAACCAACAAAAACTTTTATTAAATTAAGTTTGATACATAGTGATCATGCTTATAGGTTGTGATATTGCCATGATTGTTTGTTGAAGTATTTTGAAATGATCTTAAACCCTAAACCTCATCCCTCTTTTCACCATCCAAGTTAAAACAAACTAAAAAGGAAATTAAATAAGAAAAGGGCCTATGTGTCTATGGCTATTTTTGGTAAAACTTTTACCTAGGCTTTTCTACCTTGTTTAGGTGTTTTGAAAACATCAACAAACCTAACCTAGTACTTACCAACAAATTCAAGTAAGAAACAAAAATAAAATAAACTTTGCATAGAGGCATATGTGACACCTAGCCACATTACCAAAACTTGACCTATGCACCTCTACCTTGCCCAAATGGTTTGAAACCAACACTAAACCCCATCTAACCCTAAATGGACCCTAGACCATGCCTAAGTGAAGCAAAGAAAAGGAAAATAAGAAATTAAGAAAAATGCAATTCATCACATACATGTGCTTATGGCCATTTTTGCAAATCTTTGAACTAGGCCTTTTGGAATTATTTCAATGGTTTGGAAATGTTCCTAAACAAATAAGAATCACTTTTGAATCAAGAAAAAACCAAATCAAATAGAGAGAAATAAAATAAATGAGAAAAATGGAAATCTCACTCACATACACAAATGACCATTTTTGCAAATCATCAACCAAGGCCACCATTGCTTGTGCCATTACTTGTGAAACACTAATATATCAATAACAAACACATTTTCATCAAAGAAACACAAATCAAATCAAAGGAAAAAATCAAATCCTTGTTACATATGATAATGGTCATTTTGCACTTTCTTAACATCGTGCCCACTTTGAGCCCCTGGTTTGAGAGATTCTTAAACTAAACCTGGCCAACTCTTTCCACCTCATCCAAGACCATATCAAGGTGAACATTTTTGGTGTTGACCATCAGGGTTGACTCTGCCTAGTTTGACCATTATAAGGGAGACAAGTTGCAACATTCAAACAAAGAGAAGATCACCTCAATTTTGAAACTTTGCAAATCAGCACCAAAATGCACACCACCACCACCACTCTACTCCATATATTATTCAAATCAACTTCACCAAAAAGAATTGCAAAATTCAAATCTTTTTCTCTTTCGACCATTTTCACAAACACCTTCTGAGCACTATTTGACTATGAGCATGCATGCTTATATCCACCAGGTTTTAGACTAAACCATCACACTTTGGATCATCATTGTCCTCCTCTCACTCCCAGTACCTCATGCCAGGCTTTGGAGACAAGGACCACTACAAGAATTGATAAAAAACCAACCATGCCGTGCACCATGCCATCACCATGCCACTCCATTACCCCTGCCCTCTCTGGACCACTCCACCATGTCAACTCTCTTCCTCACACCCTCCTCGTCACCCTAGTACCTTCCCATGCCAGAGAAATGCACTGCAGTACCTAGACTCGACGTGTCCAGAGCGCGCCCACAACGCCCAGGTCGTGCCAGAGCGCGCATGAGCACGTCTCTGGACACGATAGAGCGCGAGCTCGCCCGATCGCTGTCGTCCTCCTCTCGCCTTTCCCCTTCGCACGCCTGATCACCACCCCACCTGCTCACTCCCAGACAACCCCATTGGCTCGCCGTCGCCCTGTAGCCAACGCCATCGTCAACCTCTGCCGCTCCCGTACTGCCAGGACGATGACGATGCCCGAGCCGTCCCCTCCTCCTTTCGCTGCGCCAGCAAGTCCTTGAGCATGGCCATGATGTTGGCCATCCCACGCGCACCTCGCCTTGCCTCTTCGCGCCTCAGAAACGCCGCGCCACCGTCGACCTTGCCCGCACCCCACGGCCACCTCTCAATCCTATAAATGGAGACCCTCCCCGAGCTATTTCTTCACACCCTCTTGCTCCCCTCTCATCTCTGAACCCCCTCGACCACTTCCCCATACGCATTGCCGCTGGTACCCATCCAATTTCTCGCCGGAGCCCGCGGAACCGCCGCAGACGCAGCCGTCGATTGGCACCACCTCAGGAGACGCCACCTGTACCAGACGCTCCGCCGTCCTCGACAACGTCGCCCTGCGTTGACTCCCAGCCTCGCCGACCGCCAGTAAGCTCTCCGACCCCCTACCACCGCCGCTGCCAGTACCCCCTCTCATCGGAGACGACGACGGCCGTGCGCCGCTCGATCGTTATCTAATCCGACGGCTCACCGCGCACGTACCGCTTCGGCGTTTAAAACGCACTGACGCGTAGGCCCCACATATCAGTCGGCCCACTGAGCGCTGAAGCGTTACTGGGCTGGCCCGTTTGTTTTCCCGCGCAGGCCCACAAATTCGAATTCTGTTTAAATCATATGATTCAAATTTCTCTGCAGATGCTTTGTTCCAAATTAAAAATAAGAAAATCTACTACACCAAATTTGACAAATTTTATATATTTGGAAAGCCCATGAAATGCTCCATCCAACCAGACTGGATTCAAACCAAGATCAGTTGTAGAATTTGAATAGAAAAAATAACAAGTCAGAGAGTTTTCAGAATTCAAATAAATTTAGAAAATCAACCATAATGAATTTTGAGATGATTCCACCTCTCAGAATTCAAATTTCAAAAACTCTAATTGTTTATACAAAAATATGATATGAGTACTGTATATGATCATGGGCAAGAATCAAAAATTGGCTATATAGTCAATACTAGTCCATTTAAACTAATTCAAATTTAAGTTTTCAAACCTATGAGGTGTAACACCTCATTTAAATCATCTTCCCAAGTGTTATGAAGTAATGTGATGACCCTTGTGGCATGGTCTCATACTTGCTCACTTGAGGATATTAAATCAAATAGGATTTAAATTGCATGAGGTATAGAACCTCATTTAAACCATGTTTCTCAAATGATAAGTGTGAAGTGTTGACCTTGGTCAACCTGTGATCATACATTGTTATTTGAGGAGATTAAATCTTAACAAGATTCAATGAGAGGAAATTGTTTCTCCAAACTAAAGAGATACCCTAATCCACATTTCAATGAGAGGAAATTATTTCTCTAACACTAAGTAAGAAAACCCTAGTATAATTTTGGGTAGCAATGTTAAGTGATGATGCTAGATCATTGGTGTGAGCCATTAAGGCTAATTAAGTCTACTTAAGTATTGTTTGGTGATTGTATCCTCGTATTCGTTTATAGACGCTACTACCGGAGACTATCAAGAGGAGGAGGTATTCTACCAAGAGGAAGAAGAAGAGAACTTTGATCACCTCGCCAATCAAGGCAAGCTAGACTAATGCAAGTTATATTGTTGCAAGCTAATATTCTTGCCAGACACCCAAAGTGCAAAGCTCTACAAGAGCAAGGCACCATTACATATTACTTTATGCTTAATGATCCTATCCTAAGTTTTTACCTTACTAGTTTTGACTTTGGTTTATCAAAGATTATTTTTGATTTATGATTCACTTAGTCTAGCAATGGAGTAGTACAAGAGCATCACACTTAGCCTAGAAAGCTATAAGCTATTTAGCACCCCTCATAACTAGTTGTTAGTGCTAAACATTAAAAGTGACTACTCTAGTTGGGAACTTGTGAAATGAAATGACTTTGAAAATCTTGGAATGATAAGTCATTCTATTGAGAGATTTTGAAGGTGAATATGACTTGTGAATGACTTGGTGAATTTTACAAAACTGATGGTTGGGTTCGGATGCGATACCATTCCAATTCTTAAGTACCCCCACAATACCTGAATCTGGGTAAGGCTTAGCTGGAAACTTATGTATTTTAGTATGGGTTCCCTCTGAACAAGCGTCATAGGGTTTATGCCGAGGCTGCCTCTGAAAGTGAAATGACGTGAAATGAGGTGAATGTCCTAACAAAGCCCTGTGCAGTTCCCGGGTTGGCGGTTTGCTCTCACCGGGAGGCCAAGCTCATGGGGAGAGGTGCCTATACTAGGGTATGTAAATGAAAGGTTAGGATTGGTAGTTCGCGTACTGCGTACGATAAATCAGGGCCAGTTACCCCTGACGGACTATTGCAATTGTTGTGGCACAAGTGTACAACCTCTGCAGAGTTTAAACTATTTGAATAGCCGCGTCCGCGGTCATGGACAGTTGGGAAGGCCATATTGTTCCGTCATCAGAACTTTTCTAAAAATATGAATGGTGACTTGTGACTTGAATTGAAAGGTGACTTTAACTTTGAATAATCACAACTGAGTTGTGGGAATGACACTAATATTCCCACTTGAGTTAAGTTAGGCAAATGAAGAGGCTTTGATTATTAAAGTGCTTATGAAATAAAACTGGCTTTATGCAAATGAAACTAGAGCTTAACACCCCCTTACTATAGTTTCTAGTACTTACATTAGTATTAGTTTGCGAGTACTTTAAAAGTACTCATGGCTGTGTCCTTGGCTATTCAAATGGCCAGACTATGAAGATGAGCCCCAGTACCAAGATGACAGACAGCAGGACGTCTACGACAACTAGGACCACTCCTGACGTCAACAGTTGCCTGTGGAACAGATGGACAACAACCGCTACTTCGCTTCCGCTATGTGTTTTGGAATTGATCAATAGATCAACTATTATTGTAATGAGACTGGATCACGTGATCCCTTTTTATTTGTAAGACTATTATGTGTTGTAATGAATGATGTGTTGTGATATCAATCTATTATGTCTCGCAAAAACAATATTCCTGGGATTGCGAGGAATGGCATAATAGGCATCTGGACTTAAAAATCCGGGTGTTGACAAGTTGGTATCAGAGCCATTGTTGACCTTAGGAGACCCTAGTTAGAATGGACGTCTGAAAAACTTAGTTTCAAAACAAATGAAGTGATTATTTATGAAAACTTATTCTCACTCTTATCCTTGAGATCTTCCTCAAAATAAGAAATTCATGCTCTACTTTTCGTTGAAAATTTTACATAAAAGTTTGCATACTTGATCACATCTCTAACTTACTCATCCAAATTGCTCAAAGATGGAGTACACCTGCAAGTCCTATCAGCTTGGCCATGGAGGAAACCTCATGTTCGAGAAGGATTTGAAACAACTGGTTGAATATCTAGGACGCCCGTATCCCGAGTTCTTTGGAGTACCACTCAACAATCCATCGGGAAGACAACCTCGGTGGGAAGTTACTGCTGATCTAAGAGGAAGGCTAGGAGCCCCAATTTGGGAAACCATCTGGTTTTCTATAACGGGGAATACTTGGAAGGATGGAATAGCTAGAGCCATGCAGGAAGCAATTGCCCGTCTGTGCGGACAGAATATGAACAATCTCAAGAATACCCACTTCATTTACTACCCAAGACATGATCCCATGGGAAGACCAATAACCATGCCCCCGCACCCGGAGATGAACCACTATGTTGCCTACCTCGACTTCATGCTGTACAAGACCCGCAAGGAATTGGACAACGCCCTTGCCTTCCGCCAAGCACATTACCCGTGAAGACGAATAATCCCCCCTGAAGAGTAGTATCATTAAAGCACTTTCATAGGTGTGAGTTTGTATCAGGATCCCCTTGTATCGTAGAACGAATGAATGGTTCTTCAAACCAACGGTTTGTTAGCTTTGTAATGTGTGATGCTTGGTATGAATGAAAAAAGTGTTGTTGGTTTTTACCCCCGCAACACTACTCAAGTTTTCAAGTTATGAACTTTTTTAACTTTAACCAAACAAACCATAGAAATTTCCCTCTTATCTTATCATCTACCTCAATGTTCAGATGGCCCCACCAACCCGCAGCACCAACCAGGATGCAATGATGCAGATGCTCCAGATGATGATGGCAGACCGAGAAGCCGAGAGGGCCGAAAGACAAGCCAACATTGCTGCACTGCAACAGATAGCTCAGAACAATCAAGGCCATGGAAACCACGATCACCCTGGATCGAAGCTGAAGAACTTTCAGAACACCAACCCACCCATGTTCAGCAAGACAGAAGAACCCCTAGATGCTGATGACTGGCTCCAGACCATGGAGAACAACCTAGAAGTTGCGGGAGTAGAAGCCGCAGAAAAAGTACTGTTTGCCACCCACTACCTGTCAGGACCTGCAAAAGCCTGGTGGACAAGTGCCCGTGCAATGAATGCGGGACAGATGATGACCTGGGAAGACTTCAAGCTGAAGTTTAGCAAGTACCATGTGCCCCAAGGACTGATCAAGAAGATGAGAGATGAGTTCCGGGAACTCAAGCAAGGCAGGATGTCCGTGGTGGAATACCGCGACAGGTTTCTTACTCTGTCAAGGTACGCCCCGGATGAGACCGACACCAACGAGAGGAGGAAGGAAAGATTTCTGAATGGACTGCACGATGAAATGCAAACTGTGTTAGTGAACATTCCGTTCGCTGACTTGGAAGCCCTGGTGGACTCTGCCATCCAGATGGAAAGAAAACTGCACCAAGCCAACGAGAACCGCAAGCGCAGAATGATGAACCAGAATGGACCCCACCATACCCAGAAGTACCGCAACAACTCCTCTGGAGGATTCACCTCAAAACACAACAAGCCAACTGCTCAGAGTTATCGCCCAAACTACACCAACAACAACGGAGGACCCCCGAAGTCCGGAGGTAACAACAACAACAACCACCCCAACAGCAACCAGAATAGGAACAACAACAACACCAACACTGCCCCGAGGACTGGGAGCAATGCTACCCCCATCACCCCAAAGGACAAGACAACAATCACCTGCTATGAATGTGGAACTGTGGGTCATTACTCCAATGAATGCCCCAAGAAACTTGCCAAGACTGCCCCCAATACTGCTGCACCTGCTCAGCAACAGCGCCGCTTTGCAGCCAGAAGGAACCAGAACAACCACAACTGCCGTCTCTACCACATGAGTGCCACTGAAGCCCAGGAAGCACCCCAGGCCATGCCAAGTATGTCTTCCTGTTAATCCGATTGCTCAATCTTTCTTAGGAACCTAACTTTTCTTAAAATCTCGGGACGAGATTTGTTTAAGGGGAAGGGTTTGTAACATCCCAAAAATTTCAAAAAAACAAAGAAATGAATTTCACTATTTCCAAATTTTGGAACCAACAAAAACTTTTATTAAATTAAGTTTGATACATAGTGATCATGCTTATAGGTTGTGATATTGCCATGATTTTTTGTTGAAGTATTTTTAAATGATCTTAAACCCTAAACCTCATCCCTCTTTTCACCATCCAAGTTAAAACAAAATAAAAAGGAAATTAAATAAGAAAAGGGACTATGTGTCTATGGCTATTTTTGGTAAAACTTTTACCTAGACTTTTCTACCTTCTTTAGGTGTTTTGAAAACATCAACAAACCTAACCTAGTACTTACCAACAAATTCAAGTAAGAAACAAAAATAAAATAAACTTTGCATAGAGGCATATGTGACACCTAGCCACATTACCAAAACTTGACCTATGCACCTCTACCTTGCCCAAATGGTTTGAAACCAACACTAAACCCCATCTAACCCTAAATGGACCCTAGACCATGCCTAAGTGAAGCAAAGAAAAGGAAAATAAGAAATTAAGAAAAATGCAATTCATCACATACATGTGCTTATGGACATTTTTGCAAATCTTTGAACTAGGCATTTTGGAATTGTTTCAATGGTTTGGAAATGTTCCTAAACAAATAAGAATCACTTTTGAATCAAGAAAACCAAATCAAATAGAGAGAAATAAAATAAATGAGAAAAATGGAAATCTCACTCACATACACAAATGGCCATTTTTGCAAATCATCAACCAAGGCCACCATTGCTTGTGCCATTACTTGTGAAACACTAATATATCAATAACAAACACATATGCATCAAAGAAACACAAATCAAATCAAAGGAAAATCAAATCCTTGTTACATATGATAATGGTCATTTTGCACTTTCTTAGCATCATGCCCACTTTGAGCCCCTGGTTTGAGAGATTCTTAAACTAAACCTGGCCAACTCTTTCCACCTCATCCAAGACCATATCAAGGTGAACATTTTTGGTGTTGACCATCAGGGTTGACTATGCCTAGTTTGACCATTATAAGGGAGACAGGTTGCAATATTCAAACAAAGAGAAGATCACCTCAATTTTGAAACTTTGCAAATCAGCACCAAAATGCACACCACCACCACCACTCTACTCCATATATTATTCAAATCAACTTCACCAAAAAGAATTGCAAAATTCAAATCTTTTTCTCTTTCGACCATTTTCACAAACACCTTCTGAGCACTATTTGACTATGAGCATGCATACTTATATCCACCAGGTTTTAGACTAAACCATCACACTTTGGATCATCATTGTCCTCCTCTCACTCCCAGTACCTCATGCCAGGCTTTGGAGACAAGGACCAATGCAAGAATTGATCAAAAACCAACCATGCCGTGCACCATGCCATCACCATGCCACTCAATTACCCCTGCCCTCTCTAGACCACTCCACCATGTCAACTCTCTTCCTCACACCCTCCTCGTCACCCTAGTACCTTCCCATGCTAGAGAAATGCACTGCAGTACCTAGACTCGACGTGTCCAGACCGCGCCCACGACGCCCAGGTCGTGCCAGAGCGCGCATGAGCACGTCTCTGGACACGACATAGCACGAGCTCGCCTGATCGCTGTCGTCCTCCTCTCGCCTTTCCCCTTCGCACGCCTGATCACCACCCCACCTGCTCACTCCCAGACAACCCCATTGGCTCGCCGACGCCCTGTAGCCGACGCCCTCGTCAACCTCTGCTGCGCCCGTACTGCCAGGACGATGACGATGCCCGAGCCGTCCCCTCCTCCTTTCGCCGCGCTAGCAAGTCCTTGAGCATGGCCATGATGCTGGCCATCCCACGCGCACCTCGCCTTACCTCTTCACGCCTCAGAAACGCCGCGCCACCATCGACCTTGCCCGCACCCCACGACCACCTCTCAACCCTATAAAAGGAGACCCTCCCCGAGCTATTTCTTCACACCCTCTTGCCCCCCTCTCATCTCTGAACCCCCTCGACCACTTCGCCCTTCGCATTGCCGCCGGTACCCATCCAATTTCTCGCCGGAGCCCGCGGAACCGCCGCAGACGCAGCCGTCGATTGGCGCCACCTCAGGAGACACCACCTGTACCAGACGCTCCGCCGTCCTCGACAACGTCGCCCTGCGTCGACTCCCAGCCTCGGCGACCGCAAGTAAGCTCTCCGACCCCCTACCACCGCCGTTGCCAGTACCCCCTCTCGTCGGAGACGACGACGGCCGTGCGCCGCTCGATCGTCATCTAATCCGACGGCTCACCGCGCACGTACCGCTTCGGCGTTTAAAATGCACTGACGCGTTGGCCCCACATGTCAGGCGGCCCACTGAGCGCTGAAGCGTTACTGGGCTGGCCCGTTTATTTTCCCGCGCAGGCCCACAAATTTGAATTCTGTTTAAATCATGTGATTCAAATTTCTCTGCAGATGATTTGTTCCAAATTAAAAATAAAAAAATCTAGTGCACCAAATTTGACAAATTTTATATATTTGGAAAGCCCATGAAATGCTCCATCCAACCACACTAGATTCAAACCAAGACCAGTTGTAGAATTTGAATAGAAAAAAATAACAACTCAGAGAGTTTTCAGAATTCAAATAAATTTAGAAAATCAACCATAATGAATTTTGAGATGATTCCACCTCTCGTAATTCACGTTTCAAAAACTCTAATTATTTATACAAAAATATGATATGGGTACTGTATATGATCATGGGCTAGAATCAAAAATTGGCTATATAGTCAATACTAGTCCATTTAAACTAATTCAAATTTAAGTTTTCAAACCTATGAGGTGTAACACCTCATTTAAATCATCTTCCCAAGTGTTATGAAGTAATGTGATGACCCTTGTGGCATGGTCTCATACTTGCTCACTTGAGGATATTAAATCAAATAGGATTTAAATTGCATGAGGTATAGAACCTCATTTAAACCATGTTTCTCAAATGATAAGTGTGAAGTGTTGACCTTGTTCAACATGTGATCATACATTGTTATTTGAGGAGATTAAATCTTAACAAGATTCAATGAGAGGAAATTTTTTCTCCAAACTAAAGAGAAACCCTAATCCACATTTCAATGAGAGGAAATTATTTCTCTAACACTAAGTAAGAAAACCCTAGTATAATTTTGGGTAGCAATGTTAAGTGATGATGCTAGATCATTGGTGTGAGCCATTAAGGCTAATTAATTCTACTTAAGTATTGTTTGGTGATTGTATCCTCGTATTCGTTTATAGACGCTAGTACCAGAGACTATCAAGAGGAGGAGGTATTCTGCCAAGAGGAAGAAGAAGAGAACTTTGATCACCTCACCAATCAAGGCAAGCTAGACTAATGCAAGTTATATTGTTGCAAGCTAATATTCTTGCCAGACACCCAAAGTGCAAAGCTTTACAAGAGCAAGGCACCATTACATATTACTTTATGCTTAATGATCCTATCCCAAGTTTTTACCTTACTAGTTTTGACTTTGGTTTATCAAAGATTATTTTTGATTTATGATTCACTTAGTCTAGCAATGGAGTAGTACAAGAGCATCACACTTAGCCTAGAAAGCTATAAGCTATTTAGCACCCCTCATAACTAGTTGCTAGTGTTAAACATTAAAAGTGACTACTCTAGTTGGGAACTTGTGAAATAAAATGACTTTGAAAACCTTGGAATGATAAGTCATTCTATTGAGAGTTTTTGAAGGTTAATATGACTTGTGAATGACTTGGTGAATTTTACAAAACTGATGGTTGGGTTCGGATGCGATATCATTCCAATTCTTAAGTACCCCCACAATACCTGAATCTGGGTAAGGCTTAGCTGGAAACTTATGTATTTTAGTATGGGTTCCCTCTGAACAAGCGTCATAGGGGTTATGCCGAGGCTGCCTCCATTGAAAGTGAAATGACGTGAAATGAGGTGAATGTACTAACCAAGCCCTGTGCAGTTCTCGGGTTGGCGGTTTGCTCTCACCGGGAGGCCAAGCTCATGGGGAGAGGTGCCTATACTAGGGTATGTAAATGAAAGGTTAGGATTGGTAGTTCGCGTACTGCATACGATAAATCAGGGCCAGTTACCCCTGACGGACTATTGCAATTGTTGTGGCACAAGTGTACAACCTCTGCAGAGTTTAAACTATTCGAATAGCCGCGTCCTCAGTCATGGACAGTTGGGAAGGCCATACTGTTCCGTCATCAGAACTTTTCTAAAAATATGAATGGTGACTTGTGACTTGAATTGAAAGGTGACTTTGACTTTGAATCACAACTGAGTTGTGGGAATGACACTAATGTTCCCACTTGAGTTACATTAGGAAAATGAAGAGGCTTTGATTATTAAAGTGCTTATGAAATAAAACTGGCTTTATGCAAATGAAACTAGAGCTTAACACCCCCTTACTATAGTTGCTAGTACTTACATTAGTATTAGTTTGCGAGTACTTTAAAAGTACTCATGGCTGTGTCCCTGGCTATTCAAATGGCCAGACTATGAAGATGAGCCCCAGTACCAAGATGACGGACAGCAGGACATCTACGACAACTAGGACCACTCCTGACGTCAACAGTTGCCTGTGGAACAGATGGACCACAACCGCCACTTCGCTTCCGCTATGTGTTTTGGAATTGATCAATAGATCAAATATTATTGTAATGAGACTGGATCATGTGATCCCTTTTTATTTGTAAGACTATTATGTGTTGTAATGAATGATGTTTTGTGATATCAATCTATTATGTCTCGCAAAAACAATATTCATGGGATTGCGAGGAATGACATAATAGGCATCTGGACTTAAAAATCCGGGTGTTGACAAGCTCGCACCCACCTACAACAAGGTATACGTCATCCTAAAAAGTACTTATGGTATTGTTCACTATGGTATCCTCTCGTCCACAGGTGGACCAAATCGACTCTCTGAAGCTCTAAATGATTCCAAGCGGCGTCAAGTAATGGAGGAGTATAATGCATTGCTTGCAAACAAGACTTGGTATCTTGTTCCTCCAAGCAGCAACAAAAAATTAATTGATTGCAAATGGGTCTATCGTATTAAAAGAAGAGCATATGGTACTATTGATCGCTACAAAGCACGACTCATTGCCAAAGGTTTCAAGCAAAGGTATGGAATTGACTATGATGATAACTTTAGTCATGTGGTTAAAATTGCTACTATCAGGACTGTTCTGTCTATTTCTGTTTCTCGAGGATGGAGTTTACAACAACTAGATGTTAAGAACACGTTCTTCATGGTGTTCTAGAAGAGGGGGTCTATATGAAACAACCCCCAAGATTTGAACATCCCGATACTCCTCATTACATTTGCAAACTTGACAAATGTGTATATGGTTTAAAATAGGCTCCTCGTGCATGGTACTCCCGATGATGCTCAAAATTGCATGATCTTGGACTCATTCCCTCCAAAGCTGATACCTCCCTGTTTCTCTTTCATAAGTCTGGTGCCACTATATGTTGATGACATTATTATGACCAGCTCCTCAGATCATGCTATCTCAATTATGCTCAAAGACCTAAATGCCAACTTTGCTATCAAAGATTTGGGTGAACTTCACTTCTTTCTTGGCATTGAGGTGAAAAAGACTCGAGATGGTTTGCTTCTCACCCAGGAAAAATGTGCTCATGATCTTCTAGCCAAGGTTAATATGCTCGAGTGCAAGTCTGCACCTAATCCTTTGTCTCCTTCCGAGCCATTGTCTCTTCATGAAGGTACACTTGTTGGTCCCGAAGATAGTACACAATACAAGAGCATAGTTGGGGCTCTTCAGTACCCCTCTTACTCGTCTAGACCCGTCGCTCTCTATTAATAAGGTCTGTCAATATCTTCATGTTTCCACTACAACTTATTGGACAGCTGCTAAACACATCCTTAGATATGTCAAGGATACTTCTCAGATTGGTATTACGTTCAAAAAATATCAATCTACACTTCTAATTGCCTTTTCAGATGCAGATTAGGCTGGCTGTCTTGAGGACAAATGCTCCACATGTGGTTTTGTTATTTTTTTTTGGGTCCGAACTTAGTCTCCTGGAGTGCCAGGAAACAAGCCACCATGTCAAGATCCAATACTGAGGCTGAATACAAAGCTTTAGCCAATGCCGCTGCTGAGATACTATGAGTTGAAGCTCTTCTTAGTGAGCTTGGCGTGTAGTTACAGAAGCCATGTCTATGTTGTGATAACTTATTTTCTACATGCTTGTCTGCTGATTATGTCTTCCATGCCCGCACAAAACATATTGGAATTTATTTTTATTTTGTTAGGGAAAGATTTGCTAGCAGTAATTTTGATATCAAGTTTATCTCTACCAAAGATCACATAGCTGATGATTTTAGTAAGGCTATTCCTGTTAAGAGTCTCATGGTTTAGATTAAGGGGGGATGTTAGAGTATGTAAACACCGTATGTGTACGTGTACGGAGTAGTACTCCGACGCGTATATACAAACCATGTATCACCACGTAAGGAGTTTTTCCCTACCTATATAACATGCAACCGATGCACTGAAAGAGTATGCATCGTTCAACCAAGTTCGACAAGCCATACACCATATGGAGTACCACCTCCGTTCCAATAAATAAAGCGTTTTTATAAAAAAATCAAACCATAAAAATTTTGACCAGACTTTTAGAAATAAAATCGGCTATTCACATTAGGAACACTAGCTAGCTTTGCTCTACGAGTACTGATGTTTTACTTAATTTGCGATTATAACATCAATACATCACGAACATGGGCGGATCTAGGCTATTGGCAAGGGGGGCAGCTGCCCCCACTTAAATCTTTAATCTCTTTGTAAAGTCTAGCTAAAATAGAGCTTTGCCCCCACTTAAAAAATATTTTTTCTTCAATAAGCATATTCTTGCCCTCACTCAATCCTCATCCTGGCTCCGCCCCTGATCATGAACAACGATATGGAGCGAACGATGCACCGTATGGGCGAATCATATGATGGTAGTTGCCCAATGCCCCAATCCATGACATGCACGTTAGCTGTTGCATACTATCTGACAAAAGGAGCTCATGTACTACCTGAAAAGAACAAGTCTGAAGAACACTAGAACATGTAAAGCTAGGCATGTGCCTTCATGCTTTTGTATAAGTACGTGTACACAACTGTATAATATGGTATACGGCGTAACATATAGTGGGTGAATTAGTGAATCCAGTGTTATTCGGTGAAGCCAATGCAACCCATGGAAACATACTTGCTTTTATATGGCAAAACATTTTGGTTGAAAAATTTGGAGGCAAAAAGCTTGCTTTGTTTCGAAAGAACTCGCAGAGGAGAAGATTAATCTGTTGTGCTAGGAGGATTGGAGAGGAAACGTGAAGTTGGAACTACATGGCTTAATGTACGTAGAAACGGGTTGCATAGGCATTTTGAGCGGAAGGTAGAGCTAAGAAATTGACACGTTCTTATTCTTTTTCTGTTTTAATCTACCTTTTTGTTTGTTTAGCTTCTTCTGCGCACCGTAAGTGGGAAAAGTCATAAAATATTCCATGTTCATAGTGTATTACTTAATGCACATACCACCGGCTTCTTCTCTCCAGATGTTTTTTGAAACTGTAAACCATCTATTTTCTAAATTTTGAAATCAAAGGACATGCAAATCAATAACCGGGAGCCAAAGTAATGCTTAACAATCATACATAAACACTTCTCATTTATTCAGTGGTACTCCTTAATTAGTGGCTAGCAACCTTGTCTGATATTGTTTGGAACAGAGTCAAGGTGTCAAGACTATTATCAGCGGAGAAGGCCATTCCCCGTGATCACCAGTTCACCACAAAGAAAATAACAAGAGAGGAGGAGCTGAAGGCTGATATCTTGGCATACACCAACCACAAAGCAATTAGCTGCCTCAGGCCATGGACCAACAATGGCAACAACCAAATGGAAAATCTTCTCTCCATACGGAGAAAATCATCATGCACATGTATTTTTTCGATAAGGGGCCTTTTATTACTAAATAAGTTTTAAGCATTACACCCAGCCTCTGCATAACTAGGTTGCACACAGCCATTCGAAGGTCTAGTATCAAGCTAAAAGAGATATAAAAAACGATATGAAAAGCCAACTACTATGACACTCTAATGGCTTCAATCCTCCGACTATGCAACCACCTAGGTTGGAAAATAAATTCCTTGGCTATGTTCTCCAATCGTGTAGATACCTCCATAAAGAGGTCGTGATCCTCCAAACGTTGAAGTGGCGACCATGAACAGAGCGAAGCTGTACACCGGTAGATCACCTGCATGATAGAGAAACTTTTTGTCATTTAAAACCTTGTCATTTCTACATAGCCAAAGCGGCCATGCTACCGCAATCGCTCCCACTCCGATAATCGTTTTGTACCTAGAATCCACCCCATTTAGCAAGTTGCCAAAAATATTTGCAATGCTATGAGGTGGATATAAGGTAGAACCTATCTGAATGATTGACCATATAGATCAATTGAATAAAATGTGTTTTATTTTATCTTCTTTATGACAGAACACACATTTCGTACAACCCTGCCAATTGCGTTTTACAAGGTTATTTTTAGTAAGAATCACACCTCGACGAAGATACCATGCAAAGACCTTTGTTTTGAGAGATATCTTCATCTTCCGTATGAATTTATAATTTACTACCAGTTGGGTTGGTATACATAATGCTCGGAGCTAACCGAAAATGTACCATTCTTGGTGAGGTTCCAACGAAATTCATCTGTCTCCTGAACCAGCTGGATTGAATCTAACCACTAAAGCAGTTCATTCTAAGCAACTAGTCGGGGACCGACAAGATCATGTCTGAACGTCATAGAGGGAGGGAAAGATTCCAACACCTTCTGCAAGGTACCACCTTTATGGCGAATTATACTGTACAAAGATGGATAATGTTCACGAAGAGTGGTCGTCCCCAACCATCTATCTTCTCAGAACCGTATCTCCGCCCCGTTCTTGATGGAGAAAGAACTAAATAGGAAAAAGTGCTTTTTAATTTCCATGATGCCAGCCCAAAAATGCGAATCGCCTGGTTTTCAAAGAACCGGAGAGATCGCCTTTGAACCAACATAATTTTTCCGCAATAGTTGTTGCCATACACCATCCTCGGCTAACAACCTGGCCAGCCATTTACCAAGCAAAGCCCTGTTTTTAACTTCAAGGTCATGAACAACAAGTCCACCTTGATCTTTCGGATGGTATACAACACTCCATTTAGTTAACCGGTACTTTTTCTTCTCACTATCCCCATTGCCAAAAGAATCTTGATCGGAAATAGTTCAATCTATGCAAGACTCCTTTCGGTAACTGGAAGAAAGAAATCATATACAGTACCATATTTGTAAGTACTGAATTAATGAGAGCTAATCTTTCTCCAAGGGATAGTAATTTTCCTTTCCAACTAGTAAGACATTTTTGAAGTCTTTCTTCAACAATTTTCCATTCAGCCTACCTGAGTCTCCAATAGTGAATCGGAATATCCAGATAGCTAAATGGAAAATAACCAATCCCACAGCCGAATAATTCATTGTACAGGTTGGTTTCATCTTTGGCTTCACCGAAACAAAATAATTAACTTTTATGAAAATTAATCTGAAGACCGGACAACTGCTCGAATGCTGAAAGAATTAATTTCAGATTACGTGCCTTTTCCAAGTCATGATCTTGATAGACACTCCAACAACTAATTCCATGATCCTTTAATTACGTATAAGAGATACACCTGGAGGTAGGGTATCCATAACTTTTGAGATTGCCACATGTGTTGCAACATAATAAAATTTTGGCCATTGAACCCGCAAGGGGACATTGCGACAACTAAGAATATTCCAAATTTGAGAGCCATCTTTAATGTGATATTTTCAAATTGGAAGAATGGCTGCTTCAATCTATAGATTTCCAATGAATCGGAATGACAACCTTAGACTCTCTAGATTTCCAATGAATCCAAATTACACCCTTAGAGCCTATATATTTGTTATGGAGCAACTCATGTCACACCTAATTCTTAGTAATAAGTTTGAATAACCATTTACTATGAAGTGCAATTGTAAATTCCTAGGCCTCATTAATCCTTTGGACGACAAATAATACTCTATCTGGCCAAGCTTTGTTTTCTTTATCACTTAGGAAAAAGAATCTAGACCTAAATAATTAAGCCTTTGCTAGACAACTTTTCACATAATGAAGAACAACATGTATATAACTATATGTTGCTAAGCATGGATTTAATTATGATTAGCCACCTCCTATGTATAGAACTATGCTTTCCTTTCCAACTACCTAGTCATTTTTTCTATTTTACCTATCTCACCCACGTACCGGTTCGGTTTCCCATGTAATAATTGTATCCAGGTAGTAGTAATTTTCCTATTCTTAGAGCATCTCCAGTTACGTCCTCCAAAGCGTCTTCCAGAGGGATTTGGACCGTCGGACAAAAAATCTTTACCAGCCGCGCTCCCCAAAGCCTCCTTTTGTCTGGGGCGGCCCAATACGGTGTCCGGCGCCCGAGCCCATCCCCGCTACACAGGGGACGCTCCGGGCACGCCGGACACAACAAAAAGCGAGGCGGACTCCCTCCTATCGGCGACTATTTCCATAACCATCTTTACCAGCCGCGCGTCCCAAAGCCTCCTTTTGTCCGGGGCGGCCCAATACGGTGTTCGGCGCCCGAGCCCGTCCCCGCTACACAGGGGACGCTCCGGGCACACCGGACACAATGAAAAGCGAGGCGGGCTCCCACCTATCAGCGACTATTTCCATAACCGTTATTTCTCGTAGCGCCTTCCCTCCCGCGTCTCCCACCCCTCCGTCGCCGCTGGATTTGCTGGCCGTTTCGACGGCTGATCTCTTCTGAGTCGGCACCGTCGTCGCGGTTGGCTCTCTCGCTGACCTTTTCGCCTCCGCGGCTTTGCCAGCGCGTCCAAGAATGCAGCGTCAAATCCGCCCCACCTCCGCGCACATAAGATGTTCGACGACTTGTCAGTTAGGCGAGATAGGCCGCTGTTCGTTGCCTCGTCTGCCGCGGCGCAATTTTAACCATTAATTTTGCTTCAGACATGGATAGCGATGATGAGATGCTTGTCCAACTGCTGGAGGACGGGAAAGCCTTCGACGACGACATTCGGGAGCATTTGCTGATCATCGTGTCCCTCCAGAACATATTGATGCCGAGGCGGAGAAGCGGAACCGGCCGCGCCGCGGAGGATCAAAGCCGGGGAGAAATAAGTCGATGCCCCGACAAAGGATGGAGGGGCATACCATGCTGCACAACGACTACTTCGCAGATGAGGCAACACATGCCGACAATTTTCGGCGCCGGTATAGGATGAACAAGGGTTTGTTCATGAATATCCTCCACGACGTTCGAGAGTTCGACAACTACTTCAAGCTGAAGCACGATGCTATAGGCATTTCCGGGTTCTCATCGATTCAGAAGTGCACCGCCGCCATGAGAATGCTTGCATACGGGCACCTGCTGATACACAGGACGACTACCTTCGCATGAGTGAGTCTACTGCCATTGAGTGCATGTACAAGTTTTGCAGAGCTGTGGTGGGAAAGTTTGGCAAATACTACTTGAGAGGGCCAACTGAAGAAGAGATTGCAAGTATCATGGCACAAAATGCTGCCAGAGAATGCTTGGAAGCATCGATTGCATGCACTGGTCATGGAAGAACTGCCCATTTGCCTGGCAAGGTATATACAAATAGCGTCATGGATATTGCAGTGCGGTGCTTGAAGCTGTAACAGATTATGACCAGTGGATTTGGCATTCTTTCTTTGTCATGGCGGGATCACACAATGACATCAACGTGTTGCAGCAGTCTCCAGTGTTCAGCAAACTAGTGGAATGTCATGCTCCACCATGCAACTATGAGATCAATGGCCACCAATATACCAAAGGCTATTATCTAGCCGATGGTATATATCCAAAATGGGCCACTTTTGTCAAAACAATCTCGGCTCCATCAGGTCAGAAGAATTGCCACTTTGCTTCACGACAGGAGGCTTGCAGGAAGGATGTCGAGCGGGCATTTGGTGTGCTTCAAGCTCAATTTGCAATTGTCCGGTACCCTGCTCTAAGCTGGTGTCACGACCAAATGTGGGAGGTGATGCAAACTTGTGTGATCATGCACAACATGATCACCGAGGATGACCGCAAGAATCATGTCAGGAGACATGTTGGTCCCTATAAGTGTCAGTGCCCTCATGCGGAGGTTGATCATGAGTTATCTGCAGATTTTGCTGATTTCCTCGCCATGCACGCAGAGATCCGTGACAGCAATGTTCACGAGCAACTTCAAAATGATCTCGTTAAGCATATGTGAAGGATCAAAGAATTATCAGCAAACCGCGGCACCTTGATCTAGCCCCATTTATTACATTTGTTTAGTTGTTTTATTGTTTGTTGTATTTTAATTTAAAAACAATCTCGGCAAACATATTTATTTGTATGCTATATTTAATAAATGGTTGTATTTTCTAAAACCCTATAAAAAAATTTGGGGGCAGCGTTTGGGGGACGCGACTGGGGAGCGACGTTCCCCCAAACGCGACACAAAGAAAACACGTCCCCCAAACACTCAATCTGGCGCCGTTTGGGGACGCTTACCCTGCAGATTTGACCGTCTGCCCCTTTCTAACTACCTAGTATTTTTTAATTCTTACCCTGACGAATTTGACCATCTGCCTTAGCACGCTAAAATAGTATTGCAACTATTTCAATGAAGGTGTTAAAAAGTATCGGTTGAAGTGCTTCTCCCTACCGAAGACCCTTGTTTGTTTGAAAGTACTGACCAACATGAAGCATGTAGCCATGTATCGTGTGTATGAGATTTTAAGCAATGTCACAACCTAAGATACTTCAAAGCTTTTAATTTATAGTCCTCTAATAATTTGACAATGTACTCTCCGTACAGATTCAACAAGATATATTTGGTCAAGCGGTTGGCGAACACTGAAGATGAGTTACTCCACAGACTTATTATAGCCGATAGATATATACCCGGCTTCTCCACACAGCAGAAACATCGACTAGAGTACTGCAATACTACTAGATATACGAAGAAAGGATAGACAAGGGCCAAATCACACCCGGTGATCTAGTCACGAGGATTGCTATGAATAGAATGCACCGGGAAAAATTTGGCATAACATGTACACGCACACAACTCATCTAGCATGTTTGCACTAGCTCTTTTAGACCCTCTGTCTGGGGGCGGCAAGCCGGCCTTGAGGACTTTATGGATCTACAGTGGAGGAGCAAGCGATACTGAGTGTGGTTTCCTAATATTTCCGGTTCCTAGTTTTGCTCTAGGAAACAAGTTTCGGCCCAGCGATTGGCTGGCCTGGCCGCATTGATCATAGAACATACAGTGTTTAGCAACATCAACAGAAGAATCAGAATTAGACTAACCGAAAGTAGATCGGTGCCGACTGACTGTTCTTGCTTGTCTTGGGCCTGCTCTAGTTTTGGTGCTACGGATCGAATTTCGTGACTTGAGAATTAGACTGACCGAGAGTAGATGGAGGAATTTATTGAGAACATTTGGACCGAGACAAACAGAATACCACTCGCTCCGATTGATGTTAGTTGATACTAATATTGATGTATCTAGATATATTTTAATTATAGATACATCCATTTTAGTGGCAAGTAATATGTAAGCGGAATGAGAAAGTATTAGGCCGTCCCGACGTGCCTCATCGGGTACGGATCGTTTCGTATATATAGTGTATAAAAGAGTTTACAAATACGACCATACACGTATACAAACGGTATATGATATAGTCTAACGCCCTCCCTCAATCTCAACTACGAAAAGATTGAGATTGCGTTTATAATGTTCATACAAATGTAAAAGGAGAGGCTTAGTGAAGATATCAACAACTTGGTCCTTTAAAGAGATGAACCGAATCTACAATTGCTTCCAAGAAACACACTCGCGGACAAAGTGAAAGTCTATTTCAATATGCTTTTTACTTGCATAAAAAAATGAATTAGATGACAAATATGTAGCGCCAATATTGTCACAACATAGGACTTGAGCAACATCAAGTTCCTTTAGCAACTGTACCCAAACAAGCTCAGTTGTAGCATTAGCAAAAGCTTTGTTACTCTGACTCTATACTCGAATGAGAGACTGTAGACTGCTTACGAGCACTCAAGGCGATCAAATATCCTCCATAAAAGATAGCATAGCCCCCATGGATTGTATGTCATCCATACTACCAGCCAGTCTTCATCTAGAAAAGCTGAGAGAAGTGTAGAGGAGGAAGACCGAAGCTACAGTTCACTATCAACTATGTGATGAACATAGCGTAGAATGCGCTTGACGGCGGACCAATGAGGTGTAAATGGCTCATGAAGATACTGACGTACCTTGTTAACCACAAAGGATAAGTCAAGATGTGTCACAGTGAGGTAGTGAAGACCACCAAAAATACTACGATACTGGGTAGCCTCTTCAACGGAGAGAGGATCAGCATGAGCACTACACATGCACTCAGAGGATGACATGGGTGTAGTCACATGAGTGCACTTGAACATACCAGCACGCACAAGAACGTCAAGGGCATACTTGCACCGTCGAACAAGAAGACTGCCCGATGGAGGCGATGAAACCTCAATACCCAGAAAATAACGCGCAACACCAAAATCCTTAACAGAGAACTCGGACCGAAGCTGGTTGAGGACCTGGGAACAATGATATCATCAACATAAACCAGTAGATCATAAACTGTAACATCCGGACGCTGAAGAATAAACAAGGATGTCCACACAAGGAGAAAATCCCAAAGAGCCAAGAACAAATCTGAGATGAGCATGCCAAGCACGAGGAGGCTGCTTTAGTCCTAGAATGATCAAACAAGTTTGCAATAGTGACCAGGCTTATCAGAATCAACAAAACCATGAGGTTGTCGCATATATACTTCCTCATCCAGAAAACCATCGAGAAACGCATTCTGAATGTCAAGGTGATGAAGATGCCGTCTGTGAGAGAGCCATAGCAAGAAATAAGCGAATGGTAGCTGGCTTAACCATAGGACTGAAGGTCTCATCATAGATCATAGTCCAAACCATATCATTGCTTATATCCTTTGGCATCAAGACACGCCTTGTATCTTTCAATGGAACCATCTGCATGAAGCTTCACCTTGGAAACCCATCGGGAGTCAATTAAATTAACCCTAGACACAGGGGGTACCAATCACCAAGTGCCATTAGCTTGAAGAGCACAAAACTTGGCCTCCATAGAATCACGCCAGTTAGCGAGCTTCTTTATAATCTCGAGGTTCATGCGTGTGTTTGAGCACTGCATGAGCCGCTAGAACACAAGTCTAGGCAACCGTACCGTCAATGCGCTTTTTTAGGTTGATGAATACCGAGACGCCGACGAGCAACAAGACTAGCTGGAGGAGGTGGCGGTGGCTCATGCACAGGTCATGGTGGCAGTGTCACCTCAGGCGAAGACGACGCGAGAGCTGGTGACGTTGGAGCTGGTGAAGATGTCGCATTAGGAGAGACTGATGAAGTAATTGTCGGGAAGACACGCCGACCGGTCTGCGGTGCAGAGGACATCATCGAATCGATGCCATGCGTAGACGCAGGAGGAGCACGTCCAGGCGAGGGCACGTCGCTATCAACCGCTGACGCGGGAGGAGCGCATCCATGCGGGGGTGCGTCAGGTGCACATTGTGAGGAAGGACCTGGCGCGGGGCGGGAGCCCGAGGTGGAGCTGGCCGGTAGCTCGGGTGGTTGCACGCAGCCCAAGGCGGGGCGAGCCGAGGCATTGCATGGCTCAGCGCTGCATTTCTCCGCATAGCCCGAGGCCACACCATGCAAAGGAGGCATCTGATCGACGCAAACCAATGATGATGGCAGGATTAAAACCTGTAGGCGACTTCCGCGTACGATACCTGCACCATGGTCAGGGAGCAAAGGCAAGGAATGTGCAACATCCATAAAGTGGTCAGCTCACAATAAATAAGACTCCGAGATAGGCGGTAGAGCATGAGAGTTTAGCATGTTGACAAAGGGAACACATTCTCATCAAAGATATCGTCCCTAGAAATATAGACACGATTAGACAGAACATGGAGACATTTGTATCCCTTATGAAGAGAGTTATAGCCCAAAAACACACACATCTTCGAACAAAAATAAAGTTTATGATTATTATAGGGTCGAAGGTGAGGCTAGCAAGCACCCGAAGACCTTAAAAAACTGTAGTCAGGTGTTTCATTAAGAAGTTTCTGAAGCGGAGTTTTCATATCAGTGGTGCGACTAGGAAGCCTGTTAATAAGAAAGCAAGTTGTAGAAAAAGCACCATTCCGATAACATAAAGGGACATATGCATGTGCAAGAAGAGCAAGACCAGTTTCAATAATGTGGCGGTGCTTACGCTCGGAGGTACCATTTTGTTGGTGGGTGTGAGGACACGAAAAAATGGTGTGAGACACCCAGGTTATCAAAGAAAAGGATGGAGTTTTCCATACTCACCACCCCAATCAGTTTGTACATGAATAATCTTGCGATTTAGGAGGCATTCAACATGTTTTTGGAATTGGAGAAACACATCATAGACATCAGATTTATGCTTAAGTAAATAAAGCCAAGTGAAACGAATGTAAGCATCAACAAAACTCACATAAAAATTATATCCACTAACAGAATCGCAAGATTATTCATGTACAAACTGATTGGGGTGGTGAGTATGGAAAACTCCATCCGTTTCTTCCATTCCAGTGGGCAGCGGATGTAGTAGACCATCCTCGGAATCCCGGCAGCACGACGGCGTGGTGACAGTGGTGGTGGAGAACTCTGGCAGGGCTTCGCCAAAACCTTCCAGGAGATATGAGGAGGAAGGGCTAGGGTTTGGGAGAGAGGGGGGCTTGGGGGGCCGGCCTTGGGTGCCCTGGGTGGTGCGGCGCTTGTGGTGGCCGGCCCCTTCCCCTCTCCTCCTCAATATATATAGGTGGAAAACCTAGGTTTCCCCCAAAAACCACTTTTGAGTCCAACTCCGAAACTTACCAAAATTGGAAACCTGGAGGAAGAGGGATTTCACCCTTTCCTTCTTATGTGGCCAACCAAGATGGTGGACTCCACCATTGTGACGCCCCAAACCCGGTACCACGAGGATCCCAGCGAATCCGCCAAAATCCGCACGATGTCGATTTTAGGAGACGCACCACCAAGCGCCTCGTACACGCCAAAACATGCACGCGATGCGGGTGGAATCAATCACGAGAGGTAACATTACAACATGATTACAATAAAGCCCACAAGAAACATATATTACAACTACGACTCCAACGAGTCAAGATACAAATATATACATACAAAGATCCGAATCATACAGAAGATCAAATATATCCGAGTATGGACAAGATACAAATTGGACTAAGAGTCCTGAAGATAACCAGTGGCATCCATAACCCTTTCCAGGCCAAGCCGAAAGGGTAACCTTGCTAGCGTCGTCTTCATCGAACATATCTTCATACCTGCCCAGTTATGTCCCGTAGAAGCAGCAATAAGTACGGGTTCGTACTTAACAAGACTTCAAGACGTATAAGCATTCGTCAACCAGTCGTCCTTTGTACTTGAGGCACGCAGGGGACTTAGAGGACGCAAGAGGAACGTCATAGGCAATATGGTGGGGTTAAGCGGCAGCGCGCAAGCACTGAAAACCTATAGAGACACTCTACAACATTCGTCTAAACAGAGAAGGTGAGAGAGCGCATAAACTAACAGTTCTATACTCTGCAAACATAACACAACCGATGTGTTCCCCCTCGCAAGGAAGTACTTACAAGGGCACTCACACGGTTGTCAAGTTTTAACCATTTATTATTGAAGTTGTACTAACTTACTACGCAAGTTATTATTCATAAACAACAGGTGTAAGTTGTCTATGGTCGAGTCATACAGCTCCAAGTCGTCCATAACCGCGGACACGGCTTATCGATAAGATGTAACCCTGCAGGGGTGCCCAAATGCGCCCACACGCACGATCAACCCACTTGCGACAGGTGGATATCACGACTCACACTCTCCTTCACGACAACAATGTCCAGGAAGCCACCTAACCAAGTTGAACCCGTATCAAAGTCCGGCCGAATCTCCGAAGCGGACCTAGCTATGTGCGCCAGCGTGCTAGGTGGTTTAAACACACACTGGGGCGATAAACCACTTCACAGAGGCTCCGCGACCTATACGTGCATACCAGAAAACAAGGGATACAAGGCACCCAGGGGCTTCCCAAAGTAAATAAGTAACAGGCTGGCATGCACGCAAACGAAAAATGGTAAAACATTGCAAACTAGTTGTGGCCACTGGACAAAGCTGTAGATTCCGGCAGTGGTCGAGGGGAGACCCAGAAACATACCCACGTGTGGTTAGAGCGCTCAGTCTCGGAATAGACAACAAGAACTCGGGGTCCTAGGTTTTAAAGAAACACAAGTGAGCCATCACAAAACGATCAGCTGACCCACCGATGCCTCCGCTAACAACTATTAATAAGTAACCATGATATCCTCAACAAATATATCCATAAACCATGTGTCATGATTCCCAAACTGATAACCCGATAAGATAACGTTAACGGTAACGAGATATAAACAACACTAGCATGCACTACGACTCGCAAGGCAGACCCAAAACCAAACAACAGCTGTAGGAGGTTGGTGGTTGGTGGTGGCAATATGGGCTGCTTGAGGTAACAAGTGGAAGGGACACGTGACAAGAACGCAACTTAAGGATAGCATGAGGGAGAAGGCAAAATAAAATAGGTGAGCGACTTCTGCAGGGGGCAGAAGTATAGGAGAAATGCTTGCCTGTTAAAGCTTGCCGAGGGACATCCAGAGAACTTGTCGTATCTCACAACACCACTTCACGATCCTATCCGGGAAGAAGCAAATGCTGGAACACACATCGGATGCAAATCTTACTACTACGGATAAATAACGAGCATGCTCAAGATGATATGCATGACATGGCAAGGATGATGCGATGCAATTTATCCAAATTAAGCGGAGTCGGAAACCCGGACAAACAATTAAGGTTGGAGTTGCATTTTCTACCGACAAATTTAAATGGTGTTTAGCATGGTATAACATGGCATAGGTGAGCTACTTCAATATTAAACGGAGCGGGGAAAACCATATTCGGAATCCGAAAATACTCCGCATATATGTTAGGTGATCATGCATAACTATCAGCATGGGACATGATGCGAGATGCAAACTGATGTATGGATGTTATATTCTTGTTCCTTGCATTTTTCTGATCAATTTTCATATAGAACATATTTTATTTCGAGTTACGGTTTAGAAAATATGATTTATGCAACATTTGAACATATTCTGCAATTTTTCTGAAAAACAGAGAAAACGTGGGACTTTTCTCACCCAGGGGAGATCCAGCCACAGAGACTGACGGGCGGGCCAGGGAGATGCTGACGCGGCGCTGACTGGGTGGGATCTGCTGGCGTGGTAGAGGACCGCGGGTTAGAATAGCAAAAGATATAGGGGCCTCGCTGCAAGAAGACCAGATCTGGATCTGCAAGGGTTTTCTCACCGGGAGAGACTCTACCCACAGGATGACAGGTGGGGTCAGGGAGGTTGACGTGGAGCTGACGTGGCGGAGCTTGCAGCACGCTCTGAAGGTGTTCGATGCCGGGCGATGCCGCGCGCGTTCCAGACGGTGACCACCGCGGCTAGTCGGAGATGGTGTGGACGTTCCTGGGCACCCCAGCAAGCGAGACCTGGCGCGTTTGAACCGTCTCGTCGGCGCGGACTTGTTGGTGGTGGCGCTGTCGCCGGAAGCTTGTCGGAGAGATGCCGGCGTCGAGGTCCTGTGGTGGATACACGGTGAAACGGCGAACCAGAGAGGGGAGGAGAAGAAGAAGGGGTCCAGGAGGGAGAGGAGGGTACCAGGAACACGCGGGAGGCCACGGCGGAGGAAGGGGATGTCGGAGGCAGCCGGATTTATCGTCGGAGCGCGGTCTCTGTGGCGAAGAAGCGGGGTTGCTGGGGATGATTTAGGGCGCCCCCGGTTCGATTGCTTGTACGAGAAGAACAAGGAGAGGGAGGCGGAGCTCGTGGTGGCCTCGGTTCATCGCGGGGTGGTCGGAGATGGCGGATCGGCGAGGAGGAAGACGCGGTACTGTGGGGGTTTCTCCTCTCCCGTTTTGCTTGCAGGAAGGGAAAGGAAGGAGAGGGATGGAGGAGACATGTGCGAGGAGTAGATGCAGCTGGAGATGCTGTGGTCCAGTGATAAAGCGAGGGGGAGGGAAGATGACCACGCGGGAAGGAAGCAGGTGGGCGATGCGGCTCGGCTCGCTCACGTTCTCTGCGTGAGAGCAGTCGTTGTCTAGGACGAGAGAAGAAAAGGAGATGGGGATCGACGAGGCCTCACGGAGGGGTATGGGCCAGGAAGGTGAGCTGAGCTAGGGAAGAGAGGAAGAGAGATGTGAATGGGTTGGGCTGCTGCTGGTGGGGAGAGAAAAGGCCAGAAGGATGGAGGGGATGGGATGAGAGGAAGAGCGGGCCCAGGTTAGAAGGTTAGGGTTTTGTTTTAAAAGAAAAAGATAAAGGGGAGGGTTTACTATAAAAAACCATACGAGAGGGAAAACAAAATATTTAGGGTTTATAAAAATAGTTATTATTTTATTTTGTGAAACCATGGATGATATGATGCATGATGTCGTGATGATGCATAAAAGAAAAAGAACAACCAAAATCTAATAGGGTTTTTTTCCTGGGTCGCTACAACCATGGACTCCACCTTCCCACTTGGTGGGTCGGCTAGGGCTGGTGGAGTCCCTCCACTCCACCTGCCATAGTGAATTGTTCCGGATGATTCTAGAACCTTCCGAAACCTTCCATAAATTCATCGAACCATTTCCAAACTTGAAATGTGACTTCCTATATATGAATCTTATTCTCCGGACCATTCCGGAACTCCTCGTGATGTCATGGATCCCATCCGAGACTCCGAACAATATTCAAACTCCATTCCATATTCCATATCTACTTAAAATGACATCGAACCTTAAGTGTGTCACCCTGCGGTTCGTGAACTATGCAGACATGATCGAGACAATTCTCCGATCAATAACCAATAGCAGGACCTGGAGAACCATAATGGCTCCCACATATTCAACGATGACTTCGTGATCGAAAGAACCATTAACATACAGTACCGATTCCCTTTGTCACACGATATTTTACTTATCCGATGTTTGATCGTCGGTATCTCTCTACCTAGTTAAACCTCATTACCGATAAGCACACTTTACTTGTACCATGGTATGACATCCCTTGTGAGCCAGTCACATGCTTGCAAGCTAATTGGATGACATTCCACCGAGAGGGCCCAGAGTATATCTATCCATCATTTGGATGGAAAAATTCCACTATTGATCCATGTGCTTCAACCTATACTTTCCGGACACTTAATGCCACCTTTATAACAACCCATTTATGAAGTAGTGTTTGGTGTCATCAAAGCATCCATCCGGTGTAGGTGGTTAACATGATCTCATGGTCGAAGGATTAGGTTACTATGTATCTTAAAGCTTGAAGCACAACGAACTTAATGACTTGATCATATGCTACGCTTACTATGGGTGTATGTCCATCACATCATTCACCTAATGATATGATCTTGTTATTAATAACATCCAATGTTCATGATCATGAAACTATGATCATCTATTAATCAACAAGCTAGTTTATCAAGATGCTTACTAGGGACTCTTTTATGTTTACAAAACACACAAGTATCAATGTTTCTGGTTAATACAGCTATAGCATGGGATGCATACATTTATAATAAACACAAAAATATAATAATAACAATTTTATTATTACCTTTTGGGGATATCTCCTACAATCTCCCACTTGCACTAGAGTCAATAATCTAGTTTACATTTGTAAAGATCTAACACTGTGGCCTTCTAGTGCTTATCATGTTTACTCATGGGAGAGGTTTCAGTCAACGAATCTGACATGCTCAGAAACATATGTATTTTGCAATTCATTTGCTTCTCCACACATTAATCATTTTTCAAATGAGTCGGCATTAATCGTATATGTTTGGTCTTCTGGTGGAACCCCAATTCCGTGGTCTGAAATATGTTATCAATATTGTCACACACAATATAGTTTCATAGTTCTGACACTACCGGAACTACACCAAGTTCTAAAAGAACTCCTCGACTCAAACATCCTTGGTCATTGTCAAAACAATGAGATACTCTGCTTTCGTTTGTAGAATCCGTCACAATATTTAGAACTCATCTAAATCTAGCATAGACTTCTTCTAGCCCATTGTGCTACCTTTTAATGAACACTCTGCCTAATTGAGATTGAAATTCATTTTTATATGTGACCAAACTAATATCAGTGCAACACCTTACAGCGATTTGTTTATCATTACCCCATACAAAACTATATATATATATCCTTGGCTCTTCCAAAGTACTCAATGATATTCTTACTGTTGTCCAATGATCATCAGATGAATCATTCTGGTATATGATCGTAACATTTTGGAGCACAGTACATCTCTTTGTGTACATATTATTCGTGATCTAAAATCACTCACATGTTTTTACTCATTGAGTGTCAAGTACACTTAAGTTTTGTTAAGCCTCCACATGGAAAAGAACACTTTCTTGACGTTTTCATATTGAACTACTTCAATAGTTATTCTATGTACTTTGACTTAAACTTATTATGCGCTTCAATCTATCTTCATAAATCTTGACGTTAAATATGTTCTTAGTCCATATCCTTTCATTGAAGGTAATTTTCAATGAAACATTTTAATCACATCAAGTTCATAATCACATAATTTCTAATCAACGATATGTCATCTACATAAAGTATTATAAATATGTCTCAACGCTCCTACTTAATTTCTTACAAATTCAAGCATCTTCATCATTTCCGATGAAATCAAAACTCTTTGATTATTTCATCCGGTGAAGATTCCAAGTCCGATACCCACTTCATCGAGTGAAGTTTTTATACCTATCTAGTATTCTACGGACTAGCAAAACTCTCGGTTGAGTCTTGTATACACCTTTAATACACACTTCTGCAAAGGAATGTGTTTCTTCCATCCCACTAACATATATCATAAAAGAAATATGTACTGATTACTAGAATAATCCGTATATACTATAAGCATCGCTACGGAAGATCTAATCTTATCGCAGTCAACTCTTTGAACTTTTTCATAAACAATCTTTCGACAAGTTTAGCTTCTTCAAGGACATTATATCCAAGTCTATTAATTTTATAGATCCATTTACTTTCAAAAAGTATTTATTCCTTCAGAAGGTTTACATAGATCCAAGCTTGATTATAGATACTATCTTGGATTTCATGGCACTTAGCCATTTTAACGGAGTCAGGGCCCATCATAGCTTCTTTGTATGCATTTGGTTTATCATTGTTCAAAATCAATCATTTGTCCTCAAATATTTTGTTTGATCACAAAGTAAACCATACCTACAAGGTTCAATATGTACTTATATCTCCATGGTTATAACACTTTGTAGACATGGGAGCCATGAGTGTTGATGTCTACGCACGCTTCTATTCATGTAGACAGTGTTGCGCCTCCAAGAGCAGAGGTTTGTAGAACAGCAGCAAGTTTCCCTTAAGTGAATCACCCAAGGTTTATCGAACTCAGGGAGGTAGAGGTCAAAGATATCCCTCTCAAGCAACCCTGCAATTAAGATACAAGAAGTCTCTTGTGTCCCCAACACACTTAATACACTTGTCAGATGTATAGGTGCACTAGTTCGGCGAAGAGATAGTGAAATACAAGTAATATGGATGATTATAAGTAGTAATTGCAATCTGAAATAAAAATGGCAGCAAACGAACATGTAGCAGAACTTGTTGGAAATGGTGTTTCAATGCTTAGAACAAGGCCTAGCTAGGGATCATACTTTCACTAGTGGACACTCTCAACAATGATCACATAACTGAATAAATAAATTCTACTCTCAAACACTCTCTTGTTGGATAACAAACACCATTCATTGTGTAGGGCTGCAAAAGCACACCTCAAGCCGGAGTAAACAAGCTCCACAACTTCATAAAGGAATCACACACGATGCGCACACTGTCACCATCACACCGTGGAGAGTGACTCCGGAGTTCATATTAAAGTGACCTCTAGAGTGCATAATAGACAAGAGCTACATCTACATATTCAACTAAATTACAAAGCTCATGATCACATAAATATCACACCATGGGAGAGAGAGATGAACCACATAGCTACCGGTAGAGCCCTCAGCCTCGGGGGAGAACTACTCCCTCCTCATCATGGGAGACAGCAACGGCGATGAAGATGGCGATGTAGTCGATGGAGATGGATTCCGGGGGCACTTCCCCATCTCGGCGGCGTGCCGGAACAGAGACTTCTGTCCCCCAAACTTGGCTTCGTGATGGCGGCGGCTACGTAACTTTTCGTGGAATATGACTGATATCTTTAGGGTTTTCGCATCTGGGAGAATTTATAGGCGAAGAGGCAGCGTCGGGGGAGCCAGGGGGTGGGCTCCCCATACCTGGGCGCGGCAGGGGGCCTGGCCGGGCCACCCTATGGGGTGCCCCCCTGCTGGCCCTCTCCGACTCTTCTTCGATGTTCTGGAATCCTCCGTGGAAAATAGGGCCGTGGGCTTTTGTTTCGTCCAATTCCGAGAATATTTCCTGTGTAGGATTTCTGAAACCAAAAACAGCAGAAAACACGAACTGGCGCTTCAGCATCCTGTTAATAGGTTAGTACTAGAAAATGCATAAAAAATGATATAAAGTATGAATAAAACATGTAGGTATTGTCATAAAACTAGCATGGAACATAAGAAATTATAGATATGTTTGAGACGTATCAAGCATCCCCAAGCTTAGTTCCTACTCGCCCTCGAGTAGGTAAACGATAAAAAGAATAATTTCTGAAGTGACATGCTACCAACATGATCTTGATCAATACTATTGTTAAGCATATGAAATGAATGAAGTGACTCAAAGCAATGGTCTATAGTTTGTTAACAAATAGATAATGACTAAACAACTGAATCATATAGCAAAAACTTTTCATGAATAGTACTTTCAAGACAAGCATCAAAAAGTCTTGCATAGGAGTTAACTCATAAAGAAATAGATTCTTAATAGAAGATTTTGAAGCAACACAAAGGAAGATTTAAGTTTCAGCAGTTGCTTTCAACTTTCAACATGTATATCTCATGGATAATTGTCAACACAAAGTAATATGATGAGTGCAATAAGCAAGTATGTAAGAATCAATGCACACAGTTGACACAAGTGTTTGCTTCTAAGATATAAAGAAGTAGGTAAACTGACTCAACATAAATTAAAAGAAAGGCCCTTCGCAGAGGTAAGCAGGGATTAAATCATGTGCTAGAGCTTTTCAAGTTTTGAAATCATCACTACAAGAAAAGTTCTGATAAACGTCCCAAAATCGTCCGCTAAGGGGTATTTTTCGTCGCCTATGGGCCTAACCCGACGATATGGGTTCTGTTGTCGAAACTGCGTCAGGCAAAGTCCTACCACGTTTTTTTCGGTCCATCGCGCTTGGGCGCCCTTCCGCCACGAAAAATCGGACCGTTGCAGAAGTGTTTCCGGGAGCCCGTTGACTGCTGACGTCATGCAAACTGCCAGGTGGCAGACGCCGTTAACTGGCAGTTAACGGCGTTAACCGGCTGAAACCCCGTGGTAGATGGTAGGCCCACACGAGGCCTGCCACGTCTTAAGCGGGCCGGCCCATTAAGTTTACGGGCCGGGCCAGCTGACTTAGTTTGACCGGTCAACTATATAGCTGGGCTGGTCCATTAGTTACGTGGGCCGGGCCTAACCTCTCAGGTTGACTGGTCAAAACTTTAATGGGCTGGCCAACTAAGCATGTGGGCCAGGCCGAATGCACTCGTTTGACCGGTCAACAGGCAAAAGGGCTGGCCCACAAGACAAGTGGGACCCACTTTCCTGTTATCGGGCCGGCCCATTTAACAAGCGGGGTCCACCTTTAAGCAAGTGGGCCGGCCCAAGAAGTTATTGGGCCGGCCCAATTAGCATGTGGGTCCCACTTTCCTGCTATCGGGCCGGCCCATTTAGCATGTGGGTCCCAACAAGCCAGTGGGCCGGGGCCAAAAACACATGTGGGTCCCACTTTCCTGTTAAAGGGCCGGCCCATTTAGTATGTGGGGTCCACCATATAGCAAGTGGGCCGGCCCAATAAGGTAGTGGGCCGGGCCAAAAACAAAGGTGGGTCCCACATGCCTGTTAAAGGTCCGGCCCATTTAGTATGTGGGGTCCACCATAAAGCAAGTGGGCTGGCCCAACAAGAAAGTGGGCCGGGCCAAAAACACAGGTGGGTCCCACATTCCTGTTAAAAGGCCGGCCCATTTAGTATGTGGGGTCCACCATTTAGCAAATGGGCCGGCCCAAAAACACAGGTGGGTCCCACTTTCCTATTAAAGGGCCGGCCCATTTAGTACATGGGGTCCACCATATATCAAGTGGGCCGGCCCAACAAGATAGTGGGCCAGGCCAAAAACACAGGTGGGCCCCACTTTCCTGTTAAAGGGCCGGCCCATTTGATATGTGGGGTCCACCACAAAAGAAATTGGGCTGGCCCAACAAGTTAGTGGGCCGGCCCAATAAGTTTGTGGGCCACTATCGTTCTAGCGGGCCGGCCCAATTAGTATGTGGGGTCCACGGTTAATCAGGTGGGCTGGCCCGATGAGTTAGCGGGCCGGCCCAATAAGCTTGTGGGGCCCCTTTTCTGTTACTGGGCCAGCCCAGTAGTGTGTGGGGTCCACCTTGATGCAAGTGGGCTGGCCCAATAAGTAAGTGGGCCAGCCCGTTTAGTTGGTGTTTATATGCCGGCATAATAGGCGATTTAGGATTTTGCGGGCCGACACATGTGATTTCGCTTAATTGGGCTGTTTAAGGGATGAGAATTTGTGATTTAGATACCGAGAATATTTACGCAGCACATGATTTCTGTCGGACATCCTCACTTACCACAAGCACCATAGAAAAAATGCGCGAAAGAACTATAAAAACTAACTAAATATTACATCAGCTGCAAGGCTTTGAAAAAATATTACAGAACCCAGAGAAATTGAATGGTAATTAGACCTAGCAATACAATGAAGCGATCCGACAATTTTTTAAGTTGTCCATGCAACACCTATATCTGAAATAAAGACATTACAAGTTAAGACAACAACAATGGAAAGGCAAAGACACTACAATATTGTTTGCCAAAGAATTTGGAACTCATCATTTCATCGTTATAACAAGATCATTGTAATGCACAAAATAAGCAAACAAAGAGTGCATGCTGCATACCAACAGCCAATATAACAGAGCATGTTAGAATGAAACAGCAGACTTACTACTATCGAGTCCCATGCAAACAAACATGTTCAGGGAGTACAAAATTGGCATGAACAACATAGTAGCAGGCTATAAAATTTTGTTGCTTTTCCTCTTACTCGTAGATCTTCACGCAAGGGTAGATCTTGGGAAATCTGTTTTTTTGGGTAGAATCCGGCGCCGTTCAGACTTTATGTCTTCCGAATCATCCTCCAGTAGCCGCCAGAGCGAAGCTTCCGACAACCTTTCCGCCGAACTCTCCCGGATGGAGTTTGACACCGGAAAAGGTCAAGAGGCCGGCAGCTCCGGCCAGGGTTCCGGGGTGGATCTGTCCGGTATCACCCGCGGAGCCTGGGAAGGCTCCGACGTGACGCAGCACGAGATCGATTGGTTGTACCGTTCTCGGAGGATACCGGCAGAAGTTTCCTGCCGGCTTCCGCGCGACGAGATCGAACCGGTACTCGAACCCGGTGAGTCCATCGTTTTCCTTGCTCATTTTGAGCTCGGCTTCGGCCTTCCTGCCTCCGACTTCTTTCGCGAGTTTCTGGATTTTTACCAACTCCAGCCTCACCACCTTCCTGGCAATGCCATTTTTTACCTTTCTTGTTACGTTTCCTTTATGGAGGGCTACATCGGCCTCCGTCCCACTAAGTAAACTTTTGCTCGCTTCTTTAGCCTTCAGATCAATTCGGTCCAAGGCAAAGATATTCCTAAGCCCAAACCCCCCGTTCAATGCGGGTCTTGTATCATCGGCTCCCGCCAAGGGAGCCCCTTTTTTAAGTTCTCCGGTCTCGAGTCATGCCGGGCATGGCAAGAGACCTTTTTCTATGTGAAGAACACCGGCGAGACGGATCTTATCAATCTGCCGGCTTTCAATCCGGCGGTGCCCACGAAGGCCAATTGGAGCTTTAATCCGAAGACTAATCATATCGAGACCAACCGGATTATCCGCTTCATGGAGAATTTGATGAAGGAAACGAACATTAGTTCTGACGACATCATCCGCACCTTCATCTCACGCCGGGTTCTTCTCCTCCAGCGCCGGGCCCATAAAATAAGCGAAATGTATGGCCCTCGTGATCCCACCAAGATCACCAGCCTCCCCCTATGCAAGGAGGATATAGTGCTTAAGGCTAGGCAGATCTGCCAGACAGACATGCCGATGGACTGGGAGTGGGGCTTCGTGCCTCTCAGCTCCACCAACCCGCCAACTGACGAAGTAGGAGATTATGCAATCCAGGTTGTTGTACCGGTAGCTTTTACGTTGTGGCTAACTATTTTTCCATTCTTTTTCAGGCCAAAGAGCATTTTCCTCGCATCGCTGCGGAGAAACGAGGCCCTCGCCAGAAGCGGGATCTTAACGAGGTTGACCCCGATCCTTATATCCAATGGACCAACCTCAAGATGGGCCGCACCCACACCTCGCGCCCCGGTAACTTTTCAGTCGAAGCTGCCGGTTCCGATGACGATGTCACTATCCTTGAGGTAGTTTTCTCTTCCGGTTTCTCATGCTTTTTTGTTATTTCCCTTCTGTAGATGCTCCCTCAGCTAGCACCCAACCACAGGTTCATGAGCATGCGGCTCCTCTGCAGGCCGAGGTTGGCCGCGAGTTCCTGGAGAAACTCACCTCCCAGGGCAAGAAGAACAAGGCTCCGGCACCAGAGGCCGGTTCAAGCCAAGGCCCTCCCGCCAAGCGCTCCCGGACGGACGTTGTTGGTGGGAAAGCAGTAGGCAAGAGGCGCTACCAAGGGAAACAGATGCCGGTCGCTTCCGGGTAAGCCTTTGTTTCTCTGTTTGCTTTGTTTTACAAACCTTTTCTTCCGGTTGCTTTTTCTGAACCTTTCTCTTTTTCTTGCTCAGCCCTGCGCTCAAGCTCTCCAAGAGCGCCAGCGGCCTGAGGCCGGAGAGCTCTGAGGGAACCGCAAGGACCTCATCTCCTGTTCACTCAAGCCCGGTACCATCTGGTACCGGCAACGCTTCTGCCTCCCCTCTGGGAGGCACTCCAAGTGCGGGGCGCGCGGCCCCTACACCTCCAGACCACCGCGCGGAGGAGGAGCACATCTCCCCTCTTGAAAGACAAGACACCAGCAACAGCAACATCGGCGCCGATTTTGATGCTGCTGGGAGGGCGGAACCTCAGGTTCCTCCCGTCCCTAAAAGAAAGAAGAAGACTACGGATTCTTCCCCCTCCAAGCCCGTGCCGGACTCTTCCGCGCCGGCAAGCTCTACTCCTGGCCAGGACGCACCCGACGCCCGCTCGTCGCCCAAGACTTCACCCGCGCCGCCACCAGAAGCTCCCACCGCTGAGCAAACTGGGGCCACACCGACGCCGCCGCCAAGCCAAGGACATACCGCGGCCGAGCCTGTGCCAACTCCAAGCCAAGGGCCCGCTGCGGCCAAGCCAACGCCGCCGCCAGAAGGCACCAAGCCGCTCAAGCCAGAATATTTCAAGGGGAAGGCCACGGCTTCCGGCACTGCTACATCTGGCTCGCAGCAGCTGGCGCTGCACGTCGGCCGCGCCGCTGTTGTGGCCGGAGAGGCGGCCACTGGTCTGCTGGGCCAGATCACCGAGCTGAAGCGCGGAGGCCACAAGCTGGGGCATTTGCTCGAGTACGCTGAAAAGTGGAGTCGAGCGGATGTGTACGTGGCTACGCGCGGCTTGGGGAAGGACCGGCTTCCGGCGATTGACACCGCTGGCCCCCGGTGCACTGAGCAACACTTTATACGGCTGCGGCGGGCGGTCAAGGAACTCGACAATGCGTGGCACGATGCCACCAACAACGTGGTGGTAAGTTATACCAAACTCTTTGCAATTTTTTCAGCTCAAGCCGGTTTCACTTTTTCCGGATTATGTATATCTCCTCAGTCCCCGAGTTTCATGTTGAGAGCGTAGCTCTTAGCGCGAAACTTAGTCAAGAACATAAAGAAACCGGCTTCTTCTCATAGCCATTTTCACTTGAACAGAGCACGGCGGACGCCCGGAAGCGCCTCTTTGAGGAGCTTCTGTGGGAGCACCGGGATCTTTCAGAGGCCCACAGCCACTGCCAAGGTAAGCTCTTTTATCTCCGGCTTCTTTTTACCGGTTGGTTTTCCGTTTTCGTTACTTACAAAATTTTGCATAACAGCTATCCCGGAAGCCTCCATTGAGGCCCTCAAGGCCCAGCTCAGCACCCTTCAAGGTATGGCTCCTTTTCTGGTTAACTCGTCTTTCGGAGTTTTACCCATTATAACTTTGTTAACATTTCCTTCCCGGACTCTAGGTTAAAAGGAGCAGCTTATCCAGGAGCATCGCAAGGCTCTAGACACCCAGAAGGCCATTTCCAGAGGGCTGAAGGACAAGCTCATCCAATTCGGGCTCCGACATGATCAGGAGATGAAGGATGCCAAAGCTGCAGCTAAGGCGAAGCTGAATGAGGCCCTGGAGGACTCTATCAACTCCACCTCGGTGCTGCGGGCAGAGCTGGAGGAGGGAGGCAAGGCACGGAAAGCGGCCGAAGATCGGGCCGCCCTCCTAGAGGCAGAGCAGAAGGAGTATGACCAACTGGTCATGCAGACCGACGCGCTCGCCCTCCGTAAGTTTCTCTTTTTTCTTTTCCGGCTTTTGCTTATAAGCTTATATCTTCCGGTAGCATGTCCTTATCTTTTTCCTTTGTTTTGCAGGGCTCTTTCCGGACTCGCAGGTGTTCGTGCAGAGGAAGGTGTCAGAGCGCCGGGTTCAACAAGAGTTCAAGAACCCGGAAGCGCCCTGGGATCCTTATGATCACCTGGTCGCGCTTTCTGCCCGGGTCTAGCACATGCGCGCGGTGGACCGGAATCTTGCCGATCTGCCCGACGTGGCGATCCATCTCTTCAAGGTGCTATGGCCTGAGGAGGAGGTGCCGGCTAACCTGACGCTCTCCGAACGCCTGAAAGGAGCCGGCCGGAGGATCCGCGAGTGGCAGTGGTCAGCAGCTCGTGCCGGAGCAGACGAGGCGTTACGCACCGCCTGTTCTTGGTATGAGGATTTGGACCTGGAAGCCTTCCACACCGTGTGCCAAGATGCTCCGACTAACACGGATTCGGCCCTCACCGCCAAGCGGAAGGACCGCTCCTACCGGATAGCAGAGTACGCGGCAGTCCGCACCTTCATTCCTCCTCCTCCTGGCGTCACTGATTATCTTAGTGACTACGAAGAAGAGGAAGATGACGATGAGGATGCCGGAGAAGATGATGCTCTTCCGGATGGCGGTGATGTGCCTCCGGTAGCTCCTGATGCCGGTGATGTTCCTCCTGAAGCTCCCGCTGTTTGTATGTGCTTGCCCTTCGTTTGTTATGTTCTGTTGACTTAAAGACAATGCTTGTTAAATTCCACCCCGGTATGCCGGGGGTTAAGATGTAATATAAAACTTAGCCGTTCTTTTGGCCGCGCTACCATATTATCTGCCGGTATGTTTTACCGGTAGGTTATTAAGTTATGTTCGTCCATCTACTTAGCACTTTGCTTATTGTTTGCTTTGATCCTGTACCGCGAAGATTCCGGAATCGTTTTCGCATTCAATCCGATGCACACTTGGCTCTTTTGCTTTGGCTCTGCCTACCTCTTTTGGGTGTTTTGGCGTATGAGTGATACGTCCAAAACGTATCTACTTTCCCGAACACTTTTGCTATTGTTTTGCCTCTAATTTGTGTATTTTGGATGCAACTAACACGGACTAACGCTGTTTTCAGCAGAACTGTTCTGGTGTCTCCTTTTTTGTGCAGAAATCCAACTTTCAGGAAAATCCTCGGAATTTATGCAGAAGGTCCTATTTTCCTAGAATATTTGGCGGAGCCAGAAGGGCAAGCCAGGTGGGGGCCCGAGGGCCCCACACGATAGGCCGGTGCAGCCCAGGAGGGGCCCGCGCGGCCCTACCGTGTGGCGGCCTCGGTCAGCCCCCGACGCCCTCCTTCGGACTATTTATTGCCTTTGACCTAAAAACGCACGAAGAGAAGTCGAAGTCGCCAGAAACCCTCCAGAACGCCGCCACATCGCGAAACTCCGTCTCGGGAGCCAGAAGTCTCTGTTCTGGCACTCCGCCGGGACGGGGAATTGGAGGAGATCATCGCCATCATCACCACCGACGCCTCTTCATCAACCAGCCATGTTTCCCCCATCCATGTGTGAGTAATTCCCCCGCTGTAGGCCGAAGGGGATGGTAGGGATTGGATGAGATTGGTCATGTAATAGCATAAGATTGTTAGGGCATAGTGCCTAGTGTCCGTAATTGGTACTTTGATGATATTGTTGCACCTTGCTATGCTTAATGCTTGTCACTAGGGCCCGAGTGCCATGATCTCAGATCTGAACATGTTATTATTTCATCATGATATTCATTGTTTATGGTCTTACCTGCAAGTTGTATACACATGTCGCTGTCCGGAACCGATGGCCCCGAAGTGACAAAAATCGGGACAACCGGAGGGGATGGTAGTGATGTGAGGATCACATGTGTTCACGGAGTGTTAATGCTTTGCTCCGGTACTCTATTAAAAGGAGTACCTTAATATCCAGTAGATTCCCTTGAGGCCCGGCTGCCACCGGCTGGTAGGACAAAAGATGTTGTGCAAGTTTCTCATTGCGAGCACGTACGACTATAATTGGAACACATGCCTATTGATTGCTTTGTACTTGGACACCGCTTTATTATTATCTGGAAATGCCCTGCTATGATTGTTACATGAGTTTCTCTCATCCATGCAACGCCCGTTATCCGTCCCCGTGCCTACAATATTTTAATCCTGCCGTTTACTATAATCACTACTGCTGTCTCTGTTACTCTGTTGCTGTTATTTCACTACTGCTACTGCTATAAAACTGTTACTACTGATAAACTCTTGCGAGCAAGTTTGTTTCCAGGTGCAGCTGAATTGACAACTCCGCTGTTAAGGCTTTCAAGTATTCTTTGTCTCCCCTTGTGTCGAATCAATAAATTGGGTTTTACTACCCGCGAAGACTGCTGCGATCCCCTATACTTGTGGGTTATCAAGATCAAGTTTTTAAAGGCGCCGTTGCCGGGGAGCATAGCTTTATTTGGAAGTTCATTTGGATTGATATTGTTCGCTGCAAATTCTCCATCATGGGTAAAACTCGCGATCCTAAAGTCGCCATATTACCATCCACTACAAGAAAAGGTACAACTCTGAGTACCTCTGCCACTCTTGATTCGCCATCTGTGATAAGTCAACTTGTTTCACCGCCACAAGCTTCACTTGCTGGTACTTCTGCTGAATCTGAAAACTCTCATAATATTGATAATGTTTCTGCTGTGCTTGATGATAGTGGTTCATTGGGATCCTTTCTAGATGCTACAATTGCTAGGTCTAGACAAATTGAAAATGCTGAAACTCCTAATGAAAATGCTACTACACCTGTTTATTCACCTGAACTTGATTATTCTAGTGATGATCCTGATGAGGATTATGTGGAGCTTAATGATGATTTTATTAATAGATGCAATGCTACTGCTGATGCAAGAAAAATTAGAAAGTTTCTCACACAATATACTGTTAGACATAAGTTATCTCCTGATCCTAAATTTGCCACATCTCCTATATGCATTAAGGATAAAGATTATGATTTTTCTCTTGATCTATCTCATATAGCTATTGTAGAGAAAGCACCCTTTTGTGGTACTGAAAAAGAAAGTGATGTAGAACACATGATTGAACTTTCTTCTATGAGTAGCTTGTTCTCTGATGATGTCAAGATGCGTACTTACTTTGTCGCTAAATTTTTTCCTTTCTCATTAAAGGATGATGCTAAAACTTGGTATAATAATTTGCCTCCTGGTTCTATTAAAAATCCAACTGAGCTGCGTGATGTTTTCTTTCGAAAATACTTTCCTGCTAGTGCTCAACATATTGCTTTACAGAAAATTTATAGGTTTGACCAGGGAGATGAAGAGAAATTGCCTGAGGCATGGGCAAGATTTTGTTCTCTTATCAGAGCTCGACATGGACATGATTTAGAAAAGAATGATCTACTTGATATATTTTATAGTGGACTAACCATTGAGTCTAGAGCATATTTGGATAGTTGTGCTGGTTGTGTTTTCAGGAAAAGAACTCCAGACGAAGCTAAAGAATTATTGGCTAAAATTATCCGGAATCATGATGATTGGAATACACCTGAACCAACTCCAACGCCAATATTGAAGAAGAGGGGTTTAATTGAATTGAATGATGAAGATATGAGGGAAGCTAAGAAGTCTCTCAAGGAGAAAGGTATTAAATCCGAAGATGTGAAGAATCTACCTCCCATAGAAGATATATGTGAGATAATTCCCCCTTCATCCATGATTGAGCTAAACTCCCTTCAACGCTTTACTAGGGAAGATATTCCGTATTCAAAACCTCCTGCGCAATGCTTAGATGAGTTTGATAATTATATTGTTAAGCAAGAAAATTTTAATATGAGAGTAGAGAATCATCTAATGGAAAATTCTCAAGCTATTAGCAATTTGCATGATATTGTGGAGAGAACCTCCAATGATGTTAAGATGCTTGTTAAACATTTTCAAATGATTCAAACTCAAATTGATCAACTCACTAAAGTGCAAAATGACTTGTTAAAAAATAATCCTAAAGAGAAACATGCTTATGAAGTAACAACTAGAGGTGGTGTCTCTACCCAGGATCCTCTATATCCTGAAGGGCATCCCAAAATAATTGAACAAGATTCTCAACGCATTGAACCTAGTGCTCCTTCTAAGAAAAAAAAGAAGAAGAAACATAAAAATGTTGTAGAATCCTCTGAACCTGTTAATGATCCTAATAGTATTTCTATTTCCGATGCTGAAGCTGAAAGTGGTAATGAACATGATAATGGTAATGATAATGATAAGAATGATGCTTCTGATAAAGAAGAGGTTGAAGATGAACCTGACAAGCATAATAAAAATAAAAAGTATACTAAAGAAGATTTTATTGCTAAGAAACATGGTAATGAAAGAGAACCTTGGGTGCAAAAGCAAATGCCTTTTCCTGCTAAGAAACTAAAATCAAAGGAAGAAGAACACTATAATAAATTTTGTGATTGGATGAAACCTTTATTCTTGCAAATCCCTTTGACTGATGCTATTAAATTGCCTCCTTATTCAAAATATATGAAAGATATTGTTACTAACAAAAGGAAAATCCCCAATGAGGAGATTTCCACCATGCTTGCTAGTTACTCTTTCAATGGCAAAGTGCCAAAGAAGTTGGGCGACCCAGGTATACCTACTATTCCTTGTTCTATTAAGAATAATTATGTTAAAACTGCTCTATGTGACTTGGGAGCCGGTGTTAGTGTTATGCCTTTTTCTCTTTATAAGAGACTTTATTTAGATAAGTTGATACCTACTGATATATCTTTGCAAATGGCTGATAAATCTACTGCTATTCCTATTGGTATATGTGAGGATGTTCCTGTTCAAGTTACTAATAACTGCTTGATATTAACTGATTTTGTTGTGTTGGAAATGCCTGAAGATGATAATATGTCTATTATTCTTGGGAGACCTTTTCTTAACACTGCAGGGGCTGTTATTGATTGCAATAAAGGAAAGGTTACTTTCAATGTTGATGATAAGGAGCATACCGTCTATTTCCCCAAGAGGATTGATAAAGTATGCGGAGTCAATACTATCTCTAATGTGAGAACTATCAAAATTGGAACTATTGATTGTCCTATATATGAGCCTAAAGAAGGATATCAAAATCTTATGACTGGATCCATATCAATACAATTCAAGGTAACATGATTGATTTGAGGTTTATTTCTTCATATGCTATGTAAAATTTATTTGGTGGCAAGACTTGATCAACCTTGTTAACAAATACTTTTTATATGCATAGAGGAGGTAAACAACATCTCTTTTTTCCTCCACTTGCTTTACTTGCTGTAGCACTTTTGATTCGCCAAGTTCCTTAGTTAATTAGAGATTTCAAAATTTTTTCTGTCCAGTAATAATAAACTTAATACCCAGAAATGTGCATTTTTCAAAGTTTTCAAAAATTCACAAAAATTATACCGTTGGTCCTATTTTTCGAAAATACACCTGGGAGCACCTGGGGATGATCAGTGGGGCACCCCAGGGTGGCACCACACAGGCCGGCGCGGCCAGTAAGGGGGGGCGCGCCACCCTGGCGTGTGGGTCCCCCTTTACCCCACTTCAGCATCTCTTCCTCCCACTTTCTTCTCTCTCCCGAAAAAATCGACACCAGCTTTCTCTCACTCGCATTTTTGCTCAAGAGCTCAGGATTTTTCGATCTCTTTGCTCAGGCCAGATTTCTATCTGAAATTTGGCACATTTGCTCTCCGGTATGTGACTCCTCCGATTATCCAAGTAGAATTTTGTTTGGTTGAGTATATCTTGAATATTTTGCTGCTGTAGGTAACATGTTTAGTGAGCTTGCATGCTTGTTCTAAGTTGTATAAACTAGTTTTGATGCATGATTAGTACTCTAGCAAGTTCCTATAGTAGTTCCCCTTGATTATATGTCACCAAATCAAATTTTATATTGTTTGTTGAAAAATTTCAGAAAAGGAGGATGAAAAACTTCAACTTTGGAGAATTGTTTCAGAGAGGGACAACCAGCACCGGAAGGCCCTCTAGGACCTCCACCCGACTCAGGCGATCCTACAATGAGGATATCATCGCGCCAAGCTTTGCGCCCGAAGAAGACAATGGGGCTCCTAATGCTTCGTCTTTCCCATGTTATGATTTTCTGAGAAATGCAGGGTTATTGGATGATTTCTTCACCCTCGTCAACAGGGCGGGCTTAGCCGCCTACGTGGGAGATGAAAGGGAGCAATACTACATGCTCACCAAAATCTTCGTCGAGAGCTTCAAGTTCCACAACAAGCAATATGGGCCGACAGTTGCATTCAAGATTTATGGTAATCCTATTACTATGGAATTGGAAGAATTTTTTGTTGCATTGGATATTGCCCCTGTAGGTACATCAAGGAGGATTGATGACAACCCTCGGGACTTGTTGGAGCTCTATCGAGGGATCACCGATGATGATTGTCGCACCATTCAGTGTGGCAAGATAAGAAACATCCAACTCCCCGCTATTAAGTATTTTGCCTATTACATTGCTACTAGCATTCTTGGTAGGGAGAACACTAGCAATATTTCTAGCTACCATCTTGCTTTCTTGAATGCTGCACTTACTGGATAGACACCTTATCATCTTGGTTCTCTTATTGCTCGCCGCCTGTCTAGCAGGGGGCCTATTTTTGGAGGAACTATTGCGTTGCGCATTTTAACACATCTAAGACTTCCTCTTGATTCTAATGATGTGCCATTAACCCCTAGGAGGCTTGATATTGCTGCTATGAAAAGCCATCATTTTGTTACCGTTGATTCCACTTTAGATAATATGGTCTATAGAATGTTGTTTGCTGACGGGGATGAGAAGGAAATCCCTCTTCCCCAGCCAGATTTGTTCAGCATTGACAGGGAACCATGGTCGCGCACTAAGGAGGAGGTGGAGGAAAAGATGAAGATACAAGACTTCCACCAGCAGCATGACTCCGAGGACGCCGAGCCCTCCTACGACTGCACCGTCACGCATCCGGGTGTTTCTTCTAGCACATACCCGGAATATGATCCATCTTCGTCGTACTACGGAGATGCAACTTCATGGCCACGATGGGATTGAACTCCACTTAGGCCAAAAACCTAAGCTTGAGGGGAGGTATACCGGCATCACTCATTCTCTGCATATTATGGTTGCTGGATACTTGTATATACTTGTTTAGTTTGCTTGAGTGGTTTTCTAATAAGAGGAAGATGATATTTGGGGAAGTGCTGCCTGAAAACAGATTCTGGACTGTTACCGAAAAAATTCTCAAAAATAGCCAGGACAGTATTTTGCGAAGCCAATTTTTGTGCGTGTTCCCCAGGTTGTTATCTAACTTTCATTAGTTGAACACTTTTCGATTTGAGCAGTGGAAGAATTTCTTAAAAATCGAGTACTGTACTGCTGTCAAGTTTGACGAATTTCTGCTGCTTTGTGTTTATGTGACTCTTCTAGTTTGCCATTTCTTGTTTTTTGCTTTGTTTCTTTCCTAAAACACAAAAAGACCAAAAATATTTCTGTTGTTTCTCTTCACCATTTGTTTGTTTTGGTTTTTGCATTTATTTTACTTTATTTGGTATTGTTGGTTTGCTATAAGAAAATCCAAAAAGATTTTGCTTTGTTTGCTTGTTTCCTTTGTCCTTGTCTCCAATTCGAAAACACCAAAAATATTTGCTGTTCTTCTTTGGTTTTGTAAAGTTCATTTTGAGTTCAATGGTCTTCGGTGGCTGGAGCGTGGTTTTCATTTCATATTATTCAAGCTACACAAGTGAAAGGCAATAATGACGATCTACGACAATTGGATTGTGGTGAGAGGCTGGTATGAACTCTATTTGTTTTCATTTTTGTATATATACTCATCCATGTGAGCATGCTTAGTTGGTTCATGTGAGGTATATGTCATTTAAGAAAGTCTAGTAGTTCATGATCTCTCATGTTTAGCTCCAATTTATTAATATGAGTAGCATGTCATGGATGTTTGCTTGCATTGTTTTATTCATAAGTAGGTATGGTATTGTGGTATCCTCCTCTGAATAATTCATTTATATCGACTTGGCACATGCTCACGCATGCATAAGACTGAACAAAAGTCAATTAAGCCTCGATGATTTACATTGCTTCAGAGTTCATGTACCATTTTTATGCCTCTGTTAATTTATTTTGCCGCAAGCATGATTATGACAGTTACTGCTCTCTTGATTCGTCGCTCCCCAGTCTATTGCTAGCCTTCACTTGTACTGAGCGGGAACGCTGCTCGTGCTTCCAAACACCTGAAAACCAAGTTGTTCCAAAGTGTCCACCATAAATACCTATGCATGGCATTTCAAACCATTCCAAGTAAATTCTCATGCGCTACCTTTAAAACCTTCAAAATGCTTCTCAATTTGTGTTTATGTTTCATAGCTCATGAGGAAGTATGTGGTGTTTAACTTTCAACCTTGTCATTTACTCTTGACGGACTTTCATTATGGACTAGTGGCACATCCGCTTATCCGATAATTTTGCAAAAAGAGCTGGCAATGGGATTCCCAGTCCCAAATTAATTAACCTAAATAGACACTCCTCCATGGTATGTGATTGTTGGACGGCACCTGAAGGATTCGGTTAGCCATGGCTTGTGTAAGCAAAGGTTGGGGGGAGTGTCATCATAATAAAACTAAAATAAAAAGGCACTCCTTCATGGTATGAGATTGTTGGCAGGCACCCGAGAATTCGGTTAGCCATGGTTTGTGAAAGAAAGGTTGGAAGGAGTTGTTATCACCAGAATTTGACCGAGTCAGAGGTGGGCCACGATTGAGATAGACTTGAAGATATACATGGAAGGAAGAACAAGAATTGGCCTTATACACGAAGTTGGGCTGAATTGCCCATGTATCTGTAATATAGTAGATCGCATCTTAGATTAAAAGTTAGAGTTTTACTCGTGCACGGTTAGGTGCACGTCCGAATTAGAAAGTCCCCTGGACTATAAATATGTATCTAGGGTTTATGGAATAAACAACAACTCACGTTCAACCCAAAACAAACCAATCTCGGCGCATCGCCAACTCCTTCGTCTCGAGGGTTTCTATCAGGTAAGCGACATGCTGCCTAGATCGCATCTTGCGATCTAGGCAGCACAAGCCCCACGTTGTTCATGCGTTGCTCGTACTGAAGCGTCTTTGATGGCGAGCAACGTAGTTATCATAGATGTGTTAGGGTTAGCATAGTTCTTCGTATAACATGCTTACGTAGTGCAACCCTTGCATGTCTAGCCGCCCTCACACCTATCTCAGGTGTGGGGGCGGCACCCCGCTTGATCTTTATTTAGTAGATCTGATCCGTTACGATTGCTCCTTGTTCTGCAAGGATTAGTTTAATATCTGCAATAGTTAGGCCTTACAAAGGGGGGGAGGATCCAGCGGCACGTAGGGTGGCGTTCGCAAGCCCTAAACAGGATGTTCCGAGGATCAACTTCATGTTGGTTTTTAGGCCTTGTTTAGGATCGGCTTACGATCACCGTGCGTGGCCGCGAGGCCCAACCTGGAGTAGGATGATCCGATTATGCGGTGAAAACCCTAAATTGTCGTAGATCTAATTAGCTTTATCTTGATCAAGCAGGATCACCATATATTCGTGCACCCCGTACGAATCATGGGTGGATCGGCTCTTTGAGCCGATTCACAGGATAACCTGAGAGCCGATCGAGGCTCGGATTTAATGTTTACGTGTATGCCATGCAGGAAACTAAGCGAGGCATCACCATCACCTTCCTGACCAGGTATAGGTCAGGTGGCACGCCCTTGCACTTCGCATCGGACGTGTGACCAGAAGAGCATTGCGGGCCGTCGCTCGGAGGGGTCTCAGCCAGCCGCAGCTCTAGGCTCTTCCCGGCTCTACCGTGTTGACAGTCGCTGCCCGCCGGTGGGTTTTGGCAGTCAACACATTCTGGCACGCCCGGTGGGACCACATCGGCTTGAGAGCTTGATCCTCGGAACATCCTGTTTAGGGCTTGCGAACGCCACCCTACGTGCCGCTGGATCCTCCACCCCTTTGTAAGGCCTAACTATTGCAGATATTAAACTAATCCTTGCAGAACAAGGAGCAATCGTAACGGATCAGATCTACTAAATAAAGATCCAGCGGGGTGCCGCCCCCACACCTGAGATAGGCGTGAGGACGGCTAGATATGCAAGGGTTGCACTACGTAAGCATGTTATACGAAGAACTATGCTAACCCTAACACATCTATGATAACTACGTAAGCATGTTATTACTGATAGAAACCCTCGAGACGAAGGAGTCACCGGCATTCGTCGTCTACAAGATCGGTGGTGACCCTAGTGACTACCAGTTCTTGGCTGAGGCGCCTAAGGAGATCCCTCAAGGATACGCGTGCACGTATGTGCCAGATTGTGGCAACTGGGCACTCTCAAACCAGGCCACAACATCAGGGACTCCGGCGAAGACAGGAGGAACGTCAGCGACAGAGCTTGAGAAGCAGACGTGGCTAACTAAGTATGCCACCCCGACGAAACTCCAGAGCCCAGCTCCTGCAGTTGGCTCAGAGCTGGAAAAGCAAACATGGCTGGCTAAGTATGCCACCCCGGCGAATCTTCAGAGTGCAACTCCTGCAGCCAAGACAATGATCAGATCAGTACCATACTGAGAGACCAGTTCGGCATGGTGCCGAAAAGAAGGGCAATCGGCTATTCCAAGCCGTACCCCGACGAGTACGAGATGATCCCGCTGCCACCTAAATATCGGCTCCCTGACTTCTCCAAATTCAGTGGATCAGATGGCTCCAGCTCCATCGAGCACGTCGGCCGATATTTGGCGCAACTAGGACCGGCTTCAGTGTCGGATCAGCTATGCGTGAGGCTCTTTTCACAGTCCCTCACGGGATCGGCTTTTGGATGGTACACCTCTTTGCCAGCAAACTCCATCCAGTCTTGGAAGCAATTGGAAGAACAATTCCATACGCAATACCATTCAGAAGCTTCCGAGTCTAGCATTGCCGATCTAGCACAACTACGTCAGAAGCGCGGAGAAACGGTGACAGAGTACATCCAGCGCTTCAGGAATCTTAGGAACCGATGTTATTCGGTTCGTATAACTGAAAGGGAAGCAGTCGAGTTGGCAGTAGCTGGCCTTGCAACACAGCTCAAGGACATGGCCTCCCAAGCAGATTATCCCTCGCTGGCGCACATGGTTCAGAAACTATCAGCATATGAACAGCGCCACCCGGACCTGTACCAAGACAAGTTCAAGCGTGCAGTAGTCCTGGTCGATGCAGAGGAGGACGAAGTTCCTGCGGGAGACCAAGAAGTAGCAGTGGCTAAGTGGACTCGGGGAGGAACCCCGTGTCCCGCAAATGGGTAAAGCCACCAGGGCCGCCTGTGGATTTGATTTTGACGTGACCAAGACTGAACAAATCTTCGACCTCCTGCTCAAGGAGAAACAGTTGACGATTCCTGAAGGTCTCAAGTTCCCCACGGCGCAAGAGCTAAACGGAAAGCCGTACTGCAAATTCCACAACTCGCTCTCCCATGCCACCAACGACTGCAGGGTGTGGCGTCAAAGACATCCAAGCGGCGATAGAGAAGGGGCGTTTAATTTTCAACCAGTACGCCATGAAGGTCGACACCCAACCCTTCCCCGCCGTTAACATGGTGGAAGTCACCTACCCTGAGGGTTGCCAGCCAGGTCCCTCGTTCAGTATCAACATGGTAGGACCTGGAAACCACTCTGGCAAAGATGGAGATGAGGGCAGCTGCTCTCATAGCAAGGACACAAAGGAGGCCGCTCCACGCGATCGGCTCCATCATGATGGCAAGCGCTACGTCACAGAGGGAGAGGTGAAGAACATAAGATATCAACGACCTCTCTCTGATCACCTCCTCAACAAATATGTGAGTCAGTATGACCAACGCCGACGGTCCAACTATGATGATGAAGGAGATCGTCTGGCTAGAGAAGCCAGAAGACATCGTCGGCATGATCGCGATGAGGAGGAGCACGAGCGCCGTGCCACGGACACGTCAAGGGAGCAAGATGACAACGCCAGACACTGGGACTGCCCTTTCTTCAGACACTGCTGGGATTCAGGAATGAGCCGATTGCCCACAATCGGCAATTGCCCAGAATGCAACAAGAAGAAGAAGGAGGCAGCCAACGTGTCTGTGTTCGAGCGATTAGGGCCTCTCCCGCCACAGAGCAAACGTGCTGAGTCACCTCGTTGGGCAGATCTTGAGGATTCCGAAGACGAGGGACTAGAAGAAGAAGAAGACAGGTACCACCGTCCAAGGTGGTGCCCTGACGGACTCAGCCGTTCACAAAAACGCAGGGTTCAGCGGTCGCGCGGCCTGGAGGAAGCCGAAAGGTTATACCTGCATACGCTAAGGAAGGTACGGCCTGATCTGGCTGCAAAGGTTCAGCGAGCCCTGGATGAAGAGGGTCGTCCACGGAAGATGGAGTGGCGCCCCAAACAAAGGAGAGCCGATGATGAAACATCGGCTGGCACGAACATGGTGTTCATCCTCCCTTCAGAGTTCAGTGCTCCAGGGTTAGATGAGACATCCGTGGCACAACTTGACTGCGGCCCACGGCCGGTTATCTTTGAGAAGCCACGAGAAAAGAGCTACAGGCATCTGAAGGCCCTGTATTTGCGAGGATATATCGATGGGAGGCCTATAAATAAGATGCTGGTGGACACCGGAGCGGCAGTTAACATCATGCCGTACTATATGCTACGTCGGCTGGGACGCTCTAGCTCGGATCTAATCAAGACCAACGTAACATTGAGCGATTTCAACGGCCAAGCGTCTGAGGCACAAGGAGTTCTGAACGTGGATCTGACCGTAGGAAGGAAAACTATCCCTACAACGTTCTTCATCATTGATAGCACGAGCAGTTATGCCGTGTCTTTGGGAAGAGATTGGATCCACGCCAACCGCCGTATTCCCTCCACGATGCACCAATGCATAATACAAAGGATGGAGATGAGGTAGAGGTCGTCCAGGCCGATGACTCAGCCGAAATTTCAACGGCTGGCATGAACGCATGGGAAGCAGCAGGCCAAGAACCCCTCTCAGGCATCAACTTGGACGACTGCGAGCGCATCGATGTGACAAAGGGAAGGGTTAAGCTGGTTTTATCCACTGGCCTGACCATGTAGTTGAAGCGAAGCGATGTGCAACTTGGCGAGGCTGATCCTTGTGATCGGCCCCAAAGGTCTATGAAGGGACATTACAGAACCTTCAGTCAGCGCTCCAATCATTATGGAGGCCGATCCCAGCAATCGGCCAAAATTATCCTCACCACATGTTCTGCTTGTGTTCGCCCTTGACCCTATCAGGAGCCGACGTGCGAATTACAGAGCCGATATCTGCCATTCTTTGACAGCTTCGGCTCGGGGGGCACCTAAACATGGGAACAGATGCAGGGGTACATGTGTGCAATGAAATACTGGGGGCCGATAGGAGAAAATCGGCCGGTAAAAAATTTTTTTACAGCCGATGCAAGGGCATCGACTTTAGAATTGAGAAACAGCCGATGCGCAGCCATCGACTCTAGTGGAATTATGCGATGTTTATCGAGTCTCCACCAAATCCAGGCCAACGGTGGTGCCTTCTGTTGCTTCGAGGGAATAAAACAATGGGAATTTCTTCAGCGGCTTCGAACCGATCCGGGTTTCTGAACCTTTTTGTCGAGGATTTCCAATCTCTGGGGCTAGTTCAGCTGAAACGGAAGATTATCGGCTGTCTGAGGAAGAAAGAGGATCAGCTTTGGCGCATTCTCTCTGACATTCTCGCCTCGAGTAAGGCTCGGGGGGCAGCAGGCTCGAGTAGGGCTCGGGGGGCAGCAGGCCTGGTGGATGCTCTGTTTTACTCTGTTTAAAGAGCCGATGGGGATACCATCGGCTGCTCCTTCATTGCAACCTTCTTCACAATGATGAGTACTGAAGAGGATTATTGTATTTGGTTGGAAAAGTTCAAAGGTTTCCCTGAAGATCCTGCATTTTCCACCAGATTTAGAAAATCATCAGTTGAAGAAGGGAAAGGTGAATTTCAAAGAACCGATGCGGTGCTATCGGTTCAATACGCATTGGCAAAGGGGACGAATCGGCAAGGTCAGTAGAAGAGGGAATCGGCTCAATTAAACTCAGAAGAAATCGGCAGAATCAAATTGGGGAAAAGTTCTTCATTGATAGGCGAGATTTCTTACATAAAGAGCTAATTGCTCTCAAAAGGAAATACTAGGGGATACATTGCCCCATCTACTACTGCTGGCCCTATTCTAGAGGTCCTATCTACGAGCCATCACTGCCCTCGTCGTCGCCGTCGTCGCCGCTGTCGGCGCTGCTCCCGGCGGGCTCGTCGTCGCTCCAATGGCCGCCGACCGGGCCCTCGTTGTCTTCATCTTCTTCGTCAGCGTCGTCCTCGTCGCTGTCGAAGTCGCTAAGATTGCCCGGCCAAGGGCAGAACCGCTTGGCCGGCGGCTCGTCGGAGGAGCTGTCGTCGTCGTCCTCCTCCTCCTCTTCCTCCTCCTCCACCCCCTCGGAGGAGGTGAAGTCATCCCAGGGGAAGCGATCGTCATCGCTCCCCTCCTCCGATTCTCCGTTGGCGAGGAAGCGGAGGTCGCTCTCCCCGTCCGTCGAGGACTGATCGTCCTCGGACCAGATGGAGAAGTCATGGTCTGACTCCTCCCCGGCCGCAATGGCGCGGCGGATGTTCGCCGCGTGGACCTCTCGCCGGGTTGTACTCCGGCGTCGGCTCACGGGATGTGGAGGACCGGTGGAAGGATCCGATGGAGCAGAGGAGGAAGAAGACATGGTGGCAGGAGGGCTTTTGGAGTGCTAATGCGAAGGAGATGCAGAGGAGAACTGTTCGCAGCGGTTAAATAAAAGGGGATATAGTGGAAATTCAATGCCACAGCAGTTTCCGAGGAAGTGGTGCCTAAAGAAAAAAAAAACAACTGCCAGTTCACGCGGAGAAGTTGAGAAGGCAGGGCATCATGATGAAGGATACTGCAACGGTTCTGCCACGACATGACCCGACAAAGGAAAACAGAGTGATTTTGGAATTACCAATTCCAAAACCAGGGGGGCATGTGTTATCACCAGAATTTGACCGAGTCAGAGGTGGGCCACGATTGAGATAGACTTGAAGATATACATGGAAGGAAGAACAAGAATTGGCCTTATACACGAAGTTGGGCTGAATTGCCCATGTATCTGTAATATAGTAGATCGCATCTTAGATTAAAAGTTAGAGTTTTACTCGTGCACGGTTAGGTGCACGTCCGAATTAGAAAGTCCCCTGGACTATAAATATGTATCTAGGGTTTATGGAATAAACAACAACTCACGTTCAACCCAAAACAAACCAATCTCGGCGCATCGCCAACTCCTTCGTCTCGAGGGTTTCTATCAGGTAAGCGACATGCTGCCTAGATCGCATCTTGCGATCTAGGCAGCACAAGCCCCACGTTGTTCATGCGTTGCTCGTACTGAAGCGTCTTTGATGGCGAGCAACATAGTTATCATAGATGTGTTAGGGTTAGCATAGTTCTTCGTATAACATGCTTACGTAGTGCAACCCTTGCATGTCTAGCCGCCCTCACACCTATCTCAGGTGTGGGGGCGGCACCCCGCTTGATCTTTATTTAGTAGATCTGATCCGTTACGATTGCTCCTTGTTCTGCAAGGATTAGTTTAATATCTGCAATAGTTAGGCCTTACAAAGGGGGGGAGGATCCAGCGGCACGTAGGGTGGCGTTCGCAAGCCCTAAACAGGATGTTCCGAGGATCAACTTCATGTTGGTTTTTAGGCCTTGTTTAGGATCGGCTTACGATCACCGTGCGTGGCCGCGAGGCCCAACCTGGAGTAGGATGATCCGATTATGCGGTGAAAACCCTAAATCGTCGTAGATCTAATTAGCTTTATCTTGATCAAGCAGGATCACCATATATTCGTGCACCCCGTACGAATCATGGGTGGATCGGCTCTTTGAGCCGATTCACAGGATAACCTGAGAGCCGATCGAGGCTCGGATTTAATGTTTACGTGTATGCCATGCAGGAAACTAAGCGAGGCATCACCATCACCTTCCTGACCAGGTATAGGTCAGGTGGCACGCCCTTGCACTTCGCATCGGACGTGTGACCAGAAGAGCATTGCGGGCCGTCGCTCGGAGGGGTCTCAGCCAGCCGCAGCTCTAGGCTCTTCCCGGCTCTACCGTGTTGACAGTCGCTGCCCGCCGGTGGGTTTTGGCAGTCAACAGGAGTGCCACATAAACATAAAAATAATTCATGGGAGCCGCTCTTGGAAGCCCGGTTGGCGAGGTAGTTAGTGTACCCATTACCATTCATTGACAACAACAAACACCTCTCAAAATAATTTTACTCCTGTTTTAAAAATGAAAAGCTCTAGCGCATGTTAATCCCTGCTTCCCACTGCGAAGGGTCAATCTTTTACTTTTATGTTGTGTCTCCATTCTTTCTTTGAGCACTATCTTGAGAGCACAACTGTCATTCTTAGTATAATATGCTTGTCTCAAAATATGATTGATTGTGGTATAACTTTGATGCTTTTATCTTTGACAATCACTACTTCTAGTCTTTCTATGAACTTCAGAGGTGCCTGAGCATTTATGTTTTGCTGATCAAATATGGGCAAGCGAGATACCACTTTATCATACTCTCTTATGAACATTGCAATCCTGCTTATATACATGATTCATGATGCCTATTATTAATTGTTGGTACCTCTCCATGATTGACATAGCTGTTAGATGATCTTATTTGTATGCATCTCATTATGAACTGCCTAAGTATTAGCCATATTATGAGAATATATACATCATATGAACAAATGTGTTCGTGAAAGTTCTTTTATCGCTCAGTTGTTAACTGAATTGCTTGAGGACAAGCAATAAGCTAAGCTTGGGGGGAGTTGATACGTCCAAAATGTATCTACTTTCCCGAACACTTTTGCTATTGTTTTGCCTCTAATTTGTGTATTTTGGATGCAACTAACACGGACTAACGCTGTTTTCAGCAGAACTGTTCTGGTGTCTCGTTTTTGTGCAGAAATCTAACTTTCAGGAAAATCCTCGGAATTTATGCAGAAGGTCCTATTTTCCCAGAATATTGGCGGAGCCAGAAGGGCAAGCCAGGTGGGGGCCCGAGGGCCCCACACGATAGGCCGGCGCGGCCCAGGAGGGGCCCACGCGGCCCTACCGTGTGGCGGCCTCGGTCAGCCCCCGACGCCCTCCTTCGGACTATTTATTGCCTTCGACCTAAAAACGCACGAAGAGAAGTCGAAGTCGCCAGAAACCCTCCAGAACGCCGCCACATCGCGAAACTCCGTCTCGGGAGCCAGAAGTCTCCGTTCTGGCACTCCGCCGGGACGGGGAATTGGAGGAGATCATCGCCATCATCACCACCGACGCCTCTTCATCAACCAGCCATGTTTCCCCCATCCATGTGTGAGTAATTCCCCCGCTGTAGGCCGAAGGGGATGGTAGGGATTGGTCATGTAATAGCATAAGATTGTTAGGGCATAGTGCCTAGTGTCCGTAATTGGTACTTTGATGATATTGTTGCACCTTGCTATGCTTAATGCTTGTCACTAGGGCCCGAGTGCCATGATCTCAGATCTGAACATGTTATTATTTCATCATGATATTCATTGTTTATGGTCTTACCTGCAAGTTGTATACACATGTCGCTGTCCGGAACCGATGGCCCCGAAGTGACAGAAATCGGGACAACCGGAGGGGATGGTAGTGATGTGAGGATCACATGTGTTCACGGAGTGTTAATGCTTTGCTCCGGTACTCTATTAAAAGGAGTACCTTAATATCCAGTAGATTCCCTTGAGGCCCGGCTGCCACCGGCTGGTAGGACAAAAGATGTTGTGCAAGTTTCTCATTGTGAGCACGTACGACTATAATTGGAACACATGCCTATTGATTGCTTTGTACTTGGACACCGCTTTATTATTATCTGCAAATGCCCTGCTATGATTGTTACATGAGTTTCTCTCATCCATGCAACGCCCGTTATCCGTCCCCGTGCCTACAGTATTTTAATCCCGCCGTTTACTATAATCACTACTGCTGTCTCTGTTACTCTGCTGCTGTTATTTCACTACTGCTACTGCTATAAAATTGTTACTACTGATAAACTCTTGCGAGCAAGTTTGTTTCCAGGTGCAGCTGAATTGACAACTCCGCTGTTAAGGCTTTCAAGTATTCTTTGTCTCCCCTTGTGTCGAATCAATAAATTGGGTTTTACTACCCGCGAAGACTGCTGCGATCCCCTATACTTGTGGGTTATCAATGAGGCACAAAGTTCTTTTGCCAAGCAAGCACTTTCTTGAACTTAGAAACAACTCGAAATTTTCACAAAAAACCGGTTTAGCCGGGGTTAGTTAAATTTTTCCGGATTGTTCGTTCCCACTATCTCTTTTCGTAGTTCACGTGCTTAATTCCTACCGGTTTATCTTGCTTGCCATGAAGCCGGGTTGCGGACAGCAGCAGAGTCGAAGACTCCGGTAGGTTTTAGCATGTTACTAAACCGGAAAGAAAAAATGTTCAACAAGCAACCGGTAAACTGAAAATATAAACATATTACATGCAATTTTAGTAGGGGTAGTCCCCGAGATTCATTCGAGGTTCCGACATCTTTTATTCATAGCAAATAAGGTACAAAAAGGAACTTCTTACACCACAACTTCATGAGTAGAAAGGACGCAACAGAGCTATGTTCCACGGACGCTTGGTCTCATCTCCGGACCTGTCCGCCTTTCCTTCTTTCCATTCCTATGCATCGATAAGGTAATAGGCATCATTGTGGAGAGCTTTGCTCACAATGAAAGGTCCCTCCCATGGGGGTGAGAGCTTATGCCGGCCTTCAGTGCGCTGCACTTGGCGTAGCACCAGATCTCCTTCCCGGAATACCCTCGGGTTAACCTTCCGGCTATGATAGCGTCTGAGGTTTTGCTGGTAAATGGCTGTTCATGCCAATGCCAATTCTCTTGCTTCTTCTAGCAAGTCCACATCGTTTTCTCGGGCCTCTTTTACCTCTTGTTCGGTATAGAGCTGCACCCTTGGTGAGTCATGGAGAATGTCGGTTGGTATGACCGCTTCTGCTCCGTAAACCATAAAGAATGGAGTGTATCCGGTAGACCGGTTTGGAGTCCCAACACCCCGGTGTCTTTTCGAGTGGTTCAATGAGCCTTGGTTTTATACCGGAGAGCACCAGCACATTTGTTCTTTCCACTTGGCCATTACCTTGCGGGTGTGCCACTGAGCACAAATCCAACCGGATATTGTTGTCCTCACAGAATCGCTTGAACTCACCTTGGACAAAGTTTGAGCCATTGTCAGTTATGATACTATGTGGGTACCCGTACCGCAGGATGACATCTTTTAAGAACTTCACCGCTGTGTGCCCATCGCATTTTGCAATAGGTTTTACCTCTAGCCACTTGGTGAATTTGTCCACCATAACCAAGATGTGGGTCATGCTTCCCCTTGCAGTTTTGAATGGGCCAACCATGTCAAGGCACCAAACAGAAAACGGCCAAGTTAGCGGTATGGTTTTTAAACCGGATGCCGGGGTATGATTTTGCTTGGCGTACCTCTGGCGCCCATTGCACTTTCGTACCAAATCCTCAGCATTTTCCAAAGCAGTGGGTCAATAGAACCCATGCCGGAATACTTTTGCTACCAATGCCCTTGACGAAGCGTCGTGCCCACATTCCCCTTGGTGAATCTCCACAAGCATTTCTTTTCCCTCTTCCGGTTCCACACATCTTTGAAGGACACCGGTAACACTTCTCTTGTACACCTCGCCATTGATGATGGTGTATGCTTTGGACCTTCTCTGGATTCTTCTGGACTCACTTTCGTCAACCGGCAAGGTGCCGTTGATCAGGAATTCCTTAATAGGTTTAACCCAAGATGGTGCCTCTCGAACCAGAAACACCGGTACGTCTATCTCCATGTTATCCACTAGCATTGCTTCTTCTGGTATGGACGCAATAGTCCCCGAGTTTGCCGGAACAGTCCCCGGGTTTCCTTCATCGATATCCATTGGTACAACATGTGATTCCGGTACAAAAATGGACTCCGACTCCGGGCTCGGCTTGATCGATGGTACTCTTAAGTGTGCCAAGGCTATTCCGGGAGGAATTTCTTGCCTAGATGAGCCCAGCTTGGACAAAGCATCCGCGGCTTCATTTTCCGCTCGTGGCACATGGTGAAACTCACAGCCCTCAAAGAAGCCGGCAAGCTTTTGCACGTGAAACCGGTACGAAGCCATGTTGGCATCTTTTGCGTCCCAATCTCCGGAACATTGTTGCACCACTAGATCTGAATCTCCGTAGCAAACAATCCGGTGTGCACCGATTTCTTTTGCGACCTTAAGCCCATGAATCAAAGCCTCGTATTCAGCGACATTGTTGGATGCCCTGAAATGCACTTGCAAAACATACCGGAGGTGATCTCCCTTAGGTGAAGTAAGTACCACACCGGCACCTAGACCCTCTTTGAGTTTGGATCCGTCAAAGTGCATCTTCCAGTATTCTATTTTTTGGTCTGGCGGCTTGTATTGCATTTCTGCCCAATCAACTAGGAAATCAGCCAAAACTTGCGATTTTATGGCATCCCTTCTCTCATACACCGGTACGTATGGTGATATCTGGATCGCCCACTTTGCAATCCTACCGCTTGCATCTTTGTTGCACATGATGTCGGAAATGGGTGCCTCACTCACCACTTTCATGGGGTGCTCCTCAAAGTAATGCTTAAGCTTTGTGGCGGCCATGAACACGCCATAAGTCATTTTCTGGAAATGCGGGTAGTTTTGCTTTGAGAGGGAGAGCACCTCGCTCAGGTAGTATACCGGCCTCTGCACGATTTTTCCTTCCTCTTCTCTTTCAACTACAACCACCACACTCACAACCCGGTTTGTTGCTGCTATGTACAACAACATAGGCTCTCTTTCTAGAGGTGAAGCCAATATAGGCGATGTGGCCAGCATTGTTTTTAGCTCTTTGAACGCTGCGTCTGCCTGAGGGGTCCAGACAAAAGTATTGGATTTTTTCATCAAAGCATAGAGCGGCAGAGCCTTTTCTCCCAACCTGCTTATGAACCGGCTTAGCGATGCCAAGCTTCCGGTAAACTTTTGCACGTCCTTGAGATCTCGCGGTATAGTCATTCTTTCGATTGCTCGGAATTTTACCGGATTAACCTCAATGCCCCGGCTTGATACGAGAAAGCCAAGCAGTTTGCCGGCGGGGACACCGAAGGTGCATTTTGCCGGATTGAGTTTCATCCGAAACCTTCTCAAGTTATCAAATGTTTGCCGGAGATCATCGATCAAAGTTTCTTTTACCTTAGTTTTTACTACGACATCGTCCACATAAACTTGCACATTTTTCCAATTTGATCAAACAAGCATTTTTGCATACAGCGCTGGTACGTTGCACCAGCGTTGCGCAAACCGAAAGGCATAGTGACATAGCAATAAGCCCCGTGCGGGGTAATGAACGCAATTTTTATTTGATCTTCCTTTTTCAAGGGAATCTGGTGGAAGCCGGAATAAGCATCCAAGAAAGACAACAATTCACACCCACCAGTGGAATCAATCACTTGATCGATCCGGGGTAAGGGGAAAGGATCTTTCGGGCAAGCTTTGTTCAGGTTGGTGTAGTCGATGCACATGCGCCACACCTTTGGAGCTTTTGCTTCAAGGTTCTCTTCTTTCTTCTTTTCGACTAGCACCGGATTGGCTAGCCACTCGGTATGCAGCACTTCCACGATGAAACCGGCAACCAACAACTTTGCCAACGGTCTGCGGGTGATGGGCAGTGCTAAAAGATAAATTGGTTCCCAAGGTTTCATGAAAGCTCTTCCAAAATCTCGACGTAAACTGTGTGCCACGGTCGGAAACTATCCTCTTAGGAACTCCATGAAGACTCACTATTCGGGACATGTAGAGATCAGCCAACTTGGTTCCGTGGTAACTGACTTTGACGGGGATGAAATGTGAAACCTTGGTAAGCCGATCGACAATAACCCAGATGGAGTCGTAACCACGATGGGATTTAGGAAGTCCAGTAATGAAATCCATCCCAACTTCTTCCCATTTCCATTCAGGGACTTTGAGGGGTTGGAGTAGTCCAGCTAGTCGCTGATGTTCAGCCTTCACTTCCTGGCACACGTCGCAGCGAGCAATGAAAAAGGCTATCTCTCGCTTCATACCGTGCAACCATAATTGTTTCTTCAGGTCTTGGTACATCTTGGTTCCTCCGGGGTGGATTGAGTAGGGGGTGTCGTGGGCTTCCTTCATGATGAGTTGCTTCAGGTCTTCAACATTAGGTACACAGAGACGTCCGTTGCACCACAAAACTCCTTTGGCATCAATTTCAAAACCAGGAACTTCCTCCCTATCCATTCTACGCTTGATTCCGTCAATACTCTCATGACCCACTTGAGCTTCTTTGATTTGATCGAATAAAGTAGGCTTCAACTCAAGATTGGCCAGAAAACCAGGGCTAACGAGCTCGAGGCCGAACTCCTCAAGTTCTTCATACAGCTTGGGTTGAGCAACCTTGATGAGGGCATTCAACGAACAGGGCTCTCGACTAAGGGCATCAGCTACGACATTGGCTTTACCGGGATGATAATGAATACCGAGATCGTAGTCCTTGATAAGTTCCATCCATCTGCTCTGCCTCATATTCAGCTTCCACTGAGTGAAGATGTACTTCAGACTCTTGTGGTCGGTGTAGATTTCACAGCGATTTCCCACTAGATAGTGGCGCCAGGTTTTCAGGGCGTGAACTACAGCAACAAGCTCTAGGTCATGCGTGGGGTAATTCATTTCGTGCGGTCGAAGTTTTCTTGACAAATAAGCGATCACCTTGCCTTCTTGCATCAACACACTTCCCAAACCAAGCTTCGATGCATCACAGTAGACATCAGAATCTTTGGTGATATCGAGCATGGTCAAGACGGGGGCTGTGACTAACCTCTTCTTGAGTTCCTGAAAACTAGCCTCACATTTGTTGGTCCATTGAAACTTCTTATCCTTCTTCAAAAGCTGCGTTAAGGGTCTCGCAATGCTAGAGAATCCCTCAACGAACTTACGATAATAACCCGCCAATCCTAAAAAGGCGCGGCCTTCGGTCTGGTTGGTAGGGGCTTTCTTCTCTAAGATGGACTGAATTTTGGAGGGGTCGACGGACACTCCGCCGGATGATATGACATGGCCTAGGAATCCTACCTCTTTCAGCCAAAATTCACATTTACTAAACTTGGCATAAAGCTGATGGTCTCTGAGAGTTCCCAAAACAATCCGCAGATGTTCAGCATGCACTTCTTCATTCTTGGAGTAGATCAGAATATCATCGATGAAAACCACGACAAACTTGTCGAGGTACTTCATGAACACCTTGTTCATGAGATTCATGAAATAGGCAGGGGCATTGGTCAGTCCGAAGGACATCACGGTATATTCAAATAGGCCATACCGTGTGGTGAAGGCAGTCTTGGGAATGTCCGACTCTCGAACCTTGAGTTGATGATAACCAGTTCGGAGATCTATCTTAGAGAAAACTCGGGCTCCATTCATCTAGTCAAACAAATCTTCAATCTTCGGGAGGGGGTATTTGTTCTTGATGGTGACATCATTCAGTTTCCGGTAATCCACGCACAGGCGGATGGTACCGTCCCGCTTATCCACAAAGATAACGGGAGATCCCCAGGGTGATGCGCTAGGACGAATCAAACCTTTCCTCAACATATCATCCAACTGCTTCCTCAACTCAACTAATTCTTGAGGGTTCATCCGGTAGGGTCGCTGAGCGATGGGAGCAGTTCCGGGAACTAGCTCGATGATAAACTCGATATCCCGATCAGCGGGCATACCGGGTAGCTCATCGGGAAAAACCTCAGGATACTCACAAGCTATAGGTACTTCATGCAAGGCTGGACTAGCAACACCCTTCTTGCATAGGGCCTTCGATGATGGCATGGTGGCTACATGTTCAACTATCTCGCCATCTTCAGCAGTCATGGTTATGGCTCGGCGAGCACAGTCTATATGACCCTTATACTTGACCATCCAGTCCATACCTAAGATAACTTCCAGACCGTGCTCACCCAACACTATCAGATTTGCGTGAAAACGCTTCCCCTGAATATCTATAGGAACTTCTTTGCAAGAACTCTGGGTTTTGCTAGTGGATCCAGGGATTTGTACGAGCATAGGTTGCTTCAAGGGGGTGGGGGTTAAACCTCCTTTTCTCACAAATGGCTTGGTAACGAAAGAATGCGAGGCTCCGGAATCAAACATAACAGTTGAGGGTACCGAGTTGACAAGGAATGTACCCAGAACAATATCCGGAGCTTCCTGAGCTTCTTCAGCGTTGACATGATTCAGGTGTCCTCTAGGTGGTCCAGCGGGCTTCATATGGTTTTGGTTCCTGCCAGAAGCAGTGCGAGATTGTTCCTGATTTGTCTTGGGCGCATTGGGGCGCTGTCCGGTAGTCACTTTGTTGGGGCACTCGTTAGAGTAATGATCCGGTTGTCCGCAGGCGTAGCATCCATTGGGGGGTTTTGCGGACAGTGTGGTTCTGGCGGTTGTAGTTGGGATTTTGGTTGAGGCTGTTGGGACGTGGTGCAGGGGGAGGGATCCACAGTTGCTGGGGCGCCGGCATAGGTGGGGGCAGACTGCGGGGTTGCTGAGTGCTAGAGTTGACTTGCAGCATCATTGCCTTGCGCTTGCGATTCTCAAATGCATTCTTGCGCTTGCTCTCAACCATGATGGAAGCATCCACTAGAGACTCAAGGTCGGGATATGGGACAGCTACCAAGATACTTTGCAGCTCATCGTGCAGACCGTTCAGAAAGTGGTCCTTCTTCTTCTCTTCGGTGTTGGTATCTTCAGGAGCATACCTAGACAGGGTGGTGAATTTTTCTAGGTAATCCACCACAGACATACTTCCTTGCCTCAGGTTCATGAACTTGTCCTTCATGAGCTTGATCAGACCAGATGGAATATGGGTCTTGCGGAACTTGGCCTTGAATTCTTCCCAGTCGATGACGTGTCCTTCAACTTGCATGGCTTTGACATTCTCCCACCAAGCACGTGCAGGTCCAGAAAGAAAGTGACTGGCGAACAACACCTTCTCATCAATGCCGACTCCAGCAACCTCCAGGTTGTTCTCAATGGTGCGAAGCCAATCATCGGCGTCGAGGGGTTCAGTGCACTTGGAGAAGACGGGAGGGTTGGTGCTCTGGAAATCTTTCAGCTTAGAGCGGGGGTCTCCATTTCCGTTGCCGCCATTGTTGTTGTTGGCGTTTCCGGTAGCAAGCTGAGCGAGGTGCTGAAGGGTAGCAAGGTTAGCTTGGCGCTCCGCACGGGCTGCCTCACGGTCTTCCATCATAAGGCGCAGAAGTTGCGCCATGGTTGGGTCAGGAGGTGGAGGTGGGTTTTGGTCGGATCCGCTGGTGCTTCCTCTACGGGTGTCACCCATCCTGAAGAATGGTGGATTCAGATATTAATGGGAAAACAAGGATATGGGCAGCCACTTAAAAGGGGAGGGTTTGGTAAAACAAAAGTTTTTAAAACGGAATTAAACAATGCAAAAGTAGGCGAAAACGAAAACATATCATAGCAGGGGTGCCGATGGCACAAATTAGCATCACACAACAATCACATACAACCAATCAAGCTCACACACTTCGAAACCTATAAACAACTATGTGAATTACGCGTGGTACTCGTACCAAGGGACACCTAATATATGAGAGTATCCTATCCGAATCAACTGAGCTTGTCAGGTCTTCAATACCTCGAGTCCGGATGTCTGAGTTGGGGAACATCGCCAAATATACAGGTTTGGAAGAGGATGAGATAGTAGAATAAGAACTTTCAAAGTCACAAGAAATCAGAGGGGTGAGAATTAGAAGTTTTTGAAAAGGGTAAGAAAGATAGAAGAAAGCTTCTAGTATTTAGGAAAATAAGTTTAGTAAATAGTTTTACCAAAGTAGTATTTTCCTAACTAACGCCCATGCTAACTAAGGTCTCCTATAGTCAGGATGGCTCTGATACCAGCTCTGTGGTGCCCCGGACTTACCAGTCCGAAACTCCTGTTATGCATACAATTTCACGATCCCAAGATCACTCCATCGTGAATACATAACCGAACTGATACCAGATTACAACATCCATTGCCGTACCAAATTACAAGTATTACGTAAGTACAACATCGGCCATCAATGCCGTAATTCAACAAACAGCAGCGGAAACAACTTGACTTCAAACAACGGTGGAACCCATGTCAGGCCTTTACCCTACAGGGGGCTGACTGGGAGAGCGTCCTAGTTCGCGTCTTCGGTGTCGTACTCCTCTTCTTCAAAGTAATCCTCTTCAAAGTCTGGCCAAGTAAATAGCCAGGACAACAATGCCAATGAGTACTTTTGAATGTACTCGCAAACCACCTTAGAGAGAATTAAAGGATATACAATATGGCAGTAGCAAGGAACAGGCACTAAACTAGGGCGACAAGGAACGGGAGGTAGTTCCTCTCGAGAATATGACATCTGTATATACCTTTGTTGAAAACCTTTTTGAAAACAAGTTTATTTGAAGACTAATAGGTAAGGAGGACCCATTTTCATTTCCGGTCATCGGAGTGACCAAAACACTTTCATCTTTCCACCGTACCTCCCAGGTACATCTCCACCAGTCCCACTAGTATCTTTCCGTACCTCCCAGGTACGTTTCCAAAACTTTTTTTTTTGAAAAACACTTTTGTAAAACAAAACTTTCCTTTAATGCCAAGCAACAGCCTTTCCCATGTCCATAACCGCGGACACGGCTATTCGGATAGTTTTACACTCTGCAGAGGTTGCACACTTTCCCCACAAGATCCGAATACTCATCATGTGGGCATCATCCCTGCATAATAACATATGCCACGACAATTACCCGACCGTAGTTTTTCGCCTGCTCGCCTTAGCCTAAGACATGCCGAATGAGTTGTACCTCCCAACACCAGAGTCCGAGGGCTGTCCAGGAGTAGCAAGGTCCCCAGCACACTCGACCCTCCGGAATGCCATCCAACCACTTAGGCATATTTCAATGGGAGCTCATGCGTTGTACCCCGCGTACCTGAAAAGGTAAATGGGTTGCGTCCCTTCTCATGGGAAGAACCCCGGTCGAAGCGTCCATGGTCGGACTGCCACTACACTTGCAGGACCCAAACTAAGGTGAGACAAACTACTACGCTACGCCCCGTCCCACTAAAGGGTAATGTGGTTGTACTGGCTAGGTCCGGTTAGGTACTCAGTCACCAAAGTTTTTGAAAACAATTTTCTCCACTTGCCTCCAACAACTTTTCTTCCCAAAAACCTTTTACTTTTCATAAACTCACACTTGGGCAGGGCTATCCCATTCCAAGGTTTTCGAAACACATCTTTTCTTGAAAACATTTTCACAAACCTTTTTAAAGAGGGCTACCAACCTATAGTCCGACTTTTGTTTGAAAAGCGGCGACAAGAATGATAAGGTTTTAAGCACCATATCTCTAGCAAGTGTTGGATCAGTAGGTGTCACGAGGGCTGCACCCATAAGGGTGGAATCATAAAACTTCGAGTGGTGGAACCACTCACATAAATAAATAAAAGACATGCAATTTAACAAAACCTGTGATAATGCAAGAGTAAGATAATTAGGGTGAGACATGCATCAAGAGGTGGCTTGCCTTGATCAGCAAAGTGTCCCTGGCCTTCTTCCTCAAATCCTCCAATTTCACCTCCTCCTTTATTTCCGGCGGCGTTCGAATCTAGCGTCGCAAAATAAAAAGAAACAAGCAACACACCAAATCAACAAACCATTCCACTGTATCTAAATGTTCACAATAACAAGCTACTGGAAGTGGTTTCACTAATTTAGGGTTTTTAAAACAAAAGTTATGATTTTTACAAATCCAGAAATGACTTAGGAACCATTTAAATGATCTAAATCTTTCTGTGAGTCACAAAAATGCATGCAGCATACCTACTGAAAGCTAACAACATTTAGAACACACTTGCACAATAATCACATACAAATCAATTTTTAAATAATTTAGAAAATTTAAACAACACAGTAACCAGAGCACACAAATAGTTAGGCACACCAGTATCAGAGCATTACCAAACAAAACAAATCATACCCCTGGATAGGTAATGTTAAATTTGATCTAACCCCACTGGTTTGGCATTTTTCTGATTTGTAAAATATTTTACAAAAATCAGATAGTAAAAGGATATACTGTTTCAGTAATAAAATCCTCAGAACTAAACTACCATTCTGAAAAATATTTCCTTTGGCAAAAAATTACCCTATTGCTATATATACTGTAAGCACTTGGATTTACTTCAAAAACATTTGTAGTTTTCAAACTAAAAAAACATTTAATGGATCTTTGGACAGATCTAGTTTTATAAACTATTCAAAATATAGAAAGCTCCTGCAAGTGATACCTGTGCCAAAATAAAGATAATTACTTCTCCTACTCTACAAAATTGATTTCACACAAAAAGAGTTCACCAAGTTCACACGATAATTAAAATACTCTAACAGCAACATTTCAGTAGAGAAATTATAAGCACAAAACTAAAGTATAAAAACACATGCATGCAATACAGGGTGGTTAGGAATTTGTTTAGGAGTATGAAGAAATTTTAATCGGGTCGTTTGGATCTCTGAGTAATTTTTAAACAATTTAAACCTAATCTTAATATAGCAGCAGAAGTAATCTCTCAGAAAAAGGAAGTAAAGGGGATCAGGCCGATTCGGCCAGATCTGGGCCGCACAGCACCAGACCGGCCCGCTGCCACCACAGGCGTGCGCGGGAGACAGCAGCCTCAAACAGCCTGGGCGGGGCCCGCCGGTTGCTGGCCATGCATGCAAACGAGCATGCATGCGCGCAGCGATGGCTCCCGACGCGCTCGCCTGCGTCGACCAGGAACTGGAAGCGCCGCCGCATTTGGCCAGGGAAAGGGGGGCTCACTGATGATTTCTTGGAGGCGAAGGTGAGGGCGTGTAGCTACTGGGCGCAGACGAGGTCCCGCCGCGACGCGTGAAAGCAACCACACAGGCGAGGTTGGCGGGGACGTATGCGACCGGGGCGAGGCGACGGCGAACGTGGCGACGGCGGCTCCTACGGGCACTCCGCAGCGAGGCCTGGAACGGCGGTGGCGAGGAGGCGCTGCAGAGGTTCCATCTCCGGTGGAGACGGCTTCAGACGGCGGCGCAGACGGGCTCACCGGCGACGGAGATGAACGGAAACACGGCTCCCAGGCAACCTAGACCAAAAGCTTCGACGCGTTAGAATCAGAAAGGATAGGCGTGTTGAGAGGAACTGAGAGTGAGGGAGAGGGAGGTGCAGCACGTCGGCACCCTGCACCGGAGTGTCGCAGACGTCGAGCACGGGATCGAGCAGCCGGGATGGGGATGGGCTCTCTCCGTTCAGGAGGGATCCGAGGAGGGGTTGAGGTGTCTGGTGGCGAGAGTGGGGTTCTGGAGATGGTCTGGGGCCTTATATCTGTGGCGACATGTCCACGGTGTGCCAAGTGCACGTACCGGCATGGAGAAGGCGTGGCGGCTCGTCATTGGGAAGGATGGGCGGTGTTGCTGCATTCTGGCGGTGGTGCAGAGGTTTTGGAGGGACGCAGCTGTCGGTGGCGCGAGGAAAAAGGATGGGAAGGAGAGGTCACGTCCGTCTGCGAGTGTTCGACAGAATGCCAGCGGACGGCAAGGTCGCGTGCGTGCAGAGTGAGGGGAGAGGTCGGCGGGGCATTTGTCTCTAAGGTGCGTGAGCACGCTGCCGTGCCGGCCCCTTCGTCCAAGTCCACCAGCGCGAGTGTGTGAGGTGGCCACCGTGGCCGTGGCCGTGCGGACGTGCACGGTGACCACAGGTGGTCGCCGCGGCGTGTCAGTGATGGTGAGTGAGGGTAGGGGCACCTGGTGGGTTCAGGAAGAGAGGGAGAGGTGCAGGAAATCCGTCGAGGGACGCTGGACCCGTGTGCAAAAGTAGTAGAAAAGCAAGGAGATGCACAGGCCATTCCCGTGTGTGTGTCCAAAGGGAGGAGGAGACAAGTGAGGGAGCTAGGTAGGGTAGGAGGAGGGCAGTGAGGAGGTGCAGGACGTGCATGTGTCCAGGGCTTGTCCTGGCCTGGGTGGAGGCATGCACTTCGGCTGCATGTGCTCACCAAGCTCCGGCCTTCCTCTCTCACTTTCTCTCTTACTCACATGATTGGAAAAAAAATCATATGCATGCACACATGCCAGCCCAGCCACTCTCTCTTCTCTTCACTTTCTTCCCTTCTCGTGGCATGGAAGGGCCATGCACACATGTGAATATGAGTGTAAGGTTTGTGGTGCATGAGACAAAAAGAAATACATGTAAAAGAAAAAGGAGAGAGAAAATAAGGAAGGGTTTAAGGGAATGGTCTAAATGACCATTTCTTGATTTGAGCACCTTTTTGGAATTTTGGCAAGACCACCCACATGTGACAAGAGTCAAGGCAAGGAAAATTTTGGAAAGAGTTTATTAGCACAATACAAGGAAAAATAAAAATAAAAGATTTTTGAGAAGGGAGGATAAAGATTTGGTGGAGGGAATTTGGATGAATTCATGATCATAGAAGATCATGATCGCATGTAAGGCAGATCACATGATCTTAGGGTTTTGCAAGGGTCTCTTAATTGAATTCCAAAGAAAATAAGAAAAGGATCAATGCAAAAGGGTTTTAGGGTTTTAGTGAGAAAAGGGATTTTAATCTCACAAGTCAAATAAAAAAGGGCGTGAATTGCTCCAAAGGTTTTGGCAAGGTTTAATTACATAAAAACCAGAAATTAATAGGTTGGCACATGTGAAAAGGGTTTTTGGGTTTCTGGATTTACACACAAGTGACAAATTTCACAAGCACTACTACACACTTACCCTAGATTCAAATGCAAGATCAATCATGCATGCAAGATTTGAAAGACAGAAAAAGTTTTTGTTGGCCCTAAATTTTGCATTCCAAATTTTTAAACCAAAGTGAAAAGTTGGGTTGTTACACAAGGTCCATGGCGCCGTCTTCATGGTTGTCCACCACTTATAGCAACTATTATAACTACTTTGAAATAAAACTACTACATGATGAAATGATATGAAATTAAAGACAACCATAAGGCTTCTGCCGGTTGCCACAATACAATAAGGATCATCTCATACATAAAATATAATCACAATCACATCATGGCCATATCACATCACAAACCCCTGCAAAAACAAGTTATACACCTCTAATTTTGTTTGAATATTTTACGTGGCTTGGGGTTTTCAAGTAAGATCCGATCTACCTACGAACAAGAACCACAATGCTGATACAAGTGTTGTCAAGTGCAGATTGTAAATTGGATCTTGAAAACGGTGAGAGAGACAGACACCTGCAAAGCCACTTATGCAATACAAGTTGCATGTCGAGCGTGGAGCAAGTATCATGAACGTGGTCATGTAAGGTTAGCCTGGGCCGCTTCATCCCACCATGCCGCAAGATGCAAATTAAATACATGATAAGCAAACAACAACAAAAGCATCAACGCCCACAAAACAACTGTTTTCTACTCGTACAACCAATCTATACATAGACACGGCTCTGATACCACTGTAGGGATTCGTAGCATAGAAAACAAAATATTTCCTACCGCAAGAACGAATAACAAGCCAAGATCTAATCTATTAGATGGTAGCAACGAGATGAGATCATCATACCCTCGAAGATCGCTAAGCGTTAACTAGATAAATCTCGTGGTTGATGTAGTCGATCACTTACCGCTTTCAAAAGCGCGTAGAAGATCTTGATGGTGCCACAATTGGGCAGCACCTCCGCACTAGGTCAAACATACGGTGTCGATGAAGACGCCCTCCTCCCCATTCCAGCGGGTAGCGAATGTAATAGATACTCCTCGGAATCCCGACAGCACGACGGCGTGGTGACGGTGGTGGTGGAGAACTCCGACAGCGATTCGCCAAAACCTTGCGGGAGATATGAGGATGAAGGGCTAGGGTTTGGGAAAGCTGGGGGCTTGGGGCGCCAGCCTTGGGGTCCCTAGGTGGTGCGGCTGCTTGTGGTGGATGGCCCCTTCCCCTCTCCTCCTAGGTGGAAAACCTAGGGTTCCCCCAAAAACCACTTTGGAGTCCAACTCCAAAACTTACCAAAAGTGAGGGATTTCTCCCTTTCCTTCTTATGTGGCCGGCCAATATGGTGGAGTCCACCATGGACTCCACCTTCCCACTTGGTGGGTCGGCTAGGGCTTGTGGAGTCCCTCCGGGACTCCACCTGCCATAGTGAATTGTTCTGGATGATTCTAGAACCTTCCGAAACCTTCCATAAATTCACCGGACCATTCCCAAAATTGGAATATGACTTCCTATAAATGAATGTTATTCTCCGGACCATTACGGAACTCCTCGTGATGTCCTGGATCCCATCCTAGACTCCGAACAATATTCGAACTCCATTCCATATTCCATATCTACTTAAAACGACATCGAACCTTAAGTGTGTACCCTACGGTTCGTGAACTGTGCAGACAAGATCGAGACACTTCTCTGATCAATAACCAATAGCGGGACCTGGAGATCCATAATGGCTCCTACATATTCAATGATGACTTCGTGATCGAAAGAACCATTAACATACGATACCGATTCCCTTTGTCACGCGATATTTTACTTATATGAAGTTTGATCGTCGATATCTCTATACCTAGTTGAACCTCATTACCGACAAGTACTCTTTACTCGTACCGTGATACATCCCTTGTGATCCAGTCACATGCTTGCAAGCTAATTGGATGCCATTCCACCGAGAGGGCCCATAGTATAAATATTTGGATGGACAAATCCCACTATTGATCCACATGCTTCAACCTATACTTCCCAAACACTTAACATCACCTTTATAACAACCCATTTACGAAGTAGTGTTTGGTGTCATCAAAGCATCCATCCGGTGTAGGTGATTAACATGATCTCATGATTGAAGGATTAGGTCACTATGTATCTTAAAGCTTGAAGCACAACGAACTTAATGACTTGATCATATGCTACACTGACTATGGGTGTATGTCCATCACATCATTCACCTAATGATATGATCTTGTTATTAATAACATCCAATGTTCATGATCATGAAACTATGATCATCTTTTAATCAACAAGCTAGTTTAACAAGAGGCTTACTAGGAACTCTTTTATGTTTACAAAACACACAAGTATTAATGTTTTCGGTTAATACAATGCAAATATTTATCATAAACACAAAGATATAATAATAAGTATTTTATTATTGCCTCTTGGGAATATCTAAAATAGTGTCAGGATGAGCCAGAACCTGAAGAACTGGTCGAAGGACGAAGAAACCGACATACCTGAGGGGAACCAGCATATGGCCAACAGTCATGTTTCTGCCCCCAAAGTCCGTGCTCAGGTGTTGTCCCTGTAATCACGCAACAGTAAAAGTGAATCTCATCATGACAAAGAGCACGTCAAGGACAAGTCACATCGATAGTGTACTTGAGAAAAGATGGAAGCTCCATGGTAGGAGTAGGTGTAGACTTTGAGGGCCAGATGCCTCCAGCATCCTCCTTCATCGAGACTCAAACAACCGATGTGCAAAGTGTTATCAGCCCTAACACACACTCAAGAAGGTGGTCGTTGAGGAGAATGCAGTGTGCGAGCCAGTCGGCACCAAAGCTGCTCCATACTCATGACGGGCTACTACTGCCCAAGGATATCACGTGGAGGGTGCATGTGGCGGGTGAGCCGATCCTACATAAAAAACTGTACAAAGGTGCACACGGTTTTATGCGTAGTATGGTTGACGGTGTTCTACATATGGAGGAGCGGTGTCTCAAGGAGAAAGATAATGCATACCCGGTGTTCGTGGCCAAGGTGCCCTCGGGCATGGGCTTTGTCGATAGCACCGTCAGGCGATAGATCTTCCTGCGGTATGATGACATCTTTGCTATGTTAAACAGTCATTTGCTGCACTACACCTTCATTCGCATATACTCGCTCAGTATGGCGATGTGGATCATTAGAAACAAGACCCCATGCATCACGATAGTCAATGCCTTCTACATGCGTGCCAACCACTTGGCCAACGCTGGGAACCGGCAAGTCGCGAGTGAATACCTCCAAGGCTTCATTCCAGCGAATAGCAAGAAGGATAACATCCTCGTGCCTTACTTTCCCGAGTAAGTCACCCCATCACTGTCGTAACATATGATTTCTTAGATTTTCGATCATTCTGTTCTTAAACATTCTGTGTTTTGCATAGATATAAATATTACACACGCATCTCCATCTGCCCGAAACATTCCATGGACACATATTTCAATGCGGACAGTAAGTCGAGTAGAGACTACGCAAATATCAAGAAAGTACTTGATGATGCTCTCAATGGCTACGTCAAAGTTGGAGCCACCATGGAGAGGCCAAATTCTAGGTACGACAATCACATGTTCACCCACGTAAGAAAGTTTCCTTGTGTCAAGAAGCCACCTTGCAGTAAGAAGGATGCCTACTACGCCTCCATCACATGGGGCTGTTCGTACGTGACCATTAGCAGCTTACACTACCAGATCATCTCAGAGAGTGGGATACGCGCTTGTCGTGGATCCATGACGTCAACATCAAGCATGATTTCTTTCGCATCTAGTCAGAGTTTTGTGAAATCATCTATCAATATGTCCTTCCTCCTTCGTAGCTCGGGGGAATTCTACATCGGCTATCAGCCGTCTAATAGTGAGATAGACACAATGCTACAAATGGAGGGTGAAGACTACCGCCCATGGATGACCCTGACGAAAGGCGGCGACTGGATCCACGCTCCGCCCCCTGAGCCGAGTAGAAAGTCTCTATGCTTTCCCAGCTATGTAGTTCTGAACTATAGATGAGCTTGTGTTGTAAAATTTATCCAGTAACGAACTTGCATGTCTCTTTAGTTTCGACGGTCGTTGAAGTGTTGAACTTATATGTAATCGATGTTATTAATTACTACTAATGCTATGTTTGTGAACTTATATGGCTCTTTAGTTTTGACAGTCATTTTGCACATTTGATTTGGTCTTTAATTTTATTTGTATTTACCGATGATTAAAATGTTTGGTCAATACACTCGAGGGTGGCGCAAGTGAGTATGGTGTGATGGCACAAATATCAATCTCGTGTGCATCCTACTTGACTTCACTTATGGCATCCCTGAATGTTAATATTTGTTTCGATCAACAAAGTATGAGGTATGTTATTTAGTTTTTTTTAAGGAATACGGTAGGGGAACCCCTACAGTGTTTTTTTTTTAAATAATAAGAACTTAATTCTGCGTCCATGGGGACTTGAACCTGGGTGGCTGGGTTGTACATCCACTTCCCTAACCGAATGAGCTAGACTCACTTCATGGCATGTTATTTAGTTGATACTACTTTTCTCGTATTTGAGTTTGCCGATGATTAAAATGTTTGGTCACTACACTCGGGGGTGGCGCAAGTGAGCCTGGTGTGATGACACAAATATTAATCTCTTGTGCATCCTACTTTGTTTCACTTACGCCATCCCTCAATGTTAATATTTGTTTTGACTAATAAAGTATGAGTCATGCTATTTAGTTGATACTACTTGGCTCGTATTTGAGTTCGCCCTTCTTTGTTGCAAAGACCTATGATTACGCCTAGCATCATCTCCTTTTGTTTTGTGTGTGTCTCTAAAATTTGATATTGATACTAATGTTTCATTGGTTTGTGCATATATAGAGATATGCCGTCGTATGTAGTGTACAAGGGCAGGGTTCCCGGAATCTGCAACGACTGGGAGGAGTGTCAGAGACAGGTTCAACGTTTTAGCGGTAACAGTTACAAAGGCTACACCACTAGAGTGGAGGCCGAAGATAGATATGCGTGCTATGTAGCGGGAGAGAGGAGGGAGCGGAGGAGGAACCGGATGAAGACCACTTTCATCGCGATGATGCTCGTAGTGACTGCAGCTCTCTTGTATGTGATGGTAGTTTAGATCATCGATCTTGTAATGTGACGACAACTCTGCTACTAGATCTCGAGACTGTAACTTGTCCAATATTTGAACTTTATGATCACTATTTCGAATTCAAAGGCTAATGTGAAGAAATATGATCATTGAGATCGTGCTATTACTGTTTTGCTACTGATACAATCAATTTTGTCTATGTATACTGTATTGCAATCTTGGATATGTTGTATTGTATTGTGTAACATGTACAAATACTAGAAAATCAAATTAAATTTAAATATGTGAATTATTAGCAGTGGCGCACCTAGTTGGACATCAGTGGCGCACTACACACTGTAGCAGTGGCGCATCTTCAAACATATCAGTGGAGCACCTCTAAACGTTAGTAGTGGCGCACCCCTAAATGTAGCAGTGGCGCACCCTAAATATAGAAGTGGCCTACCTCTAAATATAGTAGTGGCACACCTCTAAATATAGCAGTGACACACCCTTAGAGATAGCAGTGGCGCACCCCTAATGGCTATCAGTGGCGTACCAGTATAGTTAGCAGTGGCGCACCGGACTATGTGCCACTGGTACTTGGATTACCAGTGGCGCGCCATGGGTGCGCCACTGCTAACCATCAACAGTGGCGTGATAGCAGTGGCACACCTTGGTGCACCACTGATGGCCATTAGGGGTGCACCACCGATTTCCCTTTTTCTAGTAGTGTGGAGGGCACACACGGAGCCAAAGTACAACTTTTTTGCAATGTTAGTTACGCACAAAAAGATTCGTACTCCTGATGTGCTCGCCTTGCGGGGATGGCAAGCTATGTCACATCCACCAGGAGATGGTTCAACATCTTTGCCATGATTGCACTTTCACCGCTGAGGTACGAGACTCCGTGCTCGCTTCGAGTGACCTCCCCATGCCACCTGCCGCTACAATGATGAGCCGGCACTTTGATGGTTGATGGCTTCATTATATTGCCACTCTTCCGAAAGAGAATAAGAGAGCTTCTAGTGGGGTGATCATATACATCATCTGGTGGGTGTGGAAAGAGCGAAACAGAAGGATCTTCACCAATGTGGCTCTACCATTGTTGGATGTCGCACGCATGATGGGCACTGAGATAGAGCAAAGGGCTCTTGCCTCACCAACGACCCTGGAGACCGCGAGGCTTAGCCGCCTGGGGTTTTTACTTTTTATTTTTCGTGTCTTTTATGGGCACACTCTGAACCCTACGGGTCCCTTGTAAATAACCTTGCTCCTATCTAATCGAATGGCACTACGTCTGCTTTTTACCTCAATATTTTTTTGGACAGACTATTGGCCTAGTGTTAGGAGTGCGGTGGCTTCTCTATGCCGATCATGGTTCGAATCCCCGTTGGCTAAATTAATTTCGTCGTTGGGACATCTGGATCCCACACGTTCTATCTTATTTTTTTTTGTTTATGTTTATAGGTAGCTCAACGAACGTGCCGCTTGGTCAGGTTCTATCTTAATACCTCATGGGTTCCTCCTCCGCTGGTCTCATATTTGCACCCACCCAAGTCGTCTAGGGGTTGGGGTTCGAGCCACATCACCGAATCAAGTCATGCCCAGATGTTAGCGATAGGGAAGGTGTACTCCTAGCTTATCCCGAGTGCCTAGGCCCACATGTCGGGGAAATGCACACCGTATTCTACATAAACTGATCACGCTGCTACTTTTTTTTTTGAGAAACACTGTACAAACGCAGACGCTCACATACACACGCATACACTCACCCCTATGAATGCACACACGCACACCCTACCCCTATGAGCACCTCCGGAAGACTAAGCCGGCGGATTGGATCTTGAAATTGACGAAGTCACCACATGCGTCTCGCTGTCGACGGGAACGTCGCCTCCCACTGAATGAATATTCCGCTTTTTATGAGACACACAGATGCCAAACCTGGGGTTTGAACTCTGATGGGCTGGGGATACAACCATCCTCCTAACCACCCAACCTCAGGTTGGTTCTCGATCACGCTGCTACTAAAGTGGTTAGATGAAACCTAACTATCAGTTCTTTGTCGAGCGGGCTTCATACAATCAGTAGCGGACCAAGGAATAAACTGGAGGGTGGGCAGACCTTAATTTTTTTGGGCGCTAACCCACATGCTAATTTTTTTCTTCTTTTAGCACCAAATGAATAAGAACATCTCCAAGACAAGATATATAATAGAGCATCCAAAAACTGATGATGATGTTAAGCTTCATGCACTAGCCACTTGAACCAAAAGTCCGAACTGATGGAAAGGTCTAGGCAATCTACTTATACACTTCACAACACCCCCACTCGTGTGTGACGGGAGAAGAGAAAGTCAACACGTGAAAGAAGAAGAGCACACCGAAACATCGGTGGCAAAAGAGGGGGGCAACAGCAATTTTTAGGCTTAATTGCGAAAACCATGTGAAAGGCAAGATTTGAATTTGAGACCTGGGGCTCTGATACCATGTTAAGCTTCATGCACTAGCCACTTGAACCAAAAGTCCGAACTGATAGAAAGGGCTAGGCAATCTACTTATACACTTCACAACAGATGAAACCTAACTATCAGTTCTGGCTTCATAAAATGATACAATACATGGCAAATAACCTGACCGTGGGTCCCACCTATATCAAGATACTGCCAAGAGTTTGTATACAAACACTTGACAAAGTCTTGTGTCACGTGGCACCACCATCTTCTCCTCACTTTTGTTTGCTGAGCGCCCGTATTCGACACATGACAAATATTTCTCCGAGTGCTCAATATAATAGACTTGTCAAATAACTCGTTGCTGGTACATTCTCTATTGAGCCTCTTTGGTGAGAGCTGACACTTGAAAAAGAATTTGCTGACTATAATGTGGACATTGCCGAGTGTCCCCTGCACACAACAACCTCTAAATTAGGCAGTGAGAGAAAACTACTAAGATCATCTCCACCAGTAGCCTCCAAATAGGCGCCGGCAGGGGCGCCCACATCTCCATTTGGGGGGCGTCGGCATAACATCCTCTATTTGGGGAAGCCGTTTCCATACCGGCGCCCCAAAACGGCGGTCCCGATAGATGTTTTGAATTAAAATTATTAGTAAATGCATAGAAAATTTAATAAGAAATATTTTATTTCTGTTAAAGTAAATATTGTGTATATCTAACCGACCGTGTATAGTCATTAGGAAACTTACCTGCCGTATCTTCTCCAATCTCTTATGATTGAGATTGATACGTTCCTTGCTTACCAAGGGATCCTGTACACGTACCTGATATAAATATACAAGAGCCGATCGCCCCATCGTGTGGCGTTTTCCCTCATCTGTCTTGTTTGCATGGTATCAGACTAGATTGCATCTAGACAACTTTCGATCCCAAACCCAGCTTCCGCCTCTCGCCATGACAACTCCCGGCCAGACCTCTGCCTCCGTCGGCAGCCTGACCACCGCAGCCCTCTCCACCGACACCAGCGCGGCCCTCTCCTCCACTGTGACGGTCGCCACCTCGCCGGCCTCCCTCGCCGTCAACGTCGCCAGCGTGAAAACGCACGTCCCTGTCGTCCTCGACCTCAAGGCCTCTAACTTCTCCAAGTGGCGCATGCTCGTCAGCGTTCTTCTCGGTCGATACGAGCTCACCGGCCACGTCACCACCAACACTCCCGTTGCTGCTCGCACCGCGGAGTGGTGCCGCCAGGACTTCACGGTCCGCTCGTGGCTCTACGGCTCGATCAGCGAGGAAATCCTCGACATCATCATGGGGGAGGACCAGACCGCTTTCGAGGCTTACGCGCTCATCCGCAACCTCTTCCTCGACAACCAGATGACTCGCGCCGTCCACCTTGAGGCCGAGTTCCGCGCCATCGTCCAGGGCGACCTCTCCATCACCGGCTACTGCCACAAGCTCAAGGCCCTCTCCGATGCTCTTCGTGACGTCGGGCAACCCGTGACTGATCAGACGCTCGTCCTCACCTGTCTCCGTGGCCTGAACCCCCGCTTCGCCGACATCACGACCATCGTCACCATGCAGGTGCCCTTTCCCACGTTCCTGCAAACACGGTCGCTGCTTCTCCTCCGTGAGACCCAACTCGGCAACACCTTCCAACCTTCTCCACCAGTCGCGTTGTACGGGAACAGCGGCGGCTCCTCTTCTGGGGGCGACAACAGCAGCGGGCGCAACCCTGGAGGTGGCGGAGGAGGTGGGAACGGCGGCGGCAACAGCCGCTACCGCCCAAGGAAGAAGAACGGCGGCGGTGATCGCTTCGGCAACAACTCCAACGACACGCGCGGCTCCGCTCCATCACCAGGCCCCTGGATTTGCTTCAATCCCTATACAGGCCAAGCCCAACAGATGCAGCCTACCTGGCGACCGACCGGCGGGTCGCCCTTCTCTGGAGCAGGCGGACCAGGTCTTCTTGGGCCAAGGCCTACTGGACCGTCCCAGCACCATGCTCGCCCATCCACCTGGGTGCCTCCAGGCCAACAGGCTTACACGACCCAGCTAGCTCCTCTGCATGGCCAAGCGTTTGGGACAAACGCTCCTCCTCCAGCGACGACGTACTACGGCTCCGGCATCCACGGCAACGACGCTGGCGCACCTGCATGGGACTGCTCCGCTCTCATGGCGGCTCTGAACAACACCGCCAACAACGGCCATTGGGTCATGGATTCTGGAGCCACTTCTCACATGGTTTCGGACCCCGGTATAATCTCTTTTCCTACCCATGCCCCTTCTTCCTCCCATGTCACAGTAGGCAACGGTGTGTCTCTCCCTATTTCCTTTACTGGTCACACTACTTTACCAACGCCACATCGCACATTTTCCTTAAATAATGTTCTAGTTGTTCCGTCTATTATCAAAAATCTTCTATCTACTCGCCAATTTTCTACCGATAATTCTGTTTCTGTTGAATTTGACCCCTTTGGTTTTTCCATTAAGGATCTTCAAACCCGGCGCGAGATCATACGCTGCAGTAGCCCCGGTCCTCTCTATGAGTTCTTCACCAGCACCAGCTCTCCATCCACCTTCGGCCTCATCGCCTCCATCGACTCCACCGAGCTGTGGCATCGTCGCTTAGGACATCCAGGCCGTGACGCCTTGTCACATTTATCCAAACAATTTTCTATTCCTTGTAATAATGCTACCATGGTGTGTCATGCGTGCCAACTTGGCAAGCACGTTCGTCTACCTTTTAGTCGGTCTCAAACAGTTAGTACTGTTCCTTTTCAGTTAATCCACTGTGATTTGTGGACTTCTCCCGTTGCAAGTAATTCTGGTTTTAAATATTATCTTATCATTGTTGATGACTACTCTCACTTTATGTGGACGTTTCCTTTACGCCATAAATCCGACACCTCCGACATCCTCATAAACTTCATCGCCTATGCCCGCACCCAGTTTAATCTACCCGTAGTATCCCTACAAACTGATAATGGAACCGAATTTGTCAACTCCACTTTTGTTGAGTTTCTAGCTCGCCATGGGATCCACCTCCGCCTTTCCTGCCCCTACACCTCCCCTCAAAATGGTAAAGCTGAACGTGCATTGCGCACTCTTAATGACATCACCCGCACCCTCCTCTTCCAAGCTCACATGCCGCCCTCCTACTGGGCCGAGGCTCTCGCTGCCGCAACCTATCTCCTCAATAGACGCCCATGTCAGCCCCTTAGTTTTCGCATCCCTTATACCCTCCTCTACCAACAGCCTGCCTCCTACTCGGACCTCCGCGTCTTCGGCTGTTTGTGCTACCCAAATCAGTCCGCCACGGCGCCGCATAAGCTAGCCCCTCGCTCCACCGCATGCGTGTTCCTAGGCTACCCCTCCTCGCACCGTGGCTATCGCTGCATGGACCTTTCTTCGCGTCGCGTCATCACTTCGCGTCATGTTATTTTTGACGAGACGCAGTTTCCATTTGCCCGCACTAATTCTACTACGTCAGATGATCTGGATTTCCTCCTTGACTTAGCCAGTACCCAGCACGTACCTCAGATGCATGTGCTACAACCAGCCCAGCCTAGCGTGCATGAGATTTCTGCCACACGCTCTCCTCTAGTCTCGCCTACGTCTTCTCCGCGCACGCCCGCACATACAGCTAGCTCGCCTGAGTCAGCGTCTTCCCCGTCCGCGCCATCTGCCGCGACTCCGCCACCACCACCTCCACCTCCACCTCGCAGTCGTGGTGGTCGCTCCGTTCCAATTCCCGTCGAAAACACTCACACTATGCTCACACGAGCTAAACACGGCATCACCAAGCCGGTCGACAAACTTAACTTGTCTGTCATTCACGACTCCATCTCGCCTATTCCTAAAACATACCGGGGTGCCCTCCAGGATCCGCACTGGCGTGCCGCCATGCATGACGAGTACGCTCCCTCGTTCACAACGGCACTTGGTCACTTGTTCCTCGTCCGGTTGGTGCTAATATTGTTTCAGGAAAATGGATCTTCAAGCATAAGTTTGCTTCCGACGGCGGTCTCGCCCGCTACAAGGCGCGATGGGTGGTTCGTGGCTTCTCTCAGCAGCCCGGGGTTGACTTCGATGAGACTTTTAGTCCCGTCGTCAAGCCGGCCACGATCCGTGTCGTCCTCAGCATCGCCGCCTCATGTGCATGGCCGATCCATCAGCTCGATGTCAAGAACGCCTTTCTCCATGGCAATCTTGACGAGGTGGTCTACTGCGAGCAACCACCCGGCTTCATCGACTCCGATCGTCCTCAACATGTTTGTCGGCTGCACAAGTCCCTCTACAGCCTCAAGCAGGCTCCCAGAGCGTGGTACCAGCGCTTCGCTCACTACGCGCATCGCATGGGCTTCGTCGCGTCGCTATCCGACGCCTCCCTGTTTGTTCTACGACGAGGTACCGAGCTCGCCTACTTGCTCTTGTACGTGGACGACATCATCCTCACCGCCTCCAGCTTGGATCTCCTTCGATACATCACCGACATGCTTCACCGTGAGTTCTCCATGACCGACCTCGGGGATCTCTCTTATTTCCTCGGCGTCTCAGTCACTCGTTCCTCGTCCGGCATGATGTTATCACAGCGCCAGTACGCCATCGACCTTCTACATCGAGCTGGCATGCTCGACTGCAACCCGTGTTCTACTCCCATAGACACTCGTTGCAAGCTATCCGCCGATGATGGTCCTCTTGTTGCAGATCCCACTGAGTATCGCAGCTTTGCCGGCGCTCTTCAGTACCTGACTTTGACGCGGCCAGACATTGCTCATGCCGTTCAGCAGGCGTGCTTGTACATGCATGCTCCACGGGAGCCACACCTCAACCTCGTCAAGCGCATTCTTCGTTATGTGAAAGGAACTCTGGATCTCGGTCTTCGCCTCCACTCCACGCCCTCTGCGTCGCTCACTGCTTACTCGGACGCTGATTGGGCTGGCTGCCCCGACACTCGTCGGTCTACTTCAGGCTATTGCGTCTACCTCGGCGACAACCTGGTCTCTTGGTCCTCTAAACGCCAAGCTACGGTCTCCCGCTCCAGTGCTGAGGCTGAGTATCGTGCAGTCGCCCATGCTGTTGCAGAGTGTTGTTGGCTTCGACAACTTCTTCATGAGCTACATCGACCCCTACGCACCGCGACCGTCGTCTTCTGCGACAATGTCAGTGCTGTCTACATGGCCTCCAACCCGGTTCAGCATCGCCGCACCAAGCACATCGAGATTGACATTCATTTCGTTCGCGAGAAGGTGTCTCTTGGTCATATTCGGGTTCTTCACGTGCCATCCTCGCATCAGTTTGCTGACATCATGACGAAGGGTCTTCCGTCCCAGCTTTTTCTGGATTTTCGGTACAGTCTATGCGTTCGCTCTACCGACGCATTGACTGCGGGGGGATGTTAAAGTAAATATTGTGTATATCTAACCGACCGTGTATAGTCATTAGGAAACTTACCTGCCGTATCTTCTCCAATCTCTTATGATTGAGATTGATACGTTCCTTGCTTACCAAGGGATCCTGTACACGTACCTGATATAAATATACAAGAGCCGATCGCCCCATCGTGTGGCGTTTTCCCTCATCTGTCTTGTTTGCAATTTCACAAACTAATACATAATTGGGAACGTGGTTTACATGAAGATATAGTTTGGAACATGGTTTTCCACAAACTAATACATAGTTTGAATCATGATTGACACAAATATAAAATATTGCAAAAAAACTAAACCTAACTAGACCGGTCATCGCAGGTTTCGTGTGTTTTCTGCCAAGAAAGAACACTCAAGGGCACACCGAGTTACCCAAACTGGAAAATCCAGCTGGCGATGGTGCCCCTGTTGGTTTTTCAAGGAAGAACATCCAAAAACATACGAGCCGATATTCGCTGCGAAGAAACAACACTCGTCAGTCGTTGTCCTCGGCGCTGTCATCGTGGTAGTTCCGGCGGCAACGTGTCTCGTCGAACACCTTGACGCTTATGTCCCTGTCGCCGAAGTAGGAGAACACGAGCACGAAGCCGGCTTGGAGGCTGTGGTGGCGCGCGAACTTCTCCCAGTCGATGTGGAGGTATATCTTTCCGCACGCGTCGTAGATCACTTCAACGATCCACCGGTAGTAGCCGCACGAATCCTCCCGCAGATGCAGCGTGCCCGAGCGGTCATCGCCGGCGACAAAGTCAGCGAAGGTGTCCGGTAGCATCTGGATGCCGCGTGGGTCTTCGTTGAGGACGAGGACGAACTTGAACAACACAGGCCCCTCCTCGTCCATCTCTGACGATGAAGACGACGCCGTGGCAGGCGACGGCGTGCGTGCACCTCTGCCGCGGGCACGGCCACAACCACGGCCGCGACCTCGGCCTCGACCAGACATGGCGTCGTCTTTTTAGATGGTGGCGGCTAGGGTTGGGGAGAGAGGCGCTAGGGTTTGTGTGTGAGAGGGACGATGGGAGGCGGCCCTTTTTACAGGCCGGAGGGAGGCGGGAGAGCAGGGGAGCGGTGGCGCTCATTAACGGCGGCACGAAGAGCAAGGCGCGCACGACAGGACGGTTTGCTGCGCGTCTACGGAAACTGCACCGCCACTGCGCCCCAATAACTCCCGTCGCGAGGTAGGCGACAGTTTGGTTAAAATTGAATGAGTCGCTGATGCATCGGCCCCGCCACTCCCAGCTGGCTTCGACTTTTGGGTTGTGTGGCTGACAGGCGGCTCCCACACCCAAAATTTGCAGCCTCGCGAGGTGTCGGCGCGCCCGCTTCGCGCCCTTGGCGAATGGGTTAGCACGGGGTTGCCGGCGATTCTATTGGGCTCCAAAATTGGCCGACGTCGTTTGGGGCGCGCCGATGCGAGCCCATTTTCGCTCCCGACCCCCAAAAATCGATCGGGACCGCTATCGAGGGTCGCTGGAGATGTTCTAAGGAACAGAATCACCGATCTTTTTATAATCATCAAACCACGTTAAAATTAATAAAAAAATACAAATAGGTCACTGGATCACCTAGTGACAACTACAAGCACTAGAGCAGGCTAAAGACGTGGCGGCATTGTCTACCCTCCATCACTAGCCGGGAAAATCTTATCGTATTAGAACTTATTGCAGTGGACATACATACGGGATTTCATTGTGCTAATGATCATGCTAAGGAGAAACACACCAAGCAATAATCATTGCCAAAGATGAGAACCGTAGAATGGAAGAGGCTGATCCGAAACCACACCAGCGAACACCAAAATCGGCTAGATAACAGGTGATCCGCGAGAAACAAAACTGTACACGCTCTCCGCTGGTGCTAGACGTTGTTGAAATATTGGGCCCACTTTTAGTGGCCCAAATTAGATTTCAGGTTTTCCTATAAATCTGAAAGCCCACATAGTGGCAGCCTTGTGAGTTTGAGCCCAAGTTGGTGGCAGCTCACTAGGGAGTGGCAAGAGGTGGGAAGTTTAGTCCCACATGGAAAGTTGGGAGGAAGTTAGACCACCTTATAAGGTGGGTTGTTCCACCACTAGTAAGTGAGTAAGAATAGGAGTGCTACACGCGCGCGCTCCTCCTCCTCCTCGCTCGTCTCGACTCGACTCGACACGACACGTCACGACGCGCGCGCTCGTGGTGAGTGGTGAGTGGTGAGTGGTGAGTGGATTGAGCCTCGAGCCGAGACTGTAACATCCCAAAAATTTCAAAACAAACAAAATAAATTTCCATAGTTCCAAATTTTGGAACCAACAAAAACTTTTATTAAATTAAGTTGATACATAGAGATCTTGTTTAATGCTTGTGCTATTGCCATGATTGCTTGTTTAATTAGTATTTAAATACTCTTAAACCCTAAACCTCGCATTCCTTCTTACCATCTAAGTTAAAATAAAATAAAAAGAATTTAAATAAGAAAAAGGCATATGTGCCTATGGCTATTTTTATAAAACTTTACCCTAGGCTTTTCCACTTTATTTAGAGGATTGGAAAACCTTTATAAACCTTATCTAGTACTTCTCAAACCCAATCCAAGTTGAAACAAAAGAAAATAAAAAGAAACTAAAAATGCCATAGAGGCATATGAGAGCAAAATATCAAATTTGTGAAATTGAGGATCTTGACCCTAAGACTTGTAGTGAATGGTTGGATCACTCCTATATACCATTTCAACACTCAACAACATCAATTGGGTCAAGCCTAGTCAAATTAAAAATCAAATGCAACATATGCATAGAGGCATATGTGACACATAGCCAATTTCACCAATTCTTGTCCTATACCTTTATACCTTGACCAAATGGTGTGAAACCATATCTAAACCTAACCTAACACTAAATTGAACCTCAACCTTGCCCAAGTAAAGCAAGGGGAGCAAATTACAAGAATAAGAAAAGTTGACATGTCACCTCTTATGTGTTATGGCCAATTTTGCAAATCTTTGAGCTAGACCTTTTGGAATGGTTTCAATGGTTTGGAAATGTTCCTAAACTAATAAGAATCACTTTAGAGTCAAGAAAAATCAAATCAAAAGGAGAGAAATCAAATAGGGAGAAAATCCCATTTTCACTCACATACACATTTAGCCATTTTTGCAAATCTTCACCCAAGGCCACTTTGGCTTGTGCCATTGTTTGTAAAACACTTATATATGAATAACAAACACAAATGCATCAAAGAAACCCATTTCAAATCAAAGGAAAAATCAAATTCAACATACATGTGATAATGGTCATGTGACCCATTTATAAAATGTTACCCACTTTACACCCCTGGTTTTGACTTTTCCCAAACCAACATTGACCAACTCTTGCCATGTCATCCAACACCATGTCAAGGTGAACCTTTTTGCTGTTGACCACCAGAGCTAACTTTGACCAGGTTGACCAGAATAGAAGAGACAAGAGGAGACTTTGAACTAAAGAGAAGATTCACCCACTTTTTGAAACTTTGCAAAACAACACCAAATTGACCACCACCACCACCATTCCATCTCTCTGAATATATGAATGAGATCCACCAAAGGAATTTCCAAAATTTGACAAAAACTTTCTTGCGGCCATTTCTACAAACACCTTGCAAGCAGGGAATCAAATGGTGCCCATGCTATGATTTTGGTTGGACCAAGTCCAACCCTGGCCCCTCTCTGCTGACCTGAAGCCTCCTCTCACCCCTCAGCATCAATCCAAGCCACTTGCCAGCCTTGCCTTGGACCACCTTGACAAGAACACAACCATGTCGAGCTCTATGTCACTCACCATGTCCTTCCACTCTCCTCTCACATCCAACTCACCTCACCATGTCAGCCGTCTCCCTCTCACTTCCCTGCACACGATGGACCCAGCCCTCTACCGAGTAGACCCGTGCAACGCTCAGCAAGGGACGTGTAGGGATACGTTGCATAGAAAACAAAAAATTTCCTACCGCGAACACGCAATCCAAGCCAAGATGCAATCTAGAAGACGGTAGCAACGAGGGGATGATCGAGACTCACCCTTGAAGAGTTCCAAAGCCTACAAGATGAGGCTCTTGTTGCTGCGGTAGACGTTCACTTGCCGCTTGCAAAAGCGCGTAGAAGATCTTGATCACGGCGCCACGAACGGGTAGCACCTCCGTACTCGGTCACACGTTCGATGTTGATGAAGTCGACGTCCACCTCCCCGTTCCAGCGGGCAGCGGAAGTAGTAGTCTCCTCTTGAATCCGGCAGCACGACGGCGTGGTGGCGGTGGTGGTGGAGAACTCCGGCGGAGCTTCGCTAAGCGTGCGGGAGCGTTGGAGGAGAGAGGGGGCGGCTAGGGTTTGGGAGGGGGTGGCCGGCTACTAAGGGGGTGCGGCCAGGCTGTGGTCTTGGGGTGGCCGGCCCCCTCCCCTTGGCCCCTCATTATATAGGTGGAAGCCCCAAGTGTTGGACTACAAGTCTTCGAATAAGACCCGAACCCAAAACCTTCCATGTGATAGGGAAACCTACCCAAGGTGGGAATCCCACTTGGGGTGGGATTCCCCCCTTCCATGTGGGGGGGTGGCCGGCCCCCTTGGTGGAGACCAAGGTGGACTCCCCCCTCCTAGGGTTGGCCGGCCATGGGAGGTGGAGTCCCTCCGGGACTCCGCCTTCCTTATTGATTTCTTTCGGACTTTTCTAGAACCTTCTAGAACCTTCCATAGAACCTTCCGGATCATTTTAAATCTTATAAAATGACTTCCTATATATGAATCTTATTCTCCGGACCATTCCGGAACTCCTCGTGATGTCCGGGATCCCATCCGGGACTTCGAACAAATCTTCGAACTCCATTCCATATTCAAGTTCTACCATTTCAACATCAAACCTTAAGTGTGTCACCCTACGGTTCGCGAACTATGCGGACATGGTTGAGTACTCTCTCCGACCAATAACCAATAGCGGGATCTGGAGATCCATAATGGCTCCCACATATTCAACGATGACTTTAGTGATCGAATGAACCATTCACATACGATACCAATTCCCTTTGTCACGCGATATTTTACTTGTCCGAGGTTTGATCATCGGTATCACTCTATACCTTGTTCAACCGCGTCTCCTGACAAGTACTCTTTACTCGTACCGTGGTATGTGGTCTCTTATGAACTTATTCATATGCTTGCAAGACATTAGACGACATTCCACCGAGAGGGCCCAGAGTATATCTATCCGTCATCGGGATGGACAAATCCCACTGTTGATCCATATGCCTCAACTCATACTTTCCGGATACTTAATCCCACCTTTATAACCACCCATTTACGCAGTGGCGTTTGATGTAATCAAAGTACCTTTCCGGTATAAGTGATTTATATGATCTCATGGTCATAAGGACTAGGTAACTATGTATCGAAAGCTTATAGCAAATAACTTAATGACGTGATCTTATGTTACGCTTAATTGGGTGTGTCCATTACATCATTCATACAATGATATAACCTTGTTATTAATAACATCCAATGTTTATAATTATGAAACTAATCATCCATTAATCAACAAGCTAGTTAAAAGGCATACTAGGGACTCTTTGTTGTTTACATATCACACATGTATCAATGTTTCGGTTAATACAATTATAGCATGGTATATAAACATTTATCATAAACATAAAGATATATAATAACCACTTTTATTATTGCCTCTTGGGCATATCTCCTTCAGGACGTGCCCACGCCAGCCCGGACATGCCAGAGCATGCACAGGCATGACACAGAGCACGCCAGAGCGCGTCGTCGCCTCGTCGCCTCCAACCTTCCCCTGACCTCAGCATCTGCATGGAGCCTCGCCACGGTACCAGTAAGCTCCCAGACAACCCCATCTCCCAGCTCGAGCACTGTCGCCGTCGTCACCTTCGACGACTGTCCGCCACGGTACAGCACGCGCGCGTCACGCTCCTGCTCGCTACAGACCACCATTTTCAGTGCCTTCAAGCGCGTCGTGATCCCCGTGACGTAGGGAAGAGAGCAGCATCACCGCCCACTCCTCTCCGCCACCGTGCCGTCATCGCCATGATCGACCAACCCATGCCGCGCTGCCCTCCCTCGCCCGCTATAAAAGAAGGCACCCCCGGACGATTTCTTCACTCCACCTGCTTCTCCTCTCATCCCTGAACCTCCCTGACTCCTTCCCCTCTCCAATTAAGCCCGAGGCCACCGGAATTTCACCGGAGTCCGCCGCTACAGCAGCCAGACGAAGGCGACAACTCCGACCCCCTCAGCACCTCTCCCGACCATCATCGGCCTCGCCGTCGTCGACCAGTTCGTTTGCCCGCCTCGCCGGACTCCCTAGACGCCGGTAAGCCTCCTATCGCGACCCACCTCGCCGCCGGTAGGGTTAGTTCGCCGGACCTCTTCGTCGAGGACGATGATGACCCAAAACCGTCCGATTGTCTTTTAATCCGACGGCGCCAGTTGCGTACCGTTTCGGGGCGTGTTAAGGCCACTGACGGGTGGCTCCCACTATCAGCTGGCCTGTTGCGGTGATGGGCCAGCCCAAGCCTCGCTCTCACTGCGCAGTCCGTCTAGTCTTCCCGCAAGCCCAACAGTTTAAATTCAAAAATCCAGAATAGAGAAAAATTGCAAACTGGTGCCAACTTCAAAATTGCATAGTTTCAAATCTACTTGGCCAAAATTTACAAATTTTATATATTTGGAAAGCTTAGAGTTTTCTCTACACAATGCCACTGGATTCAAACCTAGATCTTTTATAGAATTAAAGTAGGAAAATAAACAATACATGGACTTTTCTGCATTAGAATAATTATTAAAAATCAACCACAAATGCTTTTGAGTTAATTCCAACTCCAATAAATGACATTTCACTTGTACTAATTGTTTATGCAAAAATATGCCCTGCTTACTTTGAATGATCATGGCCTAGATTAATTAAAGGACTATATGGCTATTTCTAGTCAAAGATATTATCCAAAACTATTTAAAAATAACATGGGAGTGTTTCTCTCATTTAAATCTTGTCATGAACTTTTCGAATGAGATAGAGCCTCTGGTCATTTAGTTCTCATGTGAATTGTTTGATGATATTAAATCACTACCATGATAGGATTAAATGGTATGAGGTGCTTCACCCCATTTAAATCATTTTCTTAAATGATGAGTATGAAGAGGTTGACTTTGGTCAACCTAGGTCATATATTATTCATGAGAGAAATTAAATCTTAATAAGATAATGAGAGGAAATTATTTCTCTAAGGAATTAAAAGTAACACCTTAATTAGTATGAGAGGAAATTATTTTTCTTAAATAAGAAAACACATCCACCAACTTAATAAGTAGTGTGATGCTAGCTTAAGTTGTGTGATTCATGTGTGTGCTTAGTCTAGTACTTAAGTGTGGTATGATGATGGTATACCTTGTATTCCTATTTTAGACGCTAGTACCAAGGAGTATCTAGAGGAGGAGGAGGTCTACTTCCAAGGAGAAGAAGACCACTTTGACCAATTCCCCAACCAAGGCAAGATAATACTCTTGCAAAGGGCAAAGCTCACCATGAGCAAGGCATCCCCTATTTGTTTTATGTTCATGATCCTATTTCCCAGTTTTACTTTACAAGCTTTATTACTTTTGTTTTATCAAAGTACTTTTTGATTTATGATTCACTTGATTAGTATTGGATTAGTACAAGAGTATCAAGGTTAGCCTAGAAGCAAAGCAAAGTACTTAGCACCCCTCATACTTAGATGCTAGTGCTAAATTAAAAGTGACTACTTTAGTTGGGAACTTGTGAAATGAAATGACTTTGAAAACCTTGGAATGATGAGTCATTCTATTTGAAAGATTTTGAAGGTGAATATGATCTGTGAATGACTTGGTGAACTTTACAAAAACTGATGGTTGGGTTCGGATGCGATACCATTCCAATTTTACAAGTACCCCCACAATACCTGAATATGGGTAAGGCTTAGCTGGAAATTTATGTGTCTTAGTATGGGTTCCCTCTGAACAAGCGTCATAGGGGTTATGCCGAGGCTGCCTCCGTTGAAAGTGAAATGACGTGAATTGAGGTGAATTGTACGGCCAAGCCCTGTGCATTTCCCGGGATAACAGTTGGCTATCACCGGGAGGCCAAGCTCATGGGGAGAGGTGCCTATACTAGGTATGTAAATGAAAGGTTAGGATTGGTAGTTCGCGTACTGCGTACGATAAATCAGGGCCAGTTACCCCTGACGAACTATTGCAATTGTTGTGGCACAAGTGTACAACCTCTGCAGAGTGTAAACCTATTCGAATAGCCGCGTCCGCAGTCATGGACAGTTGGGAAGGCCATACTGCTCCGTCATCAGAATTTTTCTAAAAATATGAATGGTGACTTGTGAATTGAACTTGAAAGGTGACATTGACTTTGAATCACAACAGAGTTGTGGGAATGACACTAATGTTCCCACTTGAGTTAGTTAGCACATGAAGAGTTGTTTACAAAAATGTTTGTGAACTAAAATTGGCATTATGCAAAATAAACTAGAGCTTAGCACCCCTTACTAGAATTGTTAGAACTTACATTAGTATTAGTTTGCGAGTACTTTAAAGTACTCACGGCTGTGTCCCTAGCTATTCAAATGGCCAGACTATGAAGCAGAACAGCAGTATGAAGAGGACGACCAGCAGGACGCCTACGACAACTAGGGAATCTTCTAACGTCAGACGTTGGCCTGTGGACTAGAGAGTCCCTTCTATTTACGCTTCCGCTATGAAACTATGAACTTTGTGTCCGTTGATCAATAGATCAACTATTTGTGTAATATTGGATCATGTGATCTCGATTTGTAAGACGACTATGGTATGTAATGAATGATGACTTATGATATTCAACTGTTATATCTCGCAACAACAATATTCCTGGGATTGCGATGTATGGCATAACAGGCATCTGGACTTAAAAATCCGGGTGTTGACAAGTTGGTATCAGAGCCATTGTTTGACCTTAGAAGACCCTAGTTAGAATGGACGTCTGCAAAACTTAGTTTCAAAACCAAAGAAGTGAATATTTGGGAAAAACTTATTCTCACTCTTATCCTTGAGATCTTTTTCAAAATAAGAATTTCATGCTCTACTTTTCCTTATCATCCTACATAAAATTTTGCACACTGGAATACTTCTCTAACTTACTCTTTGTTCATAGATGGAATACAAATGGGAGTGCTATCAGCTTGGTCATGGAGGAGAACTGATGTTGAAAGGGATTTGAAGAAACTAGTGGAGTATCTAGGACGCCCGTACCCCGAGTTCTTCAGAACACCCCTCAAAAATCAGTTGGGAGGACCACCTCGGTGGGAAGTTTCGGCAGATCTACGAAGAAATCTTGGAGCCCCAATATGGGAAACCATATGGTTTTCTGTAACTGGAAACACCGGGAAAGAAGGACTAGTCAGAGCCATGCAAGAAGGAATTGCCCGTCTATGTGGACAGAACATGAACAAGCTCAAGAATACCCGCTTCATTTACTATCCAATACATGATCCCATGGGAAGACCAATAACCATGCCCCCGCACCCGGAGATGAACCATTATGTAGCACACCTGGACTACATGCTGTACAAGACCCGCAAAGAGTTGGACAACGCCCTCGCCTTTCGCCAAGCACATTACCCCTGAAGACGAAGAATCCCCTCTGAAGAGTAGTATCTTTAAGCATTTTCGTAGGTGTGAGTTGTATCAGGATTTCCCCTTGTATCGTAGAGCGAATGAATGGTTCTTCAAACCAATGGTGTGTTAGATTTGTAATGTGTGATGCTTGGTATGAATGAAAAAGTGTTGTTGGTTTTTACCCCCGCAACACTACTCAAAATTTCAAATTGTGAACTTTTTAGAATTTAACAAAACAAACCATAGAAATTTCCCTCTTATCTTATCATCTACCTCGATATTCAGATGGCCCCACCAACCCGCAGCGCCAATCAGGACGCCATGATGCAGATGTTGCAAACCATGCTGGAAGATAGGGAAGCTGAACGAGCTGAACGCCAAGCCAACATCGCTGCACTACAGCAGATCGCTCAGAAGAACAATCAAGGCCATCATGATCACCCAGGATCAAAGCTAAAGAACTTTCAGAACACCAACTTACCTATTTTCAACAAGACTGAAGAACCCCTAGATGCTGATGACTGGCTCCAGACAATGGAGAACAACCTCGAAGTTGCGGGAGTTGAAGCCGCAGAGAAAGTGTTGTTTGCCATGCACTACTTAGCAGGACCAGCAAGAGCTTGGTGGACCAGCACCCGTGCCATGAATGCAGGACAGATGATGACCTGGGAAGACTTCAAGCTGAAGTTTAGCAAGTACCATGTGCCCCAAGGATTGATCAAGAAGATGAGAGACGAGTTCCGCGAACTCAAGCAAGGAAGAATGTCCGTGGTGGAATACCGCGACAGGTTTCTTACTCTGTCAAGGTACGCCCCGGATGAGACCGACACCAACGAGAAAAGGAAGGAGAGATTTCTGAACGGACTGCATGATGAAATGCAAATTGTGTTAGTGAACATTCCGTTTGCTGACCTCGAAGCCCTGGTGGACTCCGCCATCCAGATGGAAGGGAAGCTGCACCAAGCCAACGAGAACCGCAAGAGAAGGATGATGAACCAGAATGGACCCAACAACGCCCAGAAGTACCGCAACAACTCAACTGGAGGATTTGCCTCAAGATACAACAAGCCCCCAGCTCAGATTTACCGCCCAAGCAACAACAACAACAACAACAACCGCAACAACAACAACAACACCCACAACAACAACAACAACAACCACCCCAATGGCAACAACAATCACCCCAATACTGCCCCCGTGACTGGGAAAAACGCTGTTCCTGTCAACCCCAAAGACAAGTCCACCGTCAACTGCTATGAATGAGGAGTTTTGGGTCACTACTCCAATGAGTGCCCCAAAAAGCTTGCCAAGATTGCCGCCAATACCGCAGCACCTGTTCAGCAACAGCACCGCTTTGCAGGAAGAAGGAACCAGAACAACAACAACGGTCGTTTCTACCACATGACTGCCAATGAAGCCCAGGAAGCCCCTCAGGCCATGCCAAGTATGTTCCCCTGTTAATCTCACTGCTCAATCTTTCTTAGGAACCTAACTTTTCTTAAAATCTCGGGACGAGATTTGTTTAAGGGGGAAGGGTTTGTAACATCCCAAAAATTTCAAAACAAACAAAATGAATTTCCATAGTTCCAAATTTTGGAACCAACAAAAACTTTTATTAAATTAAGTTGATACATAGAGATCTTCTTTAATTCTTGTGCTATTTCCATGATTGCTTGTTTAATTAGTATTTAAATACTCTTAAACCCTAAACCTCACATTCCTTCTTACCATCCAAGTTAAAATAAAATAAAAAGAATTTAAATAAGAAAAAGGCATATGTGCCTATGTCTATTTTATAAAACTTTACCCTAGGCTTTTCCACTTTATTTAGAGGATTGGAAAACCTTTATAAACCTTATCTAGTACTTCTCAAACCCAACCCAAGTTGAAACAAAAGAAAATAAAAAGAAACTAAAAATGCCATAGAGGCACATGAGAGCAAAATATCAAATTTGTGAAATTGAGGATCTTGACCCTAAGACTTGTAGTGAATGGTTGGATCACTCTTATATACCATTTCAACACTCAACAACATCAATTGGGTCAAGCCTAGTCAAATTAAAAATCAAATGCAACATATGCATAGAGGCATATGTGACACATAGCCAATTTCACCAATTCTTGTCCTATGCCTTTATACCTTGACCAAATGGTGTGAAACCATATCTAAACCTAACCTAACACTAAATTGAACCTCAACCTTGCCCAAGTAAAGCAAGGGGAGCAAATTACAAGAATAAGAAAAGTTGACATGTCACCTCTTATGTGTTATGGCCAATTTTGCAAATCTTTGAGCTAGACCTTTTGGAATGGTTTCAATGGTTTGGAAATGTTCCTAAACTAATAAGAATCACTTTAGAGTCAAGAAAAATCAAATCAAAAGGAGAGAAATCAAATAGGGAGAAAATCCCATTTTCACTCACAAACACATTTAGCCATTTTTGCAAATCTTCACCCAAGGCCACTTTGGCTTGTGCCATTGTTTGTAAAACACTTATATATGAATAAAAAACACAAATTCATCAAAGAAACCCATTTAAAATCAAAGGAAAAAAATCAAATTCAACATACATGTGATGATGGTCATGTGACCCATTTATTAAATGTTACCCACTTTACACCCCTGGTTTTGACTTTTCCCAAACCAACATTGACCAACTCTTGCCATGTCATCCTAGACCATGTCAAGTTGAACCTTTTTGCTGTTGACCACCAGAGCTAACTTTGACCAGTTTGACCAGAATAGAAGAGACAAGAGGAGACTTTGAACTAAAGAGAAGATTCACCCACTTTTTGAAACTTTGCAAAACAACACCAAATTGACCACCACCACCACCATTCCATCTCTCTGAATATATGAATGAGATCCACCAAAGGAATTTCTAAATTGACAAAAACTTTCTTGCGGCCATTTCTACAAACACCTTGCAGGCAGGGAATCAAATGGTGCCCATGCTATGATTTTGGTTGGACCAAGTCCAACCCTAGCCCCTCTCTGCTGACCTGAAGCCTCCTCTCACCCCTCAGCATCAATCCAAGCCACTTGCCAGCCTTGCCTTGGACCACCTTGACAAGAACACAACCATGCCGAGCTCTATGTCACTCACCATGTCCTTCCACTCTCCTCTCACATCCAACTCACCTCACCATGTCAGCCGTCTCCCTCTCACTTCCCTGCACACGATGGACCCAGCCCTCGACCGAGTAGACCCGTGCAACGCTCAGCAAGGGACGTGCCCACGCCAGCCTGGACATGCCAGAGCATGCACAGGCATGACGCGGAGCATGCCAGAGCGCGTCGTCGCCTCGTCGCCTCCAACCTTCCCCTGACCTCAGCATCTGCACGGAGCCTCGCCACGGTACCAGTAAGCTCCCAGACAACCCCATCTCCCAGCTCGAGCACTGTTGCCGTCGTCGCCTTCGACGACTATCCGCCACGGTACAGCACGCGCGCGTCACGCTCCTGCTCGCTACAGACCACCGTTTTCAGTGCCTTCAAGCGCGTCGTGATCCCCGTGACGTAGGGAAGAGAGCAGCATCACCGCCCACTCCTCTCCGCCACTGTGCCGTCATCGCCATGATCGACCAACCCATGCCGCGCTGCCCTCCCTCGCCCGCTATAAAAGAAGGCACCCCCCGGACGATTTCTTCACTCCACCTGCTTCTCCTCTCATCCCTGAACCTCCCTGACTCCTTACCCTCTCCAATTAAGCCCGAGGCCACCAGAATTTCACTGGAGTCCGCCGCTACAGCAGCCAGACGAAGGCGACAACTCCGACCCCCTCAGCACCTCTCCCGACCATCATCGGCCTCGCCGTCGTCGACCAGTTCGTTTGCCCGCCTCGCCGGACTCCCTAGATGCTGGTAAGCCTCCTATCGCGAGCCACCTCGCCGCCGGTAGGGTTAGTTCGTCGGACCTCTTCGTCGAGGACGGGGACGACCCAGAACCGTCTGATTGTCTTTTAATCCGACGACGCCAGTTGCGTACCGTTTCGGGGCGTGTTAAGGCCACTGAAGGGTGGCTCCCACTGTCAGCTGGCCTTTTGCGGTGATGGGCCGGCCCAAGCCTCGCTCTCACTGCGCAGCCCGTCTAGTCTTCCCGCCAGCCCAACAGTTTAAATTCAAAAATCCAGAATAGAGAAAAATTGCAAACTGGTGCCAACTTCAAAATTGCATAGTTTCAAATCTACTTGGCCAAAATTTACAAATTTGATATATTTGGAAATCTTAGAGTTTTCTCTACACAATGCCACTAGATTCAAACCTAGATATTTTATAGAATTAAAGTAGGAAAATAAACAAGACAGGGACTTTTCTGCATTAGAATAATTATTAAAAATCAACCACAAATGCTTTTGAGTTCATTCCAACTCCAATAAAGCACATTTCACTTGTACTAATTGTTTATGCAAAAATATGCCCTGCTTACTTTGAATGATCATGGCCTAGATTAATTAAAGGACTATATGGCTATTTCTAGTCAAAGATATTGTCCAAAACTATTTAAAAATAACATGGGAGTGTTTCTCTCATTTAAATCTTGTCATGAACTTTTCAAATGAGATAGAGCCTCTGGTCATTTAGGTCTCATGTGAATTGTTTGATGATATTAAATCACTACCATGATAGGATTAAATGGTATGAGGTGCTTCACCCCATTTAAATCATTTTCTTAAATGATGAGTATGAAGAGGTTGACTTTGGTCAACCTAGGTCATATATTATTCATGAGAGAAATTAAATCATAATAAGATAATGAGAGGAAATTATTTCTCTAAGGAATTAAAAGTAACACCTTAATTAGTATGAGAGGAAATTATTTTTCTTAAATAAGAAAACACATCCACCAACTTAATAAGTAGTGTGTGATGCTAGCTTAAGTTGTGTGATTCATGTGTGTGCTTAGTCTAGTACTTAAGTGTGGTATGATGATGGTATACCTCATATTCCTATTTTAGACGCTAGTACCAAGGAGTATCCAGAGGAGGAGGAGGTCTACTTCCAAGGAGAAGAAGACCAATTTGACCAATTCCCCAACCAAGGCAAGATAATACTCTTGCAAAGGGCAAAGCTCACCATGAGCAAGGCATCCCCTATTTGTTTTATGTTCATGATCCTATTTCCCAGTTTTACTTTACAAGCTTTATTACTTTTGTTTTATCAAAGTACTTTTTGATTTATGATTCACTTGATTAGTATTGGATTAGTACAAGAGTATCAAGGTTAGCCTAGAAGCAAAGCAAAGTACTTAGCACCCCTCATACTTAGATGCTAGTGCTAAATTAAAAGTGACTACTTTAGTTGGGAACTTGTGAAATGAAATGACTTTGAAAACCTTGGAATGATGAGTCATTCTATTTGAAAGAATTTGAAGGTGAATATGATCTGTGAATGACTTAGTGAACTTTACAAAAACTGATGGTTGGGTTCGGATGCGATACCATTCCAATTTTACAAGTACCCCCACAATACATGAATCTGGGTAAGGCTTAGCTGGAAATTTATGTGTCTTAGTATGGGTTCCCTCTGAACAAGCGTCATAGGGGTTATGCCGAGGCTGCCTCCGTTGAAAGTGAAATGACGTGAATTGAGGTGAATTGTACGGCCAAGCCCTGTGCAGTTCCCGGGATAACAGTTGGCTATCACCGGGAGGCCAAGCTCATGGGGAGAGGTGCCTATACTAGGGTATGTAAATGAAAGGTTAGGATTGGTAGTTCGCGTACTGCGTACGATAAATCAGGGCCAGTTACCCCTGACGAACTATTGCAATTGTTGTGGCACAAGTGTACAACCTCTGCAGAGTGTAAACCTATTCGAATAGCCGCGTCCGTGGTCATGGACAGTTGGGAAGGCCATACTGTTCCGTCATCGGAATTTTTCTAAAAATATGAATGGTGACTTGTGAATTGAACTTGAAAGGTGACATTGACTTTGAATCACAACAGAGTTGTGGGAATGACACTAATGTTCCGACTTGAGTTAGTTAGCACATGAAGAGTTGTTTACAAAAATGTTTGTGAACTAAAATTGGCATTATGCAAAATAAACTAGAGCTTAGCACCCCTTACTAGAATTGTTAGCACTTACATTAGTATTAGTTTGCGAGTACTTTAAAGTACTCACGGCTGTGTCCCTGGCTATTCAAATGGCCAGACTATGAAGCAGAACAGCAGTATGAAGAGGACGACCAGCAGGATGCCTACGACAACTAGGGAATCTTCTGACGTCAGACGTTGGCCTGTGGACTAGAGAGTCCCTTCTATTTACGCTTCCGCTATGAAACTATGAACTTTGTGTCCGTTGATCAATAGATCAACTATTTGTGTAATATTGGATCATGCGATCTCGATTTGTAAGACGACTATGGTATGTAATGAATGATGACATATGATATTCAACTGTTATGTCTCGCAACAACAATATTCCTGGGATTGCGATGTATGGCATAACAGGCATCTGGACTTAAAAATCCGGGTGTTGACAGAGACTTTCCTTACTTTTTGCAGCTCAGGAAAACGAACAGAGTCCTAGACGGACGCTTCGCAGTTAGTCGGTTCGGGTCGCTCCCGGATCGTGAGCTATTTGTAACCGACTCGAAACGTTCGTGCGACGTGGGTGTGGCCCACGTTGCCTAGGGTTTCCCGAGCCTATATAATCTCCTGCCCGGCTACCGCAGAAACATATCTAATATACGAGTTAGGGTTTCCACCTCTCTCTGCTTGCGCCGCCATCGTAGCCTACTCCATTCCGCGCGCCGACGTGCATCGGCGAACGGGAGAGCAGGTCTCCGGAACCGCTCGTCCTTGCGATCCTGTACGGGAGAGGGCGAATTAGGTTTTTGGGAAGCGCTCTGCGCGACTGCTCAAGCTCTTCATCACGGGTCGCCTTCCGTCCAAGTCGGGCGGTGCTGCCTACCATCGTCTTCAACGCCGTCTACTACGACCCGTCGTCCCCGTCATCAACAACATTACTGCTGCAACATCGTCTGCTACACCTTCACCGCCACCTCCACCAGATCGGTACGTGCGACATATCTCGATCTGTTTAGCGATGGATGTTGTACTGTTTGCTCTGCTACTGTTCATGTTGATCACTGCATCTAGTATGTTCGAGTTTCACATGTTAGTAGTTACTGTCGTCATGCTTAATATTCTGGAATTAATCATGGAAATTGTACCTAATTATCCAACAATCCAAAAACCTAATTGTAGGCAATTTCCTGAGTTAACAATGGCTGGTTTTTCTGATGCACTGAGGCCGGATAAGTTTACCGGTGTGCACTTTAATAGGTGGCAGGTTAAGGCCATGCTCTGGTTTACTCATCTGAAAGTGTTCGAAGTTACTGATGGTTTACCTGAAGGAACTATATCTGACCAAGATCAGAACAAGTTCAAGGAAAACAATACTCTCTTCATCGGATGCGTTCTAAGTATTCTTGCTGATCGTCTGTGTGATGTGTACATGCACATAACAGATGGTAAAGAGCTCTGGGATGCACTGAATGCTAAGTTCAGTGCAACCGATGCAGGCAGTGAACTGTACATCATGGAGAGCTTCCATGACATCAGGATGGTTAACAACCGTTCTGTAGTCGAACAAGCTCATGAGATACAGTGCATTGCGAAAGAGCTTGAACTCCTTAAGTGTGCCTTACCTGACAAGTTTGTGGCTGGATGCATCATCGCTAAGTTGCCCCCTTCATGGAGGAACTTTGCCACAACTCTCAAACACAAGAGATAGGAGATATCAGTTGAAAATCTGATAGCATCTCTTGATGTTGAGGAGAAAGCTCGGGCTAAGGATAATACTGAGAAAGGAGAGGGTCAGTCTAGCGCCAACATGGTGTAGAAGAAACCCTACAGCAAGAACAAAGGGAATAACAAGCCCTCCTTCAATAAGCCTATGAAGACTACAACCTTCAAGAAGAAGAAGATGATAAACAAAGCAGATCTAAGCTGCTTTACATGTGGAGAGACTGGCCACTTTTCTAAGGATTGTCCAGAGAGGGCAGACCGCAAGAAAAAGGCGAGGCAAGTCAATACGGTGACCGCTAGCAATGCTGATGGGTACGGTAATCTCTTTACTGTTCTTTCGGTATTTCAATCTCCATGTTGGTGGATTGATACAGGTGCTAATATTCATGTGTGTGCTGACATATCCATGTTCACTTCTTACCAGGTCGCCCAGGATTCTTCCGTCTTGATGGGGAATGGGTCACATGCTTCTGTTCGTGGTGTTGGCACGGTAGATCTGAAGTTCACTTCGGGGAAGATCGTGCAGCTGAGGAACGTGCAGCATGTCCCTACTATGAACAAGAATCTCGTTAGCGGCTCCCTTCTATGCAGAGATGGGTTTAAGGTTGTTTTAGAGTCGAATAAAGTATTTGTTTCCAAGTTTGGACAATTTATTGGTAAAGGCTATGAGTGCGGAGGCTTGTTCCGCTTTTCGCTTTCTGATTTCAGTAATAAGTCTGTGAACCATATTTGTGGCAATGTTAGTGATGATACCAGTGTTCGGCATTCTCGTTTATGTCACATTAATTTTGGTTTAATGTCTCGGCTATCCAGTTTAAGTTTAATTCCGAATTTCACTATTGCCAAAGGTTCTAAGTGCCATAGTTGTGTGCAATCGAAGCAACCTCGGAAGCCTCACAAGGCGGCCGAGGAGAGAAACTTGGCACCTCTAGAACTCATACATTCTGATCTATGCGAGATGAATGGTGTGTTGACAAAAGGTGGAAAGAGATATTTCATGACATTGATTGATGATGCGACTAGATTTTGCTATGTTTATTTGTTGCGAACTAAAGATGAAGCTTTTGACTAACTTAAAATTTATAAGGCCGAAGTTGAAAATCAACTAGAGAGAAAGATCAAGCGTCTCAGGTCGGATCGTGGTGGCGAATATTTTCCTAAAATCTTTGATGAATTCTGTGAGGAACATGGCATTATTCATGAGAGGACGCCTCCTATTCACCCCAATCAAACGGGGTTGCCGAGAGGAAAAACCGCACGCTGACTGACTTGGTGAATTCCATGTTAGCCACTGCTGGTTTATCAAAGGCATGGTGGGGGGAGGCTTTGTTGACTTCATGTCATGTCCTGAATAGAGTTCCTAATAAGAATAAAGATAAAACCCCTTACGAGGAGTGGGCTGGGAGAAAACCATCACTTTCGTATTTGCGCACATGGGGATGTTTGGCGAAAGTCAATATTCCAATTACTAAGAAGCGCAAACTTGGACCAAAGACAGTGGATTGTATCTTTCTAGGTTATGCTCCTCGGAGTGTAGGATATAGATTTTTAGTAGTTCAATCCGAGGTACCTGATATGCATGTTGATACTATTATGGAATCTCGTGATGCAACATTTTTTGAGAATATGTTTCCTATGAAAGATATGCATAGCATTGCTAGAATTTCTACTGAGATAATTCCTGAGTCCAGTACATCTAATGAGTATTTTGAACAATCACATGAGAATGTTACTGAGAAGGATGACAATGAAGCTCCTAAACGGAGCAAGAGACGAAGGATTGAAAAATCCTTTGGTGATGATTTCATTGTGTACCTTGTGGATGATACTCCCACGTCCATTGCAGAGGCATATGCATCCTCAGATGCAGATGACTGGAAAGAAGCTGTCCATAACGAGATGGACTCGATTCTTTCTAATGGAACTTGGGAGCTATCAGAACGACCCCATGGATGCAAGCCTGTGGGCTGCAAATGGGTGTTCAAGAAGAAGCTAAGACCTGATGGTACTATTGAAAAGTACAAGGCGCGGCTTGTAGCGAAAGGCTACACACAGAGAGAAGGCGAAGATTACTTCGACACCTATTCACCTGTCGCTAGACTTACCACCATTCGAGTACTACTATCCATGGCTGCCTCCTATGGTCTTATCGTTCATCAAATGGACGTAAAGACAGCTTTCCTTAATGGAGAGTTGGAAGAGGAAATCTATATGGATCAGCCTGATGGGTTTGTAGTAAAAGGTGAAGAAAGAAAGGTGTGCAAGTTGCTGAAATCTTTATATGGCCTGAAACAAGCACCTAAGCAATGGCATGAGAAGTTTGACAGAACTTTAACTTCTGTAGGCTTTGTTGTCAATGAGGCTGACAAGTGTGTTTACTATCGCCATGGTGGGGGCGAAGGTGTTATACTATGTTTGTATGTGGATGATATTCTGATCTTTGGTACAAACATGAGAGTAATACACGAGGTCAAGTCTTTCTTGTCAAAGAGCTTTGATATGAAAGATCTGGGAGAAACTGATGTGATTCTGAACATCAAGCTGATTAAGAACGAGAGTGGGATTACTCTAACGCAATCCCATTATGTTGATAAGATTTTGAGCCGGTTCGGCTATATTGATAGCAAGTCTTCTCCAACACCTTATGATCCTAGTGTGACACTACGCAAGAACCGGAGGATTGCCATAGATCAATTGAGATATTCTTAGATCGTTGGCTCACTCATGTACTTAGCGAGCGCGACTAGACCCGACATCTCTTTTGCTGTTAGCAAGTTGAGTAGGTTCATGTCAAACCCGGGTACTGATCATTGGCATGCACTTGATAGGGTCATGCGCTACCTATGTGGTACAATGAGTTATGGGATTCACTATTCAGGGCACCCAGCTGTGCTTGAAGGATATAGTGATTCGAATTGGATCTCAGATGTAGCTGATATGTACGCCACAAGTGGGTATGTATTTACCTTTGGAGGTGGCGACACAACCACTGTTGAATCAGAATGGTTGCGTGAGCTCTTGATGGACTTGCCTGTGGTTGAAAAAACTCTTCCGGCAATCCTTTTGAATTGTGACAATCAAACTGTAATTGTCAAAGTGAACAATTCTAAGGATAACGCGAAGTCAGCAAGACACGTCAAGAGACGTTTGAAGTCTGTCAGGAAATTGCGAAACTCCGGAGTAATAACTGTTAGATATATTCAAACAGACAAAAACCTGGCAAATCCCTTTACAAAGGGACTATCACGTAATGTGATAGAAAGTGCATCGAGGGAGATGGGTTTGAGACCCGTTGATGTTACACCATAGTGGTAACTGATACGTCTCCAACGTATCGATAATTTCTTATGTTCCATGCCACATTATTGATGTTATCTACATGTTTTATGCACACTTTATGTCATATTCGTGCATTTTCTGGAACTAACCTATTAACAAGATGCCGAAGTGCCAGTTGCTGTTTTCTGCTGTTTTTAGTTTCAGAAATCCTAGTAACGAAATATTCTCGGAATTGGACGAAATCAACGCCCAGGGTCCTATTTTGCCACGAAGCTTCCAGAAGTCCGAAGGAGAGACGAAGAGGGGCCACGAGGGGGCCACACCCTAGGGCGGCGCGGCCCCCCCTTGGCCGCGCGGCCCTGTGGTGTGGGGCCCTCGTGCCGCCTCTTGACCTGCCCTTCCGCCTACAAATAGCCTCCGTTGCGAAACCCCCAGTACCGAGAGCCACGATACGGAAAACCTTCCAGAGACGCCGCCGCCGCCGATCCCATCTCGGGGGATCCAGGAGATCGCCTCCGGCACCCTGCCGGAGAGGGGAATCATCTCCCGGAGGACTCTACGCCGCCATGGTCGCCTCCGGTGTGATGTGTGAGTAGTCTACCCCTGGACTATGGGTCCATAGCAGTAGCTAGATGGTTGTCTTCTCCCCATTGTGCTATCATTGTCGGATCTTGTGAGCTGCCTAACATGATCAAGATCATCTATATGTAATTCTATATGTTGCGTTTGTTGGGATCCGATGAATAGAGAATACTTGTTATGTTGATTATCAAAGTTATATCTATGTGTTGTTTATGATCTTGCATGCTTTCCGTTACTAGTAAATGCTCTGGCCAAGTAGATGCTTGTAACTCCAAGAGGGAGTATTTATGCTCGATAGTGGGTTCATGCCTGCATTGACACCGGGACAAGGATGAAAGTTCTAAGGTTGTGTTGTGCTGTTGCCACTAGGGATAAAACATTGATGCTATGTCTAAGGATGTAGTTGTTGATTACATTACGCACCATACTTAATGCAATTGTCTGTTGCTTTGCAACTTAATACTGGAGGGGGTTCGGATGATAACCTGAAGGTGGACTTTTTAGGCATAGATGCAGTTGGATGGCGGTCTATGTACTTTGTCGTAATGCCCAATTAAATCTCACTATACTCATCATAATATGTATGTGCATGGTCATGCCCTCTTTATTTGTCAATTGCCCAACTGTAATTTGTTCACCCAACATGCTGTTTATCTTATGGGAGAGACACCTCTAGTGAACTGTGGACCCCGGTCCAATTCTCTTTACTGAAATACAATCTACTGCAATACTTGTTCTACTGTTTTCTGCAAACAATCATCTTCCACACAATAAGGATAATCCTTTGTTACAGCAAGCCGGTGAGATTGACAACCTTACTGTTTCGTTGGGGCAAAGTACTTTGGTTGTGTTGTGCAGGTTCCACGTTGGCGCCGGAATCTCTGGTGTTGCGCCGCACTACATCCCGCCGCCATCAACCTTCAACGTGCTTCTTGACTCCTACTGGTTCGATTAAACCTTGGTTTCTTACTGAGGGAAACTTGCCGCTGTGCGCATCACACCTTCCTCTTGGGGTTCCCAACGGACGTGTTAACCACACGCATCAAGCAAATTTCTGGCGCCGTTGCCGGGGACCTGAAGAAAAGTTGCATCACAGGGATCTCTAACTCCCACGTCAACTTTGCGCCAGCAACAAATTTCTGGCGCCGTTGCCGGGGAGATCAAGACACGCTGCAAGGGGAGTCTCCACTTCTCAATCTCTTTACTTTGTTTTTGTCTTGCTTAGTTTTATTTACTACTTTGTTTGCTGCATTAAATCAAAATACAAAAAAAAATTAGTTGCTAGTTTTACTTTGTTTGCTATCTTGTTTGCTATATCAAAAACACAAAAAAAAAATTAGTTACTTGCATTTACTTTACTTGATTCATCATGTTTCCTTTTAATTTTACCACAAAAGACATACCGGTAGGACGTGGGTCTATAGTTGGGAGAAATAATATAGAAGAATTCTTCAATCATGTTAGTACCATTGAAAATTTTGAAGATAGACACTTGGTAGACCTTGCGCCTACTTATGAAATTGCTGCTGCGCATTTAGTTCGCCTGTTGGAAACTAAATTTGTTAATCTTAATCCTATAATCCAACACATGTTTCTCACACTTGGTGATATGGAAGAAGGGGAAAAGAAAGATTTTGTTTTAGAAACCCTTCTTAGAGAATTTGGTGGTCTAGCAAGAGAAGCTAGAAAGGTCTTTGCTAAATTTAATATGCTTGGTTCGAATACTAATTTTGTTAGTCTCCTTGAAAAGATGGACATGGATAGAATAAGATACACCAATAATATTGATGATGGTGGGGAGATCAAAGCACCAATACCATGTAAGCTCCTAGCTATGAATGATGCACTAGAAAATAATTATGCTTGGCTTGTTCCTGAAAATCTGTTTGATGAGAGTAGCACGCCTAAGACTAATGAAAAGGGAGATGCTAAAACTTATGTATCTAATATACTATGCCTGGTTGAGAAAACTCCGCACCCCGCTGAGAATGCACCACCCTCCGATAATACTTGATACACACTTTCTGCGCCTAGCTGAAAGGCGTTAAAGAAAAGCGCTTATGGGAGACAACCCATGTTTTTACCTATAGTACTTTGTTTTTATTTTGTGTCTTGGAAGTTGTTTACTACTGTAGCAACCTCTCCTTATCTTAGTTTTGTGTTTTGTTGTGCCAAGTAAAGTCTTTGATAGTAAAGTAAGTACTAGATTTGGATTACTGCGCAGTTCCAGATTTCTTTGCTGTCACGAATCTGGGTCTACCTCCCTGTAGGTAGCTCAGAAAATTAAGCCAATTTACGTGCATGATCCTCAGATATGTACGCAACTTTCATTAAATTTGAGCATTTTCATTTGAGCAAGTCTGGTGCCATTTTAAAATTCGTCAATACGAACTGTTCTGTTTTGACAGATTCTGCCTTTTATTTCGCATTGCCTCTTTTGCTATGTTGGATGAATTTCTTTGATCCATTAATGTCCAGTAGCATTATGCAATGTCCAGAAGTGTTAAGAACGATTGTGTCACCTCTGAATATGTTAATTTTTATTGTGCACTAACCCTCTAATGAGTTGTTTCGAGTTTGGTGTGGAGGAAGTTTTCAAGGATCAAGAGAGGAGTATGATGCAACATGATCAAGGAGAGTGAAAGCTCTAAGCTTGGGGATGCCCCGGTGGTTCACCCCTGCATATATCAAGAAGACTCAAGCGTCTAAGCTTGGGGATGCCCAAGGCATCCCCTTCTTCATCGATAACATTATCAGGTTCCTCCCCTGAAACTATATTTTTATTCCATCACATCTTATGTGCTTTGCTTGGAGCGTCGGTTTGTTTTTGTTTTTTGTTTTGTTTGAATAAAATGGATCCTAGCATTCACTTTATGGGAGAGAGACACGCTCCGCTGTAGCATATGGACAAGTATGTCCTTAGTTTCCACTCATAGTATTCATGGCGAAGTTTCTTCTTCGTTAAATTGTTATATGGTTGGAATTGGAAAATGATACATGTAGTAATTGCTATAAATGTCTTGGGTAATGTGATACTTGGCAATTGTTGTGCTCATGATTAAGCTCTTGCATCATATACTTTGCACCCATTAATGAAGAAATACATAGAGCATGCTATAATTTGGTTTGCATATTTGGTTTCTCTAAGGTCTAGATAATTTCTAGTATTGAGTTTGAACAACAAGGAAGACGGTGTAGAGTCTTATAATGTTTTCAATATGTCTTTTATGTGAGTTTTGCTGCACCGGTTCATCCTTGTGTTTGTTTCAAATAAGCCTTGCTAGCCTAAACCTTGTATCGAGAGGGAATACTTCTCATGCATCCAAAATACTTGAGCCAACCACTATGCCATTTGTGTCCACCATACCTACCTACTACATGGTATTTTCCGCCATTCCAAAGTAAATTGCTTGAGTGCTACCTTTAAAATTCCATCATTCACCTTTGCAATATATAGCTCATGGGACAAATAGCTTAAAAACTATTGTGGTATTGAATATGTAATTATGCACTTTATCTCTTATTTAGTTGCTTGTTGTGCGATAACCATGTTCACTGGGGACGCCATCAACTACTCTTTGTTGAATTTCATGTGAGTTGCTATGCATGTCCGTCTTGTCTGAAGTAAGAGAGATCTACCACCTTATGGTTAAGCATGCATATTGTTAGAGAAGAACATTGGGCCGCTAACTAAAGCCATGATCCATGGTGGAAGTTTCAGTTTTGGACATATATCCTCAATCTCAAATGAGAAAATTATTAATTGTTGTTACATGCTTATGCATAAAAGAGGAGTCCATTATCTGTTGTCTATGTTGTCCCGGTATGGATGTCTAAGTTGAAGAATAATCAATAGCGAGAAATCCAATGCGAGCTTTCTCCTTAGACCTTTGTACAGGCGGCATAGAGGTACCCCTTTGTGACACTTGGTTAAAACATGTGCATTGTGATGATCCGGTAGTCCAAGCTAATTAGGACAAGGTGCGGGCACTATTAGTATACTATGCATGAGGCTTGCAACTTATAAGATATAATTTACATGATACATATGCTTTATTACTACCGTTGACAAAATTGTTTCATGTTTTCAAAATCAAAGCTCTAGCACAAATATAGCAATCGATGCTTTTCCTCTATGAGGACCATTCTTTTACTTTCAATGTTGAGTCAGTTCACCTATTTCTCTCCACCTCAAGAAGCAAACACTTGTGTGAACTGTGCATTGATTCCTACATACTTGCTTATTACACTTATTATATTACTCTATGTTGACAATATCCATGAGATATACATGTTACAAGTTGAAAGCAACCGCTGAAACTTAATCTTCTTTTGTGTTGCTTCAATGCCTTTACTTTGAATTATTGCTTTATGAGTTAACTCTTATGCAAGACTTATTGATGCTTGTCTTGAAGTGCTATTCATGAAAAGTCTTTGCTATATGATTCACTTGTTTACTCATGTCATATACATTGTTTTGATCGCTGCATTCACTACATATGCTTTACAAATAGTATGATCAAGATTATGATGGCATGTCACTCCAGAAATTATCTGTGTTATCGTTTTACCTGCTCGGGACGAGCAGAACTAAGCTTGGGGATGCTGATACGTCTCCAACGTATCGATAATTTCTTATGTTCCATGCCACATTATTGATGTTATCTACATGTTTTATGCACACTTTATGTCATATTCGTGCATTTTCTGGAACTAACCTATTAACAAGATGCCGAAGTGCCGCCGTCAAGTTTCTGCTGTTTTTGGTTTCAGAAATCCTAGTAACGAAATATTCTCAGAATTGGACGAAATCAACGCCCAGGGTCCTATTTTGCCACGAAGCTTCCAGAAGTCCGAAGGAGAGACGAAGAGGGGCCACGAGGGGGCCACACCCTAGGGCGGCGCGGCCCCCCCTTGGCCGCGCGGCCCTGTGGTGTGGGGCCCTCGTGCCGCCTCTTGACCTGCCCTTCCGCCTACAAATAGCCTCCGTTGCGAAACCCCCGCACCGAGAGCCACGAAACGGAACACCTTCCAGAGACGCCGCCGCCCCCGATCCCATCTCGGGGATCCAGAGATCGCCTCCGGCACCCTGCCGGAGAGGGGAATCATCTCCCGGAGGACTCTACGCCGCCATGGTCGCCTCCGGTGTGATGTGTGAGTAGTCTACCCCTGGACTATGGGTCCATAGCAGTAGCTAGATGGTTGTCTTCTCCCCATTGTGCTATCATTGTCGGATCTTGTGAGCTGCCTAACATGATCAAGATCATCTATATGTAATTCTATATGTTGCGTTTGTTGGGATCCGATGAATAGAGAATACTTGTTATGTTGATTATCAAAGTTATATCTATGTGTTGTTTATGATCTTGCATGCTTTCCGTTACTAGTAGATGCTCTGGCCAAGTAGATGCTTGTAACTCCAAGAGGGAGTATTTATGCTCGATAGTGGGTTCATGCCTGCATTGACACCTGGGACAGTGACAGAAAGTTCTAAGGTTTTGTTGTGCTGTTGACAATAGGGATAAAACATTGATGCTATGTCTAAGGATGTAGTTGTTGATTACATTACGCACCATACTTAATGCAATTGTCTGTTGCTTTGCAACTTAATACTGGAGGGGGTTCGGATGATAACCTGAAGGTGGACTTTTTAGGCATAGATGCAGTTGGATGGCGGTCTATGTACTTTGTCGTAATGCCCAATTAAATCTCACTATACTCATCATAATATGTATGTGCATGGTCATGCCCTCTTTATTTGTCAATTGCCCAACTGTAATTTGTTCACCCAACATGCTGTTTATCTTATGGGAGAGACACCTCTAGTGAACTGTGGACCCCGGTCCAATTCTCTTTACTGAAATACAATCTACTGCAATACTTGTTCTACTATTTTCTGCAAACAATCATCTTCCACACAATACGGTTAATCCTTTGTTACAGCAAGCCGGTGAGATTGACAACCTCACTGTTTCGTTGGGGCAAAGTACTTTGGTTGTGTTGTGCAGGTTCCACGTTGGCGCCGGAATCTCTGGTGTTGCGCCGCACTACATCCCGCCGCCATCAACCTTCAACGTGCTTCTTGACTCCTACTGGTTCGATTAAACCTTGGTTTCTTGCGAGGAAACTTGCCGCTGTGCGCATCACACCTTCCTCTTGGGGTTCCCAACGGACGTGTTAACCACACGCATCAAGCAAATTTCTGGCGCCGTTGCCGGGGACCTGAAGAAAAGTTGCATCACAGGGATCTCTAACTCCCACGTCAACTTTGCGCCAGCAGTAACCCAACCTTTGTGATCGGAGATCCCGTGAATTAGGACCTGTGAAGAACAAACTAGTGATTTAATTGAGGAGAGTATTATGTAACCCTCTCTATGTGAAGATGCACAACTCTCAATTGCTGTAAGGCAGGTTGGCAACAAGCCTTAATGTGTTTATGTTGGCTATATTAGCAAAGATGCTGTCCTACAGAGCATTCTTGAAATAACACATCTATATGAGTCTGATTGTTAAACGTCGCAATCTATGAGATTTGGGTGATCTCTAGTAAACTCATGAAGAGACTACGAAGTATGACGCATATGCTTCACCCGCGGGGTAGGCTACTGGCAGCCATGTACTGGTCATGACTTTGAGTGAAACCCTGTTCACGCAAAACTTGCAATTCAAGGCTTAGTCCATTGTTCAAGTGTGAATGGATGTAACTTAAGGTTCTAGGCGGAAGTTCAACTTAACAGTCTCCGCTGAAACACTGGTATATAAACAAGCAGTGAGTATTGGTAAATCTCTAAATGGGGATTTGAGATCTGGTGGGGGATTGTTGAAATATTGGGCCCACTTTTAGTGGCCCAAATTAGATTTCAGTTTTTCCTATAAATCTCAAAGCCCACATAGTGGCAGCCTTGTGAGTTTGAGCCCAAGTTGGTGGCATCTCACTAGGGAGTGGCAAGAGGTGGGAAGTTTAGTCCCACATGGAAAGTTGGGAGGAAGTTAGACCACCTTATAAGGTGGGTTGTTCCACCACTAGTAAGTGAGTGAGAATAGGAGTGCTACACGCGCGCGCTCCTCCTCCTCCTCCTCGCTCGCTCGCTCGTCTCGACACGTCACGTCACGACGCGCGCGCCGCGCTCGTGGTGAGTGGATTGAGCCTCGAGCCGAGACTTTCCTTACTTTTTGCAGCTCAGGAAAACGAACAGAGTCCTAGACGGACGCGTCGCAGTTAGTCTGTTCGGGTCGCTCCCGGATCGTGAGCTATCTGTAACCGACTCGAAACGTTCGTGCGACGTGGGTGTGGCCCACGTTGCCTAAGGTTTCCCGAGCCTATATAATCTCCTGCCCGGCTACCGCAGAAACATATCTAATATACGAGTTAGGGTTTCCACCTCTCTCTGCTTGCGCCGCCATCGTAGCCTACTCCATCCCGCGCGCCGACGTGCATCGGCGAACGGGAGAGCAGGTCTCCGGAACCGCTCGTCCTTGCGATCCTGTACGGGAGAGGGCGAATTAGGTTTTTGGGAAGCGCTCTGCGCGACTGCTCAAGCTCTTCATCACGGGTCGCCTTCCGTCCAAGTCGGGCGGTGCTGCCTACCGTCGTCTTCAACGCCGTCTACTACGACCCGTCGTCCCCGTCATCAACAACGTTGTCATCAACAACGTTACTGCTGCAACATCGTCCGCTACACCTTCACCGCCACCTCCACCAGATCGGTACGTGCGACATATCTCGATCTGTTTAGCGATGGATGTTGTACTATTTGCTCTGCTACTGTTCATGTTGATCACTGCATCTAGTATGTTCGAGTTTCACATGTTAGTAGTTACTGTCGTCATGCTTAATATTCTGGAATTAATCATGGAAATTGTACCTAATTATCCAACAGACGTACCACCAGAGCGAGGATAGGGTGCAGAGCTTCCTTATTCTGATGGCAGGTTGTCGATGTGGTTACAGCATCCTAAAGAAGAAGGTGAAACTACAAAGAATGAACAGAACCCACGCCAGCGAGGGACCGTGGTCCACCGCACCTCCAATTCAAAGGTCGCAAGGGCCACCATAGGTGGGACGGACAAGCGACATCATCGGATCAACTCTTGTGCCTGTTAAATACGGTCTGTATAGGTGTTTTTATACATGTATTGTAACATGTTGATGTCTATATATATAAAGCTGATCACGTGGTGGAGATACACCACGAAACCCTAAAACCTATTCTCAAACTTGGTATCAGAGCCGTACCGATCTCGGCCTTCTCTCTTCCTTCGCAAGCCACAACCGCCGCCGCGATGAGCTCCTCCGTGCAAACCTCCATGGCCCTCGGCCCTCTCCTCGCACCGCCCAGTGCCACCACTACCGCCGCTGTCACCACCTCTGTTCTGCTACCGGCAGTGCGTCTCAATCGGAACAACTTCATGCTGTGGCACACCCTCTCGCTCCCAAATCTCTCCGGGGCCGGACTTCACGGCTATCTTGATGGCACTACGGCTGAGCCGACGAAGACCATCGTCGAAGGCACTGGTGATGTTGAAGTCACCGTGACAAATCCCGCCTACGCTGCGTGGTGGACACAGGACCAGCGCGCCCTAGGACTACTCCTCTCGTCCATGGACGAGGACATCGCCTGCCAGATGATCGGCAAGACCACGGCTGCCGCGGTGTGGAAAGCAGTCCACACCATGTTTGGCGCCCAGAACCGTGCCAATATTCGGCATATCCGTCGGCAGATTCAATATCCGAGGAAGAACGACATGACCGCCAGCAAGTACATGAACAAGGTCAAGGTCCTGGCGGACACCATGGCCGCCGCCGGATCACCCCTCACGGACGATGAGGTCATCGACTACATGATCACCGGGTTGGGTTCCGACTTCAACCCCCTCGCGGCCTCCATGATCCGCGACAACCGCGTTGACTCCCTCGCGGACTTCTACTCGCACATGCTCAGTTTTGAGTCACTATGTGCGGGTCAGACCCAGACCGATGGCTGGTCCTCCTCTGCAAACGCCGTGTCACGCCCTGGCTCTTTCCCCACCGCTGGTCAGCCGTCGCAGCAGCGCTCCTACGACAACAACCCTGGGCGCCCCGGCACCGGTCAAGGCGGTGGTGGCGATCGCCGCCAGAACAACGGTGGCAACAACAACTATGGTGGGGGCGGCAATAACAACTGCTCCAACAACAACTACGGTGGGGGCGATCGCCGCCAGTACAACGGAGGTGGCAACAGCCGCAAAAAGCAGCGGCCACAATGCCAGTTGTGCACCTACTGGGGGTATGAGGCGAGCGACTGCCGCAACCGCTTCAACCCTGAGCTTGCGCCTCCACGTCAGCGCTCCGGCAACTCGACATCCACCAGCTCCACCGATTCCCATTGGCACATGGACACGGGGGCTACGGACCACCTGACCAGCCATCTCGAGCGCCTCCACATGGTCGAACGATACGGCGAAAAGGATCACGTGCAAGTAGCCAATGGTGCAGGTTTGTCAATTTCTCACATTGGTCATTCGACTTTAGCCGATTCTACCCTTCAGTTGAAAAATATCCTGCATGTTCCAAACATCCACAAAGATCTTCTTTCTGTATATCGTCTAGTTTCTGATAATTATGTCTTTGTGGAATTTCACCGTGATTTTTTCTGTGTCAAGGACAAGGACAGGAGGAAACTTCTTGTTCTCAGTAGAAGTGAGGGAGGTCTCTACCCAGTTCCCTTTAGTCGAGCTTCGTCGTCATCGTCTCGCCATGATCTCTCTAGCACCAAGACAACATCCTCGCAATGGCATCAGCGTTTAGGTCATCCTACAAATAAAATAGTGCAAACTCTTGTTGGGGCAAATAATTTATCTTGTTCCTCGTAAGACAATACTGTGTTGGTTTGTGATGCTTGCCAGCGTGCAAAGAGTCATCAATTATCTTATACTGCACCTCACCGTGTTACCACTATGCCTCTTGAATTGATCCACTCTGATGTTTGGGGTCCTGCTATTGCCTCCTCCGGAGGTTTCAAATACTATGTTAGTTTCATTGATGACTACTCTCGCTTTTGCTAGATTTATCTCCTCAAAGACAAGTATGATGTTGAGCAGGTCTTCTACACCTTCCAGGCACATGTTGAACGCCTTTTGATCACCAAAATCAAGGCGGTTCAGTCAGACTGGGGGGGGGGGGGGGGCGAGTATCACAAGCTCCACCGGTATTTTCAGCACACGGGCATCTCCCACCATGTGTCCTGCCCCCATACGTCCCAACAAAATGGTGTTGCGGAACGTAAGCATCGCCACCTCGTCGAGACGGGCCTTGCCTTGCCTTGCTCGCTCACGCCCCCGTCCCTCTATGGTATTGGGATGAAGCATTCTTAACGGCGTGTTATCTTATCAATCACATGCCTACTTCCGTCCTTAACAACGATACACCCGTGCAGCGTCTCCTCAAAATAAAACCCGACTATTCATTTTTGCGCATTTTTTGATGTGCTGGTTGGCCCAGTATCCGTAAATACAATTCCCACAAGCTCTCTTTCCGTTCAAAAATGTGTGTTTTTCTGGGATATAGTCATATGCATAAGGGGTACAAGTGTTTGGATAGGTCTACCGGGCGCATTTACATTTCTCGTGATGTCGTGTTCGACGAGTCTGTTTTTCCCTATGCGACCTCCGGTGTCACCATCGATATCTCCACCTTAGCCGAGTCCATCATCACTTTTCCTTCCACCGAACCGGCTACGAGTGCTCATGTGAGAAATTATGACCTGTCTTATTTGTCTACTGACCATGTTGTTCCAAATGCTGTGTCTACTGTGCAGGTGCTCGCGCTAGATTCGTCGCCGTCACCTACAGTCTCGCCCGCTCGCTCGGTCGACGTGCCTACCTGCACGATCGACGTGCATGGGCATGGGGAGGATCCCGAGGTCTCCCATGCAGCCACACCGGATGTGCCTCCTGCGCCTCCGTCGCCTGCCCCACCTGGGCCTTGTTCGGCCCAGCCTGCGTCGCCCTCCACCGGCTCCGCACCGGCCACGTCGCCCTCAGCTGGGTCTTCAACTGATGGTGCCCCGTCGGTTGCTGCTCCTGCCACCGGTCACCTAATGGCGACACGCCTCCGCACCGACTCTCGTCGTGCGAATCAATTCACTGATGGGATCGTGCGGTATGATCCCCATCGGCGTGCCTTTTTTGCTGCTCGCGTCTCGCATCGAGACGCTCTCCGGGAGCCTGCCTGGCATGCTGCCATGTCCGATGAGTTTGTCGCCCTTCGCCAGAATAATACATGGAGTCTTGTGCCCAGGCCACCGGGGGTAAATCTGGTTAGCTGCAAGTGGATATTCAAGACAAAGCATCGCCCTGATGGTTCCATCGACAAGCATAAAGCTCGCTTGGTTGCTCGCGGGTTCTGACAACATCATGGTATTGATTACGGCTATACCTTTAGTCCCGTTGTGAAGTCTGCCACGGTGCGCCTGACTCTCTCTCTCGCTGTGTCCCGCGGATGGACTCTCCGTCAAATTGACGTGAGCAATGCCTTCCTTCATGGATTCTTGACAGAGGAGGTCTATATGCAGCAGCCGCCTGGTTTTGAAGATGCTCAGTACCCCCATCATGTGTGCAAGCTGCAGCGTTTCATTTATGGCCTGAAACAGTCTCTCCGTGCATGGTATGCTCGTCTCAGTACTCGTTTGTTTCAGTTCGGATTCACATCCTCGAAGGCTCATACGTCCTTGTTTATCTTTTCCTGGGATGGTGTTCAGATTTATATGCTGGTTTATGTTGACGATATTGTCATTGCCGGTTCTACACCAGGAGCTGTTGATCGGCTGGTCCGGTCTCTCTCGGACAGTTTCCCCATCAAGGACTTGGGTCCCTTGGATTACTTTCTTGGCCTAGAAGCGTCCTACAATTACGGGGCATGACTGTGCCACAACGCAAGTATGCATTGGACCTTTTGCATCGTGTAAACATGGAGAATTGCAGACCCACTTCCACGCCTCTAGCCGTGTGAGAGTCAAGTACTGAAGCCCTCCAACTACGCTGCGATACCTTTGCTATTAATAAGGTATGTCAATTCCTCTCCCAGCCGACTGAGGTTCATTGGGAGGCGGTTAAACGCATCTTGCGATATGTGAAGGGTACACTTGATACTGGCTTGTGTTTTCGGAAGTCCCGCTCAACTGGCATTAGCATATTTACTGATGCGGATTGGGCTGGGTGTGTGGATGACAGACTATCCACCGGAGGCTTTGCCATCTTTGTAGGACCGAACTTGATATCCTGAAATTCGAAGAAACAGCCTACAATCTCGAGATCCAGTATCGAGGCTGAGTACAAGGCATTGGCGAATGGAGCTGCTGAAGCGATTTGGCTAGAGTCTTTGCTTAGGGAACTCGGAGTAGTCCAGCAGCGCACACCCATATTATGGTGTGGTAACTTAGGGGCAACATATCTGACTGCTAACCCAGTTTTCCATGCTCGAACAAAGCACATAGAGATCGATGTCCGCTTTGTGCGCGAGCGTGTTGCAGCTGGAGCTCTTCAGGTCAAGTTCATATGTTCAAGTGATCAACTAGCTGATGTATTTACTAAACCAGCTACCCAACAAATGTTAGACCGTTTTAGATCCAATCTGAATCTTGTATGTAAAAGTTCAGATTGAGGGGGAGTGTTAAATACGGTCTATATAGGTGTATTTATACATGTATTGTAACATGTTGATGTCTATATATATAAAGTTGATCACGTGGTGGACATACACCACGAAACCCTAAAACCTATTCTCAAACTGTGCCTCCCTTATGGGGCTGTTACAACTTACAACTCCTTTTGTTACTATGGAATATTCTTTTTTGATGCTTGTTGATGTTACCATTTTAAGAGCGTTTGCAAACGACCCGAGAGCTATTTATAGAAGTTTTGGACAGCGCCCCGAGAGTTAGGAGTATATTGAATATATACGACTAGCTGCAATTTGGAGCCGGAGAGAAACACAACTCCGTGTATTTTGTGTTTTTAGGATCGTAATCTTACTTCAATTCATACCAGAGCGTTTGAAATACCAGCTAAACCCTCATTGCAATATATAAACACAGAAGACGAACTAATCGTGCACCTGCGTCTCATCTTCACCGGCGGCGGCATGAGCGGCGGCGACCTCTTTAGCGCGCTGCAGGACGATCTCGTCCAGCACGTGCTCTCCTTCCTGCCGTCTCGCGACGCCGTCAAGTCGGCTACGCTCTCCCGCCGCTGGCGCCACCTGTGGAGATCAACCCCGGCAGTACGCGTCCGCGGCGATGGCGACGCCTTTCGCCTCTTCGTCAACACCCTGCTCATCCACCGCGACGGCGCCTCGCCGCTGCGCTTGTTCGAGATCGACGCCGCAGGGCTGTTGATACGCCCCAGCCGCCCAGGTTATGACTCGGACGAGGACGGTGACTACGACGACTACGACTACTACAACGAGGAGCGCAAGGTCGTCGACCCTTACATCGACATGTGGATCAGACACGCCGTGTCCACGTGCCGTGCCCGCTCGCTCACTGCCTGCTTCAAGGGCGTCGACACGATGTGGTCGCCTCCGCAGCCGCCACCTTTCGCCTCCTCCCCGCACCTCACGACGATGCACCTCCAAGGCGTCAAACTCGCCCACGGCCTCCTCGACTTCTCCTGCTGCCCGGCGCTGCTGCACCTCACCCTCAGGGCCTGCCGCCTCCATGGCGAGGCCTTCGTGGCTCCCTCGCTGGAGCGTCTCAGCATCATCGACTCCGACATCCAGGACGGTTGCGGCGAGGAGGATTCGATGACACCCACGAGGATCTGCGCGCCCAGCCTCCGTTATCTGCAGCTATCCGACGAAAATTCCGACTGGGACCCTAGCCCGACAGCTCCGTCCCTCGAGAGCCTGCCCTTGCTGACCAGCGCGAGTATCCAGCTTTCCGGCGACACCCAGATTTGCTATGAAGATACCACCAGGTCCTTGCTTTTGCACGGCTTGTCGGAGGCCACTAGCCTGGAGCTCATAGCTTCGACTACTCAAGGAAGGGTTTGTACTCAAATGCCTAATCTTAAACTGCCTAATCTTAAACTGTTTTCTTCACCGTTAATTTCATAGAGCACAGGTTCTTACAGCTATTTAGAAACTACACTATGCACCGATTAGTTTGCCGCGAAACATAACTTCCGCAGGTTCGGCAAAACTTTTCAGCTTCCGCAGGCCGGTCTGCCCAAACTTCAGTTAGTAAAATCGGCACTGTAAAATAGTCAGACACAATATTGAATTACTATTTACTTGCGTGGTCTGGTGAATTAGCGTGAGAATATTTAATCTTCTCTGACAAACAATGCATGGATCAGAGTTGCTAATCTTAGTAGAATATAGACCATTTCTTGTTAGATTGTTTTATTTTTCTCTTAAACCTTTCTTCATTCATACACACTCTTCTTATAACATATACATCCAGTTGTCTAAAAATCTATCAAGTGTATAAACTAGATTTAGGGAAAAAAAAGGAAAAAACTAGATGGAAAAAATATGGGGACCATCAAGCTTTTAAATTGGAAACGAGGATACACGATACTTAATCAAATGTATTGATATTTTCATGCAGAGTTAATTATTTTGAGAAACTTTATGTGTTGTTTAAAAGGGTAACAAATAGGACAATATTTTATATGCATGCTAATCACTATGTTAACTCCAAAGTTTGGTTATAATTAATATTTCAGATTTTCTGTATGCCATCACTGGGCTAACAATTAATGAATCCATGTAAAGATTTTCATAGTTGCATGTAATACATACTTCCTAAGTTAGTAGATCTTGAAATTGTTGTTATTAATCTTTCATTTGCTCTCTGTCCAGGAAATCTTACTGAGGGATTTAACATGGTGTCCTGTATTCACCAAGCTCAAGACCTTGATCCTTAATGAGTGGTGTGTGTATGATGATGTAACAGCACTTGCATGCCTTATGCGACACACACCAAGAATAGAGGATCTCATTTTGGTACTCAATTTCAAGGTACTGCGTTCATTTCTTGCTTTAGATTGTTTTGCCTTTATTGTGCTCACCATGCAGTTTTTAAGTTGTACTATCTCTGATTCAAAATACATCAGTTTCTAGAAACTGTGTTGTCAATCCTTTTCTCTTTGACCACTGGCACAAAATTAACATATTCATACGAACAGGCATTGCAAAAGTTACACGTTTCTGACCTCGTCTATTCTCTGACAGAGGTGCATATTAATCCTCATATGGTCTCGAGGATCAAAAAATCAAAACCCTTTGATGCTCTTAGACCTGTCATATACACATGGTGACCCCATGCCATACACGCATGGGGTGGTTTTTCAATTTTACGGGTACATGTGAAGTGCTAACTCTTATTTTTTTTGTTCTGCAGATGCCCCCCATTTCGAAGGTGAAAACAGAAGGAATTTATATTACATCAGAACATCCATTTCTTACCTATGAGCACCTTAAGACTGTGGAGATCAAGAAGTGTCGTCGATGTTATGAAGCAAGGGTTAATGAAATCTTGAAATTGTTCAGTGACTGTGGCATACCTAGCAGTAAAATCCGTATCCGCTACAAGAAATCTCAAGGTCAGCCATCTAAGCAAAGGAAATTTCATTCTGTTTAGTTGTCATGTATAAAGTCCACTCAAAGGGAGTACATCGACACAAAATGAAAAACAATTAACTATCTATCGAAAAAATGTATAAATGATTAAGGGAAAGGCAACCATTCTTACATGTATCTGTTGTACGCGTAACAAACATTCAATTACCGCGTAGCAGAATTCATTGTGTTACTATCTAGTGGTAGCTAACAACTAATATTATGCTGAATAAATGTATTTTTTCTGGGCTTAAAAAATCAATAGATATTGATCATCTGCTTTTACTTTCCCATTATTTTTTCTGTTATTGAAAAATCAATAGATATTGATCATCTTCTTTTACTTTCCCATTAGATATATGTAAGTTATATACGGAACGAAGTGAAAGGAGAAATTAAGTAGAGTAAATTGTGGAGGAATTAGCTCCTGCCTTGGTTATAGAGAATTGGCCCTCTGCACCTATAGTCTCAAATAAAGGGAGTAGTACAAAATATGTTTTTTTATAAAGATAATATTTTAATATTGCTTAGATACAAACTACATCGACCTACTTTCTTTAGGTATTTAGATGCACCTTTAAGTTTTTAACTTGTTACATTACCTGGTCAGTGGATGGGTGCTATACATGGTTAATGGTCCTTTTAATAGTACCTATGAAAGAAAAAAAGAATTAGTAGTTGCTTAAAAATATGCTCCAATGAATTAATGTGCACCGGATTGATTTTTTGTGCTGGTTCCCAGGTAAAAAGTAACACACCAAGCTCTAGCTTCAGATGGGTTCAAGCAGCATGCAGATGAAGGATGAGCACTACCGAAACCTACATGTGGGTGATATATAGAAACATGTTTTTTTTTTGGAGATAACTACAAGATATGGAAGTTTCTTTTGGTTCTCGTTATGTTAGAAGATCATATTTTTATTCTAAGGAGTTTTTTGACGATGTTGTTGATGGTGGTTTCTCAAGGGGCTGCATGAGGCTATGCATGCATTTTCTTGTTTTTGTTGCTCACCCGGATTTTTTTAAAATCAAATCTACTGTAAATTTCCTTAATATCTCATGATATTCAAATCTAAATGTTATAGTAGATCCAATTTTCTTGATAAAATAAATGTCCTTAATATGTAAATGTACCGAACAACAATACATAACAAGGCAAACATTGCTCCACATGTACGTAACCGGCCTTCAACCCCCCCCCCCCCCCCCCCCCCCCTCCCGCGCCCTGCCCCCATACGGAACCCTAAAAACTGAACCGACCTCATGTCCACCACCAGAGCAACGCGCGAAAACAATGCACATGTTCCGACATATGGAATCATATGCGAATGCGACACAACACAAACAATTTATGTCAATAACCCGTGTGCTTCTTTGCTTTTGCATACCATTTATTTCCTATTCATCTTGATCAAACCGGAGATCATCCAGGCCTATGTGTTTCGTGCAATTGGCTCATGAAGTCGACCACCTCCAACTCATCCACCCTATAAGCCGGTCGCAAACATCAATATATCGGTGATCAAGAACGACCACTACACCGGTGTCCAACAAAATCGGCAATGCCGACTTGAAAAGAGAAATTTTTTACCCCTCCAACGACACACCGAGCACTTGGCGGGCGTTGACCTCATCGGGAGCCGTATGGCCCCGTTGACGAGGCGCAAAGGTGGCCACTTCCCGATGGAACCTATCTAATATACAGTGGCAAGAGAGATGATGCATCGCACATCTACGGAGTATTGTTTAGTGTAGATTATACTAGACCATAAAAGCGCGCGTTGCCGCGCTCGGCCATTTTAAAGAAAAAATAAACGTATTCGAGAAAAATATGTACAAAACAATATCTTATGAGCTATGTCATATAACTATATGAGAATACCAATACAATTATGCGATTGCATATATGAGTAAATCTGGACACATAAGTAAAATTTGAATTTTGTTCTATAAGAGAGTTTTTACACAAGTTCAGAAGAATCACATCAGAGCTACAGTCCAGAAATGAAGGTGCACGGATCGCACGTGAAATTGAGTCCTGCCTGCAGCTATTGCTTTCTTATTCAACAAAATGGCACCTCCTTGTACATGCCCACACGTGATGAGTTCAGATTATCTGTCTCATCACAGCCTCACGACAGTTCAGGATCTCGTCATTTCCATTTCTCTGATCAAAGGAGAAACAATAAAATTGACCATCACTACGGGGACGACCAGCTACACCGACGGCCCCGCACCGTCGGCACAACAACGTTCACCGTCGGCACCGTCTCTGCCGACGGTCACCGTCGGCGTCTCCCCGTCGGCACATCAGGCGTCGGGGTCTGCGCGTGCACCGTCGGCACAGAACTTCACCGTCGGCACAGCCGTACGCCGACGGCTGGACGGTGGCCGTCGGCCGCCTCATCGTCGGCACAGCCAACCAGCCGTCACGCCGGCGCCGTCAACGTCCCCAGCTGTGCCGACGGTGTAACCGTCGGCACAATTTTTTTTTTTCCCAGAATGGCGGCAAAACGGTGGCTGTTCAAACTGGAAAACCGCGCGAAACTGGGCCTGGCTGTGCCGACGGTGTCACCGTCGGCACAGACCCTGCCATTTGGCACAGCTACGGGCCTACCGTCGGCACAGCCAGGCCCAGTTTTTTCTGTTTTTTGCCAATTTGGCCTCATTTGCTCAGAAAATCGCACAAAATGCACATATTATAGGATTGAATATGCAGTAACATATATAGCACCATATAGCACAAAGATATCACCGTATAGCACCAAATCTCACAAATATAGCATCAAATCTCACAAATAGCACAAATATAGCATACAAGACCATGGTACATACACCGGATCCACTACAAAGATGGAGCGTGTCATCATGTGCTAGTACAATGTAGAAACTATGGTGGTGCACCACCCGAGTGACGATCTAGCTACAGTGACGAGCTAGCTCCGAGTCGGTGAAGTGAGGCCGCTGTATCTCGACGGTGCTCGGGGAGGTAGAACCACGACGAGAGCCACCGGAACCAGAAAAATGCCGAGGTTCGGCAGAAGCACCAGGAGAATGGCGACCGGGGTGCATCGGCGTACCACAAGGAGTGTCGTTCCCGGATTCTCCCAATCCCTACATGTTGGAGGGAGTTAGCAACTTAGCCATGTCACACCAAGTTAGCAACTTAGCCAAGTTAGCAACTTACCGGGGTCAACTGACGCTGACGCTTGTACATGATATAGAACTCCTCCTTGGACGGGAACACTGGCGTCGGCCCCGGATGAGGTGGCTCTGGGAGTGGTTCCTCTCGCACTCCAGTCATCATGAACCGAGTGAAACTCTGCAAGAAACGGGAGAGATAGCTCAGATTCAAACATGGGGACTTATGATGTTTTGCAACCATAGAGATTGAAACTTACCGCCATCTGGTTGCTCGTCCACTGGACATAGGCATCTTTCACAAGGTCATGCTCCTTAACCTTCTCGAGATACTCCTCGTAAGCTACTGCATAGGCCTCCTCGAGCTGAGTCTACAATTTCAGAAATAATGCGTCTCATCAACATAGCCATTCAGGAACAAGAGTCAAAACAGAGGATGAAAGTGTGGATGACTTACATCAACCTCTACCCGAGAACGGCATGTAGTCCGCGAGGAGGTAGCGTAGCTGCCGGAGGGGAGGGTAGCCTTGATCTGCGTGAAGTTCCTCTGAGGCTTGAAACCCCAAAGAAGGCAGGCAGGACGTCCATGCGGCTGGCCGGACCCGCCAGCATCATCGCCACCTCGTCGACCGACTCGGTCATAGGGTCCTCCACCTCGGGATGGAGCTTGGCGTACTCCTCGCAAAGATCTTTCCTTGTTCTCTTTGGCCTTGCCGTAGTACATCTCAGGCGCGGGCCGAGGCTCGTTCGGACCGGGCGTCACCAGCTTCATGTGCGTCCACGCTTCCATCTCACCAAGTTCCCTCCCGAGCTTCTTCCCCTGCATCACAAAACAAATGTTATGCATATCATCGAAAATCAAAAAAATGCAGCTTGTTCCATTTTTATATGTACCAGACGCTCCCGATAGCGATCGGTGCTGCTGCTCCCCGCAGTGTGTGTTCCCTGAGAACCACGGTTGGCCTTGTTCCGGTCGCTCACGGCCTTGAAATCGGGGTTTTCGCCGACCCAATTCTTGACCAACTCCATGAAGGCGGCCCTCTTATTATTATCAGCCCAATGTGGTACAACCTGCAAAATCAAAACTCATTTGAAGAACAAACAATATAGTTGCAAGTTAGCCGCGGTACATAGAATCGCATTGACAATTACTTACCGACATGAAGTCATCTATCGTCATAGCCGGGGCGAGTCCCTGCACAATCTCAGGCTTTGTGTACCTTACGCCCTGCTCAGCATAGAAGTGGCCGATGCACGTGATCCTCTGGTTGTACCACTGCTGCCGTGTCAACTTCCGACACATGTTACGGAGCACCACGTCCGCCCTATCCTTATGCTCAGTCGCCACCCTATAATTGCGCTGCAATCAAGCATAACAGAAAGTGTGAGAGGCATGAGTTATCACGGTGGGGTTATCAACTACATATGAACGAAACCCAAAGAGTATGCATTACGTACCCAAAACTTCTTGATCACGGCGTCGGCGGCGGAAGCAAAGCCAGGGTAAGGCGCTATCTCATAGTCTTCCCAAGTGTAGGCTAGCTTGGACTCGCCCCCAAGGACCGGAGTGTACATCCCCGGCCAGTACTTCCTAATAGCAGCTCCAATCAGACTCCCTGGCACGCGGACATTCTTCCCCGTGTATGTGAAATTCCTGCACAATTATCAAACATTAGAAAATGCTAAGTGTCATAACGAAAATGAAATCACCTTACTACTTACTCTATCTTTCCTGGGACAAGGAGCCACTTCTCATCCTCCGTAGCAGGTTCCTTACTCTCATCGGGAACCTGCGCTTCCCCACGAATCCGCAACTTCTTCGGAGCCATCTCCGTCGAAGCCTCCTCGTCCCTAGACTCCTCCTCCTCCTCCCTAGTGTCCTCCTCCTCCTCCCTAGTGTCCTCCTCCTCGTCCAGCGACTGTGAAGCCACTGAGCCGTGGCGCAGGGAATGTCAGCTAGAAGGAGCCGTGCATTCCCCCTCGTCCTCCAGCTCGTCCCTCCCCTCGTCCTCCAGCTCGTCCTCCCCCTCGTCCTCCAGCTCGTCCTCCCCTCGTCCTCCCCGTCCTCCGTCTGCGTCTTCGTAACGCCGGGTGGGAATAATGGGTCTTGCACTCCGTCTGGAAGCACCCGGCCCTGGCTTCCGCTGATGCATCTGATCAAGCAAGGAGCTCGATGATGCCTTCCGTCCGCTCATATTGGGCAATTACCTGCATAAGAAAAAGAGAAAATAATTAATAAGCATGTTGAAAATTAATAAGCATAATGACAAATATAGGTACTAAGCATAATGAAAAATGTAGGTATTAAGCATAATGACAAATGTATGTATTAAGCATAATGCTAATGTAGGTACTAAGCATAATGACAAATGTATGTATTAAGCATAATGATAATGTAGGTACTAAGCATAATGACAAATGTATGTATTAAGCATAATGATAATGTAGGTACTAAGCATAAAAGACCCTCACCATTCATCACCACTCTCATCTCTAGGCATTGGGTTCTCAGCCTCACTATCAAAATCAGTATCATATGAGTATTCATGGTCGGCATTGGGTTCCGGTTGAGTCTCGACAATGTTGTCTTTGCTCGCATGGCGCTTGGTGAGCATAGCTATGTCCTTCAGGTCCACCACGGTCTCACCACGCATTTGTACATCGTTGTGGAGATCCTGAAGACCTATGTCTATTTGAAGAGCCCCGAACTGCTCTTCCTCTTGATAGAAAATTCCCTCATATGTTACCGGGTCAATGTTGTTGTAATCGTCCTCGGAGGGGATGGGTAGCTTACCATGTGGCGATACCTGGAACACGACTTCCCAGCCCATGAGTTCCTCATTCTGACATGGGTAGGACAAATAATAAACTTGCTTGGTTTGGTGAGCCACAACATAGACGTCGGATCCGCTGTAGGTGGTTGTAGGCCTAACTTCAACTAAACCAATGGAAGGGGTGCTTCTCATTCCACCGTGTGGGTCAAACCAGTGGCATTTGAACACAAAGAGCTTGAGTTCTATGTTTGCGTTGTTGAACGTCAACTCGTATACCTTTTGTAACCTTCCATAGTAATCAAGATCATCGGCTCCGCGGGTGTAGACCCCAGTATTTATTGTTTTTGCATTAGGCCGGTTCTTCTGGTGAAACTCCGTATGGAAGCGATACCCATTTACATCATACTTCTCATGCGTATGGACTCTACGGTTAAAACCCTGGGAAACGCATCTCAACTCATCTGTCATCTCAACGTTGGGATCAGCTCCCTACAAGTTCAGTTCAGATTATTTTGTGCATTAGTTACGTGTAATAAGACAAGTCACGGATTGCAAAGTAAGAGGAACATTTGAGAAATTACTTTTTCATGGAACCAGTTCACGAAGCTTTTATTTAAGGGCGGGGCACCCTCTTTCAGAAGAGTGTACCACTGCGTGGGAGTGGGACCATTTCTTCCTGACCACATTTCATCATGGAATTGGCTGAAAGGAGAAAATACGTATTAGACCAAAACCAAGTTACTGGTTGCAAAGTAATTGGTTCATCATTTTACCTCATGAAATCGACCACTTCCTCCATGTTCATAAGCACGTAAAGCATTATGCAATCCTTCTCTTCTGGCGAAATGTTCTCCACTTTTGAGGCACCGGCCTTGCCACCGGGATATTTGAAGAGCAAGAGCTTTGGGTCACGGTTGGGCTCATCGGAATTGTACCGAGCGACCGGGTTATGCTTAGTGGGCACATCATTGGCATAGTACATTGTCGTGGCGTCTGCCATCTCATGGAGGAGAGTTGCCTCAGCTATGCATGCTTCAATCTTATTTTTGTTTCCACATTTGTACCGAATATATTTGAACTCCCTCTCAATACAAAACTGCCAACGATACTGCACCGGTCCCCCCAAGAGTGCCTCGTTGGCGAGATGCACGATGAGATGTAACATCGGAGTGAAGAAGCCTGGGGGGAATATCATCTCTAACTTGCATAGCATGTCCGGCACTTGCTGCTGCAGCTTCTCAATCACCTCGGTACATATCTGCTTAGCACAGACCGTGCGGAAAAAATGGCTCACCTCCGCAAGCACTCGCCAGACATGATCGGGGAGATACCCTCGAAGCATCACCGGCATCAGCCGCTCAATCCATATATGATAGTCGTGACTCTTGAGCCCGTTTATTTTTCCTGTAGCAAGATTGACTCCCTTACTCATATTCGAACAATAACCATCAGGGAACATCACGTCATATTTGAGCCACGTAAATGCCTCCTTCTTGTCGGCGCTATCAAGACAGTACTTGGCATGCGGCTTTAACCAACCTTTTCGATTGCCCTCAGGAGGCTGCATGTGTAGAGCCACCCTGTCACATATCTCCTCAATATCGACTCTAGCTGAAACATTATCCCTTGACTTGCCTGGTATGTTGCAGCAGGTGTTAAGGAATGCCTCCCCACAATTCTTTTCGGTGTGCATCATATCGATATCATAGGTATATGTGGAAACAAGTACCATCCCATATGATCCCAAGGTTCTCTCCGGTTCACCTCCGAGGGAGTTCCCCCCTATACATGCAGAATCTGCCTAAGTGTAGGAACCCCATGTCCGAGAAGCCGGGCACACCCGGAGGGGGTAGCATTGGATATAGAACCATCTCAAATCACTTTTGTGCATGCCATGTGGACACACACAAATTTTGGGGCCATTCCCTAGGTCCGATGCTCGATTTCTGACGAAACCCTAGTTCTGTTGACCGCGCCGTCTACCCCTTTGACTGCATCCCATCGGGGGTCCCCCGGTGGGCGTATGCCTACGTTTGAGCTTGGTTAGGTCATAGGTACATGTGGAAACAAGTATCATCCCATATGATCCCAAGGTTCTCTACGGTTCACCTCCGAGGGAGTTCCCCCCTATACATGCAGAATCTCTCCTGCCCTTTTTTTCCCGCCCACCCTTTTCCCGCTGCTTCTCTCCCGCCCTTTTTCCCGCCCACCCTTTCCCGCTCCTTCTCTCCCGCCCTTTTTTCCCGCCCACCCTTTCCCGCTGCTTCTCTCCCGCCCTTTTTTCCCGCCCACCCTTTCCCGCCCATTCTCTCCCGCCATGTTTTCCCGCCGTTTCAGCCCCTCGTCGGCCTATATATAGCCATGGCTTCTCCACTAACAGCACCAGCAACATTTCTCCCTTCATCACTTCTCTCATCCAATAGAACCACAAAATCCTCTGAGCTGAGCTGCCGCTGAGATGGCTCCTCGTCGCCGTAGCAACACGGGCTTCATCGGCGTTCGCCTGCGGGACATTTCGCGGCTGAAATCACCGCCGGTGGTACGCGTGTGTGGCTCGGCACCTTCTACACGAAGGAGGCTGCTGCCCGCGCATACGACGTTGCGGCTTGGAGGTTTGGCCGGCCGCGCCACGAAATGAACTTCCCGGAGGTCAGGTCTCTGACGGAAGCTCAGAGTCTCTCTACTGAGCCACTACTTCGCTCACAGGGTGAAGCGCGGCGGTACAGGGCTGGCCAGCGGCGGATTGATACCACCGAGGCGGACGAGCAGTTCATGGCACAGTGGCGCAGAGACCATCCCGGAGACGTCGAGGCAACGCGCGCATTCTGGAAGGAGAAGCGTACGTGGAGAGAGAGAGGAGGGCGGGAAAGCGGCAGAGGAAGGCCGAGGTTGAAGCAGAGTACGCCAAAGGAGAGGCGTCGACATGGGGGGAGAATGATGAACGGTGGTTGTGGAACCTCACAACCACCGCTTCAGAGGACACCCCCAGCGAGGATGAAGATTTCGACTTCTCTGATTAATATGTGTGTGTCGAGTCCGTGTGTCTAGCGGGTCATGTGTCGACCCAGTGTTCTTTAAAAGCTTTGGTTTGTGTGTGGGTCTAGTTCTTTAAGTGTTTTGGTTCATGTGTGTGGGTGTAGTTTCTTTAAGTGTTTTGCTTCCTCTGTGTGGGTGTAGTTCTTTAACTGTTTCGGTTCGTGTGTGGGTCTAGTTCTGTAAGCGCTTTGGTATGTGTGTGAGTCTAGTTATTTAAATATTTTGTATCGTGTGTGGGTCTTAAGTATTTTGTATCGTGTGTGGGCCATTCACCCCCTCCGAGGTTCGATTTCTGGCGAAGGGGTTCTATACCGCCCTTATACATATATATAGGTTTCTCGCAAAGGGGTTCGCCAAAATAGCAGTGAGAAATAAATAAAAAAAAATGATATGGATTAATAATTATATGGGTAATAATTATCTCTTTGATGCAAAAAAAAACAGGAAAAACCAAAAAATGTGCATAATTGGCTGTGCCGACGGCCGCCGTTGTGCCGTGGGTCACCGTCGGCACAGCACAAGGGGGACCCAGCAGTCAGTTGCTGTGCCGACGGCCGCCGTTGCGCCGTGGGCTACCGTCGGCACAGTGCAGACGGCGCCGTGACAGGTTAACGGCTCGGCCCTCCTGTCAGATCGTGTACCGACGGTTCCAGATGTGCCGACGGTGACCTTCGGGCTCCACCTAGCTGTGCCGACGGCCGCGGTTGCGCCGAGGGTGGCCGTCGGTGTACCGTGCGTTGTGCCGACGGCCGTGCTGTGCCGACGGTCAGCTCCGTCGCCGGTCGACGAGGGCCGCTGTGCCGACGGCCCCGACATTTGGCCGTCGGCACATGGGCTGGCCGTCGGCACATGGAGTTTCTCCCGTAGTGCATGTTCCGTAAGCTAGTGTGTTACTGTAAACATTTTGCAACACTCATCTTCCCTGGACCATTTATATTGATCTGAAAAAACAATGATCAGGAGCAATTATAACACAGTTCGATTATTTTCATGCTCAGTTTTGTTTAGTGTTGCAACATGTTGAAGAAGTGAAAAGGCTTAAGAAAATATATTCAGTGTCCACTGAAATCCATCCAGTAAATTTTACAAATTCATATGTTAAAATATTAAACAAGTATACATCTCAATTCAGAGGAATGAGAAATGGTTATATCAATATTGTGTAGGAAATATATACCTTCACCATACAAATTATCCCTACTTCCATAAGATTTCTTGTACCTGTAGATGTAGAAACCTAGTGCTAAATAATTGGTCAGAAATTTAAATATCTAAAGGTTGGAACAGATTTTTAGCATCGCTGTGATCTTATGTATGAGCAGCAGTTAAATACAAAATATTTTTTTGCGAAATAATTATAAAAATTTGGACAACATGATTCTAAAACCAGTTCAAGATTTTGCAAAAGATTGCCAAGAGAGAAGTTGAGAACTTTCGAAACCCAAACTACATTCAAAATATCTCAACAAGAAGACTGAATTAACCAATCATCATCTGATAAATATGAATATCATGTACAATTAAACATATAATTACTCTTATGGCAAAATTTTAGTACCAACCGCACATGTCAATCGCACAAAACGAATGAAGTTCATTAGTCATCTTGATCAGATAAAAAAAAGCAATCTTGTGGGATCCTGGTATGTAAACTTCATATAATGTTCAACAATGGAGTTAAAGTGCGTACAAATATCACAATATTTATTTTTTGTACATTATCACAATATTACTTGATTGGCATATGATGAAGTCACTGGACAAACAATACACTAAATAAACCACACCGATTGGCAAAATTAGTGATTTAAGTAGCAGACTATATAAATTATATGATTACAACAGTTTCACTACATACCATTCAGCATGGTGATACAGACTTGAACTAACTTGAATTTATGTTTTTTCACATTATAATATTTTATTTCATGCTCATTTGCAGACACCAGATTTTCCATGCGTTTCCCTCTTTAGGGGAAGACCGAATTGAGTGTTTGAGTGAAATTTGCTTTGTGACCCTACAAATTGGATTAATATATTAGGGAAAACAGAGTAATTCTGCAATTCCGTACAAAGGTGCAAAAGGATTTGAAGATAAACTTGGATAAAAATAGAGTAGAGCTGGGATTACAAAGGCTTTAGAAAAAATATGAAAGCTGCACCTTCCATAATGGAGATATGAAATTTTCACTTGTGGATCGGTTGGAAGAAGGTTGGCATCCATCATGCTGAGGTCGCTACTGGAGATGGGAAAGTGGTGAGGGATGTGTTGTGTGGACCTGTGAATGAGCTGTAGCTACAACTTAATACTGGCTGAAAGAATATAAATGTCATGTTTCTAAGGTTTTATATTTCTAAAGTAAAAGCATTGGCTCACAATTAGTAAAAGTGTAGAAAATGATATGCTGCGAACAGAGAATGGGCAACTAAACCTAAAAAGGATATGATGCGAACACAGAATGGGCAACTAAACCTGAAAGGGGCTATCAATACTTACCGAACCAAATGCAGACATGGCAGACTGCTAGCTGAACCAAACCTGATATATTTTGCAAGATTTAAGAAATTTAAATTTTGTGTGAGAAAAAATTGAGAAGCAGATCAGCAATGTCACACCTTCTCCTCCATCAACTCTGGAGTCGGTGGACCATGAGATGACAGCTGGCTGAGCTGGTGAGCTAAACGTGGCCTGGCTGTCAGTGGAAGAGATGCAAAATGTGTTGAGAGTCGCTGGACTTGTCGTGTGTGTGCCAAGGGCCACTTGTAAGCGTGTGTATCTATAAGAGACAAGACATTCACGTTGTAAGGCATGTGGAGAAAAGTAAACGAATTCTGAATGGACTATGCTACACGGTGCCCAGGCACCGGATAGTCTACCGCAATGCTCTCCTTGTCTGAACTAAAAACTTCCCCAAAATGGAATGCGGGACCAGCTCTGATAGCGACACTTTCCAAAAATGGAAAGCGGGACCAGGATTGACAGCGACACGTACCAGAAAGGTACATGACCATTTTCCAGCTGAAGGGAAGACAAGGGCGGAAAAAAAGGGCCACAAATCCAGACCAAATGGTCCAAAGTTCCAGCCTGCCACCAATGTGGTTAAAGGTCAAGCTTGTACTACATGCCAATCCAAATCATAACGATTTTTAGACCAGTAATTAAATGCAATTAAGCAAACGGAAAAGGAAAAGCAGGGCAAACAAAGATCCATCCAATGTGTTGTACAAAAACCTGACGAAGCTAAACTTTACTCCTGTTGTGTAAATCTTCTACCCCTAATTAAGCTCAGGATTAACTATCCCCAAGGTTTGGCATAGCCGTACCACCAGACTGTTACACATATCTAGAAGTGCCTGCATGTAACAAATCTTGGGGCTAATCATAGTATCATCGTGCAGATCCATGTCTTACATGAGGACCACATTTGCTTGCAGGAACTGCACAAAGAAACCAAGATGCATATAAATAAAAACTACATCTATGCATATATCTGCGAGTTAAAAATATACATCCTATTCTGCATAAATTATCCCTAAAAGCATGACCTGAAACTCTGGAAAAATAGAGCAAATACTGGGAGATATTGCAATCTGGTTATAGGAGGAAAAAACAACATCCATAACTAGTATTTCTAACATATTAAGTGGAAAAATTACAACATGGAAAACGGACGGAAAATCAGTCAATTTTTTAACCAACAAAATGGTAATATAGGTATATGGAAAAAAATACATCCTACAAACAAAGTACTATGTATAGGATGTACTAAATGTAGAGGAATTACATCCGGAGCAAGTATTTCTATGCACAAATTTCATCCTAAACATGTACTGCATGATGAGTTATATGTAACAAATACGAGTAACTAATAAGGACATCCCCAATCATTTCGACATGTAACATGTTCATCCTAGGTTGTAAAAAATACATAAAAATGCATCAAACAGAGCCTATCCTTCTTCCATACGTGTTTGCTTCAACTACCACGAACCTACAGCTAAATAAACAGATCTGCCATGCGTGAGTAGGGCGCGTCGAGACCAACAGATGCAAAATGTGTTTTGGAGCTAAGCTATCCTCTAATGAAACAATAATCTATCGCAGATGAACATGTTGAACATGCGCGTACAAAATTCTGAGCATGGCTGATAACGCCAGAGCAAAAACGGAGGCGAAAAACGAACATGAAGTAGGTGGACACTAACCGGAAACAAATCAAAGAGAACAGCAAGGCTGTTTGGATGAAGGACTGCATTGCCGATGATCCTCCTCTGCCCTAGCATCCCAGCATGGCCCTGCCTTGAGACCGCTGCTCGATAATAACCCGAGAAAATACATCCTATGAGTGAAACTTATACTACAAACATATGGGCAGGATATATTTATTACTCAAAAATTGCATACTCCCTCCGATCCCTATTAATTGACTCGGAGTTAGTACAAAGTTTTACTAAATCCAAGTTAATCAAAAGGCATCGGAGAGAGTAGTATATTATACAGTAACACCCCATCCCATAATTATTATTAAAAAACCAGAAGAATTACAATAGAATACATGTATGTAACTAATTGAGACAAATTGCATAGATTACTACATAATAAACCTACTGTATACTCTAAATACAGAGATACTGAAGTCATATATAAACTGGGACCTGTACAAGTACCACCCTGACTACAAAAAAATGACTATCGCCCAGACTACTAGACAAGCACAAACATGAGTGCTCAAAGAGAACAACCTTACTAGAGGAGGCACCACCGTGAACTCGAGATACAATCAGCACCACCGTGAACTGAACAATCAACTTGAGGCGCATAGATGATTGATTTGTACAACAATGAAATAGCATGGCATAAGGTTATATAATTACATGCATAACTTAATGTCTAATAAACATTTTTTTATCAGCATAAGATTACAAGTATCAGTATTACCACAAAGTATTTCAGATGAACTTACGCTTCATGTTCTCTTATGAATGCATCAGCGCACTTTGCAAAACTACATCCATTCGACTAGGACGATAGTACATTTCCCAAGGTCCTAAATGATTAAAATACAGCCAGAAAAAGAGGTGATTACAAGAGTGCCAAGTAGAGAACTAAGTGCAGCATAAACGGATTTAGCATCAGCAACATCCCCTTAAAGCCCCGCATGTAATAAAAGGATGGCAAACAGGATTGAATCATCTAGTTTGTAGTTTCTGAACAAGCTTACATGCTGACACAACATATTTTAGATGAAGATGGTAATTTTTGCATAATCTGTTTATAATCCATGCATGTAAGAACTAAATCTCATGCAACAGTACCATGATCCATCATAGCAGAATCACAAAAAGGTAGGGAAATGACAGAAGTTTGCACAATTTGCAGAACCACTCCATGTAATGTGCCGGAAAAGAAAAAGGTTCACACCAGCTTCTGAACCAAGAACGTCAAACCTGATGCATACATATACTGATATACAAAAGGCAGCATGTACTTTCCCTTTAGTCCATTTTCAGTCGACATGTAAACCGCCATTAGTTGGTTTAGCTTGTAGACATCCCATAGTATGAAACATACAGGGACATGATTTATTTAATTGCCTAATTTACATCCTAAAAATTACACAGTAATCTCACAAATGTACACAACTGATTAATTTTTTTACATCCTACGGGTGCAAATATATGCCCAGTCTTGAGCAAGTTAAGAGAATGTTGCATCCGTTATAATAATATAAATCATGTGATAAAATCCTAGATACCGTGTGTACAAGAAGAAATACAATCAGTAATATTGAGTTAGTTGGATTTCCACATCCACAACACAGCTTAATCATGAAAAAATACATCCAGAAAAATGGATAGAAACCCTTTGTTGGCATGGTTTCTTCACACAAATTTGTACAGATAACATACTAATTTGAACAAAAAATCATCAGAGAAAACCCTACTATGTAATTCCACACCTTAAATTACATCCTGTATAATGTGGTTGGGTTCTGTACATGTAAAAACTGAACCAAATAAGCACTACTGGATATTCTACAAACAAAATACAACTTACGAAGATGAACTGAAGCCCCATGGCCACCAGCGTGCCTAGCTCATACTGAATATACATGGATAACTTATGAAGAAGAACTGAACAAACTTTAGGGAGAATCCAGCGTGAAATCACATCAAAACGAACAGCAATCGCAGAAACAAACAATGGAGGAGGAGGGGGTGCGACCAAACTGAAACACTCACCAGCATGAAAAATCGACAGACGAACAAAGGTGCTTGCCACGCAGTACCAACGACTCCTCCCATACGATCCACCCGCCTTGTATGCGTCAGATCGGAGCTGCGCCGCCGATACTCCTTCACTGCCCCTCTCAAGTCGGACGCCCCACCTTGGACGCGTCGATTCGTGAGGCCGCACTGCCGATGCTCCTTCACCGGACATCTCGCTACAAGTCGCCGACTTCGGAAGCGGCGATTCATGGGGGCGCGTCACCGAACGACCCCCTCTCACCACGGCAACCCCATCGGGGGATTCGATCTGCACGTCCGAGCCTTCAACGCTCCACCCGCTACTGCCGCCACGAACAGCACACCCATCCCGCTGTTTCTGCCAGACCTCTCACCGCCGATGAGTATGATTTTGCCATGGATTCCGAGGAGAGATCGATGTGGGACGAGAGAGGAGAGGGGACAGGGGAGTGGGGAAGATCTGGAGCGACGAACCAGAAAACGGTACTGTAGAGGAAATGGATAAGGGGTAGGTGTTGTTTTTCCTGGACTGTTCTGTGGTTTCGCGTGAGCCGTACGATAAGATCCGACGCTCACGAGAAGGGAGCACCGCGTATGACCAGAGGGTGCCCAGGCACGAATTAGAAATTGGGATTCTGAATTCTCATCTCTTGTTCTCTGTTCTCATCATCCCCTTGCCCCTCTCACCTCGCCCTCCAATTCTCATGTATTCTCTGGATTGGGTGATTGCCCTCTGCACCCACTCTAGGGACATCACAAGCAATAACAATTGTGTAACCAACTAACCATTAGAAGGCAGGAGCCAGGAACGGAAATAAAAAGAACTTCATCATCCTCCACAGAATCCCAACAAGATGAATCCGAGAGAGGTGAATTATAGAGGGATTGGTCACTCAGAGATGGGAGGTGAAAAGCTGTACTTATGTGCCGTCGAATATGCTAGTCCAGTGGTCGCCCCCGCCTCCTCCTTTCTCTTGCACCAGCAAGGCCTCTTCTCCTCCGCATCTCTACGTCGTCGAGATGCTGACGGCACTGCCTCCTCGTCCACACCGCGCGCTGTTTCCTGTCACCATCGCCATCTTGCCCGTCGTCGAGATGCTGACGGCACAGGCTCTTCATGATCCGGCATAAAAAGCATAATACAACAATAATTAGAGCCTGTGTATTCTGAGGAAACATGAAGAGAGAGAAATCAAAGATCGAAGTGTGTATTCTCGAAAAAACGAGATATCAAAAATCTGCAAGCTAGGAACATGGCTGCAAGAAACAGTAAGATGAACGATTGATGAAGATGAGCATAATTAGCATCATAAAGTAGAGGAGAGCAGGCGGACATGCAAGAAACGGCGTTCATTACAACTGGAAAAGTAACTGAAGAACGGGGGCGGCACACCTTCTGTGTCATCAATTGCACAAGCAATGGCTGTGGCGGTGCGATGCTTCCTTGATCTTCCGAGGCATGGTACAATTCTATAGCTGGAAGTTAGGCCATATAACTAAGAAAGCGGCCCAATGACAACCCGGTTCACGAGACGATCTCCAAGTCATTTCCGAGAGTAGCGGCCCAGCTATGTTGGGCCGACAGGATCGTGCAGCCAACACAACGAAAAATGACCAGACGGGAGCAGCGGTTGAAGGATAGATCTAGAGCATCCATGAGCGAGATCGGACGGCTGACAACCTCAAAACGCTGTGGAAGGGTCTAGGTGGTTCTGTAGGATAACGTTGCATAGAAAACAAAAAATTTCCTACCGCGAACACGCAATCCAAGCCAATATGCAATCTAGAAGACGGTAGCAACGAGGGGATTATCGAGTCTCACCCTTGAAGAGATTCCAAAGCCTACAAGATGAGGCTCTTGTTGCTGCGGTAGACGTTCACTTGCCGCTTGCAAAAGCGCGTAGAAGATCTTGATCACGGCGCCACGAACGGGCAGCACCTCCGTACTCGGTCACACGTTTGGTTGTTGATGAAGACGACGTCCACCTCCCCGTTCCAGCGGGCAGCGGAAGTAGTAGCTCCTCTTGAATCCGACAGCACGACGGCGTGGTGTCGATGGCGGTGGAGAATCCCGGCGGAGCTTCGCTAAGCGTGCGGGGAAAAAGGAGTAGTGGGACGGCTAGGGTTTGGGGAGAGGGGGGCGCCGGCCATCTAGGTGGTGCGGCCACCTTGGTGTGTTGGGGTGGCCGGCCCCCTCCCCTTGGCCCCTCATTATATAGGTGGAAGCCCCAAGTGTTGGACTACAAGTCTTCGAATAAGACCCGAACCCAAAACCTTCCATGTGATAGGGAAACCTACCCAAGGTGGGAATCCCACTTGGGGTGGGATTCCCCCCTTCCATGTGGGGGGTTGGCCGGCCCCCTTGGTGGAGACCAAGGTGGACTCCACCCTCCTAGGGTTGGCCGGCCATGGGAGGTGGAGTCCCTCCGGGACTCCGCCTTCCTTGGTGGTTTCTTCCGGACTTTTCTAGAACCTTCTAGAACCTTCCATAGAACCTTCCGGATCATTTTAAATCTTATAAAATGACTTCCTATATATGAATCTTATTCTCCGGACCATTCCGGGACTCCTCGTGATGTCCGGGATCTTATCCGGGACTCCGAACAAATATTCGAACTCCATTCCATATTCAAGTTCTACCATTTCAACATCCAACTTTAAGTGTGTCACCCTACGGTTCGCGAACTATGTGGACATGGTTGAGTACTCACTCCGACCAATAACCAATAGCGGGATCTGGAGATCAATAATGGCTCCCACATATTCAACGATGACTTTAGTGATCGAATGAACCATTCACATACGATAACAATTCCCTTTGTCACGCGATATTTTACTTGTCCGAGGTTTGATCATCGGTATCACTCTATACCTTGTTCAACCTCGTCTCCTGACAAGTACTCTTTACTCGTACCGTGGTATGTGGTCTCTTATGAACTTATTCATATGCTTGCAAGACATTAGACGACATTCCACCGAGAGGGCCCAGAGTATATCTATCCGTCATCGGGATGGACAAATCCCACTGTTGATCCATATGCCTCAACTCATACTTTCCGGATACTTAATCCCACCTTTATAACCACCCATTTACGCAGTGGCGTTTGGTGTAATCAAAGTACCTTTCCGGTATAAGTGATTTACATGATCTCATGGTCATAAGGACTAGGTAACTGATGTCTACGGGAGCTTCTATTCTTGTAGACAGTGTTGGGCCTCCAAGAGCAGAGGTTTGTAGAACAGCAGCAAATTTCCCTTAAGTGGATCACCCAAGGTTTATCGATCTCAGGGAGGAAGAGGTCAAAGATATCCCTCTCAAGCAACCCTGCAACCACAAAGCAAGAAGTCTCTTGTGTCCCCAACACACCTAATACACTTGTCAGATGTATAGGTGCACTAGTTCGGCGAAGAGATAGTGAGATACAAGTAATATGGATGAGTATGAGTGGTAATAGCAATCTGAATAAAATATGGCAGCGAGTAAACATTCAACAAAACAGTAAACAAACGGAGATTCGATGCTTGGAAGCAAGGCCCAGGGATCCTGCTTTCACTAGTGGACACTCTCAACAATGATCACATAATAGGACTACTCTACACCCTCTTGTTGGATGATGAACACCATTGTGTAGGATTACACGAACCCTCAATGCCGGAGTTAACAAGCTCCACAATATGCAATGTTCATATTTAAATAACCTTAGAGTGCAAGATAGATCAACACAACCAAACCAAGTACTAACATAGCATGCACACTTCTACCATCACACTATGAAAGGAGGAATAGATCGCATCAATACCATCATAGTAATAGTTAACTTCATAATCTACAAGAGATCACAATCATAGCATAAACCAAGTACTACACGATGCACACACTGTCCACATTACACCGTGCAGGAGGAATAGACTACTTTAATAACATCACTAGAGTAGCACATAGATGAATAGTGATACAAAACTCATATGGATCTCAATCATGTAAAGCAGCTCATGAGATCATTGTATTGAAGTACATAGGAGAGAGATTAACCACATAGCTACCGGTACAGCCCCGAGCCTCGATGGAGAACTACTCCCTCCTCATGGCAGACAGCAGCGGTGATGAAGATGGCGGTGGTGTCGATGGAGAAGCCTTCCGGGGGCACTTCCCCGTCCCGGCGGCGTGCCGGAACAGAGACTCCTGTCCCCCAGATCTTGGCTTCGCGATGGCGGCGGCTCTGGAAGGTTTCTCGTACCGTGGCTTTTCCGTCTCGAGGTTTTAGGTCGAGGGGGCTTAAATAGGCGAAGAGGTGGCGTCAGGAGGTCAACGAGGCGACGACACCATAAGGCGGCGCGGCCAGGGCCTGGGCCGCGCCGACCTATCATCTGGGGCCCCTGTGGCCCCCCTCTGGCGACTCTCGGGTGTTCTGGAAGCTTCGTGGAAAAATAGGATGCTGGGCGTTGATTTCGTCCGATTCCGAGAATATTTCCTTACTAGGATTTCTGAAACCAAAAACAGCAGAAAACAGGAACTGGCCCTTCGGCATCTCGTCAATAGGTTAGTTCCAGAAAACGCATAAATATGACATAAAATGTGCATATAACATGTAGATATCATCAATAATGTGGCATGGAACATAAGAAATTATCGATACGTCGGAGACGTATCAGCATCCCCAAGCTTAGTTTCTGCTCGTCCCGAGCAGGTAAACGATAACAAAGATAATTTCTGGAGTGACATGCCATCATAAACTTGATCATAATATTGTAAACACATGCAATGAATGCAGCAATCCAAAACAATGGTAATGACATGAGTAAACAACTGAATCATAAAGCAAAGACTCTTCATGAATAGTACTTTCAAGACAAGCATCAATAAGTCTTGCATAAGAGTTAACTCATAAAGCAATAAATTCATAGTAAAGGCATTGAAGCAACACAATGGAAGATTAAGTTTCAGCGGTTGCTTTCAACTTGTAACATGTATATCTCATGGATAGTTGTCAATGCAAAGCAATATAACAAATGCAATATGCAAATATGTAGGAATCAATGCACAGTTCACACAAATGTTTGCTTCTTGAGGTGGAGAGAGATAGGTGAACTGACTCAACAATAAAAGTAAAAGAATGATCCTTCAAAGAGGAAAGCATCGATTGCTATATTTGTGCTAGAGCTTTGATTTTGAAAACAAGAAACAATTTTGTCAACGGTAGTAATAAAGCATATGTATCATGTAAATTATATCTTACAAGTTGCAAGCCTCATGCATAGTATACTAATAGTGCCCGCACCTTGTCCTAATTAGCTTGGATTACCGGGATTATCACAATGCACATGTTTTAACCAAGTGTCACAAAGGGGTACCTCTATGCCGCATGTACAAAGGTCTAAGGAGAAAGCTCGCATTGGATTTCTCGCTATTGATTATTCTCAACTTAGACATCCATACCGGGACAACATAGACAACAGATAATGGACTCCTCTTTTATGCATAAGCATGTAGCAACAATTAATTTTCTCATTTGAGATTGAGGATATATGTCCAAAACTGAAACTTCCACCATGGATCATGGCTTTAGTTAGCGGCCCAATGTTCTTCTCTAACAATATGCATGCTCTAACCATAAGGTGGTAAATCGCCCTTACTTCAGACAAGACGAACATGCATAGCAACTCACATGATATTCAACAAAGAGTAGTTGATGGCGTCCCCAGGAACATGGTTATCGCACAACAAGCAACTTAATAAGAGATAAAGTGCATAAGTACATATTCAATACCACAATAGTTTTTAAGCTATTTGTCCCATGAGCTATATATTGTAAAGGTGAAGAATGGAAATTTAAAGGTAGCACTCAAGCAATTTACTTTGGAATGGCGGAGAAATACCATGTAGTAGGTAGGTATGGTGGACACAAATGGCATAGTGGTTGGCTCAAGGATTTTGGATGCATGAGAAGTATTCCCTCTCGATACAAGGTTTAGGCTAGCAAGGTTTATTTGAAACAAACACAAGGATGAACCGGTGCAGAAAACTCACATAAAAGACATATTACAAGCATTATAAGACTATACATCGTCTTCCTTGTTGTTCAAACACCTCACTAGAAAATATCTAGACTCTAGAGAAACCACTCATGCAAACCAAATTTTAACAAGCTCTATGTATTTCTTCACTAATAGGTGCAAAGTATATGATGCAAGAGCTTAAACATGAGCACAACAATTGCCAAGTATAAAGTTATTCAAGACATCATACCAATTACTACATGTAGTATTTTCCGTTTCCAACCATATAACAATTAACGAAGCAGTTTCAACCTTCGCCATGAACATTAAAAGCTAAGAACACATGTGTTCATACGAACCAGCGGAGCGTGTCTCTCTCCCACACAAGAATTTATTCAAACAAAAACAAAAACAAAAACAAACAGACGCTCCAAGTAAAGTACATAAGATGTGACCGAATAAAAATATAGTTTCAAGAGAAGGAACCTGATAATTTGTCGATGAAGAAGGGGATGCCTTGGGCATCCCCAAGCTTAGACGCTTGAGTCTTCTTGATATATGCAGGGATGAACCACCGGGGCATCCCCAAGCTTAGAGCTTTCACTCTTCTTGATCATATTGTATCATCCTCCTCTCTTGACCCTTGAAAACTTCCTCCACACCAAACTCGAAACAAACTCATTAGAGGGTTAGTGCATAATCAAAAACTCACATGTTCAGAGGTGACACAATCATTCTTAACACTTCTGGACATTGCCCAAAGCTACTGGAAGTCAATGGAATCGAAATATCCATCGAACATAACAAAACAGGCAATGCGAAATAAAAGGCAGAATCTGTCAAAACAGAACAGTTCGTATTGATGAATTTTATTGAAGCACCAGACTTGCTCAAATGAAAATGCTCAAATTGAATGAAAGTTGCGTACATATCTGAGGATCACTCACGTAAATTGGCATAATTTTTTGAGTTACCTACAGAGAATTTTGCCCAGATTCGTGACAGCAAAGAAATATGTTTCTGCGCAGTAATCCAAATCTAGTATGAACCTTACTATCAAAGACTTTACTTGGCACAACAAAACACAAAACTAAGATAAGGAGAGGTTGCTACAGTAGTAAACAACTTCCAAGACACAAAATAAAAACAAAGTACTGTAGCAAAATAACACATGGGTTATCTCCCAAGAAGTTCTTTCTTTTTAGCCATTAAGATGGGCTCAGCGGTTTTAATGATGCACTCGCAAGAAATAGTATTTGAAGCAAAAGAGAGCATCAAGAGGCAAATTCAAAACAACTTTAAGCCTAACATGCTTCCTATGAAAAGGAATCTTGTAAATAAACAAGTTATGTAGGCATAATGCAATAAGCATAGAAAAACTAGACAAGCTCAATTTCAAAATTTTAAGCATATAGAGAGGTGTTTTAGTAACATGAAAATTTCTACAGCCATATTTTCCTCTCTCATAATAACTTTCAGTGGTATCATGAGCAAACTCAACAATGTAACTATCACACAAAGCATTCTTATCATGAGTCTCATGCATAAAATTATTACTCTCCACATAAGCATAATCAATATTATTAGTAATAGTGGGAGCAAATTCAACAAAGTAGCTATCATCAAATATAGGAGGCATATTGTAATCATAATCAAATTTACTCTCCATAGTAGGTGGCAACAAAAGACTACTATCATTATAATCATCATAAATAGGAGGCAAAGTATCATCAAAGAAAATTTCCTCCTCAATGCTTGGGGGACTAAAAATATCATGCTCATCAAAACCAGCTTCCCCAAGCTTAGAATTTTCCATATCATTAGCAACAATGGTGTTCAAAGTGTTCATACTAATATGTTCCATGGGTTTTTTAATTTTCGGATCAAACCATCCATGTCTTAAATCAGGAAATAGAATAAGAAGCTCATTGTTGTCCATTATGCCTAACTAGTGTAAACAAGAAACAAAAAGATGCAATTGCAGGATCTAAAGGAAATAGCTTCGAGCACACACACAATGGCGCTAGAAAAGTACTGTTACCTGGAACCGGAGTATGAGTGCCTTTTACCTTTCCTCCCCGGCAACGGCGCCAGAAAAGTACTTGATGTCTACGGGAGCTTCTATTTTTGTAGACAGTGTTGGGCCTCCAAGAGCAGAGGTTTGTAGAACAGCAGCAAATTTCCCTTAAGTGGATCACCCAAGGTTTATCGATCTCAGGGAGGAAGAGGTCAAAGATATCCCTCTCAAGCAACCCTGCAACCACAAAGCAAGAAGTCTCTTGTGTCCCCAACACACCTAATACACTTGTCAGATGTATAGGTGCACTAGTTCGGCGAAGAGATAGTGAGATACAAGTAATATGGATGAGTATGAGTGGTAATAGCAATCTGAATAAAATATGGCAGCGAGTAAACATTCAACAAAACAGTAAACAAACGGAGATTCGATGCTTGGAAGCAAGGCCCAGGGATCCTGCTTTCACTAGTGGACACTCTCAACAATGATCACATAATAGGACTACTCTACACCCTCTTGTTGGATGATGAACACCATTGTGTAGGATTACACGAACCCTCAATGCCGGAGTTAACAAGCTCCACAATATGCAATGTTCATATTTAAATAACCTTAGAGTGCAAGATAGATCAACACAACCAAACCAAGTACTAACATAGCATGCACACTTCTACCATCACACTATGAAAGGAGGAATAGATCGCATCAATACCATCATAGTAATAGTTAACTTCATAATCTACAAGAGATCACAATCATAGCATAAACCAAGTACTACACGATGCACACACTGTCCACATTACACCGTGCAGGAGGAATAGGCTACTTTAATAACATCACTAGAGTAGCACATAGATGAATAGTGATACAAAACTCATATGAATCTCAATCATGTAAAGCAGCTCATGAGATCATTGTATTGAAGTACATAGGAGAGAGATTAACCACATAGCTACCGGTACAGCCCCGAGCCTCGATGGAGAACTACTCCCTCCTAATGGGAGACAGCAGCGGTGATGAAGATGGCGGTGGTGTCGATGGAGAAGCCTTCCGGGGGCACTTCCCCATCCCGGCGGCGTGCCGGAACAGAGACTCCTGTCCCCCAGATCTTGGCTTCGCGATGGCGGCGGCTCTGGAAGGTTTCTCGTACCGTGGCTTTTCCGTCTCGAGGTTTTAGGTCGAGGGGGCTTAAATAGGCGAAGAGGCGGCGTCAGGAGGTCAACGAGGCGACGACACCATAAGGCAGCGCGGCCAGGGCCTGGGCCGCGCCGGCCTATCATCTGGGGCCCCTGTGGCCCCCCTCTGGCGACTCTCGGGTGTTCTGAAAGCTTCGTGGAAAAATAGGATGCTGGGTGTTGATTTCGTCCGATTCCGAGAATATTTCCTTACTAGGATTTCTGAAACCAAAAACAGCAGAAAACATGAACTGGCCCTTCGGCATCTCGTCAATAGGTTAGTTCCAGAAAACGCATAAATATGACATAAAATGTGCATATAACATGTAGATATCATCAATAATGTGGCATGGAACATAAGAAATTATCGATACGTCGGAGACGTATCAGTAACTATGTATCGAAAGCTTATAGCAAAAAACTTAATGACGTGATCTTATGCTACGCTTAATTGGGTGTGTCCATTACATCATTCATACAATGACATAACCTTGTTATTAATAACATCCAATGTTCATGATTATGAAACTAATCATCCATTAATCAACAAGCTAGTTAAGAGGCATACTAGGGACTCTTTGTTGTTTACATATCACACATGTACTAATGTTTCGGTTAATACAATTATAGCATGGTATATAAATATTTATCATAAACATAAAGATATATAATAACCACTTTTATTATTGCCTCTTGGGCATATCTCCTTCAGTCTCCCACTTGCACTAGAGTCAATAATCTAGATTACATTGTAATATACCTAACACCCATGGCATTCTGGTGTTGGTCATGCTTTGCCCTAGGGAGAGCTTTAGTCAATGGATCTGCTACATTCAGATCAGTGTGTACTTTGCAAATCTTTACTTCTCCATCTTCGATGTACTCGCGAATCGAGTGGTAACGCAGCTTGATATGCTTCAGCCTTTTGTGTGACCTTGGCTCTTGTGCATTGGCGATGGCACCCATGTTATCACAGTAGATGATTAATGGGTCCAATGCACTAGGAACCACACCGAGCTCTACAATGAACCTCTTCATCCATACCGCTTCTGATGAAGCCTCTGAAGCCGCTATGTACTCTGATTCTGTTGAAGACTTCGCCACCGTGCACTGCTTCAAGCTTGCCCAGCCATCGCAGCACCATTCAATATAAACACGTACCCAGACTGTGACTTAGAGTCATCAGGATCAGTGTTCCAACTTGCATCGGTGTAACCGTTTACAACGAGCTCTTGGTCACCTCCATAACAAAGAAACATATCCTTAGTTCTTTTCAAGTACTTCAGGATATTCTTGACCGCTGTCCAGTGTTCCATTCCTGGATCACTTTGATATCTGCTAGTCAAACTAACAGCATGTGCTATATCCGGTCTCGTACATAGCATGGCATACATGATAGATCCTACTGCCGAGGCATAGGGGATATTACTCATCCTTTCTCTTTCTTCTGCCGTAGCCGGTCCTTGAGTCTTACTCAAGACCTTGCCTGGTAACATAGGTAAAAACCCTTTCTTACTTTCGTCCATTCTAAACTTCTTTAGAATCTTGTCCAGGTATGTACTCTGTGATAGCCCTATTAGGCGTCTTGATCTATCTCTATAAATCTTGATGCCTAATATATACGATGCTTCACCAAGGTCTTTCATTGAAAAACTATTATTCAAATAACCTTTTATACTGCTTAATAGTTCTATATCATTCCCAATCAATAATATGTCATCTACATATAATATCAGGAATGCTACAGAGCTCCCACTCACTTTCTTGTAAATACAGGCATCTCCATGACACTGTATAAACCCGAAGTCTTTGATTACCTTATCAAAGCGTCGGTTCCAACTTCTTGATGCTTGCTTCAGTCCATAGATTGAACGCTGAAGTTTGCATACTTTGTCAGCATTTTTAGGATCGACAAAACCTTTGGGTTGTACCATATACAACTCTTTCTCAATGTCTCCATTAAGGAACGCCGTTTTGACATCCATCTGCCAAATCTCATAATCGAAAAATGCAGCTATTGCTAACAAAATCCTTACAGATTTTAGCTTCGCTACAGGTGAGAAAGTCTCATCGTAGTCAACTCCTTGAATTTGTCGGAAACCCTTTGCGACAAGTCGAGCTTTATAGACAGTAATATTACCATCAGCATGTGTTTTTCTTTTGAAGATCCATTTATTCTCGATAGCCTTGCGGCTATCTGGTAAGTCTACCAAAGTCCATACTTTGTTATCATACATGGATCCCATTTCGGATTTCATGGCTTCTTGCCATTTGTTGGAATCTGGGCTCATCATCGCTTCTTCATACGTCGCAGGGTCCTCATCATTGTTATCCACAATCATGACATTTAGACAAGGATCATACCAATCAGGAGTGGCACGTTCCCTTGTCGATCTGCGAGGTTCAGTAGTTTCCTCGTTCGAAGTTTCATGATCATTATCATTAGCTTCCTCTGTTGCCGGTGTAGGCGGTACAGGTACAACTTCCGGTACTGCGCTACTCTGATCAACGAGTATAGATTCATCAATCTCATCGAGTTCTACTTTTCTTCCAGTCACTTCTTTAGTGATAAATTCTTTCTCAAGAAAGGTTCCGTTCTTAGCAACAAAGATTTTGCCTTCGGATCTGTGATAGAAAGTGTACCCTATAGTTTCCTTAGGGTATCCTATGAAGACGCATTTCTCTGCTTTGGGTTCTAGCTTGTCTGGTTGTAACTTCTTTACATAGGCTTCGCAACCCCAAACTTTAAGGAATGACAGCTTAGGTTTCTTGTTAAACCATAATTCATACGGTGTCGTTTCTACGGATTTTGATGGTGCTCTATTTAAAGTGAATGCAGCTGTCTCTAATGCATAACTCCAAAATGATAACAGCAAATCAGTAAGAGACATCATAGAACGAACCATATCTAAGAGAGTTCGATTACGATGTTCGGACACACCGTTTCGTTGTGGTGTTCCCGGCGGTGTCAATTGTGAAAGGATTCCGCATTTCTTTAAATGCATGCCAAACTCATAACTCAGATATTCACCTCCACGATCAGATCGTAGAAATTTAATCTTCTTGTTACGTTGATTTTCTACTTCACTTTGGAATTCCTTAAACTTCTCGAAAGTTTCAGATTTATGTTTCATGAAATAGATATACCCATATCTACTCAGATCATCTGTGAAGGTTAGAACATAACGATAACCACCGCGCGATGCTACGCTCATTGGTCCGCACACATCGGTATGTATGATTTCCAATAAGTCAGTAGCTCGCTCCATCATACCAGAAAATGGAGTCTTAGTCATTTTTCCCATTAGACATGCTTCGCATCTATCAAGTGACTCAAAGTCAAGTGATTCAAGTAATCCATTGGTATGGAGTTTCTTCATGCGTTTCACTCCAATATGACCAAGACGACAGTGCCACATATAAGTAGAATTATCATTCAATTTAATTTGCTTAGCATCAATGTTATGTATATGCGTATCACTACTATCGAGATCTAACAGAAATAAGCCATTCTTTTCAGGTGCTCGACCATAAAAGATATTATTCATAAAAATAGAACAACCATTATTATCAGACTTGAATGAATAACCGTCTTGCATTAAACAAGATCCAGATATAATGTTCATGCTCAACGCGGGTACAAAATAACAATTATTTAGGCTTAAAACTAATCCCGAAGGTAGATGTAGAGGAAGTGTGCCGACAGCGATCACATCGACTTTGGATCCGTTTCCAACGCGCATCGTCACTTCATCTTTCAGTAGTCTTCGTTTATTCTTTAGTTCCTGTTTCGAGTTACAAATATGAGCAACCGAACCAGTATCAAATACCCAGGTACTAGAACGAGAACCAGTGAGATAAACATCTATAACATGTATATCAGATATACCTTCTTTCTTCTTCTTGACAAGTCTGCTCTTCAGATCAGCCAGATACTTGGAGCAATTACGCTTCCAGTGTCCCTTCTCCTTGCAGTAATAGCACTCAGCATCAGGCTTAGGGCCGTTCTTAGGTTTCATAGGAGGCGTGGCAGCTTTCTTGCCACCCTTCTTGAATTTTCCCTTAGACTTGCCCTGTTTCTTGAAACTGGTGGTCTTGTTGACCATCAACACTTGGTGCTCTTTCTTGATCTCAATCTCAGCAGCTTTTAGCATGCCAAAGAGTTCAGGTAACTCCTTGTTCATGTTCTGCATATTGTAGTTCATCACAAAGTTCTTGTAACTTGGTGGCAGTGATTGAAGGACACGATTAATCCCCAGTCTGTTAGGAATCATTATTCCCAAGTCACTGAGTTTCTTCGCATGCCCGGTCATGGCGAGCATGTGCTCACTAACGGAGCTGCCTTCTTCCATCATACAGCTGAAGAAATGTTTCGATGCTTCATAGCATTCCACGGCCGCATGAGTCTCAAATATAGCTTTCAGCTCATTCATCAACTCATGAGGATCGTGGTGCTCAAAACGTTTTTGAAGATCGGATTCCAGACTGCACAGGATGGCACACTGAACTTGAGAGTACCGAGTTTTCCGAGTCGCGTAAACAACTTTTACTTCATCGGTTTTAGTTTCTGCAGGAGGGTCACCTAGCGGTGCATCAAGCACATATTGCAGATTTCCGCCAGAGAGGAAGATCCTCACATGACGGAACCAGTCGGTGAAGTTGCTACCGTTGCTCTTAAGTTTTTCTTTCTCTAGGAACTGGTTAAAATTGATTGGGGACGCCATCTCTACAACATATATTTGCAAAAGTTTAGACTAAGTTTATGACAAATTGAGTTCAAATTTTAATTCAACGTAATTAAAAATCTAGGTGAACTCCCACTCAAAACAATATCCCTCGCATTGTCTTAGTGATCACACGAACCAAATCCACCGCACCTAAGTCCGATCATCACGAGACAAGGTGTGATTTCAATGGCGAACACTCAAAGTGTTCATCATATCAACCATATGATTCATGCTCTACCTTTCGGTATCACGTGTTCCGAGACCATGTCTGTACATGCTAGGCTCGTCAAGGCCACCTTAGTATCCGCATGTGCAAAACTGTCTTGCACCCGTTGTATGCACTTGTTGATTCTATCACACCCGATCATCACGAGATGCTTCGAAACGACAAGTCTTGGCAACGGTGCTACTAAGGATGAACACTTTATTATCTTGAGATTTTAGTGAGGAATCATCTTATAATGCTACCGTCGCGATCTAAGCAAAATAAGATGCATAAAAGGATTAACATCACATGCAGTTCATATGTGATATGATATGACCCTTTTGTCTTTGCGCCTTTGATCTTCATCTCCAAAGCATGGCCATGATCTCCATCATCTTCGGGCATGATCTCCATCATCGTCGGCGTAGCGTCAAGGTCAATGGCGCCGTCTTCATGATTGTCCTCCATGTAGCAACTATTACAACTACTTTGAAATACTACTCAACATGAAATTTAAAGACAACCATAAGGCTCCTGCCGGTTGCCACAATACAATAATGATCATCTCATACATATTCATCATCACATTATGGCCATATCACATCACCAAACCCTGCAAAAACAAGTTAGACGTCTCTAATTTGGTTTGCATATTTTACGTGGTTTAGGGTTTTCGAGAGAGATCTAATCTACCTACGAACATGAACCACAACGTTGATACTAATGTTTTCAATAGAAGAGTAAATTGAATCTTCACTATAGTAGGAGAGACAGACACCCGCAAAGCCTCTTATGCAATACAAGTTGCATGTCGAACGAGGAACAAGTCTCATGAACGCGATCATGTAAAGTTAGTCCGAGCCGCTTCATCCCACTATGCCACAAAGATGCAAAGTACTCAAACTAAAGATAACAAGAGCATCAACGCCCACAAAACAATTGTGTTCTACTCGTGCAACCATCTATGCATAGACACGGCTCTGATACCACTGTAGGATAACGTTGCATAGAAAACAAAAATTTTCCTACCGCGAACACGCAATCCAAGCCAAGATGCAATCTAGAGGACGGTAGCAACGAGGGGATTATCGAGTCTCACCCTTGAAGAGATTCCAAAGCCTACAAGATGAGGCTCTTGTTGCTGCGGTAGACGTTCACTTGCCGCTTGCAAAAGCGCGTAGAAGATCTTGATCACGGCGCCACGAACAGGCAGCACCTCCGTACTCGGTCACACGTTTGGTTGTTGATGAAGACGACGTCCACCTCCCCGTTCCAGCGGGCAGCGGAAGTAGTAGCTCCTCTTGAATCCGACAGCACGACGGCGTGGTGTCGGTGGCGGTGGAGAATCCCGGCGGAGCTTCGCAAAGCGTGCGGGGAAGATGGAGTAGTGGGGCGGCTAGGGATTGGGGAGAGGGGGGGCGCCGGCCATCTAGGTGGTGCGGTGATGACGCGTAAAGCACACGCTCGTTGGGAACCCCAAGTGGAAGGTGTGATGCGTACAGCAGCAAGTTTCCCTCAGTAAGAAACCAAGGTTTATCGAACCAGTAGGAGTCAAGAAGCACGTTGAAGGTTGATGGCGGCGGGATGTAGTGCGGCGCAACACCAGGGATTCCGGCGCCAACGTGGAACCTGCACAACACAACCAAAGTACTTTGCCCCAACGAAACAGTGAGGTTGTCAATCTCACCGGCTTGCTGTAACAAAGGATTAACCGTATTGTGTGGAAGATGATTGTTTGCAGAAAACAGTAGAACAAGTATTGCGATGAGATTGTATTTCAGTAAAGAGAATTGGACCGGGGTCCACAGTTCACTAGAGGTGTCTCTCCCATAAGACAAACAGCATGTTGGGTGAACAAATTACAGTTGGGCAATTGACAAATAAAGAGAGCATGACCATGCACATACATATCATGATGAGTATAGTGAGATTTAATTGGGCATTACGACAAAGTACATAGACCGCCATCCAACTGCATCTATGCCTAAAAAGTCCACCTTCAGGTTATCATCCGAACCCCCTCCAGTATTAAGTTGCAAAGCAACAGACAATTGCATTAAGTATGGTGCGTAATGTAATCAACAACTACATCCTTAGACATAGCATCAATGTTTTATCCCTAGTGGCAACAAAGACAACACAACCTTAGAACTTTCATCACCTTGTCCAGGTGTCAATGCAGGCATGAACCCACTATCGAGCATAAATACTCCCTCTTGGAGTTACAAGCATCTACTTGGCCAGAGCATCTACTAGTAACGGAAAGCATGCAAGATCATAAACAACACGTAGATATAACTTTGATAATCAACATAACAAGTATTCTCTATTCATCGGATCACAACAAACGCAACATATAGAATTACAGATAGATGATCTTGATCATGTTAGGCAGCTCACAAGATCCGACAATGATAGCACAATGGGGAGAAGACAACCATCTAGCTACTGCTATGGACCCATAGTCCAGGGGTAGACTACTCACTCGTCACACCGGAGGCGACCATGGCGGCGTAGAGTCCTCCGGGAGATGATTCCCCTCTCCGGCAGGGTGCCGGAGGCGATCTCCTGGATCCCCCGAGATGGGATCGGCGTTGGCGGCGTCTCTGGAAGGTTTTCCGTATCGTGGCTCTCGGTACTGGGGGTTTCGTCACGGAGGCTTTAAGTAGGCGGTAGGGTAGGTCAAGAGGCGGCTCGGGGGGCCCAAACCATAGGCCGGCGCGGCCAGGGGTGGGGCCGCGCCGCCCTAGGGTTTGGCCACCCCGTGGCCCCTCTTCATTTCGTCTTCGGACTTCTGGAAGCTTCGTGGAAAAATAGGCCCCTGGGCGTTGATTTCGTCCAATTCCGAGAATATTTCCTTACTAGGATTTCTGAAACCAAAAACAGCAGAAAACAGCAACTGGCACTTCGGCATCTTGTTAATAGGTTAGTTCCAGAAAATGCACGAATATGACATAAAGTGTGCATAAAACATGTAGATAACATCAATAATGTGGCATGGAACATAAGAAATTATCGATACGTCGGAGACGTATCAGCATCCCCAAGCTTAGTTCTGCTCATCCCGAGCAGGTAAAACGATAACATACGTATAATTTCTGGAGTGACATGCCATCATAATCTTGATCATACTATTTGTAAAGCATATGTAGTGAATGCAGCGATCAAAACAATGTATATGACATGAGTAAACAAGTGAATCATAAAGCAAAGACTTTTCATGAATAGCACTTCAAGACAAGCATCAATAAGTCTTACATAAAAGTTAACTCATAAAGCAATAATTCAAAGTAAAAGCATTGAAGCAACACAAAATAAGATTAAGTTTCAGCGGTTGCTTTCAACTTATAACATGTATATCTCATGGATATTGTCAACATAGAGTAATATAATAAGTGCAATAAGCAAGTATGTAGGAATCAATGCACAGTTCACACAAGTGTTTGCTTCTTGAGGTGGAGAGAAATAGGTGAACTGACTCAACATTGAAAGTAAAAGAATTGTCCTCCATAGAGGAAAAGCATCGATTGCTATATTTGTGCTAGAGCTTTGATTTTGAAAACATGAAACAATTTTGTCAACGGTAGTAATAAAGCATATGCATCATGTAAATTATATCTTATAAGTTGCAAGCCTCATGCATAGTGTACTAATAGTGCCCGCACCTTGTCCTAATTAGCTTGGACTACCGGATCATCACAATGCACATGTTTTTACCAAGTGTCACAAAGGGGTACCTCTATGCCGCCTGTACAAAGGTCTAAGGAGAAAGTTCGCATTGGATTTCTCGCTATTGATTATTCTTCAACTTAGACATCCATACCGGGACAACATAGACAACAGATAATGGACTCCTCTTTTATGCATAAGCATGTAACAACAATTAATAATTTTCTCATTTGAGATTGAGGATATATGTCCAAAACTGAAACTTCCACCATGGATCATGGCTTTAGTTAGCGGCCGAATGTTCTTCTCTAACATTATGCATGCTTAACCATAAGGTGGTAGATCTCTCTTACTTCAGACAAGACGGACATGCATAGCAACTCACATGAAATTCAACAATGAATAGTTGATGGCGTCCCCAGTGAACATGGTTATCGCACAACAAGCAACTTAATAAGAGATAAAGTGCATAATTACATATTCAATACCACAATAGTTTTTAAGCTATTTGTCCCATGAGCTATATATTGCAAAGGTGAATGATGGAATTTTAAAGGTAGCACTCAAGCAATTTACTTTGGAATGGCGGAAAATACCATGTAGTAGGTAGGTATGGTGGACACAAATGGCATAGTGGTTGGCTCAAGTATTTTGGATGCATGAGAAGTATTCCCTCTCGATACAAGGTTTAGGCTAGCAAGGCTTATTTGAAACAAACACAAGGATGAACCGGTGCAGCAAAACTCACATAAAAGACATATTGAAAACATTATAAGACTCTACACCGTCTTCCTTGTTGTTCAAACTCAATACTAGAAATTATCTAGACCTTAGAGAAACCAAATATGCAAACCAAATTTTAGCATGCTCTATGTATTTCTTCATTAATGGGTGCAAAGCATATGATGCAAGAGCTTAATCATGAGCACAACAATTGCCAAGTATCACATTACCCAAGACATTAATAGCAATTACTACATGTATCATTTTTCAATTCCAACCATATAACAATTTAACGAAGGAGAAACTTCGCCATGAAAACTATGAGTAGAAACCAAGGACATACTTATCCATAAGCTACAGCGGAGCGTGTCTCTCTCCCATAAAGTGAATGCTAGGATCCATTTTATTCAAACAAAACAAAAACAAAAACAAACCGACGCTCCAAGAAAAAGCACATAAGATGTGATGGAATAAAAATATAGTTTCAGGGGAGGAACCTGATAATGTTGTCAATGAAGAAGGGGATGCCTTGGGCATCCCCAAGCTTAGACGCTTGAGTCTTCTTGATATATGCAGGGGTGAACCACCGGGGCATCCCCAAGCTTAGAGCTTTCACTCTCCTTGATCATGTTGCATCATACTCCTCTCTTGATCCTTGAAAACTTCCTGCACACCAAACTCGAAACAACTCATTAGAGGGTTAGTGCACAATAAAAATTAACATATTCAGAGGTGACACAATCATTCTTAACACTTCTGGACATTGCATAATGCTACTGGATATTAGTGGATCAAAGAAATTCATCCAACATAGCAAAAGAGGCAATGCGAAATAAAAGGCAGAATCTGTCAAAACAGAACAGTTCGTATTGACGAATTTTAAAATGGCACCAGACTTGCTCAAATGAAAATGCCCAAATTGAATGAAAGTTGCGTACATATCTGAGGATCATGCACGTAAATTGGCTTAATTTTCTGAGCTACCTACAGGGAGGTGGACCCAGATTCGTGACAGCAAAGAAATCTGGAACTGCGCAGTAATCCAAATCTAGTACTTACTTTTCTATCAACGGCTTAACTTGGCACAACAAAACACAAAACTAAGATAAGGAGAGGTTGCTACAGTAGTAAACAACTTCCAAGACACAAAATAAAACAAAGTACTGTAGGTAAAAACATGGGTTGTCTCCCATAAGCGCTTTTCTTTAACGCCTTTCAGCTAGGCGCAGAAAGTGTGTATCAAGTATTATCAAGAGACGAAGTGTCAACATCATAATTTGTTCTCATAATATAATCAAAAGGTAACTTCATTCTCTTTCTAGGGAAGTGTTCCATACCTTTCTTGAGAGGAAATTGATATTTTATATTACCTTCCTTCATATCAATAATAGCACCAACAGTTCGAAGAAAAGGTCTTCCCAATATAATGGGACAAGATGCATTGCATTCAATATCCAAGACAACAAAATCAACGGGGACAAGGTTATTGTTAACGGTAATGCGAACATTATCAACTTTCCCCAAAGGTTTCTTTGTAGAATGATCAGCAAGATTAACATCCAAATAACAATTTTTCAGCGGTGGCAAGTCAAGCATATTATAAATTTTCTTAGGCATAACAGAAATACTTGCACCAAGATCACATAAAGCATTACAATCAAAATCTTTAACCTTCATCTTAATGATGGGCTCCCAACCATCCTCTAGCTTTTTAGGAATAGAGGCTTCACGCTCTAGTTTCTCTTCTCTAGCTTTTATGAGAGCATTTATAATATGATGTGTGAAAGCCAAATTTATAGCACTAGCATTAGGACTTTTAGCAAGTTTTTGCAAGAACTTTATAACTTCAGAGATGTGGCAATCATCAAAATTCAAACCATTATAATCTAAAGCAAGGGGATCATCATCCCCAATGTTGAAAAAAATTTCAGCAGCTTTATCACAGGCAGTTTCAGCAGTTTTAGCAGCTTCAGGCAGTTTCTCGCGCTTTGCATTAGAAGTGGAAACATTGCTAACACCAATTCTTTTATTATTATTAGTAGGAGGTGCAGCAACATGTGTAGCATTAGAATTACTAGTGGTGGTAATAGTCCAAACTTTAGCTACATTCTTCTCTTTAGCTAGTTTTTCATTTTCTTCTCTATCCCACCTAGCACGTAGTTCAGCCATTAATCTTATATTCTCATTAATTCTAACTTGAATGGCATTTGCTGTAGTAACAATTTTATTATGATGATTCTCATTAGGCAAAATTTTTGATTTCAAAAGATCAACATCAGCAGCAAGACTATCGACTTTAGAAGCAAGTATATCAATTTTCCCAAGCTTTTCTTCAACAGATTTGTTAAAAGCAGTTTGCGTACTAATAAATTCTTTAAGCATGGCTTCAAGTCCAGGGGGTGAACTCCTATTATTGTTGTAAGAATTCCCATAAGAATTACCATAGCCGTTGCCATTATTATAAGGATATGGCCTATAGTTGTTACTAGAATTGTTCCGGTAAGCATTGTTGTTGAAATTATTATTTTTAATGAAGTTCACATCAACATGTTCTTCTTGTGCAACCAATGAAGCTAACGGAACATTATTAGGATCAATATTAGTCCTATCATTCACAAGCATAGACATAATAGCATCAATCTTATCACTCAAGGAAGAGGTTTCTTCGACAGAATTTACCTTCTTACCTTGTGGAGCTCTTTCCGTGTGCCATTCAGAGTAATTGATCATCATATTATCAAGAAGCTTTGTTGCCTCACCAAGAGTGATGGACATAAAGGTACCTCCAGCAGCTGAATCCAATAAATTCCGTGAAGAAAAATTTAGTCCTGCATAGAAGGTTTGGATGATCATCCAAGTAGTCAGTCCATGGGTTGGGCAATTTTTAACCAGAGATTTCATTCTTTCCCAAGCTTGAGCAACATGTTCAGTATCTAATTGTTTAAAATTCATTATGCTACTCCTCAAAGATATAATTTTAGCAGGGGGATAATATCTACCAATAAAAGCATCCTTGCATTTAGTCCATGAATCAATACTATTCTTAGGCAGAGATAGCAACCAATCTTTAGCTCTTCCTCTTAATGAGAAAGGGAACAATTTTAGTTTAATAATATCACCATCTACATCTTTATATTTTTGCATTTCACATAGTTCAACAAAATTATTAAGATGGGCAGCAGCATCATCAGAACTAACACCAGAAAATTGCTCTCGCATAACAAGATTCAGTAAAGCAGGTTTAATTTCAAAGAATTCTGCTGTAGTAGCAGGTGAAGCAATAGGTGTGCATAAGAAATCATTATTATTTGTGGTTGTGAAGTCACACAACTTAGTATTTTCAGGGTTGGCCATTTTAGCAATAGTAAATAAAACAAGCTAGATAAAGTAAATGCAAGTAACTAATTTTTTTGTGTTTTTGATATAGCAAACAAGATAGCAAGTAAAGTAAAACTAGCAACTAATTTTTTTTGTATTTTGATTTAGTGCAGCAAACAAAGTAGTAAATAAAACTAAGCAAGACAAAAACAAAGTAAAGAGATTGAGAAGTGGAGACTCCCCTTGCAGCGTGTCTTGACATCCCCGGCAACGGCGCCAGAAATTTAGCTTGATGACGCGTAAAGCACACGCTCGTTGGGAACCCCAAGTGGAAGGTGTGATGCGTACAGCAGCAAGTTTCCCTCAGTAAGAAACCAAGGTTTATCGAACCAGTAGGAGTCAAGAAGCACGTTGAAGGTTGATGGCGGCGGGATGTAGTGCGGCGCAACACCAGGGATTCCGGCGCCAACGTGGAACCTGCACAACACAACCAAAGTACTTTGCCCCAACGAAACAGTGAGGTTGTCAATCTCACCGGCTTGCTGTAACAAAGGATTAACCGTATTGTGTGGAAGATGATTGTTTGCAGAAAACAGTAGAACAAGTATTGCAGTAGATTGTATTTCAGTAAAGAGAATTGGACCGGGGTCCACAGTTCACTAGAGGTGTCTCTCCCATAAGACAAACAGCATGTTGGGTGAACAAATTACAGTTGGGCAATTGACAAATAAAGAGAGCATGACCATGCACATACATATCATGATGAGTATAGTGAGATTTAATTGGGCATTACGACAAAGTACATAGACCGCCATCCAACTGCATCTATGCCTAAAAAGTCCACCTTCAGGTTATCATCCGAACCCCCTCCAGTATTAAGTTGCAAAGCAACATACAATTGCATTAAGTATGGTGCGTAATGTAATCAACAACTACATCTTTAGACATAGCATCAATGTTTTATCCCTAGTGGCAACAACACAACACAACCTTAGAACTTTCTGTCACTGTCCCAGGTGTCAATGCAGGCATGAACCCACTATCGAGCATAAATACTCCCTCTTGGAGTTACAAGCATCTACTTGGCCAGAGCATCTACTAGTAACGGAAAGCATGCAAGATCATAAACAACACGTAGATATAACTTTGATAATCAACATAACAAGTATTCTCTATTCATCGGATCCCAACAAACGCAACATATAGAATTACAGATAGATGATCTTGATCATGTTAGGCAGCTCACAAGATCCGACAATGATAGCACAATGGGGAGAAGACAGCCATCTAGCTACTGCTATGGACCCATAGTCCAGGGGTAGACTACTCACTCATCACACCGGAGGCGACCATGGCGGCGTAGAGTCCTCCGGGAGATGATTCCCCTCTCCGGCAGGGTGCCGGAGGTGATCTCCTGGATCACCCGAGATGGGATCGGCGTTGGCGGCGTCTCTGGAAGGTTTTCCGTATCGTGGCTCTCGGTACTGGGGGTTTCGTCACGGAGGCTTTAAGTAGGCGGAAGGGTAGGTCAAGAGGCGGCTCGGGGGGCCCAAACCATAGGCCGGCGCGGCCAGGGGTGGGGCCGCGCCGCCCTAGGGTTTGGCCACCCCGTGGCCCCTCTTCGTTTCGTCTTCGGACTTCTGGAAGCTTCGTGGAAAAATAGGCCCCTGGGCGTTGATTTCGTCCAATTCCGAGAATATTTCCTTACTAGGATTTCTGAAACCAAAAACAGCAGAAACAAAGAATCGGCACTTCGGCATCTTGTTAATAGGTTAGTTCCAGAAAATGCACGAATATGACATAAAGTGTGCATAAAACATGTAGATAACATCAATAATGTGGCATGGAACATAAGAAATTATCGATACGTCGGAGACGTATCATGCGGCCACCTTGGTGTGTTGGGGTGGCCGGCCCCCTCCCCTTGGTCCCTCATTATATAGGTGGAAGCCCCAAGTGTTGTACTACAAGTCTTCGAATAAGACCCGAACCCAAAACCTTCCATGTGATAGGGAAACCTACCCAAGGTGGGAATCCCACTTGGGGTGGGATTCCCCCCCTTCCATGTGGGGGGTTGGCCGGCCCCCTTGGTGGAGACCAAGGTGGACTCCACCCTCCTAGGGTTGGCCGGCCATGGGAGGTGGAGTCCCTCCGGGACTCCGCCTTCCTCGGTGGTTTCTTCCGGACTTTTCTAGAACCTTCTAGAACCTTCCATAGAACCTTCCGGATCATTTTAAATCTTATAAAATGACTTTCTATATATTAATCTTATTCTCCGGACCATTCCGGGACTCCTCGTGATGTCCGGGATCTTATCCGGGGGACTCCGAACAAATATTCGAACTCCATTCCATATTCAAGTTCTACCATTTCAGCATCCAACTTTAAGTGTGTCACCCTACGGTTCGCGAACTATGCGGACATGGTTGAGTACTCACTCCGACCAATAACCAATAGCGGGATCTGGAGATCCATAATGGCTCCCACATATTCAACGATGATTTTAGTGATCGAATGAACCATTCACATACGATACCAATTCCCTTTGTCACGCGATATTTTACTTGTCCGAGGTTTGATCATCGGTATCACTCTATACCTTGTTCAATCTCGTCTCCTGACAAGTACTCTTTACTCGTACCGTGGTATGTGGTCTCTTATGAACTTATTCATATGCTTGCAAGACATTAGACGATATTCCACCGAGAGGGCCCAAAGTATATCTATCCGTCATCGGGATGGACAAATCCCACTGTTGATCCATATGCCTCAACTCATACTTTTCGGATACTTAATCCCACCTTTATAACCACCCATTTACGCAGTGGCGTTTGGTGTAATCAAAGTACCTTTCCGGTATAAGTGATTTACATGATCTCATGGTCATAAGGACTAGGTAACTATGTATCGAAAGCTTATAGCAAAAAACTTAATGACGTGATCTTATACTACGCTTAATTGGGTGTGTCCATTACATCATTCATACAATGACATAACCTTGTTATTAATAACATCCAATGTTCATGATTATGAAACTAATCATCCATTAATCAACAAGCTAGTTAAGAGGCATACTAGGGACTCTTTGTTGTTTACATATCACACATGTACTAATGTTTCGGTTAATACAATTATAGCATGGTATATAAACATTTATCATAAACATAAAGATATATAATAACCACTTTTATTATTGCCTCTTGGGCATATCTCCTTCAGGTTCTGTTATACTGTTAACTAATTTAGAGGCCTAAGGCGGTTGTAAAAAAAAAGTTTTTTCGATAAAGGGAATATATTAATATCAAAAGATACCAATTACACCGAGCCTCTGCAACAACACACCACCCTAATGGCACTACGGATACACACAGCCAAAAAAGAAAAAAAAAACTAAGAAACAAAAGTCCCGCTACAGTATCTCGGGCGTAACAACAGCAATACATCCACCGCCAAGACAACACCTGAAATACAGACTCTCCAAAAACAACGCCTTCAAGGAGGGAACAGTGCTCTAACACCGTCATCGCCCGATCAAAGATCTTAGGTTTTCACCCTGAAGATAGTCCCCGCTCTCAAAACAATGCCTCCAACAAGGTCATTGCCAGGCACAACCAGTTAAGGCCAGACCTTGGGTTTTCACCCTGAAAGGTAGAACTCTGAACTTCACCTGTGTTGTCGCCACCACTTTCATACCGCTGCTGTGAAGCCCGGAACACCAAGCCAGTTCCATCTCACCACCAAGATCCGACCACCATTGCTCTTCCACCAATCTTGACTTTCATGACCTTCTCCACTAGCACCATGGAAAGAAAACAAGCTCCATGATATTAACAGCCAGCAGAGCTTCGAAGCGCTCCCTCTGAAACCAAATGGTCAGATAAAAAAACATGGGTGCGCTCGACCGAAAACACCCAATCCAGCAATCTTCAGGCCTTGATCGCACAATGAATTTCGCCGATAGAACCATCCAGAACACGATAATCCAGCAAGCTCGATGGGAAGAAGCTTCCGAACGATCTTCACTTGGCGCGAGAGAAACCCTAGGGCTGCCACCTTTATTAGGCAGAACGGCCGGCCCCCTCGCCGCCGCCCGCCGGCAACCTGCTCTGCCGCGGACGCCGCACTCTACCAGCGGCCATGAGGCAGCAAAGAGAACGGCGACGACCAAGCAGGGTCGACCCCGACCGGACCGGCCCAGCCATGCAACGAAGAAGACCGGATAAGCACGGGAATCACCCAGTTCAAGATCTGGAGTTTTCCCCAACGCCACCCAATCTGGCCTAGATCTTCACCGCCGGTCAAGGCGCCGCCGGAGGAGTCTCCGCCACCACCCCGACCAGGGGCGCCGCCCTAGTCGCTGCACGCAGATGAGTCACCACCACCGCCCTAGCAGCCATGGCGCAGATCTCCGGCGTCCACCACCCCAGTCCACCTTCGGGGGCTGGGCTCGCCGCCACCGCAGCAAGGGCCGGCGGCAGCGGCGGCTAGCGGAGCAGGCGGAGGGGGCTGTGGGCGGCGGCGGCGTGGTATCGCCCCGGTGTCGCCCTAGGGGAGCGACACGGGAGCGTAACCTTTCTTGACAGCTCAAAAAAAAAAAAAAGTAGAGGTCTATGGAAGGTATGCCTTCCCGACCATTCCAGATGTGCCCATAAAATCGCCGGTTTCCGAGCCGGAGACAAAGACATCCCCGGCCGTGGATTTGTTTTTTTAGGAATGTAATCTTGTTTCACATTTATACCAGTTTTAGAGCGTTTGCCATACCAGGTGACCTAGGCTACCTAGCCATATATAAACACGGAAGACTCTCGATCGATCCGGCCTGCATCTCATCTCCACCGGCGGCGGCATGAGCGGCCGCGATCTCTTCGGCGCGCTGCAGGATGATCTCATCCAGCACGTGCTCTCCTTCCTGCCCTCTCGCGAGGCGGTGAAGTCGGCCACGCTCGCCCGTCGTTGGCGCCACCTGTGGAGATCAACGCCCGCCGTCCGCGTCAACGGCTCCGGCGAAAAATTTCGCCTGTTCGTCAACAGCCTGCTGCTCCACCGTGATGGCGCCTCGCCGCTGCACTCGTTCGAGATCGAAGCCAACCTGTTGGTAGGCGGGGAGGACTTCGACGAGTTTAGCGACTACGAGTTCGACCCGCGCGAGGTCGACCCTCACGTCGACCTCTGGATCAGGCACGCCGTGTGGACTTGCCGTGCCCGCTCCCTCGTCGCCCGCTTCCAAGATAGCCCCGTAATGTGGTGGCCTCAGAACCGGCAGTCATCAGCTTTTCCGCACCGGCAGCAACCATTCGCCTCCCCGCACCTGACGACGATGCACCTCCACCGCGTCCAACTCCACCACGACCATCTCCTCGACTTCTCCCCCTGCCGGGCGCTTCTGAACCTCACCCTAAGCGAGTGCATTCTCGACGGCGACGCCCTGCTATCTCCCTGGCTGGAGCGCCTCTCTATCATCGGCTGCGGCACTGGGATCCACCCGAGCAAACATGGCCCCATGGGGATGAGGATTGCCACGCCCAGACTCCGTCATCTGCAGCTGTCCGATGACTACGACGAGGACTGCTTCTCCAGAGACATGTATGATTATACTGATCTGTCGTCATCTCTCGAGAGCATGCCCTTGTTGACCAGTGCCAGCATCCAGCTTATCGGCACCACCACCTTTGATGATGATCATGCCACTGCCGAGCGCCCTTTGCTTCTGCATGGCTTGGCGGAGGCCACCAGCCTGGAGCTCATAGCCTCCACGGAAGATGGAAGGGTTTGTCAAATACTACTACTACAAGCTTAAATTGTTTTGTTCGGATTACATAATTATTAGTTGCCTCTGGTCGATCTGGTGTCACTTTGTGCAGCTAGCTTCCGCACAATCTCAAAGTTGTTATTAATCTTCCGTTTATTTGTTCTGTGTCCAGGCGATCTTACTGAAGGATTTGACATGGTGTCCTACATTCACCAAGCTCAAGATCTTGATGCTTAACGAGTGGTGTGTGTATGATGATGTAACTGCGCTTGCATGCCTCATGCAGCACACACCAAGACTGGAGAATCTCATTTTGCAACTTCAATTCGAGGTAATACTCGGTTCGTTTTTCCTTATAGATTATTTCGCAGCCATAGCGCTTACGAAATTTTTAGGTTGTATACTACCACCGGTTCAAACTACATGAGTTTATAAAAAATATGTTGTAAAACCTTTTACTCTTTGAAAGCTAATTAATCATTAACAACACCTATTTAGAGTTGTTTTGAAAAATAGTTTCAAAACATGTACTGTTACATACCCATACGACCATGCATCCTGAAAGTTACTTGCTGCAATTTTTTCAACTCGTCTTTTTTGAAACCAGAGAGGACCTGTTAATCCTCATATATGACCTTGTACAAAAAATAAACCCCATCGATGCTCATAGTCCCACATGCCATGCACGCGTTGGGACAAATAGAGTCTATTTTGCAGGGACATATATATATACAGTTTTAACACATGTTTTCTTATTCTGCAGAAATCCCATGTTCTTGAGGTGAAAACAGATAGTCATATTACATCAGAACATTCATGTCATACCTTTGAGCACCTTAAGACTGTGGAGATAAAGAAGTGTCGTCGATCTTATGACATAAGGGTTAAAGAAATTTTGAAATTGCTCGGTGACTGGGGCATACCCAGCAGTAAAATCAGTATCCACTACAAGAAATCTAAAGGTCAGTCATAATGCAGAACAAATTCCTTTGTGTTATTATTTTGTAGTTTTGTGTGAATAAAGTCTACTCTAAATGATACAAAAGGGAAAACAAATGACTGCCTCGATAAAAATGTTCAAATGATAAAGAGAAAGGAGACTATGCTTATACTCCATTCGTTCTCTTTTAATCTACGTCTTAGACTAGCATTTTGTTTCATATTAGTCTACATTTCATCTTTGTAATAAACAACACAGAACACAAAGCAGTCTTACTCTCTGTATTGGATGTCATTGTTTGTAAGGTATCTTGAATTGGTTAAAATAAAATTTATAGAATGTAGAACAGAGTATGTATTCGTTGCACACATATAACAAAATTCAATTACAGTGCGGCATAATTCGTAGAATTAGTATACTTTGGTGGTCTAGCTAACAGATAACATTAGTCATCCAATTGGCTGGCATTTAGTACATTTCAGTTTACTATTACTATTATGCTCAATAAGTGTATATTTTGTTGTAATTTAAGAATCAATATTTCCCATCGAATCATTCATGGCTAGCTAAGTATTACCTCCGTTCCAATGAATAACCCTTATACTTTTCAAAAGTCAAACTATTTAAAGTTTGACAAGTTTTTTTAAGTCATTAATATGTATAATCTAAAATCAACACGGATAGATATATGATGAAATATGTGTTCATACGATATCTATATAATATATCATAGTTTTTTATGGTTTTCTCAAAAAAATTAGTCAAACTTTACTTAGCTTGACTTTCCCAAAATATAGGCCTTACTTATTGGAATGGATGGAGTATATTATTTGGAACACCATTAGCGTGAGTTTGCACTTTGGCGACTAGCGGTAGCATGGTAAATTCCTGGCTAGGAGCAAAATTCGCATATGTGTTCCTTGGGCATTTTACTCTGGCTTTATGATTTTCTCTCTCGCGGGTGACCATGGGCATAACCACTTCCTACCAAAAAGGCAAACACGGGATTCCACCTTAGTTAGATTAGTCCAACCTTATCATCTCCATTTTACCTTTTCGCATCCATTCCAATATGATCAGACTAGAGACAAATCACCCTCCCCTAGCTATCATCCATAGCCTATTACTGCATGCGCCAATGCTGCTGGCCGATGTACTGCCCTCCGCAAACTAAGTCATTTAGAATTGGGAAGGGGTGATGCCAATGAGGCGACATAGGCTTTGATCTTGCTGCACCGCATCAGAGCACTACTAGGGCTTCCGTTTCTAGATATTTCCTCTCCCTTCTCCTATATTTTCATAAAAATGTGATTCATGTGTTTGGAAGTTGGATAATTAGTGCTGGTGTCAGCGTTAGTTTGGCATTCATTCATGTAAACTAGTGTTAATTGTTTCTAAAACACTAGTGAATTAGTTGGAAGGTTTTCCATTCATAAAGTGCGATCCAGATTGATGAAAGTTTTTGAATCTCTCTACACATTATATTTTGAAGCTCAGCAGCAAATGAATTTTATTGGAGATTTCAAATTAAGGAAGTTTCCCTGAAGTTGTTGAATGTTCCTAGTTTTTTTTAGTCCCCTCCTCTCATTTTATGAAAGCTTCTACCTGAAGGTTGCAAGATGATTTGTGTGTTCACCTTGTCTAAAAATCTAAAGATTCTTCTATTTTTATTTTGGTGTCGATGCTGGTGTCAGTGGCATTAATTTGAACCGATTACACAAAAAATATGAACATTAAGAAGCGTGTAACATGTAATTTGAAATGGGATGGTCAAATTAGTTCTAGAGTTTGATCCTTCGACTTGTTATAGGTACTGGATAGTAACTACTCCCTCCGTTTCAAAATAATTGAAGTTCTAGTTTGCTTCTATGCCAAAGTTTCCTAAGTTTTACCAACTATATATTTGGAAATGTGTCAACATCTGCAACATCGAATCTATATATTCGTATAATATATTGTTTGATGAATCCATTTAAACTAAATTGTATTGTAGATGATTTTCAATAAACTTGACCAAACTACAGAGGGAGTATTAGTTATCAACCTACACTATGTGCACCTTTAAAGGCTTTAACTTGGTTGTTTTACATGCTCCAGTGGACGTGGATTTGTAAGTTCATCTTTTAAGTTTCACTTGTGATGGTTTTTAACAACTACCAATGTTTATTATTGTGCACTAGATTGATTTTTGTGCTGGTTTCAGATGAAAAGAAACACGCAAGTTCTAGCACCAGACGTGTTCAAACAACCAAATGCATGTAATGAAGGATGAAATTCGGTATGGATGACAAGTTGTTTCTCCAGGTTGTTAGCAGCAAGAGAAGATGGAAGTCTCTTTTGGTTCTCGTTTAGTTAGTCGAAGATGTTTGGCTTTTAAGGACTTTTGTGAGGACATTGTTTATGATCTTCGTTCACACTATGAGTCCACGCGTGCATTTTCTCGTTTTTCTGCTGCTCAACCGCGCATGCTAAGCATTTTTTCTTTCAAACCCGACGGTAAAGTTACTTCATATCTAGTGATAGTTATGCAACCATGATGGGTAACATGTAGATCTCTCTGACACTAATGATGCCGGCCGTAAACTTCTTAATTAGCACCAGCTAACACGCATGGGAGAAGCAAGAGAAACGTGCATCTTTTGTATTTGTAATATACTGTGGCAAGAAGAAGCACTGGGCCGGAAAGTGCTCCTAGACATCATACGTAATTAACCATTTTGGTGCCCTAGTTCCTTAGATCAGTTCCCACGCCTTTAACTTAATCACTTTCGTCATCTTCCTTCGAAACCACCCTCGTGAGTTGTTCGCTAAAAAATATACCCATGCCCCTCGATCATTTATGAATTAAGGTTGACATGTGCGGTAACCACTTAAAACTTACAAGCAGGACCAACTATAATTAAGCTTATATGTACCGTGCCATAACTTCGCCGAATCAGCACGCCTGCAATGCCCATGCCCCCTAGCCGGTAAAAAGCTGCCTTGCCGCCTACACTGCTGGCTTGGCTAGTATGTCCTACCTTCCTAGTCTCTTGCCTAGTATGTTCTACCATGCGTCTAGTCTAGCGACCCAAATTAATGCCTAACTCGTGCCGCTAACTCTCCCCGACTGTGATTATTTCATGTCCAGGCGCGTACGCGCCCAGAAACTAGCCATTTTCCTCTCCCTCTCCGACACCACCCAAAAAGGACTTCATGTGGTGGCCATTTACCGATTTTTTAGAATCCTCAAAATCAAAAAGGGAAATAGCTAAGGTTTTTTTCAGGCTTTAGATTTTCATGTAAAAAAATAGAAAAATGAATTCAAGATTTTATTGTTATTTGAATTCAAGATTTATCATTACTTATTCATTGTTATTTTGTCAAATTATTTTTTGGAATTCAAAAAATAAAGAAGGGTGTCATCATGGCCCGAGGGTTAACATGATTGATATGGTACTACTATCAACAAAGTATAGCTTCTATGACGGAAGCTCATCTTCAAGGAACGAAGTAGTTAATCGTGCAAGGGCTGTGAGCAGTCTGAGGATAGACTTCCGATTGCTGTTGGTGTCCATGTAGAAATGTACATTGCATGGTCCGGATAGTGTAGTTGGGTAGGCGGTGGTGCATCTTCATCTCGATCGCGGCGCGGCCGCCACTCATGATCTTGCTGCCGGTAGCTTGCTCCAGTGTGATAACTGTTGACATGGTTTTCATAGCCGCGCTTGTCCGAGAAGCTTGCCGCGGCTAGGTCGGTGTCGTCGGATCCGTCATAGCCGCAATTCTTTCGGTTACTCCTGCGATCGTTGTTACTATCATACATGTATCATGACTCCGTTTAATACTTTGGTCCATTGTCGTCGTCACCTAACGAATGCGCACAACTATTATGTAGTGAATTCTCGCCAACTGCCCATCGATTGGAAATATATATCAGTTGGGCGGTGGTCTTTGGCTTGACGCGGCCCAAATCTTCCAGACCAGTGTTGAAGGCGTAGATTGCCCTTTCCTCGGAAATATCCCCCGCATTATTCTTCAGGATGGTCCATCGTAGTGACTCGCTTTATCTATGCATGCTTGCCCATAGTTCCTCGATGGACGCGAGTCGTTTGTAAGTGGCTAGAAAGTTTAGAATAATGTTGTGGACCAAATCGCTCCAGCTGTCGACTATCCTTCTGGCATGCCCTTAATCCAAGCTTGGGCAGAACCCTTCAGTTGTAACTATGGATATTGCTTAGTTTTGGAGCCTCCTTGGCAACTTACCGCCGTCAAGTAGTCGTTCAATTGGATTTTTGGCTCTTGGAGCCCGTCCTACGTAGGAGTGCCCGAGGGTAGCTTGAAGCCCTTTCTCATCATGGTATGACACACTTGGCGGCTAAAGCAACTCGTCCCGCACATCTCGTCATCTACGTGGGAGTTAGAGGACTCGAGGCTAGTGTGCCTTGCGCGAGCTTTTGTCAACTTTGCTCTAGGTAATGTTGTTACAGATGTCGTGGCCACGTGGTCTTCATTCTCGCAGTTCTCATCGTGGAATGTGACGATGTAGTGAACCATTGCATCGCCGAGGCGGCCGTCATGTCGTTGTGGTTTCAATGCCTTTTCCGTTCTTCGGTTAGGGTCCGTATTAAGCATTGGTGCCACCAGACCTATGCCCGTGATTGCTTCTCGGTGAACCGCGGCTCGAGGGTTCTTCTCCGGAGGTTGATTGGATAGCAGGCACGTTGTGACTGCGAAGACGGCACCTTGCGATGTCTTAGCCACCAGGTTGCCTAATGTGTCCTCCGTAGAGGCCGACCTCAAGGCTTCTGGACATCTTACGCCTATCTCCCTCGCATACGCGAGGAAAACATGAACCTCGCTTGTGCGCGCCTGTTGCGGTCAAAACCCACCGGCGGGCAGCGACGGGCAACACAGTAGAGCCGGGAACAACTTAGGGCTGCGGCTGGCCCTGGTCCCTCCGAGCGACGGCCCGCAAAGCCTCTGGTACACACGTCCGATGCTGATGCAAGGGCGTGCCACCTGACCTATACCTGGTCAGGAAGGTGATGGAGATGCCTCGCTTAGTTTCCTGCATGGCATACACGTAAACATTAAATACGAGCCTCGATCGGCTCTCAGGTTATCCTGTGAATCGGCTCAGGGAGCCGATCCACCCATGATTCGTACGAGGTGCACGAATATATGGTGGTCCTGCTTGATCAAGATAAAGCTAATGCGATCTACGACGATTTAGGGTTTTCACCGCATAATCGGATCATCCTACTCACGATTGGGCCTCGCGGCCACGCACGGTGATCGTAAGCCGATCCTAGACAAGGCCTAAAAACCAACACGAGGTTGATCCCCGGAACATCCTGTCTAGGACTAGCAAACGACACCCTACGTGCCGCTGGATCCTCCAACCCTTTGTAAGGCCTAACTATTGCAGATATTAAACTAATCCTTGAAGAACAAGGAGCAACCGTAACGGATCGGATCTACTAAATAATGATCAAGCGGGGTGCCGCCCCCACACCTAAGGTAGGTGTGAGGGCGGCTAGATATGCAAGGGTTGCACTACGACAGCATATGATACGAAGAACAATGCTAACCCTAATATATCTAAGATAACTACGTTGCTCGCCATCAAAAAGGCTTCAGTACGAGCAACGCATGAACAACATAAAGCTTCTGCTGCCTAGATCGCAAGATGCGATCTAGGCAGCATGATGCTTACCGGTAGAAACCCTCGAGACGAAGGAGTTGGCGATGCGCCGAGATTGATTTGTTGGTTGAACGTTGGTTGTTGTTTATTCCATAAACCCTAGATACATATTTATAGTCCAGGGGACTTTCTAACGTGGGAATAATCCCCACCGTGCACGAGACAAACTCTACCTAAACGACACGTATCCTACTATATTACAGATACACGGGCCAACTAGCCCAAACTTTGCATAACAGGCCGATTCACGTTTTTTCTTCCATGTATATTCCTCGAGTCTATCTTGATCGCGGCCCACCTCTGACTCGGTCAAATCCTGGTGATAACACATGCCCCCCTGGTTTTGGTAATGATAATTTCAAAACCACTCTGTTTTTCGTTCGAAGGGTCATGTCGTGGCAGAGCAGAACCGTTGCAGCATCCTTCATCATGATGTCCTGTCTTCTCAGCTTCTCTGCAATTCGATAGCTTTAGCATCACCTCCTCGGAAACTGCAATGGCATTAAATCTCCACCAGGCTTCTCATTATTTATCCGTGCCGATCGATTAGCCCTCTTCATACCCTTCCTCTGTTCTAGCCATCGGCACCAAAAAACCCTCTTCCCCTGTAGCAATGTCTTCCTCTTCCTCTGTCTCCTCCGGCCTCTCCCTCCAATCCTTCTCCTCGAGCGAGCCGGAGTGGAACTCCGATCATGCGCCAGAGGGCGACCTGCCTCTGACCGATGGGGAAGAGGACCTCAAGTTCCTCACCGAAGGGGAGCTGATAAGCGAAAGTGAAGACGACCTCCATCCCTGGGTAAAACCCACCTCCCCCAACGGGAAGGGGGAAGAAGTAGAGGAAGAAGAAGAAAAAGAGGAGGGCGGCCCCTCCTCCCCTACTAAGCTTCTGCCGGCCAAGCGATTCCGCGCTTGGGCGGACAGCGAAGACGATGATGATGACGAGGAAGACGAAGCTCCGGCCAAGGGCTGGGGTAGCAGCGACGAGGAACTTCCTGGGAGCAGCGCCGACGACATCGACGACGGCGACGACGAGGACAGCGACGACTAGTAGAGTAAGACTAGTAGTAGCGGTGCATTAGGTACCAGATCCCTCTTTTGAGAGCCATCGGCTCTTTCTTGTAAAGCCGCTCTTTTGAATTAATGGAAATTGTTCTTTCAATTCATCTTTCAATTAATCCAATTTCCATCCTTCCGCTTGCCACATCAAGACCGATAGCAACGTATCGGATTCTTTTTCCTTTAGACGCTCATGAAGCCGGACTCAAATATCGATTGGACCGTCAGTCAGGCACTTCTCAAATTCAAACTGCGATTTAATACCTGACCATAAAATTTCGCAATCCCATAGCCGATGACTATTCATCGGCTATTTTAAGAATCCAGTATCTTTCCTTTTCTCGCAGCAACAGGACGGTCCAAACCCCGTAAAAGCCGATGGCTTCCTTTTCCGGCTCCTCTCCATAGCTTTAGCAGTCTTCTTCTGAAACACCTCACTGCTTTCGGGGAAGATTACGATGCAGGGTCAGCCGACGCAACTCCAATCGGCTCCCAAAACAGAGCATTTACCAAGTTAGTTGCCCCCCGAGCCTTAATCAAGGCGAGAATATCGGCGAGGATGCACAGGCCGGACGAAAAAGCTTTGACCTTAGGTAATCTGGTAATTTGAGATCGTTACCATGAAGAGTCAACCAAACTTGCCCTCATTGATCAGCTTTCTTCCACTGAACGCCGATGTAGATGAAACACCAACAGCTTAAACGACGCAAAGGGTGGTCGGTGATGTCTACGTTCCCCCTCCTTTCCTGTAGACAGTGTTGGGCCTCCAAGAGCAGAGGTTTGTAGAACAGCAGCAAGTTTTCCCTTAAGTGGATCACCCAAGGTTTATCGAACTCAGGGAGGAAGAGGTCAAAGATATCCCTCTCATGCAACCCTGCAACCACAAAGCAAGAAGTCTCTTGTGTCCCCAACACACCTAATAGGTGCACTAGTTCGGCGAAGAGATAGTGAAATACAGGTGGTATGAATAAGTATGAGCAGTAGCAACGGTGCCAGAAAATAGCTTGCTGGCGTGTAGTTGATGGGGGTAGTATTGCAGCAGTAGTAACGCAGTAAAACAGTAAACAAGCAGTAGTAACGCAGCAGTAGTAAACAAGTAGCGATAGCAGTATTTAGGAGCAAGGCCTAGGGATTACACTTTCACTAGTGGACACTCTCAACATTGATCACATAACAGAATAGATAAATGCATACTCTACACTTTTGTTGGATGATGAACGCATTGCGTAGGATTACACGAACCCTCAATGCCGGAGTTAACAAGCTCCACAATTTGTTCATATTTAGTAACCTTATAGTGTAAGATAGATCAACAGACTAAACCAAGTACTAACATAGCATGCACACTGTCACCTTCATGCATATGTAGGAGGAATAGATCACATCAATATTATCATAGCAATAGTTAACTTCGCAATCTACAAGAGATCATGATCATAGCATAAACCAAGTACTAACACGGTGCACACACTGTCACCTTTACACACGTGTAGGAGGAATAGAACTACTTTAATAACTTTGCTAGAGTAGCACATAGATAGTAGTGATACAAAACTCATATGAATCTCAATCATGTAAAGCAGCTCATGAGATTATTGTATTGAGGTACATGGGAGAGAGATGAACCACATAGCTACAGCGGAGCCCTCAGCCTCGGAGGTGGATTACTCCCTCCTCATCATGGAGGCAGCGATGGCGGTGAAGATGGCGGTGAAGACGGCGGTGGAGATGGCTCCGGTGTCGATGGAGAAGCCTTCCGGGGGCACTTCCCCGCTCCGGCAACGTGCCGGAACAGAGACTCCTGTCCCCCAGATCTTGGCGTCGCGATGGCGGCGGCTCTGGAAGGTTTCTGTGGGTTTCATCGAACGCCTCAGGGTTTTTGATCCAGGGGCTTTATATAGGCGAAGAGGCGGCGCAGGAGGGCTTCTGGGGGGCCCACACCATAGGGCGGCGCGGCCCCCCCTCTGGCCGCGCCAGGGTGTGGTGTGGGGCCCCCAGGGCTCCCCTCTGGCGGCTCTCGGGTGTTCTGGATGGTTCCGGGAAAAATAGGAACCTGGGCGTTGATTTCGTCCGATTCCGAGAATATTTCGTTACTAGGATTTCTGAAACCAAAAACAGCAGAAAACAAAGAATCGGCACTTCGGCATCTTGTTAATAGGTTAGTTCCAGAAAATGCATGAAAATGATATAAAGTGTGAACAAAACATGTTGGTATTGTCATAAAACAAGCATGGAACATCGGAAATTATAGATACGTTGGAGACGTATCAGCATCCCCAAGCTTAGTTCCTACTCGTCCTCGAGTAGGTAAACGATAAAAGATAATTTCTGAGGTGACATGCTACCAACATAATCTTAATCATACCATTGTAAAGCATATGAGATGAATGCAGCGATTCGAAACAATGTAAATGCAATGAGTAAACAAGTGAATCATATAGCAAAGACTTTTCATGAATAGTACTTTCGAGACAAGCATCAATAAGTCTTGCATAAGAGTTACTCATAAAGCAATAAATTCATAGTAGAGACATTGAAGCAACACAATGGAAGATTAAGTTTCAGCGGTTGCTTTCAACTTGTAACATGTATATCTCATGGATAGTTGTCAATGCAAAGCAATATAACAAATGCAATAAGCAAGTATATAAGAATCAATGCACAGTTCACACAAATGTTTGCTTCTTGAGGTGGAGAGAAATAGGTGAACTGACTCAACATTGAAAAGTAGAAGAATGGTCCTCCATAGAGGAAAAGCATCGATTGCTATATTTGTGCTAGAGCTTTGATTTTGAAAACATGAAACAATTTTGTCAACGGTAGTAATAAAGCATATGCATCATGTAAATTATATCTTATAAGTTGCAAGCCTCATGCATAGCGTACTAATAGTGCCCGCACCTTGTCCTAATTAGCTTGGACTACCGGATCATCACAATGCACATGTTTTAACCAAGTGTCACAAAGGGGTACCTCTATGCCGCCTGTACAAAGGTCTAAGGAGAAAGCTCGCATTGGATTTCTCGCTATTGATTATTCTCAACTTAGACATCCATACCGGGACAACATAGACAACAGATAATGGACTCCTCTTTTATGCATAAGCATGTAACAACAATTAATAATTTTCTCATATGAGATTGAGGATATATGTCCAAAACTGAAACTTCCACCATGGATCATGGCTTTAGTTAGCGGCCCAATGTTCTTCTCTAACAATATGCATGCTTAACCATAGGGTGGTAGATCTCTCTTACTTCAGACAAGACGGACATGCATAGCAACTCACATGAAATTCAACAATGAATAGTTGATGGCGTCCCCAGTGAACATGGTTATCGCACAACAAGCAACTTAATAAGAGATAAAGTGCATAATTACATATTCAATACCACAATAGTTTTTAAGCTATTTGTCCCATGAGCTATATATTGCAAAGGTGAATGATGGAATTTTAAAGGTAGCACTCAAGCAATTTACTTTGGAATGGCGGAAAATACCATGTAGTAGGTAGGTATGGTGGACACAAATGGCATAGTGTTGTTTGGCTCAAGGATTTGGATGCATGAGAAGTATTCCCTCTCGATACAAGGTTTAGGCTAGCAAGGTTTATTTGAAACAAACACAAGGATGAACCGGTGCAGCAAAACTCACATAAAAGACATATTGAAAACATTATAAGACTCTACACCGTCTTCCTTGTTGTTCAAACTCAATACTAGAAATTATCTAGACCTTAGAGAAACCAAATATGCAAACCAAATTTTAGCATGCTCTATGTATTTCTTCATTAATGGGTGCAAAGCATATGATGCAAGAGCTTAATCATGAGCACAACAATTGCCAAGTATCACATTACCCAAAACATTTATAGCAATTACTACATGTATCATTTTCCAATTCCAACCATATAACAATTTAACGAAGGAGAAACTTCGCCATGAATACTATGAGTAGAAACCAAGGACATACTTGTCCATATGCTACAGCGGAGCGTGTCTCTCTCCCACACAAGCATGATGTAATCCAATTTATTCAAACACAAACAAAAACAAAAACAAACAGACGCTCCAAGTAAAGTACATAAGATGTGACGGAATAAAAATATAGTTTCAGGGGAGGAACCTGATAATGTTGTCGATGAAGAAGGGGATGCCTTGGGCATCCCCAAGCTTAGACGCTTGAGTCTTCTTAGAATATGCAGGGGTGAACCACCGGGGCATCCCCAAGCTTAGAGCTTTCACTCTCCTTGATCATGTTGCATCATACTCCTCTCTTGATCCTTGAAAACTTCCTCCACACCAAACTCGAAACAACTCATTAGAGGGTTAGTGCACAATAAAAATTAACATATTCAGAGGTGACACAATCATTCTTAACACTTCTGGACATTGCATAATGCTACTGGACATTAGTGGATCAAAGAAATTCATCCAACATAGCAAAAGAGGCAATGCGAAATAAAAGGCAGAATCTGTCAAAACAGAACAGTTCGTATTGACGAAATTTAAAATGGCAACAGACTTGCTCAAATGAAAATGCTCAAATTGAATGAAAGTTGCGTACATATCTGAGGATCATGCACGTAAATTGGCTTAATTTTCTGAGCTACCTACAGAGAGGTAGACCCAGATTCGTGACAGCAAAGAAATCTGGAACTGCGCAGTAATCCAAATCTAGTACTTACTTTACTATCAAAGACTTTACTTGGCACAACAAAACACAAAACTAAGATAAGGAGAGGTTGCTACAGTAGTAAACAACTTCCAAGACACAAATATAAAACAAAGTACTGTAGCAAAATAACACATGGGTTATCTCCCAAGAAGTTCTTTCTTTATAGCCATTAAGATGGGCTCAGCAGTTTTAATGATGCACTCATAAGAAATAGTATTTGAAGCAAAAGAGAGCATCAAGAGGCAAATTCAAAACACATTTAAGTCTAACATGCTTCCTATGCAAAGGAATCTTGTAAATAAACAAGTTCATGAAGAGCAAAGTAACAAGCATAGGAAGATAAAACAAGTGTAGCTTCAAAAATTTCAGCACATAGAGAGGTGTTTTAGTAACATGAAAATTTCTACAACCATATTTTCCTCTCTCATAATAACTTTCAGTAGCAACATTAGCAAACTCAACAATATAACTATCACATAAAGCATTCTTATCATGAGTCTCATGCATAAAATTATTACTCTCCACATAGGCATAATCAATTTTATTAGTTGTAGTGGGAGCAAATTCAACAAAGTAGCTATCATTATTATTCTCATCAAGTGTAGGAGGCATAGTATAATCACAACAAAATTTACTCTCCATAGTAGGTGGCACCAAAAGACCACTATCATTATAATCATCATAAATAGGAGGCAAAGTATCATCAAAGAAAATTTTCTCCTCAATGCTTGGGGGACTAAAAATATCATGCTCATCAAAGCCAGCTTCCCCAAGCTTAGAATTTTCCATATCATTAGCAACAATGGTGTTCAAAGCGTTCATACTAATATCATTGCTACTAGCATGCAAATAAGATTCCATGGGTTTTTTAATTTTCGCATTAAACCATTCATGTCTTGACTCAGGAAATAGAATAAAAAGCTCACAGATGTTGTCCATTATGCCTTACTAGTGTAAACAAGAAACAAAAAGATGCAATTGCAGGATCTAAAGGAAATAGCTTCGAGCACAAACACAATGGCGCCAGAAAAGTACTTTACCTGGAACCGGAGTATGAGTGCCTTTTACCTTTCCTCCCCGGCAACGGCGCCAGAAAATTGCTTGATGTCTACGTTCCCCCTCCTTTCTCAGAGACAGTGTTGGGCCTCCAAGAGCAGAGGTTTGTAGAACAGCAGCAAGTTTTCCCTTAAGTGGATCACCCAAGGTTTATCGAACTCAGGGAGGAAGAGGTCAAAGATATCCCTCTCATGCAACCCTGCAACCACAAAGCAAGAAGTCTCTTGTGTCCCCAACACACCTAATAGGTGCACTAGTTCGGCGAAGAGATAGTGAAATACAGGTGGTATGAATAAGTATGAGCAGTAGCAACGGTGCCAGAAAATAGCTTGCTGGCGTGTAGTTGATGGGGGTAGTATTGCAGCAGTAGTAACGCAAAGAAACAAGAAACAAGCAGTAGTAACGCAGCAGTAGTAAACAAGTAGCGATAGCAGTATTTAGGAGCAAGGCCTAGGGATTACACTTTCACTAGTGGACACTCTCAACATTGATCACATAACAGAATAGATAAATGCATACTCTACACTTTTGTTGGATGATGAACGCATTGCGTAGGATTACACGAACCCTCAATGCCGGAGTTAACAAGCTCCACAATTTGTTCATATTTAGTAACCTTATAGTGTAAGATAGATCAACAGACTAAACCAAGTACTAACATAGCATGCACACTGTCACCTTCATGCATATGTAGGAGGAATAGATCACATCAATATTATCATAGCAATAGTTAACTTCGCAATCTACAAGAGATCATGATCATAGCATAAACCAAGTACTAACACGGTGCACACACTGTCACCTTTACACACGTGTAGGAGGAATAGAACTACTTTAATAACTTTGCTAGAGTAGCACATAGATAGTAGTGATACAAAACTCATATGAATCTCAATCATGTAAAGCAGCTCATGAGATTATTGTATTGAGGTACATGGGAGAGAGATGAACCACATAGCTACAGCGGAGCCCTCAGCCTCGGAGGTGGATTACTCCCTCCTCATCATGGAGGCAGCGATGGCGGTGAAGATGGCGGTGAAGACGGCGGTGGAGATGGCTCCGGTGTCGATGGAGAAGCCTTCCGGGGGCACTTCCCCGCTCCGGCAGCATGCCGGAACAGAGACTCCTGTCCCCCAGATCTTGGCGTCGCGATGGCGGCGGCTCTGGAAGGTTTCTGTGGGTTTCGTCGAACGCCTCAGGGTTTTCGATCCAGGGGCTTTATATAGGCGAAGAGGCGGCGCAGGAGGGCTTCTGGGGGGGCCCACACCATAGGGCGGCGCGGCCCCCCCTCTGGCCGCGCCAGGGTGTGGTGTGGGGCCCCCAGGGCTCCCCTCTGGCGGCTCTCGGGTGTTCTGGATGGTTCCGGGAAAAATAGGAACCTGGGCGTTGATTTCGTCCGATTCCGAGAATATTTCGTTACTAGGATTTCTGAAACCAAAAACAGCAGAAAACAGGAACTGGCACTTCGGCATCTTGTTAATAGGTTAGTTCCAGAAAATGCATGAAAATGATATAAAGTGTGAACAAAACATGTTGGTATTGTCATAAAACAAGCATGGAACATCGGAAATTATAGATACGTTGGAGACATATCAGTCGGCTCATGGCAACCGAGGCTGCTTCTCATTGTACATTCCCTTCAAGGAAACAGAAGTTCTTGAGGCCGATCCGAACCATCTTGGCGAAAATTTGGGCCTTGAGCACATAGCCGGTAGGTCTTGGTCTTGTGTAACTGTACTAGAGTCGATGACCGTGCATCGGCTTTGTTCCTTAGTTCTAAAGTCGATGCCTTTGCAACGGCTATATATCGCGATGCTAGCGATGCAAATTTTTTTTTTTTACTGGCCGATTTTTCCTATCGGCCCCCAATATTTCACTGCACACATGTTCTCCTGTGCATTTTCACATGTTCATCATGTTCAGGTGCCCCCCGAGCCGAATCTGTCAGGTAACTGCAGATATCGGCTCTGTAGTCTAGCCAAGGCACCGTATTTGTACGTCGGCTTTGGTAGGACCAATGTTGATTTTCCCTGGCTCATCAACCGACGTGAACCGCTGCCCAGTAGATCGACGTTGCATGTAAGCAGAATATGTGGTGAAGAAAATTTTGGCCGATTGCTGGAATCGGCCTCCATACTGATTGAAGCGCTCAATGAAGGTTTCGTAACGTTCCTTCGTAGATAATTCGGGCCGATCCAAAGGATCGGCCTCGCCACGTTTCTCATCGGTTTGTCTTTGCTACTCGGTCAGGCCGGTGGACAAGACCATCCCAACCTCATCCTTTGTCATGTCGATGCACTCGCTGTCGTCCACCTTAAGTGCATCGTTTAATCCTAGAGCGCTAACCTCCGAAGGAAGGATGAACACCATATTTGTGCCAGCCGATGTATCATCATCGGCTCTCCTTTGCTTGGGGCGCCACTCCATTTTCCGTGGACGACCCTCTTCATCCAGGGTTCGCTGAACTTTCGTAGCCAGAACAGGTCGCGCCTTTCTTAGCGTATGCAGGTATAACCTTTCGGCTTCCTCCAAGCCACGTAATCGCTGAACCCTACGCTTTTGGGAACGGCTGAGTCCGTCAGGGCACCACCTTGGATGGTGGTACCTGTCTTCTTCTTCTTCTCCCTCGTCTTCTGAATCCTCGAGATCTTCCAAACGAGGGGACTCAGCGTGTTTGCTTTGTGTTGGGAGAGGCCCTAGACGTTTGAACACGGACACGTTGGCTGCCTCCTTCTTCTTCTGGTTGCATTGTGGGCAATTGCCGATTGTGGGCAATCGGCTCATTCCTGAATCCCAGCAGTGTCTGAAGAAGGGGCAGTCCCAGTGCCTATCGTTGTCGTCTTGCTCCCTTGATTTTCCTTTGGCACGGCGCTCGTGCTCCTCCTCATCGCGATCATGCCGACGATGTCTTCTGGCTTCTCTAGCCAGACGATCTCTCTCATCATCATCGCTGGATCATCAGCGTTGGTCATACTGACTCACATACTTGTTGAGGAGGTGATCAGAGAGGGGTCGCTGATATCTTATGTTCTTCACTTCTCCCTCTGTGACGTAGCGCTTGCCATCATGACGGAGCCGATCGCGTGGAGCGGCCTCCTCTGTGTCCTTGCTACGAGAGCAGCTGCCCTCGTCTCCATCCTTGCCAGCGTGGTGTCCAAGTCCTACCATGTTGATGCTGAACGAGGATCCTGGCTGGCAACCTTCAGGGTAAGTGCATTCCACCATGTTAACGGTGGGGAAGGGTTGGGTGTCGACCTTCATGGCGTACTGGTTGAATATCAGACGTCCTTGTTCTATCGCCATTTGGATCTGCTGACGCCACACCCTGCAGTCGTTGGTGGCATGGGAGAGCGAGTTATGCCATTTGCAGTATGGCTTTCCGTTCAGCTCGTGTACCGTGGGGAATTTGAGACCTTCGGGTATCTTCAACTGCTTCTCCTTGAGCAGGAGGTCGAAGATTTGCTCAGTTTTGGTCACGTCAAAATCAAACCCCCTGGGCGGACCTGGTGGCTTCACCCATTTGCAGGACACGGGGGTTGCCCCCCGAGTCCACTCAGCCACTGCTACCTCTTGATCTCCCGCAGAAACTTCGTCTTCCTCTGCCTCGACCAGGACTACTGCACGCTTGAATTTGTCCTGGTACAAGTCCGGGTGGCGCTGTTCGTATGCCGACAGTTTCTGAACCATGTGCGCCAGTGAGGGGTAGTCTGCTTGGGAGGCCATGTCCTTGAGCGGCGCTGCTAGGCCCGCCACTGCCAACTCGACTGCTTCCTTTTCAGTCACACGAACCGAATAACATCGGTTCCTAAGATTCCTGAAGCGCTGGATGTATTCTGTCACAGTTTCTCCACGCTTCTGACGTATTTGTGCTAGATCGGCAAGGCCAGACTCGGAAGCCTCTGAGTGGTACTGCGTATGGAACTGTTCTTCCAACTGCTTCCAAGTCCGGATCGAGTCTGGTGGCAACGAGGTGTACCACCCGAAAGCCGATCCCGTGAGGGACTGTGAGAAGAGCCTCACGCGTAGTGGATCCGACACTGAGGCCGTTCCTAGTTGTGCCAAATATCGGCTCACATGCTCGATGGAGCTGGAACCATCTGATCCACTGAATTTGGAGAAATCAGGGAGCTGATATTTAGGTGGTAGCGGGATCAACTCGTACTCGTCGGGGTACGGCTTGGAATAGCCGATTGCCCTCCTTTTCGGCACCATGCCGAACTGGTCTCTCAGTATGGTACTGATCTGATCCGCTGTGCTGGCTGCAGGAGTTGAACTCTGAAGATTCGCCGGGGTGGCGTACTTAGCCAGCCATGCTTGCTTTTCCAGCTCTGAGCCAACTGCAGGAGCTGAGCTCTGGAGGTTCGTCGGGGTGGCATATTTAGTTAGCCACGTCTGCTTCTCAAGATCTGTCGCTGACGTTCCTCCTGTTTTCCCAGAAGTCCCTGATGTTGTGGCCTGGTTTGTGAGCGCCCAGTTACCGCAATCTGGCACATACGTGCACATGTACCCGTGAGGGATCTCCTTAGGCGCCTCATGCAAGAACTGGCAGTCACTAGGGTCACCACCGATCTTGTAGACGACGAATGCCGGTGAATTCGGCACTTCTGGTGCTGCCAACGCAAATGGCAGCGGTGGACGGGACTGGAGTGGCATCTCTCCTTGGTGTGTCCCGAGAGCTGGTCCTGACGGCGAGTACTGGTGCCTCATGATCTCCTGGATCACGCGAAGAGCGACACGCTCCAACGTGTTTACCAGGTTCTCAGAGTGGCGGTGTAGCGAGTGAGCCACCAAGTAGTTGATCTCCTGCCGCAGGGACCTGGTGCGTTCTTCTGACGGGGCAGAGAGGTCTATCCCATCGAGTGCACCATCAGGCGTGAACCCCTTCCACATGATGCCATGTGAACGGGTTCTGTGGAAAGAGCCGATGAGGTCGGCCTCGAGGATTGCTTTGACCTCGTCATACTTCTTCTTGAGCTCGTCGGTCAGATCCTCGTACGTGACTGGAGTGCCGTCCGCCATCTCAGATGTAGATGGCGATGTGGTTGATGACGAAGCTTGTCCCACCGGGCGTGCCAGAATGTGTTGCGGTCAAAACCAACCGGCGGGCAGCGACGGGCAACACAGTAGAGCCGGGAACAACTTAGGGCTGCGGCTGGCCCTGGTCCCTCCGAGCGACGGCCCGCAAAGCCTCTGGTACACACGTCCGATGCTGATGTAAGGGCGTGCCACCTGACCTATACCTGGTCAGGAAGGTGATGGAGATGCCTCGCTTAGTTTCCTGCATGGCATACACGTAAACATTAAATACGAGCCTCGATCGGCTCTCAGGTTATCCTGTGAATCGGCTCAGGGAGCCGATCCACCCATGATTCGTACGAGGTGCACGAATATATGGTGGTCCTGCTTGATCAAGATAAAGCTAATGCGATCTACGACGATTTAGGGTTTTCACCGCATAATCAGATCATCCTACTCACGATTGGGCCTCGCGGCCACGCACGGTGATCGTAAGCCGATCCTAGACAAGGCCTAAAAACCAACACGAGGTTGATCCCCGGAACATCCTGTCTAGGACTAGCAAACGACACCCTACGTGCCGCTGGATCCTCCAACCCTTTGTAAGGCCTAACTATTGCAGATATTAAACTAATCCTTGAAGAACAAGGAGCAACCGTAACGGATCGGATCTACTAAATAATGATCAAGCGGGGTGCCGCCCCCACACCTAAGGTAGGTGTGAGGGCGGCTAGATATGCAAGGGTTGCACTACGACAGCATATGATACGAAGAACAATGCTAACCCTAACATATCTAAGATAACTACGTTGCTCGCCATCAAAAAGGCTTCAGTACGAGCAACGCATGAACAACATAAAGCTTCTGCTGCCTAGATCGCAAGATGCGATCTAGGCAGCATGATGCTTACCGGTAGAAACCCTCGAGACGAAGGAGTTGGCGATGCGCCGAGATTGATTTGTTGGTTGAACGTTGGTTGTTGTTTATTCCATAAACCCTAGATACATATTTATAGTCCAGGGGACTTTCTAACGTGGGAATAATCCCCACCGTGCACGAGACAAACTCTACCTAAACGACACGTATCCTACTATATTACAGATACACGGGCCAACTAGCCCAAACTTTGCATAACAGGCCGATTCACGTTTTTTCTTCCATGTATATTCCTCGAGTCTATCTTGATCGCGGCCCACCTCTGACTCGGTCAAATCCTGGTGATAACAGCGCCACCTCCGCCGGTAGAGGTGTCACACCTTGATGAAGAAGATCAGAGGGAGGATAATTCGGCATGTCATGCACTTGATTCATCGGCCTGTCGCTTGCGCTCGGTGAGGTCTGCTGAGATCTTGAGCAAGGCTTCATGCTTCCGATGAAGGAGCCATTAGCATGTCGATATTTCTGTTGAGTCCAATGACATGGGGACTGCCTCTTCTACGACCCTCTTTGTTTTAGCCCAAGCCTCCTTGGATACATTGACGATGGTTCGGTCAGCTTCATCGTCTTCATTCTCGACTTCTCGTTCTCAGTGCTCGATTCGATGACCGCCCTATTAACTAAGGCAAAGGTGCATAGTGGAGACAACTTTTGTACTCATCAAAGTCATCGTCATGATCTTGCATGTGATCGTGAGGGCCCGTTACGTGGTAAGCATCACGGTAGATCGAAGTCGAGGCAGATGCGGGGAGTAGGAGGGTGCTAACCGAGTTGATGTGGAACCGGAAGTCCCCGAGCGCCAAATCGATTCCCTCATGGAAGGAGCTGAAGGCCGAATGTTTGGCCGACGAGTGCGGCATGAAGGTGAAGGGGCCCAAAGCAGATTGATTAATCTTGAATCACCGAGTCATAGATCTTGAAGGTTGGAGCCGTAGAAGCCGCGACTCTAGCGCATAAACTTCCCATTGACGACGCACCAATTGACATGGAGGTAACACGACAATTACCATAAGTTATATATATAGTTGGATTTTAGGAAAGAGGATGGAGTTGGTGGATTTGTGGGCGCACAAATATTACCACACACGGGACGTGTTTTACCCGGCTTCAGGCCAAGAGGGAAAATCTTACGTGCTGCTTGTCTGCTCTTGATTGATGATGATTAGAATTGCGATGTCACCGTGATGGCTACGGTGTGCTCTAGGTTACGTATCGTGGATCTATCCTCCCTGTCGATCCCCCTCCTCTTAGGCCTTATATAGGAGGCCATGTCTTATAGGATTCTTGGGTCGGTTACATGTTAGGATACTCTTGTATGCTAGTTCATGTGTTGCACGCCCTGAGCTTCGGCTGTCACTGCGTTCTAGGCTTCTTGGGCCTTCAGTTGGACCGTAGCAGATAAGGCAATAGTGAGTACCCGATATGGTATGCCCACATCAGTTAGTGTAATTGTTGTTATGACGTGCGGCGAGATTTTCTTTCCTGAAAATCGATCGTTAATCCTTAAAAAATGACTTATGGAACCAGTAAAATAGGCTTTCACGAGCGAAAAACAAGACTACTTCGATCACGCACGTCGGAGAACTCACTTGTGGTTAAATGGTTACAAGGGCAAAGGTGGCTCCAGCCTATCAGAGTTAAACCCCAAATTTAACTTTTTAGTGTCTCATAAAAGTGAAATACAATATATTTTAGTGGTAGACGACGTTCCCATCGATAGCAGTCGCATGTGGTAACTTTATCAATTTTAAAATCCGTTGGATCAATTTTTAGAATCAGTTCTTCTGAGATGCTCGTAGGTATATGATGTGCATGTTTTCGTAGAAATGAGTACGTACGTATTTGTGAACATGTTTTGCAAAAAAGAAAAAAAAAGGACGAAGTGCCTTTCCGCTTTCAAGACGAGTCCTTAATGTTGTTGCCGCCGTGAAGTCCCGGAAAAAAATCTGCATGCGCCCCGGTGATCGCTTTTGGATACGATGGGATGGGAGTAACAAATTAGGCAATTAGAAGTGAGGTCGTAGGATTTTCCGGGACGGTTTATGATTTTTCGATAAATGATGCTTTATTACTTTAATAAGCAATTACATCCAGCCTCTGCATAACCAGGATGCACACAGCCGTTTTGTTGTCTCAAGTCCAAAAGGATAAATAATAAAAACTAGGCGAGATACATATCGGAACGATGAATCATATAACGCCTAAAATGTAGGTGGGGCATCTATCCGTAGACTATGCTGCCACCCATGTAGGGAAAAAGTATCCCTCGCCGTAGCCTCCAACCGTATACAGACCTCCGTAAATAGCTGTTGGTTCTCCACTCGCTGTAGAGGTAACCATGAACGGAGAATACCTGTACATCTGTAGATGACCTGCAACAAAGAACAATTTTTTTCATTAAAGATCTTGTCATTTCTACATAGCCAAAGCGCCCAGATAACTGCTAGCGCCCCCACCCTAAGAAGCAACTTAAACCTTAAATCTATACCATGAAGCCAATTACCAAAGACATTGGCGACACTAGTCGGAGGATACAAGGTAGACGCTACTTGGATGACAGACCATATAGATCTCGCGAACTGGCACCGGAAGAATAAGTGTTTGATTGTTTCGTCCTGATGACAAAAAACACACCGTGTACTTCCATGCCAATTCCGCTTAACAAGATTGTCTTTGGTGAGAATAACCCCACGACGAAGATACCATCCAAAATTTTTAATTTTTAATGGTATCTTCATCTTCCAAATCTTCTTATTGTTGTCAACTGGTAAGTCAGAAAGAAGGATCGCATTGTAGAAAGATTTTACGGAAAAGGTACCATCTACATGAAGGTTCCATCTAAATTAAATGCAGTTCAGGTGATAAATGAATATCTCCGAGCCGTTGAATTAGGGTATTCCATGCCACAAGTCTTTGTCCAAGTAAAACCCGTCTGAACGTCACATTCGGAGGTGAGGTAGCCATTACAGTAGCAATGGTATCACCTTGGCGACGAGCAATCCTATACAGAGCAGGATACTGTTCACTTAAGGGTGCATTGTCTAGCCAAGCATCTTCCCAGAACCGTATCTGTGCTCCATTCCTGATTGAGAAAGTACCATGGCGAAAGAATACATTTTTTGTCGCCATAAGACCAGCCCAGAAGTGAGAATCCCCAGGTTTCCAAACCACTTGGGATAATGTCTTCGAACCGATATACTTTCTCCGAAGAATAGTTTGCCAAGTCCCATCCTCAGTAAGTAGCTTAAACAGCCATTTACCCAGAAGAGCTGAATTCTTGACCTCCAGGTCATGAACTCCAAGCCCTCCTTGATCTTTGGGACTACAAACTATACTCCACTTAACCAATCGATATTTCTTTTTCTCGCTGTCCCCTTGCCAAAAGAATCTGGATCGATAGTAATCAAGTTTATGCAGAATTCCTTTCGGTAGGATGAAGAATGATAACATATACAGTACCATATTTGTGAGTACCGAATTAATGAGTACTAATCTTCCTCCCAGGGACAACAATTTACCTTTCCAACTACTAAGGCGTTTTTGTAATCTTCCACTAATTTCCATTCCGCGATTGTAAGTCTCCGATAATGAATCAGAATACCCAAATAACGAATAGGAAATTGGCCTTGCCCGCAACCAAACAACTCTGTATACAGAGCCGTATCGTTTTGGGCATCACCGAAACAGAACAATTCGCTTTTATGGAAATTGATTTTCAATCCTGACAACTGCTCAAAAGCCGCCAAAATTAATTTCAGATTTTGAGCTTTTTCAAGATCATGATCCATAAACAGAATTGTATCGTCGGCATATTGAAGTATAGATAAACCACCATCAACCAGATGTGGAATCACTCCTTCAATTTGGCCATCAGCCTTGGCCCGCTCTATGAGTATAGCCAGCATATCCGCTACAATGTTAAATAACATCGGTGATAACGGATCCCCTTGGCGTAACCCTTTTCGTGTTTGGAAATAGTGGCCGGTGTCATCATTAACCCGGATTGCGACACTACCTCCATACACAAAATTATTTATTAGAGCGCGCCACTCTGGAGAAAAACCTTTCATCCTGAGTGTCTGCTGTAGGAAAGACCACTTAACTTTATCATACGCCTTTTCAAAATCTAGTTTTAAAATAACCCCATGTAATTTCTTAGAATGCATCTCATGTACCGTCTTATGCAAGACCGCCACTCCATCAAGGATGTTCCTTCCTTGCATAAAGACTGTCTGTGATGGCTGAACAACATGATCCGCAACCGTATTAAGTCTAATGGTGGCCACTTTCGTGAAAATCTTGAAACTTACATTTAAGAGGCAAATAGGTCTATATTGTTGAATCCTTTCTGCCTCATTAATTTTCGGTAACAAGATTACTTCACCAAAATTTAGACGAAATAATTCTAGTTGTCCAATATATAGGTCACTGAACAAATCTAGAAGGTTCGATTTAATCGTATCCCAGAAAGTTTGATAAAACTCCGCTGGAAAACCATCAGGACCCGGTGCTTTGTTGCATTCCATTTGGAAAATTGCCTTCTGAACCTCTTCCTCAGTATAAGGTGCGGTTAGTAGACAATTTTCTTCCATAGAAACTTGGGGTAAATCGTCCGTTAAGTCCTCATTAAGAGAGAAGGTGCTTTCCTCCGGAGGACCAAACAGACCTTTATAATAATTGGTAATGTAAGATTTGAGTTGCTCATGGCCTTCAATCAGCCCTTCATCTTGAATAAGAGAATGAATACGTTTTTTCCGATGTCTCCCATTGGCTAAGCCATGGAAATATCGCGTATTTGAATCTCCTTCCAATATGAATTGAGCTTTGGAACGTTGATACCATTTGAGTTCCTCCTCGCGAAGAAGACTCGCCATCTGCGCATTTGATTGATTTTTAAGTTCAATCTCTTGCGTAGACAACGGTCTAACCTCCGCAACAGCCTCAAGCTCATCAATTACATTTGATAAGCGAGCCTTCTCTTTTTTAAGGATACCGGCCGTATGGGCAGCCCAACCAGAGAGATGTTTGCGCATTGTCCGCATCTTATTATTCCATCTCAAAATTAGAGTGCTGCCCCCGACCGGTCTCTCCCAAACCTTCTTAACCATATCATGAAATCCCTCTCGATGTAGCCAGCCAAGTTCAAATTTGAACGGTCGTTTACAAACAGGACGGGGATTCCCAGTAGTTAGGAGGATGGGAGCATGGTCAGACAGTTTTTCAATACGTTCTAGTGCACGGACTGACACCATATGGTATTTATTTTCCCATTCGGTATCCATCAACACGCGATCTAGTTTCTCGTATGTGGGTTCAGGCAAGCTGTTGGCCCAAGTAAACTGTCGACCGGACATAAACACCTCTCTTAAATCAAGGCTATCAATGACAGCATTGAACAAGAAAGGCCAATGTCCATCGAAATGGCCTTTACTTTTCTCGTGAGGAAATCTCAACAAATTAAAATCGCCTCCGATTAAAATCGGATAAGGATTATCTTTTGTAAGATTTACCAACTCACGTAAAAAGTCAGCCTTAAAAGCATCCTGGCGGCACCATACACAGCAACCAGACTCCACGTGAAACCGTCTGCTTTATTCTGAATGTCGAGCTTAATGTGATACTCTCCATCAGAACTAGCTAAGACAGTCATGGTGTCTATACAGACGTCAAGTAAAATGCCACCGGACCTACCACGAGGCGGGCGAGAAAACCACTGAAAGTTAATCCCGCCTGACAGTCGGTCGAGAAAACTTTGTGTGAAATTTCGCCTACCCGTCTCCGATATAGCAATGAAATCTAAATCATAATCTCTGCAACCATCGGCAATGTGGGAATGTTTAGCCAAGTCACCAAGACCTCTGCTATTCCGAAACATGCCATTCATCGAGAAACTAATTTAGATTTAGTATTCTTGCTATATCTACGAGATTTCTTTCCAGCCGATGATCGAGAACCACGTTCAGAAGCTTGTAGATCAGAACTAAGCTCCACGTGTTCTAAATCGACTTCTAAAAAATTACCAATAATAGCCGAGAGAAGCTGACCATCTAGGATGTCATCCTCTTCCTCATCGTCTACTACTGTTGTTTCATGCCCAGTGGAAACATTCGGAACAACCGTTAGACGGTCAAGCTCCGTCTGTCTCAACACATTGGCTGAAACTGAAATCTCATCAGACCTACTACCCATATTAGCTCCTATACTACTCAAATTTAAAGAAATACGAATATCTGAAAACGAATTAAACGACTTGGATGGTTGCTTAGTACTTGGGAGGCTCCCCGGCTCAACGCACTTCTCCAGCTCCATTATCCTCATCATCTGCTGAACCATCTGCTGCACGGAGATCCCAGACTTCGCAAGCAATAAGATCCTGTCTCTGTCCGAGTCCGAGATGACGGGGAGAGACCGCGTCTGGTCTTGCCGGAGGAGCTCGTGGTTGTGGTGGTCGGAGAACCCCGTGACCCGCCACTCCGGACCCGCCGCGCCGGCATCCCTGCCGATGCGTAGGAGCGCTCGGCACCCGCAGCGGGAGGACCTCCTGTTCCTCTGCGGCGCGGCGCCGTCGCCGAAGGGCTTGGCCGGCGCGTTCCCGGCGCGGCGGCACACGAAGTACCGCCGGGTGAGCCCCTTGCCCACGCCGTCCTTTCCCTCCGTCCGGTGCCGCCGGATCGAGAACCCGCGCCGCTTCGCGTACCCGCCGTAGAACTCGTACGCCGCGTCGTGGGACGGAAACCGCTTCCCAAAGTACGGGGCGGAGTCGTCCGGCGCCGCCGCCGAGTCCTCCGCCTCCGCCTCATCCTCCCCGCTGCTGGTTCCTTCCATGGAGGACGCGTCGTGCGGCTCTAGAAGGTCGCCGCGAGATGCGGATTCAGCGGGCATCTACTGCCTCAGCCCTCAGGCGGAGATTGGGCCGGCGGTGTGCAGCACGAACGGGTCGCCTTGCCGATCTGGGAGACGAGTCGACGCGTAGGATCGAGCTGAGATTGGGACGGTTTATGATACCCTCCTGACTCTCGAATTAGATCTGGACCAGCAGCACACACCAGTCGGCAGACTGCCGCCGTCGGCCGGCATCAGTCGCGGCGATCGCTTGGGCGCGCTGCAGGACGATCTTGTCCTGCACGTGCTACCCTTCCTGCCCTCCCGCGAAGTGGTGCGCTCAGCCGTGATCTCCCGTCGCTGGCGCCACCTCTGGAGGTCCACCCCGGTCGTCCGCGTCGCCGGCAGCGACGACCGCTTTCGCCTCTTCGTCAACAGCCTCTTGCTCCACCGCGACACCACCTTGCCGCTGCGTTCGTTCGAGATCGATGCCGACCTCACGACAGCCCGCGGGAAGGCCGTCGACCCTCACGTCGAACAGTGGATCACGCACGCCGTGTCGTCGTGCCGTGCCCGCTCGCTCACCGCCCGCTTCCTAGACGAGGACACTATGTGGTCGCCTCGGCACCGGCGACCGTTCGCCTCCCCGCACCTGACGACGATGCACCTCCACTGCGTCAAGCTCGCAGAGGGCCTCCTCGACTTCTCCTGCTGCCCGGCGCTGCTGCACCTCCGCCTCACGGACTGCCGGTCTATGTTGCAGGGATACGTCCCATAAGTGCTGTATCGGTGCAGGATACTGCACCAAGACGGGGATACACCAAAAAACGTGTGGGATACGTGCCTGACCTGTTGCATGTACCACTCAAGCCACAGCCCACATCAAGGCCTCATGCTGCTGTACATACAACGAGTTGGAACTAGAAAAGGCAGCTATCTCCTTCAGATCACCACGAATGGAAAAAGATTAGGCTATTTAATTGACATTATTTTTCTCATACTCTATAATATTGGTTACTGATCCTGATTTCTAATGAAATTATGCATATAGTAGCCGTATCCCCGTAAGTCTATTTTCAGAAAATGCCGTTTCACCGTATCGCCGTATTCGTATCCCCGTATCCGTATCCCCGTACCATGTAACATAGCTGCCGGTTCGTTGCCGGCGCCTTCGTGTCCCCCTCGCTGGAGCACCTCAGCATCATCGGCTGCGACATACGGATCCGTCGGAACGCAGATGAGCATACGAGAATGGGGATCTCCACACCGAGCCTCCGTTATCTGCAGCTATGCGACGATGTAGCCCAAGGCTTCCCGAAAGCTCCCTGCCTCGAAAGCATGCCTTGGTTGACAAACGCGAGCATCCGGCTCACCGGCTACCTCGCCCAAAACCCTGCCCGGATTTACAACGGCGATGATCATAGCAGGGCCGGCCGCTCTTTGCTTCTGCATGGCTTGTCCGAGGCCACCAGCCTGGAGCTCATGGCTTCGCCTTCTTCTGATGGAAGGGTTTGTCAAATGCGCAATCTTCAATTATTTTGTCTTCACCACTAATTTGAGCAAATTGCACTATGTATCTAGAGCAGATTAATTGCCACTTCGTGCAGCTTCTGCGCAAGCTCTCAGCTTCCACCACGTCCGGCACAATACCAAATAGATGTAGATTTGGGGTTAGAAAATTATAATTTGCCACGGTACCTTGACTTGGTTAGTTTAACGTCCTGAATTTTGTCAAAACGAACGTGCTTTCAGCTTTAGTTAGAGAACAGAAAGCGAACAAATACATTCACTAAATCTCACTAAATTGCTAAGTTTTCTTCTTTATGCTAAATCGCGCATCACTTGGCTAACAATATAATTGACTCATTTTGCACAGATTACTAGAGTTAATATATATCTAATAGTTGTTGTTATTATTCTTCTGCACTCTAACCAGGCAATCTTACTAAGGGATTTGAAATGGTGCCCTACATTCACCAAGTTAAAGACTTTGATGCTCAACGAGTGGTGTGTCTATGTTGAAGTAACTGCTTTTGTGTGCCTTCTGCGGCACACACCAAGACTAGAGACTCTCATTTTACAACTTCCCTTTAAGGTATTCCGTTCATGTTTTATCGTTGATTACTTTGGTTCGTTGTGTTTAGCATGCAATTTCTTAAGTAGTATATAGAATCCCTGAAGAGAAAAAATCAAATCCCTAGATACTACTCCTAAACCTATATGTCACTAGCACAAAACTCGTGCGCTGCAATGGCACCATTTAATTTACTAAATAAATAACATCTGATATGTTTCTGCATGTAAGGAAAGACACTCCACGTCCATGTCCTTTTTGCGAGGAAATTCCAATCTATCATGGAAGTTTAGAATAATACAAAGGTCACCAAACATAACAGAATTTACATCAAATTCCTTGAACCACCTAACGACCACTACCGCCGCCAGAGCGAGCCGCCAACGCGCCGCTGTCGTCGATTCCTTATCAGATTCGGCAAGCCTAGCAGCGGAAACCCTTGGCGGGAGACCTACCAGTCAATGCCTCCTCATGCAGCATGAGGCTATATAACATGGAAGTGCATGGTGGGCGCTCCGCGCTCCTATCACAGCCGCAAATGGGGGCGGCTAGATTTTTCTTTGGGAACATTCCCCAAGCCTCCCTCTCTAGCCCATACTCTTTATGTTTCTTCAATAGGATTACATTAAAATCTGTTCGAGATTTTGAGATCTGATGTAATTAGTAACTGTGTGTTCCATGTGCATGGCATGATTAGGCACAACAACAGAGTACTCAGGCTTTGATGCATGATACAGTTTACCTGAATAATGCTATAGTTTAAGGCAATGTGGTGTTAACTAACATAGTCAAAGTCAAACACAATATGCGATAAGCTAGATTGATGTCCTTTTTATTGATGTCTTCATTGATTATGATCACATTTAGATCATTTTATGCTTTAGTACTTTGTAGGGCTGTCAGATTTGCATATACTGAATATGCGATAAGCTGAGTAGGTCTGCTATTACAGTTGATTACCTGATTCTTCATACAGTACTAGATTTGATTACATCTTCAATGAATCACCCCTACAACACACTCTCAATGATCGTGGTGATCTGATGCATACCATGAGTGATTATCATGTCCCTCGACTTGGCAGTTTACTCATCTCCAATTATATGATGTGAAAACCCCTCCCGTGGCGCTCCGGCGCTCCCTAGGGCGCCGCCGGGGGGCCGATCTCCCTCCTTCCGCCGCCCCCTCCGTCTGTTTCTCTCCCTCCACTGCTGCCGTCGGCGCTGGCCACGGTGGCGGCGGGCCCCGGCGAAAAAGTGCCCGGGGCGTTGTTGGAGGCGGCGACCGGTGATGGCGGCTGGGGCGGCGACCTCCGGCTTCGGCGTGCTCCGCGTCTAGGGCGGCGTCCGTGGATGTGCGGCGTCCGTGGATGTGCGGCGGCGGCTCCTCCACCACGGCCTCCGGCGATGGATGGTGGTGGCGGCGGCTGTTGGATCTTGTGTCCGCCGAGGAAGGGGGTGGCGATGTGCGGGGTGAGGATGGTGTGGTTGCGGCTTCTGCCGTCCACCGAATTCTCCTTCATCACCGTTGGTCAGCGGATGGCGGCGTGGGGGCCTATTCGTCTGCTTCGGGTTTGAAGGTGGTGGTCCTAGGGTTCTTCTTCCCCGAAGATGAAGACCTACCGGATGCTGATCCTTTTCATCTAGCCGGAGTGTTGAGTTTTGGAAGGCTCCGCCGGCGAATGCATTAGCGCATGTTTTGCCTGTAGTTTGCTGGAACGGGTGGTATTCGATCGCGCACCCATGCTTTTATTCCGACCGTTTGGTTCTGGAGGGAGCGACGCGAAGCTCGTTTTCTGTGTTGATATCAAGTGATTATGGATCCATGATGAAAGTCGGAAGAAGATAATTTCATGAAGGCCGGATGGGAGGACTAGCTAAGGGAGGTTCAAGTCTCTGCGCTGTCGAGGGACTTGCTTCGTGTTCCGGGTTTCACAGCAGCGGTATGAAAGTGGGGGCGACAACACAGGTAAAATCAGAGTCCTACCTTTCAGGGTGAAAACCCAAGGTCTGGCCTTAACTAGTTGTGCCTGGCAATGACCTTGTTGGAGGCATTGTTTTGAGAGCGGGGACTATCTTCAGGGTGAAAACATTAGATCTTTGATCGGGCCACGACGGTGTTAGAGCATTGTTCCCTTCTTGAAAGCGTCGTTTTCGGAGAGTCTGTATTTCAGGTGTTGTCTTGGTGGTGGATGTATTGTTGTTGTTAGGCTCGAGATACTGTAGCGGGACTTTTGTTTCTTAGTTTTCTTTTCCATTTTTTGGATGTGTGCATCCGTAGTGTCATTAGGGTGGTGCATTGTGGCAGAGGCTAGTGTAATTGATATCTTTTGATATTAATATATTTCCTTTATTGAAAAAAATATCCCTCGACTTCAAAATTGTCAAAGCCAGTGTAGTTGCCACGAGAGCTGTCTGGGTTTGCTTACAACGAAAAATGATTTGCTTGCAACCTGCTTCTCTACACGTTCTGGGTGAGGTTGGGGGCTACGGCTTTTAACTGACACCTTCTATTCCATCACCGATTGGGCTACGCTGCCGCCATTCCATCGTCAGTTATCTCCCGTCAATGGCGACCAACCCTGACGGCCAGCCATGGGAAAGAAGAAGCCCTAGAAATTACACAAGATGGCAGTCCTGCCTCAACTCCCAATCCAACGCCTCCACCCGCAAACGCAAACGAGGAAAACCCTGAGACCCCACGCGGGATCCCGGTTACGACTGTTTGGCTCCATCCTCACCGGACTTCGTGCGCCGCCATATCGAGCCATGCTCAAAGGCTTAAAGCCCCGCCTAGTCGGGTTCCTTGCTGGCGCAGTGACGATCGCCGACCCTGCTCTGTTCGCACGCGTCCGCGCCGCCACGGACGTCTTCCCCTCCCGCCGCACGATGTTGCTCAAAGCCTCGCCTTGCCGCGTTCCTCTAGGGCGAGGCAGGCGCCGCCGATTCTGCTCTCTTCGCGCACGTCCTCCACGCTGTGGACATCTCCCCTTCCCGCCTGCTCTGCATCCCGAACCGGGCTCTGCCCCAGGCCTGTCCGTCACCACCACCACAGCCAAGATCGCCATCAAGCTTGATAAGTCCCGAAGGCAGCAAATGTCAGCGCACGCATCGTCGCATTGATTGACGCATAAAACCAACCCCTTCCGCCCCCTTCTCAATCGGACCGTGCGCTACCGCTGATTTTCCCGACGTCAGCTTGGCGTATGTCGCATCTATTGCTTCTCTGGGAACATGAGCCTGCCCCTATGTTTATATCCCGTGACACGACTCTGTTCTAGTAGGACACGGCCGAATCTGTTCGTGTCGGCAACGCTTCTTCAGGGTTTCAACGGCGAAAGCTTATAAAAACTCAGATCGGTTTAGTTGACAGACGAAAAAATTACAGGTTTTTTTACCTACCAACAACACCTATCCCCGTATAATAGTCCGGTTTTTTTACGGATGAAAATTTGTTCGGTTTTTTTGACCTATCAACACCACCGATCCGTAACTTATTAGTAGAGATATAAACGTAGAAAATGTATCATAATTTCAATTTTCTGGAGCATATAAAGTTTTAACTCTTGCTTTCATATTCGGCAGGAGGTGAAATCTGAAGGAAGTCATATTACATCAGAACACCCATTTCCTACGTTGGAGTACCTTAAAACAGTGGAGATCAAGAACAGTCGTCCATCTTATTACTCCAGTGACCTGGTATATTTTTGCAAAAGGGTTGACGAAATTATGAAGCTGTTGAGTGATTGGGGCATACCAAGCAGTAAAATCAATATCAACTACAAAATAACGTGAAGGTCAGCCATCTACATAGACCCAGTTTCTTTCTGCAGTTTTGTATGATTAATTTCTACATAAACACAAAGCACATTAAACAAAATGGAAAAATAACTAGCTAGAGAAAAAGTATTTGAAGTGATCAAGATAAATGAATCTATTGTTTTACATTATATCAATTGTTCATGCATGTATGAAAAAGTCAATTACTATTATTACTATTAGTACTATTTAGTGGTAACTCAACACAAATCGTTCTGCTGGAGGCTATGTCACAAAAACCATGGTCTATGACTATAAGTCAATGTATTTGTGTGACGTAGCCTGGTTTTGCAATCCCCATGAGACCATTTGCTATGTAGACAGGTTTAATTACCTGTTGTATGATTAGATGCACACTTAAGGCTTTTAACTTCTGCGTTTTACTTGCTCCAGTGTACGTGCATGGTCAGTATATGTCTGGCGGTGTATATTTAGTCTCTATGGAAATCAGGAAATAGTAGTTGTTTATAAAAAAAAACTGATTATTTGAGTTTTTTGTGCATCAGATTGATTTTTTTTTCTGGTATCTGGTTTGCAGGAAAAAAGAAAACCCACCCAAGTTCTAGATTCAGTTGCGTTCGAACAGCCAAGTTCAAATAATCATAAATGAACGTCAAAGAATATTATGGATGATATCGACATGGTTGGCTATGGAAATATGATATTTTGCTGCAAGGAGTTTTGTGATGCTGTTCTTCAGGATAGGGTTTCTCACGCGGCTTGCATTTTTCTTGTGTTTGCAAGATCGTAGTAAGCAATTAATTCCTTAATAGTACCATATGGTACTTTCTAGATCGCAGTAAGCAAATTTTCTTATGAATTATTATTATCATGTGATGTATCATATCTTGAACCATATGGGAGTCACAACCAGCGTCGGAAGGGGAGGCTGCCCTCACACATTTGTTGCCAATATAGAAACACCATGCATGTTCTATCGGGGAACACGTTCTGATTCAATTGGGTTTATGCGCTATCTTGAGTATCTATTTTCTCTTTTCTAGATGAACTTGTGTCAAGGAATCAAATCACAATACTAAAAGGTTCTTGAAATAACACGTTATGTTTGCTTTTCGAGACGCGAAAAGAGGTGAATGAGATTTAATTAGAAAATTCTGTAAATTACTTAAAATATTAAAAATAAAAGAAACATGATATAACTGAGTGATCATTTTTAACTAGGTAATGTCCTACATTGCCACGGCCTTTTAAAACATTGAAAATGATAAAAATGTTCTAATACAATGAACATCTGTATACATTGAAAACTAGTCAAGCTGTCAACCATCTGTGTATACATTGTTTCCCACGTACGCCTCTCCCGGAACGATTAATAGTGATTGTTAAAATTTCAGTCAACATCTATGATTTGCACTATGCAGTCCTTCTTAACCAAAGAGAATTTGGCAAGCCTACACTTTGTTTCTCGATAATACCTTCATCGCAGCACACCTGAATCATCCTCAGTCACGCAGATGATATCTGAGTGGGGCTAGTTTTCCGTGTGGATTTCCTAGTAATGGCTTCTCGGAACTTTGGGCTGGGGGACTGATTCTGGAGTTCTTGATTGCTGATATTAAGTTTTATCGCTTCAGCAGATTCTGCGGCAAAAGGTTATCTGAGCAGTCAAGCATGTAAGCCGGAAGAACGGGGTGAACCAACACTTGCTTTCAAAATATACAAACCACTGTTCAAAAAATCAGCCGAGATACCAATTTATCGGCCAATTTATCGTGAATTGGGTGGTAACCGATAAGATTTTGGCATATCGGTTGATTGATCAAAACACCGATATTTCGGCCGATTTTTTGTCCGATTGCCGATATTTCGGTCGATTTTCAGTGAATTTTCGTTGAACTTAGATCTTTCAATCGATATTTTCGTCCTATGGTCTTGTAGAATTGCGTATTAGCTTAAAATTTCCGTTTTTATTGATTCAAATGTAAGGAATGAAGGTAATACTTCTGTTTCAATGCTCAAATATTATTTTTAAGAGTATATTATAAAAAATTAGTGTTGAAAATTAGGATTGATAAAAAATAAGCCGATAAATGGCCGACCGATAAAATTGATTAATCGGCCGATAAGTGATTAATATCTATTTTGAGGCCGACCAATAAGTAACAATTAACGATTTCTTAAACATTGATTCAAACCACGCAATTTGACATAGACAGCAGCAGAGCACAAGTGTTTCCGCCCTATGTCTCATGCATGCCAACTTAGTTCAAAAGCTTCAAGTTTCCTTAGGTTATTACAAACCAACTAAGGCGCCGAACGATGCATCCAAGTGTTTTTCATGACAGGTTTTCATGGCGCCTTGGTTTTCGCCTTGCCAGCAGTGGAAGTATCATCCGCTTCAGGAGATGTGAAGTTTTTTCTTCGGAGGCAAAACCTGAATCGCTCGAGCTGGACGCCTCGTTATCCGGAACCTCAACCTCAACCGGAGGTAGTTCGACTTCTCGAACGAACTACCGTATTCGATCCTGGAAGCCATGCGGTCATCATAGCCACGAACTTGCATGATCAGCTTGGAAGTTCTGATTCCTTTCGGAATGCCCCTGGTCACCTCCTCTAGATCCATAGTCGGAAAATGTGCTTTGCACATAACCAAAGTACATCCAGCGGCGCAACGAGCTGAAAGACTTCTGCCAGTCCTTGATCATTCTAGAACGAGAGTGGACTTTTGGAGCAGGTGCTTGGTGAGCACCCTATCCATACCGTGTATACTGCATCAAGACTTGGGCAAATTCTTTTTGTTCCCCTCTCAAACAATTTCTCATTTTGGTATCTCTCGCACCACACATTGTTTGAACAAAACAAATTGCAGATCACTTAAACATAACAATTAGAACATGAGAAAAATATTTTGGATTTTTTATTTCATTGTGTAAATATATATTTCAAGAATTTATTTTGAATTTTAAATAATTTGAAATTTGAAATTGCACAAAAAAATTCCGAGCTATTTTTGTCTCATTACATTTGTTACTTTTAGTGAATTGCAAAAAAATCAAATCAAAATATTACATAAGTTGAGAGATATAAAAAAGAAAAAAGAAAAAGTGTGAGGGTGCGCAAAGCGCACCTGCACTCTCACACTTTTCCCTTCTAGAACTAGTGACATTTTATAAAGGATCAGATCCAAGTCGCTTGTGTCTATCTCTTTGAGGCAGAGGGACTCGCCAATCTTCCGGCATGAGTAAAAGTCGTTTCATGAAAAATCGACTTGTCATTTTGCGTGTGTAAAAAAACAAATTTAGTGCGAAAAATAAGGTTTTTCAAAAGATTATTTTGTCTTTTTACATAGATCACAAAAAATATTGGCCTCGCGAAACTTGACAAACATACGTATATTGGGGAGATGTACATATAGAACTTTTTGTCAAAACTTTTCGACATTTTGAAATATAATATTTTAGTAGAGGGAGCATACGTCCTTTTGAATTGAGTATGAAGTCCTTTTGAAACACAGCGCAGAGAATTTGGCGAGCCTACCCTTTGTTTTCTAATAATACCTTCCCACGGTACGTTGCACACCTGAATCATCCTCAGTCACGCAGATGATCGGAGTGGGGCTGTTGTGCCTAGATCAGGGGATATCCTCTTGTTTGCCTACACCAACTAATGGTCAACAACCAGAGAGATTCATCAAAGACACCTCTTGGTCATCACCCGGACGAGCATGTGGAGAAGGTCTGTGAATTTTTACTGCCAGAAGGAGGAGGTTCGAATGAGAAGTTGAGAGAGGTTTTGTTCGATGTGGATGTTGAAGACATTATGAAAATTCCCGTAGTTAGGGTATCTCCAACCGAGCGATCGGCTGGACCGTCCGTTTTGGGCAGTTTGGGTGGCCGAGCGTCCGCGCGGACGGAGCCCCGCGTCCGCGCGTCCGTTTGGGTCGCGCGGTGCGCCCAACGCTCCAGAAATGGGTCGCGGCGCCCTATGGTATGTTTTTGCTTGTTAATTCACTATAAACGTCAAATAAATTATGAAAAATATAGAAAATAGTTGAAATGCTCAAAATTTATTACACAGTACATTGTCCACGTAATTCAATGATAAAGTATTATTCAAATAAAATGTAAAAACGTTACAAATGCTTTAGACTTCGGGATTTCCTTTATGACTGTTGTTTGCAACATTGTTGCCTACATGCTGCCACACGTGCTCGATCAAATCGGCCTGCAGCTGATTGTGTACAGCTAGATCTCGAATTTCATGGTGTGCATGAAGAATGTCCTGGAATGATGCCGGACTACCTTGAGGAGTAACCAACTCTCCCTGGCCCTCCCAGTCATTATCAAATAGTGAGTCATCCCGCTCTACCTCAACAATCATGTTATGCATGATTACACAAGCGGTCATCACCTCCCACAGAGTTTGCACACCCCAGGCTCTGGCAGGGTGTCTGACGATAGCCCAACGAGCTTGGAGGATGCCGAAGGCCCGCTCGACATCTTTCCGGGCTGCCTCTTGCTCTTTGGCAAACCTTGCCTCCTGCTTTGAGTTGGGTTTTCGGATTGTCTTCACGAGTGTAGCCCAAGGTGGATAGATACCATCAGCAAGGTAGTACCCCTTGGTGTAGTGGTGGCCATTGATCTCAAAATCCACATCAGGGAACTGACCGTACGCTAGCCTATCAAACACCGGAGAGCGCTGCAGCACATTGATGTCATTGTGCGAGCCAGCCATTCCGAAGAATGAGTGCCAAATCCATGTATCCTGTGAAGCAACAGCTTCAAGAATGACTGTGCACCCCTCAGAATGACCGCTGTATGCCCCTGCCAACCAAAGGGGCAGTTCTTCCACTCCCAGTGCATGCAGTCTATGCTGCCAAGCATCCAAAGAAACCCCCTGGAATCGTTGATTGACAACAAACGAGCTGTGTCCTCTGCATTTGGTTGTCGGAGGTACTATTCTCCGAACGAACCGATCACTGCTCTGCAGAATCTGTACATCGCTTCCAAGCCGGTAGACTCACTCATGCGCGTGTACTCATCTACGAAATCACCGGCAACGCTGTAGGGATTCGTTGCATAGAAAACAAAAAATTTCCTACCGCGAACACGCAATCCAAGCCAAGATGCAATCTAGAAGACGGTAGCAACGAGGGGATGATCGAGACTCACCCTTGAAGAGTTCCAAAGCCTACAAGATGAGGCTCTTGTTGCTGCGGTAGACGTTCACTTGCCGCTTGCAAAAAGCGTAGAAGATCTTGATCACGGTGCCACAATCGGGCAGCACCTCCGTACTCGGTCACACGCTCGGTGTTGATGAAGTCGACATCCACCTCCCCGTTCCAGCGGGCAGCAGAAGTAGTAGTCTCCTCTTGAATCCGGCAGCACGACGGCGTGGTGACGGTGGTGGTGGAGAACTCCGGCGGAGCTTCGCTAAGCGTGCGGGAGCGTTGGAGGAGAGAGGGGGCGGCTAGGGTTTGGGAGGGGGTGGCCGGCCACTAAGGGGGTGCGGCCAGGCTGTGGTCTTAGGGTGGCCGGCCCCCTCCCCTTGGCCCCTCATTATATAGGTGAAAGCCCCAAGTGTTGGACTACAAGTCTTCGAATAAGATCCGAACCCAAAACCTTCCATGTGATAGGGAAACCTACCCAAGGTGGGAATCCCACTTGGGGTGGGATTCCCCCCTTCCATGTGGGGGGTTGGCCGGCCACCTTGGTGGAGCCCAAGGTGGACTCCCCCCTCCTAGGGTTGGCCGGCCATGGGAGGTGGAGTCCCTCCGAGACTCCGCCTTCCTTAGTGATTTCTTCCGGACTTTTCTAAAACCTTCCGTAGAACCTTCCGGATCATTTTAAATTTTATAAAATGACTTCCTATATATGAATCTTATTCTCCGGACCATTCCGGAACTCCTCGTGATGTCCGGGATCTCATCCGGGACTGATACGTCTCCGACGTATCGATAATTTCTTATGTTCCATGCCACATTATTGATGTTATCTACATGTTTTATGCACATTTTATGTCATATTCGTGCATTTTCTGGAACTAACCTATTAACAAGATGCCGAAGTGCCAGTTGCTGTTTTCTGCTGTTTTTGGTTTCAGAAATCCTAGTAAGGAAATATTCTCGGAATTGGACGAAATCAAAGCCCAGGGGCCTATTTTTCCACGAAGCTTCCAGAAGTCCGAAGACGAAACGAAGTGGGGCCACAGGGAGCCCAAACCCTAGGGCGGCGCGGCCCCCCCCTTGGCCGCGCCGCCCTGTCATCTGGGGCCCCTGTGCCCCCTCCTGACTTGCCCTTCCGCCTACTTAAAGCCTCCGTGACGAAACCCCCAGTACCGAGAGCCACGATACGGAAAACCTTCCAGAGACGCCGCCAACGCCGATCCCATCTCGGGGGATCCAGGAGATTGCCTCCGGCACCCTGCCGGAGAGGGGAATCATCTCCCGGAGGACTCTACGCCGCCATGGTCGCCTCCGGTGTGATGTCTGAGTAGTCTACCCCTGGACTATGGGTCCATAGCAGTAGCTAGATGGTTGTCTTCTCCCCATTGTGCTATCATTGTCGGATCTTGTGAGCTGCCTAACATGATCAAGATCATCTATCTGTAATTCTATATGTTGCGTTTGTTGGGATCCGATGAATAGAGAATACTTGTTATGTTGATTATCAAAGTTATATCTACGTGTTGTTTATGATCTTGCATGCTTTCCGTTACTAGTAGATGCTCTGGCCAAGTAGATGCTTGTAACTCCAAGAGGGAGTACTTATGCTCGATAGTGGGTTCATGCCTGCATTGACACCGGGACGATGTGAGAAAGTTCTAAGGTTGTGTTGTGCTGTTGCCACTAGGGATAAAACATTGATGCTATGTCTAAGGATGTAGTTGTTGATTACATTACGCACCATACTTAATGCAATTGTCTGTTGCTTTGCAACTTAATACTGGAGGGGGTTCGGATGATAACCTGAAGGTGGACTTTTTAGGCATAGATGCAGTTGGATGGCGGTCTATGTACTTTGTCATAATGCCCAATTAAATCTCACTATACTCATCATGATATGTATGTGCATGGTCATGCCCTCTTTATTTGTCAATTGCCCAACTGTAATTTGTTCACCCAACATGCTGTTTGTCTTATGGGAGAGACACCTCTAGTGAACTGTGGACCCCGGTCCAATTCTCTTTACTGAAATACAATCTACTGCAATACTTGTTCTACTGTTTTCTGCAAACAATCATCTTCCACACAATACGGTTAATTCTTTGTTACAGCAAGCCGGTGAGATTGACAACCTCACTGTTTCGTTGGGGCAAAGTACTTTGGTTGTGTTGTGCAGGTTCCACGTTGGCACCGGAATCCCTGGTGTTGCGCCGCACTACATCCCGCCGCCATCAACCTTCAACGTGCTTCTTGGCTCCTCCTGGTTCGATAAACCTTGGTTTCTTTCTGAGGGAAAACTTGCTGCTGTGCGCATCATACCTTCCTCTTGGGGTTCCCAACGAACGTGTGAGTTACACGCCATCAAGCATATTTTCTGGCGCCGTTGCCGGGGAGATCAAGACACGCTGCAAGGGGAGTCTCCACTTCTCAATCTCTTTACTTTGTTTTTGTCTTGCTTATTTTTATTTACTACTTTGTTTGCTGCACTAAATCAAAATACAAAAAAATTAGTTGCTAGTTTTACTTTACTTGCTATCTTGTTTGCTATCAAAAACACAAAAAAATTAGTTTACTTGCATTTACTTTATCTAGTTTGCTTTATTGTCTTGCACTCTATATTAAAAATCAAAAAAAATTAGTTATTTTTGTTACCATGTCTAGCTCTGAACCTGTTACTTCTTCGCCTGAAGAATTAGTCTTCACTTTTAAACAAGGGGATGAGGAGAGTTTTAAGGATGCTTGGTCTAGAATTTTTACTTCTTATCGTAAAACTGAACCTCAAATGACTCTAAGTTTGCTCCTTAGTAATTTTTATTTTGGTCTTATGGTTCGCTATAGATATGCTTTAGATACTTTAGTGGGAGGAGATTTCCTTTCATTGCAATGGGGATCAAGCTTTTAATGCCATAAAGAAGTTGGTTGCATCACATGATTCAGCTAATAACTTTGATTCAGCGCTCACTAGCATATATAGTAGATTAAATAATCTCGAGATAAGTACATCTCGCTTGAATGATAACTATTGCCACGTTCGTAATCGTCTTGAACAAGTTTTAGTGAACTCTAAACTCTCATTGTGGGATCCTGCTGTTAAAATTGTTATCGGTGATCGAACTCTCCATGCCTACTGTGATATTATGTATGAATTTTGCCTTATGCCTGAAAGTATTTATAAATCTTTGAAACTTTGGGGAGTTGATGAAGGAGGAGAAGAAATAACTCTCATAGATAACTCTACTATAATTCCTAAAGGAATAGCCGCAGGTGTGCATACAACCATTCTTGGAAGGACAATATCCATTGATTATCTTGTTATTGAAACAGGAAAACTCACACTCGGAAGATTCCTGCTGAAACTATTGGGAGCAGTCATTGATGTTGGAGAAGGCACTCTGAAATTCACCTCTATACCGGGGGGAAATCATATATTTCCTAAACCCAAGGGAAAGAAAAACAATAAGAAAGGTAAGGGTAAAGCCCAAGGTAAGGTTGACACATCATCTCTCGATAATACTTGATACACACTTTCTGCGCCTAGCTGAAAGGCGTTAAAGAAAAGCGCTTATGGGAGACAACCCATGTTTTTACCTACAGTACTTTGTTTTTATTTTGTGTCTTGGAAGTTGTTTACTACTGTAGCAACCTCTCCTTATCTTAGTTTTGTGTTTTGTTGTGCCAAGTTAAGCCTTTGATAGTAAAGTAAGTACTAGATTTGGATTACTGCGCAGTTCCAGATTTCTTTGCTGTCACGAATCTGGGTCTACCTCCCTGTAGGTAGCTCAGAAAATTAAGCCAATTTACGTGCATGATCCTCAGATATGTACGCAACTTTCATTCAATTTGAGCATTTTCATTTGAGCAAGTCTGGTGCTATTTTAAAATTCGTCAATACGAACTGTTCTGTTTTGACAGATTCTGCCTTTTATTTCGCATTGCCTCTTTTGCTATGTTGGATGAATTTCTTTAATCCACTAATGTCCAGTAGCATTATGCAATGTCCAGAAGTGTTAAGAATGATTGTGTCACCTCTGAATATGTTAATTTTTATTGTGCACTAACCCTCTAATGAGTTGTTTCGAGTTTGGTGTGGAGGAAGTTTTCAAGGATCAAGAGAGGAGTATGATGCAACATGATCAAGGAGAGTGAAAGCTCTAAGCTTGGGGATGCCCCGGTGGTTCACCCCTGCATATATCAAGAAGACTCAAGCGTCTAAGCTTGGGGATGCCCAAGGCATCCCCTTCTTCATCGACAACATTATCAGGTTCCTCCCCTGAAACTATATTTTTATTCCATCACATCTTATGTGTTTTGCTTGGAGCGTCAGTTTGTTTTTGTTTTTTGTTTTGTTTGAATAAAATGGATCCTAGCATTCACTTTATGGGAGAGAGACACGCTCCGCTGTAGCATATGGACAAGTATGTCCTTGGTTTCTACTCATAGTATTCATGGCGAAGTTTCTCCTTCGTTAAATTGTTATATGGTTGGAATTGGAAAATGATACATGTAGTAATTGCTATAAATGTCTTGGGTAATGTGATACTTGGCAATTGTTGTGCTCATGTTTAAGCTCTTGCATCATATGCTTTGCACTCATTAATGAAGAAATACATAGAGCATGCTAAAATTTGGTTTGCATATTTGGTTTCTCTAAGGTCTAGATAATTTCTAGTATTGAGTTTGAACAACAAGGAAGACGGTGTAGAATCTTATAATGTTTTCAATATGTCTTTTATGTGAGTTTTGCTGCACCGGTTCATCCTTGTGTTTGTTTCAAATAAGCCTTGCTAGCCTAAACCTTGTATCGAGAGGGAATACTTCTCATGCATCCAAAATACTTGAGCCAACTACTATGCCATTTGTGTCCACCATACCTACCTACTACATGGTATTTTCCGCCATTCCAAAGTAAATTGCTTGAGTGCTACCTTTAAAATTCCATCATTCACCTTTGCAATATATAGCTCATGGGACAAATAGCTTAAAAACTATTGTGGTATTGAATATGTAATTATGCACTTTATCTCTTATTAAGTTGCTTGTTGTGCGATAACCATGTTCACTGGGGACGCCATCAACTATTCATTGTTGAATTTCATGTGAGTTGCTATGCATGTCCGTCTTGTCTGAAGTAAGAGAGATCTACCACCTTATGGTTAAGCATGCATATGTTAGAGAAGAACATTGGGCCGCTAACTAAAGCCATGATCCATGGTGAAAGTTTCAGTTTTGGACATATATCCTCAATCTCAAATGAGAAAATTATTAATTGTTGTTACATGCTTATGCATAAAAGAGGAGTCCATTATCTGTTGTCTATGTTGTCCCGGTATGGATGTCTAAGTTGAAGAATAATTAATAGCGAGAAATCCAATGCGAGCTTTCTCCTTAGACCTTTGTACAGGCGGCATAGAGGTACCCCTTTGTGACACTTGGTTAAAACAGTGCATTGTGATGATCCGGTAGTCCAAGCTAATTAGGACAAGGTGCGGGCACTATTAGTACACTATGCATGAGGCTTGCAACTTATAAGATATAATTTACATGATGCATATGCTTTATTACTACCGTTGACAAAATTGTTTCATGTTTTCAAAATCAAAGCTCTAGCACAAATATAGCAATCGATGCTTTTCCTCTATGGAGGACCATTCTTTTACTTTTATGTTGAGTCAGTTCACCTATTTCTCTCCACCTCAAGAAGCAAACACTTGTGTGAACTGTGCATTGATTCCTACATACTTGCATATTGCACTTATTATATTACTCTATGTTGACAATATCCATGAGATATACATGTTACAAGTTGAAAGCAACCGCTGAAACTTAATCTTCTTTTATGTTGCTTCAATGCCTTTACTTTGAATTATTGCTTTATGAGTTAACTCTTATGCAAGACTTATTGATGGTTGTCTTGAAGTGCTATTCATGAAAAGTCTTTGCTATATGATTCACTTGTTTACTCATGTCATATACATTGTTTTGATCGCTGCATTCACTACATATGCTTTACAAATAGTATGATCAAGATTATGATGGCATGTCACTCCAGAAATTATCTGTGTTATCGTTTTACCTGCTCGGGACGAGCAGAACTAAGCTTGGGGATGCTGATACGTCTCCGACGTATCGATAATTTCTTATGTTCCATGCCACATTATTGATGTTATCTACATGTTTTATGCACATTTTATGTCATATTCGTGCATTTTCTGGAACTAACCTATTAACAAGATGCCGAAGTGCCGATTCTGTTTTCTGCTGTTTTTGGTTTCAGAAATCCTAGTAAGGAAATATTCTCGGAATTGGACGAAATCAAAGCCCAGGGGCCTATTTTTCCACGAAGCTTCCAGAAGTCCGAAGACGAAACGAAGTGGGGCCACAGGGAGCCCAAACCCTAGGGCGGCGCGGCCCCCCCCCTTGGCCGCGCCGCCCTATCATCTGGGGCCCCTGTGCCCCCTCCTGACTTGCCCTTCCGCCTACTTAAAGCCTCCGTGACGAAACCCCCAGTACCGAGAGCCACGATACGGAAAACCTTCCAGAGACGCCGCCAACGCCGATCCCATCTCGGGGGATCCAGAGATCGCCTCCGGCACCTGCCGGAGAGGGGAATCATCTCCCGGAGGACTCTACGCCGCCATGGTCGCCTCCGGTGTGATGTGTGAGTAGTCTACCCCTGGACTATGGGTCCATAGCAGTAGCTAGATGGTTGTCTTCTCCCCATTGTGCTATCATTGTCGGATCTTGTGAGCTGCCTAACATGATCAAGATCATCTATCTGTAATTCTATATGTTGCGTTTGTTGGGATCCGATGAATAGAGAATACTTGTTATGTTGATTATCAAAGTTATATCTACATGTTGTTTATGATCTTGCATGCTTTCCGTTACTAGTAGATGCTCTGGCCAAGTAGATGCTTGTAACTCCAAGAGGGAGTACTTATGCTCGATAGTGGGTTCATGCCTGCATTGACACCGGGACAGTGATGTAAAGTTCTAAGGTTGTGTTGTGCTGTTGCCACTAGGGATAAAACATTGATGCTATGTCTAAGGATGTAGTTGTTGATTACATTACGCACCATACTTAATGCAATTGTCTGTTGCTTTGCAACTTAATACTGGAGGGGGTTCGGATGATAACCTGAAGGTGGACTTTTTAGGCATAGATGCAGTTGGATGGCGGTCTATGTACTTTGTCGTAATGCCCAATTAAATCTCACTATACTCATCATGATATGTATGTGCATGGTCATGCCCTCTTTATTTGTCAATTGCCCAACTGTAAGTTGTTCACCCAACATGCTGTTTGTCTTATGGGAGAGACACCTCTAGTGAACTGTGGACCCCGGTCCAATTCTCTTTACTGAAATACAATCTACTGCAATACTTGTTCTACTGTTTTCTGCAAACAATCATCTTCCACACAATACGGTTAATTCTTTGTTACAGCAAGCCGGTGAGATTGACAACCTCACTGTTTCGTTGGGGCAAAGTACTTTGGTTGTGTTGTGCAGGTTCCACGTTGGCGCCGGAATCCCTGGTGTTGCGCCGCACTACATCCCGCCGCCATCAACCTTCAACGTGCTTCTTGGCTCCTCCTGGTTCGATAAACCTTGGTTTCTTTCTGAGGGAAAACTTGCTGCTGTGCGCATCATACCTTCCTCTTGGGGTTCCCAACGAACGTGTGAGTTACACGCCATCAGGGACTTCGAACAAATCTTCAAACTCCATTCCATATTCAAATTCTACCATTTCAACATCAAACCTTAAGTGTGTCACCCTACGGTTCGTGAACTATGTGGACATGGTTGAGTACTCTCTCCGACCAATAACCAATAGTGGGATCCGGAGATCCATAATGGCTCCCACATATTCAACGATGACTTTAGTGATCGAATGAACCATTCACATACGATACCAATTCCCTTTGTCACGCGATATTTTACTTGTTCGAGGTTTGATCATCGGTATCACTCTATACCTTGTTCAACATCGTCTCCTAACAAGTACTCTTTACTCGTACCGTGGTATGTGGTCTCTTATGAACTTATTCATATGCTTGCAAGACATTAGACGACATTCCACCGAGAGGGCCCAGAGTATATCTATCCGTCATCGGGATGGACAAATCCCACTGTTGATCCATATGCCTCAACTCATACTTTCCGGATACTTAATCCCACCTTTATAACCACCCATTTACGTAGTGGCGTTTGATGTAATCAAAGTACCTTTCCGGTATAAGTGATTTACATGATCTCATGGTCGAAAGGACTAGGTAACTATGTATCGAAAGCTTATAGCAAATAACTTAATGGCGTGATCTTATGCTACGCTTAATTGGGTGTGTCCATTACATCATTCATATAATGACATAACCTTGTTATTAATAACATCCAATGTTCATGATCACGAAACCATGATCATCTATTAATCAACAAGCTAGTTATACAAGAGGTTTACTAGGGACTCCTTGTTGTTCACATAACACACATGTATCAATGTTTCGGTTAATACAATTATAGCATGGTATGTAAACATTATCATAAACTTAAAGATATATTATAATAACCATTTTATTATTGCCTCTTGGGCATATCTCCAACAGTCTCACACTTGCACTAGAGTCAATAATCTAGTTTACATTTGTAGAGATATAACACCTTGGCCTTCCGGTGCTTTATCATGTTTTGCTCACGGGAGAGGTTTTAGTCAACGGACCTGACATGCTCAGAACCGTATGTATTTTGTAATTCATTTGCGTCTCAACGCATCACTCATTTCCAAATGAGTCGGCATTATATATGTTTGGTCTTCTGGTGGAACCTTAATTCTGCGGTCTGAAATATGTCACTAATATTGTCACACACAATATAGCTTCAAAGTTCTGACTCTGTCGGAACTACACCAAGTTCTCAAAGAACCTCTTGACTTAACATCCTTTGCCATTGTTAAAACAATGGCATACTCTGCCTTCTTTTGTAGAATCCATCACAATATTTAGAACTCTTCTAAATCTAGCATAGACAACTTCTAACTCATTGTGCTACCTTTTAAACAACACTTAGTCTAATTAGAGATTGAAATTTTTATTTTCATATGTGACAAAACAAATATCGGTGCAACATCTTACAATGATTTGTTTGTCATTTCTCCATACAAAACTATATATATATATATATATATACTTGGTTCTTCTTAAGTACTCAAGAATATTCTTACTATTTTTCAATGATCATCACATGAATCATTCTGGTACATGCTCATAATACTTTTAGAGCATAGGACATCTGATTGTGTACATATTATTCGTGATCTATAATCACTCATGTGTTTTTACTCATTGAGTGTCAGATACACTCAAGTCTTGTTAAACCTTCACATGACAAGAATATTTTCTTAATATTTCTATATTGAACTACTTCAATATCCATCCTATGTACTTTGACTTAAATTTATTTATGTGTTTCAATCTATCTTCATAGATCTTGACATTAAATTTGTTTCAGTCCATATCCTTTCATTGAAATTAATTCTCAATGAAACCTTTTTAATCAAGTATATAATTACATCATTTATAACCAACTATATATATGTCATCTACATAAAGTATTATAAATATGTCTCAGCGCTCCCACTTAATTTCTTGCAAATGTAAGCCTCTTCATCGTCTCTAATGAAATCAAAAACTCTTTGACTATTTCATCCAGTGAAGATTTCCAACTCCGTGATACTCACTTCATCCAATTGAAATTCGTATACCTATCTAGTATTCCACGGACTAGCAAAACAATTGGTTGTATCTTGTATACACCTTTAATACATACTTCTATTAAGTAGTGTATTTTGCCATCCTACTAGCATATCTCATAAAAGAAATATGTAGTGATTACTAGAATAATCCACATAGACTATAAGCATTGCTACGGAAGATCTAATCTTATTGTAGTCAACTCTTTGAACTTTGTCGTAAACAACTTTTCGACAAGTCGAGCTTCTTCAAGGATATTTTATCCAAGTCCATCAATTTTATAGATCCATTTACTTTCAAAAAGTATTTATCTATCTTGGATTTCATAGCGTATAGCCATTTTAACGGAGTCAGGGCCCATCATAACTTCTTTGTTTGTAGTTGGTTTATCATTGTTCAAAATCAATCCTTTGTCCACAAATCATTTATTTGATCACAAAGTAAACCATACCTACAAGGTTCAATATGTACTTCGATCTCCATGGCTAAAACACTTTGTAGTCATGGGAGCCATGATCGTCGTGGCCGCTTCCGGAACCAATTCCGATGCTGCGCTACTCTGATCATTATGCTCAGGTTCATAAACTTTATCAAGTTCTATTGTCCTCCCACTCAAAAACTTCGCTAGAAACAATTTCTTGGAAATAAGAAACATTGACAAACGCTTTTGTCTTTGTCTCCATAGTGGGAAGAATTCCCAATCAATTCTCTGGGATAACCAACAAAGACATTTATCCGATTTTGGTTGTAAACTTATTTACTTATGCTATGCATAACAAAATTTAAGAAAGGACTATTAGGGTTCATACCCATGCCATAACTCGTATGGTGTCATTTCTACGGATCATGATGATGCTCTATTCAGTGTAAAAAGCGGTAGTCTCTAAAGCATAATCCACAAAAATATAATGGCTTTATTTTATTTTATCTCATCATTAATCCAACAAAGTTTGGATACATCTCTTGGATACTTCATCATCACTATGATACTCCAAGAAACGTGAGTTGTAGAACAATTTTATAACTCTCTTAGATGTTCGCTAAAAACTCATAATTCAAATATTTCCACCATGATCCAATCATAGATATTTGACTTTTCTATTACGATGATTTCCACTTCATGCTGAAATTTATTTGAATCCATTCAAATGTTTCAAACTTCTTACTTATTGAATATATCCACATATATATACTCAATTTATTGTTGAAAGTTTTCATGAAGTAGAAAAATCTCCCACACACAACTATGCCCAGTGAAACACATACATCATCATGTATTTTTCCACTAAGTTAGTTGCCCGTTCAACTCTTGGCCTATGAACGGTACTTAAGTCATTCTTTTTAGAAGAGATTTGCAAGCGCCAAATGATTCAAAAATCAAATGACTCCAATAATCCATTTGCATGGAGTTTCTTCATGCATTCCTTTCCAACATGACCTAAATGGCGGTTCCACAAATAAGTGGAATTCAAATCATTTGCCTTATGGCATTTTAGCGTCAGTATTATGTGTGTGTGTTTCACCATTAAGATTTATAAAAACTTATCCATCGTACATGGAGTAATGTCATAATCTGAACAACTCATTGTTTTAATTTGACCAGAACAAAATATTAATTATTAAGTTCTTTATTATAAATTCTAAGGGCTAGATGGAATGCTAACGACGAACATAATAACACTTTATTTTGTTCCAGACGTGCATTCCTATCATATTTCTTGTCAGTCACTTAGGCCATTGTATTCTTGTATTGCGTTGTTTTGTATGACACTTCATACCAACCAATATAGTACTAATACCCAAGAATTTCATAGTGTGACTTAACTAGGAATACAACCATAACATGTATATCATTTATATACACCTGAGCTAGACTTTCTAGTCTTTTCTTTTCTTTTTGCCAAAATATCTTTTGCAGTTTCTCTTTTAGCTTTCCTCATTATTCAGAAAAACACTTTAACATTATTAACTTCTAGGTTTGTTGGTCAAATACCAATAACCTTGAGGTTCTTACTTTAAGTTGATCATCATATGACAAGTGTTTCAGATTTCACTATTAGTAACTTTGTAATATGATGAACAATTTCACTCATAATTTTATCCAATATATCATGATGACTTTCCGAGACCATGTCTGTACATGCTAGGCTCGTAAAGTTTTAACCTTGGTATTCGCATGTGCAAATCTGGCTTGCACCCGTTGTATGCACACGTAGAATCTATCACACCCGATCATCACGTGATGCTTCGAAACGACGAGTCTTAGCAACGATGCATACTAAGGACGATTACTTCATGGATATGCGAATATCGTTAGTGCCCCAATAGATGGAGGATTGGGACGCCTTGCGTCTTCAACCTTCGTACATTCCCATAAAACTTATGGGTTTATGTAGTCTCACCAAATTATATTCTATCATCTTGCAATAAGGTCTTAGATATCACATATATCTCATACCTTGATTATTTCTGAAAACTAAATTTTCAGCTCCTTACTTTTTAAACATATTTGAACTTTCAAGTTTCACGGTGTTTGATGATATTTTGTGCAAATATTTTTACCATATTTGGTACATCCACGAATGCAGCAACAAGTGCCCATGAAATCTTCATTCAAAATGCCACATATATATACACGTGTGTGCAAGAAATATGTTCATGCATGAAATAATTCTGATTACGGGCTGTAGCTTAATTAATAGACTGGCCGTATTTTCTTGTTTAACTGGCCAGAGATATGATTGAATCAGGCCGTGTTTGCTGTTGACTTCATCCTAATGCAGCATACAAATACATGCATATCCAGGCAGGTCTACGTAGTTGTCATGGAACCTGATCAATACACGGCCGGACGTGGTGTACGTGTGCGCACGAAGAATTGGCCAGCTACGTACAGGACTCCAGTTATGTGCGTACGAAAATATCTTTACCTACTAATAAAGGAAGTAAGGTTTCTATACCTACTAATAAAGGAAGGAAGGTTTCTCCCCAAAATTTTCGTCCGTTTTTTCATTACCCCTACTTTTGTGTGGAAATTACGGCAGCTGCCACCGCAAAACTGAAAAAACGATCGCTGGATTCCTCCGTCGCTCGCCTGCCTGGGCCTGGCCCAATTTTGGGAGCACGAACCCTACGTCTGGATCGCTCACATAAATCCGCACGGACGCCACGCCTCTCCTCTAGCCGCCATCGTCCGCGACTTCCTGTCCTCGGTTCCTCACCACCGTCGCCCGCGACCTCTCGTGCTCGATTCGTCGCCACCGTCGACGAGTTTGTCGTCCAGGAGAACTATTCTAGCGGCAGGGGAGTGTGAGCCGCATCACCCCCGATCTGGGGAATCTCGGTCTCCCGGCGCGGCCCGGTCCTCCATGTCGAGCACGCCCAGCGCAGCCCCTTGCCCGGCACTTCCAGGAATGTTTTCGTTGTCTCCATCACCGCAACAGATGCGTTGGTGACTGAAGTTTAATTGGCTGGGTTCTTTCAGTACAACAACAGAAAAACATCACTCTGATGTTCGATTATTGGCTGGCTGATGATGCGCGGATTTACTTCTGCTTCATATTGAAAATTAGCTGTCATTAAACTAATTCGTTTTTTGTTCAGATTTTAAGAGAGCTGGAAGATTAGATATGAGTGAGCCGGACGGAATTTGGGCTATTGTATGCCGAGATTTGAGAAGATAAAGAGAGATTGTGCTGGGCATTATGACAAGTTGTTGCTGTTTGACCGCATGCTTATTCTTGAGGCCTAGAGATTGAGCCAAGGTGTGAGATTCAATTTCTTGCTCGTGCTTGCTACACTGCATTAGACATCAGAGAGGAGAGAGAGATTTATTTTGTTTGGTTGTGTTTTCTGCATAGGAGAGAAGAGTGGACCCTGTTATTTTGTTGCGTGTAAAATTTTCAGTAAATGAGTGTATGTGTATCAAAACTGAAAATTTGAGACTCATAGTATGTCAATACATTATATGATTTTTTAAAAAGTGTGTGTATTATTGTGTTACGTCAATGAAATATATAGTGTCACTTAAAGAGTCCCCCCGTATCAATACAAACAGAATAGAATTTATGTTGAAGAACTATATGAGTGGATATATGCATAGACCTATTTCTGCCACTCATTATATATTGGAGGAGAAAAATGGGAAAATACCAAAGTAAGGCTAGGGTTACGGTCCTGAGCTACCTACATTATCGGGCAGCATTGTATGGATGTTTTTAGTTAGTACTAAAATTTTGGAACCATTACCAAAATATTATGTGTGTACTAATTATAAAGTTGTTTGAATTCATATACTCAAAAATGGTGCCCACCATCTTACCGGTGTGCGGTATTACAAGTCGGTGTGGTGATCGACTTACACAATAATCTTATTAGGTATGATTATGTCGGCCATGAATAGGGAAAATCTAAACATCATTAACGATGGTGGAAAAGAGGAGAAGTGTCAATACGGATTATTAAATAGAGTGGGTTTCAGTATTTCTTTCTCCCGGTGCAACGCACGGGCACTTTTGCTAGTCTCCCCAAAATTTTCGTCCGTTTTTTAATTATCCTTAATTTCTAGATGAAATTACAAGGAATGCCACCGCTTATGTTAACGCTAAAACCAGGTGTTTTTGTTTCAATCGGTCGCAGGCTGGTGGGTGGCGCTGTGGACACCTAGGTGCGTTGATGGGCCTGATCTGGACCGAAATCCGCTGGTCAAAGGTTGCCCGCTGCCGTAGGCTGACATGACTGGATATTTTTAGTCCCACCTCGCTTTGTTACTAGGCGTTCGGCCTGTTTATATACCTCAAATTTCCGGTAACGAACAAGCCTCTTCGATGAGATTCGATCAGAGAAATGGTGTCCAGCACTAGCCTGATAAGGGAATGAAAGGATGGATAGATTGCAGAGAAAAACACAAAGGAAAGAAATCAGTGAGCAAGCGCGATGAGAAAAATATGTGGGAAAAGCTCCAAAGTTGTGAGTCTGAGGCTAGCAAAGCTGCCTGATGTCATGCCTCGACCAGGCCGTAAGAATCAAGTAGGGAGCGAGGGAAGTGCACATTCGAACTGCGAGGTGAGATATTGTCCATGGCGGTCTCCAAGACCTGCTTGCCCATGGCGTGCGCGTATAAAGGAGACCCGTTGATTGGTGGTGGTCGTGGAACGATGCTCGTGTGATTGGTTTACACCGATGGATATGTGCGCGGCCTCTCCTAGGGCGAGGAGGTCGGGAGTGCGCCGGCGGTGGTAGGTGAACAAGGGGTGTCGGAGAAATACGAAGGGAGCAAGCTGCAGACCAAGGTCGGGGCGCATGCACCTTTGTGTGCCGTGTTACAGGACCAACAGGGAATAAAAGAAATTCAGTCTTTGTTGCATGCACACAAACGGTTGCCAGGATGAAGCAGTGAAACTTGCAGAACATGTTTCTTCGGGTCTCATTTTAAGGGAAGTGGTCACCGTGCTAGATGTCTCTCACATCGAAGAGGAAGTTGAACAACTACTTATATATTGAAATCTGTAAATCTTCTATGTATTTATGCATATAATGCATATAATGCCCTTATATCAGTGTACTGTGGACTTGGAATTCACATGCATGCCTAAGCAATCTTTAAAACTACACACTCACGAGATGTTTTATCATGGGCTGCACCGCTGCAGTCATAGCAAAATGCATTTGGTTAATTTAGAGGGTCATTTGGTCAGCGTTGTATTGCTACTATCATACAAAATGAATATATGCATAGTGGTTTTAAGACATGGATAAGGGACAAATAGATTCATGCTCTAGATCTTAAGTTAGGATATTCGTAGTTGACTTCACGAGGGCATCATTAAGAAGTGCAAAGAGTTGGGATATTCTCAACGATTTTCTTCTAATTTTTGTGGTTTCTTCATATTAATTGACTTAATTATTGAATAATTCATTTTCATTGTCAAGAATGAATTATATACTCTCTGTCTATAAATAGATATCTTAGATTAGTTAAAATTCATATGTATGTAAACACTACTCCTAATTTAGTATACAGATACATAAAATTTAGATAAATTTAAGACATCTATTTATGAACAGATGTAGTACATCATGTGTACCGTTGGTAACTAATAACGTGACTCTCTTATGATGTAACATATCATGTTTCTTTCTAACTACTTTTGCTTTTCTGTGGCAAAAACATATATATTTATTTTCGTGTAGCAAGTGCAGCATAGAATGGTTTGTTAGACCATTTGAGTATTTATTTCTCCCGATGCAACGTACGGGCACTTCTGCTAGTAGTACCTTATATACGTACAGCTCTCAAAAGGAAAGGAGATCCAGATCCTTACCAAACGAAGAGCAAGACGCGATCACGCCCGTATCTTCCACCGCCTTAAACCAAAGACCAGCTGCCTATATAAATACAGAAAGAAACCCCAGAGGAGGACGGACTCCATATCCGGGATGGCTGCCTCGCTCGCCCATGGCGGCAGCGCACACGTGCAGGAGAAGGAGCCAGCGGCGGCGCGCCGCTCCCGCGCGTAGGCCGAGCATGGGGCTCTACACGCTAAGGCCGGGAGCAGGCCAAGGCTGGCGCCGGGAAGGCATCGCCAAGCAGCAAGGCGCTCGAGGCGGCAATTGCTCGCCATTTAATTGGACGCGTCGGCAGCCGGGGCGACGTACGCCACCACGATGACCTGGTTGGAGGCCACCACGACCTGGTTGCAGCTTCGCGCCTGGCTCGTTGTTGCGACTGATGACGCCATGACGGCAACAAAGCAAGCGCATCCAGAGTCTACCAGGAGGCGGCATTGTGCATGGCCACACATGCACATCCAAAAGCTTGCACTATCCTCTTCTTCACTCCTCACCTTTTTGCTCTTTTATGTTTCATGTATCAGATCTTGGAAGGAGAAGCGGGATGCGCTCGAGCTGGAGTCACGTTCCGGCTGTGCGACAAGTGACTGGCACGTACTGCAGCTCAGGCGGAGCAGTGTGCCGGCCGTCGTCACACACGTCCTGCGCTCCATGGACAGATGCGCCATCGACGGGTCGGAGATCGCCGATCTACGACTGCCCTCCGTCGAACACTAACTTGGTCACGCTGCCGGGGTGGCGTGGAGCCTGGCACTCGCCCGTTCGCCGCCACCATAGGTGGTGATGTTGATCTCGGCACGCTCGCTGCCGGGAACGATGGGCTCCCCCAATGCAGGTGCCGTTGTCGAGAGGCATCTTGCCGGATAGCGGCCACGGCTGTCCAATGGTACGGTGATCCCGCGGTGCTTCCGCGAACTATCCGCGCCGTTGACAGAGGCGTTGTCGACGAGTCGAAGGTCGCTGTACCCCGGACGCTAACTTGGCCATGCTGCCGGGGTGGTACCGAGCCTAGCACTCGCCCGTTCGCCGCCGCCAGAGGTGGTGATATTGATCCCGGCACACTCGCTGCCGGGAACGATGGGCGCCCTCAACGGAGGAGCCGTTTACGGGTGGCGTCTCGCCGGATAGCGGTCACAAACATCCATGGCCTCCTCCTGCATCAGGGGAGCCGCGGTGCTTCCACAAACTATCCGTGCCATTCACAAAGGTGTTGTCGACGGGTCGACACGGTCGCCGACCTACGAGCGCCCTCATCTTCCTCGGACACCACCTTGGTCATGCTGCTGGGTGGTGCCGAGCCCGGAACACACTTGTGCGCCGCCGCTAGAGGCGGCGTTGTTGATCCCGGCACGTTCGCCGATAGGTACGATAGGGGCCGTCAATGGAGGCGCCGTTGGTGGTTCGTGACTCACCGACCGCGGCTGCGACTATCCATAGTATGGTCGCAGCGGCCGGCCGTCATTCTCGTGCACCTCGATGATTCAGCTGCTAGTGCTCACACGCGTGCATGCCATGAGAGAGCTAAGGCTCTTTCCACGTGAGCATGTATGCATCTTCATGCATACGTGCTGTCAAAAGTTCATGCATAATGAACTTGTCTAAGCTCTTTGATGTTTCACCTCGCAAGCTAACGTTGAAGCCGTGGTGCATGTCAATGTCCTTTCATCGAGACGCTGCATGCCCACCATCTTCGACGTGTGTCATGCTAAGGCTGCCGTTGCTGACGGCGGCGCACCTGGTGACCACCGGGCGCACATGCTTCAAAACGATGTGTGTTCCCGTCTACTTCCACGATGGACCCTCTCGTTCTTATCTCTATTTCTCTTCTTCTACATTGACACCTACACGGAGTCCCCTCACGGCGGGACACCGTCTACATCGACACCTACACGGAGTCCCCTCGCGGCGGGACACCGTCTACATCGACACCTACACGGAGTCCCCTCGCGGCGGGACACCGTCTACATCGACACCTACACGGAGTCCCCTCGCGGCGGGACACCGTCTACATCGACACCTACAAGGAGTCCCCTCGCGGCGGGGCACCGTCTACATCGACAACTATACGGAGTCCCCTGAGGCAGGGCGTTGTCCACACCGATGCTTACGCGTGGCATCGAACCGTGGCGAGGCGGCGAGGACTTGCAATGTCTGCACTGGCCAAGCTCTCCATGGTCATCATCGAGTCTACTCCAACATATACACCAACATCATCATCGACGTCCACATCATCCACGCGCTGACGAGGCGTGGTAATTCTCCACCGAATTGTCTTCTTCCGATGAAGCAAACTACCACTTGCTTTGCCAAACGTGAGGCAAAGTCAAGCCATCAGGTCCGACACCGACAAGGCGGACACCACCAGGCCTGGCACCGACAAGGCGAAGGCCGCCCACATCTTCATCATCGGACATCGACAAGCCGGAGGCATATGGCTATGCATCGCCGGAGCGAGAGATATACTGCTCCACCATTCTGCCCTTCTCCCACTTCACCACCACCATCTTCTTGGAGAAAATGAGACTCGAAGACGACGACCATTGCAGCAGCTTAATCGGAGGTGGTCTGTGGGCTAGAACCATGGATGTAATTAAGCGGGAGCTTTCCGAGGCCTCGTGAACCAGAACACTGCAATCGCCATGTCATTTTGGCCGCGCCAGCAGGCCACGGAGCGCATCCTATGGGATATTGTAATTTTGTTTCTCGTGACGAGATTAATAAAATGCATATTTCCCTTTCTTTTTTATTTGTGTATTTAGGTACACTGGCACGCCCGTGTTTTTCGTTACATTTCGTGTCAAACAAATTGGCACGCCCGGTGGGACCTGGTTCTCCTCCCATCTTTGCTGCGCAACAATGGTCGTCCGTTTCGTCTTCAAGCACTTCTTCAAACATGACGGTGGTACCCTGGGGTAGGGGGCAACTCCTAAATCAGGGAAGTGTCATCCTCGCACACAGACAAGATTGACCGCAATTCTCTCTCGACCATGTGTCATGAGACGTTGGGAGCATACGCTACAACCCTACCTTTTATATGAAGGAAGGTGGTGTTGTGTCCCCCTAAGGCGTGGTGCGAGTGGGTGCCCACGCACGACTTTCGTCCGCCTCAGCTCCTCTTTGTCGCAAGGAGCCACCACCTAAGGGCGGGCTAGCCAAACACGGCTGCGACATGAGGCGTCGTTCATGTTGTTCGGAGCTCATTAACGCGATGATCTAAGCCAACTGTACATGCATTGGCAATGGGTCGGAGCTCGGCCGATGCGAGCCCGCGATCACCCTCGCCTATTCTACACCACCGACCTATAGGTCGTACCCCGCTCCATTAATCCGGGTCTCACTAACAAAATGTACGCAGCTAAGCCTAGCAGCACCGGAGGCGGGCCGGATAAACTCGCCAACATCGCTTACGGTGTTCCACACCACACCACAGCCAGACCAGATCATCGGCCGTCGGCCGTCACCCTCACCCAAATCGTGACGGAGGATGGTATGGTTGGCCTCCCGGGATGGTCTGCCCACCGCCCTCACCTTCATGGTGACAGGAGATGGAAAGACGTATGTGTTGTCACGGCTTAGCGTTGAGCTGGCCACCCCCGCTCATGTGCATGTCTGGCCATGCACAGGGAAGAGCCTACCAGCCAACTTGCATGTAAGAGCATGTAGGGACTCAAGGCCTTGGACTCATACGCAGATGTCTGACCATCTCAGCTCCTGGTCAGCTCTTGATCTGTCCAAATGGCTGATGCCGGTGATGTCGAGCTCTGACGAGAGGGTGCCGGCAACACCGGCCGCTTCTCGTAGCCATCGACAAGAAGCTGACACGACTACACATTTCGTGGCCAGAGGCTATACGTTGTGTAACTCCACGAACGGTTCCAACATGACGGCATCATGGTGCCGGGGCTGCCGGCGTGTAGCCCGGCAACATCCTCATCTCCACGGATGACGCCCAAGGAGACGATGTCACGGTGTCGGGGCTGAAGCGTGTAGCCTGGCGCCATCCTCATCTATGTGGACGACGTCCGAGGAGACGATGTCATAGTGGCGAGGCTTCCGACGTGTAGCCCCGCGACACCCTCATCTCCACGAATGATGTCCAAGGCAACAACAACATGGTGGTGAGGTTGCCGACGTGTAGCCCGGTGATGTATCCATTTCCGCAAACGACGTCCAAGACGACGCCGTCATGGTGGTGGGGCTGCCGGCTTCTAGCCCAGTGACATCAGCATCACCGCGAATGACATCCAAGGCGACGACGTCATGGTGGAGGGGCTGCCGGCGTGTAGCCCCGTTGCATCCACATCTCCGCGAATGACATCCGAGGTGACGCCATCATGGTGGTGGGGCTGCCGGCATGTAGCTCAGAAACATCTGCATCTCCGTGAGCCACGACAAAGACGTCCATGACAGGCCCTTCGGCATGCTGCGGTGCCCTCTCCGCTCACTTGAGCTGCGACGATGACGTCGCAATGGGCCTGCCGGAGTGCAGCACGATGCCCTCTCCGCTCCCACGAGCCGCGACGATGACGCCCGTGCAAGGGCTGCCGGCGTTCAGCGCGGCGCCCTCTCAACCACACCCATAAGGCACGATGACGACTTTGGTGCCGGAGCAGCTGGCGTGCAGCGCAACACCGTCTCCATTCCACGAGCCACGACAACGAAGTCCTTGCTGGAGCTGCCGTCATGCAGCCTCACACCTTCGCCATGCACAGGTCTACGACCAAGGGTCTGTCAGCATGATGCCCGCTCATGTAGTGGCCTTGCTGGCGTGCAACGGTGGATGTAGAGGCCTTTGCCGGCGTGCGACACCTTCTATGTCTCCATCACCACGAACATAACCCACAACTACGACGTCCTTACTGCCGGTTTGCAGCCCCGGCCTTGGACTCGATGGCGTTAGCCCAACTTTCGCAGCCACAGTTGTGTTCGGGAGCTCGGCATGATCCATGCCGTGTCCCACACGGCAAAGATGTGTCGGCGGCTGGAGGGAAGGAAGGCCACGCCGCCCCGCAACTTGGACACCATGCTCGGCTGCTCGGCCGCGACCTGGCTGCCCATCGTAAAGATCGGGCACCGCTGTGAGTCCGCCGCGCATGGGAATATGCACGTACATCAGTGGTACACGCGCTGGTGGCCGTACACACTCCTTTTTCTCTTTGTGTACGCACTGCTGCACCAGTGGTGGAGCACGTCCAACATTGAGCCACATGCATGACAATGCACATGTATTGGACATGCACGTATGTGCTAGCTAGCTAGTTGCGGACATGTGCGGGAGTCACCACCAACCTGAGCCATCTGAGGTGAATCGGCGTCCACACTACTTCCCACGCAGAGGTGGATCTAGAAAGGCGGCCATGCTTCCAGGAAGCGAAGGCGCCTTCAACTCCATTTTTTTCATGACACCCGCGATGCGCGACGATGGCGTCGGTGATGAGTAGCGGCGTGCGACACGGCACCCTTTCTAACAAAAAACTGCAAGGCGCGGCGACAATATTTGTGCAGGGTTGTCGGCGTGCACCGCGATGCTCTCTCCACTTCCATGAGCCGTGATACGGCGTCCTTGTCTACGCTAAGAGGCATCAACTTTGTGTTGGTCCAAGATGAGACACGAACCACATAGGATATGTTCACATGCGCGTGCGGCGAGGGAGCATATCAGCCTATGCCCCCAATCGATTTCAGGTTCTTGAATATGTACATTGCGTAATATTTTTTTTCCTTTTGGATTTCTTGCTTCATTTTGTCTCTTTGCCAAAAGGCGATATTTTTAGCTAGTTACCTATCAAAGTCTACAATGCACCTTCCATTGCATATGCAGACTTGCTCATGACCTCTTTGTTTTCCCCTTTTCATGGACTACAAAGTCCTACAAAAAAACTCTGGATTTTCCTAATCACACTTAGCTTGTAACTGATGAGTTGGTTGCTTATGACTTGTCTAGTAGACACATGGTGTATCTCGTGCTAAGTGGAGCGGTACCTACACCCACAATACACGACACACACAATACATGCTCCGAGAGACAGTGGAGAAGACTACTTGGGCACTTCTGAGTAATGAGGCCCCACACCCCCATTCTTCCAGATGTGTCTCGAGTTCACGGAGACACCATGCCTCGGGGAAGACGCTAGGGAAAAGATCACGGAAGGGCTGCCCAACCTAACGGAAGTTGGACTTGGTGCGAAGCCACGTGGCAACCCTGAGGCATGCCACCAAAAAGCTCCACATAATATGCCTGAGGGTTTTAGTCCACCAAGGTGGATGGCTATCTTCCAAGTTCTGAAGGTGGTTCCTCCAAGGAAACGCCAACAATCTCCAAGGAATTTCAAGCGATCCCAGAACGAAGCAAAAAAAAGAGAATGATGAAGCAATCTCGTAGCAAGTTCATGCAATCCTCAAGAGGAAACAATCTCATGAAGTCAAAGGACATCACAAATGTGTCCTAGAAAGAAGACCTCACAAGCAAAAAAAAAAGATCTCCATCAACCTGCCAAGCAAGTACACAGGTCCCCAAGAATGCATGGGAACCACTGGAAAAGAAGGCGGTTGATAGTCATTCACCACCCCTCGCCAAGGCATGAAAAGCTTTCAAGTCGTTATCCCAAAACCATCTACCGCAATTCCTCCTCACCCATGTCTCTGGGTTCTTGAGGCACGAAAGGAAGCATGGTGGAGCTGTGGGGCTACTCATTGCTCCGATGGGCTAGGGTATGATTTTCCGCTGTCTCTCGGCCGCATTCCAAGCACACCATCCTCAAACACGCTACACACACATACATACAAGGAAAAGTTGTTGATTTATAATCGTCATGGTCTTTCGACGGTTCCCATTGACTAAGTCCTTCAGCAGCCTTTCCTGACGTCACGCTCATAGCTAGTGTGCAAGCGGAAAAGCCAACATTTAAAAAAAAATCTCTGTTCTTCATTCTTCCTTGATTACGTTTTATCTCGGCTTTCTCTAGTTGGTTTTTCGGACTAACTCTATGCAACCAAGAACAAATGCAAACGGAATGACACTCGCATGTCCATACACCTACATCGACACTCGACAGCCTACATTGTCACTAGCGTCGGGCGGCATCACCAAACCTGTGTCGCCACATCACTAGCAATCTCGCACGAGCCCACGGGAGACGGGGGCAACACCCAACATCCTCATTCCCTGTGGCATTCTGCATCAACGCCAAGCTTCATCAATGGCGCCAAGTACACGGCGTCACCCTCGGCAACGGAGCCGGGGGCAACATCCACCTCACCGATGGTAGGTCGGCACAACACCAACCTTCACCGACGACAAGTCGGCGTTCACCCTTCTACAGGGGGCACGACATCCCTCAACCATGTCTATCCAAGACATTCTACATCAACACCGGGGGTAATACTATGCTCTCATCCACGATGGAGGTGGTATTCTTCATTGCTACCACCTTCGTCGTCATACAAGTCTGTGCTTAACCCGGCGTGGCACGGGCTACCACAAGACAAGAATCGATGGGCGTTCCGATATCTTGTTTACATAACTACAATAGGCTTAATGATGGGAGCAGTGTAGCGCGCCAGTGCGGCTAGCGTGAAGCTGTGAAACCCTTCGATCCGGTCGGCTGGCTCCGTGGCAGCTAGACGGTCCCGACTGGATCGATAAACGCCTCCAAGGAGCAGAACGGACTTCGCTGCAAATTGAGGATAACGTCGGGATGGTTAGTTGATAGGCGTCGAGCCAGCTATACGACCCAACTAAATACCCCACCCACTCTTTTAGCCTTTGGCGCGATGATGCCCTGAGGGCAGGAAAAATGTCTTCCCCATACACACATGTCACGAATTTTTCAATAGAAATTCAAGCACGATGGCAGCAACAAAAGTATTGCGCCATTATTAATTTAGCATCACGAATGGAGCTTGCGTTCTCGCCAGCTGATTGCATCTCCGCGTGGTGGTTCGCATTGAGAGTTAGATTTTTTTTCAATCCAACTAGCTCCCGGAAACAGAACACGTTAGCTGGCTGTGTCCCACTCCAATACGATTCTACAAGCTAAAAAATAGACAACATCGGTTTAAGGTGCGTCCGTTTCGTTTGACAACAAAACAATTCTACACCAAGCTAAATTCGAATCGCTTCGCATTCGAACTTAACTTGGTGTGGGGGCATCTGTTTGATGATATTTTGTGCAAATATTTTTACCATATTTGGTACATCCACGAATGGAGCAACAAGTGCCCATGAAATCTTCATTCAAAATGCCACATATATATACACGTGTGTGCAAGAAATATGTTCATGCATGAAATAATTCTGATTACGGGCTGTAGCTTAATTAATAGACTGGCCGTATTTTCTTGTTTAACTGGCCAGAGATATGATTGAATCAGGCCGTGTTTGCTGTTGACTTCATCCTAATGCAGCATACAAATACATGCATATCCAGGCAGGACTACGTAGTTGTCATGGAACCTGATCAATACACGGCCGGACGTGGTGTACGTGTGCGCACGAAGAATTGGCCAGCTACGTACAGGACTCCAGTTATGTGCGTACGAAAATATAGTACCTTATATACGTACAGCTCTCAAAAGGAAAGGAGATCCAGATCCTTACCAAACGAAGAGCAAGACGCGATCACGCCCGTATCTTCCACCGCCTTAAACCAAAGACCAGCTGCCTATATAAATACAGGAAGAAACCCCAGAGGAGGACGGACTCCATATCCGGGATGGCTGCCTCGCTCGCCCATGGCGGCAGCGCACACGTGCAGGAGAAGGAGCCAGCGGCGGCGCGCCGCTCCCGCGTGCAGGGCCGGCTCTGGCCCAGGGCAGCGGGTGCGATGGCCCGGGGCCCAGCCGAACTAGGGGCCCATGACGAGTACTGCAGTATATAGGTAATTGTACAAGATAAAAAAACATTAGAGGCACATCTATCCAATGGGAAGCTCAAAGCAACGCCTCCCCACGGGCCCATTATCTGCCTAACACCAACCTGCACGCACGAGCTTCTCGTTCAATCGTTCTCCACAGTTTAATACACACAGGACGGTGTGACTACTATGACCTAAGCATGGAGGTCGGAGCAGCCCAACTTTTTACAGGTAATATTGAATTAATTTTTACTAGCCCTGGCTCTACCCTCTACTTTCTTGTGTTCTCAATCAAAATTTGACATGACACTACCGAGAATTCTAAAGAATTGGATGACAACAATGCCGAAGAACAACATGATGAGAATTAAAATCTAGTTGAGAAAAATGATGTTGATGCCGGTGGAAATTGTAGAGACCATGAAAACCGTGGGGACATAGATGAACAACAATTTTGTGTATGGAATTGAATTTTTTCTCCCCTATAGCTATGGGGCCCATTCATAGAGTTTGCCCTGGGGGCTCTTAAAATCTAGAGCCGGCCCTGCCCGCGTGTAGGCCGAGCATGGGGCTCTACACGCTAAGGCCGGGAGCAGGCCAAGGCTGGCGCCGGGAAGGCATCGCCAAGCAGCAAGGCGCTCGAGGCGGCAATTGCTCGCCATTTAATTGGACGCGTCGGCAGCCGGGGCGACGTACGCCACCACGATGACCTGGTTGGAGGCCACCATGACCTGGTTGCAGCTTCGCGCCTGGCTCGTTGTCGCGACTGATGACGCCATGACGGCAACAAAGCAAGCGCATCCAGAGTCTACCAGGAGGCGGCATTGTGCATGGCCACACATGCACATCCAAAAGCTTGCACTATCCTCTTCTTCACTCCTCACCTTTTTGCTCTTTTATGTTTCATGTATCAGATCTTGGAAGGAGAAGCGGGATGCGCTCGAGCTGGAGTCACGTTCCGGCTGTGCGACAAGTGACCGGCACGTACTGCAGCTCAGGCGGAGCAGTGTGCCGGCCGTCGTCACACACGTCCTGCGCTCCATGGACAGATGCGCCATCGACGGGTCGGAGATCGCCGATCTACGACTGCCCTCCGTCGAACACTAACTTGGTCACGCTGCCGGGGTGGCGTGGAGCCTGGCACTCGCCCGTTCGCCGCCACCATAGGTGGTGATGTTGATCTCGGCACGCTCGCTGCCGGGAACGATGGGCTCCCCCAATGCAGGCGCCGTTGTCGAGAGGCATCTTGCCGGATAGCGGCCACGGCTGTCCAATGGTACGGTCGCGACTACCGTCCTCCTCGTCCAAGATTTCCACCGTGCATGGTGCCATGTAGTGGTTGCCGTGTCTCCATATGATCCCGCGGTGCTTCCGCGAACTATCCGCGCCGTTGACAGAGGCGTTGTCGACGAGTCGAAGGTCGCTGTACCCCGGACGCTAACTTGGCCATGCTGCCGGGGTGGTACCGAGCCTAGCACTCGCCCGTTCGCCGCCGCCAGAGGTGGTGATATTGATCCCGGCACACTCGCTGCCGGGAACGATGGGCGCCCTCAACGGAGGAGCCGTTTACGGGTGGCGTCTCGCCGGATAGCGGTCACAAACATCCATGGCCTCCTCCTGCATCAGGGGAGCCGCGGTGCTTCCGCAAACTATCCGTGCCATTCACAAAGGTGTTGTCGATGGGTCGACACGGTCGCCGACCTACGAGCACCCTCATCTTCCTCGGACACCACCTTGGTCACGCTGCTGGGTGGTGCCGAGCCCAGAACACACTTGTGCGCCGCCGCTAGAGGCGGCGTTGTTGATCCTGGCACGTTCGCCGATAGGTACGATAGGGGCCGTCAATGGAGGCGCCGTTGGCGGTTCGTGACTCACCGACCGCGGCTGCGACTATCCATAGTATGGTCGCAGCGGCCGGCCGTCATTCTCGTGCACCTCGATGATTCAGCTGCTAGTGCTCACACGCGTGTATGCCATGAGAGAGCTAAGGCTCTTTCCACGTGAGCATGTATGCATCTTCATGCATACGTGCTGTCAAAAGTTCATGCACAATGAACTTGTCTAAGCTCTTTGATGTTTCACCTTGCAAGCTAACGTTGAAGCCGTGGTGCATGTCAATGTCCTTTCATCGAGACACTGCATGCCCACCATCTTCGACGTGTGTCATGCTAAGGCTGCCGTTGCTGACGGCGGCGCACCTGGTGACCACCGGGCGCATATTCTTCAAAACGATGTGTGTTCCCATCTACTTCCACGATGGACCCTCTCGTTCTTATCTCTATTTCTCTTCTTCTACATTGACACCTACACGGAGTCCCCTCACGGCGGGACACCGTCTACATCGACACCTACACGGAGTCCCCTCGCGGCGGGGCACCGTCTACATCGACACCTACACGGAGTCCCCTCGCGGCGGGACACCGTCTACATCGACACCTACACGGAGTCCCCTCGCGGCGGGACACCGTCTACATCGACACCTACACGGAGTCCCCTCGCGGCGGGGCACCGTCTACATCGACAACTATACGGAGTCCCCTGAGGCAGGGCGTTGTCCACACCGATGCTTACGCGTGGCATCGAACCGCGGCGAGGCGGCGAGGACTTGCAATGTCTGCACTGGCCAAGCTCTCCATGGTCATCATCGAGTCTACTCCAACATATACACCAACATCATCATCGACGTCCACATCATCCACGCGCTAACGAGGCGTGGTAATTCTCCACCGAATTGTCTTCTTCCGATGAAGCAAACTACCACTTGCTTTGCCAAACGTGAGGCAAAGTCAAGCCATCAGGTCCGACACCGACAAGGCGGACACCACCAGGCCTGGCACCGACAAGGCGAAGGCCGCCCACATCTTCATCATCGGACATCGACATGCCGGAGGCATATGGCTATGCATCGCCGGAGCGAGAGATGTACTGCTCCACCATTCTGCCCTTCTCCCACTTCACCACCACCATCTTCTTGGAGAAAATGAGACTCGAAGACGACGACCATTGCAGCAGCTTAATCGGAGGTGGTCTGTGGGCTAGAACCATGGATGTAATTAAGCGGGAGCTTTCCGAGGCCTCGTGAACCAGAACACTGCAATCGCCATGTCATGTTGGCCGCGCCAGCAGGCCACGGAGCGCATCCTATGGGATATTGTAATTTTGTTTCTCGTGACGAGATTAATAAAATGCATATTTCCCTTTCTTTTTTATTTGTGTATTTAGGTACACTGGCACGCCCGTGTTTTTCGTTCCATTTCGTGTCAAACACACGGAGACAAGATAAATTTAGGTACTAATTGAAACCATAGTTCTTTGAATCAACAATGTGAGGTTTACTAAAAGTTTGCAATAGAAATTAATCAATTCTTGATTCTTTAACAATACGGTACCAATCCGTAAAGTTTCTTGTCAGGTTTTAACAGTATTTCTATCTCAATAACAAGACTAGCGCATGGTAGAAAGCGGATGCCAATACTACAAAAAATAATTCAAAATACTACTCAGACTATGTTTATGATAATTAGTTCATGTTTTAATCTAATTACTAATAAACTCCTACTTAATACAACATCTCTCATAATTGTTAAGTGGTACACGATCCAAATCCACTACACCAAAACCGATCATCACGTGAGATGATGTAGCTTCAATGGTGAACATCAACATGTTGATCATATCATCCATATGACTCGTGTTCAACCTTTCGGTTTCCGTTGTCCCGAGGCCATGTCTGTACATGCTAGGCTCGTCAAGCAAACCCAAGTATTCCGCGTGTGCAACATGGCTTACACCCGTTGTATATGAACGTTGAATCTATCATATCCGATCATCACGAGATGCTTTGAAACGACGAACTTTGGCAACGGTGCATACGAGGGGAGAACACTTTATTATCTTGATATTAATGTGAGGGATCATCTTATAATGCTACCGTCGCGTTCTAAGCAAAATAAGATGCATAAAGGATTAACATCACATGCAGTTCATATGTGATATGATATGGCCCTTTAGTCTTTGCGTCTTCGATCTTCATCACCAAAGCACGGACATGATCTCCATCATCAACGGACATGATCTCCATCATCGTCGGCGTAGCGTCGGTTGTTCACCTCATGTAGCAACTATTACAACTACTTTGAAATACTACTCAACATGAAATTTAAAGACAACCATAAGGTTCCTGCCGGTTGCCACAATACAATAATGATCATCTCATACATATTCATCATCACATTATGGCCATATCACATCACCAAACCCTGCAAAAACAAGTTAGACGTCTCTAATTTGGTTTGCATATTTTACGTGGTTTAGGGTTTTCGAGAGAGATCTAATCTACCTACGAACATGAACCACAACGGTGATACTAATGTTGTCAATAGAAGAGTAAATTGAATCTTCACTATAGTAGGAGAGACGGACACCCGCAAAGCCTCTTATGCAATACAAGTTGCATGTCGAACGAGGAACAAGTCTCATGAACGCGGTCATGTAAAGTTAGTCCGAGCCGCTTCATCCCACTATGCCACAAAGATGCAAAGTACTCAAACTAAAGACAACAAGAGCATCAACGTCCACAAAACCATTGTGTTCTACTCGTGCAACCATCTATGCATAGACACGGGTCTGATACCACTGTAGGGATTCGTTGCATAGAAAACAAAAAATTTCCTACCGCGAACACGCAATCCAAGCCAAGATGCAATCTAGAAGACGGTAGCAACGAGGGGATGATCGAGACTCACCCTTGAAGAGTTCCAAAGCCTACAAGATGAGGCTCTTGTTGCTGCGGTAGACGTTCACTTGCCGCTTGCAAAAGCGCGTAGAAGATCTTGATCACGGTGCCACAATCGGGCAGCACCTCCGTACTCGGTCACACGTTCGGTGTTGATGAAGTCGACGTCCACCTCCCCGTTCCAGCGGGCAGCGGAAGTAGTAGTCTCCTCTTGAATCCGGCAGCACGACGGCGTGGTGACGGTGGTGGTGGAGAACTCCGACGGAGCTTCGCTAAGCGTGCGGGAGCGTTGGAGGAGAGAGGGGGCGGCTAGGGTTTGGGAGGAGAGAGGGGGCAGCCACCGAGAGGGCCCAGAATATATCTATCCGTCATCGGGATGGACAAATCCCACTGTTGATCCATATGCCTCAACTCATACTTTCCGGATACTTAATCCCACCTTTATAACCACCCATTTACGCAGTGGCGTTTGATGTAATCAAAGTACCTTTCCGGTATAAGTGATTTACATGATCTCATGGTCGAAAGGACTAGGTAACTATGTATCGAAAGCTTATAGCAAATAACTTAATGACGTGATCTTATGCTACGCTTAATTGGGTGTGTCCATTACATCATTCATATAATGACATAACCTTGTTATTAATAACATCCAATGTTCATGATCACGAAACCATGATCATCTATTAATCAACAAGCTAGTTATACAAGAGGTTTACTAGGGACTCTTTGTTGTTCACATAACACACATGTATCAATGTTTCGGTTAATACAATTATAGCATGGTATGTAAACATTATCACAAACTTAAAGATATATTATAATAACCATTTTATTATTGCCTCTTGGGCATATCTCCAACAAACGCCATATGCGAGCATCCTAATCGCTGTCGTGCATTTCTGGTACGAAGAGAGGCCTACCTTGCCAATTGCATCCACTTTCGCGCAGAAGTAGTCGTCATAAGATTTATCAAAGTAGCATGGATTATCATAAATAACAGTAGCGTAATTATTCTCACAAGTTTTACTTATAGGTAATATTTCAAGAGAATCCACAGGAACATAACATTCAACCTCTTTCGGTAAGCATGGAGGACAATCAAATAGTGTAAGAGATAAAGAGTTACTCTCATTAGAAGGTTGGCATGGGTAGCTAATCCATTCTTCCTCCTTTTGTTCGTCACTCTCCTCTTCTTTTTCATCCAATGAGCTTTCAGGTTCGTCAATTTCCTCCTCTTTTTCATCCAATGAGCTTTCAGGTTCATCAGCTTCTTCTTCCACAGGTTCCTGCAAATTGTGAGTGCATTCTTGTGCATTAATGAGTCTCTCTTTATAATCAATGATATAAGGATTATCACTGTAACTTTCATTGCAAAAATTAAGGATAGAAGAGACATAATCTTTAAGGTCCTTACAAACAACACAAGTTTCATAATTTTTAACCATGAAGGATTCGATCTCAGAAGCTCCCATAAATATGACAAATTGTTCTACCTCTTTGAACCCAAGATGAATATAGTTATTCCAATTATAGTTCTTAATTAAAACTTCTTCACTAAAGCCACATTGAAATTTCAGATGTTTAGTATCCTCTTTAGAGCAATAATTTATATCATGGCGTTTAAGCAAAATTTTAGCAATTGTATTCAATTTTTCTATCATAGCACTCATTACTTTACCAGTTCTTGATTCTCTATAATTATTATAATATTCTATAAGCTCCAAGTAGGTTGTGGGTTCTCCCATAACAACAGTTTTTTATTTTTAGGTTTTTCAAATTTTTATGGATTTTTGGGTATATAAGAAAAGTAAAACAAAAAGAAACTAAGCAAAAGTAAACTAAACAAAACAAAATAAAATAAAACAGAGAGAGAGGTAGAGTGTACTCCCCAGGTGAACTTATGTGATGAGGTCTAAGACCCCGTGTGTGGCCCGATCTCGCGGATTGACTTCGAAACCAAGAGGGGAGATGGGAAAACGCGAGGAACACGAAGAACACGATGAACACGAGGAACTCCGAGACTCACGCACGCACACCAACCCGATACACCCGATACTTACCCCCGTGGCTCGATGGACCACGCCAATAGAATCACCCGGAAGAGGCACGCGGCAGAATTCCCGGTGAGAGATTGGTGTTGGAGAAAAGGGGATTGGTGAGGGAGAGAGAGTAGCTTGTACTAGAATCTCACTCAACAATATCCAAATCAACAACAAGGATGGCCTTGATTACAGAGGGATGATACCCAAGGGAGACTAAGCTCAAAATTAGGTTTGAGTTCAAAACAAGTCTAAAGAGCTAATGAGGGGTTCCAGCTACTTATATAGTCATACACGGCCAGCAAGGGCGAACAGTGCAGCGAATGGATAAGTTAAGGCAGTTTGGTGGGGCATTCTCGTCGAGTCCGGTTTGGGGGCGGTCGGACCTGTCCTGGGACCGGGCTGTACGGTTTGGGGCCTGGCTGACCGGGCCTGTGACCGGGCCGTCCGGTCATGGGTCCGGTCGACCGGCGCAAACCGGAAACTACGAAGTTTCCGGTCCTGGGTCCGGTCGTCGTCCGGTACGAGGGAGCTGGCCCGGTTTGCGCCCGGTCGACCGGGCCTATGACCGGGGCGTCCGGTTGTAGGTCCGGTCTGACCGGGTCCTGGACCGGCCAGCGTCCACCTCTTCCTTGGAGCGCTTCGTGCGACGTCGGCTTCGGCTTCATGATCATCTCCATGTCCAGTTGCTTCTCTCCTTCCCTTGACCTTGGCGTCTTCTCCTCTCCGTGGTCTTGACGCGCCTTGTACCTAATGACACATAGCACGTCGGCATGAGGTAGCAATCCATCCAAAGGGGTATCAAGATCAAGGGTGGTGAGGAGCGAGTTCACCTCATCATGAAGAGCTTTGACTCGGGCTCGTGTCATCGGTCCACTAGGGGGACTTGTTGGTCTTGGTGTAGCGACGTCGGTGACCGGGGCTACATCATCTCCCCCCCCTTGGGAAAGAGTCGTCCTCGACTCTTGCGCCTCCTCATCTCCATGATAGGGTGACAAGTCCGAGACGTTGAACGTGTTGCTCACCAAGTACTTGGATGTTGGTATGTCGATGACGTAAGCGTTGTCATTGATGCGCTTGAGGACCTTGAAGGGGCCATCTCCTCTTGGCTTGAGCTTGGAGTTGCGCTCATGGGGAAACCGGTCCTTCCGGAGGTGGATCCAAACGAGGTCTCCTTCTTCGAATATCCTTGCCTTCTTCTTGGCGTTGATGTGGTTGGCTTGACGAAGAACATGTGCTTGTATGGTTGCCCTTGTCTCTTCATGTAGTTTCTTGACGGCGGCGGCGCGCTTGTCGAAGTCCATGTTGATGCGCTCGTGTAGGGGAAGCGGAAGTATGTCGAGTGCCGTGTAAGGTTCGAAGCCGTAGACGACCATGAAGGGGCTCCTTGATGTAGTCTTGTGCTTGGCGCGGTTGTAGGCGAACTCGGCGTGAGGAAGGCACTCCTCCCATGACCTCAAGTTTTTCTTCACGAGGACCCGTAGGAGGGTGGAGAGGCTTCGATTGACCACTTCCGTTTGGCCGTCCGTTTGCGGGTGCGATGATGATGAGAACAAGAGCTTGACTCCAAACTTCGCCATGATCGACTTCCAAAGATAGCTCATGAACTTGACGTCTCGATCCGACACAATGCTTTGCGGTACTCCATGTAGGCGAACGATTTCCCTGAAAAACAATGAAGCAATGTGTGAAGCATCGTCGCTCTTATGGCAAGGTATGAAATGAGCCATCTTAGAGAATCTATCCACTACAACAAATATGGAATCATGACCATGCTTAGTGCGAGGCAAGCCTAGAACGAAATCCATGCTAATATCTGTCCATGGTGCAAAAGGAATAGGCAATGGCATGTAGAGACCATAAGGGTTGGAGGTAGACTTAGCTTGTAAGCATGTTGTGCACCGACGGCAAAGGCGCTCCACATCTCGCTTCATCTTTGGCCAATAGTAGTGGGTTGAGAGCATGGCATATGTCTTGTCACGGCCAAAGTGGCCCATAAGACCTCCTCCATGAGACTCTTGCAAAAGCAATTTTCGAAGCGAAGACGCGGGAATGCAAATCTTGTTGGCTTTAAACAAATAGCCATCATGCAAATAGAAATCATCCACTCCTCGCTCAACGGAGCACTTCTCAAAAATGGGAGCAAAGAAAGAATCGGAAGGATAGAGTTCTTTGATCTCTTCAAGTCCCAAAACATGAAAATCCAAACGAGTTAGCAAAAGGGTGTTTTTGCGGGAAAGAGCATCCGCCACAACATTGTCCTTGCCCTTCTTGTATTTTATCACATATGGGAAGGACTCAATGAACTCGACCCATTTTGCATGTCGTTTGTTCAAGTTGTGTTGGCTTTTCAAATACTTCAAGGACTCATGATCGGAATGAATGATAAACTCTTTTGGCCAAAGATAGTGTTGCCAAACTTCAAGAACACGAACCAAACCGTAGAGCTCCTTGTCATATATAGGATAGTTGAGGCGTGCGCCATCTAACTTCTCACTATAGTATGCCACGGGTTTGCCCTCTTGCATAAGAACACCGCCAATACCAAGCCCACTTGCATCACACTCAATCTCAAAAGTTTTGGCAAAATTTGGAAGAACAAGAAGTGGAGCTTCGGTAAGACGTTTCTTCAACTCATCAAAAGCATTTTGTTGGGCCTTGCCCCAAACAAACGGAACATTCTTCTTGGTAAGCTCATTCAAAGGGCAAGCGATGGTGCTAAAGTCTTTCACAAAGCGGCGATAAAACCCGGCAAGTCCATGGAAGCTTCGGACTTGGCCAACATTTGTAGGGGTATGCCAATTATGGATGGCCTCCACCTTGGAAGAATCAACTTCAATCCCATTAGCGGAAACCACAAAACCAAGAAAAACCAATTTGTTTTGAGCAAATGTGCATTTGGGGAGGTTAGCATAAAGCTTTTCATGGCGCAAGATGCACAAGACTTCTCTCACATGTTGCACATGGTCCTCGAGGTTTTTGCTATAAATAAGAATATCATCGAAGTAGACAACCACGCTCTTGCCAATGAGAGGACGCAAGATGTGATTCATGAGGCGCATGAAAGTAGATGGTGCATTGGAAAGACCAAAAGGCATAACGAGCCATTCATAGAGACCAAGTTTGGTCTTGAATGCCGTTTTCCATTCGTCACCAATAGCCATGCGGATTTGATGGTAACCACTACGCAAATCGACTTTAGAGAAAATCGTGGCACCACTAAGTTCATCAAGCATGTCATCTAAACGCGGAATGGGATGGCGGTAACGGACGGTAATGGCATTGATGGGGCGACAATCCATACACATCCGTTGCGTCTCATCCGGTTTAGGCACGAGGATCACGGGAACCGCACAAGGGCTAAGGCTTTCACGGACATACCCTTTGGCGAGGAGATCTTGAATTTGACGGTTGATCTCCTTGGTCTCTTCGGGGTTGGTGCGGTAGGCGGCACGGTTTGGGAGCGGATCGCCGGGTATTAGGTCGATGCGGTGTTCTATGCCACGGAGTGGTGGTAGTCCATGAGGGAGCTCGTCGGGGAAGACGTCTTGAAATTCCTGCAAAAGAGACAACAAAGACGGAGGAATGTTGGTTAAGTCGTTAGTTGCCGACGAGGGTCCCTTGCATATGAGCACGTAGTGCAATATGGTGGATGGGTTCTCTTGTAGCTCTCTCCACTCACTCTTGGTGGCTAGAAGGACACTCTTGGACTCACTCATATATGGCTTGTGGTGCTCACTATCTTTGTGGTGGGTCGCTCCCTCTCCTCTCATCTCACTATGGTGGGTGCGGAGTTGTGCCCTCGCTAAAGCCTTCGCATTATCCGCGATGATTTGGCTAGGAGTCATCGGGCGCAATTCGAACTTCTTGTCGTTGACCTTGAAGGTGTATGTGTTGGAGAGTCCATCATGTATAGCCTTCTTGTCATATTGCCAAGGGCGGCCAAGCAACATGTGGCACACCGTCATGGGTACCACGTCACACTCGATGGTGTCCTCATAAGGGCCGATCTTGAAGTTGACGGTGACGGTATGTTGTATCTTGACGTTGCCCTTGTCACTCAACCATTGGATATGGTAAGGGTGAGGATGCTTGCGGAGAGTGAGGTGGAGCTTCTCACACAACTCGGTGCTCGCAAGGTTGTGGCAACTTCCACCATCGATGATGACCTTGATAGACTTGCCACCAATTCCGGCACGGGTTTGGAAGATGTTGCACCGTTGTTCTTCCATATCATGAGGTTGTGTGGTTAGCACCCTTGTGACCACAAGTGAGGGACTTGGGTCATGCTCACATAAGAGAGGATCTTCTCCACTATCTTGCTCATAAGCTTCTTCACTTTCCACGGCGGCTTGCACAAGGGCTTCATATTCATCCTCATCAAGAGTCTCGATGTCACCATTCTCCATAGTGATCATGACCTTGGTGTTCTTGCACTCAAACGATTTGTGACCTTGGGTGCCACACTTGAAGCAAGTGACACTAGAGGGTCCCGTGGATGCCTTAGAGGAGGCGGTAGAGGAGACCGTTTGCTTCATTCGACTTTGGATAGTCGGCTTCTTGGAAGGTGTAGAGGATGCGTCGGCCTTGGCACTTGTAGCATAAGGAGTTGATGTAGTAGGAGGAGTCGATGTAGCGAGCTTGGAGGAGAAATAGGACTTGGCCTTGGAGTACTTGATGTCCTCAATCACTTGGCGCTCGGCCTTCGATGCTTGGTGGACTAACTCAACCATGTTGGAGTAGGGTTGGAACTCGACAATCCTCTTGATAGGATAAGTAAGTCCATTGAAGAAACGAGCAATTGTTTGTTCCTCGGACTCTTGAATGTTGGCTCGCATCATAGTGAGCTCCATCTCCTTGTAGAACTCCTCAACGGTTTTGGTGCCTTGCTTCAACTTTTGGAGCTTGTTGAAGAGGTCTTTCATGTAGTGCTTTGGGACAAAGCGAGCATGCATCTCCTTTTTCATATCTTCCCAAGTGTCAATAGGAGGTTCACCCTTTTCTTCGCGAAGAGTGAGGACTTGCTCCCACCAAGTGTTGGCGTAGTCTTCAAACTCGAGGGATGCCATAGCCACTTTCTTGGCACCGGAGTAGTTGTGGATGCGGAAGATCTTGTCCACCTTGAGTGCCCATGAGAGGTATGCTTCGGCGTCGTCTTCACCTTTGAACTTGGGCATGTTGAACTTGAGCTTGCCATACATGTTCTCTTCATCCTCCAAGTTTCTTCTACGAGGAGGGGCGCCGTCAACTCTTGCGGCTAGAGGTGGAATAGGAGGTCTTCTATGGCCAACCATAGCATTGGGTTGGTGGTGGAGTTGAACACTTGCTTCACTTGGTTCACGGTGAGGATGTGGTTGAAGATCTTGTCGCGGTTGAGGACGATGCTCAATGTTGGGTCTCTCATCTTGATCATGGTGAGGCTCTCCTCGTCCACGTTGGTCATGGCGAGGGTGGCGACGAAGATCTCGCCGAGGTGGATCTTGAGGATCTTGGTCTTGGGGATGGCCATCACGCCCATGGTGAGCATGGCGATCCACTTGGTGACGATCTTGTTGAAGGTCTTGAGCTTGTGGAGGACGCTCATGTGGACGAGCATGGCGATGTATTTCTCCACGCCTAGAGTTGGAGCGGGAGTCTTCATGACGAGCATGTGAGCGATGAGGTCGATGATGGTCTTCACGCCTTGAAGAAGAGCTTGGGGACGAAAGGCCACCATGAGAGTAATGGTCTTCATGCCGTGAGGAAGAGCTTGATGAAGAGGAAGTAGACCGGTGTCGACGATGGCGACCCAAGTTGGTGATGGCGCGCTCGAGGCTATCCATGCGCCGCTCCATGTTGGTATCATTGGCCGCCATTTGGCCATTCAAGTTGTCCGTAGCTTCACGAAGAAGGGCCAAGTCGTGGTTCACGGTGGAGAAGTTGTGAGCCACTTCATCGTATTGCTCATCGATGCGCGTCTCGAAGAGGGAGAGTTGCTCCTTGAACTCTTGTCGTTGCGTCCATAGGTTGTGTTGAGTAGCCAACCTCTCGGTGTTGCGAAGGATCTCTTCATCCCTATTGGTATCTCCGTTCCTATCCATGATGGAAAGACAAGAACTATGTTGTGTATGTTAGTGGAAGGAGACTACCTCGCACTCTTACCAAGGTAAGATAGTATTGAGGCAATCCACCAAACCGAAAGCAAGATCAAGTGTATCGGGGACACACGCAAAACCACACGCAAAAGCTAGCAAATATGGTGTTAGGCGAGTGTTGTGAAAAGCCAAAAGACAAATCCAAGATCGAGTATGTTGTTAAAAGTGGGTAAAGTCCAAAAATCCAAATGTCAATGTGAAGATCACTATAAACACGGAAAAAGTTGTGGAACACACACACGAGATAAGCGGGGTTAGTGCAACCAAAAGTGAGCGGAAAAGTGTATGTATAAGTGCTCGGTGTCACACTAACACAAGGAGAGCCCAAAGCTTTGGTTGCAAAGGAAGAGACAACAAGATTCACACGCGGCCTCTCTTCTCCTATCTCTCTTTGCTTAAAAGCTTTTTCTCTTTTGTATATGGCGGCACTTGCACTCGTTTGTATCTTTGGTGGCACGTGGACACTTTGTATGTATGGGCGTATGGATGTATGGATGTATGGTGCTACTCGCACTCTTTTTGTGTTTTTGGGGCTTTTTGACGCACTATGTTAGCGTTAGCCTCGCTTTTGCTATCTTGCCACACGAGTGTTTGCTTGGGTGCCTTACTCAACGCGACACACACACCTCACAATGCGGGGCCACGTGCAATGTCTCGCAACACTAAACAAGCAATGCTCGATGGGATAGATCGCAAAAGGAAGAGGGGTTACAAGGTGACCTGCAAGTTATACCTGCGATGATGGTGGTGGTGGTGGTGGTGGTGGTGGAGATCGCCGGAAGTCGAGGTCGAAGGAGGGCGCGAAGATGCGCCCGGTCTGGGGTCCGGTTGGACCGGCTCCTGGACCGGCCTGTCCGGTTGCCGCCCGGTCGACCGGGTTCTGTGCTGGCTCGTCCGGTCTGTGGCCCGGTTGACCGGGGCCGCAACCGGGTTTCGCGGGATGAAGCTTTCTCTCTCCTGTTCTTCACGAAAACCAAGCCAAATCGACCAAATCGAAGGGAAACGATGGAATTGGAGGCTAAAAGTTGTGGAAATAGTAGATCAAGCACAACAACACCAGATCCACGGACCAAAACCACTCAAAACGCAACCAAATCACAGATCGGTCAAGAGGCAATATAGGGCTATTTTTTGGAAAATTTTCTAGGAACGAAATCGGGTGGGTGGGAGGTCAAATCCGCGGTAACCAAGAGCTGCTGATACCATATGATGAGGTCTAAGACCCCGTGTGTGGCCCGATCTCGCGGATTGACTTCGAAACCAAGAGGGGAGATGGGAAAACGCGAGGAACACGAAGAACACGATGAACACGAGGAACTCCGAGACTCACGCACGCACACCAACCCGATACACCCGATACTTACCCCCGTGGCTCGATGGACCACGCCAATAGAATCACCCGGAAGAGGCACGCGGCAGAATTCCCGGTGAGAGATTGGTGTTGGAGAAAAGGGGATTGGTGAGGGAGAGAGAGTAGCTTGTACTAGAATCTCACTCAACAATATCCAAATCAACAACAAGGATGGCCTTGATTACAGAGGGATGATACCCAAGGGAGACTAAGCTCAAAATTAGGTTTGAGTTCAAAACAAGTCTAAAGAGCTAATGAGGGGTTCCAGCTACTTATATAGTCATACACTGCCAGCAAGGGCGAACAGGTACGCGAATGGATAAGTTAAGGCAGTTTGGTGGGGCATTCTCGTCAGGTCCGGTTTGGGGCCGGTCGGACCGGGCCTGGGACCGGGCTGTCCGGTTTGGGGCCGGTCTGACCGGGCCTGTGACCGGGCCGTCCGGTCATGGGTCCGGTCGACCGGGCGCAAACCGGGAAACTGCGAAGTTTCCGGTCCTGGGTCCGGTCGTCGTCCGGTACGAGGGAGCTGGCCCGGTTTGCGCCCGGTCGACCGGGCCTATGACCGGGGCGTCCGGTTGTAGGTCCGGTCTGACCGGGTCCTGGACCGGCCAGCGTCCGCCTCTTCCTTGGAGCGCTTCGTGCGACGTCGGCTTCGGCTTCATGATCATCTCCATGTCCAGTTGCTTCTCTCCTTCCCTTGACCTTGGCGTCTTCTCCTCTCCGTGGTCTTGACGCGCCTTGTACCTAATGACACATAGCACGTCGGCATGAGGTAGCAATCCATCCAAAGGGGTACCAAGATCAAGGGTGGTGAGGAGCGAGTTCACCTCATCATGAAGAGCTTTGACTCGGGCTCGTGTCATCGGTCCACTAGGGGGACTTGTTGGTCTTGGTGTAGCGACGTCGGTGACCGGGGCTACATCATTATGAGTAGAGCTATGCCTCCCCAGCAACGGCGCCAGAAAACAGTCTTGATAACCCACAAGTATAGGGGATCGCGGCAGTCTTCGAGGGAAGTAAAACCCAAATTTATTGATTCGACACAAGGGGAGGTAAAGAATACTTATAAGCCTTAACAACTGAGTTGTCAATTCAGCTACACCTGGAAAAGCACTAGTAACAGGGGTGATGTGAAAGTACCAGTAATATGAGAGCAATAGTAACAGTAACATAGCAGCAGTAGCACAGGAGCAATGGCACCAGAAAATAGTTGATACTACTTCCAATGACATATAGAACGAGTATATGATGATGAGAGATGGACCGGGGTTCCCAGCGATCTACACTAGTGGTAACTCTCCAATAACAAGTAACAAGTGTTGGGTGAACAAATTACAGTTGGGCAATTGATAGGATTCAAAGCATTAAGATAGAACATCAAGATTATTAATTATGTAGGCATGTTTTCCATATATAGTCGTACGTGCTCGTGATGACCCACAAGTATAGGGGGTGTATCGTAGTATTTTCGATAAGTAAGAATGTCGATCCCAACGAGGAGCAGAAGGTGTTGACAAGCAGTTTCGATGAAGGATTCACTGTAAATGCTTACAGACAAGTATTCAGGGGGTTTTGATGTAACAGTTGAATAAAGTACGAGTAAGTAAAGTGCGAGAGTAACAATTGCAGCGAGTGGCCCAATCCTTTTTAGCACAAAGGACAAGCCGGTTTGATTACTTATAATGACCAAACGTTCTCGAGGACACACGGGATTTTAGTCTATTGCTTTCGCTACATACGGCTAAATAATCTTCATTGTTATGATAAGTGTTGTGTGGGTGAACCTATGCTAATGTACCGCCCTTCCTAGGACTAATACATACTTGTGATTATACCCCTTGCAAGCATCCGCAACTACAAGAAAGTAATTAAGAATAAATCTAACCATAGCCTTAAACTCTGAGATCCTGCTATCCCTCCTGCATCGATATACCAACGGGGGTTTAGGTTTCTGTCACTCCGGCAACCCCGCAATTGGCAAACGAGTACAAGATGCATTCCCCTAGGCTCATAAAGGTGAAGTGTCATGTAGTCGACGTTCACATGACACCACTAGAAGAATAACACCACAACTTAAATATCATACCATTGAATATTACTCAACCATAGTTCACTACTAACAGTTAGACTTCACCCATGTCCTCAAGAACTAAACAAACTACTCACGAGACATCATATGGAACATGATCAGAGGTGATATGATGATGAATAACAATCTGAACATAAACCTTGGTTCAATGGTTTCACTCAATAGCATCAACAACAAGTAGAAATTGATACCGGGAGAGTTTCCCCTATCAAACAATCAAGATGAAACCCAAATTGCTACGGCGGTGACGATGTCCAGCGGTGGAGACGGCGGTGATGATGGTGGAGATGATGATGATGATGATGGAGATGATGTCCAGCTCGATGACGGTGACGATGGCGTCGATTTCCCCCTCCCGGAGGGAATTTCCCCGGCGGATCTCAGCCCGCCGGAGAGGTCTTTTCTCTCTGGTGCTCTCCGCCCCGCAGAGGCGGCTGTAACTCTTCGTGAGGTATCCTCTGTGGCTTAGGTCTTCGGGACGAAGGGTTTCACGAAGAAAAGGAGGCGAAAGAGGCTGTGGGGCCCCCACACCACAGGGTGGCGCGGCCAGGCCATGGGCCGCGCCGGCCTGTGGTCTGGCCCCACCTTGGGTCTTCTCAGCTCCCCCTTCTGGCTTCCTTCGTCATCTGGAAAAATAGGATTTTTGGTATAATTTCCTTCCACAGTTGATCTTCCGAAATATTGCATTCTGGCGGTGCTTTTTCCAGCAGAATCCTGGCTCCGGTGCTTCATCCTCCAATAATGATGAAACATGCAAAATAGATGAAATAACATAAGTATTATGTCCAAACATGAAATATATCAATGAATAACAGCAAATTATGATACAAAATAGTGATGCAAATTGGACGTATCAACTCCCCCCAAGCTTAGACTTCGCTTGTCCCCAAGCGAAACTGAACTCAGTAAACAGGACCACATGTTTATGGAGTGAAGAGTCGATAAATAAAATACGGACAAGAAGCATCATATTTATTCACACAAGACATTCTAGTAAACAACTTCCTCATATAACTCAACTTGAAACAAGTATACGGTAATCACAAATAAAGGTGCATAAGAAATCATAGTTGGTGATGGCAAACTTCGTTCTTGGTCAGAGAACAATTAACAGGTTATATTTATCTCATTGAGCAGCGCTCTCATGTTAAAGTTTATATGGCACAACTTGCATATTCAATCATAATAGTCTCCTCATGATCATTGATAACTTGCAAAGCCATATTCATTCAGATAAAACTTGTACTAAACAAGGAAGAATAAAAGACATGATGAAGCAGATCATAGTATAATGGTTTGATCACAACTACTCAAATGCTTGCTTGAGATGGAGGGAAATAGGTTTACTGACTCAACATAAAGTAAAAGACAGGCCCTTCGCAGAGGGAAGCAGTGATTAAATCATGTGCTAGAGCTTTTTCAGTTTTGAAATCATATAAAGAGCATAAAAGTAACATTTTGAGAGGTGTTTGTTGTTGTCAACGACTGGTAGCGGGTACTCTAACCCCCTTACCAGACAACCTTCAAAGAGCGGCTCCCATTTTATTTTTATTTTGTGTGGCACTCCTTCCAACCTTTCTTTCACAAACCATGGCTAACCGAATCCTCGGGTGCCTGCCAACAATCTCATACCATGAAGGAGTGCCTTTTTATTTTGGTTTTATTATGATGATGACACTCCCCCCAACCTTTGCTTACACAAGCCATGGCTAACCAAATCCTTTGGGTGCCGTCCATCAATCACATACCATGGAGGAGTGTCTATTTAGTTTAATTAATTTGGGACTGGGAATCCCATTGCCAGCTCTTTTTGCAAAATTATTGGATAAGCGGATGAAGCCACTAGTCCATTGGTGAAAGTTGCCCAACAAGATTGAAAGATAAAACACCACTTACTTCCTCATGAGCTATAAAACATTGACACAAATAAGAGATAATAAGTTTTGAATTATTTAAAGGTAGCACATGAAGTATTTACTTGGAATGGCAGAAAATACCATGTAGTAGGTAGGTATGGTGGACACAAATGGCATAGGTTTGGGTTAAGGTTTGGATGCACGAGAAGTATTCCCTCTCAGTACAGGTCTTTGGATAGCAAGGTTAATTAGCAAGCATAAGAGTCGAAGGAAACAAAAAAATATACATGTGATAGAAACAATCATGCATCTTCCTTATAAGCACAAACAATTTTAACTTCAGAATACTAAGCTATGAGCTAACAAGAAAGAAAGACAATGAAACAACTACATGTATTTCTCTTTTCTACTTAAACCTCAAAGTGTTGTTGCTATTGACCAATGCTAAGTTTGCCAAAACCAAATAGATTTATTCAATGCTCCCAAAGTGATACCAATACTATCAACAAGGTAAATCATATAATAGAGATTGCAAACTAAAATAAGATGTGCAATATGTAAATGATAAGACTTCTCATTAATATTCCATAACGATAACTCACACCAAGGGATACATAGATAACCAACTAAAGGAGAGATACTTCCAAACTGCAACCCATCTTATATGATAACTTCCCTACTCATGATATGACACTACTTGACAGTAAAAAGTAAAAGGTAGTGATGATGTGATACCGCGGCACTCCCCCAAGCTTGGAACAAACCAAGGGGATGCCAATACCGATGATAAATTACTCCTTCGGCGATGGTGGTGATGAACTCCCGTCATCAGACTTCCAAGGAAGAGGCTCTCCATCAAGAAACGACATCTTGGTCTCGGGGATCCTGAAACTAGCAGCACGGCTTATGTATTTAAACCTGTTTTCATACTCACAGTTCTGATTCTGAACGTCATAGAGTTGTGCTTGGAGCTTGTTGGTGGTGTCGTGAAGTGAGAGGATGTCGCCCCATAGCTTTGCAGTTTCCTTCTCGTGCTCAGCAATGAGTTCAGACACAATTTTGTGGAAGATATCCACCTCACGCTCAGCCATCTTCTTGTATTTGAAGACCTCTTGTTCTAGCTTCTCCATCCTGTCTTCCAAGCTTCCTTCTCCTTTAGGACCCTGGGTATCCTTGATCTGCAGTTCTCCCTCAACGAGCAGCAACTCCTTGGGGTGCATCCTCAGCTCCTCCATGTACAAGTTGCCAACATCCTTGCGGGAGCTGTCCTTCGGAGCTTCCGACGAAGACATGATGGCTCTAGATCCGAAGCAAATCCTGGTAGAAACAGCTCGAAACAAAACACGTCGAGAAAACGATATACGGACCTCCAGGGGTCCGGGGGATTATATAGCAAAAAATTTCACGACAAAAGGAAAGTACCAGATCGAACTAGAGTCGGAAAGGGGCGACGAGGCGGCCAGACCATAGGTCGGCGCGGGCCCAGGCCAGGCCGCGCCGGCCTATGGTGGCACGCTGATGTCTACGCCTCCTCCTTTTCCTGTAGACAGTGTTGGGCCTCCAAGAGCAGAGGTTTGGAGAACAGCAGCAAGTTTTCCCTTAAGTGGATCACCCAAGGTTTATCGAACTCAGGGAGGAAGAGGTCAAAGATATCCCTCTCATGCAACCCTGCAACCACAAAGCAAGAAGTCTCTTGTGTCCCCAACACACCTAATAGGTGCACTAGTTCGGCGAAGAGATAGTGAAATACAGGTGGTATGAATATATATGAGCAGTAGCAACGGTGCCAGAAAATAGCTTGCTGGCGTGTAGTTGATGGTGGTAGTATTGCAGCAGTAGTAACACAGTAAAACAGTAAACAAGCAGCGATAGCAGTATTTAGGAACAAGGCCTAGGGATTAGACTTTCACTAGTGGACACTCTCAACATTGATCACATAACAGAATAGATAAATGCATACTCTACACTCTTGTTGGATGATGAACACATTGCGTAGGATTACATGAACCCTCAATGCCGGAGTTAACAAGCTCCACAATTCAATGTTCATATTTAAGTAACCTTAGAGTGCATGAAAGATCAATTCGACTAAACCAAGTACTAACATAGCATGCACACTGTCACCTTCATGCTTATGTAGGAGGAATAGTACACATCAATACTATCATAGCAATAGTTAACTTCATAATCTACAAGAGATCATAATCATAGCTTAAACCAAGTACTAACACGGATGCACACACTGTCACCATTACATCGTGCAGGAGGAATAAAACTACTTTAATAACATTGCTAGAGTAGCACATAGATAAATTGTGATACAAAATACATTGCAATCATAAAGAGATATAAATAAGCACTTCACTATGCCATTCATAACAGTGAATAAGTATTCTGTGAAATATAGCCTAAGAGACCCACACGGTGCACACACTGTCACCTTTACACACGTGGGACAAGGAGTCTCCGGAGATCACATAAGTAAAATTCACTTGACTAGCATAACGACATCTAGATTACAAGCATCATCATATGAATCTCAATCATGTAAGGCAGCTCATGAGATTATTGTATTGAAGTACATAGGAGAGAGATGAACCACATAGCTACCGGTACAGCCCCGATCCTCGATGGAGAACTACTCCCTCCTCATGGGAGACAGTAGCGGTGATGGAGATGGCGGTGGTGTCGATGGAGGAGCCTTCCGGGGGCACTTCCCCGTTCCGGCGGCGTGCCGGAACAGAGACTCCTGTCCCCCAGATCTTGGCTTCGCGATGGCGGCGGCTCTGGAAGGTTTCTGTGGGTTTCGTCGAACGTGATAGGGTTTTCGCGACGGAGGCTTTAAATAGGCGGAAGGGCAGCCTCGGAGGGGGCACAGGGCCACCACACCATAGGGCGGCGCGGCCCCCTACGGCCGCGCCGGGTGTGGTGTGGAGCCTCCAGGGCTTCCCTCTGGCGGCTCTCGGGTGTTCTGGATGGTTCCGGGAAAAATAGGAACCTGGGCGTTGATTTCGTCCGATTCCGAGAATATTTCGTTACTAGGATTTCTGAAACCAAAAACAGCAGAAAACAGCAACTGGCACTTCGGCATCTTGTTAATAGGTTAGTTCCAGAAAATGCACGAATATGACATAAAGTGTGCATAAAACATGTAGATAACATCAATAATGTGGCATGGAACATAAGAAATTATCGATACGTCGGAGACGTATCAGCATCCCCAAGCTTAGTTCAGCTCGTCCCGAGCAGGTAAAACGATAACACAGATAATTTCTGCAGTGACATGCCATCATAACCTTGATCATACTATTTGTAAAGCATATGTAGTGAATGCAGCGATCAAAACAATGTATATGACATGAGTAAACAAGTGAATCATAAAGCAAAGACTTTTCATGAATAGTACTTCAAGACAAGCATTAATAAGTCTTGCATAAGAGTTAACTCATAAAGCAATAATTCATAGTAAAAGCATTGAAGCAACACAAAGGAAGATTAAGTTTCAGCGGTTGCTTTCAACTCATAACATGTATATCTCATGGATATTGTCAACATAGAGTAATATAATAAGTGCAATAAGAAAATATGTAAGAATCAATGCACAGTTCACACAAGTGTTTGCTTCTTGAGATGGAGAGAGATAGGTGAACTGACTCAACAATAAAAGTAAAAGAATGGTCCTTCAAAGAGGAAAGCATCGATTGCTATATTTGTGCTAGAGCTTTTATTTTGAAAACATAAAGAGAGCATAAAAATAAAGTTTTGAGAGGTGTATGTTGTTGTCAACGAATGGTAGCGGGTACTCTAACCCCCTTGCCAGACAAACCTTCAAAGAGCGGCTCCCATTTTATTTTATTTTGGGTGGCACTCCTTCCAACCTTTCTTTCACAAACCATGGCTAACCGAATCCTCGGGTGCCTGCCAACAATCTCATACCATGAAGGAGTGCCTTTTTATTTTAGTTTTATTATGATGACACTCCTCCCAACCTTTGCTTACACAAGCCATGGCTAACCGAATCCTTCGGGTGCCGTCCAACAATCACATACCATGGAGGAGTGTCTATTTTTGTTAATTAATTTGGGACTGGGAATCCCATTGCCAGCTCTTTTTGCAAAATTATTGGATAAGCGGATGAAGCCACTAGTCCATTGGTAAAAGTTGCCCAACAAGATTGAAAGATAAACACCACATACTTCCTCATGAGCTATAAAACATTGACACAAATCAGAGGTGATAAATTTTGAATTGTTTAAAGGTAGCACTCAAGCAATTTACTTTGGAATGGCGGAGAAATACCATGTAGTAGGTAGGTATGGTGGACACAAATGGCATAGTGGTTGGCTCAAGTATTTTGGATGCATGAGAAGTATTCCCTCTCGATACAAGGTTTAGGCTAGCAAGGTTATTTGAAACAAACACAAGGATGAACCGGTGCAGCAAAACTCACATAAAAGAGATATTGTAAACATTATAAGACTCTACACCGTCTTCTTTGTTGTTCAAACTCAATAGTAGAAATTATCTAGACCTTAGAGAGACCAATTATGCAAACCAAATTTTAGCAAGCTCTATGTATTTCTTCATTAATGGGTGCAAAGTATATGATGCAAGAGCTTAAACATGAGCACAACAATTGCCAAGTATCACATTACCCAAGACATTTATAGCAATTACTATATGTATCATTTTCCAATTCCAACCATATAACAATTTAACGAAGAAGAAACTTCGCCGTGAATACTAAAAGCTAAGAACACATGTGTTCATACGAACCAGCGGAGCGTGTCTCTCTCCCACACAAGCATTTATTCAAACAAAAACAAAAATAGAAACATACAGACGCTCCAAGCAAAGCACATAAGATGTGATGGAATAAAAATATAGTTTCAAGAGAAGGAACCTGATAATTTGTCGATGAAGAAGGGGATGCCTTGGGCATCCCCAAGCTTAGACGCTTGAGTCTTCTTAGAATATGCAGGGGTGAACCACCGGGGCATCCCCAAGCTTAGAGCTTTTCACTCTTCTTGATCACATTGTATCATCCTCCTCTCTCGACCCTTGAAAACTTCCTCCACACCAAACTCGAAACAAACTCATTAGAGGGTTAGTGCATAATCAAAAACTCACATGTTCAGAGGTGACACAATCATTCTTAACACTTCTGGACATTTCCCAAAGCTACTGGAGTTTAATGGAACAAAGAAATCCATCCCACATAGCAAAAGAGGCAATGTGAAATAAAAGGCAGAATCTGTCAAAACAGAACAGTCCGTAAAGACGAATTTTTAATAAATACTTCCGTTGCTCAAATCAGAAAACTCAAAACTAATGAAAGTTGCGTACATATCTGAGGAACACGCACGTAAATTGGCATATTTTTCTGATTTTTATACAGAGAAAACAGCCCAGATTCGTGACAGATAGAAATCTGTTTCTGCGCAGAAATCCAAATCTAGTATCAACCTTCGATTAGAGGCTTCACTTGGCACAACAAAACACAAAACTAAGATAAGGAGAGGTTGCTACAGTAGTAAACAACTTCCAAGACACAAATATAAAACAAAGTACTGTAGCAAAATAACACATTGGTTATCTCCCAAGAAGTTCTTTTCTTTATAGCCATTAAGATGGGCTCAGCAGTTTTAATGATGCACTCGCAAGAAATAGTATTTGAAGCAAAAGAGAGCATCAAGAGGCAAATACCAAACACATTTAAGTCTAACATGCTTCCTATGCATAGGAATCTTGTAAATGAACAAGTTCATGAAGAGCAAGGTAACAAGCATAGGAAGATAAAACCAGTGTAGCTTCAAAAATTTCAGCACATAGAGAGGCATTTTAGTAACATGAAAATTTCTACAACCATATTTTCCTCTCTCATAATAACTTTCAGTAGCATCATGAGCAAACTCAATAATATAACTATCACATAAAGCATTCTTATCATGAGTCTCATGCATAAAATTATTACTACCCACATAAGCATAGTCAATTTTATTAGTAATAGTGGGAGCAAATTCAACAAAGTAGCTATCATTATTATTCTCATCAAGTGTAGGAGGCATAGTATAATCACAACAAAATTTACTCTCCATAGTAGGTGGCACCAAAAGACCACTATCATTATAATCATCATATATGGGAGGCAAAGTATCATCAAAGAAAATTTTCTCCTCAATGCTTGGGGGACTAAAAAGATCATGAAAACCAGCTTCCCCAAGCTTAGAACTTTCTATATTATTATCAACAATGGTGTTCAAAGCATTCATACTAATATTACTATCAGCATGCAAATAAGATTCAATAGGTTTTTTAATTTTCGCATCAAACAATCCATGTTTTAAATCAGGAAATAGCATAAGAAGCTCATTCTTGTCCATTATGCCAAACTAGTGTAAACAAGAAACAAAAAGATGCAATTGCAGGATCTAAAGGAAATAGCTTTGAGTACTTACGGCGCCGGAAAATAGCTTAGTAGCCGAGATCCGGAGTGTGAGTACCTTTTACCTTTCCTCCCCGGCAACGGCGCCAGAAAATAGCTTGATGTCTACGCCTCCTCCTTTTCCTGTAGACAGTGTTGGGCCTCCAAGAGCAGAGGTTTGGAGAACAGCAGCAAGTTTTCCCTTAAGTGGATCACCCAAGGTTTATCGAACTCAGGGAGGAAGAGGTCAAAGATATCCCTCTCATGCAACCCTGCAACCACAAAGCAAGAAGTCTCTTGTGTCCCCAACACACCTAATAGGTGCACTAGTTCGGCGAAGAGATAGTGAAATACAGGTGGTATGAATATATATGAGCAGTAGCAACGGTGCCAGAAAATAGCTTGCTGGCGTGTAGTTGATGGTGGTAGTATTGCAGCAGTAGTAACACAGTAAAACAGTAAGCAAGCAGCGATAGCAGTATTTAGGAACAAGGCCTAGGGATTAGACTTTCACTAGTGGACACTCTCAACATTGATCACATAACAGAATAGATAAATGCATACTCTACACTCTTGTTGGATGATGAACACATTGCGTAGGATTACACGAACCCTCAATGCCGGAGTTAACAAGCTCCACAATTCAATGTTCATATTTAAGTAACCTTAGAGTGCATGAAAGATCAATTCGACTAAACCAAGTACTAACATAGCATGCACACTGTCACCTTCATGCTTATGTAGGAGGAATAGTACACATCAATACTATCATAGCAATAGTTAACTTCATAATCTACAAGAGATCATAATCATAGCTTAAACCAAGTACTAACACGGATGCACACACTGTCACCATTACATCGTGCAAGAGGAATAAAACTACTTTAATAACATTGCTAGAGTAGCACATAGATAAATTGTGATACAAAATACATTGCAATCATAAAGAGATATAAATAAGCACTTCACTATGCCATTCATAACAGTGAATAAGTATTCTGTGAAATATAGCCTAAGAGACCCACACGGTGCACACACTGTCACCTTTACACACGTGGGACAAGGAGTCTCCGGAGATCACATAAGTAAAATTCACTTGACTAGCATAACGACATCTAGATTACAAGCATCATCATATGAATCTCAATCATGTAAGGCAGCTCATGAGATTATTGTATTGAAGTACATAGGAGAGAGATGAACCACATAGCTACCGGTACAGCCCCGAGCCTCGATGGAGAACTACTCCCTCCTCATGGGAGACAGCAGCGGTGATGGAGATGGCGGTGGTGTCGATGGAGGAGCCTTCCGGGGGCACTTCCCCGTTCCGGCGGCGTGCCGGAACAGAGACTCCTGTCCCCCAGATCTTGGCTTCGCGATGGCGGCGGCTCTGGAAGGTTTCTGTGGGTTTCATCGAACGTGATAGGGTTTTCGCGACGGGGGCTTTAAATAGGCGGAAGGGCAGCCTCGGAGGGGGCCTGGGGCCACCACACCATAGGGCGGCGCGGCCCCCCCCTCTGGCCGCGCCAGGGTGTGGTGTGGGGCCTCCAGGGCTTCCCTCTGGCGGCTCTCGGGTGTTCTGGATGGTTCCGGGAAAAATAGGAACCTGGGCGTTGATTTCGTCCGATTCCGAGAATATTTCGTTACTAGGATTTCTGAAACCAAAAACAGCAGAAAACAGCAACTGGCACTTCGGCATCTTGTTAATAGGTTAGTTCCAGAAAATGCACGAATATGACATAAAGTGTGCATAAAACATGTAGATAACATCAATAATGTGGCATGGAACATAAGAAATTATCGATACGTCAGAGACGTATCACACGCCCTCGTGCGTCTTTTCCACTCCGTTTCGATCTCGTAATTTTTCATATTTTCCAAAAACAGCAAAAATATTGTTCGGAAAGTAAATTGCGAACTTTTCATTACCAGTACTGTTACCTATTCAAAGTCGAGTTAAGTGATTGTCAATTTGTCCTTTGATGAAAGCCTCCGGTGTTTCCACTCGAATAATATCAACATCAACATTATAAGAATCACCTGAGATATAATGCTTGAGTCTTTGTCCATTCACCACTTGCGTAGCATTGCCTTGGAGAGAGCTAATTTTGATTGCTCCTGAACGATACACCTCCTCGACAACATATGGTCCTTCCCATTTCGAGAGTAATTTCCCTGCAAAGAATCTGAGACGAGACCGATACAATAGGACTTTATCTCCAATGTTAAATTCTCTTTTGATAATCCTTCTATCATGCCATTTTTTAACTTTCTCCTTAAAGAGTTTAGCATTTTTATAAGCTTCACTTCTCCATTCATCTAGAGAACTCAATTGCAACAACCTCTTATTACCGGCAAGTTTAGGATCTTTATTTAATTCTCTAACAGCCCAATAAGCTTTGTGCTCTAGTTCTAAAGGTAAATGACAAGCTTTCCCATAAACCATTTTATAAGGTGACATTCCCATGGGGTTTTTATAAGCAGTTCTATAAGCCCAAAGTGCATCCTTCAATTTACTAGCCCAATTCTTTCTAGTTTTATTAACAGTCTTTTGCAAGATAGATTTAATTTCTCTATTTGATAATTCTACTTGCCCACTAGATTGAGGATGATAAGCGGAAGCAATTCTATGATTAATACCATATCTAGCAAAAGTCTTTCTAAAACCACCATGAATAAAATGAGAACCTCCATCAGTCATAATATATCTAGGAACTCCAAATCTAGGAAAAATAATATCTAAAAGCATTCTTAAAGAGGTCTCACCATCATCACTTTTTGTGGGTATGGCTTCCACCCATTTAGTAACATAATCAACAGCAACAAGTATATGAGTGTTACCTTCTGAAGAGGGAAAAGGTCCCATGAAGTCAAATCCCCAACAATCGAATGGTTCAATAACAAGAGTATAATTCATAGGCATTTCATTGCGTCTAGAGATATTACCAACCCTTTGGCATTCATCACAAGATAAAATAAACTTCCTTGCATCTTTGAAGAGAGTTGGCCAATAAAAACCTGATTGTAGAACCTTTTGCGCGGTTCTTTCTCCGGCGTGATGTCCTCCATAAGCACTACCATGACATTTACTCAATATATCCTGTTGTTCATATTCGGGAACACATCTTCGCAGAATACCATCCACTCCTTTATATAAGTGTGGGTCATCCCAGAAATAATGCCTCAAGTCATAAAAGAATTTCCTCCTTTGCTTAGCTGAAAAGGTTGGAGGCAAGTACTTGGAAACAATAAAGTTAGCATAATCAGCATACCAGGGACTGTCTCGCGAACTCACCTTTATTGCAGCCAATTTTTCATTTGGAAAACTATCATTAACAGGAACAGGATCATAAGCAATATTTTCCAATCTAGACAAATTATCAGCAACAGGATTATCAGCACCTTTCCTATCTACAATATGTAAATCAAATTCTTGCAACAGAAGTACCCATCTAATAAGCCTTGGCTTAGCATCTTTCTTTTGCATAAGGTATCTGATTGCAACATGATCAGTATGAATAGTAACTTTTGAATCAACAATATAAGACCTAAACTTATCACAAGCAAAGACTACAGCTAACAATTCCTTTTCAGTAGTAGCATAATTTCTTTGAGCAGCATCAAGAGTTTTACTAGCATAATGAATAACATTCAGTTTTTTGTTTACCCGCTGTCCAAGGACAGCGCCTACAGCAAAATCACTGGCATCACACATAATTTCAAATGGCAAGTTCCAATCAGGAGGTTCAACTATAGGAGCGGTTGTTAAGGCTTTCTTAAGAGTTTCAAAAGCTTCCTTACAATCATCATCAAAAACAAAAGGTACATCTTTTTGAAGAAGATTAGTAAGAGGCTTTGAAATCTTGGAGAAGTCTTTAATAAACCTCCTATAAAACCCAGCATGACCAAGAACACTACGAATACCTTTAACATCCCTGGGATAGGGCATCTTCTCAATTGCTTCAACTTTAGCTCTATCAACTTCAATACCTCTCTCGGAAATTTTATGTCCCAATACAATTCCTTCATTAACCATACAGTGGCATTTCTCCCAATTAAGAACAAGGTTAGTTTCTTCACATCTCTGCAAAACTTTATCGAGGTTCCGCAAGCAATTATCAAAAGAATTCCCATAGACAGAAAAATCATCCATGAATACCTCTACAATACTTTCGCAAAAACCATGAAAAATAGCAGACATGCATCTTTGAAAAGTAGCAGGAGCATTATATAAACCAAAAGGCATACGCCTATAAGCATAAGTTCCATAGGGACAAGTGAAAGTGGTTTTCTCTTGATCTTTAGTTTTAACAGCAATTTGTGAAAACCCAGAATAGCCATCAAGGAAACAAAAATGAGTATTTTTAGATAACCTTTCTAACATTTGATCAATAAAAGGCAAAGGGTAATGATCTTTTTTAGTAACTTTATTAACTTTTCGATAATCAATGCACATTCTATACCCTACAACTACTCTTTGAGGTATAAGCTCATCATTATCATTAGGCACAACAGTCATTCCTCCTTTCTTAGGAACACAATGCACAGGACTAACCCATCTACTATCAGCAATAGGATATATAATACCAGCTTCAAGAAGTCTTAATACCTCATTTCTTACCACATCCTTCATCTTGGGAATTAGACGACGCTGAGGTTCAATGACAGGCTTCGCATCTTCTTCCATATTGATGGCGTGTTGGCAAATAGAGGGAGAAATCCCCTTCAAATCATCAAGAGTGTAGCCAATAGCACCTCGGTGTTTCTTCAATATTTCCAATAGCCTTTCTTCTTCAAACTCTGTAAGCTTAGAACTAATAATAACAGGATATATTTTCTTATCATCAATATGACCATATTTAAGATTATCAGGCAATGGTTTTAAATCAAAGACAGGATCTTCCTTTGGTGGCGGTGTTGTACCCAGATCTTCCACCGGTAAATCATGCTTGAGAATAGGTTGGCGGAGAAAAATTTCCTCAAGCTCATCTCTTTCTTTCCTGAAAACATCACTCTCGCTATTCTCCAAATGTTGCTGCAAAGGATTATTAGGAACAAGAACAATGGATGCACACTGTTCCATTTTAAAATCATTACTAGGCAAATCAGCTTTATAAGGAGTTTTGGTAAATTTAGAAAACTTAAACTCATAAGATTCACCAGCAAATTTAGTCAAAATTTTCCCTTTCTTGCAATCTATAATAGCTCCACAAGTATTTAGAAAAGGTCTACCAAAAATAATAGGACAATAATCACTAGCAGCAGAACCAAGTACCAAAAAGTCAGCAGGATATTTAATCTTACCGCATAAAACTTCCACATCTCGAACAATACCAATTGGAGAAATAGTTTCTCTATTAGCCAGCTGAATAACCACATCAATGTCTTCAAGTTCACAAGAACCAATTTCGTGCATAATCTCCGTGTAAAGCTCATAAGGAATAGCACTAATACTTGCACCAATATCACATAAACCATAATAGCAATGATCACCAATTCTAACAGATAGCATAGGAACACTAGCTTGCTTGGGTTTATTAGGATGTGAAACAATATTAGAAGCATCTTCACATAAAATAATATGACCTTCCTCCAAATTTTCAGTCACAAGAACTTTAACTATTGCAACAGCAGGTTCAACTTTTATTTGTTCTTCAGGTTCTATAGGTTTCTTTTCACTTTTATGAACCGCACTATTTATAACAGAGTACTCCTTCATTTTAGCAGGGAAAGGAGTTTTTTCAATATAAGCTTCAGGAATAACACGATCAACAGTTTCAACTACAACGCATTTATTAATAGATGAATCAATTTTATCTTTATACGGTTCATGATACTTATCAAAATTCTTCTTAGGCAATTCATAATGAGAGGCAAAAGCTTTATAAAGATTTGCAGCAACTTGAGAATCAAGACCATAAGTAGCACTCATATTACGAAATTTATCAGTATCCATAAAAGCTTCAATGCATTTGTAATCATAATTTATACCTGATTCTCGATCTTTGTCGATCTCCCATCCTTCAGTATTTTCCTGGATCCGATTAAGAAGGTCCCTCTTAAACTCTTCCTTATTGCGCGTGAATGATCCAGAACAAGAAGTATCCAGCAAGGTCTTGTCTTCAAAAGAAAGTCTTGCATAGAAATTATCAATAATAACATTACCAGGAAGCTCATGAATGGGGAATTTGAGCATTAAAGACTTCAATCTCCCCCAAGCTTGGGCAATACTCTCTCCATCATGAGGCCAAAAATTATATATGCGATTCCGATCCTTGTGAATTTCACTTGGAGGATAGAACTTAGAATAAAACCGTGGCACAATATCATTCCATTCAAGAGAATCCCCATTATCCAGTAATTTATACCAATGCGCTGCTTTACCAGACAGCGATATAGCGAATAGTTTCTTCCTCACTTCATCCATAGCAATACCTGCACACTTGAATAAACCGCATAATTCATGCAAGAACAGTAAATGATCTCCAGGGTGGACAGTTCCATCCCCTGTATAACGGTTATTCACTACGCGTTCAATAATTTTCATAGGTATTTTGTATGGTATCTCTTCTTTACCTGGCGCCTCATCCCCTGTATAACGGTTATTCACTATGCGTTCAATAAACATTCGAGAGAAGATCCCTCCATAATGAATTATGGCAGCAGGCAGAAATAAAATCAGCACAAACAGTAGATATTTCCCTTACCAATTCCACTTACCAATAGCGCTTCACTCCCCGGCAACGGCGCCAGAAAATAGTCTTGATGACCCACAAGTATAGGGGGTGTATCGTAGTATTTTCGATAAGTAAGTATGTCGATCCCAACGAGGAGCAGAAGGTGTTGACAAGCAGTTTTGATGAAGGATTCACTGTAAATGCTTACAGACAAGTATTCAGGGGGTTTTGATGTAACAGTTGAATAAAGTACGAGTAAGTAAAGTGCGAGAGTAACAATTGCAGCGAGTGGCCCAATCCTTTTTAGCACAAAGGACAAGCCGGTTTGATTACTTATAATGACCAAACATTCTCGAGGACACACGGGATTTTAGTCTAGTGCTTTCGCTACATACGGCTAAATAATCTTCATTGTTATGATAAGTGTTGTGTGGGTGAACCTATGCTAATGTACCGCCCTTCCTAGGACTAATACATACTTGTGATTATACCCCTTGCAAGCATCCGCAACTACAAGAAAGTAATTAAGAATAAATCTAACCACAGCCTTAAACTCTGAGATCCTGCTATCCCTCCTGCATCGATATACCAACGGGGGTTTAGGTTTCTGTCACTCCGGCAACCCCGCAATTGGCAAACGAGTACAAGATGCATTCCCCTAGGCCCATAATGGTGAAGTGTCATGTAGTCGACGTTCACATGACACCACTAGAAGAATAACACCACAACTTAAATATCATACCATTGAATATTACTCAACCATAGTTCACTACTAACAGTTAGACTTCACCCATGTCCTCAAGAACTAAACGAACTACTCACGAGACATCATATGGAACATGATCAGAGGTGATATGATGATGAATAACAATCTGAACATAAACCTTGGTTCAATGGTTTCATTCAATAGCATCAACAACAAGTAGAAATCGATACCGGGAGAGTTTCCCCTATCAAACAATCAAGATCAAACCCAAATTGCTACAGCGGTGACGATGTCCAGCGGTGGAGATGGCGGTGATGATGGTGGAGATGATGATGATGATGATGGAGATGATGTCCAGCTCGATGACGGTGACGATGGCGTCGATTTCCCCCTCCCGGAGGGAATTTCCCCGGCGGATCTCAGCCCACCGGAGAGCTCTTTTCTCTCTGGTGCTCTCCGCCCCGCAGAGGCGGCTGTAACTCTTCGTGAGGTATCCTCTGTGGCTTAGGTCTTCGGGACGAAGGGTTTCGCGAAGAAAAGGAGGCGAAAGAGGCTGTGGGGCCCCCACACCACAGGGTGGCGCGGCCAGGCCATGGGCCGTGCCGGCCTGTGGTCGGGCCCCACCTTGGGTCTTCTCAGCTCCCCCTTCTGGCTTCCTTCGTCATCTGGAAAAATAGGATTTTTGGTATAATTTCCTTCCACAGTTGATCTTCCGAAATATTGCATTCTGGCGGTGCTTTTTCCAGCAGAATCCTGGCTCCGGTGCTTGATCCTCCAATAATGATGAAACATGCAAAATAGATGAAATAACATAAGTATTGTGTCCAAACATGAAATATATCAATGAATAACAGCAAATTATGATACAAAATAGTGATGCAAATTGGACGTATCAGCTCGCAATGAGAAACTTGTACAACATCTTTTGTCCTACTAGCCGGTGGCAGCCGGGCCTCAAGGGAATCTACTGGATATTAAGGTACTCCTTTTAATAGAGTACCGGAGCAAAGCATTAACACTTGGTGAAAACATGTGATCCTCATACCTACGCCTTCCCCTCCAGTTATCCCAATTTCTGTCACTTTGGGGCCTTTGGTTCCGGACATAGACATGTGCATACAACTTGTAGATACAATCTAAGCAATAAGTATAGAGCTTAAATCTAAGATCATGCCACTCGGGCCCTAGTGACAAGCATTAAGCATAACAAGATTGCAGCAACAATAACTTCACAAACTTTATAGATAGACTAATCATAATGTATCTGTTGTCGTCAGAAACCCACCGGCGGGCAGCGACGGGCAACACCGTAGAGCTGGGAACAACCTAGAGCTGCGGCTGGCTGAGGTCCCTCCGAGCGATGGCCCGCAAAGCCTTCTGGTCACACGTCCGATGCTGATGCAAGGGCGTGCCACCTGACCTATACCTGGTCAGGAAGGTGATGGAGATGCCTCGCTTAGTTTCCTGCATGGCATACACGTAAACATTAAATACGAGCCTCGATCGGCTCTCAGGTTATCCTGTGAATCGGCTCAAGGAGCCGATCCACCCATGATTCGTACGGGGTGCACGAATATATGGTGGTCCTGCTTGATCAAGATAAAGCTAATGAGATCTACGACGATTTAGGGTTTTCACCGCATAATCGGATCATCCTACTCCAGGTTGGGCCTCGCGGCCACGCACGGTGATCGTAAGCCGATCCTAAACAAGGCCTAAAAACCAACACGAAGTTGATCCCCGGAACATCCTGTTTAGGACTAGCGAACGACACCCTACGTACCGCTGGATCCTCCCCCCCTTTGTAAGGCCTAACTATTGCAGATATTAAACTAATCCTTGTAGAACAAGGAGCAATCGTAACGGATCAGATCTACTAAATAACGATCAAGCGGGGTGCCGCCCCCACACCTAAGATAGGTGTGAGGGCAGCTAGACATGCAAGGGTTGCACTACGATAGCATGTTACGCGAAGAACTATGCTAACCCTAACATATCTATGATAACTACGTTGCTCGCCATCAACAAGGCTTCAGTACGAGCAACGCATGAACAACGTGGAGCTTGTGCTGCCTAGATCGCAAGATGCGATCTAGGCATCATGTCGCTTACCGATAGAAACCCTCGAGACGAAGGAGTTGGCGATGCGCCGAGATTGATTTGTTTGGTTGAACGTTTGTTGTTGTTTTTTCCATAAACCCTAGATACATATTTATAGTCCAAGGGACTTTCTAACTTTAGACGTGCACCTAACCGTGCACGGGCAAAACTCTAACTAATCGACACGTAACCTAATATATTACAGATACAAGGGCAAACTAGCCCAAACTCAGCATAACAGGCCGATTCACGTAATTCTTCCATGTATATTTCCTTAAGTCTATCTTGATCGCGGCCCACCTCTTGACTCGGTCAAATTCTGGTGATAACACATGCCCCCCTGGTTTTGGAATTGGTAATTCCAAAATCACTCTGCTTTTCTTTCGTCGGGTCATGTCGTGGCAGAACCGTTGTAGTATCCTTTACCATGGTGTCTTGTCTCCTCAACTTCTTGCAAAACTTGATAACTTTAGCACCATTTCCTTGGAAACCACAATGGCTTTAAATCCCCCATTAGGCTTCTCCTTATTAAACTGTGCCGATTGACTAGCCTCCTTCATCCCCTTCCTCTGTTCTCGCTATCGGCACTAAAAACCCTCTTTCCCTGTAGCAATGCCTTCTTCTCCCTCCGTCTCCTCCGGCCTTCCTTTCCAATCTTCTACCCCAAGCGAGCCAATGTCGGAGCTCGAGTGGGACTTCGATCTCATGTCAGACGGCGACATGCCCCTGACCGATGAGGAGGGCGACCTCCACCTCCTCGTTGAAGGAGAACTGGAGAGCGAAAACGAGGATGACCTCTCCTCCTGGAGGAATCCCACTTCCTACGATAAGGAAGAGGAAGACGAAGATACGGAGGAAGAAGAGGAGGAGGATGACTCCTCCTCCTCCACTGGATACCCGCCGGCGAAGCGCCTCCGTTTTTGGGCAGATAGTGAAGATGACGATGACAACGCAGAGGAAGAAGCTCCGGTCGAGGGCTGGGGCAGCAGTGACGAGGAGTTCTCCGGAAGCAGCGCCGGTAACAGCTACGATGCTGACGACGAGGGCAGCGAGGATTAGTGACATAGCATCAGTAGTATGCGAGCAATCGGCTCTTCTTTTGTGCCCCTTTGAGCAATCGGCTCTTCATTGTAAAGAACCCTCCTCTGTTAATGAAGAAGCATTTCCCAGTCAATTGTTTTGCCGATAGTCAAAGTCACACAATCTCCAAAAAGAGCCGATGGCATCGCATCGGTCTCCATCATAAAAACACGAGTATCGTCGACCTAGCCGCCCTTCCAAACGGTAACCTGCGACCTCCATCTGAAAAGGCAAACTCAGATCCCCAAATCGCCGCCTGAGCAGTTCCAACCCACAACCACCTACACAGATCTCGACCACACCGCCCCCGGCTCCTTCAACGCATCCCATGGCGGAATCATCCAATACCGATACCACGGCTTCCGGACTGAAGGTAACCCTCAACCTCCTCTCGCCGTTCGACTTGACATGGGATTAATGGCAAACACCTGAATTAATGTCTCGCTCCGCTACTAATTTAGGTTTCAGACATTCTTCTGCCACACCCTTCTCTCGCAAATTCGATGTGCCTCGGTCCTCGTTCTTCTGAGAGTCCCGCCCTGTTAATTTCGTGCGAAGCTAACAGAATCCCCTTTGTGAGCCAGAACCTAGATCTAACTTCTTGGGCCGACTGCCTGCGAGCCTGGCCTAATCCTCCTGAGGGTTGGGTGGCATGGTACAATAGAGTATCAAAATCCCACTATGCCACTTGGGAAACCATAGGGATAGCTGATGCCCTGTCCTTATCATTATCTCCTTTAGAGAAGAATGAGAACATCCTGAAAACCATCGGCTACTTCTGGTCTGATGCACTGAACTGCTTCATGTTTGGTCATGGCCCTATGACACCGACCCTGCTGGATGTGGCCATGATCACAGGGCTAGACATTGCATCCCCCAGCCCTTCTGCATTCAAACTGCCAAAAGTCCCTTTCACTCTCTCCTCTAAAAAAGAGTGTACCAGCTGGGGCGCCTATCTCAATCGTTATATGAAAACCAAAGGCCCCGTGACAGAGAGGGAGCACACAGCCTTCCTGAATTTTTGGCTGGAGCACTTCATATTCTGCGGCCCATCACTTGCTCCCACCAAGAATTACCTCTCCCTGGCCTATGAACTTGCTAAAGGCACCCAACTCGGCCTAGGCAAACTATTTCTTGGAGAGATTTACCGATCCCTTCAACTGATGTCTGTCAAACTGTTCTCTCGAAAGACAGTTAAAACTGGTGGCCCCTGGTGGTTCATTCAGTTGTGGGCCCAACTATACTTCCAAAACCAAATCCCAGACTTCCCATCGCTGACCACCTGCACCTTTCCGGATGCAAATGGAAAGGAAATTCGATGCACCAGCTACGGCCAAGCCCTGTATGGTCTCCCGGGCAGCAGGCTGATCCCCAAAGAAGCAGCAGGGTGGTTTAAGATTTTCTTCCAAGGTTTGGACAACCCCCTGTTCCACCCTTATACTGAATCGGCAAATTTTGAAAACCCAGTCTCTTTTCGATTGGATGACTTTGCCGATGACGCCAGCACACAGCATTTGTACTCCCTCATGATTCGTCCTTGCTTCCTCCCTGTTGGTATGAGCACCTCGAACCGGATCATCAAGCCCGGTTATGAGTGTTATCAACCAGTAGTAGCAGCTCGACAGCTTGGTCTCGGACAGGTGCCTCCACACTTCTTCTTACACCACCTGACAGCAAGTAGAGCTGAACTGCCTGACATCCTTACTGCCCAAAGGTGTTATACCTTCTTTGACGCTTTGGCCATCCCAATTCCCCACAACCTCCGTTTCTCCTTCACTACCGATGGTTTTGAAACTTGGTGGTCTATGTGGAAGACCCACGTCTTCAGGAGGGCTCTAGGACCGCTGCTGAGAGAGCTTGACGCCGAATATGACATCCCTGCAGACCAGGTACCATCACTTAAGCATTTCTTGTAACCGCACCACGGTGATCGTACGTGACGACTCTTTCTCCTGGCGGCAACAAGATGGTCCGGCTCCACACAAGCCGACGGTTCCCCTTTCGTATTCCTTCCTCCGGCACCAGTGGTTCTCTTCTGCCAGAGTTCGCCACCCCTGAAGAAAGTCATAATGCAGAGTCAGCCGATTTCACCGAAATCGGCTCCCAAGAGTAAAGCATCTTCGGGGCCAGTTGCCCCCCGAGCCTCGATTCAGGCGAGGACGGCAGTGAGGAAGGTGGCTGCCAGGAAAACCCTGAAGCGTAAGGCTCCTGCCCAAGAAAGCCTACGTGTAAGTTGGCTCAGACCCTGTCCATATTTATCTGCCTTCAAGAAATTTTACAATGCGCTCGTATTCCTTTTCTACAGACTTCCACCGAAGAAACCTCCAGCAGGGCCGAAGATTCCAGTCAGGGGGACTCGAGCTCGGGCAATTCTGAGAGGTCCACCACCCAAAGCCAGACGGCTTCACCAGCGCCGGCTTCTAAGAAAAGGTCGATCACTGAACCTCCTGCTCCCCAAGCCCCGACCAGATCGGGGTCACGCACGAAGCGCCGCTGTGTCAAAAGGGCTCGTAAGAACCCACGAGCCTCTCCATCAAGCCAGGAGGTCTCAAACGTAATCATCTCCCCGGTCATACTTCATGCTTCCCGTCGTCATGGGTGGATCGGCTAATCACTTCCTCTTGCAGGCCGAAGAAACTTCTAGCGGCGACGTTGAGGAGATACCGATGCCGTCCGTCACCCTGGACCTGGCCACCTCGGCGATCGCGGCCGCCCAAGTGGCTGACCCATCTCAGTCCTCAGAAAAGCCGATCGTCACGACATCGGCTGTTCCTCCTACATTGGGAGAGGTATGCCCCTCTTCTTTGGCTCCATCAATTTCTTCATTGCATGCTAACTCACTTCGTTTGCCCTATCAGGGTTGTGATCTCTCGAGCTTGCTGACGTTTGATCCAGAATCCATCGAACCCACTCCTCCCAAGGCAAGCGGAGAGCCGAGTCCAAGTACGGTCCATGGTCCGCTCCAGCGTCTCACAGACTTGCTTTCTGCCTCAACTGAGACTCTGATTGAAAATTCCGAGGAAGCCAAAGGCATCCTCGAGGACATCCAGCCTCATCTCCCTATGACCCTACAAGTGAAGCTACGGCCCCGTTACCCTGTCGGTCTTTAAGTCGAGGGTGCAATCGGCTCGACAAAGGATTACTCTCCGCCGCTCCCAGCTTTCGCTGAGAGCCGATATTGCCGAAAAGTGTCGACGGCTCAATGAAAAGAAGGCTGCTCTGGACGCCAAGACGGACACTTCTGCCAATCGCGCCGAACTCGAGACCCTGCGCAAGGAGCTGGAGATTCTTGAAGAGAGGGTAAGGGTGACCAAACAGCTCATCCAGGACAAGGAAGCCCTCATTGCCCGTTCTCAAGACGAAGCAAAAGGCCTCACAGCCGATCTGAAGACCGATCTGGCTGAAATTCGTACCCTGAGCAACCAGCTGGTGACGGGTAAGGACGAGGATGATGAGGCTGAGATCGCTGAGGCGGATCGCATCCGTGTTGACGCCCTTCTTGCCCTCGGTGTATTTCTTCAGTAGGGCTTTCAGAGACAGATGATGTTTCGCTGGAATGGATCCTTTTGTACTTGCTACATCTGTACTTGCAAAGTGTTGTTGTTCCTTTTTTTTTATTGGCCGATTTTCCATCGGCTCCTGACATTCCTTGCTCATGCGTCTGTCTGCTGATCATGTGCCTCCCCCGAGCCGAATCTGTCAGGTGACTGCAGATATCGGCTCTGTATCATGCCAAGGCACTGTATTTGCACGTCGGCTCCGTTGGGATTCGTGCAGCCGACGTGGCCGCCGTTCATTAGATCACCGTTGAACCCAAGCCGACCGTGTGGTGAGGATGATTTTAGCCGATTCGCTGGATCGAAGCGCTCCCTGAAGGCTTTGTAATATCCTTACATGGATCTTCGGGGGTCAACCCCAATGTTATTACTACACGGCCTTCATCACGTCGATGCATTTGGGTCCCACCGGGCGTGCCAGAATGTGTTGTCGTCAGAAACCCACCGGCGGGCAGCGACGGGCAACACCGTAGAGCCGGGAACAACCTAGAGCTGCGGCTGGCTGAGGTCCCTCCGAGCGACGGCCCGCAAAGCCTTCTGGTCACACGTCCGATGCTGATGCAAGGGCGTGCCACCTGAGCTATACCTGGTCAGGAAGGTGATGGAGATGCCTCGCTTAGTTTCCTGCATGACATACACGTAAACATTAAATACGAGCCTCGATCGGCTCTCAGGTTATCCTGTGAATCGGCTCAAGGAGCCGATCCACCCATGATTCGTACGGGGTGCACGAATATATGGTGGTCCTGCTTGATCAAGATAAAGCTAATGAGATCTACGACGATTTAGGGTTTTCACCGCATAATCGGATCATCCTACTCCAGGTTGGGCCTCGCGGCCACGCACGGTGATCGTAAGCCGATCCTAAACAAGGCCTAAAAACCAACACGAAGTTGATCCCCGGAACATCCTGTTTAGGACTAGCGAACGACACCCTACGTACCGCTGGATCCTCCCCCCCTTTGTAAGGCCTAACTATTGCAGATATTAAACTAATCCTTGTAGAACAAGGAGCAATCGTAACGGATCAGATCTACTAAATAACGATCAAGCGGGGTGTCGCCCCCACACCTAAGATAGGTGTGAGGGCGGCTAGACATGCAAGGGTTGCACTACGATAGCATGTTACGCGAAGAACTATGCTAACCCTAACATATCTATGATAACTACGTTGCTCGCCATCAACAAGGCTTCAGTACGAGCAACGCATGAACAACGTGGAGCTTGTGCTGCCTAGATCGCAAGATGCGATCTAGGCAGCATGTCGCTTACCGATAGAAACCCTCGAGACGAAGGAGTTGGCGATGCGCCGAGATTGATTTGTTTGGTTGAACGTTTGTTGTTGTTTTTTCCATAAACCCTAGATACATATTTATAGTCCAAGGGACTTTCTAACTTTAGACGTGCACCTAACCGTGCACGGGCAAATCTCTAACTAATCGACACGTAACCTAATATATTACAGATACAAGGGCAAACTAGCCCAAACTCAGCATAACAGGCCGATTCACGTAATTCTTCCATGTATATTTCCTTAAGTCTATCTTGATCGCGGCCCACCTCTTGACTCGGTCAAATTCTGGTGATAACAGTATCATCCATCGGATCCCAACAAACACAACACCGATTACATCAGATGGATCTCAATCATGTAAGGCAGCTCATGAGATCATTGTATTGAAGTACATGGGATAGAGAGTACCAACTAGCTACTGCTAGAACCCGTAGTCCATGGGGGAACTACTCACGGAGCATGATGGAGGCGATGGCGTCGATGGAGATGGCTTCCGGGGGCACTTCCCCGTCCCGGCAGGGTGCTGGAATAGAGACTTCTGTCCCCCGAATTGGAGTTTCGCGATGGCGGCGGCGCCCCTGGAGTCTTTCTGGAGTTTCGTTAAAAGGTATCGAGGATTTAGGTCGCGAGGTGTTAAATAGGCGAAGAGGCGGCGCAAAAGGGTTTCTGGGGGGCCCACACAGTAGGGGGCGCGCCCCCCCTTGTCCGCGCCGCCCTGTGGGGTGGGGCCCCCTGGCTCCCCTCCGACTCTCCTTCGGTGTTCTGGATGCTTCCGGGAAAAATAAGATGTTTGGCGTTGATTTCGTCCAATTCCGAGAATATTGCCCAAACAACCTTTCTGGAACCAAAAACAGCAGAGAACAGGAACTGGCACTGTGGCATCTTGTTAATGGGTTAGTTCCGGAAAATGCATGAAATCATCATAAAGTGCGAGCAAAACATGTAAGTATTGTCATGAAACAAGCATGGAACATCAGAAATTATGGATACGTTGGAGACGTATCAGCATCCCCAAGCTTAGTTCCTACTCGTCCTCGAGTAGGTAAACGATAAAAAGAATAATTTCTGTAGTGACATGCTACTTACATAACCTTGATCATACTATTACAAAGCATATGAAATGAATGAAGTGACTCAAGGCAATGATTTATAGTTTCTAACAAATAGATAACATATAGCAAAACTTTTCATGAAGAGTACTTTCAAGACAAGCATCAAAAGCCTTGCATAAGAGTTAACTCATAAAGCAATAGATTCAAAGTAAAAGCATCGAAGCAACACAAAGGAAGATATAAGTTTCAGCGGTTGCTTTCAACTTTCAATATGCATATCTCATGGATAATTGTCAACATAAAGTAATATCATGAATGCAAATAAACAAGTATGTAAGAATCAATGCACAGTTAACACAAGTGTTTGCTTCTAAGATGGAAGGAAGTAGGTAAACTGACTCAACATAAAAGTAAAAGAATGGCCCTTCGCAGAGGGAAGCAGGGATAAAATCATGTGCTAGAGCTTTTCAAGTTTTGAAATCATATAGAGCATAAAAGTAAAATTTTGAGAGGTGTTTGTTGTTGTCAACGAATGGTAGTGGGCACTCTAACCCCCTTGCCAGACAGACCTTCAAAGAGCGGCTCCCATTAGACATTTTATTTTTGGGTGGCACTCCTTCCAACCTTTACTTTCACAAACCATGGCTAACCGAATCCTCGGGTGCCTACCAACAATCTCATAACATGAAGGAGTGCCGTTTTATTTTAGTTTTATTTAGTGATGACACTCCTCCCCACCTTTGCTTTCTCAAGCCATGGCTAACCGAATCCTCGGGTGCATTCCAATCATTCACATACCATGGAGGAGTGTCTATTTATGATTAATTGGGGCTGGGAACCCCGTTGCCGGCTCTTTTTGCAAAATTATTGGATAAGCGGATGAAGCCACTAGTCCATTGGTGAAAGCTGCCCAACAAGATTGAAAGATAAAACACCACATACTTCCTCATGAGCTATAAAACATTGACACAAATTGAGAAGCATTTTGAATTATTTAAAGGTAGCACATGAAATATTTACTTGGAATGGCAGGAAATACCACATAGTAGGTAGGTATGGTGGACACACATGGCATAGGTTTTGGCTCAAGGTTTTGGATGCACGAGAAGCATTTCCTCTCAGTACAAGGCTTAGGCTAGCAAGGTTGTTTGAAGCAAACACAAGTATGAACCGGTACAGCAAAACTTACATAAGAACATATTGCAAGCATTATAATACTCTACACTGTCTTCCTTGTTGCTCAAATACTTTTACCAGAAAATATCTAGACCTTAAGAGAGACCAATCATGCAAACCAATTTCAACAAGCTCTACGGTAGTTCTCCACTAATAGGTTCAAACTACATGGTGCAAGAACTTAATCATGATCTACTTGAGAGCTCAAAACCATTGCCAAGTGTCAAATTATCCAAGACAATATGAGACATTTTCTGTTTCCAACCAAATAACAATAAGTATTGTAGCTTCCAACTTTTATCATTGAACATTAAAAGTAAAACGAAGAACAAGTGTTCATATGAAAAAGCGGAGCGTGTCTCTCTCCCAAACAAGGATTGCTAGGATCCGAATTTATTCAAACACAAACAAAATAAAAGCGCACAGACGCTCCAAGTAAAGCACATATGATGTGTCCGAATAAAAATATAGTTTCAATAAAAGAAACCTGATAAGTTGATGAAGAAGGGGATGCCTTGGGCATCCCCAAGCTTAGACGCTTGAGTATTCTTGAAATATGCAGGGATGAACCATGGGGGCATCCCCAAGCTTTGACTTTTCACTCTTCTTGATCATATATCATCCTCCTCTCTTGACCCATGAAAACTTCCTTCACACCAAACTTCTCATAAACTTCATTAGAGGGGTTAGTACTCAAAAAACTTGAATTCACTTTTAGTCCTGTAGTGACATATTGCAAGAACTCAATAAAACATTAGCTACAGCTCTCTACGTCTAGAAAGCCTTGCTTAAAGTCCACAAGAGACAATGCAAAAAACAGAGACAGAATCTGCCAAAACAGAACAGCCAGTAAAGACGAATTTTAAAGAGGTACTTCCGTTGCTCAAATCAGAAAACTCAAAACTAATGAAAGTTGCGTACATATCTGAGGAACATGCACGTAAATTGGCAGATTTTTCTGAGTTACCTACAGAGAATCTGACCAGAATTCGTGACAGATAGAAATCTGTTTCTGCGCAGAAATCCAAATCTAGTATCAACCTTCGATTAGAGGCTTCACTTGGCACAATATTGCAATAAAATAAAGATAAGGAGAGGTTGCTACAGTAGTAACAACTTCCAAAACACAATAAAACAGTAGTAAAATAAACACATGGGTTATCTCCCAAGAAGTGCTTTCTTTATAGCCATTAAGATGGACTCGGCAATTTTAATGATGCACTCGCAAGAAATAAGAGTCGAAGCAAAAGAGAGCATCAAAAGGCAAATCCAAAACACATTTAAGTCTAACCCACTTCCTATGCATAGGAATCTTGTGCACAAATAAATTCATGAAGAACACAGTGACAAGCATAAGAAGATAAAACAAGAGTAACTTCAAAATTTTAAGCATATAGAGAGGTGTTTTAGTACTATGCAAATTTCTACAACCATATTTTCCTCTCTCATAATAATTTTCAGTAGCTTCATTAACAAACTCAACAATATAAGTATCACATAAAGCATGTTTCTCATGAACTATAAACACATAATTTTTATCAAGCTCAAAAATAGTGGAATTAAAACTTTCAAACCCACTTTTATCAATAACATAACAAGATGATTGATCAATCTCAAGAGATATGGGACTCATAGATAATGTCAAGATCTATCCAATCCCATTTTCATTAGTAGTACAATTAATATTATCAAGTAACATAGGACCATCATCTAGAGCTTTATCATAAACATTTGCTAAACAAAACTCTTCAGTACCATGCATTTCGACATCAGTCACAAACAAAGCATTATCATAAGATTTATCAAAGTAGCATGGATTATCATAAATAACAGTAGCGTAATTATTCTCACAAGTTTTACTTATAGGTAATATTTCAAGAGAATCCACAGGAACATAACATTCAACCTCTTTCGGTAAGCATGGAGGACAATCAAATAGTGTAAGAGATAAAGAGTTACTCTCATTAGAAGGTTGGCATGGGTAGCTAATCCATTCTTCCTCCTTTTGTTCGTCACTCTCCTCTTCTTTTTCATCCAATGAGCTTTCAGGTTCGTCAATTTCCTCCTCTTTTTCATCCAATGAGCTTTCAGGTTCATCAGCTTCTTCTTCCACAGGTTCCTGCAAATTGTGAGTGCATTCTTGTGCATTAATGAGTCTCTCTTTATAATCAATGATATAAGGATTATCACTGTAACTTTCATTGCAAAAATTAAGGATAGAAGAGACATAATCTTTAAGGTCCTTACAAACGACACAAGTTTCATAATTTTTAACCATGAAGGATTCGATCTCAGAAGCTCCCATAAATATGACAAATTGTTCTACCTCTTCGAACCCAAGATGAATATAGTTATTCCAATTATAGTTCTTAATTAAAACTTCTTCACTAAAGCCACATTGAAATTTCAGATGTTTAGTATCCTCTTTAGAGCAACAATTTATATCATGGCGTTTAAGCAAAATTTTAGCAATTGTATTCAATTTTTCTATCATAGCACTCATTACTTTACCAGTTCTTGATTCTCTATAATTATTATAATATTCTATAAGCTCCAAGTAGGTTGTGGGTTCTCCCATAACATCAGTTTTTAATTTTTAGGTTTTTCAAATTTTTATGGATTTTTGGGTATATAAGAAAAGTAAAACAAAAAGAAACTAAGAAAAAGTAAACTAAACAAAACAAAATAAAATAAAACAGAGAGAGAGGTAGAGTGTACTCCCCAGGTGAACTTATGAGTAGAGCTATGCCTCCCCAGCAACGGTGCCAGAAAACAGTCTTGATAACCCACAAGTATAGGGGATCGCGGAAGTCTTCGAGGGAAGTAAAACCCAAATTTATTGATTCGACACAAGGGGAGGTAAAGAATACTTATAAGCCTTAACAACTGAGTTGTCAATTCAGCTGCACCTGGAAAAGCACTAGTAACAGGGGTGATGTGAAAGTAGCAGTAATATGAGAGCAATAGTAACAGTAACACAGCAGCAGTAGCACAGGAGCAATGGCACCAGAAAATAGTTGATACTACTTCCAATGACATATAGAACGAGTATATGATGATGAGAGATGGACCGGGGTTCCCAGCGATCTACACTAGTGGTAACTCTCCAATAACAAGTAACAAGTGTTGGGTGAACAAATTACAGTTGGGCAATTGATAGGATTCAAAGCATTAAGATAGAACATCAAGATTATTAATTATGTAGGCATGTTTTCCATATATAGTCGTATGTGCTCGCAAAGAGAAACTTGTACAACATCTTTTGTCCTACCAGCCGGTGGCAGCCGGGCCTCAAGGGAATCTACTGGATATTAAGGTACTCCTTTTAATAGAGTACCGGAGCAAAGCATTAACACTTGGTGAAAACATGTGATCCTCATTGATACGTCTCCGACGTATCGATAATTTCTTATGTGCCATGCCACATTATTGATGATATCTACATGTTTTATGCACACTTTATGTCATATTCATGCATTTTCTGGAACTAACCTATTAACAAGATGCCGAAGTGCCAATCTGCTGTTTTTGGTTTCAGAAATCCTAGTAACGAAATATTCTCGGAATTGGACGAAATCAACGCCCAGGGTCCTATTTTGCCACGAAGCTTCCAGAAGACCGAAGAGGAGACGAAGTGGGGCCACGAGGCGGCCAAACCATAGGGCGGCGCGGCCTGGCCCTTGGCCGCGCCGACCTATAGTGTGGGCCCCTCGTGACGCCCCTTGACCTGCCCTTCCGCCTACAAATAGCCTCCATCGCGAAACCCCCAGTACCGAGAGCCACGATACGGAAAACCTTCCAGAGACGCCGCTGCCGCCAATCCCATCTTGGGGGATTCAGGAGATCGCCTCCGGCACCCTGCCGGAGAGGGGAATCATCTCCCGGAGGACTCTACACCGCCATGGTCGCCTCCGGAGTGATGAGTGAGTAGTCTACCCCTGGACTATGGGTCCATAGCAGTAGCTAGATGGTTGTCTTCTCCCCATTGTGCTTAATTGTCGGGTCTTGTGAGCTGCCTAACATGATCAAGATCATCTATCTGTAATTCTATATGTTGCGTTTGTTGGGATCCGATGAATAGAGAATACTATGTTATGTTGATTATCAATTCATGTCTATGTGTTGTTTATGATCTTGCATGCTCTCCGTTACTAGTAGATGCTCTGGCCAAGTAGATGCTTGTAACTCCAAGAGGGAGTATTTATGCTCGATAGTGGGTTCATGTCTCCGTGAATCTGGGGAAGTGACAGAAATCTCTAAGATTATGGATGTGTTGTTGCCACTAGGGATAAAACATTGGTGCTATGTTCGAGGATGTAGTTACTGATTACATTACGCGCAATACTTAATGCAATTGTCTGTTGTTAGCAACTTAATACTGGAGGGGGTTCGGATGATAACCTGAAGGTGGACTTTTTAGGCATAGATGCATGCTGGATAGCGGTCTATGTACTTTGTCATAATGCCCAATTAAATCTCACTATACTCATCATAATATGTATGTGCATTGTCATGCTCTCTTTATTTGTCAATTGCCCAACTGTAATTTGTTCACCCAACATGCTGTTTATCTTATGGGAGAGACACCTCTAGTGAACTGTGGACCCCGGTCCAATTCTCTATACTGAAATACAATCTACTGCAATACTGTTTTACTGTTTTCTGCAAACAATCATCTTCCACACAATACGGTTAATCCTTTGTTACAGCAAGCCGGTGAGATTGACAACCTCACTGTTTCGTTGGGGCAAAATACTTTGGTTGTGTTGTGCAGGTTCCACGTTGGCACCGGAATCTCTGCTGTTGCGCCGCACTATATCCCGCCGCCATCAACCTTCAACGTGCTTCTTGACTCCTACTGGTTCGATTAAACCTTGGTTTCTTACTGAGGGAAACTTGCCGCTGTACGCATCACACCTTCCTCTTGGGGTTCCCAACGGACGTGTCAACTACACGTATCAAGCAAATTTCTGGCGCCGTTGCCGGGGAGATCAAGACACACTGCAAGGGGAGTCTCCACATCCCAATCTCTTTACTTTGTTTTTGTCTTGCTTTATTTTATTTACTACTTTGTTTGCTGCACTAAATCAAAATACAAAAAAATTAGTTGCTAGTTTTACTTTATTTGCTATCTTGTTTACTATATCAAAAACACAAAAAAATTAGTTACTCGCATTTACTTTATCTAGTTTGCTTTATTTACTGTCCTGCACTCTATATTAAAAATACAAAAAAAAATTAGTTACTTTTGTTACCATGTCTAGCTCTGAACCTGTTACTTCTTCGCCTGAAGAATTAGTCTTCACTTTTAAACAAGGGGATGAGGAGAGTTTTAAGGATGCTTGGTCTAGAATTTTTACTTCTTATCGTAAAACTGAACCTCAAATGACTCTAAGTTTGCTCCTTAGTAATTTTTATTTTGGTCTTATGATTCGCTATAGATATGCTTTGGATGCTTTAGTGGGAGGAGATTTCCTTCATTGCAATGGGGATCAAGCTTTTAATGCCATAAAGAAGTTGGTTGCATCACATGATTCAGCTAATAACTTTGATTCAGCCCTTATTAGCATTTATAATAGATTAAACAATCTCGAGATAAGTACATCTCGCTTGGATGACAACTATGACCATGTTCGTAATCGTCTTGAACAAGTTTTAGTGAACTCTAAACCTTTATTATGGGATCCTACTGTTAAAATTGTTATCGGTGATCAAACTCTTCGTGCCAACTGTGATATTATGTCTGAATTTTGCCTTATACCTGAGAGCATTTATAAATCTTTGAAACTTTGGGGAGTTGATGAAGGAGGAGAAGAAATAACTCTCATTGATAACTCTGTTATAATTCCTAAGGGAATAGCCGCAGGTGTGCATACAACCATTCTTGGAAGAACAATATCCATTGATTATCTTGTTATTGAATGTGTAGGGACAGGAAAAATCACACTCGGAAGATCCCTGCTGAAACTATTGGGAGCAGTCATAGATGTGGGAGAAGGCACCCTAGAATTCACCTCTACACCGGGGGGGAATCATATATTTCCTAAATCAAAGGGAAAGAAAAACAACAAGAAAGGTAAGGGTAAAGCCCAAGGTAAGGTCGACACACCGTCTCTTGATAATACTTGATACACACTTTCTGCGCCTAGCTGAAAGGCGTTAAAGAAAAGCGCTTATGGGAGACAACCCATGTTTTTACTACAGTACTTGGTTTTTATTTTGTGTCTTGGAAGTTTTTTACTACTGTAGCAACCTCTCCTTATCTTAGTTTAGTGTTTTATTGTGCCAAGTAAAGTCGTTGATAGTAAAGTTCATACTAGATTTGGATTACTGCGCAGAAACAGATTTCTTTGCTGTCACGAATCTGGGCTGTTTTCTCTGTAGGTAACTCAGAAAATTATGCCAATTTACGTGAGTGATCCTCAGATATGTACGCAACTTTCATTCAATTTGAGCATTTTCATTTGAGCAAGTCTGGTCCCTCGATAAAATTCGTCAATACGAACTATTCTGTTTTTGACAGATTCTGCCTTTTATTTCGCATTGCCAGTTTTGTTATGTTCGATGGATATTTCGATTCCATTAACTTTCAGTAGCTTTGTGCAATGTCCAGAAGTGTTAAGAATGATTATGTCACCTCTGAACATGTATATTTTTATTGTGCACTAACCCTCTAATGAGTTGTTCTAAGTTTGGTGTGGAGGAAGTTTTCAAGGATCAAGAGAGGAGTATGATGCAATATGATCAAGGAGAGTGAAAGCTCTAAGCTTGGGGATGCCCCGGTGGTTCACCCCTGCATATTCTAAGAAGACTCAAGCGTCTAAGCTTGGGGATGCCCAAGGCATCCCCTTCTTCATCGACAACATTATCAGGTTCCTCCCCTGAAACTATATTTTTATTCCATCACATGTTATGTGCTTTTCTTGGAGCGTCGGTTTGTTTTTGTTTTTTGTTTTGTTTGAATAAAATGGATCCTAGCATTCACTTTGTGGGAGAGAGACACACTCCGCTGTAGCATATGGACAAGTATGTCCTTAGGCTCTACTCATAGTATTCATGGCGAAGTTTCTTCTTCGTTAAATTGTTATATGGTTGGAATTGGAAAATGATACATGTAGTAATTGCTATAATGTTTTGGGTAATGTGATACTTGGCAATTGTTGTGCTCATGTTTAAGCTCTTGCATCATATACTTTGCACCTATTAATGAAGAAATACATAGAGCATGCTAAAATTTGGTTTGCATAATTGGTCTCTCTAAACTCTAGATAATTTCTAGTATTGAGTTTGAACAACAAGGAAGACGGTGTAGATTCTTATAATGTTTACAATATGTCTTTTATGTGAGTTTTGCTACACCTTTCATCCTTGTGTTTGTTTCAAATAAGCCTTGCTAGCCTAAACCTTGTATCGAGAGGGATTACTTCTCATGCATCCAAAATCCTTGAGCCAACCACTATGCCATTTGTGTCCACCATACCTACCTACTACATGGTATTTCTCCGCCATTCCAAAGTAAATTGCTTGAGTGCTACCTTTAAAATTCCATCATTCACCTTTGCAATATATAGCTTATGGGACAAATAGCTTAAAACTATTGTGGTATTGAATATGTACTTATGCACTTTATCTCTTATTAAGTTGCTTGTTGTGCGATAACCATGTTTCTGGGGACGCCATCAACTATTCTTTGTTGAATATGATGTGAGTTGCTATGCATGTCCGTCTTGTCTGAAGTAAGGGAGATCTACCACCTTATGGTTAAGCATGCATATTGTTAGAGAAGAACATTGGGCCGCTAACTAAAGCCATGATTCATGGTGGAAGTTTCAGTTTTGGACATATATCCTCAATCTCATATGAGAATAATAATTGTTGCCACATGCTTATGCATTAAAGAGGAGTCCATTATCTGTTGTCCATGTTGTCCCGGTATGGATGTCTAAGTTGAGAATAATCAAAAGCGAGAAATCCAAAATGCGAGCTTTCTCCTTAGACCTTTGTACAGGCGGCATGGAGGTACCCCATTGTGACACTTGGTTAAAACATGTGTATTGCGATGATCCGGTAGTCCAAGCTAATTAGGACAAGGTGCGGGCACTATTAGTATACTATGCATGAGGCTTGCAACTTGTAAGATATAATTTACATAACTCATATGCTTTATTACTACCGTTGACAAAATTGTTTCATGTTTTCAAAATAAAAGCTCTAGCACAAAAATAGCAATCGATGCTTTCCTCTTTTAAGGACCATTCTTTTTACTTTTATGTTGAGTCAGTTCACCTATTTCTCTCCACCTCAAGAAGCAAACACTTGTGTGAACTGTGCATTGATTCCTACATATTTGCATATTGCACTTGTTATATTACTCTATGTTGACAATATCCATGAGATATACATGTTATAAGTTGAAAGCAACCGCTGAAACTTAATCTTCCTTTGTGTTGCTTCAATGCCTTTACTTTGAATTATTGCTTTATGAGTTAACTCTTATGCAAGACTTATTGATGCTTGTCTTGAAGTACTATTCATGAAAAGTCTTTGCTTTATGATTCACTTGTTTACTCATGTCATTACCATTGTTTTGATCGCTGCATTCATTACATATGTTTACAAATAGTATGATCAAGGTTATGATGGCATGTCACTCCAGAAATTATCTTTGTTATCGTGTTTACCTGCTCGGGACGAGCAGAACTAAGCTTGGGGATGCTGATACGTCTCCGACGTATCGATAATTTCTTATGTTCCATGCCACATTATTGATGATATCTACATGTTTTATGCACACTTTATGTCATATTCGTGCATTTTCTGGAACTAACCTATTAACAAGATGCCGAAGTGCCGATTCTTTGTTTCTGCTGTTTTTGGTTTCAGAAATCCTAGTAACGAAATATTCTCGGAATTGGACGAAATCAACGCCCAGGGTCCTATTTTGCCACGAAGCTTCCAGAAGACCGAAGAGGAGACGAAGTGGGGCCACGAGGCGGCCAAACCATAGGGCGGCGCGGCCTGGCCCTTGGCCGCGCCGACCTATAGTGTGGGCCCCTCGTGACGCCCCTTGACCTGCCCTTCCGCCTACAAATAGCCTCCGTCGCGAAACCCCCAGTACCGAGAGCCACGATACGGAAAACCTTCCAGAGACGCTGCCGCCGCCAATCCCATCTCGGGGGATTCAGGAGATCGCCTCCGGCACCCTGCCGGAGAGGGGAATCATCTCCCGGAGGACTCTACGCCGCCATGGTCGCCTCCGGAGTGATGAGTGAGTAGTCTACCCCTGGACTATGGGTCCATAGCAGTAGCTAGATGGTTGTCTTCTCCCCATTGTGCTTAATTGTCGGGTCTTGTGAGCTGCCTAACATGATCAAGATCATCTATCTGTAATTCTATATGTTGCGTTTGTTGGGATCCGATGAATAGAGAATACTATGTTATGTTGATTATCAATTCATGTCTATGTGTTGTTTATGATCTTGCATGCTCTCCGTTACTAGTAGATGCTCTGGCCAAGTAGATGCTTGTAACTCCAAGAGGGAGTATTTATGCTCGATAGTGGGTTCATGTCTCCGTGAATCTGGGGAAGTGACAGAAATCTCTAAGATTATGGATGTGGTGTTGCCACTAGGGATAAAACATTGGTGCTATGTTCGAGGATGTAGTTACTGATTACATTACGCATAATACTTAATGCAATTGTCTGTTGTTAGCAACTTAATACTGGAGGGGGTTCGGATGATAACCTGAAGGTGGACTTTTTAGGCATAGATGCATGCTGGATAGCGGTCTATGTACTTTGTCGTAATGCCCAATTAAATCTCACTATACTCATCATAATATGTATGTGCATTGTCATGCCCTCTTTATTTGTCAATTGCCCAACTGTAATTTGTTCACCCAACATGCTGTTTATCTTATGGGAGAGATACCTCTAGTGAACTGTGGACCCCGGTCCAATTCTCTATACTGAAATACAATCTACTGCAATACTGTTTTACTGTTTTCTGCAAACAATCATCTTCCACACAATACGGTTAATCCTTTGTTACAGCAAGCCAGTGAGACTGACAACCTCACTGTTTCGTTGGGGCAAAGTACTTTGGTTGTGTTGTGCAGGTTCCACGTTGGCGCCGGAATCTCTGGTGTTGCGCCGCACTATATCCCGCCGCCATCAACCTTCAACGTGCTTCTTGACTCCTACTGGTTTGATTAAACCTTGGTTTCTTACTGAGGGAAACTTGCCGCTGTGCGCATCACACCTTCCTCTTGGGGTTCCCAACGGACGTGTCAACTACACGCATCACTCATACCTACGCCTTCCCCTCCAGTTGTCCCAATTTCTGTCACTTTGTGGCCTTTGGTTCCGGACATAGACATGTGCATACAACTTGTAGATACAATCTAAGCAATAAGTATAGAGCTTAAATCTAAGATCATGCCACTCGGGCCCTAGTGACAAGCATTAAGCATAACAAGATTGCAGCAACAATAACTTCACAAACTTTATAGATAGACTAATCATAATGTATCATCCATCGGATCCCAACAAACACAACACCGATTACATCAGATGGATCTCAGTCATGTAAGGCAGCTCATGAGATCATTGTATTGAAGTACATGGGATAGAGAGTACCAACTAGCTACTGCTAGAACCCGTAGTCCATGGGGGAACTACTCACGGAGCATGATGGAGGCGATGGCGTCGATGGAGATGGCTTCCGGGGGCACTTCCCCGTCCCGGCAGGGTGCCGGAACAGAGACTTCTGTCCCCCGAATTGGAGTTTCGCGATGGCGGCGGCGCCCCTGGAGTCTTTCTGGAGTTTCGTCAAAAGGTATCGAGGATTTAGGTTGCGAGGGGTTAAATAGGCGAAGAGGCCGCGCCGCCCTGTGGGGTGGGGCTCCCCTGGCTCCCCTCTGACTCTCCTTCGGTGTTCTGGATGCTTCCGGGAAAAATAAGATGTTTGGCGTTGATTTCGTCCAATTCCGAGAATATTGCCCGAACAGCCTTTCTGGAACCAAAAACAGCAGAGAACATGAACTGGCACTGTGGCATCTTGTTAGTAGGTTAGTTCCGGAAAATGCATGAAATCATCATAAAATGCGAGCAAAACATGTAAGTATTGTCATAAAACAAGCATGGAACATCATAAATTATGGATACGTTGGAGACGTATCACTGGTCGTGGCCGCGTTCTCTTTTGCGGTCCAAGGCGGCCGCGCGCCCCGGCAAGGACCCCCGGTGCACGGGCATCTGCGAGACAATGTGCTCGTGGATGATCAGCGCAGCCTCCGTGAAAAATTCCTCGTCTGACGACGTGTCAATGAAGTTCTTGAAGAAGTAGTCGTCGTCGCTGTCCACCATGATCTACAGATGAAAAGGGACAAATTTTAGTAAGCCCATTTCATCGAACACCTCGCAGGCGGAAGTCATCCAATGCGTCCGTACGGACCTGCAGGCCATGGACGTCTCGGCCGACTTGCGGTTTGGAAACACGGTGCACGAGAGCTCACCTCCGGCGGCACCAGCGCAACTGCGAACGGCGGCAGGTCTCACGACGGTGAGAGGGCAACAACAACGGCGACAGCGTCCTCCGACTCTGCTACGACGCGGCGAAAGCAGCGCGGGGCCGCGACCTATGCTTCTGCCCCGCTTGCCGGCGTCTCGACAACGGTGGCCGGCGTCGACGCCGCTCCCAAATCGCCGGTCCTTGGCTCGCGGCGGAGCGGCGGGAGATGTGTGCGAAGGGTTTGTGTTTTTTGAGACAGACAGGCGGGCCAGGGGCGGACAAGGGGAGGACGCGAGCGACCAGCCATCGGCGTCCGCGGCCACGCAAACTCGCCCCAAATTTGGGCCGGGTTTGAGTCGTCCCGGACGCCGCGGCCATCCGTTTTAGGGATGGGTCCGCGCGCTGGGCCGCGGTCTTGTCCTTTTCGACCCATCCGGACGCGCGGGCGTGGGATGGGTCACCCCGTTGGAGATGCCCTTAGAGCTGGAACTTGTGACTATATATCTCACATGGAATTACACCAAAATCGGGCTTTTTTCTGTTAAATCAGCATACCATCTCAAGACATATCTGAAGCGACTCCAAGCAGGCAAACCTGGCACTTCGAGTAGCTTCGACGAATATAAGGGATGGCTCTCCCTTTGGGCGGCTGATATACCAAACACGGTAAAAATACATTGCTGGCGGCTTATCAAGAATGGACTTGCGGTAGGGGCGGAGTTAAGTCGATGAAAAATCAAGCAGGGTGTCCTATGCATAGCCTGCAACAGGGAAGAAACTCTGAAACACGGGTTTTGGGAGTGTCCCCATGCTAAGAGGGTTTGGGAGTTGGTCTCGGAGCTCTCTGGACTTCCCTCGACGTCTCTACCGAACTTCCTTCGTCAGCAAAGTGAACTTCGGTTATGGATGTTGGACTGGTTTGGCAGATTGGAAGCGAGGGAACTAGAGGTGAGCATGATGACCTTATATCACCTGTGGTGGGCAAGGAATGAAGCCAGAGATACGTCAGTTATTGAAGATCCGCAGGTTTCGGCTCGGAGGATCCTGTATCTCGCGGAAGAATGGAAGACCGCGAATTGTGCTCCTCCCCGGTCCTCGGTTGTCAGGCAAGGACACTGGTCCAAACTAGACGAGGGATGGCACAAGGTGAACGCGGATGGAGCTTTCCCCCGCGATTCTGACTTCGGTGGTGGTCGAGCGGTCCTACGGGATCACCATGGCAGCTTCGTGGCGGGAGCTCGCTATTTTTTTCCATCAGTACTGGATGCAGAGAGGGCGGAAGTCCTAGCATGTCGCCGGGCAGTACAGATGGCAAGGGAGGCGGGGGTTTCAAAATTGGTACTGGAGTCGGATTGTCAGGGGGTGGTGACGAAGCTTCGGAACAGGAACTTGGACCGCTCGATCCAAGGGCCACTGATAGAAGATGTCAAGGCTCTGCTAGATGGTTTCGATGATCATCAGGTAGTTCATGTGAAACGTTCTTTCAATGAAGTAGCGCATAGGCTAGCGAAGGATGGCTGCGAGAATAAAGCTTGTAAATCCTGGTTGGGGGTTCCCCCAGGATACATTGTTGATTTGTTGATCTCAGACTCGGTTGATCGTTAATAAAGTAGCAGCCATTTGATCTCAAAAAAAAAAAAAACCCAGAGAGTCAAATCATAATATGTTGCAAAATGCACCTTGCAGTAGAAGCTAGCACGCTAGATCGATCAAGCAAGCGAGCTAATATTGATGATCCATCAGCAGCCCGCACGCTTGCACAGCTCATCTGCGGGCCCAATCGCAGCCGAGCAGCCGCTGCGTGATTCTATGGCCACCGAAGAGCAAAATCAGGAGCGTGACATCGATCGAGCGGAATCACACGTCGAACATGGAAACACATTCTCTCGTTTCAATCACATCGAGTATGTGTTAGTATACTGCCAGATATTCTGCTTTTGTGTTGATGAATCAAGATCTTCTTGCCATGTTTAGGGCCCTAGAAGAAACGCCAGAGAACCCTAGCAATATAAGTACTATGGCAGCCAGTCTCTCGAATTAGAAGATCTGAATCCATCCCTAGCACGGTCGGCGGACCAAGACATGAGCGGCGGCGATCTCTTTGGAGCGCTGCAGGACGATCTCGTCCAGCACGTGCTCTCCTTCCTGCCGTCTCGCGATGCGCTGAAGACGGCCGTGCTCGCCCGCCGCTGGCGCTACCTGTGGAGGTCCACTCCCGCCGTCCGCGTCAACGGCTCAGGCGACGACTTTCGCCTCTTCGTCAACAGATTGCTGCTCTACCGTGATGGTGCCTCGCCGCTACGCTCGTTTGAGATCGACGCCGACCTGCTGATAGGCGAGGAAAGCGACGGCGAGTACAGCGCCTACGACCCGCGCGAGGTCGACCCTCACGTCGACCTCTGGATCAGGCACGCCCTGTCAACGTGCCGTGCGCGCTCCCTCATCGCCCGCTTCGAGGACGAAGAGATCATGTGGTCGCCCAGGCAGAAGCTACCTTTCGCCTCCCCGCACCTCACGACGATGCGCCTCCAGGGGGTCGAACTCCACCACGGCCGCCTCGATTTCTCCTGCTGCCCGGCGCTTCTCCACCTCAGCCTCACTGCCTGCAGCCTCGACGGCGACGCCATCGTGTCGCCCTCGCTGGAGCGCCTCCATATCATGGACTGCGCCTCAGAATCACCGACCAGGATTTCCACCCCGAGCCTCCGTCATCTGCAGCTATCCGGTGACCACCAGGGCATCTGTACTGCACCGTCGTCTCTGGACACCATGCCTTGCTTAACCAATGCAAGCATCCAGCTTACTGCCGTCATCAAGGGTGGCGATGGTGATGGCAGTGGCGCCGGCCGCTCTTTGATTCTCCATGGCTTATCGGAAGCCACCAGCCTGGAGCTCATAGCTACGTCGAACGATGGAAGGGTTTGTCAAATCCAATCTTTGTTTTTACCTTCGCATGCATCGTTAGTTAGAGCAAAATTGCACTATGCATGCACCCGGCCGGCCGGTAGATTTAATTCCTCTTGTGTCACTTCGTCCAATTTTACTAAAGTTTGGGGCTTCCACACTAGCTAGGTCAGGCACGCCCAATACCAACTACTGTATATATGTCGTACATTGTTGTTAGATAAATATAATTTGCCATCAATAGGAAACCTTGATTTGCTAAATTTAAGATTATGAATTTAGTATAGACAAACTAGAGCTATTTATTTTTACCAGCTAATTAAGTTGCCACTTGTTATTTTGAAACGTGTTGGTCAACAACTAATTTTGCACTTTGCATCAAGTCCTTGCACTTGATTTCCAATAATTTATCTGCATATTTATTTTTGTCTTTTTCTCTCGCACATTCTAGTACTCCCTGTTCTTAACACAATTGGTTCAGATCATATCTCTACCAATTGTAAAGAAAACTTGGGAAGATATCTAAGACCATCTAGACCTTTGATATACATGCCAAATAGCTCATGACTAGGCTAACAACAAATCTGTATTCAGCTTGAACTGTTGTTAGTTAGTATTAAAAAAAGGTTGTTGTTATCAATAGTTCATACTCCATGCAGACAATCTTCCTAAGGGATTTGGCATGGTGCCCTACATTCCCAAAGTTAAAGACCTTGATACTTAATGAGTGGTGTGTGTATGATGATGTAACTGCCATTGAGTGCATTCTACGCCACACGCCAAGATTGGAGAGCCTCATTCTGCAACTTAATTTTAAGGTACTATAAGTTCATGTTTTCTCATTTGTTTTATTGAGATTACCTTGCATTCCCTCCGTTCCATGATTCTTGTCGTTATATGACCAGAAAAATGGAACGGAAGGAGTAAGTTTCTCAAGTCATATATCAATTCCCATATATGTCGACAAAGACAAAATATAAGATAAATCCCTAGACTGTTTTATGTCTACATGATTATATGTCATGCTCCCTCCATCCTAAATTAAGATGCCTATAGTTTTTTATCAAAGCCAAAAAAGTATTAATATGTAAAATTTTAAATGCACATAATAAGAAAATATATTTTATGAGGGTTCCAAAAATATTGCTTAGGGATTATAAATGTTGACACTTTCTATATTCAGTTGGTCAAACTTTGAGAATTTTAACTTTATCAAAATATTATAGGCATCCTATTTTGTGACAGAGGGAGTACTTCATAAACACATGTGACACTATTAAAAACATAACACAGGTGGCCATATCCAATTTTCAACTTCTCTAGGACACATAAGATTTTAAGTTTTAACCCGTGTTTTCTTTTTCATGTAGAACCGCCCTACACTCCAGGTGGAAGGAGAAGGAAGTGATAATACATCAGAACAGTCTATTCTTAACTTTGAGCACCTTAAGACAGTGGAGATCACGAACCGCCCATCTTATTATTATTATCGGGTGGTATATTTTGACACAAGGATTGCTGAAGTTTTTAAGCTGTTCAGTGACTTGGGCATACCTAGCAGTAAGATCAGTATCAACTGGAAGAAAGGTCAGCCATCTACATATACTCAGTTTCTTTCTGCAGTTATCTATGTGAAAATTCCATATAAAAACAAGCACATTGGACAAATTGGTTCATGCACCTGGCTGCCCTAGACACAAAGTGTTTGAAGGATAAATCAGTTTATTATGCATATATCCGTTGTTCTTATATGAAAAAAATGAATTAGTATTACTACTATTTAGTGCTAACTAATTACAAACATGAGTCGAAATGTTGCAGCTGGCATTTAGTACTTACATGTTCAATTAGGTATGCTAAACTAATGTATCTTTTGTGCTCCTGAAGAATCATTAGATACCACCATGAGGCAATTGGCTAGCTAAATAGATATATCTGCATTCTGCAGGACCATTACATGTTCATGCACATTTTCTTCTTTTACTTCTTTGTTTTACCTGCTCGTGTGCATGCACAGTATGTATATAGCTGATGGTATTTCTTAGTCTGTATGGATAATCAATTACACTAATTGCTTGTTTAGAGAAAGTATATTGCCAATGGTTGTTGTGCACTGGATTGATTTTCTGTGTACGATGCCCGGCTTGCAGGAAAAAAGAAAATATTCAAGTGCTAGCTTTAGCTTCGGTTGGGTTCAAACAGCCAAGCTTAATTAATCAGAGATGGGCGGTAGCGGAAATTATGGATGCGAGTGATAGCCAACAAGTTAAGCAATACAGAGAATATTTTATTTTCAGCAAGAAGTTTTGTGATTTCCGCTCATACTGTGCGTGCATTTTTTTCCTTTTATGATCGTACTAAGTAATTTATTCCTTAAATATACCATAAGTGCTTTCAATTCTCATGATCATTGCAAGCATGAATTGTGCAACCACGAGGTATATCATGTCGATCTCTGCAACCTTACGGAGGGACATCATGGCAGGGGAGGCTGCCCTCGCATTTGTTGCCAATAGTGAAACACGATGCATATCCGTCGGAGTGCACGCTTTGACTCGGTATTGTTTATGCATGCCAGCGATTTTCTCTCTCTTTTTTTGGTGTAAGTTGTAGTTTATAGTATCCTGCACAAGAGACAAACCAACATCTTCGGGGTAGGAGGCTGGAGCTAGTTCCTCTACTCGAGGTTGATGGGTGTTGTGGCCCAGCGAAAGCTCAGGCTCACGATGTCGGTTCTAGTATTGACGACGTCAATGGCGTCATTTCCCCTCTTGTGGGCGATGCCGTGGCTCCACCTCATCTCCCCAAGTCCTTGCTCCGGGTGAAAACCCTGGTTTTCGAACCAGGCGGTGGCGGTGCTGCTGCGTCGTAACCTTGTTGGAGACACCGCCTTGGAGCAGCGGTCTTGACTTCGACATGCTTGCTTCGGCGGCAAAGTTGGTGCCTTCTATGTGGTCGATGAGATGTTGTAGTGGCCTCCTAGATCCTGTGCTTCGTGGGAGGCCAGTTCGGCCATGGAGGCGTTGTCCATCACGGTGCTATGTTTGCCGAGCGACGCAGCCGCGGTCAGCGGGATGCCATTCACCATTGTTGTCAGTGTTGCGGTGGGCTGGGGTTCATCCCCATGCAGGAATGTCTGACGGCGCCTTCACCATCGGTTTCTGGACTTGGGATCGGACCGTGGCCATGGCTGGTGACCTCCGCACGACATCATGTTGTTGGGAATCCTCTCTTCCATACTCGACGTCTTTGTGAGGCTCCGTTCTTTCTTCTCATGTGCTCATGTTTTTACCAAGCTTGTTCCTACCGTTGTGGCACCCTCTGCGGTTGAGTCTTCGTGCTCGGCCTAGTGTAGTTGTGCTTTACTTTTTGGTTTAGCTTGATCCTTGATCTGCATAGTAAGAGGATATCCTCAACACTGTTCGGCCATGCTGGCTTTATTGGTTTAAAGTCAGGCTTTTTAGCCTTTTATCTAAAAGAGACAAACCAACACGGAATGAAACCATAGATGAACAGAGCTTCAAGTCAGATGTTAGACCCGTCATCGCTACATCCTACGGACACTAGTAGAAAAAGGGGCTTTAGTCCCGGTTCAACAAGGGCTATTAATTCCGGTTGCGCAACCGGGACTAATTATGCGCGACTAAAGGCCCCCTTTAGTCCCGGTTGCTTACGAACCGGGAGTAAAGGCCCCGCCACGTGGGCGGCTGGCATGCGCCGGGGCAAAGGACCTTTAGTCCCGGTTTGTAACACGAACCGGGACTAAAGACTATTTCGAGTTAATTTTTTTAATTTATTTGGGTTTCTAATTATTTTTCACTCCCTCTTTTTTTTCTATTTTTTCAGAATTTCTACTATTTCAGTTATTTGCATAGTTTAGTCTCTATCTCTAACTACACTTATCTCTAGTCAAATTACATACTCGTGGTCAAACTTCCCGCTCGGTCACCCATCCTCCCACTACTCTAGCACTAGCACGCTTAACTTTTGAGTTCCATCCCGTTTCGCATCCAAGTGCTTCGCGCGCATGTATGTGATAATAGTATCATATCAATCCTATTAACATGTTAATAAACAAGAGTAATGATGTAATAATAATCTTGAATAAATAAATAAACATTAACTTTTTAATTTGTATTATTTTTAATTGTATTAATTAATTAAATATTTTTTTTGCCAAACCTTAAACCTAAAAATTTGAAAATCTAAAAATTGGGTAAAAATGATAGGACTATTTATGCAGGATGCAATTATTAATTTTAGGTTTTAAAAAATAGAAAAATATATAAAATCCATAATTTATAGTACAAACTAAAATCTTCCTGCTTTTGTATTTCCATTTGGAATTTTGAGAATCTAAAAATTGGCTAATACTATGTTGCATAACATACAAGAAACATTTTATTTTTTTGAGTTTTCTATCATTTTATTTTCTATTTTACAGTGCTAAAAAATGCTGTGTTTTCTTGTGATGAACAGCACCGAGCGATCTCCTAGTGCTATTTAGGTGCCTCACGTAGGGATTATCAAAAGTTAACTAGCTTGATACGAACACACAACACCAAACATTCATCATGCAGACTCGTTGTGGATAGCAAAAGAATGAATTATGTGTAAGTTAACCAGCTGATGTTTAAGAATCTTCAGAAAACTTTAGCTTCGTCAGTACATTCTGTTAGCTGTTTAGTCTGCCAGTTTCAACAATTAGTATTTTCTTCAGTTAAACTGTCTACTCTACTTGGTCCTAGGTTGTTAGAATAGTTCAAAGCCCTGATCAGATCGTGGAATGGCATGGTACTTAAACGGTCATGCTACCGATGTAGGGTGGCAGGCGATGAGTGTTGGGATGGCAGCAGTCACATACTCACATCTTAGCTGTAGCCTGAGTTTTTGTTTTCAGGTAGCCTTGTAATCGTTGAATAAATAGAAATTAAGAAGCAAAGTAGTTTGTTTACACAGCAGAAAACTCTCTTGTGTCAGTGTTCATTGTCTCCATTGTGTGCATGGGTTAAACAACAGTACACATGAGTGCTTCTCGTTTCAAAGCCTTATTATGTACATGTTTGTGGCTTTGTGCAGCAATGCAATCTACCAATAGTTTGCCAATGCAATTGAACGATGGAGGATTTAGCACACCCATAAAGAAAACAAGTGTTCCTCTCTTTGTGAGTTAATTTCTTCCAACTGATCATGGTTGTATTCAGTTTGCTAAGTTATACATAATTGTTCTTACTAATTCATTGTTTATGTTGGAGTGTTCAAGTTTTACACCTGAATGTGAAGAGAATTGAATGTGCAAGACATGCATACAGGTGGTCTATCATGATTCATGAAAGATGCATCTCTTGCAAGAACAGCCATGGCTTACTAGTAGCACTATTTTATTTGATGTTCATCAAGACTTCATGTAATTGTTTCGAAATTTTTATTTGTCCGAGTGTTAATTAAGACTTCATGTAATACATCAGAAATTTTTATTTCATCCAAGTGTTTGTCTTAGTTGTAATGGAGCAAATTTGAGCTTGCTTCTCTGTTAGTTGAGTTACAAATGAATTTTGCATCAGCAGCATTGCTGCAATCTCTGTACTGCTGCCAAACGGTTTGCAAAAGTGATATCCTAGATGATGGAACCTATCTATCTTTAAGTTAATCTCCATTCCTAATAGATTCTCTATCATATCCCTTCATAAATTGTCCATTCGGCAACACTTATTTGATACCCATAACTGAATCTGCTGCATATGTCTGACATATGGCACAGAAATACGCTACTGTGTAGGCACATACTATGGCCTGACTCTAGTAAGTTCATGCCAGGCTATATTGCAAATACACAAAAGTGTGTTATTTCCACTCATAACAACTTACAATCTTTTTTAAAAAAATCAAGGATGACATTCACACTGTAAACCATCTAGAGAAAATCAAGGATGACATGCACACACACCTAACAAAGAGAAAATGGAATCGACTAGCTACTGAGAAGGCTACTCTACAAGTACTAGATACATACAGTACACAAGAACGAGGATAATTTCAGCCATAGCAGCATACATCACCCATGCTCTATGTAATTGGTACATTATCTAGAGACATTGAGGCCCTTTTCCTGATTGTTGACACCGTTGAAGCCAGAGAAGTTGTAAGCCATCCAGAGAGAAGTAAAACAATACACCAATCTATTGTAAACCATCCTACAATCAATTTCCTCAGCTTCCTCACTGGCAGGAAAATATTCCAGAAGTCAACTAGCATACACCATCTCCAGACCAACATCACAATCATCTGTGTGCCCTGGTTTTTACCTCTCACAGCTAGAATTTTTGTTTCAAGCAAGATTCACGATTTGGTTAGCTGATGGAATTTTGGCTGTCAGCTTATTTTTAGTGTGTGCTGGGATCAGTTGGACTTCACCTTTTCAGACCACCGTGCTGCCGCTTGCGCTCGCAAGCTTTATAAGTAGAACCATTATGCATGCAGTTACGAAACTCCAGACTCTATTCATCTTGGAGCCAGCAACACGAGCTAGATAGCAAGTAGCATCAGAAGCTGCAGTTGAATAGGTACACGTATTGAAGCAACTTGGAGCATAATTTGAGGTTGTTACCTTCATCACCCACGGAGGGACGCCAGGCGTGAAGCCGAGCTCGGCACATATTTCTTCATGGTGCCTGCCCTCCATGTCAGTGGCGCCCATCGACTTATGTGGCTGCAGCTCGCCGTCACAGGTGGTGATGTTGAGGCTCTCCGACTACCTAAGCCAGCGGAGGGAGCGTGTAAAAGGAGGCACCATCTTGGAAGTCGCGCGTGGAAGTGAAAGAATGTATAGTCGGAGACTTTGTGTGTGCAGCACACTGCAATGCTTGATCATTATACAACCTAGTACAGGCTACTTATAGAGCAGTACAGAGAGAGAGAGGGGGAGAGAACACACGCACGCACACGGGATACAGTTGAGATCCTAGCTACAAGGGTGCATGCACAACGTGCGTTGCATGGATCACGGTGGAGTCCAGCTGAATAGGACTTCATGTTTATCTTCAGTCTAACACCCCCGCAGCTCTGACGGTGAGACTGGAGCGAAAATCAACGAAGGCAGCAGTGGAGAGGCCTTTGGTGAATATATCTGCATACTGCAGTGCTGTAGGAACGTGGAGCACACGAACATCACCAAGCTGAACCTTGTCGCGGACGAAGTGAATGTCGATCTCGATGTTCTTCGTGCGGCGATGCTGAACCGGGTTTGCAGATAAATAGACAGCCGACACATAGTCGCAGTACACCACAGTGGACCTGTCAAGAGGGCGGCGTAGTACCTGCAAAATATTACGGATCCAACAACTTTCGGCAACCACATGAGCGACTGCACGATACTCAGCTTCATCACTCGACCTAGACACGGTAAGTTGGCGTTTGGATGACCAAGAGATGAGATTATCGCCAAGGAATACACAGAAACCAGAGGTAGAACGCCTGGTGTCGGGACATCCCGCCTGATCGGCGTCGGAATAGGCAACTAAGGAAGAATTAGACGAAGGAGCTATGGTAGTGCCATGATCTAGAGTTCCTTTGATGTAATGAATGATGCGCTTGACAAGATTGAGATGAGAGGATCACAGAGCGTGCATAAAGAGACATGCTTGTTGGACGGCGTAAGAGTTCTTGGTACGAGTGAGTGTGAGGTACAGAAGAGCTCCGGTGAGACTGCAATAGTGAGTAGGGTTATCAAGAAGAACACCGTCATTGATAGAGAGCTTGGATCCAGAGTCGATAGGTGTTTTGGCGGGGTTGCAGTCGTGCATCCCCGTGGTCAAGGGCGTACTGTCGCTGGGAAAGATGAAGACCGTCGTCAGAACGAGTGACGGAAATACCTAAAAAATGGTGTAAGGATCCTAGATCGGTCATGGAGAACATCGTGTGAAGAGTGGAAATAATGTGCTGAAGGAAATCAGTGGACGAGGCAGTGAGAACTATGTCGTTGACGTATAGAAGGAGATAGGCGATGTGATTAGTAGAGTGGTAGATGAATAGGGAGGAGTCCGAACGAGAAGAGGTGAACCCGATGGAGGTGATAAACGTGTTGAAACGAGTGAACCAAGCCCGCGGTGCCCGTTTAATCCGTACAAGGATTTGCGCAAGAGACAGACATGATCGGGGTGAGACGGATCCTAAAAACCCTTGGGCTGCTGGCAATAGACAGTCTCGGATAAGTGACCGTGCAGGAAGGCGTTCTTGACATCTAATTGATGGATAGGCCAATGGGAAGAGCTGGCGAGGGAGAGGATGATGCGGATAGTGTTGGGTTTGACTACGGAAGAGAAGGTCTCGTCATAGTCGATGACGTGTTCTTGTGAGAAGCCGCGAACAACCCATCTGGCTTTGTAGCGGGCGAGAGATCCGTCGGAGTGATGCTTATGGCGATAAACCCACTTGCTGGAGACAACATTGGCACCAGGTGGTTTTGGGACGAGCTGCCAAGTAGAGTTGTCAATGAGGGAAGTGTATTTGTCACGCATGGCGGCAGACCAATGGGGATCAGCAAGGGCGGAGTGATAGTTCGTTGGAAGAGGAGAGACAGAGGCGATGGCAGATAGGTTAAATAGGCGCCGTGGCTTGATGATACCGTCCTGGGCACGAGTGCGCATCGTATGGAGGGATGGCTTGACAGGGCGTGGGGCTGGCGTAGGTGTAGTGGGAGAGGGGGACGGAGTGGAGCCGGGCGTATGTGAAGAAGAAGTGGAGGTGTCGGCAGAAGATGCAGCTGAGGGAGGGTTTCGGCCTGCCGTGACTAGAGGAGACCCTGTCGTGGCAGCATGGCGTCTTGCCATGGCTGTAGGGCAGTCTGCCGTGGGCAGATTTTCTGCTGCGGCAGAGACAGGGCGTGGGATCGGTGTAGAGTGAAAGAGAAGGGGATCCGTGGGGAAGGTGGAAGGAACGAGATCGAAGGGGAAGTCGTCGGGAGTGGGATGGTGAGTGGCAGCGAAGGGAAAAGAGTTCTCGTCGAAAGTGACATGACGAGAGGTGTAGACGCGGCCGGTGGTGCGGTCTAGACAACGGTAACCCTTGTGTTCTGGGGCATAGCCTATAAAGACACATGGAAGCGAGCGGGGCTGGAGTTTGTGGGTGATGGTGGCGCTGGTGTTAGGATAGCAAAGGCACCCGTATACGCGCAAGTAATCATAGGATGGAGGTGAGGAGAATAGGGCTTCATGCGGTGTGGTTAGGCGAAGGGGTTTAGTGGGTCTTAGGTTCAGAAGGTGAGTGGCGTTGTAGAGAGCATCTGCCCAATATTCTGGTGGCATATGAGCTTGGATGAGGATGGTGCGAAGAACATCATTAGTGGTACAGATCGCGTGTTCGGCCTTTCCGTTTTGGGCAGAGGTGTATGGGTATGAAAAAAGTAGAATTGTGTCGTAGGACGCAAAGTAGGAACGATTGGTGGTGTTATCGAATTCTTTGACGTTGTCGCATTGTATGGTGGCAATAGTGGAGTTAAAGTGAGTGCGAATAAAAGCATGAAAACGAGTGAGAATAGAATGCACATCAGATTTCAAGCGCAAGGGAAAGCTCCACATAAAATGACTAAAATCATCAACGATGATGAGATAATATTTGTAACCAGATATACTAAGCATGGGTGTGGTCCATAGATCGTAGTAGATTATTTGAAAAGCAGCGGAAGTTTTGCTAGTGGAATTGAAAGGACGAGATGTCGCCTAGAGGGGGGTGAATAGGCGTTCAAAAACATATTATACGTTTTTTCCCACGATTATTTTGTCATATTATACGTTTTTTTCGACGTATGCAAAAGTTAATGCGGTTTTACCATTTTTCAAACATTTTTTGAAAAAAAAATGAAAATTCAAATTTGTTAATTTTCCCTAATACTAGGTTGCATAACATAGAAGAATCTGAAAACATTTTATTTTTTGAATTTTCTATCATTTTATTTTCTATTTTACAGTGCTAAAAAAGGTGATCGGGGGGGTGGGGGGTGGAGTTGCGTGGGGAGCCAAAAATCCTTTAATCCCGGTTGGGGACATCAACTGGGACTAAAGGGGTCCTACCCTGGCCGCAACCCACCGTAGCCCTTTAGTCCCGGTTGCCCGAGCATTAGTCTCGGTTGGGGAGCAAAACCTGGACTAAAGATCCATTAGTCCCGGGTCAAAATATTTGGGGACTAATGGGTTGGGATGGAAGGCCTTTTTTCTACTAGTGGTTGTAGATCTAGATCTTCTCTTTCAAATCCCCAGAGAATATGCAAGAATTATAGGAGGGATTAGAGAGGAAGCAAGCTCAAAAAGGTCAACAATGGTGATCAAAAACGTGCCTAAGAACCCTAAGAACAATGGGGAAGAAGGCCCCTTTTATATCCCATCAAAATATGACCGTTTGGGGGCAGAATTGAGCCACCCGGTAGCAGCACTCGGTAGTACCGAGCTGGCTACCGACCTACCCGGTAGCAGCACTCGGTGGACCGTACCGAAACTGCGATAACTTTTGCATCCGGACTCCGTTTTCGATAACCTTGGGCTCGTTGGAATCACGACAATAAGCTCTACAACATTATGCATAGAAACATCATAGTTCAACTATTTATTAAGAAACATAATGTAAAAGGTTTTGACCTATCTATAAAAGAGACACCGGTAAAACCTCCAAGCTCGAAAACGCAACAGAAGATGCATACGAATTCCGTTTTCGATGAACTTGGGCTTGTTGTAAAGCTAGCAACAAGCTCAAGAACCTCACACAGAGAAACACCAAGAAGCAACAAGATTTATGGAATGCAAAGCATGCAAAGGGTTGAGCTCCCTAAGATGATGTGATCAAGTTACCCAACCGAAAGCCCCTCCTGATAGTGCGGCTATGTATCCTATAATCCGGTCTCCCAATAACCACCTTGCGACCGATAAAAGGAAAACCTAGCAAGATCATACCTTTGCCTTGTGCATCCCACTTGATCTTGATGATAACTCTTCAAGATCCACTCAAGCCGGAATGCCTCACTTGATCATTGTTTCTTCGTGAAGACTCACGAATACTCCCCCATACACCATGATGGGAAAGCTCCATTGATGCACATCTTCACATGTCCATTATCACCAAATGGATGGCAAGCTTCAAGCATATGATCCACTTCAGATGCTCATCTTGAACTTGTCCAACTCGACCTTGATGACGATCACCACTTGATGTCATCCTCTCATGGGCTATATGAGATCTCACTTTTGATGCACACCCATGAAAAGATACCTAACCCACATAGACAACACAAGGGCACATATATGATGGGTTAGTTCATAAAGCATAATTGACAAGGCTTACCATACCACATGACTTCACGTGGCACATTCTTCATGCTTCATGTGTTGACTAAACTTGAATCTATTCTTCACTCTTTGTATTGGTCAACCTTGTATCTTATCATGCTCTATCATACTATCTTGAGGTGTATAAAGAATTATTTATTTGTTTGCATGCTCTAAATCTTAGTCAATCATAGCTTAACTTATGAGACTATCATGAAACCGACTTAGAGCCATAACTTGAATTCTTCACTTGGAATCAAGCACTCAAGATCTTGATCATCCATTGTTTATCACATAAGCTATAGCATGGCTAATATTGAGTTCCACATAGGAACTCCATCTTCATTTCTTCTTCTTGATCATATCACATATATGTCTTCAAATCGATGATCTTGATGCCAATACTCAAGGTATAAATCAAGGTATATCTTTATCTCCATACTTGAATCCAACACATGGACTACAAGTAGTACCTATGGAATATTCCTTCATATAAACTCAATGAAAACATTAGTCCATAGGGGTTGTCACTAATTACCAAAACCACACATAGGGGCAATATACCCTTACAGGAAGAGCAAAATGGCAACAGGGTATGCTTTCCCAATTGGCAAGCATCAAAAAGCCCGGTTGATTTATTACAATGTAATGAAGGAAAGCTCAAAGAATGCTCTGGATGGCCTAAGCGATGGTGCCACAAAGATGAGGACATCGTGGAGAGGGCAATGTTGGAGCTTGGTGAAGGCGTCAGTGGGAACAACGGGTAGAGATCGCCTTCACTGTTGCATCGAAGAAGAAGGGCCCCCGTGCGTAGATCCTTCACAGATACACCAAACGGATCAAATTTCATTAACAGTAAATTATCAGTGGTAAAGTGTTTGACAGAGAGGAGGTTTTGAACAATATCGAGAGCAACTAAAACATCATGCAGATATAATGGACGATGCAAAGATGGAAGGATAGGTTGTCCTAGGTGAGAAATGGGAAGGTGCGATCCATTGCCAACTATAACCGGTGCATGGTTAAAAACTGGTCGAGAGGAAGAGAGATTACCGTGAGTTGCAGAGAGGTGCGCAGAAGCGCCAAAATCCGCGATCCAAGGCCCGGATTGACCGCCCATGGAGAGGTCCATGAGGGCGCCGATGAGGGTGGCCTGGTCGAAGGAGGGTGGTGCGGAGCTGGGGCCGGGCAGCTGCTGTTGCGAAGTGGCGGAGACGGTGTACAGGGGCGGCGGAGGGTCCTAGCCGAAGGCTTGTCCGTGGCGTGGAATCATCAGATGCTGAGGCGGTGGAGGAGGACGCCGTAGTAGGGCGACTGGAGCACAGATGGAGGCGCGGCGTAGACGGATGCGGGGAAGGGCACCGCGCCGTTTGGTGGAGACGCGAACGTGGCGAAGGCCTGCTGTTGTTGCGGACGAGGGTCGAGGATGCCGTTGTGGAAGAAGGGCCGATGCGGCTACCAGTTGTTGCCGTAGCCCATCCAGGGGCGCTGCTCGGGCGCCATGGGAGAGCCGGAGCCATTAGGGTTGTAGACGCCATGGTTGGTGACGCGTTTGCGTTTTGTTTTTCCCTAGCTGGGCGAGGGCGAGGACGGCGCTCCGTAGTTGCTGCCGAACGTGCCGATGCCGCCAGGAGGAGCTGGAGGGAGAAAGGCGGGCTGGTAGTAGGGGCCGCCGCTAGCAGGGCCACCACCGTAACCGCCACCGCCGTAGCCGCCGCCATAACCGCCACCGCCGGCACCGCGTCCAAGGGCGATGAGGGCGGACTGGGAGGCGACGCGCTCGGTGGCACGAGATTGCATCTCGTCTAGAAGCAGCATGTTCCTGGCGTCGTTGAAGGTGATCTTCCCGGACGCGGCGAAGAGGATCTTGGCGATGATGGCGTGCCGCTCGTTCAGCCCGCGCGTGAGCACGGTGACGAGAGTGTCGTCGGAGGGCGGCTGATCGACGTCACGAAGAGCGTTGGCGACGGTCTTGATCCGTGCGCAGTATTGGGCGATGCTGAGAGTGCTCTGGCGCTGGTCATGGAGGTCGGTGGTGAGGTGGACAGCACGATGGCGCTTATTGTTGAGGAAGACCGCAGAGAGGTGACGTAGAGCTGCCACGCCGTCTTGGAGGGGTCGATGATCATGCCGGTGAGCTCCGCAGAGATGAAGCCGTAGATCCAGCGATGAAGGATCAGGTCGATGGTGCGCCATTCGACGTCGGGGTTGGCGGGCGCCATGTCCTCCGGCAGGTGATCCAGGACGCCGTACTCCGCGACGGTGAGCTCGAGCAGGTTGCGCCATTGGGTGTAGGAACCCGAGGACAGCTCGAGGGTGCGGGGGATGATATTCTTGATGTGGACACCCCGCATCTGGTAGGAGATGAAGAAGCCAGTTGGAGCAAGGGGTAGAGGAGGACGTACCGGGGCAATGGGAAGAGGTGCGGAGGAGGTCGACGGGGCCATGGAGATGACCGGCGCCTGCAGGCCGGCCGATGCGCCAGGGAGATCAGCCATAGGAACGTGGCCTAAGCTGATACCATGAAAGAATGTATAATCGGAGACTTTGTGTGTGCATCACACTGCAATGCTTGATCATTATACAACCTAGTACATGCTACTTATAGGGCAGTACAGAGAGAGGGAGACAACGCACGCATGCACACGGGATACGGTTGAGATCCTAGCTACAAGGGTGCATGCACAACATGCGTTGCATGGATCACGGTGGAGTCCAGCTGAATAGGGCTTCATATTTATCTTCAATCTAACAGGAAGAACTTGAGGACGACTGCCGCCGAGCGCGCCCTGCCGTCGTGGTCTGGCCGCCCTTGGTCGCCATCAGAGCGAGCCCTAGATCTGAGACATGGCGGCTACAGTCTAGTGGAGGAGGTTTCCGCAAAAAATAAGACGTAGTTACTTGAAAGCGGGTGTGTAATTGTAAATTTCCTTCTGACTGGACGTGAGACACATGATTTTAATCGTTCGGCCGAAATCACATGGATGCACAGGTACATGAATTGGCCGGATTCATAAGATACGACGCCATTTATTTATGTTATAATACTCCATGGGGAGAGACAGTCCATTATTCCACATCTTTCTTTACAGGGAGTAATTATTATGCATAACAGCTGATCACTCACTCGCATTACAACTCTGGATGGATTGACCCAATATCGATCATCTTTGTTCCGAGTCTGTCCTAGTAGGAGGAGAGGGTGGTTTGGCGCAGTTTGCGCTCTCGGGAGAGCTCCTTGGCAAAGCGCGCGAGCTCCTCCTCGTTGGTTCCCTCATCTTTGACGTACTCGTACCTCCCAGTGTCGATGTTCACCCTGGCCACCTTCTTGTTGAGCAGCCTGTTGCCAATCTCGATTAGTGCCACCATATTCTCCTCGGTGGCGATATCCACGGACGCGGTGTCCCTAAGGAGTGAGTCGTCCTGGATGCGAAGGTAGTTCTTCTCAGCCCCGAGAGCCTTGAAGAGCACTGCGGCGTGGATGTCGACCATGTCAGCGCTGGCGTGGCAGAACATGTCGATGATCGGGGTGAAGCAGCGATCGTGGAGCCACTGGAGGAGGCCCCACCTGGCACATTCCGGCGCGGTGTACATCTCCGCCAGCTTGGCCGAGCCGGTGCCGACGGAGAGGATGAGGTAGTTGCTGTACTCGGCGGGCTTGCCGAGGTTGAAGTCCATGTTCCGGCACAAGACCTCCTTGGTGATCATTGACACGGCAGCCATGGTGGGGTTGTTGACGGCCACGCTGCCGTCTATAAGGTTGTACTCGCGTTCGCGGACCTTGCCCCATGGATTGTAGGTCTTGAAGTAGTGCGGCGGGAAGAAGGTGGGTGCCGCCGACGTGCTGATGCAGATGTCCGACAGGTGGGCGTTCTTGAGAGGTTGCTTCTTGGCCTCGTATGTGTTGAAGATGACCGGCTGCAGGAACTTGATGTCGAAGGTGGGCAGGATGATGTTGGTGACGGTGTCGGCAATGGTCACGTGGCCGGTGATGCTCTTGATCTTATCGTGCAGGAACTTGCCGTCGTACTTAGGACCCGTCACCGAGGCGATAAAATTCCTTAACCAAGCCAGGAAGCTGCAGTAACGAACTGACCGATTATTCATTAATAAGGAAGGTGTCACCTCGATCGATCGAGCCGCATGGATGGAAGCTGTGGGTACATACGTCTTCTCCGGGAAGATCTTGGGCCCGTTCTCGAGGTAGAACTGACTGATATCCTTGGCGGCGAAGAGAGGTCGTTTGTTCTCGTCCGGCGTCGCAAGCATCGACGCCACCAGCGCACCGGTGCTCGTCCCAGTGATCACGTCGAAATAGTCCGCGATGCGAGCGTCCGGACCGTCCAGCTCCTGCAAAAAGAAATCAGCACTCGATCCGTTAGAATCAACTTATCTAGCTATATCTAAGGCGACGATCCAGACGAACTTGGAGCTTGGACTCGAGGCAGGCGAGGATGGTGGCCGGGATGAGGCCACGGATGCCGCCGCCGTCGATACTCAGCACCGTGATGAGCCGCCCTTCGGATGGCGGCGGGGAGATCATCGTCGCGTCGGCGGTGCTGGGCATTCTTGTTGCTTGGGCTCCGCTCTTGAAGTCTAGCTATCCTATCAGTGGCCTCTCAGCTCAGCTCAAAAACTTGATTCTCGTGATTTCTGATCAAGAGGCTCGCCCAGCTATTTAAAGAGTCTCATCGCGCAGGAACAATTACGGCAGCGCGACTTACGGACAAAGGCTTACAGGAAGATGATACGGACTGACGTGTAAACAAGTGGTTGGTTTAATTTCTCCACCCCTCTGTGATTCCAGGGATTCAACCTAGTGGCACGCCTCCAAGTCTGTCTGTGGGATCCAATCCGTAGAAAACCTCCCGTATGTATAGCATTACTGGCTCACAAGTGCTTGACCCTGCCCACTTCTTTTCAACTTCTACAATGGCTTATGGAGGAAGCTTCTTCCTACCACCTTCTCTCAGAAGCTCGGATTTTAAATTTATCTTAATTCAAGTTTAGATCAAACTAGATTATAAGCCAAAACAAATTTAGGATTTGGGCTTCTGGAAGAAGCTGGCAGGGAGAAGCTTCTCCCAGAAGTGGCCGGAGAGGCCGAAGAAGTGGCATGACTAGTCATAGCAGGGAGTAGCATAGAGTAGCATCATCACTACGCGAAAATTTGTCGATGTCGTCTGACTGGTTCTTCGTCATGTCCGTGTCCAAAAACACACGGCAAAGAATCTTTGAGGGATCTACACCGTGTAACCTTTTCCGTGCGTATGTACACGGCAAAGTCTTTACCGCGTTCGGCGGTCTCTTTGTCGTGTTCGATATAATCACGACAATGCCGTAATCTTCGTCAGTGCATGCATATACCACTATTCGATGTTACTATCTTTATAGTGCATAGTAAAATAGATGTAGTACTCCCTCCGATCCAAAATGTAAAGCGTCCAACGATTAATTAAAAATAATCGTTTTCAAAATTTCACCAAGTTTATACAAAAAAAAATGAACAATTACAATTCTGAATCAATATCAATAGGTTCAAGATAAAGTATATGTTCTTATTGTGTCCATTCAATATTCTGGATTTAGATTTTTTTTTCTTAAATATTTAGTCAAAATGAGTAAGATTGATCTTTTAACTAATCCTTAGACGCCTTACATTTTGGGCGGAGAAAGTATCATTATGGGTACATTAATTAGCTTATAGACTTACTTTATCTTGAAATAATGATGTTATGGTAACGTAACTAATTAACACAACCACCCCCTCTTTATTTAGTGACATGTCATGTTATTAAAATGTCTAGTTGGCATTGCATGTACTAGTTGCCCCTCTTCATTTAGTGACATGTCATGTTATTAAAATATCTAGTTGGCATTGCATGTACTAGTTGCATGTTATTACTACATTAGTTACTTCCACTATGAGTATTCTAAGACGAAAACGTTCTCCCCAATAGGAAACCAAGAACGGCCTGAGGTATGGTGTGGCTAGGAGGGTAGTTGTACACAGCCCACCAGAGAGTTCAAATCCCATGTTTGATAAAGGTGGAGTACTCTTTCAATGGGAGGAGATGTTCTCGTTAATAGCGAGACGTTTGTGGTGATTTCTTCAATCTCAAAACACTTGTATCAGATAGGAAATCCTAACTTTTCCAAGACAGAAGAGAAGCAGGCAATGGATTGAGAAACTAGCGCGAAAGCGGTTGCACGTTAGCTCATGTGTCTGGAACCTGGGGTTGCTCTAAAAAACAATCATTTCTTTCTCGTCGGTGGACTCCAGGGGTCTGGACACACCTGCGTGGATTACAGGTGAAGGTTGCAAGAATGGCGGGGACATGAAGAGTACTTGATGATATTCAGCGATAAATGTAGACCCATCGGATGGAGATGATCATTCCGGTCCTTGGAGAGGTGGCGACACCAGTCTCCGACACCGAGGACGCGTGATGCTCCGCTGCTCCCATCATTGACGACGAAAAACCCCAAGTCCCAGTGATGTAGATGAATCGCGGACTAGCTAGGTAGAAATCGAGTTTACGATTTTGCAAATCTTTCTAAATTATCTGAGACAAACTACTTTAAAATTCTCTTGCTAAATTTAAGAAATCATGTTTAGAATTTAGGATAGGGTATCTGGTTCTTTGGCTTAAGATTTTCACGGAAAAATGAACCCATCTACGCGAGTTTAGAATTATAGATGGAGTATACCTACCAAATATGCTCTTACTGCTTCCAAGTTCCGAAACGAACACGAGGAGTCCTCTCCGCTCGGGAAGGCGCGCCGCGGGTGTAATTGTCGACTACTCTCACGACTCCTCCGACTTCTTCAACGCCGTTGTTTTGGGGTAAATAGAATATTTTTAGTCTCGCACTAAAGGTGCTTGTGACCCGCCGCACTTACCACAGCTTCTTTAGTTGTGGTTGATTAGGCCAACCAGGTCTAAAGGTCTCGATCGAATTAGGACTAGGGGTGGCCACGCGTCCTAGCTGTTGGAATCGGAACTATTGCTAACAATAGTTCGGATTCAAATCACGCCCGAACTAATGCTTCTTGCAACTGTGAGGGAATATACTTGTTGTATTACCTGGGGGCCAAAGGCCACAATATATAGTACATGTACAGGTGCACATATGCAGAAAGCCCCCTAACATATGTGGAAACTACAAAATACAGATATATACATCTAACACCCCCCCTCGAACTCATGGTGGATCCACAACACTGAGTTTGAAGAGTAAGAAATCATGCTGCGCTCGAGTCTGTGCCTTCGTAAAGAAATCCGCCAACTGCAAATCTGAAGGCACATAATGAACCGCAACAACACCATCATGTACCTGTGCACGTGTGTAAAAAGCATCAACACCGATATGCTTGGTCAGCTCATGCTTGACCGAATCACGTGCAATACTGATAGCACATGTACTGTCAGACAAAAGTGGAGTGGGTGTCGTAACAGAGACCCCAAAATCTGCAAGCAACCACCGTAACCAAGTCACCTCAGCAATCAACAAAGCCATAGCCCGCAACTCAGCCTCAACACTCGAACGGGAAACTGCGACATGTTTCTTCGTCTTCCAAGCAACAAGCGAACCACCAAGAAACACACAGTAAGCAGAAAGCGAACGACGATCCGTATGATCACTCGCCCACGTAGCATCCGAATAGCACTAGAGCTGGAGAGAGCTGGAACGGGGAAAGAAAAGGCGACGAGTGATCGTGCCACGAAGATAACGAAGAACACGGAGGAGATGACTATAGTGAACAGTGGTAGGAGATGAGACAAACTGACTCAAAATATGAACAGGATAAGAAATATCAGGACGAGTGACAGCAAGATAAACAAGACTCCCAACAAGATGGCGATAACGGGTGGGATCAGGAAGAGGATCACCATCAGTAGGACGAAGCTTAACATTAAGCTCCATAGGAGTATTGACTGTGCGCTCATCCCCAAGAGCAGCACGAGTAAGAAGATCCTGAATGTACTTTTCCTGAGAGATAGAAAAGCCATCAGAAGTGGAGGAAACCTCAATGCCAAGAAAATAGCGAAGAGGACCAAGATCAGTCATAAGAAACTGATCACGAAGCCGAGCCTTGACGAAGGCAATATACTCAGGATCATCACCAGTAATGATCATATCGTCAACATAGAGAAGAAGAAGAGTACGTCCACGAGGAGAAGTGTGAACGAAAAGTGCTGGATAATGAAGACTAGGAGAGAAACCAGCAGCAGTAACCACAGAGGCGAAGCGCTCAAACCAGGCACGAGGGGCCTGTTTGAGACCATAGAGAGAACGTCGAAGATGACAAACCATCCCATCGGGAACAGAATACCCAGGAGGAGGCTGCATGTAAACCTCCTCACTCAACTCGCCATTAAGAAAAGCATTCTGAACATCAAGCTGGGAGACAGACCAGCGGCGAAGCAACAACAAGAAGAAGGGTACGCACACGGTAGTCATATGAGCCACAGGGGTAAAAGTCTCATCATAGTCACGACCGTGCTCCTTCTGAAAACCACGAGCCACAAGACGCGCTTTATAGCGCTCAAGAGATCCATCGGAGCAAGTCTTAATTTTATAGACCCACTTACACGTGATAGGACGAACACCAGAAGGTGGAGACACAAGATCCCAAGTGCCAGTGCGCTCAAGCGCAGCGATCTCCTCAGCCATGGAAAGCTGCCATTCAGGATGACGCTCGGCATCCCGATAAGAAGTCGGCTCGGAAACGACAGAGAGACCATACTGACTAGGAGAGTAACGAGCTGGAGCACGACGCTGACGGACAGGCCGTGAAGGGGGAAGGTCATCAGCAGAGGACAACTCATCAGAAGAAGTGGAAGAAGGGACAGCATCAGAAGGATCCAAAGCCGGAGAACGAGGAGTACTAGGTGGACTAGACGGAGGAGAGGATGGCGTCTAAGAGGGCGCATCAGGACTAGGAGGGGGAGGAGACGGGATAGCAGGGGGTGCATCCGGAAAAAGAAGAAAATGGATATCATCCACCGTGTAAGTATCCGAGGTGGGACGAGGATAGAAGGGACACGTCTCATCAAACGTGACATCACGAGAGATGCGCATCCGATGACCAACGGGGTCCCAACAGCGATAGCCCTTATGCTCATCACTGTATCCAAGAAAAACACACTCAACAGACTGAGCGGTCAACTTGGTGCGATCGCGAGGAGGGAGAATAACATAGCAAACGCAACCAAATAAACGAAGTGTCGAGTAATCTGGAGAGCAACCAAAAAGACGCTCGAGAGGAATGCCACCTTGAAGGGAAGCAGAAGGTTGAATGTTAATGGGGTAAGTCGACGTAGCGACAGCCTCAGCCCAGAAATGCGGCGGAAGAGAGGAAGCAATCATCATAGCACGGGTAGTCTCAAGAATATGACGATGCTTACGCTCGGCGACACCATTTTGAGCATGGGCGCCGGGACATGAGAACTGGGCAAGGGTTCCCTGCTCAGCAAGAACACCACGCAGGTGCTGGGAGATATACTCTCCTGCAGAGTCAGCACGAAACACACGAATAGGCGTGGAATACTGAGTACGAACCATGGCTGCAAAATGCTGATAAATAGAAAGCACCTCACTGCGAGAGTGCATAAGAAACAACCAGGTGTATCGCGAAAAATCATCAATAAACAAAATATAGTATCGATGACCCCTTTCGAAGGAAAGGGAGCCGGACCCCAAACATCCGAATGAACTAAATCAAAAGGTCGCTGAGATACAGACGCACTAGCAGGATAGGGAAGCTGAATCTGTTTGCCTAGCCTACAACCCTGATATGAATGCAACGACACGTCTCCTGAGACAGACCCCAGAAGACCACGACGAACTAATGACGATAAACGGGAGCCACAGAGGTGACCCAGCCGATGATGCCACTGCTGAAAAAATCCAGTGACAGAAGCAGCAACCGCAGGAGAACTGACAGATGAAGTGGCAGCAGAAGGAACGCGAAGCCTGATGGGGTTCGTAGCATAGAAAACAAAAAAATTCCTACCGCAAAGACGAATAAATCCAAGATCTAATCTATGGAACACCCAAGATCTAATCTACAAGATCGAAGCAACGAGATGAAGATGAGACTAACCCTCGAAGATTCCAAAGCCTACGAGATTAATCTCGTTGTTGGTGTAGACGATCGTCCCCGGTGCTGCAATCTGGCAGCACTTCCGTACTCGGTCGCGCGTACGGTGTCGATGAAGCTCCTTCCTCTCCCGTTCCAGTGGGCAGCGGAGGTGTGGTAGATCTCCTCCAAATTCCAGCAGCACGACGGCGTGGTGGTGGTAGTGGAGGAAGAAAAACTGCAGGGCTTCGCCTAAGCCAGAGCAGCGTATGGTGGAGGAGAGAGGAGGCCAGAGGAGAGGCAATGATGGGGTAGGGTAGCCGGCCACCCCCTCCCCTCTTTATATAGGGGGCCAGGTCGGTGGGGTGGCCCCCATCCCATCTAGGGTTAGGGGGCGGCGGCCAAAGGGGGAAGAGGGCTTTCCCCTCCCCCAAGTTGATCCCCCCTAGGGAAACCCTAGGGGTTGGCTGGCCTGGGCCTTGGGGGGCATGTGCCCCCGGCCCATTAGGCCAGGGGGCATCCCCTTGGCCCATGCTAGCCCTCCTAGGTCGTGGGCCTGATACGTCTCCAACGTATCGATAATTTCTTATGTTCCATGCTACTTTATTGATGATACCTACATGTTTTATACATACTTTATGTCATATTTATGCATTTTCCGGCACTAACCTATTAACGAGATGCCGAAGAGCCAGTTGCTGTTTTCTGCTGTTTTTGGTTTCAGAAATCCTAGTAAGGAAATATTCTCGGAATTGGACTAAATCAACGCCCAGGATATTATTTTTCCATGAAGCTTCCAGAAGTCCGGAGAGGAAACGAAGTGGGGCGACGAGGCGGCCACACAACAGGGCGGCGCGGCCCAAGCCCTGGCCGTGTCGGCCTGGCGTGTGGGGCCCTCGTGGCGCCCCCTGACCTACCCTTCCGCCTACTTAAGCCTTCGTCGATAATAACTCCAGTACCGAGAGCCACGATACGGAAAACCTTCCAGAGACGCCGCCACTGCCAATCCCATCTCGGGGGATTCAGGAGATTGCCTCTGGCACCCTGCCGGAGAGGGGAATCATCTCCCGGAGGACTCTTCACCGCCATGGTCGCCTCCGGAGTGATGTGTGAGTAGTTCACCCCTGGACTATGGGTCCATAGCAGTAGCTAGATGGTTGTCTTCTCCTAATTGTGCTATCATTGTTGGATCTTGTGAGCTGCCTAACATGATCAAGATCATCTATCTGTAATGCTACATGTTGCGTTTGTTGGGATCCGATGAATATGGAATGCTATGTTATGTTGATTATCAATCTATCATCTATGTGTTGTTTATGATCTTGCATGCTCTCCGTTGCTAGTAGAGGCTCTGGCCAAGTTTTTGCTTGTAACTCCAAGAGGGAGTATTTATGCTCGATAGTGGGTTCATGCCTCCATTAAATCTGGGACAGTGACAGAAAGTTCTAAGGTTGTGGATGTGCTGTTGCCACTGGGGATAAAACATCAATGCTATGTCTAAGGATATATTTGTTGATTACATTACGCACCATACTTAATGCAATTGTCTGTTGTTTGCAACTTAATACTGGAGGGGGTTCGGATGATAACCTGAAGGTGGACGTTTTAGGCATAGATGCATGCTGGATAGCGGTCTATGTACTTTGTCGTAATGCCCAATTAAATCTCACAATACTCATCATAACATGTATGTGCATGGTCATGCCCTCTTTATTTGTCAATTGCCCAACTGTAATTTGTTCATCCAACATGCTATTTATCTTATGGGAGAGACACCTCTAGTGAACTGTGGACTCCGGTCCATTCTTTTACATCGAATACAATCTACTGCAATACTCGTTCTACTGTTCTCTGCAAACATCATCATCCACACTATACATCTAATCCTTTGTTACAGCAAGCCGGTGAGATTGACAACCTCACTGTCACGTTAGGGCAAAGTAATTTGGTTGTGTTGTGCAGGTTCCACGTTGGCGCCGGAATCGCTGGTGTTGTGCCGCACTACACTCCGCCGCCATCAACCTTCAACGTGCTTCTTGGCTCCTACTGGTTCGATAAACCTTGGTTTCTTACTGAGGGAAAACTTGCCGCTGTACGCATCACACCTTCCTCTTGGGGTTCCCAACGGGCACGTTGACTACGCGCCGGCATCAAGACTTTTTCTGGCGCCGTTGCCGGGGAGATCAAGACACGCTGCAAGGGGCGTCTCCACTTCCAATCTCTTTACTTTTTTTGTCTTGCTTTATTTTATTTACTACTTTGTTTGCTGCACTAAAACAAAAACACAAAAAAATTAGTTGCTAGCTTTACTTTATTATTTATCTTGTTTGCATTCTCCATATTAAAAACACAAAAAAATTAGTTACTTGCATTTACCTTATTTTTGTTACTATGACTAGTCCTGTAGTTGTTACTCTATCACCCGAGGAATCGATCTTCACTTTTAAACAAAGGGGTGAAGAGGGTATTAAAGAAGCTTGGTCTAGAATTTTTGATTCTTATAATAAAACTGAACCTAAAATGACACTATGTTTGCTTCTTAGTAATTTTTATTTTGGGCTTATTCTTCGCTACAGATATGCCTTAGATGTTGTAGTGGGAGGAGATTTCCTTCACTGTGATGGGGATCAAGCTTTTAATGCCATAAAAAATTGGTTGCATCATCTAGCTCCACTAATAATTATGATCCATCCCTTGTTAGTGTCTATAATAGATTGAATACTCTTGAGACACATGTATCATGCTTAAAAGAAGGGTATGGTCGGATTCGTGAGCATTTTGATTATGTTCCTATAAACTCTGAACCATCAATGTGGGACCCCACTATTAAAGTTACTATTGATGGTAAAATTTTTGATGCTCGTTGTGATATTATGACTGAATTTTGCCTTATGCCTGAAAATATTTATAAATCTTTGATACTTTGGGGACTTACTGAAGGAGGAGAAGGAATAACTCTCACGGATAACTCTGTTATAATTCCCAAGGGAATAGCTGAAGGAGTATTCACAAACCTTCTTGGAAAAACGGTATCCACTGATTATCTCGTCACTGAATGTGTAGGTACAGGACAAATCACACTTGGAATATCCCTGCTAAAGCTCTTCGGAGTAACCATAGATGTGGAAAAAGGCACTCTAAGTTCCTTCATACCTGGATGCCATCATATATTCCCTAAACCAAAGAGTAAGAAGGGTAAGCGTAGAGCCTCTGGTAAGAATGCCAATGCTTCCTCTCTTGATAATACTTGATACACACTTCTGCGCCTAGCTGAAAGGCGTTAAAGAAAAGCGCTTATGGGAGACAACCCATGATTTTACTACAGCACTTTTGTTTTATATTTGAGTCTTGGAAGTTGTTACTACTGTAGCCACATCTCCTTATCTTAGTTTTTTTGCATTGTTGTGCCAAGTAAAGTCTTTGATAGTAAGGTTCATACTAGATTTGGATTACTGCGCAGAAACAGATTTCTTGCTGTCACGAATCTGGGTTGAATTCTCTGTAGGTAACTCAGAAAATTCTGCAAATTTACGTGAGTGATCGTCAGATACCTATGCAACTTTCATTCAATTTGAGCATTTTCATTTGAGGAAGTCTGGTGCCTCTTAGTAATTCGTCTTTACGGGCTGTTCTGTTTTGACAGATTCTGCCTTTTATTTTGCATTGCCTGTTTTGCTATGCTTGATGGATTTTTCTATTCCACTAACTTTCAGTAGCCTTGTGCAATGTCCAGAAGTGTTAAGAATGATTATGTCACCTCTGAACATGTGAATTTTGATTATGCACTAACCCTCTAATGAGTTGTTTTGAGTTTGGTGTGGAGGAAGTTTTCAAGGATCAAGAGAGGAGGATGATACAATATGATCAAGGAGAGTGAAAGCTCTAAGCTTGGGGATGCCCCGGTGGTTCATCCCTGAATATTTCAAGAAGACTCAAGCATCTAAGCTTGGGGATGCCCAAGGCATCCCCTTCTTCATCGACAACATTATCAGGTTCCTCTAATGAAACTATATTTTTATTCCATCACATCTTATGTACTTTGCTTGGAGCGTCTGTTTGTTTTTGTTTTTGTTTTGTTTGAATAAAGTTGGATCCTAGCATTCATTGTGTGGGAGAGAAACACGCTCCGCTGTTGCATATGGACAAATATGTCCTTAGGCTTTACTCATAATGTTCATGGCGAAGGTTAAACTGCTTCGTTAAATTGTTATATGGTTGGAAACGGAAAATGCTACATGTGGTAATTGGTAAAACGTCTTGAATAATTTGATACTTGGCAATTGTTGTGCTCATATTTAAGCTCTTGCATCATATACTTTGCACATATTAGTGAAGAAATACATAGAGCTTGCTAAAATTTGGTTTGCATGATTGGTCTCTCTAAAGTCTAGATATTTTCTAGTAAGGGTCGAACAACAAGGAAGACGGTGTAGAGTCTTATAATGCTTACAATATGTCTCTTATGTGAGTTTTGCTGTACCTTGCTAGCCTAAGCCTTGTATTGAGAGGGATTACTTCTCGTGCATCCAAATCCTTGAGCCAAATACTATGCCATTTGTGTCCACCATACCTACCTACTACATGGTATTTCTCCGCCATTCCAAAGTAAATTGCTTGAGTGCTACCTTTAAATTTTTATCCTTTATCTTTGCAATATATAGCTCATGGGACAAATAGCCTAAAAACTATTGTGGTATTGAATATGTACTTATGCATCTTATTTCTTATTAAGTTGCTTGTTGAGCGATAACCATGTTCCTGGGGACGCCATCAACTACCCTTTGTTGAATATCATGTGAGCTGCTATGCATGTTCGTCTTGTCTGAAGTAAGGGCGATTTACCATGAGTTGAATGGTTTGAGCATGCATATTGTTACAGAAGAACATTGGGCCGCTAACTAAAGCCATGATCCATGGTGGAAGTTTCAGTTTTGGACAACAATCCTCAATCTCTTATGAGAAAATTATTTGTTGTTGAATGCTTAAGCATTAAAGAGGAGTCCATTATCGACCCGGACGTTTGGAACCTGGGTGCGCGCGCACCCATTTACGAAAAGTTCAAAAAATGTTATTTAAAAGTTTTAAAAAAATGTGAAGTAAAATTTTGCATGTACATATTATGTTGATACTTACTCGTGTGAGTTTTCACGAAAAAATACCATTGTGTATGGCCTGCATAAAAATGACAAAATATCCAAATGAGAATAGTGAATAGGAATTTTACTATTCACAGGAATAGGAATTTGCATTATGTCATTTTTGTGTAGGTCACACACAATGGTATTTTTCCGTGAAAACACACACGAGTAAGTATCAACATAATATATACATGCAAAAATTTACTTCACATTTTTTTAAAACTTTTAAATAGAACTTTTTTGAACTTTCCGTAAATGGGTGCGCGCACCCAGGTTCCATTCACCATTTCCGAGTCCATTATATGTTGTCTATGTTGTCCCGTTATGGATGTCTAAGTTGAGAATAATCAAAAGCGAGAAATCCAATGCGAGCTTTCTCCTTAGACCATTGTACAGGCGGCATAGAGGTACCCGTTTGTGATACTTGGTTAAAACATATGTATTGTGGTGATAATCCAGGTAATCCGAGCTAATTAGGACAAGGTGCGGGCACTATTGGTATACTATACATGAGGCTTGCAACTTGTAGGATATAATTTACATGATACATATGCTTTATTACTAGTGTTGACAAAATTGTTTCTTGTTTTCAAAATAAAAGCTCTAGCACAAACATAGCAATCAATGCTTCCCTCTACGAAGGGCCCTTCTTTTACTTTTATGTTGAGTCAGTTTACCTATTTCCTCCCATCCCAAGAAGCAAACACTTGTGTTAACTGTGCATTGATTCCTACATACTTGCATATTGCACTTATTATATTACTTTATGTTGACAATATCCATGAGATATACATCTTACAAGTTGAAAGCAACCGCTGAAACTTATATCTTCCTTTGTGTTGCTTCAGTGCCTCTACTATGAATTTATTGCTTTATGAGTTAACTCTTATGCAAGACTTATTGATGTTTGTCTTGAAAGTACTATTCATGAAAAGTCTTTGCTATATGATTCAGTTGTTTACTCATTGCATTTACATTGCTTCGAATCGCTGCATTCATTACATGTGCTTACAATAGTATTGATCAAGATTATGATGGCATGTCACTTCAGAAATTATCTTTGTTATCGTTTACCTACTCGGGACGAGTAGGAACTAAGCTTGGGGATGCTGATACGTCTCCAACGTATCGATAATTTCTTATGTTCCATGCTACTTTATTGATGATACCTACGTGTTTTATACATACTTTATGTCATATTTATGCATTTTCCGACACTATCCTATTAACGAGATGCCGAAGAGCCAGTTGCTGTTTTCTGCTGTTTTTGGTTTCAGAAATCCTAGTAAGGAAATATTCTCGGAATTGGACGAAATCAACGCCCAGGATCTTATTTTTCCACGAAGTTTCCAGAAGTCCGGAGAGGAAACGAAGTGGGGCGACGAGGCGGCCACACAACAGGGCGGCGCAGCCCAAGCCCTGGCCGCGCCGGCCTGGCGTGTGGGGCCCTCGTGGCGCCCCCTGACCTACCCTTCCGCCTACTTAAGCTTTCGTCGATAATAACTCCAGTACCAAGAGCCACCATACGGAAAACCTTCCAGAGACGCCGCCGCCGCCAATCCCATCTCGGGATTCAGGAGATCGCCTCCGGCACCCTGCCGGAGAGGGGAATCATCTCCCGAAGGACTCTTCACCGCCATGGTCGCCTCCGGAGTGAGGTGTGAGTAGTTCACCCCTGGACTATGGGTCCATAGCAGTAGCTAGATGGTTGTCTTCTCCTAATTGTGCTATCATTGTTGGATCTTGTGAGCTGCCTAACATGATCAAGATCATCTATTTGTAATGCTACATGTTGCGTTTGTTGGGATCCGATGAATATGGAATGCTATGTTATGTTGATTATCAATCTATCATCTATGTGTTGTTTATGATCTTGCATGCTTTCCGTTGCTAGTAGAGGCTCTGGCCAAGTTTTTGCTTGTAACTCCAAGAGGGAGTATTTATGCTCGATAGTGGGTTCATGCCTCCATTAAATGCAGGACAAAGGATGTAAAGTTCTAAGGTTGTGGATGTCTTTGTTGCCACTAGGGATAAAACATCAATGCTATGTCTAAGGATATATTTGTTGATTACATTACGCACCATACTTAATGCAATTGTCTGTTGTTTGCAACTTAATACTGGAGGGGGTTCGGATGATAACCTGAAGGTGGACTTTTTAGGCATAGATGCATGCTGGATAGCGGTCTATGTACTTTGTCGTAATGCCCAATTGAATCTCACAATACTCATCATAACATGTATGTGCATGGTCATGCCCTCTTTATTTATCAATTGCCCAACTGTAATTTGTTCACCCAACATGCTATTTATCTTATGGGAGAGACACCTCTAGTGAACTGTGGACCCCGGTCCATTCTTTTACATCGAATACAATCTACTGCAATACTCGTTCTCATCGTTCTCTGCAAACATCATCATCCACACTATACATCTAATCCTTTGTTACAGCAAGCCGGTGAGATTGACAACCTCACTGTCACGTTGGGGCAAAGTAATTTGGTTGTGTTGTGCAGGTTCCACGTTGGCACCGGAATCGCTGGTGTTGCGCCGCACTACACTCCGCCGCCATCAACCTTCAACGTGCTTCTTGGGTCCTACTGGTTCGATAAACCTTGGTTTCTTACTGAGGGAAAACTTGCCGCTGTACGCATCACACCTTCCTCTTGGGGTTCCCAACGGGCACGTTGACTGCGCGCCAGCATCAGGGCCCCATGGTGGACCCCTCCGGAACCTTCTAGAACTTTCCAGTCAATCACCGGAAAAATCCCGAACTTTTCCGAAACCCAGAAATCAACTTCCATTATATGAATCTTATTCTCCGGACTATTCCAGACCTCCTCGTGACATCCTGGATCACATCCTAGACTCCGAACAAACTTCGTCTCCATACCATATTCAGATCTACTTATGCGACATCGAACCTTAAGCGCGTCACCCTACGGTTCGCGAACTATGCAGACATGGTCAAGACTCCTCTCCGAGCAATAACCAATAGCGGGATCTGGAGATCCATAATGGTTCCCACATATTCAACAATGACTTAGTGATCGATTGAACTATTTACATACGATGTCAATTCCCTTTGTCACACGCTAGTTTACTTATCCGAGGTTTGATCATCGGTATCTTCATACCTTGTTCAACCTCGTTACTGACAAGTACTCTTTACTCGTACCGCAGTATGCCATCTCTTATGATCAAATCATATGCTTGCAAGCTAATCAGACGACATTCCACCGAGAGGGCCCAGAGTATATCTATCCGTCATCAGGATGGACAAATCCCACTATTGATCCATATGCATCAACTCACACTTTCCAAATACTTAATCCCATCTTTATAACCACCCATTTACGCAATGGCGTTTGATGTAATCAAAGTACCCTTCCGGTGTAAGTGATTTACATGATCTCATGGTCGAAGGACTAAGACAACTATGTATCGAAAGCTTATAGCAAATTGAACTTAATGACTTGATCTTATGCTACGCTCATTTGGGTGTGTGTCCATTATATCATTCAACTAATGACATAACCTTGTTATTAATAACATCCAATGTTCATGATCACGAAACCATGATCATCCATTAATCAACAAGCTAGTTATACAAGAGGCTTACTAGGGACTCCTTGTTGTTTACATAACACACATGTATCAATGTTTCGGTTAATACAATTATAGCATGGTATGCAAACATTTATCATAAACACAAAGATATTATAATAACCACTTTATTATTGCCTCTTGGGCATATCTCCAACAGTCTCCCACTTGCACTAGAGTCAATAATCTAGATTACATTGTAAGGTACCTAACACACATAGCATTCTGGTGTTGGTCATGCTTTGCCCTAGGGAGAGCTTTAGTCAACGGATCTGCAACATTCAGATCTGTGTGTACTTTGCAAATCTCTACTTCACCATCTTCGATGTACTCGCGAATCGAATGAAAACGCAGCTTGATATGCTTCAGCTTCTTGTGTGACCTTGGTTCCTTTGCATTGGCGATGGCACCCGTGTTGTCACAATAAATGACTAACGGGTCCAATGCACTAGGAACCACACCAAGCTCAACAATGAACCTCTTCATCCATACCGCTTCCGATGAAGCCTCTGAAGCCGCTATATATTCAGATTCTGTTGAAGATTTCGCCACCGTGCACTGCTTGGAACTGCTCCAGCTTACTACCGCACCATTCAATATAAACACGTACCTAGACTGAGACTTAGAGTCATCAGGATCGGTGTTCCAACTTGCATCGGTGTAACTGGTTACAACGATCTCTTGGTCACCGCCATAACAAAGAAACATATCCTTAGTCCTTTTCAAGTACTTCAGGATATTCTTGACCGCTGTCCAGTGTTCCATTCCTGGATCACTTTGATATCTGCTGGTCAAACTAACAGCATGTGCGATATCCGGTCTAGTACACAGCATGGCATACATGAGAGAGCCTACTGCCGAAGCATAGGGGATCTTGCTCATCCTCTCTCTTTCATCTGCTGTAGCTGGACCTTGAGTCTTACTCAAGACCTTACCTGGCAACATAGGCAAGAACCCTTTCTTGCTTTCATCCATTCTAAACTTCTTTAGAATCTTGTCCAGGTATGTACTTTGAGAAAGGCCTATTAGGCGTCTTGATCTATCTCTATAAATCTTGATGCCTAAAATGTATGCTGCTTCACCAAGGTCTTTCATTGAAAAACACCTATTCAAATAACCTTTAACACTGCTTAATAGTTTTATATCATTCCCAATCAATAATATGTCATCTACATATAATATCAGGAAAGCTACAGAGCTCCCACTCACTTTCTTGTAAATACAGGCCTCACCATGAGTCCGTATAAAACCGAAGTCTTTGATCACTCTATCAAAGCGTAGGTTCCAACTCCGGGATGCTTGCTTCAGTCCATAAATGGAACGCTGAAGTTTGCATACCTTGTCAGCATTTTCAGGATCGACAAAACCTTTGGGTTGTACCATATACAACTCTTCCTCAATATCACCATTAAGGAACGCCGTTTTGACATCCATCTGCCAAATCTCATAATCGAAAAATGCAGCTATTGCTAACAAAATCCTCACAGACTTTAGCTTCGCTACAGGTGAGAAAGTCTCATCGTAGTCAACTCCTTGAATTTGTCGGAAACCTTTTGCGAAAAGTCGAGCTTTATAGACAGTAATATTACCATCAGCATCTGTTTTTCTCTTGAAGATGCATTTATTCTCGACAGCCTTGCGGCTATCAGGTAAGTCTACCAAAGTCCATACTTTGTTATCATACATGGATCCCATTTCGGATTTCATGGCTTCTTGCCATTTGTTGGAATCTGGGCTCATCATTGCTTCTTCATACGTCGCAGGGTCCTCATCATTGTTGTCCACAATCATGACATTCAGACAGGGATCATACCAATCAGGAGTGGTACGTTCCCTCGTCGGTCTGCGAGGTTCAGTAGCTTCCTCGTTCTAAGTTTCATGATCATCATCATTTGCTTCCTCTCCTATCGGTGCAGGCTATGCAAGAACTTCTTCCGGCACTGCGCTACTCTGATCTATGAGAGAAGGTTCATTAACCTCGTCGAGTTCTACTTTCCTTCCAGTCACTTCTTTAGTGAGAAACTCCTTCTCAAGAAAGGATCCGTTCTTGGCAGCAAAGATTTTGCCTTCGGATCTGTGATAGAAAGTGTACCCAATTGTTTCTTTAGGGTATCCTATGAAGACGCATTTATCCGCTTTGGGTTCTAGCTTGTCAGGCTGTAACTTCTTTACATAAACTTCGCAACCCCAAACTTTAAGGAACGACAGCTTAGGTTTCTTTCCAAACCATAGTTCGTACGGTGTCGTTTCAACGGATTTAGATGATGCCCTATTTAAAGTGAATGCGGCTGTCTCTAATGCATAACCCCAAAACAATAACGGCAAATCGGTAAGAGACATCATAGATCGAACCATATCTAAGAGAGTTCGATTACGACGTTCGGACACACCATTGCGCTGTGGTGTTCCCGGCGGTGTCAACTGTGAAAGTATTCCACATTTCTTCAAATGCATGCCAAACTCATAACTCAGATATTCACCTCCGCGATCAGAACGCAGAAACTTAATCTTCTTGTTACGTTGATTTTCTACTTCACTTTGGAATTCCTTGAACTTCTCAAAAGTCTCGGACTTATGTTTCATAAAGTAAATATATCCATATCTACTCAGATCATCCGTGAAGGTTAGAACAAAACGATAACCACCGCGCGATGCTACACTCATTGGTCCGCACACATCGTATGTATGATTTCCAATAAGTCTGTAGCTCGCTCCATTGTACCAGAAAATGGAGTCTTAGTCATATTTCCCATTAAACATGCCTCGCATCTGTCAAGTGACTCAAAGTCAAGTGACTCAAGAAGTCCATCGGTATGGAGTTTCTTCATGCGCTTCACTCCAATATGACCAAGACGACAGTGCCACATATAAGTAGAATTATCATTTAATTTAATTCGCTTAGCATTAATGTTATGAACATGTGTATCACTACTATCGAGATTTAAAAAGAATAAACCATTCATCTCAGGTGCATGGCCATAAAAGACATTACTCATATAAATCGAACAACCATTATTCTCAGACTTAAACGAATAACCGTCTTGCATTAAACAAGATCCAGATATAATGTTCATGCTCAACGCAGGTACCAAATAACAATTATTAAGGTTTAAAACTAATCCAGAAGGTAGATGTAGAGGGAGCATGCCGACGGCGATCACATTGACTTTGGATCCATTTCCAACGCGCATCGTCACCTCGTCTCTTGCCAGGCTTCGTCTATTCTGCAGTTCCTGTTTCGAGTTACAAATGTGAGCAACCGAACCGGTATCAAATACCCAGGCACTACTACGAGAACCAGTAAGATAGACATCAATAACATGTATATCGAATATACCTTTCTTTTTGACGTGGCCGCTCTTCAGATCGGCCAAGTATTTGGAGCAATTGCGCTTCCAGTGCCCCTTCCCCACAGCGTAATAGCACGAGTCTCAGGTTTAGGACCAGCCTTAGGCTTCTCAGGATGCGATGCAACTTTCTTGCCGCCCTTCTTGAAGTTACCCTTGTTAGGCTTGCCCTGCTTTTTGAAACCGGTGGTCTTGTTGACCATCAACACTTGGTTCTCCTTCTTAATCTCTACTTCAGCAGATTTCAGCATGGAAAAGAGTTCAGGTAAATCTTTATTCATGTTTTGCATGTTGTAGTTCATCACGAAGTTCTTGTAACTTGGTGGCAGTGATTGAAGGACACGATGAATACCCAACTGGTTAGGGATCATCATCCCCAAGTCACTGAGCTTCTTCGCATGTCCGGACATGGCGAACATGTGCTCACTAACGGAGCTGCCCTCTTCCATCATGCAGCTAAAGAACTGCTTCGAGGCCTCATAGCTCTCCACGGCCGCATGAGTCTCAAAGATAAGTTTGAGCTCACGCATCATCATCTCACGTGGGTCGTGGTGCTCAAAACGCTTTTGGAGCTCTGCCTCTAAGCTGCACAAGATGGCACACTGAACTTCGGAGTACCAAGTTTCCCGAGTCTCATAAACATTCTTTATGTCCTCGGACACTGCAGGAGGTGGTGGGGGACCTAGCGGTGCATCGAGCACATATTGCAGGCTTCCACCAGTGAGGAAAATCCTCACATGACGGAACCAGTCAGTGAAGTTGCTACCATTGCCCTTAAGCTTTTCTTTCTCTAGGAACTGGTTAAAATTGATGGAGGGGGGCGCCATGATCTACAACATATTTGCAAAGAGTTTAGACTAAGTTTACAACATAATTCTGAAATTAACTAGGTGAACTCCCACTTAAAACAACATCCCTCGCATTGTCTTAGTAATTACACGAACCAAATCCACTACACCAAGTCCGATCTTCACGAGAAAAGATGTAGCTTCAAAGGTGAACACTCAAAGTGTTCATCATATCATTAATATGACTCATGCTCTACCTTTCGGTATCCCGTGTTCCGAGACCATGTCTGTACATGCTAGGCTCATCAAGGCAACCTTGGTATCCGCGTGTGCAAATCTGGCTTGCACCCGTTGTATGCACATGTAGAGTCTATCACACCCGATCATCACGAGATGCTTCGAAACGACAAGTCTTAGCAACAATGCATACTAAGGATGAACAATTTATTATCTTGATATTTAGTGAGAGGGATCATCTTATAATGCTACCGTCGCGATCTAAGAAAAATAAGATGCATAAAAGGATTAACATCACATGCAATTTATAATGTGTGATATGATATGGCCTTTCTTCTTTGCGCTTTTGATCTCCATCTCCAAAGCACGGACATGATCTCCATCATCACCAGCATGGTGTCAAGGTCATTGGCGCCGCTTCATGGTTGTCCATCACTTATAGCTACTATAACAACTACTTGAAATAAAGCTATTACATGATGAATAGACACGCATGTCTTTAACAAAAATTAAAGACAACCATTAGGCTCCTGCCGGTTGCCATAATACAATAATGAACATCTCATACATCAAATATAATCATCATCACATCATGGCCATATCACATCACCAAACCCTGCAAAAACAAGTTAGACGCCTCTAATTTAGGTTGCATATTTTACGTGGTTTAGGGTTTTCGAGTAAGATCTAATCTACCTACGAACATGAACCACAACGATGATACTAGTGTTGACAATAGAAGTGCAAATTACAATCTTCACTATGGTGGGAGAGACAGACACCATAAAGCCACTTATGCAATACAAGTTGCATGTCAAGCGTGGAGCAAGTCTCATGAGACGCGGTCATGTAAAGTTAGCCCGGGCCGCTTCATTCCACCATCCCGCAAGAAGCAAAGTACACAAACTAAAGCAACAAGAGCATCACCGCCCACAAACCATTGTGTTCTACTCGTGCAACAGATCTATGCATAGACATGGCTCTGATACCACTGATGGGGTTCGTAGCCACTACAAGAAATCTGCCATAAGTTGACAAAATAAAGGTGTCACTGAAACGTCATTAATGGCTACTTGTGACGTTACGGTGACGCTTTTCAAAACGTCGAAAGCTGGGAGTCAGCAGTTGACAAGGTATTAACTTGTCAATGCCTATGGATTGTAGGCTAGGGTTTAGTTGGAAGTAGAGGGCAAGTAGATCTCGAAGGTTTCAGCCGAAAAGTACTCGACGATTATGAAACTAGGTTTAGTAAAACAATGATTCGATGATTTACTGCGTCCCTCGACTCCCCTTATATAGGAGGCGGAGCCGAGGGATTCGTGCCGTACAAGTTACAGAGTCCGGGAAGGTTTCTAACTCATCCCGCAAGATTACAAATAAGACTTTCTATTACAACTCTAGCTTTCCTTAATAATATCTTGGGCTTCCGAATCTTTTTATTCTTCGGGTAGTGGGCCTTCAGTAAACCCCGGGTACTATCTTCGGCAGGCCCATTTGGGATGCCTATGTCAGTAGCCCCCGAGATTTTGCTTGAATCGCAGAGTTAAGGAAAATCTCCACTGTTTATTTTTATTCGACAACTTCGACTTTTCTATATTTCTTCTCATAAACTTCTATATTGTATAGGGATAATGGTAGTTGGGGCTAGTTCATCTGACGGATCAGGTACTAGTTAACTGCTCTAGTGGCAATCCGCAAAAACCTACTTCAAGATCACGTCCCTAGACATGACCTCGGGATACTGGTGTAAATTTCGACAGGTGCCGCTTAAGGTCTTACCATTCTGTCGAGTCCCAGTAAAATTTATCGGGTACCTAACGCGTCCGTTAGGATTTTTCTTCGTATCTATTGATACGGATAAAAGTAGCAGAGCGTAGTCTTCGGCGATGCCACGCCCAGCAGAACGGATCTGGGGTCTTACCTTCGCAAATTTGCGGCATTCAGAAATTGATCGCAACTTTGCGTTATGAGAATATATTGTCGAGTGCTTTTTCGGCTGTTGGAATGGCACATTTTATCGAGTCAAAGATGACTTATATTGCTCTCCCGATGGGAGTATATGCAGAGTTATTTATAACTCGAAATATACTCTTTTGCTCTGATATATTTCTCTTTGCTCTTTCATTCTTTTCTCGTCTTTTTTCTACTCTCCTTTTTTTTATAATTTCATCGGGCACACAAGCAGCGTTCCCGATGGGAGTAGCCCCCGAGGCTACAGCCAAGGACTTGTACTTGGTTGTAGGCTCCACGCCTTATGCCGCTATATTTTCTTTTTATCTCCCGAAGTTTTATAATTCCTTGGGTGCGCGAACAGCGCTCCCGATGGGAGTAGCCCCCGAGGCTATGAGCAAATATTTTGTATTTGGTCATAGGCTCACGCCATTTCTATCTTGTCCTTCTGGATCTTTTCCCTTTTTCCAAAGTAGCCCCCGAGCATTTGATCAAAAACTTGTATTTGATCAAAGGCTCAGCATTATTTTTCCGTGTCGCCTTTTATGAAGCTGTTGAGTCGAATTTTTTCTTCTGCCAAGGTGACGTTATTGCTGACGATAGCCACGATTGCTAGTCAGAAATTTGCGACAAGTCTTTTCTCGCTGCCATGCGGGCCCCATTAATCCACTATCTTGACACGTCGTGCAAGTGGGGGACACACGTCCTCCGCTTTTTCTGGCGCACGCACCGTAACTTCCCCAACGTTGAATTACTTTTTTACCCTTGTTGCCACGTGGCTATCATCTGCACACATTTTCCTTATCCAACGGTTCGTCGTTTCACCGCACCCCTATATAAGATCGTCTTCTTCCTCCTTGAGCACTTCCGCTCGCGCCGTCCTCCTTCTCTCATCTGCAAATTTCCTCCTGCGATCCACAGCCACCTAAGCTCCTCGCCTCCAAGCTGCAAACCCTGCGCCATTGTTGATGCCACCTCGTCGATTGACAAGGCACAGCACGCCGGAGTCCTCCATGGCCGCCGTGGATCTTGGGGCGGCGGAGTGGGAAAGATCGAAAATTTCCACTCAAGACATCAACATGCTGAAGAAGCTGGGGATCAGCAAGAAACCCAAGGCATTGTGCTTCCCCAGTGAAGAGAGCTACCCAACCCCTCCAATGGGGTACCGGGTAAGTTTTGTCGACCACCTCATCCGCGGCCTTTCCGCCCCCATTCATCCTTTTCTCTGCGGACTGCTTTTTATCTACGGTCTGCAACTCCACCACCTCACGCCAAACTCAATTCTTCATATCTCCATTTTCATCACACTTTGCGAGGCCTTCCTTGGCGTCCAGCCTAACTGGGTGCTATGGAAGCGCATTTTCTTCTGTCGCCGTAATGGCTCTCCCAATGTCGCCTATAATATAGGCGGCGTTGTAATTTCTGTTCGGTCCACTGTCGACTACTTCGATGTTAAACTCCCTGACTCAGTTCAAGGATGGCGCAAGAAGTGGTTGTACATTCAGGAGGAGAACCACGGATGTGCTGAGGACAACATCCCTCCTTTCGATGGTGCCGAGAAAATCTTTCGCCGCCACTCCTGGGACGCAGAGGCTACCGATGAAGAAAAAGCGTCGACAGAAGCCTTGATGGCTCGCATCCACGAGTTACAAAATACTCGCGGCAAAGAATTATCGGGTATCCAAATCACTGCATACTTTCTTAGGACTAGAGTACAGCCACTTCAAGCTCGCAAGTATCCTCTCTGGAAATATGCTGGCGAGAAGGACGAAGATCGGCTGTCGGTGGATTTGGAGGTCAAAGACTTGGAAAAGCTTGTCCGAAAAATCTCGTCTCTCAGCAAAAAAGATCCTGTCCCTTCTTCTTGTCGTGTAAAACCATTCAGCGCCGCCAATCCACTTCCCAAGGTAACCTTTGTCGATTGTCTTGTTATTGCCTTGCTATTTTTATTGCAACTCCTTTTCTGACATCTTCCCCTATTTTATTTTTATGTTGTACAGAACCATCCAAACCTTGTCTCGCTTCCTCCTCTTCCTGAAGGTGGAGAAGTCGAAGAAAGGGCCATTGTCCCTGATGACAACCAAGAGGCTCCCTCTTTTGTGAATGAACCCATGGATTCTCTAAAATCTGCGGCTTCTTCTGGAAAAGATGGTGCTTCCGAAGGTACTGCATCAGCGCAATCTCCTCCTCCTGCTGTTTCTCCAAGGAACAAAAGGAAGAGGAATGATGTCAAAGATTCCGGCACCTCCAAAGCCAAAGAAATTGATCCTTCACGCCAGAAGGCAACTTATGATCCATATCTCGCCTCCCTCGTCAGCTCGTAAGTCACCTTGATTTCCCCTTATTTCTGTACTCGAAGATTTTTGTCTCATCTTGCTTTTTATGCTGTCGATCTTTAATCGCAGTGATGATGAGGAGGAAGTACCAACTCGTGACGTGGCTCCTCGGACGAGCACGTCACATACTTTACTTGTTTCGAAGATGCCAATTGAGGGAGAAGAATCCTCGCCTCCTCAACAAAACGTCGTCACCACCACTCCTCCTTCAAGCCCCCTTGCTCCTTCGCCAAAAAGGACAAGGTTTGAAACAATTGTGGAGCCTACCCCTCAGTTGGGTAGCTCTTCTCATTCGCTCTTAGATGATGTAAGTTTTTGATTTTCATACCAGTATCTGTATTTCCTCTGTTTGCTTCTTTTGTGCCTTCATATTTTTCTCGTATCGATATTTTCTTTCTCTGTTCTTCTTTGACAGCCCATGATCAAAGAGCTTGTTCGCATTGGATCCCAATTCATTGGGTACCGTGAATATGCCAGCAGGACTGAAGGTAACAACTTTTTTTTTTTTTTGATATTAGGTAACAACTTTTTTGCTGCCATTGTTTTTAACTTCTTGCTCCTTCTTTGTCGCAATTTTGACTGTTCTTTTCTATTTTGACGGAGAAACTTGCAGAGGCCAACAGGCTTGCCGACACTCTTGCTCAGAAACTGGAGCAAAGTGAAACGGCTCGCAAGAAAGCCGAGCTTGATGCTAGCCAAGCCAAAGCAGAGGCTGATGAGGCCAAGGCAAAAGCCGCTAGTGTCGAAGAACTACAGAAGAAACTTGAGGATGCTGAAGCTGCTTTAAACGAGCACAAAGCAGCACAGGCTACTCGTGAAAAGGGAATCCTGAAGCGTTTGAACACGCAAAATCGTCGCTTCCTCGGTAACTTTGTCAATCCCTCCTATTTTCCTTAGGACTTGTCTTCTTTTATTTTTGCTTGCTGTCGACTAACATATATTTTCTATGGCAGGTCAAACAAGCCAAGAGTTTGATCTTGAGAATCCCACCAATGATCCTCTGCTTGACGCACTTTCTTATCTGGAGTTCCATGGCCAAGAAATTCGCGAAGGCGTGGTGAATGCTGACGCAGGATTGTCGAAGTTGTTCCCCTACTTCTTCCCGAAGAAAGAGGAGCCTAAAACTTTCCTTGCCCTTGCCAAGGACTTCAATCCACTGGAGGATCTTGGACTGAAGATGCGCCAGGAGAACATGAAGGTTGCTGTCGAGAACACTATTGCCTTGGTCGCTAACAGCCAACAAACTGTTGACTGGATGAAGGTTGGCGACACCGAGCAGATAGAGCAAACAAAATGGCGGTCGTTGATCAAGGCAGCCAAACCCAACACGAAGAAAATCCTGGCCTATCTCGGGATCAAGCCATCTGCAACTCCTAGCTCATCAAGGCCGGAGGTCTAGTTGAATGCCTTTTCTTTTTCTTTCCTTGCTTTCTCTATTTCTTTTGCTATTGTCGCCATTTTAGCTTTGGCGACGATTATCCTGTTAGTCCCTTTGGAGAACTTCTTTTGTAATGTCCGTGTAAACTTTCCAAAAATCAATGAAATTCCTCTTGGCACTATCATTGAGCATGGGACTTTCTTTTCCAGTTAACATTTGATAACTATTCGACCAACCCTTGCTCTGCCGATGCTTCACCTGCTTCTTCCTTCTCGAAGAAAATACTAGTCGATGATAATCCCCTCGAAGGTTCTTCCAGCAAACATTTGTCCGAAGATTTGCAAGAACTTCGACAACAACTTCAATCCATGAAGAAACAGACTCTGGCAATGATGGAACAATCTCGAAAAGCATCTGAAGGAGAGAAAATTGCTCTTCAACAGGCAAAAGAGGCCATCGCTGCGAAGGATGCTGCTATTGCTGAGGCTGCTGAAACTTCTTCTCGCGAGAATTATATGCTTCAGCTAATGACTGACGCCAGTTTGGACATGACAGGTATGTTTCCTGCTCATAACCGTGTTGGATGTTGTTCTTTTTTATTCGTTCCTTGATATTTTGCTTGTTGTGCCAGGCTCGTTTCTGGATACTGCTGCCGAAGACCAACGTGTTGAAGCTCGAACCACTGTTTTGCTGAGACTGGCTGCGCAACATGGATCTAACTTTTGGGTTACTCCTGAGCGTACTCGCCAAATCGTCAGATTTCAAGATCGCGCGGCTCAGGTCCGTGACTTCCTTGACTTCTGTACAAAGACTTTATTCTTGGTTTATGGGACCATGTTCCCTCGGAACAAGATGCCAGAGACCCTTCCAGCTTTAATGGAAAAATTTCGAGATGCTCCTCGAATCCATGGCTTTGTGCGGGCTCAACTTTCTGCTGGCGCTAGATTTGCCATGATGATGATAAAAATTTGCCATCCAAAATTGCCCATAGATCAAATTGTTCCTACTTGCCTGGCGAAGATGGCAAAGAAAAAGAGAAATATGGGCAAGATTGATGATTTGGTTACTCCTGTTGCCGAAGATATGATGGATGAACTTCTTCGGATGGATTCTGAGTTCTTCGTGAAGGGAAACTATGCTGAGCATAGTACTCATCCTTCTACTGAGCGAATAACCATAGACCATGTGCTAGGTTTCCCTTGAATACCTTTCCCTCTTCTTGCTGTATTTCCATCATTGATATATCTTTGTGTATGTGTAAACACAATCTATATTGTAAAGCTGTCAACTCTGTATTTTTTTCTGTTTTTTACCACCGAGCCCTCGAGCCTTTGGCTGGAGTTTATACTGTTTCGAAGATTTTCCCTCCTGTTGTAATAAGACATCTTTGTTTTTTCATTGATGGGTTGCAAACCCTCGAGTATCTTAGTGTCGAAGTTCTATATTTTTTGTTGCGAGGTTCTTGGACCAAAGCAATAAGATTTTTGACGTGTACACTATATTTATAACTGTTAACTTCCGATGTTTATATTTGGCGAGGTGTTAGTGTACCAAGGCGAAATATTTCGGTAAGTCTAGTTTGTCTATATTGTACGTATTTTGAGACTTGAAGGCGTTGAGCCCCCGAGCGTGTCGAAGAATAAGAAGTATATCTCCACTATCTTTATTATATTGCAGCACCGCGAGCCCGCCTCATTAAAAACCTTTCCGGCCCCACTCGGTGCCCCGAAAAGGAAAAGAGTGCGTCTGAAAACTCGCGGGCGTTTCAGTACATTGTATTTTTACAGAGGAGGACTATATTTCAACTCTAGGCGTAGAACCGCCTGAGCTGCGCCACGTTCCAGGGGTTTTTCTCTGGAGCCCCCGTCTTCTTGTCCTTGATCCTGTATGCTCCTCCGTCGATGACTTCCGTGACAACGTAAGGCCCTAACCATGGTGATTCGAGCTTCTCAGTACTTTTTTGATTTAACCGCAAGACCAAATCCCCGACCTGAAAAGATCTTGGCCTTAACCGTCGACTATGGTAGTTTTTGAGGTCTTGCTGGTATTTGGTGACTCGTGAAAGTACTTCATCTCGAGCTTCGTCGAGTGCGTCCATATCATCCTCCCGAGCTTTTTGTGATGTTTCTTCGTCATACTCTGCTACTCTTGGAGAATCATGCTCTATTTCGATTGGTAATACTGCTTCGGCTCCGTGGACGAGAAAAAACGGAGTTTCTTGTGTCGCCGTATTTGGTGTTGTTCAGATACTCCACAAAACACTTGGTAATTCTTCTGGCCAAGTATGTCGAGCTTTTTCAAGCGGTCCTAGCAGGCGCTTCTTGAGGCCGTTGCAGATGATACCATTGGCTTTCTCGACTTGTCCGTTAGTTTGCGGGTGCCCAACTGACGCAAAGTGCAATTTAATGCCTACTTCTGCGCAGTATTCCTTGAATTCCTTGGATGTAAAGTTTGAACCATTATCTGTAACAATGCTATGAGGCACTCCAAACCGAAAAACGAGGCCTTTCACAAACTTTATTGCCGACGCTGCATCTGGTGAATTTATTGGCTTTGCTTCTACCCACTTGGTGAATTTGTCGACAGCGACCAGCAAGTACTCATATCCTCCTGGCGAAGCTTTGTGCAACTTGCCCACCATATCAAGTCCCCATTGGGCAAAGGGCCACGACAATGGTATTGGTGTTAACTCTGCCGCTGGAGAGTGAGGTTTTGCGGCAAATCTTTGACACGCGTCGCAGGTTCGTACTATTTCCTTGGCATCCTCGATTGCTGTCAACCAATAGAATCCTGCCCGAAAAACCTTGGCTGCAATAGCTCGACTACTTGCGTGGTGGCCACATATTCCTTCGTGTACATCCTTCAGAATTATTCTTCCTTCTTCGGGTGTGACACACCTTTGCAGGACGCCTGAAATGCTTCGCTTGTACAACTCCCCTTTGATCACTGTGAAAGCCTTGGATCGTCGAATAACTCGCCTTGCCTCAACTGGATCATCGGGTATTTCTTTCCTGAGGATATATGATATATATGCTTGCATCCAAGGAACTTCTACCATCATCACAAGCTCTTGGTCCTCTTCGTCCTCCGTGGTTTCTTTGAGAGGCGCCGAAGTTTTTTCTTCCTTTGCTTTTTTCTGCACCTTTTTCGGCTTCGTGGATCTCTCCGCTATTTCTTCCCAAAATACTCCTGGCGGGATTGGGAGGCACTGCGACCCGATGTTCGCGAGAACATCGGCTTCATCATTTCTCAATCTACTGATGTGATTTACCTCGCACCCATCAAACAGCTTCTCGAGCTCATTGTACACCTCCTTGTATGCCATCATGCTATCATTGACTGCGTCACATTGGTTCATAACTTGCTGAGCCACCAATTGTGAGTCGCCAAAGATTTTTAATCGAGTTGCACCACAAGCTTTCGCCATCTTCATCCCGTGTATGAGGGCTTCGTATTCTGCTTCATTGTTAGATGCGTTAGGGAACGTCATCCGGAGGACGTATTTTAACTTGTCGCCTTCAGGTGATATAAGTACCACTCCTGCGCCAGCTCCTTCTACTCTCTTGGACCCATCGAAGTTCATGGTCCAGGTTCTCGACAAATCTGGGGGTCCCGTGTTTTGCAGCTCCATCCACTCTGCGATGAAATCTGGTAGAACTTGCGACTTGATTGCCTTTCTTTTTTCATACGTGATGTCCCGAGGGGAAAGTTCTATTCCCCAAAGGGAGACACGCCCTGTAGCTTCTGGATTGTTCAGTATATTTGAAAGAGGTGCTTCGTTGACTACTATTATCGGGTGTGCCGAAAAATAGTGGCGCAACTTCCTTGCCGTTGTAATTACTCCATATGCTAGTTTTGCATCGCGGGTACCGCTGTTTGGAAGGCGATAAAACTTCACTGATGAAATATACTGGCCTTTGCACTCCATGAAGTTTCCCTTCCTCTTCTCTTTCAACAACTAGCACCGTGCTAACCACTTGGGGCGTGGCTGCAATGTACAACAGGAGAGGTTCTTTTTCCTTCGGCGCCACCAGGATTGGTGGTGTCGAGATTGTGCGCTTCAGATCCTCGAAAGCTCTGTCGGCCTCTTCGTTCCACTGGAATTTCTCCCCTTGCTTTATCAAAGCGTAAAATGGTAATGCTTTTTCTCCCAGCCTGGCGACGAATCTGCTCAAAGCTGCGACTCGCCCAGTTAGCTGCTGTATTTCTTTCAACTTTGTTGGCTTCCTCATTGTCACGATAGCTTGTATTTTGTCGGGATTTGCTTCAATTCCTCTTGCTGAAACTAGAAAGCCCAGAAGTTCTCCTGCTGGGACGCCGAAAGAACACTTCGTCGGGTTCAGCTTGAGGCAGAATTTGTCGAGGTTGTCAAAGGTTTCCTTGAGATCCTCGATCAGCGTCGCCCCCTTTTTTGACGTTATGACGACATCGTCGATGTATACTTGCACGTTTTTCCCAATCTGTGTCGCCAAACACTTCTGCATCATCCTCTGATATGTTGCTCCCGCGTTTTTCAGACCAAAGGGCATTGTTCTGTAGCAAAACACGCCATAAGGTGTGATGAACGCTGTCTTTACTTCGTCTTCTTCTTTCAATCTAATCTGGTTATAACCAGAATATGCGTCCAGGAAGGAAAGACATTCACATCCAGCCGTGGAGTCGATAATTTGATCGATCCTTGATACGTCCCCGACGTATCCATAATTTCTGTCGTTCCATGCTTGTTTTATGACAATACTTACATGTTTTGCTTGCACTTTATGATGATTTCATGCATTTTTCGGAACTAACCTATTAACGAGATGCCACAGTGCCAGTTCCTGTTTTCTGCTGTTTTTGGTTCCAGAAAGGCTGTTCGGGCAATATTCTCGGAATTGGACGAAATCAACGCCAAACCTCCTATTTTTCCCGGAAGGCTCCAGAACACCGAAGAAGAGTCGGAGAGGGGCCAGAGGGCCACCAGACCATAGGGCGGCGCGGCCTGGCCTGGGCCCGCGCCACCCTATGGTGTGGAGCCCCCAGGTGCCCCCCTGCGCCGCCTCTTCGCCTATAAAATCCCTTTCGACCTAAAAACGCGAGACCAATTGACGAAACTCGTAAAGACTCCAGGCGCCGCCGCCATCGCGAAACTCCAATTGGGGACGAACTCTGCTCCGGCACTCTGCCGGAACGGGGAAGTGCCCCTAAGCCATCTCCATCAACGCCACCGCCTCCGGCATGCTCCTTGAGTAGTTCCCCCATCGACTACGGGTTCTAGCAGTAGCTATGTCGGTATACTCTCCCCCATGTACTTCAATACAATGGTCTCATGAGCTGCCTTACATGATTGAGATTCATCTGATGTAATCGGTGTTGTGTTTGTTGGGATCCGATGGATGATACATTATGATTAGTCTATCTATAAAGTTTGTGAAGTTATTGTTGCTGCAATCTTGTTATGCTTAATGCTTGTCACTAGGGCCCGAGTGGCATGATCTTAGATTTGAGCTCTATATATTGCTTAGATTGTATCTACAAGTTGTATGCACATGTCGCTGTCCGGAACCAATGGCCCCGAAGTGACAAGAATCGGGACAACCGGAGGGGATGGCGGTGATGTGAGGATCACATGTTTTCACGGTGTGTTAATGCTTTGCTCCGGTGCTCTATTAAAAGGAGTACCTTAATATCCAGTAGTTTCCCTTGAGGCCCGGCTGCCACCGGCTGGTAGGACAAAAGATGTTGTGCAAGTTTCTCATTGCGAGCACGTACGACTAAATACGGAAAACATGCCTACATAATTAATAAGCCTGATGTTCTATCTTAATGCTTTGATTCCTATCAATTGCCCAACTGTAATTTGTTCACCCAACACTTGTCACTTATTGGAGAGTTACCACTAGTGTAGATCGCTGGGAACCCCGGTCCATCTCTCATCATAATATACCTGTTCTACATGTCATTGGAAGTAGTATCAACTATCTTCTCGTGCCATCGCTCTCATATTGCTATTACTGCTGTTATTCATGTTACTACTTTCTCATATTATCAACTTTCACATCACCCCTGTTGCTAGTGCTTTTCAGTGCAGCTGAATTGACAACTCAGTTGTTAAGGCTTATAAGTATTCTTTACCTCCCCTTGTGTCGAATCAATAAATTTGGGTTATACTACCCTCAAGACTATCGCGATCCCCTATACTTGTGGGTTATCAAGACTGTTTTAAGGCGCCGTTGCTTGCAGTGAGGCATAGCTCTACTCATAAGTTCACCTGGGGAGTACACTTTACCTCTCTCTCTGTTTTATTTTATTTTGTTTTGCTTAGTTTACTTTTGTCTAGTTTATTTGTGCTTAGTTTATTTCTGTCTAGTATTAGTTTGCGTAGTTTACTTTTGCTTAGTTTATTTTTGTCTTGTTTTATTTGTCTCATATACCCAAAAATCCATAAAAATTTGAAAAACCGAAAAATTAAAAACTGCTGTTATGGGAGAACCAACAACCTACTTGGAGCTCATAGAATGTTATAATAATTATAGGAAATCAAGAGCTGGTGAAGTAATGAGTGCTATGATAGAAAAAGTGAATACAATTGCTAAAATCTTGCTTAAACGCCATGATATAAACTGTTGCTCTCAACAGGATACTAAACATCTTAAATTTCAATGTGGCTTTAGTGAGGAATTTTTAATTAAAAACTATAATCGGAATTGCTATATTCATTATGGGTTCACAGAGGTAGAACAATTTGTCGTGTTTATGGGAGCCTCTGAGATCGAATCCTTCATGGTTGAGAATTATGAAACTTGTGTTGTTTGTAAGGACCTTAAAGATTATGTCTCTTCTATCCTTAATTGTTGCATAGAATGCTTCGGTAATAATCCTTATATCATTGATTATAAAGAGAGACTCATTAATGCACAAGAATGCACTCACAATTTGCAGAACCCGTGGAAGAAGAAAGCGATGAACCTGAAAGCTCATTGGATGAAAAAGAGGAGGAAATTAATGAACCTGAAAGCTCATTGGATGAAAAAGAAGAGGAGAGCGACGAACAAAAGGAGGAAGAATGGATTAGCTACCCATGCCAACCTCCTAATGAGAGTAACTCTTTATCTCTTACATTATTTGATTGTCCTCCATGCTTACCGAAAGAGGTTGAATGTTATGTTCCTGTGGATTCTCTTGAAATATTCCCTATGAGTAAAACTTCTGAGAATAATTATGCTACTGTTATATATGATAATCCATGCTACTTTGATAAATCTTATGATAATGCTTTGTTTGTGTCTGATGTCGAAATGCATGGTACTAAAGAATTTTGCTTAGCAAATGTTTATGATAAAGCTTTAGATGATGGTCCTATGTTACTTGATAATATTAATTGTACTACTAATGAAAATGGGATTGGAGAGTTCATGACTTTATCTAGGAGTCCCATATCTCTTGAGATTGATCAACTACCTTGTTATATTATTAATAAAAGTAAGTTTGAAAGTTTTAATTCCACTATTCTTGAACTTGATAAAAATTATGTGTTTGGAAATCATGGAAAGTATGATGCATGTGATAGTTATATTGTTGAGTTTGTTCATGAAGCTACTGAAAATTATTATGAGAGAGGAAAATATGGTTGTAGAAATTTGTATGGTACTAAAACACCTCTCTATGTGCTGAAATTTTTGAAGTTACACTTGTTCTATCTTCCTATGCTTGTTACTTTGCTTTTCATGAACTTGTTTATTTACAAGATTCCTATGCATAGGAAGCATGTTAGACTTAAATGTGTTTTGAATTTGCTTCTTGATGCTCTCTTTTGCCTCCAATACTATTTCTTGCGAGTGCATCACTAAAACTGCTGAGCCCATCTTAATGGCTATAAAGAAAGCAACTTCTTGGGAGATAACCCATGTGTTATTTTGCTACAGTACTTTATTTTATATTTGTGTCTTGGAAGTTGTTTAATACTGTAGCAACCTCTCCTTATCTTAGTTTGGTGTTTTGTTGTGCCAAGTGAAGCCTCTAATCGAAGGTTGATACTAGATTTGGATTTCTGCGCAGAAACAGATTTCTATCTGTCACGAATCTGGGCTGTTTTCCCTGTATAAAAATCAGAAAAATATGCCAATTTACGTGCGTGTTCCTCAGATATGTACGCAACTTTCATTAGTTTTGAGTTTTCCGATTTGAGCAACGGAAGTATTTTATTAAAATTCGTCTTTACTGGCTGTTCTGTTTTGGCAGATTCTGTCTCTGTTTTTTGCATTGTCTCTTGCGGACTTTAAGCGAGCTTTTCTAGACGTAGAGAGCTGTAGCTAATGTTTTATTGAGTTCTTGCAATGTGCCACTACAGGACCAAGGTGGATTCAAATTTTTTGAGTACTAACCCCTCTAATGAAGTTTATGAGAAGTTTGTTGTGAAGGAAGTTTTCAAGGGTCAAGAGAGGAGGATGATATATGATCAAGAAGAGTGAAAAGTCTAAGCTTGGGGATGCCCCCGTGGTTCATCCCTGCATATTTCAAGAAGACTCAAGCGTCTAAGCTTGGGGATGCCCAAGGCATCCCCTTCTTCATCAACTTATCAGGTTTCCTCCCCTGAAACTATATTTTTATTCAGTCACATCATATGTGCTTTACTTGGAGCGTCTGTGTGTTTATTTTCATTTTGTTTTTGTTTGAATAAGATGGATCCTAGCAATCCTTGATTGGGAGAGAGACACGCTCCGCTTTTTCATATGAACACTTGTTCTTCGTTTTACTTTTAATGTTCAATGATAAAAGTTGGAAGCTACAATACTTATTGTTTGGTTGGAAACAGAAAATGCCTAATATGTTGTGGATAATTTGACACTTGGCAATTGTTTTGAGCTCTCAAGTAGATCATAAGTTTTTGCATGTAGTTTAAACCTATTAGTGGAGAACTACCGTAAAGCTTGTTAAAATTGGTTTGCATAATTGATCTCTCTTAAGGTCTAGATATTTTCTGGTAAAAGTGTTTGAGCAACAAGGAAGACAGTGTAGAGTATTATAATGCTTGCGATATGTTCTTATGTAAGTTTTGCTGTACCGGTTCATACTTGTGTTTGCTTCAAACAACCTTGCTAGCCTAAGCCTTGTATCGAGAGGGAATACTTCTCATGCATCCAAAATCCTTGAGCCAACCACTATGCCAATTGTGTCCACCATACCTACCTACTATGTGGTATTTCCTGCCATTCCAAAGTAAATTGCTTGAGTGCTACCTTTAAACAATTCAAAATTTATCACCTCTGATTTGTGTCAATGTTTTATAGCTCATGAGGAAGTATGTGGTGTTTAGCTTTCAACCTTGTCATTTACTTTTGACGGACTCTCATATGGACTAGTGGCACATCCGCTTATCCAATAATTTTGCAAAAAGAGCTGGCAATGGGATTCCCAGTCCCGAATTAATTAACTTAATTAGACACTCCTCCATGGTTTGTGATTGTTGGACGGCACCCGAAGGATTCGGTTAGCCATGGCTTGTGTAAGCAAAGGATGGGAGGAGTGTCATCATAATAAAACTAAAATAAAAAGGCACTCCTTCATGGTATGAGATTGTTGGCAGGCACCCGAGGATTCGGTTAGCCATGGTTTGTGAAAGAAAGGTTGGAAGGAGTGCCACCCAAAAATAAAATAAAATGGGAGCCGCTCTTGAATGTCCGGTTGGCGAGGTAGTTAGTGTACCCATTACCATTCGTTGACAACAACAAACACCTCTCAAAATTTTACTTTTTATGCTCTCTATATGTTTTCAAAACCAAAGCTCTAGCACAAATATAGCAATCGATGCTTTCCTCTTTGAAGGACCATTCTTTTACTTTTATGTTGAGTCAGTTACTTACTTCCTCCCACCTTAGAAGCAAACACTTGTGTTAACTGTGCATTGATTCTTACATACTTGCATATTTGCATTCATCATATTACTTTGTGTTGACAATATCCATGAGATATGCATGTTGAAAGTTGAAAGCATCCGCTGAAACTTATATCCTCCTTTGTGTTGCTTCGATGCCTTTACTTTGAATCTATTGCTTTATGAGTTAACTCTTGTGCAAGACTTTTGATGCTTGTCTTGAAAGTACTCTTTATGAAAAGTTTTGCTATATGTTATCTACTTGTTAGCAACTATAGATCATTGCCTTAAGTCACTTCATTCATTTCATATGCTTTGTAATAGTATGATCAAGGTTATGTAAGTAGCATGTCACTACAGAAATTATTCTTTTTATCGTTTACCTGCTCGGGACGAGCAGGAACTAAGCTTGGGGATGCTGATACGTCCCCGACGTATCCATAATTTCTGTCGTTCCATGCTTGTTTTATGACAATACTTACATGTTTTGCTTGCACTTTATGATGATTTCATGCATTTTCCGGAACTAACCTATTAACGAGATGCCACAGTGCCAGTTCCTGTTTTCTGCTGTTTTTGGTTCCAGAAAGGCTGTTCGGGCAATATTCTCGGAATTGGACGAAATCAACGCCAAACCTCCTATTTTTCCCGGAAGGCTCCAGAACACCGAAGAAGAGTCGGAGAGGGGCCAGAGGGCCACCAGACCATAGGGCGGCGCGGCCTGGCCTGGGCCCGCGCCACCCTATGGTGTGGAGCCCCCAGGTGCCCCCCTGCGCCGCCTCTTCGCCTATAAAATCCCTTTCGACCTAAAAACGCGAGACCAATTGACGAAACTCCAGAAAGACTCCAGGGGCGCCGCCGCCATCGCGAAACTCCAATTCGGGGGACAGAACTCTGTTCCGGCACCCTGCCGGAACGGGGAAGTGCCCCCGGAAGCCATCTCCATCAACGCCACCGCCTCCGCCATGCTCCGTGAGTAGTTCCCCCATGGACTACGGGTTCTAGCAGTAGCTATGTCGGTATACTCTCCCCCATGTACTTCAATACAATGGTCTCATGAGCTGCCTTACATGATTGAGATTCATCTGATGTAATCGGTGTTGTGTTTGTTGGGATCCGATGGATGATACATTATGATTAGTCTATCTATAAAGTTTGTGAAGTTATTGTTGCTGCAATCTTGTTATGCTTAATGCTTGTCACTAGGGCCCGAGTGGCATGATCTTAGATTTGAGCTCTATATATTTCTTAGATTGTATCTACAAGTTGTATGCACATGTCGCTGTCCGGAACCAATGGCCCCGAAGTGACAAGAATCGGGACAACCGGAGGGGATGGCGGTGATGTGAGGATCACATGTTTTCACGGTGTGTTAATGCTTTGCTCCGGTGCTCTATTAAAAGGAGTACCTTAATATCCAGTAGTTTCCCTTGAGGCCCGGCTGCCACCGGCTGGTAGGACAAAAGATGTTGTGCAAGTTTCTCATTGCGAGCACGTACGACTAAATACGGAAAACATGCCTACATAATTAATAAGCCTGATGTTCTATCTTAATGCTTTGATTCCTATCAATTGCCCAACTGTAATTTGTTCACCCAACACTTGTCACTTATTGGAGAGTTACCACTAGTGTAGATCGCTGGGAACCCCGGTCCATCTCTCATCATAATATACCTGTTCTACATGTCATTGGAAGTAGTATCAACTATCTTCTCGTGCCATCGCTCTCATATTGCTATTACTGCTACTGTGTTACTGTTACTACTGCTCTCATATTACTGTTACTTTCACATCACCCCTGTTGCTAGTGCTTTTCCAGGTGCAGCTGAATTGACAACTCAGTTGTTAAGGCTTATAAGTATTCTTTACCTCCCCTTGTGTCGAATCAATAAATTTGGGTTATACTACCCTCGAAGACTATCGCGATCCCCTATACTTGTGGGTTATCAATCCTCGGGAGGGGAAAGTGATCCTTTGGACAATGTTTATTGAGACACGTAAAGTCGACGCCCATGCGGAGGACCTTAGTGTTTTTCTTCGGCACCAACACAGGATTTGCTACCCATGTGGCTTCTGTATGCAACTCCTTGATGAAACCAGCTTCTCGTAGTCGGTCTATTTCTGACAGCATAGCCTTGCGGTTTGGTTCCGAAAAACGCCGCAAAGGTTGTTTGATTGGTCTCGCTAGTGGATCCAAGTTTAGGTGGTGCTCGGCAAGTTCCCTGGGTACTCCTGGCATGTCAGCTGGACACCATGCGAAGATTTTCTAGTTCTCACGGAGGAACTCGACGAGTGCGCTTTCCTATGCGAGGTCCATGTCGTTTGCGATGGACGTCGTCTTTTTTGGGTCTGTCGGGTGAATCTGCACCTCCTTAGAATTTTTCTCGGTATTAAAAGTTGATTCTTTATTTGGCCTTCCAACGTCTGGCAGCACGTCATAGTCAGTCATACTCCTTGACGCCAAATACTCAGCTTGCATCCCGAAAGTTTCTGATATCCGATGAAAATCCTTATCGCACTTATCAGCTAAGGCGAAGCTTCCTTTGACTGTGATTGGTCCCTTAGGTCCAGGCATCCTCCACAGCAGATATGTATAATGTGGTACCGCCATAAATCTAGCATATGCTAGTCGTCCCAACAGAGCGTGATACTGCGACGGAAAATCCACAACTTCAAACTCCAGCTTCTCGATTCTATAATTCTCTCGGGTTCCAAACTGAACGTCGAGATTAATCTTTCCCAATGGATAACTTGGTTTCTCCGGTGTGATACCATGGAACCTCGTGTCTGTTGGCTTCAAGTTTGCTAAAGATATATTCATCTTCCTCAATGTATCTGCATACATAAGGTTTAAGCTGCTGCCGCCATCTATGAACACTCGAGAGACATCAAATCCCGCAATGACCGCTGGTAGAATAAGTGATGACTGCCCTGGTCGAGGAACTTGCTGCGGATGATCTGCTATGGTGAAGCCAATATCTTGCCCTGACCAATTAAGATACTCCACTGTTGGTGGAGGCATTTTTTCTGCCATGAACACCTGTCGCGAGATTACTTTCTGAGCTCTATTGGATGGCCTTCCCTTCTGAATCATCGACACCGCTCCGTTGGAGTTAGGATCAACGTAAGGTGGTGGTGGTGGTGCTGCCGCTATTCTGAGCTGATGTCGATTGTCTTCCGTAATTGCGGGAGGAGGTGGAAAGTGAATCTCGCTCCTGGGTTCTCGAGGATTTCTCTGTGCTGCTCGAGCGTTAGCATGCTCTGCCCACCTTAACATTGCCTGGAAATTGCGACAATCTTTCTGCAGATGTCCTGACTGTCTTTTTCCGTTGCTGTCGAGGAAAAAGTGCATCTGACACGGCCCATTCATCATCTCTTCAGGAGACACGAAAGGCCTCGGGAACCTAGGCCCGCTATTTTGCCTGTTGTTTCGAGAATCGTCTCTATTATCGCCTCGCTGCTCATTGCTTCTCTGATAATCGTCTCTGTTGTTTCCTCCTGCGTTTGCTCGAAAGCCTGCCGAAATTTGTCCTGGAGCATCATAGTTCGGGTACTGCCGAGGAAATCGTCGCCTCGGTTGATAATTTCGACCACGGTCCTCCTCTGGTGACCTGTGCCGTTTATTGTGGACAGCATCTTCTCCATCTGCCCATCTGTTTGCTATTTCCATTAACGCGGATACTGTCTTTGGGTTGGTCCTCCCCAAGTCCTCGACAAAATCTCCACGCCTGATTCCTGCGACAAACGCATCTATCGCTCTCTCGTCAGATATATTTTCTGTCGAGTTTTTGATGATGTTCCACCTTTGGATATATTTTCTCATTGGCTCGTCTGGCTTTTGTCGACATGCTCTCAACTCCTCTAATGACGCAGGTTTTTTGGACGTGGACCTGAAGTTCTTGACGAACACGTCCTCGAAGCTTTCCCAACTGTCGATAGATCCTGGAGGGAGTTTCTTTATCCAAGACCGTGCGGCTCCACTCAAATGCACCTGGATGCTTTGCATAGCTGTTGCTCTGGTTCCTCCTGTGAGTTTCACCGTCTCGAGATAATCAACTAGCCAATCTTCTGGATCTTGAAGGCCGTCGAATTTTTTGAAATTGTCAGGCAACTTGAATCCCGAAGGTACTCGAGTTTTCCGCACTCTCCTCGTGAAGCACGGCAAACCGCACATATCCTCATCGTTTAACTCTGGGGACTGTCGATGTTCTCTTATGCTTTGTCGCGCTCTGTCGACCCTTGCTTGTGCTGCCGTATCTCTTGCTCCACTTGGTCCTTCAGGAACTGCTGCTGTTGCTGCCGCAGGTCGTGGACTATTTTGCCTTGCTGTTCCTTCGGGAGGTGTTGATACAAACGCCGTCCCCATGGCTCCAACTCTTGCTATCGCCATGTTGTACAGTGTTTCCCTTGGATCTCCTGGAGGTGGTTTAGATGCGAGGATAAAAGCATGTGTCGCCATATAACCAGCCTCTGGTGTCTTAGGGATGATGTTTCCTCTTGTGTCTATCGACATAAAGGACATATCGAGGTTTTGGACCAGGTGCTCTCTTTCTGCTTCGGGTATATGCTGTAACCTTGATCTTGCTCTGTTCCGAGCCTCCCTGTGGCTATCACCCGAAGTTCTAGATTGTCGACTCAGCTCTGCCCTTCTCCTGCTGGATGCAGAAGCTGCCTCCTTTCTTCTGTTTAACTCAGCTGTCTGTTTTTCCAATTCCCTTGCCGCTCGTGCGAGCCTATATTGATATGCTTGTAATTCCTCTGGCGTGGCTATGGTGGCCATTGGTTCTGAGCCGTACATAGCTCCCGCGGCTCTATCCCATGCTGCTTGCGGGAGTCGAACTCTGTGCCGCGGCTGTGGCCCGACGTATTTGTTGCCCAAGCCTCGTCGTAGATCGGAGGGATCGACGTATGGATTTCCCAGATCGTCGAAAGCCTCAGACGTTTCCTCTTGGTCATTGCTTGGCTCTCCAATGACATAAATCTGATGATATTTTGTATTCAGATCTATGTTGGGTTTGGTGACACCATCGTTGAGATTGGTGAAGACCTTGCCCACTGTAGTAGATTTGTCGATGAAGTCGTAACTGTCGACACTGCTTGAGCCATCGCTTATATATGAGTCCGCAGATGACTCAAACGACATGTCGCTGAAGATCTTGGCGAGTTTCTCTCTTGCCCTGGTGCTGATGTAGCGTGACGACGAAGTTTCTTCTTCTCCTGATTCGGTTCACGATGTATAGCTTGAAAAATCAGAATCGACCGCCGACGATCCCGACGAAATCGGAATTTCGACACGATACGATCCTTCCTTCTCGACGCGAAAGCGAAACCTTCCGAACGTCATCTCCATAGGCTCCGCCAGATACGCATATGCATCCAAACGGGAGGGTGGGTGAGGAACAAAATCGACAGGACCAGCAGCGATCTGTTTACCTCGATCCATTGCGTTGCTTGCGGTTGATGATGTCGAAGATCTTGAACGTGCCATCGAGATCAGATCCTTACGCCTCTAGTTCCCACAGACGGTGCCAATTGACAAGATATTAACTTGTCAATGCCTATGGATTGTAGGCTAGGGTTTAGTTGGAAGTAGAGGGCAAGTAGATCTCGAAGGTTTCAGCCGAAAAGTACTCGACGATTATGAAACTAGGGTTTAGTAAAACAATGATTCGATGATTTCTGCGTCCCTCGACTCCCCCTCATATAGGAGGCGGAGCCGAGGGATTCGTGCCGTACAAGTTACAGAGTCCGGGAAGGTTTCTAACTCATCCCGCAAGATTACAAATAAGACTTTCTGTTACAACTCTAGTTTTCCTTAATAATATCTTGGGCTTCCGAATCTTTTTATTCTTCGGGTAGTGGGCCTTCAGTAAACCCCGGGTACTATCTTCGGCAGGCCCATTTGGGATGCCTATGTCAGCAGTGACTGCTTAAGACGTTCCACTTGAAAATGTCGTAGAGCTTTGTGATGTTTTAAAATGTCACTAACGGCGTGAAGTTCCCAAAACGTCATGGGCACCTGCCCCCGAATCCAGCGTGGCAATCCGACGTGGCAAAATTGTGACGAATTAGAAACGTCATTATCTGAATTCAGCCCGGTCCATTCAGCTCCTTATGTGGGCTGAGCCCATTAGTTCTGATTATTCTTTCGGCTTTGTTGGGCCTTGGCCCGTAACTGGCCCAATTACCTCGACCTTTTTAGCTTATTTTTTTTGGCCAATTACATATAGAGCCCACGTGTCAGGTTCCATTTTCCCATAGGTCCCACTTGTCAGCATTTATTTCACAAGATCTGATAATATTTAGATGCCAAAAGATGAATACATGAAGTCTATTTCAGTATTTTTCCAAAAAAACACATACAGGAATGACGAGGCTGCAGCTGAATCCAAAGGATGATGAAAACAAACCGGCAAGACTATTACAGCACGCAACATCCATCGAGTCAAATCATAAGAACCAAAGCATGCCATTCTAGACGGCCGGACTCGGTTGTCATAACCTAACCTCCAGGTCACCTTCTTAATGCTGCATCATCAGGAACTCTCCGCTCCACCAACCGCACAGCAACCTATTCCCTGTGAGCACATCACCGTCCAACATTGCATCCCAGCACCTGGCTAACACAACCTGTCCAAGAACAAGCATCTGTCATAGGCTCATCCATTAAACATAAACGTGCAGAATAGCTGTCTAGTTTAGTTACAGATTTCCTCAATGTATTAAGGCCTTTATGCTCTTATATAAGTAAACCAAAATTGGAGAGGGGAATAAGAAATTGGGCACAGAAAAATCATAGTTCATTAGTAAGTGAACTGATCGCAAAATGACCAGAAGTAATAAAAAGATATTGTATTCAGTACATCGATTCCCCATGTAAAGAGCAACATAAGACGAAGTAAACTTTTAGTACATTGATTCCAACTGTAGAGAGCAATGTATGACACAGGATAGAAACTACTGAAGGTACCATATCGCAAAACCAACCGGTAACACACAACCTCATATAATGGAGCGATCAAAACTACCTTAAGTACATCATTTAGAACTTTACAGAACGGCATAAGGAAGAGAATAGAAAATACTGAAGATAGTATGATGTCGGAACAACTGGTAAACAAAAGTTTAGATGATGCAGTATTGTTGCTGTCATGGAGTCTAGATGATGTGGATAAGCAAGAACCAATGCATCAACTCAGTTTTCGAAACTCAGCTTTCTGAAACAGCTATCATGTAGCAAAACTGAAGGGAGCAGCGTGATGAAAACTAACAGAAGGACGATGGTGCAGAAGGATGCGGAATAGAATGATGCTGACCAGAAGAATGGGCCAACGAAACAGGGATCCAAACCCAAGGATGACGACCATACGCAATGGACAGAATCTTCTTCCAACGAAAACCAAGCAGCTAAGACATTTCCATCCAGAAAAGGTAAAAACCATGTCCACAGAACGTCCCATGAAAAGCGAGGAAATTAGAAAAAACAAAAGATGACAAAAAATCAAAAAAAGATTAGTTCTCTGCTCAAGAGTAGACTTTTCCTGCAACAGGCCAATATTAGATTGCACATTCATCTTATAAAGATAGTCGGTACGCAAAATTTGAAGAATTTGGTTCCATAGTTAGGCACCTTGTAAATATTCATCAACCATGTTGCTCTATTGTTACATACTAAAGAAACTGGGATTGTGTGTCACGGGAACTGGAACATCTACTACACAGTAGCCTTGTTGAAGACAATGGGCATACTAATTTTTGACACACAGAAGATTTGAGGAGCTATTTGATAGAATATATGCACAAAACTGAGGTAGCTCAAGGTGGAATATATTTATACATCATCAGCATGTCTGATGCAATTGGGTAGTATTATTTCCAAGGCCTGATGCAATAAAAAAGATAGCGCTATGTGGTGATAACACATGGAGTTTTGCAAGTGGGAATTACAGCAAATAAAGATCATGAGCTTGTACGTCTATTTAAATTAAACTGATATACAACCGCAAAGCTAAGTAATCAGAGAGGTAAGTTTGCATATGTAGTTGTTAATATTTTGATGATAGTATGATTAAAATACAACTGATAAGTCAGTCCAAAACAGAGATAAATTAGGGGCACTGTTCATAGTAGACTCGATGCTTCAGAAATAAAAAGCTCTGGTCATAGGGCAGCTAATTTGGTGTAGTAGAGCTAAATATAATAATTCTAAATTGCAGAAAATTGTTCAAAATTGAAATGAGACAATCAACACACCACATGACATAAATTTGAGAGGGGATAGTAGCATAAAACACCCTTGGAATTGTTGAAACATCAACGGTACAACTACCACGGACCTGTAAAACACAGTGAAACAAAGTATAATCTAAACACCAAACATTGTAGACTATTTTTATTAAAAAATAGTAACATGAAAGGATTTAAGCTATGCGCTAAAATACTATAGTGCCAAAGTATTGATTTTTTTTGTCCACGTCTCACATATTGGAAGACCTGTTGTTAAATATGAAATAGGTTGCTAGCTAGCTTCACCAGAAGGCAATCTATAATTTACTATAGGAATATCACTTAAAAGTTGAAAGCATGACATGTTATTTGACAATAGAGTGGTAAGAAAATCTTAAGAACAGGTCACCCTAAAATATGAATTGAGCTGCATATTTGAAACGTGCATGTACTAATGCAGATTGGCATGACTTCCACATGACATAGATGATGGGAACACTAATTCAGTCAAATAGATATACTCCAAATGAAGCATCTTTGTCCATGCCATATTTTTTAGTGTTCCTCGTGTAGAGTTTCAATTATTGGTCGAGTCCTAAAGATTATACGGGGGCAACAGCCTCACCTTCTGTTCTCTTCGGTTTGCTGCGGTTTCAGGCCGCCCCTGCCGAGATAACTCGAGCTCGTTCTCTGGGACAAGCTCGAGCGCTTCACATGTAGAAATGAACTCATGTAGAATGATTAAGATGTGATAAATGGGTGATCTCATAACACACGCGAAAGCCCCTGAAGAATGCATCGTAACTGTGTGCGAGATCAAGCAAAACGTGACGAGCGAACCTTCAAATGGTCCTGTGACGCCTTGAGAACCGGAATCCGGTCCTCCTGTCCACCTGCTCGGTCATTTCACCGAGGTAGTACGGCACCTGAAGAAACCGAACAACAGGTCATACGAACCGCACCCGTTGCACAGGCAGACATGAAATGGGGATGGAACTGAGATGCGGCGGTGAGAAAAAAGGAGGGAGAGGGGACGGGGGCCATACGAGCAGGTACTTGAGGTTGGCGGTGGAGACGTCGTCCTTGGTCTCGTTGGAGGAGAAGAGACCGAGGTTGCTGACCATGCCGTCGTAGCGCAGCAGCAGGTCGACCCCCCTGCGGATCCCTTCCTGCCAAGCAAAAGCGAGCGCATGAGGAGGAGGAGGAGGAGGAGGAATAGCGCAGATCGAGGGATGGCGATTGGGGAGGGAGCCAATCTGGCTCCGGTGGTTGGGGTGTTTCGAGGGGAAGGAGGGAGGGAGGTGGTGGCGACGCCAGATCAAGGGGAAGGAGGGAGGGATTTGGATTTCGGGTTTGGAGGTGGTGACCGGTTCGGGTGAGGCCGAATAACAGGGAGGAGCGACGGATGCGCGAAATTTTTCCCTATCGCGCGCTAGTTTTCCAATTTTTCCCTATGGCACGCTAGTTTCTCAATTTTTTCCTATCGCGCGCTGGTTTCTGAATTTTTCCCTCCGTGTCTCACTTTTTCCTTACACTCTTTCGTAATTCGTACCTATGGCTGCAGCTGGGACCTATGTCAGGTTGGCCCCTTGCTAGGTGGTTTTGGTAGTAGCTATAAACTAATTTCAGGCAGTCATATATTATCTGCTAAAATTTCATTTTCTCTATTAAAATTGATAGAAAAATGCCTACTAAAAATATGAGTTCAGCCCTACTACAAATAGCGATGTGGTAGACACGTGGACATGACACGTATGCAAGACAGCTGAGGTGGCATCTAGTCATTCGACAAATATCATAAAAAACAAATATAACGATCTTAGTTGGTCGTTATCGTCGTGGAAAAACGTCGTAGGCCACTTAATTTTGCTAATGACGTTTTGACCTAAATTTTCAATGACATTTTTGCCCAATAACGTCACGATTTTCTAGGGTTTTGCTCCCCCAAGTGGCCAAGGATGGTCAAAGCTAGGAACATCATAAATCTATGACATTTTGATTTTAAGTCATAAAAAAAATGTCATATTATGGCAGATTTCTTGTAGTGAGCATAGAAAATAAAAAATTTCCTACCGCAAAGACGAATAAATCCAAGATCTAATCTATGGAACACCCAAGATCTAATCTACAAGATCGAAGCAACGAGATGAAGATGAGACTAACCCTCGAAGATTGCAAAGCCTACGAGATTAATCTCGTTGTTGGTGTAGACGATCGTCCCCGGTGCTGCAATCCGGCAGCACTTCCGTACTCGGTCGCGCGTACGGTGTCGATGAAGCTCCTTCCTCTCCCGTTCCAGTTTGCAGCGGAGGTGTGGTAGATCTCCTCCAAATTCCAGTAGCACGACGGCGTGGTGGTGGTAGTGGAGGAAGAAAAACTGTAGGGCTTCGCCTAAGCCGGAGCAGCATATGGTGGAGGAGAGAGGCGGCCAGAGGAGAGGCAATGATGGGGTAGGGTGGCCGGCCACCCCCTCCCCTCTTTATATAGGGGGCCAGGTCGGTGGGGTGGCCCCCATCCCATCTAGGGTTAGGGGGGCGGCGGCCAATGGGGGAAGAGGGCTTTCCCCTCCCCCAAGTTGATCCCCCTAGGGAAACCCTAGGGGTTGGCCGGCCTGGGCCTTGGGGGCATGTGCCCCCGGCCCATTAGGCCAGGGGGCATCCCCTTGGCCCATACTAGCCCTCCTAGGTCGTGGGCCCCATGGTGGACCCCTCCAGAACCTTCTAGAACCTTCTAGTCAATCACCGGAAAAATCCCGAACTTTTCCGAAACCCGGAAATCAACTTCCCTTATATGAATCTTATTCTCCGGACTATTCCGTACCTCCTCGTGACATCCTGGATCACATCCGAGACTCCGAACAAACTTCGTCTCCATACCATATTCAAATCTACTTATGCGACATCGAACCTTAAGTGCGTCACCCTATGGTTCGCGAACTATGCAGACATGGTCGAGACTCCTCTCCGAACAATAACCAATAGCGGGATCTGGAGATCCATAATGGCTCCCACATATTCAACGATGACTTAGTGATCGATTGAACCATTTACATACGATGTCAATTCCCTTTGTCACACGATATTTTACTTATCCGAGGTTTGATCATCGGTATCTTCATACCTTGTTCAACCTCGTTACTGACAAGTACTCTTTACTCGTACCGCGGTATGTCATCTCTTATGATCAAATCATATGCTTGCAAGCTAATCAGACGACATTCCACCGAGAGGGCCCAGAGTATATCTATCCGTCATCAGGATGGACAAATCCCACTATTGATCCATATGCCTCAACTCACACTTTCCAAATACTTAATCACATCTTTATAACCACTCATTTACACAATGGCGTTTGATGTAATCAAAGTACCCTTCCGGTGTAAGTGATTTACATGATCTCATGGTCGAAGGACTAAGACAACTATGTGTCGAAAGCTTATAGCAAATTGAACTTAATTACTTGATCTTATGCTACGCTCATTTGGGTGTGTGTCCATTATATCATTCAACTAGTGTCATAACCTTGTTATTAATAACATCCAATGTTCATGATCACGAAACCATGATCATCCATTAATCAACAAGCTAGTTATAAAAGAGGCTTACTAGGGACTCCTTGTTGTTTACATAACACACATGTATCAATGTTTCGGTTAATACAATTATAGCATGGTATGCAAACATTTATCATAAACACAAAGATATTATAATAACCACTTTATTATTGCCTCTTGGGCATATCTCCAACAAAGCCAGTCTAACTCCCAGAGCCCCCGGGACTCAAGGCTGCGAGGGCCAGCTCCAACCAGGGTCTGTGTACGGCGGTCCTGAACAGCACAAGAATCAGCATAAAAATGATGCGACAACCAGAATCAGTAAGCTGACTAGCGGAAAACAGGTTCATCTTGAGACTAGGAACATGAGAAACATCAGGAACAGAGAAAGAGGTAGTAGAAAGGGTGCCTCGACTGGAAACAGGGAGAGAGGTACCATCAGCCGTGATAACACGAACAGGCGAAACAAGAGAGCGAAGAGCAGAAAGAATAGAAGACGCAGAGGTCATATGAAAAGAAGCTCCAGAATCCAGATACCACGAGGATGACATACCTGACTGTGTGGAAGGTGGTGGTCGCGCGGTGCCAGAAGAGCCAGGCACAGAACCAGCAGTACCCGTCGAGGAAGAGCCTGTACCAGCGAGCAGACCACGGATAATGTCCTGATCAGATAGCGCAACTGCAGAAGATCCGGAAGAACCAGCCTGACGACGAGTAAGATGCGGCGGGCGTAAGCTGGGATCCCTCTGCCAGCAAGTAGAGATAGTGTGGCCAGGCTGCCACAAAGAGGGTGCAAGGAGGTGACGTCGAACCACGAGGCTGCTGGGGCTGACGCTGACCCTGAAATGGAGGAGTAGGAAGTATCGGCTGTGCCGGAGGCCGCAACGAAGCCGGCGGCATAGGAGGTCCACGAGCAGACGACACAGGAGGGCCACGAGCAGCAAGAACAGAGGGAACCTCAAGAAGACCAGCACCACGAAGATGATTCTCCTCAGCACGAAGCTCAGCAAGTACCTCAGAGAGCGGAACACGACCACGGGCAAGCAGCTGGGCCCGGCGCGGCTCAAACTCCTTACGGAGCCGCGACAAGAACTCAAAAACGCGCTGAAACTCCAGATCCGCGCGCACAGTCAGACAGCAGGGACAGGTGGCACACACAGCTGTACGGAGAGAATCAAGCTGACGCCAAATAGCAGCACTCTGAGTGTAGAACTCATCAATAGTAGAATCACCCTGCTGAAGGGCATGCTCCTGGCGGACCACAGACAGGTAGAGAGCATCCCCAGACGGCTGATAGCGCTGACGAAGAAAAGCCCACTGAGCAGCAGCGGTGGGAAGACCCATAAACTCAGCAGCATACTGAGGCAGAACACTGGAGGTGAGAACAGCAGCAGCACGAGCATCCTCATCTATCCACTGAGTGTACTCGGTCAGATCCAGTCGGTAAGTCGCAACGGCAGTAGAGTGGTCCTGGACCTTCCGGTCATAATCAGCCAGAGCAGTGTCATCAGCACTCTTGGCTGCATCCTTATCCGCCTGAGTAGCATCAGGGGCAAGGGCAACAGGTGGCGGTGCAACAGGCACCGTAGGAGCAACGGGGCGCGGCGGACAGGAGACCTCGCCAGAAAGCACACCCCAAAGACGAAGACCGCGCATGTGGACGCGCATGAAGGCAGCGAAATCAGGGTAATTCGCGCCATCAAAGATCACCGGGCAGCGAGGGATCGCAACATAGCCCGAGGAAGACATTTTTTTTCTTTTTTTCAGATGAAAGTCAACTGACCAGGGAGATCGGCAGCCTAGGAAGATCGGCAGCCAAGGAGAACAACCACCGCACGGGATCAGACAAGGGGAAGATCACACGGCGGGAGTAGCACGCGGGCGCATGGCGATCTCACGCGGGCGAGTGGCCTCACGCGGGCGGGCGGGCGGGCTCACGCGGGCGGGCGGGAGTCGCGCGGGCGAGCGGGGAGTCGCGCGGGCGGGCGGGCTAGGAATTCGGGCGCCTGGAGATCGAGGCGTTGGGGAAGGCGTCGGGGAGAACCAGCAGTACCCGCGTCGGAGATCGACTTCGGCCAGGGAGATCGGCCAGGGGATCGGAGCCGATCGGGGAGCGGGGCCGGAGGAGATCGGCCACGCGTGGGGGAGATCGTGGCGGCCACGCGGTGGGCGAGATCGGGGCGGCCACGCGCGGAGCAGAGGAGCGATCGAGTCGGGGAGAAGCCGGCGGTGGGACGGCCGGGAACAAGTCTTCGGAAGGATCAATTTTGCTCTGATACCATGTTAGGGAATATACTTGTTGTATTACCTGGGGGCCAAGGCCACAATATATATTACATGTACAGGTGCACATATGCAGAAAGCCCCCTAACATATGGGGAAACTAGAAAATACAGATATGTACATCTAACGGACAACTTCGGACAAAAGACCCATTTTTTGCTAGTGTAGCTAAACCCTACATGTATGTGAAAATGCCGATGTAGCTAACACTAGCTAGCCCTATGTATGCAAGTTTAGAATTTCAGGTAGAGTATCTATACTAGAAATGATGCTCTTGCTGCTTCCAAGTTCCCAAACGAACACGAGGAGATGGCGCGTCGCGGGTACGTTATTGTCGACTACTCTGACGACTCCTCCGACTTCTCCGATGCCGATGTAGCTAACCCAATGTACGTGAAAATGCCGATGTAGCTAACCCTCTATGTACGCAAGTTTAGAATTTCAGATAAAGTATCTACTAGAGATGATGCTCTTGCTGGTTCCAAGTTCTGAAACGAACACGAGGAGTCGTGGCCTCCTTCCGGGACTCTCGAGCGGTGCCTTTTGTTTCCGAACAAATCTATATTCTCAAGCTGTTTCCGATCGAATCCGCATCTAAAGGTATAATAGATGCTCCTCATAGGGGGATTCACAACGATTAGAGCATGTGAACCGTTGGATTTTTACTGTACCTGACCAACGTTCGATCTCAGCCGTCCGTTTCTGGCAGCAACAAGCGCTAGCGAAAGCCATGCACTGGTCCTTGTTTACCCGCATCTGGCTGCGTTTGGGTCCTATGGTCCGGCAGGTCCACACATCAGTCACCGTGCGGAGAAGGAGCAGACGAAACCCTACCTGACCCAATCGCCTCGCATCCGGATCCTCTCCAATCCCCTCTCGTTCTTCCATGTCGCGTCTGGCGGCGCTGATCCGCCTCCATGGCTGCCCACCCTTCTCCCACCCCCCATCTGCAGCCGGAAAGAAACATGGCAGCGGCGGCACCGAGTACGCGCCTGGGCGACGGAGCCGACTGCGCGCCTGGGCGACGGCGAGCGCGCACCTGGAGATGGCGGCGGTGAAGGAGAGCGCGCGCCTGGGCGACTGTGGCGGCGAGCGCGTGCCTGGAGACGACGGCGACGAAGGCGGCAGTGGGGTGGAGGTCATCAATCGGCGCTCAATCAGGCTGCAACTGCGTTGGCCTTGGCGAGCTCGACAAAGAGGTGGGTGGCAACAAGATCAATCAGGCTGCAACTGCCTCAGCGCTGGCGCCGCCGCTCTTCTGCCTCCGCTTCTCCGGCAGTAAAGGCCGCGGCGGCGGGCTTCTTTGCCATCCTGCTGCGCCTACAGAGAGATGGATGGGATTGGGGAGGAGAACCGCAGGGGCGAAGGTCATCGATCCGCTCTGCTTGGCCCAATTTGATAAGGAGGACGCCGCCCTCCTCTGCCTCACCTCCTCTGCTTCTGGGCTGGTGCAGCTGGAGTATCTCCGCGGGATCTCTCCGATGACAACAAGCAACACTTGCATAACCTACCCCAGCTTCACGATCTATCTCCACAGCTGCTCACCCCAGGTACCAGATACAAAAATCCAGGATGGATTCCTTTAACTATTTTCTTTGAATAGCTTTTTTCTCATGGATTTGTGCTCAACCCAGGGAACCAAGATGCAGGCGTGAAGGATATCAATAAACAGGTACCAAGTAAAGTAGTATTTACTACGGAAATTCGTTTTGACTCTCGGGTCCAGGTGATCCCGATTTGTGGACCAATCACATCTCACACGCTTCACCATTTGTCAGTGTATTGAGATACGTATTCCCCTTGTATATCATTTTTGAATAGTGCTTGGGCCCATGTGGGCAGGCGTAGTAAAGTGTGCAGCTACCTTCTTCCTCGTTCCCCTTTCTCTTGCCTCTTCATGAATTCATCCGCATATTTCTCCCCTCCGGCCTCTCTTCCCCGCTCTAGCAGCTCCGGCCAAAGGAGTGAAGGAGAGACGGGCCCAGGATCTGTTGCAACTGTGTATGCTCAAAGGAAGTACCGAGACGGTGGTGCATAATTTGGTGATAATCCAGCCCCAGCCCAAGGCCATGCCGATGGCGCAACAACAACAAAAAAATTCAGGTGTGTCTCTGATGCGTGCTTTCTCAATTCTACGGTGACCCCTGAGAGAGCGCCGGCTCGTACTTGTTAACGTTTCCGACCTGGCTCTTCATTGTTTTTTTTTTCCTGCTAGTAAATCCTCTCCATGTTTTGTTGGTCGTTGATTCCATTTCTCAAATCTTCCTACCGTGGCGGCGACCATTTCCCGGATGGGTTTACATGAGGCCTCAGCATCCTCGCCAAGCTGATCTGCTGTTGGCGGCCAGTGCTTCAGGTCGTCAGCCAAGAGTACAACGCTCCGCTCAGAAGGAAAATCGTGTACAAATGTACCTGTTACTGCTAGCTCATGTTTCACAATCGTTACCTTTCCCGTCCGTGCTCGTTCACGAGCGAATTTATTAGGATACATCTCTCTCATCCGTACTTGCGTACGACTACGCGAGCCTCTCTTATACCTGCATTTTCTGCGCGTCGTCGAGCAAAATGTAACCCTGCCACACACGGATGTCTAGGTAAAGTGATTAGTCCAGCAAAGCGGGAGTATATGGACTCGGGAGCCAAAACTGCATCCCCTATTTACTATTGATATTTAGCAAACATACTTACGCTATAATGGTTTCCTGGTGTGCTCACATGCCTTTTGAACAGTATCCACCATATTCAAGGCATGAGTTTCTTTATCTTTGTGAAGATAGGCAGAAATCTGTTGGTGATCAATCAAAGACAGAAACACTTAGAACTTTTTATTAGCTTGGATCCTATGAACTACTTTGATTAGAAGTTCGGAAGTCGATCCCATCTCATTAATAATTCAGTGTAAGGACATAGTATTTGAGATTTTTAATATGTGATGCATTTCTTTTTAAACGTACTGAATTAACAAAAAGGCATTGTTTGAAAGATGATGCAATATTGCAAATAACTCATTGTGCGATTTTATTTGGCAAATGAGGTTAATAATGTGATGACATAGTTCCAGATGTACACTAGCATGAGATTACCCTACCTGATGTAATTTCTCATCTCACTGTTGTGCCATTCAAATTCTGTTACATGCGTGCTACATACATATATTCATCTATTTTTAAGATATACGTTCATAAAGAAGTATTTATCTCCCTAACCTTTCTATTATGTACATGAATAGTCAAAATCTCATAATCTGATGCTGCTAAGGTTGGAAGGGCTTCCAACAATGTTGCTACTGGTTGTTTTGTTTTGCTTGTCGCGCACCCGCTGTCATGTGATAACTAGACTTCCTTCACTAGGCTTGGAATTAACTATCCATTCTCCCTCCGTTTATATTCTCTAGCAACCAGTCATATTGCACGAGAGAAAATCTGAACATCGAGTCCATATAAATAGTTGAATCTTGTGTGTTGTTAGTTATTAGGAGATAATCCAAGCTAAGTCACTTGGCTAGGAATTAGGAACAACTTAGTGCATACTGATTCCTGCATGGTTTGCGATGCTTCAGCCAATAGATGGTGGTCTTGCACAAGTGGCAAAGAAATGCCAGGAAAAAGACTGCTATGGGTTGTTACTCGAGCATTGGTCTTCTCCCAGCTTTTCTTTTTTTAGCATGTTGATTTTTTTTTGTGAAAATTAAGAGGACCAGAAGAAACTTCTAAGCATGTATATTTTGCAGCACGTGATCTGAAAATCAATTTTCATCTAATCTTATTGTATACAGGTTGATAGGTTTACTGCCAGGTTCAGATCTTCCGCTCACGAAATTTGCCCTTTGGGGTAGCATACATCATGTAATTCATCATCATGAGACTCGGTTGAATATTTATTTCTTAGCTCCTCCTGGATAATCTTATTAGTTGAATATTTATTTCTTACACCTTCAGAACTTAAACTCGGCTTTGATGGTACAATACTGAAGTGTTTGATGGATCGTGGATTCATGTTAATTGATGCAAGCTCCGTGCAATATGGTCACTGAGCCTGAACCCAACGATGTTATCTAGGTAAGGTACCAAACTCCACCGTTACCCCTGTGTTACCAGCTTCTACTTTGTTCCTTCACTTGCTGCTATATAAGTATATTATTCATTCGTTGGACTTTTTTACTACTAGAGTAGGCATCTAATAATGCACTGTGAAGAATATTCTTAAAGAACTGCAATACGATTGGGTGCACGCTTTATCCATCTAAAAAATGGAAAATATTGGTCTGTTTTTTGTATGCCTTCCAATACCACCGAAGAAGTCCTGTGTTAGAATTTAAGAAATTTTGTTTTCAAAGCAGAGTTGCACTTGACATATAATGCCTTTTCATTTAACTACTTATTCTTTATACTGATTTACCCAAAATAAATCCCTTTCTCAGTGGTTACCAGTTTGCTTTGTTCTTACTTATATGGTCTTCTTTATTCATGAAGCGCTAGATTGTTTATTTACATAGAAATCACGCCCTGTTGTGAAGAGAATATTGCACTGGACCCTGAGGGGTAATTCTGTTTCCATGAAGTTCTTCTCTATTAGCTGCATCAATAATGCTTCCTTATGCATGCGTTCGATGCCAATGGAAACCAGCAACCTAATCAAGGCTAAAGCCTTTCGAACCTGCACTGCCATGGATCGTCATAACACACAGCCAATCACCTAAGAGTTCAAGCAAGTGATTTGTTGGTCCAAAAATCTTAAATATAAGCTGAAGTGAGTAATATTGTTCACAACATTTAATTATAGGCCAGAAAATAGACTTAGGGATATAAATACTACGCATGAAACACTTGTACATTTTTTGTAGAAGCTGTCCGGTTGAACTCTCTAAGGTTAGCTTTTTTTCATATCATGCCACATAACAGATTAGATTTGATTATGGATTCGTATAAGAAATTATTAACCGAGAAACACTACTACATATCAATTATTCAGGTGTAGAACTAATTAAAGTGTTCAGTGCATCCATCTGTATTGCAAAAGTAATAGCTCCATTGGCTACCTACACATAAAACGAGAGCTTCCCTCCTCTCCATGGTGGCATCATGCAGGGCTGCTTGGAAGTACGTAACCTGATACAGCTATTTGTTTCATGTCATTTTTGCGCCTTTGCAAATAGATGATTAATATCTACCATAAGTAACTTTATTCAATTCTGGGTGTTACCCATTCACTTGGGTCGCAAGTGGCGGTGTTATATTTGAGAATGCAACACTCCAACTTTGAACTAAACATGCCTATGACTCTACAAGTGTTTACTTCCTCTCTTTCTATCTTGGAGAAACCTCCCATGCCAAAATGGTGAGTAAAGCCATGCTCCAGTACATGTCAAAAAGATGCTAATAAGGTTCAGACTAACATCAGAATTAAGTTGTCAGTCATACTTCAGTGCTTCTCTGTATATCTGAAGTTGCTAGCTGTTTCTTTTATAGAACTTAAAAATTGGAGTGTACTTCCATCCGGCTATGCTTATGGTTGTTTAATTTGGTCCTATGTCAATGTAGTATCAAATAATTTGTTTTTTGTGTTTTTTGAGAGAGCTTTCACCTGATGGCAACATCTCAGACTTGATGGAAACTCCTTTTGACAGAGGTCTCATGCTTATCACGTAAGGCTATAAGCCCAAGTTAAGACCTCATTAACTGATTGCTGCAATTCTGGAGCATATATAGCTCAATGGAGCCATACCTCTAATTTCTGGAAAGATGATGATGACAAATTGACATTTCCAGGTACGGAACCACTCCCATGTGATTTAGCTTAATCTTCTATGTACGATACCTTCACCTTCCACTGCAACGAGGTGTGTGAGGTTGGCATGATGCTATGAGAGGTACTAACTATCTCAGCGGTGAGCTCTTTATGCAATCCCGATCTTCATAAGAAGATGGCTGAAACAATTAGCTAAGACTGAAAGGTTCAGGGATACTTGATTGATGCGCTATCTAAACCATCTAATACCAGTTTTAGATATCTGGCTAAACATGTTTCCTTGGAATGTCTTTGATGGCTTTTAAGTGTTTTGGTACCACAATTTGCTGTTAGAATTCATTCATTGATTCTGGTTGATTGGATTAGACTGATCCATGTATAATTTCCAGTTGATTCAAGTAACTATATTTACAACTTTACGAAGCTACTGAAACAAGTTCTGGCTAAACCACCTATAATATAGATCCGTTTTGGTGAAATTAATCCAATGTTGCTTAGCATATAGTGATGTATCATGTTCTGCATCTACCGTCTTATGCATACACTAGTAGGAAAACCCTTATAGGCAGAGCTTAGTTCTGTGGCGCACCACTGAAAATGCGCCACAGAATGTTATTTTGTGGCGCACCACGCTGGGTGCGCCACAGAAATAGCTTAATTTTGTGGCGCACTGCTGAACGTTGCGCCACAGAAATTGTATGGGGCCCACATCCTGCCACCACCAATTATTAGTGTAGGTATTTCTGTGGCGCACATGTCATGCTGCGCCACAGAAATAACTCTTTCTGTGGCGCACGTGCTTCTGTGCGCCACAGAAGTAATTGATTCTGTGGCGCACTTACTCTGGTGCGCCACAGAATTAAGGTAACTTATATCATCTCGCCCATGCCCTCCCCCGCCTGTTCACCTCTCCCCTCTCCCCTCTCCACTCTCCTCCGATCCGCCGCGCGCCACCATGGTCGTCGCCATCACCGTCGCCGCCGCCTTCCTCCGCGAGGGCCGGATGCCGCCACGGTCCTCCCATCCCCGCCACCTGCAGCACAAGCTGCCGCTACGGCGAGGAGGGGCCGCCGCGAGGAGGGGCCGCCGTCGCGTGAAGGTGGAGGAGCCGCCGCGTCCTCCTCCTCCTCCACCGCTGCCGTCGTCGTCAACCTCCTCCTCCACCCCTGTCGTCGGTGAACTCTCTCCCCTCCCCTCCCTCTTCCTCTCCCGCGCGAGCACAAAGTGCTCGACGAAATGCTCGTGCTTCTAGGTTGTGCTGATGATGCTCTGGATGCATTGCTGTTGCTCTGGATGCATTGATGTTGTTGCTCTGGATGCATTGCTGCTAGTTTCTTTGATTCAGTGATGCTGCTCATGTGCAGTATCTGAATAAATTACTTTGTTGCCTGCATATGGATAGTTTCATTTGGAGTGACATGCTATATTGGCTCTATATATATCTGCTCCAAAGGTTCCATTTGGAGCCTGGATTGCTAGTGGTTAGTATATTGTTATGCTGCTAATAAAAAGGTGCTAGTGGTTAGTATATTGTTGCCTGCATATGGATAGTGTTGTTTGTGGAGGTTTACTGCCACTTGTTATTGATGAACCATGTGATGGTAATGATTCAATTTAATTCAATGATGTTAATTTGATTTCCATCCTTTGTTGGAAATAAATCCATGTCTAAACATGTACAAGGTAATGAAGACTTGCTCACTTGGTATTGCTTGCCAGTTGGACATTTGGTTGGTTTTGATGCTACTGGTTCATTTAAATGCATGAAATGCTACTATGGTATGCTACTGTGGTATCCTTGTGAAGAAAACGATGGATTCTTGTGAGCTTATGGTATGCTACTATGCTACTGTGGTATCCTTGTGAAGATTTACTTGATGGATTCTTGTGAGCTTATGGTATGCTACTATGCTTATAATGCTCTGATTAGTGGGGATGCTTACTGGATCATGTGCATATAGTTCATATAGTTCCCTAAAAAGAAAGAATGCTCCCTGGCCAGATGCTTGATGTCTTGGCTCAGCCAATGATGCAAAGGCTGAGGCAAAAACTTGGATAAGAACAGATACTAAAATGTGTGATTTAAATGGAATGCTTATGATGGTATACTAAAATAGAGATATTCACATTAGGGAATCATGTAAATGAATGCCACTGTGGTATCCTTTTCTTGTTGGGTTTGATGAAAATAGAGATATCCACAGTAGGGGATCATGTAAATGAATGCCACTGTGGTATCCTTTGAAGAAAAAGGACTGTTTCTGATGGTTTTAAAAGGCTAGGTGGTTCTAGGTGATTAAGTTGGCTACCAAGACTTGTCTCATCTGGTTAGCTGGGATATGCTATGTGTTGTTGCTTGTTTAGGCATATCTATCACTTACTGGATTCTTGGTTCTTGATTGGCCTCTCTTTTGCCAGCATCACTTGGTCTATACCAAGTGATGAATAATCCCTTTGGAGCATCTGCTCCATGCATGCTATGTGTGTTTGAGCATCTTGACTTATGTCACCATGGTTGCTGGTTTGGTGGTGTTTTTGTACTTGTCGATGATTAGATGGTTGGTTGATCACTCGTACACTCCGGGGTGTCGCTAGTGAGCCTGGTGTGATGGCACAAATATCAATCTCTTGTCACTACAAGAAAAGTTCTGATAGACAACGTCTCAAAATCGTCCGCTAAGGGGTATTTTTCGTCGCCTATGGGCCTAACCCGACGATATGGGTTCTGTTGTGGAAACTGCGTCAGGCAAAGTCCTACGACGATTTTTTCGGTCCGTCGCGCTTGGGCGCCCTTCCGCCACGGAAAATCGGACCGTTGCCCAAGTGTTTCCGGGAGCCCGTTGATCGGCGACGTCATGCAACCGACACGTGCGTACGCTCGTTAATCGCGAAGCACGGCGTTAACCGGCTGAAACCCCGTGGTAGATGGTAGGCCCACACGAGGCCTACCACATCTTAAGCGGGCCGGGCCAGCTGACATAGTTTGACCGGTCAACTATATAGCTGGGCTGGTCCATTAGTTACGTGGGCCGGACCTAACCTCTAAGGTTGACTGGTCAAAACTTAAATGGGCCAGCCCATTTAACATGTGGGGTCCACCTTACAGCAACTGGGCCGGCCCAAGAAGCAAGTGGGCCGGGCCAAAACACAGGTGGGTCCCACTTTCCTGTTAAAGGGCCGGCCCATTTAGTGTGTGGGGTCCACCATATAGCAAGTGGGCCGGGCCAAAAACACAGGTGGGTCCCACTTTCCAGTTAAAGGGTCGGCCCATTTAGTATGTGGGGTCCACCATATAGCAAGTGGGCCGGCCCAACAAGATAGTGGGCTGGGCCAAAAACACAGGTGGGTCCCACTTTCCTGTTAAAGGGCCGGCCCATTTGGTGTGTGGGGTCCACCATATAGCAAGTGGGCCGGCCCAACAAGATAGTGGGCCGGGCCAAAAGCACAGGTGGGTCCCATCTTCCTGTTAAAAGGCCGGCCCATTTAGTATGTGGGGTCCCCCATATAGCAAGTGGGCCGGCCCAACAAGATAGTGGGCCGGGCCAAAAACACAGACGGGTCCCACTTTCCGGTTAAAAGGCGGCCCATTTAGTATGTGGGGTCCACCATATAGCAAGTGGGCGGCCCAACAAGATAGTTGGTCGGGCCAAAAACACAGTGGGTCCCACCTTCTGTTAAAGGGCCGGCCCATTTACCATGTGGGACCACCATATAGCAAATAGGTGGCCCAACTAGATAGTGGGCCGGCCCAATAAGCATGTGGATCCCACTATCGTGTAACCGGGCCGGCCTACTAAAGAAGTGGGCTGGCCCAAAATGAAAGTGGGTACCACACTACAGAAAGTGGGCCGGCCCAATCTGTTGTAGTGCCCTACTTGTTTGACTAGTCAACTTGTATTACATTTCATGAGCCTAAAATCTGATATCAATGATACACACAATTACATACACAAATAAAACAGGTAGGAAAATTACAAGGCAATTAATGTGCCCAAACAAAAAAATTACATAGAATCATTGAGGACTTCTATTAGCATCATCAATAACACGTTGACATTTGGCAATCGCCTTGATTGAATCTTGTGTACTCTTTGTCAACATATCAGCTACAGATCTTAAAGCGACAATACCATGTCTTTTATAAAGTACAGCCTTGAGATATTTACTTGTTTGATGAAAGCAATGGTCTAGGTTGACGGCTATGAGAAGATGCATCGAAGAAATATCGAACTTTTTGTGGGCCTCACTTCTAATGAAGATTGCTTCATCACAAGCGCATTACGATAATAATGCAAAAAGAGTTAAACGATGAACTATGCAAACATTTATTATGCAATGTAGATATAAGATAATAACAAGTTGCATAAATAAGACAATGTATGGAACTTGTACTAAGCACAAACTTACATCATAATGTTGCACGAGGGTCGCTACAGATCCTTTTTGGCGACTATCTTCTAATGATGACTCGCTTCATTAAAAGCGCATTACTGGTAACATTGTAAACATAGTTACAACAATTAACTATTCAAACATGTATTACGCAATGTAGAGATCAGATAACAGCATGTAGCAGAAATAAGCACAAGATAAGATAAAGATCCATGTACTAAGCACATACTGGCTCACTGCAGGTCCTTCTCTTGCGTGCACTAGTCGTGGTCAACATGCCTGTCATTTTAGGTTCAGCCATCAAGTGAAATGCTAATCCTCCTGCTCCATTGTCCTTAATCTGTGTTTAGATATCACATTTAAGACCAAGTCAGCTGGTTTCAAATAACAAAAAACTTGAGCTGCCAAATGAATAAGCCAATATTTACCAGATATCAGATTAAAACCAACTAGATGTTGCTTTGCATCAGATACGAATTTCAGACATTCAGATTTAGAGTAGGGTAATGCCAAGGTTTTCCACATAAAGTAAACTGGCATTAAGAATGACCAAATGTCGAGTTCAAATCACCTTCGCAGTTTCTCCAAGACAAGCATATCAAATAGGCGGAAACATAGTAAAGCATGAATGGCATTGCTATGGCAGGGTTCCAAGTGTTAATCTCTTGCATAAGGAACAATGCATATAGGTTATAGATAATAACGGAAGTAAACTGCCAAAATTACCAACCAAGAACTCAGATTCCAACCTTCCCTAGCGTCCCCGCTGTTAATGTTGGATGTTCTAATAAGTGGTTCGCATGATCAATCCCTAGGAAAAATAACATTGACAAGTCAGTCTACGATAATACAAAGACCAGACATGCACGCAGCAATAACTATATAAGCTAAAGACGAGGTATAAGAGCAAGCAGATTGGAAATGCACATAGCATGATTATAAAAGCAGTGTGAGAATAGCAGACACGAGAAAACAGCTAGCAGCTAGCGGTGAGCTAATGACGTGGTATAAGAACAAGCAGATTGGAAATGCCCATAGCATGACTATAAAAGCAGTGCGACAATAGCATGCAGTACAAAAACAGTAGGCAGCAAATGAATGGGTATAAGGCTATAAATATGTGGATGCACACAGGTGTCAGTAGAATGAACAGGATGGTAGCGACCGGATAATGCTTTTGTACTATACAATATTTAAACAAACTTCATGCGAAGCAACACATCAAGAAAGTTAACGGCATATGAGATCTGCAAATAACTACACAAAATATGGCTAAAGAAACACCGCGATCTAACGGGCCAGCGTACTAACCAAGCTGCGGCGGGGTGGACGGGGGCGGCAACTTGCATTCCAGCGGCGGCGTACGCGGGAGACGATGAATCGACCCTGTTTCAGTAGAAGCGGGCGTTAGTGAAGCAGATCTGGTTGGCTGGCAAGGGATTCGGTGAAGTTGATACAGCCGCTGCGCCGAGGTAGTCGGTGGCGAGGTCGGTGGTGAAGCAGATCCGTCGGTGGCGAGGTTGGCGGTGAAGCAGATCCGTCGGTGGCGAGGTCGGCGGTGAAGCAGATCCGTCGGTGACGAGGGCGGCGGGGGAGCGGATCAGGTGGGTGGACAGCCAACACGATCAAGGCTACACCGTGGAGGAGTATGCCGGCGGCGAAGCAGATCTAGTACTGTAGAGAGTCAGAGCTTTGGCGTGTGAGAGTATTTTTGAGCTAATGGGGCGAATGGTTGGTGGGTGGGTGTGGGCCTGTGGGGAGGGTTCGGGATCTAGGCAAGATATTTCATTGTTACCGAATGAGCCCTCCATGGTCGGTGGGTTGTAGCTTCCGGACCAGGGTTAAAAGGGTAAAACTGGTCACGGGATTTTCGAATGGATGCGGCGGGATGATTTGGCGCGCGGCCGAAATTTTCAGTTTCAAGCTACGAGCAGAACGACAAAAATAATGTTCTTCCCCAGGGAGCTCTCATTTCTTCCTCTTCTCTTTCTCTCTCGAGTCTCTCCCACTCCCCCGGCTCCTCTCCCCTTCTCTCCGGCGGCCTCGCCGGCCGGAGACGAGGCCGACTTCTCTCTGTATATTGTACACCCTCCGAACTAAATTAATTGATTCAACTTTCCTTAGACGTGTATGTATCTAGAGTAAAAACATGTGTGGATACATCCATATTTAGATAAGCAAAGTTGAGTCAGCTAATTTGGATCCGAGGGAGTTAGTGTTGTTGTAAGCTTAGATCCAGTGTTTCCCATGAGCAGAATGGCGCAATGGAGTCGGGGATCTCGTCATCGGCTTCAGATCTGGCCTATGGTGAATCTGGCGGATCTTGCCGGCCAAACCCCGATCTGGTGCCATCAATGTGATGGCGCTAACGGTGAGGCTTGCTTTGGTCAGTGCTTCATATCTGGTCAATGGGGAAGTCAAGCTGCTAAAGTTCGCAAGCTCGGGGCATACGACGGCGTCATCCGTCTTGCCCGTGCACATCTTGGCCTTTCAGCGGCCCTTCTCAGAGCCAATATGCCGTTGCTGAGGCCCTTCTTCTCCTTCGTCCTGGCGACTACCGGCGACACCGTCCCAAGTGGTGCGTCCCCGGCGACGGAGTTGCTGGAAAGGATGCGGAGCAGAGATCTGATGTGCGGTCGAGAAGGACTCGATTGATTTTATTCTATATGTTTTGGGGTCCTTTTTGTAAAGTTGCAGGTTCTATTAGTTATTGTCTAGTACTTTTGGTCCTCTATGTAATTTTTTGGACTAGTTTCCATTGGCACTGATAAACTTGAATTTTGACAAGTTCACAGGGAAAAAAAAATCCTTTGCACATATGGCCTATCATGTATAAACATTCTTGAGATTTAAACTATATGTAATGTGCCATGCATTAACCCTAAACCATATATATGTAACTAACCCTAGCTGATCAAACCCAACTTAATTAAAACAAATAACCCTAAACTATACGCATGCACTTTATGCGCATAGGCGCGGGTGCCTCTAATAATGTGTGTGCGCACTCGATCGATGATCCCTAAACCTTATACAACCCTGAAACCCTAATCCCTAATCCCTAAACCCCAAACACTAAACCCTATACCCTAAACCCTAACCCTAACCCTAAACCCTACTTAAACCCTATATATAGGCCAACGACACTTAATTGTGCATCAAGCAGGCCAGGGGTGCCTCGCGGTCCTCTAATTAAATTAAATGTGCCATGCATTAACCCTAAACCATATATATGTAACTAACCATAGCTAATCAACCCTACTTAATGAAAACACATAACCCTAAAGTATACTAGCTATAACCCGATCTAATAAAAACATGCTCTATATATAGCAGCTAGCTAGCAAACCTTAGATTAACACCAATTAATATATACATGGCCTATATCGATCATGTTGTATAACATATCCCTGAGATTCATTAATTAATTATATAATTATCGTGATAAATTAATTAACTCTAATTTTGACAAGTTCTCTCGAATGAAAACACATTTGATTAAGTTGCCTCATAATATATATATAATTAGTGTGCATGCATGGCCTACCATGCATTCGTGCATATATTTTAATGTATATTTGAACATATTCTTGGGGATTTCAATCTCTCTCTCTCGATCATCTATATATCGTTGGTGGCCAAAAAAACACACATATATATGCATGCAATTTATGCGTAAAGGCGCGGGTGCCTCTAATAATGTGTGTGCGCACTCGATCGATGATCCCTAAACCTTAAACAACCCTAAAACCTTAAATCTCTAATCCCTAATCCCTAAACCTAAACACCCTAAACACTAAACCCTAAACCCTAGACCCTAAACCCTAACCCTAACCCTAACCCTAACCCTAAACCCTAGCTAACCCTAAACCCTAATTAAACCCTATGTATAGGCCAACGACACTTTAATTGTGCATCGAGCAGGCCAGGGGTGCCTCGCGGTCCTCTAATTAAATTAAATGTGCCATGCATTAACCCTAGACCATATATATGTAACTAACCCTAGCTAATCAACCCTACTTAATTAAAACACATAACCCTAAACTATACTAGCTAGCTATAACCCGATCTAATAAAAACATGCTCTATATATAGCAGCTAGCTAGCAAACCGTAGATTAACACCAATTAAAATATACATGGCCTATATCGATCATGTTGTATAACATATCCCTGAGATTCATTAATTAATTATAAAATTATTGTGATAAATTAATTAACTTGAATTTTGACAAGCTCTCTCGAATGAAAACACATTTGATTAAGTTGCCTCATAATATATATATAATTAGTGTGCATGCATAGCCTACAATGCATTCGTGCATATATTTTAATGTATATTTGAACATATTCTTGGGGATTTCAATCTCTCTCGATCATCTATATATCGTTGGTGGCCCAAAAAACACACATATATACGCATGCACTTTATGCGTAAAGGCGCGGGTGCCTCGATCTAATAATGTGTGTGCGCACTCGATCGATGATCCCTAAACCTTAAACAACCCTAAAACCCTAAATCCCTAATCCCTAATCCCTAAACCCTAAACACCCTAAACACTAAACCCTAGACCCTAGACCCTAAACCCTAACCCTAACCCTAACCATCTGCCCTAGCTAACCCTAAACCCTAATTAAACCCTATGTATAGGCCAACGACACTTAATTGTGCATCGAGCAGCCCAGGGGTGCCTCGCGGTCCTCTAATTAAATTAATTAAATACGCCATGCATTAACCCTAAACTATATATATGTAAATAACCCTAGCTAATCAACCCTACTTAATTAAAACACATAACCCTAAACTATACTAGATATAACCCGATCTAATAAAAACATGCTCTATATATAGCAGCTAGCTAGCAAACCGTAGATTGACGCCAATTAAAATATACATGGCCTATATCGATCATGTTGTATAACATATCCCTGAGATTCATTAATTAATTATATAATTATCGTGATAAATTAATTAACTTGAATTTTGACAAGTTCTCTCGAATGAAAACACATTTGATTAAGTTGCCTCATAATATATATATATAATTAGTGTGCATGCATGGCCTACAATGCATTCGTGCATATATTTTAATGTATATTTGAACATATATATTCTTGGGGATTTCAATCTCGACCTCTCTCTCTCGATCATCTATATATCGTTGGTGGCCCAAAAAACACACATATATACGCATGCACTTTATGCGTAAAGGCGCGCGCGGGTGCCTCTAATAATGTGTGTGCGCACTCGATCGATGATCCCTAAACCTTAAATAACCCCTAAAACCTTAAATCCCTAATAATCCCTAATCCCTAAACCCTAAACACCCTAAACACTAAACCCTAAACCCTAACCCTAACCCTAACCCTAAACCCTAGCTAACCCTAAACCCTAAACCCTAGACCCTAAACCCTAGACCCTAAACCCTAACCCTAACCCTAACCCTAAACCCTAGCTAACCCTAAAACCATAATTAAACCCTATGTATAGGCCAACGACACTTAATTGTACGTGCATCGAGCAGGCCAGGGGGTGCCTCGCGGTCCTCTAATTAAATTAAATGTGCCATGCATTAACCCTAAACCATATATATGTAACTAACCCTAGCTAGCTAATCAACCCTACTTAATTAAAACACATAACCCTAAACTATACTAGCTAGCTATAACCCGATCTAATAAAAACATGCTCTATATGTAGCAGCTAGCTAGCAAACCGTAGATTAACACCAATTAAAATATACATGGCCTATATCGATCATGTTGTATAACATATCCCTGAGATTCATTAATTAATTATATAATTATCGTGATAAATTAATTAACTTGAATTTTGACAAGTTCTCTCGAATGAAACCACATTTGATTAAGTTGCCTCATAATATATATATATATATATATATATATATATATATATATATAATTAGTGTGCATGCATGGCCTACAATGCATTCGTGCATATATTTTAATGTATATTTGAACATATTCTTGGGGATTTCAATCTCTCTCTCGATCATCTATATATCGTTGGTGGCCCAAAAAACACACATATATACGCATGCACTTTATGCGTAAAGGCGCGCGTGCCTCGATCTAATAATGTGTGTGCGCACTCGATCGATGATCCCTAAACCTTAAACAACCCTAAAACCCTAAATCCCTAATCCCTAATCCCTAAACCCTAAACACCCTAAACACTAAAACCTAGACCCTAGACCCTAAACCCTAACCCTAACCCTAACCCTAACCATCTGCCCTAGCTAACCCTAAACCCTAATTAAACCCTATGTATAGGCCAACGACACTTAATTAATTAAATTAATTAAATGCGCCATGCATTAACCCTAAACCATATATATGTAACTAACCCTAGCTAATCAACCCTACTTAATTAAAACACATAACCCTAAACTATACTAGATATAACCCGATCTAATAAAAACATGCTCTATATATATATAGCAGCTAGCTAGCTAGCAAACCGTAGATTAACACCAATTAAAATATACATGGCCTATATCGATCATGTTGTATAACATATCCCTGACATTCATTAATTAATTATATAATTATCGTGATAAATTAATTAACTTGAATTTTGACAAGTTCTCTCGAATGAAAACACATTTGATTAAGTTGCCTCATAATATATATATATATAATTAGTGTGCATGCATGGCCTACAATGCATTCGTGCATATATTTTAATGTATATTTGAACATATATATTCTTGGGGATTTCAATCTCGATCTCTCTCTCTCGATCATCTATATATCGTTGGTGGCCCAAAAAACACACATATATACGCATGCACTTTATGCGTAAAGGCGCGCGCGGGTGCCTCTAATAATGTGTGTGCGCACTCGATCGATGATCCCTAAACCTTAAACAACCCCTAAAACCTTAAATCCCTAATCCCTAATAATCCCTAGCTAATCCCTAAACCCTAAACACCCTAAACACTAAACCCTAAACCCTAAACCCTAACCCTAACCCTAACCCTAAACCCTAGCTAACCCTAAACCCTAAACCCTAGACCCTAAACCCTAGATCCTAAACCCTAACCCTAATTAACCCTAAACCCTAGCTTACCCCTAAAACCCTAATTAAACCCTATGTATAGGCCAACGACACTTAATTGTATGTGCATCGAGCAGGCCAGGGGGTGCCTCGCGGTCCTCTAATTAAATTAAATGTGCCATGCATTAACCCTAAACCATATATATGTAACTAACCCTAGCTAGCTAGCTAATCAACCCTACTTAATTAAAACACATAACCCTAAACTATACTAGCTAGCTATAACCCGATCTAATAAAAACATGCTCTATATGTAGCAGCTAGCTAGCAAACCGTAGATTAACACCAATTAAAATATACATGGCCTATATCGATCATGTTGTATAACATATCCCTGAGATTCATTAATTAATTATATAATTATCGTGATAAATTAATTAACTTGAATTTTGACAAGTTCTCTCGAATGAAAACACATTTGATTAAGTTGCCTCATAATATATATATAATTAGTGTGCATGCATGGCCTACAATGCATTCGTACATATATTTTAATGTATATTTGAACATATATATTCTTGGGGATTTCAGTCTCGATCTCTCTCTCTCGATCATCTATATATCGTTGGTGGCCCAAAAAACACACATATATACGCATGCACTTTATGCGTAAAGGCGCGGGTGCCTCTAATAATGTGTGTGCGCACTCGATCGATGATCCCTAAACCTTAAACTTAACAACCCCTAAAACCTTAAATCCCTAATCCCTAATAATCCCTAATCCCTAAACCCTAAACACCCTAAACACTAAACCCTAAACCCTAGACCCTAAACCCTAACCCTAACCCTAACCCTAACCCTAAACCCTAGCTAACCCTAAACCCTAAACCCTAGACCCTAAACCACCCTAGACCCTAAACCCTAACCCTAACCCTAAACCCTAGCTAACCCTAAACCCTAATTAAACCCTATGTATAGGCCAACGACACTTAATTGTGCATCGAGCAGGCCAGGGGGTGCCTCGCGGTCCTCTAATTAAATTAAATGTGCCATGCATTAACCCTAAACCATATATATGTAATAACTAACCCTAGCTAATCAACCCTACTTAATTAAAACACATAACCCTAAACTGTACTAGCTAGCTATATATAACCCGATCTAATAAAAACATGCTCGATCTATATATAGCAGCTAGCTAGCAAATTAAACGGTAGATTAACACCAATTAATATATACGACATGGCCTATATCGATCATATGTTGTATAACATCTCCCTGAGATTCATTAATTAATTATATAATTATCGATGATAAATTAATTAACTTGAATTTTGACAAGTTCTCTCGAATGAAAACACATTTGATTAAGTTTCCTCATAATATATATATAATTAGTGTGCGCACTCGATCGATGATCCCTAAACCTTAAACAACCCTAAAACTCCCTAAACCCTAAACACCCTAAACACTAAACCCTAGACCCTAAACACCGTAAACACTAAACCCTAAACCCTAGACCCTAAACACCGTAAACACTAAACCCTAAACCCTAAACCCTAAACACCCTAAACACTAATTAAACCCTAAACCCTAGACCCTAAACACCCTAAACTAAACCCTAGACCCTAGCTAAACACCCTAAACACTAAACCCTAAACCCTAAACCCTAGCTAACCCTAAACCCTAATTAAACCCTATATATAGGCCAACGACACTTAATTGTGCATCAAGCAGGCCAAGGGTGCCTAGCTCGCGGTCCTCTAGTTAAATTAAATGTGCCATGCATTAACCCTAAACCATATATATAACTAACCCCTAGCTAATCAAACCCTAGTTCATTAAAACACATAACCCTAAACTATACTAGCTAGCTATAACCCGATCTAATAAAAACATGCTCGATCTATATATAGCAGCTAGCTAGCAAATTAAACGGTAGATTAACACCAATTAATATATACGACATGGCCTATATCGATCATATGTTGTATAACATCTCCTGAGATTCATTAATTAATTATATAATTATCGATGATAAATTAATTAAATTGAATTTTGACAAGTTCTCTCGAATGAAAACACATTTGATTAAGTTTCCTCATAATATATATATATATATATATATATATATATATATATATAAAATTAGTGTGCATGCATGGCCTACCATGCATGCATTCGTGCATATATTTTAATATATATTTGATCGAACATATTCTTGGGGATTTCAATCTCTCTCTCTCTCGATCATCTATATATCGTTGTTGGCCAAAAAAACACACACATATACACATGCACTTTATGCGCAAAGGCGCGTGTGCCTCTAATAATGTGTGTGTGCGCACTCGATCGATGATCCATAAACCTTAAACCCTAATTAAATAAACCCTAATCCCTAAACCCCTAAACACCATAAACATTAAACCCTAGACCCTAGACCCTAAACCCTAACCTCCTAACCCTAAACCCTAAACCCTAATTAAACCCTATATATAGGCCAATGACACTTAATTGTGCATCAAGCAGGCCAGGGGTGCCTTAGCTCGCGGTCCTCTAATTAAATTAAATGTGCCATGCATATATATATGTGTTTAATTTGGGGATTTCAATCGCTCTCTCGTATGTAGATCTCTCTCTACCTCTCTCTCTCTCTGTCTCTCTCTCTCTCTCTCGTTAATTGGTGGCCAACAACACACACATGCACTTTGTGCGCAAAGGCATGCGCCTCTAATAATGTGTGCGCAGTCGATCAATCTAGTTTTGATTAATCATAGCACATAAATAAAGAAGTTGTATTTGAATCCACACAACCTAATCTAAAACACATAACCCCTAACATGGCCTAATTAATTAACCCCTTCTCTCTACCTAATTAGTGGAAATTGCACAAAATCAAAAGGGGTCCCTCACTAATTGTGCATATCTACTAGATTGTGATAAACTTTTGCCCCATATATATTTGGTGGATGGGTGCATCTTGGCATGTAAAACAATTAGTGTTTGCAAATGGCGTTGTCAAAATTTATGTACAAATGATTTCTTTCCATCCAAAGTGCATAAAATGGGAGTTTTAATGAAGAAAGTACAAATAAAACAGCTCAACATGCTTCCACACCCCGATTTCCACACGAAGTAGAGCATATTTAAAGGATAATTCCAGAGTTTTACTATTTTTCAAGCAACTTTGCTAATTTTCCCCCACTCACATGACTTTATGTCGATTTAACGAAAATATGGCGAATTTAAACTACATGGGCGGGATAGTTTGAATTGTGCGCGCGGCAAAGGGAACCGCCTATTCCTCAACCTTGTGCACGGCAAATTACACACGCAACTCCATTAAACGCCACCTACCGACCTTAATTATCACCCCGGCGGCCCGGCCGCATGACCCCCCACCCACCCCTACACAACTTATCCCCGTCCGTGCGAAGAGCTTCCCCTCCCCGTCCCGTCCGTGCGAAGAAGAAGCTTCCCCTCCCCGTCGTTCTTCTCGAGACGCACCGGCGGTCAAGTTGATCCACGGTAGGGCTGCTATCTCTAGCTCAATCATGTATCGGGCAAGACGGCCTAACGATTTATATTTTCTTGATGCTGCTAAAAAAATTCGTCAGTATGCTCGAACTAATTGGCACTTTATAGTTTTCCGCTCGATTTATCATCGATCAATTTGTTCATTTGCGTGGGCATATAGAGTCAGTTCTGCACTCGATCCGTTAATTTGCTGAAATGCCATGGCAGAGTTTTGTACACGATCTATTTGCTAAAATGTCGATGGGCATTTTTTTTTTGTACTCGACATGATTGCTGAAATGCATAATCATGTAGTATAGTTTTGTACTCGATGGATATACATTTCCTACTTCACCTTAAATTAATCACCAACCACTGTATCTCATAATTAAACAGATGGACAGAACTTGGATACTGCATGGACACTTATGTCCCCCTTCATATATAAATGGTGTTCAACCCTTTATGGGGTTTATTAGAGCTCATGAAGGTCACAACCTGGACGTGTATTGCCCGCGCTGCACATGTATGAATGGTGAGAAGAGGCCTCACCCTGTAGTGGCTGATCATTTACACATTTTTGGGATGGACCGCACATATGTTAGGCGGGTTTAGCATGGTGAACCATATAATGATCCTTTAGCAGGAGAAGCAGATCTTGCTCACCTTTGTATGTGTCTTGGCATATGTAGTTAATTATTTATATTGATGCTGCCGCTGTTTCAATCAATAGTTTGCATTGCTGTGCAAGGTTACGTACTCAAATTTAACTTGTTGCGAGATGGATGGACGGGAAGGAGAGAAAAAGCGCTTGCTTCAGAAACGGGTTTCAGCTCTGGGACATGTGCTTTGTGCCGGATGAGAAGGTAAATATGTAAAACGGCATTTGTTCGAGGTTGCATCCCTTAGATGTTTGTCTAATCGGTTGATGTACTAATTGCAGAAGCATAGAGTTGAAGAGGTCTCTCAGTTTGATGGGAGATTTGAAGATGAATCTCAGTTTGATGCACCTGTGGATGGTACTAATGACGAGCCTTTCATAGACGAAGGTCCTGCACCTGAGATTATCCAGCCTACAGAAGGAGGCCGTGGACCGAGTACACAGCTTTGCGTTGAAGTGGATGCACGCCCGGAGATCATCAGGGGCGTCCAGGCAGTCTCAAGACCACCCAGCCCTGATGCACCTGTGGATGGTACTGATGACGAGCCTCTCATAGACGAAGGTCCTGCACCTGAGATTATCCAGCCTACAGAAGGAGGCCGTGGACCGAGTACACAGCTTTGCGTTGAAGAGGATGCACACCCGGAGATCATCAGGGGCATCCCGGTAGTCTCAGGACCACCCAGCCCTGATGCAAAATGTTGAGCTACTTTATGATTCGTACTCTTATGTTCTGGTGCTGTAGTATGTTATGATTTGTACGCCTTTCGCGCTAGATTAAGCATTCAGTGGATGATCGCGTTGCAAAATTCGACACCCACACAATCAGTTCATCGTATGAGTAGTAGCACAATTACTTCTACAGCGATTCTGCCGGCGCATTAGTTGGTAGCATGAAACACTTTCAGGTACTCCCCTACGATTCATATTAATTGACTCAATTCTGTCTAGATATGGATGTATCTAGATGCATTTGTTAACTAGACTAACAAACTTGAGTCGGTTAATATGAATCCGTGTAAACTTCGCCCGATCCTCGAGCAGCTAGTTTATTGACTCTGGACTCCAAGCCTCTCGCGGCAAGCCATCGACGAAGCTTTGACCAGATCTTGGCCCGCAATTTTTTGTGTGTGGCGAATAGCAAAGCTTTGACCAGTTCCTCTCGGGATGCAGCACGCCGGTGAGCTTGCACGGTTGCCATGAGCACTTTCCGGCGGAACTTCCTCTTCGAGCGCCCTCAAGCCGGCTGCTGCGAGACAGCACGCGGTGCCTCGAGGTGGACGGAATTCTGGATCTCGGGCGGGGGTCCGCATCGTCCGGGAACGATCTCCGCGGGTTAACGAGGAAATGCAATGCGGCTAGGGGATTTGATTTTTTTTTTGGTTTGAGCTTGGGATTGGGGGTTTATTCGGATAGGGGAGGAGGAACCGAGGAAGAGGAAGGAACAGCCGCGTGCTTGGCGCGTGGCGGTGTGCTTGAATTTCGAATTTTTGTGTAATGTTTCATTTCCCGCTACAATTCGGGGGTTTCTTGACGCGCCAATGCGTCCCACCGGGCAGCTTCAAGTGAATTTGGGGTGCCGCTATGGGCCCTAGTTTCAGTGAGACATGTAATGACTATAGTCACATCAGTAAGTTCACTGTGTAATAAAATATGTTACCCCTCCCCTTTATGTAGCACCCCTTCTCTCCCGATCGAGTGCCGATTGCCGACGGATGCAAGCCGCTAGCTCGATCCCCTCCTTTCGCCTCCACCGTCCAGGCATCCAGCTTGGAGGGGCAAGCTGCATCTAGACCAAGCGGATTAGGTAGGACTAGTAATGTTCTTTTCTTTCTCGAGATCGGTTCTTTTTTCCTCTCCTCGATATCTTGCGCATCTCTTTCCTATTCTGGGCGAAGGGGTGTCTTTCTGGTCACCCTCGAGCTGGGAGTGATTGATGGGGGTGGGGGGCGGGGGCTACCTTTGCTTGGATTGGGGTGTTCTTCCTTTATTTGTCGACATTTGCAACCTTTGTAGTTTCTGCTGATCCTCACTGTATTTTTTGTCAGCTTGTACAGGAAAGGTAAGACCTTGGCGGTGGGGGCAATGGAGCGTAAGGCCACCACGCATGTGGGCAGTTGGCTGAGCCTGAGCTGCGTCCCCAGCCCCGCAAAGCAGGTACTCCGTTTGCTTATCCACCCTTTACCTTTTAAGTGTCTCTCTGCATCCTCAATCTGTTCCTGTTCTGGAATATGCTTAAAGTAGCACATGTCTTCAGGTGTTTGTGCGTAAAGCCTCTGTGACACCATGCTCTATATTCTCTGTATCAGGTTGGTACCTCCAGGTTCCGTGCTGAGGCTATGGGGAACGAGAATAGCGCCCCACCTGCTGCAGGAGCATGGCCCGATCTGCAGCACAAGAAGCGAAATGCCACTGCCGAGTGCTGGCGCAGAGTTGACGTGGGAGTTAGAGATCTCTGTGGTGTAACTTTTCTTCAGGTCCCCGGCAACGGCGCCAGAAAATATGCTTGATGGCGTGTATTTCACACGTTCGTTGGGCAACCCCAAGAGGAAGGTATGATGCGCACAGCAGCAAGTTTTCCCTCAGAAAGAAACCAAGGTTTATCGAACCAGGAGGAGCCAAGAAGCACGTTGAAGGTTGATGGCGGCGGGATGTAGTGCGGCGCAACACCAGAGATTCCGGCGCCAACGTGGAACCTGCACAACACAACCAAAGTACTTTGCCCCAACGAAACAGTGAGGTTGTCAATCTCACCGGCTTGCTGTAACAAAGGATTAACCGTATTGTGTGGAAGATGATTGTTTGCAGAAAACGATGAAACGATATTGCGATGGGTGTATTTCAGTAAAGAGAATTGGACCGGGGTCCACAGTTCACTAGAGGTGTCTCTCCCATAAGACGAACAGCATGTTGGGTGAACAAATTACAGTTGGGCAATTGACAAATAAAGAGAGCATGACCATGCACATACATATCATGATGAGTATAGTGAGATTTAATTGGGCATTACAACAAAGTACATAGACCGTCATCCAACTGCATCTATGCCTAAAAAGTCCACCTTCAGGTTATCATCCGAACCCCCTCCAGTATTAAGTTGCTAACAACAGACAATTGCATTAAGTATTGCGCGTAATGTAACTAGTGACTACATCCTTGAACATAGCACTAATGTTTTATCCCTAGTGGCAACAGCACATCCATAACCTTAGTGGTTCTTGTCACTCCTCCAGATTCACAGAGGCTTGAACCCACTATCGAGCATAAATACTCCCTCTTGGAGTTACTAGCATCAACTTGGCCAGAGCATCTACTAATAACGGAGAGCATGCAAGATCATAAACAACACATAAGCATAGCTTTGATAATCAACATAACAAGTATTCTCTATTCATCGGATCCCAACAAACGCAACATATAGAATTACAGATAGATGATCTTGATCATGTTAGGCAGCTCACAAGATCCGACAATGATAGCACAATGGGGAGAAGACAACCATCTAGCTACTGCTATGGACCCATAGTCCAGGGGTAGACTACTCACACATCACACCGGAGGCGACCATGGCGGCGTAGAGTCCTCCGGGAGATGATTCCCCTCTCCGGCAGGGTGCCGGAGGCGATCTCTGGATCCCCGAGATGGGATCGGCGGCGGCGGCGTCTCTGGAAGGTTTTCCGTATCGTGGTTCTCGGTACTGGGGTTTTCGTCACGGAGACTTTTTATAGGCGAAAGGGCAGGTCAAGAGGCGGCACGGGGGCCCCACACCACAGGGCCGCGCGGCCAAGGGGGGGGCCGCGCCGCCCTAGGGTGTGGCCCCTCCGTGGCCCCTCTTCGTCTCTCCTTCGGACTTCTGGAAGCTTCGTGAGAAAATAGGCCCCTGGGCTTTGATTTCGTCCAATTCCGAGAATATTTCCTTACTAGGATTTCTGAAACCAAAAACAGCAGAAAAGAATCGGCACTTCGGCATCTTGTTAATAGGTTAGTTCCGGAAAATGCACGAATATGACATAAAGTGTGCATAAAACATGTAGATAACATCAATAATGTGGCATGGAACATAAGAAATTATCGATACGTCGGAGACGTATCAGCATCCCCAAGCTTAGTTCTGCTCGTCCCGAGCAGGTAAAACGATAACACAGATAATTTCTGGAGTGACATGCCATCATAATCTTGATCATACTATTTGTAAAGCATATGTAGTGAATGCAGCGATCAAAACAATGTATATGACATGAGTAAACAAACGAATCATAAAGCAAAGACTTTTCATGAATAGCACTTCAAGACAAGCATCAATAAGTCTTGCATAAAAGTTAACTCATAAAGCAATAATTCAAAGTAAAGGTATTGTAGCAACACAAAAGAAGATTAAGTTTCAGCGGTTGCTTTCAACTTGTAACATGTATATCCCATGGATATTGTCAACATAGAGTAATATAATAAGTGCAATAAGCAAGTATGTAGGAATCAATGCATAGTTCACACAAGTGTTTGCTTCTTGAGGTGGAGAGAAATAGGTGAACTGACTCAACATTGAAAGTAAAAGAATGGTCCTCCATAGAGGAAAAGCATCGATTGCTGTATTTGTGCTAGAGCTTTGATTTTGAAAACATGAAACAATTTTGTCAACGGTAGTAATAAAGCATATGTATCATGTAAATTATATCTTACAAGTTGCAAGCCTCATGCATAGTATACTAATAGTGCCCGCACCTTGTCCTAATTAGCTTGGACTACCGGATCATCACAATGCATTGTTTTTACCAAGTGTCACAAAGGGGTACCTCTATGCTGCCTGTACAAAGGTCTAAGGAGAAAGCTCGCATTGGATTTCTCGCTATTGATTATTCTTCAACTTAGACATCCATACCGGGACAACATAGACAACAGATAATGGACTCCTCTTTTATGCATAAGCATATAACAACAATTAATAATTTTCTCATTTGAGATTTGAGGATTGTTGTCCAAAACTGAAACTTCCACCATGGAACATGGCTTTAGTTAGCGGCCCAATGTTCTTCTCTAACATATGCATGCTTAACCCTATGGTGGTAGATCTCTCTTACTTCAGACAAGACGAACATGCATAGCAACTCACATGATATTCAACAAAGAGTAGTTGATGGCGTCCCCAGTAAACATGGTTATCGCACAACAAGCAACTTAATAAGAGATAAAGTGCATAATTACATATTCAATACCACAATAGTTTAAAGCTATTTGTCCCATGAGCTATATATTGCAAAGGTGAATGATGGAATTTTAAAGGTAGCACTCAAGCAATTTACTTTGGAATGGCGGAAAATACCATGTAGTAGGTAGGTATGGTGGACACAAATGGCATAGTGGTTGGCTCAAGTATTTTGGATGCATGAGAAGTATTCCCTCTCGATACAAGGTTTAGGCTAGCAAGGCTTATTTGAAACAAACACAAGGATGAACAGGTGCAGCAAAACTCACATAAAAGACATATTGAAAACATTATAAGACTCTACACCGTCTTCCTTGTTGTTCAAACTCAATACTAGAAATTATCTAGACCTTAGAGAAACCAAATATGCAAACCAAATTTTAGCATGCTCTATGTATTTCTTCATTAATGGGTGCAAAGCATATGATGCAAGAGCTTAATCATGAGCACAACAATTGCCAAGTATCACATTACCCAAGACATTTATAGCAATTACTACATGTATCATTTTCCAATTCCAACCATATAACAATTTAACGAAGGAGAAACTTCGCCATGAATACTATGAGTAGAAACCAAGGACATACTTGTCCATATGCTACAGCGGAGCGTGTATCTCTCCCATAAAGTGAATGCTAGGATCCATTTTATTCAAACAAAACAAAAAACAAAAACAAACCGACGCTCCAAGAAAAAGCACATAAGATGTGATGGAATAAAAATATAGTTTCAGGGGAGGAACCTGATAATGTTGTCGATGAAGAAGGGGATGCCTTGGGCATCCCCAAGCTTAGACGCTTGAGTCTTCTTCATATATGCAGGGGTGAACCACCGGGTGCATCCCCAAGCTTAGAGCTTTCACTCTCCTTGATCATGTTGCATCATACTCCTCTCTTGATCCTTGAAAACTTCCTCCACACCAAACTCGAAACAACTCATTAGAGGGTTAGTGCACATTATAAATTGACATATTCAGATGTGACACAATCATTCTTAACACTTCTGGACATTGCATAATGCTACTGGACATTAGTGGATCAAAGAAATTCATCCAACATAGCGAAAGAGGCAATGCGAAATAAAAGGCAGAATCTGTCAAAACAGAACAGTTCGTATTGACGAATTTTAAAATGGCACCAGACTTGCTCAAATGAAAATGCTCAAATTGAATGAAAGTTGTGTACATATCTGAGGATCATGCACGTAAATTGGCTTAATTTTCTGAGTTACCTACAGGGAGGTGGACCCAGATTCGTGACAGCAAAGAAATCTGGAACTGTGCAGTAATCCAAATCTAGTACTTACTTTTCTATCAACGGCTTAACTTGGCACAACAAAACACAAAACTAAGATAAGGAGAGGTTGCTACAGTAGTAAACAACTTCCAAGACACAAAATAAAAACAAAGTACTGTAGGTAAAAACATGGGTTGTCTCCCATAAGCGCTTTTCTTTAACGCCTTTCAGCTAGGCGCAGAAAGTGTGTATCAAGTATTATCGAAAGATGGTACATCGGCATTCTCAGCGGGGTGTGGAGTTTTCTCAACTAGGCATAGTATATTGGATACATAAGTTTCAGCATCTCCCTTTTCATTAGTCTTAGGCGTGCTACTCTCATCAAACAAATTTTCAGGAACTAGCCAAGCATAGTTATTTTCTAATGCATCATTCATAGCTAAGAGTTTACATGGTATTGGTGCTTTTATCTCCCCTCCATCATCAATATTATTAGTGAATCTTATTCTATCCATATCCATCTTTTCAAGGAGACTAACAAAATTAGTAGGAGAACCAAGCATATTAAATTTAGCAAACACCTTTCTAGCTTCTCTTGCTAGACCACCAAATTCTCTAAGAAGGGTTTCTAATACAAAATCTTTCTTTTCCCCCTCTTCCATATCACAAAGTGTGAAAAACATGTGTTGGATTATAGGATTAAGATTAACAAATTTAGTTTCCAACAGGCGAACTAAATGCGCAGCAGCAATTTCATAAGTAGGCGCAAGGTCTACCAAGTGTCTATCTTCAAAATTTTCAATAGTACTAACATGATTGAAAAATTCTTCTATATTATTTCTCCCAACTATAGACCCACGTCCTACCGGTATGTTTTTTGTGGTAAAATTAAAAGGAAACATGATGAATAAAGTAAATGCAAGTAAACTAATTTTTTTGTGTTTTTGATATAGCAAACAAGATAGCAAGTAAAGTAAAACTAGCAACTAATTTTTTTGTATTTTGATTTAGTGCAGCAAACAAAGTAGTAAATAAAACTAAGCAAGACAAAAACAAAGTAAAGAGATTGAGAAGTGGAGACTCCCCTTGCAGCGTGTCTTGATCTCCCCGGCAACGGCGCCAGAAAATATGTTGCTGGCGCAGAGTTGACGTGGGAGTTAGAGATCTCTGTGGTGTAACTTTTCTTCAGGTCCCCGGCAACGGCGCCAGAAAATATGCTTGATGGCGTGTATTTCACACGTTCGTTGGGCAACCCCAAGAGGAAGGTATGATGCGCACAGCAGCAAGTTTTCCCTCAGAAAGAAACCAAGGTTTATCGAACCAGGAGGAGCCAAGAAGCACGTTGAAGGTTGATGGCGGCGGGATGTAGTGCGGCGCAACACCAGAGATTCCGGCGCCAACGTGGAACCTGCACAACACAACCAAAGTACTTTGCCCCAACGAAACAGTGAGGTTGTCAATCTCACCGGCTTGCTGTAACAAAGGATTAACCGTATTGTGTGGAAGATGATTGTTTGCGAAAACGATGGAAACGATATTACGGTAGATTGTATTTCAAGGTACAGAGAAGTGGACCGGGCTCCACCGTTCACGAGCGGTCTCTCTCCCAGAAGACGAACAGCATGTTGGGTGCACAACGGACAGATGGGCAATTGCCAAATACAGCGAGCATGACCATGCACAAACATATCATGATGCGTATAGTGAGATTTAATTGGGCATTACGACAAAGTACATAGACCGTCATCCAAGCTGCATCTATGCCTAAAAAGTCCACCTTCGAGGTTATCATCCGAACCCCCTCCGGTATTAAGTTGCTAACAACGAGACAATTGCATTAAGTATTGCGCGTAATGTAACTAGTGACTACATCCTTGAACATAGCACTAATGTTTTATCCCTAGTGGCAACAGCACATCCATAACCTTAGTGGTTCTTGTCACTCCTCCAGATTCACAGAGGCATGAACCCACTATCGAGCATAAATACTCCCTCTTGGAGTTACTAGCATCAACTTGGCCAGAGCATCTACTAATAACGGAGAGCATGCAAGATCATAAACAACACATAAGCATAGCTTTGATAATCAACATAACAAGTATTCTCTATTCATCGGATCCCAACAAACGCAACATATAGAATTACCGATAGATGATCTTGATCATGTTAGGCAGCTCACAAGATCCGACAATGATAGCACAATGGGGAGAAGACAACCATCTAGCTACTGCTATGGACCCATAGTCCAGGGGTAGACTACTCACACATCACACCGGAGTCTACCATGGCGGCGTAGAGTCCTCCGGGGAGATGATTCCCCTCTCCGGCGGGGTGCCGGAGGCGATCTCTGGATCCCCGATATGGGATCGGCGGCGGCGGCGGCTCGGGAAGGTTTTCCGTATCGTGGTTCTCGGTACTGGGGTTTCGTCACGGAGACTTTTTATAGGCGAAAGGGCAGGTCAAGAGGCGGCACGGGGGCCCCACACCACAGGGCCGCGCGGCCAAGGGGGGGGGCCGCGCCGCCCTAGGGTGTGGCCCCTCCGTGGCCCCTCTTCGTCTCTCCTTCGGACTTCTGGAAGCTTCGTGAGAAAATAGGCCCCTGGGCTTTGATTTCATCCAATTCCGAGAATATTTCCTTACTAGGATTTCTGAAACCAAAAACAGCGACAAGCAACTGGCACTTCGGCATCTTGTTAATAGGTTAGTTCCAGAAAATGCACGAATATGACATAAAGTGTGCATAAAACATGTAGATAACATCAATAATGTGGCATGGAACATAAGAAATTATCGATACGTCGGAGACGTATCACCGAGCTGGGCAGGGACCGCCCAGGGGTAATTTTTTTAACCAACTTACCATGATGTAGTCTGAATCTGATACTCCCTCAGATCCAAATTAATTGACTCAACTATCTGTAGATACGGATGTATCTAGATGTGTTTTAGCTCTAGATACTACTGCCTCCATCCCAAAGCTTTGGGCTTATATTATTTTTAGAAAGTCAAACTATACCATGTTTGACTAAGCTTTTACCAAAAATCAGTAACATGCAAAATACAAAATTAATATCATTAAATAGATAATAAAATATATTTTCCTACGGTATCTACACAGTATTATATTTGTTGATAGAATGTTCTAAAATTTTGGTCAAACTTTGCTTGTTTTGATTTCTCAAAAATAAATAAGGCTTAAGCTTTTGGATGGTGGTAGTACATTCATATCTAGACAAAGCTGAGTTAACTAGTTTTTTGTCTGTCCATAGCTAGTGTTCACGCTGCAAAAGGCTAAGAGCATCCACTATATGCATCAGTCTATCTCATACAGTAATTCAATGTCACTGCTGAGGTCTGCCTTTTGTTTTGCTATTCATATGCAGACTGAAACTTTAGGGCCATTACTCAAAAGGAAGATCAAAACTGCGGCTGATCAGGCTACCAGTATGTTGATGCCGCCCCCATCTTCTAAATGCCTCTACAAGCACAAGGCCACGCGCCAGCTGGGTGGTGATCTTTTAATGAATATGGTATATTTTCTTAATCCACAAAACATGCCTTGATTTTTCTCTGTTTATTGTTGGTTTTTTCTATGCTTGCCAAAAGTTTACAACAACAACAACAACAACAACCAAGCCTTTCAGTCCCAAACAAGTTGGGGTAGGCTAGAGTTGAAACCCATAAGATCTCGAAGCCAAAAGTTTAGAAACACCAAATTCGTTTGCTTACAATCATCATACAGTAATGTTCATCTACTCCAGTTCCCCTAACCCAACAAAAAATTATGTTAATTACGATTTTTAGATTAAAAGAGCACCATTAGGCGCTGTTAATTACGACTTTGAGATTAAAATGTCATTTGCAATTGTTAATTACAATTTTGAGACAAATGGTTAGTTTAACCTCGATCTCTTCTGCTCTCCATTTATCCCAACCGAACAAAAATTTAACCATTCCATTCCTCTGAAATGGAACCATTCCATTCCATTCCACGCTGTTTCAGAACCGAACACACCCTTGCATTGTTGTGAACTGTTGTCCATACACGGCCATACCCTTCCACTTACATCCAGCACTATATGCATCAGTCTGTCTCAGAGTCATTCAATATCACTGCTGAGATCTGTTCCCATTCTTATGCAGGCTGAAACTGCTGCGCCTTTACTCAAGTGGATGCAAAATGAGGCTAATGAGGCTGCTGTGAGGACGATGTTGCCGGCACCATCTTCCGAAAACCTCTACAAGCACGAGGCCATGGGCCAGCTAGGTGGTGACCTTTTAATGAATCTGGTATATTTTCTTAATCCACATACATGATTTCATTATTATCTGTTTAATTACTGTTGGCTTTGTCTAATGCTTACCAAAAGTTCAGAAACACTGCGTTTGCTTACAATCATCATACACTAATTTTTCACTTTTCGATCTGTCTCATCCGATTATATAACCGTTGATTTCCATTGGCTTGTTTTGTAATCATTTGCATTGTTGTCGACTGTTCTCTATGCACAACCCTATTCTTCCACTTACACCCGCACTATTTGCATCAGTCTATCTCATAGATTTATTAAATATCAATGATGAGTTCCGTTGCTATTCATATGCAGGATGAAACTTATGTGCCTCTACTCAAATGGATAAAAAATGATCCTGATGAGGCTGCTGTGAAGATGATGGTGCCGCCACCATCTTCTGAAAACCTCCTCAAGCACAAGGCCATGGGCCAGCTGGGTGGTACCCTTTTCAGTAAGCAGGTATATTTTCTTAATCCTCATACATGATTTGATTTTTGTCTGTTTATTGCCGGCTTTGTCTAATGCTTACCAATAGTTCAGAAACACACACACCTATTCTTACACTTACATCCAGCACTATATGCATCAGTGTCTCATAGATTCATTTTATATATCACTGCTGATGTCTGTTGCTCTTCAATTTTCATATGCATCGAAACCGCTAACCCTTCATTGGTCAAAAGGATTGCAAGCTGCTGATGAGGCATCTGCAGAGGCTGCCACCAAGTTCTTGTCAGCCCAACCTTCCGGATGCTTATATAAGCTCAAGTCCAAGGACCAGCAGGCCGTAACCATCCAAGGGTTCGGTATATTTTCTTAAGCCACATATACATGCCATGATTTATGTCCGATATTATCACCAGCTCTGTCTAATGCTTTTTGGAATTGAAACACCAAATTAGCATGCTTATATTCATCATACACTAATTTTTCACTGCTCTTGTTGTAACATAGTGTTATGCACTCGCTTGTCAACATTTGCATTGCTCTGAACTATGCACTTTACACAACCTAATTCTTCCACTTACATTCAGCGCTACGCACCAGTAGTACCTCCCATGTTTCCTTCACCATCCCGATGCCGAGCTTGCGGGAATATGGCGGGCCCATGTACATACCCCGCATATAACACCTCCTATGGCTCTATCTACCTTTCTAGTAGCTCCTTCACGAGTTACGGGTATGTATTCTCGGTGGTTTAGCATGAATTGGCATATAGTAAAGTCTTGTTTTTAGTCTTCCGCTTCTTACATTTGTATCAATTTTCACATGCAGATGTACCTTGTGAACTTCGTCCAATGATTAACCGGATGTGTCCGCATGAAGGGTCTTTCACTATGCATGGCAATGGCAAATTGATGAACACTTACACGGTCTATGAGGTGTATGTCTACAAGACGCAGGCCATCACATATTTGTATGGACATGATTGGAGAAAGTTTGCTTTTGACTACGGTCTGAAGAAGGGCGACGAAATGAGGGTCGAAACTCAAACGGGCAGATATACGTAATCGCTACGAGTTGGAGACACTTCCAAATATATAATATGTAACTTTTTTCTACTCATATCTTTTGATAAGCTGTTAGAGCGGTTGTTCTAAACCATTCCCTCTGTTCTAGCTTGCTGGGTTTAACATGATCAAAGCTGCAGATCCCCGATGGAACATGAGCGGATGTCACAAAGGGCAACCACACCAAGACCGGCACCGGCTTCCCACTCTCTGCATCAGCACCGGTTCCTATACCAGCTCCGTTTCGCATCTACCCAGCAGTCCCCTACATCAACATTGGTTCTGTAGAGGCCCCATATACTACACCTGCCCGGCGAGTTCCCGCATCGACTTTGGTTCCTCTAGCTGCACCGTTTCTTGCACCTGCCCAATAGTCTCCTGCATCAAGCACCGGTTCCTCTAGAGGCACCATTTTACTGCACTCTGCCCCGGCGGTCTCTGCATCAGCACCGGCTCGTGTACCAGCCCAGTGCTCCTGCACCGCCCACCGGATCACCGAGGTCTCAGCTCATTGCTGTGGCCACCCGTGTGGTGACCAGGACGCATCTGAAGGCTATGTTCGTGAGTATATGACAGCATAACTGCTCTTATCTTGATGTCTTCTCTGCTCAAAGTCTCACATGGTTCAGTGCATTGGTGCCATTGACTAATTTTTGGTGGTATCTCTTGCTTTGAATCAGAAATTGCCTAAAAGTATCTCCAAGGATCTCAATGCTGGCCGAAGGGGCAAGATATCCCTCGTCATGGAGAGTGAAGGTCTCACCGTGGAGGGACGGTACTCCGTCGAGTCCACGAGATGGCCGCTTAATTTGTTACTTCCGGGTGGAAAAAGTTCATTGACGGTGCCAAACTTCGCATTGGATCAAAGTTGAAGGTCAAGATCTTTCGATGCCACTGTGACATGCTGGTCATAAAGTTCGCGGTTGTCTAGTTCTGTTGCCCCATGAGCCCTTAGCAAATGCATTTGTAGTTATACTTATATAAGGTTATCTTATCTCGAATCGCTAATTAATTGTATGGGTGGTAAAACTCTGGCAAGCTTTTGCTCTTAGCAAGTATGTATGTATGATCAGCTATTATGATAACTAATGTTTGTGTTCATCTTAATTTGCATTTCCGTTTTAGAAAAAAACTTAATTTCTATTTTGGCTGACCTGTTAGAGAACTATCAGATTGAACCCACAACATGATTCAAATAGATTCATTACACCGAGCCACATGTCTTGACCTTGCTATACACTACTTCCATTAATCGATTGCAAGAAGGCTTACACGAGGCTGCTGAACCATGGCGGATTCGAATCCAACTTATCTATCTAGAAATACAACCTTTGCGTAAAGAGGATTTGCAGTATGGGGAGGCTGACATTGGGGACCCATGAGCCATGAGCGTCGTCAACGTTTTAAAGGTGGCAGGAGATCGAAAGAAAAAATAAGCCAAAAATCAGTTGGTAAACAAATTCAAGAAAAGAAACATTTACCTTTCTGAGAGGATGACATGCGGGACCCATGAGGCAGCAGCATCCTCAACTATTTCAAGGCGGCAGGGGATCAAAAGAAAAAAGGAAATAGCCAGAAATTAATTAGGGTCAAAAATAAATCCATCAAAGGAAACTTTTATTGTTCATAGAGGATGACATGTGGGACCGACTTGCCATTGCGTCGTCATCGTTTCAAAGGGGGCGGGGGATCAAAAGAAAAAGGCAAATAGCCAGAAAGTAGGGGAAAAAAATAAATCCAAAAAAGGAAACTTTTATTGTTAATAGAGTATGACATGCGGGACCCATGAGCCACAGCTTCCTCAACGTTTCAAAGTCGGCATGAGATTGAAAGAAAAAGGCAAGTGACATAATATCAGAGCCAAAAATAATCCTAGAAAAGAAACTTTATTGTACATAGAGGATGACATGCGGGTCCCATTTTGTAGCAGCGGTCTCAACGCTTCCAAGGCGGCACAGACCGAAAGAAAAATGAAGTAGCCGTAAATCGTGGTGTGAAAAAAATTCAAGAAAAGAAAGATTTCAATTGGGCTGTATCTGGACATCCGGGCCTTCGAACTATCCTGCTGGGCCTTTTGACTCGTACAATTTCAGCCCACTCCAAAACAGGAAAGGTCGGATTTTTCTCAAAAAAAAAACAGGAAAGTCCTATGCTTCGCAAAAACAAAAAACAAGGAGATTCAACATATAAGTTTGTTTATGTAGATATAAAGATTTAATTTATCCTGTTTGCAATAGCTCGTAGCGAAATACAACGTTTATTGTCCGCAAAATAAAACATCACATGTTTCTTGTACGGGAGGCTGACATCGGGGACCCATGAGCCAGCGAGCGTCGTCAACGTTTCAAAGGCGGCAGGGACCGAAAATAAAAAAAGCCAAAAATCAGTTGGTAAAAAAATACAAGAAAAGAAAACATTTATCGTTCTGAGAGGATGACATGCGGGACCCATGAGGCAGCAGCATCCTCAACGTTTCAAAGTCGGCATGAGATCGAAAGAAAAAGCCAAGTGACATAATATCAGGAGCAAAAAATAATCCAAGAAAAGAAACTTTATTGTACATAGAGGATGACATGCGGGTCCCATTTTGTAGCAGCGGTCTCAACGTTTCCAAGGCGGCACAGGACCAAAAGAAAAATGAGGCAGCAGCATTCTCAACAATTCCAAGGCGGCAGGGGATCAAAAGAAAAAAAGGAAATAGCCAGAAATTTATTAGGGGTCAAAAATAAATCCACCAAAGGAAACTTTTATTGTTCATAGAGGATGACATGTGGGACCGACCTGCCAACAGCATCCTCATCGTTTCAGAGGGGGCAGGAGATCAAAAGAAAAAGGCAAATAGCCAGAAATTAGGGGTAAAAAATAACTCCAAGAAAGGAAACTTTTATTGTTCGTAGAGGATGACATGCGGGACCCATGAGCCAGCAGCTTACTCAACGTTTCAAAGGCGGCATGAGATCGAAAGAAAAAGGCAAGTGACAAAATATCAGGAGCCAAAGATAATCCAAGAAAAGAAACTTTGTTGTACGTAGAGGATGACATGCGGGTCCCATTTAGCAGCAGCGGTCTCAACGTTTCAAATGCGGCTTGAGATCAAAAGAAAAAGAAAGTTGATTGTACATAGAGGATGACATGCGGGTCCCATTTAGCAGCAGCGGTCTCAACGTTTCCAAGGCGGCAAGGGATCAAAAGAAAAAGGAAGTAGCCAGAAATCAGGGGGTCAAAAAAAATCCAAGAATAGAAAGAATTTTGGTTCATAGAGGATGACATGCGGGACCCATGATCCTGCATCGTAAACGGCTCGATCGGAGAACGTTGAACGAGATGGCGCGATCGAGAAAAAAAACAATGACAGAGAGGCTGCCATCTGGGCCCTACATCCCTCGGCGGTGCGGATTTGCGTTGACTCGGCCGGCGAACCCGAGATTTCGAGATGCACCACGTCCCGGGCCACCATACGCGACGTTTTGGCCGCTTTCGTCGGGCTAGGTGGCCTCAAAAACGAGAAAAAAAAGTTTTGACATGCACCACGGAGGGACCCAAAATCGTCGGCCATGGTACACCAGCAACCACGGCGCGACTTCAACTTCGTCGGCCATGGCAACTTTTCTTGTAGTGTGTGCATCCTACCTGACCTCACGAACGCCATCCCGGGATGTTCATATTTGTTTCGACCAACAAAGTATGAGGCATTCCATTTAGTTCAGACTAGCTACTTCTTAATTGCATTGGCCTTTCTTCCATTCTAGTGCCGATGATTAAATTGTTTGGTCACTTGTACACTCTGGGGTGGGGCCACTGAGCCTGGTGCGATGACACAAATATCAATCTCTTGTGCATCCTACCTGGCCTCGCTGACCCCATCCCTGAATGTTAATATTTCTTTCGACCAACAAAGTATGAGGCATATGATATCTAGTTGAGATACCACTTGGCTCTTTCTTCCATTTTAGTGCCGATGATTAGAATGTTTGGTCACCTATACGCCGCAATATACTTTGTAGACGGGCCCCCCTTTCCCCGGCCGCCGTTCGTTGAACGAGTCCTTGACGAGACAACAACGCCGACATGTCTCTTCGGCGCAGAACCACGCCAGTCCCAGCCGTCTCCCTTGTGGCCGTGTCTAATGGGCTCTGCGCTTTTCTCCATGGCCGGACCACGATTGGACTCACCGGGGAAATACTGATAATCGCCATCACCACTATCGTCAGAGTCCACAGGTGTAGAGTACTTTGCAGCAGATGCCGCTTTTCTTCTCGCCGTCCGGTGAACGAGTTCTTGATGCAAAGACCGTGCCGGCCTCGGGCAGGCCGGCACGGTCTTTGCATCAAAGACTCGTTCATCGCACGGCGAGGGAAGAAAAGTGGCATCTGCCTGCAACTGCTATGCTCTGTGGAGTCTGGCGATAGTGTTGATGGCGATTATCATTATTCCCCCGGTGAGTCCAATCGTGGTCCGGCCATGCAGAAGAGCGCAGGAGACGCGGCCACAAGGGAGGCGGCTGGGACTGCCGTGGTTCTGCGCCGGAGAGGCAGATCAGCGTTGTTGTGTCGTTAAGGACCCGTTCACGGAACGACGGCCGGGGAAAGGGGGCCCTTCTGCAAAGTATACTGCGGTGTATACTGCAACTATGGTTTCTGACCATAGTATTTGTGTTGACCAATAATGTATGAGGCACTTATTCCATTTTGTCATTCCATTTGCTTTGAGATTTTCAAAATGCCGATGATTAAAATGTTTGGTCCCCGTACACTTGGGGGTGGCGTAAGTGAGTCTGGTAAGATAGCACAAATATCAATCTCTTGTGCATCGGACTTGGTCTCACTTACGCCATCCCTAAATGTTAATATTTGTGTTGACCAACAATGTATGAGGCATTTATTCCATTTCTCTTGTGCATCGGACTTGTTGGTCTCACTTTCTTCCATTTTCATCATAGTACGAACTGGATATGAAGACCCCGATGCAAGCGAGCCTGGTGGGTAGAGATGAGGGAGCAAAGGAGGAACCGGATGAAGACTACTTTGTATCTCGAAATTGTGAAATTTGTATGAATTAAGAGTTGTATGCAAAACATTTGACACTTAATTGCCACTATATATGTATCTCGATCGGGCTCTAAGTAATGTGATGATGATGTCTATGTTATATCTGTGCAATGTACATGATATTTATATTATATCTGAATGTTGCTGTATATAACCTGTTTCTCTGTATATTGCTGTGTATAAACTGCATGTGTATAGCAGGCAGCACAAAATCGAGTATAATACAAGCAATTTCTGTGGCGCACTGAAAACCAATTCTATGGCGCACGCTTTTCTGTGGCGCACCTAGGAACACGTGCGCCACAGAAACCTTATTTTTGTGGCGACGTTTCTGTGGCGCACCTCCCATGCGCCACAGAATCCATTTTTGGTGCGCCACTGATGAGGCTTTTCCTACTAGTGATATTGCGACCATGCCTGTGATAGGGTTGACCCTAGCCTCCAGTGGCTCTCCCTTCCTCGAGATGGCAGACCCATACGGCACCGGCAGAAAGCCTGCTGCGTCTCAAGCCGGTGCTTGAAATGGGGGTTCCGATCCTGTCCACGTCGAGCTCGCCTAGCGCCTGCTCGCCCGGTTAGTGCCAAGGAACTTGAAACGTCACCAAAGATGAATTTTCTGATTCTAGAAGGTTTTAATTGTCAAACGCAATTGTATGATCATCCCCGGGTTATTCAAATCAATTCAACTTTGGGCGGTTCATTATTTTTTCATGTCATAGCCTTTGAAGAAGCTCAAGCCCTCTTTTTCCTACTAGGTTAACTGTACCCAAAAGTAAATACTTCAATAGTGGTGCAGCTGCACACCAATTCATGTAAGGTGGTAACAGTTGAACCTGATAACATGGGGGAAGTGGGAACCATATCAGCTTGACTTTTCTAAAAAATATAGTGATTTAATTCAAAGAACTTATTCATAAGTAATGATGAAGACAATCTCTCTAGCTTTATATAAAACGATATATAATTAGCATCCAATAGCTTTGGGTTTGCTCTTTTGTGTGTGAATGTTTAGGAATAATTTTTTGGTTCTGATTTTAGTTTCACCATTATGTCTGTTAACTGCAGTCTAGGAGTAACAACAATGCCTGGAGAAATTCTTTTACGTATATATCCATGGCTCATTTCTAGGTCCAGCTTCAGCCTTATTATCTTTAGGCCTTCCCATAAGTCAATAAGATGGGGCAAATTATCTTTCTAAAAAATGGAAAAGTCACGACAACTTATACATGTTAGCTGGTGTGGATTTGTATACACCTGCAACTAGCGTATCCTTACAGTTGTGTATCGTGCTATAGGCAAAATGTTAAAGCGAGACAATACCATTCAGTTATTTTTTGGCAGTAGATATTCAAGTCTTGTGCACTTTGTAAGGAACTGGGTGCTTTCAAGCAGTAGTATATTGAGCGCCAGCAGGTTATCATCCTTACTTTGGCCGTGCTTGAAATGCTGCTGCACCTAAAATAGTCATATTATTTAGTACACATTAATTTGATATGCAGTGGTTACTATATTTTATGAAGATTGTTTCTGCCTTTAAACATTATGTATGTTCATTACCATGCTTTCTGGTGTCGTGGAGTAGTGTTTCATAAGATATGTAATGATTCAAGATTGTTTATGTTTCAACTCTGCACTGAGAGATATATGTTTTTTGGCAGCCGCTGAGATATATGATTTGATTTCGCGTGGGGAGAAGAAGAGAAGACAGATAGGCAGATCTATGGGAAAATTTCTGAATACATGCATCTGGTGTGCCATTATTTTTTCAGGTATGATGAACACTATTGTTGTTGTAGTGCTAGATAGCGGTATGTATCTACACACACCCTAAAGGATTGAAGAGTAATATAATTTACTATCCATACAAATAGACAACTTAGAATAATGTAGTTCCTGTAGAGCGTAATTGTAGAGCGTAATTGATTCTTCTCCTTTGCTTCTGGCTTTGTCCTCTCCCAATACTCCCTGTGTCTTTTGCGTTAGCACAGGTGGAAGAAGACATAGATGCTTGTGTTTATTTATTTCATTTATTGTATGTTGGAAGTCTGTATCTGCTTGATATCTTCTTCCCATTTAGCATTATGTTTTTATGTTTATATTACTGGTGGCTGCTAATTTATGATGTGAAGATTTTTTCCTCATGAATATATGAGCTCATGTCGGATTTGCGCTGGCTTATTGTTTCTTCCGTGCTTACATGATAACTGATTTTGTGATTTTTCACCATATAAAATTTCCGCTCTTAAATAATTATCAATGCTTTTATATCCTTTGGATGGAATAAGCAGTGGGAAAGTTCAAAGGCACCTTAGGTTATATTGAGGACAATTTCGAGTTTTTATTTTATTCACATATAGATTGAAATTGTACGATATTTGTGCACTCCTTTTCTTTAATATATCATGCTATTGAAAGAAGAGATATTATTTTTCTTATGATCACAAGATGATTCAGAGTTGTTAGTTTCTTCTTTGTCTTACTTATGTCCTTCCAAGTCCTAATCATGAATGTGCTCATTACCTCTATTTTTGGGAAAGATGATGATAACAAATTGATATTTATAGGTATGGAGCCACTCCCATGTGATTTAGCTTAATATTCTGTGTACGATACCTTCACCTTCCACTGCAACGGGTGTATGAGGTTGGCCTGATGCTATGAGAGGAACTAACTATCTCAGCGGTGAGCTCTTTATGCAATCCTGATCTTATAAGCAGATGGCTGAAATGATTAGCTAAAACTGAAAGCGCTGTGGGGATACTTGATTGCTGCACTATATAAACTGTCTAATACCAGTTTCAGATATGGTTAAACATGTTTCCTTGGAATGTCTTTGATGGATTTTAGGTGTTTTGGTACCACGATCTGCTGTTAGAATTCATTCATTGATTCTGGTTGATTGGATTAGACTGATCCATGTATAATTTTCAGTTGATTCAAGTAACTATATTTACAACTTTACCAAGCTACTGAAACAAGTTCTGGCTAAACCACCTATTATATTGATCTGTTTTGGTGCAATTAAGCCAGTGTTGCTAAGAATATGGTGACTGATACGCGTACAGCACGCGTCCGTTGGGAACCCCAAGAGGAAGGTGTGATGCGTACAGCGGCAAGTTTTCCCTCAGTAAGAAACCAAGGTTTATCGAACCAGTAGGAGCCAAGAAGCACGTTGAAGGTTGATGGCGGTGGAGTGTAGTGCGGCGCAACACCAGGGATTCCGGCGCCAACGTGAAACCTGCACAACACAACCAAATTACTTTGCCCCAACGTGGCAGTGAGGTTGTCAATCTCACCGGCTTGCTGTAACAAAGGATTAGATGTATAGTGTGGATGATGATTGTTTGCAGAAAACAGTAGAACAAGTATTGCAGTAGATTGTATTCGATGTAAAAGAATGGACCGGGGTCCACAGTTCACTAGAGGTGTCTCTCCCATAAGATAAATAGCATGTTGGGTAAACAAATTACAGTTGGGCAATTGACAAATAAAGAGGGCATGACCATGCACATACATGTTATGATGAGTATAGTGAGATTTAATTGGGCATTACGACAAAGTACATAGACCGCTATCCAGCATGCATCTATGCCTAAAAAGTCCACCTTCAGGTTATCATCCGAACCCCTTCCAGTATTAAGTTGGAAAACAACAGACAATTGCATTAAGTATGGTGCGTAATGTAATCAACAACTACATCCTTAGACATAGCATTGATGTTTAATCCCTAGTGGCAACAGCACATCCACAACCTTAGAACTTTCTGTCACTGTCCCAGATTTAATGGAGGCATAAACCCACTATCGAGCATAAATACTCCCTCTTGGAGTTACAAGCAAAAACTTGGCCAGAGGCTCTACTAGTAACGGACATGCAAGATCATAAACAACACATAGATAATAGATTGATAATCAACATAGCATAGTATTCTCTATTCATCGGATCCCAACAAACACAACATGTAGCATTACAGATAGATGATCTTGATCATGTTAGGCAGCTCACAAGATCCAACAATGAAGCACAATTAGGAGAAGACGACCATCTAGCTACTGCTATGGACCCATAGTCCAGGGGTGAACTACTCACTCATCACTCCGGAGGCGACCATGGCGGTGAAGATTCCTCCGGGAGATGATTCCCCTCTCCGGCAGGGTGCCGGAGGCGATCTCCTGAATCCCCCGAGATGGGATTGGCGGCGGCGGCGTCTCTGGAAGGTTTTCCGTATCGTGGCTCTCGGTACTGGAGTTATTATCGACGAAGGCTTAAGTAGGCGGAGGAGGTAGGTTTAGGGGCGCCACGAGGGCCCCACACGCCAGGCCGGCGCGGCCAGGGCTTGGGCCGCGCCACCCTGTTTTGTGGGCGCCTCGTCGCCCCACTTCGTTTCCTCCCGGACTTGGAAGCTTCGTGGAAAAATAAGATCCTGGCGTTGATTTCGTCCAATTCCGAGAATATTTCCTTACTAGGATTTCTGAAACCAAAAACAGTAAAACAAAGAACTAGCTCTTCGGCATCTCGTTAATAGGTTAGTGCCGGAAAATGCATAAATATGACATAAAGTATGCATAAAACATGTAGATATCATCAATAAAGTGGCATGGAACATAAGAAATTATCGATACGTTGGAGACGTATCAGCTTCCCCAAGCTTAGTTCTGCTCGTCCTGTAGGTAAACGATAACAAAGATAATTTCTGAAGTGACATGCCATCATAATCTTGATCATACTATTGTAAGCACATGTAATGAATGCAGCGATCAAAGAAATGGTAAATGTAATGAGTAAACAAATGAATCATATACCAAAGACTTTTCATGAATAGTACTTTCAAGACAAGCATCAATAAGTTTTGCATAAGAGTTAACTCATAAAGCAATAAATTCAAAGTAAAGGTATTGAAGCAACACAAAGGAAGATTAAGTTTCAGCGGTTGCTTTCAACTTATAACATGTATATCTCATGGATATTGTCAATGTAAAGTAATATAACAATTGCAATATGCAAGTATGTAGGAATCAATGCACAGTTCACACAAGTGTTTGCTTCTTGAGATGGAGAGAAATAGGTGAACTGACTCAACATAAAAGTAAAAGAAAGGCCCTTCGCAGAGGGAAGCATTGATTGCTATATTTGTGCTAGAGCTTTGATTTTGAAAACAAGAAACAATTTTGTCAACGGTAGTAATAAAGCATATGCATCATGTAAATTATATCCTACAAGTTGCAAGTCTCATGCATAGTATACTAATAGTGCCCGCACCTTGTCCTAATTAGCTCGGATTACCTGGATTATCCCCGCAATACATATGTTTTAACCAAGTGTCACAAAGGGGTACCTCTATGCCGCTTGTACAAAGGTCTAAGGAGAAAGCTCGCATTGGATTTCTCGCTTTTGATTATTCTCAACTTAGACATCCATACCGGGATAACATAGACAACAGATAATGGACTCCTCTTTAATGCTTAAGCATTCAACAATTATTAATTTTCTCATATGAGATTGAGGATATTTGTCCAAAACTGAAACTTCCACCATGGATCATGGCTTTAGTTAGCGGCCCAATGTTCTTCTCTAACAGTATGCATGCTCAAACCATTCAACTCATGGTAAATCGCCCTTACTTCAGACAAGACGGACATGCATAGCAACTCACATGATATTCAACAAAGAGTAGTTGATGGCGTCCCCAGGAACATGGTTATCGCACAACAAGCAACTTAATAAGAGATAAAGTGCATAAGTACATATTCAATACCACAATAGTTTTTAGGCTATTTGTCCCTTGAGCTATATATTGTAAAGATGAAGAATAGAAATTTTAAAGGTAGCACTCAAGCAATTTACTTTGGAATGACGGAGAAATACCATGTAGTAGGTAGGTATGGTGGACACAAATGGCATAGTGGTTGGCTCAAGGATTTTGGATGCATGAGAAGTATTACCTCTCGATACAAGGCTTAGGCTAGCAAGGTTATTTGAAACAAACACAAGTATGAAGCGGTACAGCAAAACTCACATAAAAGACACATTGTAAACATTATAAGACTCTACACCATCTTCCTTGTTGTTCGACCCTTACTAGAAATTATCTAGACCTTAGAGAGACCAATTATGCAAACCAAATTTTAGCAAGCTCTATGTATTTCTTCATTAATAGGTGCAAAGTATATGATGCAAGAGCTGAAACATGAGCACAACAATTGCCAAGTATCAAATTATTCAAGACATTTTACCAATTACTACATGTAGCATTTCCCGTTTCCAACCATATAACAATTTAACGAAGCAGATTCAACCTTCGCCATGAATACTATGAGTAAATCCTAAGGACATATTTGTCCATATGCAATAGCGGAGCGTGTATCTCTCCCACACAATGAATGCTAGGATCCACTTTATTCAAACAAAACAAAAACAAAAACAAACCGACGCTCCAAGCAAAGTACATAAGATGTGATGGAATAAAAATATAGTTTCACTAGAGGAACCTGATAATGTTGTCGATGAAGAAGGGGATGCCTTGGGCATCCCCAAGCTTAGATGCTTGAGTCTTCTTGAAATATGCAGGGGTGAACCACCGGGGCATCCCCAAGCTTAGAGCTTTCACTCTCCTTGATCATATTGTATCATCCTCCTCTCTTGATCCTTGAAAACTTCCTGCACACCAAACTCAAAACAACTCATTAGAGGGTTAGTGCATAGTCAAAATTCACATGTTCAGAGGTGACATAATCATTCTTAACACTTATGGACATTGCACAAAGCTACTCAAAGTTAATGGAATAGAAAAATCCATCAAGCATAGCAAAACAGGCAATGCGAAATAAAAGGCAGAATCTGTCAAAACAGAACAGTTTGTAAAGACGAATTTCTAAGAGGCACCAGACTTGCTCAAATGAAAATGCTCAAATTGAATGAAAGTTGCGTACATATCTGAGGATCACTCACGTAAATTGGCATAATTTTCTGAGTTACCTACAGAGAATTAGGCCCAAATTCGTGACAGCAAGAAATCTGTTTCTGCGCAGTAATCCAAATCTAGTATGAACCTTACTATCAACGACTTTACTTGGCACAACAATGCAACAAAATAAGATGATGAGAGGTTGCTACAGTAGTAACAACTTCCAATACTCAAATATAAAATAAAAGTGCAGTAGTAAAATCATGGGTTGTCTCCCAAGAAGTGCTTTCTTTATAGCCATTAAGATGGGCTCAGTAATTTTAATGATGCACTCCCAAGAAATAAGAGTTGAAGCAAAAGAGAGCATCAAAAAGCAAATTCAAAACACATTTAAGTCTAACCCACTTCCTATGAAAAGGAATCTTATAAATAAACAAGTTCATGAAGCATAATGCAACAAGCATAGAAAGACTAGACAAGCGCAACTTCAAGATTTTCAGCAAAAAGAGAGGTGTTTTAGTAACATGAAAGTTTCTACAACCATATTTTCCTCTCTCATAATAATATCCAGTAGCATCATGAGCAAACTCAACAATATAACTATCAAATAAAACATTCTTACCATGAGTCTCATGCATAAAGTTATTACTCTCCACATAAGCATAATCAATTTTATTAGTTGTAGTGGGAGCAAATTCAACAAAGTAGCTATCTTTATTATTCTCATCAAGTGTAGGAGGCATAGTATAATAATAATAAAATTTACTCTCCATAGTAGGTGGCACCAAAAGACCACTATCATTATAATCATCATAAATAGGAGGCAAAGTATCATCAAAGAAAATTTTCTCCTCAATGCTTGGGGACTAAAAATATCATGCTCATCAAAACCAGCTTCCCCAAGCTTAGATTCTTCCATAGCTTTAGAAATAATAGTGTTCATACTAATAACATTGCTACTAGCATGTAAATAAGGTTCAATAGGTTTTTTAAATTTCGCATCAAACAATCCATGTCTTAACTCAGGAAATAGCTTCAAAAGCTCACTGTTACTTTCCATTATGCTTAACTAGTGAAATAAAAACATGCATGATATTAAGTAAAGTAAAACAAGTAACTAATTTTTTTTTGTTTTCGATATAATGCAGCAAACAAAGAAGTAAATAACAGTAAAGCAAGACAAAAACAAAGTAAAGAGATTGGAAGTGGAGACTCCCCTTGCAGCGTGTCTTGATCTCCCCGACAACGGCTCCAGAAAAAGAGCTTGATACGCGTACAGCACGCGTCCGTTGGGAACCCCAAGAGGAAGGTGTGATGCGTCACAAACTCATGTAAAGTTTTCCTCAGTAAGAAACCAAGGTTTATCGAACCAGTAGGAGCCAAGAAGCACGTTGAAGGTTGATGGCGGCGGAGTGTAGTGCGGCGCAACACCAGGGATTCCGGCGCCAACGTGGAACCTGCACAACACAACCAAATTACTTTGCCCCAACATGACAGTGAGGTTGTCAATCTCACCGGCTTGCTGTAACAAAGGATTAGATGTATAGTGTGGATGATGATTGTTTGCAGAAAACAGTAGAACAAGTATTGCAGTAGATTGTATTCGATGTAAAAGAATGGACCGGGGTCCACAGTTCACTAGAGGTATCTCTCCCATAAGATAAATAGCATGTTGGGTAAACAAATTATAGTTGGGCAATTGACAAATAAAGAGGGCATGACCATGCACATACATGTTATGATGAGTATAGTGAGATTTAATTGGGCATTACGACAAAGTACATAGACCGCTATCCAGCATGCATCTATGCCTAAAAAGTCCACCTCCAGGTTATCATCCGAACCCCTTCCAGTATTAAGTTGCAAACAACAGACAATTGCATTAAGTATGGTGCGTAATGTAATCAACAACTACATCCTTAGACATAGCATCGATGTTTTATCCCTAGTGGCAACAGCGCATCCACAACCTTAGAACTTTCTGTCACTGTCCCAGATTTAATGGAGGCATGAACCCACTATCGAGCATAAATACTCCTTCTTGGAGTTACAAGCAAAAATTTGGCCAGAGCCTCTACTAGTAACGGAGAGCATGCAAGATCATAAACAACACATAGATAATAGATTGATAATCAACATAGCATAGTATTCTCTATTCATCGGATCCCAACAAACACAACATGTAGCATTACAGATAGATGATCTTGATCATGTTAGGCAGCTCACAAGATCCAACAATGAAGCACAATTAGGAGAAGACGACCATCTAGCTACTGCTATGGACCCATAGTCCAGGGGTGAACTACTCATTCATCACTCAGGAGGCGACCATGGCGGTGAAGAGTCCTCCGGGAGATGATTCCCCTCTCCGGCAGGGTGCCGGAGGCGATCTCCTGAATCCCCCGAGATGGGATTGGCGGCGGCGGCGTCTCTGGAAGGTTTTCTGTATCGTGGCTCTCGGTACTGGAGTTATTATCGACGAAGGCTTAAGTAGGCGGAGGAGGTAGGTTTAGGGGCGCCACGAGGGCCCCACACGCCAGGCCGGCGCGGCCAGGGCTTGGGCCGCGCCGCCCTGTTGTGTGGGCGCCTCGTCGCCCCACTTCGTTTCCTCCCCGGACTTCTGGAAGCTTCGTGGAAAAATAAGATCCTGGGCGTTGATTTCGTCCAATTCCGAGAATATTTCCTTACTAGGATTTCTGAAACAAAAAACAGCTGAAAACAGCAACTGGCTCTTCGGCATCTCGTTAATAGGTTAGTGCCGGAAAATGCATAAATATGACATAAAGTATGCATAAAACATGTAGATATCATCAATAAAGTGGCATGGAACATAAGAAATTATCGATACGTTGGAGACGTATCAGTGACGTAACATGTTCTGCATCTACTGGCTTATGCATATTGCGACCATGCCATTGATAGGGTTGACCTCCAGTGGATGTACCTTCTTCGAGGTGGCGGACCCATATGGCACCGGCAGAAAGCCCAAGCAGCATCTGAAGCTGGCGCCTGTGATGGAGGCTCCGATCCCAGCCACATCGAGCTTGCCTAGCACCCAGTTAGTGCCGAGGAACTTGAAAAATCACCAAAGATGAAATTTCTGAGTCTAGAAGGTTTTAATTGTCGAACAAAATTGTATTAATCATCTGGCACTTTTTTGGATCAGTGGAAGTAGTATATTTAAAACTATTTTCATGATTGTATATAAGTATTGTTGTTCCGTTTGTTTTTGTGTGGTTGGGTCTAATTTCACCTTATTAACTTTGTTTTCTAAATTCAATAAAGCGCATTTCTATTTAGACGTAGATCGGTTCGAGTTTCACGGGATCGTGCGCCAAGGCGCACATCTAAATCTAGTATGTGCATGCATGCGGCCGCCTATGTAAACGTGCATATCTTGGTGATTTGACGATGACTAGTACAAATGCCCGTGCGTTGCTACGGGGCAACAACACATGTAAACAAATCAAATATGATTAATATACAAAACATGACATCGTTAACCTATGACATTGTTTTTTACCGCGTGGGCCCATGTCATTAGACAATTAGTGGAACAGAGCGGTAACATTAGTATTTGACAAGCGACATGAGTCATTCCCCTCACTCACTTCCCTCGGTCTCTTCTCCTCCATGCCTCACTCCGCCCCCACCCATTTCTCCCACAGCCGTGGGCGCCGCCTGATCTCGAGGTTGCACCTGAGCCCCCAAGTGTGCGGCTATGCTCTCCCTTCGCCGACCCTCGCACGGCAGATCATGGTCGTCGTTGCCCTGTCTTCTAGCCATGGGATCGTTGGCCTCTTCCTCTCTCCCCGTTAGCCCCGCCGGTTGAGCTCAATTCCGGTGTAGCCGGATTTGGCAGAAAGGCACGCAAAAGAGCTCGTCAGGATTCGGCAAGGAGGCATGCAGGATCAGCAGCTGGAATTGCTTCAGGTATTTGTTCAAATTCTTCTGATGCATCTGATAGTATTGAAATACACAAAAAAGCATGCTTAATTTCTGGTTGAAATTAAACACGAAAGTAAGATGTAATAATTCTTCAAGAAAGTGGATCCACAAATCGTATTTTGGTACATTGTAGATAGTAATGTTGTGAAGAACTTAATCATTTTTGTTTGATATTACCCATACTCACACCACTGAGCCTATCGTCCTATATTTTTTCGCTGATATTAATACATTATGTGTTTAGGTTTCAATGCTGCAGTTGTTGGATGCTTTTTTGCTATGAAACAGTATTGAGGCCACATCGAGCACAAAACTCACCATTGTTTACTGCTGCTACGATTATCTTGGAATCAATTATATCATCAAGTGTGTCCAATGTTTTGCTAGGGGAGAAGGCGCTATTGTTCTGATGTATGAAATAAAATCTGCTGGTAGTATTTTATCTTATTTTGATCAAATTTGGTATTACAGAAAGGTAGCTTTCGATTTTTGAGTACATATGCATGCATATGCTCTAATACTACTACAGTTGGAATGTCACAATGTTCTGGTTTTGGTCTAGCACCCAGTTTTTGTTTTGTATCCTTTGTTTGGGAGATAATATCAGTACATTTGGACCGCCATGTAGCTACCTTATCTGTGTATGGAAAACATATGCTTGCATTGACCTTTGGATGCACTAATTTCAATCATTGGCAGCCACGTAGAAACTTAAGATGGTAGGCGTTTGAAGAATCACCAAGACCTCAATACTTAGAATCACTGACTAAACTCTTAGTTTGAAAACTGCAACCTTCTCATAACATTATGCTGAACCATAAATAAGCACCACCGAAAATCATACACAAGTCAAAACATGGCCACCATAAGAGAATTGGTACACCTGTGGCAGACACGGCTTGAGTGTCATCTTCTCTATGACAAGGATGGAAGCCGGCTCGAAGGATGACACTCCACTTCCCACTTGGTCCTCCTCGCCGCCGCCATGCTGTGTGATGCGAGTTTCAGTAAACCTGATCAGATAATGACAACTTAGTTCATTCGTCAGCGATAAGAAGACAAGCTACTACTCTCTGGACTTATAACCACGCTCCCACTCAACCATTCCACATACATATGACAACGAACACGCCTTACACAGACACATTTTCAACCACTATTGTTAAATCACCACACTACATATTGTCTGGCTCTCCATGTTTAGCATCTCTGCGTAAATCTATTTTTTCATAAAAAAGGCCTCAAACATTCAGGTATAGATTAATAGTCAGGGAATGTAATCCTGGCTTCAAACTAAGTTGTGCCCTTTTCAAAACATTCAGGGCACGAGTTGCATTTAAGGTAATATAAATCTTGACTTTCAAGTAATCGACATGCTTGATGATGATCTAAATAACAACATTTGTTATATTATATCTGAACAACATTTGATAAAATATTTGAATTTATGAATTCAGACTAAGAAAAAAAAGAGCAAGTTAGCAAAATAATCCACCTAGATTATCTCAGAGTCTCTCCCATTTTGAGCGGTTTACCCGAACATCCATATGAGTACACACCCTGCAATCGCCCAAAGCAGATGGTCTCCCTTGTTTAGGGCATCTCCAGCGGCGTGACGCATTTTAGCGTCCGCGCGCGTCCGTTTGCGTCGACCCTTTTGGTCGAAATCGACCGCGCGTCCGTTTGCGTCGGGGGTGGCTCCAGCGGCACGACGCATTTTTTAGGACGAACCATTTTTTTAAACATGAAACATAATGTACATACTTAAACATAAAAAATAAACCTAAACACATACTGCTCGTCGTCGCTGTGCTGTTCCTCGTCGCTGTGCTGCACGATGAGGTCCGGTATTACCCAAGGCCAGTTGCCATCCGGGGGAGCGTACGCCGGGCGCGCCGCCGCCGGTGCTCGAGGTTGAGGAGGTTGCGGCTGTGGCGGCGGTGGAGGCGCCCAGTGCTGTGGCTGTGGCGGCGGTTGAGGCGCCCAGTACTGTGGCTGTGGTGGCGGTGGAGGCGCCCAGTGTTGCGGCTGTGGCGGCGGTGGAAGCGCCTGCACCTGCGGCTGTGGCGGCGGTTGAGGCGCCCGCTGGCTGCGGTTGTGGCGGCGGTGGAGGCGCCCGGTGTCGCGGCCGTGGCGGCGGTGGCGGAGGCGCCGCCGACTCCGTGAGCGCTCGTCGTAGTGCTTCATCCGCCGACAAGCCCGGCGGCATGACGGCGGTGGCGTAGCGGGCATCGGCGGCTGCACAGCGCGCGTCGTACTCGGAGACGAGGATGGCGACCTTCGTCTTCTCGTCGTCCGTCATGTTGTCCGGGAAGTCGAAGTTCTGGCCCTCGGCGTTGGCCTGCTGCCATTCGTGGAAGACGACAGCGCCTCGACGTAGTCGTCGTCGCCATCGTACACGGCGTAGGCTTCGTCGTCCTCGCGGTCGTCGACGTCGTTGTGCTGCGTCTGCTGACGTCGCGTCCGGGCCTGCTGACGACGGGTCGGCGCCTGCTGACGACGAGCCGGCGGTGCAGGGCCGAAGGGGTAATCCCTGTCGCCCATGAAGCCTGCCCTTCGTCTCCTGTCCGTCTCCGTGGACATGTACGTACGCCAAAGCTCCGAGTCGATGGCGTACGCCGGATCGTCGCGGAGGTCCGCCGGCAGATACCGCCTCCTGCGCCGGATCTCCGCCGTCCGATCAGGCTCAAGCGCAGGTACTGGAGGATGGGCACCCGGCGGCAGCTGAGCCGCCAGCCGCCAGGCAGCTGCACGCCGGACCAGGCGTCGTCGCACGGCATCCATTTGCCGTGCATGAGCCTCCCCACCGTGACGGGGAGCGGCACCCTCTTGCAGCCGCTGCCGGAGGCCTCAAAGTCGTTTTTCTTCCCCATGGCGCTGCGGCGGTGGTGGTGCGAGTGGAGGCGTGGTGTGGGTGAAGGAGCGACGCGGCCGGTGGAATTTTAAGGGCGGCCACGCGCGGGATACGATGCCATTAAAGGCGGCGCAGAAGCCCAGCCGCCGCCCGCAAGTGCGCGTGCAGAACAGGCAGCCGCGCCATTGATGGCGAAGGCTGCGGCGCAGACGCGGAAGCGCTGACCGCCGAAGCGATGCCCTCGATGCAGGCTCGCTGCCAGGCAGGCCCGGTGTAGAAGCGAGCGGACACTTTGCGCGTCCGCCGAAGCGCCCGCAGAGACGCAAACCCGGCGCATAATTGGTCCATGTTTGCGTCGCCGCGGACGGCCCGGTCAATTTACGTCGCACCGCTGGAGGCGGTGCACGACGCATGTTCGATCAAGGCGGACACAAACGGTCGCTCAGCATCCGTTTGCGTCGCGCCGCTGGAGATGCCCTTACCTCCTGCAGTCACGTACAAGTCAATCAAATGACTAAACCAACAAGCACATTCAATCAAGGCAAGCGGAGATTTTATAGCAACAGGTTCAGTTAGGAGATACTGCCGTCTCATAAATTTCCAGCTGAATATACAAAACACCATGCACTATTTTCTGCCAAAAGCGATGAAAGCATTGAAAGGTCAGCATAACCAGCAGCCTCGCATGCTTCCAACACTAGTAAGATTTTTCAACTAATGCAAATTGAAATGCTAATCATTTATGTACATATGTTGCAGCAAATGACATGCAATCTAGCATGCTTTCTATGTTTATAAGATGAAAAATGTGAGCAAAAATCATGGGGGTTCAACAGGAACATATAGCTCATATAAACAACTTTTGTTTCGGTCGAGCGAACAACACTATGCTTAAAGCTTTTCTCTTTTCAACATTGCCACAATGTAATTTGCTCTAAACTGCCTCAAGCATTAAGGAAACAAACACATGACGATGTGAGTAGATATTGAGCACAACTGTCTCAAATCTCAAGCTTGCCTTCATAAAACAAATGTCACCAATAGTAACATGGAAGACCCAGGCCCATCCGTTGTCCAAGCCAGTGCCTCCAACAGTTTATCCTGGTAATATAAGGCAGCTCCTTATTCTCCTATCTTCTCCAAAACTAGCTGCAGCTTCATCCATGCACCTTCATACTGAGATAGGTTCATCGCTGAACAGCAAGCCAAACATTTTATGCTTCACAAAAAAAAAGTTTGTAGCAAAGTGAACATCTTTTCAGTTGAGGGGGAATCTCATACCTAACTATTTTGGTAGGCATCCAGAAATAACAAAGTTCTACATTCTTATTTTTGCAGCCCTCTACATATCTAAGAAAGGGCCACCTCAACATAAAATAAAACAGTGTAGTAAATATGAACCCATAAGGCCACAGTACCATATCATAGTTCAACACAAAAAGTTGCAGATGATAAATGTGTAAACAAGTACAGTGAGTTGCAAAATCAAATTACCTTACCCTCTAAAGATCCTCGGCACGCTCATCAACAACCATGTTAGCTATGGCGGAGAAAATTAGCAAGGCATCTACATTGAAGTAAAAAAAAAGAATCATGTTAGGACATAGCAAGGCTAGTATACCTGAAATAAAGCATATTTTCTTTCGATTTGGCTTCAATGTGTAAGATCCATGATGAGTGAGAGAAGCACACCATTTTCTGAACCATCAAATTTTGTGTTAGAGAGTGTTTGAAACTTCAGAAATTACTCTATTAGAGGTTGAAAAAATGTCTAAAAATATCCTTACTGGAACTGGGATTTGAAGAAAAACTGTGGGCCGTAAGTTGCTGCAATTTGTTTAGCTAGGAGCCCCAAAATGGTGGCCACCTCACGGCTCCTAATTCTTGCAGAACAAAAGGAGCAGTGTTTCTTCCATAGTATAAGAAGCAGTTTGACAAAGTAAAAAACACCAAAGTTATAAAAAAAAATCTAAGCAGTATGTAGTCTTGTGATACAGTTACCATGTGCTACCACCAACACTATCCACAACACTACCCAGAACACCTTTAGCCTACGCATTTTGAAAGAAGTAATAACTTCTTCACATACCGTCAAAGATTAAGTGTCGCTTGACAAGTCTAGACTTGTCGCACGACAAGTCTACGGGTGTGTTTGGTAGGCCGGCTCACCTCAGAAATTCTCATCTCAACCAAACCCAAACCACTTTTTCTTGTTTGTTAGCCCGGGTCGGGTCAGCTCAGCAGTGCCCACCTCATACCAAAAACAGCTCTCAGCCAGGCCAGGATGAGAAGCTCAAATCGAGCTTCACAACCCGGCCAGGCTGAACCCAACCCGCAAAACACTGTAGCAGAGCCCCGCAGACCCCCCAAACCCCCAACCCCACGTTTTTCCTCTCTCATTTCCCCCCTTCTCTCCTGTTTGCATCGGGCAGAACTGGAGGTCGCCGTCGCCCGCGCCCACCGGCCCGCCGCCGTCGCCGGCGCTCCCCAGCCCGCCTCCGCCGCAGCCACGGGGACGAGGCGCCATGGCCACGCCCGAGCTCTGCCCGCGCCCGAGCTCGCCCACGCCCGAGCTCGCCCGCGCCCGAGCTCTACTCCGCGCTCGCGCCACTCAACTTGACGCCGGCCTCGCCTCGGCCCGCTCCCGAGCTCCTCGCCTCGGCTGCCCCCGCCTCGACCGCCCCGCCTCGACGCCGGCCGGCGGAGCTCCCTCGCCACGCGCCACCGACCCGAGCTCGAGCAGGCGGCAGCAGCTCGCGCCGGCGGCTGGCGAAGGCGAGCTCCTCCCAAAGATAGGCAGCAGGTCGCGCCGGCGCGCCACCGCCCGCCGCCGGTGCCCCGCAGCCCGCCGCCCGCCGCCAGGCAACGAGCTGGGCATGGTGGAGATGAGGGAGCCGATTGCTTTTTTTGTTTTATTTAGGGTCCTTTGTGTAACAGTTAGGACCTATCTGTAATTGCTTATTTTTTGGGCCAAGCTCAACCCATACATGCCAACCAAACAAAGTATCAGTTCAGCTCCCCTCAACACATACAGGCTACCAAACACATCACAAAATCTCAGGCAAGCTTGTATGAGGTCAGATATCTGAAGTGAGAAAGAGAATCTGAAGTGGCACAGGCTACCAAACACACCCTACGTGTCGCAACTCTGATGTCGACACGTCGGAGCGACACGACAAGTTGAACTTGTCGATCGACAAGTTGACTTGTCTAGGTCAATTGGTCGAGCGACAAATTGTATGCCTGCAATATAAATATCCTCCTGAAACCCTACGACCCAGTTTCTGGTCGCATTACCCTCCCCCAGCCGGCTCTCCCCTGGCGCCGCCTCTCCTCTGGCCACCGCCGGCTCGCCGGCGCTGCCGCTTCCACCTCTCCCCTGGTTTGTCTCCACTCCCTATGCCATCAATATATATTCCAGTATACCAAAATTGATAGGCTGGTTACTTAGTATTTTTTAGTAGTTCCTTGTCGACAACACATCGAAAAGTCTATCACTTGTCTAGACTTGTCACGACTTGTCTGCTTGTCGGTACCCCAGCGACAAGTTGCGACACATCGACACGTAATCGTTGCATACCGTTCAGGTGGGTGGATGGTTCCACCAGCCAAGTCAGTATGATAATGTGCATCTACATTTGCGTTTTGAATATTTTGAATCTCTGCTTCTCCAGCCCGGATTTCAATATGTTCCTTTGTTCCGCTCCTGAATGTAAAGTTGAAGCAAGTCACAACTTATTCTGAGCAAGCATCTTGACACCTATGTGTTCTTGGCTACTTCTAAGAACACTCGAGCGGTGTATATCCTACAATTAGACAAACCATGAATATTCAGAGACAAGTGCAGAACCTCTGGAGTAAAGATTTTGAAGTACCATACATCTGTCACCAGTTTCCAAGCTTCTTGCAACTTAGTACCAGCATTTTTTTCTTGCATGATTAGACCTTGGCCGTAAATTTTTGTATGATACATTTCGTCGATCTTGTCATGCACCTCATATTGTCAGTTCATCCATTCTTTTCTCAGTTTTAGAAATTTAATTGCCTGGTTTGAGCTTTCTCATTTGCATTTTCCTGCCTAGCCTTTATATGAAGATGAAGTTTGTGCTTCACGTGCAACTGTTTTCTTAACTTCTCAATATTTTTTAAAAGCAGTTTCTTTCTCTATGCATTTTACACACAGGAAGACATCCACAAAACCTTTGTCACCGGAAACATAATAGTGTGAAAACACATCAGCACAGCAGGGACTAACCTTGTGTTGTTCGACAAACTTCAGATCATGTTTATCAGCTTTCCGATAATCGCTTCCTGCCAACATAAGATGATTGGACCTAGTTGCATTCTATACAGAGAAGGCCACAATATAGCAGTTCAATACAATAAATGATAGCAAAAACTATATGCATAACAATGATTTTTACAAATAATCCAACTGAAAGGAAGCTGATACCCAAACAACGACCAAGCACTTAAGCAAGCAACTGATGAAGCACTGATACTCATACTTCTACCTATTAAACAATTGATAAATCCCTGATTAAACAATTTATCAAGAACTGGTATAAACATTTGATAAATCTTTGAATAAAAATTTGATATACCATCGTGAATACTTACAACCATCTAATACAGAGGTTTATATACATACTACAAACTCTTGTAACTGAGTTTTTTTGTTTCTCCTCACTCCATCTATAGCTCATGTCCAATCAGCAAACGATAGTGCATAGCATGTACGATCAGGCAAATTCAATTGCCGACACCACATGCACCGTCGTTCTTGAGGCTGCTGACAACAATCCAATCAACAAATGTTTGATAACAAACCCATGCCATAAGCATAAGCAAGCAAATCAACAGGTAGAGATTTTTCTTGATAAAAGATTCTCCATTCTAGAATTAAAACCATTTTCTCTGGACATTTGTTATTAGAGATGTCTTGTACATATTCAGTCTCCTAAACATTTTGCATAATCTGCAGGTATAACAATTTTAATTCAAACATAAATTGGGATACTGGTAATTGATGCTATGTCAGGCCCAAGTTAGAATCTACTAAATAGTAGCACAGACATCCAATATGGCAGAAATAATTTAGTTCAGATTCATCATTTCCCAAAGCCTTTCCCTGATAGTTAGAGGAGTATAAGAGAAGGAATACATGTTAGATTCAGAACCGAAGATTGTGAGTGAAATCATAGTACAGTATTCTCGAAAGAACAAATGAAGAACAGATTGTGAAATCGAACCTTGCGACTCAAAAACAACCCACGGACAACGCCTGGTTCGGCGGCGTGCAGTGCGATGCCCAAATCGCATCAACCAGGGCAGGGCGCCGGCGGCGTACAGGCGGTGACCTCGGATGCGGTAGGTGTGCAGTGCGAAGCCCAAATCGCGTCGGCCAGGGCGAGGTCGACAGGGCAGGGCGCCGGCAGCGTACGCGCGGTGACCTCGGATTCGGTTGGCGGCCTGCAGCGTGTGCGGCGGTGTACTTGGGGGCAGGCGTCGCTTGGGGCTGGGGGAGTGGGGGTCGTGCATAGCGATTCTGTTTTTTTCTTTTCGTTGACGGTTCGCTGATGCGGCCATTGCAGCGTCGAACACTATTTTAGCAGTAATCTGAGCCGCTGATTTTCGTAATTGGATGGACAAGATTGACTGGATCTGCTGCTCTAGCTCTTTCAATAATAGTGGAGATATATGAAGGCAACACAAATCTTTTCTAGTTACCATGGCAAGATACTTTATTGCATGTTCAGGCTGACTGAGCTGTGCTGCCGATTTCCCATGTATGCAGTATTGTCGCGATGATGCAAAATACAAACCGAATGGGTACTACACAAATCACATCATGTAAGGGCTAAATCACCATAAAGAGCATACCTGGAACCAACATCGGGGAGCATCATACACATGGCGAGGAATGAGTCTTGTGGCATATAGCAGTCGTGGTTGGAGCCTTGGAGGGATGCCATGGGAGACATGGCCGGCGTCAAGGACGAGTGCTGATGTTGTCGGTGAAGGACCGAAGGTGGTGTGTGGCGCCAGATCCGGTGCCTCCCTGTTCAGATCCGGATGGGAAGGGGAGGGCACGACCAGAACCGACGCTCGATCATCTGACCATGATATTAGTGGGAGCAGAGGAAGGAGATGTGGGAGGAGATTGCCCGTGCGTTGCCACCGCGGCCGCCAGCAGGATCTGCCGCTCGTCTGTAGTTTCTGAAATTCCTCGCGCGAGGCCACTGCAGGTCACCGCCGCAGTCGTCGAGGTTCTAGGAGCTAGTGGCTGCCTTCTGCCGTCGCTTCCAGCTGCCGCCATCGCTCGGCACGCGTTTTTTGTTCCTGCCACCGGAGGCGCTCGCGTCAACGTTCGACGAGCTCCTTGACGCGGCACACGTCGCAGGCGCCAGGGACTCCACCGTCGCGTGGTTCCCCTCGCCGCTCGCACCGCCGCTGAACACGATCTGGCCGTCCGTGCGCGCCACCACGCCTCCTCTGGCCCGCCACCACGACCCTCTGCGCCAGTGCGCCGTCTCGCCTCCTCTGGCCTGTCACCACCATCTCGCCTCGTAATTGGTGGAGTTTCCTTTCTAATGGTACTCAATTCTGATGGTGCGGTGATTCCTTTCTGATTTTCTTTAGAGGTCGTTTGGTATCTATCATTTCGGCCTGAAATCCTGGAATTCATTTTGGAATTCCATAGGTGGATTGTTTGATTGCCACAGAATTGGGCTGTCATTTCATTTAGGAAATCTAGCAAATGACGCCATGGGTAAACCCAACGCAATCCAGTCGAAGTATTGCTTGCGTGGCATGGAAGCTACCCAGACGGGCACTACGGAGAAGTCGCCGTTGTCGCAGTGACAGATCGCACGGCAAAGAGCCTATTTTGCCCGGCAAAGGCTTTGCCGTGGCGCCCACACACGGCAACTTGCACGGCAACGACACCGACGGCAAAGGCGACATTGCCGTGCGCCTGACCAAACTGCACGGCAAAGATCTTTGCCGTGAGCACGCTATGTTGCCGTGCGGCAGCCCCTTTGCCGTGCACGATATCTTTGCCGTGCGTGCGGCCCGTTGCCGTCGCGGCCGATCTTTGCCCGTCTGCGACGTTGTCTTTGCCGCTGCGGCGAGACGATCGCGTGCGCCTCACTCACGGCCATGTTCCCTTTTGCCGTGCGGCAACACCCCAGCCCGCACGGCAACGCCTCCTCCAGCCACACCCCGACCGCTCCCAGGCGCACCGGCTTGCGCCACGTGGCGCCTTTGCCGTGTGTATGCACACGGCAAAGTGACCAAAAGTCCTTCGCCATGTGCATACACACGGCAAAGGCCCCTGGTTTTTTCATTTTTTGCTGCTTTTCATTAATCCCTGCATTTCAAAATTGCATTTCACATATATATAACATATACAACATATATATTCACCATAGCATCACCAAACACATCAATAACACCACAAATACATCGAGCACACATAGTTCATGCATAACAAAGTGCAATATCCATTATTACAATCCATAACAAGTGCAACATCCATAACAAGTGCGAACAATCCATTACAACGACGACGAGTGCACGAAGACCATGCCATCAACCTTGTCCTCCTTCATTGCTTGCGCCCGCCTCATCGTCATTGCGTTGTGACACATAATCTACAAGGTTTGATGGAATTGGCATTTGTCATTTGCATATTGAACACTTGAACAAGCACAAGTAGCGGGTTGGGCACAAGCGTAGGAGGACTCACCGAGGTTCATGCTCCGATGATGTTCGTGTTGTTGACGGTGATAGGTGTCCCCGTATGAGTGGGCGGTGGCGGCATCCACGGCATGGAGTAAGGTGGAGGAGGAAGACTCCCCGGTGGAGAAGACAGAGCCGTCTGGCTCATCACCAGCTCATCGTGCTCGATGCTGCCGCATCATCTGTCATTGCAGTTGCATCCGCAGATCATCCGTGCTCGCCGCCGATACACTGCAACCTGCCGCTCCAAGTTCCGTGCGTGCTCTGGGCCGCTGCTCCTTTTCTCGCCATCTCCGCCTACGATGTGTCCGCGAAATCATTAACATTTCAATGGAAAGCATGTGCATGTAAAGGAAAGGTAGAGGCCCGAGGAAGAACATACCCGTAACCGCCGACGCCTAGATCCGAGCCCGTGGCCGGGGCTCTACCTCAGGCTGGCCGCTCTTACGACCACGACGGATCCGGCGGAGAGAGGGAACCTTCGCCGGGTCGACGCACCCGTCACCAAACCATAGGCGGCCATGCTTCAAGCCTTCTCCCGCAAGCACCGCGACCTCGTGGTCAAAGTCCTCGGCCTCGGGTTGGCGTCCTCGCCGTACTTCTGCTTGAACTTGGAGACATACGACGTGCACTGGTCTCGGATTGCGGGTTAACCCACACGGACCCCGTCTCAGATCAGCGTCTTCCTTTGCTTCATCTTCTTTAGCACGGCAAAGACGTTAGGCTTCGCTCCTGTCCTGACTTCCTGCAAAAGAGAACATGTAATAAAGTGAAGTGGCACACCCTTGCAGAGTTAGCAAATATATAACATGAATTCAAAGAATGAAGGAACCATTAATTTGCTCACCTCCTTCGCAGTGAAGAGAGATGGGGATGCTGCCTTGGATATGCGATCCACCTCGCATCTCTCGCTCTCGCTTCTTCTTGCCCTCCTCGTGCTTCTTGAGGTACCGGGGGCATGTCCACCACATGACCATCGCACGAAAGCACCTATCGTCATTGCCGACGCATCGAGGAGGGTTCTACATGCACAAGATAAACCCATTATGGTAAAATAAACTACATGGCGATAAAGAAATCAATAACACATAAATGCAAATACCTGCAAGTACCGCCACGGCGGCATGAGCGTGTCGCGTGCGTCGTCCTTACTCATGTGGACGTAGCGGTCGGCGTGCCAGTGGCGGACGCATTGAATACGTGCCTCGTAGTGCATGCCGCTCACCCTCTTCCTTGCAAGCTGGTGTAGGACATCATCGCACGCATTCTCCTTGCCCTCGGCCCTCTTGAAGTATTTCTCGCAACCATGCACATAGGTAAAACAAGGGGCATTAGTGCAATTATTGTGAACCAAGGAGAGTGTATGAATGGTAAGAAGTCAAAAGTCACGTACCCAGAATTTGGCAACAACCAAATCCGCCGCGGTGCCGCGGCCAAGAGGATCTTCATGCGAGGCTGTAGTGCGCCCACCTCCAAGCTACGTCGCAGCCACCGAGGGGAAATTGACTATCCCAGGGAAATACCATCTAAGTAGGCCCCCAAGGATGTTCGAGTACCCACGTGGCGGTCTCTGCGTCGGGTCTTCATACTGGAATGAGCTGCACCATGAAACGACAACATCAATATGTATGTGATAATAATTTTGATAATGACAAAATTGCGATAACGAAATGCCAAAAATTAACATGTACCTCCTTCCATAGGGCTGTAGAACAACGTGCCTGTAGCGCCAGTGCTTCAGCGCGGGGAGCTATGTTATCCCACGCCGATATGGCTTCCTATCACGTGGCCTCGCTTCTCCACACTGGAACGCATCGGTAATCCTCCGGCTCACACCACTCTAGGCTTGGATCAGGATCGAACACTAAGTTCCCCAACCCCTCATCCTCCGAGAGGTCCTCCTCGTCCCCCTCCTCCTCCGGTCCTCCCCACCCCCTCCTCCTCCTGGTCCTCCCCACCCACCTCCTCCTCCTGGTCCTCCCCACCCCCGTGGTGCTCCTGGTCCTCCTCCTCGTCATCATCATCGGCTGCGGGAGGGGGGCTAGGACTAGGAGTGAGTACCCGCGTCGCATTCTTCCTACGCGGCCGCCCTGTGGGAGCGACAGGAGGGGGGCTAGGAGGGGGGGTAGTAGCTCGGCCCCGCCTCAAAGTCCCTATACCTACCAAGTCCTTGAGCTTCTTTTTAAGACCGCCACCCCTTTTTTTTGGCGGCATGCTTCAATCACCTGCAAACACAAATGAAGAGAGTGGTTTATTAGTACGCAATATTGTAAAGAGATAAATATTAGTGAAAGCAACAGAAATATAAGTAGATGAACATTAATGAAAGCAACAATAATGCAAAAGGATGAACATTAATTAGTGGAAGCAACAAATAGCTAGCATAGAGTTCTCTCAAACATAGCACAGAGTTCTTACAAATAACCTAGCTAGACAATCTCTATTACACGGAGTTATTACAAATAGGCTAGCCTCACAATTACTACTACATAGATCAGTAGCCTGTGTCGCCATCCGTGATTGGACCGCGTGTCTCCTCATCGTCATCGCTCGGCGAACCAATAATCATCAATGAAACCTCGGAGGTGGTCCATCTGCATCGAGGTCAATCCCTGCTTTGAACGCCTCGAGCAAACTCAGGTCTTCCGGGGCACAGACATCCTCAGCTTCATCTTCTGCATTGTCTCCATCCATGCCCGCGTCTTCTTGTTCATCGTCTACGACCATGTCATCGATAGTCGGCAAGCCGATTGTGAAATGGCCGGGGAGCCCTTCTCCCTGATAAAACTCGACACTCCTTGCTGAGGGGTCTACGCGGCGGTAATCGTCAGTGTTTGGCAGGGGCGGCCTATTGCGTGAAGGCACCGTCATCACAACATCCCATCCATGTAGACGTTTTGTCGGGTTTTTGCACGCGTACGGGAGATAGAATACTTGAAAGGCCTGGGTAGCCAAGATGTACACATCCTCTCCCTTATAAACGGAGTTCCTTTGAACTTCAACCAACCCAATTTCAGGATCCCGTCTCACCCGACGTGGGTCAAACCAATGGCATTTGAAGACGACGGGATTTAGCCCTTTGTGAAACCCGTAATTCCGCTCGTATATACCCTCGACTCTTCCATAGTAATGGAGCCCATCATCACCTTGACATACCACCCCGCTATTTATTGTCTTCGCGTTGGGCCAGCTTGTTGTGTATTCATGGGTCTGGAAGCGATACCCGTTCACGTCATAGGAGTTGAACGCTTCTACGGAATGGTCAAAGCCCCTAGCAATTTTTCTTAGCTCTGACTTCATCTCTTTGTCAGTTCTTGCCTACAAGTTTAGCACAAGAAGTTTAGAACGAGAAATGACCGATAAATGTCGGAAGTGCTAGCTAATTTGGATAGAATAGTACCAAATTACAAAACCAGCCATCAAACCGAAACCGCCGCCCTTATCGAAAATTTGCTTGGATTCTTCCGGGGTAGGCTCCCTGTGGGTATTCTTCCAATGTATAGCCTTGAATTTCCTATACCGATGAAAAGAGGAAGAGTTAGCCACGAACATACGAGTGAATGTTTGCGAATAATTAAATGGTTCGCACTTACTCGATGTACGGCTTCACTTCGACCATGGTGTTTAAGACATACGAGTGGATCAAGGTCCGCTCATGTAGGTCCGTTCTGTACGGCTTCGAGCCACTTGACTTGCCACCAAGCCCCACGAAGATGCTAAGCTTGGGTACTTCTTCATTGTTGGCGGCATTGTAACGGAGGACCGGGTTGTGCTTTGTGGGAATGTTGGGATCATAGTGCTTAGTGGTGAAGTTTGCCACCTCCACATTCAGGACTGCCTCGGCTATGGATGCTTCGATCTTGCATTTATTGCCAGTCATTTGACGAAGCTTTTGTGTTTCTCTCTCGGGACCAAACTGCCAACGGCCCCAATTCGGGCCCCCCTTTAAGCACTCCTCCGCGAGGTGCAGGATCATGTGTTGCATCGGATTAAAATTGGGTGGAGGAAAGATCTTCTCTAGATCGCAAAGCAACACGGGTGCCTCTTCATCCAGCTTCTCAATCACTTTAGTGTCTAACTCCCTAGCACAAATCTGGCGGAAGAAAAAACTCAACCTCGCTAGCACTCGCCAAGTCTTCTCAGGGACATAGCCTCGAATCATCACCGGCATTATCCGCTCAAGCCATATGTGGTAGTCATGACTCTTCAGTCCTTGTACTCACAGCGTTTCAATGTTCAGGCCCCTCATCCAGTTGGTTGCGAACCCATCGGGGAAAAACAAGGAGTCCTTCATCCATTGGAAGACCTCCCTTTTTTGGGCCTTTGTGAGGCAGAACGGAGCGTGTGGCTTAGTCCAAGTTTTTTTGGCACCATTAGGTGGCTGCATGTTCAACTCCGGCCTATCACACCACATTTCTTGATCAATTCGAGCCTTTATGTTATCCTTCGTCTTCTCAGTGTCCACAATCGTGCTCCAAATGGCTTCACTGATATTCTTCTCGGTGTGCATTACATCAATGTTATGCGGGAGCTCGAGAAACTCAAAGTAAGGGAGCTTCCATAAGCACGGCTTGTGAGTCCATTGGTGTGTCTCCCCATATCCCAAGAAATCATTCCCATCATGGCTAGGCTGAAGAGCATCTAACTCGGCCTTGATTTCCGTTCCGGTCTTCAGAATTGGCTTCGGGCCACAGACAACACGGCCTTTCTTGAAACTCTTTACATCACTCCTGTATGCATGCCTCCGCTCAAGGAACTGTCGAGCTTCATCAAAGCATGAATACTTGCCTCCCTTGTTTAGCCGTAAGAAAGTCACGCCTGTCTCGCACTGTGGGCAAGGCCACTTCCCATGTGTACACCACCCGCAGAACAAAGCACGTGCCGGCAGGTCATGCGGGGACGTGTGGTACCACACATACTTATCGAAGTACTCCCTCGTTGATGCGTCATATGTTCGGATCCCGCGACCTTCCCAGCCACTTAACCAAGTCATCCACCAAATGTTCCAGTGTACACATTCATGTTCTTGCCCGGGTATTTGGGCCCTGGGATTATCATCGACACAAACATGTTCTCTGATCTCATGCAGACGCCAGGGGGGAGGTTCATGGGAATAACAAACACTGGCCAACAACTGTATACTGCAGCCGACATACCATATGGATTGAACCCATCGGTTGATATCGCAACTGCTACGCTCCTCGGGTCACCTGCTTTCAGTGGAAATTTCTTGACAAAGTTCTTCCATGTAGCATCATCCGACGGATGTATCATCTTGTCGGTGTATCTGCTTTCCTTCCACGGCCCACCTCATCTGCCGGGCAGTATCCTCGGTCATGAAGAGCCGCTGGATCCTCGGTGAGAACTGGAAGATAGCGGAGGATATTCTTGGCAACCGTGGTCTGCCTCTTCGACCATCACCATTGCGGTCTACCTCAAAGTACCTAGAGGAATTGCATTTGATGCAATAATTTGTGTCAGCGTGCTCCTCTTTGAATAGCATGCATCCCTTTGGACAAGCGTGTATCTGCTGAGATGACATCTTAAGGTCACTGAGCAATTTGGTCGAATAGTAGAAGTTTTGCGGCAAGAGGTGCCCTTTCGGCAGAAGGCTGCCTACGATGACCAGAAGTTCATCGAACCCATCTCTGCACAAGTTCCTATGGCACTTCAAGGCCATAAGGCGAGCGATGGCATCTAGTTGGGTAACCTCTCGTATTTTCATGTAGGGGTTTCTCGCGAAGCAAACAGAGCCTCATAATACTCCTTTGTGTTTTCCTCCGGTCCTCACTTGTCTCCGCATCCCGAGGTGTCTCCACCTCTACATGAGAGCTTTCGTGCACATTACCATTAGCCAAGTTTTCTAAGCACCTATCAAAACCAAAGTGTCATATTCCCCCTAGGTTGAATCTGCCGCACCTCCTTCCTAGCACGTTTCTTTGCCTTTTCTCCATGGTAAGTCCAAATCCTGTAGGACGGTGTGAACCCAAACTTGATCAGGTGCATACTCATAGTTTCCTTGTCCTGTGCCTTTTGGTTAGCGCACTTACTACAAGGGCACCAAACACTTATAGGTCTGCTAGGGATGGCAAACGCCCTATCCACAAACTGCTCGGTCTTTTCTTCCCATTCATCAGTATAGTTCCACTGACTGATTCTGCCATCGTACATCCAGCCACGATTATCCATCCTCTAATCAGCAACAAAACAGACGAACATAGCATTTATATATCAAATACGAAATAAATGCATCATATATTTATTTATTTTACGCGTGCATCAACCTGAAACTCTACTAGGTGGGCTCCTAGCAGCCGCCGGATCCATAGATTGAGTACGTTCTCCGTGCTCTACCCCGATCCGAGACAGAATTTCGGCAGCACCTCCCCGCTGCTCTCCTGATACACGTCTCGGCAAAAAGCCGAGAGGGGTGTGCATCCGGTTTTGCCGAGACGTGTATCAGGAGAGCAGCGGGGAGGTGCTGCCGAAATTCTGTCTCGGATCGGGGTAGAGCACGGAGAACGTACCCAACTACGCATCCGTCGGCTGTCCCGATAAATGCCGTAAGAGTTACGGTTCATAATATGCGAGACCACTAATGCATATTTATCCGCGTAACCCTTACGGTCGGGAAGAGACGCCTAGGTATCGCGACAGACTTGGTGATCTAGACATAAAGAAAAAACCTAGGTACAAGAGAGGCGAACGGATTCTCACCCTCGAAGCGTGACCGACAGCCGGCGAAGAAGGCCAACGACCCTCCGCCAAAATCCCCTCCGGTAAAATGGTCCCCTTGAGCAACGCTCCTCAAGCACCCCGACAACGCCGGCCCCTGTGTCCACCTCAAAACATCGTCTGCATAGCGAGAAAAGTAATTAGCGACAAAAGATCATTTGTTTGCTCTAAATCCCACTATTGTAAATACAATATTTCTCTAAATCCCTATTTTCTTTAAATCCCTATTTTCTCTAAATCCCTATTGGTTTGCTCTAAATCCCTATTTTCTCTAAATCCCTATTTGTTTGCTCTAAATCCCACTTTCTAAAATATTTTCTATACTAAACTACCCTATTTTTCATGCATATTTATTGTAACTACTAATTAGCATGCATAATATTTTTTAACTACCCTAAATACAATAAGTAATATGAAAAATTCAAAAAAAAGAGGCACATACCTTGACCCTCCTCAGGTGGTGGTGGCGGCGCGGGAGGCTGCGGGTGAGGTGGTGGTGGCGGCTCGGTGGCGGCTCGCCGGGTGGTGGCGGCTCGCTCGGGTGGTGGCGAGCAGGGGAGCAACAGCCGGCGGCCTGCAGGGGGGAGGGGGGCGGGGGTGGGGGCGGGGGAGTAGTGGCGGCGGCGGGGGAGGGGCGAGCGGCGGCGGCGGGGGGAGTAGCGTCGGCGGCGGGGGAGGGGCAGTAGCGGCGGTGGCGGGGAGTAGCAAGAGCGGCGGCGGCGGGGAGGGGCGGGGGAGTAGCAGCAGCGGCAGCGGCGGCGGGGGAGACGGCGGCGTGCGGCCTGCGTGCGTGCGGGGGAGGTGGCGGCGCGGGGGGTGAGCAAGGAGAGAGTCGACCAGAGGCGCGCGTTTGTGGCTCAGCGAGTCCCGACCAAATCCCCTTATCCGCACGCTTTGACGTGCGAACTCCTTTGCCGTGCGGCAAAGGAGCTTTGCCGTGCGGGGGCTCTTTGCCGTGCGCGGAGCAGCCTTTGCCGTGCGGCAGGTTTCTTTTGTAGGATAACGTTGCATAGAAAACAAAAATTTTCCTACCGCGAACACGCAATCCAAGCCAAGATGCAATCTAGAAGACGGTAGCAACGAGGGGGTATCGAGTCTCACCCTTGAAGAGATTCCAAAGCCTACAAGAGGAGGCTCTTGTTGCTGCGGTAGACGATCACTTGCCGCTTGCAAAAGCGCGTAGAAGATCTTGATCACGATCGGTTCCGGCGCCACGAACGGGCAGCACCTCCGTACTCGGTCACACGTTCGGTTGTTGATGAAGACGACGTCCACCTCCCCGTTCCAGCGGGCAGCGGAAGTAGTAGCTCCTCTTGAATCCGACAGCACGATGTCGTGGTGTCGGTGGCGGTGAAGAAGTCCGGCGGAGCTTCGCTAAGCTATGCGGGCAATATGGAGGAGAGGAGCTTGGCTAGGGTTTGGGAGGGGTGGCCGGCCACTCTATGGGGGGCGGCCAGCTTGTGGTCTTGGGGTGGCCGGCCCCCTCCCTTGGCCCCTCATTATATAGGTGGATCCCAAGTGTTGGTGTCCAAGTCTTCGAATAAGACCCGAAACCAAAACCTTCCATAAGAGGGGGAAACCTAGCCCAACTAGGACTCCCACCCAAAGGTGGGATTCCCACCTCCCATGTGGGGGGTGGCCGGCCCCCTATGGTGGAGTTCACTTGGGACTCCACCCCATCTAGGGCTGGCCGGCCATGGTGGTGGAGTCCCATGTGGACTCCACCTTCCTTGGTGGTTTCTTCCGGACTTTTCTAGAACCTTCTAGAACCTTCCATAGAACCTTCCGCGACATTTTATTTCACATAAAATGACATCCTATATATGAATCTTATTCTCCGGACCATTCCGGAACTCCTCGTGATGTCCGGGAGCTCATCTCGGGACTCAACAAATATTCGAACTCCATTCCATATTTCAAGTGCTACCATTTCAACATCCAACTTTAAGTGTGTCACCCTACGGTTCGAGAACTATGCGGACATGGTTGAGTACTCACTCCGACCAATAACCAATAGCGGGATCTGGAGATCCATAATGGCTCCCACATATTCAACGATGACTTTAGTGATCGAATGAACCATTCACATATATTACCAATTCCCTTTGTCTCACGATATTTTACTTGTCCGAGGTTTGATCTTCGGTATCACTCTATACCTTGTTCAACCTCGTCTCCTGACAAGTACTCTTTACTCGTACCGTGGTATGTGGTCTCTTATGAACTCATTCATATGCTTGCAAGACATTAGACGACATTCCACCGAGAGGGCCTGAGTATATCTATCCGTCATCGGGATGGACAAATCCCACTGTTGATCCATATGCCTCAACTCATACTTTCCGGATACTTAATCCCACCTTTATAGCCACCCATTTACGCAGTGGTGTTTGGTGTAATCAAAGTACCTTTCCGGTATAAGTGATTTACATAATCTCATGGTCATAAGGACTAGGTAACTATGTATCGAAAGCTTATAGCAAATAACTTAATGACGAGATCTTATGCTACGCTTAATTGGGTGTGTCCATTATATCATTCATACAATGACATAACCTTGTTATTAATAACATCCAATGTTCATGATTATGAAACTAATCATCCATTAATCAACAAGCTAGTTTAAGAGGCATACTAGGGACTTCTTGTTTGTCTACATATCACACATGTACTAATGTTTCGGTTAATACAATTCTAGCATGATATATAAACATTTATCATAAACATAAAGATATAAATAATAACCACTTTATTATTGCCTCTAGGGCATATCTCCTTCAGTCTCCCACTTGCACTAGAGTCAATAATCTAGATTACATTGTAATATACCTAACACCCATGGCATTCTGGTGTTGGTCATGCTTTGCCCTAGGGAGAGCTTTAGTCAACGGATCTGCTACATTCAGATCAGTATGTACTTTGCAAATCTTTACTTCTCCATCTTCGATGTACTCGCGAATCGAGTGGTAACGCAGCTTGATATGCTTCAGCCTCTTGTGTGACCTTGGCTCTTGTGCATTGGCGATGGCACCCATGTTATCACAGTAAATGATTAATGGGTCCAATGCACTAGGAACCACACCGAGCTCTACAATGAACCTCTTCATCCATACCGCTTCTGATGAAGCCTCTGAAGCCGCTATGTACTCTGATTTTGTTGAAGACTTCGCCACCGTGCACTGCTTCGAGCTTGCCCAGCTTATTGCAGCACCATTCAATATAAACACGTACCCAGATTGTGACTTAGAGTCATCAGGATCAGTGTTCCAACTTGCATCGGTGTAACCACTTACAACGAGCTCTTGGTCACCTCCATAACAAAGAAACATATCCTTAGTTCTTTTCAAGTACTTCAGATATTCTTGACCGCTGTCCAGTTGTTCCATTCCTGGATCACTTTGATATCTGCTAGTCAAACTAACGGCATGTGCTATATCCGGTCTAGTACATAGCATGGCATACATGATAGATCCTATCGCCGAGGCATAGGGGATGTTACTCATCCTTTCTCTTTCTTCTGCCGTAGCCGGTCCTTGAGTTTTACTCAATACCTTGCCTGGTAACATAGGTAAGAACCCTTTCTTACTTTCGTCCATTCTAAACTTCTTTAGAATCTTGTCCAGATATGTACTCTGTGATAGCCCTATTAGGCGTCTTGATCTATCTCTATAAATCTTGATGCCTAATATATACGATGCTTCACCAAGGTCTTTCATTGAAAAACTATTATTCAAATAACCCTTAACACTGCTTAATAGTTCTATATCATTCCCGATCAATAATATGTCATCTACATATAATATCAGGAATGCTACAGAGCTCCCACTCACTTTCTTGTAAATACAGGCCTCTCCATGACACTGTATAAACCCGAAGTCTTTGATCACCTTATCAAAACGTCGGTTCCAACTTCTTGATGCTTGCTTCAGTCCATAGATTGAACGCTGAAGTTTGCATACTTTGTCAGGATTTTTAGGATCGACAAAACCTTTGGGTTGTACCATATACAACTCTTCCTCAATGTCTCCATTAAGGAACGCCGTTTTGACATCCATCTGCCAAATCTCATAATCAAAAAATGCAGCTATTGCTAACAAAATCCTCACAGATTTTAGCTTCGCTACGGGTGAGAAAGTCTCATCGTAGTCAACTCCTTGAATTTGTCGGAAACCCTTTGCGACAAGTCGAGCTTTATAGACAGTAATATTACCATCAGCATCTGTTTTTCTCTTGAAGATCCATTTATTCTCGACAGCCTTTCGGCTATCGTAAGTCTACCAAAGTCCATTCTTTGTTATCATACATGGTTCCCATTTCGGATTTCATGGCTTCTTGCCATTTGTTGGAATCGGGCTCATCATCGCTTCTTCATATGTCGCAGGGTCCTCATCATTGTTATCCACAATCATGACATTTAGACAAGGATCATACCAATCAGGAGTGGCATCGTTCCCTTGTCTATCTGCGAGTTTCAGTAGTTTCCTCGTTCAAGTTTCATGATCATTATCATTAGCTTCCTCATTGTCGGTGTAGGCGGTACAGGTACAATTTCCGGCATCGCGCTACTCTGATCAACGAGTATAGATTCATCAATCTCATCGAAGTTCTACTTTTCTTCCAGTCACTTCTTTAGTGAGAAATTCTTTCTCAAGAAAGGTTCCGTTCTTAGCAACAAAGATTTTGCCTTCGGATCTGTGATAGAAAGTGTACCCTATAGTTTCCTTAGGGTATCCTATGAAGACGCATTTCTCCGCTTTGGGTTCTAGCTTGTCCGGTTGTAACTTCTTTACATAGGCTTCGCAACCCCAAACTTTCAGAACGACACTTAGGTTTCTTATTAAACCATAATTCATACGGTGTCGTTTCTACGGATTTTGATGGTGCTCTATTTAAAGTGAATGCGGCTGTCTCTAATGCATAACTCCAAAATGATAACGGCAAATCAGTAAGAGACATCATACTACGAACCATATCTAAGAGAGTTCGATTACGACGTTCGGACACACCGTTTCGTTGAGGTGTTCCCGGCGGTGTCAATTGTGAAAGTATTCCGCATTTCTTTAAATGCATGCCAAACTCATAACTCAGATATTCACCTCCACGATCAGATCATAGAAATTTGATCTTCTTGTTACGTTGATTTTCTACTTCACTTTGAAATTCCTTAAACTTCTCGAAAGTTTCGGATTTATGTTTCATGAAATAGATATACCCATATCTACTCAGATCATCTGTGAAGGTTAGAACATAACGATAACCACCGCGCGATGCTACGCTCATTGGTCCACATACATCGGTATGTATGATTTCCAATAAGTCAGTAGCTCGCTCCATCATACCAGAAAATGGAGTCTTTGTCATTTTTCCCATTAGACATGCTTCGCATCTATCAAGTGACTCAAAGTCAAGTGATTCAAGTAATCCATCAGTATGGAGTTTCTTCATGCGTTTCACTCCAATATGACCAAGACGACAGTGCCACATATAAGTAGAATTATCATTAAGTTTAATTCGCTTAGCATCAATGTTATGTATATGCGTATCACTACTATCGAGATCTAATAAATAAGCCATTCTTTTGTGGTGCTCGACCATAAAAGATATTATTCATAAAAATAGAACAACCATTATTCTCAGACTTGAATGAATAACCGTCTTGCATTAAACAAGATCCAGATATAATGTTCATGCTCAACGCGGGTACAAAATAACAATTATTTAGACTTAAAACTAATCCCGAAGGTAGATGTAGAGGAAGTGTGCCGACAGCGATCACATCGACTTTGGATCCATTTCCAACGCGCATCGTCACTTCATCTTTCAGTAGTCTTCGTTTATTCTTTAGTTCCTGTTTCGAGTTACAGATATGAGCAACCGAACCAGTATCAAATACCCAGGTACTAGAACGAGAACCAGTGAGATAAACATCTATAACATATATATCAGATATACCATCTTTCTTCTTCTTGACAAGGCCGCTCTTCAGATCAGCCAGATACTTGGAGCAATTACGCTTCCAGTGTGTCCCTTCTCCTTGCAAGAATAGCACTCAGCATCGGGCTTAGGGCCGTTCTTAGGTTTCATAGGAGGCGTGGCAGCTTTCTTGCCACCCTTCTTGAATTTTCCTTAGACTTGCCCCTGTTTCTTGAAACTGGTGGTCTTGTTGACCATCAACACTTGGTGCTGTTTTTTTATATCAATCTCAGCTGCTTTTAGCATGCCAAAGAGTTCAGTAACTCCTTGTTCATGTTCTGCATATTGTAGTTCATCACAAAGTTCTTGTAACTTGGTGGCAGTGATTGAAGGACACGATTAATCCCTACCTGTTAGGAATCACTATTCCCAAGTCACTGAGTTTCTTCGCATGCCCGGTCATGGCGAGCATGTGCTCACTAACGGAGCTGCCTTCTTCCATCATACAGCTGAGAAATGTTTCGATGCTTCATAGCATTCCACAGCCGCATGAGTCTCGAATATAGCTTTCAGCTCATTCATCAACTCATGAGGATCATGGTGCTCAAAACGTTTTTGAAGATCGGATTCCAGACTACACAGGATGGCACACTGAACTTGAGAGTACCGAGTTTTCCGAGTCGCGTAAACAGCTTTTACTTCATCGGATTCATCTTCTGCAGGAGGGTCACCTAGCGGTGCATCAAGCACAAATTGCAGATTTCCGCCAGAGAGGAAGATCCTCACATGACGGAACCAATCGGTGAAGTTGCTACCGTTGCTCTTAAGTTTCTCTTTCTCTAGGAACTGATTAAAATTGATTGGGGACGCCATCTCTACAACATATATTTGCAATAGTTTAGACTAAGTTTATGACAAATTGAGTTCAAATTTTAATTCAACATAATTAAAAACCTAGGTGAACTCCCACTCAAAACAATATCCCTCGCATTGTCTTAGTGATCACACGAACCAAATCCACCGCACCTAAGTCCGATCATCACGAGACAAGGTGTGATTTCAATGGCGAACACTCAAAGTGTTCATCATATCAACCATATGATTCATGCTCTACCTTTCGGTATCACGTGTTCCGAGACCATGTCTGTACATGCTAGGCTCGTCAAGGCCACCTTAGTATCCGCATGTGCAAAACTGTCTTGCACCCGTTGTATGCACTTGTTGATTCTATCACACCCGATCATCACGAGATGCTTCGAAACGACAAGTCTTGGCAACGGTGCTACTAAGGATGAACACTTTATTATCTTGAGATTTTAGTGAGGGATCATCTTATAATGCTACCGTCGCGATCTAAGCAAAATAAGATGCATAAAAAGGATTAACATCACATGCAGTTCATATGTGATATGATATGGCCCTTTTGTCTTTGCGCCTTTTGATCTTCATCTCCAAAGCACGGACATGATCTCCATCATCTTCGGGCATGATCTCCATCATCGTCGGCGTAGCGTCAAGGTCAATGGTGCCGTCTTCATGATTGTCCTCCATGTAGCAACTATTACAACTACTTTGAAATACTACTCAACATGAAATTTAAAGACAACCATAAGGCTCCTGCCGGTTGCCACAATACAATAATGATCATCTCATACATATTCATCATCACATTATGGCCATATCACATCACCAAACCCTGCAAAAACAAGTTAGACGTCTCTAATTTGGTTTGCATATTTTACGTGGTTTAGGGTTTTCGAGAGAGATCTAATCTACCTACGAACATGAACCACAACGTTGATACTAATGTTTTCAATAGAAGATTAAATTGAATCTCTACTATAGTAGGAGAGACAGACACCCGCAAAGCCTCTTATGCAATACAAGTTGCATGTCGAACGAGGAACAAGTCTCATGAACGCGGTCATGTAAAGTTAGTCCGAGCCGCTTCATCCCACTATGCCATAAAGATGCAAAGTACTCAAACTAAAGATAACAAGAGCATCAACGCCCACAAACCATTGTGTTCTACTCGTGCAACCATCTATGCATAGACACGGCTCTGATACCACTGTAGGATAACGTTGCATAGAAAACAAAAATTTTCCTACCGCGAACACGCAATCCAAGCCAAGATGCAATCTAGAAGACGGTAGCAACGAGGGGGTATCGAGTCTCACCCTTGAAGAGATTCCAAAGCCTACAAGAGGAGGCTCTTGTTGCTGCGGTAGACGATCACTTGCCGCTTGCAAAAGCGCGTAGAAGATCTTGATCACGATCGGTTCCGGCGCCACGAACGGGCAGCACCTCCGTACTCGGTCACACGTTCGGTTGTTGATGAAGACGACGTCCACCTCCCCGTTCCAGCGGGCAGCGGAAGTAGTAGCTCCTCTTGAATCCGACAGCACGACGGCGTGGTGTCGGTGGCGGTGAAGAAGTCCGGCGGAGCTTCGCTAAGCTATGCGGGCAATATGGAGGAGAGGAGCTTGGCTAGGGTTTGGGAGGGGTGGCCGGCCACTCTATGGGGGGCGGCCAGCTTGTGGTCTTGGGGTGGCCGGCCCCCTCCCTTGGCCCCTCATTATATAGGTGGATCCCAAGTGTTGGTGTCCAAGTCTTCGAATAAGACCCGAAACCAAAACCTTCCATAAGAGGGGGAAACCTAGCCCAACTAGGACTCCCACCCAAAGGTGGGATTCCCACCTCCCATGTGGGGGGTGGCCGGCCCCCTATGGTGGAGTTCACTTGGGACTCCACCCCATCTAGGGCTGGCCGGCCATGGTGGTGGAGTCCCATGTGGACTCCACCTTCCTTGGTGGTTTCTTCCGGACTTTTCTAGAACCTTCTAGAACCTTCCATAGAACCTTCCGCGACATTTTATTTCACATAAAATGACATCCTATATATGAATCTTATTCTCCGGACCATTCCGGAACTCCTCGTGATGTCCGGGATCTCATCCGGGACTCCGAACAAATATTCGAACTCCATTCCATATTTCAAGTGCTACCATTTCAACATCCAACTTTAAGTGTGTCACCCTACGGTTCAAGAACTATGCGGACATGGTTGAGTACTCACTCCGACCAATAACCAATAGCGGGATCTGGAGATCCATAATGGCTCCCACATATTCAACGATGACTTTAGTGATCGAATGAACCATTCACATATATTACCAATTCCCTTTGTCTCACGATATTTTACTTGTCCGAGGTTTGATCTTCGGTATCACTCTATACCTTGTTCAACCTCGTCTCCTGACAAGTACTCTTTACTCGTACCGTGGTATGTGGTCTCTTATGAACTCATTCATATGCTTGCAAGACATTAGACGACATTCCACCGAGAGGGCCCAGAGTATATCTATCCGTCATCGGGATGGACAAATCCCACTGTTGATCCATATGCCTCAACTCATACTTTCCGGATACTTAATCCCACCTTTATAGCCACCCATTTACGCAGTGGTGTTTGGTGTAATCAAAGTACCTTTCCGGTATAAGTGATTTACATAATCTCATGGTCATAAGGACTAGGTAACTATGTATCGAAAGCTTATAGCAAATAACTTAATGACGAGATCTTATGCTACGCTTAATTGCACTACTAGGAAAAAGGCAATCAGTGGCGCACCACATATAGCCTTCAGTGGCGCACCACTAGTGCGCCACTGCTATCACGCCACTGCTAACTCTTAGTAGTGGCGCACTAGGGGTGCGCCACTACTAGCTCGGGATACAGTGGCGCATCGCGTGGTGCGCCATTGAGATGTCCAGCAGTGCGCCACTATTACTCCAAAGTGGTGCGCCACTGTTGGTCAAGGGCGATGCGCCACCACTATCTAGACGAGGTGCGCCATCGCTACCGTTTTGCGTGCGCCCATCGTTTCAGCGAGGCGGTGCGCCACCGCTGCGTGTGGACGTGCGCCACCGCTGTCTTCGTGACGTGCGCCACCGCTGAGGTTCCTGGTGCGCCACTGCAGCCTCGGAGGGGATCACAGGCAGTGCGCCATCGATCCAGCCGCAGTGCGCCATCGCTACTTAGTGGACGTGCGCCACCGATGGGCCACTAGTGCGCCACCGCTACGAATTTCTCAATTTTTTTTTGTATCCCGGCAGGTATTTATACAGGTTGTATATCACAAGTACAATAGCACAATACAGGATACATAACACATATAAACAACAAAGACAACTTATCCATACATAATTCTTCACATTAGCCCCACATGATTCACAAGATTTCACATTAGAGAAGTTACGAGGTTACAATGCAAGTTACGGGGTTACAAAGTCGCAAATGAGCTAGTGGTTAGACAAGATCGATCATCTAAAGTACAATCACATAGAAGAGAGCTAGAGTCACTACTAGCACCATCCCGATAATAGTGGTCTTCATCCGGTTCCTCCTCCGCTCCGTCCTCTCTCCCGCCAAATAGCGTGCGTATCTATCTTCGGCCTCCGCTCTAGTGGTGTACCCTTTGTAGCTGTTACCGCTAACACGGTGAACCTGTCTCCGACACTCCTCCCAGTCGTTGTAGACTCCGGGAACCTTGCCCTTGTACCACACGACATACCACGTCATATCTGCGTACATATGCACAAGCTAAAGAAACATTAGTGCACGCTCATAGATGTTTGCAACGAATAAGAGCAAACTCAAAAACGATCCAAGTAGTATGAACTAAAAGGCATGCCTCATACATTGTTGGTCGGAACAAATATGAACATCCCGGGATGGCGTCAGTGAGGCCAGGTAGGATGCACAAGAGATTGATATTTGTGCCATCACACCAGGCTCACTGGCGTCACCCCGGAGTGTACAGTTGACCAAACATTCTAATCATTGGCACTAAAATGGAAGAAAGGCCAATGCAGTTAAGAAGTGCCAACTCAAATAAGAGACAAGTAGCTATTATGAACTAAATGGAATGCCTCATATTTTGTTGGCCGGAACAAATATTAACATTTAGAGAAGGGGTAAGCGAAACCAAGTAGGATGCACAAGAGATTGATACTTGTGTCATCGCACCAGGTTCACTAGCCCCTCCTCCAAGTGTATAGGTGACCAAACATTCTAATCATCGGCATTTTAAAATACGAAAGCAAATGGAAGAATGACAAGGGCCTCATACTTTGTCGATCGAAACAAATATGAACATCCCGGGATGGCGTTAGTGAGGCCAGGTAGGATGCACAAGAGATTGATATTTGTGCCATCACACCAGGCTCACTAGCGACACCCCGGAGTGTACAGTTGACCGAACATTCTAATCATCGGCCAAATGCAATTAAGAAGTGCCAACTCAAACAAGAGATAAGTAGCTACTATGAACTAAATGGAATGCCTCATACATTGTTGGTCAAAACAAATTTTAACATTCAGGATGGAGTGAGCGAGGCCGGTAGGATGCACAAGACATGGATATTTGTGCCATCACACCAGGCTCGCTCGCTCCACCCCCAAGTGTACAAGTGACCAACCATTCTAATCATCGGCATATGCAAACAAAATTAACGACCAAATCAAGTGCGGAAAACGACAGAGCCATATATATAAGTTCACAAACATAGCCGAACTAGTAATTAATAGCAAGTAAAGTGCTGGATAAAGTTTATTACAACAGAAGCTCGTCTTTAGTTCACAACTACATAACTAGGCTCGCACATCAAGACTTTCTCGGAGCGTGGATAAAACCGCCGCCTTTCTTCAAGCACATCCATGAGCGGTAGTCGTCACCCCGCATTTGGAGCTTTGTGTCTATGTCATCGTTTGACGGTGATAGCCGGCGAAGAACTCCCCGCGCTTCTAACGACATCTTGATGGATGATTTCTCCTAACTCTTCTTGGATGCGGTCGTAGTCTTGCTTGATGCCGTCGTCCGGGACCCGCGCCAATTTGTTGGCCCGGTCTGAGATGCTCAGGTAGCGTAAGCTGCTGCTGGTCCCGTATGAACTTATCCATGTGATAGAGGGCGTAGTAGGCATCCTTGTTACTAGAAGGCGGCTTCTTGACGCAGGGAAACTTTGTTTGGTGCTTGAACACATGCTTCCCGTACCTAACATTTGGCCTCTCGCATGTTGCCTTTCGCTTTGACGTAGCCATTGAGAGCATCATCAAGTACGGCCTTGACATTCGTGTAGTCCGTGGTTGACTTACCGTCCGCATCGAGGTATGTGGCCACGGAATGCTTCGGGGTTATGGAGATGAGTGTGCAGGTTTTGTCTCTGCGTAGAACACATAATGTTTAAGAACATGACGATTGAAATCTAAAAAAATCACGAGTTAAGAACGGTACGGTGAGGGCCGGGGTGACTTACTCGGGAAATACAGGCAGGAGGATGTTACACTTATTCTGGTTCGCTAGAAAGAAGTCTTTGAGGTATCCACTCGCGACTGCCCGGTCTCCGGCGGTGGTCAAGTGGACGGCACGCATGTAGAAGGGGTCGGCTATCGCGATGTCCGGGATCTTGTTTCTAATGATCCGCATCGCCTTGCTGAGCGAGTATAGGCGAATGAAGGTGTAGTGCAGCGGATAACTGTTCAGCATGGCGAAGATGTCATCATACCGCAGGAAGATATTCTCCGCGAAGCCACTATCGACAAAGCCATGGCCCGAGGGCACCTTGGCAACATACACTGGGTATCCATTATCTTTCTCCCTGAGACGCCGCTCCTCCATAAACATAACACCGTCAACCAGAGATCGCATAGGACCGGGTGCAGCATCGTACAATCTTTGAACTAGCATCCGCTCACCCGACACATGCACCCTCGCCTCTATATTCTTGGGCACTGGTGGCCCGTCCTGAGCACGGATAGGTAACGGCTGGCTGGCAGACTTGTCATCCTTCTTCTTTCTTTTCCGTCCCTTCGGCTTCATTTTTACTGGGACTGCATTCTCCTCTTCGCAAGCCTTCTTCAGTGTGTTAGGACTGATAACACTTCTCACCTCGGCTATCGGCTGAGTCTCGGTGAAATCGGCAGTGGAGGCGTCTCCCGAGAATGAATAGGCGCCGCTTGTTGTAATAGGTTTTCCCCTCGGCGGCAGCTTGAGAGGGTTGGCTACTGAGATCGTAGTCCATCACCCCAAAATCGAAGTTGCAGTCCAGGTTGGCGAACGTACTGTCCTCGTCCGGACCATCGTTCGGATCCTGTGCCATCTGCATGTCCACATCAGCCATGTCCACATCAGCTGATTGCGGCACCGTTGGGGTGGTCTTGCCATGGCTTGGCGCCGGCACGGCTGGGGGTGCTGTCTGTGGGGTGGTGTCCCTCGCCCCCAAACGAATCTGGCTCTTTGGCCAAACCATGGACCAATTGAAGCAATGCTGGAGGGTAAGGACCTCATCTTCGTCGGCACCATGGGGTTGAAAGGGAGGTAGCACGTCGTCGTAGCCGCTAAGCACCCGAACCAGTTGAATCCTATACACGTCGGGTTGCATGGGTTTACCGTGTAACTGACGGTTGCTCGGTTGAACAATTTTGGCCTTGGCAACATCGATCAACTCGCCGTTCACAAACTGCAGGAGAGTGCATGGGACGTCGACGGCGGAGCTCTGCGGAAAACATGTAGGGCGTTAGGGATGGCTAGCTAGTCAAAGGCAAGGATATATATGGAAGTCATTGGCCAAGGGTTGGTTACCGTGATGGCGTCCAGCTCGGCTAAGGTCGAGGCACCGCCGGCGGCGGGCGTGCAATTGATGGAGTGGCCGCTTGTTGGCGCGGTGCCGGGCGGCGTATTATCCGCAGCGACGGGTGCATTGAGCTGAAGTAATGGCGCCGCGGGAGACACCAAGGTTGGCGCCGCGGGAGCCACCACGGTTGGCGCCGCGGGAGCCACCAAGGTTGGCGCCGCCGGAGCCACCAATGTTGGCGCCGCCGGAGACACCATTGTTGCCGCCTGCGGACTCACCGATGGCGCCACGCTGTGGGAGTTGCTGCCCGTGAAACTGGGAACCGGGGGAGGCCCCTTTTTTCCTCCCTCATACCACGCGCCCAGACCGGCAACCAAGGTAGGGATGAGGGAGCTAAGCGTCGTGCCCACTTGGTCCTCCACTTGCTGTCTTTGCGTCCTCTGTTGGGTCTCCACGATTTGTTGCACTTGTTGCCGCACTTGCTCCTCGACCAATGTCGGGATCTGCGCAACTTGTGCCTTGAGCTGTGCGACCTCCTTCTCATCGATGGTGGCCTTTCTCTCCTTTTTCCCCGACTTATAGTATTCTGACCATTTCATAGAGCATCCTTCGCCGACCACACGACCAGCCGACGTCGGCTTACTCAATGGATCCCTCTTCTTGTGGGCATTCAACGCCCTATTTAAAGGGTTGTCCCAAGGGGCACACCGCGAGGAGCTCGTGGACCCCGCGCCGCTACTAGCTTCCTTTTCACTTTCCGTAGCGATCTCCTTAGCCTACGGGAGGAACATGCATGAACCATTTAGAAATTTGGATTCAACAATAAGAATGCAACCATAAAGGAGCTAATTAAGCGGGTGCATTCCTTACCAGAAGAGCCTCAAACTCCTTCACATCCGGAGTGGTGGTGAGCTCCTTTGTTTTCGGGTCAATACGGTACCGGGCCAGGAGAAAGTTCCTGGTTTGCTTGTTTGTGTATTGCGGGAGGAGGGGCTCGAGGCCGTTCTTCACACGCTCCTCATCCGCGGCGTCCCATTTCGGTTGCGCCACCCTAAAACCGCCAGGACCAAGTTTGTGGGTGCCTAAGTTCAGTTTTCGCATGTCCTTCCCCCACTGACTAGAATCCGACGTTGACTCGCTCTCGCACTTGATCTTGAAATCAGCGTAGTCTTGCTCGGTGATCGAGGGATTTGACTCCTTGATCTTCTCGTAACTCTCACCATTATTAATCATTTTCTTCACTCGGGTCCTCCAACTAGCGAGGGCGGTGCTCATCTTCGTGAGGGCGGCATTGTGCACTTTGTTCCGCATGAGACGCTTTTCTGAGCAGTCCACCGGGAACTCGTATCGTTCGTGTAGCTTCTTGAAGAGGAGGGTGCGCAAATTCGCTCGGTCAGGATGCCTGAGGTTCTCGGTGTTGATCGAGACCGTGCTCCGGAGGATGCACCCGAGTTGGGCAGAGTACCCTTTGACTAAATCAGGGGCGCCGTTGGATGCCCAGTGGCGTTCACTTCGGTGAATGCTTGCTTCACGGTGCTGAGCACATTCGGGCGACGCTCCCTCCGTAGCTTCTTCGGTGCGCCGGTGTCATCCTCGGCGGCACCATCCGTGGTGTCATCCTCGGCGGCACCATCACTGGTGTCATCCTCGGCGGCATCGTCCGCTCGGTACTGGATCGGGGCCATCATCCTCGCCGTCGTCGCGGCGAGGTTGTGACTCCATCACCTCAATTTCATCGGTTAGCATCCAGAACGGCTTGCTGCCGCTGCCGCCGGCCTCTTCGTTGTTGGCCATGTTCGAACTAAGTAGGAAAAAATGCATAAAATTAGCGCAAGATTTCACGGAAAAATTGGGCATGACCTATGCTAATTTATGGACATATGAGTGCCCCATTTTCGCCTTGAAACGGAAATGAATCAACATTTCGGCGATAATGGGCAACTCTGTCGATCCCTGCACAAGAATATGACACCATATACACCAGCTGAGCACCAACGGCAAGCAAGCAGCAGCAACAGATCAAGAGCAAGCAGCGACATGCATCAACGAAGCAAGCAGCGGCAGCTAGCACCATGCATCAACAACAAGCAGCAACAGCTAGTAGCTAGCAGCAGCTAACACCAGCAACAACTACCGGCGGCATCAGCCGACAGCAGCTAGCAGCCAACACCAGCAGCAGCTCACACCAGCACCGGCAAGCGAGGAGACCTAAGGTGTTGCTCACCGTGAGTCGCGGGGAGTCACGGGCTACCTTGGAGGATGCGGCGGCGGTCTTCTGCAGCGGCGTTAGCAGTCGAGGGCGACGGCGCCGTGCTTTTCCTGCTCCTGCTCCAACCCTTGCAAATTTTCAAAATAAAAATTCAGTAAGCTTTGAACTCTAAAAATAAAAGAGTTACCTAGCACATGCACCTAGCAGCACCTCACCTCTAAAAAAAAGAAGCTATGATGATCGAGGGCGGCGCGGCGTGCTTCTCCATTCTTTGCTCCAAGGTGCACGTGGCGGTCAGGTGCTGCTACAACTAGTGCTGTAAACATCAAAATGAACACTGTTAGCATCAGCGGTTAGAACTAAATTTCAAACCAGAGAACTAAATTTCAAAGTCCAAGTATACTCCAGATATCTTGCTAATTAGTGTGAACTAAACCAGAGAATGAACTTGTTCTTTTTATGAACTAAAACATCTTTTCCCCCTTCCTTGCTTGCTACATCTGCAACAAAATAAATGGTAAAACTAAACTACAAAGAACTAGCTGCATTCCTATGAACTCCTTTTGTGAAATCAAAATTACGAGAGAGTATTCCTGCACCTAACAACCTAGCAGCAGCAGCAAGCAAGCAAGCAACCTAGAAGCAGCAGCAGCAAGCAAGCACATATATAGCAGCAGCAGCCTAGCAAGCACATAGCAGCAGCAGCAAGCAAGCAACCTAGCAAGCACAACACTAACACCAACTACATATTTACCATGAATTTCTTTGATCAGCCAAATGAAGCAAGTGTGCTATTTGTATGAACAGAACCACAAAACTAGATATGAACATGCCCACATTCAAGAATAGTTTCACCTTTTCCTCCTATTTTCTTATAGTGGAATACAAGTTCAATAATCACTCAATACTGCTTGATATATTAATGTAAAATACCTTAAACAGAGTCATATATTCACCTTATCCTAATGTAATGCTAGCAGTATTGCTCCTCTAAGGAAAATTATATCCTCAAATTAAGACATTGGTGGACGGTCGTACCGGCCGGCCCAGGCCCGAGGATGGATGAGTCGGCCCAAATTTTGAGCTCACCGTAGCAGTGTTGTTATTTAACTTGGTTGTCTAAAAATACTAACTCTGTCCATAAAATGATGTCAAAAATTTATTTAAATTTAGATGTAATTTAGTATATAGATATATTTAAATTTAGACGAATTTTCGATAATCTATAGACGGAGGGAGTACAACTTTCCCTAACCAAAGTCTAGGTAGACCGTGTGCATTATTTACAACCAGAACACCAAAAGGAATAGTCTACATTAATCTGAGGTTTACCCTCGCAGAGCAGCAAAGAAAAATGATGGAACTAGTGAGCTGTTCAAGTTTTCAAGAGCATATTTTTCGCAAAAAAAAAGCTTGCACGACCATATGAACGAACAAATACAGAGCAGGCCTCGCGGTGCAAACCAGCATGTGATGTGGGAAAACAAGCATGACCTACAGGGGCTGTTTTTGTGGTCTTCGCTCATAGGCAGGTTGCAGAAATACAAAGTCTCGTCAAATTCATCGCTCAGAGGGGGGGGAGCAGCAGCAGTAAGAAACCTACCTTGGAAGGATGCGGTGGTGGCGTCAGCGGTCGAGGGCGGCACGGCGTGCTTCTCCCGCTGCTGCTCCAGGACGCTTGCGTGGCGTGCTGCTCCTCCGTGGCGAGGTCGGGGACGAGGTCGCAGACGAGGTGCTGCTCCTCCGCGGCGAGGTCGAGGACAAGGTCGCAGACGAGGTGGGAGAGGCGGTCGCCGGCGGTAAATCGAGGAGGAGAGGCCACCGGTGGGAGGAGGGGGATCGAGGTCGAGGGATCTGGCCGCCGGGGTCGAGGAGGGGCGTTGCTCGGGGGAGGGTGGCGGCCGCCGGTGGGAGGTGGCGTCACTCGGGGAGGGGTGGCAGCGCGAGGCAGATCGAGGACGGCGGCGTCGCTCGGGGAAGGGAGGGACGGCGGCGTCGCTCAGGGCAGGTGGGATCTGGTCGAACGGGGGAAGAAGGGACCGGAAATTTCACTAAGTCCCCTGACGCCTTAGCAATAGCGCACCTCTCGGGGTGCGCCACTATGAGGCTTAACAATGGCGCACCTCTAGGGGTGCGCCACTGCCTCTTTATGGCTGGGTCAAAAGAACAACGCGCGGGGATTGACATATCCCGCTTAGTACCGCATGTAGCTCTGTCCCTGGTTGGTTTGTGCCAAACCCCTGCCGGCCAGGTTCGAACCCTGGCGGCCCCAATTTTTTTTCCTTTTCTTTTTAAATTGATTTAACACTATAATAAACATCCAAAATAGCATAATACACCAAAATAAAAGGCATAAATAATTATAATTATGTAGAATAGTTAAAATACTATAGAATCTATAAAATATCCAAAAATATAAATTATATGTCTATTTTGATCGGTACAATGTGTAGATTAACAATATGACATCCGTTATTCATACAAGAAAATGATACATAATTATCTTTTCACAATCTTCTTGCCCTTCTTTCTCGCGGTTGAATAATTTAGCCCCGGAACTCCTAGATTAATTTATTCTCTTGAATGGACGGCCTTTAGGTAGGGTGGTCCTGCTTCTTCTTGTTGTGTATGGTTCTTCATCATCGTCATCGTCATCTTCCATCTTCGGATCGCCATACTGGTCAAAGTCTAGCTCGTTGGCGGCTCCATCCATTCCGATGATGCTCCTTTTGCCTCTCCTCACGATAACACGGCTGGGCTTTTGCGGGTCGGTAATGAAGAAGCATTGGTCCACTACCCATGGCTCATATTTCGCGGTGACCTTTGCATTTCAAATCCCTGCAAACAAACACATGCAACACATGTGTGGATCGGAGGCTTTGCATATACAACACATGTGGAGGCTTCGCATACAACACACATGCACGCGCGTGATCGAGACGATTTTCGCGCATGCGCACATATGTGTGTGTGCAAGACGATCGGAACCGGTCACACACAAAGCATAAAACCAACAAAGTTACCGATACGGCGAGACCTAGAGTGTTGGATGAGGTAAAAAGTTGAGATTGAGTAGGGTATTAAGCTAAGAAAGCTTCACCATTACTTACCTATTAAGCTAAGACATAGCAATGGCGCACTACTAAGTGGTGCGCCTTTGCCCTACGCCTCTCATCTCTAAAAAAGGGGCTATGGCCACCCCCTAGCAGTGGCGCACCTAATGACATGCGCCATAGGTAACATATGTAGCAGTGGCGCACCACAGCAGTGCGCCATTGCTAAGCCTATCATCTCTAAACGGTCTCTGGACACCTCCTAGCAGTGGCGCACCTCTACAACGTGCGCCATAGGTAAGGAATATAGCAGTGGCGCACCCAGGAGACGTGCGCCACTACTAGGTTGGGGGAGGATCTGGCCTCCTGTCACCACTTACTTATGGCGCACCAGAATCAAGGTGCGCCACTACTACTTTTGTAACAGTGGCCCACCGTTTTGTGGTGCGCCACTGCTAAGTAGTAGTGGCGCACGGCAGCCATGGTGCGCCACTGATGGCAGTCTTACGGCTAGGCCTTTTCCTAGTAGTGTTGGGTGTGTCCATTATATCATTCATACAATGACATAACCTTGTTATTAATAACATCCAATGTTCATGATTATGAAACTAATCATCCATTAATCAACAAGCTAGTTTAAGAGGCATACTAGGGACTTCTTGTTTGTCTACATATCACACATGTACTAATGTTTCGGTTAATACAATTCTAGCATGATATATAAACATTTATCATAAACATAAAGATATAAATAATAACCACTTTATTATTGCCTCTAGGGCATATCTCCTTCATCTTTGCCGTGTGCCTGCGCACGGCAAAGATTTTTTTTTTAATTATACATTGTCATTTACATAATTCATTTATATTACATAATTCATATACATTGTCATTTACATAATTCATTTATATTACAACAATGTGTAACTAGATCAAATATGAAAATAAATATACAAGTAACTATACTAAAACCCTAGCTATTGTCCATCTACACTTGATCAAGTTGATCACCTGGATCATCTAGTTCATCTTTAACCTGCACACAACAAAAATAGAAGAAAGAATTGAACCAAGTGGCAATGCCACTTAGCTGTTAGAAATAATGATCCAGGGTAGATAAGCATCAATCAGGTCGAGCTGATCCAGAGAAGGGGGAGCAAGTCCCAACATATTTTAATTATCAACAACATTCATTTCTATATCCACATTACATTAAACCTGTTTTTTCAATATGTGTATCATTTAATAAAGTATGTATCATGCTTTCAGTTTCAAAACAACTCAGCATGCAAAAGTAGCCTAAACCCTAACCCTAAACCCTAACCCTAACCCTAAACCTAAACCCTAAACCTAAACCCTAACCCTAACCCTAAACCCTAAACCTATACCTAACCATAAATACTTACCTTTAACCTAAACCCTAGCCCTAGCCCCTAAACCCTAGCCCTAACCCTACACCTAACCCTAACCAGTAGATCAGGCACACCGTCGATCGTGTGATAATGGCTCTAGCTGCGGGTATATGTGCCAAAGGGTCCCAATCTTGGTTCTCCATGTGTATATATACTAAACAAACCTAAAAGAATGAAAAGTTACATTGGTGCACCCTCGCGCGGAGAAATCTAGGGGGGTAGACCCGCCGGGGCACACGTTCACATTGTTTTGGGGGAGGAGGGGGATAACGACCGCCGGAGCACCGGAACCCCACCAAACCTTGCATGTGGACCTATGATATGTGTCAAAGTGTGGTGCAAGGTCTAATGGTGCAAAAGTAGCTCCCCTAAACCCTAAACCCTAAACTGGGGAGGCTTCGAGCCCTAAACCCCTCTAAATCCCTAAACCACGACGCCGGAGCTGCAGAACCATGCATCATAAACCCTAACCCTAACCCTAAAACCTAAACCTATACCTAACCATAAATACTTACCCTTTAACCTAAACCCTAGCCCTAGCCCCTAAACCCTAGCCCTAACCCTACACCTAACCCTAACCAGTAGATCAGGCACACCGTCGATCGTGTGATATTGGCTCTAGCTACGGGTATATGTGCCAAAGGGTCCCAATCTTGGTTCTCCATGTGTATATGTACTAAAAAAACCTAAAAGAATGAAAAGTTACATTGGTGCACCCTCTCACGGAGAAATCTAGGGGGTAGACCCGCCGGGGCACACGTTCCGCTGTTTTGGGGGGAGGAGGGGGATAACGACCGCCGGAGCACCGGAACCCCACCAAACCTTGCATGTGGACCTATGATATGTGTCAAAGTGTGGTGCAATGTCTAATGGTGCAAAAGTAGCTCCCCTAAACCCTAGACCCTAAAGCGGGAGGCTTCGAGCCCTAAACCCCTCTAAATCCCTAAACCACGGCCTTGGAGCTGCAGAACCATGCATCATAAACCCTAACCCTAACCCTAAACCCTAAACCTATACCTAACCATAAATACTTACCATTTAACCTAAACCCTAGCCCTAGCCCCTAAACCCTAGCCCTAACCCTACACCTAACCCTAACCAGTAGATCAGGCACACCGTCGATCGTGTGATAATGGCTCTAGCTGCGGGTATATGTGCCAAAGGGTCCCAATATTGGTTCTCCATGTGTATATGTACTAAACAAACCTAAAAGAATGAAAAGTTACATTGGTGCACCCTCGCGCGGAGAAATCTAGGGGTAGACCCGCCGGGCACACGTTCATTGTTTTGGGGGGAGGAGGGGGATAACGACCGCCGGAGCACCGGAGCCCCACCAAACCTTGCATGTGGACCTATGATATGTGTCAAAGTGTGGTGCAAGGTCTAATGGTGCAAAAGTAGCTCCCCTAAACCCTAGACCCTAACTGGGGAGGCTTCGAGCCCTAAACCCCTCTAAATCCCTAAACCACGACGCCGGAGCTGCAGAACCATGCATCATAAACCCTAACCCTAACCCTAAACCCTAAACCTATACCTAACCATAAATACTTACCCTTTAACCTAAACCCTAGCCCTAGCCCCTAAACCCTAGCCCTAACCCTACACCTAACACTAACCATTAAATCAGGCACACCGTCGATCGTGTGATAATGGCTCTAGGCTGGGTATATGTGCCAAAGGGTCCCAATCTTGGTTCTCCATGTGTATATATACTAAACAAACCTAAAAGAATGAAAAGTTACATTGGTGCACCCTCGCGCAGAGAAATCTAGGGGGTAGACCAGCCCAAGGCACACGTTCCCATTGTTTTGGGGGAGGAGGGGGATAACGACCGCCGTAGCACTGGAACCCCACCAAACCTTGCATGTGGACCTATGATATGTGTCAAAGTGTGGTGCAAGGTCTAATGGTGCAAAAGTAGCTCCCCTAAACCCTAAACCCTAAACTGGGGAGGCTTCGAGCCCTAAACCCCTCTAAATCCCTAAACCACGACGCCGGAGCTGCAGAACCATGCATCATAAACCCTAACCCTAACCCTAAAACCTAAACCTATACCTAACCATAAATACTTACCCTTTAACCTAAACTCTAGCCCTAGCCCCTAAACCCTAGCCCTAACCCTACACCTAACCCTAACCAGTAGATCAGGCACACCGTCGATCGTGTGATAATGGCTCTAGCTGCGGGTATATGTGCCAAAGGGTCCCAATCTTGGTTCTCCATGTGTATATGTACTAAACAAACCTAAAAGAATGAAAATTTACATTGGTGCACCCTCGCGCGGAGAAATCTAGGGGGTAGACCCGCCGGGGCACACGTTCCGCTGTTTTGGGGGGGAGGAGGGGGATAACAACCGCCGGAGCACCGGAACCCCACCAAACCTTGCATGTTGACCTATGATATGTGTCAAAGTGTGGTGCAAGGTCTAATGGTGCAAAAGTAGCTCCCCTAAACCCTAGACCCTAAACTGGGGAGGCTTTGAGCCCTAAACCCCTCTAAATCCCTAAACCACGACGCCGGAGCTGCAGAACCATGCATCATAAACCCTAACCCTAACCCTAAACCCTAAACCTATACCTAACCATAAATACTTACCCTTTAACCTAAACCCTAGCCCTAGCCCCTAAACCCTAGCCCTAACCCTACACCTAACCCTAACCAGTAGATCAGGCACACCGTCGATCGTGTGATAATGGCTCTAGCTGCGGGTATATGTGCCAAAGGGTCCCAATCTTGGTTCTCCATGTGTATATATACTAAACAAACCTAAAAGAATGAAAAGTTATATTGGTGCACCCTCGCGCGGAGAAATCTAGGGGGGTAGACCCACCGGGGCACACGTTCCGCTGTTTTGGGGGAGGAGGGGGATAACGACCGCCGGAGCACCGGAACCCCACCAAACCTTGCATGTGGACCTATGATATGTGTCAAAGTGTGGTGCAAGGTCTAATGGTGCAAAAGTAGCTCCCCTAAACCCTAAACCCTAAACTGGGGAGGCTTTGAGCCCTAAACCCCTCTAAATCCCTAAACCACGACGCCGGAGCTGCAGAACCATGCATCATAAACCCTAACCCTAACCCTAAAACCTAAACCTATACCTAACCATAAATACTTACCCTTTAACCTAAACCCTAGCCCTAGCCCCTAAACCCTAGCCTTAACCCTACACCTAACCCTAACCAGTAGATCAGGCACACCGTCGATCGTGTGATAATGGCTCTAGCTGCGGGTATATGTGCCAAAGGGTCCCAATCTTGGTTCTCCATGTGTATATGTACTAAACAAACCTAAAAGAATGAAAAGTTACATTGGTGCACCCTCGCGCGGAGAAATCTAGGGGGGGTAGACCCGCCCGGGCACACGTTCACTTGTTTTGGGGGAGGAGGGGGATAACGACCGCCGGAGCACCGGAACCCCACCAAACCTTGCATGTGGACCTATGATATGTGTCAAAGTGTGGTGCAAGGTCTAATGGTGCAAAAGTAGCTCCCCTAAACCCTAGACCCTAAGCCCAGGAGGCTTCGAGTCCTAAACCCCTCTAAATCCCTAAACCACGGCAGCCAGAGAGCTGCGAGAACCATGCATCATAAACCCTAACCCTAACCCTAAACCCTAAACCTATACCTAACCATAAATACTTACCCTTTAACCTAAACCCTAGCCCTAGCCCCTAAACCCTAGCCCTAACCCTACACCTAACCCTAACCAGTAGATTAGGCACACCGTCGATCGTGTGATAATGGCTCTAGCTGCGGGTATATGTGCCAAAGGGTCCCAATCTTGGTTCTCCATGTGTATATATACTAAACAAACCTAAAAGAATGAAAAGTTACATTGGTGCACCCTCGCGCGGAGAAATCTAGGGGGGTAGACCCGCCGGGGCACACGTTTCGCTGTTTTGGGGGAGGAGGGGGATAACGACCGCCGGAGCACCGGAACCCCACCAAACCTTGCATGTGGACCTATGATATGTGTCAAAGTGTGGTGCAAGGTCTAATGGTGCAAAAGTAGCTCCCCTAAACCCTAAACCCTAAACTGGGGAGGCTTCGAGCCCTAAACCCCTCTAAATCCCTAAACCACGACGCCGGAGCTGCAGAACCATGCATCATAAACCCTAACCCTAACCCTAAAACCTAAACCTATACCTAACCATAAATACTTACCCTTTAACCTAAACCCTAGCCCTAGCCCCTAAACCCTAGCCCTAACCCTACACCTAACCCTAACGATAGATCGAGCACACCGTCGATCGTGTGATAATGGCTCTAGCTGCGGGTATATGTGCCAAAGGGTCCCAATCTTGGTTCTCCATGTGTATATGTACTAAACAAACCTAAAAGAATGAAAAGTTACATTGGTGCACCCTCGCGCGGAGAAATCTAGGGGGGTAGACCCGGCCGGCACTGCGTTCATTGTTTTGGGGGAAGGAGGGGGATAACGACCGCCGGAGCACCGGAACCCCACCAAATCTTGCATGTGGGCCTATTCTATGTTTCAAAGTGTGATGCAAGGTGTAATGGTGCAAAAGTAGCTCCCCTAAACCCTAGACCCTAGCCCTCACCCTACACCGAACCCTAACCAGTAGATCAGGCACACCGTCGATCGTGTGATAATGGCTCGAGCTGCGGGTGTATGTGCCAAAGGGTCCCAATCTTGGTTCTCCATGTGTATATGTCCTAAACAAACCTAAAAGAATGAAAATGTACATTGGTGCACCCTCGCGCGGAGAAATCTAGGGGGTAGACCCGCCGGGGCACACGTTTCGCTGTTTTGGGGGGAGGAGGGGGAGAACGACCGCCGGAACACCGGAACCCCACCAAATCTTGCATGTGGGCCTATGCTATGTGTCAAAGTGTGATGCAAGGTGTGATTCACCAAATGGTGCATGGCATGGATCCCCGGTCTGACATCCCTCACCTTCGGGCGATAACACTTAACAGATTCCTGGACGTGTACGGTGAAGTGTCCCGCCACGGGTATATCGGGGGCTAGACTGTGCCAAAGGGTGCCACACATGGTTTTCAATATGTCCATGGACTAAACAAACCTAAACCTATGAAAAGGTATATTGGTGGAACCTCGCGTGGAGAAATCTAGGGGGTAGACCATCCGAGGCCCACAAACAGCCGTTTTTAGGGGGGGAATGACCCCCGGAGCACGAATGCCACCAAAACTTGCAACTGGACCTAAAACCTAACCCTAACAAACCTAAAAGAATGAAAAAGTACATTGTGCACCCTCGCGCGGAGAAATCTACGGGGGTAGACCCGCCGTCCCGCTGTTTTGGGGGGAAGGAGGGGGACGACTGCCGGAGCACCGGAACCCTGATATATGTGGGGGGATGAACATGGAGAGTAATTTTGTATTGCACATTGTCTAATAAATAGTCATAAAAAAGAAAAACTAATTAACAAAATAAATATAAGTATTAGATGAAATAAAATAGTTGGAAAAACAAATTAAATGGTTGTTGGCGCACGGCAAAGAATGAAACGCACGGCAAAGGAGGCTTTGCCGTGCACTACTCCTGGCCGCACGGCAAAGGGAGCACCACGGCAAAGAATGCAACGCACGGCAAAGAATGCAATGCACGGCAAAGGATCTTTGCCGTCCTGGCTTCTTTGCCGTGCGCTTCTGGAGGGCTTTGCCGTGCGCCAACGCGTTGCCGTGAGGCACTTCTAACTTTGCCGTGAGGCACTTCTAACTTTGCCGTGAGGCGATACTTTGCCGTGCGCCAGGATAAAACTTTGCCGTGCTTTATTTCTTTGCCGTGCGTCCCTCTCGCGCCACACGGCAAAGAAATCTTTGCCGTGCAGTGCCTCACGGCAATGAAACGCTGCACGGCAGCGCCTGATTTTCCCGTAGTGGGGGGACGGGCACGGGTCCTACTCGTACCACCGAATGGCCTAACTGGGGACCCACCGGCGAGACTCGGGTCCAAGCGTCCAACGTTATTGTTTCTACTGCCAATTGCCATGCCGTGAAATGGAAGTGTATGTATGCGACGAAGGCAAACCTGACGTCTAGTGCGACGTGTGTGTACTAGACCGTGCGTCTGGTCACCGGGCAACCGTGGCGCGCGACGCGGCCGGTCGATCGATCGATGGAACTGGAATTACCGCCCCTACGTACGCTAGCTACTCCCCTATCGATGGAGTCGATGCGGTGGTGGACGTACTGGTGCCGCCGTGGCGCGCCCCGATCATAGGACCGTCTAAAGCACAAGAAAGCCCGTGGCGTGGCGCCGGTGGTGGACCGATCGATCTTCATGCATGTCGACGGGGCCACGTGTCGGCGTTGCGTCGGACGACACCACGTATGGGAGAGCTAGCAGCGGCCGCCGGCAGGCACAGCAGAAGCACGGTGGCCCCTGGACCCGTGTGACCCACCCAAATTATAGGTAGCTGCAGCGGCGGAACGGCGCCGCCGTCGCGATACGCACTACGCAAGGCTAAGCGGCCGGGGAGGTGTCACGCGACTGGCATGAGGCCGGCCCCGATCGACAAAGGCGGCTACCGCGACGGCGTTGCTATCCGCTTGCCCCCTCGTCAACTCTGGGGCTCTTGGGCGAACGGTCTGCTTTCTCCGGTATCCGCTAGTTTGTTTAGGGCATGTTTCAATTATAACCACAATTTGCTATGTTGAAGTGTGGTTAGCCATAAAAGTGTGGCTATCCAGAGAACTATGTCTTAAAATATTGAAGCTAAATTTTGGAAAATTTTGGTAAAAAAGTTGAAGCTATAACAAATGGACGATACACGCATAAAGTGTGGCAAAAATTAAACGCATGCTAAATAAACTACAGCTGCTAAATTTTAGCTTAACAAATTACACTTAGAAACCAAACAAGGTTGAGCGGCAGGATGCTACCGGCCCAACACGGGCGGACGCTGAGTGGCCGTCCAGCAAGCGAGGATGCTGCCGTCCTGGATTCTCTAGTAGCTTCTACGCTCTCCATGCTACGTCGGCACTTCCGACTACCTAGCTAGCTACTAGCTAGGAGACACTGGTGGAAAAAGGGTTTTTGGTCGCGGTTCGCAACTGCCATTAGTCGCGGTTGCGCAACCGCGACCAAATGAGCGCGACTAAAGCCCCCCCCTTTAGTCGCGGTTGCTTAAGAACCGCGACTAAAGGCCCGTCCACGTGGGCGCCAGGCGGCCGTCGGGGCGGAGGACCTTTAGTCGCGGTTCTTCTGGCCAACCGCGACTAAAGGCCGCCGCAGGTTTATGGTTTTAGGCCCCCCCTAAACCTGTTTTCTGTTTAATTTGTATTGTTTTATTTCTTTTGTGCTTTATTGTAATTTTGAAGGAGTTTCACATATTCTACGGTACTACATACATGCATATGAATGTACAATTTCAAACAAATTTGAAATTAGAACCAAAAAGAATTCAAGAGAAATATACAATATATATTCAATATCATCGGATGACCATATACAAGTTTGAACAAGTTTCCAGACATAATTTAATGCATGTATAGTTCTACGTCCTCGTAATGGTGTTCTCCTTTAGGATCGAGGACTTCCCTCGTGAACCATCCAGCTAGTTCCTCTTGAAGTGGTCGGAAGCGAGCTTCTGGACTAAGCATCATCCGGAGGTTATTCCTCTGAGCATTGGTATCACTCGGAACGCGCTCAGAGGTGTATCTCCGGATCATCCCACAGACATAGTATCCACATAGATTGGTCCCCGGTGGCTGAATATCGCCACCATTCTTAGCCTTTGACCGCATGAAATGTAGCTCTTTTTTGAATTCACCGACCTTTTGATCTGAGAACCGTCTCCAAACCCTACGAGGCAAAGAAAATTAAATGAACAAGAGAGTTATTAGTTAATTACTTGAAGCTTAATTAGGAAATAAACGAAATAGGCCGATCGATATAGAGCGCAAATGAATGAAAATAATTACTTCTGCAGCATTCTTCTCATGTCGGCCCAAAGATTTGTATCCAGAGTCAGAGAGTCGTGGACGAGACATTCTGATTTGTCAACTTTAATTACTAGCAGAATCCAGTGGAACCTGCGGACACGATACATGCACAGTACGTCATGCATAACTCATCGATTAGCCGGCCACATACCATGCATGGAGTAAACAAAAGAGAATGTGCTCAAGACATAAACACTCACCCAAAATGGTAAGGAAATAGAATATCACTTTTGAGTTCCTGCTTTGTAAGAAACTGCCACAGGTCTGCCTCCACGTCGGCGGGGTGATGCTGTAACACATATCCATTAACGATGTGTGGGTCAATGAACCCAACATCATGGATGTTCCTTACTTTGCATTCCTTAATCTTCATTCTGCATGTATAATAGCGGACACAACAATATAGTTAGGACACACACACACACACATATATATATATATATATATATAGTGCAGGCAATATGAACGAGATGGGGAAGAAATAAATCACTTACAGAACGTAGCAACTGATGATAGATTTGTCGAGCTCGCGCAGATTGAAAAGCTGGAACAATTCACTCAGATGAATTTGTACAGAGTAATGTTTGAAGTGATGCTCATATCCAACTTCCGCATAAATATATTCTTTGGTGTTTTTATTTTTTATGTAACCCTTGTACCATTTCAGCAGACCTTTCATTTGTGGAGGTAGATCCTCTTCCTGCGCACGCTCGACGAGAGGCCCATTCTTCACATATGTAAGTACTACCTCCTTCACTGGCGCCTCATCAAGGCCTAACAGTTCACGAAGAGTAATACCTAAGTTGGCCGCTTGTTCTCTGGCACTCATTACAGTCAATCCCTGTGCTGCTGCAGCTTCTATGATATCGGGGGCATCCAGACCGGCGGCTGTCACTATAAGCGGGGCAATCGATTGTTTACTTTGTTCCCCGAGCTGGGCAACTCGTTTCCCGCTTTTTTTACTTTCTAATTCCGCTTTCTCGGCCTCCTCCCGCTCTCTCTTCTACTTGAACATGCGTGCCTGCTTACGAAGTTCACATGCATAGTCGTCAGGCAGATTCTTCGCGGCTTGGGACGGTGTATTCAAAAATGACTTAGCCCACTTCTTTTGCTCATCAGAAAATACTGGCTTGGGCTCGGGCTCTCTTTTCTTCTTGCAGTCCGCCTTCCATTTCTCATAATCAGCAGTCGCGGCCGCCTCGACTTCCTCGGCACTACGTTCCCAAGGCCTCGTGGGGAGAGGCTTCAGTGATGGCTCCGGTACCTTTCTTATCTTAGGTACATAAGGGTCCGGGTTAATAATCCAGGACTGCTTCTGCTTCTTCGCCGGAGGTGGATTGGGGGGCGGCGTCTGCTTACCCGCCCGGGGCAGACTAGGGGGCGGCGGCTGCTTACCCGCCGGAGGTGAATTGGGGGGCGGCGTCGGCTGACGTGAAGGAGGTGTAGGTGAAGCACCACCACCACCACCACCACCACCACCGCCACCGCCACCACCACCGTAGGGGGGTGGACTTGTTGGCGCCTCGCCTGGAAACTTGATAAACTTCTTTTGCCATAGAATGAAATGGCGCTTGACATGTCCAAGTCTTCTCGCCCCTTCAGGTGTAGCAATGTCAATGTCCAAGTCCTCAAACTCTTGGACTATGTCCTCCACCGTGACACGAGCATAGCCATCTTGAATGGGGTTGTTGTGGTGGAGTGCTCCAGGTAAACATGGTAAAGCACTGCCGATGGCTACCTTCATGGACATGTTCCCGATAGGATAATACAAATGACATTCTTTCATCTCCTTTATATCGTCCACGGGGTAGCGAGGAGGCTCCGGTGCAGTAATTTCGACCACCAGAGGCTCCGGTGCAGTAATTTAGATCGTCGGTGCACCAGCCGGTGGGGCCTCCATGGAAGCCACGCTGCTTCTCCGCTGCTGGCTTCCGAGATCCAATGGATGATCTTCATGCTGCGCCCGAGCTGCATCTCTTTTGGCTACTAGTACACTCACGGTTTTCTTCATCACATCCATTTCTGATGCCAACCGCGCCACAACATCTGCTTCCCGATCCATCTTTCTCTTACGGCTTCTGTAACCGTACGGGTCATCGTTCTGGGGGAACCCTATTTTCCACGGAATGTGCCCCATGCCTCGTACACGTCCTCCGTGTTCAGGATTCTCGAGGGCTTTTGTCAGCGCGTCGTTCTCTCTGTTGAACTTGATCTTCCCCTCTTGAGCATCCCTCATTGCCTCAATAAGGGCTTGGGTGGGTTTAATTATTTTGCCCCGGTAAACACACTCCCCTGTCTCTGGGTTCAGCGATCCCCCATGCCCGTACCACCAGCTTTTGGCCCTTGGGTCCCATCCCTCCGTACCTGGACGGATTCCTCGCGCCCTCAGCTCGTTCTCCATCTTCTCCCACCTAGGCTCCCAAAGGCGATACCCTCCTGGCCCCATAATATGATTGTACTCCTTCTTAGCCGCATTTTCCTTATTTTTTCGATATTTGAATGAACTGCTCCGATTTCTTTTGCTTCACAAATTCTGGCCAATCATGTTTCAGTTTCTCATATTGTCCTTTGAAATCCGGAGTCTTATTCTGCTTGACAAAGTCATGGGCTAGATTTTGCTTGAATTTCCGGAATGCGTCGGACATCTTATGAAGAGAGAACTGTTTGACTAGCCTCCTCCTCTCCTTGTTTTCCTCAATCCTGTTACCCTCCTCATCGAATTTGTTGTATTCCGGAGGTAGAACGAAATGTTCCATAAGCTTCTTGAAGCAATCTTTTTTTGTTCTCTTATCGACAAAAGTGAAACCAAGACGTGCCTTCTTTGGCTCATTCCACTCCTGAACGGTGATCGAGACGTTGTCTCTAACAACGGCTCCGCATTGGCTGATAAACTTGGTGGCGTTCTTGCGGGGCTCCAGCGGCCTGCCGGTTGCACTGTCGACAACCTCGATGGTACATGTTTCTCCTTGTTTCATCGTCTTGCTTGCGCCACGCTTTGACGACGTACTCGATTGTTTCGACGATCCGGCCGAGGGCTAAAATAAGAAAGAGAGTCGTGCGCGTTAGTACACACATATTTATTCAAATCAGTTAGTTTGTATCACCAGAGGCTCAATGTATATATATACCTCGGCGCCGGAGGTGGTTGCTACTTCCAATTGAAGATCGTCGTTTATCGATGTTTCTTCGGCATCATCTTGCTGACGGCCTTCATCTTGACCGTCAAGGTTCAGATAAGAAGATATATCATCTTCTTCTTGTCCGGTCGGCACATATAGAATATCGCCGTTTATGATGCCGAACATATGGTCTTCAGCGTCCTGATCATAGTTGTCCATAATCGGGTCAGCTCTATCGTCCGCCATATGTCAGTCCTGAAAACATGTAGTCAAAACAAATTAATTGTGTATATGCATTATCACATCTCTTCTACATATAAAGAGAGAGGGCGACGAGGGAGGCGAGAGGGGGACGCGTGTATTAGATGTGTATATGCGGACGATCGACCTCGCAGTGACCGCGTGACCGAGAGACCGGTGGCGGTGGCGAAGTGGTGGCGAAAGGGCGGTGGCGGTGCCGACGACACATAACCCTCGCCAAATTTTGAGTTCTTTTAAAAGTGAAAAAATACAAATAATATGTTAAGTTATTTTGAGTTCTTTTAAAAGTGAAAAAATACAAAAGTGAAAATTTAGTTCATTTTTTTGAGTTCTTTTAAAATTGAAAAAATACAAAAGGGAAAATTTAGTTCATTTTTTTGACAAACTTTTGTTAAAATTTTGTTATATATGTTAAGTTATTTTGTTATTTTGTTAAGTTATTTCTTGTTAATACAAATTTTTGAGTTATTTTGTTAAGTTATTTTTGTTAAATTTTGTTAAGTTATTTCTTGTTAATTTAAAATTTTGTTATATATGTTAAAGTTTTTGTGAAATCGGCAATTTTGTTATAAGTTACTGTTTTTTGAAGTACAATTTTTTTCTTAAGTTAATTAAAGTTTTTGTGAAGTTAATTACAAAGTTTTAAGTTTTTTTGTTAAGTATAGTTAAAATTCAAAATAACAAACAAAACATAAAAAAAGGAAAAAAAATAAAGTTTTTTCGCCCGGCCCTTCTTCCTCTCCCTCTCTCTGTGCGCGCGTCTCTGGCGGCGCGCGGCGCAACGCGCGTGCGAAGCGGCGCCGCGTTTGGCGAGCGGCGGCGGGCGCGCGCGGTCGTCGTTGGCCGGAAGGTATACGGGCGGCGGCGCGGGAGGCGGCGGAGGCGGGAGACGACGTACTACAGCGAGGTGGCGCGGCGAGAACGGCGAGAGGCGGCGCGGCGGCGTCTTCCGGCGGCGTTGGGCGCAACGAGGGCGTCGATGAGGCTTCGGAGGGCGAGACGAGGGCGACGGAGCGACGGGCGCGCGGCAGTGACGAGGAAGAAGAAGGAACTGGCGCGGCCGTTCGCGCCCGCCAGTTTATATAGGACCCCCCTTTAGTCGCGGTTGGGGTCGCCAACCGCGACTACCTAGTCGCGGTTGGCGACCCCAACCGCGACTAAAGGGTTTTTCGCCGGGTTTTTTCTTTCCCGCGCGCAAGGACCTCTAGTCGCGGTTGGCTAGGCCAACCGCGACTAAAGGTGTTTTTTAAAGTACTTTTCTTTTTTAAAATGTTAAAAATACATATAATATATCAATAAATACAGAAAAATAAAAGTAATTCATTTCAAATTCTAAAAATACATATAATATATCAAAAAAATCAGAAAATAAAACTAATTCAATTCAAAATGTTAAAAATACAAATAGTATATCACAAAATTAAGAAAAGTAAAACTAATTCAATTCAAAATGTTAAAAATACAAATAATATATGAAAAAATTCAGAAAATAAAACTAATTCAATTCAAAATGTTAAAAATACAAATAGTATATCAAAAAATTAAGAAAAGTAAAACAAATTCAATTCAAAATGTTAAAAATACAAATAATATATCAAAAAAATCAGAAAAATAAAACTAATTCAATTCAAAATGTTAAAAATACAAATAGTATATCAAAAAATTAATAAAAGTAAAACTAATTCAATTCAAAATGTTAAAAATACAAATAATATATCAAAAAATCAGAAAAACGTTCCCTCATCTGTCTTCCTGCCCCCCGCCTCTTTCTTCCCGCCTCTTTCTTCCCGCCAATTTCTTCCCGCCTCTTTCTTCCCGCCACTTTCTTCCCGACTCTTTCTTCCCGCTCCCATTTTTCCCGCCATTTCTCACTACATATATGTAGCCCGGCTTGGCCAGCATTATCACATCTCTACAATCTCTCATCACTCTCTCATGGCTTCCACCGCACCCACTCTAACCTACCAGCAGGTGGAGGAGCTTTGCGCCTCGAACTACCCTTGCCCACCGGGCTACCGCGTCCCCGCCGGCTGGAGCCTAAGCGCCGGCGGCGTGCCAGTCCCTCCCGTCCCTCAGGGTACCGCGCGCCGGGCGGCCATCACGAACCACTACTACCTCGACCTCACGCCGGAGCAGCGGATGAATCCGCGCTGGCATCCCGATAAACAGCATACTTGGGATGCCTTCTTCATCAATCGGCGTGAGAGGGCGCTCGCCAGGTATGAGGAGGACGGTCTGCCTCCTGGGAACTTCCACGAGGCCGGCCGTCGGCTATGGTGGTACGGCCGGACTCTGCAGAGCGTCATGGACTACATCACGGCCGGCGATATCCTCCGCCTGCGCTACCCTCAGTTCGAGCCACGAGCGCCGCCCGACGACAGCGACGACAGCAGCGACGACGACGGCGGCAACTTAGAAGGCGACGACTACCAGTACAATGGCGGCGGCTATGAAGACTACGAGTATGCATATTATACGCCTAGGCAGGAGTATGACTAAATCACTCCAAAATTCATGTATCATCAGTGGTATCTCGAATCATTCGAAAATGGACACCAAACACATCACGGGTAATATAATTCACATGATCCATTCAACAAAGTTTGGTACAATAAATTATTGCACATCATTTCTTTCCTTGTGTCCCTGCTTGCTTACGATTGTGTCGTATCCCTTATTTGACAGTCCCGAAAGGTTACTAAGAGCAGGCCAATCGTTGATGGTTACGAAAATCAACGCTCGTAGGTCAAATTCCTCTTCTTTGTGCTCATCCCACACACGGACACCAGGTCTGCCCCACAGCTGTAAAAGTTCATCAACTAATGGCCTTAGGTACACATCGATGTCGTTGCCGGGTTGCTTCGGACCTTGGATGAGCACTGGCATCATAATGAACTTCCGCTTCATGCACAACCAAGGAGGAAGGTTGTAGATGCATAGAGTCACGGGCCAGGGGATATGGCTGGAGCTCTGCTCGCCAAAAGGATTCATGCCATCTGTACTTAGACCAAATCTTATGTTCCTTGCGTCAGCTGCAAAATCTTTGAACTCTCTGTCGATCTTTCTCCATTGCGTTCCATCTGCGGGGTGTCTCAACTCCCCGTCCGACTTACGGTCCTCTTTGTGCCATCGCAACAACTTGGCATGTTCTTTGTTCCTGAACAGACGTTTCAACCGTGGTATTATAGGAGCATACCACATCACCTTGGCGGGAACCCTCTTCCTGGGTTTCTCGCCCTCAACATCGTCACCAGGGTCATCGCCTCTGATCTTATAACGCAATATAGTGCATACCGGGCATTCATTCAAATTCTCGTATTCACCGCGGTAGAGGATGCAGTCGTTGATGCATGCATGTATCTTCAGAACCTCTAAACCTAGAGGGCAGACAACCTTCTTTGCTTCGTACGTACTGGCGGGCAACTCGTTATTCTTTGGAAACATATTCTTCAACATTTTCAGCAAGTTTTCAAATGCCGAGTCAGCTACACCTGTCTGTGCCTTCCATTTCAGCAAATCCAGTGTGCAGCCCAGCTTTTTCAGACCATCATCGCATCCGGGGTACAGCGCCTTTCTGTGATCCTCTAACATGCGATCCAAATTCTCCCTCTCCTTTTCAGTTTCGCAGCGTCTCCGTGCATCAGCAATGGTTCGACCAAGATCATCAACGGGCTCATCACGTGCCTCTTCTTCACCTTCCCATTCACCTTCAGCATCCTCCATGAAAGTATCACCGAAATGAGCAAGATAGCTTTCATCGATGAAATCATCCCCTTCTTCATATTCTTCCATTATAACCCCTCTTTCTCCATGCTTAGTCCAACAATTATAGCTTGGCATGAAACCGTGCCGAAGCAGGTGCATGTGAACATCTCTTGAGGAAGAGTAACCCTTCTGATTCTTACAGTTAACACATGGACAGATAACAAAACCCCCCTGCTTGTTCGCATTAGCCACTACGAGGAAATCTTTCAAACCCGTAGTGAACTCGCCGGAGAGTCGGTTACCGTACATCCATTGCCGATTCATCTGCATTATTATAATATAAAATATATAATTAACCATCATGCATTTGTTAAACTAACTAGCTACAAACAATAGAAATTAAACAATGAACTACACACATGCATATTTTATCAATGACACACATGCATGAAAGGTTCAAGTTGCTAACCGCGATCGAGGAGGAAAAAATAAATGAGGAAGCTCAAGTGTGGCTCCAACACTTCATATCATGTTTGTTTCATGCTCTTGGGCATTTTATCAAACACCTTGTGTGCATAAGAGGAACCAAAAGCAAACCTACACCCCCTTGTGAAGCTTGTGAAGAGAAGTGGCACCAAATGGCTAAGTGCTGTGAGCTGAGGCCCTTTTATAGGGATGGGCCTTTAGTCCCGGTTGGCCTGGCCAACCGCTACTAAAGGCCTTCGGGCCAGGCCTGAGGACCTTTAGTCGCGGTTGGCCTGGCCAACCGCGACTAAAGCCCCTCCCGTCCACCAGCTGGCCAGCGAGCGCGTTAGGCCCAGCTCTTTAGTCGCGGTTCGCCACCCGAACCGCGACTAAAGACCCCATTAGTCGCGGTTCCTATATTTTGGCGACTAATGGGGCTGGACGGAAGGCCATTTTTCTACCAGTGAGATATTCTCTGTCTCAAGACTTTAAAAATATATATAGGAGGGTGGTATCTTTATATTGAAAATGAGAAAATCATATGAACAATACTTTAAAAGGTTTTAAAAATAAAAAATATAGTAATTCATGTGGCCTGGCAAGCAAACTCACATTGCTGCCTTCTTTTAAATTCTCGGCTACACAAAATAATAATACTCCCTCCATTAGAGACTCTAAGGCTAATTATGAGCAGTTATAATACCTCTCACTACTAAACGGACATTTGCATCTCATGGAGGGTTTGGTTCTTCTGTCTGTTTATCTCAAGTGCTGCCGTATGCTTATGTTAAGGTGTGCGTGCAAAGAAAGAGAAGCCCTTGAGGCCTCGAACCAAAGATACTTTGGCACCTATGAATCATTAAGGCCCATGTTGCTAGAGTGCGGAACAACGACATGTCCAAGATTAGGAAACAATAGAGTTTTTTCCTACTATGTAACCGACTTAGTCATGGCAAGACCACTAGTAGAAAACATGCCTTTCGTCAGGCCCCTTTAGTCCCGGCCGTATCCTGGGCTGGGACTAAAGACCTGGCCACGTCGTCCCGAATTCGCCCAAGCTTACGATACCTATTGGTCCCGGTTCGTTACGAATCATTTGTCCCAGTTTGTAACCCAAACCGGGACTAAAGGGTTATGCGGCCCGCTGCGCATGCTGGAACCCCTTTAGTCCCGGCTAGTGACACGACCCGGGACATGAAGTCAAACGGTTCGTTCCCGCGCGAAAGCTGATCGTCATCGTCATTACTGGCCTGGAAATCGATCATCACGCGCCGACCGGCCACGGGAATTTGGATCGCCGGCACCGGCGGCCGGCCATGGGAATTGATCATCCGGTGGCTGGCTTGTTCATCTTCACCTTCCTCGCTTTTCTTCACATCTCCTCCAACATTGTCACATATCTTCACATCTCCATCATCTCTCCTAAAAAGCTCTCTCCCTGCCGACGTTCCGGCCCCAATGGAGCACCTCGTGCGCGCCCCGGTTTCTCGATCTCGGATGTACTACCTCATGGCCGAATGGACGTACTTCAAGATCACGGTCACTCTTTGTGCATCAAGGGTGGAGAAGTGGATCCACGCCGTCAAGAGGGACTTTCTCGACGCCGCACCAATCAATTGCGTCGGCTTGGACTGCGAGTTCACCAACGCTCATGAGGGTAATCAGTGCGCCGCCGTCCTTCAACTCTCGGTGGCGACCCATAATTTGGTCTTCCAGATTTGTTGGGTTGATGAAGTGCCACAAGTTCTCAAGGATTTCTTGCAGGACAAGACCATCAGATTTTGTGGCGCGGCTATCGGCAAAGATGTGGAAATGCTGAGTTCCTACGGAAATACTCGTGAAACGTCGAATCCTGCGATCACTGCTGGCAAAATCAATGCTGATTGCCCTGGTCGAGGAACTTGCTACGGGTGGTCTGCTGTGGTGAAGCCAATGTCCTACCCGACCAATCTAAGTACTCGACTGTTGGTGGGGGCATCTTTTCTGCCATGAACACTTGTCGCGAAATTACTTTCTGAGCTCTGTTGGATGGCCTGGCTTTTTTAATCATTGAAACCGCGCCACTGGTGTCGACATACGGAGGTGGGTTTGGAGCTGCCGCTATTTGTAACTGATGTCGATTTGCATCTGTAATTGCGGAAGGAGGCAGAAGGTGGATCTCACTCCTTGGCCCTTGGGGGTTTCTATTCATTGCCTGCGTGTTTGCCTGCCCTGCAAACTTCAGCATTGCTTGAAAATTTCGACAGTCCTTCTGCAAATGTCCAGACTGCCTTCTTCCATTGACGTCGAGATAATAGTGCATTTGGCATGGTCCGTTTAGGAGGTCCTCGGGTGAGACGTATGGTCTCTGAAACCTTCGTCCACTATTTTGTCGGGAATCATCTTTGTAATTGTTGCGCTGCTCACCGCTCCTCTGGTGGTTATCTCGATTGTTTCCTCCATTGTTTCCTCGAAAACCAGCCGATATCTGGCTAGGGGCATCGTAATTTGAGAACTGCCGAGGAAACCGTCGCCTATTTTGAAAATTTCGACTGCGGTCCTCTTCAGGCGACCTATGCCATTTGTTGTGAACAACATCTTCCCCATATGCCCACCTATTTGCTATCTCAATTAATGTTGATACTGTCTTTGGGTTGGTTCTCCCCAAGTCTTCGACAAAATCTCCTCGTCGAATTCCAGCCACAAACGCATTTATTGCTCTCTCGTTAGATATGTTCTCTACCGAGTTTTTAATGATGTTCCACCTCTGGATGTACTTTCTCATTGATTCATCGTGTTTTTTTCTACACGACCTCAAATCCTCTAGTGATGCGGGTTTTTTGCAGGTGGATCGGAAATTCTTGACGAATACATCCTCAAAAATGTCCCAGCTGTCGATGGAACCTGGAGGCAGCTTCTTTATCCATGATCGTGCGGCACCACTCAGATGTACTTGAATGCTCTGCATGGCTGTTGTTCTAGTTCCGCTCATCAACTTCACCGTCTCGAGATAATCAACTAACCAATCCTCAGGATCTTGCAAGCCATCGAATTTTTTGTAGTTATCGGGTAGTTTAAATCCTGATGGAACTCGAGTTTTACGGACTCGTCTTGTGAAACACGGGAGCCCACACATATCTTCTTCATTGACCTCTAGTGAGTGCCTGCGTTCCCTTCTCTCTTGTCGCGCTCCGTCGACCCTTGCCTGAGTAGCTGCATCTCTTGCGCCACTCGTTTTTGCAGGATCTTGCACTGCTGCCGTAGGTCGTGGACTATTTTGCTTTGTTGATCCTTCGGGAGGCGTACCTGCAAATGCTGTGCCCATCACTCCAACTCCTGCCATGGCCATGTTATACAATGGTTCCCTTGGGTCTCCAGGAGGTGGCCTGGACGCGAGTATAAAAGCTTGCGTTGCCATGTACCCAGCTTCCGGCGTTTTGGGAATAATGTTCCCCCTTTTGTCTATGGACATGAAGGACATGTCGAGGTTTTGAACTAGATTCTCCCTTTCAGCCTCAGGTATGTTCTGCAGTCAAGATCTTGCTCTGTTTCGAGCTGCTTTGTAACTTTCTCCCGAAGTACCTGATTGTCGACTCAAGTCCGCCCTTCGCCTGCTTGACGCGGAAGCCGCGGCTTGCCTCCTGTCTAGCTCAATTCTCTGTTTTTCGAGTTCTCGTCTAGTACGAGAAAGTCTATGTTGGTAAGCTTGTGACTCTTCAGGTGTCGCCGCTATGGTCATTGGCTCTGTGCCATCCATGGCTGTTGCAACTCTGTCTCATACTGCCTGCGGAAATTGCACCATCTCTCGTGTTCCAGGCCCGATATATTTGGTCCCCAAACCTCGCGTGAGATCTGCGGGATCGACGTACGGATTTCCCGCGTCGTCGAAGTTCTCTGATGTCTCCTCCTGTGGACGACTTGTCTCTCCAATTGCATAGATTTGATGGTATTTTGAATTTTGAACTTTGTCGGGATTGGTGACACCATTATATAGATTGGTGAAGACCTCTCCAACAATAGTGGATCTGTCGATGAAGTTGAAGCTGTCGATGTTACTCGAGTCATCGCTTATATCGGAGTCCGAAGATGACTCGAAGGACATGTCGTTGAAGATCTTGGTGAGTTTTCACTTGCCATAGTGTTGATGAAGCGTGGCGGCGAAATCTCCTCGTCTCCTATCTCAGTTGATGACGTGGAGTTCGAAAAATCGGAATCGATCTCCGATAATCCCGACGAGATCGGAACTTCGAGGCGATACGATCCTTCTTTTTCGACGCGGAAGTGGAACTTTCCAAACGTCATCTCCATAGGATCCTCCAGATATGCATATGCATCCAAACGGGAGAGCGGGTGAGGAACAAAATCGACTAGATCAGTTTCGATCTGTTACCTCTATCCATCGCGTTGCTTCCTACCGAAGAAGTCGACGATCTTGAACGTGACATCAAGATCAGCTCCTTGTCACCTCTAATTCCCACAGACGGTGCCAATTGACAAGGGATTAACTTATCAATGCCTACAAGTTGTAGACTAGGGTTTAGTTGGAAGTAGAGGGCAAGTAGATCTCGAGGGTTTCAGCCGAAAAGTGCTCGACGATTAAGAAACTAGGGTTTGCGCGAAACAATGAGTCGATCCTTTCTTTGTCCCTCGACTCCCCCTTATATAGGAGGCGGAGCCGAGGGATTCGTGGTACACAAGTTTACAGAGTCCGGGAGGGTTTCTGAACCATCCCGTAATAATTACAAGTTGATATTCCTAATACAATTCTATCTTTCGTTAATACTAATTGGGCTTCCGGGCTTCATATTTTTTGACTCGTGGACCTTCATCAAACCCCAGGTACCATCTTCGGCAGACCCATTGGGGATGCCTATGTCAATGAGTGATGTCTACTCACGCTTCTTTTCCTGTAGACAGTGTTGGGCCTCCAAGAGCAGAGGTTTGTAGAACAGCAGCAAGTTTTCCCTTAAGTGGATCACCCAAGGTTTATCAAACTCAGGGTGGAAGAGGTCAAAGATATCCCTCTCATGCAACCCTGCAACCACAAAGCAAGAAGTCTCTTGTGTCCCCAACACACCTAATAGGTGCACTAGTTCGGCGAAGAGATAGTGAAATACAGGTGGTATGAATAAATATGAGCAGTAGTAACGGCGCCAGAAAATACTTGATGCTACAACTGGCATGTGGTTGATGGTGGGAATATTGCAGGCGATCTGATGCGATAAAACGATAAACAAGCGATGATTTCAGTATTGGAAACAAAGCCTAGGGATCATACTTTCACTAGTGGACACTCTCAACTTTGATCACATAACAGAATAGATAAATGCTATACTCTATACTCTCTTGTTGGATGATGAACACCACTAATTGTGTAGGATTACACGAACCCTCAATGCCGGAGTTAACAAGCTCCACAACATTCGATGTTCATATTTAAATAACCTTAGAGTGCATGATAGATCAACACAACTAAACCAAGTACTAACATAGCATGCACACTGTCACCATCACACTATGAAGGAGGAATAGATCACATCAATACTATCATAGCAATAGTTAACTTCATAATCTACAAGAGATTACAATCATAACCTATGCCAAGTACTACACGATGCACACACTGTCACCATTACACCGTGGAGGAGGAATAGAGTACTTTAATAACATCACTAGAGTAATGCTGGCGCAAAGTTGACGTGGGAGTTAGAGATCTCTGTGGTGCAACTTTTCTTCAGTTCCCCGGCAACGGCGCCAGAAATTTGCTTGATGCGCGTGGTTGACGTATTGTCTTTCCGTTCGACACGCGTCCGTTGGGAACCCCTAGAGGAAGGTGTGATGCGTACAGCGGCAAGTTTCCCTCAGTAAGAAACCAAGGTTTATCGAACCAGTAGGAGTCAAGAAGCACGTGAAGGTTGATGGCGGCGAGATGTAGTGCGGCGCAACACCAGGGATTCCGGCGCCAACGTGGAACCTGCACAACACAAACCAAGTACTTTGCCCCAACGAAACAGCGAGGTTGTCAATCTCACCGGCTTGCTGTAACAAAGGATTAGATGTATAGTGTGGAAGATGATTGTTTGCGTAAAACAAGAGAACAAGTATTGCAGTAGATTGTATTTCAGTATAGAGAATTGGACCGGGGTCCACAGTTCACTAGAGGTGTCTCTCCCATAAGATAAATAGCATGTTGGGTGAACAAATTACAGTTGGGCAATTGACAAATAGAGAGGGCATGACCATGCACATACATATTATGATGAGTATAGTGAGATTTAATTGGGCATTACGACAAAGTACATAGACCGCTATCCAGCATGCATCTATGCCTAAAAAGTCCACCTTCAGGTTATCATCCGAACCCCTTCCAGTATTAAGTTGAAAACAACAGACAATTGCATTAAGTATGGTGCGTAATGTAATCAATAACTACATCCTCGGACATAGCATCAATGTTTTATCCCTAGTGGCAACAGTACATCCATAACCTTAGAGGTTTCTGTCACTCCCCCAGATTCACGGAGACATGAACCCACTATCGAGCATAAATACCCCCTCTTGGAGTTACAAGCATCAACTTGGCCAGAGCATCTACTAGTAACGGAGAGCATGCAAGATCATAAACAACACATAGACATAAATTGATAGTCAACATAACATAGTATTCTCTATTCATCGGATCCCAACAAACACAACATATAGCATTACAGATAGATGATCTTGATCATGTTCGGCAGCTCACAAGACCCGACAATTAAGCATAATGGGGAGAAGACAACCATCTAGCTACTGCTATGGACCCATAGTCCAGGGGTAGACTACTCACACATCATTCCAGAGGTGACCATGGCAGTGTAGAGTCCTCCGGGAGATGAATTCCCTCTCCGGCAGGGTGCCGGAGGCGATCTCCTGAATCCCCCGAGATGGGATTGGCGGCGGCGGCATCTTTGGAAGGTTTTCCGTATCGTGGCTCTCGGTACTGGGGGTTTCGCGACGAAGGCTATTTGTAGGCGGAAGGGCAGGTCAGGGGGCGTCACGAGGGGCCCAGGAGACAGGTCGGCGCGGCCAGGGCTTGGGCCGCGCCGCCCTACCTCCTGGCCGCCTCGTGGCCCCACTTCGTTGACTCTTCGGTCTTCTGGAAGCTTCGTGTGAAAATAGGCCCCTGGGCGTTGATTTCGTCCAATTCCGAGAATATTTCCTTACTAGGATTTCTGAAACCAAAAACAGCAGAAAACAGCAACTGGCTCTTCGGCATCTTGTTAATAGGTTAGTTCCAGAAAATGCATAAATATGATATAAAGTATGCATAAAACATGTAGATATCATCAATAATGTGGCATGGAACATAAGAAATTATCGATACGTCGGAGACGTATCAGCATCCCCAAGCTTAGTTTCTGCTCGTCCCGAGCAGGTAAACGATAACAAAGATAATTTCTGGAGTGACATGCCATCATAACCTTGATCATACTATTGTAAGCATATGTAATGAATGCAGCGATCAAAACAATGTATATGACATGAGTAAACAACTGAATCATATAGCAAAGACTTTTCATGAATAGTACTTCAAGACAAGCATCAATAAGTCTTGCATAAGAGTTAACTCATAAAGCAATAATTCAAAGTAGAAGTATTGAAGCAACACAAAGGAAGATTAAGTTTCAGCGGTTGCTTTCAACTTATAACATGTATATCTCATGGATAGTTGTCAATGTAAAGTAATATAACAAGTGCAATATGCAAGTATGTAGGAATCAATGCACAGTTCACACAAGTGTTTGCTTCTTGAGATGGAGAGAGATAGGTGAACTGACTCAACATAAAAGTAAAAGAATAGTCCTTCAAAGAGGAAAGCATCGATTGCTATATTTGTGCTAGAGCTTTGGTTTTGAAAACAAGAAACAATTTTGTCAACGGTAGTAATAAAGCATATGTGTTATGTAAATTATATCTTACAAGTTGCAAACCTCATGCATAGTATACTAATAGTGCCCGCACCTTGTCCTAATTAGCTTGGATTACCGGGATTATCGCAATGCACATGTTTTGACCAAGTGTCACAAAGGGGTACCTCTATGCTGCCTGTACAAAGGTCTAAGGAGAAAGCTCGCATTGGATTTCTCGCTATTGATTATTCTCAACTTAGACATCCATACCGGGACAACATAGACAACAGATAATGGACTCCTCTTTTATACATAAGCATGTAGCAATAATTAATTTTCTCATATGAGATTGAGGATATTGTCCAAAACTGAAACTTCCACCATGGATCATGGCTTTAGTTAGCGGCCCAATGTTCTTCTCTAACAATATGCATGCTCTAACCATAAAGGTGGTAAATCGCCCTTACTTCAGACAAGACGGACATGCATAGAAACTCACATGATATTCAACAAAGAGTAGTTGATGGCGTCCCCAGGAACATGGTTATCGCACAACAAGCAACTTAATAAGAGATAAAGTGCATAAGTACATATTCATTACCACAATAGTTTTTAGGCTATTTGTCCCATGAGCTATATATTGTAAAGGTAGAGGATAGAAATTTTAAAGGTAGCACTATAGCAATTTACTTTGGAATGGCGGAGAAATACCGTGTAGTAGGTAGGTATGGTGGACACAAATGGCATAGTGGTTGGCTCAAGTATTTTGGATGCATGAGAAGTATTCCCTCTTGATACAAGGTTTAGGCTAGCAAGGCTATTTGAAACAAACACAAGGATGAAGCGGTGCAGCAAAACTCACATAAAAGACATATTGTAAACATTATAAGACTCTACACCGTCTTCCTTGTTGTTCAAACTCAATACTAGAAATTATCTAGACCTTAGAGAGACCAAATATGCAAACCAAATTTTAGCATGCTCTATGTATTTCTTCATTAATAGGTGCAAAGTATATGATGCAAGAGCTTAAACATGAGCACAACAATTGCCAAGTATCACATTATCCAAGACATTATAGCAATTACTACATGTATCATTTTCCAATTCCAACCATATAACAATTTAACGAAGAAGAAACTTCGCCATGAATATTATGAGTAGAGCCTAAGGACATACTTGTCCATATGCAACAGCGGAGCGTGTCTCTCTCCCACACAATGAATGCTAGGATCCATTTTATTCAAACAAAACAAAAAACAAAAACAAACCGACGCTCCAAGCAAAGCACATAAGATGTGATGGAATAAAAATATAGTTTCAGGGGAGGACCTGATAATGTTGTCGATGAAGAAGGGGATGCCTTGGGCATCCCCAAGCTTAGACGCTTGAGTCTTCTTGATATATGCAGGGGTGAACCACCGGGGCATCCCCAAGCTTAGAGCTTTCACTCTCCTTGATCATGTTGTATCATCTCCCTCTCTTGATCCTTGAAAACTTCCTCCACACCAAACTCAAAACAACTCATTAGAGAGTTAGTGCACAATCAAAATATACATGTTCAGAGGTGACATAATCATTCTTAACACTTCTGGACATTGCACAAAGCTACTGAAAGTCAATGGAATAGAAAAATCCATCAAGCATAGCAAAATAGGCAATGCGAAATAAAAGGAAGAATCTGTCAAAACAGAACAGTTCGTAATGACGAATTTTATTGAGGCACCAGACTTGCTCAAATGAAAATGCTCAAATTGAATAAAAGTTGCGTACATATCTGAGGATCACTCACGTAAATTGGCATAATTTTTTGAGTTACCTACAGAGAATTTTGCCCAGATTCGTGACAGCAAAGAAATCTGTTTCTGCGCAGTAATCCAAATCTAGTATGAACCTTACTATCAACGACTTTACTTGGCACAACAAAACACTAAACTAAGATAAGGAGAGGTTGCTACAGTAGTAAAAAACATCCAAGACTCAAATATAAAACAAAATACTGTAGTAAAAAAACATGGGTTGTCTCCCATAAGCGCTTTTCTTTAACGCCTTTCAGCTAGGCGCAGAAAGTGTGTATCAAGTATTATCAAGAGATGGTGTATCTACAGCGGGGTGTGAAGTTTTCTCAACCATGCATAGTATGTTGGATACATAAGTTTTAGCGGCTCCCTTTTCATTAGTCTTGGGCTTGCTACTCTCATCAAACAAATTTTCAGGGACAAGCCAAGCATAGTTATTTTCTAGTGCGTCATTCATCGCTAGGAGCTTACATGGTATTGGTGCTTTGATCTCCCCACCATCATTAATATTATTAGTGTACCTTACTCTCTCCATGTCCATCTTTTCAAGGAGACTAACAAAATTGGTATAAGAACCAAGCATCTTATATTTAATAAAGACCTTTCTAGCCTCTCTTGCTATACCACCAAATTCTCTAAGAAGGGTTTCTAAAACAAAATCTTTCTTTTCCCCTTCTTCCATATCACCGAGTGTAAGAAACATGTGTTGGATTATAGGATTGAGATTAACAAATTTAGTTTCCAACATGCGAACTAAAGCAGCAGCAATTTCATAAGTAGGAGCAAGTTCTACCAAGTGTCTATCTTCAAAATCTTCAACGGTACTAACATGATTGAAAAATTCTTCTATATTATTTCTCCCAATTATAGACCCACGTCCTACCGGCATGTCTTTTACGGTAAAATTAAAAGGAAACATAATGAAATAAGTAAAGTAAATGCAAGTAACTAATTTTTGTGTGTTTTTGATATAGAGTGCAAACAAGATAGCAAGTATGTAAAACTAGCAAATAATTTTTTTGTATTTTGATTTAGTGCAGCAAACAAAGTAGTAAATAAAATAAAGCAAGACAAAAACAAAGTAAAGAGATTGCGATGTGGAGACTCCCCTTGCAGCGTGTCTTGATCTCCCCGGCAACGGCGCCAGAAATTTGCTGCTGGCGCAAAGTTGACGTGGGAGTTAGAGATCTCTGTGGTGCAACTTTTCTTCAGTTCCCCGGCAACGGCGCCAGAAATTTGCTTGATGCGCATGGTTGACGTATTGTCTTTCCGTTCGACACGCGTCCGTTGGGAACCCCAAGAGGAAGGTGTGATGCGTACAGCGGCAAGTTTCCCTCAGTAAGAAACCAAGGTTTATCGAACCAGTAGGAGTCAAGAAGCACGTGAAGGTTGATGGCGGCGAGATGTAGTGCAGCGCAACACCAGGGATTCCGGCGCCAACGTGGAACCTGCACAACACAAACCAAGTACTTTGCCCCAACGAAACAGCGAGGTTGTCAATCTCACCGGCTTGCTGTAATAAAGGATTAGATGTATAGTGTGGAAGATGATTGTTTGCAGAAAACAGTAGAACAAGTATTGCAGTAGATTGTATTTTAGTATAAAAAATTGGACCGGGGTCCACAGTTCACTAGAGGTGTCTCTCCCATAAGATAAATAGCATGTTGGGTGAACAAATTACAGTTGGGCAATTGACAAATAGAGAGGGCATGACCATGCACATACATATTATGATGAGTATAGTGAGATTTAATTGGGCATTACGACAAAGTACATAGACCGCTATCCAGCATGCATCTATGCCTAAAAAGTCCACCTTCAGGTTATCATCCGAACCCCTTCCAGTATTAAGTTGAAAACAACAGACAATTGCATTAAGTATGGTGCGTAATGTAATCAATAACTACATCCTCGGACATAGCATCAATGTTTTATCCCTAGTGGCAACAGTACATCCATAACCTTAGAGGTTTCTGTCACTCCCCCAGATTCACGGAGACATGAACCCACTATCGAGCATAAATACCCCCTCTTGGAGTTACAAGCATCAACTTGGCCAGAGCATCTACTAGCAACGGAGAGCATGCAAGATCATAAACAACACATAGACATAAATTGATAATCAACATAACATATTATTCTCTATTCATCGGATCCCAACAAACACAACATATAGCATTACAGATAGATGATCTTGATCATGTTCGGCAGCTCACAAGACCCGACAATTAAGCATAATGGGGAGAAGACAACCATCTAGCTACTACTATGGACCCATAGTCCAGGGGTAGACTACTCACACATCACTCCGGAGGTGACCATGGCGGTGTAGAGTCCTCCGGGAGATGAATCTCCTCTCCGGCAGGTTGCCGGAGGCGATCTCCTGAATCCCCCGAGATGGGATTGGCGGCGGCGGCGTCTCTGGAAGGTTTTCCGTATCGTGGCTCTCGGTACTGGGGGTTTCGCGATGAAGGCTATTTGTAGGCGGAAGGGCAGGTCAGGGGGCGTCACGAGGGGCCCAGGAGACAGGTCGGCGCGGCCAGGGCTTGGGCCGCGCCGCCCTACCTCCTGGCCGCCTCGTGGCCCCACTTCGTTGACTCTTCGGTTTTCTGGAAGCTTCGTGTGAAAATAGGCCCCTGGGCGTTGATTTCGTCCAATTCCGAGAATATTTCCTTACTAGGATTTCTGAAACCAAAAACAGCAAAAAACAGCAACTGGCTCTTCGGCATCTTGTTAATAGGTTAGTTCCAGAAAATGCATAAATATGATGTAAAGTATGCATAAAACATGTAGATATCATCAATAATGTGGCATGGAACATAAGAAATTATCGATACGTCGGAGACGTATCAAGTAACATAGATGAATAGTGATACAAAACTCATATGAATCTCAATCATGTAAGGCAGCTCATGAGATCATTGTATTGAAGTACATAGGAGAGAGATTAACCACATAGCTACCGGTACATCCCTTAGCCTCGATGGAGAACTACTCCCTCCTCATGGGAGACAGCAGCGGTGACGAAGATGGCGGTGGTGTCGATGGAGGAGCCTTCCGGGGGCACTTCCCCGTCCCGGCGGCGTGCCGGAACAGAGACTCCTGTCCCCCAGATCTTGGCTTCGCGATGGCGGCGGCTCTGGAAGGTTTCTCGTACCGTGGCTTTTTCGTATCGATGTTTTAGGTCAGGGACCTTTATATAGGCGAAGAGGCGGAGTCGGAGGGCTGACGAGGTGGCGACACAGTAGGGGGGCGCGCCCCCCCTTGGGCCGCGCCGCCCTATCATCTGGTGGCCCACCTCTGGTCCTTCCCGGGTGTTCTGGAAGCTTCGTGGGATTCTAAGATACTGGGCGTTGATTTCGTCCAATTCCGAGAATATTTCCTTACTAGGATTTCTGAAACCAAAAACAGCAGAAAACTACACTGACACTTCGGCATCTCGTCAATAGGTTAGTTCCGGAAAACGCATAAAAACGGTATAAAGTGTGAACAAAACATGTAGGTATTGTCATAAAACAAGCATGGAACATCAGAAATTATAGATACGGTGGAGACGTATCAGCATCCCCAAGCTTAGTTCCTACTCGTCCTCGAGTAGGTAAACGATAAAAGATAATTTCTGAAGTGACATGCTACCAACATGATCTTAATCATACTATTGTAAAGCATATAAGATGAATGCAGCGATTCAAGACAATATAAATGCAATGAGTAAACAATTGAATCATATAGCAAAGACTTTTCATGAATAGTACTTTCAAGACAAGCATCAATAAGTCTTGCATAAGAGTTAACTCATAAAGCAATAAATTCAAAGTAGAGGTATTGAAGCAACATAAAGGAAGATTAAGTTTCAGCGGTTGCTTTCAACTTGTAACAAGTATATCTCATGGATATTGTCAATGTAAAGTAATATAACAAGTGCAATATGCAAGTATGTAGGAATCAATGCACAGTTCACACAAGTGTTTGCTTCTTGAGGTGGAGAGAAATAGGTGAACTGACTCAACATGAAAGTAAAAGAAAGGCCCTTCGCAGAGGGAAGCATTGATTGCTATATTTGTGCTAGAGTTTTGGTTTTGAAAACAAGAAACAATTTTGTCAACGGTAGTAATAAAGCATATGCATCATGTAAATTATATCCTACAAGTTACAAGCCTCATGCATAGTATACTAATAGTGCCCGCACCTTGTCCTAATTAGCTCGGATTACCTGGATTATCATCGCAATACATATGTTTTAACCAAGTGTCACAAAGGGGTACCTCTATGCCGCATGTACAAAGGTCTAAGGAGAAAGCTCGCATTGGATTTCTCGCTTTTGATTATTCTCAACTTAGACATCCATACCGGGACAACATAGATAACAGATAATGGACTCCTCTTTAATGCTTAAGCATTCAACAACAATTAATGTTCTCATATGAGATTGAGGATATTTGCCCAAAACTGAAACTTCCACCATGAATCATGGCTTTAGTTAGCGGCCCAATGTTCTTCTCCAACAGTATGCATGCTCTAACCATTCAACTCATGGTAAATCTCCCTTACTTCAGACAAGACGGACATGCATAGCAACTCACATGATATTCAACAAAGAGTAGTTGATGGCGTCCCCAGGAACATGGTTATCGCACAACAAGCAACTTAATAAGAGATAAAATGCATAAGTGCATATTCAATACCACAATAGTTTTTAGGCTATTTGTCCCATGAGCTATATATTGCAAAGGTAGAGGATAGAAATTTAAAGGTAGCACTCAAGCAATTTACTTTGGAATGGCGGAGAAATACCATGTAGTGGGTAGGTATGGTGGACACAAATGGCATAGTGTTTGGCTCAAGGATTTGGATGCACGAGAAGTATTCCCTCTCAATACAAGGCTTAGGCTAGCAAGGTTATTTGAAACAAACACAAGCATGAACCGGTACAGCAAAACTCACATAAAAAACGTATTGCAAGCATTATAAGACTCTACACCGTCTTCCTTGTTGTTCGACCCTTACTAGAAAATATCTAGACCTTAGAGAGACCAATCATGCAAACCAAATTTTAGCAAGCTCTATGTATTTCTTCACTAATAGGTGCAAAGTATATGATGCAAGAGCTTAAACATGAGCACAACAATTGCCAAGTATCACATTATTCAAGACATCATACCAATTACTACATGTAGCATTTCCCGTTTCCAACCATATAACAATTAACGAAGCAGTTTCAACCTTCGCCATGAAAATTAAAAGCTAAGAACACATATGTTCATATGAACCAGCGGAGCGTGTCTCTCTCCCACACAACCATTTATTCAAACAAAACAAAAACAAGAAACATACAGACGCTCCAAGTAAAGCACATAAGATATGACCGAATAAAAATATAGTTTCAAGGGAGGAACCTGATAATTTGCCGATGAAGCAGGGGATGCCTTGGGCATCCCCAAGCTTAGATGCTTGAGTCTTCTTGAAATATGCAGGGATGAACCACCGGGGCATCCCCAAGCTTAGAGCTTTCACTCTCCTTGATCATATTGTATCATCCTCCTCTCTTGACCCTTGAAAACTTCCTCCACACCAAACTCAAAACAAACTCATTAGAGGGTTAGTGCATAATCAAAAATTCACATGTTCAGAGGTGACACAATCATTCTTAACACTTCTGGACATTGCCCAAAGCTACTGGAGGTTAATGGAACAAAGAAATCCATCAAACACAGCAAAAAGAAGCAATGCGAAATAAAAGGCAGAATCTGTCAAAATAGAACAGTTCGTAAAGACGAATTTCTAAGAGGCACCATACTTGCTCAAATGAAAATGCTCAAATTGAATGAAAGTTGCGTACATATCTGAGGATCACTCACAAAAATTGGCAGATTTTTCTGAGTTACCTACAGAGAATTCTGCCCAAATTCGTGATAGCAAGAAATCCGTTTCTGCGCAGTAATCCAAATCTAGTATCAACCTTGCTATCAAAGACTTTACTTGGCACAACAATGCAATAACAAGATAAGGAGAGGTTGCTACAGTAGTAAAACTTCCAAGACACAAATATAAAACAAAGTTGCTGTAGTAAAATAAACACATGGGTTATCTCCCAAGAAGTTCTTTCTTTATAGCCATTAAGATGGGCTCAGCAGTTTTAATGATGCACTCGCAAGAAATAGTATTTGAAGAAAAAGAGAGCATCAAGAGGCAAATTGAAAACAAATTTAAGTCTAACATGCTTCCTATGCATAGGAATCTTGTAAGTAAACAAGTTCATGAAGAGCAAAGTAACAAGCATAGGAAGATAGAACAAGTGTAGCTTCAAAAATTTCAGCACATAGAGAGGTGTTTTAGTAATATGAAAATTTCTTCAACCATATTTTCCTCTCTCATAATAACTTTCAGTAGTATCATGAGCAAACTCAACAATATAACTATCACATAAAGCATTCTTATCATGAGTCTCATGCATAAAATTATTACTCTCCACATAAGCATAATCAATTTTATTAGTAATAGTGGGAGCGAATTCAACAAAGTAGCTATTATTATTCTCATCATCAAATATAGGAGGCACATTGTAATCATAATCAAATTTATCCTCCATAACAGGCGGCAACAAAAGACCACTATCATTATAATCATCATAAATAGGAGGCAAAGTATCATCAAAGTAAATTTTATCCTCAATGCTTGGGGGACTAAAAAGATCATGCTCATCAAAACCAGCTTCCCCAAGCTTAGAATTTTCCATATCATTAGCAACAATGGTATTCAAAGTGTTCATACTAATATGTTCCATGGGTGTTTTAATTTTTGGATCAAACCATCCATGTCTTAACTCAGGAAAAAGAATAAAAAGCTCCATGTTGCTTTCCATTATGCCAAACTAGTGTAAAACAAGAAACAAAAAGATGCAATTGCAGGATCTAAAGGAAATAGCTTCGAGTACTTACAACGGCGCCGGAAAATAGCTTAGTAGACGAGATCCGGAGTGTGAGTACCTTTTACCTTTCCTCCCCGGCAACGGCGCCAGAAAATAGCTTGATGTCTACTCACGCTTCTTTTCCTGTAGACAGTGTTGGGCCTCCAAGAGCAGAGGTTTGTAGAACAGCAGCAAGTTTTCCCTTAAGTGGATCACCCAAGGTTTATCGAACTCAGGGAGGAAGAGGTCAAAGATATCCCTCTCATGCAACCCTGCAACCACAAAGCAAGAAGTCTCTTGTGTCCCCAACACACCTAATAGGTGCACTAGTTCGGCGAAGAGATAGTGAAATACAGGTGGTATGAATAAATATGAGCAGTAGTAACGGCGCCAGAAAATACTTGATGCTACAACTGGCGTGTGGTTGATGGTGGGAATATTGCAGGCAGTACAGATGCAGTAAAACAGTAAACAAGCGATGATTTCAGTATTGGAAACAAAGCCTAGGGATCATACTTTCACTAGTGGACACTCTCAACTTTGATCACATAACAGAATAGATAAATGCTATACTCTACACTCTCTTGTTGGATGATGAACACCACTAATTGTGTAGGATTACACGAACCCTCAATGCCGGAGTTAACAAGCTCCACAACATTCGATGTTCATATTTAAATAACCTTAGAGTGCATGATAGATCAACACAACTAAACCAAGTACTAACATAGCATGCACACTGTCACCATCACACTATGAAGGAGGAATAGATCACATAAATACTATCATAGCAATAGTTAACTTCATAATCTACAAGAGATTACAATCATAACCTATGCCAAGTACTACACAATGCACACACTGTCACCATTACACCGTGGAGGAGGAATAGAGTACTTTAATAACATCACTAGAGTAACATAGATGAATAGTGATACAAAACTCATATGAATCTCAATCATGTAAGGCAGCTCATGAGATCATTGTATTGAAGTACATAGGAGAGAGATTAACCACATAGCTACCGGTACAGCCCTTAGCCTCGATGGAGAACTACTCCCTCCTCATGGGAGACAGCAGCGGTGATGAAGATGGCGGTGGTGTCGATGGAGGAGCCTTCCGGGGGCACTTCCCCGTCCCGGCGGCGTGCCGGAACAGAGACTCCTGTCCCCCAGATCTTGGCTTCGCGATGGCGGCGGCTCTGGAAGGTTTCTCGTACCGTGGCTTTTTCGTATCGATGTTTTAGGTCAGGGACCTTTATATAGGCGAAGAGGCGGAGTCGGAGGGCTGACGAGACGGCGACACTGTAGGGGGGCGCGCCCCCCCTTGGGCCGCGCCGCCCTATCATCTGGTGGCCCTGTGGCGCACCTCTGGTCTTTCCCGGGTGTTCTGGAAGCTTCGTGGGATTCTAAGATACTGGGCGTTGATTTCGTCCAATTCCGAGAATATTTCCTTACTAGGATTTCTGAAACCAAAAACAGCAGAAAACAGGAACTGGCACTTCGGCATCTCGTCAATAGGTTAGTTCCGGAAAACGCATAAAACGATATAAAGTGTGAACAAAACATGTAGGTATTATCATAAAACAAGCATGGAACATCAGAAATTATAGATACGTTGGAGACGTATCAATGAGTGGCTACAAAGATTATTCAAGAGCAAAGAGAAGTGGGCGCTGGTGTATGGTCGGCAAACCTTCTGCGCAGATATGATATCTACACAAAGAAGTGAGAGTCTCAATGCAATGTTGAAGCGATACTTGCATGTTCGCCTTGATCTATTAGACTTCTTCAAGCACTACGAGAGGGCAGTCGACGACAGGAGGTATGCTGAAGTGGAAAGTGATTTCTATGCAAGTCAAACATCTCCCAAAGTTCCACGTGCGCGGATGCTGATACAAACTTCGAAGGAATATACGTCAGCTATGTTTGAAATATTTGGAGGAGAATACGACATGGTGATGGGATGTTGTTTGTACAATAGTGTTCATAGTGACTCTACTTTAGAATTCAAAGTTAGTAATATAGATCACCCCGAAGCCATCAATTTACAGTGAAATTTTATCCTAATGGATCAAAGGTTTCATGTTCATGCAAAAAAGTTTGAATTTGTGGGGGTATTGTGTCGTCATGCATTGAAGGTATTGGATCATAACAATATCAAGGAGTTGGCACATGAATATATCCTGAAAAGGTGGACAAGACATGCAAAAACAGGACCATCACAGGCAATTCAAAAATGTGTTAATGATGAAGATACTAGAGTTGTGTTGGCTAAACGGTACGGATCATTGTGCCGTTCTTATGATAACATCTTGAGTAAAGCAGCAGAAAATGAAGAGGCATATGCACTGCTACAAAGTGCGTCAATAGATCTAATGGAAAAGGTGGACCAGATCATGCATAGAAATCGGTCAAACAATATGTCACCTAATTGTGAACAAGCAGAGAAGCAACCAGTTGAATGCAACAAAGAAAATGAAGTCCAAATACAGGGAATAAAGAGAAAAGAAGCAGGAAGTAGCAGCAAGCAGAACAAATCGGAACTTGAACAGAACAAGAATAGATCAAAGAAAGGTATGCTATAGTAAAAAAAAGTCTATATACATACAAAATTTTAATTATATTGTCATAATGTTTGTTTTTCTAAACAGGGCAAGCAACAATGTACAAGAGTGGTAATTGTGCTTCTGCATCATCCGAAGCAAATCCTAATTTCAACGTTCAAATGAACAACAACAATTTAGCAGGATTCCACTGGTCTATGCCTCAACTACCGTAGGCTGGGAACTATAATTTTCAAGCACTATCGGGCCCTATGCCTCAACTATCGCAGGGCGGGAGCTATAATTTTCAAGCACTACCAGGCGCTATGCCTCAACTATCGCAGGGCGGGAACTATAATTTTCAAGCACTGCCACATGCTATGCCTCAGGTTGAGAACTACAATTTGCAAGTATTGCAGCGATGCCTCCACTACATCAGGCGAATGCAACTTTTCAGCATTTGCTTGGTTTGCAGCCACAACAGCCATATTCCTATATAACACTCAACCAAGTCAGGTATATTTATTTAGGTGATCCTTAAAAATTGACGTGAGTATGCAAATGCCATTCACTTGCAATAATTTTTGGGTTACACTGTATGTAGAGTTCTGGTTCTGTGCCTTTACCAGACATGGGATGGACAACATATCAAAATGGTCAGCTGCCAAGCAAGGTATTTTCACTAACAAGTTATACTCACAAATTCAATATTTCTCTAATGGAACAAATTCTAGTTTATGTCTTACAAAAATTGTTTTTTCTTGCAGTTCTTGGGTGGCCAATCAAGTCATCAACAAGATAATCCTTTTTAAGTGGCTCTATATGAAATTTGCTTGTCAGGATTATTGTACCGAAAAATGGGAAGTAGTACTTGATCTTACCATTCATATTACAACTCGATATGTAAGAATACTGGTTATGCACTAGTTTATTTCCTATGGTTTAGTTCTAAGTTAAACGTTGTCTTGGAGATTAAATTTCCCACACAAGGAACTTCCAGCAATTTGTGTTCCCCGTTGTAGTTATCCACAACATTTGATGTGCTATAGTGCTAGCGATATATTTGGTATAGGTATATTAGATAGTTTAGGATTTGTAATCTCTACCTACCATATCTCTAGGAGAGCTAGCTATCTTAGCCTCCAAGTCTGTACCACTATATGGCTCAATACAATATCTATCATATTCCGCATATCCCTCTATCCTTCTACATGGTATCAGAGGGCGCTGATCTTGACCTAGCCGCCGCCCGCGCTTCCGCCCGCGCCGCCCCCGGGGAGGTCAATCTCCATGGCCTACTCCGGGGGCGCGCAATCCGTATGAGGGTTTGTCCGCCAATCCGTTGATCCGCTGCCCTCGAGTCTTTTTTTTTCCAATCCGTAGATTGGTTTTCTTTTTGCGTCGTCGGTCGCTCGACCGGCATTTTTTCCTTTTTGGTTTATCGATCATAGATCGGATTGAGTCTCCCATCGCCGTCATCGTCTTGCGCCTCTATTCCGACAACGGCATCGACCTGCACCGGCCATCAACCACACGGCACAGCCGCACGCGCCGCACATGGGGCGCCCCTACGTGCATCGCAACAGGCTGTTCTTGCTTGCGCGGTCTCCATCGCCTGTCCGTCTTCGTCGCCATCGACCGGGACTACATCGACAATGCCGCCATCGACTCCGATCTGCGCGACGCCCACGCCATGGCACGTATAGTGCCGCCATCGGTCAGATCCGTCAGGCGGCCGGCGCCACGACCCGGCCGACCGGCCTCAACACCGGACGGGCCGGTGCCACGGCCGGCAGACCGGCCACCTGACCGGATTACCAGGCGCTACAACCGGCCGAACCGGCTTCCAGACTGGTCGGACCGGACCAAAGCGGGCCCGAGAACCGGTGCCTACCGGGCCGCTGTCCAGGGGCTTCCGCCCAGTCACCCGGTGCCCAGGACGTCAGACCGGGCTCCAGGCCGGTTGGACCGGCGCCCCGGCTGGTCAGACCGGGCCCCAGGCCGGCTGGACCGGCGCCCAGGCCGGTCATACCAGACCCCGGGCCGACCGTTCCAGCTGTGCATTCGGCAGTATAGGCGTCCAGTTTTGCACCGCCATCGGCTCCGATCTGCGCGTCGTCCACGCCATGGCGCGTATCGTGCCGCCGTCGGTCAGATCAACCGACCGCGCGCACGTCTACGCCAAGCACGTCCCCGAGCACGCGCCTACCACCGATTGAGCATCAGGTTGCCGCTGCGTCGCCCCTTCAGGTCGTAGCGCCGCCGCCTTTGGTCCCCGCTGCTAGCCAACGACGTGCCTTCTGAGGCGCGTACGTCGCTGGTGGCGTCCCGCCACTGCACTGACTCGCGCCCTGCAGCTACGACGGCCCCTCAGGCCGTGTGAACGGATCGTAGCGAACAAGAGGGGGGGTGAATGGCGCTACGGCAATTTTTAGTCTTTTTCAAGTTTTATGCAACGGAAGGTAAAGGTGTGACTTTTAGCAATGGGGGTGATCCTACAATGAAGCTAGAGCATGTACAACAAGTAAAGGAATCAACAAGATAGTAAAAGTAAGGAGCAAGACAACCGGGGGGGCGCGAGGTGAGTCGAGGTTTGTTTCCCGCAGTTCCCTCCACTAAAAGAGGTACGTCTGCGTTGAGGAGGTGCTAGTCTCACACAAGAGACTAGGCGGCCACACCACGAAGGAAGGCCTCACCCTCTTCCTCGAGAGAGCTCCACGGAGATGCTCTCCCTCTTCCACTAAGGCACCGGTCGAGGCGGTGATTCCTTCACAAGGTTGGGGCGAGCTCCACACACACAAGGTTGCTCCCAACACCCTATGGAGCTAGTACATCACCAAGCTAGACTCCATAGCTGCTCATCTCCAATGCTCCACCATAGGAACCCATCACCAATGCTCCACCATAGGAACTCCTCCAATGCTCCACCAAGAAACTCTCCAAGGCTCCACCAAAGGAACTCCCCAATGCTCCACCAAAGGAACTCTTCTCCAAGATCCACCAAAGGAACCCTACCACCAAGATCCACTAAGGAATAGCTAGTATTTGTGAAATCTCTCTTGGTAGAACTATAGATCGGGGTCTCCTCCACCTATCCTCAAAATTAGGGCAAGATTGGTTGGAGGGGGAAGGAGATCCTCAAGGATTAAGCTCAGCAACAATGGAGGAGAGAGAAGGGGAAGAGATAAAATCGAGTGGGGAAGAAGGGGCCCTTAAATAGGCTCCTCCAAATCCAACCGTTATGTCCAGTTTTGGCCTAAGTGGTACTACCGCTTTGGTGCAAGCGGTACTACCGCCCTGAGTTCGAAATCCCCCCAGATCTGGTCAAGCGACACATAGCGGTACTACCGCCCACGGTACCGCTCGTGGTACCGCAATAGGGTCCAGACCTTACTGGACTCGAAGCGGTACCAGAGCGGTACCAGGGCGGTACTACCGTAACGCGTTACGGTACCTCGAGCGGTACCGTGAGTGGTACTACCGCTCATGAGCGGTACTACCGCCCCAGGTACTGCAGGGGTACCGCAACTTGTTCTGGGGGACAAATACACAGCAGAACTCAGAGCGGTACCGAGGGCGGTACCTATAGGGGTAGCGGTACTACCGCTACAGGTACCGGTAGTACCGGCCTGGCTAAAACTGGTTTTCTTCCCTTTTTCTCTCCAACTTTGTTACCTCGCTAAACACACACAAAACCGGTAAACCTATCAACTACGCTTCAGTCTTCTGATCTTGACGCGTCCGGCGAGGTCACCGTGTACTTGCAAATCTAACAATGATACTCAAGGCACACGGTGAGATTACTCAAGTGTTGTCATCAAACACACAAAACTTGGGGTATGAATTTTGCTCTTACAATCTCCCCCTTTTTGGTGTTTGATGACAACACAAGAGTTGACAATAACATATGATATTATGATGAGAACATTAGATTTGCAAAAACTAGACGGAGCTCCCCCTACACATGTGCATATCATGAATATGTATTTGAATACAAATACACATGTTATAGAGACATCACTCCCCCTAGTTTTTACAAACCAAGCACATATGCAACATAGATAGATGACATGTTCAAGAGGCATATGTACAACATGGAGGCACCATAAGATCATATACGGAGATTTGGGTGAAGTTATCATACCATAGCCTTGAGAATACCCAAACTCACAATAGGATGCCTCCATGGAGTTGTTGATGTAGCCAAGAGACAAAATGAGCAACTAGAACCAACCGGCTACAAACAACAACGGTCTCCATCCACCTAGGAACTTCTCCCCCTTTGGCATCGGAACACCAAAAAGGAGGGTAACGAACTAGAGAGATGGAGAAAAAGAACATACAACCAAGCTTGCAAAAATCACGAGAAAACAAGCTTGATCGAGGTTCTTAAAACAAGAAGAAGAAAGCAAAGAAGAAAGACAAAACAAGATCACGAAGAACCGAAAAACCCTCAAGGAGGGGTGTTGGTGACCGAAGCCACCGTGTAAGAGTATAGTAGTTGTGAGGTCGCGTAGATGTATCTAGGACTCACGGACTACAACTCAACATGAAGCTCATAAGTCACTTAATTGACAAATAGCAAATGTTTTGGATTTCTTTATGCATTATGGGGGGAGTGATAGCTCAATGGATTTAAACCGCACTCCCCCTATGTCCATGCGTGCCTTTCAACTAGATATGACGGTAAGATTGGTATGTGCGCACGACGGTCAAGCAAAGTTCGATGGATCAATGATATTTAGCTCATGCCTCAACTCAATAAAGCGCTTCTCATCCAAGGGCTTCGTGAAGATGTCCGCCAATTGCTCCTTGGTGCCAATATAGGATAGTACAATATCTCCGCGAGCAATGTGGTCCCGGATGAAGTGGTTCCGTATCTCGATGTGCTTCGTCTTGCCATGAAGAACCGGATTGTAGGCGATCTTGATTGCACTCTCATTGTCACACAAAAGAGGCACCTTGCTATACTCAAGTCCATAGTCCCGCAAGGTTTGCCTCATCCATAAGATTTGAGCACAACTACTCGCCGCGGCAATATACTCGGCTTCCGCGGTGGAGACGGAGACACAATTTTGCTTCTTCGAGGACCAACACACCAAAGATCTTCCAAAAAGTGACATGCTCCGGAGGTAGACTTCCTATCAATCTTGTCGCCCGCCCAATCGGAGTCGGTGAAACCAACCAATGCAAAGTCCGTGCCCCTTGGGTACCATAGTCCGAAGTGTGGGGTATCAACTAAATATCGAAAGATCCTCTTGACCGCCACAAGGTGGCTTTCCTTCGGACTTGCTTGAAACCGTGCACACATACCAACGCTCAACATGATATCCGGGCGAGAGGCACAAAGGTAGAGAAGCGAACCTATCATCGAACGGTAGAGCTTGGTATCCACCGCCTTGCCGCCTTCGTCAAGAGTGAGTTGACACTTGAGTTGCATCGGAGTTCCGATCCCCTTGGCGTCCTTCATATCAAAGCGCTTGAGCATGTCTTGGAGGTACTTTGCTTGATTGATGAAGGTGCCTTGTCGCATTTGCTTGATCTCGAACCCGAGGAAGTACTTGAGTTCACCCATCATTGACATCTCAAACCTATTGGTCATCAACATAGCAAACTCATCGTTGAATTTTGTGTTAGTAGAGCCAAATATGATGTCATCTACATAGAGTTGGCATACGAAAAGCTCCCCATTGACCTTCTTAGTAAAAAGAGTGGGATCGATTTTCCCCACTTGGAAACCACGGTCTTCAAGCAACTCCTTGAGATGCTCATACCAAGCTCTAGGAGCTTGTTTGAGACCATATAGGGCCTTTTTGAGCTTGAAGACATGGTCCAGAAAATGGGGATCCTCGAACCCCGGGGGTTGCTTCACATACACTTCCTCATGTAGAGGACCATTAAGAAAAGCACTCTTAACATCCATTTGTTGCAACTTAAAGCCATGATGTGAGGCAAAGGCCAAAAGGATACGGATGGACTCGAGCCTTGCAACAGGTGCAAAGGTTTCACCAAAGTCCACGCCTTCGACTTGAGAATAGCCTTGTGCCACCAATCTTGCTTTGTTGCGGATGACCGTGCCACTTTCATCTTGCTTGTTCTTGAAGATCCACTTGGTGCCGATAACATTGCGGCAATGATCGGGTCGCTTCATGAGAGTCCATACATCATTCCTCTTGAAGTTGTTGAGTTCCTCTTGCATTGCATTCAACCAATCGGGATCTTTGAGAGCATCATCAACTTTGAGTGGTTCCACTCTAGAGACAAAGGCATGGTGCGCACAAAAGTTTGCAAGTTGCCTCCGAGTGGTGACGTTCCTCTTTATATCACCAATGATGTTTTGCAAGGAATGAGACTTGAGACGCAAATGTCTTGTAGTAGGATCTTCACGGCGAGTGTCGGCTTGAGGAGATGGTTCTTGAAAGTCCTCTTGGCCTTCATCACGGTTTAGGTCCTCGCCTTGACCTCCATTGTTGTTGAAAGAGGCAACCTTGTCATGAGATCCGGACGGCTCGGGGGAATAGGGAGTATCATTGTCCATGAAGATTGTCCCCGAACCACTCGGAGAAGAACTTGAAGCTTGACCTTGGTCACTTGATGTTGGGTGTTGAAGTAGACGAGCTTGCGGTGTATGTTGTTCTTGAGCTTGTTGCGGTGAACTTGGACTTGATTGTTGTTGTAGATGTCGAGGTTGATCTTGAGGTTGTTGTAGGGGTTGGCTTGCATTTGTTAGATCAACGGAAGAAGCTTGGCCTTGTGGTGTAGTGATGGCGTGTAACTCACACGTTCGTTGGGAACCCCAAGAGGAAGGTATGATGCGCACAGCAGCAAGTTTTCCCTCAGAAAGAAACCAAGGTTTATCGAACCAGGAGGAGCCAAGAAGCACGTTGAAGGTTGATGGCGGCGGGATGTAGTGCGGCGCAACACCAGGGATTCCGGCGCCAACGTGGAACCTGCACAACACAACCAAAGTACTTTGCCCCAACGAAACAGTGAGGTTGTCAATCTCACCGGCTTGCTGTAACAAAGGATTAACCGTGTTGTGTGGAAGATGATTGTTTGCAGAAAACAGTAGAACAAGTATTGCAGTAGATTGTATTTCAGTAAAGAGAATTGGACCGGGGTCCACAGTTCACTAGAGGTGTCTCTCCCATAAGATAAACAGCATGTTGGGTGAACAAATTACAGTTGGGCAATTGACAAATAAAGAGGGCATGACCATGCACATACATATCATGATGAGTATAGTGAGATTTAATTGGGCATTACGACAAAGTACATAGACCGCCATCCAACTGCATATAGGCCTACAAAGTCCACCTTCAGGTTATCATCCGAACCCCCTCCGATGATTAAGTTGCAAAGCAATAGACAATTGCATTAAGTATGGTGCGTAATGTAATCAACAACTACATCCTTAGACATAGCATCAATGTTTTATCCCTAGTGGCAACAAGCACAACACAACCTTAGAACTTTCTGCATCCGTCCCAGTGTCAATGCAGGCATGAACCCACTATCGAGCATAAGTACTCCCTCTTGGAGTTACAAGCATCTACTTGGCCAGAGCATCTACTAGTAACGGAAAGCATGCAAGATCATAAACAACACGTAGATATAACTTTGATAATCAACATAACAAGTATTCTCTATTCATCGGATCCCAACAAACGCAACATATAGAATTACGTATAGATGATCTTGATCATGTTAGGCAGCTCACAAGATCCGACAATGATAGCACAATGGGGAGAAGACAACCATCTAGCTACTGCTATGGACCCATAGTCCAGGGGTAGACTACTCACTCATCACACCGGAGGCAACCATGGCGGCGTAGAGTCCTCCGGGAGATGATTCCCCTCTCCGGCAGGGTGCCGGAGGCGATCTCTGGATCCCCGAGATGGGATCGGCGTTGGCGGCGTCTCTGGAAGGTTTTCCGTATCGTGGCTCTCGTGCTGGGGGTTTCGTCACGGAGGCTTTAAGTAGGCGGAAGGGCAGGTCAAGAGGCGGCACGGGGGGCCCAGACCATAGGCCGGCGCGGCCAGGGGTGGGGCCGCGCCGCCCTAAGGTTTGGCCACCCCGTGGCCCCTCTTCGTTTCGTCTTCGGACTTCTGGAAGCTTCGTGGAAAAATAGGCCCCTGGGCTTTGATTTCGTCCAATTCCGAGAATATTTCCTTACTAGGATTTCTGAAACCAAAAACAGCAGAAAACAAGAATCGGCACTTCAAAGCATCTTGTTAATAGGTTAGTTCCGTAAAATGCACGAATATGACATAAAGTGTGCATAAAACATGTAGATAACATCAATAATGTGGCATGGAACATAAGAAATTATCGATACGTCGGAGACGTATCAGCATCCCCAAGCTTAGTTCTGCTCGTCCCGAGCAGGTAAAACGATAACACAGATAATTTCTGGAGTGACATGCCATCATAATCTTGATCATACTATTTGTAAAGCATATGGAGTGAATGCAGCGATCAAAACAATGTATATGACATGAGTAAACAAGTGAATCATAAAGCAAAGGCTTTTCATGAATAGCACTTCAAGACAAGCATCAATAAGTCTTGCATAAGAGTTAACTCATAAAGCAATAATTCAAAGTAAAAGCATTGAAGCAACACAAAAGAAGATTAAGTTTCAGCAGTTGCTTTCAACTTGTAACATGTATATCTCATGGATATTGTCAACATAGAGTAATATAATAAGTGCAATAAGCAAGTATGTAGGAATCAATGCACAGTTCACACAAGTGTTTGCTTCTTGAGGTGGAGAGAAATAGGTGAACTGACTCAACATTGAAAATAAAAGAATGGTCCTCCATAGAGGAAAAGCATCGATTGCTATATTTGTGCTAGAGCTTTGATTTTGAAAACATGAAACAATTTTGTCAACGGTAGTAATAAAGCATATGCATCATGTAAATTATATCTTATAAGTTGCAAGCCTCATGCATAGTGTACTAATATTGCCCGCACCTTGTCCTAATTAGCTTGGACTACCGGATCATCACAATGCACATGTTTTTACCAAGTGTCACAAAGGGGTACCTCTATGCCGCCTGTACAAAGGTCTAAGGAGAAAGCTCGCATTGGATTTCTCGCTATTGATTATTCTTCAACTTAGACATCCATACCGGAACAACATAGACAACAGATAATGGACTCCTCTTTTATGCATAAGCATGTAGCAACAATTAATAATTTTCTCATTTGAGATTTGAGGATATATGTCCAAAACTGAAACTTCCACCATGGATCATGGCTTTAGTTAGCGGCCCAATGTTCTTCTCTAACATTATGCATGCTCAACCATAAGGTGGTAGATCTCTCTTACTTCAGACAAGACGGACATGCATAGCAACTCACATGAAATTCAATAATGAATAGTTGATGGCGTCCCCAGTAAACATGGTTATCGCACAACAAGCAACTTAATAAGAGATAAAGTGCATAATTACATATTCAATACCACAATAGTTTTTAAGCTATTTGTCCCATGAGCTATATATTGCAAAGGTGAATGATGGAATTTTAAAGGTAGCACTCAAGCAATTTACTTTGGAATGGCGGAAAATACCATGTAGTAGGTAGGTATGGTGGACACAAATGGCATAGTGGTTGGCTCAAGTATTTTGGATGCATGAGAAGTATTCCCTCTCGATACAAGGTTTAGGCTAGCAAGGCTTATTTGAAACAAACACAAGGATGAACCGGTGCAGCAAAACTCACATAAAAGACATATTGAAAACATTATAAGACTCTACACCGTCTTCCTTGTTGTTCAAACTCAATACTAGAAATTATCTAGACCTTAGAGAAACCAAATATGCAAACCAAATTTTAGCGTGCTCTATGTATTTCTTCATTAATGGGTGCAAAGCATATGATGCAAGAGCTTAATCATGAGCACAACAATTGCCAAGTATCACATTACCCAAGACATTAATAGCAATTACTACATGTATCATTTTCCAATTCCAACCATATAACAATTTAACGAAGGAGAAAACTTCGCCATGAATACTATGAGTAGAAACCAAGGACATACTTGTCCATATGCTACAGCGGAGCGTGTCTCTCTCTTATAAAGTGAATGCTAGGATCCATTTTATTCAAACAAAACAAAAACAAAAACAAACCGACGCTCCAAGAAAAAGCACATAAGATGTGATGGAATAAAAATATAGTTTCAGGGGAGGAACCTGATAATGTTGTCGATGAAGAAGGGGATGCCTTGGGCATCCCCAAGCTTAGACGCTTGAGTCTTCTTAATATATGCAGGGGTGAACCACCGGGGCATCCCCAAGCTTAGAGCTTTCACTCTCCTTGATCATGTTGCATCATACTCCTCTCTTGATCCTTGAAAACTTCCTCCACACCAAACTCGAAACAACTCATTAGAGGGTTAGTGCACAATAAAAATTAACATATTCAGAGGTGACACAATCATTCTTAACACTTCTGGACATTGCATAATGCTACTGGACATTAGTGGATCAAAGAAATTCATCCAACATAGCAAAAGAGGCAATGCGAAATAAAAGGCAGAATCTGTCAAAACAGAACAGTTCGTATTGACGAATTTTAAAATGGCACCAGACTTGCTCAAATGAAAATGCTCAAATTTAATGAAAGTTGCGTACATATCTGAGGATCATGCACGTAAATTGGCTTAATTTTCTGAGCTACCTACAGGGAGGTGGACCCAGATTCGTGACAGCAAAGAAATCTGGAACTGCGCAGTAATCCAAATCTAGTACTTACTTTTCTATCAACGGCTTATCTTGGCACAACAAAACACAAAACTAAGATAAGGAGAGGTTGCTACAGTAGTAAACAACTTCCAAGACACAAAATAAAAACAAAGTTCTGTAGGTAAAAACATGGGTTGTCTCCCATAAGCGCTTTTCTTTAACGCCTTTCAGCTAGGCGCAGAAAGTGTGTATCAAGTATTATCAAAGGGTGGTACATTCTCAGCGGGGTGCGGAGTTTTCTCAACTATGCATACTATCTTTTCTATATGAGTTTCTGAGGCTCCCTTTTCATTAGTCTTGGGCTTGCTACTCTCATCAAACAAATCTTCAGGAACAATCCAATTAAAATTCTTTTCTAGTGCCTCACTCATTCCCAAGAGCTTGCAAGGTATTGATGTTTTAATATCCCCCTCATAATTAACTTCATTAGTGTACTTTTGTCTATCCTTTTCCATCTTCTCAAGGGTACTAGCAAAGTTGGTATAAGAGCCTAGCATATTATATTTAGTGAAAACTTTTCTAGCTTCTCTCGCTATTCCCCCAAATTCTTTAAGAAGGGTTTCTAATACAAAATCTTTCTTTTCTCCTTCTTCCATATCACTGAGTGTAAGAAACATATGTTGAATCACAGGATTAAGATTAACAAATCTAGCTTCTAATGCGTGTACTAAAGAAGCAACAGCAATTTCATAAGTGGGGGCAAGTTCTGCCAAGTGTCTATCTTCAAAATCTTCGACCATACTAATATGAGTGAAAAAATCTTCTATATTGTCTTTCCCAAGGATAGACCCTCGACCTACTGGCACATCTTTAAGAACAAACTTAGGAGGAAACATGATGAAATAAGTAAAGTAAATGCAAGTAACTAATTTTTTTGTGTTTTTGATATAGCAAACAAGATAGCAAGTAAAACTAGCAACTAATTTTTTTGTATTTTGATTTAGTGCAGCAAACAAAGTAGTAAATAAAACTAAGCAAGACAAAAACAAAGTAAAGAGATTGAGAAGTGGAGACTCCCCTTGCAGCGTGTCTTGATCTCCCCGGCAACGGCGCCAGAAAAAGAGCTGTTGATGGCGTGTAACTCGCACGTTCGTTGGGAACCCCAAGAGGAAGGTATGATGCGCACAGCAGCAAGTTTTCCCTCAGAAAGAAACCAAGGTTTATCGAACCAGGAGGAGCCAAGAAGCACGTTGAAGGTTGATGGCGGCGGGATGTAGTGCGGCGCAACACCAGGGATTCCGGCGCCAACGTGGAACCTGCACAACACAACCAAAGTACTTTGCCCCAACGAAACAGTGAGGTTGTCAATCTCACCGGCTTGCTGTAACAAAGGATTAACCGTGTTGTGTGGAAGATGATTGTTTGCAGAAAACAGTAGAACAAGTATTGCAGTAGATTGTATTTCAGTAAAGAGAATTGGACCGGGGTCCACAGTTCACTAGAGGTGTCTCTCCCATAAGATAAACAGCATGTTGGGTGAACAAATTACAGTTGGGCAATTGACAAATAAAGAGGGCATGACCATGCACATACATATCATGATGAGTATAGTGAGATTTAATTGGGCATTACGACAAAGTACATAGACCGCCATCCAACTGCATCTATGCCTAAAAAGTCCACCTTCAGGTTATCATCTGAACCCCCTCCAGTATTAAGTTGCAAAGCAACAGACAATTGCATTAAGTATGGTGCGTAATGTAATCAACAACTACATCCTTAGACATAGCATCAATGTTTTATCCCTAGTGGCAACAGCACAACACAACCTTAGAACTTTCTCACATCGTCCCTGTGTCAATGCAGGCATGAACCCACTATCGAGCATAAGTACTCCCTCTTGGAGTTACAAGCATCTACTTGGCCAGAGCATCTACTAGTAACGGAAAGCATGCAAGATCATAAACAACACGTAGATATAACTTTGATAATCAACATAACAAGTATTCTCTATTCATCGGATCCCAACAAACGCAACATATAGAATTACAGATAGATGATCTTGATCATGTTAGGCAGCTCACAAGATCCGACAATGATAGCACAATGGGGAGAAGACAACCATCTAGCTACTGCTATGGACCCATAGTCCAGGGGTAGACTACTCACTCATCACACCGGAGGCAACCATGGCGGCGTAGAGTCCTCCGGGAGATGATTCCCCTCTCCGGCAGGGTGCCGGAGTTGATCTCCTGGATCCCCCGAGATGGGATCGGCGTTGGCGGCGTCTCTGGAAGGTTTTCCGTATCGTGGCTCTCGGTACTGGGGGTTTCGTCACGGAGGCTTTAAGTAGGCGGAAGGGCAGGTCAAGAGGCGGCACGGGGGGACCCAGACCATAGGCCGGCGCGGCCAGGGGTGGGGCCGCGCCGCCCTAGGGTTTGGCCACCCCGTGGCCCCTCTTCGTTTCGTCTTCGGACTTCTGGAAGCTTCGTGGAAAAATAGGCCCCTGGGCTTTGATTTCGTCCAATTCCGAGAATATTTCCTTACTAGGATTTCTGAAACCAAAAACAGCAGAAAACAAGAATCGGCACTTCGGCATCTTGTTAATAGGTTAGTTCCAGAAAATGCACGAATATGACATAAAGTGTGCATAAAACATGTAGATAACATCAATAATGTGGCATGGAACATAAGAAATTATCGATACGTCGGAGACGTATCATATAGATGGATCCACTTGGGTGGAACTTGGTCCTTCCCCGGTACTCATAGAAGGTAGCGTTTGAGGTAGGCGAATGCCCACACCCATCCTTCCTATGGTATCCAAGGGAATTGCATCTCCTTTCTCACAAGAAGCACTTTGCTCCTCCAAAGATCTATCATCTTCGTCGAACGTCACATCACAAGATTCTACAACACGTCCACTTGACTTGTTGAAGACTCTATAGGCGTGAGAGTCCGTAGCATAGCCAACGAAAATTCCTTCTTGAGCTCTTGAATCAAACTTGGATAGGCGTGTGTTCTTGACAAGTATGTAGCATTTGCATCTGAAGACCTTGAAGTATGACACATTAGGCTTGTTGCCGGTGAGGATCTCATATGGTGTCTTCTCAAGACCTTTGCGGAAGTAGAGGCGATTAGTAGCATGGCAAGCGGTAGAGATAGCTTCCGCCCAAAAATTGTAGTTGGACTTGTATTCCATCATCATGGTTTGAGCGGCTTCGATCAAGGTTCGATTCTTCCTTTCGGCGACCCCATTTTGTTGGGGAGTATATGGCGTGGAGTATTGGTGTTCGATTCCTTCCTCGCCGAGGAATTCATCCAATGTGTAGTTCTTGAACTCCGTTCCATTGTCGCTCCATATTGCAAGAATCTTGTTGTCGTACTTGCGTTGAACTTGGTTGGCAAACTCCATCATGGTCCGTTGAGTCTCACTCTTGTACTTGAAGAAGAATACCCAACAATAGCGTGAATAGTCATCAATGATGACGAGGCAATACTTCTTTCCTCCAAGACTTTCATGAGATGGTGGACCAAAGAGATCAACATGTAGGAGCTCCAAGCATCTTGTGGTAGAGATAATAGTCTTGGCCTTGTGAGGAGCTCCATGCATCTTTCCTTGTACGCAAGCCCTACAAACACGATCCTTGCAAAAGGAGACATCTTCTTTTAGTCCGAGAATGTGGCCACCCTTGTGGAGACTTTGCAAAGTCCTCATGTTGACATGGGCTAGTCGGCGATGCCATAACCAACCCTTGTCACCTTTGGCGAATAGGCAAAGAGCGGAAGACGTTGTCTTTCCGGAGAAATCAACAACATACAAACCATTCTCTACATATGCAACAAAAGCTACATTGAGTGTCTTGCTCCACAAGAGGACCACCATATGTTCATCAAAGAATGTGCATAATCCCATACGAGCAATTTGATGAATGGAGAGTAAGTTGTAACCAAGGGTCTCGACAAGGAGGACATTCACAAGTGAGATGTCGGGTGTTACCACCACCTTGCCAAGACCCAATACCTTAGAGCACGTGTTGTCACCATATGAAATGGTAGAGAGAGAAGGCCCGAGGTCGACAACAATATCCTTGCTTCCGGTCATATGACTTGTGGCTCCACTATCAACCACCCATTTAGCTCCACCGGAAGCATAGTCCTACAAGGAATCAAGTCTTGGATTTAGGTACCCATTTTTCAATGGGTCCTAGCATGTTAGTAACAAGGGGCTTGGGAACCCAAATAGTCCAATCGACATTGTCCTTTTGAGGACCAATAAAGCGAGCACGAATATGTCCATAGTAATCAACAAAAAGAACATGAGAAGGGTTGTTAGAGCCGGCGAAACCCGTCGAGGTGGAGTTGGGTACTCCATCCCTCCTTGAGCTAGCATTTCTCCCTTCACGGTTGGTCTCCATGTTCTTCTTGTCCATCTTCTTCTTGGTCCTCCTCTTCCTCTTTGGCTTGGTAGCCACTCCTCCTTCATTGCTCAAGCCCTCTTTGGCTCCATCTTTTGCTTCAATGATTCCTTCCAAGTACTTGGCTTGAACTTGGAGTCTATCAACCTTGGCCTTCAAGCGATTGACTTCATCTTCATGCTCCGGGTGCGGATGGAAAATATCAAACACTTGGACCTCCTTTGCCTTGTTCACCCGGAAGTGTTCCATCAAAGCTTCTTCTTGGAGAGCGTTCAACTTCATGAGCAAGCGCTTGTCATTTTTCATCTTGGCAATGTCGCTTTCATGAGTGCAACATGCACGGTCCTTGCTCAAAGGAAAGTACTCCTTCAATGTTTCTTCTTGCATGGAGTTGATCTCCATGAGCTTGGCTTCCCTTCTCTTCAAGGCGGCAATTTACTCCTCATGATCACAACATGTAACCTTCTCCTTGCTCATACGAAGACACTCCTCCAACGACTCTTCTTGCTTGCTACTCAAACTCAATAGCTTGGCCTTGGTGATCTCAAGAGCGGCAATTTCTTCTTCATGGTTGCAACATGAGGTCTTCTCCTTGAACAAGCGATAGTACTCATCCAAGGCTTCTTCTTGAAGAGAATTGACTTCCAAGAGGAGGGCATTGTGCCTCCTTAAGGAAGTAACTTGATCCACAAGCTCATCATGGGAAGAATCGGGGTCTTCATCATCTTTTGCTTTGTTGGCTTCCTCGAGCAAGAGCATCTTCTTCTTGAGGTCACCAACCAACTCTAGAGCATGGTCTCGATCCTTGGTGAGACGTGACACAATAGCTTCATTCTTTTCTTCAAGCACAATGACACTAGCTTCGAGAGACATGCGAAGATTCCTTTCATCATCAAGCTCCTCCTTGAGATTGGCAAGCTCATAGGCCGCTTCCCTCTCCAACTTCTCCCTCTTCTCGATAAGATCTTGTGCCGCACCAAGTTGGGCTAAGAGAGCCCCAACATGAATCTTGGTGCCCCCCTTCATGTTAGTGAGAAAAGAATCCAAGGAATCCAAACCCATAATCTCACGTTTAACGGTGAGACTAGTGGCATCATCAATATATGAGGCATTAGTAGAGGATGATGGTTTGGAAGGGGATTTTACCTCCGTGGATACCTTTGCCATGAGACACCGTGCATTGTTGGTGGCGAGGTTCTCATTTGGAGAATCGAAGAGGGAGGTAGAGGGAGTGGTAATGGCGATGACGGCCACTCCCTTGATACGTCCAATTTGCATCACTACTTTGTATCATAATTTGCTGTTATTCATTGATATATTTCATATTTGGACATAATACTTATGTTATTTCATCTATTTTGTATATTTCATGATTATTGGAGGTTCAAGCACCGGAGCCAGGATTCTCATTGGAAAAAGCATCGTCAGAACGCAATATTTCGGAAGATCAACTGTGGAAGGAAATTATACCAAAAATCCTATTTTTCCAGATGACGAAGGAAGCCAGAAGGGGGAGCCAACTGGACCCAAGGTGGGCCCAGACCACAGGCCGGCGTGGCCCATGGCCTGGCCGCGCCACCTGGTGAGGAGAGGGCCCCACAGCCCCTCTCGCCTCCTTTTCTTCGCGAAATCTTTCGTCCCGAAGACCTAAGCCACAGAGGGTACCTCGCGAAGAGTTACAGCCGCCTCTGCGGGGCGGAGAACACCAGAGAGAAAAGAGCTCTCCGGCGGGCTGAGATCCGCCGGGGAAATTCCCTTCGGGAGGGGGAAATCGACGCCATCGTCACCGTCATCGAGCTGGACATCATCTCCATCACCATCATCATCATCTCCACCATCATCACCGCCGTCTCCACCGCTGGACATCGTCACCGCCGTAGCAATTTGGGTTTGATCTTGATTGTTTGATAGGGGAAACTCTCCCGGTATCGATTTCTACTTGTTGTTGATGCTATTGAGTGAAACCGTTGGACCAAGGTTTATGTTCAGATTGTTATTCATCATCATATCACCTCTGATCATGTTCCATATGATGTCTCGTGAGTAGTTCGTTTAGTTCTTGAGGACATGGGTGAAGTCTAAATGTTAGTAGTGAATTATGGTTGAGTAATATTCAATGTTATGATATTTAAGTTGTGGTGTTATTCTTCTAGTGGTGTCGTGTGAACGTCGACTACACGAAACTTCACCTTTATGGGCCTAGGGTAATGCATCTTGTACTCGTTTGCCAATTGCGGGGTTGCCGGATTGACAGAAACCTAAACCTCCGTTGGTATACCGATGCAGGAGGGATAGCAGGATCTCAGAGTTTAAGGCTGTGGTTAGATTTATTCTTAATTACTTTCTTGTAGTTGCGGATGCTTGCAAGGGGTATAATCACAAGTATGTATTAGTCCTAGGAAGGGAGGTACATTAGCACAGGTTCACCCACACAACACTTATCAAAACAATGAAGATTAATTAGCAATATGTAGCGAAAGCACTAGACTAAAATCCCGTGTGTCCTCGAGAACGTTTGGTCATTATAAGTAAACAAACCGGCTTGTCCTTTGTGCTAAAAAGGATTGGGCCACTCGCTGCAATTGTTACTCTCGCATTTTACTTACTCGTACTTTATTCACCTGTTACATCAAAACCCCCTGAATACTTGTCTGTGAGCATTTACAGTGAATCCTTCATCGAAACTGCTTGTGAACACCTTCTGCTCCTCGTTGGGATCGACATTCTTACTTATCGAAGATACTACGATACACCCCCTATACTTGTGGGTCATCAAGACTATTTTCTGGCGCCGTTGCCGGGGAGTGAAGCGCTATTGGTAAGTGGAATTGGTAAGGGAAACTTCTACTGTTTGTGCTGATTTTATTTCCGCCTGCTGCCATAATTCATTATGGAGAGATCTCCTCTTGAATGTTTATTTGGAAAATCTGCTACTACTGCAAAGGTAGTGGATGAGGCGCCAGGTGAGGAAGAGATACCATACAAAATACCTATGAAAATTATTGAACGCGTAGTGGGTAACCGTTATACAGGGGATGGAACTGTCCACCCTGGAGATCATTTACTGTTCTTACATGAATTATGCGGTTTATTCAAGTGTGCAGGTATTGCTATGGATGAAGTGAGGAAGAAACTATTCTCTATATCACTGTCTGGTAAAGCGGCGCATTGGTATAAATTACTGGATAATGGGGATTCTCTTGAATGGAATGATATTGTGCCCCGGTTTTATTCTAAGTTCTATCCTCCAAGTGAAATTCACAAGGATCGGAATCGCATATATAATTTTTGGCCTCATGATGGAGAGAGTATTGCCCAAGCTTGGGGGAGATTGAAGTCTTTAATGCTCAAATGCCCCATTCATGAGCTTCCTGGTAATGTTATTATTGATAATTTCTATGCAAGACTTTCTTTTGAAGACAAGACCTTGCTGGATACTTCTTGTTCTGGATCATTTACACGCAATAAGGAAGAGTTTAAAAGGGACCTTCTTAATCGGATCCAGGAAAATGCTGAAGGATGGGAAATCGACAAAGATAGAGAATCAGGTATAAATTACGATTACAAATGCATTGAAGCTTTTATGGATACTGATAAATTTCGTAATATGAGTGCTACTTATGGTCTTGATTCTCAAGTTGCTGCAAATCTTTATAAAGCTTTTGCCTCTCATTATGAATTGCCTAAGAAGAATTTTGATAAGTATCATGAACCGTATAAAGATAAAATTGATTCATCTATTAATAAATGCGTTGTAGTTGAAACTGTTGATCATGTTATTCCTGAAGCTTATATTGAAAAAACTCCCTTCCCTGCTAAAATGAAGGAGTACTCTGTTATAAATAGTGCGGTTCATAAAAGTGAAAAGAAACCTATAGAACCTGAAGAACAAATAAAAGTTGAACCTGCTGTTGCAATAGTTAAAGATCTTGTGACTGAAAATTTGGAGGATGGTCATATTATTTTCTGTGAAGATGCTTCTAATATTGTTTCACATCCTAATAAACCCAAGCAAGCTAGTGTTCCTATGCTATCTGTTAGAATTGGTGATCATTGCTATTATGGTTTATGTGATATTGGTGCAAGTGTTAGTGCTATTCCTTATGAGCTTTACACGGAGATTATGCACGAAATTGATTCTTGTGAACTTGAAGATATTGATGTGGTCATTCAGCTGGCTAATAGAGAAACTATTTCTCCAATTGGTATTGTTCGAGATGTGGAAGTTCTATGTGGTAAGATTAAATATCCCGCTGACTTTTTGGTACTTAGTTCTGCTGCTAGTGAGTATTGTCCTATCATTTTTCGTAGACCTTTTCTAAATACTTGTGGAGCTATTATAGATTGCAAGAAAGAGAAAATTTTGACTAAATTTGCCGGTGAATCTTATGAGTTTAACTTCTCTAAATTTACCAAAACTCCTTATAAAGCTGATTTGCCTAATAATGATTTTAAAATGGAACAGTGTGCATCTATTGTTCTTGTTCCTAATAATCCTTTGCAAGACCATTTGGAGAATAGCGAGAGTGAATTTTTTAGGAAAGAAAGAGATGAGCTTGAGGAAATTTTTCTCCGCCAACCTATTCTTAAGCATGATTTACCTGGGAAGATCTGGGTACAACACCGCCACCAAAGGAAGATTCTGTCTTTGATTTAAAACCTTTGCCTGATAATCTTAAATATGCTCATATTGATGATAAGAAAATATATCCTGTTATTATTAGTTCTAAGCTTACAGAGTTTGAAGAAGAAAGGTTATTGGAAATATTGAAGAAACACCGAGGAGCTATTGGCTACACTCTGGATGACTTGAAGGGGATTTCTCCCTCTATTTGCCAACATGCCATTAATATGGAAGATGATGCGAAGCCTGTTGTTGAACCTCAGCGTCATCTAATTCCTAAGATGAAGGATGTGGTAAGAAATGAGGTAATAAGACTTCTTGAAGCTGGTATTATATATCCTATTGCTGATAGTAGATGGGTTAGTCCTGTGCATTGTGTTCCTAAGAAAGGAGGAATGACTGTTGTGCCTAATGATAATGATGAGCTCATACCTCAAAGAGTAGTTGTAGGGTATAGAATGTGCATTGATTATCGAAAAGTTAATAAGGTAACTAAAAAAGATCATTACCCTTTGCCTTTTATCGATCAAATGTTAGAAAGATTATCTAAAAATACTCATTTTTGTTTTCTTGATGGTTATTCTGGATTTTCACAAATTGCTGTTAAAACTAAGGATCAAGAGAAAACCACTTTCACTTGTCCCTATGAAACTTATGCTTATAGACGTATGCCTTTTGGTTTATGTAATGCTCCTGCTACTTTTCAAAGATGCATGTCTGCTATTTTTCCTGGCTTTTGCGAGAGTATTGTAGAGGTATTCATGGATGATTTTTCTCTCTATGGGAATTCTTTTGATAATTGCTTGCGGAACCTTGATAAAGTTTTGCAGAGATGTGAAGAAAATAACCTTGTTCTTAATTGGGGAAATGCCACTTTATGGTTAATGAAGGAATTGTTTTGGGACATAAAATTTCCGAGAGAGGTATTGAAGTTGATAGAGCTAAAGTTGAAGCAATTGAGAAGATGCCCTATCCTAGGGATGTTAAAGGTATTCGTAGTGTTCTTGGTCATGCTGGGTTTTATAGGAGGTTTATTAAAGATTTCTCCAAGATTTCAAAGCCTCTTACTAATCTTCTTCAAAAAGATGTACCTTTTGTTTTTGATGATGATTGTAAGGAAGCTTTTGAAACTCTAAAGAAAGCCTTAACAACCGCTCCTATAGTTGAACCTCCTGATTGAAACTTGCCATTTGAAATTATGTGTGATGCTAGTGATTTTGCTGTAGGCATTGTTCTTGGACAGCGAGTAGATAAAAAATTGAATGTTATTCATTATGCTAGTAAAACTGTTGATGCTGCTCAAAGAAATTATGCTACTACTGAAAAGGAATTGTTAGCTGTAGTCTTTGCTTGTGATAAGTTTAGATCTTATATTGTTGATTCAAAAGTTACTATACATACACTACAAGAAAAGTTGCCATGGCCGACGAAGTTGAAGTCGCGCCGTGGTTGCTGGTGTACCATGGCCGACGATTTTGGGTCCCTCCGTGGTGCATGTCAAAACTTTTTTTTCTCGTTTTTGAGGCCACCTAGCCCGACGAAAGCGGCCAAAACGTCGCGTATGGTGGCCCGGGACGTGGTGCATCTCGAAATCTCGGGTTCGCCGGCCGAGTCAACGCAAATCCGCACCGCCGAGGGATGTAGGGCCCAGATGGCAGCCTCTCTGGCATTGTTTTTTTTCTCGATCGCGCCATCTCGTTCAACGTTCTCCGATCGAGCCGTTTACGATGCAGGATCATGGGTCCCGCATGTCATCCTCTATGAACCAAAATTCTTTCTATTCTTGGATTTTTTTTGACCCCCTGATTTCTGGCTACTTCCTTTTTCTTTTGATCCCTTGCCGCCTTGGAAACGTTGAGACCGCTGCTGCTAAATGGGACCCGCATGTCATCCTCTATGTGCAATCAACTTTCTTTTCTTGGATTTTTTTGGCACCTCATATTTGGTCACTTGCCGTTTTCTTTAGATCCCCTGCCGCCTCTCAAACGGTGATACCGCTGCTGCTAAATGGGACCCGCATGTCATCCTCTATGTGCAATCAACTTTCTTTTCTTGGAGTTTTTTTTGGCACCTCATATTTGGTCACTTGCCTTTTTTTCGATCCCCTGCCGCCTCTCAAACGGTGATACCGCTGCTGCTAAATGGGACCCGCATGTCATCCTCTATGTACTATAAAACTTTCTTTTCTTGGATTTTTTTGGCACCTCATATTTGGTCACTTGCCTTTTTCTTTCGATCCCCTGCCGCCTCTCAAACGGTGATACCGCTGCTGCTAAATGGGACCCGCATGTCATCCTCTATGGACTATAAAACTTTCTTTTCTTGAATTATTTTTGGCTCCTGATATTTGGTCACTTGCCTTTTTCTTTCGATCCCCTGCCGCCTCTCAAACGGTGAGACCGCTGCAGCTAAATGGGACCCGCATGTCATCCTCTATGAGCAATCAACTTTCTTTTCTTGGAGTTTTTTTTGGCACCTCATATTTGGGCACTTGCCTTTTTCTTTCGATCTCATGCCACGTTTAAAACGTTGAGGAACCTGCAGGCTCATGGGACCCGCATGTCATCCTCTATGTACTATAAAAGTTCATTTTCTTGTTTTTTTATCCCCCTGATTTTTGGCAATTTCCTTTTTCTTTTGAACCCCTGCCGCCTCTCAAACGGTGATACCGCTGCTGCTAAATGGGACCCGCATGTCATCCTCTATGTACTATAAAACTTTCTTTTCTTGAATTATTTTTGGCTCCTCATATTTGGTCACTTGCCTTTTTCTTTCGATCTCATGCCACGTTTGAAACATTGAGGAACCTGCTGGCTCATGGGACCCGCATGTCATCCTCTATGTGCTATAAAAGTTTATTTTCTTTATTTTTTTCACCCTCTGATTTTTGGCTATTTCCTTTTTCTTTTGATCCCCTGCCGCCTTGGAAACGTTGGGTAAGCTGCTGACTCATGGGACCCGCATGTCATCCTCTATGTACAATCAACTTTCTTTTTCTTTTGATCTCAAGCTGCATTTGAAACGTTGAGACCGCTGCTGCTAAATGGGACCTGCATGTCATCCTCTACGTACAATAAAGTTTCTTTTCTTGGATTATCTTTGGCTCCTGATATTTTGTCACTTGCCTTTTTCTTTCGATCTCATGCCGCCTTTGAAACGTTGAGTAAGCTGCTGGCTCATGGGTCCCGCATGTCATCCTCTACGAACAATAAAAGTTTCCTTTCTTGGAGTTATTTTTTACCCCTAATTTATGGCTATTTGCCTTTTTCTTTTGATCTCCTGCCCCCTCTGAAACGATGAGGACGCTGTTGGCAGGTCGGTCCCACATGTCATCCTCTATGAACAATAAAAGTTTCCTTTGGTGGATTTATTTTTGACCCCTAATAAATTTCTGGCTATTTCCTTTTTTTCTTTTGATCCCCTGCCGCCTTGGAATTGTTGAGAATGCTGCTGCCTCATTTTTCTTTTGGTCCTGTGCCGCCTTGGAAACGTTGAGACCGCTGCTACAAAATGGGACCCGCATGTCATCCTCTATGTACAATAAAGTTTCTTTTCTTGGATTATTTTTGGCTCCTGATATTATGTCACTTGGCTTTTTCTTTCGATCTCATGCCGACTTTGAAACGTTGAGGATGCTGCTGCCTCATGGGTCCCGCATGTCATCCTCTCAGAACGATAAATGTTTTCTTTTCTTGTATTTTTTTACCAACTGATTTTTGGCTTTTTTTTATTTTCGGTCCCCTGCCGCCTTTGAAACGTTGACGACGCTGCTGGCTCATGGGTCCCCGATGTCAGCCTCCCCGTACAAGAAACATGTGATATTTTATTTTGCAGACAATAAACGTTGTATTTCGCTCTGAGCTATTGCAAACGGATAAATTAAATCTTTATATCTACATAAACAAACTTATATGTTGAATCTCCTTGTTTTTTGTTTTTGCGAAGCATAGGACTTTCCTGTTTTTTTTTTTGAGAAAAATCCGACCTTTCCTGTTTTGGAGTGGGCTGAAATTGTACGAGTCAAAAGGCCCAGCAGGATAGTTCGAGGGCCTGATGTCCTTATACCGCCCAATTGAAATCTTTCTTTTCTTGGATTTTTTTTCACACCCTGATTTCTGGCTACTTCATTTTTCTTTCGGTCCTGTGCCGCCTTGGAAGCGTTGAGACCGCTGCTACAAAATGGGACCCGCATGTCATCCTCTATGTACAATAAAGTTTCTTTTCTTGGATTATTTTTGGCTCCTGATATTATGTCACTTGCCTTTTTCTTTCAATCTCATGCCGACTTTGAAACGTTGAGGAAGCTGCTGGCTCATGGGTCCCGCATGTCATCCTCTATGAACAATAAAAGTTTCCTTTGTTGGATTTATTTTTTTCCCCTAATTTCTGGGTATTTGCCTTTTTCTTTTGATCCCCTGCCCCCTTTGAAACGATGACGACGCAGCTGGCAAGTCGGTCCCACATGTCATCCTCTATGAACAATAAAAGTTTCCTTTGATGGATTTATTTTTGACCCTAATTAATTTCTGGCTATTTCCTTTTTTCTTTTGATCCCCTGCCGCCTTGAAATAGTTGAGGATGCTGCTGCCTCATGGGTCCCGCATGTCATCCTCTCAGAAAGGTAAATGTTTCTTTTTTGAATTTGTTTACCAACTGATTTTTGGCTTAATTTTTCTTTCGATCTCCTGCCACCTTTAAAACGTTGACGACGCTGCTGGCTCATGGGTCCCCAATGTCAGCCTCCCCATACTGCAAATCCTCTTTCTGCAAAGGTTGTATTTCTAGATAGATAAGGTGGATTCGAATCTGCCATGGTTCAAAGTGCAGCTGTAAGCCTTCTTGCACTGATTAATGGAAGTAGTGTATAGCAAGGTCAAGACATGTGGCTCGGTGTAATGAATCTATTTGAATCATGTTGTGGGTTCAATCTGATAGTTCTCTAACAGGTCAGCCAAAATAGAAATTAAGTTTTTTTCTAAAACGGAAATGCAAATTAAGATGAACACAAACATTAGTTATCATAATAGCTGATCATACATACATACTTGCTAAGAGCAAAAGCTTGCCAGAGTTTTACCACCCATACAATTAATTAGCAGTTCAGATAAGATAACCTTATATAAGTATAACTACAAATGCATTTGCTAAGGGCTCATGGGGCAACAGAACTAGACAACTGTAACATCCCAAGTTTCAACAATAATAAACAAGAAAGAGAAATTCCCCAAACCCAAAATTTGAAATTAACAAAAACTTTTTCTATGCATATAGTGCCACATATAGATATATGCATTTGAGTGATTTTCTTTTGTGCAATTGCCATGATGAGTGTTAGTATGTTTAAACATTGCTATGTGAACCCTAAGCAAGATCACTAAACTCTAAATTGAGGGGAAATGGAGAAAATGAGAAAAACTCATTTTCCACTTACATACACCTTATGCAATTTGGCAAATCTTCAACCAAGGCCAAGATTGCTTGCTCCCTTGCTTCTAAAATACTTCAATGTGATAAACTAACACAATTGCACCCTTGAACCAAGAATCAAATGCAAAGAAATCAAAAATCCTACATACATATGATAATGGTCACTTCTCCCCAAAATAATTTCTTCACCTCTTTACCCCCTGGTTTTATCATTTCTTGAACTAATCTTGGTCAACCAAAGCCATGTCATCCAAGACCATGTCAAGGTGAGCAACTTTGATGTTGACCACCATGGCTAGAGTTGACTAGGTTGACCAGAATAAAAGTGACAAGAGGGGATGCTGAAATAAAGTGAAGATCATGTCACTTTTGACATTTTGCAAAACAACTCCAAATTGAGTGCCACCACCACCAATACCTCACATTAATTATATAAATGAGATTCAACAAAAAGATTTCCAAAATTCAAATAAATTTCTCTTGCGGCCATTGTGTCGAACAGGTGGCAGGCATCATTTCCAATTTGAGACACACACTATTACACACTGGTTTCTTCCCTAAACCCCTTTAATTCTTGATCATTGCACTCTCTTACAACCCCTGCTTCACCCCAGTACCTTGCTTGATCGATTAAAGTGATAGGAGAGGGAAAGAAAACCTAGTCTAATGCATACCGTGGCCATGCCGGCCACCTTTGGCATCTCCACCTCCAGCCCTCGTTTCAACTCTTGTCCTTGTCCTGGAGCATCTACACAGCACAAGGACACGAATGGTACACGCCCCTGCAACGCCAACGCTTGGCATTGGCCAGAACGCGCGTGTCCAAACCGCGCCAGGACGTGCCAGTCGACGCGGTGAGCGCGCCCTGGACACGCCGGTCCGTCGAGCGCTCGAGCAGCCTACTCCTCGCCCTGCATCCCTACCGCCGCATTGAGCAGCTACTCCCCACCCTCTACACGCTAGACGAGCGCCCGTGCCTGCCCTGCACCGTCGCCGTCGTCCTCGACCAAATGATGCCGCGCGCCCAAAGGATGTACTTTGCAAAAGCTCGAGCAATCCCGTCGCACTTTCTCTGCGCCAGCTAGCCGTTGAGCATCGCCAGGACGACGCCTACACGCTGCCGTCCTCGCCTTGCCCTTTCGACCACCGTAGACGCCGCGCCATGGACGCCCCTTCGCAGCACCCCGCGGCATCCTCCATCCGCTATAAATAGGGGAGCTCTGAGCTCCATTTCTTCACACAACTTACTCCCCTCCCTTCTCTGAACAAGCTCCCCACCTCAATTTAGCACCACCTCGCCGGAGCAGAAGCAATCGGGAGCTGAGGTCCGCCGGAGCCCGCGGAAGCTCTGCTTCGATTGGCGCTTCCCCGAGCGCCGCCGCTGCTCCCAAGCTCTTCCTCATCTACTTCCACTTCTCCGCGCATACTGCCCGACCCCTGCACCGGCCTGGTACGCCCTCCGACCCCCTAGGCTCGCCGCCAGGGAGCCCGCTGCTCGTCGGAGAAGACGACGTTCACACGCCGTCGGATCCTAGTCTAATCCTACGGCCTAACGCGCACGTACCGATTCGGTGTTTAAAGAGGTGCCGACAGGTGGCCCCCACCTTGTCAGCGCGGCCCGAGCGCACCAGATGCGTGTTGGGCTGCAAAGTGGGTTTTTAAACCGTTTCGGCCCAGTAACATTTCCCGCCTAAGCCCAGAAATTCAAATCTAGTTTAACCTTTATTCAAATTTGCTCTGCTGAGTGTTTAGTAAATTTTGAATAGTTTGAATTCTGCCAAACCAAATTTAGCAAACCTTATACCGTTGGAAAGCCCATGAATTTATCTATCCAATTCCACTGGCCCCATCTCCATTTTCTTTGTAGATTTAATTTGACAAAAAAGACAAGACAGGGACTTATGAACATTCAAACTTTATTTAAAATTCAACCAGAATAGATTTTAAAGTAATTCCAATTCTAATAAATCACAAATGATGTCCTCTAATTGATTATGCAATAACATAGCCCTGTTGTTTGTATGATCATGGACTAGTTCAAATAAAATGGCTATGTAGTCATTTCTAGAGCATTTTAAAGTAGAATTCAAACTCAACCCTAATATGAGAGTCACCTCTCATTTAAATTTTGATCCTAAGTACTAATAACCAGGGGGAATGACTTAGGCTAATGAACCCTTGAGAATTATTACTTAGAGATTTTAATTCATTCAAATGTTAAGTTTTAAAACTATGTGAAGTGTAGCACTTCAATTAAATTGAACTCACTTATAATAGATATGAAATGTTGACTTTGGGTCAACCTATATTTCATACCTTATTATTATATGAAGAGATTAAATCTTAATAAGAGGTAATGAAAAGAAATGAATTCTTTTAAAAGACCTACATACCAAATTTAAGAAATAGGAATAATGAGAGGAAATAATTTTTCTTTCAAATAAAGACAAATCAAATAATCCACCATGCCATGTTTGATTGATACTAGGACTAGTGTGTGAACCCTTTGGAGTGTTTCTAGTATAGTATGTGAGCTTGGTTTAGTATTTATACCTCGTATTCGTATATAGACGCTAGTAACGAGGAATATCAAGAGGAGGAGGGCTACTCTCAGGAAGAAGAAGAGAACTTCGATAACTACCCAGCTCAAGGCAAGCTAACCCTTGCTAAACACAAGTGCTTAGCTCTACAAGAGCAAAGGCACCATCACACTTTACTTTTATGTATTACCTATCCCATGTTTTTACTTATTTTTACTTTTGCTTATTTATTTCAAAGTACCTTTTTGATTTATGATTCACTTGGTCTAGAGTAGAAAAATACTTGGAATAGATTAGCACCACTCAAAGCTAGATAGCACCCCTCATATAGTTGCTAGTGCTAATCAATTAAAATTGACTACTCTAGATGGGAACAGGGTGAAGTGAAATGACTTTGAAAGAAAGTAAAGTGGAGGTGGATTTGAACAAGAGAAGATGGTGATTTTTGATAAAATAGATGATTGAGTTTGAATGCGATACCCTTCCAATTATACAAGTACCCCCACAATACCTGATTATGGGTAGGGCTTAACTAGAAACTTGTGTATTTTAGTATGGGTTCCCTCTTAACAAACATCATAGGGGTTACGCTGCGGCTGCCTCCGTTACTTGTGGATTGATGTTGAAATGAGGTGAATGTACGACCCAAGCCCTGTGCAATTCCCGGGTTGACTGCGGTTTCCACCGGGAGGCCAAGCTCATGGGGAGAGGTGCTCATACTGGCATATATAAGTGAAAGGTTTCGATTGATGATCCGCGCATCGTGTTACGATGATTCGGGGTTATCCTCGACGGATGAAATCAAAAGTTGTGGCACAAGAGTACAACCTCTGCAGAGTGTTAAACCTATTCGAATAGCCGTGTCCACGGTTACGGACGATTGGAAAAGGCCATACTATCTCCGTTATCATTAAAATGTTTTGATTCTAGAAATGAATGGTGGATTGAAAGGTGACATTATGGTGAACCATAATGAGTTGTGGGAATGACACTAATGTTCCCACTTGAGTTAGTCTAGCACATGATTTAGGCTTTTACCAAAGATTTATGAAACTAAAACTTGGCTTTATGCAAATAAACCTAGAGCTTAGCACCCCCTTATACTTAATGAGTATTTATCTTAGAGTTAGTTTGCGAGTACTTTAAAAGTACTCATGGCTTTGCCCTGGCTATTCAAATGCCAGACTATGAAGGAGAGCACCAAGATCGTGGATGACGGACAACAGGACGTCTACGATAACTAGGATCGTCTTCTAACGTCAAGCGTTGCCTGTGGAATAGATCGTCCACTACTACTTCGCTCGCTACTATTTGTGATGTTGAACAATATATTCGTGTAATATTGGATCATGTGATCTATGGTTGTAAGACAATATGTGTTGTAATAAATGATGACTCTATGCTACTTACTATTATGTCTCGCAAAAACATTATTCCTGGGATTGCGATGTACGGCATAATAGGCATCTGGACTTAAAAATCTGGGTGTTGACAAGTTGGTATCAGAGCCATTGTTTGACCTTAGGAGACCCTAGTTAGAATGGACGCTCAAAAACTTAGTTTCAAATTCCATGATTTGACTAGTTATGAAAACCTTATTCACCTTCTTACCTTGAAGAGTCTTTTACAAACTTTAAATTCATGCCCTTCTTCTAAGTGAATTAAAATTTGGAACACTTGCACTTATCTAACTTAATCATCTCATCTCTCTACAGATGGATCACGTCGTGGACGCGCAGCCCTTTCTCCGCACTGAGTTCTATCGCTTGGGGAACGGTGGAGAGATCATCTTCGAGAGGGACCTCTTCTCCCTCTCGTAGTTCCTCGGGCGCCCACCACCGGAAGTCTTTGGCGGAATGCTGAATGACCAACCCGGTGGTCAACTTCAGGGTGATCATGGTGGACCTTCGTGGAAGGTTCACGCTCCCAATGAGCGCAAGGATCCAGTTCTCCTTCAGGGAGAACAACTGGGCGGATGGTCTCGCAAGGGGACTTCAGGAAGGACTCGCACGTCTGTGCGGGCAAAACTTCATGGACTTCACGGACAGTCGCTTTGTGCACTACACAAGGCACAACTCCCTCGGAGTGCCAATGAACCTGCCATCGCACCCGCAACTTCGCCACCATGTTGATCATCTTGACTTCATGCTGAGCGAGACCCGCATCGACCTCGACAACTCCCGCGAATACGCCAACCACACTCACATCCAGTTGGCGCAGCAGGCGGACACCATCAAGGTGATCGCCGGAGAACGCAGGGCACTCCGCCGTGCCAACCAGAAGAAGGATCACGCCATCAACCGCCTGAAGGCCAGGATCGCCACTCTGAAGGCGACCATCGCTGCCCAAGCTGAGCAGATCCAGGAGCTGGAAGGCGAAGGTGAAGGGGAGAACATCCAGGGGGATGGCTACTCCTACGTCAGCAACGACGACGACTACGAGGAGGAGGAAGACGACGACCTGGAGTTCCACCCTTACGAGGATGGCCACGAGCACCTCGATGCCGGGGTAGACAATGTCTATCCTATCAACGTCGATGGCGAGTAGTTCCGTCTGAGCACTTGCACCCCGTGTTATGTATTGGTCCTTTGTACCCGCCCCATGTATCGTAGTTTGTTGAAAGGGTTCTTAAAACCCTCCTGAACATTTGGCTTGTAATATGTGCTATCTCCATGACTATGTTTGTGTGTGTGTAATATTATTATTATTAATATGAATCAAGTTTTAAGTTAAAATTATATCCCCAAAATGAGCCATAGACATTTCCCTCGTATCTCATGATCCCTATCACTGTTCAGATGGCACCCCCAACTCGCAACATGACTCAGGAGGCAATGATGCAGATGTTGCAACAGATGTTAGCTGATAGAGAAGTTGAGAGAGCTGAACGGCAAGCCAACCTAGCTGCACTTCAACAACTTGCTCAGGGCAATCAAGGCCACGGAAACCACGACCACCCAGGGTCAAAGCTGAAAAACTTCCAGAACACTAACCCACCTGTGTTCAGCAAGACAGAGGAACCCCTCGATGCTGATGATTGGCTCCAGACTATGGAGAACAATCTCGAGGTTGCTGGAGTGGAGGACAACGAGAAGGTGTTGTTCGCCACCCACTATCTGGCTGGACCTGCACGTGCCTGGTGGACAAGTACCCGCGCCTTACATGCGGGGAACCTGATGACTTGGGAAGACTTCAAACTCAAGTTTAGCAAGTATCATGTGCCCCCGGGGTTTGATAAAGAAGATGAGGGATGAGTTCAGGGAATTGAAGCAAGGCAGAATGACCGTGGTGGAATACCGCGACAAGTTCCTCACCTTGTCAAGGTACGCCCCGGATGAGACGGACACCGTCGAGAAGAGGAAGGAGAGGTTTCTGAATGGACTGCATGATGAGATGCAGACGGTGCTGATCAATATCCCCTTTGCTGATTTAGAAGCTCTCGTTGACTCCGCCATTCAGATGGAGGGGAAGATACACCAAGCTAATGAGAACCGCAAGCGCCGTATGATGAACCAGAGTGGGCCCAGCAACAACCACAAGTATCGCCCCAACTCAGGTGGAGGGTTCGCCCCAAGAAACAACAAGCCCCCGATGCAGAATCCACGTCCGAGTTATCAGAACCGGAGTGGAGGAAACCCCAGGTCCGGAGGACACAACAACTACAACAACAACAACTTCAACCGCGCCCCACCTCGCGCCCCCAACAATAACTCCAACACTGCTCCAAGGACTGGGAGCAACGCTGTTCCCATCACCCCCAAGGACAAGTCAACCTACAACTGCTACGAGTGCGGAGTGGCTGGGCACTTCTCCTATGAGTGCCCCAAGAAGCTCGCCAAGACTGCCGCCAACACCTCAGGCCCTGCGCAGCAGCAGCGTCGTGTCACCACCAACAAGAAGTTCGCCCCCAACAACCCGAACAACCGCAACGGCCGCCTCTACCACATGAATGCGTAAGAAGCTCAGAAGCCCCGCACGTTGTGCTGGGTATGTTCTCTGTTAACTCAATACCTGCAAGAGTGTTGTTTGATTCTGGAGCATCGCATTCATTCATTACCGAAGATTTTGCATGCACTAGTAAGATTCAACCCATCAGTTTGAAGCATGTCATGATAGTTCAAATACCTGGATCAACAACTAAAGCTAGAAAAATTTGCAAAGATGTGCCAATCAGAATACATGAAATAGAATTCTATGCAAATTTGATTGTTCTGGGAGCCAAAGGTTTGGAAGTAGTCCTGGGAATGGACTGGATGGCGAAACATCATGGACTGATTGATTGTGCCAAGAAGGCCATCACCATGACTAGTAGCACCGGAATAATAGTCGAACACATATCTGAAAAGATGCCCCGAAAATTCACCTGTAACCAAAGCCTAGCCAAACCCACCTTGGATCAGATCAGGGTCGTTTGTCGATATCCTGATGTGTTCCCGGATGATCTACCCGGTATGCCCCCAGATCGGGATATCGAGTTTATCATCGAGTTAATCCCTGGAACCGGACCGATAGCCCAGAGAGCCTACAGCATGAACCCGGCAGAGTTAGTAGAACTGAAGAAGCAACTGGATGATATGCTATTCAAAGGTCTGATTCAACCAAGTGCGTCACCTTGGAGATCGCCAGTTTTGTTTGTGGATAAAAAGGACGGTGCCACTCATTTGGTTACGGACTATCGTAAGCTTAACGATGTCACCATTAAGAACAAGTATCCGTTGCCCAAGATAGAAGATCTGTTTGACCAGCTGACCGGAGCCCGAGTATTCTCGAAGATTGATCTGAGGACAGGATACCATCAGTTGAAGATTCGTGCCACCGACATTCCCAAAACTGCCTTTACCACCAGATATGGATTGTATGAGTACAATGTCATGTCATTTGGATTAACCAATGCCCCCGCTTACTTCATGAATCTCATGAATAAGATCTTTATGAACTTCCTGGACAAGTTTGTGGTTGTCTTCATCGACGACATCCTCATATACTCCAAGTCCGAGGAAGAACATGAGCAACATTTGGAAGTGGTCCTAGATACCCTTCGGGAACATCAGTTGTATGCCAAGTTCAGCAAGTGTGAGTTCTGGTTGAAAGAAGTAGGATTCTTGGGTCATATCTTGTCAGCCGGAGGAATTGCCGTTGACCCCGCAAAGATCAAGACCGTTGAAGAATGGAAAGCCCCAACTACCAGACTGAAGTTCGTGCATTTCTCGGATTGGCGGGATATTACCGCCGATTCGTTGAAGGGTTCTCGAGCATAGCAAGACCGATGACCCAATTATTGAAGAAGGACCGGAAGTTCGAATGGACCGACAAGTGTGAAGAGAGCTTTCAACAGCTCAAGTTAAGACTGACAACAGCCCCAATACTGGTTATGCCGGACATTACCAAACCATTTGATGTGTACTGCGACGCCTCCAAGATTGGTCTTGGATGTGTGCTGATGCAAGAAGGCAAAGTGATATCTTACCTATCAAGACAACTGAAACAGCATGAACAGAACTATCCAACCCATGACTTAGAACTAGCAGCGGTGGTGCTAGCACTGAAAGTATGGCGTCATTACCTCATGGGTAATCGATGCGAGGTTTACTCGGATCACAAGAGCCTGAAGTATATCTTCACGCAGAAGGAGCTGAATATGAGACAGCGCAGATGGATAGAGTTAATCAAGGATTACGACATGGAAATCCACTATCACCCCGGCAAGGCCAATGTGGTAGCAGATGCTCTGAGTAGACTGCCGTGTTAGTTGAACTCCATGTTAGCAATTGAGCAACCCAGCCTGTTTGAAGAGTTTGAACAGTTTAGGCTTGAACTGGTTAGCGAAGGATACCTCGCCAGCATTGAACTCCAACCCACCCTGATTAGTCAGATCAAGGAAGCCCAGAAAGGAAATGCTAGCATTGACAGAATCAAGAACCAAATAGCCGCCGGAAAAGCACCGGGATTCACCGTAGATGAAGAAGGAGTGCTATGGTATAACAAGCGCCTTTGCGTGCCATCAGACTCCGAGTTGAAGCAAGTTATTCTGAAAGAAGCCCACGACACCCTATACTCCATTCACCCCGGAGGAACCAAGATGTACCAGGATTTGAAAGAACAATTCTGGTGGCATGGAATGAAGAGAGAAATCGGAAGCTACATCGCCAAGTGTGACATCTGTCAAAGAGTCAAAGCAGAACACCAACGCCCCGCAGGACTGTTGCAACCCCTACAGATTCCCGAATGGAAGTGGGATTCCGTAGGAATGGACTTCATCACCAGACTGCCCAAATCTAGTAAAGGAAATGATTCCATCTGGGTAGTGGTCGACAGACTAACCAAAGTCGCCCACTTCATCCCCGTCAAGACAACCTATCAAGGACCGAGACTCGCAGAGCTATATATCTCAAGGATAGTCAGCCTGCACGGAACCCCGAAGTCGATAGTATCCGACAGAGGATCCCAATTCACCTCCCGATTCTGGCAGAAAGTACATGAAGGACTCGGAACTCGTCTGAATTTCAGCACAGCCTATCACCCGCAGACAGATGGACAGACTGAAAGAGTCAACCAAATACTAGAGGATATGTTGAGAGCATGTGTGCTAGAGTATGGATCTAAGTGGGAAGACTGCTTGCCGTACGCAGAATTCTCATACAACAATAGCTACCAAGCCAGCTTGCAGATGGCCCCCTTCGAAGCACTGTACGGAAGGAAGTGCCGTACCCCTCTGAATTGGTCGGAAGTAGGAGAGAGTCAAATCTTTGGACCAGATATTCTCCGAGCAGCCGAAGAGAAGGTTCACAAAATCCGCGAGTATCTCAGGACAGCCCAATCAAGACAGAAGAGCTACGCTGACAAAAGACGCCGAGAGATGACCTTCGAGATCGGAGATTTCGTATATCTCAAAGTGTCCCCCCTTAAAGGAATGCAGAGATTTCAGCTTAGAGGAAAGCTCGCACCCCGATATGTCGGACCTTTCAAGGTCCTGAGTCGCCGAGGAGAAGTATCCTATCAGCTGGAGTTACCGGAAGAAATGTCAGCGGTGCACAATGTATTTCACATCTCGCTACTCCAGAAGTGTTTAGAGGTACCTGAGAAGACCGAGGTTTTCAAGAACATCGACCATCGAGCTGTGGATATCAACTCAGATCTGACATACCGCGAAGTACCTATTCGCATCCTGGAAGAAGCTTTCAGAACCACCCGTACACGAAGTATCAAGTTTCTGAAGATCCAATGGAGTAACCACACCGAAGAAGAAGCCACTTGGGAGAGAGAAGACTTTATGAGGACTGAGTACCCAGATCTCTTTAGTACCTAGTTTTCTCAGATCTCGGGATGAGATCTTTTGTAAGGGGGAAGGGTTTGTAACATCCCAAGTTTCAACAATAATAAACAAGAAAGAGAAATTCCCCAAACCCAAAATTTGCAATTAACAAAAACTTTTTCTATGCATATAGTGCCACATATAGATATATGCATTTGAGTGATTTTCTTTTGTGCAATTGCCATGATGAGTGTTAGTATGTTTAAACATTGCTATGTGAACCCTAAGCAAGATCACTAAACTCTAAATTGAGGGGAAATGGAGAAAATGAGAAAAACTCATTTTCCACTTACATACACCTTATGCAATTTGGCAAATCTTCAACCAAGGCCAAGATTGCTTGCTCCCTTGCTTCTAAAATACTTCAATGTGATAAACTAACACAATTGCACCCTTGAACCAAGAATCAAATGCAAAGAAATCAAAAATCCTACATACATATGATAATGGTCACTTCTCCCCAAAATAATTTCTTCACCTCTTTACCCCCCTGGTTTTATCATTTCTTGAACTAATCTTGGTCAACCAAAGCCATGTCATCCAAGACCATGTCAAGGTGAGCAACTTTGATGTTGACCACCATGGCTAGAGTTGACTAGGTTGACCAGAATAAAAGTGACAAGAGGGGATGCTGAAATAAAGTGAAGATCATGTCACTTTTGACATTTTGCAAAACAACTCCAAATTGAGTGCCACCACCACCAATACCTCACATTAATTATATAAATGAGATTCAACAAAAAGATTTCCAAAATTCAAATAAATTTCTCTTGCGGCCATTGTGTCGAACAGGTGGCAGGCATCATTTCCAATTTGAGACACACACTATTACACACTGGTTTCTTCCCTAAACCCCTTTAATTCTTGATCATTGCACTCTCTTACAACCCCTGCTTCACCCCAGTACCTTGCTTGATCGATTAAAGTGAGAGGAGAGGGAAAGAAAACCTAGTCTAATGCATACCGTGGCCATGCCGGCCACCTTTGGCATCTCCACCTCCAGCCCTCGTTTCAACTCTTGCCCTTGTCCTGGAGCATCTACACAGCACAAGGGCACGAATGGTACACGCCCCTGCAACGCCAACGCTTGGCATTGGCCAGAACGCGCGTGTCCAAACCGCGCCAGGACGTGCCAGTCGACGCGGTGAGCGCGCCCTGGACACGCCGGTCCGTCGAGCGCTCGAGCAGCCTACTCCTCGCCCTGCATCCCTACTGCCGCATTGAGCAGCTACTCCCCGCCCTCTACACGCTAGACGAGCGCCCGTGCCTGCCCTGCACCGTCGCCGTCGTCCTCGACCAAATGATGCCGCGCGCCCAGTGACAGACTTTGCAAAAGCTCGAGCAATCCCGTCGCACTTTCTCTGCGCCAGCTAGCCGTTGAGCATCGCCAGGACGACGCCTACACGCTGCCGTCCTCGCCTTGCCCTTTCGACCATCGTAGACGCCGCGCCATGGACGCCCCTTCGCAGCACCCCGCGGCATCCTCCATCCGCTATAAATAGGGGAGCTCTGAGCTCCATTTCTTCACACAACTTACTCCCCTCCCTTCTCTGAACAAGCTCCCCACCTCAATTTAGCACCACCTCGCCGGAGCAGAAGCAATCGGGAGCTGAGGTCCGCCGGAGCCCGCGGAAGCTCTGCTTCGATTGGCGCTTCCCCGAGCGCCGCCGCGGCTCCCAAGCTCTTCCTCATCTACTTCCACTTCTCCGCGCATACTGCCCGACCCCTGCACCGGCCTGGTACGCCCTCCGACCCCCTAGGCTCGCCGCCAGGGAGCCCGCTGCTCGTCGGAGAAGACGACGTTCACACGCCGTCGGATCCTAGTCTAATCCTACGGCCTAACGCGCGCGTACCGATTCGGCGTTTAAAGAGGCGCCGACAGGTGGCCCCCACCTTGTCAGCGCGGCCCGAGCGCACCAGATGCGTGTTGGGCTGCAAAGTGGGTTTTTAAACCGTTTCGGCCCAGTAACATTTCCCGCCTAAGCCCAGAAATTCAAATCTAGTTTAACCTTTATTCAAATTTGCTCTGCTGAGTGTTTAGTAAATTTTGAATAGTTTGAATTCTTCCAAACCAAATTTAGCAAACCTTATACCGTTGGAAAGCCCATGAATTTATCTATCCAATGCCACTGGCCCCATCTCCATTTTCTTTGTAGATTTAATTTGACAAAAAAGACAAGACAGGGACTTATGAACATTCAAACTTTATTTAAAATTCAACCAGAATAGATTTTAAAGTAATTCCAATTCTAATAAATCACAAATGATGTCCTCTAATTGATTATGCAATAACATAGCCCTGTTGTTTGTATGATCATGGACTAGTTCAAATAAAATGGCTATGTAGTCATTTCTAGAGCATTTTAAACACTACTAGGGAAAGGCCCATTGCCGGCGCACCTAAAACGCCCATTGCCGGCGCACCACGAGCCCGCCGGTGCGAACGCGCCGGTGATAAATGGACACTGCCGGCGCACCAGGTAGTGCGCCGGCGATATCTCAGCTACTGCCGGCGCACCACCCAAGCTTCGCCGGCAAAGATCTATTCCACCGGCGCACAACCAGGTGCGCCGGCAGTAGTGCTTCCAGCACTGGCGCATGCCACGTGCGCCGGCAGTATGTCATTTAGGTGCGCCGGCAATTAATTCGAAAATTCTTTTTTCCAGCTTTTTTCCAGCATATTACAATACATATTTGACAGCAGTATATATTTACAACGCAGTTCATATTTATACAGTATTACATGCAATATGAGAAGCACATAGAGAGCCAAGTTTCATTTCGGTATCAGTACACAAATACGCAAGTCTCGTTTCGGAATGTGTTGATTCATACAACACATGTGCATATGAAACACCGAACGACGAAGTTTCACAAAGTTAGAAGTCTTGGTACATAGTCGTCACAAGTATCGTCATACACCTCACAATGTAGGTCCTAACCTAAACTAGAATCACATAGAACATGACCAACATGGTCATGACCATCATCACGAAGGCCATGGTCTTCATCCGGTTCCTCCTCATGTCCCTCATCTCTCCCGCTAGATAACGGGCGTATCTTCCTTCCGCCTCCACCCTAGTGGGGTATCCCTTGTAGCTGTTGCCGCTGAAACGGTGCACCTGTCTCCGACAGTCCTCCCAATGTCGTAGACTCCAGGAACCCTCCCCTTGTACACGACATATGTCGTCGGCATCTCCATTCACAAGACAAGTAAAACGTTAGTACCAATGCAATGAACAAGTGCCAACTCAAATAAGAGACAAGTAGTATGAACTAAATAGCATGTGCCTCATACTTTGTTGGTCGAAATAAATAATAACATACAGGGATGGGGTCGGTGAGGCTAGGTAGGATGCACAATAGATTGATATTTGTGGCCATCACACCAAGCCTCACTGGCCCCACCCCGGAGTGTACAAGTGACCGAACATTTTAATCATCGGCCAATGCAATTAAGAAGTGCGAACTCAAATAGAAGACAAGTAGTACGAATTAAATAGCGTGCCTCATACTTTGTCGGTCGAAACAAATATTAACATCCAGGGATGGAGTCAGTGAGGCTAGGTAGGATGCACAATAGATTGATACTTGTGGCCGTCGCACCAAGGCTCACCGGCTCCACCCCGAGTGTACGATTGACCGAACATTCTAATCATCGGCGAACTCCAAATACGAGGCAAGTAGTGGTCGAGTAAATGCAAATAATTATTAAGCTATGTACGCCATAATCTTGAAATATATAGCAAAGTAAATGAAACTACAGACACATGTTCACATGCACATTCATACAACTAAATAAAAGCAACTAGTCGATTCTATGGGAATATATAGCAATTATTACAGTACGGAAGTTCAAGGACATATCGTTCAAGCTTTAGCAAGTGTTCCCGTCGTAGGATCAGGTTGTACGCCTAGGGGGGAATGGACGGCAGCCCTCAAGCGAGTTGAACGGCCTCTCATCACGCGACATCTCCAAGCGGAGGTCTATCTCGTCATTAGGTGGTAGACCATAGCCGTAGAAGAACTCGCTGCACCTATTGTTGACATCCTGCAGATTATCGTGCAAAATGAACCGCTGGATGCGACCCCAGCTTCTTTCTAATCTCTCTATCAGGGACATCCGCCATGTTTGCAAACCTGTTTCTGAGATTATCCGCAGCAACATGTCATCTGCGTACTTTATGTACTCCTGCATCCGAAGGATGGCGTACCACGCGTCCATCCCATTGTCGGGCGTCGATCGCTCGAGGCAGGGAAGTTGGTTGTGTGGGTTAAGACGAAGCCTCCTCGGGATTTCCTCTCTACTTTGAGGGGCCTCGCCTTGTTGGCGAAGCCGGTGAGAGCATCATTGAGAAGGGCCCTGATGTGGGAGTAGTCTTTCTTGCGGTCCCTACCCGAGTCGAGATAGACTGCATGCGAGTGTTGCGGGTGCACGACGATGAGGGTGCAGAACTTGTCTCTGCGGAAAACACACGGATTAACCTTTGGAAATGCAAATGGCGATATAGGATAGAATGGTGATGGGGGACTAGCGAGTGATTACTTACTCGGGGAAGTAAGGGATGAGAATGGCGCCCTTCTTAATGTTCGCCAGCATGAAATCCTCGACCTGCTGGGTGGCAATCGCACGATCCCTGTGGTTGCAGATGATGCTCTCCCGCATATAGAAGGGGTCCATGATCGCGATGGTCGGCGTCCCCTCCTTAACAATCTGGGAAGACATGCTAAGAGCAACTAGGCGAACCACACTAAAGTGGAGCGCTTGCATGCGATAGATGCTGAAGATGTCGTTGAACCGGATGAAGCACAAGTCCGCTGGGGTACTTCTCGACGAAGTTCATGCCGCTTGGCACCTTCGCCACGAAGAGAGGGTAACCAGGATCTTTTGATTTGAGAAGAAGGTTCTCCACATGCAAGACAAGCCTCATGCAAGCTACTCATATCCGGGGTGAGTTTCTTCACGACATGCTCCGGCAGCATCGGTTGACCCAAGTGATGCAGAGGTCGCCAATTGTTTGGCAACTTGTCAAGGAGTGGGACCTTGTCCTTGGATTTGGCCGCCGCCGCCTTGTCTTGGGCGTCCTTCTTATTTGCCCTCTTCCTCTTCTTGGGTTGTAGTGCTGGACCATCCATCGTCGTAGTGGCCGTAGCACGGAGTGTGTTTGGGCTCAACATATTTTTGACGGCGGCGGTGGCGACCTCCTCAGGATTTTCCTCCTCATCAGCCGTTTCTTGAGAATCGAACAGCTTCTTGGAGCACACATATTTCAAGCCCGGCGCATCCTCGTGGACAACTTGTGAAGACGTAGGAATATCCCATTGGAAGTTGTCACGTTCATATTCCTCGGCCTCTGGCGCAGCTGGCTGTTGTGGTGGGGCGCTGACCTCTGGCGCAGCTGGCCGTTCTGGTGGGGCGATGACCACGGGCGCCGCTGGCTGTCGTGGAGGGACGCTGACATGTGGCGCCGCAAGGTGCTTGTCTTTGCTTGCCGTCGACCCCGAGTAGGTGTTGATCCGAATTAGGGTCTTCGGCCATAGCAGTACCCAACCCTTCAGTGAGGCCAGATTCAACGGGCTATCGTCATCGGCACCATGCGGTTGATTAGGAGGAAACAAATCCTCATAGCCCGGTAACGCCCGATCCACTTCAACCCGGTAAACGTCATCCGCCATATCTCGTGTGTGCCACTTCTTATCCAGGGGCCGAATGATGGACCCTCGCGACGTCTTTGAGTTCGTCGTTTACTCTCATCAAAAGGTGCATGGCGTCGAGAGCGCTGCGAGAACATGTGTATGGCGTTAGAGAGAGGGCAAGGATGACGAAACTAATATATTAACTTGATGTACACATTAGTTAATTACCGTGAGGGCGTTGAGCTCGGCTAATGTCGACGGGCCAGCACATGCGGCGGCGGGCGTGCAAGTGACGGAGGGGCTGCTACCCGGCATGGACGGTGAATCCCTAGCACCAGCGACATTGCCGGCGGCCGGAGGAGTCTCCATTATAACATTGTCATTGCCGGCGGACGGCGGCACCATCGAGTTGCTGCCGTTGAAGCTAACCACTTGCATTTTCGGGGCCTTGTTTGCCACCCTCATACCACGCTTGTAGAGCGTTGAAATCTGCTTGGACTCCAGCGGCGACTTCAGCTTTGACTTCAGGTACGAGTGTAGCTTTGAGTTGCGGTACCAGTTGCGGTACCAAACCAGCTTGGACCTGGGCTAGGATTGACTCCCTCATTTCCTCCGCCTCCCGCTGCTTCCTCTCATTACGCGCATTTTTATCGGCCGCAGACGACAAGCCATAGTGACCATGCTTGTAGCCTGTACCGGCGCCAGCCACACGGCCTCTATGCGGCCTTCTCGTCGGTGAATGCTCATTAACGATGTTTAGCGCTCGTACGAGAGGCTTGTCCCAGGCTACCCTGCCCGTCGACGCCTGGGACGAGGAGCCTTCGTCACCTTGGGAGGCTTGAGAAAGTCTTTGTCTTTCTTCTTCCTGCGGAAGAAACGCGAACCATTTAGAAATGTTGCTACTATTATATGAACGATACTTGATCTAATAAAACCGGTAAATTGCTTACCAGTTTTTTCTCCAACGCCAGGACCTTCTGGTCGTTCGTGAACCAAATTATGTCGGTTACGACCTTCGGGTCCGTGACAAGTTCCCCGGTTAGTTTCTTCTTATGGTACCGGGACCTGATGAATCTTCTTTCAAGCGGGTCCTTGTACTTGAGCCAGGGGTTCTCAATGCCGGCATTTACATACGCCTCGTCCTCCTTCGCCCAATAGGGCTCCTTTCCCTCGTACCCACGGCTCCCAAGGTTGTGGTTGCCGATGTTAAGCTCCCGCATTTCCTTCCCCCACAACTTGCGATTCTTGGTTGCTTGTAGCTCTTCATTGGCCACAAAAGCATCAAAGTCCGCCCCGGGTGACATGCGGAAAGGCGGAGTGGACCTCTTCGAAACCTTTGCCCTCAGCAATCAGCTTCCGCACCATGTACTTATAGCTGCCGAGGTGTTTGGTGAACTTCAGAGGGCTTGTGAGTTCACAATGTTGTTGGTTTGATGACCTGAGGCGTAGTCGCCTAGGAACTTGTATCGTGCGTGCTACCTCGCTATGAGCTGGGCTCGCTATGGCGCTTTGCTCTCTGCTCGGAGGTCCGTCTCGTTGAGATTGACGACCTCTCGGAGGATACATGCCGCTTGGTTGCCGTACCCCTTGGCAACATCCTTAGGCTCCACCGGCAAACCACCGGCGGGGTCCACCTCTCGTGATCGTGTCTCTGCCGGTGCCGACCGTGTTTTGGCGCCTTGCCTTCCGCGGCCTCTTGGCTCCACTTGTCCCGGTGCCACTACTCCCGGCGGCGCCGCTAGGATTGTCGCCGCTTGTCTCGCCGCCACCCCCGGTGGCGCCGGTTGCCTCATCGCCGCTAGGCTCGTAGGTACTACCCCCGGCGGCGGCGCTTGCCTCGTTGCCGCTCGGCTCGTCGGCACTACCCCTGGGCCGGGCATCCTCCCTCTCATGGTCCTCGTCGCCGCCAACACCAGCGGCCTCGGCATCCTCCTCCGTCCTAAAGAAGTGCCTATTGTAGTGCTCCTCTAACTCTTCTTGAGACGACATGGTGGCTTGCACTAATAGAAGATGAAAAAGAGTTAGAATTCACGGAAAAATTTGGCATGACCTTTGCTAAAAATTGGTCATGCCGAGTGCTAGAATTGCCGGAACGGAAATGAATCGACATTCCGGCACTCAATAGCAACTCAATCCCTGTAACAGAAATGCAAACATATAAATGCCATAACCATAACCATAACCATCTCCATAACCATGCCATCACCATAACCATCACCACATAAATTACAGTAGCTAGCTTTTTAGCATATACATTACAGTGGCATTTTACATCAGCATAAAAATAACACTTGACAACCTCCATTTAAAACCAGAGAATGAACATAGTGAATTTTATATATCAACCAATTCTTGGCAGTAGGCATTTAAATGAAGAACCACTTTATCAACTAAACCTACTAATAAGCAAGCTACATCAAACTCGCTTAGTGCTCGTGCAACATAAGATATGAATGATACAGAATAAGCAGCAAGATCACTACTATCATAAGACAGATTTCCCAAACACTAAAATAAAAATGGAAATGCTGACATACAAAATTTCATACAACATATAAATGGCAGAGAGCATTTTCTCTGGTTAAGGGAACATATAAATGTTGAGAATAACATGTATTTTACAATAGCATGGACCATTTTCTCTGGTTAAGGGGACCATTTTCTCTGCAATGGCATTTTCTTTTGTCCAGAGAATGAATTGAACCACCATACCACCATATCTCAAATTCTCAAACAAGCATAAATGAATTGAACCAGAGAATGAATTTAAAAGAATGAATTGAACCAGAATTTTAGCCAGCAAACATCTATAGAATTTATAGAATAGCATGAACATCTATATAATTTAAATGTATACTAGTTCTCTGAATGAACATAGCACTTGTTCTTTTTAAATGAACCAGAGAATGAACATATCACTTGTTCTTTTTAAATAAAGTAAACCTACTGCTAGTGAATAAATGTGAGGTATGCATAACCCTAACACTTGCTACTGGTAGCATTTGATGCTTAATTAGTTTTTATTTATTCAAAAAATAAGAAGCAAATACCAATGAATTTTGAGCCAAACCTCTATTTCATTTTCTTTTTTTGGCAGTAGGTAATGATGCATTTTCATTTTGAACCAAATTAATTTACAACCAGTGAGCATGCATGAGCATTTTGAACTAAACAATTGAGCATTTTTAACCAGTAGCAATTTATGGCAGCATTTTTGCATTTCATTCTTGTTAGGAGCATGAGCATGAGCAAGCAATTTTGCATTTCATTCATATTATTAGCATGAGCATGCAACACCTACAGTGGCAGCAATTCATTTTGTATATCAGCATTTCATTCTTGTTATTAGCATGAACCAGAGAATGCATTTCATTAGGCATTTAAATGAACCAGAGAATGCATTCTTGCTATATATGAACCCTAAAAATTTAATAAACATGAATCAAGAATGGCTAAACCAGTAGTAGCATTTGCTACTGCCAACTAGTGTTCATTTCATTTAAATGAACCATGTACTGCTAGCAAATTTTATTAACTAAACCTACTAAATTATTTTAACTAGAGAACCATCATATTATTATGAACATACCTAAGAAACATGAACCTAGCTAGCTGCATTTCATCTAACCAGAGAGGCAAAAGAAAAGAAAAACATGAAAAGAAGCACTGAAAATCCCCATTTTTTGCTACTGCATTTCATCATTTAATTTCAAACCAGAGAATGAATTCATTGTAGTGCTCTCTCAAAATTTCAAACCATAGAATGAATATGAGTGCATTTCATCATTTGCTACTGCATTTCATCATTTGCTACTGCATTTCATCATTTAATTTCAAACCAGAAAATTTCAAATTGATGATTTTAGTGCTATTGGTCAGTATGATGGTTGGTATTGGAAAAGCCTGATTGCTGTTTGTTCATTCTGTATGAACCCTAACATTGAAAAAGCAATGGGGGCAGAGGGGGATTGGGGGCGGAGGGGGATTGGGGGCAGAGGGGGTGGACCTACCTGACTACCAGCAGGGGTCGACGGCGGCGGCTAGCGGCAGGTACGGGTCTCCTGCTCCTGCTCCTCCTCTCTGTGGCGGCTGGCGAGCGGCGGATCCGACGGCGGCGGTGGATCCGACAGCGGCGGCGGCTCCTCCTGGACCTGATCTGACAGCGGCGGCGGCGGCTCCTCCTCGACAGCGGAGGCAGGTGGTGGGGGGCTGGTGGAGGTGGATGGTGGTGGACAGAGGCTGGTGCAGAATGGCGGGTGGCGGCGCTGGCGGGTGGTCGTCGTCGTCGGTACGGGGAAGAATGATGTGAGGAAGAGAGGAAGAGAGAGATAGCACGCGCAGCGGTTAAGTCCCAGGTATAGCTGGGCTCACCTTATTGCCGGTGCACCACATGTTTGGTTCGCCGGGGACAACTATACCCCCGGCGAACCAAACATGTGGTGCGCCGGCAATAAGGTGAGCCCAGCTATACCTGGGACTTGTCCCCCAACCTGGCTGGCCATTTCTTTTTATTCTTTTCTTTATTTATTTCTTTTCACTTTCTTTTATGTTTCTTTTCTTTTCCCACAAATCCTATACTATTTTATTTCCTTCTCTTTTCAAGATAATAACCAAGCAATATGAGTTAATTAGGCATTACAAAAAAATATGAGTTATATATACATACACAAAATATTGACCAACACAATATTAATTAGTCATACATAAAATATTGGCCATGACCATATGAGTAGTTATGAATTACACAAAATATGAGTTATAGATTGCAAATAAATTTTTACATCATCGATTGAGAAGAGTGTTTCGCTTTCTTCTTGCTTTTCTTGCTTGTCGTTGAATAATTTAGCCCCGTGTCGTGACTTCTTCTTTTGAAGGGTCGACCTGACCTCGGTAGCGTGGTCCTGCTTCTTCTTGTGGTGTATGTTGTGTCTTCATCCTCGGATTCTTCCATCATTGGTTCTCCGACTTGTCCTTCGAAGTCTTCCTCGTTGGCGACTCCATCCATTCCGACGATGGTCCTCTTGCCTCTCCTCACGATAACACGGCTAGGCCTGGATGGGTCGGTTATGAAGAAGCATTGGTGCACGTGTTCTGCCAGTACCCATGGCTCATTCTGCGCGGTGGCGTTCGTGGACTTTGATTTGTTGGCTTCGGGTAGAAACATGGTGGTGAAATACCGGTCTTCTTTTCTGACGCTCTTAGCCCATCTGATACGGAACATCGGCACTTTCTCCCCAGCGTAGCTAAGCTCCCAGATTTCCTCGATTCTTCCGTAGTATCTAGTCTTTACGTCACCCGTCCAGGAATCCATCGTTACCCCTGAGTTCTGGTAAACACTGTTCTTGTCTTTTTCTTCCGTGTAGAATGTGTACCCGTTGATATCGTACGCTTGGTAAGTCATGATGTTGGGCGCGGGGCCATGTGACAAGGCCAATACTAGTTTATCCTTGTCAGAATCCATTGGTGGGGGATTAGCATCAATGTGGTCTTTGAACCAGCGCGCGAAAGAGGAGTTGTGCTCTCTGTATATTTACGCTTCCGTCATCATCGGCTTGCCACTGTTCTCTATCATGGTTTTGTGCTCTTTCAACCAAGGATCGATCAAGTCAATGTGTTGTAGCGCTACTAAGTTGGCCCTGTCAAAGTCGGAACTCCGACCAGACATGTGCACGTGCAGTTCCTTCCTTCCATTTTTGTGGCCTACTCCCTCGAACCTACAGAGGTACTTGTTTTGAGGCAAACCAACAGGGTCCTCGATGTCTAGATAATTCGTGCGTAAAGAGATGCACTCTTCGGTGAGCCAGCCCGTATGATGCTTCCATCTCGGATGTGACCTGTTACGAACGTATCCTTTAATGACCCCATTCATTCTTTCAAACGGCATCATGTTGTGTAAGAATGCCGGCCCTAGATCGACGATATCATCCATGATATGGACCAACAGATGGACCATCACGTCAAAGAATGCAGGCGGGAAGTACATCTCCATCTCACATAGGATCACCACGATCTCTTCCGGAGCCTTGCGAGTTTCTTCACGCTTATCGACTTCCGAGTTATGACGTCGAAGAAGTTACAGAGCCCGATCAGCGTTGCACGGACATGGTCATCCATTATACCTCGGATTGCAACCGGAAGAATCTGCGTCATCATCACGTGACAGTCATGAGACTTCATGCCGCTGAAGTTTCGTTTCTTGGGGTCCAGTATCTGCTTATTAGCCCGGAGTAACCGAAGGGCACTCGACTCCTACAAGGCAATTGAAAAATTGATCGACCTCGGCCGGACTAAAAGTGAAGCAGAGGGGGACAGTAATAGTCTAGCTGCTTAATCCTTTTGCGCTTCGACCGCCGTCCGCCTCCTCCTCCGATCGTCCCTCTTGGGCCGGCGGGATCTGAAGCTCTTCCCCGATGCCCAAAACTTTCAGGTCCTGTCTTGCTTTCGCCCATCTTTGGTCCGGTCCGGCATGTTGAGAAGAGTGCCAAGCAAGCTCTCGCACACGTTCTTTGTAATATGCATGACATCAAGGCAGTGAGGTGTATCGAGAATTTTCCAAAGACGGCAAGTCCCAAAACACGGACCTCCTTTTCCATACACCAATGAGCGGCGTCGTTTCCTTTTTCTTCTTCTTCTCTCCGTGCTTTTGACGAATCTTTCCCGGCGCAGGGCACTCCTTCCAACCTTTCGCAATGTATCGATCTCTTCGCCGCTTCTTCTTACGTGGAGGTCCTCGGGGTTCATTTGTACCATCGACCGTATCTCCACGCTTTCTCCACGGGTCAGTTTTCTCGTAGCCACCTTCGATGCCCCATGTAAACCGTTTTCGAAGAGCCATCCTTACCAAGCTGCAAAAACATCGTCTCTTCCATGCACCTGACACATGCCTTGTGTCCATGGCACACCTGGCACGAACTGTAACCGTATCCGAGGTAGTCCTGCACCGTCGTGATCAACGCGGCTCTCAAAGGGAAATATTCTTCCGCGACGGCGTCCCATGTATCTACCCCTTCCTCCGCCCACAACGTTTCAAGCTCCTCCTTTAATAGTTCGAGATACATGTTGATATCGTTTCCTGGCTGTGTCGGCCCTTGAATTAGCATACTCATCTGTATGTACTTCCTCTTCATGCACAGCCAGGGCGGGAGGTTGTAGATCCATACAAACACGGGCCATGTGCTATGTGTGCTGCTCTGGTTTCCGAACGGATTGAATCCGTCCGTGCTCGCACCCAACCCGATGTTTCGGGATCTGCCCCAAAACTTCCGAATTCATTGTCTAATGCTTTCCACCGGCTTGCATCCGAAGGGTGCGTCAGCACTGGGTGCTCAATCCGCTCTTTATCATTCAACACTGCCTCCTTTCTTTCTGCGTGCCAGCGCATGAGCTTTGCTTCCTTGCGGTCCACGTAGAACCGTTGAAGCCGGGGGCGAGCGGGAAGTACCACACAACTTTCCGAGGAGCTTTCTTCTTCCCTTTCTTGTACCGTTCAGCTTCACACACAGGACATTTGGTCTTGTCCATGTGCTCCTTGCGATACATGATACAGTCGTTGATGCAAAGCGTGATACTTTTCGTGGGGTAAGTCGAGAGGGCACGTGATTCTCTTGGCCTCGGCTAGACTACCAGACACGTGTTCCGGCAGGAAGGAGATCTTTCACGTATTCCAGGATGTCGTCGACGCTTGTGTCCGTCCATCCGTGTTTCGCCTTCATCTCGCAGCACATCGAGAGCTACTCTCAAGCGAGACTCCCCAACCCGCGACCTGAGTCGTTGATAGGAGTTTTCGTGTCTATCTCGTGTTGCTCAAGCTTTGATTTCCGCTTGGCGCCTTTCGTCTTTTCGAGAAGCAGATCTTGAAGATGAGGGTCCCGCACGACTGAAGCTAGCGGCACCTCTTCGTCGTCGTCAAGGTTATTGCCGTCGTCAAGGTTATCGTCATGTGCGACAAACTCTTCATCGTCATCAGTATCATGATGCCCTCCTTCTTGCCGGCCATTTTTACCAACTGACGCCGTCGCCCCATTGACCTCCGCGCCATCATCACTCATCCATTGAGTGTGTCCATGCATGAAACCATTAGTGAGCAGGTGCCCCTGCAATTTGCCTGAATACGGGTCAAACCATTTCCCTCGTTTGCATCTCCGGCACGGACACAATACCTCCGTGCGGTTATTTTCATACATGTCGATGATCGCGTGTTTCAGATATCTCATCACGATGCTTTCACTCATCTCGATAACCATTATCGCCTGCATGGTAAGATTACATAATTCATTAGAACCATGCATCCGTCGGTAGTTTTCACGGAAAATTTCGGCATGACCTTCCTACACGGTAGGACATAGGAGCGCCAGAAATGTGCCGAAACGGAAACTTGAAGAATCAACATTTCGGCGCAATGTTGGCAACTCATTTTCAACGCCAACACACACACAAGCACAAGCACAACATATATATATGCCACACACGTGAGCTTTTCTTCAAATGTCCAACATACATTGATTACATTCCTTAATTTGTTCATTAATCACCTATTTGTTTGATATATTCGTCGATAAGATCGAGACGACGCGCCGCGACAATGGCGTATGGAAGCCGACTTTCTAGATCTAGATCTAGATTGAGCGGTCAATGCGGGATAGTAGATCTAGATCTACATAGGGGGATGTGGGAGATGCATGTAGGAAGGGAAGATTTGTTCAAAAAATATGATTTTGTTTGGTCAAATTGGTGAAATTGGGGATAGAAATGGGCAAAAATGAGCTGGGTTGGGAGAAGGCTTGGGTTTGTGTGGAGAAGTGGAGTGTAGTGAGTGTGTGAGTGAGTGTGCTGGTTGGTGGCTGAAATAACTCCCAGGTTATTGCCGGCGCACCTGGACCATGGTGCGCTGGCAACATATACCCCTTTCGGCTATATCACCCCCGGGCCAGGCCCAAGAATCATTGCCGGCGCACCGGCCCAGGGGTGCGCCGGCAATAGCAAATTTTCCACCGGCGCACCACTGGGCCGGTGCGCCGGCAATGATTCTTGGGCCTGGCCCGAATCGGCCGGGGCCATGCCAGGAAATAGCGCCGGCGAGCCTTTACCCGAGGTGCGCCGGCAGTAGTCCTTCATCGCCGGCGCGTCTGAAATGTGGCGCGCCGGCAATCCTTTCCACCGGCGCGTGTCCAAGGTGGTGCGCCGGCACCACTTGCCTCCACCTATAGGCTTTTCCCTAGTAGTGAAAGTAGAATTCAAACTCAACCCTAATATGAGAGTCACCTCTCATTTAAATTTTGATCCTAAGTACTAATAACCAGGGGGAATGACTTAGGCTAATGAACCCTTGAGAATTATTACTTAGAGATTTTAATTCATTCAAATGTTAAGTTTTAAAACTATGTGAAGTGTAGCACTTCAATTAAATTGAACTCACATATAATAGATATGAAATGTTGACTTTGGGTCAACCTATATTTCATACCTTATTATTATATGAAGAGATTAAATCTTAATAAGAGGTAATGAAAAGAAATGAATTCTTTTAAAAGACCTACATACCAAATTTAAGAAATAGGAATAATGAGAGGAAATAATTTTTCTTTCAAATAAAGACAAATCAAATAATCCACCATGCCATGTTTGATTGATACTAGGACTAGTGTGTGAACCCTTTGGAGTGTTTCTAGTATAGTATGTGAGCTTGGTTTAGTATTTATACCTCGTATTCGTATATAGACGCTAGTAACGAGGAATATCAAGAGGAGGAGGGCTACTCTCAGGAAGAAGAAGAGAACTTCGATAACTACCCAGCTCAAGGCAAGCTAACCCTTGCTAAACACAAGTGCTTAGCTCTACAAGAGCAAAGGCACCATCACACTTTACTTTTATGTATTACCTATCCCATGTTTTTACTTATTTTTACTTTTGCTTATTTATTTCAAAGTACCTTTTTTATTTATGATTCACTTGGTCTAGAGTAGAAAAATACTTGGAATAGATTAGCACCACTCAAAGCTAGATAGCACCCCTCATATAGTTGCTAGTGCTAATCAATTAAAATTGACTACTCTAGATGGGAACAGGGTGAAGTGAAATGACTTTGAAAGAAAGTAAAGTGGAGGTGGATTTGAACAAGAGAAGATGGTGATTTTTGATAAAATAGATGATTGAGTTTGAATGCGATACCCTTCCAATTATACAAGTACCCCCACAATACCTGATTATGGGTAGGGCTTAACTAGAAACTTGTGTATTTTAGTATGGGTTCCCTCTTAACAAACATCATAGGGGTTACGCTGCGGCTGCCTCCGTTACTTGTGGATTGATGTTGAAATGAGGTGAATGTACGACCCAAGCCCTGTGCAGCCTCCGGGTTGATTGCGGTTTCCACCGGGAGGCCAAGCTCATGGGGAGAGGTGCTCATACTGGCATATATAAGTGAAAGGTTTCGATTGATGATCCGCGTACTGTGTTACGATGATTCGGGGTTATCCTCGACGGATGAAATCAAAAGTTGTGGCACAAGAGTACAACCTCTGCAGAGTGTTAAACCTATTCGAATAGCCGTGTCCACGGTTACGGACGATTGGAAAAGGCCATACTATCTCCGTTATCATTAAAATGTTTTGATTCTAGAAATGAATGGTGGATTGAAAGGTGACATTATGGTGAACCATAATGAGTTGTGGGAATGACACTAATGTTCCCACTTGAGTTAGTCTAGCACATGATTTAGGCTTTTACCAAAGATTTATGAAACTAAAACTTGGCTTTATGCAAATAAACCTAGAGCTTAGCACCCCCTTATACTTAATGAGTATTTATCTTAGAGTTAGTTTGCGAGTACTTTAAAAGTACTCATGGCTTTGCCCTGGCTATTCAAATGCCAGACTATGAAGGAGAGCACCAGTATCAGGATGACGGACAACAGGACGTCTACGATAACTAGGATCGTCTTCTAACGTCAAGCGTTGCCTGTGGAATAGATCGTCCACTACTACTTCGCTTCCGCTACTATTTGTGATGTTGAACAATATATTCATGTAATATTGGATCATGTGATCTATGGTTGTAAGACAATATGTGTTGTAATAAATGATGACTCTATGCTACTTACTATTATGTCTCGCAAAAACATTATTCCTGGGATGGCGATGTACGGCATAATAGGCATCTGGACTTAAAAATCTGGGTGTTGACAACAACCGCGAACTTTATGACCAGCATGTCACAGTGGCATCGAAAGATCTTGACCTTCAACTTTGATCCAATGCGAAGTTTGGCACCGTCAATGAACTTTTTCCACCTGGAAGTAACAGCCAAGCGGCCATCTCTGTGGACCGACGAGTACCGTCCCTCCACGGTGAGACCTTCACTCTCCATGACGAGGGATATCTTGCCCCTTCGGCCAGCATTGAGATCCTTGGAGATACTTTTAGGCAATTTCTGATTCAAAGCAAGAGATACCACCAAAAATTAGTCAATGGCACCAATGCACTGAACCATGTGAGACTTTGAGCAGAGAAGACATCAAGATAAGAGCAGTTATGCTGTCATATACTCACAAACATAGCCTTCAGATGCGTCCTGGTCACCACACGGGTGGCCACAGCAATGAGCTGAGACCTCGGTGATCTGGCTGGGGCAGGTGCAGGAGCCTGGGCTGGTACACGAGCTGGTGCTGATGCAGGAGACTGCTGGGCAGGTGGCAAGAACGGTGCCTCTAGAGGAACCGGTGCTGATGCAGAGATCATAAGTGGCAGGTGCGAACGGTGCAGCTAGAGGAACCAAGGCTGATGCAGAGCCTGCTGGGCAGGTGTAGTATATGGGGCCTCTACAGAACCAATGCTGATGTAGGGGACTGCTAGGTAGATGCGATGAACGGAGCTGGTACAGAACCGGTGCTGATGCAGGAGAGTGGGAAGCCGGTGCCGGTGCTGGTGTGGTTGCCCTTTGTGACATCCGCTCATGTTCCATCAGGGGATCTGCAGCTTTGATCATGTTAAACCCAGCAAGCTAGAACAGAGGGAATGGTTTAGAACAACCGCTCGTAACAGCTTATCAAAAGATATGAGTAGAAAAAAGTTACATATTATATATTTGGAAGTGTCTCCAACTCGTAAGCGCTACGTATATCCGCCCGTTTGAGTTTCGATCCTCACTCGTCGCCCTTCTTCGCACCGTAGTCAAAAGCAAACTTTCTCCAATCATGTCCATACAAATATGTGATGGCCTGCGTCTTGTAGACATACACCTCATAGACCGTGTAGGTGTTCATCAATTTGCCATTGTCATGCATAGTGAAAGACCCTTCATGCGGACACATCTGGTTAATCATTGGACGAAGTTCACAAGGTACAGTCTGCATGTGAAAATTGATACAAATGTAAGAAGCAGGAAGACTAAAAACAAGACTTTACTATATGCCAATTCATGCTAAACCACCGAGAATACATACCTGTAACTCGTGAAGGAGCTACTAGAAAGGTAGATAGAGCCATAGGAGGTGTTATATGCGGGGTATGTACATGGGCCCGCCATATTCCGCAAGCTCGGCATCGGGATGGTGAAGGAAACATGGGAGGTACTACTGGTGCGTAGCGCTGAATGTAAGTGGAAGAATTAGGTTGTGTAAAGTGCATAGTTCAGAGCAATGCAAATGTTGACAAGCGAGTGCATAACACTATGTTACAACCTGAACAGTGAAAAATTAGTGTATGATGAATATAAGCATGCTAATTTGGTGTTTCCGAATTCCAAAAAGCATTAGACAGAGCCGGTGATAATATCAGACATAAATCATGGCATGTATATGTGGCTTAAGAAAATATACCCGAACCCTTGGATGGTTACGGCCCTACTGGTCCTTGGATTTGAGCTTATATAAGCATCCGTAAGGTGGGGCTGACATTAACTTGGTGGCAGCCTCTGCAGATGCCTCATCAAAGAATAGCTTGCAATCCTTTTGACCAATGAAGGGTTAGCAGTTTCATCTCGCATATGAAAATTGAAGAGCAACGGACATCAGCAGTTGATATATAAAATGAATCTATGAGACACTGATGCATATAGTGCTGGATGTAAGTGTAAGAATAGGTGTGTGTGTTTCTGAACTATTGGTAAGCATTAGACAAAGCCGGCAATAAACAGACAAAAATCAAATCATGTATGAGGATTAAGAAAATATACCTGCATCGAAAAGGGTACCACCCAGCTGGCCCATGGCCTTGTGCTTGAGGAGGTTTTCAGAAGATGGTGGCGGCACCATCATCTTCACAGCAGCCTCATCAGGATCATTTTTTATCCATTTGAGTAGAGGCACATAAGTTTCATCCTGCATATGAATAGCAACAGAACTCATCATTGATATTTAATAAATCTATGAGATAGACTGATGCAAATAGTGCGGGTGTAAGTGGAAGAATAGGGTTGTGCATAGAGAACAGTCGACAACAATGCAAATGATTACAAAACAAGCCAATGGAAATCAACAGTTTATATACTGGATGAGACAGACTGAAAAGTGAAAAATTAGTGTATGATGATTGTAAGCAAACGCAGTGTTTCTGAACTTTTGGTAAGCATTAGACAAAGCCAACAGTAATTAAACAGATAATAATGAAATCATGTATGTGGATTAAGAAAATATACCAGATTCATTAAAAGGTCACCACCCAGCTGGCCCATGGCCTCGTGCTTGTAGAGGTTTTTGGAAGATGGTGCCGGCACCATCGTCCTCACAGCAGCCTCATTAGCCTCATTTTGCATCCACTTGAGTAAAGGCGTAGCAGTTTCAGCCTGCATAAGAATGGGAACAGATCTCAGCAGTGATATTGAATGACTCTGAGATAGACTGATGCATATAGTGCTGGATGTAAGTGGAAGGGTATGGCCGTGTATGGACAACAGTTCACAACAATGCAAGGGTGTGTTCGGTTCTGAAACAGCGTGGAATGGAATGGAATGGTTCCATTTCAGAGGAATGGAATGGTTAAATTTTTGTTCGGTTGGGATAAATGGAGAGCAGAAGAGATCGATGTTAAACTAACCATTTGTCTCAAAATTGTAATTAACTATTGCAAATGACATTTTAATCTCAAAGTCGTAATTAACAGCGCCTAATGGTGCTCTTTTAATCTAAAAATCGTAATTAACATAATTTTTTGTTGGGTTAGGGGAACTGGAGTAGATGAACATTACTGTATGATGATTGTAAGCAAACGAATTTGGTGTTTCTAAACTTTTGGCTTCGAGATCTTATGGGTTTCAACTCTAGCCTACCCCAACTTGTTTGGGACTGAAAGGCTTGGTTGTTGTTGTTGTTGTTGTAAACTTTTGGCAAGCATAGAAAAAACCGACAATAAACAGAGAAAAATCAAGGCATGTTTTGTGGATTAAGAAAATATACCATATTCATTAAAAGATCACCACCCAGCTGGTGCGTAGCCTTGTGCTTGTAGAGGCATTTAGAAGATGGGGGCGGCATCAACATACTGGCAGCCTGATCAGCCGCAGTTTTGATCTTCCTTTTGAGTAAAGGCCCTAAAGTTTCAGTCTGCATATGAATAGCAAAACAAAAGGCAGACCTCAGCAGTGATATTGAATTACTGTATGAGATAGACTGATGCATATAGTGGATGCTCTTAGCCTTTTGCAGCGTGAACACTAGCTATGGACAGACAAAAAACTAGTTAACTCAGCTTTGTCTAGATATGAATGTACTACCACCATCCAAAAGCTTAAGCCTTATTTATTTTTGAGAAATCAAAACAAGCAAAGTTTGACCAAAATTTTAGAACATTCTATCAACAAATATAATACTGTGTAGATACCGTAGGAAAATATATTTTATTATCTATTTAATGATATTAATTTTGTATTTTGCATGTTACTGATTTTTGGTAAAAGCTTAGTCAAACATGGTATAGTTTGACTTTCTAAAAATAATATAAGCCCAAAGCTTTGGGATGGAGGCAGTAGTATCTAGAGCTAAAACACATCTAGATACATCCGTATCTACAGATAGTTGAGTCAATTAATTTGGATCTGAGGGAGTATCAGATTCAGACTACATCATGGTAAGTTGGTTAAAAATTACCCCTGGGCGGTCCCTGCCCAGCTCGGCAGTGGCATTTCGCTTCTTGTGCTGCAGATCGGGCCATGCTCCTGCAGCAGGTGGGGCGCTATTCTCGTTCCCCATAGCCTCAGCACGAGGTACCAACCTGATACAGAGAATATAGAGCATGGTGTCACAGAGGCTTTACGCACAAACACCTGAAGACATGTGCTACTTTAAGCATATTCCAGAACAGGAACAGATTGAGGATGCAGAGAGACACTTAAAAGGTAAAGAGTGGATAAGCAAATGGAGTACCTGCTTCGCGGGGCTGGGGACGCAGCTCAGGCTCAGCCAACTGCCCACATGCGTGGTGGCCTTACGCTCCATTGCCCCCACCGCCGAGGTCTTACCTTTCCTGTACAAGTTGACAAAAGATACATTGAGGATCAGCAGAAACTACAAAGATTGCAAATGTCGACAAATAAAGGAAGAACACCCCAATCCAAGCAAAGGTAGCCCCCGCCCCCACCCCCATCAATCACTCCCAGCTCGAGGGTGACCAGAAAGACACCCCTTCGCCCAGAATAGGAAAGAGATGCGCAAGATATCGAGGAGAGGAAAAAAGAACCGATCTCGAGAAAGGAAAGAACATTACTAGTCCTACCTAATCCGCTTGGTCTAGATGCAGCTTGCCCCTCCAAGCTGGATGCCTGGACGGTGGAGGCGAAAGGAGGGGATCGAGCTAGCGGCTTGCATCCGTCGGCAATCGGCACTCGATCGGGAGAGAAGGGGTGCTACATAAAGGGGAGGGGTAACATATTTTATTACACAGTGAACTTACTGATGTGACTATAGTCATTACATGTCTCACTGAAACTAGGGCCCATAGCGTGGCACCCCAAATTCACTTGAAGCTGCCCGGCGGGACGCATTGGCGCGTCAAGAAACCCCCGAATTGTAGCGGGGAAATGAAACATTTCACAAAAATTCGAAATTCAAGCACACCGCCACGCGCCAAGCATGCGGCTGTTCCTTCCTCTTCCTCGGTTCCTCCTCCCCTATCCGAAAAACCCCAAATCCCAAGCTCAAACCAAAGAAAAAAACAAATCCCCTGGCCGCCATGCATGTCCTCGTTAACCCGCTGGAGATCGTTCCGGACGATGCGGACCCCCCGCCCTGAGATCCAGAATTCCGTCCACCTCGAGGCACTGCGTGCTGTCTCGCAGCAGCGGCTTGAGGGCGCTGAAGAGGAAGTTCCGCCGGAAAGTGCTCATGGCAACCGTGCAAGCTCACCGGCGTGCTGCATCCCGAGAGGAACTGGTCAAAGCTTTGCTATTCGCCACACACAAAAAATTGCGGGCCAAGATCTGGTCAAAGCTTCGTCGATGGCTTGCCGCGAGAGGCTTGGAGTCCAGAGTCAATAAACTAGCTGCTCGAGGATCAAGGGCGGTTTACACGGATTCATATTAACTGACTCAAGTTTGTTAGTCTAGTTAACAAATGCATCTAGATACATCCATATCTAGACAGAATTGAGTCAATTAATATGAATCAGAGGGGAGTACCTGAAAGTGTTTCATGCTACCAACTAATGCGCGGGCAGGAATCGCTGTAGAAGTAATTGTGCTACTACTCATACGATGAACTGATTGTGTGGGTGTCGAATTTTGCAACGCGATCATCCACTGAATGCTTAATCTAGCGCCAAAGGCGTACAAATCATAACATACTACAGCACCAGAACATAAGAGTACGAATCATAAAGTAGCTCAACATTTTGCATCAGGGCTGGGTGGTCCTGAGACTACCGGGACGCCCCTGATGATCTCCGGGTGTGCATCCTCTTCAACGCAAAGCTGTGTACTCGGTCCACGGCCTCCTTCTGTAGGCTGGATAATCTCAGGTGCAGGACCTTCGTCTATGAGAGGCTCGTCATCAGTACCATCCACAGGTGCATCAGGGCTGGGTGGTCTTGAGACTACCCGGACGCCCCTGATGATCTCCGGGCGTGCATCCACTTCAACGCAAAGCTGTGTACTCGGTCCACGGCCTCCTTCTGTAGGCTGGATAATCTCAGGTGCAGGACCTTCGTCTATGAAAGGCTCGTCATTAGTACCATCCACAGGTGCATCAAACTGAGATTCATCTTCAAATCTCCCATCAAACTGAGAGACCTCTTCAACTCTATGCTTCTGCAATTAGTACATCAACCGATTAGACAAACATCTAAGGGATGCAACCTGAACAAATGCCATTTTACAGATTTACCTTCTCATCCTGCACAGACATGTCCCGTAGCTGAAACCCGTTTCCTGAAGCAAGCGCTTTTTCTCTCCTTCCCGTCCATCCATCTGCAACAAGTTAAATTTGAGTACAGAACCTTGCACAGCAATGCAAACTATTGATTGAAACAGCGGCAGCATCAATATAAATAATTAACTACATATGCCAGCACACATACAGTGTGAGCAAGATCTGCTTCTCCTGCTAAAGGATCATTATATGGTTCACCATGCTAAACCCGCCTAACATATGTGCGGTCCATCCCAAAAATGTGTAAATGATCAGGCACTACATGGTGAGGCCTCTTCTCACCATTCATACATGTGCAGCGCGGGCAATACACGTCCAGGTTGTGACCTTCATGAGCTCTAATAAACCCCATAAAGGGTTGAACACCATTTATATATGAAGGGGGACATAAGTGTCCATGCAGTATCCAAGTTCTGTCCATCTGTTTAATTATGAGATACAGTGGTTGGTGATTAATTTAAGGCGAAGTAGGAAATGTATATCCATCGAGTACAAAACTATACTACATGATTATGCATTTCAGCAATCATGTCGAGTACAAAACAAAAAATGCCCATCGACATTTTAGCAAACAGATCGTGTACAAAACTCTGCCATGGCATTTCAGCAAATTAACGGATCGAGTGCAGAACTGACTCTATATGCCCACGCAAATGAACAAATTGATCGATGACAAATCGAGCGGAAAACTATAAAGTGCCAATTAGTTCGAGCATACTGACGATTTTTTTAGCAGCATCAAGAAAATATAAATCGTTAGGCCGTCTTGCCCAATACATGATTGAGCTAGAGATAGCAGCCCTACCGTGGATCAACTTGACCGCCGGTGCGTCTCGAGAAGAACGACGGGGAGGGGAAGCTTCTTCTTCGCACGGACGGGACGGGGAGGGGAAGCTCTTCGCACGGATGGGGATAAGTTGTGTAGGGGTGGGTGGGGGGTCATGCGGCCGGGCCGCCGGGGTGATAATTAAGGTCGGTAGGTGGCGTTTAATGGAGTTGCGTGTGTAATTTGCCGTGCACAAGGTTGAGGAATAGGCGGTTCCCTTTGCCGCGCGCACAATTCAAACTATCCCGCCCATGTAGTTTAAATTCGCCATATTTTCGTTAAATCGACATAAAGTCATGTGAGTGGGGGAAAATTAGCAAAGTTGCTTGAAAAATAGTAAAACTCTGGAATTATCCTTTAAATATGCTCTACTTCGTGTGGAAATCGGGGTGTGGAAGCATGTTGAGCTGTTTTATTTGTACTTTCTTCATTAAAACTCCCATTTTATGCACTTTGGATGGAAAGAAATCATTTGTACATAAATTTTGACAACGCCATTTGCAAACACTAATTGATTTACATGCCAAGATGCACCCATCCACCAAATATATATGGGGCAAAAGTTTATCACAATCTAGCAGATATGCACAATTAGTGAGGGACCCCTTTTGATTTTGTGCAATTTCCACTAATTAGGTAGAGAGAAGGGGTTAATTAATTAGGCCATGTTAGGGGTTATGTGTTTTAGATTAGGTTGTGTGGATTCAAATACAACTTCTTTATTTGTGTGCTATGATTAATCAAAACTAGATTGATCGATCACAAGACACATTATTAGAGGCGCATGCCTTTGCGCACAAAGTGCATGTGTGTGTTGTTGGCCACCAATTAACGAGAGAGAGAGAGAGACAGAGAGAGAGAGGTAGAGAGAGATCTACATACGAGAGAGCGATTGCAATCCCCAAATTAAACACATATATATATGCATGGCACATTTAATTTAATTAGAGGACCGCGAGCTAAGGCACCCCTGGCCTGCTTGATGCACAATTAAGTGTCATTGGCCTATATATAGGGTTTAATTAGGGTTTAGGGTTTAGGGTTAGGAGGTTAGGGTTTAGGGTCTAGGGTCTAGGGTTAAATGTTTATGGTGTTTAGGGGTTTAGGGATTAGGGATTATGTTTATTTAATTAGGTTTAAGGTTTATGGATCATCGATCGAGTGCGCACACACACATTATTAGAGGCACACGCGCCTTTGCGCATAAAGTGCATGTGTATATGTGTGTGTTTTTTTGGCCAACAACGATATATAGATGATCGAGAGAGAGAGAGATTGAAATCCCCAAGAATATGTTCGATCAAATATATATTAAAATATATGCACGAATGCATGCATGGTAGGCCATGCATGCACACTAATTATATATATATATATTATGAGGAAACTTAATCAAATGTGTTTTCATTCGAGAGAACTTGTCAAAATTCAAGTTAATTAATTTATCATCGATAATTATATAATTAATTAATGAATCTCAGGGAGATGTTATACAACATATGATCGATATAGGCCATGTCGTATATATTAATTGGTGTTAATCTACCATTTAATTTGCTAGCTAGCTGCTATATATAGATCGAGCATGTTTTTATTAGATCGGGTTATAGCTAGCTAGTATAGTTTAGGGTTATGTGTTTTAATGAACTAGGGTTTGATTAGCTAGGGTTAGTTATATATATGGTTTAGGGTTAATGCATGGCACATTTAATTTAACTAGAGGACCGCGAGCTAGGCACCCCTGGCCTGCTTGATGCACAATTAAGTGTCGTTGGCCTATATATAGGGTTTATTTAGGGTTTAGGGTTAGCTAGGGTTTAGGGTTTAGGGTTTAGTGTTTAGGGTGTTTAGCTAGGGTCTAGGATTTAGTTTAGGGTGTTTAGGGTCTAGGGTTTAGGGTTTAATTAGTGTTTAGGGTGTTTAGGGTTTAGGGTTTAGGGTTTAGTGTTTACGGTGTTTAGGGTCTAGGGTTTAGGGTTTAGTGTTTAGGGTGTTTAGGGTCTAGGGTTTAGTGTTTAGGGTGTTTAGGGTTTAGGGGAGTTTTAGGGTTGTTTAAGGTTTAGGGATCATCGATCGAGTGCGCACACTAATTATATATATATTATGAGGAAACTTAATCAAATGTGTTTTCATTCGAGAGAACTTGTCAAAATTCAAGTTAATTAATTTATCATCGATAATTATATAATTAATTAATGAATCTCAGGGAGATGTTATACAACATATGATCGATATAGGCCATGTCATATATATTAATTGGTGTTAATCTACCGTTTAATTTGCTAGCTAGCTGCTATATATAGATCGAGCATGTTTTTATTAGATCGGGTTATATATAGCTAGCTAGTACAGTTTAGGGTTATGTGTTTTAATTAAGTAGGGTTGATTAGCTAGGGTTAGTTATTACATATATATGGTTTAGGGTTAATGCATGGCACATTTAATTTAATTAGAGGACCGCGAGGCACCCCCTGGCCTACTCGATGCACAATTAAGTGTCGTTGGCCTATACATAGGGTTTAATTAGGGTTTAGGGTTAGCTAGGGTTTAGGGTTAGGGTTAGGGTTTAGGGTCTAGGGTAGTTTAGGGTCTAGGGTTTAGGGTTTAGGGTTAGCTAGGGTTTAGGGTTAGGGTTAGGGTTAGGGTTAGGGTTAGGGTTTAGGGTCTAGGGTTTAGGGTTTAGTGTTTAGGGTGTTTAGGGTTTAGGGATTAGGGATTATTAGGGATTAGGGATTTAAGGTTTTAGGGGTTGTTAAGTTTAAGGTTTAGGGATCATCGATCGAGTGCGCACACACATTATTAGAGGCACCCGCGCCTTTACGCATAAAGTGCATGCGTATATATGTGTGTTTTTTGGGCCACCAACGATATATAGATGATCGAGAGAGAGAGAGAGATCGAGACTGAAATCCCCAAGAATATATATGTTCAAATATACATTAAAATATATGCACGAATGCATTGTAGGCCATGCATGCACACTAATTATATATATATTATGAGGCAACTTAATCAAATGTGTTTTCATTCGAGAGAACTTGTCAAAATTCAAGTTAATTAATTTATCACGATAATTATATAATTAATTAATGAATCTCAGGGATATGTTATACAACATGATCGATATAGGCCATGTATATTTTAATTGGTGTTAATCTACGGTTTGCTAGCTAGCTGCTACATATAGAGCATGTTTTTATTAGATCGGGTTATAGCTAGCTAGTATAGTTTAGGGTTATGTGTTTTAATTAAGTAGGGTTGATTAGCTAGCTAGCTAGGGTTAGTTACATATATATGGTTTAGGGTTAATGCATGGCACATTTAATTTAATTAGAGGACCGCGAGGCACCCCCTGGCCTGCTCGATGCACGTACAATTAAGTGTCGTTGGCCTATACATAGGGTTTAATTAGGGTTTTAGGGGTAAGCTAGGGTTTAGGGTTAATTAGGGTTAGGGTTTAGGGTCTAGGGTTTAGGGTCTAGGGTTTAGGGTTTAGGGTTAGCTAGGGTTTAGGGTTAGGGTTAGGGTTTAGGGTTTAGTGTTTAGGGTGTTTAGGGTTTAGGGATTAGCTAGGGATTATTAGGGATTAGGGATTTAAGGTTTTAGGGGTTGTTTAAGGTTTAGGGATCATCGATCGAGTGCGCACACACATTATTAGAGGCACCCGCGCGCGCCTTTACGCATAAAGTGCATGCGTATATATGTGTGTTTTTTGGGCCACCAACGATATATATAGATGATCGAGAGAGAGAGAGATCGAGATTGAAATCCCCAAGAATATATATGTTCAAATATACATTAAAATATATGCACGAATGCATTGTAGGCCATGCATGCACACTAATTATATATATATATTGTGAGGCAACTTAATCAAATGTGTTTTCATTCGAGAGAACTTGTCAAAATTCAAGTTAATTAATTTATCACGATAATTATATAATTAATTAATGAATGTCAGGGATATGTTATACAACATGATCGATATAGGCCATGTATATTTTAATTGGTGTTAATCTACGGTTTGCTAGCTAGCTAGCTGCTATATATATATAGAGCATGTTTTTATTAGATCGGGTTATATCTAGTATAGTTTAGGGTTCTGTGTTTTAATTAAGTAGGGTTGATTAGCTAGGGTTAGTTACATATATATGGTTTAGGGTTAATGCATGGCGCATTTAATTAATTTAATTAATTAAGTGTCGTTGGCCTATACATAGGGTTTAATTAGGGTTTAGGGTTAGCTAGGGCAGATGGTTAGGGTTAGGGTTAGGGTTAGGGTTTAGGGTCTAGGGTCTAGGTTTTAGTGTTTAGGGTGTTTAGGGTTTAGGGATTAGGGATTAGGGATTTAGGGTTTTAGGGTTGTTTAAGGTTTAGGGATCATCGATCGAGTGCGCACACACATTATTAGATCGAGGCACCGCGCCTTTACGCATAAAGTGCATGCGTATATATGTGTGTTTTTGGGCCACCAACGATATATAGATGATCGAGAGAGAGATTGAAATCCCCAAGAATATGTTCAAATATACATTAAAATATATGCACGAATGCATTGTAGGCCATGCATGCACACTAATTATATATATATATTATGAGGCAACTTAATCAAATGTGTTTTCATTCGAGAGAACTTGTCAAAATTCAAGTTAATTAATTTATCACGATAATTATATAATTAATTAATGAATCTCAGGGATATGTTATACAACATGATCGATATAGGCCATGTATATTTTAATTGGTGTTAATCTACGGTTTGCTAGCTAGCTGCTACATATAGAGCATGTTTTTATTAGATCGGGTTATAGCTAGCTAGTATAGTTTAGGGTTATGTGTTTTAATTAAGTAGGGTTGATCAGCTAGCTAGGGTTAGTTACATATATATGGTTTAGGGTTAATGCATGGCACATTTAATTTAATTAGAGGACCGCGAGGCACCCCCTGGCCTGCTCGATGCACGTACAATTAAGTGTCGTTGGCCTATACATAGGGTTTAATTAGGGTTTTAGGGTTAGCTAGGGTTTAGGGTTAGGGTTAGGGTTAGGGTTAGGGTTAGGGTTTAGGGTCTAGGGTTTAGGGTCTAGGGTTTAGGGTTTAGGGTTAGCTAGGGTTTAGGGTTAGGGTTAGGGTTAGGGTTAGGGTTAGGGTTTAGGGTTTAGTGTTTAGGGTGTTTAGGGTTTAGGGATTAGGGATTATTAGGGATTAGGGATTTAAGGTTTTAGGGGTTGTTTAAGGTTTAGGGATCATCGATCGAGTGCGCACACACATTATTAGAGGCACCCGCGCGCGCCTTTACGCATAAAGTGCATGCGTATATATGTGTGTTTTTTGGGCCACCAACGATATATAGATGATCGAGAGAGAGAGATCGAGATTGAAATCCCCAAGAATATATATGTTCAAATATACATTAAAATATATGCACGAATGCATTGTAGGCCATGCATGCACACTAATTATATATATATATTATGAGGCAACTTAATCAAATGTGTTTTCATTCGAGAGAACTTGTCAAAATTCAAGTTAATTAATTTATCACGATAATTATATAATTAATTAATGAATCTCAGGGATATGTTATACAACATGATCGATATAGGCCATGTATATTTTAATTGGTGTCAATCTACGGTTTGCTAGCTAGCTGCTATATATAGAGCATGTTTTTATTAGATCGGGTTATATCTAGTATAGTTTAGGGTTATGTGTTTTAATTAAGTAGGGTTGATTAGCTAGGGTTATTTACATATATATGGTTTAGGGTTAATGCATGGCGCATTTAATTAATTTAATTAGAGGACCGCGAGGCACCCCTGGGCTGCTCGATGCACAATTAAGTGTCGTTGGCCTATACATAAGGTTTAATTAGGGTTTAGGGTTAGCTAGGGCAGATGGTTAGGGTTAGGGTTAGGGTTAGGGTTTAGGGTCTAGGGTCTAGGGTTTAGTGTTTAGGGTGTTTAGGGTTTAGGGATTAGGGATTAGGGATTTAGGGTTTTAGGGTTGTTTAAGGTTTAGGGATCATCGATCGAGTGCGCACACACATTATTAGATCGAGGCACCGCGCTTTACGCATAAAGTGCATGCGTATATATGTGTGTTTTTTGGGCCACCAACGATATATAGATGATCGAGAGAGAGATTGAAATCCCCAAGAATATGTTCAAATATACATTAAAATATATGCACGAATGCATTGTAGGCTATGCATGCACACTAATTATATATATATTATGAGGCAACTTAATCAAATGTGTTTTCATTCGAGAGAGCTTGTCAAAATTCAAGTTAATTAATTTATCACGATAATTATATAATTAATTAATGAATCTCAGGGATATGTTATACAACATGATCGATATAGGCCATGTATATTTTAATTGGTGTTAATCTACGGTTTGCTAGCTAGCTGCTATATATAGAGCATGTTTTTATTAGATCGGGTTATAGCTAGCTAGTATAGTTTAGGGTTATGTGTTTTAATTAAGTAGGGTTGATTAGCTAGGGTTAGTTACATATATATGGTTTAGGGTTAATGCATGGCACATTTAATTTAATTAGAGGACCGCGAGGCACCCCTGGCCTGCTCGATGCACAATTAAAGTGTCGTTGGCCTATACATAGGGTTTAATTAGGGTTTAGGGTTAGCTAGGGTTTAGGGTTAGGGTTAGGGTTAGGGTTAGGGTTTAGGGTCTAGGGTTTAGGGTTTAGTATTTAGGGTGTTTAGGTTTAGGGATTAGGGATTAGAGATTTAAGGTTTTAGGGTTGTTTAAGGTTTAGGGATCATCGATCGAGTGCGCACACACATTATTAGAGGCACCCGCGCCTTTACGCATAAATTGCATGCATATATATGTGTGTTTTTTGGCCACCAATGATATATAGATGATCGAGAGAGAGATTGAAATCCCCAAGAATATGTTCAAATATACATTAAAATATATGCACGAATGCATGGTAGGCCATGCATGCACACTAATTATATATATATTATGAGGCAACTTAATCAAATGTGTTTTCATTCGAGAGAACTTGTCAAAATTAGAGTTAATTAATTTATCACGATAATTATATAATTAATTAATGAATCTCGTGGATATGTTATACAACATGATCGATATAGGCCATGTATATATTAATTGGTGTTAATCTAAGGTTTGCTAGCTAGCTGCTATATATAGAGCATGTTTTTATTAGATCGGGTTATAGCTAGTATACTTTAGGGTTATGTGTTTTCATTAAGTAGGGTTGATTAGCTATGGTTAGTTACATATATATGGTTTAGGGTTAATGCATGGCACATTTAATTTAATTAGAGGACCGCGAGGCACCCCTGGCCTGCTTGATGCACAATTAAGTGTCGTTGGCCTATATATAGGGTTTAATTAGGGTTTAGGCTTAGGGTTAGGGTTTAGGGTATAGGGTTTAGTGTTTAGGGTGTTTAGGGTTTAGGGATTAGGGATTAGGGTTTCAGGGTTGTATAAGGTTTAGGGATCATCGATCGAGTGCGCACACACATTATTAGAGGCACCCGCGCCTATGCGCATAAAGTGCATGCGTATAGTTTAGGGTTATTTGTTTTAATTAAGTTGGGTTTGATCAGCTAGGGTTAGTTACATATATATGGTTTAGGGTTAATGCATGGCACATTACATATAGTTTAAATCTCAAGAATGTTTATACATGATAGGCCATATGTGCAAAGGATTTTTTTCCCTGTGAACTTGTCAAAATTCAAGTTTATCAGTGCCAATGGAAACTAGTCCAAAAAATTACATAGAGGACCAAAAGTACTAGACAATAACTAATAGAACCTGCAACTTTACAAAAAGGACCCCAAAACATATAGAAGAAAATCAATCGAGTCCTTCTCGACCGCACATCAGATCTCTGCTCCGCATCCTTTCCAGCCACTCCGTCGCCGGGGACGCACCACTTGGGACGGTGTCGCCGGTAGTCGCCAGGACGAAGGAGAAGAAGGGCCTCAGCAACGGCATATTGGCTCTGAGAAGGGCCGCTGAAAGGCCAAGATGTGCACGGGCAAGATGGATGACGCCGTCGTATGCCCCGAGCTTGTGAACTTTAGCAGCTTGACTTCCCCATTGACCAGATCTGAAGCACTGACCAAAGCAAGCCTCACCGTTAGCGCCATCACATTGATGGCACCAGATCGGGGTTTGGCCGGCAAGATCCGCCAGATTCACCATAGGCCAGATCTGAAGCCGATGACGAGATCCCCGACTCCATTGCGCCATTCTGCTCATGGGAAACACTGGATCTAAGCTTACAACAACACTAACTCCCTCGGATCCAAATTAGCTGACTCAACTTTGCTTATCTAAATATGGATGTATCCACACATGTTTTTACTCTAGATACATACACGTCTAAGGAAAGTTGAATCAATTAATTTAGTTCGGAGGGTTTACAATATACAGAGAGAAGTCGGCCTCGTCTCCGGCCGGCGAGGCCGCCGGAGAGAAGGGGGAGAGGAGCCGGGGGAGTGGGAGAGACTCGAGAGAGAAAGAGAAGAGGAAGAAATGAGAGCTCCCTGGGGAAGAACATTATTTTTGTCGTTCTGCTCGTAGCTTGAAACTGAAAATTTCGGCCGCGCGCCAAATCATCCCGCCGCATCCATTCGAAAATCCCGTGACCAGTTTTACCCTTTTAACCCTGGTCCTAAGCTACAACCCACCGACCATGGAGGGCTCATTCGGTAACAATGAAATATCTTGCCTAGATCCCGAACCCTCCCCACAGGCCCACACCCACCCACCAACCATTCGCCCCATTAGCTCAAAAATACTCTCACACGCCAAAGCTCTGACTCTCTACAGTACTAGATCTGCTTCGCCGCCGGCATACTCCTCCACGGCGTAGCCTTGATCGTGTTGGCTGTCCACCCACCTGATCCGCTCCCCCGCCGCCCTCGTCACCGACGGATCTGCTTCACCGCCGACCTCGCCACCGACGGATCTGCTTCACCGCCGACCTCGCCACCGACGGATCTGCTTCACCGCCGACCTCGCCACCGACTACCTCGGCGCAGCGGCTGTATCAACTTCACCGAATCCCTTGCCAGCCAACCAGATCTGCTTCACTAACACCCGCTTCTACTGAAACAGGGTCGATTCATCGTCTCCCGCGTTCGCCGCCGCTGGAATGCAAGTTGCCGCCCCCGTCCACCCCTCCGCAGCTTGGTTAGTACGCTGGCTCGTTAGATCGCGGTGTTTCTTTAGCCATGTTTTGTGTAGTTATTTGCAGATCTCATATGCCGTTAACTTTCTTGATGTGTTGCTTCGCATGAAGTTTGTTTAAATATTGTACAGTACAAAAGCATTATCCGGTCGCTACCATCCTGTTCATTCTACTGACACCTGTGTGCATCCACATATTTATAGCCTTATACCCATTCATTTGCTGCCTACTGTTTTTGTACTGCATGCTATTGTCGCACTGCTTTTATAGTCATGCTATGGGCATTTCCAATCTGCTTGTTCTTATACCACGTCATTAGCTCACCGCTAGCTGCTAGCTTTTTTCTCGTGTCTGCTATTCTCACACTGCTTTTATAATCATGCTATGTGCATTTCCAATCTGCTTGCTCTTATACCTCGTCTTTAGCTTATATAGTTATTGCTGCGTGCATGTCTGGTCTTTGTATTATCGTAGACTGACTTGTCAATGTTATTTTTCCTAGGGATTGATCATGCGAACCACTTATCAGAACATCCAACATTAACAGCGGGGACGCTAGGGAAGGTTGGAATCTGAGTTCTTGGTTGGTAATTTTGGCAGTTTACTTCCGTTATTATCTATAACCTATATGCATTGTTCCTTATGCAAGAGATTAACACTTGGAACCCTGCCATAGCAATGCCATTCATGCTTTACTATGTTTCTGCCTATTTGATATGCTTGTCTTGGAGAAACTGCGAAGGTGATTTGAACCTGACATTTGGTCATTCTTAATGCCAGTTACTTTATGTGGAAAACCTTGGCATTACCCTACTCTAAATCTGAATGTCTGAAATTCGTATCTCATGCAAAGCAACATCTAGTTGGTTTTAATCTGATATCTGGTAAATATTGGCTTATTCATTTGGCAGCTCAAGTTTTTTGTTATTTGAAACCAGCTGACTTGGTCTTAAATGTGATATCTAAACACAGATTAAGGACAATGGAGCAGGAGGATTAGCATTTCACTTGATGGCTGAACCTAAAATGACAGGCATGTTGACCACGACTAGTGCACGCAAGAGAAGGACCTGCAGCGAGCCAGTATGTGCCTAGTACATGCATCTTATCTTATCTTGTGCTTATTTCTACTACATGCTGTTATCTGATCTCTACATTGCGTAATACATGTTTGAATAGTTAATTGTTGTAACTATGTTTGCAATGTTACCAGAATGCAGTTTTAATGAAGCAGTCATCATTAGAAGATAGTCGCCAAAAAAGATCTGTAGCGACCCTGTGCAACATTATGATGTAAGTTTGTGCTTAGTACAAGTTCCATACATTGTCTTATTTATGCAACTTGTTATTATCTTATATCTACATTGCATAATAAATGTTTGCATAGTTCATCGTTTAACTCTTTTGCATTATTATCAGAATGCAGTTGTGATGAAGCAATCTTCATTAGAAGTGAGGCCCACAAAAAGTTCTGATATTTCTTCTGATGCATCTTCTCATAGCCGTCAACCTAGACCATTGCTTTCATCAAACAGTAAATATCTCAAGGCTGTACTTTATAAAAGACATGGTATTGCTGCTTTAAGATCTGTAGCTGATATGTTGACAAAGAGTACACAAGATTCAATCAAGGCGATTGCCAAATGTCAACGTGTTATTGATGATGCTAATAGAAGTCCTCAATGATTCTATGTAATTTTTTTGTTTGGGCACATTAATTGCCTTGTAATTTTCCTACCTGTTTTATTTGTGTATGTAATTGTGTGTATCATTGATATCAGATTTTAGGCTGATGAAATGTAATGCAAGTTGACTAGTCAAACAAGTAGGGCACTACAACAGATTGGGCCGGCCCACTTACATGTGTGTGGGACCCACTTTCATTTTGGGCCAGCCCACTTCTTTAGTAGGCTGGCCCGGTTACACGATAGTGGGATCCACATGCTTATTGGGCCGGCCCACTATCTTGTTGGGCCAGCCTATTTGCTATATGGTGGTCCCACATGGTAAATGGGCCGGCCCTTTAACAGGAAGGTGGGACCCACCTGTGTTTTTGGCCCGGCCCACTATCTTGTTGGGCCGGCCCACTTGCTATATGGTGGACCCCACATACTAAATGGGCCGGCCTTTTAACTGGAAAGTGGGACCCATCTGTGTTTTTGGCCCGGCCCACTATCTTGTTGGGCCGGCCCACTTGCTATATGGTGGACCCCACATACTAAATGGGCCGGCCTTTTAACAGGAAGATGGGACCCACCTGTGCTTTTGGCCCGGCCCACTATCTTGTTGGGCCGGCCCACTTGCTATATGGTGGACCCCACACACCAAATGGGCCGGCCCTTTTACAGGATCGTGGGACCCAAATGTGTTTTTGGCCCGGCACACTATCTTGTTGGGCCGGCCCACTTGCTATATGGTGGACCCCACATACTAAATGGGCCGACCCTTTAACTGGAAAGTGGGACCCACCTGTGTTTTTGGCCCGGCCCACTTGCTATATGGTGGACCCCACACACTAAATGGGCCAGCCCTTTAACAGGAAAGTGGGACCCACCTGTGTTTTGGCCCGGCCCACTTGCTTCTTGGGCCGGCCCAGTTGCTGTAAGGTGGACCCCACATGTTAAATGGGCCGGCCCATTTAAGTTTTGACCAGTCAACCTTAGAGGTTAGGCCCGGCCCACGTAACTAATGGACCAGCCCAGCTATATAGTTGACCGGTCAAACTATGTCAGCTGGCCCGGCCCGCTAAGACGTGGCAGCCTCGTGTGGGCCTACCATCTACCACGGGGTTTCAGCTCGGTTAACGCCGTTAATCGCGCGATTAACGGCGTACGCCACATGTCGCTTTGCATGACGTCGTTAGTCAACGGGCTCCCGGAAACACTTGGGCAACGGTCCGATTTTCCGTGGCGGAAGGGCGCCCAAGCGCGACGGACCGAAAAAATCGTCGTAGGACTTTGCCTGACGCAGTTTCCACAACAGAACCCATATCGTCGGGTTAGGCCCATAGGCGACGAAAAATACCCCTTAGCGGACGATTTTGAGACGTTGTCTATCAGAACTTTTCTTGTAGTGATACTAATCATGCTGCAATCAGATACCTTATGAAAAAGAAAGATGCTAAGCCAAGGCTTATTAGATGGGTACTTCTGTTGCAAGAATTTGATTTACATATTGTAGATAGGAAAGGTGCTGATAATCCTGTTGCTGATAATTTGTCTAGATTGGAAAATATTGCTTATGATCCTGTTCCTGTTAATGATAGTTTTCCAAATGAACAATTGGCTGCGATAAAGGTAAGTTCGCGAGACAGTCCTTGGTATGCTGATTATGCTAACTTTATTGTTTCCAAGTATTTGCCTCCAACCTTTTCAGCTCAGCAAAGGAGGAAATTCTTTTATGACTTGAGGCATTATTTCTGGGATGACCCACACTTATATAAAGAAGGAGTGGATGGTATTCTGCGAAGATGTGTTCCCGAATATGAACAACAAGAGATATTGAGTAAATGTCATGGTAGTGCTTATGGAGGACATCACGCCGGAGAAAGAACCGCGCAAAAGGTTCTGCAATCAGGTTTTTATTGGCCAACTCTCTTCAAAGATGCAAGAAAGTTTATTTTATCTTGTGATGAATTCCAAAGGGTTGGTAATATCTCCAGACGCAATGAAATGCCGATGAATTATAATCTTGTTATTGAACCGTTTGATTGTTGGGGATTTGACTTCATGGGACCTTTTCCCTCTTCAGAAGGTAACACTCATATACTTGTTGCTGTTGATTATGTTACTAAATGGGTGGAAGCCATACCTACAAAAAGTGCTGATGGTGAGACCTCTTTAAGAATGCTTTTAGATATTATTTTTCCTAGATTTGGAGTTCCTAGATATATTATGACTGATGGAGGTTCTCATTTTATTCATGGTGGTTTTAGAAAAACTCTTGCTAAATATGGTATTAATCATAGAATTGCTTCCGCTTATCATCCTCAAACTAGTGGGCAAGTAGAATTATCAAATAGAGAGATTAAATCTATCTTGCAAAAGACTGTTAATAAAACTAGAAAGAATTGGGCTAGTAAATTGAAGGATGCACTATGGGCTTATAGAACTGCTTATAAAAATCCCATGGGAATGTCACCTTATAAAATGGTTTATGGGAAAGCTTGTCATTTACCTTTAGAACTAGAACACAAAGCTTATTGGGCTGTTAGAGAATTAAATAAAGATCCTAAACTTGCCGGCAATAAGAGGTTGTTGCAATTGAGTTCTCTAGATGAATGGAGAAGTGAAGCTTATGAAAATGCTAAACTCTTTAAAGAGAAAGTTAAAAAATGGCATGATAGAAGGATTATCAAAAGAGAATTTAATATTGGGGATAAAGTCCTATTGTATCGGTCTCGTCTCAGATTTTTCGCAGGGAAATTACTCTCGAAATGGGAAGGACATATGTTGTTGAGGAGGTGTATCGTTCAGGAGCAATTAAAATTAGCTCTCTCCAAGGCAATGCCACACAAGTGGTAAATGGACAAAGACTCAAGCATTATATCTCAGGTGATTCTTATAATGTTGATGTTGATATTATTCGAGTGGAAACACCGGAGGCTTTCATCAAAGGACAAATTGACAGTCCGCCAGAACTCGACTTTGAATAGGTAACAGTACTGGTAATGAAAAGTTCGCAATTTACTTTCCGAACAATATTTTTGCTGTTTTTGAAAAATATGAAAAATTACGAGATCGAAACGGAGTGGAGGAGACGCACGAGGGCGTGCCGCCATAGGCCAGCGCGGGCCCCAGCTAGGCCGCGCCGCCCTATGTGCTGGCCGCCTCGTCTCCCCTTTTCGACTCTGGTTCGACCTGGTACTTTCCTTTTATCGTGAAAATTTTTGCTATATAATCCCCCGGACCCCTGGAGGTCCGTATATCGTTTTCTCGACGTGTTTTGTTTCGAGCTGTTTCTGCCAGGATCTGTTTTCGGTCTAGAAACGCCATGGCCTCCAACAACAAGGGCAAGGGGTTTTCGGAAGAAGAAGTGAAGAGGGTGCCATCAAAACAAGAGTAGCAAGCCGTTGGGAGTAAGCAAATCTTGGTGGGATCTGTTGACACCCGACGTTCTTTCTCTCATAATTTGCAGGGATCCTTACCACCCGCTCTTAGCCTCAACTCTTTCCCCGTGTTGGAAGAAGCTCTACGGACTACCGATGAGTTTTGTGATCAATACCGGGCTCTAAGAAGAGAAGTGGAGATACTCCAGGAGGAGAATTGCCGTCTCCATAGAATGCTGGAATACTACTCGATTCCCATCACAAGGTCATCATCTCCAACTTCAGATAACAATGAATCTCTTCGAGTCTTAGTGCAGAATTGCCAAGCTGAGAAACTGAAGCTGAAGGAGATCTGTAAGAAGCGCGGGAGGAGTTCATCACCACCATCGCCGAAGGAGTAATTCATCATCGGTATTGGCATCCCCTTGGTTTGTTCCAAGCTTGGGGGAGTGCCATGGTATCACATCATCACTATCTTTTACTTTTTATTGTCAGTACCAGGACAAATTCAAGCGTGCGGTAGTCCTGGTCGAGGCAGAGGAAGACGAAGTTTCTGCGGGAGATCAAGAGGTAGCAGTGGCTGAATGGACTCGGGGGGCAACCCCCGTAGCCTGCAAATGGGTTAAGCCACCAGGTCCGCCCAGGGGGTTTGATTTTGACGTGACCAAAACCGAGCAAATCTTCGACCTCCTGCTCAAGGAGAAGCAGTTGAAGATACCCGAAGGTCTCAAATTCCCCACGGTACAGGAGCTAAACGGAAAGCCATACTGCAAATGGCATAACTCGCTCTCCCATGCCACCAACGACTGCAGGGTGTGGCGTCAGCAGATCCAAATGGCGATAGAACAAGGACGTCTGATTTTCAACCAGTACGCCATGAAGGTCGACACCCAACCCTTCCCCGCCGTTAACATGGTGGAATGCACTTACCCTGAAGGTTGCCAGCCAGGATCCTCTGTCAACATCAACATGGTAGGACCTGGGCACCACTCTGGCAAGGATGGAGACGAGGGCAGCTGCTCTCGTAGCAAGGACACAGAGGAGGCCGCTCCACGCGATCGGCTCCGTCATGATGGCAAGCGCTACGTCACAGAGGGAGAAGTGAAGAACATAAGATATCAGCGACCCCTCTCTGATCACCTCCTCAACAAGTATGTGAGTCAGTATGATCAACGCCGACGATCCAGCGATGATGATGAAAGAGATCGTCTGGCTAGAGAAGCCAGAAGATATCGTCGGCATGATCGCGATGAGGAGGAGCACGAGCGCCGTGCCAAAGGAAAATCAAGGGAGCAAGACGACAGCGGCGATAGGCCTTTGGGACTGTCCCTTCTTCAGACACTGCTGGGATTCAGGAATGAGCCGATTGCCCACAATCGGCAATTGCCCAGAATGCAACCAGAAGAAGAAGGAGGCAGCCAACGTGTCCGTGTTCAAGCACCTAGGGCCTCTCCCGCCACAAAGCAAGCGCGCTGAGTCCCCTCGGTGGGAAGATCTCGAGGATTCAGAAGACGAGGGACAAGAAGAAGAAGACAGGTACCACCGGCCGAGGTGGTGCCCTGATGGACTCAGCCGTTCACAAAAGCGCAGGGTTCAGCGATTGCGCGGCCTGGAGGAAGCCGAAAGGTTATACTTGCATACGCTAAGGAAGGCACGACCTGATCTGGCTGCGAAAGTTCAGCGAACCCTGGACGAAGAGGGTCGTCCACGGAAAATGGAGTGGCGCCCCAAGCAAAGGAAAGCCGATGATGAAATATCGGCTGGCACAAACATGGTGTTCATCCTTCCTTCGGAGATTAGCGTTCCAGGATTAAGCGATGCACTTAAGGTGGACGACAGCGAGTGCATCGACATGACAAAGGATGGGGTTGGGGTGGTCTTGTCCACCGGCCTGACCGAGTAGCAAGAACAAACCAATGAGCAGGTATGGCGAGGCCGATCCTTGGGATCGGCTCCCAAAAATCTATGAAGGGGCATTACAGAACCTTCACTGAGCACTTCAATCAATATGGAGGCCGATTCCAGCAATCGGCCAAAATTATCTTCACCACATGTTCTGCTTACATGCAACGTCGATTTACTTGGCAGCGGTGTTACGACGGCTGATGAGCTAAATCAACCTTGGTCCTACCGGAGTCGACGTGCAAATACAGTGCCTTGGCTAAACTACAGAGCCGATATCTGCAAAGCTACCCCGACGTATCTGCTCTGGGCACCTAATCAGATGAACATGTGCAGACAAACATGTATACAGTGAAACATTGGGGGCCGATTAGGAAAAATCAGCCAGTAAAAAAAAATTTCATAACATACAGCCGATGCAAGGGCATCGACTTTAGAATTAAGAAGCGAAGCCGATGCGCAGCCATCGACTCTAGTACAATTACACAAGACCAAGACCTACCGGCTATGTGCTCAGGGCTCACATTGTCGCCAAGATGGTTTTCAGTTCGGCTGCAATGAGCCAACAACCCTTTGCGTCAGTTAAGCTGTTGGTGTTTCATCTACAACATCGGCGCTCAGTAGAAGGAAACTGATCAATGGGGGCAAGTCTGGCTGATTTTTCATGGTGGCTATCTCGGATTACCAGATTACCTAAGGTCAGAAGCCTTTTTGTTTGATCTGTGCATCCTTGCCGGTATTCTCGCCTTGGGTGAGGCTTGGGGGGCAACTCGCCCGAAAGTTTCTTGGTTCTGGAGAGCCAATTTGGTTGGAATCGGCTGGCTCTACATCGCAACTGTTCTGAAGAGAGGTGCTTTTGTTACAGAGGTATCAGCTTTAGCATCCAAGCTGATTCAGCGACAGTTCCAGGGTCCTTGTAAAGATACCTGCTCAAGACCAAACCTCCGGCTTACTGCGATCGGCCGTGCTATCGTCATCGGTAAGACTGGCTAATTTGGAAGGATGACTGAATTGGCCTGTCTCGTAGATTATCGTGAGAGACCGATGCGTTGCCATCAGTCATTGAACATTGATTGGGCTAACGGTCGACAAAGTCAGATGAGGAAAAATCGGCTGAATCAACATACAGGACATCGGCAAAATCAAAAGAAGTTTTCATTGATAATAAAATTTCTTACAAAGAGAAGCCGATTGCTCAACAAAGGGAACAAATTACTACTGCTAACCCTATGCTAGTAAATCCCTACTCTAAGGGTTGTTGCTGTCTTCGCCGTCGCTGAGGTAGCTGCCGTCATTGCTGCTGTCGACGAGTTCCTCGTTGCTGCTACTGTGACCTTCAGCAGAGGCCTCTTCCCACGTCATCATCATCGTCCTCGTCTGACCAAGCCCAGCCCCGGATGCGCTTTGGTGGTGGTTCGTCGGAGGAGGTGTCGTCCTCCTGTTCCTTCTTCAGGTCGGAGGAGACGTCTTCTTCTTCGTCATCCTCTTCTTCTTTGGTGATGGAGGTGAATTTACCCCGGAAGGGAGGGTCGTCGTCATCGCTCTCCGCCTCCAGTGCTCCGTCAACCAGGTACCGGAGGTCATCTTCCCCATCGGTCAGAGGCATGGCCTCATCTGACCAGACGAGGTCCTCACCCTCTGGCACGAAGTCGAAGTCCCACTCCCGCTTGTCCCAATGCTTGGGAGCACGATGGTTGTACGCCTCCATCTGGTCGTGCTCTGGAACCAACTCGCTTGAGGAAGAGGATTGGAGAGAAACGGAAGAGGAGGAAGAAGACGACATGGCTATGGAAGAAGAGGGTTTTTTGGTGCCGATACCTAGAACAGAGGAAGGGGATGAAGAGGGCTAATCGATCGGCACGGATAAATAATGAGAAGCCTGGTGGAATTTTAATGCCATTGCAGTTTCCGAGGAGGTGATGCTAAAGCTATCGAATCGTGCAGAGAAGTTGAGAAGGCAGGTCATCATGATGAAGAATACTGCGACAGGCCTGCTCTGCCACGACATGACCCTTCGAAGGAAAAACAGAGTGGTTTTGAAATTATCATTGCCAAAACCAGGGGGGCATGTGTTATCACCAGATTTTGGCCAAATCAGGAGGTGGGCCGTAAGGGAGATGGGCTTGGAAGATTACACGTGGAAGATCTCTGAAACGGCCTTGCACGAAGAATTTGGGCTAGATTGCCCGTGTATCTTTAGTTATGGTAGATCGCATCTTAGATTAAAAGTTAGAGTTTGTCTCGTGCACGGTGGGGATTATTCCCACGTTAGAAAGTCCCCTGGACTATAAATATGTATCTAGGGTTTATGGAATAAACAACAACCAACGTTCAACCAACAAATCAATCTCGGCGCATCGCCAACTCCTTCGTCTCGAGGGTTTCTACCGGTAAGCATCATGCTGCCTAGATCGCATCTTGCGATCTAGGCAGCATAAGCTTCATGTTGTTCATGCGTTGCTCGTATTGAAGCCTTTTTGATGGCGAGCAACGTAGTTATCATAGATGTGTTAGGGTTAGCATAGTTCTTCGTATAACATGCTATCGTAGTGCAACCCTTGCATATCTAGCCGCCCTTACACCTATCTTAGGTGTAGGGGCGGCACCCCGCTTGATCATTATTTAGTAGATCCGATCCGTTACGGTTGCTCCTTGTTCTTCAAGGATTAGTTTAATATCTGCAATAGTTAGGCCTTACAAAGGGTTGGAGGATCCAGCGGCACTTAGGGTGTCGTTTGCTAGTCCTAGACAGGATGTTCCGGGGATCAACCTCGTGTTGGTTTTTAGGCCCTATCTAGGATCGGCTTACGATCACCGTGCGTGGCCGCGAGGCCCAATCGTGAGTAGGATGATCCGATTATGCGGTGAAAACCCTAAATCGTCGTAGATCGCATTAGCTTTATCTTGATCAAGCAGGACCACCATATATTCGTACACCTCGTACGAATCATGGGTGGATCGGCTCCTTGAGCCGATTCACAGGATAACCTGAGAGCCGATCGAGGCTCGTATTTAATGTTTACGTGTATGCCATGCAGGAAACTAAGCGAGGCATCTCCATCACCTTCCTGACCAGGTATAGGTCAGGTGGCACGCCCTTGCATCAGCATCGGACGTGTGTACCAGAGGCTTTGCGGGCCGTCGCTCGGAGGGACCAGGGCCAGCCGCAGCCCTAAGTTGTTCCCGGCTCTACTGTGTTGCCCGTCGCTGCCCGCCGGTGGGTTTTGACCGCAACACTATCTTAGCCTCCAAGTCTGTATCACTATATATACTCGTCCGAGAGGCTTAATACAATATCCATCATATTCCACATATCCCTCTATCCTTCTACAGAGAGAAAGCCGTGCATGGTTAATTAAGCGATGAACTATCGCTCACCTTTCACGTCGATGGCGAGCAGAGCTCCGTGCTCCTGCAGTCAGTAGCTAGCGCCCGCTCTCCCTCTCCTTGTGCGCCTCCTTGCCACAGCGACGGCCTCTCCCGCCTCCAGGCGGCGAGCGCAGAACGATTTGGCCCCCGACAAGCTCAATCGACAGTGCACTTGCCGTGGTCGGGAGCTCAATCGACAACGCTGCAACGCAGGCTCAATCGCCGAGGCCGCTGTCGCAAGCTCCGTCGAGGCCGCCGCCACTGCAGCGAGCTCCGTCGAGACCGCGCCGCGAGCTCAATCGCCGAGGCCGCGTCGCGAGCTTCGTCGACGATGCCATCGCGAGCTCCGTCGAGGCCGCGCCGCGAGCTCAATCGCCAAGGACGCAGTCGCGAGCTCCGTCGAGGCCGCCGCCGCGAGCTCAATCACCGAGGCCGCAGTCGCCATTTTCTCACGAAGCTCAGCTCGGTGTAGCTATGTCTGCAGGGGATCTTTTGAGCAGTCAGAACAAAAGTGAGGGGATAAGGAAAGTTTCAGAAAAGAAAAAACGAAAATACATTATTTGAGAGGTGGGGCCTGCCAGCACAGGTGTCTTTTATTTATTGGACCTGCAGGATAGTGCGTGCAGGGCTCCTGCAGGAGAGCCCAACCTCCTCGAAACAGGCTTTCGCCCCGCTTTATAAATAAAGCAACCACATCCATACAAGGTTCAGATACAAGACCACGAGAACTCCACACTCAATAACAGTCTGCTGGGGCAACAGCACAACATGCCCAAACGAACTAGAAAAACGATACAACCCCAAAGAGAAGGGTCACTCAGAGGCTGGACGACGTAGAAAGGCGACGGGCAGCCGCAAGAAGATCCTCCAACATGCCGTCCAGGCGCTCCCTGTCCCGCTGCCTACACAACGGGTACCACTGCTGCAACAAAGCCAAGAAAGTATATAAGGAGTCAGAAGCGCGTCGAGGGAAGATACGCTCAATGACCATCTTATTACGCACAGTCCATAGAGTCCAGGTTAAGGCCGCGAACACCAGCCAGAAGAGGCGCCTCCTCCTTCCGGTGTTGTTCGCGTGGGCCTCAATAAACTCACCGAGGACTGAGGCCTGCCACTCAGGCCCCAGCGCCTCCTGGAGGAAGCTCCAGAGGAAGCGGGCCGCAGGGCAAGAGAACATTATGTGGGTCGTCGTCTCCGGGACCGCACACAATGGACAAAGCCCGTCGCCCGGTCCGTGCCTCTTCGCAACCTCCACCCCAGAAGGGAGGCGATCCCTAAGCTCCTGCAGGAGAGCCCAACCCAATATGTGGGCCAGATATTCTGCTTTTGTGTTGATGAATCAAGATCTTCTTGCCATGTTTAGGGCCTTAGAAGAAAGAAACGCCAGAGAACCCTAGCAATATAAGTACTATGGCAGCCAGCCTCTCGAATTAGAAGATCTGAATCCATCCCTAGCACGGTCGGCGGACCAAGACATGAGCGGCGGCGATCTCTTTGGAGCGCTGCCGGACCATCTCGTCCAGCGCGTGCTCTCCTTCCTGCCGTCTCGCGATGCGGTGAAGACGGCCGTGCTCGCTCGCCGCTGGCGCTACCTGTGGAGGTCCACCCCGCCGTCCGCGTCCACGGCTCAGGCAACTACTTTCGCCTCTTCGTCAACAGCTTGCTGCTCTTCCGTGATGCCGCCTCGCCGTTACGCTCGTTTGAGATCAACGCCGACCTGCTGATAGGCGAGGAAAGGGACGAGGTCGACCCTCACGTCGACCTCTGGATCAGGCACGCCGTGTCAACGTGCCGTGCGCGCTCCCTCATCGCCCGCTTCGACGATCAAAGGTTCTGGCACGAAAAGATCATGTGGTCTCCCAGGCAGAAGCTACCTTTCGCCTCCCCGCACCTGACGACGATGCACCTCCGGGGGGTCATTCTCGACCACGGCAGCCTCGATTTGCCGAAGCTTCTCCACCTCAGTCTCAGAGCCTGCCGCCTCAATGCCGACGCCATCGTGTCGCCCTTGCTGAAGCGCCTCCATATCATGGACTGCGAATCAGGATCACCGATCAGGATTTCCACCCCGAGCCTCCGTCATCTGCAGCTATCCGGTGACCACCAGGGCTTCTGTACTGCACCGTCGTCTCTCGACACCATGCCTTGCTTAACCAATGCAATCATCCAGCTTACTGACTTAATCTTGGGTGGCGTTGGTGATGGCAGTGGCGCCGGCCGCTCTTTGATTCTCCATGGCTTATCGGAAGCCACCAGCCTGCAGCTCATAGCTACGATGAACGATGGAAGGGTTTGTCAAATCCAATCTTTGTTTTTACCTTCGCATGCATCATTAGTTAGAGGAAAATTGCACTATGCATGCACCCGGCCGGCCGGTAGATTTAATTCCTCTTGTGTCACTTTGTCCAATTTTAATAAAGTTTGGGGCTTCCACACTAGCTAGGTCAGGCACGCCCAATACCAACTACTGTATATATGTCGTACATTGTTGTTAGATAAATATAATTTGCCATCAATAGGAAACCTTGATTTGCTAAATTTAAGATTATGAATTTAGTCGAATCAGTATAGACAAACTAGAGCTATTTATTTTTACCAGCTAATTAAGTTGCCACTTGTTATTTTGAAACGTGTTGGTCAACAACTAATTTTGCACTTTGCATCAAGTCCATGCACTTGATTTCTAATCATTTATCTGCATATTTTTTTGTCTTTTTCTCTCGCACATTCTAAGTACTCCCTGTTCTTAAGACAATTGGTTCAGATCTCTACCAAATGTAAAGAAAACATGGGAAGATATCTAAGACCATTTAGACCTTTTATCTACATGCCAAATAGCTAATAACTAGGCTAACAATAAATCTGTATTGAGCTTGAACTGCGTACTTAATTGCTATACTCAGTTAGTTAGTTTTTAAAAAAGGTTGTTGTTATCAATAGTTCATACTCCATGCAGACAATCTTCCTAAGGGATTTGGCATGGTGCCCTACATTCCCAAAGTTAAAGACCTTGATACTTAATGAGTGGTGTGTGTATGATGATGTAAGTGCCATTGAGTGCCTTCTACGGCACACGCCAAGATTGGAGAGCCTCATTCTGCAACTTAATTTTAAGGTACTATAAGTTCAAGTTTTCTCATTTGTTTTATTGTGATTACCTTGCATTCCCTCCGTTCCATGATTCTTGTTGTTATATGACAAGAAAAATGGAACGGACGGAGTAAGTTTCTCAAGTCTTATATTAACTCCCATATATGTCGACAAAGAGAAATATAAGATAATCCCTAGATTGTTTTATGTCTACATGATTATATGTCATACTCCCTCCATCCTAAATTAAGATGCCTATAGTCTTTTATCAAAGCCAAAAAAAAATTAAGAAATTTTATACAAAAAAGTATTAATATGTAAAATTTTAAATGCATATAATAAGAAAATATATTTTATGATGGTTCCAAAAATATTGCTCAGGGATTATAAATGTTGACACTTTCTGTATTCAGTTGGTCAAACTTTGAGAATTTTAACTTTATCAAAATATTATAGGCATCCTATTTTGTGATAGAGGGAGTACTTCATAAACACATGTGACACCATTAAAAAGATAACACAGGTGGCCATATCCAATTTTCAACTTCTCTAGGACACATAAGATTTTAAGTTTTAACCCGTGTTTTCTTTTTCATGTAGAACTGCCCTACACTCCAGGTGGAAGGAGAAGGAAATGATAATACATCAGAACAGTCTATTCTTAACTTTGAGCACATTAAGACAGTGGAGATCAGGAACCGTCCACCTTATTATTACGAACCGGTGGTATATTTTGACACAAGGATTGATGAAGTTTTTAAACTGTTCAGTGACTTGGGCATACCTAGCAGTAAGATCAGTATCAACTACAATACTGAAGGTCAGCCATCTACATATACTCAGTTTCTTTCTGCAGTTATCTATGTGAAAATTCCATATAAAAACAAGCACATTGGACAAATTGGTCCATGCACCTGGCTGCCCTAGACACAAAGTGTTTGAAGGATAAATCAGTTTATTATGCATATATCCGTTGTTCTTCTATGAAAAAAATGAATTAGTATTACTACTATTTAGTGCTAACTAATTACAAACATGAGTCGAAATGTTGCAGCTGGCATTTAGTACTTACATGTTCAATTAGGTATGCTAAACTACTGTATCTTTTGTGCTCCTGAAGAATCATTAGGTACCACCATGAGGCAATTGGCTAGCTAGATAGATATATCTGCATTCTGCAGGACCATTTCATGTTCATGCACATTTTCTTCTTTTACTTCTGTGTTTTACCTGCTCGTGTGCATGCACAGTATGTATATAGCTGATGGTATTTCTTAGTCTGTATGGATAATCAATTACATTAATTGCTTGTTTAGAGAAAGTATATTACCAATGGTTCTTCTGCACTGGATTGATTTTTTGTGTCCGATGCCCGGCTTGCAGGAAAATAGAAAATATTCAAGTGCTAGCTTCGGTTGGGTTCAAACAGCCAAGCTTAATTAATCAGAGATGGGCGGTAGAGGAAATTATGGATGCGAGTGATAGCCAACAAGTTAAGCAATATAGAGAATATTTTTTTTTCAGCAAGAAATTTTGTGATGTCCGCTCATACCGTGCGTGCATTTTTTTTCCTTTTATGGTCGTACTAAGCAATTATTCCTTAAATATACCATAAGTGCTTTCAATTCTCATGATCATTGCGAGCATGAATTGTGCAACCACGAGGTATATCATGTCGATCTCTGCAACCTTACTTTGAAACATTGGTGATATAGCATGTCGATCTCTGCAACCTTACGGAGGGACATCATGGCAGGGGAGGCTGCCCTCGCATTTGTGGCCAATAGTGAAACACGATGCATATCCGTCGGAGTGCACGTTTTGACTCGGTTTTGTTTATGCATGCCAGCTTAATCGATTTTTTCTCTCTTTTTTTTGGTGGAAGTTGTAGTTTATAGTATCCTTCACAAGAGACAAACCAACATCTTCGTGGTAGGAGGCTGGAGCTAGTTCCTCTTCTCGAGGTTGATGGGTGTTGTGGCCCAGCGAAGCTCATGCTCACGATGTCGGTTATAGTATTGACGACGTCCATGGTGTCATTTCCCCTCTTGTGGGTGATGACGTGGCTCCACCTCATCTCCCCAAGTCCTTGCTCCGGGTGAAAACCAAGACCAGGCGGTGGTGGTGGTGCTGCGTCGTAACCTCGTTGGAGGCACCGCCTTGGAGCAGCGGTCTTTACTTCGCCATGCTTGCTTCGGCGGCAAAGTTGGTGCCTTCTCTGTTGTCGATGAGATGTTGTAGTGGCCTCCTAGATCCTGTGCTTCGTGGGAGGCCAGTTCGGCCATGGAGGTGTCGTCCACCATGGTGCTATGTTTGCCGAGTGACGCAGCCGCGGTCGGCGGGATGCCATAGGCCGTTGCGGTGGGCTGGGGTTCAACCCCATGAAGGAATGTCTGACGGCGCCTTCACCACCGCTTTCCGGACTTGGTGTCGGACCATCGCTGGTAGAAAAAGGGCCAATAATCCCGGTTGGCAACTGCCATTAATCTCGGTTGCGCAACCGGGATTAAATATGCGGGAATAAACACTACTAGGAAAACCCTTACTGCCGGCGCACCTATTTGGGCTTCTACCGGCGCACTGGAGCCCGCCGGTGGGAACAGGCCGGTGATAACTGGCTATTGCCGGCGCACCAGCCTGTTGTTGGCGTCCGAAACCCACCGGCGAGTAGCGACTGCGGCTGGCCCTGGTCCCTCGTGCGACGGCCCGCAAAGCTCCGGCACGCACGTCCCGATGCTGGTGCAAGGGCGTGCCACCTGACCTATACCTGGTCAGGAATGTGATGGATTGCTTCGCTTAGTTTCCTGCATGGCATACACGTAAACATTAAATACGAGCCTCGATCGGCTCTCAGGTTGTCTTGTGAATCGGCTCAAGGAGCCGATCCACCCATGATTCGTATGAGGTCTACGATCACATGATGGTCCTGCTTGATCAATATAAAGCTAAAACGACCTACGATGATTTAGGGTTTTCACCACATAATCGGAACATCCTACACGTGATTGAGCCTGGCAGCCACGCAAGATGATAATAAGCCAGCCCTAGATAAGGCCTAAAAACCAACATGGAGTTGATTCCCGGAACATCTTATCTAGGGCTAGCAAACTACACCCTACGTGCTACTGGATCCTTCAACCCGTTTGCAAGGCCTAACTATGCAGATATTAAACTAATCCTTGAAGAACAAGGAGCAATCATAACAGATCGGATCTACTAAACACGGATCAAGCAAGGTGCTGCCCTTACACCTAAGATAGATGTAAAGGCAGCTAGACGTCTAAGGGCAGCATGGATAAAAGCATATATCGTGGTAGAACAATGCTAACCCTAACACATCTACGATAACTACGTTGCTCACCATCAACAAGGCTTCAGCACGAGCAACGCATGAACAACGAATAAACGTATACTGCCTAGATCGCAAGATGCGATCTAGGCAGCATGATGCTTACCCGGAAGAAACCCTCGAAACAAGGGGTTGGCGATGCGCCTAGATTGGTTTGTTGTGAACGTGATTGTTGTCTTTCTCAATAACCCTAGATACATATTTATAGTCCGTAGACTTTCTAACGTGGGAATAATCCCAACCGTGTACGAGCCAATTTCTACCTAACCGACACGTATCCTACTATATTTACAAATACACGGGCAAACTAGCCCAAACTTCGTGTACAAGGCTGATTTACGTATATCTTCCGTGTATATTCTTCAAGCCCATCTTAATTACGGCCCACCTCTGATCCGGTCAAATCCTGGTGATAACACATGCCCCCCTGGTTTTGGAAATGATAATTCCAAAACCACTCTGCCTTTTCTTCGTTGGGTCACGTCGTGGCAGGGTAAAACCGCCGCAGTATCCTTCATCATGATGCCTTGCCTTCTCAACTTCTCCGCGTGATTTGACAGTTGTTTTTTTTCTTTTGGCACCACTTCCTCGGAAACTGCTGTGGCATTAAATCCACTATATCCCCTTTTATTTAACGGCACCGAACAGTTTGCCTCTTCATCCCCTTGCTCTGTTCTAGCCATCGGCACCAGAAATCCCCCCTCTCATGTAGCAATGTCGTCCTCTTCCTCCTCCTCCACCTCGTTGGATCTTTCTTCCCAATCCTTCTCTTCCTCGTCCTCCTCCTCCCGCGAGCCCACACCGGAGTATGTTCTGACGGTGGCGCACAACCAGCGCGCCCCCGAAGAATGGGACCAGGAGGAGCACAAATCCTCTGTCTGGTCTGAGGACGATAAGTCCCTGACCAGCGGAGATGAGGACCTCCAGTTCCTTGCCGATAGGGAACTGGAGGCGGAGAGCGAGGACGACTCGTTCTCCTGGGACGACTACACTTCCTCCGAGGAGGAGGAAGAAGAGGAGGACGACGACTCCCTCGAGGACTACCCGCCGGCGAAGCGCTTCCGCGCCGGGTCGGATGATGATGACGACGACGACGATGATGAAGAGGAGGAGGCCCCCAATGAGGGCTACTGGAGCAGCGACGAGGAGCCCGCCGGCAGCAGCGCCGACGAGAGCTCCGATGGCGACGACGAGGGCAGCGACGGCCCATAGGGTAGCGTCTACTAGTATAGGTCTAGCAGATTGGTCAATAGACCTTTCTTTTGTTCTTCCTTCCTCGAGCAATCGGCTCTTCCTTTGTAAGAAATCCCTTTTATTAATGAAGAAAATATTCCTCTATTGATTTTGCTTTCTTGTCAATTTTTGCCGATTGCCAAACGAAGTCAACGCGCAAAGAGCCGATGGCAGGGCATCGGCTTTTGCTCAAAAACGCGATTTAAGGCCACAACAGGTTCAATCCGTGTCCACGCCATCCTCCAATCTCAAACGCACAGATTCAACTCCTCAGCAAATCCAATGGGAGAATCATCTCAAATGCCATGGACTCTGGCCTGAAACTGATCTGTTAACCTGCTCAACTGAGCTTGTTCCTCTAGAGTCGACGAACATGCATCGGCTTTTTCATTATTCTAAAGTCGATGTCCGAGCATCGGCTGTACTGGTATCCATGTTCCTAAAGTCGATGTCTGTGCATCGGCTGTGATTTGCATATAAATTTGTTTTTTACCGGCCGATTTTATACATCGGCCCCCATGTTTCACTGTCCATCGTCCCACATGCTTGGGAAATATTTCTTGAGGTGTTGACCGTTGACGGCTACTGGGAATTTAACACCGTCCAGCTGCTCGAGCATGTATCATTGCCCTTCAATACCTGATCGACTTTGTACGGACCGTGCCAATTAGGAGACCATTTGCCATATGCTTTATCCTTAGTTCCTAATGGTAACACGGCTTCCCATACTAGATCACCAACCTGAAACTCCTTTGGTCTCACCTTCTTATTGTATGCGCGAGCTACCCTGGCCTTGTTCTCTTTAATATTCTCTAAGGACCAAAGTCTAAGTTCCGTTGCATCCTCAATAGTATCACTCATCAGGGCTGCATATTCTTCAGCTGTTAGATCATTCTGAAACGTGACACGTCTCGATCCAGCCGTAATTTCCCAAGGCAATACGGCTTCCTGCCCATAGACGAGCTGGTATGGCGAAGTTTTTATAGCTCCATGGCATGACATGCGATAGGCCCACAAAGCTTCTGACAATGTTTCATGCCAAACCCTAGGGTTCTCGTCAATTTTCCTCTTAATCAGCTTGATCAGGCTCTGATTGGACGCTTCAGCTTGCCCGTTGGCTTGAGCATAGTATGGAGATGATCGGATCAGCTTAATTCCCATGTCATCACAGAACTTTCTGAACTCTTTAGAGATGAAGACCGAACCTCCATCGGTCGTGATGGTTTGAGGAATCCCGAACCTATGAATGACATGTTCTTTCACAAATTGGATAACATCTTCTGATTTTACCTTCTTCATAGGGACGGCCTCCACCCATTTAGTGAAGTAATCCGTAATGGCCAAAATCCACTCGTGGCCTTTACTCGACGCAGGATGGATTTTGCCGATCATATCCATGCCCCAACCTCGAAATGGCCAAGGCTTGATGATGGGGTTCATTGCTGATGTGGGTACCATCTGAATCTTCCCGAACATCTGACACGCTTGGCATCCTTTGTAGTACTTGAAGCAGTCCTCAAGCATGGTGGGCCAATAAAACCCTGATCGCCTGATCAGCCACTTCATCTTATGAGCCGATTGGTGAGTTCCCCAGGCACCTTCATGCACCTCATGTAAGAGCCGATTAGACTCAGTTGGTCCCAGGCACTTGAGCAGTAACCCTTCCAACGTCCTGTAGAACATGTCATCGCCTATAAGGACATATTTCATGGCCTTGTACCTTATCCGTTTAGGTGCCCCCCGAGCCGGATCCTTCAAGTAATTGAAGATATCGGCTCTCCAATCATCCTGTTCCAGGAACTGCACCTGAACTTCTGACCCGTCTGGTATGTCCTTGTAGCCTGACGCCATCTATGCGAGATCGTTGGCCTCGGTATTTTGAGATCTTGGGACCCAATTGAAGTTGATGTACCGAAATTGTGCCATCAACTCGCGGCATTCCATCCAATATGGGAAGAGTGACTCACTCTCGCACTTGTATTCATCCGTGAGCTGGGAGATCACCAACTTCGAGTCCCCAAAAAGTTCCACCGCTTCCGCACCGGCTTCCAAAAGCAACTCCATTCCCTTGCGTATTGCCTCATACTCAGCGACATTGTTGGTGCAAGGGGTAGATAGCCTGATGGAGAAGGAAAATGTTGCCCCCCGAGGCGACACGAGCAGAATGCCGATGCCACAACCATCGTCACAACCCGATCCATCGAAGAACATAGCCCATGCACGTACAGATAGTGCTGCTATATTAGTATTGATCCGTTCAGCTATGAGATCGGCCAACGCTTGTCCCTTGACTGCTTTCGCAGGCTGATACCGGAGATCGAATTCCGATAACGCAAACATCCACTTACCAAGTCGGCCTTTCAAAACAGGAGCCGACAGCATGTGCTTGACAACGTCTGACTTGCATATGATGATGATTTCCGCCGTCAAAAGGATGTGATGAAGCTTGGTGCAGGTGAAGAATAGGCAGATGCATAACTTCTCGACCTCAGGGTACCTTGTCTCTGCATCCAACATCTTTCTGCTGAGGTAGAAAACGACCTTTTCAACACCCTCATAGAGTTGCACCACCACTGAAGCGATGGACGTGTCAGCTACTGATAAGTAGATATAGAACGGCCTGTCTTGCTGAGGTGGAACTAGCACAGGCGGCGTTGTTAGATACCGCTTAATCTCGTCAAACGCTCACTGCTGTTCTGCCCCCCAGTGAAACTCGTCATCAGACTTGATCTTCACCAACGCCATGAACGGCTCAATTCGTCCTGACAGATTAGAGATGAACCGTCGGACGAAGTTGATCTTGCCGATAAGACGTTGGAGTTCCTTCTTAGTGGTAGGCGGCTGCATGGTACGTACTGCCTCCTGACTTTTCAGGCCGATCTCAATTCCTCGTTCCTGAACCAAAAAACCTAGGAACTGACCGGCCGTCACACCAAAGGCACACTTCTTTGGATTCATTCTCAGCCCAAATTTTCGAGTTCGGTCTAGGATGCGTCACAAATCATCCAAGTGTCCTTCTATGGAGACAGACTTGACCACCACGTCGTCGATGTAAATTTCCACCAACTTGCCGATCAGATCATGAAAAATGTAATTCATGGCTCGTTGGTATGTTGCACGGGCATTCTTCAGCCCAAAAGTCATGACCACATATTCAAACAAGCCCACCGATCCTGGTACTCTGAATGCAGTCTTGTGTATATCTTCTGGAGCCATGAAGATTTGGTTGTAGCCGGCATTGCCATCCATGAAGCTTAACACCTTGTGGCCAGCAGCTGCATTGATCAATGTTTCTGCCACAGGCATTGGATATTCATCCTTTGGAGTGGCTCTGTTGAGATCTCGGAAATCTATGGCCACACGCCATCGGCCGTCCTTTTTCTCTACAGGTACGGTACTGGAGATCCATTCAAAGATACCTGCATGGCCTGATGAACCCGGCGGCCAACATTTTCTCGATCTCTTTCTTGACTTCTTCCAGAATTTCGGCCTTCATCTGATGTGCTCGTTGTTGGAATGGCCGAAATCCTTTCTTGAGAGGGAGCCGATGCTCAATGATGCTCCTATCTAGCCCAGGCATCTCTGTGTAATCCCATGCAAAGCAATCTGGGTATTCTTTTAACAGAGCTATCATCTGGCTCCTGAGATGTGGATCTAACTTTTTGCTGATGAAAGTTGGTCGTGGCTTATCCCCAGGACCAATGTCGACTTCTTCTAGCTCATCAGCCGATGTAAACCCATACCCTAGCTTTCCGTCACCTGTTAGATCGACGCTGAACACAGGCAAAACATATGGTGAGGATAGTATGGGCCGATTGCCAGAATCGGCCCCCATTTTGATTGTATTGCTCAATGAAGGTTTACATCTCGTTCGTGCTTTACTATGACTACGTGACATGCTTGAGACAAGATCATCACTTTTTATTTTTTGGGGCCGATCGCAGGGATCGGCCTTGTCACGTACGTCCATAGCCTTTGCTCTTGTTACACGGTCAGGCCGGTGGATAAGACCAGCCTCACCCCGTTTTTTGTCACGTCGATGCGCTCACAGTCATCCAAAGTGATGCCGGAGAGTGGCTCTTGGCCTACCGTCTCCCAAACGTTCATGCCAGCCGTTGAGATCTCGACTGAGTCATCTGCGTGGATGATCTCTACTTCATCTCCATCCCACTGTATTAAGCATTGATGCATCGTGGATGGAATGCAGCTGTTGGCGTGGATCCAATCTCTCCCTAGCAGGACAGCGTAGGTGCTCTTGCTATCGACAATGAAGAATGTCGTAGGGATGGTCTTCCTTCCTACGGTCAGATCCACGTTCAGAACACCTTGTGCCTCTGATGCTTGGCCGTTGAAATTGCTCAATGTGACATTGGTCTTGATCAGATCCGAGCTAGAGCGTCCCAGACGACGTAGCATGGAGTATGGCATGATGTTGACTGCCGCTCCGGTGTCGACCAGCATCTTGTTGACCGGCTGCCCATTGATATAACCTCGTAAGTACAGGGCCTTCAGGTGTCTGTAACTTCTTTCTCGTGGCTTCTCAAAGATAACCGGCCTTGGGCCGCAGTCAAGTTGTGCCACAGGTGCCTCTTCGGTTCCAGGAGCACAAAACTCCGCCGGAAGAATGAACACCATGTTGGTGCCAGCCGATGTCTCATCATCGGCTTTCTTCTGTTTGGGGCGCCACTCTTTCTTCTGTGGCCGTCCCTCCTCGTCCAGAGTTCGCTGAATTTTCGCGGCCAGATCAGGCCGCGCTTTCCTCAACGTATGCAGGTATAACCTTTCGGCTTCCTCTAAGCAACGTAGTCGCTGAACCCTACGTTTTTGGGAGTGGCTGAGTCCATCAGGGCACCACCTTGGACGGTGGTATTTATCTTCTTCTTCCTCTTCTTCTTCGTCTTCTAACTCCTCGGGATCTTCCACCCGAGAGGACTCAGCTTGCTTGTTCCGAGATGGGAGAGGTCCTAGACGCTTGAACACTGATACATCTCCTGTGCCCTTCTTCTTCTGTCTACATTCTGGACAGTTGTCGATTGTGGGCAATCGGCTCATTCCTGAATCCCAGCAGTGTTTGAAGAAGGGACAATCCCAGTGCCTGTCCACGTCATCCTGCTCTCTTGACTTTTCCTTGGCATGGCACTCATATCTTTCATCATCCCGATCATGCTGACGATATTTCCTGGCGTCCCTGCTAGCCCGACGATCTCTTTCGTCGTCGTCGTTGTATCGCCGGCGTTGGTCGTACTGACGCTTATATTTGTTGAGGAGATGATCAGAGAGAGGTCGCTGATATCGCACATTCTTCACTTCTCCCTCTGTGATGTAGCGCTTGCCATCGTGTCGGGACCGATCGCGTGGAACGGCCTCCTCCTTGTCCTTACCACGAGAGCGGCTGCCCTCGTCTCTGTTCTTACCAGGGTGGTGCACAGGCCCGACCATGTTAATGCTGAACGAGAAACCTGGCTGGCACCTCCTGGGGTAAGCGCACTCCACCTTGTTAACGGCGGGGAAGGGGTGCGTGTCGACTTTCATGGCGTACTGGCTGAAAATTAGACGTCCTTGTTCTATCGCCATTTGGATCTGCTGACGCCACACCCTGCAGTCGTTGGTGGTATGGGTGAACGTGTTATGCCACTTGCAGTATGGCTTTCCGTTCAGCTCCTGTCCCATGGGGATTTTGTGGCCTTCGGGTAACTTTAGCTGCTTCTCTTTGAGTAAGAGGTCGAAAATTTGCTCAGCTTTGGTCACGTCGAAGTCAAACCCTCTTGGAGGACCTTGTGGCTTAACCCACTTGCAGGACACGGGGCTTGCCCCCCGAGCCCATTTAGCCACTGCTACCTCTTGATCTCCTGCAGAGCCTTCATCTTCCTCTGTCTCTACCAGGACTACCGCACGCTTGAACTTGTCCTGGTACAACTCTGGGTGGCGCTGTTCATATAATGACAGTTTCTAAACCATATGCGCCAATGAAGCGTACTCTGCTTGGGAAGCCATATCCTTGATCGGCGATGCGAGACCCACCACCGCCAACTCGACTGCTTCTTTTTCAGTCAAACGAGCCGAATAGCATCGGTTCCTGATGGTCCTGAAGCGCTGGATGTATTCTGACACTGTTTCTCCGCGCTTCTGTCGTACTTGTGCTAGATCGGCAATGCTAGCCTCGGAAGCCTCTGAGTGATACTGCATGTGGAACTGCTCTTCCATCTGCTTCCAAGTCCGGATTGAATCTGGTGGCAGCGAGGTGTACCACCCGAAAGCCGATCCTGTGAGGGACTGTGCGAAGAACCTCACGCGTAGTGCGTCTGATGCTGAGATCGTGCCCAACTGCGCCAAATATCGGCACACATGATCGATTGAACTGGAGCCATCTGACCCACTAAACTTGGAGAATTAAGGGAGCCGATATTTGGGTGGTAGTGGGATCAAATCGTACTCGTTGGGGTACGGCTTGGAATAGCCGGTTGCCCTCCTTTTCGGCACCATGCCGAACTGGTCTCTCAAGATTGTACTGATCTGATCCGCGGTGCTAGCTGCAGGAGTCGAGCTCTGAAGATTCGCTGGAGTGGCATACTTAGCTAGCCACGCTTGCTTCTCAAGATCTGAGCTAGCTGCAGGAGTTGAGCTTTGAAGATTTGTTGGAGTGGCATACTTAGCTAGCCACGCCTGCTTTTCAAGATCTAATCCAGAAGCCCCTCCTGCTGTTCCAGAAGTCCCTCGTTGCGATGCGGTTCGTGAGTGCCCAATTACTGCAGTCTGGCACGTATGTGCACGTGTATCCGTGAGGGATCTCCTTATGCGCCTCATACAAGAACTGGTAATCACTAGGATCGCCACCGATCTTGTAGACGATGAATGCCGGTGAACTCGGCACTTCTGGTGCTGCCAGCGCGAACGGCAGCGGTGGTCGGGTCTGGAGTGGTATCTCTCCTTGGTGAGTCCCTAGAGCAGGTCCTGACGGAGAGTACTGATGTCTCATGATTTCCTGGATCACCCGAAGCGCGACACGCTCCAAAGCGTTCACCAGGCTCTCAGAATGGCGGTGTAGCGAATGAGCTACCATGTGATTAACCTCCTGACGCAGAGACCTGGTGCGTTCTTTTGAAGGAGTAGACAAGTCCACTCCATCGAGCGCGCCTTCAGGTGAGAACCCTTTCCACCTGATGCCGTGTGAGCGGGTTCTCTGGAAAGAGCCGATGAGGTCGGCTTCGAAGATAGCTTTGACATCATCATACTTCTTCTTGAGCTCTTCAGTCAGATCTTCGTACGTGACTGGATCTTCCGCCATCTCTGATGAGGATGATGGCGATGCAGTTAACGTCGAAGACTGTCCCACCGGGCGTGCCAGAATGTGTTGGCGTCCGAAACCCACCGGCGAGTAGCGACGGGCAACACGTAGAGACGGGAGGCTCCCAGGACTGCGGCTGGCCCTGGTCCCTCGTGCGACGGCCCGCAAAGCTCCGGCACGCACGTCCCGATGCTGGTGCAAGGGCGTGCCACCTGACCTATACCTGGTCAGGAAGGTGATGGATTGCTTTGCTTAGTTTCCTACATGGCATACACGTAAACATTAAATACGAGCCTCGATCGGCTCTCAGGTTGTCCTGTGAATCGGCTCAAGGAGCTGATCCACCCATGATTCGTATGAGGTCTACGATCACATGGTGGTCCTGCTTGATCAATATAAAGCTAAAACGACCTACGACGATTTAGGGTTTTCACCACATAATCGGAACATCCTACACGTGATTGATCCTGGTAGCCACGCAAGATGATAATAAGCCAGCCCTAGATAAGGCCTAAAAACCAACATGGAGTTGATTCCCGGAACATCTTATCTAGGGCTAGCAAACTACACCCTACGTGCTACTGGATCCTTCAACCCGTTTGCAAGGCCTAACTATGCAGATATTAAACTAATCCTTGAAGAACAAGGAGCAATCATAACAGATCGGATCTACTAAACACGGATCAAGGAAGGTGCTGCCCTTACACCTAAGATAGATGTAAAGGCAGCTAGACGTCTAAGGGCAGCATGGATAAAAGCATATATCGTGGTAGAACAATGCTAACCCTAACACATCTACGATAACTACGTTGCTCGCCATCAACAAGGCTTCAGCACGAGCAACGCATGAACAACGAATAAACGTATACTGCCTAGATCGCAAGATGCGATCTAGGCAGCATGATGCTTACCCGGAAGAAACCCTCGAAACAAGGGGTTGGCGATGCGCCTAGATTGGTTTGTTGTGAACGTGATTGTTGTCTTTCTCAATAACCCTAGATACATATTTATAGTCCGTAGACTTTCTAACGTGGGAATAATCCCAACCGTGTACGAGCCAATTTCTACCTAACCGACACGTATCCTACTATATTTACAGATACAAGGGGCAAACTAGCCCAAACTTCGTGTACAAGGCCGATTCACGTATATCTTCCGTGTATATTCTTCAAGCCCATCTTAATTACGGCCCACCTCTGATCCGGTCAAATCCTGGTGATAACACCTGTGCGCCGGCGGTAGCTCAGTTATTGCCGGCGCACTTGTCTGTGTTCGCCGGCAATGAGTTGTAGCTCTGGCGCACGTGGTGCTGCGCCGGCAGTAGATGCTGTCAGCAGTGGCGCGTCGCTGTGAGCCGGCAGAAGGGGGTAGAGGTGCGCCGGCGGTATAATCCGAAATTTCAAATTTTACAGCATTTTCCAGCATATTACAATACCTTCACAATCCATGAAATACAATAGATATTTAGACAACAGTACATGCAATATGAGAAGCACATAGAGAGCCAAGTTTCATTTCGTTATCAATGCATAAATACGCAAGTCTCGTTTCGGAATGTGTTGATTCATACAAGACATGTGCATATGCAACACCGAACGACGAAGTTTCACAAAGTTAGAAGTCTCGGTACATAGTCGTCACAAGTATCGTCATACACCTCACAATGTAGGTCCTAACCTAAACTACAATCACATAGAACATGACCAACATGGTCATGATGACCATCATCACGAAGGCCATGGTCTTCATCCGGTTCCTCCTCATGTCCCTCATCTCTCCCGCTAGATAACGGGCGTATCTTCCTTCCGCCTCCACCCTAGTGGGGTATCCCTTGTAGCTGTTGCCGCTGAAACGGTGCACCTGTCTCCGACAGTCCTCCTAGTCGTCGTAGACTCCAGGAACCCTCCCCTTGTACACGACATATGTCATCGGCATCTCCATTCACAAGACAAGTAAAACGTTAGTACCAATGCAATGAACAAGTGCCAACTCAAATAAGAGACAAGTAGTATGAACTAAATAGCATGTGCCTCATACTTTGTTGGTCGAAATAAATAATAACATACAGAGATGGGGTCAGCGAGGCTAGGTAGGATGCACAATAGATTGATATGTGTGGCCATCACACCAAGCCTCACTGGCCCCACCCCGGAGTGTACAAGTGACCGAACATTTTAATCATCGGCCAATGCAATTAAGAAGTGCGAACTCAAATAAAAGACAAGTAGTACGAATTAAATAGCGTGCCTCATACTTTGTCGGTCGAAACAAATATTAACATCCAGGGATGGAGTCAGTGAGGCTAGGTAGGATGCACAATAGATTGATACTTGTGGCCGTCGCACCAAGGCTCACTGGCTCCACCCCCGAGTGTACGAGTGACCGAACATTCTAATCATCGGTGAACTCCAAATAAAAGACAAGTAGTACGAATTAAATAGCGTGCCTCATACTTTGTCGGTCGAAACAAATATTAACATCCAGGGATGGAGTCAGTGAGGCTAGGTAGGATGCACAAGAGATTGATACTTGTGGCCGTCGCACCAAGGCTCACTGGCTCCACCCCCGAGTACTTATAGCTGCTGAGGTGTTTGGTGAACTTCAGGAGGGCTTGTGAGTTCACAATGTTCTTGGTTTCATGAGTGGAAGCATAGTCGCCTAGGAACTTGTATCGTGAGTGCAACCTCGCAATGAGCTGGGCTCGCAAATGCGCTTTTTTCTCAGCTCGGAGATCCATCTCGTTGAGATTGATGACCTCTCGGAGGATACATGCCAGTTGGTTGTCGTACCCCTTGGCAACATCCTTAGGCTCCACCGACAAACCACTGGCGGGGTCCACCTCTTTGACCGTGTCTCTGCCGGTAGCGACCGTGTTTTGGCGCCTTGCCTTCCGCGGCCTATTGGAACCACTTGTCCCGGTGGCAGTACTCCCGGCAGCGCCGCTAGGATCGTCGCCGCTTGTCTCGCCGCCACCCCCGGCGGCGCCGGTTGCCTCATCGCCGCTAGGCTCGTAGGTACTACCCCCGGCGACGCCACTTGCCTCGTTGCCGCTTGGCTCGTCGGCACTACCCCCAGCGGCATCCTCCATCTCATGGTCCTCGTCGCCGCCAACACCAGCGGCCTCGGCATCCTCCTCCGTCCTAAAGAAGTGCCTATTGTAGTGCTCCTCTAACTGTTCTTGAGACGCCTTGGTGGCTTGCACTAATAGAAGATGAAAAAGAGTTAGAATTCACGGAAAAATTCGGCATGACCTTTGCTAAAAATTGGTCATGCCGAGTGCTAGAATTGCCGGAACGGAAATGAATCGACATTCCGGCACTCAATAGAACTCAATCCCTGTAACAGAAATGCAAACATATACATTTTCACCGGAGCTCAACCATAACCATAACCATCTCCATAACCATGCGATCACCATAACCATCACTATATAAATTACAGTAGCATTTCAGCATATACATTACAGTGGCATTTTACGTCAGCATAAAAATAACAGTGTACAACCAGAGAATGTTCTAAATCTTAATTTTTATTTTGTTTTAAATGAACCAGAGAATGAACATAGCACCAATTTTCATTGATAGTGAACACTTGACAGCATCCATTTAAAACCAGAGAATGAACATAGTGAATTTTATATATCAACCAATTCTTGGCAGTAGGCATTTAAATGAAGAACCACTTTATCAACTAAAACATCACAAATATAACCAGAGACAATAGAACTTGACCACTTTAGTCTCTGCCAATATAGCAATACCATAGCATTACCTAGCACTAACTAGCAAAGTAGCATAACAAATTCATTTTAGTGTACTGCCTAGTGAAACATAAATTGAAACCCTAAATACTAACCAGCAATGAACTCCACCTAATGAACTAAATACCTAATGAATATGAGCTAGCAGTAGCATAGCATTAATTACCTTGCAATAGCAAGAAACTGCACTTCAAATATTTCAGAAATTAGTAGCAAGAGTAATCGCACTTCAAATATTTCAGCAATGAAATTAACCAAAGACAACATTTGCAACGGCACATGCATCATATATAACCAGAGACAACTATTTTCATTTTTATTTGCAACATTTGCAACCAGAGACAACATTTCCAACCAGAGACAAATATAACCAGAGAAATTTGCAACAACACATCAAATATAACCAGCAACAACTTAGCATTAGTGCTAGCATTTTTCATTTTAGCATTCAAAAAATTAAACCACTTTATCAACTAAACCAGAGAACCAATTTTAGCAATCAAATGAAAAACTAACATACTGCCTAGTGCCTAGTTCTTCTCCAACAAGCATTTCATTTTCTTTTTTCACCATGTATTCTAGTCTGTACAAAAATGAGCATGCAAAAATGAACCAAAGCATGCAAAATCTCAACTTGAGATACCAAGCATTTTGATTAACCAACTAAATCAACCAGTAGGAGTAGCATGACCATTTTTTCATCATTTTTTTAAATGAACCAGAGAATGAATCCTCCAACTTGGCCAGCATTTACAATTTTTAGGGAAGCATCAAATGAATCTAAACCAGGGAGGGTATTCATGCATTTTCCTTGTACTGCTACTCCAGAGACCATGAGCATTTTTGCATTTTTACATCAAATGAATTCAGCATTTTTTGCATCAAATGAAACCAGAGGGTATTCAAATGAATCTAAACCAGGGAGGGTATTCATCAAATGATTCAGCATTTTTGCATGACCATGAGCATGCAACACCTACACTGCCAGCAATTCATTTTATATATCAACTGATGAATTTTATATATCAAATTCTTTAGGTACTGCAAGGATAAAAAAAATATTTTCATTTCCTTTTTTGGTGGTGAGCATGAGCATGAGCAGTAGCATTTCAAAATCTTTATTTGCAACCAGTGAGCATCAACATATGAGCATTCAACCATGGTGAACTAAACCAGAGCACATCAAATTTTAACCATGAAGAGAGGGAGATGGCAGGGTGATACGTCTCCGACGTATCGATAATTTCTTATGTTCCATGCCACATTATTGATGATATCTACATGTTTTATGCACACTTTATGTCATATTCGTGCATTTTCTGGAACTAACCTATTAACAAGATGCCGAAGTGCCAGTTGCTGTTTTCTGCTGTTTTTGGTTTTAGAAATCCTAGTAAGGAAATATTCTCGGAATTGGACGAAATCAACGCCCAGGGTCCTATTTTGCCACGAAGCTTCCAGAAGACCGAAGAGTCAACGAAGTGGGGCCACGAGGTGGCCAGGAGGGCAGGCGGCGCGGCCCCACCCTTGGCCGCGCCGCCCTGTCTCCTGGGCCCCTCGCGTCGCCCCCTGACCTACCCTTCCGCCTACTTAAAGCCTTCGTCGCGAAACCCCCAGTACCGAGAGCCACAATACGGAAAACCTTCCAGAGACGCCGCCGCCGCCAATCCCATCTCGGGGGATTCAGGAGATCGCCACCGGCACCCTGCCGGAGAGGGGATTCATCTCCCGGAGGACTCTACGCCGCCATGGTCGCCTCCGGAGTGATGTGTGAGTAGTTCACCCCTGGACTATGGGTCCATAGCAGTAGCTAGATGGTTGTCTTCTCCTCATTGTGCTTAATTGTCGGGTCTTGTGAGCTGCCGAACATGATCAAGATCATCTATCTGTAATTCTATATGTTGTGTTTGTTGGGATCCGATGAATAGAGAATACCATGTTATGTTGATTATCAATTTATATCTATGTGTTGTTTATGATCTTGCATGCTCTCCGTTATTAGTAGAGGCTCTGGCCAAGTTTTTACTCTTAACTCCAAGAGGGGGTATTTATGCTCGATAGTGGGTTCATGTCTCCGTGAATCTGGTAAAGTGACAGAAATCTCTAAGATTATGGATGTGTTGTTGCCACTAGGGATAAAACATTGGTGCTATGTTCGAGGATGTAGTTACTGATTACATTACGCGCAATACTTAATGCAATTGTCTGTTGTTAGCAACTTAATACTGGAAGGGGTTCGGATGATAACCTGAAGGTGGACTTTTTAGGCATAGATGCATGCTGGATAGCGGTCTATGTACTTTGTCGTAATGCCCAATTAAATCTCACTATAATCATCATAATATGTATGTGCATGATCATGCCCTCTTTATTTGTCAATTGCCCAACTGTAATTTGTTCACCCAACATGTTGTTTATCTTATGGGAGAGACACCTCTAGTGAACTGTGGACCCCGGTCCAATTCTCTTTACTGAAATACAATCTACTGCAATACTATTCTACTGTTTTCTGCAAACAATCATCTTCCACACTATACATCTAATCCTTTGTTACAGCAAGACGGTGAGATTGACAACCTCGCTGTTTCGTTGGGGCAAAGTACTTGGTTTGTGTTGTGCAGGTTCCACGTTGGCGCCGGAATCCCTGGTGTTGCGCCGCACTACATCTCGCCGCCATCAACCTTCAACGTGTTTCTTTGCTCCTACTGGTTCGATTAAACTTTGCTTTCATACTGAGGGAAAACTTGCCGCTGTACGCATCACACCTTCCTCTTGGGGTTCCCAACGGTCGCGTGTTGTAGGCGTATCAAGACTGTTTTCTGGCGCCGTTGTCCGGGAGATCAAGACACGCTGCAAGGGGAGTCTCCAGATCCCAATCTCTTTACTTTGTTTTTGTCTTGCTTAGTTTTATTTATTACTTTGTTTGCTGCACTAAATCAAAATACAAAAAAATTAGTTGCTAGTTTTACTTTATTTGCTATCTTGTTTGCTATATCAAAAACACAAAAAAATTAGTTACTTGCATTTACTATATCTAGTTTGCTTTATTTACTACTGTTAAAATGAGTAATCCTGAAGTTGAAGTTCGTTCGTTTAAGCAACAAGGGGGAGAATGCTTAAGAGATGCTTAGTATAGAATTAGTAACGCCCATAATAGGTGCACTAAGAAACGCTCCACCACTATTTTACTCAGGAATTTTTATGTTGGTATCTCTAGCTGGAATAGGTATGTTCTTGATTGTCTCGCATGAGGTAACTTCCTAAGTACTCCTGCATTAGAAGCTAGCTGCATTATTGAGGGTCTATTTGGAATACCCCCTGTTGATGAAGTTAAAATTGAAATCTCTCTTGAAGATGTTATGAAAAAATTGGAAACCTTAGAGAAAAATTTTCCAAGTATTGAAACTAAATTGGAAATGTTACTTGATAAAACTGATGAACTTGATAAATCCTTAGGAGGAATTGATGAAAGAATTAGTATCCTAGGAACTTGTGTTGTCCATGATGATCAAACCAATAGGATTGGCGAACTTGAAAAAGCTATGGGAACCTTGGGTTCAACATTTTCTTCTCTTAAATATAAGGAGAAAGCTTATGTGGGTAAGGAGCAAAAGTTTATGTATGTCTCTAAAGTGCCCAAACCAAAGAAATATTATTATAGGCCTAAAATTGACAAAGCCCTTAGTACCACTACAGATGGAGGAGCTTATGATAACGATGCACCATCTCTCGATAACACTTGATACACACTTTCTGCGCCTAGCTGAAAGGCGTTAAAGAAAAGCGCTTATGGGAGACAACCCATGTTTTTACTACAGTACTTTGTTTTTATTTTGTGTCTTGCAAGTTGTTTACTACTGTAGCAACCTTTCCTTATCTTAGTTTAGTGTTTTGTTGTGCCAAGTAAAGTCGTTGATAGTAAGGTTCATACTAGATTTGGATTACTGCGTAGAAACAGATTTCTTTGCTGTCACGAATCTGGGCAAAATTCTCTGTAGGTAACTCAGAAAATTATGCCAATTTACGTGAGTGATCCTCAGATATGTACGCAACTTTCATTCAATTTGAGAATTTTCATTTGAGCAAGTCTGGTGCCTCAATAAAATTCGTCAATACGAACTGTTCTGTTTTGACAGATTCTGCCTTTTATTTCGCATTGCCTGTTTTGTTATGTTCGATGGATATTTCGATTCCATTGACTTTCAGTAGATTTGTGCAATGTCCAGAAGTGTTAAGAATGATTATGTCACCTCTGAACATGTATAGTTTGATTGTGCACTAACCCTCTAATGAGTTGTTTTGAGTTTGGTGTGGAGGAAGTTTTCAAGGATCAAGAGAGGGAGATGATACGACATGATCAAGGAGAGTGAAAGCTCTAAGCTTGGGGATGCCCCGGTGGTTCACCCCTGCATATATCAAGAAGACTCAAGCGTCTAAGCTTGGGGATTCCCAAGGCATCCCCTTCTTCATCGACAACATTATCAGGTTCCTCCCCTGAAACTATATTTTTATTCCGTCACATCTTATGTGCTTTGCTTGGAGCGTCGGTTTGTTTTTGTTTTTGTTTTGCTTGAATAAAATGTATCCTAGCATTCATTGTGTGGGAGAGAGACACGCTCCACTGTAGCATATGGACAAGTATGTCCTTAGGCTTTACTCATAGTATTCATGGCGAAGTTTCTTCTTCGTTAAATTGTTATATGGTTGGAATTGGAAAATGATACATGTAGTAATTGCTAAAATGTCTTGGATAATGTGATACTTGGCAATTGTTTTGCTCATGTTTAAGCTCTTGCATCATATACTTTGCACCTATTAATGAAGAAATACATAGAGCATGCTAAAATTTGGTTTGCATATTTGGTCTCTCTAAAGTCTAGATAATTTCTAGTGTTGAGTTTAAACAACAAGGAAGACGGTGTAGAGTCTTATAATGTTTTCAATATGTCTTTTATGTGAGTTTTGCTGCACCGGTTCATCCTTGTGTTTGTTTCAAATAGCCTTGCTAGCCTAAACCTTGTATCGAGAGGGAATACTTCTCATGCATCCAAAATCCTTGAGCCAACCACTATGCCATTTGTGTCCACCATACCTACCTACTACATGGTATTTCTCCGCCATTCCAAAGTAAATTGTTTGAGTGCTACCTTTAAATTTCCATTCTTCACCTTTACAATATATAGCTCATGGGACAAATAGCTTAAAAACTATTGTGGTATTGAATATGTACTTATGCACTTTATCTCTTATTAAGTTGCTTGTTGTGCGATAACCATGTTCCTGGGGATGCCATCAACTACTCTTTGTTGAATATCATGTGAGTTGCTATGCATGTTCGTCTTGTCTGAAGTAAGGGAGATTTACCACCTTTATGGTTAGAGCATGCATATTGTTAGAGAAGAACATTGGGCCGCTAACTAAAGCCATGATCCATGGTGGAAGTTTCAGTTTTGGACAATATCCTCAATCTCAAATGAGAAAATTAATTGTTGCTACATGCTTATGCATAAAAGAGGAGTCCATTATCTGTTGTCTATGTTGTCCCGGTATGGATGTCTAAGTTGAGAATAATCAATAGCGAGAAATCCAATGCGAGCTTTCTCCTTAGACCTTTGTACAGGCGGCATAGAGGTACCCCTTTGTGACACTTGGTTAAAACATGTGCATTGTGATAATCCCAGTAATCCAAGCTAATTAGGACAAGGTGCGGGCACTATTAGTATACTATGCATGAGGCTTGCAACTTGTAAGATATAATTTACATGATACATATGCTTTATTACTACCGTTGACAAAATTGTTTCTTGTTTTCAAAAATCAAAGCTCTAGCACAAATATAGCAATCGATGCTTTCCTCTTTGAAGGACCATTCTTTTACTTTTATTGTTGAGTCAGTTCACCTATCTCTCTCCACCTCAAGAAGCAAACACTTGTGTGAACTGTGCATTGATTCCTACATACTTGCATATTGCACTTGTTATATTACTCTATGTTGACAATATCTATGAGATATACATGTTATAAGTTGAAAGCAACCGCTGAAACTTCATCTTCCTTTGTGTTGCTTCAATACTTTTACTATGAATTATTGCTTTATGAGTTAACTCTTATGCAAGACTTATTGATGCTTGTCTTGAAGTACTATTCATGAAAAGTCTTTTCTATATGATTCAGTTGTTTACTCATATCATTTACATTGTTTTGATCGCTGCATTCACTACATATGCTTTACAATAGTATGATCAAGGTTATGATGGCATGTCACTCCAGAAATTATCTTTGTTTATCGTTTACCTGCTCGGGACGAGCAGGAACTAAGCTTGGGGATGCTGATACGTCTCCGACGTATCGATAATTTCTTATGTTCCATGCCACATTATTGATGATATCTACATGTTTTATGCACACTTTATGTCATATTCGTGCATTTTCTGGAACTAACCTATTAACAAGATGCCGAAGTGCCAGTTGCTGTTTTCTGCTGTTTTTGGTTTCAGAAATCCTAGTAAGGAAATATTCTCGGAATTGGACGAAATCAACGCCCAGGGTCCTATTTTGCCACGAAGCTTCCAGAAGACCGAAGAGTCAACGAAGTGGGGCCACGAGGTGGCCAGGAGGGCAGGCGGCGCGGCTCCACCCTTGGCCGCGCTGCCCTGTCTCCTGGGCCCCTCGCGTCGCCCCCTGACCTACCCTTCCGCCTACTTAAAGCCTTCGTCGCGAAACCCCCAGTACCGAGAGCCACGATACGGAAAACCTTCCAGAGACGCCGCCGCCGCCAATCCCATCTCGGGGGATTCAGGAGATCGCCTCCGGCACCCTGCCGGAGAGGGGATTCATCTCCCGGAGGACTCTACGCCGCCATGGTCGCCTCCGGAGTGATGTGTGAGTAGTTCACCCCTGGACTATGGGTCCATAGCAGTAGCTAGATGGTTGTCTTCTCCTCATTGTGCTTAATTGTCGGGTCTTGTGAGCTGCCGAACATGATCAAGATCATCTATCTGTAATTCTATATGTTGTGTTTGTTGGGATCCGATGAATAGAGAATACCATGTTATGTTGATTATCAATTTATATCTATGTGTTGTTTATGATCTTGCATGCTCTCCGTTATTAGTAGAGGCTCTGGCCAAGTTTTTACTCTTAACTCCAAGAGGGGGTATTTATGCTCGATAGTGGGTTCATGTCTCCGTGAATCTAGGGAAGTGACAGAAATCTCTAAGATTATGGATGTGCTGTTGCCACTAGGGATAAAACATTGGTGCTATGTTCGAGGATGTAGTTACTGATTACATTACGCGCAATACTTAATGCAATTGTCTGTTGTTAGCAACTTAATACTGGAAGGGGTTCGGATGATAACCTGAAGGTGGACTTTTTAGGCATAGATGCATGCTGGATAGCGGTCTATGTACTTTGTCGTAATGCCCAATTAAATCTCACTATACTCATCATAATATGTATGTGCATGGTTATGCCCTCTTTATTTGTCAATTGCCCAACTGTAATTTGTTCACCCAACATGCTGTTTATCTTATGGGAGAGACACCTCTAGTGAACTGTGGACCCCGGTTCAATTCTCTTTACTGAAATACAATCTACTGCAATACTGTTCTACTGTTTTCTGCAAACAATCATCTTTCACACTATACATCTAATCCTTTGTTACAGAAAGCCGGTGAGATTGACAACCTCGCTGTTTCGTTGGGGCAAAGTACTTGGTTTGTGTTGTGCAGGTTCCACGTTGGCGCCGGAATCCCTGGTGTTGCGCCGCACTACATCTCGCCGCCATCAACCTTCAACGTGCTTCTTGGCTCCTACTGGTTCGATTAAACCTTGGTTTCATACTGAGGGAAAACTTGCCGCTGTACGCATCACACCTTCCTCTTGGGGTTCCCAACGGTCGCGTGCTGTACGTGTATCACAGGGGAGGGAAGAATTCGCCCTAACTAGCAGGAACCCTAAAGCATTTCAATTTGCAAACAGAGACTATGAACTCCAATGAACCGTAACTAGCAGGAACCCTAGCCGGGAGGGGGGAAGGTGGAGGGAAGGGGAGAGGGAGGGAAGAGGGGAGGGGGAAGGTGGAGGGAAGGAGAGAGAGAAGCTCACCGATGGTGACGGTAGCGACGACGGTAGCCTCTCCTCTTCCTCCTCGAGGTGCAGCAGCCTCCTCCTCCTCGATGTGCGGCGGCCTCCTTCTCGGGTCCTCCACGGCGGCGTACAGGGAAGGTGGTGGGGGCTGGTGGAGGGGATGGTGGAGGACGGTGGCGGGGCAGAATGGCGGCGCTCGAGAGGGGGGAGTTGGGGTGGCGCGCGCGGCTCCTTCTTCTCCAACGACGGCGGCGCTCGATGTAGGCAGAGGGGGATTTGGCTGGGGAGAGGAAGAGAGAAAACGGTTAAGTCATTGTTACAACTGTGCCACGCTTATTGCCGGCGCACCAGGTCCCTCATTCGCCGGGGACACGTATACCCCCGGCGAACCATGGACGTGGTGCGCCGGCAATAAGCGTGGCACAGCTGTAACCTGGGACATGTGTAGCAGTATACGTGCTATACAAAATCCTATACTTATTTATTTATTTATTTCTTTTCTCTTTATTGTATGTTTATTTTATTTTACCCAAAATGCTATACTATTTTATTTTACTTATCTTTTCAAGATAATAACAAAGAAATATGCATGAGTTATGTAAAAAAACATGAAGAGTGTTTCACAAAATAATACATACACAAAATATTGACCAACACGATATTAATTAGTCATACATAAAATATTGGCCATGACCATATGAGTAGTTATGAATTACACAAAATATGAGTTATAGATTGCAAATAAAATTTTACATCATCGATTGAGAAGAGTGTTTCGCTTTCTTCTTGCTTTTCTTGCTCGTCGTTGAATAATTTAGCCCCGTGTCGTGACTTCTTCTTTTGAAGGGTCGACCTGACCTCGGTAGCGTGGCCCTGCTTCTTCTTGTGGTGTATGTTGTGTCTTCGTCCTCAGATTCTTCCATCATTGGGTCTCCGACTTGTCCTTCGAAGTCTTCCTCGTTGGCGACTCCATCCATTCCGACGATGGTCCTCTTGCCTCTCCTCACGATAACACGGCTAGGCCTGGATGGGTCGGTTATGAAGAAGCATTGGTGCACGTGCTCTGCCAGTACCCATGGCTCATTCTGTGCGGTGGCGTTCGTGGACTTTGATTTGTTGGCTTTGGGTAGAAACATGGTGGTGAAATACCGGTCTTCTTTTGTGACGCTCTTAGCCCATCTGATACGGAACATCGGCACTTTCTCCCCAGCGTAGCTAAGCTCCCAGATTTCCTCGATTCTTCTGTAGTATCTAGTCTTTACGTCACCCGTCCAGGAATCCATCGTTACCCCTGAGTTCTGGTAAACATTGTTCTTGTCTTTTTCTTCCGTGTATAATGTGTACCCGTTGATATCGTACGCTTGGTAAGTCATGATGTTGGGCGCGGGGCCATGTGACAAGGCCAATACTAGTTTATCCTTGTCAGAATCCATTGGTGGGGGATTAGCATCAATGCGGTCTTTGAACCAGCGCGCGAAAGAGGAGTTGTGCTCTCTGTATATTTCTTCTTCTGTCATCATCGGCTTGCCACTGTTCTCTATCATGGTTTTGTGCTCTTTCAACCAAGGATCGATCAAGTCAATGTGTTGTAGTGCTACTAAGTTGGCCCTGTCAAAGTCGGAAGTCCGACCAAACATGTGCACGTGCAGTTCCTTCCTTCCATTTTTGTGGCCTACTCCCTCGAACCTGCGGAGGTGCTTGTTTTGAGGCAAACCAATAGGGTCCTCGATGTCTAGATAATTCGTGCAGAAAGAGATGCACTCTTCGGTGAGCCAGCCCTGGACGATGCTTCCATCCGGATGTGACCTGTTACGAACGTATCCTTTAATGACCCCATTCATTCTTTCAAACGGCATCATGTTGTGTAAGAATGCCGGCCCTAGACTGATGATATCATCCATGATATGGACCAACAGATGGACCATCACGTCAAAGAATGCAGGCAGGAAGTACATCTCAAGCTCACATAGGATCACCACGATCTCTTCCTGGAGATTTGCGAGTTTCTTCACGCTTATCGACTTCCGAGTTATGACGTCGAAGAAGTTACAGAGCTCAGTCAGCGTTGCACGGACATGGTCATCCATCATACCTCGGATTGCAACCGGAAGAATCTGCGTCATCATCACGTGACAGTCATGAGACTTCATGCCGCTGAAGTTTCGTTTCTTGGGGTCCATGTATCTGCTTATTATCCCGGAGTAACCGAAGGGCACTTTGACTCCTAGAAGGCAATTGAAAAATTGACCAACCTCAGCCGGACTAAAAGTGAAGCAGGAGGGGGGACAGTAATAGTCTGGCTGCTTAATCCTTTTGCGCTTCTGACCGCCGTCCGCCTCCTCCTCCGACTGTCCCTCTTGGGCCGCCGGGATCTGAAGCTCTTCCCTGATGCCCAAAACTTTCAGGTCGTGTCTTGCTTTCGCCCCCCCCCCCCTTTAGTCGCGGTTGCTTACGAACCGCGACTAAAATCCCATCCACGTGGGCGCCAGCCGTCCGTCGGGGCGGAGGACCTTTAGTCGCGGTTCTCCTAGCCAACCGTGACTAAAGGCCGCCGCAGGTTTAGGGTTTTAGCCCCCCCCCCCTAAATCTGGTTTCTTTTTAATTTGTATTGTTTAATTTATTTTATATATTTTTTGTTTTATTTTAATTTTGAAGGAGTTTCACATATTCTACGCTTATACATGCATATGAATGTACAATTTCAAACAAGTTTGAAATTAGAACCAAGAAGAATTCAATAGGAACATACAATATATATTCAATCTCGGATGACCATATACAATTTCGAACAAGTTTCCATACATAATTTACGGCATCAGAAGTTCTACATCCTCGTAATAGTGTTCTCCATTAGGATGGAGGACTTCCCTCATCAAAAATCCTGCTAGTTCCTCTTGAATTGATCGGAAGCGAGCTTCTGGACTAAGCATCTTCCGCAAGTTATTCCTCTTGACATTGTTATCCGACGGCTTCCGCTCAGAGGTATATCTCCGGATGAACTCACAAACATAGTATCCACATAGATTGGTCCCCGGTGGCTGAACATCCCCAGACAGTACCTTTTTAAATTCTAGCTGTTTTTTGAATTCACCGACCGTTTCATCTGTGAACCGTCTCCAAACCCTACAGGGCAAAGAAAATTAAATTAACAAGGGAGTTATTAGTTACTTGATATTAGGAAATGAATGAAAGAGGCCGATCGATATAGAACGCAAATGATTAAAAATAATTACTTTTGCATCATATGTCTCATGTTGACCCAAAGCTTTGGATCCATATTCAGAGAGTCCATGACGAGAACTCTGGAGGTGTGAAATTCAATTATGAGCAGAATCCAGTGGAACCTGCGGACACGATACATGCACAACTCATCGATTAGACATACCATGAATGGAGTAAACAAAAGAGAATGTGCTCAAGACAGAAACACTCACCCAAAATGGTAAGAAAATAGAATTTCACTTCTGAGCTGCTGCTTTGTAAGAAAATCAAACAGGTCTTGCTCCACGCCGGCGGGGTGTCTTTCTAACACATATCAAATATATTCTTTGCCGGCGTTATTTTTTTATGTAACCCTTGTACAAACGTAGCCGATTTTGCATTTGTGCTGGTAGATCCTCTTCCTGCGCAGGCTCGACGAGAGGCCCATTCGGCACATATGTAATTGCTACCTCACTCATTGGCGCCTCCTCAAGGCCTAACACTGCACGAAGAGTCATACCGATCTCGGCCGCCTTTTCTCTGGCAACCGTTATAGTCATTCCATGTGCAGCCGCAGCTGCTATGATAGTGGTGTCCATTAGTTCAGCATCCGGACCGGCGGCTTTCACTATGAGCAGGGGGATCGATTGTTTATTTTGTTCCCCGAGCTGGGCAACTTGTTTCCCGCTTTTTTTACTTTCTTTTTCTCCTCCTCCAAGGCTTTCTTCTCCTCCTCCGCCAAGTCTTTCTTCTCCTTCAACATGAGTGCTTGCCTACGAAGTTCACGTCCATAGTCGTCAGGCATATTCTTCTCGGCTTGGGATGGTGTGCTCAAAAATGACTTAGCCCACTTCTTTTCCTTCTCAGAAAATACTAGCTTGGGCTCAGGCTCTCTTTTCGCCTTCATATCCGCCTTCCATTTCTCATACTGAGCAGCCGCGGCCGCGTCAGTTTCCTCGACACTATGTTCCCAAGGCCTTGGGAGGAGATTCTTCAGTGATGGCTCCGGTACCTTTGTGGTCTTAGGTACATAAAGGTCCAGGTTAATAGTCCAGGAGGAGGTAGCCTTGTTGTCCGCCTGCTTCCGCTTCTTCGCCGGAGGTGGATTGGGGGGCGGCATACCCGCTGGAGGAGGACTGGGGGCAGCGTCTGCTTACCCGCCGGAGGTGGATTGGGGGGCGGCGTCGGCTGACGTGAAGGAGGTGTAGGTGAACCACCACCACCACCGCCACCACCACCACCACCGGAGGGGGGTGGACTTGTTGGCCTTGGCGCCTCGCCTGGAAAATTGATGAACTTCTTTTTCCATAGAATGAACTGGCGCTTGACATCTCCAAGTCTTTTCTCCCCATCGGGTGTGGCTATGTCAATCTCCAGGTCCTCAAACCCTTGGACTATGTCTTCCACCGTGACACGAGCATAACCATCTTCAAAGGGGTTGTTGTGGTGGAGCGCTCCAGGTATACAGGGTAAAGAAGTGCCGATGGCTACCTTCATGGAAATGTTCCCCATTGGATAATGCAGATCACATTGTTTCATCTCCTTTACATCGTCCACGGGGTAGCGAGGAGGCTCCGGTGCAGTAATATCGATCGTCGGTGCATTAGCACCAGCCGGGGCCAGCAAGGGTGCATTAGCATCAGCCGATGGGGCCTCCGTGGAAGCCACGCTGCTTCTTCGCTGCTGTCTTCCGATATCCGCTGGATGATTTTCATGCGTCCCAGCTGCCGATCTTTCTTGTACTAGTACATGTAACATTTTCTTCATCTCATTGAATTCCGATGCCAAGTGCGCCACAACATCTGCATCCCGATCCGTCTTTCTCTTACGGCTTCTGTAACTGTACGGGTCATTTTCCTGGGAAAACCCTACTTTCCACGGAATGGCGCATTTGCCTCGTACACGTCCTCCGTGTTCAGGATTCCCGAGGGCAAATGTCAGCGTGTCGTTCTCTTTGTTGAACCTGATCTTCCCCTCTTGAGCTTTGGTCACTGCGTCAATAAGGGCTTCGGTGGGTTTTAACTTTGTCGGTGAACACACTCCCCTGTCACCGGGTCTAGCGATCTGCCATGCCCGTACCACCAGCTTTTGGGCCTTGGGTCCCATCCCTCTGTACCTAGAGGGATTCCTCGCTGCCTCAGGTCATCCTCCATCTTCTGCCACTTAGGCTACGAAAGGCGGTATCCTCCTGGCCCCATAATATGATTGTACGTTTTCTTGGCCGCATTTACCTTATTTTTTTCCGATATGGCCTTGAACTGCTCCGATTGCTTTTGCCTCACAAATTCGGGACAATCATCTTTCAATTCTCATACTGTCCATTGAAATCCGGAGTCTTCCCCTTCTTGACATATTTATCCGCTAAATTTTTCTTGTAGGTCCGGAATGCTTCGGCCATCTTCTGAAGAGCGAACTCTTTGACTACCATCCTCCTCTGACGTCCTCCCTCTACCTCGTTCCCCTGTTCATCGTATTTGTTGAATTCCGGAGGTAGAATGAAATGCTCCATAAGCTTTCTCCAGCATTCCTTTTTCGTTCTCTTGCTGACAAAACTGAAACCAACACGTGCCTTCACTGGCTCATGCCATTCCTGGACGGTGATCGGGACGTTGTCTCAATGACCCCGCATTGGTTGATGAACTTGGTATATGTCGCTTCGGGCTCCAGCGGCCTGCCGGTTGCACTAATAACATCGATGTTAAATGTTACTCCTTGCTTCAGCGTCTTGGTTTTGCCACGCTTTGTCTTCACCGATTTTTTTGACGATCCGGCCGAGGGCTAAAATAAGAAAGAGAGTTGCGTTAATACACATATTTATTCAAATCAGTAAATTTGTATCACCAGAGGAGCTCAATGTATATATATACCTCGCCGAAGGTGGTTGCTAATTGCTTATCTCCATCGTCGTTTGTCGACGGTTGATCTCTATCGACAGTGTCCGTTCCTTCGTCATCACCTTGTTTACGACCTTCGCCTTCACCGTCAAGGTTCAGATAAGAAGAGACATACTCTTCTTCTTCTTCGGTCGGCACATAAGTAATGTCGCCGTTTATGATGCCGAAAAGATGTGCCTCAGCTTCCGCATTATAGTTTTCCCTAATCGGGTCAGCTCTATCGTCCGCCATATGTGTCACTCCTGAAAACATGTAGTAAAAACTAATTAATCCTGGCGGTGGCGAAAGGGGGGTGGTGGCGGTGGTGAAAGGGCGGTAGCGAAAGGGGGGCGGCGGTGGTGAAAGGGCGGTGGCCCTCACCACCCCCTCCGTATACACGCGGGGTCGGTGTGTACATGCATGTCTCTCTCTCTATCTCTAAAAAAAAAAAAACCGCGCGTATATGGAGGGGGCGGGGGCGGCGCCTCGCCGCCCCCACCCCCTCCGTATAAGCGCGGGGTACCGATTCCGCTTGCTTTAACATTTTTGTTAAGTTTAATTTTTGTTAATATTATAAATTTGCTGACATTTTGCTAAGTAAAATAACTAATTCATGTTAAGTTATTTTTTGTTATGTTATTTATTTGTTAAGTTAGAAAAAAAAACAAAAAAACGAGAGAGATGCAGGGGCGCCGTGTTCTGTTGCGCGCCCCGCCGTCTCTCTCTCGCGCGCGGCGCGGTAGGGTGGGCGGCGGCGGATCGAGGCGGTCGGCGCGCGCGCGTGGTGGTCATGTACTGCGGCGCGCGCGTGGTGTGTGGCGGCGTGTGTGCAGCGGCGCGGAGATTGAGGCGGCCGGAGGCGTTCGCGGCGCGCGCTGCCCGGGCGTCGGCGCGCGGCCGGCGTCAGCGCGCAGAGAGATCGACGACGTACGGGGCCGGCGGCGGCGCGGTCTTCGAGGGCGGCGGCAGTCGTCGAGTGGTCGATGGCGGTGGCTTGTAGAGGGCTGGCGGGCAGCCTGACGGCGTCGTCGAGTAGGGCGAGCAGGGCGAGAAGATCGACGGAGAAGACGGTAATGAACCGCCGTCCGCGGCACGCGTTATTTATACCGTCGGGCCTTTAGTCACGGTTGGCCACACCAACCGCGACTAGAGACATTTTCGCCCGAATTCTTCCCGCGGAAAGGACCTTTAGTCGCGGTAAGCGAGGCCAACTGCAACTAAAGGCCTTTTTTCAAAAATCTTTTCATTTCTAAATGTTAAAAATACAAATAATATATCAAAACATTCATAAAAATAAAACTAATTCACTTGTAACTGTTAAAAATACAAATAATATATCAAAAAATTCAGAAAAATAAAACTAATTCATTTCAAAATCTTAAAAATACAAATAATATATCAAAAATCAGAAAAATAAATTTCTTCCCGCCTCTGTCTTCCCACCCCCTCTTCCCACCAGTTCTTCCCGCCTCTGTCTTTCCGCCCCCTCTTCCCGCCATTTCTTCCCGTCCATCTCTGTCTTCTGCCCCCCTCTTCCCACCAGTTCTTCCCGGCCGCCTCTGTCTTCCCGCCCCCTCTTCTCGCCAGTTCTTCCCGCCTCTGTCTTTCCGCCCCCATCTTCCCACCAGTTCTTCCCGGCTGCCTCTGTCTTCCCGCCCCCCTCTTCCCGCCAGTTCTTCCCGCCTTTGTCTTCCCGCCCACTCTTCCCGCCAGTTCTTCCCGACCGCCTCTGTCTTCCTGCCCCCTCTTTCACGGGCTTGCAGGAAAAAAATTCCGAGGAGCAACTTCTGAAGATGTCGTAGGGCGTGTGCACCGAAGACATCTTCGAGAAGCTGCGCCACGGGAGATTTTCCAACCCTTTACTCCATCCATGGGGATAAAACTCTCCCTACCTGCTAGGTTGGCTTGTTGGTCTGCTTGCCAAGGCGTATCGATGTTCCTTTTATAGGCACGGCGCCGCTTCTGCTTTGTTTTATTCCTCCGACATGGCGTCGTGAGCTACATGCTTTATCTCATCGAGCAGTGCGTCCACCCACGCGTCCTTATCCTGCCGATAGCTTTAGTCACGGTTGCACCCTCCAGCCGGGACTAAAGCTTACCCAAACATCCTTATCCCACCGACAGTTTTATTAGATGATACAAAACCACCTTTAGTCCCGGTTGCACCCACCATAGTCAAGTTCCCATATCTCCTCTATGTAACCATAATATGTGAGCTTCTGCCCATTCTCGGTTGCCGCATCAAAGCGAACACCACTGTTTTAGTTGGTGCTCTTTTTATCTTCGGCGATCGTGTAAAATATATTCCCATTTATCTTGTACCCTTGGAAAGTCGTTATAGTCGAAGATGGTGTCTTGGCCAACATGTACAACTGATCTCCAACATCATTGTCATTCATTAAATGTTTTCTCAACCAACTGCCGAAAGTCTCCATGTGGGTCTTTCTAATCCAGGATTCAGGCTTCCCCGGGTTGTCCGAGCGTAAAATATTCTTGTGTTCTCTCGAAGTACGGAGCCACCAAGCTGGAATTGGTCAGAACTGTGTGGTGTGCTTCAGTCATAGAATGGCTATCCATACATATCATTGATTTCCTTCCGATCGTGCTTTTTCCACTTAGTCTCCCCTCGTGCCGTGATCGAGGAAGACCAATCGGCTTAAGGTTAGGAACAAAGTCAACACAAAACTCAATTACCTCCTCATATCCATAGCCCTTGGCGATGCTTCCTTCTGGGCTAGCACGGTTACGAACATATTTCTTTAATACTCCCATGAACCTCTCAAAGGGAAACATATTGTGTAGAAATATAGGACCGAGAATGGAAATCTCTTCGACTTGGTGAACCAGGAGGTGCGTCATAATATTGAAGAAGGATGGCGGGAACACCAACTCGAAACTAACAAGACATTGGACCATATCATTCTGTAACAGTGGTAGATCTTCTGGATTGATTACCTTCTGAGAGATTGCATTGAGGAATGCACATAGCTTCACAATGGCTACTCGAACATTTTCCGGTAGGAGCCCCCTCAAAGCAATCGGAAGCAATTGCGTCATAATCACGTGGCAGTCGTGAGACTTCAGGTTTTGGAACTTTTTGTCCGCCATGTTTATTATTCCCTTTATATTCGACGAGAAGCCAGACAGGACCTTCATACTGCTCATGCATTCAAAAAAGATGACCTTCTCTTCTTTGGTAAGAGAGTAGCTGGCACGACATTGAAACCATTCCGGATGCCGGTCATCAGGGTCTTTCAAATGTTGCTGGTCCTTCTGTGCTTCCTTTGTATCATTTGTCTTCCCATACACGCCCAAGAATCTTAGCAGGTTCACGCAAATATTCTTCGTAACATGCATCACATCGATTGCAGAGCGGACATCTAGGACTTTCCAATATTCTAGCTCCCAAAATATAGATTTCTTCTTCCACATGGGTGCGTGCCCGTCAGCTCCCTGCGGAACTGATTGTCCGCCAGGACCTGATAACCCACAAGTATAGGGGATCGCAACAGTCTTCGAGGGAAGTAAAACCCAAATTTATTGATTCGACACGAGGGGAGCCAAAGAATACTTAAAAGCCTTAACAGCGGAGTTGTCAATTCAGCTGCACCTGGAAACAGACTTCCTCGCAAGAGTTTATCAGTAGTAACAGTTTTATAGTAGTAGCAGTAGTGAAATAACAGCAGCAGAGTAACAAAGACAGCAGTAGTGATTATAGTAAACAACGAGATTAAAATACTGCAGGCACAGGGATGGATGACGGGCGTTGCATGGATGAGAGAAACTCATGTAACAATCAAAGCAGGGCATTTGCAGATAATAATAAAACGGTGTCCAAGTACTAAGCAATCCATAGGCTTGTGTTCCGTTTATAGTCGTACGTGCTCGCAATGAGAAACTTGCACAACATCTTTTGTCCTACCAGCCGGTGGCAGCCGGGCCTCTAGGGAATCTACTGGATATTAAGGTACTCCTTTTAATAAAGTACCAGAGCAAAGCATTAACACTCCGTGAACACATGTGATCCTCACATCACTGCCTCCCCCTCCGGTTGTCCCGATTTCTGTCACTTCGGGGCCTCGGGTTCCGGACAGCGACATGTGTATACAACTTGCAGGTAAGATCATAAAATAATGCATATCATGATGAAACAATAACATGTTCAGATCTGAGATCATGGCACTCGGGCCCTAGTGACAAGCATTAAGCATAACAAGTTGCAACAATATCATCAAAGTACCAATTACGGACACTAGGCACTATGCCCTAACAATCTTATGCTATTACATGACCAATCTCATCCAATCCCTACCATCCCCTTTAGCCTACGGCGGGGGAATTACTCACACATGGATGGGGGAAACATTGTTGGTCGATGGAGAAGCGTCGGTGGTGATGATGGCGATGATCTCCTCCAATTCCCCGTCCCGGTGGAGTGCCAGAATGGAGTTTCTGGTCCCGAGACGGATTTTCGCGACGGTGGCGGCGTACTGGATGGTTTCTGGCGACTTCGACTTCCCGTCTCGCGTTTTTAGATCGAAACCCTTATGTAGTCTAGAGGAGGGTGTCAGAGGCCAGCCGAGGAGGCCACACAGTAGGGCGGCGCGCCCCCCTCCTGGGCCGCACCGGCCTAGTGTCTGGGGTCCTGGGCCTCCCCCAGGTATGCCCTTCTGGCTCCGTGATTCTTCTGGAAAAATAAGCCCTTCGACATAAATTCCGAGGGTTTTCCTGAAAATTGAATTTCTGCACAAAAACGAGACAACAGAGCAATTCTGTTGAAAATAGCGTTAGTCCGTGTTAGTTGTATCCAAAATACACAAATTAGAGGCAAAACAATAGCAAAAGTGTTCGGGAAAGTAGATACGTTTTGGACGTATCAACTTCCCCCAAGCTTAGCTTATTGCTTGTCCTCAAGCAATTCAGTTAACAACTGAGTGCGATAAAAGAACTTTCAGGAACACATTTGCTCATATGATGTAAATATTCTCATGGCATGGAAAAGTGCTTAGGCAATTCATAATAAGATACATGCAAATAAGATCATCCAATATCTATGTCAATCATGGAAAGGTACCAACAGATTAATAACAAGCATCATGAATCATGTCTATCAGCAGGATTGCAATGTTCATAAAAGGATATGATAAAGTGGTATCTCACTTGCCAGTATTTGATCAGCAAAACATAAATGCTCAGGCACCTCTGAAGTTCATAGAAAGACTAGAAATAGAGATTATCAAAGATAAAAGCATCAAAGTTATGCCACAGTCAATCATATTTTGGGACAAGCATATTATACTAAGAATGACAGTTGTGCTCTCAAGAAAGTGCTCAAAGAAAGTATGGAGACACAACATGAAAGTAAAAGATTGACCCTTTGCAAAGGGAAGCAGGGATTAACATGCGCTAGAGCTTTTCATTTTTAAAACAGGAGTAAAATTATTTTGAGAGGTGTTTGTTGTTGTCAACGAATGGTAATGGGTACACCAACTACCTCGCCAACCAGACTTTCAAGAGCGGCTCCCATGAAGGACGTTATTTCTACCAGCAAGGTAGATCATCCCTCTTCTCTTTTGTTTACACACGTATTTTAGTTTTATTATAGTTGCCACTCCCCCCAACCTTTGCTTACACAAGCCATGGCTAACCGAATCCTCGAGTGCCTTCCATCAATCTCATACCATGGAGGAGTGTCTATTTGCAAAATTAAGTTGCTTACTGATGAATCAGGGCAAAACATGTGAAGAGAATTATTAATGAAGTTTGATTAATTGGGGCTGGGAACCCCGTTGCCAGCTCTTTTTGCAAAATTATTGGATAAGCGGATGTGCCACTAGTCCATTATGAAAGTCTGTCAAAAGTAAATGACAAGGTTGAAAGATAAACACCACATACTTCCTCATGAGCTATAAAACATTAACACAAATTGAGAAGCATTTTGAAGGTTTAAAGGTAGTGCATGAGAATTTACTTGGAATGGTTTGAAATGCCATGCATAGGTATTTATGGTGGACACTTTGGAACAACTTGGTTTTCAGGGGTTTGGAAGCACGAGCAGCATTCCCGCTCAGTACAAGTGAAGGCTAGCAATAGACTGGGGAGCGACAAATCAAGAGAGCAGTCACTGTCATAATCATGCTTGCGGCAAAATAAATTAACTGAGGCATAAAAGTGATACAAGAACTCTGAAGCAAAGTAAATCATCAAGGCTTAATTGACTTTTGTTCTGTCATATGCATGCGTGAGCATGTGCCAAGTCAATTCAAATGAATTATTCAGAGGAGGATACCACATTGTCATACCTATTTATGAATAAAACAATGCAAGCAAACATCCATGACATGCTACTCATATTAATAAACTGGAGCTAAACATGAGAGATCATGAACTACTAGACTTTCTTAAATGACATATACCTCACATGAACCAACTAAGCATGCTCACATGGATGAGTATATGTACAAAAATGAAAACAAATAGAGTTCATACCAGCCGCTCACCACAGTCGAATTGTCGTAGATCGTCATTATTGCCTTTCACTTGTGTAGCTTGAATAATATGAAATGAAAACCACGCTCCAGCCACCGAAGACCATTGAACTCATAATGAACTTTACAAAACCAAAGAAGAACAACAAATATTTTTGGTGTTTTCGAATTGGAAACAAGAACAAAAGGAACAAGCAAACAAAGTAAAATCTTTTTGGATTTTCTTATAGCAAACTAACGATAGCAAATAAAGCAAAATAAGAGCAAGAAACCAAAATAAACAAATGGTGAAGAGAAACAACAGAAATATTTTTGGTCTTTTTGTGTTTTAGGAAAGAAACAAAGCAAAAACAAGAAAATGAAAACTAGAAGAGTCGCATAAACACAAAGCAGCATAATTTCGTCAAACTTGATAGCAGTATAGTAATCGATTTTTAAGAAATTCTTCCGCTCCCCAGCTCGAAAAGTGTTCAACTAATGAAAGTTAGATAACAACCTGGGGAACATGCACAAAAATTGGCTTCGCAAAATAACGTTCTGGCTGTTTTTGAGAATTTTTTTGGTAACAGTCCAGAATCTGTTTTCAGGCAGCACTTCCCCAAATATCATCTCCCTCTTATTAGAAAACCACTTAAAGAAGCTAAACAAGTATATACAAGTATCCAGCAACCATAATATGCGAAGAATGAGTGATGCCGGTATACCTCCCCCCAAGCTTAGGCTTTTGGCCTAAGTGGAGTTCAACTCCAGCGAGGGTCAGTGTTCCACGCCGGTGGATCATACATGGTGTAGTCACCGTAAGGTCCTGGTGCAGAAGAAAAGTGCGAAGGCTCCAAATGCCCAAAATGTTGATGCGAAGAACTTGCTGCATCGGATGATGAGTCGAGGTGTTCCTCGGCCTCCTCCGTGCCGTCTCTTGCATGATGGCCATCTCCCTCCAAGTATGCATTCAGTTCACCTTCTGTGACTGACCAATCCTTCCTGGAATCAAAGTTAAATAGAACAGGTGCAGGCAATCCTACTAGTATTTCAGTTTTCTTAGTTGTTCTCCAAGTTTTCTTATAAAATGTTATCCTGTAAGACAGGTTACTCAAATTAGACGAATCAGAAACAAATTCATGTTTAATCATGGAGACTATGTCAAGTTTCTCTACGGAAAGCTGAATATCAAGATGGTGAGGTTCTACACCATGCATAGCTATTAAACGAGAGGCGATGAGACCTCCGCAAATTCCTCCCTTCTCACGGTTAGTAGCAAGTCTATAGGCTATCAAAGCTCCCAAATTATAAGTCCTATCACCTTGTAATGCGGCAGCTAGAAAGGCTAAATCCTGGATAGATAACTTACTTGCATTCTTTCTAGCAAGAACGCAATTGGTGATGAAATAAGCAAAGTAACGAATAGCTGGGAGTTGGATACTACTAATTTTACCACCCTCCTCTGAGAAGCTTCTTCCATGACAAATTATCTTGTAGTGATTCAAGAGCTCTTGCGGCGATCCCCTCATCTTCTCGCACGATCCCCATTGCGGCACTCTAATGGCTGCACAAAAATCATTGAAAGGCAAGTTGACAGTTTTATTATAAATTTTGTACCGAATTATGGGGTTAGATACAGACATAGTCAATTTTGCATATTGGCATGGTTCATCAACAACAAAATCATCCAATCCTGCACGAGAAATTAGATCTTGAACATCTCGCAAGATTCCTGCACTTCTCATAAAATCTGTGCACGGATAGTAAGAGGGGTATACTCCCTCTTCGCGGCGAACTCTCATGACTTGCTGCACCTCCAATTCTTGTTGGTTTAGTTGATGCCTATTCCACTCCATTTTCTGAAATTTTTCAACAAACAATATAATATTTGATTTGGTGACATGTAATTGAGGGAAACTACTATATGAACTTGCTAGAGTACTCAGCATGCATCAAAACTAGTTTCTACAACTTAGAACAAGCATGCAAGCTCACTAAACATGTTACCTACAGCAGCAAAATATTAAAGATATACTCAACCAAACAAAATTCTACTTGGATAATCGGAGGAGTCACATACCGGAGAGCAAATGTGCCAAATTTCAGACAGAAATCTGAGCTGAGCAAAGAGATCGAGAAATCTTGAGCTCTTGAGCAGAAACACAAGTGAGACAAAGCTGGTGCTGGTTTTTTCGGGAGAGAGAAGAGAGTGGGAGGAAGAGATGAATAAGTGAGGCAAGGAGGGGCCCACACGCCAGGGTGGCGTGCCCCCCTTGCTGGCCGCGCCTACCTATGGGGTGCCACCCTGGGGTGCCCCACTAGTCATCCCCAGGTTCTCCCAGGTGCCTCTTCGAAAAATAAGACCAACGGTATAATTTTTGTGAATTTTTGAAAATTTTAAAAAATGCACATTTCTGGGTATTAAATTTATTATTACTGGGCAGAAAAAGATTTTGAAATCTCTAATTAACTAACGAACTTTGCAAAACAAAAGTGCTACAGTAAGTAGAACAAGTGGAGGATGAAAGAGATGTTGTTTACCTCCTCTATGCATATAAAAAGTATTTGTTAACAAGGTTGATCAAGTCTTGCCACCAAATAAATTTTACATAGCATAAGAAGAAATAAACCTCAAATCAATCATGTTACCTTTAATTGTATTGATATGGATCCAATCATAAGATTTTGATATCCTTCTTTAGGCTCATATATAGGACAATCAATAGTTCCCACTTTGATAGTTCTCACATTAGAAATGGTATTAACTCCACATACTTTATCAATCCTCTTGGGGAAATAAACGGTATGCTCCTTGTCATCAACATTGAAAGTAACTTTTCCTTTATTGCAATCAATAACGGCCCCTGCGGTGTTAAGAAAAGGTCTCCCAAGAATAATAGACATATTATCATCTTCAGGCATTTCCATCACAACAAAATCAGTTAATATCAAGCAGTTATTAGTAACTTGAACAGGAACATCCTCACATATACCAACAGGAATAGCAGTAGATTTATCAGCCATTTGCAAAGATATATCAGTCGGTATCAACTTATCTAAATAAAGTCTCTTATAAAGAGAAAAAGGCATAACACTAACACCTGCTCCCAAATCACATAGAGCAGTTCTAACATAATTATTCTTGATAGAACAAGGAATTGTCGGTATACCTGGGTCGCCCAACTTCTTTGGAACTTTGCCATTGAAAGAGTAATTAGCAAGCATAGTGGAAATCTCCTCAGTAGGAATTTTCCTTTTGTTAGTGACAATATCTTTCATATACTTTGAATAAGGAGGCAATTTAATAGCATCAGTCAAAGGGATTTGCAAGAATAAAGGTTTCATCCAATCGGAAAATTTATTATAATGTTCTTCTTCCTTTGATTTTAGTTTCTTAGCAGGAAAAGGCATTTGCTTTTGTACCCAAGGTTCCCTTTCATTACCATGTTTCTTAGAAATAAAATCTTCTTTAGTATACTTTTAATTTTTAGCATGCTTTTCAGGTTCATCTTCAACTTCTTCTTTATCAGAAGCATCATTCTTATCATTATCATTATCATGTTCATTACCACTTTCAGTTTCAATGTAAATAGAAATACTATTAGGATCATTAACAGTTTCAGTGGATTCTACAACATTTTTATGTTTCTTCTTCTTTTTCTTAGAAGGAGTACTAGTTTCAATTCGTTGAGAATCTTGTTCAACTCTCTTGGGATGCCCTTCAGGATATAGAGGATTCTGAGTAGAAACACCGCCTCTAGTTGTTACTTCATAAGCATGTTTCTCTTTAGAATTATTTTTTAACAAGTCATTTTGCACTTTAGTGAGTTGATCAATTTGAGTTTGAACCATATGAAAATGTTTAACAAGCATCTTAACATCATTGGAGGTTCTCTCCACAATATCATGCAAATTACTAATAGCTTGAGAATTTTCCATTAAATGATTCTCTACTCTCATATTAAAATTTTCTTGCTTAACAATATAATTATCAAACTCATCTAAGCATTGAGCAGGAGATTTCGAATACGGAATATCTTCCCTAGTAAAGCGTTGAAGAGAGTTTACCTCAATCATGGATGAAGGGGGAACTATCTTACATAGATCTTCTATGGGAGGTAAGTTCTTCACATCTTCAGATTTAATACCTTTCTCCTTAAGAGATTTCTTGGCTGCCTGATGTCTACGGGAGCTTCTATTCTTGTAGACAGTGTTGGGCCTCCAAGAGCAGAGGTTTGTAGAACAGCAACAAGTTTCCCTTAAGTGGATCACCCAAGGTTTATCGATCTCAGGGAGGAAGAGGTCAAAGATATCCCTCTCAAGCAACCCTGCAACCACAAAGCAAGAAGTCTCTTGTGTCCCCAACACACCTAATACAATAGGTGCACTAGTTCGGCGAAGAGATAGTGAGATACAAATAATATGGATGAGTATGAGTGATAATAGCAATCCGAGTAAAATATGGCAGCGAGTAAACATTCAACAAAACAGTAAACAAACGGAGATTCGATGCTTGGAAGCAAGGCCCAGGGATCCTGCTTTCACTAGTAGACACTCTCAACAATGATCACATAATAGGACTACTCTACACCCTCTTGTTGGATGATGAACACCATTGTGTAGGATTACACGAACCCTCAATGCCGGAGTTAACAAGCTCCACAATATTCAATGTTCATATTTAAATAACCTTAGAGTGCAAGATAGATCAACACAACCAAACCAAGTACTAACATAGCATGCACACTTCTACCATCACACTATGAAAGGAGGAATAGATCGCATCAATACCATCATAGTAATAGTTAATTTCATAATCTACAAGAGATCACAATCATAGCATAAACCAAGTACTTCATGATGCACACACTGCCAACATTACATCATGGAGGAGGAATAGACTACTTTAATAACATCACTAGAGTAGCACATAGATGATATTCAACTTGATCACAAAGAGAGAGAGAGAGATGAACCACATAGCTACAGCGGAGCCCTCAGCCCCGGGGGTGAATTACTCCCTCCTCATCATGGAGGCAGCGATGGCGGTGAAGATGGCGGTGGAGACGGCGGTGGAGATGGCTTCGGGGGCAATTCCCCGTCCCGGCAGGGTGCCGGAACAGAGAGTTCTGTCCCCCGAATTGGACTTTCGCGATGGCGGCGGCTCTGGATGGTTTTCTCTGTTTTCGTCCAACTCCTCGAGGTTTTTAGGTCAGGGACGATTATATAGGCGGAAAGTCGGAGTCGGAAGGTCAACGAGGCGACGACACCATAGGGGGCGCGGGCCACCCCCAGGCCGCGCCGGCCTATGGTCTGGTGGGCCTGTGGCCCCCCTCTGGCGACTCTCGGGTGTTCTGGATGCTTCCGGGGATTCTAAGATCTTTGGCGTTGATTTCGTCCGATTCCGAGAATATTTCTTTACTAGGATTTCTGAAACCAAAAATAGCAGAAAACAGCAACTGGCCTTTCGGCATCTCGTCAATAGGTTAGTTCCGGAAAACGCATAATAATGACATAAAGTGTGAACCAAACATGTCGGTATTGTCATAAAACAAGCATGGAACATCAAAAATTATAGATACGTTGGAGATGTATCAGCATCCCCAAGCTTAGTTCCTACTCGTCCTCGAGTAGGTAAACGATAAAAGATAATTTCTGAGGTGACATGCTACCAACATAATCTTAATCATACTATTGTAAAGCATATGAGATGAATGCAGCGATTCGAAACAATGTAAATGCAATGAGTAAACAATTGAATCATATAGCAAAGACTTTTCATGAATAGTACTTCAAGACAAGCATCAATAAGTCTTGCATAAGAGTTAACTCATAAAGCAATAATTCATAGTAGAGGTATTGAAGCAACACAACGGAAGATGAAGTTTCAGCGGTTGCTTTCAACTTGTAACATGTATATCTTATGGATAGTTGTCAATGCAAAGCAATATAACAAGTGCAATAAGCAAGTATGTAAGAATCAATGCACAGTTAACACAAGTGTTTGCTTCTAAGATAGAGAGAAATGGGTAAACTGACTCAACATAAAAGTAAAAGAAAAGGCCCTTCGCAGAGGGAAGCATTGATTGCTATATTTGTACTAGAGCTTTGGTTTTGAAAGCAAGAAACAATTTTGTCAACGGTAGTAATAAAGCATATGTATCATGTAAATTATATCCTACAATTTGCAAGTCTCATGCATAGTATACTAATAGTGCCCGCACCTTGTCCTAATTAGCTTGGATTACCAGAATTATCGCAATGCACATGTTTTAACCAAGTGTCACAAAGGGGTACCTCTATGCTGCATGTACAAAGGTCTAAGGAGAAAGCTCGCATTGGATTTCTCGCTATTGATTATTCTCAACTTAGACATCCATACCGGGACAACATAGACAACAGATAATGGACTCCTCTTTTATGCATAAGCATGTAGCAACAATTAATTTTCTCATATGAGATTGAGGATATATGTCCAAAACTGAAACTTCCACCATGGATCATGGCTTTAGTTAGCGGCCCAATGTTCTTCTCTAACAATATGCACGCTCTAACCATAAGGTGGTAAATCGCCCTTACTTCAGACAAGACGAACATGCATAGCAACTCACATGATATTCAACAAAGGGTAGTTGATGGCGTCCCCAGGAACATGGTTATCGCACAACAAGCAACTTATAAGAAATAAAATGCATAAGTACATATTCAATACCACAATAGTTTTTAAGCTATTTGTCCCATGAGCTATATATTGCAAAGATAAAGGATGGAAATTTTAAAGGTAGCACTTCAAGCAATTTACTTTGGAATGGCAGAGAAATACCATGTAGTAGGTAGGTATGGTGGACTCGAATGGCATAATGGTTGGCTCAAGGGTTTCGGATGCATGAGAAGTAATCCCTCTCGATACAAGGCTTAGGCTAGCAAGGTTGTTTGAAGCAAACACAAGCATAAACTAGTACATCAAAACTTACATAAAAGACATATTACAAGCATTATAAGACTATACATCGTCTTCCTTGTTGTTCAAACACCTCACTAGAAAATATCTAGACTCTAGAGAAACCACTCATGCAATCCAAATTTTAACAAGCTCTATGTATTTCTTCACTAATAGGTGCAAAGTATATGATGCAAGAGCTTAAACAAGAGCACAACAATTGCCAAGTATCAAGTTATTCAAGACATCATACCAATTACTACATGTAGCATTTTCCGTTTTCAACAATTAACGAAGCAGTTTCAACCTTCGCCATGAACATTAAAAGCTAAGAACACATGTGTTCATACGAACCAGCGGAGCGTGTCTCTCTCCCACACAAGCATTTATTCAAACAAAAACAAAAACAAGAACATACAGACGCTCCAAGTAAAGTACATAAGATGTGGCCGAATAAAAATATAGTTTCAAGAGAAGGAACCTGATAATTTGTCGATGAAGAAGGGGATGACTTCGGCATCCCCAAGTTTAGATGCTTGAGTCTTCTTGAAATATGCAGGGATGAACCACCGGGGCATCCCCAAGCTTAGAGCTTTCAATCTCCTTGATCATGTTGTATCATCTCCCTCTCTTGATCCTTGAAAACTTCCTCCACACCAAACTCAAAACAACTCATTAGAGGGTTAGTGCACAATCAAAATATACATGTTCAGAGGTGACAAAATCATTCTTAACACTTCTGGACATTGCACAAAGCTACTGAAAGTCAATGGAATCGAAATATCCATTGAACATATCAAAACAGGCAATGCGAAATAAAATGCGGAATCTATCAAAACAGAACAGTTCGTATTGACAAATTTTATTGAGGCACCAGACTTCAAATTGAATGAAAGTTGCGTACATATCTGAGGATCACTCACGTAAATTGGCATAATTTTCTGAGTTACCTACAGAGAATTTTGCCCAGATTCGTGACAGCAAAGAAATCTGTTTCTGCGCAGTAATCCAAATCTAGTATGAACCTTACTATCAACGACTTTACTTGGCACAACAAAACACAAAACTAAGATAAGGAGAGGTTGCTACAGTAGTAAACAACTTCCAAGAAACAAATATAAAATAAAGTACTGTAGCAAAACAACACATGGGTTATCTCCCAAGAAGTTCTTTCTTTATAGCCATTAAGATGGGCTCAGCAGTTTTAATGATCCACTCGCAAGAAATAGCATTTGAAGCAAAAGAGAGCTTCAAGAGGCAAATTCAAAACACATTTAAGTCTAACATGCTTCCTATGAAGAGGAATCTTGTACACAAATGAATTCATGAAGAACAAAGTGACAAGCATAAGAGGATAAAACACGAGTAACTTCAAGATTCTCAACATAAAGAGGGGAAACTTAATATTATTAAGATGCATATAACCATATTTCCCTCTCTCATAATAACTTTCAGTAGCATCATTGATGAAATCCACAATATACCCATCACTTAAAACATTCTTATCATGGTTCATATGCATAGAAGTATCATTAATTTTGGCATAAGAAGAGTTCTTCTCACTAATAGTAATTGGAGCAAGATTATTATCAAGAATTTGAACATGGTAAACAAGTTGCATATTAAAAGAATTGTTTTTGGTAATCCAATCATGACTATGACAAGTTTCATAAGGATAGTTATAACCTATATCATAGCATTCTTTATAATAATCATCAAAGATCGGAGGCACAGTGTCATCATAAGAAATAGAATAGTTATCTTTCACAGTCGGTTTATCTGTGTCCACACCATCATTGTTATTAGAAGGAGATGTATCAAGAACATAATGACCAGTAGCAAAAGGATTTTCAAATGCCTCTTCCCCAAGCTTAGAGCTTTCTATATCATTATGGGAGGAAGCATGGATAGCACTGACACTATGGCAATTATTATCATCATCATTTTCAGAATTAGTTCCCCAGAGATTTGCAATATCAAAAGTAGTGTGCTCATTCAAATCATGATCACTAATGTACGTAGAGAGCATAGGAATATCATCGTATTCAGATTCATTATCATAATAATCATTAGGAGCAACATACTTACGGTTACCTAGCGTTATCTCATTCACGCGGGGATATGCCGTTACCTCTTTCTTTTTATTCTCCTTCTTCTTCTTCTTCTTCTTCTTCTTCTTCTTCGTTCCCTTCTTCTTCTTCTTCTCTTCCTTCTCCTCGTTCCCTTCTTTAGGAGGAAGAGGCTTGAAGGGTGTCTTGTCCGCATTACCTGATTTACTTTCAGAAACAATAGAAGAAACTTGGGAGGATCCCTCCTTTTCATTAATTAGTTGAAAACATACAAATGTCCTATCATATTTTGGCAAGGTGTCATCTTCTAAAATATTTTGTATGTAAGTATTTGTATGGCTATTATCAATGCAATAAGAAAAACACCCATGCAGGACATCATCAATATCAAGATCACTCATATGTAACAAAGAGATTTTTCTCGACGCTCTTCACACCCCAAAAATAAAGTAAGTTCATCATGCTGATTAGGAGTAATTTCATCATCACAATACAAATTTGCAGCAATCATTGGGTTCAAATTATCATTGGAGGAGCATTGAAAATTAAAATGACCCACTTCATGGCAAACTTCACAAATAAAAGGATAGAGGGCACAAACTTTTTTACCAAGATCATCTAGAGCCCTAAGCCACTTTCTAGTTTTTTCATTAATATGATGGATGCAATATTCATCTTTGGCTTGATTAATTCCACAAGGTCTATGCATTCCACAAAAATTAACATGCTTATAGGAAATAGCATTCTTAGGAGTTTGAGCATGCTTATTGCAATAATTAACAACAATTTCATTCTTCATGCAAGCCTCTTTAAAAGGTTCATGATACTTATCAAAATTCTTCTTAGGCAATTCAAAATGAGAAGCAAAGGATTTATAAAGATTTGCAGCAACTTGAGAGTCAAGACCATAAGTAGCACTCATATTTCGAAATTTATCGGTATCCATAAAAGCTTCAATGCATTCATAATCATAATTTATACCTGACTCCTTACCTTTGTCGTTCTCCCATCCTTCAGCGTTGTCCTCAATTCGATCAAGAAGATCCCACCTAGCTTCAACCTCCTTGCTTGTGAAAGATCCCTCCGAACAGGCATCCAGATAGTCCTTGTGTTGTCCTGAAAGCCTCGCATAAAAATTGTTAACAATAACATTACGGGGGAGCTCATGAATGGGACATTTGAGCATTAGTGACTTCAATCTCCCCCACGCTTGAGAAATACTCTCTCCATCACGAGGATAAAAGTTATAAATATAATTCCTATCAATATGCACTTCATGAGGAGGATAAATTTAGAATAAAAGAGAGGTACAATTTCCTCCCAACCAAGAGAATGACTATTCTCCAACAATTTATACCAATGCGCCGCTTTACCAGACAGCGAAACGGAGAATAGCTTCTTTTTCACTTCATCCATAGAGATACCTGCACACTTGAATAACCCGCATAATTCATGCAAAAACAGTAAATGATCTTTAGGATGGACAGTTCCATCCCCTTCATAGCGGTTATCCATAACACGTTCAATAATTTTCATGGGTATCTTGAAAGAAGTACTTGCAGTTGGTGGATTTAAAGTATCACAAGCATTATTAGAGCTATCGCATATGGGAGATAAAGCATTATCAGAACAAATTTTCTCCCCTAAAGATGGGAAGCCAAAAAGATCACAGAAACTAGCTTCCCCAAGCTTAGACTTATTCATAGCATTAGCAGTGATTGCGTTCATACCAATAATATTGCTACTAGCATGCAAATGGGGTTCCATAGGTTCTTTAATTTTTGCATCACACAATTCATGTCTTAGCTTAGGAAATAAATTAAGAAGCTCATAGTTATATTCCATTATGCCTAACTAGTGTAAAACAAGAAACAAAAAGATGCAATTGCAAGATCTAAAGGAAATAGCTTCGAGCACAAACACAATGGCGCCAGAAAAGTACTGTTACATGGAACCGGAGTATGAGTGCCTTTTACCTTTCCTCCCCGGCAACGGCGCCAGAAAAGTGCTTGATGTCTACGGGAGCTTCTATTCTTGTAGACAGTGTTGGGCCTCCAAGAGCAGAGGTTTGTAGAATAGCAGCAAGTTTCCCTTAAGTGGATCACCCAAGGTTTATCGATCTCAGGGAGGAAGAGGTCAAAGATATCCCTCTCAAGCAACCCTGCAACCACAAAGCAAGAAGTCTCTTGTGTCCCCAACACACCTAATACAATAGGTGCACTAGTTCGGCGAAGAGATAGTGAGATACAAATAATATGGATGAGTATGAGTGATAATAGCAATCCGAGTAAAATATGGCAGCGAGTAAACATTCAACAAAACAGTAAACAAACGGAGATTCGATGCTTGGAAGCAAGGCCCAGGGATCCTGCTTTCACTAGTGGACACTCTCAACAATGATCACATAATAGGACTACTCTACACCCTCTTGTTGGATGATGAACACCATTGTGTAGGATTACACGAACCCTCAATGCCGGAGTTAACAAGCTCCACAATATTCAATGTTCATATTTAAATAACCTTAGAGTGCAAGATAGATCAACACAACCAAACCAAGTACTAACATAGCATGCACACTTCTACCATCACACTATGAAAGGAGGAATAGATCGCATCAATACCATCATAGTAATAGTTAACTTCATAATCTACAAGAGATCACAATCATAGCATAAACCAAGTACTTCATGATGCACACACTGCCAACATTACATCATGGAGGAGGAATAGACTACTTTAATAACATCACTAGAGTAGCACATAGATGATATTCAACTTGATCAGAAAGAGAGAGAGAGAGAGATGAACCACATAGCTACAGTGGAGCCCTCAGCCCCGGGGGTGAATTACTCCCTCCTCATCATGGAGGCAGCGATGGCGGTGAAGATGGCGGTGGAGACGGCGGTGGAGATGGCTTCGGGGGCGATTCCCCATCCCGGCAGGGTGCCGGAACAGAGAGTTCTGTCCCCCGAATTGGACTTTCGCGATGGCGGTGGCTCTGGATGGTTTTCTCTGTTTTCGTCCAACTCCTCGAGGTTTTTAGGTCAGGGACGATTATATAGGCGGAGAGTCGGAGTCGGAAGGTCAACGAGGTGACGACACCATAGGGGGGCGCGGGCCACCCCCAGGCCGCGCCGGCCTATGGTCCGTGGGCTGTGGCCCCCTCTGGCGACTCTCGGGTGTTCTGGATGCTTCCGGGGATTCTAAGATCTTTGGCGTTGATTTCGTCCGATTCCGAGAATATTTCTTTACTAGGATTTCTGAAACCAAAAACAGCAGAAAACAGCAACTGGCCTTTCGGCATCTCGTCAATAGGTTAGTTCCGAAAAACGCATAATAATGACATAAAGTGTGAACCAAACATGTCGGTATTGTCATAAAACAAGCATGGAACATCAGAAATTATAGATACGTTGGAGACGTATCACTTCCCTCATATCTTCATCATTTAATTTAATCAAACCCCTCTTCTTCAATATTGGCGTCGGAGTTGGTTCAGGTGTAGCCCAATCATCATGATTCCGGCCTATTTTAGCCAATAATTCTTCAGCTTTGTCCGGAGTTCTTTTTCTGAAAACACAACCAGCACAACTATCCAAATATGCTCTAGAATCAATGATTAGTCCACTATAAAATATATCAAGTAAATCATGCTTTTCCAAATCATGTCCAGGTCGAGCTCTGATAAGAGAGCAAAATCTTGCCCACGCCTCAGGAAATTTCTCTCCATCTTCCTGGTCAAAGCTATAAATCTTCTGCAAAGCAGCATGTTGAGCACTAGCAGGAAAGTATTTCCGAAAGAAAACATCTAGAAAATCACCTGGACTATTAATAGAACCAGGAGGTAAGTTATTATACCAAGTTTTAGCATCATCCTTTAATGAGAAAGGAAAAATTTTAGCAACAAAATAAGTACGCATCTTGACATCATCAGAAAACAAACTACTCATAGAAGAAAGTTCATTCTTATGTTCTACATCACTTTCTTTTTCAGTACCACAAAAGGGTGTTTTCTCCACAATAGCTATATGAGATAGATCAAGAGAAAAATCATAATCTTTATCCTTAATGCTTATAGGAGATGTGGCAAATTTAGGATCAGGAGACAGCTTATATCTAACAGTATGTTGTGCGAGAAACTTTTTAATTTTTCTTGCATCAGTAATAGCATTGCATTTATCAATAAAATCATCATTAAGCTCCACATAATCCTCATCAGGATCATCACTAGAGTAATCAACAGACTCAGGTGAATTAACAGGTGTAGCAGCATTTTCATTAGGAGTTTCAGTATTTTCAATTTGTCTAGACCTAGCAATTGTAGCATCTAGAAAGGATCCCAATGAACCACTATCATCAAGCACAGCAGAAACATCATCAATATTATGAGAATTTTCAGATTCAGCAGAAGTACCAGCAAGTGAAGCTTGTGGTGGTGAAACAAGTTGACTTATCACAGATGGTGAATCAAGAGTAGCAGAGGTACTCAGAGTTGTACCTTTTCTTGTAGAGGATGGTAATATGGCGACTTTAGGATCGCGAGATTTACCCATGATGGAGAATTTGCAGCGAACAATATCAATCCAAGTGAACTTCCAAATAAAGCTATGCTCGCCGGCAACGGCGCCAGAAAATAGTCTTGATAACCCACAAGTATAGGGGATCGCAACAGTCTTCGAGGGAAGTAAAACCCAAATTTATTGATTCGACACAAGGGGAGCCAAAGAATACCTGAAAGCCTTAACAGCGGAGTTGTCAATTCAGCTGCACCTGGAAACAGACTTGCTCGCAAGAGTTTATCAGTAGTAACAGTTTTATAGCAGTAGCAGTAGTGAAATAACAGCAACAGAGTAACAAAGACAGCAGTAGTGATTATAGTAAACAACAGGATTAAAATACTGTAGGCACAGGGATGGATGACGGGCGTTGCATGGATGAGAGAAACTCATGTAACAATCAAAGCAGGGCATTTGCAGATAATAATAAAACGGTGTCCAAGTACTAAGCAATCCATAGGCTTGTGTTCCGTTTATAGTCGTACGTGCTCGCAATGAGAAACTTGCACAACATATTTTGTCCTACCAGCCGGTGGCAGCCGGGCCTCTAGGGAATCTACTGGATATTAAGGTACTCCTTTTAATAAAGTACCGGAGCAAAGCATTAACACTCCGTGAACACATGTGATCCTCACATCACTGCCTTCCCCTCCGGTTGTCCCGATTTCTGTCACTTCGGGGCCTCGGGTTCCGGACAGCGACATGTGTATACAACTTGCAGGTAAGATCATAAAACAATGCATATCATGATGAAACAATAACATGTTCAGATCTGAGATCATGGCACTCGGGCCCTAGTGACAAGCATTAAGCATAACAAGTTGCAACAATATCATCAAAGTACCAATTACGGACACTAGGCACTATGCCCTAACAATCTTATGCTATTACATGACCAATCTCATCCAATCCCTACCATCCCCTTCAGCCTACAGCGAGGGAATTACTCACACATGGATGGGGGAAACATTGCTGGTCGATGGAGAAGCGTCGGTGGTGATGATGGTGATGATCTCCTCCAATTCCCCGTCCCGGCGGAGTGCCAGAACGGAGTTTCTAGTCCCGAGACGGAGTTTCGCGATGGTGGCGGCGTACTGGATGGTTTCTGGCGACTTCGACTTCCCATCTCGCGTTTTTAGATCGAAACCCTTAAGTAGTCCAGAGGAGGGCGTCAGAGGCCAGCCGAGGAGGCCACACAGTAGGGCGGCGCGCCCCCCTCCTGGGCCGCGCCGGCCTAGTGTCTGGGGGGCCTGGGCCTCCCCCAGGTCTGCCCTTCTGGCTCCGTGATTCTTCTGGAAAAATAAGCCCTTCGACATAAATTCCGAGGATTTTCCTGAAAGTTGAATTTCTGCACAAAAACGAGACATCAGAGCAATTCTGCTGAAAACAGCGTTAGTCCGTGTTAGTTGTATCCAAAATACACAAATTAGAGGCAAAACAATAGCAAAAGTGTTCAGGAAAGTAGATACGTTTTGGACGTATCAGGACCCTTTCCAAAGATGACTTTCAAATCTCTGACCATATCAAATACCTCAGCACCAGTACGTTCCGCAGGCTTCGGCCGGTGATCTGCCTTGCCGTTGTAATGCTTGCCTTTCTTTCTTACGTTATGATGTCGGTGAAGAAATCGACGATGCTCCAGGTACACGTTCTTCTTACAAATTTGGCAAATATACACTTTCAGTCTCATGTAAGTAGTGCGTGCATGCATTGTATCCCTTATTTGTTTGTCCCGAAAGGTTACTAAGAGCAGGCCAATCGTTGATGGTTACGAAAAGCAACGCTCGTAGGTCAAATTCCTCTTCTTTGTGCTCATCCCACACACGTACACCAGGTCTGCCCCACAACTGTAAAAGTTCATCAACTAATGGCCTTAGGTACACATCAATGTCGTTGCCGGGTTGCTTTGAACCTTGGATGAGTACTGACATCATAATGAACTTCCGCTTCATGAACAACCAAGGAGGAAGGTTGTAGGTGCATAGAGTCACGGGCCAGCTGCTATGGCTGGCTCGCCAAAAGGATTCATGCCATCTGTACTTAGACCAAATCTTATGTTCCTTGCGTCAGCTGCAAAATATTTGAACTCTCTGTCGATCTTTCTCCATTGCGTTCCATCTGCGGGGTGTCTCAACTCCCCGTCCGACTTACGGTCCTCTTTGTGCCATCGCAACAACTTGGCATGCTCTTTGTTCCTAAACAGACGTTTCAACTATGGTATTATAGGAGCATACCACATCACCTTGGCGGGAACCCTCTTCCTGGGTTTCTCGCCCTCAACATCGTCACCAGGGTCATCGCCTCTGATCTTATAACGCAATGCAGTGCATACCGGGCATTCATTCAAATTCTCGTATTCACCACGGTAGAGGATGCAGTCGTTAATGCATGCATGTATCTTCAGAACCTCTAAACCTAGAGGGCAGACAACCTTCTTTGCTTCGTACGTACTGGCGGGCAACTCGTTATTCTTTGGAAACATATTCTTCATCATTTTCAACAAATTTTCAAATCTCGAGTCAGATAGACCTTCCTGTGCCTTCCATTTCAGCAAATTCGGTGTGCAGCCCAGCTTTTTCAGACCATTATCGCATCCGGGGTAAAGCGAATTTTTGTGATCCTCTAACATGCGATCCAAATTCTACCTCTCCTTTTCAGTTTCACAGCCTCTCCGTGCATCAGCAATGGTCCGACCAAGATCATCAGCGGGCTCATCACGTGCCTCTTCTTCACCTTCCCCTTCACCTTCCCCACCTTCAGCATCCTCCATGAAAGTATCACCGAAATGATCAGGATAGTTGTCATCGATGATATCATCCCCTTCTTCATCTTCTTCCATTATAACCCCTCTTTCTCCATGCTTGGTCCAACAATTATAGCTTGGCATGAAACCGTGCCGAAGCAGGTGCAGGTGAACTTGTCTTGAGGAAGAGTAACCCTTCTGATTCTTACAGCCAACACATGGACAGATAACAAAACCCCCATGCTCGTTCGTATTAGCCACTACGAGGAAATCTTTCAAACCCGTAGTGAACTCGCCGGAGAGTCGGTTACCATACATCCATTGCCGATTCATCTGCATAATTATTATATAAAGTATATAATTAACCATCATGCATTTGTTAAACTAACTAGCTAGAAATAATAGAAATTAAACAATGAACTACACACATGCATATTTTATCAATGACACATGAAAGGTTCAAGTTGCTAACCGCGATCGAGGAGGAAAAATAAATGAGAAAGCTCAAGTGTGGCTCGGAAACTTCATATCATATTTGTTTCATGCTCTCGGGCATTTCATCGAACACCTTGTGTGAATAAGAGGAACTAAAAGCAAACCCACCACCCCTTCTGAAGATTGTGAAGAGAAGTGGCACCAAATGGATAAGTGAAGTTAGCTGAACTGCCTTTTATAGGGATGTGCCTTTAGTCGCGGTTGGCCTAGCCAACCGCGACTAAAGGCCTTCGGGCCAGGTCTGAGGACCTTTAGTCGCGGTTGGCCTGGCGAACCGCGACTAAATCTCCTCCCGTCCACCAGCTGGCCACCGAGCGCGCTGCGTCCAGGTCTTTAGTCGCGGTTCGCCTCCCGAACCGCGACTAAAGACCCCTTTAGTCGCGGTTTCTATATTTTGGGGACTAATGGGGGCGGATGGAAGCCTCTTTTTCTACTAGTGCGTGGCCATGGCTGGTGACCTCCGCACGACATCATGTTGTTGGGAATCCTCTCTTCCATACTCGACGTCTTCGTGAGGCTCCGTTCTTTCTTCTCCTGTGCTCATGTTTTTACCAAGCTTGTTCCTACCATTGTGGCACCCTCCGTGGTTGAGTCTTCATGCTCGGCCTAGTGTAGTTGTGCTTTACTTTTTTGGTTTAGCTTGATCCTTGATCTGCATAGTAAGAGGATATCCTCAACACTGTTCGGCCATGCTGGCTTTATTGGTTTAAAGTCAGGCTTTTTACCCTTTTATCTAAAAGAGACAAACCAACACGGAATGAAACCATAGATGAACAGAGCTTCAAGTCAGATGTTAGACCCATCTTCGCTACATCCTACGTACTTTGCTATTTGAAAGGCTACTTTTACAGTACCTTTTACTTCTCCTAGTGGAGGGAGAGGTATGAAATCAACCGACGGCACAGATTCAACGACCTAGATTAGGCCCAGCCCAAGCTGAGTATTAGGAAAAAAAAGTAATCGGGATGCCTTGGAGAACGCAAGCCCAAACGCCCAAGCGGCTCCATCTGACCCGCCGCCGCCGCCGCCGCTGTCTCCTCCCAGTGGATGACTTCGCGGCTGACCCGTTCAAGGGCAACGCCGCCGCGTTGTTTCGCCGCAGCCGTCGCGTACGAGCGGTGGTTGCAGTCCGTCATCGCCGAGTTCAACCTCTCGGGGGCCGCCTTCCTCATCCGTGACAACGCCCACGCAGCCTGCGCCGCCCCGCGGTTCACCACCGGTGGTTCACTCCGGTCACTGAATAGATCCCTATCCATCTCCCCCACAAATCTCAGAGCCTCCCCTTTGAGATTTTGACTAGTACCAGCAGCCATCTACATTATTGAGACCACATCAGGAGATAACTAAAGAAAATCGTGCATGATTACCTCTCCTAAGTCTCAGCACCTAATTCTACTCGTTCTAGGCATAGATGAATCACGAATTCACTAGTTATATTTGTTTTGTTAGAACTCAGAGCCAATCTACCATTTTCAATGTTCATATCAACTAGATTGTCAGGAGCTGAACTTCTTTGACCACTAAAATGAGTCTCTAGCCCCTGTCCCAAGTATCTGTGCAAGTTCATATGTAGTGTTAACTAAATACTAGAGAGGACACAAATTTTACACTCAACTTAGAGTATTGACTGAGAGAATTTCTAGGAGGCTTTCCTATCCTTTTAATATTGAATGGCAATGAAACACCAGGCTACCTCTTAATGGTGCTTCATATGCAGCTCCATCTTATACATAAAGTTGTTTCTTTAAGACATGTTTTACTTGACTAGTAACATGAATCTTACTTTAATGATGGCAGTTTCAGACATGGAGGGTGAAGAGTACCGCCGCGGGGTTAGCAGGACCTTCAGAAGTGAGGAGGAAGGATTCCAGTGCTATATTGAATATGCTAAGGTCAAAGGGTTCAATGTTAGAAAGGAAGAGGTGAAATACTTGCCACGGTTCAGGTGGCTTTATACGAGCTTTATACAAGAATACCATACATTGGCGAACTTCGAAAGACTGGACTTGAAAAAAACTCAAGGCCCAAAATGCACAAGATCCAGATGTTGTATAGTTGGTTGTTGGTCACACAGATTTCCAGAATATTTTCCACTTTGTTTTTATCTCAACTCGTTTTGAACAATAGGTTTAAATGAACACATGTTATTGTGAATTATACATGTTTTGGTTATTGTGAAATACATGTGCAGTACTAATTATTGTTGTGAACTACATGTATTTGTTATTGTGAAATATATTTACTAGTTATTGTGAACTACATGTACTGATTAGTTTGCACTACATGCTAGTTCTGCATACATTGCTCAATCTGACAACCGATTCATGCAAGGTTGATTTTTATTCTTATACTATAATCATATATTGGTCAATCTGGGAATTACTAGTGGTTCAGAATAATCATATATACCATGCCCTTAGCTGCACTTGCCAATTCATCCAGAAGGCTCTGAAGAAGACAGCTTGAAATATTATTAAAGAAAGCAGTGAGTGATTATTCAAGTGTTCAATTACAACCATGAAATCATCCTTAATTATATCCCAGCAAAGTAAATAAAAGGAGAGAGGAGATCGCCGTTCCTGGTCGAGATCCTCCTATCATGCGAGACATGAATCAAGCCGAGTTTGGACGCCTGACTCAGCCCCACACCAGCCCTCCTTCACAACTGATTAAGTCAGAGCGGAAAGAGAAGGGGGATTCAGCTTGCCAGCCAGGGAGGTGAGCCTTTTGAAATGATTTCCATTTTTTTGGATGATACTTTCTTTTTCTTTTTCTATTTTCTAGAATAAGTATGCTCTGGAGTAAAAGGATTCGAACCTTTGCATGCCGGTACCAAAAACCGATGCCTTACCACTTGGCTATACTCCAAACGGGGGGAAGGCTCGATGAAAACGAGCTGGGATATAGATTTTTAAGAAGGAAGAGTTAGTTACCCTCGGTTTTCCTTCTTTCCCGGGAATCAAGGAAGTAGTAGCGGGACAGTCCTTTATTTCCCCCTTTAGACCAACTACAACAAGCTCGCTCCTGAGGATGTGGAAGTTCTGTTTCCTTGCCTTGTCAAGCATTTCATTTGACACTCTATCTATACTATAGCTAGATCAATTCCTATTCTTTCTTCCAGGCGACTTTACTCCAAAGAATTTGGCCTTCTTATCTTGACTCGATCTCACGAAATTGGATTGACTGGCACACCGCGCATCTGGCATTCGCTTCTCCTATCTATCTCTTCCAACTAAGCTGATCACTGGAAAATATGAAATCCTGCAAGCAATCATTCCAGAGCCAACTACAAAGATACCTGGTCTTCCACTCTGTTCACTGGATATAGATCTAGACTACATTGTGCCAACCTGGAAACATTTTCCTGAAACATAGGAACCTGAGAACATACTGCAAACCTGCAATCAAATATATACATCACAACCAGGATAACTAGGTACATTTCCTCAAATAACTACTGAGATAGATCAACATTCTATGATTTTGGCAACACATAATATTACATTCAATCATGATCTTTTCGTACACACACAGACGTGTACAACCTCTGATCCACAATGCACACGGTGCTTAAACAAATCCACATCCAGCTACCAAAAGTACAAAAGCCACCTCCTTGTCTCTAACTCTCATCTCTTCTCTATGAGCTCTCTGAATTGATTTTGCTTCTTACTTCAATTTCTTAATCGTTGCTACCAGCTAGCTTAGTATTTATCTTGCCCATCTTCTGGATTTCTTCTCCATATGTGTGATTCCATTCTGACTCCTTGAAACTGGCCTCACAGTAGTGCTTTCATGCTATAACTACCGTGATTCCATATTTTAGAAGGGAAAGAAGATTTCGCCTACATCAGATAGTAACTTCAGTACACACTACACAGTTCGGATATTCATATTCAGCATGCTTCCATGGGTAAAGGTTCAAGCCAGTTTCTCAAAAGAGTGAGTTTCCCTGCAAAGAGTCATATACACATGATAATAATTAGAACTAGCTATGATAGAGATAGCAAATGGATATAAATACATCCAGGCTTCACTTCAGGTATTTCTTCTGTTACTGAAAGACTTGAACCGTGACAATTGTCACTACAGTGTTGAGCTGCTGCATTGCTTCTGTCACACAAGTGCCTCTTTCTTCTTTTGTTGTTCCACTGCTCGAGAGGAGGTTCATGAGTAGTGACAATTGTGAATAAAAATGCACATCAGGCAAACTATTCTGAATAGAAATGAGCAAGTAAATGCACAACAAGTAAATGCTCGAGAGTAAGTAAATGCACAGCAAGTAAATGCTCGAGAGTAAGTAATGCACATCAGGCAAACTATTCTGAATAAAAATGAGTAAGTAATACATCCCAAAGAGCAGCAGTAAAACACCATGATCCAGTTCAAACTTAGATGTTGTCGGGAGCCCACATCAGTAGACCGCTTCAATTGAGTGTTGAAGCATTCATGTCACTGTCACATATATACCTAACGAGGAAATACATGTCACGAAGTCATCAAGTGCTAGCTTTGGGTGATTTGGATTTGGTCAGTACACTGCCAATAATAAGGATAACAAACAACTGAATTTAAACAGCTAAAGAATGACAAAACTAGGCTAACAAAAATCTAAATCCTCGATGTCAAAATTTGGGGGAAAAAACTTGAGACGGTATGCAGTCAATGCTCATGTTTCAAACAACTCACAAACAATTGGTGACACAAGCTACTTGTTATTAGGTGTCTACTTATGTTACAATACAAGTCAGCAAGTTGGTAGCTACCACATACTGAGCAAACACAAGCTACTGCGGCAGATCTGAAACAGGTAATGGCAAGCAAATGCTGCAACTACTCAAAAGAGAAACTTCCGACTAAGCATCTCTCGAAGTTTCAGCTCCAGTAGAGGGAAACATACTAGCTAAACCAGAAATCGAACCATTCTTAGCCATTTGCACATGAGTAATTTAAATAATACAAACATGAACTCAGCGGACAGTTGAAAGTTCAATTTAACCGAAGTTCTCCAGTCTAGTACCTCTGGAGCTCAGATATCCTACATGCAGGCGATCAGCAGGGCCGAGGTGTCTACTAGTTGTAGCTCCGTCCGAAACACGGGGTGCATCGAGAAGTCGGTCGATGATGTAGCCCGTAAGGTACATGGACTCCGGCGTCAGATCAAATTTTTCATGCACTTCGATCCAGTCTACGAGGATGCCCCACATCTTGGAGTTGATCTCCACCTGCGAGTGGATGTAATCGCAGGGGCAACACTCGCGGAAAAAGATCGACATGGGGAGGCGCCCTCGTCAACTATGGCCACCGGAACGCTGCAGCGACTCCAAGGAAGTTGCCTGGGGTAGGTGGTGGTGGTCTGGTACAAAATGAACGCCTCCCAGGCGCGTATTTCTGGAAGCATGCCACATGAGACTTGGGGCATCGTTGCCGCACGTACAGGACATGCGTAGGCGTGCGCACAAGGCGCCGGCGCCGGCGAGGCCCTTGAGCTCCTTGGTTGCAGGGCGTTGGGCGTGGGTGCTGGATACTAGCTTGGCGGCATGATGGCCCGGAGAGAAAGGAGCGCGCTGATACGTCTCCGACGTATCGATAATTTCTTATGTTCCATGCCATATTATTGATGTTATCTACATGTTTTATGCACACTTTATGTCATATTCGTGCATTTTCTGGAACTAACCTATTAACAAGATGCCGAAGTGCCAGTTGCTGTTTTCTGCTGTTTTTGGTTTCAGAAATCCTAGTAAGGAAATATTCTCGGAATTGGACGAAATCAAAGCCCAGGGGCCTATTTTCTCACGAAGCTTCCAGAAGTCCGAAGGAGAGACGAAGAGGGGCCACGGAGGGGCCACACTATAGGGCGGCGCGGCCCCCCCCTTGGCCGCGCCGGCCTGTAGTGTGGGGCCCCCGTGCCGCCTCTTGACCTGCCCTTCCGCCTATAAAAAGTCTCCGTGACGAAACCCCCAGTACCGAGAACCACGATACGGAAAACCTTCCAGAGACGCCGCCGCCGCCGATCCCATCTCGGGGGATCCAGGAGATCGCCTCCGGCACCCTGCCGGAGAGGGGAATCATCTCCCGGAGGACTCTACGCCGCCATGGTCGCCTCCGGTGTGATGTGTGAGTAGTCTACCCCTGGACTATGGGTCCATAGCAGTAGCTAGATGGTTGTCTTCTCCCCATTGTGCTATCATTGTCGGATCTTGTGAGCTGCCTAACATGATCAAGATCATCTATCTGTAATTCTATATGTTGCGTTTGTTGGGATCCGATGAATAGAGAATACTTGTTATGTTGATTATCAAAGTTATGCTTATGTGTTGTTTATGATCTTGCATGCTCTCCGTTACTAGTAGATGCTCTGGCCAAGTAGATGCTTGTAACTCCAAGAGGGAGTACTTATGCTCGATAGTGGGTTCATGCCTGCATTGACACCTGGGACAGTGACAGAAAGTTCTAAGGTTGTGTTGTGCTGTTGCCACTAGGGATAAAACATTAGTGCTATGTTCAAGGATGTAGTCACTAGTTACATTACGCACCATACTTAATGCAATTGTCTGTTGTTAGCAACTTAATACTGGAAGGGGTTCGGATGATAACCTGAAGGTGGACTTTTTAGGCATAGATGCAGTTGGATGACGGTCTATGTACTTTGTCGTAATGCCCAATTAAATCTCACTATACTCATCATGATATGTATGTGCATGGTCATGCTCTCTTTATTTGTCAATTGCCCAACTGTAATTTGTTCACCCAACATGCTGTTCGTCTTATGGGAGAGACACCTCTAGTGAACTGTGGACCCCGGTCCAATTCTCTTTACTGAAATACAATCTACTGCAATACTTGTTCTACTGTTTTCTGCAAACAATCATCTTCCACACAATACGGTTAACTCTTTGTTACAGCAAGCCGGTGAGATTGACAACCTCACTGTTTCGTTGGGGCAAAGTACTTTGGTTGTGTTGTGCAGGTTCCACGTTGGCGCCGGAATCACTGGTGTTGCGCCGCACTACATCCCGCCGCCATCAACCTTCAACGTGCTTCTTGGCTCCTCCTGGTTCGATAAACCTTGGTTTCTTTCTGAGGGAAAACTTGCTGCTGTGCGCATCATACCTTCCTCTTGGGGTTGCCCAACGAACGTGTGAAATACACGCCATCAAGCACATTTTCTGGCGCCGTTGCCGGGGAGATCAAGACACGCTGCAAGGGGAGTCTCCACTTCTCAATCTCTTTACTTTGTTTTTGTCTTGCTTAGTTTTATTTACTACTTTGTTTGCTGCACTAAATTAAAATACAAAAAAAATTAGTTACTTTTGTTACCATGTCTAGCTCTGAACCTGTTACTTCTTCGCCTGAAGAATTAGTCTTCACTTTTAAACAAGGGGATGAGGAGAGTTTTAAGGATGCTTGGTCTAGAATTTTTACTTCTTATCGTAAAACTGAACCTCAAATGACTCTAAGTTTGCTCCTCAGTAATTTTTATTTTGGTCTTATGGTTCGCTATAGATATGCTTTGGATACTTTAGTGGGAGGAGATTTCCTTCATTGCAATGGGGATCAAGCTTTTAATGCCATAAAGAAGTTGGTTGCATCACATGATTCAGCTAATAACTTTGATTCAGTCCTCACTGGCATTTATAGTAGATTAAATAATCTCGAGATAAGTACATCTCGCTTGAATGATAATTATTGCGACGTTCGTAATCGTCTTGAACAAGTTTTAGTGAACTCTAAACTCTCAATGTGGGATCCTGCTGTTAAAATTGTCATCGGTGATCGAACTCTCCATGCCTACTGTGATATTATGTATGAATTTTGCCTTATGCCTGAAAGTATTTATAAATATTTGAAACTTTGGGGAGTCGAGGAAGGAGGAGAAGAAATAACTCTCATTGATAACTCTACTATAATTCCTAAAGGAATAGCCGCAGGTGTGCATACAACCATTCTTGGAAGAACAATATCCATTGATTATCTTTTTGTTGAAACAGGAAAACTCACACTCGGAAGATCCCTGCTGAAACTATTGGGAGCAGTCATTGATGTTGGAGAAGGCACTCTGAAATTCACCTCTATACCGGGGGAAACTCATACATTTCCTAAACCAAAGGGAAAGAAAAACAATAAGAAAGGTAAGGGTAAAGCTCAAGGTAATGTTGACACTTCGTCTCTTGATAATACTTGATACACACTTTCTGCGCCTAGCTGAAAGGCGTTAAAGAAAAGCGCTTATGGGAGACAACCCATGTTTTTACCTACAGTACTTTGTTTTTATTTTGTGTCTTGGAAGTTGTTTACTACTGTAGCAACCTCTCCTTATCTTAGTTTTGTGTTTTGTTGTGCCAAGTTAAGCCGTTGATAGAAAAGTAAGTACTAGATTTGGATTACTGCACAGTTCCAGATTTCTTTGCTGTCACGAATCTGGGTCCACCTCCCTGTAGGTAACTCAGAAAATTAAGCCAATTTACGTGCATGATCCTCAGATATGTACGCAACTTTCATTCAATTTGAGCATTTTCATTTGAGCAAGTCTGGTGCCATTTTAAAATTCGTCAATACGAAATGTTCTGTTTTGACAGATTCTGCCTTTTATTTCGCATTGCCTCTTTCGCTATGTTGGATGAATTTCTTTGATCCATTAATGTCCAGTAGCATTATGCAATGTCCAGAAGTGTTAAGAATGATTGTGTCACCTCTGAATATGTCAATTTATATTGTGCACTAACCCTCTAATGAGTTGTTTCGAGTTTGGTGTGGAGGAAGTTTTCAAGGATCAAGAGAGTAGTATGATGCAACATGATCAAGGAGAGTGAAAGCTCTAAGCTTGGGGATGCACCCGGTGGTTCACCCCTGCATATATCAAGAAGACTCAAGCGTCTAAGCTTGGGGATGCCCAAGGCATCCCCTTCTTCATCGACAACATTATCAGGTTCCTCCCCTGAAACTATATTTTTATTCCATCACATCTTATGTGCTTTTTCTTGGAGCGTCGGTTTGTTTTTGTTTTTGTTTTGTTTGAATAAAATGTATCCTAGCATTCACTTTATGGGAGAGAGACACGCTCCGCTGTAGCATATGGACAAGTATGTCCTTGGTTTCTACTCATAGTATTCATGGCGAAGTTTCTCCTTCGTTAAATTGTTATATGGTTGGAATTGGAAAATGATACATGTAGTAATTGCTATAAATGTCTTGGGTAATGTGATACTTGGCAATTGTTGTGCTCATGATTAAGCTCTTGCATCATATGCTTTGCACCCATTAATGAAGAAATACATAGAGCATGCTAAAATTTGGTTTGCATATTTGGTTTCTCTAAGGTCTAGATAATTACTAGTGTTGAGTTTGAACAACAAGGAAGACGGTGTAGAGTCTTATAATGTTTTCAATATGTCTTTTATGTGAGTTTTGCTGCACCGGTTCATCCTTGTGTTTGTTTCAAATAAGTCTTGCTAGCCTAAACCTTGTATCGAGAGGGAATACTTCTCATGCATCCAAAATACTTGAGCCAACCACTATGCCATTTGTGTCCACCATACCTACCTATACTACATGGTATTTTTCCGCCATTCCAAAGTAAATTGCTTGAGTGCTACCTTTAAAATTCCATCATTCACCTTTGCAATATATAGCTCATGGGACAAATAGCTTAAAAACTATTGTGGTATTGAATATGTAATTATGCACTTTATCTCTTATTAAGTTGCTTGTTGTGCGATAACCATGTTCACTGGGGATGCCATCAACTTTTCATTGTTGAATTTCATGTGAGTTGCTATGCATGTTCGTCTTGTCTGAAGCAAGAGAGATCTACCACCATATGGTTAAGCATGCATATGTTAGAGAAGAACATCGGGCCGCTAACTAAAGCCATGCTCCATGGTGGAAGTTTCAGTTTTGGACAACAATCCTCAAATCTCAAATGAGAAAATTATTAATTGTTGGTATATGCTTATGCATAAAAGAGGAGTCCATTATCTGTTGTCTATGTTGTCCCGGTATGGATGTCTAAGTTGAAGAATAATCAATAGCGAGAAATCCAATGCGAGCTTTCTCCTTAGACCTTTGTACAGGCGGCATAGAGGTACCCCTTTGTGACACTTGGTAAAAACAATGCATTGTGATGATCCGGTAGTCCAAGCTAATTAGGACAAGGTGCGGGCACTATTAGTACGCTATGCATGAGGCTTGCAACTTATAAGATATAATTTACATGATGCATATGCTTTATTACTACCGTTGACAAAATTGTTTCATGTTTTCAAAATCAAAGCTCTAGCACAAATATAGCAATCGATGCTTTTCCTCTATGGAGGACTATTCTTTTACTTTCAATGTTGAGTCAGTTCACCTATCTCTCTCCACCTCAAGAAGCAAACACTTGTGTGAACTGTGCATTGATTCCTACATATTTGCTTATTGCACTTATTATATTACTCTATGTTGACAATATCCATGAGATATACATGTTACAAGTTGAAAGCAACCGCTGAAACTTAATCTTCTTTTGTGTTGCTTCAATACCTTTACTTTGAATTATTGCTTTATGAGTTAACTCTTATGCAAGACTTATTGATGCTTGTCTTGAAGTGCTATTCATGAAAAGTCTTTGCTTTATGATTCACTTGTTTACTCATGTCATATACATTGTTTTGATCGCAGCATTCACTACATATGCTTTACAAATAGTATGATCAAGATTATGATGGCATGTCACTCCAGAACTTATCGGTGTTATCGATTTACCTTCTCGGGATGAGCCGTAATAAGCTTGGGGATGCTGATACGTCTCCGACGTATCGATAATTTCTTATGTTCCATGCCACATTATTGATGTTATCTACATGTTTTATGCACACTTTATGTCATATTCGTGCATTTTCTGGAACTAACCTATTAACAAGATGCCGAAGTGCCAGTTCCTGTTTTCTGCTGTTTTTGGTTTCAGAAATCCTAGTAAGGAAATATTCTCGGAATTGGACGAAATCAAAGCCCAGGGGCCTATTTTCTCACGAAGCTTCCAGAAGTCCGAAGGAGAGACGAAGAGGGGCCACGGAGGGGCCACACTATAGGACGGCGCGGCCCCCCCCTTGGCCGCGCCGGCCTGTAGTGTGGGGCCCCGTGCCGCCTCTTGACCTGCCCTTCCGCCTATAAAAGTCTCCTTGACGAAACCCCAGCATCGAGAACCACGATACGGAAAACCTTCCAGAGACGCCGCCGCCGCCGATCCCATCTCGGGGGATCCAGGAGATCGCCTCCGGCACCCTGCCGGAGAGGGGAATCATCTCCCGAAGGACTCTACGCCGCCATGGTCGCCTCCGGTGTGATGTGTGAGTAGTCTACCCCTGGATTATGGGTCCATAGCAGTAGCTAGATGGTTGTCTTCTCCCCATTGTGCTATCATTGTCGGATCTTGTGAGCTGCCTAACATGATCAAGATCATCTATCTGTAGTTCTATATGTTGCGTTTGTTGGGATCCGATGAATAGAGAATACTTGTTATGTTGATTATCAAAGTTATGCTTATGTGTTGTTTATGATCTTGCATGCTCTCCGTTACTAGTAGATGCTCTGGCCAAGTAGATGCTTGTAACTCCAAGAGGGAGTACTTATGCTCGATAGTGGGTTCATGCCTGCATTGACACCTGGGACAGTGACAGAAAGTTCTAAGGTTGTGTTGTGCTGTTGCCACTAGGGATAAAACATTAGTGCTATGTTCAAGGATGTAGTCACTAGTTACATTACGCACCATACTTAATGCAATTGTCTGTTGTTAGCAACTTAATACTGGAAGGGGTTCGGATGATAACCTGAAGGTGGACTTTTTAGGCATAGATGCAGTTGGATGACGGTCTATGTACTTTGTCGTAATGCCCAATTAAATCTCACTATACTCATCATGATATGTATGTGCATGGTCATGCTCTCTTTATTTGTCAATTGCCCAACTGTAATTTGTTCACCCAACATGCTGTTCGTCTTATGGGAGAGACACCTCTAGTGAACTGTGGACCCCGGTCCAATTCTCTTTACTGAAATACAATCTACTGCAATACTTGTTCTACTGTTTTCTGCAAACAATCATCTTCCACACAATACGGTTAACTCTTTGTTTCAGCAAGCCGGTGAGATTGACAACCTCACTGTTTCGTTGGGGCAAAGTACTTTGGTTGTGTTGTGCAGGTTCCACGTTGGCGCCGGAATCACTGGTGTTGCGCCGCACTACATCCCGCCGCCATCAACCTTCAACGTGCTTCTTGGCTCCTCCTGGTTCGATAAACCTTGGTTTCTTTCTGAGGGAAAACTTGCTGCTGTGCGCATCATACCTTCCTCTTGGGGTTGCCCAACGAACGTGTGAAATACACGCCATCACGCGCCGTGATGAGCGCATGTCCTTGCTTCAGGAACAGCGTGATGAGATCGGCGGCCTTGACGAGCATGGAGGGCGGGGCCGTGGGATCTTGGACCGGGGTCGAGGCCACGGGCGGGCGGGACATGGCCAGGAGAACAGAGGAAGGGTAGGATCCTTACTTGTCGGCGGGAGGGGCCATCGGGCCGAGGCGGCGGTGGCGCATAAGGAGATCGGCTCGGCGGCATCGACACAGCGAGGCCGAGTCGCGGAAGAAGAGAGGAAGGATTAGGAGTTAGGACTGTTTTTCTTTTTCAATGGACACAGGACGAGTTGGGCTGTCTTGGGCCGGGCCTGTCGCGGCGCCGATTTTGACTTCACCGAACGAGTAGTATGAATCATACTTCTCATCTTTTTTGCCCAGGTATGAATTGTTGTGAACTTTTGGATGGACGAGAATGGATGGTTGTTATTTATCTAGGGGTACCACAAAACAACTCATTTGAAAAGATACGTAAAGTGTTATTTCTTGCATTACAATTTTTTCGATGATTTAATATTGGCCATAATTAATTTCATAATTTCACCCTTAGAAAATGTATTAATAATTCGATTGGTGTTAAAGGGCAACGCTCAAACTAGTTGGCATGCATTTCATTGACTATCAAGAGTTTTTTTTTTTTTGCACCGATCGATTCCGGATAAGTGCCTAAAACCAGCAAACTTCTGTCATTTTTCGGATTTTTGCTCAAATTGCGTCCCGAGCAGATCCATGTATTTGCTCGGTTCGGATCAGAGAGCTCGTGCGCATAGTGAAGTCCGCGTCCTGGCATAGCACCGCATGCACACCGTCTTTAGTTTAGCGCTGCCGCCTTTTCATCACGGGTGAACTGCTACCACTACGTCTTACTTCTGCATCCACCTTAGGGTAAGATCTAGGGGAGTACTAATCTATGTCTATATGGTACTTTGTATGTGTTGATGATGACATTAATTATTTATGTAAATTATGTTGACAATGAACCCGTGTTGTGTAAAATCTACCGCGAACTCGCGAAGGTAAACTTGTGTTCTTTTATACTTAACTAGCTGTGCGACCCGCGCATTTGCGCGGCTAGATTTTGTAATTTTTTACATTTTTGTGTTGAAGGTATACTATATTATCTTTGAGATGTTTATATGAAGATAGAAATGTTAAGTTATGGTAAACTTGTAGTAAAACAACTGAAAGCGAAAGAAATTGGATTGTGGCCACTATTTACATACATAAGCGAATTTGATTTATTTAGTGTAGATGAGTGGTAGTGGTGTATTGAGCATATAAGACCCAACATTGTAGCACTTTGTATCTTGTCATGCCAAACTATAGAATATCATACAATTTCTTATTATTTTGTCCTTTTCTTCTCATCCATTGGTATCTATACATATTTTTATCCCCATTTTGTTAGAAACTTCAGTCGCAAGTTACCTAGCGCCAATGTTTTTCTACCCCTCTCTTCATTTTTACATATTGAGATATCATGCTAAAAACTTGCTTGCACGCTTTCTAATCTAACTCTAAACAATGTCGCACATCCATCTATTACAATAACATTAATTAGCCTCTAGTGTGGTTCAGTGATGTCCATCTTTCCAAGAAGATTTAAATTTAAATATTGTGACTTGCATATAGACTATATCCTCTTATGCACACATCATGTATATTAGTTGCATCAGTTGGATCTAAGAATATATAGACATAATCATAGCTTAATGTATACTGTAGGAAATAAAACGTTGGAAACTGCATCTTGGTGCTACAGACGACAAATGCATTAAATTTTCAGAAGTTGTACATTGTTGGGAAACGTAAAATGAGTAGAAGTGTAAAACCATGGATCCACTAAAACTTTATCTATGAAATTCGAGCTCATGCTCTGTTTCACAAATTTTGTAAAGAATAATACAACTATAGTATAAAATTCCCATGGAACAATCTTAGACGGTGCTCATTTGCAGATCAAGAAGGTGTAGACTTGTATGGGTTGTCTCTGAGTACGGGATTTTTCTTGATGCATCGGATGCGATGTGATTGCAACTCTGCTAACATATGAAAACAATCTCTTGTTCATAAGAAAATCGTCGAATAGGAATTCCTTTTCTAGAACCGCAATGTTAGATTTTATCAAAAAAATATTTTAAGGTCCAAAGAATCACTTAATTTTGAATTGAGCGATAAATACCAATAAACATCCATATTATTGCTTAACTGCAGATATACAAACAACTTAACTTACTATTTTGAGAAAACAAAAAAATGCAAGAAGTAAAAGCTACCTCAAATTCGCCCAACTGAATTTATTGGAACCCGATTGTCATGTATACCTATGTAACCTGCAAAAATAAATAAATTATCTAAACAAAAAGTGTGTAATGATTTACATGAACCGTGGCCGTAAGCTTTAGTAAATAGTAAGCATAAACAACATCAGTTTTTATGCTCTCTGACGCCAAATACACCAACTGTAGTTACCGTCCAGCAAGTCTTGAAGTGAGGGATTTTTGTGTGGATATGTTCTGGGCAGCATATCATGCGAAAATATGATAATTAGAAATTTAATTGCATCAATAGTCAGCGAGTGATTATAATCAACCTCCATTTAATTTACACTTTCTGACCTTACAGAAGAAAAGGCTCACAACAATTTTCTTGCCAGCTAAAACACAAAAGTAGAAATTGGGCGAGACAAATAATAAGCACTTGGCCTTTGAAAACCCTTCTGGGATGATATGTTCAGGGAGCATACCAAGAAAAAATACGACTATTATAAATTTAATGGCATAAGTAGGGAGTGAGTTTTTAAAAATAACCTCCATTTAATCCGCAGTTGCAAAACTTACGAAAGAGACCGCTCACATCATTTTGCTTGCCAGGAACGCAACAACTTAGAAACTGGGAGAAACAAATAATAGGAATTTCCTTTGTTTGTAAGTCCACTTGCATAAGCATACATATTCATCCCTATGAAATAAAGAAAATAAATTATATTTTAATTTTGATGAAGAGTAATATGTGTTTCTGTATTTTATTTTAAAATAGAAAGTATGGAATTGAGTAAAAAAATCAATAAAGCTAATTTATCTTATAAGAAGAATCAGAGGGTGAAGATTATACCATTGATCGCTAAATTAGTACCTGATCATATTAGGTTTGATGGACTAATTAGAATTTTTTTTTTGGCAGCTGATTGATCGGTCAGACCTCAACTTGATAAATATGTTTGTTGCATCCCTAGCTCAAGCGCTGTAACACTCAAAGTCTCGCCTCTTCTTGGACAACATGGAGGCGATCTTTCGGCTCTTCGGTTGGGAGCAAAAGTGGATGCTGGCGATTTCTTTCCCTGCTGCCTGCTGAGCATGGCTGACATGGCGGTCTCCGTCCCGCTTCCCAGAAATCTTATGCCACATCCATCAACTGCGAACAGTGCCCTAACAAAATGTAGGTGCAATCGTGCTCGCGCTGTTGCCGCCTGCGGCATGATGCACGGAATGACATGCATGCCGGACGGAAGCCCCTGACTCTTGCCGTGCTGCACCACCGAGATCGTGTCCGTGGAGTATCTTTTTTCTCTGGATAGGGATCTCAAGGGCACGGTTAAATATTTATCGTGACTCGTACCTGATCTAATCTCTTTCAGCCTGGTCTGATCGAGACTCTTCAACTATCAGTCTAGCTTCTTGCATCAGCGCCGCTGCTAATAAGATGGAAATAAATCAAAGATTGAATGAGAAGTGCAGGTAAAAAGGAACGATAGTACTGTAATCTGTAATGAAGGAACATTAAAAATTGAAGATAGAGAATAGAAGAAAAAAATGATCTGATCGCCTACCCTGTGGAGGCCTGTCGTGCCTTCCATCCTAACTCATCACCGATCCTGACAACGCGTTCAGACTGCAGGTTCAATGTCAAATCACCAATGATGATCCAACTTTCGCTCCCTAAAGAAGCAATGGAGCAGTGCGACCATGACTCCTGAGAAATGACGGCGGCGGCGGCAACTTCGCTAGAGCGGACGCTGGATCCCGTTGCCCTTTGTGGCGTGATGGATTTGACTATGGTTAGGATAGGCGACAGATCTCACAACTCTCTTTTAATCCTAACCAATCTTAACCACTGAGATGCCATTAGCAAATCTGTACGTTTTTTTGTTGGCTGAGTTAATCTGGGTCGTTTACTTAGAGTTGCTTAATCTGAGCCATTATTTATCTTGTGTTTTAATTATATAATAAGATAATTAATAATAAAAGTAAAAGAGCTACTTGTTGTTCCGTTTTTTCTACCCTTATATTTCAGCTGAGATTCCGCTTATGTCAAAGGAAAAGATTCGCACAGTCTCGTTCCAAATGCCGGCCATGGTAAAGAGATCGATTCCTAATTAACTCAATTGACTACAATCCCTAAGAGCTCTAAGCTCCCAGCATCTGCTAGTGTGTGGACGTTTTAGAGGTTGCTGTCACGGGTCCTACATGCTAGGAAGTTTGCTTTGGTCATCTGACCACCTGCTCGTACAAGCTTGGATATCGATTGTAGGCGAACCGACTTGCGGGACTCTTACAGATTGCGCGTGGCGTGGCCTGCCCGGCTGCTCTTCTCTCAACTCCTCCCCTTTCTGCTATCTCTTCTTTTCAATCTTTCTCTCCCTACTATTCTACAGCCAAAATGACTCCGCCGATTCAGCCCACTTCTGCCACCTCCTACGTTGATTCTCAACGGCCCAACTTCGTCTGGGCCTCCTCCGTTGATTCCATGATGTCTGGATTGTGTCATCGCACATACCATGCAGTAAACCCTACCCGCACGCATCGGGGATGCGGTTTGGGATTGCCCTCAGCAGCGGTGGCTTGCCACATGCGCTGGCGACCTCAGCCCCATGAACACCCGCTTCATCTCGGTGCCCCTATCTTGGCTCACCTTTCGCGTGGCTGCTGGCTCGATCCAACCTGCTCAATGGCGGCTACTTTGACTCCGGCATCGGCGGGACACTGCTGACGTGGCCACAACTTTTTAGGCTCAGTTGAGAGTTGACTACTCCGCCTCCGTAGGCCATTTGATTCCGGTGGTGAGGCATCTCCTCGTTTTTGCCGCTCCGAGGCTGCAACCGGCGAGACATCCGTGGAGTCAGAGGAGGTACTGAATGGGGAACAAGGAGAAGCGGCCCACGTATGCTGCCATTGAAACACTCTAAGGGTGACTTCTTTTGGGCTTGTGGGGGGGGGGGGGGGGGGGCTTCAGGGTGGTGGGCAGCTGAAGCCCAAAAGAAGTCTTCGGCTCCTTCGTCGCTTATTTTGACCGAGAAGCTACCCTCGCGTGCAATTCCAGAAACTGCTCGGAGGCAGTTTCCCGAGCTTCTGCGTTGGAACACCGAATCGGTATGTTGACTAGCCCCTGGGGGCTTCAGGGTGGTGGGCAGCTGAAGCCGAAAAGAAGTCTCCGGCTCCTTCGTCGCTTATTTTGACCGAGAAGCTACCCTTGCGTGCAATTCCAGAAACTACTCGGAGGCAGTTTCCCGAGCTTCTGCGTTGGAACACCGAATCGGTATGTTGACTAGCCCCTTCTTTTCCCTTCTATTTACATGAGATTGCCACTCCCCTAGATAAAGTGCTTGGCTGTCTAAAAAAGAAAACCAATCTGATGCTCGCCTCTACAGCAAACGGACCCGAGTTTACCCAGAGCGCTAGGGTTCCTCCATGGCGCCGCTGCCACGCCCCTGCATCATCAGCCGCCGCTCCCCTGCATCCTCCGCCGCTACTCCACTGCTTCTCGGGCGCTCCCCCGAAGCAGACACCACTCTTCCGCCGGTGTCCCGCATCTGCTGCCGCTTCTCCACCGCTCCTCGGCCGCTCCCCTGTGGCATACGATGTTCCCCCGCTTCCGATCGTGGACTGCCTGTACACCCGTGGCAGGGGATGTTGCCACCGACAAGCTATTCGGCCGCTCGATGACCACACTGCAGCTGATGATAGTAGCTGAATCATCCCAATTTCTCACCTCTGTTTGCACAATGGAGTACTTCCAGTTTGGTGGATAATGCACAATTAGTTCCCTGTTAGCTGATTAGTGAAACACTCTAAAGGCAAAAATTTATGAGTTGGTATGCTTTGCAAAAAAACAATGTTGTGTGTCCACCTTACAACCTAAGGAAAAACATTTTGTAGGAGGCTTCTCAACAAATGGAGGTTTCATACAAAGGAAAAGTGGCCATAATTTTTTTTACAGAACTAACAAAATTGTAGTTAGAATGGTTTGTATTGTATGTGTTTCGTGAAGGCACAATCAATACTCCATCCGTTTCTAGATATAAGGCGTATAGTTTTTGAAGGAGATATGCCATAGAAGCAATAATAAAGTGGTTATTATTATATATCTTTATGTTTATGATAAATGTTTATATACCATGCTATAATTGTATTAAACGAAACATTGATACATGTGTGATATGTAAACAACAAAGAAGTCCCTAGTATGCCTCTTAACTAGCTTGTTGATTAATGGATGATTAGTTTCATAATCATGAACATTGGATGTTATTAATAATAAGGTTATATCATTATATGAATGATGTAATGGACACACCCAATTAAGCGTAGCATAAGATCACATCATTAAGTTATTTGCTATAAGCTTTCCATACATAGTTACCTAGTCCTTATGACCATGAGATCATGTAAATCACTTATACCGGAAAGGTACTTTGATTACACCAAACGCCACTGCGTAAATGGGTGGTTATAAAGGTGGGATTAAGTATCCGGAAAGTATGAGTTGAGGCATATGGATCAACAGTGGGATTTGTCCATCCCGATGACGGAGAGATATACTCTGGGCCCTCTCGGTGGAATGTCGTCTAAAGTCTTGCAAGCATATGAATAAGTTCATAAGAGACCACATACCACGGTACGAGTAAAGAGTACTTGTCAGGAGACGAGGTTGAACAAGGTATAGAGTGATACCGATGATCAAACCTCGGACAAGTAAAATATCGCGTGACAAAGGGAATTGGTATCGTATGTGAATGGTTCATTCGATCACTAAAGTCATCGTTGAATATGTGGGAGCCATTATGGATCTCCAGATCCCGCTATTGGTTATTGGTCGGAGTGAGTACTCAACCATGTCCGCATAGTTCGCGAACCGTAGGGTGACACACTTAAAGTTGGATGTTGAAATGGTAGAACTTGAATATGGAATGGGGTTCGAATATTTGTTCGGAGTCCCGGATGAGATCCCGGACATCACGAGGAGTTCCGGAATGGTCTGGAGAATAAGATTCATATATAGGAAGTCGTTTTATGTGATTTAAAATGATCCGGAAGGTTCTATGGAAGGTTCTAGAAGGTTCTAGAAAAGTCCGGAAGAAACCACCAAGGAAGGTGGAGTCCCGGAGGGACTCCACCTCCATGGCCGGCCAACCCTAGAGGGGGAGGAGTCCCAAGTGGACTCCCCCTATGGGGGCCGGCCACCCCCACATGGAAGGGGGAATCCCACCCCAAGTGGGATTCCCACCTTGGGTAGGTTTCCCTATCACATGGAAGGTTTTGGGTTCGGGTCTTATTCGGAGACTTGTAGTCCAACACTTGGGGCTTCCACCTATATAATGAGGGGCCAAGGGGAGGGGGCCGGCCACCCAAGAACCACCAAGGTGGCCGCACCCCTTTGTGGCCGGCGCCCCCCTCTCCCAAACCCTAGCGGCCTCTCTCCTCCACCACATCCCGCACGCTTAGCGAAGCTCCGCCGGATTTCTCCACCACCACCGACACCACGCCATCGTGCTGTCGGATTCAAGAGGAGCTACTACTTCCGCTGCCCGCTGGAACGGGAGGTGGACGTCGTCTTCATCAACAACCGAACGTGTGACCGAGTACGGAGGTGCTGCCCGTTCGTGGCGCCGTGATCAAGATCTTCTACGCGCTTTTGCAAGCGGCAAGTGAACGTCTACCGCAGCAACAAGAGCCTCATCTTGTAGGCGTTGGAATCTCTTCAAGGGTGAGACTCGATAATCCCCTCGTTGCTACCGTCTTCTAGATTGCATCTTGGCTTGGATTGCGTGTTCGCGGTAGAATTTTTTTTGTTTTCTATGCAACGTTATCCTACAGTGGTATCAGAGCCGTGTCTATGCATAGATGGTTGCACGAGTAGAACACAATGGTTTTGTGGGCGTTGATGCTCTTGTTATCTTTAGTTTGAGTACTTTGCATCTTTGTGGCATAGTGGGATGAAGCGGCTCGGACTAACTTTACATGACCGCGTTCATGAGACTTGTTCCTCGTTCGACATGCAACTTGTATTGCATAAGAGGCTTTGCGGGTGTCTGTCTCTCCTACTATAGTGAAGATTCAATTTACTCTTCTATTGAAAACATTAGTATCAACGTTGTGGTTCATGTTCGTAGGTAGATTAGATCTCTCTCGAAAACCCTAAACCACGTAAAATATGCAAACCAAATTAGAGACGTCTAACTTGTTTTTGCAGGGTTTGGTGATGTGATATGGCCATAATGTGATGATGAATATGTATGAGATGATCATTATTGTATTGTGGCAACCGGCAGGAGCCTTATGGTTGTCTTTAAATTTCATGTTGAGTAGTATTTCAAAGTAGTTGTAATAGTTGCTACATGGAGGACAATCATGAAGACGGCGCCATTGACCTTGACGCTACGCCGACGATGATGGAGATCATGCCCGAAGATGATGGAGATCATGTCCATGCTTTGGAGATGAAGATCAAAGGCGCAAAGACAAAAGGGCCATATCATATCACATATGAACTGCATGTGATGTTAATCCTTTTATGCATCTTATTTTTCTTAGATCGCGATTGTAGCATTATAAGATGATCCCTCACTAAAATCTCAAGATAATGAAGTGTTCATCCTTAGTAGCACCGTTGCCAAGACTTGTCGTTTCGAAGCATCTCGTGATGATCGGATGTGATAGAATCAACAAGTGCATACAACGGGTGCAAGACAGTTTTGCACATGCGGATACTAAGGTGGCCTTGACGAGCCTAGCATGTACAGACATGGTCTCGGAACACGTGATACCGAAAGGTAGAGCATGAATCATATGGTTGATATGATGAACACTTTGAGTGTTCGCCATTGAAATCACACCTTGTCTCGTGATGATCGGACTTAGGTGCGGTGGATTTGGTTCGTGTGATCACTAAGACAATGCGAGGGATATTGTTTTGAGTGGGAGTTCACCTAGATTTTTAATTATGTTAAATTAAAATTTGAACTCAATTTGTCATAAACTTAGTCTAAACTTTTGCAAATATATGTTGTAGAGATGGCGTCCCCAATCAATTTTAACCAGTTCCTAGAGAAAGAAAAACTTAAGAGCAACGGTAGCAACTTCACCGACTGGTTCCGTCATGTGAGGATCTTCCTCTCTGGCGGAAATCTGCAATATGTGCTTGATGCACCACTAGGTGACCCTCCTGCAGAAACTGAAACCGATGAAGTAAAAGCTGTTTACGAGACTCGGAAAACTCGGTACTCTCAAGTTCAGTGTGCCATCCTGTGCAGTCTGGAATCCGATCTTCAAAAACGTTTTGAGCACCATGATCCTCATGAGTTGATGAAAGAGCTGAAAGCTATTTTTGAGACTCATGCGGCCGTGGAATGCTATGAAGCATCGAAACATTTCTTCAGCTGCATGATGGAAGAAGGCAGCTCCGTTAGTGAGCACATGCTCGCCATGACCGGACATGCAAAGAAACTCAGTGACTTGAGAATAGTGATTCCTAACAGACTGGGGATTAATCGTGTCCTTCAATCACTGCCACCAAGTTACAAGAACTTTGTGATGAACTACAATATGCAGAACATGAACAAGGAGTTACCTGAACTCTTTGGCATGCTAAAAGCTGCTGAGATTGAGATCAAGAAAGAGCACCAAGTGTTGATGGTCAACAAGACCACCAGTTTCAAGAAACAGGGCAAGTCTAAGGGAAAATTCAAGAAGGGTGGCAAGAAAGCTGCCACGCCTCCTATGAAACCTAAGAACTGCCCTAAGCCTGATGCTGAGTGCTATTACTGCAAGGAGAAGGGACACTGGAAGCGTAATTGCTCCAAGTATCTCGGCTGATCTCAAGAGCGGCCTTGTCAAGAAGAAGAAAGAAGGTATATCTGATATACATGTTATAGATGTTTATCTCACTGGTTCTCGTTCTAGTACACTGGGTATTTGATACTGGTTCGGTTTCTCATATTTGTAACTCGAAACAGGAACTAAAGAATAAACGAAGACTACTGAAAGATGAAGTGACGATGCGCGTTGGAAACGGATCCAAAATCGATGTGATCGCTGTCGGCACACTTCCTCTACATCTACCTTCGGGATTAGTTTTAAGCCTAAATAATTGTTATTTTGTATCCGCGTTGAGCATGAACATTATATCTGGATCTTGTTTAATGCAAGACGGTTATTCATTCAAGTCTGAGAATAATGGTTGTTCTATTTTTATGAATAATATCTTTTATGGTCGAGCACCAGAAAAGAATGGCTTATTTCTGTTAGATCTCGATAGTAGTGATACGCATATACATAACATTGATGCTAAGCGAATTAAATTGAATGATAATTCTGCTTATATGTCGCACTGTCGTCTTGGTCATATTGGAGTGAAACGCATGAAGAAACTCCATACCGATGGATTACTTGAATCACTTGACTTTGAGTCACTTGATAGATGCGAAGCATGTCTAATGGGAAAAATGACTAAGACTCCATTTTCTGGTATGATGGAGCGAGCTACTGACTTATTGGAAATCATACATACCGATGTGTGCGGACCAATGAGCGTAGCATCGCGCGGTGGTTATCGTTATGTTCTAACCTTCACAGATTATCTGAGTAGATATGGGTATATCTATTTCATGAAACATAAATTCGAAACTTTCGAGAAGTTTAAGGAATTCCAAAGTGAAGTAGCAAATCAACGTAACAAGAAGATTAAACTTCTACGATCTGATCGTGGAGGTGAATATCTGAGTTATGAGTTTGGCATGCATTTAAAGAAATGTGGAATACTTTCACAATTGACACCGCCGATAACACCTCAACGAAACGGTGTGTCCGAACGTCGTAATCGAACTCTCTTAGATATGGTTCGTTCTATGATGTCTCTTACTGATTTGCCGTTATCATTTTGGAGTTATGCATTAGAGACAGCCGCATTCACTTTAAATAGAGCACCATCAAAATCCGTAGAAACGACACCGTATGAATTATGGTTTAATAAGAAACCTAAGCTGTCGTTCCTGAAAGTTTGGGGTTGCGAAGCCTATGTAAAGAAGTTACAACCGGACAAGCTAGAACCCAAAGCGGAGAAATGCGTCTTCATAGGATACCCTAAGGAAACTATAGGGTACACTTTCTATCACAAAACCGAATGCAAAATCTTTGTTGCTAAGAACGGAACCTTTCTTGAGAAAGAATTTCTCACTAAAGAAGTGACTGGAAGAAAAGTAGAACTCGATGAGATTGATGAATCTATACTCGTTGATCAGAGTAGCGCAGTACCGGAAGTTGTACCTGTACCGCCTACACCGGCAACAGAGGAAGCTAATGATAATGATCATGAAACTTCTAACGAGGAAACTACTGTACCTCGCAGATCGACAAGGGAACGTGCCACTCCTGACTGGTATGATCCTTGTCTAAATGTCATGATTGTGGATAACAATGATGAGGACCCTGCGACGTATGAAGAAGCGATGATGAGCCCAGATTCCAACAAATGGCAAGAAGCCATGAAATCCGAAATGGGATCCATGTATGATAACAAAGTATGGACTTTGGTAGACTTACCTGATAGCTGAAAGGCTGTCGAGAATAAATGGATCTTCAAGAGAAAAACAGATGCTGATGGTAATATTACTGTCTATAAAGCTCGACTTGTCACAAAGGGTTTCCGACAAATTCAAGGAGTTGACTACGATGAGACTTTCTCACCTGTAGCGAAGCTAAAATCTGTGAGGAATTTGTTAGCAATAGCTGCATTTTTCGATTATGAGATTTGGAAGATGGATGTCAAAACGGCGTTCCTTAATGGAGACATTGAGGAAGAGTTGTATAAGGTACAACCCAAAGGTTTTGTCGATCCTAAAAATGCTGACAAAGTATGCAAACTTCAGCGTTCAATCTGTGGACTGAAGCAAGCATCAAGAAGTTGGAACCGACGCTTTGATAAGGTGATCAAAGACTTCGGGTTTATACAGTGTCATGGAGAGGCCTGTATTTACAAGAAAGTGAGTGGGAGCTCTGTAGCATTTCTGATATTATATGTAGATGACATATTATTGATCGGAAATGATATAGAACTATTAAGCAGTGTAAAAGGTTATTTGAATAATAGTTTTTCAATGAAAGACCTTGGTGAAGCATCGTATATATTAGGCATCAAGATTTATAGAGATAGATCAAGACGCCTAATAGGGCTATCACAGAGTACATACCTGGACAAGATTCTAAAGAAGTTTAGAATGGACGAAAGTAAGAAAGGATTCTTACCTATGTTACCAGGCAAGGTCTTGAGTAAGACTCAAGGACCGGCTACGGCAGAAGAAAGAGAAAGGATGAGCAATATCCCCTATGCCTCGGCAGTAGGATCTATCATGTATGCCATGCTATGTACTAGACCGGATATAGCACATGCTGTTAGTTTGACTAGCAGATATCAAAGTGATCCAGGAATGGAACACTGGACAACGGTCAAGAATATCCTGAAGTACTTGAAAAGAACTAAGGATATGTTTCTTTGTTATGGAGGTGACCAAGAGCTCGTTGTAAACGGTTACACCGATGCAAGTTGGAACACTGATCCTGATGACTCTAAGTCACAGTCTGGGTACGTGTTTATATTGAATGGTGCTGCAGTAAGCTGGGCAAGCTCGAAGCAGTGCACGGTGGCGAAGTCTTCAACAGAATCAGAGTACATAGCGGCTTGGAGGCTTCATCGAAGCGGTATGGATGAAGAGGTTCATTGTAGAGCTCGGTGTGGTTCCTAGTGCATTGGACCCATTAATCATCTACTGTGATAACATGGGTGCCATCGCCAATGCACAAGAGCCAAGGTCACACAAGAGGCTGAAGCATATCAAGCTGCGTTACCACTCGATTCGCGAGTACATCGAAGATAGAGAAGTAAAGATTTGCAAAGTACATACTGATCTGAATGTAGCAGATCCGTTGACTAAAGCTCTCCCTAGGGCAAAGCATGACCAACACCAGAATGCCATGGGTGTTAGGTATATTACAATGTAATCTAGATTATTGACTCTAGTGCAAGTGGGAGACTGAAAGAGATATGCCCTAGAGGCAATAATAAAGTGGTTATTATTATATATCTTTATGTTTATGATAAATGTTTATATACCATGCTATAATTGTATTAAACGAAACATTGATACATGTGTGATATGTAAACAGCAAAGAAGTCCCTAGTATGCCTCTTAACTAGCTTGTTGATTAGTTTCATAATCATGAACATTGGATGTTATTAATAACAAGGTTATATCATTATATGAATGATGTAATGGACACACCCAATTAAGCGTAGCATAAGATCACGTCATTAAGTTATTTGCTATAAGCTTTCGATACATAGTTACCTAGTCCTTATGACCATGAGATCATGTAAATCACTTATACCGGAAAGGTACTTTGATTACACCAAACGCCACTGCGTAAATAGGTGGTTATAAAGGTGGGATTAAGTATCCGGAAAGTATGAGTTGAGGCATATGGATCAACAGTGGGATTTGTCCATCCCGATGACGGATAGATATACTCTGGGCCCTCTCGGTGGAATGTCGTCTAAAGTCTTGCAAGCATATGAATAAGTTCATAAGAGACCACATACCACGGTACGAGTAAAGAGTACTTGTCAGGAGACGAGGTTGAACAAGGTATAGAGTGATACCGATGATCAAACCTCGGACAAGTAAAATATCGCGTGACAAAGGGAATTGGTATCGTATGTGAATGGTTCATTCGATCACTAAAGTCATCGTTGAATATGTGGGAGCCATTATGGATCTCCAGATCCCACTATTGGTTATTGGTCGGAGTGAGTACTCAACCATGTCCGCATAGTTCGCGAACCGTAGGGTGACACACTTAAAGTTGGATGTTGAAATGGTAGAACTTGAATATGGAATGGGGTTCGAATATTTGTTCGGAATCCCGGATGAGATCCCGGACATCACGAGGAGTTCCGGAATGGTCCGGAGAATAAGATTCATATATAGGAAGTCATTTTATGTGATTTAAAATGATCTGGAAGGTTCTATGGAAGGTTCTAGAAGGTTCTAGAAAAGTCCGGAAGAAACCACCAAGGAAGGTGGAGTCCCGGAGGGACTCCACCTCCATGGCCGGCCAACCCTAGAGGGGGAGGAGTCCCAAGTGGACTCCCCCTATGGGGGCCGGCCACCCCCCCACATGGAAGGGGGGAATCCCACCCCAAGTGGGATTCCCACCTTGGGTAGGTTTCCCTATCACATGGAAGGTTTTGGGTTCGGGTCTTATTCGGAGACTTGTAGTCCAACACTTGGGGCTTCCACCTATATAATGAGGGGCCAAGGGGAGGGGGCCGGCCACCCAAGAACCACCAAGGTGGCCGCACCCCTTAGTGGCCGGCGCCCCCCTCTCCCAAACCCTAGCGGCCTCTCTCCTCCACCACATCCCGCACGCTTAGCGAAGCTCCGCCGGATTTCTCCACCACCACCGACACCACGCCGTCGTGCTGTCGGATTCAAGAGGAGCTACTATTTCCGCTGCCCGCTAGAACGGGAGGTGGACGTCGTCTTCATCAACAACCAAACGTGTGACCGAGTACCGAGCCGTGATCAAGATCTTCTACGCGCTTTTGCAAGCGGCAAGTGAACGTCTACCGCAGCAACAAGAGCCTCATCTTGTAGGCTTTGGAATCTCTTCAAGGGTGAGACTCGATAATCCCCTCGTTGCTACCGTCTTCTAGATTGCATCTTGGCTTGGATTGCGTGTTCGCGGTAGGAAATTTTTTGTTTTCTATGCAACGTTATCCTACAGTTTTTGGCGCGGAAATTAAGAAACACGCATGAAGATAAAACTACACAAGGTTTTGGCAGGATTGATCTTGGACAATTAACATCATAAAATAGAGGAGCTTTCAAAAGATAAGAAAACACAAGAAAATCCCTAAAAAAATATCCACACAGGTTTCCCAAGGCAATATACCTTACATTTTGGAGTCTTTTCTGGAAAAACCATACACCTTATATCTAGGGACAAAGGGGGTATTATTTTACTACATATTGGTTCTATTACACGGAAAATGGAAAATGATTGCAGATCCTTCGTAACTGCAATTAACTGCTTCTATTACTATTAGACAGAAACCAAACATGGTGCCCATTTTCCCTCGACGAGGTAAAGGAAAATAAGTGATATCCCACAACAATAAACACGGTGAATACATTACTCAAAACTACATGTCCTAGAGTTCAATTTATCCACTAAAAAGAACCATCAATATACCAGAGTAACCAAACACATACTGCAATGCACTACAATTTTATCAAGAAGCTATGACAGGAAAATGTTTACTTGTTAAGAAAAGGGAAGGTAGATTGCAACAAGGTTATTAACCTTAGTAGTGGCGTTAACTGAGTAACAAAGCCCAGTATATTCTCACGATCCGTGGACTTGTCAGCTTCCGGAATTGTTTGCATACAGAAAGGAAAAAAATATGTTAGTTATCGGAAAAAAGGAGAGTCAGTGCTGAGCTACTAGCATCCACATACCAGGATCAATAGGTGACAGGCTTTCGAAACAAAGTTCTTGAAGTGAATGCTTGTGACCTGTCTCACAGCAATATCACAATTTCCGTCGACGATGATCTGTAACAATCTCACCAGATATTGTTGAACTTACTGAATCTGCAGCAACCACAGGAACCTCAGTATAATGGTCCGAAGTAATAACATTAGGATTAAAATGTATACGCAGTTATACTATTATCAGCTGTAATGCCAGGCTCAAATTATTGTTAACACATATAGTAGTATTTGGTATAAATTATAATATATAACAAAACAAACAAATATGTATTTGGGAAATACATTAACTCGCTCAATATGTGAAAACTATAGGCAAACAAACTTACAATACAGATTTGTTACAGCAAAAAAAATTGATTTGTCTGTTTCGCACAAAGATTAGTTCAAGTGACTTCTTCATCACAACTATGAACATGTTCTCCAAAATATCAAGTTCAATTGCATATAATGTAAACAAGTGTTGTCCGAGTAATGCACTGCACTCCAGTGTAGTTTCTACAAATACAATGATATAGCAAACAGCTACTTCCACTCACGAAACTCTCTTTACAAAAAGTTTCACCTGAATAAAAGCGTGGAGGGAGATAGCTAAAAGAACGCTCAGCTCCAACAATTTTACAATCTGTAAAAATATTTGAGAACATCCTTGCACTAAACTTATGATATTATGAAATTCTGTTAAAAAGAAAGGGAGAAAACAAGCACCTCTGTGTTGCACATGTATTCATCAAAATAAGCTTACTCCTGAGTTATAATTACATGATTACATGCCACTAAAACATTTAAAACTATATGCTACTGTATCTTATTTTCAGCAGTAATGACATGCTTCTTGATTGAAAAGGTTGCTAAGCCAGGTGTTCATGACCTGGAGCAATAATGCCAACCAGGACACTTGTATGAGCTAGGAACACAACGCTTTCTGAAATAATTCCATTGGGCGTCTTACATCCTCAGATTCGGTCAAGAGCAACATTGAACTTGCAAAGGATTATTATCACAGATGCTTGCCTCCAAGTAAACCATGCTACATGTCATGTAGTTCAGTAATGTACAACACGACCTAACTTACCATAAAACCTACATATAGATGCAGAGGCTACAAGGAGATCTGGTTGTGAGAGGGATGATACGTCTCAAACATATCTATAATTTCTTATGTTCCATGCTACTTTTATGATGATACTCACATGTTTTATACACACTTTTTGTCATTATTATGCATTTTCCGGAACTAACCTATTAACAAGATGCCGAAGTGCCGATTTACATTTCTGCTGTTGTTGGTTCCAGAAAGGGTGTTCGGGCAATAGTCTCGGAATTCGATGAAACAAAGACCAAACATCATATTTCACCGAGACGGACCAGGACACCGAAGGGGAGCCGGAGAGGAGGCCCAGGGCCCCCAGACCATAGGGTCGCGCGGGTGGCTCCCTGGCCGCGCCGGCCTATGGGGAGGGAGCCCCGTGGCCCTTCCGACTTCGCCTCTTGGCCTAAAGTCCCTCGAGACCTAAAAACTCGATACCAATTGACGAAACTCCAAAAAGACTCCAGGGGCGCCGCCGCCATCGCGAAACTCCAATTCGGGGGACAAAAGTCTCTGTTTCGGCACGCCGACGGGACGGGGAATCGCCCCCGGAGTCATCTCCATCGACACCACCGCCATCTTCATCGCCCTGTCTCCCATGATGAGGAGGGAGTAGTTCTCCACCGTGGCTGAGGGCTCTACCGGTAGCTATGTGGTTCATCTCTCTCTCCCATGTGATCTTTATGTGATCATGAGCATTGTATCACTATTAATCTATGTGCTACTCTAGTGATATTATTAAAGTACTCTATTCCTTCTCCATGATGTAATGTTGACAGTGTGTGCATCATGTAGTACTTGGCATAGGTTATGATTGTAATCTCTTGTAGATTATGAAGTTAACTATTACTATGATAGTATTGATGCGATCTATTCCCCCTTTCATAGCTATTGTTGACAGTGTGTATGCTATGTTAGTACTCGGTCTAAATTGCAACGGTCTATTATTCACTCTAGAGGTTATTTAAATATGAACTCCGGATGTTGTGGCTTGTTTACTCCGGCTTGAGGTGTGCTTTTATAGCCCTACACAATGATTGGTGTTTGTTATCCAACAAGAGAGTGTGAAAAAGTAGCACAAGTGAAGAGAAGTTATTTATTTATGTGATCATTGTTGAGAGTGTCCACTAGTGAAAGTATGATCCCTAGGCCTTGTTTCTAAGCATTGAAACACCGTTTCCAACAAGTTCTGTTACATGTTTGCTTGCTGCCATCTTTATTTCAGATTGCAATTACCATTCATATTCATCCATATCACTTGCATTTTACTATCTCTTCGTTGAACTAGTGCACCTATACATCTGATATGCATCTGACAAGTGTATTAGGTGTGTTGGGGACACAAGAGACTTCTTGTATCGTGATTGCAGGGTTTCTTGAGAGGGATATCTTTGACCTCTACCTCCCTGAGTTCGATAAACCTTGGGTGATTCACTTAAGGGAAACTTGCTGCTGTTCTACAAACCTCTGCTCTTGGAGGCCCAACACATCTACAGGGAATAGAAGCGTGCGTAGACATCAAGCTATTTTCTCGCGCTCGTTGCCGGGAGGTAAGGTAAAAGGTATTCACATCCTCCGACTATTAAGCTATTTCCTAGCACTGTTGCCGGTGTGTGAGTGCTCGAAGCTATTTCCTTTAGATCCTGCAATTGCATCTTTTTGTTTCTTGTTTTTATTTTTCACTAGTTAGGCTTAATGGAAAACAACAAAAAAATTAGAGATCTTTATGAAATTTATCTTGAGTTAGGACATGATGTGTTTGAAGAGAAAATTAAAAACCTATGGAACTTTATATGCATGCTAATGGCAATGTTATTAGTATGAATGCTTTGAACACCGTTGTTTCTAATGCTATGGAAAATTCTATGCTTGGGGAAGCTGGTTTTGATGAGCATGATATTTTTAGTCCCCCAAGCATGGAGGAGAAAATTTACTTTGATGATGCTTTGCCTCCCATTTATGATGATTATAATGATAGTGGTATTTTGGTGCCACCTACTATGGAGGATAAAGTTTATTATGATTATACTATGCCTCCTATATTTGATGATTATGGTGATGAGAATAATAATGATAGCTACTTTGTCGAATTTGCTCCCACTTAATAAGAATGATTATGCTTATGTGGAGAGTAATGATACTTTTATGCATGTGAATAAGAATGCTTTATGTGATGGTTATATTGTTGAGTTTGTTCATGATGGTACTGAAAGTTATTATGAGAGAGAGAAACATGGTTATATGCATCTTAATAATATTAAGTTTCCCCTCTTTACGTTGAGAATCTTGAAGTTGCGCTTGTGTTGCCTTTCTATGCTTGTTGCGTTATGCTTACATGACTTGTTTATTTACAAGATCCCTTTTCATAGGAAGTGGGTTAGGCTTAAATTTGTTTCATACTTGCTTCTTGATGCTCTTTTTGCTTCAACTCTTATTTCTTGGGAGTGCATCATTAAAATTACTGAGCCCATCTTAATGGCTATAAAGAAAGCACTTCTTGGGAGATAACCCATATTTTTATTTTGCTACTGTTTTGTTGTGTCTTGGAAGTTGTTACTACTGTAGCAACCTCTCCTTATCTTTATTTTATTGCATTGTTGTGCCAAGTAAAGTCTTTGATAGTAAAGATGATACTAGATTTGGATTACTGCGCAGAAACAGATTTCTTGCTGTCACGAATTTGAGTAGTATCCTCTGTAGGTAACTCAGAAAAATCTGCTAATTTACATGCGTGATCCTCAGATATGTACGCAACTTTCATTCAATTTGAGCTTTTTCATCTGAGCAAGTTAAGTGCCCCAGAAAAATTCGTCTTTACGGACTATTCTGTTTTGACAGATTCTGCCTTTTATTTCGCATTGCCTGTTTTGCTATGTTTGATGGATTTCTTTGTTCCATTAACTTTCAGTAGCTTTGAGAAATGTCCAGAAGTGTTAAGAATCATTGTGTCACCTCTGAACATGTGAATTTTTGATTATGCACTAACCCTCTAATGAGTTTGTTTTGAGTTTGATGTGGAGGAAGTTTTCAAGGGTGAAGAGAGGAGGATCATACAATATGATCAAGAAGAGTGAAAACTCTAAGATTGGGGATGCCCCCTTGGTTCATCCCTGCATATTTCAATAAGACTCAAGCATCTAAGCTTGGGGATGCCCAAGGCATCCCCTTCTTCATCGACAACTTATCAGGTCACCTCTAGTGAAACTATATTTTTATTCCGTCACATCTTATGTGCTTTACTTGGAGCGTCTGTGTACTTTTATTTTCGTTTTGTTATTTTCATTCTCTGAATAAATTCATGCTTGTGTGGGAGAGAGACAAGCTCCACTCGTTCATATGAACACTGGTGTTCTTAGCTTTACTTTTAATATTCATGGCGAAGGTTGAAACTGCTTCGTTCATTGTTATTTGGTTGGAAACAGAAAATGCTTCATGTGGTAATTGGTATAATGTCTTGAATAATTTGATACTTGGCAATTGTTGTGCTCAAATAGATCATGTTTAAGCTCTTGCATCATGTACTTTGCACCTATTAATGAAGAACTACATAGAGCTTGTTAAAATTTGGTTTGCATGATTGGTCTCTCTAGAGTCTAGATATTTTCTGGTGAGGTGTTTGAGCAACAAGGAAGGCAATGTAGAGTCGTATAATGCTTGCAATATGTTCTTATGTAAGTTTTTCTGTACCGGTTCATACTTGTGTTTGCTTCAAACAACCTTGCTAGCCAAAGCCTTGTATTGAGAGGGATTACTTCTTGTGCATCCAAAATCCTTGAGCCAAAAACTATGCCATTTGTGTCCACCATACCCACCTACTACATGGTATTTTTCTGCCATTCCAAAGTAAATTGCTTGAGTGCTACCTTTAAAATTTCATTCCTTTGTCTTTGCAATATATAGCTCATGGGAAAATAGCTTAAAAACTATTGTGGTATTGAATATGTACTTATGTATCTTATTTCTTATAAGTTGCTTGTTGAGCGGTAACCATGTTCCTGGGGACGCCATCAACTATTTCACCTTTGTTGAATATCATATGAGTTGCTATGCATGTTCGTCTTGTCTGAAGTAAGGGTGATTTATCATGATCAAATGGTTTGAGTATGCATATTGTTAGAGAAGAACATTGGGACGCTAACTAAAGCCATGATCCATGGTGGAAGTTTCAGTTTGGACAACAATCCTCAATCTCTTATGAGAATATTATCTGTTGTTGAATGCTTATGCATTAAAGAGGAGTCCATTATTTGTTTTCTATGTTGTCCCGGTATGGATGTCTAAGTTGAGAATACTCAAAAGCGAGAAATCCAATGCGGACTTTCTCCTTAGACCTTTGTACAGGCGGCATAGAGGTACCCCTTTGTGACACTTGGTTGAAACATATGTTATGCAATGATAATCCATGTAAATCCAAGCTAATTAGGACAAGGTGCGAGCACTATTGGTGAGGCTTGCAACTTATAGGATGTCTTATGCATAACACATATGCTTTATTACTACCGTTGACAAAATTGTTTCTATGTTTTCAAAATAAAAGCTCTAGCACAAAAATAGTGATCCATACTTCCCTCTGCGAAGGGCCATTCTTCTACTTTATGTTGAGTTAGTTTACCTACTTCTTTATATCTTAGAAGCAAACACTTGTTTCAACTGTGCATTGATTCCTACATACTTGCTTATTTGCATTCATCATATTACTTTGTGTTGACAATTATCCATGAGATATACATGTTGAAGTTGAAAGCAACTGCTGAAACTTATATCTTCCTTTGTGTTGTTTCAAAACTTTCTACTAAGAATTTATTGCTTTATGAGTTAACTCTTATGCAAGTATTATTGATGCTTGTCTTGAAAGTACTATTCATAAAAATTCTTTGCTATATGATTCAGTTGTTTAAATCATTGTCTTTACCATTGATTTGAATCACTTCATTCATCTCATATGCTTTACAATAGTATTGATCAAGATCATGTTGGTAGCATGTCACTTCAGAAATTATCCTTGTTATCGTTTACCTACTCGAGGGCGAGTAGGAACTAAGCTTGGGGATGCTTGATACGTCTCAAACGTATCTATACTTTCTTATGTTCCATGCTACTTTTATGATGATACTCACATGTTTTATACACACTTTATGTCATTATTATGCATTTTCCGGAACTAACCTATTAACAAGATGCCGAAGTGCCAGTTCCTGTTTTCTGCTGTTTTTGGTTCCAGAAAGGCTGTTCGGGCAATATTCTCAGAATTCGACGAAACAAAGACCAAACATCATATTTCACCGAGACGGACCAGGACACCGAAGAGGAGCCGGAGAGGAGGCCCAGGCCCCCCCAGACCATAGGTTTGCGCGGGTGGCTCCCTGGTCGCGCCGGCCTATGGGGAGGGAGCCCAGTGGCCCTTCCGACTCCGTCTCTTCGGCTATAAAGTCCCTCGAGACCTAAAAACTTGATACCAATTGACGAAACTCCAGAAAGACTCCAGGGGCGCCGCCGCCATCGCGAAACTCCAATTCAGGGGACAGAAATCTCTGTTCCGGCACGCCGCCGGGACAGGGAATTGCCCCCGGAGTCATCTCCATCGATACCACCGCCATCTTCATCGCCGTTGCTGTCTCCCATGATGAGGAGGGAGTAGTTCTCCCCCAAGGCTGAGGGCTCTACCGGTAGCTATGTGGTTCATCTCTCTCCCATGTGATCTTTATGTGATCATGAGCATTGTATCACTATTAATCTATGTGCTACTCTAGTGATGTTATTAAAATACTCTATTCCTCCTCCATGATGTAATGTTGACATTGTGTGCATCATGTAGTACTTGGCATAGGTTATGATTGTAATCTCTTGTAGATTATGAAGTTAACTATTATTATGATAGTATTGATGCGATCTATTCCCCCTTTCATAGCTATTGTTGATAGTGTGTATGCTATGTTAGTACTCGGTCTAAATTGCAATGGTCTATTATGCACTCTAGAGGTTATTTAAATATGAACTCTGGATGTTGTGGAGCTTGTTTACTTCAGCTTGAGGTGTGCTTTTATAGCATTACACAATGATTGGTGTTTGTTATCCAACAAGAGAGTGTGAGAAAGTAGCACAAGTGAAGAGAAGTTATTTATTTATGTGATCATTGTTGAGAGTGTCCACTAGTGAAAGTATGATCCCTAGGCCTTGTTTCTAAGCATTGAAACACCGTTTCCAACAAGTTCTGTTACATGTTTGCTTGCTGCCATCTTTATTTCAGATTGCAATTACCACTCATATTCATCCATATCACTTGCATTTTACTATCTCTTCGCCGAACTAGTGCACCTATACATCTGACAAGTGTATTAGGTGTGTTGGGGACACAAGAGACTTCTTGTATTGTGATTGCAGGGTTGCTTGAGAGGGATATCTTTGACCTCTACCTCCCTGAGTTCGATAAACCTTGGGTGATTCACTTAAGGGAAACTTGTTGCTGTTCTACAAACCTCTGCTCTTGGAGGCCCAACACTGTCTACAGGAATAGAAGCGTGCGTAGACATCAAGGGATAGCAGGTACCTTCATCACATAGGCGGACCAGAACTAGGTGACGCCGAGGAAGAGGATGAAGAAGAAAGGGCCCCAGATGTCCCAGTCCCTGAGCGCCTTGCCTAGGTCCTCGTGGTAGGGGTTGGGGAAGACGACGAGCTTGAGGTTGCTGATGATGCGGGCGAGGTCGAGCTTGACGGTATCCCAGACGGGCTCGGTTAGCGCGATGGGCGGGCCCCCGACGCCGTCAGACGAGATGGACACGGAGATCGACGCGGGCGGGGCGGTTGGTGGCGCCTAGAGCACGAAGATGGGGACAAAGGAGGTCGGGAGTGGCGGCATGGAGGAGGATGAGGCCGGGAGAGGGAAGGATGAGATGGGGATGTAGGCGCGCGTAGGAGATGATGGCTGCGCAGAGGACGGTGGCGGATGGCGTGTAGCCTCTCGATCTCGTCGATGTCTGACTGCGCCGACGACACGTTGAGCGGGATCGTGTCCCTGTAGTTGTGCGACATGGAGGCGCCGGTGGCGTCGGCGGCAGGGGGAGACGGTGGGGTGGGTAGGAGGAGAGATCTCGCACCCTCGCGGTCGCCGGAGTGAGATAGGGGATCGGATTCGATATGGTGCGAGAGGTGGGGGACTACACTGCATAATGTAAATATCGCGAGGGCATTTCTGAAAAACGTACCACAATCGGATTCGGAACCACTTCTCCGGAAACCAATTGCGGCACTTCTAGCAGATGCGGTGTAGTGCCCCAGAATAGCGGCACTTTTCGCAAGACAAGATGCCGCGGATTATCCCAAGATTAGCGGCACTTTATGAGGATACCGTGGATTATCCCAAGATTAGCGGCACTTTCCGCATATTGCCGTGAATTAGCCTAAAAATAGCGGCACTTTTGTAGATTGCTGATAATTAGCCCAACATTAGCGGCACTAACCCAAAATATGCCGGTGAAACAAACTTCAGCGGCAGTTTTGAAAAACGCCTGCACCGAAGTGCCGCTAATCTTGGCATGTGGTGTAGTGAATGCCATTTTTAGAGCCTTAAGAAACGCCAGAGAACATTTCCAAAAAAAAAAAAAAAAAAAACGCCAGAGAATCCTAGTAGCAATATAAGTTAACCAGCCTCTCAAATAAGATCTGAATCCATCCCTGCCTCAGCCGGCAGACCAAGACATGAGAGGCGGCGATCGCTTTGAAGTGCTGCCGGACGATCTCGTCCAGCACGTGCTCTCCTTCCTGCCGTCTCGCGATGCGGTGGAGACGGCCGTGCTCGCCCGCCGCTGGCGCTACCTGTGGAGGTCCACCCCCGCCGTCCGCGTCAACGGCTCAGGCGACGGCTTTCGCCTCTTCGTCAACAGCTTGCTGCTCCACCGTGATGGCGCCTCCCCGCTACGCTCGTTTGAGATCGACGCCGACCTGCTCATAGGCGAGGAAAGCGACGACGACGACGAGTACAGCTATTTCGACCCTCACGTCGACCTCTGGATCAGGCACGCTCTGTCGACTTGCCGCGCGCGCTCGCTCACCGTGCGCATCCCCTTACCTGCCGACCAAGATAGGTGGTCGCCTAAACCTTTCGCCTCCCCGCACCTGACGACGATGCGCCTCCAGGGGGTCGATCTCGACCACGGCAGCCTCGATTTCTCCTGCTGCACGAAGCTTCTCCACCTCAGCCTCACTGCCTGCAGCCTCGATGGCGACGCCATCGTGTCGCCCTCGCTGGAGCGCCTCCATATCATGGACTGCGCCTCAGAATCGCCGATCAGGATTTCCACCCCGAGCCTCCGTCATCTGCAGCTATCCGGTGACCACGACGGGATCTGTACTGCACCGTCGTCTCTCGACACCATGCCTTGCTTAACCAATGCAAGCATCCAGCTTACTGGCTTCATCGAGGGCGGCGATGGTGATGCCAATGCCGGCCGCTCTTTGATTCTCCGTGGATTATCGGAAGCCACCAGCCTGGAGCTCATAGCTACGAGGAGCGATGGAAGGGTTTGTCAAATCCAATCTTTGTTTTTATTTTTACCTTCGCATACATCACTAGTTAGAGCAAAACTGCACCATGCATGCACCCGGCCGGCCGGTAGATTTAATTCCTCTTCTGTCACTTTGTCCAATTTTACAAATGTTTGCAGCTTCCACACTAGGGGCCAGGCACGCCCAATACCAACTACTGCATATATGTCCTACATTGTTGTTAGATAAATACAATTTGCCATCAATAGGAAACCTTGATTTGCTAAATTTAAGATTATGAATTTAGTCGAATCAGTATAGACAAACTAGAGCTATTTATTTTTACCAGCTAATTAAGTTGCCACTTGTTATTTTGAAACGTGTTGGTCAACAACTATTTTGTCACTTTGCATCAAGTCCTTGCACTTGATTTCTAATAATTTATCTGCATATTTTTTTGTCTTTTTCTCTCGCACATTCTAAGTACTCCCTGTTCTTAAGACAATTGGTTCAGATCTCTACCAAATGTAAAGAAAACATGGGAAGATATCTAAGACCATTTAGACCTTTTATCTACATGCCAAATAGCTAATAACTAGGCTAACAATAAATCTGTATTGAGCTTGAACTGCGTACTTAATTGTTATACTCAGTTAGTTAGTTTTTAAAAAAGGTTGTTGTTATCAATAGTTCATACTCCATGCAGACAATCTTCCTAAGGGATTTGGCATGGTGCCCTACATTCCCAAAGTTAAAGACCTTGATACTTAATGAGTGGTGTGTGTATGATGATGTAAGTGCCATTGAGTGCCTTCTACGGCATACGCCAAGATTGGAGAGCCTCATTCTGCAACTTAATTTTAAGGTACTATAAGTTCATGTTTTCTCATTTGTTTTATTGTGATTACCTTGCATTCCCTCCGTTCCATGATTCTTGTTGTTATATGACAAGAAAAATGGAACGGACGGAGTAAGTTTCTCAAGTCTTATATTAACTCCCATATATGTCGACAAAGAGAAATATAAGATAATCCCTAGATTGTTTTATGTCTACATGATTATATGTCATACTCCCTCCATCCTAAATTAAGATGCCTATAGTCTTTTATCAAAGCCAAAAAAAAATTAAGAAATTTTATACAAAAAAGTATTAATATGTAAAATTTTAAATGCACATAATAAGAAAATATATTTTATGACGGTTCCAAAAATATTGCTCAGGGATTATAAATGTTGACACTTTCTGTATTCAGTTGGTCAAACTTTGAGAATTTTAACTTTATCAAAATATTATAGGCATCCTATTTTGTGATAGAGGGAGTACTTCATAAACACATGTGACACCATTAAAAACATAACACAGGTGGCCATATCCAATTTTCAACTTCTCTAGGACACATAAGATTTTAAGTTTTAACCCGTGTTTTCTTTTTCATGTAGAACTGCCCTACACTCCAGGTGGAAGGAGAAGGAAATGATAATACATCAGAACAGTCTATTCTTAACTTTGAGCACCTTAAGACAGTGGAGATCAGGAACCGTCCACCTTATTATTACGAACCGGTGGTATATTTTGACACAAGGATTGGTGAAGTTTTTAAACTGTTCAGTGACTTGGGCATACCTAGCAGTAAGATCAGTATCAACTACAATACTGAAGGTCAGCCATCTACATATACTCAGTTTCTTTCTGCAGTTATCTATGTGAAAATTCCATATAAAAACAAGCACATTGGACAAATTGGTCCATGCACCTGGCTGCCCTAGACACAAAGTGTTTGAAGGATAAATCAGTTTATTATGCATATATCCGTTGTTCTTCTATGAAAAAAATGAATTAGTATTACTACTATTTAGTGCTAACTAATTACAAACATGAGTCGAAATGTTGCAGCTGGCATTTAGTACTTACATGTTCAATTAGGTATGCTAAACTACTGTATCTTTTGTGCTCCTGAAGAATCATTAGGTACCACCATGAGGCAATTGGCTAGCTAGATAGATATATCTGCATTCTGCAGGACCATTTCATGTTCATGCACATTTTCTTCTTTTACTTCTGTGTTTTACCTGCTCGTGTGCATGCACAGTATGTATATAGCTGATGGTATTTCTTAGTCTGTATGGATAATCAATTACATTAATTGCTTGTTTAGAGAAAGTATATTACCAATGGTTCTTCTGCACTGGATTGATTTTTTGTGTCCGATGCCCGGCTTGCAGGAAAATAGAAAATATTCAAATGCTAGCTTCGGTTGGGTTCAAACAGCCAAGCTTAATTAATCAGAGATGGGCGGTAGAGGAAATTATGGATGCGAGTGATAGCCAACAAGTTAAGCAATATAGAGAATATTTTTTTTTCAGCAAGAAATTTTGTGATGTCCGCTCATACCGTGCGTGCATTTTTTTCCTTTTATGGTCGTACTAAGCAATTATTCCTTAAATATACCATAAGTGCTTTCAATTCTCATGATCATTGCGAGCATGAATTGTGCAACCACGAGGTATATCATGTCGATCTCTGCAACCTTACTTTGAAACATTGGTGATATATCATGTCGATCTCTGCAACCTTACGGAGGGACATCATGGCAGGGGAGGCTGCCCTCGCATTTGTGGCCAATAGTGAAACACGATGCATATCCGTCGGAGTGCACGTTTTGACTCGGTTTTGTTTATGCATGCCAGCTTAATCGATTTTTTCTCTCTTTTTTTTGGTGGAAGTTGTAGTTTATAGTATCCTTCACAAGAGACAAACCAACATCTTCGTGGTAGGAGGCTGGAGCTAGTTCCTCTTCTCGAGGTTGATGGGTGTTGTGGCCCAGCGAAGCTCATGCTCACGATGTCGGTTATAGTATTGACGACGTCCATGGTGTCATTTCCCCTCTTGTGGGTGATGACGTGGCTCCACCTCATCTCCCCAAGTCCTTGCTCCGGGTGAAAACCAAGACCAGGCGGTGGTGGTGGTGCTGCGTCGTAACCTCGTTGGAGGCACCGCCTTGGAGCGGCGGTCTTTACTTCGCCATGCTTGCTTCGGCGGCAAAGTTGGTGCCTTCTCTGTTGTCGATGAGATGTTGTAGTGGCCTCCTAGATCCTGTGCTTCGTGGGAGGCCAGTTCGGCCATGGAGGTGTCGTCCACCATGGTGCTATGTTTGCCGAGTGACGCAGCCGCGGTCGGCGGGATGCCATAGGCCGTTGCGGTGGGCTGGGGTTCAACCCCATGCAGGAATGTCTGACGGCGCCTTCACCACCGCTTTCCGGACTTGGTGTCGGACCATCACTGGTAGAAAAAGGGCCAATAATCCCGGTTGGCAACTGCCATTAATCTCGGTTGCGCAACCGGGATTAAATATGCGGGAATAAACACTACTAGGAAAACCCTTACTGCCGGCGCACCTATTTGGGCTTCTACCGGCGCACTGGAGCCCGCCGGTGGGAACAGGCCGGTGATAACTGGCTATTGCCGGCGCACCAGCCTGTTGTTGGTGTCCGAAACCCACCGGCGAGTAGCGACGGGCAACACGTAGAGCCGGGAGGCTCCCAGGACTGCGGCTGGCCCTGGTCCCTCGTGCGACGGCCCGCAAAGCTCCGGCACGCACGTCCCGATGCTGGTGCAAGGGCGTGCCACCTGACCTATACCTGGTCAGGAAGGTGATGGATTGCTTCGCTTAGTTTCCTGCATGGCATACACGTAAACATTAAATACGAGCCTCGATCGGCTCTCAGGTTGTCCTGTGAATCGGCTCAAGGAGCCGATCCACCCATGATTCGTATGAGGTCTACGATCACATGATGGTCCTGCTTGATCAATATAAAGCTAAAACGACCTACGACGATTTAGGGTTTTCACCACATAATCGGAACATCCTACACGTGATTGAGCCTGGCAGCCACGCAAGATGATAATAAGCCAGCCCTAGATAAGACCTAAAAACCAACATGTAGTTGATTCCCGGAACATCTTATCTAGGGCTAGCAAACTACACCGTACGTGCTACTGGATCCTTCAACCCGTTTGCAAGGCCTAACTATGCAGATATTAAACTAATCCTTGAAGAACAAGGAGCAATCATAACAGATCGGATCTACTAAACACGGATCAAGCAAGGTGCTGCCCTTACACCTAAGATAGATGTAAAGGCAGCTAGACGTCTAAGGGCAGCATGGATAAAAGCATATATCGTGGTAGAACAATGCTAACCCTAACACATCTACGATAACTACGTTGCTCGCCATCAACAAGGCTTCAGCACGAGCAACGCATGAACAACGAATAAACGTATACTGCCTAGATCGCAAGATGCGATCTAGGCAGCATGATGCTTACCCGGAAGAAACCCTCGAAACAAGGGGTTGGCGATACGCCTAGATTGGTTTGTTGTGAACGTGATTGTTGTCTTTCTCAATAACCCTAGATACATATTTATAGTCCATAGGCTTTCTAACGTGGGAATAATCCCAACCGTGTACGAGCCAATTTCTACCTAACCGACACGTATCCTACTATATTTACAAATACACGGGCAAACTAGCCCAAACTTCGTGTACAAGGCTGATTCACGTATATCTTCCATGTATATTCTTCAAGCCCATCTTAATTATGGCCCACCTCTGATCCGGTCAAATCCTGGTGATAACACATGCCCCCCTGGTTTTGGAAATGATAATTCCAAAACCACTCTGCCTTTTCTTCGTTGGGTCACGTCGTGGCAGGGTAAAACCGCCGCAGTATCCTTCATCATGATGCCTTGCCTTCTCAACTTCTCCGCGTGATTTGACAGTTGTTTTTTTTCTTTTGGCACCACTTCCTCGGAAACTGCTGTGGCATTAAATCCACTATATCCCCTTTTATTTAACCGCACCGAACAGTTTGCCTCTTCATCCCCTTGCTCTGTTCTAGCCATCGGCACCAGAAATCCCCCCTCTGATGTAGCAATGTCGTCCTCTTCCTCCTCCTCCACCTCATTGGATCTTTCTTCCCAATCCTTCTCTTCCTCGTCCTCCTCCTCCCGCGAGCCCACACCGTGGAGAGCAGCTCGACGGCGGCGCACAACCAGCGCGCCCCCGAAGAATGGGACCAGGAGGAGCACAACTCCTCTGTCTGGTCTGAGGACGATAAGTCCCTGACCAGCGGAGATGAGGACCTCCAGTTCCTTGCCGATAGGGAACTGGAGGCGGAGAGCGAGGACGACTCGTTCTCCTGGGACGACTACACTTCCTCCGAGGAGGAGGAAGAAGAGGAGGACGACGACTCCCTCGAGTACTACCCGCCGGCGAAGCGCTTCCGCGCCGGGTCGGATGATGATGACGACGACGACGATGATGAAGAGGAGGAGGCCCCCAATGAGGGCTACTGGAGCAGCGACGAGGAGCCCGCCGGCAGCAGCGCCGACGAGAGCTCCGATGGCGACAACGAGGGCAGCGACGGCCCATAGGGTAGCGTCTACTAGTATAGGTCTAGCAGATTGGTCAATAGACCTTTCTTTTGTTCTTCCTTCCTCGAGCAATCGGCTCTTCCTTTGTAAGAAATCCCCTTTATTAATGAAGAAAATATTCCTCTATTGATTTTGCTTTCTTGTCAATTTTTGCCGATTGCCAAACGAAGTCAACGCGTAAAGAGCCGATGGCAGGGCATCGGCTTTTGCTCAAAAACGCGATTTAAGGCCACAACAGGTCCAATCCGTGTCCACGCCATCCTCCAATCTCAAACGCACAGATTCAACTCCTCAGCAAATCCAATGGGAGAATCATCTCAAATGCCATGGACTCTGGCCTGAAACTGATCTATTAACCTGCTCAACTGAGCTTGTTCCTCTAGAGTCGACGAACATGCATCGGCTTTTTCATTATTCTAAAGTCGATGTCCGAGCATCGGCTGTACTGGTATCCATGTTCCTAAAGTCGATGTCTGTGCATCGGCTGTGATTTGCATATAATTTTTTTTTACCGGCCGATTTTATACATCGGCCCCCATGTTTCACTGTCCATCGTCCCACATGCTTGGGAAATATTTCTTGAGGTGTTGACCGTTGACGGCTACTGGGAATTTAACACCGTCCAGCTGCTCGAGCATGTATGCATTGCCCTTCAATACCTGATCGACTTTGTACGGACCGTGCCAATTAGGAGACCATTTGCCATATGCTTTATCCTTAGTTCCTAATGGTAACACGGCTTCCCATACTAGATCACCAACCTGAAACTCCTTTGGTGTATGCGCGAGCTACCCTGGCCTTGTTCTCTTTAATATTCTCCAAGGACCAAAGTCTAAGTTCCGTTGCATCCTCAATAGTATCACTCATCAGGGCTGCATATTCTTCAGCTGTTAGATCATTCTGAAACGTGACACGTCTCGATCCAGCCGTAATTTCCCAAGGCAATACGGCTTCCTGCCCATAGACGAGCTGGTATGGCGAAGTTTTTATAGCTCCATGGCATGACATGCGATAGGCCCACAAAGCTTCTGACAATGTTTCATGCCAAACCCTAGGGTTCTCGTCAATTTTCCTCTTAATCAGCTTGATCAGGCTCTGATTGGACGCTTCAGCTTGCCCGTTGGCTTGAGCATAGTATGGAGATGATCGGATCAGCTTAATTCCCATGTCATCACAGAACTTTCTGAACTCTTTAGAGATGAAGACCGAACCTCCATCGGTCGTGATGGTTTGAGGAATCCCGAACCTATGAATGACATGTTCTTTCACAAATTTGATAACATCTTCTGATTTTACCTTCTTCATAGGGACGGCCTCCACCCATTTAGTGAAGTAATCCGTAATGGCCAAAATCCACTCGTGGCCTTTACTCGACGCAGGATGGATTTTGCCGATCATATCCATGCCCCAACCTCGAAATGGCCAAGGCTTGATGATGGGGTTCATTGCTGATGTGGGTACCATCTGAATCTTCCCGAACATCTGACACGCTTGGCATCCTTTGTAGTACTTGAAGCAGTCCTCAAGCATGGTGGGCCAATAAAACCCTGATCGCCTGATCAGCCACTTCATCTTATGAGCTGATTGGTGAGTTCCCCAGGCACCTTCATGCACCTCATGTAAGAGCCGATTAGACTCGCTGGTCCTGTGCACTTGAGCAGTAACCCTTCCAACGTCCTGTAGAACATGTCATCGCCTATAAGGACATATTTCATGGCCTTGTACCTTATCCGTTTAGGTGCCCCCCGAGTCGGATCCTTCAAGTAATTGAAGATATCGGCTCTCCAATCATCCTGTTCCAGGAACTGCACCTGAACTTCTGACCCGTCTGGTATGTCCTTGTAGCCCTGATCGCCTGATCAGCCACTTCATCTTATGAGCCGATTGGTGAGTTCCCCAGGCACCTTCATGCACCTCATGTAAGAGCCGATTAGACTCGCTTGGTCCCGTGCACTTGAGCAGTAACCCTTCCAACGTCCTGTAGAACATGTCATCGCCTATAAGGACATATTTCATGGCCTTGTACCTTATCCGTTTAGGTGCCCCCCGAGCCGGATCCTTCAAGTAATTAAAGATATCGGCTCTCCAATCATCCTGTTCCAGGAACTGCACCTGAACTTCTGACCCGTCTGGTATGTCCTTGTAGCCTGACGCCATCTGTGCGAGATCATTGGCCTCGGTATTTTGAGATCTTGGGACCCAATTGAAGTTGATGTACCGAAATTGTGCCATCAACTCGCGGCATTCCATCCAATATGGGAAGAGTGACTCACTCTCGCACTTGTATTCATCCGTGAGCTGGGAGATCACCAACTTCGAGTCCCCAAAAAGTTCCACCGCTTCTGCACCGGCTTCCAAAAGCAACTCCATTCCCTTGCGTATTGCCTCATACTCAGCGACATTGTTGGTGCAAGGGGTAGATAGCCTGATGGAGAAGGAAAATGTTGCCCCCCGAGGCGACACGAGCAGAATGCCGATGCCACAACCATCGTCACAACCCGATCCATCGAAGAACATAGCCCATGCACGTACAGATAGTGCTGCTATATTAGTATTGATCCGTTCAGCTATGAGATCGGCCAACGCTTGTCCCTTGACTGCTTTCGCAGGCTGATACCGGAGATCGAATTCCGATAACGCAAACATGCACTTACCAAGTCGGCCTTTCAAAACAGGAGCCGACAGCATGTGCTTGACAACGTCTGACTTGCATATGATGATGATTTCCGCCGTCAAAGGGATGTGATGAAGCTTGGTGCAGGTGAAGAATAGGCAGAGGCATAACTTCTCGACCTCAGGGTACCTTGTCTCTGCATCCAACATCCTTCTGCTGAGGTAGAAAACGACCTTTTCAACACCCTCATAGAGTTGCACCACCACTGAAGCGATGGACGTGTCGCCATCGATAAGTAGATATAGAACGGCCTGTCTTGCCGAGGTGGAACTAGCACAGCGGCGTTGTTAGATACCGCTTAATCTCGTCAAACGCTCGCTCGTTTCTGCCCCCTTTGATGAAACTCGTCATCAGACTTGATCTTCACCAACGCCATGAACGGCTCAATTCGTCCCGACGCATTAGAGATGAACCGTCGGACGAAGTTGATCTTGCCGATAAGACGTTGGAGTTCCTTCTTAGTGGTAGGCGGCTGCATGGTACGTACTGCCTCCTGACTTTTCAGGCCGATCTCAATTCCTCGTTCATGAACCAAAAAACCTAGGAACTGACCGGCCGTCACACCAAAGGCACACTTCTTTGGATTCATTCTCAGCCCAAATTTTCGAGTTCGGTCTAGGATGCGTCGCAAATCATCCAAGTGTCCTTCTATGGAGACAGACTTGACCACCACGTCGTCGATGTAAATTTCCACCAACTTGCCGATCAGATCATGAAAAATGTAATTCATGGCTCGTTGGTATGTTGCACCGGCATTCTTCAGCCCAAAAGTCATGACCACATATTCAAACAAGCCCACCGATCCTGGTACTACAATGCGATCTTGTGTATATCTTCTGGAGCCATGAAGATTTGGTTGTAGCCGGCATTGCCATCCATGAAGCTTAACACATTGTGGCCAGCAGCTGCATTGATCAATGTTTCTGCCACAGGCATTGGATATTCATCCTTTGGAGTGGCTCTGTTGAGATCTCGGAAATCTATGGCCACACGCCATCGGCCGTCCTTTTTCTCTACAGTGCAGATCGAGATCCATTCAAGATACCTGCATGGCCTGATGAACCCGGCGGCCAACATTTTCTCGATCTCTTTCTTGACTTCTTCCAGAATTTCGGCCTTCATCTGATGTGCTCGTTGTTGGAATGGCCGAAATCCTTTCTTGAGAGGGAGCCGATGCTCAATGATGCTCCTGTCTAGCCCAGGCATCTCTGTGTAATCCCATGCAAAGCAATCTGGGTATTCTTTTAACAGAGCTATCATCTGGCTCCTGAGATGTGGATCTAACTTTGTCGATGAAAGTTGGTCGTGGCTTATCCCCAGGACCAATGTCGACTTCTTCTAGCTCATCAGCCGATGTAAACCCATACCCTAGCTTTCCGTCACCTGTTAGATCGACGCTGAACACAGGCAAAACGTATGGTGAGGATAGTATGGGCCGATTGCCGGAATCGGCCCCCATTTTGATTGTATTGCTCAATGAAGGTTTACATCTCGTTCGTGCTTTACTATGACTACGTGACATGCTTGAGACAAGATCATCACTTTTTATTTTTTGGGGCCGATCGCAGGGATCGGCCTTGTCACGTACGTCCATAGCCTTTGCTCTTGTTACACGGTCAGGCCGGTGGATAAGACCAGCCTCACCCCGTTTTTTGTCACGTCGATGCGCTCACAGTCATCCAAAGTGATGCCGGAGAGTGGCTCTTGGCCTGCCCTCTCCCAAACATTCATGCCAGCCGTTGAGATCTCGACTGAGTCATCTGCGTGGATGATCTCTACTTCATCTCCATTCCACTGTATTAAGCATTGATGCATCGTGGATGGAATGCAGCTGTTGGCGTGGATCCAATCTCTCCCTAGCAGGACAGCGTAGGTGCTCTTGCTATCGACAATGAAGAATGTCGTAGGGATGGTCTTCCTTCCTACGGTCAGATCCACGTTCAGAACACCTTGTGCCTCTGATGCTTGGCCGTTGAAATCGCTCAATGTGACATTGGTCTTGATCAGATCCGAGCTAGAGCATCCCAGACGACGTAGCATGGAGTATGGCATGATGTTGACTGCCGCTCCGGTGTCGACCAGCATCTTGTTGACCGGCTGCCCATTGATATAACCTCGTAAGTACAGGGCCTTCAGGTGTCTGTAACTTCTTTCTCGTGGCTTCTCAAAGATAACCGGCCTTGGGCCGCAGTCAAGTTGTGCCACAGGAGCCTCTTCGGTTCCAGGAGCACAAAACTCCGCCGGAAGAATGAACACCATGTTGCTGCCAGCCGATGTCTCATCATCGGCTTTCTTCTGTTTGGGGCGCCACTCTTTCTTCTGTGGCCGTCCCTCCCCGTCCAGAGTTCGCTGAATTTTCGCGGCCAGATCAGGCCGCGCTTTCCTCAACGTATGCAGGTATAACCTTTCGGCTTCCTCTAAGCAACGTAGTCGCTGAACCCTACGTTTTTGGGAGTGGCTGAGTCCATCAGGGCACCACCTTGGACGGTGGTATTTATCTTCTTCTTCCTCTTCTTCTTCGTCTTCTAACTCCTCGGGATCTTCCACCCGAGAGGACTCAGCTTGCTTGTTCCGAGATGGGAGAGGTCCTAGACGCTTGAACACTGATACGTCTCCTGTGCCCTTCTTCTTCTGTCTACATTCTGGACAGTTGTCGATTGTGGGCAATCGGCTCATTCCTGAATCCCAGCAGTGTTTGAAGAAGGGACAATCCCAGTGCCTGTCCACGTCATCCTGCTCTCTTGACTTTTCCTTGGCATGGCACTCATATCTTTCATCATCCCGATCATGCTGACGATATTTCCCGGCGTCCCTGCTAGCCCGACGATCTCTTTCGTCGTCGTCGTTGTATCGCCGGCGTTGGTCGTACTGACGCTTATATTTGTTGAGGAGATGATCAGAGAGAGGTCGCTGATATCGCACATTCTTCACTTCTCCCTCTGTGATGTAGCGCTTGCCATCGTGTCGGGACCGATCGCGTGGAACGGCCTCCTCTTTGTCCTTACCACGAGAGCGGCTGCCCTCGTCTCTGTTCTTACCAGGGTGGTGCACAGGCCCGACCATGTTAATGCTGAACGAGAAACCTGGCTGGCACCTCCCGGGGTAAGCGCACTCCACCATGTTAACGGCGGGGAAGGGGTGCGTGTCGACTTTCATGGCGTACTGGCTGAAAATTAGACGTCCTTGTTCTATCGCCATTTGGATCTGCTGACGCCACACCCTGCAGTCGTTGGTGGTATGGGTGAACGTGTTATGCCACTTGCAGTATGGCTTTCCGTTCAGCTCCTGTGCCGTGGGGATTTTGTGGCCTTCGGGTAACTTTAGCTGCTTCTCTTTGAGTAAGAGGTCGAAAATTTGCTCAGCTTTGGTCACGTCGAAGTCAAACCCTCTTGGAGGACCTTGTGGCTTAACCCACTTGCAGGACACGGGGCTTGCCCCCCGAGCCCATTCAGCCACTGCTACCTCTTGATCTCCTGCAGAGCCTTCATCTTCCTTTGTCTCTACCAGGACTACCGCACGCTTGAACTTGTCCTGGTACAACTCTGGGTGGCGCTGTTCATATAATGACAGTTTCTAAACCATATGCGCCAATGAAGCGTACTCTGCTTGGGAAGCCATATCCTTGATCGGCGATGCGAGACCCACCACCGCCAACTCGACTGCTTCTTTTTCAGTCAAACGAGCCGAATAGCATCGGTTCCTGATGGTCCTGAAGCGCTGGATGTATTCTGACACTGTTTCTCCGCGCTTCTGTCGTTCTTGTGCTAGATCGGCAATGCTAGCCTCGGAAGCCTCTGAGTGATACTGCATGTGGAACTGCTCTTCCATCTGCTTCCAAGTCCGGATTGAATCTGGTGGCAGCGAGGTGTTCCACCCGAAAGCCGATCCTGTGAGGGACTGTGCGAAGAACCTCACGCGTAGTGCGTCTGATGCTGAGATCGTGCCCAACTGCGCCAAATATCGGCACACATGCTCGATTGAACTGGAGCCATCTGACCCACTAAACTTGGAGAATTCAGGGAGCCAATATTTGGGTGGTAGTGGGATCAAATCGTACTCGTTGGGGTACGGCTTGGAATAGCCGATTGCCCTCCTTTTCGGCACCATGCCGAACTGGTCTCTCAAGATTGTACTGATCTGATCCGCGGTGCTAGCTGCAGGAGTCGAGCTCTGAAGATTCGCTGGAGTGGCATACTTAGCTAGCCACGCTTGCTTCTCAAGATCTGAGCTAGCTGCAGGAGTTGAGCTTTGAAGATTTGTTGGAGTGGCATACTTAGCTAGCCACGCCTGCTTTTCAAGATCTAATCCGTAAGCCCCTCCCCGCTGTTCCGTGAAGTCCCTCTTTGTTGCGATCTGGTTCGTGAGTGCCCAATTATCGCAGCCGGCACGTATGTGCACGTGTATCCGTGAGGGATCTCCTTATGCGCCTCATACAAGAACTGGTAATCACTAGGATCACCACCGATCTTGTAGACGATGAATGCCGGTGAACTCGGCACTTCTGGTGCTGCCAGCGCGAACGGCAGCGGTGGTCGGGTCTGGAGTGGTATCTCTCCTTGGTGAGTCCCTAGAGCAGGTCCTGACGGAGAGTACTGATGTCTCATGATTTCCTGGATCACCCGAAGCGCGACACGCTCCAAAGCGTTCACCAGGCTCTCAGAATGGCGGTGTAGCGAATGAGCTACCATGTGATTAACCTCTCGACGCGAGAGACCTGGTGCGTTCTTCCTCAAGGAGTAGACAAGTCCACTCCATCGAGCGCGCCTTCAGGTGAGAACCCTTTCCACCTGATGCCGTGTGAGCGGGTTCTCTGGGAAAGAGCCGATGAGGTCGGCTTCGAAGATAGCTTTGACATCATCATACTTCTTCTTGAGCTCTTCAGTCAGATCTTCGTACGTGACTGGATCTTCCGCCATCTCTGATGAGGATGATGGCGATGCAGTTAACGTCGAAGACTGTCCCACCGGGCGTGGCAGAATGTGTTGGCGTCCGAAACCCACCGGCGAGTAGCGACGGGCAACACGTAGAGACGGGAGGCTCCCAGGACTGCGGCTGGCCCTGGTCCCTCGTGCGACGGCCCGCAAAGCTCCGGCACGCACGTCCCGATGCTGGTGCAAGGGCGTGCCACCTGACCTATACCTGGTCAGGAAGGTGATGGATTGCTTTGCTTAGTTTCCTACATGGCATACACGTAAACATTAAATACGAGCCTCGATCGGCTCTCAGGTTGTCCTGTGAATCGGCTCAAGGAGCCGATCCACCCATGATTCGTATGAGGTCTACGATCACATGGTGGTCCTGCTTGATCAATATAAAGCTAAAACGACCTACGGCGATTTAGGGTTTTCACCACATAATCGGAACATCCTACACGTGATTGATCCTGGCAGCCACGCAAGATGATAATAAGCCAGCCCTAGATAAGGCCTAAAAACCAACATGGAGTTGATTCCCGGAACATCTTATCTAGGGCTAGCAAACAACACCCTATGTGCTACTGGATCCTTCAACCCGTTTGCAAGGCCTAACTATGCAGATATTAAACTAATCCTTGAAGAACAAGGAGCAATCATAACAGATCGGATCTACTAAACACGGATCAAGCAAGGTGCTGCCCTTACACCTAAGATAGATGTAAAGGCAGCTAGACGTCTAAGGGCAGCATGGATAAAAGCATATATCGTGGTAGAACAATGCTAACCCTAACACATCTACGATAACTACGTTGCTCGCCATCAACAAGGCTTCAGCACGAGCAACGCATGAACAACGAATAAACGTATACTGTCTAGATCGCAAGATGCGATCTAGGCAGCATGATGCTTACCCGGAAGAAACCCTCGAAACAAGGGGTTGGCGATGCGCCTAGATTGGTTTGTTGTGAACGTGATTGTTGTCTTTCTCAATAACCCTAGATACATATTTATAGTCCGTAGACTTTCTAACGTGGGAATAATCCCAACCTTGTACGAGCCAATTTCTACCTAACCGACACGTATCCTACTATATTTACAGATACAAGGGGCAAACTAGCCCAAACTTCGTGTACAAGGCCGATTCACATATATCTTCCGTGTATATTCTTCAAGCCCATCTTAATTACGGCCTACCTCTGATCCGGTCAAATCCTGGTGATAACACCTGTGCGCCGGCGGTAGCTCAGTTATTGCCGGCGCACTTGTCTGTGTTCGCCGGCAATGAGTTGTAGCTCTGGCGCATGTGGTGCTGCGCCGGCAGTAGATGCTGTCAGCAGTGGCTCGTCGCTGTGAGCCGGCAGAAGGGGGTAGAGGTGCGCCGGCGGTATAATCCGAAATTTCAAATTTTACAGCATTTTCCAGCATATTACAATACATTCACAATCCATGAAATACAATAGATATTTAGACAACAGTACATGCAATATGAGAAGCACATAGAGAGCCAAGTTTCATTTCGGTATCAATGCATAAATACGCAAGTCTCGTTTCGGAATGTGTTGATTCATGCAACACATGTGCATATGCAACACCGAACGACGAAGTTTCACAAAGTTAGAAGTCTCGGTACATAGTCGTCACAAGTATCGTCATACACCTCACAATGTAGGTCCTAACCTAAACTACAATCACATAGAACATGACCAACATGGTCATGATGACCATCATCACGAAGGCCATGGTCTTCATCCGGTTCCTCCTCATGTCCCTCATCTCTCCCGCTAGATAACGGGCGTATCTTCCTTCCGCCTCCACCCTAGTGGGGTATCCCTTGTAGCTGTTGCCGCTGAAATGGTGCACCTGTCTCCGACAGTCCTCCCAGTCGTCGTAGACTCCAGGAACCCTCCCCTTGTACACGACATATGTCATCGGCATCTCCATTCACAAGACAAGTAAAATGTTAGTACCAATGCAATGAACAAGTGCCAACTCAAATAAGAGACAAGTAGTATGAACTAAATAGCATGTGCCTCATACTTTGTTGGTCGAAATAAATAATAACATACAGAGATGGGGTCAGCGAGGCTAGGTAGGATGCACAATAGATTGATATGTGTGGCCATCACACCAAGCCTCACTGGCCCCACCCCGGAGTGTACAAGTGACCGAACATTTTAATCATCGGCCAATGCAATTAAGAAGTGCGAACTCAAATAAAAGACAAGTAGTACGAATTAAATAGCGTGCCTCATACTTTGTCGGTCGAAACAAATATTAACATCCAGGGATGGAGTCAGTGAGGCTAGGTAGGATGCACAATAGATTGATACTTGTGGCCGTCGCACCAAGGCTCACTGGCTCCACCCCCGAGTGTACGAGTGACCGAACATTCTAATCATCGGTGAACTCCAAATAAAAGACAAGTAGTACGAATTAAATAGCGTGCCTCATACTTTGTCGGTCGAAACAAATATTAACATCCAGGGATGGAGTCAGTGAGGCTAGGTAGGATGCACAAGAGATTGATACTTGTGGCCGTCGCACCAAGGCTCACTGGCTCCACCCCCGAGTACTTATAGCTGCTGAGGTGTTTGGTGAACTTCAGGAGGGCTTGTGAGTTCACAATGTTCTTGGTTTCATGAGTGGAAGCGTAGTCGCCTAGGAACTTGTATCGTGAGTGCAACCTCGCAATGAGCTGGGCTCGCAAATGCGCTTTTTTCTCAGCTCGGAGATCCGTCTCGTTGAGATTGATGACCTCTCGGAGGATACATGCCAGTTGGTTGTCGTACCCCTTGGCAACATCCTTAGGCTCCACCGACAAACCACTGGCGGGGTCCACCTCTTTGACTGTGTCTCTGCCGGTAGCGACCGTGTTTTGGCGCCTTGCCTTCCGCGGCCTCTTGGAACCACTTGTCCCGGTGGCAGTACTCCCGGCAGCGCCGCTAGGATCGTCGCCGCTTGTCTCGCCGCCACCCCCGGCGGCGCCGGTTGCCTCATCGCTGCTAGGCTCGTAGGTACTACCCCCGGCGACGCCGCTTGCCTCGTTGCCGCTTGGCTCGTCGGCACTACCCCCAGCGGCATCCTCCATCTCATGGTCCTCGTCGCCGCCAACACCAGCGGCCTCGGCATCCTCCTCCGTCCTAAAGAAGTGCCTATTGTAGTGCTCCTCTAACTGTTCTTGAGACGCCATGGTGGCTTGCACTAATAGAAGATGAAAAAGAGTTAGAATTCACGGAAAAATTCGGCATGACCTTTGCTAAAAATTGGTCATGCCGAGTGCTAGAATTGCCGGAACGGAAATGAATCGACATTCCGGCACTCAATAGAACTCAATCCCTCAGAATGTAAATGCAAACATATACATTTTCATCGGAGCTCAACCATAACCATAACCATCTCCATAACCATGCGATCACCATAACCATCACTATATAAATTACAGTAGCATTTCAGCATATACATTACAGTGGCATTTTACGTCAGCATAAAAATAACAGTGTACAACCAGAGAATGTTCTAAATCTTAATTTTTATTTTGTTTTAAATGAACCAGAGAATGAACATAGCACCAATTTTCATTGATAGTGAACACTTGACAGCATCCATTTAAAACTAGAGAATGAACATAGTGAATTTTATATATCAACCAATTCTTGGCAGTAGGCATTTAAATGAAGAACCACTTTATCAACTAAAACATCACAAATATAACCAGAGACAATAGAACTTGACCACTTTAGTCTCTGCCAATATAGCAGTACCATAGCATTACCTAGCACTAACTAGCAGTAGCATAACAAATTCATTTTAGTGTACTGCCTAGTGAAACATAAATTGAAACCCTAAATACTAACCAGCAATGAACTCCACCTAATGAACTAAATACCTAATGAATATGAGCTAGCAGTAGCATAGCATTAATTACCTAGCAATAGCAGTAAAACTGCACTTCAAATATTTCAGAAATTAGTAGCAGTAGCACTGCACTTCAAATATTTCAGCAATGAAATTAACCAAAGACAACATTTGCAACGGCACATGCATCATATATAACCAGAGACAACTATTTTCATTTTTATTTGCAACATTTGCAACCAGAGACAACATTTCCAACCAGAGACAAATATAACCAGAGAGATTTGCAACAACACATCAAATATAACCAGCAACAACTTAGCATTAGTGCTAGCATTTTTCATTTTAGCATTCAAAAAATTAAACCACTTTATCAACTAAACCAGAGAACCAATTTTAGCAATCAAATGAAAAACTAACATACTGCCTAGTGCCTAGTTCTTCTCCAACAAGCATTTTATTTTCTTTTTTCATCATGTATTCTAGTCTGTACAAAAATGAGCATGCAAAAATGAACCAAAGCATGCAAAATCTCAACTTGAGATACCAAGCATTTTGATTAACCAACTAAATCAACCAGTAGGAGTAGCATGACCATTTTTTCATCATTTTTTAAATGAACCAGAGAATGAATCCTCCAACTTGGCCAACATTTACAATTTTTAGGGAAGCATCAAATGAATCTAAACCAGGGAGGGTATTCATGCATTTTCCTTGTACTGCTACTCCAGATACCATGAGCATTTTTGCATTTTTACATCAAATGAATTCAGCATTTTTTGCATCAAATGAAACCAGAGGGTATTCAAATGAATCTAAACCAGGGAGGGTATTCGTCAAATGATTCAGCATTTTTGCATGACCATGAGCATGCAACACCTACACTGCCAGCAATTCATTTTATATATCAACCGATGAATTTTATATATCAAATTCTTTAGGTACTGCAAGGATAAAAAAAATATTTTCATTTTCTTTTTTGGCGGTGAGCATGAGCATGAGCAGTAGCATTTCAAAATCTTTATTTGCAACCAGTGAGCATCAACATATGAGCATTCAACCATGGTGAACTAAACCAGAGCACATCAAATTTTAACCATGAAGAGAGGGAGATGGCAGGGTGATACGTCTCCGACGTATCGATAATTTCTTATGTTCCATGCCACATTATTGATGATATCTACATGTTTTATGCACACTTTATGTCATATTCGTGCATTTTCTGGAACTAACCTATTAACAAGATGCTTTGAAGTGCCGATTCTTTGTTTCTGCTGTTTTTGGTTTCAGAAATCCTAGTAAGGAAATATTCTCGGAATTGGACGAAATCAACGCCCAGGGTCCTATTTTGCCACGAAGCTTCCAGAAGACCGAAGAGTCAATGAAGTGGGGCCACGAGGTGGCCAGGAGGGCAGGCGGCGCGGCCCCACCCTTGGCCGCGCCGCCCTGTCTCCTGGGACCCTCGCGTCGCCCCCTGACCTACCCTTCCGCCTACTTAAAGCCTTCGTCGCGAAACCCCCAGTACCGAGAGCCACGATATGGAAAACCTTCCAGAGACGCCGCCGCCGCCAATCCCATCTCGGGGGATTCAGGAGATCGCCTCCGGCACCCTGCCGGAGAGGGGATTCATCTCCCGGAGGACTCTACTCCGCCATGGTCGCCTCCAGAGTGATGTGTGAGTAGTTCACCCCTGGACTATGGGTCCATAGCAGTAGCTAGATGGTTGTCTTCTCCTCATTGTGCTTAATTGTTGGGTCTTGTGAGCTGCCGAACATGATCAAGATCATCTATCTGTAATGCTATATGTTGTGTTTGTTGGGATCCGATGAATAGAGAATACCATGTTATGTTGATTATCAATTTATATCTATGTGTTGTTTATGATCTTGCATGCTCTCCGTTATTAGTAGAGGCTCTGGCCAAGTTTTTACTCTTAACTCCAAGAGGGGGTATTTATGCTCGATAGTGGGTTCATGTCTCCGTGAATCTGGGGAAGTGACAGAAATCTCTAAGATTATGGATGTGCTGTTGCCACTAGGGATAAAACATTGGTGCTATGTTCGAGGATGTAGTTACTGATTACATTACGCGCAATACTTAATGCAATTGTCTGTTGTTAGCAACTTAATGTTTGGAAGGGGTTCGGATGATAACCTGAAGGTGGACTTTTTAGGCATAGATGCATGCTGGATAGCGGTCTATGTACTTTGTCGTAATGCCCAATTAAATCTCACTATAATCATCATAATATGTATGTGCATGGTCATGCCCTCTTTATTTGTCAATTGCCCAACTGTAATTTGTTCACCCAACATGCTGTTTATCTTATGGGAGAGACACCTCTAGTGAACTGTGGACCCCGGTCCAATTCTCTTTACTGAAATACAATCTACTGCAATACTGTTCTACTGTTTTCTGCAAACAATCATCTTCCACACTATACATCTAATCCTTTGTTACAGCAAGCCGGTGAGATTGACAACCTCGCTGTTTCGTTGGGGCAAAGTACTTGGTTTGTGTTGTGCAGGTTCCACGTTGGCGCCGGAATCCCTGGTGTTGCGCCGCACTACATCTCGCCGCCATCAACCTTCAACGTGTTTCTTGGCTCCTACTGGTTCGATTAAACTTTGCTTTCATACTGAGGGAAAACTTGCCGCTGTACGCATCACACCTTCCTCTTGGGGTTCCCAACGGTCGCGTGTTGTACGCGTATCAAGACTGTTTTCTGGCGCCGTTGTCGGGGAGATCAAGACACGCTGCAAGGGGAGTCTCCACATCCCAATCTCTTTACTTTGTTTTTGTCTTGCTTAGTTTTATTTATTACTTTGTTTGCTGCACTAAATCAAAATACAAAAAAATTAGTTGCTAGTTTTACTTTATTTGCTATCTTGTTTGCTATATCAAAAACACAAAAAAATTAGTTACTTGCATTTACTATATCTAGTTTGCTTTATTTACTACTGTTAAAATGAGTAATCCTGAAGTTGAAGTTCGTTCGTTTAAGCAACAAGGGGGAGAATGCTTAAGAGATGCTTAGTATAGAATTAGTAACGCCCATAATAGGTGCACTAAGAAACACTCCACCACTATTTTACTCAGGAATTTTTATGTTGGTGTCTCTAGCTGGAATAGGTATGTTCTTGATTGTCTCGCATGAGGTAACTTCCTAAGTACTCCTGCATTAGAAGCTAGCTGCATTATTGAGAGTCTATTTGGAATACCCCCTGTTGATGAAGTTAAAATTGAAATCTCTCTTGAAGATGTTATGAAAAAATTGGAAACCTTAGAGAAAATTTTTCCAAGTATTGAAACTAAATTGGAAATGTTACTTGATAAAACTGATGAACTTGATAAATCCTTAGGAGGAATTGATGAAAGAATTAGTATCCTAGGAACTTGTGTTGTCCATGATGATCAAACCAATAGGATTGGCGAACTTGAAAAAGCTATGGGAACCTTGGGTTCAACATTTTCTTCTCTTAAATATAAGGAGAAAGCTTATGTGGGTAAGGAGCAAAAGTTTATGTATGTCTCTAAAGTGCCCAAAACAAAGAAATATTATTATAGGCCTAAAATTGACAAAGCCCTTAGTACCACTACAGATGGAGGAGCTTATGATAACGATGCACCATCTCTCGATAACACTTGATACACACTTTCTGCGCCTAGCTGAAAGGCGTTAAAGAAAAGCGCTTATGGGAGACAACCCATGTTTTTACCTACAGTATTTTGTTTTTATTTTGTGTCTTGCAAGTTGTCTACTACTGTAGCAACCTCTCCTTATCTTAGTTTAGTGTTTTGTTATGCCAAGTAAAGTCGTTGATAGTAAGGTTCATACTAGATTTGGATTACTGCGCAGAAACAGATTTCTTTGCTGTCACGAATCTGGGCAAAATTCTCTGTAGGTAACTCAGAAAATTATGCCAATTTACGTGAGTGATCCTCAGATATGTACGCAACTTTCATTCAATTTGAGCATTTTCATTTGAGCAAGTCTGGTGCCTCAATAAAATTCGTCAATACGAACTGTTCTGTTTTGACAGATTCTGCCTTTTATTTCGCATTGCCTGTTTTGTTATGTTCGATGGATATTTCGATTCCATTGACTTTCAGTAGCTTTGTGCAATGTCCAGAAGTGTTAAGAATGATTATGTCACCTCTGAACATGTATATTTTGATTGTGCACTAACCCTCTAATGAGTTGTTTTGAGTTTGGTGTGGAGGAAGTTTTCAAGGATCAAGAGAGGGAGATGATACGACATGATCAAGGAGAGTGAAAGCTCTAAGCTTGGGGATGCCCCGGTGGTTCACCCCTGCATATATCAAGAAGACTCAAGCATCTAAGCTTGGGGATTCCCAAGGCATCCCCTTCTTCATCGACAACATTATCAGGTTCCTCCCCTGAAACTATATTTTTATTCCGTCACATCTTATGTGCTTTGCTTGGAGCGTCGGTTTGTTTTTGTTTTTGTTTTGCTTGAATAAAATGTATCCTAGCATTCATTGTGTGGGAGAGAGACACGCTCCGCTGTAGCATATGGACAAGTATGTCCTTAGGCTTTACTCATAGTATTCATGGCGAAGTTTCTTCTTCGTTAAATTGTTATATGGTTGGAATTGGAAAATGATACATGTAGTAATTGCTAAAATGTCTTGGATAATGTGATACTTGGCAATTGTTTTGCTCATGTTTAAGATCTTGCATCATATACTTTGCACCTATTAATGAAGAAATACATAGAGCATGCTAAAATTTGGTTTGCATATTTGGTCTCTCTAAAGTCTAGATAATTTCTAGTATTGAGTTTAAACAACAAGGAAGACGGTGTAGAGTCTTATAATGTTTTCAATATGTCTTTTATGTGAGTTTTGCTGCACCGGTTCATCCTTGTGTTTGTTTCAAATAGCCTTGCTAGCCTAAACCTTGTATCGAGAGGGAATACTTCTCATGCATCCAAAATCCTTGAGCCAACCACTATGCCATTTGTGTCCACCATACCTACCTACTACATGGTATTTCTCCGCCATTCCAAAGTAAATTGCTTGAGTGCTACCTTTAAATTTCCATTCTTCACCTTTACAATATATAGCTCATGGGACAAATAGCTTAAAAACTATTGTGGTATTGAATATGTACTTATGCACTTTATCTCTTATTAAGTTGCTTGTTGTGCGATAACCATGTTCCTGGGGATGCCATCAACTACTCTTTGTTGAATATCATGTGAGTTGCTATGCATGTTCGTCTTGTCTGAAGTAAGGGAGATTTACCACCTTTATGGTTAGAGCATGCATATTGTTAGAGAAGAACATTGGGCCGCTAACTAAAGCCATGATCCATGGTGGAAGTTTCAGTTTTGGACAATATCCTCAATCTCAAATGAGAAAATTAATTGTTGCTACATGCTTATGCATAAAAGAGGAGTCCATTATCTGTTGTCTATGTTGTCCCGGTATGGATGTCTAAGTTGAGAATAATCAATAGCGAGAAATCCAATGCGAGCTTTCTCCTTAGACCTTTGTACAGGCGGCATAGAGGTACCCCTTTGTGACACTTGGTTAAACATGTGCATTGTGATAATCCCGGTAATCCAAGCTAATTAGGACAAGGTGCGGGCACTATTAGTGTACTATGCATGAGGCTTGCAACTTGTAAGATATAATTTACATGATACATATGCTTTATTACTACCGTTGACAAAATTGTTTCTTGTTTTCAAAAATCAAAGCTGTAGCACAAATATAGCAATCGATGCTTTCCTCTTTGAAGGACCATTCTTTTACTTTTATTGTTGAGTCAGTTCACCTATCTTTCTCCACCTCAAGAAGCAAACACTTGTGTGAACTGTGCATTGATTCCTACATACTTGCATATTGCACTTGTTATATTACTCTATGTTGACAATATCTATGAGATATACATGTTATAAGTTGAAAGCAACCACTGAAACTTCATCTTCCTTTGTGTTGCTTCAATACTTTTACTATGAATTATTGCTTTATGAGTTAACTCTTATGCAAGACTTATTGATGCGTGTCTTGAAGTACTATTCATGAAAAGTCTTTTCTATATGATTCAGTTGTTTACTCATATCATTTACATTGTTTTGATCGCTGCATTCACTACATATGCTTTACAATAGTATGATCAAGGTTATGATGGCATGTCACTCCAGAAATTATCTTTGTTTATCGTTTACCTGCTCGGGACGAGCAGGAACTAAGCTTTGGGATGCTGATACGTCTCCGACGTATCGATAATTTCTTATGTTCCATGCCACATTATTGATGATATCTACATGTTTTATGCACACTTTATGTCATATTCGTGCATTTTCTAGAACTAACCTATTAACAAGATGCCGAAGTGCCGATTCTTTGTTTTCTGCTGTTTTTGGTTTCAGAAATCCTAGTAAGGAAATATTCTCGGAATTGGACGAAATCAACGCCCAGGGTCCTATTTTGCCACGAAGCTTCCAGAAGACCGAAGAGTCAACGAAGTGGGGCCACGAGGTGGCCAGGAGGGCAGGCGGCGCGGCCCCACCCTTGGCCGCACCGCCCTGTCTCCTGGGCCCCTCGCGTCACCCCCTGACCTACCCTTCCGCCTACTTAAAGCCTTCATCGCGAAACCCCCAGTACCGAGAGCCACGATACGGAAAACCTTCCAGAGACGCCGCCGCCAATCCCATCTCGGGGGATTCGGGAGATCGCCTCCGGCACCCTGCCGGAGAGGGATTCATCTCCCGGAGGACTCTACGCCGCCATGGTCGCCTCCTCGAGTGATGTGTGAGTAGTTCACCCCTGGACTATGGGTCCATAGCAGTAGCTAGATGGTTGTCTTCTCCTCATTGTGCTTAATTGTCGGGTCTTGTGAGCTGCCGAACATGATCAAGATCATCTATCTGTAATTCTATATGTTGTGTTTGTTGGGATCCGATGAATAGAGAATACCATGTTATGTTGATTATCAATTTATATCTATGTGTTGTTTATGATCTTGCATGCTCTCCGTTATTAGTAGAGGCTCTGGCCAAGTTTTTACTCTTAACTCCAAGAGGAGTATTTATGCTCGATAGTGGGTTCATGTCTCCGTGAATCTGGGGAAGTGACAGAAATCTCTAAGATTATGGATGTGCTGTTGCCACTAGGGATAAAACATTGGTGCTATGTTCGAGGATGTAGTTACTGATTACATTACGCGCAATACTTAATACAATTGTCTGTTGTTAGCAACTTAATACTGGAAGGGGTTCGGATGATAACCTGAAGGTGGACTTTTTAGGCATAGATGCATGATGGATAGCGGTCTATGTACTTTGTCGTAATGCCCAATTAAATCTCACTATACTCATCATAATATGTATGTGCATGGTCATGCCCTCTTTATTTGTCAATTGCCCAACTGTAATTTGTTCACCCAACATGCTGTTTATCTTATGGGAGAGACACCTCTAGTGAACTGTGGACCCCGGTCCAATTCTCTTTACTGAAATACAATCTACTGCAATACTGTTCTACTGTTTTCTGCAAACAATCATCTTTCACACTATACATCTAATCCTTTGTTACAGAAAGCCGGTGAGATTGACAACCTCGCTGTTTCGTTGGGGCAAAGTACTTGGTTTGTGTTGTGCAGGTTCCACGTTGGCGCCGGAATCCCTGGTGTTGCGCCGCACTACATCTCGCCGCCATCAACCTTCAACGTGCTTCTTGGCTCCTACTGGTTCGATTAAACCTTGGTTTCATACTGAGGGAAAACTTGCCGCTGTACGCATCACACCTTCCTCTTGGGGTTCCCAACGGTCGCGTGCTGTACGCGTATCACAGGGGAGGGAAGAATTCACCCTAACTAGCAGGAACCCTAAAGCATTTCAATTTGCAAACAGAGACTATGAACTCCAATGAACCGTAACTAGCAGGAACCCTAGCCGGGAGGGGGGAAGGTGGAGGGAAGGGGAGAGGGAGGGAAGAGGGGAGGGGGAAGGTGGAGGGAAGGAGAGAGAGAAGCTCACCGATGGTGACGGTAGCGACGACGGTGGCCTCTCCTCTTCCTCCTCGAGGTGCAGCGGCCTCCTCCTCCTCGATGTGCGGCGGCCTCCTTCTCGGGTCCTCCGCGGCGGCGTACAGGGAAGGTGGTGGGGGCTGGTGGAGGGGATGGTGGAGGACGGTGGCGGGGCAGAATGGCGGCGCTCGAGAGGGGGGAGTTGGGGTGGCGCGCGCGGCTCCTTCTTCTCCAACGACGGCGGCGCTCGATGTAGGCAGAGGGGGATTTGGCTGGGGAGAGGAAGAGAGAAAACGGTTAAGTCATTGTTACAACTGTGCCACGCTTATTGCCGGCGCACCAGGTCCCTCATTCGCCGGGGACACGTATACCCCCGGCGAACCATGGACGTGGTGCGCCGGCAATAAGCGTGGCACAGCTGTAACCTGGGACATGTGTAGCAGTATACGTGCTATACAAAATCCTATACTTATTTATTTATTTATTTATTTCTTTCTTTTCTCTTTATTGTATGTTTATTTTATTTTACCCAAAATGCTATACTATTTTATTTTACTTATCTTTTCAAGATAATAACAAAGAAATATGCATGAGTTATGTAAAAAAACATGAAGAGTGTTTCACAAAATAATACATACACAAAATATTGACCAACACGATATTAATTAGTCATACATAAAATATTGGCCATGACCATATGAGTAGTTATGAATTACACAAAATATGAGTTATAGATTGCAAATAAAATTTTACATCATCGATTGAGAAGAGTGTTTCGCTTTCTTCTTGCTTTTCTTGCTCGTCGTTGAATAATTTAGCCCCGTGTCGTGACTTCTTCTTTTGAAGGGTCGACCTGACCTCGGTAGCGTGGCCCTGCTTCTTCTTGTGGTGTATGTTGTGTCTTCGTCCTCAGATTCTTCCATCATTGGGTCTCCGACTTGTCCTTCGAAGTCTTCCTCGTTGGCGACTCCATCCATTCCGACGATGGTCCTCTTGCCTCTCCTCACGATAACACGGCTAGGCCTGGATGGGTCGGTTATGAAGAAGCATTGGTGCACGTGCTCTGCCAGTACCCATGGCTCATTCTGCGCGGTGGTGTTCGTGGACTTTGATTTGTTGGCTTCGGGTAGAAACATGGTGGTGAAATACCGGTCTTCTTTTGTGACGCTCTTAGCCCATCTGATACGGAACATCGGCACTTTCTCCCCAGCGTAGCTAAGCTCCCAGATTTCCTCGATTCTTCTGTAGTATCTAGTCTTTACGTCACCCGTCCAGGAATCCATCGTTACCCCTGAGTTCTGGTAAACATTGTTCTTGTCTTTTTCTTCCGTGTATAATGTGTACCCGTTGACATCGTACGCTTGGTAAGTCATGATGTTGGGCGCGGGGCCATGTGACAAGGCCAATACTAGTTTATCCTTGTCAGAATCCATTGGTGGGGGATTAGCATCAATGTGGTCTTTGAACCAGCGCGCGAAAGAGGAGTTGTGCTCTCTGTATATTTCTGCTTCCGTCATCATCGGCTTGCCACTGTTCTCTATCATGGTTTTGTGCTCTTTCAACCAAGGATCGATCAAGTCAATGTGTTGTAGTGCTACTAAGTTGGCCCTGTCAAAGTCGGAAGTCCGACCAAACATGTGCACGTGCAGTTCCTTCCTTCCATTTTTGTGGCCTACTCCCTCGAACCTGCGGAGGTGCTTGTTTTGAGGCAAACCAACAGGGTCCTCGATGTCTAGATAATTCGTGCAGAAAGAGATGCACTCTTCGGTGAGCCAGCCCTGGATGATGCTTCCATCCGAATGTGACCTGTTACGAACGTATCCTTTAATGACCCCATTCATTCTTTCAAACGGCATCATGTTGTGTAAGAATGCCGGCCCTAGACTGATGATATCATCCATGATATGGACCAACAGATGGACCATCACGTCAAAGAATGCAGGCGGGAAGTACATCTCAAGCTCACATAGGATCACCACGATCTCTTCCTGGAGATTTGCGAGTTTCTTCACGCTTATCGACTTCCGAGTTATGACGTCGAAGAAGTTACAGAGCTCAGTCAGCGTTGCACGGACATGGTCATCCATCATACCTCGGATTGCAACCGGAAGAATCTGCGTCATCATCACGTGACAGTCATGAGACTTCATGCCGCTGAAGTTTCGTTTCTTGGGGTCCATGTATCTGCTTATTATCCCGGAGTAACCGAAGGGCACTTTGACTCCTAGAAGGCAATTGAAAAATTGACCGACCTCAGCCGGACTAAAAGTGAAGCAGGAGGGGGACGAATAGTCTGGCTGCTTAATCCTTTTGCGCTTCTGACCGCCGTCCGCCTCCTCCTCCGACTGTCCCTCTTGGGCCGCCGGGATCTGAAGCTCTTCCCTGATGCCCAAAACTTTTAGGTCGTGTCTTGCTTTCGCCCCCCCCCCCTTTAGTCGCGGTTGCTTACGAACCGCGACTAAAATCCCATCCACGTGGGCGCCAGCCGTCCGTCGGGGCGGAGGACCTTTAGTCGCGGTTCTCCTAGCCAACCGCGACTAAAGGCCGCCGCAGGTTTAGGGTTTTAGCCCCCCCCCTAAATCTGGTTTCTTTTTAATTTGTATTGTTTAATTTATTTTATATATTTTTTGTTTTATTTTAATTTTGAAGGAGTTTCACATATTCTACGCTAGTATATACATGCATATGAATGTACAATTTCAAACAAGTTTGAAATTAGAACCAAGAAGAATTCAATAGGAACATACAATATATATTCAATCTCGGATGACCATATACAATTTCGAACAAGTTTCCATACATAATTTACGGCATCAGAAGTTCTACATCCTCGTAATAGTGTTCTCCATTAGGATGGAGGACTTCCCTCATCAAAAATCCTGCTAGTTCCTCTTGAATTGATCGGAAGCGAGCTTCTGGACTAAGCATCTTCCGCAAGTTATTCCTCTTGACATTGTTATCCGACGGCTTCCGCTCAGAGGTATATCTCCGGATGAACTCACAAACATAGTATCCACATAGATTGGTCCCCGGTGGCTGAACATCCCCAGACAGTACCTTTTTAAATTCTAGCTGTTTTTTGAATTCACCGACCGTTTCATCTGTGAACCGTCTCCAAACCCTACAGGGCAAAGAAAATTAAATTAACAAGGGAGTTATTAGTTACTTGATATTAGGAAATGAATGAAAGAGGCCGATCGATATAGAACGCAAATGATTAAAAATAATTACTTTTGCATCATATGTCTCATGTTGACCCAAAGCTTTGGATCCATATTCAGAGAGTCCATGACGAGAACTCTGGAGGTGTGAAATTAAATTATGAGCAGAATCCAGTGGAACCTGCGGACACGATACATGCACAACTCATCGATTAGACATACCATGAATGGAGTAAACAAAAGAGAATGTGCTCAAGACAGAAACACTCACCCAAAATGGTAAGAAAATAGAATTTCACTTTTGAGCTGCTGCTTTGTAAGAAAATCAAACAGGTCTTGCTCCACGCCGGCGGGGTGTCTTTCTAACACATATCCATTAACGATTTGTGGGTCAATGAACCCAACATCATGGATGTTCCTTATTCTGCATTCCCTAATCTTCATTCTGCATAATAGCATACATAACAATATAGTTAGGACAATATACGAGATGGGGTAGAAATAAATCACTTACAGAACGTAGCAACTGATGATAGATTTGTCGAGCTCGCGCAGATTGAACAGCTGGAACAATTCACTCAGATGAACTGTTACATAGTAATGTTTGAAGTGATGCTCATGTCTAACTTCCGCATAAATATATTCTTTGCCGGCGTTATTTTTTTATGTAACCCTTGTACAAACGTAGCCGATTTTGCATTTGTGCTGGTAGATCCTCTTCCTGCGCAGGCTCGACGAGAGGCCCATTCGGCACATATGTAATTGCTACCTCACTCATTGGCGCCTCCTCAAGGCCTAACACTGCACGAAGAGTCATACCGATCTTCGCCGGAGGTGGATTGGGGGGCGGCATACCCGCCGGAGGAGGACTGGGGCCAGCGTCTGCTTACCCGCCGGAGGTGGATTGGGGGGCGGCGTCGGCTGACGTGAAGGAGGTGTAGGTGAACCACCACCACCACCGCCACCACCACCACCGGAGGGGGTGGACTTGTTGGCCTTGGCGCCTGATGTCTACTTCCCCCTCCTTTTCCTGTAGACAGTGTTGGGCCTCCAAGAGCAGAGGTTTGTAGAACAGCAGCAAGTTTTCCCTTAAGTGGATCACCCAAGGTTTATCGAACTCAGGGAGGAAGAGGTCAAAGATATCCCTCTCATGCAACCCTGCAACCACAAAGCAAGAAGTCTCTTGTGTCCCCAACACACCTAATAGGTGCACTAGTTCGGCGAAGAGATAGTGAAATACAGGTGGTATAAATATATATGAGCAGTAGCAACGGTGCCAGAAAATAGCTTGCTGGCGTGTAGTTGATGGTGGTAGTATTGCAGCAGTAGTAACGCAGTAAAACAGTAAACAAGCAGCGATAGCAGTATTTAGGAACAAGGCCTAGGGATCAGACTTTCACTAGTGGACACTCTCAACATTGATCACATAACAGAATAGATAAATGCATACTCTACACTCTTGTTGGATGATGAACACATTGCGTAGGATTACACGAACCCTCAATGCCGGAGTTAACAAGCTCCACAATTCAATGTTCATATTTAAGTAACCTTAGAGTGTAAGATAGATCAATACGACTAAACCAAGTACTAACGTAGCATGCACACTATCACCTTCATGCTAAGAAAGGAGGAATAGATCACATCAATACTATCATAGCAATAGTTAACTTCGCAATCTACAAGAGATCATGATCATAGCATAAACCAAGTACTAACACGGATGCACACACTGTCACCATTACACCGTGCAGGAGGAATAAAACTACTTTAATAACATTGCTAGAGTAGCACATAGATAAATTGTGATACAAATATATTGCAATCATAAAGAGATATAAATAAGCACTTCACTATGCCATTCATAACAGTGAATAAGTATTCTGTGAAATATAGCCTAAGAGACCCACACGGTGCACACACTGTCACCTTTACACACGTGGGACAAGGAGTCTCCGGAGATCACATAAGTAAAATTCACTTGACTAGCATAATGACATCTAGATTACAAGCATCATCATATGAATCTCAATCATGTAAGGCAGCTCATGAGATTATTGTATTGAAGTACATAGGAGAGAGATGAACCACATAGCTACCGGTACAGCCCCGAGCCTCGATGGAGAACTACTCCCTCCTCATGGGAGACAGCAGCGTTGATGGAGATGGCGGTGGAGATGGCAGCGGTGTCGATGGAGAAGCCTTCCGGGGGCACTTCCCCGTTCCGGCGGCGTGCCGGAACAGAGACTCCTGTCCCCCAGATCTTGGCTTCGCGATGGCGGCGGCTCTGGAAGGTTTCTGTGGGTTTCGTCGAACGTATCAGGGTTTTCGCGACGGAGGCTTTAAATAGGCGAAGAGGCGGCGCCAGAGGGTCGAAGGGGTGCCCACACCATAGGGTGGCGCGGGCCCCCCCTGGCCGCGCCGGCCTAGGGTTTGGTGGGCCTGTGCCCCCTCTCTGGCAGCTCTCGGGTGTTCTGGATGCTTCCAGGAAAAATAGGAACCTGGGGGTTAATTTCGTCCGATTCCGAGAATATTTCGTTACTAGGATTTCTGAAACCAAAAACAGCAGAAAACAGGAACTGGCACTTCGGCATCTTGTTAATAGGTTAGTTCCAGAAAATGCACGAATATGACATAAAGTGTGCATAAAACATGTAGATAACATCAATAATGTGGCATGGAACATAAGAAATTATCGATACGTCGGAGACGTATCAGCATCCCCAAGCTTAGTTCTGCTCGTCCCGAGCAGGTAAAACGATAACACAGATAATTTCTGGAGTGACATGCCATCATAACCTTGATCATATTATTTGTAAAGCATATGTAGTGAATGCAGCGATCAAAACAATGTATATGACATGAGTAAACAAGTGAATCATATAGCAAAGACTTTTCATGAATAGCACTTCAAGACAAGCATCAATAAGTCTTGCATAAGAGTTAACTCATAAAGCAATAATTCAAAGTAAAGGCATTGAAGCAACACAAAGGAAGATTAAGTTTCAGCGGTTGCTTTCAACTCATAACATGCATATCTCATGGATATTGTCAACATAGAGTAATATAATAAGTGCAATAAGCAAATATGTAGGAATCAATGCACAGTTCACACAAGTGTTTGCTTCTTGAGGTGGAGAGAAATAGGTGAACTGACTCAACAATGAAAGTAAAAGAATGGTCCTCCATAGAGGAAAAGCATCGATTGCTATATTTGTGCTAGTTCTTTGATTTTGAAAACATGAAACAATTTTGTCAACGGTAGTAATAAAGCATATGTATCATGTAAATTATATCTTACAAGTTGCAAGCCTCATGCATAGTGTACTAATAGTGCCCGCACCTTGTCCTAATTAGCTTGGACTACCGGATCATCGCAATGCACATGTTTTAACCAAGTGTCACAAAGGGGTACCTCTATGTCGCCTGTACAAAGGTCTAAGGAGAAAGCTCGCATTGGATTTCTCGCTATTGATTATTCTCAACTTAGACATCCATACCGGGACAACATAGACAACAGATAATGGACTCCTCTTTTATGCATAAGCATGTAACAACAATTAATAATTTTCTCATATGAGATTGAGGATATATGTCCAAAACTGAAACTTCCACCATGGATCATGGCTTTAGTTAGCGGCCCAATGTTCTTCTCTAACAATATGCATGCTTAACCATAAGGTGGTAGATCGCTCTTACTTCAGACAAGACGAACATGCATAGCAACTCACATGAAATTCAACAAAGAGTAGTTGATGGCGTCCCCAGTGAACATGGTTATCGCACAACAAGCAACTTAATAAGAGATAAAGTGCATAATTACATATTCAATACCACAATAGTTTTTAAGCTATTTGTCCCATGAGCTATATATTACAAAGGTGAATGGAATTTTAAAGGTAGCACTCAAGCAATTTACTTTGGAATGGCGGAAAATACCATGTAGTAGGTAGGTATGGTGGACACAAATGGCATAGTGGTTGGCTCAAGTATTTTGGATGCATGAGAAGTATTCCCTCTCGATACAAGGTTTTGGCTAGCAAGGCTTATTTGAAACAAACACAAGGATGAACCGGTGCAGCAAAACTCACATAAAAGACATATTGAAAACATTATAAGACTCTACACCGTCTTCCTTGTTGTTCAAACTCAATACTAGAAATTATCTAGACCTTAGAGAAACCAAATATGCAAACCAAATTTTAGCATGCTCTATGTATTTCTTCATTAATGGGTGCAAAGCATATGATGCAAGAGCTTAAACATGAGCACAACAATTGCCAAGTATCACATTACCCAAGACATTAATAGCAATTACTACATGTATCATTTTCCAATTCCAACCATATAACAATTTAACGAAGCAGTTTCAACCTTCGCCATGAAAATTAAAAGCTAAGAACACATGTGTTCATATGAACCAGTGGAGCGTGTCTCTCTCCCACACAATCATTTATTCAAACAAAAACAAAAACAAGAAACATACAGACGCTCCAAGTAAAGTACATAAGATGTGACCGAATAAAAATATAGTTTCAAGAGAAGGAACCTGATAATTTGTCGATGAAGAAGGGGATGCCTTGGGCATCCCCAAGCTTAGAAGCTTGAGTCTTCTTGATATATGCAGGGGTGAACCACTGGGGCATCCCCAAGCTTAGAGCTTTCACTCTCCTTGATCATAGTATATCATCCTCCTCTCTTGACCCTTGAAAACTTCCTTCACACCAAACTTCTCATAAACTTCATTAGAGGGGTTAGTACATAATCAAAAACTCACATGTTCAGAGGTGACACAATCATTCTTAACAGTTCTGGACATTGCTCAAAGCTACTGGAAGGTAATGGAACAAAGAAATCCACCCAACACAGCGAAAGAAGCAATGCGAAATAAAAGGCAGAATCTATCAAAACAGAACAGTCCGTAAAGACGAATTTTTAATAAATACTTCCGTTGCTCAGATCAGAAAACTCAAAACTAATGAAAGTTGCGTACATATCTGAGGAACACGCACGTAAATTTGCATATTTTTCTGATTTTTCTACAGAGAAAACAGCCCAGATTCGTGACAGATAGAAATCTGTTTCTGCGCAGAAATCCAAATCTAGTATCAACCTTCGATTAGAGGCTTCACTTGGCACAACAAAACACAAAACTAAGATAAGGAGAGGTTGCTACAGTAGTAAACAACTTCCAAGACACAAATATAAAACAAAGTACTGTAGCAAAATAACACATGGGTTATCTCCCAAGAAGTTCTTTCTTAATACCCATTAAGATGGGCTCAGCAGTTTTAATGATGCACTCGCAAGAAATAGTATTTGAAGCAAAAGAGAGCATCAAGAGGCAAATACAAAACACATTTAAGCCTAACATGCTTCCTATGCATAGGAATCTTGTAAATAAACAAGTTCATGAAAAGCAAAGTAACAAGCATAAGAAGATAAAACAAGTGTAGCTTCAAAAATTTCAGCACATAGAGAGGTGTTTTAGTAACATGAAAATTTCTACAACCATATTTTCCTCTCTCATAATAACTTTCAGTAGCATCATGAGCAAACTCAACAATATAACTATCACATAAAGCATTCTTATCATGAGTCTCATGCATAAAATTATTACTCTCCACATAAGCATAATCAACTTTATTAGTTGTAGTGGGAGCAAATTCAACAAAGTAGCTATCATTATTATTCTCATCATCAAATATAGGAGGCATATTGTAATCATAATCAAATTTATCCTCCATAACAGGTGGTACCAAAAGACTACTATCATTATAATCATCATAAATAGGAGGCAAAGTATCATCAAAGTAAATTTTCTCCTCAATGCTTGGGGGACTAAAAAGATCATGAAAACCAGCTTCCCCAAGCTTAGAACTTTCTATATCATTATCAACAATGGTGTTCAAAGCGTTCATACTAATATTACTACCAGCATGCAAATAAGATTTCATAGGTTTTTTAATTTTCGCATCAAACAATCCATGTTTTAAATCAGGAAATAGAATAAGAAGATCATTCTTGTCCATTATGCCAAACTAGTGTAAACAAGAAACAAAAAGTTGCAATTGCAGGATCTAAAGGAAATAGCTTCGAGTACTTATGGCGCCAGAAAATAGCTTAGTAGCCGAGATCCGGAGTGTGAGTACCTTTTACCTTTCCTCCCCGGCAACGGCGCCAGAAAATAGCTTGATGTCTACTTCCCCCTCCTTTTGCTGTAGATAGTGTTGGGCCTCCAAGAGCAGAGGTTTGTAGAACAGCAGCAAGTTTTCCCTTAAGTAGATCACCCAAGGTTTATCGAACTCAGGGAGGAAGAGGTCAAAGATATCCCTCTCATGCAACCCTGCAACCACAAAGCAAGAAGTCTCTTGTGTCCCCAACACACCTAATAGGTGCACTAGTTCGGCGAAGAGATAGTGAAATACAGGTGGTATAAATATATATGAGCAGTAGCAACGGTGCCAGAAAATAGCTTGCTGGCGTGTAGTTGATGGTGGTAGTATTGCAGCAGTAGTAACGCAGTAAAACAGTAAACAAGCAGCGATAGCAGTATTTAGGGACAAGGCCTAGGGATCAGACTTTCACTAGTGGACACTCTCAACATTGATCACATAACAGAATAGATAAATGCATACTCTACACTCTTGTTGGATGATGAACACATTGCGTAGGATTACACGAACCCTCAATGCCAGAGTTAACAGGCTCCACAATTCAATGTTCATATTTAAGTAACCTTAGAGTGTAAGATAGATCAATACGACTAAACCAAGTACTAACGTAGCATGCACACTGTCACCTTCATGCTAAGAAAGGAGGAATAGATCACATCAATACTATCATAGCAATAGTTAACTTCGCAATCTACAAGAGATCATGATCATAGCATAAACCAAGTACTAACACGGATGCACACACTGTCACCATTACACCGTGCAGGAGGAATAAAACTACTTTAATAACATTGCTAGAGTAGGACATAGATAAATTGTGATACAAATATATTGCAATCATAAAGAGATATAAATAAGCACTTCACTATGCCATTCATAACAGTGAATAAGTATTCTGTGAAATATAGCCTAAGAGACCCACACGGTGCACACACTGTCACCTTTACACACGTGGGACAAGGAGTCTCCGGAGATCACATAAGTAAAATTCACTTGACTAGCATAATGACATCTAGATTACAAGCATCATCATATGAATCTCAATCATGTAAGGCAGCTCATGAGATTATTGTATTGAAGTACATAGGAGAGAGATGAACCACATAGCTACCGGTACAGCCCCGAGCCTCGATGGAGAACTACTCCCTCCTCATGGGAGACAGCAGCATTGATGGAGATGGCGGTGGAGATGGCAGCGGTGTCGATGGAGAAGCCTTCCGGGGGCACTTCCCCGTTCCGGCGGCGTGCCGGAACAGAGACTCCTGTCCCCCAGATCTTGGCTTCGCGATGGCGGCGGCTCTGGAAGGTTTCTGTGGGTTTCGTCGAACGTATCAGGGTTTTCGCGACGGAGGCTTTAAATAGGCGAAGAGGCGGCGCCAGAGGGTCGAAGGGGTGCCCACACTATAGGGTGGCGCGGGGCCCCCCTGGCCGCGCCTGCCTAGGGTTTGGTGGGCCTGTGCCCCCTCTCTGGCGGCTCTCGGGTGTTCTGGATGCTTCCGGGTAAAATAGGAACCTGGGCTTTGATTTCGTCCGATTCCGAGAATATTTCGTTACTAGGATTTCTGAAACCAAAAACAGCAGAAAACAGGAACTGGCACTTCGGCATCTTGTTAATAGGTTAGTTCCAGAAAATGCACGAATATGACATAAAGTGTGCATAAAACATGTAGATAACATCAATAATGTGGCATGGAACATAAGAAATTATCGATACGTCGGAGACGTATCAGCGCCTCGCCTGGAAAATTGATGAACTTCTTTTTCCATAGAATGAACTGGCGCTTGACATCTCCAAGTCTTTTCTCCCCATCGGGTGTGGCTATGTCAATCTCCAGGTCCTCAAACCCTTGGACTATGTCTTCCACCGTGACACGAGCATAACCATCTTCAAAGGGGTTGTTGTGGTGGAGCGCTCCAGGTATACAGGGTAAAGAAGTGCCGATGGCTACCTTCATGGAAATGTTCCCCATTGGATAATGCAGATCACATTGTTTCATCTCCTTTACATCGTCCACGGGGTAGCGAGGAGGCTCCGGTGCAGTAATATCGATCGTCGGTGCATTAGCACCAGTCGGGGCCAGCAAGGGTGCATTAGCATCAGCCGATGGGGCCTCCGTGGAAGCCACGCTGCTTCTTCGCTGCTGGCTTCCGATATCCGCTGGATGATTTTCATGCGTCCCAGCTGCCGATCTTTCTTGTACTAGTACATGTAACATTTTCTTCATCTCATTGAATTCCGATGCCAAGGGCGCCACAACATCTGCATCCCGATCCGTCTTTCTCTTACGGCTTCTGTAACTGTACGGGTCATTTTCCTGGGAAAACCCTACTTTCCACGGAATGGCGCATTTGCCTCGTACACGTCCTCCGTGTTCAGGATTCCCGAGGGCAAATGTCAGCGCGTCGTTCTCTTTGTTGAACCTGATCTTCCCCTCTTGTGCTTTGGTCACTGCGTCAATAAGGGCTTCGGTGGGTTTAAACTTTGTCGGTGAACACACTCCCCTGTCACCGGGTCTAGCGATCTGCCATGCCCGTACCACCAGCTTTTGGGCCTTGGGTCCCATCCCTCTGTACCTAGAGGGATTCCTCGCTGCCTCAGGTCATCTTCCATCTTCTGCCACTTAGGCTACGAAAGGCGGTATCCTCCTGGCCCCATAATATGATTGTACGTTTTCTTGGCCGCATTTACCTTATTTTTTTCCGATATGGCCTTGAACTGCTCCGATTGCTTTTGCCTCACAAATTCGGGACAATCATCTTTCAACTTCTCATACTGTCCATTGAAATCCGGAGTCTTCCCATTCTTGACATATTTATCCGCTAAATTTTTCTTGTAGGTCCGGAATGCTTCGGCCATCTTCTGAAGAGCGAACTCTTTGACTACCATCCTCCTCTGACGTCCTCCCTCTACCTCGTTCCCCTGTTCATCGTATTTGTTCAATTCCGGAGGTAGAATGAAATGCTCCATAAGCTTTCTCCATCATTCCTTTTTCGTTCTCTTGCTTACAAAACTGAAACCAACACGCGCCTTCACTTGGTCATGCCATTCCTGGATGGTGATCGGGATGTTGTCTCAATGACCCCGCATTGGTTGATGAACTTGGTATATGTCGCTTCGGGCTCCAGCGGCCTGCCGGTTGCACTAATAACATCGATGTTAAATGTTACTCCTTGCTTCAGCGTCTTGGTTTTGCCACGCTTTGTCTTCACCGATTTTTTTGACGATCCGGCCGAGGGCTAAAATAAGAAAGAGAGTTGCGTTAATACACATATTTATTCAAATCAGTAAATTTGTATCACCAGAGGAGCTCAATGTATATATATACCTCGCCGGAGGTGGTTGCTAATTGCTTATCTCCATCGTCGTTTGTCGACGGTTGATCTCTATCGATAGTGTCCGTTCCTTCGTCATCACCTTGTTTACAACCTTCGCCTTCACCGTCAAGGTTTAGATAAGAAGAGACATACTCTTCTTCTTCTTCGGTCGGCACATAAGTAATGTCGCCGTTTATGATGCCGAAAAGATGTGCCTCAGCTTTCGCATTATAGTTTTCCCTAATCGGGTCGGCTCTATCGTCCGCCATATGTGTCACTCCTGAAAACATGTAGTAAAAACTAATTAATCCTGGCGGTGGCGAAAGGGGGGTGGTGGCGGTGGTGAAAGGGCGGTGGCGAAAGGGGGGCGGCGGTGGTGAAAGGGCGGTGGCCCTCACCACCCCCTCCGTATACACGCAGGGTCGGTGTGTACATGCATGTCTCTCTCTCTCTATCTCTAAAAAAACAAAAAAAAACCGCGCGTATATGGAGGGGGCGGGGGCGGCGCCTCGCCGCCCCCACCCCCTCCGTATAAGCGCGGGGTACCGATTCCGCTTGCTTTAACATTTTTGTTAAGTTTAATTTTTGTTAATATTATAAATTTGCTGACATTTTGCTAAGTAAAATAACTAATTCATGTTAAGTTATTTTTTGTTAAGTTATTTATTTGTTAAGTTAGAAAAAAAAACGAGAGAGATGCAGGGGCGCCGTGTACTGTGGCGCGCCCCGCCGTCTCTCTCTCGCGCGCGGCGCGGTAGGGTGGGCGGCGGCGGATCGAGGCGGTCGGCACGCGCGTGGTGGTCATGCATCGCGGCGCGCGCGTGGTGTGTGGCGGCGTGTGTGCAGCGGCGCGGAGATTGAGGCGGCCGGAGGCGTTCGCGGCGCGCGGCCGGCGTCGGCGCGCGGCTGGCGTCGGCGCGCAGAGAGATCGACGACGTACGGGGCCGGCGGCGGCGCGGTCTTCGAGGGCGGCGGCAGTCGTCGAGTGGTCGATGGCGGTGGCTTGCAGAGGGCTGGCGGGCAGCCTGACGGCGTCGTCGAGTAGGGCGAGCAGGGCGAGAAGATCGACGGAGAAGACGGTAATGAACCGCCGTCCGCGGCACGCGTTATTTATACCGTCGGGCCTTTAGTCGCGGTTGGCCACACCAACCGCGACTAGAGACATTTTCGCCCGAATTCTTCCCGCAGAAAGGACCTTTAGTCGCGGTTAGCGAGGCCAACTGCAACTAAAGGCCTTTTTTCAAAAATCTTTTCATTTCTAAATGTTAAAAATACAAATAATATATCAAAACATTCATAAAAATAAAACTAATTCACTTCTAAATGTTAAAAATACAAATAATATATCAAAAAATTCAGAAAAATAAAACTAATTCATTTCAAAATCTTAAAAATACAAATAATATATCAAAAATCAGAAAAATAAATTTCTTCCCGCCTCTGTCTTCCCACCCCCTCTTCCCACCAGTTCTTCCCGCCTCTGTCTTTCCGCCCCCTCTTCCCACCATTTCTTCCCGTCCATCTCTGTCTTCTGCCCCCCTCTTCCCACCAGTTCTTCCCGGCCGCCTCTGTCTTCCCGCCCCCTCTTCTCGCCAGTTCTTCCCGCCTCTGTCTTTCCGCCCCCATCTTCCCACCAGTTCTTCCCGGCTGCCTCTGTCTTCCCGCCCCCCTCTTCCCGCCAGTTCTTCCCGCCTTTGTCTTCCCGCCCCCTCTTCCCGCCAGTTCTTCCCGACCGCCTCTGTCTTCCTGCCCCCTCTTTCACGGGCTTGCAGGAAAAAAATTCCGAGGAGCAACTTCTGAAGATGTCGTAGGGCGTGTGCACCGAAGACATCTTCGAGAAGCTGCGCCACGGGAGATTTTCCAACCCTTTACTCCATCCATGGGGATAAAACTCTCCCTACCTGCTAGGTTGGCTTGTTGGTCTGCTTGCCAAGGCGTATCGATGTTCCTTTTATAGGCACGGCGCCGCTTCTGCTTTGTTTTGTTCCTCCGACATGGCGTCGTGAGCTACATGCTTTATCTCATCGAGCAGTGCGTCCACCCACGCGTCCTTATCCTGCCGACAGCTTTAGTCACGGTTGCACCCTCCAGCCGGGACTAAAGCTTACCCAAACATCCTTATCCCACCGACAGTTTTATTAGATGATACAAAACCACCTTTAGTCCCGGTTGCACCCACCATAGTCAAGTTCCCATATCTCCTCTATGTAACCATAATATGTGAGCTTCTGCCCATTCTCGGTTGCCGCATCAAAGCGAACACCACTGTTTTAGTTGGTGCTCTTTTTATCTTCGGCGATCGTGTAAAATATATTCCCATTTATCTTGTACCCTTGGAAAGTCGTTATAGTCGAAGATGGTGTCTTGGCCAACATGTACAACTGATCTCCAACATCATTGTCATTCATTAAATGTTTTCTCAACCAACTGCCGAAAGTCTCCATGTGGGTCTTTCTAATCCAGGATTCAGGCTTCCCCGGGTTGTCCGAGCGTAAAATATTCTTGTGTTCTCTCGAAGTACGGAGCCACCAAGCTGGAATTGGTCAGAACTGTGTGGTGTGCTTCAGTCATAGAATGGCTATCCATACATATCGTTGATTTCCTTCCGATCGTGCCTTTTCCACTTAGTCTCCCCTCGTGCCGTGATCGAGGAAGACCAATCGGCTTAAGGTTAGGAACAAAGTCAACACAAAACTCAATTACCTCCTCATATCCATAGCCCTTGGCGATGCTTCCTTCTGGGCTAGCACGGTTACGAACATATTTCTTTAATACTCCCATGAACCTCTCAAAGGGAAACATATTGTGTAGAAATATAGGACCGAGAATGGAAATCTCTTCGACTTGGTGAACCAGGAGGTGCGTCATAATATTGAAGAAGGATGGCGGGAACACCAACTCGAAACTAACAAGACATTGGACCACATTGTTCTATAACAGTGGTAGATCTTCTGGATTGATTACCTTCTGAGAGATTGCATTGAGGAATGCACATAGCTTCACAATGGCTACTCGAACATTTTCCGGTAGGAGCCCCCTCAAAGCAATCGGAAGCAATTGCGTCATAATCACGTGGCAGTCGTGAGACTTCAGGTTTTGGAACTTTTTGTCCACCATGTTTATTATTCCCTTTATATTTGACGAGAAGCCAGACGGGACCTTCATACTGCTCATGCATTCAAAAAAGATGACCTTCTCTTCTTAGGTAAGAGAGTAGCTGGCACGACATTGAAACCATTCCGGATGCCGGTCATCAGGGTCTTTCAAATGTTGCTGGTCCTTCTGTGCTTCCTTTGTATCATTTGTCTTCCCATACACGCCCAAGAATCTTAGCAGGTTCACGCAAATATTGTTTGTAACATGCATCACATCGATTGCAGAGCGGACATCTAGGACTTTCCAATATTCTAGCTCCCAAAATATAGATTTCTTCTTCCACATGGGTGTGTGCCCGTCAGCTCCCTGCGGAACTGATTGTCCGCCAGGACCTGATAACCCACAAGTATAGGGGATCGCAACAGTCTTCGAGGGAAGTAAAACCCAAATTTATTGATTCGACACAAGGTGAGCCAAAGAATACTTGAAAGCCTTAACAGCGGAGTTGTCAATTCAGCTGCACCTGGAAACAGACTTGCTCGCAAGAGTTTATCAGTAGTAACAGTTTTATAGCAGTAGCAGTAGTGAAATAATAGCAGCAGAGTAACAAAGACAGCAGTAGTGATTATAGTAAACAACGAGATTAAAATACTGCAGGCACAGGGATGGATGACGGGCATTGCATGGATGAGAGAAACTCATGTAACAATCAAAGCAGGGCATTTGCAGATAATAATAAAACGGTGTCCAAGTACTAAGCAATCCATAGGCTTGTGTTCCGTTTATAGTCGTACGTGCTCGCAATGAGAAACTTGCACAACATCTTTTGTCCTACCAGCCGGTGGCAGCCGGGCCTCTAGGGAATCTACTGGATATTAAGGTACTCCTTTTAATAAAGTACCAGAGCAAAGCATTAACACTCCGTGAACACATGTGATCCTCACATCACTGCCTTCCCCTCCGGTTGTCCCGATTTCTGTCACTTCGGGGCCTCGGGTTCCGGACAGCGACATGTGTATACAACTTGCAGGTAAGATCATAAAATAATGCATATCATGATGAAACAATAACATGTTCAGATCTGAGATCATGGCACTCGGGCCCTAGTGACAAGCATTAAGCATAACAAGTTGCAACAATATCATCAAAGTACCAATTACGGACACTAGGCACTATGCCCTAACAATCTTATGCTATTACATGACCAATCTCATCCAATCCCTACCATCCCCTTCAGCCTACGGCGGGGGAATTACTCACACATGGATGGGGGAAACATTGTTGGTCGATGGAGAAGCGTCGGTGGTGATGATGGCGATGATCTCCTCCAATTCCCCGTCCCGGCGGAGTGCCAGAATGGAGTTTCTGGTCCCGAGACGGATTTTCGCGACGGTGGCGGCGTACTGGATGGTTTCTGGCGACTTCGACTTCCCGTCTCGCGTTTTTAGATCGAAACCCTTATGTAGTCTAGAGGAGGGCATCAGAGGCCAGCCGAGGAGGCCACACAGTAGGGCGGCGCGCCCCCCTCCTGGGCCGCACCGGCCTAGTGTCTGGGGTCCTGGGCCTCCCCCAGGTATGCCCTTCTGGCTCCGTGATTCTTCTGGAAAAATAAGCCCTTGGACATAAATTCTGAGGGTTTTCCTGAAAATTGAATTTCTGCACAAAAACGAGACATCAGAGCAATTCTGCTGAAAACAGCGTTAGTCCGTGTTAGTTGTATCCAAAATACACAAATTAGAGGCAAAACAATAGCAAAAGTGTTCGGGAAAGTAGATACGTTTTGGACGTATCAACTTCCCCCAAGCTTAGCTTATTGCTTGTCCTCAAGCAATTCAGTTAACAACTGAGTGCGATAAAAGAACTTTCAGGAACACATTTGCTCATATGATGTAAATATTCTCATGACATGGAAAAGTGCTTAGGCAATTCATAATAAGATACATGCAAATAAGATCATCCAATAGCTATGTCAATCATGGAAAGGTACCAACAGATTAATAACAAGCATCATGAATCATGTCTATCAGCAGGATTGCAATGTTCATAAAAGGATATGATAAAGTGGTATCTCACTTGCCCGTATTTGATCAGCAAAACATAAATGCTCAGGCACCTCTGAAGTTCATAGAAAGACTAGAAATAGAGATTGTCAAAGATAAAAGCATCAAAGTTATGCCACAGTCAATCATATTTTGGGACAAGCATATTATACTAAGAATGACAGTTGTGCTCTCAAGAAAGTGCTCAAAGAAAGTATGGAGACACAACATGAAAGTAAAAGATTGACCCTTCGCAGAGGGAAGCAGGGATTAACATGCGCTAGAGCTTTTCATTTTTAAAACAGGAGTAAAATTATTTTGAGAGGTGTTTGTTGTTGTCAACGAATGGTAATGGGTACACCAACTACCTCGCCAACCAGACTTTCAAGAGCGGCTCCCATGAAGGACGTTATTTCTACCAGCAAGGTAGATCATCCCTCTTCTCTTTTGTTTACACACGTATTTTAGTTTTATTATAGTTGCCACTCCCCCCAACCTTTGCTTACACAAGCCATGGCTAACCGAATCCTCGAGTGCCTTCCATCAATCTCATACCATGGAGGAGTGTCTATTTGCAAAATGAAGTTGCTTACTGATGAATCAGGGCAAAACATGTGAAGAGAATTATTAATGAAGTTTGATTAATTGGGGCTGGGAACCCCGTTGCCAGCTCTTTTTGCAAAATTATTGGATAAGCGGATGTGCCACTAGTCCATTATGAAAGTCTGTCAAAAGTAAATGACAAGGTTGAAAGATAAACACCACATACTTCCTCATGAGCTATAAAACATTAACACAAATTGAGAAGCATTTTGAAGGTTTAAAGGTAGTGCATGAGAATTTACTTGGAATGGTTTGAAATGCCATGCATAGGTATTTATGGTGGACACTTTGGAACAACTTGGTTTTCAGGGGTTTGGAAGCACGAGCAGCATTCCCGCTCAGTACAAGTGAAGGCTAGCAATAGACTGGGGAGCGACAAATCAAGAGAGCGATCCTTTGTCATAATCATGCTTGCAGCAAAATAAATTAACTGAGGCATAAAAGTGATACAAGAACTCTGAAGCAAAGTAAATCATCGAGGCTTAATTGACTTTTGTTCTGTCATATGCATGCGTGAGCATGTGCCAAGTCAATTCAAATGAATTATTCAGAGGAGGATACCACATTGTCATACCTATTTATGAATAAAACAATGCAAGCAAACATCCATGACATGCTACTCATATTTATAAACTGGAGCTAAACATGAGAGATCATGAACTACTAGACTTTCTTAAATGACATATACCTCACATGAACCAACTAAGCATGCTCACATGGATGAGTATATGTTCAAAAATGAAAACAAATAGAGTTCATACCAGCCTCTCACCACAGTCGAATTGTCGTAGATCGTCATTATTGCCTTTCACTTGTGTAGCTTGAATAATATGAAATGAAAACCACGCTCCAGCCACCGAAGACCATTGAACTCATAATGAACTTTACAAAACCAAAGAAGAACAACAAATATTTTTGGTGTTTTCGAATTGGAAACAAGAACAAAAGGAACAAGCAAACAAAGCAAAATCTTTTTGGATTTTCTTATAGCAAACTAACGATAGCAAATAAAGCAAAATAAGAGCAAGAAACCAAAATAAACAAATGGTGAAGAGAAACAACAGAAATATTTTTGGTCTTTTTGTGTTTTAGGAAAGAAACAAAGCAAAAACAAGAAAATGAAAACTAGAAGAGTCGCATAAACACAAAGCAACATAATTTCGTCAAACTTGATAGCAGTACAGTAATCGATTTTTAAGAAATTCTTCCGCTCCCCAGCTCGAAACGTGTTCAACTAATGAAAGTTAGATAACAACCTGGGGAACATGCAAAAAAATTGGCTTCGCAAAATAACATTCTGGCTGTTTTTGAGAATTTTTTTGGTAACAGTCCAGAATCAGTTTTCAGGCAGCACTTCCCCAAATATCATCTCCCTCTTATTAGAAAACCACTTAAAGAAGCTAAACAAGTATATACAAGTATCCAGCAACCATAATATGCGAAGAATGAGTGATGCCGGTATACCTCCCCCCAAGCTTAGGCTTTTGGCCTAAGTGGAGTTCAACTCCAGCGAGGGTCAGTGTTCCACGCCGGTGGATCATACATGGTGTAGTCACCGTAAGGTCCTGGTGCAGAAGAAAAGTGCGAAGGCTCCAAATGCCCAAAATGTTGATGCAAAGAACTTGCTGCATCGGATGATGAGTCGAGGTGTTCCTCGGCCTCCTCCGTGCCGTCTCTTGCATGATGGCCATCTCCCTCCAAGTATGCATTCAGTTCACCTTATGTGACTGACCAATCCTTCCTGGAATCAAAGTTAAATAGAACAGGTGCAGGCAATCCTACTAGTATTTCAGTTTTCTTAGTTGTTCTCCAAGTTTTCTTATAAAATGTTATCCTGTAAGACAGGTTACTCAAATTAGACGAATCAGAAACAAATTCATGTTTAATCATGGAGACTATGTCAAGTTTCTCTACGGAAAGCTGAATATCAAGATGGTGAGGTTCTACACCATGCATAGCTATTAAACGAGAGGCGATGAGACCTCCGAAAATTCCTCCCTTCTCACGGTTAGTAGCAAGTCTATAGGCTATCAAAGCTCCCAAATTATAAGTCCTATCACCTTGTAATGCGGCAGCTAGAAAGGCTAAATCCTGGATAGATAACTTACTTGCATTCTTTCTAGCAAGAACGCACTTGGTGGTGAAATAAGCAAAGTAACGAATAGCTGGGAGTTGGATACTACTAATTTTACCACCCTCCTCTGAGAAGCTTCTTCCATGACAAATCATCTTGTAGTGATTCAAGAGCTCTTGCGGCGATCCCCTCATCTTCTCGCACGATCCCCATTGCGGCACTCTAATGGCTGCACAAAAATCATTGAAAGGCAAGTTGACAGTTTTATTATAAATTTTGTACCGAATTATGGGGTTAGATACAGACATAGTCAATTTTGCATATTGGCATGGTTCATCAACAACAAAATCATCCAATCCTGCACGAGAAATTAGATCTTGAACATCTCGCTAGATTCCTGCACTTCTCATAAAATCTGTGCACGGATAGTAAGAGGGGTATACTCCCTCTTCGCGGCGAACTCTCATGACTTGTTGCACCTCCAATTCTTGTTGGTTTAGTTGATGCCTATTCCACTCCATTTTCTGAAATTTTTCAACAAACAATATAATATTTGATTTGGTGACATGTAATTGAGGGAAACTACTATATGAACTTGCTAGAGTACTCAGCATGCATCAAAACTAGTTTCTACAACTTAGAACAAGCATGCAAGCTCACTAAACATGTTACCTACAGCAGCAAAATATTCAAGATATACTCAACCAAACAAAATTCTACTTGGATAATCGGAGGAGTCACATACCGGAGAGCAAATGTGCCAAATTTCAGACAGAAATCTGAGCTGAGCAAAGAGATCGAGAAATCTTGAGCTCTTGAGCAGAAACACGAGTGAGACAAAGCTGGTGCTGGTTTTTTCGGGAGAGAGAAGAGAGTGGGAGGAAGAGATGAATAAGTGAGGCAAGGAGGGGCCCACACGCCAGGGTGGCGCGCCCCCCTTGCTGGCCGCGCCTGCCTATGGGGTGCCACCCTGGGGTGCCCCACTAGTCATCCCCAGGTTCTCCCAGGTGCCTCTTCGAAAAATAAGACCAACGGTATAGTTTTTGTGAATTTTTGAAAATTTTAAAAAATGCACATTTCTGGGTATTAAATTTATTATTACTGGGCAGAAAAAGATTTTGAAATCTCTAATTAACTAACGAACTTTGCAAAACAAAAGTGCTACAGTAAGTAGAACAAGTGGAGGATGAAAGAGATGTTGTTTACCTCCTCTATGCATATAAAAAGTATTTGTTAACAAGGTTGATCAAGTCTTGCCACCAAATAAATTTTACATAGCATAAGAAGAAATAAACCTCAAATCAATCATGTTACCTTTAATTGTATTGATATGGATCCAATCATAAGATTTTGATATCCTTCTTTAGGCTCATATATAGGACAATCAATAGTTCCCACTTTGATAGTTCTCACATTAGAAATGGTATTAACTCCACATACTTTATCAATCCTCTTGGGGAAATAAACGGTATGCTCCTTGTCATCAACATTGAAAGTAACTTTTCCTTTATTGCAATCAATAACGGCCCCTGCGGTGTTAAGAAAAGGTCTCCCAAGAATAATAGACATATTATCATCTTCAGGCATTTCCAACACAACAAAATCAGTTAATATCAAGCAGTTATTAGTAACTTGAATAGGAACATCCTCACATATACCAACAGGAATAGCAGTAGATTTATCAGCCATTTGCAAAGATATATCAGTCGGTATCAACTTATCTAAATAAAGTCTCTTATAAATAGAAAAAGGCATAACACTAACACCTGCTCCCAAATCACATAGAGCAGTTCTAACATAATTATTCTTGATAGAACAAGGAATTGTCGGTATACCTGGGTCGCCCAACTTCTTTGGAACTTTGCCATTGAAAGAGTAATTAGCAAGCATAGTGGAAATCTCCTCATTAGGAATTTTCCTTTTGTTAGTGACAATATCTTTCATATACTTTGAATAAGGAGGCAATTTAATAGCATCAGTCAAAGGGATTTGCAAGAATAAAGGTTTCATCCAATCGGAAAATTTATTATAATGTTCTTCTTCCTTTGATTTTAGTTTCTTAGCAGGAAAAGGCATTTGCTTTTGTACCCAAGGTTCCCTTTCATTACGATGTTTCTTATAAATAAAATCTTCTTTAGTATACTTTTAATTTTTAGCATGCTTTTCAGGTTCATCTTCAACTTCTTCTTTATCAGAAGCATCATTCTTATCATTATCATTATCATGTTCATTACCACTTTCAGTTTCAGCGTCGAAATAGAAATACTATTAGGATCATTAACAGGTTCAGTGGATTCTACAACATTTTTATGTTTCTTCTTCTTTTTCTTAGAAGGAGTACTAGTTTCAATTCGTTGAGAATCTTGTTCAACTCTCTTGGGATGCCCTTCAGGATATAGAGGATCATGAGTAGAAACACTGCCTCTAGTTGTTACTTCATAAGCATGTTTCTCTTTAGAATTATTTTTTAACAAGTCATTTTGCACTTTAGTGAGTTGATCAATTTGAGTTTGAACCATATGAAAATGTTTAACAAGCATCTTAACATCATTGGAGGTTCTCTCCACAATATCATGCAAATTACTAATAGCTTGAGAATTTTCCATTAAATGATTCTCTACTCTCATATTAAAATTTTCTTGCTTAACAATATAATTATCAAACTCATCTAAGCATTGAGCAGGAGATTTCGAATACGGAATATCTTCCCTAGTAAAGCGTTGAAGAGAGTTTACCTCAATCATGGATGAAGGGGGAACTATCTTACATAGATCTTCTATGGGAGGTAAGTTCTTCACATCTTCAGATTTAATACCTTTCTCCTTAAGAGATTTCTTGGCTTCCTGATGTCTACGGGAGCTTCTATTCTTGTAGACAGTGTTGAGCCTCCAAGAGCAGAGGTTTGTAGAACAGCAGCAAGTTTCCCTTAAGTGGATCACCCAAGGTTTATCGATCTCAGGGAGGAAGAGGTCAAAGATATCCCTCTCAAGCAACCCTGCAACCACAAAGCAAGAAGTCTCTTGTGTCCCCAACACACCTAATACAATAGGTGCACTAGTTCGGCGAAGAGATAGTGAGATACAAATAATATGGATGAGTATGAGTGATAATAGCAATCCGAGTAAAATATGGCGGCGAGTAAACATTCAACAAAACAGTAAACAAACGGAGATTCGATGCTTGGAAGCAAGGCCCAGGGATCCTGCTTTCACTAGTGGACACTCTCAACAATGATCACATAATAGGACTACTCTACACCCTCTTGTTGGATGATGAACACCATTGTGTAGGATTACACGAACCCTCAATGCCGGAGTTAACAAGCTCCACAATATTCAATGTTCATATTTAAATAACCTTAGAGTGCAAGATAGATCAACACAACCAAACCAAGTACTAACATAGCATGCACACTTCTACCATCACACTATGAAAGGAGGAATAGATCGCATCAATACCATCATAGTAATAGTTAACTTCATAATCTACAAGAGATCACAATCATAGCATAAACCAAGTACTTCATGATGCACACACTGCCAACATTACATCATGGAGGAGGAATAGACTACTTTAATAACATCACTAGAGTAGCACATAGATGATATTCAACTTGATCACAAAGAGAGAGAGAGAGATGAACCACATAGCTACAGCGGAGCCCTCAGCCCCGGGGGTGAATTACTCCCTCCTCATCATGGAGGCAGCGATGGCGGTGAAGATGGCGGTGGAGACGGCGGTGGAGATGGCTTCGGGGGCAATTCCCCGTCCCGGCAGGGTGCTGGAACAGAGAGTTCTGTCCCCCGAATTGGACTTTCACGATGGCGGCGGCTCTGGATGGTTTTCTCTGTTTTCGTCCAACTCCTCGAGGTTTTTAGGTCAGGGACGATTATATAGGCGGAGAGTCGGAGTCGGAAGGTCAACGAGGCGACGACACCATAGGGGGGTGCGGGCCACCCCCAGGCCGCGCCGGCCTATGGTCTGGTGGGCCTGTGGCTCCCCTCTGGCGACTCTCGGGTGTTCTGGATGCTTCCGGGGATTCTAAGATCTTTGGCGTTGATTTCGTCCGATTCCGAGAATATTTCTTTACTAGGATTTCTGAAACCAAAAACAGCAGAAAACAGCAACTGGCCTTTCGGCATCTCGTCAATAGGTTAGTTCCGGAAAACGCATAATAATGACATAAAGTGTGAACCAAACATGTCGGTATTGTCATAAAACAAGCATGGAACATCAGAAATTATAGATACGTTGGAGATGTATCAGCATCCCCAAGCTTAGTTCCTACTTGTCCTCGAGTAGGTAAACGATAAAAGATAATTTCTGAGGTGACATGCTACCAACATAATCTTAATCATACTATTGTAAAGCATATGATATGAATGCAGCGATTCGAAACAATGTAAATGCAATGAGTAAACAATTGAATCATATAGCAAAGACTTTTCATGAATAGTACTTCAAGACAAGCATCAATAAGTCTTGCATAAGAGTTAACTCATAAAGCAATAATTCATAGTAGAGGTATTGAAGCAACACAACGGAAGATGAAGTTTCAGCGGTTGCTTTCAACTTGTAACATGTATATCTTATGGATCGTTGTCAATGCAAAGCAATATAACAAGTGCAATAAGCAAGTATGTAAGAATCAATGCACAGTTAACACAAGTGTTTGCTTCTAAGATAGAGAGAAATGGGTAAACTGACTCAACATAAAAGTAAAAGAAAAGGCCCTTCGCAGAGGGAAGCATTGATTGCTATATTTGTGCTAGAGCTTTGGTTTTGAAAGCAAGAAACAATTTTGTCAACGGTAGTAATAAAGCATATGTATCATGTAAATTATATCCTACAATTTGCAAGTCTCATGCATAGTATACTAATAGTGCCCGCACCTTGTCCTAATTAGCTTGGATTACCGGGATTATTGCAATGCACATGTTTTAACCAAGTGTCACAAAGGGGTACCTCTATGCCGCCTGTACAAAGGTCTAAGGAGAAAGCTCGCATTGGATTTCTCGCTATTGATTATTCTCAACTTAGACATCCATACCGGGACAACATAGACAACAGATAATGGACTCCTCTTTTATGCATAAGCATGTAGCAACAATTAATTTTCTCATATGAGATTGATGATATATGTCCAAAACTGAAACTTCCACCATGGATCATGGCTTTAGTTAGCGGCCCAATGTTCTTCTCTAACAATATGCACGCTCTAACCATAAGGTGGTAAATCGCCCTTACTTCAGACAAGACGAACATGCATAGCTACTCACATGATATTCAACAAAGGGTAGTTGATGGCGTCCCCAGGAACATGGTTATCGCACAACAAGCAACTTATAAGAAATAAAATGCATAAGTACATATTCAATACCACAATAGTTTTTAAGCTATTTGTCCCATGAGCTATATATTGCAAAGATAAAGGATGGAAATTTTAAAGGTAGCACTTCAAGCAATTTACTTTGGAATGGCGGAGAAATACCATGTAGTAGGTAGGTATGGTGGACTCGAATGGCATAATGGTTGGCTCAAGGGTTTCGGATGCATGAGAAGTAATCCCTCTCGATACAAGGCTTAGGCTAGCAAGGTTGTTTGAAGCAAACACAAGCATAAACTAGTACATCAAAACTTACATAAAAGACATATTACAAGCATTATAAGACTATACATCGTCTTCCTTGTTGTTCAAACACCTCACTAGAAAATATCTAGACTCTAGAGAAACCACTCATGCAATCCAAATTTTAACAAGCTCTATGTATTTCTTCACTAATAGGTGCAAAGTATATGATGCAAGAGCTTAAACAAGAGCACAACAATTGCCAAGTATCAAGTTATTCAAGACATCATACCAATTACTACATGTAACATTTTCCGTTTTCAACAATTAACGAAGCAGTTTCAACCTTCGCCATGAACATTAAAAGCTAAGAACACATGTGTTCATACGAACCAGCGGAGCGTGTCTCTCTCCCACACAAGCATTTATTCAAACAAAAACAAAAACAAGAACATACAGACGCTCCAAGTAAAGTACATAAGATGTGGCCGAATAAAAATATAGTTTCAAGAGAAGGAACCTGATAATTTGTCGATGAAGAAGGGGATGCCTTGGGCATCCCCAAGTTTAGATGTTTGAGTCTTCTTGAAATATGCAGGGATGAACCACCGGGGCATCCCCAAGCTTAGAGCTTTCAATCTCCTTGATCATGTTGTATCATCTCCCTCTCTTGATCCTTGAAAACTTCCTCCACACCAAACTCAAAACAACTCATTAGAGGGTTAGTGCACAATCAAAATATACATGTTCAGAGGTGACATAATCATTATTAACACTTCTGGACATTGCACAAAGCTACTGAAAGTCAATGGAATCGAAATATCCATTGAACATATCAAAACAGGCAATGCGAAATAAAATGCAGAATCTGTCAAAACAGAACAGTTCGTATTGACGAATTTTATTGAGGCACCAGACTTGCTCAAATGAAAATGCTCAAATTGAATGAAAGTTGCGTACATATCTGAGGATCACTCACGTAAATTGGCATAATTGTCTGAGTTACCTACAGAGAATTTTGCCCAGATTCGTGACAGCAAAGAAATCTGTTTCTGCGCAGTAATCCAAATCTAGTACGAACCTTACTATCAACGACTTTACTTGGCACAACAAAACACAAAACTAAGATAAGGATAGGTTGCTACAGTAGTAAACAACTTCCAAGACACAAATATAAAATAAAGTACTGTAGCAAAACAACACATGGGTTATCTCCCAAGAAGTTCTTTCTTTATAGCCATTAAGATGGGCTCAGCTGTTTTAATGATCCACTCGCAAGAAATAGCATTTGAAGCAAAAGAGAGCTTCAAGAGGCAAATTCAAAACACATTTAAGTCTAACATGCTTCCTATGAAGAGGAATCTTGTACACAAATGAATTCATGAAGAACAAAGTGACAAGCATAAGAGGATAAAACACGAGTAACTTCAAGATTCTCAACATAAAGAGGGGAAACTTAATATTATCAAGATGCATATAACCATATTTCCCTCTCTCATAATAACTTTCAGTAGCATCATTGATGAAATCCACAATATACCCATCACTTAAAACATTCTTATCATGGTTCATATGCATAGAAGTATCATTAATTTTGGCATAAGAAGAGTTCTTCTCACTAATAGTAATTGGAGCAAGATTATTATCAAGAATTTGAACATGGTAAACAAGTGGCATATTAAAAGAATTGTTTTTGGTAATCCAATCATGACTATGACAAGTTTCATAAGGATAGTTATAACCTATATCATAGCATTCTTTATAATAATCATCAAAGATCGGAGGCACAGTGTCATCATAAGAAATAGAATAGTTATCTTTCACAGTCGGTTTATCTGTGTCCACACCATCATTGTTATTAGAAGGAGATGTATCAAGAACATAATGACCAGTAGCAAAAGGATTTTCAAATGCCTCTTCCCCAAGCTTAGAGCTTTCTATATCATTATGGGAGGAAGCATGGATAGCACTGACACTATGGCAATTATTATCATCATCATTTTCAGAATTAGTTTCCCAGAGATTTGCAATATCAAAAGTAGTGTGCTCATTCAAATCATGATCACTAATGTACGTAGAGAGCATAGGAATATCATCGTATTCAGATTCATTATCATAATAATCATTAGGAGCAACATACTTACGGTTACCTAGCGTTATCTCATTCACGCGGGGATATGCCGTTACCTCTTTCTTTTTATTCTCCTTCTTCTTCTTCTTCTTCTTCTTCTTCATTCCCTTCTTCTTCTTCTTCTTCTTCTTCTTCTCTTCCTTCTCCTCGTTCCCTTCTTTAGGAGGAAGAGGCTTGAAGGGTGTCTTGTCCGCATTACCTGATTTACTTTCAGAAACAATAGAAGAAACTTGGGAGGATCCCTCCTTTTCATTAATTAGTTGAAAACATACAGCGGTCCTATCATATTTTGGCAATGTGTCATCTTCTAAAATATTTTGTATGTAAGTATTTGTATGGCTATTATCAATGCAATAAGAAAAACACCCATGCATGACATCATCAATATCAAGATCACTCATATGTAACAAAGATATTTTTCTCGACAGTTCTTCACACCCCAAAAATAAAGTAAGTTCATCATGCTGATTAGGAGTAATTTCATCATCACAATACAAATTTGCAGCAATCATTGGGTTCAAATTATCATTGGAGGAGCATTGAAAATTAAAATGACCCACTTCATGGCAAACTTCACAAATAAAAGGATAGAGGGCACAAACTTTTTTACCAAGATCATCTAGAGCCCTAAGCCACTTTCTAGTTTTTTCATTAATATGATGGATGCAATATTCATCTTTGGCTTGATTAATTCCACAAGGTCTATGCATTCCACAAAAATTAACATGCTTATAGGAAATAGCATTCTTAGGAGTTTGAGCATGCTTATTGCAATAATTAACAACAATTTCATTCTTCATGCAAGCCTCTTTAAAAGGTTCATGATACTTATCAAAATTCTTCTTAGGCAATTCAAAATGAGAAGCAAAGGATTTAAAAAGATTTGCAGCAACTTGAGAGTCAAGACCATAAGTAGCACTCATATTTCAAAATTTATCTGTATCCATAAAAGCTTCAATGCATTCATAATCATAATTTATACCTGACTCCTTACCTTTGTCATTCTCCCATCCTTCGGCGTTGTCCTCAATTCGATCAAGAAGATCCCACCTAGCTTCAACCTCCTTGCTTGTGAAAGATCCCTCCGAACAGGCATCCAGATAGTCCTTGTGTTGTCCTGAAAGCCTCGCATAAAAATTGTTAACAATAACATTACGGGGGAGCTCATGAATGGGACATTTGAGCATTAGTGACTTCAATCTCCCCCACGCTTGAGAAATACTCTCTCCATCACGAGGATAAAAGTTATAAATATAATTCCTATCAATATGCACTTCATGAGGAGGATAAAATTTAGAATAAAAGAGAGGTACAATTTCCTCCCAACCAAGAGAATGACTATTCTCCAACAATTTATACCAATGCGCCGCTTTACCAGACAGCGAAACGGAGAATAGCTTCTTTTTCACTTCATCCATAGAGATACCTGCACACTTGAATAACCCGCATAATTCATGCAAAAACAGTAAATGATCTTTAGGATGGACAGTTCCATCCCCTTCATAGCGGTTATCCATAACACGTTCAATAATTTTCATGGGTATCTTGAAAGAAGTACTTGCAGTTGGTGGATTTAAAGTATCACAAGCATTATTAGAGTTATCGCACATGGGAGATAAAGCATTATCAGAACAAATTTTATCCCCTAAAGATGGGAAGCCAAAAAGATCACAGAAACTAGCTTCCCCAAGCTTAGACTTATTCATAGCATTAGCAGTGATTGCGTTCATACCAATAATATTGCTACTAGCATGCAAATGAGGTTCCATAGGTTCTTTAATTTTCGCATCACACAATTCATGTCTTAGCTTAGGAAATAAATTAAGAAGCTCATAGTTATATTCCATTATGCCTAACTAGTGTAAAACAAGAAACAAAAAGATGCAATTGCAAGATCTAAAGGAAATAGCTTCGAGCACAAACACAATGGCGCCAGAAAAGTACTGTTACATGGAACCGGAGTATGAGTGCCTTTTACCTTTCCTCCCCGGCAACGGCGCCAGAAAAGTGCTTGATGTCTACGGGAGCTTCTATTCTTGTAGACAGTGTTGGGCCTCCAAGAGCAGAGGTTTGTAGAACAGCAGCAAGTTTCCCTTAAGTGGATCACCCAAGGTTTATCGATCTCAGGGAGGAAGAGGTCAAATATATCCCTCTCAAGCAACCCTGCAACCACAAAGCAAGAAGTCTCTTGTGTCCCCAACACACCTAATACAATAGGTGCACTAGTTCGGCGAAGAGATAGTGAGATACAAATAATATGGATGAGTATGAGTGATAATAGCAATCCGAGTAAAATATGGCAGCGAGTAAACATTCAACAAAACAGTAAACAAACGGAGATTCGATGCTTGGAAGCAAGGCCCAGGGATCCTGCTTTCACTAGTGGACACTCTCAACAATGATCACATAATAGGACTACTCTACACCCTCTTGTTGGATGATGAACACCATTGTGTAGGATTACACGAACCCTCAATGCCGGAGTTAACAAGCTCCACAATATTCAATGTTCATATTTAAATAACCTTAGAGTGCAAGATAGATCAACACAACCAAACCAAGTACTAACATAGCATGCACACTTCTACCATCACACTATGAAAGGAGGAATAGATCGCATCAATACCATCATAGTAATAGTTAACTTCATAATCTACAAGAGATCACAATCATAGCATAAACCAAGTACTTCATGATGCACACACTGCCAACATTACATCATGGAGGAGGAATAGACTACTTTAATAACATCACTAGAGTAGCACATAGATGATATTCAACTTGATCACAAAGAGAGAGAGAGAGATGAACCACAAAGCTACAGCGGAGCCCTCAGCCCCGGGGGTGAATTACTCCCTCCTCATCATGGAGGCAGCGATGGCGGTGAAGATGGCGGTGGAGACGGCGGTGGAGATGGCTTCGGGGGCGATTCCCCGTCCCGGCAGGGTGCCGGAACAGAGAGTTCTGTCCCCCGAATTGGACTTTCGCGATGGCGGCGGCTCTGGATGGTTTTCTCTGTTTTCGTCCAACTCCTCGAGGTTTTTAGGTCAGGGACGATTATAGGGGGGCGCGGGCCACCCCCAGGCCGCGCCGGCCTATGGTCTGGTGGGCCTGTGGCCCCCCTCTGGCGACTCTCGGGTGTTCTGGATGCTTCCGGGGATTCTAAGATCTTTGGCGTTGATTTCGTCCGATTCCGAGAATATTTCTTTACTAGGATTTCTGAAACCAAAAACAGCAGAAAACAGCAACTGGCCTTTCGGCATCTCGTCAATAGGTTAGTTCCGGAAAACGCATAATAATGACATAAAGTGTGAACCAAACATGTCGGTATTGTCATAAAACAAGCATGGAACATCAGAAATTATAGATACGTTGGAGACGTATCACTTCCCTCATATCTTCATCATTTAATTTAATCAAACCCCTCTTCTTCAATATTGGCGTCGGAGTTGGTTCAGGTGTAGCCCAATCATCATGATTCCGGCCTATTTTAGCCAATAATTCTTCAGCTTTGTCCGGAGTTCTTTTCCTGAAAACACAACCAGCACAACTATCCAAATATGCTCTAGAATCAACGATTAGTCCACTATAAAATATATCAAGTAAATCATGCTTTTCCAAATCATGTCCAGGTCGAGCTCTGATAAGAGAGCAAAATCTTGCCCACGCCTCAGGCAATTTCTCTCCATCTTCCTGGTCAAAGCTATAAATCTTCTGCAAAGCAGCATGTTGAGCACTAGCAGGAAAGTATTTCCGAAAGAAAACATCTAGAAAATCACCTGGACTATTAATAGAACCAGGAGGTAAGTTATTATACCAAGTTTTAGCATCATCCTTTAATGAGAAAGGAAAAATTTTAGCAACAAAATAAGTACGCATCTTGACATCATCAGAAAACAAACTACTCATAGAAGAAAGTTCATTCTTATGTTCTACATCACTTTCTTTTTCAGTACCACAAAAGGGTGTTTTCTCCACAATAGCTATATGAGATAGATCAAGAGAAAAATCATAATCTTTATCCTTAATGCTTATAGGAGATCTGGCAAATTTAGCATCAGGAGACAGCTTATATCTAACAGTATGTTGTGCGAGAAACTTTTTAATTTTTCTTGCATCAGTAATAGCATTGCATTTATCAATAAAATCATCATTAAGCTCCACATAATCCTCATCAGGATCATCACTAGAGTAATCAACAGACTCAGGTGAATTAACAGGTGTAGCAGCATTTTCATTAGGAGTTTCAGTATTTTCAATTTGTCTAGACCTAGCAATTGTAGCATCTAGAAAGGATCCCAATGAACCACTATCATCAAGCACAGCAGAAACATCATCAATATTATGAGAATTTTCAGATTCAGCAGAAGTACCAGCAAGTGAAGCTTGTGGTGGTGAAACAAGTTGACTTATCACAGATGGTGAATCAAGAGTAGCAGAGGTACTCAGAGTTGTACCTTTTCTTGTAGTGGATGGTAATATGGCGACTTTAGAATCGCGAGATTTACCCATGATGGAGAATTTGCAGCGAACAATATCAATCCAAGTGAACTTCCAAATAAAGCTATGCTCGCCGGCAACGGCGCCAGAAAATAGTCTTGATAACCCACAAGTATAGGGGATCGCAACAGTCTTCGAGGGAAGTAAAACCCAAATTTATTGATTCGACACAAGGGGAGCCAAAGAATACCTGAAAGCCTTAACAACGGAGTTGTCAATTCAGCTGCACCTGGAAACAGACTTGCTCGCAAGAGTTTATCAGTAGTAACAGTTTTATAGCAGTAGCAGTAGTGAAATAACAGCAACAGCGTAACAAAGACAGCAGTAGTGATTATAGTAAACAACAGGATTAAAATACTGTAGGCACAGGGATGGATGACGGGCGTTGCATGGATGAGAGAAACTCATGTAACAATCAAAGCAGGGCATTTGCAGATAATAATAAAACGGTGTCCAAGTACTAAGCAATCCATAGGCTTGTGTTCCGTTTATAGTCGTACGTGCTCGCAATGAGAAACTTGCACAACATCTTTTGTCCTACCAGCCGGTGGCAGCCGGGCCTCTAGGGAATCTACTGGATATTAAGGTACTCCTTTTAATAAAGTACCAGAGCAAAGCATTAACACTCCGTGAACACATGTGATCCTCACATCACTGCCTTCCCCTCCGGTTGTCCCGATTTCTGTCACTTCGGGGCCTCGGGTTCCGGACAGCGACATGTGTATACAACTTGCAGGTAAGATCATAAAACAATGCATATCATGATGAAACAATAACATGTTCAGATCTGAGATCATGGCACTCGGGCCCTAGTGACAAGCATTAAGCATAACAAGTTGCAACAATATCATCAAAGTACCAATTACGGACACTAGGCACTATGCCCTAACAATCTTATGCTATTACATGACCAATCTCATCCAATCCCTACCATCCCCTTCAGCCTACAGCGAGGGAATTACTCACACATGGATGGGGGAAACATTGCTGGTCGATGGAGAAGCGTCGGTGGTGATGATGGCGATGATCTCCTCCAATTCCCCGTCCCGGCGGAGTGCCAGAACGGAGTTTCTAGTCCCGAGACGGAGTTTCGCGACGGTGGCGGCGTACTGGATGGTTTCTGGCGACTTCGACTTCCCATCTCGCGTTTTTAGATCGAAACCCTTAAGTAGTCCAGAGGAGGGCGTCAGAGGCCAGCCGAGGAGGCCACACAGTAGGGCGGCGCGCCCCCCTCCTGGGCCGCGCCGGCCTAGTGTCTGGGGGGCCTGGGCCTCCCCCAGGTCTGCCCTTCTGGCTCCGTGATTCTTCTGGAAAAATAAGCCCTTCGACATAAATTCCGAGGATTTTCCTGAAAGTTGAATTTCTGCACAAAAACGAGACACCAGAGCAATTCTACTGAAAACAGCGTTAGTCCGTGTTAGTTGTATCCAAAATACACAAATTAGAGGCAAAACAATAGCAAAAGTGTTCAGGAAAATAGATACGTTTTGGACGTATCAGGACCCTTTCCAAAGATGACTTTCAAATCTCTGACCATATCAAATACCTCAGCACCAGTACGTTCCGTAGGCTTCGGCCGGTGATCTGCCTTGCCGTTGTAATGCTTGCCTTTCTTTCTTACGTTATGATGTCGGTGAAGAAATCGACGATGCTCCAGGTACACGTTCTTCTTACAAATTTGGCAAATATACACTTTCAGTCTCATGTAAGTAGTGCGTGCATGCATTGTATCCCTTATTTGTTTGTCCCGAAAGGTTACTAAGAGCAGGCCAATCGTTGATGGTTACGAAAAGCAACGCTCGTAGGTCAAATTCCTCTTCTTTGTGCTCATCCCACACACGTACACCAGGTCTGCCCCACAACTGTAAAAGTTCATCAACTAATGGCCTTAGGTACACATCAATGTCGTTGCCGGGTTGCTTTGAACCTTGGATGAGTACTGACATCATAATGAACTTCCGCTTCATGAACAACCAAGGAGGAAGGTTGTAGATGCATAGAGTCACGGGCCAGCTGCTATGGCTGGCTCGCCAAAAGGATTCATGCCATCTGTACTTAGACCAAATCTTATGTTCCTTGCGTCAGCTGCAAAATATTTGAACTCTATGTCGATCTTTCTCCATTGTGTTCCATCTGCAGGGTGTCTCAACTCCCCGTCCGACTTACGGTCTTCTTTGTGCCATCGCAACAACTTGGCATGCTCTTTGTTCCTGAACAGACGTTTCAACTATGGTATTATAGGAGCATACCACATCACCTTGGCGGGAACCCTCTTCCTGGGTTTCTCGCCCTCAACATCGTCACCAGGGTCATCGCCTCTGATCTTATAACGCAATGCAGTGCATACCGGGCATTCATTCAAATACTCGTATTCACCGCGGTAGAGGATGCAGTCGTTAATGCATGCATGTATCTTCAGAACCTCTAAACCTAGAGGGCAGACAACCTTCTTTGCTTCGTACGTACTGGCGGGCAACTCGTTATTCTTTGGAAACATATTCTTCATCATTTTCAACAAATTTTCAAATCCCGAGTCAGATAGACCTTCCTGTGCCTTCCATTTCAGCAAATTCAGTGTGCAGCCCAGCTTTTTCAGACCATTATCGCATCTGGGGTAAAGCGAATTTTTGTGATCCTCTAACATGCGATCCAAATTCTACCTCTCCTTTTCAGTTTCACAGCCTCTCCGTGCATCAGCAATGGTCCGACCAAGATCATCAGCGGGCTCATCACGTGCCTCTTATTCACCTTCCCCTTCACCTTCCCCACCTTCAGCATCCTCCATGAAAGTATCACCGAAATGATCAGGATAGTTGTCATCGATGATATCATCCCCTTCTTCATCTTCTTCCATTATAACCCCTCTTTCTCCATGCTTGGTCCAACAATTATAGCTTGGCATGAAACCGTGCCGAAGCAGGTGCAGGTGAACTTGTCTTGAGGAAGAGTAACCCTTCTGATTCTTACAGCCAACACATGGACAGATAACAAAACCCCCATGCTCGTTCGTATTAGCCACTACGAGGAAATCTTTCAAACCCGTAGTGAACTCGCCGGAGAGTCGGTTACCATACATCCATTGCCGATTCATCTGCATAATTATTATATAAAGTATATAATTAACCATCATGCATTTGTTAAACTAACTAGCTAGAAATAATAGAAATTAAACAATGAACTACACACATGCATATTTTATCAATGACACATGAAAGGTTCAAGTTGCTAACCGCGATCGAGGAGGAAAAATAAATGAGAAAGCTCAAGTGTGGCTCGGAAACTTCATATCATATTTGTTTCATGCTCTCGGGCATTTCATCGAACACCTTGTGTGCATAAGAGGAACTAAAAGCAAACCCACCACCCCTTCTGAAGATTGTGAAGAGAAGTGGCACCAAATGGATAAGTGAAGTTAGCTAAACTGCCTTTTATAGGGATGTGCCTTTAGTCGCGGTTGGCCTAGCCAACCGTGACTAAAGGCCTTCGGGCCAGGTCTGAGGACCTTTAGTCGCGGTTGGCCTGGCGAACCGCGACTAAATCTCCTCCCGTCCACCAGCTGGCCACCGAGCGCGCTGCGTCCAGGTCTTTAGTCGCGGTTCGCCTCCCGAACCGCGACTAAAGACCCCTTTAGTCGCGGTTTCTATATTTTGGGGACTAATGGGGGCGGATGGAAGCCTCTTTTTCTACTAGTGCGTGGCCATGGCTGGTGACCTCCGCACGACATCATGTTGTTGGGAATCCTCTCTTCCATACTCGACGTCTTCGTGAGGCTCCGTTCTTTCTTCTCCTGTGCTCATGTTTTTACCAAGCTTGTTCCTACCATTGTGGCACCCTCCGTGGTTGAGTCTTCATGCTCGGCCTAGTGTAGTTGTGCTTTACTTTTTTGGTTTAGCTTGATCCTTGATCTGCATAGTAAGAGGATATCCTCAACACTGTTCGGCCATGCTGGCTTTATTGGTTTAAAGTCAGGCTTTTTACCCTTTTATCTAAAAGAGACAAACCAACACGGAATGAAACCATAGATGAACAGAGCTTCAAGTCAGATGTTAGACCCATCTTCGCTACATCCTACGTACTTTGCTATTTGAAAGGCTACTTTTATAGTACCTTTTACTTCTCCTAGTGGAGGGAGAGGTATGAAATCAACCGACGGCACAGATTCAACGACCTAGATTAGGCCCAGCAGGCCCGAGAAGCTGAGTATTAGGAAAAAAAAAAGTAATCGGGATGCCTTGGAGAACGCAAGCCCAAACGCCCAAGCGGCTCCAACTGACCCGCTGCCGCCGCTGTCTCCTCCCAGTGGATGACTTCGCGGCTGACCCGTTCAAGGGCAACGCCTCCGCGTTGTTTCGCCGCAGCCGCCGCGTACGAGCGGTGGTTGCAGTCCATCATCGCCGAGTTCAACCTCTCGGGGGCCGCCTTCCTCATCCGTGACAACGCCCACGCAGCCTGCGCCGCCCCGCGGTTCACCACCGGTGGTTCACTCCGGTCACTGAATAGATCCCTATCCATCTCCCCCACAAATCTCAGAGCCTCCCCTTTGAGATTTTGACTAGTACCAGCAGCCATCTACATTATTGAGACCACATCAGGAGATAACTAAAGAAAATCGTGTATGATTACCTCTCCTAAGTCTCAGCACCTAATTCTACTCGTTCTAGGCATAGATGAATCACGAATTCACTTGTTATATTTGTTTTGTTAGAACTCGGAGCCAATCTACCATTTTCAATGTTCATATCAACTAGATTGTCAGGAGCTGAACTTCTTTGACCACTAAAATGAGTCTCTAGCCCCTGTCCCAAGTATCTGTGCAAGTTCATATGTAGTGTTAACTAAATACTAGAGAGGACACAAATTTTACACTCAACTTAGAGTATTGACTGAGAGAATTTCTAGGAGGCTTTCCTATCCTTTTAATATTGAATGGCAATGAAACACCAGGCTACCTCTTAATGGTGCTTTATATGCAGCTCCATCTTATACATAAAGTTGTTTCTTTAAGACATGTTTTACTTGACTAGTAACATGAATCTTACTTTAATGATGGCAGTTTCAGACATGGAGGGTGAAGAGTACCGCCGCGGGGTTAGTAGGACCTTCAGAAGTGAGGAGGAAGGATTCCAGTGCTATATTGAACATGCTAAGGTCAAAGGGTTCAATGTTAGAAAGGAAGAGGTGAAATACTTGCCACGGTTCAGGTGGCTTTATACGAGCTTTATACAAGAATACCATACATTGGCGAACTTCGAAAGACTGGACTTGAAAAAAACTCAAGGCCCAAAATGCACAAGATCCAGATGTTGTATAGTTGGTTGTTGGTCACACAGATTTCCAGAATATTTTCCACTTTGTTTTTATCTCAACTCGTTTTGAACAATAGGTTTAAATGAACACATGTTATTGTGAATTATACATGTTTTGGTTATTGTGAAATACATGTGCAGTACTAATTATTGTTGTGAACTACATGTATTTGTTATTGTGAAATATATTTACTAGTTATTGTGAACTACATGTACTGATTAGTTTGCACTACATGCTAGTTCTGCATACATTGCTCAATCTGACAACCGATTCATGCAAGGTTGATTTTTATTCTTATACTATAATCATATATTGGTCAATCTGGGAATTACTAGTGGTTCAGAATAATCATATATACCATGCCCTTAGCTGCACTTGCCAATTCATCCAGAAGGCTCTGAAGAAGACAGCTTGAAATATTATTAAAGAAAGCAGTGAGTGATTATTCAAGTGTTCAATTACAACCATGAAATCATCCTTAATTATATCCCAGCAAAGTAAACAAAAGGAGAGAGGAGATCTCCGTTCCTGGTCGAGATCCTCCTATCATGCGAGACATGAATCAAGCCGAGTTTGGACGCCTGACTCAGCCCCACACCAGCCCTCCTTCACAACCGATTAAGTCAGAGCGGAAAGAGAAGGGGGATTCAGCTTACCAGCCAGGGAGGTGAGCCTTTTGAAACGATTTCCATTTTTTTGGATGATACTTTCTTTTTCTTTTTCTATTTTCTAGAATAAGTATGCTCTGGAGTAAAAGGATTCGAACCTTTGCATGCCGGTACCAAAAACCGATGCCTTACCACTTGGCTATACTCCAAACGGGGGGAAGGCTCGATGAAAACGAGCTGGGATATAGATTTTTAAGAAGGAAGAGTTAGTTACCCTCGGTTTTCCTTCTTTCCCGGGAATCAAGGAAGTAGTAGCGGGACAGTCCTTTATTTCCCCCTTTAGACCAACTACAACAAGCTCGCTCCTGAGGATGTGGAAGTTCTGTTTCCTTGCCTTGTCAAGCATTTCATCTGACACTCTATCTATACTATAGCTAGATCAATTCCTATTCTTTCTTCCAGGCGACTTTACTCCAAAGAATTTGGCCTTCTTATCTTGACTCGATCTCACGAAATTGGATTGACTGGCACACCGCGCATCTGGCATTCGCTTCTCCTATCTATCTCTTCCAACTAAGCTGATCACTGGAAAATATGAAATCCTGCAAGCAATCATTCCAGAGCCAACTACAAAGATACCTGGTCTTCCACTCTGTTCACTGGATATAGATCTAGACTACATTGTGCCAACCTGGAAACATTTTCCTGAAACATAGGAACCTGAGAACATACTGCAAACCTGCAATCAAATATATACATCACAACCAGGATAACTAGGTACATTTACTCAAATAACTACTGAGATAGATCAACATTCTATGATTTTGGCAACACAGCGCTGAATTTTATTCATTCAACTAACTATTCAATTTATAAAATATTGCAAACACATAATATTACATTCAATCATGATCTTTTCGTACACACACAGACGTGTACAACCTCTGATCCACAATGCACACGGTGCATAAACAAATCCACATCCAGCTACCAAAAGTACAAAAGCCACCTCCTTGTCTCTAACTCTCATCTCTTCTCTATGAGCTCTCTGAATTGATTTTGCTTCTTACTTCAATTTCTTAATCGTTGCTACCAGCTAGCTTAGTATTTATCTTGCCCATCTTTTGGATTTCTTCTCCATATGTGTGATTCCATTCTGACTCCTTGAAACTGGCCTCACAGTAGTGCTTTCATGCTATAACTACCGTGATTCCACATTTTAGAAGGGAAAGAAGATTTCGCCTACATCAGATAGTAACTTCAGTACACACTACACAGTTCGGATATTCATATTCAGCATGCTTCCATGGGTAAAGGTTCAAGCCAGTTTCTCAAAAGAGTGAGTTTCCCTGCAAAGAGTCATATACACATGATAATAATTAGAACTAGCTATGATAGAGATAGCAAATGGATATAAATACATCCAGGCTTCACTTCAGGTATTTCTTCTGTTACTGAAAGACTTGAACCGTGACAATTGTCACTACAGTGTTGAGCTGCTGCATTGCTTCTGTCACACAAGTGCCTCTTTCTTCTTTTGTTGTTCCACTGCTCGAGAGGAGGTTCATGAGTAGTGACAATTGTGAATAAAAATGCACATCAGGCAAACTATTCTGAATAAAAATGAGCAAGTAAATGCACAACAAGTAAATGCTCGAGAGTAAGTAAATGCACAGCAAGTAAATGCTCGAGAGTAAGTAATGCACATCAGGCAAACTATTCTGAATAAAAATGAGTAAGTAATACATCCCAAAGAGCAGCAGTAAAACACCATGATCCAGTTCAAACTTAGATGTTGTCGGGAGCCCACATCAGTAGACCGCTTCAATTGAGTGTTGAAGCATTCATGTCACTGTCACATATATACCTAACGAGGAAATACATGTCACGAAGTCATCAAGTGCTAGCTTTGGGTGATTTGGATTTGGTCAGTACACTGCCAATAATAAGGATAACAAACAACTGAATTTAAACAGCTAAAGAATGACAAAACTAGGCTAACAAAAATCTAAATCCTCGATGTCAAAATTTGGGGGAAAAAACTTGAGACGGTATGCAGTCAATGCTCATGTTTCAAACAACTCACAAACAATTGGTGACACAAGCTACTTGTTATTAGGTGTCTACTTATGTTACAATACAAGTCAGCAAGTTGGTAGCTACCACATACTGAGCAAACACAAGCTACTGCGGCAGATCTGAAACAGGTAATGGCAAGCAAATGCTACAACTACTCAAAAGAGAAACTTCCGACTAAGCATCTCTCGAAGTTTCAGCTCCAGTAGAGGGAAACATACTAGCTAAACCAGAAATCGAACCATTCTTAGCCATTTGCACATGAGTAATTTAAATAATACAAACATGAACTCAGCGGACAGTTGAAAGTTCAATTTAACCGAAGTTCTCCAGTCTAGTACCTCTGGAGCTCAGATATCCTACATGCAGGCGATCAGCAGGGCCGAGGTGTCTACTAGTTGTAGCTCCGTCCGAAACACGGGGTGCATCGAGAAGTCGGTCGATGATGTAGCCCGTAAGGTACATGGACTCCGGCGTCAGATCAAATTTTTCATGCACTTCGATCCAGTCTACGAGGATGCCCCACATCTTGGAGTTGATCTCCACCTGTGAGTGGATGTAATCGCAGGGGCAACACTCGCGGAAAAAGATCGACATGGGGAGGCGCCCTCGTCAACTATGGCCACCGGAACGCTGCAGCGACTCCAAGGAAGTTGCCTGGGGTAGGTGGTGGTGGTCTGGTACAAAATGAACGCCTCCCAGGCGCGTATTTCTGGAAGCATGCCACATGAGACTTGGGGCATCGTTGCCGCACGTACAGGACATGCGTAGGCGTGCGCACAAGGCGCCGGCGCCGGCGAGGCCCTTGAGCTCCTTGGTTGCAGGGCGTTGGGCGTGGGTGCTGGATACTAGCTTGGCGGCATGATGGCCCGGAGAGAAAGGAGCGCGCCGTGATGAGCGCATGTCCTTGCTTCAGGAACAGCGTGATGAGATCGGCGGCCTTGACGAGCATGGAGGGCGGGGCCGTGGGATCTTGGACCGGGGTCGAGGCCACGGGCGGGCGGGACATGGCCAGGAGAACAGAGGAAGGGTAGGATCCTTACTTGTCGGCGGGAGGGGCCATCGGGCCGAGGCGGCGGTGGCGCATAAGGAGATCGGCTCGGCGGCATCGACACAGCGAGGTCGAGTCGCGGAAGAAGAGAGGAAGGATTAGGAGTTACGACTGTTTTTCTTTTTCAATGGACACAGGACGAGTTGGGCTGTCTTGGGCCGGGCCTGTCGCGGCGCCGATTTTGACTTCACCGAACGAGTAGTATGAATCATACTTCTCATCTTTTTTTCCCAGGTATGAATTGTTGTGAACTTTTGGATGGACGAGAATGGATGGTTGTTATTTATCTAGGGGTACCACAAAACAACTCATTTGAAAAGATACGTAAAGTGTTATTTCTTGCATTACAATTTTTTCGATGATTTAATATTGGCCATAATTAATTTCATAATTTCACCCTTAGAAAATGTATTAATAATTCGATTGGTGTTAAAGGGCAACGCTCAAACTAGTTGGCATGCATTTCATTGACTATCAAGAGTTTTTTTTTTTTTGCACCGATCGATTCCGGATAAGTGCCTAAAACCAGCAAACTTCTGTCATTTTTCGGATTTTTGCTCAAATTGCGTCCCGAGCAGATCCATGTATTTGCTCGGTTCGGATCAGAGAGCTCGTGCGCATAGTGAAGTCCGCGTCCTGGCATAGCACCGCATGCACACCGTCTTTAGTTTAGCGCTGCCGCCTTTTCATCACGGGTGAACTGCTACCACTACGTCTTACTTCTGCATCCACCTTAGGGTAAGATCTAGGGGAGTACTAATCTATGTCTATATGGTACTTTGTATGTGTTGATGATGACATTAATTATTTATGTAAATTATGTTGACAATGAACCCGTGTTGTGTAAAATCTACCGCGAACTCGCGAAGGTAAACTTGTGTTCTTTTATACTTAATAATTAATAATAAAAGTAAAAGAGCTACTTGTTGTTCCGTTTTTTCTACCCTTATATTTCAGCTGAGATTCCGCTTATGTCAAAGGAAAAGATTCGCACCGTCTCGTTCCAAATGCCGGCCATGGTAAAGAGATCGATTCCTAATTAACTCAATTGACTACAATCCCTAAGAGCTCTAAGCTCCCAGCATCTGCTAGTGTGTGGACGTTTTAGAGGTTGCTGTCACGGGTCCTACATGCTAGGAAGTTTGCTTTGGTCATCTGACCACCTGCTCGTACAAGCTTGGATATCGATTGTAGGCGAACCGACTTGCGGGACTCTTACAGATTGCGCGTGGCGTGGCCTGCCCGGCTGCTCTTCTCTCAACTCCTCCCCTTTCTGCTATCTCTTCTTTTCAATCTTTCTCTCCCTACTATTCTACAGCCAAAATGACTCCGCCGATTCAGCCCACTTCTGCCACCTCCTGCGTTGATTCTCAACGGCCCAACTTCGTCTGGGCCTCCTCCGTTGATTCCATGATGTCTGGATTGTGTCATCGCACATACCATGCAGTAAACCCTACCCGCACGCATCGGGGATGCGGTTTGGGATTGCCCTCAGCAGCGGTGGCTTGCCACATGCGCTGGCGACCTCAACCCCATGAACACCCGCTTCATCTCGGTGCCCCTATCTTGGCTCACCTTTCGCGTGGCTGCTGGCTCGATCCAACCTGCTCAATGGCGGCTACTTTGACTCCGGCATCGTCGGGACACTGCTGACGTGGCCACAACTTTTTATGCTCAGTTGAGAGTTGACTACTCCGCCTCCGTAGGCCATTTGATTCCGGTGGTGAGGCATCTCCTCGTTTTTGCCGCTCCGAGGCTGCAACCGGCGAGGCATCCGTGGAGTCAGAGGAGGTACTGAATGGGGAACAAGGAGAAGCGGACCACGTATGCTGCCATTGAAACACTCTAAGGGTCACTTCTTTTGGGCTTGTGGGGGGGGGGGGGGGGGGGGCTTCAGGGTGGTGGGCAGCTGAAGCCCAAAAGAAGTCTCCGGCTCCTTCGTCGCTTATTTTGATCGAGAAGCTACCCTCGCGTGCAATTCCAGAAACTGCTCGGAGGCAGTTTCCCGAGCTTCTGCGTTGGAACACCGAATCGGTATGTTGACTAGCCCCTGCTTTTCCCTTCTATTTACATGAGATTGCCACTCCCCTAGATAAAGTGCTTGGCTGTCTAAAAAAGAAAACCAATCTGATGCTCGCCTCTACAGCAAACGGACCCGAGTTTACCCAGAGCTCTAGGGTTCCTCCATGGCGCCGCTGCCACGCCCCTGCATCATCAGCCGCCGCTCCCCTGCATCCTCCGCCGCTACTCCACTGCTTCTCGGGCGCTCCCCCGAAGCAGACACCACTCTTCCGCCGGTGTCCCGCATCTGCTGCCGCTTCTCCACCGCTCCTCGGCCGCTCCCCCGCGGCATACGATGTTCCCCCGCTTCCGGTCGTGGACTGCCTCTACACCCGTGGCAGGGGATGTTGCCACCGACAAGCTATTCGTCCGCTCGATGACCACACTGCAGCTGATGATAGTAGCTGAATCATCCCAATTTCTCACCTCTGTTTGCACAATGGAGTACTTCCAGTTTGGTGGATAATGCACAATTAGTTCCCTGTTAGCTGATTAGTGAAACACTCTAAAGGCAAAAATTTATGAGTTGGTATGCTTTGCAAAAAAACAATGTTGTGTGTCCACCTTACAACCTAAGGAAAAACATTTTGTAGGAGGCTTCTCAACAAATGGAGGTTTCATACAAAGGAAAAGTGGCCATAATTTTTTTTACAGAACTAACGAAATTCTAGTTAGAATGGTTTGTATTGTATGTGTTTCGTGAAGGCACAATCAATACTCCATCCGTTTCTAGATATAAGGCGTATAGTTTTTGAAGGAGATATGCCCTAGAAGCAATAATAAAGTGGTTATTATTATATATCTTTATGTTTATGATAAATGTTTATATACCATGCTATAATTGTATTAAACGAAACATTGATACATGTGTGATATGTAAACAACAAAGAAGTCCCTAGTATGCCTCTTAACTAGCTTGTTGATTAATGGATGATTAGTTTCATAATCATGAACATTGGATGTTATTAATAACAAGGTTATATCATTATATGAATGATGTAATGGACACACCCAATTAAGCGTAGCATAAGATCACGTCATTAAGTTATTTGCTATAAGCTTTCGATACATAGTTACCTAGTCCTTATGACCATGAGATCATGTAAATCACTTATACCGGAAAGGTACTTTGATTACACCAAACACCACTGCGTAAATGGGTGGTTATAAAGGTGGGATTAAGTATCCGGAAAGTAAGAGTTGAGGCATATGGATCAACAGTGGGATTTGTCCATCCCGATGACGGAGAGATATACTCTGGGCCCTCTCGGTGGAATGTCGTCTAAAGTCTTGCAAGCATATGAATAAGTTAATAAGAGACCACATACCACGGTACGAGTAAAGAGTACTTGTCAGGAGACGAGGTTGAACAAGGTATAGAGTGATACCGATGATCAAACCTCGGACAAGTAAAATATCGCGTGACAAAGGGAATTGGTATCGTATGTGAATGGTTCATTCGATCACTAAAGTCATCGTTGAATATGTGGGAGCCATTATGGATCTCCAGATCCCGCTATTGGTTATTGGTCGGAGTGAGTACTCAACCATGTCCGCATAGTTCGTGAACCGTAGGGTGACACACTTAAAGTTGGATGTTGAAATGGTAGAACTTGAATATGGAATGGGGTTCGAATATTTGTTCGGAGTCCCGGATGAGATCCCGGACATCACGAGGAGTTCCAGAATGGTCCGGAGAATAAGATTCATATATAGGAAGTCGTTTTATGTGATTTAAAATGATCCGGAAGGTTCTATGGAAGGTTCTAGAAGGTTCTAGAAAAGTCCGGAAGAAACCACCAAGGAAGGTGGAGTCCCGGAGGGACTCCACCTCCATGGCCGGCCAACCCTAGAGGGGGAGGAGTCCCAAGTGGACTCCCCCTATGGGGGCCGGCCACCCCCCCACATGGAAGGGGGGAATCCCACCCCAAGTGGGATTCCCACCTTGGGTAGGTTTCCCTATCACATGGAAGGTTTTGGGTTCGGGTCTTATTCGGAGACTTGTAGTCCAACACTTGGGGCTTCCACCTATATAATGAGGGGCCAAGGGGAGGGGGCCGGCCACCCAAGAACCACCAAGGTGGCCGCACCCCTTAGTGGCCGGCGCCCCCCCTCTCCCAAACCCTAGCGGCCTCTCTCCTCCACCACATCCCGCACGCTTAGCGAAGCTCCACCGGATTTCTCCACCACCACCGACACCACGCCATCGTGCTGTCGGATTCAAGAGGAGCTACTACTTCCGCTGCCCGCTGGAACGGGAGGTGGACGTCGTCTTCATCAACAACCGAACGTGTGACCGAGTACGGAGGTGCTGCCCGTTCGTGGCGCCGTGATCAAGATCTTCTACGCGCTTTTGCAAGCGGCAAGTGAACATCTACCGCAGCAACAAGAGCCTCATCTTGTAGGCTTTGGAATCTCTTCAAGGGTGAGACTCGATAATCCCCTCGTTGCTACCGTCTTCTAGATTGCATCATGGCTTGGATTGCGTGTTCGCGGTAGAATTTTTTTTGTTTTCTATGCAACATTATCCTACAGTGGTATCAGAGCCGTGTCTATGCATAGATGGTTACACGAGTAGAACACAATGGTTTTGTGGGCGTTGATGCTTGATACGTCTCCAATGTATCTATAATTTCTGATGTTCCATGCTTGTTTTATGACAATACCGACATGTTTTGTTCACACTTTATGTCATATTTATGCATTTTCTAGAACTAACCTATTGACGAGATGCCGAAAGGCCAGTTGCTGTTTTCTGCTGTTTTTGGTTCCAGAAAGGCTGTTCGGGCAATATTCTCGGAATTGGACGAAATCAACGCCAAACCTCCTATTTTTCCTGGAAGGCTCCAGAACACCGAAGAAGAGTCGGAGAGGGGGCACAGGCCCACCAAACCCTAGGCCGGCGCGGCCAAGGGGGGGCCCGCGCCCCCCTATAGTGTGGCCACCCTGTCAGCCCTCCTGCGCCGCCTCTTCGCCTATAAAACTCCTTTCGACCTAAAAACGCAGCACCAATTGACGAAACTCCAGAAAGACTCCAGGGGCGCCGCCACCGTCGCGAAACTCCAATTCGGGGGACAGAACTCTCTGTTCCGGCACCCTGCCGGGACGGGGAATTTACCCCGGAGCCATCTCCACCGCCGTCTTCACCGCCATCTTCACCGCCATCGCTGCCTCCATGATGAGGAGGGAGTAATCCACCCCCGAGGCTGAGGGCTCCGCTGTAGCTATGTGGTTCATCTCTCTCCCATGTACCTCAATACAATAATCTCATGAGCTGCTTTACATGATTGAGATTCATATGAGTTTTGTATCACTATTTATCTATGTGCTACTCTAGTGATGTTATTAAAGTAGTCTTATTCCTCCTGCACGGTGTAATGGTGACAGTGTGTGCATCCGTGTTAGTACTTGGCGTAGGCTATGATTATGATCTCTTGTAGATTATGAAGTTAACTATTTCTATGATGGTATTGATGTGATCTATTCCTCCTACATAGTGTGAAGGTGACAGTGTGCATGCTATGTTAGTACTTGGTTTAGTCGTATTGATCTTTCATGCACTCTAAGGTTATTTAAATATGAACATTGAATTATGGAGCTTGTTAACTCCGGCATTGAGGGTTCGTGTAATCCTACGCAATGGTGTTCATCATCCAACAAGAGTGTAGAGTATGCATTTATCTATTCTATTATGTGATCAATGTTGAGAGTGTCCACTAGTGAAAGTATGATCCCTAGGCCTTGTTCCTAAATACTGCTATCGCTGCTTGTTTACTGTTTTACTGCGTTACTACTGCTTGTTTACTGTCCTGGGCAAAGCACTTTTCTGGTGCCGTTGCCACTGCTCATATATATTCATACCACCTGTATTTCACTATCTCTTCGCCGAACTAGTGCACCTATTAGGTGTGTTGGGGACACAAGAGACTTCTTGCTTTGTGGTTGCAGGGTTGCATGAGAGGGATATCTTTGACCTCTTCCTCCCTGAGTTCGATAAACCTTGGGTGATCCACTTAAGGGAAAACTTGCTGCTGTTCTACAAACCTCTGCTCTTGGAGGCCCAACGCTGTCTACAGGAAAAGGAGGGGGGCGTAGACATCAAGCTATTTTCTGGCGCCGTTGCCGGGGAGGAAAGGTAAAAGGCACTCATACTCTGGTTCCAGGTAACAGTACTTTTCTGGCGCCGTTGTATTTGTGCTCGAAGCTATTTCCTTTAGATCCTGCAATTGCATCTTTTTGTTTCTTGTTTTACACTAGTTAGGCATAATGGAATATAACTATGAGCTTCTTAATTTATTTCCTAAGCTAAGACATGAATTGTGTGATGCGAAAATTAAAGAACCTATGGAACCTCATTTGCATGCTAGTAGCAATATTATTGGTATGAACGCAATCACTGCTAATGCTATGAATAAGTCTAAGCTTGGGGAAGCTAGTTTCTGTGATCTTTTTGGCTTCCCATCTTTAGGGGAGAAAATTTGTTCTGATAATGCTTTATCTCCCATATGCGATAACTCTAGTAATGCTTGTGATATTTTAAATCCACCTACTGCAAGTACTTCTTTCAAGATACACATGAAAATTATTGAACGTGTTATGGATAACCGCTATGAAGGGGATGGAACTGTCCATCCTGGAGATCATTTACAGTTTTTGCATGAATTATGCAGGTTATTCAAGTGTGCAGGTATCTCTATGGATGAAGTGAAGAAGAAGCTATTCTCTTTCTCGCTGACTGGTAAAGCGGCGCATTGGTATAAATTGTTGGAGAATAGTCATTCTCTTGGTTGGGAGGAAATTGCATCTCTCTTTTATTCTAAATTTTACCCTCCTCATGAAGTGCATATTGATAGGAATTATATTTATAACTTTTATCCTCGTGATGGAGAGAGTATTTCTCAAGCGTGGGGGAGATTGAAATCACTAATGCTCAAATGTCCCATTCATGAGCTCCCCCGTAATGTTATTGTTAACAATTTTTATGCGAGGCTTTCAGGACAACACAAGGATTATCTGGACGCATGTTCGGAGGGATCTTTCACAAGCAAGAAGGTTGAAGCTAGGTGGGATCTTCTTGATCGGATTAAGGAGAACGCTGAAGGATGGGAGAACAATGAAGGTAAAGAGTCAGGTATAAATTATGATTATGAATGCATTGAAGCTTTTATGGATACCGATAAATTTCGAAATATGAGTGCTACTTATGGTCTTGACTCTCAAGTTGCTGCAAATCTTTATAAATCCTTTGCTTCTCATTTTGAATTGCCTAAGAAGAATTTTGATAAGTATCATGAACCTTTTAAAGAGGCTTGCATGAAGAATGAAATTGTTGTTAATTATTGCAATAAGCATGCTCAAACTCCTAAGAATGCTATTTCTTATAAGCATGTTAATTTTTGTGGAATACATAGACCTTGTGGAATTAATCAAATCAAAGATGAATATTGTATCCATCATGCTAATGAAAAAACTAGAAAGTGGTTTAGGGCTTTAGATGATCTTGGTAAAAAAGTTTGTACCCTCTATCCTTTTATTTGTGAAGTTTGCCATGAAGTGGGTCATTTTAATTTTCAATGCTCCTCCAATGATAATTTGAACCCAATGAGTGCTACAAATTTGTATTGTGATGATGAAATTACTCCTAATCAGCATGATGAACTTACTTTATTTTTGGGGTGTGAAGAACTGACGAGAAAAATGTCTTTGTTACATATGAGTGATCTTGATATTGATGATGTCCTGCATGGGTGTTTTTCTTATTGCATTGATAATAGCCATACAAATACTTACATACAAAATATTTTAGAAGATGACACCTTGCCAAAATATGATAGGACCGCTGTGTGTTTTCAACTAATTAATGAAAAGGAGGGATCCTCCCAAGTTTCTTCTATTGTTTCTGAAAGTAAATCAGGTTATGCGGACAAGCCACCCTTCAAGCCTCTTCCTCCTAAAGAGGGGAACGAGGAGAAGGAAGAGAAGAAGAAGAAGAAAAAGGGAACGAAGAAGAAGAAGAAGAAGAAGAAGGAGAATAAAAAGAAAGAGGTAACGGCGTATCCCCGCGTGAATGAGATAACGCTAGGTAACCGTAAGTATGTTGCTCCTAATGATTATTGTGATAATGAATCTGAATACGATGATTTTCCTATGTGCTTTACATACATTAGCAATCATGATTTGAATGAGCATGCTACTTTTGATATTGCAAATCTCTGGGAAACTAATTCTGAAAATGATGATGACAATAATTGCCATAGTGTCAGTGCTATCCATGCTTCCTCCCATAATGATATAGAAAGCTCTAAGCTTGGGGAAGAGGTGTTTGAAAATCCTTTAGCTACTGGTCATTATGTTCTTGATACATCTCCTTCTAATAACAATAATGGTGTGGACACAGATAAACCGACTGTGAAAGATAACTATTCTATTTCCTATGATGACACTGTTCCTCCGATCTCTGATGATTATTATAAAGAATGCTATGATATAGGTTCTAACTATCCTTATGAGGCTTGTCATAGTCATGATTGGATTACCAAAAACAATTCCCTTAATATGCAACTTGTTTACCATGTTCAAATTCTTTATAATAATCTTGCTCCAATTACTATTAATGAGAATAACTCTTCTTATGCCAAATTTAATGATACTTCTATGCATATGAACCATGATAAGAATGTTTTAAGTGATGGGTATATTGTGGATTTCATCAATGATGCTACTGAAAGTTATTATGAGAGAGGGAAATATGGTCGTATGCATCTTAATAATATTAAGTTTCCCCTCTTTATGTTGAGAATCTTGAAGTTACTCGTGTTTTATCCGCTTATGCTTGTCACTTTGTTCTTCATGAATTCATTTGTGTACAAGATTCCTCTTCATAGGAAGCATGTTAGACTTAAATTTATTTTGAATTTGCCTCTTGAAGCTCTCTTTTTGCTTCAAATACTATTTCCTGCGAGTGAATCATTAAAACTGCTGTGCCCATCTTAATGGCTATAAAGAAAGAACTTCTTGGGAGATAACCCATGTGTTATTTTGCTACAGTACTTTGTTTTTATTTTGTGTCTTGGAAGTTGTTTACTACTGTAGCAACCTCTCCTTATCTTAGTTTAGTGTTTTGTTGTGCCAAGTAAAGTCGTTGATAGTAAAGTTCATACTAGACTTAGATTACTGCACAGAAACAGATTTCTTTGCTGTCACGAATCTGGGCAAAATTCTCTGTAGGTAACTCAGAAAATTATGCCAATTTACGTGAGTGATCCTCAGATATGTACGCAACTTTCATTCAATTTGAGCATTTTCATTTGAGCAAGTCTGGTGCCCCTTTAAAATTCGTCTTTACGGACTGTTCTGTTTTGACAGATTCTGCCTTTTATTTCGCATTGCTTCTTTTGCTATGTGGGATGGATTTATTTGTTCCATTGACTTCCAGTAGCTTTGAGCAATGTCCAGAAGTGTTAAGAATGATTGTGTCACCTCTGAACATGTGAGTTTTTTATGCACTAACCCTCTAATGAGTTTGTTTCGAGTTTGATGTGGAGGAAGTTTTCAAGGGTCAAGAGAGGAGGATGATATACTATGATCAAGGAGAGTGAAAAGTCTAAGCTTGGGGATGCCCCGGTGGTTCATCCCTGCATATTTCAAGCATCTAAGCTTGGGGATGCCCAAGGCATCCCCTTCTTCATCGACAAATTATCAGGTTCCGTCTCTTGAAACTATATTTTTATTCGGTCACATCTTATGTACTTTACTTGGAGCGTCTGTTTGTTTTTGTTTTTGTTTGAATAAATGCTTGTATGGGAGAGAGACACGCTCCGCTGGTTCGTATGAACACATATGTTCTTAGCTTTTAATGTTCATTGCGAAGGTTGAAACTGCTTCGTTAATTGTTATATGGTTGGAAACGGAAAATGCTACATGTAGTAATTGGTATGATGTCTTGAATAACTTGATACTTGGCAATTGTTGTGCTCTTGTTTAAGCTCTGGCATCATATACTTTGCACCTATTAGTGAAGAAATACATAGAGCTTGTTAAAATTTGGTTTGCATGAGTGGTTTCTCTAGAGTCTGGATATTTTCTAGTGAGGTGTTTGAACAACAAGGAAGATGATGTATAGTCTTATAATGCTTGTAATATGTCTTTTATGTAAGTTTTGATGTACTAGTTCGTGCTTGTGTTTGCTTCAAACAACCTTGCTAGCCTAAAACCTTGTATCGAGAGGGAATACTTCTCATGCATCCAAATCCTTGAGCCAAACAACACTATGCCATTTGTGTCCACCATACCTACCTACTACATGGTATTTCCTGCCATTCCAAAGTAAATTGCTTGAGTGCTACCTTTAAACAATTCAAAATTTATCACCTCTGATTTGTGTCAATGTTTTATAGCTCATGAGGAAGTATGTGGTGTTTATCTTTCAATCTTGTTGGGCAACTTTCACCAATGGACTAGTGGCTTCATCCGCTTATCCAATAATTTGCAAAAAGAGCTGGCAATGGGATTCCCAGTCCCAAATTAATTAACTTAAATAGACACTCCTCCATGGTATGTGATTGTTGGACGGCACCCGAAGGATTCGGTTAGCCATGGCTTGTGTAAGCAAAGGTTGGGAGGACTGTCATCATAATAAAACTAAAATAAAAAGGCACTCCTTCATGGTATGAGATTCTTGGCAGGCACCCGAAGGATTCGGCTAGCCATGGTTTGTGAAAGAAAGGTTGGAAGGAGTGCCACCCAAAAATAAAATAAAATGGGAGCCGCTCTTTGAAGGTTTGTCTGGCAAGGGGGTTAGAGTACCCGCTACCATTCGTTGACAACAACATACACCTCTCAAAACTTTATTTTTATGCTCTCTTTATGTTTTCAAAACCAAAGCTCTAGCACAAATATAGCAATCGATGCTTTCCTCTTTGAAGGGCCTTTCTTTTACTTTTATGTTGAGTCAGTTTACCCATTTCTCTCTATCCTAGAAGCAAACACTTGTGTTAACTGTGCATTGATTCTTACATACTTGCTTATTACACTTGTTATATTGCTTTGCATTGACAACTATCCATGAGATATACATGTTACAAGTTGAAAGCAACCGCTGAAACTTAATCTTCCATTGTGTTGCTTCAATACCTTTACTAAGAATTTATTGCTTTATGAGTAACTCTTATGCAAGACTTATTGATGCTTGTCTTGAAAGTACTATTCATGAAAAGTCTTTGCTATATGATTCAATTGTTCATTCATTGCATTTACATTGTTTCGAATCGCTGCATTCATCTCATATGCTTTACAATAGTATGATTAAGATTATGGTAGCATGTCACCTCAAAAATTATCTTTTATCGTTTACCTACTCGAGGACGAGTAAGAACTAAGCTTGGGGATGCTGATACGTCTCCAACGTATCTATAATTTCTGATGTTCCATGCTTGTTTTATGACAATACCGACATGTTTTGTTCACACTTTATGTCATATTTATGCATTTTCTGGAACTAACCTATTGACGAGATGCCGAAAGGCCAGTTCTTTGTTTTCTGCTGTTTTTGGTTCCAGAAAGGCTGTTCGGGCAATATTCTCGGAATTGGACGAAATCAACGCCAAACCTCCAATTTTTCCCGGAAGGCTCCAGAACACCGAAGAAGAGTCGGAGAGGGGGCACAGGCCCACCAAACCCTAGGCCGGCGCGGCCAAGGGGGGGCCCGCGCCCCCCTATAGTGTGGCCACCCTGTCAGCCCTCCTGTGCCGCCTCTTCGCCTATAAAACTCCTTTCGACCTAAAAACGCAGCACCAATTGACGAAACTCCAGAAAGACTCCAGGGGCGCCGCCACCGTCGCAAAACTCCAATTCGGGGGACAGAACTCTCTGTTCCGGCACCCTGCCGGGACGGGGAATTGCCCCCGGAGCCATCTCCACCGCCGTCTTCACCGCCATCTTCACCGCCATCGCTGCCTCCATGATGAGGAGGGAGTAATCCACCCCCGAGGCTGAGGGCTCCGCTGTAGCTATGTGGTTCATCTCTCTCCCATGTACCTCAATACAATAATCTCATGAGCTGCTTTACATGATTGAGATTCATATGAGTTTTGTATCACTATTTTTCTATGTGCTACTCTAGTGATGTTATTAAAGTAGTCTTATTCCTCCTGCACGGTGTAATGGTGACAGTGTGTGCATCCGTGTTAGTACTTGGCGTAGGCTATGATTATGATCTCTTGTAGATTATGAAGTTAACTATTGCTATGATGGTATTGATGTGATCTATTCCTCCTACATAGTGTGAAGGTGACAGTGTGCATGCTATGTTAGTACTTGGTTTAGTCGTATTGATCTTTCATGCACTCTAAGGTTATTTAAATATGAACATTGAATTGTGGAGCTTGTTAACTCCGGCATTGAGGGTTCGTGTAATCCTACGCAATGGTGTTCATCATCCAACAAGAGTGTAGAGTATGCATTTATCTATTATGTTATGTGATCAATGTTGAGAGTGTCCACTAGTGAAAGTATGATCCCTAGGCCTTGTTCCTAAATACTGCTATCGCTGCTTGTTTACTGTTTTACTGCGTTACTACTACTTGTTTACTGTCCTGGGCAAAGCACTTTTCTGGTGCCGTTGCCACTGCTCATATATATTCATACCACATGTATTTCACTATCTCTTCGCCGAACTAGTGCACCTATTAGGTGTGTTGGGGACACAAGAGACTTCTTGCTTTGTGGTTGCAGGGTTGCATGAGAGGGATATCTTTGACCTCTTCCTCCCTGAGTTCGATAAACCTTGGGTGATCCACTTAAGGGAAAACTTGCTGCTGTTCTACAAACCTTTGCTCTTGGAGGCCCAACGCTGTCTACAGGAAAAGGAGGGGGGCGTAGACATCAATGCTCTTGTTATCTTTAGTTTGAGTACTTTGCATCTTTGTGGCATAGTGGGATGAAGCGGCTCGGACTAAATTTACATGACCGCGTTCATGAGACTTGTTCCTCGTTCGACATGCAACTTGTATTGCATAAGAGGCTTTGCGGGTGTCTGTCTCTCCTACTATAGTGAAGATTCAATTTACTCTTCTATTGAAAACATTAGTACCAACGTTGTGGTTCATGTTCGTAGGTAGATTAGATCTCTCTCAAAAACCCTAAACCACGTAAAATATGCAAACCAAATTAGAGACGTCTAACTTGTTTTTGCAGGGTTTGGTGATGTGATATGGCCATAATGTGATGATGAATATGTATGAGATGATCATTATTGTATTGTGGCAACCGGCAGGAGCCTTATGGTTGTCTTTAAATTTCATGTTGAGTAGTATTTCAAAGTAGTTGTAATAGTTGCTACATGGAGGACAATCATGAAGACGGTGCCATTGACCTTGACGCTACGCCGACGATGATGGAGATCATGCCCGAAGATGATGGAGATCATGTCCATGCTTTGGAGATGAAGATCAAAGGCGCAAAGACAAAAGGGCCATATCATATCACATATGAACTGCATGTGATGTTAATCCTTTTATGCATCTTATTTTGCTTAGATCGCGACGGTAGCATTATAAGATGATCCCTCACTAAAATCTCAAGATAATGAAGTGTTCATCCTTAGTAGCACCGTTGCCAAGACTTGTCGTTTCGAAGCATCTCGTGATGATCTGATGTGATAGAATCAACAAGTGCATACAACGGGTGCAAGACAGTTTTGCACATGCGGATACTAAGGTGGCCTTGACGAGCCTAGCATGTACAGACATGGTCTCGGAACACGTGATACCAAAAGGTAGAGCATGAATCATATGGTTGATATGATGAACACTTTGAGTGTTCGCCATTGAAATCACACCTTGTCTCGTGATGATCGGACTTAGGTGCGGTGGATTTGGTTCGTGTGATCACTAAGACAATGCGAGGGATATTGTTTTGACTGGGAGTTCACCTAGATTTTTAATTATGTTAAATTAAAATTTGAACTCAATTTGTCATAAACTTAGTCTAAACTTTTGCAAATATATGTTGTAGAGATGGCGTCCCCAATCAATTTTAACCAGTTCCTAGAGAAAGAAAAACTTAAGAGCAACGGTAGCAACTTCACCGACTGGTTCCGTCATGTGAGGATCTTCCTCTCTGGCGGAAATCTGCAATATGTGCTTGATGCACCACTAGGTGACCCTCCTGCAGAAACTGAAACCGATGAAGTAAAAGCTGTTTACGAGACTCGGAAAACTCGGTACTCTCAAGTTCAGTGTGCCATCCCGTGCGATCTGGAATCCGATCTTCAAAAACGTTTTGAGCACCACGATCCTCATGAGTTGATGAAAGAGCTGAAAGCTATTTTTGAGACTCATGCGGCCGTGGAATGCTATGAAGCATCGAAACATTTCTTCAGCTGCATGATGGAAGAAGGCAGCTCCGTTAGTGAGCACATGCTCGCCATGACCGGGCATGCGAAGAAACTCAGTGACTTGGGAATAGTGATTCCTAACAGACTGGGGATTAATCGTGTTCTTCAATCACTGCCACCAAGTTACAAGAACTTTGTGATGAACTACAATATGCAGAACATGAACAAGGAGTTACCTGAACTCTTTGGCATGCTAAAAGCTGCTAAGATTGAGATCAAGAAAGAGCACCAAGTGTTGATGGTCAACAAGACCACCAGTTTCAAGAAACAGGGCAAGTCTAAGGGAAAATTCAAGAAGGGTGGCAAGAAAGCTGCCACGCCTCCTATGAAACCTTAGAACGGCCCTAGGCCTGATGCTGAGTGCTATTACTGCAAGGAGAAGGGACACTGGAAGCGTAATTGCTCCAAGTATCTGGCTGATCTGAAGAGCGGCCTTGTCAAGAAGAAAGAAGGTATATCTGATATACATGTTATAGATGTTTATCTCACTGGTTCTCGTTCTAGTACCTGGGTATTTGATACTGGTTCGGTTTCTCATATTTGTAACTCGAAATAGGAACTAAAGAATAAACGAAGACTACTGAAAGATGAAGTGACGATGCGCGTTGGAAACGGATCCAAAATCGATGTGATCGCTGTCGGCACACTTCCTCTACATCTACCTTCGGGATTAGTTTTAAGCCTAAATAATTGTTATTTTGTATCCGCGTTGAGCATGAACATTATATCTGGATCTTGTTTAATGCAAGACGGTTATTCATTCAAGTCTGAGAATAATGGTTGTTCTATTTTTATGAATAATATCTTTTATGGTCGAGCACCAGAAAAGAATGGCTTATTTCTGTTAGATCTCGATAGTAGTGATACACATATACATAACATTGATGCTAAGCGAATTAAATTGAATGATAATTCTACTTATATGTCGCACTGTCGTCTTGGTCATATTGGAGTGAAACGCATGAAGAAACTCCATACCGATGGATTACTTGAATCACTTGACTTTGAGTCACTTGATAGATGCGAAGCATGTCTAATGGGAAAAATGACTAAGACTCCATTTTACGGTATGATGGAGCGAGCTCGACTTATTGGAAATCATACATACCGATGTGTGCGGACCAATGAGCGTAGCATCGCACGGTGGTTATCGTTATGTTCTAACCTTCACAGATGATCTGAGTAGATATGGGTATATCTATTTCATGAAACATAAATCCGAAACTTTCGAGAAGTTTAAGGAATTCCAAAGTGAAGTAGCAAATCAACGTAACAAGAGGATTAAATTTCTACGATCTGATCGTGGAGGTGAATATCTGAGTTATGAGTTTGGCATGCATTTAAAGAAATGTGGAATACTTTCACAATTGACACCGCCGATAACACCTCAACGAAACGGTGTGTCCGAACGTCGTAATCGAACTCTCTTAGATATGGTTCGTTCTATGATGTCTCTTACTGATTTGCCGTTATCATTTTGGAGTTATGCATTAGAGACAGCCGCATTCACTTTAAATAGAGCACCATCAAAATCCGTAGAAACGACACCGTATGAATTATGGTTTAATAAGAAACCTAAGCTGTCGTTCCTGAAAGATTGGGGTTGCGAAGCCTATGTAAAGAAGTTACAACCGGACAAGCTAGAACCCAAAGCGGAGAAATGCGTCTTCATAGGATACCCTAAGGAAACTATAGGGTACACTTTCTATCACAAAACCGAAGGCAAAATCTTTGTTGCTAAGAACGGAACCTTTCTTGAGAAAGAATTTCTCACTAAAGAAGTGACTGGAAGAAAAGTAGAACTCGATGAGATTGATGAATCTATACTCGTTGATCAGAGTAGCGCGATCGAAGTTGTACCTGTACCGCCTACACCGGCAACATAGGAAGCTAATGATAATGATCATGAAACTTCGAACGAGGAAACTACTGAACCTCGCAGATCGACAAGGGAACGTGCCACTCCTGACTGGTATGATCCTTGTCTAAATGTCATGATTGTGGATAACAATGATGAGGACCCTGCGACGTATGAAGAAGCGATGATGAGCCCAGATTCCAACAAATGGCAAGAAGCCATGAAATCCGAAATGGGATCCATGTATGATAACAAAGTATGGACTTTGGTAGACTTACCTGATAGCCGAAAGGCTGTCGAGAATAAATGGATCTTCAAGAGAAAAACAGATGCTGATGGTAATATTCTGTCTATAACGCTCGACTTGTCGCAAAGGGTTTCCGACAAATTCAAGGAGTTGACTACGATGAGACTTTCTCACCTGTAGCGAAGCTAAAATCTGTGAGGAATTTGTTAGCAATAGCTGCATTTTTCGATTATGAGATTTGGAAGATGGATGTCAAAACGGCGTTCCTTAATGGAGACATTGAGGAAGAGTTGTATATGGTACAACCCAAAGGTTTTGTCGATCCTAAAAATGCTGACAAAGTATGCAAACTTCAGCGTTCAATCTATGGACTGAAGTAAGCATCAAGAAGTTGGAACCGACGCTTTGATAAGGTGATCAAAGACTTCGGGTTTATACAGTGTCATGGTGAGGCCTGTATTTACAAGAAAGTGAGTGGGAGCTCTGTAGCATTTCTGATATTATATGTAGATGACATATTATTGATCGGAAATGATATAGAACTATTAAGCAGTGTAAAAGGTTATTTGAATAATAGTTTTTCAATGAAAGACCTTGGTGAAGCATCGTATATATTAGGCATCAAGATTTATAGAGATAGATCAAGACGCCTAATAGGGCTATCACAGAGTACATACCTGGACAAGATTCTAAAGAAGTTTAGAATGGACGAAAGTAAGAAAGGATTCTTACCTATGTTACCAGGCAAGTTCTTGAGTAAGACTCAATGACCTGCTACGAGAAGAAAGAGAAAGGATGAGTAATATCCCCTATGCCTCGGCAGATGGGATCTATCATGTATGCCATGCTATGTACTAGACCGGATATAGCACATGCTGTTAGTTTGACTAGCAGATATCAAAGTGATCCAGGAATGGAACACTGGACAACGGTCAAGAATATCCTGAAGTACTTGAAAAGAACTAAGGATATGTTTCTTTGTTATGGAGGTGACCAAGAGCTCGTTGTAAACGGTTACACCGATGCAAGTTGGAACACTGATCCTGATGACTCTAAGTCACAGTCTGGTACGTGTTTATATTGAATGGTGCTGCGATGGCTGGGCAAGCTCGAAGCAGTGCACGGTGGCGAAGTCTTCAACAGAATCAGAGTACATAGCGGCTTCAGAGGCTTCATCAGAAGCGGTATGGATGAAGAGGTTCATTGTAGAGCTCGGTGTGGTTCCTAGTGCATTGGACCCATTAATCATCTACTGTGATAACATGGGTGCCATCGCCAATGCACAAGAGCCAAGGTCACACAAGAGGCTGAAGCATATCAAGCTGCGTTACCACTCGATTCGCGAGTACATCGAAGATGGAGAAGTAAAGATTTGCAAAGTACATACTGATCTGAATGTAGCAGATCCGTTGACTAAAGCTCTCCCTAGGGCAAAGCATGACCAACACCAGAATGCCATGGGTGTTAGGTATATTACAATGTAATCTAGATTATTGACTCTAGTGCAAGTGGGAGACTGAAGGAGATATGCCCTAGAGGCAATAATAAAGTGGTTATTATTATATATCTTTATGTTTATGATAAATGTTTATATACCATGCTATAATTGTATTAAACGAAACATTGATACATGTGTGATATGTAAACAACAAAGAAGTCCCTAGTATGCCTCTTAACTAGCTTGTTGATTAATGGATGATTAGTTTCATAATCATGAACATTGGATGTTATTAATAACAAGGTTATATCATTATATGAATGATGTAATGGACACACCCAATTAAGCGTAGCATAAGATCACGTCATTAAGTTATTTGCTATAAGCTTTCGATACATAGTTACCTAGTCCTTATGACCATGAGATCATGTAAATCACTTATACCGGAAAGGTAATTTGATTACACCAAACGCCACTGCGTAAATGGGTGGTTATAAAGGTGGGATTAAGTATCTGGAAAGTATGAGTTGAGGCATATGGATCAACAGTGGGATTTGTCCATCCCGATGACGGATAGATATACTCTGGGCCCTCTCGGTGGAATGTCGTCTAAAGTCTTGCAAGCATATGAATAAGTTCATAAGAGACCACATACCACGGTACGAGTAAAGAGTACTTGTCAGGAGACGAGGTTGAACAAGGTATAGAGTGATACCAATGATCAAACCTCGGACAAGTAAAATATCGCGTGACAAAGGGAATTGGTATCGTATGTGAATGGTTCATTCGATCACTAAAGTCATCGTTGAATATGTGGGAGCCATTATGGATCTCCAGATCCCGCTATTGGTTATTGGTCGGAGTGAGTACTCAACCATGTCCGCATAGTTCGCGAACCGTAGGGTGACACACTTAAAGTTGGATGTTGAAATGGTAGAACTTGAATATGGAATGGGGTTCGAATATTTGTTCGAAGTCCCGGATGAGATCCCGGACATCACGAGGAGTTCCGGAATGGTCCGGAGAATAAGATTCATATATAGGAAGTCATTTTATGTGATTTAAAATGATCCGGAAGGTTCTATGGAAGGTTCTAGAAGGTTCTAGAAGGTTCTAGAAAAGTCCGGAAGAAACCACCAAGGAAGGTGGAGTCCCGGAGGGACTCCACCTCCATGGCCGGCCAACCCTAGAGGGGAAGGAGTCCCAAGTGGACTCCCCCTATGGGGGCCGGCCACCCCCCCACATGGAAGGGGGGAATCCCACCCCAAGTGGGATTCCCACCTTGGGTAGGTTTCCCTATCACATGGAAGGTTTTGGGTTCGGGTCTTATTCGGAGACTTGTAGTCCAACACTTGGGGTTTCCACCTATATAATGAGGGGCCAAGGGGAGGGGGCCGGCCACCCAAGAACCACCAAGGTGGCCGCACCCCTTAGTGGCCGGCGCCCCCCTCTCCCAAACCCTAGCGGCCTCTCTCCTCCACCACATCCCGCACGCTTAGCGAAGCTCCGCCGGATTTCTCCACCACCACCAACACCACGCCGTCGTGCTGTCGGATTCAAGAGGAGCTACTACTTCCGCTGCCCGCTGGAACGGGAGGTGGACGTCGTCTTCATCAACAACCAAACGTGTGACCGAGTACCGAGCCGTGATCAAGATCTTCTACGCGCTTTTGCAAGCGGCAAGTGAACGTCTACCGCAGCAACAAGAGCCTCATCTTGTAGGCTTTGGAATCTCTTCAAGGATGAGACTCGATAATCCCCTCGTTGCTACCGTCTTCTAGATTGCATCTTGGCTTGGATTGCGTGTTCGCGGTAGGAAATTTTTTGTTTTCTATGCAACGTTATCCTACAGTTTTTGGCGCGGAAATTAAGAAACACGCATGAAGATAAAACTACACAAGGTTTTGGCGGGATTGATCTTGGACAATTAACATCATAAAATAGAGGAGCTTTCAAAAGATAAGAAAACACAAGAAAATCCCTAAAAAAATATCCACACAGGTTTCCCAAGGCAATATACCTTATATTTTGGAGTCTTTTCTGGAAAAACTATACACCTTATATCTAGGGACAAAGGGGGTATTATTTTACTACATATTGGTTCTATTACACGGAAAATGGAAAATGATTGCAGATCCTTCGTAACTGCAATTAACTGCTTCTATTACTATTAGACAGAAACCAAACATGGTGCCCATTTTCCCTCGACGAGGTAAAGGAAAATAAGTGATATCCCACAACAATAAACACGGTGAATACATTACTCAAAACTACATGTCCTAGAGTTCAATTTATCCACTAAAAAGAACCATCAATATACCAGAGTAACCAAACACATACTGCAATGCACTACAATTTTATCAAGAAGCTATGACAGGAAAATGTTTACTTGTTAAGAAAAGGGAAGGTAGATTGCAACAAGGTTATTAACCTTAGTAGTGGCGTTAACTGAGTAACAAAGCCCAGTATATTCTCACGATCCGTGGACTTGTCAGCTTCCGGAATTGTTTGCATACAGAAAGGAAAAAAATATGTTAGTTATCGGAAAAAAGGAGAGTCAGTGCTGAGCTACTAGCATCCACATACCAGGATCAATAGGTGACAGGCTTTCGAAACAAACTTCTTGAAGTGAATGCTTGTGACCTGTCTCACAGCAATATCACAATTTCCGTCGACGATGATCTGTAACAATTTCACCAGATGTTGTTGAACTTACTGAATCTGCAGCAAGCACAGGAACCTCAGTATAATGGTCCGAAGTAATAACATTAGGATTAAAATGTATACGCAATTATACTATTATCAGCTGTAATGATAGGCTCAAATTATTGTTAACACATATAGTAGTATTTGGTATAAATTATAATATATAACAAAACAAACAAATATGTATTTGGGAAATACATTAACTCGCTCAATATGTGAAAACTATAGGCAAACAAACTTACAATACAGATTTGTTACAGCAAAAAAAATTGATTTGTCTGTTTCGCACAAAGATTAGTTCAAGTGACTTCTTCATCACAACTATGAACATGTTCTCCAAAACATCAAGTTCAATTGCATATAATGTAAACAAGTGTTGTCTGAGTAATGCATTGCACTCCAGTGTAGTTTCTACAAATACAATGATATAGCAAACAGCTACTTCCACTCACGAAACTCTCTTTACAAAAAGTTTCACCTGAATAAAAGCGTGGAGGGAGATAGCTAAAAGAACGCTCAGCTCCAACAATTTTACAATCTGTAAAAATATTTGAGAACATCCTTGCACTAAACTTATGATATTATGAAATTATGTTAAAAAGAAAGGGAGAAAACAAGCACCTCTGTGTTGCACATGTATTCATCAAAATAAGCTTACTCCTGAGTTATAATTACATGATTACATGCCACTAAAACATTTAAAACTATATGCTACTGTATCTTATTTTCAGCAGTAATGACATGCTTCTTGATTGAAAAGGTTGCTAAGCCAGGTGTTCATGACCTGGAGCAATAATGCCAACCAGGACACTTATTTGAGCTAGGAACACAACGCTTTCTGAAATAATTCCATTGGGCGTCTTACATCCTCAGATTCGGTCAAGAGCAACATTGAACTTGCAAAGGATTATTATCACAGATGCTTGCCTCCAAGTAAACCACGCTACATGTCATGTAGTTCAGTAATGTACAACACGACCTAACTTACCATAAAACCTACATATAGATGCAGAGGCTACAAGGAGATCTGGTTGTGAGAGGGATGATACGTCTCAAACGTATCTATAATTTCTTATGTTCCATGCTACTTTTATGATGATACTCACATGTTTTATACACACTTTTTGTCATTATTATGCATTTTCCGGAACTAACCTATTAACAAGATGCCGAAGTGCCAGTTTCTGTTTTCTGCTGTTTTTGGTTCCAGAAAGGTTGTTCGGGCAATATTCTCGGAATTCGATGAAACAAAGACCAAACATCATATTTCACCGAGACGGACCAGGACACCGAAGGGGAGCCGGAGAGGAGGCCCAGGGCCCCCAGACCATAGGGTCGCGCGGGTGGCTCCCTGGCCGCGCCGGCCTATGGGGAGGGAGCCCCGTGGCCCTTCCGACTCCGCCTCTTGGCCTATAAAGTCCCTCGAGACCTAAAAACTCGATACCAATTGACGAAACTCCAAAAAGACTCCAGGGGCGCCGCCGCCATCGCGAAACTCCAATTCGGGAGACAAAAGTCTCTGTTTCGGCACGCCGACGGGACGGGGAATCGCCCCCGGAGTCATCTCCATCGACACCACCGCCATCTTCATCGCCCTGTCTCCCATGATGAGGAGGGAGTAGTTCTCCACCGAGGCTGAGGGCTCTACCGGTAGCTATGTGGTTCATCTCTCTCTCCCATGTGATCTTTATGTGATCATGAGCATTGTATCACTATTAATCTATGTGCTACTCTAGTGATATTATTAAAGTACTCTATTCCTCCTCCATGATGTAATGTTGACAATGTGTGCATCATGTAGTACTTGGCATAGGTTATGATTGTAATCTCTTGTAGATTATGAAGTTAACTATTACTATGATAGTATTGATGCGATCTATTCCCCCTTTCATAGCTATTGTTGACAGTGTGTATGCTATGTTAGTACTCGGTCTAAATTGCAACGGTCTATTATTCACTCTAGAGGTTATTTAAATATGAACTCCGGATGTTGTGGCTTGTTTACTCTGGCTTGAGGTGTGCTTTTATAGCCCTACACAATGATTGGTGTTTGTTATCCAACAAGAGAGTGTGAAAAAGTAGCACAAGTGAAGAGAAGTTATTTATTTATGTGATCATTGTTGAGAGTGTCCACTAGTGAAAGTATGATCCCTAGGCCTTGTTTCTAAGCATTGAAACACCGTTTCCAACAAGTTCTGTTACATGTTTGCTTGCTGCCATCTTTATTTCAGATTGCAATTACCATTCATATTCATCCATATCACTTGCATTTTACTATCTCTTCGTTGAACTAGTGCACCTATACATCTGACAAGTGTATTAGGTGTGTTGGGGACACAAGAGACTTCTTGTATCGTGATTGCAGGGTTGATTGAGAGGGATATCTTTGACCTCTACCTCCCTGAGTTCGATAAACCTTGGGTGATTCACTTAAGGGAAACTTGCTGCTGTTCTACAAACCTCTGCTCTTGGAGGCCCAACACTGTCTACAGGAATAGAAGCGTGCGTAGACATCAAGCTATTTTCTGGCGCCGTTGCCGGGGAGGTAAGGTAAAAGGTATTCACATCCTCTGACTATTAAGCTATTTCCTAGCACTGTTGCCGGTGTGTGAGTGCTCGAAGCTATTTCCTTTAGATCCTGCAATTGCATCTTTTTGTTTCTTGTTTTTATTTTTCACTAGTTAGGCTTAATGGAAAACAACAAAAAAATTAGAGATCTTTATGAAATTTATCTTGAGTTAGGACATGATGTGTTTGAAGAGAAAATTAAAAAACCTATGGAACTTTATATGCATGCTAATGGCAATGTTATTAGTATGAATGCTTTGAACACCGTTGTTTCTAATGCTATGGAAAATTCTATGCTTGGGGAAGCTGGTTTTGATGAGCATGATATTTTTAGTCCCCCAAGCATGGAGGAGAAAATTTACTTTGATGATGCTTTGCCTCCCATTTATGATGATTATAATGATAGTGGTATTTTGGTGCCACCTACTATGGAGGATAAAGTTTATTATGATTATACTATGCCTCCTATATTTGATGATTATGGTGATGAGAATAATAATGATAGCTACTTTGTCGATGCTCCCACTTAATAAGAATGATTAGGCTTATGTGGAGAGTAATGATACTTTTATGCATGTGAATAAGAATGCTTTATGTGATGGTTATATTGTTGAGTTTGTTCATGATGGTACTGAAAGTTATTATGAGAGAGGGAAACATGGTTATATGCATCTTAATAATATTAAGTTTCCCCTCTTTACGTTGAGAATCTTGAAGTTGCGCTTGTGTTGCCTTTCTATGCTTGTTGCGTTATGCTTACATGACTTGTTTATTTACAAGATCCCTTTTCATAGGAAGTGGGTTAGGCTTAAATTTGTTTCATACTTGCTTCTTGATGCTCTTTTTGCTTCAACTCTTATTTCTTGGGAGTGCATCATTAAAATTACTGAGCCCATCTTAATGGCTATAAAGAAAGCACTTCTTGGGAGATAACCCATATTTTTATTTTGCTACTGTTTTGTTGTGTCTTGGAAGTTGTTACTACTGTAGCAACCTCTCCTTATCTTTATTTTATTGCATTGGTGTGCCAAGTAAAGTCTTTGATAGTAAAGATGATACTAGATTTGGATTATTGCGCAGAAACAGATTTCTTGCTGTCACGAATTTGAGTAGTATCCTCTGTAGGTAACTCAGAAAAATCTGCCAATTAACATGCGTGATCCTCAGATATGTACGCAACTTTCATTCAATTTGAGCTTTTTCATCTGAGCAAGTTAAGTGCCCCAGAAAAATTCGTCTTTACGGACTGTTCTGTTTTGACAGATTCTGCCTTTTATTTCGCATTGCCTATTTTGCTATGTTTGATGGATTTCTTTGTTCCATTAACTTTCAGTAGCTTTGAGAAATGTCCAGAAGTGTTAAGAATCATTGTGTCACCTGATGGCGTGTAACTCACACGTTCGTTGGGAACCCCAAGAGGAAGGTATGATGCGCACAGCAGCAAGTTTTCCCTCAGAAAGAAACCAAGGTTTATCGAACCAGGAGGAGCCAAGAAGCACGTTGAAGGTTGATGGCGGCGGGATGTAGTGCGGCGCAACACCAGGGATTCCGGCGCCAACGTGGAACCTGCACAACACAACCAAAGTACTTTGCCCCAACGAAACAGTGAGGTTGTCAATCTCACCGGCTTGCTGTAACAAAGGATTAACCGTATTGTGTGGAAGATGATTGTTTGCAGAAAACAGTAGAACAAGTATTGCAGTAGATTATATTTCAGTAAAGAGAATTGGACCGGGGTCCACAGTTCACTAGAGGTGTCTCTCCCATAAGACAAACAGCATGTTGGGTGAACAAATTACAGTTGGGCAATTGACAAATAAAGAGAGCATGACCATGCACATACATATCATGATGAGTATAGTGAGATTTAATTGGGCATTACGACAAAGTACATAGACCGCCATCCAACTGCATCTATGCCTAAAGTCCACCTTCGAGTTATCATCAGAACCCCATCAAGTATTAAGTTGCTAAGCAACAGACAATTGCATTAAGTATGGTGCGTAATGTAATCAACAACTACATCCTTAGACATAGCATCAATGTTTTATCCCTAGTGGCAACAGCACAACACAACCTTTGAACTTTCTCACATCGTCCCAGTGTCAATGCGGGCATGAACCCACTATCGAGCATAAGTACTCCCTCTTGGAGTTACAAGCATCTACTTGGCCAGAGCATCTACTAGTAACGGAAAGCATGCAAGATCATAAACAACACGTAGATATAACTTTGATAATCAACATAACAAGTATTCTCTATTCATCGGATCCCAACAAACGCAATATATAGAATTACAGATAGATGATCTTGATCATGTTAGGCAGCTCACAAGATCCGACAATGATAGCACAATGGGGAGAAGACAACCATCTAGCTACTGCTATGGACCCATAGTCCAGGGGTAGACTACTCACACATCACACCGGAGGCGACCATGGCGGCGTAGAGTCCTCCGGGAGATGATTCCCCTCTCCGGCAGGGTGCCGGAGGCGATCTCTGGATCCCCGAGATGGGATCGGCGTTGGCGGCGTCTCTGGAAGGTTTTCCGTATCGTGGCTCTCGGTACTGGGGGTTTCGTCACGGAGGCTTTAAGTAGGCGGAAGGGCAAGTCAGGAGGGGGCACAGGGGCCCCACACCACAGGCCGGCGCGGCCAAGGGGGGGGGCACGCTGCCCTAGGGTTTGGGCACCCTGTGGCCCCACTTCGTTTCGTCTTCGGACTTCTGGAAGCTTCGTGGAAAAATAGGCCCCTGGGCTTTGATTTCGTCCAATTCCGAGAATATTTCCTTACTAGGATTTCTGAAACCAAAAACAGCAGAAACAAAGAATCGGCACTTCGGCATCTTGTTAATAGGTTAGTTCCGTAAAATGCACGAATATGACATAAAGTGTGCATAAAACATGTAGATAACATCAATAATGTGGCATGGAACATAAGAAATTATCGATACGTCGGAGACGTATCAGCATCCCCAAGCTTAGTTCTGCTCGTCCGAGCGGTAAAACGATAACACGTATAATTTACGGAGTGACATGACATCATAATCTTGATCATACTATTTGTAAAGCATATGTAGTGAATGCAGCGATCAAAACAATGTATATGACATGAGTAAACAAGTGAATCATAAAGCAAAGACTTTTCATGAATAGCACTTCAAGACAAGCATCAATTAAGTCTTGCATAAGAGTTAACTCATAAAGCAATAATTCAAAGTAAAGGTATTGAAGCAACACAAAAGAAGATTAAGTTTCAGCGGTTGCTTTCAACTTGTAACATGTATATCTCATGGATATTGTCAACATAGAGTAATATAATAAGTGCAATAAGCAAGTATGTAGGAATCAATGCACAGTTCACACAAGTGTTTGCTTCTTGGGGTGGAGAGAAATAGGTGAACTGACTCAACATTGAAAGTAAAAGAATGGTCCTCCATAGAGGAAAAGCATCGATTGCTATATTTGTGCTAGAGCTTTGATTTTGAAGACATGAAACAATTTTGTCAACGGTAGTAATAAAGCATATGCATCATGTAAATTATATCTTATAAGTTGCAAGCCTCATGCATAGTGTACTAATAGTGCCCGCACCTTGTCCTAATTAGCTTGGACTACCTGGATTATCATCGCAATACATATGCTTTAACCAAGTATCACAAAGGGGTACCTCTATGCCGCCTGTACAAAGGTCTAAGGAGAAAGCTCGCATTTGGATTTCTCGCTTTTGATTATTCTCAACTTAGACATCCATACCGGGACAACATAGACAACAGATAATGGACTCCTCTTTTAATGCTTTAAGCATTCAACAACAATTAATTCTTTTCTCATTAGAGATTTGAGGATGTTTGTCCAAAACTGAAACTTCCACCATGGATCATGGCTTTAGTTAAGCGGCCCAATGTTCTTCTCTAACAATATGCATGCTCAAACCATTCAACTCAGTGTAGATCACCCTTACTTGAGACAAGACGAACATGCATAGCAACTCACATGAAATTCAACAATGAAAAGTTGATGGCGTCCACAGTAAACATGGTTATCGCACAACAAGCAACTTAATAAGAGATAAAGTGCATAATTACATATTCAATACCACAATAGTTTTTAAGCTATTTGTCCCATGAGCTATATATTGCAAAGGTGAATGATGGAATTTTAAAGGTAGCACTCAAGCAATTTACTTTGGAATGGCGGAAAATACCATGTAGTAGGTAGGTATGGTGGACACAAATGGCATAGTGGTTGGCTCAAGTATTTTGGATGCATGAGAAGTATTCCCTCTCGATACAAGGTTTAGGCTAGCAAGGCTTATTTGAAACAAACACAAGGATGAACCGGTGCAGCAAAACTCACATAAAAGACATATTGAAAACATTATAAGACTCTACACCGTCTTCCTTGTTGTTCAAACTCAATACTAGAAATTATCTAGACCTTAGAGAAACCAAATATGCAAACCAAATTTTAGCATGCTCTATGTGTTTCTTCATTAATGGGTGCAAAGCATATGATGCAAGAGCTTAATCATGAGCACAACAATTGCCAAGTATCACATTACCCAAGACATTAATAGCAATTACTACATGTATCATTTTCCAATTCCAACCATATAACAATTTAACGAAGGAGAAACTTCGCCATGAATACTATGAGTAGAAACCAAGGACATACTTGTCCATATGCTACAGCGGAGCGTGTCTCTCTCCCATAAAGTGAATGCTAGGATCCATTTTATTCAAACAAAACAAAAAACAAAAACAAACCGACGCTCCAAGAAAAAGCACATAAGATGTGATGGAATAAAAATATAGTTTCAGGGGAGGAACCTGATAATGTTGTCGATGAAGAAGGGGATGCCTTGGGCATCCCCAAGCTTAGACGCTTGAGTCTTCTTAATATATGCAGGGGTGAACCACCGGGGCATCCCCAAGCTTAGAGCTTTCACTCTCCTTGATCATGTTGCATCATACTCCTCTCTTGATCCTTGAAAACTTCCTCCACACCAAACTCGAAACAACTCATTAGAGGGTTAGTGCACAATAAAAATTAACATATTCAGAGGTGACACAATCATTCTTAACACTTCTGGACATTGCATAATGCTACTGGACATTAGTGGATCAAAGAAATTCATCCAACATAGTAAAAGAGGCAATGCGAAATAAAAGGCAGAATCTGTCAAAACAGAACAGTTCGTATTGACGAATTTTAAAATGGCACCAGACTTGCTCAAATGAAAATGCTCAAATTGAATGAAAGTTGCATACATATCTGAGGATCATGCACGTAAATTGGCTTAATTTTCTAAGCTACCTACAGGGAGGTGGACCCAGATTCGTGACAGCAAAGAAATCTGGAACTGCGCAGTAATCCAAATCTAGTACTTACTTTTCTATCAACGGCTTTACTTGGCACAACAAAACACAAAACTAAGATAAGGAGAGGTTGCTACAGTATTAAACAACTTCAAAGACACAAAATAAAAACAAAGTACTGTAGGTAAAAACATGGGTTGTCTCCCATAAGAGCTTTTCTTTAACGCCTTTCAGCTAGGCGCAGAAAGTGTGTATCAAGTATTATCAAGAGATGGTGTGTCAACATCATAATTTGTTCTCATAATGGAATCAAAAGGTAACTTCATTCTCTTTCTAGGGAAGTGTTCCATACCTTTCTTGAGAGGAAATTGATATTTTATATTACCTTCCTTCATATCAATGATAGCACCAACAGTTCGAAGAAAAGGTCTTCCCAATATAATGGAACAAGATGCATTGCATTCAATATCCAAGACAACAAAATCAACGCGAACAAGATTATTGTTAACGGTAATGCGAACATTATCAACTTTACCCAAAGGTTTCTTTGTAGAATGATCAGCAAGATTAACATCCAAATAACAATTTTTCAGCGGTGGCAAGTCAAGCATATTATAAATTTTCTTAGGCATAACGGAAATACTTGCACCAAGATCACATAAAGCATTACAATCAAAATCTTTAACCTTCATCTTAATGATGGGCTCCCAACCATCCTCTAGCTTTTTAGGAATAGAGGCTTCACGCTCTAGTTTCTCTTCTCTAGCTTTTATGAGAGCATTTGTAATATGATGCGTGAAAGCCAAATTTATAGCACTAGCATTAGGACTTTTAGCAAGTTTTTGCAAGAACTTTATAACTTCAGAGATGTGGCAATCATCAAAATTCAAACCATTATAATCTAAAGCAATGGGATCATCATCCCCAATGTTGGAAAAAATTTCAGCAAGCTTTATCACAGTGCAGTTTCAAAGTAGTTTTAGCAGCTTTCAGCGCTTCTCGCGCTTTGCATTAGAAGTGGAAACATTGCTAACACCAATTCTTTTATTATTATTAGTAGGAGGTGCAGCAACATGTGTAGTATTAGCATTACAAGTGGTGGTAATAGTCCAAACTTTAGCTACATTCTTCTCTTTAGCTAGTTTTTCATTTTCTTCTCTATCCCACCTAGCACGCAGTTCAGCCATTAATCTTATATTCTCATTAATTCTAACTTGGATGGCATTTGCTGTAGTAACAATTTTATTATGATGATTCTCATTAGGCAAAACTTTTGATTTCAAAAGATCAACATCAGCAGCAAGACTATCGACTTTAGAAGCAAGTATATCAATTTTCCCAAGCTTTTCTTCAACAGATTTGTTAAAAGCAGTTTGCGTACTAATAAATTCTTTAAGCATGGCTTCAAGTCCAGGGGGTGAACTCCTATTATTGTTGTAAGAATTCCCATAAGAATTACCATAGCCGTTGCCATTATTATAAGGATATGGCCTATAGTTGTTACTAGAATTTTTCCGGTAAGCATTGTTGTTGAAATTATTATTTTTAATGAAGTTTACATCAACATGTTCTTCTTGTGCAACCAATGAAGCTAATGGAACATTATTAGGATCAATATTAGTCCTATCATTCACAAGCATAGACATAATAGCATCAATCTTATCACTCAAGGAAGAGGTTTCTTCGACAGAATTTACCTTCTTACCTTGTGGAGCTCTTTCCGTGTGCCATTCAGAGTAATTGATCATCATATTATCAAGAAGCTTTGTTGCTTCACCAAGAGTGATGGACATAAAGGTACCTCCAGCAGCTGAATCCAATAAATTCCGTGAAGAAAAATTTAGTCCTGCATAGAAGGTTTGGATGATCATCCAAGTAGTCAGTCCATGGGTTGGGCAATTTTTAACCAGAGATTTCATTCTTTCCCAAGCTTGAGCAACATGTTCAGTATCTAATTGTTTAAAATTCATTATGCTACTCCTCAAAGATATAATTTTAGCAGGGGGATAATATCTACCAATAAAAGCATCCTTGCATTTAGTCCATGAATCAATACTATTCTTAGGCAGAGATAGCAACCAATCTTTAGCTCTTCCTCTTAATGAGAAAGGGAACAATTTTAGTTTAATAATATCACCATCTACATCTTTATATTTTTGCATTTCACATAGTTCAACAAAATTATTAAGATGGGCAGCAGCATCATCAGAACTAACACCAGAAAATTGCTCTCGCATAACAAGATTCAGTAAAGCAGGTTTAATTTCAAAGAATTCTGCTGTAGTAGCAGGTGGAGCAATAGGTGTGCATAAGAAATCATTATTATTTGTGGTTGTGAAGTCACACAACTTAGTATTTTCAGCGTTGGCCATTTTAGCAACAGTAAATAAAACAAACTAGATAAAGTAAATGCAAGTAACTAATTTTTTTGTGTTTTTGATATAGCAAACAAGATAGCAAGTAAAGTAAAACTAGCAACTAATTTTTTTGTATTTTGATTTAGTGCAGCAAACAAAGTAGTAAATAAAACTAAGCAAGACAAAAACAAAGTAAAGAGATTGAGAAGTGGAGACTCCCCTTGCAGCGTGTTTTGATCTCCCGGCAACGGCGCCGTAAAAGAGCTTGATGGCGTGTAACTCACACGTTCGTTGGGAACCCCAAGAGGAAGGTATGATGCGCACAGTAGCAAGTTTTCCCTCAGAAAGAAACCAAGGTTTATCGAACCAGGAGGAGTGATGACCCACAAGTATAGGGGGTGTATCGTAGTATCTTCGATAAGTAAGAATGTTGATCCCAACGAGGAGCAGAAGGTGTTGACAAGCAGTTTCGATGAAGGATTCACTGTAAATGCTCACAGACAAGTATTCAGGGGGTTTTGATGTAATAGTTGAATAAAGTACGAGTAAGTAAAGTGCGAGAGTATCAATTGCAGCGAGTGGCCCAATCCTTTTTAGCACAAAGGACAAGCCGGTTTGTTTACTTATGATGACCAAACGTTCTCGAGGACACACGGGATTTTAGTCTAGTGCTTTCGTTACATACGGCTAAATAATCTTCATTGTTATGATAAGTGTTGTGTGGGTGAACCTATGCTAATGTACCGCCCTTCCTAGGACTAATACATACTTGTGATTATACCCCTTGCAAGCATCCGCAACTACAAGAAAGTAATTAAGAATAAATCTAACCACAGCCTTAAACTCTGAGATCCTGCGATCCCTCCTGCATCGATATACCAACGGGGGTTTAGGTTTCTGTCACTCCGGCAACCCCGCAATTAGCAAACGAATACAAGATGCATTCCCCTAGGCCCATAAATGGTGAAGTGTCATGTAGTCGACGTTCACATGACACCACTAGAAGAATAACACCACAACTTAAATATCACACCATTGAATATTACTCAACCATAGTTCACTACTAACATTTAGACTTCACCCATGTCCTCAAGAACTAAACGAACTACTCACGAGACATCATATGGAACATGATCAGAGGTGATATGATGATGAATAACAATCTGAACATAAACTTGGTTCAACGGTTTCACTCAATAGCATCAACAACAAGTAGAGATCGATACCGGGAGAGTTTCCCCTATCAAACAATCAAGATCAAACCCAAATTGCTACGGCGATGACGGTGTCCAGCGGTGGAGACGGCGGTGATGATGGTGGAGATGATGATGATGGTGATGGAGATGATGTCCAGCTCGATGACGGTGACGATGGCGTCGATTTCCCCCTCCCGGAGGGAATTTCCCCGGCGGATTCCTGCCCGCCGGAGAGCTCTTTTCTCTCTGGTGTTCTCCGCCCGGCAGAGGCGGCTGTAACTCTTCGCGAGGTACCCTCTGTGGCTTAGGTTTTCGGGACGAAGGATTTCACGAAGAAAAGGAGGCGAAAGGGGTCATGGGCCCCCCAAACCACATGGCGGCGCGGCCAGGGCATGGGCCGCGCCGCCCTAGGGTGTGGGCCCACCCTGGGTCCTCCTGGCCCCTCCTTCTGGCTTCCTTCGTCATCTTGAAAAATAGGATTTTTGGTATAATTTCCTCCCACAGTTGATCTTCCGAAATATTGCGTTCTGACGGTGCTTTTTCCAGCAGAATCCTGGCTCCGGTGCTTGATCCTCCAATAATGATGAAACATGCAAAATAGATGAAATAACATAAGTATTGTGTCCCAATATGAAATATATCAATGAATAACAGCAAATTATGATATAAAATAGTGATGCAAATTGGACGTATCAACTCCCCCCAAGCTTAGACTTCGCTTGTCCCCAAGCGAAACTGAACTCGATAGACATGACCACATGTTTATGGAGTGAAGAGTCGATAAATAAAATACGGACAAGAAGCATCATATTCATTCACACAAGACATTATAGTAAACAACCTCTTATAACTCAACTTGAAACAAGTATAAGGTAATCACAAGTAAAGGTACATAAGAAATCATAATTGGTGATGGCAAACTTCGTTCTTGGTCAGAGAACAATTAACAGATTATATTTACCTCATTGAGCAGCGCTCTCATGTTAAAGTTTATAAGGCACAACTTGCATACTCAATCATAATGGTCTTTTCATGATCATTGATAACTTGCAAAGCTATATTCATTCAGATAAAACTTGTACTAAACAAGGAAGAATAGAAGACATGATGTAGCAAATCACAATATAATGGTTTGATCACAACTACTCAAATGCTTGCTTGAGATGGAGGGAAATAGGTTTACTGACTCAACATAAAGTAAAAGACAGGCCCTTCGCAGAGGGAAGCAGGGATTAAATCATGTGCTAGAGCTTTTTCAGTTTTGCAATCATATAAAGAGAATAAAAGTAACATTTTAAGAGGTGTTTGTTGTTGTCAACAACTGGTAGCGGGTACTCTAACCCCCTTGCCAAACAACCTCCAAAGAGCGGCTCCCATATTATTTTCATTTTGTGTGGCACTCCTTCCAACCTTTCTTTCACAAACCATGGCTAACCGAATCCTCGGGTGCCTGCCAACAATCTCATACCATGAAGGAGTGCCTTTTTATTTTAGCTTTATGATGATGATGACACTCCCCCCAACCTTTGCTTACACAAGCCATGGCTAACCGAATCCTTCGGGTGCCGTCCATCAATCACATACCATGGAGGAGTGTCTATTTAGTTTAATTAATTTGGGACTGGGAATCCCATTGCCAGCTCTTTTTGCAAAATTATTGGATAAGCGGATGAAGCCACTAGTCCATTGGTGGAAGTTGCCCAACAAGATTGAAAGATAAAACACCATATACTTCCTCATGAGCTATGAAACATTGACACAAATAAGAGATACTAAGTTTTGAATTGTTTAAAGGTAGCACATGAAGTATTTACTTGGAATGGCAGAAAATACCATGTAGTAGGTAGGTATGGTGGACACAAATGACATAGGTTTGGGTTAAGGTTTGGATGCACGAGAAGTATTCCCTCTCAGTACAGGTCTTTGGCTAGCAAGGTTAATTAGCAAGCATAAGAGTCGAGGGAAACAAACAAATATACATATGATAGAAACATCATGCATCTTCCTTGTAAGCACAAACAATCTTAACTTCAGAATAATAAGCTATGAGCTAACAAGAAAGACAATGAAACATCTACATGTATTTCTCTTTTCTTTTTAAACCTCAAAGTGTTGTTGCTATTGACCAATGCTAAGTTTGCCAAAACCAAACAGATTTATTCAATGCTCCCAAAGTGATACCAATACTAACAACAAGGTGAATCATATGATAGAGATTGCAAACTAGAATAAGATGTGCAATATGTAAATGATAAGACTTCTCATTAATATTCCATAACGATAACTCACACCAAGGGATACATAGATAACCAACTAAAGAGAGATACTTCCAACTGCAACCCATCTTATATGATAACTTCCCTACTCATGATATGACACTACTTGACAAATAAAAGTAAAAGGTAGTGATAATGTGATACCGCGGCACTCCCCCAAGCTTGGAACAAACCAAGGGGATGCCAATACCGATGATGAATTACTCCTTTGGTGATGGTGGTGATGAATTCCTGATAAGCTTCTCAATAAGCTCCTGAAGCTCGTCAATCCTGTATATGAGATTGCGAATCATCTCTGAATTGTGCTCGACGCGGTTAAAGAGTCTGTCTGACGGCGAGTCCCAGCTCTTGGAGTTATTTCCCCACTCTTCAGCCTCAGGCTCCTTCTCTCCTGCAGTGTTAGAGCGATCTATATCCCACTGGCTAGGCAATGCTGCCTTGGGAGTCCCTTCAATATTTCCAATAACCTTTCTTCCTCAATCCCTGAAAGCTTAGAACTAATAATAACAGGATATATTTTCTTATCATCAATATGAGCATATTTAAGATTATCAGGCAAAGGCTTTAAATCAAAAACAGGATCTTCCTTTGGTGGAGGTGTTGTACCCAAATCTTCCACCGGTAAATCATGCTTGAGAATAGGTTGGCGAAGAAAAATTTCCTCAAGCTCATCTCTTTCTTTCCTAAAAACTTCACTCTCGCTATCCTCCAAATGTTGCTGCAAAGGATTATTAGGAACAAGAACAATAGATGCACATTGCTCCATTTTAAAATCATTACTAGGCAAATCAGCTTTATAAGGAGTTTTAGTAAATTTAGAGAAGTTAAACTCATAAGATTCACCAGCAAATTTAGTCAAAATTTTCTCTTTCTTGCAATCTATAATAGCTCCACAAGTATTTAGAAAAGGTCTACCAAAGATAATAGGACAATAATCACTAGCAGCAGAACCAAGTACCAAAAAGTCAGCAGGATATTTAATCTTACCGCATAAAACTTCCACATCTCGAACAATACCAATTGGAGAAATAGTTTCTCTATTAGCCAGCTGAATAACCACATCAATATCTTCAAGTTCACAAGAATCAATTTCGTGCATAATCTCCGTGTAAAGCTCATAAGGAATAGCACTAACACTTGCACCAATATCACATAATCCATAATAGCAATGATCACCAATTCTAACAGATAGCATAGGAACACTAGCTTGTTTGGGTTTATTAGGATGTGAAACAATATTAGAAGCATCTTCACAGAAAATAATATGACCATCCTCCACATTTTCAGTCACAAGATCTTTAATTATTGCAACAGCAGGTTCAACTTTTATTTGTTCTTCAGGTTCTACAGGTTTCTTTTCACTTTTATGAACTGCACTATTTATAACAGAGTACTCCTTCATTTTACCAGGGAAAGGAGTTTTTTCAATATAAGCTTCAGGAATAATATGATCAGCAGTTTCAACTACAACACATTTATTAATAGATGAATCAATTTTATCTTTATAAGGTTCATGATACTTATCAAAATTCTTCTTTGGCAATTCATAATGAGAGGCAAAAGCTTTATAAAGATTTGCAGCAACTTGAGAATCAAGACCATATATAGCACTCATATTACGAAATTTATCGCATCCATAAAAGCTTCAATGCATTTATAATCATAAATTATACCGATTCTCTATCCTTGTCGTTCTCCCAACCTTCGCATTTTCTTGGATCCGATCAAGAAGGTCCCTTTTAAACTCTTCTTTGTTGCGTGTAAATGATCCGTAACAAGAAGTATCCAAAGAAGGTCTTGTCTTGAAAAGAAAGTCTTGCATAGAAATTATCAATAATAACATTACCAGGAAGCTCATGAATGGGGCATTTGAGCATTAAAGACTTCAATCTCCCCCAAGCTTGGGCAATACTCTCTCCATCATGAGGCCAAAAATTATATATGCGATTCCGATCCTTGTGAATTTCGCTTGGAGGATAGAACTTAGAATAAAACCGGGGCACAATATCATTCCATTCAAGAGAATCCCCATTATCCAGTAATTTATACCAATGCGCCGCCTTACCAGACAGCGATAAAGAGAATAGTTTCTTCCTCACTTCATCCATAGCAATACCTGCACATTTGAATAACCCGCATAATTGATGCAAAAACAGTAAATGATCACCAGGATGGACAGTTCCATCCCCTTCATAGCGGTTATCCATAACACGTTCAATAATTTTCATAGGTATTTTATATGGTATCACTTCCTCACCTGGCGCCTCATCCACTACCGTTGCAGTAGTAGTAGATTTCCCAAATAAAAACTGAAGAGAAGATCTCTCCATAATGACTTATAGCAGCAGGCAGAAATAAAATCAGCACAACAGTAAAGGTTTTCCTTACCAATTCCACTTACCAATAGCGCTTCACTCCCCGGCAACAGCGCCAGAAAATAGTCTTGATGACCCACAAGTATAGGGGGTGTATCGTAGTATCTTCGATAAGTAAGAATGTCGATCCCAACGAGGAGCAGAAGGTGTTGACAAGCAGTTTCGATGAAGGATTCACTGTAAATGCTCACAGACAAGTATTCAGGGGGTTTTGATGTAATAGTTGAATAAAGTACGAGTAAGTAAAGTGCGAGAGTATCAATTGCAGTGAGTGGCCCAATCCTTTTTAGCACAAAGGACAAGCCGGTTTGTTTACTTATGATGACCAAACGTTCTCGAGGACACACGGGATTTTAGTCTAGTGCTTTCGTTACATACGGCTAAATAATCTTCATTGTTATGATAAGTGTTGTGTGGGTGAACCTATGCTAATGTACCGCCCTTCCTAGGACTAATACATACTTGTGATTATACCCCTTGCAAGCATCCGCAACTACAAGAAAGTAATTAAGAATAAATCTAACCACAGCCTTAAACTCTGAGATCCTGCGATCCCTCCTGCATCGATATACCAACGGGGGTTTAGGTTTCTGTCACTCCGGCAACCCCGCAATTAGCAAACGAATACAAGATGCATTCCCCTAGGCCCATAAATGGTGAAGTGTCATGTAGTCGACGTTCACATGACACCACTAGAAGAATAACACCACAACTTAAATATCACACCATTGAATATTACTCAACCATAGTTCACTACTAACATTTAGACTTCACCCATGTCCTCAAGAACTAAACGAACTACTCACGAGACATCATATGGAACATGATCAGAGGTGATATGATGATGAATAACAATCTGAACATAAACTTGGTTCAACGGTTTCACTCAATAGCATCAACAACAAGTAGAGATCGATACCGGGAGAGTTTCCCCTATCAAACAATCAAGATCAAACCCAAATTGCTACGGCGATGACGGTGTCCAGCGGTGGAGACGGCGGTGATGATGGTGGAGATGATGATGATGGTGATGGAGATGATGTCCAGCTCGATGACGGTGACGATGGCGTCGATTTCCCCCTCCCGGAGGGAATTTCCCCGGCGGATTCCTGCCCGCCGGAGAGCTCTTTTCTCTCTGGTGTTCTCCGCCCCGCAGAGGCGGCTGTAACTCTTCGCGAGGTACCCTCTGTGGCTTAGGTTTTCGGGACGAAGGATTTCGCGAAGAAAAGGAGGCGAAAGGGGTCGTGGGCCCCCCAAACCACATGGCGGCGCGGCCAGGGCATGGGCCGCGCCGCCCTAGGGTGTGGGCCCACCCTGGGTCCTCCTGGCCCCTCCTTCTGGCTTCCTTCGTCATCTCGAAAAATAGGATTTTTGGTATAATTTCCTCCCATAGTTGATCTTCCGAAATATTGCGTTCTGACGGTGCTTTTTCCAGCAGAATCCTGGCTCCGGTGCTTGATCCTCCAATAATGATGAAACATGCAAAATAGATGAAATAACATAAGTATTGTGTCCCAATATGAAATATATCAATGAATAACAGCAAATTATGATATAAAATAGTGATGCAAATTGGACGTATCAACTCCCCAAGAAGCACGTTGAAGGTTGATGGCGGCGGGATGTAGTACGGCGCAACACCAGGGATTCCGGCGCCAACGTGGAACCTGCACAACACAACCAAAGTACTTTGCCCCAACGAAACAGTGAGGTTGTCAATCTCACCGGCTTGCTGTAACAAAGGATTAACCGTATTGTGTGGAAGATGATTGTTTGCAGAAAACAGTAGAACAAGTATTGCAGTAGATTGTATTTCAGTAAAGAGAATTGGACCGGGGTCCACAGTTCACTAGAGGTGTCTCTCCCATAAGACAAACAGCATGTTGGGTGAACAAATTACAGTTGGGCAATTGACAAATAAAGAGAGCATGACCATGCACATACATATCATGATGAGTATAGTGAGATTTAATTGGGCATTACGACAAAGTACATAGACCGCCATCCAACTGCATCTATGCCTAAAAAGTCCACCTTCAGGTTATCATCCGAACCCCCTCCAGTATTAAGTTGCAAAGCAACAGACAATTGCATTAAGTATGGTGCGTAATGTTATCAACAACTACATCCTTAGACATAGCATCAATGTTTTATCCCTAGTGGCAACAGCACAACACAACCTTAGAACTTTCTGTCACTGTCCCAGGTGTCAATGCAGGCATGAAACCACTATCGAGCATAAGTACTCCCTCTTGGAGTTACAAGCATCTACTTGGCCAGAGCATCTACTAGTAACGGAAAGCATGCAAGATCATAAACAACACGTAGATATAACTTTGATAATCAACATAACAAGTATTCTCTATTCATCGGATCCCAACAAACGCAACATATAGAATTACAGATAGATGATCTTGATCATGTTAGGCAGCTCACAAGATCCGACAATGATAGCACAATGGGGAGAAGACAACCATCTAGCTACTGCTATGGACCCATAGTCCAGGGGTAGACTACTCACACATCACACCGGAGGCGACCATGGCGGCGTAGAGTCCTCCGGGAGATGATTCCCCTCTCCGGCAGGGTGCCGGAGGCGATCTCCGGATCCCCCGAGATGGGATCGGCGTTGGCGGCGTCTCCGGAAGGTTTTCCGTATCGTGGCTCTCTGCACCGGGGGTTTCGTCACGGAGGCTTTAAGTAGGCGGAAGGGCAAGTCAGGAGGGGGCACAGGGGCCCCACACCACAGGCCGGCGCGGCCAAGGGGGGGGGCCGCGCCGCCCTAGGGTTTGGGCACCCTGTGGCCCCACTTCGTTTCGTCTTCGGACTTCTGGAAGCTTCATGGAAAAATAGGCCCCTGGGCTTTGATTTCGTCCAATTCCGAGAATATTTCCTTACTAGGATTTCTGAAACCAAAAATAGCAGAAAACAGCAACTGGCACTTCGGCATCTTGTTAATAGGTTAGTTCCAGAAAATGCACGAATATGACATAAAGTGTGCATAAAACATGTAGATAACATCAATAATGTGGCATGGAACATAAGAAATTATCGATACGTCGGAGACGTATCATCACCTCTGAACATGTGAATTTTTGATTATGCACTAACCCTCTAATGAGTTTGTTTTGAGTTTGATGTGGAGGAAGTTTTTAAGGGTCAAGAGAGGAGGATCATACAATATGATCAAGAAGAGTGAAAAGTCTAAGCTTGGGGATGCCCCCGTGGTTCATCCATGCATATTTCAATAAGACTCAAGCATCTAAGCTTGGGGATGCCCAAGGCATCCCCTTCATCGACAACTTATCAGGTCACCTCTAGTGAAACTATATTTTTATTCCGTCACATCTTATGTGCTTTACTTGGAGCGTCTGTGTACTTTTATTTTCGTTTTGTTATTTTCATTCTCTGAATAAATTCATGCTTGTGTGGGAGAGAGACAAGCTCCGCTCGTTCATATGAACACTGGTGTTCTTAGCTTTACTTTTAATATTCATGGCGAAGGTTGAAACTGCTTCGTTCATTGTTATTTGGTTGGAAACAGAAAATGCTTCATGTGGTAATTGGTATAATGTCTTGAATAATTTGATACTTGGCAATTGTTGTGCTCAAATAGATCATGTTTAAGCTCTTGCATCATGTACTTTGCACCTATTAATGAAGAACTACATAGAGCTTGTTAAAATTTGGTTTGCATGATTGGTCTCTCTAGAGTCTAGATATTTTCCGTGAGGTGTTTGAGCAACAAGGAAGACAATGTAGAGTCGTATAATGCTTGCAATATGTTCTTATGTAAGTTTTGCTGTACCGGTTCATACTTGTGTTTGCTTCAAACAACCTTGCTAGCCAAAGCCTTGTATTGAGAGGGATTACTTCTTGTGCATCCAAAATCCTTGAGCCAAAAACTATGCCATTTGTGTCCACCATACCCACCTACTACATGGTATTTTTTCTGTCATTCCAAAGTAAATTGCTTGAGTGCTACCTTTAAAATTTCATTCCTTTGTCTTTGCAATATATAGCTCATGGGAAAATAGCTTAAAAACTATTGTGGTATTGAATATGTACTTATGTATCTTATTTCTTATAAGTTGCTTGTTGAGCGGTAACCATGTTCCCCGGGGGACGCCATCAACTATTTCACCTTTGTTGAATATCATATGAGTTGCTATGCATGTTCGTCTTGTCTGAAGTAAGGGTGATTTATCATGATCAAATGGTTTGAGTATGCATATTGTTAGAGAAGAACATTGGGACGCTAACTAAAGCCATGATCCATGGTGGAAGTTTCAGTTTGGACAACAATCCTCAATCTCTTATGAGAATATTATCTGTTGTTGAATGCTTATGCATTAAAGAGGAGTCCATTATTTGTTTTCTATGTTGTCCCGGTATGGATGTCTAAGTTGAGAATACTCAAAAGCGAGAAATCCAATGCGGACTTTCTCCTTAGACCTGTGTACAAAGCGGCATAGAGGTACCCCTTTGTGACACTTGGTTGAAACATATGTTATGCAATGATAATCCATGTAAATCCAAGCTAATTAGGACAAGGTGCGAGCACTATTGGTGAGGCTTGCAACTTATAGGATGTCTTATGCATAACACATATGCTTTATTACTACCGTTGACAAAATTGTTTCTATGTTTTCAAAATAAAAGCTCTAGCACAAAAATAGTCATCCATGCTTCCCTCTGCGAAGGGCCATTCTTCTACTTTATGTTGAGTTAGTTTACCTACTTCTTTCTATCTTAGAAGCAAACACTTGTGTCAACTGTGCATTGATTCCTACATACTTGCTTATTTGCATTCATCATATTACTTTGTGTTGACATACATGAGATATAAATGTTGAAGTTGAAAGCAACTGCTGAAACTTATATCTTCCTTTGTGTTGTTTCAAAACTTTCTACTAAGAATTTATTGCTTTATGAGTTAACTCTTATGCAAGTCTTATTGATGCTTGTCTTGAAAGTACTATTCATAAAAAGTCTTTGCTATATGATTCAGTTGTTTAAATCATTGTCTTTACCATTGCTTTGAATCACTTCATTCATCTCATATGCTTTACAATAGTATTGATCAAGATCATGTTGGTAGCATGTCACTTCAGAAATTATCCTTGTTATCGTTTACCTACTCGAGGGCGAGTAGGAACTAAGCTTGGGGATGCTTGATACGTCTCAAACGTATCTATACTTTCTTATGTTCCATGCTACTTTTATGATGATACTCACATGTTTTATACACACTTTATGTCATTATTATGCATTTTCCGGAACTAACCTATTAACAAGATGCCGAAGTGCCAGTTCCTGTTTTCTGCTGTTTTTGGTTCCAGAAAGGCTGTTCGGGCAATATTCTCAGAATTCGACGAAACAAAGACCAAACATCATATTTCACCGAGACGGACCAGGACACCGAAGAGGAGCCGGAGAGGAGGCCCAGGGCCCCCCAGACCATAGGGCTGCGCGGGTGGCTCCCTGGTCGCGCCGGCCTATGGGGAGGGAGCCCAGTGGCCCTTCGGACTCCGTCTCTTCGGCTATAAAGTCCCTCGAGACCTAAAAACTCGATACCAATTGACGAAACTCCAGAAAGACTCTAGGGGCGTCGCCGCCATCGCGAAACTCCAATTCGGGGGACAGAAGTCTCTGTTCCGGCACGCCGCCGGGACAGGGAATTGCCCCCGGAGTCATCTCCATCGATACCACCGCCATCTTCATCGCCGTTGCTGTCTCCCATGATGAGGAGGGAGTAGTTCTCCCCCAAGGCTGAGGGCTCTACCGGTAGCTATGTGGTTCATCTCTCTCCCATGTGATCTTTATGTGATCATGAGCATTGTATCACTATTAATCTATGTGCTACTCTAGTGATGTTATTAAAGTACTCTATTCCTCCTCCATGATGTAATGTTGACATTGTGTGCATCATGTAGTACTTGGCATAGGTTATGATTGTAATCTCTTGTAGATTATGAAGTTAACTATTATTATGATAGTATTGATGCGATCTATTCCCCCTTTCATAGCTATTGTTGACAGTGTGTATGCTATGTTAGTACTCGGTCTAAATTGCAATGGTCTATTATGCACTCTAGAGGTTATTTAAATATGAACTCTGGATGTTGTGGAGCTTGTTTACTCCGGCTTGAGGTGTGCTTTTATATCCCTACACAATGATTGGTGTTTGTTATCCAACAAGAGAGTGTGAGAAAGTAGCACAAGTGAAGAGAAGTTATTTATTTATGTGATCATTGTTGAGAGTGTCCACTAGTGAAAGTATGATCCCTAGGCCTTGTTTCTAAGCATTGAAACACCGTTTCCAACAAGTTCTGTTACATGTTTGCTTGCTGCCATCTTTATTTCAGATTGCAATTACCACTCATATTCATCCATATCACTTGCATTTTACTATCTCTTCGCCGAACTAGTGCACCTATACATCTGACAAGTGTATTAGGTGTGTTGGGGACACAAGAGACTTCTTGTATTGTGATTGCAGGGTTGCTTGAGAGGGATATCTTTGACCTCTACCTCCCTGAGTTCGATAAACCTTGGGTGATTCACTTAAGGGAAACTTGTTGCTGTTCTACAAACCTCTGCTCTTGGAGGCCCAACACTGTCTACAGGAATAGAAGCGTGCGTAGACATCAAGGGATAGCAGGTACCTTCATCACATAGGCGGACCAGAACTAGGTGACGCCGAGGAAGAGGATGAAGAAGAAAGGGCCCCGCATGTCCCGGCCTGAGCGCCTTGCCTAGGTCCTCGTGGTAGGGGTTGGGGAAGACGACGAGCTTGAGGTTGCTGATGATGCGGGCGAGGTCGAGCTTGGCGGTATCCCAGACGGGCTCGGTGAGCGCGATGGGCGGGCCCCCGACGCCGTCAGACGAGATGGACACGGAGATCGACGCGGGCGGGGCGGTTGGTGGCGCCTAGAGCACGAAGATGGGGACAAAGGAGGTCGGGAGTGGCGGCATGGAGGAGGATGAGGCCGGGAGAGGGAAGGATGAGATGGGGATGTAGGCGCGCGTAGGAGATGATGGCTGCGCAGAGGACGGTGGCGGATGGCGTGTAGCCTCTCGATCTCGTCGATGTCTGACTGCGCCGATGACACGTTGAGCGGGATCGTGTCCCTGTAGTTGTGCGACATGGAGGCGCCGGTGGCGTCGGCGGCAGGGGGAGACGGTGGGGTGGGTAGGAGGAGAGATCTCGCACCCTCGCGGTCGCCGGAGTGAGATAGGGGATCGGATTCGATATGGTGCGAGAGGTGGGGGACTACACTGCATAATGTAAATATCGCGAGGGCATTTCTGAAAAACGTACCACAATCGGATTCGGAACCACTTCTCCGGAAACCAATTGCGGCACTTCTAGCAGATGCGGTGTAGTGCCCCAGAATAGCCGCACTTTTCGCAAGACAAGATGCCGCGGATTATCCCAAGATTAGCGGCACTTTATGAGGATGCCGTGGATTATCCCAAGATTAGCGGCACTTTCCGCATATTGCCGTGAATTAGCCTAAAAATAGCGGCACTTTTGTAGATTGCTGATAATTAGCCCAACATTAGCGGCACTAACCCAAAATATGCCGGTGAAACAAACTTCAGCGGCAGTTTTGAAAAACGCCTGCACCGAAGTGCCGCTAATCTTGGCATGTGGTGTAGTGAATGCCATTTTTAGAGCCTTAAGAAACGCCAGAGAACATTTCCAAAAAAAAAAAACGCCAGAGAATCCTAGTAGCAATATAAGTTAACCAGCCTCTCAAATAAGATCTGAATCCATCCCTGCCTCAGCCGGCAGACCAAGACATGAGAGGCGGCGATCGCTTTGAAGTGCTGCCGGACGATCTCGTCCAGCACGTGCTCTCCTTCCTGCCGTCTCGCGATGCGGTGGAGACGGCCGTGCTCGCCCGCCGCTGGCGCTACCTGTGGAGGTCCACCCCCGCCGTCCGCGTCAACGGCTCAGGCGACGGCTTTCGCCTCTTCGTCAACAGCTTGCTGCTCCACCGTGATGGCGCCTCCCCGCTACGCTCGTTTGAGATCGACGCCGACCTGCTCATAGGCGAGGAAAGCGACGACGACGACGAGTACAGCTATTTCGACCCTCACGTCGACCTCTGGATCAGGCACGCTCTGTCGACTTGCCGCGCGCGCTCGCTCACCGTGCGCATCCCCTTACCTGCCGACCAAGATAGGTGGTCGCCTAAACCTTTCGCCTCCCCGCACCTGACGACGATGCGCCTCCAGGGGGTCGATCTCGACCACGGCAGCCTCGATTTCTCCTGCTGCACGAAGCTTCTCCACCTCAGCCTCACTGCCTGCAGCCTCGATGGCGACGCCATCGTGTCGCCCTCGCTGGAGCGCCTCCATATCATGGACTGCGCCTCAGAATCGCCGATCAGGATTTCCACCCCGAGCCTCCGTCATCTGCAGCTATCCGGTGACCACGACGGGATCTGTACTGCACCGTCGTCTCTCGACACCATGCCTTGCTTAACCAATGCAAGCATCCAGCTTACTGGCTTCATCGAGGGCGGCGATGGTGATGCCAATGCCGGCCGCTCTTTGATTCTCCGTGGATTATCGGAAGCCACCAGCCTGGAGCTCATAGCTACGAGGAGCGATGGAAGGGTTTGTCAAATCCAATCTTTGTTTTTATTTTTACCTTCGCATACATCACTAGTTAGAGCAAAACTGCACCATGCACGCACCCGGCCGGCCGGTAGATTTAATTCCTCTTCTGTCACTTTGTCCAATTTTACAAATGTTTGCAGCTTCCACACTAGGGGCCAGGCACGCCCAATACCAACTACTGCATATATGTCCTACATTGTTGTTAGATATAATTTGCCATCAATAGGAAACCTTGATTTGCTAAATTTAAGATTATGAATTTAGTCGAATCAGTATAGACAAACTAGAGCTATTTATTTTTACCAGCTAATTAAGTTGCCACTTGTTATTTTGAAACGTGTTGGTCAACAACTATTTTGTCACTTTGCATCAAGTCCTTGCACTTGATTTCTAATAATTTATCTGCATATTTTTTTGTCTTTTTCTCTCGCACATTCTAAGTACTCCCTGTTCTTAAGACAATTGGTTCAGATCTCTACCAAATGTAAAGAAAACTTGGGAAGATATCTAAGACCATCTAGACCTTTTATCTACATGCCAAATAGCTAATAACTAGGCTAACAATAAATCTGTATTGAGCTTGAACTGTGTACTTAATTGTTATACTCAGTTAGTTAGTTTTTAAAAAAGGTTGTTGTTATGAATAGTTCATACTCCATGCAGACTATCTTCCTAAGGGATTTGGCATGGTGCCCTACATTCCCAAAGTTAAAGACCTTGATACTTAATGAGTGGTGTGTGTATGATGATGTAACTGCCATTGAGTGCCTTCTACGCCACACGCCAAGATTGGAGAGCCTCATTCTGCAACTTAATTTTAAGGTACTGTAAGTTCATGTTTTCTCATTTGTTTTATTGTGATTACCTTGCATTCCCTCCGTTCCATGATTCTTGTCGTTATATGACGAGAAAAATGGAACGGAGGGAGTAAGTTTCTCAAGACATATATTAATTCCCATATATGTAGACAAAGACATAATATAAGATAAATCCCTAGATTATTTTATGTCTACATGATTATATGTCATACTCCCTCCTTCCTAAATTAAGATGCCTATAGTTTTTTATCAAAGGCAAAAAAAACTAAGCAACTTTATACAGAAAAGTATTAATATGTAAAATTTTAAAAGCACATAATAAGAAAATATATTTTATGAGGGTTCCAAAAATATTGCCTTGGGATTATAAATGTTGACACTTTCTGTATTCAGTTGGTCAAACTTTGATAATTTTGACTTTATCAAAATATTATAGGCATCCTATTTTGTGGTGAGTACTTCATAAACACAGGTGGCACCATTAAAAACATAACACAGGTGGCCATATCCAATTTTCAACTTCTCTAGGACACATAAGATTTTAAGTTTTAACCCTTGTTTTCTTTTTCATGTAGAACCACCCTAAACTCCAGGTGGAAGGAGAAGGAAGTGATAATACATCAGAACAGTCTATTCTTAACTTTGAGCACCTTAAGACAGTGGAGATCACGAACCGTACACCTTATTATTATGAACGGGTGGTATATTTTGACACAAGGATTGATGAAGTTTTTAAGCTGTTCAGTGACTTGGGCATACCTAGCAGTAAGATCAGTATCAACTACGAGAAACCTGAAGGTCAGCCATCTACATATCTCAGTTTCTTTCTGCAGTTATCTATGTGAATTAAAATTCCATATAAAAACAAGCACATTGGACAAATTGGTGCATGCACCGGGCTGCCCTAGACACAAAGTGTTTGAAGGATAAATCAGTTTATTATGCATATATCCGTTGTTCTTCTATGAAAAAATGAATTAGTATTACTACTATTTAGTGCTGGCGCCGTATCTTATGCATCCAGCCAACTCGTGTATCCGTGCATCCGAAGCGTTTCTGGACGACCGATCTAAATCATAGCGTGGGAGCTGTTTAGGCTGTAATCTTCCGAAACCACACCCGCTGCCTATGTTAGTTACGCTGCAAATTTGCACCAGCACCCCTAGCGAACCCCACGTTCCTTCCGGCGATCTCAACTGCAGTTGTAGATTTTCGATCACTATGGCGGCGACCCGGAGCTAGAGACGGTGATCTCGCCATTGCCCTACACTTCGACGGGATAGGATCCTGGTCGACAAAGTTGGATTCAGCCGGATCGCCTGTGGCATCCGTGGTGACATTCATAGTATACGCCCGTATTGCTGTGTTTTCTTGTGATGAACAGCACCGAGCGATCTCCTAGTGCTGCTTAGGTGCCTCACGTAGGGATTATCAAAAGTTAACTAGCTTGATACGAACACACAACACCAAACACTCATCATGCAGACTCGTTGTGGATAGCAAAAGAATGAATTATGTGTAAGTTAACCAGCTGATGTTTAAGAATCTTCAGAAAACTTTAGTTTCGTCAGTACATTCTGTTACCTGTTTAGTCTGCCAGTTTCAACAATTACTCCCTCCGTTCCTTTTTAATTGACTCAGATTTAGTACAAAGTTGTACTAAATCTGAGTCAATTGAAAAAGAACGGAGGGAGTAGTATTTTCTTCAGTTAAACTGTCTACTCTACTTGGTCCTAGGTTGTTAGAATAGATCAAAGCCCTGATCAGATCGTGAAATGGCATGGTACTCAAACGGTCATGCTAGCGATGTAGGGTGGCAGGCGTTGAGTGTTGGGATGGCAGCAGTCACATACTCACATCTTAGCTGTCGCCTGAGTTTTTGTTTTCAGTTAGCCTTGTAATCGTTGAATAAATAGAAATTAAGAAGCAAAGTAGTTTGTTTACACAGCAGAAAACCCTCTTGTGTCAGTGTTCATTGTCTCCATTGTGTGCATGGGTTAACCAACAGTACACATGAGTGCTTCTCGTTTCAAAGACTTATTATGTACATGTTTGTGGCTTTGTGCAGCAACGCAATCTACCAATAGTTTGCCAATGCAGTTGAATGATGGAGGATTTAGCACACCCATAAAGAAAACAAGTGCTCCTCTCTTTGTGAGTTAATTTCTTCCAACTGATCATGGTTGTATTCAGTTTGCTAAGTTATACATAATTGTTCTTACTAATTCATTGTTTATGTTGAAGTGTTCAAGTTTTACACCTGAATGTGAAGAGAATTGAATGTGCAAGACATGCATACAGGTGGTCCATCATGATTCATGAAAGATGCATCTCTTGCAAGAACAGCCATGGCTTACTAGTAGCACTATTTTATTTGATGTTCATCAAGACTTCATGTAATGGTTTCGAAATTTTTATTTGTCCGAGTGTTAAACAAGACTTCATGTAATCCATCAGAAATTTTTATTTCATCCAAGTGTTTGTCTTAGTTGTAATGGAGCAAATTTGAGCTTGCTTCTCTGTTAGTTGAGTTACTAATGAATTTTGCGTCAGCAGCATTGCTGCAATCTCTGTACTGCTGCCAAACGGTTTGCAAAAGTGATATCCTAGATGATGGAACCTATCTATCTTTAAGTTAATCTCCATTATTAATAGATTCTCTATCATATCCCTTCATAAATAAATTGTCCATTCGGCAACACTTATTTGATACTCATAACTGAATCTGCTGCATATGTCTGACATATGGCACACAAATACGCTACTGTGTAGGCACATACTATGGCCTGACTCTAGTAAGTTCATGCCAGGCTATATTGCAAATACACAAAAGTCTGTTATTTCCATTCATAACAACTTACAATCCTTTTTTTTAAAAATCAAGGATGACATTCACACTGTAAACCATCCACAGAAAATCAAGGATGACATGCACACACACCTAACAAAGAGAAAATGGAATCGACTAGCTACTGAGAAGGTTACTCTACAAGTACTAGATACATACAGTACACAAGAACGAGGATAATTTCAGCCATAGCAGCATACATCACACATGCTCTATGTAATTGGTACATTATCTAGAGACATTGAGCCCCTTTTCCTGATTGTTGACACCGTTGAAGCCAGAGAAGTTGTAAGCCATCCAGAGAGAAGTAAAACAATACACCAATCTATTGTAAACCATCCTACAATCAATTGCCTCAGCTTCCTCACTGCCAGGAAAATATTCCAGAAGTCAACTAGCATACACCATCTCCAGACCAACATCACAATCATCTGCGTGCCCTGGTTTTTACCTCTCACAGCTAGAATTTTTGTTTCAAGCAAGATTCACGATTTGGTTAGCTGATGGAATTTTGGCTGTCAGCTTATTTTTAGTGTGTGCTGGGATCAGTTGGACTTCACCTTTTCAGACCACCGTGCTGCCGCTTGCGCTCGCAAGCTTTAGAAGTAGAACCATTATGCACGCAGTTACGAAACGTCGAAACTCCAGCCTCTATTCATCTTGGAGCCAGCAACACGAGCTATATAGCAAGTAGCATCAGAAGCTGCAGTTGAATAGGTACACGTATTGAAGCAACTTGGGGCATAATTTGAGGTTGTTACCATCATCACCCACGGAGGGACGCCAGGCGTGAAGCCGAGCTCGGCACATATTGCTTCATGGTGCCTGCCCTCCAGCAACTAAATCTCGCCTTGCTGCCCTCCATGTCAGTGGCGCCCATCAACTTATGTGGCTGCAGCTCGCCGTCACAGGTGGTGATGTTGAGGCTCTCCGACTACCTAAGCCAGCGGAGGGAGCGTGTAAAAGGAGGCACCATCTTGGAAGTCGCGCGTGGAAGTGAAAGAATGTATAGTCGGAGACTTTGTGTGTGCACCACACTGCAATGCTTGATCATTATACAACCTAGTACATGCTACTTATAGAGCAGTAAAGAGAGAGAGAGGGAGAGAACGCACGCACACGGGATACAGTTGAGATCCTAGCTACAAGGGTGCATGCACAACGTGCGTTGCATGGATCACGGTGGAGTCCAGCTGAATAGGACTTCATGTTTATCTTCAGTCTAACACCCCCGCAGTGTCAGCGGCAAAATCTCTGACGGTGAGACTGGAGCAAAAATCAACGAAGGCAGCAGTGGAGAGGCCTTTGGTGAATATATCTGCATACTGCAGTGCTGTAGAAACGTGGAGCACACGAACATCGCCAAGCTGAACCTTGTCGCGGACGAAGTGAATGTCGATCTCGATGTGCTTCGTGCGGTGATGCTGAACCGGGTTTGCAGATAAATAGACAGCCGACACATTGTCGCAGTACACCACAGTGGACCTGTCAAGAGGGCGGCGTAGTTCCTGCAAAAGATTACGGATCCAACAACTTTCGGCAACCACATGAGCAACTGCACGATACTCAGCTTCAGCACTCGACCTAGACACGGTAAGTTGGCGTTTGGATGACCAAGAGATGAGATTATCACCAAGGAATACACAGAAACCTGAGGTAGATCGCCTGGTGTCAGGACATCCCGCCTAATCGGCGTCGGAATAGTCAACTAAGTAAGAACTAGACAAAGGAGATATGGTTGTGTCATGATCTAGAGTTCCTTTGATGTAACGAATGATGCGCTTGACAAGATTGAGATGAGAGGATCACGGAGCGTGCATAAAGAGACATGCTTGTTGGACGGCGTAAGAGATCTTGGTACAAGTAAACGTGAGGTACTGAAGAGCTCCGGTGAGACTGCGATAGTGAGTAGGGTTATCAAGAAGATCACCGTCATTGATAGAGAGCTTGGATCCAAAGTCGATAGGTGTTTTGGCGGGGTTGCAGTCGTGCATCCCGGCGCGCTGAATGATGTCAAGGGCGTACTGTCGCTGGGAAAGATGAAGACCGTCGTCAGAACGAGTGACAGAAGTACCTAAAAAATGGTGTAAGGATCCTAGATCGGTCATGGAGAACTCCGTGTGAAGAGTGGAAATAATGTGCTGAAGGATATCAGTGGACGAGGCAGTGAGAACTATGTCGTCGACGTATAGAAGGAGATAGGCGATGTGAGTAGTAGAGTGGTAGATCAATAGGGAGGAGTCCGAACGAGAAGAGGTGAGCCCGATGGAGGTGATAAACGTGTTGAAACGAGTGAACCAAGCCCGCTGTGCCTGTTTTAATCCGTACAAGGATTTGCGCAAGAGACAGACATGATCGGGGTGAGAGGGATCCTCAAAACCCTTGGGCTGCTGGCAATAGACAGTCTCGGATAAGTGACCGTGCAGGAAGGCGTTCTTGACATCTAATTGATGGATAGGCCAATGGGAAGAGATGGCGAGGGAGAGGACGATGCGGATAGTGCTGGGTTTGACTACGGGAGAGAAGGTCTCGTCATAGTCGATGACGTGTTCTTGCGAGAAGCCGCGAACAACCCATCTGGCTTTGTAGCGGGCGAGAGATCCGTCGGAGTGATGCTTATGGCGATAAACCCACTTGCCGGAGACAACATTGGCACCAGGTGGTTTTGGGACGAGCTGCCAAGTAGAGTTGTCAATGAGGGCAGTGTATTTGTCACGCATGGTGGCGGACCAGTGGGGATCAGCAAGGGCAGAGTGATAGTTTGTTGGAAGAGGAGAGATAGAGGCGATGACATATAGGTTAAATAGGCGCCGTGGCTTGATGATACCGTCCTGGGCACGAGTGCGCATCGTATGGAGGGATGGCTTAACAGGGCGTGGGGCTGGTGTAGGTGTAGTGGGAGAAGGGGACGGAGTGGAGCCGGGCGTGTGTGAAGAAGAAGTGGAGATGTCGGCAGAAGATGCAGCTGAGGGAGGGCTGTGGCCTGCCGTGGCTAGAGGAGACCCTGCCGTGGCAGCAGGGCGTCCTGCCATGGCTGCAGGGCAGTCTACCGTGGGCAAATTTTCTGCCGCGACAGAGACAGGGCGTGGGATCGGTGTAGAGTGAAAGAGAAGGGGATCCGTGGGGAGGGTGGAAGGAACGAGATCGAAGGGGAAGTCGTCGGGAGTGGGATGGTGAGTGGCAGCGAAGGGAAAAGAGTTCTCATCGAAAGTGACATGACGAGAGGTGTAGACGCGGCCGGTGGTGCGGTCTAGACAACGGTAACCCTTGTGTTCTGGGGCATAGCCTATAAAGACACATGGAAGCGAGCGGGGCTGGAGTTTGTGGGTGATGGTGGCGCTGGTGTTAGGATAGTAAAGGCACCCGTATACGCGCAAGTAATCATAGGATGGAGGTGAGGAGAATAGGACTTCATGCAGTGTGGTTAGGCGAAGGGGTTTAGTGGGTCTTAGGTTCAGAAGGTGAGTGGCGTTGTAGAGAGCATCTGCCCAATATTCTGGTGGCATATGAGCTTGGATGAGGATGGTGCGAAGAACATGATTGGTGGTACAGATCGCGTGTTCGGCCTTTCCGTTTTGGGCGGAGGTGTATGGGCATGAAAAACGTAGGATGGTGTCATAGGGCGCAAAGTAGGAATGATTAGCGGTGTTATCGAATTCTTTGTCGTTGTCGCATTGTATGGTGGCAATAGTGGAGTTAAAGTGAGTGTGAATAAAAGAATGAAAACGAGTGAGAATAGAATGCACATCAGATTTTAAGCGCAAGGGAAAGCTCCACATAAAATGACTAAAATCATCAACGATGATGAGATAATATTTGTAACCGGATACACTAAGCATGGGTGCGGTCCATAGATCGCAGTAGATTATTTGAAAAGCAGCGGAAGTTTTGCTAGTGGAAGTGAAAGGACGAGATGTCGCCTAGAGGGGGGTGAATAGGCGTTTAAAAACTCTTGCGGATTTAGCTTGTAAGAATGCGTAATTAAACTAACGTTTTGTTTACAAGCACAATTCCTAAATATGCTAGGCTCAACTAAGTGCAACAATAATAACTAGAGCTAAGCAAGATAGGCACAAGATATATGAAGCACAAGTGTATGTACTTCAAGCACGATGGCTATCACAAGGAAAGTAAGCTCAGGTATTGAAATAACCGAGGCACGCAGAGACGAGGATGTATTCCTGTGTTCCCTTCTTTTGCAAGAAGGTACGACACGTTTGAAGGAGTGGAGGTCCCACGAAGGATTCCCCAACATCATGAAGGCTCACCATATTCTCCGAGCCACACCCACGAAGGATAATGGCCCTTTCCTTATGGTTAGCTTTTCCTCCACTCCGGAGATGGCAAGCTCCACAACCACTTCACAAGTTCCATGAAGGAGAAGCCCGGGCCTTGATACGTCTCAAACATATCTATAATTTCTTATGTTCCATGCTACTTTTATGATGATACTCACATGTTTTATACACACTTTATGTCATTATTATGCATTTTCCGGCACTAACCTATTGACGAGATGCCGAAGAGCCAGTTGCTATTTTCTGCTGTTTTTGGTTTCAGAAATCCTACAAAGGAAATATTCTCGGAATTGGACAAAATCAATGCCCAGGGGCTTATTTTTCCACGAAGCTTCCAGAAGACCGAGGGAGAAACGAAGTGGGGCCACGGGGCGCCGCCACACTAGGGCGGCGCGGCCTAAGGGGGGCCCACGCGGCCCTAGCGTGTGGGGCCCCCGTGACTCCTCCGACTCCGCCCTTCCGCCTACTTAAAGCCTTCGTCGCGAAACCCTCTGTACCGAGAGCCACGATACGGAAAACCTTCCAGATACGCAGCCGCCGCCAATCCCATCTCGGGGGATTCAGGAGATCGCCTCCGGCACCCTGCCGGAGAGGGGAATCATCTCCCGGAGGGCTCTTCATCGCCATGATCGCCTCCGGATCGATGTGTGAGTAGTTCACCCCTGGACTATGGGTCCATAGCAGTAGCTAGATGGTTGTCTTCTCCTTATTGTGCTATCATGTTAGATCTTGTGAGCTGCCTATCATGATCAAGATCATCTATTTGTAATGCTACATGTTGTGTTTGTTTGGATCTGATGAATATTGAATACTATGTCAAGTTGATTATCAATCTATCATATATGTTGTTTATGTTCTTGCATGCTCTCCGTTGCTAGTAGAGGCTCTGGCCAAGTTGATACTTGTAACTCCAAGAGGGAGTATTTATGCTCGATAGTGGGTTCATGCCTCCATTGAATCTGGGACAGTGACAGAAAGTTCTAAGGTTGTGGATGTGCTGTTGCCACTAGGGATAAAACATCGATGCTTTGTCTAAGGATATTTGTGTTGATTACATTACGCACCACACTTAATGCAATTGTCTCTTGCTTGCAACTTAATACCGGAAGGGGTTCGGATGATAACCTGAAAGTGGACTTTTTAGGCATAGATGCATGCTGGATAGCGGTCTATGTACTTTGTCGTAATGCCCTGATTAAATCTCATAGTACTCATCATGATATATGTATGTGCATTGTTATGCCTTCTTTATTTTTCAATTGCCCAACTGTAATTTGTTCACCCAACATGCTATTTATCTTATGGGAGAGACACCACTAGTGAACTGTGGACCCCGGTCCATTCTTTACATCTGAAATACAATCTACTGCAATTGTTCTTTACTGTTCTTCACAAACAAACATCATCTTCCACACTATACGGTTAATCCTTTGTTTACAGCAAGCCGGTGAGATTGACAACCTCACTGTTACGTTGGGGCAAAGTACTTTGATTGTGTTGTGCAGGTTCCACGTTGGCGCCGGAATCCCTGGTGTTGCGCCGCACTACACTCCGACACCAACGACCTTCACGTGATCCTTGACTCCTACTGGTTCGATAAACCTTGGTTTTTACTGAGGGAAAACTTGCTATTGTACGCATCACACCTTCCTCTTGGGGTTCCCAACGGACGTGTGTTAACCGCACGCATCAAGCACTTTTTCTGGCGTCGTTGCCGGGGAGATCAAGACACGCTGCAAGGGGAGTCTCCACTTCCAATCTCTTTACTTTGTTTTTGTCTTGCTTTACTTTACTTTATTTACTACTTTGTTTGCTGCACTAAAACAAAACACACAAAAAAAAATTAGTTGCTAGTTTTACTTTATTTACTATCTTGTTTGCGTTCTCCATATTAAAAACACACAAAAAATTAGTTACTTGCATTTACTTTATTTTGTTATCATGTCTAGCTCTGAACCTGTTACTTCTTCACCTGAGGAATTAATCTTTACTTTTAAACAAGGGGATGAGGAGAGTTTTAAAAATGCTTGGTCTAGAATTTTTTATTCTTATCGTAAAGCTGAGCCTCAAATGACTCTAAGTTTGCTCCTTAGTAACTTTTATTTTGGGCTTATGATTCGCTATAGATATGCCTTGGATGCTGTAGTGGGAGGAGATTTCCTTCATTGCAATGGTGATCAAGCTTTTAACGCCATAAAAAATTGGTTGCATCACATAGTTCAGCTAATAACTTTGATTCAGCTCTTATTAGCATTTATAATAGATTAAACACTCTTGAGACAAATGCATCTTGCTTGAAAGAAAGGTATAGTCAGATTCGTGAGCGCCTTGATCATGTTTTAGTAAACTCTGAACCTTCAATGTGGGACCCTACTATTAAAGTTACTATTGGTGGTGAAACTTTTTATGCTCATTGTGATATTATGTCTGAATTTTGCCTTATGCCTAAGAGTATTTATGAATCTTTGACAATCTGGGGACTTACTGAAGGTGGAGAAGGAATAACTCTCACTGATAACTCTGTTATAATTCCTAAGGGAATAGCCGAGGGTGTGTTCACAACCATTCTTGGAAGAACGGTATCCACTGATTATCTTGTTATTGAATGTGTAGGAACAGGACAAATCACACTTGGAAGAACCCTGCTGAAACTATTGGGAGCAATCATAGATGTGGGAAAAGGCACCCTAAAATTCACCTCTACACCGGGAGGCGGCCATGTATTCCCTAAACCAAAGAGCAAGAAAAAGAGTAAGAAGGGTAGGCGTAAAGCCCGAGGTAATAATGTCGATGCTTCATCTCTTGATAATACTTGATTCACACTTTCTGCGCCTAGCTGAAAGGCGTTAAAGAAAAGCGCTTATGGGAGACAACCCATCATTTTACTACAGCACTTTTGTTTTATATTTGAGTCTTGGAAGTTGTTACAACTGTAGCAACCTCTCCTTATCTTTATTTTATTGCATTGTTGTGCCAAGTAAAGTCTTTGATAGTAATGTTGATACTAGATTTGGATTACTGCGCAGAAATAGATTTCTTGCTGTCACGAATTTGATCAGTAGTCTCTGTAGGTAACTCAGAAAAATCTGCCAATTTACGTGCGTGATTCTCAGATATGTACGCAACTTTCATTAAATTTGAGCATTTTCGTCTGAGCAAGTTAAGTGCCCCTGAAAAATTCGTCTTTACGGACTGTTCTGTTTTGATAGATTCTGCCTTTTATTTCGCATTGCCTGTTTTGCTATGTTTCATGGATTTCTTTGTTCCATTAACTTTCAGTAGCTTTGTGTAATGTCCAGAAGTGTTAAGAATGATTATGTCACCTCTGAATATATGAATTTTCAATTATGCACTAACCCTCTAATGAGTTTGTTTTGAGTTTGGTGTGGAGGAAGTTTTCAAGGGTCAAGAGAGGAGGATGATACAATATGATCAAGAAGAGTGAAAAGTCTAAGCTTGGGGATGCCCCCGTGGTTCATCCCTGCATATTTTAAGAAGACTCAAGCATCTAAGCTTGGGGATGCCCAAGGCATCCCCTTCTTCATCGACAACTTATCAGGTCACCTCTAGTGAAACTATATTTTTATTCAGTCACATCTTATGTGCTTTACTTGGAGCGTCTGTTTGCTTTTATTTTTGTTTGAATAAAATCGGATCCTAGCATTCTTTATGTGGGAGAGAGACACGCTCCGCTGTTGCATATGAACACATATGTTCTTAGCTTTATTCTTAATGTTCATTGCGAAGGTTGAACTACCTCGTTCATTGATATATGGTTGGAAACGGAAAATGCCGCATGTGGGAATTGGTATAATGTCTTGAATAATTTGATACTTGGCAGTTGTTGTGCTCATATAGATCATGTTTAAGCTCTTGCATCATATACTTTGTACCTATTAATGAAGAACTACATAGAGCTTGTTAAAATTTGGTTTGCATGATTGGTCTCTCTAAGTCTAGATATTTTCTGGTTGAGGTGTTTGAACAACAAGGAGACGATGTAAAGTCTTATAATACTTACAATATGTTCATATGTGAGTCTTGCTGCACCATTTTATACTTGAGTTTGCTTCAAACAACCTTGCTAGCCTAGCCTTGTATTGAGAGGGATTCTTCTCGTGCATCCAAATCATTGAGCCAAAAACTATGCCATTTGTGTCCACCATACCTACCTACCACATGGTATTTCTCTGCCATTCCAAAGTACATTACTTGAGTGCTACCTTTAAAATTCTATTCTTTGCCTTTACAATACATAGCTCATGGGAAAATAGCCTTAAAAACTATTGTGGTGAAGAATATGTACTTATTTATCTTATTTCTTAATAAGTTGCTTGTTGAGCGGTAACCATGTTTCTGGGGACGCCATCAACTTTTACCTTTGTTGAATATCATGTGAGTTGCTATGCATGTTCGTCTTGTCTGAAGTAAGGGCGATTTTCATGATCAAATGGTTTGAGTATGCATATTGTTAGAGAAGAACATTGGGCCGATAGCTAAAACCATGAACCATGGTGGAAGTTTCAGTTTGGACATAAAACCTCAATCTCTTATGAGAATATTATCTGTTGTTGAATGCTTAAGCATTAAAAGAGGAGTCCATTATCTGTTGTCTATGTTGTCCCGGTATGGGTGTCTAAGTTGAGAATGATCAAAAGCGAGAAATCCAATGCGAACTTTCTCCTTAGACCCTTGTACAAAGTGCATAGAGGTACCCCTTTGTGACACTTGGTTAAAACATATGTTATGCAATGATAATCCGTGTTAATCCAAGCTAATTAGGACAAGGTGCGGGCACTATTAGTATTCTATGCATGAGGCTTGCAACTTATAGGATATCTTATACATAACACATATGATTTATTACTACCGTTGACAAAATTGTTTCTATGTTTTCAAAATGAAAATCTCTAGCACAAAAATAGTAATCCATGCTTCCCTCTGCGAAGGGCCATTCTTCTACTTTATTGTTGAGTCAGTTTACCTATTCTTTCTATCTTAGAAGCAAACACTTGTGTCAACTGTGTGCATTGATTCTTACATGTTTACCTATTGCACTTGTTATATTACTTTGTGTTGAGAATTATCCATGAGATATACATGTTGAAGTTGAAAGCAACCGCTGAAACTTATATCTTCCTTTGTGTTGTTTCAAAGCTTTCTACTAAGAATTTATTGCTTATGAGTTAACTCTTATGCAAGACTTATTGATGCTTGTCTTTAAAGTATTATTCATGAAAAGTCGTTGCTATATGATTCATTTGTTTACTCATTGTCTTCATCATTGCTTCGAATCGCTGCATTCATCGATGTGCTTTACAATAGTATTGATCAAGATTATGATAGCATGTCACTTCAGAAATTATCCTTGTTATCGTTTACCTACTCGAGGGCGAGTAGGAACTAAGCTTGGGGATGCTTGATACGTCTCAAACGTATCTATAATTTCTTATGTTCCATGCTACTTTTATGATGATACTCACATGTTTTATACACACTTTATGTCATTATTATGCATTTTCCGGCACTAACCTATTGACGAGATGCCGAAGAGCCGATTCTTTGTTTTCTGCTGTTTTTGGTTTCAGAAATCCTACAAAGGAAATAGTCTCGGAATTGGACGAAATCAACGCCCAGGGGCTTATTTTTCCACGAAGCTTCCAGAAGACCGAGGAAGAAACGAAGTGGGGCCACGGGGCGCCGCCACACTAGGGCGGCGCGGCCTAAGGGGGCCCCGCGCGGCCCTAGCGTGTGGGGCCCCCGTGACTCCTCCGACTCCGCCCTTCCGCCTACTTAAAGCCTTCGTTGCGAAACCCTCTGTACCGAGAGCCACGATACGGAAAACCTTCCAGAGACGCAGCCACCGCCAATCCCATCTTGGGGGATTCAGGAGATCGCCTCCGGCACCCTGTCAGAGAGGGGAATCATCTCCCGGAGGGCTCTTCATCGCCATGATCGCCTCCGGATTGATGTGTGAGTAGTTCACCCCTGGACTATGGGTCCATAGCAGTAGCTAGATGGTTGTCTTCTCCTCATTGTGCTATCATGTTAGATCTTGTGAGCTGCCTATCATGATCAAGATCATCTATTTGTAATGCTACATGTTGTAATTGTTGGGATCCAATGAATATTGAATACTATGTCAAGTTGATTATCAATCTATCATATATGTTATTTATGTTCTTGCATGCTCTCCGTTGCTAGTAGAGGCTCTGGCCAAGTTGATACTTGTAACTCCAAGAGGAAGTATTTATGCTCGATAGTGGGTTCATGCCTCCATTGAATGCAGGACAGTGTGTGAAAGTTCTAAGGTTGTGGATGTGCTGTTGCCACTAGGGATAAAACATCGATGCTTTGTCTAAGGATATTTGTGTTGATTACATTACGCACCATACTTAATGCAATTGTCTGTTGCTTGCAACTTAATACCGGAAGGGGTTCGGATGATAACCTGAAAGTGGACTTTTTAGGCATAGATGCATGCTGGATAGCGGTCTATGTACTTTGTCGTAATGCCCTGATTAAATCTCATTGTACTCATCATGATATATGTATGTGCATTGTTATGCCTTCTTTATTTGTCAATTGCCCAACTGTAATTTGTTCACCCAACATGCTATTTATCTTATGGAAGAGACACCACTAGTGAACTGTGGACCCCGGTCCATTCTTTACATCTGAAATACAATCTACTGCAATTGTTCTTTACTGTTCTTCGCAAACAAACATCATCTTCCACACTATACGGTTAATCCTTTGTTTACAGCAAGCCGGTGAGATTGACAACCTCACTGTTACGTTGGGGCAAAGTACTTTGATTGTGTTGTGCAGGTTCCACGTTGGCGCCGGAATCCCTGGTGTTGCGCCGCACTACACTCCGTCACCAACGACCTTCACGTGATCCTTGACTCCTACTGGTTCGATAAACCTTGGTTTCTTACTGAGGGAAAACTTGCTACTGTACGCATCACACCTTCCTCTTGGGGTTCCCAACGGACGTGTGTTAACCGCACGCATCAGGCCTCTTCACAATCTTCCTTGAAGAGATCACCGGAGCACCAACCGCCAAGCCAACTAGGAGGTCTCCCTTCAAGAGTAACAAGCTCACGGTCTCGCACTCGAACTAATCGTGGTGGAGAGCTCAACACTATGCAATGATGCAAAGCAAGAATACTAGAGGTGTTCAAATCCTTCACACTCGAATCTCACCAAAGCAACAAATGCTAGGATGAGATTAGAGAGGAAGAACAATGGAGGAAATCAAGAAATGACTCCAAGATCTAGATCCCAAGAGTTCCCCTCAATTAGAGGAGAAATGGATTGGATGAGGTTGTAGATCTAGATCTCCTCTTTCAAATCCCCCAAGAATATGCAAGAATCATAGGAGGGATTGGAGAGGAATCAAGCTCAAGAAGGTCAACAATGGTGGTCAAAAACGTGCCTAAGAACCCTAAGAATAATGGGGAAGAAGGCCCCTTTTATAGACCATAAAATATGACCGTTTGGGGGCAGAATCGAGCCACCCGGTAGCAGCACTCGGTAGTACCGAGCTAGCTACCGACCTACCCGGTAGCAGCACTTGGTGGACCGGCTGTGTACCGAAACTGCGATAACTTTTGCATCCGGACTCCGTTTTCGATGATCTTGGGCTCGTTGGAATGACGACAACGAGCTCTACAACATTATACATAGAAACATCATAGTCGAACTATTGATTAAGAAACATAATGTAAAAGGTTTTGACCTATCTATAAAAGACACACCAGTAAAACCTCCAAGCTCGAAAACGCAATAGAAGATGCATACGAATTCCGTTTTCGATGAACTTGGGCTTGTTGTAAAGCTAGCAACAAGCTCAAGAACCTCACACAGAGAAACACCAAGAAGCAACAAGATTTATGGAATGCAAAGCATGCAAAGGGTTGAGCTCCCTAAGACGATGTGATCAAGTTACCCAACCGAAAGCCACTCCTGATAGTGCGGCTATGTATCCTAAAATCCGGTCTCCCAACAACCACCTTGAGACCGGTAAAAGGAAAACCTAGCAAGACCATACCTTTGCCTTGCATATCCCGCTTGATCTTGATGATAACTCTTCAAGCTCCACTCAAGCCGGAATACCTCACTTGATCATTGTTGCTTCGTGAAGACTCACAAATGCGACCCCATACACCATGATGGGAAAGCTCCATTGATGCACATCTTCAAATGTCCATTATCACCAAATGCACGGCAAGCTTCAAGCATGTGATCCACTTGAGATGCTCATCTTGAACTTGTCCAACTCGACCTTGATGACGATCACCACTTGATGTCATCCTCTCATGGGCTATATGAGATCTCACTTTTGATGCACACCCATGGAAAGATACCTAACCCACATAGACAACACAAGGGCACATATATGATGGGTTAGTTCATAAAGCATAATTGACAAGGCTTACCATACCACATGACTTCACGTGGCACATTCTTCATCCTTCATGTGTTGACCAAACTTGAATCTATTCTTCACTCTTTGTATTGGTCAACCTTGTATCTTCTCATGCTCTATCATACTATCTTGAGGTGTATAAAGAATTATTTATTTGTTTGCATGCTCTAAATCTTAGTCAATCATAGCTCAACTTATGAGACTATCATGAAACCGACTTAGAGCCATAACTTGAATTCTTCACTTGGAATCAAGCACTCAAGATCTTTATCATCCATTGCTTATCACATAAGCTAGAGCATGGCTAATATTGAGTTCCACATAGGAACTCCATCTTCATTTCTTCTTCTTGATCATATCACATATATGTCTTCAAATCGATGATCTTGATGCCAATACTCAAGGTATATCTTTATCTTCATGGCATCCATACTTGAATCCAACACATGGACTACAAGTAGTACCTATGGAATATTCCTTCATATAAACTCAATGAAAACATTAGTCCATAGGGGTTGTCACTAATTACCAAAACCACACATAGGGGAAATATACCCTTACAATATCCCCCATTTTATTAATTGATGACAACCACAATAGGAGAGTTTATATAATGAATATTAGAAACAAGTACGCAACTTATCCAAGAATAAGTTGTATACAAGAGGTTGTATTTGATATGGTCAAGTAACACAAAGCTAGTAGCCCATATCAAAACCAACCCTACTCACACAACTACCACTAATGCAAGGGATGTGAGTAGAATCAATATATATAGAGCAAACTCCCCCACAATGTATGCACGTGTGATGAACATGAATTCATTGCATATATTGTCAAGATTAACCTTTGGAACAGTTTTTACTATATATAAACAACCATGCAAGACATAATAAATATGGAATGCATGAGAGGAAAAGCACTTAAGCACAAACCAAACTTAAGTGTAAAACCATTCTCTTAAACCCTCTAAACTTCTCCCCCATTGGCAACAAGTGTCAAAATGGGTGAAAATTTTAGAAAGCCAATATAATGTGAGTTCCTCCCCAATGTGTGCACTTCTCATAATTTGAGTGGAATCAAGTGCACATATCCAATGAAGAATACTTGAAGGAAGTCAAACTATATTGAGGATCAAAGATTGCATAAAGATAACATGGTGAAGAAAGCTTCAACAAATGAAGCAAGCAATCAAACATCAAATTGGACAAATAAATATGTCATGATAAGAGAGATATATTGCTCTAAATGAAATAAGGAAGCTCCCCAAGGTTTGTAAATAATTTAGAATGTTTGCATTTGAATACAATATGCACAAACATGGAATCCTCACTCTCTCTATATCATTTAGAACACAACCAAGATAAAGCGAATATGCTTATCAAGAACAACTTGAGTCCAACAATTACGAGATATGAGTGCATAAAGAAAAACAAATAAACCAAGCACTCATAAATCTTCTTTACCAACACCACTAAAATCAAAAGGATAAAAAGATGGTCGGCGAAGAACAAGGATATCAGGGTGATGGATTAACGCTCTCATGTATATACGTTTCAAAAGTGGACAAAGTGATCCATAAAGAAACATGCACACACAAGAGGTTAATAAATTAAATAAGACAAGATATCCAAGATGAAGTCATAAAATATACCACAGGATGTTTGCTTAAAAAGCATATATAGCCTATGGCTCCAATTTTCACTTGTGGTATATGAATGAGCTTCAACTAAGAAAATCTCAGAAACATCACAACTAACAATAAGAGAAGTAAAGCTAGTTGAAATGTTTTGAGAAAAGCAACAAGTATCACAAATAGGGATTTATTTCGTAATTTCATCAATATTGCACATAAGAGTTCTTTGAGGAATTGATATGCAATAAATTGCTAGCGGGCATATTTGGGATAGTGGATCATAAACATGATTTATATATATTCCCATTGTATGCATCTTCTCAAATTACTCAAATGTACAATAAGAAGTTTTCTTTAAAAATGATTTTTCAAGAGCCACAATATTTTCGAAATAAAGAATTTCATGCCAAGATGGAACCTACAAGAGGTTGGATGCTATATGAGTATGCATGAATAATATACTTGTTACCGAGATAGCAATGGCATGATGTAGTAGATAAGAGTTCATCGATCATCCTAGGTTGGCTCCAATTCGCATATGGTGACAACACCTTCCTTATAGATGAGACAAGCCTCCATCGCATCTCCAATGTACCTAAAACAACATTCAAGTACATCTTGGTCCCCAAACTTATTGGGTCCAAAATGGTTAGCTAACCACAATATATAGAATGCACTCCATATCAACATGTGCATATTTATAGATGAAATTTGAATTTCGTGCACATCTTAGCCATTTAGGATTTGATGGAGTATACCCTATATAATGGATCAAGGAAAGCAAACATGCTACAAATATAAAAAAATTACATAAGCATGCGCAAAGACTTTAAAGATCCAAGAAAGATACACTTTGAACAAAACACCAAATGAACTCAAGAAAGCATAAAGATGTGCCCAAACAAATTTGTTGTCCAAATTATATTAAAAGAAGCAAATCACAAAATATTTGTTCAACAAAGTTCAACAAATGAACTAAGTAGAATACATTGAGCATAACAGATGAATAACGCCACACATGCTCAACTATTTATCTCATTCAAGCAAATAAAACATGTAAGAATGAATGAGATAAAACACTCCCAAAAGAGCAAGGTTCGAACAAATAAACCAAACCCTCTACACTTTTCACAATGGCACAATGTACCTCAAAGAAAAGGTTTGTTTTCCAAAGCAAACACCTGATATGAATCAAGAGAATTTATCAAAAGATTTTTTTAAAGGGGACAAGGAAGACACATGGGAGCAACAAAAGATTTCTTGAAAATAAAATATGGCAATAAGAAGCAATCCAAGGTGAAGATGATCCATAAATTCAACCACATACAAGGTTATCAATTGTCAAAGACAATGAGAATATTGGAATTAACTTCCGGTGGTATCTTTCAAGGATTCGAGATCAACTTCACAAGATGCATATGGTTAAAGGTATGAATTAAGAACCATGCACAAATAGAGATTCTCAATATATCCAATCATGCAAAGCAATGATTATAATAACTCGGAGCAAATGGTTTCTCACATAAGATGTATAGATATGTTTTTGAGAAAACGGCACCAAGAATCGCTTACTCAAACAAAAAACAAAAGATAAGCAAAGGAAGCTATTAATAAGAATGATCTTGTTTGAGAAAACATGCCACCTCACTACAAGAAAAGTTCTGATAGACAACGTCCCAAAATCGTCCGCTAAGGGCCATTTTTCGTCGCCTATGGGCCTAACCCGACGATATGGGTTCTGTTGTCGAAACTGCGTCAGGCAAAGTCCTACGACGTTTTTTTCGGTCCGTCGCGCTTGGGCGCCCTTCCGCCACGGAAAATCGGACCGTTGCAGAAGTGTTACCGGGAGCCCGTTGACTGCTGACGTCATGCAAACTGACACGTGGCAGACGCCGTTAACTGGCAGTTAACGGCGGTAACCGGCTGAAACCCCGTGGTAGATGGTAGGCCCACACGAGGCCTGCCACGTCTTAAGCGGGCCAGCCCATTAAGTTTGCGGGCCGGGCCAGCTGACTTAGTTTGACCGGTCAACTATATAGCTGGGCTGGTCCATTAGTTACGTGGGCCGGGCCTAACCTCTAAGGTTGACTGGTCAAAACTTAAATGGGCCGGCCCACTAAGCATGTGGGCCGGGCCGAATGCACTCGTTTGACCGGTCAACACGCAAAAGGGCTGGCCCACAAGACATGTGGGGCCCACTTTCCTGTTATCAGGCCGGCCCATTTAATAAGTGGGGTCCACCTTAAAGCAAGTGGGCCGGCCCAATTAGCATGTGGGTCCCACTTTCCTGCTATCGGGCCGGCCCATTTAGTACGTGGGGTCCACAATAGATCAAATGGGCTGGCCCAACAAGCCAGTGGGCCGGGGCAAAAACACAGGTGGGTCCCACTTTCCTGTTAAAGGGTCGGCCCATTTAGTATGTGGGGTCCACCATATAGCAAGTGGGCCTACCAATAAGCAGGTGGGGCCCACTTTCGTGTGACCGGGCAGGCCCATTTAGTATGTGGGGTCCACCATAGAGCAAGTGGGCTGGCCCAACAAGATAGTGGGCCGGCCCAATAAGCAGGTGGGGCCCACTTTCGTGTAAATGGGCCGGCCCAGTTAGTAAGTGGGGTCCACCATAAAGCAAGTGGGCTGGCCCAACAGGATGGCGGGCCGGCCCAATAATAAAAGTGGGGCCCACTATCGTGTTAACGGGCCGACCCAAGTATCCTGTGGGACCCATCGGGTTGTCCCAATAAGTAAGTGGGTCCCACTTTCCTGTTACCGGACCGGCCCAGCTAGTGAGTGGGGTCCACGTAAAGCAATTGGGCAGGCCCAATAAGTAAGTGGGCCGGCCCAAAATGAAAGTGGGTCCCACACTACTGTAAGTGGGCCGGCTCCATCTGTTGTAGGGCCCTGGTTGTTTGACTAGTCAACTTGCATTAAATTTCATGAGCCTAAAATCTGATATCAATGATACACACAATTACATACGTACACAAATAAAATAACTAGGAAAATTACAAGGCAATTAATGTGCCCAAATAAAAAAATTACATATAATCATTGAGGATTTCTATTAGCATCATCAATAACACGTTGACATTTGGCAATCGCCTTGATTGAATCTTGTGTACTCTTTGTCAACATATCAGCTACAGATCTTAAAGCAGCAATACCATGTCTTTTATAAAGTACAGCCTTGAGATATTTACTGTTTGATGAAAGGAATGGTCAAGGTTGACGGCTATGAGAAGATGCATCAGAAGAAAGATCGGAACTTTTTGTGGGCCTCTCTTCTGATGAAGATTGCTTCATCACAACTGCATTCTGATAATAATGCAAAAAGAGTTAAACGATGAACTATGCAAACATGTATTAACCATTGTCGATATGAGATAGTCACAAGTACTAAGCACAGACTTACATTATATCGTTGCATAGGCTCACCCCGGAACCTTTTTTGCCCTCTATCTTCTACTAAGGACTTCTTCATTACAACTGCATTCTAGTAATATTGCAAACATAGTTACAACAGTGAACTATTCAAACATTTATTATGCAACGTAGATATAAGATAATAACAAGTTGCATAAATAAGACAATGTATGGAACTTGTACTAAGCACAGACTTACATCATAATGTTGCACAGGGTCGCTACAGATCCTTTTTTGGCGACTATCTTCTAATGATGACTGCTTCATTAAAACTGCATTCTGGTAATATTGCAAACATAGTTACAACAATTAACTATTCAAACATGTATTACGCAATGTAGAGATCAGATAACAGCATGTAGCAGAAATAAGCACAAGATAAGCTAAGATGCATGTACTAAGCACATACTAGCTCGCTGCAGGTCCTTCTCTGCGTGCACTAGTCGTGGTCGACATGCCTGTCATTTTAGGTTCAGCCATCAAGTGAAATGCTAATCCTCCTGCTCCATTGTCCTTAATCTGTGTTTAGATATCACATTTAAGACCAAGTCAGCTGGTTTCAAATAACAAAAAACTTGAGCTGCCAAATGAATAAGCCAATATTTACCAGATATCAGATTAAAACCGACTAGATGTTGCTTTGCATGAGATACGAATTTCAGACATTCAGATTTAGAGTAGGGTAATGCCAAGGTTTTCCACATAAAGTAAACTGGCATTAAGAATGACCAAATGTCAGGTTCAAATCACATTCGCAGTTGCTCCAAGACAAGCATATCAAATAGGAAGAAACATAGTAAAGCATGAATGACATTGCTATGGCAGAGTTCCAAGTGTTAATCTCTTGCATAAGGAACAATGCATATAGGTTATAGATAATAACGAAAGTAAACTGCCAAAATTACCAACCAAGAACTCAGATTCCAACCTTCCCTAGGGTCCCCGCTGTTAATGTTGGATGTTCTAATAAGTGGTTCGCATGATCAATCCCTAGGAAAAATAAAATTGACAAGTTAGTCTACGATAATACAAAGACCAGACATGCACGCAACAATAACTATACAAGCTGTGCGACAGGAGCATTCATGGAAGAAAAAATAGCTATAAGCTAAAGACAAGCTATAAGAGCAAGCAGATTGGAAATGCACATAGCATGATTATAAAAGCAGTGTGAGAATAGCAGGCACGAGAAAACAGCTAGCGGCTAGCGGTGAGCTAATGACGTGGTATAAGAACAACCAGATTGGAAATGCCCATAGCATGACTATAAAAGCAGTGCGACAATAGCATGCAGTACAAAAACAGTTGGCAACAAATGAATGGGTATAAGGCTATAAATATGTGGATGCACACAGGTGTCAGTAGAATGAACAAGATGGTAGCGACCGGATAATGCTTTTGTACTGTACAATATTTAAACGAACTTCATGTGAAGCAACACATCAAGAAAGTTAATGGCGTATGAGATCTGCAAATAACTACACAAAACATGGCTAAAGAAACACCGCGATCTAACGGGCCAGCGTACTAACCAAGCTGCGGCGGGGTGGACGGGGGCGGCAACTTGCATTCCAGCGGCGGCGAACGCGGGAGACGATGAATCGACCATGTTTCAGTAGAAGTGGGCGTTAGTCAAGCAGATCTGGTTGGCTGGCAAGGGATTCGGTGAAGTTGATACAGCCGCTGCGCCGAGGTAGTCGGTGGAATAGATCGGCTTCTGTGGAGGGGGGGCCGCGGTGAAGTAGACCCGGTTCCGTTGGAGAGGATCCGGTGCGTCGACAGGAAAGGAGTTGATTGCTACGCTGTGGATGAGGTCGGCGGTGAAGCAGATCCATCGGTGGCGAGGTCGGCGGTGAAGCAGATCCGTCGGTGGCGAGGTCGGCGGTGAAGCAGATCCGTCAGTGGCGAGGGCGGCGGGGGAGCGGATCAGGTGGGTGGACAGCCAACACGATCAAGGCTACGATGTGGAGGAGTATGCCGGCGGCGAAGCAGATCTAGTACTGTAGAGAGTCAGAGCTTTGGCGTGTGAGAGTATTTTTGAGCTAATGGGGCGAATGGTTGGTGGGTGGGTGTGGGCCTGTGGGGAGGGTTCGGGATCTAGGCAAGATATTTCATTGTTACCGAATGAGCCCTCCATGGCCGGTGGGTTGTAGCTTCCGGACCAGGATTAAAATGGTAAAACTGGTCACAAGATTTTCGAATGGATGCGGCGGGATGATTTGGCGCGCGGCCGAAATTTTCAGTTTCAAGCTACGAGCAGAACGACAAAAATAATGTTCTTCCCCAGGGAGCTCTCATTTCTTCCTCTTCTCTTTCTCTCTCGAGTCTCTCCCACTCCCCCGGCTCCTCTCCCCCTTCTCTCCGACGGCCTCACCAGCCGGAGACCCGCCGGAGACGAGGCCGACTTCTCTCTGTATATCGTACACCCTCCAAACTAAATTAATTGATTCAACTTTCCTTAGACGTGTATGTATCTAGAGTAAAAACATGTGTGGATACATTCATATTTAGATAAGCAAAGTTGAGTCAGCTAATTTGGATCCGAGGGAGTTAGTGTTGTTGTAAGCTTAGATCCAGTGTTTCCCATGAGCAGAATGGCGCAATGCGGTCGGGATCTCGTCATCGGCTTCAGATCGGCCTATGGTGAATACGGAGGATCTTGCCGGCCAAACCCCGATCTGGTGCCATCAAGGTGATGGCGCTAACGGTGAGGCTTGCTTTGGTCAGTGCTTCAGATCTGGCCAATGGGGAAGTCAAGCTTCTAACGTTCACAAGCTCGGGGCATACGACAGCGTCATCCGTCTTGCCCGTGAACATCTTGGCCTTTCAGCGGCCCTTCTCAGAGCCAATATGCCGTTGCTGAGGCCCTTCTTCTCCTTCGTCCTGGCGACTACCGGCGACACCGTCCCAAGTGGTGCGTCCCCGGCGACGGAGTTGCTGGAAAGGATGCGGAGCAGAGATCTGATGTGCGGTTGAGAAGGACTCGATTGATTTTCTTCTATATGTTTTGGGGTCCTTTTTGTAAAGTTGCAGGTCCTATTAGTTATTGTCTAGTTCTTTTGGACCTCTATGTAATTTTTTGGACTAGTTTCCATTTGCACAAATAAACTTGAATTTTGACAAGTTCACGGGAAAAAATTCCTTTGCACATATGGCCTATCATGTATGAACATTCTTGAGATTTAAACTATATGTAATGGCCAGCACTTGCGTAAGGGGCTCGTCTAGTGCACACTAGTTTCCATTAGCACCGATAAATTTGAATCTTGACAAGTTCTTGGAAGAAAAAATTGATTCACATATAGCCTATCATGTATGAACATTATTGGGATTCAAACTATACATAGATGGCCAACACGTGTGCAATATATATACCATGCATGCATATATTTGTATATATATTTGAACATATTAATTCTTGGGGATTTCAATCTCTCTCTCTCTCGATCTATCGTTGGTGGCCAGAACAACACATATATGCATGCACTTTATGCACAAAGGCGCGGGTGCCTCTAATAATTCATTTGTGTGCGCATATTTGAACATATTCTGGGGGATTTTAATCTCTCTCACTCGATCTATATATCGTTGGTGGCCAAAAAACACACATATATACGCATGCACTTTATGCGCAAAGGCACTGGTGCCTCTAATAATGTGTGTGCGCACTCGATCGATGATCCCTAAACCTTAAACCATAAAACCCTAAAACCCTAATCCCTAATCCCTAAACACCCTAAACACCCTAAACACTAAACCCTAAACCCTAAACACTAAACCCTAAACCCTAAACCCTAAACACTAAACCCTAAACCCTAAACACTAAACCCTAAACCCTAGACCATAAACCCTAATTAACCCTAACCCTAACCCTAATTAAACCCTACATATATAGGCCAACGACACTTAATTGCGCATCAAGCACGCGACCAACTAATTAGCGCTGATAAATTAATTAACTTGAATTTTGACAAGTTCTCTCGAATGAAAACACATTTGATTAAGTTGTCTCATAATATATATATATATATATAATTAGTGTGCATGCGCGCATGGCATACCTTGCATATCATTTGTGCATATATTTCAATATATATTTGAACATTTTCTTGGGGATATATATATATTTCAATCTCTCTCTCTCGATCTATATATCGTTGGTGGCCAAAAAACACACTTATATACGCATGCACTTTATGCGCAAAGGCGCGGGTGCCTCTAATAATGTGTGTGTGCACTCGATCAATGATCCCTAAACCCTAAAACCCTAATCCCTAATCCCTAATTAAACCCTAAACGTACACCCTAAACACCCTAAACACTAAACCGTAAACCCTAATAAACCCTAAACCCTAAACACTAAACACTAAACCCTAAACCCTAAACCCTAAACACTGAACCTTAAACCCTAAACACTAAACCCTAAACCCTAAACCCTAACCCTAACCCTAACCCCTAGCTAACCCTAAACCCTAAACCCTAAACCCTAAACCCTAATTAAACCCTACATATATAGGCCAACGACACTTAATTGCGCGAGTGCCTCTAATAATGTGTGTGCGCACTCGATCGATGATCCCTAAACCTTAAACCATAAAACCCTAAAACCATAATCCCTAATACCTAATCCCTAAACACCCTAAACACCCTAAACACCCTAAACACTAAACCCTAAACCCTAAACACTAAACCCTAAACACTAAACCCTAAACCCTAAACCCTAAATGTAGGAATTCGTTGCATAGAAAACAAAAAATTTCCTACCGCGAACACGCAATCCAAGCCAAGATGCAATCTAGAAGATGGTAGCAACGAGGGGGGTATCGAGTCTCACCCTTGAAGAGATTCCAAAGCCTACAAGATGAGGCTCTTGTTGCTGCGGTAGACGTTCACTTGCCGCTTGCAAAAGCGCGTAGAAGATCTTGATCACGATCGCTTCCGGCGCCACGAACGGGCAGCACCTCCGTACTCGGTCACACGTTCGGTTGTTGATGAAGACGACGTCCACCTCCCCGTTCCAGCGGGCAGCGGAAGTAGTAGCTCCTCTTGAATCCGACAGCACGACGGCGTGGTGTCGGTGGTGGTGGAGAAATCCGGCGGAGCTTCGCTTAAGCATGCGGGATGTGGTGGAGGAGAGAGACCGCTAGGGTTTGGGGAGAGAGGGGGGTTGGGCGCCGGCCCTCTAAGGGGTGCGGCCAGGGCTGAGGCTTGAAGTGATCAGCCCCCTCTCCTATGCCCCTCATTATATAGGTGGAAGCACCAAGAGTTCTAGTCCAAGTCTTCGAATAAGACCCCAACACTAAAACCTCCCATATGTGGGAAACCTACTCAAGGAGGGAGTCCTACCCAAGGTGGGACTCCCACCTTTCCTTGAGGTGGGTTGGCCGGCCACCCTAGGGGAGTCCACCTTGGACTCCTCCCCTTTAGGGTTGGCTGGTCATGCAAGGTGGAGTCCCTCCGGGACTCTACTTTCCATGGTGATTTCTTCCGGACTTTTCTAGAACCTTCTAGAACCTGCCATAAATGCACCGAATCATTTCCAAACTTGGAATATGACTTCCTATATATGAATCTTATTCTCCGGACCATTCCGGAACTCCTCGTGATGTCCGGGATCTCATCCGGGACTCCGAACAAATATTCGAACTCCATTCCATATTCAAGTTCTACCATTTCAACATCCAACTTTAAGTGTGTCACCCTACGGTTCGTGAACTATGCGGACATGGTTGAATACTCACTCCGACCAATAACCAATAGCGGGATCTGGAGATCCATAATGGCTCCCACATATTCAACGATGACTTTAGTGATCAAATGAACCATTCACATATGATACCAATTCCCTTTGTCACGCGATATTTTACTTGTCCGAGGTTTGATCTTCGGTATCACTCTATACCTTGTTCAACCTTGTCTCCTGACAAGTACTCTTTACTCGTACCGTGGTATGTGGTCTCTTATGAACTTATTCATATGCTTGTAAGATATTAGACGACATTCCACCGAGAGGGCCCAGAGTATATCTATCCGTCATCGGGATGGACAAATCCCACTGTTGATCCATATGCCTCAACTCATACTTTCCGGATACTTAATCCCACCTTTATAACCACCCATTTACGCAGTGGCGTTTGATGTAATCAAAGTACCTTTCCGGTATAAGTGATTTACATGATCTCATGGTCATAAGGACTAGGTAACTATGTATCGAAAGCTTATAGCAAATAACTTAATGACGAGATCTTATGCTACGCTTAATTGGGTGTGTCCATTACATCATTCATATAATGATATAACCTTGTTATTAATAACATCCAATGTTCATGATTATGAAACTAATCATCCATTAATCAACAAGCTAGTTTAAGAGGCATACTAGGGACTTCTTTGTTGTCTACATATCACACATGTATTAATGTTTCGGTTAATACAATTATAGCATGATATATAAACATTTATCATAAACATAAAGATATAAATAATAATCACTTTATTATTGCCTCTAGGGCATATCTCCTTCAGTCTCCCACTTGCACTAGAGTCAATAATCTAGTTTACATTTGTAAAGATATAACACCTTGGCCTTCTGGTGCTTTATCATGTTTTGGTCACAGGAGAGGTTTTAGTCAACGGATCTGACATGCTCAGAACCGTATGTATTTTGTATTTCATTTGCGTCTCAACGCATCACTCATTTCCAAATGAGTCGGCATTAAATATGTTTGGTCTTCTGGTGGAACCTTAATTCCGCGGTCTGAAATATGTCACTAATATTGTCACACACAATATAGCTTCAAAGTTCTGACTCTGTCGGAAATACACCAAGTTCTCAAAGAACCTCTTGACTTAACATCCTTTGTCATTGTCAAAACAATGACATACTCTGCCTTCTTTTGTAGATTCCATCACAATATTTAGAACTCTTCTAAATCTAGCATAGACAACTTCTAGCTCATTGTGCTACCTTTTAAACAACACTTAGTCTAATTTGAGATTGAAATTATATTTTATATGTGACAAAACCAATATCGGTGTAACACCTTACAGCGATTTGTTTGTCATTTCTTCATACAAAAAAAAAATATATCCTTAGTTCTTCTAAAGTACACAAGGATATTCTTACTGTCGTCCAATGATCATCATATGAATCATTCTGGTATATGCTCATAACACTTTATAGCACATGATATCTGATTGTGTACATATTATTCGTGATCTATAATCACTCATGTGTTTTTACTCATTGAGTGTCAGATACACTCAAGTTTTGTTAAAACTTTAACATGACAAGAATATTTTCTTAATATTTCTATATTGAACTATTTCAATATCTATTCTATGTACTTTGACTTAAACTTATTTATGTGTTTCAATCTATCTTCATAGATCTTGACACTAAATTTGTTTCAGTCCATATTCTTTCATTGAAGTTAATTTCTCAATGAATCCTTTTAATCAAGTATATAATTACATCATTTATAACCAGCTATATGTCACCTACATAAAGTATTATAAATATGTCTTAGCGCTCCCACTTAATTTCTTGCAAATGCAAGCCTCTTCATCGTCTCTGATGAAATCAAAAAACTCTTTGACTATTTCATCTGGTGAAGATTCCTACTCCGCGATACTTACTTCATCCAATTGAAGTCCGTATACCTATCTAGTATTCCACAGACCAGCAAAACTCTTGGTTGTATCTTGTATACACCTTTAATACATACTTCTGATAAGTAATGTATTTTGCCATCCTACTAGCATATCTCATAAAAGAAATATGTAGTGATTACTAGAATAATCCACATAGACTATAAGCATTGCTACGGAAGATCTAATCTTATCGTAGTCAACTCTTTGAACTTTGTTGTGAACAATTTTTCAACAAGTCGAGCTTTCTTCAAGGATATTTCATCCAAGTCAAAAGTATTCATCTATTATGGATTTCATGGCGCATGGCCATTTTAACGAAGTCAGGGCTCATCATAACTTCTTTGTTTGTAGTTGGTTTATCATTGTCCAAAATCAATCCTTTGTCCACAAATCATTTATTTGATCACAAAGTAAACCATACCTACAAGGTTCAATATGTACTTCGATCTCCATGACTAAAACACTTTGTAGTCATGGGAGCCATGATCGTTGTGGCCGCTTCCGAAACCAATTCCGATGCTGTGCTACTCTGATCATTATGCTCAGGTTCATAAACCTTATCAAATTATATTGTCCTCCCACTCAAATACTTCACTAGAAACAATTTCTCAGAAATAAGAAACATTGACAAACACTTTTGTCTTTGTCTCGTGGGAAGAATTCCCAATCAATTCTCTGGGATAACCAACAAAGATATTCATCTGATTTTGGTTGTAAACTCTTAGACCAAAATTTAAAGAAAGGACTATTAGGGTTTATACCCATGCCATAACTTGTATGGTGTCATTTCATCGGATCATGATGATGCTCTATTCAGTGTAAAAGCGGTAGTCACTAAAGCATAATCCACAAAAATATAATGACATCAATATTTTATCTCATCATTGACCCAACAAGTATTGGATACATCTCTTGGATACTTCTTCATCACTATGATACTCCAAGAAACGTGAGTTGTAGAATAATTTCATAACTCTCTTAGATGTTCGCTAAAACTCGTAATTCAAATATTTCCACCATGATCCAATCGTAGATATTTGATTTTTCTATTACGATGATTTCTACTTCATGCTGAAATTTATTTGAATCCTATTTAAATGTTTCAAAATTTTCCTTATTGAATATATCCACATATATACTCAATTCATTGTTTGAAAGTTTTCATGAAGTAGAAGAATCTTCCGCACACAACTATGCCCAGTGAACCACATATATCATTATGTATGTTTTCACTAAGTTAGTTGCCCGTTCAACTCTTCGGCCTATGAACGGTATTTCAGTCATTACCTTTTAGAAAAGATTTTGCAAGTGCCAAACGATTCAACAAATCGAATGACTCCAAAAATCCATTTGCATGGAGTTCCTTCATGCGATCCTTTCTAACATGACCTAAATTGTGGTTCCACAAATAAGTGGAATTCAAATCATTTGCCTTATGGCATTTTTAGCGTCAGTGTTATGTATGTGTGTTTCACCATTAAGATTTATAATAACTTATCCATCGTACATGGAGTAATGTCATAATTTAAACAACTCATTGTTTTCATTTGACCAGAGCAAAATAACAATTATTAAGTTCTTTATTATAAATTCTAAGGGCTAGATAGAATGCTAACGATGAACATAATAACACTTTATTTTGTTCCAGACGTGCATTCCTATCATATTCCTTGTCAGTCACTTAGGCCATTGTATTCTTGTATTGCGTTGTTTTGTATGACACTTCATACCAACCAATATAGTACTAATACCCAAGAATTTCATAGTGTGACTTAACTAGGAATACAACCATAACATGTATATCATTTATATACACCTGAGCTAGACTTTCTAGTCTTTTCTTTTCTTTTTGCCAAAATATCTTTTGCAGTTTCTCTTTTAGCTTTCCTCATTATTCAGAAAAACACTTTAACATTATTAACTTCTAGGTTTGTTGGTCAAATACCAATAACCTTGAGGTTCTTACTTTAAGTTGATCATCATATGACAAGTGTTTCAGATTTCACTATTAGTAACTTTGTAATATGATGAACAATTTCACTCATAATTTTATCCATTATATCATGACGACTTTCCGAGACCATGTCTGTACATGCTAGGCTCGTAAAGTTTTAACCTTGGTATTCGCATGTGCAAATCTGGCTTGCACCCGTTGTATGCACACGTAGAATCTATCACACCCGATCATCACGTGATGCTTCGAAACGACGAGTCTTAGCAACGGTGCATACTAAGGATGATAACTTCATGGATATGCGAATATTATTAGTGCCCCAATAGTTGGAGGATTGTGACGCCTGGCGTCTTCAACCTTCATACATTCCCATAAAACTTATGAGTTTATGTAGTCTCACCAAATTTATATTCTATCATCTTGCAATAAGGTCTTAGATATCACATATATCTCATACCTTGATTATTTCTGAAAACTAAATTTTCAGCTCCTTACTTTTCAAACAGATTTGAACTTCAAGTTTCACGGAGACAAGATAACTTTAGTTACTAATTGAAACCATAGCTCTTTTGAATCAACAATGTGAGGTTTACTAAAAGTTTGCAGTAGGACTTAATCAATTCTTGATTCTTTAACAATACGGTACCAATCCGTAAAGTTTCTTGTCAGATTTTAACAGTATTTCTATCTCAATAACAAGACTAGCGCATAGTAGAAAACGGATGCCAATACTACAAAATTAATTCAAAATACTACTCATACTAAGTTTATGATAATTAGTTCATGTTTTAATCTAATTACTAATGAACTCCCACTTAATACAACATCCCTCATAGTTGTTAAGTGATACACGATCCAAATTCACTACACCAAAACCGATCATCACGTGAGATGATGTAGCTTCAATGGTGAACATCAACATGTTGATCATATCATCCATATGACTCGTGTTCAACCTTTCGGTTTCCGTTGTCCCGAGGCCATGTCTGTACATGCTAGGCTCGTCAAGCAAACCCAAGTATTTCGCGTGTGCAACATGGCTTACACCCGTTGTATGTGAATCGTTGAATCTATCACATCCGATCATCACGAGATGCTTTGAAACGACGAACTGTTACAATGGTGCATACGAGGGGAGAACACTTTATTATCTTGATATTAATGTGAGGGATCATCTTATAATGCTACCGTCGCGTTCTAAGCAAAATAAGATGCATAAAAGGATTAACATCACATGCAGTTCATATGTGATATGATATGGCCCTTTTGTCTTTGCGCCTTCGATCTTCATCTCTAAAGCACGGACATGATCTCCATCATCAACGGGCATGATCTCCATCATCGTCGGCGTAGCGTCTAGGTTCATGGCACCGGCTTCATGGTTGTTCACCTCATGTAGCAACTATTACAACTACTTTGAAATACTACTCAACATGAAATTTAAAGACAACCATAAGGCTCCTGCCGGTTGCCACAATACAATAATGATCATCTCATACATATTCATCATCACATTATGGCCATATCACATCACCAAACCCTGCAAAAACAAGTTAGACGTCTCTAATTTGGTTTGCATATTTTACGTGGTTTAGGGTTTTCGAGAGAGATCTAATCTACCTACGAACATGAACCACAACGGTGATACTAATGTTTTCAATAGAAGAGTAAGTTGAATCTTCACTATAGTAGGAGAGACAGACACCCGCAAAGCCTCTTATGCAATACAAGTTGCATGTCGAACGAGGAACAAGTCTCATGAACGCGGTCATGTAAAGTTAGTCCGGGCCGCTTCATCCCACTATGCCACAAAGATGCAAAGTACTCAAACTAAAGATAACAAGAGCATCAACGCCCACAAAACCATTGTGTTCTACTCGTGCAACCATCTATGCATAGACACGGCTCTGATACCACTGTAGGAATTCGTTGCATAGAAAACAAAAAAATTCCTACCGCGAACACGCAATCCAAGCCAAGATGCAATCTAGAAGATGGTAGCAACGAGGGGGGTATCGAGTCTCACCCTTGAAGAGATTCCAAAGCCTACAAGATGAGTCTCTTGTTGCTGCGGTAGACGTTCACTTGCCGCTTGCAAAAGCGCGTAGAAGATCTTGATCACGATCGCTTCCGGCGCCACGAACGGGCAGCACCTCCGTACTCGGTCAGACGTTCGGTTGTTGATGAAGACGACGTCCACCTCCCCGTTCCAGCGGGCAGCGGAAGTAGTAGCTCCTCTTGAATCCGACAGCACGACAGCGTGGTGTCGGTGGTGGTGGAGAAATCCGGCGGAGCTTCGCTTAAGCGTGCGGGATGTGGTGGAGGAGAGAGACCGCTAGGGTTTGGGGAGAGAGGGGGGTTGGGCGCCGGCCCTCTAAGGGGTGCGGCCAAGGCTGAGGCTTGAAGTGATCAGCCCCCTCTCCTATGCCCCTCATTATGTAGGTGGAAGCACCAAGAGTTCTAGTCCAAGTCTTCGAATAAGACCCCAACACTAAAACCTCCCATATGTGGGAAACCTACTCAAGGAGGGAGTCCTACCCAAGGTGGGACTCCCACCTTTCCTTGAGGTGGGTTGGCCGGCCACCCTAGGGGAGTCCACCTTGGACTCCTCCCCTTTAGGGTTGGCTGGTCATGCAAGGTGGAGTCCCTCCGGGACTCTACTTTCCATGGTGATTTCTTCCGGACTTTTCTAGAACCTTCTAGAACCTGCCATAAATGCACCGAATCATTTCCAAACTTGGAATATGACTTCCTATATATGAATCTTATTCTCCGGACCATTCCGGAACTCCTCGTGATGTCCGGGATCTCATCCGGGACTCCGAACAAATATTCGAACTCCATTCCATATTCAAGTTCTACCATTTCAACATCCAACTTTAAGTGTGTCACCCTACGGTTCGTGAACTATGCGGACATGGTTGAGTACTCACTCCGACCAATAACCAATAGCGGGATCTGGAGATCCATAATGGCTCCCACATATTCAACGATGACTTTAGTGATCGAATGAACCATTCACATACGATACCAATTCCCTTTGTCACGCGATATTTTACTTGTCCGAGGTTTGATCTTCGGTATCACTCTACACCTTGTTCAACCTCCTCTCCTGACAAGTACTCTTTACTCGTACCGTGGTATGTGGTCTCTTATGAACTTATTCATATGCTTGCAAGACATTAGACGACATTCCACCGAGAGGGCCCAGAGTATATCTATCCGTCATCGGGATGGACAAATCCCACTGTTGATCCATATGCCTCAACTCATACTTTCCGGATACTTAATCCCACCTTTATAACCACCCATTTACGCAGTGGCGTTTGATGTAATCAAAGTACCTTTCCGGTATAAGTGATTTACATGATCTCATGGTCATAAGGACTAGGTAACTATGTATCGAAAGCTTATAGCAAATAACTTAATGACGAGATCTTATGCTACGCTTAATTGGGTGTGTCCATTACATCATTCATATAATGATATAACCTTGTTATTAATAACATCCAATGTTCATGATTATGAAACTAATCATCCATTAATCAACAAGCTAGTTTAAGAGGCATACTAGGGACTTCTTTGTTGTCTACATATCACACATGTATTAATGTTTCGGTTAATACAATTATAGCATGATATATAAACATTTATCATAAACATAAAGATATAAATAATAATCACTTTATTATTGCCTCTAGGGCATATCTCCTTCACTAAACACTAAACCCTAAACCCTAAACACTAAACCCTAAACCCTAGACCCTAAACTCTAATTAACCCTAACCCTAACCCCTAGCTAGCTAACCCTAAACCCTAAACCCTAATTAAACCCTACATATATAGGCCAACGACACTTAATTGCGCATCAAGCAGGCGACCAACTAATTAGCGCTGATAAATTAATTAACTTGAATTTTGACAAGTTCTCTCGAATGAAAACACATTTGATTAAGTTGCCTCATAATATATATATATATAATTAGTGTGCATGCGCGGATGGAATACCTTGCACATATCATTCGTGCATATATTTCAATATATATTTGAACATATTCTTGGGATATATATATTTCAATCTCTCTCTCGATCTATATATCGTTGGTGGCCAAAAAACACACTTATATACGCATGCACTTTATGCACAAAGGCGCGGGTGCCTCCAATAATGTGTGTGTGCACTCGATCGATGATCCCTAAACCTTAAACCCTAAAACCCTAATCCCTAATCCCTAATTAAACCCTAAACATACACCCTAAACACCCTAAAGACTAAACCCTAAACCCTAGACCCTAAACCCTAAACCCTAAACCCTAAACACTAAACCCTAAACCCTAAACCCTAACCCTAGACCCTAAACCCTAAACACTAAACCCTAAACCCTAACCCTAAACAGTAAACCCTAAACCCGCAGCCCTAAACACTAAACCCTAAACCCTAATAAACCCTAAACCCTAATAAACCCTAAACCCTAAACACTAAACCCTAAACCCTAAACACTAAACCCTAAACACTAAACCCTAAACCCTAAACCCTAAACCCTAACCCTAACCCTAACCCCTAGCTAACCCTAAACCCTAAACCCTAATTAAACCCTACATATATAAACCAGTGATAACCCACAAGTATAGGGGATCACAGCAGTCTTCGCGGGTAGTAAAACCCAATTTATTGATTCGACACAAGGGGAGACAAAGAATACTTGAAAGCCTTAACAACGGAGTTGCCAATTCAGCTGCACCTAGAAACAGACTTGCTCGCAAGAGTTTATCAGTAGTAACAGTTTTATAGCAGTAGCAGTAGTGAAATAACAGCAGCAGAGTAACAGAGACAGCAGTAGTGATTATAGTAAACAGCAGGATTAAAATACTGTAGGCACGGGGACGGATAACGGGCGTTGCATGGATGAGAGAAACTCATGTAACAATCAAGCAGGGCATTTGCAGATAATAATAAAATGGTGACTAAGTACAAAGCAATCAATAGGCATGTGTTCCAATTATAGTCGTACGTGCTCGCAATGAGAAACTTGCACAACATCTTTTGTCCTACCAGCCGGTGGCAGCCGGGCCTCAAGGGAATCTACTGGATATTAAGGTACTCCTTTTAATAGAGCACCGGAGCAAAGCATTAACACTCCGTGAACACATGTGATCCTCTCATCACTACCATCCCCTCCGGTTGTCCCGATTTCTGTCACTTCGGGGCCATTGGTTCCGGACAGCGACATGTGTATACAACTTGCAGGTAAGACCATAAACAATGAATATCATGATGAAATAATAACATGTTCAGATCTGACATCATGGCACTCGGGCCCTAGTGACAAGCATTAAGCATAACAAGTTGCAACAATATCATCAAAGTACCAATTACTGACACTAGGCACTATGCCCTAACAATATTATACTATTACATGACCAATCTCATCCAATCCCTACCATCCCCTTCAGCCTACAGCGGGGGAATTACTCACACATGGATGGGGGAAACATGGCTGGTTGATGTAGAGGCGTCGGTGGTGATGGCGGCGATGATCTCCTCCAATTCCCCGTCCCGGCGGAGTGCCAGAACGGAGACTTCTGGCTCCCGAGACGGAGTTTCGCGATGTCGCGGCGTTCTGGAGGGTTTCTGGCAACTTCGACTTCTCCCCGTGCGTTTTTAGGTCGAGGGCGATAAGTAGTCCGAAGGAGGGCATCGGGGGCCAGCCGAGGGGGCCACACGCTAGGGCCGCGCGCCCCCCTCCTGGGCCGCGCCGCCCTAGGGTGTGGGGCCCTCGGGCCTCCACCTGACTTGCCCTTCTGGCTCCGTGAGTTTTCTGGGAAAATAGGGCCTTCTGTCAAAATCCCGAGGTTTTTCCTGAAAGTTGGATTTCTGCACAAAAATGAGATACCAGAACAGTTCTGCTGAAAACATCGTTAGTCCGTGTTAGTTGCATCCAAAATACACAAATTAGAGGTAAAACAATAGCAAAAGTGTTCGGGAAAGTGGATACGTTTTGGACGTATCAACTCCCCCCAAGCTTAGCTTATTGCTTGTCCTCAAGCAATTCAGTCAACAACTGAGTGATAAAAGAACTTTCACGAACACATTTGTTCATATGATGTAAATATTCTCATGCTATGGCTAACAATTAGGCAGTTCATAATAAGATACATGCAAATAAGATCATCTCATAGCTATGCCAATCATGGAAAGGTACCAACAATTAATAATAAGCATCATGAATCATGTATATAAGCAGGATTGCAATGTTCATAAATGAGTATGATAGAGTGGTATCTCGCTTGCCCATATTTGATCAACAAAACATAAATGCTCAGGCACCTCTGAAGTTCATAGAAAGACTAGAAATAGTGATTGTCAAAGATAAAAGCATCAAAGTTATACCACAATCAATCATATTTTGAGACAAGCATATTATACTAAGAATGACAGTTGTGCTCTCAAGAAAGTGCTCAAAGAAAGGATGGAGACTCAACATAAAAGTAAAAGATTGACCCTTCGCAGAGGGAAGCAGGGATTAACACGCGCTAGAGCTTTTCATTTGTAAAACAGGAGTAAAATTATCTTGAGAGGTGTTTGTTGTTGTCAACGAATGGTAATGGGTACACCAACTACCTCGCCAACCGGACTTTCAAGAGCGGCTCCCATGAAGGACGTTATCTCTACCAGCAAGGTAGATCATCCCTCTTCTCTTTTATTTACACACGTATTTTAGTTTTATTATGGGTGACACTCCCCCCAACCTTTGCTTACACAAGCCATGGCTAACCGAATCCTCGGGTGCCTTCCATCAATCACATACCATGGAGGAGTGTCTATTTACAAAATTAAGTTGCTTACTGATGAATCAGAGCAAAACACGTGAAGAGAATTATTAATGAAGTTGATTAATTGGGGCTGGGAACCCCGTTGCCAGCTCTTTTTGCAAAATTATTGGATAAGCGGATGTGCCACTAGTCCATATGAAAATCCATCAAGAGTAAATGACAAGGTTGAAAGTTAAACACCACATACTTCCTCATGAGCTATGAAACGTTAACACAAATTGAGAAGCATTTTGAAGGTTTAAAGGTAGCGCATGAGAATTTACTTGGAATGGTTTGAAATGCCATGCATAGGTATTTATGGTGGACACTCTGGAATAACTTGGTTTTCATGTGTTTGGAGGCACGAGCAGCGTTCCCGCTCAGTACAAGTGAAGGCTAGCAAAAGACTAGGGAGCGACAAATCAAGAGAGCAGTAACTGTCATAATCATGCTTGCGGCAAAATAAATTAACTGAGGCATAAAAGTGATACCAGAACTCTGAAGCAATGTAAATCATTGAGGCTTAATTGACTCTTGTTCAGTCATATGCATGCGTGAGCATGTGCCAAGTTAATTCAAACGAATTATTCAGAGGAGGATACCACAATATCATACCTATCTATGAATAAAACAATGCAAGCAAACATCCATGACATGCTACTCATATTAATAAATTGGAGCTAAACATGAGAGATCATGAACTGCTAGACTTTCTTAAATGACATATACCTCACATGAACCAACTAAGCATGCTCACATGGATGAGTATATGTACAAAAATGAAAACAAATAGAGTTCATACCAGCCTCTCACCACAATCAGATTGTCGTAGATCGTCATTATTGCCTTTTCACTTGTGTAGCTTGGATAATATGAAATGAAAACCACGCTCCAGCCACCGAAGACCATTGAACTCATAAAGAACTTTACAAAACCAAAGAAGAACAGCAAATATTTTTGGTGTTTTCGAATTTGGAAACAGGAACAAAAGGAAACAAGCAAACAAAGCAAAATCTTTTTGGGTTTTCTTATAGCAAACTAGCAGTAGCAAATAAAGCGAAACAAATGCAAGAAACTAAAGTAACCAAGTGGTGAAGAGAAACAACAGAAATATTTTTGGTCTTTTTGTGTTTTAGGAAAGAAACAAAGCAAAAACAGGAAAATGAAAAGTAAAAGAAACATAGAAAAGCGAGATGGCAGAAATCTGCCAAAACTTGACAGCAGTACAGAAATCGATTTTTACAAAAATCTTACGTTGCTCAGCTCGAAAAGTGTTCAACTAATGAAAGTTAGATAACAACCTGGGAATCCTGCACAAAAATTGGCAGCTCAAAATAACGTTCTGGCTGTGCGCACGAATTTTTCTAGTAACAGTCCAGAATCTGTTTTCAGGCAGCACTTCCCCAAATATCATCTTCCTCTCATTAGAAAACCACTCAAAGAAACTAAACAAGTATGTACAAGTATCCAGCAACCATAATATGCAAAGAATGAGTGATGCCGGTATACCTCCCCCCAAGCTTAGGCTTTTGCCTAAGTGGAGATCAATCCCATGGTGCCCATGAAGAAGCACCTTCGTAGTACGAAGATGGATCATATTCCGGGTAGGTGCTGGAAGAAGCACCCGGATACATGACGGTGTAGTCGTAAGAGGGCTCGGCGTCCTCGGAGTCATGCTGCTGGTGGAAGCCTTGTATCTTCAATTGCTCATCCACCTCCTCCTTAGTGCGCGACCATGGTTCCCTGTCAATACTGAACAAATCTGGCTGCGGCAAAAGGATTTCCCTCTCTTCCCCGTCAGCAAACAATATTCTATAGATAATCTTATCTAAACTAGAGTCGGTTGTAACAAATTGATGACTCTTCATAGCAGCAATATCGAGCCTCATAGGAGCTACTTTTACATCATTAGGGTCAAGAGGAAGCTCTAAATATGCTAAAACGCGCGAAGCAATAATTCCTCCAAATATAGGCCCCTTGCTGGACAAGCGGCGAGCAACAAGAGCACCAAGATGATAAGGCGTGTCCCCAGTGAGTGCAGCAATTAAGAAACCAAGGTGATAGCTAGATATGTTGCTAGTATTCTCCCTACCAAGAATGCTAGTACCAATGTAATAAGCAAAATACTTAATGGCGGGGAGTTGAATGTTTCTTATCTTGCCACGCTGAATGGTGCGACAATCATCATTGGTGATCCCTCGATAGAGCTCCAACAATTTCCTTGGGTTGTCCTCGATCTTCCTTGTTGTACCTACAGGGACAATACCTAATGCAGCACAAAAAATTTCCAACTTCATAGTAATAGGTTTACCATAGATCTTGAATGAAACTGCCGGGTGAAAGTGCTTATTGTTGAACTTGAAGCTCTCCACAAAGATTTTAGTGAGCGTGTAGTATTGCTCACTCTCATCTCCCACATAGGTGGTTAAACCTGCCTTACCGACAAGGGTCAAGAAATCCTCCAACAAACCTGCATTTCTCAAAAAGTCATAACATGGGAAGGATGAAGCATTAGGGACTCCATTGTCCTCCTCGGGTGCGAAGCTTGGTGCGATGAGATCCTCATTGTAGGATTGCCTGAATCGGGTGGATGACCTCGAGGGTCTCCCCGTGCTTGTTGTCTCCCCTTGGAACACTTCTCCAAAGTTAAAGTTGTCCATCCCCCTTTTCTGAAATTTTTCAACAAACAATATAAAACTTGATTTGGTGACATATAATTGAGGGAAACTACCATAGGAACTTGCTAGAGTACTAATCATGCATCAAAACTAGTTTCTACCACTTAGAACAAGCATGCAAGCTCACTAAACATGTTACCTACAGCAGCAAAATATGCAAGATATACTCCACCAAACAAAATTCTACTTGGAGGGTTGGAGGAGTCACATACCGAAGAGCAAATGTGCCAAATTTCGCATGCAATCTGGGCTGAGCAAAGAGATCAAGAAATCTGGAGTTCTTGAGCAAAAACACGAGTGAGAGGAAGCTGGTGTCGATTTTTTCGGGAGAGAGAAGAGTGTGGGAGGAAAAGATGCTGAAATGGGGTAAAGGGGGACCCACACACCAGGGTGGCGCGCCCCCCTTGCTGGCCGCGCCGGCCTGTGGGGTGCCACCCTGGGGTGCCCCACTGGTCATCCCCAGGTGCTCCCAGGTGCCTCGTCGAAAAATAGGACCAACGGTATAATTTTTGGTGAATTTTTGAAAACTTTGAAAAATGCACATTTATGGGTATTAAGTTTATTATTACTGGCGAGGAAAAATTTTGAAATCTCTAATTAACTAAGGAACTTTGCAAAATAAAAGTGCTACAGCAACTAGAGCAAATGGAGGGAGAAAGAGATGTTGTTTACCTCCTCTATGCATATAAAAAGTATTTGTTAACAAGGTTGATCAAGTCTTGCCACCAAATAAATTTTACATAGCATAAGAAGAAATAAACCTAAAATCAATCATGTTACCTTGAATTGTATTGATATGGATCCAATCACAAGAGTTTGATATTCTTCTTTAGGCTCATATATAGGACAATCGATAGTTCCAACTTTGATAGTTCTCACATTAGAAATAGTATTAACTCCACATGCTTTCTCAATCCTCTTGGGAAAATAGACGGTGTGCTCCCTATCATCAACATTGAAAGTAACCTTTCCTTTATTGCAATCAATAACAGCCCCTGCAGTGTTAAGAAAAGGTCTCCCAAGAATAATAGACATATTATCATCTTCAGGCATTTCCAACACAACAAAATCAGTTAATATCAAGCAGTTATTAGTAACTTGAACAGGAACATCCTCACATATGCCAACAGGAATAGCAGTAGATTTATCAGCCATTTGCAAAGATATATCAGTCGGTATCAACTTATCTAAATAAAGTCTCTTATAAAGAGAAAAAGGCATAACGCTAACACCCGCTCCCAAATCACATAGAGCAGTTCTAACATAATTATTCTTAATTGAACAAGGAATAGTTGGAATACCTGGGTCGCCAAGCTTCTTTGGAACCTTACCATTGAAAGAGTAATTAGCAAGCATAGTGGAAATCTCCTCATTAGGAATTTTCCTTTTGTTAGTGACAATATCTTTCATATACTTTGAATAAGGAGGCAATTTAATAGCATCAGTCAAAGGGATTTGCAAGAATAAAGGTTTCATCCAATCACAAAATTTATTATAGTGTTCTTCTTCCTTTGATTTTAGTTTCTTAGCAGGAAAAGGCATTTGCTTTTGAACCCAAGGTTCTCTTTCATTACCATGTTTCTCAGCAATAAAATCTTCTTTAGTGTACTTTTTATTTTTAGCATGCTTTTCAGGTTCTTCTTCAACCTCTTCTTTATCAGAAGCATCATTCTTATCATTATCTTTATCATGTTCATTACCACTTTCAGTTTCAGCATCAGAAATAGAAATACTATTAGGATCATTAACAGGTTCAGAGGATTCTACAACATTTTTATGTTTATTTTTCTTTTTCTTTGATGGAGCACTAGTTTTAGTTTGTTGAGAATCTTGTTCAACTCTTTTGGGATGCCCTTCAGGATATAGAGGATCCTGGGTAGAAACACCACCTCTAGTTGTTACTTCATAAGCATGTTTTTCTTTAGAATTATTTCCCAATAAGTCATTTTGCACTTTAGTGAGTTGATCAATTTGAGTTTGAACCATATGAAAATGTTTAACAAGCATCTTAACATCATTGGAGGTTCTCTCCACAATACCATGCAATTCACTAATAGCTCGAGAATTTTCCATTAAATGATTCTCTACTCTCATATTAAAATTTTCTTGCTTAACAATATAATTATCAAACTCATCTAAACATTGTGCAGGAGGTTTCGAATACGGAATATCTTCCCTAGTAAAGCGTTGAAGGGAGTTTACCTCAATCATGGATGAAGGGGGAATTATCTCACATATATCTTCTATGGGAGGTAGATTCTTCACATCTTCAGATTTAATACCTTTCTCCTTGAGAGACTTCTTGGCTTCCCTCATATCTTCATCATTCAATTTAATTAAACCCCTCTTCTTCAATATTGGCGTTGTAGTTGGTTCAGGCGTAGTCCAATCATCATGATTCCGGCCTATTTTAGCCAATAATTCTTCAGGGTCGTCTGGAGTTCTTTTCCTGAAAACACAACCAGCACAACTATCCAGGTATGCCCTAGACTCAATGGTTAGTCCACTATAAAATATATCAAGTAAATCATTCTTTTTTAAATCATGTCCAGGTCGAGCTCTGATAAGAGAACAAAATCTTGCCCAAGCCTCAGGCAATTTCTCTTCATCTCCCTGGTCAAATTTATAAATTTTCTGTAAAGCGACATGTTGAGCACTAGCAGGAAAGTATTTTCGAAAGAAAACATCACGCAAATCAGTTGGATTTTTAATAGAACCAGGAGGAAAATTATTATACCAAGTTTTAGCATCATCCTTTAATGAGAAAGGAAAAAAATTTAACGACAAAATAAGTACGCATCTTGATATCATCAGAAAACAAGCTACTCATAGAAGAAAGTTCAATCATGTGTTCCACAGCACTTTCTTTTTCAGTACCACAAAAGGGTGCTTTCTCTACAATAGCTATATGAGATAGATCAAGAGAAAAATCATAATCTTTATCCTTAATGCATATAGGAGATGTGGCAAATTTAGGATCAGGAGATAATTTATGTCTAACAGTATATTATGTGAGAAACTTTTAAATTTTACTTGCATCAGCAGTGGCATTGCATCTATTAATAAGATCATCGTTAAGTTCCACATAATCTTCATCAGGATCATCACTATAATAATCAAGTTCAGGTGAATTAACAGGTGTAGTAGCATTAGGAGTTTCAGTATTTTCAATTTGTCTAGACCTAGCAATTGTAGCATCTAGAAAGGATCCCAATGAACCACTATCATCAAGCACAGCAGAAACATTATCAATATCATAAGAGTTTTCAGATTCAGCAGAAGTACCAGCATGTGAAGCATGTGGCGGTGAAACAAGTTTATCAATCACAGATGGTGAATCAAGAGCAGTAGAGGTACTCAGAGTTGTACCTTTTCTTGTAGTGGATGGTAATATGGCGACTTTAGGATCGCGAGGTTTACCCATGATGGAGAATTTGCAGCAAACAATATCAATCCAAGTGAACTTCCAAATAAAGCTATGCTCCCCGGCAACGGCGCCAGAAAACAGTCTTGATAACCCACAAGTATAGGCGATCGCAGCAGTCTTCGCGGGTAGTAAAACCCAATTTATTGATTCGACACAAGGGGAGACAAAGAATACTTGAAAGCGTTAACAACGGAGTTGTCAATTCAGCTGCACCTGGAAACAGACTTGCTCGCAAGAGTTTATCAGTTTTAACAGTTTTATAGCAGTAGCAGTAGTGAAATAACAGCAGCAGAGTAACAGAGACAGCAGTAGTGATTATAGTAAACAGCAGGATTAAAATACTGTAGGCACGGGGACGGATAACGGGCGTTGCATGGATGAGAGAAACTCATGTAACAATCAAGCAGGGCATTTGCAGATAATAATAAAACGGTGTCTAAGTACAAAGCAATCAATAGGCATGTGTTCCAATTATAGTCGTACGTGCTCGCAATGCGAAACTTGCACAACATCTTTTGTCCTACCAGCCGGTGGCAGCCGGGCCTCAAGGGAATCTACTGCATATTAAGGTAATCCTTTTAACAGAGCACCGGAGCAAAGCATTAACACTCCGTGAACACATGTGATCCTCACATCACTACCATCCCCTCCGGTTGTCCCGATTTCTGTCACTTCGGGGCCATTGGTTCCTGACAGCGACATGTGTATACAACTTGCAGGTAAGACCATAAACAATGAATATCATGATGAAATAATAACATGTTCAGATCTGAGATCATGGCACTCGGGCCCTAGTGACAAGCATTAAGCATAACAAGTTGCAACAATATCATCAAAGTACCAATTACGGACACTAGGCACTATGCCCTAACAATCTTATACTATTACATGACCAATCTCATCCAATCCCTACCATCCCCTTCAGCCTACAGCGGGGGAATTACTCACACATGGATGGGGGAAACATGGCTGGTTGATGTAGAGGCGTCGGTGGTGATGGCGGCGATGATCTCCTCCAATTCCCCGTCCCGGCGGAGTGCCAGAACGGAGACTTCTGGCTCCCGAGACGGAGTTTCGCGATGTGGCGGCGTTCTGGAGGGTTTCTGGCGACTTCGACTTCTCCCTGTGCGTTTTTAGGTCGAGGGCGATAAGTAGTCCGAAGGAGGGCATCGGGGGCCAGCCGAGGGGGCCACACGCTAGGGCCGCGCGCCCCCCTCCTGGGCCACGCCGCCCTAGGGTGTGGGGCCCTCGGGCCTCCACCTGACTTGCCCTTCTGGCTCCGTGAGTTTTCTGGGAAAATAGGGCCTTCTATCAAAATCCGGAGGTTTTCCTGAAAGTTGGATTTCTGCACAAAAACGAGATACCATAACAGTTCTGCTGAAAACAGCGTTAGTCTGTGTTAGTTGCATCCAAAATACACAAATTAGAGGCAAAACAATAGCAAAAGTGTTCGGGAAAGTGGATACGTTTTGGACGTATCAACCAGCGACACTTAATTGCGCGGGTGCCTCTAATAATGTGTGTGCGCACTCGATCGATGATCCCTAAACCTTAAACCATAAAACCCTAAAACCCTAATCCCTAATCCCTAAACACCCTAAACACTAAACCCTAAACCCTAAACACTAAACTCTAAACCCTAAACACTAAACACTAAACCCTAAACCCTAAACAATAAACACTAAAACCTAGACCCTAAACTCTAATTAACCCTAACCCTAACCCTAACCCCTAGCTAGCTAACCCTAAACCCTAAACCCTAATTAAACCCTACATATATAGGCCAACGACACTTAATTGCGCATCAAGCAGGCGACCAACTAATTAGCGCTGATAAATTAATTAACTTGAATTTTGAAAAGTTCTCTCGAATGAAAACACATTTGATTAGGTTGCCTCATAATATATATATATATATATATAATTAGTGTGCATGCGCGCATGGCATACCTTGCACATATCATTCGTGCATATATTTCAATATATATTTGAACATATTCTTGGGATATATATATATTTAAATCTCTCTCTCGATCTATATATCGTTGGTGGCAAAAAAACACACTTATATACGCATGCACTTTATGCGCAAAGGCGCGGGTGCCTCTAATAATGTGTGTGTGCTCTCGATCGATGATCCCTAAACCTTAAACCCTAAAACCCTAATCCCTAATTACACCCTAAACGTACACCCTAAACACCCTAAACACTAAACCCTAAACCCTAGACCCTAAACCCTAAACCCTAAACCCTAAACACTAAACCCTAAACCCTAACCCTAAACACTAAACCCTAAACCCTAACCCCTAACCCCTAGCTAACCCTATACCCTAAACCCTAATTAAACCCAACATATATAGGCCAACGACACTTAATTGCGCGGGTGCCTCTAATAATGTGTGTGCGCACTCGATCGATGATCCCTAAACCTTAAACCATAAAACCCTAAAACCCCAAAACCCTAATCTCCCTAATCCCTAATCCCTAAACACCCTAAAAACTAAACCCTAAACCCTAAACACTAAACCCTAAACCCTGAACCCTAAACCCTAAACCCTAAACACTAAACCCTAAACCCTAAACACTAAACCCTAAACCCTAGACCCTAAACCTTGATTAACCCTAACCCTAACCCCTAGGTAGCTATAACCCTAAACCCTACATATATAGGCCAACGACACTTAATTGCGCATCAAGCAGGCGACCAACTAATTAGCGCTGATAAATTAATTAACTTAAATTTTGACAAGTTCTCTCGAATGAAAACACATTTGATTATGTTGCCTCATAATATATATATATATATAATTAGTGTGCATGCGCGCATGGCATACCTTGCATATCATTCGTGCATATATTTCAATATATATTTGAACATATTCTTGGGGATATATATATATATTTCAATCTCTCTCTCTCGATCTATATATCGTTGGTGGCCAAAAAACACACTTATATACGCATGCACTTTATGCGCAAAGGCGCGGGTGCCTCTAATAATGTGTGTGTGCACTCGATCGATGATCCCTAAACCCTAAGCCCTAAAACCCTAATCCTAATCCCTAATTAAACCCTAAACATACACCCTAAACACTAAACCCCAAACCCTAGACCCTAAACCCTAAACACTAAACCCTAATCCCTAAACCCTAAACCCTAAACCCTAAGCACTAAACCCTAAACCCTAAACCTTAAACCCTAAACCCTAAACACTAAACCCTAAACCCTAAACCCTAACCCTAACCCTAACCCTAACCCTAACCCCTAGCTAACCCTAAATCCTAAACCCTAATTAAACCCTACATATATAGGCCAATGAAATTTAATTGTGCGGGTGCCTCTAATAATGTGTGTGCGCACTCGATCGATGATCCCTAAACCTTAATCCATAAAACCCTAATCCCTAAACACCCTAAACACCCTAAACACTAAACCCTAAACCCTAAACACTAAACCTGAAACCCTAAACCCTAAACACTAAACCCTAAACCCTAAACACTAAACCCTAAACCCTAGACACTAAACCCTAATTAAACCCTACATATATATAGGCCAACGACACTTAATTGCGCATCAAGCAGGCGACCAACTAATTAGCGCTGATAAATGAATTAACTTGAATTTTGACAAGTTCTCGAATGAAAAACACGTACATTTGATTAAGTTCCCTCACAATATATATATATATATATATATAATTAGTGTGCATGCATGGCCTACCATGCATTCATGCATATATATTTTTTAATATATATTTGAACATATTCTTGGGGATTTCAATCTCTCTCTCTCTCTCGATCTATATATATCGTTTGTGGCCAAAAACACACACATACGCATGCACTTTATGCGCAAAAGGCGCGGGTGCCTCTAATATATAATGTGTGTGCGCACTCAATCGATGATCCCTAAACCTTAAACCCTAAAACCCTAAAACCCTAATCCCTAAACCCTAAACACCCTAAACACCCTAGACCCTAAACCCTAACCCTAACCCATACTTAAAACACATAACCCCTAGACCCTAAACACTAAACCCTAAACCCTAAACCATAACCCCTGGCTAACCCTAATCCCTAACAACCCTAACCCTAATGACCCTAGACCCTAGACCCTAAACCATAATCCCTAAACCCTAAACCCTATAAACCCTAAACCCTAGCTCTAGCTATATATATATAGGCCCCAAACGACACTTAATTGCACATCACGCAGGCCAGGGGGCCTCGCGGTCCTCTAAATTAAGTGTGACATTAACCCTAACTAAACCATATATATATATGATGGGATTCGTTGCATAGAAAACAAAAAATTTCCTACCGCGAGAACGCAATCCAAGCCAAGATGCAATCTAGAAGATGGGAGCAACGAGGGGATGAACGAGACTAACCCTTGAAGATTTCCAAAGCCTACAAGAGGAGGCTCTCGTTGCTGCGGTAGACGATCACTTGCCGCTTTCAAAAGCGCGTAGAAGATCTTGACGGTGCCACAATCGGGCAGCACCTCCGTACTCGGTCACACGTTCGGTGTTGATGACGACGTCCTTCTCCCCGTTCCAGCGGGCAGCGGAAGTAGTAGATCCTCCTCGGAATCCCGACAGCACGACGGCGTGGTGGCGGTGTCGATGGAGAACTCCGGCAGGGCTTCGCCTAAGCGTATGCGGGAGAAGTGGTGGAGGAGGAGAGGCTAGGGTTTGGGGAGAGGGGGTGGCTAGGGCGCCGGCCATGGGCAGCCCTAGGTGGTGCGGCCAAGAGTGGCTGCCCCCCTCCCTCTCCTCCTCATTATATAGGTGGAAATCCCCAAGAGTTGTAGTCCAAGTCTTCGAATAAGACCCCAACAACAAAACCTCCCATAGGTGGGAAACCTACTCAAGGGGGGAGTCCTACCCAAGGTGGGACTCCCACCTTTCCCTTAGGTGGGGTGGCCGGCCACCTATGGTGGAGTCCACCTGGGACTCCACCCCTTAGGGTTTGGCTGGCCATACAAGGTGGAGTCCCTTCAGGACTCCACTTTCCATGGTGATTTCTTCCGGACTTTTCTAGAACCTTCTAGAACCTGCCATAAATGCACCGGATCATTTCCAAACTTGGAATATGACTTCCTATATATGAATCTTATTCTCCGGACCATTCCGGACCTCCTCGTGATGTCCTAGATCCCATACGAGACTCCGAACAAAACTTCGAACTCCATTCCTTATTCCATATCTACTTAAATGACATCAAACCTTAAGTGTGTCACCCTACGGTTCGCGAACTATGTAGACATGGTCGAGATCTCTCTCCGACCAATAACCAATAGCGGGATCTGGAGATCCATAATGGCTCCCACATGTTCAACGATGACTTAGTGATCGAATGAACCATTCACATACGATACCAATTCCCTTTGTCACGCGATATTTTACTTGTCCGAGGTTTGATCATCGGTATCTCTATACCTTGTTCAACCTCGTCTCCTGACAAGTACTCTTTACTCGTACCGTGGTATGTGGTCTCTTATGAACTATTCATATGCTTGCAAGCTATTTAGACGACATTCCACCGAGAGGGCCCAGAGTATATCTATCCGTCATCGGGATGGACAAATCCCACTGTTGATCCATATGCCTCAACTCATACTTTCCGGATACTTAATCCCACCTTTATAACCACCCATTTACGCAGTGGCGTTTGATGTAATCAAAGTACCTTTCCAGCATAAGTGATTTACATGATCTCATGGTCATAAGGACTAGGTAACTATGTATCGAAAGCTTATAGCAAATAACTTAATGACGTGATCTTATGCTACGCTTAATTGGGTGTGTCCATTACATCATTCATATAATGATATAACCTTGTTATTAATAACATCCAATGTTCATGATTATGAAACTAATCATCTATTAATCAACAAGCTAGTTAAGAGGCTTTACTAGGGACTCATTGTTGTTTACATAACACACATGTATCAATGTTTCGGTTAATACAATTATAGCATGGTATATAAACATTTATCATAAACATAAAGATATATAATAACCACTTTTATTATTGCCTCTTGGGCATATCTCCAACAGTCTCCCACTTGCACTAGAGTCAATAATCTAGATTACATTGTAATGTACCTAACACCCATGGCATTCTGGTGTTGGTCATACTTTGCCCTAGGGAGAGCTTTAGTCAACGGTTCTGACACACTCAGAAACGTATGTATTTTGCAATTCATTTGAGTCTTCACGCATCACTCATTTTCCAAATGAGTCGGCATTAAATATGTTTGGTCTTCTGGTGGAACCTTAATTCCGCGGTCTGAAATATGTCACTAATATTGTCATACACAATATAGCTTCAAAGTTCTGACACTATCGGAACTACACCAAGTTCTCAAAGAACCTCTTGACTTAACATTCTCAGTCATTGTCAAAACAACGACATATTCTGCCTTCATTTGTAGAATCCGTCACAACATTTTGAACTCTTCTAAATCTAGCATTGTGCTACCTTTTAAACAACACTTAGCCTAATTTTGAGATTGTAATTTTATTTTTATATGTGACAAAACCAATATCGGTGCAACATCTTACAGCGATTTGTTTGTCATTTCTCCATACAAAACTATTTATATATCCTTGGTTCTTCTAAAGTACACAGGGATATTCTTACTGTTTGTCCAATGATTATCACATGAATCATTCTGGTATATGCTCCTAACATTTTAGAGCACAGGACATCTGATTGTGTACATATTAATTGTGATCTAAATCACTCATGTGTTTTTACTCATTCTGTGTCAGATACACTCAAGTTTTGTTAAAACTTCACATGACAAGAACATTTTCTTAATATTTCTATATTGAACTACTTCAATATCCTTTCTATGTAATTTGATTTAAACTTATTATGTGTTTCAATCTATCTTCATAGATCTTGACATTAAATATGTTTCAGTCCATATCCTTTCATTGAAGTTAATTCTCAATGAAACCTTTTATAATCAAGTATATAATTACATCATTTATAACCAACTAAATGTATCTACATAAAGTATTATAAATATGTCTCAGCGCTCCCACTTAATTTCTTGCAAATGCAAGCCTCTTCATCGTTTCTGATGAAATCAAAAACTCTTTGACTATTTCATCCGGTGAAGATTCCAACTCCGTGATACTCACTTCATCCAATTGAAGTTCGTTTACCTATCTAGTATTCCACGGACTAGCAAAACAATTGGTTGTATCTTGTATACACCTTTAATACACACTTCTGTTAAGTAATGTATTTTGCCATCCTACTATCATATCTCATGAAAGAAATATGTAGCGATTACTAGAATAATCCACATAGACTATAAGCATTGCTACGGAAGATCTAATCTTATCGTAGTCAACTCTTTGAACTTTGTCGTAAACAACTTTTCGACAAGTCGAGCTTATTCAAGGATATTCCATCCAAGTCCATCAATTTTATAGATCCGTTTACTTTCAAAAAGTATTCATCTATCTTGGATTTCATGACGTATAGCCATTTTAACGGAGTCAGGGCCCATCATAACTTCTTTGTATGTAGTTGGTTTATCATTGTTCAAAAACAACCCTTTGTTCACAAATCATTTATTTGATCACAAAGTAAACCATACCTACAAGGTTCAATAAGTACTTCGATCTCCATGACTATAACATGTTGTAGACATGGGAGCCATGATCATCGTGGCCGCTTCCGGAACCAATTCCGATGCTGCGCTACTCTGATCATTATGCTCAGGTTCATAAACCTTATCAAGTTTTGTTGTCCTCCCACTCAAATACTTCGCTAAAAAACAATTTCTTGGAAATAAGTAAGAAACATCGACAAACACTTTTGTCTTTGTCTCCATAGTGGAAAGAATTCCCAATCAATTCTGTGGGATAACCAACAAAGACATTCATCCGATTTTGGATGTAAACTTATTTACTTTATGCTATGCATTCCAAAATTTAAGAAAGGACTGTTAGGGTTCATACCCATGCCATAACTCGTATGGTGTCATTTCAACGGATCATGATGATGCTCTATTTAGTGTAAAAGCGGTAGTCACTAAAGCATAATCCACAAAAATATAATAGCATCAATATTTTATCTCATCATTGACCCAACAAGGTTTGGATACATCTCTCGGATACTCCATCATCACTATGATACTCCAAGAAATGTGAGTTGTAGAACAATTTCATAACTCTCTTAGATGTTCGCTAAAACTCGTAATTCAAATATTTCCACTATGATCCAATCATAGATATTTGACTTTTCTATTACGATGATTTCCACCTCATGCTGAAATTTATTTGAATCCATTCAAATGTTTCAAACTTCTTCCTTATCGAATATATCCATATATATATACTCAATTCATTGTTGGAAGTTTTCATGAAGTAGAAGAATCTCCCGCACAACCTATGCCCAGTGAACCACATACATCATCATGTATTTTTCCACTAAGTTAGTTGCCCGTTCAACTCTTGGCCTATGAACGGTATTTCAGTCATTCTCTTTAGAAAAGATTTGCAAGCGCCAAACGATTCAAAAATCGAATGACTCCAAAAATCCATTTGCATGGAGTTCCTTCATGCGTTCCTTTCTAATATGACCTAAATTGCGGTTCCACAAATAAGTGGAATTCAAATCATTTGCCTTATGGCATTTTAGCGTCAGTATTATGTATGTGTGTTTCACCATTAAGATTTATAATAACTTATCCATCGTACATGGTGTAATGTCATAATTTGAACAACTCATTGTTTTCATTTAACCAGAGCAAAATAACAATTATTAAGTTCTTTATTATAAATTCTAAGGGCTAGATAGGATGCCAATGATGAACATAATAACACTTTATTTTTGTTCCAGAAGTGCATTCCTATCATATTCCTTGTCAGTAACTTAGGCCATTGTATTCTTGTATTGCGTTGTTTTGTATGACATTTCGTACCAACCAATATGGTACTAATACCCAAGAATTTCATTGTGTGACCAAACTAGGAATACAACCATAACATGTATATCATGTATATACACCTGAGCTAGACTTTCTAGTCTTCTCTTTTCTTTCTGCCAAAATATCTTTTGTAGTTTCTCTTTTAGCTTTCCTCATTATTCAGAAAATACTTCACCTTCAATAACTTCTAGGTTTGTTGGTCAAATACCAATAACCTTGAGGTTCTTACTTTGAAGTTGATCATCATATGACAAGTGTTTCAGATTTCACTATTAGTAACTCTGTAATATGATGAACAATTTCACTCATAATTTTATCCATCATATCATGACGACTTTTCCGAGACCATGTCTGTACATGCTAGGCTCGTAAAGTTTAACCTCAGTATTCGCATATGCAAATCTGGCTTGCACCCGTTGTATGCACACGTAGAATCTATAACACCCGATCATCACGTGATGCTACGAAACGACGAGTCTTAGCAACAGTGCATACTAAGGACGATGACTTCATGGATATGCGAATATCGTTAGTGCCCCAATAGTTGGAGGATTGGGACGCCTTGCGTCTTCAACCTTCCTACATTCCCATAAAACTTATGAGTTTATGTAGTCTCACCAAATTATATTCTATCATCTTGCAATAAGGTCTTAGATATCACATATATCTCATACTATTTCTGAAAACAAAATTTTCAGCTCCTTACATTTCAAACAGATTTGAACTTCAAGTTTCACGGAGACAAGATAACTTTTGGTACTAATTGAAACCATAGCTCTTTGAATCAACAATGTGAGGTTTACTAAAAGTTTGCAATAGGACTTAATCATTTCTTGATTCTTTTACAATACGGTACCAGTCCGTAAAGTTTCTTGTCAGATTTTAACAGTATTTCTATCTCAATTACAAGACTAGCGCTTGGTAGAAAAACGGATGCCAATACTACAAATTAATTCAAAATACTACTCAGACTATGTTTATGATAATTAGTTCATGTTTTAATCTAATTACTAATGAACTCCCACTTAATACAACATCCCTCATAGTTGTTAAGTGGTACACGATCCACATCCACTACACCAAAACCGATCATCACGTGAGATGATGTAGCTTCAATGATGAACATCAACATGTTGATCATATCATCCATATGACTCGTGTTCAACCTTTCGGTTTCCGTTGTCCCGAGGCCATGTCTGTACATGCTAGGCTCGTCAAGCAAACCCAAGTATTCCGCGTGTGCAACATGGCTTACACCCGTTGTATGTGAATGTTGAGTCTATCACATCCGATCATCACGAGATGCTTCGAAACGACGAACTGTGCAACGGTGCATACAAGGGGAGAACACTTTATTATCTTGATATTAATGTGAGGGATCATCTTATAATGCTACCGTCGCGATCTAAGCAAAATAAGATGCATAAGGGATTAACATCACATGCAATTCATATGTGATATGATATGGCCCTTTAGTCTTTGCGCCTTCGATCTTCATCTCCAAAGCACGGACATGATCTCCATCATCAACGGGCATGATCTCCATCATCGTCGGCGTAGCGTCAAGGTCCATGGCGCTGTCTTCATGATTGTTCACCTCATGTAGCAACTATTACAACTACTTTGAAATACTACTCAACATGAAATTTAAAGACAACCATAAGGCTCCTGCCGGTTGCCACAATACAATAATGATCATCTCATACATATTCATCATCACATCATGGCCATATCACATCACCAAACCCTGCAAAAACAAGTTAGACGCCTCTAATTTGGTTTGCATATTTTACGTGGTTTAGGGTTTTCGAGTAAGATCTAATCTACCTACGAACATGAACCACAATGGTGATACTAGTGTTGTCAATAGAAAGAGTAAATTGAATCTTCACTATGGTGGGAGAGACAGACACCCGCAAAGCCACTTATGCAATACAAGTTGCATGTCGAACGTGGAGCAAGTCTCATGAACGCGGTCATGTAAAGTTAGCCCGAGCCGCTTCATCCCACCATGCCACAAAGATGCAAAGTACTCGAACTAAAGACAACATAAGCATCAACACCCACAAAACAATTGTGTTCTACTCGTGCAACCATCTATGCATAGACACGGCTCTGATACCACTGATGGGATTCGTTGCATAAAAAACAAAAAATTTCCTACCGCGAGAACGCAATCCAAGCCAAGATGCAATCTAGAAGATGGGAGCAACGAGGGGATGAACGAGACTAACCCTTGAAGATTTCCAAAGCCTACAAGAGGAGGCTCTTGTTGCTGCGGTAGACGATCACTTGCCGCTTTCAAAAGCGCGTAGAAGATCTTGACGGTGCCACAATCGGGCAGCACCTCCGTACTCGGTCACACGTTCGGTGTTGATGACGACGTCCTTCTCCCCGTTCCAGCGGGCAGCGGAAGTAGTAGATCCTCCTCGGAATCCCGACAGCACGACGGCGTGGTGGCGGTGTCGATGGAGAACTCCGGCAGGGCTTCGCCTAAGCGTATGCGGGAGAAGTGGTGGAGGAGGAGAGGCTAGGGTTTGGGGAGAGGGGGTGGCTAGGGCGCCGGCCATGGGCAGCCCTAGGTGGTGCGGCCAAGAGTGGCTGCCCCCCTCCCTCTCCTCCTCATTATATAGGTGGAAATCCCCAAGAGTTGTAGTCCAAGTCTTCGAATAAGACCCCAACAACAAAACCTCCCATAGGTGGGAAACCTACTCAAGGGGGGAGTCCTACCCAAGGTGGGACTCCCACCTTTCCCTTAGGTGGGGTGGCCGGCCACCTATGGTGGAGTCCACCTAGGACTCCACCCCTTAGGGTTTGGCTGGCCATGCAAGGTGGAGTCCCTTCAGGACTCCACTTTTCATGGTGATTTCTTCCGGACTTTTCTAGAACCTTCTAGAACCTGCCATAAATGCACCGGATCATTTCCAAACTTGGAATATGACTTCCTATATATGAATCTTATTCTCCGGACCATTCCGGACCTCCTCGTGATGTCCTAGATCCCATACGAGACTCCGAACAAAACTTCGAACTCCATTCCTTATTCCATATCTACTTAAACGACATCAAACCTTAAGTGTGTCACCCTACGGTTCGCGAACTATGTAGACATGGTCGAGATCTCTCTCCGACCAATAACCAATAGCGGGATCTGGAGATCCATAATGGCTCCCACATATTCAACGATGACTTAGTGATCGAATGAACCATTCACATACGATACCAATTCCCTTTGTCACGCGATATTTTACTTGTCCGAGGTTTGATCATCGGTATCTCTATACCTTGTTCAACCTCGTCTCCTGACAAGTACTCTTTACTCGTACCGTGGTATGTGGTCTCTTATGAACTACTCATATGCTTGCAAGCTATTTAGACGACATTCCACCGAGAGGGCCCAGAGTATATCTATCCGTCATCGGGATGGACAAATCCCACTGTTGATCCATATGCCTCAACTCATACTTTCCGGATACTTAATCCCACCTTTATAACCACCCATTTACGCAGTGGCATTTGATGTAATCAAAGTACCTTTCCAGCATAAGTGATTTACATGATCTCATGGTCATAAGGACTAGGTAACTATGTATCGAAAGCTTATAGCAAATAACTTAATGACGTGATCTTATGCTACGCTTAATTGGGTGTGTCCATTACTTCATTCACATAATGATATAACCTTGTTATTAATAACATCCAATGTTCATGATTATGAAACTAATCATCTATTAATCAACAAGCTAGTTAAGAGGCTTTACTAGGGACCCATTGTTGTTTACATAACACACATGTATCAATGTTTTGGTTAATACAATTATAGCATGGTATATAAACATTTATCATAAACATAAAGATATATAATAACCACTTTTATTATTGCCTCTTGGGAATATCTCCAACAATATAACTAACCGGCCCGTCCTAGCTAATCAAACCTGGCTACTTAATTAAAACACATAACCCCAAACTATACTAGCTATCACTAGTGGAAAACAGGGCTTCCGTGGGAGCCTTTTGTCGCGGGCGCGCCTGCACCCGCGACAAATGGCCTGGCCACGTCGCCCCGAAACCATGTGGAGCGCGCGGAGGCTTTTGTCGCGGCCTTTTGTCGCGGGCCGTATTACGACCCGCGACAAAAGGGGTAGGAGCGACGTGGCCACCCCTTTTGTCGCGGGTCGTAATACGGCCCGCGACAAAATGTCCCCGCCCTATATATAGAAGCAGCCAGCCACCCCCCCACCTCATTTTTTCCTTGGTGGTGAAGGTGGAGGTGTATGCTAGCTCATTTTTTCTACATGTGCACAAGAGGTGTTTGATGGAATGCTTGTGAGAGGGATGCCACTTGGTTTATTTGATAAGATTTCTCCTCTTTTTGATCCAAAAAGGTTAGCAACTATTTTCTTGACTATATATATATGCATAGTCCGTACAATACTAATTTTAGCAAGGTGATTGCATCTGATACATATATAATTGTGCTTATGATGCAGATGAGTCATCCATGGATGTACGGTAACCGATGTGCTCCCGCTTTCGAGAGAGGGCGTGAATTCTTTCTTGCTTGTGGCCGAGGCCAACAAGTCGAAGCAAGGTTTTATGTGCTGTCCATGTCTAAAATGTAAGAACGAGAAGGATTACTCTTGCTCAAGAGATATTAAGAGCCACCTGCTTCGGTTTGGGTTCATGTCCAGTTATAATGTTTGGACCAAGCACGGAGAAGAAGGGGTTATGATGGAAGACGGCGATGAGGAAGAAGATAATGATGAGAAGTATTATCGATCTATGTTCTCTGAATGCTTTGATACCGCAATGGACGACAATGAAGAAGAAGGAGGTGAAGAACAGGCATCGAGATGATCCTGTTGATGATGATCTTCGTCGGGCCATTTCTGATGCAAGAAGAGGCGTGACACGGATAAGGAGAGGTTGCAGTTCGACAAGATGTTAGAGGACCACCACAAATTGTTGTACCCAGGTTGTGAAGATGGGCATAGAAAGCTGGGTAGCATATTGGAATTGCTGAAATGGAAGGCGGAGGTCGGTGTGGTGACTCGGGATTTGAGAAATTGATGATAATATTAAAGAAGCTGTTTCCAAGAAATAATGAATTGCCCGTCGGTACATATGAAGCAAAGAAGCTTGTCTGCCCTCTAGGATTAGATGTGCGTAAGATACATGCATGCATTAATGATTGTATCCTCTACCGCGGTGAGAAGTACGAGAATTTGAATAAATGCCCGATATGTGGTGCATTGCGGTATAAGATCAGAAAAGATGACCCTGGTGATGTTGAGGGCGAGCCACCCGGGAAGAGGGTTCCTGCGAAGGTGATGTGGTATGCTCCAATAATACCACGGTTGAAACGTTTGTTCGAAACAAAGAGCATGCCAAGTTGTTGCGATGGCACATGGAAGAACGTAAGAAAGACGCGATGTTGAGGCACCCCGCTGATGGTCGGCAGTGGAGAAACATCGGGAGAGAGTTTCCGGATTTTGCAGGTGAGGCAAGGAACTTATACTTTGGTCTAAGTACAGATGGCATGAATCCTTTTGGGGAGCAGAGCTGCAGTCACAACACCTGGCCCGTGACTCTATGTATCTACAACCTTCCTCCTTGGTTGTGCATGAAGCGGAAGTTCATTATGATGCCGGTGCTTATCCAAGGCCCAAAGCAACCGGGCAACGACATTGATGTGTACCTAAGGCCATTAGTCGATGAACTTTTTGGAGTTGTGGGCCAAACCAGGTGTACGTGTGTGGGATGAGCACACGGAGCAAGAATTTGACCTACGAGCGTTGCTATTCGTAACCATCAATGATTGGCCTGCTCTCAGTAACATTTCAGGACAGACGAACAAAGGATACAATGCATGCACACACTGTTTAGATGAGACTGAAAGTAAATATTTGGGAAAAAGCAGAAAAGTTGTGTACCCGTTCAATCGTCGTTTCCTTCCGCGCAAGCATCCCTTAAGGAAAAAGGCAAGCATTTCGATGGCGAGGCAGACCGCCGTCCGAAGCCTGTCCCCGTAGTGGTGCTGATATATTTGACATGGTCAAGGATTTAAATGTTATCTTTGGAAAGGGTCCAGGCAGTCGACCTGTTCCGAAAGACGATGACGGACACGCGCCCATGTGGAAGAAGAAATCTATTTTCTCGGGAGCTAGAATATTGGAAAGTCCTGGAAGTCCGCTCTGCAATCGACGTGATGCACCTGACCAAGAATCTTTGTGTGAATATTCTAGGTTTTACGGGCGTGTATGGAAAGACAAAAGATACAACGAAGCACGGGAGGACCAGGAACTTCATAAAGGACGAAACGGCAATCATCCGGGGCAGTTTGTAGGGCCTGCCAGCTATGCTCTTACCAAACAAGAGAAGGAGATCTTTTTGAAGCCCTATTCGATATCAAGGTTCCGTCTGGTTTCTCGTCGAATATAAAGGGGATAGTAAATATGAAGGAGAAAAAATTCCAGAACCTGAAGTCCCATGGTATCACGTGCTTATGACACAATTGCTTCCGATTGCATTGAGGGGACTTCTACCAAAATGTTCGACTAGCCATTGTGAAGATATGTGCATTCCTGAACGCAATTTCTCGAAGGTAATGGATCCGAAACTTTGTCGGATTACGGGAAGATGTGGTCCAATGTCTTGTCGGCTTCGAGTTGTTGTTCCCACCATCCTTCTTCAATATTATGACGCACCTCCTCGTTCACCTAGTTGAAGAGATTAGAATTCTCGGTCCTGTATTTCTACACAATATGTTCCCCTTCGAGAGGTTCATGGGAGTCTTAAAGAAATATGTTCATAACCGAGCTAGGCCGGAAGGAAGTATCTCAAAGGGCTACGGAACTGAGGAGGTCATTGAGTTTTGTGTTGACTTTCTTCCTGACCTTAAGCCGATTGGTGTTTCTGAATCTCGGTATGAGGGGAGGCTGACTGGAAAAGGCACACTAGGAAGGAAAGCAACGGTGTGGAGGGACAAGATTTCTTTCAATCAAGCGCACTACACAGTTCTATACAATTCCAGCTTGGTGGCTCCGTACATCGAGAAACATAAGAATGTTTTACGAGAAATAAACCCGGGCCAGCCCGAGTCCTTGATTACACGTCAACACATGAATACCTTCGGCGGTTGGTTGCAAAGACATCTCATTAATGACCCATCTGCGGTGGAGCAGCTGTACTTGTTGGCCAGGTTACCATCTTCAAACATATGTACATTCCAAGGGTACGAGATAAATGGGAATACATTTTACACGATCGACCAAGATAAGAAGAGCACCAACCAAAACAGCGGTGTCCGCTTCGATGCAACAGACGAGAATGGGCAGACCACCACATATTATGGATACATAGAGGAGATATGGGAACTTGACTATGGTCCCACTTTTAAGGTCCCTTTGTTTCGGTGCAAATGGGTGAAGCTCAGCGCTATACATATTGACGATAAGTACGGTATAATAACAGTGGATCCCAACAATCTTGCGTGCACTGGACGAGCCTTTTGTCCTAGCCAGCGAGGTGGCTCAAGTTTTCTACGTGAAGGACATGTCTAGCAAATCAAGAAAAAGAAATCAACAAAAGAATACATCAATCGAGGAGCCAAAGCGCCACATAGTTCTTTCGGGGAAAAGAAACATCGTGGGAGTGGATGACAAGACAGACATGTCGAAGATTATAATAAGTTTAAAGAAATTCCGCCCTTCACGGTGAAAATTGACCCAAGCATCTTGCTAAATGATGAAGATTCTCCATGGCTACGGCGTAGAAGATCACAACACTAGATGGCGATGTAATAATGTATTCTTCATATATAGTTCCCAAGACAATCTCTACATTTATGTAATAATGAAAGATTAAAGCGTGCTTGGCTTGTTGATCTGCTTGGCAAGGCGTATCGATGCTCCTTTTATAGGCACGGCACCGCTTCTACTTTGTCTTATTACTTCGACAGCCGTCGTGCGCTACATGCTTTATCTCATCGAGCAGTGCGTCCACCCACGCGTCCTTATCCTGCCGACACCTTTAGTCGCGGTTGCAGCCACCAACCGTGACAAAAGGTTACCGACACATCCTTATCCTGCCGACAGCTTTAGTCGCGGTTGCAGCCACCAACCGTGACAAAAGGTTACCGACACATCCTTATTATCCTGCCGACATCTTTAGTCGCGGTTGCAGCCACCAACCGTGACAAAAGGCCCTCCTAGATAAGCCTCCCCGATCTTTTGTCGCGGTTTGAGCCTCCACCCGGGATGAAAGTTTCGCGCGCCACTTCGTTCCCGCCTATTTTCTTCCCGCATTCCCGCCATTTTCCACTATATATATGTAGGCTTGGACTCTCATATCTGCAAACCTCATCACTCTCTCCCATGGCTTCCATCGTATGTCTAACACCCCGGGAGGCGGAGGCGCTTTGCGCCTCGAACTACCCCTGCCCGCCCGGCTACCGCGTCCCGACCGGCTGGTTGCTGAGCGTCGGAGGCGTACCGGTCCCTCCTATCCCTGTAGGTGTGCCACGCGAGATGGCCATCACGAACCACTACTATTTCGAGCTCACGCCTGAGCAGCGGAGGAATCCCCCGTGGCATCCCGACTACAGCCCGACTTGGGACAGCTTCTTCATCAATCGGCGTGAGAGGGCGGTTGCCAGGTACGAGGAGGACGGCCCGCCTCCTTCGAACTTCAACGAGGCCGGCCGTCGGATGTGGTGGCGCGGCCGGACTCTCCAGAGCGTCCTGGCCTATCGTGGCCCCCGCCTGCGCTACCCTCAATCCCAGCCCACGCGTGGTCATCCGCCGAGGTTCGACAACCGCGACCCCGATGCTAGCGACGATGACGTCGGCGACTTTGATGACTACAGTGGCGACGTGTATAGGACTAGGCACGACTATGATTGAATGGCTCCAACATTCGAATCTAGCCATGTATCTTATTTTTCAGTTGAGCTCAGGACTTTAATTTCAGTTCAATCGTAATAAATTTCGTGTCAACCACTTTATTGAACAAAAACAACCGACAACGACTTTATAAACTAAATTTAAACTAATAGAACCGACAACGACTTTATTGAAATTACAATAAAATAGATAAATTACTAGTCTAGTCTCTACTCGTCGTCGGAGGTTGTCTCCGTCCAAAGGTCAGCCCCCCGAGGGTCGTTTCGGTCCAAGTTGTATTCGAGTACTCGAGCTCGAAGGCGGCGACGCCCCGACGGTTGCGCCTGTTGGACCTGCGTTGTGCCCTAAGGTTAGCAAAAAGAACGCGTCGGGGGACCGCGCCCTCCACTGGCGCATCAACTGCTCGTCGCGCTCGGCGATGGCGATCCTGCGCTGCACCTGGCGATGCCGGCGACGGTCCTCGTCGGTGACGAGGCACGGCGGTGGCGCGAGGAACTCCGCCTCCTCTAGCGATTCAACATCCGGAAAGTTGATGTCGTGCCACGGCCGCCGAAAGCGCCACGCCGCCGCGTCGTAGCGCGCGCCGCCTCCTCCGGCGTGTTGTACGTGCCGAGGGTGAGGCGGAAGCCACCGGCGCGTATCTCGGCGGTGAACCTACCGCTCGGATGCACTCGAACGCCACGGAAACCGGACGCCCTCGACGACATGGAGGCATCCCGGAGATGAATGAGCGGAGGCGGTGGCGACGTGTGGTTGCGCCCGCACTCGTCGCTCTATATAGCGCACGCGGGGCATGGCACGTGTTAGCGGTGGCTACACGTCGCACGCCGGCGTCGGCGGGGTGAGGCACGTGGCAGCGGTGGCTACACGTCGCACGCCGGCGTCGGCGGGCGAGGCACGTGGAAGAGGTGGCGACACGTGGCACGGGGACGCGACACGAGTGGATATGATGCGAGATGCAAATAGTTATATGGATATCATATTCATGTTCATTGGATTTTTCTGATCAATTTTCATATATAAAACTTTTCTTTTTGAGTTACCATTTAAAAGTTATTGAAATAATAGTTTTTATTAAAAAAAAACAGAAAAACAAAAAACAGAAAAAACGCAGAAAAACAAAAACTGTTGCAGGCCTGATCCTCGTGAAGCGCATCCAACGGCTCCGGGCCGTTTGAATCCAACGGCCTGGAGCCGTTGGATGCGCTTCACGCGGATCGGCCGCCTCCCCCTCCACCCCCTTTTGTCGCGGGTCGAGCCACGGCCCGCGATAAAGGACCCCTTTGTCGCGGGTGGTGGCACGACCCGTGATAAAGGGGGCCTTTTATCACGGGTCGTGCCACCACCCGCGACAAAAGGGGTTAGGTATAAATACCTAACCCCGCGGGCGGAGCCCCACCCGCGACACACGGAGGCCAACACTTAGCGAAATTCACGCCGCCAGGCTGCCGGATTTTGCCGTGCCGCCGTCGATCTGCGCGCCGTCGCCGCCGTCGATCTCCTCTGCCGCGCCGTCGCCGCCGGAGGCCTCCTCGAGCTCCCTCTGCCGCGCGTGCCCTCTGCCGCCCGCGCCCTCTGCCGCCGTCGATTGCCGCCGCGCGTGCCGCCCGCGCCGTCGATTGCCGCCGTGCCGCGCGCCCGCCGCCGCCGCCACGTGCCCGTGCCGGCCCCGCCGCCGCGCCGCGCCCCTCCGCAGTACAAGCCGCCGGCCATGTGCGCAGCGCGGCGCGGCGCCCCGGCCCTCTTTTTTTTTAATTTTTTTTTTCTTAGTTAGATAATTTGTATAATTAGTTAGTTCATTTTTGTAATTAGTTATTAGTTAGTTTATTTTTGTATATAGACATTTTAGTAATTAGTTATTAGTTAGATAATTAGTATGTAATTAGTTAGTTCATTTTTGTATATAGACATTTTAGTAATTAGTTATTAGTTAGATAATTAGTATGTAATTAGTTAGTTCATTTTTGTATATAGACATTTTAGTATGTAATTAGTTAGTTCATTTTTGTAAGTATTTTGTTGTAATTAGTTAGTTTATTTTTGTTGTAATTAGTTAGTTCAAATTTGTAGTTTAAATTTTGTAAGTATTTTGTTGTAATTAGTTAGTTTATTTTTGTTAAATGTAATTAGTTAGTTCAAATTTGTAGTTTAAATTTGATTAGTTAGTTCAAATTCGGATCGTCCGCCGACACACCCCTCTCGCAAACACCCGCCGACACACCCCTCTCGCAAACACACCCCTCTCGCAAACACCCGCCGAGACCCCTCTCGCAAACAACTGACGTCGACTCCCTCCCCCCTCGCAAAAACCCGTCGCCGACACCCTCCCCCTCTCGCAAACACGCGCCCTCTCCCGCTCGCAAACACGCGCCGACACCCCTCTCCCTCTCGCAAACACGCGCACGCTCCAGCTCGCAAACACGCGCCGACACCCCTCTCCCTCTCGCAAACACGCGCCGCCGAGACCCTCTCCCTCTCGCAAACACGCGTCGCCGACACCCCTCTCCCTCTCGCAAACACGTGTCGCCGATTAGGGTTAGGGTTTGGTTTGTGTTTGATTAGGGTTAGGGTTTGGTTTGTGTTTGAACATTTACTTATCGATTTAATTCTTTTGCAGAAACAATGGATCAATTCGAACGGGACTTGGAACAGGAAGACATATTCGAGGACATGATCCGCGATGGTACAGAAGCCGACCGAGCCGGCTCCGGTGATGGAGAAGCCGACGGCTCCGGTCATGGAGAACCCGACGGCTCCGGTCATGGAGAAGCCGACGGCTCCGGTGACGGAGAAGCCGACGGCTCCGGTGACGGAGAAGCCGACGACGGCTCCGGTGACGAGGTATTAATGGAATTCTATATGTACATATGTATTGAGGCATTAGTATAGAGGCATTAATGCAATTCTATATGTATTCTCTTAGGCCTCCGAAGATAAGATAGAGAAACGAGGCCCGGCAAAGAAGTTGACCAAGAAAGACCACTTCACAATTGAAGTTATATCACCGGAAGGCCAACCGGTGGCACCCGAGAATGTCGGAGTGAAGTTCAAAAATCAGTGCGGAGTTGTGGTTAGAGATCGTGTCCCGATCACTGTCAGAGAATGGAACAAGACGAAGAATGTGTCCGAAAATCAGGTTGCCGATAGGTACAAGGACACACTTTTCAGAGACCTCATGGCACATTTCACTTTGCCGCATTTGGGATCGGAGTCTGAGAATGCTAAGCAGCGAGAGCTAGTGAAGAAATGGGCTCTTAAGAAGATGGGCGAACTTTTCCGGGCGTATAAGAACCGGTTATGGAAAAATTATAAGAAAGACAAGAAGCCTCCAGTATTCGAGAACTACCTAGCGAAGCGAGGAGCATAATCGGGAAGAATTTGTGAGGTACAAAGAATCAGAGGAGGCTGTGAACCTGTCGGCGAAAAACAAGAAGAATGCAAGCGAGAAGAAATATCACCATCATACGGGCGAGGGGGCTACGGAAGAGCCATGCCTAAGTGGGATGCACAAGAGGCTGAGATGGAGCTGAACGGGATCACTCCAACCCACGCGAGAAGGATGGGACATAAGGGCTCGAAATTGGTTCCTCGCGCATGGCTGTGAGTATGACATGAAGACAGGGAACATTGTTGAAAGTGACACCAGGGTTAGGGTACCCAGGCAAAAATGGATTGAAGTGACGACAGATATAAAGGCGGGAAAACTAAAGTTTGCTCCCGATAGAGAGAAAGACTTGCGACGCTTGTCCTCGGTAATCCTGAGAAGGGAGGACGAACAAGAGGCTTCGGCCCTAGTGTTCCGTGGTCGCTTGGGTTTCCGGCCGACGCGGAGACTTATAGAAGCCGAGCGAGAGCTAAACAACGCCACCTGGAGGTGCAGAATGACCGGATGGCCGAGTTCCAACGCCGACTTGACCAGCGGCGGCGGGAGCTTCAGCGACAGCGGCGGGAGATAAATGAACTAAAAGGACAGCGCCCGCCAGATAATACCGCTGAAATATCTCAGCGACGAGACAGCAGCGTGGCCGACTCGGAGGCCCCTCCTACACGGATGATGATAGATGCCGGTCTGGCGACCCCTTGGATGGAATCAAGGAGACAACACCTTGTGATCTCCATGAGGTGTTCAGGAAGGTTTCGTTAAGGTGGCGGTCGGCTATGTCTTACCGGCATTTGGACCTGAAGGTGAGCCGGCAACATGGCATGGCAATCCGATTCCAGCTGGCTATGCTCGTGTCGGGGTGGATTCGGTTGTCCCGCAGTGGGAGACATTGGAGCTCCATATCCCTGGAGGTGATGGGGGGCTTACACTCGGAGAGGTGCTGGGAGAAATCATTCTGCAGGGAAAAGAAGAACATCAGGCTGCCGTGCTGGGTAGCACCTAGTACCGGTCGTCCCAACAGGTCACCATCACCTCCTCCAGGGTGATCGCAGGCCACCATCACCTCCTCCTACTGATCACATGTCGACACCATCACCCCGTGGGTACGACGTCGACCACGACATCGGTACTCCATCTCCATCTCCAGCGCCGCCGCCTCCGCCCACTAAGACTCGGAATGCACCCAGCCGGAAGCGTTTCAAGAGTCCTGTCCCCAAGAGGTCGCCCCTCCCAAAAGTACCAAAGGTTCCTCCCCCGTCCTTGGGATCTTACCGTCGAGGAAAATGCGGCCGCTGTTGCGAAACACAACTATGATCATTTCCATAAGCCAAAACCTCCAGCGCCGAGCCATACACAGAGAAGCAAATAGAATATGCTACTAGTTTTCTGAACACACCATCGCAGTATGAGTTACACGAGAAGAAGGATGACTATACACGCACTCTTGCGAAGGTTATTGACCAAAAGAAGGATGAAAAGGCTAAGGAGAAGGACATTGCTGGCACGAGCAAATCATCGGCTAGAAGTGCGAGATGAGAAAAGGTCAAGTTCAACAAGTGCACCCCTCAAGGCCAAGCAAACGACAAAAGGCAAAAAGAGAAAGGAAGTTCCCCTCCTCGGTGCTCAGCCCAAACAATCGATCCCACCACTCAAAGTGTTTAATGTTCCCAAGGTGTACGAGGAACATGGTGGTGCTGTCAATATGGAAGAAGCTGCAACTCTAGCGGCTCAATGTGGAGTTACCGTGGACGAATTGTTTGGTGCCGCAGATGCTGCACTACCCACTGCTGATATAGGTCCGCCATTTGTCTACGGGGCAGACGTGGTCCGCAGAGAGCAGCTGCAGCAACTGCCCCCACATATGCGGAAGTTGCATCTGGGGTACCTTGATGCTTGCACGGAGAAAAAAATGTACATCGTGGCGAGTATACCATGGGAATATTACTACCGAAACGAGGAGATCCATATTGAGATGAATGAACTCTGGCAGTTATTCAATCTAGAAGCCCTCGACAAATCTCTCATGAGTTGCTATTGCTTGTAAGTTGTTAACTACATATAAGTTCATTTTCATTCAGTTCATGTTCGTTTTCATTGCATATATATACTCATTATATCTTATGGGTTCTCTTTTGCGGATCAAGATCGGTGAGTGCAAAAGTAATAATATTATCAATGTTGGGTTTGTTGACCCAGATAAAATACATGTTGAAACGGTGAAGCATAAACGCGAAGAAACGGGGGGAAACCTACTAAGGTTTTTGGGGCAGCAATATTTCTGTGATTCAATATTGTTTCCTTACAACTACGAGTGAGAGTCTTAATGATCTTTTATGCACATTCAATTTTTCTTACTCGATGTTAAGTGTAATTCCTGACGTATATATGCATAACATGTGCAGCTTCCACTGGATTCTACTAGACATTCAACCTGATAAGGGAATAGTTGAAGTAAGAGACCCACTGAGTAGAGGCACGGACGGGTTCCGGGACTTGCGAAGTTGCTCCAAGTGTAATTTCCTTCATCGCCGCGCTTTATCTTTCGTGAGATATCAATTAATTATCCACTCATTCAATCATTCTTTTGCCTGGCAGGGCTTGGCAAGCTTTGAAGAATGTTCATAAGGACATTACCTTTGCAAAGAAGCTAACATTTACTCCGGTAGCGTGCCCCCAGCAGCCACAAGGGACGAATCTATGTGGATACTACGTTTGCGAGTCCATTCGCATGTTAACCAACGAGAAGCAGAACAGAAATAAATTCGACGTAAGCAATAACATTCACAACTTTATTTATTATCATCAATATTTCGTTATCAAGACTGATATAGTCATACTCATCTCATTTTCGTATATAGGTCGACTTCATGCGGGACAGACTCCAACCAAAGGAACACGCACTAGGAATCGCGGAGGAAGTGGCGGGACTTTTGGTTAGAGAAGTAATAAACAACAAAGGCTTGTTTAGTCCAGATAGTTGTTCTACCTCCAAATAGACGGTCGTTAGTACCGTTTGTCGATCGTGAGCTCCATGTATATATGTAGGGAACCTACGAATATGTGTAAGGGGAATCGACTTCTGCTTCCAATATTTGTTTGATCGATCTATATATATATATAATGAATGAATGTGTACAACTTCTAGTAGCGTACAAATATATGCAACTTTTATTTTCGAACGAAAAAAATGAAATAACAGGCGGTCGGTGGCGGGGGGGGGAGGGGTGCTGCACCCCTCAAACCCTAAAGCAGAAGCGTTGTGCGCGCGCCACGTAGAAGGCCTTTTGTCGCGGGTGGTAATACCGCCCGCGACAAAAGGGCCTGTGCCCTGCGCGCCCCGCGGCTGCCACGTGGTGGACCTTATGTCGCGGGTCGTAAGTGACCCGGGATAAAAGGCCACCCTTTTATCGCGCCTTGCTTGTCGCGGCTGGCCGCCCGCGACAAAAGGCCCTAACCACCCGGATCAAAAGGCCTGTTTTCCACTAGTGTATAACCGATCTAATAAAAACCTGCTCTATATATATAGCTAGCTAGCAAACCATAGATTAACCCCAATTAATATATATGACCTATATCGATCATGTATGATCGAACATCCCTGAGATTCATTCATTAATTAATTATATAATTAGCACTGATAAATTAATTAACTTGAATATATTTACAAGTTCTCGAATGAAAACACACACTTTGATTAAGTTGCCTCACAATATATATATATATATATATATAATTAGTGTGCATGCATGCATGGCCTACCATGCATGCATATATATATATATATATATATATATCTTTACTATTAAATTGAAAAACGACCGTGGTACGTCGCTACCGAACTGCCCCACGTTTTCTGGGTATTTACGGACCTTACCACCGCCGAGTGAACGTACCGGTTTGATTTTTCGATTTGTTTTCTCCTGCCTCTTTCACGCGTGTGCTCCCATAGTCCCATAGTCCCATCCCCTTTCTTTTGTGTTCTCCGACCGCTCCGATGGCTCCATGCCCTTTGCTCGTTAACTCCATCGCCGCGAATCCCCATCCCTCCACCGTCTCCACGGTCACGCCGCTCGCCGTCCCTCTCCTCCCTAGATCCCCAGTATACCTTCCTCGGATCCGTACTTCCCCACCAGCACCAGGTCCTCCGTCCGTTCCCGTTTCCGAGGAAGACCAACGGAAGCAAGAATGGGAGGTCGCCTCAGATGATTGGGACCAGGAGGTGAGGTGAGCATGGCAGTCGTTTCCTCCGCCGGTTGCGAGATCCGAGTCGTCTTCACCGCTGCTCCGCTCACCCACCAGTGGCCTGTCAGGCTATAGGAGATCTGATCCAACGCCATCAGGCGTTGATGGACTCCTCTCACGGCAACAGAGATTGCGAGTTCAGGCCAGCCATTTGCCACGCTAACCAGCCCGAGGAGGCTGTCCGCGCAAGATGTACTGCACGCCCATCGGCCCGTGCTTCCAAGTTCCCTTGTCAAATCATGTGCCATACTTCCAAGTTTCCTTGTCAAATCTACACGGGAACAGCAAGACCTCGCTGCCGGGAGCGGTCCTACAACTCGATGCCACCCCTACGGCCTCAAATCTTCTTGAATTCCTTCCTAGCTGGTGCATACTGCGAATCCTTCCTCAGCCTGAATATCTGTCAGTTTTATAGTTTACAGGTGTATTGTACAGAGAGACCATGCGTACATTAGAAGGTTGAGGAGAGAGCATGTGCATATTTCAGTTTACTTGCACGGTTGCACCAGCTTGTTGCTAGGATGAGCTATTACCAAAGGCATTGGTGATTTGTGGTAGTCTTGAAGAAGATACCAGCATGTAAAGCTACCCAGTTTTTTTATGAGAAAAGTGTTCAGCACATGTAAAAGTTGTTTCATCATGTAAGCTATGGCCTAATGGAGTTTAACAAAAGCTTGATATGTGCCTGGTTTGAATGTCTAGTTGCATTATAAGCAGAAGACATGAAAAAGACATACTGTAGCACTGCATTGAGTCAAACTGACAACAGTTTGCAGACAGACTTCTACATGTGCCAAAGAAAAGTGCATCAGGAGTGCTTGCATCGCAGGGTTCAGATCTCCAACTCTATATCTGGAGAAAAACGAAAACATATTAGCTTTAATGTGCATAAATACTAGCATTAGCTTGTATGTTAGCTTGTAACACTGCTGCGAAATCTACACTCTGTAAAATGAACTTACACTCTGAATCTGTTCTGATCCATTTGCTCCCTTGTTCCGCACTTGTTGAATTCCCTCTCCAAGGCAATTGTGCCGTTCGATAGTTTCTGATTGTGGCCTCTCGCATTGTTAAATTCTCGGTAGGTATGTCATTATGGAGCAATGGCCAGGGTATCTGTCATGATGAAAATCATGTAGGGATCTTTGAGCATCCCCTGTCTGTTTGTGTGGCTTAACTAGAAAATGCTTCAATAGATTTAATATTGTTGGCTTCGTGTCTTGTCAGTTTACAACCATTGTATTCTGCAAAAATTGGGATGCCCTAAAAATATCCCATGTCAAATTCTGAGCTCAATAAAATAAGAATTTAAATTGGAAATTGTAAAGATAAAGACAAAAAAAGCAAAAACCAGCAAGCGACTTCCAAACTAGGCGAGCATATATATTGCCTTGCTATTTTTTTCAAGAAAACATGTAAGTCAATATTTGTCGTTCTTACGCAGCAACGCGCGGGCATAGAGCTAGTATATATATATATATATATATATATACCAGCACTATTCTGCAACCGGTTGCAGAATAATATTCTGAGCACCGACTTGTACTTTTCTGGACACAAGGTTGAACTTCCTGGAGAAGAGGGTTGACCTTTCTGTCAGAACTTACCTGAACTTCCCATTTTCTTCAGAGCTACTGATTACACTAAGATTTTCTCAACCATTTGGCAGAATGTGCAAATAATATACCGTTGGATAGATAATGAAAAACCGCAACTTTTTCGTGTTCACAACTTTCACAGATTATGCACGGTTTAAATTTTATTTTGAAAATACGAAAACGCTTCTATATGGCCAGAAAACGAACTTTTAGTTTGATTTTCGAATCGCTTATCCAAAATGTACAAACGATATACCGTTGGATAGATAATGAAATTGCGCAACTTTTTCATGTTTTACGTTTTTTCAAAATCCTAACAGTTTTTGAATAATTTTGAAAATACCGAAATTCGGACATACTTAAAAACAAGCGGACAGTAATTTGGATGATTTGTTTCAACCGTTTGTCGGAATGATGCAAATGATATGGCGTTGGAAAGCTATGGACTAGGCGCAACTTTCTCATTCAGGTTGTTTTCTCTAATTCCTTACAGTTTAAGAAAATAACTCGATTTAATGTCCGCCCATTTTATGTGACGAACACCGAATGATTCTCCCGCGATTTTCATGTGGTATATTTAAACAATAAAAATGATATACCAATAGAAAGGGATCAACAGGGCGCATCTTTTTCATATGTACCATTTTTTCCAAATCCGTATGGATGGATACTAATTTTAGAAGTTCTAAAGTCACTATTTCGGTATACTTTGCGAGATAATGACTTGAATTTGATGGTTTAAATCACTAGATTTGTTTTGAAATGCACTAGGTAATGAAATTAAACTCATACTCTACCATATAAAGCTTTTGGTGCCATTGTCCGAGGTGATCGGTGAACAAAACTATGAGATTTGCACCATAGATTTTCGTCGTGCAAAAAACAGAGCATTGAACTTCTGCCGACATGAACTTGTACTTCTCGATCATGACGGTTGTACTTTCGACGTGATTTCACGAAAGTGTTCAATAAAATAGCTACTTCCCGCGACATGCACTTGTACTTCTTGGCCTTCGTGGTTATACTTCTCCGATGATTTGATATTAGTGCCTTTTAGAGAAAACTAAACATGTGTGTTTCGAGATATTAATTTTAAATTGTCCCTACACTCTACTAATGAGACAATACACTTCACGAATCTTAATCATTGAACTTCTTAATGTGCTATGCGAACTTATTTGGGAGAACATTCCTTTTTTGCACTTCTAAATATCCGAGTTGAACTTTTTGTAATCACCATACGTACTTACGGGAATCACGTCTTGTACTTCCAGTGAGATTAAAAGCGGATGATTTTCATTATTTTTAATGCAGTACAAAGCAGATCATGTACTTCCAAAAACCAATTAGGTGTACTTCCAACAAGAATTGTTTGTACTTCACGTACTTCTTGTACTTCTCGGAATCACGGCTTGCACTTCCCACAAGAATTTTTTTATGATTTCTATTAATTATTTTCTTCTTCCAAGACTAATTGTTTTCACTTCCCGTAGTCACTTCTTGTACTTCCCGGAATCACGGCTTGCACTTTCCATGAGATTTCTATTGATGATTTCTACTATTTTCTACTTCTAAGACTAATTGTTTGTACTTCTCGTAGTCACTTCTTGTACTTCTCGGAATAACGGATTGCACTTCCCACGGGATTTTTTTATGAACTCTGTTATTTCCAACTTCAAAGACTAATTGTTTGTACTTCTCGTAGTCAGATCTTGTATTTCTCCGAATCACGGCTTGCACTTCCCACGAGATTTTTTGTATGACCTCTATTATTTTCTATGCACTACAACGCACATTGTGTACTTCCCAAAGCGATCAAGTGTACGTACTAGATTTGATCATGTGTACTTCCGAGATCTTAATTTTTGAACTTCCTAGCATCGCTACATGAACTTTTTCCGGATTTTTCACCTGCCATCTAACTTTCGGTTTTGTTCGTTGTGTACTGCTCGGATCTAAATGATTATACTGCTGAACCTATAATAATTGTACTGCCGATACTAAAATGGTTGTACTTTCGAGACTATAGTGATGCGCACTGCTCGAATCTAAACGATTTTCCTGCTAAGACTATATTGGTTGTACTGCCGAGACTATAATGATTGAACTGCTGATATTAAAAGAGCTTATTTATCAACTCTTTTGTGTACTACTGCGACAAATAATTGTACTTCTTTCCGACCAATAGTTGTACTCCTTGCGACCTCTCGAATAAATACCTTTTACGAAAGTTGTTTGCGCATTTCCCGTGAATATCATCCTGTACTTTCGCCATCAGAAATTTTGAACTTCATTTTTAGTCAACTTTTTACTCAACTTTCCGGCAAATAGTATCATGTCAACCAACAAAACTATTGCCACCGATCATATGCATTGCTCTTATAGTGTATATGATTTGAAAAATACTCTTTCACTTGTAAACAATTAGTCTGAATTAAAAAAACACTAACATCAGCTGAACGATTTTTTGTTTTGTATGTACTGCACACACACACATTATAATGTACTTCCGATGCATATGCATCTACACATTTTTTATTTGAAAATTATACGTATGCATCTGCACTTCTCTGTTATACATCACTACTATATCAACCAGATGGTTTTGACGTATTTTATGATGCAAAAAATTGAAACAAAGGAGAAGAAATACCCAAGGCAGATGATAATGAAAAATTTAGAATATCTTCCAATATGCCAGTTTGTAATACAGACATACAACAATGAACAGTCAGCGTTTCACTCTTCACCAGTACACGATGCATGTCAACGAAAATCAGAAGAAAAGGCACAAGATCACTGCCGTGAGGAGCGGTGTTGGGGGCATCAAGTCGCTGGTGACGTTGGCCGGCGGCGCAGACCGGTGGTGGTAACAGGAGGGCGGGATGACGCCGACGTGGAGCTAGGAGAGGCCGTGGCAGGAGACATCGTGAGCCCGCTGCAATTGGGGACAGAGGGAGGTTGCCGCCGGCAGCTGTGGGGAGCAGGGGATGTCGTGCAGGCGGCGGAGGGGATTTGGGGGCGTTCGATTTCCCGCTGGCGGTGAGGAGTACCGCGGGGGAGGTCGAGATCCGGGCGGGTGGGGGCATGCGCGGCGGCCGGCAGGGGCATGGGCGGCGGCCGACAGGGGCACGCGCGGCGACCGGAAGGGGCACGCGTGGCGATCGGAAGGGGCACGCGCGGAAGCCCGGGGCGGATGCCGGCGGTGAGGGAGGTGGAGCGGCGGTGAACCACGACGGCGCCCAGGGGTAGTTGGGGTGGAGACCGCCGGCGGGGGCAGGGATGGTGGGGCGAGCGGGTACCAGGAGAAGCGGGTCGTGGAGCGGGATGGTGGTGCTTGGTTTCCGTTTTTTTTTTGTCGGTCTCCCCTTATAGCACGGATGGTGCTCAGAATAATATTCTGAGCACCGGTTTCAAAATAGTGTGACCCTATATATTAACATTCTTTGCGATTTCAATAATCTCTCATCTCTATCTCTCTCTTTATCGATTGGTGGCCAGCGCAACGACACACATTATGTTTGCACTTTATGCGCAAAGGCGGGTGCCTCTAATAGTGCATGTCTGTGCACACTCGATCGATCTAACTAGAGTTTTGATTAATTGTGTAGCACACTAATAAAAAAGTTGTAATTTAATTCACAACAAGTTATAATTAACCCTAACACATAAACCCTCTAAATAAACCAGAAAACCCTATATAGCTAGCTATAGGCCAACGACGACCCTTAATTGCGTATCAAGCAGGCCAGGGGTCCTCGCGGTCCTCTAATTAAATATATGTGCCATTAAACCTAAACCCTAAACCGTATATAGAAAACTAACCTTAGCTAATCAAACCCTCGTTAAAACACATAACCCCAAGCTAATTAATAACCCGATCTAATAAAACCTTGCTATATATATAGCTAGTAAACCATAGATTAACCCCAATTAATATATGGCCTATATCGATCATATATATAGACATTATTGGGATTCATTAATTATATAATAAGTACTAATAATTCAATTAATTAACTTGAATTTTGACAAGGTCTGAAATGAAAACACACTTTAATTAATTTGCCTCATAATATATATATATATAATTAATATGCATGCATGGCCTAACCATGCATGCTTATATATGTGTTTAATTTGGGGATTTCAATTGCTCTCTCGTCGCTCTCTCGTTGGTGGCCAACAACACACACATGCACTTTGTGCGCAAAGGCATGTGCCTCTAATAATGTGTGCGTAGTCGATCGATCTAGTTTTGATTAATCATAGCACGCAAATAAAGAAGTTGTAATTGACTCCACACAACCCTAATCTAAAACACATAGCCCCTAACATGGCTTAATTAATTGACCCCTTCTCTCTAGCTAATTAGTGGAAATTGCACAAAATCAAAAGGGGTCCCTCACTAATTATACATATATATCTAGATTGTGATATTTGCCCCATATTTGGTGGATGGGTGCATCTTGGCATGTAAAACAATTAATGTTTGCAAATGGCGTTGTCAAAATTTATGTACAAATGATTTCTTTCCATCCAAAGTGCATAAAATGGGAGTTTTAATGAAGAAAGTACAAATAAAACAGCTCAACATGCCTCCACACCCCAATTTTCACACGAAGTAGAGCATATTTAAAGGATAATTCCAGAGTTTTACTATTTTTCAAGCAACTTTGCTAATTTCCCCCCACTCACATGACTTTATGTCGATTTAACGAAAATAGGGCGAATTTAAACTACATGGGCGGGATAGTTTGAATTGTGCGCGCGGCAAAGGGAACCGCCTATTCCTCAACCTTGTGCACGGTAAATTACACACGCAACTCCATTAAACACCACCTACCGACCTTAATTATTACCCCGGCGGCCCGGCCGCATGACCCCCCACCCACCCCTACACAACTTATCCCCGTCCGTGCGAAGAGCTTCCCCTCCCCGTCCCGTCCGTGCGAAGAAGAAGCTTCCCCTACCCGTCGTTCTTCTCGAGACGCACCGACGGTCAAGTTGATCCACGGTAGGGCTGCTTTCTCTAGCTCAATCATGCATCGGGCAAGACGGCCTAACGATTTATATTTTCTTGATGCTGCTAAAAAAATCGTCAGTATGCTCGAACTAATTGGCACTTTATAGTTTTCCGCTCGATTTGTCCTCGATCAGTTTTTTCATTTGCGTGGGCATATAGAGTCAGTTCTGCACTCGATCCGTTAATTTGCTGAAATGTCATGGCAGAGTTTTGTACACGATCTGTTTGCTAAAATGTCGATGGGCATTTTTTGTTTTGTACTCGACATGATTGCTGAAATGCATAATCATGTAGTATAGTTTTGTACTCGATGGATATACATTTCCTACTTCGCCTTAAATTAATCACCAACCATTGTATCTCATAATTAAACAGATGGACAGAACTTGGATACTGCATGGACACTTATGTTCCCCTTCATATATAAATGGTGTTCAACCCTTTATGGGGTTTATTAGAGCTCATGAAGGTCACAACCTGGACGTGTATTGCCCGCGCTGCACATGTATGAATGGTGAGAAGAGGCCTCACCATGTAGTGGAAGATCATTTACACATTTTTGGGATGGACCGCACATATGTTAGGTGGGTTTATCATGGTGAACCATATAATGATCCTTCAGCGGGAGAAGCAGATCTTGCTCACACTGTATGTGTGCTGGCATATGTAGTTAATTATTTATATTGATGTTGCTGCTGTTTCGATCAATAGTTTGCATTGTTGTGCAATGTTCTGTACTCAAATTTAACTTGTTGCAGATGGATGGACGGGAAGGAGAGAAAAAGCGCTTGCTACAGGAAACGGGTTTCAGCTCTGGGACATGTGTTGTGCCAGATGAGAAGGTAAATATGTAAAACAGCATTTGTTCAGGTTGCATCCCTTAGATATTTGTCTAATCGGTTGATGTACTAATTGCAGAAGCATAGAGTTGAAGAGGTCTCTCAGTTTGATGGGAGATTTGAAGATGAATCTCAGTTTGATGCACCTGTGGATGGTACTGATGACGAGCCATTCATAGACGAATGTCCTGCACCTGAGATTATCCAGCCTACAGAAGGAGGCCGTGGACCGAGTAGACAGCTTTGCGTTGAAGTGGATGCACGCCCAGAGATCATCAGGGGCGTCCGGGTAGTCTCAAGACCACCCAACCCTGATGCACCTGTGGATGGTACTGATGACGAGCCTTTCATAGATGAAGGTCCTGCACCTGAGATTATCCAGCCTACAGAAGGAGGCCGTGGACCGACTACATAACTTTGCGTTGAAGTGGATGCACGCCCGGAGATCATCAGGGGCGTCCCGGTAGTCTCAGGACCACCCAGCCCAGATGCAAAATGTTGAGCTACTTTATGATTCGTACTCTTATGTTCTGGTGCTGTAGTATGTACTATCTTTTTTATGATTTGTACGCCTTTGGCGCTAGAACTATAATTAAGCATTCAGTGGATGATCGCGTTGCAAAATTTGACACCCACACAATCAGTTCATCCTATGAGTAGTAGCACAATTACTTCTACAGCCAGTCCTGCCAACGCATTAATTGGTAGCATGAAACACTTTCAGGCACTCCCCTCCGATTCATATTAATTGACTCAATTTTGTCTAGATATGGATGTATCTAGATGCATTTGTTAACTAACAAACTTGAGTCAGTTAATATGAATCGGTGTAAACCGCCCAAGTCCTCGAGCAGCTAGTTTATTGACTCTGGACTCCAAGCCTCTCGGGGCAAGCCATCAACGAAGCTTTGACCAAATCTTGGCCCGCATTTTTTTTTTGCGAATAGCAAAGCTTTGACCAGTTCCTCTCGGGATACAGCACGCCGGTGAGCTTGCACGGTTGCCATGAGCACTTTCCGACGGAACTTCCTCTGCAGCGCCCTCAAGCCGCCGCTGCGAGACAGCACGCAGTGCCTCGAGGCAGACGGAATGGACGAACTCGGGATCTCAGGGCGGGGGGTCCGCCTCGTCCGGGAATGATCTCCAGCGGGTTAACGAGGACATGCATGGCGGCCAGGGGATTTGGTTTTTTTTGTTGTTGTTTGAGCTTGGGATTTGGGGTTTTTTCGGATAGGGGAGGAGGAACCGAGGAAGAGGAAGGAACAGCCCGCGTGCTTGGCGCGTGGCGGTGTGCTTGAATTTCGAAGTTTTGTGAAATGTTTCATTTCCCCGCTATAATTCGGGGGTTTTCTTGACGCGCCAATGCGTCCCGCCGGGCAGCTTCAAGTGAATTTGGCGTGCCACACTATGGGCCCCAGTTTCAGTGAGACATGTAATGACTAGTCACATCAGTAAGTTCACTGTGTAATAAAATATGTTACCCCTCCCCTTTGTGTAGCCCCCCTTCTCTCCCGATCGAGTGCCGACAGCCGACGGATGCAAGCCACTAGCTCGATCCCCTCCTTTCGCCTCCACCGTCTAGGCATCCAGCTTGGAGGGGCAAGCTGCATCTAGACCAAGCGGATTAGGTAGTACTAGTAATGTTCTTTCCTTTCTCGAGATCGGTTCTTTTTTCCTCACCTCGATATCTTGCGCATCTATTTCCTATTCTGGGCGAAGGGGTGTCTTTCTGGTCACCCTCGCGCTGGGAGTGATTGATGGGGGTGGGGGGCGGGGGCTACCTTTGCTTGGATTGGGGTGTTCTTCCTTTATTTGTCGACATTTGCAACCTTTGTAGTTTCTGCTGATCCTCACTGTATCTTTTGTCAGCTTGTACAGGAAAGGAAAGACCTCGGTGGTTGTGGGGGGCAATAGAGCGTAAGGCCACCACGCATGTGGGCAGTTGGCTGAGCCTGAGCTGCGTCCCCAGCCCCGCAAAGCAGGTACTCCATTTTCTTATCCACTCTGTCTGTCTGCATCCTCAATCTGTTCCTGTTCTGGAAAATGCTTAAAGTAGCACATGTCTTCAGCTGTTTGTGCGTAAAGCCTCTGTGACACCATGCCTATATTCTCTGTATCAGGTTGGTACCTCCAGGTTCCGTGCTAAGGCTATGGGGAACGAAAATAGTGCCCCACCTGCTGCAGGAGCATGGCCCGATCTGCAGCACAAGAAGCGAAATGCCACTGCCGAGCTGGGCAGGGACCGCCCAGGGGTAATTTTTTTAACCAACTTACGATGATGTAGTCTGAATCTGATACTCCCTCAGATCCAAATTAATTGACTCAACTATCTGTAGATACGGATGTATCTAGATGTGTTTTAGCTCTAGATACTACTACCTCCATCCCAAAGCTTAGGGCTTATATTATTTTTAGAAAGTCAAACTATACCATGTTTGACGAAGCTTTTACCAAAAATCATTAACATGCAAAATACAAAATTAATATCATTAAATAGGTTGTGAAATATATTTTCCTACGGTATCTACACAATATTATATTTGTTGATAGAATGTTCAAAAAATTTGGTCAAATTTACTTGTTTTGATTTCTCAAAAATAAATAAGCCTTAAGCTTTGGGATGGAGGTATCTAGACAAAGCTGAGTCAACTAGTTTTTTTTGTCTGTCCATAGCTAGTGTTCATGGTGCAAAAGGCTAAGAGCATCCACTATATGCATCAGTCTATCTCATACAGTAATTCAATATCACTGCTGAGGTCTGCCTTTTGTTTTGCTATTCATATGCAGACTGAAACTTTAGGGCCTTTACTCAAAAGGAAGATCAAAACTGCGGCTGATCAGGCTGCCAGTATGTTGATGCCGCCCCCATCTTCTAAATGACTCTACAAGCACAAGGCCACGCGCCAGTTGGGTGGTGATCTTTTAATGAATATGGTATAATTTCTTAATCCACAAAACATGCCTAGATTTTTGTCTGTTTATTGTCGGTTTTTTCTAATGCTTGCCAAAAGTTTACAACAACAACCAAGCCTTTCAGTCCCAAATAAGTTGGGGTAGGCTAGAGTTGAAACCCATAAGATCTCGAAGCCAAAAGTTTAGAAACACCAAATTCTCTTGCTTACAATCATCATACAGTAATGTTCATCTACTCTCCAGTTCCCCTAACCCAACAAAAAATGATGTTAATTACGATTTTTAGATTAAAAGAGCACCATTAGGAGTTGTTAATTACGACTTTGAGATTAAAATATCATTTGCAATTGCTAATTACAATTTTGAGACAAATGTTTAGTTTAACCTCGATCTGTTCTGCTCTCCATTTTTCCCAACCGAACAAAAATGTAACCATTCCATTCCTCTGAAATGGAACCATTCCATTCCATTCCACGCTGTTTCAGAACCGAACACACCCTTGCATTGTTGTGAACTGTTGTCCATACACAGCCATACCCTTCCACTTACATCCAGCACTATATGCATCAGTCTGTCTCAGAGTCATTCAATATCTCTGCTGAGATCTGTTCCCATTCTTATGCAGGCTGAAACTGCTGCGCCTTTACTCAAGTGGATGCAAAATGAGGCTGATGAGGCTGCTGTGAGGATGATGGTGCCGGCACCATCTTCCGAAAACCTCTACAAGCACGAAGCTATGGGCCAGCTGGGTGGTGACCTTTTAATGAATCTGGTATATTTTCTTAATCCACATACATGATTTTATTATTATCTGTTTAATTACTATTGGCTTTGCCTAATGCTTACCAAAAGTTCAGAAACACTGCGTTTCCTTACAATCATCATACACTATTTTTTCACTTTTCAGTCTGTCTCATCTAGTATATAAACTGTTGAGTGATACGTCTCCGACGTATCGATAATTTCTTATGTTCCATGCCACATTATTGATGTTATCTACATGTGCACACTTTATGTCATATTCGTGCATTTTCTGGAACTAACATATTAACAAGATGCCGAAGTGCCAGTTGCTGTTTTCTGCTATTTTTGGTTTCAGAAATCCTAGTAATGAAATATTCTCGGAATCGGACGAAATCAACGCCCAGGTTCCTATTTTTCCCGGAACCATCCAGAACACCCGAGAGCCGCCAGAGGGAAGCCCTGGAGGCCCCACACCACACCCTGGCGCGGCCAGAGGGGGGGCCGCGCCGCCCTATGGTGTGGTGGCCCCAGGCCCCCTCTGAGGCTGCCCTTCCGCCTATTTAAAGCCTCCGTCGCGAAAACCCTATGACGTTCGACGAAACCCACAGAAACCTTCCAGAGCCGCCGCCATCGCGAGGCCAAGATCTGGGGGACAGGAGTCTCTGTTCCGGCACGCCGCCGGAACGGGGAAGTGCCCCCAGAAGGCTTCTCCATCGACACCGCTGCCATCTCCACCGCCATCTCCATCAACGCTGCTGTCTCCCATGAGGAGGGAGTAGTTCTCCATCGAGGCTCGGGGCTGTACCGGTAGCTATGTGGTTCATCTCTCTCCTATGTACTTCAATACAATAATCTCATGAGCTGCCTTACATGATTGAGATTCATATGATGATGCTTGTAATCTAGATGTCATTATGCTAGTCAAGTGAATTTTACTTATGTGATCTCCGGAGACTCCTTGTCCCACGTGTGTAAAGGTGACAGTGTGTGCACCGTGTGGGTCTCTTAGGCTATATTTCACAGAATACTTATTCACTGTTATGAATGGCATAGTGAAGTGCTTATTTATATCTCTTTATGATTGCAATATATTTGTATCACAATTTATCTATGTGCTACTCTAGCAATGTTATTAAAGTAGTTTTATTCCTCCTGCAAGGTGTAATGGTGACAGTGTGTGCATCCGTGTTAGTACTTGGTTTATGCTATGATCATGATCTCTTGTAGATTGCGAAGTTAACTATTGCTATGATAGTATTGATGTGATCTATTCCTCCTTTCTTAGCATGAAGGTGACAGTGTGCATGCTACGTTAGTACTTGGTTTAGTCGTATTGATCTATCTTACACTCTAAGGTTACTTAAATATGAACATTGAATTGTGGAGCTTGTTAACTCCAGCATTGAGGGTTCGTGTAATCCTACGCAATGTGTTCATCATCCAACAAGAGTGTAGAGTATGCATTTATCTATTCTGTTATGTGATCAATGTTGAGAGTGTCCACTAGTGAAAGTCTGTTCCCTGGGCCTTGTTTCTAAATACTGCTATCGCTGCTTGTTTACTGTTTTACTGCGTTACTACTGCTGCAATACTACCACCATCAACTACACGCCAGCAAGCTATTTTCTGGCACCGTTGCTACTGCTCATACTTATTCATACCACCTGTATTTCACTATCTCTTCGCCGAACTAGTGCACCTATTAGGTGTGTTGGGGACACAAGAGACTTCTTGCTTTGTGGTTGCAGGGTTGCATGAGAGGGATATCTTTGACCTCTTCCTCCCTGAGTTCGATAAACCTTGGGTGATCCACTTAAGGGAAAACTTGCTGCTGTTCTCCAAACCTCTGCTCTTGGAGGCCCAACACTGTCTACAGGAAAAGGAGGAGGCGTAGACATCAAGCTATTTTCTGGCGCCGTTGCCGGGGAGGAAAGGTAAAAGGCACTCATACTTTGGTCCCAGGTAACTAAGTACTTTTCTGTTGCCGTTGTGTGTGTGCTCGAAGCTATTTCCTTTAGATCCTGCAATTGCATCTTTTTGTTTCTTGTTTACACTAGTTTGGCATAATGGACAACAATGAGCTTCTTATTCTATTTCCTGATTTAAGACATGGATGGTTTGATGCGAAAATTAAAAAACCTATGGAACATATTAGTATGAACGCTTTGAACACCATTGTTGCTAATGATATGGAAAATTCTAAGCTTGGGGAAGCTGGCTTTGATGAGCATGATATTTTTAGTCCCCCAAGCATTGAGGAGAAAATTTACTTTGATGATACTTTGCCTCCTATTTATGATGATTATAATGATATTGGTCTTTTAGTGCCGCCTACTATGGAGAGTAATTTTTATGATGATGATACTATGCCTCCTACACTTGATGAGAATAATAATGATAGCTACTTTGTTGAATTTGCTCCCACTACAACTAATAAAATTGATTATGCTTATGTGGAGAGTAATAATTTTATGCATGAGACTCATGATAAGAATGCTTTATGTGATAGTTATATTGTTGAGTTTGCTCATGATTCTACTGAAAGTTATTATGAGAGAGGAAAATATGGTTGTAGAAATTTTCATGTTACTAAAATGCCTCTCTATGTGCTTAAATTTTTGAAGCTATACTTGTTTTATCTTCCTAATCTTGTCACTTTGCTCTTCATGAATTTATTTGTGTACAAGATTCCTCTTCATAGGAAGCATGTTAGACTTAAATGTGTTTTTTATTTGCCTCTTGATGCTCTCTTTTGCTTCAAATACTATTTCTTACGAGTGCATCATTAAAACTGCTGAGCCCATCTTAATGGCTATAAAGAAAAGAACTTCTTGGGAGATAACCCATGTGTTATTTTGCTACAGTACTTTGTTTTATATTTGTGTCTTGAAAGTTGTTTACTACTGTAGCAACCTCTCCTTATCTTAGTTTTGTGTTTTGTTGTGCCAAGTGAAGTCTCTAATCGAAGGTTGATACTAGATTTGGATTTCTGCGCAGAAACAGATTTCTATCTGTCACGAATCTGGGCTTTTTTCTCTGTAGAAAAATCAGAAAAATATGCCAATTTACGTGCGTGTTCCTCAGATATGTACGCAACTTTCATTAGTTTTGAGTTTTCTGATCTGAGCAACGGAAGTATTTACTAAAAATTCGTCTTTACGGACTGTTCTGTTTTGACAGATTCTGCCTTTTATTTCGCATTGCTTCTTTCGCTGTGTTGGGTGGATTTCTTTGTTCCATTACCTTCCAGTAGCTTTGAGCAATGTCCAGAAGTGTTAAGAATGATTGTGTCACCTCTGAATATGTGAGTTTTTGATTATGTACTAACCCCTCTAATGAAGTTTAAGAGAAGTTTGGTGTGAAGGAAGTTTTCAAGGGTCAAGAGAGGAGGATGATATACTACGATCAAGAAGAGTGAAAAGTCTAAGCTTGGGGATGCCCCGGTGGTTCATCCCTGCATATTTCAAGAAGTCTCAAGCATCTAATCTTGGGGATGCCCAAGGCATCCCCTTCTTCATCGACAACATTATCAGGTTCCTCCCCTGAAACTATATTTTTATTCCATCACATCTTATGTGCTTTGCTTGGAGCGTCGGTTTGTTTTTGTTTTTTGTTTTGTTTGAATAAAATGAATCCTAGCATTCACTGTATGGGAGAGAGACACGCTCCGCTGTTGCATATGGACAAGTATGTCCTTAGTTTCTACTCATAGTATTCATGGCGAAGTTTCTTCTTCGTTAAATTGTTATATGGTTGGAATTGGAAAATGATACATGTAGTAATTGCTATAAATGTTTTGGGTAATGTGATACTTGGCAATTGTTGTGCTCATGTTTAAGCTCTTGCATCATATACTTTGCACCTATTAATGAAGAAATACATAGAGCATGCTAAAATTTGGTTTGCATATTTGGTCTCTCTAAAGTCTAGATAATTTCTAGTATTGAGTTTGAACAACAAGGAAGATGGTGTAGAGTCTTATAATGTTTTCAATATGTCTTTTATGTGAGCTTTGCTGCACCGGTTCATCCTTGTGTTTGTTTCAAACAACCTTGCTAGTTCTCATGCATCCAAAATACTTGAGCCAACCACTATGCCATTTGTGTCCACCATACCTACCTACTACATGGTATTTCGCCGCCATTCCAAAGTAAATTGCTTGAGTGCTACCTTTAAACAATTCAAAATTTATCACCTCTGATTTGTGTCAATGTTTTATAGCTCATGAGGAAGTATGTGGTGTTTATCTTTCAATCTTGTTGGGCAACTTTCACCAATGGACTAGTGGCTTCATCCGCTTATCCAATAATTTTGCAAAAAGAGCTGGCAATGGGATTCCCAGTCCCAAATTAATTAACAAAAATAGACACTCCTCCATGGTATGTGATTGTTGGACGGCACCCGAAGGATTCGGTTAGCCATGGCTTGTGTAAGCAAAGGTTGGGAGGAGTGTCATCATAATAAAACTAAAATAAAAAGGCACTCCTTCATGGTATGAGATTGTTGGCAGGCACCCGAGGATTCGGTTAGCCATGGTTTGTGAAAGAAAGGTTGGAAGGAGTGCCACCCAAAATAAAATAAAATGGGAGCCGCTCTTTGAAGGTTTGTCTGGCAAGGGGGTTAGAGTACCCGCTACCATTCGTTGACAACAACATACACCTCTCAAAACTTTATTTTTATGCTCTCTTTATGTTTTCAAAATAAAAGCTCTAGCACAAATATAGCAATCGATGCTTTCCTCTTTGAAGGACCATTCTTTTACTTTTATTGTTGAGTCAGTTCACCTATCTCTCTCCATCTCAAGAAGCAAACACTTTTGTGAACTGTGCATTGATTCTTACATATTTGCTTATTGCACTTATTATATTACTCTATGTTGACAATATCCATGAGATATACATGTTATGAGTTGAAAGCAACCGCTGAAACTTAATCTTCCTTTGTGTTGCTTCAATGCTTTTACTATGAATTATTGCTTTATGAGTTAACTCTTATGCAAGACTTATTAATGCTTGTCTTGAAGTACTATTCATGAAAAGTCTTTGCTTTATGATTCACTTGTTTACTCATGTCATATACATTGTTTTGATCGCTGCATTCACTACATATGCTTTACAAATAGTATGATCAAGGTTATGATGGCATGTCACTCCAGAAATTATCTGTGTTATCGTTTTACCTGCTCGGGACGAGCAGAACTAAGCTTGGGGATGCTGATACGTCTCCGACGTATCGATAATTTCTTATGTTCCATGCCACATTATTGATGTTATCTACATGTTTTATGCACACTTTATGTCATATTCGTGCATTTTCTGGAACTAACATATTAACAAGATGCCGAAGTGCCGATTCTTTGTTTTACTGCTGTTTTTGGTTTCAGAAATCCTAGTAACGAAATATTCTCGGAATCGGACGAAATCAACGCCCAGGTTCCTATTTTTCCCGGAACCATCCAGAACACCCGAGAGCCGCGCAGGGAAGCCCCGGAGGCCCCACACCACACCCTGCGCGGCCGGAGGGGGGCCGCGCCGCCCTATGGTGTGGTGGCCCCAGGCCCCCTCTGAGGCTGCCCTTCCGCCTATTTAAAGCCTCCGTCGCGAAAACCCTATGACGTTCGACGAAACCCACAGAAACCTTCCAGAGCCGCCGCCATCGCGAGGCCAAGATCTGGGGGACAGGAGTCTCTGTTCCGGCACGCCGCCGGAACGGGGAAGTGCCCCCAGAAGGCTTCTCCATCGACACCGCTGCCATCTCCACCGCCATCTCCATCAACGCTGCTGTCTCCCATGAGGAGGGAGTAGTTCTCCATCGAGGCTCGGGGCTGTACCGGTAGCTATGTGGTTCATCTCTCTCCTATGTACTTCAATACAATAATCTCATGAGCTGCCTTACATGATTGAGATTCATATGATGATGCTTGTAATCTAGATGTCATTATGCTAGTCAAGTGAATTTTACTTATGTGATCTCCGGAGACTCCTTGTCCCACGTGTGTAAAGGTGACAGTGTGTGCACCGTGTGGGTCTCTTAGGCTATATTTCACAGAATACTTATTCACTGTTATGAATGGCATAGTGAAGTGCTTATTTATATCTCTTTATGATTGCAATATAATTGTATCACAATTTATCTATGTGCTACTCTAGCAATGTTATTAAAGTAGTTTTATTCCTCCTGCACGGTGTAATGGTGACAGTGTGTGCATCCGTGTTAGTACTTGGTTTATGCTATGATCATGATCTCTTGTAGATTGCGAAGTTAACTATTGCTATGATAGTATTGATGTGATCTATTCCTCCTTTCTTAGCATGAAGGTGACAGTGTGCATGCTACGTTAGTACTTGGTTTAGTCGTATTGATCTATCTTACACTCTAAGGTTACTTAAATATGAACATTGAATTGTGGAGCTTGTTAACTCCGGCATTGAGAGTTCGTGTAATCCTACGCAATGTGTTCATCATCCAACAAGAGTGTAGAGTATGCATTTATCTATTCTGTTATGTGATCAATGTTGAGAGTGTCCACTAGTGAAAGTCTGATCCCTAGGCCTTGTTCCTAAATACTGCTATCGCTGCTTGTTTACTATTTTACTGCGTTACTACTGCTGCAATACTACCACCATCAACTACACGCCAGCAAGCTATTTTCTGGCACCGTTGCTACTGCTCATACTTATTCATACCACCTGTATTTCACTATCTCTTCGCCGAACTAGTGCACCTATTAGGTGTGTTGGGGACACAAGAGACTTCTTGCTTTGTGGTTGCAGGGTTGCATGAGAGGGATATCTTTGACCTCTTCCTCCCTGAGTTCGATAAACCTTGGGTGATCCGCTTAAGGGAAAACTTGCTGCTGTTCTCCAAACCTCTGCTCTTGGAGGCCCAACACTGTCTACAGGAAAAGGAGGAGGCGTAGACATCATTGAGTTTTGTTGGCTTCTTTTGTAATCATTTGCATTATTGTCAACTGTTATCTATGCACAACCCTATTCTTCCACTTACATCCCGCACTATTTGCATCAGTCTATCTCATAGATTTATTAAATATCAATGATGAGTTCTGTTGCTATTCATATGCAGGATGAAGCTTCTGTGCCTCTACTCAAATGGATAAAAAATGATCCTGATGAGGCTGCTGTGAAGACGATGGTGCCGCCACCATCTTCTAAAAACCTCATCAAGCACAAGGCCACGGGCCAGCTGGGTGGTATCCTTTTCAGTAAGCAGGTATATTTTCTTAATCCTCATACATGATTTGATTTGTCTGTTTATTGCCGGCTTTGTCTAATGCTTACCAATAGTTCAGAAACACACACAACCCTATTCTTCCACTTACATCCAGCACTATATGCATCAGTGTCTCATAGATTCATTTTATATATCACTGCTGATGTCTGTTGCTCTTCAATTTTCATATGCAGACTGAAACTGCTAAGCCTTCATTGGTCAAAAGGATTGCAACTGCTGCCGATGAGGCATCTGCAGAGGCTGCCACCAAGTTACTGTCAGCCCCACCTTCTGGATGCTTATATAAGCTCAAGTCCAAGGACCAGCCGGGCCGTAACCATCCAAGGGTTCGGGTATATTTTCTTAAGCCACATATACATGCCATGATTTATGTCTGATATTATCACCGGCTCTGTCTAATGCTTTTTGGAATTCGGAAACGCCAAATTAGCATGCTTATATTCATCATACACTAAATTTTGACTGTTCAGTTTGTAACATAGTGTTATGCACTCTCTTGTCAACATTTGCATTGCTCTGAACTATGCACTTTACACAACCTAATTCTTCCACTTACATTCAGCGCTACGCACCAGTAGTACCTCCCATGTTTCCTTCACCATCCCGATGCCGAGCTTGCGGGAATATGGCGGGCCCATGTACATAACCCGCATATAACACCTCCTATGGCTCTATCTACCTTTCTAATAACTCCTTCACAGAGTTACAGGTATGTATTCTCAGTGGTTTAGCATGAATTGGCATATAGTAAAGTCTTGTTTTTAGTCTTCCTTCTTCTTACATTAGTATCAATTTTCACCTGCAGACTGTACCTTGTGAACTTCGTCCAATGATTAACCTGATGTGTCCGCATGAAGGGTCTTTCACTATGCATGGCAATGGCAAATTGATGAACACCTACACGGTCTATGAGGTGTATGTCTACAAGACGCAGGCCATCACATATTTGTATGGACATGATTGGAGAAAGTTTGCTTTTGACTACGGTCTGAAGAAGGGCGACGAGCTGAGGATCAGAAACTCAAACGGGCAGATATACGTAACTGCGTACAGAGTTGGAGACACTTCCAAATATATAATATGTAACTTTTTTGTACTCATATCCTTTGATTACTTGCATTACGAGCAGTTGTTCTAAACCATTCCCTCTATTCTAGCTTGCTGTGTTTAACATGATCAAAGCTGCAGATCCCTGATGGAACAGAGCGGATGTCACAAAGGGCACCCACACCAGCACCGGCACCGGCTTCCCACTCTCCCCGCATCAGCACCGGTTCCCTGCCAGCTCCGTTTACGCATCTACCCAGCAGGCCCCTACATCAGCATTGGTTCCTGCAGAGGCCCCATATACTACACCTGCCCGGAGGCTCCTCGGATCAAGACTGGTTCCTCAAGCTACACCGTTTACTGCACCTGCCCAACAGTCTCATGCAGCCGCACCGGTTCCTCTAGAGGCACCATTTACCGCACCTGTCCGGGAGTCTCCCGCATCAGCACCAGCCTCGTGTACCAGCCCAGGCTCCTGCACCTGCCCAGCCGGATCACCGAGGTCTCGGCTCATTCTTGTGGCCACCCGTGTGGTGACCAGGACGCATCTGAAGGCTATGTTCGTGAGTATATGACAGCATAACTACTCTTATCTTGATGTCTTCTCTGCTCAAAGTCTCACATGGTTCAGTCTTCAGTGCATTGGTGCCATTGACTAATTTTTGGTGGTATCTCTTGCTTTGAATCAGAAATTGCCTAAAAGTATCTCCAAGGATCTCAATGCTGGCCGAAGGGGCAAGATATCCCTCGTCATGGAGAGTGAAGGTCTCACCGTGGAGGGACGTTACTCCGTCAGTCCCACAGATGGCCGCTTGGCTGTTACTTCCAGGTGGAAAAAGTTCATTGACGGTGCCAAACTTCGCATTGGATCAAAGTTGAAGGTCAAGATCTTTCGATGCCGCTGTGACATGCTGGTCATAAAGTTTGCGGTTGTCTAGTTCTGTTGTCCCATGAGCCCTTAGCAAATGCATTTGTAGTTATACTTATATAAGGTTATCTTATCTGAACTGCTAATTAATTGTATGGGTGGTAAAACTCTGGCAAGTTTTTGCTCTTAGCAAGTATGTATGTATGTATGATCAGCTATTATGATAACTAATGTTTGTGTTCATCTTAATTTGCATTTCTGTTTTAGAAAAAAACTTAATTTCTATTTTGGCTGACCTGTTAGAGAACTATCAGATTGAATCCACATCATGATTCAAATAGATTCATTACACCGAGCCACATGTCTTGACCTTGCTATACATTATTTCCATTAATCAGTGCAAGAAGGCTTACCTGAGCTGCCTGAACCAAGGCAGATTCAAATCCACCTTAGCTATCTAGAAATACAACCTTTGCAGAAAGAGGATTTGCAGTACGAGGAGGCTGACATTGGGGACCCATAAGCCAGCAGCGTCGTCAATGTTTTAAAGGCGGCAGGAGATCGAAAGAAAAAATAAGCCAAAAATCAGTTGGTAAACAAAATCCAAGAAATGAAACATTTACCTTTCTGAGAGGATGACATGCGGGACCCATGAGGCAGCAGCATCCTCAACTATTCCAAGGCGGCAGGGGATCAAAATAAAAAAAAGGAAATAGCCAGAAATTAATTAGGGTCAAAAATAAATCTATCAAAGGAAACCTTTATTGTTCATAGAGGATGACATGTGGGACCGACCTGCCACAAGGCGTCGTCATCGTTTCAAAGGGGGCAGGGGATCAAAAAAAAAAGGAAAATAGCCAGAAATTAGGGGTAAAAAATAAACCCAACAAAGGAAACTTTTATTGTTCATAGAGGATGACATGCGGGACCCATGAGCCAGCAGCTTCCTCAACGTTTCAAAGTCGGCATGAGATCGAAAGAAAAAGGCAAGTGACCAAATATCAGGAGCCAAAAATAATCCAAGAAAATAAATTTTATTGTACATAGAGGATGACATGCGGGTCCCATTTTGCGGCAGCGGTCTCAACGTTTCCAAGGCGGCACATGACCAAAAGAAAAATGAAGTAGCCAGAAATCAGGGAGTGAAAAAAATCCAAGAAAAGAAAGATTTCAATTGGCCTGCATCTGGACATCTGGGCCTTCGAACTATCCTGCTGGGCCTTTTGACTCGTACAATTTTAGCCCACTCCAAAACAGGAAAGTTCGGATTTTTCTAAAAAAAACAGGAAAGTCCTATGCTTCGCAAAAATAAAAAACAAGGACATTCAACATATAAGTTTGTTTATGTAAAAATAAAGATTTAATTTATCCGTTTGCAATAGCTCAAAGCGAAATACACTGTTTATTGTCTGCAAAATAATCAAGATATCACATGTTTCTTGTACGGGGAGGCTGACATCGGGGATCCATGAGCCAGCAGCGTCGTCAATGTTTTAAAGGCGGTAGGGGATGGAAAGAAAAAATAAACCAAAAATCTGTTGGTAAAAAATCGAAGAAAAGAAACATTTTCGTTCTGAGAGGATAACATGCGGGACCCATGAGGCAGCAGCATCCTCAACGTTTATTGTTCATAGAGGCTGACATGTGGGACCCGTGAGCCAGCATCGTCCTCAACGTTTTAAAGGCGGCAGGAGATCGAAAGAAAAAATAAGCCAAAAATCGTTTGGTAAACAAAATCCAAGAAAAGAAACATTTACCATTCTGAGAGGATGGCATGTTGGACCCATGAGGCAGCAGCATCCTCAACGATTCCAAGGTGGCAGGGGATCAAAAGAAAAAAAGGAAATATCCAGAAATTAATTAGGGTTCAAAATAAATCCATCAAAAGAAACTTTTATTGTTCATAGAGGATGACATGTGGGACCGACCTGCCAACAGCGTCCTCATCGTTTCAAAGGGGGCAGGAGATCAAAAGAAAAAGGCAAATAGCCAGAAATTAGGGGTCAAAAATAACTTCAAGAAAGGAAACTTTTATTGTTCGTAGAGGGTGACATGCGGGACCCATGAGCCAGCAACTTACTCAACGTTTCAAAGCCGGCATGAGATCGAAAGAAAAAGGCAAGTGACAAAATATCAGGAGCCAAATATAATCCAAGAAAAGAAACTTTATTGTACATAGAGGATGACATGCGGGTCCCATTTAGCAGCAGCGGTCTCCACGTTTCAAATACGGCTTGAGATCAAAAGAAAAAAAAAGTTGATTGTACATAGAGGATGACATGCGGGTCCCATGAGTCAGCAGCTTACTCAATGTTTCCAAGGCGGCAGGGGATCAAAAGAAAAAGGAAATAGCCAAAAATCCGAGGGTGAAAAAAATCCAAGAAAATAAACTTTTATAGCACATAGAGGATGACATGCGGGTCCGATGAGCCAGCATGTTCCTCAATGTTTCAAACGTGGCATGAGATCGAAAGAAAAAAGGCAAGTGACCAAATATCAGGAGCCAAAAATAATTCAAGAAAAGAAACTTGATTGTACATAGAGGATGACATGCAGATCCCATGAGTTAGCAGCTTACTCAACGTTTCCAAGGCGGCAGGGGATCAAAAGAAAAAGGAAATGGCCAAAAATCAGAGAGTGAAAAAAAACCCTAGAAAATAAACTTTTATAGTACATAGAGGATGACATGCGGATCCCATGAGCCAGCAGGTTCCTCAACGTTTCAAACGTGGCATGAGATCGAAAGAAAAAGCAAGTGACCAAATATCAGGAGCCCAAAAAAATCCAAGAAAAGAAAGTTTTATAGTACATAGAGGATAACATGCGGGTCCCATTTAGCAGCAGCGGTATCACCGTTTGAGAGGCGGCAGGGGATCGAAAGAAAAAGGCAAGTGACCAAATTTGAGGTGCCAAAAATAACTCCAAGAAAAGAAAGTTGATTGCTCATAGAGGATGACATGCGGGTCCCATTTAGCAGCAGCGGTCTCAATGTTTCCAAGGCGGCAAGGGATCAAAAGAAAAAGGAAGTAGCCAGAAATCAGGGGGTCAAAAAAATCCAAGAATAGAAAGAATTTTGGTTCATAGAGGATGACATGTGGGACCCATGATCCTGCATCGTAAACGGCTCGATCGGAGAGCGTTGAACGAGATGGCGCGATCGAGAAAAAAAACAATGCCAGAGAGGCTGCCATCTGGGCCCTACATCCCTGGGCGGTGCGGATTTGCGTTGACTCGGCCGGCGAACCCGGGAATTCGAGATGTACCACGTCCCGGGCCACCATACGCGACGTTTTGGCCGTTTTTGTCGGGCTAGGTGGCCTCAAAAACGAGAAAATAAATTTTTGACATGCACAACGGAGAGACCAAAAATCGTCGGCCATGGTGCATCAACAACTATGGCGCGACTTCAACTTCGTCGGCCATGGAAACTTTTCTTGTAGTGCCTAGGAATAAGATATTTAACAATATCAATTCTAAGTGGCAAATAAAACATCAATCCAAGATGAAGATGATCCAAAGATGTTACCACATACAAGTTTATTAATTGTCGAAGACAATGAGAATACTGGAATTAATTTCCGGTGGTATATTGACAAGGATCAACTTCACAATAAAAGGCATAGGATAAATATATAGGATTAAGCACTATGCACAGATGAAGATTCTTGATAGCTTCAACTAGCCAAACAATCACACACAACAATGATTAGAATAACTTAAAGCAAACGGTGTCCCAAATAAGATATAGAGGTATGTATTTGAGAAAACCCGTACCAAGAATTTCTTACTCAAACAAGAACCCATAAGATGAGCAATAAAAGCTTTTTAATAAAAGTAGAGCTTGTTGGAGCAAACATGCCACCTAGGAACAAGATAAATAAGAGTATCAACTCTAAGTGGCATAACCTCATATTTTCACATTTTCTAGGCTTGTGATATGTACAAAACATATTACTCCCCCATAATGTGATAAAACATTTCTTCTAGTCAAGAGGCAATTAAAATTCGACTAGAGATGAGTAATGGACATTAGAATTTGAATTGCTCATGAGTATGACACACCACATAGTGACTACATAATCTTGCAATATCAATACTAAGTGGTGGTACCCATGTACACACATTTTAAAGAAAGAGAGATGCACAATGCATATCACTCCCCCAAAATGGGATGTTGCATTATCACTCAAAGAGAGCCAAATAAGATATCATCAAGATGCATTAGGCTCAAAACAATACACAAATATATGATGAGTCAAACATACATACTTGAATATACAAGATAGGCAAGTAAGACACAACACATAAAAACACATATTTGGTACAAAACCAAACATGCAAAGGGGGCAAGTAACTTACAATAAATATGAAGAGTTGAAGTATAAGTTACCGCAAAGAGGAACATTGGATATAAGTTATAGATGATAATCCATACGACTTGGATTGGTCAAAATATAATATATGGAGATCCCTTAATTCTTCATGAAGTAGCCAAGTCACCAATGCCCTCCACATACACCTATTGATCAAGTTTGAGCTTGTTGGTCCCCAACCAAGTTGGGTCCTAAAAGGTTAGTCACAATAGGTTCGGCAATCCAAATGGTTCTTTTCTTGATACCACTTTGAGTTCCAACAAACTTAGCAAACACATTGCCATCCTTATCCTTACCAAGAGAATAATCATCATCAACAATGATCAGGTTGGATAAGGTACCTTTTAAGCATGAAGAAGCAAAGTGCCCCTTATCACGACATAAGTAGCAAGTGTTCCCCTTTCTATTCTTTATTGATTTCTTTTCTTGGGGAACTTTATCTTGATTCTTCTTGAGAAGTGGCCTATCTTCAACTTGAGGTCGAGCTCGAGCTTGAGCTTGACCTTGTGGCCGTTTGCCTTGTTGCTTCTCACTCAAGTGCTTCTTCTTCTTCAATGGGCATGATCTAACATGATGCCCTTCAACCTTGCACTTGAAGCAAAAAATCTTGGACAGATCCTTGACTTGTTCTTGGCCCTTCTTCTTGTTGCTCTTGCTCTTGGACTTGTTCTTGTTATTGGAGTTGAATCCAAGTCCACTCTTGTCATTGTGAGATTGTTTCACACTCAACATCTTGTCAAGTGCGGATTTCCCTTCATGATGCTTTTCCAAGTCTTTCTTCAAAGAAAGGACTTGGGCCTTGAGCTCTTTGATTTCCTCTACATGGTTAGTAGAAATACAAGTACTAGAGGAAGTAGAAGCTTCATTGTTAGAGCAACAAGGCAAAGCAAGTAATCCAACACAAGGTGTACCACTAGTTTGACTCGATGGATTACTAGGACTAGCACAAGACAATATAGCATTTTGAGTAGAGGTTGTGCTAATGTCCATGTGAGGCTCACAAGATGTTACCTTAGTGATACTTGCCTCAAGAGCTAACTTTAGCCCATCATAGGAAATTAGAAGATCATCATGAGAGCCCGAGAGCTTTTTATGACTTTCTTCCAATTACCTATAATTGCTAGTTAGCAACTCAAGTTGAGCCCTTAGCTCAACATTCTCCTTTAAGATAGATGCTTCACAAGAAGTAGAGTTAGTAGCACAAGCATCATTAGTAGATTTTTCTTTTTCAAGCACATAAGATTCCATTTCTTGCTTAAGACCATGAGTTATGCACCTTTCATTTTTCAGCTCTTTTCTTAGGAGATTGAATCTCCGTTTCTCATCATTCATATGATATTCTAGTTTCACAATGGACTCATTTCTTTCTTTGAGTGTGTCCATCAAGTAATCGAATTTGACAAGAGCATCACCACGAAGGGTGCTTCTAACAAAAAATAGTTCCTTAAGCATAGCATTATCATCATCATCATCATCATCATCATCACTCTCATCATTAGAAGATGTGTTGGGATTCAAGGTAGGAGTTACCTTTGGTCCCTTTGCCATAAGGCACATGTGCATATCGGAGGATGACGCCGAAGATTTTTTGGAATCTTCATTCATGAGAGTCTCATGCCTCATAGATTGTTCGATTTCCTTTACATTGTTAGACAACAAACAACTAGAGGAAATAGAAGCATTTTGTTCATGGCAAGAAGACAAAGCAAGCATATCATCATGGGATTTATGTAAGAAGTTTGCACATGATATGCAAGGACTATCAACACAAACATGTAGATTATTTTCAATGCTAGATGTGTTTAAGTCCAAAGAGGAAACATTGCAATGGGATAGAGATGAAGAATCTGAAAGAACATCTCTCACATTATGTTTTGTGTGTTTGATGTCAATATATGTGATACACTAATGTTTGTTTAAGTGGTACAGGGATTACATAGTTATTTATTCATGTGTGTTGGATTTGATCGTCTGTCAAAAGAAATCAGAAAAAGTTGGCCAGGCCGGATAATCCGGGCCGGATATTGTTGAAATATCCGGCCCCCTGTTTTTGGCTAAGTCTTCGAGGAAAAGCAGCGCAGTATGGGGGCCGGACATTTGCCCGGATATTGTCCCGGTATTGTACTAGGGCCGGAATATCCGGGCCGGATATTTTGGAAATATCCGGCCCCCCCGATTTTGGCTAAGGACTGGAAGAAAAGCTTCTCTGGCATAGGGCCGGACATTTGGCCGGATAATGTCACTGTTTTGTTCCGTGGGCCGGATTATCCGGGGGGGGGCGGATTATCCGGCCCTTACTTAGGCCGGAATATCCGGCCCCCCGGAAGCTGCAACGGCTCAATTTTGAGGGGAGGTATAAATACCCCCCTTCTTCTACCTTGGTTGCTTGCTCAATCATTACACAAGAAATCTGCCAAGCCACCTCCATTAGAGCCACCTCAAGAAACTCAAGATTTGCAAGATCTCCTTCCTCCCCCAACCAAAGCTCTTGATCTTTGGAGATTCGAAGGAGAAGACACCGATCTACATCCTCACCGAAGCGTTCTTCATTTCCCCCTCTCTTGTTTGAGGGATCTCATGCTAGTGTTCCTATTTGGTTCCCTAGTTGATTTGTGTTGATGTATTGTTGTTGATTGTTGTGTTGTAACAGATTTGGGAGCCTCCAATTTGGTTGTGGATGTGTGCCCCAAGAACCTTGTAAAGGCCCGGTTTCCGCCTCGAGGAAATCCCTTAGTGGAAGTGGGCTAGGCCTTCGTGGCGTTGCTCACCGGAGATCTGAGTGAAGCCTTCATGGCTGTTGGTTTGGCTTTCGTAGCAACCACACTCCTCCAAACGTAGACGTACCTTCTTGCAAAGGAAGGGAACTACGGGAATCATCTCCGTGTCATCGCGTGCTCCACTCTCGGTTACCTCTATCCTATTCTATCTCTATATTGCTTAGATTTATCTTGCTTAGTTGTTAGCCTTGTCATATAGGTAAATTCACTTAGTTGCATATCTAGAGAATTTACCTTTTGTGTCAAGCCTAAATTGAAAAAGAACTAAAAATTGGTTAGCACCTATTCACCCCCCCCCCTCTAGGTGCGGCATACGATCCTTTCAATTGGTATCAGAGCCTCGGCTCTTATTTCGGGCTTAACCGCCTAAGAGTATGCCGGACGAGGAGTCCTCGGAAGGGGCCGCCAAGATGGTCTCCGTGGAAGACTTCAATTCGTTGAAGTCCTCCGTGGAAGCCCAAATGGAAAGCATGAAAAAGATGATTGCCGAGCTTTTGGCTCCGGCCCTTCCCAAGGCTCCTAGTGTAGAGGTAAAAGACACGGGTGCGTTAGATGAGGGAGAGGCTTCGGATTTACCCTCATCTACCAAACCCGTGGAAGGTGATAACTTAAACACTATCAAATCTCCCATTGCATCTCCTAAGGGAACTAATGGGAGTGAGAGCTACAATCGAGTACCTCCACCTTTCCAATCACCCGATATACCGGTTCCCCATCCCCATTTGAACATTCGGGGCGACCCACCTAAGTTTTCTATTGATAATTTCGATACTTGGCAATTTGAGTTCCGCTCTCATGTTTGTAGTGCCTCCAATGAATTATGGAGAATCATCTTGGAGGGCTTCAAGCCATACAACCCCGACAAGTTGACTAGAAGAGAAGCGGTTGATAGTCAACTCAACAACACCGCCTTGCACATGATTCAAACTAGTGTGGGGACAAAGGAATTGCATCGTGTCCGGAACTACACCACCGCCAAGGAAGCTTGGGATGGTTTGACCGCTAGTTGCATTGGAAGTGAGAGCACAAGGAGGAACAAGTATAATGCTCTCAAGAATAAAGCCGAAGGGTTCATGAGGCTACCGGATGAAGATCATGAAGACATGTATGGAAGACTTCTCACCGTTGCCAATGCCTTCCGGCTTATTGGTGCCACCCACATCAATGACTCTTGGATCAAGGAGAAGTACATTGAATGCATGATGCCATTTGTACCCATTGATGTCAAGACTCTTGTGGGAAGGGAATGCTATTCCTCTCTCACCTCTCAACAAGTCGTGCACGAGATGCAAGCTCTCAAGGTGCTTGAGGAAACCTCTCATGATTCTCGCAATCGTGCTCTTGGGATGGCAAAAGGTTCCAACCTTGCCTTGGTGGTCAACTCCGTTGAAGAAGTGATTCCTCAAGAATCTTATAGGGCATCTTGGAGTATGACCTATCCGGAAGATTTGCAATGCCACTACCATGATCACATGGCCTTCCATGCAAAATCCTTTTGGGTTGATCCCTCCAAGGCCAAGGAAGACAACATCAAGAGGAACAACAAAAGTGGGTTCACTAGCTTTGGTCCAAAGACAAGATCATGCTACAATTGTGATGACAAGCGCCACTTCATTGCCGAATGCCCCTATGAGAATAGAGAGCTTCATAATGGGAGGCTCATTCCCAAGGACAAGAGCAAAGACTCAAAGGGCAAATATTCAAAGCCCCTCAACAAGAAGTTCTACAACAACAAGACCAAGAAGGGCAAGAGGCCCTCAAGAGTTGTGCTAGTAACAAGGGAAGAATATTCTTCCGATGAAGTTGAAAGTTCTAGTGGTGATGAAGATGAAGAAAGCTCAAAGGAATTGGCTGCCATCGTCACCACCAACACACCCTCTTCATCTCTCTTTGAATCTCCCAATGAGAACCCTCATATCAAGAATGCACATTGCTTCATGGCAAGGTCCTCCTTGGACACACCTATTGTGCTATCAACTCAAGAAGAGTATACCTCCGGAGATGATGATGTTGATGATGAAGAAGATGCAACCTCTAATGGATTGGTCGCTCTTGCCTCCCTCTCCACTAACTCTTCATCACCAAGTGAATCCCCCAATGAGGTCATTCATGTGGAGGAAGAAAGTTGCCTTATGGCTAAATCTTCCGAGGTATCATCTCCTAACCCCTCTATGCCTAACATTGCTAATGATCTAGGGGTTGACCCCGCTAGTCTAAAAGTGAAACAAGAGATGCTAGAGTTTGATGAGTTCATTAGTAACCTACAAGGTAACACTAAGAAGCATGTTTCAAGCCTCATGGTTCGTATAGCTCAACAAAGTGATATGCTTGAGAAAAAGGGTCAAATAGAGAGAGAAGACTCTCTTGAAATCCATGCCCTTAAAAATGCTCTTGAGGAAAGTCAAGAAACTATAGCTTCTCTTGAGGAGAGGCTAGAGACTCTTGAAGAGCCTCAAGATAAAATTAACAAGCTCACTAAAGCTAGAGATCTTGCTAGAGCTAAGACTAAAGTGCTTATAAAGGAAAAGGCCAAATTTGGTGTTGATCATGAGAAACTTGTGAAGGATCTAGATGAACTAGACAAGGCTCACAAAGCCTTGAAGAGTGAATACTCTCTCCTCTCCGAGTCTTATGAGCAACTTCAAATTAGGCTTGCTTCATATGACATACCTAGTACCTCTACTCCTTCATGTGATCATGCAAATATAATTGAGGAAAATGCTAAGTTGAAAGATGAACTTGCTAGGACCTCCTCTCCCCAAAGTAAACTTTCCTTGGATGATCTTTTGAGTAAGAAAAGGTCAAACAATGGGAAGGAGGGACTTGGTTTTAATACCAAGGCAAAAAAGGCAAACAAGAAAAAGACCAAACCCGCACATGAGAAAGCTAATGGTGAACCCCGAAAGGGCAACACCATTAATGATGATGGTGCGGGAATAGATAACCCTCACTATGTTCTCTTTAAAGATTATTATGGTGATGTTTATGCTAAATATGTTGGTCCATATGATGGTTATGTTGCTTGGTCTATTTGGGTTCCAAAGACCCTTGTTGCTAACAAAAGAGGACCCATTGAAAAATGGGTACCTAAATCCAAGAATTGATCTCATGTAGGACTATGCCGCCGGAGGTTCAAAATGGGTACTTGATAGTGGATGTACAAGTCATATAACCGGCGGCAAGAACCTCGTCAAGGAGTTGAGGCCTAACATAAATGATATCACCGTCTCCTTTGGCAATAATTCTACATCCGGGGTATTGGGTTTTGGCAAGGTTGTGGTTGCACACAACATTACTCTTGTGGATGTCATGCTTGTCAAAACCCTTGGTTACAATTTGCTTTCCGTTTCCGCCCTTGGCAAGATGGGTTTCGCCGTCTTTATTGATAATGATATTGTGGTCCTCTTGTGGAGCAAGACTCTAAAAGTCGCATTCGTTGGGTATCGCGAACACAACTTGTATGTGGTGGACTTTTCGGGGACCACCACGTCAAGTGCGATGTGCCTATTCGGAAAGGCGGACGTGGGTTGGTTGTGGCACCGCCGCCTAGCCCATGTCAACATGAGAACTTTGCAAAGTCTTCACAAGGGGAACCATATTGTGGGACTAATGGAAAATGTGTCTTTTGCCAAAGATCGTGTTTGTAGGGCTTGTGTTGAAGGCAAAATGCATGACTCTCCGCATCCAAGCAAGACCATCATCTCTTCCAAGAGGATCTTGGAGCTCCTTCATGTGGATCTCTTTGGTCCCGTTACTCATGCAAGTCTTGGTGCGAAGAAACATTGCTTGGTGATTGTCGATGACTACTCAAGATACACTTGGGTCTACTTTCTCGAGACGAAAGATGAGACTCAACAAATATTCATTGACTTTGCTACCGAGGTGCAATGCCAACACAACCTCCTCATTATGGCAATAAGAAGTGACAACGGCTCCGAGTTCAAGAACTACACACTCAATGATTTTCTTAGTGATGAGGGGATTCGTCATCAATATTCCGCTGCTTACACCCCTCAACAAAATGGTGTTGCGGAGAGGAAGAATCGGACTCTTATGGATATGGCAAGGTCTATGATGGTGGAGTATAAATCCCGCTATAACTTTTGGGCCGAAGCCATCTCCACCGCTTGTCACTCCTCCAACCGGCTCTATCTCCGCAAGGGCTTGAACAAGACTCCATATGAAATACTCACCGGGAACAAGCCTAATATCTCATACTTCAAGGTGTTCGGGTGTAAGTGTTTCTACAAAATCAAAGGGGTTCGTTTGTCTAAATTTGCTCCTAAAGCTTTGGAGGGTATATTTGTTGGTTACGGTGCCGAATCTCACACTTATAGAATCTTTGATGTATCCTCCGGGATTATCATTGAATCTTGTAGTGTGAAGTTCGAAGAAAATGATGGCTCCCAAGTGGGGCAAGTTGATGTTTGTGCAGGTGATGAAATACCTCAAGATGCCATAGTAAGAATGGGTGTGGGATTTTTCCGCCCCATTGAGGGACACGGTGTGGCGTCTCGGGAAGGACTATGCTCTACCACGGTGGAGCCCTCATCTTCTCAACATCAACAAACCCCATCAAGTGAAGCAAATGATGCACCAACCCAAGAACAAGAAAAAAAACCCTCCCTCTAGTGTGCAAGATCAAGGACAAGATCAAGGACAAGATCAATGACAAGATCAAGGACAAGATCAAGGTCATGATCAACCAAGAATTCATGATGGTTCCGACGAGTATCCATTTGATATTTGCTCTGCACCAAATGATGTCCAAGATCAAGCACATGATGTTGAGCACTCACAAGAGATTGTAGTTGCTCAAGTTGAAGGTCAAGACGGGGACACAAAAGATCAAGTTGATCAAGTGATACCTCCAAGGCCAAGAAGAACCAAGGAGGAGATCGAGGCCCGTCGTCTAGCAAGAAGAGAAAGGAACCTTGAGCTTCGTGATCACACTCATGATAAGGTTCTTGGTGATATAAGGGCAAAGGTTTCCACAAGAAGGCAATTGTCTAATTTTAGCAACCATCATGCTTATATCTCCTTAGTGGAACCCAAGAAAGTATTTGAAGCCCTTGAAGATTCGGATTGGTTGGAAGCTATGCACGAAGAACTCAACAACTTCAAGCGCAACAAAGTGTGGACTTTAGTAGAGAAGCCAAAGGGGTGCTGCAATGTTATTGGCACTAAATGGATATTCAAGAACAAGCAAGATGAGTTTGGAAATGTTGTGAGGAACAAGGCAAGATTGGTGGCTCAAGGGTTCTCTCAAGTTGAGGGAATTGACTTTGGAGAAACCTATGCTCCCGTGGCTCGTCTTGAGTCCATCCGTATCCTTCTTGCTTATGCATCGCATCATAACTTTAAGTTACAACAAATGGATGTGAAAAGTGCATTTCTTAATGGTCCTATTCATGAAGAGGTTTATGTTAAGCAACCCCCGGGGTTCGAGGATCTCAACTTCCCTAACCATGTCTACAAGCTCGATAAAGCTCTTTATGGTCTCAAACAAGCTCCTAGAGCTTGGTATGAGTACCTTAAGGAATTATTGGTAGACCGTGGGTTTGATGTTGGGCTAATCGATCCCACTCTTTTTACTAAGAGGGTTAATGGGGAGCTTTTCGTTTGCCAATTATATGTTGATGATATTATCTTTGGCTCTACTAACAAAGCTTTCAATGATGAATTCTCAAAGCTTATGACCGATAGGTTTGAGATGTCTATGATGGGAGAGATGAAGTTCTTCCTTGGTTTTGAGATCAAGCAATTGAGAGGAGGAACCTTCATCAACCAAGCAAAATATCTCCAAGACATGCTCAAGAGGTTCAAGATGACCGAGATGAAAGGTGTTGCCACTCCTATGGTTAACAAATGTCATCTTGCACTTGATCCCAATGGTAAAGAGGTGGATCAAAAGGTATATCGCTCCATGATTGGATCCTTGCTTTACCTTTGTGCATCTAGACCGGACATAGTGTTGAGTGTTGGTGTGTGTGCAAGGTATCAAGCTTCTCCTAAGGAGAGCCACATGATAGCTCTCAAGAGAATCTTTCGATATTTGGTTGATACCCCAAGATATGGTATTTGGTACCCCAAAGGCTCAAGTTTTATTCTCAATGGGTACACCGATGCGGATTGGGCGGGAGACAAGGATGATAGGAAATCAACCTCCGGGGCTTGCCAATTTCTTGGTAGGTCCTTGGTGTGTTGGTCATCTAAGAAGCAAAATTGTATATCTCTCTCCACCGCCGAAGCCGAATATGTTGCCGCCGCAAGTGGATGCACTCAATTGTTATGGATGAGGCAAACTTTAAAGGAATACGGTGTCATTTGTGACAAAGTGCCTCTATTATGTGACAATGAAAGTGCTATCAAGATTGCCTATAATCCGGTGCAACATTCAAGAACGAAGCATATTGAGATCTGGAATCATTTCATTAGGGATCATGTTGCCCGTGGTGATATTGAGCTCATCTATGTTCCTACCAAAGTTCAACTTGCCGATATATTCACGAAGCCTCTTGATGAAGCAAGGTTCACTTATTTGAGGAATGAGCTAAATATCATCGATTCAAGGAGTATAGCTTGACCATCTTGCAAACACACCTTCGTCTCAAAACTTTATTTGGTTTAGATGTGGGCATGGAAATAGGGGGAGTGCGGTTTAAATAATTGAGCTATCCCTCCCCCATAATGCCAACATTAAAGATTTCATTCTCGTTATATCATATGTTGATATGTGAGCTTAAATGATGAGTAGTGGCTTGGACCCAAGATATATCTTTGCGGTGCCATGCCACAACACTCATATATGGTGGCCTAGGCCACCACACTCTTCTTCGTGAAGAGTTGGAGTTGTTTGGATTTTCATTGGATTTTATTGACATCTCCATGTTCTTATGGGAAATCACTCTAGTTTGGCCTTATTTGCTCATATCTTGCAAACTTGAGTGACCATGTACCATTAACAGTTTGTATCTTCTAAAACCTAAGCCTACTCTCTCCTATAAGCCATTTCCATCTTGCTCATTTGTCATGTTTGGTAAAAACTTGGAGTTTGAGGTGTTTTCGGTCGGATGATCTTGGTTGCTCCATCTTATTGGTAAATTTGCACCTTATATGTGATGTGATACATTATTGTATCACATATGGGTCATGCAAATAACCAACGAAAGATGGGCAGTTCCGGTGATTCTGGAATTTTCCAGAACCCCGGATAATCCGGCCCCAGGAGAAACCGGAAAATCCGGCCCGGCCGGATTATCCGCCCTAAGCTAGGGCCGGATTATCTGGCCTGGGCAGATCTTGAAAGGGTTGAGGTCGAGGCCGCGGGGGGGGGGCAAACGGTTCACACCACCCCCCACGCGCCTCTCTCTCCTCTTTCTCCTCTCAAGATCGCCGGACCTCCTCCTCCTCGCCGGAGACGCTCCGTCCGCCCTCTCTCGGAGTTCTTGGGTGGATCGGGTGCATCTCCTCCCTAGCTACCTTCTCCTCCAAGCGGTTTCCACAATGGATGTGGGTATGATTCACAATCTCTAACCCTAGATGTTGTGTTTTATATGTGCTATTTTCTTGGTGGAATTGGTGTCTAGTTGTTCCAAATCACGTGTAGTGTACTCCTCTTGCATGCTATGAGGCCGATCTAGTCTTAGACAAGCTTTTGATTGGAAAACTGCAACTTTCGCAGGGCCGGATTATCCGGCCCCCGCGCTGGCCGGATTATCCGGCCCGGCCGGATTATCCGCCCCCTGGGGACCCCGGATTATCCGGCCTGGAGCTTCATCGCCGCTGCAGTTTTTGCTTCAATCTATCATGTCTAGATTTGTACCGACTTATAGCATGTTTCTCGAGTATATTACTGTATCTTACATGACTTATGAGCATTACCTTCTCTTTGCTACCCGCCTTTGCTTCTCACAGGTGGTGCTTCTCGGGGTGGTCGGAGACGCTCAAGGCATGATCGATCTAGTGACGAGTATGCACCCAATGCACCTCGCAAGTCCGTCACTTCAAGGCGGAAGAACAAGGAAGTGAGGGAGAACTACAAGGCCATGGACCCAGTCTCTTATTCCGCTATCCGCATGAAGAACTGGTATGAAGATGTTCCAAGGGATGAAGAGATAGAGGACAGGAGATTCTGGTGCATGGAGCAGGAGTTCATCTACAAGGATGTCTATGAGCCCATGAAGAATCTGAGACCCATGCAAGCTATCGATGTGGACATTCTGGCGGTCAATAATCACTTTGAAGATGCAATCTGGGTAGCTGGAAGGCTGGGCTTGCATGATATCATGAAGATTCAATGTGACTATAGCCCAGATTTGGTGAAGCAATTCTTTGCCACTTTGGCAATCAAGAAAGATGAGGAACGCACTATGGAATGGATGACTGGCTCCACTTACTGCAGTGCCACTCTGCGCCGATTTGCTGGTATTATTGGAGTTCCTGTTGATGAGGGTCGTCGCCTTCATGGACCTCAACAGACAGATAAGAATGCTCTTGTGCATCTCTATACCTCAGCGGGAAAAGTTGGTTTTACCAAGGGGCTGCTTCCCATATACAGTCAGTTGCTCCGGCTCTTTCGGGCAACCAATTGCCCAAGTGGTGGTAACAATGATGCTCTCAGGGGAGCCCTTGTGGACCTTATGCACCTCAGCTATAAGTGTGCTCGTGAGACTAATGAGGACCGGGACTACTCTCTTGATATCATGGACTTTATCTTCCATGAGATCCATGATGCCATGGTCTCCCGGACCACCATACCCTATGCACCCTACATTCAGCTTCTCATCAACAACTCTGTGGCTGTGAGTGGTGAAGACTTGAGTGGGTATCCTCTTGTGAAGCACCATGTCAAGAAGGCCTACAAGCTTAAGCCAGTCTCTTCAGCTGTACCTGCACCTGACACTTTCATGGGTGCTGCTCGTTCTAGTGGTTTTGCTCCTGCTCGTCATCCTGATGTCCCGGCTATGAGGAAGCAAGTGACCCGGCTTAGTTGGTTTCAGCGTCACATCCTTTGCATGAACATTGAGGTCCATAAGGAGAACTATGCAGCTAGCCGAGAGCGTTCTGAGATTAAGCATACTCAGGCGGTTATTCTACACAAGCTCAGTGGTGATCAAGGTCCCCCGCCTCAGCCTCCAGCTCACCAGGGTTACAGTGGTTGGCACTCTGCACAGGTTCCTTGGAGTGATCTTGATGATTGCCTTCAAAGGTCCAACACCTCTCGTCGTTCTCCGGATGCACCTGACACTGATGAAGAAGAAGAAGAAGAAGAAGAAGAGGCGCAAGAGTCCGATGATGATTATGCCTCCGAGTGATTCCCATGGGACGTGTAGCATCGCGCTTGTCCCCTTTTTGGCGTCTCGATGCCAAAGGGGGAGAAGTGTTCTATTAGGATTCTCGGGGATTTGCATGGTTTGGGCACAAGCATATGCGTTTATCATTCTTATATTGCTTGTGTTCCCTCTTATTTGAACTATTTGGTTTGTTTGTGTGCCGTTCAAAACTATGTGCTATGTGGTGTGAGACATTGTTATGGTTTTCGGATTTCTATTTGTTGAGATCAAGGATATTACATTATGTGTGATGCTATATCTCCGCATTATATATCTACACATGGGTATGATTTCTTGCATCCTATCTCAACTTCATATGTGTCAATGTCTATTGTTAGAGCTCATGTTGGATATCTCTTGTGTTGAGGCACCATACTCCTATGTGTTGTGTATTTGTATTCAAATGCAAATTACTTATATGCACACATGTAGGGGGAGTGCCTCTATGTTTTGCCATCATGCTTGTCTCTATAGTGATTCCCTTGCAAATCCGTATATTGTCATCAAACACCAAAAAGGGGGAGATTGAAAGAACATCTCTCACATTATGTTTTGTGTGTTTGATGTCAATATATGTGATACACTAATGTTTGTTTAAGTGGTACAGGGATTACATAGTTATTTATTCATGTGTGTTGGATTTGATCGTCTGTCAAAAGAAATCAGAAAAAGTTGGCCAGGCCGGATAATCCGGGCCGGATATTGTTGAAATATCCGGCCCCCTGTTTTTGGCTAAGTCTTCGAGGAAAAGCAGCGCAGTATGGGGGCCGGACATTTGCCCGGATATTGTCCCGGTATTGTACCAGGGCCGGAATATCCGGGCCGGATATTTTGGAAATATCCGCCCCCCCCCCCCCCCGATTTTGGCTAAGGACTGGAAGAAAAGCTTCTCTGGCATAGGGCCGGACATTTGGCCGGATAATGTCACTGTTTTGTTCCGTGGGCCAGATTATCCGGGGGGCGGATTATCCGGCCCTTACTTAGGCCGGAATATCCGGCCCCCCGGAAGCTGCAACGGCTCAATTTTGAGGGGAGGTATAAATAACCCCCTTCTTCTACCTTGGTTGCTTGCTCAATCATTACACAAGAAATCTGCCAAGCCACCTCCATTAGAGCCACCTCAAGAAACTCAAGATTTGCAAGATCTCCTTCCTCCCCCAACCAAAGCTCTTGATCTTTGGAGATTCGAAGGAGAAGACACCGATCTACATCCTCACCGAAGCGTTCTTCATTTCCCCCTCTCTTGTTTGAGGGATCTCATGCTAGTGTTCCTATTTGGTTCCCTAGTTGATTTGTGTTGATGTATTGTTGTTGATTGTTGTGTTGTAACAGATTTGGGAGCCTCCAATTTGGTTGTGGATGTGTGCCCCAAGAACCTTGTAAAGGCCCGGTTTCCGCCTCGAGGAAATCCCTTAGTGGAAGTGGGCTAGGCCTTCGTGGCGTTGCTCATCGGAGATCTGAGTGAAGCCTTCGTGGCTGTTGGTTTGGCTTTCGTAGCAACCACACTCCTCCAAACATAGACGTACCTTCTTGCAAAGGAAGGGAACTACGGGAATCATCTCCGTGTCATCGCGTGCTCCACTCTCGGTTACCTCTATCCTATTCTATCTCTATATTGCTTAGATTTATCTTGCTTAGTTGTTAGCCTTGTCATATAGGTAAATTCACTTAGTTGCATATCTAGAGAATTTACCTTTTGTGTCAAGCCTAAATTAAAAAAGAACTAAAAATTGGTTAGCACCTATTCACCCCCCCCCCCCCTCTAGGTGCGGCATACGATCCTTTCAGAATCATCATTATTGAGCACAATATTAACATTGCAATTTTCCTCACCACCCACCATATCATTACCTCGTGTCTTGCTACACGTTGGTGAAGTGGAAGAAGATGAGAACTCATCACGGCCGGAGGTGGAAACAACTTGGAGCTCTTCATGATGTGAAGGGGAAGAGAGCTCCTCGGAGACACCACCGACCAAATGAGAAATGGATCCACCAAACATTTCCTTAAGCTTGATCCATATCTCATGAGATGACTTTCGCTTTATATATATCAAGAACCTACGAAAATCTGGTCTCAAGGAGAATAGAAGCTCATTAGATACTCGAGCTTCAAGATGTAAGTTTTTCTCATCCTCTAAAGATATTTTGAGGATCCATCGGAGGACAAAAACCTACATCTAGAAATCGCTCTATATTTGGACACAAGGTCCCAAGATTACAAAGCAAGCGATTTCTCCACAAAAGATAATTTGTGCCATCAAAGATAATTGTGTCATTGTGCACTATATTACTAGCCGACATCTTTACTCTCAAGGCGGTGAAGCCTAAAACAAGGAGAGAACTTGCTCTGATACCAATTGAAAGGACGAGATGTCGCCTAGAGGGGGTGAATAGGCGTTTAAAAACTCTTGCGGATTTGGCTTGTAAGAATGCGGAATTAAACTAACGTTTAGTTTACAAGCACAACTCCTAAATATGCTAGGCTCAACTAAGTACAACAATAACAACTAGAGCTAAGAAAGATAGGCATAAGATATATGAAGCACAAGTGATAGCAAGATATATGTACTTCAATCACGATGCTATCACAAGGAAAGTAAGCTCGGGTATAAAAATAACCGAGGCACTCGGAGACGAGGATGTATTCCCGTGTTCCCTTCCTTTGCAAGAAGGTACGTCACGTTTGGAGGAGTGGAGGTCCCATGAAGGATTCCCCAACGCCACGAAGGCTCACTCTATTCTCCGAGCCACACCCACGAAGGATAATGGCCCTTTCCTTATGGTTAGCTTTTCCTTCACTCCGGAGATGGCAAGCTCCATAACCACTTCACAAGCTCCACGAAGGAGAAGCCCGTGCCTCTTCACAATCTTCATTGAAGAGATCACCGGAGCACCAACCGCCAAGCCAACTAGGAGGTCTCCCTCCAAGAGTAACAAGCTCACGGTCTATCACTCGAACTAATCGTGGTGGAGAGCTCAACACTATGCAATGATGCAAAGCAAGAACACTAGAGGTGTTCAAATCCTTCACACTCGAATCTCACCAAAGCAACAAATGCTAGGATGAGATTAGAGAGGAAGAACAATGGAGGAAATCAACAAATCACTTAGAGGAGAAATGGATTGAATGAGGTTGTAGATCTAGATCTCCTCTTTCAAATCCCCCAAGAATATGCAAGAATCATAGGAGGGATTGGAGAGGAAGCAAGCTCAAGAAGGTCAACAATGGTGGTCAAAACGTGCCTAAGAACCCTAAGAACAATGGGGAAGAAGTCCCCTTTTATATCCCACCAAAATATGACCGTTTGGGTGCAAAATCGAGCCACCCGGTAGCAGCACTCGGTAGTACCGAGCTGGCTACCGACCTACCCGGTAGCAGCACTCAGTGGACCGGGCTGTGTACCGAAACTGCGATAACTTTTGCATCGAACTGGACTCCGTTTTCGATGATCTTGGGCTCGTTGGAATCACGACAACGAGCTCTACAACATTATGCATAGAAAAATCATAGTCAAACTATTGATTAAGAAACATAATGTAAAAGGTTTTGACTTATCTATAAAAGAGACACCGGTAAAACCTCCAAGCTCGAAAACGCAATAGAAGATGCATACGAATTCCGTTTTCGATGAACTTGGGCTTGTTGTAAAGCTAGCAACAAGCTCAAGAACCTCACACAGAGAAACACCAAGAAGCAACAAGATTTATGGAATGCAAAGCATGCAAAGGGTTGAGCTCGATAAGACGATGTGATCAAGTTACCCAACCGAAAGCCCCTCCTGATAGTGCGGCTATGTATCCTATAATCTGGTCTCCCAACAACCACCTTGAGACTGGTAAAAGGAAAACCTAGCAAGGTCATACCTTTGCCTTGCACATCCCGCTTGATCTTGATGATAACTCTTCAAGCTCCACTCAAGCCGGAATATCTCACTTGATCATTGTTGCTTCGTGAAGACTCACAAATGCTCCCCCATACACCATGATGGGAAAGCTCCATTGATGCACATCTTCACATGTCCATTATCACCAAATGGACGACAAGCTTCAAGCATGTGATCCACTTTAGATGCTCATCTTGAACTTGTCCAACTCGACCTTGATGACGATCACCACTTGATGTCATCCTCTCATGGGCTATATGAGATCTCACTTTTGATGCACACCCATGGAAAGATACCTAACCCACATAGACAACACAAGGGCACATATATGATGGGTTAGTTCATAAAGCATAATTGACAAGGCTTACCATACCACATGACTTCACGTGGCACATTCTTCATGCTTCATGTGTTGACCAAACTTGAATCTATTCTTCACTCTTTGTATTGGTCAACCTTGTATCTTCTCATGCTCTATCATACTATCTTGAGGTGTATAAAGAATTATTTATTTGTTTGCATGTTCTAAATCTTAGTCAATCATAGCTCAACTTATGAGACTATCATGAAACCAACTTAGAGCCATAACTTGAATTCTTCACTTGGAATCAAGCACTCAAGATCTTGATCATCCATTGCTTATCACATAAGCTAGAGCATGGCTAATATTGAGTTCCACATAGGAACTCCATCTTCATATCTTTTTCTTGATCATATCACATATATGTCTTCAAATCGATGATCTTGATGCCAATACTCAAGGTATATCTTTATCTTCATGGCATCCATACTTGAATCCAACACATGGACTACAAGTAGTACCTATGGAATATTCCTTCATATAAACTCAATGAAAACATTAGTCCATAGGGGTTTCACTAATTACCAAAACAACACATAGGGGCAATATACCCTTACAGGAAGAGAAAAATGGCAACCGGGTATGCTTTCCCAATTGGCAAGCATCACAAAGCCTGGTTGATTTATTACAATGTAATGAACGAAAATTAAAGAATGCCCTGGATGGCCTAAGCGACGGTGCCACAAGGATGAGGACGTCGTGGAGAGGGCAATGTTGGAGCTTGGTGAAGGCGTCGGTGGGAACAACAGGTAGAGATCACCTTCACTGTTGTATCGAAGAAGAAGGGCCCCCGTGCGTAGATCCTTCACAGATACACCAAACGGATCAAATTCCATTAACAGTAAATTATCAGTGGTAAAGCGTTTGACAAAGAGGAGGTTTTGAACAATATCGGGAGCAACTAAAACATTCTGCAGATATAATGGACGATGCAAAGATGGAAGGATAGGTTGTCCTAGGTGAGAAATGGGAAGGTGCGATCCATTGCCAACTATAACCGGTGCATGTTGAAAACTGGTCGAGGGGAAGAGAAATTACCGTGAGTTGCAGAGAGGTGCGCAGAAGCGCCGAAATCCGCGATCCAAGGCCCGGATTGACCACCCATGGAGAGGTCTGTGAGGGCGCCGATGAGGGTGGCCTGGTCGAAGGAGGGTGGTGCGGAGCTGGGGCCGGGCTGCTGTTGCTGCGACATGGCGGAGACGGTGAACAGGGGCGGCGCCTGGTACAGGGGCGGCGGAGGGTCCTGGCCGAAGGCTTGTCCGTGGCATGGAATCAGCAGATGCTGAGGCGGTGGAGGAGGAACGCCGTAGTAGGGCGACTGGAGCACGGACGGAGGTGCGGCGTAGACGGACGCGGGGAAGGGCACCGCGCCGTTTGGTGGAGACGCGAACGTGGCGAAGGCCTGCTACTGTTGCGGACGAGGGCCGAGGATGCCGTTGTGGAAGAAGGGCCGATGCGGCTGCCAGTTGTTGCCGTAGCCCATCCAGGGGCGCTGCTCGGGCGCCATTAGGGTTGTAGCCACCATGGTTGGTGACGCATGTGCGTTTTGTTTTGCCCTAGTTGGGCGAGGGCGAGGACGGCACGCCGTAGTTGCTGCCGAAGGTGTCGATGCCGCCAGGATGAGCTGGAGGGAGGAAGGCGGGCTGGTAGTAGGGGCCGCCGCCACCAGGGCCACCACCGTAACCGCCACCGCCGTAGCCGCCGCCATAACCGCCACCGCTGGCACCGCGTCCAAGGGCGATGAGGGCGGACTGGGAGGCGACGCGCTCGGTGGCACGAGATTGCATCTCGTCTAGAAGCAGCATGTTCCTGGCGTCGTCGAGGGTGATCTTCCCGGACGCGGCGAGGAGGATCTTGGCGATGATGGCGTGCCGCTCGTTCAGCCCGCGCGTGAGCACAGTGACGAGAGTGTCGTTGGAGGGCGGCTGATCGACGTCACAAAGAGCGTCGGCGACGGTCTTGATCCGTGCGCAGTATTGGGCGATGCTGAGAGTTCCCTGGCGCTGGTCATGGAGGTTGGTGGTGAGGTGGACAGCACGATGGCACTTATTGTTGAGGAAGACCGCAGCGAGGGTGACGTAGAGCTGCCGCGCGTCTTGGAGGGGTCGGTGATCATGTCGGTGAGCTCCACAGAGATGGAGCCGTAGATCCAGCGCTGAAGGATCGGGTCGATGGTGCACCATTCGACGTCGGGGTTGGCGGGCGCCGTGTCCTCCGTCAGGTGATCCAGGCCGCCGTACTCCGCGGCGGTGAGCTCGAGCAGGTTGCGCCATTGGGTGTAGGAACCCGAGGACAGCTCGAGGGTGCGGGGGATGATATTCTTGATGTGGACACCCCGCATCTGGTAGGAGATGAAGAAGCCAGTTGGAGCAAGGGCTAGAGGAGGACGTACCGGGGCAATGGGAAGAGGTGCGGAGGAGGTCGACGGGGCCATGGAGATGACCGGTGCCTGCAGGCCGGCCGATGCGCCAGGGAGATCAGCCATAGGAACGTGGCCTAAGCTGATACCATGAAAGAATGTATAGTCGGAGACTTTGTGTGTGCATCACACTGCAATGCTTGATCATCATACAACCTAGTACATGCTACTTATAGAGCAGTACAGAGAGAGGGAGACAACGCACGCATGCACACGGGATACGGTTGAGATCCTAGCTACAAGGGTGCATGCACAACATGCGTTGCATGGATCACGGTGGAGTCCAGCTGAATAGGGCTTCATGTTTATCTTCAATCTAACAGGAAGAACTTGAGGACGACTGCCGCCGAGCGCGCCCTGCCGTCGTGGTCTGGCCGCCCTTAGTCACCGTCAGAGCGAGCCCTAGATCTGAGACATGGCGGCTACAGTCTAGTGGAGGAGGTTTTCGCAAAAAATAAGACGTAGTTACTCGAAAGCGGGTGTGTAATTGTAAATTTCCTTCTCCTCGAAATAGGCTTTCGCCCCGCTTTATAAATAAAGCAACCACATCCATACATAGTTCAGATACAACACACAGAGCACACACCCCACATCAAAAGTCTGCTGGGCAACAGCACAACATGCCCACACACCCGAGATAGACGATACACCACCCCACAGAAGAGGGGCACTCAGAGGCTGGACGGTGTAGATATGCGACGGGCAGCCACAAGAAGATCCTCCAACATGCCGTCCAGGCGCTCCCTGTCCCGCTGTCTACACAGCGGGTACCACTGCTGCAACAAAGCCAAGAAAGAGAAGACAGAGTCAGAAGCGCGGCGAGGTAAGATACGCTCGATGACCATCTTATTGCGCACAGTCCACAGAGTCCAGGTCAAGGCCGCGAACAACAACCAGAAGAGGCGCCTCCTCCTACCAGTGTTGTTCGCGCGGGCCTCGATGAACTCCCCGAGGGCCGAGGCCTGCCACTCGGGCCCTGGCGCCTCTGCAGAAGCTCCAAAGGAAACGTGCCGCGGGACAGGAGAACATGATGTGTGTCGTCGTCTCCGGCATAGCACATAATGGACAAAGCCCATCGCCCGGCCCGTGCCGCTTCGAAACCTCCACCCCCGAGGGAAGGCGATCCCTAAGCAACTGCCATAAGAAAATCTTCGTCTTAAGCGGGATAGGGGCCTTAAAAAGCGGGACCGTCCAGGGCAGCAGAGGCCCCCTAAACATGGCCTTGTAGGCCGTCCGCACGGAGAACGAGCCGGAAGGCGTTAAGCGCCACGACGGCGCATCTAATCCTCCCGGCAGATCGTCCGGGAGGAGGTCCCGCAGTGAGGCCAGACCCAAGGCCTCTCCCTGGGTGAGACCGCGGCGGAACAAAATAACCCATCCCTCCTGCGCCACGTCGGCCACCAGGATAGAGGGGTTGGTGCAAATGGCGAAGAGGTCCGGGAAGTCAAGACTCAGGGGGCGGTCGCCAAGCCAAGGGTCGAGCCAGAACATGGTCCCTCTACCATCGCCTATGGAGAGGGAGAGTCCTGCTCTAATCTCATGCTTGATGTCCTGGAGGGCTCTCCAAAACTGAGATCCCTCCCGGCGGTCACAAGCAAGGAGAGGCCGACCCCGTAGGTATTTAGCCTTAATCAGCTTAAGCCACAAGCCCCCATCGTCAGACAGGATCCTCCACACCCATTTCAACATGAGGGCCACGTTCATGTGGCGAGAGGAGATAATCCCTATGCCCCCAAGGTCCTTGGGGGCGCACACATCGGCCCACTTGACCATGTGGTATTTCTGGCGTCCAGTCCTGTCTTGCCAAAAGAAGCGGGAAAGCTCTTTGTCAAAGGCAGCATGTACCCCTTCAGGAAGGATGTACAGACCCATGATATACATGGGAAGACTAGATAGGCACGAATCAATGAGAATCATCTTGCTACCCTTGGAGGTGAACCACCCGCACCATGGTTCAGCCTTCGCTCTGACTCGCCCCAATAAGGAGGCGAGATCTCTAATAAGGACCCTAGAATCCCTAATAGGAACTCCCAGGTAGTTCATAGGGAAAGATGACAACCTGCAGTTGGGGTTGTCAGCGATCCGCTGCTGAACTTCCGGGGGTACCCCAAGACCACAACCTCACTTTTATCAAAGTTAATCTTGAGATCCGACATGGTCTCAAAACAGAGGAGTGGGAACTTGGTGTTCTGGATATATAAGTCCGAGCCCTCAAAAATAACCATGGTATCATGCGCATAACAGGTACCATGGTAAATTTCCTTCTGACTGGACGTGAGACACATGATTTTAATCGTTCGGCCGAAATCACATGGATGCACAGGTACATGAATTGGCCGGATTCATAAGATACGACGCCATTTATTTATGTTATAATATTGTCCACGGGGAGAGACAGTCCATTATTCCACATCTTTCTTTACATGGAGTAATTATTATGCATAACAGCTGATCACTCACTCGCATTACAACTCTGGATCGATTGACCCAATATCGATCATCTCTGTTCCGAGTCCGTGTCTGTCCTAGTAGGAGGAGAGGGTGGTTTGGCGCAGTTTGCGCTCTCGGGAGAGCTCCTTGGCAAAGCGCGCGAGCTCCTCCTCATTGGTTCCCTCATCTTTGACGTACTCGTACCTCCCAGTGTCGATGTTCACCCTGGCCACCTTCTTGTTGAGCAGCTTGTTGCCAATCTCGATTAGTGCCACCATGTTCTCCTCGGTGGCGATATCCACGGACGCGGTGTCCCCAAGGAGTGAGTCGTCCTGGATGCGAAGGTAGTTCTTCTCAGCCCCGAGAGCCTTGAAGAGCACTGCGGCGTGGATGTCGACCATGTCGGCGCTGGCGTGGCAGAACATGTCGATGATCGGGGTGAAGCAGCGATCGTGGAGCCACTGGAGGAGGCCCCACCTGGCACATTCCGGCGCGGTGTACATCTCCGCCAGCTTGGCCGAGCCGGTGCCGACGGAGAGGATGAGGTCTGCGGATAGTACTCGGCGGGCTTGCCGAGGTTGAAGTCCATGTTCCGGCACAAGACCTCCTTGGTGATCATTGACACGGCAGCCATGGTGGGGTTGTTGGCGGCCACGCCGCCGTCTATAAGGTTGTACTCGCGTTCGCGGACCTTGCCCCATGGATTGTAGGTCTTGAAGTAGTGCGGCGGGAAGAAGGTGGGTGCCGCCGACGTGCTGATGCAGATGTCCGACAGGTGGAACGCGGATTTTCTAGCGGAGCCGGTAACTACCGGTCACGATCTCATCGTTGGATATGTTGCGCGCGATTCGGGCGTGAGATTCTGGTATTTCCCTCTCTTGCTGGGTATTTATTCTTGCACATAGGATACATATAATACATACATGTCCCACTTGACCCGATAATATCTAGCCACAACCGCACAGGCCACCATCCGGCGCGCTCTTCATCGTTTCTCTCCTCTCCCCGCATCTCGATCCGGAAAAGGCGGCGGTGCCGCAATGGCGTGAAGATGGCGGCCGGACTGCCCGTGTTTGCACGGCGAGACAGCGCCGCTGCTCCTGCCGCAAGGCAGCAACGGAGGGCAACAAGCTGGCGTGAAGACTGTCGACAGTTCTGCGGCCGGAACAACGGCGAGGCGGCCGCCTGCCGTCGGCCGAGGTGAGGCCTGCATCGATGGGCTCGAGGAGCTCGCTCTGCTCCCTCTCCCGCTCGTGCTCTTCCCAGAGATTGCCTGCAATCTTTTTGAGTATTTTCATCGGCTTCCCCAGCCATTTCAGCCAGAAAATGTTCAGTTCTTCATCCGCTGTTGGATCCCTCAACCCTCTTTTTTTTTTTCTCATGTTGTTTGCCTGTAATGTTCTCTCATGCTTGGATCTGTGGCTTACTACTCGCCATTATAGCATCTGATTGGTTAGGTACCAGCAATTTAAGAGGTGTGATCAATCTCTAAAAAATGAATGGGTCGTATTTGGTATCGACCAAATTTCAGAAAGGAATACATGTCATGTTTCCCTAAACTGAGATGTTACAGAACCCATTATTGAAAGTTACATGTCATGGTTCCCTAAACTGAGATGTTACAGAACTCAATATTGAATCATATCTTGTCCGTATGATTGGACCTACCATTCACTTCTCCATATCATACTTTTTATCAACAAAATGTGACATTTGTATTTTTCTTAATTTGACATCCAAAGTAATTCTCGTAACATATCTGCTTGGGTTCAGTTAACTTATGTAACATATCAAAAAGTTGATTTGTCTGTTTTCTCCGTAAAATTGTGAAACACTTGTGGTGCAAAGAAATGATTGTAATCAATTTGATTTGTTAATGAGATTTTGTAACAATGCGTGGAAATTATTTTCTGCACAAATATGGATTGTAAACGGATGTCTCATATATAAATGGTGTATGCTATACTTTGTTGATATAATTGTACAAAATATATTATATGTACGCATACTTAGAAAACGCCCGCTCCCAGCAGCCAAACCACCGTCGAAGAATCGACCACTGACCTAGCCATCCCAAGGCGGCGCCTTGAGGAAGGGGACGACGCCGGTGCGCCGCCGCCGCCCAAGTCGAGGCTTTTGGGTTTTCACCCGAGATAGGCTAGACAGGGAGGGGATAGACTACCTCGAAATCGCCTTAAAGAAGGAGATCGGCACCAACAGCGTCGACGACTTCGTGGCCGCCCCGTCGGCCAAGAGTTTCCCCCGGTCTGGCGCTCCACCTCCAACAGCAGCAACCCACCAGAGCAAGTCTAGGGTTGGGCAGGGTCGAGCTTGACGCAGAAAGGCAACAGCTCCAGATCCGGCGCGGGAGACCACCGGGGCGATCTCCCCACCACATCCCTTTTTTTGGAGCAACCGGCAGGAGCACTGCCTTTTCATATAAGCAAGGGGGAAAACCAAAACTGTACAAAGAAGGCATGTTTAGATTGAGGTGTAGAACATGCCAGAAACCACCGAGGTAAAAAGAAAAACACAGCTGCCTAGTCAGGCTCCGCTGGGATGGCGACTCTAACAGGCGCGAAAGCACGCTGCCTTTGCTCAATATCCTCCTTGACGATTGAGGCCACCTCGATGTAGGTGAGGCAATGTCCAATGAAGATGCTTCTGTTTCTTTCTTTCCAGGCGTTCCATATCACATAGAGAAAGCGTCCACTGAGGCGGCGCCTTTCAGAGCCCGGCTTGCTCTCAATGATGTTGTCCCACCAGTCATTGATAGACATGAAAGTCTGGCCGTGTGAAGCCGGGTTGTGGTCGCCGTTTTGGTGGATGTTGTTCCATATAGCTGTGGTGAAAGGGCAATCCTTGCAGAGGTGGGTAGCCGTCTCGTGGGCAGACAAGCAAAGGGGGCAGACTGGGTCATGCGGCCACCCCCGAATGGCGAGCATCGGCGGTGAGAAGTTTAGCGTGAAGGGCAAGCCATGCGAAGATCTTGCATTTTGGCTCCGCGTGTGCAAGCCAAATCTTGGCGGCGTCAAACTTGGGAAAACTGCCCAGGAACTGTAGGTGGTAAGCGGACCCCGCAGAGTAAGTCCCCTGCGAGCTCGTAGACCAAGCAATGGTGTCCAGGGTGTCCGGGTTCAGGTGGGTGGACATCACGAGATTCCAGACATCCAGGAATTGCGCTAGCTGAACCGGCGTGCTGAGGCCGGCAATGGAGTGGATCCAGTTGTCATCGAGGAATTCCTTGGCGACGGATCTTGATTTTCTGGTGGCCACCTTAAAAGATCGGGGTCCACAAGCATAGTGGCCCGCGTTCGGACCATGAATCGAACCGTAAGGAAGTAAGTTCCCCATTGCCGATGGTGATCTTCGTTGCCGCCCTAAAAGGGCCATGTCGGTATCGTCACGTGGAAGCTTGGAGCCCACCCAGGGCCGCTGAGGGTCAGTCCATCGAAGCCATGGCCAGCGCAGCCTCAAGGCGCGGCCCTTCCACGTGGATGTGTCTGCATTATTACCCATATGTGCTTTCCATACTCTCTCTCTTTAATTATTGATCTCCGCCTCCACCACAACATGTGAGGGTGAAATATATTTTAACTATTTTCAATACAAATTTGAAGTTATGCTTTGTAAATTTTTAAAACAACTTTATAGAAGCTCCCTACAAGATTTACACATATTCCAGTTATATTTCTTTATTTCCAGAACAGTGTAAGTTTGTTTCAGAAAAAATCAAAATATCTTCAAAATTTGTGAGCTACTCAAATCAGATTCTGTAACATCTTGGAATCAAAGAAATTTTACAGATATTACTCACATTTATATAATTTTTTTTCATACCTAGTACAATCCAACTAGCTAGGTTTCGGACATCAACTATTTTGATTATGGATAGCATTATGATATGAACAAATTATGGTATATAATATTAAAATGTGAGACTTTTTTTTAATATCAAGTTGGTACAAACTACATATGCCACATTTACCATGTTTCAAATATTGTATCGCTTTTTAAATAAATGACAAAATCTTCCTACGAAATATCATGTCACAATTTCCTATTTTCGTAAGTTCATAGAAGTTCCATATATTATTACCATATACTCCAATCATCTTACATTGTTTTCATAAAAGTTTTAGGTCATGATTATTTTTAAGAAAATATGCTCCTTTTTTCGCACATATTCCTGTTTTATTTCTTTTCCACACAAATATGATTCACATATATTATAGTTCACTACTAGAAAACAGGCTATCAGTGGCGCACCACTTTTTGTCATCAGTGGCGAACTAGTGGTGCGCCACTACTATCACGCCTAGTAGTGGCGCACTACTCATGCGCCATTGCTAACTCAAGTAACAGTGGCGCACTACCTAGTGCGCCACTACTAACTTATAGGTGCGCCACCCTTGACACATCCTTATATTAGGTGCGCCCTTTGCTAAGTCTCGGGGTGGAGCTGAATCATAAAATAAATATAGCAATGGCGCATGGTTGTTGTGGTGCGCCACTAGTAATTTCATAGCAGTGGGGCACCTGTTTTTGGTGCGCCACTGCTATATAGCAGTGGAGCACCACTAGAGGGGTGCGCCACTACTAGTGATCTTACGGCACCATTTGAGAAATCCTTTACTATCCATATATGTCATTAATAACAAAATACAATTAAAATATTTCTATTTTTGAGCTAATTCCATAAAATGAACAAGAGATGTTTCAAGTATGGTTTCACTAACATTTTGGTATAGAAGAGATATGACATATTGCATATAAGGGTTATACATGATTTTCCAAGCTTTCCATTAAAAAATTATTTACGATTCACATGTGTTTCAATTATTTTGCTTTGTTTTCAGAAATTTTTCAGTACATTTAAAAAAACAATTTTTTATATATCTTTGAGCTAATTCCATAAAATATCTTGTTCACGAAATATTTTATTGAAATTCTGAAATATAATTAAACTATTATAACATAAAATATATAACTGGATTATGTGTGAATCATATTTATGTGAAAAAACAGAAATAATTGGAGTATATGTGAAAAATGAACTAAAATTCTAAAAAAAATCTAAAAAATTATGTAAACCCATACGTAGACAAATATCTTGTTCGTTTGATTTGGGTTGGTCATAGAAATTTGAAGAATATTTTATTGAAATTTGGAAAATACCTTAACTGAAGTATGGGTGAAAAATGAACTAAACTTATTTTTAAAAATTTATACTAATCATAATTTCAAAACTTGTAGCGAAAAAAAGTACTCTAAATAGATTTTAGTGTAATATGGGATTATTAGCTAGCTGTTGTGGAGTCGGCGTAATAAGCCAAGAGAGAGAAGGTGCATGCAAAGGGACAAAGGCACGTGGGTGGGGCCTACGTAGGAGCAGAAAATAACACAATGAACGCATACACAAGAATACATAGATGTGGTAGACCTGTACTAGATCAGCTGGCACCACATGATTGGTTGCTGGGAGTCCGGTAGTTACCGGCTCCGTTAGAAGTGACTATCCGCGACAGGTGGGCGTTCTTGAGAGGTTGCTTCTTGGCCTCGTATGTGTTGAAGATGACCGGCTGCAGGAACTTGATGTCGAAGGTGGGCAGGATGATGTTGGTGACGGTGTCGGCACACTAGTAGAAAAACGCCCATCTATACCGGTTCCAGAGGGCCATTCGTACCGGTTTAGCAACCGGTACAAATTATTCGGCACTAAAGCCCCCCCCCCCTTTCGTACCGGTTGCTTACGAACCGGTATAAAACGGGCCTCCACGTGGGCCACCAGGAGAGCTCAGGGCTGAGGATCTTTGGTACCGGTTGGTAATACGAACCGGTACCAAAGGTTCCCCCCGCGGCAGGGAATTTTCCCAAATCTCTGCCGCGGCAGAGAATTGGCTTTTTAGGGTTTTGGAGAGGTTTAGGGATATCGGTTTGATTCATATCGCGTCGATGCACCAGAAACGCGTTTGGGTTTAGGTAGTACATGAAGATCAAGATGATGCATAGCAAGTTGGTGCATATAATATAACACACATGTTATTGCATGAGATCGCAAATTAAGTAGCACTATGCATGAAGATCGATCTTCATGCATAGTGGTGCTCTCCGAGGCGTACTCTATATATGTCTATTACATGTAGCATAGTGGTACTCTTCGAGTCAACGATATATGTAACATGTACATCTTCATTCATTGTGGTGCTCTGCGAGTGGTGGTATGACGTCCCGAAGGAAAAATCCCGCCAATTCCTCGCCTATTGCTATGAAGCGGTCATCGATTGAGAGCTTGTTCCGCTTTCTTGCCAACTATAAAAGAATAAGATACAAATGAATACATGAAACAACTATTACTGAAACTCGGCACAACTTATGATAACAAAACAAATTTGTGAAGATTGTTTTTGTACCTCTTTATTTCTCTCATTATTCGTTCTCTCGTTGACAATTCTGCGGATGAACTCGCAAACGAAGAATCCACAGAGATCGGTCCCCGGAGGTTGTTGCGGGCATTTCTTTACAAGAATATAATTCAATCAAACAATAGTCAAGTATGATAATTGAAAGGTGTGTGGACCTAGGTAGTACTACTTACTTTCGCACGCCATCGCAGCTTCGGTGGCCATTCACGGGACGTATCTTCCTTGATGAAAGTTTGCCATACGCTGCTCGACAAAAGAAAATGCATAAAAGAGTCATCAATTAGTTCAAAGCAGGAAATTAACGAAACAAACCGATAAGAATTCAAATTACCTTCGAGCATTAAAAAACAAGACACGTATAGATCCTTTTCTTTGGTTAGTGAGTCCAAGACTTCAACTTCTCCAATTTCCAAATTGATGACGAGAAGAATAAAGTGAAACCTACGCACGTTTCAATATGTAGTCATTAGTTAAAATTTTGACATACGGTGAGCAAAATATAATGTGTTATAAGACAGTAAGACTCACTCGAAGTTGTAAGGCCAAAGTATTAGCTTTTTGTCACGTTGTCGCTTCAAAAACCTTAGCAAAGTCTGCGGTGTATCCTTGTTATAGAGGGGATCATCTATGGTTTTGACATGCATTGTGTTCGGGTCAATGAACCCAATGTCTGTGATATCGTCCCTTTTGCATTCGAGCATCTTCGATCTGCATAATATAGCGCACAAAAGATTATAATCTGCAGACAATGAACGACTTCTCAAATTAAATAAATAAATCACTTACAGACAATAGCAACTGATGATTGATTTGTCGAGGGCCCGGAGATTATATAACTGAAAGAGTTCGGCGAAGTCAACGTTCACACAAGACTCCCGGAAGTAGTGCTCTTCCCTAACTCGCACCATGATAGTCTCGATCCCTTCCTTTGAGGCCTTAAGGTACCACGAAGATGCAAGTTACGCATACATGTTGGTACCTTCCCTGAGATTCTCGACCAAATCTTTCCCTTGAACAAACTGATATGCTCGTTCAGCTAAGGCGTAATCGTTGCGTCTTGTCGAGAACTTTGAACGGTCTTCCCGTCAAACACCTTGAGAGGGGCGACCGATTGAACGGGTTGTTGTCCGAGCTGGTAGAGACTGGGTATCCCTTTTATCTCCCCGAGACCCGATTTAACGGGTTTTGTCGCCTCGATCATCTTGTCATACGACCTTTCAATAGAACGCGCATAGTCAGATGGCGGCGATGGTACAGGGTCATATAGATTGTCAACGGTACGCACAACTTTCTCCCGATCTAGTGTCTTCTCGAAAGGTATCTCTGGCACTTTCGGCGCAAAAAATTTCTTCACCTCGGCCTTAACGGCCTCCGCGTTTTCCTCTGGAGTTTTTTCCCAAGGTAACTTCTCAGGAGGCGGCAGTTGTTTCTCCTTTCTAGCTTTCTTCCTAGGCGGCGTACCGTTCCGCTTAACGGACGCCGTCTTACGCGGAGGATCTCGAGATGGTGGACTCACGCTGGGGTCCCTCTCGTAGGTGTGGACTTGGCTGCTCACCGGGACTGCCACCAGGAGGAGTCGATGGCATTTGCTGCTCATGTGTAGGAGTCGGTGGCCTTTGCAAAAGGACGACGTACTTCTTCGGCCATAGGGCGAAACCGTGCTTGACATCGCCCAGTGTCCTCTCATCTTCACCTCTAGGAATATCAAGCTCCACTTTTTCAAACCCCGAAACAACTTCATCCACCCCGACACGAACACAACCAGGTGGAATGGGCATATGATGGTGCATTGCTCCATCTTCACTTGGGTACACATAGCCGACCGCCACCTTAACGAGACGCGGTCCCGATTAACATATGTAGCTCGCAATCTGTCTTCTCCGTGACATAATCCACGGGGTAGCTTCCTCCACATCCGTCAAGATGCGAGGAACCGACACGCTTCTTCGCTGAGATGGGGCAGCATCGGCTTGTGGATCCCGTAGAAACAGCGGCTGATCAGTGCCCTCGATTTCTCTCAAGAGCCTCCACCCTAGATAACAACTCCGTTACAATGTCGGCGTCCTTCTTCTTCTTTCGCGAACGGCTTCTATAAGTGTCGCCGCTGTCCGGCCACGCTTCCTTCATGGTGAGACCTGGGCGAGCTCGTACCCGTCCAACATGTTCGGGGTTCCCCGGGCGAGTGTCAGCTCGTCATTCGCTCGATCGGGATTGTACTCTCCCGTTCGGCCCTGGTCAATTGCATCGACCAGCGTCGGGACAATTGCCTCAATTTTTTCCTTCCATTTTCCCTTCGCAACGATCAACCCTGTCTTTGGGTCCAACCCTGCCCCATGAGCGAACAACCAGAACTTGGACCGTTCGGGCCAGTCCCATGTCCGTGGAGTGATTCCATGATCCATCGGTTTATTCTCAAACGCTGTCCACTTCGGAATGGCACTCTTGTAGCCACCTGACCCCAAATGATGCGGAAGTTTCTTCTTTGCAGCATTTTCGGTATTTTTCTTCGATCGGGACACAAACTTAGACGATTTCTTATACTCCTTAAATGCGGCCCAGTGATCTTTTATCTTCACTAGATTTTCGGTATTATCATCGAATACTGGATCTTCATTCTTATATTTGTCCCATAAATTTTTCTTGAAGCTCTGGAATTGTATGGCCATCTTCTTCCATGTCCATTCCTTGACTTTATCCTTCTGGCCTTCCGTCATGTCTTCCGGTAGGCTGAACTTTGTCAGTAGCGTTTCCCAAAGAAATTTTTTCATGCTGTCGTTGACATAAGTAGCACCACTCTCCGGGTTCTTCGGCTTATGCCACTCTTGAATGCTGATCGGTACATGGTCCCTAACAATAACTCCGGATTGACTTGTAAATTTGCGGCAAAACTCCTTGGGCTCCACTGGTTCACCATTAGCCTTGAATGCCGTGAGGGCTAACCTGCCCTCGCCCTTTAGCACCCGCGTCGGGCCTCGTTTTGTTCTAACAGACTTGCTCGATGATCCAGAAGGCTAAAAGAAAAAATTATTCGTTAATAAGTGCAATACAAATAAATGAATGCATCTAGGGATGAACACAGACTAATTGATACATAGATATACACCTCGCCGGAGTTTGTGATGGACACTTCATTGTCTTTTCTAACTTGTTCAGACTCAAGTCCCTCGCCAAAATCATTCAGAAAGTCGGCGTACTCGTTGTCATCTCCATCGTCGGGTTCCGGACCACGGGCACTCTCATAGATCAATCGCTGCACCGCTTCTTCCCCCTCCTCATCTCGGACGAAGGTGCCGTCCTCCATACCTCAATGTCACTGCAAAATTAAGAAAGCAATTAATAGCATAATCATGTGAAATACAAACACATATGCCCTCCTTTTGAAATGAATATGCCAAACAAAAACACAATCATGTACTCGGCGCTCCTCCTCTCGCTCTTCTCTCTATGACACGGCGGCACCGCCACGGACTCGGCACCGCTACAGACCCTAACCCTAACACTCGGCGCTCCTCCTCTCGCTCTTCTCTCTATGTCGCGGCGGTTTGTGAATATTCCAAAATTTGGGGAAATCTAAAATTTGTTTCAAAGTTGCCACTTTGCATGCTTATATTAAGAGTTTGACTTTGAATCAGCAAGGTTGACTTTAACCAAGTTGTTCACTTTTATGAGTACTATTGATGCAGGGGCAGGGCAGCGGCACGGCACGGCAGCGAGGGCAGGGGCAGGCACGGCAGCGGCAGGGGCAGGGCACGGGCAGGGCACGGGCAGGGCACGGCAGCGGCAGCGGCACGGCAGGGCACGGCAGCGGCGGGGGCAGGGCACGGGCAGGGCACGGGCAGGGCACGGCAGCGGCAGGGGCAGGGCACGGGCAGGGCACGGGCAGGGCACGGCAGCGGCAGGGGCAGGGCACGGCACGGGCAGGGCAGCGGCAGCGGCAGCGGCACGGGCAGTGGCACCAGGGAGCACGGCAGCGGCAGCGGCACGGCACGGGGCAGGGCACGGCAGCGGCAGCGGCACGGGCAGGAGCACGGCAGCGGCAGCGGCACGGGCAGAGCACGGGCAGAGCACGGGCAGAGCACGGGCAGAGCACGGGCAGTGGCACGGCAGCGGCAGCCGGCAGCGGCACGGGCAGGGCACGGCACGGGCAGTGGCACGGCACGGCAAGCGGCAGCGACAGCGGCACGGCACGGGCAGGGCACGGCAGCGGCAGCGGCAGGGGCAGGGGCATGGGCGTGGGCGTCTGCGGCATTTCGTCGAACACCCTAAGGGTGGTGTCGACGAAGCCGCAGAGTGCGGCTTGGCGTCGTCGGCGTGGGCGTCTGCGAGCGTCGGGGAACGGCGGAGCGTGCTGAGGCGACGTCGGGCACGGCGGGGCGTGGTGAGGCGAAGTCGGCGGCGCCGACGCCGGATGTGCGGCGCGCGTGCGAGCGGGGGAGGAAGAAGGCCGGGGAGGGAGCGGCGGACTTACCTGCGGGGCGCGGCGACGGCGACGGCGACCGCGGGGCTGCGGACGGCGCGGCGTGGCTCGGATGGCGGCGCGGCGTGGCTCCGATGGCGGCGCGGCGTGGGTGCGCGGCGGTGCGGCGTGGGTGCGAACGGCGCGCGGCACGGCTAAGTGTGAGAATGGAGAAGAAGATGGCCGCGCGGCTAAGTGTTTTACAGAAAGAACCTTTGGTACCGGTTGGTACCACCAACCGTACGAAAGGCCTTTCGTACGGTTGGTGGTACCAACCGGTACCAAAGGTTTTTTTTTGTTTTTTGTTTTTCTTTTCTCGTTTTCTTTTCTTTCTTTGTTTCTTTTCTTTTTCTTTTCTTTGTTTCTTTTGTTTCTTTCTTTGTTTCTTTTCTTTTTTTATTTTCTTTTCTATTTCTTTTCTATTTCTTTTTCTGTTGCTTTTCTATTTATTTTCTTTTCTCGTTTCTTTTCTATTTATTTTTGCTATTGCGTTTCTATTTATTTTCTTTTCTGTTGCTTTTCTTTTTCTGTTTCTTTTATTTTTTTATTTTCTTTTCTATTTCTTTTCTATTTCTTTTTTCTGTTGCTTTTCTATTTTTTTTTTCTGTTTCTTTTCTATTTATTTTTTCTATTGCTTTTCTATTTATTTTCTTTTCTGTTGCTTTTCTTTTTCTGTTTCTTTTCTTTTTTTATTTTCTTTTCTATTTCTTTTCTATTTCTTTTTTCTGTTGCTTTTCTATTTATTTTCTTTTCTGTTTCTTTTCTATTTATTTTTTCTATTGCTTTTCTATTTATTTTCTTTTCTATTTATTGTTTCTATTTCTTTCTTTACACTCCCGCCACGACGCCGTTCGCGCGGGAAAGTTTCCCGCCTCGACGTCGCGCAGGAAACTTTCCCGCCACGACGTCGCGCAGGAAACTTTCCCGCCACGACGCCGCGCGTGGGAGAAAAAAGGCGAGAAAGAAAGGGCGGGAATAAATTTTTATTACGATTGAACTCGAATTAAAAGTACATAGCTTAACTGAAAATTAAAGATACATGGCCAAATTCTACTGTTGGAGTCATTCAGTCATACTCGTGCCTAGCCCTGTAGTAGTCGCCACTGTAGTCGTCGTAGTCGCCGTCATCATCGTCGCTGGCATCGGGGTCGCGGTACTCTCCGGTCGGCGGGTGAGCACGCGTGGGCTGGGACTGAGGGTAGCGCAGGCGGGGGCCACGGTAGGCCATGACGCCCTGGAGAGTTCGGCCGCGCCACCACAGCCGACGGCCGGCCTCGTTGAAGTTCGAAGGAGGCGGACCGCCCTCCTCATGCCTGGAAAGCGCCCTCTCACGCCGATTGATGAAGAAGCTTTCCCAAGTCGGGCTGTAGTCGGGATGCCACTGGGGATTCCTCCGCTGCTCTGGCGTGAGCTCGAAGTAGTAGTGGTTCGTGATGGCCATCTCGCGCGCCACACCTAGAGGGACTGGAGGGACCGGTACGCCTCCGACGCTTAGCAACCAGCCGGTCGGGACGCGGTAGCCCGGCGGGCAGGGGTAGTTCGAGGCGCAAAGCGCCTCCGCCTCCCGGGGGTTAGAGATGCGATGGAAGCCATGGGAGAGAATGATGAGGTTTGCAGATATGAGTCTAGATGTGATATGTAAATGGTGGCCAAGCCTACATATATATAGTGAAAAAATGGCGGGAAGACAAAGGCGGGAACCGGTGGAAAGCGTGGGAAGAAAATAGGCGGGAAGACAGAGGCAAACCTTTAGTACCGGTTGGTGGGTGCAACCGGTACTAAAGCTGTCGGTAGGATAAGGACGCCCTGTCGGTGGGATAAGGACGCGTGGGTAACCTTTAGTACCGGTTGGTGGGTGCAACCGGTACTAAAGCTGTCGGCAGGATAAGGACGCCCTGTCGGTGGGATAAGGACGCGTGGGTAACCTTTAGTACCGGTTGGTAGGTGCAACCGGTACTAAAGCTGTCGGCAGGATAAGGACGCCCTGCTCGATGAGATAAAGTATGTAGCGCACGACGCCCTGTCGGTGGGATAAGGACGCGTGGGTAACCTTTAGTACCGGTTCGTGTCTGCAACCGGTACTAAAGCTGTCGGCAGGATAAGGACGCTCTGCCTATAAAAGGAGCATCGATAGACCATGGGAAGCAGCTCAACAAGCCAACATGGATGGAGAGTTTCATCACCATGGATGGAAGAAAGGGTTGGGAAATCTCCCGTGGCGGAACTTGTCGAAGATGCCCTTGGTGCACACGCCCTATGGCATCTTCGGAAGTTCCGCCTCGGACACATTTCCCTGCAAGCCCGTGGAAGACTCCATCTCCTCTAACAATGTTGGGGAAAGGGTTGGGAAATCTCCCGTGGCGGAACTTGTCGAAGATGCCCTTGGTGCACACGCCCTATGGCATCTTCGGAAGTTCCGCCTCGGAAAAATTTCCCTGCAAGCCCGTGGAAGACTCCATCTCCTCTAACAATGTTGCGGAAAGGGTTGGGAAATCACCCGTGGCGGAACTTCTCGAATATGCCCTTGGTGCACATGCCCTATATATGGCATATTCGGAAGTTCCGCCTCGAAAAATTTCCCGCAAGCCGTGACTTAACTAGTAAAACAAGCCAACCATCTCCATTGTTAATATCTTACATACAGTAACATCATTACACAAAAGTGATTTCCATATTGAGATACACAAGTTATACTCCATCTCCTCTAGTCTTCTGAGTTTTCTTCGCCCGTTTCCCTTTCTTCTTACTGCGACGCAACCATGGACAATCTTCATTGTTTAAGATGATGCTTGGGTCAATTTTTACCTTGAAGGGTGGAATATCGTCAAACTTATTATAATCTTCTGACATGTCTGTCTTGTCCTCTACTCCCACGATGTTTCTTTTTCCTGAAAGAACTATGTGCCGCTTTGGCTCATCGTATGATGTGTCCTCTTGCCTTTCTTTTCTTTTTCGGTTTGCTAGACATGTCCTTCACATAAAAAACCTGAGCCACTCACTGGCTAGGACGAATGGTTCGGTGTCGTACCCAAGATTCTTGAAATCCACTTGTAGTCATTCCGTCGCTGGTCTACTGTACCCGTCTTTCAGGTTGAACCATTTACACCGGAACAAAGGGACCTTGAAATTAGGTCCATAGTCAAGTTCCCATATCTCCTCTATGTACCCATAATATGTGACCTTGTTCCCATTTCCATCTTCCGCATCAAAGCGGACACCACTGTTTTGGTTGGTGCTCTTTTTGTCTTGGGCGAAAGTGTAAAATGTGTTCCCATTAATCTCGTACCCTTGAAAAGTCGATATAGTAGAAGATGGTTGCTTGGCCAACAAGTACAGCTGCTCGTCATCGGTGACATTCATGAGACGTGTTTGCAACCAACCGCCGAAAGTCTTCATGTGTTCTCCATCAATCCAATCTTCACGTTGCTCCGGGTATTTAGAGCGTAAGATCTCCTTGTGTTCCTCTTTGTACGGAGCCACCAAGATGGAATTAAGTAGAACTGTGTAGTGTGCTTGAGTGAAAGAATGTCCGTCCATACACGTTGCTGATTTCTTTCCTAGCGTGCCTTTTCCACGCAGTCTCCCCTCATAGCGCGATTCGGGAACACCGATCGGCTTAAGGTCGAGAATAAAGTCAACACAAAACTCAATGACCTCCTCTGTTCCATAGCCCTTGGAGATGCTTCCTTCTGGCCTAGCACGGTTATGAACGTACTTCTTTAAGACTCCCATGAATCTCTCAAAGGGGAACATGTTGTGTAGAAATACAGGACCGAGAACGCCAATCTCTTCGACCGGGTGAACTAGGAGATGTGTCATAATATTGAAGAAGGATGGTGGGAACACCAACTCGAAGCTGACTAGACATTGGACCACATCCTTCAGAAATTTTGTAGAGTAAGTGGATTGATCACCTTCGAGAAATTGCATTGAGGAACGCACATAGCTTCACAATGGGTACTCGAACATTTTCCGGCAGAAGCCCCCTCAATGCAACCGGAAGTAATTGTGTCATAATCACGTGGCAGTCATGAGACTTTAGGTTTTGAAACTTTTTCTCCGACATGTTTATTATTCCCTTTATATTCGACGAGAAGCCAGACGGGACCTTGATGCTACTCGGGACTTCAAAAAGATCTCCTTCTCCTCTTTGGTAAGAGCATAGCTGGCGGGACCTTGATACTTCTCTGGATTCAGGTTGTTTCCTTCGTGGATACTTTGCCGGTCCTGCCGTGCATCCGGTGTATCTTTTGTCTTCCCATACACGCCCAAGAAGTTTAGCAGGTTCACGCAAAGATTTTTCGTCACGTGCATCACGTCGATTGCGAGTGAACCTCTAAGAATTTCCGATTGGGGTAGCTCCCAAAATATCGACTTCTTCTTCCACATGGGTACGTGTCCGTCAACATCATGCGGAACAGATTGTCCGCCGGGACCCTTTCCAAAGATCACTTCTAAATCCTTGACCATATCATATATAACTTCCCCATTAGGGCGGGTAGGCTTGGTTCGGTTATCTGCCTCACCTCCGAAATGCTTTCCTCTCTTTCTTACGTGATGTTGTTTTGGAAGAAATCGACGATGCCCCTGGTACACATTCTTGTTTCCCAAATAAATACTATCAGTCTCACCTAAACAGTGTGTGCATGCATTGTATCCCTTGTTTGACTGCCCTGAAATGTTACCAAGAGCAGGCCAATCATTGATGGTTACAAATAACAACGCTCGTAGGTTAAATTCCTTTTGTTCGTGCTCATCCCACACAGGTACACCTTCGTCACGCCACAACTCTAAAAGTTCTTCAACCAATGGCCTCAGGTACACATCAATGTCGTTGCCGGGTTGCTTCGGGCCCTGGATGAGCACTGGCATCATAATGAACTTCCGCTTCATGCACAACCAAGGAGGAAGGTTATAGATACATAGAGTCACTGGCCAGGTGCTATGACTGGAGCTCTGCTCCCCGAAAGGATTAAAGCCATCTGTACTTAGACCAAATCTTAAGTTCCTTGCGTCATCTGAAAATGACTTGAACTCTCTGTCGATTTTTCTCCACTGCGACCCGTCAGCGGGGTGTCTCAGCATCACATCTTTCTTACGGTCCTCTTTGTGCCATCGCAACAACTTGGCATGCTATTTGTTGGAACAAACGTTTCAACCGTGGTATTATAGGAGCATACCACATCACCTTCGCAGGAACCCTCTTCCTGGGGGTGGACTCACCCTCAACATCGCCAAGGTCATCTCGCCTGATCTTATACCTCAATGCACTACATACCGGGCATGCATTCAAATTCTCGTACTCCCCGCGGTAGAGGATGCGATCATTGATGCATGCATGTATCTTCTGCACCTCTAATCCTAGAGGGCAGACAACCTTCTTTGCTTCGTACGTGCTAGAGGGCAACACGTTCTCCCCTGGAAGCATCTTCTTTATTATTTTCAGCAACTTTTCAAATCCCTTGTCAGAAGTACCATTCTCTGCCTTCCACTGCAGCAATTCCAGCGTGGTACCCAGCTTTTTCGACCATTTTCGCAATTTGGGTACAACAGTTTGTTGTGATCCTCTAACATTTTCTCCAACTTCAACCTCTCCTTTTCATTTCCGCAGTTCATCTTCGCATCAAGAATGGCCCGACCCAAATCGTCATCCGGGTCATCAAAAATCGGCTCATCGAAAATGAGCTCTTCTTCAACTTCGTCTTCCCCCATTCTACTACCACCGTCTTCAGTGAATAAGCTGGGATAGTTGTCACTATCCTCTTCTTCTTCGTTGTCTTCCAATATAACCCCTCTTTCTCCGTGCTTGGTCCAACAATTATAGGCTGGGCATGAAACCATTCTCCAGCAGGTGGACGTGAAGGGTCTTCGAGGTAGAGTAATCCTTCATATTCTTACGGGAACTACATGGACAATACATGAAACCATTCGACTGCTGTTTGCCTCAGCCACGTTGAGAAAATAATGCATGCCGATAATGAACTCGGGATGGCACCGGTCACCGTACATCCATTGTCGACTCATCTGCATTTTATATGTATATCAAAAATCATTAAGTACACAACATCATGGATATATGAGTGACCAACTTAATTAATATTCAAGTTCATCACATAAAACTAATTGTTTTTTATAAAAAAGAAGAGGGGCTCACCGAGGTGGTACCGTGCCGGCTAGGGGACGACGCTAGCGATCGACGGTGTGAGGACGGGATGATACTAATTAACCCCCACAAAACATACCATAATTTCAGCTCAAATAGCATATAAAAAAATAAAATCACTAACTTAGGCATTTCATCGAACACCTTGATTGCACTACAAAAATAGTACGAGTTAAAACTACCAAAGAACTGAGCTAAATTAGGAACGCCGGAAGGAAGGATGATATTGCTAACCCTTGGATAGATGTATGCCGTTAATCTTGTTAAAATGGTGGAGAAAAATAAAGATTATTGGAGTGTGTGAGAGGTGGAGAAAAATTTAGAGTGTGAGGAAGAAGAGAAAAATGAGAGCCAGGGGGCTCGGGACGATCTGGGCGATTTTTGATATGGCTGGGTACCCTTTGGTACCGGTTCGTGTTACGAACCGGTACCAAAGGTCCAGCCCGGGCCCCACCACGCGTTTTAATTTTGGCCGAAGACCTTTCGTACCGGTTCCTAACACGAACCGGTACGAAAGCCCCTACCAAACCGGTACGAAAGCTCCTCGCCCACCTGAGCCCTCAAACCGGTACAAATGGGCCCATTGGTACCGGTTCGTAAGGGAACCGGTACCAATGGCTTAGATGGATGTGAGGTTTTCTACTAGTGGCAATGGTCACGTGGCCGGTGATGCTCTTGATCTTATCGTGCAGGAACTTGCCGTCGTACTTAGGACCCGTCACCGAGGCGATAAAATTCCTTAACCAAGCCAGGAAGCTGCAGTAACGAACTGACCGATTATTCATTAATAAGGAAGGTGTCACCTCGATCGATCGAGCCGCATGGATGGAAGCTGTGGGTACATACGTCTTCTCCGGGAAGATCTTGGGCCCGTTCTCGAGGTAGAACTGACTGATATCCTTCACTAGTAGAAAACCTCACATCCATCTAAGCCATTGGTACCGGTTCCCTTACGAACCGGTACCAATGGGGCCATTTGTACCGGTTTGAGGGCTCAGGTGGGCGAGGAGCTTTCGTACCGGTTTGGTAGGGGCTTTCGTACCGGTTCGTGTTAGGAACCGGTACGAAAGGTCTTCGGCCAAAATTAAAACGCGTGGTGGGGCCCGGGCTGGACCTTTGGTACCGGTTCGTAACACGAACCGGTACCAAAGGGTACCCAGCCATATCAAAAATCGCCCAGATCGTCCCGAGCCCCCTGGCTCTCATTTTTCTCTTCTTCCTCACACTCTAAATTTTTCTCCACCTCTCACACACTCCAATAATCTTTATTTTTCTCCACCATTTTAACAAGATTAACGGCATACATCTATCCAAGGGTTAGCAATATCATCCTTCCTTCCGGCGTTCCTAATTTAGCTCAGTTCTTTGGTAGTTTTAACTCGTACTATTTTTGTAGTGCAATCAAGGTGTTCGATGAAATGCCTAAGTTAGTGATTTTATTTTTTTATATGCAATTTGAGCTGAAATTATGGTATGTTTTGTAGGTTTTAATTAGTATCATCCCCGTCCTCACCGCCGTCGATCGCTAGCGTCGTCCCCTAGCCGGCACGGTACCACCTCGGTGAGCCCCTCTTCTTTTTTATAAAAAACAATTAGTTTTATGTGATGAACTTGAATATTAATTAAGTTGGTCACTCATATATCCATGATGTTGTGTACTTAATGATTTTTGATATACATATAAAATGCAGATGAGTCGACAATGGATGTACGGTGACCGGTGCCATCCCGAGTTCATTACTGGCATGCATTATTTTCTCAACGTGGCTGAGGCAAACAGGCAGTCGAATGGTTTCATGTATTGTCCATGTAGTTCCTGTAAGAATATGAAGGATTACTCTACCTCGAAGACCCTTCACGTCCACCTGCTGGAGAATGGTTTCATGCCCAGCTATAATTGTTGGACCAAGCACGGAGAAAGAGGGGTTATATTGGAAGACAACGAAGAAGAAGAGGATAGTGACAACTATCCCAGCTTATTCACTGAAGACGGTGGTAGTAGAATGGGGGAAGACGAAGCTGAAGAAGAGCTCATTTTCGATGAGCCGATTTTTGATGACCCGGATGACGATTTGGGTCGGGCCATTCTTGATGCGAAGATGAACTGCGGAAATGAAAAGGAGAGGTTGAAGTTGGAGAAAATGTTAGAGGATCACAACAAACTGTTGTACCCAAATTGCGAAAATGGTCAGATAAAGCTGGGTACCACGCTGGAATTGCTGCAGTGGAAGGCAGAGAATGGTACTTCTGACAAGGGATTTGAAAAGTTGCTGAAAATAATAAAAAAGATGCTTCCAGGGGAGAACGTGTTGCCCTCTAGCACGTACGAAGCAAAGAAGGTTGTCTGCCCTCTAGGATTAGAGGTGCAGAAGATACATGCATGCATCAATGACTGCATCCTCTACCGCGGGGAGTACGAGAATTTGAATGCATGCCCGGTATGTAGTGCATTGAGGTATAAGATCAGGCGAGATGACCCTGGCGATGTTGAGGGTGAGTCCACCCCGGGAAGAGGGTTCTGCGAAGGTGATGTGGTATGCTCCTATAATACCACGGTTGAAACGTTTGTTCCAGAACAAAGAGCATGCCAAGTTGTTGCGATGGCACAAAGAGGACCGTAAGAAAGATGTGATGCTGAGACACCCCGCTGACGGGTCGCAGTGGAGAAAAATCGACAGAGAGTTCAAGTCATTTTCAGATGACGCAAGGAACTTAAGATTTGGTCTAAGTACAGATGGCTTTAATCCTTTCGGGGAGCAGAGCTCCAGTCATAGCACCTGGCCAGTGACTCTATGTATCTATAACCTTCCTCCTTGGTTGTGCATGAAGCGGAAGTTCATTATGATGCCAGTGCTCATCCAGGGCCCGAAGCAACCCGGCAACGACATTGATGTGTACCTGAGGCCATTGGTTGAAGAACTTTTAGAGTTGTGGCGTGACGAAGGTGTACCTGTGTGGGATGAGCACGAACAAAAGGAATTTAACCTACGAGCGTTGTTATTTGTAACCATCAATGATTGGCCTGCTCTTGGTAACATTTCAGGGCAGTCAAACAAGGGATACAATGCATGCACACACTGTTTAGGTGAGACTGATAGTATTTATTTGGGAAACAAGAATGTGTACCTGGGGCATCGTCGATTTCTTCCAAAACAACATCACGTAAGAAAGAGAGGAAAGCATTTCGGAGGTGAGGCAGATAACCGAACCAAGCCTACCCGCCCTAATGGGGAAGTTATATATGATATGGTCAAGGATTTAGAAGTGATCTTTGGAAAGGGTCCGGCGGACAATCTGTTCCGCATGATGTTGACGGACACGTACCCATGTGGAAGAAGAAGTCGATATTTTGGGAGCTACCCTACTGGAAATTCTTAGAGGTTCACTCTGCAATCGACGTGATGCACGTGACGAAAAATCTTTGCGTGAACCTGCTAAACTTCTTGGGCGTGTATGGGAAGACAAAAGATACACCGGATGCACGGCAGGACCAGCAAAGTATCCACGAAGGAAACAACCTGAATCCAGAGAAGTATCAAGGTCCTGCCAGCTATGCTCTTACCAAAGAGGAGAAGGAGATCTTTTTTGAAGTCCTGAGTAGCATCAAGGTCCCGTCTGGCTTCTCGTCGAATATAAAGGGAATAATAAACATGTCGGAGAAAAAGTTTCAAAACCTAAAGTCTCATGACTGCCACGTGATTATGACACAATTACTTCCGGTTGCATTGAGGGGGCTTCTGCCGGAAAATGTTCGAGTACCCATTGTGAAGCTATGTGCGTTCCTCAATGCAATTTCTCAGAAGGTGATCAATCCACTTACTCTACAAAATTTCTGAAGGATGTGGTCCAATGTCTAGTCAGCTTCGAGTTGGTGTTCCCACCATCCTTCTTCAATATTATGACACATCTCCTAGTTCACCTGGTCGAAGAGATTGGCGTTCTCGGTCCTGTATTTCTACACAACATGTTCCCCTTTGAGAGATTCATGGGAGTCTTAAAGAAGTACGTTCATAACCGTGCTAGGCCAGAAGGAAGCATCTCCAAGGGCTATGGAACAGAGGAGGTCATTGAGTTTTGTGTTGACTTTATTCCTGACCTTAAGCCGATCGGTGTTCCTGAATCGCGCTATGAGGGGAGACTGCGTGGAAAAGGCACGCTAGGAAAGAAATCAGCAACGTGTATGGACGGACATTCTTTCACTCAAGCACACTACACAGTTCTACTTAATTCCATCTTGGTGGCTCCGTACAAAGAGGAACACAAGGAGATCTTACGCTCTAAATACCCGGAGCAACGTGAAGATTGGATTGATGGAGAACACATGAAGACTTTCGGCGGTTGGTTGCAAACACGTCTCATGAATGTCACCGATGACGAGCAGCTGTACTTGTTGGCCAAGCAACCATCTTCTACTATATCGACTTTTCAAGGGTACGAGATTAATGGGAACACATTTTACACTTTCGCCCAAGACAAAAAGAGCACCAACCAAAACAGTGGTGTCCGCTTTGATGCAGAAGATGGCAATGGGAACAAGGTCACATATTATGGGTACATAGAGGAGATATGGGAACTTGACTATGGACCTAATTTCAAGGTCCCTTTGTTCCGGTGTAAATGGTTCAACCTGAAAGACGGGGTACAGGTAGACCCGCAGTACGGAATGACTACAGTGGATTTCAAGAATCTTGGGTACGACACCGAACCATTCGTCCTAGCCAGTGAAGTGGCTCAGGTTTTTTATGTGAAGGATATGTCTAGCAAACCGAAAAAAAGAAAAGAAAGGCAAGAGGACACATCATACGATGAGCCAAAGCGGCACATAGTTCTTTCAGGAAAAAGAAACATCGTGGGAGTAGAGGACAAGACAGACATGTCAGAAGATTATAATAAGTTTGACGATATTCCACCCTTCAAGGTAAAAATTGACCCAAGCATCATCTTAAACAATGAAGATTGTCCATGGTTGCGTCGCAGTAAGAAGAAAGGGAAACGGGCGAAGAAAACTCAGAAGACTAGAGGAGATGGAGTATAACTTGTGTATCTCAATATGGAAATCACTTTTGTGTAATGATGTTACTGTATGTAAGATATTAACAATGGAGATGGTTGGCTTGTTTTACTAGTTAAGTCACGGGCTTGCAGGGAAATTTTTCCGAGGCGGAACTTCCGAAGATGCCATAGGGCGTGTGCACCAAGGGCATCTTCGACAAGTTCCGCCACGGGAGATTTCCCAACCCTTTCCCCAACATTGTTAGAGGAGATGGAGTCTTCCACGGGCTTGCAGGGAAATTTTTCCGAGGCGGAACTTCCGAATATGCCATATATAGGGCATGTGCACCAAGGGCATATTCGAGAAGTTCCGCCACGGGTGATTTCCCAACCCTTTCCGCAACTCTCCAGGGCGTCATGGCCTACCGTGGCCCCCGCCTGCGCTACCCTCAGTCCCAGCCCACGCGTGCTCACCCGCCGACCGGAGAGTACCGCGACCCCGATGCCAGCGACGATGATGACGGCGACTACGACGACTACAGTGGCGACTACTACAGGGCTAGGCACGAGTATGACTGAATGACTCCAACAGTAGAATTTGGCCATGTATCTTTAATTTTCAGTTAGCTATGTACTTTTAATTCGAGTTCAATCGTAATAAAAATTTATTCCCGCCCTTTCTTTCTCGCCTTTTTTCTCCCACGCGCGGCGTCGTGGCGGGAAAGTTTCCTGCGCGACGTCGTGGCGGGAAAGTTTCCTGCGCGACGTCGAGGCGGGAAACTTTCCCGCGCGAACGGCGTCGTGGCGGGAGTGTAAAGAAAGAAATAGAAACAATAAATAGAAAAGAAAATAAATAGAAAAGCAATAGAAAAAATAAATAGAAAAGAAACAGAAAAGAAAATAAATAGAAAAGCAACAGAAAAAAGAAATAGAAAAGAAATAGAAAAGAAAATAAAAAAAAAAAGAAACAGAAAAAGAAAAGCAACAGAAAAGAAAATAAATAGAAAAGCAATAGAAAAAATAAATAGAAAAGAAACAGAAAAAAAAAATAGAAAAGCAACAGAAAAAAGAAATAGAAAAGAAATAGAAAAGAAAATAAAAAAATAAAAGAAACAGAAAAAGAAAAGCAACAGAAAAGAAAAGAAATAGAAAATGAAAAGAAATAGAAAATGAAAAGAAAAGAAATAGAAAATGAAAAGAAATAGAAAATGAGAAGAAAAGAAAAGAAACACAAAAGAAAAGAAAAAAAACATAAAAGAAAAGAAAGAAGAAACAGAAAACAAAATAAATAGAAAAGAAAAGAAACACAAAAGAAAGGGGAACGAACATGAAAAGAAAAGAAATAGAAAATGAAAAGAAATAGAAAATGAAAAGAAAAGAAATAGAAAATGAAAAGAAATAGAAAATGAGAAGAAAAGAAAAGAAACACAAAATAAAAGGAAAAAGAAACAGAAAAGAAAGAAGAAAACAAGAAAAGAAAAAGAAACAAAGAAAAGAAAAGAAAACAAGAAAAGAAAAAAGAAAACAAAAAAACCCTTTAGTACCGGTTGGTACCACCAACCGCATACGAAAAGTCTTCGTACCGGTTGGTGGTACCAACCGGTACTAAAGGCCCATCGCCCTGTTTTACACTTAGCCGGCGACGAAAAATCCCAAAATCTTCTTTCTCCCCCGCGCGACGAGAGGCCCGACGCCGCCGACGACGCCGACGCACCCACGCCGCCGACGCACCCACGCCGCCGCCGCCGACGAAGCCGCCGCCGCAGACGCAGCCGCCACCGCCGACGCAGCCGCCGCCCGCAGTACCTCCCCGGCCCTCTCCTCCTTTTTTCCGCCGCCCGCATCCACGCCTCCCCGCTCGCGGCCGCCGACCCTTTCGTGGTCAGCCTCGCGCTCAAGGCCTGCGCCGCGGCCGCCGACGCCGGCCACGCCGCGTCGCTGCACGCTCGCCGTCGAGTCCTCGGCCGTCTCCTCCGACGCCGGCCACGCCACCGCGCTAGCGCACGCCTACGCCAAGGCCGGCCGCCTCGCGCTCAGGGTGTTCGACGAAATGCTCGTGGGCGCCCGACGCGGGCGGGCCGACGCTCGTGGGCGCGCTGACGCGGGCGGGCCGACGCCACGACGCGCTCCGCCGCTTCGGCTGAGATGCGCGCCTCGGGGTGCCCTGCGACTCGCACGCATGCGCCGCTGTGCTCACCGCGTGCGCCGAGGCGAAGCCAGGCTGCTGCTGCGCGGCCGTGAGGTGCACGCGCTCTGCGCCAAGCTCGGCATCGACGCCATGCCCTACGTCGCCAACACCCTCGCCACGCTGTACGCGCGCTGCGGCGACAACATGCGCAACATGCTCGGCGATGCAGCGAAGGGCCGCTCAAGTTACTGACCTGAACGCGCGCTGCTGTGGCTGGCGTGGAGGAGTATGTCGGCCTCCTGGAGGCTGGCGCGCTGCTCGAACGCCTCCAGCAGCAGCTGGTGCACGTACGCCTTCTGCGCCCTGTTGAGGTGCTGCGGCACGCACTCGACGCCGCCGGCAGATGGAGTTCACGTACACGGTGGCGCCGCCGACGCCGCCGGTCTGCCCTGCGGTGTACGCGTACACCCTGTCGCCGGCCTCGCATTGCCTGGCGTGTTTCGTCGTTGCCTCCCACATCCCGTCGCCATGTCGTCGCCCATTATCTGAAAACAGAGCAAAATCAGAACCGAACAAAACCTTCCATGATTTGCAAATCTGACCATGAAGAAGCACTGGGAAGTTAATTAGCATCTGCACGATGCGGTTTAAATACTAGTAGTGCTAGGCGTGTATCCATACGGCGAGGGGTGTACGGTCGATATATAGACAGCCGCCGCGACATAGAGAGAAGAGCGAGAGGACGAGCGCCGAGTGTTAGGGTTAGGGTCTGTAGCGGTGCCGAGTCCGTGGCGGTGCCGCCGCGACATAGAGAGAAGAGCGAGAGGAGGAGGGGGAACACCGTGTCCGTGGCCGTGGCGGTCCGTTAGGGTTTTTGTTCTTTCTTCATTTCAATTGTTATCCATCTAGCAATCTGTTATATGATCATTACATGATGAATGAAATACAATTGCTTTCTTAATTTTGCAGTGACATTGAGGTATGGAGGACGGCACCTTCGTCCGAGATGAGGAGGGGGAAGAAGCGGTGCAGCGATTGATCTATGAGAGTGCCCGTGGTCCGGAACCCGACGATGGAGATGACAACGAGTACGCCGACTTTCTGAATGATTTTGGCGAGGGACTTGAGTCTGAACAAGTTAGAAAAGACAATGAAGTGTCCATCACAAACTCCGGCGAGGTGTATATCTATGTATCAATTAGTCTGTGTTCATCCCTAGATGCATTCATTTATTTGTATTGCACTTATTAACGAATAATTTTTTCTTTTAGCCTTCTGGATCATCGAGCAAGTCTGTTAGAACAAAACGAGGCCCGACGCGGGTGCTAAAGGGCGAGGGCAGGTTAGCCCTCACGGCATTCAAGGCTAATGGTGAACCAGTGGAGCCCAAGGAGTTTTGCCGCAAATTTACAAGTCAATCCGGAGTTATTGTTAGGGACCATGTACCGATCAGCATTCAAGAGTGGCATAAGCCGAAGAACCCGGAGAGTGGTGCTACTTATGTCAACGACGGCATGAAAAAATTTCTTTGGGAAACGCTATCGACAAAGTTCAGCCTCTGGGAAGACATGACGGAAGGCCAGAAGGATAAAGTCAAGGAATGGACATGGAAGAAGATGGCCATACAATTCCAGAGCTTCAAGAAAAATTTATGGGACAAATATAAGAATGAAGATCCAGTATTCGATGATAATACCGAAAATCTAGTGAAGATAAAAGATCACTGGGCCGCATTTAAGGAGTATAAGAAATCGTCTAAGTTTGTGTCCCGATCGAAGAAAAATACCGAAAATGCTGCAAAGAAGAAACTTCCGCATCATTTGGGGTCAGGTGGCTACAAGAGTGCCATTCCGAAGTGGACAGCGTTTGAGAATAAACTGATGGATCATGGAATCACTCCACAGACATGGGACTGGCCCGAACGGTCCAAGTTCTGGTTGTTCGCTCATGGGGCAGGGTTGGACCCAAAGACAGGGTTGATCGTTGCGAAGGGAAAATGGAAGGAAAAAATTGAGGCAATTGTACCGAAGCTGGTAGATGCAATTGAAAAGGTCAGAAAGGGAGAGTACATTCCCGATCGAGAGAATGACGAGCTGACACTCGCTCACGGGAACCCTGAACATGTTGGACGGGTACGAGCTCGCCCTGTGTCTCACCATGAAGGAAGCGTGGCCGGACAGCGCCGACACTTATAGAAGCCGTTCGCGAAAGAAGAAGAAGGACGCCGACATTGTAACGGAGTTGTTATCTAGGGTGGAGGCTCTTGAGAGAAATCAGAGGGCACCGATCAGCCGCTGTTTCTACAGATCCACAAGCCGATGCTGCCCCATCTCAGCGAAGAAGCGGTGTCGGTTCCTCGCATCTTGACGGATGTGGAGGAAGCTACCCCGTGGATTATGTCACGGAGAAGACAGATTGCGAGCTACATATGTTAATCGGGACCGCGTACGTTAAGGTGGCGGTCGGCTATGTGTACCCAAGTGAAGATGGAGCAATGCACCATCATATGCCCATTCCACCTGGTTGTGTTCGTGTCGGGGTGGATGAAGTTGTTTCGGGGTTTGAAAAAGTGGAGCTTGATATTCCTAGAGGTGAAGATGAGAGGACACTGGGCGATGTCAAGCACGGTTTCGCCCTATGGCCGAAGAAGTACGTCGTCCTTTTGCAAAGGCCACCGACTCCTACACATGAGCAGCAAATGCCATCGACTCCTCCTGGTGGCAGTCCTGGTGAGCAGCCAAGTCCACACCTACCTGAGAGGGACCCCAGCGTGAGTCCACCATCTCGAGATCCTCCGCGTAAGACAGCGTCCGTTAAGCGGAACGGTACGCCGCCTAGGAAGAAAGCTAGAAAGGAGAAACAACTGCCGCCTCCTGAGAAGTTACCTTGGGAAAAAACTCCAGAGGAAAACGCGGAGGCCGTTAAGGCCGAGGTGAAGAAATTTTTGCGCCGAAAGTGCCAGTAGATACCTTTCGAGAAGACACTAGATCGGGAGAAAGTTGTGCGTACCGTTGACAATCTATATGACCCTGTACCATCGCCGCCATCCGACTATGCGCGTTCTATTGAAAGGTCGTATGACAAGATGATCGAGGCGACAAAACCCGTTAAATCGGGTATCGGGGAGATAAAAGGGATACACAAAGTGTCTACCAGCTCGGACAACAACCCGTTCAATCGGTCGCCCCTCTCAAGGTGTTTGACGGGAAGACCGTTCAAAGTTCTCGACAAGACGCAACTGATTACGCCTTAGCTGAACGAGCATATCAGTTTGTTCAAGGGAAAGATTTGGTCGAGAATCTCAGGAAGGTACCAACATGTATGCGTAACTTGCATTCGTGGTACCTTAAGGCCTCAAAGGAAGGGATCGAGACTATCATGGTGCGAGTTAGGGAAGAGCACTACTTCAGGAGTACTGTGTGAACGTTGACTTCGCCGAACTCTTTCAGTTATATAATCTCCGGGCCCTCGACAAATCAATCATCAGTTGCTATTGTCTGTAAGTGATTTATTTATTTAATTTGAGAAGTCGTTCATTGTCTGCAGATTATAATCTTTTGTGCGCTATATTATGCAGATCGAAGATGCTCGAATGCAAAAGGGACGATATCACAGACATTGGGTTCATTGACCCGAACACAATGCATGTCAAAACCATAGATGATCCCCTCTATAACAAGGATACACCGCAGACTTTGCTAAGGTTTTTGAAGCGACAACGTGACAAAAAGCTAATACTTTGGCCTTACAACTTCGAGTGAGTCTTACCGTCTTATAACACATTATATTTTGCTCACCGTATGTCAAAATTTTAACTAATGACTACATATTGAAACGTGCGTAGGTTTCACTTTATTCTTCTCGTCATCAATTTGGAAATTGGAGAAGTTGAAGTCTTGGACTCACTAACCAAAGAAAAGGATCTATACGTGTCTTGTTTTTTAATGCTCAGAAGGTAATTTGAATTCTTATCGGTTTGTTTCGTTAATTTCCTGCTTTGAACTAATTGATGACTCTTTTATGCATTTTCTTTTGTCGAGCAGCGTATGGCAAACTTTCATCAAGGAAGATACGTCCCGTGAATGGCCACCGAAGCTGCGATGGCGTGCGAAAGTAAGTAGTACTACCTAGGTCCACACACCTTTCAATTATCATACTTGACTATTGTTTGATTGAATTATATTCTTGTAAAGAAATGCCCGCAACAACCTCCGGGGACCGATCTCTGTGGATTCTTCGTTTGCGAGTTCATCCGCAGAATTGTCAACGAGAGAACGAATAATGAGAGAAATAAAGAGGTACAAAAACAATCTTCACAAATTTGTTTTGTTATCATAAGTTGTGCCGAGTTTCAGTAATAGTTGTTTCATGTATTCATTTGTATCTTATTCTTTTATAGTTGGCAAGAAAGCGGAACAAGCTCTCAATCGATGACCGCTTCATAGCAATAGGCGAGGAATTGGCGGGATTTTTCCTTCGGGACGTCATACCACCACTCGCAGAGCACCACAATGAATGAAGATGTACATGTTACATATATCGTTGACTCGAAGAGTACCACTATGCTACATGTAATAGACATATATAGAGTACGCCTCGGAGAGCACCACTATGCATGAAGATCGATCTTCATGCATAGTGCTACTTAATTTGCGATCTCATGCAATAACATGTGTGTTATATTATATGCACCAACTTGCTATGCATCATCTTGATCTTCATGTACTACCTAAACCCAAACGCGTTTCTGGTGCATCGACGCGATATGAATCAAACCGATATCCCTAAACCTCTCCAAAACCCTAAAAAGCCAATTCTCTGCCGCGGCAGAGATTTGGGAAAATTCCCTGCCGCGGGGGGAACCTTTGGTACCGGTTCGTATTACCAACCGGTACCAAAGATCCTCAGCCCTGAGCTCTCCTGGTGGCCCACGTGGAGGCCCGTTTTATACCGGTTCGTAAGCAACCGGTACGAAAGGGGGGGGGGGCTTTAGTGCCGAATAATTTGTACCGGTTGCTAAACCGGTACGAATGGCCCTCTGGAACCGGTATAGATGGGCGTTTTTCTACTAGTGCTTGGCGGCGAAGAGAGGTCGTTTGTTCTCGTCCGGCGTCGCAAGCATCGACGCCACCAGCGCACCGGTGCTCGTCCCAGTGATCACGTCGAAATAGTCCGCGATGCGAGCGTCCGGACCGTCCAGCTCCTGCAAAAAGAAATCAGCACTCGATCCGTTGGAATCAACTTATCTAGCTATATCTAAGGCGACGATCCAGACGAACTTGGAGCTTGGACTCGAGGCAGGCGAGGATGGTGGCCGGGATGAGGCCACGGATGCCGCCGCCGTCGATACTCAGCACCGTGATGAGCCGCCCTTCGGATGGCGGCGGGGAGATCATCGTCGCGTCGGCGGTGCTGGGCATTCTTGTTGCTTGGGCTCAGCTCTTGAAGTCTAGCTATCCTATCAGTGGCCTCTCAGCTCAGCTCAAAAACTTGATTCTCGTGATTTCTGATCAAGAGGCTCGCCCAGCTATTTAAAGAGTCTCATCGCGCAGGAACAATTACGGCAGCGCGACTTACGGACAAAGGCTTACAGGAAGATGATACGGACTGACGTGTAAACAAGTGGTTGGTTTAATTTCTCCACCCCTCTGTGATTCCAGGGATTCAACCTAGTGGCACGCCTCCAAGTCTGTCTGTGGGATCCAATCCGTAGAAAACCTCCCGTATGTATAGCATTACTGGCTCACAAGTACTTGACCCTGCCCACTTCTTTTCAACTTCTACAATGGCTTATGGAGGAAGCTTCTTCCTACCACCTTCTCTCAGAAGCTCGGATTTTAAATTTATCTTAATTCAAGTTTAGATCAAACTAGATTATAAGCCAAAACAAATTTAGGATTTGGGCTTCTGGAAGAAGCTGGCAGGGAGAAGCTTCTCCCAGAAGTGGCCGGAGAGGCCGAAGAAGTGGCATGACTAGTCATAGCAGGGAGTAGCATAGAGTAGCATCATCACTACGCGAAAATTTGTCGATGTCGTCTGACTGGTTCTTCGTCATGTCCGTGTCCAAAAACACACGGCAAAGAATCTTTGAGGGATCTACACCGTGTAACCTTTTCCGTGCGTATGTACACGGCAAAGTCTTTACCGTGTTCGGCGGTCTCTTTGTCGTGTTCGATATAATCACGACAATGCCGTAATCTTCGTCAGTGCATGCATATACCACTATTCGATGTTACTATCTTTATAGTGCATAGTAAAATAGATGTAGTACTCCCTCCGATCCAAAATGTAAAGCGTCCAACGATTAATTAAAAATAATCGTTTTCAAAATTTCACCAAGTTTATACAAAAAAAAAAGAACAATTACAATTCTGAATCAATATCAATAGGTTCAAGATAAAGTATATGTTCTTATTGTGTCCATTCAATATTCTGGATTTGGATTTTTTTTTTCTTAAATATTTAGTCAAAATGAGTAAGATTGATCTTTTAACTAATCCTTAGACGCCTTACATTTTGGGCGGAGAAAGTATCATTATGGGTACATTAATTAGCTTATAGACTTACTTTATCTTGAAATAATGATGTTATGGTAACGTAACTAATTAACACAACCACCCCCTCTTTATTTAGTGACATGTCATGTTATTAAAATGTCTAGTTGGCATTGCATGTACTAGTTGCCCCTCTTCATTTAGTGACATGTCATGTTATTAAAATATCTAGTTGGCATTGCATGTACTAGTTGCATGTTATTACTACATTAGTTACTTCCACTATGAGTATTCTAAGACGAAAACGTTCTCCCCAATAGGAAACCAAGAACGGCCTGAGGTATGGTGTGGCTAGGAGGGTAGTTGTACACAGCCCACCAGAGAGTTCAAATCCCATGTTTGATAAAGGTGGAGTACTCTTTCAATGGGAGGAGATGTTCTCGTTAATAGCGAGACGTTTGTAGTGATTTCTTCAATCTCAAAACACTTGTATCAGATAGGAAATCCTAACTTTTCCAAGACAGAAGAGAAGCAGGCAATGGATTGAGAAACTAGCGCGAAAGCGGTTGCACGTTAGCTCATGTGTCTGGAACCTGGGGTTGCTCTAAAAAACAATCATTTCTTTCTCGTCGGTGGACTCCAGGGGTCTGGACACACCTGCGTGGATTACAGGTGAAGGTTGCAAGAATGGCGGGGACATGAAGAGTACTTGATGATATTCAGCGATAAATGTAGACCCATCGGATGGAGATGATCATTCCGGTCCTTGGAGAGGTGGCGACACCAGTCTCCGACACCGAGGACGCGTGATGCTCCGCTGCTCCCATCATTGACGACGAAAAACCCCAAGTCCCAGTGATGTAGATGAATCGCGGACTAGCTAGGTAGAAATCGAGTTTACGATTTTGCAAATCTTTCTAAATTATCTGAGACAAACTACTTTAAAATTCTCTTGCTAAATTTAAGAAATCATGTTTAGAATTTAGGATAGGGTATCTGGTTCTTTGGCTTAAGATTTTCACGGAAAAATGAACCCATCTATGCGAGTTTAGAATTATAGATGGAGTATACCTACCAAATATGCTCTTACTGCTTCCAAGTTCCGAAACGAACACGAGGAGTCCTCTCCGCTCGGGAAGGCGCGCCGCGGGTGTAATTGTCGACTACTCTCACGACTCCTCCGACTTCTTCAACGCCGTTGTTTTGGGGTAAATAGAATATTTTTAGTCTCGCACTAAAGGTGCTTGTGACCCGCCGCACTTACCACAGCTTCTTTAGTTGTGGTTGATTAGGCCAACCAGGTCTAAAGGTCTCGATCGAATTAGGACTAGGGGTGGCCACGCGTCCTAGCTGTTGGAATCGGAACTATTGCTAACAATAGTTCGGATTCAAATCACGCCCGAACTAATGCTTCTTGCAACTGTGAGGGAATATACTTGTTGTATTACCTGGGGGGCCAAAGACCACAATATATAGTACATGTACAGGTGCACATATGCAGAAAGCCCCCTAACATATGTGGAAACTACAAAATACAGATATATACATCTAACACCCCCCCTCAAACTCATGGTGGATCCACAACACTGAGTTTGAAGAGTAAGAAATCATGCTGCGCTCGAGTCTGTGCCTTCGTAAAGAAATCCGCCAACTGCAAATCTGAAGGCACATAATGAACCGCAACAACACCATCATGTACCTGTGCACGTGTGTAAAAAGCATCAACACCGATATGCTTGGTCAGCTCATGCTTGACCGAATCACGTGCAATACTGATAGCACATGTATTGTCAGACAAAAGTGGAGTGGGTGTCGTAACAGAGACCCCAAAATCTGCAAGCAACCACCGTAACCAAGTCACCTCAGCAATCAACAAAGCCATAGCCCGCAACTCAGCCTCAACACTCGAACGGGAAACTGCGACATGTTTCTTCGTCTTCCAAGCAACAAGCGAACCACCAAGAAACACACAGTAAGCAGAAAGCGAACGACGATCCGTATGATCACTCGCCCACGTAGCATCCGAATAGCACTAGAGCTGGAGAGAGCTGGAACGGGGAAAGAAAAGGCGACGAGTGATCGTGCCACGAAGATAACGAAGAACACGGAGGAGATGACTATAGTGAACAGTGGTAGGAGATGAGACAAACTGACTCAAAATATGAACAGGATAAGAAATATCAGGACGAGTGACAGCAAGATAAACAAGACTCCCAACAAGATGGCGATAACGGGTGGGATCAGGAAGAGGATCACCATCAGTAGGACGAAGCTTAACATTAAGCTCCATAGGAGTATTGACTGTGCGCTCATCCCCAAGAGCAGCACGAGTAAGAAGATCCTGAATGTACTTTTCCTGAGAGATAGAAAAGCCATCAGAAGTGGAGGAAACCTCAATGCCAAGAAAATAGCGAAGAGGACCAAGATCAGTCATAAGAAACTGATCACGAAGCCGAGCCTTGACGAAGGCAATATACTCAGGATCATCACCAGTAATGATCATATCGTCAACATAGAGAAGAAGAAGAGTACGTCCACGAGGAGAAGTGTGAACGAAAAGTGCTGGATAATGAAGACTAGGAGAGAAACCAGCAGCAGTAACCACAGAGGCGAAGCGCTCAAACCAGGCACGAGGGGCCTGTTTGAGACCATAGAGAGAACGTCGAAGATGACAAACCATCCCATCGGGAACAGAATACCCAGGAGGAGGCTGCATGTAAACCTCCTCACTCAACTCGCCATTAAGAAAAGCATTCTGAACATCAAGCTGGGAGACAGACCAGCGGCGAACAGAAGCAACAGCAAGAAGGGTACGCACAGTAGTCATATGAGCCACAGGGGTAAAAGTCTCATCATAGTCACGACCGTGCTCCTTCTGAAAACCACGAGCCACAAGACGCGCTTTATAGCGCTCAAGAGATCCATCGGAGCAAGTCTTAATTTTATAGACCCACTTACACGTGATAGGACGAACACCAGAAGGTGGAGACACAAGATCCCAAGTGCCAGTGCGCTCAAGCGCAGCGATCTCCTCAGCCATGGAAAGCTGCCATTCAGGATGACGCTCGGCATCCCGATAAGAAGTCGGCTCGGAAACGACAGAGAGACCATACTGACTAGGAGAGTAACGAGCTGGAGCACGACGCTGACGGACAGGCCGTGAAGGGGGAAGGTCATCAGCAGAGGACAACTCATCAGAAGAAGTGGAAGAAGGGACAGCATCAGAAGGATCCAAAGCCGGAGAACGAGGAGTACTAGGTGGACTAGACGGAGGAGAGGATGGCGTCTAAGAGGGCGCATCAGGACTAGGAGGGGGAGGAGACGGGATAGCAGGGGGTGCATCCGGAAAAAGAAGAAAATGGATATCATCCACCGTGTAAGTATCCGAGGTGGGACGAGGATAGAAGGGACACGTCTCATCAAACGTGACATCACGAGAGATGCGCATCCGATGACCAACGGGGTCCCAACAGCGATAGCCCTTATGCTCATCACTGTATCCAAGAAAAACACACTCAACAGACTGAGCGGTCAACTTGGTGCGATCGCGAGGAGGGAGAATAACATAGCAAACGCAACCAAATAAACGAAGTGTCGAGTAATCTGGAGAGCAACCAAAAAGACGCTCGAGAGGAATGCCACCTTGAAGGGAAGCAGAAGGTTGAATGTTAATGGGGTAAGTCGACGTAGCGATAGCCTCAGCCCAGAAATGCGGCGGAAGAGAGGAAGCAATCATCATAGCACGGGTAGTCTCAAGAATATGACGATGCTTACGCTCGGCGACACCATTTTGAGCATGGGCGCCGGGACATGAGAACTGGGCAAGGGTTCCCTGCTCAGCAAGAACACCACGCAGGTGCTGGGAGATATACTCTCCTGCAGAGTCAGCACGAAACACACGAATAGGCGTGGAATACTGAGTACGAACCATGGCTGCAAAATGCTGATAAATAGAAAGCACCTCACTGCGAGAGTGCATAAGAAACAACCAGGTGTATCGCGAAAAATCATCAATAAACAAAATATAGTATCGATGACCCCTTTCGAAGGAAAGGGAGCCGGACCCCAAACATCCGAATGAACTAAATCAAAAGGTCGCTGAGATACAGACGCACTAGCAGGATAGGGAAGCTGAATCTGTTTGCCTAGCCTACAACCCTGATACGAATGCAACGACACGTCTCCTGAGACAGACCCCAGAAGACCACGACGAACTAATGACGATAAACGGGAGCCACAGAGGTGACCCAGCCGATGATGCCACTGCTGAAAAAATCCGATGTATGAAAAGAACCGCGCAGAGAACTGACAGATGAAGTGGCAGCAGAAGGAACGCGAAGCCTGATGGGGTTCGTAGCATAGAAAACAAAAAAATTCCTACCGCAAAGACGAATAAATCCAAGATCTAATCTATGGAACACCCAAGATCTAATCTACAAGATCGAAGCAACGAGATGAAGATGAGACTAACCCTCGAAGATTCCAAAGCCTACGAGATTAATCTCGTTGTTGGTGTAGACGATCGTCCCCGGTGCTGCAATCTGGCAGCACTTCCGTACTCGGTCGCGCGTACGGTGTCGATGAAGCTCCTTCCTCTCCCGTTCCAGTGGGCAGCGGAGGTGTGGTAGATCTCCTCCAAATTCCAGCAGCACGACGGCGTGGTGGTGGTAGTGGAGGAAGAAAAACTGCAGGGCTTTGCCTAAGCCAGAGCAGCGTATGGTGGAGGAGAGAGGAGGCCAGAGGAGAGGCAATGATGGGGTAGGGTAGCCGGCCACCCCCTCCCCTCTTTATATAGGGGGCCAGGTCGGTGGGGTGGCCCCCCATCCCATCTAGGGTTAGGGGGCGGCGGCCAAAGGGGGAAGAGGGCTTTCCCCTCCCCCAAGTTGATCCCCCCTAGGGAAACCCTAGGGGTTGGCTGGCCTGCGCCTTGGGGGGCATGTGCCCCCGGCCCATTAGGCCAGGGGGCATCCCCTTGGCCCATGCTAGCCCTCCTAGGTCGTGGGCCTGATACGTCTCCAATGTATCGATAATTTCTTATGTTCCATGCTACTTTATTGATGATACCTACATGTTTTATACATACTTTATGTCATATTTATGCATTTTCCGGCACTAACCTATTAACGAGATGCCGAAGAGCCAGTTGCTGTTTTCTGCTGTTTTTGGTTTCAGAAATCCTAGTAAGGAAATATTCTCGGAATTGGACTAAATCAACGCCCAGGATATTATTTTTCCACGAAGCTTCCAGAAGTCCGGAGAGGAAACGAAGTGGGGCGACGAGGCGGCCACACAACAGGGCGGCGCGGCCCAAGCCCTGGCCGTGTCGGCCTGGCGTGTGGGGCCCTCGTGGCGCCCCCTGACCTACCCTTCCGCCTACTTAAGCCTTCGTCGATAATAACTCCAGTACCGAGAGCCACGATACGGAAAACCTTCCAGAGACGCCGCCGCCGCCAATCCCATCTCGGGGGATTCAGGAGATCACCTCTGGCACCCTGCCGGAGAGGGGAATCATCTCCCGGAGGACTCTTCACCGCCATGGTCGCCTCCGGAGTGATGTGTGAGTAGTTCACCCCTGGACTATGGGTCCATAGCAGTAGCTAGATGGTTGTCTTCTCCTAATTGTGCTATCATTGTTGGATCTTGTGAGCTGCCTAACATGATCAAGATCATCTATCTGTAATGCTACATGTTGCGTTTGTTGGGATCCGATGAATATGGAATGCTATGTTATGTTGATTATCAATCTATCATCTATGTGTTGTTTATGATCTTGCATGCTCTCCGTTGCTAGTAGAGGCTCTGGCCAAGTTTTTGCTTGTAACTCCAAGAGGGAGTATTTATGCTCGATAGTGGGTTCATGCCTCCATTAAATGCAGGACGATGTGAGAAAGTTCTAAGGTTGTGGATGTGCTGTTGCCACTGGGGATAAAACATCAATGCTATGTCTAAGGATATATTTGTTGATTACATTACACACCATACTTAATGCAATTGTCTGTTGTTTGCAACTTAATACTGGAGGGGGTTCGGATGATAACCTGAAGGTGGACGTTTTAGGCATAGATGCATGCTGGATAGCGGTCTATGTACTTTGTCGTAATGCCCAATTAAATCTCACAATACTCATCATAACATGTATGTGCATGGTCATGCCCTCTTTATTTGTTAATTTCCCAACTGTAATTTGTTCATCCAACATGCTATTTATCTTATGGGAGAGACACCTCTAGTGAACTGTGGACTCCGGTCCATTCTTTTACATCGAATACAATCTACTGCAATACTCGTTCTACTGTTCTCTGCAAACATCATCATCCACACTATACATCTAATCCTTTGTTACAGCAAGCCGGTGAGATTGACAACCTCAGCATCACGTTAGGGCAAAGTAATTTGGTTGTGTTGTGCAGGTTCCACGTTGGCGCCGGAATCGCTGGTGTTGTGCCGCACTACACTCCGCCGCCATCAACCTTCAACGTGCTTCTTGGCTCCTACTGGTTCGATAAACCTTGGTTTCTTACTGAGGGAAAACTTGCCGCTGTACGCATCACACCTTCCTCTTGGGGTTCCCAACGGGCACGTTGACTACGCGCCGGCATCAAGACTTTTTCTGGCGCCGTTGCCGGGGAGATCAAGACACGCTGCAAGGGGAGTCTCCACTTCCAATCTCTTTACTTTTTTTGTCTTGCTTTATTTTATTTACTACTTTGTTTGCTGCACTAAAACAAAAACACAAAAAAATTAGTTGCTAGCTTTACTTTATTATTTATCTTGTTTGCATTCTCCATATTAAAAACACAAAAAAATTAGTTACTTGCATTTACCTTATTTTTGTTACTATGACTAGTCCTGTAGTTGTTACTCTATCACCCGAGGAATCGATCTTCACTTTTAAACAAAGGGGTGAAGAGGGTATTAAAGAAGCTTGGTCTAGAATTTTTGATTCTTATAATAAAACTGAACCTAAAATGACACTATGTTTGCTTCTTAGTAATTTTTATTTTGGGCTTATTCTTCGCTACAGATATGCCTTAGATGTTGTAGTGGGAGGAGATTTCCTTCACTGTGATGGGGATCAAGCTTTTAATGCCATAAAAAATTGGTTGCATCATCTAGCTCCACTAATAATTATGATCCATCCCTTGTTAGTGTCTATAATAGATTGAATACTCTTGAGACACATGTATCATGCTTAAAAGAAGGGTATGGTCGGATTCGTGAGCATTTTGATTATGTTCCTATAAACTCTGAACCATCAATGTGGGACCCCACTATTAAAGTTACTATTGATGGTAAAATTTTTGATGCTCGTTGTGATATTATGACTGAATTTTGCCTTATGCCTGAAAATATTTATAAATCTTTGATACTTTGGGGACTTACTGAAGGAGGAGAAGGAATAACTCTCACGGATAACTCTGTTATAATTCCCAAGGGAATAGCTGAAGGAGTATTCACAAACCTTCTTGGAAAAACGGTATCCACTGATTATCTCGTCACTGAATGTGTAGGTACAGGACAAATCACACTTGTAATATCCCTGCTAAAGCTCTTCGGAGTAACCATAGATGTGGAAAAAGGCACTCTAAGTTCCTTCATACCTGGATGCCATCATATATTCCCTAAACCAAAGAGTAAGAAGGGTAAGCGTAGAGCCTCTGGTAAGAATGCCAATGCTTCCTCTCTTGATAATACTTGATACACACTTCTGCGCCTAGCTGAAAGGCGTTAAAGAAAAGCGCTTATGGGAGACAACCCATGATTTTACTACAGCACTTTTGTTTTATATTTAAGTCTTGGAAGTTGTTACTACTGTAGCCACATCTCCTTATCTTAGTTTTGTTGCATTGTTGTGCCAAGTAAAGTCTTTGATAGTAAGGTTCATACTAGATTTGGATTACTGCGCAGAAACAGATTTCTTGCTGTCACGAATCTGGGTTGAATTCTCTGTAGGTAACTCAGAAAATTCTGCAAATTTACGTGAGTGATCGTCAGATACCTACGCAACTTTAATTCAATTTGAGCATTTTCATTTGAGGAAGTCTGGTGCCTCTTAGAAATTCGTCTTTACGGGCTGTTCTGTTTTGACAGATTCTGCCTTTTATTTTGCATTGCCTGTTTTGCTATGCTTGATGGATTTTTCTATTCCACTAACTTTCAGTAGCCTTGTGCAATGTCCAGAAGTGTTAAGAATGATTATGTCACCTCTGAACATGTGAATTTTGATTATGCACTAACCCTCTAATGAGTTGTTTTGAGTTTGGTGTGGAGGAAGTTTTCAAGGATCAAGAGAGGAGGATGATACAATATGATCAAGGAGAGTGAAAGCTCTAAGCTTGGGGATGCCCCGGTGGTTCATCCCTGAATATTTCAAGAAGACTCAAGCATCTAAGCTTGGGGATGCCCAAGGCATCCCCTTCTTCATCGACAACATTATCAGGTTCCTCTAATGAAACTATATTTTTATTCCATCACATCTTATGTACTTTGCTTGGAGCGTCTGTTTGTTTTTGTTTTTGTTTTGTTTGAATAAAGTTGGATCCTAGCATTCATTGTGTGGGAGAGAAACACGCTCCGCTGTTGCATATGGACATATATGTCCTTAGGCTTTACTCATAATGTTCATGGCGAAGGTTAAACTGCTTCGTTAAATTGTTATATGGTTGGAAACGGAAAATACTACATGTGGTAATTGGTAAAACGTCTTGAATAATTTGATACTTGGCAATTGTTGTGCTCATATTTAAGCTCTTGCATCATATACTTTGCACATATTAGTGAAGAAATACATAGAGCTTGCTAAAATTTGGTTTGCATGATTGGTCTCTCTAAAGTCTAGATATTTTCTAGTAAGGGTCGAACAACAAGGAAGACGGTGTAGAGTCTTATAATGCTTACAATATGTCTCTTATGTGAGTTTTGCTGTACCTTGCTAGCCTAAGCCTTGTATTGAGAGGGATTACTTCTCGTGCATCCAAATCCTTGAGCCAAATACTATGCCATTTGTGTCCACCATACCTACCTACTACATGGTATTTCTCCGCCATTCCAAAGTAAATTGCTTGAGTGCTACCTTTAAATTTTTATCCTTTATCTTTGCAATATATAGCTCATGGGACAAATAGCCTAAAAACTATTGTGGTATTGAATATGTACTTATGCATCTTATTTCTTATTAAGTTGCTTGTTGAGCGATAACCATGTTCCTGGGGACGCCATCAACTACCCTTTGTTGAATATCATGTGAGCTGCTATGCATGTTCGTCTTGTCTGAAGTAAGGGCGATTTACCATGAGTTGAATGGTTTGAGCATGCATATTGTTACAGAAGAACATTGGGCCGCTAACTAAAGCCATGATCCATGGTGGAAGTTTCAGTTTTGGACAACAATCCTCAATCTCTTATGAGAAAATTATTTGTTGTTGAATGCTTAAGCATTAAAGAGGAGTCCATTATCGACCCGGACGTTTGGAACCTGGGTGCGCGTGCACCCATTTACGAAAAGTTCAAAAAATGTTATTTAAAAGTTTTAAAAAAATGTGAAGTAAAATTTTGCATGTACATATTATGTTGATACTTACTCGTGTGAGTTTTCACGAAAAAATACCATTGTGTATGGCCTGCATAAAAATGACAAAATATCCAAATGAGAATAGTGAATAGGAATTTTACTATTCACAGGAATAGGAATTTGCATTATGTCATTTTTGTGTAGGTCACACACAATGGTATTTTTCCGTGAAAACACACACGAGTAAGTATCAACATAATATATACATGCAAAAATTTACTTCACATTTTTTTAAAACTTTTAAATAGAACTTTTTTGAACTTTCCGTAAATGGGTGCGCGCGCACCCAGGTTCCATTCACCATTTCCGAGTCCATTATATGTTGTCTATGTTGTCCCGTTATGGATGTCTAAGTTGAGAATAATCAAAAGCGAGAAATCCAATGCGAGCTTTCTCCTTAGACCATTGTACAGGCGGCATAGAGGTACCCGTTTGTGATACTTGGTTAAAACATATGTATTGTGGTGATAATCCAGGTAATCCGAGCTAATTAGGACAAGGTGCGGGCACTATTGGTATACTATGCATGAGGCTTGCAACTTGTAGGATATAATTTACATGATACATATGCTTTATTACTAGTGTTGACAAAATTGTTTCTTGTTTTCAAAATAAAAGCTCTAGCACAAACATAGCAATCAATGCTTCCCTCTACGAAGGGCCCTTCTTTTACTTTTATGTTGAGTCAGTTTACCTATTTCCTCCCATCCCAAGAAGCAAACACTTGTGTTAACTGTGCATTGATTCCTACATACTTGCATATTGCACTTATTATATTACTTTATGTTGACAATATCCATGAGATATACATCTTACAAGTTGAAAGCAACCGCTGAAACTTATATCTTCCTTTGTGTTGCTTCAGTGCCTCTACTATGAATTTATTGCTTTATGAGTTAACTCTTATGCAAGACTTATTGATGCTTGTCTTGAAAGTACTATTCATGAAAAGTCTTTGCTATATGATTCAGTTGTTTACTCATTGCATTTACATTGCTTCGAATCGCTGCATTCATTACATGTGCTTACAATAGTATTGATCAAGATTATGATGGCATGTCACTTCAGAAATTATCTTTGTTATCATTTACCTACTCGGGACGAGTAGGAACTAAGCTTGGGGATGCTGATACGTCTCCAACGTATCGATAATTTCTTATGTTCCATGCTACTTTATTGATGATACCTACGTGTTTTATACATACTTTATGTCATATTTATGCATTTTCCGGCACTATCCTATTAACGAGATGCCGAAGAGCCAGTTGCTGTTTTCTGCTGTTTTTGGTTTCAGAAATCCTAGTAAGGAAATATTCTCGGAATTGGACGAAATCAACGCCCAGGATCTTATTTTTCCACGAAGTTTCCAGAAGTCCGGAGAGGAAACGAAGTGGGGCGACGAGGCGGCCACACAACAGGGCGGCGCGGCCCAAGCCCTGGCCGCGCCGGCCTGGCGTGTGGGGCCCTCGTGGCGCCCCCTGACCTACCCTTCCGCCTACTTAAGCTTTCGTCGATAATAACTCCAGTACCAAGAGCCACCATACGGAAAACCTTCCAGAGACGCCGCCGCCGCCAATCCCATCTCGGGGGATTCAGGAGATCGCCTCCGGCACCCTGCCGGAGAGGGGAATCATCTCCCGAAGGACTCTTCACCGCCATGGTCGCCTCCGGAGTGATGTGTGAGTAGTTCACCCCTGGACTATGGGTCCATAGCAGTAGCTAGATGGTTGTCTTCTCCTAATTGTGCTATCATTGTTGGATCTTGTGAGCTGCCTAACATGATCAAGATCATCTATTTGTAATGCTACATGTTGCGTTTGTTGGGATCCGATGAATATGGAATGCTATGTTATGTTGATTATCAATCTATCATCTATGTGTTGTTTATGATCTTGCATGCTTTCCGTTGCTAGTAGAGGCTCTGGCCAAGTTTTTGCTTGTAACTCCAAGAGGGAGTATTTATGCTCGATAGTGGGTTCATGCCTCCATTAAATCTGGGACAGTGACAGAAAGTTCTAAGGTTGTGGATGTGCTGTTGCCACTAGGGATAAAACATCAATGCTATGTCTAAGGATATATTTGTTGATTACATTACGCACCATACTTAATGCAATTGTCTGTTGTTTGCAACTTAATACTGGAGGGGGTTCGGATGATAACCTGAAGGTGGACTTTTTAGGCATAGATGCATGCTGGATAGCGGTCTATGTACTTTGTCGTAATGCCCAATTAAATCTCACAATACTCATCATAACATGTATGTGCATGGTCATGCCCTCTTTATTTATCAATTGCCCAACTGTAATTTGTTCACCCAACATGCTATTTATCTTATGGGAGAGACACCTCTAGTGAACTGTGGACCCCGGTCCATTCTTTTACATCGAATACAATCTACTGCAATACTCGTTCTACTGTTCTCTGCAAACATCATCATCCACACTATACATCTAATCCTTTGTTACAGCAAGCCGGTGAGATTGACAACCTCACTGTCACGTTGGGGCAAAGTAATTTGGTTGTGTTGTGCAGGTTCCACGTTGGCGCCGGAATCACTGGTGTTGCGCCGCACTACACTCCGCCGCCATCAACCTTCAACGTGCTTCTTGGGTCCTACTGGTTCGATAAACCTTGGTTTCTTACTGAGGGAAAACTTGCCGCTGTACGCATCACACCTTCCTCTTGGGGTTCCCAACGGGCACGTTGACTGCGCGCCAGCATCAGGGCCCCATGGTGGACCCCTCCGGAACCTTCTAGAACTTTCTAGTCAATCACCGGAAAAATCCCGAACTTTTCCGAAACCCAGAAATCAACTTCCCTTATATGAATCTTATTCTCCGGACTATTCCAGACCTCCTCGTGACATCCTGGATCACATCCTAGACTCCGAACAAACTTCGTCTCCATACCATATTCAGATCTACTTATGCGACATCGAACCTTAAGCGCGTCACCCTACGGTTCGCGAACTATGCAGACATGGTCAAGACTCCTCTCCGAGCAATAACCAATAGCGGGATCTGGAGATCCATAATGGTTCCCACATATTCAACAATGACTTAGTGATCGATTGAACTATTTACATACGATGTCAATTCCCTTTGTCACACGCTAGTTTACTTATCCGAGGTTTGATCATCGGTATCTTCATACCTTGTTCAACCTCGTTACTGACAAGTACTCTTTACTCGTACCGCAGTATGCCATCTCTTATGATCAAATCATATGCTTGCAAGCTAATCAGACGACATTCCACCGAGAGGGCCCAGAGTATATCTATCCGTCATCAGGATGGACAAATCCCACTATTGATCCATATGCATCAACTCACACTTTCCAAATACTTAATCCCATCTTTATAACCACCCATTTACGCAATGGCGTTTGATGTAATCAAAGTACCCTTCCGGTGTAAGTGATTTACATGATCTCATGGTCGAAGGACTAAGACAACTATGTATCGAAAGCTTATAGCAAATTGAACTTAATGACTTGATCTTATGCTACGCTCATTTGGGTGTGTGTCCATTATATCATTCAACTAATGACATAACCTTGTTATTAATAACATCCAATGTTCATGATCACGAAACCATGATCATCCATTAATCAACAAGCTAGTTATACAAGAGGCTTACTAGGGACTCCTTGTTGTTTACATAACACACATGTATCAATGTTTCGGTTAATACAATTATAGCATGCTATGCAAACATTTATCATAAACACAAAGATATTATAATAACCACTTTATTATTGCCTCTTTCCAAACCATAGTTCGTACGGTGTCGTTTCAACGGATTTAGATGATGCCCTATTTAAAGTGAATGCGGCTGTCTCTAATGCATAACCCCAAAACGATAACGGCAAATCGGTAAGAGACATCATAGATCGAACCATATCTAAGAGAGTTCGATTACGACGTTCGGACACACCATTGCGCTGTGGTGTTCCCGGCGGTGTCAACTGTGAAAGTATTCCACATTTCTTCAAATGCATGCCAAACTCATAACTCAGATATTCACCTCCGCGATCAGAACGCAGAAACTTAATCTTCTTGTTACGTTGATTTTCTACTTCACTTTGGAATTCCTTGAACTTCTCAAAAGTCTCGGACTTATGTTTCATAAAGTAAATATATCCATATCTACTCAGATCATCCGTGAAGGTTAGAACAAAACGATAACCACCGCGCGATGCTACACTCATTGGTCCGCACACATCGTATGTATGATTTCCAATAAGTCTGTAGCTCGCTCCATTGTACCAGAAAATGGAGTCTTAGTCATTTTTCCCATTAAACATGCCTCGCATCTGTCAAGTGACTCAAAGTCAAGTGACTCAAGAAGTCCATCGGAATGGAGTTTCTTCATGCGCTTCACTCCAATATGACCAAGGCAGCGATTGCCACATATAAGTAGAATTATCATTTAATTTAATTCGCTTAGCATTAATGTTATGAACATGTGTATCACTACTATCGAGATTTAAAAAGAATAAACCATTCATCTCAGGTGCATGGCCATAAAAGACATTACTCATATAAATCGAACAACCATTATTCTCAGACTTAAACGAATAACCGTCTTGCATTAAACAAGATCCAGATATAATGTTCATGCTCAACGCAGGTACCAAATAACAATTATTAAGGTTTAAAACTAATCCAGAAGGTAGATGTAGAGGGAGCATGCCGACGGTGATCACATTGACTTTGGATCCATTTCCAACGCGCATCGTCACCTCGTCTCTTGCCAGGCTTCGTCTATTCTGCAGTTCCTGTTTCGAGTTACAAATGTGAGCAACCGAACCAGTATCAAATACCCAGGCACTACTACGAGAACCAGTAAGATAGACATCAATAACATGTATATCGAATATACCTTTCTTTTTGACGTGGCCGCTCTTCAGATCGGCCAAGTATTTGGAGCAATTGCGCTTCCAGTGCCCCTTCCCCTGGCAGTAATAGCACACAGTCTCAGGTTTAGGACCAGCCTTAGGCTTCTCAGGATGCGATGCAACTTTCTTGCCGCCCTTCTTGAAGTTACCCTTGTTAGGCTTGCCCTGCTTTTTGAAACCGGTGGTCTTGTTGACCATCAACACTTGGTTCTCCTTCTTAATCTCTACTTCAGCAGATTTCAGCATGGAAAAGAGTTCAGGTAAATCTTTATTCATGTTCTGCATGTTGTAGTTCATCACGAAGTTCTTGTAACTTGGTGGCAGTGATTGAAGGACACGATGAATACCCAGCTGGTTAGGGATCATCATCCCCAAGTCACTGAGCTTCTTCGCATGTCCGGACATGGCGAACATGTGCTCACTAACGGAGCTGCCCTCTTCCATCATGCAGCTAAAGAACTGCTTCGAGGCCTCATAGCTCTCCACGGCCGCATGAGTCTCAAAGATAAGTTTGAGCTCACGCATCATCTCACAGGGGTCGTGGTGCTCAAAACGCTTTTGGAGCTCTGCCTCTAAGCTGCACAAGATGGCACACTGAACTTCGGAGTACCAAGTTTCCCGAGTCTCATAAACATTCTTTATGTCCTCGGACACTGCAGGAGGTGGTGGGGGACCTAGCGGTGCATCGAGCACATATTGCAGGCTTCCACCAGTGAGGAAAATCCTCACATGACGGAACCAGTCAGTGAAGTTGCTACCATTGCCCTTAAGCTTTTCTTTCTCTAGGAACTGGTTAAAATTGATGGAGGGGGGCGCCATGATCTACAACATATTTGCAAAGAGTTTAGACTAAGTTTATGATAAATTGAGTTCAATTTTAATTCTGAAATTAACTAGGTGAACTCCCACTTAAAACAACATCCCTCGCATTGTCTTAGTAATTACACGAACCAAATCCACTACACCAAGTCCGATCTTCACGAGAAAAGATGTAGCTTCAAAGGCGAACACTCAAAGTGTTCATCATATCATTAATATGACTCATGCTCTACCTTTCGGTATCCCGTGTTCCGAGACCATGTCTGTACATGCTAGGCTCGTCAAGGCAACCTTGGTATCCGCGTGTGCAAATCTGGCTTGCACCCGTTGTATGCACATGTAGAGTCTATCACACCCGATCATCACGAGATGCTTCGAAACGACAAGTCTTAGCAACAATGCATACTAAGGATGAACACTTTATTATCTTGATATTTAGTGAGAGGGATCATCTTATAATGCTACCGTCGCGATCTAAGAAAAATAAGATGCATAAAAGGATTAACATCACATGCAATTCATAATGTGTGATATGATATGGCCTTTCTTCTTTGCGCTTTTGATCTCCATCTCCAAAGCACGGACATGATCTCCATCATCACCAGCATGGTGTCAAGGTCAGTGGCGCCGCTTCATGGTTGTCCATCACTTATAGCTACTATAACAACTACTTGAAATAAAGCTATTACATGATGAATAGACACGCATGTCTTTAACAAAAATTAAAGACAACCATTAGGCTCCTGCCGGTTGCCATAATACAATAATGAACATCTCATACATCAAATATAATCATCATCACATCATGGCCATATCACATCACCAAACCCTGCAAAAACAAGTTAGACGCCTCTAATTTAGGTTGCATATTTTACGTGGTTTAGGGTTTTCGAGTAAGATCTAATCTACCTACGAACATGAACCACAACGATGATACTAGTGTTGACAATAGAAGTGCAAATTACAATCTTCACTATGGTGGGAGAGACAGACACCCGCAAAGCCACTTATGCAATACAAGTTGCATGTCAAGCGTGGAGCAAGTCTCATGAGACGCGGTCATGTAAAGTTAGCCCGGGCCGCTTCATTCCACCATCCCGCAAGAAGCAAAGTACACAAACTAAAGCAACAAGAGCATCACCGCCCACAAACCATTGTGTTCTACTCGTGCAACAGATCTATGCATAGACATGGCTCTGATACCACTGATGGGGTTCGTAGCCACTACAAGAAATCTGCCATAAGTTGACAAAATAAAGGTGTCACTGAAACGTCATTAATGGCTACTTGTGACGTTACGGTGACGCTTTTCAAAACGTCGAAAGCTGGGAGTCAGCAGTTGACAAGGTATTAACTTGTCAATGCCTATGGATTGTAGGCTAGGGTTTAGTTGGAAGTAGAGGGCAAGTAGATCTCGAAGGTTTCAGCCGAAAAGTACTCGACGATTATGAAACTAGGGTTTAGTAAAACAATGATTCGATGATTTCTGCGTCCCTCGACTCCCCCTTATATAGGAGGCGGAGCCGAGGGATTCGTGCCGTACAAGTTACAGAGTCCGGGAAGGTTTCTAACTCATCCCGCAAGATTACAAATAAGACTTTCTATTACAACTCTAGCTTTCTTTAATAATATCTTGGGCTTCCGAATCTTTTTATTCTTCGGGTAGTGGGCCTTCAGTAAACCCCGGGTACTATCTTCGGCAGGCCCATTTGGGATGCCTATGTCAGTAGCCCCCGAGATTTTGCTTGAATCGCAGAGTTAAGGAAAATCTCCACTGTTTATTTTTATTCGACAACTTCGACTTTTCTATATTTCTTCTCATAAACTTCTATATTGTATAGGGATAATGGTAGTTGGGGCTAGTTCATCTGACGGATCAGGTACTAGTTAACTGCTCTAGTGGCAATCCGCAAAAACCTACTTCAAGATCACGTCCCTAGACATGACCTCGGGATACTGGTGTAAATTTCGACAGGTGCCGCTTAAGGTCTTACCATTCTGTCGAGTCCCAGTAAAATTTATCGGGTACCTAACGCGTCCGTTAGGATTTTTCTTCGTATCTATTGATACGGATAAAAGTAGCAGAGCGCAGTCTTCGGCGATGCCACGCCCAGCAGAACGGATCTGGGGTCTTACCTTCGCAAATTTGCGGCATTCAGAAATTGATCGCAACTTTGCGTTCTGAGAATATATTGTCGAGTGCTTTTTCGGCTGTTGGAATGGCACATTTTATCGAGTCAAAGATGACTTATATTGCTCTCCCGATGGGAGTATATGCAGAGTTATTTATAACTCGAAATATACTCTTTTGCTCTGATATATTTCTCTTTGCTCTTTCATTCTTTTCTCGTCTTTTTTCTACTCTCTTTTTTTTTATAATTTCATCGGGCACACGAGCAGCGTTCCCGATGGGAGTAGCCCCCGAGGCTACAGCCAAGGACTTGTACTTGGCTGTAGGCTCCACGCCTTATGCCGCTATATTTTCTTTTTATCTCCCGAAGTTTTATAATTCCTCGGGTGCGCGAACAGCGCTCCCGATGGGAGTAGCCCCCGAGGCTATGAGCAAATATTTTGTATTTGGTCATAGGCTCACGCCATTTCTATCTTGTCCTTCTGGATCTTTTCCCTTTTTCCAAAGTAGCCCCCGAGCATTTGATCAAAAACTTGTATTTGATCAAAGGCTCAGCATTATTTTTCCGTGTCGCCTTTTATGAAGCTGTTGAGTCGAATTTTTTCTTCTGCCAAGGTGACGTTATTGCTGACGATAGCCACGATTGCTAGTCAGAAATTTGCGACAAGTCTTTTCTCGCTGCCATGCGGGCCCCATTAATCCACTATCTTGACACGTCGTGCAAGTGGGGGACACACGTCCTCCGCTTTTTCTGGCGCACGCACCGTAACTTCCCCAACGTTGAATTACTTTTTTACCCTTGTTGCCACGTGGCTATCATCTGCACACATTTTCCTTATACAACGGTTCGTCGTTTCACCGCACCCCTATATAAGATCGTCTTCTTCCTCCTTGAGCACTTCCGCTCGCGCCGTCCTCCTTCTCTCATCTGCAAATTTCCTCCTGCGATCCACAGCCACCTAAGCTCCTCGCCTCCAAGCTGCAAACCCTGCGCCATTGTTGATGCCACCTCGTCGATTGACAAGGCACAGCACGCCAGAGTCCTCCATGGCCGCCGTGGATCTTGGGGCGGCGGAGTGGGAAAGATCGAAAATTTCCACTCAAGACATCAACATGCTGAAGAAGCTGGGGATCAGCAAGAAACCCAAGGCATTGTGCTTCCCCAGTGAAGAGAGCTACTCAACCCCTCCAATGGGGTACCGGGTAAGTTTTGTCGACCACCTCATCCGCGGCCTTTCCGCCCCCATTCATCCTTTTCACCGCGGACTGCTTTTTATCTACGGTCTGCAACTCCACCACCTCACGCCAAACTCAATTCTTCATATCTCCATTTTCATCACACTTTGCGAGGCCTTCCTTGGCGTCCAGCCTAACTGGGCGCTATGGAAGCGCATTTTCTTCTGTCGCCGTAATGGCTCCCCCAATGTCGCCTATAATATAGGCGGCGTTGTAATTTCTGTTCGGTCCACTGTCGACTACTTCGATGTTAAACTCCCTGACTCAGTTCAAGGATGGCGCAAGAAGTGGTTGTACATTCAGGAGGAGAACCACGGATGTGCTGAGGACAACATCCCTCCTTTCGATGGTGCCGAGAAAATCTTTCGCCGCCACTCCTGGGACGCAGAGGCTACCGATGAAGAAAAAGCGTCGACAGAACCCTTGATGGCTCGCATCCACGAGTTACAAAATACTCGCGGCAAAGAATTATCGGGTATCCAAATCACTGCATACTTTCTTAGGACTAGAGTACAGCCACTTCAAGCTCGCAAGTATCCTCTCTGGAAATATGCTGGCGAGAAGGACGAAGATCGGCTGTCGGTGGATTTGGAGGTCAAAGACTTGGAAAAGCTTGTCCGAAAAATCTCGTCTCTCAGCAAAAAAGATCCTGTCCCTTCTTCTTGTCGTGTAAAACCATTCAGCGCCGCCAATCCACTTCCCAAGGTAACCTTTGTCGATTGTCTTGTTATTGCCTTGCTATTTTTATTGCAACTCCTTTTCTGACATCTTCCCCTATTTTATTTTTATGTTGTACAGAACCATCCAAACCTTGTCTCGCTTCCTCCTCTTCCTGAAGGTGGAGAAGTCGAAGAAAGGGCCATTGTCCCTGATGAAAACCAAGAGGCTCCCTCTTTTGTGAATGAACCCATGGATTCTCTAAAATCTGCGGCTTCTTCTGAAAAAGACGGTGCTTCCGAAGGTACTGCATCAGCGCAATCTCCTCCTCCTGCTGTTTCTCCAAGGAACAAAAGGAAGAGGAATGATGTCGAAGATTCCGGCACCTCCAAAGCCGAAGAAATTGATCCTTCACGCCAGAAGGCAACTTATGATCCATATCTCGCCTCCCTCGTCAGCTCGTAAGTCACCTTGATTTCCCCTTATTTCTGTACTCGAAGATTTTTGTCTCATCTTGCTTTTTATGCTGTCGATCTTTAATCGCAGTGATGATGAGGAGGAAGTACCAACTCGTGACGTGGCTCCTCGGACGAGCACGTCACATACTTTACTTGTTTCGGAGATGCCAATTGAGGGAGAAGAATCCTCGCCTCCTCAACAAAACGTCGTCACCACCACTCCTCCTTCAAGCCCCCTTGCTCCTTCGCCAAAAAGGACAAGGTTTGAAACAATTGTGGAGCCTACCCCTCAGTTGGGTAGCTCTTCTCATTCGCTCTTAGATGATGTAAGTTTTTGATTTTCATACCAGTATCTGTATTTCCTCTGTTTGCTTCTTTTGTGCCTTCATATTTTTCTCGTATCGATATTTTCTTTCTCTGTTCTTCTTTGACAGCCCATGATCAAAGAGCTTGTTCGCATTGGATCCCAATTCATTGGGTACCGTGAATATGCCAGCAGGACTGAAGGTAACAACTTTTTTGCTGCCATTGTTTTTAACTTCTTGCTCCTTCTTTGTCGCAATTTTGACTGTTCTTTTCTATTTTGACGGAGAAACTTGCAGAGGCCAACAGGCTTGCCGACACTCTTGCTCAGAAACTGGAGCAAAGTGAAACGGCTCGCAAGAAAGCCGAGCTTGATGCTAGCCAAGCCAAAGCAGAGGCTGATGAGGCCAAGGCAAAAGCTGCTAGTGTCGAAGAACTACAGAAGAAACTTGAGGATGCTGAAGCTGCTTTAAACGAGCACAAAGCAGCACAGGCTACTCGTGAAAAGGGAATCCTGAAGCGTTTGAACACGCAAAATCGTCGCTTCCTCGGTAACTTTGTCAATCCCTCCTATTTTCCTTAGGACTTGCCTTCTTTTATTTTTGCTTGCTGTCGACTAACATATACTTTCTATGGCAGGTCAAACAAGCCAAGAGTTTGATCTTGAGAATCCCACCAATGATCCTCTGCTTGACGCACTTTCTTATCTGGAGTTCCATGGCCAAGAAATTCGCGAAGGCGTGGTGAATGCTGACGCAGGATTGTCGAAGCTGTTCCCCTACTTCTTCCCGAAGAAAGAGGAGCCTAAAACTTTCCTTGCCCTTGCCAAGGACTTCAATCCACTGGAGGATCTTGGACTGAAGATGCGCCAGGAGAACATGAAGGTTGCTGTCGAGAACACTATTGCCTTGGTCGCTAACAGCCAACAAACTGTTGACTGGATGAAGGTTGGCGACACCGAGCAGATAGAGCAAACAAAATGGCGGTCGTTGATCAAGGCAGCCAAACCCAACACGAAGAAAATCCTGGCCTATCTCGGGATCAAGCCATCTGCAACTCCTAGCTCATCAAGGCCGGAGGTCTAGTTGAATGCCTTTTCTTTTTCTTTCCTTGCTTTCTCTATTTCTTTTGCTATTGTCGCCATTTTAGCTTTGGCGACGATTATCCTGTTAGTCCCTTTGGAGAACTTCTTTTGTAATGTCCGTGTAAACTTTCCAAAAATCAATGAAATTCCTCTTGGCACTATCATTGAGCATGGGACTTTCTTTTCCAGTTAACATTTGACAACTATTCGACCAACCCTTGCTCTGCCGATGCTTCACCTGCTTCTTCCTTCTCGAAGAAAATACTAGTCGATGATAATCCCCTCGAAGGTTCTTCCAGCAAACATTTGTCCGAAGATTTGCAAGAACTTCGACAACAACTTCAATCCATGAAGAAACAGACTCTGGCAATGATGGAACAATCTCGAAAAGCATCTGAAGGAGAGAAAATTGCTCTTCAACAGGCAAAAGAGGCCATCGCTGCGAAGGATGCTGCTATTGCTGAGGTTGCTGAAACTTCTTCTCGCGAGAATTATATGCTTCAGCTAATGACTGACGCCAGTTTGGACATGACAGGTATGTTTCCTGCTCATAACCGTGTTGGATGTTGTTCTTTTTTATTCGTTCCTTGATATTTTGCTTGTTGTGTCAGGCTCGTTTCTGGATACTGCTGCCGAAGACCAACGTGTTGAAGCTCGAACCACTGTTTTGCTGAGACTGGCTGCGCAACATGGATCTAACTTTTGGGTTACTCCTGAGCGTACTCGCCAAATCGTCAGATTTCAAGATCGCGCGGCTCAGGTCCGTGACTTCCTTGACTTCTGTACAAAGACTTTATTCTTGGTTTATGGGACCATGTTCCCTCGGAACAAGATGCCAGAGACCCTTCCAGCTTTAATGGAAAAATTTCGAGATGCTCCTCGAATCCATGGCTTTGTGCGGGCTCAACTTTCTGCTGGCGCTAGATTTGCCATGATGATGATAAAAATTTGCCATCCAAAATTGCCCATAGATCAAATTGTTCCTACTTGCTTGGCGAAGATGGCAAAGAAAAAGAGAAATATGGGCAAGATTGATGATTTGGTTACTCCTGTTGCCGAAGATATGATGGATGAACTTCTTCGGATGGATTCTGAGTTCTTCGTGAAGGGAAACTATGCTGAGCATAGTACTCATCCTTCTACTGAGCGAATAACCATAGACCATGTGCTAGGTTTCCCTTGAATACCTTTCCCTCTTCTTGCTGTATTTCCATCATTGATATATCTTTGTGTATGTGTAAACACAATCTATATTGTAAAGCTGTCAACTCTGTATTTTTTTCTGTTTTTTACCACCGAGCCCCCGAGCCTTTGGCTGGAGTTTATACTGTTTCGAAGATTTTCCCTCCTGTTGTAATAAGACATCTTTGTTTTTTCATTGATGGGTTGCAAACCCTCGAGTATCTTAGTGTCGAAGTTCTATATTTTTTGTTGCGAGGTTCTTGGACCAAAGCAATAAGATTTTTGACGTGTACACTATATTTATAACTATTAACTTCCGATGTTTATATTTGGCGAGGTGTTAGTGTACCAAGGCGAAATATTTTGGTAAGTCTAGTTTGTCTATATTGTACGTATTTTGAGACTTGAAGGCGTTGAGCCCCCGAGCGTGTCGAAGAATAAGAAGTATATCTCCACTATCTTTATTATATTGCAGCACCGCGAGCCCGCCTCATTAAAAACCTTTCCGGCCCCACTCGGTGCCCCGAAAAGGAAAAGAGTGCGTTTGAAAACTCGCGGGCGTTTCAGTACATTGTATTTTTACAGAGGAGGACTATATTTCAACTCTAGGCGTAGAACCGCCTGAGCTGCGCCACGTTCCAGGGGTTTTTCTCTGGAGCCCCCGTCTTCTTGTCCTTGATCCTGTATGCTCCTCCGTCGATGACTTCCGTGACAACGTAAGGCCCTAACCATGGTGATTCGAGCTTCTCAGTACTTTTTTGATTTAACCGCAAGACCAAATCCCCGACCTGAAAAGATCTTGGCCTTAACCGTTGACTATGGTAGTTTTTGAGGTCTTGCTGGTATTTGGTGACTCTTGAAAGTACTTCATCTCGAGCTTCGTCGAGTGCGTCCATATCATCCTCCCGAGCTTTTTGTGATGTTTCTTCGTCATACTCTGCTACTCTTGGAGAATCATGCTCTATTTCGATTGGTAATACTGCTTCGGCTCCGTGGACGAGAAAAAACGGAGTTTCTTGTGTCGCCGTATTTGGTGTTGTTCGGATACTCCACAAAACACTTGGTAATTCTTCTGGCCAAGTATGTCAAGCTTTTTCAAGCGGTCCTAGCAGGCGCTTCTTGAGGCCGTTGCAGATGATACCATTGGCTTTCTCGACTTGTCCGTTAGTTTGTGGGTGCCCAACTGACGCAAAGTGCAATTTAATGCCTACTTCTGCGCAGTATTCCTTGAATTCCTTGGATGTAAAGTTTGAACCATTATCTGTAACAATGCTATGAGGCACTCCAAACCGAAAAACGAGGCCTTTCACAAACTTTATTGCCGACGCTGCATCTGGTGAATTTATTGGCTTTGCTTCTACCCACTTGGTGAATTTGTCGACAGCGACCAGCAAGTACTCATATCCTCCTGGCGAAGCTTTGTGCAACTTGCCCACCATATCAAGTCCCCATTGGGCAAAGGGCCACGACAATGGTATTGGTGTTAATTCTGCCGCTGGAGAGTGAGGTTTTGCGGCAAATCTTTGACACGCGTCGCAGGTTCGTACTATTTCCTTGGCATCCTCGATTGCTGTCAACCAATAGAATCCTGCCCGAAAAACCTTGGCTGCAATAGCTCGACTACTTGCGTGGTGGCCACATATTCCTTCATGTACATCCTTTAGAATTATTCTTCCTTCTTCGGGTGTGACACACCTTTGCAGGACGCCTGAAATGCTTCGCTTGTACAACTCCCCTTTGATCACTGTGAAAGCCTTGGATCGTCGAATAACTCGCCTTGCCTCAACTGGATCATCGGGTATTTCTTTCCTGAGGATATATGATATATATGCTTGCATCCAAGGAACTTCTACCATCATCACAAGCTCTTGGTCCTCTTCGTCCTCCGTGGTTTCTTTGAGAGGCGCCGAAGTTTTTTCTTCCTTTGCTTTTTTCTGCACCTTTTTCGGCTTCGTGGATCTCTCCGCTATTTCTTCCCAAAATACTCCTGGCGGGATTGGGAGGCACTGCGACCCGATGTTCGCGAGAACATCGGCTTCATCATTGCTCAATCTACTGATGTGATTTACCTCGCACCCATCAAACAGCTTCTCGAGCTCATTGTACACCTCCTTGTATGCCATCATGCTATCATTGACTGCATCACATTGGTTCATAACTTGCTGAGCCACCAATTGTGAGTCGCCAAAGATTTTTAATCGAGTTGCACCACAAGCTTTCGCCATCTTCATCCCGTGTATGAGGGCTTCGTATTCTGCTTCATTGTTAGATGCGTTAGGGAACGTCATCCGGAGGACGTATTTTAACTTGTCGCCTTCAGGTGATATAAGTACCACTCCTGCGCCAGCTCCTTCTACTCTCTTGGACCCATCGAAGTTCATGGTCCAGGTTCTCGACAAATCTGGGGGTCCCGTGTTTTGCAGCTCCATCCACTCTGTGATGAAATCTGGTAGAACTTGCGACTTGATTGCCTTTCTTTTTTCATACGTGATGTCCCGAGGGGAAAGTTCTATTCCCCAAAGGGAGACACGCCCTGTAGCTTCTGGATTGTTCAGTATATTTGAAAGAGGTACTTCGTTGACTACTATTATCGGGTGTGCCAAAAAATAGTGGCGCAACTTCCTTGCCGTTGTAATTACTCCATATGCTAGTTTCTGGTACTGCGGGTACCGCTGTTTGGAAGGCGATAAAACTTCACTGATGAAATATACTGGCCTTTGCACTCCATGAAGTTTCCCTTCCTCTTCTCTTTCAACAACTAGCACCGTGCTAACCACTTGGGGCGTGGCTGCAATGTGCAACAGGAGAGGTTCTTTTTCCTTCGGCGCCACCAGGATTGGTGGTGTCGAGATTGTGCGCTTCAGATCCTCGAAAGCTCTGTCGGCCTCTTCGTTCCACTGGAATTTCTCCCCTTGCTTTATCAAAGCGTAAAATGGTAATGCTTTTTCTCCTAGCCTGGCGACGAATCTGCTCAAAGCTGCGACTCGCCCAGTTAGCTGCTGTATTTCTTTCAACTTTGTTGGCTTCCTCATTGTCACGATAGCTTGTATTTTGTCGGGATTTGCTTCAATTCCTCTTGCTGAAACTAGAAAGCCCAGAAGTTCTCCTGCTGGGACGCCGAAAGAACACTTCGTCGGGTTCAGCTTGAGGCAGAATTTGTCGAGGTTGTCAAAGGTTTCCTTGAGATCCTCGATCAGCGTCGCCCCCTTTTTTGACGTTATGACGACATCGTCGATGTATACTTGCACGTTTTTCCCAATCTGTGTCGCCAAACACTTCTGCATCATCCTCTGATATGTTGCTCCCGCGTTTTTCAGACCAAAGGGCATTGTTCTGTAGCAAAACACGCCATAAGGTGTGATGAACGCTGTCTTTACTTCGTCTTCTTCTTTCAATCTAATCTGGTTATAACCAGAATATGCGTCCAGGAAGGAAAGATATTCACATCCAGCCGTCGAGTCGATAATTTGATCGATCCTCGGGAGGGGAAAGTGATCCTTTGGACAATGTTTATTGAGACACGTAAAGTCGACGCACATGCGGAGGACCTTAGTGTTTTTCTTCGGCACCAACACAGGATTTGCTACCCATGTGGCTTCTGTATGCAACTCCTTGATGAAACCAGCTTCTCGTAGTCGGTCTATTTCTGACAGCATAGCCTTGCGGTTTGGTTCCGAAAAACGCCGCAAAGGTTGTTTGATTGGTCTCGCTAGTGGATCCAAGTTTAGGTGGTGCTCGGCAAGTTCCCTGGGTACTCCTGGCATGTCAGCTGGACACCATGCGAAGATTTTCCAGTTCTCACGGAGGAACTCGACGAGTGCGCTTTCCTATGCGAGGTCCATGTCGTTTGCGATGGACGTCGTCTTTTTTGGGTCTGTCGGGTGAATCTGCACCTCCTTAGAATTTTTCTCGGTATTAAAAGTTGATTCTTTATTTGGCCTTCCAACGTCTGGCAGCACGTCGTAGTCAGTCATACTCCTTGACGCCAAATACTCAGCTTGCATCCCGAAAGTTTCTGATATCCGATGAAAATCCTTATCGCACTTATCAGCTAAGGCGAAGCTTCCTTTGACTGTGATTGGTCCCTTAGGTCCAGGCATCCTCCACAGCAGATATGTATAATGTGGTACCGCCATAAATCTAGCATATGCTGGTCGTCCCAACAGAGCGTGATACTGCGACGGAAAATCCACAACTTCAAACTCCAGCTTCTCGATTCTATAATTCTCTCGGGTTCCAAACTGAATGTCGAGATTAATCTTTCCCAATGGATAACTTGGTTTCTCCGGTGTGATACCATGGAACCTCGTGTCTGTTGGCTTCAAGTTTGCTAAAGATATATTCATCTTCCTCAATGTATCTGCATACATAAGGTTTAAGCTGCTGCCGCCATCTATGAACACTCGAGAGACATCAAATCCCGCAATGACCGCTGGTAGAATAAGTGATGACTGCCCTGGTCGAGGAACTTGCTGCGGATGATCTGCTATGGTGAAGCCAATATCTTGCCCTGACCAATTAAGATACTCCACTGTTGGTGGAGGCATTTTTTCTGCCATGAACACCTGTCGCGAGATTACTTTCTGAGCTCTATTGGATGGCCTTCCCTTCTGAATCATCGACACCGCTCCGTTGGAGTTAGGATCAACGTAAGGTGGTGGTGGTGGTGCTGCCGCTATTCTGAGCTGATGTCGATTGTCTTCCGTAATTGCGGGAGGAGGTGGAAAGTGAATCTCGCTCCTGGGTTCTCGAGGATTTCTCTGTGCTGCTCGAGCGTTAGCATGCTCTGCCCACCTTAACATTGCCTGGAAATTGCGACAATCTTTCTGCAGATGTCCTGACTGTCTTTTTCCGTTGCTATCGAGGAAAAAGTGCATCTGACACGGCCCATTCATCATCTCTTCAGGAGACACGAAAGGCCTCGGGAACCTAGGCCCGCTATTTTGCCTGTTGTTTCGAGAATCGTCTCTGTTATCGCCTCGCTGCTCATTGCTTCTCTGATAATCGTCTCTGTTGTTTCCTCCTGCGTTTGCTCGAAAGCCTGCCGAAATTTGTCCTGGAGCATCATAGTTCGGGTACTGCCGAGGAAATCGTCGCCTCGGTTGATAATTTCGACCATGGTCCTCCTCTGGTGACCTGTGCCATTTATTGTGGACAGCATCTTCTCCATCTGCCCATCTGTTTGCTATTTCCATTAACGCGGATACTGTCTTTGGGTTGGTCCTCCCCAAGTCCTCGACAAAATCTCCACGCCTGATTCCTGCGACAAACGCATCTATCGCTCTCTCGTCAGATATATTTTCTGTCGAGTTTTTGATGATGTTCCACCTTTGGATATATTTTCTCATTGGCTCGTCTGGCTTTTGTCGACATGCTCTCAACTCCTCTAATGACGCAGGTTTTTTGGACGTGGACCTGAAGTTCTTGACGAACACGTCCTCGAAGCTTTCCCAACTGTCGATAGATCCTGGAGGGAGTTTCTTTATCCAAGACCGTGCGGCTCCACTCAAATGCACCTGGATGCTTTGCATAGCTGTTGCTCTGGTTCCTCCTGTGAGTTTCACCGTCTCGAGATAATCAACTAGCCAATCTTCTGGATCTTGAAGGCCGTCGAATTTTTTGAAATTGTCAGGCAACTTGAATCCCGAAGGTACTCGAGTTTTCCGCACTCTCCTCGTGAAGCACGGCAAACCGCACATATCCTCATCGCTTAACTCTGGGGACTGTCGATGTTCTCTTATGCTTTGTCACGCTCTGTCGACCCTTGCTTGTGCTGCCGTATCTCTTGCTCCACTTGGTCCTTCAGGAACTGCTGCTATTGCTGCCGCAGGTCGTGGACTATTTTGCCTTGCTGTTCCTTCGGGAGGTGTTGATACAAACGCCGTCCCCATGGCTCCAACTCCTGCTATCGCCATGTTGTACAGTGTTTCCCTTGGATCTCCTGGAGGTGGTTTAGATGCGAGGATAAAAGCATGTGTCGCCATATAACCAGCCTCTGGTGTCTTAGGGATGATGTTTCCTCTTGTGTCTATCGACATAAAGGACATATCGAGGTTTTGGACCAGGTGCTCTCTTTCTGCTTCGGGTATATGCTGTAACCTTGATCTTGCTCTGTTCCGAGCCTCCCTGTGGCTATCACCCGAAGTTCTAGATTGTCGACTCAGCTCTGCCCTTCTCCTGCTGGATGCAGAAGCTGCCTCCTTTCTTCTGTTTAACTCAGCTGTCTATTTTTCCAATTCCCTTGCCGCTCGTGCGAGCCTATATTGATATGCTTGTAATTCCTCTGGCGTGGCTATGGTGGCCATTGGTTCTGAGCCGTACATAGCTCCCGCGGCTCTATCCCATGCTGCTTGCGGGAGTCGAACTCTGTGCCGCGGCTGTGGCCCGACGTATTTGTTGCCCAAGCCTCGTCGTAGATCGGAGGGATCGACGTATGGATTTCCCAGATCGTCGAAAGCCTCAGACGTTTCCTCTTGGTCATTGCTTGGCTCTCCAATGACATAAATCTGATGATATTTTGTATTCAGATCTATGTTGGGTTTGGTGACACCATCGTTGAGATTGGTGAAGACCTTGCCCACTGTAGTAGATTTGTCGATGAAGTCGTAACTGTCGACACTGCTTGAGTCATCGCTTATATATGAGTCCGCAGATGACTCAAACGACATGTCGCTGAAGATCTTGGCGAGTTTCTCTCTTGCCCTGGTGCTGATGTAGCGTGACGACGAAGTTTCTTCTTCTCCTGATTCGGTTCACGATGTATAGCTTGAAAAATCAGAATCGACCGCCGACAATCCCGACGAAATCGGAATTTCGACACGATACGATCCTTCCTTCTCGACGCGAAAGCGAAACCTTCCGAACGTCATCTCCATAGGCTCCGCCAGATACGCATATGCATCCAAACGGGAGGGTGGGTGAGGAACAAAATCGACAGGACCAGCAGCGATCTGTTTACCTCGATCCATTGCGTTGCTTGCGGTTGATGATGTCGAAGATCTTGAACGTGCCATCGAGATCAGATCCTTACGCCTCTAGTTCCCACAGACGGTGCCAATTGACAAGATATTAACTTGTCAATGCCTATGGATTGTAGGCTAGGGTTTAGTTGGAAGTAGAGGGCAAGTAGATCTCGAAGGTTTCAGCCGAAAAGTACTCGACGATTATGAAACTAGGGTTTAGTAAAACAATGATTCGATGATTTCTGCGTCCCTCGACTCCCCCTCATATAGGAGGCGGAGCCGAGGGATTCGTGCCGTACAAGTTACAGAGTCCGGGAAGGTTTCTAACTCATCCCGCAAGATTACAAATAAGACTTTCTATTACAACTCTAGTTTTCCTTAATAATATCTTGGGCTTCCGAATCTTTTTATTCTTCGGGTAGTGGGCCTTCAGTAAACCCCGGGTACTATCTTCGGCAGGCCCATTTGGGATGCCTATGTCAGCAGTGACTGCTTAAGACGTTCCACTTGAAAACGTCGTAGAGCTTTGTGATGTTTTAAAATGTCACTGACGGCGTGAAGTTCCCAAAACGTCATGGGCACCTGCCCCCGAATCCAGCGTGGCAATCCGACGTGGCAAAATTGTGACGAATTAGAAATGTCATTATCTAAATTCAGCCCGGTCCATTCAGCTCCTTATGTGGGCTGAGCCCATTAGTTCTGATTATTCTTTCGGCTTTGTTGGGCCTTGGCCCGTAACTGGCCCAATTACCTCGACCTTTTTAGCTTATTTTTTTTGGCCAATTACATATAGAGCCCACGTGTCAGGTTCCATTTTCCCATAGGTCCCACTTGTCAGCATTTATTTCACAAGATCTGATAATATTTAGATGCCAAAAGATGAATACATGAAGTCTATTCCAGTATTTTTCCAAAAAAACACATACAGGAATGACGAGGCTGCAGCTGAATCCAAAGGATGATGAAAACAAACCGGCAAGACTATTACAGCACGCAACATCCATCGAGTCAAATCATAAGAACCAAAGCATGCCATTCTAGACGGCCGGACTCGGTTGTCATAACCTAACCTCCAGGTCACCTTCTTAATGCTGCATCATCAGGAACTCTCCGCTCCACCAACCGCACAGCAACCTATTCCCTGTGAGCACATCACCGTCCAACATTGCATCCCAGCACCTGGCTAACACAACCTGTCCAAGAACAAGCATCTGTCATAGGCTCATCCATTAAACATAAACGTGCAGAATAGCTGTCTAGTTTAGTTACAGATTTCCTCAATGTATTAAGGCCTTTATGCTCTTATATAAGTAAACCAAAATTGGAGAGGGGAATAAGAAATTGGGCACAGAAAAATCATAGTTCATTAGTAAGTGAACTGATCGCAAAATGACCAGAAGTAATAAAAAGATATTGTATTCAGTACATCGATTCCCCATGTAAAGAGCAACATAAGACGAAGTAAACTTTTAGTACATTGATTCCAACTGTAGAGAGCAATGTATGACACAGGATAGAAACTACTGAAGGTACCATATCGCAAGACCAACCGGTAACACACAACCTCATATAATGGAGCGATCAAAACTACCTTAAGTACATCATTTAGAACTTTACAGAACGGCATAAGGAAGAGAATAGAAAATACTGAAGATAGTATGATGTCGGAACAACTGGTAAACAAAAGTTTAGATGATGCAGTATTGTTGCTGTCATGGAGTCTAGATGATGTGGATAAGCAAGAACCAATGCATCAACTCAGTTTTCGAAACTCAGCTTTCTGAAACAGCTATCATGTAGCAAAACTGAAGGGAGCAGCGTGATGAAAACTAACAGAAGGACGATGGTGCAGAAGGATGCGGAATAGAATGATGCTGACCAGAAGAATGGGCCAACGAAACAGGGATCCAAACCCAAGGATGACGACCATACGCAATGGACAGAATCTTCTTCCAACGAAAACCAAGCAGCTAAGACATTTCCATCCAGAAAAGGTAAAAACCATGTCCACAGAACGTCCCATGAAAAGCGAGGAAATTAGAAAAAACAAAAGATGACAAAAAATCAAAAAAAGATTAGTTCTCTGCTCAAGAGTAGACTTTTCCTGCAACAGGCCAATATTAGATTGCACATTCATCTTATAAAGATAGTCGGTACGCAAAATTTGAAGAATTTGGTTCCATAGTTAGGCACCTTGTAAATATTCATCAACCATGTTGCTCTATTGTTACATACTAAAGAAACTGGGATTGTGTGTCACGGGAACTGGAACATCTACTACACAGTAGCCTTGTTGAAGACAATGGGCATACTAATTTTTGACACACAGAAGATTTGAGGAGCTATTTGATAGAATATATGCACAAAACTGAGGTAGCTCAAGATGGAATATATTTATACATCATCAGCATGTCTGATGCAATTGGGTAGTATTATTTCCAAGGCCTGATGCAATAAAAAAGATAGCGCTATGTGGTGATAACACATGGAGTTTTGCAAGTGGGAATTACAGCAAATAAAGATCATGAGCTTGTACGTCTATTTAAATTAAACTGATATACAACCGCAAAGCTAAGTAATCAGAGAGGTAAGTTTGCATATGTAGTTGTTAATATTTTGATGATAGTATGATTAAAATACAACTGATAAGTCAGTCCAAAACAGAGATAAATTAGGGGCACTGTTCATAGTAGACTCGATGCTTCAGAAATAAAAAGCTCTGGTCATAGGGCAGCTAATTTGGTGTAGTAGAGCTAAATATAATAATTCTAAATTGCAGAAAATTGTTCAAAATTGAAATGAGACAATCAACACACCACATGACATAAATTTGAGAGGGGATAGTAGCATAAAACACCCTTGGAATTGTTGAAACATCAACGGTACAACTACCACGGACCTGTAAAACACAGTGAAACAAAGTATAATCTAAACACCAAACATTGTAGACTATTTTTATTAAAAAATAGTAACATGAAAGGATTTAAGCTATGCGCTAAAATACTATAGTGCCAAAGTATTGATTTTTTTTGTCCACGTCTCACATATTGGAAGACCTGTTGTTAAATATGAAATAGGTTGCTAGCTAGCTTCACCAGAAGGCAATCTATAATTTACTATAGGAATATCACTTAAAAGTTGAAAGCATGACATGTTATTTGACAATAGAGTGGTAAGAAAATCTTAAGAACAGGTCACCCTAAAATATGAATTGAGCTGCATATTTGAAACGTGCATGTACTAATGCAGATTGGCATGACTTCCACATGACATAGATGATGGGAACACTAATTCAGTCAAATAGATATACTCCAAATGAAGCATCTTTGTCCATGCCATATTTTTTAGTGTTCCTCGTGTAGAGTTTCAATTATTGGTCGAGTCCTAAAGATTATACGGGGGCAACAGCCTCACCTTCTGTTCTCTTCGGTTTGCTGCGGTTTCAGGCCGCCCCTGCCGAGATAACTCGAGCTCGTTCTCTGGGACAAGCTCGAGCGCTTCACATGTAGAAATGAACTCATGTAGAATGATTAAGATGTGATAAATGGGTGATCTCATAACACACGCGAAAGCCCCTGAAGAATGCATCGTAACTGTGTGCGAGATCAAGCAAAACGTGACGAGCGAACCTTCAAATGGTCCTGTGACGCCTTGAGAACCGGAATCCGGTCCTCCTGCTCCACCTGCTCGGTCATTTCACCGAGGTAGTACGGCACCTGAAGAAACCGAACAACAGGTCATACGAACCGCACCCGTTGCACAGGCAGACATGAAATGGGGATGGAACTGAGATGCGGCGGTGAGAAAAAAGGAGGGAGAGGGGACGGGGGCCATACGAGCAGGTACTTGAGGTTGGCGGTGGAGACGTCGTCCTTGGTCTCGTTGGAGGAGAAGAGACCGAGGTTGCTGACCATGCCGTCGTAGCGCAGCAGCAGGTCGACCCCCCTGCGGATCCCTTCCTGCCAAGCAAAAGCGAGCGCATGAGGAGGAGGAGGAGGAGGAATAGCGCAGATCGAGGGATGGCGATTGGGGAGGGAGCCAATCTGGCTCCGGTGGTTGGGGTGTTTCGAGGGGAAGGAGGGAGGGAGGTGGTGGCGACGCCAGATCAAGGGGAAGGAGGGAGGGATTTGGATTTCGGGTTTGGAGGTGATGACCGGTTCGGGTGAGGCCGAATAACAGGGAGGAGCGACGGATGCGTGAAATTTTTCCCTATCGCGCGCTAGTTTTCCAATTTTTCCCTATGGCACGCTAGTTTCTCAATTTTTTCCTATCGCGCGCTGGTTTCTGAATTTTTCCCTCCGTGTCTCACTTTTTCCTTACACTCTTTCGTAATTCGTACCTATGGCTGCAGCTGGGACCTATGTCAGGTTGGCCCCTTGCTAGGTGGTTTTGGTAGTAGCTATAAACTAATTTCAGGCAGTCATATATTATCTGCTAAAATTTCATTTTCTCTATTAAAATGGATAGAAAAACGCCTACTCAAAATATGAGTTCAGCCCTACTACAAATAGCGATGTGGTAGACACGTGGACATGACACGTATGCAAGACAGCTGAGGTGGTATCTAGTCATTCGACAAATATCATAAAAAACAAATATAACGATCTTAGTTGGTCGTTATCGTCGTGGAAAAACGTCGTAGGCCACTTAATTTTGCTAATGACGTTTTGACCTAAATTTTCAATGACATTTTTGCCCAATAACGTCACGATTTTCTAGGGTTTTGCTCCCCCAAGTGGCCAAGGATGGTCAAAGCTAGGAACGTCATAAATCTATGACATTTTGATTTTAAGTCATAAAAAAAATGTCATATTATGGCAGATTTCTTGTAGTGAGCATAGAAAACAAAAAATTTCCTACCGCAAAGACGAATAAATCCAAGATCTAATCTATGGAACACCCAAGATCTAATCTACAAGATCGAAGCAACGAGATGAAGATGAGACTAACCCTCGAAGATTACAAATCCTACGAGATTAATCTCGTTGTTGGTGTAGACGATCGTCCCCGGTGCTGCAATCCGGCAGCACTTCCGTACTCGGTCGCGCGTACGGTGTCGATGAAGCTCCTTCCTCTCCCGTTCCAGTGGGCAGCGGAGGTGTGGTAGATCTCCTCCAAATTCCAGTAGCACGACGGCGTGGTGGTGGTAGTGGAGGAAGAAAAACTGTAGGGCTTCGCCTAAGCCGGAGCAGCATATGGTGGAGGAGAGAGGCGGCCAGAGGAGAGGCAATGATGGGGTAGGGTGGCCGGCCACCCCCTCCCCTCTTTATATAGGGGGCCAGGTCGGTGGGGTGGCCCCCATCCCATCTAGGGTTAGGGGGGCGGCGGCCAATGGGGGAAGAGGGCTTTCCCCTCCCCCAAGTTGATCCCCCTAGGGAAACCCTAGGGGTTGGCCGGCCTGGGCCTTGGGGGCATGTGCCCCCGGCCCATTAGGCCAGGGGGCATCCCCTTGGCCCATACTAGCCCTCCTAGGTCGTGGGCCCCATGGTGGACCCCTCCAGAACCTTCTAGAACCTTCTAGTCAATCACCGGAAAAATCCCGAACTTTTCCGAAACCCGGAAATCAACTTCCCTTATATGAATCTTATTCTCCGGACTATTCCGTACCTCCTCGTGACATCCTGGATCACATCCGAGACTCCGAACAAACTTCGTCTCCATACCATATTCAAATCTACTTATGCGACATCGAACCTTAAGTGCGTCACCCTATGGTTCGCGAACTATGCAGACATGGTCGAGACTCCTCTCCGAACAATAACCAATAGCGGGATCTGGAGATCCATAATGGCTCCCACATATTCAACGATGACTTAGTGATCGATTGAACCATTTACATACGATGTCAATTCCCTTTGTCACACGATATTTTACTTATCCGAGGTTTGATCATCGGTATCTTCATACCTTGTTCAACCTCGTTACTGACAAGTACTCTTTACTCGTACCGCGGTATGTCATCTCTTATGATCAAATCATATGCTTGCAAGCTAATCAGACGACATTCCACCGAGAGGGCCCAGAGTATATCTATCCGTCATCAGGATGGACAAATCCCACTATTGATCCATATGCCTCAACTCACACTTTCCAAATACTTAATCACATCTTTATAACCACTCATTTACACAATGGCGTTTGATGTAATCAAAGTACCCTTCCGGTGTAAGTGATTTACATGATCTCATGGTCGAAGGACTAAGACAACTATGTGTCGAAAGCTTATAGCAAATTGAACTTAATTACTTGATCTTATGCTACGCTCATTTGGGTGTGTGTCCATTATATCATTCAACTAGTGACATAACCTTGTTATTAATAACATCCAATGTTCATGATCACGAAACCATGATCATCCATTAATCAACAAGCTAGTTATAAAAGAGGCTTACTAGGGACTCCTTGTTGTTTACATAACACACATGTATCAATGTTTCGGTTAATACAACTATAGCATGGTATGCAAACATTTATCATGAACACAAAGATATTATAATAACCACTTTATTATTGCCTCTTGGGCATATCTCCAACAAAGCCAGTCTAACTCCCAGAGCCCCCGGGACTCAAGGCTGCGAGGGCCAGCTCCAACCAGGGTCTGTGTACGGCGGTCCTGAACAGCACAAGAATCAGCATAAAAATGACGCGACAACCAGAATCAGTAAGCTGACTAGCGGAAAACAGGTTCATCTTAAGACTAGGAACATGAGAAACATCAGGAACAGAGAAAGAGGTAGTAGAAAGGGTGCCTCGACTGGAAACAGGGAGAGAGGTACCATCAGCCGTGATAACACGAACAGGCGAAACAAGAGAGCGAAGAGCAGAAAGAATAGAAGACGCAGAGGTCATATGAAAAGAAGCTCCAGAATCCAGATACCACGGGGATGACGTACCTGACTGTGTGGAAGGTGGTGGTCGCGCGGTGCCAGAAGAGCCAGGCACAGAACCAGCAGTACCCGTCGAGGAAGAGCCTGTACCAGCGAGCAGACCACGGATAATGTCCTGATCAGATAGCGCAACTGCAGAAGATCCTGAAGAACCAGCCTGACGACGAGTAAGATGCGGCGGGCGTAAGCTGGGATCCCTCTGCCAGCAAGTAGAGATAGTGTGGCCAGGCCTGCCACAGTAGGTGCAAGGAGGTGACGTCGAACCACGAGGCTGCTGGGGCTGACGCTGACCCTGGAATGGAGGAGTAGGAAGTATCGGCTGTGCCGGAGGCCGCAACGAAGCCGGCGGCATAGGAGGTCCACGAGCAGACGACACAGGAGGGCCACGAGCAGCAAGAACAGAGGGAACCTCAAGAAGACCAGCACCACGAAGATGATTCTCCTCAGCACGAAGCTCAGCAAGTACCTCAGAGAGCGGAACACGACCACGTGCAAGCAGCTGGGCCCGGCGCGGCTCAAACTCCTTACGGAGCAGCGACAAGAACTCAAAAACGCGCTGAAACTCCAGATCCGCGCGCACAGTCAGACAGCAGGGACAGGTGGCACACACAGCTGTACGGAGAGAATCAAGCTGACGCCAAATAGCAGCACTCTGAGTGTAGAACTCATCAATAGTAGAATCACCCTGCTGAAGGGCATGCTCCTGGCGGACCACAGACAAGTAGAGAGCATCCCCAGACCGCTGATAGCGTTGACGAAGAAAAGCCCACTGAGCAGCAGCGGTGGGAAGACCCATAAACTCAGCAGCATACTGAGGCAGAACACTGGAGGTGAGAACAGCAGCAGCACGAGCATCCTCATCTATCCACTGAGTGTACTCGGTCAGATCCAGTCGGTAAGTCGCAATGGCAGTAGAGTGGTCCTGGACCTGCCGTTCATAATCAGCCAGAGCAGTGTCATCAACACTCTTGGCTGCATCCTTATCCGCCTGAGTAGCATCAGGGGCAAGGGCAACAGGTGGCGGTGCAACAGGCACCGTAGGAGCAACGGGGCGCGGCGGACAGGAGACCTCGCCAGAAAGAACACCCCAAAGACGAAGACCGCGCATGTGGACGCGCATGAAGGTAGCGAAATCAGGGTAATTTGCGTCATCAAAGATCACCGGGCAGCGAGGGATCGCAACATAGCCCGAGGAAGACATTTTTTTTCTTTTTTTTCAGATGAAAGTCAACTGACCAGGGAGATCGGCAGCCTAGGAAGATCGGCAGCCAAGGAGAACAACCACCGCACGGGATCAGACAAGGGGAAGATCACACGGCGGGAGTAGCACGCGGGCGCATGGCGATCTCACGCGGGCGAGTGGCCTCACGCGGGCGGGCGGGCGGGCTCACGCGGGCGGGCGGGAGTCGCGCGGGCGAGCGGGGAGTCGCGCGGGCGGGCGGGCCAGGAATTCGGGCGCCTGGAGATCGAGGCGTCGGGGAAGGCGTCGGGGAGAACCAGCAGTACCCGCGTCGGAGATCGACTTCGGCCAGGGAGATCGGCCAGGGGATCGGAGCCGATCGGGGAGCGGGGCCGGAGGAGATCGGCCACGCGCGGGGGAGATCGTGGCGGCCACGCGGTGGGCGAGATCGGGGCGGCCACGCGCGGAGCAGAGGAGCGATCGAGTCGGGGAGAAGCCGGCGGTGGGACGGCCGGGAACAAGTCTTCGGAAGGATCAATTTTGCTCTGATACCATGTTAGGGAATATACTTGTTGTATTACCTGGGGGCCAAGGCCACAATATATATTACATGTACAGGTGCACATATGCAGAAAGCCCCCTAACATATGGGGAAACTAGAAAATACAGATATGTACATCTAACGGACAACTTCGGACAAAAGACCCATTTTTTGCTAGTGTAGCTAAACCCTACATGTATGTGAAAATGCCGATGTAGCTAACACTAGCTAGCCCTATGTATGCAAGTTTAGAATTTCAGGTAGAGTATCTATACTAGAAATGATGCTCTTGCTGCTTCCAAGTTCCCAAACGAACACGAGGAGATGGCGCGTCGCGGGTACGTTATTGTCGACTACTCTGACGACTCCTCCGACTTCTCCGATGCCGATGTAGCTAACCCAATGTACGTGAAAATGCCGATGTAGCTAACCCTCTATGTACGCAAGTTTAGAATTTCAGATAATATCTACTAGAGATGATGCTCTTGCTGGTTCCAAGTTCTGAAACGAACACGAGGAGTCGTGGCCTCCTTCCGGGACTCTCGAGCGGTGCCTTTTGTTTCCGAACAAATCTATATTCTCAAGCTGTTTCCGATCGAATCCGCATCTAAAGGTATAATAGATGCTCCTCATAGGGGGATTCACAACGATTAGAGCATGTGAACCGTTGGATTTTTACTGTACCTGACCAACGTTCGATCTCAGCCGTCCGTTTCTGGCAGCAACAAGCGCTAGCGAAAGCCATGCACTGGTCGTTGTTTACCCGCATCTGGCTGCGTTTGGGTCCTATGGTCCGGCAGGTCCACACATCAGTCACCGTGCGGAGAAGGAGCAGACGAAACCCTACCTGACCCAATCGCCTCGCATCCGGATCCTCTCCAATCCCCTCTCGTTCTTCCATGTCGCGTCTGGCGGCGCTGATCCGCCTCCATGGCTGCCCACCCTTCTCCCACCCCCCATCTGCAGCCGGAAAGAAACATGGCAGCGGCGGCACCGAGTACGCGCCTGGGCGATGGAGCCGACTGCGCGCCTGGGCGACGGCGAGCGCGCACCTGGAGATGGCGGCGGTGAAGGAGAGCGCGCGCCTGGGCGACTGTGGCGGCGAGCGCGTGCCTGGAGACGACGGCGACGAAGGCGGCAGTGGGGGTGGAGGTCATCAATCGGCGCTCAATCAGGCTGCAACTGCGTTGGCCTTGGCGAGCTCGACAAAGAGGTGGGTGGCAACAAGATCAATCAGGCTGCAACTGCCTCAGCGCTGGCGCCGCCGCTCTTCTGCCTCCGCTTCTCCGGCAGTAAAGGCCGCGGCGGCGGGCTTCTTTGCCATCCTGCTGCGCCTACAGAGAGATGGATGGGATTGGGGAGGAGAACCGCAGGGGCGAAGGTCATCGATCCGCTCTGCTTGGCCCAATTTGATAAGGAGGACGCCGCCCTCCTCTGCCTCACCTCCTCTGCTTCTGGGCTGGTGCAGCTGGAGTATCTCCGCGGGATCTCTCCGATGACAACAAGCAACACTTGCATAACCTACCCCAGCTTCACGATCTATCTCCACAGCTGCTCACCCCAGGTACCAGATACAAAAATCCAGGATGGATTCCTTTAACTATTTTCTTTGAATAGCTTTTTTCTCATGGATTTGTGCTCAACCCAGGGAACCAAGATGCAGGCGTGAAGAATATCAATAAACAGGTACCAAGTAAAGTAGTATTTACTACGGAAATTCGTTTTGACTCTCGGGTCCAGGTGATCCCGATTTGTGGACCAATCACATCTCACACGCTTCACCATTTGTCAGTGTATTGAGATACGTATTCCCCTTGTATATCATTTTTGAATAGTGCTTGGGCCCATGTGGGCAGGCGTAGTAAAGTGTGCAGCTACCTTCTTCCTCGTTCCCCTTTCTCTTGCCTCTTCATGAATTCATCCGCATATTTCTCCCCTCCGGCCTCTCTTCCCCGCTCTAGCAGCTCCGGCCAAAGGAGTGAAGGAGAGACGGGCCCAGGATCTGTTGCAACTGTGTATGCTCAAAGGAAGTACCGAGACGGTGGTGCATAATTTGGTGATAATCCAGCCCCAGCCCAAGGCCATGCCGATGGCGCAACAACAACAAAAAAATTCAGGTGTGTCTCTGATGCGTGCTTTCTCAATTCTACGGTGACCCCTGAGACAGCGCCGGCTCGTACTTGTTAACGTTTCCGACCTGGCTCTTCATTGTTTTTTTTTCCTGCTAGTAAATCCTCTCCATGTTTTGTTGGTCGTTGATTCCATTTCTCAAATCTTCCTACCGTGGCGGCGACCATTTCCCGGATGGGTTTACATGAGGCCTCAGCATCCTCGCCAAGCTGATCTGCTGTTGGCGGCCAGTGCTTCAGGTCGTCAGCCAAGAGTACAACGCTCCGCTCAGAAGGAAAATCGTGTACAAATGTACCTGTTACTGCTAGCTCATGTTTCACAATCGTTACCTTTCCCGTCCGTGCTCGTTCACGAGCGAATTTATTAGGATACATCTCTCTCATCCGTACTTGCGTACGACTACGCGAGCCTCTCTTATACCTGCATTTTCTGCGCGTCGTCGAGCAAATTGTAACCCTGCCACACACGGATGTCTAGGTAAAGTGATTAGTCCAGCAAAGCGGGAGTATATGGACTCGGGAGCCAAAACTGCATCCCCTTACCTATTTACTATTGATATTTAGCAAACATACTTACGCTATAATGGTTTCCTGGTGTGCTCACATGCCTTTTGAACAGTATCCACCATATTCAAGGCATGAGTTTCTTTATCTTTGTGAAGATAGGCAGAAATCTGTTGGTGATCAATCAAAGACAGAAACACTTAGAACTTTTTATTAGCTTGGATCCTATGAACTACTTTGATTAGAAGTTCGGAAGTCGATCCCATCTCATTAATAATTCAGTGTAAGGACATAGTATTTGAGATTTTTAATATGTGATGCATTTCTTTTTAAACGTACTGAATTAACAAAAAGGCATTGTTTGAAAGATGATGCAATATTGCAAATAACTCATTGTGCGATTTTATTTGGCAAATGAGGTTAATAATGTGATGACATAGTTCCAGATGTACACTAGCATGAGATTACCCTACCTGATGTAATTTCTCATCTCACTGTTGTGCCATTCAAATTCTGTTACATGCGTGCTACATACATATATTCATCTATTTTTAAGATATACGTTCATAAAGAAGTATTTATCTCCCTAACCTTTCTATTATGTACATGAATAGTCAAAATCTCATAATCTGATGCTGCTAAGGTTGGAAGGGCTTCCAACAATGTTGCTACTGGTTGTTTTGTTTTGCTTGTCGCGCACCCGCTGTCATGTGATAACTAGACTTCCTTCACTAGGCTTGGAATTAACTATCCATTCTCCCTCCGTTTATATTCTCTAGCAACCAGTCATATTGCACGAGAGAAAATCTGAACATCGAGTCCATATAAATAGTTGAATCTTGTGTGTTGTTAGTTATTAGGAGATAATCCAAGCTAAGTCACTTGGCTAGGAATTAGGAACAACTTAGTGCATACTGATTCCTGCATGGTTTGCGATGCTTCAGCCAATAGATGGTGGTCTTGCACAAGTGGCAAAGAAATGCCAGGAAAAAGACTGCTATGGGTTGTTACTCGAGCATTGGTCTTCTCCCAGCTTTTCTTTTTTTAGCATGTTGATTTTTTTTTGTGAAAATTAAGAGGACCAGAAGAAACTTCTAAGCATGTATATTTTGCAGCACGTGATCTGAAAATCAATTTTCATCTAATCTTATTGTATACAGGTTGATAGGTTTACTGCCAGGTTCAGATCTTCCGCTCACGAAATTTGCCCTTTGGGGTAGCATACATCATGTAATTCATCATCATGAGACTCGGTTGAATATTTATTTCTTAGCTCCTCCTGGATAATCTTATTAGTTGAATATTTATTTCTTACACCTTCAGAACTTAAACTCGGCTTTGATGGTACAATACTGAAGTGTTTGATGGATCGTGGATTCATGTTAATTGATGCAAGCTCCGTGCAATATGGTCACTGAGCCTGAACCCAACGATGTTATCTAGGTAAGGTACCAAACTCCACCGTTACCCCTGTGTTACCAGCTTCTACTTTGTTCCTTCACTTGCTGCTATATAAGTATATTATTCATTCGTTGGACTTTTTTACTACTAGAGTAGGCATCTAATAATGCACTGTGAAGAATATTCTTAAAGAACTGCAATACGATTGGGTGCACGCTTTATCCATCTAAAAAATGGAAAATATTGGTCTGTTTTTTGTATGCCTTCCAATACCACCGAAGAAGTCCTGTGTTAGAATTTAAGAAATTTTGTTTTCAAAGCAGAGTTGCACTTGACATATAATGCCTTTTCATTTAACTACTTATTCTTTATACTGATTTACCCAAAATAAATCCCTTTCTCAGTGGTTACCAGTTTGCTTTGTTCTTACTTATATGGTCTTCTTTATTCATGAAGCGCTAGATTGTTTATTTACATAGAAATCACGCCCTGTTGTGAAGAGAATATTGCACTGGACCCTGAGGGGTAATTCTGTTTCCATGAAGTTCTTCTCTATTAGCTGCATCAATAATGCTTCCTTATGCATGCGTTCGATGCCAATGGAAACCAGCAACCTAATCAAGGCTAAAGCCTTTCGAACCTGCACTGCCATGGATCGTCATAACACACAGCCAATCACCTAAGAGTTCAAGCAAGTGATTTAATTGTTGGTCCAAAAATCTTAAATATAAGCTGAAGTGAGTAATATTGTTCACAACATTTAATTATAGGCCAGAAAATAGACTTAGGGATATAAATACTACGCATGAAACACTTGTACATTTTTTGTAGAAGCTGTCCGGTTGAACTCTCTAAGGTTAGCTTTTTTTCATATCATGCCACATAACAGATTAGATTTGATTATGGATTCGTATAAGAAATTATTAACCGAGAAACACTACTACATATCAATTATTCAGGTGTAGAACTAATTAAAGTGTTCAGTGCATCCATCTGTATTGCAAAAGTAATAGCTCCATTGGCTACCTACACATAAAACGAGAGCTTCCCTCCTCTCCATGGTGGCATCATGCAGGGCTGCTTGGAAGTACGTAACCTGATACAGCTATTTGTTTCATGTCATTTTTGCGCCTTTGCAAATAGATGATTAATATCTACCATAAGTAACTTTATTCAATTCTGGGTGTTACCCATTCACTTGGGTCGCAAGTGGCGGTGTTATATTTGAGAATGCAACACTCCAACTTTGAACTAAACATGCCTATGACTCTACAAGTGTTTACTTCCTCTCTTTCTATCTTGGAGAAACCTCCCATGCCAAAATGGTGAGTAAAGCCATGCTCCAGTACATGTCAAAAAGATGCTAATAAGGTTCAGACTAACATCAGAATTAAGTTGTCAGTCATACTTCAGTGCTTCTCTGTATATCTGAAGTTGCTAGCTGTTTCTTTTATAGAACTTAAAAATTGGAGTGTACTTCCATCCGGCTATGCTTATGGTTGTTTAATTTGGTCCTATGTCAATGTAGTATCAAATAATTTGTTTTTTGTGTTTTTTGAGAGAGCTTTCACCTGATGGCAACATCTCAGACTTGATGGAAACTCCTTTTGACAGAGGTCTCATGCTTATCACGTAAGGCTATAAGCCCAAGTTAAGACCTCATTAACTGATTGCTGCAATTCTGGAGCATATATAGCTCAATGGAGCCATACCTCTAATTTCTGGAAAGATGATGATGACAAATTGACATTTCCAGGTACGGAACCACTCCCATGTGATTTAGCTTAATCTTCTATGTACGATACCTTCACCTTCCACTGCAACGAGGTGTGTGAGGTTGGCATGATGCTATGAGAGGTACTAACTATCTCAGCGGTGAGCTCTTTATGCAATCCCGATCTTCATAAGAAGATGGCTGAAACAATTAGCTAAAACTGAAAGGTTCAGGGATACTTGATTGATGGGCTATCTAAACCATCTAATACCAGTTTTAGATATCTGGCTAAACATGTTTCCTTGGAATGTCTTTGATGGCTTTTAAGTGTTTTGGTACCACAATTTGCTGTTAGAATTCATTCATTGATTCTGGTTGATTGGATTAGACTGATCCATGTATAATTTCCAGTTGATTCAAGTAACTATATTTACAACTTTACGAAGCTACTGAAACAAGTTCTGGCTAAACCACCTATAATATAGATCCGTTTTGGTGAAATTAATCCAATGTTGCTTAGCATATAGTGATGTATCATGTTCTGCATCTACCGTCTTATGCATACACTAGTAGGAAAACCCTTATAGGCAGAGCTTAGTTCTGTGGCGCACCACTGAAAATGCGCCACAGAATGTTATTTTGTGGCGCACCACGCTGGGTGCGCCACAGAAATAGCTTAATTTTGTGGCGCACTGCTGAACGTTGCGCCACAGAAATTGTATGGGGCCCACATCCTGCCACCACCAATTATTAGTGTAGGTATTTCTGTGGCGCACATGTCATGCTGCGCCACAGAAATAACTCTTTCTGTGGCGCACGTGCTTCTGTGCGCCACAGAAGTAATTGATTCTGTGGCGCACTTACTCTGGTGCGCCACAGAATTAAGGTAACTTATATCATCTCGCCCGTGCCCTCCCCCGCCTGTTCACCTCTCCCCTCTCCCCTCTCCACTCTCCTCCGATCCGCCACGCGCCACCATGGTCGTCGCCATCGCCGTCGCCGCCGCCTTCCTCCGAGAGGGCCGGATGCCGCCACGGTCCTCCCATCCCCGCCACCTGCAGCACAAGCTGCCGCTACGGCGAGGAGGGGCCGCCGCGAGGAGGGGCCGCCGTCGCGTGAAGGTGGAGGAGCCGCCGCGTCCTCCTCCTCCTCCACCGCTGCCGTCGTCGTCAACCTCCTCCTCCACCCCTGTCGTCGGTGAACTCTCTCCCCTCCCCTCCCTCTTCCTCTCCCGCGCGAGCACAAAGTGCTCGACGAAATGCTCGTGCTTCTAGGTTGTGCTGATGATGCTCTGGATGCATTGCTGTTGCTCTGGATGCATTGATGTTGTTGCTCTGGATGCATTGCTGCTAGTTTCTTTGATTCAGTGATGCTGCTCATGTGCAGTATCTGAATAAATTACTTTGTTGCCTGCATATGGATAGTTTCATTTGGAGTGACATGCTATATTGGCTCTATATATATCTGCTCCAAAGGTTCCATTTGGAGCCTGGATTGCTAGTGGTTAGTATATTGTTATGCTGCTAATAAAAAGGTGCTAGTGGTTAGTATATTGTTGCCTACATATGGATAGTGTTGTTTGTGGAGGTTTACTGCCACTTGTTATTGATGAACCATGTGATGGTAATGATTCAATTTAATTCAATGATGTTAATTTGATTTCCATCCTTTGTTGGAAATAAATCCATGTCTGAACATGTACAAGGTAATGAAGACTTGCTCACTTGGTATTGCTTGCCAGTTGGACATTTGGTTGGTTTTGATGCTACTGGTTCATTTAAATGCATGAAATGCTACTATGGTATGCTACTGTGGTATCCTTGTGAAGAAAACGATGGATTCTTGTGAGCTTATGGTATGCTACTATGCTACTGTGGTATCCTTGTGAAGATTTACTTGATGGATTCTTGTGAGCTTATGGTATGCTACTATGCTTATAATGCTCTGATTAGTGGGGATGCTTACTGGATCATGTGCATATAGTTCATATAGTTCCCTAAAAAGAAAGAATGCTCCCTGGCCAGATGCTTGATGTCTTGGCTCAGCCAATGATGCAAAGGCTGAGGCAAAAACTTGGATAAGAACAGATACTAAAATGTGTGATTTAAATGGAATGCTTATGATGGTATACTAAAATAGAGATATTCATATTAGGGAATCATGTAAATGAATGCCACTGTGGTATCCTTTTCTTGTTGGGTTTGATGAAAATAGAGATATCCACAGTAGGGGATCATGTAAATGAATGCCACTGTGGTATCCTTTGAAGAAAAAGGACTGTTTCTGATGGTTTTAAAAGGCTAGGTGGTTCTAGGTGATTAAGTTGGCTACCAAGACTTGTCTCATCTGGTTAGCTGGGATATGCTATGTGTTGTTGCTTGTTTAGGCATATCTATCACTTACTGGATTTACTGGTTCTTGATTGGCCTCTCTTTTGCCAGCATCACTTGGTCTATACCAAGTGATGAATAATCCCTTTGGAGCATCTGCTCCATGCATGCTATGTGTGTTTGAGCATCTTGACTTATGTCACCATGGTTGCTGGTTTGGTGGTGTTTTTGTACTTGTCGATGATTAGATGGTTGGTTGATCACTCGTACACTCCGGGGTGTCGCTAGTGAGCCTGGTGTGATGGCACAAATATCAATCTCTTGTCACTACAAGAAAAGTTCTGATAGACAACGTCTCAAAATCGTCCGCTAAGGGGTATTTTTCGTCGCCTATGGGCCTAACCCGACGATATGGGTTCTGTTGTGGAAACTGCGTCAGGCAAAGTCCTACGACGATTTTTTCGGTCCGTCGCGCTTGGGCGCCCTTCCGCCACGGAAAATCGGACCGTTGCCCAAGTGTTTCCGGGAGCCCGTTGACTGCTGACGTCATGCAAACTGACACGTGCGACGCAGATTAGCGCGATTAACGGCGTTAACCGGCTGAAACCCCGTGGTAGATGGTAGGCCCACACGAGGCCTGCCACATCTTAAGCGGGCCGGGCCAGCTGACATAGTTTGACCGGTCAACTATATAGCTGGGCTGGTCCATTAGCCGGACCTAACCTCTAAGGTTGACTGGTCAAAACTTAAATGGGCCGGCCCATTTAACATGTGGGGTCCACCTTACAGCAACTGGGCCGGCCCAAGAAGCAAGTGGGCCGGGCCAAAACACAGGTGGGTCCCACTTTCCTGTTAAAGGGCCGGCCCATTTAGTGTGTGGGGTCCACCATATAGCAAGTGGGCGGGCCAAAAACACAGGTGGGTCCCACTTTCCAGTTAAAGGGTCGGCCCATTTAGTATGTGGGGTCCACCATATAGCAAGTGGGCCGGCCCAACAAGATAGTGGGCTGGGCCAAAAACACAGGTGGGTCCCACTTTCCTGTTAAAGGGCCAGCCCATTTGGTGTGTGGGGTCCACCATATAGCAAGTGGGCCGGCCCAACAAGATAGTGGGCCGGGCCAAAAGCACAGGTGGGTCCCATCTTCCTGTTAAAAGGCCGGCCCATTTAGTATGTGGGGTCCACCATATAGCAAGTGGGCCGGCCCAACAAGATAGTGGGCCGGGCCAAAAACACAGATGGGTCCCACTTTCCAGTTAAAAGGCCGGCCCATTTAGTATGTGGGGTCCACCATATAGCAAGTGGGCCGGCCCAACAAGATAGTTGGTCGGGCCAAAAACACAGGTGGGTCCCACCTTCCTGTTAAAGGGCCGGCCCATTTACCATGTGGGACCACCATATAGCAAATAGGCTGGCCCAACAAGATAGTGGGCCGGCCCAATAAGCATGTGGATCCCACTATCGTGTAACCGGGCCGGCCTACTAAAGAAGTGGGCTGGCCCAAAATGAAAGTGAGTCCCACACTACTGTAAGTGGGCCGGCCCAATCTGTTGTAGTGCCCTACTTGTTTGACTAGTCAACTTGTATTACATTTCATGAGCCTAAAATCTGATATCAATGATACACACAATTACATACACAAATAAAACAGGTAGGAAAATTACAAGGCAATTAATGTGCCCAAACAAAAAAATTACATAGAATCATTGAGGACTTCTATTAGCATCATCAATAACACGTTGACATTTGGCAATCGCCTTGATTGAATCTTGTGTACTCTTTGTCAACATATCAGCTACAGATCTTAAAGCAGCAATACCATGTCTTTTATAAAGTACAGCCTTGAGATATTTCATGTTTGTTGAAAGCAATGGTCTAGGTTGACGGCTATGAGAAGATGCATCGAAGAAATATCAGAACTTTTTGTGGGCCTCACTTCTAATGAAGATTGCTTCATCACAAGCGCATTACGATAATAATGCAAAAAGAGTTAAACGATGAACTATGCAAACATTTATTATGCAATGTAGATATAAGATAATAACAAGTTGCATAAATAAGACAATGTATGGAACTTGTACTAAGCACAAACTTACATCATAATGTTGCCCGGGGTCGCTACCGATCCGTTTTTGGCGACTATCTTCTAATGATGACTGCTTCATTAAAAGCGCATTACGGTAACATTGCAAACATAGTTACAACAATTAACTATTCAAACATGTATTACGCAATGTAGAGATCAGATAACGACATGTAGCGAGAAATAAGCACAAGATAAGATAAGATGCATGTACTAAGCACATCTTGGCTCGCAGGTCCTTCTCTTGCGTGCACTAGTCGTGGTCAACATGCCTGTCATTTTAGGTTCAGCCATCAAGTGAAATGCTAATCCTCCTGCTCCATTGTCCTTAATCTGTGTTTAGATATCACATTTAAGACCAAGTCAGCTGGTTTCAAATAACAAAAAACTTGAGCTGCCAAATGAATAAGCCAATATTTACCAGATATCAGATTAAAACCAACTAGATGTTGCTTTGCATGAGATACGAATTTCAGACATTCAGATTTAGAGTAGGGTAATGCCAAGGTTTTCCACATAAAGTAAACTGGCATTAAGAATGACCAAATGTCGAGTTCAAATCACCTTCGTATTTTCTCCAAGACAAGCATATCAAATAGGCAGAAACATAGTAAAGCATGAATGGCATTGCTATGGCAGGGTTCCAAGTGTTAATCTCTTGCATAAGGAACAATGCATATAGGTTATAGATAATAACGGAAGTAAACTGCCAAAATTACCAACCAAAAACTCAGATTCCAACCTTCCCTAGCGTCCCCGCTGTTAATGTTGGATGTTCTAATAAGTGGTTCGCATGATCAATCCCTAGGAAAAATAACATTGACAAGTCAGTCTACGATAATACAAAGACCAGACATGCACGCAGCAATAACTATATAAGCTAAAGACGAGGTATAAGAGCAAGCAGATTGGAAATGCACATAGCATGATTATAAAAGCAGTGTGAGAATAGCAGACACGAGAAAACAGCTAGCAGCTAGCGGTGAGCTAATGACGTGGTATAAGAACAAGCAGATTGGAAATGCCCATAGCATGACTATAAAAACGATGCGACAATAGCATGCGGTACAAAAACGATGGCAGCAAATGAATGGGTACAAGGCTATAAATATGTGGATGCACACAGGTGTCAGTAGAATGAACAGGGATGGTAGCGACCGGATAATGCTTTTGTACTGTACAATATTTAAACAAACTTCATGCGAAGCAACACATCAAGAAAGTTAACGGCATATGAGATCTGCAAATAACTACACAAAACATGGCTAAAGAAACACCGCGATCTAACGGGCCAGCGTACTAACCAAGCTGCGGCGGGGTGGACGGGGGCGGCAACTTGCATTCCAGCGGCGGCGAACGCGGGAGACGATGAATCGACCCTGTTTCAGTAGAAGCGGGCGTTAGTGAAGCAGATCTGGTTGGCTGGCAAGGGATTCGGTGAAGTTGATACAGCCGCTGCGCCGAGGTAGTCGGTGGCGAGGTCGGTGGTGAAGCAGATCCGTCGGTGGCGAGGTTGGCGGTGAAGCAGATCCGTCGGTGGCGAGGTCGGCGGTGAAGCAGATCCATCGGTGACGAGGGCGGCGGGGGAGCGGATCAGGTGGGTGGACAGCCAACACGATCAAGGCTACACCGTGGAGGAGTATGCCGGCGGCGAAGCAGATCTAGTACTGTAGAGAGTCAGAGCTTTGGCGTGTGAGAGTATTTTTGAGCTAATGGGGCGAATGGTTGGTGGGTGGGTGTGGGCCTGTGGGGAGGGTTCGGGATCTAGGCAAGATATTTCATTGTTACCGAATGAGCCCTCCATGGTCGGTGGGTTGTAGCTTCCGGACCAGGGTTAAAAGGGTAAAACTGGTCACGGGATTTTCGAATGGATGCGGCGGGATGATTTGGCGCGCGGCCGAAATTTTCAGTTTCAAGCTACGAGCAGAACGACAAAAATAATGTTCTTCCCCAGGGAGCTCTCATTTCTTCCTCTTCTCTTTCTCTCTCGAGTCTCTCCCACTCCCCCGGCTCCTCTCCCCCTTCTCTCCGGCGGCCTCGCCGGCCGGAGACGAGGCCGACTTCTCTCTGTATATTGTACACCCTCCGAACTAAATTAATTGATTCAACTTTCCTTAGACGTGTATGTATCTAGAGTAAAAACATGTGTGGATACATCCATATTTAGATAAGCAAAGTTGAGTCAGCTAATTTGGATCCGAGGGAGTTAGTGTTGTTGTAAGCTTAGATCCAGTGTTTCCCATGAGCAGAATGGCGCAATGGAGTCGGGGATCTCGTCATCGGCTTCAGATCTGGCCTATGGTGAATCTGGCGGATCTTGCCGGCCAAACCCCGATCTGGTGCCATCAATGTGATGGCGCTAACGGTGAGGCTTGCTTTGGTCAGTGCTTCAGATCTGGTGAATGGGGAAGTCAAGCTGCTAAAGTTCACAAGCTCGGGGCATACGACGGCGTCATCCGTCTTGCCCGTGCACATCTTGGCCTTTCAGCGGCCCTTCTCAGAGCCAATATGCCGTTGCTGAGGCCCTTCTTCTCCTTCGTCCTGGCGACTACCGGCGACACCGTCCCAAGTGGTGCGTCCCCGGCGACGGAGTTCTTTGGAAAGGATGCGGAGCGAGAGATCGATGTGCGGTCGAGAAGGACTCGATTGATTTTATTCTATATGTTTTGGGGTCCTTTTTGTAAAGTTGCAGGTTCTATTAGTTATTGTCTAGTACTTTTGGTCCTCTATGTAATTTTTTGGACTAGTTTCCATTGGCACTGATAAACTTGAATTTTGACAAGTTCACAGGGAAAAAAAATCCTTTGCACATATGGCCTATCATGTATAAACATTCTTGAGATTTAAACTATATGTAATGTGCCATGCATTAACCCTAAACCATATATATGTAACTAACCCTAGCTGATCAAACCCAACTTAATTAAAACAAATAACCCTAAACTATACGCATGCACTTTATGCGCATAGGCGCGGGTGCCTCTAATAATGTGTGTGCGCACTCGATCGATGATCCCTAAACCTTATACAACCCTGAAACCCTAATCCCTAATCCCTAAACCCTAAACACTAAACCCTATACCCTAAACCCTAACCCTAACCCTAAACCCTAATTAAACCCTATATATAGGCCAACGACACTTAATTGTGCATCAAGCAGGCCAGGGGTGCCTCGCGGTCCTCTAATTAAATTAAATGTGCCATGCATTAACCCTAAACCATATATATGTAACTAACCATAGCTAATCAACCCTACTTAATGAAAACACATAACCCTAAAGTATACTAGCTATAACCCGATCTAATAAAAACATGCTCTATATATAGCAGCTAGCTAGCAAACCTTAGATTAACACCAATTAATATATACATGGCCTATATCGATCATGTTGTATAACATATCCCTGAGATTCATTAATTAATTATATAATTATCGTGATAAATTAATTAACTCTAATTTTGACAAGTTCTCTCGAATGAAAACACATTTGATTAAGTTGCCTCATAATATATATATAATTAGTGTGCATGCATGGCCTACCATGCATTCGTGCATATATTTTAATGTATATTTGAACATATTCTTGGGGATTTCAATCTCTCTCTCTCGATCATCTATATATCGTTGGTGGCCAAAAAAACACACATATATATGCATGCAATTTATGCGTAAAGGCGCGGGTGCCTCTAATAATGTGTGTGCGCACTCGATCGATGATCCCTAAACCTTAAACAACCCTAAAACCTTAAATCTCTAATCCCTAATCCCTAAACCTAAACACCCTAAACACTAAACCCTAAACCCTAGACCCTAAACCCTAACCCTAACCCTAACCCTAACCCTAAACCCTAGCTAACCCTAAACCCTAATTAAACCATATGTATAGGCCAACGACACTTTAATTGTGCATCGAGCAGGCCAGGGGTGCCTCGCGGTCCTCTAATTAAATTAAATGTGCCATGCATTAACCCTAAACCATATATATGTAACTAACCCTAGCTAATCAACCCTACTTAATTAAAACACATAACCCTAAACTATACTAGCTAGCTATAACCCGATCTAATAAAAACATGCTCTATATATAGCAGCTAGCTATCAAACCGTAGATTAACACCAATTAAAATATACATGGCCTATATCGATCATGTTGTATAACATATCCCTGAGATTCATTAATTAATTATAAAATTATCGTGATAAATTAATTAACTTGAATTTTGACAAGCTCTCTCGAATGAAAACACATTTGATTAAGTTGCCTCATAATATATATATAATTAGTGTGCATGCATAGCCTACAATGCATTCGTGCATATATTTTAATGTATATTTGAACATATTCTTGGGGATTTCAATCTCTCTCTCGATCATCTATATATCGTTGGTGGCCCAAAAAACACACATATATACGCATGCACTTTATGCGTAAAGCCGCGGGTGCCTCGATCTAATAATGTGTGTGCGCACTCGATCGATGATCCCTAAACCTTAAACAACCCTAAAACCCTAAATCCCTAATCCCTAATCCCTAAACCCTAAACACCCTAAACACTAAACCCTAGACCCTAGACCCTAAACCCTAACCCTAACCCTAACCCTAACCATCTGCCCTAGCTAACCCTAAACCCTAATTAAACCCTATGTATAGGCCAACGACACTTAATTGTGCATCGAGCAGCCCAGGGGTGCCTCGCGGTCCTCTAATTAAATTAATTAAATGCGCCATGCATTAACCCTAAACTATATATATGTAAATAACCCTAGCTAATCAACCCTACTTAATTAAAACACATAACCCTAAACTATACTAGATATAACCCGATCTAATAAAAACATGCTCTATATATAGCAGCTAGCTAGCAAACCGTAGATTGACGCCAATTAAAATATACATGGCCTATATCGATCATGTTGTATAACATATCCCTGACATTCATTAATTAATTATATAATTATCGTGATAAATTAATTAACTTGAATTTTGACAAGTTCTCTCGAATGAAAACACATTTGATTAAGTTGCCTCATAATATACATATATAATTAGTGTGCATGCATGGCCTACAATGCATTCGTGCATATATTTTAATGTATATTTGAACATATATATTCTTGGGGATTTCAATCTCGACCTCTCTCTCTCGATCATCTATATATCGTTGGTGGCCCAAAAAACACACATATATACGCATGCACTTTATGCGTAAAGGCGCGCGCGGGTGCCTCTAATAATGTGTGTGCGCACTCGATCGATGATCCCTAAACCTTAAACAACCCCTAAAACCTTAAATCCCTAATAATCCCTAATCCCTAAACCCTAAACACCCTAAACACTAAACCCTAAACCCTAACCCTAACCCTAACCCTAACCCTAACCCTAAACCCTAGCTAACCCTAAACCCTAAACCCTAGACCCTAAACCCTAGACCCTAAACCCTAACCCTAACCCTAACCCTAAACCCTAGCTAACCCTAAAACCATAATTAAACCCTATGTATAGGCCAACGACACTTAATTGTACGTGCATCGAGCAGGCCAGGGGGTGCCTCGCGGTCCTCTAATTAAATTAAATGTGCCATGCATTAACCCTAAACCATATATATGTAACTAACCCTAGCTAGCTAATCAACCCTACTTAATTAAAACACATAACCCTAAACTATACTAGCTAGCTATAACCCGATCTAATAAAAACATGCTCTATATGTAGCAGCTAGCTAGCAAACCGTAGATTAACACCAATTAAAATATACATGGCCTATATCGATCATGTTGTATAACATATCCCTGAGATTCATTAATTAATTATATAATTATCGTGATAAATTAATTAACTTGAATTTTGACAAGTTCTCTCGAATGAAACCACATTTGATTAAGTTGCCTCATAATATATATATATATATATAATTAGTGTGCATGCATGGCCTACAATGCATTCGTGCATATATTTTAATGTATATTTGAACATATTCTTGGGGATTTCAATCTCTCTCTCGATCATCTATATATCGTTGGTGGCCCAAAAAACACACATATATACGCATGCACTTTATGCGTAAAGGCGCAGTGCCTCGATCTAATAATGTGTGTGCGCACTCGATCGATGATCCCTAAACCTTAAACAACCCTAAAACCCTAAATCCCTAATCCCTAAACCCTAAACACCCTAAACACTAAAACCTAGACCCTAGACCCTAAACCCTAACCCTAACCCTAACCCTAACCATCTGCCCTAGCTAACCCTAAACCCTAATTAAACCCTATGTATAAGCCAACGACACTTAATTAATTAAATTAATTAAATGCGCCATGCATTAACCCTAAACCATATATATGTAACTAACCCTAGCTAATCAACCCTACTTAATTAAAACACATAACCCTAAACTATACTAGATATAACCCGATCTAATAAAAACATGCTCTATATATATATATAGCAGCTAGCTAGCTAGCAAACCGTAGATTAACACCAATTAAAATATACATGGCCTATATCGATCATGTTGTATAACATATCCCTGACATTCATTAATTAATTATATAATTATCGTGATAAATTAATTAACTTGAATTTTGACAAGTTCTCTCGAATGAAAACACATTTGATTAAGTTGCCTCATAATATATATATATATAATTAGTGTGCATGCATGGCCTACAATGCATTCGTGCATATATTTTAATGTATATTTGAACATATATATTCTTGGGGATTTCAATCTCGATCTCTCTCTCTCGATCATCTATATATCGTTGGTGGCCCAAAAAACACACATATATACGCATGCACTTTATGCGTAAAGGCGCATGTGAGTGCCTCTAATAATGTGTGTGCGCACTCGATCGATGATCCCTAAACCTTAAACAACCCCAAAATCCTTAAATCCCTAATCCCTAATAATCCCTAGCTAATCCCTAAACCCTAAACACCCTAAACACTAAACCCTAAACCCTAAACCCTAACCCTAACCCTAACCCTAAACCCTAGCTAACCCTAAACCCTAAACCCTAGACCCTAAACCCTAGATCCTAAACCCTAACCCTAATTAACCCTAAACCCTAGCTTACCCCTAAAACCCTAATTAAACCCTATGTATAGGCCAACGACACTTAATTGTACGTGCATCGAGCAGGTGTGGGGTGCCTTGCGGTCCTCTAATTAAATTAAATGTGCCATGCATTAACCCTAAACCATATATATGTAACTAACCCTAGCTAGCTAGCTAATCAACCCTACTTAATTAAAACACATAACCCTAAACTATACTAGCTAGCTATAACCCGATCTAATAAAAACATGCTCTATATGTGGCAGCTAGCTAGCAAACCGTAGATTAACACCAATTAAAATATACATGGCCTATATCGATCATGTTGTATAACATATCCCTGAGATTCATTAATTAATTATATAATTATCGTGATAAATTAATTAACTTGAATTTTGACAAGTTCTCTCGAATGAAAACACATTTGATTAAGTTGCCTCATAATATATATATAATTAGTGTGCATGCATGGCCTACAATGCATTCGTGCATATATTTTAATGTATATTTGAACATATATATTCTTGGGGATTTCAGTCTCGATCTCTCTCTCTCTCTCGATCATCTATATATCGTTGGTGGCCCAAAAAACACACATATATACGCATGCACTTTATGCGTAAAGGCGCGGGTGCCTCTAATAATGTGTGTGCGCACTCGATCGATGATTCCTAAACCTTAAACTTAACAACCCCTAAAACCTTAAATCCCTAATCCCTAATAATCCCTAATCCCTAAACCCTAAACACCCTAAACACTAAACCCTAAACCCTAGACCCTAAACCCTAACCCTAACCCTAACCCTAACCCTAACCCTAACCCTAACCCTAAACCCTAGCTAACCCTAAACCCTAAACCCTAGACCCTAAACCACCCTAGACCCTAAACCCTAACCCTAACCCTAAACCCTAGCTAACCCTAAACCCTAATTAAACCCTATGTATAGGCCAACGACACTTAATTGTGCATCGAGCAGGCCAGGGGGTGCCTCGCGGTCCTCTAATTAAATTAAATGTGCCATGCATTAACCCTAAACCATATATATGTAATAACTAACCCTAGCTAATCAACCCTACTTAATTAAAACACATAACCCTAAACTGTACTAGCTAGCTATATATAACCCGATCTAATAAAAACATGCTCGATCTATATATAGCAGCTAGCTAGCAAATTAAACGGTAGATTAACACCAATTAATATATACGACATGGCCTATATCGATCATATGTTGTATAACATCTCCCTGAGATTCATTAATTAATTATATAATTATCGATGATAAATTAATTAACTTGAATTTTGACAAGTTCTCTCGAATGAAAACACATTTGATTAAGTTTCCTCATAATATATATATAATTAGTGTGCGCACTCGATCGATGATCCCTAAACCTTAAACAACCCTAAAACTCCCCTAAACCCTAAACACCCTAAACACTAAACCCTAGACCCTAAACACCCTAAACACTAAACCCTAAACCCTAGACCCTAAACACCGTAAACACTAAACCCTAAACCCTAAACCCTAAACACCCTAAACACTAATTAAACCCTAAACCCTAGACCCTAAACACCCTAAACTAAACCCTAGACCCTAGCTAAACACCCTAAACACTAAACCCTAAACCCTAAACCCTAGCTAACCCTAAACCCTAATTAAACCCTATATATAGGCCAACGACACTTAATTGTGCATCAAGCAGGCCAAGGGTGCCTAGCTCGCGGTCCTCTAGTTAAATTAAATGTGCCATGCATTAACCCTAAACCATATATATAACTAACCCCTAGCTAATCAAACCCTAGTTCATTAAAACACATAACCCTAAACTATACTAGCTAGCTATAACCCGATCTAATAAAAACATGCTCGATCTATATATAGCAGCTAGCTAGCAAATTAAACGGTAGATTAACACCAATTAATATATACGACATGGCCTATATCGATCATATGTTGTATAACATCTCCCTGAGATTCATTAATTAATTATATAATTATCGATGATAAATTAATTAACTTGAATTTTGACAAGTTCTCTCGAATGAAAACACATTTGATTAAGTTTCCTCATAATATATATATATATATATAATTAGTGTGCATGCATGGCCTACCATGCATGCATTCGTGCATATATTTTAATATATATTTGATCGAACATATTCTTGGGGATTTCAATCTCTCTCTCTCGATCATCTATATATCGTTGTTGGCCAAAAAAACACACACATATACACATGCACTTTATGCGCAAAGGCGCGTGTGCCTCTAATAATGTGTGTGTGCGCACTCGATCGATGATCCATAAACCTTAAACCCTAATTAAATAAACCCTAATCCCTAAACCCCTAAACACCATAAACATTAAACCCTAGACCCTAGACCCTAAACCCTAACCTCCTAACCCTAAACCCTAAACCCTAATTAAACCCTATATATAGGCCAATGACACTTAATTGTGCATCAAGCGAGGCCGGGGGTGCCTTAGCTCGCGGTCCTCTAATTAAATTAAATGTGCCATGCATATATATATGTGTTTAATTTGGGGATTTCAATCGCTCTCTCGTATGTAGATCTCTCTCTACCTCTCTCTCTCTCTGTCTCTCTCTCTCTCTCGTTAATTGGTGGCCAACAACACACACATGCACTTTGTGCGCAAAGGCATGCGCCTCTAATAATGTGTGCTTGTGATCGATCAATCTAGTTTTGATTAATCATAGCACATAAATAAAGAAGTTGTATTTGAATCCACACAACCTAATCTAAAACACATAACCCCTAACATGGCCTAATTAATTAACCCCTTCTCTCTACCTAATTAGTGGAAATTGCACAAAATCAAAAGGGGTCCCTCACTAATTGTGCATATCTACTAGATTGTGATAAACTTTTGCCCCATATATATTTGGTGGATGGGTGCATCTTGGCATGTAAAACAATTAGTGTTTGCAAATGGCGTTGTCAAAATTTATGTACAAATGATTTCTTTCCATCCAAAGTGCATAAAATGGGAGTTTTAATGAAGAAAGTACAAATAAAACAGCTCAACATGCTTCCACACCCCGATTTCCACACGAAGTAGAGCATATTTAAAGGATAATTCCAGAGTTTTACTATTTTTCAAGCAACTTTGCTAATTTTCCCCCACTCACATGACTTTATGTCGATTTAACGAAAATATGGCGAATTTAAACTACATGGGCGGGATAGTTTGAATTGTGCGCGCGGCAAAGGGAACCGCCTATTCCTCAACCTTGTGCACGGCAAATTACACACGCAACTCCATTAAACGCCACCTACCGACCTTAATTATCACCCGGCGGCCCGGCCGCATGACCCCCCACCCACCCCTACACAACTTATCCCCGTCCGTGCGAAGAGCTTCCCCTCCCCATCCCGTCCGTGCGGAGAAGAAGCTTCCCCTCCCCGTCGTTCTTCTCGAGGCACTTGCGCGGTCAAGTTGATCCACGGTAGGGCTGCTATCTCTAGCTCAATCATGTATCGGGCAAGACGGCCTAACGATTTATATTTTCTTGATGCTGCTAAAAAAATTCGTCAGTATGCTCGAACTAATTGGCACTTTATAGTTTTCCGCTCGATTTGTCATCGATCAATTTGTTCATTTGCGTGGGCATATAGAGTCGATTCGCACTCGATCCGTTAATTTGCTGAAATGCCATGGCAGAGTTTTGTACACGATCTGTTTGCTAAAATGTCGATGGGCATTTTTTGTTTTGTACTCGACATGATTGCTGAAATGCATAATCATGTAGTATAGTTTTGTACTCGATGGATATACATTTCCTACTTCGCCTTAAATTAATCACCAACCATCGTATCTCATAATTAAACAGATGGACAGAACTTGGATATCGCATGGACACTTATGTCCCCCTTCATATATAAATGGTGTTCTACCCTTTATGTGTTTTATTAGAGCTCTTGAAGGTCAGAAACTGGACGTGTATTGCCCGCGCTGCACATGTATGAATGGTGAGAAGAGGCCTCACCCTGTAGTGGCTGATCATTTACACATTTTTGGGATGGACCGCACATATGTTAGGCGGGTTTAGCATGGTGAACCATATAATGATCCTTTAGCAGGAGAAGCAGATCTTGCTCACACTTGTATGTGTCTTTGGCATATGTAGTTAATTATTTATATTGATGTCGCCGCTGTTTCAATCAATAGTTTGCATTCTTTGTGCAAGGTTACGTACTCAAATTTAACTTGTTGCGAGATGGATGGACGGAAGGAGAGAAAAAGCGCTTGCTTCAGGAAACGGGTTTCAGCTCGGGACATGTGCTGTGCCGGATGAGAAGGTAAATATGTAAAACGGCATTTGTTCAGGTTGCATCCCTTAGATGTTTGTCTAATCGGTTGATGTACTAATTGCAGAAGCATAGAGTTGAAGAGGTCTCTCAGTTTGATGGGAGATTTGAAGATGAATCTCAGTTTGATGCACCTGTGGATGGTACTAATGACGAGCCTTTCATAGACGAAGGTCCTGCACTGAGATTATCCAGCCTACGAAGGAGGCCGTGGACCGAGTACACAGCTTTGCGTTGAAGTGGATGCACGCCGGAGATCATCGGGCGTCCGGGTAGTCTCAAGACCACCCAGCCCCTGATGCACTGTGGATGGTACCGATGACGAGCCTCTCATAGACGAAGGTCCTGCACCTGAGATTATCCAGCCTACGTAAGGAGGCCGTGGACCGAGTACACAGCTTTGCGTTGAAGAGGATGCACACCGGAGATCATCGGGGGCATCCCGGTAGTCTCAGACCACCCAGCCACGATGCAAAATGTTGAGCTACTTTATGATTCGTACTCTTATGTTCTGGTGTTGTAGTATGTTATGATTTGTACGCCTTTCGCGCTAGATTAAGCATTCAGTGGATGATCGCATTGCAAAATTCGACACCCACACAATCAGTTCATCGTATGAGTAGTAGCACAATTACTTCTACAAACGATTCCTGCCAGGCGCATTAGTTGGTAGCATGAAACACTTTCAGGTACTCCTCCGATTCATATTAATTGACTCAATTCTGTCTAGATATGGATGTATCTAGATGCATTTGTTAACTAGACTAACAAACTTGAGTCGCTTAATATGAATCCGTGTAAACCTTGATCCTCGAGCAGCTAGTTTATTGACTCTGGACTCCAAGCCTCTCGCGGCAAGCCATCGACGAAGCTTTGACCAGATCTTGGCCCGCAATTTTTTGTGTGTGGCGAATAGCAAAGCTTTGACCAGTTCCTCTCGGGATGCAGCACGCCGGTGAGCTTGCACGGTTGCCATGAGCACTTTCCGGCGGAACTTCCTCTTCGGCGCCCTCAAGCCGCTGCTGCGAGAAGACGCACGCGGTGCCTCGAGGTGGACGGAATTCTGGATCTCGGGCGGGGGTCCGCATCGTCCGGGAACGATCTCCGGCGGGTTAACGAGGACATGCATGGCGGCCGTGGGATTTGTTTTTTTTTGGTTTGAGCTTGGGATTTGGGGTTTTTCGGATAGGGGAGGAGGAACCGAGGAAGAGGAAGGAACAGCCGCGTGCTTGGCGCGTGGCGGTGTGCTTGAATTTCGAATTTTTGTGAAATGTTTCATTTCCCGCTACAATTCGGGGGTTTCTTGACGCGCCAATGCGTCCCGCCGGGCAGCTTCAAGTGAATTTGGGGTGCCACGCTATGGGCCCTAGTTTCGGTGAGACATGTAATGACTATAGTCACATCGGTAAGTTCACCGTGTAATAAAATATGTTACCCCTCCCCTTTATGTAGCACCCCTTCTCTCCCGATCGAGTGCCGATTGCCGACGGATGCAAGCCGCTAGCTCGATCCCCTCCTTTCGCCTCCACCGTCCGGGCATCCAGCTTGGAGGGGCAAGCTGCATCTAGACCAAGCGGATTAGGTAGGACTAGTAATGTTCTTTCCTTTCTCGAGATCGGTTCTTTTTCCTCTCCTCGATATCTTGCGCATCTCTTTCCTATTCTGGGCGAAGGGGTGTCTTCTGGTCACCCTCGAGCTGGGAGTGATTGATGGGGGTGGGGGGCGGGGGCGACCTTGGCTTGGATTGGGGTGTTCTTCCTTTATTTGTCGACATTTGCAACCTTTGTAGTTTCTGCTGATCCTCACCGTATCTTTTGTCGCCTTGTACGGGAAAGGTAAGACCTTGGCGGTGGGGGCAATGGAGCGTAAGGCCACCACGCATGTGGGCAGTTGGCTGAGCCCGAGCTGCGTCCCCAGCCCCGCAAGCAGTACTCCGTTTGCTTATCCACCCTTTACCTTTTAAGTGTCTCTCTGCATCCTCAATCTGCTCTCGTTTCCGGAATATGCTTAAAGTAGCACATGTCTTCGGTGTTTGTGCGTAAAGCCTCTGTGACACCATGCTCTATATTCTCTGTATCGAGTTGGTACCTCCGAGTTCCGTGCCGAGGCTATGGGGAACGAGAATAGCGCCCCTGCTGCCAGAGCATGGCCCGATCTGCGACACAAGAAGCGAAATGCCAGCACGCGAGCTGGGCGGGGACCGCCCGAGGTAATTTTTTTTAACCAACTTACCATGATGTAGTCTGAATCTGATACTCCTCGGATCCAAATTAATTGACTCAACTATCTCAGAGATACGGATGTATCTAGATGTGTTTTAGCTCTAGATACTATCGCCTCCATCCCAAAGCTTTGGGCTTATATTATTTTTAGAAAGTCAAACTATACCATGTTTGACTAAGCTTTTACCAAAAATCAGTAACATGCAAAATACAAAATTAATATCATTAAATAGATAATAAAATATATTTTCCTACGGTATCTACACAGTATTATATTTGTTGATAGAATGTTCTAAAATTTTGGTCAAACTTTCCTTGTTTTGATTTCTCAAAAATAAATAAGGCTTAAGCTTTTGGATGGTGGTAGTACATTCATATCTAGACAAAGCTGAGTTAACTAGTTTTTTGTCTGTCCATAGCTAGTGTTCACGCTGCAAAAGGCTAAGAGCATCCACTATATGCATCAGTCTATCTCATACAGTAATTCAATATCACTTTTGAGGTCTGCCTTTTGTTTTGCTATTCATATACATACTGAAACTTTAGGGCCTTTACTCAAAAGGAAGATCAAAGCTGCGGCTGATCGGGCTGCCGGTATGTTGATGCCGCCCCATCTTCTAAATGCCTCTACAAGCACAAGGCCACGCGCCAGCTGGGTGGTGATCTTTTAATGAATATGGTATATTTTCTTAATCCACAAAACATGCCTTGATTTTTCTCTGTTTATTGTCGGTTTTTTCTATGCTTGCCAAAAGTTTACAACAACAACAACAACAACCAAGCCTTTCAGTCCCAAACAAGTTGGGGTAGGCTAGAGTTGAAACCCATAAGATCTCGAAGCCAAAAGTTTAGAAACACCAAATTCGTTTGCTTACAATCATCATACAATGTTCATCTACTCCAGTTCCCCTAACCCAACAAAAAATTATGTTAATTACGATTTTTAGATTAAAAGAGCACCATTAGGCGCTGTTAATTACGACTTTGAGATTAAAATATCATTTGCAATTGTTAATTACAATTTTGAGACAAATGGTTAGTTTAACCTCGATCTCTTCTGCTCTCCATTTATCCCAACCGAACAAAAATTTAACCATTCCATTCCTCTGAAATGGAACCATTCCATTCCATTCCACGCTGTTTCAGAACCGAACACACCCTTGCATTGTTGTGAACTGTTGTCCATACACGGCCATACCCTTCCACTTACATCCAGCACTATATGCATCAGTCTGTCTCAGAGTCATTCAATATCACTGCTGAGATCTGTTCCCATTCTTATGCAGGCTGAAACTGCTGCGCCTTTACTCAAGTGGATGCAAAATGAGGCTAATGAGGCTGCTGTGAGGACGATGTTGCCGGCACCATCTTCCGAAAACCTCTACAAGCACGAGGCCATGGGCCAGCTGGGTGGTGACCTTTTAATGAATCTGGTATATTTTCTTAATCCACATACATGATTTCATTATTATCTGTTTAATTACTGTTGGCTTTGTCTAATGCTTACCAAAAGTTCAGAAACACTGCGTTTGCTTACAATCATCATACACTAATTTTTCACTTTTCACTGTCTCATCCGATTATATAAACTGTTGATTTCCATTGGCTTGTTTTGTAATCATTTGCATTGTTGTCGACTGTTCTCTATGCACAACCCTATTCTTCCACTTACACCCGCACTATTTGCATCAGTCTATCTCATAGATTTATTAAATATCAATGATGAGTTCTGTTGCTATTCATATGCAGGATGAAACTTCTGTGCCTCTACTCAAATGGATAAAAAATGATCCTGATGAGGCTGCTGTGAAGATGATGGTGCCGCCACCATCTTCTGAAAACCTCCTCAAGCACAAGGCCATGGGCCAGCTGGGTGGTACCCTTTTCAAGAAGCGTATATTTTCTTAATCCTCATACATGATTTGATTTTTGTCTGTTTATTGCCGGCTTTGTCTAATGCTTACCAATAGTTCAGAAACACACACACCTATTCTTACACTTACATCCAGCACTATATGCATCAGTGTCTCATAGATTCATTTTATATATCACTGCTGATGTCTGTTGCTCTTCAATTTTCATATGCATCGAAACCGCTAACCCTTCATTGGTCAAAAGGATTGCAACTGCTGATGAGGCATCTGCAGAGGCTGCCACCAAGTTCTTGTCAGCCCAACCTTCGGATGCTTATATAAGCTCAAGTCCAAGGACCAGCCAGGCCGTAACCATCCAAGGGTTCGGGTATATTTTCTTAAGCCACATATACATGCCATGATTTATGTCTGATATTATCACCGGCTCTGTCTAATGCTTTTTGGAATTCGGAAACACCAAATTAGCATGCTTATATTCATCATACACTAATTTTTCACTGTTTAGGTTGTAACATAGTGTTATGCACTCGCTTGTCAACATTTGCATTGCTCTGAACTATGCACTTTACACAACCTAATTCTTCCACTTACATTCAGCGCTACGCACCGTAGTACCTCCCATGTTTCCTTCACCATCCCGATGCCGAGCTTGCGGGAATATGGCGGGCCCATGTACATACCCCGCATATAACACCTCCTATGGCTCTATCTACCTTTCTAGTAGCTCCTTCACAGAGTTACAGGTATGTATTCTCAGTGGTTTAGCATGAATTGGCATATAGTAAAGTCTTGTTTTTAGTCTTCCTGCTTCTTACATTTGTATCAATTTTCACATGCAGATCAGTACCTTGTGAACTTCGTCCAATGATTAACCAGATGTGTCCGCATGAAGGGTCTTTCACTATGCATGGCAATGGCAAATTGATGAACACCTACACGGTCTATGAGGTGTATGTCTACAAGACGCAGGCCATCACATATTTGTATGGACATGATTGGAGAAAGTTTGCTTTTGACTACGGTCTGAAGAAGGGCGACGAGTGAGGGTCGTAAACTCAAACGGGCGGATATACGTATCGCTTACAGAGTTGGAGACACTTCCAAATATATAATATGTAACTTTTTTCTACTCATATCTTTTGATAACTGTTACGAGCAGCTTGTTCTAAACCATTCCCTCTGTTCTAGCTTGCTGGGTTTAACATGATCAAAGCTGCAGATCCCCTGATGGAACATGAGCGGATGTCACAAAGGGCAACCACACCAGCACCGGCACCGGCTTCCCACTCTCCTGCATCAACACCGGTTCCTGTACCAGCTCCGTTTACTGCATCTACCCAGCAGTCCCCTACATCAGCATTGGTTCCTGTAGAGGCCCCATATACTACACCTGCCCAGCAGGCTCCTGCATCAGCACTGGTTCCTCTAGCTGCACCATTTACTGCACCTGCCCAACAGTCTCTGCATCAGCACCGGTTCCTCTAGAGGCACCGTCTCGCACTGCCCAGCAGTCTCCTGCATCAGCACCAGCTCGTGTACCAGCCCAGGCTCCTGCACCTGCCCCAGCCAGATCACCGAGGTCTCAGCTCATTGCTGTGGCCACCCGTGTGGTGACCAGGACGCATCTGAAGGCTATGTTCGTGAGTATATGACAGCATAACTGCTCTTATCTTGATGTCTTCTCTGCTCAAAGTCTCACATGGTTCAGTGCATTGGTGCCATTGACTAATTTTTGGTGGTATCTCTTGCTTTGAATCAGAAATTGCCTAAAAGTATCTCCAAGGATCTCAATGCTGGCCGAAGGGGCAAGATATCCCTCGTCATGGAGAGTGAAGGTCTCACCGTGGAGGGACGGTACTCCGTCGGTCCACAGAGATGGCCGCTTGGCTGTTACTTCCAGGTGGAAAAAGTTCATTGACGGTGCCAAACTTCGCATTGGATCAAAGTTGAAGGTCAATATCTTTCGATGCCACCGTGACATGCTGGTCATAAAGTTCGCGGTTGTCTAGTTCTCGTTGCCCCATGAGCCCTTAGCAAATGCATTTGTAGTTATACTTATATAAGGTTATCTTATCTGAATCTGCTAATTAATTGTATGGGTGGTAAAACTCGGCAAGCTTTTGCTCTTAGCAAGTATGTATGTATGATCAGCTATTATGATAACTAATGTTTGTGTTCATCTTAATTTGCATTTCCGTTTTAGAAAAAACTTAATTTCTATTTTGGCTGACCTGTTAGAGAACTATCAGATTGAACCCACAACATGATTCAAATAGATTCATTACACCGAGCCACATGTCTTGACCTTGCTATACACTACTTCCATTAATCGATTGCAAGAAGGCTTACTGAGCTGCACGAACCATGGCAGATTCGAATCCAACTTATCTATCTAGAAATACAACCTTTGCGTAAAGAGGATTTGCAGTATGGGGAGGCTGACATTGGGGACCCATGAGCCAGCAGCGTCGTCAACGTTTTAAAGGTGGCAGGAGATCGAAAGAAAAAATAAGCCAAAAATCAGTTGGTAAACAAATTCAAGAAAAGAAACATTTACCTTTCTGAGAGGATGACATGCGGGACCCATGAGGCAGCAGCATCCTCAACTATTTCAAGGCGGCAGGGGATCAAAAGAAAAAGGAAATAGCCAGAAATTAATTAGGGTCAAAAATAAATCCATCAAAGGAAACTTTTATTGTTCATAGAGGATGACATGTGGGACCGACTTGCCAGCTGCGTCGTCATCGTTTCAAAGGGGGCAGGGGATCAAAAGAAAAAGGCAAATAGCCAGAAATTAGGGGAAAAAAATAAATCCAACAAAGGAAACTTTTATTGTTCATAGAGGATGACATGCGGGACCCATGAGCCAGCAGCTTCCTCAACGTTTCAAAGTCGGCATGAGATTGAAAGAAAAAGGCAAGTGACATAATATCAGGAGCCAAAAATAATCCAAGAAAAGAAACTTTATTGTACATAGAGGATGACATGCGGGTCCCATTTTGTAGCAGCGGTCTCAACGCTTCCAAGGCGGCACAGGACCGAAAGAAAAATGAAGTAGCCAGAAATCAGGGTGTGAAAAAAATCCAAGAAAAGAAAGATTTCAATTGGGCTGTATCTGGACATCTGGGCCTTCGAACTATCCTGCTGGGCCTTTTGACTCGTACAATTTCAGCCCACTCCAAAACAGGAAAGGTCGGATTTTTCTCAAAAAAAAAAACAGGAAAGTCCTATGCTTCGCAAAAACAAAAAACAAGGAGATTCAACATATAAGTTTGTTTATGTAGATATAAAGATTTAATTTATCCGTTTGCAATAGCTCAGAGCGAAATACAACGTTTATTGTCTGCAAAATAAAATATCACATGTTTCTTGTACGGGGAGGCTGACATCGGGGACCCATGAGCCAGCAGCGTCGTCAACGTTTCAAAGGCGGCAGGGGACCGAAAATAAAAAAAGCCAAAAATCAGTTGGTAAAAAAATACAAGAAAAGAAAACATTTATCGTTCTGAGAGGATGACATGCGGGACCCATGAGGCAGCATCCTCAATGTTTCAAAGTCGGCATGAGATCGAAAGAAAAAGCCAAGTGACATAATATCAGGAGCCAAAAATAATCCAAGAAAAGAAACTTTATTGTACATAGAGGATGACATGCGGGTCCCATTTTGTAGCAGCGGTCTCAACGTTTCCAAGGCGGCACAGGACCAAAAGAAAAATGAGGCAGCAGCATTCTCAACAATTCCAAGGCGGCAGGGGATCAAAAGAAAAAAAGGAAATAGCCAGAAATTTATTAGGGGTCAAAAATAAATCCACCAAAGGAAACTTTTATTGTTCATAGAGGATGACATGTGGGACCGACCTGCCAACAGCATCCTCATCGTTTCAGAGGGGGCAGGAGATCAAAAGAAAAAGGCAAATAGCCAGAAATTAGGGGTAAAAAATAACTCCAAGAAAGGAAACTTTTATTGTTCGTAGAGGATGATATGCGGGACCCATGAGCCAGCAGCTTACTCAACGTTTCAAAGGCGGCATGAGATCGAAAGAAAAAGGCAAGTGACAAAATATCAGGAGCCAAAGATAATCCAAGAAAAGAAACTTTGTTGTACGTAGAGGATGACATGCGGGTCCCATTTAGCAGCAGCGGTCTCAACGTTTCAAATGCGGCTTGAGATCAAAAGAAAAAGAAAGTTGATCGTACATAGAGGATGACATGCAGGTCCCATGAGTCAGCAGCTTACCCAACGTTTCCAAGGCGGCAGGGGATCAAAAGAAAAAGGAAATAGCCAAAAATCAGAGGGTGAAAAAAAAATAAAGAAAATAAACTTTTATAGCACATAGAGGATGACATGCGGGTCCCATGAGCCAGCAGGTTCCTCAACGTTTCAAACGTGGCATGAGATCGAAAGAAAAAGGTAAGTGACCAAATATGAGGAGCCAAAAATAATTCAAGAAAAGAAAGTTTTATAGTACATAGAGAATGACATGCGGGTCCCATTTAGCAGCAGCGGTATCACCGTTTGAGAGGCTGCAGGGGTTCAAAAGAAAAAAGAAATTGCCAAAAATTAGAGGGTGAAAAAAACCAAGAAAATGAACTTTTATAGTACATAGAGGATGACATGCGGGTCCCATGAGCCTGCAGGTTCCTCAACGTTTCAAACGTGGCATGAGATCGAAAGAAAAAGGCAAGTGCCCAAATATGAGGTGCCAAAAAAAACTCCAAGAAAAGAAAGTTGATTGCTCATAGAGGATGACATGCGGGTCCCATTTAGCTGCAGCGGTCTCACTTTTTGAGAGGCGGCAGGGGATCGAAAGAAAAAGGCAAGTGACCAAATATCAGGAGCCAAAAATAATTCAAGAAAAGAAAGTTTTATAGTCCATAGAGGATGACATGCGGGTCCCATTTAGCAGCAGCGGTATCACCGTTTGAGAGGCGGCAGGGGATCGAAAGAAAAAGGCAAGTGACCAAATATGAGGTGCCAAAAAAAATTCCAAGAAAAGAAAGTTTTATAGTACATAGAGGATGACATGCGGGTCCCATTTAGCAGCAGCGGTTTCACCGTTTGAGAGGCGGCAGGGGATCGAAAGAAAAAGGCAAGTGACCAAATATGAGGTGCCAAAAAAATCCAAGAAAAGAAAGTTTTATAGTACATAGAGGATGACATGCGGGTCCCATTTAGCAGCAGCGGTATCACCGTTTGAGAGGCGGCAGGGGATCGAAAAAAAGGCAAGTGACCAAATATGAGGTGCCAAAAAAAACTCCAAGAAAAGAAAGTTGATTGCACATAGAGGATGACATGCGGGTCCCATTTAGCAGCAGCGGTCTCAACGTTTCCAAGGCGGCAAGGGATCAAAAGAAAAAGGAAGTAGCCAGAAATCAGGGGGTCAAAAAAATCCAAGAATAGAAAGAATTTTGGTTCATAGAGGATGACATGCGGGACCCATGATCCTGCATCGTAAACGGCTCGATCGGAGAACGTTGAACGAGATGGCGCGATCGAGAAAAAAAACAATGACAGAGAGGCTGCCATCTGGGCCCTACATCCCTCGGCGGTGCGGATTTGCGTTGACTCGGCCGGCGAACCCGAGATTTCGAGATGCACCACGTCCCGGGCCACCATACGCGACGTTTTGGCCGCTTTCGTCGGGCTAGGTGGCCTCAAAAACGAGAAAAAAAAAGTTTTGACATGCACCACGGAGGGACCCAAAATCGTCGGCCATGGTACACCAGCAACCACGGCGCGACTTCAACTTCGTCGGCCATGGCAACTTTTCTTGTAGTGTGTGCATCCTACCTGGCCTCACTAACACCATCCCGGGATGTTCATATTTGTTTCGACCAACAAAGTATGAGGCATTCCATTTAGTTCATACTAGCTACTTCTTAATTGCATTGGCCTTTCTTCCATTCTAGTGCCGATGATTAAATTGTTTGGTCACTTGTACACTCTGGGGTGGGGCCACTGAGCCTGGTGCGATGACACAAATATCAATCTCTTGTGCATCCTACCTGGCCTCGCTGACCCCATCCCTGAATGTTAATATTTCTTTCGACCAACAAAGTATGAGGCATATGATATCTAGTTGAGATACCACTTGGCTCTTTCTTCCATTTTAGTGCCGATGATTAGAATGTTTGGTCACCTATACGCCGCAATATACTTTGTAGACGGGCCCCCCTTTCCCCGGCCGCCGTTCGTTGAACGAGTCCTTGACGAGACAACAACGCCGACATGTCTCTTCGGCGCAGAACCACACCAGTCCCAGCCGTCTCCCTTGTGGCCGTGTCTAATGGGCTCTGCGCTTTTCTCCATGGCCGGACCACGATTGGACTCACCGGGGAAATACTGATAATCGCCATCACCACTATCGTCAGAGTCCACAGGTGTAGAGTACTTTGCAGCAGATGCCGCTTTTCTTCTCTCGCCGTCCAGTGAACGAGTTCTTGATGCAAAGACCGTGCCGGCCTCTGGGCAGGCCGGCACGGTCTTTGCATCAAAGACTCGTTCACTGCACGGCGAGGGAAGAAAAGTGGCATCTGCTGCAAACTGCTATGCTCCTGTGGAGTCTGGCGATAGTGTTGATGGCGATTATCATTATTCCCCCGGTGAGTCCAATCGTGGTCCGGCCATGCAGAAGAGCGCAGGAGACGCGGCCACAAGGGAGGCGGCTGGGACTGCCGTGGTTCTGCGCCGAGAGGCGAATCAGCGTTGTTGTGTCGTTAAGGACCCGTTCACGGAACGACGGCCGGGGAAAGGGGGCCCTTCTGCAAAGTATACTGCGGTGTATACTGCAACTATGGTTTCTGACCATAGTATTTGTGTTGACCAATAATGTATGAGGCACTTATTCCATTTTGTCATTCCATTTGCTTTGAGATTTTCAAAATGCCGATGATTAAAATGTTTGGTCCCCGTACACTTGGGGGTGGCGTAAGTGAGTCTGGTAAGATATCACAAATATCAATCTCTTGTGCATCGGACTTGGTCTCACTTACGCCATCCCTAAATGTTAATATTTGTGTTGACCAACAATGTATGAGGCATTTATTCCATTTCTCTTGTGCATCGGACTTGTTGGTCTCACTTTCTTCCATTTTCATCATAGTACGAACTGGATATGAAGACCCCGATGCAAGCGAGGCTGGTGGGTAGAGATGAGGGAGCAAAGGAGGAACCGGATGAAGACTACTTTGTATCTCGAAATTGTGAAATTTGTATGAATTAAGAGTTGTATGCAAAACATTTGACACTTAATTGCCACTATATATGTATCTCGATCGGGCTCTAAGTAATGTGATGATGATGTCTATGTTATATCTGTGCAATGTACATGATATTTATATTATATCTGAATGTTGATGTATATAACCTGTTTCTCTGTATATTGCTGTGTATAAACTGCATGTGTATAGCAGGCAGCACAAAATCGAGTATAATACAAGCAATTTCTGTGGCGCACTGAAAACCAATTCTATGGCGCACGCTTTTGTGGTGCACCTAGGAACACGTGCGCCACAGAAACCTTATTTTTGTGGCGACGTTTCTGTGGCGCACCTCCCATGCGTCACAGAATCCATTTTTGGTGCGCCACTGATGAGGCTTTTCCTACTAGTGATATTGCGACCATGCCTGTGATAGGGTTGACCCTAGCCTCCAGTGGCTCTCCCTTCCTCGAGATGGCAGATCCATACGGCACCGGCAGAAAGCCTGCTGCGTCTCAAGCCGGTGCTTGAAATGGGGGTTCCGATCCTGTCCACGTCGAGCTCGCCTAGCGCCTGCTCGCCCGGTTAGTGCCAAGGAACTTGAAACGTCACCAAAGATGAATTTTCTGATTCTAGAAGGTTTTAATTGTCAAACGCAATTGTATGATCATCCCCGGGTTATTCAAATCAATTCAACTTTGGGCGGTTCATTATTTTTTCATGTCATAGCCTTTGAAGAAGCTCAAGCCCTCTTTTTCCTACTAGGTTAACTGTACCCAAAAGTAAATACTTCAATAGTGGTGCAGCTGCACACCAATTCATGTAAGGTGGTAACAGTTGAACCTGATAACATGGGGGAAGTGGGAACCATATCAGCTTGACTTTTCTAAAAAATATAGTGATTTAATTCAAAGAACTTATTCATAAGTAATGATGAAGACAATCTCTCTAGCTTTATATAAAACGATATATAATTAGCATCCAATAGCTTTGGGTTTGCTCTTTTGTGTGTGAATGTTTAGGAATAATTTTTTGGTTCTGATTTTAGTTTCACCATTATGTCTATTAACTGCAGTCTAGGAGTAACAACAATGCCTGGAGAAATTCTTTTACGTATATATCCATGGCTCATTTCTAGGTCCAGCTTCAGCCTTATTATCTTTAGGCCTTCCCATAAGTCAATAAGATGGGGCAAATTATCTTTCTAAAAAATGGAAAAGTCACGACAACTTATACATGTTAGCTGGTGTGGATTTGTATACACCTGCAACTAGCATATCCTTACAGTTGTGTATCGTGCTATAGGCAAAATGTTAAAGCGAGACAATACCATTCAGTTATTTTTTGGCAGTAGATATTCAAGTCTTGTGCACTTTGTAAGGAACTGGGTGCTTTCAAGCAGTAGTATATTGAGCGCCAGCAGGTTATCATCCTTACTTTGGCCGTGCTTGAAATGCTGCTGCACCTAAAATAGTCATATTATTTAGTACACATAATTTGATATGCAGTGGTTACTATATTTTATGAAGATTGTTTCTGCCTTTAAACATTATGTATGTTCATTACCATGCTTTCTACGGTGTATGGGAGTAGTGTTTCATAAGATATGTAATGATTCAAGATTGTTTATGTTTCAACTCTGCACTGAGAGATATATGTTTTTTGGCAGCCGCTGAGATATATGATTTGATTTCGCGTGGGGAGAAGAAGAGAAGACAGATAGGCAGATCTATGGGAAAATTTCTGAATACATGCATCTGGTGTGCCATTATTTTTTCAGGTATGATGAACACTATTGTTGTTGTAGTGCTAGATAGCGGTATGTATCTACACACACCCTAAAGGATTGAAGAGTAATATAATTTACTATCCATACAAATAGACAACTTAGAATAATGTAGTTCCTGTAGAGCGTAATTGTAGAGCGTAATTGATTCTTCTCCTTTGCTTCTGGCTTTGTCCTCTCCCAATACTCCCTGTGTCTTTTGCGTTAGCACAGGTGGAAGAAGACATAGATGCTTGTGTTTATTTATTTCATTTATTGTATGTTGGAAGTCTGTATCTGCTTGATATCTTCTTCCCATTTAGCATTATGTTTTTATGTTTATATTACTGTTGGCTGCTAATTTATGATGTGAAGATTTTTTTCCTCATGAATATATGAGCTCATGTCGGATTTGCGCTGGCTTATTGTTTCTTCCGTGCTTACATGATAACTGATTTTGTGATTTTTCACCATATAAAATTTCCGCTCTTAAATAATTATCAATGCTTTTATATCCTTTGGATGGAATAAGCAGTGGGAAAGTTCAAAGGCACCTTAGGTTATATTGAGGACAATTTCGAGTTTTTATTTTATTCACATATAGATTGAAATTGTACGATATTTGTGCACTCCTTTTCTTTAATATATCATGCTATTGAAAGAAGAGATATTATTTTTCTTATGATCACAAGATGATTCAGAGTTGTTAGTTTCTTCTTTGTCTTACTTATGTCCTTCCAAGTCCTAATCATGAATGTGCTCATTACCTCTATTTTTGGGAAAGATGATGATAACAAATTGATATTTATAGGTATGGAGCCACTCCCATGTGATTTAGCTTAATATTCTGTGTACGATACCTTCACCTTCCACTGCAACGGGTGTATGAGGTTGGCCTGATGCTATGAGAGGAACTAACTATCTCAGCGGTGAGCTCTTTATGCAATCCTGATCTTATAAGCAGATGGCTGAAATGATTAGCTAAAACTGAAAGCGCTGTGGGGATACTTGATTGCTGCACTATATAAACTGTCTAATACCAGTTTCAGATATGGTTAAACATGTTTCCTTGGAATGTCTTTGATGGATTTTAGGTGTTTTGGTACCACGATCTGCTGTTAGAATTCATTCATTGATTCTGGTTGATTGGATTAGACTGATCCATGTATAATTTTCAGTTGATTCAAGTAACTATATTTAAAACTTTACCAAGCTACTGAAACAAGTTCTGGCTAAACCACCTATTATATTGATCTGTTTTGGTGCAATTAAGCCAGTGTTGCTAAGAATATGGTGACTGATACGCGTACAAAGACGCGTCCGTTGGGAACCCCAAGAGGAAGGTGTGATGCGTACAGCGGCAAGTTTTCCCTCAGTAAGAAACCAAGGTTTATCGAACCAGTAGGAGCCAAGAAGCACGTTGAAGGTTGATGGTGGTGGAGTGTAGTGCGGCGCAACACCAGGGATTCCGGCGCCAACGTGAAACCTGCACAACACAACCAAATTACTTTGCCCCAACGTGACAGTGAGGTTGTCAATCTCACCGGCTTGCTGTAACAAAGGATTAGATGTATAGTGTGGATGATGATTGTTTGCAGAAAACAGTAGAACAAGTATTGCAGTAGATTGTATTCGATGTAAAAGAATGGACCGGGGTCCACAGTTCACTAGAGGTGTCTCTCCCATAAGATAAATAGCATGTTGGGTAAACAAATTACAGTTGGGCAATTGACAAATAAAGAGGGCATGACCATGCACATACATGTTATGATGAGTATAGTGAGATTTAATTGGGCATTACGACAAAGTACATAGACCGCTATCCAGCATGCATCTATGCCTAAAAAGTCCACCTTCAGGTTATCATCCGAACCCCTTCCAGTATTAAGTTGGAAAACAACAGACAATTGCATTAAGTATGGTGCGTAATGTAATCAACAACTACATCCTTAGACATAGCATTGATGTTTAATCCCTAGTGGCAACAGCACATCCACAACCTTAGAACTTTCTGTCACTGTCCCAGATTTAATGGAGGCATAAACCCACTATCGAGCATAAATACTCCCTCTTGGAGTTACAAGCAAAAACTTGGCCAGAGCCTCTACTAGTAACGGACATGCAAGATCATAAACAACACATAGATAATAGATTGATAATCAACATAGCATAGTATTCTCTATTCATCGGATCCCAACAAACACAACATGTAGCATTACAGATAGATGATCTTGATCATGTTAGGCAGCTCACAAGATCCAACAATGAAGCACAATTAGGAGAAGACGACCATCTAGCTACTGCTATGGACCCATAGTCCAGGGGTGAACTACTCACTCATCACTCCGGAGGTGACCATGGCGGTGAAGATTCCTCCGGGAGATGATTCCCCTCTCCGGCAGGGTGCCGGAGGCGATCTCCTGAATCCCCCGAGATGGGATTGGCGGCGGCGGCGTCTCTGGAAGGTTTTCCGTATCGTGGCTCTCGGTACTGGAGTTATTATCGACGAAGGCTTAAGTAGGCGGAGGAGGTAGGTTTAGGGGCGCCACGAGGGCCCCACACGCCAGGCCGGCGCGGCCAGGGCTTGGGCCGCGCCACCCTGTTTTGTGGGCGCCTCGTCGCCCCACTTCGTTTCCTCCCCGGACTTCTGGAAGCTTCGTGGAAAAATAAGATCCTGGGCGTTGATTTCGTCCAATTCCGAGAATATTTCCTTACTAGGATTTCTGAAACCAAAAACAGCAGAAAACAGCAACTGGCTCTTCGGCATCTCGTTAATAGGTTAGTGCCGGAAAATGCATAAATATGACATAAAGTATGCATAAAACATGTAGATATCATCAATAAAGTGGCATGGAACATAAGAAATTATCGATACGTTGGAGACGTATCAGCTTCCCCAAGCTTAGTTCCTGCTCGTCCCGAGTAGGTAAACGATAACAAAGATAATTTCTGAAGTGACATGCCATCATAATCTTGATCATACTATTGTAAGCACATGTAATGAATGCAGCGATCAAAGAAATGGTAAATGTAATGAGTAAACAAATGAATCATATACCAAAGACTTTTCATGAATAGTACTTTCAAGACAAGCATCAATAAGTCTTGCATAAGAGTTAACTCATAAAGCAATAAATTCAAAGTAAAGGTATTGAAGCAACACAAAGGAAGATTAAGTTTCAGCGGTTGCTTTCAACTTATAACATGTATATCTCATGGATATTGTCAATGTAAAGTAATATAACAATTGCAATATGCAAGTATGTAGGAATCAATGCACAGTTCACACAAGTGTTTGCTTCTTGAGATGGAGAGAAATAGGTGAACTGACTCAACATAAAAGTAAAAGAAAGGCCCTTCGCAGAGGGAAGCATTGATTGCTATATTTGTGCTAGAGCTTTGATTTTGAAAACAAGAAACAATTTTGTCAACGGTAGTAATAAAGCATATGCATCATGTAAATTATATCCTACAAGTTGCAAGTCTCATGCATAGTATACTAATAGTGCCCGCACCTTGTCCTAATTAGCTCGGATTACCTGGATTATCCCCGCAATACATATGTTTTAACCAAGTGTCACAAAGGGGTACCTCTATGCCTCTTGTACAAAGGTCTAAGGAGAAAGCTCGCATTGGATTTCTCGCTTTTGATTATTCTCAACTTAGACATCCATACCGGGATAACATAGACAACAGATAATGGACTCCTCTTTAATGCTTAAGCATTCAACAATTATTAATTTTCTCATATGAGATTGAGGATATTTGTGCAAAACTGAAACTTCCACCATGGATCATGGCTTTAGTTAGCGGCCCAATGTTCTTCTCTAACAGTATGCATGCTCAAACCATTCAACTCATGGTAAATCGACCTTACTTCAGACAAGACGGACATGCATAGCAACTCACATGATATTCAACAAAGAGTAGTTGATGGCGTCCCCAGGAACATGGTTATCGCACAACAAGCAACTTAATAAGAGATAAAGTGCATAAGTACATATTCAATACCACAATAGTTTTTAGGCTATTTGTCCCTTGAGCTATATATTGTAAAGATGAAGAATAGAAATTTTAAAGGTAGCACTCAAGCAATTTACTTTGGAATGACGGAGAAATACCATGTAGTAGGTAGGTATGGTGGACACAAATGGCATAGTGGTTGGCTCAAGGATTTTGGATGCATGAGAAGTATTACCTCTCGATACAAGGCTTAGGCTAGCAAGGTTATTTGAAACAAACACAAGTATGAAGCGGTACAGAAAAACTCACATAAAAGACACATTGTAAACATTATAAGACTCTACACCGTCTTCCTTGTTGTTCGACCCTTACTAGAAATTATCTAGACCTTAGAGAGACCAATTATGCAAACCAAATTTTAGCAAGCTCTATGTATTTCTTCATTAATAGGTGCAAAGTATATGATGCAAGAGCTGAAACATGAGCACAACAATTGCCAAGTATCAAATTATTCAAGACATTTTACCAATTACTACATGTAGCATTTCCCGTTTCCAACCATATAACAATTTAACGAAGCAGATTCAACCTTCGCCATGAATACTATGAGTAAATCCTAAGGACATATTTGTCCATATGCAACAACGGAGCGTGTATCTCTCCCACACAATGAATGCTAGGATCCACTTTATTCAAACAAAACAAAAACAAAAACAAACCGACGCTCCAAGCAAAGTACATAAGATGTGATGGAATAAAAATATAGTTTCACTAGAGGAACCTGATAATGTTGTCGATGAAGAAGGGGATGCCTTGGGCATCCCCAAGCTTAGATGCTTGAGTCTTCTTGAAATATGCAGGGGTGAACCACCGGGGCATCCCCAAGCTTAGAGCTTTCACTCTCCTTGATCATATTGTATCATCCTCCTCTCTTGATCCTTGAAAACTTCCTGCACACCAAACTCAAAACAACTCATTAGAGGGTTAGTGCATAGTCAAAATTCACATGTTCAGAGGTGACATAATCATTCTTAACACTTATGGACATTGCACAAAGCTACTCAAAGTTAATGGAATAGAAAAATCCATCAAGCATAGCAAAACAGGCAATGCGAAATAAAAGGCAGAATCTGTCAAAACAGAACAGTTTGTAAAGACGAATTTCTAAGAGGCACCAGACTTGCTCAAATGAAAATGCTCAAATTGAATGAAAGTTGCGTACATATCTGAGGATCACTCACGTAAATTGGCATAATTTTCTGAGTTACCTACAGAGAATTAGGCCCAAATTCGTGACAGCAAGAAATCTGTTTCTGCGCAGTAATCCAAATCTAGTATGAACCTTACTATCAACGACTTTACTTGGCACAACAATGCAACAAAATAAGATGATGAGAGGTTGCTACAGTAGTAACAACTTCCAATACTCAAATATAAAATAAAAGTGCAGTAGTAAAATCATGGGTTGTCTCCCAAGAAGTGCTTTCTTTATAGCCATTAAGATGGGCTCAGTAATTTTAATGATGCACTCCCAAGAAATAAGAGTTGAAGCAAAAGAGAGCATCAAAAAGAAAATTCAAAACACATTTAAGTCTAACCCACTTCCTATGAAAAGGAATCTTATAAATAAACAAGTTCATGAAGCATAATGCAACAAGCATAGAAAGACTAGACAAGCGCAACTTCAAGATTTTCAGCAAAAAGAGAGGTGTTTTAGTAACATGAAAGTTTCTACAACCATATTTTCCTCTCTCATAATAATATCCAGTAGCATCATGAGCAAACTCAACAATATAACTATCAAATAAAACATTCTTACCATGAGTCTCATGCATAAAGTTATTACTCTCCACATAAGCATAATCAATTTTATTAGTTGTAGTGGGAGCAAATTCAACAAAGTAGCTATCTTTATTATTCTCATCAAGTGTAGGAGGCATAGTATAATAATAATAAAATTTACTCTCCATAGTAGGTGGCACCAAAAGACCACTATCATTATAATCATCATAAATAGGAGGCAAAGTATCATCAAAGAAAATTTTCTCCTCAATGCTTGGGGACTAAAAATATCATGCTCATCAAAACCAGCTTCCCCAAGCTTAGATTCTTCCATAGCTTTAGAAATAATAGTGTTCATACTAATAACATTGCTACTAGCATGCAAATAAGGTTCAATAGGTTTTTTAAATTTCGCATCAAACAATCCATGTCTTAACTCAGGAAATAGCTTCAAAAGCTCACTGTTACTTTCCATTATGCTTAACTAGTGAAATAAAAACATGCATGATATTAAGTAAAGTAAAACAAGTAACTAATTTTTTTTTGTTTTCGATATAATGCAGCAAACAAAGAAGTAAATAACAGTAAAGCAAGACAAAAACAAAGTAAAGAGATTGGAAGTGGAGACTCCCCTTGCAGCGTGTCTTGATCTCCCCGACAACGGCTCCAGAAAAAGAGCTTGATACGCGTACAGCACGCGTCCGTTGGGAACCCCAAGAGGAAGGTGTGATGCGTACAGCCGCAAGTTTTCCCTCAGTAAGAAACCAAGGTTTATCGAACCAGTAGGAGCCAAGAAGCACGTTGAAGGTTGATGGCGGCGGAGTGTAGTGCGGCGCAACACCAGGGATTCCGGCGCCAACGTGGAACCTGCACAACACAACCAAATTACTTTGCCCCAACATGACAGTGAGGTTGTCAATCTCACCGGCTTGCTGTAACAAAGGATTAGATGTATAGTGTGGATGATGATTGTTTGCAGAAAACAGTAGAACAAGTATTGCAGTAGATTGTATTCGATGTAAAAGAATGGACCGGGGTCCACAGTTCACTAGAGGTGTCTCTCCCATAAGATAAATAGCATGTTGGGTAAACAAATTACAGTTGGGCAATTGACAAATAAAGAGGGCATGACCATGCACATACATGTTATGATGAGTATAGTGAGATTTAATTGGGCATTACGACAAAGTACATAGACCGCTATCCAGCATGCATCTATGCCTAAAAAGTCCACCTCCAGGTTATCATCCGAACCCCTTCCAGTATTAAGTTGCAAACAACAGACAATTGCATTAATTATGGTGCGTAATGTAATCAACAACTACATCCTTAGACATAGCATCGATGTTTTATCCCTAGTGGCAACAGCACATCCACAACCTTAGAACTTTCTGTCACTGTCCCAGATTTAATGGAGGCATGAACCCACTATCGAGCATAAATACTCCTTCTTGGAGTTACAAGCAAAAACTTGGCTAGAGCCTCTACTAGTAACGGAGAGCATGCAAGATCATAAACAACACATAGATAATAGATTGATAATCAACATAGCATAGTATTCTCTATTCATCGGATCCCAACAAACACAACATGTAGCATTACAGATAGATGATCTTGATCATGTTAGGCAGCTCACAAGATCCAACAATGAAGCACAATTAGGAGAAGACGACCATCTAGCTACTGCTATGGACCCATAGTCCAGGGGTGAACTACTCATTCATCACTCAGGAGGCGACCATGGCGGTGAAGAGTCCTCCGGGAGATGATTCCCCTCTCCGGCAGGGTGCCGGAGGCGATCTCCTGAATCCCCCGAGATGGGATTGGCGGCGGCGGCGTCTCTGGAAGGTTTTCTGTATCGTGGCTCTCGGTACTGGAGTTATTATCGACGAAGGCTTAAGTAGGCGGAGGAGGTAGGTTTAGGGGCGCCACGAGGGCCCCACACGCCAGGCCGGCGCGGCCAGGGCTTGGGCCGCGCCGCCCTGTTGTGTGGGCGCCTCGTCGCCCCACTTCGTTTCCTCCCCGGACTTCTGGAAGCTTCGTGGAAAAATAAGATCCTGGGCGTTGATTTTGTCCAATTCCGAGAATATTTCCTTACTAGGATTTCTGAAACAAAAAACAGCAGAAAAAGAATCGGCTCTTCGGCATCTCGTTAATAGGTTAGTGCCGGAAAATGCATAAATATGACATAAAGTATGCATAAAACATGTAGATATCATCAATAAAGTGGCATGGAACATAAGAAATTATCGATACGTTGGAGACGTATCAGTGACGTAACATGTTCTGCATCTACTGGCTTATGCATATTGCGACCATGCCATTGATAGGGTTGACCTCCAGTGGATGTACCTTCTTCGAGGTGGCGGACCCATATGGCACCGGCAGAAAGTCCAAGCAGCATCTGAAGCTGGCGCCTGTGATGGAGGCTCCGATCCCAGCCACATCGAGCTTGCCTAGCACCCAGTTAGTGCCGAGGAACTTGAAAAATCACCAAAGATGAAATTTCTGAGTCTAGAAGGTTTTAATTGTCGAACACAATTGTATTAATCATCTGGCACTTTTTTGGATCAGTGGAAGTAGTATATTTAAAACTATTTTCATGATTGTATATAAGTATTGTTGTTCCGTTTGTTTTTGTGTGGTTGGGTCTAATTTCACCTTATTAACTTTGTTTTCTAAATTCAATAAAGCGCATTTCTATTTAGACGTAGATCGGTTCGAGTTTCACGGGATCGTGCGCCAAGGCGCACATCTAAATCTAGTATGTGCATGCATGCGGCCGCCTATGTAAACGTGCATATCTTGGTGATTTGACGATGACTAGTACAAATGCCCGTGCGTTGCTACGGGGCAACAACACATGTAAACAAATCAAATATGATTAATATACAAAACATGACATCGTTAACCTATGACATTGTTTTTTACCGCGTGGGCCCATGTCATTAGACAATTAGTGGAACAGAGCGGTAACATTAGTATTTGACAAGCGACATGAGTCATTCCCCTCTCACTCACTTCCCCTCGGTCTCTTCTCCTCCATGCCTCACTCCGCCCCCCACCCATTTCTCCCACAGCCGTGGGCGCCGCCTGATCTCGAGGTTGCACCTGAGCCCCCAAGTGTGCGGCTATGCTCTCCCTTCGCCGACCCTCGCACGGCAGATCATGGTCGTCGTTGCCCTGTCTTCCAGCCATGGGATCGTTGGCCTCTTCCTCTCTCCCCGTTAGCCCCGCCGGTTGAGCTCAATTCCGGTGTAGCCGGATTTGGCAGAAAGGCACGCAAAAGAGCTCGTCAGGATTCGGCAAGGAGGCATGCAGGATCAGCAGCTGGAATTGCTTCAGGTATTTGTTCAAATTCTTCTGATGCATCTGATAGTATTGAAATACACAAAAAAGCATGCTTAATTTCTGGTTGAAATTAAACACGAAAGTAAGATGTAATAATTCTTCAAGAAAGTGGATCCACAAATCGTATTTTGGTACATTGTAGATAGTAATGTTGTGAAGAACTTAATCATTTTTGTTTGATATTACCCATACTCACACCACTGAGCCTATCGTCCTATATTTTTTTCGCTGATATTAATACATTATGTGTTTAGGTTTCAATGCTGCAGTTGTTGGATGCTTTTTTGCTATGAAACAGTATTGAGGCCACATCGAGCACAAAACTCACCATTGTTTACTGCTGCTACGATTATCTTGGAATCAATTATATCATCAAGTGTGTCCAATGTTTTGCTAGGGGAGAAGGCGCTATTGTTCTGATGTATGAAATAAAATCTGCTGGTAGTATTTTATCTTATTTTGATCAAATTTGGTATTACAGAAAGGTAGCTTTCGATTTTTGAGTACATATGCATGCATATGCTCTAATACTACTACAGTTGGAATGTCACAATGTTCTGGTTTTGGTCTAGCACCCAGTTTTTGTTTTGTATCCTTCGTTTGGGAGATAATATCAGTACATTTGGACCGCCATGTAGCTACCTTATCTGTGTATGGAAAACATATGCTTGCATTGACCTTTGGATGCACTAATTTCAATCATTGGCAGCCACGTAGAAACTTAAGATGGTAGGCGTTTGAAGAATCACCAAGACCTCAATACTTAGAATCGCTGACTAAACTCTTAGTTTGAAAACTGCAACCTTCTCATAACATTATGCTGAACCATAAATAAGCACCACCGAAAATCATACACAAGTCAAAACATGGCCACCATAAGAGAATTGGTACACCTGTGGCAGACACGGCTTGAGTGTCATCTTCTCTATGACAAGGATGGAAGCCGGCTCGAAGGATGACACTCCACTTCCCACTTGGTCCTCCTCGCCGCCGCCATGCTGTGTGATGCGAGTTTCAGTAAACCTGATCAGATAATGACAACTTAGTTCATTCGTCAGCGATAAGAAGACCAGCTACTACTCTCTGGACTTATAACCACGCTCCCACTCAACCATTCCACATACATATGACAACGAACACGCCTTACACAGACACATTTTTAACCACTATTGTTAAATCACCACACTACATATTGTCTGGCTCTCCATGTTTAGCATCTCTGCGTAAATCTATTTTTTCATAAAAAAGGCCTCAAACATTCAGGTATAGATTAATAGTCAGGGAATGTAATCCTGGCTTCAAACTAAGTTGTGCCCTTTTCAAAACATTCAGGGCACGAGTTGCATTTAAGGTAATATAAATCTTGACTTTCAAGTAATCGACATGCTTGATGATGATCTAAATAACAACATTTGTTATATTATATCTGAACAACATTTGATAAAATATTTGAATTTATGAATTCAGACTAAGAAAAAAAAGAGCAAGTTAGCAAAATAATCCACCTAGATTATCTCAGAGTCTCTCCCATTTTGAGCGGTTTACCCGAACATCCATATGAGTACACACCCTGCAATCGCCCAAAGCAGATGGTCTCCCTTGTTTAGGGCATCTCCAGCGGCGTGACGCATTTTAGCGTCCGCGCGCGTCCGTTTGCGTCGACCCTTTTGGTCGAAATCGACCGCGCGTCCGTTTGCGTCGGGGGTGGCTCCAGCGGCACGACGCATTTTTTAGGACGAACCATTTTTTTAAACATGAAACATAATGTACATACTTAAACATAAAAAATAAACCTAAACGCATACTGCTCGTCGTCGCTGTGCTGTTCCTCGTCGCTGTGCTGCACGATGAGGTCCGGTATTACCCAAGGCCAGTTGCCATCCGGGGGAGCGTACGCCGGGCGCGCTGCCGCCGGTGCTCGAGGTTGAGGAGGTTGCGGCTGTGGCGGCGGTGGAGGCGCCCAGTGCTGTGGCTGTGGCGGCGGTTGAGGCGCCCAGTACTGTGGCTGTGGTGGCGGTGGAGGCGCCCAGTGCTGCGGCTGTGGCGGCGGTGGAAGCGCCCAGACCTGCGGCTGTGGCGGCGGTTGAGGCGCCCAGTGCTGCGGTTGTGGCGGCGGTGGAGGCGCCCAGTGCTGCGGCTGTGGCGGCGGTGGCGGAGGCGCCGCCGACTCCAGGAGCGCCTGTCGTAGTGCTTCATCCGCCGACAAGCCTGGCGGCATGACGGCGGTGGCGTAGCGGGGCATCGGCGGCTGCACAGGCGCGTCGTACTCGGAGACGAGGATGGCGACCTTCGTCTTCTCGTCGTCCGTCATGTTGTCCGGGAAGTCGAAGTTCTGGCCCTCGGCGTTGGCCTGCTGCCATTCGTGGAAGACGACAGTGCCTCGACGTAGTCGTCGTCGCCATCGTACACGGCGTAGGCTTCGTCGTCCTCGCGGTCGTCGACGTCGTTGTGCTGCGTCTGCTGACGTCGCGTCCGGGCCTGCTGACGACGGGTCGGCGCCTGCTGACGACGAGCCGGCGGTGCAGGGCCGAAGGGGTAATCCCTGTCGCCCATGAAGCCTGCCCTTCGTCTCCTGTCCGTCTCCGTGGACATGTACGTACGCCAAAGCTCCGAGTCGATGGCGTACGCCGGATCGTCGCGGAGGTCCGCCGGCAGATACCGCCTCCTGCGCCGGATCTCCGCCGTCCGATCAGGCTCAAGCGCAGGTACTGGAGGATGGGCACCCGGCGGCAGCTGAGCCGCCAGCCGCCAGGCAGCTGCACGCCGGACCAGGCGTCGTCGCACGGCATCCATTTGCCGTGCATGAGCCTCCCCACCGTGACGGGGAGCGGCACCCTCTTGCAGCCGCTGCCGGAGGCCTCAAAGTCGTTTTTCTTCCCCATGGCGCTGCGGCGGTGGTGGTGCGAGTGGAGGCGTGGTGTGGGTGAAGGAGCGACGCGGCCGGTGGAATTTTAAGGGCGGCCACGCGCGGGATACGATGCCATTAAAGGCGGCGCAGAAGCCTAGCCGCCGCCCGCCAGTGCGCGTGCAGAACAGGCAGCCGCGCCATTGATGGCGAAGGCTGCGGCGCAGACGCGGAAGCGCTGACCGCCGAAGCGATGCCCTCGATGCAGGCTCGCTGCCAGGCAGGCCCGGTGTAGAAGCGAGCGGACACTTTGCGCGTCCGCCGAGCGTCCACAGAGACGCAAACCTGGCGCATATTTGGGCCATGTTTGCGTCTCCGCGGACGGCCCGGTCACTTTACGTCGCGCCGCTGGAGGCGGTGCACGACGCATGTTCGATCAAGGCGGACACAAACGGTCGCTCAGCATCCGTTTGCGTCGCGCCGCTGGAGATGCCCTTACCTCCTGCAGTCACGTACAAGTCAATCAAATGACTAAACCAACAAGCACATTCAATCAAGGCAAGCGGAGATTTTATAGCAACAGGTTCAGTTAGGAGATACTGCCGTCTCATAAATTTCCAGCTGAATATACAAAACACCATGCACTATTTTCTGCCAAAAGCGATGAAAGCATTAAAAGGTCAGCATAACCAGCAGCCTCGCATGCTTCCAACACTAGTAAGATTTTTCAACTAATGCAAATTGAAATGCTAATCATTTATGTACATATGTTGCAGCAAATGACATGCAATCTAGCATGCTTTCTATGTTTATAAGATGAAAAATGTGAGCAAAAATCATGGGGGTTCAACAGGAACATATAGCTCATATAAACAACTTTTGTTTCGGTCGAGCGAACAACACTATGCTTAAAGCTTTTCTCTTTTCAACATTGCCACAATGTAATTTGCTCTAAACTGCCTCAAGCATTAAGGAAACAAACACATGACGATGTGAGTAGATATTGAGCACAACTGTCTCAAATCTCAAGCTTGCCTTCATAAAACAAATGTCACCAATAGTAACATGGAAGACCCAGGCCCATCCGTTGTCCAAGCCAGTGCCTCCAACAGTTTATCCTGGTAATATAAGGCAGCTCCTTATTCTCCTATCTTCTCCAAAACTAGCTGCAGCTTCATCCATGCACCTTCATACTGAGATAGGTTCATCGCTGAACAGCAAGCCAAACATTTTATGCTTCACAAAAAAAAAGTTTGTAGCAAAGTGAACATCTTTTCAGTTGAGGGGGAATCTCATACCTAACTATTTTGGTAGGCATCCAGAAATAACAAAGTTCTACATTCTTATTTTTGCAGCCCTCTACATTTCTAAGAAAGGGCCACCTCAACATAAAATAAAACAGTGTAGTAAATATGAACCCATAAGGCCACAGTACCATATCATAGTTCAACACAAAAAGATGCAGATGATAAATGTGTAAACAAGTACAGTGAGTTGCAAAATCAAATTACCTTACCCTCTAAAGATCCTCGGCACGCTCATCAACAACCATGTTAGCTATGGCGGAGAAAATTAGCAAGGCATCTACATTGAAGTAAAAAAAAAGAATCATGTTAGGACATAGCAAGGCTAGTATACCTGAAATAAAGCATATTTTCTTTCGATTTGGCTTCAATGTGTAAGATCCATGATGAGTGAGAGAAGCACACCATTTTCTGAACCATCAAATTTTGTGTTAGAGAGTGTTTGAAACTTCAGAAATTACTCTATTAGAGGTTGAAAAAATGTCTAAAAATATCCTTACTGGAACTGGGATTTGAAGAAAAACTGTGGGCCGTAAGTTGCTGCAATTTGTTTAGCTAGGAGCCCCAAAATGGTGGCCACCTCACGGCTCCTAATTCTTGCAGAACAAAAGGAGCAGTGTTTCTTCCATAGTATAAGAAGCAGTTTGACAAAGTAAAAAACACCAAAGTTATAAAAAAAAATCTAAGCAGTATGTAGTCTTGTGATACGCTTACCATGTGCTACCACCAACACTATCCACAACACTACCCGTAACACCTTTAGCCTACGCATTTTGAAAGAAGTAATAACTTCTTCACATACCGTCAAAGATTAAGTGTCGCTTGACAAGTCTAGACTTGTCGCACGACAAGTCTACGGGTGTGTTTGGTAGGCCGGCTCACCTCAGAAATTCTCATCTCAACCAAACCCAAACCACTTTTTCTTGTTTGTTAGCCCGGGTCGGGTCAGCTCAGCAGTGCCCACCTCATACCAAAAACAGCTCTCAGCCAGGCCAGGATGAGAAGCTCAAATCGAAGCTTCACAACCCGGCCAGGCTGAACCCAACCCGCAAAACACTGTAGCAGAGCCCCGCAGACCCCCCAAACCCCCAACCCCACGTTTTTCCTCTCTCATTTCCCCCCTTCTCTCCTGTTTGCATCGGGCAGAACTGGAGGTCGCCGTCGCCCGCGCCCACCGGCCCGCCGCCGTCGCCGGCGCTCCCCAGCCCGCCTCCGCCTGCAGCCACGGGGACGAGGCGCCATGGCCACGCCCGAGCTCTGCCCGCGCCCGAGCTCTGCCCACGCCCGAGCTCGCCCGCGCCCGAGCTCTACTCCGCGCTCGCGCCACTCAACTTGACGCCGGCCTCGCCTCGGCCCGCTCCCGAGCTCCCTCGCCTCGGCTGCCCCCGCCTCGACCGCCCCGCCTCGACGCCGGCCGGCGGAGCTCCTCGCCACGCGCCACCGACCCGAGCTCGAGCAGGCGGCAGCAGCTCGCGCCGGCGGCTGGCGAAGGCGAGCTCCTCCCCAGCATAGGCAGCAGGTCGCGCCGGCGCGCCACCGCCCGCCGCCGGTGCCCCGCAGCCCGCCGCCCGCCGCCGGCAACGAGCTGGGCATGGTGGAGATGAGGGAGCCGATTGCTTTTTTTGTTTTATTTAGGGTCCTTTGTGTAACAGTTAGGACCTATCTGTAATTGCTTATTTTTTGGGCCAAGCTCAACCCATACATGCCAACCAAACAAAGTATCAGTTCAGCTCCCCTCAACACATACAGGCTACCAAACACATCACAAAATCTCAGGCAAGCTTGTATGAGGTCAGATATCTGAAGTGAGAAAGAGAATCTGAAGTGGCACAGGCTACCAAACACACCCTACGTGTCGCAACTCTGATGTCGACACGTCGGAGCGACACGACAAGTTGAACTTGTCGATCGACAAGTTGACTTGTCTAGGTCAATTGGTCGAGCGACAAATTGTATGCCTGCAATATAAATATCCTCCTGAAACCCTACGACCCAGTTTCTGGTCGCATTTCCCTCCCCCAGCCGGCTCTCCCCTGGCGCCGCCTCTCCTCTGGCCACCGCCGGCTCGCCGGCGCTGCCGCTTCCACCTCTCCCCTGGTTTGTCTCCACTCCCTATGCCATCAATATATATTCCAGTATACCAAAATTGATAGGCTGGTTACTTAGTATTTTTTAGTAGTTCCTTGTCGACAACACATCGAAAAGTCTATCACTTGTCTAGACTTGTCACGACTTGTCTGCTTGTCGGTACCCCAGCGACAAGTTGCGACACATCGACACGTAATCGTTGCATACCGTTCAGGTGGGTGGATGGTTCCACCAGCCAAGTCAGTATGATAATGTGCATCTACATTTGCGTTTTGAATATTTTGAATCTCTGCTTCTCCAGCCCGGATTTCAATATGTTCCTTTGTTCCGCTCCTGAATGTAAAGTTGAAGCAAGTCACAACTTATTCTGAGCAAGCATCTTGACACCTATGTGTTCTTGGCTACTTCTAAGAACACTCGAGCGGTGTATATCCTACAATTAGACAAACCATGAATATTCAGAGACAAGTGCAGAACCTCTGGAGTAAAGATTTTGAAGTACCATACATCTGTCACCAGTTTCCAAGCTTCTTGCAACTTAGTACCAGCATTTTTTTCTTGCATGATTAGACCTTGGCCGTAAATTTTTGTATGATACATTTCGTCGATCTTGTCATGCACCTCATATTGTCAGTTCATCCATTCTTTTCTCAGTTTTAGAAATTTAATTGCCTGGTTTGAGCTTTCTCATTTGCATTTTCCTGCCTAGCCTTTATATGAAGATGAAGTTTGTGCTTCACGTGCAACTGTTTTCTTAACTTCTCAATATTTTTTAAAAGCAGTTTCTTTCTCTATGCATTTTACACACAGGAAGACATCCACAAAACCTTTGTCACCGGAAACATAATAGTGTGAAAACACATCAGCACAGCAGGGACTAACCTTGTGTTGTTCGACAAACTTCAGATCATGTTTATCAGCTTTCCGATAATCGCTTCCTGCCAACATAAGATGATTGGACCTAGTTGCATTCTATACAGAGAAGGCCACAATATAGCAGTTCAATACAATAAATGATAGCAAAAACTATATGCATAACAATGATTTTTACAAATAATCCAACTGAAAGGAAGCTGATACCCAAACAACGACCAAGCACTTAAGCAAGCAACTGATGAAGCACTGATACTCATACTTCTACCTATTAAACAATTGATAAATCCCTGATTAAACAATTTATCAAGAACTGGTATAAACATTTGATAAATCTTTGAATAAAAATTTGATATACCATCGTGAATACTTACAACCATCTAATACAGAGGTTTATATACATACTACAAACTCTTGTAACTGAGTTTTTTTGTTTCTCCTCACTCCATCTATAGCTCATGTCCAATCAGCAAACGATAGTGCATAGCATGTACGATCAGGCAAATTCAATTGCCGACACCACATGCACCGTCGTTCTTGAGGCTGCTGACAACAATCCAATCAACAAATGTTTGATAACAAACCCATGCCATAAGCATAAGCAAGCAAATCAACAGGTAGAGATTTTTCTTGATAAAAGATTCTCCATTCTAGAATTAAAACCATTTTCTCTGGACATTTGTTATTAGAGATGTCTTGTACATATTCAGTCTCCTAAACATTTTGCATAATCTGCAGGTATAACAATTTTAATTCAAACATAAATTGGGATACTGGTAATTGATGCTATGTCAGGCCCAAGTTAGAATCTACTAAATAGTAGCACAGACATCCAATATGGCAGAAATAATTTAGTTCAGATTCATCATTTCCCAAAGCCTTTCCCTGATAGTTAGAGGAGTATAAGAGAAGGAATACATGTTAGATTCAGAACCGAAGATTGTGAGTGAAATCATAGTACAGTATTCTCGAAAGAACAAATGAAGAACAGATTGTGAAATCGAACCTTGCGACTCAAAAACAACCCACGGACAACGCCTGGTTCGGCGGCGTGCAGTGCGAAGCCCAAATCGCATCAACCAGGGCAGGGCGCCGGCGGCGTACAGGCGGTGACCTCGGATGCGGTAGGTGTGCAGTGCGAAGCCCAAATCGCGTCGGCCAGGGCGAGGTCGACAGGGCAGGGCGCCGGCAGCGTACGCGCGGTGACCTCGGATTCGGTTGGCGGCCTGCAGCGTGTGCGGCGGTGTACTTGGGGGCAGGCGGGCAGCGTGCGCGGGGGTGGCCTGACAACATGCGGCGTCGCTTGGGGCTGGGGGAGTGGGGGTCGTGCATAGCGATTCTGTTTTTTTCTTTTCGTTGACGGTTCGCTGATGCGGCCATTGCAGCGTCGAACACTATTTTAGCAGTAATCTGAGCCGCTGATTTTCGTAATTGGATGGACAAGATTGACTGGATCTGCTGCTCTAGCTCTTTCAATAATAGTGGAGATATATGAAGGCAACACAAATCTTTTCTAGTTACCATGGCAAGATACTTTATTGCATGTTCAGGCTGACTGAGCTGTGCTGCCGATTTCCCATGTATGCAGTATTGTCGCGATGATGCAAAATACAAACCGAATGGGTACTACACAAATCACATCATGTAAGGGCTAAATCACCATAAAGAGCATACCTGGAACCAACATCGGGGAGCATCATACACATGGCGAGGAATGAGTCTTGTGGCATATAGCAGTCGTGGTTGGAGCCTTGGAGGGATGCCATGGGAGACATGGCCGGCGTCAAGGACGAGTGCTGATGTTGTCGGTGAAGGACCGAAGGTGGTGTGTGGCGCCAGATCCGGTGCCTCCCTGTTCAGATCCGGATGGGAAGGGGAGGGCACGACCAGAACCGACGCTCGATCATCTGACCATGATATTAGTGGGAGCAGAGGAAGGAGATGTGGGAGGAGATTGCCCGTGCGTTGCCACCGCGGCCGCCAGCAGGATCTGCCGCTCGTCTGTAGTTTCTGAAATTCCTCGCGCGAGGCCACTGCAGGTCACCGCCGCAGTCGTCGAGGTTCTAGGAGCTAGTGGCTGCCTTCTGCCGTCGCTTCCAGCTGCCGCCATCGCTCGGCACGCGTTTTTTGTTCCTGCCACCGGAGGCGCTCGCGTCAACGTTCGACGAGCTCCTTGACGCGGCACACGTCGCAGGCGCCAGGGACTCCACCGTCGCGTGGTTCCCCTCGCCGCTCGCACCGCCGCTGAACACGATCTGGCCGTCCGTGCGCGCCACCACGCCTCCTCTGGCCCGCCACCACGACCCTCTGCGCCAGTGCGCCGTCTCGCCTCCTCTGGCCTGTCACCACCATCTCGCCTCGTAATTGGTGGAGTTTCCTTTCTAATTGTACTCAATTCTGATGGTGCGGTGATTCCTTTCTGATTTTCTTTAGAGGTCGTTTGGTATCTATCATTTCGGCCTGAAATCCTGGAATTCATTTTGGAATTCCATAGGTGGATTGTTTGATTGCCACAGAATTGGGCTGTCATTTCATTTAGGAAATCTAGCAAAATGACGCCATGGGTAAACCCAACGCAATCCAGTCCAGAAGTATTGCTTGCAGGGCATGGAAGCTACCCAGACGGGCACTACGGGAGAAGTCGTCGTTGCCGTGCGACAGATCGCACGGCAAAGAGCCTATTTTGCCCGGCAAAGGCTTTGCCGTGCGCCCACACACGGCAACTTCTGCACGGCAACGACACCGACGGCAAAGGCGACATTGCCGTGCGCCTGACCAAACTGCACGGCAAAGATCTTTGCCGTGAGCACGCTATGTTGCCGTGCGGCAGCCCCTTTGCCGTGCACGATATCTTTGCCGTGCGTGCGGCCCGTTGCCGTGCGGCCGATCTTTGCCGTGCGGACGTTGTCTTTGCCGTGCGGCGAGACGTTGCCGTGCGCCTCACTCTGCCGGCCATGCTCCCTTTGCCGTGCGGCAACACCCCAGCCCGCACGGCAACGCCTCCTCCAGGCACACCCAGACAGCTCCCAGGAGCACAGGCTTGCGCCACGTGGCGCCTTTGCCGTGTGTATGCACACGGCAAAGTGACCAAAAGTCCTTTGCCATGTGCATACACACGGCAAAGGCCCCTGGTTTTTTTATTTTTTGCTGCTTTTCATTAATCCCTGCATTTCAAAATTGCATTTCACATATATATAACATATACAACATATATATTCACCATAGCATCACCAAACACATCAATAACACCACAAATACATCGAGCACACATAGTTCATGCATAACAAAGTGCAATATCCATTATTACAATCCATAACAAGTGCAACATCCATAACAAGTGCGAACAATCCATTACAACGACGACGAGTGCACGAAGACCATGCCATCAACCTTGTCCTCCTTCATTGCTTGCGCCCGCCTCATCGTCATTGCGTTGTGACACATAATCTACAAGGTTTGATGGAATTGGCATTTGTCATTTGCATATTGAACACTTGAACAAGCACAAGTAGCGGGTTGGGCACAAGCGTAGGAGGACTCACCGAGGTTCATGCTCCGGATGATGTTCGTGTTGTTGACGGTGATAGGTGTCCCCGGGGTATGAGTGGGCGGTGGCGGCATCCACGGCATGGAGTAAGGTGGAGGAGGAAGACTCCCCGGTGGAGAAGACAGAGCCGTCTGGCTCATCACCACTCATCGTGCTCGATGCTGCCGCATCATCTCGCCGTCTGTTGCATCTGCAGCATCATCTGTGCTCGCTGCTGATACACCAGAACCTGCCGCTCCAAGTTCCGTGCGTGCTCCTGGGCCGCCTGCTCCTTTTCTGCCATCTCCGCCTACGATGTGTCCGCGAAATCATTAACATTTCAATGGAAAGCATGTGCATGTAAAGGAAAGGTAGAGGCCCGAGGAAGAACATACCCGTAACCGCTCGACAGCTAGATCCGAAGCCCGTGGCCGGGGCTCTACCTCAGGCTGGCCGCTCTTACGACCACGACGGATCTGGCGGAGAGAGGGAACCTTCGCTGGGTCGACGCACCCGTCACCAAACCATAGGCGGCCATGCTTCAAGCCTTCTCCCGCAAGCACCGCGACCTCAAGTCAAAGTCCTCGGCCTGCGGGTTGGCGTCCTCGCCGTACTTCTGCTTGAACTTGGAGACATACGACGTGCACTGGGTCTCGGATTGCGGGTTAACCCACACGGACCCCGTCTCAGGATCAGGCGTCTTCCTTTGCTTCATCTTCTTTAGCACGGCAAAGACGTTAGGCTTCGCTCCTGTCCTGACTTCCTGCAAAAGAGAACATGTAATAAAGTGAAGTGGCACACCCTTGCAGAGTTAGCAAATATATAACATGAATTCAAAGAATGAAGGAACCATTAATTTGCTCACCTCCTTCTGCAGGTGAAGAGAGATGGGGATGCTGCCTTGGATATGCGATCCACCTCGCATCTCTGCCCGCTTCTTCTTGCCCTCCTCGTGCTTCTTGAGGTACTGGGGGCATGTCCACCACATGACCATCGCACGAAAGCACCTATCGTCGTTGCCGACGTACTGAGGAGGGTTCTACATGCACAAGATAAACCCATTATGGTAAAATAAACTACATGGCGATAAAGAAATCAATAACACATAAATGCAAATACCTGCAAGTACTGCCACGGCTGCATGAGCGTGTCGCGAGCGTCCTCCTTACTCATGTGGACGAAGCGGTCGGCGTGCCAGTCGCGGACGCATTGAATACGTGCCTCGTAGTGCATGCCAGTCACCCTCTTCCTTGCAAGCTGGTGTAGGACATCATCGCACGCATTCTCCTTGCCCTCGGCCCTCTTGAAGTATTTCTGCAACCATGCATATAGGTAAAACAAGGGGCATTAGTGCAATTATTGTGAACCAAGGAGAGTGTATGAATGGTAAGAAGTCAAAAGTCACGTACCCAGAATTTGGCAACAACCAAATCCGCCGCGGTGCCGCGGCCAAGAGGATCTTCTGCGAGGCTGTAGTGCGCCCACCTCCAAGCTACGTCGCAGCCACCAGTAGGGAAATTGACTATCCCAGGGAAATACCATCTAAGTAGGCCCCCAAGGATGTTCGAGTACCCACGTGGCGGTCTCTGCGTCGGGTCTTCATACTGGATCGAGCTGCACCATGAAACGACAATATCAATATGTATGTGATAATAATTTTGATAATGACAAAATTGCGATAACGAAATGCCAAAAATTAACATGTACCTCCTTCCATAGGGCTGTAGAACAACGTGCCTGTAGCGCCAGTGCTTCAGCGCGGGGAGCTATGTTATCCCACGCCGATATGGCTTCCTATCACGTGGCCTCAGCTTCTCCACAGCTGGAACGTACTGGTAATCCTCCGGCTCACACCACTCTAGGCTTGGATCAGGATCGAACACTAAGTTCCCCAACCCCTCATCCTCCGAGAGGTCCTCCTCGTCCCCCTCCTCCTCCTGGTCCTCCCCACCCCCCTCCTCCTCCTGGTCCTCCCCACCCACCTCCTCCTCCTGGTCCTCCCCACCCCCGTGGTGCTCCTGGTCCTCCTCCTCGTCATCATCATCGGCTGCGGGAGGGGGGCTAGGACTAGGAGTGAGTACCCGCATCGCATTCTTCCTACGCGGCCGCCCTGTGGGAGCGACAGGAGGGGGGCTAGGAGGGGGGGTAGTAGCTCGGCCCCGCCTCAAAGTCCCTATACCTACCAAGTCCTTGAGCTTCTTTTTAAGACCGCCACCCCTTTTTTTTGGCGGCATGCTTCAATCACCTGCAAACACAAATGAAGAGAGTGGTTTATTAGTACGCAATATTGTAAAGAGATAAATATTAGTGAAAGCAACAGAAATATAAGTAGATGAACATTAATGAAAGCAACAATAATGCAAAAGGATGAACATTAATTAGTGGAAGCAACAAATAGCTAGCATAGAGTTCTCTCAAACATAGCACAGAGTTCTTACAAATAACCTAGCTAGACAATCTCTATTACACAGAGTTATTACAAATAGGGGAGCCTCACAATTACTACTACATAGATCAGTAGCCTGTGTCGCCATCCGTGATTGGACCGCGTGTCTCCTCATCGTCATCAGGCTCGGCGAACCAATAATCATCAATGAAACCTGGAGGTGGTCCATCTGCATCGAGGTCAATCCCTGCTTTGAACGCCTCGAGCAAACTCAGGTCTTCCGGGGCACAGACATCCTCAGCTTCATCTTCTGCATTGTCTCCATCCATGCCCGCGTCTTCTTGTTCATCGTCTACGACCATGTCATCGATAGTCGGCAAGCCGATTGTGAAATGGCCGGGGAGCCCTTCTCCCTGATAAAACTCGACACTCCTTGCTGAGGGGTCTACGCGGCGGTAATCGTCAGTGTTTGGCAGGGGCGGCCTATTGCGTGAAGGCACCGTCATCACAACATCCCATCCATGTAGACGTTTTGTCGGGTTTTTGCACGCGTACGGGAGATAGAATACTTGAAAGGCCTGGGTAGCCAAGATGTACACATCCTCTCCCTTATAAACGGAGTTCCTTTGAACTTCAACCAACCCAATTTCAGGATCCCGTCTCACCCGACGTGGGTCAAACCAATGGCATTTGAAGACGACGGGATTTAGCCCTTTGTGAAACCCGTAATTCAGCTCGTATATACCCTCGACTCTTCCATAGTAATGGAGCCCATCATCACCTTGACATACCACCCCGCTATTTATTGTCTTCGCGTTGGGCCAGCTTGTTGTGTATTGATGGAGTGCAGAAGCGATACCCGTTCACGTCATAGGAGTTGAACGCTTCTACGGAATGGTCAAAGCCCTAGCAATTTTTCTTAGCTCGACTTCATCTCTTTGTCAGTTCTTGCCTACAAGTTTAGCACAAGAAGTTTAGAACGAGAAATGACCGATAAATGTCGGAAGTGCTAGCTAATTTGGATAGAATAGTACCAAATTACAAAACCAGCTACTGAAACCGAAACCGCCGCCCTTATCGAAAATTTGCTTGGATTCTTCCGGGGTAGGCTCCCTGTGGGTATTCTTCCAATGTATAGCCTTGAATTTCCTATACCGATGAAAAGAGGAAGAGTTAGCCACGAACATACGAGTGAATGTTTGCGAATAATTAAATGGTTCGCACTTACTCGATGTACGGCTTCACTTCGACCATGGTGTTTAAGACATACGAGTGGATCAAGGTCCGCTCATGTAGGTCCGTTCTGTACGGCTTCGAGCCACTTGACTTGCCACCAAGCCCCACGAAGATGCTAAGCTTGGGTACTTCTTCATTGTTGGCGGCATTGTAACGGAGGACCGGGTTGTGCTTTGTGGGAATGTTGGGATCATAGTGCTTAGTGGTGAAGTTTGCCACCTCCACATTCAGGACTGCCTCGGCTATGGATGCTTCGATCTTGCATTTATTGCCAGTCATTTGACGAAGCTTTTGTGTTTCTCTCTCGGGACCAAACTGCCAACGGCCCCAATTCGGGCCCCCCTTTAAGCACTCCTCCGCGAGGTGCAGGATCATGTGTTGCATCGGATTAAAAAACCCTGGAGGAAAGATCTTCTCTAGATCGCAAAGCAACACGGGTGCCTCTTCATCCAGCTTCTCAATCACTTTAGTGTCTAACTCCCTAGCACAAATCTGGCGGAAGAAAAAACTCAACCTCGCTAGCACTCGCCAAGTCTTCTCAGGGACATAGCCTCGAATCATCACCGGCATTATCCGCTCAAGCCATATGTGGTAGTCATGACTCTTCGGTCTCCTGTACTCGCAGCTGTTTCAATGTTCAGGCCCCTCATCCAGTTGGCTGCGAACCCATCGGGGAAAAACAAGGAGTCCTTCATCCATTGGAAGACCTCCCTTTTTTGGGCCTTTGTGAGGCAGAACGGAGCGTGTGGCTTAGTCCAAGTTTTTTTGGCACCATTAGGTGGCTGCATGTTCAACTCCGGCCTATCACACCACATTTCTTGATCAATTCGAGCCTTTATGTTATCCTTCGTCTTCTCAGTGTCCACAATCGTGCTCCAAATGGCTTCACTGATATTCTTCTCGGTGTGCATTACATCAATGTTATGCGGGAGCTCGAGAAACTCAAAGTAAGGGAGCTTCCATAAGCACGGCTTGTGAGTCCATTGGTGTGTCTCCCCATATCCCAAGAAACCATTCCCATCAGGGCTAGGCTGAAGAGCATCTAACTCGACCTTGATTTCCGTTCCGGTCTTCGGAATTGGCTTCGGGCCATGGACAACACGGCCTTTCTTGAAACTCTTTACATCACTCCTGTATGCATGCCTCCGCTCAAGGAACTGTCGAGCTTCATCAAAGCATGAATACTTGCCTCCCTTGTTTAGCCAGAAGAAAGTCACGGCCTGTCTGCACTGTGGGCAAGGCCACTTCCCATGTGTACACCACCCGCAGAATAAAGCACGTGCTGGCAGGTCATGCAGGGACGTGTGGTACCACACATACATATCGAAGTACTCCTTCTTTGATGCGTCATATGTTCGGATCCCGCGACCTTTCCAGCCACGAACCAAGTCATCCACCAGCGGTTCCAGGTACACATTCATGTTCTTGCCCGGGTATTTGGGCCCTGGGATTATCATCGACACAAACATGTTCTCTGATCTCATGCAGACGCCAGGGGGGAGGTTCATGGGAATAACAAACACTGCCAACAACTGTATACTGCAGCCGACATACCATATGGATTGAACCCATCGGTTGATATCGCAACTGCCTACGCTCCTCGGGTCACACCTTTCAGTGGAAATTTCTTGACAAAGTTCTTCCATGCAGTACCATCCGACGGATGTATCATCTTGTCGGTGTATCTGTTTCCTTCCACGGCCCACCTCATCTGCTGGGCAGTATCCTCGGTCATGAAGAGCCGCTGGATCCTCGGTAGAACTGGAAGATAGCGGAGGATATTCTTGGCAACCGTGGTCTGCCTCTTCTGACCATCACCATTGCGGTCTACCTCAAAGTACCTAGAGGAATTGCATTTGATGCAATAATTTGTGTCAGCGTGCTCCTCTCTGAATAGCATGCATCCCTTTGGACAAGCGTGTATCTGCTGAGATGACATCTTAAGGTCACTGAGCAATTTTTTTCGAATAGTAGAAGTTTTGCGGCAAGAGGTGCCCTTTCGGCAGAAGGCTGCCTACGATGACCAGAAGTTCATCGAACCCATCTCTGCACAAGTTCCTATGGCACTTCAAGGCCATAAGGCGAGCGATGGCATCTAGTTGGGTAACCTCTGTATTTTCATGTAGGGGTTTCTGCGAAGCAAACAGAGCCTCATAATACTCCTTTGTGTTTTCCTCCGGGTCCTCACTTGTCTCCGCATCCTGAGGTGTCTCCACCTCTACATGAGAGCTTTCAGGCACATTACCATTAGCCAAGTTTTCTAAGCACCTATCAAAACCAGTGTCATATTCCCCCCTAGGTTGAATCTGCCGCACCTCCTTCCTAGCACGTTTCTTTGCCTTTTCTCCATGGTAAGTCCAAATCCTGTAGGACGGTGTGAACCCAAACTTGATCAGGTGCATACTCATAGTTTCCTTGTCCTGTGCCTTTCGGTTAGCGCACTTACTACAAGGGCACCAAACACTTATAGGTCTGCTAGGGATGGCAAACGCCCTATCCACAAACTGCTCGGTCTTTTCTTCCCATTCATCAGTATAGTTCCACTGACTGATTCTGCCATCGTACATCCAGCCACGATTATCCATCCTCTAATCAGCAACAAAACAGACGAACATAGCATTTATATATCAAATACGAAATAAATGCATCATATATTTATTTATTTTACGCGTGCATCAACCTGAAACTCTACTAGGTGGGCTCCTAGCAGCCGCCGGATCCATAGATTGAGTACGTTCTCCGTGCTCTACCCCGATCCGAGACAGAATTTCGGCAGCACCTCCCCGCTGCTCTCCTGATACACGTCTCGGCAAAAAGCCGAGAGGGGTGTGCATCCGGTTTTGCCGAGACGTGTATCAGGAGAGCAGCGGGGAGGTGCTGCCGAAATTCTGTCTCGGATCGGGGTAGAGCACGGAGAACGTACCCAACTACGCATCCGTCGGCTGTCCCGATAAATGCCGTAAGAGTTACGGTTCATAATATGCGAGACCACTAATGCATATTTATCCGCGTAACCCTTACGGTCGGGAAGAGACGCCTAGGTATCGCGACAGACTTGGTGATCTAGACATAAAGAAAAAACCTAGGTACAAGAGAGGCGAACGGATTCTCACCCTCGAAGCATGACCGACAGCCGGCGAAGAAGGCCAACGACCCTCCGCCAAAATCCCCTCCGGTAAAATGGTCCCCTTGAGCAACGCTCCTCAAGCACCCCGACAACGCCGGCCCCTGTGTCCACCTCAAAACATCGTCTGCATAGCGAGAAAAGTAATTAGCGACAAAAGATCATTTGTTTGCTCTAAATCCCACTATTGTAAATACAATATTTCTCTAAATCCCTATTTTCTTTAAATCCCTATTTTCTCTAAATCCCTATTGGTTTGCTCTAAATCCCTATTTTCTCTAAATCCCTATTTGTTTGCTCTAAATCCCACTTTCTAAAATATTTTCTATACTAAACTACCCTATTTTTCATGCATATTTATTGTAACTACTAATTAGCATGCATAATATTTTTTAACTACCCTAAATACAATAAGTAATATGAAAAATTCAAAAAAAAGAGGCACATACCTTGACCCTCCTCAGGTGGTGGCCGGCGCGGGAGGCTGCGGGTGAGGTGGTGGTGGCGGCTCGGGTGGCGGCTCGCTCGGGTGGTGGCGGCTCGCTCGGGTGGTGGCGAGCAGGGGAGCAACAGCGGCGGCCTGCAGCGGGGATGGGGGCGGGGGAGGGGGCGGGGGAGTAGTGGCGGCGGTGGGGGAGGGGCAGAGGCGGCGGCGGGCGGGGAGTAGCGGCGGCGGCGGGGAGGGGCAAGAGCGGCGGCGGCGGGGAGTAGCAAGAGCGGCGGCGGCGGGGAGGGGCGGGGGAGTAGCAGCAGCGGCAGCGGCGGCGGGGGAGACGGCGGCGTGCGGCCTGCGTGCGTGCGGGGGAGGTGGCGGCGCGGGGGGTGAGCAAGGAGAGAGTCGACCAGAGGCGCGCGTTTGTGGCTCAGCGAGTCCCGACCAAATCCCCTTATCCGCACGCTTTGACGTGCGAACTCCTTTGCCGTGCGGCAAAGGAGCTTTGCCGTGCGGGGGCTCTTTGCCGTGCGCGGAGCAGCCTTTGCCGTGCGGCAGGTTTCTTTGCCGTGTGCCTGCGCACGGCAAAGATTTTTTTTTTAATTATACATTGTCATTTACATAATTCATTTATATTACATAATTCATATACATTGTCATTTACATAATTCATTTATATTACAACAATGTGTAACTAGATCAAATATGAAAATAAATATACAAGTAACTATACTAAAACCCTAGCTATTGTCCATCTACACTTGATCAAGTTGATCACCTGGATCATCTAGTTCATCTTTAACCTGCACACAACAAAAATAGAAGAAAGAATTGAACCAAGTGGCAATGCCACTTAGCTGTTAGAAATAATGATCCAGGGTAGATAAGCATCAATCAGGTCGAGCTGATTCAGAGAAGGGGGAGCAAGTCCCAACATATTTTAATTATCAACAACATTCATTTCTATATCCACATTACATTAAACCTGTTTTTTCAATATGTGTATCATTTAATAAAGTATGTATCATGCTTTCAGTTTCAAAAAAACTCAGCATGCAAAAGTAGCCTAAACCCTAACCCTAAACCCTAACCCTAACCCTAAACCTAAACCCTAAACCTAAACCCTAACCCTAACCCTAAACCCTAAACCTATACCTAACCATAAATACTTACCTTTAACCTAAACCCTAGCCCTAGCCCCTAAACCCTAGCCCTAACCCTACACCTAACCCTAACCAGTAGATCAGGCACACCGTCGATCGTGTGATAATGGCTCTAGCTGCGGGTATATGTGCCAAAGGGTCCCAATCTTGGTTCTCCATGTGTATATGTACTAAACAAATCTAAAAGAATGAAAAGTTACATTGGTGCACCTTCGCGCGGAGAAATCTAGGGGGGTAGACCCGCCGGGGCACACGTTCCGCTGTTTTGGGGGAGGAGGGGGATAACTACCGCCGGAGCACCGGAACCCCACCAAACCTTGCATGTGGACCTATGATATGTGTCAAAGTGTGGTGCAAGGTCTAATGGTGCAAAAGTAGCTCCCCTAAACCCTAAACCCTAAACTGGGGAGGCTTCGAGCCCTAAACCCCTCTAAATCCCTAAACCACGACGCCGGAGCTGCAGAACCATGCATCATAAACCCTAACCCTAACCCTAAACCCTAAACCTATACCTAACCATATATACTTACCCTTTAACCTAAACCCTAGCCCTAGCCCCTAAACCCTAGCCCTAACCCTACACCTAACCCTAACCAGTAGATCAGGCACATCGTCGATCGTGTGATAATGGCTCTAGCTGCGGGTATATGTGCCAAAGGGTCCCAATCTTGGTTCTCCATGTGTATATGTACTAAACAAACCTAAAAGAATGAAAAGTTACATTGGTGCACCCTCGCGCGGAGAAATCTAGGGGGGTAGACCCGCCGGGGCACACGTTCCGCTGTTTTGGGGGAGGAGGGGGATAACGACCGCCGGAGCACCGGAACCCCACCAAACCTTGCATGTGGACCTATGATATGTGTCAAAGTGTGGTGCAAGGTCTAATGGTGCAAAAGTAGCTCCCCTAAACCCTAAACCCTAAACTGGGGAGGCTTCGAGCCCTAAACCCCTCTAAATCCCTAAACCACGACGCCGGAGCTGCAGAACCATGCATCATAAACCCTAACCCTAACCCTAAAACCTAAAACTATACCTAACCATAAATACTTACCCTTTAACCTAAACCCTAGCCCTAGCCCCTAAACCCTAGCCCTAACCCTACACCGAACCCTAACCAGTAGATCAGGCACACCGTCGATCGTGTGATAATGGCTCTAGCTGCGGGTATATGTGCCAAAGGGTCCCAATCTTGGTTCTCCATGTGTATATATACTAAACAAACCTAAAAGAATGAAAAGTTACATTGGTGCACCCTCGCGCGGAGAAATCTAGGGGGGTAGACCCGCCGGGGCACACGTTCCGCTGTTTTGGGGGAGGAGGGGGATAACGACCGCCGGAGCACCGGAACCCCACAAAACCTTGCATGTGGACCTATGATATGTGTCAAAGTGTGGTGCAAGGTCTAATGGTGCAAAAGTAGCTCCCCTAAACCCTAAACCCTAAACTGGGGAGGCTTCGAGCCCTAAACCCCTCTAAATCCCTAAACCACGACGTCGGAGCTGCAGAACCATGCATCATAAACCCTAACCCTAACCCTAAAACCTAAACCTATACCTAACCATAAATACTTACCCTTTAACCTAAACCCTAGCCCTAGCCCCTAAACCCTAGCCCTAACCCTACACCTAACCCTAACCAGTAGATCAGGCACACCGTCGATCGTGTGATAATGGCTCTAGCTGCGGGTATATGTGCCAAAGGGTCCCAATCTTGGTTCTCCATGTGTATATGTACTAAAAAAACCTAAAAGAATGAAAAGTTACATTGGTGCACCCTCTCACGGAGAAATCTAGGGGGTAGACCCGCCGGGGCACACGTTCCGCTGTTTTGGGGGGAGGAGGGGGATAACGACCGCCGGAGCACCGGAACCCCACCAAACCTTGCATGTGGACCTATGATATGTGTCAAAGTGTGGTGCAATGTCTAATGGTGCAAAAGTAGCTCCCCTAAACCCTAGACCCTAAACTGGGGAGGCTTCGAGCCCTAAACCCCTCTAAATCCCTAAACCACGACGCCGGAGCTGCAGAACCATGCATCATAAACCCTAACCCTAACCCTAACCCTAAACCCTAAACCTATACCTAACCATAAATACTTACCATTTAACCTAAACCCTAGCCCTATCCCCTAAACCCTAGCCCTAACCCTACACCTAACCCTAACCAGTAGATCAGGCACACCGTCGATCGTGTGATAATGGCTCTAGCTGCGGGTATATGTGCCAAAGGGCCCCAATATTGGTTCTCCATGTGTATATGTACTAAACAAACCTAAAAGAATGAAAAGTTACATTGGTGCACCCTCGCGCGGAGAAATCTAGGGGGGTAGACCCGCCGGGGCACACGTTCCGCTGTTTTGGGGGGAGGAGGGGGATAACGACCGCCGGAGCACCGGAGCCCCACCAAACCTTGGATGTGGACCTATGATATGTGTCAAAGTGTGGTGCAAGGTCTAATGGTGCAAAAGTAGCTCCCCTAAACCCTAGACCCTAAACTGGGGAGGCTTCGAGCCCTAAACCCCTCTAAATCCCTAAACCACGACGCCGGAGCTGCAGAACCATGCATCATAAACCCTAACCCTAACCCTAAAACCTAAACCTATACCTAACCATAAATACTTGCCCTTTAACCTAAACCCTAGCCCTAGCCCCTAAACCCTAGCCCTAACCCTACACCTAACCCTAACCAGTAGATCAGGCACACCGTCGATCGTGTGATAATGGCTCTAGCTGCGGGTATATGTGCCAAAGGGTCCCAATCTTGGTTCTCCATGTGTATATGTACTAAACAAACCTAAAAGAATGAAAAGTTACATTGGTGCACCCTCGCGCGGAGAAATCTAGGGGGGTAGACCCGCCGGGGCACACGTTCCGCTGTTTTGGGGGAGGAGGAGGATAACGACCGCCGGAGCACCGGAACCCCACCAAACCTTGAATGTGGACCTATGATATGTGTCAAAGTGTGGTGAAAGGTCTAATGGTGCAAAAGTAGCTCCCCTAAACCCTAAACCCTAAACTGGGGAGGCTTCGAGCCCTAAACCCCTCTAAATCCCTAAACCATGACGCCGGAGCTGCAGAACCATGCATCATAAACCCTAACCCTAACCCTAAACCCTAAACCTATACCTAACCATAAATACTTACCCTTTAACCTAAACCCTAGCCCTAGCCCCTAAACCCTAGCCCTAACCCTACACCTAACCCTAACCAGTAGATCAGGCACACCGTCGATCGTGTGATAATGGCTCTAGCTGCGGGTATATGTGCCAAAGGGTCCGAATCTTGGTTCTCCATGTGTATATGTACTAAACAAACCTAAAAGAATGAAAAGTTACATTGGTGCACCCTCGCGCGGAGAAATCTAGGGGGGTAGACCCGCCGGGGCACACGTTCCGCTGTTTTGGGGGAGGAGGGGGATAACGACCGCCGGAGCACCGGAACCCCACCAAACCTTGCATGTGGACCTATGATATGTGTCAAAGTGTGGTGCAAGGTCTAATGGTGCAAAAGTAGCTCCCCTAAACCCTAAACCCTAAACTGGGGAGGCTTCGAGCCCTAAACCCCTCTAAATCCCTAAACCACGACGCCGGAGCTGCAGAACCATGCATCATAAACCCTAACCCTAACCCTAAAACCTAAAACTATACCTAACCATAAATACTTACCCTTTAACCTAAACCCTAGCCCTAGCCCCTAAACCCTAGCCCTAACCCTACACCTAACCCTAACCAGTAGATCAGGCACACCGTCGATCGTGTGATAATGGCTCTAGCTGCGGGTATATGTGCCAAAGGGTCCCAATCTTGGTTCTCCATGTGTATATATACTAAACAAACCTAAAAGAATGAAAAGTTACATTGGTGCACCCTCGCGCGGAGAAATCTAGGGGGGTAGACCCGCCGGGGCACACGTTCCGTTTTTTTGGGGGAGGAGGGGGATAACGACCGCCGGAGCACCGGAACCCCACAAAACCTTGCATGTGGACCTATGATATGTGTCAAAGTGTGGTGCAAGGTCTAATGGTGCAAAAGTAGCTCCCCTAAACCCTAAACCCTAAACTGGGGAGGCTTCGAGCCCTAAACCCCTCTAAATCCCTAAACCACGACGCCGGAGCTGCAGAACCATGCATCATAAACCCTAACCCTAACCCTAAAACCTAAACCTATACCTAACCATAAATACTTACCCTTTAACCTAAACCCTAGCCCTAGCCCCAAAACCCTAGCCCTAACCCTACACCTAATCCTAACCAGTAGATCAGGCACACCGTCGATCGTGTGATAATGGCTCTAGCTGCGGGTATATGTGCCAAAGGGTCCCAATCTTGGTTCTCCATGTGTATATGTACTAAAAAAACCTAAAAGAATGAAAAGTTACATTGGTGCACCCTCTCACGGAGAAATCTAGGGGGTAGACCCGCCGGGGCACACGTTCATTGTTTTGGGGGGAGGAGGGGGATAACGACCGCCGGAGCACCGGAACCCCACCAAACCTTGCATGTGGACCTATGATATGTGTCAAAGTGTGGTGCAATGTCTAATGGTGCAAAAGTAGCTCCCCTAAACCCTAGACCCTAAACTGGGGAGGCTTCGAGCCCTAAACCCCTCTAAATCCCTAAACCACGACGCCGGAGCTGCAGAACCATGCATCATAAACCCTAACCCTAACCCTAAACCCTAAACCTATACCTAACCATAAATACTTACCATTTAACCTAAACCCTAGCCCTAGCCCCTAAACCCTAGCCCTAACCCTACACCTAACCCTAACCAGTAGATCAGGCACACCGTCGATCGTGTGATAATGGCTCTAGCTGCGGGTATATGTGCCAAAGGGTCCCAATATTGGTTCTCCATGTGTATATGTACTAAACAAACCTAAAAGAATGAAAAGTTACATTGGTGCACCCTCGCGCGGAGAAATCTAGGGGGGTTGACCCGCCGGGGCACACGTTCCGCTGTTTTGGGGGGAGGAGGGGGATAACGACCGCCGGAGCACCGGAGCCCCACCAAACCTTGCATGTGGACCTATGATATGTGTCAAAGTGTGGTGCAAGGTCTAATGGTGCAAAAGTAGCTCCCCTAAACCCTAGACCCTAAACTGGGGAGGCTTCGAGCCCTAAACCCCTCTAAATCCCTAAACCACGACGCCGGAGCTGCAGAACCATGCATCATAAACCCTAACCCTAACCCTAAACCCTAAACATATACCTAACCATAAATACTTACCCTTTAACCTAAACCCTAGCCCTAGCCCCTAAACCCTAGCCCTAACCCTACACCTAACCCTAACCAGTAGATCAGGCACACCGTCGATCGTGTGATAATGGCTCTAGCTGCGGGTATATGTGCCAAAGGGTCCCAATCTTGGTTCTCCATGTGTATATATACTAAACAAACCTAAAAGAATGAAAAGTTACATTGGTGCACCCTCGCGCAGAGAAATCTAGGGGGGTAGACCCGCCGGGGCACACGTTCCGCTGTTTTGGGGGAGGAGGGGGATAACGACCGCCGTAGCACTGGAACCCCACCAAACCTTGCATGTGGACCTATGATATGTGTCAAAGTGTGGTGCAAGGTCTAATGGTGCAAAAGTAGCTCCCCTAAACCCTAAACCCTAAACTGGGGAGGCTTCGAGCCCTAAACCCCTCTAAATCCCTAAACCACGACGCCGGAGCTGCAGAACCATGCATCATAAACCCTAACCCTAACCCTAAACCCTAAACCTATACATAACCATAAATACTTACCCTTTAACCTAAACCCTAGCCCTAGCCCCTAAACCCTACACCTAACCCTAACCAGTAGATCAGGCACACCGTCGATCGTGTGATAATGGCTCTAGCTGCGGGTATATGTGCCAAAGGGTCCCAATCTTGGTTCTCCATGTGTATATATACTAAACAAACCTAAAAGAATGAAAAGTTATATTGGTGCACCCTCGCGCGGAGAAATCTAGGGGGGTAGACCCACCGGGGCACACGTTCCGCTGTTTTGGGGGAGGAGGGGGATAACGACCGCCGGAGCACCGGAACCCCACCAAACCTTGCATGTGGACCTATGATATGTGTCAAAGTGTGGTGCAAGGTCTAGTGGTGCAAAAGTAGCTCCCCTAAACCCTAAACCCTAAACTGGGGAGGCTTTGAGCCCTAAACCCCTCTAAATCCCTAAACCACGACGCCAAGTCACAGAACCATGCATCATAAACCCTAACCCTAACCCTAAAACCTAAACCTAAACCTAACCATAAATACTTGCCCTTTAACCTAAACCCTAGCCCTAGCCCCTAAACCCTAGCCCTAACCCTACACCTAACCCTAACCAGTAGATCAGGCACACCGTCGATCGTGTGATAATGGCTCTAGCTGCGGGTATATGTGCCAAAGGGTCCCAATCTTGGTTCTCCATGTGTATATGTACTAAACAAACCTAAAAGAATGAAAAGTTACATTGGTGCACCCTCGCGCGGAGAAATCTAGGGGGGGTAGACCCGCCCGGGCACACGTTCCGCTGTTTTGGGGGGAGGAGGGGGATAACGACCGCCGGAGCACCGGAACCCCACCAAACCTTGCATGTGGACCTATGATATGTGTCAAAGTGTGGTGCAAGGTCTAATGGTGCAAAAGTAGCTCCCCTAAACCCTAGACCCTAAACTGGGGAGGCTTCGAGTCCTAAACCCCTCTAAATCCCTAAACCACGACGCCGGAGCTGCAGAACCATGCATCATAAACCCTAACCCTAACCCTAAACCCTAAACCTATACCTAACCATAAATACTTACCCTTTAACCTAAACCCTAGCCCTAGCCCCTAAACCCTAGCCCTAACCCTACACCTAACCCTAACCAGTAGATTAGGCACACCGTCGATCGTGTGATAATGGCTCTAGCTGCGGGTATATGTGCCAAAGGGTCCCAATCTTGGTTCTCCATGTGTATATATACTAAACAAACCTAAAAGAATGAAAAGTTACATTGGTGCACCCTCGCGCGGAGAAATCTAGGGGGGTAGACCCGCGGGGCACACGTTCGCTGTTTTGGGGGAGGAGGGGGATAACGACCGCCGGAGCACCGGAACCCCACCAAACCTTGTATGTCGACCTATGATATGTGTCAAAGTGTGGTGCAAGGTCTAATGGTGCAAAAGTAGCTCCCCTAAACCCTAAACCCTAAACTGGGGAGGCTTCGAGCCCTAAACCCCTCTAAATCCCTAAACCACGACGCCGGAGCTGCAGAACCATGCATCATAAACCCTAACCCTAACCCTAAAACCTAAACCTATACCTAACCATAAATACTTACCCTTTAACCTAAACCCTAGCCCTAGCCCCTAAACCCTAGCCCTAACCCTACACCTAACCCTAACCAGTAGATCAGGCACACCGTCGATCGTGTGATAATGGCTCTAGCTGCGGGTATATGTGCCAAAGGGTCCCAATCTTGGTTCTCCATGTGTATATGTACTAAACAAACCTAAAAGAATGAAAAGTTACATTGGTGCACCCTCGCGCGGAGAAATCTAGGGGGGTAGACCCGCCGGGGCACACGTTCCGCTGTTTTGGGGGAGGAGGGGGATAACGACCGCCGGAGCACCGGAACCCCACCAAATCTTGCATGTGGGCCTATTCTATGTTTCAAAGTGTGATGCAAGGTGTAATGGTGCAAAAGTAGCTCCCCTAAACCCTAGACCCTAGCCCTCACCCTACACCGAACCCTAACCAGTAGATCACGTACACCGTCGATCGTGTGATAATGGCTCGAGCTGCGGGTGTATGTGCCAAAGGGTCCCAATCTTGGTTCTCCATGTGTATATGTCCTAAACAAACCTAAAAGAATGAAAATGTACAATGGTGCACCCTCGCGCGGAGAAATCTAGGGGGTAGACCCGCCGGGGCACACGTTTCGCTGTTTTGGGGGGAGGAGGGGGAGAATGACCGCCGGAACACCGGAACCCCACCAAATCTTGCATGTGGGCCTATGCTATGTGTCAAAGTGTGATGCAAGGTGTGATTCACCAAATGGTGCATGGCATGGATCCCCGGTCTGACATCCCTCACCTTCGGGCGATAACACTTAACAGATTCCTGGACATGTACGGTGAAGTGTCCCGCCACGGGTATATCGGGGGCTAGACTGTGCCAAAGGGTGCCACACATGGTTTTCAATATGTCCATGGACTAAACAAACCTAAACCTATGAAAAGGTATATTGGTGGAACCTCGCGTGGAGAAATCTAGGGGGTAGACCATCCGAGGCCCACAAACAGCCGTTTTTAGGGGGGGAATGACCCCCGGAGCACGAATGCCACCAAAACTTGCAACTGGACCTAAAACCTAACCCTAACAAACCTAAAAGAATGAAAAAGTACATTGTGCACCCTCGCGCGGAGAAATCTACGGGGGTAGACCCGCCGTCCCGCTGTTTTGGGGGGAAGGAGGGGGATGACTGCCGGAGCACCGGAACCCTGATATATGTGGGGGGATGAACATGGAGAGTAATTTTGTATTGCAAATTGTCTAATAAATAGTCATAAAAAAGAAAAACTAATTAACAAAATAAATATAAGTATTAGATGAAATAAAATAGTTGGAAAAACAAATTAAATGGTTGTTGGCGCACGGCAAAGAATGAAACGCACGGCAAAGGAGGCTTTGCCGTGCACTACTCCTGGCCGCACGGCAAAGGGAGCACCACGGCAAAGAATGCAACGCACGGCAAAGAATGCAATGCACGGCAAAGGATCTTTGCCGTCCTGGCTTCTTTGCCGTGCGCTTCTGGAGGGCTTTGCCGTGCGCCAACGCGTTGCCGTGAGGCACTTCTAACTTTGCCGTGAGGCGATACTTTGCCGTGCGCCAGGATAAAACTTTGCCGTGCTTTATTTCTTTGCCGTGCGTCCCTCTCGCGCCACACGGCAAAGAAATCTTTGCCGTGCAGTGCCTCACGGCAATGAAACGCTGCACGGCAGCGCCTGATTTTCCCGTAGTGGGGGGACGGGCACGGGTCCTACTCGTACCACCGAACGGCCTAACTGGGGACCCACCGGCGAGACTCGGGTCCAAGCGTCCAACGTTATTGTTTCTACTGCCAATTGCCATGCCGTGAAATGGAAGTGTATGTGTGCGACGAAGGCAAACCTGACGTCTAGTGCGACGTGTGTGTACTAGACCGTGCGTCTGGTCACCGGGCAACCGTGGCGCGCGACGCGGCCGGTCGATCGATCGATGGAACTGGAATTACCGCCCCTACGTACGCTAGCTACTCCCCTATCGATGGAGTCGATGCGGTGGTGGACGTACTGGTGCCGCCGTGGCGCGCCCCGATCATAGGACCGTCTAAAGCACAAGAAAGCCCGTGGCGTGGCGCCGGTGGTGGACCGATCGATCTTCATGCATGTCGACGGGGCCATGTGTCGGCGTTGCGTCGGACGACACCACGTACGGGAGAGCTAGCAGCGGCCGCCGGCAGGCGCAGCAGAAGCACGGTGGCCCCTGGACCCGTGTGACCCACCCAAATTATAGGTAGCTGCAGCGGCGGAACGGCGCCGCCGTCGCGATACGCACTACGCAAGGCTAAGCGGCCGGGGAGGTGTCACGCGACTGGCATGAGGCCGGCCCCGATCGACAAAGGCGGCTACCGCGACGGCGTTGCTATCCGCTTGCCCCCTCGTCAACTCTGGGGCTCTTGGGCGAACGGTCTGCTTTGTCCGGTATCCGCTAGTTTGTTTAGGGCATGTTTCAATTATAACCACAATTTGCTATGTTGAAGTGTGGTTAGCCATAAAAGTGTGGCTATCCAGAGAACTATGTCTTAAAATATTGAAGCTAAATTTTGGAAAATTTTGGTAAAAAAGTTGAAGCTATAACAAATGGACGATACACGCATAAAGTGTGGCAAAAATTAAACGCATGCTAAATAAACTACAGCTGCTAAATTTTAGCTTAACAAATTACACTTAGAAACCAAACAAGGTTGAGCGGCAGGATGCTACCGGCCCAACACGGGCGGACGCTGAGTGGCCGTCCAGCAAGCGAGGATGCTGCCGTCCTGGATTCTCTAGTAGCTTCTACGCTCTCCATGCTACGTCGGCACTTCCGACTACCTAGCTAGCTACTAGCTAGGAGACACTGGTGGAAAAAGGGTCTTTGGTCGCGGTTCGCAACTGCCATTAGTCGCGGTTGCGCAACCGCGACCAAATGAGCGCGACTAAAGCCCCCCCTTTAGTCGCGGTTGAGGCCCGTCCACGTGGGCGCCAGGCGGCCGTCGGGGCGGAGGACCTTTAGTCGCGGTTCTTCTGGCCAACCGCGACTAAAGGCCGCCGCAGGTTTATGGTTTTAGGCCCCCCCCCTAAACCTGTTTTCTGTTTAATTTGTATTGTTTTATTTCTTTTGTGCTTTATTGTAATTTTGAAGGAGTTTCACATATTCTACGGTACTACATACATGCATATGAATGTACAATTTCAAACAAATTTGAAATTAGAACCAAAAAGAATTCAAGAGAAATATACAATATATATTCAATATCATCGGATGACCATATACAAGTTTGAACAAGTTTCCAGACATAATTTAATGCATGTATAGTTCTACGTCCTCGTAATGGTGTTCTCCTTTAGGATCGAGGACTTCCCTCGTGAACCATCCAGCTAGTTCCTCTTGAAGTGGTCGGAAGCGAGCTTCTGGACTAAGCATCATCCGGAGGTTATTCCTCTGAGCATTGGTATCACTCGGAACGCGCTCAGAGGTGTATCTCCGGATCATCCCACAGACATAGTATCCACATAGATTGGTCCCCGGTGGCTGAATATCGCCACCATTCTTAGCCTTTGACCGCATGAAATGTAGCTCTTTTTTGAATTCACCGACCTTTTGATCTGAGAACCGTCTCCAAACCCTACGAGGCAAAGAAAATTAAATGAACAAGAGAGTTATTAGTTAATTACTTGAAGCTTAATTAGGAAATAAACGAAATAGGCCGATCGATATAGAGCGCAAATGAATGAAAATAATTACTTCTGCAGCATTCTTCTCATGTCGGCCCAAAGATTTGTATCCAGAGTCAGAGAGTCGTGGACGAGACATTCTGATTTGTCAACTTTAATTACTAGCAGAATCCAGTGGAACCTGCGGACACGATACATGCACAGTACGTCATGCATAACTCATCGATTAGCCGGCCACATACCATGCATGGAGTAAACAAAAGAGAATGTGCTCAAGACATAAACACTCACCCAAAATGGTAAGGAAATAGAATATCACTTTTGAGTTCCTGCTTTGTAAGAAATCGCCACATGTGTCTGCCTCCACGTCGGCGGGGTGATGCTGTAACACATATCCATTAACGATGTGTGGGTCAATGAACCCAACATCATGGATGTTCCTTACTTTGCATTCCTTAATCTTCATTCTGCATGTATAATAGCGGACACAACAATATAGTTAGGACACACACACACACACACACACACACACACACACATATATATATATATATATATATATATATATATATATATATATATATATATATATATATATATATATATATAGTGCAGGCAATATGAACGAGATGGGGAAGAAATAAATCACTTACAGAACGTAGCAACTGATGATAGATTTGTCGAGCTCGCGCAGATTGAAAAGCTGGAACAATTCACTCAGATGAATTTGTACAGAGTAATGTTTGAAGTGATGCTCATATCCAACTTCCGCATAAATATATTCTTTGGTGTTTTTATTTTTTATGTAACCCTTGTACCATTTCAGCAGACCTTTCATTTGTGGAGGTAGATCCTCTTCCTGCGCACGCTCGACGAGAGGTCCATTCTTCACATATGTAAGTACTACCTCCTTCACTGGCGCCTCATCAAGGCCTAACAGTTCACGAAGAGTAATACCTAAGTTGGCCGCTTGTTCTCTGGCACTCATTACAGTCAATCCCTGTGCTGCTGCAGCTTCTATGATATCGGGGGCATCCGGACCGGCGGCTGTCACTATAAGCGGGGCAATCGATTGTTTACTTTGTTCCCCGAGCTGGGCAACTCGTTTCCCGCTTTTTTTACTTTCTAATTCCGCTTTCTCGGCCTCCTCCCGCTCTCTCTTCTACTTGAACATGCGTGCCTGCTTACGAAGTTCACATGCATAGTCGTCAGGCAGATTCTTCGCGGCTTGGGACGGTGTATTCAAAAATGACTTAGCCCACTTCTTTTGCTCATCAGAAAATACTGGCTTGGGCTCGGGCTCTCTTTTCTTCTTGCAGTCTGCCTTCCATTTCTCATAATCAGCAGTCGCGGCCGCCTCGACTTCCTCGGCACTACGTTCCCAAGGCCTCGTGGGGAGAGGCTTCAGTGATGGCTCCGGTACCTTTCTTATCTTAGGTACATAAGGGTCCGGGTTAATAATCCAGGACTGCTTCTGCTTCTTCGCCGGAGGTGGATTGGGGGGCGGCGTCTGCTTACCCGCCCGGGGCAGACTAGGGGGCGGCGGCTGCTTACCCGCCGGAGGTGAATTGGGGGGCGGCGTCGGCTGACGTGAAGGAGGTGTAGGTGAAGCACCACCACCACCACCACCACCACCGCCACCGCCACCACCACCGTAGGGGGGTGGACTTGTTGGCGCCTCGCCTGGAAACTTGATAAACTTCTTTTGCCATAGAATGAAATGGCGCTTGACATCTCCAAGTCTTCTCGCCCCTTCAGGTGTAGCAATGTCAATGTCCAAGTCCTCAAACCCTTGGACTATGTCCTCCACCGTGACACGAGCATAGCCATCTTGAATGGGGTTGTTGTGGTGGAGTGCTCCAGGTAAACATGGTAAAGCACTGCCGATGGCTACCTTCATGGACATGTTCCCGATAGGATAATACAAATGACATTCTTTCATCTCCTTTATATCGTCCACGGGGTAGCAAGGAGGCTCCGGTGCAGTAATTTCGACCACCAGAGGCTCCGGTGCAGTAATTTAGATCGTCGGTGCACCAGCCGGTGGGGCCTCCATGGAAGCCACGCTGCTTCTCCGCTGCTGGCTTCCGAGATCCAATGGATGATCTTCATGCTGCGCCCGAGCTGCATCTCTTTTGGCTACTAGTACACTCACGGTTTTCTTCATCACATCCATTTCTGATGCCAACCGCGCCACAACATCTGCTTCCCGATCCATCTTTCTCTTACGGCTTCTGTAACCGTACGGTCATCGTTCTGGGGAACCCTATTTTCCACGGAATGTGCCCCATGCCTCGTACACGTCCTCCGTGTTCAGGATTCTCGAGGGCTTTTGTCAGCGCGTCGTTCTCTCTGTTGAACTTGATCTTCCCCTCTTGAGCATCCCTCATTGCCTCAATAAGGGCTTGGGTGGGTTTAATTATTTTGCCCAGGTAAACACACTCCCCTGTCTCTGGGTTCAGCGATCCCCCATGCCCGTACCACCAGCTTTTGGCCCTTGGGTCCCATCCCTCCGTACCTGGACGGATTCCTCGCGCCCTCAGCTCGTTCTCCATCTTCTCCCACCTAGGCTCCCAAAGGCGATACCCTCCTGGCCCCATAATATGATTGTACTCCTTCTTAGCCGCATTTTCCTTATTTTTTCGATATTTGAATGAACTGCTCCGATTTCTTTTGCTTCACAAATTCTGGCCAATCATGTTTCAGTTTCTCATATTGTCCTTTGAAATCCGGAGTCTTATTCTGCTTGACAAAGTCATGGGCTAGATTTTGCTTGAATTTCCGGAATGCGTCGGACATCTTATGAAGAGAGAACTGTTTGACTAGCCTCCTCCTCTCCTTGTTTTCCTCAATCCTGTTACCCTCCTCATCGAATTTGTTGTATTCCGGAGGTAGAATGAAATGTTCCATAAGCTTCTTGAAGCAATCTTTTTTTGTTCTCTTATCGACAAAAGTGAAACCAAGACGTGCCTTCTTTGGCTCATTCCACTCCTGAACGGTGATCGAGACGTTGTCTCTAACAACGGCTCCGCATTGGCTGATAAACTTGGTGGCGTTCTTGCGGGGCTCCAGCGGCCTGCCGGTTGCACTGTCGACAACCTCGATGGTACATGTTTCTCCTTGTTTCATCGTCTTGCTTGCGCCACGCTTTGACGACGTACTCGATTGTTTCGATGATCCGGCCGAGGGCTAAAATAAGAAAGAGAGTCGTGCGCGTTAGTACACACATATTTATTCAAATCAGTTAGTTTGTATCACCAGAGGCTCAATGTATATATATACCTCAGCGCCGGAGGTGGTTGCTACTTCCAATTGAAGATCGTCGTTTATCGACGTTTCTTCGGCATCATCTTGCTGACGGCCTTCATCTTGACCGTCAAGGTTCAGATAAGAAGATATATCATCTTCTTCTTGTCCGGTCGGCACATATAGAATATCGCCGTTTATGATGCCGAACATATGGTCTTCAGCGTCCTGATCATAGTTGTCCATAATCGGGTCAGCTCTATCGTCCGCCATATGTCGATCCCCGAAAACATGTAGTCAAAACAAATTAATTGTGTATATGCATTATCACATCTCTTCTACATATAAAGAGAGAGGGCGACGAGGGAGGCGAGAGGGGGACGCGTGTATTAGATGTGTATATGCGGACGATCGACCTCGCAGTGACCGCGTGACCGAGAGACCGGTGGCGGTGGCGAAGTGGTGGCGAAAGGGCGGTGGCGGTGCCGACGACACATAACCCTCGCCAAATTTTGAGTTCTTTTAAAAGTGAAAAAATACAAATAATATGTTAAGTTATTTTGAGTTCTTTTAAAAGTGAAAAAATACAAAAGTGAAAATTTAGTTCATTTTTTTGAGTTCTTTTAAAATTGAAAAAATACAAAAGGGAAAATTTAGTTCATTTTTTTTGACAAACTTTTGTTAAAATTTTGTTATATATGTTAAGTTATTTTGTTATTTTGTTAAGTTATTTCTTGTTAATACAAATTTTTGAGTTATTTTGTTAAGTTATTTTTGTTAAATTTTGTTAAGTTATTTCTTGTTAATTTAAAATTTTGTTATATATGTTAAAGTTTTTGTGAAATCGGCAATTTTGTTATAAGTTACTGTTTTTTGAAGTACAATTTTTTTCTTAAGTTAATTAAAGTTTTTGTGAAGTTAATTACAAAGTTTTAAGTTTTTTTGTTAAGTATAGTTAAAATTCAAAATAACAAACAAAACATAAAAAAAGGAAAAAAAATAAAGTTTTTTCGCCCGGCCCTTCTTCCTCTCCCTCTCTCTGTGCGCGCGTCTCTGGCGGCGCGTGGCGCGAAGCGCGCGTGCGGGCGGCGCGCGTTTGGCAGGGCGGCGGCGGGCGCGCGCGGTCGTCGTTGGCCGGGAGGTATACGGGCGGCGGCGCGGGAGGCGGCGGGAGGCGGGAGACGACGTACTACAGCGAGGTGGCGCGGCGAGAAACGGCGAGAGGCGGCGCGGCGGCGTCTTCCGGCGGCGTTGGGCGCAACGAGGGCGTCGATGAGGCGTCGGAGGGCGAGACGAGGGCGACGGAGCGACGGGCGCGCGACAGCGACGAGGAAGAAGAAGGAACCGGCGCGGCCGTTCGCGCCCGCCAAGATATATAGGACCCCCTTTAGTCGCGGTTGGGGTCGCCAACCGCGACTACCTAGTCGCGGTTGGCGACCCCAACCGCGACTAAAGGGTTTTTCGCCGGGTTTTTTCTTTCCCGCGCGCAAGGACCTCTAGTCGCGGTTGGCTAGGCCAACCGCGACTAAAGGTGTTTTTTAAAGTACTTTTCTTTTTTAAAATGTTAAAAATACATATAATATATCAATAAATACAGAAAAATAAAAGTAATTCATTTCAAATTCTAAAAATACATATAATATATCAAAAAAATCAGAAAATAAAACTAATTCAATTCAAAATGTTAAAAATACAAATAGTATATCACAAAATTAAGAAAAGTAAAACTAATTCAATTCAAAATGTTAAAAATACAAATAATATATGAAAAAATTCAGAAAAATAAAACTAATTCAATTCAAAATGTTAAAAATACAAATAGTATATCAAAAAATTAAGAAAAGTAAAACAAATTCAATTCAAAATGTTAAAAATACAAATAATATATAAAAAAATCAGAAAAATAAAACTAATTCAATTCAAAATGTTAAAAATACAAATAGTATATCAAAAAATTAAGAAAAGTAAAACTAATTCAATTCAAAATGTTAAAAATACAAATAATATATCAAAAAATCAGAAAAACGTTCCCTCATCTGTCTTCCTGCCCCCCGCCTCTTTCTTCCCGCCTCTTTCTTCCCGCCAATTTCTTCCCGCCTCTTTCTTCCCGCCACTTTCTTCCCGCCTCTTTCTTCCCGCTCCCATTTTTCCCGCCATTTCTCACTACATATATGTAGCCCGGCTTGGCCAGCATTATCACATCTCTACAATCTCTCATCACTCTCTAATGGCTTCCACCGCACCCACTCTAACCTACCAGCAGGTGGAGGAGCTTTGCGCCTCGAACTACCCTTGCCCACCGGGCTACCGCGTCCCCGCCGGCTGGAGCCTAAGCGCCGGCGGCGTGCCAGTCCCTCCCGTCCCTCAGGGTACCGCGCGCCAGGCGGCCATCACGAACCACTACTACCTCGACCTCACGCCGGAGCAGCGGATGAATCCGTGCTGGCATCCCGATAAACAGCATACTTGGGACGCCTTCTTCATCAATCGGCGTGAGAGGGCGCTCGCCAGGTATGAGGAGGACGGTCTGCCTCCTGGGAACTTCCACGAGGCCGGCCGTCGGCTATGGTGGTACGGCCGGACTCTGCAGAGCGTCATGGACTACATCACGGCCGGCGATATCCCCCGCCTACGCTACCCTCAGTTCGAGCCACGAGCGCCGCCCGACGACAGCGACGACAGCAGCGACGACGACGGCGGCAACTTAGAAGGCGACGACTACCAGTACAACGGCGGCGGCTATGAAGACTACGAGTATGCATATTATACGCCTAGGCAGGAGTATGACTAAATCACTCCAAAATTCATGTATCATCAGTGGTATCTCGAATCATTCGAAAATGGACACCAAACACATCACGGGTAATATAATTCACATGATCCATTCAACAAAGTTTGGTACAATAAATTATTACACATCATTTCTTTCCTTGTGTCACTGCTTGCTTACGATTGTGTCGTATCCCTTATTTGACAGTCCCGAAAGGTTACTAAGAGCAGGCCAATCGTTGATGGTTACGAAAATCAACGCTCGTAGGTCAAATTCCTCTTCTTTGTGCTCATCCCACACACGGACACCAGGTCTGCCCCACAGCTGTAAAAGTTCATCAACTAATGGCCTTAGGTACACATCGATGTCGTTGCCGGGTTGCTTCGGACCTTGGATGAGCACTGGCATCATAATGAACTTCCGCTTCATGCACAACCAAGGAGGAAGGTTGTAGATGCATAGAGTCACGGGCCAGGGGATATGGCTGGAGCTCTGCTCGCCAAAAGGATTCATGCCATCTGTACTTAGACCAAATCTTATGTTCCTTGCGTCAGCTGCAAAATCTTTGAACTCTCTGTCGATCTTTCTCCATTGCGTTCCATCTGCGGGGTGTCTCAACTCCCCGTCCGACTTACGGTCCTCTTTGTGCCATCGCAACAACTTGGCATGCTCTTTGTTCCTGAACAGACGTTTCAACCGTGGTATTATAGGAGCATACCACATCACCTTGGCGGGAACCCTCTTCCTGGGTTTCTCGCCCTCAACATCGTCACCAGGGTCATCGCCTCTGATCTTATAACGCAATATAGTGCATACCGGGCATTCATTCAAATTCTCGTATTCACCGCGGTAGAGGATGCAGTCGTTGATGCATGCATGTATCTTCAGAACCTCTAAACCTAGAGGGCAGACAACCTTCTTTGCTTCGTACGTACTGGCGGGTAACTCGTTATTCTTTGGAAACATATTCTTCAACATTTTCAGCAAGTTTTCAAATGCCGAGTCAGCTACACCTGTCTGTGCCTTCCATTTCAGCAAATCCAGTGTGCAGCCCAGCTTTTTCAGACCATCATCGCATCCGAGGTACAGCGCCTTTCTGTGATCCTCTAACATGCGATCCAAATTCTCCCTCTCCTTTTCAGTTTCGCAGCGTCTCCGTGCATCAGCAATGGTCCGACCAAGATCATCAACGGGCTCATCACGTGCCTCTTCTTCACCTTCCCATTCACCTTCAGCATCCTCCATGAAAGTATCACCGAAATGAGCAAGATAGCTTTCATCGATGAAATCATCCCCTTCTTCATATTCTTCCATTATAACCCCTCTTTCTCCATGCTTGGTCCAACAATTATAGCTTGGCATGAAACCGTGCCGAAGCAGGTGCATGTGAACATCTCTTGAGGAAGAGTAACCCTTATGATTCTTACAGTTAACACATGGACAGATAACAAAACCCCCCTGCTTGTTCGCATTAGCCACTACGAGGAAATCTTTCAAACCCGTAGTGAACTCGCCGGAGAGTCGGTTACCGTACATCCATTGCCGATTCATCTGCATTATTATAATATAAAATATATAATTAACCATCATGCATTTGTTAAACTAACTAGCTACAAACAATAGAAATTAAACAATGAACTACACACATGCATATTTTATCAATGACACACATGCATGAAAGGTTCAAGTTGCTAACCGCGATCGAGGAGGAAAAAATAAATGAGGAAGCTCAAGTGTGGCTCCAACACTTCATATCATGTTTGTTTCATGCTCTTGGGCATTTTATCAAACACCTTGTGTGCATAAGAGGAACCAAAAGCAAACCTACACCCCCTTGTGAAGCTTGTGAAGAGAAGTGGCACCAAATGGCTAAGTGCTGTGAGCTGAGGCCCTTTTATAGGGATGGGCCTTTAGTCCCGGTTGGCCTGGCCAACCGCTACTAAAGGCCGTCGGGCAAGCGGTTCGGCCCTTTAGTCGCGGTTGGCCTGGCCAACCGCGACTAAAGCCCCTCCCGTCCACCAGCTGGCCAGCGAGCGCGTTAGGCCCAGCTCTTTAGTCGCGGTTCGCCACCCGAACCGCGACTAAAGACCCCATTAGTCGCGGTTCCTATATTTTGGCGACTAATGGGGCTGGACGGAAGGCCATTTTTCTACCAGTGAGATATTCTCTGTCTCAAGACTTTAAAAATATATATAGGAGGGTGGTATCTTTATATTGAAAATGAGAAAATCATATGAACAATACTTTAAAAGGTTTTAAAAATAAAAAATATAGTAATTCATGTGGCCTGGCAAGCAAACTCACATTGCTGCCTTCTTTTAAATTCTCGGCTACACAAAATAATAATACTCCCTCCATTAGAGACTCTAAGGCTAATTATGAGCAGTTATAATACCTCTCACTACTAAACGGACATTTGCATCTCATGGAGGGTTTGGTTCTTCTGTCTGTTTATCTCAAGTGCTGCCGTATGCTTATGTTAAGGTGTGCGTGCAAAGAAAGAGAAGCCCTTGAGGCCTCGAACCAAAGATAATTTGGCACCTATGAATCATTAAGGCCCATGTTGCTAGAGTGCGGAACAACGACATGTCCAAGATTAGGAAACAATAGAGTTTTTTCCTACTATGTAACTGTAACACCCCAAATTTCAATAAAAAGAAAGTTAGAGAATCCCAGAAAGCAAAATTTCAAAACCAACAAAAACTTTTCTTTTGCATATAGTACCATGCATAGGACTTGTGCATTTGAGTGATATGCCATGATGATTGTTATTACTTGTATTTTGATGTGCTCTAAAACCCTAGAGTGATCATATGAAGATCACCAACCAAATAAATCAAAGAGGAAGAAAATCAAATAAAAGGCAAAACCCTAAAAACCCTCACATATGCCCTATGGCATTTTTATAAATTTTGACCCTAGACCTATTTGGTGTTCACCATTAGTTGAATAATGTGGTTAAACACTTATTACAACTTTTGGAACCAGGGTTGCACAATTCAAATGAATTTCAAACACTTTTCCCACTCACATGTGATGATGACCAAATCTGCCAATTTTAGTCTGATCACCACTTTGAGCCCCTGCAATTCAATTTTCCCAAACCAATCTTTGCTAACTCTTTGCACCATTTCAAAGTCAACATCAAGGTGAACAACTTTGATGAAGACCACCCTGCCAAATTCATCTTTGATCACTAGCTATGCTCGTCCAAAGTTGCAACTTTATAATAAGTTCAACAATCTCCCCTTAGCCATTTTGGCCAAAATTTGAAATCTAACTTTTCCACCACCACCTCCATTCATCTCTGGTCAATTACAACTTATCCCAACACTCACTTTTCAAAAAGGTTCACCATTTGAATTATTTCAAATTTGGACATTTTTGTGAATTCCAAAATTGGGCACTATTTGCAACTATTGCAAATAGTGATCTACCTCACCTAATTGAAACCAAAGCTATACTACATTGTTCCCTGGTCCCCTTAAACCCTAAATGAAACATAGTGGAGCTAAGGAGGGAGAGAGAGCAAGCATGGCATGGCCATGCCGGCCATGGCATCACCATGCCGCACCACCCCCTCTCCCCTTGCTTCCCCAACCCTGGCCCCTGCGCCACAGCATGCCACCGCCTCTCCTACGCCACCCTAGCCCAGCCCTGGTCGAGGAGGAGCTCGACAACGCCTGCACCAGCACGCGTCCACGACGCCCGGACGCCGCTCACGTCGCGCGTGTGCCCGACGCGGACACACACTGGCCACGCGCCGCGCCACGACCTCGAGCACCCCCTGGACCCCCTGCGAGCACGTTGAGCATCACCGTGACACCGCAACGCTCCCAGACACGCCCTCGACCAAGACCCGCAACCGCCGTCGCCGGAGAAGAGAACCCTGGTCCGCCGCGGACGCGACGGACACGGAAGCAATGCGACCTAACCCAGCCTCCCCCGACCGCGCTGTCGCCGCCAAACGCATCGCCCGGCGGAGAACCCGACAGCACCCTCGCCGAGCCCAACCGCTCGCCGGAATCGCCGCGAGCATGTCGACTTCGCCGCAGCCCCCACGGTCGCTCGCTCGCCTATAAAAGGAGAGCTCCGCTCGTCGATCTGAGCACACCATCGCCTTCCCCTCTTCTCACTTGACCGCCTGAGCCACTCCACCGTCGACATTTCCCACCGCAGCCACCCAATCGCCACCTCACTGCCGCCGGACGCCGCGGAAGATCGCCGTCGATTGAAGCCGATCCAGGAGACGCCGCCGGTGCCAGGAGCTTCGCCGTCGTCCACATCTACATCACGCACACTGCCAGCCACCGCGGGAGCCCTGGTTAGCTCTCCCACCCCCTAGGCTCGCCGCCAGAACCTCGGCATCTCGCCGGAGAAGACGACGACCGTGCGCCGTTGGATCTCCTTCTAATCCTACGCTCCACGTCACCCCGTACCGTTTCGGGTTTAAACGCCCACTGACGGGTGGCCCCCACCCTGTCAGCAGGCCCGCGCGCACTGGATGCGCTGCTGGGCCGTTTTTCTCTGTTTAAACCGTTTCGGCCCACGTTGGTTTCCCGCCGGCCTGTTTAATTCAAATTCGTTTTAAACATTTTCCAAACAATCCAATACTGCACAAACTTTGAAATTAAATAGTTTCAAATTGGCTAAACCAAATTTAGTGAATTTGATATTGTTGGAAAGCCACTGAAATTCTCTACAAAATGCCACTGGCCTCTTGGTCAATTTCTTTGTAGAATTAATGTGACAAAAATAACAAGCCAGGGACTTTTCCCTATTCAAATAATTCTTAAAAATCAACCAAAATATATATTAAGTTAATTCCAACTCTAATAGCTCACATTTTACTTCCACTAATTGTTTATGCAATAAAATGGTGTGGTCACTTTGCATGATCATGCCATGGTTTTGTGAATGGATATTTTGACTAGTTTAACTAGTTGATATTGTCCAAAACTATTAAAGTTAAATTGTGTGAAGTCCTATACTTCATTTAAACTTGTCTCACATGAATTCATGGGATGTTTGGACCCCTGGTTCCAAACTCTCTTATATGAACTTCTTGAGATTTAAATCAAATGTAGTGTTATTTAAATGGTATGAGGTGTTCCACCTCATTTAAATCATTCTCCCAAATGATGATGATGATGAACATTTGACTTAGGTCAAGATGAGTTCATCCATGATTGTTGAAGAGATTAAATCTTAAGAAGAGTTCAATGAGAGGAAATTATTTCTCAAAGAACCCTATGGAATACAAATTCTATTTAAATCCCACAACCCATGCACTCTAGTTTATTTATGTGTGTGCATAGAGTAGTTGGTGTGTTTATTTGTGATGTATGGAATAGCCATTGAATTAGTGAGTAATTATACTCGTATTCAAATTTAGACGGTAGCACCGGAGAGTACGCCGAAGAAGAAGGTTGCTACCAGGAGGAGGAGGAGGAACAGTTTGAGAACTACCAAGGCAAGCTAAATTACTATGCAAGCTAATATTCTTGCTAGGTGCAAAGCCCCTTGGGGCATGGCACCATGTTTCTGATCCTTTTCTTGTGTGAACCCATCCCAAGTTTTTACTTGTTTTCTAAATGATTTACTTTTATAGTTAACTTTGGTCAAAGTACAAGTTGGATACTAGAGTAGTGAGTTAGTCTCTTCCAAGCCAAGCAAGATAGCACCCCTCATGAATTAGAGCTAGTGCTAATAAACTAAACTTGACTACTCTAGATGGGAACCTTGTGATTTTGAAAGGAGTTTGAAACCTTGGAATGAAGATGCATTCCATTGAATGATTTTTTTTGAAGGTGAATATGACCAAGAGAAGATGGTGATTTTTGATAAAACATGATGTTGGTTTGAATGCGATACCTTTCCAATTATCAAGTACCCCCACAATACCTGATTATGGGTAGGGCTTAACTGGAAGTTTATGCGTCTTAGTATGGGTTCCCTCTAAACAAGCGTCATCGGGGTTATGCCGAAAGCTGCCTCTACCACAAAAGAAACGATACGATATGATGCGAAATGAGGTGAATGTCCGGCCCAAGCCCTGTGCAGTTCCCAGGTTGACAGTTGGTCTTCACTGGGAGGCCAAGCTCATGGGGAGAGGTGCTCATACTAGGGTTCGTAAGTGAAAGGTTATGGTTGATGATCCGCGTACTGTGTTACGATTATTCGGGGAAATCCCGACGGATGAAATCAAATGTTGTGGCACAAATGTGCAACCTCTGCAGAGTGTAAACCTATTCGAATAGCCGCGTCCACGGTTACGGACGGTTGGAAAGGCCATACAGTTTCCGATGTCATATCTTTGAAAATGATGTTGAAAGGTGATGGTGAAATGACTTGTGGTGGATTGAATTAAATTCACCACTTGAATGGTGGGAATGACACTAATGTTCCCACTTGAGTTAGTTAGCACTTGAGTAAGCTTTTCTCAAAACTTTGTGAACTAAAACTAGCTTTATGCAAATAAACTAGAGCTTAGCAAACCATACTAGAATGTCTAGCACTTACATTAGTATTAGTTTGCGAGTACTCAACGTACTCACGGCTTTGTCCCTGGCTATTCAAATGGCCAGAGTATGAAGAGGACCAAGGAGATGACCAGCAGGACGCCTACGACAACTAAGCGCCTTCCGACGTCAAGCGTTGGCATGTGGACTCGAGAGTCCTTGTATCTTACGCTTCCGCTATGTTGAACTATGAACTTGTGTTTGTTCGTTGATCGATAGATCAACTATTCGTGTAATATGGATCATGTGATTCCAAATTTGTAAGACTTATGGTTTGTAATGAATGATGACTGTGATACTTAACTATTATGCCTCGCAACAACAATATTCCTGGGATTGCGATGTATGACATAATAGGCATTCGGACTTAAAAATCCGGGTGTTGACAAGTTGGTATCAGAGCCATTGTTTGACCTTAGAAGACCTTAGTTAGAATGGGCGTTCTGAAAAATTTAACTTTGAAATCAAATGAAAGAAATTATTTGTGGAAATTTACTACACTCTTGTCTTTGAGACTTTGCCAAAATTTGATGAATCATGTTCTATCTTATTTGAATCAACTTAAAACTTGCCACACTTTGCACTCTCTAACTTACTCATCCAATTCTCTTTCAGATGGAGCCGAATGAACCCCTCAACACCAAGTTTTACCAGCTTGGGAACGGAGGAAGCTTGATCTTCGAGCATGACCTCGACTCCCTGTCGGATCACCTTGGCCGCCCACACCCCGAGTTTCACGGGATTCAGGTGGACGACCAGCCGGGAGGGGAACCGGCAGTGGATTATCACTGCCGACTTGAGGGGCAAGCTGGAGCCTCCCACCTCGGAGAGGATCCTTTTCTCTTTCAGGGAAAGCAACTGGCTCGACGGACTTGCACGTGCTCTTCAGGAAGCACTTGCTCGTCTGTGCGGACAGAATGCGGAAGCACTTCGTGAGGAACGCTTTGCGCATCTCGCGAGGCGCAACTCTGACGGAAGACCCATGGATGTGCCACTCCACCCCCAGTTGAGGCACCATGTGGATCACTTGGACTTCATGCTCTACCAGACTCAGAGGGACCTCGACGCCTCTCGCGCTTACGCGAACCAGACCCATGCTCACATCATCGAGCAGGGTGAGGCGATCAAGCTACTCAACAACGACCGTAGAAGCCTTCGCCAGCAGCGTGCCAAGAAGGACGCTACGATTCGTCGCCTTCGCGACCGGATCGCGTCACTTGAGGCCACTGTCAAGGCCCAGGAGGATCAGATTCTTCAGATGGAGGATGACGATGGAGGCATCGACATTCAGGGAGGAGACGCCTTTCTGAGCGATGACGATGACTTTGAGGAGGACGAGAACACCGAGGAGGAGGACTACGAGTTCCTGGAGGCCGGACAGGATGACTACGTCCCGATTGATATCGATGATGAGGAGTAGTTGCACTAGTTTCACTTATAGTAGGTGTGAGTTGTATCCCGTCCTTTGTATCGTAGCATGAGAATGGTTCTTAAAACCATTGGAGTATGTGTGTAGTTTGTACTATGTGTTGCATGAATGAATGAATGTTATGTTTGTCATGAAAAGTTTACAAGTTGTCAAATGTTTTTCAAACTTAACCCAAAATGAACCATAGAATGTTCCCTCTTATCTCATGATCTTCTATATCTTCAGATGGCCCCTCCGAATCGCACCAACGACGCGATGATGCAACTTCTGCAAACCTTGCTTGCAGACCGGGAAACCGAGAGAGCCGAGCGCCAAGCCAACATCATCGCCTTGCAGAACATCGCCAACCAAGGCCATGGAAATCATGACCACCCCGGATCCAAGCTCAAGAACTTCCAGAACACCAACCCTCCGGTGTTTAGCAAGACCGAGGAGCCCCTCGACGCCGACGATTGGCTCCAGACTATGGAGAACAATCTGGAAGTAGCTGGAGTGGAAGCCAACGAGAAGGTGTTGTTCGCCACTCACTATCTCGCTGGACCAGCTCGCGCTTGGTGGACAAGTACCCGTGCCATGAACGGAGGTCAATTCATGACTTGGGAGGATTTCAAACTCAAGTTCAGCAAGTACCATGTACCCCCGGGTCTTATCAAAAAGATGAGGGATGAATTCCGTGAGCTGAAACAAGGTCGCATGACGGTGGTTGAGTACCGCGACAAGTTTCTCACTTTGTCAAGGTATGCCCCTGATGAGACTGACACCGTTGAGAAGAGGAAGGAGAGATTCCTGAACGGGCTGCACGATGAGATGCAGACTGTCCTCGTCAACATCCCCTTCGCCGACCTCGAAGCCCTTGTTGACTCCGCCATCCAGATGGAGGGCAAGTTAAACCAAGCCAATGAGAACCGCAAGCGCCGCATGGCAAATCAGAGTGGATCAAGCCACCCCCAAAAGTTTCGCCCTAGCTCAAGCGGAGGTTTCACTCCGAGACACAACAAACCCCCGATGCAGAACTCTCGCCCCGGTTACCAGAACCGGAGTGGAGGAAACTCCAAGCCAGGAGGCTACAACAACAACTACAACCACAACTACAACCGCGCTCCACCCCGAGCCCCGAACACCAACAACACCAACACCAACACCAACGCCAACCCCAGAACCGGGAGCAATGCCATTCCCGTTGCGAACAAGCAGGACAAGAGCACTATCACTTGTTATGAGTGTGGTGTAGTGGGGCACTACTCCAACGAGTGTCCTAAGCGTCTTGCCAAGCTCGCCGGCAACACCGCTGCCCCTGCTCAGCAGCAACGCCGTGTCTCCACCGGCAAGAAGTTCGTCCCCAACAACCCCAACAACCGCAACGGCCGCCTCTACCACATGAACGCCGAAGAAGCCCAGGAAGCACCAGATGTTGTGCTGGGTATGTTTTCTGTCAACCACACCCCTGCTAGAGTATTGTTTGATTCCGGAGCATCGCATTCCTTTGTCACCGAAGATTTTGCATCAACAAGTAAAATTCAACCCCTCAGTTTGAAGCACGTTATGATAGTTCAAATCCCCGGGTCAACCACCAAAGCCAGAAAATTTTGCAAAAATGTGCCAATCAGAATCCATGATGTAGATTTCTTTGCAAATCTAATCATACTGGGAACCAAAGGTTTGGAAGTTGTCCTAGGAATGGACTGGATGTCCAAGCACAATGGGTTGATAGACTGCGCCAAGAAAGCCATAACCATGACTAGCAGCACCGGTATCGTAGTTGAGCACGTCTCTGAAAAACTACCCAGAAAATTTACCTGCAACCAAAGTGTATCCAAGCCAACTCTGGATCAAATCAGGGTCGTTTGTCGCTACCCTGATGTGTTTCCAGATGATCTACCCGGTATGCCCCCGGACCGGGATATCGAGTTTATCATCGAGTTAATACCCGGAACTGGACCCATCGCCCAGAGAGCCTACAGCATGAACGCAGCCGAGCTTGTGGAGCTGAAGAAGCAAATAGATGACATGTTAGCCAAAGGTTTGATTAGACCAAGTGCATCCCCCTGGAGATCCCCCGTCTTGTTTGTCGACAAGAAGGATGGTGCAAATCGTTTATGCACAGACTATCGTAAGCTTAACGATGTCACCATCAAAAACAAATACCCCTTACCCAAGATCGAAGACTTGTTTGACCAACTCACCGGATCCCGAGTTTTCTCGAAGATTGATCTTAGAACTGGATACCACCAACTGAAGATCCGAGCCACCGACATTCCAAAAACTGCCTTTACCACCAGATATGGGTTGTATGAGTACAATGTCATGTCGTTTGGATTGACCAATGCCCCCGCTTATTTCATGAATCTCATGAATAAGATCTTCATGAACTTTTTGGACAAGTTTGTCGTTGTTTTCATCGATGACATTCTGGTCTACTCCAAGTCCGAAGAAGAACATGAACAGCATTTGGAGATTGTTCTAGAAACCCTTAGACAGCACCAGTTGTACGCCAAGTTTAGCAAGTGTGAGTTTTGGCTGGAAGAAGTTGGATTCCTCGGACACATCTTGTCTGCAGGAGGAATTGCCGTAGATCCCGCCAAGATCAAAACTGTTATGGAATGGAAAGCCCCAACCACACAAACTGAGGTCCGTGCTTTTCTTGGATTAGCCGGATATTATCGCAGATTTGTAGAAGGTTTCTCGAGCATCGCTCGACCAATGACCCAACTGCTGAAAAAGGACAGAAAGTTTGAGTGGACCGACAAGTGTGAAGAGAGCTTTCAACAGCTCAAGAGTAGACTGACAACCGCCCCAATCCTGATCATGCCCGATATCGCAAAGCCCTTTGACGTATATTGCGACGCCTCCAAGACTGGACTTGGATGCGTGCTTATGCAAGAAGGAAAGGTTGTATCCTACCTTTCTAGGCAACTCAAGCAACATGAGCAGAACTACCCAACCCATGACCTCGAGCTTGCAGCCGTGGTCTTAGCCTTGAAAGTTTGGCGTCATTACCTCATGGGTAATCGATGCGAGATCTACTCCGACCACAAAAGCCTCAAATATATATTCACCCAGAAGGAGTTGAACATGAGGCAACGCCGATGGATCGAATTGATCAAGGATTACGACATGGAGATTCACTACCACCCCGGCAAGGCCAATGTGGTAGCGGATGCTTTGAGTCGACTGCCGTGCCAGTTGAACTCCATGCTCGCCACCGAACAGCCCAGTTTGCACCAAGAGTTTGAACAGTTCAGACTTGAACTTGTAAGTGAAGGATTCCTAGCCAGCATAGAACTGCAACCCACCTTGATTGGTCAGATCAAGGAAGCCCAGAAGGACAACGCTAGCATTGACGGAATCAAGAAACAGATAGCCGCAGGAAAAGCCCCCGGATTCACCGTAGACGAAGCCGGAGTGCTTTGGTACAAAGAACGTCTCTGCGTACCATCGGACTCTGACTTGAAACAAGTCATCCTGCAAGAAGCCCATGACACCCTTTACTCCATCCACCCCGGAGGTACCAAGATGTACCAGGACCTAAAGGAACAATTTTGGTGGCACGGAATGAAGAGAGAGATCGGTAGCTATATCGCTAAGTGTGACATCTGTCAGAGAGTCAAGGCAGAACACCAAAGACCCGCCGGACTGTTGCAACCCCTTCAGATTCCGGAATGGAAATGGGACTCCGTAGGGATGGACTTTATCACCGGACTGCCCAAATCCAGCAAAGGCAATGATTCCATATGGGTAGTGGTCGATAGATTGACCAAAGTCGCCCATTTCATCGCCGTCAAAACCACCTATCAAGGCCCCAAGTTAGCTGAACTTTACATCTCCAGAATAGTTGCTTTGCACGGAACCCCCAAATCGATAGTGTCAGATAGAGGATCACAGTTCACCTCAAGGTTCTGGCAGAAGGTGCATGAAGGACTAGGCACTCGCCTAAATTTCAGCACCGCCTATCACCCTCAGACCGACGGATCGAGAGAGAGTAAACCAGATCCTGGAAGACATGCTTAGAGCCTGCGTACTGGAATACGGATCCAAGTGGGAAGACTGCCTGCCTTACGCAGAATTCTCCTACAACAATAGTTACCAAGCCAGCCTACAGATGGCCCCCTTTGAAGCCTTGTACGGAAGGAAGTGCCGTACCCCCCTGAACTGGTCAGAAGTCGGAGAGAGTCAAGTTTTCGGCCCAGACGTTCTTCGTGAAGCCGAAGAGAAGGTTCACAAGATCCGAGAGTACCTCAAGACTGCTCAATCCAGACAGAAGAGCTACGCCGACAAGAGACGTCGGGAGATGACCTCTGAGATCGGAGATTTCGTCTATCTCAAAGTATCCCCCTTGAAAGGGATGCAAAGGTTTCAGCTGAAAGGAAAGCTTGCACCTCGCTATGTGGGACCTTTTCAAGTCCTTAGCCGCCGAGGTGAAGTATCTTATCAACTGGAGTTGCCTGAAGAAATGTCGGCTGTGCACGACGTTTTTCACATCTCACTTCTCCGGAAATGTCTTGAAGTCCCTGAGAAGACCGAAGTGTTCAAGAACATCGATCACCGATCGGTGGATATCAACCAGGATCTGACTTACCGCGAAGTGCCGATTCGCATCCTAGAAGAAGCGTACAGAACCACCCGCACCCGAAGCATCAAGTTTCTAAAGATCCAATGGAGCAATCATACCGAGGATGAAGCCACATGGGAACGCGAAGACTTCATGAAGAAGGAGTACCCAGATCTCTTTAGTACCTAACTTTCTTTCTGATCTCGGGACGAGATCTTTTGTAAGGGGGAAGGGTTTGTAACACCCCAAATTTCAATAAAAAGAAAGTTAGAGAATCCCAGAAAGCAAAATTTCAAAACCAACAAAAACTTTTCTTTTGCATATAGTACCATGCATAGGACTTGTGCATTTGAGTGATATGCCATGATGATTGTTATTACTTGTATTTTGATGTGCTCTAAAACCCTAGAGTGATCATATGAAGATCACCAACCAAATAAATCAAAGAGGAAGAAAATCAAATAAAAGGCAAAACCCTAAAAACCCTCACATATGCCCTATGGCATTTTTATAAATTTTGACCCTAGACCTATTTGGTCTTCACCATTAGTTGAATAATGTGGTTAAACACTTATTACAACTTTTGGAACCAGGGTTGCACAATTCAAATGAATTTCAAACACTTTTCCCACTCACATGTGATGATGACCAAATCTGCCAATTTTAGTCTGATCACCACTTTGAGCCCCTGCAATTCAATTTTCCCAAACCAATCTTTGCTAACTCTTTGCACCATTTCAAAGTCAACATCAAGGTGAACAACTTTGATGAAGACCACCCTGCCAAATTCATCTTTGATCACTAGCTATGCTCGTCCAAAGTTGCAACTTTATAATAAGTTCAACAATCTCCCCTTAGCCATTTTGGCCAAAATTTGAAATCTAACTTTTCCACCACCACCTCCATTCATCTCTGGTCAATTACAACTTATCCCAACACTCACTTTTCAAAAAGGTTCACCATTTGAATTATTTCAAATTTGGACATTTTTGTGAATTCCAAAATTGGGCACTATTTGCAACTATTGCAAATAGTGATCTACCTCACCTAATTGAAACCAAAGCTATACTACATTGTTCCCTGGTCCCCTTAAACCCTAAATGAAACATAGTGGAGCTAAGGAGGGAGAGAGAGCAAGCATGGCATGGCCATGCCGGCCATGGCATCACCATGCCACACCACCCCCTCTCCCCTTGCTTCCCCAACCCTGGCCCCTGCGCCACAGCATGCCACCGCCTCTCCTACGCCACCCTAGCCCAGCCCTGGTCGAGGAGGAGCTCGACAACGCCCAGACCAGCACGCGTCCACGACGCCCTGGACGCCGCTCACGTCGCGCGTGTGCCCGACGCGGACACACACTGGCCACGCGCCGCGCCACGACCTCGAGCACCCCCTGGACCCCCTGCGAGCACGTTGAGCATCACCGTGACACCGCAACGCTCCCAGACACGCCCTCGACCAAGACCCGCAACCGCCGTCGCCGGAGAAGAGAACCCTGGTCCGCCGCGGACGCGACGGACACGGAAGCAATGCGACCTAACCCAGCCTCCCCCGACCGCGCTGTCGCCGCCAAACGCATCGCCTGGCAGAGGAGAACCCGACAGCACCCTCGCCGAGCCCAACCGCTCGCCGGAATCGCCGCGAGCATGTCGACTTCGCCGCAGCCCCCACGGTCGCTCGCTCGCCTATAAAAGGAGAGCTCCGCTCGTCGATCTGAGCACACCATCGCCTTCCCCTCTTCTCACTTGACCGCCTGAGCCACTCCACCGTCGACATTTCCCACCGCAGCCACCCAATCGCCACCGCACTGCCGCCGGACGCCGCGGAAGATCGCCGTCGATTGAAGCCGATCCAGGAGACGCCGCCGGTGCCAGGAGCTTCGCCGTCGTCCACATCTACATCACGCACACTGCCAGCCACCGCGGGAGCCCTGGTTAGCTCTCCCACCCCCTAGGCTCGCCGCCAGAACCTCGGCATCTCGCCGGAGAAGACGACGACCGTGCGCCGTTGGATCTCCTTCTAATCCTACGCTCCACGTCACCCCGTACCGTTTCGGGTTTAAACGCCCACTGACGGGTGGCCCCCACCCTGTCAGCAGGCCCGCACGCACTGGATGCGCTGCTGGGCCGTTTTTCTCTGTTTAAACCGTTTCGGCCCACGTTGGTTTCCCGCCGGCCTGTTTAATTCAAATTCGTTTTAAACATTTTCCAAACAATCCAATACTGCACAAACTTTGAAATTAAATAGTTTCAAATTGGCTAAACCAAATTTAGTGAATTTGATATTGTTGGAAAGCCACTGAAATTCTCTACAAAATGCCACTGGTCTCTTGGTCAATTTCTTTGTAGAATTAATGTGACAAAAATAACAAGCCAGGGACTTTTCCCTATTCAAATAATTCTTAAAAATCAACCAAAATATATATTAAGTTAATTCCAACTCTAATAGCTCACATTTGACTTACACTAATTGTTTATGCAATAAAATGGTGTGGTCACTTTGCATGATCATGCCATGGTTTTGTGAATGGATATTTTGACTAGTTTAACTAGTTGATATTGTCCAAAACTATTAAAGTTAAATTGTGTGAAGTCCTATACTTCATTTAAACTTGTCTCACATGAATTCATGGGATGTTTGGACCCCTGGTTCCAAACTCTCTTATATGAACTTCTTGAGATTTAAATCAAATGTAGTGTTATTTAAATGGTATGAGGTGTTCCACCTCATTTAAATCATTCTCCCAAATGATGATGATGATGAACATTTGACTTAGGTCAAGATGAGTTCATCCATGATTGTTGAAGAGATTAAATCTTAAGAAGAGTTCAATGAGAGGAAATTATTTCTCAAAGAACCCTATGGAATACAAATTCTATTTAAATCCCACAACCCATGCACTCTAGTTTATTTATGTGTGTGCATAGAGTAGTTGGTGTGTTTATTTGTGATGTATGGAATAGCCATTGAATTAGTGAGTAATTATACTCGTATTCAAATTTAGACGGTAGCACCGGAGAGTACGCCGAAGAAGAAGGTTGCTACCAGGAGGAGGAGGAGGAACAGTTTGAGAACTACCAAGGCAAGCTAAATTACTATGCAAGCTAATATTCTTGCTAGGTGCAAAGCCCCTTGGGGCATGGCACCATGTTTCTGATCCTTTTCTTGTGTGAACCCATCCCAAGTTTTTACTTGTTTTCTAAATGATTTACTTTTATAGTTAACTTTGGTCAAAGTACAAGTTGGATACTAGAGTAGTGAGTTAGTCTCTTCCAAGCCAAGCAAGATAGCACCCCTCATGAATTAGAGCTAGTGCTAATAAACTAAACTTGACTACTCTAGATGGGAACCTTGTGATTTTGAAAGGAGTTTGAAACCTTGGAATGAAGATGCATTCCATTGAATGATTTTTTTGAAGGTGAATATGACCAAGAGAAGATGGTGATTTTTGATAAAACATGATGTTGGTTTGAATGCGATACCTTTCCAATTATCAAGTACCCCCACAATACCTGATTATGGGTAGGGCTTAACTGGAAGTTTATGCGTCTTAGTATGGGTTCCCTCTAAACAAGCGTCATCGGGGTTATGCCGAAAGCTGCCTCTACCACAAAAGAAACGATACGATATGATGCGAAATGAGGTGAATGTCCGGCCCAAGCCCTGTGCAGTTCCCAGGTTGACAGTTGGTCTTCACTGGGAGGCCAAGCTCATGGGGAGAGGTGCTCATACTAGGGTTCGTAAGTGAAAGGTTATGGTTGATGATCCGCGTACTGTGTTACGATTATTCGGGGAAATCCCGACGGATGAAATCAAATGTTGTGGCACAAGTGTGCAACCTCTGCAGAGTGTAAACCTATTCGAATAGCCGCGTCCACGGTTACGGACGGTTGGAAAGGCCATACAGTTTCCGATGTCATATCTTTGAAAATGATGTTGAAAGGTGATGGTGAAATGACTTGTGGTGGATTGAATTAAATTCACCACTTGAATGGTGGGAATGACACTAATGTTCCCACTTGAGTTAGTTAGCACTTGAGTAAGCTTTTCTCAAAACTTTGTGAACTAAAACTAGCTTTATGCAAATAAACTAGAGCTTAGCAAACCATACTAGAATGTCTAGCACTTACATTAGTATTAGTTTGCGAGTACTCAACGTACTCACGGCTTTGTCCCTGGCTATTCAAATGGCCAGAGTATGAAGAGGACCAAGGAGATGACCAGCAGGACGCCTACGACAACTAAGCGCCTTCCGACGTCAAGCGTTGGCCTGTGGACTCGAGAGTCCTTGTATCTTACGCTTCCGCTATGTTGAACTATGAACTTGTGTTTGTTCGTTGATCGATAGATCAACTATTCGTGTAATATGGATCATGTGATTCCAAATTTGTAAGACTTATGGTTTGTAATGAATGATGACTGTGATACTTAACTATTATGCCTCGCAACAACAATATTCCTGGGATTGCGATGTATGACATAATAGGCATTCGGACTTAAAAATCCGGGTGTTGACAGTAACCGACTTAGTCATGGCAAGACCACTAGTAGAAAACATGCCTTTCGTCAGGCCCCTTTAGTCCCGGCCGTATCCTGGGCTGGGACTAAAGACCTGGCCACGTCGTCCCGAATTCGCCCAAGCTTACGATACCTATTGGTCCCGGTTCGTTAGGAATCATTTGTCCCAGTTTGTAACCCAAACCGGGACTAAAGGGTTATGCGGCCCGCTGCGCATGCTGGAACCCCTTTAGCCCCGGCTAGTGACACGACCCGGGACATGAAGTCAAACGGTTCGTTCCCGCGCGAAAGCTGATCATCATCGTCATTACTGGCCTGGAAATCGATCATCACGCGCCGACCGGCCACGGGAATTTGGATCGCCGGCACCGGCGGCCGGCCATGGGAATTGATCATCCGGTGGCTGGCTTGTTCATCTTCACCTTCCTCGCTTTTCTTCACATCTCCTCCAACATTGTCACATCTCTTCACATCTCCATCATCTCTCCTAAAAAGCTCTCTCCCTGCCGACGTTCCGGCCCCAATGGAGCACCTCGTGCGCGCCCCGGTTTCTCGATCTCGGATGTACTACCTCATGGCCGAATGGACGTACTTCAAGATCACGGTCACTCTTTGTGCATCAAGGGTGGAGAAGTGGATCCACGCCGTCAAGAGGGACTTTCTCGACGCCGCACCAATCAATTGCGTCGGCTTGGACTGCGAGTTCACCAACGCTCATGAGGGTAATCAGTGCGCCGCCGTCCTTCAACTCTCGGTGGCGACCCATAATTTGGTCTTCCAGATTTGTTGGGTTGATGAAGTGCCACAAGTTCTCAAGGATTTCTTGCAGGACAAGACCATCAGATTTTGTGGCGCGGCTATCGGCAAAGATGTGGAAATGCTGAGTTCCTACGGAAATACTCGTGAAACGTCGAATCCTGCGATCACTGCTGGCAAAATCAATGCTGATTGCCCTGGTCGAGGAACTTGCTACGGGTGGTCTGCTGTGGTGAAGCCAATGTCCTGCCCGACCAATCTAAGTACTCGACTGTTGGTGGGGGCATCTTTTCTGCCATGAACACTTGTCGCGAAATTACTTTCTGAGCTCTGTTGGATGGCCTGGCTTTTTTAATCATTGAAACCGCGCCACTGGTGTCGACATACGGAGGTGGGTTTGGAGCTGCCGCTATTTGTAACTGATGTCGATTTGCATCTGTAATTGCGGAAGGAGGCAGAAGGTGGATCTCACTCCTTGGCCCTTGGGGGTTTCTATTCATTGCCTGCGTGTTTGCCTGCCCTGCAAACTTCAGCATTGCTTGAAAATTTCGACAGTCCTTCTGCAAATGTCCAGACTGCCTTCTTCCATTGACGTCGAGATAATAGTGCATTTGGCATGGTCCGTTTAGGAGGTCCTCGGGTGAGACGTATGGTCTCTGAAACCTTCGTCCACTATTTTGTCGGGAATCATCTTTGTAATCGTTGCGCTGCTCACCGCTCCTCTGGTGGTTATCTCGATTGTTTCCTCCATTGTTTCCTCGAAAACCAGCCGATATCTGGCTAGGGGCATCGTAATTTGAGAACTGCCGAGGAAACCGTCGCCTATTTTGAAAATTTCGACTGCGGTCCTCTTCAGGCGACCTATGCCATTTGTTGTGAACAACATCTTCCCCATATGCCCACCTATTTGCTATCTCAATTAATGTTGATACTGTCTTTGGGTTGGTTCTCCCCAAGTCTTCGACAAAATCTCCTCGTCGAATTCCAGCCACAAACGCATTTATTGCTCTCTCGTTAGATATGTTCCCTACCGAGTTTTTAATGATGTTCCACCTCTGGATGTACTTTCTCATTGATTCATCGTGTTTTTTTCTACACGACCTCAAATCCTCTAGTGATGCGGGTTTTTTGCAGGTGGATCGGAAATTCTTGACGAATACATCCTCAAAAATGTCCCAGCTGTCGATGGAACCTGGAGGCAGCTTCTTTATCCATGATCGTGCGGCACCACTCAGATGTACTTGAATGCTCTGCATGGCTGTTGTTCTAGTTCCGCCCATCAACTTCACCGTCTCGAGATAATCAACTAACCAATCCTCAGGATCTTGCAAGCCATCGAATTTTTTGTAGTTATCGGGTAGTTTAAATCCTGATGGAACTCGAGTTTTACGGACTCGTCTTGTGAAACACGGGAGCCCACACATATCTTCTTCATTGACCTCTAGTGAGTGCCTGCGTTCCCTTCTCTCTTGTCGCGCTCCGTCGACCCTTGCCTGAGTAGCTGCATCTCTTGCGCCACTCGTTTTTGCAGGATCTTGCACTGCTGCCGTAGGTCGTGGACTATTTTGCTTTGTTGATCCTTCGGGAGGCGTACCTGCAAATGCTGTGCCCATCACTCCAACTCCTGCCATGGCCATGTTATACAATGGTTCCCTTGGGTCTCCAGGAGGTGGCCTGGACGCGAGTATAAAAGCTTGCGTTGCCATGTACCCAGCTTCCGGCGTTTTGGGAATAATGTTCCCCCTTTTGTCTATGGACATGAAGGACATGTCGAGGTTTTGAACTAGATTCTCCCTTTCAGCCTCAGGTATGTTCTGCAGTCAAGATCTTGCTCTGTTTCGAGCTGCTCTGTAACTTTCTCCCGAAGTACCTGATTGTCGACTCAAGTCCGCCCTTCGCCTGCTTGACGCGGAAGCCGCGGCTTGCCTCCTGTCTAGCTCAATTCTCTGTTTTTCGAGTTCTCATCTAGTACGAGAAAGTCTATGTTGGTAAGCTTGTGACTCTTCAGGTGTCGCCGCTATGGTCATTGGCTCTGTGCCATCCATGGCTGTTGCAACTCTGTCTCATACTGCCTGCGGAAATTGCACCATCTCTCGTGTTCCAGGCCCGATATATTTGGTCCCCAAACCTCGCGTGAGATCTGCGGGATCGACGTACGGATTTCCCGCGTCGTCGAAGTTCTCTGATGTCTCCTCCTGTGGACGACTTGTCTCTCCAATTGCATAGATTTGATGGTATTTTGAATTTTGAACTTTGTCGGGATTGGTGACACCATTATATAGATTGGTGAAGACCTCTCCAACAATAGTGGATCTGTCGATGAAGTTGAAGCTGTCGATGTTACTCGAGTCATCGCTTATATCGGAGTCCGAAGATGACTCGAAGGACATGTCGTTGAAGATCTTGGCGAGTTTTCACTTGCCATAGTGTTGATGAAGCGTGGCGGCGAAATCTCCTCGTCTCCTATCTCAGTTGATGACGTGGAGTTCGAAAAATCGGAATCGATCTCCGATAATCCCGACGAGATCGGAACTTCGAGGCGATACGATCCTTCTTTTTCGATGCGGAAGTGGAACTTTCCAAACGTCATCTCCATAGGATCCTCCAGATATGCATATGCATCCAAACGGGAGAGCGGGTGAGGAACAAAATCGACTAGATCAGTTTCGATCTGTTACCTCTATCCATCGCGTTGCTTGCTACCGAAGAAGTCGACGATCTTGAACGTGACATCGAGATCAGCTCCTTGTCGCCTCTAATTCCCACAGACGGCGCCAATTGACAAGGGATTAACTTATCAATGCCTACAAGTTGTAGACTAGGGTTTAGTTGGAAGTAGAGGGCAAGTAGATCTCGAGGGTTTCAGCCGAAAAGTGCTCGACGATTAAGAAACTAGGGTTTGCGCGAAACAATGAGTCGATCCTTTCTTTGTCCCTCGACTCCCCCTTATATAGGAGGCGGAGCCGAGGGATTCGTGGTACACAAGTTTACAGAGTCCGGGAGGGTTTCTGAACCATCCCGTAATAATTACAAGTTGATATTCCTAATACAATTCTATCTTTCGTTAATACTAATTGGGCTTCCGGGCTTCATATTTTTTGACTCGTGGACCTTCATCAAACCCCAGGTACCATCTTCGGCAGACCCATTGGGGATGCCTATGTCAATGAGTGATGTCTACTCACGCTTCTTTTCCTGTAGACAGTGTTGGGCCTCCAAGAGCAGAGGTTTGTAGAACAGCAGCAAGTTTTCCCTTAAGTGGATCACCCAAGGTTTATCAAACTCAGGGTGGAAGAGGTCAAAGATATCCCTCTCATGCAACCCTGCAACCACAAAGCAAGAAGTCTCTTGTGTCCCCAACACACCTAATAGGTGCACTAGTTCGGCGAAGAGATAGTGAAATACAGGTGGTATGAATAAATATGAGCAGTAGTAACGGCGCCAGAAAATACTTGATGCTACAACTGGCGTGTGGTTGATGGTGGGAATATTGCAGGCAGTACAGATGCAGTAAAACAGTAAACAAGCGATGATTTCAGTATTGGAAACAAAGCCTAGGGATCATACTTTCACTAGTGGACACTCTCAACTTTGATCACATAACAGAATAGATAAATGCTATACTCTACACTCTCTTGTTGGATGATGAACACCACTAATTGTGTAGGATTACACGAACCCTCAATGCCGGAGTTAACAAGCTCCACAACATTCGATGTTCATATTTAAATAACCTTAGAGTGCATGATAGATCAACACAACTAAACCAAGTACTAACATAGCATGCACACTGTCACCATCACACTATGAAGGAGGAATAGATCACATCAATACTATCATAGCAATAGTTAACTTCATAATCTACAAGAGATTACAATCATAACCTATGCCAAGTACTACACGATGCACACACTGTCACCATTACACCGTGGAGGAGGAATAGAGTACTTTAATAACATCACTAGAGTAATGCTGGCGCAAAGTTGACGTGGGAGTTAGAGATCTCTGTGGTGCAACTTTTCTTCAGTTCCCCGGCAATGGCGCCAGAAATTTGCTTGATGCGCGTGGTTGACGTATTGTCTTTCCGTTCGACACGCGTCCGTTGGGAACCCCAAGAGGAAGGTGTGATGCGTACAGCGGCAAGTTTCCCTCAGTAAGAAACCAAGGTTTATCGAACCAGTAGGAGTCAAGAAGCACGTGAAGGTTGATGGCGGCGAGATGTAGTGCGGCGCAACACCAGGGATTCCGGCGCCAACGTGGAACCTGCACAACACAAACCAAGTACTTTGCCCCAACGAAACAGACAGTTTGAAAATCTCACAGGCTAGCTTTAACAAAGGATTAGATGTATAGTGTGGAAGATGATTGTTTGCAGAAAACAGTAGAACAAGTATTGCAGTAGATTGTATTTCAGTATAGAGAATTGGACCGGGGTCCACAGTTCACTAGAGGTGTCTCTCCCATAAGATAAATAGCATGTTGGGTGAACAAATTACAGTTGGGCAATTGACAAATAGAGAGGGCATGACCATGCACATACATATTATGATGAGTATAGTGAGATTTAATTGGGCATTACGACAAAGTACATAGACCGCTATCCAGCATGCATCTATGCCTAAAAAGTCCACCTTCAGGTTATCATCCGAACCCCTTCCAGTATTAAGTTGAAAACAACAGACAATTGCATTAAGTATGGTGCGTAATGTAATCAATAACTACATCCTCGGACATAGCATCAATGTTTTATCCCTAGTGGCAACAGTACATCCATAACCTTAGAGGTTTCTGTCACTCCCCCAGATTCACGGAGACATGAACCCACTATCGAGCATAAATACCCCCTCTTGGAGTTACAAGCATCAACTTGGCCAGAGCATCTACTAGTAACGGAGAGCATGCAAGATCATAAACAACACATAGACATAAATTGATAATCAACATAACATAGTATTCTCTATTCATCGGATCCCAACAAACACAACATATAGCATTACAGATAGATGATCTTGATCATGTTCGGCAGCTCACAAGACCCGACAATTAAGCATAATGGGGAGAAGACAACCATCTAGCTACTGCTATGGACCCATAGTCCAGGGGTAGACTACTCACACATCATTCCAGAGGTGACCATGGCGGTGTAGAGTCCTCCGGGAGATGAATTCCCTCTCCGGCAGGGTGCCGGAGGCGATCTCCTGAATCCCCCGAGATGGGATTGGCGGCGGCGGCGTCTTTGGAAGGTTTTCCGTATCGTGGCTCTCGGTACTGGGGGTTTCGCGACGAAGGCTATTTGTAGGCGAAAGGGCAGGTCAGGGGGCGTCATGAGGGGCCCAGGAGACAGGTCGGCGCGGCCAGGGCTTGGGCCGCGCCGCCCTACCTCCTGGCCGCCTCGTGGCCCCACTTCGTTGACTCTTCGGTCTTCTGGAAGCTTCGTGTGAAAATAGGCCCCTGGGCGTTGATTTCGTCCAATTCCGAGAATATTTCCTTACTAGGATTTCTGAAACCAAAAACAGCAGAAAACAAGAATCGGCTCTTCGGCATCTTGTTAATAGGTTAGTTCCAGAAAATGCATAAATATGATATAAAGTATGCATAAAACATGTAGATATCATCAATAATGTGGCATGGAACATAAGAAATTATCGATACGTCGGAGACGTATCAGCATCCCCAAGCTTAGTTTCTGCTCGTCCCGAGCAGGTAAACGATAACAAAGATAATTTCTGGAGTGACATGCCATCATAACCTTGATCATACTATTGTAAGCATATGTAATGAATGCAGCGATCAAAACAATGTATATGACATGAGTAAACAACTGAATCATATAGCAAAGACTTTTCATGAATAGTACTTCAAGACAAGCATCAATAAGTCTTGCATAAGAGTTAACTCATAAAGCAATAATTCAAAGTAGAAGTATTGAAGCAACACAAAGGAAGATTAAGTTTCAGCGGTTGCTTTCAACTTATAACATGTATATCTCATGGATAGTTGTCAATGTAAAGTAATATAACAAGTGCAATATGCAAGTATGTAGGAATCAATGCACAGTTCACACAAGTGTTTGCTTCTTGAGATGGAGAGAGATAGGTGAACTGACTCAACATAAAAGTAAAAGAATAGTCCTTCAAAGAGGAAAGCATCGATTGCTATATTTGTGCTAGAGCTTTGGTTTTGAAAACAAGAAACAATTTTGTCAACGGTAGTAATAAAGCATATGTGTTATGTAAATTATATCTTACAAGTTGCAAACCTCATGCATAGTATACTAATAGTGCCCGCACCTTGTCCTAATTAGCTTGGATTACCGGGATTATCGCAATGCACATGTTTTAACCAAGTGTCACAAAGGGGTACCTCTATGCTGCCTGTACAAAGGTCTAAGGAGAAAGCTCGCATTGGATTTCTCGCTATTGATTATTCTCAACTTAGACATCCATACCGGGACAACATAGACAACAGATAATGGACTCCTCTTTTATGCATAAGCATGTAGCAATAATTAATTTTCTCATATGAGATTGAGGATATTGTCCAAAACTGAAACTTCCACCATGGATCATGGCTTTAGTTAGCGGCCCAATGTTCTTCTCTAACAATATGCATGCTCTAACCATAAAGGTGGTAAATCGCCCTTACTTCAGACAAGACGGACATGCATAGAAACTCACATGATATTCAACAAAGAGTAGTTGATGGCGTCCCCAGGAACATGGTTATCGCACAACAAGCAACTTAATAAGAGATAAAGTGCATAAGTACATATTCATTACCACAATAGTTTTTAGGCTATTTGTCCCATGAGCTATATATTGTAAAGGTAGAGGATAGAAATTTTAAAGGTAGCACTCAAGCAATTTACTTTGGAATGGCGGAGAAATACCGTGTAGTAGGTAGGTATGGTGGACACAAATGGCATAGTGGTTGGCTCAAGTATTTTGGATGCATGAGAAGTATTCCCTCTTGATACAAGGTTTAGGCTAGCAAGGCTATTTGAAACAAACACAAGGATGAAGCGGTGCAGCAAAACTCACATAAAAGACATATTGTAAACATTATAAGACTCTACACCGTCTTCCTTGTTGTTCAAACTCAATACTAGAAATTATCTAGACCTTAGAGAGACCAAATATGCAAACCAAATTTTAGCATGCTCTATGTATTTCTTCATTAATAGGTGCAAAGTATATGATGCAAGAGCTTAAACATGAGCACAACAATTGCCAAGTATCACATTATCCAAGACATTATAGCAATTACTACATGTATCATTTTCCAATTCCAACCATATAACAATTTAACGAAGAAGAAACTTCGCCATGAATATTATGAGTAGAGCCTAAGGACATACTTGTCCATATGCAACAGCGGAGCGTGTCTCTCTCCCACACAATGAATGCTAGGATCCATTTTATTCAAACAAAACAAAAAACAAAAACAAACCGACGCTCCAAGCAAAGCACATAAGATGTGATGGAATAAAAATATAGTTTCAGGGGAGGACCTGATAATGTTGTCGATGAAGAAGGGGATGCCTTGGGCATCCCCAAGCTTAGACGCTTGAGTCTTCTTGATATATGCAGGGGTGAACCACCGGGGCATCCCCAAGCTTAGAGCTTTCACTCTCCTTGATCATGTTGTATCATCTCCCTCTCTTGATCCTTGAAAACTTCCTCCACACCAAACTCAAAACAACTCATTAGAGAGTTAGTGCACAATCAAAATATACATGTTCAGAGGTGACATAATCATTCTTAACACTTCTGGACATTGCACAAAGCTACTGAAAGTCAATGGAATAGAAAAATCCATCAAGCATAGCAAAATAGGCAATGCGAAATAAAAGGAAGAATCTGTCAAAACAGAACAGTTCGTAATGACGAATTTTATTGAGACACCAGACTTGCTCAAATGAAAATTCTCAAATTGAATAAAAGTTGCGTACATATCTGAGAATCACTCACGTAAATTGGCATAATTTTTTGAGTTACCTACAGATAATTTTGCCCAGATTCGTGACAGCAAAGAAATCTGTTTCTGCGCAGTAATCCAAATCTAGTACGAACCTTACTATCAACGACTTTACTTGGCACAACAAAACACTAAACTAAGATAAGGAGAGGTTGCTACAGTAGTAAAAAACTTCCAAGACTCAAATATAAAACAAAATACTGTAGTAAAAAAACATGGGTTGTCTCCCATAAGCGCTTTTCTTTAACGCCTTTCAGCTAGGCGCAGAAAGTGTGTATCAAGTATTATCAAGAGATGGTGCATCTACAGCGGGGTGTGAAGTTTTCTCAACCATGCATAGTATGTTGGATACATAAGTTTTAGCGGCTCCCTTTTCATTAGTCTTGGGCTTGCTACTCTCATCAAACAAATTTTCAGGGACAAGCCAAGCATAGTTATTTTCTAGTGCGTCATTCATCACTAGGAGCTTACATGGTATTGGTGCTTTGATCTCCCCACCATCATTAATATTATTAGTGTACCTTACTCTCTCCATGTCCATCTTTTCAAGGAGACTAAGAAAATTGGTATAAGAACCAAGCATCTTATATTTAATAAAGACCTTTCTAGCCTCTCTTGCTATACCACCAAATTCTCTAAGAAGGGTTTCTAAAACAAAATCTTTCTTTTCCCCTTCTTCCATATCACCGAGTGTAAGAAACATGTGTTGGATTATAGGATTGAGATTAACAAATTTAGTTTCCAACATGCGAACTAAAGCAGCAGCAATTTCATAAGTAGGAGCAAGTTCTACCAAGTGTCTATCTTCAAAATCTTCAACGGTACTAACATGATTGAAAAATTCTTCTATATTATTTCTCCCAATTATAGACCCACGTCCTACCGGCATGTCTTTTATGGTAAAATTAAAAGGAAACATAATGAAATAAGTAAAGTAAATGCAAGTAACTAATTTTTTTGTGTTTTTGATATAGAGTGCAAACAAGATAGCAAGTAAAGTAAAACTAGCAAATAATTTTTTTGTATTTTGATTTAGTGCAGCAAACAAAGTAGTAAATAAAATAAAGCAAGACAAAAACAAAGTAAAGAGATTGCGATGTGGAGACTCCCCTTGCAGCGTGTCTTGATCTCCCCGGCAACGGCGCCAGAAATTTGCTGCTGGCGCAAAGTTGACGTGGGAGTTAGAGATCTCTGTGGTGCAACTTTTCTTCAGTTCCCCGGCAACGGCGCCAGAAATTTGCTTGATGCGCATGGTTGACGTATTGTCTTTCCGTTCGACACGCGTCCGTTGGGAACCCCAAGAGGAAGGTGTGATGCGTACAGCGGCAAGTTTCCCTCAGTAAGAAACCAAGGTTTATCGAACCAGTAGGAGTCAAGAAACACGTGAAGGTTGATGGCGGCGAGATGTAGTGCGGCGCAACACCAGGGATTCCGGCGCCAACGTGGAACCTGCACAACACAAACCAAGTACTTTGCCCCAACGAAACAGCGAGGTTGTCAATCTCACCGGCTTGCTGTAATAAAGGATTAGATGTATAGTGTGGAAGATGATTGTTTGCAGAAAACAGTAGAACAAGTATTGCAGTAGATTGTATTTTAGTATAGAAAATTGGACCGGGGTCCACAGTTCACTAGAGGTGTCTCTCCCATAAGATAAATAGCATGTTGGGTGAACAAATTACAGTTGGGCAATTGACAAATAGAGAGGGCATGACCATGCACATACATATTATGATGAGTATAGTGAGATTTAATTGGGCATTACGACAAAGTACATAGACCGCTATCCAGCATGCATCTATGCCTAAAAAGTCCACCTTCAGGTTATCATCCGAACCCCTTCCAGTATTAAGTTGAAAACAACAGACAATTGCATTAAGTATGGTGCGTAATGTAATCAATAACTACATCCTCGGACATAGCATCAATGTTTTATCCCTAGTGGCAACAGTACATCCATAACCTTAGAGGTTTCTGTCACTCCCCCAGATTCACGGAGACATGAACCCACTATCGAGCATAAATACCCCCTCTTGGAGTTACAAGCATCAACTTGGCCAGAGCATCTACTAGTAACGGAGAGCATGCAAGATCATAAACAACACATAGACATAAATTGATAATCAACATAACATATTATTCTCTATTCATCGGATCCCAACAAACACAACATATAGCATTACAGATAGATGATCTTGATCATGTTCGGCAGCTCACAAGACCCGACAATTAAGCATAATGGGGAGAAGACAACCATCTAGCTACTACTATGGACCCATAGTCCAGGGGTAGACTACTCACACATCACTCCGGAGGCGACCATGGCGGTGTAGAGTCCTCCGGGAGATGAATCTCCTCTCCGGCAGGGTGCCAGAGGCGATCTCCTGAATCCCCCGAGATGGGATTGGCGGCGGCGGCGTCTCTGGAAGGTTTTCCGTATCGTGGCTCTCGGTACTGGGGGTTTCGCGATGAAGGCTATTTGTAGGCGGAAGGGCAGGTCAGGGGGCGTCACGAGGGGCCCAGGAGACAGGTCGGCGCGGCCAGGGCTTGGGCCGCGCCGCCCTACCTCCTGGCCGCCTCGTGGCCCCACTTCGTTGACTCTTCGGTTTTCTGGAAGCTTCGTGTGAAAATAGGCCCCTGGGCGTTGATTTCGTCCAATTCCGAGAATATTTCCTTACTAGGATTTCTGAAACCAAAAACAGCAGAAAACAGCAACTGGCTCTTCGGCATCTTGTTAATAGGTTAGTTCCAGAAAATGCATAAATATGATGTAAAGTATGCATAAAACATGTAGATATCATCAATAATGTGGCATGGAACATAAGAAATTATCGATACGTCGGAGACGTATCAAGTAACATAGATGAATAGTGATACAAAACTCATATGAATCTCAATCATGTAAGGCAGCTCATGAGATCATTGTATTGAAGTACATAGGAGAGAGATTAACCACATAGCTACCGGTACAGCCCTTAGCCTCGATGGAGAACTACTCCCTCCTCATGGGAGACAGCAGCGGTGATGAAGATGGCGTGCCGGAACAGAGACTCCTGTCCCCCAGATCTTGGCTTCGCGATGGCGGCGGCTCTGGAAGGTTTCTCGTACCGTGGCTTTTTCGTATCGATGTTTTAGGTCAGGGACCTTTATATAGGCGAAGAGGCGGAGTCGGAGGGCTGACGAGGTGGCGACACAGTAGGGGGGCGCGCCCCCCCTTGGGCCGCGCCGCCCTATCATCTGGTGGCCCACCTCTGGTCCTTCCCGGGTGTTCTGGAAGCTTCGTGGGATTCTAAGATACTGGGCGTTGATTTCGTCCAATTCCGAGAATATTTCCTTACTAGGATTTCTGAAACCAAAAACAGCAGAAAACTACACTGACACTTCGGCATCTCGTCAATAGGTTAGTTTCGGAAAACGCATAAAAACGGTATAAAGTGTGAACAAAACATGTAGGTATTGTCATAAAACAAGCATGGAACATCAGAAATTATAGATACGTTGGAGACGTATCAGCATCCCCAAGCTTAGTTCCTACTCGTCCTCGAGTAGGTAAACGATAAAAGATAATTTCTGAAGTGACATGCTACCAACATGATCTTAATCATACTATTGTAAAGCATATGAGATGAATGCAGCGATTCAAGACAATATAAATGCAATTAGTAAACAATTGAATCATATAGCAAAGACTTTTCATGAATAGTACTTTCAAGACAAGCATCAATAAGTCTTGCATAAGAGTTAACTCATAAAGCAATAAATTCAAAGTAGAGGTATTGAAGCAACATAAAGGAAGATTAAGTTTCAGCGGTTGCTTTCAACTTGTAACAAGTATATCTCATGGATATTGTCAATGTAAAGTAATATAACAAGTGCAATATGCAAGTATGTAGGAATCAATGCACAGTTCACACAAGTGTTTGCTTCTTGAGGTGGAGAGAAATAGGTGAACTGACTCAACATGAAAGTAAAAGAAAGGCCCTTCGTAGAGGGAAGCATTGATTGCTATATTTGTGCTAGAGTTTTGGTTTTGAAAACAAGAAACAATTTTGTCAACGGTAGTAATAAAGCATATGCATCATGTAAATTATATCCTACAAGTTACAAGCCTCATGCATAGTATACTAATAGTGCCCGCACCTTGTCCTAATTAGCTCGGATTACCTGGATTATCATCGCAATACATATGTTTTAACCAAGTGTCACAAAGGGGTACCTCTATGCCGCATGTACAAAGGTCTAAGGAGAAAGCTCGCATTGGATTTCTCGCTTTTGATTATTCTCAACTTAGACATCCATACCGGGACAACATAGATAACAGATAATGGACTCCTCTTTAATGCTTAAGCATTCAACAACAATTAATGTTCTCATATGAGATTGAGGATATTTGTCCAAAACTGAAACTTCCACCATGAATCATGGCTTTAGTTAGCGGCCCAATGTTCTTCTCCAACAGTATGCATGCTCTAACCATTCAACTCGTGGTAAATCTCCCTTACTTCAGACAAGACGGACATGCATAGCAACTCACATGATATTCAACAAAGAGTAGTTGATGGCGTCCCCAGGAACATGGTTATCGCACAATAAGCAACTTAATAAGAGATAAAATGCATAAGTACATATTCAATACCACAATAGTTTTTAGGCTATTTGTCCCATGAGCTATATATTGCAAAGGTAGAGGATAGAAATTTAAAGGTAGCACTCAAGCAATTTACTTTGGAATGGCGGAGAAATACCATGTAGTGGGTAGGTATGGTGGACACAAATGGCATAGTGTTTGGCTCAAGGATTTGGATGCACGAGAAGTATTCCCTCTCAATACAAGGCTTAGGCTAGCAAGGTTATTTGAAACAAACACAAGCATGAACCGGTACAGCAAAACTCACATAAAAAACATATTGCAAGCATTATAAGACTCTACACCGTCTTCCTTGTTGTTCGACCCTTACTAGAAAATATCTAGACCTTAGAGAGACCAATCATGCAAACCAAATTTTAGCAAGCTCTATGTATTTCTTCACTAATAGGTGCAAAGTATATGATGCAAGAGCTTAAACATGAGCACAACAATTGCCAAGTATCACATTATTCAAGACATCATACCAATTACTACATGTAGCATTTCCCGTTTCCAACCATATAACAATTAACGAAGCAGTTTCAACCTTCGCCATGAAAATTAAAAGCTAAGAACACATATGTTCATATGAACCAGCGGAGCGTGTCTCTCTCCCACACAACCATTTATTCAAACAAAACAAAAACAAGAAACATACAGACGCTCCAAGTAAAGCACATAAGATATGACCGAATAAAAATATAGTTTCAAGGGAGGAACCTGATAATTTGCCGATGAAGCAGGGGATGCCTTGGGCATCCCCAAGCTTAGATGCTTGAGTCTTCTTGAAATATGCAGGGATGAACCACCGGGGCATCCCCAAGCTTAGAGCTTTCACTCTCCTTGATCATATTGTATCATCCTCCTCTCTTGACCCTTGAAAACTTCCTCCACACCAAACTCAAAACAAACTCATTAGAGGGTTAGTGCATAATCAAAAATTCACATGTTCAGAGGTGACACAATCATTCTTAACACTTCTGGACATTGCCCAAAGCTACTGGAGGTTAATGGAACAAAGAAATCCATCAAACACAGCAAAAAGAAGCAATGCGAAATAAAAGGCAGAATCTGTCAAAATAGAACAGTCCGTAAAGACGAATTTCTAAGAGGCACCATACTTGCTCAAATGAAAATGCTCAAATTGAATGAAAGTTGCGTACATATCTGAGGATCACTCACAAAAATTGGCAGATTTTTCTGAGTTACCTACAGAGAATTCTGCCCAAATTCGTGATAGCAAGAAATCCGTTTCTGCGCAGTAATCCAAATCTAGTATCAACCTTGCTATCAAAGACTTTACTTGGCACAACAATTGAATAACAAGATAAGGAGAGGTTGCTACAGTAGTAAAACTTCCAAGACACAAATATAAAACAAAGTTGCTGTAGTAAAATAAACACATGGGTTATCTCCCAAGAAGTTCTTTCTTTATAGCCATTAAGATGGGCTCAGCAGTTTTAATGATGCACTCGCAAGAAATAATATTTGAAGAAAAAGAGAGCATCAAGAGGCAAATTGAAAACAAATTTAAGTCTAACATGCTTCCTATGCATAGGAATCTTGTAAGTAAACAAGTTCATGAAGAGCAAAGTAACAAGCATAGGAAGATAGAACAAGTGTAGCTTCAAAAATTTCAGCACATAGAGAGGTGTTTTAGTAATATGAAAATTTCTACAACCATATTTTCCTCTCTTATAATAACTTTCAGTAGTATCATGAGCAAACTCAACAATATAACTATCACATAAAGCATTCTTATCATGAGTCTCATGCATAAAATTATTACTCTCCACATAAGCATAATCAATTTTATTAGTAATAGTGGGAGCGAATTCAACAAAGTAGCTATTATTATTCTCATCATCAAATATAGGAGGCACATTGTAATCATAATCAAATTTATCCTCCATAACAGGCAGCAACAAAAGACCACTATCATTATAATCATCATAAATAGGAGGCAAAGTATCATCAAAGTAAATTTTATCCTCAATGCTTGGGGGACTAAAAAGATCATGCTCATCAAAACCAGCTTCCCCAAGCTTAGAATTTTCCATATCATTAGCAACAATGGTATTCAAAGTGTTCATACTAATATGTTCCATGGGTTTTTTAATTTTTGGATCAAACCATCCATGTCTTAACTCAGGAAAAAGAATAAAAAGCTCCATGTTGCTTTCCATTATGCCAAACTAGTGTAAAACAAGAAACAAAAAGATGCAATTGCAGGATCTAAAGGAAATAGCTTCGAGTACTTACAACGGCGCCGGAAAATAGCTTAGTAGACGAGATCCGGAGTGTGAGTACCTTTTACCTTTCCTCCCCGGCAACGGCGCCAGAAAATAGCTTGATGTCTACTCACGCTTCTTTTCCTGTAGACAGTGTTGGGCCTCCAAGAGCAGAGGTTTGTAGAACAGCAGCAAGTTTTCCCTTAAGTGGATCACCCAAGGTTTATCGAACTCAGGGAGGAAGAGGTCAAAGATATCCCTCTCATGCAACCCTGCAACCACAAAGCAAGAAGTCTCTTGTGTCCCCAACACACCTAATAGGTGCACTAGTTCGGCGAAGAGATAGTGAAATACAGGTGGTATGAATAAATATGAGCAGTAGTAACGGCGCCAGAAAATACTTGATGCTACAACTGGCGTGTGGTTGATGGTGGGAATATTGCAGGCAGTACAGATGCAGTAAAACAGTAAACAAGCGATGATTTCAGTATTGGAAACAAAGCCTAGGGATCATACTTTCACTAGCGGACACTCTCAACTTTGATCACATAACAGAATAGATAAATGCTATACTCTACACTCTCTTGTTGGATGATGAACACCACTAATTGTGTAGGATTACACGAACCCTCAATGCCGGAGTTACCAAGCTCCACAACATTCGATGTTCATATTTAAATAACCTTAGAGTGCATGATAGATCAACACAACTAAACCAAGTACTAACATAGCATGCACACTGTCACCATCACACTATGAAGGAGGAATAGATCACATAAATACTATCATAGCAATAGTTAACTTCATAATCTACAAGAGATTACAATCATAACCTATGCCAAGTACTACACAATGCACACACTGTCACCATTACACCGTGGAGGAGGAATAGAGTACTTTAATAACATCACTAGAGTAACATAGATGAATAGTGATACAAAACTCATATGAATCTCAATCATGTAAGGCAGCTCATGAGATCATTGTATTGAAGTACATAGGAGAGAGATTAACCACATAGCTATCGGTACAGCCCTTAGCCTCGATGGAGAACTACTCCCTCCTCATGGGAGACAGCAGCGGTGATGAAGATGGCGGTGGTGTCGATGGAGGAGCCTTCCGGGGGCACTTCCCCGTCCCGGCGGCGTGCCGGAACAGAGACTCCTGTCCCCCAGATCTTGGCTTCGCGATGGCGGCGGCTCTGGAAGGTTTCTCGTACCGTGGCTTTTTCGTATCGATGTTTTAGGTCAGGGACCTTTATATAGGCGAAGAGGCGGAGTCGGAGGGCTGACGAGGCGGCGACACTGTAGGGGGGCGCGCCCCCCCTTGGGCCGCGCCGCCCTATCATCTGGTGGCCCTGTGGCGCACCTCTGGTCTTTCCCGGGTGTTCTGGAAGCTTCGTGGGATTCTAAGATACTGGGCGTTGATTTCGTCCAATTCCGAGAATATTTCCTTACTAGGATTTCTGAAACCAAAAACAGCAGAAAATAGGAACTGGCACTTCGGCATCTCGTCAATAGGTTAGTTCCGGAAAACGCATAAAAACGATATAAAGTGTGAACAAAACATGTAGGTATTATCATAAAACAAGCATGGAACATCAGAAATTATAGATACGTTGGAGACGTATCAATGAGTGGCTACAAAGACTATTCAAGAGCAAAGAGAAGTGGGCGCTGGTGTATGGTCGGCAAACCTTCTGCGCAGATATGATATCTACACAAAGAAGTGAGAGTCTCAATGCAATGTTGAAGCGATACTTGCATGTTCGCCTTGATCTATTAGATTTCTTCAAGCACTACGAGAGGGCAGTCGACGACAGGAGGTATGCTGAAGTGGAAAGTGATTTCTATGCAAGTCAAACATCTCCCAAAGTTCCACGTGCGCGGATGCTGATACAAACTTCGAAGGAATATACGTCAGCTATGTTTGAAATATTTGGAGGAGAATACGACATGGTGATGGGATGTTGTTTGTACAATAGTGTTCATAGTGACTCTACTTTAGAATTCAAAGTTAGTAATATAGATCACCCCGAAGCCATCAATTTACAGTGAAATTTTATCCTAATGGATCAAAGGTTTCATGTTCATGCAAAAAGTTTGAATTTGTGGGGGTATTGTGTCGTCATGCATTGAAGGTGTTGGATCATAACAATATCAAGGAGTTGGCACATGAATATATCCTGAAAAGGTGGACAAGACATGCAAAAACAGGACCATCACAGGCAATTCAAAAATGTGTTAATGATGAAGATACTAGAGTTGTGTTGGCTAAACGGTACGGATCATTGTGCCGTTCTTATGATAACATCTTGAGTAAAGCAGCAGAAAATGAAGAGGCATATGCACTGCTACAAAGTGCGTCAATAGATCTAATGGAAAAGGTGGACCAGATCATGCATAGAAATCGGTCAAACAATATGTCACCTAATTGTGAACAAGCAGAGAAGCAACCAGTTGAATGCAACAAAGAAAATGAAGTCCAAATACAGGGAATAAAGAGAAAAGAAGCAGGAAGTAGCAGCAAGCAGAACAAATCGGAACTTGAACAGAACAAGAATAGATCAAAGAAAGGTATGCTATAGTAAAAAAAAGTCTATATACATACAAAATTTTAATTATATTGTCATAATGTTTGTTTTTCTAAACAGGGCAAGCAACAATGTACAAGAGTGGTAATTGTGCTTCTGCATCATCCGAAGCAAATCCTAATTTCAACGTTCAAATGAACAACAACAATTTAGCAGGATTCCACTGGTCTATGCCTCAACTACCGTAGGCTGGGAACTATAATTTTCAAGCACTATCGGGCCCTATGCCTCAACTATCGCAGGGCGGGAGCTATAATTTTCAAGCACTACCAGGCGCTATGCCTCAACTATCGCAGGGCGGGAACTATAATTTTCAAGCACTGCCACATGCTATGCCTCAGGTTGAGAACTACAATTTGCAAGTATTGCAGCGATGCCTCCACTACATCAGGCGAATGCAACTTTTCAGCATTTGCTTGGTTTGCAGCCACAACAGCCATATTCCTATTATAACACTCAACCAAGTCAGGTATATTTATTTAGGTGATCCTTAAAAATTGACGTGAGTATGCAAATGCCATTCACTTGCAATAATTTTTGGGTTACACTGTATGTAGAGTTCTGGTTCTGTGCCTTTACCAGACATGGGATGGACAACATATCAAAATGGTCAGCTGCCAAGCAAGGTATTTTCACTAACAAGTTATACTCACAAATTCAATATTTCTCTAATGGAACAAATTCTAGTTTATGTCTTACAAAAATTGTTTTTTCTTGCAGTTCTTGGGTGGCCAATCAAGTCATCAACAAGATAATCCTTTTTAAGTGGCTCTATATGAAATTTGCTTGTCAGGATTATTGTACCGAAAAATGGGAAGTAGTACTTGATCTTACCATTCATATTACAACTCGATATGTAAGAATACTGGTTATGCACTAGTTTATTTCCTATGGTTTAGTTCTAAGTTAAACGTTGTCTTGGAGATTAAATTTCCCACACAAGGAACTTCCAGCAATTTGTGTTCCCCGTTGTAGTTATCCACAACATTTGATGTGCTATAGTGCTAGCGATATATTTGGTATAGGTATATTAGATAGTTTAGGATTTGTAATCTCTACCTACCATATCTCTAGGAGAGCTAGCTATCTTAGCCTCCAAGTCTGTACCACTATATGGCTCAATACAATATCTATCATATTCCGCATATCCCTCTATCCTTCTACATGGTATCAGAGGGCGCTGATCTTGACCTAGCCGCCGCCCGCGCTTCCGCCCGCGCCGCCCCCGGGGAGGTCAATCTCCATGGCCTACTCCGGGGGCGCGCAATCCGTATGAGGGTTTGTCCGCCAATCCGTTGATCCGCTGCCCTCGAGTCTTTTTTTTTCCAATCCGTAGATTGGTTTTCTTTTTGCGTCGTCGGTCGCTCGACCGGCATTTTTTCCTTTTTGGTTTATCGATCATAGATCGGATTGAGTCTCCCATCGCCGTCATCGTCTTGCGCCTCTATTCCGACAACGGCATCGACCTGCACCGGCCATCAACCACACGGCACAGCCGCACGCGCCGCACATGGGGCGCCCCTACGTGCATCGCAACAGGCTGTTCTTGCTTGCGCGGTCTCCATCGCCTGTCCGTCTTCGTCGCCATCGACCGGGACTACATCGACAACGCCGCCATCGACTCCGATCTGCGCGACGCCCACGCCATGGCACGTATAGTGCCGCCATCGGTCAGATCCGTCAGGCGGCCGGCGCCACGACCCGGCCGACCGGCCTCAACACCGGACGGGCCGGTGCCACGGCCGGCAGACCGGCCACCTGACCGGATTACCAGGCGCTACAACCGGCCGAACCGGCTTCCAGACTGGGTCGGACCGGACCAAACTGGGCCCAGAACCGGTGCCTACCGGGCCGCTGTCCAGGGGCTTCCGCCCAGTCACCCGGTGCCCAGGACGTCAGACCGGGCTCCAGGCCGGTTGGACCGGCGCCCCGGCTGGTCAGACCGGGCCCCAGGCCGGCTGGACCGGCGCCCAGGCCGGTCATACCAGACCCCGGGCCGACCGTTCCAGCTGTGCATTCGGCAGTATAGGCGTCCAGTTTTACACCGCCATCGGCTCCGATCTGCGCGTCGTCCACGCCATGGCGCGTATCGTGCCGCCGTCGGTCAGATCAACCGACCGCGCGCACGTCTACGCCAAGCACGTCCCCGAGCACGCGCCTACCACCGATTGAGCATCAGGTTGCCGCTGCGTCGCCCCTTCAGGTCGTAGCGCCGCCGCCTTTGGTCCCCGCTGCTAGCCAACGACGTGCCTTCTGAGGCGCGTACGTCGCTGGTGGCGTCCCGCCACTGCACTGACTCGCGCCCTGCAGCTACGACGGCCCCTCAGGCCGTGTGAACGGATCGTAGCGAACAAGAGGGGGGGTGAATGGCGCTACGGCAATTTTTAGTCTTTTTCAAGTTTTATGCAACGGAAGGTAAAGGTGTGACTTTTAGCAATGGGGGTGATCCTACAATGAAGCTAGAGCATGTACAACAAGTAAAGGAATCAACAAGATAGTAAAAGTAAGGAGCGAGACAACCAGGGGGGCGCGAGGTGAGTCGAGGTTTGTTTCCCGCAGTTCCCTCCACTAAAAGAGGTACGTCTGCGTTGAGGAGGTGCTAGTCTCACACAAGAGACTAGGCGGCCACACCACGAAGGAAGGCCTCACCCTCTTCCTCGAGAGAGCTCCACGGAGATGCTCTCCCTCTTCCACTAAGGCACCGGTCGAGGCGGTGATTCCTTCACAAGGTTGGGGCGAGCTCCACACACACAAGGATGCTCCCAACACCCTATGGAGCTAGTACATCACCAAGCTAGACTCCATAGCTGCTCATCTCCAATGCTCCACCATAGGAACCCATCACCAATGCTCCACCATAGGAACTCCCCAATGCTCCACCAAAGGAACTCTTCTCCAAGATCCACCAAAGGAACCCTACCACCAAGATCCACTAAGGAATAGCTAGTATTTGTGAAATCTCTCTTGGTAGAACTATAGATCGGGGTCTCCTCCACCTATCCTCAAAATTAGGGCAAGATTGGTTGGAGGGGGAAGGAGATCCTCAAGGATTAAGCTCAGCAACAATGGAGGAGAGAGAAGGGGAAGAGATAAAATCGGGTGGGGAAGAAGGGGCCCTTAAATAGGCTCCTCCAAATCCAACCGTTATGTCCAGTTTTGGCCTAAGTGGTACTACCGCTTTGTTGCAAGCGGTACTACCGCCCTGAGTTTGAAATCCCCCCAGATCTGGTCAAGCGACACATAGCGGTACTACCGCCCGTGGTACCGCTCGTGGTACCGCAATAGGGTCCAGACCTTACTGGACTCGAAGCGGTACCAGAGCGGTACCAGGGCGGTACTGCCGTAACGCGTTACGGTACCTCGAGCGGTACCGTGAGTGGTACTACCGCTCGTGAGCGGTACTACCGCCCCAGGTACTGCAGGGGTACCGCAACTTGTTCTGGGGGACAAATACACAGCAGAACTCAGAGCGGTACGGAGGGCGGTACCTATAGGGGTAGCGGTACTACCGCTACAGGTACCGGTAGTACCGGCCTGGCTAAAACTGGTTTTCTTCCCTTTTTCTCTCCAACTTTGTTACCTCGCTAAACACACACAAAACCGGTAAACCTATCAACTACGCTTCAGTCTTCTGATCTTGACGCGTCCGGCGAGGTCACCGTGTACTTGCAAATCTAACAATGATACTCAAGGCACACGGTGAGATTACTCAAGTGTTGTCATCAAACACACAAAACTTGGGGTATGAATTTTGCTCTTACAATCTCCCCCTTTTTGGTGTTTGATGACAACACAAGAGTTGACAATAACATATGATATTATGATGAGAACATTAGATTTGCAAAAACTAGACGGAGCTCCCCCTACACATGTGCATATCATGAATATGTATTTGAATACAAATACACATGTTATAGAGACATCACTCCCCCTAGTTTTTACAAACCAAGCACATATGCAACATAGATAGATGACATGTTCAAGAGGCATATGTACAACATGGAGGCACCATAAGATCATATACGGAGATTTGGGTGAAGTTATCATACCATAGCCTTGAGAATACCCAAACTCACAATAGGATGCCTCCATGGAGTTGTTGATGTAGCCAAGAGACAAAATGAGCAACTAGAACCAACCGGCTACAAACAACAACGGTCTCCATCCACCTAGGAACTTCTCCCCCTTTGGCATCGGAACACCAAAAAGGAGGGTAACGAACTAGAGAGATGGAGAAAAAGAACATACAACCAAGCTTGCAAAAATCACGAGAAAACAAGCTTGATCGAGGTTCTTAAAACAAGAAGAAGAAAGCAAAGAAGAAAGACAAAACAAGATCACGAAGAACCGAAAAACCCTCAAGGAGGGGTGTTGGTGGCCGAAGCCACCGTGTAAGAGTATAGTAGTTGTGAGGTCGCGTAGATGTATCTAGGACTCACGCACTACAACTCAACATGAAGCTCATAAGTCACTTAATTGACAAATAGCAAATGTTTTGGATTTCTTTATGCATTATGGGGGGAGTGATAGCTCAATGGATTTAAACCGCACTCCCCCTATGTCCATGCGTGCCTTTCAACTAGATATGACGGTAAGATTGGTATGTGCGCACGACGGTCAAGCAAAGTTCGACGGATCAATGATATTTAGCTCATGCCTCAACTCAATAAAGCGCTTCTCATCCAAGGGCTTCGTGAAGATGTCCGCCAATTGCTCCTTGGTGCCAATATAGGATAGTACAATATCTCCGCGAGCAATGTGGTCCCGGATGAAGTGGTTCCGTATCTCGATGTGCTTCGTCTTGCCATGAAGAACCGGATTGTAGGCGATCTTGATTGCGCTCTCATTGTCACACAAAAGAGGCACCTTGCTATACTCGAGTCCATAGTCCCGCAAGGTTTGCCTCATCCATAAGATTTGAGCACAACTACTCGCCGCGGCAATATACTCGGCTTCCGCGGTGGAGACGGAGACACAATTTTGCTTCTTCGAGGACCAACACACCAAAGATCTTCCAAAAAGTGACATGCTCCGGAGGTAGACTTCCTATCAATCTTGTCGCCCGCCCAATCGGAGTCGGTGAAACCAACCAATGCAAAGTCCGTGTCCCTTGGGTACCATAGTCCGAAGTGTGGGGTATCAACTAAATATCGAAAGATCCTCTTGACCGCCACAAGGTGGCTTTCCTTCGGACTTGCTTGAAACCGTGCACACATACCAACGCTCAACATGATATCCGGGCGAGAGGCACAAAGGTAGAGAAGCGAACCTATCATCGAACGGTAGAGCTTGGTATCCACCGCCTTGCCGCCTTCGTCAAGAGTGAGTTGACACTTGAGTTGCATCGGAGTTCCGATCCCCTTGGCGTCCTTCATATCAAAGCGCTTGAGCATGTCTTGGAGGTACTTTGCTTGATTGATGAAGGTGCCTTGTCGCATTTGCTTGATCTCGAACCCGAGGAAGTACTTGAGTTCACCCATCATTGACATCTCAAACCTATTGGTCATCAACATAGCAAACTCATCGTTGAATTTTGTGTTAGTAGAGCCAAATATGATGTCATCTACATAGAGTTGGCATACGAAAAGCTCCCCATTGACCTTCTTAGTAAAAAGAGTGGGATCGATTTTCCCCACTTGGAAACCACGGTCTTCAAGCAACTCCTTGAGATGCTCATACCAAGCTCTAGGAGCTTGTTTGAGACCATATAGGGCCTTTTTGAGCTTGAAGACATGGTCCGTAAAATGGGGATCCTCGAACCCGGGGTTGCTTCACATACACTTCCTCATGTAGAGGACCATTAAGAAAAGCACTCTTAACATCCATTTGTTGCAACTTAAAGCCATGATGTGAGGCAAAGGCCAAAGGATACGGATGGACTCGAGCCTTGCAACAGTGCAAAGGTTTCACCAAAGTCCACGCCTTCGACTTGAGAATAGCCTTGTGCCACCAATCTTGCTTTGTTGCGGATGACCGTGCCACTTTCATCTTGCTTGTTCTTGAAGATCCACTTGGTGCCGATAACATTGCGGCAATGATCGGGTCGCTTCATGAGAGTCCATACATCATTCCTCTTGAAGTTGTTGAGTTCCTCTTGCATTGCATTCAACCAATCGGGATCTTTGAGAGCATCATCAACTTTGAGTGGTTCCACTCTAGAGACAAAGGCATGGTGCGCACAAAAGTTTGCAAGTTGCCTCCGAGTGGTGACGTTCCTCTTTATATCACCAATGATGTTTTGCAAGGAATGAGACTTGAGACGCAAATGTCTTGTAGTAGGATCTTCACGGCGAGTCTCGGCTTGAGGAGATGGTTCTTGAAAGTCCTCTTGGCCTTCATCACGGTTTAGGTCCTCGCCTTGACCTCCATTGTTGTTGAAAGAGGCAACCTTGTCATGAGATCCGGACGGCTCGGGGGAATAGGGAGTATCATTGTCCATGAAGATTGTCCCCGAACCACTCGGAGAAGAACTTGAAGCTTGACCTTGGTCACTTGATGTTGGGTGTTGAAGTAGACGAGCTTGCGGTGTATGTTGTTCTTGAGCTTGTTGCGGTGAACTTGGACTTGATTGTTGTTGTAGATGTCGAGGTTGATCTTGAGGTTGTTGTAGGGGTTGGCTTGCATTTGTTAGATCAACGGAAGAAGCTTGGCCTTGTGGTGTAGTGATGGCGTGTAACTCACACGTTCGTTGGGAACCCCAAGAGGAAGGTATGATGCGCACAGCAGCAAGTTTTCCCTCAGAAAGAAACCAAGGTTTATCGAACCAGGAGGAGCCAAGAAGCACGTTGAAGGTTGATGGCGGCGGGATGTAGTGCGGCGCAACACCAGGGATTCCGGCGCCAACGTGGAACCTGCACAACACAAGCAAAGTACTTTGCCCCAACGAAACAGTGAGGTTGTCAATCTCACCGGCTTGCTGTAACAAAGGATTAACCGTGTTGTGTGGAAGATGATTGTTTGCAGAAAACAGTAGAACAAGTATTGCAGTAGATTGTATTTCAGTAAAGAGAATTGGACCGGGGTCCACAGTTCACTAGAGGTGTCTCTCCCATAAGATAAACAGCATGTTGGGTGAACAAATTACAGTTGGGCAATTGACAAATAAAGAGGGCATGACCATGCACATACATATCATGATGAGTATAGTGAGATTTAATTGGGCATTACGACAAAGTACATAGACCGCCATCCAACTGCATCTATGCCTAAAAAGTCCACCTTCAGGTTATCATCCGAACCCCCTCCAGTATTAAGTTGCAAAGCAATAGACAATTGCATTAAGTATGGTGCGTAATGTAATCAACAACTACATCCTTAGACATAGCATCAATGTTTTATCCCTAGTGGCAACAGCACAACACAACCTTAGAACTTTCTGTCACTGTCCCAGGTGTCAATGCAGGCATGAACCCACTATCGAGCATAAGTACTCCCTCTTGGAGTTACAAGCATCTACTTGGCCAGAGCATCTACTAGTAACGGAAAGCATGCAAGATCATAAACAACACGTAGATATAACTTTGATAATCAACATAACAAGTATTCTCTATTCATCGGATCCCAACAAACGCAACATATAGAATTACAGATAGATGATCTTGATCATGTTAGGCAGCTCACAAGATCCGACAATGATAGCACAATGGGGAGAAGACAACCATCTAGCTACTGCTATGGACCCATAGTCCAGGGGTAGACTACTCACTCATCACACCGGAGGCAACCATGGCGGCGTAGAGTCCTCCGGGAGATGATTCCCCTCTCCGGCAGGGTGCCGGAGGCGATCTCCTGGATCCCCCGAGATGGGATCGGCGTTGGCGGCGTCTCTGGAAGGTTTTCCGTATCGTGGCTCTCGGTACTGGGGGTTTCGTCACGGAGGCTTTAAGTAGGCGGAAGGGCAGGTCAAGAGGCGGCACGGGGGGCCCAGACCATAGGCCGGCGCGGCCAGGGGTGGGGCCGCGCCGCCCTAGGGTTTGGCCACCCCGTGGCCCCTCTTCGTTTCGTCTTCGGACTTCTGGAAGCTTCGTGGAAAAATAGGCCCCTGGGCTTTGATTTCGTCCAATTCCGAGAATATTTCCTTACTAGGATTTCTGAAACCAAAAATAGCAGAAAACAAAGAATCGGCACTTCGGCATCTTGTTAATAGGTTAGTTCCAGAAAATGCACGAATATGACATAAAGTGTGCATAAAACATGTAGATAACATCAATAATGTGGCATGGAACATAAGAAATTATCGATACGTCGGAGACGTATCAGCATCCCCAAGCTTAGTTCTGCTCATCCCGAGCAGGTAAAACGATAACACAGATAATTTCTGGAGTGACATGCCATCATAATCTTGATCATACTATTTGTAAAGCATATGTAGTGAATGCAGCGATCAAAACAATGTATATGACATGAGTAAACAATTGAATCATAAAGCAAAGACTTTTCATGAATAGCATTTCAAGACAAGCATCAATAAGTCTTGCATAAGAGTTAACTCATAAAGCAATAATTCAAAGTAAAAGCATTGAAGCAACACAAAAGAAGATTAAGTTTCAGCGGTTGCTTTCAACTTGTAACATGTATATCTCATGGATATTGTCAACATAGAGTAATATAATAAGTGCAATAAGCAAGTATGTAGGAATCAATGCACAGTTCACACAAGTGTTTGCTTCTTGAGGTGGAGAGAAATAGGTGAACTGACTCAACATTGAAAGTAAAAGAATGGTCCTCCATAGAGGAAAAGCATCGATTGCTATATTTGTGCTAGAGCTTTGATTTTGAAAACATGAAACAATTTTGTCAACGGTAGTAATAAAGCATATGCATCATGTAAATTATATCTTATAAGTTGCAAGCCTCATGCATAGTGTACTAATATTGCCCGCACCTTGTCCTAATTAGCTTGGACTACCGGATCATCACAATGCACATGTTTTTACCAAGTGTCACAAAGGGGTACCTCTATGCCGCCTGTACAAAGGTCTAAGGAGAAAGCTCGCATTGGATTTCTCGCTATTGATTATTCTTCAACTTAGACATCCATACAGGAACAACATAGACAACAGATAATGGACTCCTCTTTTATGCATAAGCATGTAGCAACAATTAATAATTTTCTCATTTGAGATTTGAGGATATATGTCCAAAACTGAAACTTCCACCATGGATCATGGCTTTAGTTAGCGGCCCAATGTTCTTCTCTAACATTATGCATGCTCAACCATAAGGTGGTAGATCTCTCTTACTTCAGACAAGACGGACATGCATAGCAACTCACATGAAATTCAATAATGAATAGTTGATGGCGTCCCCAGTAAACATGGTTATCGCACAACAAGCAACTTAATAAGAGATAAAGTGCATAATTACATATTCAATACCACAATAGTTTTTAAGCTATTTGTCCCATGAGCTATATATTGCAAAGGTGAATGATGGAATTTTAAAGGTAGCACTCAAGCAATTTACTTTGGAATGGCGGAAAATACCATGTAGTAGGTAGGTATGGTGGACACAAATGGCATAGTGGTTGGCTCAAGTATTTTGGATGCATGAGAAGTATTCCCTCTCGATACAAGGTTTAGGCTAGCAAGGCTTATTTGAAACAAACACAAGGATGAACCGGTGCAGCAAAACTCACATAAAATACATATTGAAAACATTATAAGACTCTACACCGTCTTCCTTGTTGTTCAAACTCAATACTAGAAATTATCTAGACCTTAGAGAAACCAAATATGCAAACCAAATTTTAGCATGCTCTATGTATTTCTTCATTAATGGGTGCAAAGCATATGATGCAAGAGCTTAATCATGAGCACAACAATTGCCAAGTATCACATTACCCAAGACATTAATAGCAATTACTACATGTATCATTTTCCAATTCCAACCATATAACAATTTAACGAAGGAGAAAACTTCGCCATGAATACTATGAGTAGAAACCAAGGACATACTTGTCCATATGCTACAGCGGAGCGTGTTTCTCTCTCATAAAGTGAATGCTAGGATCCATTTTATTCAAACAAAACAAAAACAAAAACAAACCGACGCTCCAAGAAAAAGCACATAAGATGTGATGGAATAAAAATATAGTTTCAGGGGAGGAACCTGATAATGTTGTCGATGAAGAAGGGGATGCCTTGGGCATCCCCAAGCTTAGACGCTTGAGTCTTCTTAATATATGCAGGGGTGAACCACCGGGGCATCCCCAAGCTTAGAGCTTTCACTCTCCTTGATCATGTTGCATCATACTCCTCTCTTGATCCTTGAAAACTTCCTCCACACCAAACTCGAAACAACTCATTAGAGGGTTAGTGCACAATAAAAATTAACATATTCAGAGGTGACACAATCATTCTTAACACTTCTGGACATTGCATAATGCTACTGGACATTAGTGGATCAAAGAAATTCATCCAACATAGCAAAAGAGGCAATGCAAAATAAAAGGCAGAATCTGTCAAAACAGAACAGTTCATATTGACGAATTTTAAAATGGCACCAGACTTGCTCAAATGAAAATGCTCAAATTTAATGAAAGTTGCGTATATATCTGAGGATCATGCACGTAAATTGGCTTAATTTTCTGAGCTACCTACAGGGAGGTGGACCCAGATTCGTGACAGCAAAGAAATCTGGAACTGCGCAGTAATCCAAATCTAGTACTTACTTTTCTATCAACGGCTTATCTTGGCACAACAAAACACAAAACTAAGATAAGGAGAGGTTGCTACAGTAGTAAACAACTTCCAAGACACAAAATAAAAACAAAGTTCTGTAGGTAAAAACATGGGTTGTCTCCCATAAGCGCTTTTCTTTAACGCCTTTCAGCTAGGCGCAGAAAGTGTGTATCAAGTATTATCAAAGGGTGGTACATTCTCAGCGGGGTGCGGAGTTTTCTCAACTATGCATACTATCTTTTCTATATGAGTTTCTGAGGCTCCCTTTTCATTAGTCTTGGGCTTGCTACTCTCATCAAACAAATCTTCAGGAACAATCCAATTAAAATTCTTTTCTAGTGCCTCACTCATTCCCAAGAGCTTGCAAGGTATTGATGTTTTAATATCCCCCTCATAATTAACTTCATTAGTGTACTTTTGTCTATCCTTTTCCATCTTCTCAAGGGTACTAGCAAAGTTGGTATAAGAGCCTAGCATATTATATTTAGTGAAAACTTTTCTAGCTTCTCTCGCTATTCCCCCAAATTCTTTAAGAAGGGTTTCTAATACAAAATCTTTCTTTTCTCCTTCTTCCATATCACTGAGTGTAAGAAACATATGTTGAATCACAGGATTAAGATTAACAAATCTAGCTTCTAATGCGTGTACTAAAGAAGCAACAGCAATTTCATAAGTGGGGGCAAGTTCTGCCAAGTGTCTATCTTCAAAATCTTCGACCATACTAATATGAGTGAAAAAATCTTCTATATTGTCTTTCCCAAGGATAGACCCTCGACCTACTAGCACATCTTTAAGAACAAACTTAGGAGGAAACATGATGAAATAAGTAAAGTAAATGCAAGTAACTAATTTTTTTGTGTTTTTGATATAGCAAACAAGATAGCAAGTAAAACTAGCAACTAATTTTTTTGTATTTTGATTTAGTGCAGCAAACAAAGTAGTAAATAAAACTAAGCAAGACAAAAACAAAGTAAAGAGATTGAGAAGTGGAGACTCCCCTTGCAGCGTGTCTTGATCTCCCCGGCAACGGCGCCAGAAAAAGAGCTGTTGATGGCGTGTAACTCACACGTTCGTTGGGAACCCCAAGAGGAAGGTATGATGCGCACAGCAGCAAGTTTTCCCTCAGAAAGAAACCAAGGTTTATCGAACCAGGAGGAGCCAAGAAGCACGTTGAAGGTTGATGGCGGCGGGATGTAGTGCGGCGCAACACCAGGGATTCCGGCGCCAACGTGGAACCTGCACAACACAACCAAAGTACTTTGCCCCAACGAAACAGTGAGGTTATCAATCTCACCGGCTTGCTGTAACAAAGGATTAACCGTGTTGTGTGGAAGATGATTGTTTGCAGAAAACAGTAGAACAAGTATTGCAGTAGATTGTATTTCAGTAAAGAGAATTGGACCGGGGTCCACAGTTCACTAGAGGTGTCTCTCCCATAAGATAAACAGCATGTTGGGTGAACAAATTACAGTTGGGCAATTGACAAATAAAGAGGGCATGACCATGCACATACATATCATGATGAGTATAGTGAGATTTAATTGGGCATTACGACAAAGTACATAGACCGCCATCCAACTGCATCTATGCCTAAAAAGTCCACCTGCAGTTATCATCCGAACCCTCCAGTATTAAGTTGCAAAGCAACAGACAATTGCATTAAGTATGGTGCGTAATGTAATCAACAACTACATCCTTAGACATAGCATCAATGTTTTATCCCTAGTGGCAACAGCACAACACAACCTTAGAACTTTCTCACATCGTCCCGGTGTCAATGCAGGCATGAACCCACTATCGAGCATAAGTACTCCCTCTTGGAGTTACAAGCATCTACTTGGCCAGAGCATCTACTAGTAACGGAAAGCATGCAAGATCATAAACAACACGTAGATATAACTTTGATAATCAACATAACAAGTATTCTCTATTCATCGGATCCCAACAAACGCAACATATAGAATTACAGATAGATGATCTTGATCATGTTAGGCAGCTCACAAGATCCGACAATGATAGCACAATGGGGAGAAGACAACCATCTAGCTACTGCTATGGACCCATAGTCCAGGGGTAGACTACTCACTCATCACACCGGAGGCAACCATGGCGGCGTAGAGTCCTCCGGGAGATGATTCCCCTCTCCGGCAGGGTGCCGGAGGCGATCTCCTGGATCCCCCGAGATGGGATCGGCGTTGGCGGCGTCTCTGGAAGGTTTTCTGTATCGTGGCTCTCGGTACTGGGGGTTTCGTCACGGAGGCTTTAAGTAGGCGGAAGGGCAGGTCAAGAGGCGGCACGGGGGGCCCAGACCATAGGCCGGCGCGGCCAGGGGTGGGGCCGCGCTGCCCTAGGGTTTGGCCACCCCGTGGCCCCTCTTCGTTTCGTCTTCGGACTTCTGGAAGCTTCGTGGAAAAATAGGCCCCTGGGCTTTGATTTCGTCCAATTCCGAGAATATTTCCTTACTAGGATTTCTGAAACCAAAAACAGCAGAAACAAAGAATCGGCACTTCGGCATCTTGTTAATAGGTTAGTTCCAGAAAATGCACGAATATGACATAAAGTGTGCATAAAACATGTAGATAACATCAATAATGTGGCATGGAACATAAGAAATTATCGATACGTTGGAGACGTATCATATAGATGGATCCACTTGGGTGGAACTTGGTCCTTCCCCGGTACTCATAGAAGGTAGCGTTTGAGGTAGGCGAATGCCCACACCCATCCTTCCTATGGTATCCAAGGGAATTGCATCTCCTTTCTCACAAGAAGCACTTTGCTCCTCCAAAGATCTATCATCTTCGTCGAACGTCACATCACAAGATTCTACAACACGTCCACTTGACTTGTTGAAGACTCTATAGGCGTGAGAGTCCGTAGCATAGCCAACGAAAATTCCTTCTTGAGCTCTTGAATCAAACTTGGATAGGCGTGTGTTCTTGACAAGTATGTAGCATTTGCATCTGAAGACCTTGAAGTATGACACATTAGGCTTGTTGCCGGTGAGGATCTCATATGGTGTCTTCTCAAGACCTTTGCGGAAGTAGAGGCGATTAGTAGCATGGCAAGCGGTAGAGATAGCTTCCGCCCAAAAATTGTAGTTGGACTTGTATTCCATCATCATGGTTTGAGCGGCTTCGATCAAGGTTCGATTCTTCCTTTCGGCGACCCCATTTTGTTGGGGAGTATATGGCGTGGAGTATTGGTGTTCGATTCCTTCCTCGCCGAGGAATTCATCCAATGTGTAGTTCTTGAACTCCGTTCCATTGTCGCTCCATATTGCAAGAATCTTGTTGTCGTACTTGCATTGAACTTGGTTGGCAAACTCCATCATGGTCCGTTGAGTCTCACTCTTGTACTTGAAGAAGAATACCCAACAATAGCGTGAATAGTCATCAACGATGACGAGGCAATACTTCTTTCCTCCAAGACTTTCATGAGATGGTGGACCAAAGAGATCAACATGTAGGAGCTCCAAGCATCTTGTGGTAGAGATAATAGTCTTGGCCTTGTGAGGAGCTCCATGCATCTTTCCTTGTACGCAAGCCCTACAAACACGATCCTTGCAAAAGGAGACATCTTCTTTTAGTCCGAGAATGTGGCCACCCTTGTGGAGACTTTGCAAAGTCTTCATGTTGACATGGGCTAGTCGGCGATGCCATAACCAACCCTTGTCACCTTTGGCGAATAGGCAAAGAGCGGAAGACGTTGTCTTTCCGGAGAAATCAACAACATACAAACCGTTCTCTTCATATCCAACAAAAGCTACATTGAGTGTCTTGCTCCACAAGAGGACCACCATATGTTCATCAAAGAATGTGCATAATCCCATACGAGCAATTTGATGAACGGAGAGTAAGTTGTAACCAAGGGTCTCGACAAGGAGGACATTCACAAGTGAGATGTCGGGTGTTACCACCACCTTGCCAAGACCCAATACCTTAGAGCACGTGTTGTCGCCATATGAAACGGTAGAGAGAGAAGGCCCGAGGTCGACAACAATATCCTTGCTTCCGGTCATATGACTTGTGGCTCCACTATCAACCACCCATTTAGCTCCACCGGAAGCATAGTCCTACAAGGAATCAAGTCTTGGATTTAGGTACCCATTTTTCAATGGGTCCTAGCATGTTAGTAACAAGGGGCTTGGGAACCCAAATAGTCCAATCGACATTGTCCTTTTGAGGACCAATAAAGCGAGCACGAATATGTCCATAGTAATCAACAAAAAGAACATGAGAAGGGTTGTTAGAGCCGGCGAAACCCGTCGAGGTGGAGTTGGGTACTCCATCCCTCCTTGAGCTAGCATTTCTCCCTTCACGGTTGGTCTCCATGTTCTTCTTGTCCATCTTCTTCTTGGTCCTCCTCTTCCTCTTTGGCTTGGTAGCCACTCCTCCTTCATTGCTCAAGCCCTCTTTGGCTCCATCTTTTGCTTCAATGATTCCTTCCAAGTACTTGGCTTGAACTTGGAGTCTATCAACCTTGGCCTTCAAGCGATTGACTTCATCTTCATGGTCCGGGTGCGGATGGAAAATATCAAACACTTGGACCTCCTTTGCCTTATTCACCCGGAAGTGTTCCATCAAAGCTTCTTCTTGGAGAGCGTTCAACTTCATGAGCAAGCGCTTGTCATTTTTCATCTTGGCAATGTCGCTTTCATGAGTGCAACATGCACGGTCCTTGCTCAAAGGAAAGTACTCCTTCAATGTTTCTTCTTGCATGGAGTTGATCTCCATGAGCTTGGCTTCCCTTCTCTTCAAGGCGGCAATTTACTCCTCATGATCACAACATGTAACCTTCTCCTTGCTCATATGAAGACACTCCTCCAACGACTCTTCTTGCTTGCTACTCAAACTCAATAGCTTGGCCTTGGTGATCTCAAGAGCGGCAATTTCTTCTTCATGGTTGCAACATGAGGTCTTCTCCTTGAACAAGCGATAGTACTCATCCAAGGCTTCTTCTTGAAGAGAATTGACTTCCAAGAGGAGGGCATTGTGCCTCCTTAAGGAAGTAACTTGATCCACAAGCTCATCATGGGAAGAATCGGGGTCTTCATCATCTTTTGCTTTGTTGGCTTCCTCGAGCAAGAGCATCTTCTTCTTGAGGTCACCAACCAACTCTAGAGCATGGTCTCGATCCTTGGTGAGACGTGACACAATAGCTTCATTCTTTTCTTCAAGCACAATGACACTAGTTTCGAGAGACATGCGAAGATTCCTTTCATCATCAAGCTCCTCCTTGAGATTGGCAAGCTCATAGGCCGCTTCCCTCTCCAACTTCTCCCTCTTCTCGATAAGATCTTGTGCCGCACCAAGTTGGGCTAAGAGAGCCCCAACATGAATCTTGGTGCCCCCCTTCATGTTAGTGAGAAAAGAATCCAAGGAATCGAAACCCATAATCTCACGTTTAACGGTGAGACTAGTGGCATCATCAATATATGAGGCATTAGTAGAGGATGATGGTTTGGAAGGGGATTTTACCTCCGTGGATACCTTTGCCATGAGACACCGTGCATTGTTGGTGGCGAGGTTCTCATTTGGAGAATCAAAGAGGGAGGTAGAGGGAGTGGTAATGGCGATGATGGCCACTCCCTTGATACGTCCAATTTGCATCACTACTTTGTATCATAATTTGCTGTTATTCATTGATATATTTCATATTTGGACATAATACTTATGTTATTTCATCTATTTTGTATATTTCATGATTATTGGAGGTTCAAGCACCGGAGCCAGGATTCTGCTGGAAAAAGCATCGTCAGAACGCAATATTTCGGAAGATCAACTGTGGAAGGAAATTATACCAAAAATCCTATTTTTCCAGATGACGAAGGAAGCCAGAAGGGGGAGCCAACTGGACCCAAGGTGGGCCCAGACCACAGGCCGGCGCGGCCCATGGCCTGGCCGCGCCACCTGGTGAGGAGAGGGCCCCACAGCCCCTCTCGCCTCCTTTTCTTCGCGAAATCTTTCGTCCCGAAGACCTAAGCCACAGAGGGTACCTCACGAAGAGTTACAGCCGCCTCTGCGGGGCGGAGAACACCAGAGAGAAAAGAGCTCTCCGGCGGGCTGAGATCCGCCGGGGAAATTCCCTTCGGGAGGGGGAAATCGACGCCATCGTCACCGTCATCGAGCTGGACATCATCTCCATCACCATCATCATCATCTCCACCATCATCACCGCCGTCTCCACCGCTGGACATCGTCACCGCCGTAGCAATTTGGGTTTGATCTTGATTGTTTGATAGGGGAAACTCTCCGGGTATCGATTTCTACTTGTTGTTGATGCTATTGAGTGAAACCGTTGGACCAAGGTTTATGTTCAGATTGTTATTCATCATCATATCACCTCTGATCATGTTCCATATGATGTCTCGTGAGTAGTTCGTTTAGTTCTTGAGGACATGGGTGAAGTCTAAATGTTAGTAGTGAATTATGGTTGAGTAATATTCAATGTTATGATATTTAAGTTGTGGTGTTATTCTTCTAGTGGTGTCGTGTGAACGTCGACTACACAAAACTTCACCTTTATGGGCCTAGGGGAATGCATCTTGTACTCGTTTGCCAATTGCGGGGTTGCCGGATTGACAGAAACCTAAACCCCCGTTGGTATACCGATGCAGGAGGGATAACAGGATCTCAGAGTTTAAGGCTGTGGTTAGATTTATTCTTAATTACTTTCTTGTAGTTGCGGATGCTTGCAAGGGGTATAATCACAAGTATGTATTAGTCCTAGGAAGGGCGGTACATTAGCACAGGTTCACCCACACAACACTTATCAAAACAATGAAGATTAATTAGCCATATGTAGCGAAAGCACTAGACTAAAATCCCGTGTGTCCTCGAGAACGTTTGGTCATTATAAGTAAACAAACCGGCTTGTCCTTTGTGCTAAAAAGGATTGGGCCACTCGCTGCAATTGTTACTCTCGCATTTTACTTACTCGTACTTTATTCACCTATTACATCAAAACCCCCTGAATACTTGTCTGTGAGCATTTACAGTGAATCCTTCATCGAAACTGCTTGTGAACACCTTCTGCTCCTCGTTGGGATCGACATTCTTACTTATCGAAGATACTACGATACACCCCCTATACTTGTGGGTCATCAAGACTATTTTCTGGCGCTGTTGCCGGGGAGTGAAGCGCTATTGGTAAGTGGAATTGGTAAGGGAAACTTCTACTGTTTGTGCTGATTTTATTTCCGCCTACTGCCATAATTCATTATGGAGAGATCTCCTCTTGAATGTTTATTTGGAAAATCTGCTACTACTGCAAAGGTAGTGGATGAGGCGCCAGGTGAGGAAGAGATACCATACAAAATACCTATGAAAATTATTGAAGCGTAGTGGGTAACCGTTATACAGGGGATGGAACTGTCCACCCTGGAGATCATTTACTGTTCTTACATGAATTATGCGGTTTATTCAAGTGTGCAGGTATTGCTATGGATGAAGTGAGGAAGAAACTATTCTCTATATCACTGTCTGGTAAAGCGGCGCATTGGTATAAATTACTGGATAATGGGGATTCTCTTGAATGGAATGATATTGTGCCCCGGTTTTATTCTAAGTTCTATCCTCCAAGTGAAATTCACAAGGATCGGAATCGCATATATAATTTTTGGCCTCATGATGGAGAGAGTATTGCCCAAGCTTGGGGGAGATTGAAGTCTTTAATGCTCAAATGCCCCATTCATGAGCTTCCTGGTAATGTTATTATTGATAATTTCTATGCAAGACTTTCTTTTGAAGACAAGACCTTGCTGGATACTTCTTGTTCTGGATCATTTACACGCAATAAGGAAGAGTTTAAAAGGGACCTTCTTAATCGGATCCAGGAAAATGCTGAAGGATGGGAAATCGACAAAGATAGAGAATCAGGTATAAATTACGATTACAAATGCATTGAAGCTTTTATGGATACTGATAAATTTCGTAATATGAGTGCTACTTATGGTCTTGATTCTCAAGTTGCTGCAAATCTTTATAAAGCTTTTGCCTCTCATTATGAATTGCCTAAGAAGAATTTTGATAAGTATCATGAACCGTATAAAGATAAAATTGATTCATCTATTAATAAATGCGTTGTAGTTGAAACTGTTGATCATGTTATTCCTGAAGCTTATATTGAAAAAACTCCCTTCCCTGCTAAAATGAAGGAGTACTCTGTTATAAATAGTGCGGTTCATAAAAGTGAAAAGAAACCTATAGAACCTGAAGAACAAATAAAAGTTGAACCTGCTGTTGCAATAGTTAAAGATCTTGTGACTGAAAATTTGGAGGATGGTCATATTATTTTCTGTGAAGATGCTTCTAATATTGTTTCACATCCTAATAAACCCAAGCAAGCTAGTGTTCCTATGCTATCTGTTAGAATTGGTGATCATTGCTATTATGGTTTATGTGATATTGGTGCAAGTGTTAGTGCTATTCCTTATGAGCTTTACACGGAGATTATGCACGAAATTGATTCTTGTGAACTTGAAGATATTGATGTGGTCATTCAGCTGGCTAATAGAGAAACTATTTCTCCAATTGGTATTGTTCGAGATGTGGAAGTTCTATGTGGTAAGATTAAATATCCCGCTGACTTTTTGGTACTTAGTTCTGCTGCTAGTGAGTATTGTCCTATCATTTTTGGTAGACCTTTTCTAAATACTTGTGGAGCTATTATAGATTGCAAGAAAGAGAAAATTTTGACTAAATTTGCCAGTGAATCTTATGAGTTTAACTTCTCTAAATTTACCAAAACTCCTTATAAAGCTGATTTGCCTAATAATGATTTTAAAATGGAACAGTGTGCATCTATTGTTCTTGTTCCTAATAATCCTTTGCAAGACCATTTGGAGAATAGCGAGAGTGAATTTTTTAGGAAAGAAAGAGATGAGCTTGAGGAAATTTTTCTCCGCCAACCTATTCTTAAGCATGATTTACCGGTGGAAGATCTGGGTACAACACCGCCACCAAAGGAAGATTCTGTCTTTGATTTAAAACCTTTGCCTGATAATCTTAAATATGCTCATATTGATGATAAGAAAATATATCCTGTTATTATTAGTTCTAAGCTTACAGAGTTTGAAGAAGAAAGGTTATTGGAAATATTGAAGAAACACCGAGGAGCTATTGGCTACACTCTGGATGACTTGAAGGGGATTTCTCCCTCTATTTGCCAACACGCCATTAATATGGAAGATGATGCGAAGCCTGTTGTTGAACCTCAGCGTCGTCTAATTCCTAAGATGAAGGATGTGGTAAGAAATGAGGTAATAAGACTTCTTGAAGCTGGTATTATATATCCTATTGCTGATAGTAGATGGGTTAGTCCTGTGCATTGTGTTCCTAAGAAAGGAGGAATGACTGTTGTGCCTAATGATAATGATGAGCTCATACCTCAAAGAGTAGTTGTAGGGTATAGAATGTGCATTGATTATCGAAAAGTTAATAAGGTAACTAAAAAGATCATTACCCTTTGCCTTTTATCGATCAAATGTTAGAAAGATTATCTAAAAATACTCATTTTTGTTTTCTTGATGGTTATTCTGGATTTTCACAAATTGCTGTTAAAACTAAGGATCAAGAGAAAACCACTTTCACTTGTCCCTATGAAACTTATGCTTATAGACGTATGCCTTTTGGTTTATGTAATGCTCCTGCTACTTTTCAAAGATGCATGTCTGCTATTTTTCCTGGCTTTTGCGAGAGTATTGTAGAGGTATTCATGGACGATTTTTCTCTCTATGGGAATTCTTTTGATAATTGCTTGCGGAACCTTGATAAAGTTTTGCAGAGATGTGAAGAAAATAACCTTGTTCTTAATTGGGGAAATGCCACTTTATGGTTAATGAAGGAATTGTTTTGGGACATAAAATTTCCGAGAGAGGTATTGAAGTTGATAGAGCTAAAGTTGAAGCAATTGAGAAGATGCCCTATCCTAGGGATGTTAAAGGTATTCGTAGTGTTCTTGGTCATGCTGGGTTTTATAGGAGGTTTATTAAAGATTTCTCCAAGATTTCAAAGCCTCTTACTAATCTTCTTCAAAAAGATGTACCTTTTGTTTTTGATGATGATTGTAAGGAAGCTTTTGAAACTCTAAAGAAAGCCTTAACAACCGCTCCTATAGTTGAACCTCCTGATTGGAACTTGCCATTTGAAATTATGTGTGATGCTAGTGATTTTGCTGTAGGCATTGTTCTTGGACAGCGAGTAGATAAAAAATTGAATGTTATTCATTATGCTAGTAAAACTGTTGATGCTGCTCAAAGAAATTATGCTACTACTGAAAAGGAATTATTAGCTGTAGTCTTTGCTTGTGATAAGTTTAGATCTTATATTGTTGATTCAAAAGTTACTATACATACACTACAAGAAAAGTTGCCATGGCCGACGAAGTTGAAGTCGCGCCGTGGTTGCTGGTGTACCATGGCCGACGATTTTGGGTCCCTCCGTGGTGCATGTCAAAACTTTTTTTTTCTCGTTTTTGAGGCCACCTAGCCCGACGAAAGCGGCCAAAACGTCGCGTATGGTGGCCCGGGACGTGGTGCATCTCGAAATCTCGGGTTCGCCGGCCGAGTCAACGCAAATCCGCACCGCCGAAGGATGTAGGGCCCAGATGGCAGCCTCTCTGGCATTGTTTTTTTTCTCGATCGCGCCATCTCGTTCAACGTTCTCCGATCGAGCCGTTTACGATGCAGGATCATGGGTCCCGCATGTCATCCTCTATGAACCAAAATTCTTTCTATTCTTGGATTTTTTTTGACCCCCTGATTTCTGGCTACTTCCTTTTTCTTTTGATCCCTTGCCGCCTTGGAAACGTTGAGACCGCTGCTGCTAAATGGGACCCGCATGTCATCCTCTATGTGCAATCAACTTTCTTTTCTTGGATTTTTTTTTGGCACCTCATATTTGGTCACTTGCCTTTTTTTTTCGATCCCCTGCCGCCTCTCAAACGGTGATACCGCTGCTGCTAAATGGGACCCGCATGTCATCCTCTATGTGCAATCAACTTTCTTTTCTTGGAGTTTTTTTTGGCACCTCATATTTGGTCACTTGCCTTTTTTTTTCGATCCCTGCCGCCTCTCAAACGGTGATACCGCTGCTGCTAAATGGGACCCGCATGTCATCCTCTATGTACTATAAAACTTTCTTTTCTTGGATTTTTTTTGGCACCTCATATTTGGTCACTTGCCTTTTTCTTTCGATCCCCTGCCGCCTCTCAAACGGTGATACCGCTGCTGCTAAATTGGACCCGCATGTCATCCTCTATGGACTATAAAACTTTCTTTTCTTGAATTATTTTTGGCTCCTGATATTTGGTCACTTGCCTTTTTCTTTCGATCCCCTGCCGCCTCTCAAACAGTGAGACCGCTGCAGCTAAATGGGACCCGCATGTCATCCTCTATGAGCAATCAACTTTCTTTTCTTGGAGTTTTTTTTGGCACCTCATATTTGGGCACTTGCCTTTTTCTTTCGATCTCATGCCACGTTTAAAACGTTGAGGAACCTGCAGGCTCATGGGACCTGCATGTCATCCTCTATGTACTATAAAAGTTCATTTTCTTGGTTTTTTTCACCCTCTGATTTTTGGCAATTTCTTTTTTCTTTTGAACCCCTGCCGCCTCTCAAACGGTGATACCGCTGCTGCTAAATGGGACCCGCATGTCATCCTCTATGTACTATAAAACTTTCTTTTCTTGAATTATTTTTGGCTCCTCATATTTGGTCACTTGCCTTTTTCTTTCGATCTCATGCCACGTTTGAAACGTTGAGGAACCTGCTGGCTCATGGGACCCGCATGTCATCCTCTATGTGCTATAAAAGTTTATTTTCTTTATTTTTTTTCACCCTCTGATTTTTGGCTATTTCCTTTTTCTTTTGATCCTCTGCCGCCTTGGAAACGTTGGGTAAGCTGCTGACTCATGGGACCCGCATGTCATCCTCTATGTACAATCAACTTTCTTTTTCTTTTGATCTCAAGCCGCATTTGAAACGTTGAGACCGCTGCTGCTAAATGGGACCTGCATGTCATCCTCTACGTACAATAAAGTTTCTTTTCTTGGATTATCTTTGGCTCCTGATATTTTGTCACTTGCCTTTTTCTTTCGATCTCATGCCGCCTTTGAAACGTTGAGTAAGCTGCTGGCTCATGGGTCCCGCATGTCATCCTCTACGAACAATAAAAGTTTCCTTTCTTGGAGTTATTTTTACCCCTAATTTCTGGCTATTTGCCTTTTTCTTTTGATCTCCTGCCCCCTCTGAAACGATGAGGACGCTGTTGGCAGGTCGGTCCCACATGTCATCCTCTATGAACAATAAAAGTTTCCTTTGGTGGATTTATTTTTGACCCCTAATAAATTTCTGGCTATTTCCTTTTTTTCTTTTGATCCCCTGCCGCCTTGGAATTGTTGAGAATGCTGCTGCCTCATTTTCTTTTGGTCCTGTGCCGCCTTGGAAACGTTGAGACCGCTGCTACAAAATGGGACCCGCATGTCATCCTCTATGTACAATAAAGTTTCTTTTCTTGGATTATTTTTGGCTCCTGATATTATGTCACTTGGCTTTTTCTTTCGATCTCATGCCGACTTTGAAACGTTGAGGATGCTGCTGCCTCATGGGTCCCGCATGTCATCCTCTCAGAACGATAAATGTTTTCTTTTCTTGTATTTTTTTACCAACTGATTTTTGGCTTTTTTTTATTTTCGGTCCCCTGCCGCCTTTGAAACGTTGACGACGCTGCTGGCTCATGGGTCCCCGATGTCAGCCTCCCCGTACAAGAAACATGTGATATTTTATTTTGCAGACAATAAACATTGTATTTCGCTCTGAGCTATTGCAAACGGATAAATTAAATCTTTATATCTACATAAACAAACTTATATGTTGAATCTCCTTGTTTTTTGTTTTTGCGAAGCATAGGACTTTCCTGTTTTTTTTTTTTTGAGAAAAATCCGACCTTTCCTGTTTTGGAGTGGGCTGAAATTGTACGAGTCAAAAGGCCCAGCAGGATAGTTCGAAGGCCCAGATGTCCAGATACAGCCCAATTGAAATCTTTCTTTTCTTGGATTTTTTTTCACACCCTGATTTCTGGCTACTTCATTTTTCTTTCGGTCCTGTGCCGCCTTGGAAGCGTTGAGACCGCTGCTACAAAATGGGACCCGCATGTCATCCTCTATGTACAATAAAGTTTCTTTTCTTGGATTATTTTTGGCTCCTGATATTATGTCACTTGCCTTTTTCTTTCAATCTCATGCCGACTTTGAAACGTTGAGGAAGCTGCTGGCTCATGGGTCCCGCATGTCATCCTCTATGAACAATAAAAGTTTCCTTTGTTGGATTTATTTTTTTCCCCTAATTTCTGGCTATTTGCCTTTTTCTTTTGATCCCCTGCCCCCTTTGAAATGATGACGACGCAGCTGGCAAGTCGGTCCCACATGTCATCCTCTATGAACAATAAAAGTTTCCTTTGATGGATTTATTTTTGACCCTAATTAATTTCTGGCTATTTCCTTTTTTCTTTTGATCCCCTGCCGCCTTGAAATAGTTGAGGATGCTGCTGCCTCATGGGTCCCGCATGTCATCCTCTCAGAAAGGTAAATGTTTCTTTTTTGAATTTGTTTACCAACTGATTTTTGGCTTATTTTTTCTTTCGATCTCCTGCCACCTTTAAAACGTTGACGACGCTGCTGGCTCATGGGTCCCCAATGTCAGCCTCCCCATACTGCAAATCCTCTTTCTGCAAAGGTTGTATTTCTAGATAGATAAGGTGGATTCGAATCTGCCATGGTTCAGGCAGCTCAGGTAAGCCTTCTTGCACTGATTAATGGAAGTAGTGTATAGCAAGGTCAAGACATGTGGCTCGGTGTAATGAATCTATTTGAATCATGTTGTGGGTTCAATCTGATAGTTCTCTAACAGGTCAGCCAAAATAGAAATTAAGTTTTTTTCTAAAACGGAAATGCAAATTAAGATGAACACAAACATTAGTTATCATAATAGCTGATCATACATACATACTTGCTAAGAGCAAAAGCTTGCCAGAGTTTTACCACCCATACAATTAATTAGCAGTTCAGATAAGATAACCTTATATAAGTATAACTACAAATGCATTTGCTAAGGGCTCATGGGGCAACAGAACTAGACAACTGTAACATCCCAAGTTTCAACAATAATAAACAAGAAAGAGAAATTCCCCAAACCCAAAATTTGCAATTAACAAAAACTTTTTCTATGCATATAGTGCCACATATAGATATATGCATTTGAGTGATTTTCTTTTGTGCAATTGCCATGATGAGTGTTAGTATGTTTAAACATTGCTATGTGAACCCTAAGCAAGATCACTAAACTCTAAATTGAGGGGAAATGGAGAAAATGAGAAAAACTCATTTTCCACTTACATACACCTTATGCAATTTGGCAAATCTTGAACCAAGGCCAAGATTGCTTGCTCCCTTGCTTCTAAAATACTTCAATGTGATAAACTAACACAATTGCACCCTTGAACCAAGAATCAAATGCAAAGAAATCAAAAATCCTACATACATATGATAATGGTCACTTCTCCCCAAAATAATTTCTTCACCTCTTTACCCCCCTGGTTTTATCATTTCTTGAACTAATCTTGGTCAACCAAAGCCATGTCATCCAAGACCATGTCAAGGTGAGCAACTTTGATGTTGACCACCATGGCTAGAGTTGACTAGGTTGACCAGAATAAAAGTGACAAGAGGGGATGCTGAAATAAAGTGAAGATCATGTCACTTTTGACATTTTGCAAAACAACTCCAAATTGAGTGCCACCACCACCAATACCTCACATTAATTATATAAATGAGATTCAACAAAAAGATTTCCAAAATTCAAATAAATTTCTCTTGCGGCCATTGTGTCGAACAGGTGGCAGGCATCATTTCCAATTTGAGACACACACTATTACACACTGGTTTCTTCCCTAAACCCCTTTAATTCTTGATCATTGCACTCTCTTACAACCCCTGCTTCACCCCAGTACCTTGCTTGATCGATTAAAGTGAGAGGAGAGGGAAAGAAAACCTAGTCTAATGCATACCGTGGCCATGCCGGCCACCTTTGGCATCTCCACCTCCAGCCCTCGTTTCAACTCTTGCCCTTGTCCTGGAGCATCTACACAGCACAAGGACACGAATGGTACACGCCCCTGCAACGCCAACGCTTGGCATTGGCCAGAACGCGCGTGTCCAAACCGCGCCAGGACGTGCCAGTCGACGCGGTGAGCGCGCCCTGGACACGCCGGTCCGTCGAGCGCTCGAGCAGCCTACTCCTCGCCCTGCATCCCTACCGCCGCATTGAGCAGCTACTCCCCGCCCTCTACACGCTAGACGAGCGCCCGTGCCTGCCCTGCACCGTCGCCGTCGTCCTCGACCAAATGATGCCGCGCGCCCAGTGACAGACTTTGCAAAAGCTCGAGCAATCCCGTCGCACTTTCTCTGCGCCAGCTAGCCGTTGAGCATCGCCAGGACGACGCCTACACGCTGCCGTCCTCGCCTTGCCCTTTCGACCACCGTAGACGCCGCGCCATGGACGCCCCTTCGCAGCACCCCGCGGCATCCTCCATCCGCTATAAATAGGGGAGCTCTGAGCTCCATTTCTTCACACAACTTACTCCTCTCCCTTCTCTGAACAAGCTCCCCACCTCAATTTAGCACCACCTCGCCGGAGCAGAAGCAATCGGGAGCTGAGGTCCGCCGGAGCCCGCGGAAGCTCTGCTTCGATTGGCGCTTCCCCGAGCGCCGCCGCTGCTCCCAAGCTCTTCCTCATCTACTTCCACTTCTCCGCGCATACTGCCCGACCCCTGCACCGGCCTGGTACGCCCTCCGACCCCCTAGGCTCGCCGCCAGGGAGCCCGCTGCTCGTCGGAGAAGACGACGTTCACACGCCGTCGGATCCTAGTCTAATCCTACGGCCTAACGCGCGCGTACCGATTCGGTGTTTAAAGAGGCGCCGACAGGTGGCCCCCACCTTGTCAGCGCGGCCCGAGCGCACCAGATGCGTGTTGGGCTGCAAAGTGGGTTTTTAAACCGTTTCGGCCCAGTAACATTTCCCGCCTAAGCCCAGAAATTCAAATCTAGTTTAACCTTTATTCAAATTTGCTCTGCTGAGTGTTTAGTAAATTTTGAATAGTTTGAATTCTGCCAAACCAAATGTAGCAAACCTTATACCGTTGGAAAGCCCATGAATTTATCTATCCAATGCCACTGGCCCCATCTCCATTTTCTTTGTAGATTTAATTTGACAAAAAAGACAAGACAGGGACTTATGAACATTCAAACTTTATTTAAAATTCAACCAGAATAGATTTTAAAGTAATTCCAATTCTAATAAATCAAAAATGATGTCCTCTAATTGATTATGCAATAACATAGCCCTGTTGTTTGTATGATCATGGACTAGTTCAAATAAAATGGCTATGTAGTCATTTCTAGAGCATTTTAAAGTAGAATTCAAACTCAACCCTAATATGAGAGTCACCTCTCATTTAAATTTTGATCCTAAGTACTAATAACCAGGGGGAATGACTTAGGCTAATGAACCCTTGAGAATTATTACTTAGAGATTTTAATTCATTCAAATGTTAAGTTTTAAAACTATGTGAAGTGTAGCACTTCAATTAAATTGAACTCACATATAATAGATATGAAATGTTGACTTTGGGTCAACCTATATTTCATACCTTATTATTATATGAAGAGATTAAATCTTAATAAGAGGTAATGAAAAGAAATGAATTCTTTTAAAAGACCTACATACCAAATTTAAGAAATAGGAATAATGAGAGGAAATAATTTTTCTTTCAAATAAAGACAAATCAAATAATCCACCATGCCATGTTTGATTGATACTAGGACTAGTGTGTGAACCCTTTGGAGTGTTTCTAGTATAGTATGTGAGCTTGGTTTAGTATTTATACCTCGTATTCGTATATAGACGCTAGTAACGAGGAATATCAAGAGGAGGAGGGCTACTCTCAGGAAGAAGAAGAGAACTTCGATAACTACCCAGCTCAAGGCAAGCTAACCCTTGCTAAACACAAGTGCTTAGCTCTACAAGAGCAAAGGCACCATCACACTTTACTTTTATGTATTACCTATCCCATGTTTTTACTTATTTTTACTTTTGCTTATTTATTTCAAAGTACCTTTTTGATTTATGATTCACTTGGTCTAGAGTAGAAAAATACTTGGAATAGATTAGCACCACTCAAAGCTAGATAGCACCCCTCATATAGTTGCTAGTGCTAATCAATTAAAATTGACTACTCTAGATGGGAACAGGGTGAAGTGAAATGACTTTGAAAGAAAGTAAAGTGGAGGTGGATTTGAACAAGAGAAGATGGTGATTTTTGATAAAATAGATGATTGAGTTTGAATGCGATACCCTTCCAATTATACAAGTACCCCCACAATACCTGATTATGGGTAGGGCTTAACTAGAAACTTGTGTATTTTAGTATGGGTTCCCTCTTAACAAACATCATAGGGGTTACGCTGCGGCTGCCTCCGTTACTTGTGGATTGATGTTGAAATGAGGTGAATGTACGACCCAAGCCCTGTGCAGTTCCCGGGTTGACTGCGGTTTCCACCGGGAGGCCAAGCTCATGGGGAGAGGTGCTCATACTGGCATATATAAGTGAAAGGTTTCGATTGATGATCCGCGTACTGTGTTACGATGATTCGGGGTTATCCTCGACGGATGAAATCAAAAGTTGTGGCACAAGAGTACAACCTCTGCAGAGTGTTAAACCTATTCGAATAGCCGTGTCCACGGTTACGGACGATTGGAAAAGGCCATACTATCTCCGTTATCATTAAAATGTTTTGATTCTAGAAATGAATGGTGGATTGAAAGGTGACATTATGGTGAACCATAATGAGTTGTGGGAATGACACTAATGTTCCCACTTGAGTTAGTCTAGCACATGATTTAGGCTTTTACCAAAGATTTATGAAACTAAAACTTGGCTTTATGCAAATAAACCTAGAGCTTAGCACCCCCTTATACTTAATGAGTATTTATCTTAGAGTTAGTTTGCGAGTACTTTAAAAGTACTCATGGCTTTGCCCTGGCTATTCAAATGCCAGACTATGAAGGAGAGCACCAGTATCAGGATGACGGACAACAGGACGTCTACGATAACTAGGATCGTCTTCTAACGTCAAGCGTTGCCTGTGGAATAGATCGTCCACTACTACTTCGCTTCCGCTACTATTTGTGATGTTGAACAATATATTCGTGTAATATTGGATCATGTGATCTATGGTTGTAAGACAATATGTGTTGTAATAAATGATGACTCTATGCTACTTACTATTATGTCTCGCAAAAACATTATTCCTGGGATTGCGATGTACGGCATAATAGGCATCTGGACTTAAAAATCCGGGTGTTGACAAGTTGGTATCAGAGCCATTGTTTGACCTTAGGAGACCCTAGTTAGAATGGACGCTCAAAAACTTAGTTTCAAATTCCATGATTTGACTAGTTATGAAAACCTTATTCACCTTCTTACCTTGAAGAGTCTTTTACAAACTTTAAATTCATGCCCTTCTTCTAAGTGAATTAAAATTTGGAACACTTGCACTTATCTAACTTAATCATCTCATCTCTCTACAGATGGATCACGTCGTGGACGCGCAGCCCTTTCTCCAGACTGAGTTCTATCAGTTGGGGAACGGTGGAGAGATCATCTTCGAGAGGGACCTCTTCTCCCTCTCAGAGTTCCTCGGGCGCCCACCACCGGAAGTCTTTGGCGGAATGCTGAATGACCAACCCGGTGGTCAACTTCAGTGGGTGATCATGGTGGACCTTCGTGGAAGGTTCACGCTCCCAATGAGCGCAAGGATCCAGTTCTCCTTCAGGGAGAACAACTGGGCGGATGGTCTCGCAAGGGGACTTCAGGAAGGACTCGCACGTCTGTGCGGGCAAAACTTCATGGACTTCACGGACAGTCGCTTTGTGCACTACGCAAGGCACAACTCCCTCGGAGTGCCAATGAACCTGCCATCGCACCCGCAACTTCGCCACCATGTTGATCATCTTGACTTCATGCTGAGCGAGACCCGCATCGACCTCGACAACTCCCGCGAATACGCCAACCACACTCACATCCAGTTGGCGCAGCAGGCGGACACCATCAAGGTGATCGCCGGAGAACGCAGGGCACTCCGCCGTGCCAACCAGAAGAAGGATCACGCCATCAACCGCCTGAAGGCCAGGATCGCCACTCTGAAGGCGACCATCGCTGCCCAAGCTGAGCAGATCCAGGAGCTGGAAGGCGAAGGTGAAGGGGAGAACATCCAGGGGGACGGCTACTCCTACGTCAGCAACGACGACGACTACGAGGAGGAGGAAGACGACGACCTGGAGTTCCACCCTTACGAGGATGGCCACGAGCACCTCGATGCCGGGGTAGACAATGTCTATCCTATCAACGTCGATGGCGAGTAGTTCCGTCTGAGCACTTGCACCCCGTGTTATGTATTGGTCCTTTGTACCCGCCCCATGTATCGTAGTTTGTTGAAAGGGTTCTTAAAACCCTCCTGAACATTTGGCTTGTAATATGTGCTATCTCCATGACTATGTTTGTGTGTGTGTAATATTATTATTATTAATATGAATCAAGTTTTAAGTTAAAATTATATCCCCAAAATGAGCCATAGACATTTCCCTCGTATCTCATGATCCCTATCACTGTTCAGATGGCACCCCCAACTCGCAACATGACTCAGGAGGCAATGATGCAGATGTTGCAATAGATGTTAGCTGATAGAGAAGTTGAGAGAGCTGAACGGCAAGCCAACCTAGCTGCACTTCAACAACTTGCTCAGGGCAATCAAGGCCACGGAAACCACGACCACCCAGGGTCAAAGCTGAAAAACTTCCAGAACACTAACCCACCTGTGTTCAGCAAGACAGAGGAACCCCTCGATGCTGATGATTGGCTCCAGACTATGGAGAACAATCTCGAGGTTGCTGGAGTGGAGGACAACGAGAAGGTGTTGTTCGCCACCCACTATCTGGCTGGACCTGCACGTGCCTGGTGGACAAGTACCCGCGCCTTACATGCGGGGAACCTGATGACTTGGGAAGACTTCAAACTCAAGTTTAGCAAGTATCATGTGCCCCCGGGTTTGATTAAGAAGATGAGGGATGAGTTCAGGGAATTGAAGCAAGGCAGAATGACCGTGGTGGAATACCGCGACAAGTTCCTCACCTTGTCAAGGTACGCCCCGGATGAGATGGACACCGTCGAGAAGAGGATGGAGAGGTTTCTGAATGGACTGCATGATGAGATGCAGACGGTGCTGATCAATATCCCCTTTGCTGATTTAGAAGCCCTCGTTGACTCCGCCATTCAGATGGAGGGGAAGATACACCAAGCTAATGAGAACCGCAAGCGCCGTATGATGAACCAGAGTGGGCCCAGCAACAACCACAAGTATCGCCCCAACTCAGGTGGAGGGTTCGCCCCAAGAAACAACAAGCCCCCGATGCAGAATCCACGTCCGAGTTATCAGAACCGGAGTGGAGGAAACCCCAGGTCTGGAGGACACAACAACTACAACAACAACAACTTCAACCGCGCCCCACCTCGCGCCCCCAACAATAACTCCAACACTGCTCCAAGGACTGGGAGCAACGCTGTTCCCATCACCCCCAAGGACAAGTCAACCTACAACTGCTACGAGTGCGGAGTGGCTGGGCACTTCTCCTATGAGTGCCCCAAGAAGCTCGCCAAGACTGCCGCCAACACCTCAGGCCCTGCGCAGCAGCAGCGTCGTGTCACCACCAACAAGAAGTTCGCCCCCAACAACCCGAACAACCGCAACGGCCGCCTCTACCACATGAATGCAGAAGAAGCTCAGGAAGCCCCAGACGTTGTGCTGGGTATGTTCTCTGTTAACTCAATACCTGCAAGAGTGTTGTTTGATTCTGGAGCATCGCATTCATTCATTACCGAAGATTTTGCATGCACTAGTAAGATTCAACCCATCAGTTTGAAGCATGTCATGATAGTTCAAATACCTGGATCAACAACTAAAGCTAGAAAAATTTGCAAAGATGTGCCAATCAGAATACATGAAATAGAATTCTATGCAAATTTGATTGTTCTGGGAGCCAAAGGTTTGGAAGTAGTCCTGGGAATGGACTGGATGGCGAAACATCATGGACTGATTGATTGTGCCAAGAAGGCCATCACCATGACTAGTAGCACCGGAATAATAGTCGAACACATATCTGAAAAGATGCCCCGAAAATTCACCTGTAACCAAAGCCTAGCCAAACCCACCTTGGATCAGATCAGGGTCGTTTGTCGATATCCTGATGTGTTCCCGGATGATCTACCCGGTATGCCCCCAGATCGGGATATCGAGTTTATCATCGAGTTAATCCCTGGAACTGGACCGATAGCCCAGAGAGCCTACAGCATGAACCCGGCAGAGTTAGTAGAACTGAAGAAGCAACTGGATGATATGCTATTCAAAGGTCTGATTCAACCAAGTGCGTCACCTTGGAGATCGCCAGTTTTGTTTGTGGATAAAAAGGACGGTGCCACTCGTTTGGTTACGGACTATCGTAAGCTTAACGATGTCACCATTAAGAACAAGTATCTGTTGCCCAAGATAGAAGATCTGTTTGACCAGCTGACCGGAGCCCGAGTATTCTCGAAGATTGATCTGAGGACAGGATACCATCAGTTGAAGATTCGTGCCACCGACATTCCCAAAACTGCCTTTACCACCAGATATGGATTGTATGAGTACAATGTCATGTCATTTGGATTGACCAATGCCCCCGCTTACTTCATGAATCTCATGAATAAGATCTTTATGAACTTCCTGGACAAGTTTGTGGTTGTCTTCATCGACGACATCCTCATATACTCCAAGTCCGAGGAAGAACATGAGCAACATTTGGAAGTGGTCCTAGATACCCTTCGGGAACATCAGTTGTATGCCAAGTTCAGCAAGTGTGAGTTCTGGTTGAAAGAAGTAGGATTCTTGGGTCATATCTTGTCAGCCGGAGGAATTGCCGTTGACCCCGCAAAGATCAAGACCGTTGAAGAATGGAAAGCCCCAACTACCCAGACTGAAGTTCGTGCATTTCTCGGATTGGCGGGATATTACCGCCGATTCGTTGAAGGGTTCTCGAGCATAGCAAGACCGATGACCCAATTATTGAAGAAGGACCGGAAGTTCGAATGGACCGACAAGTGTGAAGAGAGCTTTCAACAGCTCAAGTTAAGACTGACAACAGCCCCAATACTGGTTATGCCGGACATTACCAAACCATTTGATGTGTACTGCGACGCCTCCAAGATTGGTCTTGGATGTGTGCTGATGCAAGAAGGCAAAGTGATATCTTACCTATCAAGACAACTGAAACAGCATGAACAGAACTATCCAACCCATGACTTAGAACTAGCAGCGGTGGTGTTAGCACTGAAAGTATGGCGTCATTACCTCATGGGTAATCGATGCGAGGTTTACTCGGATCACAAGAGCCTGAAGTATATCTTCACGCAGAAGGAGCTGAATATGAGACAGCGCAGATGGATAGAGTTAATCAAGGATTACGACATGGAAATCCACTATCACCCCGGCAAGGCCAATGTGGTAGCAGATGCTCTGAGTAGACTGCCGTGTCAGTTGAACTCCATGTTAGCAATTGAGCAACCCAGCCTGTTTGAAGAGTTTGAACAGTTTAGGCTTGAACTGGTTAGCGAAGGATACCTCGCCAGCATTGAACTCCAACCCACCCTGATTAGTCAGATCAAGGAAGCCCAGAAAGGAAATGCTAGCATTGACGGAATCAAGAACCAAATAGCCGCCGGAAAAGCACCGGGATTCACCGTAGATGAAGAAGGAGTGCTATGGTATAACAAGCGCCTTTGCGTGCCATCAGACTCCGAGTTGAAGCAAGTTATTCTGAAAGAAGCCCACGACACCCTATACTCCATTCACCCCGGAGGAACCAAGATGTACCAGGATTTGAAAGAACAATTCTGGTGGCATGGAATGAAGAGAGAAATCGGAAGCTACATCGCCAAGTGTGACATCTGTCAAAGAGTCAAAGCAGAACACCAACGCCCCGCAGGACTGTTGCAACCCCTACAGATTCCCGAATGGAAGTGGGATTCCGTAGGAATGGACTTCATCACCGGACTGCCCAAATCTAGTAAAGGAAATGATTCCATCTGGGTAGTGGTCGACAGACTAACCAAAGTCGCCCACTTCATCCCCGTCAAGACAACCTATCAAGGACCGAGACTCGCAGAGCTATATATCTCAAGGATAGTCAGCCTGCACGGAACCCCGAAGTCGATAGTATCCGACAGAGGATCCCAATTCACCTCCAGATTCTGGCAGAAAGTACATGAAGGACTCGGAACTCGTCTGAATTTCAGCACAGCCTATCACCCGCAGACAGATGGACAGACTGAAAGAGTCAACCAAATACTAGAGGATATGTTGAGAGCATGTGTGCTAGAGTATGGATCTAAGTGGGAAGACTGCTTGCCGTACGCAGAATTCTCATACAACAATAGCTACCAAGCCAGCTTGCAGATGGCCCCCTTCGAAGCACTGTACGGAAGGAAGTGCCGTACCCCTCTGAATTGGTCGGAAGTAGGAGAGAGTCAAATCTTTGGACCAGATATTCTCCGAGCAGCCGAAGAGAAGGTTCACAAAATCCGCGAGTATCTCAGGACAGCCCAATCAAGACAGAAGAGCTACGCTGACAAAAGACGCCGAGAGATGACCTTCGAGATCGGAGATTTCGTATATCTCAAAGTGTCCCCCCTTAAAGGAATGCAGAGATTTCAGCTTAGAGGAAAGCTCGCACTCGATATGTCGGACCTTTCAAGGTCCTGAGTCGCCGAGGAGAAGTATCCTATCAGCTGGAGTTACCGGAAGAAATGTCAGCGGTGCACAATGTATTTCACATCTCGCTACTCCGGAAGTGTTTAGAGGTACCTGAGAAGACCGAGGTTTTCAAGAACATCGACCATCGAGCTGTGGATATCAACTCAGATCTGACATACCGCGAAGTACCTATTCGCATCCTGGAAGAAGCTTTCAGAACCACCCGTACACGAAGTATCAAGTTTCTGAAGATCCAATGGAGTAACCACACCGAAGAAGAAGCCACTTGGGAGAGAGAAGACTTTATGAGGACTGAGTACCCAGATCTCTTTAGTACCTAGTTTTCTCAGATCTCGGGACGAGATCTTTTGTAAGGGGGAAGGGTTTGTAACATCCCAAGTTTCAACAATAATAAACAAGAAAGAGAAATTCCCCAAACCCAAAATTTGCAATTAACAAAAACTTTTTCTATGCATATAGTGCCACATATAGATATATGCATTTGAGTGATTTTCTTTTGTGCAATTGCCATGATGAGTGTTAGTATGTTTAAACATTGCTATGTGAACCCTAAGCAAGATCACTAAACTCTAAATTGAGGGGAAATGGAGAAAATGAGAAAAACTCATTTTCCACTTACATACACCTTATGCAATTTGGCAAATCTTCAACCAAGGCCAAGATTGCTTGCTCCCTTGCTTCTAAAATACTTCAATGTGATAAACTAACACAATTGCACCCTTGAACCAAGAATCAAATGCAAAGAAATCAAAAATCCTACATACATATGATAATGGTCACTTCTCCCCAAAATAATTTCTTCACCTCTTTACCCCCCTGGTTTTATCATTTCTTGAACTAATCTTGGTCAACCAAAGCCATGTCATCCAAGACCATGTCAAGGTGAGCAACTTTGATGTTGACCACCATGGCTAGAGTTGACTAGGTTGACCAGAATAAAAGTGACAAGAGGGGATGCTGAAATAAAGTGAAGATCATGTCACTTTTGACATTTTGCAAAACAACTCCAAATTGAGTGCCACCACCACCAATACCTCACATTAATTATATAAATGAGATTCAACAAAAAGATTTCCAAAATTCAAATAAATTTCTCTTGCGGCCATTGTGTCGAACAGGTGGCAGGCATCATTTCCAATTTGAGACACACACTATTACACACTGGTTTCTTCCCTAAACCCCTTTAATTCTTGATCATTGCACTCTCTTACAACACCTGCTTCACCCCAGTACCTTGCTTGATCGATTAAAGTGAGAGGAGAGGGAAAGAAAACCTAGTCTAATGCATACCGTGGCCATGCCGGCCACCTTTGGCATCTCCACCTCCAGCCCTCGTTTCAACTCTTGCCCTTGTCCTGGAGCATCTACACAGCACAAGGACACGAATGGTACACGCCCCTGCAACGCCAACACTTGGCATTGGCCAGAACGCGCGTGTCCAAACCGCGCCAGGACGTGCCAGTCGACGCGGTGAGCGCGCCCTGGACACGCCGGTCCGTCGAGCGCTCGAGCAGCCTACTCCTCGCCCTGCATCCCTACCGCCGCATTGAGCAGCTACTCCCCGCCCTCTACACGCTAGACGAGCGCCCGTGCCTGCCCTGCACCGTCGCCGTCGTCCTCGACCAAATGATGCCGCGCGCCCAGTGACAGACTTTGCAAAAGCTCGAGCAATCCCGTCGCACTTTCTCTGCGCCAGCTAGCCGTTGAGCATCGCCAGGACGACGCCTACACGCTGCCGTCCTCGCCTTGCCCTTTCGACCACCGTAGACGCCGCGCCATGGATGCCCCTTCGCAGCACCCCGCGGCATCCTCCATCCGCTATAAATAGGGGAGCTCTGAGCTCCATTTCTTCACACAACTTACTCCCCTCCCTTCTCTGAACAAGCTCCCCACCTCAATTTAGCACCACCTCGCCGGAGCAGAAGCAATCGGGAGCTGAGGTCCGCCGGAGCCCGCGGAAGCTCTGCTTCGATTGGCGCTTCCCCGAGCGCCGCCGCTGCTCCCAAGCTCTTCCTCATCTACTTCCACTTCTCCGCGCATACTGCCCGACCCCTGCACCGGCCTGGTACGCCCTCCGACCCCCTAGGCTTGCCGCCAGGGAGCCCGCTGCTCGTCGGAGAAGACGACGTTCACACGCCGTCGGATCCTAGTCTAATCCTACGGCCTAACGCGCGCGTACCGATTCGGCGTTTAAAGAGGCGCCGACAGGTGGCCCCCACCTTGTCAGCGCGGCCCGAGCGCACCAGATGCGTGTTGGGCTGCAAAGTGGGTTTTTAAACCGTTTCGGCCCAGTAACATTTCCCGCCTAAGCCCAGAAATTCAAATCTAGTTTAACCTTTATTCAAATTTGCTCTGCTGAGTGTTTAGTAAATTTTGAATAGTTTGAATTCTTCCAAACCAAATTTAGCAAACCTTATACCGTTGGAAAGCCCATGAATTTATCTATCCAATGCCACTGGCCCCATCTCCATTTTCTTTGTAGATTTAATTTGACAAAAAAGACAAGACAGGGACTTATGAACATTCAAACTTTATTTAAAATTCAACCAGAATAGATTTTAAAGTAATTCCAATTCTAATAAATCACAAATGATGTCCTCTAATTGATTATGCAATAACATAGCCCTGTTGTTTGTATGATCATGGACTAGTTCAAATAAAATGGCTATGTAGTCATTTCTAGAGCATTTTAAAGTAGAATTCAAACTCAACCCTAATATGAGAGTCACCTCTCATTTAAATTTTGATCCTAAGTACTAATAACCAGGGGGAATGACTTAGGCTAATGAACCCTTGAGAATTATTACTTAGAGATTTTAATTCATTCAAATGTTACGTTTTAAAACTATGTGAAGTGTAGCACTTCAATTAAATTGAACTCACATATAATAGATATGAAATGTTGACTTTGGGTCAACCTATATTTCATACCTTATTATTATATGAAGAGATTAAATCTTAATAAGAGGTAATGAAAAGAAATGAATTCTTTTAAAAGACCTACATACCAAATTTAAGAAATAGGAATAATGAGAGGAAATAATTTTTCTTTCAAATAAAGACAAATCAAATAATCCACCATGCCATCTTTGATTGATACTAGGACTAGTGTGTGAACCCTTTGGAGTGTTTCTAGTATAGTATGTGAGCTTGGTTTAGTATTTATACCTCGTATTCGTATATAGACGCTAGTAACGAGGAATATCAAGAGGAGGAGGGCTACTCTCAGGAAGAAGAAGAGAACTTCGATAACTACCCAGCTCAAGGCAAGCTAACCCTTGCTAAACACAAGTGCTTAGCTCTACAAGAGCAAAGGCACCATCACACTTTACTTTTATGTATTACCTATCCCATGTTTTTACTTATTTTTACTTTTGCTTATTTATTTCAAAGTACCTTTTTTATTTATGATTCACTTGGTCTAGAGTAGAAAAATACTTGGAATAGATTAGCACCACTCAAAGCTAGATAGCACCCCTCATATAGTTGCTAGTGCTAATCAATTAAAATTGACTACTCTAGATGGGAACAGGTTGAAGTGAAATGACTTTGAAAGAAAGTAAAGTGGAGGTGGATTTGAACAAGAGAAGATGGTGATTTTTGATAAAATAGATGATTGAGTTTGAATGCGATACCCTTCCAATTATACAAGTACCCCCACAATACCTGATTATGGGTAGGGCTTAACTAGAAACTTGTGTATTTTAGTATGGGTTCCCTCTTAACAAACATCATAGGGGTTACACTGCGGCTGCCTCCGTTACTTGTGGATTGATGTTGAAATGAGGTGAATGTACGACCCAAGCCCTGTGCAGTTCCCGGGTTGACTGCGGTTTCCACCGGGAGGCCAAGCTCATGGGGAGAGGTGCTCATACTGGCATATATAAGTGAAAGGTTTCGATTGATGATCCGCGTACTGTGTTACGATGATTCGGGGTTATCCTCGACGGATGAAATCAAAAGTTGTGGCACAAGAGTACAACCTCTGCAGAGTGTTAAACCTATTCGAATAGCCGTGTCCACGGTTACGGACGATTGGAAAAGGCCATACTATCTCCGTTATCATTAAAATGTTTTGATTCTAGAAATGAATGGTGGATTGAAAGGTGACATTATGGTGAACCATAATGAGTTGTGGGAATGACACTAATGTTCCCACTTGAGTTAGTCTAGCACATGATTTAGGCTTTTACCAAAGATTTATGAAACTAAAACTTGGCTTTATGCAAATAAACCTAGAGCTTAGCACCCCCTTATACTTAATGAGTATTTATCTTAGAGTTAGTTTGCGAGTACTTTAAAAGTACTCATGGCTTTGCCCTGGCTATTCAAATGCCAGACTATGAAGGAGAGCACCAGTATCAGGATGACGGACAACAGGACGTCTACGATAACTAGGATCGTCTTCTAACGTCAAGCGTTGCCTGTGGAATAGATCGTCCACTACTACTTCGCTTCCGCTACTATTTGTGATGTTGAACAATATATTCGTGTAATATTGGATCATGTGATCTATGGTTGTAAGACAATATGTGTTGTAATAAATGATGACTCTATGCTACTTACTATTATGTCTCGCAAAAACATTATTCCTGGGATTGCGATGTACGGCATAATAGGCATCTGGACTTAAAAATCTGGGTGTTGACAACAACCGCGAACTTTATGACCAGCATGTCACAGTGGCATCGAAAGATCTTGACCTTCAACTTTGATCCAATGCGAAGTTTGGCACCGTCAATGAACTTTTTCCACCTGGAAGTAACAGCCAAGCGGCCATCTGTGGGACTGACGGAGTACCGTCCCTCCACGGTGAGACCTTCACTCTCCATGACGAGGGATATCTTGCCCCTTCGGCCAGCATTGAGATCCTTGGAGATACTTTTAGGCAATTTCTGATTCAAAGCAAGAGATACCACCAAAAATTAGTCAATGGCACCAATGCACTGAACCATGTGAGACTTTGAGCAGAGAAGACATCAAGATAAGAGCAGTTATGCTGTCATATACTCACGAACATAGCCTTCAGATGCGTCCTGGTCACCACACGGGTGGCCACAGCAATGAGCTGAGACCTCGGTGATCTGGCTGGGGCAGGTGCAGGAGCCTGGGCTGGTACACGAGCTGGTGCTGATGCAGGAGACTGCTGGGCAGGTGCCAGACACGGTGCCTCTAGAGGAACCGGTGCTGATGCAGGAGACTGTTGGGCAGGTGCAGTAAACGGTGCAGCTAGAGGAACCAGTGCTGATGCAGGAGCCTGCTGGGCAGGTGTAGTATATGGGGCCTCTACAGGAACCAATGCTGATGTAGGGGACTGCTGGGTAGATGCAGTAAACGGAGCTGGTACAGGAACCGGTGCTGATGCAGGAGAGTGGGAAGCCGGTGCCGGTGCTGGTGTGGTTGCCCTTTGTGACATCCGCTCATGTTCCATCAGGGGATCTGCAGCTTTGATCATGTTAAACCCAGCAAGCTAGAACAGAGGGAATGGTTTAGAACAACTGCTCAGAACAGTTATCAAAAGATATGAGTAGAAAAAAGTTACATATTATATATTTGGAAGTGTCTCCAACTCTGTAAGCAGTTACGTATATCTGCCCGTTTGAGTTTCTGATCCTCAGCTCGTCGCCCTTCTTCAGACCGTAGTCAAAAGCAAACTTTCTCCAATCATGTCCATACAAATATGTGATGGCCTGCGTCTTGTAGACATACACCTCATAGACCGTGTAGGTGTTCATCAATTTGCCATTGCCATGCATAGTGAAAGACCCTTCATGCGGACACATCTGGTTAATCATTGGACGAAGTTCACAAGGTACAGTCTGCATGTGAAAATTGATACAAATGTAAGAAGCAGGAAGACTAAAAACAAGACTTTACTATATGCCAATTCATGCTAAACCACTGAGAATACATACCTGTAACTCTGTGAAGGAGCTACTAGAAAGGTAGATAGAGCCATAGGAGGTGTTATATGCGGGGTATGTACATGGGCCCGCCATATTCCCGCAAGCTCGGCATCGGGATGGTGAAGGAAACATGGGAGGTACTACTGGTGCGTAGCACTGAATGTAAGTGGAAGAATTAGGTTGTGTAAAGTGCATAGTTCAGAGCAATGCAAATGTTGACAAGCGAGTGCATAACACTATGTTACAACCTGAACAGTGAAAAATTAGTGTATGATGAATATAAGCATGCTAATTTGGTGTTTCCGAATTCCAAAAGGCATTAGACAGAGCCGGTGATAATATCAGACATAAATCATGGCATGTATATGTGGCTTAAGAAAATATACCCGAACCCTTGGATGGTTACGACCCGGCTGGTCCTTGGATTTGAGCTTATATAAGCATCCAGAAGGTGGGGCTGACATTAACTTGGTGGCAGCCTCTGCAGATGCCTCATCAGCAGCAGTTGCAATCCTTTTGACCAATGAAGGGTTAGCAGTTTTAGTCTGCATATGAAAATTGAAGAGCAACAGACATCAGCAGTGATATATAAAATGAATCTATGAGACACTGATGCATATAGTGCTGGATGTAAGTGTAAGAATAGGTGTGTGTGTTTCTGAACTATTGGTAAGCATTAGACAAAGCCGGCAATAAACAGACAAAAATCAAATCATGTATGAGGATTAAGAAAATATACCTGCTTACTGAAAAGGGTACCACCCAGCTGGCCCATGGCCTTGTGCTTGAGGAGGTTTTCAGAAGATGGTGGCGGCACCATCGTCTTCACAGCAGCCTCATCAGGATCATTTTTTATCCATTTGAGTAGAGGCACAGAAGTTTCATCCTGCATATGAATAGCAATAGAACTCATCATTGATATTTAATAAATCTATGAGATAGACTGATGCAAATAGTGCGGGTGTAAGTGGAAGAATAGGGTTGTGCATAGAGAACAGTCGACAACAATGCAAATGATTACAAAACAAGCCAATGGAAATCAACAGTTTATATACTGGATGAGACAGACTGAAAAGTGAAAAATTAGTGTATGATGATTGTAAGCAAACGCAGTGTTTCTGAACTTTTGGTAAGCATTAGACAAAGCCAACAGTAATTAAACAGATAATAATGAAATCATGTATGTGGATTAAGAAAATATACCAGATTCATTAAAAGGTCACCACCCAGCTGGCCCATGGCCTCGTGCTTGTAGAGGTTTTCGGAAGATGGTGCCGGCACCATCGTCCTCACAGCAGCCTCATTAGCCTCATTTTGCATCCACTTGAGTAAAGGCGCAGCGATTTCAGCCTGCATAAGAATGGGAACAGATCTCAGAAGTGATATTGAATGACTCGAGACAGATCGATGCATATAGTGCTGGATGTAAGTGGAAGGGTATGGCCGTGTATGGACAACAGTTCACAACAATGCAAGGGTGTGTTCGGTTCTGAAACAGCGTGGAATGGAATGGAATGGTTCCATTTCAGAGGAATGGAATGGTTAAATTTTTGTTCGGTTGGGATAAATGGAGAGCAGAAGAGATCAATGTTAAACTAACCATTTGTCTCAAAATTGTAATTAACTATTGCAAATGACATTTTAAACTCAAAGTCGTAATTAACAGCGCCTAATGGTGCTCTTTTAATCTAAAAATCGTAATTAACATAATTTTTTGTTGGGTTAGGGGAACTGGAGTAGATGAACATTACTGTATGATGATTGTAAGCAAACGAATTTGGTGTTTCTAAACTTTTGGCTTCGAGATCTTATGGGTTTCAACTCTAGCCTACCCCAACTTGTTTGGGACTGAAAGGCTTGGTTGTTGTTGTTGTTGTTGTAAACTTTTGGCAAGCATAGAAAAAACCGACAATAAACAGAGAAAAATCAAGGCATGTTTTGTGGATTAAGAAAATATACCATATTCATTAAAAGATCACCACCCAGCTGGCGCGTGGCCTTGTGCTTGTAGAGGCATTTAGAAGATGGGGGCGGCATCAACATACTGGCAGCCTGATCAGCCGCAGTTTTGATCTTCCTTTTGAGTAAAGGCCCTAAAGTTTCAGTCTGCATATGAATAGCAAAACAAAAGGCAGACCTCAGCAGTGATATTGAATTACTGTATGAGATAGACTGATGCATATAGTGGATGCTCTTAGCCTTTTGCAGCGTGAACACTAGCTATGGACAGACAAAAAACTAGTTAACTCAGCTTTGTCTAGATATGAATGTACTACCACCATCAAAAAGCTTAAGCCTTATTTATTTTTGAGAAATCAAAACAAGCAAAGTTTGACCAAAATTTTAGAACATTCTATCAACAAATATAATACTGTGTAGATACCGTAGGAAAATATATTTTATTATCTATTTAATGATACTAATTTTGTATTTTGCATGTTACTGATTTTTGGTAAAAGCTTAGTCAAACATGGTATAGTTTGACTTTCTAAAAATAATATAAGCCCAAAGCTTTGGGATGGAGGCAGTAGTATCTAGAGCTAAAACACATCTAGATACATCCGTATCTATAGATAGTTGAGTCAATTAATTTGGATCTGAGGGAGTATCAGATTCAGACTACATCATGGTAAGTTGGTTAAAAAAAATTACCCCTGGGCGGTCCCTGCCCAGCTCGGCAGTGGCATTTCGCTTCTTGTGCTGCAGATCGGGCCATGCTCCTGCAGCAGGTGGGGCGCTATTCTCGTTCCCCATAGCCTCAAGACGGAACCCGGAGGTACCAACCCGATACAGAGAATATAGAGCATGGTGTCACAGAGGCTTTACGCACAAACACCGAAGACATGTGCTACTTTAAGCATATTCCAGAACAGGAACAGATTGAGGATGCAGAGAGACACTTAAAAGGTAAAGAGTGGATAAGCAAACGGAGTACCTGCTTCGCGGGGCTGGGGATGCAGCTCAGGCTCAGCCAACTGCCCACATGCGTGGTGGCCTTACGCTCCATTGCCCCCACCGCCGAGGTCTTACCTTTCCTGTACAAGTTGACAAAAGATACATTGAGGATCAGCAGAAACTACAAAGGTTGCAAATGTCGACAAATAAAGGAAGAACACCCCAATCCAAGCAAAGGTAGCCCCCGCCCCCCACCCCCATCAATCACTCCCAGCTCGAGGGTGACCGTAAAGACACCCCTTCGCCCGTAATAGGAAAGAGATGCGCAAGATATCGAGGAGAGGAAAAAAGAACCGATCTCGAGAAAGGAAAGAACATTACTAGTCCTACCTAATCCGCTTGGTCTAGATGCAGCTTGCCCCTCCAAGCTGGATGCCTGGACGGTGCAAGCGAAAGGAGGGGATCGAGCTAGCGGCTTGCATCCGTCGGCAATCGGCACTCGATCGGGAGAGAAGGGGTGCTACATAAAGGGGAGGGGTAACATATTTTATTACACAGTGAACTTACTGATGTGACTATAGTCATTACATGTCTCACTGAAACTAGGGCCCATAGCGTGGCACCCCAAATTCACTTGAAGCTGCCCGGCGGGACGCATTGGCGCGTCAAGAAACCCCCGAATTGTAGCGGGGAAATGAAACATTTCACAAAAATTCGAAATTCAAGCACACCGCCATGCGCCAAGCACGCGGCTGTTCCTTCCTCTTCCTCGGTTCCTCCTCCCCTATCCGAAAAAACCCCAAATCCCAAGCTCAAACCAAAAAAAACAAATCCCCTGGCCGCCATGCATGTCCTCGTTAACCCGCTGGAGATCGTTCCCGGACGATGCGGACCCCCCGCCCTGAGATCCAGAATTCCGTCCACCTCGAGGCACTGCGTGCTGTCTCGCAGTAGCGGCTTGAGGGCGCTGAAGAGGAAGTTCCGCCGGAAAGTGCTCATGGCAACCGTGCAAGCTCACCGGCGTGCTGCATCCCGAGAGGAACTGGTCAAAGCTTTGCTATTCGCCACACACAAAAAATTGCGGGCCAAGATCTGGTCAAAGCTTCGTCGATGGCTTGCCGTGAGAGGCTTGGAGTCCAGAGTCAATAAACTAGCTGCTCGAGGATCAAGCGGTTTACACGGATTCATATTAACTGACTCAAGTTTGTTAGTCTAGTTAACAAATGCATCTAGATACATCCATATCTAGACAGAATTGAGTCAATTAATATGAATCGAGAGGGAGTACCTGAAAGTGTTTCATGCTACCAACTAATGCGCTGGCAGGAATCGCTGTAGAAGTAATTGTGCTACTACTCATACGATGAACTGATTGTGTGGGTGTCGAATTTTGCAACGCGATCATCCACTGAATGCTTAATCTAGCGCCAAAGGCGTACAAATCATAACATACTACAGCACCAGAACATAAGAGTACGAATCATAAAGTAGCTCAACATTTTGCATCAGGGCTGGGTGGTCCTGAGACTACCGGGACGCCCCGATGATCTCCGGTGTGCATCCTCTTCAACGCAAAGCTGTGTACTCGGTCCACGGCCTCCTTCTCGTAGGCTGGATAATCTCAGGTGCAGGACCTTCGTCTATGAGAGGCTCGTCATCAGTACCATCCACTGGTGCATCAGGGCTGGGTGGTCTTGAGACTACCCGGACGCCCCTGATGATCTCCGGGCGTGCATCCACTTCAACGCAAAGCTGTGTACTCGGTCCACGGCCTCCTTCTGTAGGCTGGATAATCTCAGGTGCAGGACCTTCGTCTATGAAAGGCTCGTCATTAGTACCATCCACAGGTGCATCAAACTGAGATTCATCTTCAAATCTCCCATCAAACTGAGAGACCTCTTCAACTCTATGCTTCTGCAATTAGTACATCAACTGATTAGACAAACATCTAAGGGATGCAACCTGAAAAAATGCCGTTTTACATATTTACCTTCTCATCTGGCACAGCACATGTCCCAGAGCTGAAACCCGTTTCCTGAAGCAAGCGCTTTTTCTCTCCTTCCCGTCCATCCATCTGCAACAAGTTAAATTTGAGTACAGAACCTTGCACATCAATGCAAACTATTGATTGAAACAGCGGCAGCAACAATATAAATAAAAAACTACAAATGCCAGAACACATACAGTGTGAGCAAGATCTGCTTCTCCTGCTAAAGGATCATTATATGGTTCACCATGCTAAACCCGCCTAACATATGTGCGGTCCATCCCAAAAATGTGTAAATGATCAGGCACTACATGGTGAGGCCTCTTCTCACCATTCATACATGTGCAGCGCGGGCAATACACGTCCAGGTTGTGACCTTCATGAGCTCTAATAAACCCCATAAAGGGTTGAACACCATTTATATATGAAGGGGGACATAAGTGTCCATGCAGTATCCAAGTTCTGTCCATCTGTTTAATTATGAGATACAGTGGTTGGTGATTAATTTAAGGCGAAGTAGGAAATGTATATCCATCGAGTACAAAACTATACTACATGATTATGCATTTCAGCAATCATGTCGAGTACAAAACAAAAAATGCCCATCGACATTTTAGCAAACAGATCGTGTACAAAACTCTGCCATGGCATTTCAGCAAATTAACGGATCGAGTGCAGAACTGACTCTATATGCCCACGCAAATGAACAAATTGATCGATGACAAATCGAGCAGAAAACTATAAAGTGCCAATTAGTTCGAGCATACTGACAATTTTTTTAGCAGCATCAAGAAAATATAAATCGTTAGGCCGTCTTGCCCAATACATGATTGAGCTAGAGATAGCAGCCCTACCGTGGATCAACTTGACCGCCGGTGCGTCTCGAGAAGAACGACGGGGAGGGGAAGCTTCTTCTTCGCACGGACGGGAGGGGGTGGGTAAGCTCTTCGCACGGACGGGGATAAGTTGTGTAGGGGTGGGTGGGGGGTCATGCGGCCGGGCCGCCGGGGTGATAATTAAGGTCGGTAGGTGGCGTTTAATGGAGTTGCGTGTGTAATTTGCCGTGCACAAGGTTGAGGAATAGGCGGTTCCCTTTGCCGCGCGCACAATTCAAACTATCCCGCCCATGTAGCTTAAATTCGCCATATTTTCGTTAAATCGACATAAAGTCATGTGAGTGGGGGAAAATTAGCAAAGTTGCTTGAAAAATAGTAAAACTCTGGAATTATCCTTTAAATATGCTCTACTTCGTGTGGAAATCGGGGTGTGGAAGCATGTTGAGCTGTTTTATTTGTACTTTCTTCATTAAAACTCCCATTTTATGCACTTTGGATGGAAAGAAATCATTTGTACATAAATTTTGACAACGCCATTTGCAAACACTAATTGTTTTACATGCCAAGATGCACCCATCCACCAAATATATATGGGGCAAAAGTTTATCACAATCTAGCAGATATGCACAATTAGTGAGGGACCCCTTTTGATTTTGTGCAATTTCCACTAATTAGGTAGAGAGAAGGGGTTAATTAATTAGGCCATGTTAGGGGTTATGTGTTTTAGATTAGGTTGTGTGGATTCAAATACAACTTCTTTATTTGTGTGCTATGATTAATCAAAACTAGATTGATCGATCACAGCACACATTCTTAGAGGCGCATGCCTTTGCGCACAAAGTGCATGTGTGTGTTGTTGGCCACCAATTAACGAGAGAGAGAGAGACAGAGAGAGAGAGAGGTAGAGAGAGATCTACATACGAGAGAGCGATTGCAATCCCCAAATTAAACACATATATATATGCATGGCACATTTAATTTAATTAGAGGACCGCGAGCTAAGGCACCCCTGGCCTGCTTGATGCACAATTAAGTGTCATTGGCCTATATATAGGGTTTAATTAGGGTTTAGGGTTTAGGGTTAGGAGGTTAGGGTTTAGGGTCTAGGGTCTAGGGTTTAATGTTTATGGTGTTTAGGGGTTTAGGGATTAGGGATTAGGGTTTATTTAATTAGGGTTTAAGGTTTATGGATCATCGATCGAGTGCGCACACACACATTATTAGAGGCACACGCGCCTTTGCGCATAAAGTGCATGTGTATATGTGTGTGTTTTTTTGGCCAACAACGATATATAGATGATCGAGAGAGAGAGAGATTGAAATCCCCAAGAATATGTTCGATCAAATATATATTAAAATATATGCACGAATGCATGCATGGTAGGCCATGCATGCACACTAATTATATATATATATATTATGAGGAAACTTAATCAAATGTGTTTTCATTCGAGAGAACTTGTCAAAATTCAAGTTAATTAATTTATCATCGATAATTATATAATTAATTAATGAATCTCAGGGAGATGTTATACAACATATGATCGATATAGGCCATGTCGTATATATTAATTGGTGTTAATCTACCGTTTAATTTGCTAGCTAGCTGCTATATATAGATCGAGCATGTTTTTATTAGATCGGGTTATAGCTAGCTAGTATAGTTTAGGGTTATGTGTTTTAATGAACTAGGGTTTGATTAGCTAGGGGTTAGTTATATATATGGTTTAGGGTTAATGCATGGCACATTTAATTTAACTAGAGGACCGCGAGCTAGGCACACCTGGCCTGCTTGATGCACAATTAAGTGTCGTTGGCCTATATATAGGGTTTAATTAGGGTTTAGGGTTAGCTAGGGTTTAGGGTTTAGGGTTTAGTGTTTAGGGTGTTTAGCTAGGGTCTAGGGTTTAGTTTAGGGTGTTTAGGGTCTAGGGTTTAGGGTTTAATTAGTGTTTAGGGTGTTTAGGGTTTAGGGTTTAGGGTTTAGTGTTTACGGTGTTTAGGGTCTAGGGTTTAGGGTTTAGTGTTTAGGGTGTTTAGGGTCTAGGGTTTAGTGTTTATGGTGTTTAGGGTTTAGGGGAGTTTTAGGGTTGTTTAAGGTTTAGGGATCATCGATCGAGTGCGCACACTAATTATATATATATTATGAGGAAACTTAATCAAATGTGTTTTCATTCGAGAGAACTTGTCAAAATTCAAGTTAATTAATTTATCATCGATAATTATATAATTAATTAATGAATCTCAGGGAGATGTTATACAACATATGATCGATATAGGCCATGTCGTATATATTAATTGGTGTTAATCTACCGTTTAATTTGCTAGCTAGCTGCTATATATAGATCGAGCATGTTTTTATTAGATCGGGTTATATATAGCTAGCTAGTACAGTTTAGGGTTATGTGTTTTAATTAAGTAGGGTTGATTAGCTAGGGTTAGTTATTACATATATATGGTTTAGGGTTAATGCATGGCACATTTAATTTAATTAGAGGACCGCGAGGCACCCCCTGGCCTGCTCGATGCACAATTAAGTGTCGTTGGCCTATACATAGGGTTTAATTAGGGTTTAGGGTTAGGGTTAGGGTTTAGGGTCTAGGGTGGTTTAGGGCCTAGGGTTTAGGGTTTAGGGTTAGCTAGGGTTTAGGGTTAGGGTTAGGGTTAGGGTTAGGGTTAGGGTTAGGGTTTAGGGTCTAGGGTTTAGGGTTTAGTGTTTAGGGTGTTTAGGGTTTAGGGATTAGGGATTATTAGGGATTAGGGATTTAAGGTTTTAGGGGTTGTTAAGTTTAAGGTTTAGGGATCATCGATCGAGTGCGCACACACATTATTAGAGGCACCCGCGCCTTTACGCATAAAGTGCATGCGTATATATGTGTGTTTTTTGGGCCACCAACGATATATAGATGATCGAGAGAGAGAGAGAGATCGAGACTGAAATCCCCAAGAATATATATGTTCAAATATACATTAAAATATATGCACGAATGCATTGTAGGCCATGCATGCACACTAATTATATATATATTATGAGGCAACTTAATCAAATGTGTTTTCATTCGAGAGAACTTGTCAAAATTCAAGTTAATTAATTTATCACGATAATTATATAATTAATTAATGAATCTCAGGGATATGTTATACAACATGATCGATATAGGCCATGTATATTTTAATTGGTGTTAATCTACGGTTTGCTAGCTAGCTGCTACATATAGAGCATGTTTTTATTAGATCGGGTTATAGCTAGCTAGTATAGTTTAGGGTTATGTGTTTTAATTAAGTAGGGTTGATTAGCTAGCTAGCTAGGGTTAGTTACATATATATGGTTTAGGGTTAATGCATGGCACATTTAATTTAATTAGAGGACCGCGAGGCACCCCCTGGCCTGCTCGATGCACGTACAATTAAGTGTCGTTGGCCTATACATAGGGTTTAATTAGGGTTTTAGGGGTAAGCTAGGGTTTAGGGTTAATTAGGGTTAGGGTTTAGGGTCTAGGGTTTAGGGTCTAGGGTTTAGGGTTTAGGGTTAGCTAGGGTTTAGGGTTAGGGTTAGGGTTAGGGTTTAGGGTTTAGTGTTTAGGGTGTTTAGGGTTTAGGGATTAGCTAGGGATTATTAGGGATTAGGGATTTAAGGTTTTAGGGGTTGTTTAAGGTTTAGGGATCATCGATCGAGTGCGCACACACATTATTAGAGGCACCCGCGCGCGCCTTTACGCATAAAGTGCATGCGTATATATGTGTGTTTTTTGGGCCACCAACGATATATATAGATGATCGAGAGAGAGAGAGAGATCGAGATTGAAATCCCCAAGAATATATATGTTCAAATATACATTAAAATATATGCACGAATGCATTGTAGGCCATGCATGCACACTAATTATATATATATATTATGAGGCAACTTAATCAAATGTGTTTTCATTCGAGAGAACTTGTCAAAATTCAAGTTAATTAATTTATCACGATAATTATATAATTAATTAATGAATGTCAGGGATATGTTATACAACATGATCGATATAGGCCATGTATATTTTAATTGGTGTTAATCTACGGTTTGCTAGCTAGCTAGCTGCTATATATATATAGAGCATGTTTTTATTAGATCGGGTTATATCTAGTATAGTTTAGGGTTATGTGTTTTAATTAAGTAGGGTTGATTAGCTAGGGTTAGTTACATATATATGGTTTAGGGTTAATGCATGGCGCATTTAATTAATTTAATTAATTAAGTGTCGTTGGCCTATACATAGGGTTTAATTAGGGTTTAGGGTTAGCTAGGGCAGATGGTTAGGGTTAGGGTTAGGGTTTAGGGTCTAGGGTCTAGGTTTTAGTGTTTAGGGTGTTTAGGGTTTAGGGATTAGGGATTAGGGATTTAGGGTTTTAGGGTTGTTTAAGGTTTAGGGATCATCGATCGAGTGCGCACACACATTATTAGATCGAGGCACCCGCGCCTTTACGCATAAAGTGCATGCATATATATGTGTGTTTTTTGGGCCACCAACGATATATAGATGATCGAGAGAGAGATTGAAATCCCCAAGAATATGTTCAAATATACATTAAAATATATGCACGAATGCATTGTAGGCCATGCATGCACACTAATTATATATATATATTATGAGGCAACTTAATCAAATGTGTTTTCATTCGAGAGAACTTGTCAAAATTCAAGTTAATTAATTTATCACGATAATTATATAATTAATTAATGAATCTCAGGGATATGTTATACAACATGATCGATATAGGCCATGTATATTTTAATTGGTGTTAATCTACGGTTTGCTAGCTAGCTGCTACATATAGAGCATGTTTTTATTAGATCGGGTTATAGCTAGCTAGTATAGTTTAGGGTTATGTGTTTTAATTAAGTAGGGTTGATTAGCTAGCTAGGGTTAGTTACATATATATGGTTTAGGGTTAATGCATGGCACATTTAATTTAATTAGAGGACCGCGAGGCACCCCCTGGCCTGCTCGATGCACGTACAATTAAGTGTCGTTGGCCTATACATAGGGTTTAATTAGGGTTTTAGGGTTAGCTAGGGTTTAGGGTTAGGGTTAGGGTTAGGGTTAGGGTTTAGGGTCTAGGGTTTAGGGTCTAGGGTTTAGGGTTTAGGGTTAGCTAGGGTTTAGGGTTAGGGTTAGGGTTAGGGTTAGGGTTTAGGGTTTAGTGTTTAGGGTGTTTAGGGTTTAGGGATTAGGGATTATTAGGGATTAGGGATTTAAGGTTTTAGGGGTTGTTTAAGGTTTAGGGATCATCGATCGAGTGCGCACACACATTATTAGAGGCACCCGCGCGCGCCTTTACGCATAAAGTGCATGCGTATATATGTGTGTTTTTTGGGCCACCAACGATATATAGATGATCGAGAGAGAGAGATCGAGATTGAAATCCCCAAGAATATATATGTTCAAATATACATTAAAATATATGCACGAATGCATTGTAGGCCATGCATGCACACTAATTATATATATATATTATGAGGCAACTTAATCAAATGTGTTTTCATTCGAGAGAACTTGTCAAAATTCAAGTTAATTAATTTATCACGATAATTATATAATTAATTAATGAATCTCAGGGATATGTTATACAACATGATCGATATAGGCCATGTATATTTTAATTGGCGTCAATCTACGGTTTGCTAGCTAGCTGCTATATATAGAGCATGTTTTTATTAGATCGGGTTATATCTAGTATAGTTTAGGGTTATGTGTTTTAATTAATTAGGGTTGATTAGCTAGGGTTATTTACATATATATGGTTTAGGGTTAATGCATGGCGCATTTAATTAATTTAATTAGAGGACCGCGAGGCACCCCTGGGCTGCTCGATGCACAATTAAGTGTCGTTGGCCTATACATAAGGTTTAATTAGGGTTTAGGGTTAGCTAGGGCAGATGGTTAGGGTTAGGGTTAGGGTTTAGGGTCTAGGGTCTAGGGTTTAGTGTTTAGGGTGTTTAGGGTTTAGGGATTAGGGATTAGGGATTTAGGGTTTTAGGGTTGTTTAAGGTTTAGGGATCATCGATCGAGTGCGCACACATTATTAGATCGAGGCACCCGCGCCTTTACGCATAAATTGCATGCGTATATATGTGTGTTTTTGGGCCACCAACGATATATAGATGATCGAGAGAGAGATTGAAATCCCCAAGAATATGTTCAAATATACATTAAAATATATGCACGAATGCATTGTAGGCTATGCATGCACACTAATTATATATATATTATGAGGCAACTTAATCAAATGTGTTTTCATTCGAGAGAGCTTGTCAAAATTCAAGTTAATTAATTTATCACGATAATTATATAATTAATTAATGAATCTCAGGGATATGTTATACAACATGATCGATATAGGCCATGTATATTTTAATTGGTGTTAATCTACGGTTTGCTAGCTAGCTGCTATATATAGAGCATGTTTTTATTAGATCGGGTTATAGCTAGCTAGTATAGTTTAGGGTTATGTGTTTTAATTAAGTAGGGTTGATTAGCTAGGGTTAGTTACATATATATGGTTTAGGGTTAATGCATGGCACATTTAATTTAATTAGAGGACCGCGAGGCACCCCTGGCCTGCTCGATGCACAATTAAAGTGTCGTTGGCCTATACATAGGGTTTAATTAGGGTTTAGGGTTAGCTAGGGTTTAGGGTTAGGGTTAGGGTTAGGGTTAGGGTTTAGGGTCTAGGGTTTAGGGTTTAGTATTTAGGGTGTTTAGGTTTAGGGATTAGGGATTAGAGATTTAAGGTTTTAGGGTTGTTTAAGGTTTAGGGATCATCGATCGAGTGCGCACACACATTATTAGAGGCACCCGCGCCTTTACGCATAAATTGCATGCATATATATGTGTGTTTTTTTGGCCACCAACGATATATAGATGATCGAGAGAGAGAGATTGAAATCCCCAAGAATATGTTCAAATATACATTAAAATATATGCACGAATGCATGGTAGGCCATGCATGCACACTAATTATATATATATTATGAGGCAACTTAATCAAATGTGTTTTCATTCGAGAGAACTTGTCAAAATTAGAGTTAATTAATTTATCACGATAATTATATAATTAATTAATGAATCTCAGGGATATGTTATACAACATGATCGATATAGGCCATGTATATATTAATTGGTGTTAATCTAAGGTTTGCTAGCTAGCTGCTATATATAGAGCATGTTTTTATTAGATCGGGTTATAGCTAGTATACTTTAGGGTTATGTGTTTTCATTAAGTAGGGTTGATTAGCTATGGTTAGTTACATATATATGGTTTAGGGTTAATGCATGGCACATTTAATTTAATTAGAGGACCGCGAGGCACCCCTGGCCTGCTTGATGCACAATTAAGTGTCGTTGGCCTATATATAGGGTTTAATTAGGGTTTAGGGTTAGGGTTTAGGGTATAGGGTTTAGTGTTTAGGGTGTTTAGGGTTTAGGGATTAGGGATTAGGGTTTCAGGGTTGTATAAGGTTTAGGGATCATCGATCGAGTGCGCACACACATTATTAGAGGCACCCGCGCCTATGCGCATAAAGTGCATGCGTATAGTTTAGGGTTATTTGTTTTAATTAAGTTGGGTTTGATCAGCTAGGGTTAGTTACATATATATGGTTTAGGGTTAATGCATGGCACATTACATATAGTTTAAATCTCAAGAATGTTTATACATGATAGGCCATATGTGCAAAGGATTTTTTTCCCTGTGAACTTGTCAAAATTCAAGTTTATCAGTGCCAATGGAAACTAGTCCAAAAAATTACATAGAGGACCAAAAGTACTAGACAATAACTAATAGAACCTGCAACTTTACAAAAAGGACCCCAAAACATATAGAAGAAAATCAATCGAGTCCTTCTTGACCGCACATCAGATCTCTGCTCCGCATCCTTTCCAGCAACTCCGTCGCCGGGGACGCACCACTTGGGACGGTGTCGCCGGTAGTCGCCAGGACGAAGGAGAAGAAGGGCCTCAGCAACGGCATATTGGCTCTGAGAAGGGCCGCTGAAAGGCCAAGATGTGCACGGGCAAGACGGATGACGCCGTCGTATGCCCCGAGCTTGTGAACTTTAGCAGCTTGACTTCCCCATTGACCAGATCTGAAGCACTGACCAAAGCAAGCCTCACCGTTAGCGCCATCACATTGATGGCACCAGATCGGGGTTTGGCCGGCAAGATCCGCCAGATTCACCATAGGCCAGATCTGAAGCCGATGACGAGATCCCCGACTCCATTGCGCCATTCTGCTCATGGGAAACACTGGATCTAAGCTTACAACAACACTAACTCCCTCGGATCCAAATTAGCTGACTCAACTTTGCTTATCTAAATATGGATGTATCCACACATGTTTTTACTCTAGATACATACACGTCTAAGGAAAGTTGAATCAATTAATTTAGTTCGGAGGGTGTACAATATACAGAGAGAAGTCGGCCTCGTCTCCGGCCGGCGAGGCCGCCGGAGAGAAGGGGGAGAGGAGCCGGGGGAGTGGGAGAGACTCGAGAGAGAAAGAGAAGAGGAAGAAATGAGAGCTCCCTGGGGAAGAACATTATTTTTGTCGTTCTGCTCGTAGCTTGAAACTGAAAATTTCGGCCGCGCGCCAAATCATCCCGCCGCATCCATTCGAAAATCCCGTGACCAGTTTTACCCTTTTAACCCTGGTCCGGAAGCTACAACCCACCGACCATGGAGGGCTCATTCGGTAACAATGAAATATCTTGCCTAGATCCCGAACCCTCCCCACAGGCCCACACCCACCCACCAACCATTCGCCCCATTAGCTCAAAAATACTCTCACACGCCAAAGCTCTGACTCTCTACAGTACTAGATCTGCTTCGCCGCCGGCATACTCCTCCACGGCGTAGCCTTGATCGTGTTGGCTGTCCACCCACCTGATCCGCTCCCCCGCCGCCCTCGTCACCGACGGATCTGCTTCACCGCCGACCTCGCCACCGACGGATCTGCTTCACCGCCGACCTCGCCACCGACTACCTCGGCGCAGCGGCTGTATCAACTTCACCGAATCCCTTGCCAGCCAACCAGATCTGCTTCACTAACGCCCGCTTCTACTGAAACAGGGTCGATTCATCGTCTCCCGCTTTCGCCGCCGCTGGAATGCAAGTTGCCGCCCCCGTCCACCCCTCCGCAGCTTGGTTAGTACGCTGGCTCGTTAGATCGCGGTGTTTCTTTAGCCATGTTTTGTGTAGTTATTTGCAGATCTCATATGCCGTTAACTTTCTTGATGTGTTGCTTCGCATGAAGTTTGTTTAAATATTGTACAGTACAAAAGCATTATCCGGTCGCTACCATCCTGTTCATTCTACTGACACCTGTGTGCATCCACATATTTATAGCCTTATACCCATTCATTTGCTGCCTACTGTTTTTGTACTGCATGCTATTGTCGCACTGCTTTTATAGTCATGCTATGGGCATTTCCAATCTGCTTGTTCTTATACCACGTCATTAGCTCACCGCTAGCTGCTAGCTGTTTTCTCGTGTCTGCTATTCTCACACTGCTTTTATAATCATGCTATGTGCATTTCCAATCTGCTTGCTCTTATACCTCGTCTTTAGCTTATATAGTTATTGCTGCGTGCATGTCTGGTCTTTGTATTATCGTAGACTGACTTGTCAATGTTATTTTTTCCTAGGGATTGATCATGCGAACCACTTATCAGAACATCCAACATTAACAGCGGGGACGCTAGGGAAGGTTGGAATCTGAGTTCTTGGTTGGTAATTTTGGCAGTTTACTTCCGTTATTATCTATAACCTATATGCATTGTTCCTTATGCAAGAGATTAACACTTGGAACCCTGCCATAGCAATGCCATTCATGCTTTACTATGTTTCTGCCTATTTGATATGCTTGTCTTGGAGAAACTGCGAAGGTGATTTGAACCTGACATTTGGTCATTCTTAATGCCAGTTTACTTTATGTGGAAAACCTTGGCATTACCCTACTCTAAATCTGAATGTCTGAAATTCGTATCTCATGCAAAGCAACATCTAGTTGGTTTTAATCTGATATCTGGTAAATATTGGCTTATTCATTTGGCAGCTCAAGTTTTTTGTTATTTGAAACCAGCTGACTTGGTCTTAAATGTGATATCTAAACACAGATTAAGGACAATGGAGCAGGAGGATTAGCATTTCACTTGATGGCTGAACCTAAAATGACAGGCATGTTGACCACGACTAGTGCACGCAAGAGAAGGACCTGCAGCGAGCCAGTATGTGCTTAGTACATGCATCTTATCTTATCTTGTGCTTATTTCTGCTACATGCTGTTATCTGATCTCTACATTGCGTAATACATGTTTGAATAGTTAATTGTTGTAACTATGTTTGCAATGTTACCAGAATGCAGTTTTAATGAAGCAGTCATCATTAGAAGATAGTCGCCAAAAAAGGATCTGTAGCGACCCTGTGCAACATTATGATGTAAGTTTGTGCTTAGTACAAGTTCCATACATTGTCTTATTTATGCAACTTGTTATTATCTTATATCTACATTGCATAATAAATGTTTGCATAGTTCATCGTTTAACTCTTTTTTGCATTATTATCAGAATGCAGTTGTGATGAAGCAATCTTCATTAGAAGTGAGGCCCACAAAAAGTTCTGATATTTCTTCTGATGCATCTTCTCATAGCCGTCAACCTAGACCATTGCTTTCATCAAACAAGAATATCTCAAGGCTGTACTTTATAAAAGACATGGTATTGCTGCTTTAAGATCTGTAGCTGATATGTTGACAAAGAGTACACAAGATTCAATCAAGGCGATTGCCAAATGTCAACGTGTTATTGATGATGCTAATAGAAGTCCTCAATGATTCTATGTAATTTTGTTGTTTGGGCACATTAATTGCCTTGTAATTTTCCTACCTGTTTTATTTGTGTATGTAATTGTGTGTATCATTGATATCAGATTTTAGGCTGATGAAATGTAATGCAAGTTGACTAGTCAAACAAGTAGGGCACTACAACAGATTGGGCCGGCCCACTTACAGTAGTGTGGGACCCACTTTCATTTTGGGCCAGCCCACTTCTTTAGTAGGCTGGCCCGGTTACACGATAGTGGGATCCACATGCTTATTGGGTCGGCCCACTATCTTGTTGGGCCAGCCTATTTGCTATATGGTGGTCCCACATGGTAAATGGGCCGGCCCTTTAACAGGAAGGTGGGACCCACCTGTGTTTTTGGCCCGGCCCACTATCTTGTTGGGCCGGCCCACTTGCTATATGGTGGACCCCACATACTAAATGGGCCGGCCTTTTAACTGGAAAGTGGGACCCATCTGTGTTTTTGGCCCGGCCCACTATCTTGTTGGGCCGGCCCACTTGCTATATGGTGGACCCCACATACTAAATGGGCCGGCCTTTTAACAGGAAGGTGGGACCCACCTGTGCTTTTGGCCCGGCCCACTATCTTGTTGGGCCGGCCCACTTGCTATATGGTGGACCCCACACACCAAATGGGCCGGCCCTTTAACAGGAAAGTGGGACCCACCTGTGTTTTTGGCCCGGCCCACTATCTTGTTGGGCCGGCCCACTTGCTATATGGTGGACCCCACATACTAAATGGGCCGACCCTTTAACTGGAAAGTGGGACCCACCTGTGTTTTTGGCCCGGCCCACTTGCTATATGGTGGACCCCACACACTAAATGGGCCGGCCCTTTAACAGGAAAGTGGGACCCACCTGTGTTTTGGCCCGGCCCACTTGCTTCTTGGGCCGGCCCAGTTGCTGTAAGGTGGACCCCACATGTTAAATGGGCCGGCCCATTTAAGTTTTGACCAGTCAACCTTAGAGGTTAGGCCCGGCCCACGTAACTAATGGACCAGCCCAGCTATATAGTTGACCGGTCAAACTATGTCAGCTGGCCCGGCCCGCTTAAGACGTGGCAGGCCTCGTGTGGGCCTACCATCTACCACGGGGTTTCAGCCGGTTAACGCCGTTAACTGCCAGTTAACGGCGTCTGCCACATGTCAGTTTGCATGACGTCACCAGTCAACGGGCTCCCGGAAACACTTGGGCAACGGTCCGATTTTCCGTGGCGGAAGGGCGCCCAAGCGCGACGGACCGAAAAAATCGTCGTAGGACTTTGCCTGACGCAGTTTCCACAACAGAACCCATATCGTCGGGTTAGGCCCATAGGCGACGAAAAATACCCCTTAGCGGACGATTTGGAGACGTTGTCTATCAGAACTTTTCTTGTAGTGATACTAATCATGCTGCAATCAGATACCTTATGAAAAAGAAAGATGCTAAGCCAAGGCTTATTAGATGGGTACTTCTGTTGCAAGAATTTGATTTACATATTGTAGATAGGAAAGGTGCTGATAATCCTGTTGCTGATAATTTGTCTAGATTGGAAAATATTGCTTATGATCATGTTCCTGTTAATGATAGTTTTCCAAATGAACAATTGGCTGCGATAAAGGTAAGTTCGCGAGACAGTCCTTGGTATGCTGATTATGCTAACTTTATTGTTTCCAAGTATTTGCCTCCAACCTTTTCAGCTCAGCAAAGGAGGAAATTCTTTTATGACTTGAGGCATTATTTCTGGGATGACCCACACTTATATAAAGAAGGAGTGGATGGTATTCTGCGAAGATGTGTTCCCGAATATGAACAACAAGAGATATTGAGTAAATGTCATGGTAGTGCTTATGGAGGACATCACGCCGGAGAAAGAACCGCGCAAAAGGTTCTGCAATCAGGTTTTTATTGGCCAACTCTCTTCAAAGATGCAAGAAAGTTTATTTTATCTTGTGATGAATTCCAAAGGGTTGGTAATATCTCCAGACGCAATGAAATGCCGATGAATTATAATCTTGTTATTGAACCGTTTGATTGTTGGGGATTTGACTTCATGGGACCTTTTCCCTCTTCAGAAGGTAACACTCATATACTTGTTGCTGTTGATTATGTTACTAAATGGGTGGAAGCCATACCTACAAAAAGTGCTGATGGTGAGACCTCTTTAAGAATGCTTTTAGATATTATTTTTCCTAGATTTGGAGTTCCTAGATATATTATGACTGATGGAGGTTCTCATTTTATTCATGGTGGTTTTAGAAAAACTCTTGCTAAATATGGTATTAATCATAGAATTGCTTCCGCTTATCATCCTCAAACTAGTGGGCAAGTAGAATTATCAAATAGAGAGATTAAATCTATCTTGCAAAAGACTGTTAATAAAACTAGAAAGAATTGGGCTAGTAAATTGAAGGATGCACTATGGGCTTATAGAACTGCTTATAAAAATCCCATGGGAATGTCACCTTATAAAATGGTTTATGGGAAAGCTTGTCATTTACCTTTAGAACTAGAACACAAAGCTTATTGGGCTGTTAGAGAATTAAATAAAGATCCTAAACTTGCCGGCAATAAGAGGTTGTTGCAATTGAGTTCTCTAGATGAATGGAGAAGTGAAGCTTATGAAAATGCTAAACTCTTTAAAGAGAAAGTTAAAAAATGGCATGATAGAAGGATTATCAAAAGAGAATTTAATATTGGGGATAAAGTCCTATTGTATCGGTCTCGTCTCAGATTTTTCGTAGGGAAATTACTCTCGAAATGGGAAGGACATATGTTGTTGAGGAGGTGTATCGTTCAGGAGCAATTAAAATTAGCTCTCTCCAAGGCAATGCCACACAAGTGGTAAATGGACAAAGACTCAAGCATTATATCTCAGGTGATTCTTATAATGTTGATGTTGATATTATTCGAGTGGAAACACCGGAGGCTTTCATCAAAGGACAAATTGACAGTCCGCCAGAACTCGACTTTGAATAGGTAACAGTACTGGTAATGAAAAGTTCGCAATTTACTTTCCGAACAATATTTTTGCTGTTTTTGAAAAATATGAAAAATTACGAGATCGAAACGGAGTGGAGGAGACGCACGAGGGCGTGCCGCCATAGGCCAGCGCGGGCCCCAGCTAGGCCGCGCCGCCCTATGTGCTGGCCGCCTCGTCGCCCCTTTCCGACTCTGGTTCGACCTGGTACTTTCCTTTTATCGTGAAAATTTTTGCTATATAATCCCCCGGACCCCTGGAGGTCCGTATATCGTTTTCTCGACGTGTTTTGTTTCGAGCTGTTTCTGCCAGGATCTGTTTTCGGTCTAGAAACGCCATGGCCTCCAACAACAAGGGCAAGGGGTTTTCGGAAGAAGAAGTGAAGAGGGTGCCATCAAAACAAGAGCAGCAAGCCGTTGGGAGTAAGCAAATCTTGGTGGGATCTGTTGACACCCGACGTTCTTTCTCTCATAATTTGCAGGTATCCTTACCACCCGCTCTTAGCCTCAACTCTTTCCCCGTGTTGGAAGAAGCTCTACAGACTACCGATGAGTTTTGTGATCAATACCGGGCTCTAAGAAGAGAAGTGGAGATACTCCAGGAGGAGAATTGCCGTCTCCATAGAATGCTGGAATACTACTCGATTCCCATCACAAGGTCATCATCTCCAACTTCAGATAACAATGAATCTCTTCGAGTCTTAGTGCAGAATTGCCAAGCTGAGAAACTGAAGCTGAAGGAGATCTGTAAGAAGCGCGGGAGGAGTTCATCACCACCATCGCCGAAGGAGTAATTCATCATCGGTATTGGCATCCCCTTGGTTTGTTCCAAGCTTGGGGGAGTGCCGCGGTATCACATCATCACTATCTTTTACTTTTTATTGTCAGTACCAGGACAAATTCAAGCGTGCGGTAGTCCTGGTCGAGGCAGAGGAAGACGAAGTTTCTGCGGGAGATCAAGAGGTAGCAGTGGCTGAATGGACTCGGGGGGCAACCCCCGTAGCCTGCAAATGGGTTAAGCCACCAGGTCCGCCCAGGGGGTTTGATTTTGACGTGACCAAAACCGAGCAAATCTTCGACCTCCTGCTCAAGGAGAAGCAGTTGAAGATACCCGAAGGTCTCAAATTCCCCACGGTACAGGAGCTAAACGGAAAGCCATACTGCAAATGGCATAACTCGCTCTCCCATGCCACCAACGACTGCAGGGTGTGGCGTCAGCAGATCCAAATGGCGATAGAACAAGGACGTCTGATTTTCAACCAGTACGCCATGAAGGTCGACACCCAACCCTTCCCCGCCGTTAACATGGTGGAATGCACTTACCCTGAAGGTTGCCAGCCAGGATCCTCTGTCAACATCAACATGGTAGGACCTGGGCACCACTCTGGCAAGGATGGAGACGAGGGCAGCTGCTCTCGTAGCAAGGACACAGAGGAGGCCGCTCCACGCGATCGGCTCCGTCATGATGGCAAGCGCTACGTCACAGAGGGAGAAGTGAAGAACATAAGATATCAGCGACCCCTCTCTGATCACCTCCTCAACAAGTATGTGAGTCAGTATGATCAACGCCGACGATCCAGCGATGATGATGAAAGAGATCGTCTGGCTAGAGAAGCCAGAAGATATCGTCGGCATGATCGCGATGAGGAGGAGCACGAGCGCCGTGCCAAAGGAAAATCAAGGGAGCAAGACGACAGCGATAGGCACTGGGACTGTCCCTTCTTCAGACACTGCTGGGATTCAGGAATGAGCCGATTGCCCACAATCGGCAATTGCCCAGAATGCAACCAGAAGAAGAAGGAGGCAGCCAACGTGTCCGTGTTCAAGCACCTAGGGCCTCTCCCGCCACAAAGCAAGCGTGCTGAGTCCCCTCGGTGGGAAGATCTCGAGGATTCAGAAGACGAGGGACAAGAAGAAGAAGACAGGTACCACCGGCCGAGGTGGTGCCCTGATGGACTCAGCCGTTCACAAAAGCGCAGGGTTCAGCGATTGCGCGGCCTGGAGGAAGCCGAAAGGTTATACTTGCATACGCTAAGGAAGGCACGACCTGATCTGGCTGCGAAAGTTCAGCGAACCCTGGACGAAGAGGGTCGTCCACGGAAAATGGAGTGGCGCCCCAAGCAAAGGAAAGCCGATGATGAAATATCGGCTGGCACAAACATGGTGTTCATCCTTCCTTCGGAGATTAGCGTTCCAGGATTAAGCGATGCACTTAAGGTGGACGACAGCGAGTGCATCGACATGACAAAGGATGAGGTTGGGGTGGTCTTGTCCACCGGCCTGACCGAGTAGCAAGAACAAACCAATGAGCAGGTATGGCGAGGCCGATCCTTGGGATCGGCTCCCAAAAATCTATGAAGGGGCATTACAGAACCTTCACTGAGCACTTCAATCAATATGGAGGCCGATTCCAGCAATCGGCCAAAATTATCTTCACCACATGTTCTGCTTACATGCAACGTCGATTTACTTGGCAGCGGTGTTACGACGGCTGATGAGCTAAATCAACCTTGGTCCTACCGGAGTCGACGTGCAAATACAGTGCCTTGGCTAAACTACAGAGCCGATATCTGCAGTTACCTGACAGATTCGGCTCGGGGGGCACCTAATCAGATGAACATGTGCAGACAAACATGTATACAGTGAAACATTGGGGGCCGATTAGGAAAAATCAGCCAGTAAAAAAAAATTTCATAACATACAGCCGATGCAAGGGCATCGACTTTAGAATTAAGAAGCGAAGCCGATGCGCAGCCATCGACTCTAGTACAATTACACAAGACCAAGACCTACCGGCTATGTGCTCAGGGCTCACATTGTCGCCAAGATGGTTTTCAGTTCGGCTGCAATGAGCCAACAACCCTTTGCGTCAGTTAAGCTGTTGGTGTTTCATCTACAACATCGGCGCTCAGTAGAAGGAAACTGATCAATGGGGGCAAGTCTGGCTGATTTTTCATGGTGGCTATCTCGGATTACCAGATTACCTAAGGTCAGAAGCCTTTTTGTTTGATCTGTGCATCCTTGCCGGTATTCTCGCCTTGGGTGAGGCTTGGGGGGCAACTCGCCCGAAAGTTTCTTGGTTCTGGAGAGCCAATTTGGTTGGAATCGGCTGGCTCTACATCGCAACTGTTCTGAAGAGAGGTGCTTTTGTTACAGAGGTATCAGCTTTAGCATCCAAGCTGATTCAGCGACAGTTCTAGGGTCCTTGTAAAGATACCTGCTCAAGACCAAACCTCCGGCTTACTGCGATCGGCCGTGCTATCGTCATCGGTAAGACTGGCTAATTTGGAAGGATGACTGAATTGGCCTGTCTCGCAGATTATCGTGAGAGACCGATGCATTGCCATCAGTCATTGAACATTGATTGGGCTAACGGTCGACAAAGTCAGATGAGGAAAAATCGGCTGAATCAACATACAGGACATCGGCAAAATCAAAAGAAGTTTTCATTGATAATAAAATTTCTTACAAAGAGAAGCCGATTGCTCAACAAAGGGAACAGATTACTACTGCTAACCCTATGCTAGTAAATCCCTACTCTAAGGGCTGTTGCTGTCTTCGCCGTCGCTGAGGTAGCTGCCGTCATTGCTGCTGTCGACGAGTTCCTCGTTGCTGCTACTGTGACCTTCAGCAGAGGCCTCTTCCCACGTCATCATCATCGTCCTCGTCTGACCAAGCCCAGCCCCGGATGCGCTTTGGTGGTGGTTCGTCGGAGGAGGTGTCGTCCTCCTGTTCCTTCTTCAGGTCGGAGGAGACGTCTTCTTCTTCGTCATCCTCTTCTTCTTTGGTGATGGAGGTGAATTTACCCCGGAAGGGAGGGTCGTCGTCATCGCTCTCCTCCTCCAGTGCTCCGTCAACCAGGTACCGGAGGTCATCTTCCACGTCGGTCAGAGGCATGGCCCCATCTGACCAGACGAGGTCCTCACCCTCTGGCACGAAGTCGAAGTCCCACTCCCGCTTGTCCCAATGCTTGGGAGCACGATGGTTGTACGCCTCCATCTGGTCGTGCTCTGGAACCAACTCGCTTGAGGAAGAGGATTGGAGAGAAACGGAAGAGGAGGAAGAAGACGACATGGCTATGGAAGAAGAGGGTTTTTTGGTGCCGATACCTAGAACAGAGGAAGGGGATGAAGAGGGCTAATCGATCGGCACGGATAAATAATGAGAAGCCTGGTGGAATTTTAATGCCATTGCAGTTTCCGAGGAGGTGATGCTAAAGCTATCGAATCGTGCAGAGAAGTTGAGAAGGCAGGTCATCATGATGAAGAATACTGCGACAGGCCTGCTCTGCCACGACATGACCCTTCGAAGGAAAAACAGAGTGGTTTTGAAATTATCATTGCCAAAACCAGGGGGGCATGTGTTATCACCAGATTTTGGCCAAATCAGGAGGTGGGCCGTAAGGGAGATGGGCTTGGAAGATTACACGTGGAAGATCTCTGAAACGGCCTTGCACGAAGAATTTGGGCTAGATTGCCCGTGTATCTTTAGTTATGGTAGATCGCATCTTAGATTAAAAGTTAGAGTTTGTCTCGTGCACGGTGGGGATTATTCCCACGTTAGAAAGTCCCCTGGACTATAAATATGTATCTAGGGTTTATGGAATAAACAACAACCAACGTTCAACCAACAAATCAATCTCGGCGCATCGCCAACTCCTTCGTCTCGAGGGTTTCTACCGGTAAGCATCATGCTGCCTAGATCGCATCTTGCGATCTAGGCAGCATAAGCTTCATGTTGTTCATGCGTTGCTCGTACTGAAGCCTTTTTGATGGCGAGCAACGTAGTTATCATAGATGTGTTAGGGTTAGCATAGTTCTTCGTATAACATGCTATCGTAGTGCAACCCTTGCATATCTAGCCGCCCTTACACCTATCTTAGGTGTAGGGGCGGCACCCCGCTTGATCATTATTTAGTAGATCCGATCCGTTACGGTTGCTCCTTGTTCTTCAAGGATTAGTTTAATATCTGCAATAGTTAGGCCTTACAAAGGGTTGGAGGATCCAGCGGCACGTAGGGTGTCGTTTGCTAGTCCTAGACAGGATGTTCCGGGGATCAACCTCGTGTTGGTTTTTAGGCCCTATCTAGGATCGGCTTACGATCACCGTGCGTGGCCGCGAGGCCCAATCGTGAGTAGGATGATCCGATTATGCGGTGAAAACCCTAAATCGTCGTAGATCGCATTAGCTTTATCTTGATCAAGCAGGACCACCATATATTCGTACACCTCGTACGAATCATGGGTGGATCGGCTCCTTGAGCCGATTCACAGGATAACCTGAGAGCCGATCGAGGCTCGTATTTAATGTTTACGTGTATGCCATGCAGGAAACTAAGCGAGGCATCTCCATCACCTTCCTGACCAGGTATAGGTCAGGTGGCACGCCCTTGCATCAGCATCGGACGTGTGTACCAGAGGCTTTGCGGGCCGTCGCTCGGAGGGACCAGGGCTAGCCGCAGCCCTAAGTTGTTCCCGGCTCTACTGTGTTGCCCGTCGCTGCCCGCCGGTGGGTTTTGACCGCAACACTATCTTAGCCTCCAAGTCTGTATCACTATATATACTTGCCCGAGAGGCTTAATACAATATCCATCATATTCCACATATCCCTCTATCCTTCTACAGAGAGAAAGCCGTGCATGGTTAATTAAGCGATGAACTATCGCTCACCTTTCACGTCGATGGCGAGCAGAGCTCCGTGCTCCTGCAGTCAGTAGCTAGCGCCCGCTCTCCCTCTCCTTGTGCGCCTCCTTGCCACAGCGACGGCCTCTCCCGCCTCCAGGCGGCGAGCGCAGAACGATTTGGCCCCCGACAAGCTCAATCGACAGTGCACTTGCCGTGGTCGGGAGCTCAATCGACAACGCTGCAACGCAGGCTCAATCGCCGAGGCCGCTGTCGCAAGCTCCGTCGAGGCCGCCGCCACTGCAGCGAGCTCCGTCGAGACCGCGCCGCGAGCTCAATCGCCGAGGCCGCGTCGCGAGCTTCGTCGACGATGCCATCGCGAGCTCCGTCGAGGCCGCACCGCGAGCTCAATCGCCAAGGACGCAGTCGCGAGCTCCGTCGAGGCCGCCGCCGCGAGCTCAATCACCGAAGCCGCAGTCGCCATTTTCTCACGAAGCTCAGCTCGGTGTAGCTATGTCTGCAGGGGATCTTTTGAGCAGTCAGAACAAAAGTGAGGGGATAAGGAAAGTTTCAGAAAAGAAAAAACGAAAATACATTATTTGAGAGGTGGGGCCTGCCAGCACAGGTGTCTTTTATTTATTGGACCTGCAGGATAGTGCGTGCAGGGCTCCTGCAGGAGAGCCCAACCTCCTCGAAACAGGCTTTCGCCCCGCTTTATAAATAAAGCAACCACATCCATACAAGGTTCAGATACAAGACCACGAGAACTCCACACTCAACAACAGTCTGCTGGGGCAACAGCACAACATGCCCAAACGAACTAGAAAAACGATACAACCCCAAAGAGAAGGGTCACTCAGAGGCTGGACGACGTAGAAAGGCGACGGGCAGCCGCAAGAAGATCCTCCAACATGCCGTCCAGGCGCTCCCTGTCCCGCTGCCTACACAACGGGTACCACTGCTGCAACAAAGCCAAGAAAGTATATAAGGAGTCAGAAGCGCGTCGAGGGAAGATACGCTCAATGACCATCTTATTACGCACAGTCCATAGAGTCCAGGTTAAGGCCGCGAACACCAGCCAGAAGAGGCGCCTCCTCCTTCCGGTGTTGTTCGCGTGGGCCTCAATAAACTCACCGAGGACTGAGGCCTGCCACTCAGGCCCCAGCGCCTCCTGGAGGAAGCTCCAGAGGAAGCGGGCCGCAGGGCAAGAGAACATTATGTGGGTCGTCGTCTCCGGGACCGCACACAATGGACAAAGCCCGTCGCCCGGTCCGTGCCTCTTCGCAACCTCCACCCCAGAAGGGAGGCGATCCCTAAGCTCCTGCAGGAGAGCCCAACCCAATATGTGGGCCAGATATTCTGCTTTTGTGTTGATGAATCAAGATCTTCTTGCCATGTTTAGGGCCTTAGAAGAAAGAAACGCCAGAGAACCCTAGCAATATAAGTACTATGGCAGCCAGCCTCTCGAATTAGAAGATCTGAATCCATCCCTAGCACGGTCGGCGGACCAAGACATGAGCGGCGGCGATCTCTTTGGAGCGCTGCCGGACCATCTCGTCCAGCGCGTGCTCTCCTTCCTGCCGTCTCGCGATGCGGTGAAGACGGCCGTGCTCGCCCGCCGCTGGCGCTACCTGTGGAGGTCCACCCCCGCCGTCCGCGTCCACGGCTCAGGCAACTACTTTCGCCTCTTCGTCAACAGCTTGCTGCTCTTCCGTGATGCCGCCTCGCCGTTACGCTCGTTTGAGATCAACGCCGACCTGCTGATAGGCGAGGAAAGGGACGAGGTCGACCCTCACGTCGACCTCTGGATCAGGCACGCCGTGTCAACGTGCCGTGCGCGCTCCCTCATCGCCCGCTTCGACGATCAAAGGTTCTGGCACGAAAAGATCATGTGGTCTCCCAGGCAGAAGCTACCTTTCGCCTCCCCGCACCTGACGACGATGCACCTCCGGGGGGTCATTCTCGACCACGGCAGCCTCGATTTGCCGAAGCTTCTCCACCTCAGTCTCAGAGCCTGCCGCCTCAATGCCGACGCCATCGTGTCGCCCTTGCTGAAGCGCCTCCATATCATGGACTGCGAATCAGGATCACCGATCAGGATTTCCACCCCGAGCCTCCGTCATCTGCAGCTATCCGGTGACCACCAGGGCTTCTGTACTGCACCGTCGTCTCTCGACACCATGCCTTGCTTAACCAATGCAATCATCCAGCTTACTGACTTAATCTTGGGTGGCGTTGGTGATGGCAGTGGCGCCGGCCGCTCTTTGATTCTCCATGGCTTATCGGAAGCCACCAGCCTGCAGCTCATAGCTACGATGAACGATGGAAGGGTTTGTCAAATCCAATCTTTGTTTTTACCTTCGCATGCATCATTAGTTAGAGGAAAATTGCACTATGCATGCACCCGGCCGGCCGGTAGATTTAATTCCTCTTGTGTCACTTTGTCCAATTTTAATAAAGTTTGGGGCTTCCACACTAGCTAGGTCAGGCAGGCCCAATACCAACTACTGTATATATGTCGTACATTGTTGTTAGATAAATATAATTTGCCATCAATAGGAAACCTTGATTTGCTAAATTTAAGATTATGAATTTAGTCGAATCAGTATAGACAAACTAGAGCTATTTATTTTTACCAGCTAATTAAGTTGCCACTTGTTATTTTGAAACGTGTTGGTCAACAACTAATTTTGCACTTTGCATCAAGTCCTTGCACTTGATTTCTAATCATTTATCTGCATATTTTTTTGTCTTTTTCTCTCGCACATTCTAAGTACTCCCTGTTCTTAAGACAATTGGTTCAGATCTCTACCAAATGTAAAGAAAACATGGGAAGATATCTAAGACCATTTAGACCTTTTATCTACATGCCAAATAGCTAATAACTAGGCTAACAATAAATCTGTATTGAGCTTGAACTGCGTACTTAATTGTTATACTCAGTTAGTTAGTTTTTAAAAAAGGTTGTTGTTATCAATAGTTCATACTCCATGCAGACAATCTTCCTAAGGGATTTGGCATGGTGCCCTACATTCCCAAAGTTAAAGACCTTGATACTTAATGAGTGGTGTGTGTATGATGATGTAAGTGCCATTGAGTGCCTTCTACGGCACACGCCAAGATTGGAGAGCCTCATTCTGCAACTTAATTTTAAGGTACTATAAGTTCAAGTTTTCTCATTTGTTTTATTGTGATTACCTTGCATTCCCTCCGTTCCATGATTCTTGTTGTTATATGACAAGAAAAATGGAACGGACGGAGTAAGTTTCTCAAGTCTTATATTAACTCCCATATATGTCGACAAAGAGAAATATAAGATAATCCCTAGATTGTTTTATGTCTACATGATTATATGTCATACTCCCTCCATCCTAAATTAAGATGCCTATAGTCTTTTATCAAAGCCAAAAAAAAATTAAGAAATTTTATACAAAAAGTATTAATATGTAAAATTTTAAATGCACATAATAAGAAAATATATTTTATGATGGTTCCAAAAATATTGCTCAGGGATTATAAATGTTGACACTTTCTGTATTCAGTTGGTCAAACTTTGAGAATTTTAACTTTATCAAAATATTATAGGCATCATATTTTGTGATAGAGGGAGTACTTCATAAACACATGTGACACCATTAAAAAGATAACACAGGTGGCCATATCCAATTTTCAACTTCTCTAGGACACATAAGATTTTAAGTTTTAACCCGTGTTTTCTTTTTCATGTAGAACTGCCCTACACTCCAGGTGGAAGGAGAAGGAAATGATAATACATCAGAACAGTCTATTCTTAACTTTGAGCACATTAAGACAGTGGAGATCAGGAACCGTCCACCTTATTATTACGAACCGGTGGTATATTTTGACACAAGGATTGATGAAGTTTTTAAACTGTTCAGTGACTTGGGCATACCTAGCAGTAAGATCAGTATCAACTACAATACTGAAGGTCAGCCATCTACATATACTCAGTTTCTTTCTGCAGTTATCTATGTGAAAATTCCATATAAAAACAAGCACATTGGACAAATTGGTCCATGCACCTGGCTGCCCTAGACACAAAGTGTTTGAAGGATAAATCAGTTTATTATGCATATATCCGTTGTTCTTCTATGAAAAAAATGAATTAGTATTACTACTATTTAGTGCTAACTAATTACAAACATGAGTCGAAATGTTGCAGCTGGCATTTAGTACTTACATGTTCAATTAGGTATGCTAAACTACTGTATCTTTTGTGCTCCTGAAGAATCATTAGGTACCACCATGAGGCAATTGGCTAGCTAGATAGATATATCTGCATTCTGCAGGACCATTTCATGTTCATGCACATTTTCTTCTTTTACTTCTGTGTTTTACCTGCTCGTGTGCATGCACAGTATGTATATAGCTGATGGTATTTCTTAGTCTGTATGGATAATCAATTACATTAATTGCTTGTTTAGAGAAAGTATATTACCAATGGTTCTTCTGCACTGGATTGATTTTTTGTGTCCGATGCCCGGCTTGCAGGAAAATAGAAAATATTCAAGTGCTAGCTTCGGTTGGGTTCAAACAGCCAAGCTTAATTAATCAGAGATGGGCGGTAGAGGAAATTATGGATGCGAGTGATAGCCAACAAGTTAAGCAATATAGAGAATATTTTTTTTTCAGCAAGAAATTTTGTGATGTCCGCTCATACCGTGCGTGCATTTTTTTCCTTTTATGGTCGTACTAAGCAATTATTCCTTAAATATACCATAAGTGCTTTCAATTCTCATGATCATTGCGAGCATGAATTGTGCAACCACGAGGTATATCATGTCGATCTCTGCAACCTTACTTTGAAACATTGGTGATATAGCATGTCGATCTCTGCAACCTTACGGAGGGACATCATGGCAGGGGAGGCTGCCCTCGCATTTGTGGCCAATAGTGAAACACGATGCATATCCGTCGGAGTGCACGTTTTGACTCGGTTTTGTTTATGCATGCCAGCTTAATCGATTTTTTCTCTCTTTTTTTTGGTGGAAGTTGTAGTTTATAGTATCCTTCACAAGAGACAAACCAACATCTTCGTGGTAGGAGGCTGGAGCTAGTTCCTCTTCTCGAGGTTGATGGGTGTTGTGGCCCAGCGAAGCTCATGCTCACGATGTCGGTTATAGTATTGACGACGTCCATGGTGTCATTTCCCCTCTTGTGGGTGATGACGTGGCTCCACCTCATCTCCCCAAGTCCTTGCTCCGGGTGAAAACCAAGACCAGGCGGTGGTGGTGGTGCTGCGTCGTAACCTCGTTGGAGGCACCGCCTTGGAGCAGCGGTCTTTACTTCGCCATGCTTGCTTCGGCGGCAAAGTTGGTGCCTTCTCTGTTGTCGATGAGATGTTGTAGTGGCCTCCTAGATCCTGTGCTTCGTGGGAGGCCAGTTCGGCCATGGAGGTGTCGTCCACCATGGTGCTATGTTTGCCGAGTGACGCAGCCGCGGTCGGCGGGATGCCATAGGCCGTTGCGGTGGGCTGGGGTTCAACCCCATGCAGGAATGTCTGACGGCGCCTTCACCACCGCTTTCCGGACTTGGTGTCGGACCATCGCTGGTAGAAAAAGGGCCAATAATCCCGGTTGGCAACTGCCATTAATCTCGGTTGCGCAACCGGGATTAAATATGCGGGAATAAACACTACTAGGAAAACCCTTACTGCCGGCGCACCTATTTGGGCTTCTACCGGCGCACTGGAGCCCGCCGGTGGGAACAGGCCGGTGATAACTGGCTATTGCCGGCGCACCAGCCTGTTGTTGGCGTCCGAAACCCACCGGCGAGTAGCGACGGGCAACACGTAGAGCCGGGAGGCTCCCAGGACTGCGGCTGGCCCTGGTCCCTCGTGCGACGGCCCGCAAAGCTCCGGCACGCACGTCCCGATGCTGGTGCAAGGGCGTGCCACCTGACCTATACCTGGTCAGGAATGTGATGGATTGCTTCGCTTAGTTTCCTGCATGGCATACACGTAAACATTAAATACGAGCCTCGATCGGCTCTCAGGTTGTCTTGTGAATCGGCTCAAGGAGCCGATCCACCCATGATTCGTATGAGGTCTACGATCACATGATGGTCATGCTTGATCAATATAAAGCTAAAACGACCTACGACGATTTAGGGTTTTCACCACATAATCGGAACATCCTACACGTGATTGAGCCTGGCAGCCACGCAAGATGATAATAAGCCAGCCCTAGATAAGGCCTAAAAACCAACATGGAGTTGATTCCCGGAACATCTTATCTAGGGCTAGCAAACTACACCCTACGTGCTACTGGATCCTTCAACCCGTTTGCAAGGCCTAACTATGCAGATATTAAACTAATCCTTGAAGAACAAGGAGCAATCATAACAGATCGGATCTACTAAACACGGATCAAGCAAGGTGCTGTCCTTACACCTAAGATAGATGTAAAGGCAGCTAGACGTCTAAGGGCAGCATGGATAAAAGCATATATCGTGGTAGAACAATGCTAACCCTAACACATCTACGATAACTACGTTGCTCGCCATCAACAAGGCTTCAGCACGAGCAACGCATGAACAACGAATAAACGTATACTGCCTAGATCGCAAGATGCGATCTAGGCAGCATGATGCTTACCCGGAAGAAACCCTCGAAACAAGGGGTTGGCGATGCGCCTAGATTGGTTTGTTGTGAACGTGATTGTTGTCTTTCTCAATAACCCTAGATACATATTTATAGTCCGTAGACTTTCTAACGTGGGAATAATCCCAACCGTGTACGAGCCAATTTCTACCTAACCGACACGTATCCTACTATATTTACAAATACACGGGCAAACTAGCCCAAACTTCGTGTACAAGGCTGATTTACGTATATCTTCCGTGTATATTCTTCAAGCCCATCTTAATTACGGCCCACCTCTGATCCGGTCAAATCCTGGTGATAACACGTGCCCCCCTGGTTTTGGAAATGATAATTCCAAAACCACTCTGCCTTTTCTTCGTTGGGTCACGTCGTGGCAGGGTAAAACCGCCGCAGTATCCTTCATCATGATGCCTTGCCTTCTCAACTTCTCCGCGTGATTTGACAGTTGTTTTTTTTCTTTTGGCACCACTTCCTCGGAAACTGCTGTGGCATTAAATCCACTATATCCCCTTTTATTTAACCGCACCGAACAGTTTGCCTCTTCATCCCCTTGCTCTGTTCTAGCCATCGGCACCAGAAATCCCCCCTCTCATGTAGCAATGTCGTCCTCTTCCTCCTCCTCCACCTCGTTGGATCTTTCTTCCCAATCCTTCTCTTCCTCGTCCTCCTCCTCCCGCGAGCCCACACCGGAGTATGTTCTGACGGCGGCGCACAACCAGCGCGCCCCCGAAGAATGGGACCAGGAGGATCACAACTCCTCTGTCTGGTCTGAGGACGATAAGTCCCTGACCAGCGGAGATGAGGACCTCCAGTTCCTTGCCGATAGGGAACTGGAGGCGGAGAGCGAGGACGACTCGTTCTCCTGGGACGACTACACTTCCTCCGAGGAGGAGGAAGAAGAGGAGGACGACGACTCCCTCGAGGACTACCCGCCGGCGAAGCGCTTCCGCGCCGGGTCGGATGATGATGACGACGACGACGATGATGAAGAGGAGGAGGCCCCCAATGAGGGCTACTGGAGCAGCGACGAGGAGCCCGCCGGCAGCAGCGCCGACGAGAGCTCCGATGGCGACGACGAGGGCAGCGACGGCCCATAGGGTAGCGTCTACTAGTATAGGTCTAGCAGATTGGTCAATAGACCTTTCTTTTGTTCTTCCTTCCTCGAGCAATCGGCTCTTCCTTTGTAAGAAATCCCTTTTATTAATGAAGAAAATATTCCTCTATTGATTTTGCTTTCTTGTCAATTTTTGCCGATTGCCAAACGAAGTCAACGCGCAAAGAGCCGATGGCAGGGCATCGGCTTTTGCTCAAAAACGCGATTTAAGGCCACAACAGGTCCAATCCGTGTCCACGCCATCCTCCAATCTCAAACGCACAGATTCAACTCCTCAGCAAATCCAATGGGAGAATCATCTCAAATGCCATGGACTCTGGCCTGAAACTGATCTGTTAACCTGCTCAACTGAGCTTGTTCCTCTAGAGTCGACGAACATGCATCGGCTTTTTCATTATTCTAAAGTCGATGTCCGAGCATCGGCTGTACTAGTATCCATGTTCCTAAAGTCGATGTCTGTGCATCGGCTGTGATTTGCATATACCTGATTTTTGACCGGCCGATTTTATACATCGGCCCCCATGTTTCACTGTCCATCGTCCCACATGCTTGGGAAATATTTCTTGAGGTGTTGACCGTTGACGGCTACTGGGAATTTAACACCGTCCAGCTGCTCGAGCATGTATCATTGCCCTTCAATACCTGATCGACTTTGTACGGACCGTGCCAATTAGGAGACCATTTGCCATATGCTTTATCCTTAGTTCCTAATGGTAACACGGCTTCCCATACTAGATCACCAACCTGAAACTCCTTTGGTCTCACCTTCTTATTGTATGCGCGAGCTACCCTAGCCTTGTTCTCTTTAATATTCTCCAAGGACCAAAGTCTAAGTTCCGTTGCATCCTCAATAGTATCACTCATCAGGGCTGCATATTCTTCAGCTGTTAGATCATTCTGAAACGTGACACGTCTCGATCCAGCCGTAATTTCCCAAGGCAATACGGCTTCCTGCCCATAGACGAGCTGGTATGGCGAAGTTTTTATAGCTCCATGGCATGACATGCGATAGGCCCACAAAGCTTCTGACAATGTTTCATGCCAAACCCTAGGGTTCTCGTCAATTTTCCTCTTAATCAGCTTGATCAGGCTCTGATTGGACGCTTCAGCTTGCCCGTTGGCTTGAGCATAGTATGGAGATGATCGGATCAGCTTAATTCCCATGTCATCACAGAACTTTCTGAACTCTTTAGAGATGAAGACCGAACCTCCATCGGTCGTGATGGTTTGAGGAATCCCGAACCTATGAATGACATGTTCTTTCACAAATTGGATAACATCTTCTGATTTTACCTTCTTCATAGGGACGGCCTCCACCCATTTAGTGAAGTAATCCGTAATGGCCAAAATCCACTCGTGGCCTTTACTCGACGCAGGATGGATTTTGCCGATCATATCCATGCCCCAACCTCGAAATGGCCAAGGCTTGATGATGGGGTTCATTGCTGATGTGGGTACCATCTGAATCTTCCCGAACATCTGACACGCTTGGCATCCTTTGTAGTACTTGAAGCAGTCCTCAAGCATGGTGGGCCAATAAAACCCTGATCGCCTGATCAGCCACTTCATCTTATGAGCCGATTGGTGAGTTCCCCAGGCACCTTCATGCACCTCATGTAAGAGCCGATTAGACTCAGTTGGTCCCAGGCACTTGAGCAGTAACCCTTCCAACGTCCTGTAGAACATGTCATCGCCTATAAGGACATATTTCATGGCCTTGTACCTTATCCGTTTAGGTGCCCCCCGAGCCGGATCCTTCAAGTAATTGAAGATATCGGCTCTCCAATCATCCTGTTCCAGGAACTGCACCTGAACTTCTGACCCGTCTGGTATGTCCTTGTAGCCTGACGCCATCTGTGCGAGATCGTTGGCCTCGGTATTTTGAGATCTTGGGACCCAATTGAAGTTGATGTACCGAAATTGTGCCATCAACTCGCGGCATTCCATCCAATATGGGAAGAGTGACTCACTCTCGCACTTGTATTCATCCGTGAGCTGGGAGATCACCAACTTCGAGTCCCCAAAAAGTTCCACCGCTTCCGCACCGGCTTCCAAAAGCAACTCCATTCCCTTGCGTATTGCCTCATACTCAGCGACATTGTTGGTGCAAGGGGTAGATAGCCTGATGGAGAAGGAAAATGTTGCCCCCCGAGGCGACACGAGCAGAATGCCGATGCCACAACCATCGTCACAACCCGATCCATCGAAGAACATAGCCCATGCACGTACAGATAGTGCTGCTATATTAGTATTGATCCGTTCAGCTATGAGATCGGCCAACGCTTGTCCCTTGACTGCTTTCGCAGGCTGATTCCGGAGATCGAATTCCGATAACGCAAACATCCACTTACCAAGTCGGCCTTTCAAAACAGGAGCCGACAGCATGTGCTTGACAACATCTGACTTGCATATGATGATGATTTCCGCTGTCAAAAGGATGTGATGAAGCTTGGTGCAGGTGAAGAATAGGCAGAGGCATAACTTCTCGACCTCAGGGTACCTTGTCTCTGCATCCAACATCTTTCTGCTGAGGTAGAAAACGACCTTTTCAACACCCTCATAGAGTTGCACCACCACTGAAGCGATGGACATGTCAGCTACTGATAAGTAGATATAGAACGGCCTGTCTTGCTGAGGTGGAACTAGCACAGGCGGCGTTGTTAGATACCGCTTAATCTCGTCAAACGCTCGCTGCTGTTCTGCCCCCCAGTGAAACTCGTCATCAGACTTGATCTTCACCAACGCCATGAACGGCTCAATTCGTCCTGATAGATTAGAGATGAACCGTCGGACGAAGTTGATCTTGCCGATAAGACGTTGGAGTTCCTTCTTAGTGGTAGGCGGCTGCATGGTACGTACTGCCTCCTGACTTTTCAGGCCGATCTCAATTCCTCGTTCCTGAACCAAAAAACCTAGGAACTGACCGGCCGTCACACCAAAGGCACACTTCTTTGGATTCATTCTCAGCCCAAATTTTCGAGTTCGGTCTAGGATGCGTCGCAAATCATCCAAGTGTCCTTCTATGGAGACAGACTTGACCACCACGTCGTCGATGTAAATTTCCACCAACTTGCCGATCAGATCATGAAAAATGTAATTCATGGCTCGTTGGTATGTTGCACCGGCATTCTTCAGCCCAAAAGTCATGACCACATATTCAAACAAGCCCACCGATCCTGGTACTCTGAATGCAGTCTTGTGTATATCTTCTGGAGCCATGAAGATTTGGTTGTAGCCGGCATTGCCATCCATGAAGCTTAACACATTGTGGCCAGCAGCTGCATTGATCAATGTTTCTGCCACAGGCATTGGATATTCATCCTTTGGAGTGGCTCTGTTGAGATCTCGGAAATCTATGGCCACACGCCATCGGCCATCCTTTTTCTCTACAGGTACGGTACTGGAGATCCATTCAGCATACCTGCATGGCCTGATGAACCCGGCGGCCAACATTTTCTCGATCTCTTTCTTGACTTCTTCCAGAATTTCGGCCTTCATCTGATGTGCTCGTTGTTGGAATGGCCGAAATCCTTTCTTGAGAGGGAGCCGATGCTCAATGATGCTCCTATCTAGCCCAGGCATCTCTGTGTAATCCCATGCAAAGCATCTGGGTATTCTTTTAACAGAGCTATCATCTGGCTCCTGAGATGTGGATCTAACTTTTTGCTGATGAAAGTTGGTCGTGGCTTATCCCCAGGACCAATGTCGACTTCTTCTAGCTCATCAGCCGATGTAAACCCATACCCTAGCTTTCCGTCACCTGTTAGATCGACGCTGAACACAGGCAAAACGTATGGTGAGGATAGTATGGGCCGATTGCCGGAATCGGCCCCCATTTTGATTGTATTGCTCAATGAAGGTTTACATCTCGTTCGTGCTTTACTATGACTACGTGACATGCTTGAGACAAGATCATCACTTTTTATTTTTTGGGGCCGATCGCAGGGATCGGCCTTGTCACGTACGTCCATAGCCTTTGCTCTTGTTACACGGTCAGGCCGGTGGATAAGACCAGCCTCACCCCGTTTTTTGTCACGTCGATGCGCTCACAGTCATCCAAAGTGATGCCGGAGAGTGGCTCTTGGCCTGCCGTCTCCCAAACGTTCATGCCAGCCGTTGAGATCTCGACTGAGTCATCTGCGTGGATGATCTCTACTTCATCTCCATCCCACTGTATTAAGCATTGATGCATCGTGGATGGAATGCAGCTGTTGGCGTGGATCCAATCTCTCCCTAGCAGGACAGCGTAGGTGCTCTTGCTATCGACAATGAAGAATGTCGTAGGGATGGTCTTCCTTCCTACGGTCAGATCCACGTTCAGAACACCTTGTGCCTCTGATGCTTGGCCGTTGAAATCGCTCAATGTGACATTGGTCTTGATCAGATCCGAGCTAGAGCGTCCCAGACGACGTAGCATGGAGTATGGCATGATGTTGACTGCCGCTCCGGTGTCGACCAGCATCTTGTTGACCGGCTGCCCATTGATATAACCTCGTAAGTACAGGGCCTTCAGGTGTCTGTAACTTCTTTCTCGTGGCTTCTCAAAGATAACCGGCCTTGGGCCGCAGTCAAGTTGTGCCACAAGTGCCTCTTCAGTTCCAGGAGCACAAAACTCCGCCGGAAGAATGAACACCATGTTGGTGCCAGCCGATGTCTGATCATCGGCTTTCTTCTGTTTGGGGCGCCACTCTTTCTTCTGTGGCCGTCCCTCCTCGTCCAGAGTTCGCTGAATTTTCGCGGCCAGATCAGGCCGCGCTTTCCTCAACGTATGCAGGTATAACCTTTCGGCTTCCTCTAAGCAACGTAGTCGCTGAACCCTACGTTTTTGGGAGTGGCTGAGTCCATCAGGGCACCACCTTGGACGGTGGTATTTATCTTCTTCTTCCTCTTCTTCTTCGTCTTCTAACTCCTCGGGATCTTCCACCCGAGAGGACTCAGCTTGCTTGTTCCGAGATGGGAGAGGTCCTAGACGCTTGAACACTGATACATCTCCTGTGCCCTTCTTCTTCTGTCTACATTCTGGACAGTTGTCGATTGTGGGCAATCGGCTCATTCCTGAATCCCAGCAGTGTTTGAAGAAGGGACAATCCCAGTGCATGTCCATGTCATCCTGCTCTCTTGACTTTTCCTTGGCATGGCACTCATATCTTTCATCATCCCGATCATGCTGACGATATTTCCTGGCGTCCCTGCTAGCCCGACGATCTCTTTCGTCGTCGTCGTTGTATCGCCGGTGTTGGTCGTACTGACGCTTATATTTGTTGAGGAGATGATCAGAGAGAGGTCGCTGATATCGCACATTCTTCACTTCTCCCTCTGTGATGTAGCGCTTGCCATCGTGTCGGGACCGATCGCGTGGAACGGCCTCCTCTTTGTCCTTACCACGAGAGCGGCTGCCCTCGTCTCTGTTCTTACCAGGGTGGTGCACAGGCCCGACCATGTTAATGCTGAACGAGAAACCTGGCTGGCACCTCCCGGGGTAAGCGCACTCCACCTTGTTAACGGCGGGGAAGGGGTGCGTGTCGACTTTCATGGCGTACTGGCTGAAAATTAGACGTCCTTGTTCTATCGCCATTTGGATCTGCTGACGCCACACCCTGCAGTCGTTGGTGGTATGGGTGAACGTGTTATGCCACTTGCAGTATGGCTTTCCGTTCAGCTCCTGTGCCGTGGGGATTTTGTGGCCTTCGGGTAACTTTAGCTGCTTCTCTTTGAGTAAGAGGTCGAAAATTTGCTCAGCTTTGGTCACGTCGAAGTCAAACCCTCTTGGAGGACCTTGTGGCTTAACCCACTTGCAGGACACGGGGCTTGCCCCCCGAGCCCATTCAGCCACTGCTACCTCTTGATCTCCTGCAGAGCCTTCATCTTCCTCTGTCTCTACCAGGACTACCGCACGCTTGAACTTGTCCTGGTACAACTCTGGGTGGCGCTGTTCATATAATGACAGTTTCTGAACCATATGCGCCAATGAAGCGTACTCTGCTTGGGAAGCCATATCCTTGATCGGCGATGCGAGACCCACCACCGCCAACTCGACTGCTTCTTTTTCAGTCAAACGAGCCGAATAGCATCGGTTCCTGATGGTCCTGAAGCGCTGGATGTATTCTGACACTGTTTCTCCGCGCTTCTGTCGTACTTGTGCTAGATCGGCAATGCTAGCCTCGGAAGCCTCTGAGTGATACTGCATGTGGAACTGCTCTTCCATCTGCTTCCAAGTCCGGATTGAATCTGGTGGCAGCGAGGTGTACCACCCGAAAGCCGATCCTGTGAGGGACTGTGCGAAGAACCTCACGCGTAGTGCGTCTGATGCTGAGATCGTGCCCAACTGCGCCAAATATCGGCACACATGCTCGATTGAACTGGAGCCATCTGACCCACTAAACTTGGAGAATTCAGGGAGCCGATATTTGGGTGGTAGTGGGATCAAATCGTACTCGTTGGGGTACGGCTTGGAATAGCCGATTGCCCTCCTTTTCGGCACCATGCCGAACTGGTCTCTCAAGATTGTACTGATCTGATCCGCGGTGCTAGCTGCAGGAGTCGAGCTCTGAAGATTCGCTGGAGTGGCATACTTAGCTAGCCATGCTTGCTTCTCAAGATATGAGCTAGCTGCAGGAGTTGAGCTTTGAAGATTTGTTGGAGTGGCATACTTAGCTAGCCACGCCTGCTTTTCAAGATCTAATCCAGAAGCCCCTCCTGCTGTTCCAGAAGTCCCCTCGTTGCGATCGGTTCGTGAGTGCCCGATTCTTGCGATGCAGCACGTATGTGCACGTGTATCCGTGAGGGATCTCCTTATGCGCCTCATACAAGAACTGGTAATCACTAGGATCGCCACCGATCTTGTAGACGATGAATGCCGGTGAACTCGGCACTTCTGGTGCTGCCAGCGCGAACGGCAGCGGTGGTCGGGTCTGGAGTGGTATCTCTCCTTGGTGAGTCCCTAGAGCAGGTCCTGACGGAGAGTACTGATGTCTCATGATTTCCTGGATCACCCGAAGCGCGACACGCTCCAAAGCGTTCACCAGGCTCTCAGAATGGCGGTGTAGCGAATGAGCTACCATGTGATTAACCTCCTGACGCAGAGACCTGGTGCGTTCTTCTGAAGGAGTAGACAAGTCCACTCCATCGAGCGCGCCTTCAGGTGAGAACCCTTTCCACCTGATGCCGTGTGAGCGGGTTCTCTGGAAAGAGCCGATGAGGTCGGCTTCGAAGATAGCTTTGACATCATCATACTTCTTCTTGAGCTCTTCAGTCAGATCTTCGTACGTGACTGGATCTTCCGCCATCTCTGATGAGGATGATGGCGATGCAGTTAACGTCGAAGACTGTCCCACCGGGCGTGCCAGAATGTGTTGGCGTCCGAAACCCACCGGCGAGTAGCGACGGGCAACACGTAGAGACGGGAGGCTCCCAGGACTGCGGCTGGCCCTGGTCCCTCGTGCGACGGCCCGCAAAGCTCCGGCACGCACGTCCCGATGCTAGTGCAAGGGCGTGCCACCTGACCTATACCTGGTCAGGAAGGTGATGGATTGCTTCGCTTAGTTTCCTACATGGCATACACGTAAACATTAAATACGAGCCTCGATCGGCTCTCAGGTTGTCCTGTGAATCGGCTCAAGGAGCCGATCCACCCATGATTCGTATGAGGTCTACGATCACATGGTGGTCCTGCTTGATCAATATAAAGCTAAAACGACCTACGACGATTTAGGGTTTTCACCACATAATCGGAACATCCTACACGTGATTGATCCTGGCAGCCACGCAAGATGATAATAAGCCAGCCCTAGATAAGGCCTAAAAACCAACATGGAGTTGATTCCCGGAACATCTTATCTAGGGCTAGCAAACTACACCCTACGTGCTACTGGATCCTTCAACCCGTTTGCAAGGCCTAACTATGCAGATATTAAACTAATCCTTGAAGAACAAGGAGCAATCATAACAGATCGGATCTACTAAACACGGATCAAGGAAGGTGCTGCCCTTACACCTAAGATAGATGTAAAGGCAGCTAGACGTCTAAGGGCAGCATGGATAAAAGCATATATCGTGGTACAACAATGCTAACCCTAACACATCTACGATAACTACGTTGCTCGCCATCAACAAGGCTTCAGCACGAGCAACGCATGAACAACGAATAAACGTATACTGCCTAGATCGCAAGATGCGATCTAGGCAGCATGATGCTTACCCGGAAGAAACCCTCGAAACAAGGGGTTGGCGATGCGCCTAGATTGGTTTGTTGTGAACGTGATTGTTGTCTTTCTCAATAACCCTAGATACATATTTATAGTCCGTAGACTTTCTAACGTGGGAATAATCCCAACCGTGTACGAGCCAATTTCTACCTAACCGACACGTATCCTACTATATTTACAGATACAAGGGGCAAACTAGCCCAAACTTCGTGTACAAGGCCGATTCACGTATATCTTCCGTGTATATTCTTCAAGCCCATCTTAATTACGGCCCACCTCTGATCCGGTCAAATCCTGGTGATAACACCTGTGCGCCGGCGGTAGCTCAGTTATTGCCGGCGCACTTGTCTGTGTTCGCCGGCAATGAGTTGTAGCTCTGGCGCACGTGGTGCTGCGCCGGCAGTAGATGCTGTCAGCAGTGGCGCGTCGCTGTGAGCCGGCAGAAGGGGGTAGAGGTGCGCCGGCGGTATAATCCGAAATTTCAAATTTTACAGCATTTTCCAGCATATTACAATACCTTCACAATCCATGAAATACAATAGATATTTAGACAACAGTACATGCAATATGAGAAGCACATAGAGAGCCAAGTTTCATTTCGGTATCAATGCATAAATACGCAAGTCTCGTTTCGGAATATGTTGATTCATACAACACATGTTCATATGCAACACCGAACGACGAAGTTTCACAAAGTTAGAAGTCTCGGTACATAGTCATCACAAGTATCGTCATACACCTCACAATGTAGGTCCTAACCTAAACTACAATCACATAGAACATGACCAACATGGTCATGATGACCATCATCACGAAGGCCATGGTCTTCATCCGGTTCCTCCTCATGTCCCTCATCTCTCCCGCTAGATAACGGGCGTATCTTCCTTCCGCCTCCACCCTAGTGGGGTATCCCTTGTAGCTGTTGCCGCTGAAACGGTGCACCTGTCTCCGACAGTCCTCCTAGTCGTCGTAGACTCCAGGAACCCTCCCCTTGTACACGACATATGTCATCGGCATCTCCATTCACAAGACAAGTAAAACGTTAGTACCAATGCAATGAACAAGTGCCAACTCAAATAAGAGACAAGTAGTATGAACTAAATAGCATGTGCCTCATACTTTGTTGGTCGAAATAAATAATAACATACAGAGATGGGGTCAGCGAGGCTAGGTAGGATGCACAATAGATTGATATGTGTGGCCATCACACCAAGCCTCACTGGCCCCACCCCGGAGTGTACAAGTGACCGAACATTTTAATCATCGGCCAATGCAATTAAGAAGTGCGAACTCAAATAAAAGACAAGTAGTACGAATTAAATAGCGTGCCTCATACTTTGTCGGTCGAAACAAATATTAACATCCAGGGATGGAGTCAGTGAGGCTAGGTAGGATGCACAATAGATTGATACTTGTGGCCGTCGCACCAAGGCTCACTGGCTCCACCCCCGAGTGTACGAGTGACCGAACATTCTAATCATCGGTGAACTCCAAATAAAAGACAAGTAGTACGAATTAAATAGCGTGCCTCATACTTTGTCGGTCGAAACAAATATTAACATCCAGGGATGGAGTCAGTGAGGCTAGGTAGGATGCACAAGAGATTGATACTTGTGGCCGTCGCACCAAGGCTCACTGGCTCCACCCCCGAGTACTTATAGCTGCTGAGGTGTTTGGTGAACTTCAGGAGGGCTTGTGAGTTCACAATGTTCTTGGTTTCATGAGTGGAAGCGTAGTCGCCTAGGAACTTGTATCGTGAGTGCAACCTCGCAATGAGCTGGGCTCGCAAATGCGCTTTTTTCTCAGCTCGGAGATCCGTCTCGTTGAGATTGATGACCTCTCGGAGGATACATGCCAGTTGGTTGTCGTACCCCTTGGCAACATCCTTAGGCTCCACCAACAAACCACTGGTGGGGTCCACCTCTTTGACCGTGTCTCTGCCGGTAGCGACCGTGTTTTGGTGCCTTGCCTTCCGTGGCCTCTTGGAACCACTTGTCCCGGTGGCAGTACTCTCGGCAGCGCCGCTAGGATCGTCGCCGCTTGTCTCGCCGCCACCCCCGGCGGCGCCGGTTGCCTCATCGCCGCTAGGCTCGTAGGTACTACCCCCGGCGACGCCGCTTGCCTCGTTGCCGCTTGGCTCGTCGGCACTACCCCCAGCGGCATCCTCCATCTCATGGTCCTCGTCGCCGCCAACACCAGCGGCCTCGGCATCCTCCTCCGTCCTAAAGAAGTGCCTATTGTAGTGCTCCTCTAACTGTTCTTGAGACGCCTTGGTGGCTTGCACTAATAGAAGATGAAAAAGAGTTAGAATTCACGGAAAAATTCGGCATGACCTTTGCTAAAAATTGGTCATGCCGAGTGCTAGAATTGCCGGAACGGAAATGAATCGACATTCCGGCACTCAATAGAACTCAATCCCTGTAACAGAAATGCAAACATATACATTTTCACCGGAGCTCAACCATAACCATAACCATCTCCATAACCATGCGATCACCATAACCATCACTATATAAATTACAGTAGCATTTCAGCATATACATTACAGTGGCATTTTACGTCAGCATAAAAATAACAGTGTACAACCAGAGAATGTTCTAAATCTTAATTTTTATTTTGTTTTAAATGAACCAGAGAATGAACATAGCACCAATTTTCATTGATAGTGAACACTTGACAGCATCCATTTAAAACCAGAGAATGAACATAGTGAATTTTATATATCAACCAATTCTTGGCAGTAGGCATTTAAATGAAGAACCACTTTATCAACTAAAACATCACAAATATAACCAGAGACAATAGAACTTGACCACTTTAGTCTCTGCCAATATAGCAGTACCATAGCATTACCTAGCACTAACTAGCAGTAGCATAACAAATTCATTTTAGTGTACTGCCTAGTGAAACATAAATTGAAACCCTAAATACTAACCAGCAATGAACTCCACCTAATGAACTAAATACCTAATGAATATGAGCTAGCAGTAGCATAGCATTAATTACCTAGCAATAGCAGTAAAACTGCACTTCAAATATTTCAGAAATTAGTAGCAGTAGCACTGCACTTCAAATATTTCAGCAATGAAATTAACCAAAGACAACATTTGCAACGGCACATGCATCATATATAACCAGAGACAACTATTTTCATTTTTATTTGCAACATTTGCAACCAGAGACAACATTTCCAACCAGAGACAAATATAACCAGAGAAATTTGCAACAACACATCAAATATAACCAGCAACAACTTAGCATTAGTGCTAGCATTTTTCATTTTAGCATTCAAAAAATTAAACCACTTTATCAACTAAACCAGAGAACCAATTTTAGCAATCAAATGAAAAACTAACATACTGCCTAGTGCCTAGTTCTTCTCCAACAAGCATTTCATTTTCTTTTTTCACCATGTATTCTAGTCTGTACAAAAATGAGCATGCAAAAATGAACCAAAGCATGCAAAATCTCAACTTGAGATACCAAGCATTTTGATTAACCAACTAAATCAACCAGTAGGAGTAGCATGACCATTTTTTCATCATTTTTTTAAATGAACCAGAGAATGAATCCTCCAACTTGGCCAGCATTTACAATTTTTAGGGAAGCATCAAATGAATCTAAACCAGGGAGGGTATTCATGCATTTTCCTTGTACTGCTACTCCAGAGACCATGAGCATTTTTGCATTTTTACATCAAATGAATTCAGCATTTTTTGCATCAAATGAAACCAGAGGGTATTCAAATGAATCTAAACCAGGGAGGGTATTCATCAAATGATTCAGCATTTTTGCATGACCATGAGCATGCAACACCTACACTGCCAGCAATTCATTTTATATATCAACCGATGAATTTTATATATCAAATTCTTTAGGTACTGCAAGGATAAAAAAAAAATTTCATTTCCTTTTTTGGCGGTGAGCATGAGCATGAGCAGTAGCATTTCAAAATCTTTATTTGCAACCAGTGAGCATCAACATATGAGCATTCAACCATGGTGAACTAAACCAGAGCACATCAAATTTTAACCATGAAGAGAGGGAGATGGCAGGGTGATACGTCTCCGACGTATCGATAATTTCTTATGTTCCATGCCACATTATTGATGATATCTACATGTTTTATGCACACTTTATGTCATATTCGTGCATTTTCTGGAACTAACCTATTAACAAGATGCCGAAGTGCCGATTCTTGTTTTCTGCTGTTTTTGGTTTCAGAAATCCTAGTAAGGAAATATTCTCGGAATTGGACGAAATCAACGCCCAGGGTCCTATTTTGCCACGAAGCTTCCAGAAGACCGAAGAGTCAACGAAGTGGGGCCACGAGGTGGCCAGGAGGGCAGGCGGTGCGGCCCCACCCTTGGCCGCGCCGCCCTGTCTCCTGGGCCCCTCGCGTCGCCCCCTGACCTACCCTTCCGCCTACTTAAAGCCTTCGTCGCGAAACCCCCAGTACCGAGAGCCACGATACGGAAAACCTTCCAGAGACGCCGCCGCCGCCAATCCCATCTCGGGGGATTCAGGAGATCGCCACCGGCACCCTGCCGGAGAGGGGATTCATCTCCCGGAGGACTCTACGCCGCCATGGTCGCCTCCGGAGTGATGTGTGAGTAGTTCACCCCTGGACTATGGGTCCATAGCAGTAGCTAGATGGTTGTCTTCTCCTCATTGTGCTTAATTGTCGGGTCTTGTGAGCTGCCGAACATGATCAAGATCATCTATCTGTAATTCTATATGTTGTGTTTGTTGGGATCCGATGAATAGAGAATACCATGTTATGTTGATTATCAATTTATATCTATGTGTTGTTTATGATCTTGCATGCTCTCCGTTATTAGTAGAGGCTCTGGCCAAGTTTTTACTCTTAACTCCAAGAGGGGGTATTTATGCTCGATAGTGGGTTCATGTCTCCGTGAATGCAGGAAGTGACAGAAATCTCTAAGATTATGGATGTGCTGTTGCCACTAGGGATAAAACATTGGTGCTATGTTCGAGGATGTAGTTACTGATTACATTACGCGCAATACTTAATGCAATTGTCTGTTGTTAGCAACTTAATACTGGAAGGGGTTCGGATGATAACCTGAAGGTGGACTTTTTAGGCATAGATGCATGCTGGATAGCGGTCTATGTACTTTGTCGTAATGCCCAATTAAATCTCACTATAATCATCATAATATGTATGTGCATGGTCATGCCCTCTTTATTTGTCAATTGCCCAACTGTAATTTGTTCACCCAACATGTTGTTTATCTTATGGGAGAGACACCTCTAGTGAACTGTGGACCCCGGTCCAATTCTCTTTACTGAAATACAATCTACTGCAATACTGTTCTACTGTTTTCTGCAAACAATCATCTTCCACACTATACATCTAATCCTTTGTTACAGCAAGACGGTGAGATTGACAACCTCGCTGTTTCGTTGGGGCAAAGTACTTGGTTTGTGTTGTGCAGGTTCCACGTTGGCGCCGGAATCCCTGCTGTTGCGCCGCACTACATCTCGCCGCCATCAACCTTCAACGTGTTTCTTTGCTCCTACTGGTTCGATTAAACTTTGCTTTCATACTGAGGGAAAACTTGCCGCTGTACGCATCACACCTTCCTCTTGGGGTTCCCAACGGTCGCGTGTTGTAGGCGTATCAAGACTGTTTTCTGGCGCCGTTGTCGGGGAGATCAAGACACGCTGCAAGGGGAGTCTCCACATCCCAATCTCTTTACTTTGTTTTTGTCTTGCTTAGTTTTATTTATTACTTTGTTTGCTGCACTAAATCAAAATACAAAAAAATTAGTTGCTAGTTTTACTTTATTTGCTATCTTGTTTGCTATATCAAAAACACAAAAAAATTAGTTACTTGCATTTACTATATCTAGTTTGCTTTATTTACTACTGTTAAAATGAGTAATCCTGAAGTTGAAGTTCGTTCGTTTAAGCAACAAGGGGGAGAATGCTTAAGAGATGCTTAGTATAGAATTAGTAACGCCCATAATAGGTGCACTAAGAAACACTCCACCACTATTTTACTCAGGAATTTTTATGTTGGTATCTCTAGCTGGAATAGGTATGTTCTTGATTGTCTCGCATGAGGTAACTTCCTAAGTACTCCTGCATTAGAAGCTAGCTGCATTATTGAGGGTCTATTTGGAATACCCCCTGTTGATGAAGTTAAAATTGAAATCTCTCTTGAAGATGTTATGAAAAAATTGGAAACCTTAGAGAAAAATTTTCCAAGTATTGAAACTAAATTGGAAATGTTACTTGATAAAACTGATGAACTTGATAAATCCTTAGGAGGAATTGATGAAAGAATTAGTATCCTAGGAACTTGTGTTGTCCATGATGATCAAACCAATAGGATTGGCGAACTTGAAAAAGCTATGGGAACCTTGGGTTCAACATTTTCTTCTCTTAAATATAAGGAGAAAGCTTATGTGGGTAAGGAGCAAAAGTTTATGTATGTCTCTAAAGTGCCCAAACCAAAGAAATATTATTATAGGCCTAAAATTGACAAAGCCCTTAGTACCACTACAGATGGAGGAGCTTATGATAACGATGCACCATCTCTCGATAACACTTGATACACACTTTCTGCGCCTAGCTGAAAGGCGTTAAAGAAAAGCGCTTATGGGAGACAACCCATGTTTTTACTACAGTACTTTGTTTTTATTTTGTGTCTTGCAAGTTGTTTACTACTGTAGCAACCTCTCCTTATCTTAGTTTAGTGTTTTGTTGTGCCAAGTAAAGTCGTTGATAGTAAGGTTCATACTAGATTTGGATTACTGCATAGAAACAGATTTCTTTGCTGTCACGAATCTGGGCAAAATTCTCTGTAGGTAACTCATAAAATTATGCCAATTTACGTGAGTGATCCTCAGATATGTACGCAACTTTCATTCAATTTGAGCATTTTCATTTGAGCAAGTCTGGTGCCTCAATAAAATTCGTCAATACGAACTGTTCTGTTTTGACAGATTCTGCCTTTTATTTCGCATTGCCTGTTTTGTTATGTTCGATGGATATTTCGATTCCATTGACTTTCAGTAGCTTTGTGCAATGTCCAGAAGTGTTAAGAATGATTATGTCACCTCTGAACATGTATATTTTGATTGTGCACTAACCCTCTAATGAGTTGTTTTGAGTTTGGTGTGGAGGAAGTTTTCAAGGATCAGAGAGGGAGATGATACGACATGATCAAGGAGAGTGAAAGCTCTAAGCTTGGGGATGCCCCGGTGGTTCACCCCTGCATATATCAAGAAGACTCAAGCGTCTAAGCTTGGGGATTCCCAAGGCATCCCCTTCTTCATCGACAACATTATCAGGTTCCTCCCCTGAAACTATATTTTTATTCCGTCACATCTTATGTGCTTTGCTTGGAGCGTCGGTTTGTTTTTGTTTTTGTTTTGCTTGAATAAAATGTATCCTAGCATTCATTGTGTGGGAGAGAGACACGCTCCGCTGTAGCATATGGACAAGTATGTCCTTAGGCTTTACTCATAGTATTCATGGCGAAGTTTCTTCTTCGTTAAATTGTTATATGGTTGGAATTGGAAAATGATACATGTAGTAATTGCTAAAATGTCTTGGATAATGTGATACTTGGCAATTGTTTTTCTCATGTTTAAGCTCTTGCATCATATACTTTGCACCTATTAATGAAGAAATACATAGAGCATGCTAAAATTTGGTTTGCATATTTGGTCTCTCTAAAGTCTAGATAATTTCTAGTATTGAGTTTAAACAACAAGGAAGACGGTGTAGAGTCTTATAATGTTTTCAATATGTCTTTTATGTGAGTTTTGCTGCATCGGTTCATCCTTGTGTTTGTTTCAAATAGCCTTGCTAGCCTAAACCTTGTATCAAGAGGGAATACTTCTCATGCATCCAAAATCCTTGAGCCAACCACTATGCCATTTGTGTCCACCATACCTACCTACTACATGGTATTTCTCCGCCATTCCAAAGTAAATTGCTTGAGTGCTACCTTTAAATTTCCATTCTTCACCTTTACAATATATAGCTCATGGGACAAATAGCTTAAAAACTATTGTGGTATTGAATATGTACTTATGCACTTTATCTCTTATTAAGTTGCTTGTTGTGCGATAACCATGTTCCTGGGGATGCCATCAACTACTCTTTGTTGAATATCATGTGAGTTGCTATGCATGTTCGTCTTGTCTGAAGTAAGGGAGATTTACCACCTTTATGGTTAGAGCATGCATATTGTTAGAGAAGAACATTGGGCCGCTAACTAAATCCATGATCCATGGTGGAAGTTTCAGTTTTGGACAATATCCTCAATCTCAAATGAGAAAATTAATTGTTGCTACATGCTTATGCATAAAAGAGGAGTCCATTATCTGTTGTCTATGTTGTCCCGGTATGGATGTCTAAGTTGAGAATAATCAATAGCGAGAAATCCAATGCGAGCTTTCTCCTTAGACCTTTGTACAGGCGGCATAGAGGTACCCCTTTGTGACACTTGGTTAAAACATGTGCATTGTGATAATCCCAGTAATCCAAGCTAATTAGGACAAGGTGCGGGCACTATTAGTATACTATGCATGAGGCTTGCAACTTGTAAGATATAATTTACATGATACATATGCTTTATTACTACCGTTGACAAAATTGTTTCTTGTTTTCAAAAATCAAAGCTCTAGCACAAATATAGCAATCGATGCTTTCCTCTTTGAAGGACCATTCTTTTACTTTTATTGTTGAGTCAGTTCACCTATCTCTCTCCACCTCAAGAAGCAAACACTTGTGTGAACTGTGCATTGATTCCTACATACTTGCATATTGCACTTGTTATATTACTCTATGTTGACAATATCTATGAGATATACATGTTATAAGTTGAAAGCAACCGCTGAAACTTCATCTTCCTTTGTGTTGCTTCAATACTTTTACTATGAATTATTGCTTTATGAGTTAACTCTTATGCAAGACTTATTGATGCTTGTCTTGAAGTACTATTCATGAAAAGTCTTTTCTATATGATTCAGTTGTTTACTCATATCATTTACATTGTTTTGATCGCTGCATTCACTACATATGCTTTACAATAGTATGATCAAGGTTATGATGGCATGTCACTCCAGAAATTATCTTTGTTTATCGTTTACCTGCTCGGGACGAGCAGGAACTAAGCTTGGGGATGCTGATACGTCTCCGACGTATCGATAATTTCTTATGTTCCATGCCACATTATTGATGATATCTACATGTTTTATGCACACTTTATGTCATATTCGTGCATTTTCTGGAACTAACCTATTAACAAGATGCCGAAGTGCCGATTCTTTGTTTCTGCTGTTTTTGGTTTCAGAAATCCTAGTAAGGAAATATTCTCGGAATTGGACGAAATCAACGCCCAGGGACCTATTTTGCCACGAAGCTTCCAGAAGACCGAAGAGTCAACGAAGTGGGGCCACGAGGTGGCCAGGAGGGCAGGCGGCGCGGCTCCACCCTTGGCCGCGCCGCCCTGTCTCCTGGGCCCCTCGCGTCGCCCCCTGACCTACCCTTCCGCCTACTCAAAGCCTTCGTCGCGAAACCCCCAGAACCCAGAGCCACGATACGGAAAACCTTCCAGAGACGCCGCCGCCGCCAATCCCATCTCGGGGGATTCAGGAGATCGCCTCCGGCACCCTGCCGGAGAGGGGATTCATCTCCCGGAGGACTCTACGCCGCCATGGTCGCCTCCGGAGTGATGTGTGAGTAGTTCACCCCTGGACTATGGGTCCATAGCAGTAGCTAGATGGTTGTCTTCTCCTCATTGTGCTTAATTGTCGGGTCTTGTGAGCTGCCGAACATGATCAAGATCATCTATCTGTAATTCTATATGTTGTGTTTGTTGGGATCCGATGAATAGAGAATACCATGTTATGTTGATTATCAATTTATATCTATGTGTTGTTTATGATCTTGCATGCTCTCCGTTATTAGTAGAGGCTCTGGCCAAGTTTTTACTCTTAACTCCAAGAGGAGTATTTATGCTCGATAGTGGGTTCATGTCTCCGTGAATCTGGGGAAGTGACAGAAATCTCTAAGATTATGGATATGCTGTTGCCACTAGGGATAAAACATTGGTGCTATGTTCGAGGATGTAGTTACTGATTACATTACGCGCAATACTTAATGCAATTGTCTGTTGTTAGCAACTTAATACTGGAAGGGGTTCGGATGATAACCTGAAGGTGGACTTTTTAGGCATAGATGCATGCTGGATAGCGGTCTATGTACTTTGTCGTAATGCCCAATTAAATCTCACTATACTCATCATAATATGTATGTGCATGGTCATGCCCTCTTTATTTGTCAATTGCCCAACTGTAATTTGTTCACCCAACATGCTGTTTATCTTATGGGAGAGACACCTCTAGTGAACTGTGGACCCCGGTTCAATTCTCTTTACTGAAATACAATCTCTCGCAATACTGTTCTACTGTTTTCTGCAAACAATCATCTTTCACACTATACATCTAATCCTTTGTTACAGAAAGCCGGTGAGATTGACAACCTCGCTGTTTCGTTGGGGCAAAGTACTTGGTTTGTGTTGTGCAGGTTCCACGTTGGCGCCGGAATCCCTGGTGTTGCGCCGCACTACATCTCGCCGCCATCAACCTTCAACGTGCTTCTTGGCTCCTACTGGTTCGATTAAACCTTGGTTTCATACTGAGGGAAAACTTGCCGCTGTACGCATCACACCTTCCTCTTGGGGTTCCCAACGGTCGCGTGCTGTACGTGTATCACAGGGGAGGGAAGAATTCGCCCTAACTAGCAGGAACCCTAAAGCATTTCAATTTGCAAACAGAGACTATGAACTCCAATGAACCGTAACTAGCAGGAACCCTAGCCGGGAGGGGGGAAGGTGGAGGGAAGGGGAGAGGGAGGGAAGAGGGGAGGGGGAAGGTGGAGGGAAGGAGAGAGAGAAGCTCACCGATGGTGACGGTAGCGACGACGGTAGCCTCTCCTCTTCCTCCTCGAGGTGCAGCGGCCTCCTCCTCCTCGATGTGCGGCGGCCTCCTTCTCGGGTCCTCCACGGCGGCGTACAGGGAAGGTGGTGGGGGCTGGTGGAGGGGATGGTGGAGGACGGTGGCGGGGCAGAATGGCGGCGCTCGAGAGGGGGGAGTTGGGGTGGCGCGCGCGGATCCTTCTTCTCCAACGACGGCGGCGCTCGATGTAGGCAGAGGGGGATTTGGCTGGGGAGAGGAAGAGAGAAAACGGTTAAGTCATTGTTACAACTGTGCCACGCTTATTGCCGGCGCACCAGGTCCCTCATTCGCCGGGGACACGTATACCCCCGGCGAACCATGGACGTGGTGCGCCGGCAATAAGCGTGGCACAGCTGTAACCTGGGACATGTGTAGCAGTATACGTGCTATACAAAATCCTATACTTATTTATTTATTTATTTATTTCTTTTCTCTTTATTGTATGTTTATTTTATTTTACCCAAAATGCTATACTATTTTATTTTACTTATCTTTTCAAGATAATAACAAAGAAATATGCATGAGTTATGTAAAAAAACATGAAGAGTGTTTCACAAAATAATACATACACAAAATATTGACCAACACGATATTAATTAGTCATACATAAAATATTGGCCATGACCATATGAGTAGTTATGAATTACACAAAATATGAGTTATAGATTGCAAATAAAATTTTACATCATCGATTGAGAAGAGTGTTTCGCTTTCTTCTTGCTTTTCTTGCTCGTCGTTGAATAATTTAGCCCCGTGTCATGACTTCTTCTTTTGAAGGGTCGACCTGACCTCGGTAGCGTGGCCCTGCTTCTTCTTGTGGTGTATGTTGTGTCTTCGTCCTCAGATTCTTCCATCATTGGGTCTCCGACTTGTCCTTCGAAGTCTTCCTCGTTGGCGACTCCATCCATTCCGACGATGGTCCTCTTGCCTCTCCTCACGATAACACGGCTAGGCCTGGATGGGTCGGTTATGAAGAAGCATTGGTGCACGTGCTCTGCCAGTACCCATGGCTCATTCTGTGCGGTGGCGTTCGTGGACTTTGATTTGTTGGCTTTGGGTAGAAACATGGTGGTGAAATACCGGTCTTCTTTCGTGACGCTCTTAGCCCATCTGATACGGAACATCGGTACTTTCTCCCCAGCGTAGCTAAGCTCCCAGATTTCCTCGATTCTTCTGTAGTATCTAGTCTTTACGTCACCCGTCCAGGAATCCATCGTTACCCCTGAGTTCTGGTAAACATTGTTCTTGTCTTTTTCTTCCGTGTATAATGTGTACCCGTTGATATCGTACGCTTGGTAAGTCATGATGTTGGGCGCGGGGCCATGTGACAAGGCCAATACTAGTTTATCCTTGTCAGAATCCATTGGTGGGGGATTAGCATCAATGTGGTCTTTGAACCAGCGCGCGAAAGAGGAGTTGTGCTCTTTGTATATTTCTGCTTCCGTCATCATCGGCTTGCCACTGTTCTCTATCATGGTTTTGTGCTCTTTCAACCAAGGATCGATCAAGTCAATGTGTTGTAGTGCTACTAAGTTGGCCCTGTCAAAGTCGGAAGTCCGACCAAACATGTGCACGTGCAGTTCCTTCCTTCCATTTTTGTGGCCTACTCCCTCGAACCTGCGGAGGTGCTTGTTTTGAGGCAAACCAACAGGGTCCTCGATGTCTAGATAATTCGTGCAGAAAGAGATGCACTCTTCGGTGAGCCAGCCCTGGACGATGCTTCCATCCGGATGTGACCTGTTACGAACGTATCCTTTAATGACCCCATTCATTGTTTCAAACGGCATCATGCTGTGTAAGAATGCCGGCCCTAGACTGATGATATCATCCATGATATGGACCATCACGTCAAAGAATGCAGGCAGGAAGTACATCTCAAGCTCACATAGGATCACCACGATCTCTTCCTGGAGATTTGCGAGTTTCTTCACGCTTATCGACTTCCGAGTTATGACGTCGAAGAAGTTACAGAGCTCAGTCAGCGTTGCACGGACATGGTCATCCATCATACCTCGGATTGCAACCGGAAGAATCTGCGTCATCATCACGTGACAGTCATGAGACTTCATGCCGCTGAAGTTTCGTTTCTTGGGGTCCATGTATCTGCTTATTATCCCGGAGTAACCGAAGGGCACTTTGACTCCTAGAAGGCAATTGAAAAATTGACCGACCTCAGCCGGACTAAAAGTGAAGCAGGAGGGGGGACAGTAATAGTCTGGCTGCTTAATCCTTTTGCGCTTCTGACCGCCGTCCGCCTCCTCCTCCGACTGTCCCTCTTGGGCCGCCGGGATCTGAAGCTTTTCCCTGATGCCCAAAACTTTCAGGTCGTGTCTTGCTTTCGCCCCCCCCCCCTTAGTCGCGGTTGCTTACGAACCGCGACTAAAATCCCATCCACGTGGGCGCCAGCCGTCTGTCGGGGCGGAGGACCTTTAGTCGCGGTTCTCCTAGCCAACCGTGACTAAAGGCCGCCGCAGGTTTAGGGTTTTAGCCCCCCCCCCCCTAAATCTGGTTTCTTTTTAATTTGTATTGTTTAATTTATTTTATATATTTTTTGTTTTATTTTAATTTTGAAGGAGTTTCACATATTCTACGCTTATACATGCATATGAATGTACAATTTCAAACAAGTTTGAAATTAGAACCAAGAAGAATTCAATAGGAACATACAATATATATTCAATCTCGGATGACCATATACAATTTCGAACAAGTTTCCATACATAATTTACGGCATCAGAAGTTCTACATCCTCGTAATAGTGTTCTCCATTAGGATGGAGGACTTCCCTCATCAAAAATCCTGCTAGTTCCTCTTGAATTGATCGGAAGCGAGCTTCTGGACTAAGCATCTTCCGCAAGTTATTCCTCTTGACATTGTTATCCGACGGCTTCCGCTCAGAGGTATATCTCCGGATGAACTCACAAACATAGTATCCACATAGATCGGTCCCCGGTGGCTGAACATCCCCAGACAGTACCTTTTTAAATTCTAGCTGTTTTTTGAATTCACCGACCGTTTCATCTGTGAACCGTCTCCAAACCCTACAGGGCAAAGAAAATTAAATTAACAAGGGAGTTTTTAGTTACTTGATATTAGGAAATGAATGAAAGAGGCCGATCGATATAGAACGCAAATGATTAAAAATAATTACTTTTGCATCATATGTCTCATGTTGACCCAAAGCTTTGGATCCATATTCAGAGAGTCCATGACGAGAACTCTGGAGGTGTGAAATTCAATTATGAGCAGAATCCAGTGGAACCTGCGGACACGATACATGCACAACTCATCGATTAGACATACCATGAATGGAGTAAACAAAAGAGAATGTGCTCAAGACAGAAACACTCACCCAAAATGGTAAGAAAATAGAATTTCACTTCTGAGCTGCTGCTTTGTAAGAAAATCAAACAGGTCTTGCTCCACGCCGGCGGGGTGTCTTTCTAACACATATCCATTAACGATTTGTGGGTCAATGAACCCAACATCATGGATGTTCCTTATTCTGCATTCCCTAATCTTCATTCTGCATAATAGCGTACATAACAATATAGTTAGGACAATATACGAGATGGGGTAGAAATAAATCACTTACAGAACGTAGCAACTGATGATAGATTTGTCGAGCTCGCGCAGATTGAACAGCTGGAACAATTCACTCAGATGAACTGTTACATAGTAATGTTTGAAGTGATGCTCATGTCTAACTTCCGCATAAATATATTCTTTGCCGGCGTTATTTTTTTATGTAACCCTTGTACAAACGTAGCCGATTTTGCATTTGTGCTGGTAGATCCTCTTCCTGCGCAGGCTCGACGAGAGGCCCATTCGGCACATATGTAATTGCTACCTCACTCATTGGCGCCTCCTCAAGGCCTAACACTGCACGAAGAGTCATACCGATCTCGGCCGCCTTTTCTCTGGCAACCGTTATAGTCATTCCATGTGCAGCCGCAGCTGCTATGATAGTGGTGTCCATTAGTTCAGCATCCGGACCGGCGGCTTTCACTATGAGCAGGGGGATCGATTGTTTATTTTGTTCCCCGAGCTGGGCAACTTGTTTCCCGCTTTTTTTACTTTCTTTTTCTCCTCCTCCAAGGCTTTCTTCTCCTCCTCCGCCAAGTCTTTCTTCTCCTTCAACATGAGTGCTTGCCTACGAAGTTCACGTCCATAGTCGTCAGGCATATTCTTCTCGGCTTGGGACGGTGTGCTCAAAAATGACTTAGCCCACTTCTGTTCCTTCTCAGAAAATACTGGCTTGGGCTCAGGCTCTCTTTTCGCCTTCATATCCGCCTTCCATTTCTCATACTGAGCAGCCGCGGCCGCGTCAGTTTCCTCGACACTACGTTCCCAAGGCCTTGGGAGGAGATTCTTCAGTGATGGCTCCGGTACCTTTGTGGTCTTAGGTACATAAAGGTCCAGGTTAATAGTCCAGGAGGAGGTAGCCTTGTTGTCCGCCTGCTTCCGCTTCTTCGCCGGAGGTGGATTGGGGGGCGGCATACCCGCCGGAGGAGGACTGGGGGCAGCGTCTGCTTACCCGCCGGAGGTGGATTGGGGGGCGGCGTCGGCTGACGTGAAGGAGGTGTAGGTGAACCACCACCACCACCGCCACTACCACCACCACCGGAGGGGGGTGGACTTGTTGGCCTTGGCGCCTCGCCTGGAAAATTGATGAACTTCTTTTTCCATAGAATGAACTGGCGCTTGACATCTCCAAGTCTTTTCTCACCATCGGGTGTGGCTATGTCAATCTCCAGGTCCTCAAACCCTTGGACTATGTCTTCCACCGTGACACGAGCATAACCATCTTCAAAGGGGTTGTTGTGGTGGAGCGCTCCAGGTATACAGGGTAAAGAAGTGCCGATGGCTACCTTCATGGAAATGTTCCCCATTGGATAATGCAGATCACATTGTTTCATCTCCTTTACATCGTCCACGGGGTAGCGAGGAGGCTCCGGTGCAGTAATATCGATCGTCGGTGCATTAGCACCAGCCGGGGCCAGCAAGGGTGCATTAGCATCAGCCGATGGGGCCTCCGTGGAAGCCACGCTGCTTCTTCGCTGCTGGCTTCCGATATCCGCTGGATGATTTTCATGCGTCCCAGCTGCCGATCTTTCTTGTACTAGTACATGTAACATTTTCTTCATCTCATTGAATTCCGATGCCAAGTGCGCCACAACATCTGCATCCCGATCCGTCTTTCTCTTACGGCTTCTGTAACTGTACGGGTCATTTTCCTGGGAAAACCCTACTTTCCACGGAATGGCGCATTTGCCTCGTACACGTCCTCCGTGTTCAGGATTCCCGAGGGCAAATGTCAGCGCGTCGTTCTCTTTGTTGAACCTGATCTTCCCCTCTTGAGCTTTGGTCACTGCGTCAATAAGGGCTTCGGTGGGTTTTAACTTTGTCGGTGAACACACTCCCCTGTCACCGGGTCTAGCGATCTGCCATGCCCGTACCACCAGCTTTTGGGCCTTGGGTCCCATCCCTCTGTACCTAGAGGGATTCCTCGCTGCCTCAGGTCATCCTCCATCTTCTGCCACTTAGGCTACGAAAGGCGGTATCCTCCTGGCCCCATAATATGATTGTACGTTTTCTTGGCCGCATTTACCTTATTTTTTTCCGATATGGCCTTGAACTGCTCCGATTGCTTTTGCCTCACAAATTCGGGACAATCATCTTTCAATTCTCATACTGTCCATTGAAATCCGGAGTCTTCCCCTTCTTGACATATTTATCCGCTAAATTTTTCTTGTAGGTCCGGAATGCTTCGGCCATCTTCTGAAGAGCGAACTCTTTGACTACCATCCTCCTCTGACGTCCTCCCTCTACCTCGTTCCCCTGTTCATCATATTTGTTGAATTCCGGAGGTAGAATGAAATGCTCCATAAGCTTTCTCCAGCATTCCTTTTTCGTTCTCTTGCTGACAAAACTGAAACCAACACGTGCCTTCACTGGCTCATGCCATTCCTGGACGGTGATCGGGACGTTGTCTCAATGACCCCGCATTGGTTGATGAACTTGGTATATGTCGCTTCGGGCTCCAGCGGCCTGCCGGTTGCACTAATAACATCGATGTTAAATGTTACTCCTTGCTTCAGCGTCTTGGTTTTGCCACGCTTTGTCTTCACCGATTTTTTTGATGATCCGGCCGAGGGCTAAAATAAGAAAGAGAGTTGCGTTAATACACATATTTATTCAAATCAGTAAATTTGTATCACCAGAGGAGCTCAATGTATATATATACCTCGCCGAAGGTGGTTGCTAATTGCTTATCTCCATCGTCGTTTGTCGACGGTTGATCTCTATCGACAGTGTCCGTTCCTTCGTCATCACCTTGTTTACGACCTTCGCCTTCACCGTCAAGGTTCAGATAAGAAGAGACATACTCTTCTTCTTCTTCGGTCGGCACATAAGTAATGTCGCCGTTTATGATGCCGAAAAGATGTGCCTCAGCTTCCGCATTATAGTTTTCCCTAATCGGGTCGGCTCTATCGTCCGCCATATGTGTCACTCCTGAAAACATGTAGTAAAAACTAATTAATCCTGGCGGTGGCGAAAGGGGGGTGGTGGCGGTGGTGAAAGGGCGGTAGCGAAAGGGGGGCGGCGGTGGTGAAAGGGCGGTGGCCCTCGCCACCCCTCCGTATACACGCGGGGTCGGTGTGTACATGCATGTCTCTCTCTCTCTATCTCTAAAAAAACAAAAAAAAAACCGCGCGTATATGGAGGGGGCGGGGGCGGCGCCTCGCCGCCCCCACCCCCTCCGTATAAGCGCGGGGTACCGATTCCGCTTGCTTTAACATTTTTGTTAAGTTTATTTTTTGTTAATATTATAAATTTGCTGACATTTTGCTAAGTAAAATAACTAATTCATGTTAAGTTATTTTTTGTTAAGTTATTTATTTGTTAAGTTAGAAAAAAAAAACAAAAAAACGAGAGAGATGCAGGGGCGCCGTGTACTGTGGCGCGCCCCGCCGTCTCTCTCTCGCGCGCGGCGCGGTAGGGTGGGCGGCGGCGGATCGAGGCGGTCGGCGCGCGCGTGGTGGTCATGTCTTTGCGCGCGCGCGTGGTGTGTGGCGGCGTGTGTGCAGCGACGCGGAGATTGAGGCAGCCGGAGCGTTCGCAGCCTTGCGGCAGCGTCGGCGCGCGGCCGGCGTCAGCGCGCAGAGAGATCGACGACGTACGGGGCCGGCGGCGGCGCGGTCTTCGAGGGCGGCGGCAGTCGTCGAGTGGTCGATGGCGCTGGCTTGCAGAGGGCTGGCGGGCAGCCTGACGGCGTCGTCGAGTAGGGCGAGCAGGGCGAGAAGATCGACGGAGAAGACGGTAATGAACCGCCGTCCGCGGCACGCGTTATTTATACCGTCGGGCCTTTAGTCACGGTTGGCCACACCAACCGCGACTAGAGACATTTTCGCCCGAATTCTTCCCGCGGAAAGGACCTTTAGTCGCGGTTAGCGAGGCCAACTGCAACTAAAGGCCTTTTTTCAAAAATCTTTTCATTTCTAAATGTTAAAAATACAAATAATATATCAAAACATTCATAAAAATAAAACTAATTCACTTGTAACTGTTAAAAATACAAATAATATATCAAAAAATTCAAAAAAATAAAACAAATTCATTTCAAAATCTTAAAAATACAAATAATATATCAAAAATCAGAAAAATAAATTTCTTCCCGCCTCTGTCTTCCCACCCCCCTCTTCCCACCAGTTCTTCCCGCCTCTGTCTTTCTGCCCCCTCTTCCCGCCATTTCTTCCCGTCCATCTCTGTCTTCTGCCCCCCTCTTCCCACCAGTTCTTCCCGGCCGCCTCTGTCTTCCCGCCCCCTCTTCTCGCCAGTTCTTCCCGCCTCTGTCTTTCCGCCCCCATCTTCCCACCAGCTGTCTTCCCGCCCCCCTCTTCCCGCCAGTTCTTCCCGCCTTTGTCTTCCCGCCCACTCTTCCCGCCAGTTCTTCCCGACCGCCTCTGTCTTCCTGCCCCCTCTTTCACGGGCTTGCAGGAAAAAAATTCCGAGGAGCAACTTCTGAAGATGTCGTAGGGCGTGTGCACCGAAGACATCTTCGAGAAGCTGCGCCACGGGAGATTTTCCAACCCTTTACTCCATCCATGGGGATAAAACTCTCCCTACCTGCTAGGTTGGCTTGTTGGTCTGCTTGCCAAGGCGTATCGATGTTCCTTTTATAGGCACGGCGCCGCTTCTGCTTTGTTTTGTTCCTCCGACATGGCGTCGTGAGCTACATGCTTTATCTCATCGAGCAGTGCGTCCACCCACGCGTCCTTATCCTGCCGACAGCTTTAGTCACGGTTGCACCCTCCAGCCGGGACTAAAGCTTACCCAAACATCCTTATCCCACCGACAGTTTTATTAGATGATACAAAACCACCTTTAGTCCCGGTTGCACCCACCATAGTCAAGTTCCCATATCTCCTCTATGTAACCATAATATGTGAGCTTCTGCCCATTCTCGGTTGCCGCATCAAAGCGAACACCACTGTTTTAGTTGGTGCTCTTTTTATCTTCGGCGATCGTGTAAAATATATTCCCATTTATCTTGTACCCTTGGAAAGTCGTTATAGTCGAAGATGGTGTCTTGGCCAACATGTACAACTGATCTCCAACATCATTGTCATTCATTAAATGTTTTCTCAACCAACTGCCGAAAGTCTCCATGTGGGTCTTTCTAATCCAGGATTCAGGCTTCCCCGGGTTGTCCGAGCGTAAAATATTCTTGTGTTCTCTCGAAGTACGGAGCCACCAAGCTGGAATTGGTCAGAACTGTGTGGTGTGCTTCAGTCATAGAATGGCTATCCATACATATCGTTGATTTCCTTCCGATCGTGCTTTTTCCACTTAGTCTCCCCTCGTGCCGTGATCGAGGAAGACCAATCGGCTTAAGGTTAGGAACAAAGTCAACACAAAACTCAATTACCTCCTCATATCCATAGCCCTTGGCGATGCTTCCTTCTGGGCTAGCACGGTTACGAACATATTTCTTTAATACTCCCATGAACCTCTCAAAGGGAAACATATTGTGTAGAAATATAGGACCGAGAATGGAAATCTCTTCGACTTGGTGAACTAGGAGGTGCGTCATAATATTGAAGAAGGATGGCGGGAACACCAACTCGAAACTAACAAGACATTGGACCATATCGTTCTGTAACAGTGGTAGATCTTCTGGATTGATTACCTTCTGAGAGATTGCATTGAGGAATGCACATAGCTTCACAATGGCTACTCGAACATTTTCCGGTAGGAGCCCCCTCAAAGCAATCGGAAGCAATTGCGTCATAATCACGTGGCAGTCGTGAGACTTCAGGTTTTGGAACTTTTTGTCCGCCATGTTTATTATTCCCTTTATATTCGACGAGAAGCCAGACGGGACCTTCATACTGCTCATGCATTCAAAAAAGATGACCTTCTCTTCTTTGGTAAGAGAGTAGCTGGCACGACATTGAAACCATTCCGGATGCCGGTCATCAGGGTCTTTCAAATGTTGCTGGTCCTTCTGTGCTTCCTTTGTATCATTTGTCTTCCCATACACGCCCAAGAATCTTAGCAGGTTCACGCAAATATTCTTCGTAACATGCATCACATCGATTGCAGAGCGGACATCTAGGACTTTCCAATATTCTAGCTCCCAAAATATAGATTTCTTCTTCCACATGGGTGCGTGCCCGTCAGCTCCCTGCGGAACTGATTGTCCGCCAGGACCTGATAACCCACAAGTATAGGGGATCGCAACAGTCTTCGAGGGAACTAAAACCCAAATTTATTGATTCGACACAAGGGGAGCCAAAGAAGACTTGAAAGCCTTAACAGCGGAGTTGTCAATTCAGCTGCACCTGGAAACAGACTTGCTCGCAAGAGTTTATCAGTAGTAACAGTTTTATAGTAGTAGCAGTAGTGAAATAACAGCAGCAGAGTAACAAAGACAGCAGTAGTGATTATAGTAAACAACGAGATTAAAATACTGCAGGCATAGGGATGGATGACGGGCGTTGCATGGATGAGAGAAACTCATGTAACAATCAAAGCAGGGCATTTGCAGATAATAATAAAACGGTGTCCAAGTACTAAGCAATCCATAGGCTTGTGTTCCGTTTATAGTCGTACGTGCTCGCAATGAGAAACTTGCACAACATCTTTTGTCCTACCAGCCGGTGGCAGCCGGGCCTCTAGGGAATCTACTGGATATTAAGGTACTCCTTTTAATAAAGTACCAGAGCAAAGCATTAACACTCCGTGAACACATGTGATCCTCACATCACTGCCTCCCCCTCCGGTTGTCCCGATTTCTGTCACTTCGGGGCCTCGGGTTCCGGACAGCGACATGTGTATACAACTTGCAGGTAAGATCATAAAATAATGCATATCATGATGAAACAATAACATGTTCAGATCTGAGATCATGGCACTCGGGCCCTAGTGACAAGCATTAAGCATAACAAGTTGCAACAATATCATCAAAGTACCAATTACGGACACTAGGCACTATGCCCTAACAATCTTATGCTATTACATGACCAATCTCATCCAATCCCTACCATCCCCTTCATCCTACGGCGGGGGAATTACTCACACATGGATGGGGGAAACATTGTTGGTCGATGGAGAAGCGTCGGTGGTGATGATGGCGATGATCTCCTCCAATTCCCCGTCCCGGTGGAGTGCTAGAATGGAGTTTCTGGTCCCGAGACGGATTTTCGCGACGGTGGCGGCGTACTGGATGGTTTCTGGCGACTTCGACTTCCCGTCTCGCGTTTTTAGATCAAAACCCTTATGTAGTCTAGAGGAGGGTGTCAGAGGCCAGCCGAGGAGGCCACACAGTAGGGCGGCGCGCCCCCCTCCTGGGCCGCACCGGCCTAGTGTCTGGGGTCCTGGGCCTCCCCCAGGTATGCCCTTCTGGCTCCGTGATTCTTCTGGAAAAATAAGCCCTTCGACATAAATTCCGAGGGTTTTACTGAAAATTGAATTTCTGCACAAAAACGAGACAACAGAGCAATTCTGCTGAAAATAGCGTTAGTCCGTGTTAGTTGTATCCAAAATACACAAATTAGAGGCAAAACAATAGCAAAAGTGTTCGGGAAAGTAGATACGTTTTGGACGTATCAACTTCCCCCAAGCTTAGCTTATTGCTTGTCCTCAAGCAATTCAGTTAACAACTGAGTGCGATAAAAGAACTTTCAGGAACACATTTGCTCATATGATGTAAATATTCTCATGACATGGAAAAGTGCTTAGGCAATTCATAATAAGATACATGCAAATAAGATCATCCAATAGCTATGTCAATCATGGAAAGGTACCAACAGATTAATAACAAGCATCATGAATCATGTCTATCAGCAGGATTGCAATGTTCATAAAAGGATATGATAAAGTGGTATCTCACTTGCCCGTATTTGATCAGCAAAACATAAATGCTCAGGCACCTCTGAAGTTCATAGAAAGACTAGAAATAGAGATTGTCAAAGATAAAAGCATCAAAGTTATGCCACAGTCAATCATATTTTGGGACAAGCATATTATACTAAGAATGGCAGTTGTGCTCTCAAGAAAGTGCTCAAAGAAAGTATGGAGACACAACATGAAAGTAAAAGATTGACCCTTTGCAAAGGGAAGCAGGGATTAACATGCGCTAGAGCTTTTCATTTTTAAAACAGGAGTAAAATTATTTTGAGAGGTGTTTGTTGTTGTCAATGAATGGTAATGGGTACACCAACTACCTCGCCAACCAGACTTTCAAGAGCGGCTCCCATGAAGGACGTTATTTCTACCAGCAAGGTAGATCATCCCTCTTCTCTTTTGTTTACACACGTATTTTAGTTTTATTATAGTTGCCACTCCCCCCAACCTTTGCTTACACAAGCCATGGCTAACCGAATCCTCGAGTGCCTTCCATCAATCTCATACCATGGAGGAGTGTCTATTTGCAAAATTAAGTTGCTTACTGATGAATCAGGGCAAAACATGTGAAGAGAATTATTAATGAAGTTTGATTAATTGGGGCTGGGAACCCCGTTGCCAGCTCTTTTTGCAAAATTATTGGATAAGCGGATGTGCCACTAGTCCGTTATGAAAGTCTGTCAAAAGTAAATGACAAGGTTGAAAGATAAACACCACATACTTCCTCATGAGCTATAAAACATTAACACAAATTGAGAAGCATTTTGAAGGTTTAAAGGTAGTGCATGAGAATTTACTTGGAATGGTTTGAAATGCCATGCATAGGTATTTATGGTGGACACTTTGGAACAACTTGGTTTTCAGGGGTTTGGAAGCACGAGCAGCATTCCCGCTCAGTACAAGTGAAGGCTAGCAATAGACTGGGGAGCGACAAATCAAGAGAGCAGTCACTGTCATAATCATGCTTGCGGCAAAATAAATTAACTGAGGCATAAAAGTGATACAAGAACTCTGAAACAAAGTAAATCATCGAGGCTTAATTGACTTTTGTTCTGTCATATGCATGCGTGAGCATGTGCCAAGTCAATTCAAATGAATTATTCAGAGGAGGATACCACATTGTCATACCTATTTATGAATAAAACAATGCAAGCAAACATCCATGACATGCTACTCATATTAATAAACTGGAGCTAAACATGAGAGATCATGAACTACTAGACTTTCTTAAATGACATATACCTCACATGAACCAACTAAGCATGCTCACATGGATGAGTATATGTACAAAAATGAAAACAAATAGAGTTCATACCAGCCGCTCACCACAGTCGAATTGTCGTAGATCGTCATTATTGCCTTTCACTTGTGTAGCTTGAATAATATGAAATGAAAACCACGCTCCAGCCACCGAAGACCATTGAACTCATAATGAACTTTACAAAACCAAAGAAGAACAACAAATATTTTTGGTGTTTTCGAATTGGAAACAAGAACAAAAGGAACAAGCAAACAAAGTAAAATCTTTTTGGATTTTCTTATAGCAAACTAACAATAGCAAATAAAGCAAAATAAGAGCAAGAAACCAAAATAAACAAATGGTGAAGAGAAACAACAGAAATATTTTTGGTCTTTTTGTGTTTTAGGAAAGAAACAAAGCAAAAACAAGAAAATGAAAACTAGAAGAGTCGCATAAACACAAAGCAGCATAATTTCGTCAAACTTGATAGCAGTATAGTAATCGATTTTTAAGAAATTCTTCCGCTCCCCAGCTCGAAAAGTGTTCAACTAATGAAAGTTAGATAACAACCTGGGGAACATGCACAAAAATTGGCTTCGCAAAATAACGTTCTGGCTGTTTTTGAGAATTTTTTTGGTAACAGTCCAGAATCTGTTTTCAGGCAGCACTTCCCCAAATATCATCTCCCTCTTATTAGAAAACCACTTAAAGAAGCTAAACAAGTATATACAAGTATCCAGCAACCATAATATGCGAAGAATGAGTGATGCCGGTATACCTCCCCCCAAGCTTAGGCTTTTGGCCTAAGTGGAGTTCAACTCCAGCGAGGGTCAGTGTTCCACGCCGGTGGATCATACATGGTGTAGTCACCGTAAGGTCCTGGTGCAGAAGAAAAGTGCGAAGGCTCCAAATGCCCAAAATGTTGATGCGAAGAACTTGCTGCATCGGATGATGAGTCGAGGTGTTCCTCGGCCTTCTCCGTGCCGTCTCTTGCATGATGGCCATCTCCCTCCAAGTATGCATTCAGTTCACCTTCTGTGACTGACCAATCCTTCCTGGAATCAAAGTTAAATAGAACAGGTGCAGGCAATCCTACTAGTATTTCAGTTTTCTTAGTTGTTCTCCAAGTTTTCTTATAAAATGTTATCCTGTAAGACAGGTTACTCAAATTAGACGAATCAGAAACAAATTCATGTTTAATCATGGAGACTATGTCAAGTTTCTCTACGGAAAGCTGAATATCAAGATGGTGAGGTTCTACACCATGCATAGCTATTAAACGAGAGGCGATGAGACCTCCGCAAATTCCTCCCTTCTCACGGTTAGTAGCAAGTCTATAGGCTATCAAAGCTCCCAAATTATAAGTCCTATCACCTTGTAATGCGGCAGCTAGAAAGGCTAAATCCTGGATAGATAACTTACTTGCATTCTTTCTAGCAAGAACGCACTTGGTGATGAAATAAGCAAAGTAACGAATAGCTGGGAGTTGGATACTACTAATTTTACCACCCTCCTCTGAGAAGCTTCTTCCATGACAAATCATCTTGTAGTGATTCAAGAGCTCTTGCGGCGATCCCCTCATCTTCTCGCACGATCCCCATTGCGGCACTCTAATGGCTGCACAAAAATCATTGAAAGGCAAGTTGACAGTTTTATTATAAATTTTGTACCGAATTATGGGGTTAGATACAGACATAGTCAATTTTGCATATTGGCATGGTTCATCAACAACAAAATCATCCAATCCTGCACGAGAAATTAGATCTTGAACATCTCGCAAGATTCCTGCACTTCTCATAAAATCTGTGCACGGATAGTAAGAGGGGTATACTCCCTCTTCGCGGCGAACTCTCATGACTTGCTGCACCTCCAATTCTTGTTGGTTTAGTTGATGCCTATTCCACTCCATTTTCTGAAATTTTTCAACAAACAATATAATATTTGATTTGGTGACATGTAATTGAGGGAAACTACTATATGAACTTGCTAGAGTACTCAGCATGCATCAAAACTAGTTTCTACAACTTAGAACAAGCATGCAAGCTCACTAAACATGTTACCTACAGCAGCAAAATATTCAAGATATACTCAACCAAACAAAATTCTACTTGGATAATCGGAGGAGTCACATACCGGAGAGCAAATGTGCCAAATTTCAGACAGAAATCTGAGCTTTGCAAAGAGATCGAGAAATCTTGAGCTCTTGAGCAGAAACACGAGTGAGACAAAGCTGGTGCTGGTTTTTTCGGGAGAGAGAAGAGAGTGGGAGGAAGAGATGAATAAGTGAGGCAAGGAGGGGCCCACACGCCAGGGTGGCGTGCCCCCCTTGCTGGCCGCGCCTGCCTATGGGGTGCCACCCTGGGGTGCCCCACTAGTCATCCCCAGGTTCTCCCAGGTGCCTCTTCGAAAAATAAGACCAACGGTATAATTTTTGTGAATTTTTGAAAATTTTAAAAAATGCACATTTCTGGGTATTAAATTTATTATTACTGGGCAGAAAAAGATTTTGAAATCTCTAATTAACTAACGAACTTTGCAAAACAAAAGTGCTACAGTAAGTAGAACAAGTGGAGGATGAAAGAGATGTTGTTTACCTCCTCTATGCATATAAAAAGTATTTGTTAACAAGGTTGATCAAGTCTTGCCACCAAATAAATTTTACATAGCATAAGAAGAAATAAACCTCAAATCAATCATGTTACCTTTAATTGTATTGATATGGATCCAATCATAAGATTTTGATATCCTTCTTTAGGCTCATATATAGGACAATCAATAGTTCCCACTTTGATAGTTCTCACATTAGAAATGGTATTAACTCCACATACTTTATCAATCCTCTTGGGGAAATAAACGGTATGCTCCTTGTCATCAACATTGAAAGTAACTTTTCCTTTATTGCAATCAATAACGGCCCCTGCGGTGTTAAGAAAAGGTCTCCCAAGAATAATAGACATATTATCATCTTCAGGCATTTCCAACACAACAAAATCAGTTAATATCAAGCAGTTATTAGTAACTTGAACAGGAACATCCTCACATATACCAACAGGAATAGCAGTAGATTTATCAGCCATTTGCAAAGATATATCAGTCGGTATCAACTTATCTAAATAAAGTCTCTTATAAAGAGAAAAAGGCATAACACTAACACCTGCTCCCAAATCACATAGAGCAGTTCTAACATAATTATTCTTGATAGAACAAGGAATTGTCGGTATACCTGGGTTGCCCAACTTCTTTGGAACTTTGCCATTGAAAGAGTAATTAGCAAGCATAGTGGAAATCTCCTCAGTAGGAATTTTCCTTTTGTTAGTGACAATATCTTTCATATACTTTGAATAAGGAGGCAATTTAATAGCATCAGTCAAAGGGATTTGCAAGAATAAAGGTTTCATCCAATCGGAAAATTTATTATAATGTTCTTCTTCCTTTGATTTTAGTTTCTTAGCAGGAAAAGGCATTTGCTTTTGTACCCAAGGTTCCCTTTCATTACCATGTTTCTTAGAAATAAAATCTTCTTTAGTATACTTTTAATTTTTAGCATGCTTTTCAGGTTCATCTTCAACTTCTTCTTTATCAGAAGCATCATTCTTATCATTATCATTATCATGTTCATTACCACTTTCAGTTTCAGCGTCAGAAATAGAAATACTATTAGGATCATTAACAGGTTCAGTGGATTCTACAACATTTTTATGTTTCTTCTTCTTTTTCTTAGAAGGAGTACTAGTTTCAATTCGTTGAGAATCTTGTTCAACTCTCTTGGGATGCCCTTCAGGATATAGAGGATTCTGAGTAGAAACACCGCCTCTAGTTGTTACTTCATAAGCATGTTTCTCTTTAGAATTATTTTTTAACAAGTCATTTTGCACTTTAGTGAGTTGATCAATTTGAGTTTCAACCATATGAAAATGTTTAACAAGCATCTTAACATCATTGGAGGTTCTCTCCACAATATCATGCAAATTACTAATAGCTTGAGAATTTTCCATTAAATGATTCTCTACTCTCATATTAAAATTTTCTTGCTTAACAATATAATTATCAAACTCATCTAAGCATTGAGCAGGAGATTTCGAATACGGAATATCTTCCCTAGTAAAGCGTTGAAGAGAGTTTACCTCAATCATGGATGAAGGGGGAACTATCTTACATAGATCTTCTATGGGAGGTAAGTTCTTCACATCTTCAGATTTAATACCTTTCTCCTTAAGAGATTTCTTGGCTTCCTGATGTCTACGGGAGCTTCTATTCTTGTAGACAGTGTTGGGCCTCCAAGAGCAGAGGTTTGTAGAACAGCAGCAAGTTTCCCTTAAGTGGATCACCCAAGGTTTATCGATCTCAGGGAGGAAGAGGTCAAAGATATCCCTCTCAAGCAACCCTGCAACCACAAAGCAAGAAGTCTCTTGTGTCCCCAACACACCTAATACAATAGGTGCACTAGTTCGGCGAAGAGATAGTGAGATACAAATAATATGGATGAGTATGAGTGATAATAGCAATCCGAGTAAAATATGGCAGCGAGTAAACATTCAACAAAACAGTAAACAAACGGAGATTCGATGCTTGGAAGCAAGGCCCAGGGATCCTGCTTTCACTAGTAGACACTCTCAACAATGATCACATAATAGGACTACTCTACACCCTCTTGTTGGATGATGAACACCATTGTGTAGGATTACACGAACCCTCAATACCAGAGTTAACAAGCTCCACAATATTCAATGTTCATATTTAAATAACCTTAGAGTGCAAGATAGATCAACACAACCAAACCAAGTACTAACATAGCATGCACACTTCTACCATCACACTATGAAAGGAGGAATATATCGCATCAATACCATCATAGTAATAGTTAACTTCATAATCTACAAGAGATCACAATCATAGCATAAACCAAGTACTTCATGATGCACACACTGCCAACATTACATCATGGAGGAGGAATAGACTACTTTAATAACATCACTAGAGTAGCACATAGATGATATTCAACTTGATCACAAAGAGAGAGAGAGATGAACCACATAGCTACAGCGGAGCCCTCAGCCCCGGGGGTGAATTACTCCCTCCTCATCATGGAGGCAGCGATGGCGGTGAAGATGGCGGTGGAGACGGCGGTGGAGATGGCTTCGGGGGCAATTCCCCGTCCCGGCAGGGTGCCGGAACAGAGAGTTCTGTCCCCCGAATTGGACTTTCACGATGGCGGTGGCTCTGGATGGTTTTCTCTGTTTTCGTCCAACTCCTCGAGGTTTTTAGGTCAGGGACGATTATATAGGCGGAGAGTCGGAGTCGGAAGGTCAACGAGGCGACGACAACATAGGGGGCGCGGGCCACCCCCAGGCCGCGCCGGCCTATGGTCTGGTGGGCCTGTGGCCCCCCTCTGGCGACTCTCGGGTGTTCTGGATGCTTCCGGGGATTCTAAGATCTTTGGCGTTGATTTCGTCCGATTCCGAGAATATTTCTTTACTAGGATTTCTGAAACCAAAAACAGCAGAAAACAGCAACTGGCCTTTCGGCATCTCGTCAATAGGTTAGTTCCGGAAAATGCATAATAATGACATAAAGTGTGAACCAAACATGTCGGTATTGTCATAAAACAAGCATGGAACATCAGAAATTATAGATACGTTGGAGATGTATCAGCATCCCCAAGCTTAGTTCCTACTCGTCCTCGAGTAGGTAAACGATAAAAGATAATTTCTGAGGTGACATGCTACCAACATAATCTTAATCATACTATTGTAAAGCATATGAGATGAATGCAGTGATTCGAAACAATGTAAATGCAATGAGTAAACAATTGAATCATATAGCAAAGACTTTTCATGAATAGTACTTCAAGACAAGCATCAATAAGTCTTGCATAAGAGTTAACTCATAAAGCAATAATTCATAGTAGAGGTATTGAAGCAACACAACGGGAGATGAAGTTTCAGCGGTTGCTTTCAACTTGTAACATGTATATCTTATGGATAGTTGTCAATGCAAAGCAATATAACAAGTGCAATAAGCAAGTATGTAAGAATCAATGCACAGTTAACACAAGTGTTTGCTTCTAAGATAGAGAGAAATGGGTAAACTGACTCAACATAAAAGTAAAAGAAAAGGCCCTTCGCAGAGGGAAGCATTGATTGCTATATTTGTACTAGAGCTTTGGTTTTGAAAGCAAGAAACAATTTTGTCAACGGTAGTAATAAAGCATATGTATCATGTAAATTATATCCTACAATTTGCAAGTCTCATGCATAGTATACTAATAGTGCCCGCACCTTGTCCTAATTAGCTTGGATTACCAGAATTATCGCAATGCACATGTTTTAACCAAGTGTCACAAAGGGGTACCTCTATGCTGCCTGTACAAAGGTCTAAGGAGAAAGCTCGCATTGGATTTCTCGCTATTGATTATTCTCAACTTAGACATCCATACCGGGACAACATAGACAACAGATAATGGACTCCTCTTTTATGCATAAGCATGTAGCAACAATTAATTTTCTCATATGAGATTGAGGATATATGTCCAAAACTGAAACTTCCACCATGGATCATGGCTTTAGTTAGCGGCCCAATGTTCTTCTCTAACAATATGCACGCTCTAACCATAAGGTGGTAAATCGCCCTTACTTCAGACAAGACGAACATGCATAGCAACTCACATGATATTCAACAAAGGGTAGTTGATGGCGTCCCCCGGGGAACATGGTTATCGCACAACAAGCAACTTATAAGAAATAAAATGCATAAGTACATATTCAATACCACAATAGTTTTTAAGCTATTTGTCCCATGAGCTATATATTGCAAAGATAAAGGATGGAAATTTTAAAGGTAGCACTTCAAGCAATTTACTTTGGAATGGCAGAGAAATACCATGTAGTAGGTAGGTATGGTGGACTCGAATGGCATAATGGTTGGCTCAAGGGTTTCGGATGCATGAGAAGTAATCCCTCTCGATACAAGGCTTAGGCTAGCAAGGTTGTTTGAAGCAAACACAAGCATAAACTAGTACATCAAAACTTACATAAAAGACATATTACAAGCATTATAAGACTATACATCGTCTTCCTTGTTGTTCAAACACCTCACTAGAAAATATCTAGACTCTAGAGAAACCACTCATGCAATCCAAATTTTAACAAGCTCTATGTATTTCTTCACTAATAGGTGCAAAGTATATGATGCAAGAGCTTAAACAAGAGCACAACAATTGCCAAGTATCAAGTTATTCAAGACATCATACCAATTACTACATGTAGCATTTTCCGTTTTCAACAATTAACGAAGCAGTTTCAACCTTCGCCATGAACATTAAAAGCTAAGAACACATGTGTTCATACGAACCAGCGGAGCGTGTCTCTCTCCCACACAAGCATTTATTCAAACAAAAACAAAAACAAGAACATACAGACGCTCCAAGTAAAGTACATAAGATGTGGCCGAATAAAAATATAGTTTCAAGAGAAGGAACCTGATAATTTGTCGATGAAGAAGGGGATGCCTTGGGCATCCCCAAGTTTAGATGCTTGAGTCTTCTTGAAATATGCAGGGATGAACCACCGGGGCATCCCCAAGCTTAGAGCTTTCAATCTCCTTGATCATGTTGTATCATCTCCCTCTCTTGATCCTTGAAAACTTCCTCCACACCAAACTCAAAACAACTCATTAGAGGGTTAGTGCACAATCAAAATATACATGTTCAGAGGTGACAAAATCATTCTTAACACTTCTGGACATTGCACAAAGCTACTGAAAGTCAATGGAATCGAAATATCCATTGAACATATCAAAACAGGCAATGCGAAATAAAATGCAGAATCTGTCAAAACAGAACAGTTCGTATTGACGAATTTTATTGAGGCACCAGACTTCAAATTGAATGAAAGTTGCGTACATATCTGAGGATCACTCACGTAAATTGGCATAATTTTCTGAGTTACCTACAGAGAATTTTGCCCAGATTTGTGACAGCAAAGAAATCTGTTTCTGCGCAGTAATCCAAATCTAGTATGAACCTTACTATCAACGACTTTACTTGGCACAACAAAACACAAAACTAAGATAAGGAGAGGTTGCTATAGTAGTAAACAACTTCCAAGACACAAATATAAAATAAAGTACTGTAGCAAAACAACACATGGGTTATCTCCCAAGAAGTTCTTTCTTTATAGCCATTAAGATGGGCTCAGCAGTTTTAATGATCCACTCGCAAGAAATAGCATTTGAAGCAAAAGAGAGCTTCAAGAGGCAAATTCAAAACACATTTAAGTCTAACATGCTTCCTATGAAGAGGAATCTTGTACACAAATGAATTCATGAAGAACAAAGTGACAAGCATAAGAGGATAAAACACGAGTAACTTCAAGATTCTCAACATAAAGAGGGGAAACTTAATATTATTAAGATGCATATAACCATATTTCCCTCTCTCATAATAACTTTCAGTAGCATCATTGATGAAATCCACAATATACCCATCACTTAAAACATTCTTATCATGGTTCATATGCATAGAAGTATCATTAATTTTGGCATAAGAAGAGTTCTTCTCACTAATAGTAATTGGAGCAAGATTATTATCAAGAATTTGAACATGGTAAACAAGTTGCATATTAAAATAATTGTTTTTGGTAATCCAATCATGACTATGACAAGTTTCATAAGGATAGTTATAACCTATATCATAGCATTCTTTATAATAATCATCAAAGATCGGAGGCACAGTGTCATCATAAGAAATAGAATAGTTATCTTTCACAGTCGGTTTATCTGTGTCCACACCATCATTGTTATTAGAAGGAGATGTATCAAGAACATAATGACCAGTAGCAAAAGGATTTTCAAATGCCTCTTCCCCAAGCTTAGAGCTTTCTATATCATTATGGGAGGAAGCATGGATAGCACTGACACTATGGCAATTATTATCATCATCATTTTCAGAATTAGTTCCCCAGAGATTTGCAATATCAAAAGTAGTGTGCTCATTCAAATCATGATCACTAATGTACGTAGAGAGCATAGGAATATCATCGTATTCAGATTCATTATCATAATAATCATTAGGAGCAACATACTTACGGTTACCTAGCGTTATCTCATTCACGCGGGGATATGCCGTTACCTCTTTCTTTTTATTCTCCTTCTTCTTCTTCTTCTTCTTCTTCTTCTTCTTCGTTCCCTTCTTCTTCTTCTTCTCTTCCTTCTCCTCGTTCCCTTCTTTAGGAGGAAGAGGCTTGAAGGGTGTCTTGTCCGCATTACCTGATTTACTTTCAGAAACAATAGAAGAAACTTGGGAGGATCCCTCCTTTTCATTAATTAGTTGAAAACATACAGCGGTCCTATCATATTTTGGCAAGGTGTCATCTTCTAAAATATTTTGTATGTAAGTATTTGTATGGCTATTATCAATGCAATAAGAAAAACACCCATGCAGGACATCATCAATATCAAGATCACTCATATGTAACAAAGAGATTTTTCTCGACAGTTCTTCACACCCCAAAAATAAAGTAAGTTCATCATGCTGATTAGGAGTAATTTCATCATCACAATACAAATTTGCAGCAATCATTGGGTTCAAATTATCATTGGAGGAGCATTGAAAATTAAAATGACCCACTTCATGGCAAACTTCACAAATAAAAGGATAGAGGGCACAAACTTTTTTACCAAGATCATCTAGAGCCCTAAGCCACTTTCTAGTTTTTTCATTAATATGATGGATGCAATATTCATCTTTGGCTTTTAATTCCACAAGGTCTATGCATTCCACAAAAATTAACATGCTTATAGGAAATAGCATTCTTAGGAGTTTGAGCATGCTTATTGCAATAATTAACAACAATTTCATTCTTCATGCAAGCCTCTTTAAAAGGTTCATGATACTTATCAAAATTCTTCTTAGGCAATTCAAAATGAGAAGCAAAGGATTTATAAAGATTTGCAGCAACTTGAGAGTCAAGACCATAAGTAGCACTCATATTTCGAAATTTATCGGTATCCATAAAAGCTTCAATGCATTCATAATCATAATTTATACCTGACTCCTTACCTTTGTCGTTCTCCCATCCTTCAGCGTTGTCCTCAATTCGATCAAGAAGATCCCACCTAGCTTCAACCTCCTTGCTTGTGAAAGATCCCTCCGAACAGGCATCCAGATAGTCCTTGTGTTGTCCTGAAAGCCTCGCATAAAAATTGTTAACAATAACATTACGGGGGAGCTCATGAATGGGACATTTGAGCATTAGTGACTTCAATCTCCCCCACGCTTGAGAAATACTCTCTCCATCACGAGGATAAAAGTTATAAATATAATTCCTATCAATATGCACTTCATGAGGAGGATAAATTTAGAATAAAAGAGAGGTACAATTTCCTCCCAACCAAGAGAATGACTATTCTCCAACAATTTATACCAATGCGCCGCTTTACCAGACAGCGAAACGGAGAATAGCTTCTTTTTCACTTCATCCATAGAGATACCTGCACACTTGAATAACCCGCATAATTCATGCAAAAACAGTAAATGATCTTTAGGATGGACAGTTCCATCCCCTTCATAGCGGTTATCCATAACACGTTCAATAATTTTCATGGGTATCTTGAAAGAAGTACTTGCAGTTGGTGGATTTAAAGTATCACAAGCATTATTAGAGTTATCGCATATGGGAGATAAAGCATTATCAGAACAAATTTTCTCCCCTAAAGATGGGAAGCCAAAAAGATCACAGAAACTAGCTTCCCCAAGCTTAGACTTATTCATAGCATTAGCAGTGATTGCGTTCATACCAATAATATTGCTACTAGCATGCAAATGGGGTTCCATAGGTTCTTTAATTTTTGCATCACACAATTCATGTCTTAGCTTAGGAAATAAATTAAGAAGCTCATAGTTATATTACATTATGCCTAACTAGTGTAAAACAAGAAACAAAAAGATGCAATTGCAAGATCTAAAGGAAATAGCTTCGAGCACAAACACAATGGCGCCAGAAAAGTACTGTTACATGGAACCGGAGTATGAGTGCCTTTTACCTTTCCTCCCCGGCAACGGCGCCAGAAAAGTGCTTGATGTCTACGGGAGCTTCTATTCTTGTAGACAGTGTTGGGCCTCCAAGAGCAGAGGTTTGTAGAACAGCAGCAAGTTTCCCTTAAGTGGATCACCCAAGGTTTATCGATCTCAGGGAGGAAGAGGTCAAAGATATCCCTCTCAAGCAACCCTGCAACCACAAAGCAAGAAGTCTCTTGTGTCCCCAACACACCTAATACAATAGGTGCACTAGTTCGGCGAAGAGATAGTGAGATACAAATAATATGGATGAGTATGAGTGATAATAGCAATCCGAGTAAAATATGGCAGCGAGTAAACATTCAACAAAACAGTAAACAAACGGAGATTCGATGCTTGGAAGCAAGGCCCAGGGATCCTGCTTTCACTAGTGGACACTCTCAACAATGATCACATAATAGGACTACTCTACACCCTCTTGTTGGATGATGAACACCATTGTGTAGGATTACACGAACCCTCAATGCCGGAGTTAACAAGCTCCACAATATTCAATGTTCATATTTAAATAACCTTAGAGTGCAAGATAGATCAACACAACCAAACCAAGTACTAACATAGCATGCACACTTCTACCATCACACTATGAAAGGAGGAATAGATCGCATCAATACCATCATAGTAATAGTTAACTTCATAATCTACAAGAGATCACAATCATAGCATAAACCAAGTACTTCATGATGCACACACTGCCAACATTACATCATGGAGGAGGAATAGACTACTTTAATAACATCACTAGAGTAGCACATAGATGATATTCAACTTGATCAGAAAGAGAGAGAGAGAGAGAGATGAACCACATAGCTACAGTGGAGCCCTCAGCCCCGGGGGTGAATTACTCCCTCCTCATCATGGAGGCAGCGATGGCGGTGAAGATGGCGGTGGAGACGGCGGTGGAGATGGCTTCGGGGGCGATTCCCCATCCCGGCAGGGTGCCGGAACAGAGAGTTCTGTCCCCCGAATTGGACTTTCGCGATGGCGGTGGCTCTGGATGGTTTTCTCTGTTTTCGTCCAACTCCTCGAGGTTTTTAGGTCAGGGACGATTATATAGGCGGAGAGTCGGAGTCGGAAGGTCAACGAGGTGACGACACCATAGGGGGGCGCGGGCCACCCCCAGGCCGCGCCGGCCTATGGTCTGGTGGGCCTGTGGCCCCCCTCTGGCGACTCTCGGGTGTTCTGGATGCTTCCGGGGATTCTAAGATCTTTGGCGTTGATTTCGTCCGATTCCGAGAATATTTCTTTACTAGGATTTCTGAAACCAAAAACAGCAGAAAACAGCAACTGGCCTTTCGGCATCTCGTCAATAGGTTAGTTCCGGAAAACGCATAATAATGACATAAAGTGTGAACCAAACATGTCGGTATTGTCATAAAACAAGCATGGAACATCAGAAATTATAGATACGTTGGAGACGTATCACTTCCCTCATATCTTCATCATTTAATTTAATCAAACCCCTCTTCTTCAATATTGGCGTCGGAGTTGGTTCAGGTGTAGCCCAATCATCATGATTCCGGCCTATTTTAGCCAATAATTCTTCAGCTTTGTCCGGAGTTCTTTTTCTGAAAACACAACCAGCACAACTATCCAAATATGCTCTAGAATCAACGATTAGTCCACTATAAAATATATCAAGTAAATCATGCTTTTCCAAATCATGTCCAGGTCGAGCTCTGATAAGAGAGCAAAATCTTGCCCACGCCTCAGGCAATTTCTCTCCATCTTCCTGGTCAAAGCTATAAATCTTCTGCAAAGCAGCATGTTGAGCACTAGCAGGAAAGTATTTCCGAAAGAAAACATCTAGAAAATCACCTGGACTATTAATAGAACCAGGAGGTAAGTTATTATACCAAGTTTTAGCATCATCCTTTAATGAGAAAGGAAAAATTTTAGCAAAAAAATAAGTACGCATCTTGACATCATCAGAAAACAAACTACTCATAGAAGAAAGTTCATTCTTATGTTCTACATCACTTTCTTTTTCAGTACCACAAAAGGGTGTTTTCTCCACAATAGCTATATGAGATAGATCAAGAGAAAAATCATAATCTTTATCCTTAATGCTTATAGGAGATGTGGCAAATTTAGGATTAGGAGACAGCTTATATCTAACAGTATGTTGTGCGAGAAACTTTTTAATTTTTCTTGCATCAGTAATAGCATTGCATTTATCAATAAAATCATCATTAAGCTCCACATAATCCTCATCAGGATCATCACTAGAGTAATCAACAGACTCAGGTGAATTAACAGGTGTAGCAGCATTTTCATTAGGAGTTTCAGTATTTTCAATTTGTCTAGACCTAGCAATTGTAGCATCTAGAAAGGATCCCAATGAACCACTATCATCAAGCACAGCAGAAACATCATCAATATTATGAGAATTTTCAGATTCAGCAGAAGTACCAGCAAGTGAAGCTTGTGGTGGTGAAACAAGTTGACTTATCACAGATGGTGAATCAAGAGTAGCAGAGGTACTCAGAGTTGTACCTTTTCTTGTAGTGGATGGTAATATGGCGACTTTAGGATCGCGAGATTTACCCATGATGGAGAATTTGCAGCGAACAATATCAATCCAAGTGAACTTCCAAATAAAGCTATGCTCGCCGGCAACGGCGCCAGAAAATAGTCTTGATAACCCACAAGTATAGGGGATCGCAACAGTCTTCGAGGGAAGTAAAACCCAAATTTATTGATTCGACACAAGGGGAGCCAAAGAATACCTGAAAGCCTTAACAGCGGAGTTGTCAATTCAGCTGCACCTGGAAACAGACTTGCTCGCAAGAGTTTATCAGTAGTAACAGTTTTATAAACGATGCAGTAGTGAAATAACAGCAACAGAGTAACAAAGACAGCAGTAGTGATTATAGTAAACAATAGGATTAAAATACTGTAGGCACAGGGATGGATGACGGGCGTTGCATGGATGAGAGAAACTCATGTAACAATCAAAGCAGGGCATTTGCAGATAATAATAAAACGGTGTCCAAGTACTAAGCAATCCATAGGCTTGTGTTCCGTTTATAGTCGTACGTGCTCGCAATGAGAAACTTGCACAACATATTTTGTCCTACCAGCCGGTGGCAGCCGGGCCTCTAGGGAATCTACTGGATATTAAGGTACTCCTTTTAATAAAGTACCGGAGCAAAGCATTAACACTCCGTGAACACATGTGATCCTCACATCACTGCCTTCCCCTCCGGTTGTCCCGATTTCTGTCACTTCGGTGCCTCGGGTTCCGGACAGCGACATGTGTATACAACTTGCAGGTAAGATCATAAAACAATGCATATCATGATGAAACAATAACATGTTCAGATCTGAGATCATGGCACTCGGGCCCTAGTGACAAGCATTAAGCATAACAAGTTGCAACAATATCATCAAAGTACCAATTACGGACACTAGGCACTATGCCCTAACAATCTTATGCTATTACATGACCAATCTCATCCAATCCCTACCATCCCGTTCAGCCTACAGCGAGGGAATTACTCACACATGGATGGGGGAAACATTGCTGGTCGATGGAGAAGCGTCGGTGGTGATGATGGTGATGATCTCCTCCAATTCCCCGTCCCGGCGGAGTGCCAGAACGGAGTTTCTAGTCCCGAGACGGAGTTTCGCGACGGTGGTGGCGTACTGGATGGTTTCTGGCGACTTCGACTTCCCATCTCGCGTTTTTAGATCGAAACCCTTAAGTAGTCCAGAGGAGGGCGTCAGAGGCCAGCCGAGGAGGCCACACAGTAGGGCGGCGCGCCCCCCTCCTGGGCCGCGCCGGCCTAGTGTCTGGGGGGCCTGGGCCTCCCCCAGGTCTGCCCTTCTGGCTCCGTGATTCTTCTGGAAAAATAAGCCCTTCGACATAAATTCCGAGGATTTTCCTGAAAGTTGAATTTCTGCACAAAAACGAGACACCAGAGCAATTCTGCTGAAAACAGCGTTAGTCCGTGTTAGTTGTATCCAAAATACACAAATTAGAGGCAAAACAATAGCAAAAGTGTTCAGGAAAGTAGATACGTTTTGGACGTATCAGGACCCTTTCCAAAGATGACTTTCAAATCTCTGACCATATCAAATACATCAGCACCAGTACGTTCCGCAGGCTTCGGCCGGTGATCTGCCTTGCCGTTGTAATGCTTGCCTTTCTTTCTTACGTTATGATGTCGGTGAAGAAATCGACGATGCTCCAGGTACACGTTCTTCTTACAAGTTTGGCAAATATACACTTTCAGTCTCATGTAAGTAGTGCGTGCATGCATTGTATCCCTTATTTGTTTGTCCCGAAAGGTTACTAAGAGCAGGCCAATCGTTGATGGTTACGAAAAGCAACGCTCGTAGGTCAAATTCCTCTTCTTTGTGCTCATCCCACACACGTACACCAGGTCTGCCCCACAACTGTAAAAGTTCATCAACTAATGGCCTTAGGTACACATCAATGTCGTTGCCGGGTTGCTTTGAACCTTGGATGAGTACTGACATCATAATGAACTTCCGCTTCATGAACAACCAAGGAGGAAGGTTGTAGATGCATAGAGTCACGGGCCAGCTGCTATGGCTGGCTCGCCAAAAGGATTCATGCCATCTGTACTTAGACCAAATCTTATGTTCCTTGCGTCAGCTGCAAAATATTTGAACTCTCTGTCGATCTTTCTCCATTGCGTTCCATCTGCGGGGTGTCTCAACTCCCCGTCCGACTTACGGTCCTCTTTGTGCCATCGCAACAACTTGGCATGCTCTTTGTTCCTGAACAGACGTTTCAACTATGGTATTATAGGAGCATACCACATCACCTTGGCGGGAACCCTCTTCCTGGGTTTCTCGCCCTCAACATCGTCACCAGGGTCATCGCCTCTGATCTTATAACGCAATGCAGTGCATACCGGGCATTCATTCAAATTCTCGTATTCACCGCGGTAGAGGATGCAGTCGTTAATGCATGCATGTATCTTCAGAACCTCTAAACCTAGAGGGCAGACAACCTTCTTTGCTTCGTACATACTGGCGGGCAACTCGTTATTCTTTGGAAACATATTCTTCATCATTTTCAACAAATTTTCAAATCCCGAGTCAGATAGACCTTCCTGTGCCTTCCATTTCAGCAAATTCGGTGTGCAGCCCAGCTTTTTCAGACCATTATCGCATCCGGGGTAAAGCGAATTTTTGTGATCCTCTAACATGCGATCCAAATTCTACCTCTCCTTTTCAGTTTCACAGCCTCTCCGTGCATCAGCAATGGTCCGACCAAGATCATCAGCGGGCTCATCACGTGCCTCTTCTTCACCTTCCCCTTCACCTTCCCCACCTTCAGCATCCTCCATGAAAGTATCACCGAAATGATCAGGATAGTTGTCATCGATGATATCATCCCCTTCTACATCTTCTTCCATTATAACCCCTCTTTCTCCATGCTTGGTCCAACAATTATAGCTTGGCATGAAACCGTGCCGAAGCAGGTGCAGGTGAACTTGTCTTGAGGAAGAGTAACCCTTCTGATTCTTACAGCCAACACATGGACAGATAACAAAACCCCCATGCTCGTTCGTATTAGCCACTACGAGGAAATCTTTCAAACCCGTAGTGAACTCGCCGGAGAGTCGGTTACCATACATCCATTGCCGATTCATCTGCATAATTATTATATAAAGTATATAATTAACCATCATGCATTTGTTAAACTAACTAGCTAGAAATAATAGAAATTAAACAATGAACTACACACATGCATATTTTATCAATGACACATGAAAGGTTCAAGTTGCTAACCGCGATCGAGGAGGAAAAATAAATGAGAAAGCTCAAGTGTGGCTCGGAAACTTCATATCATATTTGTTTCATGCTCTCGGGCATTTCATCGAACACCTTGTGTGAATAAGAGGAACTAAAAGCAAACCCACCACCCCTTCTGAAGATTGTGAAGAGAAGTGGCACCAAATGGATAAGTGAAGTTAGCTGAACTGCCTTTTATAGGGATGTGCCTTTAGTCGCGGTTGGCCTAGCCAACCACGACTAAAGGCCTTCGGGCCAGGTCTGAGGACCTTTAGTCGCGGTTGGCCTGGCGAACCGCGACTAAATCTCCTCCCGTCCACCAGCTGGCCACCGAGCGCGCTGCGTCCAGGTCTTTAGTCGCGGTTCGCCTCCCGAACCGCGACTAAAGACCCCTTTAGTCGCGGTTTCTATATTTTGGGGACTAATGGGGGCGGATGGAAGCCTCTTTTTCTACTAGTGCGTGGCCATGGCTGGTGACCTCCGCACGACATCATGTTGTTGGGAATCCTCTCTTCCATACTCGACGTCTTCGTGAGGCTCCGTTCTTTCTTCTCCTGTGCTCATGTTTTTACCAAGCTTGTTCCTACCATTGTGGCACCCTCCGTGGTTGAGTCTTCATGCTCGGCCTAGTGTAGTTGTGCTTTACTTTTTTGGTTTAGCTTGATCCTTGATCTGCATAGTAAGAGGATATCCTCAACACTGTTCGGCCATGCTGGCTTTATTGGTTTAAAGTCAGGCTTTTTACCCTTTTATCTAAAAGAGACAAACCAACACGGAATGAAACCATAGATGAACAGAGCTTCAAGTCAGATGTTAGACCCATCTTCGCTACATCCTACGTACTTTGCTATTTGAAAGGCTACTTTTACAGTACCTTTTACTTCTCCTAGTGGAGGGAGAGGTATGAAATCAACCGACGGCACAGATTCAACGACCTAGATTAGGCCCAGCAGGCCCGAGAAGCTGAGTATTAGGAAAAAAAAGTAATCGGGATGCCTTGGAGAACGCAAGCCCAAACGCCCAAGCGGCTCCACCTGACCCGCCGCCGCCGCCGCCGCTGTCTCCTCCCAGTGGATGACTTCGCGGCTGACCCGTTCAAGGGCAACGCCGCCGCGTTGTTTCGCCGCAGCCGTCGCGTACGAGCGGTGGTTGCAGTCCGTCATCGCCGAGTTCAACCTCTCGGGGGCCGCCTTCCTCATCCGTGACAACGCCCACGCAGCCTGCGCCGCCCCGCGGTTCACCACCGGTGGTTCACTCCGGTCACTGAATAGATCCCTATCCATCTCCCCCACAAATCTCAGAGCCTCCCCTTTGAGATTTTGACTAGTACCAGCAGCCATCTACATTATTGAGACCACATCAGGAGATAACTAAAGAAAATCGTGCATGATTACCTCTCCTAAGTCTCAGCACCTAATTCTACTCGTTCTAGGCATAGATGAATCACGAATTCACTAGTTATATTTGTTTTGTTAGAACTCAGAGCCAATCTACCATTTTCAATGTTCATATCAACTAGATTGTCAGGAGCTGAACTTCTTTGACCACTAAAATGAGTCTCTAGCCCCTGTCCCAAGTATCTGTGCAAGTTCATATGTAGTGTTAACTAAATACTAGAGAGGACACAAATTTTACACTCAACTTAGAGTATTGACTGAGAGAATTTCTAGGAGGCTTTCCTATCCTTTTAATATTGAATGGCAATGAAACACCAGGCTACCTCTTAATGGTGCTTCATATGCAGCTCCATCTTATACATAAAGTTGTTTCTTTAAGACATGTTTTACTTGACTAGTAACATGAATCTTACTTTAATGATGGCAGTTTCAGACATGGAGGGTGAAGAGTACCGCCGCGGGGTTAGCAGGACCTTCAGAAGTGAGGAGGAAGGATTCCAGTGCTATATTGAATATGCTAAGGTCAAAGGGTTCAATGTTAGAAAGGAAGAGGTGAAATACTTGCCACGGTTCAGGTGGGTTTATACGAGCTTTATACAAGAATACCATACATTGGCGAACTTCGAAAGACTGGACTTGAAAAAAACTCAAGGCCCAAAATGCACAAGATCCAGATGTTGTATAGTTGGTTGTTGGTCACACAGATTTCCAGAATATTTTCCACTTTGTTTTTATCTCAACTCGTTTTGAACAATAGGTTTAAATGAACACATGTTATTGTGAATTATACATGTTTTGGTTATTGTGAAATACATGTGCAGTACTAATTATTGTTGTGAACTACATGTATTTGTTATTGTGAAATATATTTACTAGTTATTGTGAACTACATGTACTGATTAGTTTGCACTACATGCTAGTTCTGCATACATTGCTCAATCTGACAACCGATTCATGCAAGGTTGATTTTTATTCTTATACTATAATCATATATTGGTCAATCTGGGAATTACTAGTGGTTCAGAATAATCATATATACCATGCCCTTAGCTGCACTTGCCAATTCATCCAGAAGGCTCTGAAGAAGACAGCTTGAAATATTATTAAAGAAAGCAGTGAGTGATTATTCAAGTGTTCAATTACAACCATGAAATCATCCTTAATTATATCCCAGCAAAGTAAATAAAAGGAGAGAGGAGATCGCCGTTCCTGGTCGAGATCCTCCTATCATGCGAGACATGAATCAAGCCGAGTTTGGACGCCTGACTCAGCCCCACACCAGCCCTCCTTCACAACCGATTAAGTCAGAGCGGAAAGAGAAGGGGGATTCAGCTTACCAGCCAGGGAGGTGAGCCTTTTGAAACGATTTCCATTTTTTTGGATGATACTTTCTTTTTCTTTTTCTATTTTCTAGAATAAGTATGCTCTGGAGTAAAAGGATTCGAACCTTTGCATGCCGGTACCAAAAACCGATGCCTTACCACTTGGCTATACTCCAAACGGGGGGAAGGCTCGATGAAAACGAGCTGGGATATAGATTTTTAAGAAGGAAGAGTTAGTTACCCTCGGTTTTCCTTCTTTCCCGGGAATCAAGGAAGTAGTAGCGGGACAGTCCTTTATTTCCCCCTTTAGACCAACTACAACAAGCTCGCTCCTGAGGATGTGGAAGTTCTGTTTCCTTGCCTTGTCAAGCATTTCATCTGACACTCTATCTATACTATAGCTAGATCAATTCCTATTCTTTCTTCCAGGCGACTTTACTCCAAAGAATTTGGCCTTCTTATCTTGACTCGATCTCACGAAATTGGATTGACTGGCACACCGCGCATCTGGCATTCGCTTCTCCTATCTATCTCTTCCAACTAAGCTGATCACTGGAAAATATGAAATCCTGCAAGCAATCATTCCAGAGCCAACTACAAAGATACCTGGTCTTCCACTCTGTTCACTGGATATAGATCTAGACTACATTGTGCCAACCTGGAAACATTTTCCTGAAACATAGGAACCTGAGAACATACTGCAAACCTGCAATCAAATATATACATCACAACCAGGATAACTAGGTACATTTCCTCAAATAACTACTGAGATAGATCAACATTCTATGATTTTGGCAACACAGCGCTGAATTTTATTCATTCAACTAACTATTCAATTTATAAAATATTGCAAACACATAATATTACATTCAATCATGATCTTTTCGTACACACACAGACGTGTACAACCTCTGATCCACAATGCACACGGTGCATAAACAAATCCACATCCAGCTACCAAAAGTACAAAAGCCACCTCCTTGTCTCTAACTCTCATCTCTTCTCTATGAGCTCTCTGAATTGATTTTGCTTCTTACTTCAATTTCTTAATCGTTGCTACCAGCTAGCTTAGTATTTATCTTGCCCATCTTCTGGATTTCTTCTCCATATGTGTGATTCCATTCTGACTCCTTGAAACTGGCCTCACAGTAGTGCTTTCATGCTATAACTACCGTGATTCCACATTTTAGAAGGGAAAGAAGATTTCGCCTACATCAGATAGTAACTTCAGTACACACTACACAGTTCGGATATTCATATTCAGCATGCTTCCATGGGTAAAGGTTCAAGCCAGTTTCTCAAAAGAGTGAGTTTCCCTGCAAAGAGTCATATACACATGATAATAATTAGAACTAGCTATGATAGAGATAGCAAATGGATATAAATACATCCAGGCTTCACTTCAGGTATTTCTTCTGTTACTGAAAGACTTGAACCGTGACAATTGTCACTACAGTGTTGAGCTGCTGCATTGCTTCTGTCACACAAGTGCCTCTTTCTTCTTTTGTTGTTCCACTGCTCGAGAGGAGGTTCATGAGTAGTGACAATTGTGAATAAAAATGCACATCAGGCAAACTATTCTGAATAAAAATGAGCAAGTAAATGCACAACAAGTAAATGCTCGAGAGTAAGTAAATGCACAGCAAGTAAATGCTCGAGAGTAAGTAATGCACATCAGGCAAACTATTCTGAATAAAAATGAGTAAGTAATACATCCCAAAGAGCAGCAGTAAAACACCATGATCCAGTTCAAACTTAGATGTTGTCGGGAGCCCACATCAGTAGACCGCTTCAATTGAGTGTTGAAGCATTCATGTCACTGTCACATATATACCTAACGAGGAAATACATGTCACGAAGTCATCAAGTGCTAGCTTTGGGTGATTTGGATTTGGTCAGTACACTGCCAATAATAAGGATAACAAACAACTGAATTTAAACAGCTAAAGAATGACAAAACTAGGCTAACAAAAATCTAAATCCTCGATGTCAAAATTTGGGGGAAAAAACTTGAGACGGTATGCAGTCAATGCTCATGTTTCAAACAACTCACAAACAATTGGTGACACAAGCTACTTGTTATTAGGTGTCTACTTATGTTACAATACAAGTCAGCAAGTTGGTAGCTACCACATACTGAGCAAACACAAGCTACTGCGGCAGATCTGAAACAGGTAATGGCAAGCAAATGCTGCAACTACTCAAAAGAGAAACTTCCGACTAAGCATCTCTCGAAGTTTCAGCTCCAGTAGAGGGAAACATACTAGCTAAACCAGAAATCGAACCATTCTTAGCCATTTGCACATGAGTAATTTAAATAATACAAACATGAACTCAGCGGACAGTTGAAAGTTCAATTTAACCGAAGTTCTCCAGTCTAGTACCTCTGGAGCTCAGATATCCTACATGCAGGCGATCAGCAGGTGTCGTGGATGTAACCACGGCAGATGCTACAGGGGGTAGCACTTCATTGATGCGAGGGGAAGGGAACATTGCCATCTACGGGTCGAGGTGCAAGAGACGCAAGGGTTTTACCCAGGTTCAGCCCCTCCGGAGAGTAAAAGGCCTACGTCCTGCTAGATCTTTATTGCTCAGTGGAGAATTACAATGGGGGGGCTCAGTCGGCGGCTACGCCGAGAGCTTACAGGGGGAGATTGGATCTCGAGTAAGGTGTCCTCTAGGGTTTAAGCTCGGGGGTTTATATAAGCACCCCCGGCCTAGGGTTACATGGAGATAACTCCGAATCATATCAGTTGCTACTAATCCGGGATCCGCTATCCCTCTCGCAAGTAATCTTCTTGTCCAGCCGTGTGGACCTCCTCCTTGGGATCACGGCCCAGTCGCCTTAGGGCCCAGTCGCTTAGGCGACTGGCGATCCACCCAAGCCTCTATCTTCATGGCGACTGGGACTGGCGACCCACCCCCTATGGGCATATCCCCATCAGTAGTCCCCAAGCGCGGTGGTGAAGAAGCGCGGATCTGGAACAAGTCTTGGAGAGGCGCGGTGATGGATCAAGATGAGTCGCCGCCGGGCTTCCAAAGATAAAGTCGCGGGTGCGGTGGCAGTCTCAGTCGCCATAATTTGATCAGTCAGTCGGCGTGTGACAGTCGGCTCTAGCCAGTCGCCGTTTGCCAGTCGACGCGTAGTCACCATAGAAACACGTGGAGAGGCCAACGGCTAGATTTCACGTTGACCGAGGCGCACACCGTTCGCATGTTGTTGACCGTTGGGCTCGACGTGACCGCTAACGGCTAGTTTAACGGCTATTCAGCCGGTGACGGCGCAGATCTCAACCGTTGATTGCGGGGCGGCGATTCCGGGACAATTCAACGAACAGATCTCATCCTCAATCTGAGCGAGTGCGGGCGGTATAAAGGGTCGCCCCTAGGATTAGGGTTCAACACTCCTCCGCATTCATCCCCCATCTTCTCTTCATCTCATCTTCATTCCACACTCCACACGCATCCATGGCGGCGAAGGGTTGGGGCAAGTCGAAGGTCACGCGGGAGTCTCTCCTCCCGTACGTCGCCTCCGGAGTCATCCCGGAGTTCAACCAAGAGCGATGGCGGGTTCCGCCGGCGAACGAGACGGAGCCCCTCCCACGGCCCGGGGAGTTCGTGATCTTCATGAGCTTCCTCGATCGCGGGTTCGCTCTCCCCACCTCCGATTTCCTCCGGCAGTTGCTGGCCTTCTACAGCATCAAGGTTTCCGACCTCGGGCCGCACAGCGTCCAGCAGATTTCTCTGTTCGTGGCGCTGTGCGAATGCTACTTGGGCTGTCCGCCCTACTTCCCGCTGTGGGTGTCCATCTTCCACGGGCGGGCGACTCGGGCCAGCAAGAACAGCGAAGCACTCATCCCGAACGGGGGGATCACCTTCCAGGTGAAGTCCGGGGAAAGCTTCATCGACATGGCGCTCCCCAAGAAGGCGCAGTCGCTGTGGCGTCGTTTCTGGTTCTACGCCAAGGAGTACACTCCCCCGGGCGAGGTATGCATTCCCCAATACAGTCCCGAGCCGAGCGTCCCGCGGCGCCTCAATGTCCGGTCGCTGCCGCGCGAGCAGGAGAAGGTGGTGAAGGATATGCGCCAAGCGATCCAGGCGCTAAAAGATGACGGCCTGACGGCGGTCGACATGTACAACTGTTGGCTTGGCCGGCGGCTGATCCCCCTGCGGTGCCGAGCTCACCCCATGTGGGAGTACCGGGGACAGAACGACCGCACCCGGTCGACGGCGACCGAGTGGGACGAGGGCGAGTACCGGAAGGCGCTCGCTAAGATCACCACTGCCACCTTTACCTCCTTCGAGGGCGGCTTGCAGCCCTACACCGAAGACACCCCAGCGCCTCAGGTAATGCTTCGCATGGCGACTTCGCACGGCTTAGCCGCGCTTCTTCCTTTCTGACTTGTTCCTTTGATTCGATTGCAGCGTTGGCAGAAGATCGCGGACCACCTCCCTCCTCTCGCCGGAAAGGAACCACCGGAGATGACCGAAGGCGAGGAGGAAGAGGTCGACGAGGAGGAGGAGCGCACCGAGTCGGACTCGGAGGCGCGGGACTTCATCAGACTCCCGCGCGGGTCGAAGAGGGGTGCCGAGTCCTCGTCCCAGGGCGCGGCTGAAGAGGAGGCGACCTCCCGTCCGGAGGACAAGGCGGAGCCCTCCAAGGAAGGGGCCGAGCCGCTATCGAAGCGACTGCGCCCCACTCTCCTGGAAGGGTCCATGAGGCTTCAGCGTCCCTTGAAGGACGCGATCGATGCGGGAGCTCGGGCCGGTCCGGGCGTAAAAGCGATTCCCACGGTGAAGTAAGTATTTCTTGTCGAATTTATCCTTCCTGCGATCGGACCGAGTGTCGACTCACCTCGCCTCTCTGTAGGTCCAAGAAGAAGACCTTGGCGAAGCCGCCCGCGGCCGGGGTGGCGGCCACGAGGGCGGCCGAGGCAAAGAAGAAAGCCGCGGAGAGGAAGGCGGCGCCGTCCGACCTTGGGGGTGCGGGGTCGGCTCCAGAAGAGCCCGCCGCCGGGAGTCAAGCGGAGAAGGAGAGCACTAGCCACGTCGAGCCCACAGCCAGCGTTTTTCCTCTACCCAGCATGGCTCGCGGGGGCATGGCGAGTGCGGCGACGGGTCCGGACGTTGCTCCGCCTGTGGTGGAGGAGGAGTCGACTGACATTGGATCGACCGAGGGGCAGAAGGCACCCGAAGTTGAAGAGGACATCGTCGAGGAGGGCGGCCTGTCGGAGCCACTGAAAGAGCGCCGGTCCAAGGCCGCCAGTGGACCGCGCCCGCCCAAAGTGACACCGACACGCGGACGGGCGAGGTTCCGTCGACTGAGGCGGTGATGCGAGCGGACGGGGCGACCGAGTCGCGTCATCCGCCGCCGTCTTCATTGACCTTCACTGAACTCCACACGGCGCTTGGCGAGGCGCATGTGGTAAGTGTTGCTGGACACGTGGCCTAGTCACCCCCAGTCCCCGAGGGTCGACTTGGTCTGAAAGGGCGAGTCGAGTCTCTATTGCTTTTTGTTTGTTGACCTTGGCATTTTTGTTTGGTTTCCGTAGGCGGAGATTAAGCGGCTGACCGCGCTTGTGGAGGAGGCGGCGCAGAAGAACCGGAAGCTGATTGCCCTGGGCAGTAAGTCATGCCCGCTCGCCGTCCTCATTCAGTGTCACTGGCCCGGGCGTTCGTTCTCACCGTTTCCTTTTCTTGTAGCAGAGGCGCAGGCAAAGGCTCTTGCCGAGGCTCGGGAAGGGTTCGTCAAGGAGTCCTTCTACCGTGAAGCCGAGTTCCGGGCGCAGCAGGCCGAAGAGGCCCGGAAAAGGGCGAAAGCGGAGGTGGCGGAATTGACGAAGGTCCCTGGAGCGTAAGGGCCGGGAGCTGGAGGACGTCATCACCGAATACAAGGTGAAGCTGGAGGCCGCGACTGATGCGCGGGACTCTGCACGTGGGGCTGCCGCGTCTCTGCGGGAGGAGGTGGCGGCCTTGAAGCAGCAGCACGCCAAAGAACTTGCTGCGGAGAAGGAGGCGTCCGAGGGCATCGTCCTGGCGGTGCAGGCCGAGAAGACCAACTTCGAGGCTTTCGTCAGGGAGATGTCGCGGCAGATTCTTGGTAAGTTCTTGTTGTCGCACTTCTTGTTTTATTTGCCGGGGGTTTGAGCATCTGAACACGGCGAGTCGGCCTCGGGGGTCAGTCCCCGAGCGTGGCGAGTCGGCCTCGAGGGTCAGTCCCCGAGCGTGGCGAGTCGGCCTCGGGGGCCAGTCCCCGAGCGTGGCGAGTCGGCCTCGGGGGCCAGTCCCCGAGCGTGGCGAGTCGGCGTTGAAGGGGAAGTTCTCATTTTTCCCTTTTCCTTGTGTTGTTAACTGCAGGTACGTGCGACTTCGTGGAGACGGCGACTCCACGGGAATGCCTGTCGACCGCGCCCGCGCGTAAAATCGCCTGCGCGGGGGATATACGTGCCGCGCTCCAGTACCTGAGCCCGCGGGAGGTGATTCCGCGGGACACGCCATCCGTCTTCAAGGCCGTGTCCAACATTCCGGCTGTTGTTGACTGGCTTCGTCGCTCTTCCCGCGCGTTGGCATTACCATGGCTCTGAGCATGGTGCTGGCGCATTACTCTGAAGGGTTCGACGTGGAGGAGGTCACCGCTGGCTTCCCCTCGGAGACTGGGGAGTTCGATGTTGCCGAAGTGCTGCGGCTGATGGATGCGGTGCGCCCCTTCGCCGACCGAGTACTGGCGACCGCGGACTTGGAGACTCATATCCCCAGCCAAGCGGCTCCTGGTGACGCGGAGAAGGAGCCGGGCCCGGTGGACTACCCCGCGGAGCGCCTCTTCCATGCTGCTGCCGCCGGCTCGCTGTCTACATATCCGGTCGTGGTGTACACGCCGGGGGTCCGTCACGGCGATGACGGCGTCGAGCCTGTCGTAGAGGGGGCTCCGGGTCGTCCTCGTAGTTTCCTGAGTACCCGTGTAAGAAGTAGTTAGATTTCGCGAGCGGGTGTTAGTTGTAAATAGAATGATGACTTTTGCTTAAATGTGATTCGGTGGTTGCTTTTGCATTATTTGAGACGGCGATGCATTGGAGTTGGTTCCGACTATCCATGGCCTTCGTGTCGCCTTGCGACCCCAATGAAGGCTATCGACTTGACTGTTTTCCTTTTCGAGCTGGGCGTCCCGGTCCGCAGACGTAGTCATTATAGTACGAATAGCAGCCTCATGGGTGGAGTAGTGGTGTGGTGTAGTTTGCGCTGTTCGGATGTAGCGCGCCACTCGTCGTGGCTCGGTGAGCCGCCGCTAGGCGACTCCAAAGGGGATCATTGCGGGCGTCTGTTCCTTGGCGTGCCGCGGGTCCGTTTTGCGGGGTCCCTAGTCGAAGTACTTAGCCACGCACCCGCCAACCTAAGGTAGAGGAGGGCATTGGTGTGCTTTATAGCGTAGCACAAGGCGGTCGCCGAGGCCCGTGGGGCTGGCCGAGCGTGCGGCCCTGCTGTGGGTTCCAGTCGCCGTTTTCACCCGATGGCGTGAGAGATGGTGGGTGACCGGGCCTGGTGTTGCGCCTCGGTCACGCCGCCATCCCGTGTTAGCCCGGCTACTTGGCCGATCGTGGACTTCTCTCTTCCAGCAGCGGCGACCGGAGGTCTCTCAGTTCCTAGTCGCTTGTCGCGGCGACTAAGCCGGTATGTCCCGGGATGAGAGATGACGGTGTTTGGCGGGTGAAGGAGAGGTAGTCGGAGCTTGAGATCAAAAAATGGTCGGCGATTTTTATTACCCTCTGAATTTTCGGATTACATTTTTCCCTTAGGTATAGAACCGCCGGAGGAGGTTGATGTTCCAGGGGCGCTCCACCTCTTTAGTGAGCGGCTCGCCTTTGTCGTCCTTGCGGACGTCGATGAGGTAGTAGGAGTCGTTGCCGAGTACGCGGCTGACGGCGAATGGTCCTTCCCAGGGCGGGGACAGCTTGTGCATCCCTTTCTTGTCCTGGATTAGCCGGAGTACCAGATCGCCGACTTGGAAGGAGCGACTCCGAACGCGGCGATCGTGGTAGCGACGGAGGTCCCGCTGGTAAATGGCGGTTCCGGGAGAGTGCGAGGTCTCCGGCCTCGTCGAGGAGATCGATGTCATCTTGGCGAGCTCGCCGTTGTCTTCTTCGGCGTAATTGGCGACCCGAGGTGAGTCGTAGGCGATGTCCGTGGGCATGACGGCTTCGGCGCCATATACCAGGAAGAAAGGCGTGAAGCCGGTTGACCTGTTAGGCGTTGTGCGGATGCCCCATAGTACCGAAGAGAGCTCCTCTCGCCCAGCAGCCGGCTGCGCGCTCTAGGGGCACGACCAGGCGTGGTTTGAGTCCGTGCAGATGCTCGGTTTGCCCTTTCTGCTTGGCCGTTCGACTCGGGGTGGGCGACTGAGGCGAGATCGAGTCGGATGCCCTTTTCTTCGCAAAAGTCAGCCATCTCCCCTTTGGCGAAGTTGGTGCCGTTGTCGGTTATGATACTGTGAGGGTAGCCGTACCGATAGATGAGCTCGCGTAGGAACTTTGTGGCCGTCTTCCCGTCGCACTTCTTTATGGGCTTTGCTTCTACCCATTTGGTGAACTTGTCCACCGCTACCCGGAGGTGAGTATATCCGCCGGGGGCCGTGTTGAATTTTCCCACCATGTCCATGCCCCATACGGCGAAGGGCCACGTGAGGGGGATGGTCGTCAATGCCGATCCTGGCATGTGCGATCGCTTGCATGCTTTTGGCACCCGGCGCATGAACGGACAAGGGCGATTGCGTCTTCGTGGGCTGTTGGCCGCAGAAGCCGTGACGAAAGGCCTTGGCGACGATTGACCGCGCGCCTGCGTGGTGGCCGCGCATCCCCTGCGCGTGGATGTCGCGCGCGAGAATGTTGCGCCCTTCCGCCGTGGTGACGCATCGTTGGAACACTCCCGAGACACTGCGCTTGTATAGCTCATTGTTGATGATGGTGAAGGACTTGCATCTGCGCACGATGGCGCGTGCTTTGGTTTCATCCATCGGCAGTGCCTGGCTCTCGAGGTAGCTTATGTATGGCTCGGTCCAATCGGTGCTGTCGACGGCGAGTGCGACTAAGGCGGAGTCGGGAGCAGGTGGCTCGGCAATGTCCAGCTCGCGCGGTGCGCGCACCGAGGGTGGCTGAGGATGTCCAGGACGACGCCCGGAGGAGGTTGAAGTCGCTTGGACCCGATTCGGCTAGCGCGTCGGCTTCTTCGTTCTTGCGCCCGTCAACCCACTCGACGACGTGACCGGCGAAGCTAGCGCCGGCTTGGTCGACGGCGCGTTTGTATGCGATCATGTTGGCGTCTCGTGGCGTCGCAGTGCCGGAAGTTTGGTTGGCGACTAGGTCGGAATCGCCGAGGCAGCGCAGCCGTGTTGCGCCCATCTCTTTTGCGACTCGCATGCCGTGCAGAGCGCCTCGTACTCGGCCATGTTGTTGGTGCATGGCTCGAATCTGAGTTGCAGGACGTACTTCACCGTGTCGCCCTTTGGTGATGTGAGGACGACTCCGCGCCTGCTCCTTCGAGGTTTTTAGAACCGTCGAAGTGCGACGTCCAATGTTTGAGGTCCGCGGGGGAGCTTGGCTGCTGGGCCTCTTCCCGCCTGGCGAGGAAGCTCGGCGAGTGCTTGAGATTTGATGGCGTGGCGTGACTCGTAGGTGATGTTGTGGACGCCGAGCTCGACTGCCCACTTGGCGATCCGGCCAGTTGCGTCGCGGTTGCGGATGATGTCGGCGAGTGGTGTTGAGGCGACTACCTTGATGGGGTGCTCGTGGAAGTAAGGGGCCGCCGCCGCTGGGCCCCGAGGACGGCGTACACCAGCTTCGGTAGTGTGGATACCGTTGCTTGGATTCGATTAAGGCTTCGCTGATGTAGTAGACCGGGCGTTGTACCGATTGCTCCCTTCCTTCCTCCTTCCGTTCGACGACCATGACTGCACTTATAGCGCGGTTCGACGCGGCGACGTATAGGAGCATGGTTTCTTTGGCAGCGGGGCCGCGAGGATAGGGGCATTCGAGAGGGCGTGCTGGAGTTCCTCTAGGGCCCGCTGCGCCTCGTCTGTCCACCGGAATGATTCCGACTTCTTGAGCAAGCGGTATAGTGGCATGGCCTTGTCTCCGAGCCGGGGTATGAAGCGATCGAGGGCGGCGACTCGACCGGCGAGTTTTTGCGCGTCGACTAGGCATGCTGGCTGCTTGGTGCGCATGACCGCCGAGTGTCTTCTCCGGGTTAGGTTCGATGCCTCGCTTGGAGACGACGTAGCCTAGCAGCTGTCCCGATGGAACCCCGAAGGTGCACTTCAAAGGGTTGAGCTTGATCTTGTACCGCCGTAAGTTGGCGAATGTTTCGGTGAGGTCGCCGACGAGGTCGGTCTGTCGAGTCGATTTGACCACCACATCGTCGATGTAGACATGCACGTTGCGGCCGATCCGGCTTTCTAAGCAGCTGTTCATGCACCGCCTGGTACGTTGCTCCGGCGTTCTTGAGGCCGAAGGTCATGGACGTGTAGCAGTAGGCGCCTAGGGGTGTGATGAATGCAGTCTTCTCTTGGTCTTCCTTGGCCAACTTTATTTGATTGTACCCGGAGTATGCATCAAGGAAGCATAGCGACTCGGACCCGGCGACCGCGTCGATAATCTGGTCGATTCGCGGTAGGACGAATGGGTCCTTGGGGCACGCGCTGTTGAGGCTTGTGTAATCGATACACATTCGCCACGTCTTGTTCTTCTTTAGCACTAGGACTGGGTTTGCCAGCCATTTCGGGTGCTTGATTTCTATGATGAAGCCGGCAGCGAGCAGCCGGTTTACTTCTTCGGCGATTGCGCGTCGCCGTTCTTCTCCCACAGGGCGCATTGCCTGCCTAACGGGTCGCGCGGTGGGATCGACATGTAATTTGTGCTCAGCAAGTTCTCTCGGGACACCTGGCATGTCGGATGGTTTCCATGCAAAGATATCTCGATTCTCACGGAGGAACTTGATGAGCGCGCTTTCCTATTGGGCGGACAGGCCCGTCCCAATGGTAACTTGCCTACTTGGATCGTTTTCTACAAGATCTACTTGGCGGGTGCCTGCTGCGGCCTTGAAGGTTGCTGCGGACGAGTCGAGCTCGGTTGGCTTCTCCAGGATGGCGGGGTCGTTGCGGTCGACTGGGTACTTGGCGAGCTCGGCGGAGTTGTCTTGTTCGTCGGCGATGACGGCGTCGGCGAGCTTGGCGCTGTCGTCCTCACATTCCAATGCCATCTCCGGGTCGCCATGGACGGTGATGACGCCTCGAGGCCCTGGCATCTTCATCATGTTGTACGCGTAGTGTGGGGTCGCCATGAAGCGGGCGAACGCTTGTCGGCCGAGTACGCAATGGTAAGAGCTTTTGAAGTTCACCACCTCGAACGTTATCCGCTCGGTACGGTAGTTCACGGGCGTGCCGAAGGTGACTGGCAACGTCACCTTGCCGATCGGGAAGGCCTTCCGCCCGGGGACGATGCCGTGGAACGTGACCTTGGTGTTCTCAAGGCGTGAGTCCGGCAGGCCAAGCCGCTGGAAGGTGTCGTAGTACATGATGTTGATGGAGCTTCCCCGTCCATCGGGGTTTTTGCAGCCAGTAGTCGGCGACCTTGGGCTCGACGACTAGCGCCACTCGCCCGGGGTACTCGATGCGGGGGCGTGATCTTCGCGGCTCCAGGTGATGCTTTGCTCGGACCCGGTTGAGCCACCGGGGTGCGTCGGAAAGTATGACTGCGTGTACCGCCACTGCCCTTGCGAGGACCTTCCTGTCCCGCCTGTCGCCGACCCCGGTGAAGGTGTGGAGCGAGCCGGCGCTGCGACCGAAGCCCTCTCCCTTGTGCTGGTCTTGGTCCTTGGCGCGCTCCTTGTGCTGGTTGCCGCCGTCGTTTTCCTTGGCGCGGCGAGCTCTTTCTATCTGCTTCAGGGAGTAGCAATTTCCCGTCGTGTGGTTGGCGGGCTTGCCCTCCTTGCTGTGATAGATGCATGGTGCGTCTAGGAGGCTACGGGCGTCGAAGCGCTTGGGCTGAGGCCGATCCTCCCGAGGTGGACGAGTGTCGCGCCGAAACGATTTTGGCTCGCGCTGCTCGTAATCGGTGGTAGCAACTAGCTCGTTGTGTCCTCCCTCTCCGCGGCGCTTGCCGTTGTTGGACCGGCCGGCGAAACGGTAGTCGCCACGCCGAGGCTCCGTGTGCGCAGGGCGGCGATTGCGTCGTTGACCGTACTCGTCGTCCGAGTCGACTGTAGGGTCTTCATCGGCGTAGCGGGTGGCGATGTCGAAGAGCTCGGAGATTGAGATATTGTCCCTGCTGACGCGACGGAGCTTGGCGCTTAGTGGTTCGTACCGGCAGCAGCGTCGGAAGCAGTCGATTGCCGTGTCCGTGCTGATGCCGCTGGAGGTCGTCCACATGTCCTGCCAGCGCTGCACCCACCGGCGGGTCGACTCGCGCGGGCCTTGGACGCAGCGATCTAGGTCTTCTATGGTTGTGGCACGGGTGTATGCGCTGGCGAAGTGCTGGATGAACGCGGCGCGGGCTTCTTCCCAGGAGTCGATGCTGTTGACGGTGAGGGTGTTGAACCAATGGCGATTGACGCCGTCCATCATGAGGGGCAGGTATCGCGCTGCGAGTAACTCGGAGTGGCCCTGGATCCCCATTGCCATGGCGTACGAGTCGATCCAGACAGTGGGGTCAATGCTTGTATCGTACTTCTCGATGTCGCGGGGTCCTTTGAACCCCACGAGTACGGCTCGCCTCTAATCATCGGCCCGAAGCAAGCGGGGCCGATTCGGGTGAACGCGCTCTGGCGCGGGGCTTCATCGGCGTGGCGGTCGTTCAATCGATTGCGCGCCCGCCATTCTTGGTCGTTGACGATGTGGGTTCGGGCGTCGACTGGCTGCCCGTTAGCGGCGACCATCACCCGCGCGGGGCGCGGCTCGACTCGGTTGTTAGACGAGTGGGCCGCGCGCGGTGCTGGCGGCGGGCCGTTGTTGGCGTTGACGATTGCGCGGTTTGCCGCGTCTGACGACGCCGCGCGACTGGCGGATGTGCGCGAATAGAGTCGCCCTGCGAGTCGGCTGCGGCGTGCTGCTGCTCCAATGCCTTGGCTACCAAAGCCTTGGCGTGCTGGACGAGGATCGCGCCGTCTCCCGTTTCGGGGATTCTTGCGAGGACGGCCTGCGCAGCTGCCACGTTGTCGGCTGGAGACGAGTGCAGTGGTAGGCCGTTGGCGTCGACCTCTGCCCGAGGAACTTCGGGTGGTGGTGGTGGGGGTGGCGGTGGTGCTCCGCGCGCTGCTCTATCTGCAGCAGCCCGACTTCCTTCCGGGATGTCAGGGTTTTGGACTCGGGCGACCCGGATTTCTCCGTCTGGGTCGTCGAAGTTAAGGCGTGCGCTGGGAAAGTCGCTCGCGCGGGCGCGCTCCATGCGCCGGCGGTTTCGCTGCTGACGATAGTGGGACACGGCCCTTACTTCATCTTGCTCGAGGCGGAATTTCTGCCTTTCGGCGAGCTCCTTTTTCCTCTGCTCCTCGAGGGCCGCCCGGTGCGCCTCGATCTCGGTCGCGGTGGCGGTTGCGGGGAGGGGAGTGGTGAAGGCGTCGACTGGGATCTCTTCTTCACCCCCTGCCATGAAGACTGCGGTCGGGTAGCGGTAACGCGGGGCCTCGACAGAGTCCGAGTCGTAATCGCTGCCGAAGAGGGAGAGGATGGAGTCGTCCTCGAAGCCACCTTCGAAGTCGCTCGGGTGGGAGACCAGGGAGATAGAGTCCTTGGTCGATGCTGTGGCGATGGAGCGGGCAGTCGGGGACGCAGCGGTGGATCCCGCAACCGACGTTGTAGCGATGATGTCGGTGAAGTCGGCGTCGATCGCAGCGATGATGGAGTTGATGGCCGGGATGGTGTCGGCGGAATCGGCGGCCCGGAGCGGTGTCGGCGGAGTCGGTGGCTGCCGAGGCAACGGTGGAGTTAGCGGTCGGTGCCACGACCGCCGACTCGGCATCGTCTCCCAGGGCCGCCTCAGCCTCCGCGTATACCTCGCCGGTGACCGGGCGAGTAGCGGTGAGGAGCTGCCCGGGCGCGAAGGGGTCGTGTGAGCGACTGGGGCGAGGCTCAGAGGGATCGCTGACGCCGGCGAGCCCAACGAAGAGGTTGATGGAGCCGATCGGCACCATCCAGGCGTGTGTGAGAGGTGACGAGGCGGGCCGGTAGGTGCTTGGCTGGATGTGGAAGAAATTGCCGGTGGCGATCATCCTGCCGGAAGCAACCGGCCGCCGAACTGGCGAGTAGGGCCTCGCCGTAGCTCGAAGGCTTGATGTCCCATGCCCCACGGTGGGCGCCACTGTCGTGGATGTAACCACGGCAGATGCTACAGGGGGTAGCACTTCATTGATGCGAGGGGAAGGGAACATTGCCATCTACGGGTCGAGGTGCAAGAGACGCAAGGGTTTTACCCAGGTTCAGCCCCTCCGGAGAGTAAAAGGCCTACGTCCTGCTAGATCTTTATTGCTCAGTGGAGAATTACAATGGGGGCTCGATCGGCGGCTACGCCGAGAGCTTACAGGGGGAGATTGGATCTCGAGTAAGGTGTCCTCTAGGGTTTAAGCTCGGGGGTTTATATAAGCACCCCCGGCCTAGGGTTACATGGAGATAACTCCGAATCATATCAGTTGCTACTAATCCGGGATCCGCTATCCCTCTCGCAAGTAATCTTCTTGTCCAGCCGTGTGGACCTCCTCCTTGGGATCACGGCCCAGTCGCCTTAGGGCCCAGTCGCTTAGGCGACTGGCGATCCACCCAAGCCTCTATCTTCATGGCGACTGGGACTGGCGACCCACCCCCTATGGGCATATCCCCATCAGCAGGGCCGAGGTGTCTACTAGTTGTAGCTCCGTCCGAAACACGGGGTGCATCGAGAAGTCGGTCGATGATGTAGCCCGTAAGGTACATGGACTCCGGCGTCAGATCAAATTTTTCATGCACTTCGATCCAGTCTACGAGGATGCCCCACATCTTGGAGTTGATCTCCACCTGCGAGTGGATGTAATCGCAGGGGCAACACTCGCGGAAAAATATCGACATGGGGAGGCGCCCTCGTCGACTATGGCCACCGGAACGCTGCAGCGACTCCAAGGAAGTTGCCTGGGGTAGGTGGTGGTGGTCTGGTACAAAATGAACGCCTCCCAGGCGCGTATTTCTGGAAGCATGCCACATGAGACTTGGGGCATCGTTGCCGCACGTACAGGACATGCGTAGGCGTGCGCACAAGGCGCCGGCGCCGGCGAGGCCCTTGAGCTCCTTGGTTGCAGGGCGTTGGGCGTGGGTGCTGGATACTAGCTTGGCGGCATGATGGCCCGGAGAGAAAGGAGCGCGCCGTGATGAGCGCATGTCCTTGCTTCAGGAACAGCGTGATGAGATCGGCGGCCTTGACGAGCATGGAGGGCGGGGCCGTGGGATCTTGGACCGGGGTCGAGGCCACGGGCGGGCGGGACATGGCCAGGAGAACAGAGGAAGGGTAGGATCCTTACTTGTCGGCGGGAGGGGCCATCGGGCCGAGGCGGCGGTGGCGCATAAGGAGATCGGCTCGGCGGCATCGACACAGCGAGGTCGAGTCGCGGAAGAAGAGAGGAAGGATTAGGAGTTAGGACTGTTTTTCTTTTTCAATGGACACAGGACGAGTTGGGCTGTCTTGGGCCGGGCCTGTCGCGGCGCCGATTTTGACTTCACCGAACGAGTAGTATGAATCATACTTCTCATCTTTTTTGCCCAGGTATGAATTGTTGTGAACTTTTGGATGGACGAGAATGGATGGTTGTTATTTATCTAGGGGTACCACAAAACAACTCATTTGAAAAGATACGTAAAGTGTTATTTCTTGCATTACAATTTTTTCGATGATTTAATATTGGCCATAATTAATTTCATAATTTCACCCTTAGAAAATGTATTAATAATTCGATTGGTGTTAAAGGGCAACGCTCAAACTAGTTGGCATGCATTTCATTGACTATCAAGAGTTTTTTTTTTTTTTGCACCGATCGATTCCGGATAAGTGCCTAAAACCAGCAAACTTCTGTCATTTTTCGGATTTTTGCTCAAATTGCGTCCCGAGCAGATCCATGTATTTGCTCGGTTCGGATCAGAGAGCTCGTGCGCATAGTGAAGTCCGCGTCCTGGCATAGCACCGCATGCACACCGTCTTTAGTTTAGCGCTGCCGCCTTTTCATCACGGGTGAACTGCTACCACTACGTCTTACTTCTGCATCCACCTTAGGGTAAGATCTAGGGGAGTACTAATCTATGTCTATATGGTACTTTGTATGTGTTGATGATGACATTAATTATTTATGTAAATTATGTTGACAATGAACCCGTGTTGTGTAAAATCTACCGCGAACTCGCGAAGGTAAACTTGTGTTCTTTTATACTTAATAATTAATAATAAAAGTAAAAGAGCTACTTGTTGTTCCGTTTTTTCTACCCTTATATTTCAGCTGAGATTCCGCTTATGTCAAAGGAAAAGATTCGCACCGTCTCGTTCCAAATGCCGGCCATGGTAAAGAGATCGATTCCTAATTAACTCAATTGACTACAATCCCTAAGAGCTCTAAGCTCCCAGCATCTGCTAGTGTGTGGACGTTTTAGAGGTTGCTGTCACGGGTCCTACATGCTAGGAAGTTTGCTTTGGTCATCTGACCACCTGCTCGTACAAGCTTGGATATCGATTGTAGGCGAACCGACTTGCGGGACTCTTACAGATTGCGCGTGGCATGGCCTGCCCGGCTGCTCTTCTCTCAACTCCTCCCCTTTCTGCTATCTCTTCTTTTCAATCTTTCTCTCCCTACTATTCTATAGCCAAAATGACTCCGCCGATTCAGCCCACTTCTGCCACCTCCTGCGTTGATTCTCAACGGCCCAACTTCGTCTGGGCCTCCTCCGTTGATTCCATGATGTCTGGATTGTGTCATCGCACATACCATGCAGTAAACCCTACCCGCACGCATCGGGGATGCGGTTTGGGATTGCCCTCAGCAGCGGTGGCTTGCCACATGCGCTGGCGACCTCAGCCCCATGAACACCCGCTTCATCTCGGTGCCCCTATCTTGGCTCACCTTTCGCGTGGCTGCTGGCTCGATCCAACCTGCTCAATGGCGGCTACTTTGACTCCGGCATCGGCGGGACACTGCTGACGTGGCCACAACTTTTTAGGCTCAGTTGAGAGTTGACTACTCCGCCTCCGTAGGCCATTTGATTCCGGTGGTGAGGCATCTCCTCGTTTTTGCCGCTCCGAGGCTGCAACCGGCGAGGCATCCGTGGAGTCAGAGGAGGTACTGAATGGGGAACAAGGAGAAGCGGCCCACGTATGCTGCCATTGAAACACTCTAAGGGTGACTTCTTTTGGGCTTGTGGGGGGGGGGGGGGGGGGGGGGGTTCAGGGGGGTGGGCAGCTGAAGCCCAAAAGAAGTCTCCGGCTCCTTCGTCGCTTATTTTGACCGAGAAGCTACCCTCGCGTGCAATTCCAGAAACTGCTCGGAGGCAGTTTCCCGAGCTTCTGCGTTGGAACACCGAATCGGTATGTTGACTAGCCCCTGGGGGCTTCAGGGTGGTGGGCAGCTGAAGCCGAAAAGAAGTCTCCGGCTCCTTCGTCGCTTATTTTGACCGAGAAGCTACCCTCGCGTGCAATTCCAGAAACTACTCGGAGGCAGTTTCCCGAGCTTCTGCGTTGGAACACCGAATCGGTATGTTGACTAGCCCCTTCTTTTCCCTTCTATTTACACTAGATGACCTGTTGCGCTATCGCGCAAAAGCAGAATCAAGTTAGAATTGAAACCATAAGATTTAGCTAATTATAGGCTCGGAGCGGAGTTCTGCCCCTCCTGCTACCGCTCCCGCCGCCACCACTGTGGTAAAGGGAGGGCAGTTGGTTGGCTGACCATCCAGGCTGAGCTCCATCAGCATCTGACGGCGTGCATTGGAGAAAATGTCCTCGGCGGGCCCTTGGCCTTCCTTTGGCTACTTCCTCTGCCCCCATTCGATGGTTCCTTCCGCCTCTCCTAATGTCTTCCTCTTCCTCTTCCGATCCCTTAGACCCACCCAACATCCTTGCCATTCGGGTTCTAGATTGAACATATATTAAGCAAACTAAAGAACATTTATTTGATACAGGCGAAACAAATATTAAATAAAACAACAAAGTAACATAATAGATGTCAATTTTATACATATACATTCAACCATTTCTCTTACTCAAAGTAGTGGCAGCAGAGGTATTATAATTTAAACATAAATAATGTAGACCAGTTATAGCATAGGTACATGACCCGCTGCACCCCGACGCAAAGACAAAAATGAGACAGTACTATAACCATAAGTTCTATCTATGGTATTATATATGATTGAGATTTTTTTGGCCTTAAATCTTGAGGCTCATGATAGGTCCCCATTTGCTACCCATGACAGAAGTCAGGACATAGCTAACCCGCCATAATTTTATCTTGCCCGATTAATATTCGCAAGGCTGCTAAGTGCAAGTGACTTTGACATGTTGACATGACATCGACTTGAAGTCATGTGACGTTTATGCCAGTAAAGTCAGTCAATCTTTGTTTGCAAGTCAGGGGAGATCCTTCCTTCTTGTTGAAATGGATGAATGAATTATAACACTTTCCGCCGGCTAATCTCTTTCGTTTGAGATGGTACTGCAATCATTAAATCTCAGCACAACCATGCATCAGTCTTTACGCTAAATAAGCATCCATGTATTCTAAAGTAAATGTAACTATATGATCTCCAAATATACACACTGAGCATGTGATTCACAAGAAAGCGAGCACTTATATCAAATATATTTGTTCTCCATCACAAGTACCTTTCCAGTAAAAAAAATAGATTTGGTTTAATAGTCGAAAAAATAACAGCAAGTTCAAAATTGTATTGGTGTTCCCTTTTAATATAATATATAAGGACCTCATCAGAAGCTCAAAATCACTCTAGCTATATACAAATTAGTACATATGAAACACCTCTTCAGCGTTCACATCAACCACGATGAGTGCTCATTGTCATCAGCATTCTTCAACTATGCTTCCCTTTTAAATTTCTTCTACTCACACATCTATAATAATTCATGAAATCCAACGGCGAGATGCCCAACACGGTACAGCTGCTTCTTGACCTCAATCACTACCATCCTATCTTCTGCCCCTCCTATCTTATCAACGTTGCCCTCAACAAGGGGCTCCTCCATGTTTGACACCATGCTTGAAACCTCACACTTCCGCTTCTGCAAAAGGTAGATGCTTACACGCGAAGTGAGAGTATATTATTCAAATTTGTGGAAGGATATACCAATCAACCTCATCAGCATTATATAGGCTCCAATTCAGAGGCCAAGTTTAACAAGGAAACTGAGAGGAAACAGAGGTCGGTAGCTTTGGCAGCCAAGTCCCTACTGAATCATTTTAGTTTTTCTGGCCATGCTGATTTGCCTGGCAGGGTGATAAATTTGAAGCAAAAAAATGAAAATAGCATGACAAATGTAATTTTTACTATCGCAAGTTAAGCTTTGTCGTAAGCTGTCATAGGAAGGTGTGTAGCATATAACATCACCAAAACAACTATACAATAATGAATTTTTAGAAAACCTAGAGCTAGTTTAGAACATGCGTTATTTAATGCCCAACACATCAATAAATGCCGGGAGAAAACAGACAAGATGTATGATGTTGCTAGACCAAGTAGTCGTGCTTCTGAAAAAGTAAAATCTCAGTATACAAAATATTGTACAGTAATGCATTTCTTCAGCAAAATTTTCCTTCATATAGTGGATGAGAAGTGCAAACAGAAACAATTTTCACTGGTTAGTTGTAATTAGTTTCTCTCAAAAGAATTATGTTATGTTAAGGCGGTTGCAATTTTACGTCAGATTACTGTCCATAAGCTATTTCAATGTGTTATGTAGTACCACATAGTGTTGAAATGTACTCCACCTACATACACAAACTGGCCTTAACATAAGGGCCCTCTTTTGGAACAAAGAATCTCAAGCAATTTGAAAGGAACAGCTCAATTGCTGCACAAATGAAAAAAAAAACACGTACAATGCACCAGCCAGGGACTATGAAATAAACCCAATTCAAGGCAGTGCTATGATGACACCAGATGAGCAGAAGCTGCCCTGTCAACATAGCCAATAAATATATTTGCAGAACCCCACATATTATACATGTAGATGTGTAGTGGTTAAATTTAAGATCTGATTTAGAGACTGAAGGTAACCACATGTTAACATAACACTAATGTATACTAAGGGCCTTCAAATATGCACTCTAGTTTCATGGAAGGTTGCATGCCCACAAACACAGAGTACCGTAAAAAATCAGCGTTACTTAAAACCCTTGAAATAATAGATTTAGCAGTAATCATTCTACCAATAAGGGACGATGTAGTGACCATGTAGTGATTACTTTTATAATCACGTAGGGAACCAACAAAGCGAAACTGAGTATTATAACCAAGAGAAAAGGTCTGATGCTTTCAACAATAAAAAAAAGTAGTAGTGTTTCGTTTCGTTATAAACATATGCTAAATTGGCTCTCTATGCCAACAGTTTCATAGCCAATGAACAATCTAATATTTCTATTACATGCTCTAAGCGAACACCGGTAATTCAAAATCTGACATGTGTCGAAAAAACATTCTACTGCTAATTCAATATCCCCTCAAGGCGCCTTGTCCAAACAAACCCTTAAATGCATTGACCTCCTTGAGTAAGTTCATAAATTAAAGATAGAATAAAATATGCTAAAAGTGTATGAACAAGCAAACAAAAATACGTGGACAATACGAGGAAGACCATAATAAAAAATACATGGTAAAAACGCTAATGATATGCAATCCCTGTAACCTAGGTTGGGCATGTCCTTGAAGCTATTCTTGAGGTGACAGTAAATGACAATCAAAATGTATTTAACATGGAATAAAAACCCCATTCAGTAAAAAACAATACATGTACAGTCCACATATATCAGAGAATGCTTAACCCTTAGATCTAAGGGTCATAGGTAATCATGTAAACGAAGGGAAGTCAGTGTAAGAATATTAATTGGAAAATACGAAGGGCATTTACCTGGGGATTGTGGTGCCTTTGGAGTGAGGTGTCGAATGGCCAATATAGGGTCATAGTGAAGGTAAGGATAATCTGTTATATCCATAATATCCCACAGTCAAATCATACCAAACCTAGCCACGAAGAGTCGATTCAAATGAATAATGAAGCTGTTGTGTAGTACGTAAGGAAAGCAATGTAAAGCGTTCTCCCCACTACAATGTTCAAATGATGCAAGGAATAAAATCAAAAGGTGCAGGTAAGTATTTATTGCGAAAGTTAAATTTTTTGCAAGCCGGAATCAAAAGGTGCAGGTAAGTTATTATTATTATTGCGAAAGTTAAATTTGTTTGCAAGCCTCATTTGGATCTTTGCAGGGAAGATAAAGAAATGTTTGAGTAAAAAAATGGCATCGTGCCATGGCGCCTAAATAAAAGATATGCTATGAAATCAAAATCAGAGAGAAAGAGGAGTCAACATGTGAATAGAGAGGGGGCTCTGTAATACTCTCATCTAACACCATAATATTGAATCCTACAATTATCCAATTATCCATATGAGATAAATGCAGGGAGCAGAGGAGGCTCTGTTCTCAAGGAAAGAACACACAACCAAGATTGATAGTTAGCACTGTATAAAAGACATGAACACACAGCCAGTATATGGCATGAACACACCTCCGGATTAAGGCCATCACAGGGAAAGATAAAGAATAGAGCCAGCTCCGCTCCTTCTTGTCCACGCCGCCAGCATCTCGGCAACTCTAGCCTCACCGCTGCTTCCTCCCGCGGTCTGCCTCCCCTGCTCGTCCACGCCAACCATAATATCCTGCCGCCCTCCTCTCCAATAGCTAAATCCTAAAAATGCAACAGGGAAAGATACACTTGAACAAATTGATATCAAGTTGAATGAATATATAAATGCAATATCCTAATAAAAGACTTGGGGAGAACAATTTACAAACTTTGCTGAAATTAAAGCGATAAATAGCAAATATGATGGGAATGTAGAGGCAATTTTCCCCTGTTGAATCATGCCATATAAAGCAGCGGGAGAGGAAAGCATAGAAATTCCTAACTGGGAAGAACTAAAGAGGAATATCCCACATGCTACATGTTCCTCAATTGGTTTTTCTGTTTTAGTTGCTTATCCAGAATGCCGCTCGATATGCTACATGTTCCTCGATATAATACTCTTGGGAGATAACACAACAAACATATTTTAAGTAAAGTCTAAGCACTGGCAATTTAGCATGGATAACCTACAAAGCACTGTTATAGGTCAGAGCAAAAAATGCTTCACAACTCAAGAAGGCGTTGTACAAGGTCCAAGCTAGTGTACATTTAGCATGACAATTAACAGTGTCTGTTTCCTGAACAAGACAATGAATGTGAGCTCAAAAAGACAAAGAGCGACCATAGTATTCTCTGCTTCTTATATAAGACAATGTATGAGAGCTCAAAAGGAAATATGTGCATTGGGAATTTAATCCGTGAATGACAAAAGATGAGATATCATTTTTCAGTATTGAGCTACAACTAAATGAAAAATACACAGAGAATTTTTTTGTCCCATAGAAAATGAAATAATGGTGTTTCATAGTGAAAGGAGCTTCCATGGGCATTTGATGGCAATACAAATCAAGGTCTCATCGGTCAAACAAATAGTATTGTACGTCAAATGATCATAGTGTGAAATAAACCCTAGGCATGGTCACACTACACATAACATACTTGTTGCAAATACATCCAAATATTTACTCACACATTGATATATATTCGAGGACTTTCACCCTGCACAGTAACCCCCGTCTCCCACTTTTCATAGCAGCCATACAGTCATGTATTCATATTTTCATTGCATTCACAGCTTATCTAAAACACTACAATCCCCACCTTATCTAAAGCACTACAATCCCTGATATTTATTTTATCTCATATGACTTTAATTAACCAAAAGGATTCGAAAATGACATGATATTCTACCCAACTAATGAAATAGCCATGAAGGGCTAAGGAACGGAGAGCATACACATCATTACCGAGAAAAACAGATCGATAAAAAGCTCCAATCACATGAGAATGGGAAGAAAAAGGATAGAGGGAAGCGAAAAAAATTATACCTTCCAATCAATGGACAAATTAAGCTTTTGGACAACCCTAGTCAACATAAAGATCAACGGAACAACAAATACGCAACCATAGTCGTGGTGCGGAATTAGATCGAGCTTCACGCTCCCGCAGAAACTCTATATCTCGGTGTAGCTACTGCTAAAAAAAAAGAAAGCATTACAAAGCAAGCAAAACATCCAAAAGGAAAATAAATTGTCATGGTCAGCAGGTTAATCCATCTCTCTGGTTGCATTGTGGGACATAACATATACTATAACATAATTTGAGGTTATTAGAATTATTACTGCCAGATTCTCTTCAGCTCTTTAGCGGTGAAGTACAGTAGCCTGGACCCAACATTCTTCTCATCACTGTGGGCTAATATCAATTGCACCAATCGATGCAAACCAGGGAAGAATGTAGAGTATGATATAACAGTTAACAGTAAAGGTCTCGAAAAATATGGTAAATAACTTATAGATTAAGAAGAGAGTTAAATTAGCCTATGGTGCTCCCATTAACCGTTGATCAATTTTATTACAAATGCATGAGAACACTACTAACAATGCATGCTTAGAAAGATCACACCAAAACAGATCCACCATCACACAAGCTATTCTAGCCTAATTAACAGTTGACCACCATGTACTGTTTTTTGTTTTTAAATATTGGAAGAGACATTACTGAGAAAATAAAGAGCTATTACCTAAACTTATTATGTCCCAAAAGTTATGAATTCATTGATGGAATTATCTTCCAATAACTCCAGTGCACACTTCAAATATCTCAATCCCCTGGTCGGACCTCATCGGCATATAGCTCAATCCTGGGGAAGAAACACAATGACTGAAGCTATCTGAAAAAACTGCAGTAGCATGAAAATAGTTCAATATTAAACCTGTTAGTTGAAACTCGCTCTATACATGGACACCTACAAATTTAATCACAGAAGGTAGTGAGTACCCCGCTCTATACATGGAATCACCTACAAATGGTTGAAGCTAGCAGGTGCATGTCAAGGAAACATCTTCTGATTTAGTCTGGATTTGTTCCCGATGATAATGATACTCACACATGAAGCACATTGTAATACAGATTCATTGGAAAAGCATATGCCACACGATTGATAACATTGAAAAAGCAGTTATTGCTAAGATTTCTTAGGCCTCAGTGTAGTTTAACTCTCTCTGATTTTGAAAAGAGCTTTCAGAAGAACCCATGGTTGACAAAGTTGTTATGCATCGCTGCACAACTCACTGATCCCAAGTCCAAAATATAAAAACGAAATTCTGCATTAGTTGCACACAAAAATAAATATATGCATATACTCTCATCAGCAGCTACCCATAGACACACCTGCAAGTTCATAGTTGACTGCCACTTCTCTAGCAACTTGCAAGTTAAAATGGGTAGGACTTTGGAAGCCTTACTTGCTGCAACCACAAATGAATCAGGTGCATTGCAAGATAATATGAACTTATATTTCTGAATATTGATATGAATACAACAGCAACAGCCAGACCCACAAACAAGACACAAATTAAAGCAGATGAAACTCGGGATCAAGAAATCGAAGGGGAAGTAGGTACTCACCAATAGTTTTGTGGCGTTTTTCTGCTTTGTTTGCTTCCCATGGCCTCAATCCCGCCGCACGGCCTCCTCCTCCTCCCGTTGAGGTGGGGACACCCGGCCTCCTTCCTCTAAGCCATACATTTCCAGCTCTGCAGCAGGCTAACACTTCTGGTCAGATTCAAGGGGAACCATAAACTCAATTCATGTGTTGTAGGTAGGAAATGAAAATCATGAACAAGGGGAGATGATTACCGACCTAGAAACGAATAAATCTAAAAAATAAGACCAGGACATTCACATGACCAAATTCAACCACCAGATCCCCAAGCATCTATGCGCCTTCTCGCTGTAACTCAACCACCAGATCCGCACATAGACAGAGAGAGGAAGTGAGAGAGGAACTTGAGAGAAGGAAGATGCATCTAGAGGAAGAGGAGGGCCTTACTCGTGGAGCAATCTGCCGGCGCCGAATCCACAGACCGAGTCGGTGAGGCTGCTCCTCCCTCGCCGCCTTCCACTGCCCTGTCCAACCATCACTTTCCACAGCGCCGTCCAGCCGCCACCTTCCACCGCGCCGTCCAGCCCTGCCGGCTCCCGCGTCCAGCTGCTTAAGATTATATATCCTTTGCGCAAGTAAATTACCTGTAATTGAGTTGTACATCAACTGTACATCACTGATAACTATAAAGCACTGACTGATGGACTCGAAGGCACACGGGAAAAGCAAAAGAGAGGATCCTCAACTAACATACCCCTCCATCGGAAATCCTAGAAAACCATCCAGATCAGTAAGAACAACAGAGATAGAACCAAGTGATGAATGCAAAGGAACTGAAGGATATCGGCATGAAAATGATCTTGATGGCCTACAAGGGGGTCGTGACGTGAACTTGTCTCCCTTCTATGATCCTGCCACAAAATCCAAACACATCTAAATGACACTGCCACTGCACTACACCTAAATGGACGTGTCCCATGTACTTAGTTCTGACTTTCCAATGAATTCAAGAACTAAACCAACAAACGGAGAGATAATTCAGTCATTTTGAGCCCAAATTTATCCATGAATGTCTGCACTAATTAAATGTTCTATGAGCACCAAAACTTTTTTAAGCAGACAATGTATTGGGTTTGGGATTTTTGAGAAGCTCACCTTGGCATCTTAAAATCAGCCCTGCTCGCCGTTGCTCGACGAGAGCCGCTTCCCAACCCAGGGTTGATGGTCATGGAATAAAATAATCCTTTCATAGCTGAACTCTGGAGGGGGGAATCCAAGCTGCAAAACAAGATAAAGTTCAGAAATGACATTGTAGTACTAATGGACAGCAAGCATAACCATGCATATGGAGTTGGAGTTGAGAGACCTAAACATCAAAAACAAGTACAATGGAACAGGGTGGCGAGGATAGGATGAGCTTGTCACCATCACCTAAACTACACTATACTCATGACCTCTACATACAAGCATTAGATGAGCATACAAAGCAGTAAAGTACCTGAAATAGTAAACATGGCATATGATCCAGCGACCTGCTGATCCACAGTGTGAAAAAGAGAAACACAAGACACCCATAGAAACACTCGAGCACATTGCTAAGACTTTACGGAGCGAAAAGAATTCAATTAGAAATCAAGTAACATAAATCTTTCGCCTTCCAATGCCATTGCCATGTCCCAGCTAGATGATTACCCAGCTAATATCCCCACAGAAAGTATGCCTGAATCAAGTAACAACCATCTGACCAGCACGATATATCACTTCTTTAAAAAATACATACCGAGAAGTGTTCTGCTGGTGGAGAGCATGTGTGTTCCTTCAGCATGTTCATCAGGATGGTCCTTGTAAATGAGGACGGAACAACACAAATTTAGTTTAACGGTATACTGTGAACCTTCTAGACAAAATGATCTGTATACACACATTGTAGTTCTCTAATGTGGGATGTTCATATTGTAGCACTTAATTCCAGATGCTATATTCCTGAAGCAAACTAAAAATACACTCAGTTCTGATTATCTTAAAATGATCAGCCTACACACATTTTAGTTCTTTGCTGTGGAATTTTAAAATTGTAGCACTTATTACTCAGATGCTATATTACCGAAGCACACTCAAATACACTGCAAGTACAATTTATATCAGAAGTATTCTCTCCATCCGCTGATTACCAAATAATACATGAAACGACGATCCGTACAAAAAAACCCATTACAATGTGAAGGCAGATCTTTCTATGAGAATTCTTAGGTACCTTACGAATCTTCATGTCATTGGTGATGGAGTGGCCAATCCTCTTGTAGAGCTCGAGCAACACGTCTTCCTCAATACTTGGTAAAATTTGCAAAAGAGGAAACTGGATCAAATAAGTCAAATAATTTAGGTAAGAGATCGATATTGTTAAGAAGATATAACTGGGACTCGTCGGCAAGGTAGCAGAGTTGCAGCTGCTGTGTGCTCTCATCCGGCCACCCAAATCCTATCCATGGAGGAGGCAGGCGATAGTTTGGCACGCAGTGACAACACATGCTCTGATTTGCAACTGCCATGGGATGTCAAGCCACCTACCTCACAGGCGTTCACCGTCCCGCAACAACAACACATGCTCTGATTTGCTACTGTCATCCACCTTTCCCTGTTGTCTCGAACAACAACCTCCCTCTGTCTACAACTTCAATATGGCTACACCACTCAACAGCTTCGACGCGAACACGTACGGCCCGAGATCGCTCTGCTTGATCACTCGCCAGTCAATCCTTGATTTGAGTATTTCTCCTGCAAGAGTAAAGATGATTAGTGTCATTTGCCGCCAGTTTAGATAATGGTAGCAGTTCTAGAGCTAATGAATTCTATGTACCTTCAAATTAAAGAATGAACTGAGGGACAATGCCCTCCTTGACCAACACAACTGCACAGCCGCCCCACCCGGCTCTTGTAAGCCGCGCTCCGAGGGCCACATATCTTCACAAGCTCTTCCAAAGACAGCTAATGAAATGGAATATATCAGTATCAGTATGCTCATTGCTTTCAAAAAGAAAAAGAAATATTCCATGACGCATAAGTATCCATGGATTATGTACACACAAATCGTACCTGCACTCATATGGCACGCTGGCTATCGTTCAAACAGAGCATACCAAGAATAAAAAGCACATGAGGAGAGAGTTCCCACATATTAAGCCATATACAAAACTATCCCATTGCAGTGTATGTCCCATGTCCCAAAGCTCGGTCATTAGCAAGTCCTAGATAAGAAAGCATTAACATTATATCAATAAAGTGGAAAGTCAAAGCACAAAAACTATTTTCTCGACAAAGTTCTTCAAATTAGGTTGTGCACCCGGCGGTGGCGAAGGCCCAGCGGCGAGCGGCTCCACGGCGGAGGACTACTCCTGGAGCCGGCGAGGGGCATCCCCTCCAACCACGCCCTCATCAATGCCACCCATGGGCCTCCCAAATGACGCCGAAACCAGCGGCCACCGGTGGCTGCACGACGGCGGCTCGCGCATCTTGTAAATTTGATTGTTATCACAAGTTCACAACCACGCTGCTATACAATGCACTCAACTCTCAGTATACAACAGAGATAGTCTGATTATTAGTCCAGCCGTTTTGAAATGTAGTGTGCATTTGTATGGAAATATTCTTACCTCAAATGGAGCAAGGGCAGACTGCACATCCAATGTCACAACAGAGGTAGAGCTGCTATTACCATTGATGTAAGAATTTACAGTACACCCAAACCCTAGCTACAAAAGAAAAATAAATTTGAAGAGGAGAGAATCAGATTGAGGGGCTCGAGCGGGGACTGAACGGATGGTGCTGTGCATAGGCAGAGAAAGGCTGGTTTAGGGCCACAAACCAAGAAACCTCACTTTTCCTCAGCTGATTTCATCAGAAAAGAAGAAAGGGCACTACAATCAACGAGTATCAAAATTTCTGGTAGCTAATAGCGAGTTGGAATTGGGATTTGGGAGAAAGCTCACCGTGTCCGGCCGTCCGACGAGCCTCCGCCACCACCGCGCGTCCAGCTGCCGCGTCTGGCGAGCCTCCACCACCGCCGCTTCAAGCCGCCGCCGCGTACAGCCGCCGCGCCACGGGAGAGCTCCCTGTTGTCGCCAGCTCCCACGTCCAGCGCCTCCGTTGCTCGGGGCGCCGCTCCGATTGGAGAGAAGAAGAGGAGGTGAGGATTGGGGACGAGAGGAGGCAGCGGGGGCGCGGGGATTGGATGAGGAGGAAGATGAGGAAGGAGGCGGCGCGGGGATTGGATGAGGAGGAAGGACGCAGTCGATTGGGGGACGGGAGCAGCTCGCGACGTTTAGGTTTTCACCGTGGTGGGCAGAAACCACAGACGCAGAGAGCAGCCCTCTAGTCTCAGCCACACGACCCCACTCACGGAAGGGCCCAACTGTCATGGACTTCTCAGCGCTGAGTGACTGTGAAAGAAAATTCACTGCATCGGACGGTGGTGGGTGAAAGTGGGGGAAGAATTTTACTGTCGCAGTAGAAACGGACGGATCAGATCGTTTTGCCCCTCTCAGACCCCCTGGCTGGCCGGGTAGTGTTGTAACATTTATAGGAGTAACTAGATGACCGGTTGCGCTATCGCGCAAATGGCAGAATTAAATTGGAATTCAAACCGTAAGTTTCAGCTTATTTGAGTATTAAGAATTATCACGTAACTTAACTGTATCTTGCAGACACACCATTTCATCAAGGTGTTGCAGTACGATATGACAATTTAGTATAATTTCACACCATTTTTTCAGCTTTTATGCTTTTGTATAAGCTCCACCACCAAATTATGATTATTGTACAGAAAGAGGTAGCATCATATAATAAGCACAGGGGAGCTACATACATAAGTTTTAAAACAACATAGATATAATTTTTGAATCTAAAGGAATATGAGATTATGTCATAAAAATGGGATGTGTCCTTTTCAAGCCAATTAGCACGCTAACAAAACAAAAATAATACAATAACCAGAGCCATGGCCTTTTCTCAGGCACGCAGCCGCAGACCATAGCAAAGTCCTGATCACCGATTCCCTTGCAACACCACTTGCTCGGCTACTTAAGTAGGATGTCAGATCTAGAAATCAGCATGTCCTTGTTGCCTGAAGAAAATATAAGTAATCTGTGCTGAAATATTTTGAGGTTATAACTTAAGAGAGAGGAGGAGGAGGATAGAAACATGAACTTAAGGACACTAAACCTACAGAAATGTGATGATAATTTCAGAACCCTTATGATCTTCTAGATGCTTTTACATGAAGCAACAATGTAAGAATCAATGCTTAATAGCAGAAAAACAGTAGCATAAAATTCAGAAACAGTATATGTTCTTAGAAAAAATAGGTGCGCTGGATTTATGTCTATTCTCAAAGATCCAAACAAAGCATATCCTTTCAGCAAGAACCTTTGAGTGATCAGATGATAGATGATATAATCTAATATATAGATATCAAATTTAAAGAAATTTAAAGATAACATACAAGCGCTAGATATGTCACAACATTTTTAGTGAGATGCATAATGAGAAGAAAGAACCAAAATAAATGGCATACTCAAGTTTTTGTGCAGCTCTTCGTACCTCTTCAGCTGTAGCTATCACAATCTCCTTATCTCTGAGGCAAAGAGTAGAGAATGGGCATTAAGTAGAGCACCCAAAAAACTACAACCGTGATTAGAGGTATGACATAAGTTGAAAAAACAGATTTGATGTACATGGGGAGAAGAATAGTTGAGCAGAGGACATGAAATAGTTAGAAGCTAAAAATTTGCACATATGGTGATGAAGACATGATAACAGAACATAAGTTGGAGGGAGATGGGGATCCTACCACACGCCAGAAGAATAGTGGAGAAGAGGTTTTGACAGTATAATGTAAGTTATGAATTTGCATGAACATCACATTTTTCTTTTTCACTCATCTAAAAAAATAATTTCATGAAGGAAAAACTTCATCTAGCTTCTGAAGTCAACCGTCAGGATAAAATAGCAGTGGACCCGATTAATTTTACTTTCAAAATAAACTTGACAAATATTTCATTTCCAAACAACTCCAAAGAGCCACGAGGATAATAGACTGGACAATTTGAACTTGGGCAAATTTCTTTTGAATACGCAAAATCAACCAAAGTAGTACCAACCATCAGATACCAGCTAAAGTTTAGGTACCGAGTATTGGGACTTTGCCTCAAAGGATAACAAAAAATCAAAATGTTTTTCGTAAGCGTCCATTCACGATGCCAAGAGCATCCCTCATATTTTTTAATGGAAGATGATTTTTAGATCAACATCGATGTTACCAACAGAAGTGTCCAGCAATCCCCATAACTTTTTTTATTGTTTTTACATAGCACCTCTTTTAATTATTTACACTATTATCCAAAGTAATGAATATCTCCCCACTGTTTCACATTGATAAAGTTAAAATAGAAATGTGGGCCTAAAACAACTGATAGCACGAGAAACCATAAGGTATTCACGTACGATGAGCATGAAGGAACGATAAAATCCACATCCACACAAGGTTGGGAATAACACAATCTTTTGAGTCCAGGGTAAACAAACAAATGGAGAAGCACATCCACTTGCAAGCTGTATCACCAACTAAGTTCAAGACAACAAAGAAATGAAAAAGAGAACATGCTTTGTTTCTCCTCAATATCATGAAATAGGTTCATCATTTACTTTACAGTCAAAAATAGATGCCATGCTTGATTCCTTATTTACTCCTCACAAAAACTTGAAAGGAAGCGTAAAAAAAACTTGCAAGAGTATTCAAATATTGCATAAAACATCTATGAATATCATTTTCAGATTGTGTACCTGACTCTGATCCAGGCTTTCTTCTTGCTTTGTCCATCCGCTTGAGCTTTCTGCGACGTCATCTGCGCCTATAATCGTTTTACAGAAGACCTCGATCAGCATAGGACATACAAACATACCTACGAACTTATAGATACATGGAGATTGTTTCGACACTAAGAATAGAAGCCACCTCTTATCTGTCCAAACCGTGGTATATGGTTCAGATGGCTCATTTAGATTATCAGCTACAGATGAACTAAGGTGTAGAAGTAAAGTAAACCATACGACATGATCAACCTAGAACAAATAACACAAGCAAATGTGCCTAGCATGCAGGGTACTACCTCTTAATTTGCAACAACTTTTTTGTGCACAGAACGATTGTTAAATCGAACAATCAGCAGGCACCACAAATCTTGTCAATCACATAACCAATTTAAATTTTTCACACGTGAGAACAAATGGAAGAAAGCAAAAAACTGAAGCGTTACTGACCTTGGGGCTAATAAACCAAAAGGGAAAAAAACATAACTATGTTAGCTAGCTGAAGCACAGAGAATGCATGTGTTTGTATGGATAGGAACATAATCCAGGGGCATCCTTATAGGTGATGATGTAAAACATAAAATCAGTAAACTCTTATAAGTAGTCTGTAGTTCTGCAGGCTTCAAAGAACTAATGGTGGAAAATTAGATACTAATTGCACAAATGATATTAAGCAACAAACAAAGGGAATGCAACTCTTATAACTTCATCACTTCCACCGACATCCAATCGAAAAGAGAGTAGCTAAAAATCAAAAGGGAACCTAAAGCCTGAAACAACTCTTTCATCGCCACCTCTTATTAGCATTTCAGGACCGTGCCTACGTGTTTCGATCTCCTCCGACCTCAGCCCTACCTGTTACCCTCTTAATCAAAGCTACTTCCGCCGCTGAGTCGCTACTGCCACTGGAGGACAGGTCGCCGCTGCCACCGGCCATAAGTTATTTGACTCCCATAGTGTGTTGCCATTGTTTATCCTTGTTGTCTGATTCTTACCGTCAGCGCTGTAGCTACTGACTTGTAGATGTGTAGGATGAGATTGCAAGAGTTAATTTCCTAGGCTGTAGAGACGTGGATTATCCATTCCTTTTCCTGTACTACATCAAATTCTAGAGCAGTGGACTTGAGGCACCAAATAATTCTTAAATTCGTTAGTTGCCTCTTGGCCTAAACCTACAAATCTCACTTTCTGTCTGTACGGACAGAAATACTATGCATAGTGTAAAGTTAATTAGAGAAACATAGGGCTATAAATAAAAGTGACCCTGCTATGAGATCATTGTATTAAAATGAAACAAACAGCCTGGCATAAAAACACTTAGCAACAAAGGATGCATTGTACATACAACAGACATCTGAAGAGATGGATACTGCATAGAGCATATATTAACATAAAAGAGTTCCAGGGGAACTACACACATGTAAGCAGAGTAACTTTATTTATTTTAAAAATATTATCACCGAAAATGCCATCGCATGTTACCGTTCTGAATGGCGAACAAGCTGGGAAATGACACATGAGCAACAAAGTTGAATATTATATCTTACTGTATTAGTGTATAAGTATGTATGAGTTATGTGTTGCGGTAGCGGCATGCGGAGAACTCATTAGGCATATGTATATTTACCTACAGTGCATAGAAGCCAGAATAAATAACTCAAAGCTAACTTATCTTTTAGGCAATTGCTATCTCGAGCCAAATCCTACCCAAAATGCAAAGGCAAGTAAAGCATGAAAAACAAAGATAAGGGTACATGATAGGATGGTGGCTTCAAGAGGTGGTATTCCAGATAACATACAACTTAGCAGACAATAAATAGAAGTACCTAGATGATCAGGTACATGAGGGCAACTCTTTATCAGCAAAAAAAACCCGGCGAGCCTACAACATGACCAAAGTGAATCAGAGTGAGTCATTCCTAATTTCCCAAAAGGAAAATGAAGGAAAGAAATGCACCTTGGAACCTGGAATGCAAGCCAACTTTTCATTCTGCTCTCTGCTACCCAAATGACTGGTTTCTGATATTTGAATCAGGTATATTACCAACCTCAAGTGTGGTATTCTTGAGGCCCATAGTGCTATTGATGGCAAGAGTCACAAGTTCTGGAACTTGTGTGGAGAACCATTGTCAGTGCCACATCCTCAACTCTGCAAACGAAAGAACCTGCAGAAGGCAAAAGTAGCGGAGATAAACATGGCGGACACACACCCAGGCCAAGGTGCTCACCACTGCACATGCCATGGTCTGTAAATAAAATTGACGAATAACCTGGATACAACACTCTTGTGCAAAAATACAAGTAGAAGTTAAAACACACCTCTCTGAAATTAGGAACCAAACCAAACCAATGAGATTTTCTTTCCACCTCATAGTTCATACTTCCTGCTAAGCACATGTAGGCCATTATCTAAAAACACATCTGCAGGTGGTCCTCTGCATCCTTCAAAAACAACCAATGATGACAATGAGCATGGTGGAGTAGAGGGGAAAGAAAAGTGTGGAGGACGGGCATACCTGCAGCATCGATGAGCTCCATGAAACGCCAATGATAGCTGTTGTCGCAGTTTCTGTAAGAACCTCATGGACATCCAAACCCTAGATGCAAATAGAAAATATTTTCCTGTAAGAACCTCACGGGCATATTTTGTGATACCAAAACCCATCTCAGGTGCTACATGATTAGAACATTTTGCTGCCTATTGCACTAAAGAAGCCATGTTACAACCAGCATTACAGCTACCTTTGGTGTGAAATATCCAGCGAGGTAGACCGAACTGGACCATTACGTCGACAGCGAACTGAGGCTGCATCTCGTTAGGAACCTGAAAGATAAACATTCATGATTCTAGCATATTCAGACTCCGAGCTTCAGTACACGTGAAAAAGAAGATTTGCATCATGAAAAATAGAAATGCCGTACATGAACAATCGGCATGATTGAAGACATGAACTATGGAAAAATGTTTCAAGCTTGTTATATTACCTGAAACATGGAATCATTCCCTCAATAGGGCCAATCCAGTTGGCGAAACAAATGTGCGAAAGAAGGGGAGAAAGAGAAATTGAGGTCCTCACCTCATGTAGGAAAGGAGCAGCAGCATCAAACATCGGCAGGGAGTGAGAATTTGAAGGCACCCAATCAGATTACACATCATAAACTGTAACCGCAAAAATGGACCGTTAATCATAAAAATCCTGCATACATGTAAAAAAACAAAATAAAGACAAGGAAGCAAAGTACATCGCATCAAGTGAGACAGAAGGACTGTGATGAGCTCACCATCGCAGCTTGTCCATGCTCGTTGTCGGTCGCCACGCGCACAGCCTCCCAAGATATAAAAAATAAGAAAAGCCTCGTGCGACAAATGTTGGAAGATCCACTAACAAGGAATGCATGACAAATAAGCAACCAATACAAAAAATAATTTTCCTACGGTATAGTGATTTCAATTAAGCCAAAAGTATGAAGATAGTATGTAGATACAACATCTCTGTAGGAGAAAAAGAACAATAATTTGAGTACCCGAAATAAGAAGCTGGTAACATGAGCTAAATAAAATAATGAGGCCCTTTTTATTGTATTCGTCATAAACACATACAAAGAAACAAACTAAGTGTTTTTACTGGGTATTATGGAAGTCGTACAAAATTAGTGATATTATTCTCCTCCTGCCTTTTCTTCCAAACAACCCCTTATGTTTTTATAATAGAAAATGAACCAATTATTGTGACAATGAAATACATTGCACATGCTTGATTTCCGCCTTCGGGAGACCCTGCATCAGACAGTAATTGCCATAAGGAGATTTCTTACTGCAAATTAAACAATTAACCATTTTTATGTGATCATGTTAGAGAAGAGATACTATTTGTGTACATAATTAGCTAATCAGCATAGCCATGTTTACTAACTGTAGGTGTTTTTCCGAAATACCCATCATCCTGCGGTAAACTACAATTCAGAAAGGCAGAGGTAGATAAAACAAAAGCTAATGACGCATGATTGGAAAGACAATAGCTTGTTTATTACTTCTACATTTGAAATCGTGGTACTCCCCCATACCTAGCGGTGGTACCATCCGGGACACACCAATCAATCCAACAAATTTGAACTTCACTCTCTGTGTAATAGGAACCTGCAATGATGATGCAGAAGAAATGACCGAGTTCCCTCATTCAAAAGTCTTCAGAGAACAACCTTCTTTGCAATGTGTCATCCAGCCACCGCCGCCTCCAGGCAGCTGCTGTCATCAAGAAAACTCTCTATTTTATTTTTCAATAATATACACTATTTATAGAGTATAAACCCAGCAAATTTGTTAGAAGATTTCTTTAGCTTTTAACTTTTGTTATACAATATAAATGAGCACGGAGACATACATAATACATTACAAAAATTAGCAGGGGGGTGAAAGTAGGCTGGAGATGCTCATAGCAAACTGAATTATTATTACAGTAATACCTTGCGTTCACCCATGCTCATGTCTGTCCCAGTAATGCTATTCCTTTTTATTTTGAGAGCCCAGCTAATCTACTCCTAAGAATAGCGCAAACCACTCCCAGTTTTTTATACTGACACAAAAAATTTAAAGTTGAGACTATGAATAAATATTTGAGACAAATTTGATGTGTACTGTAAATATGCGAATATTGAAATGTTTGAGACAATAAATCTCTTTTATCAAAGCAGAGAAATTTGATGTGTACTGTAAATATGCAAATATTGAAATGTTTGAGACAATAAATCTCTTTTATCAAAGCAGAGCTAGACAAAAAATTCACCAATCCTTTTATTGTAGAACACCCATCTAATCTGAGCCGGTGAGTGAAAGTAAGCTGAATATACTAACATCCATGTCAATAGAGAGACAACGAGTAGAAGGGAAAAAGATGGGGAGAAAATCACCTCACAATACATGCTATCAGATGCGGAGACCACGAGTACCTTCTATGCGTGCACTTGAGCCAGCCAGAGAAAAATACCATACAAGACCAGCAAGACGCAGACCTGACTTCAGGAGATGAGCTTGATCCTCCTTGTCGTGGCAGCGGTTCAACCAACAGCAGCCCGTTCATGGCATCACCGTTGCCACTCGACGAGAGCAGCATCAGGAGCTCCGGTGGACATCACCACCGGAGGGCACCACAAACACCGGAACACCACACGAGGCGGTCTCCCGGTAACCACACCTCGCGCCCTTGGGCTCCTCCTCCCCCGACACGATTTGAACCTGAAATTCTACAAGTTTTCAGCACTGTCTATACACATAAGCAGCAATGAAATCAAACAAAATGAGCACATCAATTTCATGTGCACCCACTGCCTATGCACACACTGATTCCCATCCATACGTGCATTTTTTCTCTATACTTGCTACACACTCAACAGGAATGAAAAGAAACATTTTTCAGCAAAACTAACTTGGGAGGAGAGGGACCTCACGGGCAGCAGCTCGTTGGGGAGGTGGAGTGCAGCAGCATGTCGCCTCGCCTGCAGCCGGAGAGTGGCGACCATCACCAGTGCATCCGGCCTCTCTTCTCAGGCTGCTGAAGAAAAATCCAATTTTTCAGATTGGGAAGAAGATGATTGGGGGATGGGGGTTGGAGCACAGCTCATACCTGCAGTGGTCAACATCACGGCGCCGGCGACGCCGCTGGACGGCTCCACCAGTACGGCCACGACGTCCAGCCGCGAGGACCCAGCAGGTGAGCAAAACTAACTTGGGAGGAGAGGGACCTCACGGGCAGCAGCTCGTTGGGGAGGTGGAGTGCAGCAGCATGTCGCCTCGCCTGCAGCCGGAGAGTGGCGACCATCACCAGTGCATCCGGCCTCTCTTCTCAGGCTGCTGAAGAAAAATCCAATTTTTCAGATTGGGAAGAAGATGATTGGGGGATGGGGGTTGGAGCACAGCTCATACCTGCAGTGGTCAACATCACGGCGCCGGCGACGCCGCTGGACGGCTCCACCAGTTCGGCCACGACGTCCAGCCGCGAGGACCCAGCAGGTGAAGAGGGACGACGGAGGGGAGGAGCGGCCGGTGGTGGGCTGGGGCGGCGGAAGGCCTGCCGGCGGAATGGGAAGGGAATCGAGTGAGTCGCGTGAGCCAAAGTGTGGCGGATCCGCCCCGCGCGAGCACGTCGCCTCCGGTCGTCGCGCCGGAGCAGATCCACCCCGCGCCGGCCCGTCTCCGGCCGTGTCCGGAGCCTCCAGTCGCCGCCGTGGATCCGCCCCGCGCGATCCCGTCTCCGGCCGCTCCCGCCTCACCTCCACCCGCTGGTCGCCGCCTCCATCGGAGCTCACTGCAGGAGATTCTCTCACCTCTGGCGGTTTGGGGAAAAGAGGGACGGGGATTGGGGAGCGAGGCCAGGATTGGGGAGCTCCTTCGATCTAGATTCTCTCACCTCTGGCGGACAGACGCGGACGAGCGAGCGTGGCTGCCTCCGACCGGCGGCCCCCATGGGTAGCTGGTCCCATACGTCATTGACTTGTTCGGAAGATCATAAAGTGAGAAAACAATTATCGTATCCGACGGCTGTGGTGAAAAGTGGGACTTGAGAATTACTGTTGCAACCTGATTGGACGACCCAGATTCGTTTGCCCCTTTCAGACCCCCTGGTTGAGAGGGTAGTCTAGGGACATTTATAGAAGAAATGAGATTGCCACTCCCCTAGATAAAGTGCTTGGCTGTCTAAAAAAGAAAACCAATCTGATGCTCGCCTCTACAGCAAACGGACCCGAGTTTACCCAGAGCGCTAGGGTTCCTCCATGGCGCCGCTGCCACGCCCCTGCATCATCAGCCGCCGCTCCCCTGCATCCTCCGCCGCTACTCCACTGCTTCTCGGGCGCTCCCCCGAAGCAGACACCACTCTTGCGCCGGTGTCCCGCATCTGCTGCCGCTTCTCCACCGCTCCTCGGCCGCTCCCCCGCGGCATACGATGTTCCCCCGCTTCCGATCGTGGACTGCCTCTACACCCGTGGCAGGGGATGTTGCCACCGACAAGCTATTCGGCCGCTCGATGACCACACTGCAGCTGATGATAGTAGCTGAATCATCCCAATTTCTCACCTCTGTTTGCACAATGGAGTACTTCCAGTTTGGTGGATAATGCACAATTAGTTCCCTGTTAGCTGATTAGTGAAACACTCTAAAGGCAAAAATTTATGAGTTGGTATGCTTTGCAAAAAAACAATGTTGTGTGTCCACCTTACAACCTAAGGAAAAACATTTTGTAGGAGGCTTCTCAACAAATGGAGGTTTCATACAAAGGAAAAGTGGCCATAATTTTTTTTACAGAACTAACAAAATTCTAGTTAGTATGGTTTGTATTGTATGTGTTTCGTGAAGGCACAATCAATACTCCATCCGTTTCTAGATATAAGGCGTACAGTTTTTGAAGGAGATATGCCCTAGAAGCAATAATAAAGTGGTTATTATTATATATCTTTATGTTTATGATAAATGTTTATATACCATGCTATAATTGTATTAAACGAAACATTGATACATGTGTGATATGTAAACAACAAAGAAGTCCCTAGTATGCCTCTTAACTAGCTTGTTGATTAATGGATGATTAGTTTCATAATCATGAACATTGGATGTTATTAATAACAAGGTTATATCATTATATGAATGATGTAATGGACACACCCAATTAAGCGTAGCATAAGATCACATCATTAAGTTATTTGCTATAAGCTTTCCATACATAGTTACCTAGTCCTTATGACCATGAGATCATGTAAATCACTTATACCGGAAAGGTACTTTGATTACACCAAACGCCACTGCGTAAATGGGTGGTTATAAAGGTGGGATTAAGTATCCGGAAAGTATGAGTTGAGGCATATGGATCAACAGTGGGATTTGTCCATCCCGATGACGGAGAGATATACTCTGGGCCCTCTCGGTACGAGTAAAGAGTACTTGTCAGGAGACGAGGTTGAACAAGGTATAGAGTGATACCGATGATCAAACCTCGGACAAGTAAAATATCGCGTGACAAAGGGAATTGGTATCGTATGTGAATGGTTCATTCGATCACTAAAGTCATCGTTGAATATGTGGGAGCCATTATGGATCTCCAGATCCCGCTATTGGTTATTGGTCGGAGTGAGTACTCAACCATGTCCGCATAGTTCGCGAACCGTAGGGTGACACACTTAAAGTTGGATGTTGAAATGGTAGAACTTGAATATGGAATGGGGTTCGAATATTTGTTCGGAGTCCCGGATGAGATCCCGGACATCACGAGGAGTTCCGGAATGGTCCGGAGAATAAGATTCATATATAGGAAGTCGTTTTATGTGATTTAAAATGATCCGGAAGGTTCTTTGGAAGGTTCTAGAAGGTTCTAGAAAAGTCCGGAAGAAACCACCAAGGAAGGTGGAGTCCCGGAGGGACTCCACCTCCATGGCCGGCCAACCCTAGAGGGGGAGGAGTCCCAAGTGGACTCCCCCTATGGGGGCCGGCCACCCCCCCACATGGAAGGGGGGAATCCCACCCCAAGTGGGATTCCCACCTTGGGTAGGTTTCCCTATCACATGGAAGGTTTTGGGTTCGGGTCTTATTCGGAGACTTGTAGTCCAACACTTGGGGCTTCCACCTATATAATGAGGGGCCAAGGGGAGGGGGCCGGCCACCCAAGAACCACCAAGGTGGCCGCACCCCTTAGTGGCCGGCGCCCCCCTCTCCCAAACCCTAGCGGCCTCTCTCCTCCACCACATCCCGCACGCTTAGCGAAGCTCCGCCGGATTTCTCCACCACCACCGACACCACGCCATCGTGCTGTCGGATTCAAGAGGAGCTACTACTTCCGCTGCCCGCTGGAACGGGAGGTGGACGTCGTCTTGATCAACAACCGAACGTGTGACCGAGTACGGAGGTGCTGCCCGTTCGTGGCGCCGTGATCAAGATCTTCTACGCGCTTTTGCAAGCGGCAATTGAACGTCTACCGCAGCAACAAGAGCCTCATCTTGTAGGCTTTGGAATCTCTTCAAGGGTGAGACTCGATAATCCCCTCGTTGCTACCGTCTTCTAGATTGCATCTTGGCTTGGATTGCGTGTTCGCGGTAGTTTTTTTTTTGTTTTCTATGCAACGTTATCCTACAGTGGTATCAGAGCCGTGTCTATGCATAGATGGTTGCACGAGTAGAACACAATGGTTTTGTGGGCGTTGATGCTCTTGTTATCTTTAGTTTGAGTACTTTGCATCTTTGTGGCATAGTGGGATGAAGCGGCTCGGACTAACTTTACATGACCGCGTTCATGAGACTTGAAAGCATTAGTATCAACGTTGTGGTTCATGTTCGTAGGTAGATTAGATCTCTCTCGAAAACCCTAAACCACGTAAAATATGCAAACCAAATTAGAGACGTCTAACTTGTTTTTGCAGGGTTTGGTGATGTGATATGGCCATAATGTGATGATGAATATGTATGAGATGATCATTATTGTATTGTGGCAACCGGCAGGAGCCTTATGGTTGTCTTTAAATTTCATGTTGAGTAGTATTTCAAAGTAGTTGTAATAGTTGCTACATGGAGGACAATCATGAAGACGGCGCCATTGACCTTGACGCTACGCCGACGATGATGGAGATCATGCCCGAAGATGATGGAGATCATGTCCATGCTTTGGAGATGAAGATCAAAGGCGCAAAGACAAAAGGGCCATATCATATCACATATGAACTGCATGTGATGTTAATCCTTTTATGCATCTTATTTTTCTTAGATCGCGATTGTAGCATTATAAGATGATCCCTCACTAAAATCTCAAGATAATGAAGTGTTCATCCTTAGTAGCACCGTTGCCAAGACTTGTCGTTTCGAAGCATCTCGTGATGATCGGATGTGATAGAATCAACAAGTGCATACAACGGGTGCAAGACAGTTTTGCACATGCGGATACTAAGGTGGCCTTGACGAGCCTAGCATGTACAGACATGGTCTCGGAACACGTGATACCGAAAGGTAGAGCATGAATCATATGGTTGATATGATGAACACTTTGAGTGTTCGCCATTGAAATCACACCTTGTCTCGTGATGATCGGACTTAGGTGCGGTGGATTTGGTTCGTGTGATCACTAAGACAATGCGAGGGATATTGTTTTGAGTGGGAGTTCACCTAGATTTTTAATTATGTTAAATTAAAATTTGAACTCAATTTGTCATAAACTTAGTCTAAACTTTTGCAAATATATGTTGTAGAGATGGCGTCCCCAATCAATTTTAACCAGTTCCTAGAGAAAGAAAAACTTAAGAGCAACGGTAGCAACTTCACCGACTGGTTCCGTCATGTGAGGATCTTCCTCTCTGGCGGAAATCTGCAATATGTGCTTGATGCACCACTAGGTGACCCTCCTGCAGAAACTGAAACCGATGAAGTAAAAGCTGTTTACGAGACTCGGAAAACTCGGTACTCTCAAGTTCAGTGTGCCATCCTGTGCAGTCTGGAATCCGATCTTCAAAAACGTTTTGAGCACCATGATCCTCATGAGTTGATGAAAGAGCTGAAAGCTATTTTTGAGACTCATGCGGCCGTGGAATGCTATGAAGCATCGAAACATTTCTTCAGCTGCATGATGGAAGAAGGCAGCTCCGTTAGTGAGCACATGCTCGCCATGACCGGACATGCAAAGAAACTCAGTGACTTGAGAATAGTGATTCCTAACAGACTGGGGATTAATCGTGTCCTTCAATCACTGCCACCAAGTTACAAGAACTTTGTGATGAACTACAATATGCAGAACATGAACAAGGAGTTACCTGAACTCTTTGGCATGCTAAAAGCTGCTGAGATTGAGATCAAGAAAGAGCACCAAGTGTTGATGGTCAACAAGACCACCAGTTTCAAGAAACAGGGCAAGTCTAAGGGAAAATTCAAGAAGGGTGGCAAGAAAGCTGCCACGCCTCCTATGAAACCTAAGAACTGCCCTAAGCCTGATGCTGAGTGCTATTACTGCAAGGAGAAGGGACACTGGAAGCGTAATTGCTCCAAGTATCTGGCTGATCTGAAGAGCGGCCTTGTCAAGAAGAAGAAAGAAGGTATATCTGATATACATGTTATAGATGTTTATCTCACTGGTTCTCGTTCTAGTACCTGGGTATTTGATACTGGTTCGGTTTCTCATATTTGTAACTCGAAACAGGAACTAAAGAATAAACGAAGACTACTGAAAGATGAAGTGACGATGCGCGTTGGAAACGGATCCAAAATCGATGTGATCGCTGTCGGCACACTTCCTCTACATCTACCTTCGGGATTAGTTTTAAGCCTAAATAATTGTTATTTTGTATCCGCGTTGAGCATGAACATTATATCTGGATCTTGTTTAATGCAAGACGGTTATTCATTCAAGTCTGAGAATAATGGTTGTTCTATTTTTATGAATAATATCTTTTATGGTCGAGCACCAGAAAAGAATGGCTTATTTCTGTTAGATCTCGATAGTAGTGATACGCATATACATAACATTGATGCTAAGCGAATTAAATTGAATAATAATTCTACTTATATGTCGCACTGTCGTCTTGGTCATATTGGAGTGAAACGCATGAAGAAACTCCATACCGATGGATTACTTGAATCACTTGACTTTGAGTCACTTGATAGATGCGAAGCATGTCTAATGGGAAAAATGACTAAGACTCCATTTTCTGGTATGATGGAGCGAGCTACTGACTTATTGGAAATCATACATACCGATGTGTGCGGACCAATGAGCGTAGCATCGCGCGGTGGTTATCGTTATGTTCTAACCTTCACAGATGATCTGAGTAGATATGGGTATATCTATTTCATGAAACATAAATCCGAAACTTTCGAGAAGTTTAAGGAATTCCAAAGTGAAGTAGCAAATCAACGTAACAAGAAGATTAAATTTCTACGATCTGATCGTGGAGGTGAATATCTGAGTTATGAGTTTGGCATGCATTTAAAGAAATGTGGAATACTTTCACAATTGACACCGCCGATAACACCTCAACGAAACGGTGTGTCCGAACGTCGTAATCGAACTCTCTTAGATATGGTTCGTTCTATGATGTCTCTTACTGATTTGCCGTTATCATTTTGGAGTTATGCATTAGAGACAGCCGCATTCACTTTAAATAGAGCACCATCAAAATCCGTAGAAACGACACCGTATGAATTATGGTTTAATAAGAAACCTAAGCTGTCGTTCCTGAAAGATTGGGGTTGCGAAGCCTATGTAAAGAAGTTACAACCGGACAAGCTAGAACCCAAAGCGGAGAAATGCGTCTTCATAGGATACCCTAAGGAAACTATAGGGTACACTTTCTATCACAAAACCGAAGGCAAAATCTTTGTTGCTAAGAACGGAACCTTTCTTGAGAAAGAATTTCTCACTAAAGAAGTGACTGGAAGAAAAGTAGAACTCGATGAGATTGATGAATCTATACTCGTTGATCAGAGTAGCGCAGTACCGGAAGTTGTACCTGTACCGCCTACACCGGCAACAGAGGAAGCTAATGATAATGATCATGAAACTTCTAACGAGGAAACTACTAAACCTCGCAGATCGACAAGGGAACGTGCCACTCCTGACTGGTATGATCCTTGTCTAAATGTCATGATTGTGGATAACAATGATGAGGACCCCGCGACGTATGAAGAAGCGATGATGAGCCCAGATTCCAACAAATGGCAAGAAGCCATGAAATCCGAAATGGGATCCATGTATGATAACAAAGTATGGACTTTGGTAGACTTACCTGATAGCCGAAAGGCTGTCGAGAATAAATGGATCTTCAAGAGAAAAACAGATGCTGATGGTAATATTACTGTCTATAAAGCTCGACTTGTCGCAAAGGGTTTCCGACAAATTCAAGGAGTTGACTACGATGAGACTTTCTCACCTGTAGCGAAGCCAAAATCTGTGAGGAATTTGTTAGCAATAGCTGCATTTTTCGATTATGAGATTTGGAAGATGGATGTCAAAACGGCGTTCCTTAATGGAGACATTGAGGAAGAGTTGTATAAGGTACAACCCAAAGGTTTTGTCGATCCTAAAAATGCTGACAAAGTATGCAAACTTCAGCGTTCAATCTGTGGACTGAAGCAAGCATCAAGAAGTTGGAACCGATGCTTTGATAAGGTGATCAAAGACTTCGGGTTTATACAGTGTCATGGAGAGGCCTGTATTTACAAGAAAGTGAGTGGGAGCTCTGTAGCATTTCTGATATTATATGTAGATGACATATTATTGATCGGAAATGATATAGAACTATTAAGCAGTGTAAAAGGTTATTTGAATAATAGTTTTTCAATGAAAGACCTTGGTGAAGCATCGTATATATTAGGCATCAAGATTTATAGAGATAGATCAAGACGCCTAATAGGGCTATCACAGAGTACATACCTGGACAAGATTCTAAAGAAGTTTAGAATGGACGAAAGTAAGAAAGGATTCTTACCTATGTTACCAGGCAAGGTCTTGAGTAAGACTCAAGGACCGGCTACGGCAGAAGAAAGAGAAAGGATGAGCAATATCCCCTATGCCTCGGCAGTAGGATCTATCATGTATGCCATGCTATGTACTAGACCGGATATAGCACATGTTGTTAGTTTGACTAGCAGATATCAAAGTGATCCAGGAATGGAACACTGGACAACGGTCAAGAATATCCTGAAGTACTTGAAAAGAACTAAGGATATGTTTCTTTGTTATGGAGGTGACCAAGAGCTCGTTGTAAACGGTTACACCGATGCAAGTTGGAACACTGATCCTGATGACTCTAAGTCACAGTCTGGGTACGTGTTTATATTGAATGGTGCTGCAGTAAGCTGGGCAAGCTCGAAGCAGTGCACGGTGGCGAAGTCTTCAACAGAATCAGAGTACATAGCGGCTTCAGAGGCTTCATCGTGCGGTATGGATGAAGAGGTTCATTGTAGAGCTCGGTGTGGTTCCTAGTGCATTGGACCCATTAATCATCTACTGTGATAACATGGGTGCCATCGCCAATGCACAAGAGCCAAGGTCACACAAGAGGCTGAAGCATATCAAGCTGCGTTACCACTTGATTCGCGAGTACATCGAAGATAGAGAAGTAAAGATTTGCAAAGTACATACTGATCTGAATGTAGCAGATCCATTGACTAAAGCTCTCCCTAGGGCAAAGCATGACCAACACCAGAATGCCATGGGTGTTAGGTATATTACAATGTAATCTAGATTATTGACTCTAGTGCAAGTGGGAGACTGAAAGAGATATGCCCTAGAGGCAATAATAAAGTGGTTATTATTATATATCTTTATGTTTATGATAAATGTTTATATACCATGCTATAATTGTATTAAACGAAACATTGATACATGTGTGATATGTAAACAACAAAGAAGTCCCTAGTATGACTCTTAACTAGCTTGTTGATTAGTTTCATAATCATGAACATTGGATGTTATTAATAACAAGGTTATATCATTATATGAATGATGTAATGGACACACCCAATTAAGCGTAGCATAAGATCACGTCATTAAGTTATTTGCTATAAGCTTTCGATACATAGTTACCTAGTCCTTATGACCATGAGATCATGTAAATCACTTATACCGGAAAGGTACTTTGATTACACCAAACGCCACTGCGTAAATAGGTGGTTATAAAGGTGGGATTAAGTATCCGGAAAGTATGAGTTGAGGCATATGGATCAACAGTGGGATTTGTCCATCCCGATGACGGATAGATATACTCTGGGCCCTCTCGGTGGAATGTCGTCTAAAGTCTTGCAAGCATATGAATAAGTTCATAAGAGACCACATACCACGGTACGAGTAAAGAGTACTTGTCAGGAGACGAGGTTGAACAAGGTATAGAGTGATACCGATGATCAAACCTCGGACAAGTAAAATATCGCGTGACAAAGGGAATTGGTATCGTATGTGAATGGTTCATTCGATCACTAAAGTCATCGTTGAATATGTGGGAGCCATTATGGATCTCCAGATCCCACTATTGGTTATTGGTCGGAGTGAGTACTCAACCATGTCCGCATAGTTCGCGAACCGTAGGGTGACACACTTAAAGTTGGATGTTGAAATGGTAGAACTTGAATATGGAATGGGGTTCGAATATTTGTTCGGGGTCCCGGATGAGATCCCGGACATCACGAGGAGTTCCGGAATGGTCCGGAGAATAAGATTCATATATAGGAAGTCATTTTATGTGATTTAAAATGATCCGGAAGGTTCTATGGAAGGTTCTAGAAGGTTCTAGAAAAGTCCGGAAGAAACCACCAAGGAAGGTGGAGTCCCGGAGGGACTCCACCTCCATGGCCGGCCAACCCTAGAGGGGGAGGAGTCCCAAGTGGACTCCCCCTATGGGGGCCGGCCACCCCCCCACATGGAAGGGGCGAATCCCACCCCAAGTGGGATTCCCACCTTGGGTAGGTTTCCCTATCACATGGAAGGTTTTGGGTTCGGGTCTTATTCGGAGACTTGTAGTCCAACACTTGGGGCTTCCACCTATATAATGAGGGGCCAAGGGGAGGGGGCCGGCCACCCAAGAACCACCAAGGTGGCCGCACCCCTTAGTGGCCGGCGCCCCCCTCTCCCAAACCCTAGCGGCCTCTCTCCTCCACCACATCCCGCACGCTTAGCGAAGCTCCGCCGGATTTCTCCACCACCACCGACACCACGCCGTCGTGCTATCGGATTCAAGAGGAGCTACTACTTCCGCTGCCCGCTGGAACGGGAGGTGGACGTCGTCTTCATCAACAACCAAACGTGTGACCGAGTACCGAGCCGTGATCAAGATCTTCTACGCGCTTTTGCAAGCGGCAAGTGAACGTCTACCGCAGCAACAAGAGCCTCATCTTGTAGGCTTTGGAATCTCTTCAAGGGTGAGACTCGATAATCCCCTCGTTGCTACCGTCTTCTAGATTGCATCTTGGCTTGGATTGCGTGTTCGCGGTAGGAAATTTTTTATTTTCTATGCAACGTTATCCTACAGTTTTTGGCACGGAAATTAAGAAACACGCATGAAGATAAAACTACACAAGGTTTTGGTGGGATTGATCTTGGACAATTAACATCATAAAATAGAGGAGCTTTCAAAAGATAAGAAAACACAAGAAAATCCCTAAAAAAATATCCACACAGGTTTCCCAAGGCAATATACCTTACATTTTGGAGTCTTTTCTGGAAAAACTATACACCTTATATCTAGGGACAAAGGGGGTATTATTTTACTACATATTGGTTCTATTACACGGAAAATGGAAAATGATTGCAGATCCTTCGTAACTGCAATTAACTGCTTCTATTACTATTAGACAGAAACCAAACATGGTGCCCATTTTCCCTCGATGAGGTAAAGGAAAATAAGTGATATCCCACAACAATAAACACGGTGAATACATTACTCAAAACTACATGTCCTAGAGTTCAATTTATCCACTAAAAAGAACCATCAATATACCAGAGTAACCAAACACATACTGCAATGCACTACAATTTTATCAAGAAGCTATGACAGGAAAATGTTTACTTGTTAAGAAAAGGGAAGGTAGATTGCAACAAGGTTATTAACCTTAGTAGTGGCGTTAACTGAGTAACAAAGCCCAGTATATTCTCACGATCCGTGGACTTGTCAGCTTCCGGAATTGTTTGCATACAGAAAGGAAAAAAATATGTTAGTTATCGGAAAAAAGGAGAGTCAGTGCTGAGCTACTAGCATCCACATACCAGGATCAATAGGTGACAGGCTTTCGAAACAAAGTTCTTGAAGTGAATGCTTGTGACCTGTCTCACAGCAATATCACAATTTCCGTCGACGATGATCTGTAACAATCTCACCAGATGTTGTTGAACTTACTGAATCTGCAGCAACCACAGGAACCTCAGTATAATGGTCCGAAGTAATAACATTAGGATTAAAATGTATACGCAGTTATACTATTATCAGCTGTAATGACAGGCTCAAATTATTGTTAACACATATAGTAGTATTTGGTATAAATTATAATATATAACAAAACAAACAAATATGTATTTGGGAAATACATTAACTCGCTCAATATGTGAAAACTATAGGCAAACAAACTTACAATACAGATTTGTTACAGCAAAAAAAATTGATTTGTCTGTTTCGCACAAAGATTAGTTCAAGTGACTTCTTCATCACAACTATGAACATGTTCTCCAAAATATCAAGTTCAATTGCATATAATGTAAACAAGTGTTGTCCGAGTAATGCATTGCACTCCAGTGTAGTTTCTACAAATACAATGATATAGCAAACAGCTACTTCCACTCACGAAACTCTCTTTACAAAAAGTTTCACCTGAATAAAAGCGTGGAGGGAGATAGCTAAAAGAACGCTCAGCTCCAACAATTTTACAATCTGTAAAAATATTTGAGAACATCCTTGCACTAAACTTATGATATTATGAAATTCTGTTAAAAAGAAAGGGAGAAAACAAGCACCTCTGTGTTGCACATGTATTCATCAAAATAAGCTTACTCCTGAGTTATAATTACATGATTACATGCCACTAAAACATTTAAAACTATATGCTACTGTATCTTATTTTCAGCAGTAATGACATGCTTCTTGATTGAAAAGGTTGCTAAGCCAGGTGTTCATGACCTGGAGCAATAATGCCAACCAGGACACTTGTATGAGCTAGGAACACAACGCTTTCTGAAATAATTCCATTGGGCGTCTTACATCCTCAGATTCGGTCAAGAGCAACATTGAACTTGCAAAGGATTATTATCACAGATGCTTGCCTCCAAGTAAACCACGCTACATGTCATGTAGTTCAGTAATGTACAACACGACCTAACTTACCATAAAACCTACATATAGATGCAGAGGCTACAAGGAGATCTGGTTGTGAGAGGGATGATACGTCTCAAACATATCTATAATTTCTTATGTTCCATGCTACTTTTATGATGATACTCACATGTTTTATACACACTTTTTGTCATTATTATGCATTTTCCGGAACTAACCTATTAACAAGATGCCGAAGTGCCAGTTTCTGTTTTCTGCTGTTTTTGGTTCCAGAAAGGTTGTTCGGGCAATATTCTCGGAATTCGATGAAACAAAGACCAAACATCATATTTCACCGAGACGGACCAGGACACCGAAGGGGAGCCGGAGAGGAGGCCCAGGGCCCCCAGACCATAGGGTCGCGCGGGTGGCTCCCTGGCCGCGCCGGCCTATGGGGAGGGAGCCCCGTGGCCCTTCCGACTTCGCCTCTTGGCCTAAAGTCCCTCGAGACCTAAAAACTCGATACCAATTGACGAAACTCCAAAAAGACTCCAGGGGCGCCGCCGCCATCGCGAAACTCCAATTCGGGGGACAAAAGTCTCTGTTTCGGCACGCCGACGGGACGGGGAATCGCCCCCGGAGTCATCTCCATCGACACCACCGCCATCTTCATCGCCCTGTCTCCCATGATGAGGAGTGAGTAGTTCTCCACCGAGGCTGAGGGCTCTACCGGTAGCTATGTGGTTCATCTCTCTCTCCCATGTGATCTTTATGTGATCATGAGCATTGTATCACTATTAATCTATGTGCTACTCTAGTGATATTATTAAAGTACTCTATTCCTTCTCCATGATGTAATGTTGACAGTGTGTGCATCATGTAGTACTTGGCATAGGTTATGATTGTAATCTCTTGTAGATTATGAAGTTAACTATTACTATGATAGTATTGATGCGATCTATTCCCCCTTTCATAGCTATTGTTGACAGTGTGTATGCTATGTTAGTACTCGGTCTAAATTGCAACGGTCTATTATTCACTCTAGAGGTTATTTAAATATGAACTCCGGATGTTGTGGCTTGTTTACTCCGGCTTGAGGTGTGCTTTTATAGCCCTACACAATGATTGGTGTTTGTTATCCAACAAGAGAGTGTGAAAAAGTAGCACAAGTGAAGAGAAGTTATTTATTTATGTGATCATTGTTGAGAGTGTCCACTAGTGAAAGTATGATCCCTAGGCCTTGTTTCTAAGCATTGAAACACCGTTTCCAACAAGTTCTGTTACATGTTTGCTTGCTGCCATCTTTATTTCAGATTGCAATTACCATTCATATTCATCCATATCACTTGCATTTTACTATCTCTTCGTTGAACTAGTGCACCTATACATCTGATATGCATCTGACAAGTGTATTAGGTGTGTTGGGGACACAAGAGACTTCTTGTATCGTGATTGCAGGGTTGCTTGAGAGGGATATCTTTGACCTCTACCTCCCTGAGTTCGATAAACCTTGGGTGATTCACTTAAGGGAAACTTGCTGCTGTTCTACAAACCTCTGCTCTTGGAGGCCCAACACTGTCTACAGGAATAGAAGCGTGCGTAGACATCAAGCTATTTTCTGGCGCCGTTGCCGGGGAGGTAAGGTAAAAGGTATTCACATCCTCTGACTATTAAGCTATTTCCTAGCACTGTTGCCGGTGTGTGAGTGCTCGAAGCTATTTCCTTTAGATCCTGCAATTGCATCTTTTTGTTTCTTGTTTTTATTTTTCACTAGTTAGGCTTAATGGAAAACAACAAAAAAATTAGAGATCTTTATGAAATTTATCTTGAGTTAGGATATGATGTGTTTGAAGAGAAAATTAAAAACCTATGGAACTTTATATGCATGCTAATGGCAATGTTATTAGTATGAATGCTTTGAACACCGTTGTTTCTAATGCTATGGAAAATTCTATGCTTGGGGAAGCTGGTTTTGATGAGCATGATATTTTTAGTCCCCCAAGCATGGAGGAGAAAATTTACTTTGATGATGCTTTGCCTCCCATTTATGATGATTATAATGATAGTGGTATTTTGGTGCCACCTACTATGGAGGATAAAGTTTATTATGATTATACTATGCCTCCTATATTTGATGATTATGGTGATGAGAATAATAATGATAGCTACTTTGTCGAATTTGCTCCCACTTAATAAGAATGATTATGCTTATGTGGAGAGTAATGATATTTTTATGCATGTGAATAAGAATGCTTTATGTGATGGTTATATTGTTGAGTTTGTTCATGATGGTACTGAAAGTTATTATGAGAGAGAGAAACATGGTTATATGCATCTTAATAATATTAAGTTTCCCCTCTTTACGTTGAGAATCTTGAAGTTGCGCTTGTGTTGCCTTTCTATGCTTGTTGCGTTATGCTTACATGACTTGTTTATTTACAAGATCCCTTTTCATAGGAAGTGGGTTAGGCTTAAATTTGTTTCATACTTGCTTCTTGATGCTCTTTTTGCTTCAACTCTTATTTCTTGGGAGTGCATCATTAAAATTACTGAGCCCATCTTAATGGCTATAAAGAAAGCACTTCTTGGGAGATAACCCATATTTTTATTTTGCTACTATTTTGTTGTGTCTTGGAAGTTGTTACTACTGTAGCAACCTCTCCTTATCTTTATTTTATTGCATTGTTGTGCCAAGTAAAGTCTTTGATAGTAAAGATGATACTAGATTTGGATTACTGCGCAGAAACAGATTTCTTGCTGTCACGAATTTGAGTAGTATCCTCTGTAGATAACTCAGAAAAATCTGCCAATTTACATGCGTGATCCTCAGATATGTACGCAACTTTCATTCAATTTGAGCTTTTTCATCTGAGCAAGTTAAGTGCCCCAGAAAAATTCATCTTTACGGACTATTCTGTTTTGACAGATTCTGCCTTTTATTTCGCATTGCCTGTTTTGCTATGTTTGATGGATTTCTTTGTTCCATTAACTTTCAGTAGCTTTGAGAAATGTCCAGAAGTGTTAAGAATCATTGTGTCACCTCTGAACATGTGAATTTTTGATTATGCACTAACCCTCTAATGAGTTTGTTTTGAGTTTGATGTGGAGGAAGTTTTCAAGGGTCAAGAGAGGAGGATCATACAATATGATCAAGAAGAGTGAAAAGTCTAAGCTTGGGGATGCCCCCGTGGTTCATCCCTGCATATTTCAATAAGACTCAAGCATCTAAGCTTGGGGATGCCCAAGGCATCCCCTTCTTCATCGACAACTTATCAGGTCACCTCTAGTGAAACTATATTTTTATTCCGTCACATCTTATGTGCTTTACTTGGAGCGTCTGTGTACTTTTATTTTCGTTTTGTTATTTTCATTCTCTGAATAAATTCATGCTTGTGTGGGAGAGAGACAAGCTCCGCTCGTTCATATGAACACTGGTGTTCTTAGCTTTACTTTTAATATTCATGGCGAAGGTTGAAACTGCTTCGTTCATTGTTATTTGGTTGGAAACAGAAAATGCTTCATGTGGTAATTGGTATAATGTCTTGAATAATTTGATACTTGGCAATTGTTGTGCTCAAATAGATCATGTTTAAGCTCTTGCATCATGTACTTTGCACCTATTAATGAAGAACTACATAGAGCTTGTTAAAATTTGGTTTGCATGATTGGTCTCTCTAGAGTCTAGATATTTTCTGGTGAGGTGTTTGAGCAACAAGGAAGGCAATGTAGAGTCGTATAATGCTTGCAATATGTTCTTATGTAAGTTTTACTGTACCGGTTCATACTTGTGTTTGCTTCAAACAACCTTGCTAGCCAAAGCCTTGTATTGAGAGGGATTACTTCTTGTGCATCCAAAATCCTTGAGCCAAAAACTATGCCATTTGTGTCCACCATACCCACCTACTACATGGTATTTTTCTGCCATTCCAAAGTAAATTGCTTGAGTGCTACCTTTAAAATTTCATTCCTTTGTCTTTGCAATATATAGCTCATGGGAAAATAGCTTAAAAACTATTGTGGTATTGAATATGTACTTATGTATCTTATTTCTTATAAGTTGCTTGTTGAGCGGTAACCATGTTCCTGGGGACGCCATCAACTATTTCACCTTTGTTGAATATCATATGAGTTGCTATGCATGTTCGTCTTGTCTGAAGTAAGGGTGATTTATCATGATCAAATGGTTTGAGTATGCATATTGTTAGAGAAGAACATTGGGACGCTAACTAAAGCCATGATCCATGGTGGAAGTTTCAGTTTGGACAACAATCCTCAATCTCTTATGAGAATATTATCTGTTGTTGAATGCTTATGCATTAAAGAGGAGTCCATTATTTGTTTTCTATGTTGTCCCGGTATGGATGTCTAAGTTGAGAATACTCAAAAGCGAGAAATCCAATGCGGACTTTCTCCTTAGACCTTTGTACAGGCGGCATAGAGGTACCCCTTTGTGACACTTGGTTGAAACATATGTTATGCAATGATAATCCATGTAAATCCAAGCTAATTAGGACAAGGTGCGAGCACTATTGGTGAGGCTTGCAACTTATAGGATGTCTTATGCATAACACATATGCTTTATTACTACCGTTGACAAAATTGTTTCTATGTTTTCAAAATAAAAGCTCTAGCACAAAAATAGTGATCCATGCTTCCCTCTGCGAAGGGCCATTCTTCTACTTTATGTTGAGTTAGTTTACCTACTTCTTTATATCTTAGAAGCAAACACTTGTTTCAACTGTGCATTGATTCCTACATACTTGCTTATTTGCATTCATCATATTACTTTGTGTTGACAATTATCCATGAGATATACATGTTGAAGTTGAAAGCAACTGCTGAAACTTATATCTTCCTTTGTGTTGTTTCAAAACTTTCTACTAAGAATTTATTGCTTTATGAGTTAACTCTTATGCAAGTATTATTGATGCTTGTCTTGAAAGTACTATTCATAAAAATTCTTTGCTATATGATTCAGTTGTTTAAATCATTGTCTTTACCATTGATTTGAATCACTTCATTCATCTCATATGCTTTACAATAGTATTGATCAAGATCATGTTGGTAGCATGTCACTTCAGAAATTATCCTTGTTATCGTTTACCTACTCGAGGGCGAGTAGGAACTAAGCTTGGGGATGCTTGATACGTCTCAAACGTATCTATACTTTCTTATGTTCCATGCTACTTTTATGATGATACTCACATGTTTTATACACACTTTATGTCATTATTATGCATTTTCCGGAACTAACCTATTAACAAGATGCCGAAGTGCCAGTTCCTGTTTTCTGCTGTTTTTGGTTCCAGAAAGGCTGTTCGGGCAATATTCTCAGAATTCGACGAAACAAAGACCAAACATCATATTTCACCGAGACGGACCAGGACACCGAAGAGGAGCCGGAGAGGAGGCCCAGGGCCCCCCAGACCATAGGTTTGCGCGGGTGGCTCCCTGGTCGCGCCGGCCTATGGGGAGGGAGCCCAGTGGCCCTTCCGACTCCGTCTCTTCGGCTATAAAGTCCCTCGAGACCTAAAAACTCGATACCAATTGACGAAACTCCAGAAAGACTCCAGGGGCGCCGCCGCCATCGCGAAACTCCAATTCGGGGGACAGAAATCTCTGTTCCGGCACGCCGCCGGGACAGGGAATTGCCCCCGGAGTCATCTCCATCGATACCACCGCCATCTTCATCGCCGTTGCTGTCTCCCATGATGAGGAGGGAGTAGTTCTCCCCTGGTGGCCGAGGGCTCTACCGGTAGCTATGTGGTTCATCTCTCTCCCATGTGATCTTTATGTGATCATGAGCATTGTATCACTATTAATCTATGTGCTACTCTAGTGATGTTATTAAAATACTCTATTCCTCCTCCATGATGTAATGTTGACATTGTGTGCATCATGTAGTACTTGGCATAGGTTATGATTGTAATCTCTTGTAGATTATGAAGTTAACTATTATTATGATAGTATTGATGCGATCTATTCCCCCTTTCATAGCTATTGTTGATAGTGTGTATGCTATGTTAGTACTCGGTCTAAATTGCAATGGTCTATTATGCACTCTAGAGGTTATTTAAATATGAACTCTGGATGTTGTGGAGCTTGTTTACTTCGGCTTGAGGTGTGCTTTTATAGCCCTACACAATGATTGGTGTTTGTTATCCAACAAGAGAGTGTGAGAAAGTAGCACAAGTGAAGAGAAGTTATTTATTTATGTGATCATTGTTGAGAGTGTCCACTAGTGAAAGTATGATCCCTAGGCCTTGTTTCTAAGCATTGAAACACCGTTTCCAACAAGTTCTGTTACATGTTTGCTTGCTGCCATCTTTATTTCAGATTGCAATTACCACTCATATTCATCCATATCACTTGCATTTTACTATCTCTTCGCCGAACTAGTGCACCTATATATCTGACAAGTGTATTAGGTGTGTTGGGGACACAAGAGACTTCTTGTATTGTGATTGCAGGGTTGCTTGAGAGGGATATCTTTGACCTCTACCTCCCTGAGTTCGATAAACCTTGGGTGATTCACTTAAGGGAAACTTGTTGCTGTTCTACAAACCTCTGCTCTTGGAGGCCCAACACTGTCTACAGGAATAGAAGCGTGCGTAGACATCAAGGGATAGCAGGTACCTTCATCACATAGGCAGACCAGAACTAGGTGACGCCGAGGAAGAGGATGAAGAAGAAAGGGCCCCAGATGTCCCAGTCCCTGAGCGCCTTGCCTAGGTCCTCGTGGTAGGGGTTGGGGAAGACGACGAGCTTGAGGTTGCTGATGATGCGGGCGAGGTCGAGCTTGACGGTATCCCAGACGGGCTCGGTGAGCGCGATGGGCGGGCCCCCGACGCCGTCAGACGAGATGGACACGGAGATCGACGCGGGCGGGGCGGTTGGTGGCGCCTAGAGCACGAAGATGGGGACAAAGGAGGTCGGGAGTGGCGGCATGGAGGAGGATGAGGCCGGGAGAGGGAAGGATGAGATGGGGATGTAGGCGCGCGTAGGAGATGATGGCTGCGCAGAGGACGGTGGCGGATGGCGTGTAGCCTCTCGATCTCGTCGATGTCTGACTGCGCCGACGACACGTTGAGCGGGATCGTGTCCCTGTAGTTGTGCGACATGGAGGCGCCGGTGGCGTCGGCGGCAGGGGGAGACGGTGGGGTGGGTAGGAGGAGAGATCTCGCACCCTCGCGGTCGCCGGAGTGAGATAGGGGATCGGATTCGATATGGTGCGAGAGGTGGGGGACTACACTGCATAATGTAAATATCGCGAGGGCATTTCTGAAAAACGTACCACAATCGGATTCGGAACCACTTCTCCGGAAACCAATTGCGGCACTTCTAGCAGATGCGGTGTAGTGCCCCAGAATAGCGGCACTTTTCGCAAGACAAGATGCCGCGGATTATCCCAAGATTAGCGGCACTTTATGAGGATACCGTGGATTATCCCAAGATTAGCGGCACTTTCCGCATATTGCCGTGAATTAGCCTAAAAATAGCGGCACTTTTGTAGATTGCTGATAATTAGCCCAACATTAGCGGCACTAACCCAAAATATGCCGGTGAAACAAACTTCAGCGGCAGTTTTGAAAAACGCCTGCACCGAAGTGCCGCTAATCTTGGCATGTGGTGTAGTGAATGCCATTTTTAGAGCCTTAAGAAACGCCAGAGAACATTTCCAAAAAAAAAAAAAAAAAAAAAAACGCCAGAGAATCCTAGTAGCAATATAAGTTAACCAGCCTCTCAAATAAGATCTGAATCCATCCCTGCCTCAGCCGGCAGACCAAGACATGAGAGGCGGCGATCGCTTTGAAGTGCTGCCGGACGATCTCGTCCAGCACGTGCTCTCCTTCCTGCCGTCTCGCGATGCGGTGGAGACGGCCGTGCTCGCCCGCCGCTGGCGCTACCTGTGGAGGTCCACCCCCGCCGTCCGCGTCAACGGCTCAGGCGACGGCTTTCGCCTCTTCGTCAACAGCTTGCTGCTCCACCGTGATGGCGCCTCCCCGCTACGCTCGTTTGAGATCGACGCCGACCTGCTCATAGGCGAGGAAAGCGACGACGACGACGAGTACAGCTATTTCGACCCTCACGTCGACCTCTGGATCAGGCACGCTCTGTCGACTTGCCGCGCGCGCTCGCTCACCGTGCGCATCCCCTTACCTGCCGACCAAGATAGGTGGTCGCCTAAACCTTTCGCCTCCCCGCACCTGACGACGATGCGCCTCCAGGGGGTCGATCTCGACCACGGCAGCCTCGATTTCTCCTGCTGCACGAAGCTTCTCCACCTCAGCCTCACTGCCTGCAGCCTCGATGGTGACGCCATCGTGTCGCCCTCGCTGGAGCGCCTCCATATCATGGACTGCGCCTCAGAATCGCCGATCAGGATTTCCACCCCGAGCCTCCGTCATCTGCAGCTATCCGGTCACCACGATGGCATCTGTACTGCACCGTCGTCTCTCGACACCATGCCTTGCTTAACCAATGCAAGCATCCAGCTTACTGGCTTCGTCGAGGGCGGCGATGGTGATGCCAATGCCGGCCGCTCTTTGATTCTCCGTGGATTATCGGAAGCCACCAGCCTGGAGCTCATAGCTACGAGGAGCGATGGAAGGGTTTGTCAAATCCAATCTTTGTTTTTATTTTTACCTTCGCATACATCACTAGTTAGAGCAAAACTGCACCATGCATGCACCCGGCCGGCCGGTAGATTTAATTCATCTTCTGTCACTTTGTCCAATTTTACAAATGTTTGCAGCTTCCACACTAGGGGCCAGGCACGCCCAATACCAACTACTGCCACTAGTAGAAAAACGGTCATCTATACCGGTTCCAGAGGGCCATTCGTACCGGTTTTGCAACCGGTACAAATTATTCGGCACTAAAGCCCCCCCCCCTTTCGTACCGGTTGCTTACGAACCGGTATAAAACGGGCCTCCACGTGGGCCACCAGGAGAGCTCAGGGCTGAGGATCTTTGGTACCGGTTGGTAATACGAACCGGTACCAAAGGTTCCCCCCGCGGCAGGGAATTTTCCCAAATCTCTGCCGCGGCAGAGAATTGGCTTTTTAGGGTTTTGGAGAGGTTTAGGGATATCGGTTTGATTCATATCGCGTCGATGCACCAGAAACGCGTTTGGGTTTAGGTAGTACATGAAGATCAAGATGATGCATAGCAAGTTGGTGCATATAATATAACACACATGTTATTGCATGAGATCGCAAATTAAGTAGCACTATGCATGAAGATCGATCTTCATGCATAGTGGTGCTCTCCGAGGCGTACTCTATATATGTCTATTACATGTAGCATAGTGGTACTCTTCGAGTCAACGATATATGTAACATGTACATCTTCATTCATTGTGGTGCTCTGCGAGTGGTGGTATGACGTCCCGAAGGAAAAATCCCGCCAATTCCTCGCCTATTGCTATGAAGCGGTCATCGATTGAGAGCTTGTTCCGCTTTCTTGCCAACTATAAAAGAATAAGATACAAATGAATACATGAAACAACTATTACTGAAACTCGGCACAACTTATGATAACAAAACAAATTTGTGAAGATTGTTTTTGTACCTCTTTATTTCTCTCATTATTCGTTCTCTCGTTGACAATTCTGCGGATGAACTCGCAAACGAAGAATCCACAGAGATCGGTCCCCGGAGGTTGTTGCGGGCATTTCTTTACAAGAATATAATTCAATCAAACAATAGTCAAGTATGATAATTGAAAGGTGTGTGGACCTAGGTAGTACTACTTACTTTCGCACGCCATCGCAGCTTCGGTGGCCATTCACGGGACGTATCTTCCTTGATGAAAGTTTGCCATACGCTGCTCGACAAAAGAAAATGCATAAAAGAGTCATCAATTAGTTCAAAGCAGGAAATTAACGAAACAAACCGATAAGAATTCAAATTACCTTCTCGAGCATTAAAAAACAAGACACGTATAGATCCTTTTCTTTGGTTAGTGAGTCCAAGACTTCAACTTCTCCAATTTCCAAATTGATGACGAGAAGAATAAAGTGAAACCTACGCACGTTTCAATATGTAGTCATTAGTTAAAATTTTGACATACGGTGAGCAAAATATAATGTGTTATAAGACAAGAAGACTCACTCGAAGTTGTAAGGCCAAAGTATTAGCTTTTTGTCACGTTGTCGCTTCAAAAACCTTAGCAAAGTCTGCGGTGTATCCTTGTTATAGAGGGGATCATCTATGGTTTTGACATGCATTGTGTTCGGGTCAATGAACCCAATGTCTGTGATATCGTCCCTTTTGCATTCGAGCATCTTCGATCTGCATAATATAGCGCACAAAAGATTATAATCTGCAGACAATGAACGACTTCTCAAATTAAATAAATAAATCACTTACAGACAATAGCAACTGATGATTGATTTGTCGAGGGCCCGGAGATTGTATAACTGAAAGAGTTCGGCGAAGTCAACGTTCACACAAGATTCCCGGAAGTAGTGCTCTTCCCTAACTCGCACCATGATAGTCTCGATCCCTTCCTTTGAGGCCTTAAGGTACCACGAATGCAAGTTACGCATACATGTTGGTACCTTCCTGAGATTCTCGACCAAATCTTTCCCTTGAACAAACTGATATGCTCGTTCAGCTAAGGCGTAATCAGTTGCGTCTTGTCGAGAACTTTGAACGGTCTTCCCGTCAAACACCTTGAGAGGGGCGACCGATTGAACGGGTTGTTGTCCGAGCTGGTAGACACTGTGTATCCCTTTTATCTCCCTGATACCCGATTTAACGGGTTTTGTCGCCTCGATCATCTTGTCATACGACCTTTCAATAGAACGCGCATAGTCAGATGGCGGCGATGGTACAGGGTCATATAGATTGTCAACGGTACGCACAACTTTCTCCCGATCTAGTGTCTTCTCGAAAGGTATCTCTGCACTTTCGGTGCAAAAATTTCTTCACCTCGGCCTGAACGGCCTCCGCGTTTTCCTCTGGAGTTTTTTCCCAAGGTAACTTCTCAGGAGGCGGCAGTTGTTTCTCCTTTCTAGCTTTCTTCCTAGGCGGCGTACCGTTCCGCTTAATGGACGCTGTCTTACGCGGAGGATCTCGAGATGGTGGACTCACGCTGGGGTCCCTCTCAGGTAGGTGTGGACTTGGCTGCTCACCAGGACTGCCACCAGGAGGAGTCGATGGCATTTGCTGCTCATGTGTAGGAGTCGGTGGCCTTTGCAAAAGGACGACGTACTTCTTCGGCCATAGGGCGAAACCGTGCTTGACATCGGCCAGTGTCCTCTCATCTTCACCTCTAGGAATATCAAGCTCCACTTTTTCAAAACCCGAAACAACTTCATCCACCCCGACACGAACACAACCAGGTGGAATGGGCATATGATGGTGCATTGCTCCATCTTCACTTGGGTACACATAGCCGACCGCCACCTTAACAGACGCGGTCCTGATTAACATATGTAGCTCGCAATCTGTCTTCTCCGTGACATAATCCACGGGGTAGCTTCCTCCACATCCGTCAAGATGCGAGGAACCGACACTGCTTCTTCGCTGAGATGGGGCAGCATCGGCTTGTGGATCCTGTAGAAACACCGGCTGATCAGGTGCCCTCTGATTTCTCTCAAGAGCCTCCACCCTAGATAACAACTCCGTTACAATGTCGGCGTCCTTCTTCTTCTTTCGCGAACGGCTTCTATAAGTGTCAGCGTTGTCCGGCCACGCTTCCTTCATGGTGAGACCTGGGCGAGCTCGTACCCGTCCAACATGTTCAGGGTTCCCCAGAGCGAGTGTCAGCTCGTCATTCTCTCGATCGGGAATGTACTCTCCCTTTCTGACCTTTTCAATTGCATCTACAAGCTTCGGTACAATTGCCTCAATTTTTTCCTTCCATTTTCCCTTCGCAACGATCAACCCTGTCTTTGGGTCCAACCCTGCCCCATGAGCGAACAACCAGAACTTGGACCGTTCGGGCCGGCCCCATGTCTGTGGAGTGATTCCATGATCCATCAGTTTATTCTCAAACGCTGTCCACTTCGGAATGGCACTCTTGTAGCCACCTGACCCCAAATGATGCGGAAGTTTCTTCTTTGCAGCATTTTCGGTATTTTTCTTCGATCGGGACACAAAAGTAGACGATTTCTTATACTCCTTAAATGCGGCCCAGTGATCTTTTAGCTTCACTAGATTATCATCGAATACTGGATCTTCATTCTTATATTTGTCCCATAAATTTTTCTTGAAGCTCTGGAATTGTATGGCCATCTTCTTCCATGTCCATTCCTTGACTTTATTCTTCTGGCCTTCCGTCATGTCTTCCGGTAGGCTGAACTTTGTCATGAGCGTGTCCCAAAGAAATTTTTTCATCGCGTCGTTGACATAACTAGCACCACTCTCCGGGTTCTTCGGCTTATGCCACTCTTGAATGCTGATCGGTACATGGTCCCTAACAATAACTCCGGATTGACTTGTAAATTTGCGGCAAAACTCCTTGGGCTCCACTGGTTCACCATTATCCTTGAATGCCGTGAGGGCTAACCTGCCCTCGCACTTTAGCACCCGCGTCGGGCCTCGTTTTGATCTAACAGACTTGCTCGATGATCCAGAAGGCTAAAAGAAAAAAATATTCGTTAATAAGTGCAATACAAATAAATGAATGCATCTAGGGATGAACATATAGACTAATTGATACATAGATATACACCTCGCCGGAGTTTGTGATGGACACTTCGTTGTCTCTTCTAACTTGTTCAGACTCAAGTCCCTCGCCAAAATCATTCAGAAAGTCTTGGAAATCGTTGTCATCTCCATCGTCGGGTTCCGGACCACGGGCACTCTCATAGATCAATTGCTGCACCGCTTCTTCCCCCTCCTCATCTCGGACGAAGGTGCCGTCCTCCATACCTCAATGTCACTGCAAAATTAAGAAAGCAATTGTATTTCATTCATCATGTCATGATCATATAACAGATTGCTAGATGGATAACAATTGAAATGAAGAAAGCAAAAAAACCCTAACGGACCGCCACGGCCACGGACACGGTGTTCCCCCTCCTCCTCTCGCTCTTCTCTCTTTTTCTCGACCCTAACCCTAACACTCGGCGCTCCTCCTCTCGCTCTTCTCTCTATGTCGCGGCGGCACCGCCACGGACTCGGCACCGCTACAGACCCTAACCCTAACACTCGGCGCTCCTCCTCTCGCTCTTCTCTCTATGCCGCGGCGGCAATTGGTGGTCTTGGATTGCAATTTGGAGTTGGTTTGTGAATATTCCAAAATTTGGGGCAATCTAAAATTTGTTTCAAAGTTGCCACTTTGCATGCTTATATTAAGAGTTTGACTTTGAATCAGCAAGGTTGACTTTGACCAAGTTGTTCACTTTTATGAGTACTATTGATCTGGGCAAAAAGATTAGCAAGTTTAGTTTAGAAATAGTTAACCAAAGGGGCTCAAAGTAGGCATCATATTATTTTTGGCAGATTTGACCATTAGCATGTCACTTAGGTTTTTTCACTTTCTTCCCTTTTTCTTTGATTTTCTTTGACCCAAATGGTGTTGTCTTGTGTTGAAATGGTATAGGGTTGTGTTTTAAGAATTCAAACCAAGAAAGTATGGCCTTATTTGAAGGTTCTGGTCGAGTCCATGAGGTAAACGAAAAGTACTTCGTACTAGTCTTATAGAGTTCCGATCACACATTTATAAAGTCATGTGGGTTCTCAAGGACTAGCGCAACAAGTCATACTGTGTTTACACCGTCTACACAAGATTCGCTTCCTAAACTAAACAAATTCAACCTTATTTGTAAATTCTGTGTGCAAAATTCTCAGGAAATGAACGGGAAACTAAATCCTGCTGCAAAATTAGACACCAAAGTATTTTGATCAACTTCAAGGAATTACATAACCGAAAAAATAGCGTCTCCGGGGAGACTCGGGTCGCCGTCGCCAGTGCCATAAACGGCGCTCGACGGCCGTTCTCGCGGGCCAGGGGAGGAGCAGGAGTGGTGGCGCGGCTCGTGGGGGAAGGAGTGGCTGGGGTCCGTGGCGGCGGAACGTGGCCGCAGGGTCGTGGTAGAGCGGCAGTAGGCGAGGGGAGCGGCTGCCGGCGAGGCACCGCGGCAGCGGCAGCGGCAGGGCAGCGGCAGGCGCACCGCGGCAGGGGCAGGCGCACCGCGGCAGCGGCAGGCGCACAGCGGCAGGCGCACCGCGGCAGGGGCAGGGCGCGCTAGCTGGTGGCGGCGCGGCGCGGCTTTTCCTCGAACACCCTGCGGGCGTGCGTGAGGGGGAGGCCGGCGGCGACCGTGGCGCGGCAGCCGACGCGCGCGCGGGCTCCTCCCGGCGAGGCGCGCCGGCCAGGGAGGCGAGGGAGGCGAGGGAGGCGAGGGAGGGAGAGGAGGGGCCGGGTGCTCACCTCGGTGAGGGCGACGGCGGCGGGGAGAGGTGGAGCGGCGCGGGCGACGCGGCGACGACGACGGCGGCGGCTTCGGTGAGGGCGACGGCGGCGGCTACGGCGAGGGCGACGGCGAGGGCGGCCGCTACGGCGACGGCGACGCGGCGACGGCGGCGGCTACGGCTACGGCGAGGGCGAGGGCGACGGAGCTCTGCGAGGTTGGCGCGCGCGCGGAAGAAGAAAGTTGCGAATTTTTGCCCGCGGCTAAGTCCTTACTAGGGGAAATACCTTTGGTACCGGTTGGTACCACCAACCGGTACGAAAGGTCTTTCGTACCGGTTGGTGGTACCAACCGGTACCAAAGGTTTTTTTTTGTTTTTCTTTTGCTGTTTCTTTTGTTTTTCTTTTTCTTTTCTTTCCTGTTTCTTTTGCTGTTTCTGTTTCTTTTCTTTTTATTTTCTGTTTCTTTTCTTTTGCTTTTCTATTTCTTTTTTCTATTGCTTTTTTTTTTCTGTTTCTTTTCTATTCCTGTTTCTTTTTCTTTATTTTCTATTTATTTTTTCTATTTATTTTTTCTATTTATTTTTTCTATTACTTTTCTTTTTTCCTTTCTTTTCTATTTCTTTTCTATTTATTTTTTCTATTGCTTTTGTTTTTCTTTTCTATTTCTTTTCTCTATTCTATTTCTTTTCTTTACTCTCGCCATGACGCCGTCCGCACAGGAAACTTTCCCGTCCCGACGTCGCGCGGGAAACTTTCCGGCCACGACGCCGCGCGGGAAAAGAAAGGGCGGGAATGAAATTTTATTACGATTGAACTCGAATTAAAAGTACATAGCTTAACTGAAAATTAAAGATACATGACCAAATTCTACTGGGGAGTCATTCAGTCATACTCCTGCCTAGCCCTCGTAGTACTCGCCACCGTAGTCGTCGTAGTCGCCGTCATCATCGTCGCTGGCATCGGGGTCGCGGTACTCGAACGTCGGCGGGTGAGCACGCGTGGGCTGGGACTGAGGGTAGCGCAGGCGGGGGCCACGGTAGGCCATGACGCCCTGGAGAGTCCGGCCGCGCCACCACAGCCGACGGCCGGCCTCGTTGAAGTTCGGAGGAGGCGGGCCGCCCTCCTCGTGCACAGCAGCGCCCTCTCACGCCGATTGATGAAGAAGCTTTCCCAAGTCGGGCTGTAGTCGGGATGCCACTGGGGATTCCTCCGCTGCTCTGGCGTGAGCTCGAAGTAGTAGTGGTTCGTGATGGCCATCTCGCGCGCCACACCTAGAGGGACTGGAGGGACCGGTACGCCTCCGACGCTTAGCAACCAGCCGGTCGGGACGCGGTAGCCCGGCGGGCAGGGGTAGTTCGAGGCGCAAAGCGCCTCCGCCTCCCGGGGGGTTAGAGATGCGATGGAAGCCATGGGAGAGAATGATGAGGTTTGCAGATATGAGTCTAGATGTGATATGTAAATGGTGGCCAAGCCTACATATATATAGTGAAAAAATGGCGGGAAGACAGAGGCGGGAACCGGTGGAAAGCGCGGGAAGAAAATAGGCGGGAAGACAGATCGAGGCAAACCTTTAGTACCGGTTGGTGGGTGCAACCGGTACTAAAGCTGTCGGCGGGATAAGGACGCCCTGCTCGATGAGATAAAGTATGTAGCGCACGACGCCCTGTCGGTGGGATAAGGACGCGTGGGTAACCTTTAGTACCGGTTGGTGGGTGCAACCGGTACTAAAGCTGTCGGCAGGATAAGGACGCGTGGGTAACCTTTAGTACCGGTTGGTGGGTGCAACCGGTACTAAAGCTGTCGGCAGGATAAGGACGCCCTGCTCGATGAGATAAAGTATGTAGCGCACGACGCTCGGGCGGTGGGATAAGGACGCGTGGGTAACCTTTAGTACCGGTTCGTGTCTACAACCGGTACTAAAGTCGTCGGCAGGATAAGGACGCTCTGCCTATAAAAGGAGCATCGATACACCATGGGAAGCAGCTCAACAAGCCAACATGGATGGAGAGTTTCATCACCATGGATGGAGGAAAGGGTTGGGAAATCTCCCGTGGCGGAACTTGTCGAAGATGCCCTTGGTGCACACGCCCTATGGCATCTTCGGAAGTTCCGCCTCGGAAAAATTTCCCTGCAAGCCCGTGGAAGACTCCATCTCCTCTAACAAATGTTGGGGAAAGGGTTGGGAAATAAACCGTGGCGGACCTTGACGAAGTTGCCCTTGGTGCACACGCCCTATGGCATCTTCGGAAGTTCCGCCTCGGAATTTTTCCTGCAAGCCCGTGGAAGACTCCATCTCCTCTAACAATGTTGCGGAAAGGGTTGGGAAATCTCCGTGGCGGAACTTCTCGAATATGCCCTTGGTGCACATGCCCTATATATGGCATATTCGGAAGTTCCGCCTCGAATTTGTTCCTGCAAGCCCGTGGAAGACTCCATCTCCTCTAACAATGTTGCGGAAAGGGTTGGGAAATCTCCCGTGGCGGAACTTCTCGAATATGCCCTTGGTGCACATGCCCTATATATGGCATATTCGGAAGTTCCGCCTCGGAAAAATTTCCCTGCAAGCCCGCGTGACTTAACTAGTAAAACAAGCCAACCATCTCCATTGTTAATATCTTACATACAAGAACATCATTACACAAAAGTGATTTCCATATTGAGATACACAAGTTATGATCCCTATATGTAGCTAGCTAGTCTTCTGAGTTTTCTTCGCTCGTTTCCCTTTCTTCTTATCGCGACGCAACCATGGACAATCTTCATTGTTTATGATGATGCGTGGGTCAATTTTTCCCATGCAGGTTGGAATATCGTCAAACTTATTATAATCTTCTCGACATGTCTGTCTTGTCCTCTACTCCCACGATGTTTCTTTTTCCCGAAAGAACTATGTGCCGCTTTGGCTCATCGGATGATGTGTCCTCTTGCCTTTCTTTCCTTTTTTCGGTTTGCTAGACATATCCTTCACATAAAAAACCTGAGCCACTTCACTGGCTAGGACGAATGGTTCGGTGTCGTACCCAAGATTCTTGAAATCCACTGTAGTCATTCCGTACTGCGGGTCTACCTGTACCCCGTCTTTCAGGTTGAACCATTTACACCGGAACAAAGGGACCTTGAAATTAGGTCCATAGTCAAGTTCCCATATCTCCTCTATGTACCCATAATATGTGACCTTGTTCCCATTGCCATCTTCTGCATCAAAGCGGACACCACTGTTTTGGTTGGTGCTCTTTTTGTCTTGGGCGAAAGTGTAAAATGTGTTCCCATTAATCTCGTACCCTTGAAAAGTCGATATAGTAGAAGATGGTTGCTTGGCCAACAAGTACAGCTGCTCGTCATCGGTGACATTCATGAGACGTGTTTGCAACCAACCGCCGAAAGTCTTCATGTGTTCTCCATCAATCCAATCTTCACGTTGCTCCGGGTATTTAGAGCGTAAGATCTCCTTGTGTTCCTCTTTGTACGGAGCCACCAAGATGGAATTAAGTAGAACTGTGTAGTGTGCTTGAGTGAAAGAATGTCCGTCCATACACGTTGCTGATTTCTTTCCTAGCGTGCCTTTTCCACGCAGTCTCCCCTCATAGCGCGATTCAGGAACACCGATCGGCTTAAGGTCAGGAATAAAGTCAACACAAAACTCAATGACCTCCTCTGTTCCATAGCCCTTGGAGATGCTTCCTTCCTCGCCTAGCACGGTTATGAACGTACTTCTTTAAGACTCCCATGAATCTCTCAAAGGGGAACATGTTGTGTAGAAATACAGACCGAGAACGCCAATCTCTTCGACCAGGTGAACTAGGAGATGTGTCATAATATTGAAGAAGGATGGTGGGAACACCAACTCGAAGCTGACTAGACATTGGACCACATCCTTCTGTAAATTTTGTAGAGTAAGTGGATTGATCACCATCTCAGAAATTTCATTGAGGAACGCACATAGCTTCACAATGGGGACTCGAACATTTTCCGGCAGAAGCCCCTCAATGCAACCGGAAGTAATTGTGTCATAATCACGTGGCAGTCATGAGACTTTAGGTTTTGAAACTTTTTCTCCGACATGTTTATTATTCCCTTTATATTCGACGAGAAGCCAGACGGGACCTTGATGCTACTCAGGACTTCAAAAAAGATCTCCTTCTCCTCTTTGGTAAGAGCATAGCTGGCAGGACCTTGATACTTCTCTGGATTCAGGTTGTTTCCTTCGTGGATACTTTGCTGGTCCTGCCGTGCATCCGGTGTATCTTTTGTCTTCCCATACACGCCCAAGAAGTTTAGCAGGTTCACGCAAAGATTTTTCGTCACGTGCATCACGTCGATTGCAGAGTGAACCTCTAAGAATTTCCAGTAGGGTAGCTCCCAAAATATCGACTTCTTCTTCCACATGGGTACGTGTCCGTCAACATCATGCGGAACAGATTGTCCGCCGGGACCCTTTCCAAAGATCACTTCTAAATCCTTGACCATATCATATATAACTTCCCCATTAGGGCGGGTAGGCTTGGTTCGGTTATCTGCCTCACCTCCGAAATGCTTTCCTCTCTTTCTTACGTGATGTTGTTTTGGAAGAAATCGACGATGCCCCAGTACACATTCTTGTTTCACTAATTAATACTATCAGTCTCACCTAAACAGTGTGTGCATGCATTGTATCCCTTGTTTGACTGCCTGAAATGTTACCAAGAGCAGGCCAATCATTGATGGTTACAAATAACAACGCTCGTAGGTTAAATTCCTTTTGTTCGTGCTCATCCCACACAGGTACACCTTCGTCACGCCACAACTCTAAAAGTTCTTCAACCAATGGCCTCATGTACACATCAATGTCGTTGCCGGGTTGCTTCGGGCCCTGGATGAGCACTCGGCATCATAATGAACTTCCGCTTCATGCACAACCAAGGAGGAAGGTTATAGATACATAGAGTCACCGGCCAGGTGCTATGGACTGAGCTCTGCTCCCCGAAAGGATTAAAGCCATCTGTACTTAGACCAAATCTTAAGTTCCTTGCGTCATCTGAAAATGACTTGAACTCTCTGTCGATTTTTCTCCACTGCGACCCGTCGCCGGGGTGTCTCAAAGATCACATCTTTCTTACGGTCCTCTTTGTGCCATCGCAACAACTTGGCATGCTCTTTGTTCCTGGAACAAACGTTTCAACCGTGGTATTATAGGAGCATACCACATCACCTTCGCAGGAACCCTCTTCCCGGGGGTGGACTCACCCTCAACATCGCCGGGGTCATCTCGCCCGATCTTATACCTCAATGCACTACATACCGGGCATGCATTCAAATTCTCGTACTCCCGCGGTAGAGGATGCAGTCATTGATGCATGCATGTATCTTTTGCACCTCTAATCCTAGAGGGCAGACAACCTTCTTTGCTTCGTACGTGCTAGAGGGCAACACGTTCTCCCACTGGAAGCATCTTCTTTATTATTTTCAGCAACTTTTCAAATCCCTTGTCGAAGTACCATTCTCTGCCTTCCACTGCAGCAATTCCAGCGTGGTACCCAGCTTTTTCGACCATTTTCGCAATTTGGGTACAACAGTTTGTTGTGATCCTCTAACATTTTCTCCAACTTCAACCTCTCCTTTTCATTTCCGCAGTTCATCTTCGCATCAAGAATGGCCCGACCCAAATCGTCATCCGGGTCATCAAAAATCGGCTCATCGAAAATGAGCTCTTCTTCAGCTTCATCTTCCCCCATTCTACTACCACCGTCTTCAGTGAATAAGCTGGGATAGTTGTCACTATCCTCTTCTTCTTCGTTGTCTTCCAATATAACTCCTCTTTCTCCGTGCTTGGTCCAACAATTATAGCTGGGCATGAAACCATTCTCCAGCAGGTGGACGTGAAGGGTCTTCGAGGTAGAGTAATCCTTCATATTCTTACAGGAACTACATGGACAATACATGAAACCATTCGACTGCCTGTTTGCCTCAGCCACGTTGAGAAAATAATGCATGCCAGTAATGAACTCGGGATGGCACCGGTCACCGTACATCCATTGTCGACTCATCTGCATTTTATATGTATATCAAAAATCATTAAGTACACAACATCATGGATATATGAGTGACCAACTTAATTAATATTCAAGTTCATCACATAAAACTAAGTTATTTTTATAAAAAAGAAGAGGGGCTCACCGAGGTGGTACCGTGCCGGCTAGGGGACGACGCTAGCGATCGACGGCGGTGAGGACGGGGATGATACTAATTAAAACCTACAAAACATACCATAATTTCAGCTCAAATTGCATATAAAAAAATAAAATCACTAACTTAGGCATTTCATCGAACACCTTGATTGCACTACAAAAATAGTACGAGTTAAAACTACCAAAGAACTGAGCTAAATTAGGAACGCCGGAAGGAAGGATGATATTGCTAACCCTTGGATAGATGTATGCCGTTAATCTTGTTAAAATGGTGGAGAAAAATAAAGATTATTGGAGTGTGAGAGGTGGAGAATATTTGGAAATGTGAGAGGAGAAGTGAGAATGAGATATATGCAGGGAGCTGGGCGCTGCCGCGCGATCATATAGGCACGGACCCTTTAGTACCGGTTCCTTACACGAACCGGTACTAAAGGTGCAACCCTGGCCCCACCACCGCCTGGAAATCGGGCCCAAACCCTTTAATACCGGTTCCTGTTACGAACCGGTATTAAAGGTCCATAACGAACCGGTATTGATGTCCCACGCACGGAACCGGTATTAATGCCCCCTTTAGTACCGGTTCGTAAGGGAACCGGTACTAAAGGCTTAGATGGATGAGAGGTTTTCTACTAGTGTGCATATATGTCCTACATTGTTGTTAGATAAATACAATTTGCCATCAATAGGAAACCTTGATTTGCTAAATTTAAGATTATGAATTTAGTCGAATCAGTATAGACAAACTAGAGCTATTTATTTTTACCAGCTAATTAAGTGCCACTTGTTATTTTGAAACGTGTTGGTCAACAACTATTTTGTCACTTTGCATCAAGTCCTTGCACTTGATTTCTAATAATTTATCTGCATATTTTTTTGTCTTTTTCTCTCGCACATTCTAAGTACTCCCTGTTCTTAAGACAATTGGTTCAGATCTCTACCAAATGTAAAGAAAACATGGGAAGATATCTAAGACCATTTAGACCTTTTATCTACATGCCAAATAGCTAATAACTAGGCTAACAATAAATCTGTATTGAGCTTGAACTGCGTACTTAATTGTTATACTCAGTTAGTTAGTTTTTAAAAAAGGTTGTTGTTATCAATAGTTCATACTCCATGCAGACAATCTTCCTAAGGGATTTGGCATGGTGCCCTACATTCCCAAAGTTAAAGACCTTGATACTTAATGAGTGGTGTGTGTATGATGATGTAAGTGCCATTGAGTGCCTTCTACGGCACACGCCAAGATTGGAGAGCCTCATTCTGCAACTTAATTTTAAGGTACTATAAGTTCATGTTTTCTCATTTGTTTTATTGTGATTACCTTGCATTCCCTCCGTTCCATGATTCTTGTTGTTATATGACAAGAAAAATGGAACGGACGGAGTAAGTTTCTCAAGTCTTATATTAACTCCCATATATGTCGACAAAGAGAAATATAAGATAATCCCTAGATTGTTTTATGTCTACATGATTATATGTCATACTCCCTCCATCCTAAATTAAGATGCCTATAGTCTTTTATCAAAGCCAAAAAAAAATTAAGAAATTTTATACAAAAAAGTATTAATATGTAAAATTTTAAATGCACATAATAAGAAAATATATTTTATGACGGTTCCAAAAATATTGCTCAGGGATTATAAATGTTGACACTTTCTGTATTCAGTTGGTCAAACTTTGAGAATTTTAACTTTATCAAAATATTATAGGCATCCTATTTTGTGATAGAGGGAGTACTTCATAAACACATGTGACACCATTAAAAACATAACACAGGTGGCCATATCCAATTTTCAACTTCTCTAGGACACATAAGATTTTAAGTTTTAACCCGTGTTTTCTTTTTCATGCAGAACTGCCCTACACTCCAGGTGGAAGGAGAAGGAAATGATAATACATCAGAACAGTCTATTCTTAACTTTGAGCACCTTAAGACAGTGGAGATCAGGAACCGTCCACCTTATTATTACGAACCGGTGGTATATTTTGACACAAGGATTGGTGAAGTTTTTAAACTGTTCAGTGACTTGGGCATACCTAGCAGTAAGATCAGTATCAACTACAATACTGAAGGTCAGCCATCTACATATACTCAGTTTCTTTCTGCAGTTATCTATGTGAAAATTCCATATAAAAACAAGCACATTGGACAAATTGGTCCATGCACCTGGCTGCCCTAGACACAAAGTGTTTGAAGGATAAATCAGTTTATTATGCATATATCCGTTGTTCTTCTATGAAAAAAATGAATTAGTATTACTACTATTTAGTGCTAACTAATTACAAACATGAGTCGAAATGTTGCAGCTGGCATTTAGTACTTACATGTTCAATTAGGTATGCTAAACTACTGTATCTTTTGTGCTCCTGAAGAATCATTAGGTACCACCATGAGGCAATTGGCTAGCTAGATAGATATATCTGCATTCTGCAGGACCATTTCATGTTCATGCACATTTTCTTCTTTTACTTCTGTGTTTTACCTGCTCGTGTGCATGCACAGTATGTATATAGCTGATGGTATTTCTTAGTCTGTATGGATAATCAATTACATTAATTGCTTGTTTAGAGAAAGTATATTACCAATGGTTCTTCTGCACTGGATTGATTTTTTGTGTCCGATGCCCGGCTTGCAGGAAAATAGAAAATATTCAAATGCTAGCTTCGGTTGGGTTCAAACAGCCAAGCTTAATTAATCAGAGATGGGCGGTAGAGGAAATTATGGATGCGAGTGATAGCCAACAAGTTAAGCAATATGGAGAATATTTTTTTTTCAGCAAGAAATTTTGTGATGTCCGCTCCTACCGTGCGTGCATTTTTTTCCTTTTATGGTCGTACTAAGCAATTATTCCTTAAATATACCATAAGTGCTTTCAATTCTCATGATCATTGCGAGCATGAATTGTGCAACCACGAGGTATATCATGTCGATCTCTGCAACCTTACTTTGAAACATTGGTGATATATCATGTCGATCTCTGCAACCTTACGGAGGGACATCATGGCAGGGGAGGCTGCCCTCGCATTTGTGGCCAATAGTGAAACACGATGCATATCCGTCGGAGTGCACGTTTTGACTCGGTTTTGTTTATGCATGCCAGCTTAATCGATTTTTTCTCTCTTTTTTTGGGTGGAAGTTGTAGTTTATAGTATCCTTCACAAGAGACAAACCAACATCTTCGTGGTAGGAGGCTGGAGCTAGTTCCTCTTCTCGAGGTTGATGGGTGTTGTGGCCCAGCGAAGCTCATGCTCACGATGTCGGTTATAGTATTGACGACGTCCATGGTGTCATTTCCCCTCTTGTGGGTGATGACGTGGCTCCACCTCATCTCCCCAAGTCCTTGCTCCGGGTGAAAACCAAGACCAGGCGGTGGTGGTGGTGCTGCGTCGTAACCTCGTTGGAGGCACCGCCTTGGAGCAGCGGTCTTTACTTCGCCATGCTTGCTTCGGCGGCAAAGTTGGTGCCTTCTCTGTTGTCGATGAGATGTTGTAGTGGCCTCCTAGATCCTGTGCTTCGTGGGAGGCCAGTTCGGCCATGGAGGTGTCGTCCACCATGGTGCTATGTTTGCCGAGTGACGCAGCCGCGGTCGGCGGGATGCCATAGGCCGTTGCGGTGGGCTGGGGTTCAACCCCATGCAGGAATGTCTGACGGCGCCTTCACCACCGCTTTCCGGACTTGGTGTCGGACCATCACTGGTAGAAAAAGGGCCAATAATCCCGGTTGGCAACTGCCATTAATCTCGGTTGCGCAACCGGGATTAAATATGCGGGAATAAACACTACTAGGAAAACCGTTACTGCCGGCGCACCTATTTGGGCTTCTACCGGCGCACTGGAGCCCGCCGGTGGGAACAGGCCGGTGATAACTGGCTATTGCCGGCGCACCAGCCTGTTGTTGGTGTCCGAAACCCACCGGCGAGTAGCGACGGGCAACACGTAGAGCCGGGAGGCTCCCAGGACTGCGGCTGGCCCTGGTCCCTCGTGCGACGGCCCGCAAAGCTCCGGCACGCACGTCCCGATGCTGGTGCAAGGGCGTGCCACCTGACCTATACCTGGTCAGGAAGGTGATGGATTGCTTCGCTTAGTTTCCTGCATGGAATACACGTAAACATTAAATACGAGCCTCGATCGGCTCTCAGGTTGTCCTGTGAATCGGCTCAAGGAGCCGATCCACCCATGATTCGTATGAGGTCTACGATCACATGATGGTCCTGCTTGATCAATATAAAGCTAAAACGACCTACGACGATTTAGGGTTTTCACCACATAATCGGAACATCCTACACGTGATTGAGCCTGGCAGCCACGCAAGATGATAATAAGCCAGCCCTAGATAAGGCCTAAAAACCAACATGGAGTTGATTCCCGGAACATCTTATCTAGGGCTAGCAAACTACACCCTACGTGCTACTGGATCCTTCAACCCGTTTGCAAGGCCTAACTATGCAGATATTAAACTAATCCTTGAAGAACAAGGAGCAATCATAACAGATAGGATCTACTAAACACGGATCAAGCAAGGTGCTGCCCTTACACCTAAGATAGATGTAAAGGCAGCTAGACGTCTAAGGGCAGCATGGATAAAAGCATATATCGTGGTAGAACAATGCTAACCCTAACACATCTACGATAACTACGTTGCTCGCCATCAACAAGGCTTCAGCACGAGCAACGCATGAACAACGAATAAACGTATACTGCCTAGATCGTAAGATGCGATCTAGGCAGCATGATGCTTACCCGGAAGAAACCCTCGAAACAAGGGGTTGGCGATACGCCTAGATTGGTTTGTTGTGAACGTGATTGTTGTCTTTCTCAATAACCCTAGATACATATTTACAGTCCGTAGACTTTCTAACGTGGGAATAATCCCAACCGTGTACGAGCCAATTTCTACCTAACCGACACGTATCCTACTATATTTACAAATACACGGGCAAACTAGCCCAAACTTCGTGTACAAGGCTGATTCACGTATATCTTCCATGTATATTCTTCAAGCCCATCTTAATTATGGCCCACCTCTGATCCGGTCAAATCCTGGTGATAACACATGCCCCCCTGGTTTTGGAAATGATAATTCCAAAACCACTCTGCCTTTTCTTCGTTGGGTCACGTCGTGGCAGGGTAAAACCGCCGCAGTATCCTTCATCATGATGCCTTGCCTTCTCAACTTCTCCGCGTGATTTGACAGTTGTTTTTTTTCTTTTGGCACCACTTCCTCGGAAACTGCTGTGGCATTAAATCCACTATATCCCCTTTTATTTAACCGCACCGAACAGTTTGCCTCTTCATCCCCTTGCTCTGTTCTAGCCATCGGCACCAGAAATCCCCCCTCTGATGTAGCAATGTCGTCCTCTTCCTCCTCCTCCACCTCGTTGGATCTTTCTTCCCAATCCTTCTCTTCCTCGTCCTCCTCCTCCCGCGAGCCCACACCGGAGTATGTTCTGACGGCGGCGCACAACCAGCGCGCCCCCGAAGAATGGGACCAGGAGGAGCACAACTCCTCTGTCTGGTCTGAGGACGATAAGTCCCTGACCAGCGGAGAGGAGGACCTCCAGTTCCTTGCCGATAGGGAACTGGAGGCGGAGAGCGAGGACGACTCGTTCTCCTGGGACGACTACACTTCCTCCGAGGAGGAGGAAGAAGAGGAGGACGACGACTCCCTCGAGGACTACCCGCCGGCGAAGCGCTTCCGCGCCGGGTCGGATGATGATGACGACGACGACGATGATGAAGAGGAGGAGGCCCCCAATGAGGGCTACTGGAGCAGCGACGAGGAGCCCGCCGGCAGCAGCGCCGACGAGAGCTCCGATGGCGACAACGAGGGCAGCGACGGCCCATAGGGTAGCGTCTACTAGTATAGGTCTAGCAGATTGGTCAATAGACCTTTCTTTTGTTCTTCCTTCCTCGAGCAATCGGCTCTTCCTTTGTAAGAAATCCCCTTTATTAATGAAGAAAATATTCCTCTATTGATTTTGCTTTCTTGTCAATTTTTGCCGATTGCCAAACGAAGTCAACGCGTAAAGAGCCGATGGCAGGGCATCGGCTTTTGCTCAAAAACGCGATTTAAGGCCACAACAGGTCCAATCCGTGTCCACGCCATCCTCCAATCTCAAACGCACAGATTCAACTCCTCAGCAAATCCAATGGGAGAATCATCTCAAATGCCATGGACTCTGGCCTCAACCGATCTCGTTAACTCGCTCAACTGAGCTTGTTCCTCTAGAGTCGACGAACATGCATCGGCTTTTTCATTATTCTAAAGTCGATGTCCGAGCATCGGCTGTACTGGTATCCATGTTCCTAAAGTCGATGTCTGTGCATCGGCTGTGATTTGCATATAATTTTTTTTTACCGGCCGATTTTATACATCGGCCCCCATGTTTCACTGTCCATCGTCCCACATGCTTGGGAAATATTTCTTGAGGTGTTGACCGTTGACGGCTACTGGGAATTTAACACCGTCCAGCTACTCGAGCATGTATGCATTGCCCTTCAATACCTGATCGACTTTGTACGGACCGTGCCAATTAGGAGACCATTTGCCATATGCTTTATCCTTAGTTCCTAATGGTAACACGGCTTCCCATACTAGATCACCAACCTGAAACTCCTTTGGTGTATGCGCGAGCTACCCTGGCCTTGTTCTCTTTAATATTCTCCAAGGACCAAAGTCTAAGTTCCGTTGCATCCTCAATAGTATCACTCATCAGGGCTGCATATTCTTCAGCTGTTAGATCATTCTGAAACGTGACACGTCTCGATCCAGCCGTAATTTCCCAAGGCAATACGGCTTCCTACCCATAGACGAGCTGGTATGGCGAAGTTTTTATAGCTCCATGGCATGACATGCGATAGGCCCACAAAGCTTCTGACAATGTTTCATGCCAAACCCTAGGGTTCTCGTCAATTTTCCTCTTAATCAGCTTGATCAGGCTCTGATTGGACGCTTCAGCTTGCCCGTTGGCTTGAGCATAGTATGGAGATGATCGGATCAGCTTAATTCCCATGTCATCACAGAACTTTCTGAACTCTTTAGAGATGAAGACCGAACCTCCATCGGTCGTGATGGTTTGAGGAATCCCGAACCTATGAATGACATGTTCTTTCACAAATTTGATAACATCTTCTGATTTTACCTTCTTCATAGGGACGGCCTCCACCCATTTAGTGAAGTAATCCGTAATGGCCAAAATCCACTCGTGGCCTTTACTCGACGCAGGATGGATTTTGCCGATCATATCCATGCCCCAACCTCGAAATGGCCAAGGCTTGATGATGGGGTTCATTGCTGATGTGGGTACCATCTGAATCTTCCCGAACATCTGACACGCTTGGCATCCTTTGTAGTACTTGAAGCAGTCCTCAAGCATGGTGGGCCAATAAAACCCTGATCGCCTGATCAGCCACTTCATCTTATGAGCTGATTGGTGAGTTCCCCAGGCACCTTCATGCACCTCATGTAAGAGCCGATTAGACTCAGTTGGTCCCAGGCACTTGAGCAGTAACCCTTCCAACGTCCTGTAGAACATGTCATCGCCTATAAGGACATATTTCATGGCCTTGTACCTTATCCGTTTAGGTGCCCCCCGAGCCGGATCCTTCAAGTAATTGAAGATATCGGCTCTCCAATCATCCTGTTCCAGGAACTGCACCTGAACTTCTGACCCGTCTGGTATGTCCTTGTAGCCCTGATCGCCTGATCAGCCACTTCATCTTATGAGCCGATTGGTGAGTTCCCCAGGCACCTTCATGCACCTCATGTAAGAGCCGATTAGACTCAGTTGGTCCCAGGCACTTGAGCAGTAACCCTTCCAACGTCCTGTAGAACATGTCATCGCCTATAAGGACATATTTCATGGCCTTGTACCTTATCCGTTTAGGTGCCCCCCGAGCCGGATCCTTCAAGTAATTAAAGATATCGGCTCTCCAATCATCCTGTTCCAGGAACTGCACCTGAACTTCTGACCCGTCTGGTATGTCCTTGTAGCCTGACGCCATCTGTGCGAGATCGTTGGCCTCGGTATTTTGAGATCTTGGGACCCAATTGAAGTTGATGTACCGAAATTGTGCCATCAACTCGCGGCATTCCATCCAATATGGGAAGAGTGACTCACTCTCGCACTTGTATTCATCCGTGAGCTGGGAGATCACCAACTTCGAGTCCCCAAAAAGTTCCACCGCTTCTGCACCGGCTTCCAAAAGCAACTCCATTCCCTTGCGTATTGCCTCATACTCAGCGACATTGTTGGTGCAAGGGGTAGATAGCCTGATGGAGAAGGAAAATGTTGCCCCCCGAGGCGACACGAGCAGAATGCCGATGCCACAACCATCGTCACAACCCGATCCATCGAAGAACATAGCCCATGCACGTTCAGATAGTGTTGCTATATTAGTATTGATCCGTTCAGCTATGAGATCGGCCAACGCTTGTCCCTTGACTGCTTTCGCAGGCTGATACCGGAGATCGAATTCCGATAACGCAAACATCCACTTACCAAGTCGGCCTTTCAAAACAGGAGCCGACAGCATGTGCTTGACAACGTCTGACTTGCATATGATGATGATTTCCGCTGTCAAAAGGATGTGATGAAGCTTGGTGCAGGTGAAGAATAGGCAGAGGCATAACTTCTCGACCTCAGGGTACCTTGTCTCTGCATCCAACATCTTTCTGCTGAGGTAGAAAACGACCTTTTCAACACCCTCATAGAGTTGCACCACCACTGAAGCGATGGACGTGTCAGCTACTGATAAGTAGATATAGAACGGCCTGTCTTGCTGAGGTGGAACTAGCACAGGCGGCGTTGTTAGATACCGCTTAATCTCGTCAAACGCTCGCTGCTGTTCTGCCCCCCAGTGAAACTCGTCATCAGACTTGATCTTCACCAACGCCATGAACGGCTCAATTCGTCCTGGTAGATTAGAGATGAACCGTCGGACGAAGTTGATCTTGCCGATAAGACGTTGGAGTTCCTTCTTAGTGGTAGGCGGCTGCATGGTACGTACTGCCTCCTGACTTTTCAGGCCGATCTCAATTCCTCGTTCCTGAACCAAAAAACCTAGGAACTGACCGGCCGTCACACCAAAGGCACACTTCTTTGGATTCATTCTCAGCCCAAATTTTCGAGTTCGGTCTAGGATGCGTCGCAAATCATCCAAGTGTCCTTCTATGGAGACAGACTTGACCACCACGTCGTCGATGTAAATTTCCACCAACTTGCCGATCAGATCATGAAAAATGTAATTCATGGCTCGTTGGTATGTTGCACCGGCATTCTTCAGCCCAAAAGTCATGACCACATATTCAAACAAGCCCACCGATCCTGGTACTCTGAATGCAGTCTTGTGTATATCTTCTGGAGCCATGAAGATTTGGTTGTAGCCGGCATTGCCATCCATGAAGCTTAACACATTGTGGCCAGCAGCTGCATTGATCAATGTTTCTGCCACAGGCATTGGATATTCATCCTTTGGAGTGGCTCTGTTGAGATCTCGGAAATCTATGGCCACACGCCATCGGCCGTCCTTTTTCTCTACAGGTACGGTACTGGAGATCCATTCAGCATACCTGCATGGCCTGATGAACCCGGCGGCCAACATTTTCTCGATCTCTTTCTTGACTTCTTCCAGAATTTCGGCCTTCATCTGATGTGCTCGTTGTTGGAATGGCCGAAATCCTTTCTTGAGAGGGAGCCGATGCTCAATGATGCTTCTGTCTAGCCCAGGCATCTCTGTGTAATCCCATGCAAAGCAATCTGGGTATTCTTTTAACAGAGCTATCATCTGGCTCCTGAGATGTGGATCTAACTTTTTGCTGATGAAAGTTGGTCGTGGCTTATCCCCAGGACCAATGTCGACTTCTTCTAGCTCATCAGCCGATGTAAACCCATACCCTAGCTTTCCGTCACCTGTTAGATCGACGCTGAACACAGGCAAAACGTATGGTGAGGATATTATGGGCCGATTGCCGGAATCGGCCCCCATTTTGATTGTATTGCTCAATGAAGGTTTACATCTCGTTCGTGCTTTACTATGACTACGTGACATGCTTGAGACAAGATCATCACTTTTTATTTTTTGGGGCCGATCGCAGGGATCGGCCTTGTCACGTACGTCCATAGCCTTTGCTCTTGTTACACGGTCAGGCCGGTGGATAAGACCAGCCTCACCCCGTTTTTTGTCACGTCGATGCGCTCACAGTCGTCCAAAGTGATGCCGGAGAGTGGCTCTTGGCCTGCCGTCTCCCAAACATTCATGCCAGCCATTGAGATCTCGACTGAGTCATCTGCGTGGATGATCTCTACTTCATCTCCATTCCACTGTATTAAGCATTGATGCATCGTGGATGGAATGCAGCTGTTGGCGTGGATCCAATCTCTCCCTAGCAGGACAGCGTAGGTGCTCTTGCTATCGACAATGAAGAATGTCGTAGGGATGGTCTTCCTTCCTACGGTCAGATCCACGTTCAGAACACCTTGTGCCTCTGATGCTTGGCCGTTGAAATCGCTCAATGTGACATTGGTCTTGATCAGATCCGAGCTAGAGCGTCCCAGACGACGTAGCATGGAGTATGGCATGATGTTGACTGCCGCTCCGGTGTCGACCAGCATCTTGTTGACCGGCTGCCCATTGATATAACCTCGTAAGTACAGGGCCTTCAGGTGTCTGTAACTTCTTTCTCGTGGCTTCTCAAAGATAACCGGCCTTGGGCCGCAGTCAAGTTGTGCCACAGGTGCCTCTTCGGTTCCAGGAGCACAAAACTCCGCCGGAAGAATGAACACCATGTTGGTGCCAGCCGATGTCTCATCATCGGCTTTCTTCTGTTTGGGGCGCCACTCTTTCTTCTGTGGCCGTCCCTCCCCGTCCAGAGTTCGCTGAATTTTCGCGGCCAGATCAGGCCGCGCTTTCCTCAACGTATGCAGGTATAACCTTTCGGCTTCCTCTAAGCAACGTAGTCGCTGAACCCTACATTTTTGGGAGTGGCTGAGTTCATCAGGGCACCACCTTGGACGGTGGTATTTATCTTCTTCTTCCTCTTCTTCTTCGTCTTCTAACTCCTCGGGATCTTCCACCCGAGAGGACTCAGCTTGCTTGTTCCGAGATGGGAGAGGTCCTAGACGCTTGAACACTGATACGTCTCCTGTGCCCTTCTTCTTCTGTCTACATTCTGGACAGTTGTCGATTGTGGGCAATCGGCTCTTTCCTGAATCCCAGCAGTATTTGAAGAAGGGACAATCCCAGTGCCTGTCCACGTCATCCTGCTCTCTTGACTTTTCCTTGGCATGGCACTCATATCTTTCATCATCCCGATCATGCTGACGATATTTCCTGGCGTCCCTGCTAGCCCGACGATCTCTTTCGTCGTCGTCGTTGTATCGCCGGCGTTGGTCGTACTGACGCTTATATTTGTTGAGGAGATGATCAGAGAGAGGTCGCTGATATCGCACATTCTTCACTTCTCCCTCTGTGATGTAGCGCTTGCCATCGTGTCGGGATCGATCGCGTGGAATGGCCTCCTCTTTGTCCTTACCACGAGAGCGGCTGCCCTCGTCTCTGTTCTTACCAGGGTGGTGCACATGCCCGACCATGTTAATGCTGAACGAGAAACCTGGCTGGCACCTCCCGGGGTAAGCGCACTCCACCATGTTAACGGCGGGGAAGGGGTGCGTGTCGACTTTCATGGCATACTGGCTGAAAATTAGACGTCCTTGTTCTATCGCCATTTGGATCTGCTGACGCCACACCCTGCAGTCGTTGGTGGTATGGGTGAACGTGTTATGCCACTTGCAGTATGGCTTTCCGTTCAGCTCCTGTGCCGTGGGGATTTTGTGGCCTTCGGGTAACTTTAGCTGCTTCTCTTTGAGTAAGAGGTCGAAAATTTGCTCAGCTTTGGTCACGTCGAAGTCAAACCCTCTTGGAGGACCTTGTGGCTTAACCCACTTGCAGGACATGGGGCTTGCCCCCCGAGCCCATTCAGCCACTGCTACCTCTTGATCTCCTGCAGAGCCTTCATCTTCCTCTGTCTCTACCAGGACTACCGCACGCTTGAACTTGTCCTGGTACAACTCTGGGTGGCGCTGTTCATATAATGACAGTTTCTGAACCATATGCGCCAATGAAGCGTACTCTGCTTGGGAAGCCATATCCTTGATCGGCGATGCGAGACCCACCACCGCCAACTCGACTGCTTCTTTTTCAGTCAAACGAGCCGAATAGCATCGGTTCCTGATGGTCCTGAAGCGCTGGATGTATTCTGACACTGTTTCTCCGCGCTTCTGTCGTACTTGTGCTAGATCGGCAATGCTAGCCTCGGAAGCCTCTGAGTGATACTGCATGTGGAACTGCTCTTCCATCTGCTTCCAAGTCCGGATTGAATCTGGTGGCAGCGAGGTGTACCACCCGAAAGCCGATCCTGTGAGGGACTGTGCGAAGAACCTCACGCGTAGTGCGTCTGATGCTGAGATCGTGCCCAACTGCGCCAAATATCGGCACACATGCTCGATTGAACTGGAGCCATCTGACCCACTAAACTTGGAGAATTCAGGGAGCCGATATTTGGGTGGTAGTGGGATCAAATCGTACTCGTTGGGGTACGGCTTGGAATAGCCGATTGCCCTCCTTTTCGGCACCATGCCGAACTGGTCTCTCAAGATTGTACTGATCTGATCCGCGGTGCTAGCTGCAGGAGTCGAGCTCTGAAGATTCGCTGGAGTGGCATACTTAGCTAGCCACGCTTGCTTCTCAAGATCTGAGCTAGCTGCAGGAGTTGAGCTTTGAAGATTTGTTGGAGTGGCATACTTAGCTAGCCACGCCTGCTTTTCAAGATCTAATCCAGAAGCCCCTCCTGCTGTTCCAGAAGTCCCTGCTGTTGCAGTCTGGTTCGTGAGTGCCCAGTTACTGCAGTCTGGCACGTATGTGCACGTGTATCCGTGAGGGATCTCCTTATGCGCCTCATACAAGAACTGGTAATCACTAGGATCGCCACCGATCTTGTAGACGATGAATGCCGGTGAACTCGGCACTTCTGGTGCTGCCAGCGCGAACGGCAGCGGTGGTCGGGTCTGGAGTGGTATCTCTCCTTGGTGAGTCCCTAGAGCAGGTCCTGACGGAGAGTACTGATGTCTCATGATTTCCTGGATCACCCGAAGCGCGACACGCTCCAAAGCGTTCACCAGGCTCTCAGAATGGCGGTGTAGCGAATGAGCTACCATGTGATTAACCTCCTGACGCAGAGACCTGGTGCGTTCTTCTGAAGGAGTAGACAAGTCCACTCCATCGAGCGCGCCTTCAGGTGAGAACCCTTTCCACCTGATGCCGTGTGAGCGGGTTCTCTGGAAAGAGCCGATGAGGTCGGCTTCGAAGATAGCTTTGACATCATCATACTTCTTCTTGAGCTCTTCAGTCAGATCTTCGTACGTGACTGGATCTTCCGCCATCTCTGATGAGGATGATGGCGATGCAGTTAACGTCGAAGACTGTCCCACCGGGCGTGGCAGAATGTGTTGGCGTCCGAAACCCACCGGCGAGTAGCGTCGGGCAACACGTAGAGACGGGAGGCTCCCAGGACTGCGGCTGGCCCTGGTCCCTCGTGCGACGGCCCGCAAAGCTCCGGCACGCACGTCCCGATGCTGGTGCAAGGGCGTGCCACCTGACCTATACCTGGTCAGGAAGGTGATGGATTGCTTTGCTTAGTTTCCTACATGGCATACACGTAAACATTAAATACGAGCCTCGATCGGCTCTCAGGTTGTCCTGTGAATCGGCTCAAGGAGCCGATCCACCCATGATTTGTATGAGGTCTACGATCACATGGTGGTCCTGCTTGATCAATATAAAGCTAAAACGACCTACGACGATTTAGGGTTTTCACCACATAATCGGAACATCCTACACGTGATTGATCCTGGCAGCCACGCAAGATGATAATAAGCCAGCCCTAGATAAGGCCTAAAAACCAACATGGAGTTGATTCCCGGAACATCTTATCTAGGGCTAGCAAACTACACCCTATGTGCTACTGGATCCTTCAACCCGTTTGCAAGGCCTAACTATGCAGATATTAAACTAATCCTTGAAGAACAAGGAGCAATCATAACAGATCGGATCTACTAAACACGGATCAAGCAAGGTGCTGCCCTTACACCTAAGATAGATGTAAAGGCAGCTAGACGTCTAAGGGCAGCATGGATAAAAGCATATATCGTGGTAGAACAATGCTAACCCTAACACATCTACGATAACTACGTTGCTCGCCATCAACAAGGCTTCAGCACGAGCAATGCATGAACAACGAATAAACGTATACTGCCTAGATCGCAAGATGCGATCTAGGCAGCATGATGCTTACCCGGAAGAAACCCTCGAAACAAGGGGTTGGCGATGCGCCTAGATTGGTTTGTTGTGAACGTGATTGTTGTCTTTCTCAATAACCCTAGATACATATTTATAGTCCGTAGACTTTCTAACGTGGGAATAATCCCAACCTTGTACGAGCCAATTTCTACCTAACCGACACGTATCCTACTATATTTACAGATACAAGGGGCAAACTAGCCCAAACTTCGTGTACAAGGCCGATTCACGTATATCTTCCGTGTATATTCTTCAAGCCCATCTTAATTACGGCCCACCTCTGATCCGGTCAAATCCTGGTGATAACACCTATGCGCCGGCGGTAGCTCAGTTATTGCCGGCGCACTTGTCTGTGTTCGCCGGCAATGAGTTGTAGCTCTGGCGCACGTGGTGCTGCGCCGGCGATAGATCTTGTCAATGATGGCTCGTCGCTGTGAGCCGGCAGAAGGGGGTAGAGGTGCGCCGGCGGTATAATCCGAAATTTCAAATTTTACAGCATTTTCCAGCATATTACAATACATTCACAATCCATGAAATACAATAGATATTTAGACAACAGTACATGCAATATGAGAAGCACATAGAGAGCCAAGTTTCATTTCGGTATCAATGCATAAATACGCAAGTCTCGTTTCGGAATGTGTTGATTCATGCAACACATGTGCATATGCAACACCGAACGACGAAGTTTCACAAAGTTAGAAGTCTCGGTACATAGTCGTCACAAGTATCGTCATACACCTCACAATGTAGGTCCTAACCTAAACTACAATCACATAGAACATGACCAACATGGTCATGATGACCATCATCACGAAGGCCATGGTCTTCATCCGGTTCCTCCTCATGTCCCTTATCTCTCCCGCTAGATAACGGGCGTATCTTCCTTCCGCCTCCACCCTAGTGGGGTATCCCTTGTAGCTGTTGCCGCTGAAATGGTGCACCTGTCTCCGACAGTCCTCCCAGTCGTCGTAGACTCCAGGAACCCTCCCCTTGTACACGACATATGTCATCGGCATCTCCATTCACAAGACAAGTAAAATGTTAGTACCAATGCAATGAACAAGTGCCAACTTAAATAAGAGACAAGTAGTATGAACTAAATAGCATGTGCCTCATACTTTGTTGGTCGAAATAAATAATAACATATAGAGATGGGGTCAGCGAGGCTAGGTAGGATGCACAATAGATTGATATGTGTGGCCATCACACCAAGCCTCACTGGCCCCACCCCGGAGTGTACAAGTGACCGAACATTTTAATCATCGGCCAATGCAATTAAGAAGTGCGAACTCAAATAAAAGACAAGTAGTACGAATTAAATAGCGTGCCTCATACTTTGTCGGTCGAAACAACTATTAACATCCAGGGATGGAGTCAGTGAGGCTAGGTAGGATGCACAATAGATTGATACTTGTGGCCGTCGCACCAAGGCTCACTGGCTCCACCCCCGAGTGTACGAGTGACCGAACATTCTAATCATCGGTGAACTCCAAATAAAAGACAAGTAGTACGAATTAAATAGCGTGCCTCATACTTTGTCGGTCGAAACAAATATTAACATCCAGGGATGGAGTCAGTGAGGCTAGGTAGGATGCACAAGAGATTGATACTTGTGGCCATCGCACCAAGGCTCACTGGCTCCACCCCCGAGTACTTATAGCTGCTGAGGTGTTTGGTGAACTTCAGGAGGGCTTGTGAGTTCACAATGTTCTTGGTTTCATGAGTGGAAGCGTAGTCGCCTAGGAACTTGTATCGTGAGTGCAACCTCGCAATGAGCTGGGCTCGCAAATGCGCTTTTTTCTCAGCTCGGAGATCCGTCTCGTTGAGATTGATGACCTCTCGGAGGATACATGCCAGTTGGTTGTCGTACCCCTTGGCAACATCCTTAGGCTCCACCGACAAACCACTGGCGGGGTCCACCTCTTTGACTGTGTCTCTGCCGGTAGCGACCGTGTTTTGGCGCCTTGCCTTCCGCGGCCTCTTGGAACCACTTGTCCCGGTGGCAGTACTCCCGGCAGCGCCGCTAGGATCGTCGCCGCTTGTCTCGCCGCCACCCCCGGCGGCGCAGGTTGCCTCATCGCCGCTAGGCTCGTAGGTACTACCCCCGGCGACGCCGCTTGCCTCGTTGCCGCTTGGCTCGTCGGCACTACCCCCAGCGGCATCCTCCATCTCATGGTCCTCGTCGCCGCCAACACCAGCGGCCTCGGCATCCTCCTCCGTCCTAAAGAAGTGCCTATTGTAGTGCTCCTCTAACTGTTCTTGAGACGCCATGGTGGCTTGCACTAATAGAAGATGAAAAAGAGTTAGAATTCACGGAAAAATTCGGCATGACCTTTGCTAAAAATTGGTCATGCCGAGTGCTAGAATTGCCGGAACGGAAATGAATCGACATTCCGGCACTCAATAGAACTCAATCCCTGTAACAGAAATGCAAACATATACATTTTCACCGGAGCTCAACCATAACCATAACCATCTCCATAACCATGCGATCACCATAACCATCACCATATAAATTACAGTAGCATTTCAGCATATACATTACAATGGCATTTTACGTCAGCATAAAAATAACAGTGTACAACCAGAGAATGTTCTAAATCTTAATTTTTATTTTGTTTTAAATGAACCAGAGAATGAACATAGCACCAATTTTCATTGATAGTGAACACTTGACAGCATCCATTTAAAACTAGAGAATGAACATAGTGAATTTTATATATCAACCAATTCTTGGCAGTAGGCATTTAAATGAAGAACCACTTTATCAACTAAAACATCACAAATAAAACCAGAGACAATAGAACTTGACCACTTTAGTCTCTGCCAATATAGCAGTACCATAGCATTACCTAGCACTAACTAGCAGTAGCATAACAAATTCATTTTAGTGTACTGCCTAGTGAAACATAAATTGAAACCCTAAATACTAACCAGCAATGAACTCCACCTAATGAACTAAATACCTAATGAATATGAGCTAGCAGTAGCATAGCATTAATTACCTAGCAATAGCAGTAAAACTGCACTTCAAATATTTCAGAAATTAGTAGCAGTAGCACTGCACTTCAAATATTTTAGCAATGAAATTAACCAAAGACAACATTTGCAACGGCACATGCATCATATATAACCAGAGACAACTATTTTCATTTTTATTTGCAACATTTGCAACCAGAGACAACATTTCCAACCAGAGACAAATATAACCAGAGAGATTTGCAACAACACATCAAATATAACCAGCAACAACTTAGCATTAGTGCTAGCATTTTTCATTTTAGCATTCAAAAAATTAAACCACTTTATCAACTAAACCAGAGAACCAATTTTAGCAATCAAATGAAAAACTAACATACTGCCTAGTGCCTAGTTCTTTTCCAACAAGCATTTCATTTTCTTTTTTCACCATGTATTCTAGTCTCACTACTAGGAAATGCCTTACCGCCGGCGACCTGAAATGGCTTACCGCCGGCGTTTTTGCATTCGCCGGCGATCACCTCGCCGGTGGTAATGCCTCATCGCCGGCGCCTTCCAATTCGCCGGTGGTAAGTGCCGTTACCGCCGGCATTTTACCCAATTCGCCGGGGGTAAGTCTTACCGCTGGCGTCCTCCCATTTCGCCGGGGGTATCAGGTCGTAGTGCTGGCGCTTTGCAAAACGCCAGGGATACATGTACATTTCGCCAATGGTAATATTAACAGGAGCCAAAAAAAAAATCTCGAATTTCACAGTATATACACCAGAATTCATAGCATATACACAGAATATACAGGCAAATACCAGAATGACAGAAAAATAGACATCAATAACACAACATATATAGAAAGTATTCAAATGTTCATAATGTGCATGCATCAATAACGCAACAGATATTGAAAGTCTCCAACTAGCAAATATTACACAAATAGATACAGACTTCTAGCTGCCGCTAGCTGCCCACCAGGCTTCTCACTCCTCCGCTGGAGGCTGGCCAGCCTACTCGCTGAAACGCCGCCGGCCAGCTCCTCCTCCTGCATGCTCGGACTCCGAAGCCGAGCTCCCTACACATGGAAGTATCATTATTGTTTGTTTAGTTCAACCGAAGAAAAAATCACATGAAAGAATTCCATGAGTTAGAACTAGTGTTAAGTATCATTAGCTCCCTACACATGGAAGTATCATTATTGTTTGTTGAGCTTCATACCGCAACGTTCTATCCTAGAAACTTTATGCTGTTTGACAGTACTACTTGGCAATGAGCAACTGAATTAGATTTAATCTATATCGTTTGGAAGCGGCAGCATAAGACTATCTAGTGATAATCAGAGACATCAATGTTAACAAACAAGCTCTGAATACAATGTGTACCTCAGGTTGCTTGTTTTAAGTTTAAAAAAATTCTGAGAGACAGTACTAACAAAGTATATGGGGTATAATTAAGCTGCTTAGCCTAGAGACAGTACTAACAAATTCAGAAGCACGAACACTCCAGCACAAACAAATTCAGAACACAAGCTCAAGTACTCCAACAGTTTATGCTACAGAGAGAGAAGAGAGGATGTACCGAGAAGAGAGGATGTTTGACACTGCCATCTTCTCCTGCACAACCTCTCTGTGCATCAGGTCTAATAATAACACCTCTTTGCAGCTACAAATACACACAACAGAAAAACAATTACTGCAGGCCACTGAAAAATCGGATGAACTCATTCAAGATTGATCAACAATATGAGAATATCATCTAAGTCTAAGGCATGGTGGAGGAACTCTAGGTAGTGCTCGCTGTGTGTGTATACCTGAAGCGGAGAAGTAAGCTGCACATGGATGCAAGGCTGTGGTGGAATCTCCTCTCCGTCAAGGCTGACGATGGGAGGGAGGCGGTGAGGCGGGCCGTGCAGGCGAAGGCCACTGCAGCGGCGCCCTTCTCGTTCTCACCCGCTTCAACGGACGAGACAGCTCGACATACGCCTCCGTTCCCAAGCCATCGCTGCAGATCTAGCACACCTGCCCACCTCCATGCCTGTCGGGAGGCAGCAGCTCGCGGAGGAGCTCAGGAGGAATAAGCAGCTCCTCCGCGTCTCCCTGTCACAAAATTACGCTTTAAATAACCAATATTTCTATCATTGCAGGTAACAACAAGAACTTGTAGAATTTGCAAATAACAAAACAATCAAATGGAAAATTGCCTGGCTACTCTGATGGTACTGAGCTATAATCACACACAAAACTATGATAATCGGGTGTCATTCCAATCACAAGGAGTGTCAGGAGCATGCCATAAACAAACACCAAAGAGATAGTAGTACAATACTTAGGATGAAAGAGGATATTACTACTATGCATATACTAATTCAGCTTTTTGCCTCCCAAGTAAAAAGCTACAGAATTAATTAAATGAGGTGTCCTGATTCTGAAACCCTGCAGAATTTTCAAGTTAAGAAAAAAAATCTACAACAAAACAAATCTACATCGTGTGCATAGAGCAAGCATAGCCAGGAATGTTTATAAGCCATCATCAAGCTGCATGTGCACCAGAAATTACATTAACATAACAATTAAGCAGCTATGCATGGAAAACCACGATTACACCTCCTATATGAAGAGCAGTACCGGAATTACACATTAAGCAGCTATGCATGGAAAACAACGAGGAGGTCTCGAAAGTTTTTGGATCATCAGAATAGGATGGATGGATGATGGACTCACCATGAGGCCGCAGTTGCATAGGCTGAGCGCGGTGACAGAACGCCAGTGGTCGGCAAGCACAGGCACACCTGCGGAGACGGCTCAATCGGCAGCCGCGGGCGCGAGGTTGGATCTGATGAGTCGCGCAAGAACGACAGCGCCGTCGCCGGTGGTCTACGTGGAGCCGAGCGCCCGCGCCACCCGGACGGAGCGCAGCGCCTCCTTCTCCTGACGATCCGCATCTCCACCCCGACCCCGTCCCCGTCCTTGGCCAGCTTCAGATCGACGGAGACGACGTCGTGGGGCGGGGGCAGCGCGACCATGAGCTGGGACTGGAGGCGCAGCGTGATCTGGTCCTCGTCGTCGTCGGTGGACCAGTGGAGGCAGGATCACGCCGACATCAACCGAACGGCCAACGAACCAGCGCCAAGATCCATCGCCCCGTTGACCAGATCCCATCCAGCGCGAATCGAGCACCCGGGCTAGGGTTCGTCGTGGGAACGAGGGGGAGGGGCTGCAGGAGTGAGAGAGAGAGAGGTTGGGGTGCGGGGGGAGAGAAGAGGGCGGTGGTGGCTGGAGGCGGAGGAGGAGGGGCGCCGACAGGATGAGGAAGAGAATTGGGGATTGGGGAGGAGACGGAGTGGGATATGTGCGGGGTGGAAGGGGTGGCTTAGGGCCAAATACCCCCGGCGAGTTTCAGCTGCAAAGGCCGGCGGTAAATTCGGTCCAACTCGTTCACACCGGCCCAGTTTACCCCTGGCATCTCCGGTTCGCGTTCGCCGGCGGTAGAGCCCGGTACCCCCGGCGCTTTTGGGCCCAATTCGCCGGCGGTAAGGCCAGGCCTAATTGGGACCCCGCGGCCCATTATATCGCCGGCACCTTTGTGCCCAACTCGCCGGCGGTAATGGAGGCACCCCCGACGCCATCCATTCATTTTCGCCGGCGGTAGAGTTAGGCCCCCCTGGAAGGTATTACCGCTGGCATCTTCAAGTCGTATTTGCCGGCGGTAAGGAGTGCGGCTATAAGCCTTTTCCTAGTAGTGTCTGTACAAAAATGAGCATGCAAAAATGAACCGAAGCATGCAAAATCTCAACTTGAGATACCAAGCATTTTGATTAACCAACTAAATCAACCAGTAGGAGTAGCATGACCATTTTTTCATCATTTTTTAAATGAACCAGAGAATGAATCCTCCAACTTGGCCGACATTTACAATTTTTAGGGAAGCATCAAATGAATCTAAACCAGGGAGGGTATTCATGCATTTTCCTTGTACTGCTACTCCAGAGACCATGAGCATTTTTGCATTTTTACATCAAATGAATTCAGCATTTTTTGCATCAAATGAAACCAGAGGGTATTCAAATGAATCTAAACCAGGGAGGGTATTCGTCAAATGATTCAGCATTTTTGCATGACCATGAGCATGCAACACCTACACTGCCAGCAATTCATTTTATATATCAACCGATGAATTTTATATATCAAATTCTTTAGGTACTGCAAGGATAAAAAAAATATTTTCATTTTCTTTTTTGGCGGTGAGCATGAGCATGAGCAGTAGCATTTCAAAATCTTTATTTGCAACCAGTGAGCATCAACATATGAGCATTCAACCATGGTGAACTAAACCAGAGCACATCAAATTTTAACCATGAAGAGAGGGAGATGGCAGGGTGATACGTCTCCGACGTATCGATAATTTCTTATGTTCCATGCCACATTATTGATGATATCTACATGTTTTATGCACACTTTATGTCATATTCGTGCATTTTCTGGAACTAACCTATTAACAAGATGCTGAAGTGCCGATTCTTTGTTTCTGCTGTTTTTGGTTTCAGAAATCCTAGTAAGGAAATATTCTCGGAATTGGACGAAATCAACGCCCAGGGTCCTATTTTGCCACGAAGCTTCCAGAAGACCGAAGAGTCAACGAAGTGGGGCCACGAGGTGGCCAGGAGGGCAGGCGGCGCGGCCCCACCCTTGGCCGCGCCGCCCTGTCTCCTGGGCCCCTCGCGTCGCCCCCTGACCTACCATTCCGCCTACTTAAAGCCTTCATCGCGAAACCCCCAGTACCGAGAGCCACGATACGGAAAACCTTCCAGAGACGCCGCCGCCGCCAATCCCATCTCGGGGGATTCAGGAGATCGCCTCCGGCACCCTGCCGGAGAGGGGATTCATCTCCCGGAGGACTCTACGCCGCCATGGTCGCCTCCAGAGTGATGTGTGAGTAGTTCACCCCTGGACTATGGGTCCATAGCAGTAGCTAGATGGTTGTCTTCTCCTCATTGTGCTTAATTGTCGGGTCTTGTGAGCTGCCGAACATGATCAAGATCATCTATCTGTAATGCTATATGTTGTGTTTGTTGGGATCCGATGAATAGAGAATACCATGTTATGTTGATTATCAATTTATATCTATGTGTTGTTTATGATCTTGCATGCTCTCCGTTATTAGTAGAGGCTCTGGCCAAGTTTTTACTCTTAACTCCAAGAGGGGGTATTTATGCTCGATAGTGGGTTCATGTCTCCGTGAATCTGGGGAAGTGACAAATCTCTAAGATTATGGATGTGCTGTTGCCACTAGGGATAAAACATTGGTGCTATGTTCGAGGATGTAGTTACTGATTACATTACGCGCAATACTTAATGCAATTGTCTGTTGTTAGCAACTTAATACTGGAAGGGGTTCGGATGATAACCTGAAGGTGGACTTTTTAGGCATAGATGCATGCTGGATAGCGGTCTATGTACTTTGTCGTAATGCCCAATTAAATCTCACTATAATCATCATAATATGTATGTGCATGGTCATGCCCTCTTTATTTGTCAATTGCCCAACTGTAATTTGTTCACCCAACATGCTGTTTATCTTATGGGAGAGACACCTCTAGTGAACTGTGGACCCCGGTCCAATTCTCTTTACTGAAATACAATCTCATCGCAATACTGTTCTACTGTTTTCTGCAAACAATCATCTTCCACACTATACATCTAATCCTTTGTTACAGCAAGCCGGTGAGATTGACAACCTCGCTGTTTCGTTGGGGCAAAGTACTTGGTTTGTGTTGTGCAGGTTCCACGTTGGCGCCGGAATCCCTGGTGTTGCGCCGCACTACATCTCGCCGCCATCAACCTTCAACGTGTTTCTTGGCTCCTACTGGTTCGATTAAACTTTGCTTTCATACTGAGGGAAAACTTGCCGCTGTACGCATCACACCTTCCTCTTGGGGTTCCCAACGGTCGCGTGTTGTACGCGTATCAAGACTGTTTTCTGGCGCCGTTGTCGGGGAGATCAAGACACGCTGCAAGGGGAGTCTCCACATCCCAATCTCTTTACTTTGTTTTTGTCTTGCTTAGTTTTATTTATTACTTTGTTTGCTGCACTAAATCAAAATACAAAAAAATTAGTTGCTAGTTTTACTTTATTTGCTATCTTGTTTGCTATATCAAAAACACAAAAAAATTAGTTACTTGCATTTACAATATCTAGTTTGCTTTATTTACTACTGTTAAAATGAGTAATCCTGAAGTTGAAGTTCGTTCGTTTAAGCAACAAGGGGGAGAATGCTTAAGAGATGCTTAGTATAGAATTAGTAACGCCCATAATAGGTGCACTAAGAAACACTCCACCACTATTTTACTCAGGAATTTTTATGTTGGTATCTCTAGCTGGAATAGGTATGTTCTTGATTGTCTCGCATGAGGTAACTTCCTAAGTACTCCTGCATTAGAAGCTAGCTGCATTATTGAGAGTCTATTTGGAATACCCCCTGTTGATGAAGTTAAAATTGAAATCTCTCTTGAAGATGTTATGAAAAAATTGGAAACCTTAGAGAAAATTTTTCCAAGTATTGAAACTAAATTGGAAATGTTACTTGATAAAACTGATGAACTTGATAAATCCTTAGGAGGAATTGATGAAAGAATTAGTATCCTAGGAACTTGTGTTGTCCATGATGATCAAACCAATAGGATTGGCGAACTTGAAAAAGCTATGGGAACCTTGGGTTCAACATTTTCTTCTCTTAAATATAAGGAGAAAGCTTATGTGGGTAAGGAGCAAAAGTTTATGTATGTCTCTAAAGTGCCCAAAACAAAGAAATATTATTATAGGCCTAAAATTTACAAAGCCCTTAGTACCACTACAGATGGAGGAGCTTATGATAACGATGCACCATCTCTCGATAACACTTGATACACACTTTCTGCGCCTAGCTGAAAGGCGTTAAAGAAAAGCGCTTATGGGAGACAACCCATGTTTTTACCTACAGTACTTTGTTTTTATTTTGTGTCTTGCAAGTTGTTTACTACTGTAGCAACCTCTCCTTATCTTAGTTTAGTGTTTTGTTGTGCCAAGTAAAGTCGTTGATAGTAAGGTTCATACTAGATTTGGATTACTGCGCAGAAACAGATTTCTTTGCTGTCACGAATCTGGGCAAAATTCTCTGTAGGTAACTCAGAAAATTATGCCAATTTACGTGAGTGATCCTCAGATATGTACACAACTTTCATTCAATTTGAGCATTTTCATTTGAGCAAGTCTGGTGCCTCAATAAAATTCGTCAATACGAACTGTTCTGTTTTGACAGATTCTGCCTTTTATTTCGCATTGCCTGTTTTGATATATTCGATGGATATTTCGATTCCATTGACTTTCAGTAGCTTTGTGCAATGTCCAGAAGTGTTAAGAATGATTATTTCACCTCTGAACATGTATATTTTGATTGTGCACTAACCCTCTAATGAGTTGTTTTGAGTTTGGTGTGGAGGAAGTTTTCAAGGATCAAGAGAGGGAGATGATACGACATGATCAAGGAGAGTGAAAGCTCTAAGCTTGGGGATGCCCCGGTGGTTCACCCCTGCATATATCAAGAAGACTCAAGCGTCTAAGCTTGGGGATTCCCAAGGCATCCCCTTCTTCATCGACAACATTATCAGGTTCCTCCCCTGAAACTATATTTTTATTCCGTCACATCTTATGTGCTTTGCTTGGAGCGTCGGTTTGTTTTTGTTTTTGTTTTGCTTGAATAAAATGTATCCTAGCATTCATTGTGTGGGAGAGAGACACGCTCCGCTGTAGCATATGGACAAGTATGTCCTTAGGCTTTACTCATAGTATTCATGGCGAAGTTTCTTCTTCGTTAAATTGTTATATGGTTGGAATTGGAAAATGATACATGTAGTAATTGCTAAAATGTCTTGGATAATGTGATACTTGGCAATTGTTTTGCTCATGTTTAAGCTCTTGCATCATATACTTTGCACCTATTAATGAAGAAATACATAGAGCATGCTAAAATTTGGTTTGCATATTTGGTCTCTCTAAAGTCTAGATAATTTCTAGTATTGAGTTTAAACAACAAGGAAGACGGTGTAGAGTCTTATAATGTTTTCAATATGTCTTTTATGTGAGTTTTGCTGCACCGGTTCATCCTTGTGTTTTTTTCAAATAGCCTTGCTAGCCTAAACCTTGTATCGAGAGGGAATACTTCTCATGCATCCAAAATCCTTGAGCCAACCACTATGCCATTTGTGTCCACCATACCTACCTACTACATGGTATTTCTCCGCCATTCCAAAGTAAATTGCTTGAGTGCTACCTTTAAATTTCCATTCTTCACCTTTACAATATATAGCTCATGGGACAAATAGCTTAAAAACTATTGTGGTATTGAATATGTACTTATGCACTTTATCTCTTATTAAGTTGCTTGTTGTGCGATAACCATGTTCCTGGGGATGCCATCAACTACTCTTTGTTGAATATCATGTGAGTTGCTATGCATGTTCGTCTTGTCTGAAGTAAGGGAGATTTACCACCTTTATGGTTAGAGCATGCATATTGTTAGAGAAGAACATTGGGCCGCTAACTAAAGCCATGATCCATGGTGGAAGTTTCAGTTTTGGACAATATCCTCAATCTCAAATGAGAAAATTAATTGTTGCTACATGCTTATGCATAAAAGAGGAGTCCATTATCTGTTGTCTATGTTGTCCCGGTATGGATGTCTAAGTTGAGAATAATCAATAGCGAGAAATCCAATGCGAGCTTTCTCCTTAGACCTTTGTACAGGCGGCATAGAGGTACCCCTTTGTGACACTTGGTTAAAACATGTGCATTGTGATAATCCCGGTAATCCAAGCTAATTAGGACAAGGTGCGGGCACTATTAGTATACTATGCATGAGGCTTGCAACTTGTAAGATATAATTTACATGATACATATGCTTTATTACTACCGTTGACAAAATTGTTTCTTGTTTTCAAAAATCAAAGCTGTAGCACAAATATAGCAATCGATGCTTTCCTCTTTGAAGGACCATTCTTTTACTTTTATTGTTGAGTCAGTTCACCTATCTCTCTCCACCTCAAGAAGCAAACACTTGTGTGAACTGTGCATTGATTCCTACATACTTGCATATTGCACTTGTTATATTACTCTATGTTGACAATATCTATGAGATATACATGTTATAAGTTGAAAGCAACCACTGAAACTTCATCTTCCTTTGTGTTGCTTCAATAATTTTACTATGAATTATTGCTTTATGAGTTAACTCTTATGCAAGACTTATTGATGCTTGTCTTGAAGTACTATTCATGAAAAGTCTTTTCTATATGATTCAGTTGTTTACTCATATCATTTACATTGTTTTGATCGCTGCATTCACTACATATGCTTTACAATAGTATGATCAAGGTTATGATGGCATGTCACTCCAGAAATTATCTTTGTTTATCGTTTACCTGCTCGAGACGAGCAGGAACTAAGCTTTGGGATGCTGATACGTCTCCGACGTATCGATAATTTCTTATGTTCCATGCCACATTATTGATGATATCTACATGTTTTATGCACACTTTATGTCATATTCGTGCATTTTCTAGAACTAACCTATTAACAAGATGCCGAAGTGCCAGATGCTGTTTTCTGCTGTTTTTGGTTTCAGAAATCCTAGTAAGAAAATATTCTCGGAATTGGACGAAATCAACGCCCAGGGTCCTATTTTGCCACGAAGCTTCCAGAAGACCGAAGAGTCAACGAAGTGGGGCCACGAGGTGGCCAGGAGGGCAGGCGGCGCGGCCCCACCCTTGGCCGCGCCGCCCTGTCTCCTGGGCCCCTCGCGTCACCCCCTGACCTACCCTTCCGCCTACTTAAAGCCTTCGTCGCGAAACCCCCAGTACCGAGAGCCACGATGCGGAAAACCTTCCAGAGACGCCGCCGCCGCCAATCCCATCTCGGGGGATTCAGGAGATCGCCTCCGGCACCCTGCCGGAGAGGGGATTCATCTCCCGGAGGACTCTACGCCGCCATGGTCGCCTCCGGAGTGATGTGTGAGTAGTTCACCCCTGGACTATGGGTCCATAGCAGTAGCTAGATGGTTGTCTTCTCCTCATTGTGCTTAATTGTCGGGTCTTGTTAGCTGCCGAACATGATCAGGATCATCTATCTGTAATTCTATATGTTGTGTTTGTTGGGATCCGATGAATAGAGAATACCATGTTATGTTGATTATCAATTTATATCTATGTGTTGTTTATGATCTTGCATGCTCTCCGTTATTAGTAGAGGCTCTGGCCAAGTTTTTACTCTTAACTCCAAGAGGGGGTATTTATGCTCGATAGTGGGTTCATGTCTCCGTGAATCTGGGGAAGTGACAGAAATCTCTAAGATTATGGATGTGCTGTTGCCACTAGGGATAAAACATTGGTGCTATGTTCGAGGATGTAGTTACTGATTACATTACGCGCAATACTTAATACAATTGTCTGTTGTTAGCAACTTAATACTGGAAGGGGTTCGGATGATAACCTGAAGGTGGACTTTTTAGGCATAGATGCATGCTGGATAGCGGTCTATGTACTTTGTCGTAATGCCCAATTAAATCTCACTATACTCATCATAATATGTATGTGCATGGTCATGCCCTCTTTATTTGTCAATTGCCCAACTGTAATTTGTTCACCCAACATGTTGTTTATCTTATGGGAGAGACACCTCTAGTGAACTGTGGACCCCGGTCCAATTCTCTTTACTGAAATACAATCTACTGCAATATTGTTCTACTGTTTTCTGCAAACAATCATCTTTCACACTATACATCTAATCCTTTGTTACAGAAAGCCGGTGAGATTGACAACCTCGCTGTTTCGTTGGGGCAAAGTACTTGGTTTGTGTTGTGCAGGTTCCACGTTGGCGCCGGAATCCCTGGTGTTGCGCCGCACTACATCTCGCCGCCATCAACCTTCAACGTGCTTCTTGGCTCCTACTGGTTCGATTAAACCTTGGTTTCATACTGAGGGAAAACTTGCCGCTGTACGCATCACACCTTCCTCTTGGGGTTCCCAACGGTCGCGTGCTGTACGCGTATCACAGGGGAGGGAAGAATTCGCCCTAACTAGCAGGAACCCTAAAGCATTTCAATTTGCAAACAGAGACTATGAACTCCAATGAACCGTAACTAGCAGGAACCCTAGCCGGGAGGGGGGAAGGTGGAGGGAAGGGGAGAGGGAGGGAAGAGGGGAGGGGGAAGGTGGAGGGAAGGAGAGAGAGAAGCTCACCGATGGTGACGGTAGCGACGACGGTAGCCTCTCCTCTTCCTCCTCGAGGTGCAGCGGCCTCCTCCTCCTCGATGTGCGGCGGCCTCCTTCTCGGGTCCTCCGCGGCGGCGTACAGGGAAGGTGGTGGGGGCTGGTGGAGGGGATGGTGGAGGACGGTGGCGGGGCAGAATGGCGGCGCTCGAGAGGGGGGAGTTGGGGTGGCGCGCGCGGCTCCTTCTTCTCCAACGACGGCGGCGCTCGATGTAGGCAGAGGGGGATTTGGCTGGGGAGAGGAAGAGAGAAAACGGTTAAGTCATTGTTACAACTGTGCCACGCTTATTGCCGGCGCACCAGGTCCCTCATTCGCCGGGGACACGTATACCCCCGGCGAACCATGGACGTGGTGCGCCGGCAATAAGCGTGGCACAGCTGTAACCTGGGACATGTGTTGCAGTATACGTGCTATACAAAATCCTATACTTATTTATTTATTTATTTATTTATTTCTTTTCTCTTTATTGTATGTTTATTTTATTTTACCCAAAATGCTATACTATTTTATTTTACTTATCTTTTCAAGATAATAACAAAGAAATATGCATGAGTTATGTAAAAAAACATGAAGAGTGTTTCACAAAATAATACATACACAAAATATTGACCAACACGATATTAATTAGTCATACATAAAATATTGGCCATGACCATATGAGTAGTTATGAATTACACAAAATATGAGTTATAGATTGCAAATAAAATTTTACATCATCGATTGAGAAGAGTGTTTCGCTTTCTTCTTGCTTTTCTTGCTCGTCGTTGAATAATTTAGCCCCGTGTCGTGACTTCTTCTTTTGAAGGGTCGACCTGACCTCGGTAGCGTGGCCCTGCTTCTTCTTGTGGTGTATGTTGTGTCTTCGTCCTCAGATTCTTCCATCATTGGGTCTCCGACTTGTCCTTCGAAGTCTTCCTCGTTGGCGACTCCATCCATTCCGACGATGGTCCTCTTGCCTCTCCTCACGATAACACGGCTAGGCCTGGATGGGTCGGTTATGAAGAAGCATTGGTGCACGTGCTCTGCCAGTACCCATGGCTCATTCTGCGCGGTGGCGTTCGTGGACTTTGATTTGTTGGCTTCGGGTAGAAACATGGTGGTGAAATACCGGTCTTCTTTTGTGACGCTCTTAGCCCATCTGATACGGAACATCGGCACTTTCTCCCCAGCGTAGCTAAGCTCCCAGATTTCCTCGATTCTTCTGTAGTATCTAGTCTTTACGTCACCCGTCCAGGAATCCATCGTTACCCCTGAGTTCTGGTAAACATTGTTCTTGTCTTTTTCTTCCGTGTATAATGTGTACCCGTTGATATCGTACGCTTGGTAAGTCATGATGTTGGGCGCGGGGCCATGTGACAAGGCCAATACTAGTTTATCCTTGTCAGAATCCATTGGTGGGGGATTAGCATCAATGTGGTCTTTGAACCAGCGCGCGAAAGAGGAGTTGTGCTCTCTGTATATTTCTGCTTCCGTCATCATCGGCTTGCCACTGTTCTCTATCATGGTTTTGTGCTCTTTCAACCAAGGATCGATCAAGTCAATGTGTTGTAGTGCTACTAAGTTGGCCCTGTCAAAGTCGGAAGTCCGACCAAACATGTGCACGTGCAGTTCCTTCCTTCCATTTTTGTGGCCTACTCCCTCGAACCTGCGGAGGTGCTTGTTTTGAGGCAAACCAACAGGGTCCTCAATGTCTAGATAATTCGTGCAGAAAGAGATGCACTCTTCGGTGAGCCAGCCCTGGATGATGCTTCCATCCGAATGTGACCTGTTACGAACGTATCCTTTAATGACCCCATTCATTCTTTCAAACGGCATCATGTTGTGTAAGAATGCCGGCCCTAGACTGATGATATCATCCATGATATGGACCAACAGATGGACCATCACGTCAAAGAATGCAGGCGGGAAGTACATCTCAAGCTCACATAGGATCACCACGATCTCTTCCTGGAGATTTGCGAGTTTCTTCACGCTTATCGACTTCCGAGTTATGACGTCGAAGAAGTTACAGAGCTCAGTCAGCGTTGCACGGACATGGTCATCCATCATACCTCGGATTGCAACCGGAAGAATCTGCGTCATCATCACGTGACAGTCATGAGACTTCATGCCGCTGAAGTTTCATTTCTTGGGGTCCATGTATCTGCTTATTATCCCGGAGTAACCGAAGGGCACTTTGACTCCTAGAAGGCAATTGAAAAATTGACCGACCTCAGCCGGACTAAAAGTGAAGCAGGAGGGGGGACAGTAATAGTCTGGCTGCTTAATCCTTTTGCGCTTCTGACCGCCGTCCGCCTCCTCCTCCGACTGTCCCTCTTGGGCCGCCGGGATCTGAAGCTCTTCCCTGATGCCCAAAACTTTTAGGTCGTGTCTTGCTTTCGCCCCCCCCCCCTTTAGTCGCGGTTGCTTACGAACCGCGACTAAAATCCCATCCACGTGGGCGCCAGCCGTCCGTCGGGGCGGAGGACCTTTAGTCGCGGTTCTCCTAGCCAACCGCGACTAAAGGCCGCCGCAGGTTTAGGGTTTTAGCCCCCCCCCCCTAAATCTGGTTTCTTTTTAATTTGTATTGTTTAATTTATTTTATATATTTTTTGTTTTATTTTAATTTTGAAGGAGTTTCACATATTCTACGCTAGTATATACATGCATATGAATGTACAATTTCAAACAAGTTTGAAATTAGAACCAAGAAGAATTCAATAGGAACATACAATATATATTCAATCTCGGATGACCATATACAATTTCGAACAAGTTTCCATACATAATTTACGGCATCAGAAGTTCTACATCCTCGTAATAGTGTTCTCCATTAGGATGGAGGACTTCCCTCATCAAAAATCCTGCTAGTTCCTCTTGAATTGATCGGAAGCGAGCTTCTGGACTAAGCATCTTCCGCAAGTTATTCCTCTTGACATTGTTATCCGACGGCTTCCGCTCAGAGGTATATCTCCGGATGAACTCACAAACATAGTATCCACATAGATTGGTCCCCGGTGGCTGAACATCCCCAGACAGTACCTTTTTAAATTCTAGCTGTTTTTTGAATTCACCGACCGTTTCATCTGTGAACCGTCTCCAAACCCTACAGGGCAAAGAAAATTAAATTAACAAGGGAGTTATTAGTTACTTGATATTAGGAAATGAATGAAAGAGGCCGATCGATATAGAACGCAAATGATTAAAAATAATTACTTTTGCATCATATGTCTCATGTTGACCCAAAGCTTTGGATCCATATTCAGAGAGTCCATGACGAGAACTCTGGAGGTGTGAAATTAAATTATGAGCAGAATCCAGTGGAACCTGCGGACACGATACATGCACAACTCATCGATTAGACATACCATGAATGGAGTAAACAAAAGAGAATGTGCTCAAGACAGAAACACTCACCCAAAATGGTAAGAAAATAGAATTTCACTTTTGAGCTGCTGCTTTGTAAGAAAATCAAACAGGTCTTGCTCCACGCCGGCGGGGTGTCTTTCTAACACATATCCATTAACGATTTGTGGGTCAATGAACCCAACATCATGGATGTTCCTTATTCTGCATTCCCTAATCTTCATTCTGCATAATAGCGTACATAACAATATAGTTAGGACAATATACGAGATGGGGTAGAAATAAATCACTTACAGAACGTAGCAACTGATGATAGATTTGTCGAGCTCGCGCAGATTGAACAGCTGGAACAATTCACTCAGATGAACTGTTACATAGTAATGTTTGAAGTGATGCTCATGTCTAACTTCCGCATAAATATATTCTTTGCCGGCGTTATTTTTTTATGTAACCCTTGTACAAACGTAGCCGATTTTGCATTTGTGCTGGTAGATCCTCTTCCTGCGCAGGCTCGACGAGAGGCCCATTCGGCACATATGTAATTGCTACCTCACTCATTGGCGCCTCCTCAAGGCCTAACACTGCACGAAGAGTCATACCGATCTCGGCCGCCTTTTCTCTGGCAACCGTTATAGTCATTCCATGTGCAGCCGCAGCTGCTATGATAGTGGTGTCCATTAGTTCAGCATCCGGACCGGCGGCTTTCACTATGAGCAGGGGGATCGATTGTTTATTTTGTTCCCCGAGCTGGGCAACTTGTTTCCCGCTTTTTTTACTTTCTTTTTCTCCTCCTCCAAGGCTTTCTTCTCCTCCTCCGCCAAGTCTTTCTTCTCCTTCAACATGAGTGCTTGCCTACGAAGTTCACGTCCATAGTCGTCAGGCATATTCTTCTCGGCTTGGGACGGTGTGCTAAAAAATGACTTAGCCCACTTCTTTTCCTTCTCAGAAAATACTGGCTTGGGCTCAGGCTCTCTTTTCGCCTTCATATCCGCCTTCCATTTCTCATACTGAGCAGCCGCGGCCGCGTCAGTTTCCTCGACACTACGTTCCCAAGGCCTTGGGAGGAGAGTCTTCAGTGATGGCTCCGGTACCTTTGTGGTCTTAGGTACATAAAGGTCCAGGTTAATAGTGCAGGAGGAGGTTGCCTTGTTGTCCGCCTGCTTCCCCTTCTTCGCCGGAGGTGGATTGGGGGGCGGCATACCCGCCGGAGGAGGACTGGGGGCAGCGTCTGCTTACCCGCCGGAGGTGGATTGGGGGGCGGCGTCGGCTGACGTGAAGGAGGTGTAGGTGAACCACCACCACCACCGCCACCACCACCACCGGAGGGGGTGGACTTGTTGGCCTTGGCGCCTGATGTCTACTTCCCCCTCCTTTTCCTGTAGACAGTGTTGGGCCTCCAAGAGCAGAGGTTTGTAGAACAGCAGCAAGTTTTCCCTTAAGTGGATCACCCAAGGTTTATCGAACTCAGGGAGGAAGAGGTCAAAGATATCCCTCTCATGCAACCCTGCAACCACAAAGCAAGAAGTCTCTTGTGTCCCCAACACACCTAATAGGTGCACTAGTTCGGCGAAGAGATAGTGAAATACAGGTGGTATAAATATATATGAGCAGTAGCAACGGTGCCAGAAAATAGCTTGCTGGCGTGTAGTTGATGGTGGTAGTATTGCAGCAGTAGTAACGCAGTAAAACAGTAAACAAGCAGCGATAGCAGTATTTAGGAACAAGGCCTAGGGATCAGACTTTCACTAGTGGACACTCTCAACATTGATCACATAACAGAATAGATAAATGCATACTCTACACTCTTGTTGGATGATGAACACATTGCGTAGGATTACACGAACCCTCAATGCCGGAGTTAACAAGCTCCACAATTCAATGTTCATATTTAAGTAACCTTAGAGTGTAAGATAGATCAATACGACTAAACCAAGTACTAACGTAGCATGCACACTATCACCTTCATGCTAAGAAAGGAGGAATAGATCACATCAATACTATCATAGCAATAGTTAACTTCGCAATCTACAAGAGATCATGATCATAGCATAAACCAAGTACTAACACGGATGCACACACTGTCACCATTACACCGTGCAGGAGGAATAAAACTACTTTAATAACATTGCTAGAGTAGCACATAGATAAATTGTGATACAAATATATTGCAATCATAAAGAGATATAAATAAGCACTTCACTATGCCATTCATAACAGTGAATAAGTATTCTGTGAAATATAGCCTAAGAGACCCACACGGTGCACACACTGTCACCTTTACACACGTGGGACAAGGAGTCTCCGGAGATCACATAAGTAAAATTCACTTGACTAGCATAATGACATCTAGATTACAAGCATCATCATATGAATCTCAATCATGTAAGGCAGCTCATGAGATTATTGTATTGAAGTACATAGGAGAGAGATGAACCACATAGCTACCGGTACAGCCCCGAACCTCGATGGAGAACTACTCCCTCCTAATGGGAGATAGCAGCATTGATGGAGATGGCGGTGGAGATGGCAGCGGTGTCGATGGAGAAGCCTTCCGGGGGCACTTCCCCATTCCGGCGGCGTGCCGGAACAGAGACTCCTGTCCCCCAGATCTTGGCTTCGCGATGGCGGCGGCTCTGGAAGGTTTCTGTGGGTTTCGTCGAACGTATCAGGGTTTTCGCGACGGAGGCTTTAAATAGGCGAAGAGGCGGTGCCAGAGGGTCGAAGGGGTGCCCACACTATAGGGTGGCCTGTGCCCCCTCTCTGGCGGCTCTCGGGTGTTCTGGATGCTTCCGGGCAAAATAGGAACCTGGGCTTTGATTTCGTCCGATTCCGAGAATATTTCGTTACTAGGATTTCTGAAACCAAAAACAGCAGAAAACAGGAACTGGCACTTCGGCATCTTGTTAATAGGTTAGTTCCAGAAAATGCACGAATATGACATAAAGTGTGCATAAAACATGTAGATAACATCAATAATGTGGCATGGAACATAAGAAATTATCGATACGTCGGAGACGTATCAGCGCCTCGCCTGGAAAATTGATGAACTTCTTTTTCCATAGAATGAACTGGCGCTTGACATCTCCAAGTCTTTTCTCCCCATCGGGTGTGGCTATGTCAATCTCCAGGTCCTCAAACCCTTGGACTATGTCTTCCACCGTGACACGAGCATAACCATCTTCAAAGGGGTTGTTGTGGTGGAGCGCTCCAGGTATACAGGGTAAAGAAGTGCCGATGGCTACCTTCATGGAAATGTTCCCCATTGGATAATGCAGATCACATTGTTTCATCTCCTTTACATCGTCCACGGGGTAGCGAGGAGGCTCCGGTGCAGTAATATCGATCGTCGGTGCATAAGCACCAGTCGGGGCCAGCAAGGGTGCATTAGCATCAGCCGATGGGGCCTCCGTGGAAGCCACGCTGCTTCTTCGCTGCTGGCTTCCGATATCCGCTGGATGATTTTCATGCGTCCCAGCTGCCGATCTTTCTTGTACTAGTACATGTAACATTTTCTTCATCTCATTGAATTCCGATGCCAAGGGCGCCACAACATCTGCAACCCGATCCGTCTTTCTCTTACGGCTTCTGTAACTGTACGGGTCATTTTCCTGGGAAAACCCTACTTTCCACGGAATGGCGCATTTGCCTCGTACACGTCCTCCGTGTTCAGGATTCCCGAGGGCAAATGTCAGCGCGTCGTTCTCTTTGTTGAACCTGATCTTCCCCTCTTGTGCTTTGGTCACTGCGTCAATAAGGGCTTCGGTGGGTTTAAACTTTGTCGGTGAACACACTCCCCTGTCACCGGGTCTAGCGATCTGCCATGCCCGTACCACCAGCTTTTGGGCCTTGGGTCCCATCCCTCTGTACCTAGAGGGATTCCTCGCTGCCTCAGGTCATCTTCCATCTTCTGCCACTTAGGCTACGAAAGGCGGTATCCTCCTGGCCCCATAATATGATTGTACGTTTTCTTGGCCGCATTTACCTTATTTTTTTCCGATATGGCCTTGAACTGCTCCGATTGCTTTTGCCTCACAAATTCGGGACAATCATCTTTCAACTTCTCATACTGTCCATTGAAATCCGGAGTCTTCCCCTTCTTGACATATTTATCCGCTAAATTTTTCTTGTAGGTCCGGAATGCTTCGGCCATCTTCTGAAGAGCGAACTCTTTGACTACCATCCTCCTCTGACGTCCTCCCTCTACCTCGTTCCCCTGTTCATCGTATTTGTTCAATTCCGGAGGTAGAATGAAATGCTCCATAAGCTTTCTCCAGCATTCCTTTTTCATTCTCTTGCTTACAAAACTGAAACCAACACGTGCCTTCACTGGCTCATGCCATTCCTGGATGGTGATCGGGATGTTGTCTCAATGACCCCGCATTGGTTGATGAACTTGGTATATGTCGCTTCGGGCTCCAGCGGCCTGCCGGTTGCACTAATAACATCGATGTTAAATGTTACTCCTTGCTTCAGCGTCTTGGTTTTGCCACGCTTTGTCTTCACCGATTTTTTTGACGATCCGGCCGAGGGCTAAAATAAGAAAGAGAGTTGCGTTAATACACATATTTATTCAAATCAGTAAATTTGTATCACCAGAGGAGCTCAATGTATATATATACCTCGCCGGAGGTGGTTGCTAATTGCTTATCTCCATCGTCGTTTGTCGACGGTTGATCTCTATCGACAGTGTCCGTTCCTTCGTCATCACCTTGTTTACAACCTTCGCCTTCACCGTCAAGGTTCAGATAAGAAGAGACATACTCTTCTTCTTCTTCGGTCGGCACATAAGTAATGTCGCCGTTTATGATGCCAAAAAGATGTGCCTCAGCTTTCGCATTATAGTTTTCCCTAATCGGGTCGGCTCTATCGTCCGCCATATGTGTCACTCCTGAAAACATGTAGTAAAAACTAATTAATCCTGGCGGTGGCGAAAGGGGGGTGGTGGCGGTGGTGAAAGGGCGGTGGCGAAAGGGGGGCGGCGGTGGTGAAAGGGCGGTGGCCCTCACCACCCCCTCCGTATACACGCAGGGTCGGTGTGTACATGCATGTCTCTCTCTCTCTATCTCTAAAAAAACAAAAAAAAACCGCGCGTATATGGAGGGGGCGGGGGCGGCGCCTCGCCACCCCCACCCCCTCCGTATAAGCGCGGGGTACCGATTCCGCTTGCTTTAACATTTTTGTTAAGTTTAATTTTTGTTAATATTATAAATTTGCTGACATTTTGCTAAGTAAAATAACTAATTCATGTTAAGTTATTTTTTGTTAAGTTATTTATTTGTTAAGTTAGAAAAAAAAAACGAGAGAGATGCAGGGGCGCCGTGTACTGTGGCGCGCCCCGCCGTCTCTCTCTCGCGCGCGGCGCGGTAGGGTGGGCGGCGGCGGATCGAGGCGGTCGGCGCGCGCGTGGTGGTCATGTACTGCGGCGCGCGCGTGGTGTGTGGCGGCGTGTGTGCAGCGGCGCGGAGATTGAGGCGGCCGGAGGCGTTCGCGGCGCGCGGCCGGCGTCAGCGGCCGGCGTCGGCGCGCAGAGAGATCGACGACGTACGGGGCCGGCGGCGGCACGGTCTTCGAGGGCGGCGGCAGTCGTCGAGTGGTCGATGGCGGTGGCTTGCAGAGGGCTGGCGGGCAGCCTGACGGCGTCGTCGAGTAGGGCGAGCAGGGCGAGAAGATCGACGGAGAAGACGGTAATGAACCGCCGTCCGCGGCACGCGTTATTTATACCGTCGGGCCTTTAGTCGCGGTTGGCCACACCAACCGCGACTAGAGACATTTTCGCCCGAATTCTTCCCGCTTAAAGGACCTTTAGTCGCGGTTAGCGAGGCCAACTGCAACTAAAGGCCTTTTTTCAAAAATCTTTTCATTTCTAAATGTTAAAAATACAAATAATATATCAAAACATTCATAAAAATAAAACTAATTCACTTCTAAATGTTAAAAATACAAATAATATATCAAAAAATTCAGAAAAATAAAACTAATTCATTTCAAAATCTTAAAAATACAAATAATATATCAAAAATCAGAAAAATAAATTTCTTCCCGCCTCTGTCTTCCCACCCCCTCTTCCCACCAGTTCTTCCCGCCTCTGTCTTTCCGCCCCCTCTTCCCACCATTTCTTCCCGTCCATCTCTGTCTTCTGCCCCCCTCTTCCCACCAGTTCTTCCCGGCCGCCTCTGTCTTCCCGCCCCCTCTTCTCGCCAGTTCTTCCCGCCTCTGTCTTTCCGCCCCCATCTTCCCACCAGTTCTTCCCGGCTGCCTCTGTCTTCCCGCCCCCCTCTTCCTGCCAGTTCTTCCCGCCTTTGTCTTCCCGCCCCCTCTTCCCGCCAGTTCTTCCCGACCGCCTCTGTCTTCCTGCCCCCTCTTTCACGGGCTTGCAGGAAAAAAATTCCGAGGAGCAACTTCTGAAGATGTCGTAGGGCGTGTGCACCGAAGACATCTTCGAGAAGCTGCGCCACGGGAGATTTTCCAACCCTTTACTCCATCCATGGGGATAAAACTCTCCCTACCTGCTAGGTTGGCTTGTTGGTCTGCTTGCCAAGGCGTATCGATGTTCCTTTTATAGGCACGGCGCCGCTTCTGCTTTGTTTTGTTCCTCCGACATGGCGTCGTGAGCTACATGCTTTATCTCATCGAGCAGTGCGTCCACCCACGCGTCCTTATCCTGCCGACAGCTTTAGTCACGGTTGCACCCTCCAGCCGGGACTAAAGCTTACCCAAACATCCTTATCCCACCGACAGTTTTATTAGATGATACAAAACCACCTTTAGTCCCGGTTGCACCCACCATAGTCAAGTTCCCATATCTCCTCTATGTAACCATAATATGTGAGCTTCTGCCCATTCTCGGTTGCCGCATCAAAGCGAACACCACTGTTTTAGTTGGTGCTCTTTTTATCTTCGGCGATCGTGTAAAATATATTCCCATTTATCTTGTACCCTTGGAAAGTCGTTATAGTCGAAGATGGTGTCTTGGCCAACATGTACAACTGATCTCCAACATCATTGTCATTCATTAAATGTTTTCTCAACCAACTGCCGAAAGTCTCCATGTGGGTCTTTCTAATCCAGGATTCAGGCTTCCCCGGGTTGTCCGAGCGTAAAATATTCTTGTGTTCTCTCGAAGTACGGAGCCACCAAGCTGGAATTGGTCAGAACTGTGTGGTGTGCTTCAGTCATAGAATGGCTATCCATACATATCGTTGATTTCCTTCCGATCGTGCCTTTTCCACTTAGTCTCCCCTCGTGCCGTGATCGAGGAAGACCAATCGGCTTAAGGTTAGGAACAAAGTCAACACAAAACTCAATTACCTCCTCATATCCATAGCCCTTGGCGATGCTTCCTTCTGGGCTAGCACGGTTACGAACATATTTCTTTAATACTCCCATGAACCTCTCAAAGGGAAACATATTGTGTATAAATATAGGACCGAGAATGGAAATCTCTTCGACTTGGTGAACCAGGAGGTGCGTCATAATATTGAAGAAGGATGGCGGGAACACCAACTCGAAACTAACAAGACATTGGACCACATCGTTCTGTAACAGTGGTAGATCTTCTGGATTGATTACCTTCTGAGAGATTGCATTGAGGAATGCACATAGCTTCACAATGGCTACTCGAACATTTTCCGGTAGGAGCCCCCTCAAAGCAATCGGAAGCAATTGCGTCATAATCACGTGGCAGTCGTGAGACTTCAGGTTTTGGAACTTTTTGTCCGCCATGTTTATTATTCCCTTTATATTCGACGAGAAGCCAGACGGGACCTTCATACTGCTCATGCATTCAAAAAAGATGACCTTCTCTTCTTAGGTAAGAGAGTAGCTGGCACGACATTGAAACCATTCCGGATGCCGGTCATCAGGGTATTTGCAGTCTTGATAACCCACAAGTATAGGGGATCGCAACAGTCTTCGAGGGAAGTAAAACCCAAATTTATTGATTCGACACAAGGTGAGCCAAAGAATACTTGAAAGCCTTAACAGCGGAGTTGTCAATTCATCTGCACCTGGAAACAGACTTGCTCGCAAGAGTTTATCAGTAGTAACAGTTTTATAGCAGTAGCAGTAGTGAAATAACAGCAGCAGAGTAACAAAGACAGCAGTAGTGATTATAGTAAACAACGAGATTAAAATACTGCAGGCACAGGGATGGATGACGGGCGTTGCATGGATGAGAGAAACTCATGTAACAATCAAAGCAGGGCATTTGCAGATAATAATAAAACGGTGTCCAAGTACTAAGCAATCCATAGGCTTGTGTTCCGTTTATAGTCGTACGTGCTCGCAATGAGAAACTTGCACAACATCTTTTGTCCTACCAGCCGGTGGCAGCCGGGCCTCTAGGGAATCTACTGGATATTAAGGTACTCCTTTTAATAAAGTACCAGAGCAAAGCATTAACACTCCGTGAACACATGTGATCCTCACATCACTGCCTTCCCCTCCGGTTGTCCCGATTTCTATCACTTCGGGGCCTCGGGTTCCGGACAGCGACATGTGTATACAACTTGCAGGTAAGATCATAAAATAATGCATATCATGATGAAACAATAACATGTTCAGATCTGAGATCATGGCACTCGGGCCCTAGTGACAAGCATTAAGCATAACAAGTTGCAACAATATCATCAAAGTACCAATTACGGACACTAGGCACTATGCCCTAACAATCTTATGCTATTACATGACCAATCTCATCCAATCCCTACCATCCCCTTCAGCCTACAGCGGGGGAATTACTCACACATGGATGGGGGAAACATTGTTGGTCGATGGAGAAGCGTCGGTGGTGATGATGGCGATGATCTCCTCCAATTCCCCGTCCCGGCGGAGTGCCAGAATGGAGTTTCTGGTCCCGAGACGGATTTTCGCGACGGTGGCGGCGTACTGGATGGTTTCTGGCGACTTCGACTTCCCGTCTCGCGTTTTTAGATCGAAACCCTTATGTAGTCTAGAGGAGGGCGTCAGAGGCCAGCCGAGGAGGCCACACAGTAGGGCGGCGCGCCCCCCTCCTGGGCCGCACCGGCCTAGTGTCTGGGGTCCTGGGCCTCCCCCAGGTATGCCCTTCTGGCTCCGTGATTCTTCTGGAAAAATAAGCCCTTCGACATAAATTCCGAGGGTTTTCCTGAAAATTGAATTTCTGCACAAAAACGAGACACCAGAGCAATTCTGCTGAAAACAGCGTTAGTCCGTGTTAGTTGTATCCAAAATACACAAATTAGAGGCAAAACAATAGCAAAAGTGTTCGGGAAAGTAGATACGTTTTGGACGTATCAACTTCCCCCAAGCTTAGCTTATTGCTTGTCCTCAAGCAATTCAGTTAACAACTGAGTGCGATAAAAGAACTTTCAGGAACACATTTGCTCATATGATGTAAATATTCTCATGACATGGAAAAGTGCTTAGGCAATTCATAATAAGATACATGCAAATAAGATCATCCAATAGCTATGTCAATCATGGAAAGGTACCAACAGATTAATAACAAGCATCATGAATCATGTCTATCAGCAGGATTGCAATGTTCATAAAAGGATATGATAAAGTGGTATCTCACTTGCCCGTATTTGATCAGCAAAACATAAATGCTCAGGCACCTCTGAAGTTCATAGAAAGACTAGAAATAGAGATTGTCAAAGATAAAAGCATCAAAGTTATGCCACAGTCAATCATATTTTGGGACAAGCATATTATACTAAGAATGACAGTTGTGCTCTCAAGAAAGTGCTCAAAGAAAGTATGGAGACACAACATGAAAGTAAAAGATTGACCCTTCGCAGAGGGAAGCAGGGATTAACATGCGCTAGAGCTTTTCATTTTTAAAACAGGAGTAAAATTATTTTGAGAGGTGTTTGTTGTTGTCAACGAATGGTAATGGGTACACCAACTACCTCGCCAACCAGACTTTCAAGAGCGGCTCCCATGAAGGATGTTATTTCTACCAGCAAGGTAGATCATCCCTCTTCTCTTTTGTTTACACACGTATTTTAGTTTTATTATAGTTGCCACTCCCCCCAACCTTTGCTTACACAAGCCATGGCTAACCGAATCCTCGAGTGCCTTCCATCAATCTCATACCATGGAGGAGTGTCTATTTGCAAAATTAAGTTGCTTACTGATGAATCAGGGCAAAACATGTGAAGAGAATTATTAATGAAGTTTGATTAATTGGGGCTGGGAACCCCGTTGCCAGCTCTTTTTGCAAAATTATTGGATAAGCGGATGTGCCACTAGTCCATTATGAAAGTCTGTCAAAAGTAAATGACAAGGTTGAAAGATAAACACCACATACTTCCTCATGAGCTATAAAACATTAACACAAATTGAGAAGCATTTTGAAGGTTTAAAGGTAGTGCATGAGAATTTACTTGGAATGGTTTGAAATGCCATGCATAGGTATTTATGGTGGACACTTTGGAACAACTTGGTTTTCAGGGGTTTGGAAGCACGAGCAGCATTCCCGCTCAGTACAAGTGAAGGCTAGCAATAGACTGGGGAGCGACAAATCAAGAGAGCAGTCACTGTCATAATCATGCTTGCAGCAAAATAAATTAACTGAGGCATAAAAGTGATACAAGAACTCTGAAGCAAAGTAAATCATCGAGGCTTAATTGACTTTTGTTCTGTCATATGCATGCGTGAGCATGTGCCAAGTCAATTCAAATGAATTATTCAGAGGAGGATACCACATTGTCATACCTATTTATGAATAAAACAATGCAAGCAAACATCCATGACATGCTACTCATATTTATAAACTGGAGCTAAACATGAGAGATCATGAACTACTAGACTTTCTTAAATGACATATACCTCACATGAACCAACTAAGCATGCTCACATGGATGAGTATATGTACAAAAATGAAAACAAATAGAGTTCATACCAGCCTCTCACCACAGTCGAATTGTCGTAGATCGTCATTATTGCCTTTCACTTGTGTAGCTTGAATAATATGAAATGAAAACCACGCTCCAGCCACCGAAGACCATTGAACTCATAATGAACTTTACAAAACCAAAGAAGAACAACAAATATTTTTGGTGTTTTCGAATTGGAAACAAGAACAAAAGGAACAAGCAAACAAAGCAAAATCTTTTTGGATTTTCTTATAGCAAACTAACGATAGCAAATAAAGCAAAATAAGAGCAAGAAACCAAAATAAACAAATGGTGAAGAGAAACAACAGAAATATTTTTGGTCTTTTTGTGTTTTAGGAAAGAAACAAAGCAAAAACAAGAAAATGAAAACTAGAAGAGTCGCATAAACACAAAGCAACATAATTTCGTCAAACTTGATAGCAGTACAGTAATCGATTTTTAAGAAATTCTTCCGCTCCCCAGCTCGAAACGTGTTAAACTAATGAAAGTTAGATAACAACCTGGGGAACATGCAAAAAAATTGGCTTCGCAAAATAACATTCTGGCTGTTTTTGAGATTTTTTTTGGTAACAGTCCAGAATCTGTTTTCAGGCAGCACTTCCGCAAATATCATCTCCCTCTTATTAGAAAACCACTTAAAGAAGCTAAACAAGTATATACAAGTATCCAGCAACCATAATATGCGAAGAATGAGTGATGCCGGTATACCTCCCCCCAAGCTTAGGCTTTTGGCCTAAGTGGAGTTCAACTCCAGCGAGGGTCAGTGTTCCACGCCGGTGGATCATACATGGTGTAGTCACCGTAAGGTCCTGGTGCAGAAGAAAAGTGCGAAGGCTCCAAATGCCCAAAATGTTGATGCGAAGAACTTGCTGCATCGGATGATGAGTCGAGGTGTTCCTCGGCCTCCTCCGTGCTGTCTCTTGCATGATGGCCATCTCCCTCCAAGTATGCATTCAGTTCACCTTATGTGACTGACCAATCCTTCCTAGAATCAAAGTTAAATAGAACAGGTGCAGGCAATCCTACTAGTATTTCAGTTTTCTTAGTTGTTCTCCAAGTTTTCTTATAAAATGTTATCCTGTAAGACAGGTTACTCAAATTAGACGAATCAGAAACAAATTCATGTTTAATCATGGAGACTATGTCAAGTTTCTCTACGGAAAGCTGAATATCAAGATGGTGAGGTTCTACACCATGCATAGCTATTAAACGAGAGGCGATGAGACCTCCGAAAATTCCTCCCTTCTCACGGTTAGTAGCAAGTCTATAGGCTATCAAAGCTCCTAAATTATAAGTCCTATCACCTTGTAATGCGGCAGCTAGAAAGGCTAAATCCTGGATAGATAACTTACTTGCATTCTTTCTAGCAAGAACGCACTTGGTGGTGAAATAAGCAAAGTAACGAATAGCTGGGAGTTGGATACTACTAATTTTACCACCCTCCTCTGAGAAGCTTCTTCCATGACAAATCATCTTGTAGTGATTCAAGAGCTCTTGCGGCGATCCCCTCATCTTCTCGCACGATCCCCATTGCGGCACTCTAATGGCTGCACAAAAATCATTGAAAGGCAAGTTGACAGTTTTATTATAAATTTTGTACCGAATTATGGGGTTAGATACAGACATAGTCAATTTTGCATATTGGCATGGTTCATCAACAACAAAATCATCCAATCCTGCACGAGAAATTAGATCTTGAACATCTCGCAAGATTCCTGCACTTCTCATAAAATCTGTGCACGGATAGTAAGAGGGGTATACTCCCTCTTCGCGGCGAACTCTCATGACTTGTTGCACCTCCAATTCTTGTTGGTTTAGTTGATGCCTATTCCACTCCATTTTCTGAAATTTTTCAACAAACAATATAATATTTGATTTGGTGACATGTAATTGAGGGAAACTACTATATGAACTTGCTAGAGTACTCAGCATGCATCAAAACTAGTTTCTACAACTTAGAACAAGCATGCAAGCTCACTAAACATGTTACCTACAGCAGCAAAATATTCAAGATATACTCAACCAAACAAAATTCTACTTGGATAATCGGAGGAGTCACATACCGGAGAGCAAATGTGCCAAATTTCAGACAGAAATCTGAGCTGAGCAAAGAGATCGAGAAATCTTGAGCTCTTGAGCAGAAACACGAGTGAGACAAAGCTGGTGCTGGTTTTTTCGGGAGAGAGAAGAGAGTGGGAGGAAGAGATGAATAAGTGAGGCAAGGAGGGGCCCACACGCCAGGGTGGCGCGCCCCCCTTGCTGGCCGCGCCTGCCTATGGGGTGCCACCCTGGGGTGCCCCACTAGTCATCCCCAGGTTCTCCCAGGTGCCTCTTCGAAAAATAAGACCAACGGTATAGTTTTTGTGAATTTTTGAAAATTTTAAAAAATGCACATTTCTGGGTATTAAATTTATTATTACTGGGCAGAAAAAGATTTTGAAATCTCTAATTAACTAACGAACTTTGCAAAACAAAAGTGCTACAGTAAGTAGAACAAGTGGAGGGTGAAAGAGATGTTGTTTACCTCCTCTATGCATATAAAAAGTATTTGTTAACAAGGTTGATCAAGTCTTGCCACCAAATAAATTTTACATAGCATAAGAAGAAATAAACCTCAAATCAATCATGTTACCTTTAATTGTATTGATATGGATCCAATCATAAGATTTTGATATCCTTCTTTAGGCTCATATATAGGACAATCAATAGTTCCCACTTTGATAGTTCTCACATTAGAAATGGTATTAACTCCACATACTTTATCAATCCTCTTGGGGAAATAAACGGTATGCTCCTTGTCATCAACATTGAAAGTAACTTTTCCTTTATTGCAATCAATAACGGCCCCTGCGGTGTTAAGAAAAGGTCTCCCAAGAATAATAGACATATTATCATCTTCAGGCATTTCCAACACAACAAAATCAGTTAATATCAAGCAGTTATTAGTAACTTGAATAGGAACATCCTCACATATACCAACAGGAATAGCAGTAGATTTATCAGCCATTTGCAAAGATATATCAGTCGGTATCAACTTATCTAAATAAAGTCTCTTATAAAGAGAAAAAGGCATAACACTAACACCTGCTCCCAAATCACATAGAGCAGTTCTAACATAATTATTCTTGATAGAACAAGGAATTGTCGGTATACCTGGGTCGCCCAACTTCTTTGGAACTTTGCCATTGAAAGAGTAATTAGCAAGCATAGTGGAAATCTCCTCATTAGGAATTTTCCTTTTGTTAGTGACAATATCTTTCATATACTTTGAATAAGGAGGCAATTTAATAGCATCAGTCAAAGGGATTTGCAAGAATAAAGGTTTCATCCAATCGGAAAATTTATTATAATGTTCTTCTTCCTTTGATTTTAGTTTCTTAGCAGGAAAAGGCATTTGCTTTTGTACCCAAGGTTCCCTTTCATTACGATGTTTCTTAGAAATAAAATCTTCTTTAGTATACTTTTAATTTTTAGCATGCTTTTCAGGTTCATCTTCAACTTCTTCTTTATCAGAAGCATCATTCTTATCATTATCATTATCATGTTCATTACCACTTTCAGTTTCAGCGTCAGAAATAGAAATACTATTAGGATCATTAACAGGTTCAGTGGATTCTACAACATTTTTATGTTTCTTCTTCTTTTTCTTAGAAGGAGTACTAGTTTCAATTCGTTGAGAATCTTGTTCAACTCTCTTGGGATGCCCTTCAGGATATAGAGGATTCTGAGTAGAAACACCGCCTCTAGTTGTTACTTCATAAGCATGTTTCTCTTTAGAATTATTTTTTAACAAGTCATTTTGCACTTTAGTGAGTTGATCAATTTGAGTTTGAACCATATGAAAATGTTTAACAAGCATCTTAACATCATTGGAGGTTCTCTCCACAATATCATGCAAATTACTAATAGCTTGAGAATTTTCCATTAAATGATTCTCTACTCTCATATTAAAATTTTCTTGCTTAACAATATAATTATCAAACTCATCTAAGCATTGAGCAGGAGATTTCGAATACGGAATATCTTCCCTAGTAAAGCGTTGAAGAGAGTTTACCTCAATCATGGATGAAGGGGGAACTATCTTACATAGATCTTCTATGGGAGGTAAGTTCTTCACATCTTCAGATTTAATACCTTTCTCCTTAAGAGATTTCTTGGCTTCCTGATGTCTACGGGAGCTTCTATTCTTGTAGACAGTGTTGGGCCTCCAAGAGCAGAGGTTTGTAGAACAGCAGCAAGTTTCCCTTAAGTGGATCACCCAAGGTTTATCGATCTCAGGGAGGAAGAGGTCAAAGATATCCCTCTCAAGCAACCCTGCAACCACAAAGCAAGAAGTCTCTTGTGTCCCCAACACACCTAATACAATAGGTGCACTAGTTCGGCGAAGAGATAGTGAGATACAAATAATATGGATGAGTATGAGTGATAATAGCAATCCGAGTAAAATATGGCGGCGAGTAAACATTCAACAAAACAGTAAACAAACGGAGATTCGATGCTTGGAAGCAAGGCCCAGGGATCCTGCTTTCACTAGTGGACACTCTCAACAATGATCACATAATAGGACTACTCTACACCCTCTTGTTGGATGATGAACACCATTGTGTAGGATTACACGAACCCTCAATGCCGGAGTTAACAAGCTCCACAATATTCAATGTTCATATTTAAATAACCTTAGAGTGCAAGATAGATCAACACAACCAAACCAAGTACTAACATAGCATGCACACTTCTACCATCACACTATGAAAGGAGGAATAGATCGCATCAATACCATCATAGTAATAGTTAACTTCATAATCTACAAGAGATCACAATCATAGCATAAACCAAGTACTTCATGATGCACACACTGCCAACATTACATCATGGAGGAGGAATAGACTACTTTAATAACATCACTAGAGTAGCACATAGATGATATTCAACTTGATCACAAAGAGAGAGAGAGATGAACCACATAGCTACAGCGGAGCCCTCAGCCCCGGGGGTGAATTACTCCCTCCTCATCATGGAGGCAGCGATGGCGGTGAAGATGGCGGTGGAGACGGCGGTGGAGATGGCTTCGGGGGCAATTCCCCGTCCCGGCAGGGTGCTGGAACAGAGAGTTCTGTCCCCCGAATTGGACTTTCGCGATGGCGGCGGCTCTGGATGGTTTTCTCTGTTTTCGTCCAACTCCTCGAGGTTTTTAGGTCAGGGACGATTATATAGGCGGAGAGTCGGAGTCGGAAGGTCAACGAGGCGACGACACCATAGGGGGGCGTGGGCCACCCCCAGGCCGCGCCGGCCTATGGTCTGGTGGGCCTGTGGCCCCCCTCTGGCGACTCTCGGGTGTTCTGGATGCTTCCGGGGATTCTAAGATCTTTGGCGTTGATTTCGTCCGATTCCGAGAATATTTCTTTACTAGGATTTCTGAAACCAAAAACAGCAGAAAACAGCAACTGGCCTTTCGGCATCTCGTCAATAGGTTAGTTCCGGAAAACGCATAATAATGACATAAAGTGTGAACCAAACATGTCAGTATTGTCATAAAACAAGCATGGAACATCAGAAATTATAGATACGTTGGAGATGTATCAGCATCCCCAAGCTTAGTTCCTACTCGTCCTCGAGTAGGTAAACGATAAAAGATAATTTCTGAGGTGACATGCTACCAACATAATCTTAATCATACTATTGTAAAGCATATGAGATGAATGCAGCGATTCGAAACAATGTAAATGCAATGAGTAAACAATTGAATCATATAGCAAAGACTTTTCATGAATAGTACTTCAAGACAAGCATCAATAAGTCTTGCATAAGAGTTAACTCATAAAGCAATAATTCATAGTAGAGGTATTGAAGCAACACAACGGAAGATGAAGTTTCAGCGGTTGCTTTCAACTTGTAACATGTATATCTTATGGATCGTTGTCAATGCAAAGCAATATAACAAGTGCAATAAGCAAGTATGTAAGAATCAATGCACAGTTAACACAAGTGTTTGCTTCTAAGATAGAGAGAAATGGGTAAACTGACTCAACATAAAAGTAAAAGAAAAGGCCCTTCGCAGAGGGAAGCATTGATTGCTATATTTGTGCTAGAGCTTTGGTTTTGAAAGCAAGAAACAATTTTGTCAACGGTAGTAATAAAGCATATGTATCATGTAAATTATATCCTACAATTTGCAAGTCTCATGCATAGTATACTAATAGTGCCCGCACCTTGTCCTAATTAGCTTGGATTACCGGGATTATTGCAATGCACATGTTTTAACCAAGTGTCACAAAGGGGTACCTCTATGCCGCCTGTACAAAGGTCTAAGGAGAAAGCTCGCATTGGATTTCTCGCTATTGATTATTCTCAACTTAGACATCCATACCGGGACAACATAGACAACAGATAATGGACTCCTCTTTTATGCATAAGCATGTAGCAACAATTAATTTTCTCATATGAGATTGAGGATATATGTCCAAAACTGAAACTTCCACCATGGATCATGGCTTTAGTTAGCGGCCCAATGTTCTTCTCTAACAATATGCACGCTCTAACCATAAGGTGGTAAATCGCCCTTACTTCAGACAAGACGAACATGCATAGCAACTCACATGATATTCAACAAAGGGTAGTTGATGGCGTCCCCAGGAACATGGTTATCGCACAACAAGCAACTTATAAGAAATAAAATGCATAAGTACATATTCAATACCACAATAGTTTTTAAGCTATTTGTCCCATGAGCTATATATTGCAAAGATAAAGGATGGAAATTTTAAAGGTAGCACTTCAAGCAATTTACTTTGGAATGGCGGAGAAATACCATGTAGTAGGTAGGTATGGTGGACTCGAATGGCATAATGGTTGGCTCAAGGGTTTCGGATGCATGAGAAGTAATCCCTCTCGATACAAGGCTTAGGCTAGCAAGGTTGTTTGAAGCAAACACAAGCATAAACTAGTACATCAAAACTTACATAAAAGACATATTACAAGCATTATAAGACTATACATCGTCTTCCTTGTTGTTCAAACACCTCACTAGAAAATATCTAGACTCTAGAGAAACCACTCATGCAATCCAAATTTTAACAAGCTCTATGTATTTCTTCACTAATAGGTGCAAAGTATATGATGCAAGAGCTTAAACAAGAGCACAACAATTGCCAAGTATCAAGTTATTCAAGACATCATACCAATTACTACATGTAACATTTTCCGTTTTCAACAATTAACGAAGCAGTTTCAACCTTCGCCATGAACATTAAAAGCTAAGAACACATGTGTTCATACGAACCAGCGGAGCGTGTCTCTCTCCCACACAAGCATTTATTCAAACAAAAACAAAAACAAGAACATACAGACGCTCCAAGTAAAGTACATAAGATGTGGCCGAATAAAAATATAGTTTCAAGAGAAGGAACCTGATAATTTGTCGATGAAGAAGGGGATGCCTTGGGCATCCCCAAGTTTAGATGCTTGAGTCTTCTTGAAATATGCAGGGATGAACCACCGGGGCATCCCCAAGCTTAGAGCTTTCAATCTCCTTGATCATGTTGTATCATCTCCCTCTCTTGATCCTTGAAAACTTCCTCCACACCAAACTCAAAACAACTCATTAGAGGGTTAGTGCACAATCAAAATATACATGTTCAGAGGTGACATAATCATTATTAACACTTCTGGACATTGCACAAAGCTACTGAAAGTCAATGGAATCGAAATATCCATTGAACATATCAAAACAGGCAATGCGAAATAAAATGCAGAATCTGTCAAAACAGAACAGTTCGTATTGACGAATTTTATTGAGGCACCAGACTTGCTCAAATGAAAATGCTCAAATTGAATGAAAGTTGCGTACATATCTGAGGATCACTCACGTAAATTGGCATAATTTTCTGAGTTACCTACAGAGAATTTTGCCCAGATTCGTGACAGCAAAGAAATCTGTTTCTGCGCAGTAATCCAAATCTAGTATGAACCTTACTATCAACGACTTTACTTGGCACAACAAAACACAAAACTAAGATAAGGATAGGTTGCTACAGTAGTAAACAACTTCCAAGACACAAATATAAAATAAAGTACTGTAGCAAAACAACTCATGGGTTATCTCCCAAGAAGTTCTTTCTTTATAGCCATTAAGATGGGCTCAGCTGTTTTAATGATCCACTCGCAAGAAATAGCATTTGAAGCAAAAGAGAGCTTCAAGAGGCAAATTCAAAACACATTTAAGTCTAACATGCTTCCTATGAAGAGGAATCTTGTACACAAATGAATTCATGAAGAACAAAGTGACAAGCATAAGAGGATAAAACACGAGTAACTTCAAGATTCTCAACATAAAGAGGGGAAACTTAATATTATTAAGATGCATATAACCATATTTCCCTCTCTCATAATAACTTTCAGTAGCATCATTGATGAAATCCACAATATACCCATCACTTAAAACATTCTTATCATGGTTCATATGCATAGAAGTATCATTAATTTTGGCATAAGAAGAGTTCTTCTCACTAATAGTAATTGGAGCAAGATTATTATCAAGAATTTGAACATGGTAAACAAGTGGCATATTAAAAGAATTGTTTTTGGTAATCCAATCATGACTATGACAAGTTTCATAAGGATAGTTATAACCTATATCATAGCATTCTTTATAATAATCATCAAAGATCGGAGGCACAGTGTCATCATAAGAAATAGAATAGTTATCTTTCACAGTCGGTTTATCTGTGTCCACACCATCATTGTTATTAGAAGGAGATGTATCAAGAACATAATGACCAGTAGCAAAAGGATTTTCAAATGCCTCTTCCCCAAGCTTAGAGCTTTCTATATCATTATGGGAGGAAGCATGGATAGCACTGACACTATGGCAATTATTATCATCATCATTTTCAGAATTAGTTTCCCAGAGATTTGCAATATCAAAAGTAGTGTGCTCATTCAAATCATGATCACTAATGTACATAGAGAGCATAGGAATATCATCGTATTCAGATTCATTATCATAATAATCATTAGGAGCAACATACTTACGGTTACCTAGCGTTATCTCATTCACGCGGGGATATGCCGTTACCTCTTTCTTTTTATTCTCCTTCTTCTTCTTCTTCTTCTTCTTCTTCTTCTTCTTCATTCCCTTCTTCTTCTTCTTCTTCTTCTTCTTCTTCTTCTTCTCTTCCTTCTCCTCGTTCCCTTCTTTAGGAGGAAGAGGCTTGAAGGGTGTCTTGTCCGCATTACCTGATTTACTTTCAGAAACAATAGAAGAAACTTGGGAGGATCCCTCCTTTTCATTAATTAGTTGAAAACATACAGCGGTCCTATCATATTTTGGCAATGTGTCATCTTCTAAAATATTTTGTATGTAAGTATTTGTATGGCTATTATCAATGCAATAAGAAAAACACCCATGCATGACATCATCAATATCAAGATCACTCATATGTAACAAAGATATTTTTCTCGACAGTTCTTCACACCCCAAAAATAAAGTAAGTTCATCATGCTGATTAGGAGTAATTTCATCATCACAATACAAATTTGCAGCAATCATTGGGTTCAAATTATCATTGGAGGAGCATTGAAAATTAAAATGACCCACTTCATGGCAAACTTCACAAATAAAAGGATAGAGGGCACAAACTTTTTTACCAAGATCATCTAGAGCCCTAAGCCACTTTCTAGTTTTTTCATTAATATGATGGATGCAATATTCATCTTTGGCTTGATTAATTCCACAAGGTCTATGCATTCCACAAAAATTAACATGCTTATAGGAAATAGCATTCTTAGGAGTTTGAGCATGCTTATTGCAATAATTAACAACAATTTCATTCTTCATGCAAGCCTCTTTAAAAGGTTCATGATACTTATCAAAATTCTTCTTAGGCAATTCAAAATGAGAAGCAAAGGATTTATAAAGATTTGCAGCAACTTGAGAGTCAAGACCATAAGTAGCACTCATATTTCGAAATTTATCTGTATCCATAAAAGCTTCAATGCATTCATAATCATAATTTATACCTGACTCCTTACCTTTGTCGTTCTCCCATCCTTCAGCGTTGTCCTCAATTCGATCAAGAAGATCCCACCTAGCTTCAACCTCCTTGCTTGTGAAAGATCCCTCCGAACAGGCATCCAGATAGTCCTTGTGTTGTCCTGAAAGCCTCGCATAAAAATTGTTAACAATAACATTACGGGGGAGCTCATGAATGGGACATTTGAGCATTAGTGACTTCAATCTCCCCCACGCTTGAGAAATACTCTCTCCATCACGAGGATAAAGGTTATAAATATAATTCCTATCAATATGCACTTCATGAGGAGGATAAAATTTAGAATAAAAGAGAGGTACAATTTCCTCCCAACCAAGAGAATGACTATTCTCCAACAATTTATACCAATGCGCCGGTTTACCAGACAGCGAAACGGAGAATAGCTTCTTTTTCACTTCATCCATAGAGATACCTGCACACTTGAATAACCCGCATAATTCATGCAAAAACAGTAAATGATCTTTAGGATGGACAGTTCCATCCCCTTCATAGCGGTTATCCATAACACGTTCAATAATTTTCATGGGTATCTTGAAAGAAGTACTTGCAGTTGGTGGATTTAAAGTATCACAAGCATTATTAGAGTTATCGCATATGGGAGATAAAGCATTATCAGAACAAATTTTATCCCCTAAAGATGGGAAGCCAAAAAGATCACAGAAACTAGCTTCCCCAAGCTTAGACTTATTCATAGCATTAGCAGTGACTGCGTTCATACCAATAATATTGCTACTAGCATGCAAATGAGGTTCCATAGGTTCTTTAATTTTCGCATCACACAATTCATGTCTTAGCTTAGGAAATAAATTAAGAAGCTCATAGTTATATTCCATTATGCCTAACTAGTGTAAAACAAGAAACAAAAAGATGCAATTGCAAGATCTAAAGGAAATAGCTTCGAGCACAAACACAATGGCGCCAGAAAAGTACTGTTACATGGAACCGGAGTATGAGTGCCTTTTACCTTTCCTCCCCGGCAACGGTGCCAGAAAAGTGCTTGATGTCTACGGGAGCTTCTATTCTTGTAGACAGTGTTGGGCCTCCAAGAGCAGAGGTTTGTAGAACAGCAGCAAGTTTCCCTTAAGTGGATCACCCAAGGTTTATCGATCTCAGGGAGGAAGAGGTCAAAGATATCCCTCTCAAGCAACCCTGCAACCACAAAGCAAGAAGTCTCTTGTGTCCCCAACACACCTAATACAATAGGTGCACTAGTTCGGCGAAGAGATAGTGAGATACAAATAATATGGATGAGTATGAGTGATAATAGCAATCCGAGTAAAATATGGCAGCGAGTAAACATTCAACAAAACAGTAAACAAACGGAGATTCGATGCTTGGAAGCAAGGCCCAGGGATCCTGCTGTTGGATGATCACATAATAGGACAACTCTACAACCTCTTGTTGGATGATGAACACCATTGTGTAGGATTACACGAACCCTCAATGCCGGAGTTAACAAGCTCCACAATATTCAATGTTCATATTTAAATAACCTTAGAGTGCAAGATAGATCAACACAACCAAACCAAGTACTAACATAGCATGCACACTTCTACCATCACACTATGAAAGGAGGAATAGATCGCATCAATACCATCATAGTAATAGTTAACTTCATAATCTACAAGAGATCACAATCATAGCATAAACCAAGTACTTCATGATGCACACACTGCCAACATTACATCATGGAGGAGGAATAGACTACTTTAATAACATCACTAGAGTAGCACATAGATGATATTCAACTTGATCACAAAGAGAGAGAGAGAGATGAACCACATAGCTACAGCGGAGCCCTCAGCCCCGGGGGTGAATTACTCCCTCGTCATCATGGAGGCAGCGATGGCGGTGAAGATGGCGGTGGAGACAGCGGTGGAGATGGCTTCGGGGGCGATTCCCCGTCCCGGCAGGGTGCCGGAATAGAGAGTTCTGTCCCCCGAATTGGACTTTCGCGATGGCGGCGGCTCTGGATGGTTTTCTCTGTTTTCGTCCAACTCCTCGAGGTTTTTATGTCAGGGACGATTATATAGGCGGAGAGTCGGAGTCGGAAGGTCAACGAGGCGACGACACCATAGGGGGGCGCGGGCCACCCCCAGGCCGCGCCGGCCTATGGTCTGGTGGGCCTGTGGCCCCCCTCTGGCGACTCTCGGGTGTTCTGGATGCTTCCGGGGATTCTAAGATCTTTGGCGTTGATTTCGTCCGATTCCGAGAATATTTCTTTACTAGGATTTCTGAAACCAAAAACAGCAGAAAACAGCAACTGGCCTTTCGGCATCTCGTCAATAGGTTAGTTCCGGAAAACGCATAATAATGACATAAAGTGTGAACCAAACATGTCGGTATTGTCATAAAACAAGCATGGAACATCATAAATTATAGATACGTTGGAGACGTATCACTTCCCTCATATCTTCATCATTTAATTTAATCAAACCCCTCTTCTTCAATATTGGCGTCGGAGTTGGTTCAGGTGTAGCCCAATCATCATGATTCCGGCCTATTTTAGCCAATAATTCTTCAGCTTTGTCCAGAGTTCTTTTCCTGAAAACACAACCAGCACAACTATCCAAATATGCTCTAGAATCAACGATTAGTCCACTATAAAATATATCAAGTAAATCATGCTTTTCCAAATCATGTCCAGGTCGAGCTCTGATAAGAGAGCAAAATCTTGCCCACGCCTCAGGCAATTTCTCTCCATCTTCCTGGTCAAAGCTATAAATCTTCTGCAAAGCAGCATGTTGAGCACTAGCAGGAAAGTATTTCCGAAAGAAAACATCTAGAAAATCACCTGGACTATTAATAGAACCAGGAGGTAAGTTATTATACCAAGTTTTAGCATCATCCTTTAATGAGAAAGGAAAAATTTTAGCAACAAAATAAGTACGCATCTTGACATCATCAGAAAACAAACTACTCATAGAAGAAAGTTCATTCTTATGTTCTACATCACTTTCTTTTTCAGTACCACAAAAGGGTGTTTTCTCCACAATAGCTATATGAGATAGATCAAGAGAAAAATCATAATCTTTATCCTTAATGCTTATAGGAGATGTGGCAAATTTAGCATCAGGAGACAGCTTATATCTAACAGTATGTTGTGCGAGAAACTTTTTAATTTTTCTTGCATCAGTAATAGCATTGCATTTATCAATAAAATCATCATTAAGCTCCACATAATCCTCATCAGGATCATCACTAGAGTAATCAACAGACTCAGGTGAATTAACAAGTGTAGCAGCATTTTCATTAGGAGTTTCAGTATTTTCAATTTGTCTAGACCTAGCAATTGTAGCATCTAGAAAGGATCCCAATGAACCACTATCATCAAGCACAGCAGAAACATCATCAATATTATGAGAATTTTCAGATTCAGCAGAAGTACTAGCAAGTGAAGCTTGTGGTGGTGAAACAAGTTGACTTATCACAGATGGTGAATCAAGAGTAGCAGAGGTACTCAGAGTTGTACCTTTTCTTGTAGTGGATGGTAATATGGCGACTTTAGGATCGCGAGATTTACCCATGATGGAGAATTTGCAGCGAACAATATCAATCCAAGTGAACTTCCAAATAAAGCTATGCTCGCCGGCAACGGCGCCAGAAAATAGTCTTGATAACCCACAAGTATAGGGGATCGCAACAGTCTTCGAGGGAAGTAAAACCCAAATTTATTGATTCGACACAAGGGGAGCCAAAGAATACCTGAAAGCCTTAACAACGGAGTTGTCAATTCAGCTGCACCTGGAAACAGACTTGCTCGCAAGAGTTTATCAGTAGTAACAGTTTTATAGCAGTAGCAGTAGTGAAATAACAGCAACAGCGTAACAAAGACAGCAGTAGTGATTATAGTAAACAACAGGATTAAAATACTGTAGGCACAGGGATGGATGACGGGCGTTGCATGGATGAGAGAAACTCATGTAACAATCAAAGCAGGGCATTTGCAGATAATAATAAAACGGTGTCCAAGTACTAAGCAATCCATAGGCTTGTGTTCCGTTTATAGTCGTACGTGCTCGCAATGAGAAACTTGCACAACATCTTTTGTCCTACCAGCCGGTGGCAGCCGGGCCTCTAGGGAATCTACTGGATATTAAGGTACTCCTTTTAATAAAGTACCAGAGCAAAGCATTAACACTCCGTGAACACATGTGATCCTCACATCACTGCCTTCCCCTCCGGTTGTCCCGATTTCTGTCACTTCGGGGCCTCGGGTTCCGGACAGCGACATGTGTATACAACTTGCAGGTAAGATCATAAAACAATGCATATCATGATGAAACAATAACATGTTCAGATCTGAGATCATGGCACTCGGGCCCTAGTGACAAGCATTAAGCATAACAAGTTGCAACAATATCATCAAAGTACCAATTACGGACACTAGGCACTATGCCCTAACAATCTTATGCTATTACATGACCAATCTCATCCAATCCCTACCATCCCCTTCAGCCTACAGCGAGGGAATTACTCACACATGGATGGGGGAAACATTGCTGGTCGATGGAGAAGCGTCGGTGGTGATGATGGCGATGATCTCCTCCAATTCCCCGTCCCGGCGGAGTGCCAGAACGGAGTTTCTAGTCCCGAGACGGAGTTTCGCGACGGTGGCGGCGTACTGGATGGTTTCTGGCGACTTCGACTTCCCATCTCGCGTTTTTAGATCGAAACCCTTAAGTAGTCCAGAGGAGGGCGTCAGAGGCCAGCCGAGGAGGCCACACAGTAGGGCGGCGCGCCCCCCTCCTGGGCCACGCCGGCCTAGTGTCTGGGGGGGCCTGGGCCTCCCCCAGGTCTGCCCTTCTGGCTTCGTGATTCTTCTGGAAAAATAAGCCCTTCGACATAAATTCCGAGGATTTTCCTGAAAGTTGAATTTCTGCACAAAAACGAGACACCAGAGCAATTCTACTGAAAACAGCGTTAGTCCCTGTTAGTTGTATCCAAAATACACAAATTAGAGGCAAAACAATAGCAAAAGTGTTCAGGAAAATAGATACGTTTTGGACGTATCAGGACCCTTTCCAAAGATGACTTTCAAATCTCTGACCATATCAAATACCTCAGCACCAGTACGTTCCGCAGGCTTCGGCCGGTGATCTGCCTTGCCGTTGTAATGCTTGCCTTTCTTTCTTACGTTATGATGTCGGTGAAGAAATCGACGATGCTCCAGGTACACGTTCTTCTTACAAATTTGGCAAATATACACTTTCAGTCTCATGTAAGTAGTGCGTGCATGCATTGTATCCCTTATTTGTTTGTCCCGAAAGGTTACTAAGAGCAGGCCAATCGTTGATGGTTACGAAAAGCAACGCTCGTAGGTCAAATTCCTCTTCTTTGTGCTCATCCCACACACGTACACCAGGTCTGCCCCACAACTGTAAAAGTTCATCAACTAATGGCCTTAGGTACACATCAATGTCGTTGCTGGGTTGCTTTGAACCTTGGATGAGTACTGACATCATAATGAACTTCCGCTTCATGAACAACCAAGGAGGAAGGTTGTAGATGCATAGAGTCACGGGCCAGCTGCTATGGCTGGCTCGCCAAAAGGATTCATGCCATCTGTACTTAGACCAAATCTTATGTTCCTTGCGTCAGCTGCAAAATATTTGAACTCTATGTCGATCTTTCTCCATTGCGTTCCATCTGCGGGGTGTCTCAACTCCCCGTCCGACTTACGGTCTTCTTTGTGCCATCGCAACAACTTGGCATGCTCTTTGTTCCTGAACAGACGTTTCAACTATGGTATTATAGGAGCATACCACATCACCTTGGCGGGAACCCTCTTCCTGGGTTTCTCGCCTCAACATCGTCACCAGGGTCATCGCCTCTGATCTTATAACGCAATGCGGTGCATACCGGCATTCATTCAAATTCTCGTATTCACCGCGGTAGAGGATGCAGTCGTTAATGCATGCATGTATCTTCAGAACCTCTAAACCTAGAGGGCAGACAACCTTCTTTGCTTCGTACGTACTGGCGGGCAACTCGTTATTCTTTGGAAACATATTCTTCATCATTTTCAACAAATTTTCAAATCCCGAGTCAGATAGACCTTCCTGTGCCTTCCATTTCAGCAAATTCGGTGTGCAGCCCAGCTTTTTCAGACCATTATCGCATCTGGGGTAAAGCGAATTTTTGTGATCCTCTAACATGCGATCCAAATTCTACCTCTCCTTTTCAGTTTCACAGCCTCTCCGTGCATCAGCAATGGTCCGACCAAGATCATCAGCGGGCTCATCACGTGCCTCTTATTCACCTTCCCCTTCACCTTCCCCACCTTCAGCATCCTCCATGAAAGTATCACCGAAATGATCAGGATAGTTGTCATCGATGATATCATCCCCTTCTTCATCTTCTTCCATTATAACCCCTCTTTCTCCATGCTTGGTCCAACAATTATAGCTTGGCATGAAACCGTGCCGAAGCAGGTGCAGGTGAACTTGTCTTGAGGAAGAGTAACCCTTCTGATTCTTACAGCCAACACATGGACAGATAACAAAACCCCCATGCTCGTTCGTATTAGCCACTATGAGGAAATCTTTCAAACCCGTAGTGAACTCGCCGGAGAGTCGGTTACCATACATCCATTGCCGATTCATCTGCATAATTATTATATAAAGTATATAATTAACCATCATGCATTTGTTAAACTAACTAGCTAGAAATAATAGAAATTAAACAATGAACTACACACATGCATATTTTATCAATGACACATGAAAGGTTCAAGTTGCTAACCGCGATCGAGGAGGAAAAATAAATGAGAAAGCTCAAGTGTGGCTCGGAAACTTCATATCATATTTGTTTCATGCTCTCGGGCATTTCATCGAACACCTTGTGTGCATAAGAGGAACTAAAAGCAAACCCACCACCTCTTCTGAAGATTGTGAAGAGAAGTGGCACCAAATGGATAAGTGAAGTTAGCTGAACTGCCTTTTATAGGGATGTGCCTTTAGTCGCGGTTGGCCTAGCCAACCGCGACTAAAGGCCTTCGGGCCAGGTCTGAGGACCTTTAGTCGCGGTTGGCCTGGCGAACCGCGACTAAATCTCCTCCCGTCCACCAGCTGGCCACCGAGCGCGCTGCGTCCAGGTCTTTAGTCGCGGTTCGCCTCCCGAACCGCGACTAAAGACCCCTTTAGTCGCGGTTTCTATATTTTGGGGACTAATGGGGGCGGATGGAAGCCTCTTTTTCTACTAGTGCGTGGCCATGGCTGGTGACCTCCGCACGACATCATGTTGTTGGGAATCCTCTCTTCCATACTCGACGTCTTCGTGAGGCTCCGTTCTTTCTTCTCCTGTGCTCATGTTTTTACCAAGCTTGTTCCTACCATTGTGGCACCCTCCGTGGTTGAGTCTTCATGCTCGGCCTAGTGTAGTTGTGCTTTACTTTTTTGGTTTAGCTTGATCCTTGATCTGCATAGTAAGAGGATATCCTCAACACTGTTCGGCCATGCTGGCTTTATTGGTTTAAAGTCAGGCTTTTTACCCTTTTATCTAAAAGAGACAAACCAACACGGAATGAAACCATAGATGAACAGAGCTTCAAGTCAGATGTTAGACCCATCTTCGCTACATCCTACGTACTTTGCTATTTGAAAGGCTACTTTTACAGTACCTTTTACTTCTCCTAGTGGAGGGAGAGGTATGAAATCAACCGACGGCACAGATTCAACGACCTAGATTAGGCCCAGCAGGCCCGAGAAGCTGAGTATTAGGAAAAAAAAAGTAATCGGGATGCCTTGGAGAACGCAAGCCCAAACGCCCAAGCGGCTCCATCTGACCCGCCGCCGCCACTGTCTCCTCCCAGTGGATGACTTCGCGGCTGACCCGTTCAAGGGCAACGCCTCCGCGTTGTTTCACCGCAGCCGCCGTGTACGAGCGGTGTTTGCAGTCCGTCATCGCCGAGTTCAACCTCTCGGGGGCCGCCTTCCTCATCCGTGACAACGCCCACGCAGCCTGCGCCGCCCCGCGGTTCACCACCGGTGGTTCACTCCGGTCACTGAATAGATCCCTATCCATCTCCCCCACAAATCTCAGAGCCTCCCCTTTGAGATTTTGACTAGTACCAGCAGCCATCTACATTATTGAGACCACATCAGGAGATAACTAAAGAAAATCGTGTATGATTACCTCTCCTAAGTCTCAGCACCTAATTCTACTCGTTCTAGGCATAGATGAATCACGAATTCACTAGTTATATTTGTTTTGTTAGAACTCGGAGCCAATCTACCATTTTCAATGTTCATATCAACTAGATTGTCAGGAGCTGAACTTCTTTGACCACTAAAATGAGTCTCTAGCCCCTGTCCCAAGTATCTGTGCAAGTTCATATGTAGTGTTAACTAAATACTAGAGAGGACACAAATTTTACACTCAACTTAGAGTATTGACTGAGAGAATTTCTAGGAGGCTTTCCTATCCTTTTAATATTGAATGGCAATGAAACACCAGGCTACCTCTTAATGGTGCTTCATATGCAGCTCCATCTTATACATAAAGTTGTTTCTTTAAGACATGTTTTACTTGACTAGTAACATGAATCTTACTTTAATGATGGCAGTTTCAGACATGGAGGGTGAAGAGTACCGCCGCGGGGTTAGTAGGACCTTCAGAAGTGAGGAGGAAGGATTCCAGTGCTATATTGAATATGCTAAGGTCAAAGGGTTCAATGTTAGAAAGGAAGAGGTGAAATACTTGCCACGGTTCAGGTGGCTTTATACGAGCTTTATACAAGAATACCATACATTGGCGAACTTCGAAAGACTGGACTTGAAAAAAACTCAAGGCCCAAAATGCACAAGATCCAGATGTTGTATAGTTGGTTGTTGGTCACACAGATTTCCAGAATATTTTCCACTTTGTTTTTATCTCAACTCGTTTTGAACAATAGGTTTAAATGAACACATGTTATTGTGAATTATACATGTTTTGGTTATTGTGAAATACATGTGCAGTACTAATTATTGTTGTGAACTACATGTATTTGTTATTGTGAAATATATTTACTAGTTATTGTGAACTACATGTACTGATTAGTTTGCACTACATGCTAGTTCTGCATACATTGCTCAATCTGACAACCGATTCATGCAAGGTTGATTTTTATTCTTATACTATAATCATATATTGGTCAATCTGGGAATAGAAGACAGCTTGAAATATTATTAAAGAAAGCAGTGAGTGATTATTCAAGTGTTCAATTACAACCATGAAATCATCCTTAATTATATCCCAGCAAAGTAAATAAAAGGAGAGAGGAGATCGCCGTTCCTGGTCGAGATCCTCCTATCATGCGAGACATGAATCAAGCCGAGTTTGGACGCCTGACTCAGCCCCACACCAGCCCTCCTTCACAACCGATTAAGTCAGAGCGGAAAGAGAAGGGGGATTCAGCTTACCAGCCAGGGAGGTGAGCCTTTTGAAACGATTTCCATTTTTTTGGATGATACTTTCTTTTTCTTTTTCTATTTTCTAGAATAAGTATGCTCTGGAGTAAAAGGATTCGAACCTTTGCATGCCGGTACCAAAAACCGATGCCTTACCACTTGGCTATACTCCAAACGGGGGGAAGGCTCGATGAAAACGAGCTGGGATATAGATTTTTAAGAAGGAAGAGTTAGTTACCCTCGGTTTTCCTTCTTTCCCGGGAATCAAGGAAGTAGTAGCGGGACAGTCCTTTATTTCCCCCTTTAGACCAACTACAACAAGCTCGCTCCTGAGGATGTGGAAGTTCTGTTTCCTTGCCTTGTCAAGCATTTCATCTGACACTCTATCTATACTATAGCTAGATCAATTCCTATTCTTTCTTCCAGGCGACTTTACTCCAAAGAATTTGGCCTTCTTATCTTGACTCGATCTCACGAAATTGGATTGACTGGCACACCGCGCATCTGGCATTCGCTTCTCCTATCTATCTCTTCCAACTAAGCTGATCACTGGAAAATATGAAATCCTGCAAGCAATCATTCCAGAGCCAACTACAAAGATACCTGGTCTTCCACTCTGTTCACTGGATATAGATCTAGACTACATTGTGCCAACCTGGAAACATTTTCCTGAAACATAGGAACCTGAGAACATACTGCAAACCTGCAATCAAATATATACATCACAACCAGGATAACTAGGTACATTTCCTCAAATAACTACTGAGATAGATCAACATTCTATGATTTTGGCAACACAGCGCTGAATTTTATTCATTCAACTAACTATTCAATTTATAAAATATTGCAAACACATAATATTACATTCAATCATGATCTTTTCGTACACACACAGACGTGTACAACCTCTGATCCACAATGCACACGGTGCATAAACAAATCCACATCCAGCTACCAAAAGTACAAAAGCCACCTCCTTGTCTCTAACTCTCATCTCTTCTCTATGAGCTCTCTGAATTGATTTTGCTTCTTACTTCAATTTCTTAATCGTTGCTACCAGCTAGCTTAGTATTTATCTTGCCCATCTTTTGGATTTCTTCTCCATATGTGTGATTCCATTCTGACTCCTTGAAACTGGCCTCACAGTAGTGCTTTCATGCTATAACTACCGTGATTCCACATTTTAGAAGGGAAAGAAGATTTCGCCTACATCAGATAGTAACTTCAGTACACACTACACAGTTCGGATATTCATATTCAGCATGCTTCCATGGGTAAAGGTTCAAGCCAGTTTCTCAAAAGAGTGAGTTTCCCTGCAAAGAGTCATATACACATGATAATAATTAGAACTAGCTATGATAGAGATAGCAAATGGATATAAATACATCCAGGCTTCACTTCAGGTATTTCTTCTGTTACTGAAAGACTTGAACCGTGACAATTGTCACTACAGTGTTGAGCTGCTGCATTGCTTCTGTCACACAAGTGCCTCTTTCTTCTTTTGTTGTTCCACTGCTCGAGAGGAGGTTCATGAGTAGTGACAATTGTGAATAAAAATGCACATCAGGCAAACTATTCTGAATAAAAATGAGCAAGTAAATGCACAACAAGTAAATGCTCGAGAGTAAGTAAATGCACAGCAAGTAAATGCTCGAGAGTAAGTAATGCACATCAGGCAAACTATTCTGAATAAAAATGAGTAAGTAATACATCCCAAAGAGCAGCAGTAAAACACCATGATCCAGTTCAAACTTAGATGTTGTCGGGAGCCCACATCAGTAGACCGCTTCAATTGAGTGTTGAAGCATTCATGTCACTGTCACATATATACCTAACGAGGAAATACATGTCACGAAGTCATCAAGTGCTAGCTTTGGGTGATTTGGATTTGGTCAGTACACTGCCAATAATAAGGATAACAAACAACTGAATTTAAATAGCTAAAGAATGACAAAACTAGGCTAACAAAAATCTAAATCCTCGATGTCAAAATTTGGGGGAAAAAACTTGAGACGGTATGCAGTCAATGCTCATGTTTCAAACAACTCACAAACAATTGGTGACACAAGCTACTTGTTATTAGGTGTCTACTTATGTTACAATACAAGTCAGCAAGTTGGTAGCTACCACATACTGAGCAAACACAAGCTACTGCGGTAGATCTGAAACAGGTAATGGCAAGCAAATGCTGCAACTACTCAAAAGAGAAACTTCCGACTAAGCATCTCTCGAAGTTTCAGCTCCAGTAGAGGGAAACATACTAGCTAAACCAGAAATCGAACCATTCTTAGCCATTTGCACATGAGTAATTTAAATAATACAAACATGAACTCAGCGGACAGTTGAAAGTTCAATTTAACCGAAGTTCTCCAGTCTAGTACCTCTGGAGCTCAGATATCCTACATGCAGGCGATCAGCAGGGCCGAGGTGTCTACTAGTTGTAGCTCCGTCCGAAACACGGGGTGCATCGAGAAGTCGGTCGATGATGTAGCCCGTAAGGTACATGGACTCCGGCGTCAGATCAAATTTTTCATGCACTTCGATCCAGTCTACGAGGATGCCCCACATCTTGGAGTTGATCTCCACCTGCGAGTGGATGTAATCGCAGGGGCAACACTCGCGGAAAAAGATCGACATGGGGAGGCGCCCTCGTCGACTATGGCCACCGGAACGCTGCAGCGACTCCAAGGAAGTTGCCTGGGGTAGGTGGTGGTGGTCTGGTACAAAATGAACGCCTCCCAGGCGCGTATTTCTGGAAGCATGCCACATGAGACTTGGGGCATCGTTGCCGCACGTACAGGACTTGCGTAGGCGTGCGCACAAGGCGCCGGCGCCGGCGAGGCCCTTGAGCTCCTTGGTTGCAGGGCGTTGGGCGTGGGTGCTGGATACTAGCTTGGCGGCATGATGGCCCGGAGAGAAAGGAGCGCGCCGTGATGAGCGCATGTCCTTGCTTCAGGAACAGCGTGATGAGATCGGCGGCCTTGACGAGCATGGAGGGCGGGGCCGTGGGATCTTGGACCGGGGTCGAGGCCACGGGCGGGCGGGACATGGCCAGGAGAACAGAGGAAGGGTAGGATCCTTACTTGTCGGCGGGAGGGGCCATCGGGCCGAGGCGGCGGTGGCGCATAAGGAGATCGGCTCGGCGGCATCGACACAGCGAGGTCGAGTCGCGGAAGAAGAGAGGAAGGATTAGGAGTTAGGACTGTTTTTCTTTTTCAATGGACACAGGACGAGTTGGGCTGTCTTGGGCCGGGCCTGTCGCGGCGCCGATTTTGACTTCACCGAACGAGTAGTATGAATCATACTTCTCATCTTTTTTGCCCAGGTATGAATTGTTGTGAACTTTTGGATGGACGAGAATGGATGGTTGTTATTTATCTAGGGGTACCACAAAACAACTAATTTGAAAAGATACGTAAAGTGTTATTTCTTGCATTACAATTTTTTCGATGATTTAATATTGGCCATAATTAATTTCATAATTTCACCCTTAGAAAATGTATTAATAATTCGATTGGTGTTAAAGGGCAACGCTCAAACTAGTTGGCATGCATTTCATTGACTATCAAGAGTTTTTTTTTTTTTTTTGCACCGATCGATTCCGGATAAGTGCCTAAAACCAGCAAACTTCTGTCATTTTTCGGATTTTTGCTCAAATTGCGTCCCGAGCAGATCCATGTATTTGCTCGGTTCGGATCAGAGAGCTCGTGCGCATAGTGAAGTCCGCGTCCTGGTATAGCACCGCATGCACACCGTCTTTAGTTTAGCGCTGCCGCCTTTTCATCACGGGTGAACTGCTACCACTACGTCTTACTTCTGCATCCACCTTAGGGTAAGATCTAGGGGAGTACTAATCTATGTCTATATGGTACTTTGTATGTGTTGATGATGACATTAATTATTTATGTAAATTATGTTGACAATGAACCCGTGTTGTGTAAAATCTACCGCGAACTCGCGAAGGTAAACTTGTGTTCTTTTATACTTAATAATTAATAATAAAAGTAAAAGAGCTACTTGTTGTTCCGTTTTTGGATCCAGTGATGATATTTTGCTTCATCAGGATGTTCAGAGTCGGAGAGAGAATACTGGAAGTATTTAAGCTAAAACGGTAACAACATAATTTAAAAAATGTCTTTAAAGATCTTTGTTTCTGGGTTGATCATGGAGAAGGCGCATCTTCTGAAGAAGAACTACCCACTCGAGTATGAACGCACGGTCTCTCCCTCACTTCCTTTTCTTCTATGTTTTGTTATAAATAGTCTGTTTTCCTTTTGCATCTAAGCGTTTATAACTTTCCTCCATCCTATTTTATTGATTGGTAAATGTTATGAATGATCGAATGAACTGCGGCCAAACTGCTACTTTGTAGGCTGCCAATATGTAAACGACTTATTTTTGTTGATCATAAGATGATTTTTTTTAGATAATTAGCAAGATTTTATTGTTTATGAGACCCCAAGATATTTTTGACGACACTTTGATCATTTTAGTGATCCCAATCCATACATTATTTTACTTCGATGTTATAAGTAGTATTGTTTATTGGGAGGATAAACTAAAACCATGATACTTATTATGCACCGAGGGAGTATTGTTTATTTGTTGATAATAAAAAATGGGTCTAATGGGCAATAAAAATTAAACCGTAGCAACGCACGGGTAAATTTCCTAGTAATTAATAATAAAAGTAAAAGAGCTACTTGTTGTTCCGTTTTTTCTACCCTTATATTTCAGCTAAGATTCCGCTTATGTCAAAGGAAAAGATTCGCACCGTCTCGTTCCAAATGCCGGCCATGGTAAAGAGATCGATTCCTAATTAACTCAATTGACTACAATCCCTAAGAGCTCTAAGCTCCCAGCATCTGCTAGTGTGTGGACGTTTTAGAGGTTGCTGTCACGGGTCCTACATGCTAGGAAGTTTGCTTTGGTCATCTGACCACCTGCTCGTACAAGCTTGGATATCGATTGTAGGCGAACCGACTTGCGGGACTCTTACAGATTGCGCGTGGCGTGGCCTGCCCGGCTGCTCTTCTCTCAACTCCTCCCCTTTCTGCTATCTCTTCTTTTCAATCTTTCTCTCCCTACTATTCTACAGCCAAAATGACTCCGCCGATTCAGCCCACTTCTGCCACCTCCTGCGTTGATTCTCAACGGCCCAACTTCGTCTGGGCCTCCTCCGTTGATTCCATGATGTCTGGATTGTGTCATCGCACATACCATGCAGTAAACCCTACCCGCACGCATCGGGGATGCGGTTTGGGATTGCCCTCAGCAGCGGTGGCTTGCCACATGCGCTGGCGACCTCAACCCCATGAACACCCGCTTCATCTCGGTGCCCCTATCTTGGCTCACCTTTCGCGTGGCTGCTGGCTCGATCCAACCTGCTCAATGGCGCCTACTTTGACTCCAGCATCGGCGGGACACTGCTGATGTGGCCACAACTTTTTATGCTCAGTTGAGAGTTGACTACTCCGCCTCCGTAGGCCATTTGATTCCGGTGGTGAGGCATCTCCTCGTTTTTGCCGCTCCGAGGCTGCAACCGGCGAGGCATCCGTGGAGTCAGAGGAGGTACTGAATGGGGAACAAGGAGAAGCGGCCCACGTATGCTGCCATTGAAACACTCTAAGGGAGACTTCTTTTGGGCTTGTGGGGGGGGGGGGGGGGGGGGCTTAAGGGTGGTGGGCAGCTGAAGCCCAAAAGAAGTCTCCGGCTCCTTCGTCGCTTATTTTGATCGAGAAGCTACCCTCGCGTGCAATTCCAGAAACTGCTCGGAGGCAGTTTCCCGAGCTTCTGCGTTGGAACACCGAATCGGTATGTTGACTAGCCCCTGCTTTTCTCTTCTATTTACATGAGATTGCCACTCCCCTAGATAAAGTGCTTGGCTGTCTAAAAAAGAAAACCAATCTGATGCTCGCCTCTACAGCAAACGGACCCGAGTTTACCCAGAGCTCTAGGGTTCCTCCATGGCGCCGCTGCCACGCCCCTGCATCATCAGCCGCCGCTCCTCGCATCCTCCGCCGCTACTCCACCGCTTCTCGGGCGCTCCCCGGCGTACACCACTCTTCCGCCGGTGTCCCGCATCTGCTGCCGCTTCTCCACCGCTCCTCGGCCGCTCCCGCGGCATACGATGTTCCCCCGCTTCCGGTCGTGGACTGCCTCTACACCCGTGGCAGGGGATGTTGCCACCGACAAGCTATTCGTCCGCTCGATGACCACACTGCAGCTGATGATAGTAGCTGAATCATCCCAATTTCTCACCTCTGTTTGCACAATGGAGTACTTCCAGTTTGGTGGATAATGCACAATTAGTTCCCTGTTAGCTGATTAGTGAAACACTCTAAAGGCAAAAATTTATGAGTTGGTATGCTTTGCAAAAAAAAAATGTTGTGTGTCCACCTTACAACCTAAGGAAAAACATTTTGTAGGAGGCTTCTCAACAAATGGAGGTTTCATACAAAGGAAAAGTGGCCATAATTTTTTTTACAGAACTAACGAAATTCTAGTTAGAATGGTTTGTATTGTATGTGTTTCGTGAAGGCACAATCAATACTCCATCCGTTTCTAGATATAAGGCGTATAGTTTTTGAAGGAGATATGCCCTAGAAGCAATAATAAAGTGGTTATTATTATATATCTTTATGTTTATGATAAATGTTTATATACCATGCTATAATTGTATTAAACGAAACATTGATACATGTGTGATATGTAAACAACAAAGAAGTCCCTAGTATGCCTCTTAACTAGCTTGTTGATTAATGGATGATTAGTTTCATAATCATGAACATTGGATGTTATTAATAACAAGGTTATATCATTATATGAATGATGTAATGGACACACCCAATTAAGCGTAGCATAAGATCACATCATTAAGTTATTTGCTATAAGCTTTCGATACATAGTTACCTAGTCCTTATGACCATGAGATCATGTAAATCACTTATACCGGAAAGGTACTTTGATTACACCAAACACCACTGCGTAAATGGGTGGTTATAAAGGTGGGATTAAGTATCCGGAAAGTAAGAGTTGAGGCATATGGATCAACAGTGGGATTTGTCCATCCCGATGACGGAGAGATATACTCTGGGCCCTCTCGGTGGAATGTCGTCTAAAGTCTTGCAAGCATATGAATAAGTTCATAAGAGACCACATACCACGGTACGAGTAAAGAGTACTTGTCAGGAGATGAGGTTGAACAAGGTATAGAGTGATACCGATGATCAAACCTCGGACAAGTAAAATATCGCGTGACAAAGGGAATTGGTATCGTATGTGAATGGTTCATTCGATCACTAAAGTCATCGTTGAATATGTGGGAGCCATTATGGATCTCCAGATCCCGCTATTGGTTATTGGTCGGAGTGAGTACTCAACCATGTCCGCATAGTTCGCGAACCGTAGGGTGACACACTTAAAGTTGGATGTTGAAATGGTAGAACTTGAATATGGAATGGGGTTCGAATATTTGTTCGGAGTCCCGGATGAGATCCCGGACATCACGAGGAGTTCCGGAATGGTCCGGAGAATAAGATTCATATATAGGAAGTCATTTTATGTGATTTAAAATGATCCGGAAGGTTCTATGGAAGGTTCTAGAAGGTTCTAGAAAAGTTCGGAAGAAACCACCAAGGAAGGTGGAGTCCCGGAGGGACTCCACCTCCATGGCCGGCCAACCCTAGAGGGGGAGGAGTCCCAAGTGGACTCCCCCTATGGGGGCCGGCCACCCCCCCACATGGAAGGGGGGAATCCCACCCCAAGTGGGATTCCCACCTTGGGTAGGTTTCCCTATCACATGGAAGGTTTTGGGTTCGGGTCTTATTCGGAGACTTGTAGTCCAACACTTGGGGCTTCCACCTATATAATGAGGGGCCAAGGGGAGGGGGCCGGCCACCCAAGAACCACCAAGGTGGCCGCACCCCTTAGTAGCCGGCGCCCCCCCTCTCCCAAACCCTAGCGGCCTCTCTCCTCCACCACATCCCGCACGCTTAGCGAAGCTCCGCCGGATTTCTCCACCACCACCGACACCACGCCATCGTGCTGTCGGATTCAAGAGGAGCTACTACTTCCGCTGCCCGCTGGAACGGGAGGTGGACGTCGTCTTCATCAACAACCGAACGTGTGACCGAGTACGGAGGTGCTGCCCGTTCGTGGCGCCGTGATCAAGATCTTCTACGCGCTTTTGCAAGCGGCAAGTGAACATCTACCGCAGCAACAAGAGCCTCATCTTGTAGGCTTTGGAATCTCTTCAAGGGTGAGACTCGATAATCCCCTCGTTGCTACCGTCTTCTAGATTGCATCTTGGCTTGGATTGCGTGTTCGCGGTAGAAATTTTTTTGTTTTCTATGCAACATTATCCTACAGTGGTATCAGAGCCGTGTCTATGCATAGATGGTTGCACGTGTAGAACACAATGGTTTTGTGGGCGTTGATGCTTGATACGTCTCCAATGTATCTATAATTTCTGATGTTCCACGCTTGTTTTATGACAATACCGACATGTTTTGTTCACACTTTATGTCATATTTATGCATTTTCTGGAACTAACCTATTGACGAGATGCCGAAAGGCCAGTTGCTGTTTTCTGCTGTTTTTGGTTCCAGAAAGGCTGTTCGGGCAATATTCTCGGAATTGGACGAAATCAACGCCAAACCTCCTATTTTTCCCGGAAGGCTCCAGAACACCGAAGAAGAGTCGGAGAGGGGGCACAGGCCCACCAAACCCTAGGCCGGCGCGGCCAAGGGGGGGCCCGCGCCCCCCTATAGTGTGGCCACCCTGTCAGCCCTCCTGCGCCGCCTCTTCGCCTATAAAACTCCTTTCGACCTAAAAACGCAGCACCAATTGATGAAACTCCAGAAAGACTCCAGGGGCGCCGCCACCGTCGCGAAACTCCAATTCGGGGGACAGAACTCTCTGTTCCGGCACCCTGCCGGGACGGGGAATTGCCCCCGGAGCCATCTCCACCGCCGTCTTCACCGCCATCTTCACCGCCATCGCTACCTCCATGATGAGGAGGGAGTAATCCACCCCCGAGGCTGAGGGCTCCGCTGTAGCTATGTGGTTCATCTCTCTCCCATGTACCTCAATACAATAATCTCATGAGCTGCTTTACATGATTGAGATTCATATGAGTTTTGTATCACTATTTATCTATGTGCTACTCTAGTGATGTTATTAAAGTAGTCTTATTCCTCCTGCACGGTGTAATGGTGACAGTGTGTGCATCCGTGTTAGTACTTGGCGTAGGCTATGATTATGATCTCTTGTAGATTATGAAGTTAACTATTTCTATGATGGTATTGATGTGATCTATTCCTCCTACATAGTGTGAAGGTGACAGTGTGCATGCTATGTTAGTACTTGGTTTAGTCGTATTGATCTTTCATGCACTCTAAGGTTATTTAAATATGAACATTAAATTATGGAGCTTGTTAACTCCGGCATTGAGGGTTCGTGTAATCCTACGCAATGGTGTTCATCATCCAACAAGAGTGTAGAGTATGCATTTATCTATTCTATTATGTGATCAATGTTGAGAGTGTCCACTAGTGAAAGTATGATCCCTTGGCCTTGTTCCTAAATACTGCTATCGCTGCTTGTTTCTTGTTTCTTTGCGTTACTACCGCTTGTTTACCGTCTGGGCAAAGCACTTTTCTGGTGCCGTTGCCACGCTCATATATATTCATACCACCCGTATTTCACTATCTCTTCGCCGAACTAGTGCACCTATTAGGTGTGTTGGGGACACAAGAGACTTCTTGCTTTGTGGTTGCAGGGTTGCATGAGAGGGATATCTTTGACCTCTTCCTCCCTGAGTTCGATAAACCTTGGGTGATCCACTTAAGGGAAAACCTGCTGCTGTTCTACAAACCTCTGCTCTTGGAGGCCCAACGCTGTCTACAGGAAAAGGAGGGGGGCGTAGACATCAAGCTATTTTCTGGCGCCGTTGCCGGGGAGGAAAGGTAAAAGGCACTCATACTCTGGTTCCAGGTAACAGTACTTTTCTGGCGCCGTTGTATTTGTGCTCGAAGCTATTTCCTTTAGATCCTGCAATTGCATCTTTTTGTTTCTTGTTTTACACTAGTTGGGCATAATGGAATATAACTATGAGCTTCTTAATTTATTTCCTAAGCTAAGACATGAATTGTGTGATGCGAAAATTAAAGAACCTATGGAACCTCATTTGCATGCTAGTAGCAATATTATTGGTATGAACGCAATCACTGCTAATGCTATGAATAAGTCTAAGCTTGGGGAAGCTAGTTTCTGTGATCTTTTTGGCTTCCCATCTTTAGGGGAGAAAATTTGTTCTGATAATGATTTATCTCCCATATGCGATAACTCTAGTAATGCTTGTGATATTTTAAATCCACCTACTGCAAGTACTTCTTTCAAGATACACATGAAAATTATTGAACGTGTTATGGATAACCGCTATGAAGGGGATGGAACTGTCCATCCTAGAGATCATTTACAGTTTTTGCATGAATTATGCAGGTTATTCAAGTGTGCAGGTATCTCTATGGATGAAGTGAAGAAGAAGCTATTCTCTTTCTCGCTGACTGGTAAAGCGGCGCATTGGTATAAATTGTTGGAGAATAGTCATTCTCTTGGTTGGGAGGAAATTGCATCTCTCTTTTATTCTAAATTTTACCCTCCTCATGAAGTGCATATTGATAGGAATTATATTTATAACTTTTATCCTCGTGATGGAGAGAGTATTTCTCAAGCGTGGGGGAGATTGAAATCACTAATGCTCAAATGTCCCATTCATGAGCTCCCCCGTAATGTTATTGTTAACAATTTTTATGCGAGGCTTTCAGGACAACACAAGGATTATCTGGACGCATGTTCGGAGGGATCTTTCACAAGCAAGAAGGTTGAAGCTAGGTGGGATTTTCTTGATCGGATTAAGGAGAACGCTGAAGGATGGGAGAACAATGAAGGTAAAGAGTCAGGTATAAATTATGATTATGAATGCATTGAAGCTTTTATGGATACCGATAAATTTCGAAATATGAGTGCTACTTATGGTCTTGACTCTCAAGTTGCTGCAAATCTTTATAAATCCTTTGCTTCTCATTTTGAATTGCCTAAGAAGAATTTTGATAAGTATCATGAACCTTTTAAAGAGGCTTGCATGAAGAATGAAATTGTTGTTAATTATTGCAATAAGCATGCTCAAACTCCTAAGAATGCTATTTCTTATAAGCATGTTAATTTTTGTGGAATACATAGACCTTGTGGAATTAATCAAATCAAAGATGAATATTGTATCCATCATGCTAATGAAAAAACTAGAAAGTGGTTTAGGGCTTTAGATGATCTTGGTAAAAAAGTTTGTACCCTCTATCCTTTTATTTGTGAAGTTTGCCATGAAGTGGGTCATTTTAATTTTCAATGCTCCTCCAATGATAATTTGAACCCAATGAGTGCTGCAAATTTGTATTGTGATGATGAAATTACTCCTAATCAGCATGATGAACTTACTTTATTTTTGGGGTGTGAAGAACTGACGAGAAAAATGTCTTTGTTACATATGAGTGATCTTGATATTGATGATGTCCTGCATGGGTGTTTTTCTTATTGCATTGATAATAGCCATACAAATACTTACATACAAAATATTTTAGAAGATGACACCTTGCCAAAATATGATAGGACCGCTGTGTGTTTTCAACTAATTAATGAAAAGGAGGGATCCTCCCAAGTTTCTTCTATTGTTTCTGAAAGTAAATCAGGTTATGCGGACAAGCCACCCTTCAAGCCTCTTCCTCCTAAAGAGGGGAACGAGGAGAAGGAAGAGAAGAAGAAGAAGAAAAAGGGAACGAAGAAGAAGAAGAAGAAGGAGAATAAAAAGAAAGAGGTAACGGCGTATCCCCGCGTGAATGAGATAACGCTAGGTAACCGTAAGTATGTTGCTCCTAATGATTATTGTGATAATGAATCTGAATACGATGATTTTCCTATGTGCTTTACATACATTAGCAATCATGATTTGAATGAGCACGCTACTTTTGATATTGCAAATCTCTGGGAAACTAATTCTGAAAATGATGATGACAATAATTGCCATAGTGTCAGTGCTATCCATGCTTCCTCCCATAATGATATAGAAAGCTCTAAGCTTGGGGAAGAGGTGTTTGAAAATCCTTTAGCTACTGGTCATTATGTTCTTGATACATCTCCTTCTAATAACAATAATGGTGTGGACACAGATAAACCGACTGTGAAAGATAACTATTCTATTTCCTATGATGACACTGTTCCTCCGATCTCTGATGATTATTATAAAGAATGCTATGATATAGGTTCTAACTATCCTTATGAGGCTTGTCATAGTCATGATTGGATTACCAAAAACAATTCCCTTAATATGCAACTTGTTTACCATGTTCAAATTCTTTATAATAATCTTGCTCCAATTACTATTAATGAGAATAACTCTTCTTATGCCAAATTTAATGATACTTCTATGCATATGAACCATGATAAGAATGTTTTAAGTGATGGGTATATTGTAGATTTCATCAATGATGCTACTGAAAGTTATTATGAGAGAGGGAAATATGGTCGTATGGATCTTAATAATATTAAGTTTCCCCTCTTTATGTTGAGAATCTTGAAGTTACTCGTGTTTTATCCGCTTATGCTTGTCACTTTGTTCTTCATGAATTCATTTGTGTACAAGATTCCTCTTCATAGGAAGCATGTTAGACTTAAATTTATTTTGAATTTGCCTCTTGAAGCTCTCTTTTTGCTTCAAATACTATTTCCTGCGAGTGAATCATTAAAACTGCTGTGCCCATCTTAATGGCTATAAAGAAAGAACTTCTTGGGAGATAACCCATGTGTTATTTTGCTACAGTACTTTGTTTTTATTTTGTGTCTTGGAAGTTGTTTACTACTGTAGCAACCTCTCCTTATCTTAGTTTAGTGTTTTGTTGTGCCAAGTAAAGTCGTTGATAGTAAAGTTCATACTAGACTTGGATTACTGCACAGAAACAGATTTCCTTGCTGTCACGAATCTGGGCAAAATTCTCTGTAGGTAACTCAGAAAATTATGCCAATTTACGTGAGTGATCCTCAGATATGTACGCAACTTTCATTCAATTTGAGCATTTTCATTTGAGCAAGTCTGGTGCCCCTTTAAAATTCGTCTTTACGGACTGTTCTGTTTTGACAGATTCTGCCTTTTATTTCGCATTGCTTCTTTTGCTATGTGGGATGGATTTATTTGTTCCATTGACTTCCAGTAGCTTTGAGCAATGTCCAGAAGTGTTAAGAATGATTGTGTCACCTCTGAACATGTGAGTTTTTTATGCACTAACCCTCTAATGAGTTTGTTTCGAGTTTGGTGTGGAGGAAGTTTTCAAGGGTCAAGAGAGGAGGATGATATACTATGATCAAGGAGAGTGAAAAGTCTAAGCTTGGGGATGCCCCGGTGGTTCATCCCTGCATATTTCAAGCATCTAAGCTTGGGGATGCCCAAGGCATCCCCTTCTTCATCGACAAATTATCAGGTTCCTTCTCTTGAAACTATATTTTTATTCGGTCACATCTTATGTACTTTACTTGGAGCGTCTGTTTGTTTTTGTTTTTGTTTGAATAAATGCTTGTATGGGAGAGAGACACGCTCCGCTGGTTCGTATGAACACATATGTTCTTAGCTTTTAATGTTCATTGCGAAGGTTGAAACTGCTTCGTTAATTGTTATATGGTTGGAAACGGAAAATGCTACATGTAGTAATTGGTATGATGTCTTGAATAACTTGATACTTGGCAATTGTTGTGCTCTTGTTTAAGCTCTGGCATCATATACTTTGCACCTATTAGTGAAGAAATACATAGAGCTTGTTAAAATTTGGTTTGCATGAGTGGTTTCTCTAGAGTCTAGATATTTTCTAGTGAGGTGTTTGAACAACAAGGAAGATGATGTATAGTCTTATAATGCTTGTAATATGTCTTTTATGTAAGTTTTGATGTACTAGTTCGTGCTTGTGTTTGCTTCAAACAACCTTGCTAGCCTAAAACCTTGTATCGAGAGGGAATACTTCTCATGCATCCAAATCCTTGAGCCAAACAACACTATGCCATTTGTGTCCACCATACCTACCTACTACATGGTATTTCCTGCCATTCCAAAGTAAATTGCTTGAGTGCTACCTTTAAACAATTCAAAATTTATCACCTCTGATTTGTGTCAATGTTTTATAGCTCATGAGGAAGTATGTGGTGTTTATCTTTCAATCTTGTTGGGCAACTTTCACCAATGGACTAGTGGCTTCATCCGCTTATCCAATAATTTGCAAAAAGAGCTGGCAATGGGATTCCCAGTCCCAAATTAATTAACTTAAATAGACACTCCTCCATGGTATGTGATTGTTGGACGGCACCCGAAGGATTCGGTTAGCCATGGCTTGTGTAAGCAAAGGTTGGGAGGAGTGTCATCATAATAAAACTAAAATAAAAAGGCACTCCTTCATGGTATGAGATTCTTGGCAGGCACCCGAAGGATTCGGTTAGCCATGGTTTGTGAAAGAAAGGTTGGAAGGAGTGCCACCCAAAAATAAAATAAAATGGGAGCCGCTCTTTGAAGGTTTGTCTGGCAAGGGGGTTAGAGTACCCGCTACCATTCGTTGACAACAACATACACCTCTCAAAACTTTATTTTTATGCTCTCTTTATGTTTTCAAAACCAAAGCTCTAGCACAAATATAGCAATCGATGCTTTCCTCTTTGAAGGGCCTTTCTTTTACTTTTATGTTGAGTCAGTTTACCCATTTCTCTCTATCCTAGAAGCAAACACTTGTGTTAACTGTGCATTGATTCTTACATACTTGCTTATTACACTTGTTATCTTGCTTTGCATTGACAACTATCCATGAGATATACATGTTACAAGTTGAAAGCAACCGCTGAAACTTAATCTTCCATTGTGTTGCTTCAATACCTTTACTAAGAATTTATTGCTTTATGAGTAACTCTTATGCAAGACTTATTGATGCTTGTCTTGAAAGTACTATTCATGAAAAGTCTTTGCTATATGATTCAATTGTTCATTCATTGCATTTACATTGTTTCGAATCGCTGCATTCATCTCATATGCTTTACAATAGTATGATTAAGATTATGGTAGCATGTCACCTCAGAAATTATCTTTTATCATTTACCTACTCGAGGACGAGTAGGAACTAAGCTTGGGGATGCTGATACGTCTCCAACGTATCTATAATTTCTGATGTTCCATGCTTGTTTTATGACAATACCGACATGTTTTGTTCACACTTTATGTCATATTTATGCATTTTCTGGAACTAACCTATTGACGAGATGCCGAAAGGCCAGTTGCTGTTTTCTGCTGTTTTTGGTTCCAGAAAGGCTGTTCGGGCAATATTCTCGGAATTGGACGAAATCAACGCCAAACCTCCAATTTTTCCCGGAAGGCTCCAGAACACCGAAGAAGAGTCGGAGAGGGGGCACAGGCCCACCAAACCCTAGGCCGGCGTGGCCAAGGGGGGGCCCGCGCCCCCCTATAGTGTGGCCACCCTGTCAGCCCTCCTGCGCCGCCTCTTCGCCTATAAAACTCCTTTCGACCTAAAAACGCAGCACCAATTGACGAAACTCCAGAAAGACTCCAGGGGCGCCGCCACCGTCGCGAAACTCCAATTCGGGGGACAGAACTCTCTGTTCCGGCACCCTGCCGGGACGGGGAATTGCCCCCGGAGCCATCTCCACCGCCGTCTTCACCGCCATCTTCACCGCCATCGCTGCCTCCATGATGAGGAGGGAGTAATCCACCCCCGAGGCTGAGGGCTCCGCTGTAGCTATGTGGTTCATCTCTCTCCCATGTACCTCAATACAATAATCTCATGAGCTGCTTTACATGATTGAGATTCATATGAGTTTTGTATCACTATTTATCTATGTGCTACTCTAGTGATGTTATTAAAGTAGTCTTATTCCTCCTGCACGGTGTAATGGTGACAGTGTGTGCATCCGTGTTAGTACTTGGCGTAGGCTATGATTATGATCTCTTGTAGATTATGAAGTTAACTATTGCTATGATGGTATTGATGTGATCTATTCCTCCTACATAGTGTGAAGGTGACAGTGTGCATGCTATGTTAGTACTTGGTTTAGTCGTATTGATCTTTCATGCACTCTAAGGTTATTTAAATATGAACATTGAATTGTGGAGCTTGTTAACTCCGGCATTGAGGGTTCGTGTAATCCAACGCAATGGTGTTCATCATCCAACAAGAGTGTAGAGTATGCATTTATCTATTATGTTATGTGATCAATGTTGAGAGTGTCCACTAGTGAAAGTATGATCCCTAGGCCTTGTTCCTAAATACTGCTATCGCTGCTTGTTTACTGTTTTACTGCGTTACTACTGCTTGTTTACTGTCCTGGGCAAAGCACTTTTCTGGTGCCGTTGCCACTGCTCATATATATTCATACCACCTGTATTTCACTATCTCTTCGCCGAACTAGTGCACCTATTAGGTGTGTTGGGGACACAAGAGACTTCTTGCTTTGTGGTTGCAGGGTTGCATGAGAGGGATATCTTTGACCTCTTCCTCCCTGAGTTCGATAAACCTTGGGTGATCCACTTAAGGGAAAACTTGCTGCTGTTCTACAAACCTTTGCTCTTGGAGGCCCAACGCTGTCTACAGGAAAAGGAGGGGGGCGTAGACATCAATGCTCTTGTTATCTTTAGTTTGAGTACTTTGCATCTTTGTGGCATAGTGGGATGAAGCGGCTCGGACTAACTTTACATGACCGCGTTCATGAGACTTGTTCCTCGTTCGACATGCAACTTGTATTGCATAAGAGGCTTTGCGGGTGTCTGTCTCTCCTACTATAGTGAAGATTCAATTTACTCTTCTATTGAAAACATTAGTACCAACGTTGTGGTTCATGTTCGTAGGTAGATTAGATCTCTCTCAAAAACCCTAAACCACGTAAAATATGCAAACCAAATTAGAGACGTCTAACTTGTTTTTGCAGGGTTTGGTGATGTGATATGGCCATAATGTGATGATGAATATGTATGAGATGATCATTATTGTATTGTGGCAACCGGCAGGAGCCTTATGGTTGTCTTTAAATTTCATGTTGAGTAGTATTTCAAAGTAGTTGTAATAGTTGCTACATGGAGGACAATCATGAAGATGGCGCCATTGACCTTGACGCTACGCCGACGATGATGGAGATCATGCCCGAAGATGATGGAGATCATGTCCATGCTTTGGAGATGAAGATCAAAGGCGCAAAGACAAAAGGGCCATATCATATCACATATGAACTGCATGTGATGTTAATCCTTTTATGCATCTTATTTTGCTTAGATCGCGACGGTAGCATTATAAGATGATCCCTCACTAAAATCTCAAGATAATGAAGTGTTCATCCTTAGTAGCACCGTTGCCAAGACTTGTCGTTTCGAAGCATCTCGTGATGATCTGATGTGATAGAATCAACAAGTGCATACAACGGGTGCAAGACAGTTTTGCACATGCGGATACTAAGGTGGCCTTGACGAGCCTAGCATGTACAGACATGGTCTCGGAACACGTGATATCGAAAGGTAGAGCATGAATCATATGGTTGATATGATGAACACTTTGTGTGTTCGCCATTGAAATCACACCTTGTCTCGTGATGATCGGACTTAGGTGCGGTGGATTTGGTTCGTGTGATCACTAAGACAATGCGAGGGATATTGTTTTGACTGGGAGTTCACCTAGATTTTTAATTATGTTAAATTAAAATTTGAACTCAATTTGTCATAAACTTAGTCTAAACTTTTGCAAATATATGTTGTAGAGATGGCGTCCCCAATCAATTTTAACCAGTTCCTAGAGAAAGAAAAACTTAAGAGCAACGGTAGCAACTTCACCGACTGGTTCCGTCATGTGAGGATCTTCCTCTCTGGCGGAAATCTGCAATATGTGCTTGATGCACCACTAGGTGACCCTCCTGCAGAAACTGAAACCGATGAAGTAAAAGCTGTTTACGAGACTCGGAAAACTCGGTACTCTCAAGTTCAGTGTGCCATCCTGTGCAGTCTGGAATCCGATCTTCAAAAACGTTTTGAGCACCACGATCCTCATGAGTTGATGAAAGAGCTGAAAGCTATTTTTGAGACTCATGCGGCCGTGGAATGCTATGAAGCATCGAAACATTTCTTCAGCTGCATGATGGAAGAAGGCAGCTCCGTTAGTGAGCACATGCTCGCCATGACCGGGCATGCGAAGAAACTCAGTGACTTGGGAATAGTGATTCCTAACAGACTGGGGATTAATCGTGTCCTTCAATCACTGCCACCAAGTTACAAGAACTTTGTGATGAACTACAATATGCAGAACATGAACAAGGAGTTACCTGAACTCTTTGGCATGCTAAAAGCTGCTAAGATTGAGATCAAGAAAGAGCACCAAGTGTTGATGGTCAACAAGACCACCAGTTTCAAGAAACAGGGCAAGTCTAAGGGAAAATTCAAGAAGGGTGGCAAGAAAGCTGCCACGCCTCCTATGAAACCTTAGAACGGCCCTAGGCCTGATGCTGAGTGCTATTACTGCAAGGAGAAGGGACACTGGAAGCGTAATTGCTCTAAGTATCTGGCTGATCTGAAGAGCGGCCTTGTCAAGAAGAAAGAAGGTATATCTGATATACATGTTATAGATGTTTATCTCACTGGTTCTCGTTCTAGTACCTGGGTATTTGATACTGGTTCGGTTTCTCATATTTGTAACTCGAAATAGGAACTAAAGAATAAACGAAGACTACTGAAATATGAAGTGACGATGCGCGTTGGAAACGGATCCAAAATCGATGTGATCGCTGTCGGCACACTTCCTCTACATCTACCTTCGGGATTAGTTTTAAGCCTAAATAATTGTTATTTTGTATCCGCGTTGAGCATGAACATTATATCTGGATCTTGTTTAATGCAAGACGGTTATTCATTCAAGTCTGAGAATAATGGTTGTTCTATTTTTATGAATAATATCTTTTATGGTCGAGCACCAGAAAAGAATGGCTTATTTCTGTTAGATCTCGATAGTAGTGATACGCATATACATAACATTGATGCTAAGCGAATTAAATTGAATGATAATTCTACTTATATGTCGCACTGTCGTCTTGGTCATATTGGAGTGAAACGCATGAAGAAACTCCATACCGATGGATTACTTGAATCACTTGACTTTGAGTCACTTGATAGATGCGAAGCATGTCTAATGGGAAAAATGACTAAGACTCCATTTTCTGGTATGATGGAGCGAGCTACTGACTTATTGGAAATCATACATACCGATGTGTGCGGACCAATGAGCGTAGCATCGCGCGGTGGTTATCGTTATGTTCTAACCTTCACAGATGATCTGAGTAGATATGGGTATATCTATTTCATGAAACATAAATCCGAAACTTTCGAGAAGTTTAAGGAATTCCAAAGTGAAGTAGCAAATCAACGTAACAAGAGGATTAAATTTCTATGATCTGATCGTGGAGGTGAATATCTGAGTTATGAGTTTGGCATGCATTTAAAGAAATGTGGAATACTTTCACAATTGACACCGCCGATAACACCTCAACGAAACGGTGTGTCCGAACGTCGTAATCGAACTCTCTTAGATATGGTTCGTTCTATGATGTCTCTTACTGATTTGCCGTTATCATTTTGGAGTTATGCATTAGAGACAGCCGCATTCACTTTAAATAGAGCACCATCAAAATCCGTAGAAACGACACCATATGAATTATGGTTTAATAAGAAACCTAAGCTGTCGTTCCTGAAAGATTGGGGTTGCGAAGCCTATGTAAAGAAGTTACAACCGGACAAGCTAGAACCCAAAGCGGAGAAATGCGTCTTCATAGGATACCCTAAGGAAACTATAGGGTACACTTTCTATCACAAAACCGAAGGCAAAATCTTTGTTGCTAAGAATGGAACCTTTCTTGAGAAAGAATTTCTCACTAAAGAAGTGACTGGAAGAAAAGTAGAACTCGATGAGATTGATGAATCTATACTCGTTGATCAGAGTAGCGCAGTACCGGAAGTTGTACCTGTACCGCCTACACCGGCAACAGAGGAAGCTAATGATAATGATCATGAAACTTCGAACGAGGAAACTACTGAACCTCGCAGATCGACAAGGGAACGTGCCACTCCTGACTGGTATGATCCTTGTCTAAATGTCATGATTGTGGATAACAATGATGAGGACCCTGCGACGTATGAAGAAGCGATGATGAGCCCAGATTCCAACAAATGGCAAGAAGCCATGAAATCCGAAATGGGATCCATGTATGATAACAAAGTATGGACTTTGGTAGACTTACCTGATAGCCGAAAGGCTGTCGAGAATAAATGGATCTTCAAGAGAAAAACAGATGCTGATGGTAATATTACTGTCTATAAAGCTCGACTTGTCGCAAAGGGTTTCCGACAAATTCAAGGAGTTGACTACGATGAGACTTTCTCACCTGTAGCGAAGCTAAAATCTGTGAGGAATTTGTTAGCAATAGCTGCATTTTTCGATTATGAGATTTGGAAGATGGATGTCAAAACGGCGTTCCTTAATGGAGACATTGAGGAAGAGTTGTATATGGTACAACCCAAAGGTTTTGTCGATCCTAAAAATACTGACAAAGTATGCAAACTTCAGCGTTCAATCTATGGACTGAAGTAAGCATCAAGAAGTTGGAACCGACGCTTTGATAAGGTGATCAAAGACTTCGGGTTTATACAGTGTCATGGAGAGGCCTGTATTTACAAGAAAGTGAGTGGGAGCTCTGTAGCATTTCTGATATTATATGTAGATGACATATTATTGATCGGAAATGATATAGAACTATTAAGCATTGTAAAAGGTTATTTGAATAATAGTTTTTCAATGAAAGACCTTGGTGAAGCATCGTATATATTAGGCATCAAGATTTATAGAGATAGATCAAGACGCCTAATAGGGCTATCACAGAGTACATACCTGGACAAGATTCTAAAGAAGTTTAGAATGGACGAAAGTAAGAAAGGATTCTTACCTATGTTACCAGGCAAGGTCTTGAGTAAGACTCAAGGACCGGCTACGGCAGAAGAAAGAGAAAGGATGAGTAATATCCCCTATGCCTCGGCGATGGGATCTATCATGTATGCCATGCTATGTACTAGACCGGATATAGCACATGCTGTTAGTTTGACTAGCAGATATCAAAGTGATCCAGGAATGGAACACTGGACAACGGTTAAGAATATCCTGAAGTACTTGAAAAGAACTAAGGATATGTTTCTTTGTTATGGAGGTGACCAAGAGCTCGTTGTAAACGGTTACACCGATGCAAGTTGGAACACTGATCCTGATGACTCTAAGTCACGGTCACGGGTACGTGTTTATATGGAATGGTGCTGCGATGGTGGGCAAGCTCGAAGCGGTGCACGGTGGCGAAGTCTTCAACCAATCAGAGTACATAAGCGGCTTCAGAGGCTTCATCAGAAGCGGTATGGATGAAGAGGTTCATTGTAGAGCTCGGTGTGGTTCCTAGTGCATTGGACCCATTAATCATCTACTGTGATAACATGGGTGCCATCGCCAATGCACAAGAGCCAAGGTCACACAAGAGGCTGAAGCATATCAAGCTGCGTTACCACTCGATTCGCGAGTACATCGAAGATGGAGAAGTAAAGATTTGCAAAGTACATACTGATCTGAATGTAGCAGATCCGTTGACTAAAGCTCTCCCTAGGGCAAAGCATGACCAACACCAGAATGCCATGGGTGTTAGGTATATTACAATGTAATCTAGATTATTGACTCTAGTGCAAGTGGGAGACTGAAGGAGATATGCCCTAGAGGCAATAATAAAGTGGTTATTATTATATATCTTTATGTTTATCATAAATGTTTATATACCATGCTATAATTGTATTAAACGAAACATTGATACATGTGTGATATGTAAACAACAAAGAAGTCCCTAGTATGCCTCTTAACTAGCTTGTTGATTAATGGATGATTAGTTTCATAATCATGAACATTGGATGTTATTAATAACAAGGTTATATCATTATATGAATGATGTAATGGACACACCCAATTAAGCGTAGCATAAGATCACGTCATTAAGTTATTTGCTATAAGCTTTCGATACATAGTTACCTAGTCCTTATGACCATGAGATCATGTAAATCACTTATACCGGAAAGGTACTTTGATTACACCAAACGCCACTGCGTAAATGGGTGGTTATAAAGGTGGGATTAAGTATCTGGAAAGTATGAGTTGAGGCATATGGATCAACAGTGGGATTTGTCCATCCCGATGATGGATAGATATACTCTGGGCCCTCTCGGTGGAATGTCGTCTAAAGTCTTGCAAGCATATGAATAAGTTCATAAGAGACCACATACCACGGTACGAGTAAAGAGTACTTGTCAGGAGACGAGGTTGAACAAGGTATAGAGTGATACCAATGATCAAACCTCGGACAAGTAAAATATCGCGTGACAAAGGGAATTGGTATCGTATGTGAATGGTTCATTCGATCACTAAAGTCATCGTTGAATATGTGGGAGCCATTATGGATCTCCAGATCCCGCTATTGGTTATTGGTCGGAGTGAGTACTCAACCATGTCCGCATAGTTCGCGAACCGTAGGGTGACACACTTAAAGTTGGATGTTGAAATGGTAGAACTTGAATATGGAATGGGGTTCGAATATTTGTTCGGAGTCCCGGATGAGATCCCGGACATCACGAGGAGTTCCGGAATGGTCCGGAGAATAAGATTCATATATAGGAAGTCATTTTATGTGATTTAAAATGATCCGGAAGGTTCTATGGAAGGTTCTAGAAGGTTCTAGAAAAGTCTGGAAGAAACCACCAAGGAAGGTGGAGTCCCGGAGGGACTCCACCTCCATGGCCGGCCAACCCTAGAGGGGGAGGAGTCCCAAGTGGACTCCCCCTATGGGGGCCGGCCACCCCCCCCCCACATGGAAGGGGGGAATCCCACCCCAAGTGGGATTCCCACCTTGGGTAGGTTTCCCTATCACATGGAAGGTTTTGGGTTCGGGTCTTATTCGGAGACTTGTAGTCCAACACTTGGGGTTTCCACCTATATAATGAGGGGCCAAGGGGAGGGGGCCGGCCACCCAAGAACCACCAAGGTGGCCGCACCCCTTAGTGGCCGGCGCCCCCCTCTCCCAAACCCTAGCGGCCTCTCTCCTCCACCACATCCCGCACGCTTAGCGAAGCTCCGCCGGATTTCTCCACCACCACCGACACCACGCCGTCGTGCTGTCAGATTCAAGAGGAGCTACTACTTCCGCTGCCCGCTGGAACGGGAGGTGGACGTCGTCTTCATCAACAACCAAACGTGTGACCGAGTACCGAGCCGTGATCAAGATCTTCTACGCGCTTTTGCAAGCGGCAAGTGAACGTCTACCGCAGCAACAAGAGCCTCATCTTGTAGGCTTTGGAATCTCTTCAAGGATGAGACTCGATAATACCCTCGTTTCTACCGTCTTCTAGATTGCATCTTGGCTTGGATTGCGTGTTTGCGGTAGGAAATTTTTTGTTTTCTATGCAACGTTATCCTACAGTTTTTGGCGCGGAAATTAAGAAACACGCATGAAGATAAAACTACACAAGGTTTTGGCAGGATTGATCTTGGACAATTAACATCATAAAATAGAGGAGCTTTCAAAAGATAAGAAAACACAAGAAAATCCCTAAAAAAATATCCACACAGGTTTCCCAAGGCAATATACCTTATATTTTGGAGTCTTTTCTGGAAAAACTATACACCTTATATCTAGGGACAAAGGGGGTATTATTTTACTACATATTGGTTCTATTACACGGAAAATGGAAAATGATTGCAGATCCTTCGTAACTGCAATTAACTGCTTCTATTACTATTAGACAGAAACCAAACATGGTGCCCATTTTCCCTCGACGAGGTAAAGGAAAATAAGTGATATCCCACAACAATAAACACGGTGAATACATTACTCAAAACTACATGTCCTAGAGTTCAATTTATCCACTAAAAAGAACCATCAATATACCAGAGTAACCAAACACATACTGCAATGCACTACAATTTTATCAAGAAGCTATGACAGGAAAATGTTTACTTGTTAAGAAAAGGGAAGGTAGATTGCAACAAGGTTATTAACCTTAGTAGTGGCGTTAACTGAGTAACAAAGCCCAGTATATTCTCACGATCCGTGGACTTGTCAGCTTCCGGAATTGTTTGCATACAGAAAGGAAAAAAATATGTTAGTTATCGGAAAAAAGGAGAGTCAGTGCTGAGCTACTAGCATCCACATACCAGGATCAATAGGTGACAGGCTTTCGAAACAAAGTTCTTGAAGTGAATGCTTGTGACCTGTCTCACAGCAATATCACAATTTCCGTCGACGATGATCTGTAACAATTTCACCAGATGTTGTTGAACTTACTGAATCTGCAGCAACCACAGGAACCTCAGTATAATGGTCCGAAGTAATAACATTAGGATTAAAATGTATACGCAATTATACTATTATCAGCTGTAATGATAGGCTCAAATTATTGTTAACACATATAGTAGTATTTGGTATAAATTATAATATATAACAAAACAAACAAATATGTATTTGGGAAATACATTAACTCGCTCAATATGTGAAAACTATAGGCAAACAAACTTACAATACAGATTTGTTACAGCAAAAAAAATTGATTTGTCTGTTTCGCACAAAGATTAGTTCAAGTGACTTCTTCATCACAACTATGAACATGTTCTCCAAAACATCAAGTTCAATTGCATATAATGTAAACAAGTGTTGTCCGAGTAATGCATTGCACTCCAGTGTAGTTTCTACAAATACAATGATATAGCAAACAGCTACTTCCACTCACGAAACTCTCTTTACAAAAAGTTTCACCTGAATAAAAGCGTGGAGGGAGATAGCTAAAAGAACGCTCAGCTCCAACAATTTTACAATCTGTAAAAATATTTGAGAACATCCTTGCACTAAACTTATGATATTATGAAATTATGTTAAAAAGAAAGGGAGAAAACAAGCACCTCTGTGTTGCACATGTATTCATCAAAATAAGCTTACTCCTGAGTTATAATTACATGATTACATGCCACTAAAACATTTAAAACTATATGCTACTGTATCTTATTTTCAGCAGTAATGACATGCTTCTTGATTGAAAAGGTTGCTAAGCCAGGTGTTCATGACCTGGAGCAATAATGCCAACCAGGACACTTGTATGAGCTAGGAACACAACGCTTTCTGAAATAATTCCATTGGGCGTCTTACATCCTCAGATTCGGTCAAGAGCAACATTGAACTTGCAAAGGATTATTATCACAGATGCTTGCCTCCAAGTAAACCACGCTACATGTCATGTAGTTCAGTAATGTACAACACGACCTAACTTACCATAAAACCTACATATAGATGCAGAGGCTACAAGGAGATCTGGTTGTGAGAGGGATGATACGTCTCAAACGTATCTATAATTTCTTATGTTCCATGCTACTTTTATGATGATACTCACATGTTTTATACACACTTTTTGTCATTATTATGCATTTTCCGGAACTAACCTATTAACAAGATGCCGAAGTGCCAGTTTCTATTTTCTGCTGTTTTTGGTTCCAGAAAGGTTGTTCGGGCAATATTCTCGGAATTCGATGAAACAAAGACCAAACATCATATTTCACCGAGACGGACCAGGACACCGAAGGGGAGCCGGAGAGGAGGCCCAGGGCCCCCAGACCATAGGGTCGCGTGGGTGGCTCCCTGGCCGCGCCGGCCTATGGGGAGGGAGCCCCGTGGCCCTTCCGACTCCGCCTCTTGGCCTATAAAGTCCCTCGAGACCTAAAAACTCGATACCAATTGACGAAACTCCAAAAAGACTCCAGGGGCGCCGCCGCCATCGCGAAACTCCAATTCGGGGGACAAAAGTCTCTGTTTCGGCACGCCGACGGGACGGGGAATCGCCCCCGGAGTCATCTCCATCGACACCACCGCCATCTTCATCGCCCTGTCTCCCATGATGAGGAGGGAGTAGTTCTCCACCGAGGCTGAGGGCTCTACCGGTAGCTATGTGGTTCATCTCTCTCTCCCATGTGATCTTTATGTGATCATGAGCATTGTATCACTATTAATCTATGTGCTACTCTAGTGATATTATTAAAGTACTCTATTCCTCCTCCATGATGTAATGTTGACAATGTGTGCATCATGTAGTACTTGGCATAGGTTATGATTGTAATCTCTTGTAGATTATGAAGTTAACTATTACTATGATAGTATTGATGCGATCTATTCCCCCTTTCATAGCTATTGTTGACAGTGTGTATGCTATGTTAGTACTCGGTCTAAATTGCAACGGTCTATTATTCACTCAAGAGGTTATTTAAATATGAACTCCGGATGTTGTGGCTTGTTTACTCCGGCTTGAGGTGTGCTTTTATAGCCCTACACAATGATTGGTGTTTGTTATCCAACAAGAGAGTGTGAAAAAGTAGCACAAGTGAAGAGAAGTTATTTATTTATGTGATCATTGTTGAGAGTGTCCACTAGTGAAAGTATGATCCCTAGGCCTTGTTTCTAAGCATTGAAACACCGTTTCCAACAAGTTCTGTTACATGTTTGCTTGCTGCCATCTTTATTTCAGATTGCAATTACCATTCATATTCATCCATATCACTTGCATTTTACTATCTCTTCGTTGAACTAGTGCACCTATACATCTGACAAGTGTATTAGGTGTGTTGGGGACACAAGAGACTTCTTGTATCGTGATTGCAGGGTTGATTGAGAGGGATATCTTTGACCTCTACCTCCCTGAGTTCGATAAACCTTGGGTGATTCACTTAAGGGAAACTTGCTGCTGTTCTACAAACCTCTGCTCTTGGAGGCCCAACACTGTCTACAGGAATAGAAGCGTGCGTAGACATCAAGCTATTTTCTGGCGCCGTTGCCGGGGAGGTAAGGTAAAAGGTATTCACATCCTCCGACTATTAAGCTATTTCCTAGCACTGTTGCCGGTGTGTGAGTGCTCGAAGCTATTTCCTTTAGATCCTGCAATTGCATCTTTTTGTTTCTTGTTTTTATTTTTCACTAGTTAGGCTTAATGGAAAACAACAAAAAAATTAGAGATCTTTATGAAATTTATCTTGAGTTAGGACATGATGTGTTTGAAGAGAAAATTAAAAAACCTATGGAACTTTATATGCATGCTAATGGCAATGTTATTAGTATGAATGCTTTGAACACCGTTGTTTCTAATGCTATGGAAAATTCTATGCTTGGGGAAGCTGGTTTTGATGAGCATGATATTTTTAGTCCCCCAAGCATGGAGGAGAAAATTTACTTTGATGATGCTTTGCCTCCCATTTATGATGATTATAATGATAGTGGTATTTTGGTGCCACCTACTATGGAGGATAAAGTTTATTATGATTATACTATGCCTCCTATATTTGATGATTATGGTGATGAGAATAATAATGATAGCTACTTTGTCGATGCTCCCACTTAATAAGAATGATTAGGCTTATGTGGAGAGTAATGATACTTTTATGCATGTGAATAAGAATGCTTTATGTGATGGTTATATTGTTGAGTTTGTTCATGATGGTACTGAAAGTTATTATGAGAGAGGGAAACATGGTTATATGCATCTTAATAATATTAAGTTTCCCCTCTTTACGTTGAGAATCTTGAAGTTGCGCTTGTGTTGCCTTTCTATGCTTGTTGCGTTATGCTTACATGACTTGTTTATTTACAAGATCCCTTTTCATAGGAAGTGGGTTAGGCTTAAATTTGTTTCATACTTGCTTCTTGATGCTCTTTTTGCTTCAACTCTTATTTCTTGGGAGTGCATCATTAAAATTACTGAGCCCATCTTAATGGCTATAAAGAAAGCACTTCTTGGGAGATAACCCATATTTTTATTTTGCTACTGTTTTGTTGTGTCTTGGAAGTTGTTACTACTGTAGCAACCTCTCCTTATCTTTATTTTATTGCATTGGTGTGCCAAGTAAAGTCTTTGATAGTAAAGATGATACTAGATTTGGATTATTGCGCAGAAACAGATTTCTTGCTGTCACGAATTTGAGTAGTATCCTCTGTAGGTAACTCAGAAAAATCTGCCAATTTACATGCGTGATCCTCAGATATGTACGCAACTTTCATTCAATTTGAGCTTTTTCATCTGAGCAAGTTAAGTGCCCCAGAAAAATTCGTCTTTACGGACTGTTCTGTTTTGACAGATTCTGCCTTTTATTTCGCATTGCCTATTTTGCTATGTTTGATGGATTTCTTTGTTCCATTAACTTTCAGTAGCTTTGAGAAATGTCCAGAAGTGTTAAGAATCATTGTGTCACCTGATGGCGTGTAACTCACACGTTCGTTGGGAACCCCAAGAGGAAGGTATGATGCGCACAGCAGCAAGTTTTCCCTCAGAAAGAAACCAAGGTTTATCGAACCAGGAGGAGCCAAGAAGCACGTTGAAGGTTGATGGTGGCGGGATGTAGTGCGGCGCAACACCACGGATTCCGGCGCCAACGTGGAACCTGCACAACACAACGAAACAGTGAGGTTGTCAATCTCACCGGCTTGCTGTAACAAAGGATTAACCGTATTGTGTGGAAGATGATTGTTTGCAGAAAACAGTAGAACAAGTATTGAAGTAGATTGTATTTCAGTAAAGAGAATTGGACCGGGGTCCACAGTTCACTAGAGGTGTCTCTCCCATAAGACAAACAGCATGTTGGGTGAACAAATTACAGTTGGGCAATTGACAAATAAAGAGAGCATGACCATGCACATACATATCATGATGAGTATAGTGAGATTTAATTGGGCATTACGACAAAGTACATAGACCGCCATCCAACTGCATCTATGCCTAAAAAGTCCACCTTCAGGTTATCATCCGAACCCCCTCCAGTATTAAGTTGCAAAGCAACAGACAATTGCATTAAGTATGGTGCGTAATGTAATCAACAACTACATCCTTAGACATAGCATCAATGTTTTATCCCTAGTGGCAACAGCACAACACAACCTTGGAACTTTCTGTCACTGTCCCAGGTGTCAATGCAGGCATGAACCCACTACCGAGCATAAGTACTCCCTCTTGGAGTTACAAGCATCTACTTGGCCAGAGCATCTACTAGTAACGGAAAGCATGCAAGATCATAAACAACACGTAGATATAACTTTGATAATCAACATAACAAGTATTCTCTATTCATCGGATCCCAACAAACGCAATATATAGAATTACAGATAGATGATCTTGATCATGTTAGGCAGCTCACAAGATCCGACAATGATAGCACAATGGGGAGAAGACAACCATCTAGCTACTGCTATGGACCCATAGTCCAGGGGTAGACTACTCACACATCACACCGGAGGCGACCATGGCGGCGTAGAGTCCTCCAGAGATGATTCCCCTCTCCGGCAGGGTGCCGGAGGCGATCTCTGGATCCCCCGAGATGGGATCGGCGTTGGCGGCGTCTCTGGAAGGTTTTCCGTATCGTGGCTCTCGGTGCGGGGTTTCGTCACGGAGGCTTTAAGTAGGCGGAAGGGCAAGTCGGGGAGGGGGCACAGGGGCCCCACACCACGTGCCGGCGCGGCCAAGGGGGCCGCGCCGCCCTAGGGTTTGGGCACCCTGTGGCCCCACTTCATTTCGTCTTCGGACTTCTGGAAGCTTCGTGGAAAAATAGGCCCCTGGGCTTTGATTTCGTCCAATTCCGAGACTATTTCCTTACTAGGATTTCTGAAACCAAAAACAAATGAAAACAGCAATCGCACTTCGGCATCTTGTTAATAGGTTAGTTCCAGAAAATGCACGAATATGACATAAAGTGTGCATAAAACATGTAGATAACATCAATAATGTGGCATGGAACATAAGAAATTATCGATACGTCGGAGACGTATCAGCATCCCCAAGCTTAGTTCTGCTCGTCCCGAGCGAGTAAAACGATAACACGTATAATTTACGGAGTGACATGACATCATAATCTTGATCATACTATTTGTAAAGCATATGTAGTGAATGCAGCGATCAAAACAATGTATATGACATGAGTAAACAAGTGAATCATAAAGCAAAGACTTTTCATGAATAGCACTTCAAGACAAGCATCAATTAAGTCTTGCATAAGAGTTAACTCATAAAGCAATAATTCAAAGTAAAGGTATTGAAGCAACACAAAAGAAGATTAAGTTTCAGCGGTTGCTTTCAACTTGTAACATGTATATCTCATGGATATTGTCAACATAGAGTAATATAATAAGTGCAATAAGCAAGTATGTAGGAATCAATGCACAGTTCACACAAGTGTTTGCTTCTTGGGGTGGAGAGAAATAGGTGAACTGACTCAACATTGAAAGTAAAAGAATGGTCCTCCATAGAGGAAAAGCATCGATTGCTATATTTGTGCTAGAGCTTTGATTTTGAAAACATGAAACAATTTTGTCAACGGTAGTAATAAAGCATATGCATCATGTAAATTATATCTTATAAGTTGCAAGCCTCATGCATAGTGTACTAATAGTGCCCGCACCTTGTCCTAATTAGCTTGGACTACCTGGATTATCACCGCAATACATATGCTTTAACCAAGTATCACAAAGGGGTACCTCTATGCCGCCTGTACAAAGGTCTAAGGAGAAAGCTCGCATTTGGATTTCTCGCTTTTGATTATTCTCAACTTAGACATCCATACCGGGACAACATAGACAACAGATAATGGACTCCTCTTTTAATACTTTAAGCATTCAACAACAATTAATTCTTTTCTCATTAGAGATTTGAGGATGTTTGTCCAAAACTGAAACTTCCACCATGGATCATGGCTTTAGTTAGCGGCCCAATGTTCTTCTCTAACAATATGCATGCTCAAACCATTCAACTCAGTGTAGATCACCCTTACTTCAGACAAGACGAACATGCATAGCAACTCACATGAAATTCAACAATGAAAAGTTGATGGCGTCCCCAGTAAACATGGTTATCGCACAACAAGCAACTTAATAAGAGATAAAGTGCATAATTACATATTCAATACCACAATAGTTTTTAAACTATTTGTCCCATGAGCTATATATTGCAAAGGTGAATGATGGAATTTTAAAGGTAGCACTCACGCAATTTACTTTGGAATGGCGGAAAATACCATGTAGTAGGTAGGTATGGTGGACACAAATGGCATAGTGGTTGGCTCAAGTATTTTGGATGCATGAGAAGTATTCCCTCTCGATACAAGGTTTAGGCTAGCAAGGCTTATTTGAAACAAACACAAGGATGAACCGGTGCAGCAAAACTCACATAAAAGACATATTGAAAACATTATAAGACTCTACACCGTCTTCCTTGTTGTTCAAACTCAATACTAGAAATTATCTAGACCTTAGAGAAACCAAATATGCAAACCAAATTTTAGCATGCTCTATGTGTTTCTTCATTAATGGGTGCAAAGCATATGATGCAAGAGCTTAATCATGAGCACAACAATTGCCAAGTATCACATTACCCAAGACATTAATAGCAATTACTACATGTATCATTTTCCAATTCCAACCATATAACAATTTAACGAAGGAGAAACTTCGCCATGAATACTATGAGTAGAAACCAAGGACATACTTGTCCATATGCTACAGCGGAGCGTGTCTCTCTCCCATAAAGTGAATGCTAGGATCCATTTTATTCAAACAAAACAAAAAATAAAAACAAACCGACGCTCCAAGAAAAAGCACATAAGATGTGATGGAATAAAAATATAGTTTCAGGGGAGGAACCTGATAATGTTGTCGATGAAGAAGGGGATGCCTTGGGCATCCCCAAGCTTAGACGCTTGAGTCTTCTTAATATATGCAGGGGTGAACCACCGGGGCATCCCCAAGCTTAGAGCTTTCACTCTCCTTGATCATGTTGCATCATACTCCTCTCTTGATCCTTGAAAACTTCCTCCACACCAAACTCGAAACAACTCATTAGAGGGTTAGTGCACAATAAAAATTAACATATTCAGAGGTGACACAATCATTCTTAACACTTCTGGACATTGCATAATGCTACTGGACATTAGTGGATCAAAGAAATTCATCCAACATAGTAAAAGAGGCAATGCGAAATAAAAGGCAGAATCTGTCAAAACAGAACAGTTCGTATTGACGAATTTTAAAATGGCACCAGACTTGCTCAAATGAAAATGCTCAAATTTAATGAAAGTTGCGTACATATCTGAGGATCATGCACGTAAATTGGCTTAATTTTCTAAGCTACCTACAGGGAGGTGGACCCAGATTCGTGACAGCAAAGAAATCTGGAACTGCGCAGTAATCCAAATCTAGTACTTACTTTTCTATCAACGGCTTTACTTGGCACAACAAAACACAAAACTAAGATAAGGAGAGGTTGCTACAGTAGTAAACAACTTCAAAGACACAAAATAAAAACAAAGTACTGTAGGTAAAAACATGGGTTGTCTCCCATAAGCGCTTTTCTTTAACGCCTTTCAGCTAGGCGCAGAAAGTGTGTATCAAGTATTATCAAGAGATGGTGTGTCAACATCATAATTTGTTCTCATAATGGAATCAAAAGGTAACTTCATTCTCTTTCTAGGGAAGTGTTCCATACCTTTCTTGAGAGGAAATTGATATTTTATATTACCTTCCTTCATATCAATGATAGCACCAACAGTTCGAAGAAAAGGTCTTCCCAATATAATGGGACAAGATGCATTGCATTCAATATCCAAGACAACAAAATCAACGGGAACAAGATTATTGTTAACGGTAATGCGAACATTATCAACTTTACCCAAAGGTTTCTTTGTAGAATGATCAGCAAGATTAACATCCAAATAACAATTTTTCAGCGGTGGCAAGTCAAGCATATTATAAATTTTCTTAGGCATAACGGAAATACTTGCACCAAGATCACATAAAGCATTACAATCAAAATCTTTAACCTTCATCTTAATGATGGGCTCCCAACCATCCTCTAGCTTTTTAGGAATAGAGGCTTCACGCTCTAGTTTCTCTTCTCTAGCTTTTATGAGAGCATTTGTAATATGATGCGTGAAAGCCAAATTTATAGCACTAGCATTAGGACTTTTAGCAAGTTTTTGCAAGAACTTTATAACTTCAGAGATGTGGCAATCATCAAAATTCAAACCATTATAATCTAAAGCAATGGGATCATCATCCCCAATGTTGGAAAAAATTTCAGCAGCTTTATCACAGGCGATTTCAAAGATTTTAGCAGCTTTAGCGATTTCTCGCTTTGCATTAGAAGTGGAAACATTGCTAACACCAATTCTTTTATTATTATTAGTAGGAGGTGCAGCAACATGTGTAGCATTAGCATTACAAGTGGTGGTAATAGTCCAAACTTTAGCTACATTCTTCTCTTTAGCTAGTTTTTCATTTTCTTCTCTATCCCACCTAGCACGCAGTTCAGCCATTAATCTTATATTCTCATTAATTCTAACTTGGATGGCATTTGCTGTAGTAACAATTTTATTATGATGATTCTCATTAGGCAAAACTTTTGATTTCAAAAGATCAACATCAGCAGCAAGACTATCGACTTTAGAAGCAAGTATATCAATTTTCCCAAGCTTTTCTTCAACAGATTTGTTAAAAGCAGTTTGCGTACTAATAAATTCTTTAAGCATGGCTTCAAGTCCAGGGGGTGAACTCCTATTATTGTTGTAAGAATTCCCATAAGAATTACCATAGCCGTTGCCATTATTATAAGGATATGGCCTATAGTTGTTACTAGAATTGTTCCGGTAAGCATTGTTGTTGAAATTATTATTTTTAATGAAGTTTACATCAACATGTTCTTCTTGTGCAACCAATGAAGCTAATGGAACATTATTAGGATCAATATTAGTCCTATCATTCACAAGCATAGACATAATAGCATCAATCTTATCACTCAAGGAAGAGGTTTCTTCGACAGAATTTACCTTCTTACCTTGTGGAGCTCTTTCCGTGTGCCATTCAGAGTAATTGATCATCATATTATCAAGAAGCTTTGTTGCTTCACCAAGAGTGATGTACATAAAGGTACCTCCAGCAGCTGAATCCAATAAATTCCGTGAAGAAAAATTTAGTCCTGCATAAAAGGTTTGGATGATCATCCAAGTAGTCAGTCCATGGGTTGGGCAATTTTTAACCAGAGATTTCATTCTTTCCCAAGCTTGAGCAACATGTTCAGTATCTAATTGTTTAAAATTCATTATGCTACTCCTCAAAGATATAATTTTAGCAGGGGGATGATATCTACCAATAAAAGCATCCTTGCATTTAGTCCATGAATCAATACTATTCTTAGGCAGAGATAGCAACCAATCTTTAGCTCTTCCTCTTAATGAGAAAGGGAACAATTTTAGTTTAATAATATCACCATCTACATCTTTATATTTTTGCATTTCACATAGTTCAACAAAATTATTAAGATGGGCAGCAGCATCATCAGAACTAACACCAGAAAATTGCTCTCGCATAACAAGATTCAGTAAAGCAGGTTTAATTTCAAAGAATTCTGCTGTAGTAGCAGGTGGAGCAATAGGTGTGCATAAGAAATCATTATTATTTGTGGTTGTGAAGTCACACAACTTAGTATTTTCAGCGTTGGCCATTTTAGCAACAGTAAATAAAACAAACTAGATAAAGTAAATGCAAGTAACTAATTTTTTTGTGTTTTTGATATAGCAAACAAGATAGCAAGTAAAGTAAAACTAGCAACTAATTTTTTTGTATTTTGATTTAGTGCAGCAAACAAAGTAGTAAATAAAACTAAGCAAGACAAAAACAAAGTAAAGAGATTGAGAAGTGGAGACTCCCCTTGCAGCGTGTTTTGATCTCCCCGGCAACGGCGCCAGAAAAAGAGCTTGATGGCGTGTAACTCACACGTTCGTTGGGAACCCCAAGAGGAAGGTATGATGCGCACAGTAGCAAGTTTTCCCTCAGAAAGAAACCAAGGTTTATCGAACCAGGAGGAGTGATGACCCACAAGTATAGGGGGTGTATCGTAGTATCTTCGATAAGTAAGAATGTCGATCCCAACGAGGAGCAGAAGGTGTTGACAAGCAGTTTCGATGAAGGATTCACTGTAAATGCTCACAGACAAGTATTCAGGGGGTTTTGATGTAATAGTTGAATAAAGTACGAGTAAGTAAAGTGCGAGAGTATCAATTGCAGCGAGTGGCCCAATCCTTTTTAGCACAAAGGACAAGCCGGTTTGTTTACTTATGATGACCAAACGTTCTCGAGGACACACGGGATTTTAGTCTAGTGCTTTCGTTACATACGGCTAAATAATCTTCATTGTTATGATAAGTGTTGTGTGGGTGAACCTATGCTAATGTACCGCCCTTCCTAGGACTAATACATACTTGTGATTATACCCCTTGCAAGCATCCGCAACTACAAGAAAGTAATTAAGAATAAATCTAACCACAGCCTTAAACTCTGAGATCCTGCGATCCCTCCTGCATCGATATACCAACGGGGGTTTAGGTTTCTGTCACTCCGGCAACCCCGCAATTAGCAAACGAATACAAGATGCATTCCCCTAGGCCCATAAATGGTGAAGTGTCATGTAGTCGACGTTCACATGACACCACTAGAAGAATAACACCACAACTTAAATATCACACCATTGAATATTACTCAACCATAGTTCACTACTAACATTTAGACTTCACCCATGTCCTCAAGAACTAAACGAACTACTCACGAGACATCATATGGAACATGATCAGAGGTGATATGATGATGAATAACAATCTGAACATAAACTTGGTTCAACGGTTTCACTCAATAGCATCAACAACAAGTAGAGATCGATACCGGGAGAGTTTCCCCTATCAAACAATCAAGATCAAACCCAAATTGCTATGGCGATGACGGTGTCCAGCGGTGGAGACGGCGGTGATGATGGTGGAGATGATGATGATGGTGATGGAGATGATGTCCAGCTCGATGACGGTGACGATGGCGTCGATTTCCCCCTCCCGGAGGGAATTTCCCCGGCGGATTCCTGCCCGCCGGAGAGCTCTTTTCTCTCTGGTGTTCTCCGCCCCGCAGAGGCGGCTGTAACTCTTCGCGAGGTACCCTCTGTGGCTTAGGTTTTCGGGACGAAGGATTTCGCGAAGAAAAGGAGGCGAAAGGGGTCGTGGGCCCCCCAAACCACATGGCGGCGCGGCCAGGGCATGGGCCGCGCCGCCCTAGGGTGTGGGCCCACCCTGGGTCCTCCTGGCCCCTCCTTCTGGCTTCCTTCGTCATCTTGAAAAATAGGATTTTTGGTATAATTTCCTCCCACAGTTGATCTTCCGAAATATTGCGTTCTGACGGTGCTTTTTCCAGCAGAATCCTGGCTCCGGTGCTTGATCCTCCAATAATGATGAAACATGCAAAATAGATGAAATAACATAAGTATTGTGTCCCAATATGAAATATATCAATGAATAACAGCAAATTATGATATAAAATAGTGATGCAAATTGGACGTATCAACTCCCCCCAAGCTTAGACTTCGCTTGTCCCCAAGCGAAACTGAACTCGATAGACATGACCACATGTTTATGGAGTGAAGAGTCGATAAATAAAATACGGACAAGAAGCATCATATTCATTCACACAAGACATTATAGTAAACAACCTCTTATAACTCAACTTGAAACAAGTATAAGGTAATCACAAGTAAAGGTACATAAGAAATCATAATTGGTGATGGCAAACTTCGTTCTTGGTCAGAGAACAATTACCAGATTATATTTACCTCATTGAGCAGCGCTCTCATGTTAAAGTTTATAAGGCACAACTTGCATACTCAATCATAATGGTCTTTTCATGATCATTGATAACTTGCAAAGCTATATTCATTCAGATAAAACTTGTACTAAACAAGGAAGAATAGAAGACATGATGTAGCAAATCACAATATAATGGTTTGATCACAACTACTCAAATGCTTGCTTGAGATGGAGGGAAATAGGTTTACTGACTCAATATAAAGTAAAAGACAGGCCCTTCGCAGAGGGAAGCAGGGATTAAATCATGTGCTAGAGCTTTTTCAGTTTTGCAATCATATAAAGAGAATAAAAGTAACATTTTAAGAGGTGTTTATTGTTGTCAACAACTGGTAGCGGGTACTCTAACCCCCTTGCCAAACAACCTCCAAAGAGCGGCTCCCATATTATTTTCATTTTGTGTGGCACTCCTTCCAACCTTTCTTTCACAAACCATGGCTAACCGAATCCTCGGGTGCCTGCCAACAATCTCATACCATGAAGGAGTGCCTTTTATTTTAGCTTTATGATGATGATGACACTCCCCCCAACCTTTGCTTACACAAGCCATGGCTAACCGAATCCTTCGGGTGCCGTCCATCAATCACATACCATGGAGGAGTGTCTATTTAGTTTAATTAATTTGGGACTGGGAATCCCATTGCCAGCTCTTTTTGCAAAATTATTGGATAAGCGGATGAAGCCACTAGTCCATTGGTGGAAGTTGCCCAACAAGATTGAAAGATAAAACACCACATACTTCCTCATGAGCTATGAAACATTGACACAAATAAGAGATACTAAGTTTTGAATTGTTTAAAGGTAGCACATGAAGTATTTACTTGGAATGGCAGAAAATACCATGTAGTAGGTAGGTATGGTGGACACAAATGACATAGGTTTGGGTTAAGGTTTGGATGCACGAGAAGTATTCCCTCTCAGTACAGGTCTTTGGCTAGCAAGGTTAATTAGCAAGCATAAGAGTCGAGGGAAACAAACAAATATACATATGATAGAAACAATCATGCATCTTCCTTGTAAGCACAAACAATCTTAACTTCAGAATAATAAGCTATGAGCTAACAAGAAAGACAATGAAACATCTACATGTATTTCTCTTTTCTTTTTAAACCTCAAAGTGTTGTTGCTATTGACCAATGCTAAGTTTGCCAAAACCAAACAGATTTATTCAATGCTCCCAAAGTGATACCAATACTAACAACAAGGTGAATCATATGATAGAGATTGCAAACTAGAATAAGATGTGCAATATGTAAATGATAAGACTTCTCATTAATATTCCATAACGATAACTCACATCAAGGGATACATAGATAACCAACTAAAGAGAGATACTTCCAACTGCAACCCATCTTATATGATAACTTCCCTACTCATGATATGACACTACTTGACAAATAAAAGTAAAAGGTAGTGATAATGTGATACCGCGGCACTCCCCCAAGCTTGGAACAAACCAAGGGGATGCCAATACCGATGATGAATTACTCCTTTGGTGATGGTGGTGATGAATTCCTGATAAGCTTCTCAATAAGCTCCTGAAGCTCGTCAATCCTGTATATGAGATTGCGAATCATCTCTGAATTGTGCTCGACGCGGTTAAAGAGTCTGTCTGACGGCGAGTCCCAGCTCTTGGAGTTATTTCCCCACTCTTCAGCCTCAGGCTCCTTCTCTCCTGCAGTGTTAGAGCGATCTATATCCCACTGGCTAGGCAATGCTGCCTTGGGAGTCCCTTCAATATTTCCAATAACCTTTCTTCCTCAATCCCTGAAAGCTTAGAACTAATAATAACAGGATATATTTTCTTATCATCAATATGAGCATATTTAAGATTATCAGGCAAAGGCTTTAAATCAAAAACAGGATCTTCCTTTGGTGGAGGTGTTGTACCCAAATCTTCCACCGGTAAATCATGCTTGAGAATAGGTTGGCGAAGAAAAATTTCCTCAAGCTCATCTCTTTCTTTCCTAAAAACTTCACTCTCGCTATCCTCCAAATGTTGCTGCAAAGGATTATTAGGAACAAGAACAATAGATGCACATTGCTCCATTTTAAAATCATTACTAGGCAAATCAGCTTTATAAGGAGTTTTAGTAAATTTAGAGAAGTTAAACTCATAAGATTCACCAGCAAATTTAGTCAAAATTTTCTCTTTCTTGCAATCTATAATAGCTCCACAAGTATTTAGAAAAGGTCTACCAAAGATAATAGGACAATAATCACTAGCAGCAGAACCAAGTACCAAAAAGTCAGCAGGATATTTAATCTTACCGCATAAAACTTCCACATCTCGAACAATACCAATTGGAGAAATAGTTTCTCTATTAGCCAGCTGAATAACCACATCAATATCTTCAAGTTCACAAGAATCAATTTCGTGCATAATCTCCGTGTAAAGCTCATAAGGAATAGCACTAACACTTGCACCAATATCACATAATCCATAATAGCAATGATCACCAATTCTAACAGATAGCATAGGAACACTAGCTTGTTTGGGTTTATTAGGATGTGAAACAATATTAGAAGCATCTTCACAGAAAATAATATGACCATCCTCCACATTTTCAGTCACAAGATCTTTAATTATTGCAACAGCAGGTTCAACTTTTATTTGTTCTTCAGGTTCTACAGGTTTCTTTTCACTTTTATGAACCGCACTATTTATAACAGAGTACTCCTTCATTTTACCAGGGAAAGGAGTTTTTTCAATATAAGCTTCAGGAATAATATGATCAGCAGTTTCAACTACAACACATTTATTAATAGATGAATCAATTTTATCTTTATAAGGTTCATGATACTTATCAAAATTCTTCTTTGGCAATTCATAATGAGAGGCAAAAGCTTTATAAAGATTTGCAGCAACTTGAGAATCAAGACCATATATAGCACTCATATTACGAAATTTATCAGTATCCATAAAAGCTTCAATGCATTTATAATCATAAATTATACCTGATTCTCTATCCTTGTCGTTCTCCCAACCTTCAGTATTTTCTTGGATCCGATCAAGAAGGTCCCTTTTAAACTCTTCTTTGTTGCGTGTAAATGATCCAGAACAAGAAGTATCCAGCAAGGTCTTGTCTTGAAAAGAAAGTCTTGCATAGAAATTATCAATAATAACATTACCAGGAAGCTCATGAATGGGGCATTTGAGCATTAAAGACTTCAATCTCCCCCAAGCTTGGGCAATACTCTCTCCATCATGAGGCCAAAAATTATATATGCGATTCCGATCCTTGTGAATTTCGCTTGGAGGATAGAACTTAGAATAAAACCGGGGCACAATATCATTCCATTCAAGAGAATCCCCATTATCCAGTAATTTATACCAATGCGCCGCCTTACCAGACAGCGATAAAGAGAATAGTTTCTTCCTCACTTCATCCATAGCAATACCTGCACATTTGAATAACCCGCATAATTCATGCAAAAACAGTAAATGATCACCAGGATGGACAGTTCCATCCCCTTCATAGCGGTTATCCATAACACGTTCAATAATTTTCATAGGTATTTTATATGGTATCACTTCCTCACCTGGCGCCTCATCCACTACCGTTGCAGTAGTAGTAGATTTCCCAAATAAAAACTGAAGAGAAGATCTCTCCATAATGACTTATAGCAGCAGGCAGAAATAAAATCAGCACAACAGTAAAGGTTTTCCTTACCAATTCCAGTTACCAATAGCGCTTCACTCCCCGGCAACGGCGCCAGAAAATAGTCTTGATGACCCACAAGTATAGGGGGTGTATCGTAGTATCTTCGATAAGTAAGAATGTCGATCCCAACGAGGAGCAGAAGGTGTTGACAAGCAGTTTCGATGAAGGATTCACTGTAAATGCTCACAGACAAGTATTCAGGGGGTTTTGATGTAATAGTTGAATAAAGTACGAGTAAGTAAAGTGCGAGAGTATCAATTGCAGCGAGTGGCCCAATCCTTTTTAGCACAAAGGACAAGCCGGTTTGTTTACTTATGATGACCAAACGTTCTCGAGGACACACGGGATTTTAGTCTAGTGCTTTCGTTACATACGGCTAAATAATCTTCATTGTTATGATAAGTGTTGTGTGGGTGAACCTATGCTAATGTACCGCCCTTCCTAGGACTAATACATACTTGTGATTATACCCCTTGCAAGCATCCGCAACTACAAGAAAGTAATTAAGAATAAATCTAACCACAGCCTTAAACTCTGAGATCCTGCGATCCCTCCTGCATCGATATACCAACGGGGGTTTAGGTTTCTGTCACTCCGGCAACCCCGCAATTAGCAAACGAATACAAGATGCATTCCCCTAGGCCCATAAATGGTGAAGTGTCATGTAGTCGACGTTCACATGACACCACTAGAAGAATAACACCACAACTTAAATATCACACCATTGAATATTACTCAACCATAGTTCACTACTAACATTTAGACTTCACCCATGTCCTCAAGAACTAAACGAACTACTCACGAGACATCATATGGAACATGATCAGAGGTGATATGATGATGAATAACAATCTGAACATAAACTTGGTTCAACGGTTTCACTCAATAGCATCAACAACAAGTAGAGATCGATACCGGGAGAGTTTCCCCTATCAAACAATCAAGATCAAACCCAAATTGCTACGGCGATGACGGTGTCCAGCGGTGGAGACGGCGGTGATGATGGTGGAGATGATGATGATGGTGATGGAGATGATGTCCAGCTCGATGACGGTGACGATGGCGTCGATTTCCCCCTCCCGGAGGGAATTTCCCCGGCGGATTCCTGCCCGCCGGAGAGCTCTTTTCTCTCTGGTGTTCTCCGCCCCGCAGAGGCGGCTGTAACTCTTCGCGAGGTACCCTCTGTGGCTTAGGTTTTCGGGACGAAGGATTTCGCGAAGAAAAGGAGGCGAAAGGGGTCGTGGGCCCCCCAAACCACATGGCGGCGCGGCCAGGGCATGGGCCGCGCCGCCCTAGGGTGTGGGCCCACCCTGGGTCCTCCTGGCCCCTCCTTCTGGCTTCCTTCGTCATCTTGAAAAATAGGATTTTTGGTATAATTTCCTCCCATAGTTGATCTTTCGAAATATTGCGTTCTGACGGTGCTTTTTCCAGCAGAATCCTGGCTCCGGTGCTTGATCCTCCAATAATGATGAAACATGCAAAATAGATGAAATAACATAAGTATTGTGTCCCAATATGAAATATATCAATGAATAACAGCAAATTATGATATAAAATAGTGATGCAAATTGGACGTATCAACTCCCCAAGAAGCACGTTGAAGGTTGATGGCGGCGGGATGTAGTGCGGCGCAACACCAGGGATTCCGGCGCCAACGTGGAACCTGCACAACACAACCAAAGTACTTTGCCCCAACGAAACAGTGAGGTTGTCAATCTCACCGGCTTGCTGTAACAAAGGATTAACCGTATTGTGTGGAAGATGATTGTTTGCAGAAAACAGTAGAACAAGTATTGCAGTAGATTGTATTTCAGTAAAGAGAATTGGACCGGGGTCCACAGTTCACTAGAGGTGTCTCTCCCATAAGACAAACAGCATGTTGGGTGAACAAATTACAGTTGGGCAATTGACAAATAAAGAGAGCATGACCATGCACATACATATCATGATGAGTATAGTGAGATTTAATTGGGCATTACGACAAAGTACATAGACCGCCATCCAACTGCATCTATGCCTAAAAAGTCCACCTTCAGGTTATCATCCGAACCCCCTCCAGTATTAAGTTGCAAAGCAACAGACAATTGCATTAAGTATGGTGCGTAATGTTATCAACAACTACATCCTTAGACATAGCATCAATGTTTTATCCCTAGTGGCAACAGCACAACACAACCTTAGAACTTTCTCATCCTTTGTCCCGGTGTCAATGCAGGCATGAACCCACTATCGAGCATAAGTACTCCCTCTTGGAGTTACAAGCATCTACTTGGCCAGAGCATCTACTAGTAACGGAAAGCATGCAAGATCATAAACAACACGTAGATATAACTTTGATAATCAACATAACAAGTATTCTCTATTCATCGGATCCCAACAAACGCAACATATAGAATTACAGATAGATGATCTTGATCATGTTAGGCAGCTCACAAGATCCGACAATGATAGCACAATGGGGAGAAGACAACCATCTAGCTACTGCTATGGACCCATAGTCCAGGGGTAGACTACTCACACATCACACCGGAGGCGACCATGGCGGCGTAGAGTCCTCCGGGAGATGATTCCCCTCTCCGGCAGGGTGCCGGAGGCGATCTCCTGGATCCCCCGAGATGGGATCGGCGTTGGCGGCGTCTCTGGAAGGTTTTCCGTATCGTGGCTCTCGGTACTGGGGGTTTCGTCACGGAGGCTTTAAGTAGGCGGAAGGGCAAGTCAGGAGGGGGCACAGGGGCCCCACACCACAGGCCGGCGCGGCCAAGGGGGGGCCGCGCCGCCCTAGGGTTTGGGCACCCTGTGGCCCCACTTCGTTTCGTCTTCGGACTTCTGGAAGCTTCGTGGAAAAATAGGCCCCTGGGCTTTGATTTCGTCCAATTCCGAGAATATTTCCTTACTAGGATTTCTGAAACCAAAAACAGCAGAAAACAGCAACTGGCACTTCGGCATCTTGTTAATAGGTTAGTTCCAGAAAATGCACGAATATGACATAAAGTGTGCATAAAACATGTAGATAACATCAATAATGTGGCATGGAACATAAGAAATTATCGATACGTCGGAGACGTATCATCACCTCTGAACATGTGAATTTTTGATTATGCACTAACCCTCTAATGAGTTTGTTTTGAGTTTGATGTGGAGGAAGTTTTTAAGGGTCAAGAGAGGAGGATCATACAATATGATCAAGAAGAGTGAAAAGTCTAAGCTTGGGGATGCCCCCGTGGTTCATCCATGCATATTTCAATAAGACTCAAGCATCTAAGCTTGGGGATGCCCAAGGCATCCCCTTCATCGACAACTTATCAGGTCACCTCTAGTGAAACTATATTTTTATTCCGTCACATCTTATGTGCTTTACTTGGAGCGTCTGTGTACTTTTATTTTCGTTTTGTTATTTTCATTCTCTGAATAAATTCATGCTTGTGTGGGAGAGAGACAAGCTCCGCTCGTTCATATGAACACTGGTGTTCTTAGCTTTACTTTTAATATTCATGGCGAAGGTTGAAACTGCTTCGTTCATTGTTATTTGGTTGGAAACAGAAAATGCTTCATGTGGTAATTGGTATAATGTCTTGAATAATTTGATACTTGGCAATTGTTGTGCTCAAATAGATCATGTTTAAGCTCTTGCATCATGTACTTTGCACCTATTAATGAAGAACTACATAGAGCTTGTTAAAATTTGGTTTGCATGATTGGTCTCTCTAGAGTCTAGATATTTTCTGGTGAGGTGTTTGAGCAACAAGGAAGACAATGTAGAGTCGTATAATGCTTGCAATATGTTCTTATGTAAGTTTTGCTGTACCGGTTCATACTTGTGTTTGCTTCAAACAACCTTGCTAGCCAAAGCCTTGTATTGAGAGGGATTACTTCTTGTGCATCCAAAATCCTTGAGCCAAAAACTATGCCATTTGTGTCCACCATACCCACCTACTACATGGTATTTTTCTGTCATTCCAAAGTAAATTGCTTGAGTGCTACCTTTAAAATTTCATTCCTTTGTCTTTGCAATATATAGCTCATGGGAAAATAGCTTAAAAACTATTGTGGTATTGAATATGTACTTATGTATCTTATTTCTTATAAGTTGCTTGTTGAGCGGTAACCATGTTCCTGGGGACGCCATCAACTATTTCACCTTTGTTGAATATCATATGAGTTGCTATGCATGTTCGTCTTGTCTGAAGTAAGGGTGATTTATCATGATCAAATGGTTTGAGTATGCATATTGTTAGAGAAGAACATTGGGACGCTAACTAAAGCCATGATCCATGGTGGAAGTTTCAGTTTGGACAACAATCCTCAATCTCTTATGAGAATATTATCTGTTGTTGAATGCTTATGCATTAAAGAGGAGTCCATTATTTGTTTTCTATGTTGTCCCGGTATGGATGTCTAAGTTGAGAATACTCAAAAGCGAGAAATCCAATGCGGACTTTCTCCTTAGACCTTTGTACAGGCGGCATAGAGGTACCCCTTTGTGACACTTGGTTGAAACATATGTTATGCAATGATAATCCATGTAAATCCAAGCTAATTAGGACAAGGTGCGAGCACTATTGGTGAGGCTTGCAACTTATAGGATGTCTTATGCATAACACATATGCTTTATTACTACCGTTGACAAAATTGTTTCTATGTTTTCAAAATAAAAGCTCTAGCACAAAAATAGTCATCCATGCTTCCCTCTGCGAAGGGCCATTCTTCTACTTTATGTTGAGTTAGTTTACCTACTTCTTTCTATCTTAGAAGCAAACACTTGTGTCAACTGTGCATTGATTCCTACATACTTGCTTATTTGCATTCATCATATTACTTTGTGTTGACATACATGAGATATACATGTTGAAGTTGAAAGCAACTGCTGAAACTTATATCTTCCTTTGTGTTGTTTCAAAACTTTCTACTAAGAATTTATTGCTTTATGAGTTAACTCTTATGCAAGTCTTATTGATGCTTGTCTTGAAAGTACTATTCATAAAAAGTCTTTGCTATATGATTCAGTTGTTTAAATCATTGTCTTTACCATTGCTTTGAATCACTTCATTCATCTCATATGCTTTACAATAGTATTGATCAAGATCATGTTGGTAGCATGTCACTTCAGAAATTATCCTTGTTATCGTTTACCTACTCGAGGGCGAGTAGGAACTAAGCTTGGGGATGCTTGATACGTCTCAAACGTATCTATACTTTCTTATGTTCCATGCTACTTTTATGATGATACTCACATGTTTTATACACACTTTATGTCATTATTATGCATTTTCCGGAACTAACCTATTAACAAGATGCCGAAGTGCCAGTTCCTGTTTTCTGCTGTTTTTGGTTCCAGAAAGGCTGTTCGGGCAATATTCTCAGAATTCGACGAAACAAAGACCAAACATCATATTTCACCGAGACGGACCAGGACACCGAAGAGGAGCCGGAGAGGAGGCCCAGGGCCCCCCAGACCATAGGGCTGCGCGGGTGGCTCCCTGATCGCGCCTGCCTATGGGGAGGGAGCCCAGTGGCCCTTCCGACTCCGTCTCTTCGGCTATAAAGTCCCTCGAGACCTAAAAACTCGATACCAATTGACGAAACTCCAGAAAGACTCTAGGGGCGTCGCCGCCATCGTGAAACTCCAATTCGGGGGACAGAAGTCTCTGTTCCGGCACGCCGCCGGGACAGGGAATTGCCCCCGGAGTCATCTCCATCGATACCACCGCCATCTTCATCGCCGTTGCTGTCTCCCATGATGAGGAGGGAGTAGTTCTCCCCCAAGGCTGAGGGCTCTACCGGTAGCTATGTGGTTCATCTCTCTCCCATGTGATCTTTATGTGATCATGAGCATTGTATCACTATTAATCTATGTGCTACTCTAGTGATGTTATTAAAGTACTCTATTCCTCCTCCATGATGTAATGTTGACATTGTGTGCATCATGTAGTACTTGGCATAGGTTATGATTGTAATCTCTTGTAGATTATGAAGTTAACTATTATTATGATAGTATTGATGCGATCTATTCCCCCTTTCATAGCTATTGTTGACAGTGTGTATGCTACGTTAGTACTCGGTCTAAATTGCAATGGTCTATTATGCACTCTAGAGGTTATTTAAATATGAACTCTGGATGTTGTGGAGCTTGTTTACTCCGGCTTGAGGTGTGCTTTTATAGCCCTACACAATGATTGGTGTTTGTTATCCAACAAGAGAGTGTGAGAAAGTAGCACAAGTGAAGAGAAGTTATTTATTTATGTGATCATTGTTGAGAGTGTCCACTAGTGAAAGTATGATCCCTAGGCCTTGTTTCTAAGCATTGAAACACCGTTTCCAACAAGTTCTGTTACATGTTTGCTTGCTGCCATCTTTATTTCAGATTGCAATTACCACTCATATTCATCCATATCACTTGCATTTTACTATCTCTTCGCCGAACTAGTGCACCTATACATCTGACAAGTGTATTAGGTGTGTTGGGGACACAAGAGACTTCTTGTATTGTGATTGCAGGGTTGCTTGAGAGGGATATCTTTGACCTCTACCTCCCTGAGTTCGATAAACCTTGGGTGATTCACTTAAGGGAAACTTGTTGCTGTTCTACAAACCTCTGCTCTTGGAGGCCCAACACTGTCTACAGGAATAGAAGCGTGCATAGACATCAAGGGATAGCAGGTACCTTCATCACATAGGCGGACCAGAACTAGGTGACGCCGAGGAAGAGGATGAAGAAGAAAGGGCCCCAGATGTCCCAGTCCCTGAGCGCCTTGCCTAGGTCCTCGTGGTAGGGGTTGGGGAAGACGACGAGCTTGAGGTTGCTGATGATGCGGGCGAGGTCGAGCTTGACGGTATCCCAGACGGGCTCGGTGAGCGCGATGGGCGGGCCCCCGACGCCGTCAGACGAGATGGACACGGAGATCGACGCGGGCGGGGCGGTTGGTGGCGCCTAGAGCACGAAGATGGGGACAAAGGAGGTCGGGAGTGGCGGCATGGAGGAGGATGAGGCCGGGAGAGGGAAGGATGAGATGGGGATGTAGGCGCGCGTAGGAGATGATGGCTGCGCAGAGGACGGTGGCGGATGGCGTGTAGCCTCTCGATCTCGTCGATGTCTGACTGCGCCGATGACACGTTGAGCGGGATCGTGTCCCTGTAGTTGTGCGACATGGAGGCGCCGGTGGCGTCGGCGGCAGGGGGAGACGGTGGGGTGGGTAGGAGGAGAGATCTCGCACCCTCGCGGTCGCCGGAGTGAGATAGGGGATCGGATTCGATATGGTGCGAGAGGTGGGGGACTACACTGCATAATGTAAATATCGCGAGGGCATTTCTGAAAAACGTACCACAATCGGATTCGGAACCACTTCTCCGGAAACCAATTGCGGCACTTCTAGCAGATGCGGTGTAGTGCCCCAGAATAGCCGCACTTTTCGCAAGACAAGATGCCGCGGATTATCCCAAGATTAGCGGCACTTTATGAGGATGCCGTGGATTATCCCAAGATTAGCGGCACTTTCCGCATATTGCCGTGAATTAGCCTAAAAATAGCGGCACTTTTGTAGATTGCTGATAATTAGCCCAACATTAGCGGCACTAACCCAAAATATGCCGGTGAAACAAACTTCAGCGGCAGTTTTGAAAAACGCCTGCACCGAAGTGCCGCTAATCTTGGCATGTGGTGTAGTGAATGCCATTTTTAGAGCCTTAAGAAACGCCAGAGAACATTTCCAAAAAAAAAAAAAAACGCCAGAGAATCCTAGTAGCAATATAAGTTAACCAGCCTCTCAAATAAGATCTGAATCCATCCCTGCCTCAGCCGGCAGACCAAGACATGAGAGGCGGCGATCGCTTTGAAGTGCTGCCGGACGATCTCGTCCAGCACGTGCTCTCCTTCCTGCCGTCTCGCGATGCGGTGGAGACGGCCGTGCTCGCCCGCCGCTGGCGCTACCTGTGGAGGTCCACCCCCGCCGTCCGCGTCAACGGCTCAGGCGACGGCTTTCGCCTCTTCGTCAACAGCTTGCTGCTCCACCGTGATGGCGCCTCCCCGCTACGCTCGTTTGAGATCGACGCCGACCTGCTCATAGGCGAGGAAAGCGACGACGACGACGAGTACAGCTATTTCGACCCTCACGTCGACCTCTGGATCAGGCACGCTCTGTCGACTTGCCGCGCGCGCTCGCTCACCGTGCGCATCCCCTTACCTGCCGACCAAGATAGGTGGTCGCCTAAACCTTTCGCCTCCCCGCACCTGACGACGATGCGCCTCCAGGGGGTCGATCTCGACCACGGCAGCCTCGATTTCTCCTGCTGCACGAAGCTTCTCCACCTCAGCCTCACTGCCTGCAGCCTCGATGGCGACGCCATCGTGTCGCCCTCGCTGGAGCGCCTCCATATCATGGACTGCGCCTCAGAATCGCCGATCAGGATTTCCACCCCGAGCCTCCGTCATCTGCAGCTATCCGGTGACCACGACGGGATCTGTACTGCACCGTCGTCTCTCGACACCATGCCTTGCTTAACCAATGCAAGCATCCAGCTTACTGGCTTCATCGAGGGCGGCGATGGTGATGCCAATGCCGGCCGCTCTTTGATTCTCCGTGGATTATCGGAAGCCACCAGCCTGGAGCTCATAGCTACGAGGAGCGATGGAAGGGTTTGTCAAATCCAATCTTTGTTTTTATTTTTACCTTCGCATACATCACTAGTTAGAGCAAAACTGCACCATGCATGCACCAGGCCGGCCGGTAGATTTAATTCCTCTTCTGTCACTTTGTCCAATTTTACAAATGTTTGCAGCTTCCACACTAGGGGCCAGGCACGCCCAATACCAACTACTGCATATATGTCCTACATTGTTGTTAGATAAATATAATTTGCCATCAATAGGAAACCTTGATTTGCTAAATTTAAGATTATGAATTTAGTCGAATCAGTATAGACAAACTAGAGCTATTTATTTTTACCAGCTAATTAAGTTGCCACTTGTTATTTTGAAACGTGTTGGTCAACAACTATTTTGTCACTTTGCATCAAGTCCTTGCACTTGATTTCTAATAATTTATCTGCATATTTTTTTGTCTTTTTCTCTCGCACATTCTAAGTACTCCCTGTTCTTAAGACAATTGGTTCAGATCTCTACCAAATGTAAAGAAAACTTGGGAAGATATCTAAGACCATCTAGACCTTTTATCTACATGCCAAATAGCTAATAACTAGGCTAACAATAAATCTGTATTGAGCTTGAACTGTGTACTTAATTGTTATACTCAGTTAGTTAGTTTTTAAAAAAGGTTGTTGTTATGAATAGTTCATACTCCATGCAGACTATCTTCCTAAGGGATTTGGCATGGTGGCCTACATTCCCAAAGTTAAAGACCTTGATACTTAATGAGTGGTGTGTGTATGATGATGTAACTGCCATTGAGTGCCTTCTACGCCACACGCCAAGATTGGAGAGCCTCATTCTGCAACTTAATTTTAAGGTACTGTAAGTTCATGTTTTCGCATTTGTTTTATTGTGATTACCTTGCATTCCCTCCGTTCCATGATTCTTGTCGTTATATGACGAGAAAAATGGAACGGAGGGAGTAAGTTTCTCAAGACATATATTAATTCCCATATATGTAGACAAAGACATAATATAAGATAAATCCCTAGATTGTTTTATGTCTACATGATTATATGTCATACTCCCTCCTTCCTAAATTAAGATGCCTATAGTTTTTTATCAAAGGCAAAAAAAACTAAGCAACTTTATACAGAAAAGTATTAATATGTAAAATTTTAAAAGCACATAATAAGAAAATATATTTTATGAGGGTTCCAAAAATATTGCCTTGGGATTATAAATGTTGACACTTTCTGTATTCAGTTGGTCAAACTTTGATAATTTTGACTTTATCAAAATATTATAGGCATCCTATTTTGTGGTGAGTACTTCATAAACACAGGTGGCACCATTAAAAACATAACACAGGTGGCCATATCCAATTTTCAACTTCTCTAGGACACATAAGATTTTAAGTTTTAACCCTTGTTTTCTTTTTCATGTAGAACCACCCTAAACTCCAGGTGGAAGGAGAAGGAAGTGATAATACATCAGAACAGTCTATTCTTAACTTTGAGCACCTTAAGACAGTGGAGATCACGAACCGTACACCTTATTATTATGAACGGGTGGTATATTTTGACACAAGGATTGATGAAGTTTTTAAGCTGTTCAGTGACTTGGGCATACCTAGCAGTAAGATCAGTATCAACTACGAGAAACCTGAAGGTCAGCCATCTACATATCTCAGTTTCTTTCTGCAGTTATCTATGTGAATTAAAATTCCATATAAAAACAAGCACATTGGACAAATTGGTGCATGCACCGGGCTGCCCTAGACACAAAGTGTTTGAAGGATAAATCAGTTTATTATGCATATATCCGTTGTTCTTCTATGAAAAAATGAATTAGTATTACTACTATTTAGTGCTGGCGCCGTATCTTATGCATCCAGCCAACTCGTGTATCCGTGCATCCGAAGCGTTTCTGGACGACCGATCTAAATCGTAGCGTGGGAGCTGTTTAGGCTGTAATCTTCCGAAACCACACCCGCTGCCTATGTTAGTTACGCTGCAAATTTGCACCAGCACCCCTAGCGAACCCCACGTTCCTTCCGGCGATCTCAACTGCAGTTGTAGATTTTCGATCACTATGGCGGCGACCCGGAGCTAGAGACGGTGATCTCGCCATTGCCCTACACTTCGACGGGATAGGATCCTGGTCGACAAAGTTGGATTCAGCCGGATCGCCTGTGGCATCCGTGGTGACATTCATAGTATACGCCCGTATTGCTGTGTTTTCTTGTGATGAACAGCACCGAGCGATCTCCTAGTGCTGCTTAGGTGCCTCACGTAGGGATTATCAAAAGTTAACTAGCTTGATACGAACACACAACACCAAACACTCATCATGCAGACTCGTTGTGGATAGCAAAAGAATGAATTATGTGTAAGTTAACCAGCTGATGTTTAAGAATCTTCAGAAAACTTTAGCTTCGTCAGTACATTCTGTTACCTGTTTAGTCTGCCAGTTTCAACAATTACTCCCCCGTTCCTTTTTAATTGACTCAGATTTAGTACAAAGTTGTACTAAATCTGAGTCAATTGAAAAAGAACGGAGGGAGTAGTATTTTCTTCAGTTAAACTGTCTACTCTACTTGGTCCTAGGTTGTTAGAATAGATCAAAGCCCTGATCAGATCGTGAAATGGCATGGTACTCAAACGGTCATGCTAGCGATGTAGGGTGGCAGGCGTTGAGTGTTGGGATGGCAGCAGTCACATACTCACATCTTAGCTGTCGCCTGAGTTTTTGTTTTCAGTTAGCCTTGTAATCGTTGAATAAATAGAAATTAAGAAGCAAAGTAGTTTGTTTACACAGCAGAAAACCCTCGTGTCAGTGTTCATTGTCTCCATTGTGTGCATGGGTTAACCAACAGTACACATGAGTGCTTCTCGTTTCAAAGCCTTATTATGTACATGTTTGTGGCTTTGTGCAGCAACGCAATCTACCAATAGTTTGCCAATGCAGTTGAATGATGGAGGATTTAGCACACCCATAAAGAAAACAAGTGCTCCTCTCTTTGTGAGTTAATTTCTTCCAACTGATCATGGTTGTATTCAGTTTGCTAAGTTATACATAATTGTTCTTACTAATTCATTGTTTATGTTGAAGTGTTCAAGTTTTACACCTGAATGTGAAGAGAATTGAATGTGCAAGACATGCATACAGGTGGTCCATCATGATTCATGAAAGATGCATCTCTTGCAAGAACAGCCATGGCTTACTAGTAGCACTATTTTATTTGATGTTCATCAAGACTTCATGTAATGGTTTCGAAATTTTTATTTGTCCGAGTGTTAAACAAGACTTCATGTAATCCATCAGAAATTTTTATTTCATCCAAGTGTTTGTCTTAGTTGTAATGGAGCAAATTTGAGCTTGCTTCTCTGTTAGTTGAGTTACTAATGAATTTTGCGTCAGCAGCATTGCTGCAATCTCTGTACTGCTGCCAAACGGTTTGCAAAAGTGATATCCTAGATGATGGAACCTATCTATCTTTAAGTTAATCTCCATTATTAATAGATTCTCTATCATATCCCTTCATAAATAAATTGTCCATTCGGCAACACTTATTTGATACTCATAACTGAATCTGCTGCATATGTCTGACATATGGCACACAAATACGCTACTGTGTAGGCACATACTATGGCCTGACTCTAGTAAGTTCATGCCAGGCTATATTGCAAATACACAAAAGTCTGTTATTTCCATTCATAACAACTTACAATCCTTTTTTTAAAAAATCAAGGATGACATTCACACTGTAAACCATCCACAGAAAATCAAGGATGACATGCACACACACCTAACAAAGAGAAAATGGAATCGACTAGCTACTGAGAAGGTTACTCTACAAGTACTAGATACATACAGTACACAAGAACGAGGATAATTTCAGCCATAGCAGCATACATCACACATGCTCTATGTAATTGGTACATTATCTAGAGACATTGAGCCCCTTTTCCTGATTGTTGACACCGTTGAAGCCAGAGAAGTTGTAAGCCATCCAGAGAGAAGTAAAACAATACACCAATCTATTGTAAACCATCCTACAATCAATTGCCTCAGCTTCCTCACTGCCAGGAAAATATTCCAGAAGTCAACTAGCATACACCATCTCCAGACCAACATCACAATCATCTGTGTGCCCTGGTTTTTACCTCTCACAGCTAGAATTTTTGTTTCAAGCAAGATTCACGATTTGGTTAGCTGATGGAATTTTGGCTGTCAGCTTATTTTTAGTGTGTGCTGGGATCAGTTGGACTTCACCTTTTCAGACCACCGTGCTGCCGCTTGCGCTCGCAAGCTTTAGAAGTAGAACCATTATGCACGCAGTTACGAAACGTCGAAACTCCAGCCTCTATTCATCTTGGAGCCAGCAACACGAGCTATATAGCAAGTAGCATCAGAAGCTGCAGTTGAATAGGTACACGTATTGAAGCAACTTGGGGCATAATTTGAGGTTGTTACCATCATCACCCACGGAGGGACGCCAGGCGTGAAGCCGAGCTCGGCACATATTGCTTCATGGTGCCTGCCCTCCAGCAACTAAATCTCGCCTTGCTGCCCTCCATGTCAGTGGCGCCCATCAACTTATGTGGCTGCAGCTCGCCGTCACAGGTGGTGATGTTGAGGCTCTCCGACTACCTAAGCCAGCGGAGGGAGCGTGTAAAAGGAGGCACCATCTTGGAAGTCGCGCGTGGAAGTGAAAGAATGTATAGTCGGAGACTTTGTGTGTGCACCACACTGCAATGCTTGATCATTATACAACCTAGTACATGCTACTTATAGAGCAGTAAAGAGAGAGAGAGGGAGAGAACGCACGCACACGGGATACAGTTGAGATCCTAGCTACAAGGGTGCATGCACAACGTGCGTTGCATGGATCACGGTGGAGTCCAGCTGAATAGGACTTCATGTTTATCTTCAGTCTAACACCCCCGCAGTGTCAGCGGCAAAATCTCTGACGGTGAGACTGGAGCAAAAATCAACGAAGGCAGCAGTGGAGAGGCCTTTGGTGAATATATCTGCATACTGCAGTGCTGTAGAAACGTGGAGCACACGAACATCGCCAAGATGAACCTTGTCGCGGACGAAGTGAATGTCGATCTCGATGTGCTTCGTGCGGCGATGCTGAACTGGGTTTGCAGATAAATAGACAGCCGACACATTGTCGCAGTACACCACAGTGGACCTGTCAAGAGGGCGGCGTAGTTCCTGCAAAAGATTACGGATCCAACAACTTTCGGCAACCACATGAGCAACTGCACGATACTCAGCTTCAGCACTCGACCTAGACACGGTAAGTTGGCGTTTGGATGACCAAGAGATGAGATTATCACCAAGGAATACACAGAAACCTGAGGTAGATCGCCTGGTGTCGGGACATCCCGCCTAATCGGCGTCGGAATAGTCAACTAAGTAAGAACTAGACAAAGGAGATATGGTTGTGTCATGATCTAGAGTTCCTTTGATGTAACGAATGATGCGCTTGACAAGATTGAGATGAGAGGATCACAGAGCGTGCATAAAGAGACATGCTTGTTGGACGGCGTAAGAGATCTTGGTACAAGTAAACGTAAGGTACTGAAGAGCTCCGGTGAGACTGCGATAGTGAGTAGGGTTATCAAGAAGATCACCGTCATTGATAGAGAGCTTGGATCCAAAGTCGATAGGTGTTTTGGCGGGGTTGCAGTCGTGCATCCCGGCGCGCTGAATGATGTCAAGGGCGTACTGTCGCTGGGAAAGATGAAGACCGTCGTCAGAACGAGTGACAGAAGTACCTAAAAAATGGTGTAAGGATCCTAGATCGGTCATGGAGAACTCCGTGTGAAGAGTGGAAATAATGTGCTGAAGGAAATCAGTGGACGAGGCAGTGAGAACTATGTCGTCGACGTATAGAAGGAGATAGGCAATGTGAGTAGTAGAGTGGTAGATCAATAGGGAGGAGTCCGAACGAGAAGAGGTGAACCCGATGGAGGTGATAAACGTGTTGAAACGAGTGAACCAAGCCCGCGGTGCCTGTTTTAATCCGTACAAGGATTTGCGCAAGAGACAGACATGATCGGGGTGAGAGGGATCCTCAAAACCCTTGGGCTGCTGGCAATAGACAGTCTCGGATAAGTGACCGTGCAGGAAGGCGTTCTTGACATCTAATTGATGGATAGGCCAATGGGAAGAGATGGCGAGGGAGAGGACGATGCGGATAGTGCTGGGTTTGACTACGGGAGAGAAGGTCTCGTCATAGTCGATGACGTGTTCTTGCGAGAAGCCGCGAACAACCCATCTGGCTTTGTAGCGGGCGAGAGATCCGTCGGAGTGATGCTTATGGCGATAAACCCACTTGCCGGAGACAACATTGGCACCAGGTGGTTTTGGGACGAGCTGCCAAGTAGAGTTGTCAATGAGGGCAGTGTATTTGTCACGCATGGTGGCGGACCAGTGGGGATCAGCAAGGGCAGAGTGATAGTTTGTTGGAAGAGGAGAGATAGAGGCGATGACATATAGGTTAAATAGGCGCCGTGGCTTGATGATACCGTCCTGGGCACGAGTGCGCATCGTATGGAGGGATGGCTTAACAGGGCGTGGGGCTGGTGTAGGTGTAGTGGGAGAAGGGGACGGAGTGGAGCCGGGCGTGTGTGAAGAAGAAGTGGAGATGTCGGCAGAAGATGCAGCTGAGGGAGGGCTGTGGCCTGCCGTGGCTAGAGGAGACCCTGCCGTGGCAGCAGGGCGTCCTGCCATGGCTGCAGGGCAGTCTACCGTGGGCAAATTTTCTGCCGCGACAGAGACAGGGCGTGGGATCGGTGTAGAGTGAAAGAGAAGGGGATCCGTGGGGAGGGTGGAAGGAACGAGATCGAAGGGGAAGTCGTCGGGAGTGGGATGGTGAGTGGCAGCGAAGGGAAAAGAGTTCTCGTCGAAAGTGACATGACGAGAGGTGTAGACGCGGCCGGTGGTGCGGTCTAGACAACGGTAACCCTTGTGTTCTGGGGCATAGCCTATAAAGACACATGGAAGCGAGCGGGGCTGGAGTTTGTGGGTGTTGGTGGCGCTGGTGTTAGGATAGTAAAGGCACCCGTATACGCGCAAGTAATCATAGGATGGAGGTGAGGAGAATAGGGCTTCATGCAGTGTGGTTAGGCGAAGGGGTTTAGTGGGTCTTAGGTTCAGAAGGTGAGTGGCGCTGTAGAGAGCATCTGCCCAATATTCTGGTGGCATATGAGCTTGGATGAGGATGGTGCGAAGAACATGATTGGTGGTACAGATCGCGTGTTCGGCCTTTCCGTTTTGGGCGGAGGTGTATGGGCATGAAAAACGTAGGATGGTGTCATAGGGCGCAAAGTAGGAACGATTAGCGGTGTTATCGAATTCTTTGTCGTTGTCGCATTGTATGGTGGCAATAGTGGAGTTAAAGTGAGTGTGAATAAAAGAATGAAAACGAGTGAGAATAGAATGCACATCAGATTTTAAGCGCAAGGGAAAGCTCCACATAAAATGACTAAAATCATCAACGATGATGAGATAATATTTGTAACCGGATACACTAAGCATGGGTGCGGTCCATAGATCGCAGTAGATTATTTGAAAAGCAGCGGAAGTTTTGCTAGTGGAAGTGAAAGGACGAGATGTCGCCTAGAGGGGGGTGAATAGGCGTTTAAAAACTCTTGCGGATTTAGCTTGTAAGAATGCGTAATTAAACTAACGTTTTGTTTACAAGCACAATTCCTAAATATGCTAGGCTCAACTAAGTGCAACAATAATAACTAGAGCTAAGCAAGATAGGCACAAGATATATGAAGCACAAGTGTATGTACTTCAAGCACGATGGCTATCACAAGGAAAGTAAGCTCAGGTATAGAAATAACCGAGGCACGCAGAGATGAGGATGTATTCCCGTGTTCCCTTCCTTTGCAAGAAGGTACGACACGTTTGAAGGAGTGGAGGTCCCACGAAGGATTCCCCAACATCATGAAGGCTCACCATATTCTCCGAGCCACACCCACGAAGGATAATGGCCCTTTCCTTATGGTTAGCTTTTCCTCCACTCCGGAGATGGCAAGCTCCACAACCACTTCACAAGTTCCATGAAGGAGAAGCCCGGGCCTTGATACGTCTCAAACATATCTATAATTTCTTATGTTCCATGCTACTTTTATGATGATACTCACATGTTTTATACACACTTTATGTCATTATTATGCATTTTCCGGCACTAACCTATTGACGAGATGCCGAAGAGCCAGTTGCTGTTTTCTGCTGTTTTTGGTTTCAGAAATCCTACAAAGGAAATATTCTCGGAATTGGACGAAATCAACGCCCAGGGGCTTATTTTTCCACGAAGCTTCCAGAAGACCGAGGGAGAAACGAAGTGGGGCCACGGGGCGCCGCCACACTAGGGCGGCGCGGCCTAAGGGGGGCCCGCGCGGCCCTAGCGTGTGGGGCCCCCGTGACTCCTCCGACTCCGCCCTTCCGCCTACTTAAAGCCTTCGTCGCGAAACCCTCTGTACCGAGAGCCACGATACGGAAAACCTTCCAGAGACGCAGCCGCCGCCAATCCCATCTCGGGGGATTCAGGAGATCGCCTCCGGCACCCTGCCGGAGAGGGGAATCATCTCCCGGAGGGCTCTTCATCGCCATGATCGCCTCCGGATCGATGTGTGAGTAGTTCACCCCTGGACTATGGGTCCATAGCAGTAGCTAGATGGTTGTCTTCTCCTCATTGTGCTATCATGTTAGATCTTGTGAGCTGCCTATCATGATCAAGATCATCTATTTGTAATGCTACATGTTGTGTTTGTTTGGATCCGATGAATATTGAATACTATGTCAAGTTGATTATCAATCTATCATATATGTTGTTTATGTTCTTGCATGCTCTCCGTTGCTAGTAGAGGCTCTGGCCAAGTTGATACTTGTAACTCCAAGAGGGAGTATTTATGCTCGATAGTGGGTTCATGCCTCCATTGAATCTGGGACAGTGACAGAAAGTTCTAAGGTTGTGGATGTGCTGTTGCCACTAGGGATAAAACATCGATGCTTTGTCTAAGGATATTTGTGTTGATTACATTACGCACCATACTTAATGCAATTGTCTCTTGCTTGCAACTTAATACCGGAAGGGGTTCGGATGATAATCTGAAAGTGGACTTTTTAGGCATAGATGCATGCTGGATAGCGGTCTATGTACTTTGTCGTAATGCCCTGATTAAATCTCATAGTACTCATCATGATATATGTATGTGCATTGTTATGCCTTCTTTATTTTTCAATTGCCCAACTGTAATTTGTTCACCCAACATGCTATTTATCTTATGGGAGAGACACCACTAGTGAACTGTGGACCCCGGTCCATTCTTTACATCTGAAATACAATCTACTGCAATTGTTCTTTACTGTTCTTCACAAACAAACATCATCTTCCACACTATACGGTTAATCCTTTGTTTACAGCAAGCCGGTGAGATTGACAACCTCACTGTTACGTTGGGGCAAAGTACTTTGATTGTGTTGTGCAGGTTCCACGTTGGCGCCGGAATCCCTGGTGTTGCGCCGCACTACACTCCGACACCAACGACCTTCACGTGATCCTTGACTCCTACTGGTTCGATAAACCTTGGTTTCTTACTGAGGGAAAACTTGCTATTGTACGCATCACACCTTCCTCTCGGGGTTCCCAACGGACGTGTGTTAACCGCACGCATCAAGCACTTTTTCTGGCGTCGTTGCCGGGGAGATCAAGACACGCTGCAAGGGGAGTCTCCACTTCCAATCTCTTTACTTTGTTTTTGTCTTGCTTTACTTTACTTTATTTACTACTTTGTTTGCTGCACTAAAACAAAACACACAAAAAAAAATTAGTTGCTAGTTTTACTTTATTTACTATCTTGTTTGCGTTCTCCATATTAAAAACACACAAAAAATTAGTTACTTGCATTTACTTTATTTTGTTATCATGTCTAGCTCTGAACCTGTTACTTCTTCACCTGAGGAATTAATCTTTACTTTTAAACAAGGGGATGAGGAGAGTTTTAAAAATGCTTGGTCTAGAATTTTTTATTCTTATCGTAAAGCTGAGCCTCAAATGACTCTAAGTTTGCTCCTTAGTAACTTTTATTTTGGGCTTATGATTCGCTATAGATATGCCTTGGATGCTGTAGTGGGAGGAGATTTCCTTCATTGCAATGGTGATCAAGCTTTTAATGCCATAAAAAATTGGTTGCATCACATAGTTCAGCTAATAACTTTGATTCAGCTCTTATTAGCATTTATAATAGATTAAACACTCTTGAGACAAATGCATCTTGCTTGAAAGAAAGGTATAGTCAGATTCGTGAGCGCCTTGATCATGTTTTAGTAAACTCTGAACCTTCAATGTGGGACCCTACTATTAAAGTTACTATTGGTGGTGAAACTTTTTATGCTCATTGTGATATTATGTCTGAATTTTGCCTTATGCCTAAGAGTATTTATGAATCTTTGACACTCTGGGGACTTACTGAAGGTGGAGAAGGAATAACTCTCACTGATAACTCTGTTATAATTCCTAAGGGAATAGCCGAGGGTGTGTTCACAACCATTCTTGGAAGAACGGTATCCACTGATTATCTTGTTATTGAATGTGTAGGAACAGGACAAATCACACTTGGAAGATCCCTGCTGAAACTATTGGGAGCAATCATAGATGTGGGAAAAGGCACCCTAAAATTCACCTCTACACCGGGAGGCGGCCATGTATTCCCTAAACCAAAGAGCAAGAAAAAGAGTAAGAAGGGTAGGCGTAAAGCCCGAGGTAATAATGTCGATGCTTCATCTCTTGATAATACTTGATTCACACTTTCTGCGCCTAGCTGAAAGGCGTTAAAGAAAAGCGCTTATGGGAGACAACCCATCATTTTACTACAGCACTTTTGTTTTATATTTGAGTCTTGGAAGTTGTTACAACTGTAGCAACCTCTCCTTATCTTTATTTTATTGCATTGTTGTGCCAAGTAAAGTCTTTGATAGTAATGTTGATACTAGATTTGGATTACTGCGCAGAAACAGATTTCTTGCTGTCACGAATTTGATCAGTAGTCTCTGTAGGTAACTCAGAAAAATCTGCCAATTTACATGCGTGATTCTCAGATATGTACGCAACTTTCATTAAATTTGAGCATTTTCATCTGAGCAAGTTAAGTGCCCCTGAAAAATTCGTCTTTACGGACTGTTCTGTTTTGACAGATTCTGCCTTTTATTTCGCATTGCCTGTTTTGCTATGTTTCATGGATTTCTTTGTTCCATTAACTTTCAGTAGCTTTGTGTAATGTCCAGAAGTGTTAAGAATGATTATGTCACCTCTGAATATATGAATTTTCAATTATGCACTAACCCTCTAATGAGTTTGTTTTGAGTTTGGTGTGGAGGAAGTTTTCAAGGGTCAAGAGAGGAGGATGATACAATATGATCAAGAAGAGTGAAAAGTCTAAGCTTGGGGATGCCCCCGTGGTTCATCCCTGCATATTTTAAGAAGACTCAAGCATCTAAGCTTGGGGATGCCCAAGGCATCCCCTTCTTCATCGACAACTTATCAGGTCACCTCTAGTGAAACTATATTTTTATTCAGTCACATCTTATGTGCTTTACTTGGAGCGTCTGTTTGCTTTTATTTTTGTTTGAATAAAATCGGATCCTAGCATTCTTTATGTGGGAGAGAGACACGCTCCGCTGTTGCATATGAACACATATGTTCTTAGCTTTATTCTTAATGTTCATTGCGAAGGTTGAACTACCTCGTTCATTGATATATGGTTGGAAACGGAAAATGCCGCATGTGGGAATTGGTATAATGTCTTGAATAATTTGATACTCGGCAGTTGTTGTGCTCATATAGATCATGTTTAAGCTCTTGCATCATATACTTTGTACCTATTAATGAAGAACTACATAGAGCTTGTTAAAATTTGGTTTGCATGATTGGTCTCTCTAAGTCTAGATATTTTCTGGTTGAGGTGTTTGAACAACAAGGAGACGATGTAAAGTCTTATAATACTTACAATATGTTCATATGTGAGTCTTGCTGCACCATTTTATACTTGAGTTTGCTTCAAACAACCTTGCTAGCCTAGCCTTGTATTGAGAGGGATTCTTCTCGTGCATCCAAATCATTGAGCCAAAAACTATGCCATTTGTGTCCACCATACCTACCTACCACATGGTATTTCTCTGCCATTCCAAAGTACATTACTTGAGTGCTACCTTTAAAATTCTATTCTTTGCCTTTACAATACATAGCTCATGGGAAAATAGCCTTAAAAACTATTGTGGTGAAGAATATGTACTTATTTATCTTATTTCTTAATAAGTTGCTTGTTGAGCGGTAACCATGTTTCTGGGGACGCCATCAACTTTTACCTTTGTTGAATATCATGTGAGTTGCTATGCATGTTCGTCTTGTCTGAAGTAAGGGCGATTTTCATGATCAAATGGTTTGAGTATGCATATTGTTAGAGAAGAACATTGGGCCGATAGCTAAAACCATGAACCATGGTGGAAGTTTCAGTTTGGACATAAAACCTCAATCTCTTATGAGAATATTATCTGTTGTTGAATGCTTAAGCATTAAAAGAGGAGTCCATTATCTGTTGTCTATGTTGTCCCGGTATGGGTGTCTAAGTTGAGAATGATCAAAAGCGAGAAATCCAATGCGAACTTTCTCCTTAGACCCTTGTACAGGCGGCATAGAGGTACCCCTTTGTGACACTTGGTTAAAACATATGTTATGCAATGATAATCCGTGTTAATCCAAGCTAATTAGGACAAGGTGCGGGCACTATTAGTATTCTATGCATGAGGCTTGCAACTTATAGGATATCTTATACATAACACATATGATTTATTACTACCGTTGACAAAATTGTTTCTATGTTTTCAAAATGAAAATCTCTAGCACAAAAATAGTAATCCATGCTTCCCTCTGCGAAGGGCCATTCTTCTACTTTATTGTTGAGTCAGTTTACCTATTCTTTCTATCTTAGAAGCAAACACTTGTGTCAACTGTGTGCATTGATTCTTACATGTTTACCTATTGCACTTGTTATATTACTTTGTGTTGAGAATTATCCATGAGATATACATGTTGAAGTTGAAAGCAACCGCTGAAACTTATATCTTCCTTTGTGTTGTTTCAAAGCTTTCTACTAAGAATTTATTGCTTATGAGTTAACTCTTATGCAAGACTTATTGATGCTTGTCTTTAAAGTATTATTCATGAAAAGTCGTTGCTATATGATTCATTTGTTTACTCATTGTCTTCATCATTGCTTCGAATCGCTGCATTCATCTGATGTGCTTTACAATAGTATTGATCAAGATTATGATAGCATGTCACTTCAGAAATTATCCTTGTTATCGTTTACCTACTCGAGGGCGAGTAGGAACTAAGCTTGGGGATGCTTGATACGTCTCAAACGTATCTATAATTTCTTATGTTCCATGCTACTTTTATGATGATACTCACATGTTTTATACACACTTTATGTCATTATTATGCATTTTCCGGCACTAACCTATTGACGAGATACCGAAGAGCCAGTTGCTGTTTTCTGCTGTTTTTGGTTTCAGAAATCCTACAAAGGAAATATTCTCGGAATTGGACGAAATCAACGCCCAGGGGCTTATTTTTCCACGAAGCTTCCAGAAGACCGAGGAAGAAACGAAGTGGGGCCACGGGGCGCCGCCACACTAGGGCGGCGCGGCCTAAGGGGGCCCCGCGCGGCCCTAGCGTGTGGGGCCCCCGTGACTCCTCCGACTCCGCCCTTCCGCCTACTTAAAGCCTTCGTTGCGAAACCCTCTGTACCGAGAGCCACGATACGGAAAACCTTCCAGAGACGCAGCCACCGCCAATCCCATCTTGGGGGATTCAGGAGATCGCCTCCGGCACCCTGTCAGAGAGGGGAATCATCTCCCGGAGGGCTCTTCATCGCCATGATCGCCTCCGGATTGATGTGTGAGTAGTTCACCCCTGGACTATGGGTCCATAGCAGTAGCTAGATGGTTGTCTTCTCCTCATTGTGCTATCATGTTAGATCTTGTGAGCTGCCTATCATGATCAAGATCATCTATTTGTAATGCTACATGTTGTAATTGTTGGGATCCAATGAATATTGAATACTATGTCAAGTTGATTATCAATCTATCATATATGTTATTTATGTTCTTGCATGCTCTCCGTTGCTAGTAGAGGCTCTGGCCAAGTTGATACTTGTAACTCCAAGAGGAAGTATTTATGCTCGATAGTGGGTTCATGCCTCCATTGAATGCAGGACATGTGAGAAAGTTCTAAGGTTGTGGATGTGCTGTTGCCACTAGGGATAAAACATCGATGCTTTGTCTAAGGATATTTGTGTTGATTACATTACGCACCATACTTAATGCAATTGTCTGTTGCTTGCAACTTAATACCGGAAGGGGTTCGGATGATAACCTGAAAGTGGACTTTTTAGGCATAGATGCATGCTGGATAGCGGTCTATGTACTTTGTTGTAATGCCCTGATTAAATCTCATTGTACTCATCATGATATATGTATGTGCATTGTTATGCCTTCTTTATTTTTCAATTGCCCAACTGTAATTTGTTCACCCAACATGCTATTTATCTTATGGAAGAGACACCACTAGTGAACTGTGGACCCCGGTCCATTCTTTACATCTGAAATACAATCTACTGCAATTGTTCTTTACTGTTCTTCGCAAACAAACATCATCTTCCACACTATACGGTTAATCCTTTGTTTACAGCAAGCCGGTGAGATTGACAACCTCACTGTTACGTTGGGGCAAAGTACTTTGATTGTGTTGTGCAGGTTCCACGTTGGCGCCGGAATCCCTGGTGTTGCGCCGCACTACACTCCGTCACCAACGACCTTCACGTGATCCTTGACTCCTACTGGTTCGATAAACCTTGGTTTCTTACTGAGGGAAAACTTGCTACTGTACGCATCACACCTTCCTCTTGGGGTTCCCAACGGACGTGTGTTAACCGCACGCATCAGGCCTCTTCACAATCTTCCTTGAAGAGATCACCGGAGCACCAACCGCCAAGCCAACTAGGAGGTCTCCCTTCAAGAGTAACAAGCTCACGGTCTCGCACTCGAACTAATCGTGGTGGAGAGCTCAACACTATGCAATGATGCAAAGCAAGAACACTAGAGGTGTTCAAATCCTTCACACTCGAATCTCACCAAAGCAACAAATGCTAGGATGAGATTAGAGAGGAAGAACAATGGAGGAAATCAAGAAATGACTCCAAGATCTAGATCCCAAGAGTTCCCCTCAATTAGAGGAGAAATGGATTGGATGAGGTTGTAGATCTAGATCTCCTCTTTCAAATCCCCCAAGAATATGCAAGAATCATAGGAGGGATTGGAGAGGAATCAAGCTCAAGAAGGTCAACAATGGTGGTCAAAAACGTGCCTAAGAACCCTAAGAATAATGGGGAAGAAGGCCCCTTTTATAGACCATAAAATATGACCGTTTGGGGGCAGAATCGAGCCACCCGGTAGCAGCACTCTGTAGTACCGAGCTAGCTACCGACCTACCCGGTAGCAGCACTTGGTGGACCGGCTGTGTACCGAAACTGCGATAACTTTTGCATCCGGACTCCGTTTTCGATGATCTTGGGCTCGTTGGAATGACGACAACGAGCTCTACAACATTATACATAGAAACATCATAGTCGAACTATTGATTAAGAAACATAATGTAAAAGGTTTTGACCTATCTATAAAAGACACACCAGTAAAACCTCCAAGCTCGAAAACGCAATAGAAGATGCATACGAATTCCGTTTTCGATGAACTTGGGCTTGTTGTAAAGCTAGCAACAAGCTCAAGAACCTCACACAGAGAAACACCAAGAAGCAACAAGATTTATGGAATGCAAAGCATGCAAAGGGTTGAGCTCCCTAAGACGATGTGATCAAGTTACCCAACCGAAAGCCACTCCTGATAGTGCGGCTATGTATCCTAAAATCCGGTCTCCCAACAACCACCTTGAGACCGGTAAAAGGAAAACCTAGCAAGACCATACCTTTGCCTTGCATATCCCGCTTGATCTTGATGATAACTCTTCAAGCTCCACTCAAGCCGAAATACCTCACTTGATCATTGTTGCTTCGTGAAGACTCACAAATGCGACCCCATACACCATGATGGGAAAGCTCCATTGATGCACATCTTCAAATGTCCATTATCACCAAATGCACGGCAAGCTTCAAGCATGTGATCCACTTGAGATGCTCATCTTGAACTTGTCCAACTCGACCTTGATGACGATCACCACTTGATGTCATCCTCTCATGGGCTATATGAGATCTCACTTTTGATGCACACCCATGGAAAGATACCTAACCCACATAGACAACACAAGGGCACATATATGATGGGTTAGTTCATAAAGCATAATTGACAAGGCTTACCATACCACATGACTTCACGTGGCACATTCTTCATCCTTCATGTGTTGACCAAACTTGAATCTATTCTTCACTCTTTGTATTGGTCAACCTTGTATCTTCTCATGCTCTATCATACTATCTTGAGGTGTATAAAGAATTATTTATTTGTTTGCATGCTCTAAATCTTAGTCAATCATAGCTCAACTTATGAGACTATCATGAAACCGACTTAGAGCCATAACTTGAATTCTTCACTTGGAATCAAGCACTCAAGATCTTTATCATCCATTGCTTATCACATAAGCTAGAGCATGGCTAATATTGAGTTCCACATAGGAACTCCATCTTTATTTCTTCTTCTTGATCATATCACATATATGTCTTCAAATCGATGATCTTGATGCCAATACTCAAGGTATATCTTTATCTTCATGGCATCCATACTTGAATCCAACACATGGACTACAAGTAGTACCTATGGAATATTCCTTCATATAAACTCAATGAAAACATTAGTCCATCGGGGTTGTCACTAATTACCAAAACCACACATAGGGGAAATATACCCTTACAATATCCCCCATTTTATTAATTGATGACAACCACAATAGGAGAGTTTATATAATGAATATTAGAAACAAGTACGCAACTTATCCAAGAATAAGTTGTATACAAGAGGTTGTATTTGATATGGTCAAGTAACACAAAGCTAGTAGCCCATATCAAAACCAACCCTACTCACACAACTACCACTAATGCAAGGGATGTGAGTAGAATCAATATATATAGAGCAAACTCCCCCACAATGTATGCACGTGTGATGAACATGAATTCATTGCATATATTGTCAAGATTAACCTTTGGAACAGTTTTTACTATATATAAACAACCATGCAAGACATAATAAATATGGAATGCATGAGAGGAAAAGCACTTAAGCACAAACCAAACTTAAGTGTAAAACCATTCTCTTAAACCCTCTAAACTTCTCCCCCATTGGCAACAAGTGTCAAAATGGGTGAAAATTTTAGAAAGCCAATATAATGTGAGTTCCTCCCCAATGTGTGCACTTCTCATAATTTGAGTGGAATCAAGTGCACATATCCAATGAAGAATACTTGAAGGAAGTCAAACTATATTGAGGATCAAAGATTGCATAAAGATAACATGGTGAAGAAAGCTTCAACAAATGAAGCAAGCAATCAAACATCAAATTGGACAAATAAATATGTCATGATAAGAGAGATATATTGCTCTAAATGAAATAAGGAAGCTCCCCAAGGTTTGTAAATAATTTAGAATGTTTGCATTTGAATACAATATGCACAAACATGGAATCCTCACTCTCTCTATATCATTTAGAACACAACCAAGATAAAGCGAATATGCTTATCAAGAACAACTTGAGTCCAACAATTACGAGATATGAGTGCATAAAGAAAAACAAATAAACCAAGCACTCATAAATCTTCTTTACCAACACCACTAAAATCAAAAGGATAAAAAGATGGTCGGCGAAGAACAAGGATATCAGGGTGATGGATTAACGCTCTCATGTATATACGTTTCAAAAGTGGACAAAGTGATCCATAAAGAAACATGCACACACAAGAGGTTAATAAATTAAATAAGACAAGATATCCAAGATGAAGTCATAAAATATACCACAGGATGTTTGCTTAAAAAGCATATATAGCCTATGGCTCCAATTTTCACTTGTGGTATATGAATGAGCTTCAACTAAGAAAATCTCAGAAACATCACAACTAACAATAAGAGAAGTAAAGCTAGTTGAAATGTTTTGAGAAAAGCAACAAGTATCACAAATAGGGATTTATTTCGTAATTTCATCAATATTGCACATAAGAGTTCTTTGAGGAATTGATATGCAATAAATTGCTAGCGGGCATATTTGGGATAGTGGATCATAAACATGATTTATATATATTCCCATTGTATGCATCTTCTCAAATTACTCAAATGTACAATAAGAAGTTTTCTTTAAAAATGATTTTTCAAGAGCCACAATATTTTCGAAATAAAGAATTTCATGCCAAGATGGAACCTACAAGAGGTTGGATGCTATATGAGTATGCATGAATAATATACTTGTTACCGAGATAGCAATGGCATGATGTAGTAGATAAGAGTTCATCGATCATCCTAGGTTGGCTCCAATTCGCATATGGTGACAACACCTTCCTTATAGATGAGACAAGCCTCCATCGCATCTCCAATGTACCTAAAACAACATTCAAGTACATCTTGGTCCCCAAACTTATTGGGTCCAAAATGGTTAGCTAACCACAATATATAGAATGCACTCCATATCAACATGTGCATATTTATAGATGAAATTTGAATTTCGTGCACATCTTAGCCATTTAGGATTTGATGGAGTATACCCTATATAATGGATCAAGGAAAGCAAACATGCTACAAATATAAAAAAATTACATAAGCATGCGCAAAGACTTTAAAGATCCAAGAAAGATACACTTTGAACAAAACACCAAATGAACTCAAGAAAGCATAAAGATGTGCCCAAACAAATTTGTTGTCCAAATTATATTAAAAGAAGCAAATCACAAAATATTTGTTCAACAAAGTTCAACAAATGAACTAAGTAGAATACATTGAGCATAACAGATGAATAACGCCACACATGCTCAACTATTTATCTCATTCAAGAAAATAAAACATGTAAGAATGAATGAGATAAAACACTCCCAAAAGAGCAAGGTTCGAACAAATAAACCAAACCCTCTACACTTTTCACAATGGCACAATGTACCTCAAAGAAAAGGTTTGTTTTCCAAAGCAAACACCTGATATGAATCAAGAGAATTTATCAAAAGATTTTTTTAAAGGGGACAAGGAAGACACATGGGAGCAACAAAAGATTTCTTGAAAATAAAATATGGCAATAAGAAGCAATCCAAGGTGAAGATGATCCATAAATTCAACCACATACAAGGTTATCAATTGTCAAAGGCAATGAGAATATTGGAATTAACTTCCGGTGGTATCTTTCAAGGATTCGAGATCAACTTCACAAGATGCATATGGTTAAAGGTATGAATTAAGAACCATGCACAAATAGAGATTCTCAATATATCCAATCATGCAAAGCAATGATTATAATAACTCGGAGCAAATGGTTTCTCACATAAGATGTATAGATATGTTTTTGAGAAAACGGCACCAAGAATCGCTTACTCAAACAAAAAACAAAAGATAAGCAAAGGAAGCTATTAATAAGAATGATCTTGTTTGAGAAAACATGCCACCTCACTACAAGAAAAGTTCTGATAGACAACGTCCCAAAATCGTCCGCTAAGGGCCATTTTTCGTCGCCTATGGGCCTAACCCGACGATATGGGTTCTGTTGTCGAAACTGCGTCAGGCAAAGTCCTACGACGTTTTTTTCGGTCCGTCGCGCTTGGGCGCCCTTCCGCCACGGAAAATCGGACCGTTGCAGAAGTGTTACCGGGAGACCGTTGACTGCTGACGTCATGCAAACTGACACGTGGCAGACGCTGTTAACTGGCAGTTAACGGCGGTAACCGGCTGAAACCCCGTGGTAGATGGTAGGCCCACACGAGGCCTGCCACGTCTTAAGCGGGCCAGCCCATTAAGTTTGCGGGCCGGGCCAGCTGACTTAGTTTGACCGGTCAACTATATAGCTGGGCTGGTCCATTAGTTACGTGGGCCGGGCCTAACCTCTAAGGTTGACTGGTCAAAACTTAAATGGGCCGGCCCACTAAGCATGTGGGCCGGGCCGAATGCATTCGTTTGACCGGTCAACACGCAAAAGGGCTGGCCCACAAGACATGTGGGGCCCACTTTCCTGTTATAGGGCCGGCCCATTTAATAAGTGGGGTCCACCTTAAAGCAAGTGGGCCGGCCCAATTAGCATGTGGGTCCCACTTTCCTGCTATCGGGCCGGCCCATTTAGTACGTGGGGTCCACAATAGATCAAATGGGCTGGCCCAACAAGCCAGTGGGCCGGGGCAAAAACACAGGTGGGTCCCACTTTCCTGTTAAAGGGTCGGCCCATTTAGTATGTGGGGTCCACCATATAGCAAGTGGGCCGGCCCAATAAGCAGGTGGGGCCCACTTTCGTGTGACCGGGCAGGCCCATTTAGTATGTGGGGTCCACCATAGAGCAAGTGGGCTGGCCCAACAAGATAGTGGGCCGGCCCAATAAGCAGGTGGGGCCCACTTTCGTGTAAATGGGCCGGCCCAGTTAGTAAGTGGGGTCCACCATAAAGCAAGTGGGCTAGCCCAACAGGTTGGCGGGCCGGCCCAATAATAAAAGTGGGGCCCACTATCGTGTTAACGGGCCGACCCAAGTATCCTGTGGGACCCATCGGGTTGTCCCAATAAGTAAGTGGGTCCCACTTTCCTGTTACCGGACCGGCCCAGCTAGTGAGTGGGGTCCACGTAAAGCAATTGGGCAGGCCCAATAAGTAAGTGGGCCGGCCCAAAATGAAAGTGGGTCCCACACTACTGTAAGTGGGCCGGCTCCATCTGTTGTAGGGCCCTGGTTGTTTGACTAGTCAACTTGCATTAAATTTCATGAGCCTAAAATCTGATATCAATGATACACACAATTACATACGTACACAAATAAAATAACTAGGAAAATTACAAGGCAATTAATGTGCCCAAATAAAAAAATTACATATAATCATTGAGGATTTCTATTAGCATCATCAATAACATGTTGACATTTGGCAATCGCCTTGATTGAATCTTGTGTACTCTTTGTCAACATATCAGCTACAGATCTTAAAGCAGCAATACCATGTCTTTTATAAAGTACAGCCTTGAGATATTTACTGTTTGATGAAAGGAATGGTCAAGGTTGACGGCTATGAGAAGATGCATCAGAAGAAAGATCAGAACTTTTTGTGGGCCTCTCTTCTGATGAAGATTGCTTCATCACAACTGCATTCTGATAATAATGCAAAAAGAGTTAAACGATAAACTATGCAAACATGTATTAACCATTGTCGATATGAGATAGTCACAAGTACTAAGCACAGACTTACATTATATCGTTGCATAGGCTCACCCCGGAACCTTTTTTGCCCTCTATCTTCTACTAAGGACTTCTTCATTACAACTGCATTCTAGTAATATTGCAAACATAGTTACAACAGTGAACTATTCAAACATTTATTATGCAACGTAGATATAAGATAATAACAAGTTGCATAAATAAGACAATGTATGGAACTTGTACTAAGCACAGACTTACATCATAATGTTGCACAGGGTCGCTACAGATCCTTTTTTGGCGACTATCTTCTAATGATGACTGCTTCATTAAAACTGCATTCTGGTAATATTGCAAACATAGTGATGCGTGTGGTTGGCACGTCCGTTGGGAACCCCAAGAGGAAGGTGTGATGCGCACAGCGGCAAGTTTCCCTCAGTAAGAAACCAAGGTTTAATCGGACCAGTAGGAGTCAAGAAGCACGTTGAAGGTTGATGGCGGCGAGATGTAGTGCGGCGCAACACCAGTGATTCCGGCGCCAACGTGGAACCTGCACAACACAACCAAAGTACTTTGCCCCAACGAAACAGTGAGGTTGTCAATCTCACCGGCTTGCTGTAACAAAGAGTTAACCGTATTGTGTGGAAGATGATTGTTTGCAGAAAACAGTAGAACAAGTATTGCAGTAGATTGTATTTCAGTAAAGAGAATTGGACCGGGGTCCACAGTTCACTAGAGGTGTCTCTCCCATAAGACGAACAGCATGTTGGGTGAACAAATTACAGTTGGGCAATTGACAAATAAAGAGAGCATGACCATGCACATACATATCATGATGAGTATAGTGAGATTTAATTGGGCATTACGACAAAGTACATAGACCGTCATCCAACTGCATCTATGCCTAAAAAGTCCACCTTCAGGTTATCATCCGAACCCCCTCCAGTATTAAGTTGCAAACAACAGACAATTGCATTAAGTATGGTGCGTAATGTAACTAGTGACTACATCCTTGAACATAGCACTAATGTTTTATCCCTAGTGGCAACAGCACATCCGTAACCTTAGTGGTTCTTGTCACTCCTCCAGATTCACGGAGACATGAACCCACTATCGAGCATAAATACTCCCTCTTGGAGTTACAAGCATCAACTTGGCCAGAGCATCTACTAATAACGGAGAGCATGCAAGATCATAAACAACACATAGATATAACTTTGATAATCAACATAACAAGTATTCTCTATTCATCGGATCCCAACAAACGCAACATATAGAATTACGGATAGATGATCTTGATCATGTTAGGCAGCTCACAAGATCCGACAATGATAGCACAATGGGGAGAAGACAACCATCTAGCTACTGCTATGGACCCATAGTCCAGGGGTAGACTACTCACACATCACACCGGAGGCGACCATGGCGGCGTAGAGTCCTCCGGGAGATGATTCCCCTCTCCGGCAGGGTGTCGGAGGCGATCTCCTGGATCCCCCGAGATGGGATCGGCGTTGGCGGCGTCTCTGGAAGGTTTTCCGTATCGTGGCTCTCGGTACTGGGGGTTTCGTCACGGAGACTTTTTATAGGCGGAAGGGCAGGTCAAGAGGCGGCACGGGGGCCCCACACTACAGGCCGGCGCGGCCAAGGGGGGGGCCGCGCCGCCCGATGGTGTGGCCCCTCCGTGGCCCCTCTTCGGCTCTCCTTCGGACTTCTGGCAGCTTCGTGAGAAAATAGGCCCCTGGGCTTTGATTTCGTCCAATTTCGAGAATATTTCGTTACTAGGATTTCTGAAACCAAAAACAGCAGAAAACAGCAACTGGCACTTCGGCATCTTGTTAATAGGTTAGTTCCAGAAAATGCACGAATATGACATAAAGTGTGCATAAAACATGTAGATAACATCAATAATGTGGCATGGAACATAAGAAATTATCGATACGTCGGAGACGTATCAGCATCCCCAAGCTTAGTTCTGCTCGTCCCGAGCAGGTAGAACGATAACACAGATAATTTCTGGAGTGACATGCCATCATAATCTTGATCATACTATTTGTAAAGCATATGTAGTGAATGCAGCGATCAAAACAATGTATATGACATGAGTAAACAAGTGAATCATATAGCAAAGACTTTTCATGAATAGCACTTCAAGACAAGCATCAATAAGTCTTGCATACGAGTTAACTCATAAAGCAATAATTCAAAGTAAAGGCATTGAAGCAACACAAAAGAAGATTAAGTTTCAGCGGTTGCTTTCAACTTGTAACACGTATATCTCATGGATATTGTCAACATAGAGTAATATAATAAGTGCAATAAGCAAGTATGTAGGAATCAATGCACAGTTCACACAAGTGTTTGCTTCTTGAGGTGGAGAGAGATAGGTGAACTGACTCAACATTGAAAGTAAAAGAATAGTCCTCCATAGAGGAAAAGCATCGATTGCTATATTTGTGCTAGAGCTTTGATTTTGAAAACATGAAACAATTTTGTCAACGGTAGTAATAAAGCATATGCATCATGTAAATTATATCTTATAAGTTGCAAGCCTCATGCATAGTGTACTAATAGTGCCCGCACCTTGTCCTAATTAGCTTGGACTACCGGATCATCACAATGCATTGTTTTTACCAAGTGTCACAAAGGGGTACCTCTATGCCGCCTGTACAAAGGTCTAAGGAGAAAGCTCGCATTGGATTTCTCGCTATTGATTATTCTTCAACTTAGACATCCATACCGGGACAACATAGACAACAGATAATGGACTCCTCTTTTATGCATAAGCATATACCAACAATTAATAATTTTCTCATTTGAGATTTGAGGATTGTTGTCCAAAACTGAAACTTCCACCATGGAGCATGGCTTTAGTTAGCGGCCCGATGTTCTTCTCTAACATATGCATGCTTAACCATATGGTGGTAGATCTCTCTTACTTCAGACAAGACGGACATGCATAGCAACTCACATGAAATTCAACAATGAAAAGTTGATGGCGTCCCCAGTGAAAATGGTTATCGCACAACAAGCAACTTAATAAGAGATAAAGTGCATAATTACATATTCAATACCACAATAGTTTTTAAGCTATTTGTCCCAAGAGCTATATATTGCAAAGGTGAATGATGGAATTTTAAAGGTAGCACTCAAGCAATTTACTTTGGAATGGCGGAAAATACCATGTAGTAGGTAGGTATGGTGGACACAAATGGCATAGTGGTTGGCTCAAGTATTTGGATGCATGAGAAGTATTCCCTCTCGATACAAGGTTTAGGCTAGCAAGGCTTATTTGAAACAAACACAAGGATGAACCGGTGCAGCAAAACTCACATAAAAGACATATTGAAAACATTATAAGACTCTACACCGTCTTCCTTGTTGTTCAAACTCAAAACTAGAAATTATCTAGACCTTAGAGAAACCAAATATGCAAACCAAATTTTAGCATGCTCTATGTATTTCTTCATTAATGGGTGCAAAGCATATGATACAAGAGCTTAATCATGAGCACAACAATTGCCAAGTATCACATTACCCAAGACATTTATAGCAATTACTACATGTATCATTTTCCAATTCCAACCATATAACAATTTAACGAAGGAGAAACTTCGCCATGAATACTATGAGTAGAAACCAAGGACATACTTGTCCATATGCTACAGCGGAGCGTGTCTCTCTCCCATAAAGTGAATGCTAGGATCCATTTTATTCAAACAAAACAAAAAACAAAAACAAACCGACGCTCCAAGAAAAAGCACATAAGATGTGATGGAATAAAAATATAGTTTCAGGGGAGGAACCTGATAATGTTGTCGATGAAGAAGGGGATGCCTTGGGCATCCCCAAGCTTAGACGCTTGAGTCTTCTTGATATATGCAGGGGTGAACCACCGGGTGCATCCCCAAGCTTAGAGCTTTCACTCTCCTTGATCATGTTGCATCATACTCCTCTCTTGATCCTTGAAAACTTCCTCCACACCAAACTCGAAACAACTCATTAGAGGGTTAGTGCACAATATAAATTGACATATTCAGAGGTGACACAATCATTCTTAACACTTCTGGACATTGCATAATGCTACTGGACATTAGTGGATCAAAGAAATTCATCCAACATAGCGAAATAAAAGGCAGAATCTGTCAAAACAGAACAGTTCGTATTGACGAATTTTAAAATGGCACCAGACTTGCTCAAATGAAAATGCTCAAATTGAATGAAAGTTGCGTACATATCTGAGGATCATGCACGTAAATTGGCTTAATTTTCTGAGCTACCTACAGGGAGGTGGACTCAGATTCGTGACAGCAAAGAAATCTGGAACTGTGCAGTAATCCAAATCTAGTACTTACTTTTCTATCAACGGCTTAACTTGGCACAACAAAACACAAAACTAAGATAAGGAGAGGTTGCTACAGTAGTAAACAACTTCCAAGACACAAAATAAAAACAAAGTACTGTAGCAAAATAACACATGGGTTATCTCCCAAGAAGTTCTTTCTTTATAGCCATTAAGATGGGCTCAGCAGTTTTAATGATGCACTCGCAACAAATAGTATTTGAAGCAAAAGAGAGCATCAAGAGGCAAATTCAAAACACATTTAAGTCTAACATGCTTCCTATGCATAGGAATCTTGTAAATAAACAAGTTCATGAAGAGCAAAGTGACAAGCATAGGAAGATAAAACAAGTGTAGCTTCAAAAATTTCAGCATATAGAGAGGCATTTTAGTAACATGAAAATTTCTACAACCATATTTTCCTCTCTCATAATAACTTTCAGTAGTATCATGAGCAAACTCAACAATATAACTATCACATAAAGCATTCTTATCATGAGTCTCATGCATAAAATTATTACTCTCCACATAAGCATAATCAATTTTATTAGTTGTAGTGGGAGCAAATTCAACAAAGTGGCTATCATCATATATAGGAGGCATATTGTAATCATAAAATAAAATTTTCTCCTCAATGCTTGGGGGACTAAAAAGATCATGCTCATCAGAGCCAACTTCCCCAAGCTTAGAATTTCCCATAGCATTAGCAACAATGGTGTTCAAAGCATTCATAGTAATAACATTCCCATTAGCATGCATATAAAGTTCCATGGGTTTTTTAATTCTCTCTTCAAACACATCATGTCCTAATTCAAGATAAAGTTCATAAAGGTCTCTCATATTTTTGTTGTTTTCCATTATGCTTAACTAGTGAAATAAAAACATGCATGATATTAAGTAAAGTAAATGCAAGTAACTAATTTTTTTGTGTTTTTGATATAGAGTGCAAACAAGATAGCAAATAAAGTAAAACTAGCAACTAATTTTTTTGTATTTTGATTTAGTGCAGCAAACAAAGTAGTAAATAAAACTAAGCAAGACAAAAACAAAGTAAAGAGATTGAGAAGTGGAGACTCCCCTTGCAGCGTGTCTTGATCTCCCCGGCAACGGCGCCAGAAATTTGCTTGATGCGTGTGGTTGGCACGTCCGTTGGGAACCCCAAGAGGAAGGTGTGATGCGCACAGCGGCAAGTTTCCCTCAGTAAGAAACCAAGGTTTAATCGGACCAGTAGGAGTCAAGAAGCACGTTGAAGGTTGATGGCGGCGAGATGTAGTGCGGCGCAACACCAGTGATTCCGGCGCCAACGTGGAACCTGCACAACACAACCAAAGTACTTTGCCCCAACGAAACAGTGAGGTTGTCAATCTCACCGGCTTGCTGTAACAAAGAGTTAACCGTATTGTGTGGAAGATGATTGTTTGCAGAAAACAGTAGAACAAGTATTGCAGTAGATTGTATTTCAGTAAAGAGAATTGGACCGGGGTCCACAGTTGACTAGAGGTGTCTCTCCCATAAGACGAACAGCATGTTGGGTGAACAAATTACAGTTGGGCAATTGACAAATAAAGAGAGCATGACCATGCACATACATATCATGATGAGTATAGTGAGATTTAATTGGGCATTACGACAAAGTACATAGACCGTCATCCAACTGCATCTATGCCTAAAAAGTCCACCTTCAAGTTATCATCCGAACCCCCTCCAGTATTAAGTTGCAAACAACAGACAATTGCATTAAGTATGGTGCGTAATGTAACTAGTGACTACATCCTTGAACATAGCACTAATGTTTTATCCCTAGTGGCAACAGCACATCCGTAACCTTAGTGGTTCTTGTCACTCCTCCAGATTCACGGAGACATGAACCCACTATCGAGCATAAATACTCCCTCTTGGAGTTACTAGCATCAACTTGGCCAGAGCATCTACTAATAACGGAGAGCATGCAAGATCATAAACAACACATAGATATAACTTTGATAATCAACATAACAAGTATTCTCTATTCATCGGATCCCAACAAACGCAACATATAGAATTACAGATAGATGATCTTGATCATGTTAGGCAGCTCACAAGATCCGACAATGATAGCACAATGGGGAGAAGACAACCATCTAGCTACTGCTATGGACCCATAGTCCAGGGGTAGACTACTCACACATCACACCGGAGGCGACCATGGCGGCGTAGAGTCCTCCGGGAGATGATTCCCCTCTCCGGCAGGGTGCCGGAGGCGATCTCCTGGATCCCCCGAGATGGGATCGGCGTTGGCGGCGTCTCTGGAAGGTTTTCCGTATCGTGGCTCTCGGTACTGGGGGTTTCGTCACGGAGACTTTTTATAGGCGGAAGGGCAGGTCAAGAGGCGGCACGGGGGCCCCACACTACAGGCCGGCGCGGCCAAGGGGGGGGCCGCGCCGCCCTATGGTGTGGCCCCTCCGTGGCCCCTCTTCGTCTCTCCTTCGGACTTCTGGAAGCTTCGTGAGAAAATAGGCCCCTGGGCTTTGATTTCGTCCAATTCCGAGAATATTTCCTTACTAGGATTTCTGAAACCAAAAACAGCAGAAAACAGCAACTGGCACTTCGGCATCTTGTTAATAGGTTAGTTCTAGAAAATGCACGAATATGACATAAAGTGTGCATAAAACATGTAGATAACATCAATAATGTGGCATGGAACATAAGAAATTATCGATACGTCGGAGACGTATCACATAGTTACAACAATTAACTATTCAAACATGTATTACGCAATGTAGAGATCAGATAACAGCATGTAGCAGAAATAAGCACAAGATAAGCTAAGATGCATGTACTAAGCACATAATAGCTCGCTGCAGGTCCTTCTCTGCGTGCACTAGTCGTGGTCGACATGCCTGTCATTTTAGGTTCAGCCATCAAGTGAAATGCTAATCCTCCTGCTCCATTGTCCTTAATCTGTGTTTAGATATCACATTTAAGACCAAGTCAGCTGGTTTCAAATAACAAAAAACTTGAGCTGCCAAATGAATAAGCCAATATTTACCAGATATCAGATTAAAACCGACTAGATGTTGCTTTGCATGAGATACGAATTTCAGACATTCAGATTTAGAGTAGGGTAATGCCAAGGTTTTCCACATAAAGTAAACTGGCATTAAGAATGACCGAATGTCAGGTTCAAATCACATTCGCAGTTGCTCCAAGACAAGCATATCAAATAGGAAGAAACATAGTAAAGCATGAATGACATTGCTATGGCAGAGTTCCAAGTGTTAATCTCTTGCATAAGGAACAATGCATATAGGTTATAGATAATAACGAAAGTAAACTGCCAAAATTACCAACCAAGAACTCAGATTCCAACCTTCCCTAGGGCCCCCGCTGTTAATGTTGGATGTTCTAATAAGTGGTTCGCATGATCAATCCCTAGGAAAAATAAAATTGACAAGTTAGTCTACGATAATACAAAGACCAGACATGCACGCAACAATAACTATACAAGCTGTGCGACAGGAGCATTCATGGAAGAAAAAATAGCTATAAGCTAAAGACGAGCTATAAGAGCAAGCAGATTGGAAATGCACATAGCATGATTATAAAAGCAGTGTGAGAATAGCAGGCACGAGAAAACAGCTAGCGGCTAGCGGTGAGCTAATGACGTGGTATAAGAACAACCAGATTGGAAATGCCCATAGCATGACTATAAAAGCAGTGCGACAATAGCATGCAGTACAAAAACAGTTGGCAACAAATGAATGGGTATAAGGCTATAAATATGTGGATGCACACAGGTGTCAGTAGAATGAACAAGATGGTAGCGACCGGATAATGCTTTTGTACTGTACAATATTTAAACGAACTTCATGTGAAGCAACACATCAAGAAAGTTAATGGCGTATGAGATCTGCAAATAACTACACAAAACATGGCTAAAGAAACACCGCGATCTAACGGGCCAGCGTAATAACCAAGCTGCGGCGGGGTGGACGGGGGCGGCAACTTGCATTCCAGCGGCGGCGAACGCGGGAGACGATGAATCGACCATGTTTCAGTAGAAGTGGGCGTTAGTCAAGCAGATCTGGTTGGCTGGCAAGGGATTCGGTGAAGTTGATACAGCCGCTGCGCCGAGGTAGTCGGTGGAATAGATCGGCTTCTGTGGAGGGGGGGCTGCGGTGAAGTAGACCCGGTTCCGTTGGAGAGGATCCGGTGCGTCGACAGGAAAGGAGTTGATTGCTACGCTGTGGATGAGGTCGGCGGTGAAGCAGATCCATCGGTGGCGAGGTCGGCGGTGAAGCAGATCCGTCGGTGGCGAGGTCGGCGGTGAAGCAGATCCATCAGTGGCGAGGGCGGCGGGGGAGCGGATCAGGTGGGTGGACAGCCAACACGATCAAGGCTACGATGTGGAGGAGTATGCCGGCGGCGAAGCAGATCTAGTACTGTAGAGAGTCAGAGCTTTGGCGTGTGAGAGTATTTTTGAGCTAATGGGGCGAATGGTTGGTGGGTGGGTGTGGGCCTGTGGGGAGGGTTCGGGATCTAGGCAAGATATTTCATTGTTACCGAATGAGCCCTCCATGGCCGGTGGGTTGTAGCTTCCGGACCAGGATTAAAAGGGTAAAACTGGTCACAAGATTTTCGAATGGATGCGGCGGGATGATTTGGCGCGCGGCCGAAATTTTCAGTTTCAAGCTACGAGCAGAACGACAAAAATAATGTTCTTCCCCAGGGAGCTCTCATTTCTTCCTCTTCTCTTTCTCTCTCGAGTCTCTCCCACTCCCCCGGCTCCTCTCCCCCTTCTCTCCGACGGCCTCACCAGCCGGAGACCCGCCGGAGACGAGGCCGACTTCTCTCTGTATATCGTACACCCTCCGAACTAAATTAATTGATTCAACTTTCCTTAGACGTGTATGTATCTAGAGTAAAAACATGTGTGGATACATTCATATTTAGATAAGCAAAGTTGAGTCAGCTAATTTGGATCCAAGGGAGTTAGTGTTGTTGTAAGCTTAGATCCAGTGTTTCCCATGAGCAGAATGGCGCAATGCAGTCGGGGATCTCGTCATCGGCTTCAGATCTGGCCTATGGTGAATCTGGAGGATCTTGCCGGCCAAACCCCGATCTGGTGCCATCAAGGTGATGGCGCTAACGGTGAGGCTTGCTTTGGTCAGTGCTTCAGATCTGGCCAATGGGGAAGTCAAGCTTCTAACGTTCACAAGCTCGGGGCATACGACGGCGTCATCCGTCTTGCCCGTGAACATCTTGGCCTTTCAGCGGCCCTTCTCAGAGCCAATATGTCGTTGCTGAGGCCCTTCTTCTCCTTCGTCCTGGCGACTACCGGCGACACCGTCCCAAGTGGTGCGTCCCCGGCGACGGAGTTGCTGGAAAGGATGCGGAGCAGAGATCTGATGTGCGGTTGAGAAGGACTCGATTGATTTTCTTCTATATGTTTTGGGGTCCTTTTTGTAAAGTTGCAGGTCCTATTAGTTATTGTCTAGTTCTTTTGGACCTCTATGTAATTTTTTGGACTAGTTTCCATTTGCACAAATAAACTTGAATTTTGACAAGTTCACGGGAAAAAATTCCTTTGCACATATGGCCTATCATGTATGAACATTCTTGAGATTTAAACTATATGTAATGGCCAGCACTTGCGTAAGGGGCTCGTCTAGTGCACACTAGTTTCCATTAGCACCGATAAATTTGAATCTTGACAAGTTCTTGGAAGAAAAAATTGATTCACATATAGCCTATCATGTATGAACATTATTGGGATTCAAACTATACATAGATGGCCAACACGTGTGCAATATATATACCTTGCATGCATATATTTGTATATATATTTGAACATATTAATTCTTGGGGATTTCAATCTCTCTCTCTCTCGATCTATCGTTGGTGGCCAGAACAACACATATATGCATGCACTTTATGCACAAAGGCGCGGGTGCCTCTAATAATTCATTTGTGTGCGCATATTTGAACATATTCTGGGGGATTTTAATCTCTCTCACTCGATCTATATATCGTTGGTGGCCAAAAAACACACATATATACGCACGCACTTTATGCGCAAAGGCACTGGTGCCTCTAATAATGTGTGTGCGCACTCGATCGATGATCCCTAAACCTTAAACCATAAAACCCTAAAACCCTAATCCCTAATCCCTAAACACCCTAAACACCCTAAACACTAAACCCTAAACCCTAAACACTAAACCCTAAACCCTAAACCCTAAACACTAAACCCTAAACCCTAAACACTAAACCCTAAACCCTAGACCATAAACCCTAATTAACCCTAACCCTAACCCTAATTAAACCCTACATATATAGGCCAACGACACTTAATTGCGCATCAAGCACGCGACCAACTAATTAGCGCTGATAAATTAATTAACTTGAATTTTGACAAGTTCTCTCGAATGAAAACACATTTGATTAAGTTGTCTCATAATATATATATATATATATATATATATATATATATATAATTAGTGTGCATGCGCGCATGGCATACCTTGCATATCATTTGTGCATATATTTCAATATATATTTGAACATTTTCTTGGGGATATATATATATTTCAATCTCTCTCTCTCGATCTATATATCGTTGGTGGCCAAAAAACACACTTATATACGCATGCACTTTATGCGCAAAGGCGCGGGTGCCTCTAATAATGTGTGTGTGCACTCGATCAATGATCCCTAAACCCTAAAACCCTAATCTCTAATCCCTAATTAAACCCTAAATGTACACCCTAAACACCCTAAACACTAAACCGTAAACCCTAATAAACCCTAAACCCTAAACACTAAACACTAAACCCTAAACCCTAAACCCTAAACACTGAACCTTAAACCCTAAACACTAAACCCTAAACCCTAAACCCTAACCCTAACCCTAACACCTAGCTAACCCTAAACCCTAAACCCTAAACCCTAATTAAACCCTACAAATATAGGCCAACGACACTTAGTTGCACGAGTGCCTCTAATAATGTGTGTGCGCACTCGATCGATGATCCCTAAACCTTAAACCATAAAACCCTAAAACCATAATCCCTAATACCTAATCCCTAAACACCCTAAACACCCTAAACACCCTAAACACTAAACCCTAAACCCTGAACACTAAACCCTAAACACTAAACCCTAAACCCTAAACCCTAAATGTAGGAATTCGTTGCATAGAAAACAAAAAAAATTCTACCGCGAACACGCAATCCAAGCCAAGATGCAATCTAGAAGATGGTAGCAACGAGGGGGGTATCGAATCTCACCCTTGAAGAGATTCCAAAGCCTACAAGATGAGGCTCTTGTTGCTGCGGTAGACGTTCACTTGCCGCTTGCAAAAGCGCGTAGAAGATCTTGATCACGATCGCTTCCGGCGCCACGAACGGGCAGCACCTCCGTACTCGGTCACACGTTCGGTTGTTGATGAAGACGACGTCCACCTCCCCGTTCCAGCGGGCAGCGGAAGTAGTAGCTCCTCTTGAATCCGACAGCACGACGGCGTGGTGTCGGTGGTGGTGGAGAAATCCGGCGGAGCTTCGCTTAAGCGTGCGGGATGTGGTGGAGGAGAGAGACCGCTAGGGTTTGGGGAGAGAGGGGGGTTGGGCGCCGGCCCTCTAAGGGGTGCGGCCAAGGCTGAGGCTTGAAGTGATCAGCCCCCTCTCCTATGCCCCTCATTATATAGGTGGAAGCACCAAGAGTTCTAGTCCAAGTCTTCGAATAAGACCCCAACACTAAAACCTCCCATATGTGGGAAACCTACTCAAGGAGGGAGTCCTACCCAAGGTGGGACTCCCACCTTTCCTTGAGGTGGGTTGGCCGGCCACCCTAGGGGAGTCCACCTTGGACTCCTCCCCTTTAGGGTTGGCTGGTCATGCAAGGTGGAGTCCCTCCGGGACTCTACTTTCCATGGTGATTTCTTTCGGACGTTTCTAGAACCTGCCATAAATGCACCGGATCATTTCCAAACTTGGAATATGACTTCCTATATATGAATCTTATTCTCCGGACCATTCCGGAACTCCTCGTGATGTCCGGGATCTCATCCGGGACTCCGAACAAATATTCGAACTCCATTCCATATTCAAGTTCTACCATTTCAACATCCAACTTTAAGTGTGTCACCCTACGGTTCGTGAACTATGCGGACATGGTTGAATACTCACTCCGACCAATAACCAATAGCGGGATCTGGAGATCCATAATGGCTCCCACATATTCAACGATGACTTTAGTGATCAAATGAACCATTCACATATGATACCAATTCCCTTTGTCACGCGATATTTTACTTGTCCGAGGTTTGATCTTCGGTATCACTCTATACCTTGTTCAACCTCGTCTCCTGACAAGTACTCTTTACTCGTACCGTGGTATGTGGTCTCTTATGAACTTATTCATATGCTTGCAAGATATTAGACGACATTCCACCGAGAGGGCCCAGAGTATATCTATCCGTCATCGGGATGGACAAATCCCACTGTTGATCCATATGCCTCAACTCATACTTTCCGGATACTTAATCCCACCTTTATAACCACCCATTTACGCAGTGGCATTTGATGTAATCAAAGTACCTTTCCGGTATAAGTGATTTACATGATCTCATGGTCATAAGGACTAGGTAACTATGTATCGAAAGCTTATAGCAAATAACTTAATGACGAGATCTTATGCTACGCTTAATTGGGTGTGTCCATTACATCATTCATATAATGATATAACCTTGTTATTAATAACATCCAATGTTCATGATTATGAAACTAATCATCCATTAATCAACAAGCTAGTTTAAGAGGCATACTAGGGACTTCTTTGTTGTCTACATATCACACATGTATTAATGTTTCGGTTAATACAATTATAGCATGATATATAAACATTTATCATAAACATAAACATATAAATAATAATCACTTTATTATTGCCTCTAGGGCATATCTCCTTCAGTCTCCCACTTGCACTAGAGTCAATAATCTAGTTTACATTTGTAAAGATATAACACCTTGGCCTTCTGGTGCTTTATCATGTTTTGGTCACAGGAGAGGTTTTAGTCAACGGATCTGACATGCTCAGAACCGTATGTATTTTGTATTTCATTTGCGTCTCAACGCATCACTCATTTCCAAATGAGTCGGCATTAAATATGTTTGGTCTTCTGGTGGAACCTTAATTCCGCGGTCTGAAATATGTCACTAATATTGTCACACACAATATAGCTTCAAAGTTCTGACTGCGGAAATACACCAAGTTCTCAAAGAACCTCTTGACTTAACATCCTTTGTCATTGTCAAAACAATGACATACTCTGCCTTCTTTTGTAGATTCCATCACAATATTTAGAACTCTTCTAAATCTAGCATAGACAACTTCTAGCTCCTTGTGCTACCTTTTAAACAACACTTAGTCTAATTTGAGATTGAAATTATATTTTATATGTGACAAAACCAATATCGGTGTAACACCTTACAGCGATTTGTTTGTCATTTCTTCATACAAAAAAATATATATATCCTTAGTTCTTCTAAAGTACTCAAGGATATTCTTACTGTCGTCCAATGATCATCATATGAATCATTCTGGTATATGCTCATAACACTTTATAGCACATGATATCTGATTGTGTACATATTATTCGTGATCTATAATCACTCATGTGTTTTTACTCATTGAGTGTCAGATACACTCAAGTTTTGTTAAAACTTTAACATGACAAGAATATTTTCTTAATATTTCTATATTGAACTATTTCAATATCTATTCTATGTACTTTGACTTAAACTTATTTATGTGTTTCAATCTATCTTCATAGATCTTGACACTAAATTTGTTTCAGTCCATATTCTTTCATTGAAGTTAATTTCTCAATGAATCCTTTTAATCAAGTATATAATTACATCATTTATAACCAACTATATGTCACCTACATAAAGTATTATAAATATGTCTTAGCGCTCCCACTTAATTTCTTGCAAATGCAAGCCTCTTCATCGTCTCTGATGAAATCAAAAAACTCTTTGACTATTTCATCTGGTGAAGATTCCTACTCCGCGATACTTACTTCATCCAATTGAAGTCCGTATACCTATCTAGTATTCCACAGACCAGCAAAACTCTTGGTTGTATCTTGTATACACCTTTAATACATACTTCTGATAAGTAATGTATTTTGCCATCCTACTAGCATATCTCATAAAAGAAATATGTAGTGATTACTAGAATAATCCACATAGACTATAAGCATTGCTACGGAAGATCTAATCTTATCGTAGTCAACTCTTTGAACTTTGTTGTGAACAATTTTTCAACAAGTCGAGCTTTCTTCAAGGATATTTCATCCAAGTAAAAATTATTCATCTATTATGGATTTCATGGCGCATGGCCATTTTAACGAAGTCAGGGCTCATCATAACTTCTTTGTTTGTAGTTGGTTTATCATTGTCCAAAATCAATCCTTTGTCCACAAATCATTTATTTGATCACAAAGTAAACCATACCTACAAGGTTCAATATGTACTTCGATCTCCATGACTAAAACACTTTGTAGTCATGGGAGCCATGATCGTTGTGGCCGCTTCCGAAACCAATTCCGATGCTGTGCTACTCTGATCATTATGCTCAGGTTCATAAACCTTATCAAATTATATTGTCCTCCCACTCAAATACTTCACTAGAAACAATTTCTCGGAAATAAGAAACATTGACAAACACTTTTGTCTTTGTCTCGTGGGAAGAATTCCCAATCAATTCTCTGGGATAACCAACAAAGATATTCATCTGATTTTGGTTGTAAACTCTTAGACCAAAATTTAAATAAAGGACTATTAGGGTTTATACCCATGCCATAACTTGTATGGTGTCATTTCATCGGATCATGATGATGCTCTATTCAGTGTAAAAGCGGTAGTCACTAAAGCATAATCCACAAAAATATAATGACATCAATATTTTATCTCATCATTGACCCAACAAGTATTGGATACATCTCTTGGATACTTCTTCATCACTATGATACTCCAAGAAACGTGAGTTGTAGAATAATTTCATAACTCTCTTAGATGTTCGCTAAAACTCGTAATTCAAATATTTCCACCATGATCCAATCATAGATATTTGATTTTTCTATTACGATGATTTCTACTTCATGCTGAAATTTATTTGAATCCTATTTAAATGTTTCAAACTTTTCCTTATTGAATATATCCACATATATACTCAATTCATTGTTTGAAAGTTTTCATGAAGTAGAAGAATCTTCCGCACACAACTATGCCCAGTGAACCACATATATCATTATGTATGTTTTCACTAAGTTAGTTGCCCGTTCAACTCTTCGGCCTATGAACGGTATTTCAGTCATTACCTTTTAGAAAAGATTTTGCAAGTGCCAAACGATTCAACAAATCAAATGACTCCAAAAATCCATTTGCATGGAGTTCCTTCATGCGATCCTTTCTAACATGACCTAAATTGTGGTTCCACAAATAAGTGGAATTCAAATCATTTGCCTTATGGCATTTTTAGCGTCAGTGTTATGTATGTGTGTTTCACCATTAAGATTTATAATAACTTATCCATCGTACATGGAGTAATGTCATAATTTAAACAACTCATTGTTTTCATTTGACCAGAGCAAAATAAAAATTATTAAGTTCTTTATTATAAATTCTAAGGGCTAGATAGAATGCTAACGACGAACATAATAACACTTTATTTTGTTCCAGACGTGCATTCCTATCATATTCCTTGTCAGTCACTTAGGCCATTGTATTCTTGTATTGCGTTGTTTTGTATGACACTTCATACCAACCAATATAGTACTAATACCCAAGAATTTCATAGTGTGACTTAACTAGGAATACAACCATAACATGTATATCATTTATATACACCTGAGCTAGACTTTCTAGTCTTTTCTTTTCTTTTTGCCAAAATATCTTTTGCAGTTTCTCTTTTAGCTTTCCTCATTATTCAGAAAAACACTTTAACATTATTAACTTCTAGGTTTGTTGGTCAAATACCAATAACCTTGAGGTTCTTACTTTAAGTTGATCATCATATGACAAGTGTTTCAGATTTCACTATTAGTAACTTTGTAATATGATGAACAATTTCACTCATAATTTTATCCATTATATCATGACGACTTTCCGAGACCATGTCTGTACATGCTAGGCTCGTAAAGTTTTAACCTTGGTATTCGCATGTGCAAATCTGGCTTGCACCCGTTGTATGCACACGTAGAATCTATCACACCCGATCATCACGTGATGCTTCGAAACGACGAGTCTTAGCAACGGTGCATACTAAGGATGATAACTTCATGGATATGCGAATATTATTAGTGCCCCAATAGTTGGAGGATTGTGACGCCTGGCGTCTTCAACCTTCATACATTCCCATAAAACTTATGAGTTTATGTAGTCTCACCAAATTTATATTCTATCATCTTGCAATAAGGTCTTAGATATCACATATATCTCATACCTTGATTATTTCTGAAAACTAAATTTTCAGCTCCTTACTTTTCAAACAGATTTGAACTTCAAGTTTCACGGAGACAAGATAACTTTAGTTACTAATTGAAACCATAGCTCTTTTGAATCAACAATGTGAGGTTTACTAAAAGTTTGCAGTAGGACTTAATCAATTCTTGATTCTTTAACAATACGGTACCAATCCGTAAAGTTTCTTGTCAGATTTTAACAGTATTTCTATCTCAATAACAAGACTAGCGCATAGTAGAAAACGGATGCCAATACTACAAAATTAATTCAAAATACTACTCATACTAAGTTTATGATAATTAGTTCATGTTTTAATCTAATTACTAATGAACTCCCACTTAATACAACATCCCTCATAGTTGTTAAGTGATACACGATCCAAATTCACTACACCAAACGGATCATCACGTGAGATGATGTAGCTTCAATGGTGAACATCAACATGTTGATCATATCATCCATATGACTCGTGTTCAACCTTTCGGTTTCCGTTGTCCCGAGGCCATGTCTGTACATGCTAGGCTCGTCAAGCAAACCCAAGTATTTCGCGTGTGCAACATGGCTTACACCCGTTGTATGTGAATCGTTGAATCTATCACATCCGATCATCACGAGATGCTTTGAAACGACGAACTGTTACAATGGTGCATACGAGGGGAGAACACTTTATTATCTTGATATTAATGTGAGGGATCATCTTATAATGCTACCGTCGCGTTCTAAGCAAAATAAGATGCATAAAAGGATTAACATCACATGCAGTTCATATGTGATATGATATGGCCCTTTTTTCTTTGCGCCTTCGATCTTCATCTCTAAAGCACGGACATGATCTCCATCATCAACGGGCATGATCTCCATCATCGTCGGCGTAGCGTCAAGGTTCATGGCACCGGCTTCATGGTTGTTCACCTCATGTAGCAACTATTACAACTACTTTGAAATACTACTCAACATGAAATTTAAAGACAACCATAAGGCTCCTGCCGGTTGCCACAATACAATAATGATCATCTCATACATATTCATCATCACATTATGGCCATATCACATCACCAAACCCTGCAAAAACAAGTTAGACGTCTCTAATTTGGTTTGCATATTTTACGTGGTTTAGGGTTTTCGAGAGAGATCTAATCTACCTACGAACATGAACCACAACGGTGATACTAATGTTTTCAATAGAAGAGTAAGTTGAATCTTCACTATAGTAGGAGAGACAGACACCCGCAAAGCCTCTTATGCAATACAAGTTGCATGTCGAACGAGGAACAAGTCTCATGAACGCGGTCATGTAAAGTTAGTCCGGGCCGCTTCATCCCACTATGCCACAAAGATGCAAAGTACTCAAACTAAAGATAACAAGAGCATCAACGCCCACAAAACCATTGTGTTCTACTCGTGCAACCATCTATGCATAGACACGGCTCTGATACCACTGTAGGAATTCGTTGCATAGAAAACAAAAAAATTCCTACCGCGAACACGCAATCCAAGCCAAGATGCAATCTAGAAGATGGTAGCAACGAGGGGGGTATCGAGTCTCACCCTTGAAGAGATTCCAAAGCCTACAAGATGAGTCTCTTGTTGCTGCGGTAAACGTTCACTTGCCGCTTGCAAAAGCGCGTAGAAGATCTTGATCACGATCGCTTCCGGCGCCACGAACGGGCAGCACCTCCGTACTCGGTCACACGTTCGGTTGTTGATGAAGACGACGTCCACCTCCCCGTTCCAGCGGGCAGCGGAAGTAGTAGCTCCTCTTGAATCCGACAGCACGACAGCGTGGTGTCGGTGGTGGTGGAGAAATCCGGCGGAGCTTCGCTTAAGCGTGCGGGATGTGGTGGAGGAGAGAGACCGCTAGGGTTTGGGGAGAGAGGGGGGTTGGGCGCCGGCCCTCTAAGGGGTGCGGCCAAGGCTGAGGCTTGAAGTGATCAGCCCCCTCTCCTATGCCCCTCATTATGTAGGTGGAAGCACCAAGAGTTCTAGTCCAAGTCTTCGAATAAGACCCCAACACTAAAACCTCCCATATGTGGGAAACCTACTCAAGGAGGGAGTCCTACCCAAGGTGGGACTCCCACCTTTCCTTGAGGTGGGTTGGCCGGCCACCCTAGGGGAGTCCACCTTGGACTCCTCCCCTTTAGGGTTGGCTGGTCATGCAAGGTGGAGTCCCTCCGGGACTCTACTTTCCATGGTGATTTCTTCCGGACTTTTCTAGAACCTTCTAGAACCTGCCATAAATGCACCGGATCATTTCCAAACTTGGAATATGACTTCCTATATATGAATCTTATTCTCCGGACCATTCCGGAACTCCTCGTGATGTCCGGGATCTCATCCGGGACTCCGAAAAAATATTCGAACTCCATTCCATATTCAAGTTCTACCATTTCAACATCCAACTTTAAGTGTGTCACCCTACGGTTCGTGAACTATGCGGACATGGTTGAGTACTCACTCCGACCAATAACCAATAGCGGGATCTGGAGATCCATAATGGCTCCCACATATTCAACGATGACTTTAGTGATCGAATGAACCATTCACATACGATACCAATTCCCTTTGTCACGCGATATTTTACTTGTCCGAGGTTTGATCTTCGGTATCACTCTACACCTTGTTCAACCTCCTCTCCTGACAAGTACTCTTTACTCGTACCGTGGTATGTGGTCTCTTATGAACTTATTCATATGCTTGCAAGACATTAGACGACATTCCACCGAGAGGGCCCAGAGTATATCTATCCGTCATCGGGATGGACAAATCCCACTGTTGATCCATATGCCTCAACTCATACTTTCCGGATACTTAATCCCACCTTTATAACCACCCATTTACGCAGTGGCGTTTGATGTAATCAAAGTACCTTTCCGGTATAAGTGATTTACATGATCTCATGGTCATAAGGACTAGGTAACTATGTATCGAAAGCTTATAGCAAATAACTTAATGACGAGATCTTATGCTACGCTTAATTGGGTGTGTCCATTACATCATTCATATAATGATATAACCTTGTTATTAATAACATCCAATGTTCATGATTATGAAACTAATCATCCATTAATCAACAAGCTAGTTTAAGAGGCATACTAGGGACTTCTTTGTTGTCTACATATCACACATGTATTAATGTTTCGGTTAATACAATTATAGCATGATATATAAACATTTATCATAAACATAAAGATATAAATAATAATCACTTTATTATTGCCTCTAGGGCATATCTCCTTCACTAAACACTAAACCCTAAACCCTAAACACTAAACCCTAAACCCTAGACCCTAAACTCTAATTAACCCTAACCCTAACCCCTAGCTAGCTAACCCTAAACCCTAAACCCTAATTAAACCCTACATATATAGGCCAACGACACTTAATTGCGCATCAAGCAGGCGACCAACTAATTAGCGCTGATAAATTAATTAACTTGAATTTTGACAAGTTCTCTCGAATGAAAACACATTTGATTAAGTTGCCTCATAATATATATATATATATAATTAGTGTGCATGCGCGGATGGAATACCTTGCACATATCATTCGTGCATATATTTCAATATATATTTGAACATATTCTTGGGATATATATATTTCAATCTCTCTCTCGATCTATATATCGTTGGTGGCCAAAAAACACACTTATATACGCATGCACTTTATGCACAAAGGCGCGGGTGCCTCCAATAATGTGTGTGTGCACTCGATCGATGATCCCTAAACCTTAAACCCTAAAACCCTAATCCCTAATCCCTAATTAAACCCTAAACGTACACCCTAAACACCCTAAAGACTAAACCCTAAACCCTAGACCCTAAACCCTAAACCCTAAACACTAAACCCTAAACCCTAAACCCTAACCCTAGACCCTAAACCCTAAACACTAAACCCTAAACCCTAACCCTAAATAGTAAACCCTAAACCCGCAGCCCTAAACACTAAACCCTAAACCCTAATAAACCCTAAACCCTAATAAACCCTAAACCCTAAACACTAAACCCTAAACCCTAAACACTAAACCCTAAACACTAAACCCTAAACCCTAAACCCTAAACCCTAACCCTAACCCTAACCCCTAGCTAACCCTAAACCCTAAACCCTAATTAAACCCTACATATATAAACCAGTGATAACCCACAAGTATAGGGGATCGCAGCAGTCTTCGCGGGTAGTAAAACCCAATTTATTGATTCGACACAAGGGGAGACAAAGAATACTTGAAAGCCTTAACAACGGAGTTGTCAATTTAGCTGCACCTGGAAACAGACTTGCTCGCAAGATTTTATCGATAATATGAGTTTTATAGCGATAGCGATAGTGAAATAACAACGAGTAACAGAGACAGCAGTAGTGATTATAGTAAACAGCAGGATTAAAATACTGTAGGCACGGGGACGGATAACGGGCGTTGCATGGATGAGAGAAACTCATGTAACAATCAAGCAGGGCATTTGCAGATAATAATAAAATGGTGTCTAAGTACAAAGCAATCAATAGGCATGTGTTCCAATTATAGTCGTACGTGCTCGCAATGAGAAACTTGCACAACATCTTTTGTCCTACCAGCCGGTGGCAGCCGGGCCTCAAGGGAATCTACTGGATATTAAGGTACTCCTTTTAATAGAGCACCGGAGCAAAGCATTAACACTCCGTGAACACATGTGATCCTCACATCACTACCATCCCCTCCGGTTGTCCCGATTTCTGTCACTTCGGGGCCATTGGTTCCGGACAGCGACATGTGTATACAACTTGCAGGTAAGACCATAAACAATGAATATCATGATGAAATAATAACATGTTCAGATCTGAGATCATGGCACTCGGGCCCTAGTGACAAGCATTAAGCATAACAAGTTGCAACAATATCATCAAAGTACCAATTACTGACACTAGGCACTATGCCCTAACAATCTTATACTATTACATGACCAATCTCATCCAATCCCTACCATCCCCTTCAGCCTACAGCGGGGGAATTACTCACACATGGATGGGGGAAACATGGCTGGTTGATGTAGAGGCGTCGGTGGTGATGGCGGCGATGATCTCCTCCAATTCCCCGTCCCAGCGGAGTGCCAGAACGGAGACTTCTGGCTCCCGAGACGGAGTTTCGCGATGTCGCAGCGTTCTGGAGGGTTTCTGGCAACTTCGACTTCTCCCCGTGCGTTTTTAGGTCGAGGGCGATAAGTAGTCCGAAGGAGGGCATCGGGGGCCAGCCGAGGGGGCCACACGCTAGGGCCGCGCGCCCCCCTCGTGGGCCGCGCCGCCCTAGGGTGTGGGGCCCTCGGGCCTCCACCTGACTTGCCCTTCTGGCTCCGTGAGTTTTATGGGAAAATAGGGCCTTCTGTCAAAATCCCGAGGTTTTTCCTGAAAGTTGGATTTCTGCACAAAAACGAGATACCAGAACAGTTCTGCTGAAAACATCGTTATTCTGTGTTAGTTGCATCCAAAATACACAAATTAGAGGTAAAACAATAGCAAAAGTGTTCGGGAAAGTGGATACGTTTTGGACGTATCAACTCCCCCCAAGCTTAGCTTATTGCTTGTCCTCAAGCAATTCAGTTAACAACTGAGTGATAAAAGAACTTTCACGAACACATTTGTTCATATGATGTAAATATTCTCATGCTATGGCTAACAATTAGGCAGTTCATAATAAGATACATGCAAATAAGATCATCTAATAGCTATGCCAATCATGGAAAGGTACCAACAATTAATAATAAGCATCATGAATCATGTATATAAGCAGGATTGCAATGTTCATAAATGAGTATGATAGAGTGGTATCTCGCTTGCCCATATTTGATCAACAAAACATAAATGCTCAGGCACCTCTGAAGTTCATAGAAAGACTAGAAATAGTGATTGTCAAAGATAAAAGCATCAAAGTTATACCACAATCAATCATATTTTGAGACAAGCATATTATACTAAGAATGACAGTTGTGCTCTCAAGAAAGTGCTCAAAGAAAGGATGGAGACTCAACATAAAAGTAAAAGATTGACCCTTCGCAGAGGGAAGCAGGGATTAACACGCGCTAGAGCTTTTCATTTGTAAAACAGGAGTAAAATTATCTTGAGAGGTGTTTGTTGTTGTCAACGAATGGTAATGGGTACACCAACTACCTCGCCAACCGGACTTTCAAGAGCGGCTCCCATGAAGGACGTTATCTCTACCAGCAAGGTAGATCATCCCTCTTCTCTTTTGTTTACACACGTATTTTAGTTTTATTATGGGTGACACTCCCCCCAACCTTTGCTTACACAAGCCATGGCTAACCGAATCCTCGGGTGCCTTCCATCTATCACATACCACGGAGGAGTGTCTATTTACAAAATTAAGTTGCTTACTGATGAATCAGAGCAAAACACGTGAAGAGAATTATTAATGAAGTTGATTAATTGGGGCTGGGAACCCTGTTGCCAGCTCTTTTTGCAAAATTATTGGATAAGCGGATGTGCCACTAGTCCATATGAAAATCCATCAAGAGTAAATGACAAGGTTGAAAGTTAAACACCACATACTTCCTCATGAGCTATGAAACGTTAACACAAATTGAGAAGCATTTTGAAGGTTTAAAGGTAGCGCATGAGAATTTACTTGGAATGGTTTGAAATGCCATGCATAGGTATTTATGGTGGACACTCTGGAATAACTTGGTTTTCATGTGTTTGGAGGCACGAGCAGCGTTCCCGCTCAGTACAAGTGAAGGCTAGCAAAAGACTAGGGAGCGACAAATCAAGAGAGCAGTAACTGTCATAATCATGCTTGTGGCAAAATAAATTAACTGAGGCATAAAAGTGATACCAGAACTCTGAAGCAATGTAAATCATTGAGGCTTAATTGACTCTTGTTCAGTCATATGCATGCGTGAGCATGTGCCAAGTTAATTCAAACGAATTATTCAGAGGAGGATACCACAATATCATACCTATCTATGAATAAAACAATGCAAGCAAACATCCATGACATGCTACTCATATTAATAAATTGGAGCTAAACATGAGAGATCATGAACTGCTAGACTTTCTTAAATGACATATACCTCACATGAACCAACTAAGCATGCTCACATGGATGAGTATATGTACAAAAATGAAAACAAATAGAGTTCATACCAGCCTCTCACCACAATCAGATTGTCGTAGATCGTCATTATTGCCTTTTCACTTGTGTAGCTTGGATAATATGAAATGAAAACCACGCTCCAGCCACCGAAGACCATTGAACTCATAAAGAACTTTACAAAACCAAAGAAGAACAGCAAATATTTTTGGTGTTTTCGAATTTGGAAACAGGAACAAAAGGAAACAAGCAAACAAAGCAAAATCTTTTTGGGTTTTCTTATAGCAAACTAGCAGTAGCAAATAAAGCGAAACAAATGCAAGAAAATAAAGTAACCAAGTGGTGAAGAGAAACAACAGAAATATTTTTGGTCTTTTTGTGTTTTAGGAAAGAAACAAAGCAAAAACAGGAAAATGAAAAGTAAAAGAAACATAGAAAAGCGAGATGGCAGAAATCTGCCAAAACTTGACAGCAGTACAGAAATCGATTTTTACAAAAATCTTACGTTGCTCAGCTCGAAAAGTGTTCAACTAATGAAAGTTAGATAACAACCTGGGGATCCTGCACAAAAATTGGCAGCTCAAAATAACGTTCTGGCTGTGCGCACGAATTTTTCTAGTAACAGTCCAGAATCTGTTTTCAGGCAGCACTTCCCCAAATATCATCTTCCTCTCATTAGAAAACCACTCAAAGAAACTAAACAATTATGTACAAGTATCCAGCAACCATAATATGCAAAGAATGAGTGATGCCGGTATACCTCCCCCCAAGCTTAGGCTTTTGCCTAAGTGGAGATCAATCCCATGGTGCCCATGAAGAAGCACCTTCGTAGTACGAAGATGGATCATATTCCGGGTAGGTGCTGGAAGAAGCACCCGGATACATGACGGTGTAGTCGTAAGAGGGCTCGGCGTCCTCGGAGTCATGCTGCTGGTGGAAGCCTTGTATCTTCAATTGCTCATCCACCTCCTCCTTAGTGCGCGACCATGGTTCCCTGTCAATACTGAACAAATCTGGCTGCGGCAAAAGGATTTCCCTCTCTTCCCTGTCAGCAAACAATATTCTATAGATAATCTTATCTAAACTAGAGTCGGTTGTAACAAATTGATGACTCTTCATAGCAGCAATATCGAGCCTCATAGGAGCTACTTTTACATCATTAGGGTCAAGAGGAAGCTCTAAATATGCTAAAACGCGCGAAGCAATAATTCCTCCAAATATAGGCCCCTTGCTGGACAAGCGGCGAGCAACAAGAGCACCAAGATGATAAGGCGTGTCCCCAGTGAGTGCAGCAATTAAGAAACCAAGGTGATAGCTAGATATGTTGCTAGTATTCTCCCTACCAAGAATGCTAGTACCAATGTAATAAGCAAAATACTTAATGGCGGGGAGTTGAATGTTTCTTATCTTGCCACACTGAATGGTGCGACAATCATCATTGGTGATCCCTCGATAGAGCTCCAACAATTCCCTTGGGTTGTCCTCGATCTTCCTTGCTGTACCTACAGGGACAATACCTAATGCAGCACAAAAAATTTCCAACTTCATAGTAATAGGTTTACCATAGATCTTGAATGAAACTGCCGGGTGAAAGTGCTTATTGTTGAACTTGAAGCTCTCCACAAAGATTTTAGTGAGCGTGTAGTATTGCTCACTCTCATCTCCCACATAGGTGGTTAAACCTGCCTTACCGACAAGGGTCAAGAAATCCTCCAACAAACCTGCATTTCTCAAAAAGTCATAACATGGGAAGGATGAAGCATTAGGGACTCCATTGTCCTCCTCGGGTGCGAAGCTTGGTGCGATGAGATCCTCATTGTAGGATTGCCTGAATCGGGTGGATGACCTCGAGGGTCTCCCCGTGCTTGTTGTCTCCCCTTGGAACACTTCTCCAAAGTTAAAGTTGTCCATCCCCCTTTTCTGAAATTTTTCAACAAACAATATAAAACTTGATTTGGTGACATATAATTGAGGGAAACTACCATAGGAACTTGCTAGAGTACTAATCATGCATCAAAACTAGTTTCTACCACTTAGAACAAGCATGCAAGCTCACTAAACATGTTACCTACAGCAGCAAAATATGCAAGATATACTCCACCAAACAAAATTCTACTTGGAGGGTTGGAGGAGTCACATACCGAAGAGCAAATGTGCCAAATTTCAGACAGAAATCTGGGCTGAGCAAAGAGATCAAGAAATCTGGAGTTCTTGAGCAAAAACACGAGTGAGAGGAAGCTGGTGTCGATTTTTTCGGGAGAGAGAAGAGTGTGGGAGGAAAAGATGCTGAAATGGGGTAAAGGGGGACCCACAGACCAGGGTGGCGCGCCCCCCTTGCTGGCCGCGCCGGCCTGTGGGGTGCCACCCTGGGGTGCCCCACTGGTCATCCCCAGGTGCTCCCAGGTGCCTCGTCGAAAAATAGGACCAACGGTATAATTTTTTGTGAATTTTTGAAAACTTTGAAAAATGCACATTTATGGGTATTAAGTTTATTATTACTGGCGAGGAAAAATTTTGAAATCTCTAATTAACTAAGGAACTTTGCAAAATAAAAGTGCTACAGCAACTAGAGCAAATGGAGGGAGAAAGAGATGTTGTTTACCTCCTCTATGCATATAAAAAGTATTTGTTAACAAGGTTGATCAAGTCTTGCCACCAAATAAATTTTACATAGCATAAGAAGAAATAAACCTAAAATCAATCATGTTACCTTGAATTGTATTGATATGGATCCAATCACAAGAGTTTGATATTCTTCTTTAGGCTCATATATAGGACAATCGATAGTTCCAACTTTGATAGTTCTCACATTAGAAATAGTATTAACTCCACATGCTTTCTCAATCCTCTTGGGAAAATAGACGGTGTGCTCCCTATCATCAACATTGAAAGTAACCTTTCCTTTATTGCAATCAATAACAGCCCCTGCAGTGTTAAGAAAAGGTCTCCCAAGAATAATAGACATATTATCATCTTCAGGCATTTCCAACACAACAAAATCAGTTAATATCAAGCAGTTATTAGTAACTTGAACAGGAACATCCTCACATATGCCAACAGGAATAGCAGTAGATTTATCAGCCATTTGCAAAGATATATCAGTCGGTATCAACTTATCTAAATAAAGTCTCTTATAAAGAGAAAAAGGCATAACGCTAACACCCGCTCCCAAATCACATAGAGCAGTTCTAACATAATTATTCTTAATTGAACAAGGAATAGTTGGAATACCTGGGTCGCCAAGCTTCTTTGGAACCTTACCATTGAAAGAGTAATTAGCAAGCATAGTGGAAATCTCCTCATTAGGAATTTTCCTTTTGTTAGTGACAATATCTTTCATATACTTTGAATAAGGAGGCAATTTAATAGCATCAATCAAAGGGATTTGCAAGAATAAAGGTTTCATCCAATCACAAAATTTATTATAGTGTTCTTCTTCCTTTGATTTTAGTTTCTTAGCAGGAAAAGGCATTTGCTTTTGAACCCAAGGTTCTCTTTCATTACCATGTTTCTCAGCAATAAAATCTTCTTTAGTGTACTTTTTATTTTTAGCATGCTTTTCAGGTTCTTCTTCAACCTCTTCTTTATCAGAAGCATCATTCTTATCATTATCTTTATCATGTTCATTACCACTTTCAGTTTCAAAGCATCGTAAATAGAAATACTATTAGGATCATTAACAGGTTCAGAGGATTCTACAACATTTTTATGTTTATTTTTCTTTTTCTTTGATGGAGCACTAGTTTTAGTTTGTTGAGAATCTTGTTCAACTCTTTTGGGATGCCCTTCAGGATATAGAGGATCCTGGGTAGAAACACCACCTCTAGTTGTTACTTCATAAGCATGTTTTTCTTTAGAATTATTTCCCAATAAGTCATTTTGCACTTTAGTGAGTTGATCAATTTGAGTTTGAACCATATGAAAATGTTTAACAAGCATCTTAACATCATTGGAGGTTCTCTCCACAATACCATGCAATTCACTAATAGCTCGAGAATTTTCCATTAAATGATTCTCTACTCTCATATTAAAATTTTCTTGCTTAACAATATAATTATCAAACTCATCTAAACATTGTGCAGGAGGTTTCGAATACGGAATATCTTCCCTAGTAAAGCGTTGAAGGGAGTTTACCTCAATCATGGATGATGGGGGAATTATCTCACATATATCTTCTATGGGAGGTAGATTCTTCACATCTTCAGATTTAATACCTTTCTCCTTGAGAGACTTCTTGGCTTCCCTCATATCTTCATCATTTAATTTAATTAAACCCCTCTTCTTCAATATTGGCGTTGTAGTTGGTTCAGGCGTAGTCCAATCATCATGATTCCGGCCTATTTTAGCCAATAATTCTTCAGGGTCGTCTGGAGTTCTTTTCCTGAAAACACAACCAGCACAACTATCCAGGTATGCCCTAGACTCAATGGTTAGTCCACTATAAAATATATCAAGTAAATCATTCTTTTTTAAATCATGTCCAGGTCGAGCTCTGATAAGAGAACAAAATCTTGCCCAAGCCTCAGGCAATTTCTCTTCATCTCCCTGGTCAAATTTATAAATTTTCTGTAAAGCGACATGTTGAGCACTAGCAGGAAAGTATTTTCGAAAGAAAACATCACGCAAATCAGTTGGATTTTTAATAGAACCAGGAGGAAAATTATTATACCAAGTTTTAGCATCATCCTTTAATGAGAAAGGAAAAAAATTTAACGACAAAATAAGTACGCATCTTGATATCATCAGAAAACAAGCTACTCATAGAAGAAAGTTCAATCATGTGTTCCACAGCACTTTCTTTTTCAGTACCACAAAAGGGTGCTTTCTCTACAATAGCTATATGAGATAGATCAAGAGAAAAATCATAATCTTTATCCTTAATGCATATAGGAGATGTGGCAAATTTAGGATCAGGAGATAATTTATGTCTAACAGTATATTATGTGAGAAACTTTTTAATTTTACTTGCATCAGCAGTGGCATTGCATCTATTAATAAGATCATCGTTAAGTTCCACATAATCTTCATCAGGATCATCACTATAATAATCAAGTTCAGGTGAATTAACAGGTGTAGTAGCATTAGGAGTTTCAGTATTTTCAATTTGTCTAGACCTAGCAATTGTAGCATCTAGAAAGGATCCCAATGAACCACTATCATCAAGCACAGCAGAAACATTATCAATATCATAAGAGTTTTCAGATTCAGCAGAAGTACCAGCATGTGAAGCATGTGGCGGTGAAACAAGTTTATCAATCACAGATGGTGAATCAAGAGCAGTAAAGGTACTCAGAGTTGTACCTTTTCTTGTAGTGGATGGTAATATGGCGACTTTAGGATAGCGAGGTTTACCCATGATGGAGAATTTGCAGCAAACAATATCAATCCAAGTGAACTTCCAAATAAAGCTATGCTCCCCGGCAACGGCGCCAGAAAACAGTCTTGATAACCCACAAGTATAGGCGATCGCAGCAGTCTTCGTGGGTAGTAAAACCCAATTTATTGATTCGACACAAGGGGAGACAAAGAATACTTGAAAGCCTTAACAACGGAGTTGTCAATTCAGCTGCACCTGGAAACAGACTTGCTCGCAAGAGTTTATCGAGTAACAGCTTTATAGCGATAGCAGTAGTGAAATAACAAAGACAGAGTAACAGAGACAGCAGTAGTGATTATAGTAAACAGCAGGATTAAAATACTGTAGGCACGGGGACGGATAACGGGCGTTGCATGGATGAGAGAAACTCATGTAACAATCAAGCAGGGCATTTGCAGATAATAATAAAACGGTGTCTAAGTACAAAGCAATCAATAGGCATGTGTTCCAATTATAGTCGTACGTGCTCGCAATGCGAAACTTGCACAACATCTTTTGTCCTACCAGCCGGTGGCAGCCGGGCCTCAAGGGAATCTACTGCATATTAAGGTAATCCTTTTAACAGAGCACCGGAGCAAAGCATTAACACTCCGTGAACACATGTGATCCTCACATCACTACCATCCCCTCCGGTTGTCCCGATTTCTGTCACTTCGGGGCCATTGGTTCCGGACAGCGACATGTGTATACAACTTGCAGGTAAGACCATAAACAATGAATATCATGATGAAATAATAACATGTTCAGATCTGAGATCATGGCACTCGGGCCCTAGTGACAAGCATTAAGCATAACAAGTTGCAACAATATCATCAAAGTACCAATTACGGACACTAGGCACTATGCCCTAACAATCTTATACTATTACATGACCAATCTCATCCAATCCCTACCATCCCCTTCAGCCTACAGCGGGGGAATTACTCACACATGGATGGGGGAAACATGGCTGGTTGATGTAGAGGCGTCGGTGGTGATGGCGGCGATGATATCCTCCAATTCCCCGTCCCGGCGGAGTGCCAGAACGGAGACTTCTGGCTCCCGAGACGGAGCTTCGCGATGTGGTGGCGTTCTGGAGGGTTTCTGGCGACTTCGACTTCTCCCTGTGCGTTTTTAGGTCGAGGGCGATAAGTAGTCCGAAGGAGGGCATCGGGGGCCAGCCGAGGGGGCCACACGCTAGGGCCGCGCGCCCCCCTCCTGGGCCACGCCGCCCTAGGGTGTGGGGCCCTCGGGCCTCCACCTGACTTGCCCTTCTGGCTCCGTGAGTTTTCTGGGAAAATAGGGCCTTCTATCAAAATCCGGAGGTTTTCCTGAAAGTTGGATTTCTGCACAAAAACGAGATACCATAACAGTTCTGCTGAAAACAGCGTTAGTCTGTGTTAGTTGCATCCAAAATACACAAATTAGAGGCAAAACAATAGCAAAAGTGTTCGGGAAAGTGGATACGTTTTGGACGTATCAACCAGCGACACTTAATTGCGCGGGTGCCTCTAATAATGTGTGTGCGCACTCGATCGATGATCCCTAAACCTTAAACCATAAAACCCTAAAACCCTAATCCCTAATCCCTAATCCCTAAACACCCTAAACACCCTAAACACTAAACCCTAAACCCTAAACACTAAACTCTAAACCCTAAACACTAAACACTAAACCCTAAACCCTAAACAATAAACACTAAAACCTAGACCCTAAACTCTAATTAACCCTAACCCTAACCCCTAGCTAGCTAACCCTAAACCCTAAACCCTAATTAAACCCTACATATATAGGCCAACGACACTTAATTGCGCATCAAGCAGGCGACCAACTAATTAGCGCTGATAAATTAATTAACTTGAATTTTGAAAAGTTCTCTCGAATGAAAACACATTTGATTAGGTTGCCTCATAATATATATATATATAATTAGTGTGCATGCGCGCATGGCATACCTTGCACATATCATTCGTGCATATATTTCAATATATATTTGAACATATTCTTGGGATATATATATATTTAAATCTCTCTCTCGATCTATATATCGTTGGTGGCAAAAAAACACACTTATATACGCATGCACTTTATGCGCAAAGGCGCGGGTGCCTCTAATAATGTGTGTGTGCTCTCGATCGATGATCCCTAAACCTTAAACCCTAAAACCCTAATCCCTAATTACACCCTAAACGTACACCCTAAACACCCTAAACACTAAACCTAAACCCTAGACCCTAAACCCTAAACCCTAAACCCTAAACACTAAACCCTAAACCCTAACCCTAAACACTAAACCCTAAACCCTAACCCCTAACCCCTAGCTAACCCTATACCCTAAACCCTAATTAAACCCAACATATATAGGCCAACAACACTTAATTGCGCGGGTGCCTCTAATAATGTGTGTGCGCACTCGATCGATGATCCCTAAACCTTAAACCATAAAACCCTAAAACCCCAAAACCCTAATCTCCCTAATCCCTAATCCCTAAACACCCTAAAAACTAAACCCTAAACCCTAAACACTAAACCCTAAATCCTGAACCCTAAACCCTAAACCCTAAACACTAAACCCTAAACCCTAAACACTAAACCCTAAACCCTAGACCCTAAACCTTGATTAACCCTAACCCTAACCCCTAGGTAGCTATAACCCTAAACCCTACATATATAGGCCAACGACACTTAATTGCGCATCAAGCAGGCGACCAACTAATTAGCGCTGATAAATTAATTAACTTAAATTTTGACAAGTTCTCTCGAATGAAAACACATTTGATTATGTTGCCTCATAATATATATATATATATATAATTAGTGTGCATGCGCGCATGGCATACCTTGCATATCATTCGTGCATATATTTCAATATATATTTGAACATATTCTTGGGGATATATATATATTTCAATCTCTCTCTCTCGATCTATATATCGTTGGTGGCCAAAAAACACACTTATATACGCATGCACTTTATGCGCAAAGGCACGGGTGCCTCTAATAATGTGTGTGTGCACTCGATCGATGATCCCTAAACCCTAAGCCCTAAAACCCTAATCCTAATCCCTAATTAAACCCTAAATGTACACCCTAAACACTAAACCCCAAACCCTAGACCCTAAACCCTAAACACTAAACCCTAATCCCTAAACCCTAAACCCTAAACCCTAAGCACTAAACCCTAAACCCTAAACCTTAAACCCTAAACCCTAAACACTAAACCCTAAACCCTAAACCCTAACCCTAACCCTAACCCTAACCCTAACCCCTAGCTAACCCTAAACCCTAAACCCTAATTAAACCCTACATATATAGGCCAATGAAATTTAATTGTGCGGGTGCCTCTAATAATGTGTGTGCGCACTCGATCGATGATCCCTAAACCTTAATCCATAAAACCCTAATCCCTAAACACCCTAAACACCCTAAACACTAAACCCTAAACCCTAAACACTAAACCTGAAACCCTAAACCCTAAACACTAAACCCTAAACCCTAAACACTAAACCCTAAACCCTAGACACTAAACCCTAATTAAACCCTACATATATATAGGCCAACGACACTTAATTGCGCATCAAGCAGGCGACCAACTAATTAGCGCTGATAAATGAATTAACTTGAATTTTGACAAGTTCTCGAATGAAAAACACGTACATTTGATTAAGTTCCCTCACAATATATATATATATATAATTAGTGTGCATGCATGGCCTACCATGCATTCATGCATATATATTTTTTAATATATATTTGAACATATTCTTGGGGATTTCAATCTCTCTCTCTCTCGATCTATATATATCGTTTGTGGCCAAAAACACACACATACGCATGCACTTTATGCGCAAAAGGCGCGGGTGCCTCTAATATATAATGTGTGTGTGCACTCAATCGATGATCCCTAAACCTTAAACCCTAAAACCCTAAAACCCTAATCCCTAAACCCTAAACACCCTAAACACCCTAGACCCTAAACCCTAACCCTAACCCATACTTAAAACACATAACCCCTAGACCCTAAACACTAAACCCTAAACCCTAAACCATAACCCCTGGCTAACCCTAATCCCTAACAACCCTAACCCTAATGACCCTAGACCCTAGACCCTAAACCATAATCCCTAAACCCTAAACCCTATAAACCCTAAACCCTAGCTCTAGCTATATATATATATATAGGCCCCAAACGACACTTAATTGCACATCACGCAGGCCAGGGGGCCTCGCGGTCCTCTAAATTAAGTGTGACATTAACCCTAACTAAACCATATATATATATGATGGGATTCGTTGCATAGAAAACAAAAATTTTCCTACCGCGAGAACGCAATCCAAGCCAAGATGCAATCTAGAAGATGGGAGCAACGAGGGGATGAACGAGACTAACCCTTGAAGATTTCCAAAGCCTACAAGAGGAGGCTCTCGTTGCTGCGGTAGACGATCACTTGCCGCTTTCAAAAGCGCGTAGAAGATCTTGACGGTGCCACAATCGGGCAGCACCTCCGTACTCGGTCACACGCTCGGTGTTGATGACGACGTCCTTCTCCCCGTTCCAGCGGGCAGCGGAAGTAGTAGATCCTCCTCGGAATCCCGACAGCACGACGGCGTGGTGGCGGTGTCGATGGAGAACTCCGGCAGGGCTTCGCCTAAGCGTATGCGGGAGAAGTGGTGGAGGAGGAGAGGCTAGGGTTTGGGGAGAGGGGGTGGCTAGGGCGCCGGCCATGGGCAGCCCTAGGTGGTGCGGCCAAGAGTGGCTGCCCCCCTCCCTCTCCTCCTCATTATATAGGTGGAAATCCCCAAGAGTTGTAGTCCAAGTCTTCGAATAAGACCCCAACAACAAAACCTCCCATAGGTGGGAAACCTACTCAAGGGGGGAGTCCTACCCAAGGTGGGACTCCCACCTTTCCCTTAGGTGGGGTGGCCGGCCACCTATGGTGGAGTCCACCTGGGACTCCACCCCTTAGGGTTTGGCTGGCCATACAAGGTGGAGTCCCTTCAGGACTCCACTTTCCATGGTGATTTCTTCCGGACTTTTCTAGAACCTTCTAGAACCTGCCATAAATGCACCGGATCATTTCCAAACTTGGAATATGACTTCCTATATATGAATCTTATTCTCCGGACCATTCCGGACCTCCTCGTGATGTCCTAGATCCCATACGAGACTCCGAACAAAACTTCGAACTCCATTCCTTATTCCATATCTACTTAAACGACATCAAACCTTAAGTGTGTCACCCTACGGTTCGCGAACTATGTAGACATGGTCGAGATCTCTCTCTGACCAATAACCAATAGCGGGATCTGGAGATCCATAATGGCTCCCACATGTTCAACGATGACTTAGTGATCGAATGAACCATTCACATACGATACCAATTCCCTTTGTCACGCGATATTTTACTTGTCCGAGGTTTGATCATCGGTATCTCTATACCTTGTTCAACCTCGTCTCCTGACAAGTACTCTTTACTCGTACCGTGGTATGTGGTCTCTTATGAACTATTCATATGCTTGCAAGCTATTTAGACGACATTCCACCGAGAGGGCCCCAGTATATCTATCCGTCATCGGGATGGACAAATCCCACTGTTGATCCATATGCCTCAACTCATACTTTCTGGATACTTAATCCCACCTTTATAACCACCCATTTACGCAGTGGCGTTTGATGTAATCAAAGTACCTTTCCAGCATAAGTGATTTACATGATCTCATGGTCATAAGGACTAGGTAACTATGTATCGAAAGCTTATAGCAAATAACTTAATGACGTGATCTTATGCTACGCTTAATTGGGTGTGTCCATTACATCATTCATATAATGATATAACCTTGTTATTAATAACATCCAATGTTCATGATTATGAAACTAATCATCTATTAATCAACAAGCTAGTTAAGAGGCTTTACTAGGGACTCATTGTTGTTTACATAACACACATGTATCAATGTTTCGGTTAATACAATTATAGCATGGTATATAAACATTTATCATAAACATAAAGATATATAATAACCACTTTTATTATTGCCTCTTGGGCATATCTCCAACAGTCTCCCACTTGCACTAGAGTCAATAATCTAGATTACATTGTAATGTACCTAACACCCATGGCATTCTGGTGTTGGTCATACTTTGCCCTAGGGAGAGCTTTAGTCAACGGTTCTGACACACTCAGAAACGTATGTATTTTGCAATTCATTTGAGTCTTCACGCATCACTCATTTTCCAAATGAGTCGGCATTAAATATGTTTGGTCTTCTGGTGGAACCTTAATTCCGCGGTCTGAAATATGTCACTAATATTGTCATACACAATATAGCTTCAAAGTTCTGACACTATCGGAACTACACCAAGTTCTCAAAGAACCTCTTGACTTAACATTCTCAGTCATTGTCAAAACAACGACATATTCTGCCTTCATTTGTAGAATCCGTCACAACATTTTGAACTCTTCTAAATCTAGCATTGTGCTACCTTTTAAACAACACTTAGCCTAATTTTGAGATTGTAATTTTATTTTTATATGTGACAAAACCAATATCGGTGCAACATCTTACAATGATTTGTTTGTCATTTCTCCATACAAAACTATTTATATATCCTTGGTTCTTCTAAAGTACACAGGGATATTCTTACTGCTTTGTCCAATGATTATCACATGAATCATTCTGGTATATGCTCCCAACATTTTAGAGCACAGACATCTGATTGTGTACATATTAATTGTGATCTAAATCACTCATGTGTTTTTACTCATTCAAAGGTCGTATACACTCAAGTTTTGTTAAAACTTCACATGACAAGAACATTTTCTTAATATTTCTATATTGAACTACTTCAATATCCTTTCTATGTAATTTGATTTAAACTTATTATGTGTTTCAATCTATCTTCATAGATCTTGACATTAAATATGTTTCAGTCCATATCCTTTCATTGAAGTTAATTCTCAATGAAACCTTTTATAATCAAGTATATAATTACATCATTTATAACCAACTAAATGTATCTACATAAAGTATTATAAATATGTCTCAGCGCTCCCACTTAATTTCTTGCAAATGCAAGCCTCTTCATCGTTTCTGATGAAATCAAAAACTCTTTGACTATTTCATCCGGTGAAGATTCCAACTCCATGATACTCACTTCATCCAATTGAAGTTCGTTTACCTATCTAGTATTCCACGGACTAGCAAAACAATTGGTTGTATCTTGTATACACCTTTAATACACACTTCTGTTAAGTAATGTATTTTGCCATCCTACTATCATATCTCATGAAAGAAATATGTAGCGATTACTAGAATAATCCACATAGACTATAAGCATTGCTACGGAAGATCTAATCTTATCGTAGTCAACTCTTTGAACTTTGTCGTAAACAACTTTTCGACAAGTCGAGCTTATTCAAGGATATTCCATCCAAGTCCATCAATTTTATAGATCCGTTTACTTTCAAAAAGTATTCATCTATCTTGGATTTCATGACGTATAGCCATTTTAACGGAGTCAGGGCCCATCATAACTTCTTTGTATGTAGTTGGTTTATCATTGTTCAAAAACAACCCTTTGTTCACAAATCATTTATTTGATCACAAAGTAAACCATACCTACAAGGTTCAATAAGTACTTCGATCTCCATGACTATAACATGTTGTAGACATGGGAGCCATGATCGTCGTAGCCGCTTCCGGAACCAATTCCGATGCTGCGCTACTCTGATCATTATGCTCAGGTTCATAAACCTTATCAAGTTTTGTTGTCCTCCCACTCAAATACTTCGCTAAAAAACAATTTCTTGGAAATAAGTAACAAACATCGACAAACACTTTTGTCTTTGTCTCCATAGTGGAAAGAATTCCCAATCAATTCTGTGGGATAACCAACAAAGACATTCATCCGATTTTGGATGTAAACTTATTTACTTTATGCTATGCATTCCAAAATTTAAGAAAGGACTATTAGGGTTCATACCCATGCCATAACTCGTATGGTGTCATTTCAACGGATCATGATGATGCTCTATTTAGTGTAAAAGCGGTAGTCACTAAAGCATAATCCACAAAAATATAATAGCATCAATATTTTATCTCATCATTGACCCAACAAGGTTTGGATACATCTCTCGGATACTCCATCATCACTATGATACTCCAAGAAACGTGAGTTGTAGAACAATTTCATAACTCTCTTAGATGTTCGCTAAAACTCGTAATTCAAATATTTCCACTATGATCCAATCATAGATATTTGACTTTTCTATTACGATGATTTCCACCTCATGCTGAAATTTATTTGAATCCATTCAAATGTTTCAAACTTCTTCCTTATCGAATATATCCATATATATATACTCAATTCATTGTTGGAAGTTTTCATGAAGTAGAAGAATCTCCCGCACAACCTATGCCCAGTGAACCACATACATCATCATGTATTTTTCCACTAAGTTAGTTGCCCGTTCAACTCTTGGCCTATGAACGGTATTTCAGTCATTCTCTTTAGAAAAGATTTGCAAGCGCCAAACGATTCAAAAATCGAATGACTCCAAAAATCCATTTGCATGGAGTTCCTTCATGCGATCCTTTCTAATATGACCTAAATTGCGGTTCCACAAATAAGTGGAATTCAAATCATTTGCCTTATGGCATTTTAGCGTCAGTATTATGTATGTGTGTTTCACCATTAAGATTTATAATAACTTATCCATCGTACATGGAGTAATGTCATAATTTGAACAACTCATTGTTTTCATTTAACCAGAGCAAAATAACAATTATTAAGTTCTTTATTATAAATTCTAAGGGCTAGATAGGATGCCAATGATGAACATAATAACACTTTATTTTTGTTCCAGAAGTGCATTCCTATCATATTCCTTGTCAGTAACTTAGGCCATTGTATTCTTGTATTGCGTTGTTTTGTATGACATTTCGTACCAACCAATATGGTACTAATACCCAAGAATTTCATTGTGTGACCAAACTAGGAATACAACCATAACATGTATATCATGTATATACACCTGAGCTAGACTTTCTAGTCTTCTCTTTTCTTTCTGCCAAAATATCTTTTGTAGTTTCTCTTTTAGCTTTCCTCATTATTCGTAAAATACTTCACCTTAAATAACTTCTAGGTTTGTTGGTCAAATACCAATAACCTTGAGGTTCTTACTTTGAAGTTGATCATCATATGACAAGTGTTTCAGATTTCACTATTAGTAACTCTGTAATATGATGAACAATTTCACTCATAATTTTATCCATCATATCATGACGACTTTTCCGAGACCATGTCTGTACATGCTAGGCTCGTAAAGTTTAACCTCAGTATTCGCATATGCAAATCTGGCTTGCACCCGTTGTATGCACACGTAGAATCTATAACACCCGATCATCACGTGATGCTACGAAACGACGAGTCTTAGCAACAGTGCATACTAAGGACGATCACTTCATGGATATGCGAATATCGTTAGTGCCCCAATAGTTGGAGGATTGGGACGCCTTGCGTCTTCAACCTTCCTACATTCCCATAAAACTTATGAGTTTATGTAGTCTCACCAAATTATATTCTATCATCTTGCAATAAGGTCTTAGATATCACATATATCTCATACTATTTCTGAAAACAAAATTTTCAGCTCCTTACATTTCAAACAGATTTGAACTTCAAGTTTCACGGAGACAAGATAACTTTTGGTACTAATTGAAACCATAGCTCTTTGAATCAACAATGTGAGGTTTACTAAAAGTTTGCAATAGGACTTAATCATTTCTTGATTCTTTTACAATACGGTACCAGTCCGTAAAGTTTCTTGTCAGATTTTAACAGTATTTCTATCTCAATTACAAGACTAGCGCTTGGTAGAAAAACGGATGCCAATACTACAAATTAATTCAAAATACTACTCAGACTATGTTTATGATAATTAGTTCATGTTTTAATCTAATTACTAATGAACTCCCACTTAATACAACATCCCTCATAGTTGTTAAGTGGTACACGATCCACATCCACTACACCAAAACCGATCATCACGTGAGATGATGTAGCTTCAATGATGAACATCAACATGTTGATCATATCATCCATATGACTCGTGTTCAACCTTTCGGTTTCCGTTGTCCCGAGGCCATGTCTGTACATGCTAGGCTCGTCAAGCAAACCCAAGTATTCCGCGTGTGCAACATGGCTTACACCCGTTGTATGTGAATGTTGAGTCTATCACATCCGATCATCACGAGATGCTTCGAAACGACGAATGTCGTGGTATCGTCACGGCATATGCCATAGGGTGGCTAATCGAAGTGGTTCCTGAGGGATCTCACGGCGGTATCCGGATGCGGGTATGGGCACGAGCGACACGGCGACGTACCCAGGTTCGAGGCCCTCCGATGGAGGTAAAACCTCTACTCCTGCTATGAGTGTATACGATGATCACACAGTACAATGGTGCTCCTAGAGCTGTGTCCGGCTGCTCCTGAGAGGCTAAGGAAGACTATGGTCTCTCTCGCAGGGCAGCTCTGTAGGTGGGTGAAAGCAATAAATGATCGATCCCCTGCACGAGAGGGGGTAGTGCGGCTTATATAGGCACCGGCACTTTACATATAAGACCCTATAGTTTACTGGCCGGCTGGGCCGGCTTCGGCTTCCGCTCCTTCCCGAGGCAGTGACGTCAGGAGTGGTTGAGGCATCGTGGCCTGTCCCATCCGGCTGCCACGGTCAGCGGTATGGAGGAGGTGTCCCTGTCGCCGTCAGCCGCTGTAGCCAGTACGGATCGTCGTAAGCCCTGACGGCCTGTCCGGCGCGTGGCACTATTGCTCCACAGTGCCCCGCGCTTTACGGAAGATGGAGTCAGCGTGGACTTTGGGAACCCGGATCACCTACCGGTTCCTTCCCGTGCAAGACTCGCCAGCCTCGAGTCGGTCTGAGGTACAAACCCCAGTCGGATATGGCTTGTAGAAGCCGGCCCAACTACAGCATTGGTGGCCGTAGCCAGGCCGACTAGGACTTAGAGCCAGCCGGCTTCCGGACCAGCCGGCCACGGCGCCAGCCAGCTGCTCCTCAGCCGGCCTTTGCCGCGAGCCGGCCAGTGGCCAGCCGGCTGCTCCGCGTCCATTGCCCTACCCGGGGTCTTCCCCCCGACATTAGCCCCCGAAGCTGGCAAGGTCCTGCGTTTAGAAGGACCTAGGCAGGTTTTCCTGGCTTCTCGAATAGACTTGACGGCACTTGGAGGGGCCGACTGAGAATTTCCATTCAGCCGGCTGCGCCCTCACCCGGCTCGTTCCTGCCGGCTGCTTCTGGCCGGCCGCTTTTTACACTTGTACAGTTTTTGCTTTTTCGCAAGATCTGATGGCGCCTCCGCCTTGCTGATGAATTTTGGCTCGGGTGGAACTTATTGTCCGGCTCCGGCTTGCGGCGCACCGGAGTCTCCGCCGCCTCGGGGCCTGCGCCCGACTTGACTGGTCTGGCGCCTGGCCCGGCGGTCGGTTCGTCTGGTCACATCAATGTCCCCCCGGATCCGGTGCGGTAGTGGGCGACGTGGTGTGGCCGTTTCCGAAAACCGTCGTGGACGTGGGAGGAGTTACGGCGCAGTAAATCCGGGGACGTGGCCCACGACCGCCACTTGGAGGCCAACCGCCCGCGGCAGGAGGCTATAAATGCCGCGGGGGAGGCATCGAGGCGGCCACTTGCCATTCTCTTCCTCCTCGCGCTCCTGCTTCCATCGCTCCCCGCGCGCTCGAGCTCGCTGTTGCTCCGGCGAACGCCTCCCGCTGGCGAACTCCGGCAGGCGAATCTCCGCCGATCCGCCGCCGCCACTCCGTCAATCCGGCGCCACGGGGCCGCGCGTCTCGACGGAGCGTCCTCAGCCGCCGTTGTCGCCGCCGCGGTCGCAAGGTTCCTCCTCGCCGTTTAGTCTCTCCTGGTCATCTTCTTCCTCGACATCGCCAATGGCGTCCCCCAGCGGATCGTGGAGGGGCTCCTACATGCAGGAGGACGACATCGAACGCCTGGTGCGCCTCCGGCGGATCCCGCAGTCGGTGATCACGCGGGTGCCCGGCGAGGAGGTGGAGCCCGAGCCGCGGCCCGGCGAGCGCGTCGTCTTCGGCGCGCACCTCGATCGCGGGCTGGGCCTGCCGGCTTCGACGTTCTTCCGGCAGTTCCTCGACCACTTCGGCCTTCAGCCGCACCACCTGCCGGCCAACGCGTGCGTCCTCCTGAGCTGCTTCGTGGCGTTCATGGAGGCTTACGCCGGCTTGTGGCCCGACATCGACTTCTGGAGTCGGCTCTTCTTCTTGAAGGCGCAGACCAACGACGGCCGCCTGCGAGCCTGCGGCGCCGCCTCGATCTACACCCGGCCTGGTACGCCTTTCCCCAAAATCCCCACCGTCGACTCGGTGAAGAACTGGCAGATGTCATTCTTCTACGTGCGCAACGAGGGGGAGCTCGTTGACCGGATCAACTTGCCGGAGTTCAACCCGGCTCCTCCAGTCGGCCGGATCAACTGGAGCCACAACGCCCGCTCGACGGATCAGAACGCCGAGGTGAATCTGCTTTGGGACTTCCTGGCGACAGCCACCGATGGCGGGCTAACTGCCGAAGATCTCCTCTGCACCATCGCCGAGCGCCGGGTGCTGCCGCTCCAGATGCGCACCCACAAGATCGGGCACATGTCCGGCCGGTTCGACCCGAACCGGACATCCACGGCGCGGCTCACCAAGGCCCAGGTGGCCAGCCGGGTGAACCACATCACCAAGGCGAACCTGCCAGAGGACTGGAGTTACGGGCTGGTGCCCTGCGACAGGAACCGTCCACCAGCGCGGGTAAGCCTCGTGTCTTTGCCATTTTCCGGCTTGCGGCTGCGGGGCCGACTTCCTTTTTCTTCTGCCGACTTCCGGCTTGTCATATGCTCATGTTTTCTCTGTCTTTCTAGCTTTTTGAGCGCCAGAACGCCGAGGACGGCGACCTGGCGACGAAGAGGTGGACGCCGGATCACGTCGATCCGGCTGACCAAGCCGGCGACCATGCCGGTGACGACGACCTGCCGCAGGCGCCTGATCTAGGCGGCCAGGGGGAGCACAATCCGCCCCCCTCACCAGAGCAGCAGGAGGAGGAGGAGCCGGCGACGTCCGGCACGGGGCCAATCCCCGCCGTGCCTCTGCGCACGAGGCCGCCAAGCACCACGGCGACTTCGGCGCCCAAGGGCACGAAGCGAGCCGGCTCCACCGCCGCCTTGGAGGCGAAGGCGAAGAAGCAGCGCCGGCAGCAGCCGAAGAAGGTCCCGGAGCAGGCCGGGTGAGTTCTCTTTCTTTTTCTTGTTTGATTCCTTTTCTTTCCTTGCTTTCATGCTTATTGTCTTTCTGTTTATCCGGCTAGGGTCCCTATCAAGTTCGCCCAGGGCGGCGGCTCCCGGCAAGCTCCGCGCGTCGCGTCGCCGCCGCTGCGCCAAAGGAGGGAGCCGACGCCGCAGCCTTCATCGCGCGCTCCCACGCCACCGCCGCCTGCGGGTACTGCGCCTTCCGCAGGGGCACCTTCCTTCGCCGTGCCGCTGGCCTCAGCGCCTGATCGCGGCACGCGGGTCGAGCCGCCGCGGCAGCCGACGCTGGACGATATGTTCCCGCGCCGCGCCCCGTTTGTGGAGCGGGCAGCCGGAGCTGGCAGGGGCATGCCATCTGTGGTAGGAGCTGGAGCTGGTGGGGCTGCGCCGCCTTCGACCGGAGTCGGCGGGCCCGCGCCCAACGTCGTGGTGTTGGAGAGTTCTCCGGAAGGAGCGCCTCAAGCGCCGGATGCGACGGCTCCCACCGGGCCGACTGCTTCGACCGCGCCGCCTCCAGCTTCGGAGCCGACGAGGAGGGAGCCGACCGGGAAGGAGCCGGCGAGGGGGGAGCCAGCGCGCTCAAAGGACGCCGACTCCCGGGCTCTGGTGAGGACGAGGGGCCCGCCGGGCCCAACTGAGGGCCTTCACGTGGCCAAGGGGGCCCGGCTGCTTCATGTGCCGTCTGCCTCTGACTCCAGCCTAGGCTCGGCTGGCACCATGGAGGCTGCGTGGCATACGGCGGATTCTTGCGAGGTGTTCAACCGGGAGGGGCAGCCTGGTACGGCGCCCATGAAGGTGGTCTTCTCCGGCTACCGAGCCGGCCTTAAGAATAAGGCCGCCGAGGCCCTTGCCCAGCTAGCAACGCTGGAGGACGCTGACAAGGTAGGTGTCTTCTTGTTTTTGTAATTTGTTATTATCCTGGTAGCCCTCCGAGGCATGGTCCGGCTGCTTGGAGCCGGTCCGGGTTTCGTCTGGATATCTGATTGTTTCTTTCAGGCGGTTACGGAGCGACGCACCGTCTTGTACAACAAGGTGGTGACTAGCTACCACAAGGCCAAGATCGAGCGAGCCGGCTTGGCTCGCGAGCTGGAGGCTGTCAAGGGTAATCTTTATGCTTCTTTTGACTTAATGTCTTGTTTTCTTTCAGTCTTGGTTGGCTGACATTTCTTTCTGGCCGCCTCGCAGTTGAAGCCGCCAAGGTCCCGCAGCTGGAGTCGGATCTCCGAGCCGCTCGCGCCCAGTGCGCCGAGAGCGAGGAGGCGGGCCGATCCGCCGCCGGCAACCTCAAGCGGGCCGAGCACCCGCCGACGCGGCTGCGCCTGCGAGAACGTAACCACCTTGCTGAGCTCAACTCCCTCCGGACGGCGGAGAAGGAGAAGGTGGAGGATCTGAGCCGGCGGCTGACGGAGGTGGAGAAGCAGCGGCTTGTGCTGCAGGAGGAGGTCACCGTCAAGTCCACAGAGCTGACGGCTACCGCCAAGCGCTGGACGGATGAGATTGGCGCACTAGATCGCGGCTTGGCGGGTGAGTGCATCTCTAAGTTCCTTTCCCTTTGCCGGCTTTCGGCTGTTGGCTGCCGGCTTTCGCTGGCAGCCGGCAGCAGAAACTTCTTCGTTATCTTCAACTTGGGGCTGGTGGCAGTCGGTTCTTGCCGGCTGCCGCCAGGCTTTTCCTTTTGGCTTAGGACTTCGAAAATTTGCATTTTTCAGCTTATTTCGGCTTCGATGATTTCTGACTTGCTTTGTCTTGCAGCGGCCTTCCCGGAGACGCAGGACGCGGCTCTGGCAGCCGTTGGCGTTGCGCGCGAGTCCAGGAGGCAGGAGACCGGCGAGGGCAGCTCGGAGTATTTCTCCATGGAGGATCACATGGCGTCCATGGCTGCCCGCGTCGAGCCTATCACCAAGCTCGGCTGGGAGCTTCGGAAGGCGGCTGAAGAGCTGGTGCCTATGCTGTGGCCTGAAGAGGGGGCGCCGCAGGATATCTCCGGCCTCATCTCCGCGATGGAGCGGGCGCCGGACCGCTTCCTCGACTGGAAGGAGTCGGCCACGCGCGCCGGTGCCGACATGGCGCTGTCCTTCGTCCTCTCCTGGTACAACGAGGTGGACCTGGGGCAGCTTGAGTTCCGGCGAGCCGGCGTGGAGGACAAGCTCCCAGCCGATCTCAAGGCCGCCCGCCTTGCTCGAGCCAGCACCATCGCCGAGTTCGTCGACAAGGCCCTCTTCGTCGCGGACCCGAACCCTCCTCCATCCGATGGGGAGTATATGGACGATGAGGAGGCGGAGGACGTGCCTGAGGACGACCCGGCAGCCGGCTCCACTGATGCCCCTCCGGCTTAGATTTCCTGCTTTCCAGTTGTTCTTTTGCCAAGACAATTCGTTAAATCCCCGGGATGCCGGGTGCAGATGTATGAATATTATTGCCCTTTAATTATGTCACACTTTAATGTGTTTGTTAATCATTTGTGTGCCGAGTTGCTTTCTTTCGACTCGTTCGCTTTTTCCCATCCGCCCCACTCTTCGGCTGTGCTCTTGCCGGTCGTACGTCCGACTTGCGATCCGTCGCCGGATCAAGAGCGGGCCGCTGGGTGAGGCTGACAGTATTTCAGTCGAACGAGCTGAATTCGGCAATCCGGCACTTAAATGAAAAGTTGCAAGTCAACTCGCTTTTACTCTTTCCCTTAGTCGTTTTTCGCGTGCCGGCTCCCTAGGCCTTACTCCCGCCAGCCGGACAGCCGGGTTGCGGTCTGTAGCTGGATCGGAAGCCGGCTGTCGGAAACCGGATCACGTTACTGAGCCGGCCGCGTGAGAGGGTTCAAGCCAATTGGCGAAACAAGGTAAAGTACGCGAAAAACTTGTCGGAAACAGCGCTCTTGGCGCAAGCTTTTTCACAACTCACAAAAGGGATACAAGGGATACATACATTCCTGCTCTCATGTGTAAAATGGGCGGAGTAACCTGACATTCCAGGGACGTTTAGTCTCCTCGTCAGCCTTGTCCGGCTTGTTTTTCTTAGCCTCTTGGGCATCTATGAGATAGTAGGAATCATTGCCTACTGCCTTGCTCACGATGAAGGGACCCTCCCATGGGGATGATAGTTTATGCTGTCCGGCCGTCCTCTGGATCAGCCGGAGCACTAGGTCTCCCTCTCGGAATGCTAAGGGCTGGACCCTCCGGCTGTGATAGCGTCGGAGGCTTTGCTGGTAGATAGTAGATCTAGACTCAGCCAGCAGCCGGGCCTCTTCGACCAGGTCAACTCCATCTTCGCGAGCTTCTTTGGCTTCGGCTTCTGTGTAGAGCTTGATCCTTGGCGCGTCATGCTCGATATCAGTCGGCAAGACGGCTTCGGCCCCGTATACGAGGAAAAATGGTGTGAAGCCGACTGAGCGGTTTGTCGTTGTGCGCAGGCTCCACAGCACATTGGGCAGTTCTTCAATCCAGCAGCCGGCTGCTCGCTCGAGCGGCTCCACCAGCCGGGGCCGGATGCCGGCTAGGACTAAGCCGTTAGCCTTTTCCACTTGTCCATTGGACTCTGGGTGTGCCACGGAAGATAGGGCCATCCGGATTCCCATTTCCCCGCAATAGCGAGAGAAGATGCCTTGGGAGAAGTTGGTGCCGTTGTCGGTGATGATGGTGTGGGGGTAGCCGAATCTCACAATGATTTCCTTGAGGAATGTGACGGCTGTGGACCCGTCCAGTTTCTTGATTGGCTTGGCTTCGATCCACTTGGTGAATTTGTCAATCATCACCAAGAGGTGTGTCATGCCGCCTCGCGCTGTTCTGAATGGGCCTACCATATCCAAGCCCCATACGGCAAACGGCCATGTGATGGGGATGGTTTTCAAGGCGGAAGCCGGCTGGTGTCTTTGCTTTGCGAAGCGCTGACAGCCGTTGCACTTCTTCACCAAATCTTCTGCGTCTCTGAGCGCAGTCGGCCAGTAAAAACCGTGCCGGAAGGCTTTGGCCACTATGGCTCTGGATGAGGCGTGATGTCCGCACTCTCCTTGATGGATTTCCCGTAGGAGTTCAATCCCTTCGGCCGGCTCGACGCACCGCTGGAACACCCCACTTACGCTGCGTTTGTACAGCTGGTGGTTGATGATGGTATAGGCCTTGGCCCTTCTCTCAATCTGCCTGGCCTGAACTCTATCATCAGGCAGCACACCGTCGGTGAGGTAGGAGAGGAATTCTTGTGCCCATGAAGGTACGCATCTTATCTCGAATACGCTGACCAACAGGGCCTCCTGCGTGGGAGCTTCCGGATTCGACTGCATGGTCGCCGGGTTCGGCTTGCTAGCCGGCGGGTTCGGCTTGCTAGCCCCCGAGTTTGGCGATGAAGCCCCCGGGTTGGACTGAGAAGTCCCCGGGTTCGGCGTGGAAGCCGGCGGGTTTGGCTTGTTAGCCCCCGACTTGGGCGATGAAGCCCCCGGGTTCGGCTGAGCAGCCCCCGGGTCAGCCGGCACGAATATTGAATCCGAGTCCGGTGACGGTATGATGGACGGCTTCTTGAGAACCGCCAAGGCGACACCCGGCGGAATGGCTTGCCGGGTTGAGCCAATCTTGGATAAGGCATCAGCCGCTTCGTTATTTAATCGTGGCACATGGTGGAATTCGCAGCCGTCGAAGAAGCCGGATAGCTGCTGGACATGGAAGCGGTACGAGGCCATGTTGGCGTCCTTCGCGTCCCAGTCGCCAGATGCTTGCTGTATGACCAAGTCGGAGTCGCCGAAGCAGAGTATGCGACGCACGCCAATCTCCTTGGCCAGCTTCAGCCCATGAATGAGCGCTTCATACTCCGCCACATTGTTGGAGGCGGCGAAGTGGATCTGCAGGACGTAGTCCAGCCGGTCCCCCTTGGGAGAAGTGATGACGATGCCGGCTCCCAAGCCGTTGCGCATCTTCGAGCCGTCGAAGTGCATCTTCCAATGCGTGGAATCCGGCACAGGCGGCAAGTCGCATCTCAGCCCAGTCGACGAAGAAGTCCGCGAGGATCTGCGACTTGATGGCTGTGCGTGGCTCGTAGAGGATGGTGTGGGCGGCTAGCTCCAGGGCCCACTTGGCGACCCGGCCGTTGGCATCCTTGCTGCCGATGATTTCCGCCAAGGGTGCTGTGGCAACCACCCTGATGGGGTGCTCTTGGAAGTAGTGCTTGAGCTTCTTGGCCGCCATGTAGACGCCGTAGGTGACCTTCTGGTAATGGGGGTAGTTTTGCTTCGACTGGGAGAGCACTTCGCTAAGGTAGTAAACTGGACGTTGAACCAGCTGCTCCCTGCTGCCGGCTTCTCTGCGCTCCACCACCAGGACAACGCTAACCACTCGATTGGTGGCTGCGATGTACAACAGCATCGGCTCCATTGAACCCGGCGTTGCAAGGATTGGCGCGGTTGAGAGCACGCGCTTCAAGTCACGGAAAGCCTCATCCGCCTGCGGTGACCAGACGAACTTGTCCGCCTTCTTCATTAGTTGATACAGGGGCAGTGCCTTCTCCCCCAGCCGGCTGACGAAGCGGCTCAAGGAGGCCAGGCAGCCAGCGAACTTCTGGACGTCCTTGAGGCACTGCGGCAGTTCCATCTTCTCCAGGGCACTGATCTTGTCCGGGTTGGCTTCGATCCCTCGCTGAGAGACGAGGTAGCCAAGGAGCTGGCCAGACGGCACGCCGAATGTGCACTTGGCCGGGTTGAGCTTCATCCGGAATCTTCTCAAATTGGTGAAGGTTTCTCTCAGGTCATCAAGGAGGGTAGTCGTCTCCTTGGTCTTTACAACGACATCATCCACATATGCGTGAACGTTTCTGCCGATTTGATCCTGTAAGCATTTTTGCATGCACCTTTGGTAGGTGGCGCCTGCATTTTTCAAGCCGAACGGCATAGTCGTGTAGCAATAAGCCCCGTACGGGGTAATGAACGAAGTCTTTATTTGATCAGCCGGATTCAAAGGAATCTGGTGGTAGCCTGAATAGGCGTCTAAGAAAGACAACAGTTCACAGCCGGCAGTCGAGTCTATGACTTGATCTATGCGCGGCAGGGGGAAGGGATCCTTTGGGCACGCCTTGTTCAGGCTGGTGTAGTCGATACACATGCGCCAGGAGCCGTTCTTCTTCAAAACCAGGACCGGGTTGGCCAACCAGTCCGGGTGCAGCACTTCCATGATGAAGCCGGCAGCTAGGAGCCGGGCGATTTCTTCACCGATGGCCTTCCTTCGTTCTTCGGCGAAGCGCCTGAGAGGCTGCTTCACCGGCTTGGCTTCAGGCCGGACGTGGAGGTGGTGCTCAGCCAACTCCCTCGGCACACCCGGCATGTCTCTTGGAGTCCACGCGAAGATGTCCCGATTCTCACGGAGGAAGCTGGTGAGCTCGCTTTCCTATTTCTTGTTCAAGCCGGCACCGATGGTGACGAACTTGTCCGGCTGCGCCGGGTCCAGCAGGATCTTCTTGGTGTTGTCGGCCGGCTGGAAGTGAGTCGTCCCAGCCGGGTTGCCCGCAGCCGGCATGTCTGTCTGCGCGGCTTTGGCGAGGGCGACGGCGTCGTGGATGAGCTGCTTCTCGGTGGCGATGACCAGCGTCTGGGCCATCTTGGAGCTCTGCGTGGCGCAGTCCATGGAGCGGCGATAATCGCCGGCTACGGTAATGACCCCCTTGGGGCCAGGCAGCTTCATCTTCAGGTACCCATAGTGGGGCACCGCCATGAACTTGGTCAGGGCCGGCCTGCCCAGGAGCGCGTGGTAGGGACTCACGAGGTCCACCACCTCGAACTCGATTCTCTCGGTGCGGAAGTGGTCCGGCTTCCCGAACATCACCTCCAGCGTGATCCGGCCGATCGGCTGGCAGCAGTGGCCTGGCACGATGCCATGGAAGACGGTGGGGGTGGGGCGCAACTCGGCCTCCTGGATGCCCAGCTTGCGGGCGGTGTCGCGGTAGAGGATGTTGATGCTGCTGCCGCCGTCGATGAGGACGCGCGAGAAACGCACGCTGCGCCGGGTTGTGCCGATGGTGGGGTCGAGGACCATGGCGTAGCTGCCCGGCTTCGGCAGGACAGCCGGTGTGTCGCGGCGATCAAAAGTGATGGCCTGTTCTGACCAGTTTAGGTACTGGGGGACCGGCGGTATGACCGCGTTGACCTCGAGGGAACGGCGCTCTTGGCTCGTCCTGTCCTCGGGCTCGGAGGTGAAGATGATGTAGGTGGCGTCTTCGGCCAGATATCGGCCGGCATGGTGCACTTGGTTAGCCTCGTGGTGCACGAGGTTGGCGTTCTCTGCGCCGGCTTGGCCACCCGGCCCGCCGGCTGGTGGAGGCGGGGGTGGAGGCGGGAGGGGTTCACCGCTTGTCAGCCGCTTCATGAAGTGGCAGTCGCGGGTGGTGTGGTTGGAGGGGTTCTTGCCGCTGTGGTACTTGCACGGCGAGTCGAGCATCTGCTCGAAGGTGTACTTCGGCTTCCACTGCCGATCTTGCTTCTGGCGGCGGCTGCCGCCTGCCGCGTTGTCTGCCACGGCGGCTACGTGGGCGGAGCCGTACCGGCGGTCCGGCTGGTCGTTGTGGCGCTTGCAGCGGTAGTTGTCCCGCCGGCTGCCGTGCGAGGCGCCCTCGGCCGGCTTGTTGTTGTCCCGTCTTGCTGGGGCCGGTGAAACATCAGCCGGCGCCTTGCCGGCTTCCTCTGCCAGCGCGTACTTGTCTGCGATGACCATCAAGGCGGCCATCGTCTTGGGCTCGCTGCGGCGCAGCTTGTGCCACAGCATGGTGTTGGGTCGGCAGCCGCCCATGAAGAAGCTGATGGCTTGCATCTCGTGCACGCCCTCGCAAGAGTTGCGCATCTCGCACCAGCGCGTCAGGTACGCGCGATCCGTCTCGTCCGGGCCTTGCTTGCACATCTCAAGCTGTTGAGGGCGACCCGGCCGGCGATAAGTGCCGGTGAAGTTGCTGATGAAGGCGGCTTCGAAGTCCAGCCAGCCGTTTATGCTGCCGGCTGGGAGGTTGTTGAGCCACGTGCGGGCGGAGCCGAGTAGCATGAGGGGGGAGTAGCGCACAGCCCAGCGCTTGTTGCCCTTGGCGATGCCGACTGCCGTGGAGTAGTCCAGCAGCCAGTCTTCCGGCTTGGCGGTGCCGTCGTACTTGGGGGTGTCGCGCGGGAGCTGGAAGCCATCGACCATGGGCTCGTTGAGGATCCGCGGCCCGAAGCACTTTGGGCCGGCTGGCCCCTCTTCTTCCGCGATGCGGGATTGAACCAGCCGGTCGAGGCGGTCTCGGGCGTCAGCGGGCTCGATGCGCGGGCCCAGCCGGGAGTGTGCCGGCTGGCGTGCGCCGCTTGCTTCTGGAGCCGGCCGGTGATGACGGCGGGGCCCGGAGTCTTGCTCCTGGTTCCGGCTTGGAGGGGGCCGGCTGCGTCGCTGCCGCTCGGCTGGTGGCTTGGCCGGCCCGAGCCGTGCGTGGCCCGGGAATCATGGCGCCGGCTTGGTGCTGGGGAGGAGGACTCGGCCGTGTCCACGGCGCCTTCCCTGTCGTTGCTCTGCAGCTCCACGAGCGTGAGAAGCCTCGGGGGCATTGGCATACCCGGGGTCGGCGATCTGCCTGTTGGCTGCGTTGAGCAGCTCGATCACCCGCCAGTGCAGCGGCGTAACTCTTCGCCTTCGAGGCGGTTCAGCTCTTCTGCGGCGGCTTCTGCCGCGCGCATGTTCTTGTCGGGGGTGTTGTAGACGGGCAGCTCTGCGGACGGAGCCGGCGAAGGAGCGCCGTCGCGGGCGATCTCAGCGCCAAGGTCGCGGCCCTGCGGCGGATGTGGCCAGCTCGGCTTGGCTCGTCGCCGCCTGGAGTGAGGCCGTGGGCGCGGTTGTACTCGCGCTGGGTGATCTCCATCTGGCGCTTAGCAGCAGCCAGTTCTTCGGTTTGCTTGAGGAGGAGCTGGCGGTGCGCCTCCAAGTCCGCCTCGATGGCGGTGGGGTCTCCGCCAGGCGTGAGCGGGGTGCTCAGCTTTGCCCGGACTGCATCCAGCCGGGACGGCGGTGGTGGCGCTTTTGGGCCCGAGCCGGAGGCGTTGGGGTCGATGTTGCGCTCCGTGCCAGGGCCACGGGTGCGCGGGTTCTTGGTGGGGAGCTCGTCGCCAGCCATCATGACTTGCACGACGGCGGGGCTGGCGGGAGCGCCGCCTGCCGGCTCGCGGAGGAGGGCTAGCGCAGCGCAGCACCGCCGCGGGTAGCGCGCGGCGGTGCGACGGTGGCGACGTAGACGTCGAAGCCGCCGAAGGAGATGACGCTGCCGCCGGCCGGGAAGGGCCGGTCAGCGAAGCAGCCAGCGTTGTCGCCGACGCGCCGAGGGAGCCGAATCTCCAGATCAAGCCTGAAGCGACTCGCTCGCCGGTGGTGGTGGTGAGGCCCGTCCGGATGAAGACACCGGCCGAGGATGCTGAAGGCCCCACGGTGGGCGCCAAATGTCGTGGTATCGTCACGGCATATGCCATAGGGTGGCTAATCGAAGTGGTTCCTGAGGGATCTCACGGCGGTATCCGGATGCGGGTATGGGCACGAGCGACACGGCGACGTACCCAGGTTCGAGGCCCTCCGATGGAGGTAAAACCTCTACTCCTGCTATGAGTGTATACGATGATCACACAGTACAATGGTGCTCCTAGAGCTGTGTCCGGCTGCTCCTGAGAGGCTAAGGAAGACTATGGTCTCTCTCGCAGGGCAGCTCTGTAGGTGGGTGAAAGCAATAAATGATCGATCCCCTGCACGAGAGGGGGTAGTGCGGCTTATATAGGCACCGGCACTTTACATATAAGACCCTATAGTTTACTGGCCGGCTGGGCCGGCTTCGGCTTCCGCTCCTTCCCGAGGCGGTGACGTCAGGAGTGGTTGAGGCATCGTGGCCTGTCCCATCCGGCTGCCACGGTCAGCGGTATGGAGGAGGTGTCCCTGTCGCCGTCGCCCGCCGTAGCCGCACGGATCGTCGTAAGCCCTGACGGCCTGTCCGGCGCGTGGCACTATTGCTCCACAGTGCCCCGCGCTTTACGGAAGATGGAGTCAGCGTGGACTTTGGGAACCCGGATCACCTACCGGTTCCTTCCCGTGCAAGACTCGCCAGCCTCGAGTCGGTCTGAGGTACAAACCCCAGTCGGATATGGCTTGTAGAAGCCGGCCCAACTACAGCATTGGTGGCCGTAGCCAGGCCGACTAGGACTTAGAGCCAGCCGGCTTCCGGACCAGCCGGCCACGGCGCCAGCCGGCTGCTCCTCAGCCGGCCTTTGCCGCGAGCCGGCCAGTGGCCAGCCGGCTGCTCCGCGTCCATTGCCCTACCCGGGGTCTTCCCCCCGACAACGAACTGTGCAACGGTGCATACAAGGGGAGAACACTTTATTATCTTGATATTAATGTGAGGGATCATCTTATAATGCTACCGTCGCGATCTAAGCAAAATAAGATGCATAAGGGATTAACATCACATGCAATTCATATGTCATATGATATGGCCCTTTAGTCTTTGCGCCTTCGATCTTCATCTCCAAAGCACGGACATGATCTCCATCATCAACGGGCATGATCTCCATCATCGTCGGCGTAGTGTCAAGGTCCATGGCGCTGTCTTCATGATTGTTCACCTCATGTAGCAACTATTACAACTACTTTGAAATACTACTCAACATGAAATTTAAAGACAACCATAAGGCTCCTGCCGGTTGCCACAATACAATAATGATCATCTCATACATATTCATCATCACATCATGGCCATATCACATCACCAAACCCTGCAAAAACAAGTTAGACGCCTCTAATTTGGTTTGCATATTTTACGTGGTTTAGGGTTTTCGAGTAAGATCTAATCTACCTACGAACATGAACCACAATGGTGATACTAGTGTTGTCAATAGAAAGAGTAAATTGAATCTTCACTATGGTGGGAGAGACAGACACCCGCAAAGCCACTTATGCAATACAAGTTGCTTGTCGAACGTGGAGCAAGTCTCATGAACGCGGTCATATAAAGTTAGCCCGAGCCGCTTCATCCCACCATGCCACAAAGATGCAAAGTACTCGAACTAAAGACAACATAAGCATCAATGCCCACAAAGCAATTGTGTTCTACTCGTGCAACCATCTATGCATAGACACGGCTCTGATACCACTGATGGGATTCGTTGCATAGAAAACAAAAAATTTCCTACCACGAGAACGCAATCCAAGCCAAGATGCAATCTAGAAGATGGGAGCAACGAGGGGATGAACGAGACTAACCCTTGAAGATTTCCAAAGCCTACAAGAGGAGGCTCTTGTTGCTGCGGTAGACGATCACTTGCCGCTTTCAAAAGCGCGTAGAAGATCTTGACGGTGCCACAATCGGGCAGCACCTCCGTACTCGGTCACACGTTCGGTGTTGATGACGACGTCCTTCTCCCCGTTCCAGCGGGCAGCGGAAGTAGTAGATCCTCCTCAGAATCCCGACAGCACGACGGCGTGGTGGCGGTGTCGATGGAGAACTCCGGCAGGGCTTCGCCTAAGCGTATGCGGGAGAAGTGGTGGAGGAGGAGAGGCTAGGGTTTGGGGAGAGGGGGTGGCTAGGGCGCCGGCCATGGGCAGCCCTAGGTGGTGCGGCCAAGAGTGGCTGCCCCCCTCCCTCTCCTCCTCATTATATAGGTGGAAATCCCCAAGAGTTGTAGTCCAAGTCTTTGAATAAGACCCCAACAACAAAACCTCCCATAGGTGGGAAACCTACTCAAGGGGGGAGTCCTACCCAAGGTGGGACTCCCACCTTTCCCTTAGGTGGGGTGGCCGGCCACCTATGGTGGAGTCCACCTAGGACTCCACCCCTTAGGGTTTGGCTGGCCATGCAAGGTGGAGTCCCTTCAGGACTCCACTTTCCATGGTGATTTCTTCCGGACTTTTCTAGAACCTTCTAGAACCTACCATAAATGCACCGGATCATTTCCAAACTTGGAATATGACTTCCTATATATGAATCTTATTCTCCGGACCATTCCGGACCTCCTCGTGATGTCCTAGATCCCATACGAGACTCCGAACAAAACTTCGAACTCCATTCCTTATTCCATATCTACTTAAACGACATCAAACCTTAAGTGTGTCACCCTACGGTTCGCGAACTATGTAGACATGGTCGAGATCTCTCTCCGACCAATAACCAATAGCGGGATCTGGAGATCCATAATGGCTCCCACATATTCAACGATGACTTAGTGATCGAATGAACCATTCACATACGATACCAATTCCCTTTGTCACGCGATATTTTACTTGTCCGAGGTTTGATCATCGGTATCTCTATACCTTGTTCAACCTCGTCTCCTGACAAGTACTCTTTACTCGTACCGTGGTATGTGGTCTCTTATGAACTATTCATATGCTTGCAAGCTATTTAGACGACATTCCACCGAGAGGGCCCAGAGTATATCTATCCGTCATCGGGATGGACAAATCCCACTGTTGATCCATATGCCTCAACTCATACTTTCCGGATACTTAATCCCACCTTTATAACCACCCATTTACGCAGTGGCATTTGATGTAATCAAAGTACCTTTCCAGCATAAGTGATTTACATGATCTCATGGTCATAAGGACTAGGTAACTATGTATCGAAAGCTTATAGCAAATAACTTAATGACGTGATCTTATGCTACGCTTAATTGGGTGTGTCCATTACTTCATTCACATAATGATATAACCTTGTTATTAATAACATCCAATGTTCATGATTATGAAACTAATCATCTATTAATCAACAAGCTAGTTAAGAGGCTTTACTAGGGACTCATTGTTGTTTACATAACACACATGTATCAATGTTTTGGTTAATACAATTATAGCATGGTATATAAACATTTGTCATAAACATAAAGATATATAATAACCACTTTTATTATTGCCTCTTGGGCATATCTCCAACAATATAACTAACCGGCCCGTCCTAGCTAATCAAACCTGGCTACTTAATTAAAACACATAACCCCAAACTATACTAGCTATAACCGATCTAATAAAAACCTGCTCTATATATATAGCTAGCTAGCAAACCATAGATTAACCCCAATTAATATATATGGCCTATATCGATCATGTATGATCGAACATCCCTGAGATTCATTCATTAATTAATTATATAATTAGCACTGATAAATTAATTAACTTGAATATATTTACAAGTTCTCGAATGAAAACACACACTTTGATTAAGTTGCCTCACAATATATATATATATATAATTAGTGTGCATGCATGCATGGCCTACCATGCATGCATATATATATATATATATATATATATATATATATATATATATATATATCTTTACAATTAAATTCAACAACGACCGTGGTACGTCGCTACCGAACTGCCCCACGTTTTCTGGGTATTTACGGACCTTACCACCGCCGAGTGAACGTACCGGTTTGATTTTTCGATTTGTTTTCTCCTGCCTCTTTCACGCGTGTGCTCCCATAGTCCCATAGTCCCATCCCCTTTCTTTTGTGTTCTCCGACCGCTCCGATGGCTCCATGCCCTTTGCTCGTTAGCTCCATCGCCGCGAATCCCCATCCCTCCACCGTCTCCACGGTCACGCCGCTCGCCGTCCCTCTCCTCCCTAGATCCCCAGTATACCTTCCTCGGATCCGTACTTCCCCACCAGCACCAGGTCCTCCGTCCGTTCCCGTTTCCGAGGAAGACCAACGGAAGCAAGAATGGGAGGTCGCCTCAGATGATTGGGACCAGGAGGTGAGGCGAGCATGGCAGTCGTTTCCTCCGCCGGTTGCGAGATCCGAGTCGTCTTCACCGCTGCTCCGCTCACCCACCAGTGGCCTGTCAGGCTATAGGAGATCTGATCCAACGCCATCAGGCGTTGATGGACTCCTCTCACGGCAACAGAGATTGCGAGTTCAGGCCAGCCATTTGCCACGCTAACCAGCCCGAGGAGGCTGTCCGCGCAAGATGTACTGCACGCCCATCGGCCCGTGCTTCCAAGTTCCCTTGTCAAATCATGTGCCATACTTCCAAGTTTCCTTGTCAAATCTACACGGGAACAGCAAGACCTCGCTGCCGGGAGCGGTCCTACAACTCGATGCCACCCCTACGGCCTCAAATCTTCTTGAATTCCTTCCTAGCAGGTGCATACTGCGAATCCTTCCTCAGCCTGAATATCTGTCAGTTTTATAGTTTACAGGTGTATTGTACAGAGAGACCATGCGTACATTAGAAGGTTGAGGAGAGAGCATGTGCATATTTCAGTTTACTTGCACGGTTGCACCAGCTTGTTGCTAGGATGAGCTATTACCAAAGGCATTGGTGATTTGTGGTAGTCTTGAAGAAGATACCAGCATGTAAAGCTACCCAGTTTTTTAATGAGAAAAGTGTTCAGCACATGTAAAAGTTGTTTCATCATGTAAGCTATGGCCTAATGGAGTTTAACAAAAGCTTGATATGTGCCTGGTTCGAATGTCTAGTTGCATTATAAGCAGAAGACATGAAAAAGACATACTATAGCACTGCATTGAGTCAAACTGACAACAGTTTGCAGACAGACTTCTACATGTGCCAAAGAAAAGTGCATCAGGAGTGCTTGCATCGCAGGGTTCAGATCTCCAACTCTATATCTGGAGAAAAACGAAAACATATTAGCTTTAATGTGCATAAATACTAGCATTAGCTTGTATGTTAGCTTGTAACACTGCTGCGAAATCTACACTCTGTAAAATGAACTTACACTCTGAATCTGTTCTGATCCATTTGCTCCCTTGTTCCGCACTCGTTGAATTCCCTCTCCAAGGCAATTGTGCCGTTCGATAGTTTCTGATTGTGGCCTCTCGCATTGTTAAATTCTCGGTAGGTATGTCATTATGGAGCAATGGCCAGGGTATCTGTCATGATGAAAATCATGTAGGGATCTTTGAGCATCCCCTGTCTGTTTGTGTGGCTTAACTAGAAAATACTTCAATAGATTTAATATTGTTGGCTTCGTGTCTTGTCAGTTTACAACCATTGTATTCTGCAAAAATTGGGATGCCCTAAAAATATCCCATGTCAAATTCTGAGCTCAATAAAATAAGAATTTAAATTGGAAATTGTAAAGATAAAGACAAAAAAAGCAAAAACCAGCAAGCGACTTCCAAACTAGGCGAGCATATATATTGCCTTGCTATTTTTTTCAAGAAAACATGTAAGTCAATATTTGTCGTTCTTACGCAGCAACGCGCGGGCATAGAGCTAGTATATATATATATATAATATTCTGAGCACCGACTTGTACTTTTCTGGACACAAGGTTGAACTTCCTGGAGAAGAGGGTTGACCTTTCTGTCAGAACTTACCTGAACTTCCCATTTTCTTCAGAGCTACTGATTACACTAAGATTTTCTCAACCATTTGGCAGAATGTGCAAATAATATACCGTTGGATAGATAATGAAAAACCGCAACTTTTTCGTGTTCACAACTTTCACAGATTATGCACGGTTTAAATTTAATTTTGAAAATACGAAAACGCTTCTATATGGCCAGAAAACGAACTTTTAGTTTGATTTTCGAATCGCTTATCCAAAATGTACAAACGATATACCGTTGGATAGATAATGAAATTGCGCAACTTTTTCATGTTTTACGTTTTTTCAAAATCCTAACAGTTTTTGAACAATTTTGAAAATACCGAAATTCGGACGTACTTAAAAACAAGCGGACAGTAATTTGGATGATTTGTTTCAACCGTTTGTCGGAATGATGCAAATGATATGGCGTTGGAAAGCTATGGACTAGGCGCAACTTTCTCATTCAGGTTGTTTTCTCTAATTCCTTACAGTTTAAGAAAATAACTCGATTTAATGTCCGCCCATTTTATGTGACGAACACCGAATGATTCTCCCGCGATTTTCATGTGGTATATTTAAACAATAAAAATGATATACCAATAGAAAGGGATCAACAGGGCGCATCTTTTTCATATGTACCATTTTTTCCAAATCCGTATGGATGGATACTAATTTTAGAAGTTCTAAAGTCACTATTTCGGTATACTTTGCGAGATAATGACTTGAATTTGATGGTTTAAATCACTAGATTTGTTTTGAAATGCACTAGGTAATGAAATTAAACTCATACTCTACCATATAAAGCTTTTGGTGCCATTGTCCGAGGTGATCGGTGAACAAAACTATGAGATTTGCACCATAGATTTTCGTCGTGCAAAAAACAGAGCATTGAACTTCTGCCGACATGAACTTGTACTTCTCGATCATGACGGTTGTACTTTCGACGTGATTTCACAAAAGTGTTCAATAAAATAGCTACTTCCCGCGACATGCACTTGTACTTCTTGGCCTTCGTGGTTATACTTCTCCGATGATTTGATATTAGTGCCTTTTAGAGAAAACTAAACATGTGTGTTTCGAGATATTAATTTTAAATTGTCCCTACACTCTACTAATGAGACAATACACTTCACGAATCTTAATCATTGAACTTCTTAATGTGCTATGCGAACTTATTTGGGAGAACATTCCTTTTTTGCACTTCTAAATATCCAGTTGAACTTTTTGTAATCACCATCTGTACTTCTGGGAATCACGTCTTGTACTTCCAGTGAGATTAAAAGCGGATGATTTTCATTATTTTTAATGCAGTACAAAGCAGATCATGTACTTCCAAAAACCAATTAGGTGTACTTCCAACAAGAATTGTTTGTACTTCACGTACTTCTTGTACTTCTCGGAATCACGGCTTGCACTTCCCACAAGAATTTTTTTATGATTTCTATTAATTATTTTCTTCTTCCAAGACTAATTGTTTTCACTTCCCGTAGTCACTTCTTGTACTTCCCGGAATCACGGCTTGCACTTTCCATGAGATTTCTATTGATGATTTCTACTATTTTCTACTTCTAAGACTAATTGTTTGTACTTCTCGTAGTCACTTCTTGTACTTCTCGGAATAACGGATTGCACTTCCCACGGGATTTTTTTATGAACTCTGTTATTTCCAACTTCAAAGACTAATTGTTTGTACTTCTCGTAGTCAGATCTTGTATTTCTCCGAATCACGGCTTGCACTTCCCACGAGATTTTTTGTACGACCTCTATTATTTTCTATGCACTACAAGGCACATTGTGTACTTCCCAAAGCGATCAAGTGTACGTACTAGAGTTGATCATGTGTACTTCCGAGATCTTAATTTTTGAACTTCCTAGCATCGCTACATGAACTTTTTCCGGATTTTTCACCTGCCACCTAACTTTCGGTTTTGTTCGTTGTGTACTGCTCGGATCTAAATGATTATACTGCTGAACCTATAATGATTGTACTGCCGATACTAAAATGGTTGTACTTTCGAGACTATAGTGATGCGCACTGCTCGAATCTAAACGATTTTCCTGCTAAGACTATATTGGTTGTACTTTGAGACTATAATGATTGAACTGCTGATATTAAAAGAGCTTATTTATCAACTCTTTTGTGTACTACTGCGACAAATAATTGTACTTCTTTCCGACCAATAGTTGTACTCCTTGCGACCTCTCGAATAAATACCTTTTACAAAAGTTGTTTGCGCATTTCCCGTGAATATCATCCTGTACTTTCGCCATCAGAAATTTTCAACTTCATTTTTAGTCAACTTTTTACTCAACTTTCCGGCAAATAGTATCATGTCAACCAACAAAACTATTGCCACCGATCATATGCATTGCTCTTATAGTGTATATGATTTGAAAAATACTCTTTCACTTGTAAACAATTAGTCTGAATTAAAAAAACACTAACATCAGCTGAACGATTTTTTGTTTTGTATGTACTGCACACACACACATTATAATGTACTTCCGATGCATATGCATCTACACATTTTTTATTTGAAAATTATACGTATGCATCTGCACTTCTCTGTTATACATCACTACTATATCAACCAGATGGTTTTGACGTATTTTATGATGCAAAAAATTGAAACAAAGGAGAAGAAATACCCAAGGCAGATGATAATGAAAAATTTAGAATATCTTCCAATATGCCAGTTTGTAATACAGACATACAACAATGAACAGTCAGCGTTTCACTCTTCACCAGTACACGATGCATGTCAACGAAAATCAGAAGAAAAGGCACAAGATCACTGCCGTGAGGAGCGGTGTTGGGGGCATCAAGTCGCTGGTGACGTTGGCCGGCGGCGCAGACTGGTGGTGGTAACAGGAGGGCGGGATGACGCCGACGTGGAGCTAGGAGAGGCCGTGGCAGGAGACATCGTGAGCCCGCTGCAATTGGGGACAGAGGGAGGTTGCCGCCGGCAGCTGTGGGGAGCAGGGGATGTCGTGCAGGCGGCGGAGGGGATTTGGGGGCGTTCGATTTCCCGCTGGCGGTGAGGAGTACCGCGGGGGAGGTCGAGATCCGGGCGGGTGGGGGCATGCGCGGCGGCCGGCAGGGGCACGGGCGGCGGCCGACAGGGCACGCGCGGCGACCGGAAGGGGCACGCGCGGCGATCGGAAGGGGCACGCGCGGAAGCCCGGGGCGGATGCCGGCGGTGAGGGAGGTGGAGCGGCGGTGAACCACGACGGCGCCCAGGGGTAGTTGGGGTGGAGACCGCTGGCGGGGGCAGGGATGGTGGGGCGAGCGGGTACCAGGAGAAGCGGGTCATGGAGCGGGATGGTGGTGCTTGGTTTCCGTTTTTTTTTGTCGGTCTCCCCTTATAGCACGGATGGTGCCCAGAATAATATTCTGAGCACCGGTTTCAAAATAGTGTGACCCTATATATTAACATTCTTTGCGATTTCAATAATCTCTCATCTCTATCTCTCTCTTTATCGATTGGTGGCCAGCGCAACGACACACATTATGTTTGCACTTTATGCGCAAAGGCGGGTGCCTCTAATAGTGCATGTCTGTGCACACTCGATCGATCTAGCTAGAGTTTTGATTAATTGTGTAGCACACTAATAAAAAAGTTGTAATTTAATTCACAACAAGTTATAATTAACCCTAACACATAAACCCTCTAAATAAACCATAAAACCCTATATAGCTAGCTATAGGCCAACGACGACCCTTAATTGCGTATCAAGCAGGCCAGGGGTCCTCGCGGTCCTCTAATTAAATATATGTGCCATTAAACCTAAACCCTAAACCGTATATAGAAAACTAACCTTAGCTAATCAAACCCTCGTTAAAACACATAACCCCAAGCTAATTAATAACCCGATCTAATAAAACCTTGCTATATATATAGCTAGTAAACCATAGATTAACCCCAATTAATATATGGCCTATATCGATCATATATATAGACATTATTGGGATTCATTAATTATATAATAAGTACTAATAATTCAATTAATTAACTTGAATTTTGACAAGGTCTGAAATGAAAACACACTTTAATTAATTTGCCTCATAATATATATATATATAATTAATATGCATGCATGGCCTAACCATGCATGCTTATATATGTGTTTAATTTGGGGATTTCAATCGCTCTCTCGTCGCTCTCTCGTTGGTGGCCAACAACACACACATGCACTTTGTGCGCAAAGGCATGTGCCTCTAATAATGTGTGCGCAGTCGATCGATCTAGTTTTGATTAATCATAGCACGCAAATAAAGAAGTTGTAATTGACTCCACACAACCCTAATCTAAAACACATAGCCCCTAACATGGCCTAATTAATTGACCCCTTCTCTCTAGCTAATTAGTGGAAATTGCACAAAATCAAAAGGGGTCCCTCACTAATTATACATATATATCTAGATTGTGATATTTGCCCCATATTTGGTGGATGGGTGCATCTTGGCATGTAAAACAATTAATGTTTGCAAATGGCGTTGTCAAAATTTATGTACAAATGATTTCTTTCCATCCAAAGTGCATAAAATGGGAGTTTTAATGAAGAAAGTACAAATAAAACAGCTCAACATGCCTCCACACCCCGATTTTCACACGAAGTAGAGCATATTTAAAGGATAATTCCAGAGTTTTACTATTTTTCAAGCAACTTTGCTAATTTCCCCCCACTCACATGACTTTATGTCGATTTAACGAAAATAGGGCGAATTTAAACTACATGGGCGGGATAGTTTGAATTGTGCACGCGGCAAAGGGAACCGCCTATTCCTCAACCTTGTGCACGGTAAATTACACACGCAACTCCATTAAACACCACCTACCGACCTTAATTATTACCCCGGTGGCCCGGCCGCATGACCCCCCACCCACCCCTACACAACTTATCCCCGTCCGTGCGAAGAGCTTCCCCTCCCCGTCCCGTCCGTGCGAAGAAGAAGCTTCCCCTACCCGTCGTTCTTCTCGAGACGCACCGACGGTCAAGTTGATCCACGGTAGGGCTGCTTTCTCTAGCTCAATCATGCATCGGGCAAGACGGCCTAACGATTTATATTTTCTTGATGCTGCTAAAAAAATCGTCAGTATGCTCGAACTAATTGGCACTTTATAGTTTTCCGCTCGATTTGTCCTCGATCAGTTTTTTCATTTGCGTGGGCATATAGAGTCAGTTCTGCACTCGATCCGTTAATTTGCTGAAATGTCATGGCAGAGTTTTGTACACGATCTGTTTGCTAAAATGTCGATGGGCATTTTTTGTTTTGTACTCGACATGATTGCTGAAATGCATAATCATGTAGTATAGTTTTGTACTCGATGGATATACATTTCCTACTTCGCCTTAAATTAATCACCAACCATTGTATCTCATAATTAAACAGATGGACAGAACTTGGATACTGCATGGACACTTATGTTCCCCTTCATATATAAATGGTGTTCAACCCTTTATGGGGTTTATTAGAGCTCATGAAGGTCACAACCTGGACGTGTATTGCCCGCGCTGCACATGTATGAATGGTGAGAAGAGGCCTCACCATGTAGTGGAAGATCATTTACACATTTTTGGGATGGACCGCACATATGTTAGGTGGGTTTATCATGGTGAACCATATAATGATCCTTCAGCGGGAGAAGCAGATCTTGCTCACACTGTATGTGTGCTGGCATATGTAGTTAATTATTTATATTGATGTTGCCGCTGTTTCGATCAATAGTTTGCATTGTTGTGCAATGTTCTGTACTCAAATTTAACTTGTTGCAGATGGATGGACGGGAAGGAGAGAAAAAGCGCTTGCTACAGGAAACGGGTTTCAGCTCTGGGGCATGTGTTGTGCCAGATGAGAAGGTAAATATGTAAAACAGCATTTATTCAGGTTGCATCCCTTAGATATTTGTCTAATCGGTTGATGTACTAATTGCAGAAGCATAGAGTTGAAGAGGTCTCTCAGTTTGATGGGAGATTTGAAGATGAATCTCAGTTTGATGCACCTGTGGATGGTACTGATGACGAGCCATTCATAGACGAATGTCCTGCACCTGAGATTATCCAGCCTACAGAAGGAGGCCGTGGACCGAGTACACAGCTTTGCGTTGAAGTGGATGCACGCCCAGAGATCATCAGGGGCGTCCGGGTAGTCTCAAGACCACCCAACCCTGATGCACCTGTGGATGGTACTGATGACGAGCCTTTCATAGATGAAGGTCCTGCACCTGAGATTATCTAGCCTACAGAAGGAGGCCGTGGACCGACTACATAACTTTGCGTTGAAGTGGATGCACGCCCGGAGATCATCAGGGGCGTCCCGGTAGTCTCAGGACCACCCAGCCCAGATGCAAAATGTTGAGCTACTTTATGATTCGTACTCTTATGTTCTGGTGCTGTAGTATGTACTATCTTTTTTATGATTTGTACGCCTTTGGCGCTAGAACTATAATTAAGCATTCAGTGGATGATCGCGTTGCAAAATTTGACACCCACACAATCAGTTCATCCTATGAGTAGTAGCACAATTACTTCTACAGCCAGTCCTGCCAACGCATTAATTGGTAGCATGAAACACTTTCAGGCACTCCCCTCCGATTCATATTAATTGACTCAATTTTGTCTAGATATGGATGTATCTAGATGCATTTGTTAACTAACAAACTTGAGTCAGTTAATATGAATCGGTGTAAACCGCCCAAGTCCTCGAGCAGCTAGTTTATTGACTCTGGACTCCAAGCCTCTCGGGGCAAGCCATCAACGAAGCTTTGACCAAATCTTGGCCCGCATTTTTTTTTTGCGAATAGCAAAGCTTTGACCAGTTCCTCTCGGGATACAGCACGCCGGTGAGCTTGCACGGTTGCCATGAGCACTTTCCGACGGAACTTCCTCTGCAGCGCCCTCAAGCCGCCGCTGCGAGACAGCACGCAGTGCCTCGAGGCAGACGGAATGGACGAACTCAGGATCTCAGGGCGGGGGGTCCGCCTCGTCCGGGAATGATCTCCAGCGGGTTAACGAGGACATGCATGGCGGCCAGGGGATTTGGTTTTTTTTGTTGTTGTTTGAGCTTGGGATTTGGGGTTTTTTCGGATAGGGGAGGAGGAACCGAGGAAGAGGAAGGAACAGCCCGTGTGCTTGGCGCGTGGCGGTGTGCTTGAATTTCGAATTTTTGTGAAATGTTTCATTTCCCCGCTACAATTCGGGGGTTTTCTTGACGCGCCAATGCGTCCCGCCGGGCAGCTTCAAGTGAATTTGGCGTGCCACACTATGGGCCCCAGTTTCAGTGAGACATGTAATGACTAGTCACATCAGTAAGTTCATTGTGTAATAAAATATGTTACCCCTCCCCTTTGTGTAGCCCCCCTTCTCTCCCGATCGAGTGCCGACAGCCGACGGATGCAAGCCACTAGCTCGATCCCCTCCTTTCGCCTCCACCGTCCAGGCATCCAGCTTGGAGGGGCAAGCTGCATCTAGACCAAGCGGATTAGGTAGTACTAGTAATGTTCTTTCCTTTCTCGAGATCGGTTCTTTTTTCCTCACCTCGATATCTTGCGCATCTATTTCCTATTCTGGGCGAAGGGGTGTCTTTCTGGTCACCCTCGCGCTGGGAGTGATTGATGGGGGTGGGGGCGGGGGCTACCTTTGCTTGGATTGGGGTGTTCTTCCTTTATTTGTCGACATTTGCAACCTTTGTAGTTTCTGCTGATCCTCACTGTATCTTTTGTCAGCTTGTACAGGAAAGGAAAGACCTCGGTGGTTGTGGGGGGCAATAGAGCGTAAGGCCACCACGCATGTGGGCAGTTGGCTGAGCCTGAGCTGCGTCCCCAGCCCCGCAAAGCAGGTACTCCGTTTTCTTATCCACTCTGTCTGTCTGCATCCTCAATCTGTTCCTGTTCTGGAAAATGCTTAAAGTAGCACATGTCTTCAGCTGTTTGTGCGTAAAGCCTCTGTGACACCATGCCTATATTCTCTGTATCAGGTTGGTACCTCCAGGTTCCGTGCTGAGGCTATGGGGAACGAAAATAGTGCCCCACCTGCTGCAGGAGCATGGCCCGATCTGCAGCACAAGAAGCGAAATGCCACTGCCGAGCTGGGCAGGGACCGCCCAGGGGTAATTTTTTTAACCAACTTACGATGATGTAGTCTGAATCTGATACTCCCTCAGATCCAAATTAATTGACTCAACTATCTGTAGATACGGATGTATCTAGATGTGTTTTAGCTCTAGATACTACTACCTCCATCCCAAAGCTTAGGGCTTATATTATTTTTAGAAAGTCAAACTATACCATGTTTGACTAAGCTTTTACCAAAAATCATTAACATGCAAAATACAAAATTAATATCATTAAATAGGTTGTGAAATATATTTTCCTACGGTATTTACACAATATTATATTTGTTGATAGAATGTTCAAAAAATTTGGTCAAATTTACTTGTTTTGATTTCTCAAAAATAAATAAGCCTTAAGCTTTGGGATGGAGGTATCTAGACAAAGCTGAGTCAACTAGTTTTTTTTGTCTGTCCATAGCTAGTGTTCATGGTGCAAAAGGCTAAGAGCATCCACTATATGCATCAGTCTATCTCATACAGTAATTCAATATCACTGCTGAGGTCTGCCTTTTGTTTTGCTATTCATATGCAGACTGAAACTTTAGGGCCTTTACTCAAAAGGAAGATCAAAACTGCGGCTGATCAGGCTGCCAGTATGTTGATGCCGCCCCCATCTTCTAAATGACTCTACAAGCACAAGGCCACGCGCCAGTTGGGTGGTGATCTTTTAATGAATATGGTATAATTTCTTAATCCACAAAACATGCCTAGATTTTTGTCTGTTTATTGTCGGTTTTTTCTAATGCTTGCCAAAAGTTTACAACAACAACCAAGCCTTTCAGTCCCAAATAAGTTGGGGTAGGCTAGAGTTGAAACCCATAAGATCTCGAAGCCAAAAGTTTAGAAACACCAAATTCTCTTGCTTACAATCATCATACAGTAATGTTCATCTACTCTCCAGTTCCCCTAACCCAACAAAAAATGATGTTAATTACGATTTTTAGATTAAAAGAGCACCATTAGGAGTTGTTAATTACGACTTTGAGATTAAAATATCATTTGCAATTGCTAATTACAATTTTGAGACAAATGTTTAGTTTAACCTCGATCTGTTCTGCTCTCCATTTTTCCCAACCGAACAAAAATGTAACCATTCCATTCCTCTGAAATGGAACCGTTCCATTCCATTCCACGCTGTTTCAGAACCGAACACACCCTTGCATTGTTGTGAACTGTTGTCCATACACAGCCATACCCTTCCACTTACATCCAGCACTATATGCATCAGTCTGTCTCAGAGTCATTCAATATCACAGCTGAGATCTGTTCCCATTCTTATGCAGGCTGAAACTGCTGCGCCTTTACTCAAGTGGATGCAAAATGAGGCTGATGAGGCTGCTGTGAGGATGATGGTGCCGGCACCATCTTCCGAAAACCTCTACAAGCACGAAGCTATGGGCCAGCTGGGTGGTGACCTTTTAATGAATCTGGTATATTTTCTTAATCCACATACATGATTTTATTATTATCTGTTTAATTACTATTGGCTTTGCCTAATGCTTACCAAAAGTTCAGAAACACTGCGTTTGCGTACAATCATCATACACTATTTTTCACTTTTCAGTCTGTCTCATCTAGTATATAAACTGTTGAGTGATACGTCTCCGACGTATCGATAATTTCTTATGTTCCATGCCACATTATTGATGTTATCTACATGTTTTATGCACACTTTATGTCATATTCGTGCATTTTCTGGAACTAACATATTAACAAGATGCCGAAGTGCCAGTTGCTGTTTTCTGCTATTTTTGGTTTCAGAAATCCTAGTAACGAAATATTCTCGGAATCGGACGAAATCAACGCCCAGGTTCCTATTTTTCCCGGAACCATCCAGAACACCCGAGAGCCGCCAGAGGGAACCCCTGGAGGCCCCACACCACACCCTGGCGCGGCCAGAGGGGGGGCCGCGCCGCCCTATGGTGTGGTGGCCCCAGGCCCCCTCTGAGGCTGCCCTTCCGCCTATTTAAAGCCTCCATCGCAAAAACCCTATGACGTTCGACGAAACCCACAGAAACCTTCCAGAGCCGCCGCCATCGCGAGGCCAAGATCTGGGGGACAGGAGTCTCTGTTCCGGCATGCCGCCGGAACGGGGAAGTGCCCCCAGAAGGCTTCTCCATCGACACCGCTGCCATCTCCACCGCCATCTCCATCAACGCTGCTGTCTCCCATGAGGAGGGAGTAGTTCTCCATCGAGGCTCGGGGCTGTACCGGTAGCTATGTGGTTCATCTCTCTCCTATGTACTTCAATACAATAATCTCATGAGCTGCCTTACATGATTGAGATTCATATGATGATGCTTGTAATCTAGATGTCATTATGCTAGTCAAGTGAATTTTACTTATGTGATCTCCGGAGACTCCTTGTCCCACGTGTGTAAAGGTGACAGTGTGTGCACCGTGTGGGTCTCTTAGGCTATATTTCACAGAATACTTATTCACTGTTATGAATGGCATAGTGAAGTGCTTATTTATATCTCTTTATGATTGCAATATATTTGTATCACAATTTATCTATGTGCTACTCTAGCAATGTTATTAAAGTAGTTTTATTCCTCCTGCACGGTGTAATGGTGACAGTGTGTGCATCCGTGTTAGTACTTGGTTTATGCTATGATCATGATCTCTTGTAGATTGCGAAGTTAACTATTGCTATGATAGTATTGATGTGATCTATTCCTCCTTTCTTAGCATGAAGGTGACAGTGTGCATGCTACGTTAGTACTTGGTTTAGTCGTATTGATCTATCTTACACTCTAAGGTTACTTAAATATGAACATTGAATTGTGGAGCTTGTTAACTCCAGCATTGAGGGTTCGTGTAATCCTACGCAATGTGTTCATCATCCAACAAGAGTGTAGAGTATGCATTTATCTATTCTGTTATGTGATCAATGTTGAGAGTGTCCACTAGTGAAAGTCTGTTCCCTGGGCCTTGTTCCTAAATACTGCTATCGCTGCTTGTTTACTGTTTTACTGCGTTACTACTGCTGCAATACTACCACCATCAACTACACGCCAGCAAGCTATTTTCTGGCACCGTTGCTACTGCTCATACTTATTCATACCACCTGTATTTCACTATCTCTTCGCCGAACTAGTGGACCTATTAGGTGTGTTGGGGACACAAGAGACTTCTTGCTTTGTGGTTGCAGGGTTGCATGAGAGGGATATCTTTGACCTCTTCCTCCCTGAGTTCGATAAACCTTGGGTGATCCACTTAAGGGAAAACTTGCTGCTGTTCTCCAAACCTCTGCTCTTGGAGGCCCAACACTGTCTACAGGAAAAGGAGGAGGCGTAGACATCAAGCTATTTTCTGGCGCCGTTGCCGGGGAGGAAAGGTAAAAGGCACTCATACTTCGGTCCCAGGTAACTAAGTACTTTTCTGTTGCCGTTGTGTGTGTGCTCGAAGCTATTTCCTTTAGATCCTGCAATTGCATCTTTTTGTTTCTTGTTTACACTAGTTTGGCATAATGGACAACAATGAGCTTCTTATTCTATTTCCTAATTTAAGACATAGATGGTTTGATGCGAAAATTAAAAAACCTATGGAACATATTAGTATGAACGCTTTGAACACCATTGTTGCTAATGATATGGAAAATTCTAAGCTTGGGGAAGCTGGCTTTGATGAGCATGATATTTTTAGTCCCCCAAGCATTGAGGAGAAAATTTACTTTGACGATACTTTGCCTCCTATTTATGATGATTATAATGATATTGGTCTTTTAGTGCCGCCTACTATGGAGAGTAATTTTTATGATGATGATACTATGGCTCCTACACTTGATGAGAATAATAATGATAGCTACTTTGTTGAATTTGCTCCCACTACAACTAATAAAATTGATTATGCTTATGTGGAGAGTAATAATTTTATGCATGAGACTCATGATAAGAATGCTTTATGTGATAGTTATATTGTTGAGTTTTCTCATGATGCTACTGAAAGTTATTATGAGAGAGGAAAATATGGTTGTAGAAATTTTCATGTTACTAAAATGCCTCTCTATGTGCTTAAATTTTTGAAGCTATACTTGTTTTATCTTCCTAATCTTGTCACTTTGCTCTTCATGAATTTATTTGTGTACAAGATTCCTCTTCATAGGAAGCATGTTAGACTTAAATGTGTTTTTTATTTGCCTCTTGATGCTCTCTTTTGCTTCAAATACTATTTCTTGCGAGTGCATCATTAAAACTGCTGAGCCCATCTTAATGGCTATAAAGAAAAGAACTTCTTGGGAGATAACCCATGTGTTATTTTGCTACAGTACTTTGTTTTATATTTGTGTCTTGGAAGTTGTTTACTACTGTAGCAACCTCTCCTTATCTTAGTTTTGTGTTTTGTTGTGCCAAGTGAAGTCTCTAATCGAAGGTTGATACTAGATTTGGATTTCTGCGCAGAAACAGATTTCTATCTGTCACGAATCTGGGCTTTTTTCTCTGTAGAAAAATCAGAAAAATATACCAATTTACGTGCGTGTTCCTCAGATATGTACGCAAATTTCATTAGTTTTGAGTTTTCCGATCTGAGCAACGGAAGTATTTATTAAAAATTCGTCTTTACGGACTGTTCTGTTTTGACAGATTCTGCCTTTTATTTCGCATTGCTTCTTTCGCTGTGTTGGGTGGATTTCTTTGTTCCATTACCTTCCAGTAGCTTTGAGCAATGTCCAGAAGTGTTAAGAATGATTGTGTCACCTCTGAACATGTGAGTTTTTGATTATGTACTAACCCCTCTAATGAAGTTTAAGAGAAGTTTGGTGTGAAGGAAGTTTTCAAGGGTCAAGAGAGGAGGATGATATACTACGATCAAGAAGAGTGAAAAGTCTAAGCTTGGGGATGCCCCGGTGGTTCATCCCTGCATATTTCAAGAAGTCTCAAGCATCTAATCTTGGGGATGCCCAAGGCATCCCCTTCTTCATCGACAACATTATCAGGTTCCTCCCCTGAAACTATATTTTTATTCCATCACATCTTATGTGCTTTGCTTGGAGCGTCGGTTTGTTTTTGTTTTTTGTTTTGTTTGAATAAAATGAATCCTAGCATTCACTGTATGGGAGAGAGACACGCTCCGCTGTTGCATATGGACAAGTATGTCCTTAGTTTCTACTCATAGTATTCATGGCGAAGTTTCTTCTTCGTTAAATTGTTATATGGTTGGAATTGGAAAATGATACATGTAGTAATTGCTATAAATGTTTTGGGTAATGTGATACTTGGCAATTGTTGTGCTCATGTTTAAGCTCTTGCATCATATACTTTGCACCTATTAATGAAGAAATACATAGAGCATGCTAAAATTTGGTTTGCATATTTGGTCTCTCTAAAGTCTAGATAATTTCTAGTATTGAGTTTGAACAACAAGGAAGACGGTGTAGAGTCTTATAATGTTTTCAATATGTCTTTTATGTGAGCTTTGCTGCACCGGTTCATCCTTGTGTTTGTTTCAAACAACCTTGCTAGCCTAAGCCTTGTATCGAGAGGGAATACTTCTCATGCATCCAAAATACTTGAGCCAACCACTATGCCATTTGTGTCCACCATACCTACCTACTACATGGTATTTCTCCGCCATTCCAAAGTAAATTGCTTGAGTGCTACCTTTAAACAATTCAAAATTTATCACCTCTGATTTGTGTCAATGTTTTATAGCTCATGAGGAAGTATGTGGTGTTTATCTTTCAATCTTGTTGGGCAACTTTCACCAATGGACTAGTGGCTTCATCCGCTTATCCAATAATTTTGCAAAAAGAGCTGGCAATGGGATTCCCAGTCCCAAATTAATTAACAAAAATAGACACTCCTCCATGGTATGTGATTGTTGGACGGCACCCGAAGGATTCGGTTAGCCATGGCTTGTGTAAGCAAAGGTTGGGAGGAGTGTCATCATAATAAAACTAAAATAAAAAGGCACTCCTTCATGGTATGAGATTGTTGGCAGGCACCCGAGGATTCGGTTAGCCATGGTTTGTGAAAGAAAGGTTGGAAGGAGTGCCACCCAAAATAAAATAAAATGGGAGCCGCTCTTTGAAGGTTTGTCTGGCAAGGGGGTTAGAGTACCCGCTACCATTCGTTGACAACAACATACACCTCTCAAAACTTTATTTTTATGCTCTCTTTATGTTTTCAAAATAAAAGCTCTAGCACAAATATAGCAATCGATGCTTTCCTCTTTGAAGGACCATTCTTTTACTTTTATTGTTGAGTCAGTTCACCTATCTCTCTCCATCTCAAGAAGCAAACACTTTTGTGAACTGTGCATTGATTCTTACATATTTGCTTATTGCACTTATTATATTACTCTATGTTGACAATATCCATGAGATATACATGTTATGAGTTGAAAGCAACCGCTGAAACTTAATCTTCCTTTGTGTTGCTTCAATGCTTTTACTATGAATTATTGCTTTATGAGTTAACTCTTATGCAAGACTTATTAATGCTTGTCTTGAAGTACTATTCATGAAAAGTCTTTGCTTTATGATTCACTTGTTTACTCATGTCATATACATTGTTTTGATCGCTGCATTCACTACATATGCTTTACAAATAGTATGATCAAGGTTATGATGGCATGTCACTCCAGAAATTATCTGTGTTATCGTTTTACCTGCTCGGGACGAGCAGAACTAAGCTTGGGGATGCTGATACGTCTCCGACGTATCGATAATTTCTTATGTTCCATGCCACATTATTGATGTTATCTACATGTTTTATGCACACTTTATGTCATATTCGTGCATTTTCTGGAACTAACATATTAACAAGATGCCGAAGTGCCAGTTGCTGTTTTCTGCTGTTTTTGGTTTCAGAAATCCTAGTAACGAAATATTCTCGGAATCGGACGAAATCAACGCCCAGGTTCCTATTTTTCCCGGAACCATCCAGAACACCCGAGAGCCGCCAGAGGGAAGCCCTGGAGGCCCCACACCACACCCTGGCACGGCCAGAGGGGGGGCCGCGCCGCCCTATGGTGTGGTGGCCCCAGGCCCCCTCTGAGGCTGCCCTTCCGCCTATTTAAAGCCTCCGTCGCGAAAACCCTATGACGTTCGACGAAACCCACAGAAACCTTCCAGAGCCGCCGCCATCGCGAGGCCAAGATCTGGGGGACAGGAGTCTCTGTTCCGGCACGCCGCCGGAACGGGGAAGTGCCCCCAGAAGGCTTCTCCATCGACACCGCTGCCATCTCCACCGCCATCTCCATCAATGCTGCTGTCTCCCATGAGGAGGGAGTAGTTCTCCATCGAGGCTCGGGGCTGTACCGGTAGCTATGTGGTTCATCTCTCTCCTATGTACTTCAATACAATAATCTCATGAGCTGCCTTACATGATTGAGATTCATATGATGATGCTTGTAATCTAGATGTCATTATGCTAGTCAAGTGAATTTTACTTATGTGATCTCCGGAGACTCCTTATCCCACGTGTGTAAAGGTGACAGTGTGTGCACCGTGTGGGTCTCTTAGGCTATATTTCACAGAATACTTATTCACTGTTATGAATGGCATAGTGAAGTGCTTATTTATATCTCTTTATGATTGCAATATATTTGTATCACAATTTATCTATGTGCTACTCTAGCAATGTTATTAAAGTAGTTTTATTCCTCCTGCACGGTGTAATGGTGACAGTGTGTGCATCCGTGTTAGTACTTGGTTTATGCTATGATCATGATCTCTTGTAGATTGCGAAGTTAACTATTGCTATGATAGTATTGATGTGATCTATTCCTCCTTTCTTAGCATGAAGGTGACAGTGTGCATGCTACGTTAGTACTTGGTTTAGTCGTATTGATCTATCTTACACTCTAAGGTTACTTAAATATGAACATTGAATTGTGGAGCTTGTTAACTCCGGCATTGAGCGTTCGTGTAATCCTACGCAATGTGTTCATCATCCGACAAGAGTGTAGAGTATGCATTTATCTATTCTGTTATGTGATCAATGTTGAGAGTGTCCACTAGGGAAAGTCTGATCCCTAGGCCTTGTTCCTAAATACTGCTATCGCTGCTTGTTTACTATTTTACTGCGTTACTACTGCTGCAATACTACCACCATCAACTACACGCCAGCAAGCTATTTTCTGGCACCGTTGCTACTGCTCATACTTATTCATACCACCTGTATTTCACTATCTCTTCGCCGAACTAGTGCACCTATTAGGTGTGTTGGGGACACAAGAGACTTCTTGCTTTGTGGTTGCAGGGTTGCATGAGAGGGATATCTTTGACCTCTTCCTCCCTGAGTTCGATAAACCTTGGGTGATCCACTTAAGGGAAAACTTGCTGCTGTTCTCCAAACCTCTGCTCTTGGAGGCCCAACACTGTCTACAGGAAAAGGAGGACGCGTAGACATCATTGAGTTTCGTTGGCTTCTTTTGTAATCATTTGCATTATTGTCAACTGTTATCTATGCACAACCCTATTCTTCCACTTACATCCCGCACTATTTGCATCAGTCTATCTCATAGATTTATTAAATATCAATGATAAGTTCTGTTGCTATTCATATGCAGGATGAAGCTTCTGTGCCTCTACTCAAATGGATAAAAAATGATCCTGATGAGGCTGCTGTGAAGACGATGGTGCCGCCACCATCTTCTAAAAACCTCATCAAGCACAAGGCCACGGGCCAGCTGGGTGGTATCCTTTTCAGTAAGCAGGTATATTTTCTTAATCCTCATACATGATTTGATTTGTCTGTTTATTGCCGGCTTTGTCTAATGCTTACCAATAGTTCAGAAACACACACAACCCTATTCTTCCACTTACATCCAGCACTATATGCATCAGTGTCTCATAGATTCATTTTATATATCACTGCTGATGTCTGTTGCTCTTCAATTTTCATATGCAGACTGAAACTGCTAAGCCTTCATTGGTCAAAAGGATTGCAACTGCTGCCGATGAGGCATCTGCAGAGGCTGCCACCAAGTTACTGTCAGCCCCACCTTCTGGATGCTTATATAAGCTCAAGTCCAAGGACCAGCCGGTCCGTAACCATCCAAGGGTTCGGGTATATTTTCTTAAGCCACATATACATGCCATGATTTATGTCTGATATTATCACCGGCTCTGTCTAATGCTTTTTGGAATTCGGAAACGCCAAATTAGCATGCTTATATTCATCATACACTAAATTTTGACTGTTCAGTTTGTAACATAGTGTTATGCACTCTCTTGTCAACATTTGCATTGCTCTGAACTATGCACTTTACACAACCTAATTCTTCCACTTACATTCAGCGCTACGCACCAGTAGTACCTCCCATGTTTCCTTCACCATCCCGATGCCGAGCTTGCGGGAATATGGCGGGCCCATGTACATAACCCGCATATAACACCTCCTATGGCTCTATCTACCTTTCTAATAACTCCTTCACAGAGTTACAGGTATGTATTCTCAGTGGTTTAGCATGAATTGGCATATAGTAAAGTCTTGTTTTTAGTCTTCCTTCTTCTTACATTAGTATCAATTTTCACCTGCAGACTGTACCTTGTGAACTTCGTCCAATGATTAACCTGATGTGTCCGCATGAAGGGTCTTTCACTATGCATGGCAATGGCAAATTGATGAACACCTACACGGTCTATGAGGTGTATGTCTACAAGACGCAGGCCATCACATATTTGTATGGACATGATTGGAGAAAGTTTGCTTTTGACTACGGTCTGAAGAAGGGCGACGAGCTGAGGATCAGAAACTCAAACGGGCAGATATACGTAACTGCGTACAGAGTTGGAGACACTTCCAAATATATAATATGTAACTTTTTTGTACTCATATCCTTTGATTACTGCATTCTGAGCAGTTGTTCTAAACCATTCCCTCTATTCTAGCTTGCTGTGTTTAACATGATCAAAGCTGCAGATCCCCTGATGGAACAGGAGCGGATGTCACAAAGGGCACCCACACCAGCACCGGCACCGGCTTCCCACTCTCCTGCATCAGCACCGGTTCCTGTACCAGCTCCGTTTACTGCATCTACCCAGCAGGCCCCTACATCAGCATTGGTTCCTGCAGAGGCCCCATATACTACACCTGCCCAGCAGGCTCCTGGATCAGCACTGGTTCCTCAAGCTGCACCGTTTACTGCACCTGCCCAACAGTCTCATGCATCAGCACCGGTTCCTCTAGAGGCACCATTTACTGCACCTGTCCAGGAGTCTCCTGCATCAGCACCAGCTCGTGTACCAGCCCAGGCTCCTGCACCTGCCCCAGCCAGATCACCGAGGTCTCAGCTCATTGCTGTGGCCACCCGTGTGGTGACCAGGACGCATCTGAAGGCTATGTTCGTGAGTATATGACAGCATAACTACTCTTATCTTGATGTCTTCTCTGCTCAAAGTCTCACATGGTTCAGTCTTCAGTGCATTGGTGCCATTGACTAATTTTTGGTGGTATCTCTTGCTTTGAATCAGAAATTGCCTAAAAGTATCTCCAAGGATCTCAATGCTGGCCGAAGGGGCAAGATATCCCTCGTCATGGAGAGTGAAGGTCTCACCGTGGAGGGACGTTACTCCGTCAGTCCCACAGATGGCCGCTTGGCTGTTACTTCCAGGTGGAAAAAGTTCATTGACGGTGCCAAACTTCGCATTGGATCAAAGTTGAAGGTCAAGATCTTTCGATGCCGCTGTGACATGCTGGTCATAAAGTTTGCGGTTGTCTAGTTCTGTTGTCCCATGAGCCCTTAGCAAATGCATTTGTAGTTATACTTATATAAGGTTATCTTATCTGAACTGCTAATTAATTGTATGGGTGGTAAAACTCTGGCAAGTTTTTGCTCTTAGCAAGTATGTATGTATGTATGATCAGCTATTATGATAACTAATGTTTGTGTTCATCTTAATTTGCATTTCTGTTTTAGAAAAAAACTTAATTTCTATTTTGGCTGACCTGTTAGAGAACTATCAGATTGAATCCACATCATGATTCAAATAGATTCATTACACCGAGCCACATGTCTTGACCTTGCTATACATTATTTCCATTAATCAGTGCAAGAAGGCTTACCTGAGCTGCCTGAACCAAGGCAGATTCAAATCCACCTTAGCTATCTAGAAATACAACCTTTGCAGAAAGAGGATTTGCAGTACGAGGAGGCTGACATTGGGGACCCATAAGCCAGCAGCGTCGTCAACGTTTTAAAGGCGGCAGGAGATCGAAAGAAAAAATAAGCCAAAAATTAGTTGGTAAACAAAATCCAAGAAATGAAACATTTACCTTTCTGAGAGGATGACATGCGGGACCCATGAGGCAGCAGCATCCTCAACTATTCCAAGGCGGCAGGGGATCAAAATAAAAATAAGGAAATAGCCAGAAATTAATTAGGGTCAAAAATAAATCTATCAAAGGAAACCTTTATTGTTCATAGAGGATGACATGTGGGACCGACCTGCCAGCTGCGTCGTCATCGTTTCAAAGGGGGCAGGGGATCAAAAGAAAAAGGAAAATAGCCAGAAATTAGGGGTAAAAAATAAACCCAACAAAGGAAACTTTTATTGTTCATAGAGGATGACATGCGGGACCCATGAGCCAGCAGCTTCCTCAACGTTTCAAAGTCGGCATGAGATCGAAAGAAAAAGGCAAGTGACCAAATATCAGGAGCCAAAAATAATCCAAGAAAATAAATTTTATTGTACATAGAGGATGACATGCGGGTCCCATTTTGCGGCAGCGGTCTCAACATTTCCAAGGCGGCACATGACCAAAAGAAAAATGAGTAGCCAGAAATCAGGGAGTGAAAAAAATCCAAGAAAAGAAAGATTTCAATTGGCCTGCATCTGGACATCTGGGCCTTCGAACTATCCTGCTGGGCCTTTTGACTCGTACAATTTCAGCCCACTCCAAAACAGGAAAGTTCGGATTTTTCTAAAAAAAACAGGAAAGTCCTATGCTTCGCAAAAATAAAAAACAAGGACATTCAACATATAAGTTTGTTTATGTAAAAATAAAGATTTAATTTATCCGTTTGCAATAGCTCAAAGCGAAATACACTGTTTATTGTCTGCAAAATAATCAAGATATCACATGTTTCTTGTACGGGGAGGCTGACATCGGGGATCCATGAGCCAGCAGCGTCGTCAACGTTTTAAAGGCGGTAGGGGATGGAAAGAAAAAATAAACCAAAAATCTGTTGGTAAAAAATCGAAGAAAAGAAACATTTTCGTTCTGAGAGGATAACATGCGGGACCCATGAGGCAGCAGCATCCTCAACGTTTATTGTTCATAGAGGCTGACATGTGGGACCCGTGAGCCAGCATCGTCCTCAACGTTTTAAAGGCGGCAGGAGATCGAAAGAAAAAATAAGCCAAAAATCGTTTGGTAAACAAAATCCAAGAAAAGAAACATTTACCATTCTGAGAGGATGGCATGTTGGACCCATGAGGCAGCAGCATCCTCAACGATTCCAAGGTGGCAGGGGATCAAAAGAAAAAAAGGAAATATCCAGAAATTAATTAGGGTTCAAAATAAATCCATCAAAAGAAACTTTTATTGTTCATAGAGGATGACATGTGGGACCGACCTGCCAACAGCGTCCTCATCGTTTCAAAGGGGGCAGGAGATCAAAAGAAAAAGGCAAATAGCCAGAAATTAGGGGTCAAAAATAACTTCAAGAAAGGAAACTTTTATTGTTCGTAGAGGGTGACATGCGGGACCCATGAGCCAGCAACTTACTCAACGTTTCAAAGCCGGCATGAGATCGAAAGAAAAAGGCAAGTGACAAAATATCAGGAGCCAAAGATAATCCAAGAAAAGAAACTTTATTGTACATAGAGGATGACATGCGGGTCCCATTTAGCAGCAGCGGTCTCCACGTTTCAAATACGGCTTGAGATCAAAAGAAAAAGAAAGTTGATTGTACATAGAGGATGACACGCGGGTCCCATGAGTCAGCAGCTTACTCAACGTTTCCAAGGCGGCAGGGGATCAAAAGAAAAAGGAAATAGCCAAAAATCCGAGGGTGAAAAAAATCCAAGAAAATAAACTTTTATAGCACATAGAGGATGACATGCGGGTCCGATGAGCCAGCATGTTCCTCAACGTTTCAAACGTGGCATGAGATCGAAAGAAAAAAGGCAAGTGACCAAATATCAGGAGCCAAAAATAATTCAAGAAAAGAAACTTGATTGTACATAGAGGATGACATGCAGATCCCATGAGTTAGCAGCTTACTCAACGTTTCCAAGGCGGCAGGGGATCAAAAGAAAAAGGAAATAGCCAAAAATCAGAGAGTGAAAAAAAACCCTAGAAAATAAACTTTTATAGTACATAGAGGATGACATGCGGATCCCATGAGCCAGCAGGTTCCTCAACGTTTCAAACGTGGCATGAGATCGAAAGAAAAAGCAAGTGACCAAATATCAGGAGCCCAAAAAAATCCAAGAAAAGAAAGTTTTATAGTACATAGAGGATAACATGCGGGTCCCATTTAGCAGCAGCGGTATCACCGTTTGAGAGGCGGCAGGGGATCGAAAGAAAAAGGCAAGTGACCAAATTTGAGGTGCCAAAAATAACTCCAAGAAAAGAAAGTTGATTGCTCATAGAGGATGACATGCGGGTCCCATTTAGCAGCAGCGGTCTCAATGTTTCCAAGGCGGCAAGGGATCAAAAGAAAAAGGAAGTAGCCAGAAATCAGGGGGTCAAAAAAATCCAAGAATAGAAAGAATTTTGGTTCATAGAGGATGACATGTGGGACCCATGATCCTGCATCGTAAACGGCTCGATCGGAGAGCGTTGAACGAGATGGCGCGATCGAGAAAAAAAACAATGCCAGAGAGGCTGCCATCTGGGCCCTACATCCCTGGGCGGTGCGGATTTGCGTTGACTCGGCCGGCGAACCCGGGAATTCGAGATGTACCACGTCCCGGGCCACCATACGCGACGTTTTGGCCGTTTTCGTCGGGCTAGGTGGCCTCAAAAACGAGAAAATAAATTTTTGACATGCACAACGGAGAGACCAAAAATCGTCGGCCATGGTGCATCAACAACTATGGCGCGACTTCAACTTCGACGGCCATGGAAACTTTTCTTGTAGTGCCTAGGAATAAGATATTTAACAATATCAATTCTAAGTGGCAAATAAAACATCAATCCAAGATGAAGATGATCCAAAGATGTTACCACATACAAGTTTATTAATTGTCGAAGACAATGAGAATACTGGAATTAATTTCCGGTGGTATATTGACAAGGATCAACTTCACAATAAAAGGCATAGGATAAATATATAGGATTAAGCACTATGCACAGATGAAGATTCTTGATAGCTTCAACTAGCCAAACAATCACACACAACAATGATTAGAATAACTTAAAGCAAACGGTGTCCCAAATAAGATATAGAGGTATGTATTTGAGAAAACCCGTACCAAGAATTTCTTACTCAAACAAGAACCCATAAGATGAGCAATAAAAGCTTTTTAATAAAAGTAGAGCTTGTTGGAGCAAACATGCCACCTAGGAACAAGATAAATAAGAGTATCAACTCTAAGTGGCATAACCTCATATTTTCACATTTTCTAGGCTTGTGATATGTACAAAACATATTACTCCCCCATAATGTGATAAAACATTTCTTCTAGTCAAGAGGCAATTAAAATTCGACTAGAGATGAGTAATGGACATTAGAATTTGAATTGCTCATGAGTATGACACACCACATAGTGACTACATAATCTTGCAATATCAATACTAAGTGGTGGTACCCATGTACACACATTTTAAAGAAAGAGAGATGCACAATGCATATCACTCCCCCAAAATGGGATGTTGCATTATCACTCAAAGAGAGCCAAATAAGATATCATCAAGATGCATTAGGCTCAAAACAATACACAAATATATGATGAGTCAAACATACATACTTGAATATACAAGATAGGCAAGTAAGACACAACACATAAAAACACATATTTGGTACAAAACCAAACATGCAAAGGGGGCAAGTAACTTACAATAAATATGAAGAGTTGAAGTATAAGTTACCGCAAAGAGGAACATTGGATATAAGTTATAGATGATAATCCATACGACTTGGATTGGTCAAAATATAATATATGGAGATCCCTTAATTCTTCATGAAGTAGCCAAGTCACCAATGCCCTCCACATACACCTATTGATCAAGTTTGAGCTTGTTGGTCCCCAACCAAGTTGGGTCCTAAAAGGTTAGTCACAATAGGTTCGGCAATCCAAATGGTTCTTTTCTTGATACCACTTTGAGTTCCAACAAACTTAGCAAACACATTGCCATCCTTATCCTTACCAAGAGAATAATCATCATCAACAATGATCAGGTTGGATAAGGTACCTTTTAAGCATGAAGAAGCAAAGTGCCCCTTATCACGACATAAGTAGCAAGTGTTCCCCTTTCTATTCTTTATTGATTTCTTTTCTTGGGGAACTTTATCTTGATTCTTCTTGAGAAGTGGCCTATCTTCAACTTGAGGTCGAGCTCGAGCTTGAGCTTGACCTTGTGGCCGTTTGCCTTGTTGCTTCTCACTCAAGTGCTTCTTCTTCTTCAATGGGCATGATCTAACATGATGCCCTTCAACCTTGCACTTGAAGCAAAAAATCTTGGACAGATCCTTGACTTGTTCTTGGCCCTTCTTCTTGTTGCTCTTGCTCTTGGACTTGTTCTTGTTATTGGAGTTGAATCCAAGTCCACTCTTGTCATTGTGAGATTGTTTCACACTCAACATCTTGTCAAGTGCGGATTTCCCTTCATGATGCTTTTCCAAGTCTTTCTTCAAAGAAAGGACTTGGGCCTTGAGCTCTTTGATTTCCTCTACATGGTTAGTAGAAATACAAGTACTAGAGGAAGTAGAAGCTTCATTGTTAGAGCAACAAGGCAAAGCAAGTAATCCAACACAAGGTGTACCACTAGTTTGACTCGATGGATTACTAGGACTAGCACAAGACAATATAGCATTTTGAGTAGAGGTTGTGCTAATGTCCATGTGAGGCTCACAAGATGTTACCTTAGTGATACTTGCCTCAAGAGCTAACTTTAGCCCATCATAGGAAATTAGAAGATCATCATGAGAGCCCGAGAGCTTTTTATGACTTTCTTCCAATTACCTATAATTGCTAGTTAGCAACTCAAGTTGAGCCCTTAGCTCAACATTCTCCTTTAAGATAGATGCTTCACAAGAAGTAGAGTTAGTAGCACAAGCATCATTAGTAGATTTTTCTTTTTCAAGCACATAAGATTCCATTTCTTGCTTAAGACCATGAGTTATGCACCTTTCATTTTTCAGCTCTTTTCTTAGGAGATTGAATCTCCGTTTCTCATCATTCATATGATATTCTAGTTTCACAATGGACTCATTTCTTTCTTTGAGTGTGTCCATCAAGTAATCGAATTTGACAAGAGCATCACCACGAAGGGTGCTTCTAACAAAAAATAGTTCCTTAAGCATAGCATTATCATCATCATCATCATCATCATCACTCTCATCATTAGAAGATGTGTTGGGATTCAAGGTAGGAGTTACCTTTGGTCCCTTTGCCATAAGGCACATGTGCATATCGGAGGATGACGCTGAAGATTTTTTGGAATCTTCATTCATGAGAGTCTCATGCCTCATAGATTGTTCGATTTCCTTTACATTGTTAGACAACAAACAACTAGAGGAAATAGAAGCATTTTGTTCATGGCAAGAAGACAAAGCAAGCATATCATCATGGGATTTATGTAAGAAGTTTGCACATGATATGCAAGGACTATCAACACAAACATGTAGATTATTTTCAATGCTAGATGTGTTTAAGTCCAAAGAGGAAACATTGCAATGGGATAGAGATGAAGAATCTGAAAGAACATCTCTCACATTATGTTTTGTGTGTTTGATGTCAATATATGTGATACACTAATGTTTGTTTAAGTGGTACAGGGATTACATAGTTATTTATTCATGTGTGTTGGATTTGATCGTCTGTCAAAAGAAATTAGAAAAAGTTGGCCAGGCCGGATAATCCGGGCCGGATATTGTTGAAATATCCGGCCCCCTGTTTTTGGCTAAGTCTTCGAGGAAAAGCAGCGCAGTATGGGGGCCGGACATTTGCCCGGATATTGTCCTGGTATTGTACTAGGGCCGGAATATCCGGGCCGGATATTTTGGAAATATCCGGCCCCCCCGATTTTGGCTAAGGACTGGAAGAAAAGCTTCTCTGGCATAGGGCCGGACATTTGGCCGGATAATGTCACTGTTTTGTTCCGTGGGCCGGATTATCCGGGGGGGGGGGCGGATTATCCGGCCCTTACTTAGGCCGGATTATCCGGCCCCCCGGAAGCTGCAACGGCTCAATTTTGAGGGGAGGTATAAATACCCCCCTTCTTCTACCTTGGTTGCTTGCTCAATCATTACACAAGAAATCTGCCAAGCCACCTCCATTAGAGCCACCTCAAGAAACTTAAGATTTGCAAGATCTCCTTCCTCCCCCAACCAAAGCTCTTGATCTTTGGAGATTCGAAGGAGAAGACACCGATCTACATCCTCACCGAAGCGTTCTTCATTTCCCCCTCTCTTGTTTGAGGGATCTCATGCTAGTGTTCCTATTTGGTTCCCTAGTTGATTTGTGTTGATGTATTGTTGTTGATTGTTGTGTTGTAACAGATTTGGGAGCCTCCAATTTGGTTGTGGATGTGTGCCCCAAGAACCTTGTAAAGGCCCGGTTTCCGCCTCGAGGAAATCCCTTAGTGGAAGTGGGCTAGGCCTTCGTGGCGTTGCTCACCGGAGATCTGAGTGAAGCCTTCGTGGCTGTTGGTTTGGCTTTCGTAGCAACCACACTCCTCCAAACGTAGACGTACCTTCTTGCAAAGGAAGGGAACTACGGGAATCATCTCCGTGTCATCGCGTGCTCCACTCTCGGTTACCTCTATCCTATTCTATCTCTATATTGCTTAGATTTATCTTGCTTAGTTGTTAGCCTTGTCATATAGGTAAATTCACTTAGTTGCATATCTAGAGAATTTACCTTTTGTGTCAAGCCTAAATTGAAAAAGAACTAAAAATTGGTTAGCACCTATTCACCCCCCCTCTAGGTGCGGCATACGATCCTTTCAATTGGTATCAGAGCCTCGGCTCTTATTTCGGGCTTAACCGCCTAAGAGTATGCCGGACGAGGAGTCCTCGGAAGGGGCCGCCAAGATGGTCTCCGTGGAAGACTTCAATTCGTTGAAGTCCTCCGTGGAAGCCCAAATGGAAAGCATGAAAAAGATGATTGCCGAGCTTTTGGCTCCGGCCCTTCCCAAGGCTCCTAGTGTAGAGGTAAAAGACACGGGTGCGTTAGATGAGGGAGAGGCTTCGGACTTACCCTCATCTACCAAACCCGTGGAAGGTGATAACTTAAACACTATCAAATCTCCCATTGCATCTCCTAAGGGAACTAATGGGAGTGAGAGCTACAATCGAGTACCTCCACCTTTCCAATCACCCGATATACCGGTTCCCCATCCCCATTTGAACATTCGGGGCAACCCACCTAAGTTTTCTATTGATAATTTCGATACTTGGCAATTTGAGTTCCGCTCTCATGTTTGTAGTGCCTCCAATGAATTATGGAGAATCATCTTGGAGGGCTTCAAGCCATACAACCCCGACAAGTTGACTAGAAGAGAAGCGGTTGATAGTCAACTCAACAACACCGCCTTGCACATGATTCAAACTAGTGTGGGGACAAAGGAATTGCATCGTGTCCGGAACTACACCACCGCCAAGGAAGCTTGGGATGGTTTGACCGCTAGTTGCATTGGAAGTGAGAGCACAAGGAGGAACAAGTATAATGCTCTCAAGAATAAAGCCGAAGGGTTCATGAGGCTACCGGATGAAGATCATGAAGACATGTATGGAAGACTTCTCACCGTTGCCGATGCCTTCCGGCTTATTGGTGCCACCCACATCAATGACTCTTGGATCAAGGAGAAGTACATTGAATGCATGATGCCATTTGTACCAAATGATGTCAAGACTCTTGTGGGAAGGGAATGCTATTCCTCTCTCACCTCTCAACAAGTCGTGCACGAGATGCAAGCTCTCAAGGTGCTTGAGGAAACCTCTCATGATTCTCGCAATCGTGCTCTTGGGATGGCAAAAGGTTCCAACCTTGCCTTGGTGGTCAACTCCGTTGAAGAAGTGATTCCTCAAGAATCTTATAGGGCATCTTGGAGTATGACCTATCCGGAAGATTTGCAATGCCACTACCATGATCACATGGCCTTCCATGCAAAATCCTTTTGGGTTGATCCCTCCAAGGCCAAGGAAGACAACATCAAGAGGAACAACAAAAGTGGGTTCACTAGCTTTGGTCCAAAGACAAGATCATGCTACAATTGTGATGACAAGCGCCACTTCATTGCCGAATGCCCCTATGAGAATAGAGAGCTTCATAATGGGAGGCTCATTCCCAAGGACAAGAGCAAAGACTCAAAGGGCAAATATTCAAAGCCCCTCAACAAGAAGTTCTACAACAACAAGACCAAGAAGGGCAAGAGGCCCTCAAGAGTTGTGCTAGTAACAAGGGAAGAATATTCTTCCGATGAAGTTGAAAGTTCTAGTGGTGATGAAGATGAAGAAAGCTCAAAGGAATTGGCCGCCATCGTCACCACCAACACACCCTCTTCATCTCTCTTTGAATCTCCCAATGAGAACCCTCATATCAAGAATGCACATTGCTTCATGGCAAGGTCCTCCTTGGACACACCTATTGTGCTATCAACTCAAGAAGAGTATACCTCCGGAGATGATGATGTTGATGATGAAGAAGATGCAACCTCTAACGGATTGGTCGCTCTTGCCTCCCTCTCCACTAACTCTTCATCGCCAAGTGAATCCCCCAATGAGGTCATTCATGTGGAGGAAGAAAGTTGCCTTATGGCTAAATCTTCCGAGGTATCATCTCCTAACCCCTCTATGCCTAACATTGCTAATGATCTAGGGGTTGACCCCGCTAGTCTAAAAGTGAAACAAGAGATGCTAGAGTTTGATGAGTTCATTAGTAACCTACAAGGTAACACTAAGAAGCATGTTTCAAGCCTCATGGTTCGTATAGCTCAACAAAGTGATATGCTTGAGAAAAAGGGTCAAATAGAGAGAGAAGACTCTCTTGAAATCCATGCCCTTAAAAATGCTCTTGAGGAAAGTCAAGAAACTATAGCTTCTCTTGAGGAGAGGCTAGAGACTCTTGAAGAGCCTCAAGATAAAATTAACAGGCTCATTAAAGCTAGAGATCTTGCTAGAGCTAAGACTAAAGTGCTTATAAAGGAAAAGGCCAAATTTGGTGTTGATCATGAGAAACTTGTGAAGGATCTAGATGAACTAGACAAGGCTCACAAAGCCTTGAAGAGTGAATACTCTCTCCTCTCCGAGTCTTATGAGCAACTTCAAATTAGGCTTGCTTCATATGACATACCTAGTACCTCTACTCCTTCATGTGATCATGCAAATATAATTGAGGAAAATGCTAAGTTGAAAGATGAACTTGCTAGGACCTCCTCTCCCCAAAGTAAACTTTCCTTGGATGATCTTTTGAGTAAGCAAAGGTCAAACAATGGGAAGGAGGGACTTGGTTTTAATACCAAGGAAAAAAAGGCAAACAAGAAAAAGACCAAACCCGCACATGAGAAAGCTAATGGTGAACCCCGAAAGGGCAACACCATTAATGATGATGGTGCGGGAATAGATAACCCTCACTATGTTCTCTTTAAAGATTATTATGGTGATGTTTATGCTAAATATGTTGGTCCATATGATGGTTATGTTGCTTGGTCTATTTGGGTTCCAAAGACCCTTGTTGCTAACAAAAGAGGACCCATTGAAAAATGGGTACCTAAATCCAAGAATTGATCTCATGTAGGACTATGCCGCCGGAGGTTCAAAATGGGTACTTGATAGTGGATGTACAAGTCATATGACCGGCGGCAAGAACCTCGTCAAGGAGTTGAGGCCTAACATAAATGATATCACCGTCTCCTTTGGCGATAATTCTACATCCGATGTATTGGGTTTTGGCAAGGTTGTGGTTGCACACAACATTACTCTTGTGGATGTCATGCTTGTCAAAACCCTTGGTTACAATTTGCTTTCCGTTTCCGCCCTTGGCAAGATGGGTTTCGCCGTCTTTATTGATAATGATATTGTGGTCCTCTTGTGGAGCAAGACTCTAAAAGTCGCATTCGTTGGGTATCGCGAACACAACTTGTATGTGGTGGACTTTTCGGGGACCACCACGTCAAGTGCGATGTGCCTATTCGGAAAGGCGGACGTGGGTTGGTTGTGGCACCGCCGCCTAGCCCATGTCAACATGAGAACTTTGCAAAGTCTTCACAAGGGGAACCATATTGTGGGACTAATGGAAAATGTGTCTTTTGCCAAAGATCGTGTTTGTAGGGCTTGTGTTGAAGGCAAAATGCATGACTCTCCGCATCCAAGCAAGACCATCATCTCTTCCAAGAGGATCTTGGAGCTCCTTCATGTGGATCTCTTTGGTCCCGTTACTCATGCAAGTCTTGGTGCGAAGAAACATTGCTTGGTGATTGTCGATGACTACTCAAGATACACTTGGGTCTACTTTCTCGAGACGAAAGATGAGACTCAACAAATATTCATTGACTTTGCTACCGAGGTGCAATGCCAACACAACCTCCTCATTATGGCAATAAGAAGTGACAACGGCTCCGAGTTCAAGAACTACACACTCAATGATTTTCTTAGTGATGAGGGGATTCATCATCAATATTCCGCTGCTTACACCCCTCAACAAAATGGTGTTGCGGAGAGGAAGAATCGGACTCTTATGGATATGGCAAGGTCTATGATGGCGGAGTATAAATCCCGCTATAACTTTTGGGCCGAAGCCATCTCCACCGCTTGTCACTCCTCCAACCGGCTCTATCTCCGCAAGGGCTTGAACAAGACTCCATATGAAATACTCACCGGGAACAAGCCTAATATCTCATACTTCAAGGTGTTCGGGTGTAAGTGTTTCTACAAAATCAAAGGGGTTCGTTTGTCTAAATTTGCTCCTAAAGCTTTGGAGGGTATATTTGTTGGTTACGGTGCCGAATCTCACACTTATAGAATCTTTGATGTATCCTCCGGGATTATCATTGAATCTTGTAGTGTGAAGTTCGAAGAAAATGATGGCTCCCAAGTGGGGCAAGTTGATGTTTGTGCAGGTGATGAAATACCTCAAGATGCCATAGTAAGAATGGGTGTGGGATTTTTCCGCCCCATTGAGGGACACGGTGTGGCGTCTCGGGAAGGACTATGCTCTACCACGGTGGAGCCCTCATCTTCTCAACATCAACAAACCCCATCAAGTGAAGCAAATGATGCACCAACCCAAGAACAAGAACAAAACCCTCCCTCTAGTGTGCAAGATCAAGGACAAGATCAAGGACAAGATCAATGACAAGATCAAGGACAAGATCAAGGTCATGATCAACCAAGAATTCATGATGGTTCCGACGAGTATCCATTTGATATTTGCTCTGCACCAAATGATGTCCAAGATCAAGCACATGATGTTGAGCACTCACAAGAGATTGTAGTTGCTCAAGTTGAAGGTCAAGACGGGGACCCAAAAGATCAAGTTGATCAAGTGATACCTCCAAGGCCAAGAAGAACCAAGGAGGAGATCGAGGCCCGTCGTCTAGCAAGAAGAGAAAGGAACCTTGAGCTTCGTGATCACACTCATGATAAGGTTCTTGGTGATATAAGGGCAAAGGTTTCCACAAGAAGGCAATTGGCTAATTTTAGCAACCATCATGCTTATATCTCCTTAGTGGAACCCAAGAAAGTATTTGAATCCCTTGAAGATTCGGATTGGTTGGAAGCTATGCACGAAGAACTCAACAACTTCAAGCGCAACAAAGTGTGGACTTTAGTAGAGAAGCCAAAGGGGTGCCGCAATGTTATTGGCACTAAATGGATATTCAAGAACAAGCAAGATGAGTTTGGAAATGTTGTGAGGAACAAGGCAAGATTGGTGGCTCAAGGGTTCTCTCAAGTTGAGGGAATTGACTTTGGAGAAACCTATGCTCCCGTGGCTCGTCTTGAGTCCATCCGTATCCTTCTTGCTTATGCATCGCATCATAACTTTAAGTTACAACAAATGGATGTGAAAAGTGCATTTCTTAATGGTCCTATTCATGAAGAGGTTTATGTTAAGCAACCCCCGGGGTTCGAGGATCTCAACTTCCCTAACCATGTCTACAAGCTCGATAAAGCTCTTTATGGTCTCAAACAAGCTCCTAGAGCTTGGTATGAGTACCTTAAGGAATTATTGGTAGACCGTGGGTTTGATGTTGGGCTAATCGATCCCACTCTTTTTACTAAGAGGGTTAATGGGGAGCTTTTCGTTTGCCAATTATATGTTGATGATATTATCTTTGGCTCTACTAACAAAGCTTTCAATGATGAATTCTCAAAGCTTATGACCGATAGGTTTGAGATGTCTATGATGGGAGAGATGAAGTTCTTCCTTGGTTTTGAGATCAAGCAATTGAGAGGAGGAACCTTCATCAACCAAGCAAAATATCTCCAAGACATGCTCAAGAGGTTCAAGATGACCGAGATGAAAGGTGTTGCCACTCCTATGGTTACCAAATGTCATCTTGCACTTGATCCCAATGGTAAAGAGGTGGATCAAAAGGTATATCGCTCCATGATTGGATCCTTGCTTTACCTTTGTGCATCTAGACCGGACATAGTGTTGAGTGTTGGTGTGTGTGCAAGGTATCAAGCTTCTCCTAAGGAGAGCCACATGATAGCTCTCAAGAGAATCTTTCGATATTTGGTTGATACCCCAAGATATGGTATTTGGTACCCCAAAGGCTCAAGTTTTATTCTCAATGGGTACACCGATGCGGATTGGGCGGGAGACAAGGATGATAGGAAATCAACCTCCGGGGCTTGCCAATTTCTTGGTAGGTCCTTGGTGTGTTGGTCATCTAAGAAGCAAAATTGTATATCTCTCTCCACCGCCGAAGCCGAATATGTTGCCGCCGCAAGTGGATGCACTCAATTGTTATGGATGAGGCAAACTTTAAAGGAATACGGTGTCATTTGTGACAAAGTGCCTCTATTATGTGACAATGAAAGTGCTATCAAGATTGCCTATAATCCGGTGCAACATTCAAGAACGAAGCATATTGAGATCCGGAATCATTTCATTAGGGATCATGTTGCCCGTGGTGATATTGAGCTCATCTATGTTCCTACCAAAGTTCAACTTGCCGATATATTCACGAAGCCTCTTGATGAAGCAAGGTTCACTTATTTGAGGAATGAGCTAAATATCATCGATTCAAGGAGTATAGCTTGACCATCTTGCAAACACACCTTCGTCTCAAAACTTTATTTGGTTTAGATGTGGGCATGGAAATAGGGGGAGTGCGGTTTAAATAATTGAGCTATCCCTCCCCCCATAATGCCAACATTAAAGATTTCATTCTCGTTATATCATATGTTGATATGTGAGCTTAAATGATGAGTAGTGGCTTGGACCCAAGATATATCTTCGCGGTGCCATGCCACAACACTCATATATGGTGGCCTAGGCCACCACACTCTTCTTCGTGAAGAGTTGGAGTTGTTTGGATTTTCATTGGATTTTATTGACATCTCCATGTTCTTATGGGAAATCACTCTAGTTTGGCCTTATTTGCTCATATCTTGCAAACTTGAGTGACCATGTACCATTAACAGTTTGTATCTTCTAAAACCTAAGCCTACTCTCTCCTATAAGCCATTTCCATCTTGCTCATTTGTCATGTTTGGTAAAAACTTGGAGTTTGAGGTGTTTTCGGTCGGATGATCTTGGTTGCTCCATCTTATTGGTAAATTTGCACCTTATATGTGATGTGATACATTATTGTATCACATATGGGTCATGCAAATAACCAACGAAAGATGGGCCGGATTCTCGGTGATTCTGGAATTTTCCAGAACCCCGGATAATCCGGCCCCAGGAGAAACCGGAAAATCCGGCCCGGCCGGATTATCCGCCCTAAGCTAGGGCCGGATTATCTGGCCTGGGCAGATCTTGAAAGGGTTGAGGTCGAGGCTGCGGGGGGGCAAACGGTTCACACCACCCCCCACGCGCCTCTCTCTCCTCTTTCTCCTCTCAAGATCGCCGGACCTCCTCCTCCTCGCCGGAGACGCTCCGTCCGCCCTCTCTCGGAGTTCTTGGGTGGATCGGGTGCATCTCCTCCCTAGCTACCTTCTCCTCCAAGCGGTTTCCACAATGGATGTGGGTATGATTCACAATCTCTAACCCTAGATGTTGTGTTTTATATGTGCTATTTTCTTGGTGGAATTGGTGTCTAGTTGTTCCAAATCACGTGTAGTGTACTCCTCTTGCATGCTATGAGGCCGATCTAGTCTTAGACAAGCTTTTGATTGGAAAACTGCAACTTTCGCAGGGCCGGATTATCCGGCCCCCGCGCTGGCCGGATTATCCGGCCCGGCCGGATTATCCGCCCCCTGGGGACCCCGAATTATCCGGCCTGGAGCTTCATCGCCGCTGCAGTTTTTGCTTCAATCTATCATGTCTAGATTTGTACCGACTTATAGCATGTTTCTCGAGTATATTACTGTATCTTACATGACTTATGAGCATTACCTTCTCTTTGCTACCCGCCTTTGCTTCTCACAGGTGGTGCTTCTCGGGGTGGTCGGAGACGCTCAAGGCATGATCGATCTAGTGACGAGTATGCACCCAATGCACCTCGCAAGTCCGTCACTTCAAGGCGGAAGAACAAGGAAGTGAGGGAGAACTACAAGGCCATGGACCCAGTCTCTTATTCCGCTATCCGCATGAAGAACTGGTATGAAGATGTTCCAAGGGATGAAGAGATAGAGGACAGGAGATTCTGGTGCATGGAGCAGGAGTTCATCTACAAGGATGTCTATGAGCCCATGAAGAATCTGAGACCCATGCAAGCTATCGATGTGGACATTCTGGCGGTCAACAATCACTTTGAAGATGCAATCTGGGTAGCTGGAAGGCTGGGCTTGCATGATATCATGAAGATTCAATGTGACTATAGCCCAGATTTGGTGAAGCAATTCTTTGCCACTTTGGCAATCAAGAAAGATGAGGAACGCACTATGGAATGGATGACTGGCTCCACTTACTGCAGTGCCACTCTGCGCCGATTTGCTGGTATTCTTGGAGTTCCTGTTGATGAGGGTCGTCGCCTTCATGGACCTCAACAGACAGATAAGAATGCTCTTGTGCATCTCTATACCTCAGCGGGAAAAGTTGGTTTTACCAAGGGGCTGCTTCCCATATACAGTCAGTTGCTCCGGCTCTTTCGGGCAACCATTTGCCCAAGTGGTGGTAACAATGATGCTCTCAGGGGAGCCCTTGTGGACCTTATGCACCTCAGCTATAAGTGTGCTCGTGAGACTAATGAGGACCGGGACTACTCTCTTGATATCATGGACTTTATCTTCCATGAGATCCATGATGCCATGGTCTCCCGGACCACCATACCCTATGCACCCTACATTCAGCTTCTCATCAATAACTCTGTGGCTGTGAGTGGTGAAGACTTGAGTGGGTATCCTCTTGTGAAGCACCATGTCAAGAAGGCCTACAAGCTTAAGCCAGTCTCTTCAGCTGTACCTGCACCTGACACTTTCATGGGTGCTGCTCGTTCTAGTGGTTTTGCTCCTGCTCGTCATCCTGATGTCCCGGCTATGAGGAAGCAAGTGACCCGGCTTAGTTGGTTTCAGCGTCACATCCTTTGCATGAACATTGAGATCCATAAGGAGAACTATGCAGCTAGCCGAGAGCGTTCTGAGATTAAGCATACTCAGGCGGTTATTCTACACAAGCTCAGTGGTGATCAAGGTCCCCCGTCTCAGCCTCCAGCTCACCAGGGTTACAGTGGTTGGCACTCTGCACAGGTTCCTTGGAGTGATCTTGATGATTGCCTTCAAAGGTCCAACACCTCTCGTCGTTCTCCGGATGCACCTGACACTGATGAAGAAGAAGAAGAAGAAGAAGAAGAAGAAGAAGAGGCGCAAGAGTCCGATGATGATTATGCCTCCGAGTGATTCCCATGGGACGTGTAGCATCGCGCTTGTCCCCTTTTTGGCGTCTCGATGCCAAAGGGGGAGAAGTGTTCTATTAGGATTCTCGGGGATTTGCATGGTTTGGGCACAAGCATATGCGTTTATCATTCTTATATTGCTTGTGTTCCCTCTTATTTGAACTATTTGGTTTGTTTGTGTGCCGTTCAAAACTATGTGCTATGTGGTGTGAGACATTGTTATGGTTTTCGGATTTCTATTTGTTGAGATCAAGGATATTACATTATGTGTGATGCTATATCTCCGCATTATATATCTACACATGGGTATGATTTCTTGCATCCTATCTCAACTTCATATGTGTCAATGTCTATTGTTAGAGCTCATGTTGGATATCTCTTGTGTTGAGGCACCATACTCCTATGTGTTGTGTATTTGTATTCAAATGCAAATTACTTATATGCACACATGTAGGGGGAGTGCCTCTATGTTTTGCCATCATGCTTGTCTCTATAGTGATTCCCTTGCAAATCCATATATTGTCATCAAACACCAAAAAGGGGGAGATTGAAAGAACATCTCTCACATTATGTTTTGTGTGTTTGATGTCAATATATGTGATACACTAATGTTTGTTTAAGTGGTACAGGGATTACATAGTTATTTATTCATGTGTGTTGGATTTGATCGTCTGTCAAAAGAAATCAGAAAAAGTTGGCCAGGCCGGATAATCCGGGCCGGATATTGTTGAAATATCCGGCCCCCTGTTTTTGGCTAAGTCTTCGAGGAAAAGCAGCGCAGTATGGGGGCCGGACATTTGCCCGGATATTGTCCCGGTATTGTACCAGGGCCGGAATATCCGGGCCGGATATTTTGGAAATATCCGGCCCCCCCGATTTTGGCTAAGGACTGGAAGAAAAGCTTCTCTGGCATAGGGCCGGACATTTGGCCGGATAATGTCACTGTTTTGTTCCGTGGGCCGGATTATCCGGGGGGGCGGATTATCCGGCCCTTACTTAGGCCGGAATATCCGGCCCCCCGGAAGCTGCAACGGCTCAATTTTGAGGGGAGGTATAAATACCCCCCTTCTTCTACCTTGGTTGCTTGCTCAATCATTACACAAGAAATCTGCCAAGCCACCTCAAGAAACTCAAGATTTGCAAGATCTCCTTCCTCCCCCAACCAAAGCTCTTGATCTTTGGAGATTCGAAGGAGAAGACACTGATCTACATCCTCACCGAAGCGTTCTTCATTTCCCCCTCTCTTGTTTGAGGGATCTCATGCTAGTGTTCCTATTTGGTTCCCTAGTTGATTTGTGTTGATGTATTGTTGTTGATTGTTGTGTTGTAACAGATTTGGGAGCCTCCAATTTGGTTGTGGATGTGTGCCCCAAGAACCTTGTAAAGGCCCGGTTTCCGCCTCGAGGAAATCCCTTAGTGGAAGTGGGCTAGGCCTTCGTGGCGTTGCTCATCGGAGATCTGAGTGAAGCCTTCGTGGCTGTTGGTTTGGCTTTCGTAGCAACCACACTCCTCCAAACATAGACGTACCTTCTTGCAAAGGAAGGGAACTACGGGAATCATCTCCGTGTCATCGCGTGCTCCACTCTCGGTTACCTCTATCCTATTCTATCTCTATATTGCTTAGATTTATCTTGCTTAGTTGTTAGCCTTGTCATATAGGTAAATTCACTTAGTTGCATATCTAGAGAATTTACCTTTTGTGTCAAGCCTAAATTGAAAAAGAACTAAAAATTGGTTAGCACCTATTCACCCCCCCCCCCTCTAGGTGCGGCATACGATCCTTTCAGAATCATCATTATTGAGCACAATATTAACATTGCAATTTTCCTCACCACCCACCATATCATTACCTCGTGTCTTGCTACACGTTGGTGAAGTGGAAGAATATGAGAACTCATCACGGCCGGAGGTGGAAACAACTTGGAGCTCTTCATGATGTGAAGGGGAAGAGAGCTCCTCGGAGACACCACCGACCAAATGAGAAATGGATCCACCAAACATTTCCTTAAGCTTGATCCATATCTCATGAGATGACTTTCGCTTTATATATATCAAGAACCTACGAAAATCTGGTCTCAAGGAGAATAGAAGCTCATTAGATACTCGAGCTTCAAGATGTAAGTTTTTCTCATCCTCTAAAGATATTTTGAGGATCCATCGGAGGAGAAAAACCTACATCTAGAAATCGCTCTATATTTGGACACAAGGTCCCAAGATTACAAAGCAAGCGATTTCTCCACAAAAGATAATTTGTGCCATCAAAGATAATTGTGTCATTGTGCACTATATTACTAGCCGACATCTTTACTCTCAAGGCGGTGAAGCCTAAAACAAGGAGAGAACTTGCTCTGATACCAATTGAAAGGACGAGATGTCGCCTAGAGGGGGTGAATAGGCGTTTAAAAACTCTTGCGGATTTGGCTTGTAAGAATGCGGAATTAAACTAACGTTTAGTTTACAAGCACAACTCCTAAATATGCTAGGCTCAACTAAGTACAACAATAACAACTAGAGCTAAGAAAGATAGGCATAAGATATATGAAGCACAAGTGATAGCAAGATATATGTACTTCAATCACGATGCTATCACAAGGAAAGTAAGCTCGGGTATAAAAATAACCGAGGCACTCGGAGACGAGGATGTATTCCCGTGTTCCCTTCCTTTGCAAGAAGGTACGTCACGTTTGGAGGAGTGGAGGTCCCATGAAGGATTCCCCAACGCCACGAAGGCTCACTCTATTCTCCGAGCCACACCCACGAAGGATAATGGCCCTTTCCTTATGGTTAGCTTTTCCTTCACTCCGGAGATGGCAAGCTCCATAACCACTTCACAAGCTCCACGAAGGAGAAGCCCGTGCCTCTTCACAATCTTCATTGAAGAGATCACCGGAGCACCAACTGCCAAGCCAACTAGGAGGTCTCCCTCCAAGAGTAACAAGCTCACGGTCTATCACTCGAACTAATCGTGGTGGAGAGCTCAACACTATGCAATGATGCAAAGCAAGACCACTAGAGGTGTTCAAATCCTTCACACTCGAATCTCACCAAAGCAACAAATGCTAGGATGAGATTAGAGAGGAAGAACAATGGAGGAAATCAACAAATCACTTAGAGGAGAAATGGATTGAATGAGGTTGTAGATCTAGATCTCCTCTTTCAAATCCCCCAAGAATATGCAAGAATCATAGGAGGGATTGGAGAGGAAGCAAGCTCAAGAAGGTCAACAATGGTGGTCAAAAACGTGCCTAAGAACCCTAAGAACAATGGGGAAGAAGTCCCCTTTTATATCCCACCAAAATATGACCGTTTGGGTGCAAAATCGAGCCACCCGGTAGCAGCACTCGGTAGTACCGAGCTGGCTACCGACCTACCCGGTAGCAGCACTCAGTGGACCGGGCTGTGTACCGAAACTGCGATAACTTTTGCATCGAACTGGACTCCGTTTTCGATGATCTTGGGCTCGTTGGAATCACGACAACGAGCTCTACAACATTATGCATAGAAAAATCATAGTCAAACTATTGATTAAGAAACATAATGTAAAAGGTTTTGACTTATCTATAAAAGAGACACCGGTAAAACCTCCAAGCTCGAAAACGCAATAGAAGATGCATACGAATTCCGTGTTCGATGAACTTGGGCTTGTTGTAAAGCTAGCAACAAGCTCAAGAACCTCACACAGAGAAACACCAAGAAGCAACAAGATTTATGGAATGCAAAGCATGCAAAGGGTTGAGCTCGATAAGACGATGTGATCAAGTTACCCAACCGAAAGCCCCTCCTGATAGTGCGGCTATGTATCCTATAATCTGGTCTCCCAACAACCACCTTGAGACTGGTAAAAGGAAAACCTAGCAAGGTCATACCTTTGCCTTGCACATCCCGCTTGATCTTGATGATAACTCTTCAAGCTCCACTCAAGCCGGAATATCTCACTTGATCATTGTTGCTTCGTGAAGACTCACAAATGCTCCCCCATACACCATGATGGGAAAGCTCCATTGATGCACATCTTCACATGTCCATTATCACCAAATGGACGACAAGCTTCAAGCATGTGATCCACTTTAGATGCTCATCTTGAACTTGTCCAACTCGACCTTGATGACGATCACCACTTGATGTCATCCTCTCATGGGCTATATGAGATCTCACTTTTGATGCACACCCATGGAAAGATACCTAACCCACATAGACAACACAAGGGCACATATATGATGGGTTAGTTCATAAAGCATAATTGACAAGGCTTACCATACCACATGACTTCACGTGGCACATTCTTCATGCTTCATGTGTTGACCAAACTTGAATCTATTCTTCACTCTTTGTATTGGTCAACCTTGTATCTTCTCATGCTCTATCATACTATCTTGAGGTGTATAAAGAATTATTTATTTGTTTGCATGTTCTAAATCTTAGTCAATCATAGCTCAACTTATGAGACTATCATGAAACCAACTTAGAGCCATAACTTGAATTCTTCACTTGGAATCAAGCACTCAAGATCTTGATCATCCATTGCTTATCACATAAGCTAGAGCATGGCTAATATTGAGTTCCACATAGGAACTCCATCTTCATATCTTTTTCTTGATCATATCACATATATGTCTTCAAATCGATGATCTTGATGCCAATACTCAAGGTATATCTTTATCTTCATGGCATCCATACTTGAATCCAACACATGGACTACAAGTAGTACCTATGGAATATTCCTTCATATAAACTCAATGAAAACATTAGTCCATAGGGGTTTCACTAATTACCAAAACAACACATAGGGGCAATATACCCTTACAGGAAGAGAAAAATGGCAACCGGGTATGCTTTCCCAATTGGCAAGCATCACAAAGCCTGGTTGATTTATTACAATGTAATGAACGAAAATTAAAGAATGCCCTGGATGGCCTAAGCGACGGTGCCACAAGGATGAGGACGTCGTGGAGAGGGCAATGTTGGAGCTTGGTGAAGGCGTCGGTGGGAACAACAGGTAGAGATCACCTTCACTGTTGTATCGAAGAAGAAGGGCCCCCGTGCGTAGATCCTTCACAGATACACCAAACGGATCAAATTCCATTAACAGTAAATTATCAGTGGTAAAGCGTTTGACAAAGAGGAGGTTTTGAACAATATCGGGAGCAACTAAAACATTCTGCAGATATAATGGACGATGCAAAGATGGAAGGATAGGTTGTCCTAGGTGAGAAATGGGAAGGTGCGATCCATTGCCAACTATAACCGGTGCATGTTGAAAACTGGTCGAGGGGAAGAGAAATTACCGTGAGTTGCAGAGAGGTGCGCAGAAGCGCCGAAATCCGCGATCCAAGGCCCGGATTGACCACCCATGGAGAGGTCTGTGAGGGCGCCGATGAGGGTGGCCTGGTCGAAGGAGGGTGGTGCGGAGCTGGGGCCGGGCTGCTGTTGCTGCGACATGGCGGAGACGGTGAACAGGGGCGGCGCCTGGTACAGGGGCGGCGGAGGGTCCTGGCCGAAGGCTTGTCCGTGGCGTGGAATCAGCAGATGCTGAGGCGGTGGAGGAGGAACGCCGTAGTAGGGCGACTGGAGCACGGACGGAGGTGCGGCGTAGACGGACGCGGGGAAGGGCACCGCGCCGTTTGGTGGAGACGCGAACGTGGCGAAGGCCTGCTACTGTTGCGGACGAGGGCCGAGGATGCCGTTGTGGAAGAAGGGCCGATGCGGCTGCCAGTTGTTGCCGTAGCCCATCCAGGGGCGCTGCTCGGGCGCCATGGGAGAGCCGGCGCCATTAGGGTTGTAGCCACCATGGTTGGTGACGCATGTGCGTTTTGTTTTGCCCTAGTTGGGCGAGGGCAAGGATGGCACGCCGTAGTTGCTGCCGAAGGTGTCGATGCCGCCAGGATGAGCTGGAGGGAGGAAGGCGGGCTGGTAGTAGGGGCCGCCGCCACCAGGGCCACCACCGTAACCGCCACCGCCGTAGCCGCCGCCATAACCGCCACCGCTGGCACCGCGTCCAAGGGCGATGAGGGCGGACTGGGAGGCGACGCGCTCGGTGGCACGAGATTGCATCTCGTCTAGAAGCAGCATGTTCCTGGCATCGTCGAGGGTGATCTTCCCGGACGCGGCGAGGAGGATCTTGGCGATGATGGCGTGCCGCTCGTTCAGCCCGCGCGTGAGCACAGTGACGAGAGTGTCGTTGGAGGGCGGCTGATCGACGTCACAAAGAGCGTCGGCGACGGTCTTGATCCGTGCGCAGTATTGGGCGATGCTGAGAGTTCCCTGGCGCTGGTCATGGAGGTTGGTGGTGAGGTGGACAGCACGATGGCACTTATTGTTGAGGAAGACCGCAGCGAGGGTGACGTAGAGCTGCCGCGCGTCTTGGAGGGGTCGATGATCATGTCGGTGAGCTCCACAGAGATGGAGCCGTAGATCCAGCGCTGAAGGATCGGGTCGATGGTGCACCATTCGACGTCGGGGTTGGCGGGCGCCGTGTCCTCCGTCAGGTGATCCAGGCCGCCGTACTCCGCGGCGGTGAGCTCGAGCAGGTTGCGCCATTGGGTGTAGGAACCCGAGGACAGCTCGAGGGTGCGGGGGATGATATTCTTGATGTGGACACCCCGCATCTGGTAGGAGATGAAGAAGCCAGTTGGAGCAAGGGCTAGAGGAGGACGTACCGGGGCAATGGGAAGAGGTGCGGAGGAGGTCGACGGGGCCATGGAGATGACCGGTGCCTGCAGGCCGGCCGATGCGCCAGGGAGATCAGCCATAGGAACGTGGCCTAAGCTGATACCATGAAAGAATGTATAGTCGGAGACTTTGTGTGTGCATCACACTGCAATGCTTGATCATCATACAACCTAGTACATGCTACTTATAGAGCAGTACAGAGAGAGGGAGACAACGCACGCATGCACACGGGATACGGTTGAGATCCTAGCTACAAGGGTGCATGCACAACATGCGTTGCATGGATCACGGTGGAGTCCAGCTGAATAGGGCTTCATGTTTATCTTCAATCTAACAGGAAGAACTTGAGGACGACTGCCGCCGAGCGCGCCCTGCCGTCGTGGTCTGGCCGCCCTTAGTCACCGTCAGAGCGAGCCCTAGATCTGAGACATGGCGGCTACAGTCTAGTGGAGGAGGTTTTCGCAAAAAATAAGACGTAGTTACTCGAAAGCGGGTGTGTAATTGTAAATTTCCTTCTCCTCGAAATAGGCTTTCGCCCCGCTTTATAAATAAAGCAACCACATCCATACATAGTTCAGATACAACACACAGAGCACACACCCCACATCAAAAATCTGCTGGGGCAACAGCACAACATGCCCACACACCCGAGATAGACGATACACCACCCCACAGAAGAGGGGCACTCAGAGGCTGGACGGTGTAGATATGCGACGGGCAGCCGCAAGAAGATCCTCCAACATGCCGTCCAGGCGCTCCCTGTCCCGCTGTCTACACAGCGGGTACCACTGCTGCAACAAAGCCAAGAAAGAGAAGACAGAGTCAGAAGCGCGGCGAGGTAAGATACGCTCGATGACCATCTTATTGCGCACAGTCCACAGAGTCCAGGTCAAGGCCGCGAACAACAACCAGAAGAGGCGCCTCCTCCTACCAGTGTTGTTCGCGCGGGCCTCGATGAACTCCCCGAGGGCCGAGGCCTGCCACTCAGGCCCCAGCGCCTCCTGCAGGAAGCTCCAAAGGAAACGTGCCGCGGGACAGGAGAACATGATGTGTGTCGTCGTCTCCGGCATAGCACATAATGGACAAAGCCCATCGCCCGGCCCGTGCCGCTTCGAAACCTCCACCCCCGAGGGGAGGCGATCCCTAAGCAACTGCCATAAGAAAATCTTCGTCTTAAGCGGGATAGGGGCCTTAAAAAGCGGGACCGTCCAGGGCAGCAGAGGCCCCCTAAACATGGCCTTGTAGGCCGTCCGCACGGAGAACGAGCCGGAAGGCGTTAAGCGCCACGACGGCGCATCTAATCCTCCCGGCAGATCGTCCGGGAGGAGGTCCCGCAGTGAGGCCAGACCCAAGGCCTCTCCCTGGGTGAGACCGCGGCGGAACAAAATAACCCATCCCTCCTGCGCCACGTCGGCCACCAGGATAGAGGGGTTGGTGCAAATGGCGAAGAGGTCCGGGAAGTCAAGACTCAGGGGGCGGTCGCCAAGCCAAGGGTCGAGCCAGAACATGGTCCCTCTACCATCGCCTATGGAGAGGGAGAGTCCTGCTCTAATCTCATGCTTGATGTCCTGGAGGGCTCTCCAAAACTGAGATCCCTCCCGGCGGTCACAAGCAAGGAGAGGCCGACCCCGTAGGTATTTAGCCTTAATCAGCTTAAGCCACAAGCCCCCATCGTCAGACAGGATCCTCCACACCCATTTCAACATGAGGGCCACGTTCATGTGGCGAGAGGAGATAATCCCTATGCCCCCAAGGTCCTTGGGGGCGCACACATCGGCCCACTTGACCATGTGGTATTTCTGGCGTCCAGTCCTGTCTTGCCAAAAGAAGCGGGAAAGCTCTTTGTCAAAGGCAGCATGTACCCCTTCAGGAAGGATGTACAGACCCATGATATACATGGGAAGACTAGATAGGCATGAATCAATGAGAATCATCTTGCTACCCTTGGAGGTGAACCACCCGCACCATGGTTCAGCCTTCGCTCTGACTCGCCCCAATAAGGAGGCGAGATCTCTAATAAGGACCCTAGAATCCCTAATAGGAACTCCCAGGTAGTTCATAGGGAAAGATGACAACCTGCAGTTGGGGTTGTCAGCGATCCGCTGCTGAACTTCCGGGGGTACCCCAAGACCACAACCTCACTTTTATCAAAGTTAATCTTGAGATCCGACATGGTCTCAAAACAGAGGAGTAGGAACTTGGTGTTCTGGATATATAAGTCCGAGCCCTCAAAACTAACCATGGTATCATGCGCATAACAGGTACCATGGTAAATTTCCTTCTGACTGGACGTGATTTTAATCGTTCGGCCGAAATCACATGGATGCACAGGTACATGAATTGGCCGGATTCATAAGATACGACGCCATTTATTTATGTTATAATATTGTCCACGGGGAGAGACAGTCCATTATTCCACATCTTTCTTTACATGGAGTAATTATTATGCATAACAGCTGATCACTCACTCGCATTACAACTCTGGATCGATTGACCCAATATCGATCATCTCTGTTCCGAGTCCGTGTCTGTCCTAGTAGGAGGAGAGGGTGGTTTGGCGCAGTTTGCGCTCTCGGGAGAGCTCCTTGGCAAAGCGCGCGAGCTCCTCCTCATTGGTTCCCTCATCTTTGACGTACTCGTACCTCCCAGTGTCGATGTTCACCCTGGCCACCTTCTTGTTGAGCAGCTTGTTGCCAATCTCGATTAGTGCCACCATGTTCTCCTCGGTGGCGATATCCACGGACGCGGTGTCCCCAAGGAGTGAGTCGTCCTGGATGCGAAGGTAGTTCTTCTCAGCCCCGAGAGCCTTGAAGAGCACTGCGGCGTGGATGTCGACCATGTCGGCGCTGGCGTGGCAGAACATGTCGATGATCGGGGTGAAGCAGCGATCGTGGAGCCACTGGAGGAGGCCCCACCTGGCACATTCTGGCGCGGTGTACATCTCCGCCAGCTTGGCCGAGCCGGTGCCGACGGAGAGGATGAGGTAGTTGTTGTACTCGGCGGGCTTGCCGAGGTTGAAGTCCATGTTCCGGCACAAGACCTCCTTGGTGATCATTGACACGGCAGCCATGGTGGGGTTGTTGGCGGCCACGCCGCCGTCTATAAGGTTGTACTCGCGTTCGCGGACCTTGCCCCATGGATTGTAGGTCTTGAAGTAGTGCGGCGGGAAGAAGGTGGGCGCCGCCGACGTGCTGATGCAGATGTCAGACAGGAGGGCGTTCTTGAGCGGCTCCTTCTTGGCCTCGTATGTGTTGAAGATAACCGGCTGCAGGAACTTGATGTCGAAGGTGGGCAGGATGCAATTGGTGACGGTGTCGGCGATGGTCACGTGGCCGGTGAGGCTCCTGATCTGATCGTGCAGAAACTTGCCGTCGTACTTAGGACCCGTCATCAAGTCGATTAAATTTCTCACCCAAGCCAGGAAGCTGCAGTTACGAACCCGATCGGTTATTCATTAATAAGAAAGGAAGGTGTCACCCCGATCGATCGATCGAGCCGCATGCATGGAAGCTGTTGGGTACATATATACCCCTTGTCCGGGAAGATCTTGGGCCCGTTCTCGAAGTAGAAGTCGCTGATATGCTTGGCGGCGAAGAGAGGTCGATTGTTCTCATCCGGCGTCGCAAGCATCGATGCCACCAGCGCGCCAGTGCTCGTCCCGGCGATCACGTCGAAGTAGTCCGCGATGCGAGCGTCCGGACCGTCCAGCTCCTGCAAAAAGAAATCAGCACTCGATCCATTAGAATCAACCTGTCTAGCTATCTAAGACGGCCGGCGATCCAGACGAACTTGGAGCTTGCACTCGAGGCAGTCCAGGATGGTGGCCGGGATGAGGCCACGGATGCCGCCGCCGTCGATACTCAGCACCGTGATGAGCCGCCCCTCGGACGGCGGCGGGGAGATCATCGTCGCGTCGGCGGTGCTGGGCATGCTTGGGCTCCGCTCTAGCAGTCTAGCTATCCTATCAGTGGCCTCAGCTCAGCTCAAAGACTTGGTTCTCGTGATTTCCGATCAAGAGGCTGGCCCAGCTATTTAAAGAGCCTCATCGCGCGGGAACAATTACGGCAGCGCGATCCGATCTTAGACAAGCGTCCAAATGCATGAAGGCCACGTTTTGTTTTGAAAAAGTAAAGAAAATAAAAAGTTGTCAGCGCTCACAGGTACAACAGTACTATGTTTTCGTGTCACGCTAAGGGACGAAACAAGAAACAAATACATTTCTTTTCAATAAAGGGAATATATTAATATCAAGAAGATACCAATTACATCCAACCTCTGCAATAACGCACCACGCTAATGGCACTACGGATGTACACAGCCAAAAAAAAAACTAAGAAACAAAAGTCCCACTACAGTATCTCGGGCCTAACAACATCAATACATCCACCGCCAAGACAACACCTAAATTACAGACTCTCCAAAAAACAACGCCTCCAAGAAGGGAACATTGTTCAAACACCGTCGTCGCCCTCCGGCCTTCATGAAATTCTCTTCTTCCGACTTTCATCATGGATCCATAGTCAACTGATGTCAACACAGAAAAAGAGCTTCGCGCCGCTCCCTCCAGAACCAAACGGTCGGAATAAAAGCATGGGTGCGCACGATCGAATACCTCCGATCCAGCAAACTCCAGGCAAAGCACTGTTACATTCGCCGATGGAGCCTTCCAGAACTCAACCCACCGGCCTGATCACGAGTCCAGGCCTCCGGTAGGTCCTCCTCTTCACGCAAGAGAGGCCCTAGGACCGCCGTCTTTATACAGGTCGGACCCCCACGTCGGCGACCATCCCGGGCTGGCTAAACCAACCCTCCACTGGCGACACCATCGCCGTCTTCCATGCCCCTCCATCACGCCGCCGGATCACGGTGATGGATCAAAAGATCCACCACCACCAACCGCAGGCCGACCCTCTCCGGCGTAGAAGAGAGCCACCTCCTCCGTCGAACCCAAGGCTGCTGCCCCGGGCGCCTCGTGACGCGGAAGAAGCCCGAGATCGCCTCCACGCACCGACGAGAGGCGGGGGGAGGGCATGGCGCAGACCGAGGTCCTGGCCGCCGCCCACCACCAGCTCCTGCCGGTGTGCTGCGGGTGGAAGCCTACGGGAGGGGAGGGGAACCGCAGCGCAAGAGCCGCCGCCGCCCATCACCATCCGCGCCGGCCACCGCGTGCGTCGAGGAGGGGAGAGCCCGTCCGCCGTCCCCCACGTCGGCGAGGAAAGGTCCCCGGCGCCGCCACGCCCCGAGGGTCTTTGCCCTGGCAGCGCTACCGGCGGCGGCGACGGCGGTTAGGGTTGGGGAGGGGTTCGGGAGATGAGGGGTTAGGGCCGTCTCACAAACAAATACATATGGGGTCATATCTATATCCTCTCTATAACACTGGGTCAGCCTCCAAAAATCATCATGTGTTAGTGCTAGTCACCGAAGGTTTTGCACTTACCCACTGGTGTCAGCTGACACCAGCTAGTTCACCAAAGCAGCTCCGTCCATGAGGCTAACTAACTTACTAAGGCTAATCATAGTATAGATTAACATAGAGTAATATCATTACTATGGGAAAATCTGCCGTTTTCGTGTGGCCGGTTCTTTGCCATGTCCGCGTCGAAAAACACACGGCGAAGAATCTTCGTTCTCTTGAGATCTATACTATGTAAACTTTGCCGTGTGTATGTACATGGCAAAGTTGCCGTGCTCCGCAGCTTCTTTTTTGTGTTTGATATATACACAAGAATGTCGTGATCTCCGGTAGTGCCTCCATATGACACTAATTTATGTTACTATCTTCATAGTAAATATTAATATAGATGTAGTACCCCTTTGTTCCACAATGTAAGGCATCTAAGGATTACTTAAAATAACCATTTTCAAAATTTGATCAAGTTTATACACAAAAATATGAATAATTATAATTCTGAATCAATATCAATAGGCTCAACATAACGTATATGTTCTTATTGTGTCCATTCAATATTGTAGATGTAGATATTTTTCTTAAATATTTAGTTAAAATTAGTAAGATTTAACGTTTGACTAATATTTTAGACACCTTATATTTTGGGATGGGGCCTGGGGGAAGTATCATGCATGGGTAAACTAATTAGCTTATAGACTATTTTGCAAACCTTTGTAAATTATCTCGCACGAACTATTTTAAAATTATCGCGCTAAAGTTGAGAAATCGTGTTTAGAGTTTAGGATAGGGTATCCGGTATGTGGCTTAAGATTTTCACGTGAAAATTTCGATGTAGCTAACCCTATAAACCTACGCAAGTTTAGAATTTCAGATAGATCGAGTATCTACTAGAGATGCTCTTGCTGCTTGAATTCTAGACTAGATGGAGTATCTACTAAAGATGCTCTTTCTGCTTCCGAGTTCCGAAACGAACACGAGGAGTCGTCTCCTCCCGGGACTCGATCGGTGCCTTTTGTTTCAAACAAATCTATTCTCAAGCTCTGTTTCCGATCGAATCCACGCGCGCGCGTTCCAATCAGCCGCCTATGCAAACCTGCGTGCCATGGCCTGGCTTCGCCTGCACGCGTCCTTGCAGCCCGCCTGCTGCTAGACTCGCGCCAACGTCCTTTGCACCGCCTCGATCCTATACACTGCTGCACCGCTTTCCGCCTTCGCCACCGGAAAACTGTCGATCTGATTGCTGCACAGGTTAAGACCTACTTTCTGTTTTTAGAAACTATGCTCCGGAATGTATCCGGGAAACTCTTTGTAATGATTTGCTGTGATCAATAAAGTGATGTATTCCCTTAAAAAAAGGTTAAGATCTACTTTTATTTTATTTAAAGCATTTTAAAAGTACACGAAACATGTGATGACATATGAAATCCTATAAAAATAAGAAACGCAGAAATGTAGAAGTTGCGAGTCGCGGTCTCCTCACATTGCACTTCGTGAGGGTAAGACTTGCTACTAACACCTTCCCCAGACCCTGCACAGTGCGGGAGCTCTCAGCACTGGGTACGTCCTTTTTTTTTTAGAAATGTAGAAGTTGTTTGATTGCACTAGAAAAAACACAGGAAATCACTCTACAGATTGACTGCATGTCATAGTTGTTATAAACACATAAGAAATTTTTCAAGAGGTCTAACATCTTGCTAGAAATCTATAGAATTTGTATTATAATTTTTTTTCCTATGTTTGATGTACCTATTGGTGGCAAAAAAAAAAAAGTTAAACGCACTTAGTGTTGTTTCACATATCCATTCATATTGCACTTGCCACGTCAGTAAGATGGATAATTATATTTCATTACATCATATTACACTGCAACCACTAATCCAAAGATCTAATTCATGTATTCCATTTCTCTACATTTTAGATCTAAACCTGCTAGAAAAATACTACATAAAGACGAGCATCTTGAGCCGCTTTCTATTTGGTAGGCCTAACTCTAAAAATAAGAAAATAATCTAATTAGATAAACTATTCTAATTGCTCTCTAATTTCTTGAGCGCCTCTCTATTCTGCGAGTCATTCAATGCGTGGCTGACCATTGCTTCGTGGATGATCACAACAATCATCGAGAGGTTGAAGACATCGGCGTGGATCTTGTGACGTGGGCACGACCCGTCGGCTACCCACAGTGAACATACATGGTGCAGCCTAGCTATAGGCCCATTTTGATAACCTGCTAAGGACCGCAAAGCCCAAGATAATTTGGCAACTATGAATCATTCAACGCCCACATTCCTAGAGTGCGGAACAAGGATAGGCCTAAGATAAACCCTAGAGTTCTTTCCTACTATGTAACCGACCTAGTCACAACACCCGAGACCTAGCCTCCTATATAAAGGCTAGGAGGGACCGCCAGGCGAGGAGAGGTCATATAGAATGCAATCTACAGCACCGTGGATATCACGGCCATATCGTAACTTTCATCGATAATCAAGATCAGACATGAAAGAAGTAGGGTATTACCCTCCGAGGGCCTGGACCTGTTGTAAATTGTGTCTTCTATTTGCTTGTTAGCCAACGAACTCGCCATCGCACCTCTCTCCCTAAAATCTAAGTCCATCACTGTGAGCCCCACGATGTTTGGGTGGATTTGGAACCATATGAGATCGATTAGAGAGAGAACAAGAAGGAACTCGATCTGTAGATTGAATGAAGAACAAACCTTCTTTTTAGGGATCATCGGTGGATGTCTGCGAATCCGACACCATCTCCTTCGCTTGTAGAGAGTGGAGAACGGTAAGAGATGTGGACAGTGCGGCTAGAAGGGTACGGGTTGAGGGGTAGTGGGGATCTAGGGTTCGGAGTGGAGAGATTGTGGATATCAGAGATGAGAGGAGTACGACGGTATGTGAGTGGTAATGTATAGAAAACGGGTCGGAGTGTCAAGTAGGGGTTAGGGTTTGTTTTATGGCCCACAAAATTATTGGGCCACATTGGCACAAAGGGCCCAAAATGGGCAATACAAAAAGCGGGTCAAGTTTGTCAATGACAAGTAATAACATAAATATAATCTTCCGGTTACATGGTTTTGACTAGCATAATACTACTTCCATTTATTGATATAAGCAATATAGTTTTTTGAGAAAACTTTTGAAATATAAGGTACACTGCGTTGTGCCACTTGTCTGGAGATTGTTTTAGAGATTTTATTATATTCTCTTATCCAATGCAAACTCCACTGCTCTCTCACATCGACTAGTCAGTGGTAATCTCGCCAAAAAGTGGCATAAATTTCTCTCTAAATGTATTTTTTAATATTCGTGACAAAAACTATACGACCTATATTTAGGAATGGAGGGAGTACTAATATTACACTAATGAACAATACCTAGAAATAGTACATCTAGCTTAACCCTAACAAGCTCTAAGCTCTAAACAGTGTGACACGTTAAGGCAAGCATCCTGAATTACTATTAATGAATTGATAATTTCTTGTTTGACTTCACTCCTTGATTCCTTCACCATCTTCGCCTCATCGTACAAATCGCTCCCTTCTTCGTCGGGGCTTCCTCCCACGTTATGATCAATGCCTGCTGTAGTTGCTTCAAGCGCGATCGATCCATCCATACCAAGTAAGGGCACTAAGGGGTTTCATGGTTGCAGGTGTGCTTGCCCTCAAATGTTACGACTTCTGACTTGTTGATACATCAAAGCGATGCCATTCCATTATGGTCCATAGATCCACCGCGGTAATGTCAGCCTAACAACTAAACAATGAAATTATGTTGCTGAAATCGAAGTACCAAAATAGATCTAGAAAAAAGAAGCCCCAAATTGGATCTAGACGAAAACAAGTAACTTACAAATCCGCCCCCATCCTCTGAACTTGCATCTTCATGCCGGTCCCTCATCTGCTTCGCTAGCGGTCCCATGCGTGTCAACAGTCTCCTCTGTCACTCGCCTCAGGCAATTTGCTGAGTGGAGAGCGAGATATAAAGCGAACGCTAGGTAGTGGTGGGCCACAATAGTCAGCGAAACAAGCATGTCTTTCTCATGTGTAGGACCCACAACTAATGGCGGTTACAATTGATGGTGCAATAATAAATGCTTTTTCCGTAGCACTGTACAAAAGAGAGTCTCTCTTGTATGGCACCTACCACGGCTCAATTTCTTTTTTTTTGAGAAACACAGTACAAACGCAGACGCTCACATACACGCGTATACACTCACCCCTATGAACGCACACACGCACACCCCTACCCCTATGAGCACCTTCGGAAGAGTGAGCCGGCGGATTGGATCTTGAAATTGACGAAGTCACCACAGGCGCCTCGCTGTCAACGGGAACGTCGCCTCCCACTGAATGAATATTCCGCCTTTATGAGACACACAGATGTCAAACCTGGGATTTGAACTCTGGTGGGTTGGGGGTACAACCACCCTCCTAACCACCCAACCTTAGGTTGGTTCTCTACCACGGCTCAATTTCGTGCCCAGTGTCGACTAAAACATGGCGTAAATATGTCCGCTGGCCTTGATAGCCACTGAGAAATAAGATTCGCTGCCCAAAAAAAGCTATTGCAGGTACTTTTTGCTCGTGCCATCCAAAAAAATCCACCGGTTAAGGTGGGCTTTTTTGCAGCGTCAGAGAGAGTACTGATGGTGGAGTTAATGGAGAGACTTCCCCTACTCAAGGAGAAATTGGTGATGATAATGGCTTTGATTTCCCGCGGCAGGCGCAGAGCAACAGAAGCAAAAAAATCCAACATGAACTAAGAGCAGCAGAAGCAGAAATCCAACATGAACTAAAATTAGGAGGCTGCGGTTAGTTGAAAATGTTGTAATTAAACTTGTGAGTCGTTGGTTCGCAATTGCCTTCTCCTTAGTAAATTGCTAGTATGATTTTAGGATACTTGAAGTGAAATGGCAAAGCAGCATTTCAATAATCTGAACGAGTCACAGTATACATTAGAGAATGAACTATCAATGATGCACTAGTACATGGTTCTCACTCTGAAAGCAAATAACAGTGATCCAGTGATCAATTCATTGTACAATTTTACCCCCCTCCTCCTCTCACCTATAATCGCACGTCACTCTTTACACGCCAGACGACTTGGTGCTGGTGAAGAACGCACCATTTTTTTTTACAAAGTGGATGCGCCTTTGGAACCATCCAGTTCTGGTAATCATTTGGCTGGCCAGCATCGTCATGCATGGCCATTCTTCGAGGCTGGAATCAGCTTCCGTTTTCCAGCTTGGACTCTTTATGAAGATGGCTCCAAGCTAACAATGCTGCACCAATTGCCGGTTCCACCTGGAAATAAATCATAAAACCATTTGCCAAACGAACTCACTCTTTGTTGGATTTCAAATAACAGAACTACTTGGTGCAGGTACTTGGTGGTTGTATCGCTACTTGGTGCCACGGTGGCTTCATATATAAAGCTGGGCCGTTGGCCTTATATGTTAGAAAAATAGCAGAACTGATAGCATACCAAAAAATCGTCCAAAATCTCAGTGTTCAATCTCCAGGGAATTGCATGGCTATAAATACTCTTCATAACTGGTGATATTAGTTTACACTGACCTCAGGTCGAATAGCATGGACACCTGGAAAGACTTTGGAAATGCATTTTATGACCTCGCCGCTGATGTTCCATTTCTTATTGCCTTCAAGGACACCTCCAACCAATACAAGTGGAAATTGGTCCTTTCCATCTGCAGAGTAAAAAAGGGCCCTTCAGTGAAAAACAATAACAATGATTTACTCTCAGTTCCAATCGTTAGTCAAACAGTTAACAGCCTAATACTACAAAGCTCCAGGTCTCTAACAACACACACTTTGTGCCAAGTATGGTGTATCTCGGGAATATGAATCAACTTGTGCAGTGCACCATATCTGGAAATATCAGTACAGTAGGTATCCACCAAAGCTAATATCTCTGAGACATGCCAGAATTCCCTGGTTGGAACCAGCAGACTGCTTAACAGTCGCATGAAATAGAGCACCGGATGTGTGGGCCATGTTGAGACCAAATCTACAGGAATAAATTAAGCCTGATAATATATCATCGAAACCCCAAAAATGCTACTCCCTCCAATCCTAAATAAGTGTTGTGGTTTTAGTTCAACTTTGAACTAAAACCACGGAAGTTATTATGGATCAATTTGAACTAAAACAATGACACTTATTATGGATCGGAGGGAGTACTTGCGAAGGTATGATTACCCATTCATTTCAGGAATAACCAACACAGAACTAGTTGAAAAATAGCAGATGGTGCTAGTGCCACACAATCAACGTCATACTTACCTTCACCACACAATGCAAGGCGCCGAACAACTGCTACGACGCTATCAGCCAACTCTTGCACTGCCTCACGTAGAATCGTGTTTGCTACTTCGTCACCGTCTTCAGCAGCAGATACGACCACAGGAACAAGTGCTGCAATACGGGCCCAAGATGGATCTGCATATGTCCAACTGTGCCATAAACGTAAAACAATGAATGACAGCTACGTACAGGATTCCAACTCTCGATAGTTGTATCAGCTAAACCATTACTTGGCTCTTATGCAATATAATGTCATCTTTCTAAGAGTTTATAAACATTTGCTGGATGAGGAAGTTCAGAAAAAATAACATGGTAAATTTGAAAATGAGAAGAAAAACTATAGTAGTGAAAATGAAAATGCTTAACATCTACAAGTAATAGCAAAGGTCTGTCTCCTACATGTGCAAGCCTATACACTGATGCAACATAACGCACCACAAAACGGCTGCAGTTATCACAAAAGTGCTGCACATAATTTCACTTTTTTCACACTAGTATAGTTATGTAGCTTTAGCAATTCAGCAATCAGTCTAGATGGCAGGAAGTAACACGTGACCACAGAACATAAGGTGCCAAATAACATTACTAGTAGCCAACAGTTCCAGAAGTCCCAAATAAAGGATGGCGCCTAGAGACTAGTGCGCATTAGGATATTTGCGAGAGGACTTACCCAATCAATTCATCTGGTGAAGCAATTTCAAGCCTCCTAGTGATCGCTCTCGTAAGATTAGTTTGTGGTCCACGGCCATCATGTGCTTTTATTACTGCTGTGAGGGCCTGTGCAGCAATGCCATATCCACTGCATTCATGTGTACACATGTAGTCAACTATCTTTTCCTTTGTGTCAGGTTATTCTATTGTAATCACATCGATAGGTTTCGCGGTCATAGTTCAATCTTTCAAACTGCATCCATTCCTTAGTGTAGGGTTTCATTTTGAAATATGAAAAATATAGATAACCACTTGTCAGGACTCAGGAGAGATTAGTGCATTTGATAGATTAATAGTTTCTATGACTGTTCACACAAAGTCTAACATGTCATGCTCAATTTATAGCTATGGATTTCTACACTAGATAAATATCCATACTTCACAAAATCTAACATGGCATGCTCAATTATAGCTATGGATTTCTACAATAGCTAAATATCCATACTTCCTAAGAAATAAACAAACATCATCCCATTCTCATGTTAGAAATCGTATATACATGCTCCCTGCGGGAAGAGTAAAGGGCACCTGAAACTAGTTTTTATAGTTATATATCTGTCCCGACATTCAAAACCCTACAGAATGTTGCATAACATCTTATATTATGGGACAGAGGGAGTAATTCATTATTGACTTTTTTTCATGAAGAATGCAACTCACCTGCCCCAGTCGCCTAAAACGGGACCAGCACCAGCTGCTCTCGCTAATTTTCCATCTTCGGTGACCCCATAAGCAATGCTTCCTGTGCCCGCAATCAATACACAGCCATGTAGCTTTCCCATTGTACCACTGGCTAAGGCCGCCACCGCATCATTCTCCACATAAAACTTGGCATCCCCAGGGAATAGATTGCTGGATAACACAAGGGCTCACTTAGCAATGACAGGATAAATTTGACAAATGTCTTGTTTGCATGGTGACATTCTGATTATGTGCCAATAAACAAATGACGAGTTACTATTTACTGGGGCATTTGCAAAAAAAAAATACCAAAAACTCTTCCATGACATCAGAAATGTACATAATAAATGGTTAAACCATTTGAGCATTCAGTAAACGTTCAGAATCTCTCTGAACTGAAATCAAGTAGTTGTGGTGAACAAAGATATATAGCAAATTGTTTGCGAGGAATGCATTTTAAGAAGTGTATACAAAGGACTGTACCGGATCCAATCCAGCATCTTCTGCTGATCTGAAGGATGATTCACTCCAGATACAGATAAACAAACTGCAACAACATTAGAATGATCTGTGCTGGCCATTGTGAGGGCCTGCGTCATGACATGTTCTAGAGTTTCCAGTGCAGCGCTTTCTGGAAAGTGAAACAGAGCGATCAGTATGTCTTGAGCAAAGACTTGGACCAAATGATGCTGCCCGTATTACAACATGGAGAGAAAAATATTAAGGAGTATCACAGGCACTCTCATCCAACTACATCACACCGCAAGACGCTCGCACACAATTTGTGTAGAGATTTTGGATAAGCATGGGTGGGCCCTCCTTCCTTTATACGCAAAATGGAAGTTAAACAAAGATTATATCCTAATGTTTTTCTATTGTTTTAGTACGATTGACAAAGTCCAAATAACATACGGAGTATATGTGTTCACCATGACACCATCAATAAAAACAACCACACTACTCTGGAGGCAACATCCATTGTTAGCACAGGGAACCGCACTTTCTCTTCGACAACTTCATCAGATGATTGAGAAGCAAGGAAACTGTGCAACTGATAACGAACATGATGAACAGTTACAAGAAAATAGATGAACGCCAGTTCGATAATAAATCAGGACATCCAGAACCACAGCTACGGAGACAATCCATCTACATCCCTGAAACCCTCTGCTGGATTCGGAATATCCAAGAACTAATTCGCCGTGACTAAACAAGACAAGTGGCACGCAAGGGCACCCCAAATCGCGGGGATTTAACCCGGAGACCGGTCAGCAGGCCCCAAGATCCAGCTCTTCACACAGGGCATGATCCAAGCGCCCGCGAATTGTGCGAACCTAGGTCAACGTTACTACGTACCTCCGACGGAATTACGGTTGGAGCAGCCGGCGATTGCGCGGGAGAGCACGGGGACGGAGCCGGGCGCCTCCGGCGGCGGCATTGCGGCCGGCAGGCAGACGCAGACGGTGCTGGTGGTGCCTCCGTCCACGCCAAGGATCACGCCGCCCTCCGGGGCGGCGGCCGCCGGCGAGTCGCCGTTCTCGTAGCTTCCCATCTCCCTTGGGCCGTTCCTCTCTTGTCGGGTGTGTGAGACAGGTGATGAGTCAAAGGCTCATCAAAGCTGAGAGCGGAGATCCTTATTTTTCTTTTATTTATTTTTATTTATTTCCGTGCAGAAAAGGTCTTCGGTTATGTTGGAATGTTGTGTTTGGGAGGAATCGGTTTCTTTGGTTGTCAGTTTCCCGATAAATTGGCAGATAATCCATGATTAGTTTATTTATGCTTGGGTATTCACCGAAATGGAAAGCGATGGATAGTGTTTGTTAGGATGATGATCTTCTTTTTCTTAGAGAAATGTCCTCTTGACCGGCTGATTGGGCAAACCCTATTTATTGTTTCAGCGTGGAGCTAAGACCATTTCTAGTAGATCTCGTAAATCGCTTAAAACGGTAAAAAGATGTTTTTGTTCGATTTCTTGTGCCGATCAAATACCTAAAACGATGTGTCCTTAAAAAAATGGGTCTAAATTTCCAGTCCCGACACGGTTTCCTCCCACTCTTTTCCCGCATCCGTGTCTCGCCGTCGCTAATCTCCCTCCCCGCCGCCGCTTGCCGGAATCGCCTCCATGAACCTCTTCGAGCTCCCGCCGCCGCCAATCATGTCGCGTGGCCTCAACCACCACCCCACGCTGCTCGCACTTCGTCCGAGTGCACCCACAGCCGTTGCGGGTACCCCAACCGTTCCCAAGAATAGAAAGCGCGAGGTGCGGCCCCAGCTACCAGCGCTGGCAGTCCTGTTGTTGGCCCTGCCAAGGCCACGATATTCCCACTCCACGAGCTCGACCGAAGGTGCAAGTGACGTGGACGAAGCTGGCGGACGGGGGGGGGGGGGGGGGGGGGTAGCAGACCGTGAAATGAACGGCCTTCCTCCACCCGCTACACCAGTGGCCGAAATCAGCGCATCCCAGGACAACGATCTCGGCGTCGCCAGCGTGTTCGTCAAAATGCCTCCGAGTTATGACGACCAGTCCTCATTCGTGGATACTGGCAGCGGATCAAAGAAAGTTTTCTCACCTTATGCCTCGCGTTGCAATACCGGTCTACCGCTCCTATCGATCCCTACAAGGTTGGTGGGATGTGATCAAGGCTAGTTGTAGCCGATGGAGTGGAGCAATGGAGCAAGTCCGGAACGCACCTTCGAGCGACGTCTCCATCGATGACTATGTGAGTGCACTTTTTATGATTATGTTGCAATACATATGCATTCATGTTGCATTTTGCATTAGTGTGATTGTGATTGTGAATGTAGGAAACAATTACAATGGATAGGTACAATGTGTTGGAGATATGCCCAAGAGGCAATAATAAATTAGTTATTGTTATATCTTGGTGTTCATGATAAATGTTTACATCCCATGATATAATTGTATTAACCGAAACATTGATACATGTGTGTTATGTAAACAACAAGGAGTCCCTAGTAAGCCTCTTGTATAACTAGCTTGTTGATTAACAGATGATCATGGTTTCGTGATCATGAACATTGGATGTTGTTAATAACAAGGTTATGTCATTGGGTGAATGATATAATGGACATACACCCAAATAAGCGTAGCATGTGATCAAGTCATTAAGTTCAATTTGCTATAAGCTTTCGATGCATAGTTACCTAGTCCTTCGACCATGAGATCATGTAAATCACTTACACCGGAAGTGTACTTTGATTACATCAAACGCCATTGCGTAAATGGGTGGTTATAAAGATGGGATTAAGTATTCGGAAAGTATGAGTTGAGGCATATGGATCAATAGTGGGATTTGTCCATCCTGATGACGGATAGATATACTCTGGGCCCTCTCGGTGGAATGTCGTCTGATTAGCTTGCAAGCATATGATTGGATCATAAGAGATGACATACCACGGTACGAGTAAAGAGTACTTGTCGGTAACGAGGTTGAACAAGGTATGGAGATACCGATGATCGAACCTCGGACAAGTAAAATATTGCGTGACAAAGGGAATCGGCATCGTATGTAAATGGTTGAATCGATCACTAAGTCATCGTTGAATATGTGGGAGTCATTATGGATCTCCAGATCCCGCTATTGGTTATTGGCTCGGAGAGGAGTCTCGACCATGTCTGCATAGTTCGCGAACCGTAGGGTGACGTGCTTAAGGTTCGATGTCGCATAAGTAGATTCAGAATATGAGATGGAGACCGAAGTTTGTTCGGAGTCTCTGATACGTCTCCGACGTATCGATAATTTCTTATGTTCCATGCCACATTATTGATGTTATCTACATGTTTTATGCACACTTTATGTCATATTCGTGCATTTTCTGGAACTAACCTATTAACAAGATGCCGAAGTGCCGATTCTTTGTTTTCTGCTGTTTTTGGTTTCAGAAATCCTAGTAACGAAATATTCTCGGAATTGGACGAAATCAACGCCCAGGGTCCTATTTTGCCACGAAGCTTCCAGAAGTCCGAAGAGGAGACGAAGAGGGGCCACGAGGGGGCCACACCCTAGGGCGGCGCGGCCCCCCCTTGGCCGCATGGCCCTGTGGTGTGGGGCCCTCGTGCCGCCTCCTGACCTGCCCTTCCGCCTACTTAAAGCCTCCGTTGCGAAAACCCCAGTACCGAGAGCCACGATACGGAAAACCTTCCAGAGACGCCGCCAACGCCGATCCCATCTCGGGGGATCCAGGAGATCGCCTCCGGCACCCTGCCGGAGAGGGGAATCATCTCCCGGAGGACTCTACGCCGCCATGGTCGCCTCCGGAGTGATGAGTGAGTAGTCTACCCCTGGACTATGGGTCCATAGCAGTAGCTAGATGGTTGTCTTCTCCCCATTGTGCTATCATTATCGGATCTTGTGAGCTGCCTAACATGATCAAGATCATCTATCTGTAATTCTATATGTTGCATTTGTTGGGATCCGATGAATAGAGAATACTTGTTATGTTGATTATCAAAGTTATGTCTATGTGTTGTTTATGATCTTGCATGCTCTCCGTTACTAGTAGATGCTCTGGCCAAGTAGATGCTTGTAACTCCAAGAGGGAGTATTTATGCTCGATAGTGGGTTCATGCCTGCATTGACATCTGGGACAAAGTGATGAAAGTTCTAAGGTTGTGTTGTGCTGTTGCCACTAGGGATAAAACATTGATGCTATGTCTAAGGATGTAGTTGTTGATTACATTACGCACCATACTTAATGCAATTGTCTGTTGCTTTGCAACTTAATACTGGAGGGGGTTCGGATGATAACCTGAAGGTGGACTTTTTAGGCATAGATGCAGTTGGATGGCGGTCTATGTACTTTGTCGTAATGCCCAATTAAATCTCACTATACTCATCATGATATGTATGTGCATGGTCATGCCCTCTTTATTTGTCAATTGCCCAACTGTAATTTGTTCACCCAACATGCTGTTTATCTTATGGGAGAGACACCTCTAGTGAACTGTGGACCCCGGTCCAATTCTCTATACTGAAATACAATCTACTGCAATACTTGTTCTACTGTTTTCTGCAAACAATCATCTTCCACACAATACGGTTAATCCTTTGTTACAGCAAGCCGGTGAGATTGACAACCTCACTGCTTCGTTGGGGCAAAGTACTTTGGTTGTGTTGTGCAGGTTCCACGTTGGCGCCGGAATCCCTGGTGTTGCGCCGCACTACATCCCGCCGCCATCAACCTTCAACGTGCTTCTTGGCTCCTCCTGGTTCGATAAACCTTGGTTTCTTTCTGAGGGAAAACTTGCTGCCGTGCGCATCATACCTTCCTCTTGGGGTTCCCAACGAACGTGTGAGTTACACGCCATCAAGCTCTTTTTCTGGCGCCGTTGCCGGGGAGATCAAGACACGCTGCAAGGGAGTCTCCACTTCTCAATCTCTTTACTTTGTTTTTGTCTTGCTTAGTTTTATTTACTACTTTGTTTGCTGCACTAAATCAAAATACAAAAAAATTAGTTGCTAGTTTTACTTTATTTGCTATCTTGTTTGCTATATCAAAAACACAAAAAAATTAGTTACTTGCATTTACTTTATCTAGTTTGCTTTATTTACTGTTGCTAAAATGGCCAACCCTGAAAATACTAAGTTGTGTGACTTCACAACCACAAATAATAATGATTTCTTATGCACACCTATTGCTCCACCTGCTACTACAGCAGAATTCTTTGAAATTAAACCTGCTTTATCAATCTTGTTATGCGAGAGCAATTTTCTGGTGTTAGTTCCGATGATGCTGCTGCCCATCTTAATAATTTTGTTGAACTATGTGAAATGCAAAAATATAAAGATGTAGATGGTGATATTATTAAACTAAAATTGTTCCCTTTCTCATTAAGAGGAAGAGCTAAAGATTGGTTGCTATCTCGCCTAAGAATAGTATTGATTCATGGACTAAATGCAAGGATGCTTTTATTGGTAGATATTATCCCCCTGCTAAAATTATATCTTTGAGGAGTAGCATAATGAATTTTAAACAATTAGATACTGAACATGTTGCTCAAGCTTGGGAAAGAATGAAATCTCTGGTTAAAAATTGCCCAACCCATGGACTGACTACTTGGATGATCATCCAAACCTTCTATGCAGGACTAAATTTTTCTTCGCGGAATTTATTGGATTCAGCTGCTGGAGGTACCTTTATGTCCATCACTCTTGGTGAAGCAACAAAGCTTCTTGATAATATGATGATCAACTACTCTGAATGGCACACGGAAAGAGCTCCACAAGGTAAGAAGGTAAATTCTGTCGAAGAAACCTCTTCCTTGAGTGATAAGATTGATGCTATTATGTCTATGCTTGTGAATGATAGGACTAATATTGATCCTAATAATGTTCCATTAGCTTCATTGGTTGCACAAGAAGAACATGTTGATGTAAACTTCATTAAAAATAATAATTTCAACAACAATGCTTACCGGAACAATTCTAGTAACAACTATAGGCCATATCCTTATAATAATGGCAACGGCTATGGTAATTCTTATGGGAATTCTTACAATAATAATAGGAACACACCCCTGGACTTGAAGCCATGCTTAAAGAATTTATTAGTACACAAACTGCTTTTAACAAATCTGTTGAAGAAAAGCTTGGGAAAATTGATATACTTGCTTCTAAAGTCGATAGTCTTGCTGCTGATGTTGATCTTTTGAAATCAAAAGTTATGCCTAATGAAAATCATCATAACAAAATTGTTACTACAGCAAATGCCATCCAAGTTAGAATTAATGAGAATATAAGATTAATGGCTGAACTGCGTGCTAGGTGGGATAGAGAAGAAAATGAAAAACTAGCTAAAGAGAAGAATGTAGCTAAAGTTTGGACTATTACCACCACTAGTAATGCTAATGCTACACATGTTGCTGCACCTCCTACTACTAATAATAAAAGAATTGGTGTTAGCAATGTTTCCACTTCTAATGCAAAGCGCGAGAAACTGCCTGAAACTGCTAAAACTGCTGAAACTGCCTGTGATAAAGCTGCTGAAATTTTTTCCAACATTGGGGATGATGATCCCATTGCTTTAGATTATAATGGTTTGAATTTTGATGATTGCCACATCTCTGAAGTTATAAAGTTCTTGCAAAAACTTGCTAAAAGTCCTAATGCTAGTGCTATAAATTTGGCTTTCACGCAACATATTACAAATGCTCTCATAAAAGCTAGAGAAGAGAAACTAGAGCGCGAAGCCTCTATTCCTAGAAAGCTAGAGGATGGTTGGGAGCCCATCATTAAGATGAAGGTTAAAGATTTTGATTGTAATGCTTTATGTGATCTTGGTGCAAGTATTTCTGTTATGCCTAAGAAAATTTATAATATGCTTGACTTGCCACCGCTGAAAAATTGTTATTTGGATGTTAATCTTGCTGATCATTCTACAAAGAAACCTTTGGGGAAAGTTGATAATGTTCGCATTACCATTAACAATAACCTTGTCCCCATTGATTTTGTTGTCTTGGATATTGAATGCAATGCATCTTGTCCCATTATATTGGGAAGACCTTTTCTTCGAACTGTTGGTGCTATCATTGATATGAAGGAAGGGAATATTAAATATCAATTTCCTCTCAAGAAAGGTATGGAACACTTCCCTAGGAAGAGAATGAAGTTATCTTTTGATTCTATTATTAGAACAAATTATGATGTTGACACTTCATCTCTTGATAATACTTGATACACACTTTCTGCGCCTAGCTGAAAGGCGTTAAAGAAAAGCGCTTATGGGAGACAACCCATGGTTTTTACTACAGTACTTTGTTTTTATTTTGTGTCTTGGAAGTTGTTTACTACTGTAGCAACCTCTCCTTATCTTAGTTTAGTGTTTTGTTGTGCCAAGTAAAGTCGTTGATAGAAAAGTTCATACTAGATTTGGATTACTGCGCAGAAACAGATTTCTTTGCTGTCACGAATCTGGGCTGTTTTCCCTGTAGGTAACTCAGAAAATTATGCCAATTTACGTGAGTGATCCTCAGATATGTACGCAACTTTCATTCAATTTGAGCATTTTCATTTGAGCAAGTCTGGTGCCCCGATAAAATTCGTCAATACGAACTGTTCTGTTTTGACAGATTCTGCCTTTTCTTTCGCATTGCCTCTTTTGCTATGTTGGATGAATTTCTTTGATCCATTAATGTCCAGTAGCTTTATGCAATGTCCAGAAGTGTTAAGAATGATTGTGTCACCTCTGAACATGTTAATTTTTATTGTCGCTAACCCTCTAATGAGTTGTTCTAAGTTTGGTGTGGAGGAAGTTTTCAAGGATCAAGAGAGGAGTATGATGCAACATGATCAAGGAGAGTGAAAGCTCTAAGCTTGGGGATGCCCCGGTGGTTCACCCCTGCATATTCTAAGAAGACTCAAGCGTCTAAGCTTGGGCATCCCCTTCTTCATCGACAACAGTATCAGGTTCCTCCCCTGAAACTATATTTTTATTCCATCACATCTTATGTGCTTTTCTTGGAGCGTCGGTTTGTTTTTGTTTTTTGTTTTGTTTGAATAAAATGGATCCTAGCATTCACTTTATGGGAGAGAGACACGCTCCGCTGTAGCATATGGACAAGTATGTCCTTAGCTTCTACTCATAGTATTCATGGCGAAGTTTCTTCTTCGTTAAATTGTTATATGGTTGGAATTGGAAAATGATACATGTAGTAATTGCTATTAATGTCTTGGGTAATGTGATACTTGGCAATTGTTGTGCTCATGTTTAAGCTCTTGCATCATATGCTTTGCACCCATTAATGAAGAAATACATAGAGCATGCTAAAATTTGGTTTGCATATTTGGTTTCTCTAAGGTCTAGATAATTTCTAGTATTGAGTTTGAACAACAAGGAAGACGGTGTAGAGTCTTATAATGTTTTCAATATGTCTTTTATGTGAGTTTTGCTGCACCGGTTCATCCTTGTGTTTGTTTCAAATAAGCCTTGCTAGCCTAAACCTTGTATCGAGAGGGAATACTTCTCATGCATCCAAAATACTTGAGCCAACCACTATGCCATTTGTGTCCACCATACCTACCTACTACATGGTATTTTCCGCCATTCCAAAGTAAATTGCTTGAGTGCTACCTTTAAAATTCCATCATTCACCTTTGCAATATATAGTTCATGGGACAAATAGCTTAAAAACTATTGTGGTATTGAATATGTAATTATGCACTTTATCTCTTATTAAGTTGCTTGTTGTGCGATAACCATGTTCACTGGGGACGCCATCAACTACTCTTTGTTGAATTTCATGTGAGTTGCTATGCATGTTCGTCTTGTCTGAAGTAAGAGAGATCTACCACCTTATGGTTAAGCATGCATATTGTTAGAGAAGAACATTGGGCCGCTAACTAAAGCCATGATCCATGGTGGAAGTTTCAGTTTTGGACAAACATCCTCAAATCTCTAATGAGAAAAGAATTAATTGTTGTTGAATGCTTAAAGCATTAAAAGAGGAGTCCATTATCTGTTGTCTATGTTGTCCCGGTATGGATGTCTAAGTTGAGAATAATCAAAAGCGAGAAATCCAAATGCGAGCTTTCTCCTTAGACCTTTGTACAGGCGGCATAGAGGTACCCCTTTGTGATACTTGGTTAAAGCATATGTATTGCGGTGATAATCCAGGTAGTCCAAGCTAATTAGGACAAGGTGCGAGCACTATTAGTACACTATGCATGAGGCTTGCAACTTGTAAGATATAATTTACATGATACATATGCTTTATTACTATCGTTGACAAAATTGTTTCATGTTTTCAAAATCAAAGCTCTAGCACAAATATAGCAATCGATGCTTTTCCTCTATGGAGGACCATTCTTTTACTTTCAATGTTGAGTCAGTTCACCTATTTCTCTCCACCTCAAGAAGCAAACACTTGCGTGAACTGTGCATTGATTCCTACATACTTGCTTATTGCACTTATTATATTACTCTATGTTGACAATATCCATGAGATATACATGTTACAAGTTGAAAGCAACCGCTGAAACTTAATCTTCCTTTGTGTTGCTTCAATGCTTTTACTTTGAATTATTGCTTTATGAGTTAACTCTTATGCAAGACTTATTGATGCTTGTCTTGAAGTGCTATTCATGAAAAGTCTTTGCTTTATGATTCACTTGTTTACTCATGTCATATACATTGTTTTGATCGCTGCATTCACTACATATGCTTTACAAATAGTATGATCAAGGTTATGATGGCATGTCACTCCAGAAATTATCTGTGTTATCGTTTTACCTGCTCGGGACGAGCAGAACTAAGCTTGGGGATGCTGATACGTCTCCGACGTATCGATAATTTCTTATGTTCCATGCCACATTATTGATGTTATCTACATGTTTTATGCACACTTTATGTCATATTCGTGCATTTTCTGGAACTAACCTATTAACAAGATGCCGAAGTGCCGATTCTTGTCATTTCTGCTGTTTTTGGTTTCAGAAATCCTAGTAACGAAATATTCTCAGAATTGGACGAAATCAACGCCCAGGGTCCTATTTTGCCACGAAGCTTCCAGAAGTCCGAAGAGGAGACGAAGAGGGGCCACGAGGGGGCCACACCCTAGGGTGGCGCGGCCCCCCTTGGCCGCGTGGCCCTGTGGTGTGGGGCCCTCGTGCCGCCTCCTGACCTGCCCTTCCGCCTACTTAAAGCCTCCGTTGCGAAAACCCCAGAACCGAGAGCCACGATACGGAAAACCTTCCAGAGACACCGCCAACGCCGATCCCATCTCGGGGGATCCAGGAGATCGCCTCCGGCACCCTGCCGGAGAGGGGAATCATCTCCCGGAGGACTCTACGCCGCCATGGTCGCCTCCGGAGTGATGAGTGAGTAGTCTACCCCTGGACTATGGGTCCATAGCAGTAGCTAGATGGTTGTCTTCTCCCCATTGTGCTATCATTGTCGGATCTTGTGAGCTGCCTAACATGATCAAGATCATCTATCTGTAATTCTATATGTTGCGTTTGTTGGGATCCGATGAATAGAGAATACTTGTTATGTTGATTATCAAAGTTATGTCTATGTGTTGTTTATGATCTTGCATGCTCTCCGTTACTAGTAGATGCTCTGGCCAAGTAGATGCTTGTAACTCCAAGAGGGAGTATTTATGCTCGATAGTGGGTTCATGCCTGCATTGACACCGGGACAAAGTGATGTAAAGTTCTAAGGTTGTGTTGTGCTGTTGCCACTAGGGATAAAACATTGATGCTATGTCTAAGGATGTAGTTGTTGATTACATTATGCACCATACTTAATGCAATTGTCTGTTGCTTTGCAACTTAATACCGGAGGTTCGGATGATAACCTGAAGGTGGACTTTTTAGGCATAGATGCAGTTGGATGGCGGTCTATGTACTTTGTCGTAATGCCCAATTAAATCTCACTATACTCATCATGATATGTATGTGCATGGTCATGCCCTCTTTATTTGTCAATTGCCCAACTGTAATTTGTTCACCCAACATGCTGTTTATCTTATGGGAGAGACACCTCTAGTGAACTGTGGACCCCGGTCCAATTCTCTATACTGAAATACAATCTACTGCAATACTTGTTCTACTGTTTTCTGCAAACAATCATCTTCCACACAATACGGTTAATCCTTTGTTACAGCAAGCCGGTGAGATTGACAACCTCACTGTTTCGTTGGGGCAAAGTACTTTGGTTGTGTTGTGCAGGTTCCACGTTGGCGCCGGAATCCCTGGTGTTGCGCCGCGCTACATCCCGCCGCCATCAACCTTCAACGTGCTTCTTGGCTCCTCCTGGTTCGATAAACCTTGGTTTCTTTCTGAGGGAAAACTTGCTGCTGTGCGCATCATACCTTCCTCTTGGGGTTCCCAACGAACATGTGAGTTACACGCCATCAGTCTCGGATGGGATCCGGGGCATCACGAGGAGGTCCGGAATGGTCCGGAGAATAAGATTCATATATGGGAAGTCATTTTCAGGGTTACCGGAAAAGTTCAGGATTTTTCGGTATTGTACCGGAGGTTCTAGAAGGTTCCGGAGGGTACCATAGTGGGGCCCACCTATCCCGGACGACCAACATGGACCGGAGGGGTCGCATAGGCCCACATGGGCCATGCACACCAGCCCCCCAAGGCCCATGTGGCTGTACCAAGTGGATAAGATCAAATCCCATGAAAATAGGGACTTAACTTGGGGGGGAAGTTCCCCCCCCCCCTTGTTTTGGCCGACCCAAAGGCTTGGAGGAGGGGCCAAGGCAGCCCCCCACGCCTATATAAGAGGGAGGGGAGGGCTGGTGACATAGGCATCCCAAATGGGCCTGCCGAAGATAGTACCCGGGATTTACTGAAGGCCCGCTACCCGAAGAATAAGAAGATTCGGAAGCCCAAGATATTATTAAGGAAAGCTAGAGTTGTAATAGGAAGTGTTATTTGTAATCTTGCGGGATGAGTTAGAAACCTTCCCGGACTCTGTAACTTGTATGACACGACTCCCTCGGCTCCGCCTCCTATATAAGGGGGAGTCGAGGGACAAAGAAAGCATCGAATCATTGTTTACAAACCCTAGTTTCATAATCGTCGAGTACTTTTCGGCTGAAACCTTCGAGATCTACTTGCCCTCTACTTCCAACTAAACCCTAGTCTACAATCCGTAGGCATTGACAAGTTAATACCTTGTCAATTGGCGCCGTCTGTGGGAACTAGAGGCGTCAAGGATCTGGTCTCGATGGCACGTTCAAGATCATCGACTTCATCAACCGCAAAATCATCAACTTCATCAATCGCAAGCAACGCAATGGATCGAGGTAAACAGATCGCTACTGGTCCTGTTGATTTTGTTCCTCACCCGCCCTCCCGTTTGGATGCATATGCGTATCTGGAGGAGCCTATGGAGATGACGTTCGGAAGGTTTCACTTTCACGTCGAGAAAGAGGGATCGTATCGTGTCGAAATTACGATTTCGTCGGGATCGTCGGCGGTCGATTCCAATTTTTCAAGCTATACATCGTCAACCGAATCAGGAGAGGAAGAAACTTCGTCGTCACGCTTCATCAGTACCAGGGCGAGAGAAAAACTCGCCAAGATCTTCAGCGACATGTCGTTTGAGTCATCTGCGGACTCATATATAAGCGATGGCTCAAGCAGTGCCGACAGCTACAACTTCATCGACAAATCTACTACATTGGGCAAGGTCTTCGCCAATCTTAGCGATGGTGTCACCAAACCCAACATAGATCTGAATACAAAGTATCATCAGATTTATGTCATCGGAGAGCCAAGCCATGACCAAGAAGAAACATCTGAGGCTTTCGACGATTTGGGAAATCCATACGTTGATCCCTCTGATTTGCGACGAGGTCTAGGAAATAAATATATCGGGCCACAGCCGCGAGACAGAGTTCGACTCCCGCAAGCAGCATGGGATAGAGCCGCGAGAGCTATGGATGGCTCAGAACCAATGGCCACCACAGCCACGCCAGAAGAATTACAAGCATATCAATATAGGCTCGCACGTGCTGCAAGAGAATTGGAAAAACAGGCAGCTGAGTTAAACAGAAGAAAGGAGGCAGCCTCTGCATCCAGCAGGAGAAGGGCAGAGCTGAGTCGACAATCTAGAACTTCGGGTGATAGCCACAGGGAGGCTCGGAACAGAGCAAGACCAAGGTTACAACACGTACCCGAAGGAGAAAGAGAGCACCTGGTCCAAAACCTCGACATGTCTTTTATGTCGATAGACACAAGAGGAAACATCATCCCTAAGACACCAGAGGCTGGGTATATGGCGATACAAGCTTTTATCCTCGCATCTAAACCACCTCCAGGAGATCCAAGGGAAACACTGTACAACATGGCGATAGCAGGAGTTGGAGCCATGGGGACGGTGTTTGTATCAACACCTCCCGAAGGAACAGCAAGGCAAAATAGTCCACGACCTGCGGCAGCAGCAGCAGCTCCTGAAGGACCAAGTGGAGCAAGGGATACGGCAGCACAAGCAAGGGTCGACAGAGCGCGACAAAGCAGGAGGGAACATCGGCAGCCCCCAGAGTTAAACGACGAGGATATGTGCGGCTTGCCATGCTTCACGAGGAGAGTGCGAAAAACTCGAGTCCCTTCGGGATTCAAGTTACCCGATAACTTCAAAAAATTCGATGGCCTTCAAGATCCAGAGGATTGGCTAGTTGATTATCTCGAGACGGTGAAGCTCACAGGAGGAACCAGAGCAACAGCTATGCAAAGCATCCAGGTGCATTTGAGTGGAGCCGCACGGTCTTGGATAAAGAAACTTCCTCCAGGATCTATCGACAGCTGGGAAAGCTTCGAGGATGTGTTCGTCAAGAACTTCAGGTCCACGTGCAAGAAACCTGCGTCGTTAGAGGAGTTGAGAGCATGCCGACAAAAGCCAGACGAGCCAATGAGAAAATATATCCAAAGGTGGAACATCATCAAAAACTCGGCAGAAAATATATCTGACGAGAGAGCGATAGATGCGTTTGTCGCAGGAATCAGGCGTGGAGATTTTGTCGAGGACTTGGGGAGGACCAACCCAAAGACAGTATCCGCGTTAATGGAAATAGCAAACAGATGGGCAGATGGAGAAGATGTTGTTCACAACAAACGGCACAGGTCGCCAGAGGAGGACCGTGGTCGAAATTATCAACCGAGGCGACGATTTCCTCGGCAGTACCCGAGTTATGATGCCCCAGGACAAATCTCGGCAGGCTTCCGAGCAAACACAGGAGGAAACAACAGAGATGATTATTAGAGAAGCAATGAGCAGCGAGGCGACAATAGAGATGACTCTCGAAACAACAGGCAAAATAGCGGGCCTAGGTTCCCAAGGCCTTTCGTGTCTCCTGAAGAGATGATGAACGGGCCATGTCAGATGCACTTTTTCCTCGACAGCAACGGGAAAAGACAGTCAGGACATCTGCAGAAAGATTGTCGCAATTTCCAAGCAATGTTAAGGTGGGCAGAGCATGCTAATGCTTGGGCAGCACAGAGAAATCCTCGAGAACCCAGGAGTGAGATTCACTTGCCACCTCCTCCCGCGATTACGGAAGACAATCGACACCAGCTCAGAATAGCGGCAGCACCTCCACCACCACCTTACGTCGATCCTAACTCTAACGGAGCGGTTTCGATGATTCAGAAGGGAAGGCCATCCAATAGGGCTCAGAAAGTAATCTCGCGACAGGTGTTCATGGCAGAAAAAATGCCTCCACCAACAGTCGAGTATCTTAATTGGTTAGGGCAAGATATTGGCTTCACCATAGCAGATCATCCGCAGCAAGTTCCTCGACCGGGGCAGTCAACACTTATCCTACCAGCAGTCATTGCGGGATTTGATGTCTCTCGAGTGTTCATAGATGGCGGCAGCAGCTTAAACCTTATGTATGCAGATACATTGAGGAAGATGAACATATCCCTAGCAAACCTGAAGCCAACAGACACGAGGTTCCATGGTATCACACCGGAGAAACCAAGTTATCCATTGGGGAAGATTAATCTCGACGTTCAGTTCGGAACCCGAGAGAATTATAGAATCGAGAAGCTGGAGTTCGAAGTTGTGGATTTTCCGTCGCAATATCACGCTCTGTTGGGACGACCAGCATATGCCAGATTTATGGCGGTACCACATTATACATACCTGTTGTGGAGGATGCCTGGACCTAAGGGACCAATCACAGTCAAAGGAAGCTTCGCCTTAGCCGATAAGTGCGATAAGGATTTTCATCGGATATCATAAACTTTCGAGATGCAAGCTGAGTATTTGGCGTCAAGGAGTATGACTGACTACGACGTGCTACCAGACGTTGGAAGGCCAAATAAAGAATCAACTTTCAATACTGAGAAAAATTCTAAGGAGGTGCAGATTCACCCGACAGACCCGAAAAAGACGACATCCATCGCAAACGACATGGACCTCGCATAGGAAAGCGCGCTCGTCGAGTTCCTCCGTGAGAACTGGAAAATCTTCGCATGGTGTCCAGCTGACATGCCAGGAGTACCCAGGGAACTTGCCGAGCACCACCTAAACTTGGATCCACTAGCGAGACCAATCAAACAACCTTTGCGGCGTTTTTCGGAACCAAACCGCAAGGCTATGCTGTCAGAAATCGATCGACTACGAGAAGCTGGTTTTATCAAGGAGCTGCACACAGAGGCCACATGGGTAGCAAATCCTGTGTTGGTGCCGAAGAAAAACACTAAGGTCCTTCGCATGTGCGTCAACTTTACGTGTCTCAATAAACATTGTCCAAAGGATCACTTTCCCCTCTCGAGGATCGATCAAATTATCGACTCCATGATACGTCTTCGACGTATCGATAATTTCTTATGTTACATGCCACATTATTGATGTTATCTACATGTTTTATGCACACTTTATGTCATATTCGTGCATTTTCTGGAACTAACCTATTAACAAGATGCCGAAGTGCCAGTTCCTGTTTTCTGCTGTTTTTGGTTTCAGAAATCCTAGTAACGAAATATTCTCGGAATCGGACGAAATCAACGCCCAGGTTCCTATTTTTCCCGGAACCATCCAGAACACCCGAGAGCCACCAGAGGGAAGCCCTGGGGGCCCCACACCACACCCTGGCGCGGCCAGAGGGGGGGCCGCGCCGCCCTATGGTGTGGTGGCCCCAGGCCCCCTCCGAGGCCGCCTCTTCACCTATTTAAAGCCTCCGTCGCGAAAACTCTGATACGTTCGACGAAACCCACAGAAACCTTCCAGAGCCGCCGCCATCGCGAAGCCAAGATCTGGGGGACAGGAGTCTCTGTTCCGGCACGCCGCCGGAACGGGGAAGTGCCCCCGGAAGGCTTCTCCATCGACACCGCTGCCATCTCCACCGCCATCTTCATCACCGCTGCTGCTCCCATGAGGAGGGAGTAGTTCTCCATCGAGGCTCGGGGCTGTACCGGTAGCTATGTGGTTCATCTCTCTCCTATGTACTTCAATACAATAATCTCATGAGCTGCCTTACATGATTGAGATTCATATGATGATGCTTGTAATCTAGATGTCGTTATGCTAGTCAAGTGAATTTTACTTATGTGATCTCCGGAGACTCCTTGTCCCACGTGTGTAAAGGTGACAGTGTGTGCACCGTGTGGGTCTCTTAGGCTATATTTCACAGAATACTTATTCACTGTTATGAATGGCATAGTGAAGTGCTTATTTATATCTCTTTATGATTGCAATGTGTTTGTATCACAATTTATCTATGTGCTACTCTAGCAATGTTATTAAAGTAGTTTTATTCCTCCTGCACGGTGTAATGGTGACAGTGTGTGCATCCGTGTTAGTACTTGGTTTATGCTATGATCATGATCTCTTGTAGATTGCGAAGTTAACTATTGCTATGATGGTATCGATGTGTTCTATGCCTCCTTTCTTAGCATGAAGGTGACAGTGTGCATGCTACGTTAGTACTTGGTTTAGTCGTATTGATCTATCTTACACTCTAAGGTTACTTAAATATGAACATTGAATTGTGGAGCTTGTTAACTCCGGCATTGAGGGTTCGTGTAATCCTACGCAATGTGTTCATCATCCAACAAGAGTGTAGAGTATGCATTTATCTATTCTGTTATGTGATCAATGTTGAGAGTGTCCACTAGTGAAAGTCTAATCCCTAGGCCTTGTTCCTAAATACTGCTATCGCTGCTTGTTTACTGTTTTTACTGCGTTACTATCGCTGCAATACTACCACCATCAACTACACGCCAAAGAAGCTATTTTCTGGCACCGTTGCTACTGCTCATACTTATTCATACCACCTGTATTTCACTATCTCTTCGCCGAACTAGTGCACCTATTAGGTGTGTTGGGGACACAAGAGACTTCTTGCTTTGTGGTTGCAGGGTTGCATGAGAGGGATATCTTTGACCTCTTCCTCCCTGAGTTCGATAAACCTTGGGTGATCCACTTAAGGGAAAACTTGCTGCTGTTCTACAAACCTCTGCTCTTGGATGCCCAACACTGTCTACAGGAAAAGGAGGGGGCGCAGACATCAAGCTATTTTCTGGCGCCGTTGCCGGGGAGGAAAGGTAAAAGGTACTCACACTCCGGATCTCGGCTACTAAGCTATTTTCCGGCGCATTGTAAGTACTCGAAGCTATTTCCTTTAGATCCTGCAATTGCAACTTTTTGTTTCTTGTTTACACTAGTTTGGCATAATGGACAAAAATGAGCTTCTTATTCTATTTCCAGATTTAAGACATGGATGGTTTGATCCGAAAATTAAAAAACCCATGGAACATGTTAGCATGAATGCTTTGAACACTATTGTTTCTAATGATATGGCAAATTCTAAGCTTGGGGAAGCTGGTTTTCATGATCTTTTTAGTCCCCCAAGCATTGAGGAGAAAATTTTCTTTGATGATACTTTGCCTCCTATTTATGATGATTATAATGATAGTGGTCTTTTGGTGCCACCTACTATGGAGAGTAAATTTTGTTGTGATTATACTATGCCTCCTACACTTGATGAGAATAATAATGATAGCTACTTTGTTGAATTTGCTCCCACTACAACTAATAAAATTGATTATGCCTATGTGGAGAGTAATAATTTTATGCATGAGACTCATGATAAGAATGCTTTATGTGATAGTTATATTGTTGAGTTTGCTCATGATACTACTGAAAGTTATTATGAGAGAGGAAAATATGGTTGTGGAAATTTTCATGTTACTAAAACACCTCTCGATGTGCTGAAATTTTTGAAGCTACACTTGTTTTATCTTTCTATGCTGGTTGCATTATGCTTCTTGAACTTGTTTATTTACAAGATTCCTTTTCACAGGAAGTATGTTAGACTCAAATGTGTTTTGAATTTGCCTCTTGATGTTCTCTTTTGCTTCAAATACTATTTCTCACGAGTGCATCATTAAAACTGCTGAGCCCATCTTAATGGCTATAAAGAAAGAACTTCTTGGGAGATAACCCATGTGTTATTTTGCTACAGTACTTTGTTTTATATTTGTGTCTTGGAAGTTGTTTACTACTGTAGAAACCTCTCCTTATCTTAGTTTTGTGTTTTGTTGTGCCAAGTGAAGCCTCTAATCGAAGGTTGATACTAGATTTGGATTTCTGCGCAGAAACAGATTTCTATCTGTCACGAATCTGGGCTGTTTTCTCTGTAGAAAAATCAGAAAAATATGCCAATTTACGTGCGTGTTCCTCAGATATGTACGCAACTTTCATTAGTTTTGAGTTTTCTGATCTGAGCAACGGAAGTATTTATTAAAAATTCGTCTTTACGGACTGTTCTGTTTTGACAGATTCTGCCTTTTATTTCGCATTGCTTCTTTCGCTGTGTTGGGTGGATTTCTTTGTTCCATTACCTTCCAGTAGCTTTGAGCAATGTCCAGAAGTGTTAAGAATGATTGTGTCACCTCTGAACATGTGAGTTTTTGATTATGTACTAACCCCTCTAATGAAGTTTATGAGAAGTTTGGTGTGAAGGAAGTTTTCAAGGGTCAAGAGAGGAGGATGATATACTATGATCAAGAAGAGTGAAAAGTCTAAGCTTGGGGATGCCCCGGTGGTTCACCCCTGCATATATCAAGAAGACTCAAGCGTCTAAGCTTGGGGATGCCCAAGGCATCCCCTTCTTCATCGACAAATTATCAGGTTCCTTCTCTTGAAACTATATTTTTATTCGGTCACATCTTATGTGCTTTACTTGGAGCGTCTGTATGCTTTTATTTTTGTTTGTATTTGAATAAATTGGATTACATCATGCTTGTGTGGGAGAGAGACACGCTCCGCTGTTGCATATGAACACATGTGTTCTTAGCTTTTAGTATTCATGGCGAAGTTTCTTCTTCGTTAAATTGTTATATGGTTGGAATTGGAAAATGATGCATGTAGTAATTTGCTATAATGTCTTGGGTAATGTGATACTTGGCAATTGTTGTGCTCATGTTTAAGCTCTTGCATCATATACTTTGCACCCATTAATGAAGAAATACATAGAGCATGCTAAAATTTGGTTTGCATATTTGGTCTCTCTAAAGTCTAGATAATTTCTAGTATTGAGTTTGAACAACAAGGAAGACGGTGTAGAGTCTTATAATGTTTACAATATGTCTTTTATGTGAGTTTTGCTGTACTAGTTCATCCTTGTGTTTGTTTCAAATAACCTTGCTAGCCTAAACCTTGTATCGAGAGGGAACACTTCTCATGCATCCAAATACTTGAGCCAACCACTATGCCATTTGTGTCCACCATACCTACCTACTACATGGTATTTCCCCGCCATTCCAAAGTAAATTGCTTGAGTGCTACCTTTAAATTTCCATTCTTCTACCTTTACAATATATAGCTCATGGGACAAATAGCTTAAAAACTATTGTGGTATTGAATATGTACTTATGCACTTTATCTCTTATTAAGTTGCTTGTTGTGCGATAACCATGTTCACTGGGGACGCCATCAACTACTCTTTGTTGAATTTCATGTGAGTTGCTATGCATGTTCGTCTTGTCTGAAGTAAGAGCGATCTACCACCTTATGGTTAAGCATGCATATTGTTAGAGAAGAACATTGGGCCGCTAACTAAAGCCATGATCCATGGTGGAAGTTTCAGTTTTGGACATATATCCTCAATCTCATATGAGAAAATTATTAATTGTTGTTACATGCTTATGCATAAAAGAGGAGTCCATTATCTGTTGTCTATGTTGTCCCGGTATGGATGTCTAAGTTGAGAATAATCAATAGCGAGAAATCCAATGCGAGCTTTCTCCTTAGACCTTTGTACAGGCGGCATAGAGGTACCCCATTGTGACACTTGGTTAAAACATGTGCATTGCGATGATCCGGTAGTCCAAGCTAATTAGGACAAGGTGCGGGCACCATTAGTATACTATGCATGAGGCTTGCAACTTGTAAGATATAATTTACATGATACATATGCTTTATTACTACCGTTGACAAAATTGTTTCTTGTTTTCAAAATCAAAGCTCTAGCACAAATATAGCAATCGATGCTTTCCTCTTTGAAGGACCATTCTTTTACTTTTATGTTGAGTCAGTTTACCCATTTCTCTCCATCTTAGAAGCAAACACTTGTGATTAACTGTGCATTGATTCCTACATACTTGCATATTGCACTTGTTATATTACTCTATGTTGACAATTATCCATGAGATATACATGTTATAAGTTGAAAGCAACCGCTGAAACTTAATCTTCCTTTGTGTTGCTTCAATACCTTTACTTTGAATTATTGCTTTATGAGTTAACTCTTATGCAAGACTTATTGATGCTTGTCTTGAAGTGCTATTCATGAAAAGTCTTTGCTTTATGATTCACTTGTCTACTCATGTCATATACATTGTTTTGATCGCTGCATTCACTACATATGCTTTACAAATAGTATGATCAAGTTTATGATGGCATGTCACTCCAGAAATTATCTTTGTTATCGTTTTACCTGCTCGAGACGAGCAGAACTAAGCTTGGGGATGCTGATACGTCTCCGACGTATCGATAATTTCTTATGTTACATGCCACATTATTGATGTTATCTACATGTTTTATGCACACTTTATGTCATATTCGTGCATTTTCTGGAACTAACCTATTAACAAGATGCCGAAGTGCCAGAGGGGGGGCCGCGCCGCCCTATGCTGTGGTGGCCCCAGGCCCCCTCCGAGGCCGCCTCTTCACCTATTTAAAGCCTCCGTCGCGAAAACCATGATACGTTCGACGAAACCCATAGAAACCTTCCAGAGCCGCCGCCATCGCGAAGCCAAGATCTGGGGGACAGGAGTCTCTGTTCCGGCACGCCGCCGGAACGGGGAAGTGCCCCCGGAAGGCTTCTCCATCGACACCGCTGCCATCTCCACCGCCATCTTCATCACCGCTGCTGCTCCCATGAGGAGGGAGTAGTTCTCCATCGAGGCTCGGGGCTGTACCGGTAGCTATGTGGTTCATCTCTCTCCTATGTACTTCAATACAATAATCTCATGAGCTGCCTTACATGATTGAGATTCATATGATGATGCTTGTAATCTAGATGTCGTTATGCTAGTCAAGTGAATTTTACTTATGTGATCTCCGGAGACTCCTTGTCCCACGTGTGTAAAGGTGACAGTGTGTGCACCGTGTGTGTCTCTTAGGCTATATTTGACAGAATACTTATTCACTGTTATGAATGGCATAGTGAAGTGCTTATTTATATCTCTTTATGATTGCAATGTGTTTGTATCACAATTTATCTATGTGCTACTCTAGCAATGTTATTAAAGTAGTTTTATTCCTCCTGCACGGTGTAATGGTGACAGTGTGTGCATCCGTGTTAGTACTTGGTTTATGCTATGATCATGATCTCTTGTAGATTGCGAAGTTAACTATTGCTATGATGGTATCGATGTGTTCTATGCCTCCTTTCTTAGCATGAAGGTGACAGTGTGCATGCTACGTTAGTACTTGGTTTAGTCGTATTGATCTATCTTACACTCTAAGGTTACTTAAATATGAACATTGAATTGTGGAGCTTGTTAACTCCGGCATTGAGGGTTCGTGTAATCCTACGCAATGTGTTCATCATCCAACAAGAGTGTAGAGTATGCATTTATCTATTCTGTTATGTGATCAATGTTGAGAGTGTCCACTAGTGAAAGTCTAATCCCTAGGCCTTGTTCCTAAATACTGCTATCGCTGCTTGTTTACTGTTTTACTGCGTTACTACTGCTGCAATACTACCACCATCAACTACACGCCAGCAAGCTATTTTCTGGCACCGTTGCTACTGCTCATACTTATTCATACCACCTGTATTTCACTATCTCTTCGCCGAACTAGTGCACCTATTAGGTGTGTTGGGGACACAAGAGACTTCTTGCTTTGTGGTTGTGGTTGCATGAGAGGGATATCTTTGACCTCTTCCTCCCTGAGTTCGATAAACCTTGGGTGATCCACTTAAGGGAAAACTTGCTGCTGTTCTACAAACCTCTGCTCTTGGATGCCCAACACTGTCTACAGGAAAAGGAGGGGGCGCAGACATCAAGCTATTTTCTGGCGCCGTTGCCGGGGAGGAAAGGTAAAAGGTACTCACACTCCGGATCTCGGCTACTAAGCTATTTTCCGGCGCATTGTAAGTACTCGAAGCTATTTCCTTTAGATCCTGCAATTGCAACTTTTTGTTTCTTGTTTACACTAGTTTGGCATAATGGACAAAAATGAGCTTCTTATTCTATTTCCAGATTTAAGACATGGATGGTTTGATCCGAAAATTAAAAAACCCATGGAACATGTTAGCATGAATGCTTTGAACACTATTGTTTCTAATGATATGGCAAATTCTAAGCTTGGGGAAGCTGGTTTTCATGATCTTTTTAGTCCCCCAAGCATTGAGGAGAAAATTTTCTTTGATGATACTTTGCCTCCTATTTATGATGATTATAATGATAGTGGTCTTTTGGTGCCACCTACTATGGAGAGTAAATTTTGTTGTGATTATACTATGCCTCCTACACTTGATGAGAATAATAATGATAGCTACTTTGTTGAATTTGCTCCCACTACAACTAATAAAATTGATTATGCCTATGTGGAGAGTAATAATTTTATGCATGAGACTCATGATAAGAATGCTTTATGTGATAGTTATATTGTTGAGTTTGCTCATGATACTACTGAAAGTTATTATGAGAGAGGAAAATATGGTTGTGGAAATTTTCATGTTACTAAAACACCTCTCGATGTGCTGAAATTTTTGAAGCTACACTTGTTTTATCTTTCTATGCTGGTTGCATTATGCTTCTTGAACTTGTTTATTTACAAGATTCCTTTTCACAGGAAGTATGTTAGACTCAAATGTGTTTTGAATTTGCCTCTTGATGTTCTCTTTTGCTTCAAATACTATTTCTCACGAGTGCATCATTAAAACTGCTGAGCCCATCTTAATGGCTATAAAGAAAGAACTTCTTGGGAGATAACCCATGTGTTATTTTGCTACAGTACTTTGTTTTATATTTGTGTCTTGGAAGTTGTTTACTACTGTAGAAACCTCTCCTTATCTTAGTTTTGTGTTTTGTTGTGCCAAGTGAAGCCTCTAATCGAAGGTTGATACTAGATTTGGATTTCTGCGCAGAAACAGATTTCTATCTGTCACGAATCTGGGCTGTTTTCTCTGTAGAAAAATCAGAAAAATATGCCAATTTACGTGCGTGTTCCTCAGATATGTACGCAACTTTCATTAGTTTTGAGTTTTCTGATCTGAGCAACGGAAGTATTTATTAAAAATTCGTCTTTACGGACTGTTCTGTTTTGACAGATTCTGCCTTTTATTTCGCATTGCTTCTTTCGCTGTGTTGGGTGGATTTCTTTGTTCCATTACCTTCCAGTAGCTTTGAGCAATGTCCAGAAGTGTTAAGAATGATTGTGTCACCTCTGAACATGTGAGTTTTTGATTATGTACTAACCCCTCTAATGAAGTTTATGAGAAGTTTGGTGTGAAGGAAGTTTTCAAGGGTCAAGAGAGGAGGATGATATACTATGATCAAGAAGAGTGAAAAGTCTAAGCTTGGGGATGCCCCGGTGGTTCACCCCTGCATATATCAAGAAGACTCAAGCGTCTAAGCTTGGGGATGCCCAAGGCATCCCCTTCTTCATCGACAAATTATCAGGTTCCTTCTCTTGAAACTATATTTTTATTCGGTCACATCTTATGTGCTTTACTTGGAGCGTCTGTATGCTTTTATTTTTGTTTGTATTTGAATAAATTGGATTACATCATGCTTGTGTGGGAGAGAGACACGCTCCGCTGTTGCATATGAACACATGTGTTCTTAGCTTTTAGTATTCATGGCGAAGTTTCTTCTTCGTTAAATTGTTATATGGTTGGAATTGGAAAATGATGCATGTAGTAATTTGCTATAATGTCTTGGGTAATGTGATACTTGGCAATTGTTGTGCTCATGTTTAAGCTCTTGCATCATATACTTTGCACCCATTAATGAAGAAATACATAGAGCATGCTAAAATTTGGTTTGCATATTTGGTCTCTCTAAAGTCTAGATAATTTCTAGTATTGAGTTTGAACAACAAGGAAGACGGTGTAGAGTCTTATAATGTTTACAATATGTCTTTTATGTGAGTTTTGCTGTACTAGTTCATCCTTGTGTTTGTTTCAAATAACCTTGCTAGCCTAAACCTTGTATCGAGAGGGAACACTTCTCATGCATCCAAATACTTGAGCCAACCACTATGCCATTTGTGTCCACCATACCTACCTACTACATGGTATTTCCCCGCCATTCCAAAGTAAATTGCTTGAGTGCTACCTTTAAATTTCCATTCTTCTACCTTTACAATATATAGCTCATGGGACAAATAGCTTAAAAACTATTGTGGTATTGAATATGTACTTATGCACTTTATCTCTTATTAAGTTGCTTGTTGTGCGATAACCATGTTCACTGGGGACGCCATCAACTACTCTTTGTTGAATTTCATGTGAGTTGCTATGCATGTTCGTCTTGTCAGAAGTAAGAGCGATCTACCACCTTATGGTTAAGCATGCATATTGTTAGAGAAGAACATTGGGCCGCTAACTAAAGCCATGATCCATGGTGGAAGTTTCAGTTTTGGACATATATCCTCAATCTCATATGAGAAAATTATTAATTGTTGTTACATGCTTATGCATAAAAGAGGAGTCCATTATCTGTTGTCTATGTTGTCCCGGTATGGATGTCTAAGTTGAGAATAATCAATAGCGAGAAATCCAATGCGAGCTTTCTCCTTAGACCTTTGTACAGGCGGCATAGAGGTACCCCATTGTGACACTTGGTTAAAACATGTGCATTGCGATGATCCGGTAGTCCAAGCTAATTAGGACAAGGTGCGGGCACCATTAGTATACTATGCATGAGGCTTGCAACTTGTAAGATATAATTTACATGATACATATGCTTTATTACTACCGTTGACAAAATTGTTTCTTGTTTTCAAAATCAAAGCTCTAGCACAAATATAGCAATCGATGCTTTCCTCTTTGAAGGACCATTCTTTTACTTTTATGTTGAGTCAGTTTACCCATTTCTCTCCATCTTAGAAGCAAACACTTGTGATTAACTGTGCATTGATTCCTACATACTTGCATATTGCACTTGTTATATTACTCTATGTTGACAATTATCCATGAGATATACATGTTATAAGTTGAAAGCAACCGCTGAAACTTAATCTTCCTTTGTGTTGCTTCAATACCTTTACTTTGAATTATTGCTTTATGAGTTAACTCTTATGCAAGACTTATTGATGCTTGTCTTGAAGTGCTATTCATGAAAAGTCTTTGCTTTATGATTCACTTGTCTACTCATGTCATATACATTGTTTTGATCGCTGCATTCACTACATATGCTTTACAAATAGTATGATCAAGTTTATGATGGCATGTCACTCCAGAAATTATCTTTGTTATCGTTTTACCTGCTCGAGACGAGCAGAACTAAGCTTGGGGATGCTGATACGTCTCCGACGTATCGATAATTTCTTATGTTACATGCCACATTATTGATGTTATCTACATGTTTTATGCACACTTTATGTCATATTCGTGCATTTTCCGGGAACTAACCTATTAACAAGATGCCGAAGTGCCAGAGGGGGGGCCGCGCCGCCCTATGCTGTGGTGGCCCCAGGCCCCCTCCGAGGCCGCCTCTTCACCTATTTAAAGCCTCCGTCGCGAAAACCATGATACGTTCGACGAAACCCATAGAAACCTTCCAGAGCCGCCGCCATCGCGAAGCCAAGATCTGGGGGACAGGAGTCTCTGTTCCGGCACGCCGCCGGAACGGGGAAGTGCCCCCGGAAGGCTTCTCCATCGACACCGCTGCCATCTCCACCGCCATCTTCATCACCGCTGCTGCTCCCATGAGGAGGGAGTAGTTCTCCATCGAGGCTCGGGGCTGTACCGGTAGCTATGTGGTTCATCTCTCTCCTATGTACTTCAATACAATAATCTCATGAGCTGCCTTACATGATTGAGATTCATATGATGATGCTTGTAATCTAGATGTCGTTATGCTAGTCAAGTGAATTTTACTTATGTGATCTCCGGAGACTCCTTGTCCCACGTGTGTAAAGGTGACAGTGTGTGCACCGTGTGTGTCTCTTAGGCTATATTTGACAGAATACTTATTCACTGTTATGAATGGCATAGTGAAGTGCTTATTTATATCTCTTTATGATTGCAATGTGTTTGTATCACAATTTATCTATGTGCTACTCTAGCAATGTTATTAAAGTAGTTTTATTCCTCCTGCACGGTGTAATGGTGACAGTGTGTGCATCCGTGTTAGTACTTGGTTTATGCTATGATCATGATCTCTTGTAGATTGCGAAGTTAACTATTGCTATGATGGTATCGATGTGTTCTATGCCTCCTTTCTTAGCATGAAGGTGACAGTGTGCATGCTACGTTAGTACTTGGTTTAGTCGTATTGATCTATCTTACACTCTAAGGTTACTTAAATATGAACATTGAATTGTGGAGCTTGTTAACTCCGGCATTGAGGGTTCGTGTAATCCTACGCAATGTGTTCATCATCCAACAAGAGTGTAGAGTATGCATTTATCTATTCTGTTATGTGATCAATGTTGAGAGTGTCCACTAGTGAAAGTCTAATCCCTAGGCCTTGTTCCTAAATACTGCTATCGCTGCTTGTTTACTGTTTTACTGCGTTACTACTGCTGCAATACTACCACCATCAACTACACGCCAGCAAGCTATTTTCTGGCACCGTTGCTACTGCTCATACTTATTCATACCACCTGTATTTCACTATCTCTTCGCCGAACTAGTGCACCTATTAGGTGTGTTGGGGACACAAGAGACTTCTTGCTTTGTGGTTGCAGGGTTGCATGAGAGGGATATCTTTGACCTCTTCCTCCCTGAGTTCGATAAACCTTGGGTGATCCACTTAAGGGAAAACTTGCTGCTGTCCTACAAACCTCTGCTCTTGGAGGCCCAACACTGTCTACAGGAAAAGGAGGGGGCGTAGACATCACTCCACGGCTGGATGTGAACGTCTTTCCTTCTTGGACGCATATTCTGGTTATAACCAGATCAGATTGAAAGAAGAAGATGAAGTAAAGACAACGTTCATCACACCTTATGGCATGTTTTGCTACAGAACAATGCCCTTTGGTCTGAAAAACGCGGGAGCAACATATCAGAGGATGATGCAGAAGTGTTTGGCAACACAGATTGGGAAAAACCTGCAAGTATACATTGACGATGTCGTCATAACGTCAAAAAAGGGGGCGACGCTGATCGAGGATTTCAAGGAAACCTTTGACAACCTCGACAAATTCTGCCTCAAGCTGAATCCGACGAAGTGTTCTTTCGGCGTCCCAGCAGGAGAACTTCTGGGGTCTCTAGTTTCAGCAAGAGGGATTGAAGCAAATCCCGACAAAATACAAGCTATCGTAACAATGAGGAAGCCAACGAAGTTGAAAGAAATACAGAAGCTAACTGGGCGAGTCGCAGCTTTGAGCAGATTCGTCGCCAGGCTGGGAGAAAAAGCGTTACCATTTTACGCTCTGATAAAGCAAGGAGAGAAATTCTAGTGGAACGATGAGGCCGACAGAGCTTTCGAGGATCTGAAGCGCACAATCTCGACACCACCAATCTTGGTGGCGCCGAAGGAAAAGGAACCTCTCCTGCTGTACATTGCAGCCACACCCCAAGTGGTTAGCACGGTGCTCGTTGTCGAAAGAGAAGAAGAAGGAAAACTCCATGGAGTGCAAAGACCGGTATATTTCATCAGTGAAGTTTTATCGCCTTCCAAACAGCGGTACCCGCAGTACCAGAAACTAGTATATGGAGTAATTGCAACGACAAGGAAGTTGCGCCACTATTTTTCGGCACACCCGATAATAGTAGTCAACGAAGCACGTCTTTCAAATATACTGAACAATCCAGAAGCTACAGGGCGTGTCTCCCTTTGGGGAATAGAACTTTCCCCTCGGGACATCACGTATGAAAAAAGAAAGGCAATCAAGTCGCAAGTTCTGCCAGATTTCATTGCAGAGTGGATGGAGCTGCAAAACACGGGACCCCCAGATTTGTCGAGAACTTGGACCATGAACTTCGATGGGTCCAAGAGAGTAGAAGGAGCTGGCGCAGGAGTGGTACTTATATCACCTGAAGGCGACAAGTTAAAATACGTCCTCCGGATGACGTTCCCTAACGCATCCAATAATGAAGCAGAATATGAAGCCCTCATACACGGGATGAAGATGGCGAAAGCTTGCGGTGCAACTCGATTAAAAATCTTTGGCGACTCACAATTGGTGGCTCAGCAAGTTATGAACCAATGTGACGCAGTCAATGCATGATAGCATGATGGCATACAAGGAGGTGTACAATGAGCTCAAGAAGCTGTTTGATGGATGCGAGGTAAATCACATCAGTAGATTGAGCAATGATGAAGCCGATGTTCTCGCAAACATCGGGTCGCAGTGCCTCCCAATCCCGCCAGGAGTATTTTGGGAAGAAATAGCAGAGAGATCCACGAAGCCGAAAAAGGTGCAGAAAAAAGCAAAGGAAGAAAAAACTTCGGCGCCCCTCAAAGAAACCATGGAGGACGAAGAGGACCAAGAGCTTGTGATGATGGTAGAAGTTCCTTGGATGCAAGCATACGTATCATACATCCTCAGGAAAGAAATACCCGACGATCCAGTTGAGGCAAGGCGAATTATTCGACGATCCAAAGCTTTCACAGTGGTCAAAGGGGAGTTATACAAGCGAAGTATTTCAGGCGTCTTGCAAAGGTGCGTCACACCCGAAGAAGGAAGAATAATTCTGAAGGATGTACACGAAGGAATATGTGGCCACCACGCAAGTAGTCGAGCCATTGCAGCCAAGGTTTTTCGGGCAGGATTTTATTGGCTGACAGCAATTGAGGATGCCAAGGAAATAGTACGAACTTGCGATGCGTGCCAAAGATTTGCCGCAAAACCTCACTCTCCAGCGGCAGAACTGACACCAATACCATTGTCGTGGCCCTTTGCCCAATGGGGACTTGATATGGTGGGCAAGTTGCACAAAGCTTCGCCAGGAGGATATGAGTACCTGCTGGTCGCTGTCGACAAATTCACCAAGTGGGTTGATACGTCCAATTTGCATCACTATTTTATATCATAATTTGCTGTTATTCATTGATATATTTCATATTGGGACACAATACTTATGTTATTTCATCTATTTTGCATGTTTCATCATTATTGGAGGATCAAGCACCGGAGCCAGGATTCTGCGGGAAAAGGCACCGTCAGAACGCAATATTTCGGAAGATCAACTGTGGAAGGAAATTATACCAAAAATCCTATTTTTCAAGATGACGAAGGAAGCCAGAAGGAGGAGCCAGGAGGACCCAGGGTGGGCCCACACCCTAGGGCGGCGCGGCCCATGGCCTGGCCGCACCGCCATGTGGTGTGGGGGGCCCACAGCCCCTTTCGCCTCCTTTTCTTCGCGAAATCCTTCGTCCCGAAAACCTAAGCCACAGAGGGTACCTCGCGAAGAGTTACAGCCGCCTCTGCGGGGCGGAGAACACCAGAGAGAAAAGAGCTCTCCGGCGGGCAGGAATCCGCCGGGGAAATTCCCTCCGGGAGGGGGAAATCGACGCCATCGTCACCGTCATCGAGCTGGACATCATCTCCATCACCATCATCATCATCTCCATCATCATCACCGCCGTCTCCACCGCTGGACACCGTCATCGCCGTAGCAATTTGGGTTTGATCTTGATTGTTTGATAGGGGAAACTCTCCCGGTATCGATCTCTACTTGTTGTTGATGCTATTGAGTGAAACCATTGAACCAAGTTTATGTTCAGATTGTTATTCATCATCATATCACCTCTGATCATGTTCCATATGATGTCTCGTGAGTAGTTCGTTTAGTTCTTGAGGACATGGGTGAAGTCTAAATGTTAGTAGTGAACTATGGTTGAGTAATATTAAATGGTATGATATTTAAGTTGTGGTGTTATTCTTCTAGTGGTGTCATGTGAACGTCGACTACATGACACTTCACCATTTATGGGCCTAGGGGAATGCATCTTGTATTCGTTTGCCAATTGCGGGGTTGCCGGAGTGACAGAAACCTAAACCCCCGTTGGTATATCGATGCAGGAGGGATCGCAGGATCTCAGAGTTTAAGGCTGTGGTTAGATTTATTCTTAATTACTTTCTTGTAGTTGCGGATGCTTGCAAGGGGTATAATCACAAGTATGTATTAGTCCTAGGAAGGGCGGTACATTAGCATAGGTTCACCCACACAACACTTATCATAACAATGAAGATTATTTAGCCGTATGTAGCGAAAGCACTAGACTAAAATCCCGTGTGTCCTCAAGAACGTTTGGTCACTATAAGTAAACAAACCGGCTTGTCCTTTGTGCTAAAAAGGATTGGGCCACTCGCTGCAATTGTTACTCTCGCACTTTACTTACTCGTACTTTATTCAACTGTTACATCAAAACCCCTTGAATACTTGTCTGTGAGCATTTACAGTGAATCCTTCATCGAAACTGCTTGTCAACACCTTCTGCTCCTCGTTGGGATCGACATTCTTACTTATCGAAAATACTACGATACACCCCCTATACTTGTGGGTCATCAAGACTATTTTCTGGCGCCGTTGCCGGGGAGTGAAGCGCTATTGTTAAGTGGAATTGGTAAGGAAAACCTTTACTATTTGTGCTGATTTTATTTCTGCCTGCTGCTATAAGTTATTATGGAGAGATCTTCTCTTCAATTTTTATTTGGGAAATCTACTACTACTGCAACGCTAGTGGATGAGGCGCCAGGTGAGGAAGTAATACCATATAAAATACCTATGAAAATTATTGAACGTGTTATGGATAACCGCTATGAAGGGGATGGAACTGTCCATCCTGGTGATCATTTACTGTTTTTGCATGAATTATGCGGGTTATTCAAATGTGCAGGTATTGCTATGGATGAAGTGAGGAAGAAACTATTCTCTTTATCGCTGTCTGGTAAGGCGGCGCATTGGTATAAATTACTGGATAATGGGGATTCTCTTGAATGGAATGATATTGTGCCCCGGTTTTATTCTAAGTTCTATCCTCCAAGTGAAATTCACAAGGATCGGAATCGCATATATAATTTTTGGCCTCATGATGGAGAGAGTATTGCCCAAGCTTGGGGGAGATTGAAGTCTTTAATGCTCAAATGCCCCATTCATGAGCTTCCTGGTAATGTTATTATTGATAATTTCTATGCAAGACTTTCTTTTCAAGACAAGACCTTGCTGGATACTTCTTGTTCTGGATCATTTACACGCAACAAAGAAGAGTTTAAAAGGGACCTTCTTGATCGGATCCAAGAAAATACTGAAGGTTGGGAGAACGACAAGGATAGAGAATCAGGTATAATTTATGATTATAAATGCATTGAAGCTTTTATGGATACTGATAAATTTCGTAATATGAGTGCTACATATGGTCTTGATTCTCAAGTTGTTGCAAATCTTTATAAAGCTTTTGCCTCTCATTATGAATTGCCAAAGAAGAATTTTGATAAGTATCATGAACCTTATAAAGATAAAATTGATTCATCTATTAATAAATGCGTTGTAGTTGAAACTGCTGATCATGTTATTCCTGAAGCTTATATTGAAAAAACTCCTTTCCCTGCTAAAATGAAAGAGTACTCGGTTATAAATAGTGCGGTTCATAAAAGTGAAAAGAAACCTGTAGAACCTGAAGAACAAATAAAAGTTGAACTACTTTGTTGCAATAGTTAAAGATCTTGTGACTGAAAATGTGGAGGATGGTCATATTATTTTTTGTGAAGATGCTTCTAATATTGTTTCACATCCTAATAAACCCAAACAAGCTAGTGTTCCTATGCTATCTGTTAGAATTGGTGATCATTGCTATTATGGATTATGTGATATTGGTGCAAGTGTTAGTGCTATTCCTTATGAGCTTTACACGGAGATTATGCACGAAATTGATTCTTGTGAACTTGAAGATATTGATGTGGTTATTCAGCTGGCTAATAGAGAAACTATTTCTCCAATTGGTATTGTTCGAGATGTGGAAGTATTATGCGGTAAGATTAAATATCCTGCTGACTTTTTGGTACTTGGTTCTGCTGCTAGTGATTATTGTCCTATTATTTTTGGTAGACCTTTTCTAAATACTTGTGGAGCTATTATAGATTGCAAGAAAGAGAAAATTTTGACTAAATTTGCTGGTGAATCTTATGAGTTTAACTTCTCTAAATTTACTAAAACTCCTTATAAAGCTGATTTGCCTAGTAATGATTTTAAAATGGAACAGTGTGCATCTATTGTTCTTGTTCCTAATAATCCTTTGCAGCAACATTTGGAGGATAGCGAGAGTGAAGTTTTTAGGAAAGAAAGAGATGAGCTTGAGGAAATTTTTCTCCGCCAACCTATTCTGAAGCATGATTTACCGGTGGAAGATTTGGGTACAACACCGCCACCAAAGGAAGATCCTGTTTTTGATTTAAAGCCTTTGCCTGATAATCTTAAATATGCTCATATTGATGATAAGAAAATATATCCTGTTATTATTAGTTCTAAGCTTTCAGAGATTGAAGAAGAAAGGTTATTGGAAATATTGAAGAAGCACCGAGGCGCTATTGGCTACACTCTTGATGATTTGAAAGGGATTTCTCCTTCTATATGCCAACATGCTATTAATATGGAAGATGATGCAAAGCCTGTTGTTGAACATCAGCGTCGTCTAATTCCGAAGATGAAGGAAGTGGTAAGGAATGAGGTATTAAGACTTCTTGAAGCTGGTATTATATATCCTATTGCTGATAGTAGATGGGTTAGTCTTGTGCATTGTGTTCCCAAGAAAGGAGGAATGACTGTTGTGCCTAATGATAATGATGAGCTCATCCCTCAAAGAGTAGTTGTAGGGTATAGAATGTGCATTGATTTTTGAAAAGTTAATAAAGTTACTAAGAAAGATCATTACCCTTTACCATTTATTGATCAAATGCTAGAAAGATTGTCTAAAAATACTCATTTTTGTTTTCTTGATGGTTATTCTGGGTTTTCATAAATTGCTGTTAAAGCTAAAGATCAAGAGAAAACCACTTTCACTTGTCCCTATGGAACTTATGCTTATAGACGTATGCCTTTTGGTTTATGTAATGCTCCTGCTACTTTTCAAAGATGCATGTCTGCTATTTTTCATGGTTTTTGTGAGAGTATTGTAGAGGTATTCATGGATGATTTTTCCGTCTATGGGAATTCTTTTGATAGTTGCTTGCGAAACCTTGATAAAGTTTTGCAGAGATGTGAAGAAACTAACCTTGTTCTTAATTGGGAGAAATGCCACTTTATGGTTAATGAAGGAATTGTATTGGGACATAAAATTTCTGAGAGAGGTATTGAAGTTGATAGAGCTAAAGTTGAAGCAATTGAGAAGATGCCCTATCCGAGGGATGTTAAAGGTATTCGTAGTGTTCTTGGTCATGCTGGGTTTTATAGGAGATTTATTAAAGATTTCTCCAAGATTTCAAAACCTCTTACTAATCTTCTTCAAAAAGATGTACCATTTGTTTTTGATGATGATTGTAAGGAAGCTTTTGAAACTCTAAAGAAAGCCTTAACAACTGCTCCTATAGTTGAACCTCCTGATTGGAACTTACCATTTGAAATTATGTGTGATGCTAGTGATTTTGCTGTAGGCGCTGTTCTTGGACAGCGAGTAGATAAAAAACTGAATGTTATTCATTATGCTAGTAAAACTCTTGATGCTGCTCAAAGAAATTATGCTACAACTGAAAAAGAATTATTAGCTGTAGTCTTTGCTTGCGATAAATTTAGATCTTATATTGTTGATTCAAAAGTTACTATTCATACTGATCATGCTGCAATTAGATACCTTATGACAAAGAAAGATGCTAAGCCTAGGCTTATTAGATGGGTACTTCTTTTGCAAGAATTTGATTTACATATTGTAGATAGGAAAGGTGCTGATAATCCTGTTGCTGATAATTTGTCTAGATTGGAAAATATTGCTTATGATCATGTTCCTGTTAATGATAGTTTTCCAAATGAACAATTGGCTGTAATAAAGGTGAGCTCGCGAGACAGTCCTTGGTATGCTGATTATGCTAACTTTATTGTTTCCAAGTACTTGCCTCCAACCTTTTCAGCTCAGCAAAGGAGGAAATTCTTTTATGACTTGAGGCATTATTTCTGGGATGACCCACACTTATATAAAGAAGGAGTGGATGGTATTATGCGAAGATGTGTTCCCGAATATGAACAACAAGAGATATTGAGTAAATGTCATGGTAGTGCTTATGGAGGACATCACGCCGGAGAAAGAACCGCGCAAAAGGTTCTACAATCAGGTTTTTATTGGCCAACTCTCTTCAAAGATGCAAGGAAGTTTATTTTATCTTGTGATGAATGCCAAAGGGTTGGTAATATCTCCAGACGTAATGAAATGCCTATGAATTATACTCTTGTTATTGAACCGTTTGATTGTTGGGGATTTGACTTCATGGGACCTTTTCCGTCTTCAGAAGGTAACACTCATATACTTGTTGCTGTTGATTATGTTACTAAATGGGTGGAAGCTATACCTACAAAAAGTGCTGATGGTGAGACCTCTTTAAGAATGCTTTTAGATATTATTTTTCCTAGATTTGGAGTGCCTAGATATATTATGACTGATGGAGGTTCTCATTTTATTCATGGAGGTTTTAGAAAAACTCGTGCTAAGTATGGTATTAATCATAGAATTGCTTCCGCTTATCATCCTCAAACTAGTGGTCAAGTAGAATTATCAAATAGAGAGATTAAATCTATTTTGGGAAAGACTGTTAATAAAACTAGGAAAAATTGGGCTAGTAAATTGAAGGATGCATTATGGGCTTATAGAACTGCTTATAAAAATCCCATGGGAATGTCACCTTATAAAATGGTTTATGGGAAAGCTTGTCATTTACCTTTAGAACTAGAGCACAAAGCTTATTGGGCTGTTAGAGAATTAAATAAAGATCCTAAACTTGCCGGTGATAAGAGGTTGTTGCAATTAAGTTCTCTAGATGAATGGAGAAGTGAAGCTTATGAAAATGCTAAACTCTTTAAAGAGAAAGTTAAAAAATGGCATGATAGAAGGATTATCAAAAGAGAATTTAATATTGGGGATAAAGTCCTATTGTATCGGTCTCGTCTCAGATTCTTTGCAGGGAAATTACTCTCGAAATGGGAAGGACCATATGTTGTCAAGGAGGTGTATCGTTCAGGAGCAATCAAAATTAGCTCTCTCCAAGGCAACGCTACGCAAGTGGTGAATGGACAAAGACTCAAGCATTATATCTCAGGTGATTCCTATAATGTTGATGTTGATATTATTCAAGTGGAAACACCGGAGGCTTACATCAAAGGGCAAATTGACAGTCCGCCAGAACTCGACTTTGAATAGGTAACAGTACTGGTAATGAAAAGTACGCAATTTACTTTCCGAACAATATTTTCGCTGTTTTTGGAAAATATGAAAAATTACGAGTTCGAAACGGAGTGGAAAGGACGCACGAGGGGGTGCCACCATAGGGCGGCGCGGCCTGACCTGGGCCCGCGCCGACCTATGGTTTGGCCGCCTCGTTGCCCCTTTCCGACTCTGGTTCGATCTGGTACTTTCCGTTTGTCGTGAAAATTTTTGCTATATAATCCCCCGGACCCCTGGAGGTCCGTATATCGTTTTCTCGACGTGTTTTGTTTCGAGCTGTTTCTGCCAGGATCTGTTTTCGGTCTAGAAGCACCATGGCCTCCAACAACAAGGGCAAGGAGCTTTCGGAGGAAGAAGTGAAGGAGGTGCCATCAAGACAAGAGCAGCAAGCCGGAGGGAGCAAGCAAATCTTGGTGGGATCTGTTGACACTCGACGTTCTTTTTCTCATAACCTGCAGGGACCTTTACCACCCGCTCTTAGCCTCGACTCCTTCCCCATGTTGGAAGAAGTTCTACGGACTACCGATGAGTTTTGTGATCAATATCGGGCTCTAAGAAGAGAAGTGGAGATACTCCAAGAGGAGAATTGCCGTCTCCGAAGAATGCTGGAATACCACTCGATTCGCATCACAAGGTCGTCATCGCCAACTTCAGATAACAATGAATCTCTTCGAGTCTTAGTGCAGAATTGTCAAGCTGAGAAACTGAAGTTGAAGGAGCTTATTAAGAAGCGCGGGAGGAGTTCATCACCACCATCTCCGCAGGAGTAATTCATCATCGGTATTGGCATCCCCTTGGTTTGTTCCAAGCTTGGGGGAGTGCCGCGGTATCACATTATCACTACCTTTTACTTTTATTGTCAAGTAGTGTCATATCATGAGTAGGGAAGTTATCATATAAGATGGGTTGCAGTTGGAAGTATCTCTCCTTTAGTTGGTTATCTATGTATCCCTTGGTGTGAGTTATCGTTATGGAGTATTAATGAGAAGTCTTATCATTTACATATTGCACATCTTATTCTAGTTTGCAATCTCTATCATATGATTTACCTTGTTGTTAGTATGGGTATCACTTTGGGAGCATTGAATAAATCTATTTGGTTTTGGCAAACTTAGCATTGGTCAATAGCAACAACACTTTGAGGTTTAAGTAGAAAAGAGAAATACATGTAGTTGTTTCATTGTCTTTCTTTCTTGTTAGCTCATAGCTTATTATTCTGAAGTTAAAATTGTTTGTGCTTACAAGGAAGATGCATGATTGTTTCTATCACATGTATATTTGTTTGATTCCCTCGACTCTTATGCTTGCTAATTAACCTTGCTAGCCAAAGACCTGTACTGAGAGGGAATACTTCTCGTGCATCCAAACCTTAACCCAAACCTATGCCATTTGTGTCCACCATACCTACCTACTACATGGTATTTTCTACCATTCCAAGTAAATACTTCATGTGCTACCTTTAAACAATTCAAAACTTAGTATCTCTTATTTGTGTCAATGTTTCATAGCTCATGAGGAAGTATGTGGTGTTTTATCTTTCAATCTTGTTGGGCAACTTTCACCAATGGACTAGTGGCTTCATCCGCTTATCCAATAATTTTGCAAAAAGAGCTGGCAATGGGATTCCCAGTCCCAAATTAATTAAACTAAATAGACACTCCTCCATGGTATGTGATTGATGGACGGCACCCGAAGGATTCGGTTAGCCATGGCTTGTGTAAGCAAAGGTTGGGGGGAGTGTCATCATCATAATAAAACTAAAATAAAAAGGCACTCCTTCATGGTATGAGATTGTTGGCAGGCACCCGAGGATTCGGTTAGCCATGGTTTGTGAAAGAAAAGGTTGGAAGGAGTGTCACACCAAAATAAAAATAATATGGGAGCCGCTCTTTGAAGGTTGTCTGGCAAGGGGGTTAGAGTACCCGCTACCAGTCGTTGACAACAACAAACACCTCTCAAAATGTTACTTTTACTCTCTTTATATGATCGCAAAACTGAAAAAGCTCTAGCACATGATTTAATCCCTGCTTCCCTCTGCGAAGGGCCTGTCTTTTACTTTATGTTGAGTCAGTAAACCTATTTCCCTCCATCTCAAGCAAGCATTTGAGTATTTGTGATCAAACCATTATATTGTGATTTGCTTCATCATGTCTTTTATTCTTCCTTGTTTAGTACAAGTTTTATCTGAATGAATATAGCTTTGCACGTTATCAGTGATTATGAAGAGACCATTATGATTGAGTATGCAAGTTGTGCCTTATAAACTTTAACATGGGAGCGCTGCTCAATGAGATAAATATAATTTGTTAATTGTTCTCTGACCAAGAACGAAGTTTGCCATCACCAATTATGATTTCTTATGCACCTTTATTTGTGATTACCTTATACTTGTTTCAAGTTGAGTTATAAGAGGTTGTTTACTATAATGTCTTGTGTGAATGAATATGATGCTTCTTGTCCGTATTTTATTTATCGACTCTTCACTCCATAAACATGTGGTCCTGTTTATCGAGCTCAGTTTCGCTTGGGGACAAGCGAAGTCTAAGCTTGGGGGGAGTTGATACGTCCAATTTGCATCACTATTTTATATCATAATTTGCTGTTATTCATTGATATATTTCATATTGGGACACAATACTTATGTTATTTCATCTATTTTGCATGTTTCATCATTATTGGAGGATCAAGCACCGGAGCCAGGATTCTGCGGGAAAAAGCACCGTCAGAACGCAATATTTCGGAAGATCAACTGTGGAAGGAAATTATACCAAAAATCCTATTTTTCAAGATGACGAAGGAAGCCAGAAGGAGGAGCCAGGAGGACCCAGGGTGTGCCCACACCCTAGGGCGGCGCGGCCCATGGCCTGGCCGCGCTGCCATGTGGTGTGGGGGGCCCACAGCCCCTTTCGCCTCCTTTTCTTCGCGAAATCCTTCGTCCCGAAAACCTAAGCCACAGAGGGTACCTCGCGAAGAGTTACAGCCGCCTCTGCGGGGCGGAGAACACCAGAGAGAAAAGGGCTCTCCGGCGGGCAGGAATCCGCCGGGGAAATTCCCTCCGGGAGGGGGAAATCGACGCCATCGTCACCGTCATCGAGCTGGACATCATCTCCATCACCATCATCATCATCTCCATCATCATCACCGCCGTCTCCACCGCTGGACACCATCATCGCCGTAGCAATTTGGGTTTGATCTTGATTGTTTGATAGGGGAAACTCTCCCGGTATCGATCTCTACTTGTTGTTGATGCTATTGAGTGAAACCATTGAACCAAGTTTATGTTCAGATTGTTATTCATCATCATATCACCTCTGATCATGTTCCATATGATGTCTCGTGAGTAGTTCGTTTAGTTCTTGAGGACATGGGTGAAGTCTAAATGTTAGTAGTGAACTATGGTTGAGTAATATTCAATGGTATGATATTTAAGTTGTGGTGTTATTCTTCTAGTGGTGTCATGTGAACGTCGACTACATGACACTTCACCATTTATGGGCCTAGGGGAATGCATCTTGTATTCGTTTGCCAATTGCGGGGTTGCCGGAGTGACAGAAACCTAAACCCCCGTTGGTATATCGATGCAGGAGGGATCGCAGGATCTCAGAGTTTAAGGCTGTGGTTAGATTTATTCTTAATTACTTTCTTGTAGTTGCGGATGCTTGCAAGGGGTATAATCACAAGTATGTATTAGTCCTAGGAAGGGCGGTACATTAGCATAGGTTCACCCACACAACACTTATCATAACAATGAAGATTATTTAGCCGTATGTAGCGAAAGCACTAGACTAAAATCCCGTGTGTCCTCAAGAACGTTTGGTCATTATAAGTAAACAAACCGGCTTGTCCTTTGTGCTAAAAAGGATTGGGCCACTCGCTGCAATTGTTACTCTCGCACTTTACTTACTCGTACTTTATTCAACTGTTACATCAAAACCCCCTGAATACTTGTCTGTGAGCATTTACAGTGAATCCTTCATCGAAACTGCTTGTCAACACCTTCTGCTCCTCGTTGGGATCGACATTCTTACTTATCGAAAATACTACGATACACCCCCTATACTTGTGGGTCATCATGGGTAGAAGCGAAGCCAATAAATTCACCAGATGCAGCGTCGGCAATAAAGTTTGTGAAAGGCCTCGTTTTTCGGTTTGGAGTGCCTCATAGCATTGTTACAGATAACGGTTCAAACTTTACGTCCAAGGAATTCAAGGAGTACTGCGCAGAAGTAGGCATTAAGTTTCATTTTGCGTCAGTTGGGCACCCGCAAACCAATGGCCAAGTCGAGAAAGCCAATGGCATCATCTGCAACGGCATCAAAAAGCGCCTGCTAGGACCGCTTGAAAAAGGTCGACATACCTGGCCAGAGGAATTGCCAAGTGTTTTGTGGAGCATCCGAACAACACCAAATACGGCGACACAAGAAACTCCGTTTTTTCTCGTCCACGGAGCTGAAGCAGTATTACCAATTGAAATAGAGCATGATTCTCCAAGAGTAGCAGAGTATGACGAAGAAACATCACGAAAAGCTCGGGAGGATGATATGGACGCACTCGATGAAGCTCGAGACGAAGTACTTTCACGAGTCACCAAATACCAGCAAGACCTCAAAAACTACCACAGTCGACGGCTAAGGCCCAGATCTTTCCAGGTCGGGGATTTGGTCTTACGGTTAAATCAAAAAAGTACTGAAAAGCTCGAATCACCATGGCTAGGCCCTTACGTCGTCACGGAAGTCATCGACGGAGGAGCATACAGGATCAAGGACAAGAAGACAGGGGCTCCCGAGAAAAACCCTTGGAACGTGGCGCAGCTCAGGCGGTTCTACGCCTAGAGTCGAAATATAGTCCTCCTCTGTAAAAATACAATGTACTGAAACGCCCGCGAGTTTTTAGACGCACTCTTTTCCTTTTTGGGGCACCGAGTGGGGCCGGAAAGGTTTTTAATGAGGCGGGCTCGTGGTGCTGCAATATAATAAAGATAGTGGAGATATACTTCTTATTCTTCGACACGCTCGGGGGCTCAACGCCTTCAAATCTCAAAATAAGTACAATATAGATAAATTAGACTTACCGAAATATTTCGCCTTGGTACAATAATACCTCGCCAAATATAACATCGGAAGCTAACAAGTTATAAATATAGTATACTCATTGCTTTGGTCTGAAAACCTCGCAACAAAAATATAGAACTTCGACACTAAGATACTCGGGGGCTTGCAACCTATCGATGGAAAATTAAAGACATCATCTTACAACAAGAGGAAAATTTTTCGAGATGGCAAAACAGTATAAACTCTAGCCAAAGGCTCGGGGGCTTCAACAATATAGACCACTTTACAATATAAAACAAATTTCTTTGGTAATAAAAAAGAAATCAAAAAAAAAAGATACAGACACAATGTCCTGCAATATAGTACAAGCTCAATCGAGGCCTAAAATACTATCTATGGACAAGCCTCTGGTTGTCTTGTGTTCAGCATAGGTCCCCTTGACGAAGAATTCTGAATCCATCCGAAGAAGCTCATCCATCATCGACTCGGCCACAGGAGTTACCATCTCATTGATTGTGTCAATATCATTTTTTCGCCGCGATTTCTTGGCCAAGCAATCAGCAACAATCTTCGTCAGGTCCAACTTTGGATGGCAAATGTTTATCATAATCATGGCGAACCTTGCTCCAGCAGTCAGTTGAGCTCGCACAAAATTATGAATGCGAGGGGCATCTCTAAATATCTCCAGCAATCCAAGAAGAGTTTTGGGAACCTCATTTCGAGGAAATAAAGTCTTGTAAACAAGGGTTAACGTCGTCGTGCAAAAATTGAGAAATTCGCACACCTGGCAAGCATGATCTTGGAACCTGACAATTTGCTGGGTTCGTTCAGGGGTGGCCCAGAACAGACAGCCATGGTTAAGGGAAAGATTGACGAGAAGATTCGTTCTCTCGTTCACTCTTTGGTCTTCGGCGGCAGCATCAAGAACCGAGCCTATTAAGCGACAAGGCAAGAAATTTAAGGGGAGGCACAGTAAAGCAAAAAAGAGGCAGTGTGAGGTTGGAAAAACATACCTAGCATATCTGTGCTAGCTTCAGACATCAGCTCGAGCATGCTATTTTCTCGGGTAGTGGCTTTCTCAGCCTCCAACACAGCAGCATCCTTGGCAGCTATAGCCTCTTTGGCTTGTTGAAGAGCGATTTTCTCTTTCTCAGATGCTTTTTGAGATTGTTCCATCATTGCCAGAGTTTGTTTCTTCATGGACTGAAGTTGTTGTCGAAGTTCTTGCAAATCCGCCGACAAATGTTTGCTTGAAGAACCTTCGAGGGGGTTATCATCGACTAGCATTTTCTTCGAGAAGGAAGAAGCAGGTGAAGCATCGGCAGAGCAAGGATTGGTCGAATAGTTATCAAATATTAACTGGAAAAGAAAAAGTCCCAGGATCAATGATAGTGCCAGGAGGAATTTCATTGATTTCTAGAAAATTTACATGGACATTACAAAAGAAGTTCTCCAAAAGGACTACCAGGATAATTGTCGCCAAAGCTAAAGTGGCGACAAGGGCAAAAGAAACAGAGAAAGCAAAGAAAAGAAAAAAAGAGGCATGCAACTAGACCTCCGGCCTTGATGAGCTAGGAGTTGCAGATGGCTTGATCCCGAGATAAGCCAGGATTTTCTTCGTGTTGGGCTTGGCTGCCTTGATCAACGACCGCCATTTTGTTTGTTCTATTTGCTCGGTGTCGCCAACCTTCATCCAGTCAACAGTCTGCTGGATGTCAGCGACCAAGGCAACAGTGCTCTCGACAGCAATCTTCATGTTCTCCTGGCGCATCTTCAGTCCAAGATCTTCCGGTGGATTGGAGTCCTTGGCAAGGGCAAGGAAAGTCTTGGGCTCCTCTTTCTTCGGGAAGAAGTAGGGGAACAGCTTCGACAATCCTGCGTCAGCATTCACCACGCCTTCGCGAACTTCTTGGCCATGAAATTCCAGATAAGAGAGTGCGTCAAGGAGAGGATCATTGGTGGGATTCTCAAGATCAAACTCTTGGTTTGTTTGACCTGCCACAGAAAATATATGTTGGTCGACAGCAAATAAAAAGAAAAAAAGCAAGTCCTAAGAAAAATAGGAGGGATCGATAAAGTTACCGAGGAAGCGCCAATTTTGCGTGTTCAAGCGCTTGAGGATCCCCTTTTCACGAGTAGCCTGCGCGGCCTTGTGCTCGTTTAAAGCAGTTTCGGCATCCTCAAGTCTCTTTTGCAGATTTTCGACACCAGCAACTTTTGCTTTGGCTTCATCAGCCTCTGTTTTGGCTTGGCTAGCGTCAAGTTCACCCTTCTTGCGAGCCGTTTCACTTTGCTCCAGTTTCTGAGCAAGAGTGTCGACAAGCTTGTTGGCTTCTGCAAGTTTCTCTGCCAAAATAGAAAGGAATCGTCAAAATTGCGACAAAAACAGAAGCAAGAAGTTATAAATAAGGGGTAGCAAAAAAGTTATTACCTTCAGTCTTGCTGGCGTACTCACGGTACCCAATGAATTGGGACCCGATGCGAACAAGCTCTTTGATCATAGGCTATCAAAGAAGAACAAAGAAACAAAACATCGGTACGGGAAAAATATGAAGGCATAAAGAAGCAAACAGAGGAAATATAGAAATGGGCAAGAAAATAAAAAACTTACATCATCTAAGAGAGGATTAGAGGAGCTACCCAACTGAGGGGTAGGCTCCACGATCGTTTCCACCCTTGTCCTTTTTGGTGAAGGAGCAAGAGGGCTTGAAGGAGGAGTGGTGGTGACGATGTTTTGTTGAGGAGGCGAGGATTCTTCTCCCTCAACTGGCGTCTCCGAAACAATTAAAGTATGTGACGTTCTTGTTCGAGGAGCCACATCAAGAGTTGGTACTTCTTCCTCATCATCACTGTGATTAAAGATCGACAGCACAAAAAGCAAGATAAGACAAAAATCTTCGAGTACATAAATAAGGGGATATCAAAGTGACTTACGAGCTGATGAGGGATTCAAGATAGGGATCATAAGTTGCCTTCTGATGTGAAGGATCAACTTCTTCGGCTTTGGAGGTGCCGGAATCTTCGACATCATTCCTTTTCCTTTTGTTCCTTGGAGAAACAGCAGGAGGAGGAGACAGTGCCGACGCAGTGCCTTCGGAGGCAGCATCTTTTTCAGAAGATCCCGCAGATTTTAGAGAATCCACGGGTTCATTCACAAAAGAGGGGGCCTCTTGGTTGTCATCAGTGACAATGGCCCTTTCTTCGACTTGTCCACCTTCAGGAAGAGGAGGAAGCGAGACAAGGTCTGGATGGTTCTGTACAAAATAAAAATAAAACAGGGGAAGATATCAGAAAAGGAGTTACAACAAAGATAGCAAAGAAGTAACAAGACAATCGACAAAGATTACCTTGGGAAGTGGATTGGCAGCGCTGAATGGTTTTACACGACAAGAAGAAGGGACAGGATCTTTTTTGCTGAGAGACGAGATTTTTCGGACAAGTTTTTCTAAGTTCTTGACCTCCAAATCCACCGACAGCCGATCTGCGTCCTTGTCGCCAGCATATTTCCAGAGAGGGCATTTGCGAGCCTGAAGCGGCTGCACTCTAGTCCTAAGAAAATAAGCCGTGATTTGGATACCCGACAGCTCTTTGCCACGAGTATTTTGCAACTCGTGGATACGCCTTTTCTTCTTCGGTAGCCTCTGCGTCCCAAGAGCGGCGGCGAAGGATTTTTTTGGCGCCATCAAAAGGAGGGATGTTGTCTTCAGCACATCCGTGGTTCTCCTCCTGAATATACAACCACTTCTTGCGCCATCCTTGAACTGAGTTAGGGAGTTTGACGTCGAAGTAGTCGACAGTGGGCCGAACAGAAATTACAATGCCGCCTATATTATAGGCAACATTGGGCGAGCCATTACGGCGGCAGAAAAAAATGCGCTTCCATAGCGCCCAGTTAGGCTGGACGCCAAGGAAGGCCTCGCAAAGGGTGATGAAAATGGAGATATGGAGGATTGAATTTGGCGTGAGGTGGTGGAGTTGCAGACCATAAATAAAGAGCAGTCCGCGGAGAAAAGGATGAATGGGGGCGGAAAGACCGCGGATGAGGTGGTCAACAAAACTTACCCGGTACCCCATTGGAGGGGTTGGGTAGCTCTCCTCACTGGGGAAGCACAGCGCTTTGGGCTTCTTGCTGATCCCCAGCTTCTTCAGCATGTTGATGTCCTGGGTGGAAATCTTCGATCTTTCCCACTCCGCCGTCCCCAGATCCACGGCGGCCATGGAGGATTCCGGCGTACTGTGCCTTGTCAACCGCCGCGGTGGCATCAACAATGGCGCAGGGTTTGCAGCTTGGAGGCGAGGAGCTTAGGAGGCTGTGGGTCGTAGGAGGAGAATTCGCAGATGAGAGCAGGAGAACGGCGTGAGCGGAAGTGCTCGAGGAGGAAGAAGAAGATCTTATATAGAGGTGCGGTGAAGCGGCGGACCGTTGGATAAGGAAAATGTGTGGCAGATGATAGCCACGTGGACACGAGGGTAAAAAAGTAATTCAACATTGAAGAAGTTACGGTACGTGCGCCAGAAAAAGCGGAGGACGTGTGTCCCCCACTTGCACGACGTGTCAAGATAGTGGATCAATTGGGCCCGCAAGGTAGTGGGAGAAGGCTTTTCGCGAATTTTGACTCGCAATCGTGGCTATCGTCAGCAACAACGTCACCTTGGCAGAAGAAAAAATTCGACTCCACAGTTTCATAAAAGGCGACATGGAAAAATAATGCTGAGCTTTTGGTCAAATACAAGTTTTTGATCAAATGCTCGGGGGCTACTTTGGAAAAAAGAAAAAAGATCCAGAAAGACAAAATAGAAATGGCGTGAGCCTATGACCAAATACAAATATTTGTTCATAGCCTCGGGGGCTACTCCCATCGGGAGCGCTGTTCGCGCACCCGAGAAATTATAAAACTTCGGGAGATAAAAAGAAAATATAGCGGCATAAGGCGTGGAGCCTACAACCAAGTACAAGTCCTTGGCTGTAGCCTCGGGGGCTACTCTCATCGGGAACACTGCTCGCGTGCCCGATGAAGTCATGAAAAAAAAGAAGCGAAAAAAGAAAGAGAAAAAAGAAAGATAGCAGAGCAAAAGAGTATATTTCGAGTTATAAATAACTCTGCATATACTCCCATTGGGAGAGCAATACAAGTCATCTTTGACTCGATAAAATGTGCCATTCCAACAGCCGAATAAGCACTCGACAATATATTCTCAGAACGCCAAAGTTGCGATTAATTTCTGAATGCCGCAAATTTCCGAAGGTAAGACCCCAGATCCGTTCTGTTGGGCGTGGCATCGCCGAAGACTGCGCTCTGCTACTTTTATCCGTATCAACAGATACGAAGAAAAATCCTAACGGACGCGTTAGGTACCCGATAAATTTTACTGGGACTCGACAGAATGGTAAGACCTTAAGCGGCACCTGTCGAAGTTTACACCAGTATCCCGAGATCATGTCCAGGGACGTGATCTTGAAGTAGGTTTTTGCGGATTGACACTAGAGCAGTTAACTAGTACCTGATCCGTCAATTGAACTAGCCCCAACTACCATTATCCCTGTACAATATAGAAGTTTATGAGAAGAAATATAGAAAAGTTAAAGTTGTCGAATAAAAATAAACAGTGGAGATTTTCCTTAACTCTACGATTCAAGCAAAATCTCGAGGGCTACTGACATAGGCATCCCAAATGGGCCTGCCGAAGATAGTACCCGGGATTTACTGAAGGCCCGCTACCCGAAGAATAAGAAGATTCGGAAGCCCAAGATATTATTAAGGAAAGCTAGAGTTGTAATAGGAAGTGTTATTTGTAATCTTGCGGGATGAGTTAGAAACCTTCCCGGACTCTGTAACTTGTATGACACGACTCCCTCGGCTCCGCCTCCTATATAAGGGGGAGTCGAGGGACAAAGAAAGCATCGAATCATTGTTTACAAACCCTAGTTTCATAATCGTCGAGTACTTTTCGGCTGAAACCTTCGAGATCTACTTGCCCTCTACTTCCAACTAAATCCTAGTCTACAATCCGTAGGCATTGACAAGTTAATACTTTGTCAGCTGGGGCGCAGGACATCATCCCCCCAAGCCCTAGCCGCCCCTCTCTCCCTCCTCCTTCTTCCTGCGCAGGCTTGGCGAAGCCCTGCAGGAATTTTTCCTCCACCTCCACCACCACGCCGTCATGCTGCTGGGATTCCGAGGGGATCTACCACACCTCCGCTGCCCGCTGGAACGGGGAGAGGATGGGCTTCATCGACACCGTACGCGCTACCGAGTACGGAAGTGCTGCCGGATTGCAGCACCGGGGACGATCGTCTACACCAACAACGAGATCTAATCTCGTAGGCTTTGGAAATCTTTGAGGGTTAGTCTCATATCAATCTCGTTGCTTCGATCTTGTAGATTAGATCTTGGGTGTTCCTGAAGGAGATATGCCCTAGAGGCAATAATAAAGTGGTTATTATTTATATCTTTATGTTTATGATAAATGTTTATATATCATGCTATAATTGTATTAACCGAAACATTAGTACATGTGTGATATGTAGACAACAAAGAGTCCCTAGTATGCCTCTTAACTAGCTTGTTGATTAATGGATGATTAGTTTCATAATCATGAACATTGGATGTTATTAATAACAAGGTTATATCATTGTATGAATGATGTAATGGACACACCCAATTAAGCATAGCATAAGATCACGTCATTAAGTTATTTGCTATAAGCTTTCGATACATAGTTACCTAGTCCTTATGACCATGAGATCATGTAAATCACTTATGCCGGAAAGGTACTTTGATTACACCAAACGCCACTGCGTAAATGGTTGGTTATAAAGGTGGGATTAAGTATCCGGAAAGTATGAGTTGAGGCATATGGATCAACAGTGGGATTTGTCCATCCCGATGACGGATAGATATACTCTGGGCCCTCTCGGTGGAATGTCGTCTAATGTCTTGCAAGCATATGAATAAGTTCATAAGAGACCACATACCACGGTACGAGTAAAGAGTACTTGTCAGGAGACGAGGTTGAACAAGGTATAGAGTGATACCGATGATCAAACCTCGGACAAGTAAAATATCGCGTGACAAAGGGAATTGGTATCGTATGTGAATGGTTCATTCGATCACTGAAGTCATCGTTGAATATGTGGGAGCCATTATGGATCTCCAGATCCCGCTATTGGTTATTGGTCGGAGTGAGTACTCAACCATGTCCGCATAGTTCGCGAACCGTAGGGTGACACACTTAAGGTTTGATGTTGAAATGGTAGAACTTGAATATGGAATGGAGTTCGAATATTTGTTCGGAGTCCCGGATGAGATCCCGGACATCACGAGGAGTTCCGGAATGGTCCGGAGAATAAGATTCATATATAGGAAGTCATATTCCAAGTTTGGAAATGATCCGGTGCATTTATGGCAGGTTCTAGAAGGTTCTAGAAAAGTCCGGAAGAAATCACCATGGAAAGTAGAGTCCCGGAGGGACTCCACCATGCATGACCAGCCAACCCTAAAGGGGAGGAGTCCAAGGTGGACTCCCCTAGGGTGGCCGGCCAACCCACCTCAAGGAAAGGTGGGAGTCCCACCTTGGGTAGGACTCCCTCCTTGAGTAGGTTTCCCACATATGGGAGGTTTTAGTGTTGGGGTCTTATTCGAAGACTTGGACTGGAACTCTTGGGGCTTCCACCTATATAATGAGGGGCATAGGAGAGGGGGCTGACCACTTCAAGCCTCAGCCTTGGCCGCACCCCTTAGAGGGCCGGCGCCCAACCCCCCTCTCTCCCCAAACCCTAGCTAGCGGTCTCTCTCCTCCACCACATCCCGCACGCTTAAGCGAAGCTCCGCCGGATTTCTCCACCACCACCGACACCACGCCGTCGTGCTGTCGGATTCAAGAGGAGCTACTACTTCCGCTGCCCGCTGGAACGGGGAGGTGGACGTCGTCTTCATCAACAACCGAACGTGTGACCGAGTACGGAGGTGCTGCCCGTTCGTGGCGCCGGAAGCGATCGTGATCAAGATCTTCTACGCGCTTTTGCAAGCGGCAAGTGAACGTCTACCGCAACAACAAGAGCCTACTCTTGTAGGCTTTGGAATCTCTTCAAGGGTGAGACTCGATAAACCCCTCGTTGCTACCGTCTTCTAGATTGCATCTTGGCTTGGATTGCGTGTTCGCGGTAGGAAATTTTTTGTTTTCTATGCAACGTTATCCGACAGTGGTATCAGAGCCGTGTCTATGCATAGATGGTTGCACGAGTAGAACACAATGGTTTTGTGGGCGTTGATGCTCTTGTTATCTTTAGTTTGAGTACTTTGCATCTTTGTGGCATAGTGGGATGAAGCGGCCCGGACTAACTTTACATGACCGCGTTCATGAGACTTGTTCCTCGTTCGACATGCAACTTGTATTGCATAAGAGGCTTTGCGGGTGTCTGTCTCTCCTACTATAGTGAAGATTCAATTTACTCTTCTATTGACAACACTAGTATCACCGTTGTGGTTCATGTTCGTAGGTAGATTAGATCTTACTCGAAAACCCTAAACCACGTAAAATATGCAAACCAAATTAGAGACGTCTAACTTGTTTTTGCAGGGTTTGGTGATGTGATATGGCCTTAATATGATGATGAATATGTATGAGATGATCATTATTGTATTGTGGCAACCGGCATGAGCCTTATGGTTGTCTTTAATTTTCATGTTGAGTAGTATTTCAAAGTAGTTGTAATAGTTGCTACATGAGGTGAACAACCATGAAGACGGCGCCATGAACCTTGACGCTACGCCAACGATGATGGAGATCATGCCCGTTGATGATGGAGATCATGTCCGTGCTTTGGAGATGAAGATTGAAGGCGCAAAGACAAAAGGGCCATATCATATCACATATGAATTGCATGTGGTGTTAATCCTTTATGCATCTTATTTTGCTTAGAACGCGACGGTAGCATTATAAGATGATCCCTCACATTAATATCAAGGTAATAAAGTGTTCTCCCCTCGTATGCACCGTTGTAACAGTTCGTCGTTTCGAAGCATCTCGTGATGATCGGATGTGATAGATTCAACGATTCACATACAACGGGTGTAAGCCATGTTGCACACGCGGAATACTTGGGTTTGCTTGACGAGCCTAGCATGTACAGACATGGCCTCGGGACAACGGAAACCGAAAGGTTAAACACGAGTCATATGGATGATATGATCAACATGTTGATGTTCACCATTGAAGCTACATCATCTCACGTGATGATCGGTTTTGGTGTAGTGGATTTGGATCGTGTACCACTTAACAACTATGAGGGATGTTGTATTAAGTGGGAGTTCATTAGTAATTAGATTAAAACATGAACTAATTATCATAAACATAGTCTGAGTAGTATTTTGAATTGATTTGTAGAATTGGCATCCGTTTTCTACTATGCGCTAGTCTTGTTATTGAGATAGAAATACTGTTAAAATCTGACAAGAAACTTTACGGATTGGTACCGTATTGTTAAAGAATCAAGAATTGATTAAGTCTTATTGCAAACTTTTAGTAAACCTCACATTGTTGATTCAAAGAGCTAAAGTTTCAATTAGTACCTAAAGTTATCTTGTCTCCGTGAAACTTGAAGTTCAAATCTGTTTGAAAAGTAAGGAGCTGAAAATTTAGTTTCCAGAAATAATCAAGGTATGAGATATATGTGATATCTAAGACCTTATTGCAAGATGATAGAATATAATTTGGTGAGACTACATAAACTCATAAGTTTTATGGGAATGTACAAAGGTTGAAGACGCAAGGCGTCCCAATCCTCCAACTATTGGGGCACTAACGATATTCGCATATCCATGAAGTTATCATCCTTAGTATGCACCGTTGCTAATACTCGTCGTTTCGAAGCATCACGTGATGATCGGGTGTGATAGATTCTACGTGTGCTTACAACGGGTGCAAGCTAGATTTGCACATACAAATACTAAGGTTAAAACTTTACGAGCCTAGCATGTACAGACATGGTCTCGGAAAGTCGTCATGATATGATGGATAAAATTATGAGTGAAATTGTTCATCATATTACAAAGTTACTAATAGTGAAATCTGGAACACTTGTCATATGATGATCAACTTCAAAGTAAGAACCTCAAGGTTATTGATATTAGACCAACAAACCTAGAAGTTAATGATATTGAAGTGTTTTTCTGAATAATGAGGAAAGCTAAAAGAGAAACTGCAAAAGATATTTTGGCAGAAAGAAAGAAAAGACTAGAAAGTCTAGCTCAGGTGTATATAAATGATATACATGTTATGGTTGTATTCCTAGTTAAGTCACACAATGAAATTCTTGGGTATTAGTACTATATTGGTTGGTATGAAGTGTCATACAAAACAACGCAATACAAGAATACAATGGCCTCAGTGACTGACAAGGAATATGATAGGAATGCACGTCTGGAACAAAATAATGTGTTATTATGTTCGTCGTTAGCATTCTATCTAGTCCTTAGAATTTATAATAAAGAACTTAATAATTGTTATTTTGCTCTGGTCAAATGAAAACAATGAGTTGTTCAAATTATGACATTACTCCATGTACGATGGATGAGTTATTATAAATCTTAATGGTGAAACACACATACATAACACTGACGCTAAAATGCCATAAGGCAAATGATTTGAATTCCACTTATTTGTGGAACCGCCATTTAGGTCATGTTAGAAAGGAACGCATGAAGGAACTCCATGCAAATGGATTTTTTGGAGTCATTTGATTTTTGAATCATTTGGCGCTTGCAAATTTTTTCTAAAGAGAATGATTAAAATGCCGTTCATAGGCCAAGAGTTGAACGGGCAACTAACTTAGTGGAAAAATACATGATGATGTATGTGGTTCACTGGGCATAGTTGTGTGCGGGAGATTCTTCTACTTCATGAAAACTTTCAACAATGAATTGAGTATATATATGTGGATATATTCAATAAGGAAGAAGTTTGAAACATTTGAATGGATTCAAATAAATTTCAGCATGAAGTGGAAATCATCGTAATAGAAAAATCAAATATCTATGATTGGATCATGGTGGAAATATTTGAATTACGAGTTTTAGCGAACATCTAAGAGAGTCATGAAATTGTTCTACAACTCACATTTCTTGGAGTATCATAATGATGATATAGTATCCGAGAGATGTATCCAAACCTTGTTGGATTAATGATGAGATAAAATATTATGACGCCATTATATTTTTGTGGATTATGCTTTAGTGACTACCGCTTTTACACTAAATAGAGCATCATCATGATCCGTTGAAATGACACCATACGAGTTATGGGATGGGTATAAACCTTAATAGTCCTTTCTTTAAATTTTGGTCTAAGAGTTTACAACCAAAATCGGATGAATGTCTTTGTTGGTTATCCCAGAGAATTGATTGGGAATTCTTCCCACGAGACAAAGACAAAAGTGTTTGTCAATGTTTCTTATTTCCGAGAAATTGTTTCTAGTGAAGTATTTGAGTGGGAGGACAATATAATTTGATAAGGTTTATGAACCTGAGCATAATGATCAGAGTAGCGCAGCATCGGAATTGGTTCCGGAAGCGACCACGACGATCATGGCTCTCATGACTACAAAGTGTTTTAGCCATGGAGATCGAAGTACATATTGAACCTTGTAGGTATGGTTTACTTTGTGATCAAATAAATGATTTGTGGACAAAGGATTGATTTTGAACAATGATAAACCAACTACAAACAAAGAAGTTATGATGGGCCCTGACTCCGTTAAAATGGCTATACACCATGAAATCCATAATAGATGAATACTTTTTGAAAGTAAATGGATCTATAGACTTGGATGAAATATCCTTGAAGAAGCTCGACTTGTCGAAAAATTGTTTACGACAAAGTTCAAAGAGTTGACTACGATAAGATTAGATCTTCCGTAGCAATGTTTATAGTCTATGTGGATTATTCTAGTAATCACTACATATTTCTTTTATGAGATATGTTAATAGGATGGCAAAATACACTACTTAACAGAAGTGTGTATTAAAGGTGTATACTAGATACAACCAAGAGTTTTGCTGGTCCGTGGAATACTAGATAGGTATACAAACTTCAATTGGATGAAGTAAGTATCGCGGAGTTAGAATCTTCACCAGATGAAATAGTCAAAGAGTTTTTGATTTCATCAGAGACGATGAAGAGGCTTGCATTTGCAAGAAATTAAGTGGGAGCGCTAAGACATATTTATAATACTTTATGTATGTGACATATAGTTGGTTATAAATGATGTAATTATATACTTGATTAAAAAGGTTTTATTGAGAAATTAACTTCAATGAAAAGATATGGACTGAAACAAATTTAGTGTCAAGATCTATGAAGATAGATTGAAACACAAAATAAGTTTAAGTCAAAGTACATAGAATGGATATTGAAATAGTTCAATATAGAAATATTAAGAAGATGTTCTTATCATGTGAAGTTTTAACAAGACTTGAGTGTATCTGACACTCAATGAGTAAAAACACATGAGTGATTATAAATCACGAATAATATATACACAATCAGATATCATAAAGTGTTATGAGCATATACCAGAATGATTCATATGATGATCATGGGACGACAGTAAGAATATCCTTGAGTACTTTAGAAGAACTAAGGATATATATATATATTTTTTTGTATGAAGAAATGACAAACAAATCGCTGTAAGGTGTTACACCGATATTGGTTTTGTCACACATGAAAATAAAATTTCAAATCTCAAATTAGACTAAGTGTTGTTTAAAAGGTAGCACAATGAGCTAGAAGTTGTCTATGCTAGATTTAGAAGAGTTCTAAATATTGTGACGGATTCTACAAAAGAAGGCAGAGTATGTCATTGTTTTGATAATGACAAAGGATGTTAAGTCAAGAGGTTCTTTGAGAACTTGGTGTAGTTCCGACAGAGTCAGAACTTTGAAGCTATATTGTGTGTGACAATATTAGTGACATATTTCAGACCGCGGAATTAAGGTTCCACCAGAAGACCAAACATATTTAATGCCGACTCATTTGGAAATGAGTGATGCGTTGAGACGCAAATCTATACCTAATAATAAAGAAAATAAGGCTTCTTGTTCGTCCGTTTTTTTATTGCCCCTGATTTTCAGCCAAAATTACAAAGATTGCCACCGCTCACTAGAAAAAATGGTTCGTGTGTCCGTCTTCTCCCGCACGAGCTAGCGGGTCCCGAACGGAATAAATCCTCCGTGAGCCGCCGCCCCACCTTATCCCCTCCCGGATCGGCTTGGCTCTACGACGCCGGCTATGGCGTCCTCCTCCTCGGAGCTGGTCACAGCGTAGCGGTTGTTTTACTTCCTCTTCGCCACGCGCGTAGCGCTCGCTGCTCCGGCCGGCCTCGGCCTGACGGCTCCGACCACGGCGCTGGAACTGATTCTTGAGGAGAAGGTCCGGGATGGGGAGATCGAAACTCAGCGGTTGTGTTAGCCATAATCTTGACTTTTTTTAGATAATAGGCAATAGCTTGCCCGACTTTAAATTAATAAAGCCACGAAGGTAACAATTCAGATACAGCAGCTGGGCATTACAGCTTGGCCACACATAACAGAGCACCAATGAAAAGGTTCCAACGAACAGAACTAAACAAGCAACACAAAATCCAGGGAGGTTCCCTGCCGTCTTGGCCGTCCAGGTACCCGTTCCGTGGTCGGCCTACTCCTTCACGACGGCGTTGGCTTGAGCGCCGCGTACAGCTCCCTTAGCTCGCGTGCTATCCAGCTTAAGCCCTCCTTTTCTCTTGGCTTGCATCTTAGGCTCCACAGCTGCAAAAAAATGATGATTTTGAAAATAATGTCAGCTGGGTTAGCAATAGTTTTCTTTTCAATGGCAAGTTTATTGCGCACATTCCACAAAGCCCAAGATTGGGCAAGGAACAGAATCCACAGTAATTTTCTGGGGTAACCCGAGAAGCTAGACAGGATGTCGTGGAATTGGGCAAAATTGGTGGGGCACCAGTTGCACCCGAGCATCTGGCGCGTGACGGACCACGCAAAGATCGCCAATGAGCAGGAGAAGAAGATATGGCTAGCGTCCTCAGGCACCCCGCACAAAGGGCAGAGTCCATTGGAGGGGCCGTGGCGAGCATGAATCTGTAGTCCCGAAGGTAGCTTATCTAGCGCTAGCTGCCAGGAGAAGATTTTGATTTTGAGCGGGACCGGGGCTTCCCACATGTCTTTGAAGTGGGCAATGGACGTGCCTCGCGAAAGCATCGAGTACATGGACTTCACAGAGTAGGATCCGGACTGTTCCAGGTGCTAGGAAATCTGGTCTTGACCCTCGGTGAGATTAACTGCCACTAAGGTATGTTGTAGCTCGACCCATTGACGCAGGCCCTCTGGATCAAGAGAACGGCGGAAGCGAACTTGTAGAGAGTCTTGGAGAAACGCGTCAGCAACCGTAATCTCTTGGTTGTCACAAATGGCATACAGCAGAGGAAAGGCTTCTAGGAGGGGGCCCCTCCCCCACCACCAGTCCTTCCAGAAACTGGTTCTTGTGCCGTTCCGCACCTTGTGCTTTGCGCCAGCCTTAAACAGATGCTTGATCTTGTGAAGGCTTTTCCAGAAAGGTGACCCGCCCTGACCTGAGCCCGCAAACAGGTCAGAGGCGTCCGCATACTTAGCACGAAGGATACGGGCCCAAATCGTGTCCTCATCCTGATATAGCCTCCAAATCCATTTCAGAAGCAGCGCCAAATTCATCTTTTTGGTATTGAGCAACCCAAGACCTCCCACTTCCTTAGGTCTGCACACAGTTGGCCAGTTCACAAGATGGTACTTCCTTTTTGGTCCCGCGCCTTCCCAAAAAAACTTAGAGCGGTGCGAGTCAAACCTCGCATGAATCCCGTCATGGAGGAGGAACAAACCCATGGCATAAATTGGTAGATTATCTAGGCACGCATTGGAGAGGATGAGTCGTCCCCCTGACGACATCAACCTTCCCAGCCAAGGTTCGATTTTGGTAGCGAGTTTCCTCACCAAAAAGAGCCACTGTTCCAGGGTAAGTTTCCTGTCCGAGATCGGGAGGCCCAGGTAAATGAAGGGGAAGGTGCCTAGCTTGCAGTTTAACTTGTTAGCGATATCCATTCGCTCCTCAAACCTCTGACCCAACACAAACACCTCACTCTTGTGGTAGTTTATCTTGAGCCCAGACATATCCTCAAAACACATCAGAAGAAACTTGAGATTGGCAATGTCCTCATCGGAACCCTGGATGAGGATGAGCGTATCGTCTGCGTATTGAAGATGGGAGACGCCCCCGGGCAAAAGGTGCGAAGCCAGGCCGTGAATATGTCCGGCCTTGGCAGCCGCAGTGAGGATACCCGACAAGGCCTCGCCAATGAAGTTGAACAGCAGCGGTGAGAGGGGATCTCCCTGTCGAACCCCTCTCTTATTCCTGAAAAACGGCCCCACTTCACCGTTGATCGAGATAGCAGTTTGTCCCCCAGAGACAAGCTGAGAAATCCTATGGATGTAGCCTTCGTCAAAACCTTTGCAGCGCAGTACTTCCCCAGAAGTCCCGATTCACTCTGTCGTATGCCTTTTCGAAGTCAAGTTTTAGAAGCACCCCATTGTGCTTTCTCCTCCTCAGATCATGAATGATTTCTAGCAGAGCCAGCGGACCATCAAGGATGTTTCTTCCTTTTATAAAGGCAGTTTGATTGGGGGAAAGAATCCTATGAGCAATCGGATCCAACCTAGCAGCATATGCTTTGGAGACTATCTTAAAAATCACGTTGATCAAGGCAATCGGTCTGTATTGCGTGATTTGGTCTGCTCCCGGCACTTTTGGAATAAGAGATAGAATTCCGAAGTTCAGCCTAGAAATGTCAATGCGCCCCAGCACAAAGTCGTTGAGAATGTGAAGAACCCCAAGTTTGACCTGCGGCCAGAATTTCTTGAAGAAAACAACTGGAAAGCCGTCCGGGCCCGGGGCGGTGTCCGTCTTCATATCTTTCACGATGGCTTCGAGCTCAGTCTCAGAGAAGGTATAGGTCAAGTTCACGTTCTCTTCCTCTGAGACCCTATTGTACCTATCCCAGGTATCTGGCGCCAATCCACAAACCCTTGGAGCGGACGAGCCCAGGAGGTTCCTGTAGAAGTCATAAACGTGCTGTTGGATGAGCTTCGGGTCAGTGATTGTCCCGCTATCCGAGATCAGAGCAGATATATTACATTTCCTCCTTCTGCCGTTGGCGACTGCGTGAAAGTATGCTGTGTTCGCGTCTCCCTGCAGCGCCCACTTCACTCTGCCCCGCTGCCTCCAGTGCTCCTCTTCCATCTTATAAATGTGCAGGAGCTGTTCTTCCAGGTGATACCTAGATGCCCAGGCATCTTCGTCAAGGCCCGAAGAGTCTGCCAGGACGTCGAGCTGGGCAATCTGCGTCAAGAGGGCCAGCTTTGTGGCCTTGGAATCCCTACCAAGGTTCTGGTTCCAGCCCCTCAAGTATTGTCTTATTCCCGTCGACATGAAGGACCACCAGTCTATGATGTCACGGCCACCAACTTTGGACAGCAACCTGTCCCAGGTTAGAAGCAACAGCGGAACAAAGTCGGGTCGCTCGAACCAGCTAGTCTCGAAGAAGAAACGGTTGGAACGAATGGGGAAGCCCTCCCCGGTATCAAAGACCAGCGGCGTGTGGTCGGACCCCAGGCTGGTTTCAGCAGCGAGCGAGCAAAGAGGGAAAATGGCCTCGAAGGATGCGGACACAAAAACTCTATCAAGGGCGGAGCGAACAGGATTCAGCTGATGGTTAGACCATGTAAAACGCGCCCCCGTGCGCGGAATTTCCCTAAGAGCCCAAGTGGCAATGCTGTTGTTGAAAAGATCCATGAGGGTCCAGTTGAGATTGTCGTTATTCTTGTCTTCAGCCGCTCTGATAAGGTTGAAATCCCCTCCCATGAGGATCGGAAGGTCACAGTTGGCGATCTTGTCCGTAATCTCGGCCAGGAACCCCCTGGAGCGAGCATGGTCCGCAGGACCATAGATACCGATGACCTCAATCTTCTTCTTGGTAGCCCGATGAAGGATAGAAAGGCTGAGAAAGAATTGACCCCTGTCCATTCTCCCCACCTCAAACATACTGTCCCTAACTCCCAGGAGCATGCCTCCCGAATGGCCATTCGCCGGGAGCCAGGTCCAGAAAAACTTCTCGCCAATTTCAAGGCTGGCAAGCTCGGCGTCCGTGAAATCATGTTTGATAGTTTCTTGCAGCAGAACCAGATCAATATGGTGTAGCCTGAGGTAGTCTTTGAGCAGGGTTCGCCTCCCCCTACGGCCGAACCCTCTGATATTCCAGAAAAGGGCCCTCATTGGCGAACCAGGTTAAGCGCCCGTGCTTGGCGGGTTAGCGGTCGGTGCCCAACAGGAGTGGGTCTGCGGGCGATTCTCTTCTTTTTGGGAGCAGTCTTCTTAACTTTGCCAGAGCCCGAGGTTGGCTCCCCCTCGGGGCCTCCCTCTGGGCAAGTACTTTCCTCCCCATGGTCGCACTTGCCCGAGCCGCTTCTTCCTTGGCTTTAGCCGTCTCCTCTTCTATCTTCCTTCCGGCTGCGAGCAGTTCAGCTTGGGCGCGTTCACGGGCTTGGAGCAGAGCCACCGCTTGTGCAGGGATCCGTCCGCGGATTTGAACAGAATACAACTGTCTCTGGCCACCTTAACGAGATGCTCTACCGAAGAAGCTTGGAAAGCAACAAAGGAAGAGGAGGGAAAAGAGTTACCTGGTGCAGGAGTGGCAGAGGACGGGGTAGCAGCAACTTCATTGTCAGCCGGGGAGGCGGAAGCTTCAGTGGAGACCTTGGCCATGGAATTCTTCTCCGCAGTGGCCCGCATGGCGCGCTCCAAAGATCGGGCCCTCAGTGGCCCCTTTAGCTCTCGCGCTTTTGCGAAGGGCTTCCGCTGGCGGGGCTCTAGAGCGTGGTGCACGGGCCACCGCGGCCCCCAGAGCTGGGATGGGAGCATCCAGCAACAGGAGTTGGCCCGAGGAAGTCGAGCCACCCAACGAGATCGCAGGAGCTTGGTGCAGGACCAGGGGCGGGGTAGACACAAGCGGCTCCTTCGAGGGCTCCGATTCCGCCGCTTCCAGCATCAGCTTTCTAGACGGGCGATCATGGTTGCTCTTGCTCCTGCGTTCACTGTTTCTCCGGTATTCCTGGTCAGAGGAAGCAGAGGGAGGAGAGTTCCAACCCACCTCCTCCCTATCCGCATCAGACAGTCTCAGGGCCTTGCCAGGCGTCGGAGAAACCCTTTCCTCCGACGGCGGGTCCGCAGGTAGATCTAGCTGCAGAGGCGAGTCACCAACAGAAGCTTCAGGAGACTTGGGCTTGGAATGGGCAGGGAGCGAAGCCTTGATTATTTGCGCCACCAGGGGGAAAATGTTTCCAGAGGGAGTCGATTAGATCCGTGCGGCTGCGGGCAGAGTCCGGGATAGTGAGGATTGGGTCCACGACACAAGCAGGAGGGGAGATCGACGAGAGCATCGCTGCCTCCAAAGGAACAGATTTACGTGGTCCGCCCCCACCTGCACCAGGAGCAGAGGCGGAAGAGCGCTTGTCCTTCTGGTGCTTGCCCCGCCTCCCGTCCCAGCGGTCTTCGTCAGTTTCTTCGCAGTCGTCGTCTCTGTCCCCGATGTCGTCGCCAGGAGGGAAGCGTGGCGGAGCCCGAGGGGGAGAGTCTTCAGCATTGGCGTTCTCGCGGAGGATCTTGATGCGGTATCCTTGTAAGTTGACGAAGAGGGTAATGAACTCTGGAAGCACATCTCCCTTGCGGCAACCAAATGACATTCTGACCGGCGCCTCCAGATGGTCCAGGGAGGCCTCGTCCACCGAAATAGGTCGAGCCACCTCCCGAGTGGACAGCAGCAGACGTTCCGCCATACGGAGGGGAGGCGGCACCCCCAGCAGCTTGACCCAGACCTCTTCCAGAGTCTCAGACGCAAGCGGGTCACCCAGCGGAACGGTGACCAACGCCTTGATTTTGCTCGTCGGCAGGGTAAGACCGCCCCCGCGGATCGCAATACGAAGACTTTCTTTGGATGGGAAGACAACCGCAAAGTCCGAGACTGAAAGCTGTCGCACCTGCCAGTTCCAGTTCTCATCAACCAGGTCTTTGAACTCCTCTTCGACTTCTTCTTCTGAAAGGCGCCCCTTGTCCAGGATGACGGTGGCCGAGTTGGAGGCCGGGCGCTGTAGCTCTTCATCAGGAACATCAATGCAGAGGAACCCCTGGCGTCCTCCACCGTAACCTGCCCAGTATGGGGCCAGAACCTTGGCGAAGGCGGCGCACATGGCCGAGAGATGGCCAACCTTCTTACAATTGACGCAGAAAGGGTCGTCAGTGCAGTCCGCCTGAATGTGCCCTTGTTTTCCGCAGTTGTAACAAGTGATATGCGCTGCATCTGGGTTTGCAACAGCGGCCTCCCCCGAGCCGGTGTCATCCCCAAGCTGCAGAGAAGCGGAAGGGCCTTGGGTAGCGTTGGGCTGACGGAGATTCCTCCGACCCACATTCTTCCCAGAAGCGCGGCCACGAGGAGGAGGTGGAGGTGGCGGAGGGGCACGGGCGTCCTGCCGTGAGCGCTCCCCCTCGGAACGCCACGACGAGGAGCCCGCCCGGTCGAGGTCGCGGTCGCGCTGACGCTGCTGACGGCGGTGTTCCTCCTGCTCGCGGTCGAGCTTCTGCCGAAGATCTTGCTCGCGGTTACGGGAGTAGCCGCCTTGGTAATCATCGTACGAGCGCTTGCCGTAGGAGGAGCGATCTCGATCCATGGGAGCAAGGTGGGGAACAAGGGCGCCGGAGATGGGGTCGCGACGGCAGGATAGGAGCTTGGCGGCGTGGCGGTTGCGGCGGATGTCTCGAGCGGAGGCGGGGAGGGCAAGTGTGAGATCTAGGGTTTGTGGTGGAAGCCAAAACCACTTAAGACCCGACGGCGGGAGGGTAAAAGCGTCCACCGCAGAAACCCTAGACTCAGAAGGCCGCACAACCTCACCTGAGGCCACGTGGCGGAGATCCAACGGTTCAGACGAGAGGGTAGAGCTGTCCAGCGGAAGAGCGGGAGGTTGGGCCGGCCCACGCGGCCCCACCCCCAACGGAGAGCGCACCTAGGCCTCCCTAGCAGGCCTGCTTCCCTGGGCCGGCCCACCAGGTCCCGCACGACGCAGGTCCGGGCTCCCCCCACTGGGGGCAAACCCTAGAGGCGGCGGCGGTGCCTCCCTCGGCTCCGGCCGCCCTGGGCACGGAGGAAGCTCCAGAATAAGGGCGCCGACACGGAACGACGACGGACCCACCCCCCGGCTCCCGCATCCCCCGGCGGCAGGGGAACTCCGTCCCCGAACTTGGACCCCGGGGAGCGGCGGGAAGTGGGCAGAACCCAACGGCGGCGGCGGCGGCTTCGGAGCAGAGGGACGAGGCTCGGGGCTCCCCTCCCTTGGGGAAGCGGACGAAGGCGACGGCGACGGCGCCCGCCCTGCCGGATCTGGCCAGAATCTCCCCAGATTCAGCGCAGAGGCAGGCGGCGGCGGCGAAGACCCGGCGGCGACCGAAGCGCAGAGGTCCGATTCTGAGTCCTCGACCTCAGAGCAGACGGGGGAGAGGACAGCAAACCTGTTGCCTTGACGAGCCGGCGTCCGGCGACCCCCCTGGGTGCGGCCAGAGCGACGGCGGCGGCGCTCCGGGAGGGCAAGTTCCCAATCGCCTCCCGAGTCGCCAGAGCAGACGTGGCGCTTCGTGAGACACATCTCCTCTTTCTTGGGGAAAAGGTTTGGCCACATTTCCCGGTTTTCATGAACGTGTATGAGCTGCGGTGTGAGCTGTTTGTGCGCTGATCCGGTGATCCGGTGCTTGCGGTGTGAGCTGTTTGTGCGGCTGGACGTTGCATGCGAGTGGGCTGATCAGCCAGGTGTGCTGTTAGTGCGTGTAGTTAGTTAGTGGCCAGGTGATGCGTGTGCATGGGTTAGTGGCTTAGTGGCCTGTGTGGCCGTGGCTGTGCGCTGCCTATAAAGCTCCCCGTGTACTGATTGTAAGCAGCATCGAGTTGTAGCAATGTAGCCTGTGAATACAAAGACTAGGGCGTCTGTGCGCCCACGGCGGCGTTCGTGCGCCGGCCGGGAAAATTTCTGTGTCCACTGTCCAACTCCTTCTTCCTCCTCTGCCCTGTCCGTGAGCTGAGAGAGAGAGTAGCTAGGGTTGCCCTCTGCGGCAACAACAAGTGGTATCAGAGCCGTTCATTCTTGGAGGCCTACGACGGCGCAGCAGCGTGCCGCGGCGTGGTGCAGCGTGCACACGGCGGCATGGAGGTGCTGTGCGACGGCGGCGGCCGCGGCGGACCTGCGTGGTGGCGCAGAGGCTGCGGTGGCGCGGCGTGCCTCGGCGGAGAGAAGACCGAGCTCCTGGGCACGCCGGATCGGCCGCGTTGATCGCGTCAGTGCGTGATCATGGCCGCGAGCTGGGGACGTGTGGAGCATGGGGTGTCTCGCCGAGGAAGAAGACCGCGTCCTGGGCGCGCCGGGCTGGCCGCGTTGATCGCGTCGGAGCGCGATCATGGCGCGAGCTGGGGCGTGTGGAGCGCGGCGACGATCGCCGAGGAAGAAGACGATGACCAGATCGAGCTGCTCGAGCGGCCGCGTTGCCTGCGTCAGTGCGCGGCATGGGCGTGAGCTGAGGGCAGGCTGATCAATGCGGAGTGCAGCGTCAAGCATCGATGAGGCCGTAGGAGCGGCCATGGCGCGACGACGACGACGAGCCGGGGCAGGAAGGCCGCGCGGCGAGTTCGTGGCTTAGGAGGTGAATGTTGGAATAAGCCACGCCTCATGGTGGCGACCCGCGTCAGCGCCCCCAGGTCGAGTCCGTGGCGGGTGCGTGCGTGCTGATCGTGCAGTCATGGAGCCGAGTGGTCGCGTGGAGCTGGCAACCAACAGAAGCTGCATGCAAGGAGATCACGCCGAGTCTGTTGCTTGGGCATGTGGATGAGCTGTTTGTGCGGCTGTACGTGCCCTTGTATGCAGCTAGATTAGTGGGTTAGTTGCCGGGCATGCCGGCAGGCTAGTGTGTGCGTTGTGTCTCTCCTGTACTTAGCTATTTAAGTGTGAGTCCAGGGCAGGGAAAAAAGATAGCAGCTAGGAGGAAGATGTAGTCTCCGGTGGTCTCATGAGAGCGTGAGGAGAGTGTAGTAGCCGGAGTCAGTGCTCCAGGTAGTCTCCCATGTATGTTGATATGGGTATGTGCCCAGTTGAGAGTAAAAGAGTAGGGCGTTGGTGCGCCCACGGCGGCGTTCGTGCGCCGGCCGGAAAAATACTGTATTGTCTCCATTGCCTTTCTTCTACCTCTGTCCGTGAGGTGAGTGAGAGAGAGCGGGTGCAGCCCCGGGCTGCACCAACAAGTGGTATCAGAGCCTTGTCGATCCGAGGCGCGGCCGTGACGCGCGGTTAGTCCGCGACGAGCATGGCGGACGCGGAGGCGGCAAGGTGACGCCGTATGTGCGGCGAGCGCGGCGACCGCGGCGGACCTGCGTGGTGGCGCAGAGGCCGCGGTGGCGCGGCATGGCGGCGGCGTGGAGGAGCTGCGCGGCCACGGAGGCCGTAGCGGCGCCATGCGACGGCCGTGGAAGCGGTGACCGGCGTGAGCACGCCCAGGTCGAGCAGGCGGAGGCTCGGCTCCATGGCCGGGTGTGATGTGCTCACCGGCGCCCAGGTCTCGCGGATGAGGAACGGCTCACGATCGAGGAAGGTCTCGCGGATGAGGAACGACTCAAGATCGAGGAAGGTCTCGCGGATGAGGAACGGCTCACGATCGAGGAAAAATCGGATCTCCATGGCGCGCGTGCGTGCGCGTGGTGATCGTGGCGTATGTCGCCGGAACGTCGGGCGTGTGTCGCCGGCGGAGAAGGAGCTCGGCGTGTGTCGCTGAGTAAGAAGATGAAGACGACGGCAGCTGCAGCAACTCCGGCAATGGCAAGTCAAGATTAGGGGGGAAAATGTTAGCCATAATCTTGACTTTAGGCACGGAACGTGGCTTGGCTGATCCGGTGCTTGCGGTGTGAGCTGTTTGTGCGGCTGGACGTTGCATGCGAGTGGGCTGATCAGCCAGGTGTGCTGTTAGTGCGTGTAGTTAGTTAGTGGCCAGGTGATGCGTGTGCATGGGTTAGTGGCTTAGTGGCCTGTGTGGCCGTGGCTGTGCGCTGCCTATAAAGCTCCCCGTGTACTGATTGTAAGGAGCATCGAGTTGTAGCAATGTAGCCTGTGAATACAAAGAAAAGACTAGGGCGTCTGTGCGCCCACGGCGGCGTTCGTGCGCCGGCCGGGAAAATTTCTGTGTCCACTGTCCAACTCCTTCTTCCTCCTCTGCCCTGTCCGTGAGCTGAGAGAGAGAGTAGCTAGGGTTGCCCTCCGCGGCAACAACAGGTTGTACCTGGCGCTGAAAGATGTTAGCTCGATCCGGCCGACCTCGGGTATTCATGCACTTGAAACTCTGGGACGAGTAGGTATGGGGTGGGTTCGGTGGAGCACTCGTGCAGGGCCATGGGGAGTTGAGGACAGCCCGTCTGGCGCCGCCCCGGACTATGCGCGGCGAGGAGGCTACCTGGCATCGCCCCATCTTGTTTGGTGCAGCACAAAACTGCCCCTCTTCTTCCAGACTTCTTAAGCCCCGACTCCTGAACTTCCCGGCTGCTTTGTTTGTTGATTCTCCACTCAAATTAATTACTCTGTATCTGTACATGGAAGTGAAAGAAATAGGCAGTGGCTCGGTGCGGTATTGTAAACTTATCTGAATCTTTCAGAGTAAAATGGGAATCAGTTGTTTAGTATGATAGTATCTAGATGTTGTAATGTTAAGCTCTATGTCAGGTTGGTTGTTTTCTGAAGCTTATGTTGATGAGACATGTAGTACGTTCTTTATCTGATATGTTTGGTCAAGGTAGTCGTGTAGTTCCTCCCTGATTAGTGAAGTTTGTGAACGGGGTATGGTTTTCAGATGGTGTGTGTACACATTTGGCACATGTATGTGAGGATGAGTGTTGGAGAAAAATAGTGAATTGATAATATGTTTATATGTAATTTTTAAACCAAAGTGTGTAAGCTATTTTTAACCAGGGTATAGCATGGACAAACATGTTCTACTGAATACATGAGTTTCTTTTTATGGGTATTTAATAATGGAGTTACCTGCCTTAAATAGTGGCAAGCAATATTGAAGATATGCAATGAGATTTTGCAAGACAAGTGTACAATACCTCAGGCACCACCTATTGAATAAAAGAATTTTTTTATCGATACTAATCATGGGTTGCAAAAATTAAGTATTGACAAAGTCACAAAAAATAGTCTTAGTACGACCAAAAAAGATCTAACATTGCAAAAAATTGTACTAATAAGATAAACGCGACATCATAAATAGAATTTTGGTAGCTAATGGTTGTAGCTGAAAGTCTAACCGTATGCTCAAATATTATTGCCGTGTGCATATTCATTGTTCCGTTGTATCGTCTCATCATCAAACTTAAAGGTTACGCCATGAGCAGAACGTTTTGAACTAAAAACCATATTTAGTGATTAGTAATGCCACGATGAGTATAAAGAGATTAAGGAAAATTTTAATCAATCCGTAGCAACGCACGGGTTTTGTACTAGTGAATTACAAAATACATACGTTTTTGAGCGTGTCAGATCCGTTGAGTAAAACCTCTCCCGTGAGCAAAACATGATAAAGCACCAGAAGGCCAAGGTGTTATATCTTTACAAATGTAAACAAGATTATTGACTCTAGTGCAAGTGGGAGACGGAAGGAGATATGCCCTAGAGGCAATAATAAAGTGGTTATTATTTATATCTTTATGTTTATGATAAATGTTTATATATCATGCTATAATTGTATTAACCGAAACATTAGTACATGTGTGATATGTAGATAACAAAGAGTCCCTAGTATGCCTCTTAACTAGCTTGTTGATTAATGGATGATTAGTTTCATAATCATGAACATTGGATGTTATTAATAACAAGGTTATATCATTGTATGAATGATGTAATGGACACACCCAATTAAGCATAGCATAAGATCACGTCATTAAGTTATTTGCTATAAGCTTTCGATACATAGTTACCTAGTCCTTATGACCATGAGATCATGTAAATCACTTATGCCAGAAAGGTACTTTGATTACACCAAACGCCACTGCGTAAATGGGTAGTTATAAAGGTGGGATTAAGTATCCGGAAAGTATGAGTTGAGGCATATGGATCAACAGTGGGATTTGTCCATCCCGATGACGGATAGATATACTCTGGGCCCTCTCGGTGGAATGTCGTCTAATGTCTTGCAAGCATATGAATAAGTTCATAAGAGACCACATACCACGGTACGAGTAAAGAGTACTTGTCAGGAGACGAGGTTGAACAAGGTATAGAGTGATACCGATGATCAAACCTCGGACAAGTAAAATATCGCGTGACAAAGGGAATTGGTATCGTATGTGAATGGTTCATTCGATCACTGAAGTCATCGTTGAATATGTGGAAGCCATTATGGATCTCCAGATCCCGCTATTGGTTATTGGTCGGAGTGAGTACTCAACCATGTCCGCATAGTTCGCGAACCGTAGGGTGACACACTTAAGGTTTGATGTTGAAATGGTAGAACTTGAATATGGAATGGAGTTCGAATATTTGTTCGGAGTCCCGGATGAGATCCCGGACATCACGAGGAGTTCCGGAATGGTCCGGAGAATAAGATTCATATATAGGAAGTCATATTCCAAGTTTGGAAATGATCCGGTGCATTTATGGCAGGTTCTAGAAGGTTCTAGAAAAGTCCGGAAGAAATCACCATGGAAAGTAGAGTCCCGGAGGGACTCCACCATGCATGACCAGCCAACCCTAAAGGGGAGGAGTCCAAGGTGGACTCCCCTAGGGTGGCCGGCCAACCCACCTCAAGGAAAGGTGGGAGTCCCACCTTGGGTAGGACTCCCTCCTTGAGTAGGTTTCCCACATATGGGAGGTTTTAGTGTTGGGGTCTTATTCGAAGACTTGGACTAGAACTCTTGGGGCTTCCACCTATATAATGAGGGGAATAGGAGAGGGGGCTGACCACTTCAAGCCTCAGCCTTGGCCGCACCCCTTAGAGGGCCAGCGCCCAACCCCCCTCTCTCCCCAAACCCTAGCTAGCGGTCTCTCTCCTCCACCACATCCCGCACGCTTAAGCGAAGCTCCGCCGGATTTCTCCACCACCACCGACACCACGCCGTCGTGCTGTCGGATTCAAGAGGAGCTACTACTTCCGCTGCCCGCTGGAACGGGGAGGTGGACGTCGTCTTCATCAACAACCGAACGTGTGACCGAGTACGGAGGTGCTGCCCGTTCGTGGCGCCGGAAGCGATCGTGATCAAGATCTTCTACGCGCTTTTGCAAGCGGCAAGTGAACGTCTACCGCAGCAACAAGAGCCTACTCTTGTAGGCTTTGGAATCTCTTCAAGGGTGAGACTCGATAAACCCCTCGTTGCTACCGTCTTCTAGATTGCATCTTGGCTTGGATTGCGTGTTCGCGGTAGGAAATTTTTTTGTTTTCTATGCAACGTTATCCGACAGTTCCATAGATTAGATCTTGGATTTATTCGTCTTGCGGTAGGAAAAATTTTGTTTTCTATGCTACGAACCCCATCAGTGGTATCAGAGTCATGTCTATGCATAGATCTGTTGCACGAGTAGAACACAATGGTTTTGTGGGCGTTGATGCTTTTGTTGCTTTAGTTTGTGTACTTTGCATCTTGCGGGATGGTGGGTGATACGTCCCCGACGTATCCATAATTTCTGTCGTTCCATGCTTGTTTTATGACAATACTTACATGTTTTGCTTACACTTTATGATGTTTTTATGCGTTTTCCGGAACTAACCTATTAACGAGATGCCACAGTGCCAGTTCCTGTTTTCTGCTGTTTTTGGTTCCAGAAAGGCTGTTCGGGCAATATTCTCGGAATTGGACGAAATCAACGCCAAACCTCCTATTTTTCCCGGAAGGCTCCAGAACACCGAAGAAGAGTCGGAGAGGGGCCAGGGGGCCACCACACCACATGGCGGCGTGGGCCAGACCCTGGCCGCGCCGGCCTAGGGTGTGGCGCCCCCAGGTGCCCCCCTGCGCCGCCTCTTCGCCTATAAAACCCCTTTCGACCTAAAAACATCGTACCAATTGACGAAACTCCAGAAAGACTCCAGGGGCGCCGCCACCGTCGCGAAACTCCAATTCGGGGGACAGAACTCTGTCCCGGCACCCTGCCGGGACGAGGAAGTGCCCCCGGAAGCCATCTCCATTGACGCCACCACCTCCACCATGCTCCGTGAGTAGTTCCCCCATGGACTACGGGTTCTAGCAGTAGCTATGTCGGTATACTCTCCTCCATGTACTTCAATACAATGATCTCATGAGCTGCCTTACATGATTGAGATTCATCTGATGTAATCGGTGTTGTGTTTGTTGGGATCCGATGGATGATACATTATGATTAGTCTATCTATAAAGTTTGTGAAGTTATTGTTGCTGCAATCTTGTTATGCTTAATGCTTGTCACTAGGGCCCGAGTGGCATGATCTTAGATTTGAGCTCTATACTTATTGCTTAGATTGTATCTACAAGTTGTATGCACATGTCACTGTCCGGAACCAAAGGCCCCGAAGTGACAGAAATCGGGACAACCGGAGGGGATGGCGGTGATGTGAGGGACACATGTTTTCACGGAGTGTTAATGCTTTGCTCTGGTGCTCTATTAAAAGGAGTACCTTAATATCCAGTAGTTTCCCTTGAGGCCCGGCTGCCACCGGCTGGTAGGACAAAAGATGTTGTGCAAGTTTCTCATTGCGAGCACGTACGACTATATACGGAAAACATGCCTACATAATTAATAATCTTGATGTTCTATCTTAATGCTTTGATTCCTATCAATTGCCCAATTGTAATTTGTTCACCCAACACTTGTCACTTATTGGAGAGTTACCACTAGTGTAGATCGCTGGGAACCCCGGTCCATCTCTCATCATTATATACTCGTTCTATATGTCATTGGAAGTAGTATCAACTATCTTCTGGTGCCATTGCTCTCATATTGCTATTACTGCTGTGTTACTGTTACTACTGCTCTCATATTACTGCTACTTTCACATCACCCCTGTTGCTAGTGCTTTTCCAGGTGCAGCTGAATTGACAACTTAGTTGTTAAGGCTTATAAGTATTCTTTACCTCCCCTTGTGTCGAATCAATAAATTTGGGTTATACTACCCTCGAAGACTGCCGCGATCCCCTATACTTGTGGGTTATCAAGACTATTTTCTGGCGCCGTTGCCGGGGAGGCATAGCTCTACTCTTAAGTTCACCTGGGGAGTACACTCTACCTCTCTCTTTGTTTTATTTTATTTTGTTTTGCTTAGTTTTTGTTTAGTTTATTTGTGCTTAGTTTATTTCTGTCTAGTATTATTTTGTTTAGTTTACTTTTGTCTAGTTTTGTTTTGTCTTGTTTTATTTTATACCCAAAATCCATAAAAATTTGAAAAACCAAAAAAAATTAAAAACTGTTGTTATGGGAGAACCAACAACCTACTTGGAGCTTATAGAATGTTATAATAATTATAGAGAATCAAGAACTGGTAAAATAATGAGTGCTATGATAGAGAAATTAAATACAATTGCTAGAATCTTGCTTAGATGCCATGATATAAACTGTTGCTCTCAACAGGATACTAAACATCTTAAATTTCAATGTGGCTTTAGTGAGGAATTTTTTATTAAGAACTATAATCGGAATTGCTATATTCATTATGGGTTCGAAGAGGTAGAACAATTTGTCTTATTTATGGGAGCCTCCCAGATAGAATCCTTCATGGTTGAGAATTATGAAACTTGTGCTATTTGTAAGGACCTTAAAGATTATGTCTCTACTATCCTTAATTCTTGCATAGAATGCTACAGTAGGAATCCTTATATCCTTGATTATAAAGAGAGACACATTAATGCACAAGAATGCACTCACAATTTGCAGGAACCGGTGGAAGAAGAAATTGATGAACCTGAAAGCTCATTGGATGAAAAAGAGGAGGAAATTGATGAACCTGAAAGCTCATTGGATGAAAAAGAAGAGGAGAGCGACGAACAAAAGGAGGAAGAATGGATTAGCTACCCATGCCAACCTTCTAATGAGAGTAACTCTTTATCTCTTACATTATTTGATTGTCCTCCATGCTTACCGAAAGAGGTTGAATGTTATGTTCCTGTGGATTCTCTTGAAATATTCCCTATGAGTAAAACTTGTGAGAATAATTATGCTACTGTTATTTATGATAATCCATGCTACTTTGATAAATCTTATGATAATGCTTTGTTTGTGCCTGATGTCGAAATGCATGGTATTAAAGAATTTTGTTTAGCAAATGTTTATGATAAAGCTCTAGATGATGGTCCTATGTTACTTGAGAATATTAATTGTACTACTAATGAAAATGGGATTGGAGAGTCCTTGACTTATTCTATGAGTCCCATATCTCTTGAGATTGATCAACTACCTTGTTATATTATTAATAAAAGTAAGTTTGAAAGTTTTTATTCCACTATTCTTGAACTTGATAAAAATTATGTGTTTGTGGATCATGAAAAGTATGCTGCATGTGATAGTTATATTGTTGAGTTTGTTCATGAAGCTACTGAAAATTATTATGAGAGAGGAAAATATGGTTGTAGAAATTTTCATGGTACTAATACACCTCTCTATGTGCTTAAAATTTTGAAGTTACACTTGTTCTATCTTCCTATGCTTGTTACTTTGCTTTTCATGAACTTGTTTATTTACAAGATTCCTTTGCATAGGAAGCATGTTAGGCTTAAATGTGTTTTGAATTTGCCTCTTGATGCTCTCTTTTGCTTCAATACTATTTCTTGCGAGTGCATCATTAAAACTGCTGAGCCCATCTTAATGGCTATAAAGAAAGCAACTTCTTGGGAGATAACCCATGTGTTATTTTGCTACAGTACTTTGTTTTATATTTGTGTCTTGGAAGTTGTTTACTACTGTAGCAACCTCTCCTTATCTTAGTTTTGTGTTTTGTTGTGCCAAGTGAAGCCTCTAATCGAAGGTTGATACTAGATTTGGATTTCTGCGCAGAAACAGATTTCTATCTGTCACGAATCTGGGCTGTTTTCTCTGTAGTTAAATCAGAAAAATATGCCAATTTACGTGAGTGTTCCTCAGATATGTACGCAACTTTCATTAGTTTTGAGTTTTCTGATTTGAGCAACGGAAGTATTTTATTAAAATTCGTCTTTACTGGCTGTTCTGTTTTGGCAGATTCTGTTTCTGTTTTTTGCATTGTCTCTTGTGGACTTTAAGCAAGGCTTTCTAGACGTAGAGGGCTGTAGCTAATGTTATATTGAGTTCTTGCAATGTGCCACTACAGGACCAAGGTGGATTCAAATTTTTTGAGTACTAACCCCTCTAATGAAGTTTATGAGAAGTTTGTTGTGAAGGAAGTTTTCAAGGGTCAAGAGAGGAGGATGATATATGATCGAGAAGAGTGAAAAGTCTAAGCTTGGGGATGCCCCCGTGGTTCATCCCTGCATATTTTAAGAAGATTCAAGCGTCTAAGCTTGGGGATGCCCAAGGCATCCCCTTCTTCATCAACTTATCAGGTTCCTCCCCTGAAACTATATTTTTATTCGGTCACATCATATGTGCTTTACTTGGAGCGTCTGTGTGTTTTTATTTTTGTTTGTGTTTGAATAAATTCGGATCCTAGCAATCCATGATTGGGAGAGAGACACGCTCCGCTTTTTCATATGAACACTTGTGTTCTTCGTTTTACTTTTAATGTTCAATGATAAAAGTTGGAAGCTACAATACTTATCTTTATTTGGTTGGAAGCAGAAAATGCCTCATATGTCTTGGATAATTTGATACTTGGCAATTGTTTTGAGCTCTCAAGTAGATCATAAGTTTTTGCATGTAGTTTAAACCTATTAGTGGAGAACTACCGTAAAGCTTGTTAAAATTGGTTTGCATAATTGATCTCTCTTAAGGTCTAGATATTTTCTGGTAAAAGTGTTTGAGCAACAAGGAAGACAGTGTAGAGTATTATAATGCTTGCAATATGTTTTTATGTAAGTTTTGCTGTACCGGTTCATACTTGTGTTTGCTTCAAACAACCTTGCTAGCCTAAACCTTGTACTGAGAGGAAATGCTTCTCGTGCATCCAAAAACCTTGAGCCAAAACCTATGCCATTTGTGTCCACCATACCTACCTACTATGTGGTATTTCCCGCCATTCCAAAGTAAATTGCTTGAGTGCTACCTTTAAACAATTCAAAATTTATTACCTCTGATTTGTGTCAATGTTTTATAACTCATGAGGAAGTATGTGGTGTTTAGCTTTCAACCTTGTCATTTACTTTTGACGGACTCTCATATGGACTAGTGGCACATCCGCTTATCCAATAATTTTGCAAAAAGAGCTGGCAATGGGATTCCCAGTCCCAAATTAATTAACCAAAATAGACACTCCTCCATGGTATGTGATTGTTGGACGGCACCCGAAGGATTCGGTTAGCCATGGCTTGTGTAAGCAAAGGTGGGGAGGAGTGTCATCATAATAAAACTAAAATAAAAAGGCACTCCTTCATGGTATGAGATTGTTGGTAGGCACCCGAGGATTCGGTTAGCCATGGTTTGTGAAAGAAAGGTTGGAAGGAGTGCCGCATAAACATAAAAATAATTCATGGGAGCCGCTCTTGGAAGTCCGGTTGGCGAGGTAGTTAGTGTACCCATTACCATTCGTTGACAACAACAAACACCTCTCAAAACTTTACTTTTATGCTCTCTATGTTTTCAAAATAAAAGCTCTAGCACAAATATAGCAATCGATGCTTCCCTCGTAGAAGGGCCATTCTTTTACTTTATGTTGAGTCAGTTTACCTACTTCCTTCCATCTTAGAAGCAAACACTTGTGTCAACTGTGCATTGATTCTTACATACTTGCATATTTGCATTCATCATATTACTTTATGTTGACAATTATCCATGAGATATACATGTTGAAAGTTGAAAGCAACCGCTGAAACTTATATCTTCCTTTGTGTTGCTTCGATGCTTTTACTTTGAATCTATTGCTTTATGAGTTAACTCTTGTGCAATCTTTTGATGCTTGTCTTGAAAGTACTATTCACGAAAAGTTTTGCTATATGTTATCTATTTGTTAGCAACTATAGATCATTGCCTTGAGTCACTTCATTCATTTCATATGCTTTGTAATAGTATGATCAAGGTTATGTAAGTAGCATGTCACTACAGAAATTATTCTTTTTATCGTTTACCTGCTCGGGACGAGCAGGAACTAAGCTTGGGGATGCTGATACGTCCCCGACGTATCCATAATTTCTGTCGTTCCATGCTTGTTTTATGACAATACTTACATGTTTTGCTTACACTTTATGATGTTTTTATGCGTTTTCCGGAACTAACCTATTAACGAGATGCCACAGTGCCAGTTCCTGTTTTCTGCTGTTTTTGGTTCCAGAAAGGCTGTTCGGGCAATATTCTCGGAATTGGACGAAATCAACACCAAACCTCCTATTTTTCCCGGAAGGCTCCAGAACACCGAAGAAGAGTCGGAGAGGGGCCAGGGGGCCACCACACCACATGGCGGCGCGGGCCAGACCCTGGCCACGCCGGCCTAGGGTGTGGCGCCCCCAGGTGCCCCCCTGCGCCGCCTCTTCGCCTATAAAACCCCTTTCGACCTAAAAACACCGTACCAATTGATGAAACTCCAGAAAGACTCCAGGGGCGCCGCCACCGTCGCGAAACTCCAATTCGGGGGACAGAACTCTGTCCCGGCACCCTGCCGGGACGGGGAAGTGCCCCCGGAAGCCATCTCCATCGACGCCACCGCCTCCATCATGCTCCGTGAGTAGTTCCCCCATGGACTACGGGTTCTAGCAGTAGCTATGTCGGTATACTCTCCTCCATGTACTTCAATACAATGATCTCATGAGCTGCCTTACATGATTGAGATTCATCTGATGTAATCGGTGTTGTGTTTGTTGGGATCCGATGGATGATACATTATGATTAGTCTATCTATAAAGTTTGTGAAGTTATTGTTGCTGCAATCTTGTTATGCTTAATGCTTGTCACTAGGGCCCGAGTGGCATGATCTTAGATTTGAGCTCTATACTTATTGCTTAGATTGTATCTACAAGTTGTATGCACATGTCACTGTCCGGAACCAAAGGCCCCGAAGTGATAGAAATCGGGACAACCGGAGGGGATGGCGGTGATGTGAGGGACACATGTTTTCACGGAGTGTTAATGCTTTGCTCTGGTGCTCTATTAAAAGGAGTACCTTAATATCCAGTAGTTTCCCTTGAGGCCCGGCTGCCACCGGCTGGTAGGACAAAAGATGTTGTGCAAGTTTCTCATTGCGAGCACGTACGACTATATACGGAAAACATGCCTACATAATTAATAATCTTGATGTTCTATCTTAATGCTTTGATTCCTATCAATTGCCCAACTGTAATTTGTTCACCCAACACTTGTCACTTATTGGAGAGTTACCACTAGTGTAGATCGCTGGGAACCCCGGTCCATCTCTCATCATTATATACTCGTTCTATATGTCATTGGAAGTAGTATCAACTATCTTCTGGTGCCATTGCTCTCATATTGCTATTACTGCTGCTGTGTTACTGTTACTACTGCTCTCATATTACTGCTACTTTCACATCACCCCTGTTGCTAGTGCTTTTCCAGGTGCAGCTGAATTGACAACTCAGTTGTTAAGGCTTATAAGTATTCTTTACCTCCCCTTGTGTCGAATCAATAAATTTGGGTTATACTACCCTCGAAGACTGCCGCGATCCCCTATACTTGTGGGTTATCAGTGGGATGAAGCGGCCCGGGCTAACTTTACATGACCGCGTCTCATGAGACTTGCTCCACGCTTGACATGCAACTTGTATTGCGTAAGTGGCTTTGCGGGTGTCTGTCTCTCCCACCATAGTGAAGATTCCAATTTGCACTTTCTATTGTCAACGCTAGTATCACCGTTGTGGTTCATGTTCGTAGGTAGATTGGATCTTACTCGAAAACCCTAAACCACGTAAAATATGCAAACCAAATTAGAGGCGTCTAACTTGGTTTTTGCAGGGTTTGGTGATGTGATATGGCCATGATGTGATGATGATTATATTTGATGTATGAGATGTTCATTATTGTATTATGGCAACCGGCAGGAGCCTAATGGTTGTCTTTAAATTTGTTAAGACTTGCGTGTCTATTCATCATGTAATAGCTTTATTTCAAGTAGTTGTTATAGTAGCTATTAGTGATGGACAACCATGAAGCGGCGCCATGGACCTTGGTGCAATGCTGGTGATGATGGAGATCATGATCATTTGCTTTGGAGATGGAGATCAAAAGCACAAGAAGAAAGGCCATATCATATCACATATTATGAATTGCATGTGATGTTAATCCTTTATGCATCTTATCTTGCTTAGATCGCGACGGTAGCATTATAAGATGATCCCTCACATTAATATCAAGATAATAAAGTGTTCTCCCCTCGTATGCACCGTTGCTACAGTTCGTCGTTTTGAAGCATCTCGTGATGATCGGATGTGATAGATTCTACGTTCACATACAACGGGTGTAAGCCATGTTTGCACACGCGGAATACTTGGGTTTGCTTGGCGAGCCTAGCATGTACAGACATGGCCTTGGGACACAGTGACATAGGCATCCCAAATGGGCCTGCCGAAGATAGTACCCGGGGTTTACTGAAGGCCCACTACCCGAAGAATAAGAAGATTCGGAAGCCCAAGATAGTATTAAGGAAAGCTAGAGTTGTAATAGAAAGACTTATTTGTAATCTTGCGGGATGAGTTAGAAACCTTCCCGGACTCTGTAACTTGTACGGCACGAATCCCTCGGCTCCGCCTCCTATATAAGGGGGACTCGAGGGACGTAGAAATCATCGAATCATTGTCTACAAACCCTAGTTTTCATAATCGTCGAGTACTTTTCGGCTGAAACCTTCGAGATCTACTTGCCCTCTACTTTCAACTAAACCCTAGCCTACAATCCATAGGCATTGACAAGTTAATACCTTGTCAATTGGCGCCGTCCGTGGGGACTAGAGGCGTAAGGATCTGATCTCGATGGCATGTTCAAGATCTTCGACATCATCAACTGCAAGCAACGCAATGGATCGAGGTAAACAGATCGCTGCTGGTCCTGTCGATTTTGTTCCTCACCCACCCTCCCGTTTGGATGCATATGCGTATCTGGCGGAGCCTATGGAGATGACGTTCGGAAGGTTTCGCTTTCGCGTCGAGAAGGAAGGATCGTATCGTGTCAAAATTCCGATTTCGTCGGGATCGTCGGTGGTCGATTCCGATTTTTCAAGCTATACACCGTCAACTGAATCAGGAGAAGAAGAAACTTCGTTGTCACGCTACATCAGCATCAGGGCAAGAGAGAAACTCGCCAAGATCTTCAGTGACATGTCGTTTGAGTCATCTGCGGACTCATATATAAGCGATGGCTCAAGCAGTGTCGACAGTTACGACTTCATCGACAAATCTACTACAGTGGGCAAGGTCTTCACCAATCTCAACGATGGTGTCACCAAACCCAACATAGATCTGAATACAAAATATCATCAGATTTATGCCATTGGAGAGCCAAGCAATGATCAAGAGGAAACATCTGAGGCTTTCGACGATCTGGGAAATCCATACGTCGATCCCTCCGATCTGCGACGAGGCTTGGGCAATAAATACGTCGGGCCACAGCCGCGACACAGAGTTCAACTCCCGCAAGCAGCATGGGATAGAGCCGCGAGAGCTATGGACGGCTCAGAACCAATGGCTACCACGGCCACGCCAGAGGAATTACAAGCATATCAATATAGGCTCGCACGAGCGGCAAGGGAATTGGAAAAACAGACAACTGAGTTAAACAGAAGAAAGGAGGCAGCTTCTACATCCAGCAGGAGAAGAGCAGAGCTGAGTCGACAATCTAGAACTTCGGGTGATAGCCACAGGGAGGCTCGGAACAGAGCGAGATCAAGGTTACAACACATACCCGAAGCAGAAAGAGAGCACCTTGTCCAAAACCTCGACATGTCCTTTATGTCAATAGACACAAGAGGAAACATCATCCCTAAGACACCAGAAGCTGGGTATATGGCGACACATGCTTTTATCCTCGCATCTAAACGACCTCCAGGAGATCCAAGGGAAACATTGTACAACATGGCGATAGCAGGAGTTGGAGCCATGGGGACGGCGTTTGTATCAACACCTCCCGAAGGAACAACAAGGCAAAATAGTCCACGACCTGCGGCAGCAGCAGCAGCTCCTGAAGGACCAAGTGGAGCAAGAGATACGGCAGCACAAGCAAGGGTCGATAGAGCGCGACAAAGCAGAAGAGAACATCGGCAGTCCCCAGAGTTAAACAACGAGGATATGTGCGGTTTGCCGTGTTTCACGAGGAGAGTGCGGAAAACTCGAGTACCTTCGGGATTCAAGTTGCCTGATAATTTCAAAAAATTCGACGGCCTTCAAGATCCAGAAGATTGGCTAGTTGATTATCTCGAGACGGTGAAACTCACAGGTGGAACCAGAGCAACAGCTATGCAAAGCATCTAGGTGCATTTGAGTGGAGCCGCACGGTCTTGGATAAAGAAACTCCCTCCAGGATCTATCGACAGTTGGGAAAGCTTCGAGGACGTGTTCGTCAAGAACTTCAGGTCCACGTGCAAAAAACCTGCGTCGTTAGAGGAGTTGAGAGCATGTCAACAAAAGCCAGACGAGCCAATGAGAAAATATATCCAAAGGTGGAACATCATCAAAAACTCGGCAGAAAATATATCTGACGAGAGAGCGATAGATGCGTTTGTCGCAGGAATCAGGCGTGGAGATTTTGTCGAGGACTTGGGAAGGACCAACCCAAAGACAGTATCCGCGTTAATGGAAATAGCAAACAGATGGGCAGATGGAGAAGATGCTGTCCACAACAAACGGCACAGGTCGCCAGAGGAGGACCGTGGTCGAAATTACCAACCGAGGCGACGATTTCCTCGGCAGTACCTGAACTATGATGCTCCAGGACAAATTTCGGCAGGTTTTTGGGCAAACACAGGAGGAAACAACAGAGATGATTATCAGAGAAGCAATGAGCAGCGAGGCGATAATAGAGACAATTCTCGAAACAACAGGCAAAATAGCGGGCCTAGGTTCCCGAGGCCTTTCGTGTCTCCCGAAGAGATGATGAATGGGCCGTGTCAGATGCACTTTTTCCTCGACAGCAACGGAAAAAGACAGTCAGGACATCTGCAGAAAGATTGTCGCAATTTCCAGGCAATGTTAAGGTGGGCAGAGCACGCTAACGCTCGGGCAGCACAGAGATTCACTTGCCACCTCCCCCCGCGATTACAGAAGACAATCGACATCAGCTCAGAATAGCGGCAGCACCTCCACCACCACCTTACGTTAATCCTAACTCCAACGGAGCGGTGTCGATGATTCAGAAAGGAAGGCCATCCAATAGAGCTCAGAAAGTAATCTCACGACAGGTGTTCATGGCAGAAAAAATGCCTCCACCAACAGTCGAGTATCTTAATTGGTCAGGGCAAGATATTGGCTTCACCATAGCAGATCATCCGCAGCAAGTTACTCGACCAGGACAGTCAGCACTTATCTTACCAGCAGTTATTGCGGGATTTGATGTCTCTCGAGTGTTCATAGACGGCGGCAGCAGCTTAAACCTTATGTATGCAGATACATTGAGGAAGATGAACATATCCCTAGCAAACTTGAAGCCAACAGACACGAGGTTCCATGGTATCACACCGGAGAATCCAAGTTATCCATTGGGGAAGATCAATCTCGACGTTCAGTTTGGAACCCGAGAGAATTATAGAATCGAGAGGCTGGAATTTGAAGTTGTGGATTTTCCGTCGCAGTACCACGCTCTGTTGGGACGACCAGCATATGCTAGATTTATGGCGGTGCCACACTATACATACCTGTTGTGGAGGATGCCTGGACCGAAGGGACCAATCACAGTCAAAGGAAGCTTCGCCTTAGCCGATAAGTGCGATAAGAATTTTCATCGGATATCAGAAACTTTCGGGATGCAAGCTGAGTATTTGGCGTCAAGAAGTATGACCGACTATGACGTGCTGCCAGACGTTGGAAGGCCAAATAAAGAATCAACTTTCAATACCGAGAAAAACTCTAAGGAGGTACAGATTCACCCGACAGACCCGAAAAAGACGACGTCCATTGCAACAAATATGGATCTCGCATAGGAAAGCGCGCTCGTCAAGTTCCTCCGTGAGCACTGGAAAATCTTCGCATGGTGTCCAGCTGACATGCCAGGAGTACCCAGGGAACTTGCCGAGCACCACCTCAAGTTGGATCCTCTCGCGAGACCAATCAAACAACCCTTGCGGCGTTTTTCGGAACCAAACCGCAAAGCTATGCTATCAGAAATAGATCGACTTAAGGATGCTGGTTTTATTAAAGAGATATCTACAGAAGCCACATGGGTAGCTAACCCAATGATGGTGCCGAAGAAACACACGACAGTCCTTCGCATGTGCGTTGACTTTACGTGTCTCAATAAACATTGTCCTAAGGATCACTTTCCCCTCCCAAGGATCGATCAAATCATCGACTCCACGGCAGGATGTGAACGTCTTTCCTTCTTGGATGCATACTCTGGTTATAACCAGATCAGACTAAAAGAAGACGATGAGGCCAAAACAGCATTCATAACACCTTACGGCGTGTTTTGCTACAGAACAATGCCCTTTGGTCTAAAAAACGCGGGAGCAACATATCAGAGGATGATGCAGAAGTGTTTGGCGACACAGATTGGGAAAAACGTGCAAGTATACATCGACGATGTCGTCATAACGTCAAAAAAGGGGGCAACGCTGATCGAGGATCTCAAGGAAACCTTTGACAACCTCGACAAATTCTGCCTCAAACTGAACCCGACGAAGTGTTCTTTTGGTGTCCCAGCAGGAGAACTTCTGGGGTTTCTAGTTTCAGCAAGAGGGATTGAAGCAAATCCCGACAAAATACAAGCTATCGTAACAATGAGGAAGCCAACAAAGTTGAAAGAAATACAGCAGCTAACTGGGCGAGTCGCAGCTTTGAGCAGATTCGTCGCCAGGCTGGGAGAAAAAGCGTTACCATTTTATGCTCTGATAAATCAAGGAGAGAAATTCCAGTGGAACGAAGAGGCCGACAGAGCTTTCGAGGATTTGAAGCGCACAATCTCGACACCACCAATCTTGGTGGCGCCGAAGGAAAAGGAACCTCTCCTGCTGTATATTGCAGCCACGCCCCAAGTGGTTAGCACGGTGCTAGTTGTTGAAAGAGAAGAAGAAGGAAAACTCCATGGAGTGCAAAGGCCAGTTTATTTCATCAGTGAAGTTTTATCGCCTTCCAAACAGCGGTACCCGCAGTACCAGAAACTAGCATATGGAGTAATTGCAACGGCAAGGAAGTTGCGCCACTATTTTTCGGCACACCCGATAATAGTAGTCAACGAAGCACCTCTTTCAAATATACTAAACAATCCAGAAGCTACAGGGTGTGTCTCCCTTTGGGGAATAGAACTTTCCCCTCGGGACATCACGTATGAAAAAAGAAAGGCAATCAAGTCGCAAGTTCTGCCAGATTTCATTGCAGAGTGGATGGAGCTACAAAACACGGGACCCCCAGATTTGTCGAGAACTTGGACCATGAACTTCGATGGGTCCAAGAGAGCAGAAGGAGCTGACGCAGGAGTAGTACTTATATCACCTGAAGGCGACAAATTGAAATACGTCCTTCGGATGACGTTCCCTAACGCATCCAACAATGAAGCAGAATATGAAGCCCTCATACACGGGATGAAGATGGCGAAAGCTTGCGGTGCAACTCGACTAAAAATCTTTGGCGACTCACAATTGGTGGCTCAGCAGGTTATGAACCAATGTGACGCAGTCAACGATAGCATGATGGCATACAAGGAGGTGTACAATGAGCTAGAAAAGTTGTTTGATGGATGCGAGGTAAATCACATCAGTAGATTGAGCAACGATGAAGCCGACGTTCTCGCAAACATCGGGTCGCAGTGCCTCCCAATCCCACCAGGAGTATTTTGGGAAGAAATAGCGGAGAGATCCACGAAGCCGAAAAAGGTGCAGAAAAAAGCAAAGGAAGGAAAAACTTCGGCGCCCCTCAAAGAAACCACGGAGGATGAAGAGGACCAAGAACTTGTGATGATGGTAGAAGTTCCTTGGATGCAAGCGTATATATCATATATCCTCAGGAAAGAAATACCCGACGATCCAGTTGAGGCCAGGAGAATTATTCGACGATCCAAAGCTTTCACAGTGATCAAAGGGGAGTTATACAAGCGAAGTATTTCAGGCGTTCTGCAAAGGTGTGTCACACCCGAGGAAGGAAGAATAATTCTGAAGGATGTACACGAAGGAATATGTGGCCACCACGCAAGTAGTCGAGCTATTGCAGCCAAAGTTTTTCGGGCAGGATTCTATTGGTTGACAGCAATCGAGGATGCCAAGGAAATAGTAAGAACTTGCGACGCGTGTCAAAGATTCGCCGCCAAACCTCACTCTCCAGCAGCGGAATTAACACCAATACCATTGTCGTGGCCCTTTGCCCAATGGGGACTTGATATGGTGGGCAAGTTGCACAAAGCTTCGCCAGGAGGATATGAGTACTTGCTGGTCGCTGTCGACAAATTCACCAAGTGGGTAGAAGCGAAGCCAATAAATTCACCAGATGCAGCGTCGGCAATAAAGTTTGTGAAAGGCCTCGTTTTTCGGTTTGGGGTGCCTCATAGCATTGTTACAGATAATGGTTCAAACTTCACATCCAAGGAATTCAAGGAATATGCAGAAGTAGGCATTAAATTGCACTTTGCGTCAGTTGGGCACCCGCAAACTAACGGACAAGTCGAGAAAGCCAATGGTATCATCTGCAACGGCCTCAAAAAGCGCCTGCTAGGACCGCTTGAAAAAGCTCGACATACTTGGCCAGAGGAATTGCCAAGTGTTTTGTGGAGCATCCGAACAACACCAAATACGGCGACACAAGAAACTCCATTTTTTCTCGTCCACGGAGCCGAAGCAGTACTACCAATTGAAATAGAGCATGATTCTCCAAGGGTAACAGAAAATGACGAAGAAACATCACAAAAAGCTCGGGAGGATGATATGGACGCACTCGACGAAGCTCGTGATGAGGTACTTTCACGAGTCACCAAATACCAGCAAGACCTCAAAAACTACCACAGTCGACGGTTATGACCAAGATCTTTTCAAGTTGGGGATTTGGTCTTGCGGTTAAATCAAAAAAGTACTGAGAAGCTCGAATCACCATGGTTGGGGCCTTACGTTGTCACGGAAGTCATCGACGGAGGCGCATACAGGATCAAGGACAAGAAGACAGGGGCTCCCGAGAAAAACCCCTGGAACGTAGCGCAGCTCAGGCGGTTCTACGCCTAGAGTTGAAATATAGTCCTTCTCTGTAAAAATACAATGTACTGAAACGCCCGCGAGTTTTCAGACGCACTCTTTTCCTTTTCGGGGCACCGAGTGGGGCCGGAAAGGTTTTTAATGAGGCGGGCTCGCGGTGCTGCAAATATAATAAAGATAGTGGAGATATATTTCTTATTCTTCGACACACTCGGGGGCTCAACGCCTTCAAGTCTCAAAATACGTACAATATAGACAAACTAGACTTACCGAAATATTTCGCCTTGGTACACTTATACCTCGCCAAATATAAAAATCGGAAGCTAACAATTATAAATATAGTCTACACGTCAAAAATCTTATTGCTTTGGTCTAAGAACCTCGCAACAAAAGTATAGAACTTCGACATTAAGATACTCGGAGGCTTGCAACCTATTTGGTGAAAAAATAAAGATATCTTCTTACGGCAAGAGGAAAAATCTTCGAGATGGAAAAAACAGTACAAATTCTAGCCAGAAGGCTCGGGGGCTCCAACAATATAGAGCACTTTACAATATACAACAAATTTCTTCGGAAATAAAAAAGAAATCAAAAAAGATACAGACATAATGTTTTCCAATATGGTACAAATCAGTCAAAGCCTAAAATACTATCTATGGACAAGCCTCTGGTTGTTTTATGTTCAGCATAGGACCCCTTGACGAAGAATTCTGAGTCCATCCGAAGAAGCTCATCTATCATCGACTCGGCCACAGGAGTTACCATCTCATTGATTGTGTCAATATCATTCTTTCGCCGCGATTTCTTGGCTAGGCAATCAGCAACAATCTTCGTCAGGTCTAATTTTGGATGGCAAATATTTATCATAATCATGGCGAACCTTGCCCCAGCAGTCAATTGAGCTCGCACAAAATTATGAATGCGGGGAGCATCTCTGAATACCTCCAGCAATTCAGGAAGAGTTTTGGGAACTTCATTCTGAGGAAACAAAGTCTTGTAAACAAGGGTTAATGTTGTCGTGCAAAAATTGAGAAATTCGCGCACTTGGCAAGCACGATCTTGGAACCTGACAATTTGCTGGGTTCGTTCAGGGGTGGCCCAGAATAAACAGCCATGGTTAAGGGAAAGATTGACAAGAAGATTTGTTCTCTCGTTTACTCTTCGATCTTCGGCGGCAGCATCAAGAACCGAGCCTATTAAGCGACAAGGCAAGAAATTTGAAGGGGGGCACAACAAAATAAAGAGGAGGCATTGTGAGGTTGGAAAAACATACCTAACATATCTGTGCTAGCTTCCAACATTAGCTCGAGCATGCTATTTTCTCGGGTAGTGGCTTCCTTTGCTTCCAATACAGCAGTATCCTTGGCAGCCATAGCCTCTTTGGCTTGTTGGAGAGCAAGTTTTTCTTGTTCGGATGCTTTCCGAGACTATTCCATCATTGCCAGAGTTTGTTTCTTCATGGATTGAAGTTGTTGTCGAAGTTCTTGCAAATCGTCCGACAAATGTTTGCTCGAAGAACCTTCAAGGGGGTCATCACCAACTAGCATTTTCTTCGAGAAGGAAGAAGCAGGTGAAGCATCGGCAGAGCAAGGATTGGTCGAATAGTTATCAAATATTAACTTGAAAAGAAAGCGCCAGGATCAATGATAGTGCCAGAGGGAATTTCATTAATTTTTAGAAAAATTTACATAGACATTACAAACGAAGTTTCTCCAAAAGGACTACCAGGATAATTGTCGCCACAGCTAAATTGGCAACAAGGGCAAAAGAGACAGAGAAAGCAAAAAACAAAGAGGCATGCAACTAGACCTCCGGCCTCGATGAGCTAGGAGTTGAAGATGGCTTGATCCCGAGATAGGCCAGGATTTTCTTCGTGTTGGGCTTGGCTGCCTTGATCAACGACCTCCATCTTGATTGCTCTATCTGATCGGTGTCGCCAACCTTCATCCAGTCAACAGTTTGTTGACTATCAACGACCAAGGCAATAGTGTTCTCAATAGCAACCTTCATGTTCTCCTGGCGCATCTTCAATCCAAGATCAGTTATCCTCTGGCGGAAACCGAAAGGTTGAACATGAGTCATATAGATGATATGATCAACATGTTGATGTTCACCATTGAAGCTACATCATCTCACGTGATGATCGGTTTTGGTGTAGTGGATTTGGATCGTGTACCACTTAACAACCATGAGGGATGTTGTATTAAGTGGGAGTTCATTAGTAATTAGATTAAAACATGAACTAATTATCATGAACATAGTCCGAATAGTATTTTGAATTAAAGGTTTGTAGAATTGGCATCCGTTTTCTACCATGCGCTAGTCTTGTAATTGAGATAGAAATAATGTTAAGTCTAACAAGTAACTTTACGGACTGGTACCGTATTGTTAAAGAATCAAGATATGATTAATTTCTAATGCAAACTTTTAGTAAACCTCACATTGATGATTCAAAGAGCAATGGTTTCAATTAGTACCAAATCATCTTGTCTCTGTGAAACTTGAAGTTCAAATCCGTTTGAAAAGTAAGGAGCTGGAAATTTTGTTTTCAGAAACAAGCAAGGTATGATATATGTGTGATATCTAAGACCCTATTGCAAGATGATAGAATATAATCTAGTGAGACTACATAAACTCATAAGTTTTATGGGAATGTACGAAGGTTGAAGACACTAGGCATCCCGATCCTCCAACTAGTTGGGCACTAACGATATTCGCATATCCATGAAGTGATCGTCCTTAGTATGCACCGTTGCTAAGACTCGTCGTTTCGAAGGATCACGTGATGATCGGGTGTTATAGATTCTACGTGTGCATACAACGGGTGCAAGCCCGATTTGCACATGCGAATACTAAGGTTAAACTTTACGAGCCTAGCATGTACAGACATGGTCTCGGAAAGTCGGCATGATTTGATGGATAAAATTATGAGTGAAATTGTTCATCACATTAAAAGGTTACTAATAGTGAAATCTAGAACACTTGTCATGTGATGACCAACTTCAAAGTAAGAACCTCGAGGTTATTGGTATTTGACCAATGGACCTAAAAGTTATTGAAGGTGAAGTGTTTTCTGAGAATGGGGAAAGCTAAAAGAGAAACCACAAAAGATATTTTGGCAGAATGAAGAAAAAAGACTAGAAAGTCTAGCTCAGGTGTATATAGATGATATACATGTTATGGATGTATTCCTTGTTTGGTCACATAATAAAATTCTTGGGTATTTGTACCAGATTGGTTGGTATGAGATGTCATACAATACAACGCAATACAAGAATACGATGGCCTAAGTGACTGATAAGGAATATGGTAATAATGCACGTCTGGAACATAATAAAGTGTTATTATGTTTGTCGTTGGCATTCTACCTAGCCCTTAGAATTTATAATAAAGAACTTAATAAATTTTTATTTTGCTCTGGTCAAATGAAAACAATGAGTTGTTCAAATTATGACATTGCTCCATGTACGATGGATAAGTTATTATAAATCTTAATGGTGAAACACACATACATAACACTGGCGCTAAAATGCCATAAGGCAAATGATTTGAATTCCACTCATTAGTGGAACCGCCATTTAGGTCATGTTAGAAAGGAACACATGAAGGAACTCCATGCAAATGGATTTTTGGCGTCATTTGATTTTTGAATCGTTTGGCGCTTGCAAATCTTTTTTAAAGAGAATGAATAAATACCGTTCATAGGCCAAGAGTTGAACGGGCAACTAACTTAGTGGAAATATACATGATGATATATGTGGTTCACTGGGAATAGTTGTGTGCGGGAGATTCTTCTACTTCATGAAAACTTCCAACAATGACTTGAGTATATATATGTGGATATATTCGATAAGGAAGAAGTTTGAAACATTTTGAATGGATTCAAATAAATTTCAGCATGAAGTGGAAATCATCGTAATAGAAAAGTCAAATATCTATGATTGGATCATAGTGAAGATATTATTTTAATTACGAGTTTTAGCAAACATCTAAGAGAGTTATGAAGTTGTTCTACAACTCACGTTTCTTGGAGTATCATAGTGATGATGAAGTATCCGAGATACGTATCCAAACCTTGTTGGATCAAAGATGAGATAAAATATTGATGCCATTATATTTTTGTGGATTATTCTTTAGAGACTTCCGCTTTTACACTGAATAGAGCATCATCATGATCCGTTGAAATGACACCATACAAGTTATGGCATGGGTATAAACCCTAATATTCCTTTCTTAAAATTTTGGTATAAGTAAATAAGTTTACAACCAAAACCGGATGAATGTCTTTGTTGGTTATCCCAAGAGAATGGATTGGGAATTCTTCCCACTATGAAGTAAAAGACAAAAGTGTTTGTTAATGTTACTTGCTTATTTCCAAGAAATTGTTTTCTAGCGAAGTATTTGAGTGGGAGGACAATGGAACTTGATAAGGTTTATGAACCTGAGCATGATGATCAGAGTAGCGCAGCATCGGAAATGGTTCCGGAAGCGGCCACGAAGATCATAGCTCCCATGTCTACAAAGAGTTATAGTCGTGGAGATCGAAGTACTTATTGAACCTTGTAGGTATGGTTTACTTTGTGATCAAATAAATGATTTGTGGACAAAGGATTGATTTTGAACAATGATAAACCAACTGCAAACAAAGAAGTTATGATGGGCCCTGACTCCGTTAAAATGGCTATGCGCCATGAAATCCAAGATAGATGAATACTTTTTGAAAGTAAATGGATCTATAAAATAGATGGACTTGGATGGAATATCCTTAAAGAAACTTGACTTATCGAAAAGTTGTTTACGACAAAGTTCAAAGAGTTGACTACGATAAGATTAGATCTTCCGTGGCAATGCTTATAGTCTATGTGGATTATTCTAGTAATCGCTACATATTTCTTTTATGAGATATGATAGTAGGATGGCAGAAATACATTCCTTACCAGAAGTGTGTATGAAGGATGTATACTAGATACAACCAAGAGTTTTGCTGGTCCGTGGAATACTAGATAGGTATACAAACTTCAATTGGATGAAGTGAGTATCACGGAGTTGGAATCTTCACCGGATGAAATAGTCAAAGAGTTTTTGATTTCATGAGAAACGATGAAGATGCTTGCATTTGCAAGAAATTAAGTGGGAGCGCTGAGACATATTTATAATACTTTATGTAGATGACATATAGTTGGTTATAAATGATGTAATTATATACTTGATTAAAAGGTTTCATTGAGAATTAATTTCAATGAAAGGATATGGACTGAAACATATTTAGTGTCAAGATCTATGAAGATAGATTGAAACACATAATAAGTTTAAGTCGAAGTACATAGAATGAATATTGAAGTAGTTCAATATAGAAATATTAAGAAGGTGTTCTTTTCCATGTGAAGGTTTAACAAGACTTGAGTGTATTTGACACTCGATGAGTAAAAACACATGAGTGATTTTAGATCACGAATAATATGTACAAACTCAGATGTCCTGTGCTCTAATGTGTTACGAACATATACCAGAATAATTCATGTAATGATCATTGGACAACAGTAAGAATATCCCTGAGTGCTTTAGAAGAACCAAGGATATATATTTTTTTATGGGTAATGACAAACAAATCGCTGTAAAGTGTTGCACCGATATTAGTTTGGTCACATATAAAAGTAAAATTTCAATCTCAATTAGGCTAAGTGTTATTTAAAAGGGTAGCACAATGAGCTAGAATATGTCTATGCTAGATTTAGATGAGTTCTAAATGTTGTGATGGATTCTACAAACAAAGGCAGAGTATGACATTGTTTTGATAATGACTGAGGATGTTTAAGTCGAGGAGTTCTTTGAGAACTTGGTGTAGTTCCGATAATGTCAGAACTTTGAAGCTATATTGTGTGTGGCAATATTAGTGACATATTTCAGACCACGGAATTAAGGTTCCACCAGAGGATTAAGCATAGATGCCGACTCATTTGGAAAATGAGTGATGCGTTGAGACGCAAATGAATTGCAAAATACATACGTTTCTGAGCATGTCAGATCCGTTGACTAAAACCTCTCCCGTGAGCAAAACATGATAAGCACCAGAAGGCCAAGGTGTTACATCTTTATAAATGTAAACTAGATTATTGACTCTAGTGCAAGTGGGAGACTGTTGGAGATATGCCCAAGAGGCAATAATAAATTAGTTATTGTTATATCTTGGTGTTCATGATAAATGTTTACATCCCATGCTATAATTGTATTAACCGAAACATTGATACATGTGTGTTATGTAAACAACAAGGAGTCCCTTGTAAGCCTCTTGTATAACTAGCTTGTTGATTAACAGATGATCATGGTTTCGTGATCATGAACATTGGATGTTGTTAATAACAAGGTTATGTCATTGGGTGAATGATATAATGGACATACACCCAAATAAGCGTAGCATGTGATCAAGTCATTAAGTTCAACTTGCTATAAGCTTTCGATACATAGTTACCTAGTCCTTCGACCATGAGATCATGTAAATCACTTACACCGGAAGGGTACTTTGATTACATCAAACACCATTGCGTAAATGGGTGGTTATAAAGATGGGATTAAGTATTCAGAAAGTATGAGTTGAGGCATATGGATCAATAGTGGGATTTGTCCATCCTGATGACGGATAGATATACTCTGGGCCCTCTCGGTGGAATGTCGTCTGATTAGCTTGCAAGCATATGATTGGATCATAAGAGATGACATACCACGGTACGAGTAAAGAGTACTTGTCGGTAACGAGGTTGAACAAGGTATGGAGATACCGATGATCGAACCTCGGACAAGTAAAATATCGCGTGACAAAGGGAATCAGCATCGTATGTAAATGGTTCAATCGATCACTAAGTCATCGTTGAATATGTGGGAGCCATTATAGATCTCCAGATCCCACTATTGGTTATTGGCTCGGAGAGGAGTCTCGACCATGTCTGCATAGTTCGCGAACCATAGGGTGACGCGCTTAAGGTTCGATGTCGCATAAGTAGATTCAGAATATGAGATGGAGACCGAAGTTTGTTCGGAGTCTCGGATGGGATCCAGGGCATCACGAGGAGGTCCGGAATGGTCCGGAGAATAAGATTCATATATGGGAAGTCATTTTCAGGGTTACCGAAAAAGTTCAGGATTTTTCGGTATTGTACCGGAGGTTCTAGAAGGTTCCGGAGGGTACCATAGTGGGGCCCACCTATCCCGGACGACCAACATGGACCGGAGGGGTCGCATAGGCCCACATGGGCCATGCACACCAGCCCCCCAAGGCCCATGTGGCTGTACCAAGTGGATAAGATCAAATCCCATGAAAATAGGGACTTAACTTGGGGGGGACGTTCCCCCCCTTGTTTTGGCCGACCCAAAGGCTTGGAGGAGGGGCCAAGGCAGCCCCCCACGCCTATATAAGAGGGAGGGGAGGGCTGGGGCGCAGGACATCATCCCCCCAAGCCCTAGCCACCCCTCTCTCCCTCCTCCTTCTTCCTTCGCAGGCTTGGCGAAGCCCTGCAGGAATTTCTCCTCCACCTCCACCACCACGCCGTCGTGCTGCTGGGATTCCGAGGGGATCTACCACACCTTCGCTGCCCTCTGGAACGGGGAGAGGATGGGCTTCATCGACACCGTACGCGCGACCGAGTACGGAAGTGCTGCCGGATTGCAGCACCGGGGACGATCGTCTACACCAACAACGAGATCTAATCTCGTAGGCTTTGGAAATCTTCGAGGGTTAGTCTCATATCAATCTTGTTGCTTCGATCTTGTATATTAGATCTTGGGTGTTCCATAGATTAGATCTTGGATTTATTCGTCTTGCGGTAGGAAATTTTTTGTTTTCTATGCTACGAACCCCATCACAATGCAATGGCCCCATCCAAAGGAAGAGCATTTACTCTACAACATTGTTGGAAGTTGCTTGAGCATCTAGAGAAGTGGAAATCGAGGGAGCAAGAGGCACCACCAAACAAAGGAACTATGTTATGTTTGTATGATGCAAGTGATGGGGAAGAAGGAGTTAACAAAGGGAAGCCATATGAAAATAAGAAGGCTAAGGAGAAGATGAAGCTTAAAGTCGAAGCAACAAACTTGGCTTCGAAGATCGATGAGTATGTGAAGTCAAAAGAAAGCATGACCCTCAAGACTTTGGAAGCAAAGAAAGCCATGTCCGAGAAGAAGAATGAGACGAAGCAAGAAAGGTGGCAAGAAATTCGTGATTTGGAGGAGAGGAGGCTATCTCTAGAATAGAAGAAGGCAATGACGGACCTTGTTATGGAGGAGAATAGGACGATCACGATGGATCCAAGCACCATGAGTTTCTTTACCAAAAACTGGTGGGGTATAAGAAAGCTCGGACTAATTACAAGGATGAGGATAGCTCATGAAGCCACGAGCATGCCACTCGCGATGGAGGTGATCATGCTATGGCTACGGTGGATGCCACTCGCAGCGGAGGTATCATGCTACGACGAGCGATGATGTCGCTGAAGGTGCTACCGACGACGATGGTGTTGCTTGAACCTTATTTCATTGACATGCAGGTGGATGATTGCTCAAAGAAGATGTTTTGCACATATTTTGGATGTTTGATGCGAACAATGCTGTGAAAAATATCATATATTGTCATATTTATCAAATTGGTCTTTGCGGTTTTGTTTTCGAATTCGCGGGGGGCAATTAGATACCGTATACCAAAACTGTAAAATGGAATATGCAATACAGGACCTGATAAAGGGCTAAATTTTGAGGGCAGGATTAGGGTTTACCACGTCCTCTATTCACGCGTTTACAAGTCAAGATTTACTAGATCTATTAGAGATGCTCTAATATGCTGGCACACGTGCGAGAGATAGTTGGGCCATGGATCGTTTGCCCGTGTCCTTGGTCTTTTTCGGTTTATAAAGTTCATATAACTTCTTATTTCTGGTTTTCTGGTTTATCCCTTTTTTTCTTAGTTCTTGTTCTTTGATCAGTTGGTTTTTCATTTTTCTGTCTTTTTCCTTTTTCTTTCTTTTCCTTTTAGTTTATTTTTTGATTGAAAATTCTGAACATTTATAAAATAATATTTTATAAAAAATATGAATAGTTTCCTCATTTGAAAGTTTTCAATTTAAATAATTTTATAATTCAAAAATTTTCAAATCTAGACTTTTTAAAATATGATTCCTTTTGAAAATATGAATAGTTTCTAATATGGATTTTTAAAAATAAAATAAAATTAATAAAAAGGAAAAATCTATCGAAGGAACCTGTTCCTTGCGCGTCTAGGTCGGCCCACCACGGGCGCACGAGGAAGAGTCGATGCGTGCCACTCAAACGAGCGGGCGACGGGGTGTCCCTATAGATTGAGATAGATATCAATCCCTCTTATTGCATTTCCTTCTCTCTTTTGTCTAACTAGATGACCCGGTGCGCCCCGGCGCACAGGCAAAAGCATGACAGTTATGTTCAAAAATGAATGGCAAAAAAAAGCAAATGTTCAAAAACGAATGGCAACAACAAATGTTCAATAATTGATATCAAACATTCTAAACTGATTGGGGTACTTCATCTACATGGATGGGAAATGCCTTTCTTTGATATTATTTTACATTTTTTCGAGGTGGAATGGAGATACTATTCAATTGATTTTATTCGATTAATTTTCCCCAGGCCCAAATGCTGAAGAGAAACATATTGAAACCATAAGCTTTACCTTAGGAGTTGTGACCTATTGACATGTTATTGTAAGGATGATTATTTAACATGTAAACTTATGTGAAACAACATATTATATTTTGTTTGGAATACTAATTAATGTGACTGAATGGTGCAAGTGTTGGATCTCCGTAACGTAGGAATTTATACACAACTTATGCCATAAGAGAAATTATTTGGCAATGGACAATATGATTCATAGGTAAAATCCAAGTCAACTCACTCCTGGTGGCTTCCTTGGCTTCAATATGTTGTTCGCTGAATATGGCTTCATTATTTTTAGGATGTTTTTCTCTTTGTATATGTTGTTTTCTTATAATTTCGTTGATTTGTAAGTTGTTCTTCAACATGTATGTAACAAACCTGGCCACATATGCGTCTCTATTAATTTAATGCCGGTCACTTGACTTCCTTCTATATGCGTTTGAGATTCATTTACTTTAGGGTCGGAATTATTTGACTATATGCGCAGATGACAGGGTGAGAATTTAAGCCACAAGTTCTGTCTCATTTTAGGGCACGTTGCTACCTTGTTGATGTCAGTCCTTAGTGTTTTGATGGTACAAATGCAAGCACTTGTAAGGAGCCTAAATGTATTCAGTCCTTAGGGTATTGAATATAGTCAACACTTATAAGGAACTCTAATGTATTCATGTGATACATAGATCGATGGAGAGCTCAATATGGCTAAGCATTAATTTAAATATATCACTAAGAAAAGAATATTGTTGTCAAAGATCACATATATATTTGTGCTCATTACTCCTTGCACTAAAAAAATAAAAACAACTTAAGTCACTTGGCAATAATTTGTATGTACACCATATGGATCTCCTCTTTGGGCCTATCCTGGATCAGCCGTAGCAGGCACTCTTACTCAAGTTGTTGCGGCAGACACTGCAATATTAAACATCATGTCACATTGTGTATTGAACAACAATGCAAAACTATCGCGATCATGGATCACCAAAACTACAAAAAAAACATCATTGCTTATCCTTTCTAAGGAATCCAAATCAATAGTGGAACAAATATTAATAATGAAAGAGTTTGTTATATAGTACATAAGTAATTCCTATTTCATGACTGATATCTCATATACTTGTGCATCCCTCAAGTATTAAAAAAGTAATAGTTATGAAAGAGAAACTACAAGCACATAATGAAAAGCAAAAAAAATACTAACCATGATCGTAAGTGCGACCAAACATTGTAAGTTTTACATAATAACAAGAAGAGGACACAACATATACCTATATAATCACTTTTAAAAAGAAATATTTTGGAGGTATAGTAAAGCCAGATGTTTTGAGTCGGATGGCTGTGAAAAGAAAAGATTTTTCCATCAAATCCTTACATTGCCCAAATGAGGGTCAATGTATACTTACAGTAATACGCATAATAAACTTTTACACATTTACTTTTTTTACTTAATAGAAAAGCCAAGATCATGAGTTTTCGAATCATGAAAACTCAGCTTGACTATCTTTAAAATGTCATTACGGTAAAAAAAAAACTGAAATGAGACAGATTTGCTTGACAGTCACATCCTAAGAAAAATGTAAGTACTTATCATTCATGACTAAATTCAAAGAATCTCCAGGCGACTGACAACCTAGTTCGCAATCGAGGTAAGTACTTATTATGGGCTTGTCCATACATTCTCCAATATCTGGTCACAATCAGGCATCACCTAGATTATTGGAGTATATATATTAAAAACAAAGTAATCTATGGAAATAATTGCACTTTTGATTGCACGATGAGGCATTGAGCAACCTGCTAATAGCTGAATAACCAATGACCAGACTAAAATTACCATGTTTGCAAAGAGTGGGAAGAAGATGGGTATGCAAGGATCTGAGCCGATGAAGGAGGCCATCATCATCCTGCAGCAGCAGAACCACACATGATCTGTAGAAAATATAGGAAAACAATTGATGGACCAGTTTGGAGACCGAATTAACCAAATGGCTTACAAAGGAGCTGAAGCAGGGCAGAATTGGTGAGTTTGTTTTGCAAGAATTTGCAAGAAAATGTATAGCTCTAAAAAACAACACATATACATGCACAATGGTGAATGCACTCGATAAAACCGTAAAGAGTAATCACGACATGCTCTTCACCTAAACACATATTGCTAATCAAGTAATCATTGACCCCAGCCCTTGATCTCAAATGCCAGCCTCTGGTATTAATTATGTACTTCTCATATATAATAATTAATAGCTAAAAAGGAGAGATTGAAGCACACAATTAGGTAGCCACATGGCTATATGTAGTACTAAGCACTTATATACTGGTGTACAAAGCATAGAGAAGAAAATACATGACTCAAAACTAATTACATAGTGTGCTAAGCGTTTATATACTGGCCTACATATCATAGAACATAATTCACAATTCTTTTTATCATAGAACGGAAAAATAGATTATTTAATTTTAAGCACCATATTCAAGATCTTTGATGCTCAAAATAGTCAGTGTGCATGCAAAGTCCCATCAAGCAAGATATGATGTAGCAAAATACTGTTCCTGATGGTAATATCAAATGAATTAATTAGCACCAACCACATAAAACTGCTATAAAACTGATGATACGTAGTGCAACTACCAAAAATCTGCGAGTTCAGATTTTCATATACTTTATTTTACACTGCTAGATCTCCGAAATAGTGTAACAAGTCAGCGACCATATTGAATACAATCAAAGATCCAATTAGCATATCAACATGATTCAAAATATCTGAAAATCTTATTAGAAAGACAATAACTCAATATAATACATATTAGCACAAGCCAACAAGCAATTTATAAAATATTTCTAAATATAACCACACAATAACTTTTTGAATTCTAGGTATCCAATTCCCACTTCCATGAGTGAGTTTCATGGTCCGCGTGCATGCAAAGTCCCATCAAGCAAGATATGATGTAGCAAAACACGGTTCCTGCTGGTAATATCAAATGAATTAGTTAGCACCCACCAACCACATAAAACTGCTTTTGATGATTGCCAAAACAATTAGCTACGGTCACAGTCTTTACCCGTAGAGATTACAAAGAAACGAAACGCCTCTTGCTCTTGAAGTTTCTCAAGAGTGATGGAATTGTGGAAGCGGGTAAACTGGAGGCGATGAGAGGCAGCCGACGGCTCCGTACAGGGCATGACAGAAGTGGAGAGGTCAATATCAGTGCTGCAGAATGCTGCAGCAGCGACGACGCGGGTGGCAATGTGGTCATTAAGGATTGGGAGCAGCAGCTGTTGAGAGCTCGACCATGAAACCAGGTTGAGGCCCTCTGCACAAATCTTTCAGATTCCTACAAAATGAATTGTTAGGACATATGAGTTCAGATACATTATCAAGGTAATTACAGATTACCCTTAAATCACCGCTATTGATATTTACTTTATCATTTCTTTAGAAATGCAATAATGTATTTCTATTTTCCATAATTGTATAAATCAAGATAATTACAGATTACCCTTAAATCACCGCTACTGATGTACCTGTCTTGTTGTAGTAGAGAAACGATCTGATCCTCGTGACGTAACATTCAGCCATCATACTCATCATAGGTGGCGATCATATTGATCATTTGGTTCATTACCTGGATATTAAAATCATAATAAGATGAAAATTTAACACAAACTCCAAACTATATGAAATGAATATCAGGTACAAATTATATAAAAAAGAACACCTAATTATATGAAGCTCTAGGCAAAGTCAAGGAATTCATACTAAATACGAAAGTGTTTTGGGATTCAATTCGGTAAGATATTTTAGGAGGAAAAAAATCATACATTCAGATCAGATATCATCTAACACAAATATAATATCAGCAGCTAGGCATCTCCACCAGATATAAGCTCAAAGTTCTAAGTTGCACAGTTGGCAGAGTTTCATACATGATTAATGCTACAGGGCAGCTCAAATAACATGAGCCAATACAGATAACTTGAAACATCAGATTATTAATAACACTTGCACATCAGGGTTGCTCGAACCATTGTCCACCGCACATGAACCCAGGTGGTGTACACAAACCGAGATATGCCATCCTCCTAGAAGAAAAACCGAAGCATCAGAAAGCAAGTCAATAACTGAGTAGAGATCACAGAGGCACCCTAGGATGAACTCCGAGCTATGCATTGCGTAGAAATCGAAATAAATAGTACATATGCAGATTTATTTTCTAAGAGCAAACCATTCAATCAGTTCGTGAAAAAATACACTATTTCATCAATATTGCTATTTTGCAACATTAACAACATAAATCAAGCCAGAATTCAGAAAACATAGATACTGCTTTCCCCTGTAATACCTAACGGAGCTCCGTCCATCGATTTAAGTTTGATTCTCCATCAGCTGAAACCTTGAAGAAGCTGGGATTATAATTGCCCAAATGAACATTTACAGGGAAATTAAGATAACTGCACAAGAAAAACGGGGACCAGTGAAAACAAGATGTAAAGACAAAGAAAACATTGTGTGCAGTCCAACACAAAAAAAAAATTGAAGAACATAACCTTCAAGAGGTTGGGATAAGCTACATATACTTCTCATTGATATTAGTCAATAAAGGAACAACTCTGGTTGGAACACACTATAAATCATGCATAATCATAACGATGCATATAAGGCTCTGAAGAAATGCCATGCATCTCACCGCCATCCACCGGAGCTTCACCGGAGACACAAAAATACCAAGCTTTAGTAAAGGAATGCAACCACCACATGTATCCAGATATGTAATGAGGGAGAGGTAAATTACCTTCACCAAGGACTAATTGTCAGGCTACTATAGTTATTGACTAAATCAGCAGAGAGATATTGAGAAATACCCTAATCAAGAATACCATTCATATATTCACTACTTTGGCAGAGTGAATATTTGATGCCTCATTTAAGCAGAGAACCAACAGAGTAGTAGTGTGCATCAAGACATCGAGGTAGTGAGCACTACTAAGATACTAATAAGCTCTCCACCTAGCCCTGTGAGGCTGTGAGCAGAACTCACAATAGAAACTATCCATGAAGAAAAGGCTATGCAGAACAGAACCTGTGAAACCAATGAAGAACAAAGAACACAAAAATTATTATTGCGTACTGGAATGGATGAGAAGTGCTTTCTATGAAGAGAACAAATATATTATACTTTATACCGCTTTGGTTTCTTCGCCGCTGCACCATCTTTACTACCAGCGTTGGACCTACGATATACCAGGTAGCAAATAAATAATAATGTCTGAAGCAACAATAACGGACGAATAAGGTTTAATATTGGTCTAAACAGAAGTGAAGTTCAGAAATATTATTACCCAATAATGCTGAATATGGTTTGCCAATGTAAGCATGAACTTTAAATGCCCAGCTAGCTTCACTGGCATGCCATCACCCTCCTCCGAGGGCGGCTCCTGTAGTCGAGAAGATCGGTCTAGTTTATTTGCATAACTACAACTAATAGGAGAGCAAGATAAAAAGTAAGAAAAATGCCAAAACAAAGAAATACGCATTTATGTGCAACACGGAAATATGGATGCTTACACCAGTAACTTATATTGTGCCTGCTGCATCTTTCAGACGGATGTTGTAACCACTTCCTCTAGGTAATTCACATCCATCTCCACACATGAGAATCAAAACAGCAGTGTAATTGGGGAAGAATAAATAGATGTGGTGTGTCGCCACCAAACTGGATGCCCTCAAAGCTCCATCCAACCTCGCATCTCATCACAAAACGCCGGCATACCTGAAACACACAAGATGATCCCTTTTCAATGGTTTTGTGTGAAGCATATCACATGCCATTATTTTGCCCCTTTTAACTCTCACACATTAGAAATTCAGTGTAAGAAAAACCATAGCTTGGCCAGTGACATCTGGCCATCATGCATACATAGAATTGTAGTGTGTAACAATAGTATCACGAAGATAAACTCAAAATAAATTACATAAATGAAAATTACAAAGTTAAATCACTTAAAATGAACCGTTGAATTAGTAAATCACCTGAAGGGTGGAGAGGTCTGCTGATTAGGTCGGGTCCTCCATTACCATTGATACCAGCGGTCAACTGCTGCTTGATGCATGACAAGATTACACAACTGGCAATTACATTTGACAACCCACCCAGACAACAATTGAGCATATGAGCATGTGTACCTCAGTGCTATAGGGCAGCGATGGTGGCGTCCGGAAGGGACTCTGGGTATCCTCCATACCATCACAGCCACAGGCCTATACCACACGCATTCGGATTGCGTGCTGAAGCAAGACACCTCGACAGGCCCAATGGAGATGAATGCCACTTCTTCATAGCCTCGAGCGAGGAATGTTTCTACGTCGAAATTAACAAGCCACAACCACAGATTAGATAACCACAAAGATGGTGGGTTACGCTAATTCAGGCAGAGGTATTATGTACGTGCGTAAGCATGTATGAACTCGCAGATACTTCAGGGTTAGTGTACCTCGTTGTTTGAGCACGGATGAAGCGCCATTCCTGGCAAGTGCCTGGTGCGAAGGCGGTCGTTCACCGGCGAGATCTTCCAAGTGATAACCTCCCCGTCCCCGTCGTCCTGGCTCTGGTTGATCAACTGGACAGCACAAACAACCCACGAGCTCAGACGGCAGCAGCTAAAGTAGGTCAAATCCGAGTAATCGCGAGACGAGGGCTCACCATTCCGGGAGAAAACTTGACCCGCTTTGGCCCTCTCAGAGCCCTTGTATGGCCGAGTAGTGTTAGAACATTTATAGGAGAAATGCATATTATCACATATGCCAAAAGTGGCCAACTGTACAACAAAAGGAATTTGCTATCTTGAGTAGATCATAAGCAAATGAAAGCAAGTATATATGCTATAAACAAGATCCGACAAGAATGAATAAGCAACTGAAAGCAACTTTACCTTCAGGCTCATCTGCACTGCGGAATCGGCTCATGGACGGCGGCGAGCACAGGACGCGGCGACATTGAGGGAGGGGATCTCTCCTGGGCCGGTGAGGTGGGAGGTGCCGGCGAGTTGGCCTGGCCGGTGAAGAGGGAGGAGTCAACAAGGTCACCTGGCCGATGGGGGGGAAGAAGCTGGCGCCGGCCGGCATATCCATAGCGAGCAGAGCGAAGCATTAGCAGCCTAAATAAAAAGGAAAATTTAGAAATAAGTAGCTGAACTTATATTGAAAATGAACAAATAAATTGGGCCAACCTCGCTGGAGCAATAGCACGAAATAAAGAAAGACACAAGGAGAGGAGATGAGAGACAGGTACATTTCTTATAAAGAGAGTTTGAAGCTACAATCAAAAATCCCAAGAATAAATTCAAGCCTCTTATAGAACAATTGGTTACTAATTGCCTTCTATACAGATTGGCCAGCAATTTAATTCAAGCACTCCCCATTTTAGAACATATATATGATCTAACTGGTGTAGGCACAGATGCTATAGCAGAGTTACATGCAAAATTAAAAAAAAGTGTCAAACACAAGACAAGGAACAGCAGAAATACCTGTCACACAAAATTCATGTCAACTCATCACTTTCACTTTTAACTTCAAATCAACATGTACATTACCTAGTGTAAAATAATTGTCATTGTGGGATAATCTAAAGAACAAAAAAGGAGAGCTAGAAAACATTAAGTACCGCTAGAAATATGATCTTCAATGGTAAGGAAAAAGTTACCAGCGCTGAACCTATAAAAATATTGTCCATGCCTTTCCTAAAATACCACTGATTACATCCTGAATGCCATATTTGTCTGACGAGAGAAATCACCTAATAACACATCAAAGCACCGGAAAAAATTAGTATCATGAAGAAGAGTTATACCATGGAAGATATCAGCACAATACACAGCAAAAATCAGTATGTCCTGCATTAAATATTCACAATATTTCATATCTTGAGCTTTGATTGACCATGGTATAACTCTTCCTAATACTTACAATAAAGGGGAGAGCATATTAACCTAACCAAGATAATATACCTTCCTAATCCTGGAGATCTTCCATCTGAACTAAAACCAGTAAACCTGCAAAGTAATAAACAACACAAAAGGTAGTTTATCAGCAAATCCAACAATAAAGAACATAAGAGGCCATTGAAATATATATAATCGCCACTTCGGTAAACATAGGACAACTTCGATTGTTGTTCAATCCTTTTGAAACTTTTATCGTTAAATACTAATACTAATAAATCACAAATATACAGATCTGCAGAACAAAATAATTTCAGTTGATTCGTGCTTGCCACAAATACTAATAAACCAGCAACGCACAATGACACTAAAAACATGTCTAACCAGAAGCTCACACATCTAGCAGCACAGTACCAGCAATAAAATCCAGGGTCGGAGGATGCAGGAGTTCCACCTCGTCATTGCCATTCTTCAAGCAGATCCCTGGCCATGCCCATCACTGTCAGATCGAGAAATACATGAGCTAGTGTTAGGATTTTACCCGGTACATGTTGGGATGTGGCGCTTCTTGTCGAGGGAGCAGTGGCCGTGGTGGTGGGGGAAGGTTTGGATCCGCTCCCTCCTCCATGCGCGCTCCTGCAGCGCCTCCTCCGGCCGCCCCGTTGGAGGTGGAGTTCTCCTGCGCCCGCCCCTTGCCGGAGCCAGACCTCGCCGCGCCTGCCCCTTGCCGGAGCAGGAGCTCGCCGCACCCACCCAGGCCAGTCCCCTGCCCGAGCTCACGTCGACCTCCCCTTGCCGGAGCTGGCCGCGCCGTGGACATTGCTGGGGCCGGGCGGCCTTCGTCGCGGCGAGGCCGAGGTCCGTCCCCAACGCTGCCGCGTCCAGCCGCCGGCGGCAAAGCGGATCCGCCGCGCGTCGGCCCTTCTGTGGCCGAGCATATTAACCTAACCAAGATAATATACCTTCCTAATCCTGGAGATCTTCCATCTGAACTAAAACCAGTAAACCTGCAAAGTAATAAACAACACAAAAGGTAGTTTATCAGCAAATCCAACAATAAAGAACATAAGAGGCCATTGAAATATATATAATCGCCACTTCGGTAAACATAGGACAACTTCGATTGTTGTTCAATCCTTTTGAAACTTTTATCGTTAAATACTAATACTAATAAATCACAAATATACAGATCTGCAGAACAAAATAATTTCAGTTGATTCGTTCTTGCCACAAATACTAATAAACCAGCAACGCACAATGACACTAAAAACATGTCTAACCAGAAGCTCACACATCTAGCAGCACAGTACCAGCAATAAAATCCAGGGTCGGAGGATGCAGGAGTTCCACCTCGTCATTGCCATTCTTCAAGCAGATCCCTGGCCATGCCCATCACTGTCAGATCGAGAAATACATGAGCTAGTGTTAGGATTTTACCCGGTACATGTTGGGATGTGGCGCTTCTTGTCGAGGGAGCAGTGGCCGTGGTGGTGGGGGAAGGTTTGGATCCGCTCCCTCCTCCATGCGCGCTCCTGCAGCGCCTCCTCCGGCCGCCCCGTTGGAGGTGGAGTTCTCCTGCGCCCGCCCCTTGCCGGAGCCAGACCTCGCCGCGCCTGCCCCTTGCCGGAGCAGGAGCTCGCCGCGCCCACCCAGGCCAGCCCCCTGCCCGAGCTCACGTCGACCTCCCCTTGCCGGAGCTGGCCGCGCCGTGGACATTGCTGGGGCCGGGCGGCCTTCGTCGCGGCGAGGCCGAGGTCCGTCCCCAACGCTGCCGCGTCCAGCCGCCGGCGGCAAAGCGGATCCGCCGCGCGTCGGCCCTTCTGTGGCCGCGCCCGGCGCCTCCGGTCGCCGCCGCCATCCGCCCTCCTCAGAAGAGGAAGGTTGAGGTCGAGGCACGGTCCACCCCGCCTCCTCTTCATCTCATGGGCCGTGCTCCCTCCTCTGAAGCAGCCGGCCGCCCCTGCCACGACCGCTGCCGCGTCCAGCCGTCGCCGCCCCGCCGCTACCGCGTGCAGCCGCCTCCGTCACTCGAGCGCTGCTCCCGCTAGAGAGGGGGAGAAAACGGCGCAGATTGGGGAAGGAGGAGGGGTGGCGGTGATTGGGGAGGAGAGGAGGAGGGGTGGCGGCGATTGGGGAGGTGAGGAGGAGTTGGGGATTGGACGAGGAGCAGAGGAGGCATGCGAGCCGATCTAGGTTTTCACCCCTTCCCATCGCGCGCTTGAAAGTTCACGCGAACGAGAGCGCCTGGCTGTCTCACACTGTCGGTCCCGCAAGCAGTTGGTCCCACGCGTCATGGACTCTCTCAGAATACCAACAGGTGAGAAAAGAATGACCACATCCGACGGCTGAGATGAAAAGCGGGTTTCAGAACTTTACTGTGCGGTGAAACGGACGAACGAGATCGTTTTGCCCCTTTCAGACCCCCTGGTTGAGAGGGTAGTCTTTGAACATTTATAGGAGAAATTTATTTAAGCACATACTTTGCATACATGCTCTTGATGGACCTCCACCGTTGTCGTGCTCCATCACCGCCATCAGGGGCGAAGCTCCCAGTAGACCAAGGTAGGGAAGCCGTCCTACCTTGATTTTTGGTGAATACACTTAGGTGCGCGTGTTTTTTCTGAAAAAATTAAGTGGTCATACGTCGAAACAAACACCGTAAGAGAAAGTTACGATTGTTTTAGTAAACACTACGTAAAATCAATTACAAACCAAATACATAGACTATTTACCTACAAAAATAGACTCATATTTTAGGTTCAATGTGAATAACGTTGCTTGCATTACATAGTTTTTTCATTGACTGGATCATAAGCTTGAGTTATTCATTACTCATACTCGCAAAATTAGAGACTTGAGTGATTTCTAGATATTTCAAAAACATGTCATACTTTCTCCGATCGCATTATCACCTTATTAAGATAATATTGTTTTTACCCGTGGTGACATCAACAATTGAAAGGAATTTCCAACAAAGATAATCAAGACTGAGTTGCGCATCGAATGAGGGATAATCAAACGTCTTGATTGTTTAAATTATATTAGATTTTTTAAAAAAGTAAAGCTTTGTCATTAAGTTAGCGTTATTGTTATGTTTTTTTAGGTTCTACTTATAATCAAGTATGTTTTCATTTTTATTGTAATAAGTGATTGTGTTTGAATCACATACATCATTACTGTTTTAGGACTATTTTGGTATTTACATTATTCAAGGTTCATCCAACCTTAATTTTTATTCGTCCTTCACCACTGGTTGCCATGCTCCATTGCTAATCTCCAAATTGCAGAAAGCCCTCGCCTTCAAATTTGGAAGACTTTTTTGTCGCCCCACCAATGACGAGTTTTTGCTAGTTACTTTTTGTAAAGATGTAGATCCTCATAGAGTCTACATCCGCGAATGTATAACAGTATACACGATGAGATTTGTTTTCCATAAATAGAGTTTATTAATTAAATTTGTTAATCATTATACTCAATCTCTATATAGTAAAGATACACACAAACTCGATGTAAAAAATGTCTCACAAGCAAAGAAGCAGAAAAAGACATAATGCAAGCCATCATGAGAGAGAGTGTAAAGACCCCTATGGTGATGGAGGGCCAATGTGCAGATTACTCTACCATCCATGTTGTAAAATATCCCTTAGAGTGTCCTCCAACCATATGTAGACACCTTTATAAAAATGTCACGATTCTTCATACGTTGAAGAGACGAGCATGAATGAAGCAACCCAGTTTCCCGGTAGATAATCTGCAAGGGAGACAATTTTTTACCATTGAAAATATTATCATTTCTATATAGCCAAAGCAACCAATTAACGACAAGCGCTTCCGCCTTAATAATTTTAACGGTTTTGCTATGTCTCAGTCAACTGAGATTTTCTTAAGTCTAAGTCACTTACAAAAATATGCTTTGAGTTGCACTTTTCTGTTAAAAAAGTGCAATTGCACTTTTCCGACAGAAATGTGCAACTGAACCAGTTGCACTTTTCTTTGAACTATAGTTGCATTTTTCTGAGTTGACTGAGAATTAAGAAAATCTCAGTCAACGAGACATAGGCACACCCTAATTTTAAACCTATGGTCCACTCCGTTTAGCTAGTTGCGGCAGTTTTATGCAACGCTACGTGGCGGGTATACAGCATAACCTATTTGGATGATTGACCATATACATCTAGCAAATTTGTACTATAAAAATAATTGGTTGATTCTCTCATCATGATGACAGAACCTTTGAGCGCCATCTATGGACAACCTTCACGCCACTGAGGTACAAGTTCTTCGGGTGATTAGCGAAGATGTCGGATGGCCGACATGATGCTACGACATGGCATGACGAGACGCTTGATCACCTACTACTCCAGTGCCCGTTCTCCAGAGCCATCTGGTTCATACTACTTCAACTCCGAGGATGAACGACAGACGATCGTGGCATCGACCGATCGGAGTTCGCTGGGAGCATGGTGGACATATTCGGTGGAGCGCCTGGTGGCGTCTTTGCACAAGGCCTTCGACGGTAACATAGGCATCCCCAATGGGCCTGCCGAAGATGGTACCCGGGGTTTATTGAAGGCCCACGACCCGAAGGATAAGAAGAATTCGGAAGCCCAACTTGTTAGTTAAGGAAAGCTAGAGTTGTATTAGGGAAGAACACTTGTAATATTACGGGAGGAATTGGAAACCTTCCCGAACTCTGTAACTTGTACAGCAAGAATCCCTTGGCTCCGCCTTCTATATAAGGGGGAGTCGAGGGACAAAGAAAGCATCGATTCATTGTCTCACAAACCCTAGTTTTCATATCGTCGAGTACTTTTCGGCTGAAACCTTCGAGATCTACTTGCCCTCTACTTCTAACTAAACCCTAGTCTACAACCCGTAGGCATTGACAAGTTAATACCTTGTCAATTGGCACCGTCTGTGGGAATTAGAGGCGTCAAGGATCTGATCTCGATGGCACGTTCAAGATCATCGACTTCATCAACAGCAAGCAACGCGATGGATCGAGGTAAACAGATCGCAACTGGTCCTGTCGATTTTGTTCCTCACCCGCCCTCCCGTTTGGATGCATATGCGTATCTGGAGGAGCGTATGGAGATGACGTTCGGAAGGTTCCACTTTCGCGTCGAGAAGGAGGGAGCGTATCGTCTCGAAATTCCGAACTCGTCGGGATTGTCAGCGGTCGATTCCGACTCTTCGAACTCAACATCGTCAATCGAGTCAGGCGCAGAGGAGACTTCATCGCCACGCTTCGTCAGCACCAGGGCAAGCGAAAAGATCGCCAAGATCTTCAGCGACATGTCCTTCGAGTCATTTGCGGACTCTTATATAAGCGATGACTCGAGTAGCGTCGACAGCTTCAACTTCATCGACAAATCCACCGCTGTGGGCAAGGTCTTCACCAATCTCTATGATGATGTCACCAAACCCAGCAAAGATCTGAATTCAAAATATCATCAGATTTATGCCATCGAAGAACCAAGTCGCGATCAGGAGGAAACATCGGAGGCTTTCGACGATTTGGGAAATTCATATGTCGATCCCTCTGACTTAAGGCGAGGTTTAGGCAATAAATACGTCGGGCCTACACCACGTGTTAGAGTTCAATTTCCACAAGCAGCATGGGATAGAGCGGCGAGAGCTATGGATGGCTCAGAACCAATGGCCACAACAGCCACGCCAGAAGAATTGCAAGCATATCAATATAGACTCGCGCGAGCTGCAAGGGAATTGGAGAAATAGGCAGCCGCTTTGAACAGAAGAAGGGAGGCAGCCTCCGCATCAAGCAGACGAAGGGCGGAGTTAAGTCGACAATCAGGAACTTCGGGAGATAGCCACAGGGAAGCTCGGAACAGAGCAAGATCAACGTTGCAAAACATACCTGAAGGAGAAAGAGAGCACTTGGTTCAAAACCTCGACATGTCTATTATGTCGATAGACACGAGAGGGAACATTATCCCCAAGACACCAGAAGCTGGGTATATGGCGACACAGGCCTTTATCCTTGCATCCAGGCCACCTCCAGGAGATCCAAGGGAGGCATTGTACAACATGGCGATGGCAGGAGTCGGGGCCATGGGAATAGCGTTTGTATCAACACCTCCCGAAGGAACAGCAAGGCAAAATAGTCCACGACCTGCGGCAGCAGCAACAGTTCCTGAAGGAACAAGTGGAGCAAGAGACATAGCAGCGCAAGCAAGGGTGGACAGAGCACGGCAAAATAGAAGAGAACATTGATACGTCTCCAACGTATCCATAATTTCTGATGTTCCATGCTTGTTTTATGACAATACTTACATGTTTTGCTCACACTTTATGATGATTTCATGCATTTTCCGGAACTAACCTATTAACAAGATGCCACAGTGCCAGTTCCTGTTTTCTGCTGTTTTTGGTTCCAGAAAGGCTGTTCGGGCAATATTCTCGGAATTCGACGAAACGAAGACCAAACATCATAATTCACCGAGACGGACCAGGACACCGAAGGGGAGTCAGAGGAGAGGCCTGGGGCCCCCACACCATAGGGCCGCGCGGGCCAGCCCGTGGCCGCGCTGGCCTATGGGGAGGGCACCCTGTTGCCCCTCATGCGCCGCCTCTTTGCCTATATAAGCCCTTTCGATCTAAAAACTCGATACCAATTGACGAAACTCCAGAAAGACTCCAGGGGCGCCGCCGCCATCGCGAAACTCCAATTCGGGGGACAGAAGTCTCTGTTCCGGCACCCTGCCGGGACGGGGAAGTGCCCCCGGAAGCCATCTCCATCAACGCCATCGCCCCCATCATGCTCCGTGAGTAGTTCCCCCATGGACTACGGGTTCTAGCAGTAGCTAGTTGGTATTCTCTCCTCCATGTACTTCAATACAATGATCTCATGAAATGCCTTACATGATTGAGATCCATCTGATGTAATCGGTGTTGTGTTTGTTGGGATCCGATGGATGATACATTATGATTAGTCTATCTATAAAGTTTGTGAAGTTATTGTTGCTGCAATCTTGTTATGCTTAATGCTTGTCACTAGGGCCCGAGTGGCATGATCTTAGATTTAAGCTCTATACTTATTGCTTAGATTGTATCTACAAGTTGTATGCACATGTCGCTGTCCGGAACCAAAGGCCCCGAAGTGACAGAAATCGGGACAACCGGAGGGGATGGCGGTGATGTGAGGATCACATGTTTTCACAGAGTGTTAATGCTTTACTCCGGTACTCTATTAAAAGGAGTACCTTAATATCCAGTAGATTCCCTTGAGGCCCGGCTGCCACCAGCTGGTAGGACAAAAGATGTTGTGCAAGTTTCTCATTGCGAGCACGTACGACTATATATAGAAAACATGCCTACATGATTAATGAACTGATGTTCTTTCTTAATGCTTTATCAATCCTATCAATTGCCCAACTGTAATTTGTTCACCCAACACTTGTCACTTGTTATTGGAGAGTTACCACTAGTGTAGATCGCTGGGAACCCCGGTCCATCTCTCATCATCATACACTCGTTCTATATGACATTGGAAGTAGTATCAACTATTTTCTGGTGCCATCGCCTCTGTGTTACTGTTACCGCTGCTGTGTTACTGTTACTACTGCTCTCATATTACTGCTACTTTCACATCACCCCTGTTACTAGTGCTTTTCCAGGTGCAGCTGAATTGACAACTCAGTTGTTAAGGCTTATAAGTATTCTTTACCTCCCCTTGTGTCAAATCAATAAATTTGGGTTTTACTTCCCTCGAAGACTGCTGCGATCCCCTATACTTGTGGGTTATCAAGACTGTTTTCTGGCGCCGTTGTCGGGGAGGCATAGCTCTACTCATAAGTTCACCTGGGGAGTACACTCTACCTCACTACAAGAAAAGTTAACATGGCCGACGAAGTTGAAGTCGCGCCGTGGTTGCTTGTGTACCATGGCCGGCGATTTTGGGTCTGTCCATTGTGCATGTCAAAACGTTTTTTTTCTCGTTTTTGAGGCCACCTAGCCCGACGAAAACGGCCAAAACGTTGCGTATGGTGGCCCGGGACGTGGTGCATCTCGAATTCTCGGGTTCGCCGGCCGAGTCAACGCAAATCCGCACCGCCGAGGGATGTAGGGCCTAGATGGCAGCCTCTCTGGCATTGTTTTTTTTCTCGATCGCGCCATCTCGTTCAACGCTCTCCGATCGAGCCGTTTACGATGCAGGATCATGGGTCCCGCATGTCATCCTCTATGAACCGAAATTCTTTCTATTCTTGGATTTATTTTGACCCCCTGATTTCTGGCTACTTCCTTTTTCTTTTGATCCCTTGCCGCCTTGGAAACGTTGACACCGCTGCTGCTAATTGAGACCCGCATGTCATCCTCTATGAGCAATCAACTTTCTTTTCTTGGAGTTTTTTTTGGCACCTCAAATTTGGTCACTTGCCTTTTTCTTTCGATCCCCTGCCGTCTCTCAAACGGTGATACCGCTGCTACTAAATGCGACCCGCATGTCATCCTCTATGTACTATAAAACTTTCTTTTCTTGGATTTTTTTTGGCACCTCATATTTGGTCACTTACCTTTTTCTTTCGATCCCCTGCCGCCTCTCAAATGGTGAGACCGCTGCTGCTAAATGGGGCCCGCATGTCATCCTCTATGTACTATAAAACTTTCTTTTCTAGGATTTTTTTTGGAACCTCATATTTGGTCACTTGCCTTTTTCTTTCGATCCCGTGCAGCCTCTCAAACGGTGATACCGTTGCTGCTAAATGGGACCCGCATGTAATCCTCTATGTACAATCAAGTTTCTTTTCTTGAATTATTTTTGGCTCCTAATATTTGGTCACTTGCATTTTTCTTTCGATCTCATGCCACGTTGAGGACCCTGCAGGCTCATGGGACCCGCATGTCATCCTCTATGTACTATAAAACTTTCTTTTCTTGGATTATTTTTGGCACCTCATATTTGGTCACTTGCCTTTTTCTTTCGATCCCCTGCCGCTTCTCAAACGGTGATACCGCTGTTGCTAATTGGGACCCGCATGTCATCCTCTATATACAATCAAGTTTCTTTTCTTGAATTATTTTTGGCTCCTGGTATTTCGTCACTTGCCTTTTTCTTTCGATCTCATGCCACGTTGAGGACCCTGCTGGCTCATGGGACCCGCATGTCATCCTCTATGTGCTATAACAGTTTATTTTCTTGGGTTTTTTTTCACCCTCTGATTTTTGGCTATTTCCTTTTCCTTTTGATCCCCTGCCGCCTTGGAAACATTGAGTAAGCTGCTGACTCATGGGACCCGCATGTCATCCTCTATGTACAATCAACTTTCTTTTTCTTTTGATCTCAAGCCGCATTTGAAACGTTGAGATCGCTGCTGCTAATTGGGACCCGCATGTCATCCTCTATGTACAATAAAGTTTCTTTTCTTGGATTATCTTTGGCTCCTGATATTTTGCCACTTGCCTTTTTCTTTCGATCTCATGCCGCCTTTGAAACATTAAGTAAGCTGCTGGCTCATGGGTCCCGCATGTCATCCTCTACGAACAATAAAAGTTTCCTTTCTTGGAGTTATTTCTGACCCCTAATTTCTGGCTATTTGCCTTTTTCTTTTGATCTCCTGCCCCCTTTGAAACGATGAGGACGCTGTTGGCAGGTCGGTCCCACATGTCATCCTCTGTGAACAATAAAAGTTTCCTTTGATGGATTTATTTTGAACCCCTAATTAATTTCGGGATATTTCCTTTTTTTTCCTTTGATCCCCTGCCGCCTTGGAATCGTTGAGGATGCTGCTGCCTCATGGGTCCCGCATGTCATCCTCTCAGAACGGTAAATGTTTCTTTTCTTGGATTTTGTTTACCAAATGATTTTTGGCTAATTTTTTCTTTCGATCTCCTGCCGCCTTTAAAACGTTGAGGACGCTGCTGGCTCATGGGTCCCACATGTCAGCCTCTATGAACAATAAACGCTGAGGATGCTGCTACCTCATGGGTCCCGCATGTCATCGTCCTAGAACGAAAATGTTTCTTTTCTTGGATTTTGTACCAACATATTTTTGGTTTATTTTTTCTTTCCATCCCCTGCCGCCTTTAAAACTTTGACGACGCTGCTGGCTCATGGGTCCCCGATGTCAGCCTCCCCGTACAAGAAACATATGATTTCTTGATTATTTTGCAGACAATAAACAGTGTATTGCGCTCTGAGCTATATCAAACGGATAATTAAATCTTTATTTTTACATAAAAAAAACTTGTATGTTGAATCTCCTTGTTTTTTTGTCTTTGCGAAGCATAGGACTTTCCTGTTTTTTTTAGAAAATACGGAACTTTCCTGTTTTGGAGTGGGCTGAAATTGTACGAGTCAAAAGGCCAAGCAGGATAGTTCGAAGGCCCAGATGTCCAGATGCAGCCCAATTGAAATCTTTCTTCTTGGATTTTTTTCACCCCCTGATTTCTGGCTACTTCATTTTTCTTTTGGTTCTGTGCCGCCTTGGAAACGTTGAGACCGCTGCTACAAAATGGGACCCGCATGTCATCCTCTACGTACAATAAAATTTCTTTTCTTGGATTATTTTTTGGCTCCTGATATTTGGTCACTTGCCTTTTTCTTTCGATCCCGCGCAGCCTCTCAAACGGTGAGACCGCTGCTGCTAAATGGGACCCGCATGTCATCCTCTATGTACAATGAAGTTTCTTTTCTTGAATTATTTTTGGCTCCTGATATTTGGTCACTTGCCTTTTTCTTTCGATCTCATGCCACGTTTGAAACGTTGAGGAACCTACAGGATCATGGGACCCGCATGTCATCCTCTATGTACTATAAAACTTTCTTTTCTTGAATTATTTTTGGCTCCTCATATTTGGTCACTTGCCTTTTTCTTTCGATCTCATGCCACGTTTGAAACGTTGAGAAACCTGCTGGCTCATGGGACCCGCATGTCATCCTCTATGTACAATAAAAGTTCATTTTCTTTGTTTTTTTTCACCCTCTGATTTTTGGCTATTTCCTTTTTCTTTTGATCCCCTGCCGCCTTGGAAACGTTGAGTAAGCTGCTAGCTCATGGGACCCGCATGTCATCCTCTATGTCCATCAACTTTATTTTCTTGGATTTTTTTGACCCCCTAATTTCTGGCTACTTTCTTTTTCTTTTGATCTCAAGCCGCATTTGAAACGTTGGGACCGCTGCTGCAAAATGGGACCCGCATGTCATCCTCTATGTAAATAAAGTTTCTTTTCTTGGATTATCTTTGGCTCCTGATAGTTTGTCACTTGCCTTTTTCTTTCGATCTCATGCCGCCTTTGAAACTTTAAGTAAGCTGCTGGCTCATGGGTCCCGCATGTCATCCTCTACGAACAATAAAAGTTTCCTTTCTTGGAGTTATTTTTTACCCCTAATTTCTGGCTACTTGCCTTTTTCTTTTGATCTCCTGCCCCCTTTGAAACGATGAGAACGCTGTTGGCAGGTCGGTCCCACATGTCATCCTCTATGAACAATAAAACTTTCCTTTGATGGATTTATTTTGAACCCCTAATTAATTTCTGGATATTTCCTTTTTTCTTTTGATCCCCTGCCGCCTTGGAATCGTTGAGGATGCTGCTGCCTCATGGGTCCCGCATGTCATCCTCTCAGAACGATAAATGTTTATTTTCTTGGATTTTTGACCAACTGATTTTTGGTTTATTTTTTCTTTCCATCCCCTGCCGCCGTTAAAACGTTGATGACGCTGCTGGCTCATGGGTCCCCGATGTCAACCTCCCCATACAAGAAACATGTGATATCTTGATTATTTTGCAGACAATAAACAGTGTATTTCGCTCTGAGCTTTGCAAACGGATAAATTAAATCTTTATTTTTACATAAACAAACATATATGTTGAATCTCCTTGTTTTTTGTTTTTGCGAAACATAGGACTTTCATGTTTTGTAGTGGGCTGAAATTGTACGAGTCAAAAGGCGTCCAGCACGATAGTTCGAAGGCCCAGATGGCAAGATGCAGCCCAATTGAAAAATATCTTTTCTTGGATTTTGTTTTGACCCCCTGATTTCTGGCTACTTCCTTTTTCTTTTGATCCCTTGCCGCCTTGGAAACGTTGAGGCCGCTGCTGCTAAATGGGTCCCGCATGTCATCCTCTATGTACAATAAAATTTCTTTCTTCGATTATTTTCGGGTCCTGATATTTGGTCACTTGCCTTTTTCTTTCGATCTCATGCCGCCTTTGAAACGTTGAGGAAGCTGCTGGAGCATGGGTCCCACATGTCATCCTCTATGAACAATAAAAGTTTCCTTTCTTGGAGTTATTTTTTACCCCTAATTTCTAGCTACTTCCTTTTTCTTTTGATCCCCTGCCGCCTTTGAAACGTTGAAGACTTTCCTGGATCATGGGTCCCACATGTCAGCCTCTATGAACAATAAACATTTCCTTTCTTGGAGTTATTTTGTACCCCTAATTTCTGGCTAATTGCCTTTTTTTCTTTCGATCCCCAGTCGCCTTCTAAACATAGAGGACGCTGCTGGCTCGTGGATCCCAGATGTCAGCCTCCATGGACAATAAACCTCTCCTTTGTTGGATTTATTTTTCACCCTCTGAGTTTGGCTATTTCCTTTTATTTTGATCCACTGCCGCCTTGGAAACATTGAGTAAGCTGCTGACACATGGGGCCCGCATGTCATCCTCTATGTACAATCAACTTGCAAGATCTTCGAGCGAAAGAGCTTGTATTAGTGGGACCCATATGTCAACCTCTATGTACAATAAAAGTTTCATTTCTTGGATTATTTTTAGCTCCTCATATTTGGTCACTTTCCTTTTTCTTTCGATCTCAAGCCGCCTCTGAAACGTTGAGTAAGGTGTTGGCTCATGGGACCCACATGTCATCCTTTATGTACAATAAAGTTTCTTTTCTTGGATTTTTTTACACCTGATTTTTGGTCACTTGCCTTGACGCTGCTGGCTCATGGGTCCCACATGTCAGCATCTATGAACAATAAACCTTTCCTTTGTTGGATTTATTGTTTACCCCTAATTTCTGGCTATTTGCCTTTTTCTTTTGATCCCCAGCGGCCTTTGAAAATGTTGAGGAACCTGCTGGCTCATGGGACCCGCATGTCATCCTCTATGTACTATAAAATTTCTTTTCTTGGTTTTTTTCACCCTCTGATTTTTGGCTATTTCCTTTTTCTTTTGATCCCCTGCCGCCTTAGAAACGTTGAGTAAGCTGCTGACTCATGGGACCCGCATGTCATCCTCTATGTACAATCAACTTTCTTTTTTTGGAGTTTTTTTACCTCCTAATTTCTGGCTACTTTCTTTTTCTTTTGATCTCAAACCGCATTTGAAACGCTGAAACCGCTGCTGCAAAATGGGACCCGCATGTCATCCTCTATGTACAATAAGTTTCATTTCTTGGATTATTTTTGGCTCCTGATATTTAGTCACTTGCCTTTTTCTTTCGATCTCATGCCGCCTTTGAAACGTTGAGTAAGCTGCTGGCTCATGGGTCCCGCATGTCATCCTCTACGAACAATAAAAGTTTCATTTCTTGGAGTTATTTTTGCCCCTAATTTCTGGCTACTTCCTTTTTCTTTTGATCCACTGCCTCCTTTGAAACGTTGAGGATTCTGGAGACTAATACAAGCTTTTTCTCTCCAAGATCTTGCAAGTTGATAGGTTAAATCATGGAATTATTAGGATATGTTTTAAATTTCAAATCCACTTTATGAATTATTAAAAATACCGTTATCCATGTGGGTATGGAGCGATCAAGGATTTTCATATTGGGCATGAGCAGTTTCAAAAATTGGAACCCAATAATTCAAAATAAATAAAAACAACTTTTATGTATAATCTCTGCGTTTTTTTTTTGCCATTCATAGGATCTGTGTTTCATTAGAAAAGGGCCGAAATTGCATGAGCAGAAAGGCCCATTTGTAGTTATTGGGCTTCGACAGCCGGAGCAAGTAGGCCGATAGCAATTACCATGTAGATGGCCGTTGGCAACCCAAAGTGAAATATTGGGCCCAACAGGGGAAGACTGAACAGTACTATTTTCTAATTGGAAGGTGGTACATGGCGTAATCCTGCCAAAAAAAAAGATGGACACGGGTTGCTGAAATTTGCCCATCTGCGCCTAATATCGCCGCCGCGGCTCCGCTTCCGCCGCCGCCGCCATGCCTCGTCTCGCGTCGAGCTCGCGGTACTGCCGCGTCTCGGGCACGGGGTACCGCGGCGTCCGCGCGCGCCCCAAAGGTACGTATTACACGGAGATACGTGACGGCGGCGAGCGCATTGGCCTCGGCACCTACGAGACCGCGCACGAGGCCGCGCGCGCGTACGACGCCGTGGCGTGGCGGCTCGGGCGCCCGCGATCGTCGATGAATTTCCATGACGTGTGGACGCGCCAGCAGGCCGAGGATCTCGTGCTGCCGCCGTACATCGTTAGACAGGAGGAACTGATACGTCTCCGACGTATCGATAATTTCTTATGTTCCATGCCACATTATTGATGATATCTACATGTTTTATGCATACTTTATGTCATATTTATGCGTTTTCCGGAACTAACCTATGGACGAGATGCCGAAGGGCCAGTTGCTGTTTTCTGCTGTTTTTGGTTTCAGAAATCCTAGTAAGGAAATATTCTCGGAATTGGACGAAATCAACGCCCAGCATCTTAGAATCCCCGGGAGATTCCAGAACACCCGAGAGTCGCCGGAGTGGACCCACAGGGGGCCCACACATGGGGCTGGCGCGGCCCAGGCACTGGCTGCGCCGCCCTATTGTCTGGTGGCCCCAGACCCCTTCTGACGCCGCCTCTTCGCCTATATGAAGCCCCTCGACCTAAAACCTCGATACGGAAAAGCCACGGTACGAGAAACCTTCCAGAGCCGCCGCCATCACGAAGCCAAGATCTGGGGGACAGGAGTCTCTGTTCCGGCATGCCGCTGGGACGGGGAAGTGCCCCCGGAAGGCTTCTCCATCGACACCGTTGCCATCTCCACCGCCATCTTCATCAACGCTGCTGTCTCCCATGAGGAGGGAGTAGTTCTCCATCGAGGCTCGGGGCTGTACCGGTAGCTATGTGGTTAATCTCTCTCCTATGTACTTCAATACAATGATCTCATGAGCTGCCTTACATGATTGAGATTCATATGAGTTTTGTATCACAATTCATCTATGTGCTACTCTAGTGATGTTATTAAAGTAGTCTATTACTCCTCCATGATGTAATGTTGGCAGTGTGTGCATCATGAAGTACTTGGCGTATGCTATGATTGTGATCTCTTGTAGATTATGAAGTTAACTATTACTATGATGGTATTGATGTGATCTATTCCTCCTTTCATAGTGTGATGGTCACAGTGTGCATGCTATGTTAGTACTTGGTTTGGTTGTGTTGATCTATCTTGCACTCTAAGGTTATTTAAATATGAACATTGAATATTGTGGAGCTTGTTAACTCCGGCATTGAGGGTTCTTGTAGCCCTACGCAATTAGTGGTGTTCATCATCCAACAAGAGAGTGTAGAGTCTAGTATCTATTTATTTATTTTGTTATGTGATCAATGTTGAGAGTGTCCACTAGTGAAAGTATGATCCCTAGGCCTTGTTCCTAAATACTGCTATCGCTGCTTGTTAACTGTTCTACTGCATCTGTAGTGTCTGCAACATTACCACCATCAACCACACGCCAGTCCTGGGCAGCAAAGCGCTTTTCTGGTGCCGTTGCTACTACTCATATTTATTCATACCACCTGTATTTCACTATCTCTTCGCCGAACTAGTGCACCTATTAGGTGTGTTGGGAACACAAGAGACTTCTTGCTTTGTGGTTGCAGGGTTGCATGAGAGGGATATCTTTGACCTCTTCCTCCCTGAGATCGATAAACCTTGGGTGATCCACTTAAGGGAAACTTGCTGCTGTTCTACAAACCTCTGCTCTTGGAGGCCCAACACTATCTACAAGAATAGAAGCTCCCGTAGACATCAAGCACTTTTTTGGCGCCGTTGCCGGGGAGGAAAGGTAAAAGGCACTCATACTCCGGTTCCAGGTAACAGTACTTTTCTGGCGCCATTGTGTGTGTGCTCGAAGCTATTTCCTTTAGATCCTGCAATTGCATCTTTTTGTTTCTTGTTTACACTAGTAAGGCATAATGGACAACAATGAGCTTCTTATTATATTTCCTGATTTAAGACATGGATGGTTTGATCCGAAAATTAAAAAACCCATGGAACATATTAGTATGAACACATTGAACACTATTGTTGCTAATGATATGGAAAATTCTAAGCTTGGGGAAGCCGGTTTTGATGAGCATGATCTTTTTAGTCCGCCAAGCATTGAGGAGGAAATTTACTTTGATGATACTTTGCCTCCTATTTATGATGATTATAATGATAGTAGTCTCATGGTGCCACATGTTATGGAGGATAAATTTGATTATGATTACAATATGCCTCCTATATTTGATGATGAGAATAATAATGATAGCTACTTTGTTGAATTTGCTCCCACTACAACTAATAAAATTGATTATGCTTATGTGGAGAGTAATAATTTTATGCATGAGACTCATGATAAGAATGCTTTATGTGATAATTATATTGTTGAGTTTGCTCATGATGCTACTGGACATTATTATGAGAGAGGGAAACATGGTTATATGCATCTTAATAATATTAAGTTTCCCCTCTTTATGTTGAGAATCTTGAAGTTACTCGTGTTTTATCCTCTTATGCTTGTCACTTTGTTCTTCATGAATTCATTTGTGTACAAGATTCCTTTGCATAGGAAGTGGGTTAGACTTAAATGTGTTTTGAATTTGCCTCTTGATGCTCTCTTTTTGCTTCAAATACTATTTCTTGCGAGTGCATCATTAAAACTGCTGAGCCCATCTTAATGGCTATAAAGAAAGAACTTCTTGGGAGATAACCCATGTGTTTATTTTGCTACAGTAATTTTGTTTTATATTTGTGTCTTGGAAGTTGTTACTACTGTAGCAACCTCTCCTTATCTTAATTTTTTTGCATTGTTGTGCCAAGTAAAGTCTTTGATAGTAAGGTTCATACTAGATTTGGATTACTGCGCAGAAATAGATTTATTGCTGTCACGAATCTGGGACTAATTCTCTGTAGGTAACTCATAAAATTATGCCAATTTACGTGAGTGATCCTCAGATATGTACGCAACTTTCATTCAATTTGAGCATTTTCATTTGAGCAAGTCTGGTGCCTCAATAAAATTCATCTTTATGGACTGTTCTGTTTTGACAGATTCTGCCTTTTATTTCGCATTGCTTCCTTTGCTATGTGGGATGGATTTCTTTATTCCATTAACTTCCAGTAGCTTTGGGAAATGTCCAGAAGTGTTAAGAATGATTGTGTCACCTCTGAACATGTGAATTTTGATTATGCACTAACCCTCTAATGAGTTGTTTTGAGGTTGGTGTGGAGGAAGTTTTCAAGGGTCAAGAGAGGAGGATGATACAATATGATCAAGAAGAGTGAAAGCTCTAAGCTTGGGGATGCCCCGGTGGTTCATCCCTGCATATTTCAAGAAGACTCAAGTATCTAAGATTGGGGATTCCTGATGTCTATGCCCCCCTCCTTTTCCTGTAGACAGTGTTGGGCCTCCAAGAGCAGAGGTTTCTAGAACAGCAGCAAGTTTTCCCTTAAGTGGATCATCCAAGGTTTATCGAACTCAGGGAGGAAGAGGTCAAAGATATCCCTCTCATGCAACCCTGCAACCACAAAGCAAGAAGTATCTTGTGTCCCCGACACACCTAATAGGTGCACTAGTTCGGCGAAGAGATAGTGAAATACAGGTGGTATGAATAAGTAGCAATGGCACCAGAAAAGTGCTTTGCCCAGGACAGTAAACAAGCAGTAGTAACGCAGCAGTAGTAACACAGTAAAACAGTAAACAAGCAGCGATAGCAGTATTTAGGAACAAGTCCTAGGGATCATACTATGTAGGAGGAATAGATCACATCAATACCATCATAGCAATAGTTAACTTCATAATCTACAAGAGATCATAATCATAGCCTACGCCAAGTACTAACACGGATGCACACACTGTCACCATTACACCGTGCAGGAGGAATAAAACTACTTTAATAACATCACTAGAGTAGCACATAGATAAATTGTGATACAAAACACATTGCAATCATAAAGAGATATAAATAAGCACTTCACTATGCCATTCATAACAGTGAATAAGTATTCTGTGAAATATAGCCTAAGAGACCCACACGGTGCACACACTGTCACCTTTACACACGTGGGACAAGGAGTCTCCGGAGATCACATAAGTAAAATTCACTTGACTAGCATAACGACATCTAGATTACAAGCATCATCATATGAATCTCAATCATGTAAGGCAGCTCATGAGATTATTGTATTGAAGTACATAAGGAGAGAGATGAACCACATAGCTACCGGTACAGCCCCGAGCCTCGATGGAGAACTACTCCCTCCTCATGGGAGACAGCAGCGTTGATGGAGATGGCGGTGGTGTCGATGGAGGAGCCTTCCGGGGGCACTTCCCCGTCCCGGCGGCGTGCCGGAACAGAGACTCCTGTCCCCCAGATCTTGGCTTCGCGATGGCGGCGGCTCTGGAAGGTTTCTCGTACCGTGGCTTTTCCGTATCGAGGTTTTAGGTCAGGGACCTTTAAATAGGCGAAGAGGCGGCGTCAGAAGGTCGAAGGGGCGCCGACACTATAGGGGGCGCGGGCCACCCCTAGGCCGCGCCGGCCTATGGTTTGGTGGGCCTGTGGCCCCCCTCTGGCCTCTCTCGTGTGTTCTAGATGCTTCCGGGGATTCTAAGATCTTCGGCGTTGATTTCGTCCGATTCCGAGAATATTTCTTTACTAGGATTTCCGAAACCAAAAACAGCAGAAAACAGCAACTGGCACTTCGGCATCTTGTTAATAGGTTAGTTCCAGAAAATGCACAAATATGACATAAAGTGTGCATAAAACATGTAGATATCATCAATAATGTGGCATGGAACATAAGAAATTATCGAAACGTCGGAGACGTATCAGCATCCCCAAGCTTAGTTCCTGCTCGTCCCGAGCAGGTAAACGATAAACAAAGATAATTTCTGGAGTGACATGCCATCATAACCTTGATCATACTATTTGTAAAGCATATGTAGTGAATGCAGCGATCAAAACAATGTATATGACATGAGTAAACAAGTGAATCATATAGCAAAGACTTTTCATGAATAGTACTTAAATACAAGCATCAATAAGTCTTGCATAAGAGTTAACTCATAAAACAATAATTCAAAGTAAAAGCATTGAAGCAACACATAGGAAGATTAAGTTTCAGCGGTTGCTTTCAACTTGTAACATGTATATCTCATGGATATTGTCAACATAGAGTAATATAAGAAATGCAATATGCAAGTATGTAGGAATCAATGCACAGTTCACACAAGTGTTTGCTTCTTGAGGTGGAGAGAAATAGGTGAACTGACTCAACATAAAAGTAAAAGAATGGTCCTTCAAAGAGGAAAGCATCGATTGCTATATTTGTGCTAGAGCTTTGGTTTTGAAAACAAGAAACAATTTTGTCAATGGTAGTAATAAAGCATATGTATCATGTAAATTATATCTTACAAGTTGCAAGCCTCATGCATAGTATACTAATAGTGCCCGCACCTTGTCCTAATTAGCTTGGACTACCGGATCATCGCAATGCACATGTTTTAACCAAGTGTCACAAAGGGGTACCTCTATGCCGCCTGTACAAAGGTCTAAGGAGAAAGCTCGCATTGGATTTCTCGCTATTGATTATTCTCAACTTAGACATCCATACCGGGACAACATAGACAACAGATAATGGACTCCTCTTTTATGCATAAGCATGTAGCAACAATTAATTTTCTCATTTGAGATTGAGGATATTGTCCAAAACTGAAACTTCCACCATGAATCATGGCTTTAGTTAGCGGCCCAATGTTCTTCTCTAACAATATGCATGCTCCAACCATAATGTGGTAGATCGCTCTTACTTCAGACAAGACGAACATGCATGGCAACTCACATGAAATTCAACAAAAGGTAGTTGATGGCGTTCCCAGGAACATGGTTATCGCACAACAAGCAACTTAATAAGAGATAAAGTGCATAAGTACATATTCAATACCACAATAGTTTTTAAGCTATTTGTCCCATGAGATATATATTGTAAAGGTAGAAGAATGGAAATTTAAAGGTAGCACTCAAGCAATTTACTTTGGAATGGCGGGGAAATACCATGTAGTAGGTAGGTATGGTGGACACAAATGGCATAGTGGTTGGCTCAAGTATTTTGGATGCATGAGAAGTATTCCCTCTCGATACAAGGTTTAGGCTAGCAAGGCTATTTGAAACAAACACAAGGATGAAGCGGTGCAGCAAAACTCACATAAAAGACATATTGAAAACATTATAAGACTCTACACCGTCTTCCTTGTTGTTCAAACTCAATACTAGAAATTATCTAGACTTTAGAGAGACCAAATATGCAAACCAAATTTTAGCATGCTCTATGTATTTCTTCATTAATGGGTGCAAAGCATATGATGAAAGAGCTTAAACATGAGCACAACAATTGCCAAGTATCACATTACCCAAGACATTTATAGCAATTACTACATGTATCATTTTCCAATTCCAACCATATAACAATTTAACGAAGAAGAAACTTCGCCATGAATACTATGAGTAGAAACTAAGGACATACTTGTCCATATGCAACAGCGGAGCGTGTCTCTCTCCCAAACAAAGAATGCTAGGATCCATTTTATTCAAACAAAACAAAAACTAAAACAAACCGACGCTCCAAGCAAAGCACATAAGCTGTGATGGAATAAAAATATAGTTTCAGGGGAGGAACCTGATAATGTTGTCGATGAAGAAGGGGATGCCTTGGGCATCCCCAAGCTTAGACGCTTGAGTCTTCTTGATATATGCAGGGGTGAACCACCGGGGCATCCCCAAGCTTAGAGCTTTCACTCTCCTTGATCATAATATATCATCCTCCTCTCTTGACCCTTGAAAACTTCCTCCACACCAAACTCGAAACAAACTCATTAGAGGGTTAGTGCATAATCAAAAACTCACATGTTCAGAGGTGACACAATCATTCTTAACACTTCTGGACATTGCCCAAAGCTACTGGAAGTTAATGGAACAAAGAAATCCATCCCACATAGCAAAAGAGGCAATGCGAAATAAAAGGCAGAATCTGTCAAAACAGAACAGTCCGTAAAGACGAATTTTAAAAGGGCACCAGACTTGCTCAAATGAAAATGCTCAAATTGAATGAAAGTTGTGTACATATCTGAGGATCACTCACGTAAATTGGCATAATTTTATGAGTTACCTACAGAGAATTTTGCCCAGATTCGTGACAGCAAAGAAATCTGTTTCTGCGCAGTAATCCAAATCTAGTTTGAACCTTACTATCAACGACTTTACTTGGCACAACAAAACACAAAACTAAGATAAGGAGAGGTTGCTACAGTAGTAAACAACTTCCAAGACACAAAATATAAAACAAAGTACTGTAGCAAAATGACACATGGATTATCTCCCAAGAAGTTCTTTCTTTATAGCCATTAAGATGGGCTCAGCAGTTTTAATGATGCACTCGCAAGAAATAGTATTTGAAGCAAAAGAGAGCATCAAGAGGCAAATTCAAAACACATTTAAGTCTAACATGCTTCCTATGCATAGGAATCTTGTAAATAAACAAGTTCATGAAGAGCAAAGTAACAAGCATAGGAAGATAAAACAAGTGTAGCTTCAAAAATTTCAGCACATAGAGAGGTATTTTAGTAACATGAAAATTTCTACAACCATATTTTCCTCTCTCATAATAACTTTCAGTAGCAACATGAGCAAACTCAACAATATAACTATCAAATGAAACATTCTTATCATGAGTCTCATGCATAAAATTATTACTCTCCACATAAGCATAATCAATTTTATTAGTTGTAGTGGGTGCAAATTCAACAAAGTAGCTATCATTATTATTCTCATCATCAAATATAGGAGGCATATTGTATTCATAATCAAATTTATCCTCAATAGCAGGTGGTACCATAAGACTACTATCATTATAATCATCATAAATAGGAGGCAAAGTATCATCAAAGTAAATTTTCTCCTCAATTCTTGGGGGACTAAAAAGATCATGCTCATCAAAACCAGCTTCCCCAAGCTTAGAATTTTCCATAGCATTAGCAACAATAGTGTTCAAAGCATTTATATCAATAACATTCCCATTAGCATGCATATAAAGTTCCATGGGTTTTTTATTTTTCTCTTCAAACACATCATGTGCTAATTCAAGATAAAGTTCATAAAGATCTCTCATATTTTTGTTGTTTTCCATTATGCCTTACTAGTGTAAACAAGAAACAAAAAGATGCAATTGCAGAATCTAAAGGAGATAGCTTCGAGCACTCACACACCGGCAACAGTGCTAGGAAATAGCTTAGTAGTCGGAGGATGTGAATACCTTTTACCTTACCTCCCCGGCAACGGCGCCAGAAAATAGCTTGATGTCTATGCCCCCTCCTTTTCCTGTAGACAGTGTTGGGCCTCCAAGAGCAGAGGTTTGTAGAACAGCAGCAAGTTTTCCCTTAAGTGGATCACCCAAGGTTTATCGAACTCAGGGAGGAAGAGGTCAAAGATATCCCTCTCATGCAACCCTGCAACCACAAAGCAAGAAGTCTCTTGTGTCCCCAACACACCTAATAGGTGCACTAGTTCGGCGAAGAGATAGTGAAATATAGGTGGTATGAATAAGTAGCAACGGCACCAGAAAAGTGCTTTGCCCAGGACAGTAAACAAGCAGTAGTAACGCAGCAGTAGTAACACAGTAAAACAGTAAACAAGCAGCGATAGCAGTATTTAGGAACAATGCCTAGGGATCATACTTTCACTAGTGGACACTCTCAACTTTGATCACATAACAGAATAGATAAATGCATACTCTACACTCTTGTTGGATGATGAACACCATTGCGTAGGATTACACGAACCCTCAATGCCGGAGTTAACAAGCTCCACAATTCAATGTTCATATTTAAATAACCTTAGAGTGCATGAAAGATCAACATGACTAAACCAAGTACTAACATAGCATGCACACTGTCACCTTCACACTATGTAGGAGGAATAGATCACATCAATACCATCATAGCAATAGTTAACTTCATAATCTACAAGAGATCATAATCATAGCCTACGCCAAGTACTAACACGGATGCACACACTGTCACCATTACACCGTGCAGGAGGAATAAAACTACTTTAATAACATCACTAGAGTAGCACATAGATAAATTGTGATACAAAACACATTGCAATCATAAAGAGATATAAATAAGCACTTCACTATGCCATTCATAACAGTGAATAAGTATTCTGTGAAATATAGCCTAAGAGACCCACACGGTGCACACACTGTCACCTTTACACACGTGGGACAAGGAGTCTCCGGAGATCACATAAGTAAAATTCACTTGACTAGCATAACGACATCTAGATTACAAGCATCATCATATGAATCTCAATCATGTAAGGCAGCTCATGAGATTATTGTATTGAAGTACATAAGGAGAGAGATGAACCACATAGCTACCGGTACAGCCCCGAGCCTCGATGGAGAACTACTCCCTCCTCATGGGAGACAGCAGCGTTGATGGAGATGGCGGTGGTGTCGATGGAGGAGCCTTCCGGGGGCACTTCCCCGTCCCGGCGGCGTGCCGGAACAGAGACTCCTGTCCCCAAGATCTTGGCTTCGCGATGGCAGCGGCTCTGGAAGGTTTCTCGTACCGTGGCTTTTCCGTATCGAGGTTTTAGGTCAGGGACCTTTAAATAGGTGAAGAGGCGGCGTCAGAAGGTCGAAGGGGCGCCGACACTATAGGGGGGCGCGGGCCACCCCTAGGCCGCGCCGGCCTATGGTTTGGTGGGCCTGTGGCCCCCCTCTGGCCTCTCTCGTGTGTTCTGGATGCTTCCGGGGATTCTAAGATCTTCGGCGTTGATTTCGTCCGATTCCGAGAATATTTCTTTACTAGGATTTCTGAAACCAAAAACAGCGAGAAACAGAATCGGCACTTCGGCATCTTGTTAATAGGTTAGTTCCAGAAAATGCACAAATATGACATAAAGTGTGCATACAACATGTAGATATCATCAATAATGTGGCATGGAACATAAGAAATTATCGATACGTCGGAGACGTATCAATTCCCAAGGCATCCCCTTCTTCATCGACAAATTATCAGGTTCCTTCTCTTGAAACTATATTTTTATTCGGCCACATCTTATGTACTTTGCTTGGAGCGTCTGTGTGCTTTTGTTTTTGTTTTTGTTAGAATAAATGCTTGTGTGGGAGAGAGACACGCTCCGCTGGTTCATATGAACACATGTGTTCTTAGCTTTTAATGTTCATGGCGAAGGTTGAAACTGCTTCGTTAATTGTTATATGGTTGGAAACGGAAAATGCTACATGTAGTAATTGGTATAATGTCTTGAACAATGTGATACTTGGCAATTGTTGTGCTCATGATTAAGCTCTTGCATCATATACTTTGCACCTATTAATGAAGAAATATATAGAGCTTGCTAAAATTTGGTTTGCATAATTGGTCTCTCTAAGGTCTAGATAATTTCTAGTATTGAGTTTGAACAACAAGGAAGACGGTGTAGAGTCTTATAATGTTTACAATATGTCTTTTATGTGAGTTTTGCTGCACCGCTTAATCCTTGTGTTTGTTTCAAATAGCCTTGCTAGCCTAAGCCTTGTATCGAGAGGGAATACTTCTCATGCATCCAAAATCCTTGAGCCAACCACTATGCCATTTGTGTCCACCATACCTACCTACTACATGGTATTTCTCCGCCATTCCAAAGTAAATTGCTTGAGTGCTACCTTTAAATTTCTATCCTCTACCTTTGCAATATATAGCTCATGGGACAAATAGCCTAAAAACTATTGTGGTATTGAATATGTACTTATGCACTTTATCTCTTATTAAGTTGCTTGTTGTGCGATAACCATGTTCCTGGGGACGCCATCAACTACTCTTTGTTGAATATCATGTGAGTTGCTATGCATGTTCGTATTGTCTGAAGTAAGGGAGATTTACCGCTAGAATGGTTAGAGCATGCATAATGTTAGAGAAGAACATTGGGCCGCTAACTAAAGCCATGATCCATGGTGGAAGTTTCAGTTTTGGACAGATATCCTCAATCTCATATGAGAAAATTAATTGTTGTTGAATGCTTATGCATAAAAGAGGAGTCCATTATCTGTTGTCTATGTTGTCCCGGTATGGATGTCTAAGTTGAGAATAATCAATAGCGAGAAATCCGATGCGAGCTTTCTCCTTAGACCTTTGTACAGGCGGCATAGAGGTACCCCTTTGTGACACTTGGTTAAAACATTTGCATTGCGATGATAATCCAGGTAATCCGAGCTAATTAGGACAAGGCGCGGGCACTATTAGTATACTATGCATGAGGCTTGCAACTTATAAGATATAATTTACATAACACATATGCTTTATTACTACCGTTGACAAAATTGTTTCTTGTTTTCAAAATCAAAGCTCTAGCACAAATATAGCAATCAATGCTTCCCTCTGCGAAGGGCCATTCTTCTACTTTTTATGCTGAGTCAGTTCACCTATTTCTCTCCACCTCAAGAAGCAAACACTTGTGTGAACTGTGCATTGATTCCTACATACTTGCATATTGCACTTGTTATATTACTTTACATTGACAATATCCATGAGATATACATGTTACAAGTTGAAAGCAACCGCTGAAACTTAATCTTCCTTTGTGTTGCTTCAATACCTTTACTTTGAATTATTGCTTTATGAGTTAACTCTTATGCAAGACTTATTGATGCTTGTCTTGAAGTACTATTCATGAAAAGTCTTTGCTATATGATTCATTTGTTTACTCATGTCATTACCATTGTTTTGATCGCTGCATTCATTACATGTGCTTACAATAGTATGATCAAGATTATGATGGCATGTCACTCCAGAAATTATCTTTGTTATCGTTTACCTACTCGGGACGAGCAGAAACTAAGCTTGGGGATGCTGATACGTCTCCGACGTATCGATAATTTCTTATGTTCCATGCCACATTATTGATGATATCTACATGTTTTATGCATACTTTATGTCATATTTATGCGTTTTCCGGAACTAACCTATGGGCGAGATACCGAAGGGCCAGTTGCTGTTTTCTGCTGTTTTTGGTTTCAGAAATCCTAGTAAGGAAATATTCTCGGAATCGGACGAAATCAACGCCCAGCATCTTAGAATCCCTGGGAGCTTCCAGAACACCCGAGAGTCACTAGAGTGGACCCACAGGGGGCCCACACATGGGGCTGGTGCGACCCAGGCCCTGGCCGGGCCGCCCTATTGTCTGGTGGCCCTAGACCCCTTCTGACGCCGCCTCTTCGCCTATAAGAAGCCCCTCGACCTAAAACCTCGATACGGAAAAACCACGGTACGAGAAACCTTCCAGAGCCGCCGCCATCGCGAAGCCAAGATCTGGGGGACAGGAGTCTCTGTTCCGGCACGCCGCTGGGACGGGGAAGTGCCCACGGAAGGCTTCTCCATCGACACCGCTGCCATCTCCACCGCCATCTTCATCAACGCTGCTGTCTCCCATGAGGAGGGAGTAGTTCTCCATCGAGGCTCGGGGCTGTACCGGTAGCTATGTGGTTAATCTCTCTCCTATGTACTTCAATACAATGATCTCATGAGCTGCCTTACATGATTGAGATTTATATGAGTTTTGTATCACAATTCATCTATGTGCTACTCCAGTGATGTTATTAAAGTAGTCTATTCCTCCTCCATGATGTAATGTTGGCAGTGTGTGCATCATGAAGTACTTGGCGTATGCTATGATTGTGATCTCTTGTAGATTATGAAGTTAACTATTACTATGATGGTATTGATGTGATCTATTCCTCCTTTCATGGTGTGATGGTCACAGTGTGCATGCTATGTTAGTACTTGGTTTGGTTGTGTTGATCTATCTTGCACTCTAAGGTTATTTAAATATGAACATTGAATATTGTGGAGCTTGTTAACTCCGGCATTGAGGGTTCTTGTAGCCCTACACAATTAGTGGTGTTCATCATCCAACAAGAGAGTGTAGAGTCTAGTATCTATTTATTTATTCTGTTATGTGATCAATGTTGAGAGTGTCCACTAGTGAAAGTATGATCCCTAGGCCTTGTTCCTAAATACTGCTATCGCTGCTTGTTTCTTTGTTCTCTTGCATCGTATCTTTATCTGCAACATTACCACCATCAACCACACGCCAGTCCTGGGCAGCAAAGCGCTTTTCTGGTGCCGTTGCTACTGCTCATATTTATTCATACCACCTGTATTTCACTATCTCTTCGCCGAACTAGTGCACCTATTAGGTGTGTTGGGGACACAAGAGACTTCTTGCTTTGTGGTTGCAGGGTTGCATGAGAGGGATATCTTTGACCTCTTCCTCCCTGAGATCGATAAACCTTGGGTGATCCACTTAAGGGAAACTTGCTGCTGTTCTACAAACCTCTGCTCTTGGAGGCCCAACACTGTCTACAAGAATAGAAGCTCCCGTAGACATCAGGAACAGCGCCGCCGCCGTGAGACGGAGCGCCGTTTGCGCATCGCCAAGCGGGACGAGCGCGCGGCGCGCGAGTGGGCGGCCCGCTTCCCCAAGGACGTTGCCGCCAAGAACGAGCACTTCCGCAGACGGAGGGCGGAGAAGGCGATGAGGCGGGCTGCGAAGAAGGAGGACCGCGCACGACGGAGGGCGGAGAAGGCGACGAAGCGGGCCTTCATCGAAGCGCAGCTCGCCGGGCCGACCACCATTGGCGAGGACGACCCCCGTTGGATTGACCTCTTCTCGTCGGATCCGGTGTCGGGCACGACACCGGACTCGTCAGATGTCGAGTTTTAGTTTAGTTTTATCGCACTACTTTGTAAAAATATGAACTACGGAGTATCTATCAAGCTAATTTTATCCTATTTTATGTCTATTTATAGTCTTTGTTTGATCTTCTGTTTTACTGCACTCTATTTTTCATTATATTCTGTTTTTGGCGCTGCATTTATAGCGCCTCTGAAAATACGCTGTTTCAGCCCTGCATTTGGCCGCCACAGTTTGCAGCTTCCGGTGAAGCTATTGCCGGCTCCATGCGCAGCATCAGCCCACAGCGCCAAAATATAGAGCCACTGCTGGAGTTGCTGTAATATGTTTGTCAGCAGGAGCTTACCGAATTAGTGAAAAAGATGTTCAGCGTGGGATTCGAAAAAAAGATCTTCATGTTTTTTTCCTAGCGATCCTAGTTCGGACTTTTGATTGTGTTGGCTAGTGCATGTAGCTTGACACCTGTATTATGTGATCCTGATATGAGGATAAGAACACCTTCAGCTTGCATTGCTAATGGTGTCTCTGCAGCAGATGGCGTACCTTCAATGGAGACCGATGCAAGAGAGTTGGTCTTGGTGAGCCTGCACTTGACATCATCGTGCCACCTGAAGTAGGTGGTGTATTGGGATTAGACTGATAAGCATAGCACCTTGCAAAGAACAAGATGATGCTAGTGTTGGTTAACGTGATTTTACGCCAAAAGTCATGTATGCTCAACAGGTGCCGTACCTAGTTTGGATATTGTGTTGTTACCCTTTTGTGGTTTGGTGTTTGTCCAACAGAGAAAGCTACTCTTTTCCCGTGTAAGTGTTATTATGTGAACAAAAGTTGTATGTAAATATATATCGGTCAGAGAACCAAGATTGCATATTCTTGCCTGGTTATAACACATAAATCATAATAACAATTAAAGAGAAAAGGAACATTTTCCTTTGCAATGTAATTGTGCCAAGTAGATTAGACAACCAACCACAAACATTACAGGTCAACAACCAAACGCATGCGAAAGTCCTAAGGTAAGCTCCATAATACATGTTGAAACCAAAAGCCTAGAAACCATAAGAAAGGTAGCTCCACATCACAGTTCCACGACAGCAGCATACTGATCATAAAACATATATCAAGTCAGGACAGCTGCACCACTGGGTAAGCATCCATGGGGTCTGGCTGAAGAGCAAAGACTGTGTGAATGCTGCAAAATGTGGCTCTTGCCTCACCCCACCCATACATCTTATCATGGAACCTTACCAAATCAGCATGAATCATCTTGACATAAACATAGCTCCTCTCTCCATGCTGATGGGATTGAACAATGCGCCAGTTGCAGTGCTTCAGCTTGTCAAACAGTATGCAGGAGATGACAAAGCATGCTGGCTGGTCTTTTGTAGTGACAATGGCTTGGAGTAGCTGGTCCTGTGAACCACCCAACTAGATCTTTAGAGCTTGAAGGACAGTCCGTGCCATATAAGCTACCGTTGCTGACTCCAGCTCGGGTTCAGGTGAATGACAGCTGACATCTTGTCCTCGAGATGCAGATCCTTCTTGATCAGATTCAGCGGAATCATCACCACTACTTACAGGTGCATCAGGTTCTACAGAAGGCACATCAGGTACATGCTCCAGTTCATAGGAGTTGGGTGGGACAGCACCGTTTGCTGAAATCTCTACAATACCAGCTCCAGGTAGACCACCAGTCTCTACAGAGGGTAAACCACCAATATCCACTTCAGAGGATTCTCGTGGCACGACACCTTTCGCTAGAGGCTCTACCCTACCAGCTCCAGGTCCACCACCAGTCAGTACTGTGGGCATAGTCATGACGGGTTCTACCAATACAAAACCTCCTTCGGGTGGCGTGGCAACTTCGGGCGCAGGATCATTAGTAGCAACTCTAGCATCAGCACCAGTTACATCGGTCTTGACAATAGGTAAACCGTCTTGCTCCAGTTCAGAGAATTCCCGTGGCACGACACCGTTCACTAGAGGCTCTACACTAGCAGCTCCAGCTGCACCACCAGTTTCTACAGCAGGGGGTAAACCCAATCCACAACCTTCTTCATGTGGCACAATGATGCCAGGTATAGGCTCATCAGTACCAGTGACGAGGGATCACCTCGGCAATGCCTACGTATTGTAGACTTGGGTTTCGGGAGAGAGCGACGATGGAGATTCCGGGGTCGAGATTAGGCACACGACGTACCCAGCTTCGGGTCCCCTCGGCGGAGGATCCCTACGTGCTGCTAGCAATCCAGTATATGATCATAGATGTGTTTACAGGGTGCTGCCGTAGGCGGAGCTATGGTGTCTATCTGTTGTCCCCTCTATTTCGGGTGCCCTGGCTAGCTTTATATATGCAACCAGCCTAGGGTTTTACAAGAGTCCTAGTCGACTACTTCTTCGGGTTGCCTTGTTGGGCCTTCTCCATATTGGGTCTTCTCCATATTGGGCAGAGCCAGGTATACTAATAATGGTTACCCAAAGGGTATGCCCATGTCAGTAGCCCCCGAGTTTATAGGGAAGTCGAAGACTTGCGTAGAAACTCCAAGCATAACCATCTCCAAAGTCTAAGAAAATACAAGGCGAGGTCCATGTCGTAGATCATGTGTAGCGTAGATGATGTCGACAATCTTCGAAATTATCGGGTGCGCGGCAGCGCTCCCGATGGGAGTAGCCCCCGAGTCTATGGGCAAGTGCTTGCACTTGGGCATAGACTCAAGTTGTACTACTCGATGAAGAACTTAACTATATTTCTGGAGGACTTGATGAAATCCATGTGCCCCCGATGGGAGTAGGCTCCACTCGAGTCGTAGAATCGAGTTAAGTCTACAAACCTTGATTGTCATAGATGATGTCGAAGTTATTTTTCTATCAGGTGCGCGACCAGCGCTCCCGATGGGAGTAGCCCCCGAGGCTACAGCTAAGTGTTTGCACTTGGGTGTAGGCTCAACTTGCTTGTAATTGACTCCACAATTTTTCCTCTTTCTTATCGGGAGGGTGAACAATACTCTTGATAAGAGTAGCCCCCGAGCCTATGAGCAGGTGCTTGCACCTAGGCATAGGCTCAAGTTGTACTACTCGATAAACAACTTGGCATAGCCCCTCTTTTTATCGAATCCAGGCCGTTGCTATTTTTATTTGACATTGATATCTATATTATACATGGATAATGGTAGTTGGGGCTAGTTCATCTGACGGATCAGGTACTAGTTAACTGCTCTAGTGGCAATCCGCAAAAACCTACTTCAAGATCACATCCCTGGACATGATCTCGGGATACTGGTGTAAACTTCGACAGGTGCCGCTTAAGGTCTTACCATTCTGTCGAGTCCCAGTCATATTTATCGGGTACCTAACGCGCCCGTTAGGATTTTTCTTCGTATCTGTTGATACGGATAAAAGTAGCAAACCGACGTCAGAGACAGCGCCACGCCACACAGAATGGATCTGGGGTCTTACCTTCGCAAAGTTTTGCGGCATTCAGAAATTGTTCGCAACTTTGGCGTTCTGAGAATATTTTGTCAAGTGCCTTGTTCGGCTGATGCAATGGCCCATTTTGCGGGCTCTTCTATTTTTCTCTCGGGCTTGATGAGACAGCCGAATATATTGGGTTCTTCTATATTATCGGGTACATCACCGATGCTCTTGCTCGGAACAATATGACGAGTCAATGGACCCGAAGATTTATCCACCCTCTCTTTTTTGATGCTCCTCCTTGATGATAATTTTGTCGAGTTCCTCCTTGAAGATTTTTTTTAAGTTCCTCCTTGAAGAAAATTTCGTCGAGTTCCTCCTTGAAGAAAATTTCTTCGGGTCCTCCTTGAGGGCAATTCTTCGGGTCCTCCTTGAGGATAATTTTTCGGGACCTCCTTGAGGAAAATTTCATCGGGTCCTTCTTGAGCAAAATTTCGTCGAGTTCCTCCTTGAAGATTTTTTTTAAAGTTCCTCTTTGAAGAAAAATTTCGTCGAGTTCCTCCTTGAAGAAAATTTCTTCGAGTTCTCTCTTATATACTTTGAATTTTACTTTCTCCTGCACAAATAAACAAACTTTTTCTATCTTTTCCTTGACTATCTTTTTCGCATGCGGTGTCAGATGCTTGGATTCGATGATATGTAAAATGAATATATGCCGCGTAGCCCCCGAGCATCGGGTGCGGCAAAAGTAAACGATAATCAACTTTGTACAAAATAAAAGAACACTTAGCTTTTTGGACACGACGAACTCAATGCATGATGAAGTCTTCGAGTGTAGATAAGAAATCTAGCCAAAGTAGAAACCACCAAATAACAAAAGTGTATGCCACGAAATTGTTGATGAAGAAATAGCCGAGCCCCCGAGCGTTGCTGAGGTGATGTCATGATTGTTGTGTCGCAGTCGTGACCCGAGGCGAAATCATTGTCGAGCCCCCGAGCGTTAGGCGTGACGTCGAAATAAGTTGATGGAGTCGCGGCGTCATATTTGGTGAAGCCATTTAGGATGAAGCCATAGAAAATAATATACGAAGATGAATCCCAGATGAAGTATTTGAGATGAATCCATATTGAAGATTACGCCATTAAATATAGAGCATATATTGAAGATAAATCCGTCGATATCAAAGAGGATGAATCCATTGGCCCGAAGAATCCAGTAATAATCATAGAAGATGAATCCGCTGATATCATAGAAGATGAATCCATTGATCCGAAGAAAATAGTTCTAGTAATAACCATAGAAGATGAATCCATTGTCCCGGAAACGCATCGGGTAATATTGTATAAGAGTGAACCAATAATAACCCGAAGAGAAATAATCCAGCAAGCCGAAGAAGATAAATCCACAGTTCCGAAGAAGATAAATCCACTAAGTCGAAGAAAATAATTCCACTGAGCCGAAGAAAATAATTCCACTGAGCCGGAAAAAATAATTCCCACAGACGGTGCCAATTAACGAGGGATCACCTCGGCAATGCCTACGTATTGTAGACTTGGGTTTCGGGAGAGAGCGACGATGGAGATTCCGGGGTCGAGATTAGGCACACGACGTACCCAGCTTCGGGTCCCCTCGGCGGAGGATCCCTACGTGCTGCTAGCAATCCAGTATATGATCATAGATGTGTTTACAGGGTGCTGCCGTAGGCGGAGCTATGGTGTCTATCTGTTGTCCCCTCTATTTCGGGTGCCCTGGCTAGCTTTATATATGCAACCAGCCTAGGGTTTTACAAGAGTCCTAGTCGACTACTTCTTCAGGTTGCCTTGTTGGGCCTTCTCCATATTGGGCAGAGCCAGGTATACTAATAATGGTTACCCAAAGGGTATGCCCATGTCAACCAGGTCCAGCTGCATCAGTCTCCATAGACAGTAAACAAGGTGGCGTCGGAGGTTTAAAAGACTAGCATGCCATTTCACCTTTGTCATCAGGCAATATAGAGTTTTCTTCAACTCTATGTTTCTGCAATAATAAGCACATGAACAGAAATTAGACTAGAGCATCTAGCCATCTAACAGGGGCAGCGGCAAAACAAGCGTCGGTCCATATGTTTACCTTGTCATCTGGGATATCAGAACACACCGATTTATATGCTCAAAAAAAAAAGAACACACCGATTTAGAAGTCATTTCACATAGCATCCGCTTTTTCGTTCCTTCCCCTACGTCCATCTGGAATAAGTAATACTATTGATCACATAAAACTAATTAATCAAATATATGCATATGTTGAGAAGTTTGCACGGCAAATTGTGGATTCTGCTTTTATCACCTACGAATCGTCGTTCTATATATTTACCTTGTCATCTGGGATATCAGAAGTCATAGAATGAGAAGTCATCTCACTAAGTATCAGTTTTTTCGCTCTTTCCCCTCCATCCATCTGCAATAAGAAGTACTATTGATCACATAAAGCCAATTCATTGAATATATGCATATGTTGAGAAGTTTGCACAGTAAATTGTGGATTCTACTTCCAATCACCAAGTAATCTCGTGAGAAATGCATGATCAAGATATGTTTCTCCCTCTTGATCGACATCTGCATCTCCATTAAGACTAATCATCGTGCGATGGTGCTCTTTAGAAGAGCGCATACACTTCCAATCACCAGACAAGCAAAAAATTGTTGATTCTAGTAATGCTTAATCAGCAGTGGCCATGGAACGACCACAGATTGACCAAGCAAAAAAAAAATCAACAGCCTACTGACCACCAGGCAAAACAAACTAGGCCCATACATGGCCTCACAAATCATCATCAAACGTCGATCAAACTAGCAAGTTTGAACATGGATTACTAATTTATTTTCTGATAAAGTGAGTATATATATTAATATCGAAAGATATTGATTACACTGAGTGATGGGGATATGCCCATAGGGGGTGGGTCGCCAGTCCCACTCGCCACGAGGATGAAGGCCCAGGAAGGATTGCCAGTCGCCTAACCGACTGGGCCCGAAGGCGACTGGGCCGAAGTCCCAAGGAGATGATCCGCTCGGTTCAAGATGGAGATTACTTGAAGAAGGGTGTGGTATCCCGGATTTGTAGTAACTGATACGATTCGGAGTTATCCCCTTGTAACCCTAGGCCGGGGGTGGAAATATAAACCCCCGGGCTAAACCCTAGAAGACAGATCATCTGAGATCCAATCTCCCCTTTGTAAGCTCTTGGCTCCGTGCCGACTGAGCCCCCCCATTGTAATTCTCCACTGAGCAATAAGATCTAGCAGGACGTAGGCCTTTTTACTCTCCGGAGGGGCTGAACCTGGGTAAACCCTTGCGTCTCTTGCACCTCGACCCGTAGATGGCGATATTCCCTTGCCCTCGCATCAACGAAGTGCTACCCCCTGTAGCATCTGCCGTGGTTACATCCACGACAGTGGCGCCCACCGTGGGGCATGGGACATCAAGCCTCCGAGCTACGGCGAGGCCCTACTCGCCAGTGCAGCGGCCGGTCGCTTCCGGCAGGATGATCGCCACCGGCAATTTCTTCCACATCCAGCCAAGCACCTACCGGCCCACCTCGTCACCTCTCAAGCACGCCTGGATGGTGCCGATCGGCTCCATCAACCTCGTCGTTGGGCTCACCGGTGTCAGCGACCCCACCGAGCCTCGCCCCGGTCGATCGCACGACCCCTTCGCGCCGGGACAGCTCCTCACCGCTACTCGCCCAGTCACCGGCGAGGTATACGCGGAGGCCGAGTCGGCCCTGGAGGATGATGCCGACTCGGCGGCCGTGGCACCGACCGCCAACCCCATCGTCACCGCGTCAGCCGCCGACTCCATCGACACCGTCCCAGCCGCCGACCCCGGTATCGCCGCGATCGACGCTGACTTCATCGACATCATCGCCATGACATCGCTCGCTGGGTCCACCGCTGCGTCCCCGACTGATCGCTCTGTCGCCACGGCGTCGTTCAAAGACTCTATCTCCTTGGTCTCTCACCCAAGCGACTTCGAGGATGGCTTCAAGGACGACTCCGTCCTCTCCCTCTTCGGCAGCGACTCCGACTCGGACTCCGTCGAGGCCCCACGCTACCACTACCCGACCGCAGTCTTCATGGCAGGAGGCGAGGAGGAGCCTCCGGTCGACGCCTTCACCACCCCCCTCCCTGCAACCGCCACCACGACCGAGATCGAGGCGCACCGGGCGGCCCTCGAAGAGCAGAGGAAAAAGGAGCTCGCCGAACGGCAGAAATTTCGTCTCGAGCAAGACGAAGTGAGAGCCGTATCTCATTATCGCCAGCAGCGCAATCGCCGGCGCATGGAGCGCGCCCGCGCGAATGACTTCCCCATTGCGCGCCTTAACTTCGACGACCCAGATGGAGAAATCCGGGTCGCCCGAGTCTAGAACCCCGACATCCCGGAAGGAAGTCGGGCTGCTGCCGACAGAGCGGCACACGGAGCACCACCACCACCACCACCGCCACCACCCGAAGTTCCTCGGGCAGAAGTTGACGCCAACGGCCTACCGTTGCACTCGTCTCCAGCCGACAACGTTGTGGCCGCCCAAGCCGTCCTCGCAAGAATCCCCGAAATGGGAGACGGCGCGATCCTCGTCCAGCACGCCAAGGCCCTGGTTGCCAAGGCATTGGAGCAACAGCACGCCGCAGCCGACTCGCAAGGGCGACTCTATTCGCGCACATCTGCCAGTCACGCAGCGTCGTCGGGCGCGGCAAACCGTGCAGTCGTCAACGCCAACAACGGTCCGCCGCCAGCACCGCGCGCGGCCCACTCGTCCAACAACCGAATCGAGCCGCGCCCCGCGCGGGTGATGGTCGCCGCCAACGGACAGCCAGTCGACGCATGAACCCACATCGTCAACGATCAAGAATGGCGGGCGCGAAACCGGCTGAACGACCGCTACGCCGATGAAGCCCCGCGCCAGAGCGCGTTCACTCGAATCGGCCCTGCTTGCTTCGGGCCAATGATCAGAGGCGAGCCGTACCCCATTGGGTTCAAAGGGCCCCGTGACATCGAGAAGTACGACACACATATCGACCCCACAGTCTGGATCGATTCGTACGCCATGGCAATGGGGATCCAAGGCCACTCCGAGTTACTCGCCGCACGCTACCTGCCTCTCATGATGGACGGCGTCAATCGCCACTGGTTCAACACCCTCACCGCCAATAGCATCGACTCTTGGGAAGAAGCCCGCGCCGCATTTATCCAGCACTTCGCCAGCGCGTACACTCGTGCGACAACCATAGAGGACCTGGATCGCTGTGTCCAGGGCCCACGCGAGTCGACTCGCCGGTGGGTGCAGCGCTGGCAGGACATGTGGACGACCTCCAGCGGCATCAGCACGGACACGGCAATCTACTGCTTCCGACGGTGCTGCCGGTACGAACCGCTAAGCGCCAAGCTCCGTCGCGTCAGTAGAGATAACATCACAATCTCCGAACTCTTCGACATCGCCACCCGCTACGCTGACGAAGACCCTACAGTCGACTCGGACGACGAGTACGGCCAGCGACGCAATCGCCGCCCCGCGCACACGGAGCCCCGACGTGGCGACTACCGATTCGTCGGCCGGTCTAACAACGGCAAGCGCCGCGGAGAGGGAGGACACAACGAGCTCGTCGCCAACGCCGACTACGAGCAGCGCGAGCCAAAATCCTTCCGGCGCGACACCCGTGCACCACGGGAGGATCGGCCTCAGCCCAAGCGCTTCGACGCCCGCAGCCTCCTAACGCCCCATGCATCTATCACAGCAAGGAGGGCAAACCCTCCAATCACACGACGAGAAATTGCTACTCCCTGAAGCAGATAGAGAAGGCCCGCCGCGCCAAGGAAAACGATGGTGGTAATCAGCACAAGGACCGCGCCAAAGACCAAGACCAGCACAAGGGAGAAGGCTTCGGTCGCAGCGCCGGCTCGCTCCACACCTTCACTGGGGTCGGCGATCGGCGGGACAGGAAGGTCCTCGCAAGGGCAGTGGTAGTACACGCGGTCATCCTTTCTGACGTGCCCCGGTGGCTTAACTGGTCCAAGCAGAGCATTACCTGGAGCCGCGAAGATCACGCCGCCCGCATCGAGTACCCCGGTCGAGTGGCACTGGTCGTCAGGCCCAAGGTCGCCGACTACTGGCTACCAAAAACCCTGATGGATGGGGGAAGCTCCATCAACATTATGTATTACGAAACCTTCCAGCGACTCGGTTTACCAGACTCACGCCTCGAGAACACCAAGGTTACGTTCCACGGCATCGTCCCCGGGCGGAAGGCCTTCCCGATCGGCAAGGTTACGTTGCCAGTCACCTTCGGTACGCCCGTGAACTACCGCACCAAGCGGATAACGTTCGAGGTGGTGAACTTCCGCAGCTCCTACCACTGTGTGCTCGGCCGGTAGGCGTTCGCCCGGTTCATGGCGGCACCCCACTACGCGTACAACATGATGAAGATGTCAGGGCCTCGTGGCGTCATCACCGTCCACGGCGACCCGGAGATGGCACTGGAGTGCGAGGACGTCAGCGCCAAGCTCGCCGACGCCGTCATCGCCGACGAACAAGACAACTCCGCCGAGCTCGCCAAGTACCCAGTCGACCGCAACGACCCCGCCATCCTGGAGAAACCAACCGAGCTCGACTCGTCAGCAGCAGCTTTCAAGCCGGCAACTGACACTCGCCAAGTAGATCTTGTAGAGAATGATACAAGTAGGCAAATTACCATTGGGACGGGCCTGTCCGCCCAATAGGAAAGCGTGCTCATCAAGTTCCTCCGTGAGAATCGAGATATCTTTGCATGGAAACCATCTGACATGCCGGGTGTCCCGAGAGAACTTGTTGAGCACAAACTACATGTCGATCCCTCCGCACGCCCCGTTAGGCAGGCAATGCGCCCTGTAGGAGAAGAGCGGCGGCGCGCAATCGCTGAAGAAGTAAACCGACTACTCGCCGCCGGTTTCATCATTGAAATCAAACATCCCAAGTGGCTGGCAAACCCAGTCCTGGTGCTAAAGAAGAACAAGACATGGCGAATGTGTATCGATTACACCAGCCTCAATAGCGCATGCCCCAAGGACCCATTCGTCCTGCTGCGAATCGACCAGATCATCGACGCGGTCGCCGGCTCCGAGTTGCTGTGCTTCCTTGATGCTTACTCCGGGTACAACCAAATAAAGATGGCCAAGGAAGACCAAGAGAAGACAGCGTTCATCACGCCCCTGGGTGCCTACTGGTACACGTCCATGACCTTCGGCCTCAAAAACGCCGGAGCGACTTATCAACGGTGCATGAACAGCTGCCTGGAAAGCCAAATCGGCCGCAACGTACACGTCTACATCGACGATGTAGTAGTCAAGTCGACTCGCCAGGCCGACCTCATCACCGACCTTGCCGAGACATTTGCCAACTTGCGGCGATACAAGATCAAGCTCAATCCGCTGAAGTGCACCTTCGGGGTCCCTTCTGGACAGTTGCTTGGCTACGTCATCTCCAAACGAGGCATCGAGCCCAACCCGGAGAAGACACTGGCGGTCATGCGCACCAAGCAACCAACCTGCCTGGTCGACGCACAAAAACTCGCCGGCCGGGTCGCCGCACTCAGTCGCTTCATACCCCGGCTCGGCGACAAGGCCATGCCACTCTACCGCCTGCTCAAGAAGTCAGAGTCATTCAGGTGGACGGACGAAGCGCAACGGGCCCTGGAAGAACTCCAACATGCCCTTCGGAACGCCCCTATCCTTGCGGCCCCGCTCCCGAAAGAGACTATGCTATTATACGTCGCCGCGTCGAACCGCGCGATAAGCGCGGTCATGGTCGTCGAACGCAAGGAAGAGGGAAAAGAGCAGCTGGTACAGCGCCCGGTCTACTACATCAGCGAAGCCTTAATCGAATCCAAGCAACGGTACCCGCACTACCAAAAACTGGTGTACGCAGTCCTCAGGGCCCAGAGGCGACTGGCCCCCTACTTCCACGAACACCCTCAAGGTAGTCGCCTCAACGCCACTCGCCGACATCATCCGTAACCGCGACGCAACTGGCCGGATCGCCAAGTGGACAGTCGAGCTCGGCATCCACAACATCACCTACGAGTCACGCCATGCCATTAAATCTCAGGCACTCGCCGACTTCCTCGCCGACTGGGAAGAGGCCCAGCAACCAAGCTCCCCCGCGGACCTCAAGCACTGGACACTGCACTTCGACGGTTCCAAGAACCTCGAGGGGGCAGGCGCGGGAGTCGTCCTCACATCGCCAAAGGGCGACACCGTGAAGTACGTCCTGCAACTCAGATTCGAGCCCTGCACCAACAACATGGCCGAGTACGAGGCACCTCTACACGGTATGCGAGTAGCAAAAGAGATGGGCGCAACGCGGCTGCGCTGCCTCGGCGATTCCGACCTGGTCGCCAGCCAGACTTCCGGCACCTGTGACTCCACCGACGCCAACATGATTGCATACAAGCGCGCCGTCGATCAAGCCGGCGCTAGCTTCGCCGGCCACGTCGGCGAATGGGTCGACAGGCGCAAGAATGAGGAAGCTGATGCGCTAGCCAGAATCGGGTCCAAGCGACTCCAACCCCCTCCAGGCGTCGTCTTGGATATCCTCAGCCACCCCTCGGTGCGCGCACCCCGCGAGCTGGACATTGCTGAACCTCCTGCTCCCGACTCCGCCCTAGTCGCACTCGCTTCCGACAGCTTCGACTGGACCGAGCCATACATGAGCTACCTCGAGCGCCAGATACTGCCTATGGACGAAGCGAAAGCAAGAGCTATCGTACGCAGGAGCAAGTCTTTCACCATCAACAATAAAGAACTATACAGGCGCAGCGCCTCGGGAGTGTTCCAACGATGCGTCGCCACCGAAGAAGGGCGCAACATCCTGCGCGACATCCACGTAGGGGACTGCGGCCACCACGCAGGCGCGCGTTCCATAGTCGCCAAAGCTTTCCGTCACGGCTTCTATTGGCCAACAGCCCACGAAGATGCAGTCGCGCTCATCCGTTCGTGCGCCAGGTGCCAAAAGTACGCAAGCCAGTCGCACATGCCGGGGTCAGCATTGAAGACCATCCCCCTCACCTGGCCCTTCGCCGTCTGGGGCCTGGACATGGTAGGGAAGTTCAAAACAGCCCCCGGCGGATACACTCACCTACTGGTCGCGGTGGACAAGTTCACCAAATGGGTGGAAGCAAAACCCATAAAGAAGTGTGACGGGAAGATAGCCACAAAGTTCCTACGCGAGCTCATCTATCGATATGGCTACCCTCACAGCATCATAACTGACAACGGCACCAACTTTGCCAAAGGGGAGATGGCCGACTTCTGCGAGGAGAAAGGCATCCGACTCGACCTCGCTTCAGTCGCACACCCCGAGTCGAACGGCCAGGCAGAAAGAGCGAACCAGAGCATCCTCCACGGACTCATGCCGCGCCTGGTCGTGCCCCTGGAACGCGCAGCCGGTTGCTGGGCAGAAGAGCTCCCCTCAGTGATGTGGGGCATCCGCACAACACCAAACAGATCGACCGGCTTCACGCCTTTCTTTCTGGTGTATGGCGCCGAGGCAGTTATGCCCACGGATATCACCTACGACTCGCCTCGGGTCGTTAACTACGCCGAGGAAGACAACGAGCGAGCTCGCCAAGATGATATCGACCTCCTTGACGAGGCCAGGGACCTCGCACTCTCCAGGACCGCCATCTACCAGCAAGATCTCCGCCGCTACCACAGTCGTCGCGTTCGGAGTCGCTCCTTCCAAGTTGGAGACCTCGTGCTCCAGCTAATCCAAGACAAGAAAGGCATGCACAAGCTATCCCCGCCCTGGGAAGGACCGTTCGCCGTCAGCCGCGTACTCGGCAACGACTCCTACTACCTCACAGACGTCCGCAAGGACGACAAAGGCGAACCGCTCACCAGAGAGGTGGAGCGCCCCTGGAACGTCAACCTCCTCCGACGGTTTTACACCTAAGGGCAAAGTGTAACCCACAAATTCAGAGGTTAATAAAGATCGCCGATCGCATTGATCTCCAACTCCGATTGCCTCTCCATCACCCGCTAGCTATCTCCATCTCTCATCCCGGTACATACCGGCCTAGTCGCCACGACAAGCGACTCGGTACTGAGAGACCTTCGGTCGCCGCTGCTGGAAGAGTGAAGTCCACGATTGGCCAAGTAGCCGGGCTAACAAGGGCACGGCGGGGCGATTGGGCGCAACACCAGGCCCGGTCGCCTACCACCCCTTACGCCGTCGGGTGAAAACGGCGACTGGAACCCACAGCAGGGTCGCATGCTCGACCAGCCCCCCGGGCCACGGCGACCGTCTCGTGCTACGCTATACAGCACAACAAAGCCCTCCTCTACCTTAGGCTGGTGACTTGAATGGCCAAGTACTTCGACCAGGGACCCCGCAAAACGGACCCGCGGCTCGCCAAGGAAAAATGCCTGCAAGAACCCCCTTTGGAGTCACCTAGCGACTGGCTCACCGAGCCACGACGAGTGGCGCGCTACATACAAACAGCGCAACTACAAGCTCACCGCTACTCCACCCATGAGGCTGCTATTCGCACTATAATGACTACGTACTGCGACTGGGGACGCCCAGCTCGACAAGGAAAATAGTCAAGTCGATAGGCTTCATCGGGGTCGCATGGCGACTGGCCTGTAGGCCATGGAGAGTCGGACCCAACTCCGAAACATCGCCGCCACAATAACATAATTCAAAAGCAACCACCGAGTTATAGTTAAGCAAAAGCTGACACTTTATTTACAACTGACACCCGCTCGCGGGAATTTGAGTTACTTCTTACACAGGAGCTCAAGAACCTACTGAGACGGCCCCGGAGCTCCCTCCACAACAGGCTCGGTGCCACGATCGCCATGACGAAACTTCGGCGTGTACAGGACGACCGGGTACGTGGACAAAGAGCCGGTAGCCGCGGCGTGGAAGAGGCGCTCCGCGGGGTAGTCCACCGGGCCGGGCTCCTTCTCCGCGTCCCCAGGCGCCGCTTGGCTGGGGATGTGAGTCTCCAAGTCAGCAGTCGCCAGCATCCGGTCGGCAAAGGGGCGCACCGCCTCCATCAAGCGCAGCACTTCGGCGACGTCGAATTCGCCAGTCTCCGAGGGGAAGCCAGCAGTGACCTCCTCCACGTCAAACCCCTTAGAGTAGTGCGCCAGCACCATGCTCAAAGCCATGGTAATGCCAACGCGGCAGGAGGAGCGGCGAAGCCAGTCAACGACGGCCGGGATGTTGGACACGGCCTTGAAGACGGACGGCGTGTCCCGCGGAATCACTTCCCGCGGACTCAAGTACTGGAGCGCCACCAGTATTTCCCCCGCGCAAGCAATGATGCGCGCGGTCGCGGTCGACAGGCACTCCCGTGGAGTCGCCGTCTCCGTGAAGTCGCTTGTACCAACAACCAACAACAAAAGGAAGAGAAATGAGAACTCGCCCTCGACACCGGCTCGCCATGCTCGGGGACTGGCCCCCGAAGCCGACTCGCCACGCTCGGGGACTGGCCCCCGATGCCGACTCGCCACGCTCGGGGACTGGCCCCCGAAGCTGACTCGCCATGCCTGGGGACTGGCCCCCGACGCCGACTTGCCACACTCGGGGACTCGCCGCCGTGGCAATCGACAATAAAACAACAGGAGAGAGATGGAAACTTACCAAGAAGCTGCCGCGACATCTCGCGGACGAAAGCCTCGAAGTTGGTCTTCTCGGCCTGCACCACCAGGACGATGCCCTCGGACGCCTCCTTCTCCGCGGCCAACTCCTTGGCGTGCTGCTGCTTCAAGGCCGCGACCTCTTCTCGCAGGGCTGCGGCGGCCCCTCGCGCGGAATCCTGCGCATCCGTCGCGGCCTCCAGCTTCACCTTGTACTCGGCGATGACATCTTCCAGCTCCCGGCCCTTCTGCTCAAGGACCTTCGTCAAGTCCGCCACCTCCGCTTTCGCCTTTTTCCGGGCTTCTTCGGCCTGCTGCGCCCGGAACTCGGCTTCGCGGTAGAAGGATTCCTTGACGAACCCTTCCCGAGCCTCGGCAAGCGCCTTCGCCTGCGCCTCTGCTACAAAAAAAGGGGGGCGGTGAGAACAGAAGTACAAACAAGGCAAGCGCGACTGAGAGGGGAAAGCGAGTGGGCATGACTTACTGCCCAGAGCAATGAGCTTCCGGTTCTTTTGCGCCGCCTCCTCCACGAGCGCGGTCAATCGCTTAACCTCCGCCTGCACAAAAAACAATGCCAGGGTCAATAAATGCAGTCCAGGCAGGCTAAAAGAGACTCGACTCGCCCTTCCAGGCCAAGTCGACCCTCGGGGACTGGGGGGCGACTGGACTGCGAATACAGAAATACTCACCACGTGTGCTTCACCAAGCGCCGTGTGGAGCTCAGTGAAGGTCAAAGCAGAGGGCAGAGGACGGCGCGACTCGGCCGCCTCACCCGCCTGCATCACTGCTTCGGTCGACGGCGCCCCATCTGTCCGCGTCTCGGGGTCGCTGGGGTGGACTCGGTCCCTAGCGGCCTTGGACCGGCGCTCCTTCATCGGCACCGAGAGACCGCCCTCCTCGGCGGTGTCATCTTCGACTTCGGGGGCCTTCTGGCCCTCGGTCGACCCGACGCCCGCCGACTCCTCTTCTACCACGGGAGAAACGGCGCTCGGCCCCATCGCCGCGCTCGCCGTGCCCCCGCGACCCATGCTGGGCAAGGGGAAAACTTCGGCGGTGGGCTCAGCACGGCTGGCGCTCGCCTTCTCAGCCCGGCTCGCGACGACGGGCTCCTCCGGAGTCGACCCCGCGCCCCCAAGGTCGGAAGGCGCCGCTTTCTTCTCCGCGGCCTTCTTCAGCTCGGCCGCCTTCTTCGCATCGGCCGCCCTCGTGGCCGCCGCCCCAATTGTAGCCGGTCTCGCCAAGACCTTCCTCTTGGGTGAGTCGTCAGCTAATCCCGCCATGAAGAGAACGAGTTCGACAAGGAGTACTTACTTCACCGTGGGGATCGCCTTTACGCCCAGGCCGGCTCGGGCTCCAGCGTCGATTGCGTCCTTCAGAGGGCGCTGAAGCTTTATGGAGCCCTCCAGGATAGTCGGGCGCAGCCGCTTGGACAGCGGCTCGGCCCCTTCCTTTGAAGGCTCCCCCTCCTCCGGGTGAGAGGTCGCCTCCTCGTCCCCTTCGCCTTCCTGCGGCCTCGGAGCGCCCTGTGATGAAGACCCGGTGCCCCTCTTCGATCCGCGCGGGAGTCGGACGAAGTCTCGCGCTTCGGAGTCTGACTCGGTGCGCTCCTCCTCGTCGTCAACCTCCTCTTCTTCGCCTTCGGTCATTTCCGGAGGCTCCTTCCCGGCGAGAGGGGGAAGATGGTCGGCGATCTTCTGCCACCGCTGCATTTGAATCAAGGGAATAAGTCAGAAAGGAGAGGCACTACCAAGGTGTCCGGGGTCGCTGCACAAGTCGTTACCTGAGGTGCCGAGTTGTCCTCGGAGAAGGGCTGCAGGCCGTCCTCGAAGGAGGTGAAGGTGGCCGTGGTGATCTTGGCGAGCGCCTTCCGGTACTCGCCCTCGTCCCACTCGGTCGCCGTCGATCGGGTGCAGTCGTTTTGCCCCCGGTACTCCCACATGGAGTGAGCTCGGCACCGCTGGGGGATCAGCCGACGGCCGAGCCAGCAGTTGGACATGTTGGCCGCCGTCAGGCCCTTGTCCTTCAGCGCCTGGATCGCCTGGCGCATCCCCTTCACCACCTCCTCCTGCTCGCGCGGCAGCGACCGGACGTTGAGGCGTCGCGGGACGCTGGGCTCGGGGTCGAACTGAGGAATACAAACCTCGCCGGGGGGAGTGTATTCCTTGGCGTAGAACCAGAAGCGGCGCCACTGCGACTGCGCCTTCTTGGGGAGCGCCATGTCGATGAAGCTCTCCCCGGACTTCACCTGGGAAGTGATCCCGACGTTCGGGATGAGCGCCTCGCTGCTCTTGCTGGCCCGGGTCGCCCGCCCATGGAAGATCGATACCCACAGCGGGAAGTACGGCGGGCAGCCCAGGTAGCACTCGCACAGTGCCACGAACAGGGAGATCTGCTGTACACTGTGCGGCCCCAGGTCACATATCTTGAGGCCATAGAAGGCCAGCAGCTGGCGGATGAAGTCGGAGGAGGGGAGCGCGAATCCGCGATCCAAGAAGCTGAGGAAGATCACAAATTCGCCCGGCCTCGGGAGCGGCTCCACCTCGTTCGCCGGCGGGACTCGCCAGCCCTCCTGCTTGAACTCGGGGATGACCCCGGAGGCGACGTAAGGGAGGAGAGACTCGCGCGTGAACTTGGACTTGCCCCAGGCTCTCGCCGCCATGACTAAGCTCGGAGCTCTCGTCGAGAAGTAGATGGAATGGGAATGAAGGAAGAATGTGGCAGAGTGATAAGCCCTAACCCCCGGGTCCGGCCTTTTATATCGCCGCACTCGCTCCGGATAGGCACCAAATCCGTCCGTTGATTCGCCGCGATATCACCGCCCCGCGGTTAACGGACAGGATTGGCGGCGGGATCGGCGGAACGGGCGTTAATACTAGCCGTTAGCGGTCACATCGGGCCCAACGGTCAACTCCATGCAAACGGGCCGCGCCTCGGTCAACGTGAAATCTAGCCGTTGCCTCCTCCACGTGTCCGCGCGCGGGACTTACGCCGACTGGCCTACGGCGACTGGCGTGCGCCGACTGCCATACGACGACTGGCATAACGCCGACTGTCATGCGCCGAGTGGCTCAATAAGTTCAGGCGAGTGAAGGCTAGCGACCAGCTGATGTTTACTTCGGAAGCCCGGCGGCGATTCACCTCAACCCGCCCCTGTGCCTCTTCGCGACCCGCGCCGGATCCAAACTTCATCACCACCGCGCTTGGGGACTACTGATGGGGATATGCCCATAGGGGGTGGGTCGCCAGTCCCACTCGCCACGAGGATGAAGGCCCAGGAAGGATTGCCAGTCGCCTAACCGACTGGGCCCGAAGGCGACTGGGCCGAAGTCCCAAGGAGATGATCCGCTCGGTTCAAGATGGAGATTAATTGAAGAAGGGTGTGGTATCCCGGATTTGTAGTAACTGATACGATTCGGAGTTATCCCCTTGTAACCCTAGGCCGTGGGTGGAAATATAAACCCCTGGGCTAAACCCTAGAAGACAGATCATCTGAGATCCAATCTCCCCTTTGTAAGCTCTTGGCTCCATGCCGACTGAGCCCCCCCATTGTAATTCTCCACTGAGCAATAAGATCTAGCAGGACGTAGGCCTTTTTACTCTCCGGAGGGGCTGAACCTGGGTAAACCCTTGCGTCTCTTGCACCTCGACCCGTAGATGGCGATGTTCCCTTGCCCTCGCATCAACGAAGTGCTACCCCCTGTAGCATCTGCCGTGGTTACATCCACGACACTGAGCCTCTGCAACAATGCAATACCTTACTGGTAGTATGGATGCACATGGATTCCTAATACTCCCTCTGTTCGGTTTTAATTAGTCGACGCGAGGGAGAGAAGAAAATGAACTGTCGATGCTTTCAACTAGAGTCAATTAAATACGAACGGAAGAAGTATGTTGTAGTATTGACAAATATCCGGATCTAGTCTAAAAACAAATTGGCATGTAAATCCTAGTAGTCTACTAAACTAGGATCAATACCCTAGATTAGGGTTGCAAGCGGCATCCGCGAATCGTCCAGCAGAGCAGAAAATTAGAGCAAATAGTGGTTGAGATTAGAGCAGATTTAAAGCACTCGCACTGAAACTAGCTAGCCCGCTACCCACCCTGCTTGACACCCTGCCCTAGATGTGAATCTACACCAAATATTCAAACAAGGATGAGCAACCGCCAATAAAATTTTATCCGTACATCATCATCTCTACCATACACAAGGGTATGGTGATTTCACGTACAGCCATTGTTGCCGCGGGACGAGGATGAGTGATGCGCCGCGGAGAAGGTGCCTCACGCCTCTGTCGCCGCCGCTGTCGAAGAGGAAGTCGAAGCCGCGCGATTGTGGTCCGTCGCCGATATGGAGGTGGAGCTACTAGGGAAGAGGTGGAGGTGGAGGTGGAGAGGGAGTGATGGTTTGTACTAGTGGCGGCCGGTGAGGTAGTTATAAATACAGCCTCTCTCTCTTTTTTGGCAAGGAATGCAGCTTCTCTTGGAAGGCAACGAGGCAACGCACTCCAGATTTCGTATATTACTACTGTATAATAATATGGGCGGAGAAATTTGGACGCATCTGTGTTGTCTTGTCAAATGAATCACCAGGATTTGCTTTTAGTACTCCAGATTTGGGCGACCCAAGGAAGTAGAGATAGTAATGTACGCCATCTAGCTGCACGCTATCAAATCAAATAAATGGTCATGCCATTTACTTTTAAGATGGTGCAGCAGTTATTCTGACCAAAGAAACATGCACGTCTGCTGATTATTTTGATAGTACTACTAGTAGTACTACGGAGTAATATTTCTGATGGGTATACATTTACCGTCCGCTAGCAAAGATTGTTTGGCACATTGTTCTTATGGCTTTCAACATCACACCCCTTAATAATATTATTAATCAATGTTTGGGCAATTAATTGAGTGTGTTAATAAAAAATTAAAACCCACAAATCCAACTGTACTATTTTTAGGGCCATATGAAGGACAAGGAATGATTTTAAATGCCATATGGAGTACCTCCAACCATGTGAAATATGGTTCTGTCATGCAGGTGATACCCATGGCTTCGCATTGGATCCGTATGTTGTCCTACATACAGTCAACTATGAAGTACCACGATTTGGTTTTTGGGTGCAACCGGCTAGAGAATGATGCACGGGTTTGTACAGCCAGTACAATTCACATTAAGATTTTCTGATAGGATGTTGATGTGTATATGTAAGAATCATACACTAGAATATCTTCTATGTTTAGATGGCTGATCTACGTTTATACTTTCTGTGAACCATGAGGTTAAGACCTTTGTACTGTAATAAAGATTGCTAAATAACAGTATATATGTATGCCTCTAGGGACACTGAAACAGCCAAACAACCATGCATGTGTATAGACCGTATTTGATCAAATTACAAGAAGCACCTGGGTTCATGCAAATAGCATCAATTTATCACCTAAGTACATTAGCTATAAATAGTTAAATAGGAGTCAAGACCAACTGAGCTAGCTAGTAGTATGATCCTACTATTACATAAATATCCCTAACTCTGATTGTCTTTGTTCCAGTCTAGCGCGTTGGTATAGCTTGGGATGAACCAAAACCCCGTATGCCAGTTGGCCCCTGGACCACTGCTTGAGAAAGAGATGCTTTGGTGGTCTTCGCCATTTAGACTGAAGCGGAAAATTTCTTGATGTGATGTGTCAAACGGAGAGCCAATGGCCTGAGGCGTGGTGTAGATGCAGTTTCTTCTTGTCAAATATCCTGGGGGAAATGTTGCACCACGCACTGGCATGAAAATCGGATAGTTCAACCCAAGGAACATAGAATAGTCTCCAAGATTAGTAACCCTTTCCCACGGGTTGGCTGGAAGTAACCGACTAGTGTCATTCGAGAATACTATGCAGGTATACCCCGAATAGCTGTGAACAGCGCGACCGCAATGGACAGAAGGGGTACTATCAAAATAAGTTGGAGCACCGTCAGCGTCAAAATCCATTACGCCACGTGCATAGACCAGGAGAAGTCTAGAACGATCTTGAGATCTTGCCAGCCACCACGTACAACTATTAGAGTCAAAATCATCATAGCCATCAAATCCAGCCGTCCACGGAAGGAATGGAGCAGGGAGCACTATAGGACCTTGAAAAAGGAAAGAACACGTCACATGAAAATATATTTCATGATTTATCTACTAGTGATATTGATTTGATATTGTAGATGCCAATACTAGTACTTTATAAAATCATGGTCGAACATAAGATGGTTTGAAATATATTTCGAACATCTTGGTAAAACTTCATATGGATTTAAAACATGTTCCCCAAAATATTGGTCCAAATTTTAGATGGTTTGAATATAGTACTCCTTATTCTCTAGAACCGGGGGAATATAAACAAATGAAAGTCTTTATCAATATTGCATGGCACCTTTATTGATTCTATTTCTACTCTACCTTAAATTTTCCAGGGAGTAATAATAAAGAAACTTAATTACTAGGGGGCCTTTTTCCTACGGAACAACATGCACATTAGACCATACTAAAATTCCTATAGATGTTAAATTCTATATATGTCCATACCACAAGAGGGTTATGGTGTGCGCCTATGGAATTCCTTTAAGCCAAAAGATGCCAAGACAGTTCAACAAATAAGAGGTGAAATACTATATAAGTTACGTATATAAAAAAGATGGGGAGGAAATGTTACCAAATTGATTAGGATCCCATGCATAAACATTTCCAAGCTCAGTAACGGCGAACACAAGTCCGTTATGTATAATTGCATCGCAGTATATGGCGCCGTACTGGAACTGGTTTTCAAGAAATATCCATGTACGAGGATATTCGCCATGGAGGTAGGCAATTGCAAAGTCGAAGATTGCGACAAGGGAGAAATCTTTATACCCCCTAGCAGTTGTAGGAACTTGGCAAATAGCTATCTTCTGCAGTTGAATAGCATCACCCTGATACTCGAATATAAGTGGATTGCGTGTGGTTTCAAACTTCTTCCTCAAAGATGGAAGCTTAATCTTGCGATGAGTGTAGACATTGAGGAGGTTCCACTTGCCTTTGGGGCCAACCATGGCGATCCAATCTCCATTGGCGCCTGCCCGCTCCTCATCCTTACCATGTGGCATTAGGAAATCATAGGAGAACCTGTCCAGCGGCACTAGTTTGCACTTGCTGTGCACCGGCAAATCCTCCTTGAACTCCCATGGTTTATCCGCCGGGTCACAACAGAGAACACACGGAAGGCCAAACGGCTGAGAAGCAGGCAGAGTGGTACTGTATTTGGCTGACCGAAGAATACTTTTGGAGGAACCGACTAGGGACGCGGCGGTGATGGCGTCGCACTGGCTGATGAGCACTTCAAGGGGGCCTTCCGTAAACACCTTGTGAAACAGCCCAGATCCACAGACCCTGCTCGATTTCGACATCGCAATGAGGCAGGTGGTACAATGGGGTTGGGATTTTCTTGGGAGATTTACTGATTCGAACTTTGGGAGAGAGATGGCGATCAATGGCGGCAGGTGGGGGTTTGAGTTGGAGAACAGAGGCTCTCAAACTGGGCACTGCTGGATAGGACGCGAAAGCGCCATGGCGGAGACGCAGGCGCGTGCTATGGAAGCTGGGCGGAGTGGGGATAGACGACGGAAGTGAACCGAGACGCTCCTCCTCTTATGCATATACTGCCTACTGCAGTTTCGAGGAGAGTGTGAATGTGTTCAAAAAAAGAGGAGAGTGTGAATGTGTTCAAAAAAAGAGGAGAGTGTGAATGTGTTCAAAAAAAGAGGAGAGTGTGACTGTGACCCGACACCCGAGTAGGAGCAGACGGACTATAGGAGTAGCCCCATCATTACAGTCCATTAATTGTGCTTCCCACAATAAATAAGTGAAACGTCCCAGGCTTGTGTTGTCTAATCAAATCGATGGCCATGTCAGTATTATGGTGAACAAATAAAACAAATACACCAACCTTGTTCTTTTTGCAACGTACACCAACCTAGCAAGGCATCAACCTTCTCGCCATCAACTAGGACTCCGTGGCTCCGTCCCACCAAAGTTGTCTCAACTTTGTAAAAAAAATACATCTATCCATCTAAATTTTAACAAAGGTGAGACACTTTTGGTGGGACCGAGGGAGTACAAAAAAACTTTACTACTCCATGCTAGTATCGGCCACTTTTCGAAAAGTAATTCAAATTTCAACTGAAGGCGTGCTATTTTATGGTCCTGAAAATTGCCAAAAAATACAACCAAAAAATGCAACAGATCCATGTTAAGGGGGTACACCCTACGCGGTATACATTAAGAAACTTTGAAACTTCAGCGACCTTGTAAGAATGCCCATGACAGTGCAGTTTTGCAAATTAGGAAGAGACGAAATATGAATTCAACCAAAGAAATCTAAACGAATCCTTAGACAATAGCATAGTTAACACATTCAGAAAAAAATGATGACTCCAAAAGAACAACATTAGCAAGAAATACTCCATTTTAGTTTGAACTTGCAGTCACATACATATACTAGTAGTACTGCCAAAATACTATAATACTCCGAGCTGCATTCTAGCACTCCAACTAGCTAGCTAATAGTTCTGGAGTAGTAGTACTACTATACAAGTCCAAAATACATCCGAACGAACCCTACTTCGAACTAAACTACTCCCTCCGATCTTCGAGTAACTACACTGCAGTATGACTAAACGAAGATTATTGTATAACCTTCTTGTTGATGCAAACGCAGATAGGCAACACACGCTGCCCTCCATTCTGCTTCGCGTAACGGGGCGGCACCGCCAGGAAAGAAGTGAGCTGCTGCAACATGATCGAGCTAGGCGTCGGGGAGCTCGCCGGCTCGATTACCGCCATCAAGGTGTCCGTCGAGAGGTCACTGGTCCCAGCCGGCGCCGGCGACGGCGGACCAATCACCAGCAGCTGCGCCTTGTACATCGGAAACAAGCACGCGGCCGACCTGATGCACACACAGGACACAATGGTGGTCGGGCCGAGCGCGCCAACGGTGATGGCGAACACGCTACCCTCTTCTTCCCCACTGCCGATGAACAGGTGTCCCCGCGGTTGTACCGGAACACGAACTATGCACCAGGTGGGTATGCCATACTGGAACGTAAACACTGGGATGGAGTGGGATGCTTGGAGGTGTACCAGGAGCTCCTGCGGCGGGCCGGTGAAGCTGCAGCCGGTATTGATGGCCTCTGTGCAGCCGCACGGACCATGCGGGCACGCGATATAGTGCTTGTAGGACTCCGTGGAGGCGACCAAGCTTTGGCAGCCGACGCACTTGACCATTTCCCCAGATCGATTCGACGGCGGCAATCTTGCCCCAGATCGATTCGATGGCGGCAACCTCGCCGGCTGCTCACACTTCTTGCACGGGTTCGGCGCAAGCTCGCTGACGCAGCGCCGACAGCCCATATGACCACCCTTGCACTGCACGGAACAACGTACGTGGCATCAGTTGTCATTAAAATTTCTCACAGGTGAACCTAAGAATGAAATCGGAAGGGAGCGACCTTGGATATGGGGGGTTTGAAGGGCAGCAGGCAGAGGGGGCACAAGAAGAGGGCCTCCTCCATCTTCAGAGAAGAGTGATCGGGAAAACGAGAACGGGATGGGTTCTTTTTTTTATACATGCCTTGGAGTGGAGTATGGATACTACTACTTATAGGAAGAACTTCTTTGCTAAGAATCGGCGTCGGTCGTACGCAACCATAGATGCGCCAGCGGCTCTACAGTTTGTCAAAATAAAAGGACAGAGCTGCAGTGACTTGAAGTCTCCAAATCTCATTGTGACTTGGTGCCACCATCTACCAACCATTTGAGATCCAACGTTCCAAACTATCTCTTATTTCGAACTTAAAAACAAAAATTATTCAGAAAATTATGAAAAAAATCCAGTAAAATGTAGATGCCTTGTTCTAAAATCTGTGAATATTCCATCCCACTCGGACGACTAGCTTGTGATTAAAGAGCTTTTTACGTATACGAGCACTAGTTTAAACTAAATACTCCCTCTGATTCATATTAATTGACTTCAATATGGATGTATCTAGAACTAAAATGTGTCTAGTACATCCATATTTGAGTCAATTAATATGAACCGGAGGGAGTATATATTTGCTCACAAACCTTTGATTCAAATCGAATGAAACTTCACCAAAATATAAATCGAAATATGCACGATTAACTGGAAGTTCTTGAAATATTTCTGAGCAATTATAATAATTATTTAGTTTAAATTCTAAGTCGATCACATACATTGGATCTGAGATGGATGGTGGATGGTGGCACCAAGTCACTGTGAGACTCGGAAGTATCAAGTCAGTGAAGCTCTATCCCAAAATAAAAGCTTCGTGAAGGGGGCAGTTTGGTTCAAAAAAGAAGACAATGCCAAGCAGTTGTCAAACAGTACCCATATAGTCAAATGTACTCCCTCTGATTCAAATGAATTGACTCAACTTTGTCTAGATATATATGGATGTATCAAGTCACTAAAGTTCTATCCCAAAATAAAAGCTTCATGAAGGGGGAAGTTTGGTTCGAAAAAAAATACAGTGCCAAGCAGCTGTCAAATAGTACCATAACGTCAAATGTACTCCCTCCGATTCAAACGAAATGACTCAACTTTGTATTTTGCATGTTAAAGGTTTTTCGTAAAACTTGGCCAATCTAAACATAGTTTGCCTTTCTAAAAAAAGATATAAGCCCTAAGGCTCCTTTGATTCATAGGATGGGAAAACCATAGAAATATGAAAAACATAGGATTGAGATTTAATGGCTAGTTGAATCATATAGGAAGATGAGTTGTGTTTGATTGTGCCAAAGGAAATTTTCCATGAGGTATGACCTAATGTTTTATTCTTATAGGATTTGCACTGCAAGATTCCTGTAGGATATGTTCCTATGAATCAAACAACTAGTGTGGGGGAAATTCACATGTGATCTAAATCCTACATAATTCCTATACAAATCCTATATATGAATTTTAGTTGTTAGGTCACTTAAAATGACTTCACTTGAAGGGTTACATTTTTGTTTTTTTTGAATTAGTAGTGATGCCTAACCATATATATACCTAAACCAAGAGAATCAGCATAAACTTATGTATATTAATAGTAAGCGCATATATGAATGTTTTTTATCTACAAACCCAGGGTCATATATATGTACATAGAAACATGCATATATGCTAGTTTTTGTACCTTGGTGTGTTCCTCTTTTGGGCTATCTTTTTTGTTCACCGGTTCACAACCAACGCCCTAGATTAATTTGGCACTTAGAAAATAACATTTTGTTTTTGGCGCACTAACACAAATAGTAGTAGCACGGTCAACACTGTAGAGAAGTACAAAATAAATGCGTGTTGGAAAAATTGACTTAAAGTGACCATTACAATGAGAAAAAGGGTAGAACCAAGCATTGCACAGGGAAAAAGCAGTGTAGTGCCCAGAAGAAAAAAAAACAAGTTGGGCTATACTCCCTCCATCCTGAAATAATGGGTGTAGAGTTAAAATTTGTCCATAAAAGAGTGTACTTCTCGTTTTGCAATGCACTTTAAAATTTGTCCACAAAAGAGTGGTACTCCTAGTAAAAAATATTTCTTTCTCATCACGAGGGATATAGTTTCTTCACGACTAGTACGTACTACCTCCATCACAAAGCTTAAGGGTTCTTTTGATTCAAAGGATTTGCATAGGAATTGTGTAGGATTTGGTTTCTATGGGAAAATTTCCTATACATGTTGTTTGATTCATAGGAACATATCCTATAGGAAAAAATCCTATAGGAATCTTGTAGTGTAATTCCTATAGGAAAAAAGCATTAGCTCATGCCTCATGGAAAAATTCCTTTGCTACAATCAAACAAACTTCATCTTCCTATAGGATTCAATTAGACATGCCATTCCAATCCTAAACCTTTCCTATTCCTATGCTTTTCATATCCTTTAAATCAAAGGAGCCCTAAGTCTTTTTTTAAAAGTCAAAGCAAGTAAAGGTTGACAAAAATTTAGAACAATCTATCAACTAATATAATATTTTGTAGATACCATACCAAAAAAAATTCATTGTCTATGTATTGATATTAATTTTGTATTTTGCATGATAATGATTTTTGGTAAAATCTTAGTTTACCTTGACATAGTTTGAGCTTCTAAAAATAATATAAGCCTTACACTTTGGGATGGAGGTAGTAGTATTTAGCATAATATGGTTTTCTTATTTACTACATGCATTTAGCTCACTGGAGGTGGAAAAGTTGAAGAGGAAAGTGATGGTCGATGACAGTTTCCCAATGTAATAATAAAATCCTTAATATGCCTTGAAAACCCACACGTACGCTCTTTCTAGGACAGAGGCAGTATGAGGTAATGCACCCATGCGCTGTCATCTGCCCGTTCGTGCTATGTCTCCCAAATCTTGAAATATCGTCAGTTATCCATTTCACGTCCACACTTCTCCCTCTCTCCACGGACTAGGAAAAAACCCTCTCTTCGCTTCCCCTTCCCACTCCACCGATGGAGAGCCCAACCGACGCCGTCAACGCAGCGAAAGCGAAAGCCACGCGGCTGGCCTTACCCGCAGAGGAGGCGTCCAGAGCCGCGACCGCAGCACGCATGGCCGCAACGGCGGTGATCATCGCCGCAGCGGATGCCAAAGACGAAGCGGAGGCCATTGCCGAAGGTCGGGCCATCGGTCGCTCATCGGCATCTGATGCTGTTGGTAGATGGGTCCACTCTCTTGGAAAGCATCCCCTAGATGACGAGGACGAGGTTGAACTCATCTTTGAACCGCCGCCGCCGACCTTCGACGAGAATATCGTTGACGAGGGGGAGGAAGTATGTTCCGATTCACCTCTCTCCCTTATTCAACATAGCCCTGTATCGATTTGCGCTATGGTCTCTCCCTCTTTTTTTTGCGCTATAGCGTTTTGAATTAGCGTCAGAATCTTTTTAGATTCATATTCAGTAGTTGCAACTGCTACATATTTGCTTCACATCCGATTCACCTCTCTCCCTTATTCAACATAGCCCTGTATCGATTTGCTCTATGGTCTCTCCCTCTCTTTTTTGCGCTATAGGGTTTTGAATTAGCGTCAGAATCTTTTTAGATTCATATTCATTATTAGTTGCAACTGCTACATATTTGCTTCACCTGTTTATTTGGCATGTATAAGGTTGCTACTGATGAGGTTGACAGCGATGTCGAGTCGCATCATAGGAAGGCCAGGGCCACTCTCAACAAGCTTAAGGCGGGGAAGTTCGACAAGTATTGGAGTGAACCCTGGACTGGTGCCAGGAACAGCTGCCCCTTCTGCACAAAGAGCATAAAGGTTGACTTTCAAAGCGTCCTGCGGCATGCCGAAGCCGGTGGGTCCGGCTGTCTCAAAGTTGGGGAAACTGTTAACCGATCCGGCTTCATAGCCAACCACATGGCCTATGGGCTATTCCTAAGGAAGAAATTGAACCAAGCTATCGAGACCGGTCGTGTGCCTCCTCCCAAGCCCAAGCCACCAAAGATTAAAGGTATGGGCAGCAAGAAGCAGAAGAAGCGGGACCGGGAGGAGGCGACAGGAAGAAGATGGTAAATATACTCCGTAACTGCTGTGCATGTTTGTCTCTCCTAATGCTTCAAAAGCAACATCTTTTGTTGAACTCTGTTTATGTTTGCTGCTCAGCAGCGTTTGTGGTGAACCTATTAGCTTAATTAGGGGTTGTTGAACTATATATGTCTGTGTTGAACCTTGCTTAATTAGGTTGTGTTGAACTCTGTTTGTGTTGGCGTGGGAAGGGGGGCATGATTCTACCCTGAATTTGCGGGACCCCCAAAAAACTTGCAAATACGAGTGATGCATCCAAAAGGAACAAACTTTTACATGGTAGACCCCAGTCTGAAAGCAAGAAATGCGATCGGGTCCTTAACAGCCACCGCCCGGATTGATCGGGGATTTTGCCTGCCTACCGCATGTGACTTGTGCGCACTGAAGTTTGGGACCTCATGCATGGGCACCACACGTAAGTGACAGACCTGTTGGTGTAAAAACTCGGGTGATTATTATACTGCATTAGTACAAAGTTTCCTATGGATTCAAGGGTTGGAAAGCCAAGTTAACTCATTTTCATGACTAAGAAGGAGCCAGGCTTACTTTTTCATTTTCATGTTTTAACTTGTTTAAATTTTGGTCAAACAAAGGATCTGACCAGGATTCAAATGGGCATAAAAATTCAAAAAAGAAATAAAAAAACAAATCACATAAGCCTTCTTATGTCATCTAGTAAGCATTACAATTGATCAACGAAGTCTAGACATATTCAAACCAGAAAAATCATGTATATACCCCCTAACCCTAAACTCTGTCTTATGAAGTCAAGCATGAAGAAAAGTGGTTTTGGGTTTCAAACATTGGAAATTAAAAAAACTCCCAAAAGCTTCATTTTGGAGTTACTAAGAAGAATCCAGGCTTATCTTTTCATTTTCATGTTTTAAACTGGTTTAAATCTTGGTCAAACCTAGGATTTGACCAAGATTCAAATGGACATAACAAATTCAAAAAAATCAAAACCAAACACATAGTCTTTTGATGTCATATAGTAAGCATTCAAGTTGATAAACAAAGTCTAGACATATTTAAACAAGAAAAATCATGTATATACTTGGCCCCTAACCCTAAACTCTGTCTTATGAAGTCAAGCATTAAGAGAAGTGGTTTTGGGTTTCAAACATGGAAATTTAAAAAACCTCCCAAAAGCTTCATTTTGGAGTGACTAAGAAGAATCCAGGCTTACTTTTCATTTTCATGTTTTAAACTGGTTTAAATCTTGGTCAAACCTAGGATTTGACCAAGATTCAAATGGGCATAACAAATTCAAAAAAAAACATAGTCTTTTGATGTCATATAATAAGCGTTCAAGTTGATAAACAAGGTCTAGACATATTCAAACCAGAAAAATCATGTATCTACCCCCTACCCCTAAACTTTGTCTTATGAAGTAAATCATGAAGAGATGTCATTTTGGGTTTCGGACATGGAAAATTAAAAAACCCTCCCAAAAGCTTCATTTTGGAGTGAATAAGAAGGATCCATACTTACTTTTCATTTTCATGTTTTAAACTTGTTTAAATATTGGTCAAACCTGCTAGGATTTGACCAAGATTCAAATGGGCATAAAAATTTTAAAAAAAGAAATAAAAAATTAAACCGAAAACCACTTCTCTTCGTGCTTGACTTCATTAGACAGAGTTTAGGGTTTGGGGTATATACATGATTTTTATTGTTTAAATATGTCTAGACTCCGTTGATCAACATGAATGCTTACTATAACTTAAGAAGCTTATGTGTTTTGGTTTTTCATTTTTTGAATTCTTTATTGAATTTTTATGCCCATTTGAATCTTGGTCAAATCCTAGGTTTGACAAAGAATTAAACAAGTCAGTAACACGAAAATGAAAAAGTAAGCCTAGATCCTTCTTGTTCACTCCAAAAATGAAGCTTTTGGGAGGGTTTTTGAATTTTCCATGTTTGAAACCCAAAACCATTCCTCTTATATGCTTGACTTCATATGACAGAGTTTAGCCTTAGGGGGTAGATACATGATTTTTCTGGTTTGAATATGTCTAGACCTTGTTTATCAACTTGAATGCTTACTATAAACCAAAAATTCATGTATCTACCCCTAACCCTAAACTATGCACGAAGAGAAGTGGTTTTGGGTTTCAAACCTGGATATTTAAAAAACCCTCCCAAAAGCTTCGTTTTGGAGTGAATAAGAAGGATCAAGACTTAATTTTTCATTTTCATGTTTTAATCTTGTTTAAATCTTGGTCAAACCTAGGATTTGACCAAGATTCAAATGGGCATAATTTAAAAAAATGAAAAATCAAGGCACATAGTCTTCTTATGTCATATAGTAAGCATTCAATTAAGTCGATAAACAAGCTCTAGACATATTCAAACCAGAAAAATCATGTATCTACCCCCTATATATCCCTAAACCCTGACTTATGAAGTCAAGCATGAAGAGAAGTGGTTTTTGGTTTCAATCATGGAAATTTCAAAAACCCTCCCAAGAGCTTCATTTTCGAGAGACTAATTAAGAAGCATACATGCTTACCTTTTCATATTCATGTTTTAAACTTGTTCAAATCTAGGTCAACAAACCTAGGATTTGACGAAGAATCAAATGGGTATAAAAAAATTAAAACCAAGGTCTGCTCATGTAATATAGTGAGCATTCAATTAAATTGATAAACAAGGTCTAGACATATTCAAACTAGCAGGAAAATCATGTATCTATATACCCCCTAACCCTAAACTATGTCTTATGAAGTCAAGCATGCATGAAGAGAAGTGGTTTTTGGTTTTCAAGAGCATGGAAATTTCAAAACCCCTCCCAAGAGCTACATATTGGAGTGACTAAGAAGGATAGATGCTTAATTTTTCATATTCATGTTTTAAACTTGATTAAATCATGGTCAAACCTAGGATTTGACCAAGATTCAAATGGGCATAAAAATTCAAAAACAAAAATGAAAAACCAATGCACATAGTCATCTTATGTCATCTAGTAAGTATTCAATTAAGTTGATAAACAATGTCTATACATATTCAAACCAGAAAATTTATGTATCAAGCTACCCCTAACCCCAAACTCTATCTTATGAAGTCTAGCATGAAGAGAAGTGCGTGGTTTTTTGGTTTCAAACATGGAAATTTCAAAAACCCTCTCAAGATCGAGCTTCATTTTGGAGTGACTATGAAGGATACATGCTTAATTTTTCATATTCATGATTTAAACTTGTTTAAATCATGGTCAAAAATAGGATTTGACCAAGATTCAAATGGGCATAAAAATAAAAAAAACAATAAAATGAAAAACCTATGCACATAGTCATCTTATGTCATCTAGTAAGCATTCAATTAAGTTGAAAAACAAGGTCTAGACATATTCAAACCAGAAAATTCATGTATCAAGCTACCCCTATCCCCAAACTCTGTCTTATGAAGTCAAGCATGAAGAGAAGTACGCGGTTTTTTGGTTTCAAACATGGAAATTTCAAAAACCCTCTCAAGAGCTTCATTTTGGAGTGACTACGAAGGATACATGCTTAGTTTTTCATATTCATGTTTTAAACTTGTTTAAATCATGGTCAAACCTAGGATTTGACCAAGATTCAAATGGGAAAAATTTAAAAAAATGAAAAATCTAGGCACATAGTCTTCTTATGTCATATAGTAAGCATTCAATTAAGTTGATAAACAAGGTCTAGACATATTCAAACCAGAGAAATCATGTATCTACCCCCTAACCCTAAACTCTATCTCATGAAGTCAAGCGCATGAAGATATGTGGTTTTTGGTTTCAAACATGGAAATTTCAAAAACCCTCCCAAAGAGCTTCATTTTGGAGTGACTAAGAAGGATCCATAGGAAACTGATGACGTGTAACTCACACGTTCGTTGGGAACCCCAAGAGGAAGGTATGATGCGCACAGCAGCAAGTTTTCCCTCAGAAAGAAACCAAGGTTTATCGAACCAGGAGGAGCCAAGAAGCACGTTGAAGGTTGATGGCGGCGGGATGTAGTGCGGCGCAACACCAGGGATTCCGGCGCCAACGTGGAACCTGCACAACAGAACCAAAGTACTTTGCCCCAACGAAACAGTGAGGTTGTCAATCTCACCGGCTTGCTGTAACAAAGGATTAACCGTATTGTGTGGAAGATGATTGTTTGCGTAAAACGAGTAGAACAAGTATTGCAGTAGATTGTATTTCAGTATAGAGAATTGGACCGGGGTCCACAGTTCACTAGAGGTGTCTCTCCCATAAGACGAACAGCATGTTGGGTGAACAAATTACAGTTGGGCAATTGACAAATAAAGAGGGCATGACCATGCACATACATATTATGATGAGTATAGTGAGATTTAATTGGGCATTACGACAAAGTACATAGACCGCCATCCAACTGCATCTATGCCTAAAAAGTCCACCTTCAGGTTATCATCCGAACCCCCTCCAGTATTAAGTTGCAAAGCAACAGACAATTGCATTAAGTATGGTGCGTAATGTAATCAACAACTACATCCTTAGACATAGCATCAATGTTTTATCCCTAGTGGCAACAGCACAACACAACCTTAGAACTTTCTCACATCCTTGTCCCGGTGTCAATGCGAGGCATGAACCCACTATCGAGCATAAATACTCCCTCTTGGAGTTACAAGCATCTACTTGGCCAGAGCATCTACTAGTAACGGAGAGCATGCAAGATCATAAACAACACATAGATATAACTTTGATAATCAACATAACAAGTATTCTCTATTCATCGGATCCCAACAAACGCAACATATCGAATTACAGATAGATGATCTTGATCATGTTAGGCAGCTCACAAGATCCGACAATGATAGCACAATGGGGAGAAGACAACCATCTAGCTACTGCTATGGACCCATAGTCCAGGGGTAGACTACTCACACATCACTCCGGAGGCGACCATGGCGGCGTAGAGTCCTCCGGGAGATGATTCCCCTCTCCGGCAGGGTGCCGGAGGCGATCTCCTGGATCCCCGAGATGGGATCGGCGGCGGCGGCGTCTCTGGAAGGTTTTCCGTATCGTGGCTCTCGGTACTGGGGGTTTCGCAACGGAGGCTTTAAGTAGGCGGAAGGGCAGGTCAGGAGGCGGCACGAGGGCCCCACACCATAGGGCCGCGCGGCCAAGGGGGGGCCACGCCACCCTAGGGTGTGGCCACCTCGTGGCCCCACTTCGTTTCCTCTTCGGACTTCTGGAAGCTTCGTGGCAAAATAGGACCCTGGGCGTTGATTTCGTCCAATTCCGAGAATATTTCCTTACTAGGATTTCTGAAACCAAAAACAGTGACAAAGAATCGGCACTTCGGCATCTTGTTAATAGGTTAGTTCCGAGAAAATGCACAAATATGACATAAAGTGTGCATAAAACATGTAGATAACATCAATAATGTGGCATGGAACATAAGAAATTATCGATACGTCGGAGACGTATCAGCATCCCCAAGCTTAGTTCTGCTCGTCCCGAGCAGGTAAAACGATAACACAGATAATTTCTGGAGTGACATGCCATCATAACCTTGATCATACTATTTGTAAAGCATATGTAGTGAGTGCAGAGATCAAAACAATGTATATGACATGAGTAAACAAGTGAATCATAAAGCAAAGACTTTTCATGAATAGCACTTCAAGACAAGCATCAATAAGTCTTGCATAAGAGTTAACTCATAAAGCAATAATTCATAGTAAAAGCATTGAAGCAACACAAAGGAAGATTAAGTTTCAGCGGTTGCTTTCAACTCATAACATGTATATCTCATGGATATTGTCAACATAGAGTAATATAATAAGTGCAATAAGCAAGTATGTAGGAATCAATGCACAGTTCACACAAGTGTTTGCTTCTTGAGGTGGAGAGAAATAGGTGAACTGACTCAACATTGAAAGTAAAAGAATGGTCCTCCATAGAGGAAAAGCATCGATTGCTATATTTGTGCTAGAGCTTTGATTTTGAAAACATGAAACAATTTTGTCAACGGTAGTAATAAAGCATATGTATCATGTAAATTATATCTTACAAGTTGCAAGCCTCATGCATAGTATACTAATAGTGCCCGCACCTTGTCCTAATTAGCTTGGACTACCGGATCATCACAATGCACATGTTTTAACCAAGTGTCACACAGGGGTACCTCTATGCACTTTGTACAAAGGTCTAAGGAGAAAGCTCGCATTGGATTTCTCGCTATTGATTATTCTCAACTTAGACATCCATACCGGGACAACATAGACAACAGATAATGGACTCCTCTTTTATGCATAAGCATGTAACAACAATTAATAATTCTTCTCAAATGAGATTGAGGATATATGTCCAAAACTGAAACTTCCACCATGGATCATGGCTTTAGTTAGCGGCCCAATGTTCTTCTCTAACAATATGCATGCTTAACCATAAGGTGGTAGATCTCTCTTACTTCAGACAAGACAGACATGCATAGCAACTCACATGAAATTCAACAAAGAGTAGTTGATGGCGTCCCGGTAAACATGGTTATCGCACAACAAGCAACTTAATAAGAGATAAAGTGCATAATTACATATTCAATACCACAATAGTTTTTAAGCTATTTGTCCCATGAGCTATATATTGCAAAGGTGAATGATGGAATTTTAAAGGTAGCACTCAAGCAATTTACTTTGGAATGGCGGAAAATACCATGTAGTAGGTAGGTATGGTGGACACAAATGGCATAGTGGTTGGCTCAAGTATTTTGGATGCATGAGAAGTATTCCCTCTCGATACAAGGTTTAGGCTAGCAAGGCTTATTTGAAACAAACACAAGGATGAACCGGTGCAGCAAAACTCACATAAAAGACATATTGTAAACATTATAAGACTCTACACCGTCTTCCTTGTTGTTCAAACTCAATACTAGAAATTATCTAGACCTTAGAGAAACCAAATATGCAAACCAAATTTTAGCATGCTCTATGTATTTCTTCATTAATGGGTGCAAAGCATATGATGCGAGAGCTTAAACATGAGCACAACAATTGCCAAGTATCACATTACCCAAGACATTAATAGCAATTACTACATGTATCATTTTCCAATTCCAACCATATAACAATTTAACGAAGGAGAAACTTCGCCATGAATACTATGAGTAGAAACTAAGGACATACTTGTCCATATGCTACAGAGGAGCGTGTCTCTCTCCCATAAAGTGAATGCTAGGATCCATTTTATTCAAACAAAACAAAAAACAAAAACAAACCGACGCTCCAAGCAAAGCACATAAGATGTGATGGAATAAAAATATAGTTTCAGGGGAGGAACCTGATAATGTTGTCGATGAAGAAGGGGATGCCTTGGGCATCCCCAAGCTTAGACGCTTGAGTCTTCTTGATATATGCAGGGGTGAACCACCGGGGCATCCCCAAGCTTAGAGCTTTCACTCTCCTTGATCATGTTGCATCATACTCCTCTCTTGATCCTTGAAAACTTCCTCCACACCAAACTTAGAACAACTCATTAGAGGGTTAGCGACAATAAAAATTAACATGTTCAGAGGTGACACAATCATCTTTAACACTTCTGGACATTGCATAAAGCTACTGGACATTAATGGATCAAAGAAATTCATCCAACATAGCAAAAGAGGCAATGCGAAATAAAAGGCAGAATCTGTCAAAACAGAACAGTTCGTATTGACGAATTTTATCGAGGCACCAGACTTGCTCAAATGAAAATGCTCAAATTGAATGAAAGTTGCGTACATATCTGGGGATCACTCACGTAAATTGGCATAATTTTCTGAGTTACCTACAGGGAAAACAGCCCAGATTCGTGACAGCAAAGAAATCTGTTTCTGCGCAGTAATCCAAATCTAGTATGAACTTTTCTATCAACGGCTTTACTTGGCACAACAAAACACTAAACTAAGATAAGGAGAGGTTGCTACAGTAGTAAACAACTTCCAAGACTCAAAATAAAAACAAAGTACTGTAGGTAAAAACATGGGTTGTCTCCCATAAGCGCTTTTCTTTAACGCCTTTCAGCTAGGCGCAGAAAGTGTGTATCAAGTATTATCAAGAGACGAAGTGTCAACATCATAATTTGTTCTCATAATAGAATCAAAAGGTAACTTCATTCTCTTTCTAGGGAAGTGTTCCATACCTTTCTTGAGAGGAAATTGATATTTAATATTCCCTTCCTTCATATCAATGATAGCACCAACAGTTCGAAGAAAAGGTCTTCCCAATATAATGGGACAAGATGCATTGCATTCAATATCCAAGACAACAAAATAAACGGGGACAAGGTTATTGTTAACGGTAATGCGAACATTATCAACTTTCCCCAAAGGTTTCTTTGTAGAATGATCAGCAAGATTAACATCCAAATAACAATTTTTTAGCGGTGGCAAGTCAAGCATATTATAAATTTTCTTAGGCATAACAGAAATACTTGCACCAAGATCACATAAAGCATTACAATCAAAATCTTTAACCTTCATCTTAATGATGGGCTCCCAACCATCCTCTAGCTTTCTAGGAATAGAGGCTTCGCGCTCTAGTTTCTCTTCTCTAGCTTTTATGAGAGCATTTGTAATATGTTGCGTGAAAGCCAAATTTATAGCACTAGCATTAGGACTTTTAGCAAGTTTTTGTAAGAACTTTATAACTTCAGAGATGTGGCAATCATCAAAATTCAAACCATTATAATCTAAAGCAATGGGATCATCATCCCCAATGTTGGAAAAAATTTCAGCAGTTTTATCACAGGCAGTTTTAGCAGTTTCGGGCAGTTTCTCGCGCTTTGCATTAGAAGTGGAAACATTGCTAACACCAATTCTTTTATTATTATTAGTAGGAGGTGCAGCAACATGTGTAGCATTAGCATTACTAGTGGTGGTAATAGTCCAAACTTTAGCTACATTCTTCTCTTTAGCTAGTTTTTCATTTTCTTCTCTATCCCACCTAGCACGCAGTTCAGCCATTAATCTTATATTCTCATTAATTCTAACTTGGATGGAATTTGCTGTAGTAACAATTTTATTATGATGATTCTCATTAGGCATAACTTTCGATTTCAAAAGATCAACATCAGCAGCAAGACTATCGACTTTAGAAGCAAGTATATCAATTTTCCCAAGCTTTTCTTCAACAGATTTGTTAAAAGCAGTTTGTGTACTAATAAATTCTTTAAGCATGGCTTCAAGTCCAGGGGGTGTGTTCCTATTATTGTTGTAAGAATTCCCATAAGAATTACCATAGCCGTTGCCATTATTATAAGGATATGGCCTATAGTTGTTACTAGAATTGTTCCGGTAAGCATTGTTGTTGAAATTATTATTTTTAATGAAGTTTACATCAACATGTTCTTCTTGTGCAACCAATGAAGCTAACGGAACATTATTAGGATCAATATTAGTCCTATCATTCACAAGCATAGACATAATAGCATCAATCTTATCACTCAAGGAAGAGGTTTCTTCGACAGAACTTACCTTCTTACCTTGTGGAGCTCTTTCCGTGTGCCATTCAGAGTAGTTGATCATCATATTATCAAGAAGCTTTGTTGCTTCACCAAGAGTGATGGACATAAAGGTACCTCCAGCAGCTGAATCCAATAAATTCCGCGAAGAAAAATTTAGTCCTGCATAGAAGGTTTGGATGATCATCCAAGTAGTCAGTCCATGGGTTGGGCAATTTTTAACCAGAGATTTCATTCTTTCCCAAGCTTGAGCAACATGTTCAGTATCTAATTGTTTAAAATTCATTATGCTACTCCTCAAAGATATAATTTTAGCAGGGGGATAATATCTACCAATAAAAGCATCCTTGCATTTAGTCCATGAATCAATACTATTCTTAGGCAGAGATAGCAACCAATCTTTAGCTCTTCCTCTTAATGAGAAAGGGAACAATTTTAATTTTATAATGTCACCATCTACATCTCTATATTTTTGCATTTCACATAGTTCAACAAAATTATTAAGATGGGCAGCAGCAGCATCAGAACTAACACCAGAAAATTGCTCTCGCATAACAAGATTTAGTAAAGCAGGTTTAATTTCAAAGAATTCTGCTGTAGTAGCAGGTGGAGCAATAGGTGTGCATAAGAAATCATTATTATTTGTGGTTGTGAAGTCACACAACTTAGTATTTTCAGGGTTGGCCATTTTCGCAACAGTAAATAAAGCAAACTAGATAAAGTAAATGCAAGTAACTAATTTTTTTGTGTTTTTGATATAGCAAACAAGATAGCAAATAAAGTAAAACTAGCAACTAATTTTTTTGTATTTTGATTTAGTGCAGCAAACAAAGTAGTAAATAAAACTAAGCAAGACAAAAACAAAGTAAAGAGATTGAGAAGTGGAGACTCCCCTTGCAGCGTGTCTTGATCTCCCCGGCAACGGCGCCAAAAAAAGAGCTTGATGACGTGTAACTCACACGTTCGTTGGGAACCCCAAGAGGAAGGTATGATGCGCACAGCAGCAAGTTTTCCCTCAGAAAGAAACCAAGGTTTATCGAACCAGGAGGACCCAAGAAGCACGTTGAAGGTTGATGGCGGCGGGATGTAGTGCGGCGCAACACCAGGGATTCCGGCGCCAACGTGGAACCTGCACAACACAACCAAAGTACTTTGCCCCAACGAAACAGTGAGGTTGTCAATCTCACCGGCTAGCTGTAACAAAGGATTAACCGTATTGTGTGGAAGATGATTGTTTGCAGAAAACAGTAGAACAAGTATTGCGATGGGTGTATTTCAGTATAGAGAATTGGACCGGGGTCCACAGTTCACTAGAGGTGTCTCTCCCATAAGACGAACAGCATGTTGGGTGAACAAATTACAGTTGGGCAATTGACAAATAAAGAGGGCATGACCATGCACATACATATTATGATGAGTATAGTGAGATTTAATTGGGCATTACGACAAAGTACATAGACCGCCATCCAACTGCATCTATGCCTAAAAATTCCACCTTCAGGTTATCATCCGAACCCCCTCCAGTATTAAGTTGCAAAGCAACAGACAATTGCATTAAGTATGGTGCGTAATGTAATCAACAACTACATCCTTAGACATAGCATCAATGTTTTATCCCTAGTGGCAACAGCACAACACAACCTTAGAACTTTCACATCCTTGTCCCGGTGTCAATGCAGGCATGAACCCACTATCGAGCATAAATACTCCCTCTTGGAGTTACAAGCATCTACTTGGCCAGAGCATCTACTAGTAACGGAGAGCATGCAAGATCATAAACAACACATAGATATAACTTTGATAATCAACATAACAAGTATTCTCTATTCATCGGATCCCAACAAACGCAACATATAGAATTACAGATAGATGATCTTGATCATGTTAGGCAGCTCACAAGATCCGACAATGATAGCACAATGGGGAGAAGACAACCATCTAGCTACTGCTATGGACCCATAGTCCAGGGGTAGACTACTCACACATCACTCCGGAGGCGACCATGGCGGCGTAGAGTCCTCCGGGAGATGATTCCCCTCTCCGGTAGGGTGCCGGAGGCGATCTCCTGTATCCCCCGAGATGGGATCGGCGGCGGTGGCGTCTCTGGAAGGTTTTCCGTATCGTGGCTCTCGGTACTGGGGGTTTCGCAATGGAGGCTTTAAGTAGGCGGAAGGGCAGGTCAGGAGGCGGCACGAGGGCCCCACACCACAGGGCCGCGCGGCCAAGGGGGGGGCCGCGCCGCCCTAGGGTGTGGCCCCCTCGTGGCCCCACTTCGTCTCCTCTTCGGCCTTCTGGAAGCTTCGTGGCAAAATAGGACCCTGGGCGTTGATTTCGTCCAATTCCGAGAATATTTCCTTACAAGGATTTCTGAAACCAAAAACAGCAGAAAACAGCAACTGGCACTTCGGCATCTTGTTAATAGGTTAGTTCCAGAAAATGCATGAATATGACATAAAGTGTGCATAAAACATGTAGATAACATCAATAATGTGGCATGGAACATAAGAAATTATCGATACGTCGGAGACGTATCAGAAACTATGTACTAATACAGTATAATGATCACCCGAGTTATTAGAGCAACAAGTCTGTCACGTGCGTGAGGTCCCACACTTCAGTGAGCACAAGTCACGTACGCTAGGTAGGCAAACTCCCAGCCATCTTCTTTGTCAAGAGAGAGGCATCAACACACACACACACTCTCTCTCTCCAATTATCCACCTCCGTTGGCTGCCGGTTTTGGCAGGTCGTTTCTAGCTCAGCTCGTAGGCCATGGTGTGCAGGCTCTGTAGCCATGGCGATTTGGTCGCGCCAAGTGGTTCGTCCCCGGCTGGGACGAGGATCAATCCGGACGGTGGCTGTTAAGAACCCGATCGCATTTCTTGCTTTCAGCATGGGGTCTACCATGTAAATCTTAGGGATTTAGACGTAATTTCCTGTTAATTTTGTGTCCCGTCAGAACTGCTACGATGCGTATTGGAAATCTGGGTCCTTCAGGATCGTTCGGTTGTCCCTCTACAAAAAAAAATCTCTCTCATTCTTGGCCTTTCTCGCTCGCTCGCACGAGTCGCACCCCCCTGCGCACTGACAACCCTGCACAACAGTCAATATCACCAGAAAAAGGATAGACACCATAAATAAGTGGGGCCCCGTGACTGCTCTCCCTTCGTCTCCTCCCGTGTGATCCCTCTTCCTCTGACTCCCGACCTTGCGGAAAAGAAAAATGAAATGAAAGAGTTTCACTGGACGGGCAAACACATGTGCTGCCTAGTAATAATAATAATAACGTAAAAAAATCGACCTACGAATCTATTATTAAATAAGCTAAACTAGGGTTTTGCCCAGTACTACGGATCAATTTCTGAAAATCCAACTACGGGGTTCGATTTGGCCTGCTAATATAAAATTATATAATCCGAACTAGTATTCCTCTAAAAAATCATTTTGGTATCCATCGTTTGGTACTTTTCATAGCTAGAGTGCTTACTCCCTCCGTTAGCAAATAGTCTTCGTATGTCATATAGTAAGCATTCAAGTTGATAAACAAGGTTTAGACATATTCAACCAGAAAAATCATGTATCTACCCCCTATCCCTAAACTCTGACTTATGAAGTCAAGCATCAAGAGATGTGGTTTTTGGTTTCAAACATGGAAATTTCAAAAACCCTCCCAAGAGCTACAATTTGGAGTGGCTAAGAAGGATAGATGCTTAATTTTTCATATTTATGTTTTAAACTTGTTTAAATCATGGTCAAGCCTAGGATTTGACCAAGATTCAAATGGGCATAAAATTAAAAAAACAATAAAATGAAAAACCAATGCACATAGTCTTCTTATGTCATATATATAGTAAGCATTCAATTAAGTTGATAACAAGGTCTAGACATATTCAAACGAGAAAAGTCATGTATCAAGCTACCCCTAACCCCAAACTCTGTCTTATGAAGTCAAGCATGAAGAGAAGTACGTGGTTTTTTGGTTTCAAACATGGAAATTTCAAAAACCCTCTCAAGAGCTTCATTTTGTAGTGACTACGAAGGATACATGCTTAATTTTCATATTCATGTTTTAAACTTGTTTAAATCATGGTCAAACCTAGGATTTGGCCAAGATTCAAATGGGCATAATTTAAAAAAAATGAAAAATCAAGGCACATAGTCTTCTTATGTCATATAGTAAGCATTCAATTAAGTTGATAAACAAGGTCTAGACATATTCAAACCAGAGAAATCATGTATCTACCCCCTAACCATAAACTCTGTCTCATGAAGTCAAGCATGCATGAAGATAGTTGGTTTTTGGTTTCAAACATGGAAATTTCAAAAACCCTCCCAGGAGCTTCATTTTGGAGTGACTAAGAAGGATATATGCTTAATTTTTCATATTCATGTTTTCAACTTGTTTAAATCATGGTCAAACTTAGGATTTGACCAAGATTCAAATGGGCATGAAATTAAAAAAACAATAAAATGAAAAACCAATGCACATAGTATTCTTATGTCATATATATAGTAAGCATTCAATTAAGTTGATAACAAGGTCTAGACATATTCAAACGAGAAAAATCATGTATCAAGCTACCCCTAACCCCAAACTCTGTCTTATGAAGTCAAGCATGAAGAGAAGTACGTGGTTTTTTGGTTTCAAACATGGAAATTTCAAAAACCCTCTCAAGAGCTTCATTTTGGAGTGACTATGAAGGATACATGCTTAATATTCATATTCATGTTTTAAACTTGTTTAAATCATGGTCAAACCTAGGATTTGACCAAGATTCAAATGGGCATAATTTAAAAAAAATGAAAAATCAAGACACACAGTCTTTTATGTCATATAGTAAGCATTCAATTAAGTTGATAAACAAGGTCTAGACATATTCAAACCAGAGAAATCATGTATCTACCCCCTAACCCTAAACTCTGTCTCATGAAGTCAAGCATGCATGAAGATAGTTGGTTTTTGGTTTCAAACATGGAAATTTCAAAAACCCTCCCAAGAGCTTCATTTTGGAGTGACTAAGAAGGATATATGCTTAATTTTTCATATTCATGTTTTCAACTTGTTTAAATCATGGTCAAACTTAGGATTTGACCAAGATTCAAATGGGCATGAAATAAAAAAACAATAAAATTAAAAAACCAATGCACATAGTCTTCTTTGTCATATATATAGTAAGCATTCAATTAAGTTGATAACAAGGTCTAGACATATTCAAACGAGAAAAATCATGTATCAAGCTACCCCTAATCCCAAACTTTGTCTTATGAAGTCAAGCATGAAGAGAAGTACGTGGTTTTTTGGTTTCAAATATGGAAATTTCAAAAACCCTCTCAAGAGCTTCATTTTGGAGTGACTATGAAGGATACATGCTTAATTTTCATATTCATGTTTTAAACTTGTTTAAATCATGGTCAAACCTAGGATTTGACCAAGATTCAAATGGGCATAATTTCAAAAAATGAAACATCAAGACACATAGTCTTTTATGTCATATAGTAAGCATTCAATTAAGTTGATAAACAAGGTCTAGACATATCAAACCAGAAAAATCATGTATCTACCCCCTATATATCCGTAAACCCTGACTTATGAAGTCAAGCATGAAGAGAAGAAGTGGTTTTTGGTTTCAAACATGGAAATTTCAAAAACCCTCCCAAGAGCTTCATTTTGGAGTGACTAATTAAGAAGCGTACCTGCTTACTTTTTTCATATTCATGTTTTAAACTTGTTCAAATCTAGGTCAACAAACCTAGGATTTGATGAAGAATCAAATGGGTATAAAAAAATTAAAACCAAGGTCTGCTCATGTCATATATAGTAAGCATTCAATTAGATTGATAAACAAGGTCTAGACATATTCAAACTAGCAGGAAAATCATGTATCTACCCCCTAACCCTAAACTATATCTTATGAAGTCAAGCATGCATGAAGAGAAGTGGTTTTTGGTTTTCAAGCATGGAAATTTCAAAAACCCTCCCAAGAGCTACATATTGGAGTGACTAAGAAGGATATATGCTTAATTTTTCATATTCATGTTTTAAACTTGATTAAATCATGGTCAAGCCTAGGATTTGACCAAGATTCAAATGGGCATAAAAATTCAAAAAAAAAATGAGAAACCAATGCACATAGTCATCTTATGTCATCTAGTAAGCATTCAATTAAGTTGATAAACAATGTATAGACATATTCAAACCAGAAAATTTATGTATCAAGCTACCCCTAACCCCAAACTCTGTCTTATGAAGTCTAGCGTGAAGAGAAGTACGTGGTTTTTTGGTTTCAAACATGGAAATTTCAAAAACCCTCTCAAGATCGAGCTTCATTTTGGAGTGTGACTACGAAGGATACATGCTTAATTTTTCATATTCATGTTTTAAACTTGTTTAAATCATGGTCAAACCTAGGATTTGACCAAGATTCAAATGGGCATAAAAATTTAAAAAAAAACAATAAAATGAAAAACCAATGCACATATATAATCATCTTATGTCATCTAGTAAGCATTCAATTAAGTTGATAAACAAGGTCTAGACATATTCAAACCAGAAAATTCATGTATCAAGCTACCCCTATCCCCAACAAACTCTGTCTTATGAAGTCAAGCATGAAGAGAAGTACGCGATTTTTTGGTTTCAAACATGGAAATTTCAAAAACCCTCCCAAAAGCTACATTTTGGAGTGACTAAGAATGATACATGCTTAATTTTTCATATTCATGTTTTAAACTTGTTTAAATCATGGTCAAACCTAGGATTTGACCAAGATTCAAATGGGCATAAAAATTCAAAATAAATCAAAATAAATGAAAAACCAAGGCACATAGTCTTCTTATGTCATATAGTAAGCATTCAATTAAGTTGATAAACAGTGTCTAGACATATTCAAACCAGAAAAATCAAGTATCTAGCTACCCCTAACCCTAAACTCTGTCTTATGAAGTCAAGCATGCATGAAGAGAAGTGGTTTTTGGTTTCAAACATGGAAATTTCAAAAACCCTACCAAGATCTACATTTTGGAGTGACTAAGAAGGATATATGCATATTTTTTCATATTCATGTTTTAAACTTGTTTACATCATGGCCAAACCTAGGATTTGACCAAGATTCAAATGGGCATAAAAATTTAGAAAAAACAAAAAATGGAAAATCAAGGCACATAGTATTCTTATGTCACATAGTAAGCATTCAATTAAGTTGATAGACAAGGTATAGATATATTCAAACCAGAGAAATCATGTGTCTACCCCCTAAGCCTAAACTCTGTCTCATGAAGTCAAGCATGAAGATATGTGGTTTTTGGCCGGTTTCAAACATGGAAATTTCAAAAACCCTCTCAAGAGCTTCATTTGTGAGTGACTACGAAGGATACATGTTTAATTTTTCATATTCATGTTTTAAACTTGTTTAAATCATGGTCAAACCTAGGATTTGACCATGATTCAAATGGCAAAATTAAAAAAAATGAAAAATCAAGGCACATAGTCTTCTTATGTCATATAGTAAGCATTCAATTAAGTTGATAAACAAGGTCTAGACATATTCAAACCAGAGAAATCATGTATCTACCCCCTAACCCTAAACTCTGTCCCATGAAGTCAAGCGCATGAAGATATGTGGTTTTTGGTTTCAAACATGGAAATTTCAAAAACCCTCCCAAGAGCTTCATTTCGAAGTGATTAATTAAGAACCATACATGCATGCTTAGTCTTTCATATTCATGTTTTAAACTTATTCAAATCTTGGTGAAACCTAGGATTTGACCAAGATTCAAATGGTTTATAAAAATTCAAAAAAAAGGTATTCTTTTGTTATATAGTAGGCATTCAATTAAGTTGATAAATAAGGTCTAGACATATTCAAACCAGAAAAATCATGTATCTACCCCCTAACCCTAAACTTTGTCTTATGAAGTCAAGCATGAAGAGAAGTGGTTTTTGGTTTCAAGCATGGAAATTTCAAAAACCTCCCCAAACTTCATTTTAGAGTGACTAAGAATACAAACTTCCCTTTTCATTTTCATGTTTTAAACTTGTTTAAATTATCTTGGTCAAATCTAGGATTTGACAAGATTCAAATGGGCAAACATATGATAAGTGATGCGAATATCATTTCTAAGTGCGGGCAAACCAGCCTTTAGCTTAACATATTTCTAAGTACAAGGTTTCAGAAAATTGAGTGGGGGCGGCTGCCCCCCTTGGCTATAGTCTGGATCTGCCCATGCTATAGTTTGAGGCCATTTGGATGACGTCGAAAAAATTCTTTGATTAGAAATGGGGTTGTTCGAACCTCGTAGTTGGATTTTTTTGAACCTTGATCTGTAGTACTGGGCAAAACCCTAGTTTAACCTATTTAATTATAGATTCGTAGGTCGATTTTTCTACATACCTTTTTATTATTACTCTACTATGCAGCAGATATGTGTTTGCCCGTCGAGTGAAACTCGGAAGGAGAGAAGAAGGAGGGAGAGCATTATGGTGTCTCCCCTTTTTCGGGCGATGATGTTGACTGTTGTGCGGGGTTTGTCAGTGAGCAGGAGGTGCGAGCGAGCGAGCGAGTCGAGCGAGGCCGAGAATGAGAGAGATTTGTTTTTTTTGTGAGAGGGACAACCGAAGGATCCTGAAGGACCCAGAGACTTCCAATACGCATCCTGATGCGTCTTCTCTTGACAATGAAAATGGCTGGGAGTTTGCGTACCTATTGCACGCGACTTGTGCTCACTGAAGTGTGGGACCTCGCGCATGGGCACCACACGTAAGTGACAGACCTGTTGGTGTAAAAACCTCGGTTGATTATTATAGTGCATTAGAACAAAGTTTCCTATGGATTCAAGGGTAGGAAATCCAAGTTAACTCATTTACATGACATTATTTTTTCCATGAAGCAAAGTTAACACATCTATCAATTGGTACATTTTGGAGTGACTAAGAAGGATCCATGCTTACCTTTTCGTTTTCACGTGTTAAACTTGTTTAAATCTTGGTCAAACCTAGGATTTGACAGAGATTCAAATGGGCGGAAAATTCAAAAATAAAACAGAAAAATGAAAAACCAAAGCACATACGTAGTTTTCTTATGTCATATAGTAAGCATTCAAGTTGATAAACAAGGTCTACACATATTCAAACCATACAAATCATGTATCTACCCCTAACCCTAAACTCTGTCTTATGAAGTCAAGCATGAAAGTGGTTTTGGGTTTCAAACATGGAAATTTCAAAAACCTCCCAAAAACTTCATTTAGAGTGACTAAGAAGGATAAATGATTCCCTTTTCATTTTCATGTTTTAAACTTGTTTAAATCTTGGTCAAACCTAGGATCTGACCAAGATTCAAATGGGCATCAAAAATAAAAAAACAGAAAAATGAAAAACCAAAGCACATAGTCTTCTTATGTCATATAGTAAGCATTAAAGTTGATAAACAAGGTCTAGACGTATTCAAACTAGAAAAATCATGTATCTACCCCTAACCCTAAACTCTGTCTTATGAAGTCAAGCATGAAGAGAAGTACGTTGTTTTGGGTTTCAAACATGGAAATTTCAAAAACCCTCCCAAAGAGCTTCATTTTGGAGTGACTAAGAAGGATCCATAGGAGTACTAATACAGTATAATGATCACCCGAGTTATTAGAGCAACAAGTTTGTCACTTAAGTGTGGTTCCCATGCGTGAGGTCCCACACTTCAGTGAGCACAAGTCACGTAGTCTTCTTATGTCATATAGTAAGCATTCAATTAAGTTGATAAACAAGGTCTAGACATATCAAACCAGAAAAATCATGTATCTACCCCCTTTTTTTTCCCTAAACCCTGACTTATGAAGTCAAGCATGAAGAGAAGAAGTGGTTTTTGGTTTCAAACATGGAAATTTCAAAAACCCTACCAAGAGCTTCATTTTGGAGTGACTAATTAAGACACATACATGCTTACTTTTTCATATTCATGTTTTAAACTTGTTCAAATCTTGGTCAACAAACCTAGGATTTGGCGAAGATTCAAAAGGGTATAAAAAATTAAAACCAAGGTCTGCTCATGTCATATAGTAAGCATTCAATTAAATTGATAAACAAGGTCTAGACATATTCAAACCAGAAACATCATGTATCTACCTACCCCTATCCCTAAACTCTATCTTATGAAGTCAAGCATGCATGAAGAGAAGTGGTTTTTGGTTTCAAACATGGAAATTTCAAAAACCCTACCAAGATCTACATTTTTGAGTGACTAAGAAGGATATATGCTTAATTTTTCATATTCATGTTTTAAACTTGTTTAAATCATGGTCAAACCTAGGATTTGACCAAGATTCAAATGGGCATAAAAATTCAGGAAAAACAAAAAATGGAAAATCAAGGCACATATCTTCTTATGTCACATAGTAAGCATTCAATTAAGTTGATAAACAAGGTCTAGATATATTCAAACCAGAGAAATCATGTATCTACCCCCTTACCCTAAACTCTGTCTCATGAAGTCAAGCATGAAGATATGTGGTTTTTGGTTTCAAACATGGAAATTTCAAAAACCCTCCCAAGAGCTTCATTTTGGAGTGACTAAGAAGGATACATGCTTACTTTTTAATATTCACGTTTTAAACTTGTTCAAATCTTGGTAAACAAACCTAGGATTTGACGAAGATTCAAATGGGTATAAAAAAATTAAAACCAAGCTCTGCTCATGTCATATAGTAAGCATTCAATTAAATTGATAAACAAGGTCTAAACATATTCAAACTAGTAGGAAAATCATGTATCTACCCCTAAACTATGTCTTATGAAGTCAAGCATGCATGAAGAGAAGTGGTTTTTGGTTTTCAAGCATGGAAATTTCAAAAACCCTCCCAAGAGCTACATATTGGAGTGACTAAGAAGGATAGATGCTTAATTTTTCATATTCATGTTTGAAACTTGATTAAATCATGGTCAAACCTAGGATTTGACCAAGATTCAAATAGGCATAAAAATTCAAAAAAAATGAAAAACCAATGCACATAGTCATCTTATGTCATCTAGTAAGCATTCAATTAAGTTGATAAACAAGGTCTAGACATATTCAAACCAGAAACATCATGTATCTACCTACCCCTATCCCTGAACTCTATCTTATGAAGTCAAGCATGCATGAAGAGAAGTGGTTTTTGGTTTCAAACATGGAAATTTCAAAAACCTTACCAAGATCTACATTTTGGAGTGACTAAGAAGGATATATGCTTAATTTTTCATATTCATGTTTTAAACTTGTTTAAATCATGGTCAAACCTAGGATTTGACCAAGATTCAAATGGGCATAAAAATTCAGGAAAAACAAAAAATGGAAAATCAAGGCACATAGTCTTCTTATGTCACATAGTAAGCATTCAATTAAGTTGATAAACAAGGTCTAGATATATTCAAACCAGAGAAATCATGTATCTACCCCCTAACCCTAAACTCTGTCTCATGAAGCCAAGCATGAAGATATGTGGTTTTTGGTTTCAAACATGGAAATTTCAAAAACCCTCCCAAGAGCTTCATTTTGGAGTGACTAAGAAGGATACATGCTTACTTTTTCATATTCATGTTTTAAACTTGTTCAAATCTTGGTCAACAAACCTAGGATTTGACGAAGATTCAAATGGGTATAAAAAATTAAAACCAAGGTCTGCTCATGTCATATAGTAAGCATTCAATTAAATTGATAAACAAGGTCTAGACATATTCAAACTAGCGAGAAAATCATGTATCTACCCCTAAACTATGTCTTATGAAGTCAAGCATGCATGAAGAGAAGTGGTTTTTGGTTTTCAAGCATGGAAATTTCAAAAACCCTCCCAAGAGCTACATATTGGAGTGACTAAGAAGGATAGATGCTTAATTTTTCATATTCATGTTTGAAACTTGATGAAATCATGGTCAAACCTAGGATTTGACAGAGATTCAAATGGGCATAAAAATTCAAAAAAATAAAAAACCAATGCACATAGTCATCTTATGTCATCTAGTAAGCATTCAATTAAGTTGATAAACAAGGTCTAGACATATTCAAACCAGAAACATCATGTATCTACCTACCCCTATCCCTAAACTCTATCTTATGAAGTCAAGCATGCATGAAGAGAAGTGGTTTTTGGTTTCAAACAAGGAAATTTCAAAAACCCTACCAAGATCTACATTTTGGAGTGACTAAGAAGGATATATGCTTAATTTTTCATATTCATGTTTTAAACTTGTTTAAATCATGGTCAAACCTAGGATTTGACCAAGATTCAAATGGGCATAAAAATTCAGGAAAAACAAAAAATGGAAAATCAAGGCACATAGTCTTCTTATGTCACATAGTAAGCATTCAATTAAGTAGATAAACAAGGTCTAGATATATTCAAACCAGAGAAATCATGTATCTACCCCCTAACCCTAAACTCTGTCTCATGAAGTCAAGCATGAAGATATGTGGTTTTTGGTTTCAAACATGGAAATTTCAAAAACCCTCCCAAGAGCTTCATTTTGGAGTGACTAAGAAGGATACATGCTTACTTTTTCATATTCATGTTTTAAACTTGTTCAAATCTTGGTCAACAAACCTAGGATTTGACGAAGATTCAAATGGGTATAAAAAATTAAAACTAAGGTCTGCTCATGTCATATAGTAAGCATTCAATTAAATTGATAAACAAGGTCTAGACATATTCAAACTAGCAAGAAAATCATGTATCTACCCCTAAACTATGTCTTATGAAGTCAAGCATGCATGAAGAGAAGTGGTTTTTGGTTTTCAAGCATGGAAATTTCAAAAACCCTCCCAAGAGCTACATATTGGAGTGACTAAGAAGGATAGATGCTTAATTTTTCATATTCATGTTTGAAACTTGATTAAATCATGGTCAAACCTAGGATTTGACCAAGATTCAAATGGGCCTAAAAATTCAAAAAAAAATGAAAAACCAATTCACATAGTCATCTTATGTCATCTAGTAAGCATTCATTAAGTTGATAAACAAGGTCTAGACATATTCAAACCAGAAACATCATGTATCTACCTACCCCTATCCCTAAACTCTATCTTATGAAGTCAAGCATGCATGAAGAGAAGTGGTTTTTGGTTTCAAACATGGAAATTTCAAAAACCCTACCAAGATCTACATTTTGGAGTGACTAAGAAGGATATATGCTTAATTTTTCATATTCATGTTTTAAACTTGTTTAAATCATGGTCAAACCTAGGATTTGACCAAGATTCAAATGGGCATAAAAATTCAGGAAAAACAAAAAATGGAAAATCAAGGCACACAGTCTTCTTATGTCACATAGTAAGCATTCAATTAAGTTGATAAACAAGGTCTAGATATATTCAAGGATAGATGCTTAATTTTTCATATTCATGTTTGAAACTTGATTAAATCATGGTCAAACCTAGGATTTGACCAAGATTCAAATGGGCATAAAAATTCAAAAAAATGAAAAACCAATGCACATAGTCATCTTATGTCATCTAGTAAGCATTCAATTAAGTTGATAAACAAGGTCTAGACATATTCAAACCAGAAACATCATGTATCTACCTGCCCCTATCCCTAAACTCTATCTTATGAAGTCAAGCATGCATGAAGAGAAGTGGTTTTTGGTTTCAAACATGGAAATTTCAAAAACCCTACCAAGATCTACATTTTGGAGTGACTAAGAAGGATATATGCTTAATTTTTCATATTCATGTTTTAAACTTGTTTAAATCATGGTCAAACCTAGGATTTGACCAAGATTCAAATGGGCATAAAAATTCAGGAAAAACAAAAAATGGAAAATCAAGGCACATAGTCTTCTTATGTCACATAGTAAGCATTCAATTAAGTTGATAAATAAGGTCTAGATATATTCAAACCAGAGAAATCATGTATCTACCCCCTAACCCTAAACTCTGTCTCATGAAGTCAAGCATGAAGATATGTGGTTTTTGGTTTCAAACATGGAAATTTCAAAAACCCTCCCAAGAGCTTCATTTTGGAGTGACTAAGAAGGATACATGCTTACTTTTTCATATTCATGTTTTAAACTTGTTCAAATCTTGGTCAACAAATCTAGGATTTGACGAAGATTCAAATGGGTATAAAAAAATTAAAACCAAGGTCTGCTCATGTCATATAGTAAGCATTCAATTAAATTGATAAACAAGGTCTAGACATATTGAAACTAGCAGGAAAATCATGTATCTACCCATAAACTATGTCTTATGAAGTCAAGCATGCATGAAGAGAAGTGGTTTTTGGTTTTCAAGCATGGAAATTTCAAAAACCCTCCCAAGAGCTACATATTGGAGTGACTAAGAAGGATAGATGCTTAATTTTTCATATTCATGTTTGAAACTTGATTAAATCATGGTCAGACCTAGGATTTGACCAAGATTCAAATGGGCATAAAAATTAAAAAAAATGAATAACCAATTCACATAGTCATCTTATGTCATCTAGTAAGCATTCAATTAAGTTGATAAACAAGGTCTAGACATATTCAAACCAGAAACATCATGTATCTACCTACCCCTATCCCTAAACTCTCTCTTATGAAGTCAAGCATGCATGAAGAGAAGTGGTTTTTGGTTTCAAACATGGAAATTTCAAAAACCCTACCAAGATCTACATTTTGGAGTGACTAAGAAGGATATATGCTTAATTTTTCATATTCATGTTTTAAACTTGTTTAAATCATGGTCAAACCTAGGATTTGACCAAGATTCAAATGGGCATAAAAATTCAGGAAAAACAAAAAATGGAAAATCAAGGCACACAGTCTTCTTATGTCACATAGTAAGCATTCAATTAAGTTGATAAACAAGGTCTAGATATATTCAAACCAGAGAAATCATGTATCTACCACCTAACCCTAAACTATGTCTCATGAAGTCAAGCATGAAGATATGTGGTTTTTGGTTTCAAACATGGAAATTTCAAAAACCCTCCCAAAGAGCTTCATTTTGGAGTGACTAAGAAGGATCCAAAGGAAACTATGTACTAATACAGTATAATGATCACCTGAGTTATTAGAGCAACAAGTCTGTCACGTGCGTGAGGTCCCACACTTCAGTGAGCACAAGTCACGTACGCTAGGTAGGCAAACTCCCAGCCATCTTCTTTGTCAAGAGAGAGGCATCAACACACACACACTCTCTCTCCAATTATCCACCTCCGTTGGCTGCCGGTTTTGGCAGGTCGTTTCTAGCTCAGCTCGTAGGCCATGGTGTGCAGGCTCTGTAGCCATGGCGATTTGGTCACGCCAAGTGGTTCGTCCCCGGCTGGGACGAGGATCAATCCGGACGGTGGCTGTTAAGGACCCGATCGCATTTCTTGCTTTCAGCATGGGGTCTACCATGTAAATCTTAGGGATTTAGACGTAATTTCCTGTTAATTTTGTGTCCTGTGTCAGAACCGCGCTCACGATGCGTATTGGAAATCTGGGTCCTTCGGGATCGTTCGGTTGTCCCTCTAAAAAAAAAATCTCTCTCATTCTCGGCCTTTCTCGCTCGCTCGCACGAGTCGCACCTAGCATGCGACACCGACAACCTGCAGATCAATATCACCAGAAAAAGGATAGACACCATAAATAAGTGGGGCCCCGTGACTGCTCTCCCTTCGCCTCCTCCCGTGTGATCCCTCTTCCTCCGACTCCCGACCTTGCGGAAAAGAAAAATGAAATGAAAGAGTTTCACTGGACGAGCAAACACATGTGCTGCCTAGTAATAATAATAATAACGTAAAAAAATCGATCTACGAATCTATTATTAAATAAGCTAAACTAGGGTTTTGCCCAGTACTACGGATCAATTTCGGAAAATCCAACTACGGGGTTCGATTTGGCCTGCTAATATAAAATAATATTATCCGAACTAGTATTCCTCTAAAAAATCATTTTGGTATGCATCGTTTGGTACTTTTCATAGCTAGAGTGCTTACTCCCTCCGTTAGCAAATAGTCTCCGTATGTCATATAGTAAGCATTCAAGTTGATAAACAAGGTTTAGACATATTCAACCAGAAAAATCATGTATCTACCCCCTATCCCTAAACTCTGACTTATGAAGTCAAGCATCAAGAGATGTGGTTTTTGGTTTCAAACATGGAAATTTCATTTCTAAGTGCGGGCAAACCAGCCTTTAGATTAACATATTTCTAAGTACAGTACAAGGTTTCAGAAAAATTGAGTGGGGGCGGCTGCCCCCCTTGGCTATAGTCTGGATCCGCCCATGCTATAGTTTGAGGCCATTTGGATGACGTCGAAAAAATTCTTTGATTAGAAATGGGGTTGTTCGAACCCCGTAGTTGGATTTTTTTGAACCTTGATCTGTAGTACTAGGCAAAACCCTAGTTTAACCTATTTAATTATAGATTCATAGGTCGATTTTTCTACGTACCTTTTTATTATTACTCTACTATGCAGCACATATGTGTTTGCCCGTCGAGTGAAACTCGGAAGGAGAGAAGAAGGAGGGAGTGCATTATGGTGTCTCCCCTTTTTCGGGCGATGATGTTGACTGTTGTGCAGGGTTTGTCAGTTAGCAGGAGGTGCGAGCGAGCGAGTCGAGCGAGGCCGAGAATGAGAGAGATTTGTTCTTTTTTTGTGAGAGGGACAACCGAAGGATCCTGAAGGACCCAGAGACTTCCAATACACATCCTGATGCGTCTTCTCTTGACAAAGAAAATGGCTGGGAGTTTGCGTACCTATTGCACGTGACTTGTGCTCACTGAAGTGTGGGACCTCACGCATGGGCACCACACGTAAGTGACAGGCCTGTTGGTGTAAAAACCTCGGTTGATTATTATAGTGCATTAGAACAAAGTTTCCTATGGATTCAAGGGTAGGAAATCCAAGTTAACTCATTTACATGATATTATTTTTTCCATGAAGCAAAGTTAACACATCTATCAATTGGTACATTTTGGAGTGACTAAGAAGGATCCATGCTTACCTTTTCGTTTTCACGTGTTAAACTTGTTTAAATCTTGGTCAAACCTAGGATTTGACAGAGATTCAAATGGGCGGAAAATTCAAAAATAAAACAGAAAAATGAAAAACCAAAGCACATACGTAGTTTTCTTATGTCATATAGTAAGCATTCAAGTTGATAAACAAGGTCTACACATATTCAAACCATACAAATCATGTATCTACCCCTAACCCTAAACTCTGTCTTATGAAGTCAAGCATGAAGAGAAGTGGTTTTGGGTTTCAAACATGGAAATTTCAAAAACCTCCCAAAAACTTCATTTAGAGTGACTAAGAAGGATAAATGATTCCCTTTTCATTTTCATGTTTTAAACTTGTTTAAATCTTGGTCAAACCTAGGATCTGACCAAGATTCAAATGGGCATCAAAAATAAAAATAAAAACAGAAAAATGAAAAACCAAAGCACACAGTCTTCTTATGTCATATAGTAAGCATTAAAGTTGATAAACAAGGTCTAGACGTATTCAAACCAGACAAATCATGTATCTACCCCTAACCCTAAACTCTGTCTTATGAAGTCAAGCATGAAGAGAAGTTGTTTTGGGTTTCAAACATGGAAATTTCAAAAACCCTCCCCAGAGCTACATTTTGGAGTGACTAAGAAGGATAAATGCTTAATTTTTCATATTCATGATTTAAACTTGTTCAAATCTTGGTCAAACCTAGGATTTAACCAAGATTCAAATGGGCATAAAAATTCAGAAAAAACAATAAAATGAAAAACCAATGCACATAGTCATCTTATGTCATCTAGTAAGCATTCAATTAAGTTGATAAATAGGGTCTAGACATATTCAAACCAGAAAAATCATGTATCAACAAGCTTCCCCTAACCCCAAACTCTGTCTTATGAAAACAAGCATGAAGAGAAGTGTTTTTTGGTTTCAAACATGGAAATTTCAAAAACCCTCCCAAGAGCTACATATTGGAGTGACTAAGAAGGATAGATGCTTAATTTTTCATATTCATGTTTTAAACTTGATTAAATCATGGTCAAACCTAGGATTTGACCAAGATTCAAATGGGCATAAAAATTCAAAAAAAAAAATGAAAAACCAATGCACATAGTCATCTTATGTCATCTAGTAATTAAGCATTCAATTAAGTTGATAAACAATGTCTAGACATATTCAAACCAGAAAATTTATGTATCAAGCTACCCCTAACCGCAAACTCTATCTTATGAAGTCTAGCATGAAGAGAAGTACGTGGTTTTTTGGTTCAAACATGGAAATTTCAAAAACCCTCTCAAGATCGAGCTTCATTTTGGAGTGACTACGAAGGATACATGCTTAATTTTTCATATTCATTTTTTAAACTTGTTTAAATCATGGTCAAACCTAGGATTTGACCAAGATTCAAATGGGCATAAAAATAAAAAAAAACAATAAAATGAAAAACCAATGCACATAGTCATCTTATGTCATCTAGTAAGCATTCAATTAAGTTGATAAACAAGGTCTAGCCATATTCAAACTAGAAAATTCATGTATCAAGCTACCCCTATCCCCAAACTCTGTCTTATGAAGTCAAGCATGGAGAGAAGTACGCAGTTTTTTGGTTTCAAACAGTGAAATTTCAAAAACCCTCTCAAGAGCTTCATTTTGGAGTGACTACGAAGGATACATGCTTAATTTTTCATATTCATGTTTTAAACTTGTTTAAATCATGGTCAAACCTAGGATTTGGCTAAGATTCAAATGGGAAAAATTTTAAAAAAATGAAAAATCAAGGCACATAGTCTTCTTATGTCATATAGTAAGCATTCAATTAAGTTGATAAACAAGGTCTAGACATATTCAAACCAGAGAAATCATGTATCTACCCCCTAACCCTAAACTCTATCTCATGAAGTCAAGCGCATGCATGAAGATATGTCGTTTTTGGTTTCAAACATTGAAATTTCAAAAACCCTCCCAAGAGCTTCATTTCGAAGTGATTAATTAAGAAGCATACATGCATGCTTACTTTTTCATATTCATGTTTTAAACATATTCAAATCTTGGTGAAACCTAGGATTTGACCAAGATTCAAATGGGTATAAAAATTCAAAAAAAAACAAAAAAGGTCTTCTTATGTTATATAGTAGGCATTCAATTAAGTTGATAAACAAGGTCTAGACATATTCAAACAAGAAAAATCATGCATGTATCTACCCCCTAACCCTAAACTCTGTTTCATGAAGTCAAGCATGAAGATATGTGGTTTTTGGTTTCGAATATGGAAATTCAAAAACCCTCCCAAGAGCTTCATTTTGAAGTGACTAAGAAGCATACATGCTTACTTTTTCATATTCATGTTTTTAACTTATTCAAATCTGGGTGGAACCAAGGATTTGACCAAGATTCAAATGGGTATAAAAATTCAAAAAAAACAAGGTATTCTTATCTTATATAGTAAGCATTCAATTAAGTTGATAAACAAGGTCTACACATATTCAAACCAGGAAAATCATGTATCTACCCCCTAACCCTAAACTCTGTCTTATGAAGTCAAGCATGCATGAAGAGAAGTGGTTTTTGGTTTCAAGCATGGAAATTTCAAAAACCCTCCCAAGAGCTTCATTTTGGAGTGACTAAGAAGCATACTTACGTGCTTACTTTTTCATATTCATGTTTTAAACTTGTTCAAATCTTGGTTAAACCTATGATTTGACCAAGATTCAAATGGGTATAAAAAATGAAAACCAAGGTCTTCTTATGTCATATAGTAATCATTCAATTAAGTTGATAAACAAGGTCTAGACATATTCAAACCAGAAAAATCATGTATCAAGCTACCCCTAACCCCTAACTCTGTCTTATGAAGTCAAGCATGAAGATAAGTACGTGGTTTTTTGGTTTCAAACATGGAAATTTCAAAAACCCTCTCAAGATCGAGCTTCATTTTGGAGTGACTACGAAGGATACATGCTAACTTTTTCATATTCAGGTTTTAAACTTGTTTAAATCATGGTCAAACCTAGGATTTGACCAAGATTCAAATGGGCATAATTAAAAAAAAACAAAAAATAAAAAACCAAGTCACATAGTCTTCTTATGTTATATAGTAAGCATTCAATTAAGTTGATAAACAAGGTCTAGACATATTCAAACCAGAGAAATCATGTATCTACCCCCTAACCCTAAACTCTGTCTCATGAAGTCAAGCATGATGATATGTGGTTTTTGGTTTCAAACATGGAAATTTCAAAAACCCTCCCAAGAGCTTCATTTTGAAGTGATTAATTAAGAAGCATACATGCATGCTTACTTTTTCATATTCATGTTTTAAACTTATTCAAATCTTGGTGAAACCTAGGATTTGACCAAGATTCAAATCCGTATAAAAATTAAAAAATAAAATAAAAAACAAGGTCTTCTTATGTTATATAGTAAGCATTCAATTAAGTTGATAAATAAGGTCTAGACATATTCAAACCAAAAAAATCATGTATCTACCCCTAACCCTAAGCATGTATCTCGTTGTTTGCGCTATGATACAATATCTACCTATGTTACACTAATCGCCTCTCTCCTACTTAATTAGCTGCCACATCAGCAGTTTTGTGGGACCAATGTATATGATACTAGCTATGATACTAGCACTATCATGTGGGTACCTAAATCTCGAGTCAAAGTTTGACACGAAACCGATGTGGACTTTATTAATGGTGGAAGGGAGTAACAATCATAAGCACATTATTATTATTGATTGAACAACATTTTATTTGATGTGCCATAAGAAGTTTAGAAACTCCTAGCCCCTGGAGGTGGCGTTTTGGCACACGCGTGCATATGCACCCATTATTGAAAATAATAAAAAAACAATTATATAAATGTTAAAAAAATCTGACATAATTTTTTTGGTATACATTGTGACATCCTATGTTCGTTCATAAGTTTTTGTGGAAAAACAACATTTTGTGTGGTGTGTACAAAAAAGGCAAAAAATGTGATGTACGTAGTCGTGTTACAGCATCAAAATTTGTCTTTTTTACAGGAAAATTTTAGTTTAGAATTTTTTGACACTTTGAAATGTGGATTCACATAATGAATTCCTCTACCTCGACCCCCTTGGATTCCTGAACAGACTTACAGTACTACTAGTAGGGCCTACTATTTTTTATTATTATTACCTACTGCAGCCAAAATTTAATCTCATCGAGCGGTAAAATTCCCCGCCAACGCCCAAATATCTCGCGCCGCAAAGTTTCAGATCTGCGAATATTTTTTCCCCTCAAAAGAAGGACTGCGAAATTCCCTTTTTCTCCTCTATCGCCCAGCTTCGCCCTAGTTTTGCCCGCAAGCCCTCAGAGAAATCGCCCCTCTTACCTACCTCCCACCTTCACGGCCGTCGCACCGGAAAATCACCGCCGCACTTCGCCGTTCAAGCTGCCACGGCTTCAAACCTCGAGGCTGCCCTATCCGCTTGATCCGCACCTACTCCGGCGTCCACTGCACCGTATCTCTTTCGCCGACTCTATCGACCACCGCACCTGACCAGCTTCGCCGACACCGACGTCCCCGTGCACTGCACATCATCTGCTTCACCGACCTTCTACTTCAGCCGGCGCGCTGAACACTTCATCGACCGCCCAGCATGTCCTTCTCCGACCCCCCAAGATCTGCTTCCCCGGCACCCACCGCAACAGCAGTCCCCTCGCCGACCTCCACGTCACCCGTAAGAACGCGGAACACGTCTAAACGCCGCCCAGAAATAGGTAACCAGACATCCCTGCGCATTTTGTTCTGTTAGGAGTATTGCAGTTGACTGTATTTCTGAATTCTTGCTATATTTTTAACTTACAAGTGCTTTCGTTGGTAACCACCTCATCCTTTAGATTTAAACACGACGCATAAGTATTTTTTCCCTGACCTAACCCACCCATTTGCTGAAACTCTACATGGTATCAGAGCCTAGGTTTCCTTCCTGCTAGTGCTAGCCGCCCCAAACAGTACCATACAAGTTCTTCCTTTGACCACAAAAACCACCGTTGAGATGTAGAAATCCCGGCGGCGGGAGGCCGCATCAGGTGCTCTGCGTGGGTTGCGGCTATCACACACAGCGATGTGAGTTGTGTGAGATCGGTGGCTGCTCGCGCGGGGACAAAGAAGAGAGTGAAAATCGTTTTGGTTTAGAAAGGAGAGAAGAGGAAGTTAATCCGTGGCAGAGAGATCTGGATCCGTGCGAGGGGGAGATGTTGGAGGCGTGCGGAGTGGGCCGAGCCTTTGAGCGCAGGGCGGAGCCGGAGGTTGGTGCTGGACATTGACCAGTGCGAGCCGGTCGATGTGGCCAGGTGCGGTCTGCCAGGTTGGCCATGGCGCGTAGACGAGGCGCCATCCGAGTGGAAGTGAGGAGAAAATGGAGATGTGAGGCTGTGAGGATATGTTGTCATGGAGTTGATGAGGCTGCGGTTGAGTCGTGATGGAGTTGATGAGGCTGCGGTTTAGTAGTGATGGTGATGGTTGTGGATATGTCCAGGGGAAAGGCATGCGTGCCTAAGGTGAGACTGGTTGAGGCCTGATCGGGGGATAGGCATGGGTGCTTGAGGAGTGGATGGTTGAGGCAGGAGTTGGCTGGGGGTTTGTGGGAGAGACGGAAGAGGTCAGTGGCCGGGCAGTGGAGAAGAGAGGCTGAGGACATTGAGGCGAGTGTGGATGGTTCTGCGGAACTTGTGTGGTGAGGCAGCCGGGGTTGTTGAGGATGTGTATGGTTAGGAGTTGTGCCTATCCCAGATGGTTGAAGCTGGATGTCTTCGCTGCAGATGAAGAGATGAATCGAGATGACGAGATGATGGAAAGTGCAATGCTGTCATGTATCCTAGGAGTTATGCTGAAAGTTCATTACTCGTCGTTGTCATATGTGTCATGTTGTTGTTGCAAGATGGCCATGGTTGTTTACCCATGATCATCTTGAGGGGGTGTGTTGGACCATGAGTGAGTTTAGTAGTAGCGCTGTAGTAATATTGTATCCAGTGTGAGGCCCATAGAGGCCCATGTCCAGTGGTATTGTAACCCTAACTCAGATGATATAAATACAGAGTGTGGTGGTCTGAGTGATTTAACCCACCCATTCGCTGAAACTCTACAAAATATGAGCCACCAATCATGAACCATTGAATGCTCTACATGTCCACGATTGACAACAACAAAGCCTTTATTCCCAAACAAGTTGGGGTAGGCTATACAAGTCCACCATTGACACGATTACAATTTCTCACTATTTGGCCGTAGGCTACTGCTCTAGTTACATCATGTTTGATATCTTTCTGCGATCATGTATTACATGTTTATGCACGTCATAATGCTTCTACTACTGTTTGGTGTCAATTTAATTATAGCAAATCCTTGACCCGTAACTGTTTGTTGTTATTACACGTGCAGCAGGCACATCTTACACTCAGAAACGTAGAGTAAAGCTCGCCTATAATCATGTAAGTACCTGCTGTTTTTTGTATATTGCTTAATGCAAACTTCTATATCTTGGATCCTGTTTCTGTTTACAATTGGCCTCTCCTTCATGCAGAGGAGAAACAGTGAGGCACCAGGTTCTTCTGTCCAAGTACCTGATGAGGTCCGTGTGACTCAAAAAAAAGCTCACGTAAGTTCCCTGTTTTTTTTGGAATGTTAATTTACCTCCTGTGCGTAGTTCAATTGCATCATTTTTCTGTATGTTGCACTACCTAAGTTGCCTAATGGAATCTAATAAAATATAAACAATTACCATATGGAACATTGCACACTGCCTTTGACCCATCTGGCATCCGGCATGCCTGGGTATAAGTTACATGATTTGGCTATGTTAAACAAGTCCTGAAATTCTATTATGTTAATTTTTTGCCTGTTGCTTCATTGAGTTTGCCTGTTGTTCCATGGCTAGTGCATGAAGTTTGATAGAAATGATCCTAGCTGAAATGATGCACTTCGTGTTTTTTTATTGCTTTATTCCTAACCTAGCTTCCTATTCTACTTGAAACATGATTGCTTTATTCCTAACCTAGCTTCCTATTCTACTTGAAACATTATGAAAAAAATAGTTATATTACTTGTTTAAATGTCTAGATTTGTTTTTCTGAGTCCCATTGACATGATGTGGTATATCCATATTCAAATGATCTGGCTGTTTATATAATACGCTCCATGTTCAATTGCTTCATTCATTTTCTAGTAATCTACTAGTAAGTAGCACGTGCTTTGCACGTCACGACATATATAATTTTAAAATATATTTCCATATTTTATTTGATGTTGATAATTATTATTTTTTGCTAAAATTACTCACAAAGCCTAAAGTTTGGCTTTTGAAAAACTAATACACCCTAAAAGAAGTAATGGAAGGAGTAATATGTGAGTTCACTACAATTAAGTTTTTTAGTCAGTATGAAATAGAAGTATACCCTAATACGAACGTGACAAAACTTTTTCATGGACACCCCATTAGGATTATGTATATTTTTGTGATTAGAGTCGAGAATTTTTAAGGATCTATCTTACCTTTTGCGGCATGCATATTGCACGGCAAGACTATCTAATTTATATATTTCTACTCCGTACCATATTTTTTGAAATTTAAAATACATTATCCAATATCTATGTATAAATTTACTACCTCAATACTTTTTATGTGACCCACACATGGCCACCGTTAGATTTTATATCAAAACTGGTTTGTCATGGGAAAAAAAGTTAGACCTTAATATGAGTAAATACGAAATATTAGTACTAAATTAATATATAATATTTTATCAGCCTTGGTTGGTGGACCAATGAACTTCGTATCTTCGAGCTTGAAGATGGTTCTTGTAACATAGTAATTGCTATTTGTTTTCCTAGCACAGAATTATATATCAATATCTTCACATAACCATGTACGATGAAGATGATATTTTTCATAACACGGTGCCAATGTAGACAATGGCTTGTGCTTCTATAAACTCCCAAAACAAAAATGTTTTCTTGAGTAAAACAAAAGAACGGCTGAGATTAAATGATACATGTTTGGTATTAGGGGTGAGATGGCTGAGATTAAATGATACCATGATACTCTTTCGGGGATTACACTATTTTAAATTTTGATGGTATATGAAAGCTAAAGCCTTAGATTTTGTTGGCAAGTGAATGTTGTCATTGGCCCTGTTATGGATTTTGCATTTCTATTGCCACTACTTGTACTGACATCTCGCTTCATTCGTGTTTAATTCGGTCCCGTTGGTACTCGAACCCGGGTGGGCTGGCTGTGCACTCGCAAGCCTTGCCACTGAGCTAGCACTCGGTTCTCGGATTAACCAATGCCTCGTTATGCTTAATTTAAATGTTATGGCACTTCATACAAGCCATACAATTAATTGTTGCATTGACCTTCTACGTTGTCGAAGGCACTATCTGAGTCATGCTTAAATCAATCATACATTCTTTTCCTAATTGTATCCAATCCAACATGCACATGTTTTGACCGTATTTGGCTATTTGCTAGATTTCTTCGTGCGATGACCTGGCTTCGTTATTGGGCACATGATGTCTAGTTGCTTGGTTCATTGTATACATCATCGCGATGATCTAGTTTGGTTTGTTCTAAGAGGCATGTGGCTTAACTGGTTTCTTTGTTATATCTGCCCATGGTTCTTTCAAAATTATGTCAATGATCTTTGTTTGTTTGCCGTGTATTGTATTGCATTTTAACTTGTTTTGTCTTAGTTTCAGCCTGCAAACAAAGCTGTAATGTCGGTAGGGACAACCCATTTATCAAGTGTTGCGGTCATTTCACGAGCAACGGTGATGATGGCATGTGCTCTCATTGGTCCACGAGTCCAGTACACCAACCGTTCCTAAGAAATAGATGTACGAGGCTCTATTTTGGATTGCTTGGGATGGTATATCAGCTCAATGCTGCTCTTGACATTGGAGGTCTTTTATTGCATCATATGATGTTGTAACTTGTTTTATCTAAATTTCGGGCTTCAAATAAAGCTACAAAGCCGAAGCAAGGGCCAATGCCTCAAGTATTGATGTTTCACAAAGCAGCAGTGAGAGTGCATATTGCTCGCATAGGCCCATGGTATCTATTGCTCAACTTAATCCGGCACAAAGAGATTTGGGGGATGCACTCCAAGAGGCAGTTGATATATTTGGGCGGGAAAACAAAGATACTGATGAAATAATTGCCAACACACGCCAAGAGATACATGAATTGAAAAATAGGCAAACTTTGACAGAAAATTTTCTAAAGAATCTCCTATGCACTTGTCATGGTAAGCCAGTTGTGATGTGTCTGGGAATTGAAGGTGTCTAAATAAACTTTGATTTTGTTGTTCAGTCAAGTGGACTGCTGATGCCAATGCTGTAATTACTTACTGCTCAAAATTTCGTTCAAAATTTCGTGGTCTGTAATAATTACAAATTTTGTTGTTGTACTAAAATTAGATATGTTCCATGTGGCTGTTGTATTTTGTGTGAAATAATATCCTGTTGTGTACTTCAATTAAACCATAAATTGGCTGCATGCTGAAAATTTGAATCTGAGCGCACGTGTGAACTGTTTTCTGCTCGTAATGCAATAAAGGTTGTTTCTTCGAAGACTATGAACATGGTAGCCCATTAATAATACCTTAATAATTATGCCTGCTAGCAAGATAGATGGTCCTTATTATAGTCAGGCATGCCAACTTGTATGATTAAAAGTCGTTCCTACACATTAAATCTACCATCTGCATTTTTCTCTGTAATAACTTTTCTTTTTACACAACTCAAAACTTGTCATGCTAATATGAAATTCGAGATGGCAAAACATGGGAAAGATAAAGATATCACCAAAAACTCTTTCCTGCGAAATGCTGGGTTTTGAAGCCCAAGTCCAAGTCTTTCTCTGCTCAAGTTTTGGAGGAACCACTCCAAGTAGATCGGGTTGCAACAGCTATGCTAAGAACAAAAGTTGACATGTTGAGATCGAGATTAGAAGCATGTGATGCCCTACTGCACGAGGCCAATCAAGTTCGTTATAATCTCCCAAAGACTAAGAAAATGCCATAGATAATTGGAGATGAACACTACATAGTGAGTACATTGGTCTTGTGAAATGTTTCCTTAGATTATGGCACCTTTCCTACTTTTGTTGGTGGATGCATTTATCTGCGGTTGGGATCAACTTGGTAGTTGTTCCTGTGGATGTTATATAAATTAATTGCATAGACTTTTTCAATCAGTTCGAACTTAAATGGTATCATAGCCAAGGTCTCAAGTTTGAATTGTCGAACGTGTGGTTTAATTTAGTCTCAGTCGGGCGGCAAAATCTCCCACCAATCCTGAAATATTTCAAACGCATTTTTGAATTAGATTAAGAAGATAGGGACAGAGATCCAGTGCCCCCACGTTCACAGGGCACAACGTGACCTGAGGCTTCCCATCCACCATTCGTTTCAATCCAACGGCAAGGAAAGCAACAACATGACCCGATTAATTTCTGCTGAACTGAAGAGCTGCAGTGTTCTCTCGAACCTGAAGAAATAGAGAAGGGAACAGAAGATGATTTCGGTCCGAGCGCATCTGGCCGGGCCAAAAATGCGTCTGGTACATGCTCCAGCGGAGCGACGCATAGTGACTGGGCCGTTCACAGCGATGCAAACATGCCTAAATATGCGCCTCAGATCCGTCGCGCGGACGCTGCGTGGACGCGTAAAGTGTCCGCTCGCGTCTGGCTGATGTTTCGTTGGGCCCGCCTGGAAGTGACCTAGCGTCGATGCGTCTTCTCAGCGGTGCCGCTTCGGCAGTCCGCAGTCGCGTAAAATGGCGATGCCTCGCGTGGCACGAGCTGTCACCTACCTCTGCGAATGGCGATGCCATGCGTGCTGCGGCCGCCGCGTGCCTCCGACCTATATAAACAGAAGCGCACACATATCATCTCCTCCCACACTAAACAGCGGTGAGTAGGAGGTTGAGCGACATCGGCTAGGGTTTAGTGTGGGAGGAGACGATATGCGCGCACCCCTGTATATATATGTCGAAGGCAGGCGACGGCCGCTGCACGCGTGGCGTCGCCATTCGCAGAGGTAGGTGACGGCGCGCGCCACGCGAGGCATCGCCATTACGCGGCCGCAGACTGCCGAAGCGGTGCCCTAAGAAGACGCATCGACGCTGGGTCACTGCCAAGCGGGCCCAACGAAACATTCGCCAGACGCGAGCGGACACTTTACGCGTCCACGCATCGTCCGCGCGACGGATCCGAGACGCATATTTGGGCATGTTTGCGTCGCTGCGAACGGCCCAGTCACTATGCGTCGTCCCGCTGGAGTTTGTACCAGACGCATGTTTGGCCCGACCACATGCGCTCGGAACCGAAATCATCTTCTGTTCCCTTCTCTATTTGTTCAGGTTCGAGAGAACACAGCAGCTCTTCAGTTCAGCAGAAATTAATCGGGTCACGCTGTTGCTTTCCTTGCCGTTGGATTGAAACGAATGGTGGATGGGAAGCCTTAGGTCACGCTGCGCCCTGTGAACGTGGGGGCACTGGATCTCTGTCCAAAAGATAGATGATGATCATGGTAGTAACCAGTATTTAATGTGATGATGATTTGATTTTGCACTCGGCCATGAACAGAGGTACTAGTACGGTCTCACAATTTTTTATCATTATAGTTGGACCTTAGCCAAATTCAAAATCTCATAGCGGCAAAACTTCCCGCCCACAAAATACAAAAATTTCACACGCTTCCAAATTCCCATTCTACCCCTGTGGAGATGACAGCAAAGTCGGTTGGTGGGGGGGGGGGTCTGCCCGTCATTTTTTGGATCACCACCTCCCTAGCCCGGAAACCCTCCCAAAAAAAATTCATTTCCCTCAGACCACCCACCGGAACTTCCCAAGTCCCTCTCTCCCACCTCCACGACCACCGCACCGGAACATCCCCGCCGGACTTCCCTGGCCTACCCGAGGCCTCGCGATCCTCGTCATCCGGCTGCCTGCCGGAGCCGCTTCATCGACGCCGTCATCAACCGGACCGGATCATCCCCGCCGAACCTCGAAACCATATGCTCATCCAGCAGTCTACCGCAGTCGCTTCAGCTGCGGTATCGTCCACCCCACCGGAGCCGCTAAGCCGGATCCGTCGTCCACCGCATCGGATCTTGCTCACCGACACCGCTGTGCATGAACCGGATCTGCTTCACCGGCGTCGTACATGATCTAAACTCTTCTACTGTCGCTTTTCTATTGCTTGCCTGCAAGTTCTTGTTTAATCTTGGGGGAACCTGTTTGTGCTAACAACGTGCCATTACGTTTTTGCAGATGAAATGAGTAACCATGAAGTGTAATGGCCGTCTCTCCAACCCCAAGTAGCACATGTTGCGTACTTCATCACCGGATCTATCAACCCCAGGAAGATCTGCTGTGACTCCCACAGAGTGCTTCTCCTAATGTAAGTCCCTTGTTTTAGCGCCATGTTCTGGGTTCAGATGCTTGTTTGTCTGAAGCTCTTTTAGTTCATTCCTAGCTATGACCGTAACACCTTGCTATTTTCCAGTTCATTGCTAACTTTAAGTGATTGAACATTTTGGTTTGCATTCCCTGCTCTGTAGATGTAGCCATCATAACTTCTATCTTGCTCAGTCGTTGTTACAAAAATTATAGGTATTATAGTAACATCCTGCTATTATTTAGTTCATGGCCAATTTTAAGTAATTGCACATGTTGGTTCGCATTCCCTGCTCTATAGCTTTTGGCATCGTAACTTCTATATTTGGTTTACATTGCCTGCTCTGTAGATCTAGCCATCATAACTTTATCTTGCTCAGTCATTGTTACAAAAATTATGGCCTGCTACTATGTTGTTTGTGCCAATTTTTTACTCCATGAACATGTTGGCTTGCATTCCCTGTACTACAGGTGATGCCATTGTTTTGTATCTACTTCATTGTAAGCTAACAAAGTAAGGACTTAGTTTGGCATGCTATCACTCTGCTATCTAGCCTGTAGTACAAATAAACTTGTCATATTACTAGATAATAATTTTGCGTGCCATCTTGTTCTTCAAAAGCTGCATTATTGACTTGTTTCTCTGACTTGGCATGACGCTCACATATGGAATGCTGAACATATTGGTTTGCATTCCCTCTTATACAAGTTCACAGGTGATCCCACTATATTACGTATCTGGTCCATCCTAAGCTCCAAAGATTAACTATCCTCTATGTGTTGCTCATTACAAGTTTATATCCCGAAACATCTTGATTTGCATCCCCTTCACTATAAGTTCAGGAGTATTATTTAGTTCACGGCCAAAATGAAGTAATTGCACTTGGCACATGTTGGTTCACATTCCCTCCTCTTTAGCTTTTGCCATCGTAACTTCATCTTGCTCAGTCATTGTTACAAAATTTATAGCCTGCTACTATGTTTGGTTTACATTCCCTGCTCTGTAGATGTAGCCATCATAACTTCATCTGGCTCCTTCGGTGTTTCAAAATGTATAGCCTGCTACTATGTTGTTCATGCCAATTTTGTACCTTTGCTGAACATGTTGGTTTGCATGGGACTCGGCGAGTAGTAAGTCTGTTGTTTCATTCTAACATGCTCTGTTATATTGGCTGTTGGTATGCGGCATGCACTCTTTGTTTGCTTATTGTGCGCATTACAATGATCTTGTTATAACGACGAAATGATGACTTCCAAATTCTTTGGCAAACAATATTGTAGTGTATTTGCCTTTCCATTGTCGCTGTCTTAACTTGTAATGTCTTTGTTTCAGATATAGGTGCTGCATGGACAACTTACAAGATTGCCGGATCGCTTCGTTGTATTGCTAGGTTTAATTACCATTCAATTTCGCTGGGTTCTGTAATATTTTTTCAAAGCCTTGCAGCTGATGTAATATTTAGTTAGTTTTTATAGTTCTTTCACGCATTTTTTCTTTGGTGCTTGTGGTAAGTGAGGCTATCCGACAGAAATCAATGCTGCGTAAATATTCTAAGTATCTAAATCACGAATTCCCATCCCTTAAACGGCCCAATTAAGCGAAATCACATATGTGCCGGCCCGCAAAATCCTAAAGCGCCTATTATGCCGGCATATAAACAGCAACTAAACGGGCTGGCCCACTTACTTATTGGGCCAGCCCACTTGATTTATGGTGGACCCCACACACTAATTGGGTCGGCCCACTTACTATAAGGTGGACCCCACCAACTACTGGGCCGGCCCACTAACTAGTTGGGCCAGCCCAATTGCTTTTGTTGTGGACCCCACATACTAAATGGGCCGGCCCTTTAAGAGGAAAGTGGGACCTGCCTGTGCTTTTGGCCCGGCCCACTATCTTGTTGGGCCGGCCCACTTTCTATATGGTGGACCCTACGTTCTAAATGGGCCGGCCCTTTAACAGGAAAGTGGGACCCACCTGTGCTTTTGGCCCGGCCCACTATCTTGCTGGGCCGGCCCACTTGCTACATGGTGGACCCCACATACTAAATGGGCCGGCCCTTTAAGAGGAAAGTGGGACCCACCTGTGTTTTTGGCCCGGCCCACTTGCGTGTTGGGCCGGCCCACTTGCTATATGGTGGACCCCACATACTAAATGGGCCGACCCTTTAACAGGAAAGTGGGACCCACCTGTGCTTTTGGCCCGGCCCACTATCTTGTTGGGCCGGCCCACTTGCTATATGGTGGACCCCACATACTAAATGGGCCGGCCCTTTAACAGGAAAGTGGGACCCACTTGTGCTTTTGGCCCGGCCCACTGGCTTGGTGGGCCGGCCCATTTGATCTAATGTGGACCCCATGTACTAAATGGGCCGGCCCGATAGCAGGAAAGTGGGACCCACGTGCTAATTGGGCCGGCCTAATAACTTCTTGGGCCGGCCCACTTGCTTTAAGGTGGACCCCACATGGTAAATGGGCCGGCCCGATAACATGAAAGTGGGTCCCACATGTTTTGTGGGCCGGCCCTTTTGCCTGTTGATCGGTCAAACGAGTGCATTCGGCCCGGCCCACATGCTTAGTGGGCCAGCCCATTAATCTTTTGACCAGTCAACCTTAGAGGTTAGGCCCGGCCCACGTAACTAATGGACCAGCCCAGCTATATAGTTGACCGGTCAAACTAAGTCAGCTGGCCCGGCCCGCAAACTTAATGGGCCGGCCCGCTTAAGACGTGGCAGGCCTCGTGTGGGCCTACCATCTACCACGGGGTTTCAGCGGTTAACGTCGTTAACTGCCAGTTAACGGTGTCTGCCACGTGTCAGTTTGCATGACGTCAGCAGTCAACGGGCTCCCGGAAACACTTCTGCAACGGTCCGATTTTCCGTGGCGGAAGGGCGCCCAAGCGCGACGGACCGAAAAAATCGTCGTAGGACTTTGCCTGACGCAGTTTCGACAACAGAACCCATATCGTCGGGTTAGGCCCATAGGCGACGAAAAATACCCCTTAGCGGACAATTTTGAGACGTTGTCTATCAGAACTTTTCTTGTAGTGCCTCTCTCTCTATTTTATTTTGTTTTGTTTTGCTTAGTTTACTTTTGTTTAGTTTATTTTTGCTTAGTTTATTCCTGTCTAGTATTACTTTTCTTAGTTTACTTTTGCTTAGTTTCTTTTTGTCTTGTTTTACTTTTCTCATATACCCAAAAATCCATAAAAATTTGAAAAACCTAAAAATTAAAAACTGTTGTTATGGGAGAACCCACAACTTACTTGGAGCTTATAGAATATTATAATAATTATAGAGAATCAAGAACGGGTAAAGTTATGAGTGCTGTGATAGAAAAATTGAACGCAATTGCTAAAATCTTGCCTAAACACCATGATATAAACTGTTGCTCTCAACAGGGCACTAAACATCTTAAATTTCAATGTGGCTTTAGTGAGGAATTTTTAATTAAGAACTATAATCGGAATAGCTATATTCATTTTGGGTTCGAAGAGGTAGAACAATTTGTCTTATTTATGGGAGCCTCTGAGATAGAATCCTTCATGGCTAAAAATTATGAAACTTGTGTTGTTTGTAAGGACCTTAAAGATTATGTCTCTTCTATCCTTAATTTTTGCAATGAAAGTTACACTGATAATCCTTATATCATTGATTATAAAGAGGGACTCATTAATGCACAAGAATGCACTCACAATTTGCAGGAACCTGTGGAAGAAGAAATTGATGAACCTGAAAGCTCATTGGATGAAAAAGAGGAGAAAATTGATGAACCTGAAAGCTCATTGGATGAAAAAGGAGAGGAGAGTGATGAACAAAAGGAGGAAGAATGGATTAGCTACCCATGCCAACCTTCTAATGGGAGTAACTCTTTATCTCTTACACTATTTGATTATCCTCCATGCTTACCGAAAGAGGTTGAATGTTATGTTCCTGTGGATTCTCTTGAAATAGTACCTATGAGTAATACTTGTGAGAATAATTATGCTACTGTTATCTATGATAATCCATGCTACTTTGATAAATCTTATGATAATGCTTTGTTTGTGCCTGATGTCGAAATGCATGGTACTAAAGAATTTTGCGTAGCAAATGTTTATGATAAATCTCTAGACGATGGTCCTATGTTACTTGATAATATTAATTGTACTACTAATGAAAATGGGATTGGAGAATTCTTGACTTTATCTATGAGTCTCATATCTCTTGAGAATGATCAATCACCTTGTTATATTATTGATAAAAGTGGGTTCGAAAGTTTTAATCCCACTATTTTTGAGCTTGATAAAAATTATGTGTCTATGGATCATGAGAAGAATGCTTCATGTGATAGTTATATTGTTGAGTTTATTCATGAAGCTACTGAAAATTATTATGAGAGAGGAAAATATGGTTGTAGAAATTTGTATGGTACTAAAACACCTCTCTATACGCTTAAAATTTTGAAGTTACTCTTGTTTGATCTTCTTATGCTTGCTACTTTGTTCTTCATGAATTTATTTGTGTACAAGATTCCTATGCATAGGAAGTGGGTTAGATTTAAATGTGTTTTCAATTTGCTTTTTGATGCTCTCTTTTGCTTCAACTCTTATTTCTTGCGAGTGCATCATCAAAACTGCTGATCCCATCTTAATGGTTATAAAGAAAGACTTCTTGGGAGATAACCCATGTGTTTATTTTGCTACTGTTTTGTTTTGTTTTGGAAGTTGTTACTACTGTAGCAACCTCTCCTTATCTTTATTTTATTGCATTGTTGTGCCAAGCGAAGCCTCTAATCGAAGGTTGATACTAGATTTGGATTTCTGCGCAGAAACAGATTTCTATCTGTCACGAATCTGGACTGTTTTCTCTGTAGGTAACTCAGAAAAATCTGCCAATTTACGTGCGTGTTCCTCAGATATGTACGCAACTTTCATTAGTTTTGAGTTTTCTGATTTGAGCAACGGAAGTACCTCTTTAAAATTCGTCTTTACTGGCTGTTCTGTTTTGGCAGATTCTGTCTCTATTTTTTGCATTGTCTCTTGTGGACTTTAAGAAAGGCTTTCTAGACGTGGAGAGCTGTAGCTAATGTTTTATTGAGTTCTTGCAATGTGTCACTACAGGACCAAGGTGGATTCAAGTTTTTTGAGTACTAACCCCTCTAATGAAGTTTATGAGAAGTTTGGTGTGAAGGAAGTTTTCAAGGGTCAATAGAGGAGGATGATATATGATCAAGAAGAGTGAAAAGTCTAAGCTTGGGGATGCCCCTGTGGTTCATCCCTGCATATTTCAAGAAGACTCAAGCGTCTAAACTTGGGGATGCCTTGCATCCCCTTCTTCATCAACTTATCAGGTTTCTTCTATTGAAACTATATTTTTATTCGGTCACATCATATGTGCTTTACTTGGAGCGTCTGTGTGTTTATTTTTGTTTGTGTTTGAATAAATTTGGATCCTAGCAATCCTTGTTTGGGAGAGAGACACCCTCCGCTTTTTCATATGAACACTTGTTCTTCGCTTTTACTTTTAATGTTCAATGGTAAAAGTTGGAAGCTACAATACTTATGGTTATTTGGTTGGAAACAGAAAATGCCTCATAATGTCTTGGATAATTTGACACTTGGCAATTGTTTTGAGCTCTCAAGTAGATCATGATTAAGTTTTTTCATGTAGATTAAACCTATTAGTGGAGAACTACTGTAGAGCTTGTTAAAATTGGTTTGCATGATTGGTCTCTCTTAAGGTCTAGATATTTTCTGGTAAAAGTATTTGAGCAACAAGGAAGACAGTGTAGAGTATTATAATGCTTGCAATATGTTCTTATGTGAGTTTCCCTGTATTGGTTCATACTTGTGTTTGCTTCAAACAACCTTGCTAGCCTAAGACTTGTACTGAGAGGAAATGCTTCTCGTGTATCCAAAATCATTGAGCCAACCACTATGCCATTTGTGTCCACCATACCTACCTACTACATGGTATTTCTCCGCCATTCCAAAGTAAATTGCTTGAGTGCTACCTTTAAACAATTCAAAATTTATTACCTCTGATTTGTCTCAATGTTTTATAGCTCATGAGGAAGTATGTGGTGTTTATCTTTCAATCTTGTTGGGCAACTTTCACCAATGGACTAGTCGCTTCATCCTCTTATCCAATAATTTTGCAAAAAGAGCTGGCAATGGGATTCCCAGTCCCAAATTAATTAACAAAAATAGACACTCCTCCATGGTATGTGATTGTTGGACGGCACCCGAAGGATTCGGTTAGCCATGGCTTGAGAAAGCAAAGGTGGAGAGGAGTGTCATCATAATAAAACTAAAATAAAAAGGCACTCCTTCATGGTATGAGATTGTTGGCAGGCACCCGAGGATTCAGTTAGCCATGGTTTGTGAAAGAAAGGTTGGAAGGAGTGCCACCCAAAAATAAAATAAAATGGGAGCCGCTCTTTGAAGGTTTGTCTGGCAAGGGGGTTAGAGTGCCCACTACCATTCGTTGACAACAACAAACACCTCTCAAAACTTTACTTTTATGCTCTCTTTATGTTTTCAAAACCAAAGCTCTAGCACAAATATAGCAATCAATCCTTCCCTCTGCGAAGGGCCATTCTTTTACTTTATGTTGAGTCAGTTTACCTACTTCCTTCCATCTTAGAAGCAAACACTTGTGTCAACTGTGCATTGATTCTTACATACTTGCTTATTTGCATTCATCATATTACTTTGCGTTGACAATTATCCATGAGATATGCATGTTGAAAGTTGAAAGCAACCGCTGAAACTTATATCTTCCTTTGTGTTGCTTCAATGCCTTTACTTTCAATTTATTGCTTTATGAGTTAACTCTTATGCAAGACTTTTGATGCTTGTCTTGAAAGTACTCTTCATGAAAAGTTTTGCTATATGTTATCTATTTGTTAGCAACTATAGATCATTGCCTTGAGTCACTTCATTCATCTCATATGCTTTATAATAGTATGATCAAGGTTATGTAAGTAGCATGTCACTACATAAATTATTCTTTTTATCGTTTACCTACTCGAGGACGAGTAGGAACTAAGCTTGGGGATGCTGATACGTCTCCAACGTATCCATAATTTCTGATGTTCCATGCTTGTTTTATGACAATACTTACATGTTTTGCTCGCACTTTATGATGATTTCATGCATTTTCCGGAACTAACCTATTAACAAGATGCCACAGTGCCAGTTCCTGTTTTCTGATGTTTTTGGTTCCAGAAAGGCTGTTCGGGCAATATTCTCGGAATTCGACGAAACGAAGACCAAACATCATAATTCACCGAGATGGACCAGGACACCGAAGGGGAGTCAGAGGGGAGGCCTGGGGCCCCCACACCATAGGGCCGCGCGGGCCAGCCCCTGGCCGCGCCGGCCTATGGGGAGGGCACCATGTTGCCCCTCCTGCGCCGCCTCTTCGCCTATATAAGCCCTTTCGACCTAAAAACTCGATACCAATTGACGAAACTCCAGAAAGACTCCAGGGGCGCCGCCGCCATCGCGAAACTCCAATTCGGGGGACAGAAGTCTCTGTTCCGGCACCCTGTCGGGACGGGGAAGTGCCCCCGGAAGCCATCTCCATCAACGCCATCGCCCCCATCATGCTCCGTGAGTAGTTCCCCCATGGACTACGGGTTCTAGCAGTAGCTAGTTGGTATTCTCTCCTCCATGTACTTCAATACAATGATCTCATGAGCTGCCTTACATGATTGAGATCCATCTGATGTAATCGGTGTTGTGTTTGTTGGGATCCGATGGATGATACATTATGATTAGTCTATCTATAAAGTTTGTGAAGTTATTGTTGCTGCAATCTTGTTATGCTTAATGCTTGTCACTAGGGCCCGAGTGGCATGATCTTAGATTTAAGCTCTATACTTATTGCTTAGATTGTATCTACAAGTTGTATGCACATGTCGCTGTCCGGAACCAAAGGCCCCGAAGTGACAGAAATCAGGACAACCGGAGGGGATGGCGGTGATGTGAGGATCACATGTTTTCACGGAGTGTTAATGCTTTGCTCCGGTACTCTATTAAAAGGGGTACCTTAATATCCAGTAGATTCCCTTGAGGCCCGGCTGCCACCGGCTGGTAGGACAAAAGATGTTGTGCAAGTTTCTCATTGTGAGCACGTACGACTATATATGGAAAACATGCCTACATGATTAATGAATTGATGTTCTTTCTTAATGATTTATCAATCCTATCAATTGCCCAACTGTAATTTGTTCACCCAACACTTGTCACTTGTTATTGGAGAGTTACCACTAGTGTAGATCGCTGGGAACCCCGGTCCATCTCTCATCATCATACACTCGTTCTATATGACATTGGAAGTAGTATCAACTATTTTCTGGTGCCATCGCCTCTGTGTTACTGTTACCGCTGCTGTGTTACTATTACTACTGCTCTCATATTACTGCTACTTTCACATCACCCCTGTTACTAGTGCTTTTCCAGGTGCAGCTGAATTGACAACTCAGTTGTTAAGGCTTATAAGTATTCTTTACCTCCCCTTGTGTCGAATCAATAAATTTGGGTTTTACTTCCCTCGATGACTGCTGCGATCCCCTATACTTGTGGGTTATCAAACATCGGCATTCCCCAGAATTAAACGACGAGGATATGTGTGGATTGCCATGCTTCACAAGGAGGGTCCGAAAAACTCGAGTCCCTTCGGGGTTTAAACTGCCTGATAACTTCAAAAAATTCGACGGGTTGCAAGATCCAGAGGATTGGCTAGTTGATTACCTCGAGACGGTGAAGCTCACGGGAGGAACTAGAGCAACAGCTATGCAAAGCATCCAGGTGCATTTAAGTGGAGCCGCGAGATCTTGGATAAAAAAGCTTCCTCCAGGATCCATCGACAACTGGGATAGCTTCGAGGACGTGTTCGTCAAGAATTTCCGGTCCACTTGCAAGAAACCTGCATCATTAGAGGAACTGAGAGCGTGTCGACAAAAGCCAGACGAATCAATGAGGAAATACATCCAAAGGTGGAATATCATTAAAAACTCGGCAGAGAATATATCTGACGAGAGAGCGATGGATGCGTTTGTCGCAGGAATCAGGCGGGGAGATTTCGTCGAGGACTTGGGAAGAACGAATCCAAAGACAGTATCCGTATTAATGGAGATAGCAAATAGATGGGCAGATGGAGAAGATGCTGTTCACAACAAACGGCATAGGTCACCAGAAGAGGACCGCGGTCGAAATTATCAAAATAGGCGACGATTTCCTCGGCAGTACTCGGGTTATGATGCTCCTGGGCAAATTTCGGCTGGCTTTCGAGCAAGCGCCGGAGGAAACAATAGAGACGATTATCAGAGAAGCAACGAGCAGCGAGGCGACAACAGAGATGATTCTCGAAACAGCAGACCAAACAATGGGCATAGGTTCCAGAGACCTTTCGTGTCCCCTGAGGAGATGATGAACGGGCCGTGCCATATGCACTTTTATCTCGACAACAATGGAAAAAGACAGTCAGGACACCTGCAGAAGGATTGCCGAAATTTTCAGGCAATGCTAAGATGGGCAGGGCATGCCAATGCCCAGGTGACAAATAGGAACCCGCAAGGGCCCAGGAGTGAGATTCACTTGCCACTTCCTCCCGCAATTACGGACGATAATCGACATCAGCTCAGAATAGCGGTAGCACCAGCGCCACCGCCTTATGTTGATCTCAACTCCAATGGAGCGGTCTCGATGATTCAGAAAGGCAGACCATCCAATAGAGCTCAGAAGGTAATGTCGCGACAGGTGTTCATGGCAGAGAAAATGCCCCCACCAACGGTTGAGTACCTTAACTGGTCAGGGCAAGACATTGGCTTCACAATAGCGGATCATCCACAGCAAGTTCCTCGACCAGGGCAGTCAGCACTTATCTTACCAGCAGTAATCGCAGGATTCGATGTATCTTGAGTATTCATAGATGGCGGCAGCAGTTTAAACCTTATGTATGCAGATACACTAAGGAAGATGAACATATCCCTAGCAAACCTGAAACCAACCGACACGCGATTCCATGGCATCACACCGGAGAAGCCAAGTTATCCGTTGGGGAAGATCAACCTCGACGTTCAGTTTGGGACCCGAGAGAATTACAGAATAGAAAGGCTGGAGTTTGAAGTCGTGGATTTCCCATCACAGTACCACGCTTTGTTGGGGCGCCCAGCATATGCCAGGTTTATGGCGGTACCACATTACACATACTTGTTGTGGAGGATGCCTGGACCTAAGGGACCAATCACAGTTAAAGGAAGCTTCACGCTAGCCGATAAATGTGACAAAGATTTTCATCGACTCTCAGAAACCTTCGGGATGCAAGCAGAGTACATGGCGTCAAGGCTCACGACTGATTACGATGTGTTGCCAGATGTAGGAAGGCCTAACAAAGAATCAACTTTCATCACCATGAAAAATTCTAAGGAAGTGCAGATTCACCCGACAGATCCCAAGAAGACGACGTCCATCGCGACAGACATGGACCTCGCATAGGAAAGCGCGCTCGTCGAGTTCCTCCGTGAGCACTGGAAAATCTTCACATGGTGTCCAGCTGACATGCCAGGAGTACCCAGGGAACTTGCCGAGCACCACCTAAACTTGGATCCATTAGCGAGACCTATCAAACAACCTTTGCGACGTTTTTCGGAGCCAAACCGGAAAGCCATGTTATCAGAAATTGATCGACTGAGAGAAGCTGGTTTCATCAAGGAGCTGCATACAGAGGCCACATGGGTCGCAAACCCAGTGTTGGTCCCGAAGAAAAACACTAAAGTCCTTCGCATGTGTGTCGACTTTACGTGTCGCAACAAACACTGTCCAAAGGATCACTTTCTCCTCCCGAGGATCGATCAAACTATCGACTCCACGGCAGGATGTGAACGTCTTTCCTTCCTGGATGCATATTCTGGTTATAACCAGATTAGATTGAAAGAAGAAGACGAGGTCAAAACAGCGTTCATCACACCCTATGGCGTGTTTTGCTATAGAACAATGCCTTTTGGTCTGAAAAACGCAGGAGCAACGTACCAGAGGATGATGCAGAAGTGTCTAGCAACACAGATCGGGAAAACGTACAAGTCTACATTGACGATGTCGTGATAACTTCAAAAAAGGGAACAACGCTAATCGAGGACCTGAAGGAAACTTTCGATAACCTCGACAAGTTTTGCCTCAAGTTGAACCCAACAAAGTGTTCTTTTGGCGTCCCTGCAGGAGAACTTCTTGGGTTCCTAGTTTCAGCGAGAGGGATTGAAGCTAATCCCGAAAAAATTCAAGCTATCGTAACAATGATGAAGCCAACAAAGTTGAAAGAAATACAGCAGTTAACTGGGCGAGTCGCAGCTTTGAGCAGATTCGTCGCCAGGCTGGGAGAAAAGGCGTTGCCGTTCTACGCCTTAAATAAGCAAGGAGAGAAATTCCAGTGGAACGAAGAGGCAGACAGAGCCTTCGAGGATCTTAAACGCACAATTTCAACACCACCAATCTTGGTGGCGCCGAAAGAGAAGGAACCTCTCCTGTTATACATTGCAGCCACACCTCAGGTGGTCAGCACGGTGCTAGTTGTCGAAAGAGAAGAAGAATGAAAACTCCATGGAGTACAAAGGCCGGTATATTTCATCAGTGAAGTTTTATCGCCTTCCAAACAGCGGTACCCGCAGTACCAGAAATTAGCATATGGAGTGTTCACAACAGCAAGAAAATTGCGCCACTATTTTTCGGCACACCCGATAATAGTGGTCAATGAAGCACCTCTATCAAATATATTGAACAATCCAGAAGCTACAGGACGTGTCTCCCTTTGGGGAATAGAACTTTCCCCTCGGGACATCACGTATGAAAAAAGAAAAGCAATAAAGTCGCAAATTCTGCCAGATTTCATCGCGGAGTGGATGGAGCTGCAGAATACAGGACCCCAGATTTATCGAGAACTTGGACCATGAACTTCGACGGATCCAAGAGGGTAGAAGGAACTGGTGCATGCGTGATACTTATATCACCTGAAGGCGACAAACTGAAGTATGTCCTACGGATGACGTTCCCAAACGCGTCTAACAATGAAGCAGAATACGAAGCTCTCATACACGGGATGAAGATGGCGAAAGCTTGTGGTGCAACCCGATTAAAAATCTTCGGCGACTCGCAGTTGGTGGCACGGCAAGTCATGAACCAATGTGATGCAGTCAATGACAGTATGGTGGCATACAAGGAAGTGTACAATGAGCTCGAGAAGTTATTTGATGGATGCGAAGTAAATCACATCAGTAGGCTGAGCAACGATGAAGCCGATGTTCTCGCAAACATCGGGTCGCAGTGCCTCGCGATTCCGCCAGGTGTGTTTTGGGAAGAGATAGCCGAGAGATCCACAAAGCCAAAGAAGGCGCAGAAGAAGGAGAAGGAGGAGAAAACTTCGGCGCCTCCCAAGGAAGCACTAGAAGAAGAAGAGGACCAGGAGCTGGTGATGATGGTGGAAGTCCCATGGATGCAAGCGTACATATCATATATCTTAAGGAAAGAAATACCCGACGATCCAGTTGAAGCAAGGCGAGTTATTCGACGATCCAAAGCTTTTACAGTAGTCAAAGGGGAGTTATACAAGCGCAGTATTTCGGGCGTGCTACAAAGGTGCGTTACACCCGAAGAAGGAAGGATAATCTTAAAAGATGTACACGAGGGAATATGTGGTCACCACGCGAGCAGTCGAGCTATTGCGGCCAAGGTTTTTCGAGCCGGATTTTATTGGTTGACAGCAATCGAGGATGCAAAATAGATAGTAAGAACTTGCGACGCGTGCCAGAGATTTGCAGCAAAACCACATTCTCCGGCAGCTGAACTAATGCCAATACCATTGTCGTGGCCCTTTGCTCAATGGGGTCTTGATATGGTGGGAAAATTGCATAAGGCTTCGCCAGGGGGGTACGAGTATATGCTTGTCGCTGTCGACAAGTTCACCAAGTGGATAGAAGCGAAGCCAATAAATTCACCAGACGCTGCGTCAGCAATAAAATTCGTGAAGAGCATTGTTTTTCGATTTGGGGTACCCCATAGGATCGTCACAGACAACGGCAGTAACTTTACGTCCAAGGAATTCAAGGCATACTGCGCAGAGGTAGGCATCAAATTACACTTCGCGTCAGTTGGGCACCCGCAAACCAATGGCCAAGTCGAGAAAGCCAATGGTATCATCTGCAACGGCATCAAGAAGCGCTTACTTGGACTGCTGGAAAAAGCTCGACATACTTGGCCAGAAGAGCTGCCAAGTGTTTTATGGAGTATTCGAACAACGCCAAATACAGCGACACAGGAAACTCCGTTCTTTCTGGTCCATGGAGCTGAGGCAGTATTACCAATCGAAATAGAGCATGATTCCCCAAGAGTCACGAAGTATGACGAGGAAACTTCAAGAAGAGCACTGGAGGACGATGTCGATGCACTCGATGAAGCTCGAGATGAAGTACTATCACGGGTCACCAAGTACCAGCAAGACTTGAAAAACTACCACAGTCGACGGCTGTGGCCAAGATCTTTTCAGGTCGGAGATTTAGTCCTACAACTCAATCAACAGAGTACTGAAAAACTCGAGTCACCATGGCTTGGCCCTTACATCGTCACAGAAGTAATCGAAGGAGGAGCATACAGGATCAAGGACAAGAAGACAGGGGTTCCCGAGAAAAACCCCTGGAACGTGGCGCAGCTCAGGCGGTTTTACGCTTAGAGTCGAAATATAGTCCTCCTTTGTAAAAATACAATGTACTGAAACGCCCGCGAGTTTTCAGACGCACTCTTTTCCTTTTCAGGGCACCGAGTGGGGCTGGAAAGGTTTTTAATGAGGCGGGCTCGCGGTGCTACAGTATAGTAAAAGATATTGGTGATATACATCTTTTTCTTCGGCAGGGTCGGGGGCTCATAACCCACGACAGCAAAATATATATACTCCCGCAAAACAGTAAAATCTTCGAGACGACAAAATATTATAAGTTCCGGCCAAAGGCTCGGGGGCTTCGCAATATAGATTACACTTCACAATATAGACAACTTCATCAATACAAAGAATTCGATGAAAAATATAGACATAATTTGTCGCAATATAGCACAATTTAGTCAAATGCCTAATATACTATCTATGGATAGACCTTTGTTATTTGCTGCAGTCGTCTTATGATCAGCATAGCTCCCCTTGACAAAGAATTCAGAATCCATCCGAAGAAGTTCATCCATCATCTCTTCGGCTACAGGGGTTACAACATCATTGATTTCGTCGACGTTACTTTTTCGTCTCGATTTCTTGGCCAAGCACTTGGAGACAATCTTCGTCAGATCTAATTTCGGATAGCAGATTTGTATCATGATCATGGCGAATCTTGCTCCAGCAGTCAACTGAGCTCGTACAAAGTTATGAATACGAGGGGCATCTCGAAACTTTTCCATCAAGCCAAGAAGAGTATCGGGAGCTTCATCTCGAGGGAACATAGTTTTGTAAATAAGGGACAAGATTCTAGTGCAGAAATCAAGGAAATCGCGAACCTGATAGGCGCGGTCTTGAAACCTGACAATCTGTCGGGTCCGCTCTGGAGTGGCCCAGAACAGACAGCCGTGGTTAAAAGAAAGGTTAACGAGGAGATTCGTCCTTACATTCACCCTTTCATCTTCAGCAGCAGCGTCGAGAAACGAACCTATTGAGCGACAGAACGAGAAATTCAAAAAAAAGAGGGGATACAGCAAAAAGATAGAAGAAGTTCTGGTTTGAAAAAGCATACCGGACATATCAGCGCTGGCTTCATTCATCAATTCTAGCATGGAATTTTCTCGAGTTGTCGCCTTTTCAGCTTCAGAAACGGCGGCTTCCTTGGCAGCTACGGCTTCTCGAGCTTGTTGAAGAGCAAGTTCCTCTCTTTCGGATGCTTTGCGGGATTGCTCCATCATCGCAAGAATTTGCTTTTTCATGGATTGAAGTCGTTGGCGAAGTTCTTGCAAATCTTGCGAGGAGTGTTTACTCGAAGAACCTTCGATAAGGTCATCATCAACAAGTGTTTTCTCCGAGAAGGAGGAAGCAGGAAAAGCATCGGCAGGATGAGGATTTGCGGAGTAGTTATCAAATATCAACTGGAAAAGAAAATTTCAGTATCAATGATCACGCAAAACAGAATTCCATTGATCTTCGGAAAATTTACACAGCTATTACAGAAGGAGTCTTCAAAAGAACTACTACGACATTTGTCGCCAAAGCTATTGTGACAACAACATCAAAAGAAACAGTTAAAAAAAAGAAGATAGGGCATTCTACTAGACCTCCGGCTTCGACGAGCTAGGAGCAGGAGTCGGCTTGCATCCAAGATAGGCGAGGATCTTCTTTGAGTTAGGCTTTGCAGCCCTGATCAGCGATTGCCACTTCGTGGTCTCCATCTCCTGTGTGTCGCCAACTTTGGTCCAGTCGACGCTTTGCTGGCTGTCAGCAACCAGGGCAATAGTGCTTTCAACGGCAACCTTCATATTTTCTTGGCGAAGCTTAAGTCCAAGATCTTCTGGGGGATTGAAGCACTTGGCAAGAGCAAGAAAAGTCGCGGGTTCCTTTTTCTTCGGGAAGAAGTAAGGGTAGAGCCGTGACAATCCTTCTTTAGCCTCAGTAAGGCCTTCGCGTGCTTCATCTCCATGAAACTCAAGGAAAGAAAGTGCGTCAAGAAGGGGATCATTGTCGGGATCTTCGAGTTCATATTCTTGAGATGTTTTCCCTGTCGAAGCAAAAATTAATTGATCAACAAATGAGTAAAGAAAAGCAAGGAATGCAAAATAGCTCGGGCACTTACTGACAAAGCGGCGGTTTTGCGACTCCAAGCACTTGATAATTGCTGCTTCGCGAACAGATTGTTCGGTTATATGCTCGCTCAAAGAAGATTCCGCGTCATGAAGCCTTTTTCGGAGGTCTTCAACAGAGGCAGCATCTGCTTCAGCCTTCTTACGAGCTGATTCGCTTTGCTCTAATTTAATTGCAAGCTCGTCAGCACGTTTGTTGGCTCTGGCAAGATTTTCTGGAGAAAACAAACAACGGTACAACGTCACGACAAACATACTAAAGGAGTATGCAGCAAAGAGGGCAAGGGAAAAACAGTACCTTCCAGTTTATTCGCATGATCACGGTACCCGATGAATTGGGTACCGAGGCGAATAAATGACTGCATCACGGGCTGGAGAGCAAACCAAAGGAAAAGAGAAATCAATACAGAAGATGAAAATTCGACAGCAATTAAAATAAAACAGAGGGAAGAGGCAAACATTGACAAACGTCGAGACTAAAAGGAAGAAGAGAAATACTTACGTCATCCAGTGAAGGAGTCGCGGACGTATTGGCCACCAGGACAGGGTCCGTGGATAGTTCTGTCCTAGCCCTCTTCGGTAAAGAGGCTTGGGGGCTTGCAACTGGTGTTGGATGCTTTGCATCTTGAGGAGGAGGCGAAGATTCTTCTCCTTCAACGTGCGCTTCAGAAACAACTAAAGTATGTGACGTACTCGTTCGAGCAGTCGCATCAATAGCTTGCGCCTCTTTCTTCGTCACCACTACAATAAAATGGCAACAGTATAAGAAGCAAGATAGACACAAAACGTTAAAGAGCAAAAACAGTGAGAAGCAAGGGTTAACTTACGAGCTGACGAGGGCATCGAGATATGGATCGAAAGCTGCCTTTAGATTTGAAGGAGCAGCTTCTTCGGCTTTGGAGGTGCCGGAGTCTTCGACGTCGTCCCTTTTCCTTTTGTTCCTTGGAGAAACAGTAGGAGGAAGGGAGTGTGCTGAGGCAGTGGCCTCAGAATCAGCATCTTTTTCAGAGGATACCGCAGATTTTCGAGAAATTGCGGCTTCACTCTCAGGGCGAGAAGCACCCTGGTTGTCGTCGGTGACAACGGCCCGTTCTTCGACTTCTCCATCTTCAGGAAGGGGAGGAAGAGAAACAAGATCTGGATGGTTCTATAAAAACAAGGAGGGATGTCAACAAAAGAGTTATGCAAAGGATGACAAACAAAAATGAGCAAGTCGAAAAATAGTCTACACAAAGGTTACCTCGGGGAGCGCATTGGTGGCGCTATATGGTTTTACGCGACAAGAAGAGGGGACAGCATCTTTCTTGTTGAGGGAGGAGATTTTTCGGACAAGTTTTTCTAAGTCCTTGACCGGCAAATCCACCGACAGGCGATCCACATCATCGTCGCCAGCATACTTCCAAAGGGGATTTTTGCGAGCTTGCAGAGGCTGCACTCTGATCCTAAGGAAATATGCCGTGATTTGGATACCCGACAGTTCTTGACCGCGGGTACTTTGAAGCTCGTGGATGCGAGTCATCAGCGCCTCCGTCGCCATTTTTTCTTCGTAGGTAGCCTCTGCATCCCAGGACCGCCGGCGATAGATTTTCTCGGCACCATCAAAAGGAGGAATGTTGTCTTCAATAGACCCATAATTCTCCTCGTGGATATACAGCCACTTTTTGCGCCACCCTTGAACTGAGTCAGGGAATTTGACATCGAAGTACTCGACATCAGGGCGAACGCAGATAACAACGCCGCCTATGTTATAGGCGATATTGGCAGAGCCATTACGGCGACACAAAAAGATGCGTTTCCATAACGCCCAATTAGGCTGGACGCCGAGGAAGGATTTGCAAAGAGTGATGAAGATGGAAATTTGGAGGATAGAGTTGGGAGTGAGATGATGAAGTTGCAATCCGTAAACGAAAAGCAACCCCCGGAGAAAATTGTGAATGGGGGCAGAAAGACCACGGATGAGATGATCAACAAAACTAACCCGATACTCCATTGGAGGGGTTGGGTAGCTCTCTTCGCTGGGGAAGAGTAGCGCCTTTGGTTGCTTGCTGATCCCCAGTTTCTTCAGCAGGTTAATGTCTTGGGCAGAGATTTTGGATCTCTCCCACTCAGCGCTCCCCAGATCTGCGGTAGCCATCTTCGATTCAGGAGAGCTGTGCCTGGTCAATCTGCGCGGTGGCATCAACAATGGCGCAGGAGTACAGCGTGAGAGCGGTTGAGCTCAAGGAGCTATGGGGCGCAAGAGGAGATTTTCGCAGAGGAGAGCAGAGGAGCGGCGCGAGCGAAAGGGCGGAAGGAAGAAGATGAAGACCTTAAATAGAGGTGCGGCGAATCGGCGCACCGTTGGATGGAAAAAGTGTGCGGCAAATGGTGCACACGTGGAGTAGGGGTAAAAAAGTAATTTCTCCATGCAAGCGTTACAGTGCGTGCGCTAGGAAAAACGGAGAATGTGTGTCCCCCACTTGCACGACGTGTCAAACTGATGAAGTTTCTGGGCCCGCAAGATAGAGAGAGAGAAAATTGGTCGTGGCTATCGTCAGCAATGATGTCAGCTGGATAAAGGAAAAATTCGACTATGCAACTTCGTGAAAAGGACGACAGTAGAAGAATATTGATTCTTTCGAGAGCCTTTGATCAAATACAAATTTTTGATCAAATGCTTGGGGGCTACTTTGGAAAAATGAAAAAATTCGAGAAAAGACAAAATAGAAACGGCGTGATCCTATGATCAAATACAAATATTTGCTCATAGACTCGGGGGCTACTCCCATCGGGAGCGCTGTTCGCGCACCCGAGAGATTTGAAAAATTATGCGACAGGTGAAAAATAAAGCGACATAAGGCGTGGAGCCTACACCCAAGCACAAGTCCTTGGTTGTAGCCTCGGGGGCTACTTCCATCGGGAACGCTGTTCGCGTGCCCGATGAAATTATAAAAAAGAGAGAGAAAAAGAAGAAGAAAAGATGAGCATATTTCGAGTTATATACATAACTCTACATATACTCCCATCGGGAGAGAAATATAAGTCATCCGTTGACTCAATAAAATGTGCTATTCCAACAGCCGAAAAAGCACTCGACAATATATTCTCAGAACGCCAAAGTTGCGAACAATTTCTGAATGCCGCAAAACTTTGCGAAGGTAAGACCCCGGATCCGTTCTGTGTGGCGTGGCGCCGTCTCTGACGTCGGTTTGCTCCTTTTATCCGTATCAACAGATACGAAGAAAAATCCTAACGGACGCGTTAGGTACCCAATAAATATGACTGGGACTTGACAGAATGGTAAGACCTTAAGCGGCACCTGTCGAAGTTTATACCAGTATCCCGAGATCATGTCCAGGGACGTGATCTTGAAGTAGGTTTTTGCGGATTGCCACTAGAGCAGTTAACTAGTACCTGATCCATCAGATGAACTAGCCCCAACTACCATTATCCCTATACAATATAGAAATTTGTATGCGAAAACATATGATAAAGTTTAGAGTTATCGAATAAAAATAAAGGTGGAGATTTTCCCTGACTCTACGATTCAAGCAAAATCTCGGGGGCTACTGACATAGGTATCCCCAATGGGTCTGCCGAAGATGGTACCCGGGGTTTATTGAAGGCCCACGACCCGAAGGATAAGAAGAATTCGGAAGCCCAACTTGTTAGTTAAGGAAAGCTAGAGTTGTATTAGGGAAGAACACTTGTAATATTACGGGAGGAGTTGGAAACCTTCCCGAACTCTGTAACTTGTACATCAAGAATCCCTCGGCTCCGCCTCCTATATAAGGGGGAGTCGAGGGACAAAGAAAGCATCGATTCATTGTCTCACAAACCCTAGTTTTCATATCGTCGAGTACTTTTCGACTGAAACCTTCGAGATCTACTTGCCCTCTACTTCTAACTAAACCCTAGTCTACAACCCGTAGGCATTGACAAGTTAATACCTTGTCAGACGGCGACGTGATTCCAGCACACTCGTTGCTCGAGACCATCAACAACCAATGTTTTTCTTGGGTAGCTTACAGGGACTAGGCAACCTAGTTTGCAGTTGCCAAAGAGTAGATACCGATCTTCTCCCCCTCTCTGGAAGGCTCTCACGTCTGCCCACCTTGAGAGTCGGCCACCTCGCCCCGGGCCAACCCGAAGCCCTCGCCGGCGGCGATGCCGCTCGGAGGAGGTGGAGGAGAGGCGTCGGTTGTAGTCTAGGATTTAGTAGTTGGCTTGATGCCGTGTTTTAGCGATATGCCCGAAGATGGAGACCAGATCTTGCGGGACGGATCTGGGCGTTCCTGGCTCTCCTCTTCATCGACGGCCGTCTCCGGTGGCAGGAGGCGTGGCGGAGACGGGGATGGGCGCCAGGCTTCTTCTCCAATAAGATCCCTCCTTCCTTTGTTTCAAGGCTGCTGAGTATGGCGTTCTTCCGCGGCGTCAATTGGTGGCTGACATGGCTCTCCTCCATATCACCATGGTGGTGGTTGGCTGGATTTGGCCCTGTCGGTGAGGCCTTTCTTAATAAGTTGTTGCTGCTTCAATTTGCTGGGGATTTTGCTGCTGCAGTCTCTCTCTCTTTCTGGCCTTGGTGGTGTGAAGGAGATCTGGAGGCCGGCAGTGTTTTCCTGCTGGATTGGAGCAGTTCGGGGAGATTATCTCACTTCCTTGGTCATCAAAGCTGGAGGCAGCATTGCCTCAGCTATTTCTTGCCGGCAATGCCTGGAGGACGCCGACGTCGCGTGGCGGAGACACCCAGGCCCTACATTGCTTTGATCGGTTATTTTGTAGGGTGTTCTTTGTAAAGTGCAAGCCCCTTTCTTCAAATATTAGGTTCGTAGTGCGAGTGTTGTATAAGGGGTTTTCTGCAAAACTTTGTACCTGCCACTTTTATAATACAAAATCTGGGGTCTTCTAGACCCCTCCCCGAGTTCAAAAAAAAAAAAAAAGTTGGCAGTTGCCAAGTGATGGAGCAAGGAAACACAAATAAGGTCTATCCATTTTCCCTGTGTAACCGTGAAGTAAACAAACTTGTCCTTCACACAGGGATCACACATACCAAGGTAAAACCATGAGCAACACATGCATCGTGTGTGCATTAAAACGCAAGCCCAAAACCAATAATCGGTCGATACGCATTACATGCGTTACGCGATCTCGCGACATCGGCATCACAGGACACGCATGAACGGCACTTATTCCTGCTAGCTAGCGAACTGGGTTGATGCGCACGCACGACCGAACGGGAACGGGAACCCCGTGACACGACGTCCACGTCGGCGAAATGTGGGCCCGTTCCCGTGTCCACGTCAGCGCCCCCGCCGCCACCTCCCTCCCCACCTCCGTTTCAAAATTTTCCTTCCGTTCGCCAGTTCGCACTGTATATATAGCAAAATCGTTCCTTCTCGCCTCGCTAATCCCTTCTCGGAAGAAATCGGGTTCGCGAGCGGGCAGATCCACCTTCTCGATCGGAGGCGAGGGTTTCCCGGCCACGGCGGCCCGATCCCGGACCTCCTCGCCGCCGGTAGGGTTAGTAGCCCCTCCCTTGATCTGCGGAGAATTTTGTTCGAGGAACTGCGTTCGGTGTTTTTTGGGGTGACGCGCCAGGTGTTCGACGGAATTCCGCAATGCCGAGCGGGGGCAGGCGGCTGCCGCCGTGGACGTCGCCGAGGGGCGCGGCGAGGTGGAGCCCCTGCAGCCCCGCGGGCGACCTCGTCTTCGGGAGCCACGTCACGCCGCCCGCGAGCGCCGGCTGCCCCTCCTCCTCCTCCTACCGCGTGACCCCGCCGACGAGCGGAGGCCCCGTCGCGACGCCTCTGCCGAGCGGCGGCGGGGGCGGGTGTTCCAGGCCGCCGAGGGCGCCGCCGGCGCTGGATTCGCCGTACGTGAGGGCGAAGCAGGCGCAGGTAACACGATCGACCGCCGTCAGGTGCAGTTTCTTCGTTTTCCAGGGCCCAGAACTGAGCGCTATGCTATCTGGTCCATCCGGGTGGCTAATTAGATGCAGCTGATATGGCGTATATCAACAGTTGGATTGTGACGATCCCTAATATTTTGGTTCACTTGTCCAACTTGTGAATGCTGCCGTAGTATATTCTGAATTCCGTTCATAATTGCATATTCATTCGTGATCATTTTTTTATGCACTGCACTAAGCGTCCATGAGTACTTTATTAGGCTTCGTCAATCATCATTATGGGTCTAGGTTGGGTGTAGGGATGTGTGGCCTCTTCTTGTCAGAATGATGTGGAGCTGAAGCTTAGGAGATACGGAAAGAGAACTTGATCTGCTCCTAAAGTGTTCCCCCAGTGCACCACTGATAAGAGTTTGTTCCAGCCTTCAGCTAACGGAACACTCTTCTATTAGTTGCGCTGTAATGGTATTCTGCAGCGACTGTGTCCTGCTGAGTCTCATGAGATGCTAGTAGTATAACGCTTTTCGAAAAAGAGCCGTATAAGGGGGAGAAGGATGTATCCTTGAAGCTTAGTTTTCTTTCCAATGAATATTTTATTATATCAAGATATCTTCCATTCTAACTGCATATCCTTCAGCTGCACAAAAGTAGAGAAAGGTGAAGATAGACACCCTGGCAGAAATAATGCGATTCATAGGACAACCTTTGATGAAAAAAAGGACATTAGCGTAAAGTGGAACAACAGGGTTGATCCTTCTACATGACTAGGTGTCCTATTACCATAAATGTGCTGTATCAAAAAGACTGCATCGAAACAGTTTGATAAGATTTAATGGTTTTATGCAGTATGATGTTTCTGACTAGTATCCCCAACAGATGCTTCTGACTGAAGCTATGCTATTATCAGCACGTTAAATAAGCTGCAATACTCCTGTACGTGTTTACCTGCATTGTCGCATTGTATTTCCAGTTCTGTAGCACTTGCAGACCTGTAATTAAAATATTGGGGCCCATAGGATAATTTTGGAAAATATGATATAAGCGTAGACTGGAATGAAAGTGTTGATCCTTGTTGATGACTAGGTGTCCTATAACCAGAAATGTATTGTATCGAAAGATTGGATCGCAAAAGTTTGGTTAGATTTGCTGGTGTAATGTCCTATGTTTTTTCTGACTGGTATCTGCAACAGATGCTTATTCCGCCTGATGTTTTGCTTTTCTCAACACGTTATAGGCTGATATATTTCTGTACATGCTACCTGCATTTTTGCAGTGTATTATTTTGTTCTGTAGCAGTTGCAAACTTGTAAATCAAGATGCATTCAAGCTCTTTATCGTAGAAGCTCTTGTTAGATAAATTTTGTTTCATCACCTTGCTTATTTTTTCCAGTTAATTGAAAAGGATCCCAACAAGGCAGTTCCATTGTTCTGGGCGGCTATTAACAGTGGTGAACGAATTGAGAGTGCACTGAAGGATATGGCTACTGTACTGAAACAAGCCAATCGGGCTGAAGAGGCCATCGAAGCGATAAGAACCTTCCGTGACCGTTGTCCTAATGAAGCTCAAGACTCTCTTGACAATATTCTTATTGACCTTTACAAGGTATCTTGGTCCTGTAAATTTACGTATGCAAGCTAAATCTTTCTGCCAAAGCCCAGTTTGGGGTCTGATTATAGTAGTAGATCTTAAAACGTGTAATAGTTTGCAAAAGCACATGTGAAAAATTCATCAGCGAATAATAAATACGCACAGGGTTTTGTCTGATACAAATCATTTTTATGTTGAACCAGAAATGTGGTAGGACAAAAGAGCAGATTGAAATGCTGACAGTGAAGCTGAGAATTGTTGATGAGGATCTAGCTTCTGGCCGGTGGAAAACTAAGCTGTCTAAATCTCATGGAAGAGTAGTCTATCTGTCTCTCAGAGATGAAAAAGCAAGGTATTAAAAATCTTTCGTACATCTCCATTTCAACAGCACCTGCAAACCCTATTCTAACTCTTTGCTCTGTCATTGAAGGTTGCTGGGTAACCTCGCCTGGGCCCATATGCAGTCTGAGAACTATGAGGAAGCTGAAATGCTCTACAGGTATATCTATGTTGGGGATGGACTTATAAATCTTATATAGATTTCCTTAGATATGATTCATACTATATCTTGAAATTCTCGACCCTATGTTTGCTGTTATTTTTATAAATAAATGTTATCGCACCACTATAGTTTCTCAGTCGGCATCAAGGAGGCTGATACTACTAAAAGTGAACTCTGTTGCTCTGCCATAACATCATGCATCATTTCCAATAAAGCTCATCCAACTCAATCCAGCTGGTACTGACTTGGCTTTTATCTCTTGACCCAGGCAAGCTCTTGCTATAGAAGCTGATTATAACAAAGAGTGTAATTTAGCCATCTGCTTGATGAAGATTGGAAAGGTAGCTGAAGCTAAATACCTTCTCCAATCTATACCTTGCAACTCCAATGATGAAAACCATGTGAGATCTCTTGCCCGGGCTACTGAAGTGCTTAGGGAAATGGAGTCACAAACACTCCCTTCACCCATTACTCAAATGAAGTCTAAAGATTCAAGGATTTCGGTTGCTACTGATGTGGAGAACCTTGAATATCTACATCCACAAATTCTTTCTTCAACTCAACTGAATTATGAAGAGGCACAAATTCCAGTTCCAGCGGATACAGAGAAGCATGAGAATTGCAACCCACAAGCTCTTCCTTCTCCGATAACCCAGTTGAAGCGTAAAGAACCACAATTTATGCTTGCAACTGAGGAAGAGAAGAACGGACAATGCCTGGAGGAGCACCAAGATCTTTCTAAACTGTTCAACGATGCTGCTACACCACAGTCTCTACTCGAGAAACTACGCAAGCGGCTGGTTGAGAAGGACAGACCAAATGTCAGCACAGAGAATCAAATTCAGACTCCTATCTCAGCTGAATGCCTGCCAAACTCTAATGGCGGCATTGATGCTAGTGAGAATCCTATGCAAGAGGGGAAGGGTTTTGCTGATGGGGCTAGAAAAACGTGGGCTGACATGGTGGAGGAGGATGAACAGCAAACTACTGTGCAGGGTAGGAGCAGCAAACATGCAAGTGAGCAGAGGGGCAGAACACCACCATCATCTCAAGAAAGCAGCAGCCTCAAAACCCCAGTCCCAGGTGTTCGGCTACAAAGTTCATCAGCAGGTTCTTGGAGACGCAGCGACTCCAGAATCTCGACAGACGAGAACATGAACCCGAAGTTTGTGAGGACTGCTCCATCATGGAAGCAGCAGAAGGCTCAAGACCACAGCAACCGAGTCAGCCAAAGGCTTAACACGATTCATCTCAGTGAGAAGGCTCAAGGCACCGGGCAAACACCATGGAGAAGCAGTGCAGCTCAGCGTTCTCTTTTCGGCGGCCATGTACCATTTCGTGACAGTGAGAACTGTCAGGGTGCCAGTCACACTGAGGCCACTAGCCGCTGGCCTAAGAACGCGGCGGCGAGCACAAGACCATGGAGGCCGCAGCAGAACCGGCTGCGGGTCTTCCGAGACATCACAGATGAGATGAACCAAAATGTTACATAGCTAGATCTTTATTCCCCACTCACTGTTCTTACCAGTAGTGATTGTTGTTTCCCACCAGAGATGAGACTAGTGAAATAGCTGGTAGTTTTCCGTTCCTGGTTTTCTTTCTGAGAAGAGGCATTAGCGTTGTAGTGCATGTCAGCAGCTCCAAGGGGATGAATTACAACAACCATGAGCTAAGGAGCTCACTTCAGATCCTAACAAGTCCATGAGTTTACAATCTCTTCAGATCCAAGTAGATATCTTTTTACTGCAAAAAATTTCTTTGTCACGCCAAGTTTCCTGTAAAAGAGAAGAGGGTAACTAAATCCCTGCTGTGATTTTTTTTTCTCCTTTTGCAGTTTCTGTCAACTGCTGCATATAACAAACACTACAGTCCTTGTACCTTTTGGCAATACTGTTTAGATGTTACTGCCTGGTTCATTTGCTGCACATGTGGTTCCTGGGACAATTTGCTGCATGATGGATGGGGCTGCAAGATCTGAGCTTGTGCAGAGGCAGGCAATGGCAAATGCATGACTGAGCCACCACCGTGCACCTGCATCGATCTGCATAGTGCTCGCCCTCCCCTGGCATTTTCTACCTTGTCTACACACTGGAGTCAGGTGGATTCCTCCTGCTGGAGGTGCTAACATGGTCGTGGTGTACCTCTCGGCAGCAATAGCAGCCTTGAGCTTCACCTCACCCTGACCTGCAGATACAGGCCGAGGCGGTCGATGTCGCCAGCTAGACTCACAATCGTGTTGCATCCACCCGTCAGTTCATCCAAAAACAAACTGACCTGCGTGCCGAGGTTGTCGATGCATACCGCCAGCTAAACCTCATCTGGGCGACGCTGTCTAGATCTAAGCAGCTATGGCCTTGGCTGCTGACACTGTTGCATCACATTTTTGTGGGATGAACAGTTCACCCAAAAGTTTAAACGAGGAACTAAAGCTGCCAGCATCTGTCCCGGCTTGGCCTCCAATAATTCGGGTGCATGATTGGCCACAAATTGCTCGTGTATATATGTGTGAGGTCTCTACATGTATTGGCCTCCCTTCCATGAATGCTAACGTGGGGTGTATGTCACATAAGGATGTAAATGATAATTTCCACTCAAAATCCGCATTCGCGTCCGTTTGTGAGGATATGATATGCACTTTTAGAAATCCATCATACATGGATGCGGATGTCGATATTAGTTAAGCAGATACAGTAACAGATACTGTATGTTATTGATAATATCTGACATATATGGATTATCGATTTTTTTTGCGGATTATCTAAGGTCCACAAAGAGAATTATCTGATACAATTAGCTAAAACCAAAATACCCAGACAAATTGTCGCATGGTTTTGCTACAATACATGCTGAGGTAAAGGTCCAGAGTATGCAGTAGCAGCCAGTCAATCAGCCGACCAATACCTGAATCGTCCGCGCCGATGACTATTTCAGGCGAGTACTGTATATGGGGGCCTGTTCATCGCTGGTTCAGGAGGATCAATCATTGGAGTCATGCAGAGAGCAATGGAATTCACGTGTCTAGGGCGATTTCTCAAGACATTCGAAATCATTGGTATCAACTTTCCACTTGCACGCATAGTGAACCAAACCTGCTTCGGTGAGAGATATTTTAGGGCATAATTAACAAGATTTATAAGTACTCCCTCTAGTAGAAAATATACGTTGTTTACAGTTATAACACTCTGACCACTACTTCGTTAAGATTTTGTCAAAGTAAAAGGGGGTGACTGAAACACCCATACTCATGCGTGTAAGTACAAAAGTATTTTCGATATTTATTTTCCTTCTTTTACTAACATCATATGGCTTGGAAAGTAGGAATCTGTGACGATGTTGGAAATGACAAGTAAAAGGGAGCAGAGTTAATGGTCAAACTCACAGTCTCATCGTTTTTTCTTGGAGTGTGCAAAGGGCTCCTTAGTTTGGCTCCTTTTGCATCGGGGGAGAAACTGTTATGTGCAATCTATTATGCTCAAAGCACCATGGAAACAGATGATCGGGAAAAGAATAGTTCAGATCAATTATGTGCGCACAAATGTGAACAACATTACATTTTTGGATATAGGGAACATTTGAAAATGTTCATCTCGTAACTCTTCAAAGCAGCTAGGCTAAACACCTTTTTTTTAGAGGGAAGTTGTGTATTAATCAATAGGTAGCTGGTTCTTACAATCTTGCACGACAAGCTCCATCACGCATGACGGAACCTGACCTTGCATAACACCACAACACAACTCTCTATGTCCTAGTTGAGCCAGGCTATGGGCTACCACATTTGCTTTCCTGCCAACATGTACTAGCTTTGTTATTCTCCCTTCCGGCAGCTAGGCTAAGCACCTTGGAGGCAGACCTGAACTGATTACCATCTTGGAGGCAGACGGGTGAAGTGTGAGTAAGTCATAACTGGGTCAAATAATCTGAAATTTCAACTTGATGCTAGTACATGCTAAGGATGTACGATCTAAGCAATTTGAGGAAGCTAAAGCAACTTTAATACTGATGCTCATTAAAAAATGATTTGCCTATAAGAGAAATTGCTTGCTCATACACTCCACGATTTGCATGGGCCCAAACATAGCAAATTTAATCTCCCGAAAAAAAAACATAGAAAATTTAACATGTGAGAATTACTTCAACTAAAATGCACTCATATGATTGTCCAATACAAAAAAAAATATACATGGATAAAATGAATTGCGCAGACATTAAGTACACTAAACAAGCTTGGTTGGATTCTTTTTCCAGCATACATACCGTGATTAGATCAAGAAGAAACTGCATTCGGTTAAAAATGAACATCATCAAGCACTACGGAGAAAAAATTACCGTTAACTTAACACAGAGATAAATAAGCAATACTAGTAACCTACAACTAGAGGAGATGGAGATGTAGAGTCTTCGGATATGCTTGGCTTCGTGCACGCCAGCCATCACAGGCAACTTAATTGCAAAGGTGTTGCTCTAGATGAGTGGCATACAGGGAGCCAGGCACATCCGTATCATATCCTAGTTAAGCTAGCTAGATTCATTACCTTGGCGACATTGTCGCCGCCCGCCTTTGGTATCACAATGTGCTAGCAATAGCTAGTGGTATATGCATGGAGACTGATCTCTTGAACCATTCCATCGAATGATATCACCATCGACCGATGATGTACAGCCATGTATGCACTCTCACTAGCCTAGCTGAGCTGATTGCACGAGAGATGCATTCGTACAGCTGGATTGCAAAGTGAGAGTGTGGGAACTGGGAAGATAGGTGATGGGGAAAGAAGGGGTACCATACATATAGGCCGTGTGTGTTGGCTGGCTCGTTGGTAGGAGGATGTGTGTGCGTCACTGCGTGGGTGTGGTGGGGATGTACATGTCCTCAAACTTGTGGTGGTACAGTTGCTATCTATAGAAAAATCATGTGTCCACCAATTCAAACCATCCGAAAGATAATTTGATCTACAGATGAAAATATGATTTGTAATCTTGCAGCATACTCCATATTTTTTTTGTTTAGAGAAACACAGTACAAACGCAGGTGCTCACATACACGCGCATACACTCACCCATATGAACGCACATACTACCCCTATGAGCACCTCCGGAAGACTGAGCCAGCAAACATAACGATACTGTCAGCAGGAACCACCTAACTACTCAAATGAAAAATTGGAGAAGTTGTCCAAACTTGTATGTTGCCTAGATTCGCACAGGTTGTTCCTCTGCGAACTTCACTAAGACGTCTTTCATAACACATGATCCTGACCTGACCTAATAGCCGTGGCAATCAGTAATAGACTAAAACCGGGATGCGGTTGTTAATTTTTGTTGTTGTTGCAAACAAGAGTTGAAACACTTATGCCAGGTGTTAACCGAGCAAAGGGCAAGCAAGCTATCGACATACCTCGCAAGGACAATCGGTGAACCAAACAGACCCGAGATTCAAGTGGATGTGCCATCTGCAATCAAACGTTTTCCCTAATTTCCTAAATTTATGTTTGTACCATGCATAGAGGGCCCTAGTTTGAACCCAAATCAACTGGCTAGGGCAGCATGCAAAGCACAAAGACAGGAGCTTTACCACACCATTTACAAATGTACAGTTCGATTCATAAGAAATATCACACTTTGCAGTTTGTAAGCAGATACACCAAAATATGTACGTGAGGACACACAGGAGCTTGCCAATTTCAATAGGTTGCATGATGAATTCGAGAAACTGTCTCCGTGATAGTGTCTACCCAATGTCCAATTCCAAGGAAGCAGCCTAAACATACACCATCTTTGAAGGACATAGAAATATTGCATGTTGCTGATAAAGCCATGACAAATCTGTACATGAACCCAGATGCATTCCTAGTTGAAAGAACATGGAAGGATCACTATGGGGATAAGCTAGATGAGCAGTAGATTTGAATCTGATCACTGAAAGCATAAAAGGGAGTACCCAGTGCTGAAAGCTCCCACACATTGTAGGGTTCTGGGGAAGGGTATTCTAGGCAGCCGTTCCCTTGCTTTTTATTATGCAAAGAGGTTGATTCGAACCCAGTACACAAGTGGAGATACTCTACCACTGAAAGCATCACCATCTTAAAGGTTTTGGTGGCTGACATAACAACAGAATTGAAGTCATGTTTTTCAGTACAGGGCGGATCTACATCATTTGATTTTGTGAAACCTAACTAAGAAAAGATTTCCAGAGACAAAATAGCAAACACAAAGGAGACACGTGCTGGGTACTCGATCAAGATTTCCAAAGACTGCTGTGCAAAAATCTTGGTGACCTATGTTTGACTTCTGAATATTTTCACATGACTCTAGGTTAGGGTTACTTGATAGGGATGGAACAATTCAACAATATGAAACAATGCTCCAAACAATACATGAGGATAAAACGACTAGCTAGGAAACTTGATATTGACACTTACACTGAATTTACAGATCATCCCTTCCTTGATCACAAGACATCTTAAACGATTCAACATATAGGCATGCACGCAACATGCCATGACACAAAGGCACCAGACACAAATTACGAGTGCTGTCAGGAGTCACATATATTCAGTGTTACTTAAGGACATGCCTACCATATTAGACGCATTTTTCTTTCGTGGCAAGCTTGGCGATGAGCTCGTTTAAAACAGAGGGATAGGTCATAGTTATATGCTCCCAGTCACTGGCCTCCATTATTGTTTGCAAACTTGAGGAGGATTGTTCTTGCAGAAACTGTAAGCACTCCTCCTTCAACCCATGGCAATGGTGTTGCTCCGCTAGAGAAAGAGTGGAAGTCACCGAGCTCACATCTATGCTCTCGCACAACACCTCTTCACAGGACCACTTCAGCCCTTGGAGATCATATCTGTCTGCTGCGACAAACAAGTCCTGGACCCATTGCAGCCACGTTGCATCAACTAATGTATACTCTTCTTGTCCTTCTTCTTCTATTTCAGCTTCCTCTTCTTGTCCTTCTTCTTCTTCTTCTATTTCTGCTTCATCCTTCTCCATCTCAGGAAATAAGTCTGTGTAGATGAAACTAAGCAAAGCCCTGAACACTTTTGCCTCCATTTCTTTGATCTGTATGACACCTGCCAGAGTGCCCTCCTTCATGGGGCCAAAGAGTTGTGCCATGAAAACTGTAGATCGGGCTGCAAGCACACAGCGGTGTGCGGCAAATGTCTCGCCACAAACCTGGAATGTCACATCAGTGCCCACCTTAGTTTGAAGGAGCTGGTTCAAGTGTTGTCGTAAATCAGGCCGCGGCGCATCAGTGGCACTACCATCCTCGATATTGAGATCCTTGCAAACCATGATGTCACACCGGATGGTCAAACAATCACGCTTTAGATTCTTTGATTTTTCAAAGGCATCTCTTCTCAGAAACTTCCTCTGACCCCAACTATAACCATACTTGGGGAAGATACATGCTTTAGTTGAACGAATGTGTGTTGCCTCTTGCTTCTCAACCTGGTCGATACAACTAAATACAAACTGCACCTTCACAGGCTCTGCAACATTGTCATCAAGAAGGACAATGTAGGCGGAAATGAAGTCAGCACTGAATGAGCTGTCACGGCTGGGCCTCAAATCAATGCACCAGCGATGGCCTCCCACCATGAATGGGCGAGATTTGATGCCATTGCCATTGAGTATATCTTTGGTGCGGGAGTATCCTTCGATCACGAGCAGGTGGTAACCGTTGGCACTGCTGGCGTCGATCATGTCCGACATGGTGGAAATGCCCAGCTCACCGTCAGTGATGACAGATACACCGGCGAACGGCGTGACGCATCTGCAAGTGAATTGGCGCGACAGCATTAGTGGGGATATTCCCCAGAATTTCTACTCACAGAAAAGTGCATTTCAACTTTTCAAGACTGTCCAGTGCAACTAGTAGTATTTTACGGAGTAAGAGATATGAAATTGCAACTAGGAGTATTTTACGGAGTAAGAGATTTGAAATTGCAACTAGGAGTAGTATTTTAAGACATTTCAAATCAAGGATTTCAGGGGCCAAACCTGGTCACGTCCCGCTGCCACGCAGCGGATGAAGTTTCCGCTTGCACGCCCGCGCGACCACTTGCCGCGTCGCCGCCAGAGGCCGCAAGAAGACACTGCTCGACTGATAGCGCCGCCGACGCGCCCCCGCGAAGCGCACCGCGTCCGGTGCCCTTACGCCGCGCCGCCGCTGCTTTCGCACCACCGCGGCCACGCGCCGCTGCTTTCGCACCCGCGCGACCACGCGCCGCGCCGCTCCTTAGTTTTTTCTGCACCATCCTGCCCGATGCGCCGCCCGCAGCCGCAGCACGAGAGTTACTGTCGCTCACCGGCGGCTCGTGGAGTTAGGGTTCGTCAATTAGAAGCTACCTGGGCTGATATGGGCCTTGGACTATTTTATGTGGCTCATTTATTGCAGTACAACCAGATGTGCAAAAATTCACTTTTGACCCCAAACCCTCGACACAAAACACACATTACAATATGAAAATTCCAAAAAAAAAAAATCAACACGTACACATCCAAATTCCATGTGAGCATGTAAATTTTTGAGAAAAACCAAAAGCTTGTGTCCTATGTGTAAAATGGACGATAAATATCTCGTGCAAACCCTTCTTTTAGCACATTTTTTTTACGCCGGCCACACAACGGTTATTCGTGGAACGACTTGGTTCGCCCATAAGTTGTGAATATGTCCCAGCGGCATTTTTTGATTCTTTGATAGTTAAAATATGTTTAAAGTACATTTTAAATAAAAGAGAGCACACAGATCCAATACAGTGCTACCAATATGATAGATTATTCATGATTATTTTAGTGTGTTTAATTTTTCCGCAATCTTCGTTTATCTAATTTCTTTATTGTTTGTTTCTTGTCCAAAAGAAAATCCATGTTCCACATCCACTACTCCACAAGCTATTGTCTTATTTTGCATCTCACTTAATTGCACTATAGACAGATCTGGACTATTCATGTTTCTTTCTTTTTCTTCAGTTTACTTATGTGCCCGATTTTGTTTATTTAATGTTCATATTTTATATTCAATAGCTCTTTCGAACATCTATTTCAGATAGTAACTAAAATTACCCGCGACCGAGTGTCTCTTTCTTTTTGAACTTTCATAAACTTTATTAAACCATTTGCTAGCAAAATCACTAGCAACCAGAGAATGATAGATCTGGAGATCGACAAACCCGCCATAACACCATATTGAGCGAATTCATGGGCTACCTTTAAAATCACACTAACAAAAACAAAACTCAAATTCATAGAAATGTAAGATGCATGAACTCCCAGCGTCACGAAGCAGAACCCTGATCTCTCACAAATCGTATTTTGATGTCTTCAGCGCATGGATGAGGGTGGATGAACCGGATTCAAACATAAACCTATAGAGCACTAACCGAGAAGAACCATCCATCTCAATTTATTTTATGTGTTTTCTTTTGTTTTATTGGGATCGACGAACGCTAAAATAGTTGAAACGAATGGCCATTCTCATGCAGCGCAATGATACTTTAACATATATTTAGTATTTTATGGTAAATATTTACCATGCATCACTACAACATGACATGCGGGCCATGGCAATTTTAAACGCCGAGTCCCGCCCGTGATGGCCACGCCTGCTCTAACACGACAAAAATAAACCGACAAGGATAACTGCGTCGGGAAACTAAGAGCTGGTGCTTTTTTTTCGTGCGGCAGTTTGGGTACGTCACACGCTCACCTATCGAGGCACCACGCCTCTCCGCCTGGGTACATGGATAGACGGCACAAAATTTAGTGTCGTGTATAGGAAAGGTACGGTGCATTATTTTTTTCATGTTTCCTGCATGTTCGATTGTAGAATTTTTTTAATCACAATCAAAGCAAAATTAGTTTCACCACATAATCCAAATTGTAATTTATAAGATAATCCACTTCATTAACACATTAAACTCATTATATTACATTCTAATTTGTTAGTAGGTAGCCAAGTTGTTGATTTGCCTAAACTACCTACTAGAACCTATTTTAGGACTAATGTCGTACTAGTTGCTAATCTAGTTTTTGTCATCTTCAACTAGTAATGCGTTGATGACCTCGAGGACGACCAGCCTGCCGTTCCTGGAAAGGCGATTATTCCTAGCAACCTCAACTTGCCATGCGATAATTACCTCACCGATGACCCGCCCACTGTCCTTCGTGCAGGTATTCAGCCGTCCGTCCTTCATGTAGGAATTCGGCCCAGCGCCTTTGTTCAGGAGGATCTAAAATAACGACAAGTGCGATTAAAATCAGGATCCCATTAAAATATGAAAACGCAAACAAAACAAAACATGATGGACAAACATGTACCTTAGCGGTTGATGAGTCCGGAGCTGCTTGACAAGATCTAGCATCTTGACTGCCAAAGGACCACTTGGGTATATTTGTACTATTTGTATGAGAGGATTACCACAAGTAGATTTCGAAAGTGGATAGATTAGTGCCTGCGATCTAGGGTTTGGAGGGGAAAGAGGAGCGCGGTGGCATGGGTAGTGGAGCTGTAATATATAGTTACAGGAGTGAAGATAGAGCCAGTGAGGAAGTCATGCTCTATGGGCATCTATTGCTCCAAGGCCAGGCAATCTAGTCATCTTTGAGGAAGACGCTCCCAATTATAGGTATATCTGACAATAAAACCTTTTGATACAAGTTATTTATACGCTTAATTGTGTAGTACAAATTAAACACACAAGAAAAGAGAGAGGAAATGCATCAGACACATCTTTGTATAAGCTTAATTATGATAGCGTGTTTCTGCACCCTGGTGCGTATGCACCATTTATTTGAAATGCATTTTGAAAATATTTTAAAATGTCAAACAAATACAAAAAAAGTCATGTGCATATCTTGACATGTTACATGCTCACAAAGTTGTTTTTATTTTTTTTACACATGGCACAATTTTTTTTGGTTTTATGTGAAATTTTATGTGTATGGATAGAACATGCCCCATTACATATGATTTTTTTTTCCTAAATATTTTAAATTTTAAAATATGTTTTGTACGTATTGGATGCATATGCACCCGAGATCAGTTCTGAGTTTTCACTTAATTATTTGGTACAAATTAAAGACACAACAAAAGAGAGAGGAAACGCAACAAACACATACATCTTTGTACTAGATTAATTATTCGACACAAATTGAACACACAACAAAAGAGGGAGGAAACACATCACACACATCTTTGTACAAGCTTACTTATTCAGTACAAATTAAACACGTAAAAAAGAGGGAGTAAACACATCAGACACATCTTTGTACAAGCTTAATTATTCGATACAAATTAAACACATAATAAAGAGAGAGGAAAGCATCACACACATCTTTGGACAAGGTTAATTATTCGTACAAAGTAAACACACATCTTTGTACAAGCTTAATTATTTGGTACAAAATGAACAACTATAGGTAACAACCAGGTTCTCTAGCTTTTCCTTAAGTGGCGCCAACACATCGGCTACGGCCAAGCACGTTGGCTTAATCGAGTTTACTTTGTCTCACCCTTTCTGTCTTGTTTCTTTCAGGTTTTGCTAAAATTCGTTTTGGGAGACCTTGATTTCTTTGGTTTGGGCGATCCTCCACGTCGCCAGCAACGCACGGGAAAGCTCTGATTAGTGCAGTTTACCGATCCGTTCCACGAAGATGCACTTAGGGATTCATAGTGGCACCCATGAACTTCTGACCGGTGTCAACGCCCCGTAAGCCACAACCCGATGAGGGAATTGGTCGCAATCGTACTACTGCCACGTCTCATCTATGTTGTTCTAGTCCTTGTTGTGGATCCACCTGGGCACTTTGCTGTCTTGAGAGGAAATTCATAAATATCCATTATCAAGATCGAAAAATCTAACTGTAACATACCTCACCAAAACATCAAAGAATAAAGAAAATGTATGATTCCGCCACCTCGCTCAACACCACCATAGATAAGCATCATCATGCTCTCGGTGCCACCGCAGTCGCAGTCCTTGAGCCCGCCAGATGCTTCGAGTGTCCACCGCGCGAGATAAGCTCGTACATTTCAGACAATAATGAGTAGTGGTTATGCATGCGTGGTGGACAGTGCTATAAATAATTGTCAAGGAAACAACTCCTCGTGGTGGGTGATACGTCTCCAACGTATCGATAATTTCTTATGTTCCATGCTACTTTATTGATGATACCTACATGTTTTATACATACTTTATGTCATATTTATGCATTTTCCGGCACTAACCTATTAACAAGATGCCGAAGAGCCAGTTGCTGTTTTCTGCAGTTTTTGGTTTCAGAAATCCTAGTAAGGAAATATTCTCGGAATTGGACGAAATCAACGCCCAGGATCTTATTTTTCCACGAAGCTTCCAGAACACCGGGGGAGATACGAAGTGGGGTGACGAGGCGGCGACACGCCAGGGCGGCACGGCCCACCTCCTGGCCGCGCGGCCCTGTTGTGTGGGCCCCTCGCGTCTTCCCTAAACCTACCCTTCCGCCTACTTAAGCCTTCGTCGATAATAGCTCCAGTACCGAGAGCCACGATACGGAAAACCTTCCAGAGACGCCGCCGCCGCCAATCCCATCTCGGGGGATTCGGGAGATCGCCTCCGGCACCCTGCCGGAGAGGGGAATCATCTCCCGGAGGACTCTACACCGCCATGGTCGCCTCCGGAGTGATGTGTGAGTAGTTCACCCCTGGACTATGGGTCCATAGCAGTAGCTAGATGGTCGTCTTCTCCTAATTGTGCTATCATTGTTGGATCTTGTGAGCTGCCTAACATGATCAAGATCATCTATCTGTAATACTATATGTTGCGTTTGTTGGGATCTGATGAATAGTGAATGCTATGTTATGTTGATTATCAATCTATCATCTATGTGTTGTTTATGAACTTGCATGCTCTCCGTTGCTAGTAGAGGCTCTGACCAAGTTTTTGCTTGTAACTCCAAGAGGGAGTATTTATGCTCGATAGTGGGTTCATGCCTCCATTAAATCTGGGACAGTGACAGAAAGTTCTAAGGTTGTGGATGTGCTGTTGCCACTAGGGATAAAACATCAATGCTATATCTAAGGATATATTTGTTGATTACATTACGCACCATACTTAATGCAATTGTCTGTTGTTTGCAACTTAATGCGGAGGGTTCGGATGATAACCTGAAGGTGGACTTTTTAGGCATAGATGCATGCTGGATAGCGGTCTATGTACTTTGTCGTAATGCCCAATTAAATCTCACACTACTCATCATAACATGTATGTGCATGGTCATGCCCTCTTTATTTGTCAATTGCCCAACTGTAATTTGTTCACCCAATATGCTTATTCTTATGGGAGAGACACCTCTAGTGAACTGTGGACCCCGGTCCATTCTTTACATCGAATACAATCTACTGCAATACTCGTTCTACTGTTTTCTGCAAACATCATCATCCACACTATATATCTAATCCTTTGTTACAGCAAGCCGGTGAGATTGACAACCTCACTGTTACGTTGGGACAAAGTACTTTGGTTGTGTTGTGCAGGTTCCACGTTGGCGCCGGAATCCCTGGTGTTGCGCCGCACTACACTCCGTCGCCATCAACCTTCAACGTGCTTCTTGGCTCCTACTGGTTCGATAAACCTTGGTTTCTTACTGAGGGAAAACTTGCCGCTGTACGCATCACACCTTCCTCTTGGGGTTCCCAACGGGCACGTTAACTGCGCGCCAGCATCAAGATATTTTCTGGCGCCGTTGCCGGGGAGATCAAGACACGCTGAAAGGGGAGTCTCCACTTCCAATCTCTTTACTTTGTTTTTGTCTTGCTTTACTTTATTTGCTACTTTGTTTGCTGCATTATATCAAAACACAAAAAAATTAGTTGCTAGCTTTACTTTATTTACTGTCTTGTTTGCAATCTCCATATTAAAAACACAAAAAATTAGTTACTTGCATTTACTTTATCTAGTTTGCTTTATTTACTGCTGCTAAAATGGGTACTCCTGAAAATACTAAGTTGTGTGACTTCACAACCACAAATAATAATGATTTCTTATGCACACCTATTGCTCCACCTGCTACTGCAGCAGAATTCTTTGAAATTAAACCTGCTTTACTGAATCTTGTTATGAGAGAGCAATTTTCTGGTGTTAGTTGTGATGATGTTGCTGCCCATCTCAATAATTTTGTTGAACTATGTGAAATGCAAAAGTATAAGGATGTAGATGGTGACATTATAAAATTAAAATTGTTTCCTTTCTCATTAAGAGGAAGAGCTAAAGATTGGTTGCTATCTCTGCCTAAGAATAGTATTGATTCATGGACTAAATGCAAGGATGCTTTTATTGGTAGATATTATCCTCCTGCTAAAATTATATCTTTGAGAAGTAGCATAATGAATTTTAACCAATTGGATAATGAGCATGTTGCCCAAGCATGGGAAAGAATAAAATCTTTGGTTAAAAATTGCCCAACCCATGGATTGACTACTTGGATGATCATCCAAACCTTTTATGCAGGACTGAATTTTTCTTCGCGGAACTTATTGGATTCAGCTGCTGGAGGTACCTTTATGTCCATCACTCTAGGCGACGCAACAAAGCTTCTTGATAATATGATGATTAATTACTCTGAATGGCACACGGAAAGAGCTCCACAAGGTAAGAAGGTAAATTCTGTCGAAGAAACCTCCTCCTTGAGTGATAAGATTGATGCTATTATGTCTATGCTTGTGAATGGTAGGACAGATGTTGATCCTAATAATGTTCCGTTAGCTTCATTGGTTGCCCAAGAATAACATGTTGATGTGAACTTCATTAAAAATAATAATTTCAACAACAATGCTTATCGGAACAATTCTAGTAACAACTATAGGCCATATCCTTATAATAATGGTAACAGTTATGATAATTCTTATGGGAATTCTTACAACAATAATAGGAATACACCCCCTGGACTTGAAGCCATGCTTAAAGAATTTATTAGTACACAAACTGCTTTTAACAAATCTGTTGAAGAAAAGCTTGGGAAAATTGATATACTTGCTTCTAAAGTCAATAGTCTTGCTGCTGATGTTGATCTTTTGAAATCGAAAGTTATGCCTAATGAAAATAAAGATATTAAGTCATTTTCTACAGCAAACGCCATCCAAGTTAGAATTAATGAGAATGTAAGATTGATGGCCGAATTGCGTGCTAAGTGGGAGAAAGAAGAAAATGCTAAAGATAACAATGTAGCTAAAGTTTGGACTATTACCACCATTAGTAATGCTAATGCTTCACATGTTGCTGCACCTCCTACTATTAATGGTAAAAGAATTGGTGTTGGCAATGTTTCCACTTCTAATGCAAAGCGTGAAAAAGCTGCACAGCTGCTAAAGCTATGAAACTGCCTGCGATAAAACTGCTGAAATTTTTTCTAATGTTGGGGATAATGATCCCATTGCTTTAGATCATAATGGTTTAGATTTTGATGATTGCCATATCTCTGAAGTTATGAAGTTCTTACAAAAACTTGCTAAAAGTCCTAATGCTAGTGCTATAAATTTGGCCTTTACGAAACATATTACAAATGCTCTCATAAAAGCTAGAGAAGAGAAATTAAATCGTGAAGCTTCTATTCCTAGGAAGTTAGAGGATGGTTGGGAGCCCATCATTAAGATGAAGGTCAATGACTTTGATTGTAATGCTTTATGTGATCTTGGTACAAGTATTTCCGTTATGCCTAAGAAAATCTATAATATGCTTGACTTGCCACCATTGAAAAATTGTTATTTGGATGTTAATCTTGCTGATAACTCTACAAAGAAACCTTTGGGGAGGGTTGATAATGTTCGCATTACGGTTAACAATAACCTTGTCCCCGTTGATTTTGTTGTCTTGGATATTGAATGCAATGCATCTTGTCCCATTATATTGGGAAGACCTTTTCTTCGAACTGTTGGTGCTATTATTGATATGAAGGAAGGTAATATTAAATATCAATTTCCTCTCAAGAAAGGTATGGAACACTTCCCTAGAAAGAGAATGAAGTTACCTTTTGATTCTATCATTAGAACAAATTATGATGTTGATGCTTCGTCTCTTGATAATACTTGATACACACTTTCTGCGCCTAGCTGAAAGGCGTTAAAGAAAAGCGCTTATGGGAGACAACCCATGATTTTACTACATCACTTTTGTTTTATATTTGAGTCTTGGAAGTTGTTAATACTGTAGCAACCTCTCCTTATCTTAATTTTGTTGCATTGTTGTGCCAAGTAAAGTCTTTGATAGTAAGGTTCATACTAGATTTGGATTACTGCGCAGAAACAGATTTCTTGCTGTCACGAATCTGAGTTGAATTCTCTGTAGGTAACTCAGAAAATTCTGCCAATTTACGTGAGTGATCCTCAGATATGTACGCAACTTTCATTCAATTTGAGCATTTTCATTTGAGCAAGTCTGGTGCCTCTTAGAAATTCGTCTTTACGAACTGTTCTGTTTTGACAGATTCTGCCTTTTATTTCACATTGCCTGTTTTGCTATGCTTGATGGATTTCTTTGTTCCATTAACTTTCAGTAGCTTTGTGCAATGTCCAGAAGTGTTAATAATGATTATGTCACCTCTGAACATGTGAATTTTGGTTATGCACTAACCCTCTAATAAGTTGTTTTGAGTTTGGTGTGGAGGAAGTTTTCAAGGATCAAGAGAGGAGGATGATACAATATGATCAAGGAGAGTGAAAGCTCTAAGCTTGGGGATGCCCCGGTGGTTCATTCCTGCATATTTCAATAAGACTCAAGCATCTAAGCTTGGGGATGCCCAAGGCATCCCCTTCTTCATCGACAACATTATCAGGTTCCTCTAGTGAAACTATATTTTTATTCCGTCACATCTTATGTACTTTGCTTGGAGCGTCTGTTTGTTTTTGTTTTGTTTTGTTTGAATAAAGTTGGATCCTAGCATTCATTGTGTGGGAGAGAGACACGCTCCGCTGTTGCGTATGGACAAATATGTCCTTAGGCTTTACTCATAATGTTCATGGCGAAGGTTAAAACTGCTTCGTTAATTGTTATATGGTTGGAAAGGGGAAATGCTACATGTGGTAATTGGTAGAATGTCTTGAATAATTTGATACTTGGCAATTGTTGTGCTCATAAAGATCATGTTTAAGCTCTTGCATCATATGCTTTTCACCTATTAGTGAAGAAATACATAGAGCTTGTTGAAATTTGGTTTGCATGATTGGTCTCTCTAAAGTCTAGATATTTTCTAGTAAGGGTTTGAGCAACAAGGATGACAGTGTAGAGTCTTATAATGCTTGCAATATGTTTTTATGTGGGTTTTGCTGTACCGGTTCATACTTGTGTTTGCTTCAAATAACCTTGCTAGCCTAAGCCTTGTATTGAGAGGGATTACTTCTCGTGCATCCAAATCCTTGAGCCAATAACTATGCCATTTGTGTCCACCATACCTACCTACTACATGGTATTTCTCCGCCATTTCAAAGTAAATTGCTTGAGCGCTACCTTTAAATTTATATCCTTTATCTTTGTAATGTATAGCTCATGGGACAAATAGCCTAAAAACTATTGTGGTATTGAATATGTATTTATGTATCTTATTTCTTATTAAGTTGCTTGTTGTGCGATAACCATGTTCCTGGGGACGCCATCAACTACCCTTTGTTGAATATCATGTGAGTTGCTATGCATGTTCGTCTTGTCTGAAGTAAGGGCGATTTACCATGAGTTGAATGGTTTGAGCATGCATATTGTTAGAGAAGAACATTGGACCGCTAACTAAAGCCATGATCCATGGTGGAAGTTTCAGTTTTGGACAACAATCCTCAATCTCTTATGAGAATATTAATTGTTGTTGAATGCTTAAGCATTAAAGAGGAGTCCATTATCTGTTGTCTATGTTGTCCCGGTATGGATGTCTAAGTTGAGAATAATCAAAAGCGAGAAATCCAATGCGAGCTTTCTCCTTAGACCTTTGTACAGGCGGCATAGAGGTACCCCTTTGTGATACTTGGTTAAAACATATGTATTGCGGTGATAATCCAGGTAATCCGAGCTAATTAGGACAAGGTGCGGGCACTATTGGTAATCTATGCATGAGGCTTGCAACTTGTAGGATATAATTTGCATAACACATATGCTTTATAACTACCGTTGACAAAATTGTTTCTTGTTTTCAAAATAAAAGCTCTAGCACAAATATAGCAATCGATGCTTCCCTCTACGAAGGGCCATTCTTTTACTTTTATGTTGAGTCAGTTTACCTATTTCCTCCCATCTCAAGAAGCAAACACTTGTGTTAACTGTGCATTGATTCTTACATACTTGCATATTTGCATTCATCATATTCCTTTATGTTGGCAACTATCCATGAGATATACATGTTACAAGTTGAAAGCAACCGCTGAAACTTAATCTTCCTTTGTGTTGCTTCAACACCTTTACTAAGAATTTATTGCTTTATGAGTTAACTCTTATGCAAGACTTATTGATGCTTGTCTTGAAAGTACTATTCATGAAAAGTCTTTGCTATATGATTCAGTTGTTTACTCATTGTCTTTACCATTGCTTTGGATCGCTGCATTCATTACATATGCTTACAATAGTATTGATCAAGATTATGATGGCATGTCACTTCAGAAATTATCTTTGTTATCGTTTACCTACTCGGGACGAGTATGAACTAAGCTTGGGGATGCTGATACGTCTCCAACGTATCGATAATTTCTTATGTTCCATGCTACTTTATTGATGATACCTACATGTTTTATACATACTTTATGTCATATTTATGCATTTTTCGGCACTAACCTATTAACAAGATGCCGAAGAGCCAGTTGATGTTTTCTGCTGTTTTTGGTTTCAGAAATCCTAGTAAGGAAATATTCTCGGAATTGGACGAAATCAACGCCCAGGATATTATTTTTCCACGAAGCTTCCAGAACACCGGGGGAGATACGAAGTGGGGCGACGAGGCGGCGACACGCCAGGGCAGCGCGGCCCACCTCCTGGCCGCGCGGCCCTGTTGTGTGGGCCCCTCGCGTCGCCCCTAAAGCTACCCTTCCGCCTACTTAAGCCTTCGTCGATAATAGCTCCAGTACCGAGAGCCACGATACGGAAAACCTTCCAGAGACGCCGCCGCCGCCAATCCCATCTCGGGGGATTCAGGAGATCGCCTCCGGCACCCTGCCGGAGAGGGGAATCATCTCCCGGAGGACTCTACACTGCCATGGTCGCCTCCGGAGTGATGTGTGAGTAGTTCACCCCTGGACTATGGGTCCATAGCAGTAGCTAGATGGTCGTCTTCTCCTAATTGTGCTATCATTGTTGGATCTTGTGAGGTGCCTAACATGATCAAGATCATCTATCTGTAATACTATATGTTGCGTTTGTTGGGATCTGATGAATAGTGAATGCTATGTTATGTTGATTATCAATCTATCATCTATGTGTTGTTTATGATCTTGCATGCTCTCCGTTGCTAGTAGAGGCTCTGGCCAAGTTTTTGCTTGTAACTCCAAGAGGGAGTATTTATGCTCGATAGTGGGTTCATGCCTCCATTAAATCTGGGACAGTGACAGAAAGTTCTAAGGTTGTGGATGTGTTGTTGCCACTAGGGATAAAACATCAATGCTATGTCTAAGGATATATTTGTTGATTACATTACGCACCATACTTAATGCAATTATCTGTTGTTTGCAACTTAATACTGGAGGGGGTTCGGATGATAACCTGAAGGTGGACTTTTTAGGCATAGATGCATGCTGGATAGCGGTCTATGTACTTTGTCGTAATGCCCAATTAAATCTCACACTACTCATCATAACATGTATGTGCATGGTCATGCCCTCTTTATTTGTCAATTGCCCAACTATAATTTGTTCACCCAACATGCTTATTCTTATGGGAGAGACACCTCTAGTGAACTGTGGACCCCAGTCCATTCTTTACATCGAATACAATCTACTGCAATACTCGTTCTAATGTTCTCTGCAAACATCATCATCCACACTATACATCTAATCCTTTGTTACAGCAAGCCGGTGAGATCAACCTCACTGTTACATTGGGACAAAGTACTTTGGTTGTGTTGTGCAGGTTCCACGTTGGCGCCGGAATCCCTGGTGTTGCGCCGCACTACACTCCGCCGCCATCAACCTTCAACGTGCTTCTTGGCTCCTACTGGTTTGATAAACCTTGGTTTCTTACTGAGGGAAAACTTGCCGCTGTACGCATCACACCTTCCTCTTGGGGTTCCCAACGGGGACGTTAACTGCGCGCCAGCATCAGTGGGACACACTAGTCACTGAGAAGGTATTGACCAGTCAGCGCTATGCGCTTGACTATTCTAAAGTGAGGGGCCCACTTAAACATTGTTAGCATGCACGACCTGGATTTTAATACATCTATTCCTCTAGCGCAACATAACAGAGTGCCGCTCTTGCATGCCACCTACTGCGGCACCCGGATGTGCTGGCATGGTGTCAACCACGACGAAAAAATGGTTGTTAGCTTTGCTGGCCACCGGGAAAGGGTAATCTACCGGGGGAAATATGTTTGCAGGCGACTACGACTTGTGTACTACAAAAAAAATTACACTGGGTAAGGGGAGTTTTTAGGGCCCGTTTGGTAGGTTAGGCCGAATTCCTACATGACTGCGCTAGGGACAGAACTCCCCTCGCATTCTAGATGGCCCACGGGCCAGAAACGGCCCATCGTTTGGTAGCCTGGGTTGCATCAGTGTACCCAAGTGTCAGTTTGTTTGGATGCCTAGAAAAAGTGTGCTATCTCTGATCAGCCACAACACATGTGTTTGGTTGCCATTTTGGGCACACAACTTCTGCTTCTCCTCACCACATTCAAATATGGTAGCCTTCCACCATATAACGACACACAACAACACAAAGACGATCATAAGCACACTACACCGTTATATACACATGGAACATAGTACTTAGTATATAATCCTAGCGTCAGACTTGTAAGCCGCCTACTTAAACCTGGGGGTAGACTACCCAGGTCGAAAGCAATGTTCAACAGCTACATGCACACATGCACAAAAGCAAGTTTTTAACTACCTCCCGAGGCCAGCACAACAACTACAACTTCACAAAAGCATAGACAAAGAACAAGCAGATAACCTTAATGGCGAGGATCATCATAAGGGTCCTGGTGTTGCTTCTTGCAGCTCCAGATGTTCGAACAGGAACTCTCCTTCTGTACGCATTGACCTGGAAGCCGTCGTCGGGTGAAGACGAGCGTGTCATCGACCTTAAGCTCAGCCTTACCGACGAACTTGCTCCATGACTTGATGAAGCCGATGCGATCGGCTTTCCACTGGAGGTGCACCTTGTGCTTGCAGTGCTCGCCCATGTACAAGGAACCTTCACCGACAGGCCATTGTTTTTGATCTTGTACTTCTTGATAAGGAGCTTCTCCATGTAGGGCGGCACGGTGAGGTCACAGAGGTCCTGGCTCTCCAGCTGCACGAAGAACACATGCATTCACTGCTTGGGACACCGTGCCTTAGGTTGGCATGATGCCCGGTGACATAGGCATCCCAAATGGGCCTGCCGAAGATAGTACCCGGGGTTTACTGAAGGCCCACTACCCGAAGAATAAGAAGATTCGGAAGCCCAAGATATTATTAAGGAAAGCTAGAGTTGTAATAGGAAGTGTTATTTGTAATCTTGTGGGATGAGTTAGAAACCTTCCCGGACTCTGTAACTTGTACAACACGAATCCCTCGGCTCCGCCTCCTATATAAGGGGGAGTAGAGGGACGAAGAAAGCATCGAATCATTGTTTCTCAAACCCTAATTTCATAATCGTCGAGTACTTTTCGGCTGAAACCTTCGAGATCTACTTGTCCTCTACTTCCAACTAAACCCTAGTCTACAACCCGTAGGCATTGACAAGTTAATACCTTGTCACCCGGCGTGAACCCTAGGCTCGGTGAACTGACGGCGGGCTTCCATGAACCCTTCATTAGCGTCCCGAAGATGCACCCGGACGACAATGTCCCGTGCCTCCCCTATGGGCCCATCCGGGAAGGTTTCCAGGAAGAGCCAGTTCCGCAGATGCAATGCAAATGACAAGAGTGACCTATAGTTGGCATGGTGAGCTCCAATGGCATGCTTTTCATTGCCGTGCCGATGCACAAGCTCAATGATGAGCGCATATTTCACACCGTTGGGAACCCCAAGAGGAAGGTATGATGAGCATAGCAACAAGTTTTCCCTCAGTAAGAAACCAAGGTTTAATCGACCAGTGGGAGAAAGGCGTGACTTCTGAAGGTGTTGCTAGCTGACTATTGGTAGGGTGCACTACCAACGTCAGCAACAACATGGAACCGGCACACAACACAACCAAAATACTTTGCCCCAACTTACGATGAGGTTGTCAATCCACCGGTTTTGCTAAACACAAAGGATTAAATGTATCGAGTGGAAAGAGATGTTTGCAGTAATTAAAGAGAACAGTGCTTGCAGAAAGTAAACATAACAAGATTGAAGTGGTTGAATTTATTAGTGTAAAGGAAAAGGATCGGGGTCCACAGTTCACTAGAGGTGTCTCTCCATAAAGATAAATAACATGCTGGGTGAACAAATTACAGCTGGGCAATTGACAGAATACCGACCATACATGACAAGATTATTACTATGAGATTCGTTTGGGCATTACAACATAATACATAGACCGTAATCCAACTACGTCTATGAATAATAATCCACCTTTCGGTTATCGTCCCTTGGATAAAACATTGTTGTTTTTCCCTAGTAGCAACATCACTCTGCAATCTTAGAAGTTATTGTAACTCTTCCAGAAAACTAGAGGCATGAACCTACTATCGAGCATAAATAGCCCCTCTTGGAGTCACAAGCATCTACTTGGCCAGAGTATCAACAAGCAACGGAGAGCATGCAAGATCACAAATAACATATGAAAAGAATAATCGATCTCAACATAGTATTCAATATTCATCGGATCCCAACAAACACAACATGTAGCATTACATAAGGATGATCTTGATCATGTAGGGAAGCTCACAAGATCTAAACATGAGGCACAAATTGGAGAAGACAACCATCTAGCTACTGCTACAGACCCATAGTCCAGGGATGAACTACTCACACATCACTTCCGAGGTGGGAATGGCGATGTAGATGCCTCCGGCGATGATCTCCCCCTCCGGTAGGGTGCCCGGAAGAGCTTCAGAACCCTCCCAAGCTAGGGTCTGCAATGGCGGCCATGAATGAACTTTTCGTGGATGGAGGCTCGGGTGTTTAGGTTTTTCCCGAGATCGTGAATAAATAGGTGGAAGGGCGAGGTCGGTGAAGCCCTGGGGGGCCCACACCACCCCTTGGCGTGGGCCCAAGATTGGTCGCGCCAAGGTGTGGTGTGGCCGCCCTGTGGCTCCTCTTCGACCCCCTCTGGACTCTGTCTTCATTACGGGGAAATATTGACTTCAGCTTTTGTTTCGTCCAATTCTGAGAATATTTCCTGTACAACTTTTCTGAAATACAAAACAGTAGAAAACAGGGAACTGCCACTGTGGCATCTTGTTAATAGGTTAGTGCCGGAAAATGTATAAAAGTGCAATGAAGTGTAATAAAAAATATAAGAATTGGTGCAAAACTAGCATGGCATCAAAAATTATAGATACATCGAAAACGTATCAAGCAGCAGGAAATACATCAATCGATCGAGCATGATAACAATATGCACTTGCAATCAAACAGTATATATACATCTGTATATACTAAGATATGACAGGATGGAGGAACAAGCACCTTAGTTGTTGGGATGGTTGGTGGTTTCAGAGGCTGATCTGACGACTGGTTGTTGTGTTGACGCGTGACAAGGGATTAACTTGTCAATGCCTACAGATTGTAGACTTAGGGTTTCGTAAGAAGTAGAGGTCAAGTATATCTCAAAGGTTCACAAAGGTACTCGACTCAAGGTTATGGTGGTTCTGGTGGTGAAAGATTTGATCCCTTGTTTCTCCCTCGGCTCCCCTTTATATAGGAGGTGGAGTCGAGGCATTTCGTATCGTACAGGTTACAAACTATCCGAGGCGCATTGGGCCTTTCCAATGTTGATACAAGATTCCTAATACAACTCTACTTTCCTTATCCGAAGATCTCTGGGCTTCTGGGCCTCCAAAGCTTTGGGTCCATGGGCTTCATGTCCTCTTTATATAATCAGGGTACTTTATTCGGCATGCCTGTTAGGCATACCTATGTCAGTAGCCCAAGAGATTTTGCTTGAATCACAGAGTCGAGTAAAATCTCCATCGTAAAACCGAATCACATGTTTATCATAACAAATATTTTGCTTAATGTCTATTTTGTACAGGGATAATGGTGAATGAGCCTGGTTAATCTAGCGGATCAGGTACCCGTTAATTGCTCTTATGGCAAACCCGCATAAACCTACTTCAAGCTTGAGTCCCTGGACTCGAACTCGGGATACTGGCGTAATTCGTCACGCGCCGCTTAAGTACTTATCGTGAATCGAATCCCAGCTTTATTTTATCGAGTACCTAACGCATCCATCCAGATTTTTCTTCACATATATTGATGCGGAAAAAGTGGGAGAGCGCATTCGGGTGTGATCGATGCCATGCCATGCATGATGGATCCTGAGGTCTTACCCTCGCACTCCTTTTCAAATTACGACATTCAGAGTTTTTACCGCGGCGTACGCGCTCTGAGAATATATTGTCGAGTGCCTTTTTCCGCTGCTGGAATTCTTTATTTTCTCGAGTTGTCGTTAAACAATATATTGACCTCCCGATGGGAGTACATGGCGAGTTATATGTAACTCAAAGATGTACGAAAAAGGTCCTTCGACTGCAACTCTATATTGATTTACTATTTTTCCTTCTCTTCTTCTCTATATTTCATCGGGTGCACGACCAGCACTCCCGATGGGAGTAGCCCCCGAGGCTACAGCCGAGTGTTTGCACTTGGTTGTAGGCTCAACTTCTGTTATTTTATCAACTCTGTATTTTTACCTTCATCACGTCATATTATCAGAAGTATATGCAATACTTCTGATAATAGTAGCCCCCGAGCATATGAGTAGGTGCTTGCATCTGGAAATAAGCTCCCAAATTTTTCTTCCAACTATGTATTACTCCAGCTCTCGAAGTTTTTTCAATTCTATGACGTTGTTGCTGATGAGAGTCATGTGTAGCCACCTTGGGAAGACACGACTGCTGGTAAACCACTGTTTTGTGGGTCCAAAACTACTACACGTCCTCCACGTCATGCAAGCGGGGTGCGCACGTCCTTCGATATTCCCGACACACGCGTAGTAACTTCCTCCCGGCAAAAATAAAGTGTAAAAACCATTTACCACACTAGCACGCGTAAGGCTCAGGATTCTCTCCTTTTCATCCAACGGTTGAGGTGTTGGAGATATGCCCAAGAGGCAATAATAAAGTGGTTATTATATATGTGTGTGTTTATGATAAATGTTTATATACCATGTTATAATTGTATTAACCGAAACATTGATACATGTGTGTTATGTAAACAACAAGGAGTCCCTAGTAAGCCTCTTGTATAACTAGCTTGTTGATTAATAGATGACCATAGTTTCATGATCATGAACATTGGATGTTATTAATAACAAGGTTATGTCATTATGTGAATGATGTAATGGACACACCCAATTAAGCGTAGCATAAGATCACGTCATTAAGTTCATTTGCTATAAGCTTTCGATACATAGTTACCTAGTCCTTTCGACCATGAGATCATATAAATCACTTATGCTGGAAGGGTACTTTGATTACATCAAACGCCACTGCGTAAATGGGTAGTTATAAAGGTGGTATTAGGTATCTGGAAAGTATGAGTTGAGGCATATGGATCAATAGTGGGATTTGTCCATCCCGATGACGGATAGATATACTCTGGGCCCTCTCGGTGGAATGTCGTCTAATTAGTTTGCAAACATATGAATGGTTCATAAGAGACCACATACCACGGTACGAGTAAAGAGTACTTGTCAAGAGACGAGGTTGAACGAGGTATAGAGATACCGATGATCAAACCTCGGACAAGTAAAATATCACGTGACAAAGGGAATCAGTATCGTATGTAGATGGTTCATTCGATCACTAAGTCATCGTTGAATATGTGGGAGCCATTATGGATCTCCAGATCCCGCTATTGGTTATTGGTCGGAGAGAAGTCTCAACCATGTCTGCATAGTTCGCGAACCGTAGGGTGACACACTTAAGGTTTGATGTCGTTTGAGTAGATATGGAATATGGAATGGAGTTCAAAGTTTTGTTCGGAGTCTCAGATGGGATCCAGGACATCACGAGGAGTTCCGGAATGGTCCGTAGAATAAGATTCATATATAGGAAGTCATTTTGCAAGTTTGAAAATGATCCGGTGCATTTATGGAAGGTTCTAGAAGGTTCTAGAAAAGTCCGGAAGAAATCACTATGGAAGGCGGAGTCCCGGAGGGACTCCACTAGCATGGCCGGCCAACCCTAAGGGGGAGGAGTCCCAGGTGGACTCCACCTAAGGTGGCCGGCCACCCCACCTCAAGGAAAGGCGGGAGTCCCACCTTGAGTAGGACTCCCTCCTTGAGTAGGTTTCCCATCTATGGCAAGTTTTGTTGTTGGGGTCTTATTCGAAGACTTGGACTACAACTCTTGGGGGCTTCCACCTATATAATGAGGAGCCAAGGGGAGGGGCCGGCCACACCAAAGCCTCCTAGGCCGCAGCCCCCAAGTGGCCGGCGCCCTAGACCCCCTCTCTCCCCAAACCCTAGCGCCCCTCCTCCACATATCTCTCCCGCAATGCATAGGCGAAGCCCTGCCGGAGATCTCCACCACCACCGCCACCACGCCGTCGTGCTGCCGGGATTCCGAGGAGGATCTACTACTTCCGCTGCCCGCTGGAACGGGGAGGAGGACGTCGTCTTCATCAACACCGTACGTGTGACCGAGTACGGAGGTGCTGCCCGATTGTGGCACCGTCAAGATCTTCTACGCGCTTTTGAAAGCGGCAAGTGATCATCTTCTGCAACAACGAGATCTAATCACGTAGGCTTTGGAAATCTTCAATGGTTAGTCTCATGATCCCCTCGTTGCTACCGTCTTCTAGATTAGATCTTGGCTTGTGTTTCGTTCTTGCGGTAGGAAATTTTTTGTTTTCTATGCTACGAATCCCTTCATGAGGTTCATCATCTTCCACCTATAAATTTTACCCTACACCGCACTTTTTTCCCCTTTGCCGCACCGCACATTCTCTCTCTTGCATCTGTTCTTCTTCCTCCTCGAGCATCTCCTGCGCTTGTCCTCTGCTTCCTCTCTTTGCTCCACCGCATGTCCACCATGGCTTCACGGACCAAGCTCTGCAAGAACCGCGCCCCTGGCACCAGCGAACGCGTTGAGAAGAACAAGATTTCTGGATGGGAGAGATCCAAGATCTCAGCGCAAGCCTATCGGTTGCTCAAGAAGATGGGCTACTCAACAAGGAGGCGATGAGGATGCTAGGGGATGAAAGTTCCCCTCATCCTCCCTCAGGTTTCCGGGTAACATCGTTGACTTCCTCATCCGCGGTTTGTCCATTCCTGTGCACGAATTCCTCCGCGGTCTCCTCTTCATCTATGGGATTCAACTTCACCAGGTGACCCCTAACTCTCTCCTCCACATCTCTATCTTTGTGACCCTCTGCGAATGCTTCCTGGGCATCCACCCTCACTGGGGCCTGTGGAAGCGCATCTTTTACCTCCGCTGCAACAACTCGAAGAACACCATCTACAACGTTGGTGGTGTTTGCATTTGCGTCTGGCCAGAAGTCGGATACTTTGACTAGAAGTTTGCTGACTCCATCCAAGGCTGGCGCAAGAAGTGGCTTTACGTCAAGGACAAATCTTCGTCTACCCAAGAATATGGCCTTGCTCCCGTTGATTCTTCAGAAGATATTCAGAGGCGCAAGTCTTGGGATGCGGAGGCCACACCCAAAGAAAGGGCAGCCACTGAGTCGCTGATTGCTCGCATCCAAGAGCTCCAAAACACCGAAGGGGTGGAACTATCGGGTGTGCAAATTATTGCATACTTTCTGCAGATTCGAGTGCAGCCTCTTTAGGCTCGCAAGAATACCCCTTGGATGTATTCGGGTGCTGAAGATGCTGACCGAGTTTTCGACGATCTTTCCTTGAAAGATTTGGAGAAGCTTGTCCGCCGCTTCACCTCTTTGAGCAAAAACAATGAAGTTCCTTCTTCCTGTCGCGTGGAACCTTTCAGTGGTGACCATGCACTCCCAGATGTAAGTATTTTCTTTTGAGTTTACTCTTGCTTTTTGTCTGCAACTGTTTTTCTTTCGAGTCTTGATGATTTTGTCTTGCTCTCTCATTTTTTCCTTATGTAGGACCACCAGACTATTTCCTCCCTTCCTTCACTTCCTGAAGGTGGATATGTAGATGAGCGATCCGTCGTTACCGACGACTCACAAGAAATTTCTGTTTCTGAGAGCGAACCCGCAGAATTGGAGAAAAGTGTGGGTTTCTCTGCCAAAGACTCGGAGTCAGTGCAATATTCTGACTCCGCTCACTCGGTCTCTACTCCTCTTGCCGCTTCTCCGGATAAGAACAAGAGGAAGAGAAACGTTGACGAAGAAGATTTTGGCGCGTCCAAGCTTTCTGTACCAGCTGCCAAAAAATCTTCTCCCGAAGAACAAGAAATCTTCGACCCCTACGCTGCTACTGGCACCGTTAGCTCGTAAGTTGGTCTCTCTTTGATTTTTCCTATCTTTTTATTTTGCTTTCCACGTATTTATATTGCTGCTATATTGACAGGGACGACGAAGAAGAGCTAGAACCCGAAGCTCATGGGCCAGCCAACACGAGCACCTCCCACACGTTGGTCCTTTCTGAGGATCATCGTGTCGCGCCAGAAGCTTCACCTCCAGCACACGTCGACCCGGAAGCATCGACTCCAGCACCCAGCCCCCGAGCACCGAAGAAGAAGAGGTCTAAAACGGGAGCTACTGGCAAGCAAGAAACTGTCACCGGGAGTCTGGTGACTCCTCTCCTTAATGATGTGAGTTATTTCTTCCTGTTTGTCGCCTTTTTGTTTACTCAAACAATTTTCTACTTCTTGGTACTAAATTTCTTTCTTTGTTGACTTTTTTGCAGCCCTTGATGAAGGAGATGGTTAACTTAGGCTCCCGTTTTATCAGGTTCCACGGCGAGGCCGAATCTTTTATAGGTAAGAACTGCACTTAACACTTTATACATTCCTTTCTTGTTTCATATCTTCACTCGTCCTTTATTTCAGAGGCTTTGCATCGTGCCGAAGAACGCGCCGACGATTTGTAGGAAAAGCTCAGAGATAGCAAGGAAGCTCGTGAAAAGGCTGAGAAAGATGCTGCTGGTGTCGAAGATCTTCGCCGGAGACTTCAAGCAGCTGAAGATGCCTTGAGCGACAGAGAGGCCAAGCTCATATAGCGTGATAACAACATAATTACGTGCCTTGAGACGCAATCCAGAAGATTTTCGAGTAATACTATCTCTCCCTTTGTCATTCAACTTTCATTGTCGTGCTAAAATTATTCTTGATGTTGATAGAGTTCTTCCTTTCTTCAGCAGGGAAGATCACCAAGAACGAGGTGTTGGATCAAGATCATGTCCTAGACACTCTCATCATTCTTGAGTTGAACTGCAATCTGGCGCGTGAGTGTCTGTCATCTGCGTGGAATGCGTTTAAGTGCATCTTCCCCCACTTCTTCCCGAAGACCGGTCAACCCGAAATATTCGCCCAGCTCGTCCAGCACTTCCTTGCAAAGGATGATCCAACTTTGGCACATCGCCAAGCAAGCTTGAAGATTGGGGTCGAAGGGACCATCGCTCTCGTACCAGCCAGTGGTCAAAAAGTCGACTGGGCGAAGGCTGCTGCTGTCAAGGATTTGAATAACGAGAAGTGGTAGGCTTTGGTGAATGACGCCAAGCTTTACTCGAAGAAACTTATCGCCTTCCTTGACCTGAGGTCTCTTAGCCTCTGTCAGCACTGCTCAAACGGAGGTCAAGTAGACCAACTTGTACTTTTTGTTTTCCTTTCTGTAGATACTGCCGCCTTTTGCTACTCCCGATTATTTATGTAGGCACCTTATGAGCCGTATTTTATAAACACTCTTTTATGTAACGTGACATGACTATGAATGAAGAATGTGCCTTGCCGAATGATTGATGTCGATAATTTTCTGTCTTCCAGTTGATTTTTGACAACTATACCGGGACTGGATACTCCGACACCTCCCGTGCTGCCTCACACTCTGCGAAATACCTGGAAGTGCTTCCTTGGATATTTCGTCGTGTCCTGTCTCGGTCGAAAAGGAAATATCCAATTTGCGACAGCAACTTCAGTCGATGAAACAACAAACCAAGATTGCTTTGGAACAATCACTGAAATCCTCAGATCGGGAGCAAGCAACTCTTTGTAAGGGACAAGAGTCTCTTGAATTGAAAGAAACTGTAACTGCCAATGCCGCTCAATCTGCTCAGCGTGAGAATTATATGCTCGACCTCATGACTAATGCGAGTCAAGATATGGCTGGTATGTTACTCCTGCCTCGATTTTTTCCTCATTGTTCCTCTATGTTTATCCCTTTGCTATATTGCTTTCTTCCTTTGTTTCTTGTAGGTGCGTTTCTGGATACTGCTGCCAAAGAACAAAGGGTAAATGCACGGGTTGAGAGCTTTACATGTCTTGCTAGGGCCAATGACATTGATTTCTGGGAAGACGAGGCTCGTTGTCGCCGTATTGTCCAGTTTTAGGACCGAGCTACCCAGACTCGAGAATTTCTCGACTTCTGCAACAGTACCTTGGCCATGGTTTACAATGCCATGTTTCCTCGTAATCCTCAACCTGAGAATCTTACTGAACTTATGGGCAAGTTTAAGGAAGTGCGCAATATCCACGACTTCGTGAAGGCTCAGATGGTGGCCGGTGCCAAGTTTGCTTTGATCTGTCTGAAAATTTGCCATTCGAAGTTGGATCTTGATAAAGTTTTCGAAAGTTTTCTTCTGAAGATGTCGAAGAGGAGGGTAAATATTGATCGACACAATGCGGTCGTGTCTCCTATCGCCGAGAAGATGATTGATGAACTCCTCTAGGTGGACACCAATTTCTTCAAGGACTACCGATATGATGACTCGGCGCAAAATATACGTGCTGCAAGAGAAAATATAGATAGGTGGATATAAGAGTTTTTTATATTGCTTCATCGCGTGAGGTTTTGAGCCAAGACGCAATGTTGTGTCTGTGTTCTGTCACATGTCGAGCCCTTATGTGGACGATTTTTTCGTGTGCTATATTGTCATACCTTGCTGTAAGAATATTGCGAGATATCCACAGAATCAAAGCAATTTCCTTTATTTGTATTGTAACTTTCTATTTAGCCCTCGAGTGTCTCGAGTACCATAATTATACTTATTTTTTCGCGATGTTTTTGTAAGACCAAAGCGTGTATCTTGCCAAGTGTGTCGAAATCGACTATGTTGTAAAGTTGCAGGTTCGAGCCCCCGTGCGTTGCTTGTAAAGAGTGAAACATATGTCATCACTATTTTTTTATTTCAACCATGCTCATTAAAAACCTTCCAGCCCCACTCGATGCCCTGGATGGAAAAAAGTGCGTCTGAAAACACGTGAGCTGTTCAGATAGAATGTATGTTTACATAGTTGCTACTATATTGGCTTCCTTCTAAGCGTAAAATCTCGCAGCTGCGCAACGTTCCACGGGTTCCCTTCATCTTTGCATGTCTTCTTGTCCTTCAATCGATATGCTCCTCCTAGAATAACTTTGGTAACGATGTATGGCCCCACCCATGGCGACTCCAGTTTCTCATGACCATCTTGCTTGAGCCGAAAAACCAGGTCTCCAACTTCAAATGCGCTTACTCTCGAGAGCACCACATCTCTTGCTTCATCAATTGCGTCGACATTGTCTTCGAGCGCCTTTTGCGAAACCTCTTCGTCATATTCCACGACTATGGGAGAGTTATGTTCTATTTCTATCGGGAGCACTACTTCAGCACCATGGACTAAGAAGAACGGAGTTTCTTGAGTTGCTACATTGGGAGTTGTTCGTAAGCTCCACAATATGTTGGGTAGCTCGTTGATGCGTGTGGTTGACACGTCCGTTGGGAACCCCAAGAGGAAGGTGTGATGCGCACAGCGGCAAGTTTCCCTCAGTAAGAAACCAAGGTTTAATCGAACCAGTAGGAGTCAAGAAGCACGTTGAAGGTTGATGGCGGCGGGATGTAGTGCGGCGCAACACCAGAGATTCCGGCGCCAACGTGGAACCTGCACAACACAACCAAAGTACTTTGCCCCAACGAAACAGTGAGGTTGTCAATCTCACTGGCTTGCTGTAACAAAGGATTAACCGTATTGTGTGGAAGATGATTGTTTGCAGAAAACAGTAGAACAAGTATTGCAGTAGATTGTATTTCAGTATAGAGAATTGGACCGGGGTCCACAGTTCACTAGAGGTGTCTCTCCCATAAGATAAACAGCATGTTGGGTGAACAAATTACAGTTGGGCAATTGACAAATAAAGAGGGCATGACCATGCACATACATATCATGATGAGTATAGTGAGATTTAATTGGGCATTACGACAAAGTACATAGACCGCCATCCAGCATGCATCTATGCCTAAAAAGTCCACCTTCAAAGTTATCATCCGAACCCTCCAAGATTAAGTTGCTAACAACGAGACAATTGCATTAAGTATTGCGCGTAATGTAACTAGTAACTACATCCTTGAACATAGCACTAATGTTTTATCCCTAGTGGCAACAAGCACATCCACAACCTTAGAACTTTCTCACACGTCCCAGGATATCAATGGAGGCATGAACCCACTATCGAGCATAAATACTCCCTCTTGGAGTTACAAGCATCTACTTGGCCAGAGCATCTACTAGTAACGGAGAGCATGCAAGATCATAAACAACACATAGACATAACTTTGATAATCAACATAACAAGTATTCTCTATTCATCGGATCCCAACAAACACAACATATAGAATTACAGATAGATGATCTTGATCATGTTAGGCAGCTCACAAGATCCGACAATGATAGCACAATGGGGAGAAGACAACCATCTAGCTACTGCTATGGACCCATAGTCCAGGGGTAGACTACTCACACATCACTCCGGAGGCGACCATGGCGGCGTAGAGTCCTCCGGGAGATGATTCCCCTCTCCGGCAGGGTGCCGGAGGCGATCTCCTGGATCCCCCGAGATGGGATCGGCGGCGGCGGCGTCTCTGGAAGGTTTTCCGTATCGTGGCTCTCGGTCCTGGGGGTTTCGCAACGGAGGCTTTAAGTAGGCGGAAGGGCAGGTCAGGAGGCGGCACGAGGGCCCCACACCACTTGGCCGCGCGGCCAAGGGGGGGCCGCGCCGCCCTAGGGTGTGGCCACCTCGTGGCCCCACTTCGTCTCCTCTTCGGACTTCTGGAAGCTTCGTGGCAAAATAGGACCCTGGGCGTTGATTTCGTCCAATTCCGAGAATATTTCGTTACTAGGATTTCTGAAACCAAAAACAGCAGAAAACAGCAACTGGCACTTTGGCATCTTGTTAATAGGTTAGTTCCAGAAAATGCACGAATATGACATAAAGTGTGCATAAAACATGTAGATAACATCAATAATGTGCATGGAACATAAGAAATTATCGATACGTCGGAGACGTATCAGCATCCCCAAGCTTAGTTCTGCTCATCCTGAGCAGGTAAAACGATAACACAGATAATTTCTGGAGTGACATGCCATCATAACCTTGATCATACTATTTGTAAAGCATATGTAGTGAATGCAGCGATCAAAACAATGTATATGACATGAGTAAACAAGTGAATCATAAAGCAAAGACTTTTCATGTATAGCACTTCAAGACAAGCATCAATAAGTCTTGCATAAGAGTTAACTCATAAAGCAATAATTCAAAGTAAAGGCATTGAAGCAACACAAAGGAAGATTAAGTTTCAGCGGTTGCTTTCAACTCATAACATGTATATCTCATGGATATTGTCAACATAGAGTAATATAATAAGTGCAATAAGCAAGTATGTAGGAATCAATGCACAGTTCACACAAGTGTTTGCTTCTTGAGGTGAGAGAAATAGGTAAACTGACTCAACATTGAAAGTAAAAGAATTGTCCTCCATAGAGGAAAAGCATCGATTGCTATATTTGTGTTAGAGCTTTGATTTTGAAAACATGAAACAATTTTGTCAACGGTAGTAATAAAGCATATGTATCATGTAGATTATATCTTACAAGTTGCAAGCCTCATGCATAGTATACTAATAGTGCCCGCACCTTGTCCTAATTAGCTTGGACTACCGGATCATCACAATGCACATGTTTTAACCAAGTGTCACAAAGGGGTACCTCTATGCCGCCTGTACAAAGGTCTAAGGAGAAAGCTCGCATTGGATTTCTCGCTATTGATTATTCTCAACTTAGACATCCATACCGGGACAACATAGACAACAGATAATGGACTCCTCTTTTATGCATAAGCATGTAACAACAATTAATAATTTTCTCATATGAGATTGAGGATATTTGTCCAAAACTGAAACTTCCACCATGGATCATGGCTTTAGTTAGCGGCCCAATGTTCTTCTCTAACAATATGCATGCTTAACCATAAGGTGGTAGATCGCTCTTACTTCAGACAAGACGAACATGCATAGCAACTCACATGAAATTCAACAAAGAGTAGTTGATGGCGTCCCCAGTGAACATGGTTATCGCACAACAAGCAACTTAATAAGAGATAAAGTGCATAATTACATATTCAATACCACAATAGTTTTTAAGCTATTTGTCCCATGAGCTATATATTGCAAAGGTGAATGATGGAATTTTAAAGGTAGCACTCAAGCAATTTACTTTGGAATGGCGGAAAATACCATGTAGTAGGTAGGTATGGTGGACACAAATGGCATAGTGGTTGGCTCAAGTATTTTGGATGCATGAGAAGTATTCCCTCTCGATACAAGGTTTAGGCTAGCAAGGCTTATTTGAAACAAACACAAGGATGAACCGGTGCAGCAAAACTCACATAAAAGACATATTGAAAACATTATAAGACTCTACACCGTCTTCCTTGTTGTTCAAACTCAATACTAGAAATTATCTAGACCTTAGAGAAACCAAATATGCAAACCAAATTTTAGCATGCTCTATGTATTTCTTCATTAATGGGTGCAAAGCATATGATGCAAGAGCTTAAACATGAGCACAACAATTGCCAAGTATCACATTACCCAAGACATTATAGCAATTTACTACATGTATCATTTTCCAATTCCAACCATATAACAATTTAACGAAGAAGAAACTTCGCCATGAATACTATGAGTAGAAACTAAGGACATACTTGTCCATATGCTACAGCGGAGCGTGTCTCTCTCCCATAAAGTGAATGCTAGGATCCATTTTATTCAAACAAAACAAAAAACAAAAACAAACCGACGCTCCAAGCAAAGCACATAAGATGTGATGGAATAAAAATATAGTTTCAGGGGAGGAACCTGATAATGTTGTCGATGAAGAAGGGGATGCCTTGGGCATCCCCAAGCTTAGACGCTTGAGTCTTCTTGATATATGCAGGGGTGAACCACCGGGGCATCCCCAAGCTTAGAGCTTTCACTCTCCTTGATCATGTTGCATCATACTCCTCTCTTGATCCTTGAAAACTTCCTCCACACCAAACTTAGAACAACTCATTAGAGGGTTAGCGACAATAAAAATTAACATGTTCAGAGGTGACACAACCATTCTTAACACTTCTGGACATTGCATAAAGCTACTGGACATTAATGGATCAAAGAAATTCATCCAACATAGCAAAAGAGGCAATGCGAAATAAAAGGCAGAATCTGTCAAAACAGAACAATTCGTATTGACGAATTTTAGCGAGGCACCAGACTTGCTCAAATAAAAATGTTCAAATTGAATGAAAGTTGCGTACATATCTGAGGATCACTCACGTAAATTGGCATAATTTTCTGAGTTACCTACAGGGAAAACAGCCCAGATTCATGACAGCAAAGAAATCTGTTTCTGCGCAGAAATCCAAATCTAGTATGAACTTTTCTATCAACGACTTTACTTGGCACAACAAAACACTAAACTAAGATAAGGAGAGGTTGCTACAGTAGTAAACAACTTCCAAGACACAAAATAAAAACAAAGTACTGTAGGTAAAAACATGGGTTGTCTCCCATAAGCGCTTTTATTTAACGCCTTTCAGCTAGGCGCAGAAAGTGTGTATCAAGTATTATCAAGAGACGAAGTGTCAACATCATAATTTGTTCTAATAATAGAATCAAAAGGTAACTTCATTCTCTTTCTAGGGAAGTGTTCCATACCTTTCTTGAGAGGAAATTGATATTTTATATTACCTTCCTTCATATCAATGATAGCACCAACAGTTCGAAGAAAAGGTCTTCCCAATATAATGGGACAAGATGCATTGCATTCAATATCCAAGACAACAAAATCAACGGGGACAAGGTTATTGTTAACGGTAATGCGAACATTATCAACTTTCCCCAAAGGTTTCTTTGTAGAATGATCAGCAAGATTAACATCCAAATAACAATTTTTCAGCGGTGGCAAGTCAAGCATATTATAAATTTTCCTAGGCATAACAGAAATACTTGCACCAAGATCACATAAAGCATTACAATCAAAATCTTTAACCTTCATCTTAATGATGGGCTCCCAACCATCCTCTAGCTTTCTAGGAATAGAGGCTTCGCGCTCTAGTTTCTCTTCTCTAGCTTTTATGAGAGCATTTGTAATATGTTGCGTGAAAGCCAAATTTATAGCACTAGCATTAGGACTTTTAGCAAGTTTTTGCAAGAACTTTATAACTTCAGAGATGTGGCAATCATCAAAATTCAAACCATTATAATCTAAAGCAATGGGATCATCATCCCCAATGTTGGAAAAAATTTCAGCAGCTTTATCACAGCGATTTCAGCGGTTTTAGCAGTTTCACGGTTTCTCGCTTTGCATTAGAAGTGGAAACATTGCTAACACCAATTCTTTTATTATTAATAGTAGGAGGTGCAGCAACATGTGTAGCATTAGCATTACTAGTGGTGGTAATAGTCCAAACTTTAGCTACATTATTCTCTTTAGCTAGTTTTTCATTTTCTTCTCTATCCCACCTAGCACGCAGTTCGGCCATCAATCTTATATTCTCATTAATTCTAACTTGGATGGCATTTGCTGTAGTAACAATTTTATTATGGTGATTTTCATTAGGCATAACTTTCGATTTCAAAAGATCAACATCAGCAGCAAGACTATCGACTTTAGAAGCAAGTATATCAATTTTCCCAAGCTTTTCTTCAACAGATTTGTTAAAAGCAGTTTGTGTACTAATAAATTCTTTAAGCATAGCTTCAAGTCCAGGGGGTGAACTCCTATTATTGTTGTAAGAATTCCCATAAGAATTACCATAGCCGTTACCATTATTATAAGGATATGGCCTATAGTTGTTACTAGAATTGTTCCGGTAAGCATTGTTGTTGAAATTATTATTTTTAATGAAGTTTACATCAACATGTTCTTCTTGTGCAACCAATGAAGCTAACGGAACATTATTAGGATCAATATTAGTCCTATCATTCACAAGCATAGACATAATAGCATCAATCTTATCACTCAAGGAAGAGGTTTCTTCGACAGAATTTACCTTCTTACCTTGTGGAGCTCTTTCCGTGTGCCATTCAGAGTAGTTGATCATCCTATTATCAAGAAGCTTTGTTGCTTCACCAAGAGTGATGGACATAAAGGTACCTCCAGCAGCTGAATCCAATAAATTCCGCGAAGAAAAATTCAGTCCTGCATAGAAGGTTTGGATGATCATCCAAGTAGTCAGTCCATGGATTGGGCAATTTTTAACCAAAGATTTCATTCTTTCCCATGCTTGTGCAACATGTTCAGTATCTAATTGTTTAAAATTCATTATGCTACTCCTCAAAGATATAATTTTAGTAGGGGGATAATATCTACCAATAAAAGCATCCTTGCATTTAGTCCATGAATCAATACTATTCTTAGGCAGAGATAGCAACCAATCTTTAGCTCTTCCTCTTAATGAGAAAGGGAACAATTTTAATTTTATAATGTCACCATCTACATCTTTATATTTTTGCATTTCACATAATTCAACAAAATTATTAAGATGGGCAGCAGCATCATCAGAACTAACACCAGAAAATTGCTCTCGCATAACAAGATTCAGTAAAGCAGGTTTAATTTCAAAGAATTCTGCTGTAGTAGCAGGTGGAGCAATAGGTGTGCATAAGAAATCATTATTATTTGTGGTTGTGAAGTCACACAACTTAGTATTTTCAGGGTTGGCCATTTTAGCAACAGTAAATAAAGCAAACTAGATAAAGTAAATGCAAGTAACTAATTTTTTTGTGTTTTTGATATAGCAAACAAAATAGCAAATAAAGTAAAACTAGCAACTAATTTTTTTGTATTTTGATTTAGTGCAGCAAACAAAGTAGTAAATAAAACTAAGCAAGACAAAAACAAAGTAAAGAGATTGAGAAGTGGAGACTCCCCTTGCAGCGTGTCTTGATCTCCCCGGCAACGGCGCCAGAAATTTGCTGCTGGCGCAAAGTTGACGTGGGAGTTAGAAATCTTTGTGGTGTAACTTTTCTTCAGGTCCCCGGCAACGGCGCCAGAAATTTGCTTGATGCGTGTGGTTGACACGTCCGTTGGGAACCCCAAGAGGAAGGTGTGATGCGCACAGCGGCAAGTTTCCCTCAGTAAGAAACCAAGGTTTAATCGAACCAGTAGGAGTCAAGAAGCACGTTGAAGGTTGATGGCGGCGGGATGTAGTGCGGCGCAACACCAGAGATTCCGGCGCCAACGTGGAACCTGCACAACACAACCAAAGTACTTTGCCCCAACGAAACAGTGAGGTTGTCAATCTCACCGGCTTGCTGTAACAAAGGATTAACCGTATTGTGTGGAAGATGATTGTTTGCAGAAAACAGTAGAACAAGTATTGCAGTAGATTGTATTTCAGTATAGAGAATTGGACCGGGGTCCACAGTTCACTAGAGGTGTCTCTCCCATAAGATAAACAGCATGTTGGGTGAACAAATTACAGTTGGGCAATTGACAAATAAAGAGGGCATGACCATGCACATACATATCATGATGAGTATAGTGAGATTTAATTGGGCATTACGACAAAGTACATAGACCGCCATCCAGCATGCATCTATGCCTAAAAAGTCCACCTTCAGGTTATCATCCGAACCCCCTCCAGTATTAAGTTGCTAACAATAGACAATTGCATTAAGTATTGCGCGTAATGTAACTAGTAACTACATCCTTGAACATAGCACTAATGTTTTATCCCTAGTGGCAATAGCACATCCACAACCTTAGAACTTTCTGTCACTGTCCCAGATATCAATGGAGGCATGAACCCACTATCGAGCATAAATACTCCCTCTTGGAGTTACAAGCATCTACTTGGCCGGAGCATCTACTAGTAACGGAGAGCATGCAAGATCATAAACAACACATAGACATAACTTTGATAATCAACATAACAAGTATTCTCTATTCATCGGATCCCAACAAACACAACATTTAGAATTACAGATAGATGATCTTGATCATGTTAGGCAGCTCACAAGATCCGACAATGATAGCACAATGGGGAGAAGACAACCATCTAGCTACTGCTATGGACCCATAGTCCAGGGGTAGACTACTCACACATCACTCCGGAGGCGACCATGGCGGCGTAGAGTCCTCCGGGAGATGATTCCCCTCTCCGGCAGGGTGCCGGAGGGGATCTCCTGGATCCCCCGAGATGGGATCGGCGGCGGCGGCGTCTCTGGAAGGTTTTCCGTATCGTGGCTCTCGGTACTGGGGGTTTCGCAACGGAGGCTTTAAGTAGGCGGAAGGGCAGGTCAGGAGGCGGCACGAGGGCCCCACACCACAGGGCCACGCGGCCAAGGGGGGGCCGCGCCGCCCTAGGGTGTGGCCACCTCGTGGCCCCACTTCGTCTCCTCTTCGGACTTCTGGAAGCTTCGTGGCAAAATAGGACCCTGGGCGTTGATTTCGTCCAATTCCGAGAATATTTCGTTACTAGGATTTCTGAAACCAAAAACAGCAGAAAACAGCAACTGGCACTTCGGCATCTTGTTAATAGGTTAGTTCTAGAAAATGCACGAATATGACATAAAGTGTGCATAAAACATGTAGATAACATCAATAATGTGGCATGGAACATAAGAAATTATCGATACGTCGGAGACGTATCACTCGTCGACCCAAGTATGCCTCGCTTTTTTGAGTGGTGTCAACAGACGTTTCTTGATGCCGGCCGTTTGCTTTTTTGACCAGGCCATTGGTTTGCTGGTGGGCAAGAAAGGTAAACTGTAGCTTGATGCCTACACCCTCACACTAGACCTTAAATTCTCGGGAGGTGAAGTTGCTGCCGTTGTCCGTGACTATGCTGTTAGGGACGCCGAACCGAAAAACTATTCCCTTGATGAAGTTTACTGCTGATGTTGCGTCTGCTGAAGTTACTAGTACCGCTTCAATCCATTTGGTGAATCTGTCAACTGTTAGGAGCAGATATACATGTCCTCCTGGCCAGGACTTGTGTAGTTTTCTGACCATATCGAGCCCCCATTATGCAAAAGGCCACGACAAGGGTGTTGGCATTAATTCTGCTGCTGGAGAGTGAGGTTTAGACGCGAATCGTTGAGAAGCTTCACAGGTACGTACGATTTCCTTCTCATCCTCTATGGTTGTTAACCAGTAAAATCTAGCTCTGAAAGCTTTGGCTGCAATTTGCTCGACTACTTGCATGGTGGCCACATATCCCTTCGTGTATGTCCTTCAATATGACTCGTCCTTCCTCGGGTGTGACACATCTCTGTAACACACCCGATATACTTCGTTTGTATAGCTCTCCCTTGACCATTTTAAACGCCTTAGACCGCCGGATAACTCTTCGTGCTTCTACTGGATCTTCGGGTATTTCTTTCCTTGTGATATATGATAAGTATACTTGCATCCAGGGGACTTGAATCATCATAACCTCCTTTGGTTCCTCCTCATCATCTGACATATGTGTTTCTGGGACTGCTGGAGCCCTCGAGTCTTTCTTGGATTTGTCCTTTTCTTCGGCTGCTTTGGCGATGTTGCTTTCTTTTACTTGGTTGACCTTTCACTAATTTCTTCCCAAAAAACTCCAGGTAGTATGGGCAAACACTACGAGCCGATGTTTGCCAAAACGTCGGCTTCATCATTGCTGAGTCTACTAACTTGATTGACTTCGCAACCATCGAAGGTTTTCTCGAGTTCATTGTACACCTCCTTGTATGCTATCATGCTGTCATTGAATGCATCGCACTTGTTCATCACCTGTTGGGCAACCAACTGAGAGTCGCCAAAGATTTTTAGGCGAGTAGCGCTGCATGCTTTTGCCATCTTCATCCCGTGAATAAGGGCTTCATATTCTGCTTCATTGTTTGATGCGTTGTGGAAGGTCATCCGCAATATATACTTCATCTTGTCACCCTGCGGTGAAACAAGTACCACGCCTGCTCCAGCTCCTTCTAATCTCTTGGACCCGTCGAAGTTCATATGCCAGGTACTCGATAGATCTGGAGGTCCCGTGTTTTGGAGTTCCATCCACTACAATAAAGTCTGGCTAAATTTGCGACTTGATTGCCTTTCTTTTTGCATATGTGATGTCCTGAGGGGAAAGCTCGATTCCTCAAAGGGAGACACGTCCTGTAGCTTCTGGATTGTTCAAGATGTTCGAGAGGGGCGCCTCGTTGACCACTATTATCGGGTGTGCCGAAAAATAGTGTCTTAGTGTAATGTCCCAGGTTTAGAGACGATCGAGGGGTAGATTTTAGAAAGGGATGTGCATTGCATTGTAATTTACGGGGAAATTTCGCGCTTTTAAACAAAAACTGCATCGAAGGGGGACAAGTTTCTCTCTCGACACCTTACAGGGTTAGGGTTTCGAGAGTGCGACAAACCTGTTCCTTATTCAACTAAACTAGGGTTTTGAGAAGAGAGTGGAGAGTTTGCATCACAAACTTAAGTTGCATGATTGAATTCTAAACTAAGTTGTATGATTGAATTCAATCCAAATTTGAATTTGAAATTCAAATTCAAACATCAAATGATTATCACATAATTCAAACTTGAGATAATTTCATAAACAATTATCAATAATCAAGATTATAAGTAATACAACAATTATGTAAAGCTCATTAAGGAAAATGGGAGCTTTATTGATAATCACACATTATACATTATCAATTACAATATTCAGAATTGAAATAAATGAATTATTACAACACATTACACAAATTTGGATAAATAGAAAAAGAAGACAAAAGAAAAGTACAAGTATGAATCTGTCCTAAATACTACAATGTGAATATCATCTAATCTTGAGCTTGAAGATCATCATGTTCATTTGATCATCAATTTGAACCTGCACATAAACACAACAAACACAAGTTATGCCAAGTGGCATAGCCACTTGGCAGGTTAGAAACTAAATGAAAAGGGAGGGGATATGATCAAAGCTGCCGAGCTGATCCATCTCTCAGCCAAGACTCAAGCCAGATACCAAGCATGTGCACACACACACAGCCTAGCAGCTCACCAGGCCTTGTGCATGCAGCACACACACACAGCACAGAGAGGAGTCACCAACACATGACGGGCGATCTTGTCGACCGGAAGAAGCAAGGGCCTGGCATATAAAACCCTTTTCCACAGTAAACCCTAGCTCATCCATCGACACAGCAGCAGGGTAAGTCACCAGATAGCTAGAACAGCTCAAGAACACCAAGAACAGGTGAACAGCCAGAGCTGTCTCACCTATTCCCAAATCACCAGAATTTAACCAAGCATCAAGCTTGCAAGGAGGAGCAGGGCAAGCCAAGAAATCAACCAGCAGCAAAACCTCTACACCAACACCAATTCTAGGAGCTGGAGTGAGGTATACACATCATCATGAACAAACCAGATGGTTTTGTTCATAAATTGCACAGGCATGATCTCAAGCACACCACAAGGGTAGGAAGCCCTGTTTGTGTCATCATATGGCTATCTAGCCATTTGGTACAAGCAAACATAGAAACAGCCAGTAGGAAATTATCCAGGGAACACTGATTGTGTCCACACAGGGACACAATCAGAGAAATCCAACATGGATTTAGTCCCTAGCCAGCTACACAAGTTCACTTGACAACATGTAGCCAGCTAAACCATCAGACAGATAGACAATCAAGTGTCTATACATGTTTGTCAACATTAAAAGCATCTGGCAACCAAATATGGTTTAACCAGAAAGCATTTGTCCATACACATCAAGCCAACTTGGGTGGGAGCTTCCTGAACAGCAAGAAATGCTGTTGAGGCCACCTCAACCACAAAAACAATGAAGCCACCAAGCCCAGCACATCACATCATCACCCAATAGGGTTCAGTATGAGCTAGGGTACCCAACCAGTGGTTGGCATCCCTCTAGCTCAAGTCAATCCAGTTAAAGAATCATAAGCTATGAAACAGTTCATCTCATTTATCAAATAAATCTTGCTAAGCTACACAGATAAATGATTTATACAAGTAATCAAGACACCAGAGCCTTGCAGTGGATCCAATGGATCACTGCAAGCAACAGCAGTTGCTTAAGCCAACAACAGCACACACCAGCACTTATCTGTAAACCACACACAACTCAAATTGAGCACCAGTAAGGCACAAGATGGAGCATCACAGCTTTTAACAAGCAACTGATGAACACAGGGTCATCAGCATCTTGCTAGAGCATGCTAGGGCATGCTAGGGCATCACTGGCATCACACAGGAATCATATAAATTAAACAGCCACAGTAAGCAACAATTGAATCACAAACAAGTACATAAACCACTTTTATGATTGTATCCAGAAGCATATCATCAAGGAGTTGATGTATATGAATAACAATTAAGCAAAGCCAAGCCTACCATGAGCCAGAACCAATAATCATCACACAAACAACACAGTCTCTTGCAAAATGGCAAGAATTACACATAGTAATTAAGCCAGAGCAAGGAATTGAATACACTTGAGGATCTAGCAGTAGTAACATCAAGAACAGAGTCACAGAGATAGTTTCAAGCAAGAAATGCAAGTTTAAGCAAGCACACGGCTTTAGAAGAATTGCACAAGCAGCACATCAGCATGGATTTCACACAGCAGCAACACAGGCATAGCGCAGCAGCTTAGCACAGCAGGAGCAGGCACCATGGCGCTGCAGAAGAGCACAACAACTCTTGTGCAGGCAAGCTTAGCACAGCAGTAGAGCTAGCAGAGGAAGAAGAACAGGCACAGAGAAGGAGCAGATGAGGGGCGCACTTACTTGGAGCCGAGCAGAACGGTGGCGCCATGGCGGCCGCGGCGGCACGCGCCGAAACACGGCGGCGCCAGGCCAAGCCAGGCCATGGCGGTGCCGCGGCAGCTCGCGCACACGATGGTGAAGCCACGGCGGCGCCACGGCTTCAGGAACGTCGGCGGCGACGAGATCGCCGTGGATCTCCACGGCCAGACGAGCAGAAGGGTTGGGGGCGACACGAAAAGGCGACGAAGAGCAAATCGGCGCGGTGGATCTGAAGCGCCGAAGAACGGCGGTTCAGACGCACCCCATCTCGCCGGCGGCGATGGCCGGAGTCGGCCGGAAGAATTCGGCGAAGGGGGCGGCGACGCGCGCGTCGCCAGAGCCAAGGATTAGGGTTCGTGAGGGAGAGAGAGAGGGGAAGTGAGGGCGACCGAGTGGGCCGGACCAGGCCAACTGGGTTGAGCCCAACCCACTCGGGTTAACCCTGACAGGTGGGCCCGAGGGCAATTTGGGCATTTTCCAAAATACCATTTAAGTGAGTATTTCAAAGAATTTTAGAAATTAGAATATGACTCTAAAAAAATAATTAAAAATATGAAAATCCATCAGCATAAAATTCTCTATCCAAATAAAATATCAAAGAGAATTTTTGAAGATAATTAAGAATAAGCCTTAATTTGATGAATTAAATAATGATTTAAATCACACATATTATTTTCAATAAAGAAAATAAGTCCATTAATGTAATTGGACTATAAAAAACACCTTGACAATATTTCAAGGTTGTATTTACCCTAAATAGAGAACCTCCAAATTATTCTTAGTAAATACCTCTCACATAAAATGATAAGACATCGGAAAGGGGGGAAACAAACCCTAAAACTGGAACCATGCATAATTGGTTCTTTAACCATTGCCCTTATCGGACAATGATGCTATTTTTCAGAACCAGAGGACAAGGGTCAGTCCACACCATCCAACTGCAAAACTTTGCAGTGTTCAGGCAAGTTCATCACTTGCTCATGTCATTTGAGTATTTCTATCAAATTACTTGCAAAGTATTATGGTTATCACTATTGCATAAAAATCAAAACCACTACTTTCATAACTATGAATATGACTATGTGGTGGGCAATGGAACCATGGATTGTGTTGATATGGTGGAGGTTCCATTGCAAGGGTTTATATCCATCTAGGATTAAACAACAAATGTCGCCAGTGATTCTTGTGCCGTAATACCCGTGTTAACCATAAGATCCAGAGTGGGACGGAGTAGTCAAAAGTGTTTCCACCTCTCGTTCATCAACGGATGCGCTTTATCGTAGACACTTGTATCTGTCAGGGCAAGCGGTTGGCTGGGGAAGCCTTAAGTCCCCACGGCATGGTCCGTAGACACTTGTCGCTCGAAGTGCAAGCGGTTGGCTGGGGAAGCCTTAAGTCCCCACGGTATTGCGGTCTATGATGGGTTGCAGCTACCGGCGAAGGAGTTTGGTTCGATCCCAAACTGTCGTCGTGGTCGGGGTCCACCCGTGAGTGGGAATAATGGGACCGGCGAGGACCCAGGGTCGGGGCATGCAACAAAGGGTGGGTGCTCGAGGTAGCGGAGGAACATGATTGGCTAGACCTTATACCGGGCCTCACACCGAAGGAAGTGTGGACGGGAAAGCTGCCCGGTTGGCACCAAGGTTAAGATCTCTTATGGGTAAAGCAACACACCTCTGCAGAGTGTAAAGAACTGTGACCTGTCACTCCCTGTTCCGGGATAAGGAACTGCGAACGCGGCCGGAAAGGAGCTCCATGAAGTTCTAGTAAACCGGTGAAGGCTGACGGACATAGCTCTTTCGAATAAAAGCAATCTCTTGAAGAAATTCTTATCAAAACTTGCATTGGTATTAGACTTTCTGGTCTAATATTGTAGCTAGAGCATTAAACACCTCTTATCTATAATGAACTTGTTGAGTACGCTCGTACTCATACCACTCTTAAATCCCATGCTTAGATTGTGCAGATAAATCGTCTGGAGGAGGATTACGACCACAATGAAGGAGCCGAGATCATCGGCTATGAAGAACCAGACCTCTCTGGAGGTATAGAAGGCGTAGACTACCTCATCGTCTACGGATCCGGGGAGGCTTCCGGAGGAGATCAAGCCTAGAGATATCCAGTAGTAGTAGTAACCGAGCAGCCCGAACTCTTAGTATTTAGCTGCTCGAGGAAATAAATGTATAACTTAATGAGACTCTTATATTGTAAGCTATGTTGGGTTCGCCTCGAACCCAGGAGTATTCCTCTTAGGACCCAAGAGGAGCTCCGAGATGACATGTGTATGATAGTTGTAATAATAAATGAATGAGTTATGGACCTGCTATGTTCTGTTGTACTACTCTGAGGGATGTAATATTTGCGGAATGGTACTTCGTGAATGTTATATCAACGACTGGCATACTACAACATGCAGTGGTATGCAGGGTCACCACAGTTGGTATCAGAGCAAAAGCTTTGACCTTAGGTTGGAACCTAGTAAATGGGACCAAACGTTAGGAGTCAAATAGGATTAGTAAAGAATTCTCTAAAAATATGGTGTATATTAAATTGAGAATACAACAATCATATCTTTTAGTGCGATAATTCTTTATTATCTCTATTATGATGCATTATTACTAATCTTATAATCTTTCTATTTCTACAACCAACATGGCAAGTTCACGTCCCGGACGAAACGTGAAAGTGATGGATTCCACACTGAGTGAATACGAAGGAGGACTTGCAGATATTCTACGAGCCATGTTACTTGAATTTGGGTGTGATCCCCAGATCCAAGTAAAGAAATACATGTACTATGATGGTACTGTATTGGCCAAGTGTAGGGTAGGACTGCGACTTCCCGAATCTCTGGGAATGAGCGTAGTCATGCCAGCAGGGGAAGCCAGGACTATCAACACAACCTACCATATAGCTGTTATGAGAGCCATAACCGACATTCGGGAACATAAGACGAAAGAGCTTATGGGTTCCGAATTCTCCCATATTCCTCATAATCAGGAGGAAGAAGATCCCATGCTTAACCACTACAAATATGCAAAACGCAAACCCATAGCAGCTGCAAAATATATGGATAATAGCCGCAACTTCATATCATTACTCTTTCAGTTGAACCATCATCTGACGGGAGCAATTGATACGATGCTAGAGGAGTTTACTGAACCCAAGGAGGAGATTAGAGGGAAAGAACCTATGGAGAATGTGGTGCACACACCAGTTTACTCAGCTGGTGACTACATTAGTATTGATCCTCTTGAGCGTGAAACTACACCTGTTACACCTGGGAACTATCTGGGTAGTTCCTATGGGGGATACGAGGGCGGAGAGGAATCCGGAAACAATCAGCGTTCCGAGACTCCTATAGAAAATTCCACGGGTTCGCGTTGGGGATCTGATACTGGAACTCATAGTACTTCTGTGTATTATGATGGGGAGATGAATGATGACGCCACAACCCAGAACCAGAGTTATCCTAGTAATGAAGGAGTTGATGGAGGGTATCCGACACAGGTTGAGTCGGGTATGAGTGTTGGTAACACATATGGCGGAGCTACAGGGGAGTATACCCGATGGGTGGACTATGATGCACTTAACGATCAGTTTGTGAACACTGATTTCTCCCTAGGATCATCATCTGATTCGGATTACCAGCCGACGGGGAGACCTTATGTTCCAGGGTCTATCAGGAGGACGACACGTTCGACCGGATGGAAGCCTGGGATGTACCGGGAGTGAAGATCGACTAGAGTCCACCAAGGGAGGCGAGGCTATAATACACAAGTACCACATGTATTATAGTATGTAATATTTGTATAAATTTGTACATATACTTTAATAAGTGAGTTTGCATACTCACATCGACTTGAGTATTGTAATAAGACCACTTAAGTATGTATATACATGGTATATGTTTTGTATGATTTGGATTTGCTTCTTGATTTCCATTGCGTGACTAGTTCTGTGCACAAAGTTGAGCTTAGAAAACTTGCGCATGGAGTAATTATGAGTATCATCTTGTGTTGCAGAACTAGGGGGTTATGTCGGGAGCGTTAGGAGAGGAGATCGAAGCGCAGCGCATGGAGCGCGAAGCAAAACAAAAGAAAGAGGCTGAGGGAGCAGCCAGAGATCAGTTTCCACCACCACCACCACCCATGACGCGGCAGAATTTTGTCCAGTACATGCAGCTGGTAGAGGAAAGACAACGTGTAACGTTGGAGCAGCAGAACAAATTCTTCCAAGAATTGCTGCAACAGAACAGGGTGGAAAGACCCGAGAATCCGGGAGTCACCTTAGCAGACTTCCAGAACACCAAGCCTATATCTTTCGCATACGCGCCCGAGCCAATGGACGCGGAAGATTGGCTTATGGATACTGAGCGAAAGCTCAATACCGTTGGATGTAACGACCAAGAGAAGGTTCGTTATGCTACTCATTTGCTGTGTGGACCTGCCGCATCATGGTGGGACAATATCGTAGCCGTTTATCCGGCTGGAAAGGTATTTACCTGGGAGGAGTTCACGAGGAAGTTCAGGGAATCCAATGTCCCTGAAAGTATTGTGGAGCTGAAGCGCCGAGAATTTGAAAGTCTCGAGCAGAAGGACAAGGCCATCCTGACCTATGTCAGGGAATTCTCCAAGCTGTCTCGGTATGCGGTTGAAGAAGTTAACACCGAGGACAAGAAGAAGAAGAGGTTTCTGAGGGGGTTAAGTCCCCAGTTCAAGGTACAGCTCCGTATGATGAGAGCAACGGAGTTTCAAGAGTTGGTGGATGCTGCCATCACTCTGGAAGATGATTTCAAACAACTGCAGGAGGAGAAAAGGAAAAAGGCCAAGTTTGAGCCTAAGAGGTTTGTTAGTAACAAGCCTAATACCAGCCTGAGTTTCAAGCCCAGATACAACAACAACAACAACAACAACAGTAACTACTACGGTAGTAGGAGGAACCAAGCTTTCCAGACTGCCAATCCAATGGTCTGTCGAAGCTGTGGACTTCCAGGGCATTTTGCCAAGGACTGTAGAAAGCCAAGGATAATATGCTTTGGTTGTCGCCAGGAGGGGCACATGCTGAAGGACTGCCCCAAGAGAAACACCGGAGGAGGAGGAAGTCGAGGAGGAAATACCGGAGGGAACTGGAAGAATAAGAAGCCCTTTGGCAAGCTGAATTGCACTAGTCTGGAGGAGGTGGTCAACTCCGATCAGGCGGTGATAGGTACGCTCCAGATACTCACTCATCCTGGCAAAGTACTTTTCGATACTGGTGCAACTACATCATTCATTTCTCAACAATTCATCATCAAACATGGGATTAGTTGCACTAAGTTAGATACACCCATAACTATACTTTCCGCGGGGGGAACGATAGTAGTAACCCATACCAAACAAAAACAAGTCATCATGATCAATAAGTGCGCGTTTGACGCGGACCTGTTCATTTTACCGATGAAGGACATTGATGTCATTCTTGGTATGAACTGGTTGGAAGCTAATGGAGCATTGATCGACTGTGTGAACAAGACATTATCTTTGAAAAGCCCCGATGGAAGTAGAATGATTTACCAAGGCGACAAACATACACAGATTGAAGTGGAGCTACAGCTGAACAGCATGAAGGAGGTGAAATTAGAGGATATACCTGTAGTAAATGAATTCCAGGATGTATTTCCTGTGGAATTACCTGGTATGCCACCAGATAGGGAGATAGAATTCACTATCGACCTAATTCCAGGAACAGCTCCGATTGCAAAGGCACCATACAAGATGGGGCCCAAGGAGTTGAAAGAACTTAAGGAACAATTGGATGATTTGGAACAGAAAGGATTTATTCAAGAAAGTGTTTCACCATGGGGATCACCTGTTATCTTCGTGGATAAAAGGGATGGAGGAAGAAGGATGTGCGGAGATTACAGGAATCTGAACAACGTCACAATCAAGAACAAGTATCCACTTCCAAGAATACAAGATCTATTTGATCAAGTTAGAGGCGCGGGAGTCTTTTCCAAGATTGATCTAAGATCCGGTTATCACCAGATAAAGATCAAGAAGGAAGACGTACCGAAAACTGCCTTTGTCTCAAGGTATGGACACCATGAATACCTTGTAGTGCCTTTTGGATTAACCAATGACCCAGCAATATTCATGAATCTCATGAATAAGATTTTCATGCCATATCTAGACAAGTTTGTCATCGTATTCATCGATGATATCTTGATATATTCCAAGAACAAGGCCGAACATGCTGAACATTTGAGGTTAGTGTTGCAAACACTAAGGGAACATCAACTCTATGCCAAATTTAGCAAGTGTGAATTTTGGCTAGATCAAGTGGAATTCCTTGGTCATGTTATTAGTAAAGATGGAATAGCTGTTAACCCGAGTAAGGTAGCAGCAGTTCTAGAATGGGAAGCACCCAAGACTGTCAAGGAAATCCGAGGATTCCTAGGAATGGCAGGATATTATCGGAGATTCATTGAAGGGTTCTCTAAGATAGCAGGACCAATGACAAAGCTGTTAAGAAAGAACACACCATTCGTGTGGTCAGAGGAGTGTGAGAAGAGTTTTCAAACTCTAAAAGAGAAACTCACCACGGCACCGGTGTTAGCAGTTCCGGAAGTTGGCAAGGATTATACCGTGTACTGTGATGCATCCAAGCACGGATTGGGTTGCGTACTCATGCAAGATCGGAAAGTGATATCTTATGGATCGAGGCAACTCAGACCTCATGAAGTGAATTATCCAACACATGATTTAGAGTTAGCAGTAGTCGTATTTGCACTCAAAACTTGGAGACATTTTCTTTATGGAGCCAAGTGTGAGCTCTATACCGATCATAAGAGTCTCAAATATTTCTTCACCCAGAAGGAACTCAACATGAGGCAGAAAAGATGGCTTGAACTAATCAAGGATTATGATCTGACAATCAATTACACTCCAGGGAAGGCCAATGTTGTAGCAGAAGCCTTGAGCAGGAAGAGTACCGGCGGAGTGGAACAAGAAATCTCACCGGAGTTGAGGAAGGAAATAAGTCAAGCCCAAATACAACTTTGGGAGAAGGAAGCTCATGAAGGATTATCGGCGTTGCAAGTAGCCGATGAGTTAAATGTCAACTTGAAGAATGAGATAATGATGGGTCAGCTGGACGATCCATTTATCGTTGAGGAGATGAGAAGAATAGATGAAGGAAGACCATCAGAATTTCACCGTGGAGAATCTGGATCATTATGGTTCCAGAAGAGAATTTGCGTTCCGGATATTGCTGAAATTAAGGAAGTAATACTCCGGGAAGCTCATCAAACACCATATTCCATACATCCGGGAAGTACAAAGATGTACATGGATCTAAAGGAGTTATTCTGGTGGAACAACATGAAGAGAGAAATAGCACAATATGTGGCGGAATGCCATACCTGCCAGAGAGTGAAGGCTGAACACCAGAGTCCGGCAGGAAAGTTACAACCTTTACCTATTCCAGAGTGGAAATGGGAGGAAATAGGGATGGATTTCATCACCGGACTACCCATGACTACTAAAAAGAAGGACATGATATGGGTAATCGTGGGCCGGTTGACGAAGAGTGCACACTTCTTAGCGGTAAATCAGCAGGATAAAGGAGAGAAACTCATCGATCTTTACATCAAAGAGATCGTGAGTAAGCATGGAGTGCCTAAGAAGATAGTGTCGGATCGAGGATCCGTGTTCACATCAGCATTCTGGAAGCAACTACACGAAGCTTTAGGATCCAAGTTGGACTATAGTACCGCTTACCATCCCCAGACAGGTGGACAAACCGAGAGAACCAACCAGATCTTAGAGGATATGCTTAGGGCTTGTGCCCTAGACTTCGGAGGATCATGGGAGGAGCACTTACCACTAGCAGAGTTTTCATATAACAATAGTTACCAAAGCAGCATCAAGATGGCACCATTTGAAGCTCTGTGTGGAAGGAAGTGTAGATCACCGATATGTTGGTATGAAGCCGGAGCAAGCAAAGAGTTCAACCCTGATTATGTCAAGGAAAAACAACAAATCATTGACATTATCAGAGATAGGCTCAAGATAGCCCAAAGTCGACAAAAGAGTTATGCCGATCAGAAGAGGAGAACATGGGAGCCACGAGTTGGAGACATGGTATATCTTAAGGTGAGCCCGATGAAAGGACTCCAGAGGTTTGGAGTAAAAGGAAAGCTCAGTCCTAGATACATAGGACCTTTCAAGATTTTGAGTCAAAACCGAGGATTAGCCTTTGAATTGGAATTACCAGGAAGGTTATCTCAGGTTCACAATGTATTCCATGTGTCACAACTCCGAAAGTGTCTGAAAACCCCCGATGAACCAGTATCACATGAAGAGCTCGAGTTACAACCAGACTTGACTTACATCGAGAAGCCAGCCAAGATTCTCGAGGAGAGCTGGAAACAACTAAGAAATAAAGCTATCAAGTATTGCAAGATACAATGGAAGCATCACCCCGAGAGGGAAGCCACCTGGGAAAAGGAGGAACATCTGAAGAAAACATACCCCGAACTCTTCAGGTATTACAACCACAACTTCGGGACGAAGTTTTCTTTAAGGGGGAAAGGCTGTAATGTCCCAGGTTTAGAGACGATCGAGGGGTAGATTTTAGAAAGGGATGTGCATTGCATTGTAATTTACGGGGAAATTTCGCGCTTTTAAACAAAAACTACATCGAAGGGGGACAAGTTTCTCTCTCGACACCTTACAGGGTTAGGGTTTCGAGAGTGCGACAAACCTGTTCCTTATTCAACTAAACTAGGGTTTTGAGAAGAGAGTGGAGAGTTTGCATCACAAACTTAAGTTGCATGATTGAATTCTAAACTAAGTTGTATGATTGAATTCAATCCAAATTTGAATTTGAAATTCAAATTCAAACATCAAATGATTATCACATAATTCAAACTTGAGATAATTTCATAAACAATTATCAATAATCAAGATTATAAGTAATACAACAATTATGTAAAGCTCATTAAGGAAAATGGGAGCTTTATTGATAATCACACATTATACATTGTCAATTACAATATTCAGAATTGAAATAAATGAATTATTACAACACATTACACAAATTTGGATAAATAGAAAAAGAAGACAAAAGAAAAGTACAAGTATGAATCTGTCCTAAATACTACAATGTGAATATCATCTAATCTTGAGCTTGAAGATCATCATGTTCATTTGATCATCAATTTGAACCTACACATAAACACAACAAACACAAGTTATGCCAAGTGGCATAGGGATATGATCAAAGCTGCCGAGCTGATCCATCTCTCAGCCAAGACACAAGCCAGATACCAAGCATGTGCACACACACACACAGCCTAGCAGCTCACCAGGCCTTGTGCATGCAGCACACACACACAGCACAGAGAGGAGTCACCAACACATGACAGTATCTTGTCGACCGGAAGAAGCAAGGGCCTGGCATATAAAACCCTTTTCCACAGTAAACCCTAGCTCATCCATCGACACAGCAGCAGGGTAAGTCACCAGATAGCTAGAACAGCTCAAGAACACCAAGAACAGGTGAACAGCCAGAGCTGTCTCACCTATTCCCAAATCACCAGAATTTAACCAAGCATCAAGCTTGCAAGGAGGAGCAGGGCAAGCCAAGAAATCAACCAGCAGCAAAACCTCTACACCAACACCAATTCTAGGAGCTGGAGTGAGGTATACACATCATCATGAACAAACCAGATGGTTTTGTTCATAAATTGCACAGGCATGATCTCAAGCACACCACAAGGGTAGGAAGCCCTGTTTGTGTCATCATATGGCTATCTAGCCATTTGGTACAAGCAAACATAGAAACATCCAGTAGGAAATTATCCAGGGAACACTGATTGTGTCCACACAGGGACACAATCAGAGAAATCCAACATGGATTTAGTCCCTAGCCAGCTACACAAGTTCACTTGACAACCTGTAGCCAGCTAAACCATCAGACAGATAGACAATCAAGTGTCTATACATGTTTGTCAACATTAAAAGCATCTGGCAACCAAATATGGTTTAACCAGAAAGCATTTGTCCATACACATCAAGCCAACTTGGGTGGGAGCTTCCTGAACAGCAAGAAATGCTGTTGAGGCCACCTCAACCACAAAAACAATGAAGCCACCAAGCCCAGCACATCACATCATCACCCAATAGGGTTCAGTATGAGCTAGGGTACCCAACCAGTGGTTGGCATCCCTCTAGCTCAAGTCAATCCAGTTAAAGAATCATAACTGCAGAAACAGTTCATCTCATTTATCAAATAAATCTTGCTAAGCTACACAGATAAATGATTTATACAAGTAATCAAGACACCAGAGCCTTGCAGTGGATCCAATGGATCACTGCAAGCAACATCAGTTGCTTAAGCCAACAACAGCACACACCAGCACTTATCTGTAAACCACACACAGCTCAAATTGAGCACCAGTAAGGCACAAGATGGAGCATCACAGCTTTTAACAAGCAACTGATGAACACAGGGTCATCAGCAGCTTGCTAGAGCATGCCAGGGCATGCTAGGGCATCACTGGCATCACACAGGAATCATATAAATTAAACAGCCACAGTAAGCAACAATTGAATCACAAACAAGTACATAAACCACTTTTATGATTGTATCCAGAAGCATATCATCAAGGAGTTGATGTATATGAATAACAATTAAGCAAAGCCAAGCCTACCATGAGCCAGAACCAATAATCATCACACAAACAACACTGTCTCTTGCAAAATGGCAAGAATTACACATAGTAATTAAGCCAGAGCAAGGAATTGAACACACTTGAGGATCTAGCAGTAGTAACATCAAGAACAGAGTCACAGAGATAGTTTCAAGCAAGAAATGCAAGTTTAAGCAAGCACACGGCTTTAGAAGAATTGCACAAGCAGCACAAGCAGCACATCAGCATGGATTTCACACAGCAGCAACACAGGCATAGCGCAGCAGCTTAGCACAGCAGGAGCAGGCACCATGGCGCTGCAGAAGAGCACAACAACTCTTGTGCAGGCAAGCTTAGCACAGCAGTAGAGCTAGCAGAGGAAGAAGAACAGGCACAGAGAAGGAGCAGATGAGGGGCGCACTTACTTGGAGCCGAGCAGAACGGTGGCGCCATGGCGGCCGCGGCGGCACGCGCCGAAACACGGCGGCGCCAGGCCAAGCCAGGCCATGGCGGTGCCGCGGCAGCTCGCGCACAGAGCAGAAGGGTTGGGGGCGACACGAAAAGGCGACGAAGAGCAAATCGGCGCGGTGGATCTGAAGCGCCGAAGAACGGCGGTTCAGACGCACCCCATCTCGCCGGCGGCGATGGCCGGAGTCGGCCGGAAGAATTCGGCGAAGGGGGCGGCGACGCGCGCGTCGCCAGAGCCAAGGATTAGGGTTCGTGAGGGAGAGAGAGAGGGGAAGTGAGGGCGACCGAGTGGGCCGGACCAGGCCAACTGGGTTGAGCCCAACCCACTCGGGTTAACCCTGACAGGTGGGCCCGAGGGCAATTTGGGCATTTTCCAATATACCATTTAAGTGAGTATTTCAAAGAATTTTAGAAATTAGAATATGACTCTAAAAAAATAATTAAAAATATGAAAATCCATCAGCATAAAATTCTCTATCCAAATAAAATATCAAAGAGAATTTTTGAAGATAATTAAGAATAAGCCTTAATTTGATGAATTAAATAATGATTTAAATCACACATATTATTTTCAATAAAGAAAATAAGTCCATTAATGTAATTGGACTATAAAAAAACACCTTGACAATATTTCAAGGTTGTATTTACCCTAAATAGAGAACCTCCAAATTATTCTTAGTAAATACCTCTCACATAAAATGATAAGACATCGGAAAGGGGGGAAACAAACCCTAAAACTGGAACCATGCATAATTGCTTCTTTAACCATTGCCCTTATCGGACAATGATGCTATTTTTCAGAACCAGAGGACAAGGGTCAGTCCACACCATCCAACTGCAAAACTTTGCAGTGTTCAGGCAAGTTCATCACTTGCTCATGTCATTTGAGTATTTCTATCAAATTACTTGCAAAGTATTATGGTTATCACTATTGCATAAAAATCAAAACCACTACTTTCATAACTATGAATATGACTATGTGGTGGGCAATGGAACCATGGATTGTGTTGATATGGTGGAGGCTCCATTGCAAGGGTTTATATCCATCTAGGATTAAACAACAAATGTCGCCAGTGATTCTTGTGCCGTAATACCCGTGTTAACCATAAGATCCGGAGTGGGACGGAGTAGTCAAAAGTGTTTCCACCTCTCGTTCATCAACGGATGCGCTTTACCGTAGACACTTGTATCTGTCAGGGCAAGCGGTTGGCTGGGGAAGCCTTAAGTCCCCACGGCATGGTCCGTAGACACTTGTCGCTCGAAGTGCAAGCGGTTGGCTGGGGAAGCCTTAAGTCCCCACGGTATTGCGGTCTATGATGGGTTGCAGCTACCGGCGAAGGAGTTTGGTTTGATCCCAAACTGTCGTCGTGGTCGGGTTCCACCCGTGAGTGGGAATAATGGGACCGGCGAGGACCCAGGGTCGGGGCATGCAACAAAGGGTGGGTGCTCGAGGTAGCGGAGGAACATGATTGGCTAGACCTTATACCGGGCCTCACACCGAAGGAAGTGTGGACGGGAAAGCTGCCCGGTTGGCACCAAGGTTAAGATCTCTTATGGGTAAAGCAACACACCTCTGCAGAGTGTAAAGAATCGTGACTGTCACTCCCTGTTCCGGGATAAGGAACTGCGAACGCGGCCGGAAAGGAGCTCCATGAAGTTCTAGTAAACCGGTGAAGGCTGACGGACATAGCTCTTTCGAATAAAAGCAATCTCTTGAAGAAATTCTTATCAAAACTTGCATTGGTATTAGACTTTCTGGTCTAATATTGTAGCTAGAGCATTAAACACCTCTTATCTATAATGAACTTGTTGAGTACGCTCGTACTCATACCACTCTTAAATCCCATGCTTAGATTGTCTGAATCGTTTGGAGGAGGATTACGACCACAATGAAGGAGCCGAGATCATCGGCTATGAAGAACCAGACCTCTCTGGAGGTATAGAAGGCGTAGACTACCTCATCGTCTATGGATCCGGGGAGGCTTCCGGAGGAGATCAAGCCTAGAGATATCCAGTAGTAGTAGTAACCGAGCAGCCCGAACTCTTAGTATTTAGCTGCTCGAGGAAATAAATGTATAACTTAATGAGACTCTTATATTGTAAGCTATGTTGGGTTCGCCTCGAACCCAGGAGTATTCCTCTTAGGACCCAAGAGGAGCTCCGAGATGACATGTGTATGATAGTTGTAATAATAAATGAATGAGTTATGGACCTGCTATGTTCTGTTGTACTACTCTGAGGGATGTAATATTTGCGGAATGGTACTTCGTGAATGTTATATCAACGACTGGCATACTACAACATGCAGTGGTATGCAGGGTCACCACACTTAGCTTCCGTGCTGACATAAAGACTCCGTATGCCAATTTCGGATAATGCGGGTAGCGCTGCTTGGATGGTGATAGGACTTCGTTGAGGAAATATATTGCTCGTTGGACTCCATGGATTTTTACCTCTTCTTCCTGCTCTACTATGAGAACTGTGCTGACCATCTGAGGCGTGGTCGCGATATATAACAACAAAGATTCTTTTTGTCGTGTTTCCACCAATACTGGTGGTGTCAAAATTGTGTGCTCAAAGGCTTTGTCTGCTTCCTCGTTCCACTCGAACTTTTCTCCTTGCTTGACGAGCGAGTAGAAGGGCAATGCTTTCTCTCCTAACCTTGCGACGAATCTGCTCAACGATGCGACTCACCCTGTTAGCTGCTGTATTTCCTTGAGCTTGGTTGGTTTTCTCATCGTCAGGGTAGCTTGTATTTTCTCTAGGTTGGCCTCGATTTCTCTAGCTGACAGCAAGTATCCGAGGAGTTCTCCCTCAGGAACGGCAAATGAGCATTTCGTCGGGTTCAGCTTGAGCGGAACTTCTCGAGGTTGTCAAAAGTTTCCCGCGGATCATCAATGAGGGATGCCCCTAGCTTTGTTATAATGACTACACCATCTATGTACACTTGGACATTCTTGCCGATTTGCGTGGCCAGACTCTACATCATCCTCTTGTAGTGACCTCACTTTAAAAAGTGCAAGTCCCTGTGCATTATTGATAGTCCCTGGATCGAACTGCTAGCACACACAGTTTAAGATGAAATACCAAGTAGCAAAGGTCTTCATTACAACCTAAGATCCAGCGAAAATAAAATAGTTCGATACAACTTGCATAGCTAAAGGGCTAGCATAAGCATAAATCAGAGTTCAACATCAGACGGAAAGCAAATAGCATGGAGTCCCCTTCCTTCACACGGATGCCACAGGCAGACATGTTGGGCAAAGACTCGTGATCCTAACATCTTCTTCAGCAGCTAGGGATACCTGCAACATCAAACGTTGCAGCCCGAAGGAATCAATACATTTGAAATTGTATTGGCAAGGACACTTTTGTGGACTCAAAAGGCATCCTACACCTACGTGCACATCTGGCAGGTTGATGTCTACGGGTGCTTCTATTCTTGTAGACAGTGTTGGGCCTCCAAGAGCAAAGGTTTGTAGAACAGCAGCAAGTTTCCCTTAAGTGGATCACCCAAGGTTTATCGAACTCAGGGAGGAAGAGGTCAAAGATATCCCTCTCAAGCAACCCTGCAACCACAAAGAAAGAAGTCTCTTGTGTCCCCAACACACCTAATACACTTGTCAGATGTATAGGTGCACTAGTTCGGCGAAGAGATAGTGAAATACAGGTGGTATGAATATATATGAGCAGTAGTAACGGCACCAGAAAATAGCTTGATGCTACAACTGGCGTGTGGTTGATGGTGGTAATATTGCAGGCAGTACAAATGCAGTGGAACAGTAAACAAGCAGCGATGATTGCAGTATTTGGGAACAAGGCCTAGGGATTATACTTTCACTAGTGGACACTCTTAACATTGATCACATAACAGAATAAATAGATAAATGCTCTACTCTACACTCTCTTGTTGGATGATGAACACCACTAATTGTGTAGGATTACACGAACCCTCAATGCCGGAGTTAACAAGCTCCACAATATTCGATATTCATGTTTAAATAACCTTAGAGTGCATGATAGATCAACACAATTACACCAAGTACTAACATAGCATTCACACTGTCACCATCACACTATGAAGGAGGCATAGATCACATCAATACTATCATAGCAATAATTAACTTCATAATCTACAAGAGATTACAATCATAACCTACGCCAAGTACTACACGATGCACACACTGTCACCATTACACCGTGCAGGAGGAATAGACTACTTTAATAACATCACTAGAGTAGCACATAGATAAATAGTGATACAAAGCACATTGCAATCATAAAGGGATATAAATAAGCACTTCACTATGCTATTCATAACAGTGAATAAGTATTCTGTGAAATATAGCCTAAGAGACCCACACGGTGCACACACTGTCACCTTTACACACGTGGGACAAAGAGTCTCCGGAGATCACATAAGTAAAATCCACTTGACTAGCATAATGACATCTAGATTACAAGCATCATCATATGAATCTCAATCATGTAAGGAAGCTCATGAGATCATTGTATTGAAGTACATAGGAGTGAGATGAACCACATAGCTACCGGTACAGCCCTTAGCCTCGATGGAGAACTACTCCCTCCTCATGTGAGACAGCAGCGGTGAGGAAGATGGCGGTGGAGATGGCAGCGGTGTCGATGGGGAAGCCTTCCGGGGGCACTTCCCCGTCCCGGCGGCGTGCCGGAACAGAGAGTCCTGTCCCCCAGATCTTGGCTTCGCGATGGCGGCGGCTCTGGAAGGTTTCTCGTACCGTGGCTTTTTTCATCTCGAAGATTTAGGTCAGGGACCTTTATATAGGCGAAGAGGCGGAGTCGGAAGGTCGACGAGGCGGCGACACAATAGGGGGGCGTGGCCCCCCCTCTGGCCGCGCCGGCCTACTGTCTGGTGGGCCTGTGGCCCCCCTCTGGTGGCTCTCGGGTGTTCTGGAAGCTTCGTGGGATGTTAAGATCTTGGGCGTTGATTTCGTCCAATTCCGAGAATATTTCCTTACTAGGATTTCTGAAACCAAAAACAGCAGAAAACAGGAACTGGCACTTCGGCATCTCGTCAATAGGTTAGTTCTGGAAAATGCATAAAATCATCATAAAGTGTGAACAAAACATGTAGGTATTGTCATAAAACAAGCATGGAACATAAGAAATTATCGATACGTTGGAGACGTATCAGCATCCCCAAGCTTAGTTCCTACTCGTCCCCGAGTAGGTAAACGATAACAAAGATAATTTCTGAAGTGACATGCTACCAACATGATCTTAATCATACTATTGTAAAGCATATGAGATGAATGCAGCGATTCAAAGCAATGGTAAAGACAATGAGTAAACAACTGAATCATATAGCAAAGACTTTTCATGAATAGTACTTTCAAGACAAGCATCAATAAGACTTGCATAAGAGTTAACTCATAAAGCAATAAATTCATAGTAGAGGTATTGAAGCAACACAAAGGAAGATTAAGTTTCAGCGGTTGCTTTCAACTTGTAACATGTATATCTCATGCATAGTTGTCAACATAAAGTAATATAACAAGTGCAATAAGCAAGTATGTAGGAATCAATGCACAGTTAACACAAGTGTTTGCTTCTAAGATAGAGAGAAATGGGTAAACTGACTCAACATAGAAGTAGAAGAAAGGCCCTTCGCAGAGGGAAGCATTGATTGCTATATTTGTGCTAGAGCTTTGATTTTGAAAACAAGAAACAATTTTGTCAACGGTAGTAATAAAGCATATGCATCATGTAAATTATATCCTACAAGTTGCAAGCCTCATGCATAGTATACTAATAGTGCCCGCACCTTGTCCTAATTAGCTCGGATTACCTGGATTATCACCGCAATACATATGTTTTAACCAAGTGTCACAAAGGGGTACCTCTATGCCGCCTGTACAAAGGTCTAAGGAGAAAGCTCGCATTGAATTTCTCGCTTTTGATTATTCTCAACTTAGACATCCATACCGGGATAATATAGACAACAGATAATGGACTCCTCTTTAATGCATAAGCATTCAGCAACAATTAATATTCTCATATGAGATTGAGGATATTTGTCCAAAACTGAAACTTCCACCATGGATCATGGCTTTAGTTAGCGGCCCAATGTTCTTCTCTAACAGTATGCATGCTCAAACCATTCAACTCATGGTAAATCGCCCTTACTTCAGACAAGACGGACATGCATAGCAACTCACATGATATTCAACAAAGAGTAGTTGATGGCATCCCCAGGAACATGGTTATCGCTCAACAAGCAACTTATAAGAGATAAAATACATAAGTACATATTCAATACCACAATAGTTTTTAGGCTATTTTGTCCCATGAGCTATATATTGCAAAGACAAGGAATGGAAATTTAAAGGTAGCACTCAAGTAATTTACTTTGGAATGGCGGAGAAATACCATGTAGTAGGTAGGTATGGTGGACACAAGTGGCATAGTGTTTGGCTCAAGGATTTGGATGCACGAGAAGTATTCCCTCTCAATACAAGGCTTAGGCTAGCAAGGCTATTTGAAACAAACACAAGTATGAACCGATACAGCAAAACTCACATAAAAGACATATTGCAAGCATTATAAGACTCTACACCGTCTTCCTTGTTGTTCAAACACCTTTACCAGAAAATATCTAGACCTTAGAGAGACCAATCATGCAAACCAAATTTTAACCAGCTCTATGTAGTTCTTCATTAATAGGTGCAAATTATATGATGCAAGAGCTTAAACATGAGCACAACAATTGCCAAGTATCAAGTTATTCAAGACATCATACCATTTACTACATGCAGCATTTTCTGTTTCCAACCATATAACAATTAACGAAGCAGTTTCAACCTTCGCCATGAACATTAAAAGCTAAGAACACATGTGTTCATATGAACCAGCGGAGCGTGTCTCTCTCCCGCACAAGCATTTATCCAAACAAAAACAAAAACAAAAACATACAGACGCTCCAAGTAAAGTACATAAGATGTGACCGAATAAAAATATAGTTTCAAGAGAAGTGACCTGATAATTTTGTCGATGAAGAAGGGGATGCCTTGGGAATCCCCAAGCTTAGATGCTTGAGTCTTCTTGAAATATGCAGGGATGAACCACCGGGGCATCCCCAAGCTTAGAGCTTTCACTCTTCTTGATCATATTGTATCATCCTCCTCTCTTGACCCTTGAAAACTTCCTTCACACCAAACTCGAAACAAACTCATTAGAGGGTTAGTGCATAATCAAAAACTCACATGTTCAGAGGTGACACAATCATTCTTAACACTTCTGGACATTGCTCAAAGCTACTGGAAGTCAATGGAACAAAGAAATCCATCCAACATAGCAAAAGAAGCAATGCGAAATAAAAGGCAGAATCTGTCAAAACAGAACAGTCCGTAAAGATGAATTTTATAGAGGCACCAGACTTGCTCAAATGAAAATGCTCAAATTGAATGAAAGTTGCGTATATATCTGGGGATTACTCACGTAAATTGGCAGATTTTTCTGAGTTACCTACAGAGAATACTACTCAAATTCGTGACAGACAGAAATCTGTTTCTGCGCAGTAATCCAAATCTAGTATGAACCTTGCTATCAAAGACTTTACTTGGCACAACAATGCAATAAAACTAAGATAAGGAGAGGTTGCTACAGTAGTAACAACTTCCAAGACTCAAATATAAAATAAAAGTGCAGTAGTAAAATAAACACATGGGTTATCTCCCAAGAAGTTCTTTCTTTATAGCCATTAAGATGGGCTCAGCAGTTTTAATGATGCACTTGCAAGAAATAGTATTTGAAGCAAAAGAGAGCATCAAGAGGCAAATTAAAAACAAATTTAATCCTAACATGCTTCCTATGAAGAGGAATCTTGTAAATAAACAAGTTCATGAATAGCAAAGTAACAAGCATAGGAAGATAGAACAAGTGTAGCTTCAAAAATTTCAGCACATAGAGAGGTGTTTTAGTGACATGAAAATTTCTACAACCATATTTTCCTCTCTCATAATAATATCCAGTAGCATCATGAGCAAACTCAACAATATAACTATCAAATGAAACATTCTTATCATGAGTCTCATGCATAAAATTATTACTCTCCACATAAGCATAATCAATTTTATTAGTTGTAGTGGGAGAAAATTCAACAAAGTAGCTATCATTATTATTCTCATCATCAAATATAGGAGGCATATTGTAATCATAATCAAATTTATCCTCCATAACAGGTGGCAACAAAAGACTACTATCATTATAATCATCATAAATAGGAGGCAAAGTATCATCAAAGAAAATTTTCTCCTTAATGCTTGGTGGACTAAAAAGATCATGCTCATCAAAACCAGCTTCCCCAAGCTTAGAATTTTCCATATCATTAGCAACAATGGTATTCAAAGTGTTCATACTAATATGTTCCATGGGTTTTTTAATTTTCGCATCAAACCATCCATGTCTTAACTCAGGAAAAAGAATAAAAAGCTCCATGTTGCCTTCCATTATGCCTTACTAGTGTAAAACAAGAAACAAAAAGATGCAATTGCAGGATCTAAAGGAAATAGCTTCGAGTACTTACAACGGTACCGGAAAATAGCTTAGTAGCCGAGATCCGGAGTGTGAGTACCTTTTACCTTTCCTCCCCGGCAACGGCGCCAGAAAAGTGCTTGATGTCTACGGGTGCTTCTATTCTTGTAGACAATGTTGGGCCTCCAAGAGCAGAGGTTTGTAGAACAGCAGCAAGTTTCCCTTAAGTGGATCACCCAAGGTTTATCGAACTCAGGGAGGAAGAGGTCAAAGATATCCCTCTCAAGCAACCCTGCAACCACAAAGCAAGAAGTCTCTTGTGTCCCCAACACACCTAATACACTTGTTAGATGTATAGGTGCACTAGTTCGGCGAAGAGATAGTGAAATACAGGTGGTATGAATATATATGAGCAGTAGTAACGGCACCAGAAAATAGCTTGATGCTACAACTGGTGTGTGGTTGATGGTGGTAATATTGCAGGCAGTACAGATGCAGTGGAACAGTAAACAAGCAGCGATGATTGCAGTATTTGGGAACAAGGCCTAGGGATTATACTTTCACTAGTGGACACTCTCAACATTGATCACATAACAGAATAAATAGATAAATGCTCTACTCTACACTCTCTTGTTGGATGATGAACACCACTAATTGTGTAGGATTACACGAACCCTCAATACCGGAGTTAACAAGCTCCACAATATTCGATATTCATGTTTAAATAACCTTAGAGTGCATGATAGATCAACACAATTACACCAAGTACTAACATAGCATTCACACTGTCACCATCACACTATGAAGGAGGCATAGATCACATCAATACTATCATAGCAATAATTAACTTCATAATCTACAAGAGATTACAATCATAACCTACGCCAAGTACTACACGATGCACACACTGTCACCATTACACCGTGCAGGAGGAATAGACTACTTTAATAACATCACTAGAGTAGCACATAGATAAATAGTGATACAAAGCACATTGCAATCATAAAGGGATATAAATAAGCACTTCACTATGCTATTCATAACAGTGAATAAGTATTCTATGAAATATAGCCTAAGAGACCCACACGGTGTACACACTGTCACCTTTACACACGTGGGACAAGGAGTCTCCGGAGATCACATAAGTAAAATCCACTTGACTAGCATAATGACATCTAGATTACAAGCATCATCATATGAATCTCAATCATGTAAGGCAGCTCATGAGATCATTGTATTGAAGTACATAGGAGAGAGATGAACCACATAGCTACCGGTACAGCCCTTAGCCTCGATGGAGAACTACTCCCTCCTCATGGGAGACATCAGCGGTGAGGAAGATGGCGGTGGAGATGGCAGCGGTGTCGATGGGGAAGCCTTCCGGGGGCACTTCCCCGTCCCGGCGGCGTGCCGGAACAGAGAGTCTTGTCCCCCAGATCTTGGCTTCGCGATGGCGGCGGCTCTGGAAGGTTTCTCGTACCGTGGCTTTTTTCGTCTCGAAGATTTAGGTCAGGGACCTTTATATAGGCGAAGAGGCGTAGTCGGAAGGTCGACGAGGCGGCGACACAATAGGGGGGCACGGCCCCCCTCTGGCCGCGCCGGCCTACTGTCTAGTGGGCCTGTGGCCCCCCTCTGGCGGCTCTCGGGTGTTCTGGAAGCTTCGTGGGATTTTAAGATCTTGGGCATTGATTTCGTCCAATTCCGAGAATATTTCCTTACTAGAATTTCTGAAACCAAAAACAGCAGAAAACAGGAACTGGCACTTCGGCATCTCGTCAATAGGTTAGTTCCGGAAAACGCATAAAATCATCATAAAGTGTGAACAAAACATGTAGGTATTGTCATAAAACAAGCATGGAACATAAGAAATTATCGATACGTTGGAGACGTATCACAGGTAGAGCTCAGGTTCTTTTTGCATAAAGCCAATTTTTCCCTATCATTTATCTAAACATTTTCTTTCAATCTAATTAACAGTAACATTGGTAAATCCCCAATGTACCAATTAACAGTAACATTGGTAAAACCCCAATGTACCTTCCTACCCTTGTTCACCCATCAAATTTTATTTAAGAAATTGAGATGAGGAGATCTTCGAACAAGGACTTGTCAGTTCGCTCAAGTTGTCCATAACCGGGGACACGGCTAAGTACTTAGATTTTACACTCTCGAGAGGTTGTACACCTTTACCCACATGGCTAGGTCAATCCTTCTACCTCGATGCAAATTTTTCTCAAAGGACAGGTGCAGACCGTGGCTGAGACCTTCTGTGTGTAATCACCCGAACCATTCCCTAAGGGCCCCGTTCCACCTACAGTATCCCTCTACCACCACCTAGCCCCTAGGATCCGGGTTCATACAACATACTTTGTCAAGCCAGAGCCATAGTAGCATGTGGTTGTACGAAAAGCTAATGAGCAAGGTTTGTCTACAATCTCTTTAAGCCTGGGTGACTTTCCGCAAGTGTGCACTAGCACCAGGGTCTTGCCCCTGATACAGCCACCCTCTCCATAACTCCACCATTCACCCATGTAATTCATTAAACTTAGTTGTTTTTCCTTAACCTCTATCAAAACCTTTTTCCATGGCATAGCAGGTAACAACTAAATTGAATGGCGGCTAAGGGAGTCTAGGAATGGTGTAGCTAAACTACTAGGATTTACTAGCAGGCAAAAAGCATACACCCTAGACATGTCTACTATAAAAACACTACGTTGCAAGAATTAAAACTGAGACTTTTGGTGTGTGTCACTTGCCTTTTTTAGAGGGAAGAGTTGCAATCTTTGCAATCACAACGGTTGCAGCTGTCACAGTCGCAATCTACAAGCATTCATACATAGCACAATAAATACAATGCACAACACAAATGCACAAGCATAGACATGAGATGCATATGATATTTACACAAGTGCACTCCATTTAATGATCTCTGGTTGTCACTATATGCATGATGCTATGGTCGGTTGAATTATTGCGAACCATCTATGTCGCACTAGCGAAGGGAAACTACCATTGATTGAAAAAAGTGTTTTGGTATAGTAGACAAATGTTGGTTTTGGTACTACTGGACAGAGTATAACATTTTCAATCATATGCAAAAGGAATCACCCGAAAAGGGTGTGTAGATCTCATTTTATGGGTGAAGTAGTCCGATTAGGCATTTAAATATGGATGGCTCTCAAACTTCTGTAAGTCCACATTTTATTGGTCCATAGTGTTCCTTATATTTTTAGGATTCCATAGGTATAAAGTTTGTAATTTTTGGACAAGTGGAGCTCTGGTTATTAATTTTGCAATGCGAGGACTATTGAATTGCTGTTAAAACGAAATTTAGGGGGTGTCCCTGACACATGGCGCAATCCTATTGGTGCGTACCCCTTCACGCTGATCACGCTCTCTGATCCATTGGATCAACATAACGTCTACGGCTCAGATTGTTTGCTGGAAATGGAAAGAAGAAAAAGAGAAAGAAAGGGACGCTCACGTGGCGTACGCGTGGCAGCGAGGTGGCGGCTGACGTGGCCGGCGGCGATGATCGGCGGCGCTGCAGCGGTTCTAGGCGGCGATGAAGGGGCGGATGACGTGCGGGGCATCGCCGCGGTGCAGATGGTGGCCGCGGCGCGGCTTGGGGAGGTCCCGGCCGGCGGAAATGGCCGGCTGGAGGCGGCGCAGCGAGGGCGAATTCCGGCGAGCAATTGCTCAGCCTGGAGGCGGGTTCGGGTGCGGGGGGGGGGAAGGGGACAAGGAAGCGGAGGCCGGGGCCTTTAAAGGGGCGAGTGGTGGCCGGCGTGGGGAGCGGCCTGGGGCGGTTCTGCGCTGCGTGCGCTTCGTGGGGAGGGCCGCGGGTGGAGGCGCGCGGCTGGCGTGCGGCTGGGCTTGGCCAGCTGGGCCGTGCTTGGCCTGGTCGGCCCAGGGGGAAAGAGGGGAAGGGGGCGCGGGCGGGGTCTAGCCTGGCTGGGCCGGTCGGGTCGGCCACCTTTTTCTTTTTTTTATTTTTTCTTTTCTATTTCTCTCTTTTAATTGAATATGCATTTGAGCACTCAGAAATAATCGGAAAAAATGCAAATGAGATATCGATGGATTCCTTGTGAAAAGAGCTTCACTATGGAACCATTTTTGAAGCAAAATAAAATACTTTTGAAACCAAAGTTGGTATAAATGCCTATGTGGCTAGTAGCGCCATATTAAGGTTTGGGTTTTTTTTTGAAACGAATTTGAATTTCTCTTAAATGCAAAAATGTCATGATGCACATGAATGAAATGAATTTGAAAATTTCATTTTTGAAAAAAACGTTTTAGAAAGTTTTAGTTCCTTGTCAATTTTTCAACCAAGACAAACAAACAAGCTTAGATTTTATTTTTATTTCACATTTCAAAATTTGGAAAATTTTGGGATGTGACACCTCTGGTATGTGGCTCCCGTGTTTTTCAACCCGAAGGGCATTGTTCTGTAGCAGAACATGCCATAAGTGGGTTATAAAAGCTGTTTTGACTTCATCTTCTTCTTTTAGGCGGATCTGATTGTAACCAGAATACGCGTCCAGGAAGGAAAGACGTTTGCAACCTGCTGTGGAGTCGATAGTTTGATCGATCCTTGGGAGGGGAAAGTGATCCTTTGGACAATGTTTGTTGAGACACGTTAAATCGACGCACATGCGAAGGACCTCGGTGTTTTTCTTCGGGACTAGCACTAGGTTAGCAACCCACATGGCCTCAGTGTGTAATTCTTTGATGAAACCCGCTTCTTTGAGTCGACGGATCTCAGATAGCATAGCTTTGTGGTTTGGCTTGGAGAAACGCCGCAAAGGTTCTCTAATTGTCTAGCTCTTGGATCTAAATTAAGGGGGTGCTCGGCAAGTTCCCTGGGTACTACTGGCATGTCAGCTGGGCATCATGCGAAGATTTCCCAACGCTCACAGAGGAACTCGACGAGCGCGCTTTCCTATGCGCTATCCAAGTTGGTTGCGATCGATGTCGTCTTTTTTTGGATCTGTCGGGTGGATCTGTACTTCCTTGGAGTTATTGGAGGTGTCGAAAGATTGCTCCTGCAAGGATCTGCCTCCGTTAGGTAAAACGTCGTAGTTGGTGGTGAGCTTGGATGCATCATATTCAGCTTGCATTCCGAATGTTTCAGAAAGCTTGTGAAAGTCCTTGTCGCATTTATCCACCAAGGCGAAACTTCCTTTAACTGTTATTGGGCCCTTAGGTCCAGGGATCCTCCATAACAAATAAGTGTAGTGCGACACATCCATAAACCTAGCATATGCGGGTCATCCCAAGAGAGCGTGATATTGCGACAGCCCGTCAATGACTTCAAATTCCAGCCTCTCCTTTCTGAAGTTTTCTCTTGTTCCAAATTGTACGTCGAGTAAGATCTTTCCCAAAGGATAATTTGGCTTCTCGGGTTCAATACCATGAAAATGCGTGTCCGTTGGTGCCAAGTTTTCCAGAGAGATGTTTATTTTCCGCAATGTGTCCGCGTATATGACATTTAGACTGCTTACTCCATCTATGAATATGCGGGAGACATCGTATCCCTCAATGACCGTAGGCAGTATCATAGCTGACTGTCCTGGCCGTGGAACTTGAGGTGGGTGATCCTCTTGTGTGAATCCTATTGGTTGTCCCGACCAATTGAAGAACTCAGTAGTTGGTGGAGGTGCCGTTATTGCCATGTACACCTGTCAAGAAATTAGCTTTTGTGACCTATTCGAAGGTCGGCCTTTCTGTATTATCAATACTGCTCCCCTCGTACTCGTGAAATCACCATTGTTGCTTGGAGCTCCCGCAATTTGCAATTGATGCTGGTTTGCACTAGTAATTGCGGGTGGTGGCGTGTCGTCGTGGCAAACGAGCAGATGCCATGGGATGGCTTAAGTTGGGGCCGAATGGGCGCTAGAGGATTCGGGGGAAGGTTTGCGACTGGATGGGATGAGCTTCCGGATGCTTTCCTCAAGAACACGACCAAAGGCAGGTATGCAAGAAGAAAGACAAGAGGAAGAACTCTGCTCTAGATCGCTAGCTTCATTGATCTCAACATGGTTACAGGTTTCTGGATACAGGATTTCTCTAGGGATCGATCTCCTGGGCGTACATGAGCGTGTCCATGAAGGACGGTGCCCCCTCTCCTTATATAGGGGAGAGGGTGGCTTACAGAACAAGAAACCCTAATGGCATCTTTGACTGGACAAACTACTTTACAAAGCTACTTTAATCATGGATGACGCCGGGGTCTTCTTTAGTCAGGGACGCTGACGTCCTCCGGCTTCTTTCAGCGTCACCTCTCTCTTTGGCGCCAGGGCTCCGATTAAAGTCACTTTGCTTAGCTCATCCTTGTCTTCTAGCTCTGAAGAGAATCTTTGACCAGTCTTGCCGACATGCTCTTCTTTCCGGTAGCCCGGTATCTTCTTTATCCGGTTCCGGTATACCCCTCTTGGGGATACCGGCTTAGCTTTACTTAGCCAAACTCTTATCTTTGTGCTCCGGTATAAACATTAAACCGGTATCTTGATGGCCCAAACCATCCGGTTTGGCATGCCTTTGGCATACCGGGGGTCATCCCCCCAACATTAGTCCCCGAAGCTGGTATAGTCTGGAGGATTCTATCCGACAGACCATGCCAGGTTCTTACGTCTTAGGATACCGGTTTCTCCGGTATCTTGTCTTCCGGCATCTTGGTCATTAATTACCTCCTCGGCAAAGTCGAGAATTTCTCGGGCCCCGCGCCTGTCAGTGACATGCGCACTGTGACTGACGCGCCAGTGTCAGGGGTCACTTCCCTTCGACTTCTGCGCGCGTATTAACTGCTCCACAGCGGATCCCAGTCACCGTTCCGGATCCGTGTGCACCTTCCTGTGGCTTTTCATTTTTATGCGTGTATCGCCTCGCCACGTGGCGGCCCGTGGAGCGAACCGTCGCGGCCCGCGGAGCGAACTGCCGCGGCCCGGCAGTTTTCGGCCCACCTCTCTCTCTTCCTTTATAAGGCGAAACCGCCCGTTCTTCTTCCTCTTCTCGCATTCTCCGCTCCCTCGCGCACAGTGCCATTTGCTTTCTGCGCCTCCGCCGCTTCGCTCGCCGCTCGCACCTCTGCGCTCGGTGAGCCCTTGCTGCCACTCCGCCAGAGTTCGCCGGTCTTCGCCGCGCGGAGAATCTCCGTGGCGCTTCCCTCGCGACTGTAGTATTGGCGCTTCCTCGCGCTCTTCTCCACCTCGCCGTCGACGGACCTCTTCTGCAGCCGCAAGCTCTCCTTTCCTCCGGCGAACTTCTTCCTCCGCGACTGCATCGCCTCAGGTTAGGTTCAATCTACCTTTACCCCTCTTTGCTTGCTTTCCAGATCTTGGGTCGGTAGTATATTTATTTCCCCTTTTCTTTTCTTTTTCTCTTACTCGTAGATCTTCGCGTGGGGGCAAATCGTGGGATTCTTGTTTTTCCGCATCTAAACTCATGTCTAGCGAGGAGTCTTCCTCCACCTCCTCCTCTGCTTCTTCCTCCGCCTCTTCTTCGGCCTCTTCCTCTGGTAGCCGGCGTAGCCATTCCTCCGACGGTTTGACTGCTGACCTCGTCCAGATGGACGTCGATACCGGTAGCGACCAGGAAACCGGTAGCTCTAGCCAAGCTTCCGTCGTAGATCCTTCCGGTGCCACGCGCGGGGCCTGGATGGGCTCCAACGTCACCCAGTATGAAATAGACTGGCTTTACCGGTCCAGGAGGATTCCGGAGGGAGTATCCTGTCGGCTCCCTGGCGATGAGATTCAACCGGTGCTCGAACCCGGTGAACGCGTTGTTTTCCTCGCTCACTTTGAGCGCGGCTTCGGCCTTCCCGCCTCTCCTTTCTTCCGGGAATTCCTTGATTTTTACCAGCTTCAACCTCATCATCTTCCCGGCAATGCCATTTTTTACCTTTCTTGCTACGCCACCTTTATGGAGGCTTACATCGGCATTCGTCCCACTCGCGAGACGTTTGCCCGTTTCTTTGCTCTACGGATCAATTCCGTTCAGGGCAAGGAAATTCCTAAACCCAAACCCCCCGTGCAGTGCGGGTCTTGTATCATCGGCTCCCGCCAAGGGAGCCCTTTCTTCAAATTTTCCGGTCTCGAGTCATGCCGGTTATGGCAAGGGACCTTCTTCTATGTGAAGAACACCGGCGTCGCAGATCTCATCGATCTTCCGCCTTTTAATCCAGCGCCGCCCAGGAAGATCAACTGGAGCTACCACCCGAAGACAGATCATATCGAAACCAACCGGGTGGTACGCTTCATGTCGCAGCTGATGAATGGGACTAACATCTGCTCCGACGATATTATCCGCGCCTTCATCTCGCGCCGGGTGCTTCCTCTTAAGCGCCGGCAGCACAAGATGAGCGAGATGTATGGCCCCGGTGATCCCACCAAGATCACCGGCCTTCCTCTCAGCAAGAAGGACATCGTCCGCAAGGCTAGGCAGATCTGCCAGACTGCCATGCCGGATGATTGGGAATGGGGCCTCCGGCCTCTTAGCTCCACTAACCCTCCGACTCCAGAAGTAAGAAATTACGCAACTCGGGTCGGTTCACCGGTAACTTTTATACCGTGATTAATCTTCTTTTCTTTTGTTTTTAGGCCAAGGAGCGCTTTCCCCGGATTGACGCAGACCGGCGAGGCCCTTGCCGAAAGCGTGGCCTGGACAAGTTCGACCCGGACCCCTACATTCGTTGGCAAGACCTGAAGATGGGTCGGACCCCAGCATCGCGCCTCGGCAAGAATCCACCGGAGCCAGCCGGTTCGTCTGACGATCTGACCTTGCTTGAGGTAGCTATTCTTTTTGATCTCTTATATTTTCCTGATATTATTCCTCTGTGAATGTTCCCTCAGCCAAAATCAACCCACAGGTCCACGAGCACGTTCCCCCGCTGCAGGCCGAGGCCGGTGACGAGTTCGTGGAGAAGCTCATGGCCCAGGGCCAGAAGAACAAGGCTCCGGCCTCTGATGCCGGCTCGAGCCAGGCCCCTGCATCCAAGCGCTTCCGGACGGAGCCTTTGGCGCGGAAGGAAGCAGGCGTGAGGCGCTACAAGCGCAAACAAATGCCGACTTCCTCTGGGTAAGCTCCTGCTTGTTTGCTTGTTTCGTTTTTACTAAGTTCTTTTCTGGTTGCTTTTTTCCAACCCTTTCTTCTTCTTTCGTTCAGCCCTGCGCTCAAGCTTGGCCCAAGGCCTGAGGGCTCTGCCGGATCTGCAAGGACCTCGACTCCTCCTCCTCACTCAAGCCTGGCACCATCTGGTGCCGGCAACATCTCTGCCTCCCCTCTGGGAGGCACTACAAGTTTGGGGCGCGCGGCCCCTACACCGCCAGATCACCGCGCGGAGGAGGACCTTGTCTCCCCTCCTGAGAACCAAGAGACCGGCGCCAGCAACATCGGCGCCGGAGAAGAAGCTACCGGGCGGGCGGAACCTCTGGTTCCTCCCGTCCCAGAAAAGAAGAAGAAGAAGGCCACGATGCCTTCCCCTTCCAGAGCCGCGCCGGAAACTTCCGCGCCGGCTTCCTCCAACCCGGGTGATGCGCCTGACGCTCCCCCTGCTCCCGGGACCGTGCCAACGCCACCACCGGAAGCTCCCCGCACCGAGCCAGCCGGTGCCACTCCAATGCCGCCTGCGCCCAAGACCTTGACGCTCGCCAAGGGGAAGGCCACGGCCTCCAACGTCGCCTCCGGCGGTCAGCAGCCCTTGGTGCTGCACGTCGCCCGCGCCGCTAGCGCTGCCGGCGAGAAGGCCACTGGCCTCCTTGGCCGGATCACCGAGTTCCAGCGCGAAGGCCGGGAGCTGGGGCACTTGTTGCCTTACGCCCAGAAGTGGAACGCCGCGGACATGTCTCCGGCGACCCGCGGCCTGGGCAAGGATAGGCTACCGGCGCCTGACCCTGCCGGTGACCGGTCCTCTGAGGAGCATTTCATGCGGCTGCGTCGGGCCGTCAAAGAGCTGGACAGCGCGTGGTACGATGCCACGAATAACTTGATGGTAAGTTCCATCAACTCTTTTCAATCTTTGCCGGTTTGTTTCCTTCCGGACCTTGCCTATGTTTTCTTCATCTTTTAAACTTTTGCCGGTTTCTCTTTTTTCCTGCTTCTTGTCTATTCTCCCAGTCCCCGAGTTTCGTGTTGAGAGCGTAGCTCTTAGCGCGAAACTTAAGTAAAAACGCGCGAAACCGGCATAGCCAGTCCCCGAGTTTTGGGTTAAGAACTTTACTCTTAGCGCGAAACTTAGTTAGAAACGCGCGAAACCGGCATAACCAGTCCCCGAGTTTTGGGTTAAGAACTTTGCTCTTAGCGCGAAACTTAGTTAGAAAGGCGCGAAACCGGCATAGCCAGTCCCCGAGTTTCGGGTTAAGAACTTTGCTCTTAGCGCGAAACTTAGCTAACATCTTTTTCTTGAACAGACCACGGCTGACGCTCGGAAGATCCTCTTTGAGGAGCTTCTCTGGGAGCACCGGGACCTTGCTGAGGCACACAACAAGTGCCAAGGTAAGCTCCTGTGCCTCCGGCATCTTCTTACCGGTAACTTTTCTTTCTCTGAGTACTTACGACTTTCTGTTTCAACAGCTATCCCGGAAGCTTCTATTGAGGCCCTTAAGACGCAGCTCGCCACCGCCCAAAGTACGGCTTCCTGTTTTCCGGTTGGCTTGTTCCTTCTTCATTTTACCAGTTCAACTTTTGCTAACATTTTCTTTCCGGGTTCCAGAGGAGAAGGACCAGCCCATCCGGCAGCATCAAGAGGAGCTGAGCGCCCAGAGAACCAGCTATATGGAGCTCAAGGGCCAGCTTATCCAGCTTGGCCTTGACCATGCCAAGGCGCTAAAGGCTACCGAATCCGCTGCGGAGGCCAAGCTACACGAGGCGCTGGAGGATGCCGGCAATGCCAATGTGGTGTTGCAGGCCGAGCTGGAGGAGGCCGCCAAAGCACGGAAAGCTGCTGAGGACAAGGCCACGCGGCTGGAGGCGGAGCAGAAGGAATACGACCTTCTGGTCACGCAAACTGATGCGCATGCCTTTCGTAAGTTTCTCTTCTTTCATTTCCGGTTTCTGCTTATAAGCTTATCTCTTCCGGTAGCATTTGCTTAACTTCTTTCCTTCACCTTATAGGGCTCTTCCCGGACTCCCTGGCGTTTGCCATGAAGAGGGTTAAAGAGCGCCGGGTGGCACAGGCATATGAGAACCTGGGTGCGCCCTGCGATCCTTATGACCACCTGGTTGCGCTGAATGCGCGGGTCTCGCACATGCGTGCCATAGATCGGAACCTTTCCGACATCCCTGATGTGGCCACGCAGCTCTTCCGCACTCTCTGGCCTGGAGAAGTGGTGCCATACACCTTCTCCCTTATCAGCGACCGCCTGAAGGGTGCCGGTAGAAGGATCCGGGAGTGGCAGTGCTCTGCTGCCCGTGCCGGAGCAGACTCCGCGCTTCGCATTGCCTGCTCCTGGTACCCGGAGCTGGACCTGGACGCCCTCCTCGGAGTACGCGAAGGAGCTGAAACTGATCTGGACCCGGTCCTCACCGCTAAGCGGCAGGATCGGGCGTACCACATCGCGGAGTACGCTGACATGCGCACCTTCATCCCTCCTCCTCCAGACGTCAAGGATTATATCAGCGATGAGGAGGAAGGTGAAGCTGATGAGGAGGCCGGAGCTGATGACGAGCCTCTGGATGGTCCTGGCGCTGGCGACGCTCCTCCTGAAGCCCCTGCTGCTTGATTATCTGCTGTTAACTGTTTGCCTATGAAATGCCTGTTGGTCCTGCTTGACTCAAAACACTGTCCGTTAAATTCTACCCCGGTATGCCGGGGTTCGTGATGTAAAACTTTAATCTCCCTTTTGGTTGTGGCACAACAGTTCATGCCGGTGTGTTATACCGGTAGTTAATTATCTTATGTTTTCCTTAGCATATTTGCTTATCGTTTTGATTTTATCCTGCACTGCAAACATTTCGGAATTGTTTCCGCATCCAATTTGATGCACACTTGGCTCTTTAACCTTGGCTCTGCCTGCCTTCTCTGGGCGTTCTTTGGCGTATGAGCACAAGGTTCTTTTGCCAAACAAGCATTTTCTTGAACATAGAAATAACTCGAAATTTTTACAAAAAATCGGTTTAACCGGGGTTAGTTAAGCTTTTCCGGATTGTTTGTTCCCACTCTCTCTTTTCGCAGTTCGCGTGCTTAATTGCTACCGGTTTATCTTGCTTGCCATGAAGCCGGTTTGCGGACAGCAGCAGAGTCGAAGACTCTGGTAGGTTTAGCACGCTACTAAACTGGAAAGAAAAAATGTTCACTAAGCAACCGGTGAACTGAAAAAATAAACATATTGCATGCAACTTTAGGGGTAGTCCCCGAGATTCATTCGAGGTTCCGACATCTTTTTATTCATAGCATATAAGGTACAAAAAGGAACTTCTTACTCCACAACTTCAAGAGTAGAAAGGACGCAACAGAGCTACGTTCCATGGACGTTTGCTTTCCTCTCCGGACCTGTCCGCCTTTCCTTTTTTCCATTCCTGTGCGTCTATCAAGTAATAAGCATCATTGTGGAGAGCCTTGCTCACCATGAAGGGACCTTCCCATGGGGGTGAAAGCTTATGCCGGCCTTCAGTGCGCTGCACCAAGCGTAGCACCAGATCTCCTTCCCGGAATACTCTCGGGTTAACCTTCCGGCTATGATAGCGTCTGAGGTTTTGCTGGTAAATGGCTGTTCTTGCCAATGCCAATTCTCTTGCTTCTTCTAGCAAGTCCACATCGTTTTCTCTGGCCTCTTTGACCTCTTGCTCGGTATAGAGCTGCACTCTTGGTGAGTCATGGATGATGTCGGTTGGTATGACTGCTTCTGCTCCGTAAACCATGAAGAATGGAGTGTATCCGGTGGACCGGTTTGGAGTTGTTCTTATACTCCATAGCACTGATGGTAGCTCATCGAGCCAACACCCAGGTGACTTTTCCACCGCTTCGATTAGTCTTGGTTTGATACCGGAAAGTACCAAAGCATTCGTTCTCTCCACTTGGCCATTGCCTTGTGGGTGTGCCACTGAGCACAAATCCAGCCGGATATTATTATCCTCGCAAAATCTTTTGAACTCACCTTGAGCAAAGTTGGTTCCATTGTCTGTGATGATGCTATGAGGGTAGCCATACCGCAAAATGACATCTTTAAGAACTTCACCGCTGTGCGCCCATCACACTTTGCGATAGGTTTCACTTCTAGCCACTTGGTGAATTTATCCACCATAACCAAGATGTGAGTCATGCTGCTCCTTGCAGTTTTGAATGGGCCAACCATATCAAGGCACCAAACAGCAAATGGCCATGTTAGCGGTATTGTCTTTAAACCGGACGCTGGGGTATGATTTTGCTTGGCGTACCTCTGGCACCCATTGCATTTTCTTACCAAATCCTCAGCGTTTTCCAAAGTAGTAGGCCAGTAGAACCCATGCCGGAATACTTTTGCTACCAGCGCCCTTGATGAAGCGTGGTGCCCACATTCTCCTTGGTGAATCTCCTCAAGCATTTCTTTTCCTTCTTCCGGTTCCACACACCTTTGAAGGACGCCGGTAACACTTCTCTTGTACACCTCGCCATTGATGATGGTGTATGCTTTGGACCTCCTCTGGATCCTTCTGGATTCATTTTCGTCAACCGGCAAGGTGTCGTTGATCAGAAATTCCCTAATAGGTTTAGCCCACGATGGTGCTTCCCGAACTAGAAACATCGGTGCGTCTATCTCCATGTTATCCACCAGCATTGTCTCTTTCGGTATAGCTGCAACGGCCCCCGAGCTTGCCGGTGCAGTCCCCGAGTTTACCGGAGCAGTCCCCGGGTTCCCTTCATCGATGTCCATGGGTACTATGTGTGACTCCGGTACAAAAATTGATTCCGACTCCGGGCTCGGTTTGATCGATGGTACCCTTAAGTGTTCCAAGGCTATTCCGGGCGGAATTTCTTGCCTAGATGAGCCCAACTTGGACAAAGCATCCGCGGCTTCATTTTCCGTTCGTGGCACATGATGAAACTCACAGCCCTCAAAGAAGCCGGCAATCTTTTGCACGTGAAACCGGTACGAGGCCATGTTTGCATCTTTTGCGTCCCAATCTCCGGAACTCTGTTGCACCACGAGATCTGAATCCCCATAGCAAATGATTCGATGCACACCGATTTCTTTTGCGACTTTAAGCCCATGAATCAGAGCTTCGTACTCAGTGACATTGTTTGATGCCCTGAAATGCACTTGCAAAACATACCGAAGATGATCTCCCTTGGGTGAAGTAAGCACCACACCGGCACCCAGACCCTCTTTAAGTTTGGATCCGTCAAAGTGCATCTTCCAGTACTCTATTCTTTGATCCGGCGGCTTATATTGCATTTCTGCCCAATCAACAAGGAAATCCGCCAAAGCTTACGATTTTATGGCATCTCTCCTTTCGTACACCGGTACATATGGTGATATCTGAATTGCCCACTTTGCAATCCTTCCGCTAGCATCTTTGTTGCACATGATATCGGAAATGGGTGCCTCACTCACCACTTTCATGGGGTGCTCCTCAAAGTAATGCTTAAGCTTTGTGGCGGCCATGTACACGCCATAAGTCATTTTCTGGAAGTGAGGGTAGTTTTGTTTTGAGAGGGAGAGCACCTCGCTCAGGTAGTATACCGGCCTCTGGACGGTTTTTCCTTCCTCTTCTCTTCCAACCACAACCACTACACTCACAACCCGGTTTGTTGCTGCTACATACAGCAACATAGGCTCTCTCTCCAGAGGTGAAGCCAGTATAGGTGCCGTAGCCAGCATTGTTTTTAGCTCTTTGAACGCCGCGTCTGCCTGAGGGGTCCAGACGAACGTATCAGATTTCTTCATGAGAGCATAGAGTGGAAGAGATTTTTCTCCCAACCTGCTTATGAACCGGCTTAGCGATGCCAAGCTACCGGTGAACTTTTGCACGTCCTTGAGATCGCGCGGTATAGTCATTCTTTCAATTGCCCAGATTTTTACCGGATTGACCTCAATGCCCCGGCTTGATACGAGAAAGCCAAGCGAAGCTCCCATTTCAAAAAAAAAACGAGAAAGCCAAGCAGCTTGCCGGCAGGGACACCAAAGGTACATTTTGCCGGATTGAGCTTCATCCGGAATCTTCTCAAGTTATCAAATGTTTGCCGGAGGTCATCGATTAAGGTTTCTTTTACCTTGATTTTTACCACGACATCGTCCACATAGACTTGCACATTTTTTCCGATTTGATCAAACAAGCATTTTTGCATACAGCGCTGGTACGTTGCACCAGCGTTGCGCAAACCAAAAGGCATAGTGACATAGCAATAAGCCCCGTGCGGGGTAATGAACGCAGTTTTTATTTGATCTTCCTTTTTCAAGGGGATTTGGTGGAAACCGGAATAAGCATCCAAGAGAGACAACAGCTCACACCCTGCAGTGGAATCAATCACTTGATCGATCCGAGGTAAAGGGAAAGGGTCTTTCGGGCAAGCTTTGTTCAAGTTGGTGTAGTCGATGCACATGCGCCACACCTTTGGAGCTTTTGCTTCCATGTTCTCTTCTTTCTTCTTCTCGACCAGCACCGGATTGGCTAGCCACTCAGTGTGCAGTACTTCCACGATGAAACCGGCAACTAGTAACTTGGTCACCTCTTCTCCAATGATCTTTCTCCTGTCTTCAGCAAACCGGCGCAGCGGCTGCCTTACCGGCTTTGCATCTTTCCGGACATTTAATGAGTGCTCAGCCAGCTCCCTCGGAACACCTACCAAGTCATCAGTAGACCAAGCAAAGATATTCCGATTCTCATGGAGGAAGCTGACGAGCGCGCTTTCCTATGCCTCATTCATGCCGGCACCGATACGAACGGTGCGCTCAGGGTAAACCGGGTCCAACACAATGTCCTTTGTTTCTTTTGTCGGCTTGAATGCCGGTGTGCCCAAGTTTGCACTCATTGCCGCTAAGCTTAGCTGTGAAGATTGAGCCAGCGCAATCGCAGTTTGCATCCTCCTCTTTTCCTCTGCGATCACCAGCGACTCTGCCAGGTTTGACCCGGCGGAAGCTGTTTCCAGTGATACTTTGTAGTTTCCCACCATAGTTAAGGGTCCACGAGGTGCCGGCATCTTCATCTTGAGATACGCCGTGTGAGTTGAGGCCATGAAAGTAGCCAACGCCGGTCTCCCCAGCAATGCATGATAAGGACTGTCTAAGTCCACCACCTCAAACTCAAGGTTTTCAACCCGACAGTTGTCACGTCCTCCAAACGACACATCCACCCGGACCTTTCCAACCGGTGCACAGGACAGGCCCGGAACGATTCCATGGAAAGTCGTACGAGTTGGCTGTAGCATGTTTTCTGTTATGCCCAGCATGTTCATGGTGTGCCGGAACATGATGTTTATGCTGCTCCCATTGTCTATCAGCACCTTGCTGAACTTGACTCGAGCGTTTGGCCCTTGCATGATTGGGTCCAAGACGAGAGCATAGCCACCCGGGTTAGGCATGATCTTGGGGTGATCCTTGAACGACCACGAGATCTCTTGATCAGACCACAACATGTATTTTGGCACTGCCGGCATCACCGCGTTCACTTCCATAGAACGGCGATGTAGGCTCTATCTGTCGGTTGGCTCAGTTACGAACACAACGCAGCACATATCTGGGTCATGGTAAACATTCCGGCCCAAAGGTGCCGGTGGAGGCGGTTGGCCATTGCCTTCTCCCACCTGGTTAACTTGCTAGTACTGCTGCCGGTTTGGCTGTACCGGTAAGGCATTTGCCCCGGTAAGCGGTGGTGGTGGTGGTAGCTGTTGTTGCCGCGGCATGTCTTGCGGTGGTTGTGCATCTTTTACCGTTCCCTTTTGCATCAAGTACTTGGTCCAGGTACAATCCTTCGTCAGATGGTTTGATGGGTGTGCCGGATTCGGTGTGTGCCACCGGCAAGGTTGGTCCATGGCAGCTTCCATGGTGTACTTCGCGGGTTCTTGCCAGTTCTTTTTCTGGCCCCAGGGTTTCTTTTCGACCCACTGTTTCTTTGGACCCGCCCATGGCTGCGATCCGGTTCTTTGCCTCTAACTGCCACTGGCCTCAGAATTTTCTTGCACAGCAGCAACTTGCTGCGGACCGTACCTTCGATCCGGAAAATCTTCCCTTCTTTTGTTGTTCCGGTTATCCCGGTGTTGCTCTTGGCGCTGCTGAGGCGGGTTTGACTGTTCCGGCTCAAGTTGCACTGCCGGCTGCGTTGGGTCTCCCAACGCATAGCTATCCGCCACGCGTATCATCTCTGCCAACGTTGTCGGCATGTTCCGCTGCAGCTTTTGCCACAACGGCGAACCTCTTCTGCACCCACTGCTGAACCAGGCGATGGCCTGCGCCTCTATCACCTCTTCGCATGAGTTCCTTGTGGTGTTCCACCGGGCCAGGTAGTCCCGGTCTGTTTCATTCTGGCGCTGTATGCACAGAGCGAGCTGCTGCGGCCTGTTTGGCCTTTGATAGGTGCTGCTGAAGTTGCTCACGAAAGCTTCCTCAAAGTCCAACCAACCATTTATGCTTCCTGCCGGCAAGTTGTTCAGCCAAATTCTTGCCGGTCCTACCAAGAATGACGGTATGATTCTCACGGCCCAACGCCGGTTTCCTCCTCCTGCTACGCTTCCTCCGCCGCTGGCGACGTATACCGCGGTCACGTAATCCGCGAGCCAGTCTTCCGGCTTCGTGGTGCCATCGTATGTTTTTGTGTCACGGGGCAACTGGAAGTTGCGAACCGGTGGCCCCTCTTTCATGATCCTAGGGCCAAAACATTTTGGGCCCGGAGGTCCTTCTGCCTCGATCATTTCTGACAAGTATACTCTATCCAGACGGTGCCTCGCATCCCGTTCTGGCAGGTATCTTTCTCCTAAGCGTTCTACCAACGGGTTCCAGTATGCTGCCGGTCTTGTGGAATCAGCCTCATCATAACATTCCGGTACCGCGGCCCTTGCCTGCCGGTACCTTGGGGGATCCATTTCCTCCTCATCATACGCCGCCCTTGCAGCTTGATAATTTTGCCCGGTTTCATGTCTACCGGCATAATTGTTTCCGGCATAGCCTTCTTTGGCGTAGCCTCTGTTTGCCCCTTGGCTTTTTCTACCGGCATCATGTTGCTCGGCTTGTTGTTTTCCGGCAAGAACCGGATCATACACAGTCATCTGCTGCGCATTTATCTCTTTTTCTCTTCTTCTGTCCGGATGGGGGGACGAAGCCTGCCCATGGGACTTGCTACCGGCATTCCTTGTCGAACGCGCGGATTTTGAAGCCACAGCCTTGTTCAGCTTATCAAGCTGCTCAGCGTTCTGCTGCTCGATAGTTTCAAGAAGTTCCCGGACACGCTCTTGTTGTTTTGCCAGAGCGTCCCCGGAAAGCGATTCACACAGTTGCACAGCAGCTTTAGTAGCTTTTATTGTTTTATCCGGGCTACTGTACTTAGGCTTTTCTACTATGCTCACAGATGCAGAAGTGCTTTTGCCTGCATGAATTTCCTTACGCAGATCTTGGTCTAGATTGCGAGCCTTAAGCCGGTTCTCCGGTATCCTAGCAGCATGAGCGCTAACAGAAGCAAAGCCATGGGCAGCGTTATACTCACGTACGGTTAGGTTCAGCTCGCGCTGCGCCCTGACGACGTCCTTGCCGCTCTCGAGTATCTTCTGGCGCTGCGCCTCCAGCTCCGCCTGAGCCGCTGCCGGGTCGATGTTCTGCGCGATGGGGGTGGCGAGGACGTTCATCGCCGCTTGGAGCGGTGTTTCCGGTGGTGCGGATGATGCTCCCGCAGCGCCTGCGCCGCGCTCCAGCGGTGGCTTGGCCGCACGGGTCGAAACCGCACGCCCAGCACCTTCTTCCATAGCTTCTTTGCCGGCGTCGACCGCGCCTGCCATCATCACCTCCACGCTGCCAGGAGCGCGGCCAGCATGTAGCCACCTTGGCGGATCCGGCGCTACCAGCACCGGCGAGGGGCGCTGGCGCACAGGAACGGTGCCGAAGTAGACGCGGTGGCTGCCGAACTCGATGATGCAGCCGTTCTTGGGGAAGATGCCGCCGTTGGCGAAGCAGCCCGCGTTGTCGTTGATGAAGTCCATGGCGTAGATGCGCTGCACCAGCGCGGACACCGTACGCTGGCCGGCGACGTCGAGGATGCCCGCCCGAATGTGAACTCCAGCAAGCGCCACTTCATGCCCCACGGTGGGCGCCAACTGTCGTCGTGGCGAACGAGCAGATGCCATGGGATGGCTTAAGTTGGGGCCGAATGGGCGCTAGAGGATTCGGGGGAGGGTTTGCGAATAGATGGGATGAGCTTCCGGATGCTTTCCTCAAGAACACGACCAAAGGCAGGTATGCAAGAAGAAAGACAAGAGGAAGAACTCTGCTCTAGATCGCTAGCTTCATTGATCTCAACATGGTTACAGGTTTCTGGATACAGGATTTCTCTAGGGATCGATCTCCTGGGCGTACATGAGCGTGTCCATGATGGACGGTGCCCCCTCTCCTTATATAGGGGAGAGGGTGGCTTACAGAACAAGAAACCCTAATGGCATCTTTGACTGGACAAACTACTTTACAAAGCTACTTTAATCATGGATGACGCCGGGGTCTTCTTTAGTCAGGGACGCTGACGTCCTCCGGCTTCTTTCAGCGTCACCTCTCTCTTTGGCGCCAGGGCTCCGATTAAAGTCACTTTGCTTAGCTCATCCTTGTCTTCTAGCTCTGAAGAGAATCTTTGACCAGTCTTGCCGACATGCTCTTCTTTCCGGTAGCCCGGTATCTTCTTTATCCGGTTCCGGTATACCCCTCTTGGGGATACCGGCTTAGCTTTACTTAGCCAAACTCTTATCTTTGTGCTCCGGTATAAACATTAAACCGGTATCTTGATGGCCCAAACCATCCGGTTTGGCATGCCTTTGGCATACCGGGGGTCATCCCCCCAACATGGCGGCAGAGGTACATGTACTTTGCTCCGAGGTCCTTGCACATATCCTCTGCTTACTGCTTCGGCGCGTGCTCTCTCTGTCCCTCTTTGTAGAGCTTGGAAAGTTCGGCACTCCTTCTGGAGGTGACCCGACTGTCTCTTTCCATCACTGTCGACGTAAAAATGCATCTGGCACGGCCCGTCCAGCAAATCCTCGGGTGACACATTGTAAGGCCTTGGGAACCTTGGTCTATTGCTTTGCCTGCTGGAGCTTGGTGCATCTCTGTGATCACTTCGTTGATCATTGTTCCTGTGATAATCATCACGATGGTTTCCTCCACTATTTCCTCGGAAGCCAGCCGATACTTGGTCGGGACCGTCATATTCTGTGAAGTTGCGGAAACGTCGCCTATTCTGGTTGTTGTTTCTATTGCGATCTTCTTCGGGTGACCTCTCCCGTTTATTGTGAACAACCTCTTCTCCATCAGCCCACCGATTCACTATTTCCATAAGTTTTGCTATTGTCCTTAGGTTGGATCTTCCCACTTCTTTGACCAGGTCTCTTCTTCGGATCCCTGCAACAAACACGTCTATTTCTCTTTCATCGGACACATGCTCAGCCGAATTTTTGATGATGCTCTAGCGCTGAATGTACGTTCTCATCAATTCATCCGGCTTTTGCCTGCAAGTCCTTAGCTGCTCTATTGATGCTAGTTTTTTTGCAGGTAGTTCTAAAATTCTTCACGAATAGGTCTTCGAAAGTTTCCTAGCTATCTATGGATCCTCCTGGCAATTTTTTCAACCAGGATCTTGCGGCTCCACTGATGTGGACTTGGATACTTTGCATAGCTGTTGCTCTTGTTCCGCTCATCAACTTTACTGTCCCCAGATAATCAACTAGCCAATCTTCTGGATCTTGCAGCCCATCAAACTTTTTATAGTTGTCGGGTAACTTGAAACTGGAGGGCACTCGAGTTTTGTGAACCCTTCGGGTAAAGCAAGGGAGTCCGCACAGGTCCTCATCGCTATATTCCGGTGTATGCCGATGTTCGTGTGCTCTAGTTTCACGACTCCTTTCCTCACGTGCTCTATCGACTCGAGCCTGAGGCACTGTATTTCTTGCGTACCTTCTCTTGGAGTGTCTCGCGCTGCTACCATAGTGCGTCGAGGACTATTTTGCCTTGGACTATTTCGGCGTGGAGCACTTTTGGGTTGTGGTGCGATTTCTCTTCCTGCTATCGTTGCACCCATAACTCTGACTCCTGCCATGGCCATCTGGTATAGTGATGACATGGGATCTCCTTGAGGTGGTTTGGACGCCATCAAGAATGTATGTGTCGCCATATATCCTGCCTCTGGTGTTTTTGGTACGATGTGCCCCCTCGTGTCTATTGACATGAAGGACATGTCGAGGTTTGGAATCAAGTTCTCCCTTTATTGTTCGGGAATAGATGCCAACCTAGATCTTTCTCTTGCGCGGGTGTCCATGTGGCTATCTCCTGAGGTTCTCGAGTGTCGACTCAGGTTGGCCCTGCGTTCGCTTGATGCATCAGCTGCAGCTTTCCTTTCATCGAGTCTTTGCTGCATCTTCTCCAACTCGCGTCTGGAGCAAGGGATTTTATACTGGTATGTTTGTAGTGCTTGTGGTGTAGCTTGTGTGGTCATCGGTTCCACGCCGCTCATGGCCCTTGCAACTCTGTCCCACGCTTCCTGCGGCAGCTGTACCTTTTCTTGCAGCGTAGTCCTGATGTATTTGTTTCCAGTTCCTCGAGTAAGATCTGCGGGACCAATGTAAGGGTTGCCCAAATCATCGAAAGCCTCAGATTCTTCGTCAGCCTCACGGCCCGATCTTGTGATTACACAGATCAGGTGATATATTGCCATTGAGTTTTCATCAACCTCAGGATCGGTGACACTGCGTAAAGATCGACGAAGACCTCCGAGCTAGCAATAGAGTTGTTGTTGATGGTGAAGTCAAAGTTGGTGAAGCCGAAGTTGTTGCAGCTTTCCGAGTCGCTATCCAGATCGGATTCTGCGAATGACCCGAAAGTCATGTCACCGAACAAATCGGCGAGCACCCCGCCGTTGGCGGGCTTGGTGAAGCGTGGCGGCGCAACTTCTTCGTCGCCTGACTCGTCAGATGATGTTGACGATCCCGAAGAATTGGGCTCGACTATCGATGGTCCCGACAAAGTCGGTGACACGAGATGATGCGATCCTTCTTTTCTGACAAGGAAGCGGAAGGTCCCGAACGTCATCTCCGTCGACTCCTCCAGATCAACGTATGCATGCAAACGGGCGGGAGGGTGAGGAACAAAATCGGCGAGATCAGGTTGGACTTGTTTACCTCCGTCAATCGTCTTGCTTGCTGTTGACGATGTTGTTGACGATGCCATCGAGATCACGACCTTGCAGCCTCCAGTTCCCACAGACGGTGCCAATTGACAAGGGATTAACTTGTCAATGCCTACAGATTGTAGACTTAGGGGTTCGTAAGAAGTAGAGGGCAAGTAGATCTCGAAGGTTCAGCCGACAAAGGTACTCGACTCAAGGTTATGGTGGTTCTGGTGGTGAAAGATTTGATCCCTTGTTTCTCCCTCAGCTCCCCTTTATACAGGAGGTGGAGCCGAGGCGTTTCGTATCGTACAAGTTACAAACTATCCGAGGTGCATTGGACCTTTCCTATGTTGATACAAGATTCCTAATACAACTCTACTTTCCTTATCTGAAGATCTCTGGGATTCTGGGCCTCCAAAGCTTCGGGTCCTTGGGCTTCATGTCCTCTTTATATAATCAGGGTACTTTATTCGGCATGCTTGTTAGGCATACCTATGTCAACGAGGCTTATCAAGATACTAGAAACCACATTGTCAGTAGTCGTGCTAGCCTGGTAAGTTGAACAACACAACATAGATCAATTGAGGGAGCATGATGACAATTAGTTTGTAATCACAAATCGAAAACATTTATATCTCTAACAAAAAAGGACAGTATATAGTAACTAGAACCTGCTTGCGTTGCTGAAGCGGAAAAAGGGGCAATGACTGCCGCCAAGATCCAAATCTTCAGAAAAATGCGTAGATGGAAATTTCTTCTTTCTGTCATTTTTTGAATGCTTGTTTTCTTTGCCCTTAGATGGCTTATTTTTCTGCATTGCTGATGGGAGAAATTTACATGCGTATGTATTATACTTCTGCATAATTAATCCGTTCATATTCTCAGCACTGAATATGGGATGTTTATTACCAGCATGATTTCCGACAGGTGTCACCGGTGTTTGTTGTTGTTTTTCTGCCGCAGCTAAGATAATTAACACAAACATGAAACTCAGATCATGGTATGTACGTGTGTCATGAACAAAAAGAAGAGATCAAGCAGAAATACTGCAGCATAAACCACAAACTAAGGAAATTAGGATACATTATGCAGTTGAGGGACGAGCAGACTAATGCATAACGAGTTAAAAAACTTACAATCCCATAGGGATCGACCAAACAATCGCACACCAAAAATCATACCCCATTCACTATACATGCTGAGTATTTCGCGATTCTGTGATCAGGACCACATGCCAATGCGAAGAGATCATAATCTGCCTGATTGCCATTCTTAATCTTCAGTATCTGGAAAAACACAAGTAAAGAAATATATCACCATCTGCTGATAAAACCTCTGTTCCAAGAGTTCTTACATCATGAGAATGAAAACTAACATAGCATCTGAACCATGATGCAAGCCATGTAGCCATCATTTTTTGAATCTCTGGCACCCCTCCTTGCTCCAACTCTTGTCTGAACATTCTACCAAAATTTGAAAATAAGTCAATAGGTAGATAAGCATGTTCAAAGGTACACAAGTAATAGATGTGAATAATATACTCTCTGTATTGCTCAACTTCATCACAACTGTTCAACACAAACCACACTATTTCTTTAATTTCACCTTTAAAATATCCATAATCGTATCCAGAAGTACAACTAACACCATGCCCAAAAAGGTCGATACTTTTCCTCACACCATGCTATATAGCATACAACCGCTTCTCGGCTAGGAACTTCCACCTATATTGGAGAGGAGCTTGGAACATCGCCTCTTCTTCCGGTAAATGTAGAGCTAACTCGATTATTGCTACAATTTGGTCTTTTGGATGATTTGAAACACCATTCTTGTCACAGTGAACAAGAGCAACATATCCTCTTGCTATACGCCATGAATGATTACTCAGAGCTAGGTAAGCGTTAATGCATTATAGATTATGTCCTTGATAGACAGTTGCAGTTTGTAGGTCTGCAAAAAACGCATCACACCGATCAACATCATTGACAGGCACCTTGGTAGTATGTTCCATAACATCTGCAAGAAATTCCTCTGCATGATTCTCCCCTCCACTATCAACATCCTTGTCGGGCATGTCGTGGGGATGTTCAATGACATTAGTAGCAAATCCCTCTGTATGATTCACCTCTCCATGATAAGCATCATTGTTGACAGGCACCTCGGCAGGATGCTCAATTGCATTTGCATCAAAGTCCTCTGCATGATTCGCCAATCCATGATCAGAACTATTGTCAGGCAGCTCGACATGATATTCAATACTTTCCGTATCAAATTTCAGTGCATGATTTACATCATCAGGCACCACTGGATGTTCTATAACCCCTGCATCGAAGTCCTCTAAATGATTCACCTCTTCATGATTTTCAAGCAACTCGTTACCATGTACAATAACAACTACATCAGAGGGCTCTCCGTGATATACCCACCTCTGGTAAGTAGGATCCATGCCCTTTACAAACAAGTGACACTGCACAGGAATTTTACTTGAGATTCAAACACTCCGTACATGGGCAGAGTATTTTATCATTCTCACGGAATCTATCTCGAACAAATTTCATAAATCCAATCAGACCTTCCACGTATTCTTTCGAAAAACACGAACCATGCCTCACCCATGTTCTATCCAGCAAGTGACATTGATTTGCACAATATCCGGAGGCTTCAAATTTCATAAAATTGTCCAAAAAATACTTCCAGGGCGTTCTAAAATTGCACATTACTCGGAAACAATTATTTTAGGACGGATGTAGTAATATATGTATGATACTTTTATAGATTTTTTCGATAAAAGGAATATATTAAAATCAGAAAATACCAATTACACCCAGCCTCTGCAACAATGCAACATCCTAATGGAAGTACGGATGCACACATCCAAAAAAGAGAAAGAGGCCAGAGCCTTAATGTGGATGCAACCTGCCGGCCCGAAGAAGTGGTTATTCGGAGCAGGCTGGACACTGGAGAATGTGGTGAGGTGCAAACAATGGCGGACGACGGTGATGGATCCGCTCGGGTGCCGGCGGCGGCAATATACGGGACAGAGGGGAGACCCACATACATCATGGAGGAGTACGACAAAGTTGTACGGGGCACATGTGGGAATGGATCTACGTTGCATTGCCGTGCTAGCTAGCTAGTTTTGGGTGGCGCTACAGGTCGTGCAACCCTGGTCCTGGCCCGCCTGAATTTGGTAATTCAAAAATTTGGGGAAAAGCCCTCCCGCCGAATATATTTTGTAGCGCGCGAACACTGTTTTATTTTTTAGACAAGACCAAAGCCTACCGAGTCATTTTGAGAAGAACCTGAATCTATCTGAATAGATCTGGGCCGGGATATAACTTTCCAGGAATAGGCCTTGGGCCCATTATTCGGCTTCGAATATATTCTAGGCTCTTCTGTGTGTCTTGTTTCAACCTGAATAAATTGGAATTGGGCCAAGTAATTTAGGTCCAGTAATTTCCTCTACTCTTGTTTCGACCTGAATAAATTGGCCTTGGGCCCAGTAATTTCCTCTGCATGTCTTGTTTCGACCTGAATAAATTGGCCTTGGGCCTTTAGTCAGCCAATCTGGCCCAAGGTCACCTCGACGCGTAGCTAACAGGTGGGACACCTAGTGAATCTAGTAGGTCCCACGACTACATGTGGGCCCGACGGAAATGGGATCAGGGACCCACCAAACTCTGACATGCGGGCCCTACAAGTTCTAACATATTGGGTCCATACTCTGACAGGTTGGGCCCACCAAGCTCTGGCACACTGGGACCCACCAGGCTCTGACATGCGGGCCCCACAGATCTTTGGCATGCCGGACCCACCAAAAATCTCACACGAGGGTCCCACTAAGATCTGACTTGCGGGGCCATGCGTCCAGAATTGACGGTAGGCAGACACTTGTGCTCGCACGTTCCTCCAAATGTGTACAGATGTCGAATGAAATTCAATAATGAAATTGCCCTTCTTGTTTACTAAGCTAACAGGAAATCGTATCATGGCATAGCATCTTGGGTAGACAGCTTTATATTATCTTTTTTTTGGGCTTGGGGCCCCTCTAGTTGCTACTCTCAAGCAACTAGTAGCTTGTACAAACTTCTAGTATATAAAATGAAATAAAAAATATGCAATGGAGAAACATACTGTTCAGCCTCAAGAAAAAAATAGCACAGCCAAACTAAAATATGTTTTAGTAATCAACGCCAATGGCGGTTTTACTAATCTTGGTGATCTGCGACTTTCACTAGACGCGGGTGTGTATCTATGTATATGTTGTACACAGTGTTTGTAAAAAAAAGGCCTGCTAGAAACCAGGGAACATACATCATAGATTTTTAAAAAAAGGCAAGTTGCTAATAGATAACATAGAACTGACCTAACATATAAGATCAACTGGATCTTAAAAAGGAACTAAGATCGGCCGAGAAGCTCCTGTTCATTAGATATGCATCTTTTGCCCATCTCTATCATCGAAGAAAACGTGCATGTATACCTTGCTAGGATAAGTTTTGATCGATTCCCTGATTCTCTCCATCTTTGTGAGTAACCAAGGACTGACCCTGAATTCGACACGAACATAGGTTCATGTGACAAGATGTTTATACACTTGCGCCTCCACGGTTGCATGCTAGGGTGCATAATGCATTATGTGCGTATGGTCTTAGTTCCCTTTTGACATGGACTTGCATAAAGCCCCAAATACAAGACTTTGCCCTTTGTAACTTTCACTAGAGTTACCGTAGAGTTGTTAAAATTTAGAAGTATCTATATTGTCTAGATACATCTAAATTTAGACAAATCGAAGACAAGTTTTATAGGTCGGAGGGAGTACGATGGCATATGCTCTCTTCGTCTAGAAATACAAGACGTTTTTTTTCAAATATTTGTGCAGCTTCAAATTTGTTCAACAATGCGCGGATTACATAACAAAATGCAAAATCTTTACTATTAAATTGCAGTTGGGGATGGTGTGCACTTTGACATCAAACATTGGAGCAATCCTAACCGTTGATCGGCCTAAAACTGTTTATCAAACGCCGGGACAATCAATACCGTTCGTTCCCATATCGCGAGAAAAAGTAAAACGCGATCTTTCCTCATTAACAACGGTGGAAAAATTGGGAAACAAATAAATCCCCTTCCCGTGCTAAGGCATCCTACAAAAATATCAGGAGGCAACTTATTTTCCTGCTATCAACGCAGGTCTCCCCCAGCAAAAAAATTAGGAAGGCAATCTTTTTGTATGAAGGCAATCCTTTTTTCCCTTAAGTTAATCTCTTGACGTATGTCAGTGGTTCTATCCAGGGGCGTGGCATCTGACGGGAGCGATCTTATCACTATCCTCCCCTCCCGTATGCAATCTCTGGAGTCGATCCAAATGGCGATAGCGGGAGCGACTTCCGGCCGGACGACAGCAAGCTCCCTAAGCCGCGCAGCCACGAAGCACTAGAGTGCGGTCCGACGGGCCATCCATGTGCCGGTATATCCACCGGAGCGCCCCGCGGATATCGGCGTGCGGCGGACTCGGCCTTAGCCACAGCGGCGGAGAGCGCGTCGATGGCTTTGGTGAGGCGAACGAGGATGGCAGCCTCGCGTGCATCGAGCTTCGTGAGGGATTCGGGAAAGGATGTGTGTTGGCCACGGCCATTGCCTCATTTTACGTGGTACGTCCGCTGCTCCCACGCTTCGAGTATCACCTCCTCACGAAAATTCAGGCACTTCCACGCGACACACGCGATGCCATCTCCACCTGCAGGGGGTCACATGGCTGGTTGTTCGGGACGCCACCATGGTCGATATTGTGATCGACCTAATGGTGTCCGCGTAAACCCTGACGAAGCTAGGCACTCATCGTTCTGAGAATCTCCCTCATTGACGTACGTTGGCTCTCCTGCGGCATCATGCATCCGTGAAATTAAACTAGCTTGATCCGATGCACTGGCACAGCTTAATGCATGGCAGAATGTGTAGGCATATGCATACTAGATGTTTGATACTTTTCGTGAAAGGTGGACTTCTGATGATATGCTATGTTCTTACAATAAGCGATTAGTCTAAGATGTGGTGCTCGGGTACACATAATTAGTACACCATTTTTTTGCAAATGCCACGAAAATGAGTTATTTAACCTTTATGTATTGTGAATTTAATCAACCGAATTTAATGGTAGCGTGCAGCTGTATAAAATGTTACTCCTCCCAAAACTTTTATTTGTCTTTTGGTGTAGCGACATGCTAGCGGAAAATTCACATTTGAAGATGTTATTACTATTTAGTTCTGCCTCGGATCTCGCTTCTAAAATTTGATTTACCAGCTAAGTAATGCATAAATTACCAGCATTACTATGGTTTGTTGTATAAAATGTTATTTAGGTATGAAGATCAAGCTCTAAAGAATCTGATCATGTCTTTCTTTGTGTGGACTACATCATACAAGATTAAACCATATAATTTACGATTTCAGAGATAGATTTATGTTACTGCCAAGCAACATGCACTCTTCTTTGTCTAATATTTTTTGTTTAGGAAGACAGAAAACTATCATTACCTGCAGGTCAAAACTAGACTATTATACTAAGTTTTCGACACTTTGTTATGGATCGGAGGGAGTAGCATATATTGCAAATTTCATTCCGTTTGCCTGATATATTGTAGGTTAATAATGAGTTGTCCATCTAACAATTTCTTTCCTTTGTGCGTATGCTGAGATGCATAATAGTTGAAGGTCACCATATTTTCATGGATGATTTAATTAATGTTGGATCTAAAAGGCTTGCCATGGAAGAGCAATGATGATATAGAAAATATAATGGGTTTCCATGAAAAGGTTTCCTAATTTCAAAGAATCGTAAGTAATGATGTGGCATTACAATAATTTGGTGCATGGAATTTATTAATTAACTCGATAAAAATTAATAATTTTATATTTATTGTTTAGTGACTAAAATACATCTGCCAATAATTTACTTTTCAAGCATGGTCATTACTTGCTAGCATCATCAGAGGGCTTCTTCTGATTATTATGAACTGATTTTCGAAGCACAAAAACCATAATTGACACATAAAAGGCGTTCTTCTGATCATGACGCTCAATACAAAAGGGTCTTCTTAATGTGGCCAATGCCACATAAGATTTTACCGATAGTTTGATAATAGTAACATGGCATAGCGTGGAAGGTAAAGCTGATGGGATCATGGGAGCAGACAATTTGTGATTCTTGTTCTTTTGGACTATAAATCTGTATATGAATGAATCTGGTGTGCGTTCTCACAGGAGAGGCACAACATAGTTGTCACATGTGGATCCACACGGGCAATGCGTCTGATCATCACCGCTCCCACTAAGGGTAGCAAGTGTGCGGATCGTGCATATCTCTCTTGCATATTGTTTTTCTTCTTCGAGATTTGCCGATCTGTTTTGATAAAACAAATAAGTGATCAATGAAATGAATGCATGCCACGTGTAATTTGACTCAGATGTTGGATGTGGGCTATTTTGGTTGTTCGGTTGTACCATATTGGCTTAAACATTTTAACTTAGTAGAATATCCTTTCTCCCAAAAAAGATATGGATTATTTTGGTTATTCTGTTGTACCATGTTGGTGTAATATTTTAACTTGGCAGAATCTGGTTTCTCCAAAAAGAAGTTTAGGATCAATGGAGGAGCTACGTTTACAATAATTAGTGTTCTGTATCTACATAAAAAATCTCCACATAGGCTTCATTTCATCAGTTGTCCGCCCATGTTTTCTATTCAAGCTGGGACGACACAACCATTTGTTACCATCGAAGATATGAGATATAGCGAGATAAATTTGTTGATTTGATAAGTACTTTGTCTAATGCTTATATGCGTAAAACTCAGAGTTGGAGAAGTCCGTGGCATACGGTGGTGGAGCAGTGTTAATTTTTATACCCCCTCCGTTCCGAGATATAAGGTTTATAGTTTTTTTTAGAAAAGTCTACAAAATAAGGTATATTGCAGTGTGCAACCTGTCTGGACATTATTTTGGAATTTAGTTGTGCTTCCTTATCTTTTAAAAACTCTTCTATTATCTCATGTTAATTGTCCATGATCAATCCTGCCAACACCTTTTGTAAGTTTCCCTCCACATGTGTTTCTTAATTTCCGTGCTAAAACTTGTACACCGTATGCCTAGGAACGGACGGAGTACCATTTTTGTCATTTTGTAGCAACATACGACGCTTTGAAGGAATTAGACTTCAACCCAAAGTCAAATCTTAATATTTTTGAAGGTTATATGACTATTGGTTGTATATGCAGTACGTTTTCAGGTGCATTATATTAACATGTTTTGCGAGAAATAAAACTTGATGATCCATAGCAACGCACGGGCATTCAACTAGTAGATTCATAATAAAGCAATTATATAATCCATTTACAGTTACACATATGGATTCTCAAAGTTTATCCTTGGTTCGTGTCTGTGTTTTATATTCATTTCTGGACATAGATTGAGGTTTTCAGCTTTCATACATGAATATGAAAAAGGATATCTGAAATCACAATCTTAGGATGTTGAATGTACATAAACAATTTTAGAATTTTTAACAAGTAAAATACAACCTATTGGTCGCACACGGGGCGACTAGGGGGTGATCCAACCTCGCCGGCTCCTCCTCCTCGCTTCCACTGGCGATCGTTGTCGGGCAAAAACATGTGCAGTGATGGGGCACTTCTCTCCCTAAATGAAGTGTCTTGCAACGGGATGGTGGTGGCTGCTAGCAGCGGCTGCTACGTGGCAGCACGGTTGCTAGAAACCGGTGAAGAGGCGACAGATCTGGTCACGATTTTCTTATTGTGACGTCAACTGATGGCGGTGTAGGAGTTTTCCAATAGGAGAGGAAGCCATAATTCTTTGACGGCAGGAGCCTCCATGGTTGTGCGGACAACATGCCGGTGAACTTCCCAAGGTCGGTGGCGGTATAAACGCCATCTCCACCTCTATATTGGCTTTGATCTGGATCGTCAGGTGCTACACAGAACGACATTTGCGGAGGCGCCAAATCATGCATATCAGTAGAAAGTGTGGTACACACAACGACTCGTCTAGGGGCGTAAAGTCATACCTTTTGCTGGCAGCTGTTACACCCGATGTCTCCTGAGAATGCTTTAAGTCACGCTCGACAATGGGTAGAAGCGACTCGACATGGGACGTCCTAGTTTATAGTATCTCCTCCGGTGGTAACCAACTAGAGATGTGTCATTAATTGGTCAAGTATCAATTGCAGAGGTAGCTTTGACAACGAATATGTGCACTCTATTGGAAACAGATGATCCATGATCACGCAGTGTCGATGCACACCTATGTCGTACCCTTGTTGAAGGTTGTGGCTCGAAGCTTGGCTATGGGGTTGAAAATCCTGAGATCGGTCTATGGTTGGAATCATCATCACCAACACACATCTGGCCATCCCTTCTTGAAGGCTTGTCCACTTTGTCTCGGCCTGTTTACCATCGGGTTAGTGATAATCTAGTGGAGTCGCTGTCACGAGGCATATTGCTTTAATTTTTTCCTTTTTTTGGGTCAACTTTGTTTGGCTTTGATGTTAGAATTTTAATGGTGTTTGCCTGTTTAAACTAATCGATGCAACGGTGCATGTTGGATCGGAGATCTGCCGTTGTTAATTGCTTGTTGTTGCATATCAATTACTTGATTAATCATAGTCATGGAAAGAGCTCTCTTTCTTTCATCAGAAATTTTAACCATCATACATGCGGAATTAGTCTTCCCATGTCCACCGTTTAAGCATGCAAAAATCTACCACCTCATATTAGGATATTCAATATTAATATCTAAATCAGAAAGTTCAAAATGCTTTAGCAATTTATTTTTATCACTAAGTTTGTTTCGATGATGACGTTAAAGCTAGTTCTCATGTTGATATGTTTTGTAAGAGTTTTCTAGATTATACCATCATGGTTGCTAAATTAACAATAAACCATACACCGTTAATATTGCATAGACATTACTTACTAGCAACCATGAGATGACATCATTTAAAATAAGAAGTAGTACCAAATCCTGCAAGGTTGAAAAAAGGACGAAACATTTTTTTTTGAAACACAGTACAGACGTAAACGCTCACACAAACGCGCATACACTCATCCCTATGGATGCACGCACGCACACCATACTCCTATAGTCCTATGAGCACCTCCGAGAGAACCAGTCAAAGAAACTTCATCCGCCTCCCACTGAAGAATATTCCGTCTTTGATGAGACACCGAAGTGTCAAACCTACGATTTAAACTCTTGTGGGCTGGGGGTGTTACTGCCCTCCTAACCACCTAACCACAGGTTTGTTCTCTGACATTTAGAAACATGATAACCAATTCATACAACTTGGGTACTAAGTGGTTATAACACAGTTATAACCCAACGACCAAGTGACAGAAATACGTGAACATGTGATATAGCTTTGCAGGTTTCATTCCAACGAATGCAACACTACTAATGGGTCGTGAATTGGTTAGTGATTTCAATAAAAAAAAGTTCTCCCGGTTTAAGAATTGAGAAAATACTCTGTGATATCATCATTACATGCATTGTGAGTGAAAGTGGAGATAGAGTTGCACGGGAATGCTTACACGGCGTGGCGCTGGTGTGTAAAAGTGGAGATATGGTTGGATGGAAAACGAATATTTAGAAGTTCTATTGATCCAATGTATAGATGTATTACCGGTTGCCGTTCCTTTCTACGAGATGATCATACGGCGATCGAATATTTGACCTGGATGTAAAGCGAGCCTTGCCACGTAACAGTCCTCATCCCCTCCTCTTTTCCTGCTATTATATTTGCTACAGAAGACCCTCTCTATTCCTTTCCGCAACTAGCTTGCTGATTATGAAAGCTCTAGTTTTTAAATGCATAATATTATTGGTCGAATATTTGGTCGATCGATTGATCGTTGCGTGGAAATTAAAAGGTGTAATATGAACCGACGATTCGGTTGGTCTCTACTTCGTTCGTGGAGGATTAGATTAACTACTAGTCCATCACCCATTTCGTGTGTCGAATTGTGATAAGGAGATGCATGCCGGCCACGAGACGATATGTAAAGTCGCGTTGCTTTTATGCAATTTCTTCACACGTATTACGACCGAACACATACAGCTACGTGACTAGACAAATAATATATTGCTCTGTATATGTGGTGCTGAGCTCATTGGATCCTCTTAAAGGCATGGACTTTTTTTAGAACCTAAATGCATGGACATTTAGGTACGTACATACATTGTGCCAATTAGACGGAAGGCTTAAAATGAGCCAGGCTTTGAATTAACGAAGTCATCAACTAGCCAGGAGTTACACCAACAGTTACAACACACACTCGAAACGCAAACCGAAAACTGATAACAAAAGACAACATAGAGAACGCCACCAAACGCCAGGTTGAGGGATCGAGCCTTGTCTTCTGTTGCACCGGAGCGAGCACGTCCTAGCCCACGCCAACAAACCTCCTACGCATCAACACAACATCTCAAGGGAGACTCGACGACGGACCAGCAGCCTAGCAGAACTTGAGGATCCAAAGGAGAGGGGGTCTTGCGGCGACGCCTCCAAGAAGGTACATGGCGCCTGAATGCGTCATCGTCGTCGGCAGATACCGAGGTCCTGCAAAGCTTTCACCCAGACCCCGAACCCACCACCCCCAAGCTCGGGTTAGGTCCAGACCAGAAACACACGACCTTCCAGTTGCATTGGGATAAGCACATCGGCAAAGACTACGACCAGACGCCAACCTAGCAAAGCCCCCAAGGCACTAGGCGAGAAATCAGCTACCGAGTCAAAGCCGTGTATAAGCAGCCAGGCCGACGAGGTGAGAGGGCTGAGACACCAACGAGAGATCAAAGGGTGATCCACAAGACACTGCACTACAAGAGAAACTTGCCCAAAGCGGGGCCACCAAGATTAGCGGGTTGAGGCGGAGGGATGAAATCCATCAACTTGAAACGGGGGATCAACATCGGGATGCCTTCAACAAGGGAAAGACACCTGATAGGTGACGCCGTCACCAGCAATGGTAAGGCCATGCGTAGCTTTCGCCTAGATCCCACCGGGTCAAAATTTGGACGTCGTCGCGAGGACGCAGAGCAGACAGAACAGAACTCGCTACCGCACCTCCAACCCAAGCCACACTAAAACCTAGCCCCAACTAGATTCACCCACAAGAAGGGCACAAAAGCTGATAGGCCAAGCCCGGCCAGACCCGGAACCAAATGTCGCACGACGTTGGATCGGCGGCACCACGACGGACGCACCATCCCCAGCACGCCAACACATGCGGTAGCGCAACCCAAGTAGATCGGAGGGAGAGACCACAACTGCAAGAGCAGATGTAGTACAGAACATGCTGCCTACCCTAGCGAGCACGCGCCGGCTTAGGAACCCTATCCCAGAAAAAGCCGGCCAGGACGTCGCCCAGTGCAGCGTCCGAGTGTCAAGAGCCCTCCGCAAGACCTAGGATGACACTGCCACAGATAGGCTTCGATGATGCCAGATCCACGAATGTGGCCACCCCCACATCCGAGGGCCTCATCGCCCGTCATGGCAGGAGGGAAGTCCAGCCGGGACCTGCCAGACCCAGATCTGGGCCCATAAACCCAGATCTGTTCGGAAACCTAGCGCTCAAGCCCATGGCCGGCGGCGGCCAGAGCAGCACCATCGCCGCCAGCAGCCATGCTGCTGCCGGGCAGAGCCCACACAGCGTCAGCTGGAAACCGATGCCGCAGCGCCCCCCTACCGTGAAGCTGTGACCCGCCCCGACGGGCCCGCCTGACGCGCGGGACGAGGACGGCCCCAGGCGCGACGAGGGTGAAGAGGCGCCACCGCGATCGCGTGCTCGGCCGCTCGCGACCTCGACCGGAGCCGGCGCCGCCGCGCTTCAACGCTGCAAGGACGGGGCCACCCCGTCGGGCCACCAAGCACGCGGAGAAGAGGAACTCCACCGCCGCCGGCACCGCGCAGGCTTTGCCCATCGGCTCGCGCCGGCGGCGGCGGTAGGGGAGGATGGGGAGGCGGTGGGAGTTGGCTGGGGAGGGAGGAAGCGCCGGTCGCCTCAGGGTGGCGACAGGAGCGGGGTCTCTGTCTACTACTACCTCTGTCTACATTGTGCCAATTACACATGCGTGCATGTAGATGGGAGAATACTACTCCCTCCGTTCGTTATCAATCGAGGCGGACTCATGTATGAACTATGAAGTACACAACGTCCTGGTAACAACCGCCGTCAACTAATTCTGATCGGAGGTAGTACCTCTGCTCCGTTTATTAAGGCTTATAAATTTAGTTAAGATTCAAATTTTACTAGGAAGTTTAATCAAATATAAATAAGAAAATATAAACATCTACAACATGAAATAAATATATTATAAAAATAAATTTTATTATGAATATACTAATATTGAATTAGTATCGTAAATGTTAGAGGATGTTGAATTTTGACTAAATTTATATGTCTTGTTCATTGAAACTTATATTATATTAATATGTGCAAATGAAATCTTTTTCGTGCAGAAAATATATAGACGTCTCATGTTTTAAAAGAAAGGATTGTTAGCCTTAGCATTGCCAAAGAAGAAGATCTAAGTCTTAGAAGAAATAAGATCTTTAGTTCTCACAGAGTCATAGTGCCTCAGAAATACAACGAAAAATTAAGTATGAGACCACCAACTGGTCCAAGCTCTTTTGGCCTAGCAGTGCTTGTCCTAAACCCTTCAAATTTTGAAATTAATGACCAAATATGCTCTTCATTTACACATTGCACGGTTCATTCTTGCCACCATTGTGAAAATCATTTTGTTTTTACTGCTTATTATTTTAATAACTAACATTTCACATTATCTTAGGCCTTTCCAAAGATAATTTTAAAAATAACCCCAACATATTTGTTCCTATCAATTTCATGTATAGTTTCATGTAAAACGGCCACCCCTTATAGAATCTGTCTCACGGAATCCCAATGAATTAGTTGTACCCACTGAGTGAAAATCATAAAACCCACCAGGATTAGGAAAATAGAGTGTTATATATTGTACTTTTGTATCCATATTGCATCCCAATTTTTGGGTAAAAGAGTAATGCCACCAAAGTTCATTTTAACAAACAATGGCATCAAGTTCTTTTATATAATTTCCGATTTATTTTTAATGAAACCACTCCAAAAACCCATTTGGCCCCAAAGATTTGTTGTGCCCCATCTAATAAATGGCCTCTAGAATCTCTTTGATGTGAAGTTGGCAACACGCGTGCCCTTTATCTCCTGAAATAAATATGATATATCCTACATATCCTCTTGCACCATTAGATAAAGATTTTTGGATCGATGCCCGCAAGAACTTCATTAGACTAGTCTGCAATGTAAGCATTTAAAATCGCCTAACCTCCTCTTGCTCTAACTGGATTTTCTTCTGCTGGTGCTGCTCATTTCTACGGGATGGAAGTATGTCGCATTACTACTCTCCTCTTGTACAAGCTTAACCTTAGGTTGTTGATACCACTTAGTCTATTCATCTCCTATAAGCGTAGTAACATGCCCATCAGCCTGTTTCTTGGCATCCCGCTCGGTTGCACTATGAGGGGCCTGCTCGACTTCTATGTCCAGCCTTCATTGATAATGTTCACAAGCTTTTATTTCCTTTTATAAATGCCACTCAAATGATGACCCCATCCATGGAATTTTTCGTCTTAGATGGCGGATCTTATTTACCACCTTTTGACGATAATGGCTCCAGTAGTCATCGAATCCTATTCAACACTCAACATCCACCATTACATAGAACCCCCCCCCCCCCCCCCCCTTCCAGATATAAGAAGGATAGTTTGAACAAGAAGTGTGCTTCGTTGCCAAGACGAGTTGGGTCGCCAGAGTCAATTAGCAATGTGGTATGATCCAACACAGCTCTGGGAGGTCACCCACCGTTAGGGTTAGGGTTTTAGGGCTAGGGTTAGGGTTTAGGGTTTAGGGTTAGGGTCTAGGGACATTTTTCTTCACCCTCCACACTAGCCCGAACACTTTCTATTTTCTCGTAGGTTTGGGTTCTCCATACTATGTATATGACAGTCTAGGGACAGAATTTGTGCTGCGTGTGTCAAGTATTTTTGATATTTTTAACTGAGATTTTATCCGTTTATTTCAAATTATAAGGTTCTGGGTTGGAACTTGTAATAAATGTGTTTAGTGCATCAATTGACGCACATGCTGATACTCTCATTTTCTAAAAATAAAAAGCGGATTCTGATTTATAAATATGGGCCCATCATATCATGTCTTATTTCTACACCGCAAGTTAATATACATATACATATTCTAAAAACAAAAACAAGGGCATAGAGTATGTGTAGAGTATACCCCAAAACTATGCTTGTTTGAATTGGTTGGTCTATTTTTTCCAATATGTTTTTTGACCAGATATTGTTATTCTCAATTCGCGTGGCTTTTCCACCAACTAGCTACTGGCTCGAAATGCACATGACTATTAGACTGTCTTTTAACCAAAAGCTTATGATTAGAAATCTACAGGTGCACATCATATCGTAAAGTATATCTATACACACAGAGACTTTTCTCTCCCGACTACCTTTCCGCGGCCGTTTGTTTCACGCTAGTCGCAATTGCTACAGTTCATCGATGGTGTGCTTCACATGTTTGAAACTTAATTTGCCTATATCACTACGCGCGGTGATTAATTTAGTGGTTAATGCATGCCCGCCTCTACTTATTGTCAAACTAGCTCCTACCTAGCTACGCAGCTAATTAAGCACATATCTAGGGTGGTAGAAATTCAGCAAGCAAAAAAGCTATTTGGAATAATTAACAAACTGACTTTCCAATCAAACGAATGATCAAAGTTAATCGGATTCTGCTAAGAAAGCAATGTAAGGAAGGGATCGAAGCAATTGGTAATGGCCCCCTCGACATGGAGCCTTTCGGCCACTTTGGATCATCACAGATAATAATTGGACATTAGGTAACCAAAATTATTCTTTGCTTCCCTTCCTCTTAAATAAGCATACGGGCCACTCAAAATTTGCTTGGATTCGTTCAAAAGAATACATTTGGAACAACTAAGTAGCATAATGTATCGTCGACGTGTGTATCGCATTATTTATATTCTCAAACACAAAGCAAACTAAAAAAAAACTCTTGCACTTTCAAAATATCACTAGATCCTTGCAGAATAGATATATCTCGATCGACTGCTGATTTGTGCGTGCATGTAACTAGCCGGCCGCGTTACGTGGCGAGGAGTATATATTTCCCCACGATCTGATCAATGCATATTCATGCAAAAAATGGTAGTAGTAGTCGTTATCAGTCTAGCTACCTTACCTCAAATATCTTGTAGCTTTACACATATGCTTGTCGGCATGGATCTGTGGTAAATATTTCATGTAACAAGTGGGTGGATGGTTAAAAGAGAAGCGATACCTCAGCCCAGAATCAAACCTCAGGCTTAACGCTCCGGTGTCTCGTAGAAATGAAATAATTTATGCAACGAGCATATTTTATATGAAATGAATATTGCCTTGTACCACTAATTATTACTACTTACTAGCTGGTTAGTAGGGTGGCTTGCGGGGAGGGATGCGGCACTAGTAGAAACAAGGGCTTTTATCCTGTCCTCGAAAGTGCTTTTGCACCGGATTTGGCACGAACCGGTGCTAAAGGGGTCATTAGCACCGGTTCGTGCGGTCTGCACGTCCAGGGGGCATTAGCACCGGTTCGTGCGGGACCTTTTGCACCGGTTCGTATTACGAACCGGTGCAAAAGGGTTGGCGTCAGCCACGAACTCTTTTGCACCGGTTCGTGTTACGAACCGGTGCAAAAGGTCTACCCTTTTGAGATTCATGTATGTTATGCAACCTACTATTAGGGAAAATTAACAAATTTGAATTTTCACATTAATTGCAAAAAATGTTTGAAAAATGGTAAAACCGCATTAATTTTTGCATCCGACGTCGAAAAAAAACGTATAATATATCAAAATCATCGTGGGAAAAAATTACATCCGAATTCACCAGGGTTTACCCGGTTAGCTAATTTTTAGATTTTGAAAATTCCAAATGAAAATATGAAAGCAGGAAGATTTTAGTTTTTTCCAGAAATTTAGGATTTTTTTATTTTTTAAAATTAAAATTAATAATTGCATCCTGCATAAAGATTGCTATTACTTTTAGCAAATTATAAGATTTTCAAATTTTTAGGTTTTAGGTTTGGCAAAAAAATTAAAAATTAAAAAATTTAAAATAATTAAAAATAATACAAATTATAAAGTTAATGTTTATTTATTTATTCAAGATTATTATTACAACATTACTTTGGTTTATTAAAATAATTATTTGAAATTCGAACAATAAAGAAATATGACATCGATCGACATGTTAAAAGGATTGATATGATACTACTATCACATACATGCGCGCGAAGCACTTGGATGCGGGATGGAAAGGAACTTGGAAGTTAAGCGTGCTAGTGGTAGAGTAGTGGGAGGATGGGTGACCGAGCGGGAAGTTTGAGCACGAGTAAGTAATTGGACTAGAGATAAGGGTAGTTAGAGACTAAACTTGTGAAATAACTAAAATATTAGAAATTCTGAAAAAAGAAAAAAAAGGGAGTAGAAAATAATTCAAAAAAAGTGTTTTTCTGCCGCGGCAGCGTTTTGGGACGTTTTTCTGCCGCGGCAGACCCTTTAGCACCGGTTCGTAATACGAACCGGTGCTAAAGGTCCTCCCGCTCGGACGCCCTTGAGCCGCCACGTGGTGCACCCTTTAGCACCGGTTCGTAACTGAACCGGTGCAAAAGGGGGGGGGCCTTTTGCACCGGATTGTTTGCACCGGTTGGGCATCCGGTGCATATAGCCCTTACCAACCGGTGCAAAAGGCCCGTTTTCCACTAGTGCGGGATGGGAGTTTGTACTAACCCTTTGTTAATTTTACTCAAACCTGTACCACTTTTTGGTGTGAATCTGGTATTGCCGAACGCCATTCGGGCACCGCTTGCTGGTTAGTCCATGTATTGTGGTGGACATATCGACCGAAGATTCTTGTTAGATATATATGCTTTTATCTCAGTGTAACTTGACTCGGAGATAAGAATGCATATATGGAAGCTGCACCAGAAAGCTCACCGTATGTAAATTATCAGCTCAGGCCACGTCAATGGATCGATAACCTTACGTGGCAGCCTGGCAGGGGGTACAGATGGTTAAGGTTCCCTGCGTCAGCATATGCATGCTGTTTGAGGACCGGATTAACTCTCATGCGCGTGATGAAGATGAAACCAATGAGCTACATCCGATAATTCTACATACATGACCATCTGCGCGCGCTGCAAGCCGTGTGTGTGTAGAACTAGTTGTCGACTGTGTAAGATGTTCCACAAAAATGACATACACATGATCAGTTTCTCCGGTACTTAATTAATTAGTACTACAAGTCTACAAGACTACAACCTCAGTTTTCTACGGGATATGCCACATGATATAGGACCAGTCTTAGTGATGGTCTCTCGTTAGTTGTATGTAAATATTTCACGTCATTTTTTTGTGAGAAAAAATTTAATACTCATGACCCAATAAATCGTGCTCCATCTGTCCGATTTTGTAAGCCCCATTGAATTTCAGGGTAATTCTGACTATGGCATATTTGATTGGCAGGATTTTGAAAAATAAGGACTGGAAAATTGAATATACAATGTCATGCTCATTTGAGTCCACAAGATTTTGGTCTGTTTGGGTGTATCAAAGGAAAAAAAAAGGGATTATTTTAAAGAGGACAGAATGGATGCAATACTACCTAGGAGATAAAACGCAAAGTAATCCTTAGAAAAAAAAATCTATAGAATTCAGTCCTATGAATGAAACCACCAACTTAGGGAAATTTCTAAGAATTCCAGTCCTCTCTAATTTTCAAGGAAAATCCTTTTTGAATCAAAGAGATCCACTTTGCTATAAATGAAATCATGTAGGATCGCGATTCCTCCTGACACTGCATTTTTATATGAATCACTTGGGTCCTTAATTTTAGTGGAAGAATTCTCTGGTGGAAGGAAACACATTTTCTCTACGTAAAAAGGCTCAACAGTTACATTTACTTTCTGATAGTTCTAAACATTCAGTTGCATTGGAATCAAATTTCTTTCCAGAAAAAAATGCTGTGGGGAAGTATGACGTGGAAACCAATAAGAAATTATTTACGCTATTCTCTAGCTTCTTAAATATTTTTAGATGATGCATGCAAACATTGTTGAAGTTTTACGGGCTATTTTCTCGAGTATAAAGTAAATATTTCTCAAATACAAATGAACTTCACAACTGCTAAAAATGTCCTTCAGAACTACTTATGTCCTTATTATTGTCCTTTCGAATATACGGGGCGTATAACTCCCTCGGCAAAACCACTATCGCTGTCGGCGTAGCACGGCAAAACCCTCGGCATAGATTTTTTAAAAATTCAAATTTCCTTTTTCCAAAAATATTTGAAAAAAAAAATTCGAAAAAAAAATATTTTTTTCTATATGCCGACGGCAGAACCCTAGGCATAGACTTTTAAATTTTTTAAAATTTTAATTTCTTTTACACCATTTTTTTTTACTTGTTTATCTTTCACCCAATACATATTTAACTCTAAGTACACTTAATCTTAGGTCAAATTACAATCATGGTTAAACTTCTCAGTCGGTCACCCATCCTCACACTACTCCAGGCTCATCACGCTTAACTTCTTGGTTCCATTCGGATGAGCTTCCATTAAAGAATTGACACCTCTTGCTGATAATAATAGCATATCAACCCTATTAACCCTTGAACCGAGATGCACACCTCTTTATTTTTGAATCCCAAACAATTACTTAAGTATACAACAATGAATATATAAGTAATAATAATATTGAATTCAAATAACAATAAAATGATTTTATTTTTTGGTCCTTTTTCTATTTAATATTTAATATGGAATAATTAATATCTTTAAATCGGAAAATCGAAATTCCACAAATAATATGTCTAAATCGATCAGAAAAATGAGAGGAATCTAAATATAACATCCATATCATCATTTGAACCTAAAAATTAGAGGAATCCAAATATGATGCCCAATTTGCCATGTGGCCAAAACGGCTCCCTCGGGAGATGCGAAATGGCTGTATCGGGCGCGCTGGTGCACCGTTCGCCAACACGCTAAACAGACAAAAATTAGCACATAAAGTGATGTGTTATAGACCTAAAAACATTTTTGCGGAATTTATTGAGTGGCGGAAAGTGTACCCCTAGTTCAAATCCGGTCAGTTTCTAGCGGATTCGGCGGGACACCGTAGGAAGCCGCAGGGATTCCCAGATAGCTAGCGCGTACATATAGCATGTGATATGTGGTGCGAGGCGGTGTCCTACCACTACGCGGAGGTCTCGCACAATACTAAAATGCACCCCATGTAGCTGCTTCACAAAAAAAAAACCGTTTTGGCACCCCGAAAATAAAAAAACCATCGCCCATGGGTCGGATTGGAAATCCGCTCCCGGGGCCTTGCTTCCCATCCCAGGGACCACGCACGTACAAAATATGGCCTCGTTCCGACAAACTATGCGGTGTCACGGGCCGTTTCCTACTCATTTGCCCTAAAAGCCATAGAATTTCGGACGTGATAGCCCTGTTTGTGAAGGGTTTTCCAAAATAATTGCCGTATCCTAATTCCGACTTTTGGAGTGGTTACTAGGACACATAAAATGAGGCCATGCGGCTGCGCAGGATTTTCGGACTTCGTTTAAATTGCCATTTGGCCAAAACGGCCCCCACGAAGATGCGGTATGGCCGTACCGGGCGCGCTGGTGCACCCGTTTACCATCGCGCTAAACGGAAAAAATTTCGCACATAAAGTGATGTGCCATAGACCTAAAAACATTTTCCCCGGAATTTATTGAGCGACGAAAAGTGTAACCCTAGTTCAAATCCGGTCACTTTCCAGCGGATTCGGCGGGACACCGCAGGAAGCCGCATGGATTCCCAGATAGCTAGCGCGCACATATGACATATGATATGTGGTGAGAAGGTGGTGTCCTACCACTACGCGGAGGTCTCGCGCAATACTAAAATGCGCCCCATGTAGTTACTTCACAAATAAACCCGTTTTGGCACCCTGAAAATGAAAAAAACCATCGCCCCCACGTCGGATTGGAAATCCGCTCCCGGGGCCTTGCTTCCCATATCAGGGACCACGCACGTGCCAAATATGGCCTCGTTCCGACAAACTATGCGGTGTCACTGGCCGTTTCCTACTCATTTGCCCTAAAAGCCATAGAACTCCGGACGTGATAGCCCTGTTTGTGAAGGGTTTTCCAAAATAATTTCCGTATCCTAATTCCGACTTTTGGAGTGGTTACTAGGACACATAAAATGACGCCATGCGGCTCCGCGGGATTTTCTGACTTTGTTTAAATTTCCATTTGGCCAAAACGGGCCCCCACGGAGATGCGGTATGGCCGTACCGGGCGCGCTGGTGCACCCGTTTCCCATCGCGCTAAACGGAAAAAAGTTCGCACATAAAGTGATGTGTCATAGAACTAATAACATTTTTCCCGGAATTTATTGAGCGACGAAAAGTGTAGCCCTAGTTTAAATCCGATCACTTTCCAGCGGATTCGGTGGGACACCGTAGGAAGCCGCATGGATTCCTAGATTGCTAGCATGCACATATGGCATGTGATATGTGGTGCGAAGGCGGTGTCCTACCACTACGCGGAGGTCTCCCGCAATACTAAAATGCGCCTCATGTAGTTACTTCACAAAAAAACCCGTTTTGGCACCCCGAAAATGAAAAAACCATCGCCCATGGGTCGGATCGGAAATCCGCTCCTGGAGCCTTGCTTCCCATCCCAGGGACCACGCACGTGCCAAATATGGCCTCGTTCCGACAAACTATGCGGTGTCACGGGCCGTTTCCTACTCATTTGTCCTAAAAGCCATAAACCTCCGGACTTGATAGTCCTGTTCGTGAAGGGTTTCTAAAATAATTGCTGTATCCCAATTCCATCTTTTGGAGTGGTTACTAGGACACATAAAATGATGCCATGAGGCTCCGCGAGATTTTCTGACTTCGTTTAAATTATCATCTGGCTAAAACGGGAACCTAAGGACATATAAGAAAGTGATTGAATTGTTTTTATATTAAAATGGTACTGTATATGATTCAAATATGCATGATTTTGACATAAACGGGGAGAGGATGTTTTTCTGAACATTTTGATATCTCATACGCATTTTTCTGACATCATATGAATTAGTTATGATTTTTAGAAATTAGACAAATTTAAAAAATGTCCTACGCCGAGGGTGGCCGTCGGCGTAGCCCTGTCTACGCCTAGGGCCAAATATATGCCGAGGGCTGCCCTCGGCGTAGACTTCGCTACGCCGACGGCAACGATACGCCGAGAGTCGACGGGCTGGCTGGCCGTGCCGGGCCATACGCCGACGGCCCCGACATTTGGCCGTCGGGCGTACGCCACGGCCGTCGGCGTATGTCGCCATTCCTGTAGTGGCGCTGCAAGCCGTGTGTGTGTAGAACTAGTTGTCGACTGTGTAAGATGTTCCACAAAAATGACATACACATGATCAGTTTCTCCGGTACTTAATTAATTAGTACTACAAGTCTACAAGACTACAGCCTCAGTTTTCTACGGGATATGCCACATGATATAGGACCAGTCTTAGTGATGGTCTCTCGTTAGTTGTATGTAAATATTTCACGTCATTTTTTTGTGAGAAAAAATTTAATACTCATGACCCAATAAATCGTGCTCCATCTGTCCGATTTTGTAAGCCCCATTGAATTTCAGGGTAATTCTGACTATGGCATATTTGATTGGCAGGATTTTGAAAAATAAGGACTGGAAAATTGAATATACAATGTCATGCTCATTTGAGTCCACAAGATTTTGGTCTGTTTGGGTGTATCAAAGGAAAAAAAAAGGGATTCTTTTAAAGAGGACAGAATGGATGCAATACTACCTAGGAGATAAAACGCAAAGCAATCCTTAGAAAAAAAATCTATAGAATTCAGTCCTATGAATGAAACCACCAACTTAGGGAAATTTCTAAGAATTCCAGTCTTCTCTAATTTTCAAGGAAAATCCTTTTTGAATCAAAGAGATCCACTTTGCTATAAATGAAAGCATGTAGGATCGCGATTCCTCCTGACAGTGCATTTTATATGAATCACTTGGGTCCTTAATTTTAGTGGAAGAATTCTCTGGTGGAAGGAAACACATTTTCTCTACGTAAAAAGGCTCAACAGTTACATTTACTTTCTGATAGTTCTAAACATTCAGTTGCATTGGAATCAAATTTCTTTCCAGAAAAAAATGCTGTGGGGAAGTATGACGTGGAAACCAATAAGAAATTATTTACGCTATTCTCTAGCTTCTTAAATATTTTTAGATGATGCATGCAAACATTGTTGAAGTTTTACGGGCTATTTTCTCGAGTATAAAGTAAATATTTCTCAAATACAAATGAACTTCACAACTGCTAAAAATGTCCTTCAGAACTACTTATGTCCTTATTATTGTCCTTCCGAATATACGGGGCCTTAATATATGGAATTTTCCAAAAAGAAGATCAGTTAATTTGTCGAAGAATCACAATTCTTGCTCAGGGAAGGCTTGTTAATTATGTTGAATAATTACAATTCTTGCTCAGGCAAGGCTTCTTCGATATGAGGGCCTAATTTTCTCGGATCCATAGTTCTTACTCCGAATTTATCTCTAGTATAAACCCAAAAAGAGTTTTCTTAATAAATTCTTTCCTTGACGCAATTTTTTTGGGAGGACCCCCCATATTTTCCACTCTCCGCCACTTATAGATATAGACGTAATTACCATCATTAATGGAGAAATGATAGACCAAAAATGTACACGTAATTTAATGTTTCCTTTTTTTCATGTGCAGCAGTTGCGGAAATTTAATTTGTATTGATCAACCTCTACTGCAAGCAAGGAACTTAAAAGTGATACATGGATAGTTGGAGGTTATATACTGTAAAAGTACTCTAATCAATTATTCAGATCCACCTCTTGAAATTCCACATGTTCTGTCTTTGTGTGCGCTTTTCCACTTTGAGATTAACATGTTATGTTGTGCTAGCTTAATAGTCATCACATTCTAAATATTACTTCATAAATAAACACACACCATATTTACATATTCCAGTACCCAAAAAATTAACAACAGTTGGTCCCGGTAGTGGAAAGAGAGGGGGGGGGGGGGGGGGGGGGTTAATCGTACAAATTATGATTTGTATATGTTTGAATTAATGCAACTTGCATGAAATAAAAACATTAGCATTCATAAGTATTTTATGTTTATCCTTTCAAGGTCTGTGAAATTAACAATGATATTGCACAAATACTATAATTAAGTTGCCTCACTAATTAAAATTACAAAACAAGGTTGTATTATGGCTTATATATGAACGATGTAGATTAGCTACGATGAATGTTTGGTATAATTAAGTTCAACAAGTAAAACTCTTGATATCTTAAACATTGTGGAGTTCTAAATACGCAACCGCAACTAGTGCACCAACATGTGGATGGTGAAATCCTATATAACTAAGTAGTTCATCCCCACTAACTTATTTCTCTAAACATGCAGCCTATCCACCTCACCATTTTGCCACATCAGCAGGTCCTACAATTTAGTTAAGATTTTTATATATTTTCATAATCACCAAATCGGAGGAGACACTCGCATGGCAAGAACATCATCCGCGCGGCTTCCCACTTACCTTACATTTAATCCTCTTGATGTGCACGTCCAATCCACTTAAATTCGATCTTTTCATCTTCCGATGCCCCATCTGCCTCCAGCGCCTCTTAAATTAGATCTCCATCGTCTGTTGCTTCAAGCCTCCACAAGCCCCCTTGCTCCCAAAATACTTGCGTTTCAAAAGATATTTTGTTTGAAATTATCCTGCCACATCTATCATATGACATTCAACTTGACTCGATTTAAGTTTTCCTTTCTTTTCTATTGATGACAGGTATCTCTCACTGTGTATGGAAGTATCATATATTGATGTCACATTCTACAATCGGTTTCCACTTTTACTTCAACAAGCTGAACTGGTCAATCTTCGAAGATCCACTGCATAAAATTCTGTACCATGCATCCTGCTCATTGCTACGGCCCTACGGGACGTAGGGAATCTGCTCCACCTGAGTAATTGGCGAATTTTCTGTCTCCGCTCTATCTCCGCCCGTTCTGGAGGTACTATTATCTGCAGTGGTTCGTATGCCTCTGATTTGGAGTTCCCTTTCGTTCCCTGTTGTTAGAAATTTAAACATGTATATATTCCTATATGGCTATATATATGTTGCCGAAGCAGCCTTTGGTAATTTTAATATTCCTACTGTGTTTCCATGAATGAGAAGAACAACTGTTCTATATGTCAACATCCTATTCAGGTAACAACCATTCTCTTCCTTTTATATCTTTGTACTTCATTCAGAAATAATATCTTTTAATAATAAATAACATGCAGGAATAACGATCAATATGTAGGAATCCAGATTGGGGATTTCAGTGAATTGTCAATTATTTGACTCCCTTTCATGCTTGATGACTAAATCCCAGAGATAGTTCTGAATACACGAAGTTGTCCGTACACTCTCCACTTCGTATCCTTTAAATATTTATGTTAACAAAAATACGACGATGCTAATACTCCCATCACAATGATGGTGTTGTCTAACTAGCTATAGATATGCATTTCTCGACTAATTTCCCTTTTGACGCTATATTAAGTTGAATATTTAGTCAATTCATGCCTCTTGGACCGAAATATTAAACGCACATTTTCATCTCTACCTTGGTGTTTTTTCCGTCCTTACATCATCACAACTGGATTTTAAGATTTTTAAACTCCATTAAAGTCAGATTTTCTTTTCTTTTATAGCAGATAACAATCCCGCAACAACGTGCGGGGTATCATCTAGTACTATATAACCCTTTGCACAAACAATATATTTGTCCACCTTCTTGTAGCATATGATTAAAGAGAGAAGGCATGCACGCTAGACATAACAACTCATCGAGAAGCGTAGGCACCGCCTCAACAGAAAGTAGACCCGCCTCCCAGCTGGCAAGTGAGGGGACCCCTAAGGCCTTGGTTCTGAGCTATTGCCAACACCCGGATTTTTAATTCCAGATGTCTATTATGCCGTACATCGCAATCCCGGGAAGATTGTTTTTGCGAGACATAATAAGTTCATATCACAGCACATCATTCATTACAAATCATAATTGTCTTACATCAAAGGATCACATGATCCAGTCTTAATACAACACTTGATATAAAGATCAAATACATAACACAACAGCGGAAGATACGTAGTAGGGGTCCATCTGCTCCACAGGCAACGCTTGACGTCATGAGGTAGTCCTAGTTATCGTAGACATCCTGCTGTCCACCATCCTGGTACTGGTTCTTCTCTTCATAGTCTGGCCATTTGAATAGCCAGGGACACAGTCATGAGTACTTTAAAGTACTCGCAAACTATACTAACATAAGTACTAACAACTCTAAGAATGGTTCTAAGCTCTAGGTTCATTTGCACAAAGCCAGCTTTATTTCATAAGCACTTACTAGTCAAAACTCTTTATTTACCTAGACTTACTCAAGTGGGAACATTAGTGTCATTCCCACAACTCTGTTGTGATTCAAGTCAAAGTCATACTTCAAGTCACCATTCATTTTTAGAAAACATCTGACAACGGAACAGTATGTCCATCCAACTGTCCGTGACCGCGGACGCGGCTATTCGAATAGTTTAACACTCTGCAGAGGTCGTACTCTTGTGCCACAACTTTTGATTACATCCGCCAGGGATAGCCCTGAATCATCATAACTCAGTATGCAGATCATCAACCATTAACCTTTCACTTACATACTCTAGTATAGGCACCTCCCCTATGAGCTTGGCCTCCTAGGGATGTCAAACTGCCATCCTAGGAACTTCACAGGGCTTGGGTAGGACATTCGACTCTTTTCACGTCATTTCACTTTCAACAGAGGCAGACTCAGCATAACCTCTATGACGCTTGTTCATAGGGAACCCATACTAATTAAGATACATAAATTACTAGCTAAAGCCTTACCCATAATCATGTATTGTGGGGGTACTCTAAAATTGGAATGGTATCGCATCCGAACCCAACCATCAGTTTTTATAAAATTCACCATGTCTTTCAAAATTCATATTCACCTTCAACACTTTCAATAGAATGACTCATCATTCCAAGGTTTTCAAAGTCATTTGATTCACAAGTTCCCATCTAGAGTAGTCAATTTTAGTTTAGCACTAGCAACTAATCATGAGGGGTGCTAACTACCTTTTTGCTCTCTAAGCTAAGTGTGAAGTTCTTGTGATACTCTACCACTTAGACACAATTTAAATACAACAAGTAAACTTTGGTAAATCAAAGTAAAAGTAAAGCAAGGTAAAAACTTGGGCTTGGATGAATAAGACATTAAACACCAATACTAGTGCCATGGTATCTTGCACTAGTAACTTGGCAAAGTAGAGCTTGCATTAGGGTAGCTTTCCTTGGTTGGTGTACTGGTCAAAGTGTTCCTCTTCTTCGTAGAAGACCTCCTCCTCGTAGCCTTCGGTACTAGCGTCTACAAACGGATACAAGGTAACAATCACCAACCAATACTCATGGGGACTATTTAGCCTTAATGGCTCACTCAAGATGATCTAGCATCATCACAATCATCACTCAACATAACACTAGGGTTTTCACTTAATTAGGGTTAGGAAAATAATTTTCTCTCATTAACATTACTAAGATTTAATATCCTCAAATAAGCAACTATGAGGCCATGTAACTAGGGTCATCACCTCACATCACATTACTTGGGAAGATGATTTAAATAATATGCTACACCTATTTCAAATACTAAATTTGAAATAATATAAATGAGCTAGAAATGCCTATATAGCCATTATTTGAATCTAGCCCATGATCATATGAAACAACTATGTAATATTTTTGCATCATCTATTAGAGGGTTTGAAATGTGAATTATGAGAATTGGAATCACCTCAAAATTCATTATAGTTGATTTTATAAAACTGTTTGAATTTGGAAAAGTTACTGTCTTGCCAATTGTTTTGCAAGTGATCTATAATGAACTAGGGTTTGAGAATAGTGGGGTTGGGTAGATCATTCCATATACTTTCACACAAAATTGGATTCACTCCATTTGGATTTGTGGATTTTTTTATTCAAATTCTAGCAAAGTACCAGTATCTAAATTTGATTTAAACCGAAAAATGGAATTCAAATCCTTGGGCTTAGGCGGGAAAACGAGATGGGCCAAAGAGAAAAGGAAAACGGGCCGGCCCAGCTGCGTGTCTCGCACGCGCGGGCGAATTGACAAGGGGACCCACTCGTCAGCGACTAATCATCACCGAAACGGTATGATTCAAACAGAGCTGCGGGATTAGAACGCGATCGAACGGCGGATAGTCATCGTTGTCTCCGACGAGATCCAACCCTGGCCGCGGCGTGCCTAGGGGGTCGGCGGCATACCGGAGGTCCGGCGATCGTCGGCGAGGTGGTACGGTGCAGCGAGGTTGTCAACGATGGCGAAGCTCCTGGTACCGGCGGCGTCTCCTGGGATGGATCCTAGCTTCGTATTCGTCGGTGGCGGCTCCGCGGCACTCCGGCGATGAATTGGGGCACGGTGTGTCAAATTGGGACTGGGGAATGCTCGAGGAGGGTCGGTGGGAGGAGAGGAAGCGAATGGTGTGAGGTTTGAGCACGGGGGAGCGCTCTATTTATAGCGACGACGAGGTCCCGAGGCGCACGGGCAGGTCGACCATGATGATGGCGGTACAGTGGCTCCAAGGCATGGGCGAGGACGCCGCTCTCTTCTCTACATCACGGCGATCACGATGCGCTTGATTGCACAGAAAAATATGGACGAGAGAGGTCGTCATCGTCACGCGGCCGTGTTGTACCAGGGCGGACGTCGACGACGAGGACGACGGCGACAGGGCACGGGAGAGGTAGTGGTCGTGTCTGGCGTGTTGCCGGCGTCGTGGCGATGCTCGGGGCAGAGGCATAGGTCAAGGGGGGACACAGTCGATGGGGCGACGTCATGCACTGACGTGTCCAGGGGCATGTCTGTGCACGCTCTGGCGCGTCCTGGCATCATTGGGCATGTCCTCTGCTGAGATGTGCAGGGCTCTCCTTAGCCTATGGCGAGCATGAGCAGGTGCAGGGGAGTGATACGTCTCCAACGTATCCATAATTTCTGGTGTTCCATGCTTGTTTTATGATAATACTTACATGTTTTGCTTGCACTTTATGATGATTTCATGCATTTTCCGGAACTAACCTATTAACAAGATGCCACAAAGGCGATTCTGTTTTCTGTTGTTTTTGGTTCCAGAAAGGCTGTTCGGGCAATATTCTCGGAATTGGACGAAATCAACGCCAAAGATCTTATTTTTCCCGGAAGGCTCCAGAACACCGAAGGGGAGTCGGAGGAGAGCCAGGGGGCCACCACACATGTGGGCCGCGCGGGCTACACCCTGGCCGCGCCGGCCTGGTGTGGGGCCACCCTGTCGTCCCTCCTGCGCCGCCTCTTCGCCTATATAAGCCCTTTCGACCTAAAAACTCGATACCAATTGACGAAACTCCAGAAAGACTCCAGGGGCGGGGCCGCCATCGCGAAACTCCAATTCGGGGGACAGAAGTCTCTGTTCCGGCACCCTGCCGGGACGGGGAAGTGCCCCCGGAAGCCATCTCCATCGACGCCATCGCCTCCATCATGCTCCGTGAGTAGTTCCCCCATGGACTACGGGTTCTAGCAGTAGCTAGTTGGTACTCTCTATCCCATGTACTTCAATACAATGATCTCATGAGCTGCCTTACATGATGAGATCCATCTGATGTAATCGGTGTTGTGTTTGTTGGGATCCGATGGATGATACATTATGATTAGTCTATCTATAAAGTTTGTGAAGTTATTGTTGCTGAATCTTGTTATGCTTAATGCTTGTCACTAGGGCCCGAGTGGCATGATCTTAGATTTAAGCTCTATATTATTGCTTAGATTGTATCTACAAGTTGTATGCACATGTCGCTGTCCGAAACCAATGGCCCCGAAGTGACAGAAATTGGGACAACCGGAGGGGATGGCGGTGATGTGAGGATCACATGTTTTCACCAAGTGTTAATGCTTTGCTCTGGTACTCTATTAAAAGGAGTACCTTAATATCCAGTAGATTCCCTTGAGGCCCGGCTGCCACCGGCTGGTAGGACAAAAGATGTTGTGCAAGTTTCTCATTGCGAGCACGTACGACTATATATGGAAAACATGCCTACATGATTAATGAATTGATGTTCTGTCTTAATGCTTTGAATCCTATCAATTGCCAAACTGTAATTTGTTCACCCAACACTTGTTACTTGTTATTGGAGAGTTACCACTAGTGTAGATCGCTGGGAACCCCGGTCCATCTCTCATCATCATATAATCGTTCTATATGTCATTGGAAGTAGTATCAACTATTTTCTGGTGCCATTGCCTCTGTGTTACTGTTACCGCTGCTGTGTTACTATTACTATTGCTCTCATATTACTGCTGCTTTCACATCACCCCTGTTACTAGCACTTTTCCAGGTGCAGCTGAATTGACAACTCAGTTGTTAAGGCTTATAAGTATTCTTTACCTCCCCTTGTGTCGAATCAATAAATTGGGTTTTACTTCCCTCGAAGACTGCCGCGATCCCCTATACTTGTGGGTTATCAAGACTGTTTTCTGGCGCCGTTGCCGGGGAGGCATAGCTCTACTCATAAGTTCACCTGGAGAGTACACTCTACCTCTCTCTCTGTTTTTATTTTCTTTTATTTTGTTTTGCTTAGTTTACTTTTGTCTAGTTTATTTGTGCTTAGTTTATTTCTGTCTAGTATTATTTTGCCTAGTTTACTTTTGCTTAGTTTCTTTTTGTCTTGTTTTACTTTTCTCATATACCCAAAAATCCATAAAAATTTGAAAAACCTAAAAATTAAAAACTGCTGTTATGGGAGAACCCATAACCTACTTGGAGCTTATAGAATATTATAATAATTATAGAGAATCAAGAACTGGTAAAGTAATGACTGCTGTGATAGAAAAATTGAATACAATTGCTAAAATCTTGCTTAAACGCCATGATATAAACTGTTGCTCTCAACAGGACACTAAACATCTTAAATTTCAATGTGGCTTTAGTGAGGAATTTTTAATTAAGAACTATAATCGGAATAGTTATATTCATTTTGGGTTCGAAGAAGTAGAACAATTTGTCTTATTTATGGGAGCTTCTGAAATAGAATCCTTCATGGTTAAAAATTATGAAACTTGTGTTGTTTGTAAGGACCTTAAAGATTATGTCTCTTCTATCCTTAATTTTTGCAATGAAAGTTACACTGATAATCCTTATATCGTTGATTATAAAGAGAGACTCATTAATGCGCAATAATGCACTCACAATTTGCAGGAACCTGTGGAAGAAGAAGTTGATGAACCTGAAAGCTCATTGGATGAAAAAGAGGAGGAAATTGATGAACCTGAAAGCTCATTGGATGAAAAATAAGAGGAGAGTGATGAACAAAAGGAGGAAGAATGGATTAGCTACCCATGCCAACCTTCTAATGAGAGTAACTCTTTATCTCTTACACTATTTGATTGTCCTCCATGCTTACCGAAAGAGGTTGAATGTTATGTTCCTGTGGATTCTCTTGAAATAGTACCTATGAGTAATACTTGTGAGAATAATTATGCTACTGTTATTTATGATAACCCATGCTACTTTGATAAATCTTATGATAATGCTTTGTTTGTGTCTGATGTCGAAATGCATGGTACAAAAGAGGTTTGCGTAGCAAATGTTTATGATAAAGCTCTTGATGATGGTCCTATGTTACTTGATAATATTAATTGTACTAATAATGAAAATGGGATTGGAGAGTTCTTGACTTTATCTATGAGTCCCATATCTTTTGAGATTGATCAATCATCATGTTATATTGTTGATAAAAGAGGGTTTGAAAGTTTTAATCCCACTATTCTTGAACTTGATAAAAATTATGTGTTTATGAATCATGAAAAGTATGCTGCATGTGATAGTTATATTGTTGAGTTTATTCATGAAGCTACTGAAAATTATTATGAGAGAGGAAAATATGGTGGTAGAAATTTTCATGGTACTAAAACACCTCTCTATATGCTTAAAATCTTGAAGCTGCACTTGTTTTATCTTTCTATGCTTGTTGCATTATGCTTCTTAAATTTGTTTATTTACAAGATTCCTATGCATAGGAAGTGTGTTAGACTTAAATGTGTTTTGAATTTGCTTTTTGATGCTCTCTTTTGCTTCAACTCTTATTTCTTGCGAGTGCATCATTAAAACTGCTGAGCCCATCTTAATGGCTATAAAGAAAGATTTTCTTGGGAGATAACCCATGTGTTTATTTTGCTACTGTTTTGTTGTGTTTTGGAAGTTTTTACTACTGTAGAAACCTCTCCTTACCTTTATTTTATTGCATTGTTGTGCCAAGTGAAGCCTCTAATCGAAGGTTGATACTAGATTTGGATTTCTGCGCAGAAACAGATTTCTATCTGTCACGAATCTGGGCTGTTTTCTCTGTAGGTAACTCATAAAAATCTGCCAATTTACATGCGTGTTCCTCAGATATGTACGCAACTTTCATTAGTTTTGAGTTTTCTGATTTGAGCAACGGAAGTACCTCTTTAAAATTCGTCTTTACTGGCTGTTCTGTTTTGGCAGATTCTGTCTCTGTTTTTTTGCATTGTCTCTTGTGGACTTTAAGCAAGGCTTTCTAGACGTGGAGAGCTGTAGCTAATGTTTTACTGAGTTCTTGCAATGTGTCACTACAGGACCAAGGTGGATTCAAATTTTTTGAGTACTAACCCCTCTAATGAAGTTTATGAGAAGTTTGGTGTGAAGGAAGTTTTCAAGGGTCAAGAGAGGAGGATGATATATGATCAAGAAGAGTGAAAAGTCTAAGCTTGGGGATGCCCCCGTGGATCATCCCTGCATATTTCAAGAAGACTCAAGTGTCTAAGCTTGGGGATGCCCAAGGAATCCCCTTCTTCATCAACTTATCAGGTTTTTTCTATTGAAACTATATTTTTATTCGGTCACATCTTATGTGCTTTACTTGGAGCGTCTGTGTGCTTTTTTTTTGTTTGAATAAGATCAGATCCTAGCAATCCTTGTTTGGGAGAGAGACACGCTCCGCTTTTTCATATGAACACTTGTTCTTCGTTTTACTTTTAATGTTCAATGACAAAAGTTGAAAGCTACAATACTTATGGTTATTTGGTTGGAAACAGAAAATGCCTCATAATGTCTTGGATAATTTGACACTTGGCAATTGTTTTGAGCTCTCAAGTAGATCATGATTAAGTTTTTTTTTCATGTAGTTTAAACCTATTAGTGGAGAACTACTGTAGAGCTTGTTAAAATTGGTTTGCATGATTGGTCTCTCTTAAGGTCTAGATATTTTCTGGTAAAAGTGTTTGAGCAACAAGGAAGACAGTGTAGAGTATTATAATGCTTGCAATATGTTCTTATGTAAGTTTTTCTGTACCGGTTCATACTTGTGTTTGCTTCAAACAACCTTGCTAGCCTAAGCCTTGTATCGAGAGGGAATACTTCTCATGCATCCAAAATCCTTGAGCCAACCACTATGCCATTCGTGTCCACCATACCTACCTACTACATGGTATTTCTCTGCCATTCAAAAGTAAATTGCTTGAGTGCTACCTTTAAACAATTCAAAATTTATCACCTCTGATTTGTGTCAATGTTTTATAGCTCATGAGGAAGTATGTGGTGTTTATCTTTCAATCTTGTTGGGCAACTTTCACCAATGGACTAGTGGCTTCATCCGCTTATCCAATAATTTTGCAAAAAGAGCTGGCAATGGGATTCCCAGTCCCAAATTAATTAACCTAAATAGACACTCCTCCATGGTATGTGATTGTTGGACGGCACCCGAAGGATTCGGTTAGCCATGGCTTGTGTAAGCAAAGGTTGGGAGGAGTGTCATCATAATAAAACTAAAATAAAAGGGCACTCCTTCATGGTATGAGATTGTTGGCAGGCACCCGAGGATTCGGTTAGCCATGGTTTGTGAAAGAAAGGTTGGAAGGAGTGCCACCCAAAAATAAAATAAAAAGGGAGCCGCTCTTTGAAGGTTTGTCTGGCAAGGGGGTTAGAGTGCCCACTACCATTCGTTGACAACAACAAACACCTCTCAAAATTTTACTTTTATGCTCTCTTTATGTTTTCAAAACCAAAGCTCTAGCACAAATATAGCAATCAATGCTTCCCTCTGCGAAGGGCCTTTCTTTTACTTTATGTTGAGTCAGTTTACCTACTTCCTTCCATCTTAGAAGCAAACACTTGTGTCAACTATGCATTGATTCTTACATACTTGCTTATTTGCATTCATCATATTACTTTATGTTGGCAATTATCCCTGAGATATGCATGTTGAAAGTTGAAAGCAACCGCTGAAACTTATATCTTCCTTTGTGTTGCTTCGATGCCTTTACTTTGAATTTATTGCTTTATGAGTTAACTCTTATGCAAGGCTTTTGATGCTTGTCTTGAAAGTACTCTTCATGAAAAGTTTTGCTATATGTTATCTATTTGTTAGCAAATATAAATCATTGCCTTGAGTCACTTCATTCATTTCATATGCTTTGTAATGGTATGATCAAGGTTATGTAAGTAGCATGTCACTACAGAAATTATTCTTTTTATCGTTTACCTACTCGAGGACGAGTAGGAACTTAGCTTGGGGATGCTGATACGTCTCCAACGTATCCATAATTTCTGGTGTTCCATGCTTGTTTTATGACAATACTTACATGTTTTGCTTGCACTTTATGATGATTTCATGCATTTTCCGGAACTAACCTATTAACAAGATGCCACAGTGCCAGTTCCTGTTTTCTGCTGTTTTTGGTTCCAGAAAGGCTGTTCGGGCAATATTCTCGGAATTGGACGAAATCAACGCCAAAGATCTTATTTTTCCCGGAAGGCTCCAGAACACCGAAGGGGAGTCGGAGGAGAGCCAGGGGCCACCACAGATGTGGGCCGCGCGGGCTACACCCTGGCCGTGCCGGCCTGGTGTGGGGCCACCCTGTCGCCCCTCCTGCGCCGCCTCTTCGCCTATATAAGCCCTTTCGACCTAAAAACTCGATACCAATTGACGAAACTCCAGAAAGACTCCAGGGGCGCCGCCACCATCGCGAAACTCCAATTCGGGGGACAGAAGTCTCTGTTCTGGCACCCTGCCGGGACGGGGAAGTGCCCCCGGAAGCCATCTCCATCGACGCCATCGCCTCCATCATGCTCCGTGAGTAGTTCCCCCATGTACTACGGGTTCTAGCAGTAGCTAGTTGGTACTCTCTATCCCATGTACTTCAATACAATGATCTCATGAGCTGCCTTACATGATTGAGATCCATCTGATGTAATCGGTGTTGTGTTTGTTGGGATCCGATGGATGATACATTATGATTAGTCTATCTATAAAGTTTGTGAAGTTATTGTTGCTGCAATCTTGTTATGCTTAATGCTTGTCACTAGGGCCCGAGTGGCATGATCTTAGATTTAAGCTCTATATTATTGCTTAGATTGTATCTACAAGTTGTATGCACATGTCGCTGTCCGGAACCAATGGCCCCGAAGTGACAGAAATTGGGACAACCGGAGGGGATGGCGGTGATGTGAGGATCACATGTTTTCACCAAGTGTTAATGCTTTGCTCCGGTACTCTATTAAAAGGAGTACCTTAATATCCAGTAGATTCCCTTGAGGCCCGGCTGCCACCGGCTGGTAGGACAAAAGATGTTGTGCAAGTTTCTCATTGCGAGCACGTACGACTATATATGGAAAACATGCCTACATGATTAATGAATTGATGTTCTATCTTAATGCTTTGAATCCTATCAATTGCCCAACTGTAATTTGTTCACCCAACACTTGTTACTTGTTATTGGAGAGTTACCACTAGTGTAGATCGCTGGGAACCCCGGTCCATCTCTCATCATCATATAATCGTTCTATATGTCATTGGAAGTAGTATCAACTATTTTCTGGTGCCATTGCCTCTGGGTTACTGTTACCGCTGCTGTGTTACTATTACTATTGCTCTCATATTACTGATGCTTTCACATCACCCCTGTTACTAGAGCTTTTCCAGGTGCAGCTGAATTGACAACTCAGTTGTTAAGGCTTATAAGTATTCTTTACCTCCCCTTGTGTCGAATCAATAAATTGGGTTTTACTTCCCTCGAAGACTGTCGCGATCCCCTATACTTGTGGGTTATCAGGGAGTGAGGGCAAGCTTAAGGACATGGTGAGGTCAACCAGAGGTGAGTGGAGAGAGGGGTGGCATGGTACATGACATATGCAAGGTTTGGTCAATTTCTCCTTTGAACAGTAAGGCAAAAGCATGGCATTGTCCATAGGGGAGTAGGAGGAGTGTGTGGTGACATAGGCATGGATGGTTTAGGCTAAAATCCATTGGATTATAGCATGTATGATCAAACCAGAATTGTGCCCACCATGTGTTTGATGAAATGGCCGAATGAGATTTGAATTTGAATTTTGACAAACTCTTTTATGGGCGTGAGTCAAATAATGTTTGGCACTTAGTGGTGGTGTTGGTTTGCAAAATGGAGTTGATTTTGGGAAAACCAAATTTGGTATGATCTTAAATCTGTTTTAGTGTTGCAACTTTGGATGTTTAAAATAAGAATTTGAAAATGAATCAGCAAGGTTGGTCCACACCATTGTGATCACCATGATGAGTTCTTGGATGAGGAGCAAAGAGTTGAGAAAGTTTGGTTTAGAAAATAATAACCACAGGGGTCCAAAGTAGGTAACATGTTAAAAATGGCAGATTTGACCATTATCACATGTAACAAGGTTTTTCATTTTATTTTGTTTTGTTTTGATTTTCTTTGACCAAATGGCATTGTTTTGGGTTCATTTAGGGTTAGGTTGAGTTTGGTCATGGTTTCAAACCATTTAGGTCAAGTAAAAATGGCATAGGCCATTATGTGTATGTATGTATGGCTATATGCTCATATGTTCTTTCCTTTTTATTCTAATTTTCTTTTTCTTGGTTCTTCTTTGAACTTAAAAAGGGGTAGGGTTTAGCAAACATTGTTAAACACTCAAGCAAACAATCATGGCAAACATAAAACTATACATGCATGAACTCTATGGATACACAGCAATTCCAAATTAAGTTTTTATTGGCTCCAAAATTTGGGAAGGGGAAATGTTCTTCTTCATTGATTTGAAAAGTTGGGATGTTACAAAAACTTCCCCCTTACAAAAGATCTCGTCCCGAGATCTAAAGAAACTAGGTACTAAAGAGATCAGGGAATTCAGTCCTAATATCATCTTCTCGTTCCCAGGGAGCTTCTTCTTCAGTATGGTTGCTCCACTGAATCTTCATGAAGTTGATACTTCTGGTGCGGGTCGATGATGTTCTGCTTTGACTCGCTGACATATGTCACACTTGGATATGTAGCTTCCAATATCTCTCTTCATTCCATGCCACCAAAATTATTCCTTCAAGTCTTGGTACATCTTGGTTCCTCCGGGATGAATGGAATACATGGTATCATGGGGTTCCTTTAGAATGACTTGCTTCAACTCTGAATCTGCTGGTACACAGAGGCGATCGTTGTACTAGAGAACTCCTTCTTCATCTTCGGTGAATCCCGGGGCCTTTCCCGCAGCTATCCGTTGCTTGATTCCCTTAATGCTGGCATTTCCTTTCTGTGCTTCCTTGATCTGGCTAACCAAGGTAGGTTGGAGTTCAATGCTTGCTAGGAATCCTTCACTAACTAGCTCCAGTCTAAACTACTCAAATTCTTGATGCAAACTAGGCTGCTCTTCTGCGATCATGGAGTTCAACTGACATGGATGTCTACTTAGAGCATCCTCTACCACATTGGCCTTGCCGGGGTGGTAGTAAATCTCCAGTTCATAGTCCTTGATCAACTCGATCCATCTTCTATGCCTCATGTTTAGCTCCTTCTGGGTGAAAATGTACTTCAGGCTCTTATGATCTGAATAGATCTCACAGCGATTACCCATGAGGTAATGACGCCAAACCTTCAAGGCTAAAACTACTGATGCTAACTCTAAGTCATGGGTTGGGTAGTTCTGCTCATGTTGCTTCAGTTGCCTAAATAGATATGATATCACCTTGCCTTCTTGCATCAGCACACATCCAAGACCAATCTTGGAGGCGTCACAGACGTCGAAGTGTTTGGTGATATCGGGCATGATCAGTATTGGTGCTGAGGTTAATCTGTTCTTGAGCTTCTGACAGCTTTCTTCACATGCATCAGTCTATTCAAACTTCTTGTCTTTCTTCAACAGTTGAGTCATGGGTCTTGCTATGCTCGAAAATCCTTCAACAAACCTGCGGTAATATCCTGCTAATCCGAGAAATGCACGGACTTCAGTCTGAGTGGTTGGGTCCTTCCATTCTTCAACGGTCTTGATCTTCGTAGGATCCACAACAATTCCTCCTGCAGACAAGATATGTCACAGGAATCCTACTTCCTTTAACCAGAAATCACATTTGTTAAACTTGGCATACAACTTATGCTCCCTAAGGGTTTCCAGAATAATTGTCAGATGTTTCGCATGCTCTTCTTCTGACTTGGAATGGATTAGGATGTCGTCGATGAAGACAACGACAAACTTATCCAAAAAGTTCATAAATATCTTATTCATGAGATTCATGAAATAAGCGGGGGCATTGGTTAATCCAAATGACATGACATTGTACTCATACAATCCATATCTGGTGGTAAAGGCAATCTTGGGGATATCGGTTGCACAAATCTTCAGTTGGTGATAACCAGTCCTAAGATCAATCTTAGAGAACACTCTGGCACCGGTCAGTTGTTCAAACAGGTCTTCTATCTTCGGCAGGGGGTATTTGTTCTTGATGGTGACATTGTTCAATTTACGATAATTGGTACATAAACGAGTGGCACCGTCCTTCTTATCCACAAACAATACCGGTGATCTCCAAGGCGGAGCACTTGGTCGAATCAGACCTTTGTGCAGCATGTCATCCAGTTGCTTCTTCAGTTCCACTAGTTCTTTTGGGTTCATACTATAGGATCTCTGAGCTATGGGTCCAGTTCCAGGAATCAACTCAATGATGAACTCGATATCCCGATCTGGGGGCATACCGGGTAAGTCATCAGGAAACACATCGGGGAATCTGCAGACTATTCTGATTTGATCCAAGGTTGGCTTGGCTAAGCTTGTGTTGCAGGAGAACTGTCTGGGTAGTCTTCCGGATATGTATTCTACTAACACATCGGTGCTACTAGTCATGGTGATGGCCTTCTTGGCACAATCAATCAATCCATGATGTTTCGACATCCAATCCATACCCAGCACTACTTCCAAACCTTTGGCTCCCATAACTATCAAATTTGCATAAAAATCTACTTCATGTATTCTGATGGGGACTGATTTGCAAATTTTTCTAGCTTTGGTGGTTGAATCGGGTATTTGAACTATCATAACATGCTTCAAACTGATGGGTTGAATCTTACTAGTGCATGCAAAATCTTCAGTAACAAACGAGTGCGATGCTCCAGAATCAAACAAAACTCTTGCATGTACTGAACTAACAGAAAACATACCCAGCACGACATCCGGCGCTTCCTGGGCTTCTTCGTCATTCATGTGAAAGAGGTGGCCGTTGTGGTTGTTCAGGTTGCCTGGGGCAAACTTTCTTCCGGTGGTGACACGACGTTGCTGCTGGGCAGGAGCAGAGGCAGTAGGGGTTATCTTCGCTAGCTTCTTGGGGCACTCGTTGCAGTAATGTCCGGTAACTCCACATTCATAACAAGTCACAGTTGACTTGTCCTTTGGGGCAATGGGGACGGCATTGCTTCCAGTCCTTGGGGCAGTGTTGGTGATGTTGTTGTTGTTGTCGGGGGCTCTCATCGGGGCACGGTTGAAGTGGTTGATGTTGGCATGGTTGTTTTTGTTGTTGTTGTTGTTGTACTGGCCTCCTGGCCTGGGGTGTCCTCCTCCACGATTGGGGGAACTGGGGCATGACATCGGTACTAGGGGCTTGTTGGGTCTTGAGGCAAATCCTCCAATTGGATTGGGGAGATTCCTTGAGGTATTGCTGGGGCCACTCTGGTTCATCATCCTGCGCTTGCGGTTCTCATTGGCCTGGTTGAGCTTCCCTTCCATCTGAATGGCAAAGTCAACAAGGGCTTCTAGGTCAGCAAAATGAATGTTCACCGACACTGTCTGCATCTCATCATACAGTTCATTCAGAAATCTTTCCTTCTTCTTCTCGGTGGTGTCGGTCTCATCCGGGGCGTACCTAGACAGAGTGAGGAATCTGTCACGGTATTTCACCACGGACATCCTTCCTTGTTTGAGTTCGCGGAACTCACCCCTCATCTTCTTAATCAGACCCGGTTGCACATGGTAACGGCTAAACTTGAGCTTGAAGTCCTCCCAAGTCATCATCTGGCCTCTATTCATTACATGGGTACTGGTCCACCATGCTCTGGCAGGTCCTGACAAATAGTGGGTGGAAAACAACACCTTCTCAGTGGCTTCGACTCCTGCGACTTCCAAGGTTGTTCTCCATTGATTGGAGCCAGTCATCTGCGTCTAGTGGTTCTTCAGTCTTGCTGAACATGGGTGGATTAGTACTCTGAAAGTTCTTCAACTTAGATCCAGGGTGGTCCACCATCCTGGTACTGGTTCTCCTCTTCATAGTCTGGCCATTTGAATAGCCAGGGACACAACCATGAGTACTTTAAAGTACTCCCAAACTATACTAACATAAGTACTAACAACTCTAAGCATGGTTCTAAGCTCTAGGTTCATTAGCACAAAGCCAGTTTTATTTCATAAGCACTTACTAGTCAAGACTCTTTATTTACCTAGACTTACTCAAGTGGGAACATTAGTGTCATTCCCACAATTCTGTTGTGATTCAAATCAAAGTCATACTTCAAGTCACCATTCATTTTTAGAAAACATCTGACAATGGAACAGTATGGCCATCCAACTGTCCATGACCGCGAACATGGCTATTCGAATAGTTTAACACTCTGCAGAGGTTGTACTCTTGTGCCACAACTTTTGATTACATCCGTCAGGGATAGCACCGAATCATCATAACTCAGTATGCAGATCATCAACCATAAACCTTTCACTTACATACTCTAGTATAGGCACCTCCCCTATGAGCTTTGCCTCCTAGGGATGTCAAACTGCCATCCTAGGAACTGCACAGGGCTTGGGTAGGATATTCAACTATTTTCACGTCATTTCACTTTCAACGTAGGAAGCCTCAGCATAACCTCTATGATGCTTGTTCAGAGGGAACCCATACTAAGATACATAAATTTCCAGCTAAAGCCTTACCCATAAACAGGTACTATGGGGGTACTCTAAAATTGGAATGGTATCGCATCCGAACCCAACCATCAGTTTTTATCAAATTCACCATGTCTTTCAAAAGTCATATTCACCTTCAACACTTTCAATAGAATGAATCATCATTCCAAGGTTTTCAAAGTCATTTGATTCACAAGTTCCCATCTAGAGTAGTCAATTTTAGTTTAGCACTAGCAACTAATCATGAGGGGTGCTAACTACCTTTTTGCTCTCTAAGCTAAGTGTGAAGCTCTTGTGATACTCTACCACTTAGACACAATTTAAATACAACAAGTAAACTTTGGTAAATCAAAGTAAAAGTAAAGCAAGGTAAAAACTTGGTCTTGGATGAATAAGACTTTAAACACCAATACTAGTGCCATGGTATCTTGCACTAGTAACTTGCCAAAGTAGAGCTTGCATTAGGATAGCTTGCGTTGGTTGGTGTACTGGTCAAAGTGTTCCTCTTCTTCTTCGTAGAAGACCTCCTCCCCCTCGTAGCCTTCGGTACTAGCATCTATAAACGGATACGAGTTAACAATCACCAACCAATACTCAAGGGTACTATTTAGCCTTAATGGCTCACTCAAGATGATCTAGCATCATCACAATCATCACTCAAATAACACTAGGGTTTTCACTTAATTAGGGTTAGGAAAATAATTTCCTCTCATTAACATTACTAAGATTTAATATCCTCAAATAAGCAACTATGAGGCCATGTAACTAAGGTCATCACCTCACATCACATTACTTGGGAAGATGATTTAAAGGAGATGCTACACCTCATAGATTTGAAATACTAAATCTGAAATAATATAAATGAGCTAGAAATGGCTATATAGCCATTATTTGAATCTAGGCCATGATCATATGAAACAACTATATCATATTTTCGCATAATCAATTAGAGGGTTTGAAATGTGAATTATGAGAATTGGAATCACCTCAAAATTCATTATGGTTGATTTTATAAAATTGTTTGAATTTGGAAAAGTTACTGTCTTGCCAATTGTTTTGCAAGTGATCTATAATGAACTAGGGTTTGAGAATAGTGGGGTTGGGTAGACCATTTCATTTACTTTCACACAAAATTGGATTCCCTCCATTTGGATTTGTGGATTTTGTTTTATTAAAATTATAGCGAAGTACCAGTATTGAAATTTGATTTAAACTGAAAAACGGAATTCAAATCCTTGGGCTTCGGCGGGAAAACGAGATGGGCCAAAGAGAAAAGGAAAACGGGCCAGCCCAGCTGCGTGTCTCGCACACGCGGGCGAACTGACAAGGGGACCCACTCGTCAGCGACTAATCATCACCGAAACTGATGTAGCCCCGCTCACCGACGTCGCTACACCAAGACCAACAAGTCCCCCAAGTGGACCGATGACACGAGCCCGAGTTAAAGCTCTACATGATGAGGTGAACTCGCTCCTCACCACCCTTGATCTTGGTACCCCTTTGGACGGAATGCTACCTCATGCCGATGTGTTATGTGTCATTAGGTACAAGGCGCATCAAGACCCCGGAGAGGAGGACACGCCATGGTCAAGGGAAGGAGAGGAGCAGCTGGACATGGAGATGATCACGAAGCTGAACCCGACGTTGCTCGAAGCGCTCCAAGGAAGAGAAGGACGCTGGCCGGTCCAGGACCCGGTCAGACCGGCCCCGTAACCGGACGCTCCGGTCCCAGGCCCGGTCAACCGGGCGCCCAACCGGGCGCAGCTCCATCGTACCGGAAGAAGACCGGAAACCTCGCAGATTCCCGGTTGGCGACCGGTCGACCGGACCCAGGACCGGACCACCCGGTCATAGGCCCGGTCAGACCGGATCCAAACCGGGTCTGATGGGAATGACCCACCAAACTGCCTAAGTTATCCATTCACGTACCTGTTCGCCCTTGCTGGCCATGTATGCCTATATAAGTAGCCTGGACCCCTTCCTTACCCCTTAGACTTGTTTTGAACTCAAACCTACATTTGAGCTTAGTCTCCCTAGGGTTATCATCCCTCTGTAATCAAGGCACCTTGGTTGTTGACTTTGATCTTGTTGAGTGAGATTCTAGTACAAGTTACTCTCTCTCCCTCATCAAGCTCTTCCTCTCCAACCCCAATCTCTCTCCGGGAATTCTGCCGCGTGCCTCTTCCTCGGAGATTCTATTGGCGTGGTCCATCGAGCCACGGAGGTAAGCATCGGGTGTATCGGGTTGGTGTGCGTGCGTGAGTCTCGTGTTCTTCGTGTTCTTCGTGTTCCTCGCGTTCTCCCACCTCTCCCCTTGGTTTTCGGGGTCAAACCGCGAGATCGGGCCACACACGGGGTCTTAGACCTCATCATATGGTATCAACAGCCTTTGGTTTCCGCGGATTTGACCCTCCACCCACCCAATTTCATCTCTGAAAATTTTTCCCCAAAAATCCCCAAAAAATAGCCCCAAATTGCCTCTTGACCGATCTGTGATTTGGTTGCGTTTTGAGTTGTTTTGGTCCATGGATTTGGTGTTGGAGTGCTTGATCTACTATCTCCCCAACTTTTAGCCCCCAATTCCATCGTTTCCCTTCGTTTTGGTCGATTTGGCTTGGTTTCGCTCAAGAACAGGAGAGAGAAACTGCGCCCCGCGAAATCCGGTCAACCGGGCGCCAACCGGGCCTGTGACCGGACGACTTGGCGCCAGGGCCGGTCAACCGGGCGCCAGACCGGGCGCCAACCGGGCGCCAACCGGGCCAGAACCCGGTCAACCGGGCTGTAGACCGGCCAGGCCGGCCCAGGGCCCGGTCAACCGGGCGCCAACCGGGCGCTACCAGTACCACCACCTCCGCCAACCACCGCCGCCCTCTCCGCCACCGGCAAGCACCGCCACCCTCCCCAAACCACCGGGAAACATCACCGCGGCCCCATAACCTCCGCCGCAACCACAAGAGCATCGACACCACCACCACCGGCTTACCACCGCCACCTCCGCCAAGCTACTTTGACCCTTTTCTTCCGCTAACTTGTGTTTGCTTGTTCCGATTTGAGTGCCTTGTTTGTGAAACTAACCCGCAGCTCCGAAGCAAGCGACGACATCCGAGGCACCCCGAACTTGCAACCGTACCCTTGACACCACCACCTTCATCGCAAGTTGTGTGTTCATCACCGCCTAACATCTTAGGTATAACTTGCATTCCCCTTGTAACCCCTCTTCTTTTGCGATCTATCCTATCGAGCATTGCTTATCAAGTGTTGCGAGACATTGCACGTGGCCCCGATTGTGAGGTGTGTGCGTAGTGTGGAGTCAAGCTTCTAAGCAAAACTCGTGTGGCAACATAGCAAAAGTGAGCTAACGCTAACATAGAGCGTGAAAAAGAAAGAGAAGCACAAAAAGAGTGCAAGTGCCATCATACATACAAAAGTGTACAAAGTGCCACCATAGATACAAAAGAGTGCAAGTGCCACCATATACAAAAGAGAAAAAGCTTTTAAGCAAAAGAGAGATATGAGAAGAGAGGCCGCGTGTAAATCTTGTTGTCTCTCCGTTGCAACCAAAGCTTTGATCTCTTCTTGTGTTAGTGTGACACCGAGCACCCTTGTTTAAGGGCTACTTACACTTTTCCGCTCATTCCTTGGTCGCACTAACCCCGTTCATCTCGTGTGTGCGTTCCATATCTTTCCGTGTTTATAGTGATCATCGCTTTGACATTTGAATTTTTTTTTGGATTTCACCCACTTTTAACAACATACTCGATCTTGGATTTTGTCTTTTGGCTTTCCACCATACTCACCTAACACCATATTTGCTAGCTTTTGCGTGTGGTTTTGCGTGTGTACCCGATACACTTGATCTTGCTTTTGGCTTGGTTGATTACCTCAATACTATCTTACCTTGGTAAGAGTGCGAGGTAGTGTTCTTCCACTAACATACACCATATAGATCTTGTCATGCTAACATGTATAGCGACAAAGAAGATACGGAGGAGTACACGGAGCACTTCGAGGAGGATACCTCCTCAAGCACCGCGGATGTGGAGGAACATGTGGAGCTCGACACCGACTATGGCTCCACGAGCATCACCGACATGACCGACATCGAGGAGCTCTACATCGCCAATGGCTCCTCAAGCATGGATGACATGGCGGAGCACCACCTTGAGGACGACATCGACGAGCTCTACATCGACAATGGCTCACCACTCATGGACGACATGGTGGAGCAACGCCACGAGTACGACATCGACGACATGGTGGAGCAACACCACGAGTACGACATCGACACCATGGCGGAGCCTCACCTACGCTCCACGATGAGCAAAGACGATGCTCCCACGTACACCTACTTGGCCAATGGAGCTACATATGAAGATAGAGGACCTCCACGATGGCACCATCATATGGATCATCAAGAGCGTCCCCATCATGAGCGTCATCGACACACTTCTTCGAGCTCCACAAGGCGCCACCACGAGAGTGCTTATGCACAAGATCGTCGCCTTCAAGTTCACCATCATATGGAGCATCAAGAGCGTCCCCAACATGATCGCCATCGACACACTTCTCCGAGCTCCACAAGGCGCCACCATGAGAGTGCTTATGCACAAGATCATCGACATCAAGGACATCATATGGAGCTTCAAGGGCATCCCCAACATGATCGGCATCGACACTCTTCTGCAAGCTCCACAAGGCGCCCCAAGCAATATGCCAAGTTGCATGAGCCATCATCTAGGCATGGCAAGGACCGTCATCGACTCACACCATCTCATGATAGTCGTCGACCACTACCACCTCATGGTCTACATCGACATACGTCACCACATGAGCTTCGCCGCCACAAGCCACTTCATGATTGCCATCGACCAACATCCCCCAAGGATCTTCGACGACACTCATCAAGACATGGTGATGAAGCACGATGACGAGAGCCTCGACACGAAGACGACAAACACCATCTTTCGGTGTCCACCACTCCAAGGATGGCAAGTGCACATCGCGCATACCTTCCTCATATGGCCACTTCCACCTCTTGCACCACCACCACAATGGCCCCTAGCTCATCACGTGCCTATGGACTCCGATGCTACAAGTGCAAGCAACAAGGCCACCGCCCACGGGAATGTCCCAATCTCCTATGTGAGGTATGCAAGGCCAAGGGTCACGAGGCATGGCAATGCACAAAGCCAAGCGCCAAGACACTCTACTTCGACGAGCTACAAGCCCAAGCCACCAAGAAGCCTACGGTGCCCACACTTCAAGATGAAGACCTCCAAGGCCATCGCAAGGATGATGTGGATCCGAGCCTAGCTCTCCACAACACTACGGCGCCACCGATGGAGGACGACTTGGGAGGCGATGGAGTTGAGATGGTTGAGCATGGGAATTTCCCTTCAACCAAGGAGGCGCATGGAGATGAGAAAGTCGAGCCTACTCCTATATACTTGATTGATGAGTTGGTACCAATCCCATGTGAGCATGAGAGCCACTTAGCCCACTTGAGTGAGAGTGATAGTAAGTTGAGTGACTCCCACCCCATATGTGAGTTTGAGTGCTTCCGTTTGGAAGACATGAGTGATACACAAAGTGAGTTGAGAGAGGTAGATGATAGGTCCATGGAGGACATCACATTTGCTAACACATTAACCTCTCCCTCGTTTGTGTCTTCTTATGTTGCACTAGGTTCCACGAAGGACGAGTTCCCGATCATGGAGACGATGTACATGGTGCATGAAGATGATGATATCTCACCATGCTTACTTCAAGACGGACATGTCGACCACATGGATCCTCCTACCTCCACAACACCTACCTCAAATGAGTCGGCCTACAAAGGTAACAACATAGGTGTTGATGATGCCATGATCCCACTAGTGGACATGATGACTTTTGAGTGCATGCATGGTCTCGATGATCCATTTGCTACTTCACATGATACTTTCATTTTCCCATGCGATACTTTGCTTAACATTGTTGATCATGTGGAAGTGAATGCTTGTGATACCATGACCATGCCATGCTATGAGAGCTTCACATTTTCCACGCTTGCTTGCAATGATAATGATAAGGATGACATTAGCTTCCGCATGCTTTGCCACAAATGTTTACACCATTCCATGATCCTTGCATCCAAGATTGTGAACAATTGCTCTTTCTTATGCTTGGTATGCAAGAATGCTTATTTCATTGTCCACGAGATGGCCCCCATAGCCTTCTCACTTTTTGATGATCATGAGTTACCACATGCCATGAATGCACCTTCTTGCCATATGCACCATCGCCATGCATTTCATACTATCTTGCTTGACACTAATGGTGATGTGCACAAGTCATGGAACATCATGATGGATGATGTGTTCATTTACCATGCACACACGCTTTTTGTTTTCTCTTTTGTGTGTATAGGTACCCGAATGAAAACTTCCACCGCTACGGAGCATGAGCTCACGAAACGCGCAATTGAGAGCTACCCCAACACGGACGAGATACATGATCCAACCCATGGGATTCACGCCAAAGGGTATGTTCCCAAACACCTTCGCCCTCGTGTGTTTCCGGCTTGTCTTGTCGAGCTTCCAGTTTGGACCAATGCCTCGTCACCTCTTTTGCCTCTTATGCAACATATCTTGACACATCTTGTCGGCACAATGGTTGTTGTATGTCTTGATGTTATCATCATACACTCCAAGAATCTCAAGGACCATGTCATACATGTGAGAGACACCTTATGCATCTTGTGCCACATGCCACTCATAAAGTTTCTCTTCTTTGGATTTCTCATTTCATCTTTGGCAATTGAAATGGATTCTTTGACACTTGAGGATACCCATACTTGGCTCACGCCAACCATACTTTCCCAAGCTAGAAGTTTCCATCTCTTTGCCATTGCACATAACAATTTTGCCCAAAATTTTGCTGCCGATACTTGACTTTTGATTGTTCCATTTGTGTGGGACAATGCTTCACATCACATTTTTGACACTTTACAAACAAAACTTTTACATGCACAAACTTTTGCCCCACCAAATTTTGAATACATCGACACTCTTTTGGTTCCCATTTTTGCCAAATGCCTCTTGGAGAAACGACTTGATGCTTCGTATTTGATTGAGAGCCTCTTGTTCGCCGATCACCAAATTGGCATCCACACGCTTTCCATTTGCAAGTTGTTTTTCCCCAAGCTCTTCTTCGACCGCGACTTTATCCCTCTCCCACACCATGGGACAACCGTCATGGACTACACCGTCGGTGAGGAGGAACAAGAGTCGAGGGCGACTCTTTCCCAAGGGGGGGAGATGATGTAGCCCCGCTCACCGACGTCGCTACACCAAGATCAACAAGTCCCCCAAGTGGACCGATGACACGAGCCCGAGTTAAAGCTCTACATGATGAGGTGAACTCGCTCCTCACCACCCTTGATCTTGGTACCCCTTTGGATGGAATGCTACCTCATGCCGATGTGTTATGTGTCATTAGGTACAAGGCGCATCAAGACCCCGGAGAGGAGGACACGCCATGGTCAAGGGAAGGAGAGGAGCAGCTGGACATGGAGATGATCACGAAGCCGAACCCGACGTCGCTCGAAGCGCTCCAAGGAAGAGAAGGACGCTGGCCGATCCAGGACCCGGTCAGACCGGCCCCGCAACCGGACGCTCCGGTCCTAGGCCCGGTCAACCGGGCGCCCAACCGGGCGCAGCTCCATCGTACCGGAAGAAGATCGGAAACCTCGCAGATTCCCGGTTGGCGACCGGTCGACCGGACCCAGGACCGGACCACCCGGTCATAGGCCCGGTCAGACCGGATCCAAACCGGGTCTGACGGGAATGACCCACCAAACTGCCTAAGTTATCCATTCGCGTACCTGTTCGCCCTTGCTGGCCATGTATGCCTATATAAGTAGCCTGGACCCCTTCCTTACCCCTTAGACTTGTTTTGAACTCAAACCTACATTTGAGCTTAGTCTCCCTAGGGTTATCATCCCTCTGTAATCAAGGCACCTTGGTTGTTGACTTTGATCTTGTTGAGTGAGATTCTAGTACAAGTTACTCTCTCTCCCTCATCAAGCTCTTCCTCTCCAACCCCAATCTCTCACCGGGAATTCTGTCGCGTGCCTCTTCCTCGGAGATTCTATTGGCGTGGTCCATCGAGCCACGGAGGTAAGCATCGGGTGTATCGGGTTGGTGTGCGTGCGTGAGTCTCGTGTTCTTCGTGTTCTTCGTGTTCCTCGCGTTCTTCCACCTCTCCCCTTGGTTTTCGGGGTCAAACCGCGAGATCGGGCCACACACGGGGTCTTAGACCTCATCATAAACGGTATGATTCAAACAGAGCCGCAGGATTAGAACACGATCGAACGGCGGATGGTCATCATCATCTCCGACGAGATCCAACCCTGACCGCGGTGAGCCTAGGGGGTCGGTGGCTTACCGGATGTCCGGCGATCGTTGGCATGGTGGTGCAGCGAGGTTGTCGACGATGGTGGAGCTCCTGGTACCGGCGGCGTCTCCTGGGGTGGCTCCTAGCTTCGTATTCGTCTGCGGTGGCTCCGCGGCACTCCGGCGACGAATTGGGGCACGGTGTGTCAAATTGGGACTGGGGAATGCTCGAGGAGGGTCAGTGGGAGGAGAGGAAGCGAATGGTGTGAGGTTTGAGCACGGGGGAGCGCTCTATTTATAGCGACGGCGAGGTCCCGAGGCGCACGGGCAGGTCGACTATGGCGACGGCGGTACAGTGTCTCCAAGGCATGGGCGAGGATGCTGCTCTCTTCTCTACGTCACGGCGATCACGACGCGCTTGATTGCACAGAAAAAGATGGACGGGAGAGGTCGTCATCTTCACGCGGCCGTGCTGTACCGGGCGGACGTCGACGACGAGGACGACGACGACAGGGCACGGGAGAGGGAGTGGTCGTGTCTGGCGTGTTGTCGGCGTCGTGGCGATGCTCGGGGCAGAGGCGGAGGTCAAGGGGAGGACGGAGTCGACAGGGTGACGTCGTGCACTGACGTATCCTGGGGCATGTCTGTGCACGCTATGGCGCGTCCTGGCATCACTGGGCAAGTCATGTACTGAGCTGTGCAGGGCTCTCCTTAGCCAATGGCGAGCATGAGCAGGTGCAGGGGAGTGAGGGCAAGCTTAAGGACATGGTGAGGTCAACCAGAGGTGAGTGGAGAGAGGGGTGGCATGGAGGAGTGGCATGGTACATGACATATGCAAGGTTTGGTCAATTTCTCCTTTGAACAGTAGGGAAAAAGCATGGCATTATCCAGAGGGGAGTAGGAGGAGTGTGTGGTGACATAGACATGGAGGGTTTAGGCTAAAATCCATTGGATTATAGCATGTATGATCAAACCAGAATTGTGCCCACCATGTGTTTGATGAAATGGCCGAATGAGATTTGAATTTGAATTTTGCCAAACTCTTTTATGGGTGTGAGTCAAATAATGTTTGGCACTTAGTGGTGGTGTTGGTTTGCAAAATGGAGTTGATTTTGGGAAAACCAAATTTGTGATCTTAAATCTGTTTTAATGTTGCAACTTTGTATGTTTAAAATAAGAATTTGAAAATGAATCAGCAAGGTTGGTCCACACCATTGTGATCACCTAGATGAGTTCTTGGATGAGGAGCAAAGAGTTGAGAAAGTTTGGTTTAGAAAATAATAACCACAGGGTCCAAAGTAGGTAACATGTTAAAAAAGGCAGATTTGACCATTATCACATGTAACAAGGTTTTTCATTTTCTTTTGTTTTGTTTTGATTTTCTTTGACCAAATGGCATTGTTTTGGGTTCATTAGGGTTAGGTTGAGTTTGGTCATGGTTTCAAACCATTTAAGTCATGTAAAAATGGCATAGGCCATTATGTGTATATATGGCTATATGCTCATATGTTCTTTCCTTTTTATTCTAATTTTCCTTTTCTTGGTTCTTCTTTGAACTTAAAAAGGGGTAGGGTTTAGCAAACATTGTTAAACACTCAAGCAAACAATCATGGAAAACATCAAACTATACATGCATGAACTCTATGGATACAAAGCAATTCCAAATTAAGTTTTTGTTGGCTCCAAAATTAGTGAAGGGGAAATGTTCTTCTTCATTGATTTGAAAAGTTGGGATGTAACAGCTATGCGCTATAGTTAGGTCTCTTAGAGTTAGGTTTATGTCAACCAGGAAGGTGCTATGGTGGAGATGGTGGCATTGTGTAATTTAAGAATAAGGTTTTCTAGACACCTCACCCACCTTGGCGGCGGTGGTGTCCTCTGTGGCTTTGAGGAGCATGCAATCATGCGCTCACTATTCTTCTCGAGCGGTTGATCTAGTTTTATCTTCGTGTTTTGCAGGAGCCTTCGTGTATTGGCATGATGGTTTCTTCTCCGGCTGCTAAGGATCGGCTAACTTTGGCTTCATCGTGGACCCCGTGAGTTTATGTCTCCCCAGATACGTCTGGCTGGATCTAAGGTGCTTGTCCAACCCTTTTCATCGCCTTCTTCTCCGGGCATAAATATGTATCTAAGATCTCTATCGTCAGTGTCTTCTAGCTCTAACCAATGACTTTTCTCCTATTGTGGCAACAACATTTTCCTTGATCTAGCGTGGTTTAGAGATCTAGAGGTAGTTGTGAGATTTGCTCACGGCATGCCGTTGGCGAGTGTAGGAGGAAGACAACGTCAAATTTTCCTAGGGACTTGCGTCTAATTAATTTCTTGTTATCCAAGGATCGATGGTCTTGTAAGGATTGGTTGACTTTACCATATGCCTTTGACCTCTTTCACAGAAAAAGAGAGTGGAAAAGACGTGTGAAAATTTAATTAGGAAGGAGGTACTTATTTCAACATGGCAAACAATAGACGGCCGGTCAAATCGATCAAGATTTACTTGTATTTTGGAACTACCAAAAAATTTGGATGTTTGTTTTGGAAAAATTATTGTTTTTTGTTGGGCATTCAGAATTGAAAACAATTTTCCGTGGTACATATACATGAAAAGCCTTTTCCCACTAGAAAAATATGTCCCTCTTGTACTAAGTTTGAAGTCTGGCTATGTGTAACGTAAATCACATTATTTTAGTCTGATTATTGGCCAACACACGATTTTTAACAGTCAAAATACCTAGGGGTACTTACTAGAACGTGTTGCGTCCAAGATATGTTTCCATGGATGGACGCGCCCTAGTTTTATTCTCGATACCATAGATGTTTATGTAGAAGAGTTATTGGAGATTGCACAGCACCAATAGGGCCGGCTGCTCATATATATATAGGCGGACACATGTACAATTATAGGTACAACCCTGACAAAACACGGGGATCTATACCTAGTGCAATATATTACTCAACACCCCCCCCCCCCAGTCGAAGGGTCGGCACCGACACATAGACTGGAGCGAAACTCCAGAAAAGTCGTGGACGGCAATCCCTTCGTCATTATATCGGCAAACTGCTGAGACGTCGGTACGTGAAGAACTCAAACGCAACCGAGGCTAACTTTCTCATGAACGAAGTGGATGTCCAACTCGATGTGCTTGGTGCGCCGATGATGAACGGGGTTGGCGGAGAGGTAGACAGCCGACACGTTGTTGCAGAAAACCACCGTAGCCTTGTCAACGGGACAAGAGAGCTCGGAGAGAAGCTGACGAAGCCACGTGCACTCAGCCACAGCGTTAGCCACAGCGCGGTACTCGGCCTCGGCACTGGAGCGAGACATGGTGGGCTGCCTCTTGGATGACCAAGAGACGAGCGACGAGCCGAGGTAGACGCAGTAGCCACTGGTGGAGCGCCGCGTGTCCGGGCATCCCGCCCAGTCCGCGTCTGAGTAGGCAACGAGGTCGGTCGACGTCGAGGGCGAAGCATGCAGCGACAGGCCGTAGCCCATGGTACCACAGACGTAGCGTAGAATCCGCTTCACCGCGGCCCAATGAGCATCCCGAGGAGCATGCATATGCAAGCACACCTGTTGCACATCGTACTGGAGCTCCGGACGTGTCAACGTCAAGTACTGGAGGGCACCGACGATGGAGCGGTAGAACGGCGCGTCGGACGCCAGCGACCCATCATTGGCGGAGAGCTTGGCCTTCGTGTCGACAGGAGTAGGTGCAGGGTTGCAGTTAAGCATTCCTGCACGCTCGAGAAGCTCGCGGGCATACTTCCGCTGATGAAGGAAGAACCCGTCCGCACGCCGGACAACCTCGATGCCGAGGAAGTAGTGGAGCGGGCCAAGATCCTTCAACGCGAACTCAGCGTGAAGACTGTCGGTGAGCTGTCGAAGAAGACCAGCGGTGGAGGCCGTCAAGATGATGTCATCGACGTACAACAGTAGGTAGGCCATGTCGTTGCCGGTCCGATAGACGAACATCGACGCATCGGAACGCGTGGAGCGGAAACCAAGCTGATGCAGGAAGCCGGCGATGCGCTGGTACCAGGCGCGGGGCGCCTGCTTCAGTCCATACAAGGACCGAGAGAGCAAGCACACGTCATCGGGGCGCTCAGTGTCGACGAAGCCAATGGGCTGCTGGCAGTATACCTGCTCCTGCAGATGGCCATGAAGAAAGGCGTTGGAGACGTCCATCTGATGCACCAACTGACAAGGGATTAACTTGTCAATGCCTACAGGTTGTAGACTAGGGTTTTAGTTAGAAGTAGAGGGCAAGTAGATCTCGAAGGTTTCAGCCGAAAAGTACTCGACGATATGAAAACTAGGGTTTGTGAGACAACGAATCGATGCTTTCTTTGTCCCTCGGCTCCCCCTTATATAGGCGGTGCAGCCGAGGGATTCGTGATACACAAGTTACAGAGTCCGGGAGGGTTTCCATCTCATCCCGCAATATTACAAGTGTTTTCTCCTAATACAACTCTAGCTTTCCTTAACTAGCAACTTGGGCTTCCGATTCTTCTTATCCTTCGGGTCGTGGGCCTTCAGTAAACCCCGGGTACCATCTTCGACAGGCCCATTGGGGATGCCTATGTCACCAGCCACGCGCGAGAGGAGGCAAGGTGCAACACCGTGCGGATCGTGCCCGGTTTGACAACCGGGGCAAACGTATCCGTGAAGTCGACGCCAGCGCGTTGCCGAAAACCGCGCACGACCCAGCGCACCTTGTAGCGCTCGAGAGTACCGTCGGAGCCGAGCTTGTGCTTGAAGACCCATTTGCCGGTGATGACGTTGGCGCGAGGGGGCCGGGGAACCAGCTCCCAGGTCCGGTTACGCTGCAGCGCATCATACACCTCCTGCATGGCGGCGCGCCAATGCGGGTCGCGCAAGGCGGCTCGAGCCGAGGTGGGCACCGGCGAGAGGGCGGGGATGGACGCATCAGCAGCTGCCGGTCCGGTCGAGGAGCCGGTTGGACTGGCCGGGTGGGCCGGCCGGGGGCCCGGTTGGACCGAGCGGCCGACCGGGCGAGGGAGCGGAGGCCCTTGGACACCACCCCGCTTGGCACCAGTCTGAGAGTCGGTTTTGACCGGGCCGGCCGGTTGTATGGCCGGTTCGACCGGGTTCTGGGCCGGGTGGGCGGCTGGGAGGCACTCCGCCGTCGTGCGGCAGGACGCTGTTGCCGCTAGCCCAGAAGGCAGACGCGGCAGACGGGGACGCCGTGCATACGTACTGGTCGGCGGGGTACTGTGTAGACGGCCGCCGCAAGCCCGCACGTGCGCGGGTGAGCATGGGATCAGGGGCCGCAGCGACGGGCGGCGAGGCGGGCGACGAGGCGGCCGAAGGAGACGCCGCGGGCGACGGGGCACCGGAGGCGCCTCGGGCGTCGCGGGGACTGGGAGCGCGCGGGCGCCGCGGGAGACGGAGACGCCGAGGACCAGGCGGGGCCGGCGCGCAGGGGGCCGCCATGTCGGTCGATCGTCGGCGCGCGGCCACAAGAGGGCCAGCGGGCGCCGGGGGCGTCGTCGGATGTGTCGCAAAAGTCCCTGCTGAAACGGAAAAACCAACTCGTCAAAGTACACCTGCCGGGAGGTGAGGACACGATGAGAGACTGGGTCGTAACAGCGGTAACCCTTGGTGTTGGCGGGGTAGTCGAGGAACACACAAGGGAGAGAGCACGGCGCAAGCTTATGTGAGGCGGTGGCAGCAGTGTTAGGATAACACCGGCAGCCGAAGATGCGAAGGTCATCATAGGCGGGCGGCGCACCGTAGAGGAGGTGATGCGGCGTGTATGACCAACGCACACGACACGGGCATATGTTAACGAGGAGAGTCGCCGTGGCAAGAGCATCTGGCCAGAATCGTGGGGGCATGTATGCATGGAACAGAAGGGTGCGAACGCAGTCGTTGAGGGTACGAAGCATCCGTTCGGCACGACCGTTCTGTAGAGAGGTGTATGGACACGTAAGGCGGAAGACGGCGCCATGGGCGGCGAGAAGTGAGCGAATGGTGATGTTGTCAAACTCTTTACCGTTGTCGGTTTGTAAGGCGTGGATGGGGCTACCGAACTGAGTGGAAACGAAGGCGAAGAAGGCGGTGAGGGTGGCGGCAACATCGGATTTACGACGAAGGGTAAAAGTCCATACAAAATGCGAGTAATCATCAAGAATCCCTAGATAATAATTATAACCAGAATTACTCGGAACATGCGAGGTCCAAACATCACTATGAATAAGTTGAAACGGAAAAGACACGACTGTGGAGGACGAACTAAACGGGAGGCGAACATGTTTGCCTAGACGACATGCTTCACAAGAGTGGGCATCCGTTTTATTACAAGTAAAGGAGAAGCCTTGCATTATTTTACGCAGAGTGGCGGAGCTAGGATGGCCGAGGCGAGCGTGCCAGAGGTCGACAACGGCGGAGAGGGCGAGTGGGTTGCTGACGGTGGTGGAGGCCGAACCAACAGGGTACAGATCTCCGGGGCTGTCACATCGGTGGAGGAGCATCCGAGTACGACCATCCTTGACAGAAAAACCAAAGGCGTCAAATTCCACAGTCACACAATTATCACGACAGAAAGACTTAACGGAAACAAGATTTTTAATCAATTCAGGAGAAACAAGAACGTTGTTTAGAGAGAGAGGAGTGGAAGTGGAAGGAAAAGAGACGGAACCGGTGTGAGTAATGGGAAGAGCATGACCGTTGCCAACGATGATGCGAGAGGAAGTGGAAGCGGGTGTAGAAAACGAGAGGTTGCCGGGGTGCGCAGCCATATGCGCGGAGGCACTGGTGTCCATGAACCAGTCGCCACCGCCACCATACGCCCCGGCGGAGGGAACGCTCTGGAGGGCGGTCAGGAGCGCGGGGTCCCACGAGGCCGAGCTCGGGGGGGCGGCGTAGGCCGGGGCGGGCCGGGCGCCGCGTAGAAGGCCTGGTGGGTGGCCGGACGCGGCCCCATGATGCCCGGGTAGGGGGCGCGCGGCACATGAATGGAGTAAGCATGAACGACCCCGGTCCACGGATTGTGACCGGCGGTCCATGGCGGAGGGGCGGTGTGCTGAGGTAGACGAGGCGCGGGGGCGGTGGCGTTGGCACCACCATTGCCACCGCCGTTGCTACCACCTCCATGACGACGACGTCCGCGGCGACCACCGCTGCAGTAGCCGCCTGCCCGGTCCAGGGGCCGATCTGACCGGCCTGGGCGCCGGCTGGGCCGGTCCATGGCCCGGTCTGGCCGGCCTGGTGACCGGATGGGCCGGCCTACGGCCCGGTCTGACCGGCCTGGTGACCGGCTGCGGGGAAACCCGGCGGCGGACCTGTGGGGCGGGGAGCGGGGGCGCAAGGCGCGGGAGTCTGGGCACCGCGGGAGAAGCCGGCGATGAAGGCGGTATGGGCCGCCCGAGCCTGGAGATGCTTGAGGTGGCGCTCCTCGAGGCGCAGGTAGGCCATGGCCTGCTCGAAGGTGGGCGTGGTGAGGAGCGTGAGGTTGGAGGCGGCGTTGCTGAGATCCTCACCGAGACCCGCCGACAGGGTGGAGAGCATGATCTTGTCATCGATCGGAAACTCCAAGTCACGGAGCTCGTCGGAGAAGCTCTTCAGCTTGAGGACGTACTCGTCGAGAGACTGGTCGTTCTGGTGGGTGCCGAAGAACTCCTGCTGAAGGAAGGTGGCCCGCTGGATTTTGTTGTCGGTGAAGAGGCTGGTGATCTTAGCCCAAACCGTGCGCGCGGAGTCGCCGTCCCGGACGACGGTGTGGAAGATGTCGTTGGAGATGGTCTGGTAAAACCAGTGGATGGTGGTGGCGTCAATGGCGTGCCACTCAGGGTCATGCGGCATGGCGAGGAGGTCGATGGTGCCGTCGACGTGATCGAGGAGATCATACTCGCGGAAGAGCAGCCCGAAGTACGTTTTCCACGGGAAGAAGTTGGCAGCGGTGGTGGAGAGCGTCACCGGCACGCGCTAGGCGATGGGGATGTCGCGGATGATGACGACGGAGGGGCCGGCGAAGGGCTTGCTGCTGCCGGAGCGGGAGGAGTCGAAGGGATCGGAGGGGCCGGAGGAGGAGAAACCGGCCATGGCGGAAGCGGTGGTGGTGGTGGGAGGGAGGACCAGCGGCGCCCGGGGTGGGGAGGGTCGGCGGCTAGGGCTGGGAGGAGGAGGGCCGGCGGCGCCCAAGGAGAAGAGGGGCGGCGGCTAGGGCTGGGAGGAGGAGGGCTGGCGGCGCCCTAGGGGGGAGAGGGCGGCGGCTAGGTCAGGACCTGAGGGGCCTCTGATACCATGTAGAAGAGTTTTTGGAGATTGCACAGCACCAATAGAGCCGACTGCTCATATATATGTAGGCGGACACATGTACAATTACAGGTACAACCGTGATAAAACACGGGGACCTATACCTAGTACAATATGTTACTCAAGAGTTCATATACTTGCAGGACGTGGCACAACCCATGTCACCTTTCTCGTCCTGATATGAAAAGGGTAATGTCTGAACTCATGGTATCTAGCTTGCTACGTAGCATACATACAACCGATAAATGTAGGCATGTAGCTGTACATATGTGAATGCGTGCATGTGTACACATATGCATGAATCCTCTCGAATGTTGGGAATAATAAACGAGTGAAAGATATAGTGGAGCCGGATAACATTGCAGATAAGAATTGCAGCGTGGTGTTCCTACTTTGTTCTAGTCAAATCAAATCCAGGAAATGTTTGAACCATAATAATATGTGCAACTTGAGAATTGCATTAGTTCTAATTCCAACGATGTTAGCCACATTTGAAAAATAAATATTAATGTTGCAACCATAGTGCAACCAAGAAAATCCAGTTGAAAACAAGGTGCTACTAGAAAAAATTCAGTTTGACAATGGTGCAACTAACAAACACGAATCTCTGCTTAAATAACATCCAATGACTAAATAGTTGCTTGAGCTCTTTGCCAATTCTCATTCGAACGAGAATTAGAAAAACTGTAAAATCATATACCAATAGCATGTGAGAACATGATCCACGTGTTATTAGGGAAGTCGGTAGCAACCCACACTCTAACTTAAAATTAGTACCCCCTTGGTAAAAAAAGGCTCGGATATTTTGTCCGTCCACATTCAAAACTTGAAAAACTTCAACAATATATGGCATACATGACACACAATATCTTATATTCGCATTTGAGGCACTTCTTTGGGGTTGTGATTTTGTAACTATTCATAGTTTATTGTACAGAACTTATATGGTCAACTTATATATGAAAGGTGAATTGTATTTCTTAGCGGGGGACCCTATTTCCTGTCACTGCATATATTTTCATGTTAAGATGGAACAAGAAAATACACCAGAGGATCCCCAACGACATTTCAATAGGAAAAAAGTTAATAAGAGAAAAAATAGGAAAATAAATACAAAAGCGATAGCCCTTCAGCACGAAAACTATTCTCCTTCACTTATACCTTTTGTGGCTCATCCTCCTCCCTTGACCTATCCACCCACTAGCAATACCATTTCATCACTCTTTGGAGGCCATCTCTTTAAGCTCAAGTGACACTATATGAGTTCTAAACCCCTTCAGCTACATGGACTTCTAACTGTAAATGAATCTTAGCCTCGATGGAACGGCAAAGAAAACACATGTGCAGAGTAGTGTGTTTTTATCTCTCATCAATGTAGCAACAATATATGAAAGAGGAAAGAATATATAGGATTGTGGATTAATGATTAGGTTAAATTCTAACCAAAACATTTTGAAACCCTTTGATATAGAAAAGGAAAGAGCTTTTGTCATTCAAACACAATCAGTCTGAATCCCAATCCACTTGATAGTCCGGATGATATAGGACGATCTAGGATAATACTAATATTCAAGCCGAATAATCATACTTTTCAAATACGATTATCCAATTTATTAGTTAATTTGAAGTGCTGACTAGGGATATCTGAATGTCATATTTTTCTATGGGATGGCACATATGCTATGCTTATGACTGCTTTATTTCAAATTTCAGTACCTTCTAGTGTTCTATGTGTTCTTAATGTGTACAATTATAGTACTTTCTTATATTTTTATGTATCAGTTTATTTTAGAGCATGTTAATTTACAGGTGCATACTTTGTATACCGACTTGGTTTTGTAGAAGGTATATTTATTTGTACACATATATCTTGTAAGATGTAATTGGACACATCGGGTAGTGTTATCATATAACATTTGGGTATTTAATCGTGTATTTATCGATAATACAGTCTTCTCATGTGCATGTGGTATATTTCCATTTCCAGTCCGAGCGCAAATAGTTATTGTACTAGTCCAAATTATAATATAATTCGACATAATCTGGTATTAGAATCTGCATGTATCTCGCTTCCAAATCTAAAGAAAATACGAAATAGAATATACTCCCTTCATCCACAATTACATGGCTCACACGTTTTTTTGTGGTTCAACTTTGACCATCATTGTAGCCAACAATGTGTGTTATATGCTGGAAACGTTATACGGTTGTATTCATATTTAAATAAAGCATGTCAATTGCATATTTTTTATAAAAAAAATATATATTGTTGGTAAAGTTAATGATCCAAATTAAATCACGACAAAACTAGGACCCAATGTAATATTTGACGGGGAAGTAACCATTTAGTACCTATTGCCAACAAAATTAATTTAAGTTTTTTCTCAGAAATCTGTAAAGTACAACAGCTCCAATGAAGAGGGCCGGAATGGTCCCATTTGAACCACGACGTCCTGTTCAATTTTGACTTGGAGCTTATGCTTTTCCCCAAGATGCATCAGCGCATGATTGGCGATAGATGGAGATGCCTCTGGTCGTGCAGCATGGCGTTTGGATGCAATGCCAGCCATCCACGTGGGCTTTGACACTGGACGGCTTGCTGATTTGACGCGAAGAACAAATGCCGACGTGTCATTACCGGCCTGAAAGCTAAAAGGGCACTACGTGATTGGCCAGCAAACGGCTACGTGGCCACAGATTTTTGATACAGTACATATGCATCTTCCTCGTGCCTGCCCATCACCCTCGATCTCCATCTAGAATCTCAAATTCTAGTGTGTGTTCGTTATTTGTTTTACTAGTGCTGCCATTATGCGTGCACATGATTTCTCTCTTTCAGTAGATTCTGATGGATAAGCAAGATAAGTCAATCGTGTGTCCTTATTGGATTACTTCTATATTTGATTTGATTTTGTGTATACATTATTTTGCGCCCTTGAACCAATGGAAAAGGTGGATAACTCCTCATGTAAACACTGAGGTATTTAACACGCACCTGGATTTCAAAGAACACTTAACAAGGACATGAGTTAAAGTGTGATCAATCCATTAGACCTCGATATATATGGACATAACTACGATATAGAAAAGGAACAATCATATTTTAGCTCCATAGTTGCAACGAGTTAGCGTGTGCTCACTGCTTAGTCAATGTAAGTTATGTTACCTTTGAGTTTGGCTGACGCCAATGACCGACATATGGATATATGTAACCAGCGTGAAATAACTAAGTTGAGAGGGAAGCTACACTGGAAAGGGATTGAACCAATTTCCACAACCACCATAAGATCAACTGCAGACCGAATGACCAAAATTTGGCTTAAGTGATTGGGAAAGGAAAGAGGGATGTGGAGAAGGGATAAGATTAGTTGCGTCCGCTAGTGATTACTATCATAGAGGGAAACAAATGTTTTTTGTTCTTAGATATTTCCTTTGTGCATAACCTACACAAATAAACAAATGTCTTCCTCGTATTTTTATAACAAAACGGTCAATTTAATTCATTTTATTCGAAGAAGTACAAGAGACTGGTTTATTCGTGGGGAACCGTCATATGGTCGAAGCAATGCAGCGACAATTCTATTTGTGCAATTTCTTACTTCTTTTTCCTACTACATCCATCATAAAGCTTAAGGCTTATATTATTTTTAGAAAGTCAAGCTATATCCGGTTTCACTAAGTTTTTACCAAAAAATATTAACATGCAAAATACAAAATGAATTTTATTAGACAGATAATGAAATATATTGTTGTAGAGGCATCTTGGTATCATTTAATCTTAGCCACCTACCCCTAATCCCGAATAGATGTCGTTTAATCTCAACCATTCTTGTGTTTCACTCAAGAAGATACCTTTTCGGTGGTTTACCCTGTTTTGAGATTTGGGGGTCTATGGAAGCACAAGGCATTTTGGTATGGTATCTACAAATTATTATATTTGTTGATATATTCTTCTAAAAGTTTGATCAACCTTCACTTGGTTCGAATTTTCAAATAAAAAAATACGCCCTCCGTTCCTAGATATAGGGTGTATAGTTTTAGGCACGAAAATTAAGAAACACACATTAAGGACAAGTTACAGGAGTTCTGAGCAAGAATACCTCTAAATTATTGACTTGAGAAAATAGAGAAGTTGCATGAGCTATGAAAATACAATTGAATCCGTAAAAAAATGTCCAAATGAGTGGTTCAACGCAATACACCTTATGTTTTGGAGCATTTCTTAAAAAATCTATACATCTTATATCAAGAAACGGAGGACGTGAGCCTTAAATCTTGGGATGGAGGTAGTATTTTAGTAGCTTCAGATAAGCAACAAAACAACACGACACAAGACACATGCATAGTGCCAAAAAAAAGACATCACACATTCTTTTGCCAGGCAGAAGTCCTCAAATATCTAGGGCTTGTCCCAATCGTGTGTTTTCTTGTTTTTACTTAGGTCTAGGTATACATAAATATCCTGCAAAAATGACATGTGAGGGAGTACGAGGCCGAGCCAAGCGAGCCAGAAATCACCCCCTACACACGGTCTCTTTCGTGGCTGCAAGTTGGGCGTACGGACTACGATAGCTCTAACGAACTCAGATAGTAGGAAGTTATTAGAGCATGTCTAGTAGAGCCCCTAAACCCCTAAATCTGTAAAAATAACCGCTTTTTTACAGTTTTTGACGAAAAAATCGCAAAGACTAGAGCCCTTAAAACTGTAAAACTGTAAAAAAATTCCCAGGTCGGACCTGGGAATCCCTTGTTGGCCTGTAGAAACAAGGGTTGGGCAATCCAACCCGTCCCCGACCTGCAAACGCCTCCGACATGCGCGGGAGGGACATTTCAGCTCGTTCCTCTTCCTCCCTCTTCCTCCCGGCCTCCTCCCGCCGCCGCCGCCGCCCTCCAGCCCCGCCGCCGCCGCCCTCCAGCCCCGCCGCCGCCGCCGCCCTCCGGCCCGCCTGCGCCCGCCCGGCCTCCGCCCGCCCGCCCGGCCCCCGCCCGCTGCGCCCGGCCTCCGCCCGCTGCGCCCGCCCGGCCGCCGCCCGCCGCGCCCGGCCTCCGCCCGCCCGGCCTCGCCTCCCGCCCTCCGGCCCGCCTCCGCCCGCCCCTCCTCCGCGCGCCCGCCTCCGCCTCGCCTCCGCCCGCCCGGCCTCCGCCTCGCCCTCCACCGCGCCCGGCCTCCGCCCGCCCCGCCCTCCGCCCGCCCGCCCTCCGCCCGCCCGCCCTCCACCCGCCCGGCCTCCTCCCGCCGCGCCCCGCCTCCTCCCGCCCGCCCGGCCGCTTCGCCTCCTCCCGCCCGCCAGGCCTCCTCCCGCCGCGCCCCGCCCGCCCGGCCTCCGCCCGCCCGCCCGGTATGTTCTTTTTTTTCTTCTTTTGTTTCATTTTTTTGTTTCATTTTGTAGCACTAATTGATGGTTGATTTTTTTGCAGATGGAGATGAACAACAACGTTGTCATGGACTCGATGTCGGATTCGTCGGATTGGTCGACATCCGACGATTCCGACATTGATGAGTTGTTGCAAGACGATGATGTCGAGATGATGAGCCTCCTCGTCGAGGTGCAATCGTTTGAAGACCGCGCGAAGCTGATGGATCAGAGGAGAGGGTCGACGATGGGGCGAACCACCATCTACCGGAACCGCGCTCTCGGACACGAGCATTTGATGGAAGACTACTTCGCCGAGGTACCTACGTACCCTCCTCGCCTCTTCCTTGAAGGTACCGAATGCGCCGTAGTCTATTTGTGAAGATTGTCATCGACTGTGAGGCGGCCTCCACATATTTCAAGCGTCGTAGATCCGCCGCCGGTATCATGGGGTTTAGTGCATACCAGAAGATATCGGCGGCAATGCGGGTACTGGCCTATGGTGTACCTGCGGACTACACGGACGAGTATCTTCGCATTGGGCAAGATACAACCACGGAATCCGTCCGTAGATTTGCTAAGTTAGTTATCCGGTTGTATGGTGAGACATACCTTCGAGCACCAAACGAGGAAGATACAAAAAGATTGATGGAAACCAATGAAAAAAGGGGATGGCCGGGGATGCTAGGTAGCCTTGATTGCATGCATTGGACATGGAAAAATTGCCCAAAGGCATGGCATGGAATGTATTGCGGTAAAAGCCGTGATGCTACCATTGTGCTTGAGGCCGTGGCATCGGAGGACACATGGATTTGGCATGCATTCTTTGGGTTGCCGGGAACACTCAATGATATAAATGTGCTCAATAGATCTCCTTTGTTTAAAAGAATAATTTCTGGAGATGCTCCAACTTGCAACTACACAGTCAATGGCAATGACTACTCAATGGGATACTATCTCACCGATGGCATTTATCCCGAATGGGCAACTCTTGTGAAGTCCATCAAGGAGAAAAATGGGGTGCCCTTGTCCAGAAAAGAGGCTCATTTCACAAGGGCACAAGAGGCAGCCCGCAAGGATATAGAGAGAGCTTTTGGTGTCTTGCAAGCAAGGTTTGCCATAGTTCGGGGTCCGGCTCGGTTTTGGGACAAGAAAACCTTGGTGGACATCATGAAGTGTTGTGTGATTCTACACAACATGATCCTAGAAGATGAGAGGGGGTTAAACTTGCCTTGTTTCTATGACAATGTTGGCACACGTGTGCAACCGGAAAGAAACCCTTCTCGTGTAGAAGCTTTTCTTCAAGCACATCGTGAGATTGAAGATGCAGCCACTCATGGTCGTCTCCGTGATGATCTAGTCGAGCACCAGTGGCATTTGGATGGGCAGCGCCGTGCCGCATGATTTACCTTTGTTCTATTTGATTCGAACAATTATTGTTGTATGGTCCAACATTGTTGTAACAATTTGAATGATTATTGTTTTATGTGCGCGAATGTACTATTTGGTGTTGTAATAAATAACTATAATGCTTATTGTTTTATGTGAAATGTGATGATATTTGTGATATGTGAAATGATGATATGTGATGAAATCTGTGATATGGCATATGACAGTTTTAGGGGTTGGGGTTGAGCCAAAGACTAGAACCCTCAAACTGCATTATTTAGGGGTTTAGGGGTTCTACTCTTTACCCCTGTTTTTCAACCTGTAAAAGTGCACAAAAATGGCTATTTCCAACCTGTAAAACTGCTATAGAGGTTTGAGGGTTTAGGGGCTCTACTAGACATGCTCTTAGTCCGTTGGAAGAAGAGGGGAACTCGCGCCCAAACGGAACTCAAACCGGACTCCACCAGAAACGATCGAGAGCCCGCTCCATCCGTGAGGAGGCATCGAATCAAAACTGTAGTAGATTATTGGCTAGTCTAAAGGAGCTGAAACGGAGAGAAAAGAAAATCCAGGAGGGGGCGGGAGAGGAATGAAGAAATGAATATGAATTATTGGCGCGTCGCGTAGGAGTGAGAAAGGAAAGATTCGCCGACGATAGAGAGGGAGGGGGAGAGAGAAACGAACCAAAGCAATCTCTCTCTCGAAGGATGGAATTGGAGGAGCTAGCAATTCGGCCATATCCGAAAAGCATCCTCCCCTTTCCCTCCCTCCCTTCCACCACCATCATCATCACCGCCGACCCGGCCCGGCGGTTTCTCGGATTCCCAGAATTTATGCCCAGCTCGCGAATCCATCAGCCATTGCTTGCCCCTTAAATCCACCTCCCGGAGACGACATCTCACCGTAGACCTCCAGCGCTCTCTCCTCTCCTCTCACCTCACACACACACATCGTACGGGCTCTCGATCGACAAGTAGCGATTCCAGCTTGTCGTTTGAGCTAAGAGAAAGGCCGCGCTTCCTGCTAGCTCTTCTTGGCTTGGTAATTAATGTTACCGCCTCTTCCTCATGGGTTCATGTGTTTAGATAGTCTGGGAGTTGGTCTGACCACTCTCTCTTTCTCTCAAGATCGATGCATGTATGCATAGGAGACTTGAGCTTGTAGTTGCACCAATTACGCATTGCAATCTTGGAATTGCGTAACTTTTTGATCGGTACAGAGATGTTCTGATCGACATACAGCAATACTAGATTACATATGTTAGTCCTGCATGTATGCTTATTACGATGTGCATGCCAAACTGGTTGGCATGGCCTAGAATATGTGTGCAGATGAGAATGCAGTACTGGCCAGCTAGTTTACTTCATCGTCGTCTTCCTCCTCCTTCTGATGGTGGAAGAATCAGTTCTGGCCAGCCTCTGCATGTCTGCTAGTTTACTGCAGAATTGCCTTGTCTTGGAACTGAAACTAACTCATGCGAGCTGCAAATGTAATCTGCAGGCATGCCTAGGTGCAACACCTCGGAGACAACGGCGACGATGTCGGAGCTCATCTGCACCGGGTGCCGCAGCCTCGTCACCTACAACCGCAGTGCCGCCTGCATACGCTGCTCCCGTTGCAACACTTCCAACTCCACAAGATCAGGTACAAGATCATTTCTCCAAGTCTCACTAACTCCAATGATGGTGTCTTTCTCCTGCAATTGAACTTGTTGCATTGAACTAGGCTGACATTCATACTCATGTGTGGATTGGCAGCGAGTCAGGTGGTCACTCTGACGTGCGGCCGGTGCCGGACGATGCTTGCGTACCCGCCCGGTGCCTCCACCGTGGCGTGTGCTATGTGCAAGCACGTCAACCATGTCAGAAGCCAGGGCTCCTCTGCTCCTCCAGTAAGTGCCCGCTTCCTCGTGCTAAATCTTACAACCTGCGTTTCAAAATCGGCAGAGTCCTAGTATGCTTGCAGTCAAACTTACTTCTTTGAATTTGATTGTACATGTACAAGAAATTATAGGGATTGGTCAAACGTGGTGGTCAAAGTTTAAATATCTTAGGGGTTGTATTTCATGGAGAGGATTGGTTAGTACTCCTGCACACAGTAATCGGCACGGTTGCCTGCACATATAGGATGGAATTTCGGGTAGATATTTGTGTGGTCCAAAATTATATTGGGACCATGCATTAGACGATCACCCTCTCCTGTTGCATCAAAATTTCTTGAAAAGATCACCACTTTGGTAGGTTCAGGTTGCTCCATAGCTTCATCGTGGAATCAGTTCTCAAATAGGCAAGTACCTAAGAAGAATATAGATGATTAGCTACCAATCTAACATTCCAAGTCTCTGCTCGACCATGTGCGTTATCAAGTTAAAATCACTTACTGGTCCATTGGATCTTATTGCCTGAATATTTGTCTAATGTTCGATGACAATGACGATAGCACCGTCTTTATTCTCCAGCTAAACTTTGTTCTTCCTACTTGCAGGATGCCTGGCCTCAGACAGTTCTGGTGGAGAATCCCAGGACAATGAATGACAAGGGCAAGCTGGTAATTAGCCTCATCTCTAGCTAATAGTACTACGTTGAACATTCATTCTCCTTTTTGAAATCACTACCTATGATTAAGAAAATTAATATATGTGTGACTTAATGTTTTGCTTGTGTATCCAGGTGAGCAATGTGGCTGTTGGTGTCACCTCATGGAAAAGATGACCAAGAAGAAATTCTTGGTCTTGTCCCAGGGGGTCTGATTAAGGATGCATGCCCTTGGTGAATTTGTATCATCGTTGTCGTCGTCAAACAAATGTTAAAATCAAGTGTGTTTTGAAGCTTGATATAAACAAGAGAAACAGTAGGACAAGAGGCAAAGGGAGAAAAAAAAGAACAAAAAAAGGATCTCTAAAATGTGCCATGTTTGTGCTTCTTTCTGAAATGTAAATATGCTGGCTATGTGATAGCCTATGATGTGCTATGAACAAAAAGGAATGAAAAAGCATTATGTCCTGGAATCTCTCTGTCTTTCTTTTTCCTGTTATTTTTTGGAAATTAGTTTTTGTGACGTGTTCTTGATCAGCTTGGGCCTGCTGAGTCAAATTTGCACTTGGCTCTGATTCTTGAGTTCAAAAGCTGAAAAACTACTGTGCAGAAAAAAGATTGTGATGGCCACCGGGGAATAATGGATGCTGCTTCCTTTTCACAGTTCACAGGAAGAAGTGATGTGTTTATCTTTACGGTAATTCAGGTTTTGCATGTTGCAGATAGAGCCCATGGATAACATTGGACCGGGTTCTGCAGGAAATTTCCGTTCTGCAGCATAAACCCTGGTGATTAGGCCAGTATGTGGCGCTCAAAGTATAAGTATGAAGAAGATGGCCCATTCAAAGCCTAGCCGAACACAAGGCTCAAACCGAGAACATGTTATCCTATAATGGGTACCCCCGAATCCAAAACTATCAGGAAAACATATACTACCTCGAGTCTATAAATAGACGTCTAAATTTATCTAAATTTAGATGTATCTAAACGCTATTTAGTAACTAGATACATCCAGATTTAGACAAACCTCAGACATCTATTTATAGACGGAGGGGGTTTGTAAAATTATGATACGACATAGGTACAAAACATATCGATGATGTCACTAAATTTTAATCCAGATTCAAGAACAACTCTAGATATTAGAAAGTACTAATCTAGCTATGACTACTAGCTAGTTCAAACTGGGTTGCGAATTCAGCCCATTTTTAAACTACTCACGTTATATTTTTTTTCAAGGTACGTATTGTGTATTTCTCTCATTTTTTCAAACATAATATATATACATAGAATATTAGCTTTGTTTTATTATTTTGTATTATTCTAGAAACAATTAGATAGATAAAAGGATGTGGGACCACCAGAAGTACCTTTGGAGTACTACATACCTTCTAGGCTCAAAGAATGCCAAAAGTAATACATATTAATTTTGATGGGATTAGATTGTATATATTGCACTTTTTGAGGTTATTTCTTTGGGCCGGGATTTGAGTGTCTAAAAAATGTTACTCGCGAGTGCTTTTGTGATTTATTTGGTACATGTGTAGGGGGTCCTATCCGTCACCTTTAGAGCATTTCCAGCAGTGCTCTCAACCTTCCACCCCCCACCCCCATCAGCTTGATCGTTGTCCAGATAGCAAAATAGGGTCTAGCAGGCCTCCTGATCCACCAAAATGTGGGCATGTTTTGTTTGTACATCCATGTGCCTCCTCACACCCCAATATTTGGGACAACAAAGGGCGCCCTCCACATTGGTCATGGGTCCACCTGAAAATGCATGGAGCCCCCATGTATGTTTTTGGTAATTAATGATATTTTTATGGGCTAATGGTTGCATTAAGTTATATTTGTAGGATTTTCCCATAGCCATTCCTTGAACCATACGTTGGCTTCAAGGTTGAAAGAAGAATTTGATAAAAAAAAAGGTTGAAAGAAGAAAAAACTAAAGAAGATAAAGTGATGACCAAGACGTTAATCAAGGAGCGATCCGAAGTTTGGTCATGAGAGAGTTGAGCCAATTATGTCTTAAAGAACAATATGGAGTGATATCTCATGTGTACTATCAAGACATCAACATAATGAAGAAAGAAAAAATGAAGTACAAATTCAAGATGAGCCATCTAGAAGATATCATATGCTTGAAGCTTGCCGTTCATATGGTGATCATGGATATATGAAGATATGCCGAAGAAGAGGCTCCCCCATAGTGGAGTACGGGGGTGATATTCGCAAGAGGTGTTCCATCTTGTTGTGATCAAAATCGTCATCATCTTGCTCAAGTGGAATGCGCAAAGTTAATGTTTGTTCTAGATAAGATTTTCTTTTACTTGCCTCTTGTTGTTGTTAGGAAACCGGGTTTGATTATAGAATAGTTTGTCGTACTATCAAGAGGGGCTCTCAAATGAGTAACTTGATCGTATCGTTCAGAGAGAACGCAAAACCTTGTATATTTGACATCATCATTATTGATTGTTATTTGGATATTATCCATGTGTGAGCTATAGCTTGTAGTTATTTCCATGACAAGCTTTAGTTCATCGAAAACGAAATTTGGAAAATTTGTTGCATTTTTACATTGCCATTTCTACCCGGTTTTGTTTGAATAGGTTCCCACCTCTAAATTTGGTGGGGGTAGCTCTTATCATTATATTTCCAACAAAATTGGTTCCATCTAGTTTGGGGTTCGGATTCAAAAGTTATTAGAGTTTTGGTCTGAGTTGTTTCAAGCAGTTTTGCTCTGGCCACGTGTCTCCACCAGTAATACCGATGTCTCCATGGAGGGGTACTACCGCTATCCATACATCATGTACCCTGATACATCTCCGACGTATCGATAATTTCTTATGTTCCATGCCACATTATTGATGATATCTACATGTTTTATGCATACTTTATGTCATATTTATGCATTTTCCGGCACTAACCTATTAACGAGATGCCGAAGAGCCAGTTGTTGTTTTCTGCTGTTTTTGGTTTCAGAAATCCTAGTAAGGAAATATTCTCGGAATTGGACGAAATCAACGCCCAGGGGCCTATTTTCACATGAAGCTTCCAGAAGACCGAAGGAGTCACGAAGTGGGGCCACGAGGTGCCCAGACACCAGGGCGGCGCGGCCCAAGCCTTGGCCGCGCCGACCTACTGTGTGGGGCCCTCGTGTGGCCCCCTGACCTGCCCTTCCGCCTACATATAGTCTTCGTCGCGAAACCCCCAGTACCGAGAGCCACGATACGGAAAACCTTCCAGAGACGCCGCCGCCGCCAATCCCATCTCGGGGGATTCAGGAGATCGCCTCCGGCACCCTGCCGGAGAGGGGATTCATCTCCCGGAGGACTCTACACCGCCATGGTCGCCTCCGGAGTGATGAGTGAGTAGTTCACCCCTGGACTATGGGTCCATAGCAGTAGCTAGATGGTTGTCTTCTCCTCATTATGCTTCATTGTCGGATCTTGTGAGCTGCTTAACATGATCAAGATCATCTATCTGTAATGCTATATGTTGTGTTTGTTGGGATCCGATGGATAGAGAATACTATGTTATGTTGATTATCAATCTATTATCTATGTGTTGTTTATGATCTTGCATGCTCTCTGTTATTAGTAGAGGCTCTGGCCAAGTTTTTACTCTTAACTCCAAGAGGGAGTATTTATGCTCGATAGTGGGTTCATGCCTCCATTAAATTTGGGACAGTGACAGAAAGTTCTAAGGTTGTGGATGTGATGTTGCCACTAGGGATAAAACATTGATGCTATGTCCGAGGATGTAGTTATTGATTACATTACGCACCATACTTAATGCAATTGTCTGTTGTTTGCAACTTAATACTGGAAGGGGTTCGGATGATAACCTGAAGGTGGACTTTTTAGGCATAGATGCATGCTGGATAGCGGTCTATGTACTTTGTCGTAATGCCCAATTAAATCTCACAATACTCATCATATCATGTATGTGCATTGTCATGCCCTCTCTATTTGTCAATTGCCCAACTGTAATTTGTTCACCCAACATGCTATTTATCTTATGGGAGAGACACCTCTAGTGAACTGTGGATCCCGGTCCATTCTTTTAATCGAATACAATCTACTGCAATACTTGTTCTACTGTTTTCTACAAACAATCATCATCCACACTATACATCTAATCCTTTGTTACAGCAAGCCGGTGAGATTGACAACCTCACTGTTTCGTTGGAGCAAAGTACTTTGGTTGTGTTGTGCAGGTTCCACGTTGGCGCCGGAATCCCTGGTGTTGCGCCGCACTACATCTCGCCGCCATCAACCTTCAACGTGCTTCTTGGCTCCTACTGGTTCGATAAACCTTGGTTTCTTACTGAGGGAAAACTTGCCGCTGTACGCATCACACCTTCCTCTTGGGGTTCCCAACGGTCGCGTGTTGTACGCGTATCAAGACTGTTTTCTGGCGCCGTTGCCGGGGAGATCAAGACACGCTGCAAGGGGAGTCTCCACAATCCAATCTCTTTACTTTGTTTTTGTCTTGCTTTATTTTATTTACTACTTTGTTTGCTGCATTATATCAAAACACAAAAAAAATTAGTTGCTAGTTTTGCTATCTTGTTTGCTATATCAAAAACACACAAAAAATAGTTACTTGCATTTACTTTATCTAGTTTGCTTTATTTACTATTGCTAAAATGGGTACTCCTGAAAATACTAAGTTGTGTGACTTCACAACCACAAATAATAATGATTTCTTATGCACGCCTATTTCTCCACCTGCTACTACAGCAGAATTCTTTGAAATTAAACCTGCTTTACTGAATCTTGTTATGCGAGAGCAATTTTCTGGTGTTAGTTCTGATGATGCTGCTGCCCATCTCAATAATTTTGTTGAACTTTGTGAAATGCAAAAGTATAAGGATGTAGATGGTGACATTATTAAATTAAAATTGTTCCCTTTCTCACTAAGAGGAAGAGCTAAAGTTTGGTTGCTATCTCTGCCTAAGAATAGTATTGATTCATGGACTAAATGCAAGGATGCTTTTATTGGTAGATATTATCCCCCCTGCTAAAATTATATCTTTGAGAAGTAGCATAATGAATTTTAAACAATTGGATACTGAGCATGTTGCACAAGCATGGGAAAGAATGAAATCTTTGGTTAAAAATTGCCCAACCCATGGACTGACTACTTGGATGATCATCCAAACCTTTTATGCAGGACTGAATTTTTCTTCGCGGAACCTATTGGATTCAGCTGCTGGAGGTACCTTTATGTCCATCACTCTTGGTGAAGCAACAAAGCTTCTTGATAATATGATGATTAATTACTCTGAATGGCACACGGAAAGAGCTCCACAAGGTAAGAAGGTAAATTATGTTGAAGAAACCTCTTCCTTGAGTGATAAGATTGATGCTATTATGTCTATGCTTGTGAATGATAGGACAAATATTGATCCTAATAATATTCCGTTAGCTTCATTGGTTGCTCAAGAAGAACATGTTGATGTAAACTTCATTAAAAATAATAATTTCAACAACAATGCTTACCGGAACAATTCTAGTAACAACTATAGGCCATATCCTTATAATAATGGCAACGGCTATGGTAATTCTTATGGGAATTCTTACAACAATAATAGGAACACACCCCCTGGACTTGAAGCTATGCTTAAAGAATTTATTAGTACACAAACTGCTTTTAACAAATCTGTTGAAGAAAAGCTTGAGAAAATTGATATACTTGCTTCTAAAGTCGATAGTCTTGCTGCTGATGTTGATCTTTTGAAATCGAAAGTTATGCCTAATGAAAATCATAATCATAAAATTGTTACTACAGCAAATGCCATCCAAGTTAGAATTAATGAGAATATAAGATTGATGGCCGAATTGCGTGCTAGGTGGGAGAAAGAAGAAAATGAAAAAGAAGACAATATAGCTAAAGTTTGGACTATTACCACCACTAGTAATGCTAATGATACACATGTTGCTGCACCTCCTACTATTAATGATAAAATAATTGGTGTTGGCAATGTTTCCACTTCTAATGCAAAGCGCGAAAAATTGCCTGAAACTGCTAAAACTGCTGAAACTGCCTGTGATAAAACTGCTGAAATTATTTCCAACATTGGGGATAATGATCCCATTGCTTTAGATTATAATGGTTTGGATTTTGATGATTGCCATATCTCTGAAGTTATAAATTTCTTACAAAAACTTGCTAAGAGTCCTAATGCTAGTGCTATAAATTTGGCTTTCACGAAACATATTACAAATGCTCTCATAAAAGCTAGAGAAGAGAAACTAAATCGCGAAACTTCTATTCCTAGGAAGCTAGAGGATGGTTGGGAGCCCATCATTAAGATGAAGGTCAATGACTTTGATTGTATGTGCCTTTCAATATACATGACTTTCAATATACCTTCGCCATTGAATATAACTAATTTGTTTGGAAAATGGCTAAATGGGGTAGATAAAAAGAGTAAAGCTCACATTAGAGTTGGAGTATGTGCCTTGCTTTGGGCAATATGGAACGTACGTAATAATTGCATTTTTGACAAAAAAAAATTCCATCATTTCTGCAGGTTATTCCTTTGGCTACCCATTGGATCCATATGTGGTCCTATCTGCGCCCAGAGGAGGAGCGCCTTGCCATGGATATTGGGTGCAACCGACTGGCAACGGTAGCACGGGATTTTTACAGCCGGTGCGGTTGGCGTGCTGATCGAAGACTAACATGATGATGCAAAGGCGTTTCATGCTAGTGGTTTTTAGATGGCTTGTTTTTGTAGCAACTTTGGGTGATCCATGAGGTGTAATAAGTTTTGAATTTTTTTTATTTTGCTACTTGTAATAACTGGTTTCGTTTTAATAAAGAAAGCCGCATGCATCAATTGATGCAGAGGCTGGGGATACCCCATTTCGAAAAAAAATGACTTTGATTGTAATGCTTTATGTGATCTTGGTGCAAGTATTTCCGTTATGCCTAAGAAAATCTATAATATGCTTGACTTGCCACCATTGAAAAATGGGATTTCTATTTTCGTGCCCTCGGTTCCTTAGTTGTGCTCAGTTTTCCCCAGCCCCTTAGTTTTTCCTCACTTTTCCCCAAGTCCTTGTTTGAAACCCGCAGAAGGCAGCTCAGACGGCAGGATTCCCGTTAAGTTGACCGCTCCGTTCTGACGTGTGGGGCCGCGTCGTGTGGGCCCGCGTCGCGTGGGGCTGGTAGAAAGGGACCGCGTGGGACAGGACGAGATTGCGTTTGGTTGCACGTGAGCAGGAGCTGGGTTTTGTCTCTCTCGGCCATTGGCATTTCCCTTTTAAGAGTACCTTTTCTGCCTCCTTCTCTCTGCCTTTTTTCACATAATTAGTATCAAATCTAGAGAAGCTTGCATTTCTGTCTTTCTTCAATTATTATTTGTGCCTTTTGGCCCTGGTTGTTTTCCCAATATGGCAGCAAATCTAGTAGGGAGCCCAATCTAGTACTCCATCTGGTCCATATGTATGTAGTTAAATCTAGAAGCAAATCTACAGGGAATGTACGATAAATTCACAAGGTCATATAGTAGAATAGGGATAGATAATATAGATAATAAGCTGCATTCAGCAGCCAAACATAGTAGGGTTCGAGGTTCTTCACAGCAGTACAGCACCATCATACTAACAACATAACAACGAGGGATCCCTAACTAACAACAAAGGGATCCCAACAACAAAATGGAGGAGGCAGCAGCAGCACACGTCCAGGACTCCGCCTACCCCATCTGCCTCTGCCTCCACTTGTTGCTCCCCTTGGGAGCCTTGGGCTTGAGCGGAGGCATGCGCCCGCCGGAGATCTCCACCCGCTGGATGCTGCGGAGGTGCATGCCGAGCGCCAAGTGCTTGGCGCGGAAGGAGTTGGGGTTCACCGACGCGCCGACCTTGGGGTTGGTGTGGCCGATGTTCTCGGCATGCGTGAGGACGCAGTTGAAGTCAGTGCCGCCGAGCCTCCTAGTGCAGAAGGGGCACCTGTAGACACCCTTGGCGACGTCGAGGTAGGAGACATATCGGCGACCTGCAGCCTCCGCAGCACTGGCGAGTCTTGACGTCATGGTGCTCGTCGTCGCTGCCGACGTCGCTGCCGACAGCTGATCCATATCAAACGGGAATTTATTAGTGAATGAGTTGCAAACGTGCATGATAACAAAGTTAGGAAAAAGCAGAGGCAGCCTCGGTTAGAGTGGACACGATTATATGTCTACAGGGACGGTGTAAGCGAACCAAAGCTCATGCACAACAGATTTGTACACGAAATGGTTCGCTGAACCCTCCTGTAAAAATCTGTGCCCACCGATTCATCATAGGCAAAGAAACAGATTCCAGATCTGAACTTGAACACATTCCAGATTATTTGCAAAATTAAACGGTTGATATCTTTTGATTCGTGCATAAAATAACTGATTGAGATCCTATGATTACTTGCATAAATTAACTGATTGAGATCCCATTATTACTTGCATAAATTAACCGAACGGCCGAAACCCAAATCTTGAACGAAATCAAGGAGGGATCAAAGCAAAATGGAATAAAATCGGCGCAAATATTAGCCCAATACTCATCCATCCACAGATCCATCTACACCAGCACAAATAGGGTTCAAAAAGGAATGGGGAACAAAAAAGGAAGCAAACCGTAGTTATTACCTCGTTCCATGGGTCCTCTATGGAGGTGTCGTAGCGGTTCGGGGGTGGGACGTACGGCACCGGCTCGTAGGGGTCCCATCCCGGTGGGATCGACCGCGACGGCGGCAGCAGCCTCCGATGCACCGGCGGAGGCGGCGGCGACGTCCGTTGAGGGGACGGCGGCGACGTCCGTTGAGGGGACGGCGTCGAAGAGGGAGGCGTCGCGCTTGGAGCCGACGGCGCCGTGGACGATGGGATTGGCATTCTCCTTGTCCATCTCGCCGCATAGGAGAGGGAGAGGGAGAGGGTTTTTTGCTTTGGAGAAGATGATGGGACGTGAGAGAGGCGGCGTTGCGTAGGCGAGTGAGAGTGACAGAGATAGTGGGAGGAGGCGTCTATAAAGGCTTGTGGTGGTTAATGCGACCCGCGTCCTACGCGTCCACCGCTGCACGTCTGCACGTCTTGGACTTACGCAATGCGCCACGCGTCCACGATTGCACGTCTTCGACTTCGCACCGCGACCGGCGTCTACGCGTCAAATATTGCACGTCTTTCATTTACGCACCGCAACACGCGTCCTCGAGTCTAACCCTGAAAATTTAGATATACTCAGTTATAACCTCGAGCATTATACTAGCATTTTTTGTGTGCTCAGTTTTCCCCTTGAGTGCTAGTACTGGCTAGTGCAATATGCTCAGTTTTACCCTCAAGTAGCTGGTCAACAGACAGGTCAACAAATGGGATTAACTAGTTAAATGAGTCATTTAATGTGCAAAAATTCCGAAAAATAGTGGCACATACTCATGGAGTCTTTACCACAAATTTCCAGTTCTCAAAACATAGATAAGTCATAGATAAATCAAGTTTTACCACAAATTGCCACTTCTCAAAGGCCTTCTCAAATCACCTAGTAGCTATGAAGGTGCATGGTTTTCCACAATAAGCCCTTCCCAAAACAGCTTTCCCCAAAACATACTTTGTCTAAATGAGGCCACAATTCTCACACTCATGTATATTTGTATTGCAAATAGTTTGAGATAGGCCAAGATGGGTTTTATTCTACAAAACACGCATTTTTCATTTTTTAAATCTCATATTTGAATCCCTTAGTCTGTTTATTACATAGGTGCCCTTGGTTTCTTGATACTACTCAGTTTTGCCCTCTCCCTCCACAAATTCTCTCACACGTGCAACATTGCCCTGATTGGTCTAGCCCATGTCACGCGGATCGTGCCCGCCGACCGTTGATCGTATGATCTAACGGGCAGGATAACCCCTCCCTCTCTCTGTCGGCGGTTACCTTCCACTCTCTAAGTTTGCTAAATGGCGGTTTTCTGTATTTATTTTCACGCGCTAAAAATTATAAACTCTTTTAGGCATTACTTTTCACGCAAAAAATGATAAACCATCACCGATTTGTTGTAGCCATAAATTTTCACGCAAAAAATGATAAACCGTCACCGATTTGTTGTAGCCATTAATTTTCACGAAAATCCCAAATGATAAACCATCACCGATTTGTTGTAGCCATTACTTTTCACGCAAAAAATGATAGACCATCACCGATTTCTTGTAGCCATTACTATTCACGGTAAAAATGATAAACGAACCAATCTATCTATCTCTGTATTTGAAGTTTGGAAGGGTTCACCATCTAGTTATGTTAACTTTCGAGGTTTTGATCTGAAAACAAATGGGTATTATAAAGGGAAATAAAAGTTCAAAAAATGTAAAAATGAAACAATCTACCTATCTTTGTATAGAAGATCGTCTGTATGATTTTTGAGGTCATTTAGAGAAGGTAGAAAAAAATCCCTTTTGAGAAGGTCGAAAAAACCTAACTTGTTACAAAAGCTGGTTTCAGTGAGACCTAACCAAATTTGGCATACATTATGCCATATCTATAACAACAAGGAATATCTAAAAGGGAAAGTTTCACAAAATTTGAAATTTATGGCGAAAATGATGCCATACATGATGCTGTTTTTCGAGGTTTTGACCTGAAAATCAATTGGATATTATAAAGGGAAATAAAAAGTTCAAAAAATATAAAAACGAAACAATCTATCTATCTATGTATAGAAGATCAGCTGTATGAAATTTGAGGTCATTTAGAGGAGGTAGAATAAATCACCTTGTTAGAAAAGCTGGTTTCAGTGAGACGAAACGGCATGCGTTTAAGCAAAGTGATTTTTTTGAACATCTCCAAATGATCCCAAATTTGCCATACATGATGCCATACGTGTAACAACAAGGAACCCTATCTAAAAAGTGTCAAAAAAGTTTGCCCAACCGTATAGCTCTATCAAAAAGAACCTCACCATGGCGCTAGTATAATTTTGGGCTTACTTACAAACTTTCGTTACCTAACCTTCAACACGAAACTTGTTTCAAATCACTTTTGGCGTACAAGAAACAAATCCCTCCTTGATTCGAGCACCACAGCCTCCAAACTTTGCCGATGCCGATATCGGCATGGTCAGAACGGCTATGCTCGACGCCACTGCTAGGTCACCGTCGGGATGCACCCTCAATCCCGTCCCCTCATTCGATCACTGACACACCAGAGATACCACCGAGGCCAATGCCGAACGTACATGCTGATGCCAATGCCGAACATGCATCCACGCCGATGTGGGCACGGCCACGCCGCCCCGCTATGTTGGACGCCACAGACCACCGCGAGGTCTTTCCCTTCGCCACCACACTCTTCTAGCACCCATCTATACACGCCAGAAAGGAGAGACACTAGTTTTCTCTACATTGCTCGCGTTCGTGTCGGACACGGTCAGTCAAAGTTTTGAGGTAGTCGTCGATGTCGTTGACCATTTCTTCTCTTCTTTGCATGGTTAAACGCGTCTAGTTCATATCTATCTAATGCGTCTGGTCTCGCCTCATGCAGTTCTTTGTGGACGTCGATCTCATCTCGGCACTCCGCAGGCCACCTCCTCCGTGCCATCGCTGTAGAGCTCCGTTTAAAAATCTAATCCTACCCGTGTATTGCCCCTTGTATCAGCGCCATGGCCCCACTTGTCATTTGATATAGCGAAGCCCCACTCGTTCGCGTTTTGGTCAGGGATACAGCGATGCTTACGGTCAAACAAAGATGGATGGTCTAACGTGTCTTTGCAGGCTCTACGTGGCCCCACTAGTCAGAAGATAACGGTCAACCGTCGGGCAACCGGGCGTTACATCACGTGTGATGGTTTCAGACAAACGCTTGGGTAAAACTGAGGAAAAACTAAGGAGCTGGGGAAAACTGAGCACAACTAAGGACCCGAGGGCACGAAAATAGAAATCCCTGTTATTTGGATGTTAATCTTGCTGATAACTCTACAAAGAAACCTTTGGGGAGAGTTGATAATGTTCGCATTACCGTTAACAATAACCTTGTCCCCGTTGATTTTGTTGTCTTGGATATTGAATGCAATGCATCTTGTCCCATTATATTGGGAAGACCTTTTCTTCGAACTGTTGGTGCTATCATTGATATGAAGGAAGGTAATATTAAATATCAATTTCCTCTCAAGAAAGGTATGGAACACTTCCCTAGAAAGAGAATGAAGTTACCTTTTGATTCTATTATTAGAACAGATTATGATGTTGATGCTTCATCTCTTGATAACACTTGATATACACTTTCTGCGCCTAGCTGAAAGGCGTTAAAGAAAAGCGCTTATGGGAGACAACCCATGTTTTTACTACAATACCTTTATTTTATATTTAAGTCTTGGAAGTTGTTACTACTGTAGCAACCTCTCCTTATCTTAGTTTTGTGCATTGTTGTGCCAAGTAAAGTCGTTGATAGTAAGGTTCATACTAGATTTGGATTACTGCGCAGAAACAGATTTCTTTGCTGTCACGAATCTGGGCAAAATTCTCTGTAGGTAACTCAGAAAATTATGCCAATTTACGTGAGTGATCCTCAGATATGTACGCAACTTTCATTCAATTTGAGCATTTTCATTTGAGCAAGTCTGGTGCCTCAATAAAATTCGTCTTTACGAACTGTTCTGTTTTGACAGATTCTGCCTTTTATTTCGCATTGCTTGTTTTGCTATGCTTGATGGATTTTTCGATTCCATTGACTTTCAGTAGCTTTGTGCAATGTCCAGAAGTATTAAGAATGATTATGTCACCTATGAACATGTAAATTTTGATTGTGCACTAACCCTCTAATGAGTTGTTTTGAGTTTGGTGTGGAGGAAGTTTTCAAGGATCAAGAGAGGGAGATGATACAATATGATCAAGGAGAGTGAAAGCTCTAAGCTTGGGGATGCCCCGGTGGTTCACCCCTGCATATATCAAGAAGACTCAAGCGTCTAAGCTTGGGGATGCCTCCCCTTCTTCATCGACAACATTATCAGGTTCCTCTAGTGAAACTATATTTTTATTCCATCACATCTTATGTACTTTGCTTGGAGCGTCGGTTTGTTTTCGTTTTTGTTTTGTTTGAATAAAATGGATCCTAGCATTCTTTGTGTGGGAGAGAGACACGCTCCGCTGTTGCATATGGACAAATATGTCCTTAGGCTTTACTCATAATATTCATGGCGAAAGTTTCTTCTTCGTTAAATTGTTATATGGTTGGAATTGGAAAATGATACATGTAGTAATTGCTAAAATGTCTTGAATAATGTGATACTTGGCAATTGTTGTGCTCATGTTTAAGCTCTTTCATCATATACTTTGCACCTATTAATGAAGAAATACATAGAGCTTGCTAAAATTTGGTTTGCATAATTGGTCTCTCTAAGGTCTAGATAATTTCTAGTAAAGTGTTTGAACAACAAGGAAGACGGTGTAGAGTCTTATAATGTTTACAATATGTCTTTTATGTGAGTTTTGCTGCACCGCTTCATCCTTGTGTTTGTTTCAAATAAACCTTGCTAGCCTAAACCTTGTATCGAGAGGGAATACTTCTCATGCATCCAAATCCTTGAGCCAACCACTATGCCATTTGTGTCCACCATACCTACTTACTACATGGTATTTCTCCGCCATTCCAAAGTAAATTGCTTGAGTGCTATCTTTAAAATTTCCATTCTTCACCTTTACAATATATAGCTCATGGGACAAATAGCCTAAAAACTATTGTGGTATTGAATATGTACTTATGCACTTTATCTCTTATTAAGTTGCTTGTTGTGCGATAACCATGTTCCTGGGGACGCCATCAACTACTCTTTGTTGAATATCATGTGAGTTGCTATGCATGTCCGTCTTGTCTGAAGTAAGGGAGATTTACCACTAAAATGGTTAGAGCATGCATAATGTTAGAGAAGAACATTGGGCCGCTAACTAAAGCCATGATCCATGGTGGAAGTTTCAGTTTTGGACAAATATCCTCAATCTCATATGAGAAAATTAATAATTGTTGAATGCTTATGCATAAAAGAGGAGTCCATTATCTGTTGTCTATGTTGTCCCGGTATGGATGTCTAAGTTGAGAATAATCAATAGCGAGAAATCCAATGCGAGCTTTCTCCTTAGAACTTTGTACAGGCGGCATAGAGGTACCCCGTTGTGACACTTGGTTAAAACATGTGCATTGCAATGATAATCCAGGTAATCCGAGCTAATTAGGACAAGGTGCGGGCACTATTAGTATACTATGCATGAGGCTTGCAACTTGTAAGATATAATTTACATAACGCATATGCTTTATTACTACCGTTGACAAAATTGTTTCTTGTTTTCAAAATCAAAGCTCTAGCACAAATATAGCAATCGATGCTTCCCTCTGCGAAGGGTCTTTCTTTTACTTTTATTGTTGAGTCAGTTCACCTATCTCTCTCCACCTCAAGAAGCAAACACTTGTGTGAACTGTGCATTAATTCCTACATACTTGAATATTGCACTTGTTATATTACTCTATGTTGACAACTATCTATGAGATATACATGTTACAAGTTGAAAGCAACCGCTGAAACTTAATCTTCCTTTATGTTGCTTCAATGCCTTTACTTTGAATTATTGCTTTATGAGTTAACTCTTATGCAAGACTTATTGATGCTTGTCTTGAAGTACTATTCATGAAAAGTCTCTGCTTTATGATTCATTTGTTTACTCATGTCATTTACATTGTTTGGATCGCTGCATTCATTACATATGCTTACAATAGTATGATCAAGGTTATGATGGCATGTCACTCCAGAAATTATCTTTGTTATCGTTTACCTGCTCGGGACGAGCAGAAACTAAGCTTGGGGATGCTGATACGTCTCCGACGTATCGATAATTTCTTATGTTCCATGCCACATTATTGATGATATCTACATGTTTTATGCATACTTTATGTCATATTTATGCATTTTCCGGCACTAACCTATTAACGAGATGCCGAAGAGCCAGTTGCTGTTTTCTGCTGTTTTTGGTTTCAGAAATCCTAGTAAGGAAATATTCTCGGAATTGGACGAAATCAACGCCCAGGGGCCTATTTTCACACGAAGCTTCCAGAAGACCGAAGGAGTCACGAAGTGGGGCCACGAGGTGCCCAGACACCAGGGCGGCGCGGCCCAAGCCTTGGCCGCGCCGACCTACTGTGTGGGGCCCTCGTGTGGCCCCCTGGCCTGCCCTTCCGCCTACATATAGTCTTCGTCGCGAAACCCCCAGTACCGAGAGCCACGATACGGAAAACCTTCCAGAGACGCCGCCGCCGCCAATCCCATCTTGGGGGATTCAGGAGATCGCCTCCGGCACCCTGCCGGAGAGGGGATTCATCTCCCGGAGGACTCTACACCGCCATGGTCGCCTCCGGAGTGATGAGTGAGTAGTTCACCCCTGGACTATGGGTCCATAGCAGTAGCTAGATGGTTGTCTTCTCCTCATTATGCTTCATTGTCGGATCTTGTGAGCTGCTTAACATGATCAAGATCATCTATCTGTAATGCTATATGTTGTGTTTGTTGGGATCCGATGGATAGAGAATACTATGTTATGTTGATTATCAATCTATTATCTATGTGTTGTTTATGATCTTGCATGCTCTCCGTTATTAGTAGAGGCTCTGGCCAAGTTTTTACTCTTAACTCCAAGAGGGAGTATTTATGCTCGATAATGGGTTCATGCCTCCATTAAATCTGGGACGATGTAAAGTTCTAAGGTTGTGGATGTGTTGTTGCCACTAGGGATAAAACATTGATGCTATGTCCGAGGATGTAGTTATTGATTACATTACGCACCATACTTAATGCAATTGTCTGTTGTTTGCAACTTAATACTATAAGGGGTTCGGATGATAACCTGAAGGTGGACTTTTTAGGCATAGATGCATGCTGGATAGCGGTCTATGTACTTTGTCGTAATGCCCAATTAAATCTCACAATACTCATCATATCATGTATGTGCATTGTCATGCCCTCTCTATTTGTCAATTGCCCAACTGTAATTTGTTCACCCAACATGCTATTTATCTTATGGGAGAGACACCTCTAGTGAACTGTGGACCCCGGTCCATTCTTTTAATCGAATACAATCTACTGCAATACTTGTTCTACTGTTTTCTGCAAACAATCATCATCCACACTATACATCTAATCCTTTGTTATAGCAAGCCGGTGAGATTGACAACCTCACTGTTTCGTTGGGGCAAAGTACTTTGGTTGTGTTGTGCAGGTTCCACGTTGGCGCCGAAATCCCTGGTGTTGCGCCGCACTACATCTCGCCGCCATCAACCTTCAACGTGCTTCTTGGCTCCTACTGGTTCGATAAACCTTGGTTTCTTACTGAGGGAAAACTTGCCGTTGTACGCATCACACCTTCCTCTTGGGGTTCCCAACGGTCGCGTGCTGTACGCGTATCAAGACTGTTTTCTGGCGCCGTTGCCGGGGAGATCAAGACACGCTGCAAGGGGAGTCTCCACAATCCAATCTCTTTACTTTGTTTTTGTCTTGCTTTATTTTATTTACTACTTTGTTTGCTGCATTATATCAAAACACAAAAAAAAATTAGTTGCTAGTTTTACTTTATTTTCTATCTTGTTTGCTATATCGAAAACACAAAAAATTAGTTACTTGCATTTACTTTATCTAGTTTGCTTTATTTACTATTGCTAAAATGGGTACTCCTGAAAATACTAAGTTGTGTGACTTCACAACCACAAATAATAATGGTTTCTTATGCACACCTATTGCTCCACCTGCTACTACAGCAGAATTTTTTGAAATTAAACCTGCTTTACTGAATCTTGTTATGCGAGAGCAATTTTCTGGTGTTAGTTCTGATGATGATGCTGTCCATCTCAATAATTTTGTTGAACTTTGTGAAATACAAAAGTATAAGGATGTAGATGGTGACATTATTAAATTAAAATTGTTCCCTTTCTCACTAAGAGGAAGAGCTAAAGATTGGTTGCTATCTCTGCCTAAGAATAGTATTGATTCATGGACTAAATGCAAGGATGCTTTTATTGGTAGATATTATCCCCCTGCTAAAATTATTGACTCTAGTGCAAGTGGGAGACTGTTGGAGATATGCCCAAGAGGCAATAATAAAAGTGGTTATTATATATCTTTATGTTTATGATAAATGTTTATATACCATGCTATAATTGTATTAACCGAAACATTGATACATATGTGATATGTAAACAACAAAGAGTCCCTAGTATGTCTCTTAACTAGCTTGTTGATTAATAGATGATTAGTTTCATAATCATGAACATTGGATGTTATTAATAACAAGGTTATATCATTATATGAATGATGTAATGGACACACCCAATTAAGCGTAGCATAAGATCACGTCATTAAGTTATTTGCTATAAGCTTTCGATACATAGTTACCTAGTCCTTATGACCATGAGATCATGTAAATCACTTATACCGGAAAGGTACTTTGATTACATCAAACGCCACTACGTAAATGGGTGGTTATAAAGGTGGGATTAAGTATCCGGAAAGTATGAGTTGAGGCATATGGATCAACAGTGGGATTTGTCCATCCCGATGACGGATAGAGACCACATACCACGGTACGAGTAAAGAGTACTTGTCAGGAGACGAGGTTGAACAAGGTATAGAGTGATACCGATGATCAAACCTCGGACAAGTAAAATATCGCGTGACAAAGGGAATTGGTATCGTATGTGAATGGTTCATTCGATCACTAAAGTCATCATTGAATATGTGGGAGCCATTATGGATCTCCAGATCCCGCTATTGGTTATTGGTCGGAGTGAGTACTCAACCATGTCCGCAAAGTTCGTGAACCGTAGGGTGACACACTTAAAGTTGGATGTTGAAATGGTAGAACTTGAATATGGAATGGTGTTCGAATATTTGTTCGGAGTCCCGGATGAGATCCCGGACATCACGAGGAGTTCCGGAATGGTCCGGAGAATAAGATTCATATATAGGAAGTCATTTTATGAGATTTAAAATGGTCCGGAAGGTTCTATGGAAGGTTCTAGAAGGTTCTAGAAAAGTCCGGAAGAAACCACTATGGAAGGCGGAGTACCAAATGGACTCCACCTCCATGGCCGGCCAACCCTAGAGGGGGAGGAGTCCCAAGTGGACTCCCCTAAGGGGGGCCGGCCACCCCCCCACATGGAAGGGGGGAATCCCACCCCAAGTGGGATTCCCACCTTGGGTAGGTTTCCCTATCACATGGAAGGTTTTGGGTTCGGGTCTTATTCGGAGACTTGTAGTCCAACACTTGGGGCTTCCACCTATATAATGAGGGCCAAGGGGAGGGGGCCGGCCACCCCAACAAGCACAAGGTGGCCGCACCACCTCAAGTGGCCGGCGCCCCCCTCTCCCCAAACCCTAGCCGCCCCACTCCTCCACATCCCGCACGCTTAGCGAAGCTCCGCCGGATTTCTCCACCACCACCGACACCACGCCGTCGTGCTGCCGGATTCAAGAGGAGCTACTACTTCCGCTGCCCGCTGGAACGGGGAGGTGGACGTCGTCTTCATCAATAACCGAACGTGTGACCGAGTACGGAGGTGCTGCCCGTTCGTGGCGACGTGATCAAGATCTTCTACGCGCTTTTGCAAGCAGCAAGTGAACGTCTACCGCAGCAATAAGAGCCTCATCTTATAGGCTTTGGAATCTCTTCAAGGGTGAGACTCGATAATCCCCTCGTTGCTACCGTCTTCTAGATTGCATCTTGGCTTGGATTGTGTGTTTGCGGTAGGAAAATTTTTGTTTTCTATGCAACGAATCCCTACAAGTGCAGAGTGTTGTAGCAAACGTCTTTTCCCACAAGGATGATTCGAGGGTTTATATCGAACTCTCGGGGAAATTGGTAAGATGTTATTTCTTTTTCTCCTCTTCTAGCAACCTGCAAAGCAAGTTTTTTTATTATGTCCACAACTCCACCGGGTGGTTTTCGAGCACAAGGTTTCGTATTAGTAATATTAAATAAAAGTATAAATAAAACAAAGTAAACTAAGCAAGCGAGATAAAGACAATGAAGAAATGGTTGTTTTTGGATTTTATGTGTTTGCAAGTGAAAAAAGTATTTTTTCATTTTCGAAATAATAAATAGCAGAAAATATAAAGTGTGATAATTATTTTGAAAATATAAGGTCCCATAGGAAGAAGGCGGGCAGAGCCAAAAAAGGAGGCGGCGGCGATCCCACCACTGCAGTAATGCGTGTGGGGGAGGCATAGTTGTCACAGTGCATCGCGCGCGCCCCTCGGGCCCCCGCCGTGGGCACACGCCATCCCGCGATGGCAGTTTCCCCGCGCTCATCGTCATCAAGGTGGAGAGTGATGACCAGCTTTACTAGGGCGCCGGAGGAAACCATCTACCACCCCGAACCCTAGCTTATCCTAGGGTGTATCCTATATGTAATTAGCTAGGTTGTCTTGCCCAATTAGGGCTTAAATTGATGACAATATCTAGTTTGAAATTGTCTCAATTTGTTAGTTTGAATCAAATTTGGAAAAACAAAATTGGGTTCTCCCACGCACCGAAGCTTGCACACATGGAGAATAAGGTGTCTCTACCTATCCGCGCGCCCATCCAAACAAACTAAATAGAATACATTTTATGTCTGATTTGGGTGGCCGAGTTGGAGATGCCCTAACAAGGACGAGGCCAAAAACTAGAACAAACACTTGGCAAAAACTAAGAAGTGGAGGACTGTGGCTGAAATTGTAAATGTAGTTCGGGCAGTTAGGCTACATGTACCCTCTTTTGAAAAAATCAAAAAAAAAACATTTTAGAGTTTCAAAGTCGGACTTTTATCATTTTTACGCAGCCAATATAAGATATTTTGACTTGACATTTTATATTTTACATTTCGTAGAATACATGTTGCCTTACATCTATAACTTTTTTAGCCTTTTCTGAAATTTGAAATATTTTCTGGTACAATTTTTTCATAAAAGTTATATGCCCCTCGAGCTGAAAAATACACTGCAGTTAGGACTCTGGATCTCTTTTCCAACAAACACACCCACTTGCATCTTCGTGCTTCTTCCACGCGATCGTTGTGTGCGCTCGATCCAGAGGACCCGCAGAACAGTTGCCGCCTCCTCCTCCGACAGCTAATGTATGGTTAGGTCTTCATAGACCTCGGCAAGGAGGACTAGAACCGTCCGGCAGCACCGACTGCGCAGCTGCATTATCCACTGTTATTTTCCTTTTTAATGTAAAATAGGGTACTTGTGTTCCAAAATATATGTAAATTAAATTTTGAAAATTTGATATCTATCTTTTTTTTTTTTGAAATAAAATTTGATATCTATCTTTGTTGTGGAGGTTCGAGGCCGTTAGGCTCCTCCCACCCACAAACGAACTGATGCCACTTTCAGGTCCACAGGTTACCGCTTAGGGCATGTACATTAGTTTAGACGGATGCTGTCTCTAATACTACTCCATGTCATCTATAGACAATGTTAAAGACAGTGTATACAATAGTTTGTTTGTAAGTTATCTATTTTTAGTCATAGGTATATGTGAGTATAAGTTATAGACACACTTCATACAACAGTAAAAATGGTGTTTGTAAGCTGTCTGTAAGAAGTCTACAGACTGTCTGCAGACAACCTCCTTCTCTCTCCTCATTCTCTTTCCTCCACATCACCAAAATCATTCATAGCTATCTCTTACAGACAACTGAGTCATCACCATTGTACATGCCCTTATAAACCGTGGATCTGTTCTGCGGTGTCCTGTTGAAGATGGCCTTAGAGCATCTCTAGTGGTTCCTCTAAATGAGGTCCTCTATATCTCCATATAGATGACCATCTATAAAGATTCCTTTTTAGATGATCTCAGTTTTTCAGTGGTTCCTCTATATCTAGGACATCTAAATTCTCTCTCACATAGTTTAGTAATATTTCAAATGGCTATATTTCAAACGGGCTAGAATATTGTGTGCCACTCCAATTCCCTTCATCTGTGAGTTGTCCATTTGTCTAGCAAAACAACATGTCAAAACATATTTGAGTTGAGGCAATTCAATCATCTGTGTTTCTAAATTTTTTAGTACAAAAACTAGCACAAACTACAGAACTAGCAACATAGTTTGGACAGAAACTAGCAGAGACTAGCACACAGCCCCGTCCGCGTCCAAGGAAACTAGCAGAGACTAGCAGACAGCAATGTGCACATCGGGCGAGCTGTTCTGGCTCGATGGAGGACCAAGACCTCGTTCGCAGCGACGCTGACCCCGCCCATCACCGCCACCGGCCCCGCCCACCGCCGCCGGCCCGCCCATCGCCGCCGCCAGCCTCGCCAGCCGGCGCCGCTTCTCCTCGATTTCGGCCGCCGCCCGCCGCTTCGCCTAGCCCCCGCCCGGCGTCGTGGCCGCGCCGCCGCCCATGCCGCGGCCCAGCGCCGCCCGCCCAGCGCCCCCGCCCGGAGCTCCCGCCCAGCGCCGCCGCTGAATCGTACCTGGCCGGCGAGTGAAGCGACGGCGACGGCGACCTCGCGGGAGACGTTCCCGCCTCCTTTTCTCGTCTCCAGATGCGCGCGGGAAGGAGCTCGCGGGCAGCAATTTCACTTGGATGGTCGTGGCTTGGTCCTCTATATCTGGAGGATGGAGCGAGGATATTAGAGCTCCTCTAAATTTAGAGGGAGCGATAGAGAGACCACTGGGAGCCTTTTTTTGGCCCAGGACCATCTAAATGTGTTTGGATGGCCCTTTAGAGGAACCACTAGGGATGCTCTTAGCCTGCCTGTCAGTGAACCGTTCTCCTCCAGCAGGTTCGTTCTGCGGTGCCCCGTTGAAGTTGGCCTTAGCCTGCCCATGAGTGAACCGTCTTCGTGCTGCACTCAGAAGGTCGATAGGATCAACGAATGTCAGAAGCCTTTAGTTCATCCATGATGTCCGCGTTGTCCCCGTTAGCTCATGGGCCACCCACGCTGCCTCTCACCTTGACAGATGCAAGAAGAACGGCATTGGCCTTGCCGACTACGTCAACACGGAATTTTTCCAAGGTTTGTCAGCGAGGGTCCGTCTCAAGTCTGAACCATGACCATCCGACCATCCGAGGAGAAGACCAAACCCACGATTTGCACCACGCCAACCATGTCCCGAGCTGCCTGCCATGCATACAGGATGTGCACCACACCACGATCTCTCTCAGGCGGTGTAAAAGAATTTAAAAAAAATATCTCATATGCATGTCTTATGCTTCCAAGTTCCAAGTGTACTACGTAATAATCATATTCTACTTTTTCTTTTCAATAGGGTTGGAAACTTGGAATGCGAAGGACCAAAAAGCAGTTTTATATTCGAGCGATGTGATTATATTTTGAGAGAAGGGCTAGAAAGAAAAGGAAATTACAACAAGGACCAACACTTTACACAAAGAACTCTAAAATAAATCTAAGAAACTCCATCTGGTGCTTCTCCAACGCACCGACAAATCGAACTCACACTAATGAACATGTTTCAAATAATTGTGTTGGAGAAAGTGCAGGCGCGACGCTTTTGTTCTTGTGACACTTAGGATACACCGCGCCCTCTCGTAGGCAAATACTGAAATGCCTCGGTACTTTAATAGACGACGCAAAACTTACTGCCATGGTACAAACAAGCCTGTGGCATAATTATGCCGTGTTATCAAGTGACATATTGCTTCATTTAGATAGCAATTTCCATTTTATTAAGATATAAAATCCATTTTTATTACATCGATATTACAATGCAACGGCTTGTTGGTTAGTTAGAGGGACACGGTTGATCTTCAACCTCATTGGTTGAAGTTGTATTCTTCAGTTTCATCTTCTTGTTTCTTGAAAGCTCTCTGTGTTCAGCACGACCTTCTTTGTGCATGGTAGCGGATCCATGCACGCCTGCATTTCGAGTGCATAGTGTAGCCTCTCGAGCTCGAGGGTGATGTGAGTGAACTCTCCATGCAACCTGCCATCCTCCAGGCGCCTTGAGGTGATGGCCTTGGTATAGATCCAAAAGTGTCCTTAGATTGATTATAGAAAGTACCGAGATAAACACGATATGTTGGTGAAATGAAGAACATACATACGGGCCGGGAAGGGTGATGGAGGACTCTGGTGCGGCTTCAGCAATTGCGCCAGGTGGGTCTACACGACCCAACAAAGGCAAATGCACGTCTTCATGTTACGCACCATCTCTTTCGCGTGTATGGAGTGAGAATCCGAGGGTGTAGTGGAGAGATCACTAGTGGAAAACATGCCTAATGTCACAGGCTGTAAGACCCTTTTGTCGCGGGCGGCCAGCCGGGACAACAGGGGCACGACAAAAGGCTCACCCTTTTGTCACGGCCCGCTTACCACCCGCGACATAAGGTCCACCACGTGGCAGCCGCGGGACGCGCAGGGGACACCCCCTTTTGTCGCGGGTGGTAATACGTACTGGCAGGCAATTCATTCTTTCTTGGAAGCAGCTTCTTTAATATTATCAGCAATTTTTCAAATCCTGAGTCAGTCACACCGGCCTCTGCCTTCCATTCCATTAATTTCAATATGCTACACAGCTTTCTCTGCCCATCTTCACAACCTGGGTACAACAATTTTTGGTGGTACTCTAACATCTTGTCGAACTGCAACATCTCCTTATCCGTGCCACAGTCTCTCCTTGCATCAGAAATGGCTCGACGAAGATCATCATCACCAGGATCATCTGGTGCCCGTTCTTCACCTCCTCCTTCTTCATTGTCTTCCATTGTGGTATCATCGTATTCAGAGAACATAGATCGGTACTGGTCATCGTTATCTTCTTCTTCATCGCCGTCTTCTCCGTGCTTGGTCCAAACATTATAGCCGGACATGAATCTGTGCCGAAGCAGGTGGCTCTGAATGTCTCTTGAGCAAGATTAATCCTTCTCATTCTTACATTTCAGACATGGACAATAAATAAAACATTGCTTCGACTTGTTGGCATCGGCCACAAGCAGGAAAGATTTCACGCCATCTCTGAAAGTGGGATCGCATCGGTTACCGTACATCCATGGATGACTCATCTGCATCATAAGTACAATTATGTATCAGATGCAATCACCATGCTAAAATTAGTATTGTGCAGACTATGTATACGAGAAAATAGTTGCTAACCTTTTAGGATCAAAAAGAGGAGAAATCTTATCAAATAAAATCAAGTGGCATCCTCACAAACATTTCATCAAACACATCTTGTGCACATGAAGAAAAAAAGAGCTAGCATAAACCTCCACCTTTCACCACCAAGGAAAAAAATGTAGGGAGGTGGGAGGCTGGCTCTGTATATATAGGCCTGGACCTTTTGTCCCGACCCGTGGCACGAACCGCGACTAAAGGGGTGCCAGCAGGACGCAGAAAGCCTCAGACCCTTTTGTCGTGGGTCGTGGCACGGCCTGCGACAAAAGGGTCCTAACGGACCGCGACAAAAGGCCACGTGCCCTCCAGCTGATTTCGGGGCGACATGGCTAGGCCATTTGTCCCGGCTCTAGACTGGGCCGGGACAAAAGGCCTGGACGAAAGCCCTGTTTTCTACTAGTGGATCGAGTGGTAACAGTAGCAGTTCGTGAGATCTATGGTTCGCCTTGTCGAGTTGGGATAGGAGGGAGAAGTGGGTGAGAATTCATGATATCTAGGGTTTGTTGTGTCGGGTGGGAGCCGTGCGGCGGAACGAGTGGGGAGTGAGCATTGGGACAACGATTCCCTTTACTTATAGAGGGAAGAATAAATGTGGACAATTATGTTGGCCACGTTTGCACATAAGGCCCATAATGATTACCCATAAAGGACAGTCCCAACTAGTGTTGGTTAGACATGCTAGTTAGAGATACGTTTCTTACTAGTCAACGTGACGTGTCTGACCACTCTCCAGCATTGTGCCCACTTTTAACGTCGCTTAGAATGGATGACTCACATCGGTAATGCTCTTGTCGCCCGAGCATGGCATGAAAAAACGTCATTCTTGTATGCGATCTACCACGACTCTATTATGAACTGGTATGCAGCCTGTGACTGCGCATAAATATCCACCACTCTCCTACTCTCCTCGATGTCTGAAGAAGAGAGGAAGAACACTAGCTCCCAAAACACTTACACAACGACATCCAATCCAGGAGGGCAGACCACCAGCTTATATATTGGAGAAGGAGCTCCGGCTAGAATCCTTCTCCGCATCCATCCAACATGGATGTCATCCAGAAGACCAATTCTGATGCTTCGTACCACTGCTTGCTGGCGCCTGGGATAAGCTCCGACACGGCATGATGCTAGACACCATGGGGATCACACACAAACCTAGATTTAAACCTAGATGAAGTAGCCATATACCACCTAAACTGCGCGGAGGACGCCCGGCCTGCTCTCATGTCTCGCCGGAGCTGAAAGGGGAAGGAGTCAGGGCGGAAGAGACAACACACGAGAGGGGAGGAGAAGAGAGGAACATAAAGGGGAAAATGAGAGGCTTATTCTAGTTAAAAAGCTTTCCATGGGAGGCTCGGACCAATTCAATTAACTTCCAATGCAAGTTCTCGTTCAAAGTTGCCAACGTGCAAACTGGCCGGGTCCGACCTAAGAATGCACGTTGCGATCAAATTTTAAATATTCAACAAAGAGAGAAAATAACAGCTGCGCTGCAGATCGTGATCCAGGCAACATCGGCACACGAACAGCGAGGGAAAGATTCCAAAAATAGTCAAACTCATGCCAAGATTACCAGCTTCGATTCGATTAAACCATGTAAAAATAATCCCAAAAATAAACATTGTCATTTATTAACAACAACAACTAACGAACATCCCTGATTAAGCTTAACAACCCCGCCGGACGTTTACAGAAACGACCCTGCGTTCCACGGCCGTACGTTGGAGCGTTACGGTCAGGTCCCCGACATAGCTGAGAATTATGATTATAGTCCCCGCCGAGTCGCCCGCGGCCCGCCCGACCCGGTTCACGCTCTTGTTATTCCCCGGCGCTGACGCGAATGCCGATGCCAATGGGGGTCGCAGCCGGCTCCGGCTCCGGCGCCGGCGAGTCCTCCCCGCGCGAGGAGAGCAACATGCTGCTGCCGCGCCGCGGGCCGCCTCCCCCTTCGCCGTCCCCCGTGGTCGGCAAGCAGCTCCCATCGGGCGCCGTGCCGCGCCACGCCTTCGTCTTCGACGGCGAGGGCCAGTACCTCGACTCGCCGTGGGACCTCACGCCGTCCCCATCCTCCGCGCCTGGTGCCTTCACATGGCACCACGTGGAGCTCCCGCGCGTGCTCGCCGGCGCCGGCGCCGGCGCCGCGAAGCCGCTCCACCACGCGCAGGCGCTGATCGAGCTCCTCTGCCCGCCGCTCACGCTCCAGGAGATCCTCGCGCTCGTCGGCTCCGGGCCGCACTGCGGCGGCGGCGTCTCCGACGGCTCCGACGGCGCCGGCGCGCTCATGCTCCGGGTCAGCGCGCCGGGCCCGCTCGGCAGCGCCTTCGCCATCCGCCTCGCCGCGCGCGTCACCGAGACCTCCGTCATCACCGTCTCCGTCGGCGGCGTCCCGCGCCTCGCGTTCGGGACCACGCAGGCGTCGCTCCTCTCCGAGGTGCCCCTCGGCGTCGCCGCCTCGCTCGCCGACGAGGGCAACGGCGGCGGCCGCGCCGTCGAGGGCGGCGTCGTCATCGACGAGCGCCTGCTCGAGTCGCTGCTCGCCATGAACCACGCCGACGGCGCGCACACCGACAACCCCGTGCCCCGCACCGTGTCCAACCTCCTCGTGCACGTCCTCGGCACGCACGTGGACCACGTCCACGACATTGTCACGCGCCTCGAGATGGAACTCGACAGCATCGAGCTGCACCTCGACAAAGGTAGGTGCTGGAGGTTGCTTTCATGGCAGCTAATCTCAAACTAGTAGCATACTACACTAAATTATTATCAACAGAAGGTGGAGCCTCTTCCTTTTTCCCCTTTTCTGGTGGTCTTGTTAGTCGCTTCACGTTTACGCCTTTGTGGTTGGTGATGGCAAAATTCTTCTGTCACATTAATCATCATGAATTGAAATGGAAGTTTAACTTGATGGAAACGAAATGTGGATTAATTGTTAAATTTGTTGCTATTGCTAATTCACATTGGTAAGGTGGGTTGAAGAAACATCTGAAAAATCAAACGAGCTTGTTGATGTTCTTGGATTAACTGTGGATTGTTTGATCTCCAACAATGTTTTGGTTCCACATCTGTGCTTATGCTGATTGTGAAGTGGTGTTTTTCCATCTACTAGATGGTTTAGCTTCTAGATAAATTAGTATTCTAGATGAGCTAGATTCCAGATGAGCTAATATCGGGATATTGATAAGTAAAACTTAACAGGTTTAGATTCTGGATGATAGAATGTGGATTAGGAATGTCATGTTAGCACTTAGCAGTAACCTTATTTTCTGGAATGCAATGACTTGTGCCAGCAGTGCTTCCAGGTTGTGTTAATTTTGCATGGTCAGCATTGACCCTGCAAGTTTTGTTATCTGGGGTTCTAGATTGGTTAATGTCAGTGGAAGGCAATATGATATTATTATTTACTATTTGATAAACTTCTGGTCAAATTTGTTCGTAAGGTGGGGTAGTCACATTAGATTTTTTACTTATGTCTAGTAATAGTCTAGTTTGGCAAAGGATTATATCTACAAATGTTTACCTAGTTTGTTTCAGCAAATGGTATTTCATTATCTCTTCAGACTTCGGTTTTCATGATATGTTTATGTGTCTTGATTGCAGGTGGACACTTCATGAGGAAACTTCTGTTGGATGGTAGGAGATTCCCCAAAATGCACCTTGATTTACAACGACTACTTCAGGTATTTGCTGAGTTCTCTCTAAAATTTCTGCAAGGAATATACTGCAAAGTTAAATGCTATGTAGTCCAAATGTCCAATCATATATGTAACTGAGTATCCATGTGACCTCAAGGATCAAATGTGTTGTTTCATGGCTACCATACTAAGTAAAAGTCGGAGAACTGATGATATTATGTTTTTCATCCAGGTTGTTTCTCATGGTGAACAAGTGTTTCCCCGTGTGAAGGAAAGATGCGCGAGCAAGAGTTGGTTTGCAACAGGGGATATCACCGCCCTCGAAGATTTGATCAGCCGCCTCAGGAGGCTCAAAGAGAACCTCGGATTCATAACGAACAGAGTGACCACACTGCAGGCCAGCCTCGACAGCTGGCAGTCAGAGCAGATCAACAAGAGCTTGTACTATCTTTCATTCCTCTCCATAGTTTTCCTCCCTCTCTCCATTGTCACAGGAGGTTAGTTCTCCCTGTTGTATCATACTGCACTTCCCTACCATCAAGTTAATTTCTGTTGATGGACTATTTGAATTATTGATCACCTGGATATATCCTAACCTGCTACAGTTTTCGGGATGAATGTCGGTGGCGTGCCATGGACCGAGCAGAATAAGAACCCCAAGAATTTGGATGGCTTCATCAATGTTATGGTTATATGCGCTGTGATCCTGCTGCTCCTGCTTCTTTGCTTCCTGTTCCCTTCCTTGTATTCTCATGTGTCGGCATGGCGAACCCGGCGTGAGCTGACCAGGAGTAGCTCTCAGAACAAGAGGCACCTGAAACCCTTCAAAGGCCACAGAGAAGGTTACATGCGCTTGTGAGGACAACATTGCAGGTAAAATGGTGACAGCAGTTAGTAAACATGATTGGAACCTTCTTGTAGATCCTCATCTCCTTGAAATCTCCATGAATGCAGGTTCTTTCCAAACTTGAAGTGTCAACACCTGGGGGGTGGCTTTGCATTACACAACCATGAATGGAAGAACCGAGGTGTTTCGTCGACAACGGAAATCTGGATACCAAGTAAAAGTTTGGTCATGTTGTTGTAATAGTGGAATAAAATTAGACAGAAAAACTAGATAGGAGCCCATGTACAGATTTACACCGTAGGTTCATCATACCTTCGTTCATTCTTTAGTTCTTTTCTTCATTATTATCTTGGGGGAGCTTGTTAAGTAAGTATCAATGTAATATTATGCGCCAGTAAACTGTAATTTCTTCAACGAGAACAAGTTAATTGTTTCAACCATTGTTCTTTGGGAGTCTGTTATGTAGATGTATTTTTCTTCCTGGACAGTGCCCTGAAACCAAACCATGTTGAGCAAGAGCTTTACCTGTCCATCTCTTCATATCTGTCACGATTGCAGGGTGGAGAAACTCGAGTATTCAAAACCGTTTTCTTGAAGTTGCAGATTTGCTGGCCAGACTATGGTTGTATACTCATTGGCTTGATTGTATAGACAAAGAAGCACATACAATTTGGAAATAGTACCAGTCAGAAAGCACCTAAAGAATATGCATTGTTTCTTTCTACCAGCCAACATCATTGATGAAGTCAAAACTGTTGCCATCTTCAACAGGCGCGTAGTGACATTTATCCCAAATTTTCACACAGCGTGGGACAAAATAATATTAGCAGGTGCAATGTATTGCTGTACATTTCAAGACAAATTCTTCAGGACAAACTGGTACAGAATTACAAATGGAACAACGGCACATTTGACTGTCCATGACACTACGGGGAATAGATTGTTCCAAATGAAGAACTACTCCCACTTCAACTATATGACCCAAAAAATTAAGCGATTCCGTGATGCGAATTTGGAGGGCAGCTGCAATCATCGCTCTTCGCTATTATGTACAGCCTCTTGTGAAGATGTTGGCCGCAACTGCTATTGAATGGCAACTCTGCAGACAGAAATAATGTGCAATGGATGTCAAAATGGAAATTTCTTCTAGATCCTGCAATTCATAGTATGAGGAGGCAAAATATGTAACCGGTTTTCATACAACTGTGGCGTACAAGGGTTTTCATACATAACCGGTATAAACCTTATATTATCTACTAAGGCTGGATGAACATGTATATTTCAGACATGAAATTGTTTTGTTTCTAACATTATACTGAATAGCTAAATTCTGCAGCACTACTCGACTGATTGACCACTGATCTGCTGTCAAAAATATCAGAAGGCCTATAACTACAGCAGTACATCCAGATTACCGAAATGTATCGACATACTTGTATGCAATGTTGCTTACTCAGGTTTATCATGACTATCACATAGTAAGTGAGATGATAGAATGTTCTAAAAAAATGGTATATACCTCAATCCAAGTTTAATTCTTGTTTTGCAATTGTACACGAGATGAATGATCTGCAAATCAAACACAACGTGAGTAAGATGATTCATAAGATCTATCTGGCAATTAAACAAAGAATCAGAAACTGATGTTATTATGGTGAATAGTACCACTTGCAACACCAGTAGATATCATTCGGTCCATATTATCTATACGCCTTTGTATGGACCTCAGTAGCATGTTGAGTGCTAAAACTCTCTTGCGGATAGTGGAAATCCTTGCTGCATGTTGTGCTATTACCGGGGAGGGTGCATTCTCCAATAGTTTGTCTAGCTCTGCAAAAATCAGTAAGCTTAAATTGCATAGAATTGACAACGTGCATAAATAGTACTACCTTCCTTCCAAATTAAGTATCGCAACTTTGTCTAAATATGGATGTATCTAGACGCATTTTAGTTATAAATACATCTGTATTTTGAAAAATTTGCAACACTTATTTTGAAACGGATGGAGTAGCCAATAGAACTTTGTCTGTATATACAAGCGTACATGTGATGTGAAACAAATTTACATAAAATTTCCGAGATAGTTTTTCCACAGGGGGCAGAGGAAGGATAGGAGGGGCAGTCAATCAGGTTCAGCAAAATGTACAGAGAGTACATTTTGGAAATAATATACACAGGCCAAATTAACAACAGTAAATTCAAATTAAAAAAATGTGAACCACTAAATGAGCATCCGAATAACAACAGAAGTATAAATCTCCTGGCTGAAAGGGAACTGGGCATCAACCAATTGGCTATAGTTGTGAGTGCCCAGGTGCACCAAGCCTGTCACCTGTGCTCGAGCCATGTGTTCTGCAGGGTGTGTGCCTGGGTTCTTTCTTAATTAAAATGCCACAGGGGCTAGTTCCTGTTGGTCGAGTTTTTTTTTTTTTGGGAGTATATAAATCTCTTTCCACATCATGGTTCAAGGTAGGTTCATGTATGCCTCAATACTGCAACCCCAATAAGCAATCTCTAATAGGTAATATAATGAAAGGTATATCAGTTATTCTAGCAATGTTGCAATAACAAACAAACAAGGAGTTGATCTTTAACACTGTTAGGTTCCCCAAGTGAATCCATAATGCCAATCATGCCACTTAAAATCTTACTTTATATTATCGCTTAAAATACTTACATGAGCGTCTATACAGCAAACAGGATGATCTCGAGTTTGAATCCACGCAAAAATACCCAACGAGTGCTTCTCAAACAAGCCTAAGCCAGCATCAAAATGTCCATAAACAGATACAGTACTGATGCAATTACCCATATCACACTGGAGCCTGTGCCACGAAATTCAAGAGCTAGAGGCAGAATCTGCAAGTCCTTAGTTCACTAAAGATGCCGTACATTATGAATCAATCAAATCACCTAGCGGAGACGCCTCAAAGCGAACTAACCACGAAGCGCATCGAAAACCCTAGGCGAAGAGGAGCCCACCCCCCACAGAACGGCCGCAGCAGGGAGCAAGCAAAATTTGAGGCCAAGGCGTAGACCGCGTAGGAGAAGACGCGAGAGGTGATTACCTACCTCCGTTGAGACGGTCGATGGCGGCGGCGAGCTCGCCCTGGCTCTGGGCCGTGGCCGCGGCGCGCGCCTCGTGCTCCTCTAGCGCGCCGCCTAACACCCCTGCGATGGCTGTAGCCAGCGCCTCGCACCGGTCTGGGTGGGGGGCCGTGTCCGTATGCTCGGCACCACCGTCACCGGTGGTCTCCGGGGGCCGGTCGCCGCCGCCGGCGATTGTGGCGGAGGGGCCGGTGGTGGTGGGTGGATCAGAGCCGTCCATCAGAGAGACGTGGTGGAGACTCGAGACAATTAGATCGGGAGCACGCAGAGCCTCCTACTCGATAGAAGAAATCAACTGAAACGTTAGCCCATAACGAAAAGAAAGAAAAAAATTAAATGATGGTGTTCCAAATAAACTGAAATGTTTTTCTAAGTTCAAAAAACTGAAATGTTTGTCCAAAGAAAATTGAATACACTTTCGATGGAGCAAGATTTTGGGAGTTGCTTGCTAGCACATCGACACTCGCCACTCTCTTTGTAAAAATACCACAATAGTTCCTCCCACCGTCGGTCTAGTTTTTTTTTTAACTTCTGATAGTAATTTCAACAGGGTTAAAAAAATTGTGCAGATGGCTAGAGCTCACGATGGTGAGCTCGCCCAACTGGGTTTGAACCGCATGAAACGTTGCGACTAAACGTTGCTATCTGTGTGGAAAATTATTTGAGAGGTCTCATCTTCTATATCTGACAATGTATAGCCAAAGGAGGGATCCTTCGAGTTGGTGAATGCTCCTAGATGATGACAAGGGTAACAAAAAAATATGTGTGTAGTTTTGCATTTTACGTACACTTCTCTCAATGGCGCAAAAATTATAGCGATTCCCACATGATCAAAAAGAAAGAACAATATTCGAAGAAAACGTTTAACATTACTGATTAGAAGTACCATAGCCATCTACAATGATACTACTCCGTGTTATATCAGATGTTAAAATTTGTAATTAATCTTGTCAAATTTGAGTTTGGGTTCATCATATAGAGGGAATATCATTCAGATGTAAAAAACCAAAACCATGTTTGCATCCATCCAAAAATATTTAGACACTAAAGCTAAATTGGAATACAACCAATTTGCAGTTTACCTAATCGATGAATGAATATAACTAGATATGAATCCAGTCTGTACCGTAAGCTGGAGCACAGAGCTGCTACTTCTAGATCAGTGCGGCTCACGCAAAATTCAAGCACGAATTCAAAACTGCATCGAGACAGATATAGTCAATCCGATTTACTGTATATTTTTTTGTTGAATCGAACTACGGCGGGCTTACGCCAGCCTGAACACCTTTCATAAACCTCAAAATTTACAGTGGTCCATTACAAGTTTTTAGAGGACAAGAGAAGAGCTAGGATTTAGAGAAGCTCAGGGGGGATCATACGTGATACACCACGAATTTAGAATGCATCTAGAGTTTTCTTTTGGGCAGCGGTAGGCCCACAACCGAACATCTTGAACGCAGTTCTTCACAACGAGGGGAAGGCTTTCATCAACATTGTTGAAGACGAGGGCATTCCTTCGTTTCCAAATGTTCCAGAGAATAGCAGTGTTGACAGTGGCTTCTTCGAAGCTTCGGAAGAGGAGCTGCAACACGTCAGTCAGCGAGGCATTGCTGAGATGAGTAGCGTCGGGGTGGAAGAAGCTCCAAACATCTTGCGCCCTAGGGCACCGAATCAGCAAGTGATCAGTGTCTTCGTCAGCAAGGCAGGAGGGGCAAGCAGCAGAGGAGGCCACAATGTGACGGAAGCGGCGCTCGTTGGTGGGGAGGCGTCGTCGTCGAGCGAGCCAGCAGAAGACCTTGCATTTCAGCGGCGCAGCAGTTCTCCAGACCATGTTTGCCTGATCATCCACCTGCAGATGCCTGAAAGAATTGGTGTAGAAATCTTTGTTTGTTAGTCCTTTGTTAGTGAGGCGTCCCACACGAGCGTCCAGGGTAACCGGGCGAAGCACTACAGAGCCAAGCTCGCTAGTGAGGGCAAGGAGGTCACCCGTTGCGGCATGAGAGAGGCGAGGGCCAAGGTTGGAGTTTAGGCCGGTGTGGAGAACATGGAAGACAGAAGCATTAGGGCGAATAGAATGAGAGAAGAGGGCGGGGTAGCGTTCATGAAAGGGGGCCGGACCAAGCCATAGATCAAGCCAGAAAGAGGTGGAATTCCCATCTCCGACGGACACTTTGGAGATGAGGCGAAAGGTAGATAACCCGGCAAGAATATCCTTCCAAATGGAGGTGTCCAGGGAGTGGCGGTCACCCATGTCGTGATTATCAGTCCACCCATAGGAGCGACGGAACCAAGCAACCCAGGGAGCATCGGAGGCAGAGTGCAGCTTAGAGAGAAATTTACCAAGGAGAGCGGAGTTTTGGGCCGGTAAGGAGATGACCCCCAACCCCCCTTGCTTTTTGGGAGCACAGACGTCGGTCCAGGCAACTTTGCATTGACCACCGTTGCACGTTTCTTCACCCGTCCAGAGAAAGGCACGTCTACGCTTATCAATGGCCTCGATAACCCCAGCGGGGAGGAGCCCCGCATTCATGGCGTGGGCAAGCATGGAGGTTAGGACAGAATTGACCAACAGAAGACGCCCCCAATGGGAAGGGATCTGCCCCTCCAGCCGGAAAGGCGCATGTCACTTTTCAAGATAATGGGGGCAAAATTTGCCAATCGAAGCTTGTGAGTAGATAGCGGAAGGCCGAGATAGGTTTGGGGGAAGGAGGAGACAGCGCACCCGAAATTTTCGGCAGCTTGAGCGGCTTCAGCGGAGCTCATCTTGATTGGGACGAAAGTGCTCTTGTGGAAGTTGATGGCCAGACCAGTGGCCACAGTGAAATCGTCCAAAATCCTTTTTAGATTGGTCACATGCTGCGGGATAGCCCTGATAATAATAAGGGTGTCATCAGCATATTGAAGGATTGGGCAGGGGAGATCATCCACCAGAGGGTGGAGGAGGAGCCCATCTCGGGAAGCTTGGAGGAGGAGCTGCTGGAGGACATCGGCAACAATGTTGAACAAGAAGGGGGAGAGGGGGTCCCCTTGGCGTAGGCCACGCCTACATTGGATCCATCTGCCCGGAACACCGTTGAGAAGAACAGAAGTTTGACTAGAAAGATTGAGCATTCTGATCCAAGCCCGCCATAAGTCAGGAAAACCTTTGGCGCGAAGGATTCGGTCAAGCGCCTCCCAGCTGATAGAATCGAAAGCTTTGCGGAAGTCTAGTTTGAAGACCGCGGCAGGGGCAGATCTTTTGTGACAGGTCTGGACAATGTCAGCAGCATAGACAAAATTCTCAGCAATGGAGCGCCCAGAGATGAACCCAGTTTGGTCAGGGTGCACAAGGAAGGGGATGAGCTCGCGAAGGCGAAGGGTGAGACATTTAGAGTGAATTTTTAGGTAGCAATTTTGGAGGGATATAGGCCTAAAATTATCTGGTTTGTTGGCTCCCTCCTTTTTTGGGAGCAGGACAATATAGGATTTGTTGATGGGGCGAAGGTCAGTAGAAAGAGAATGAAAGCCCGTAAGGGAGTCCATGAGGGAGTCTTTAACCAACAGCCAGTTTTTCTTGAAGAAAGCAGGGCCGAAGCCATCCGGTCCAGGACTGGAATTGTCGTTCATGGAGAAAAGAGCCGCATGGATGTCCTCCATGGTGAAAGGGCGGATGAGGGATGAAGCTTGGGTGGAGGTGAGCGAAGTTGTTTGAACAAGGTTAGCGAGGGGGATGGTGTCAGAGGAGGGAAGGAAAGAGGGGTACCCAGGAGATCTTTGTAGAAGGCATGGAGGACAGAGGCTTTGGCCGAGTGTGAGAAAATGGGAGTCCCATCAGAGTCCTCCAAGGATTTGATCTGGTTATCCAACTAAAACAGTTCAGTCTACATGAGTCTACATATATAGCACAAGTAACCCCTAGTATATACAAAGATCAGCCGCAGTTCTGAAATGATGACTTCTCTGAACTGTGAAGCGCAAAAAACATGATACAATCGCCTACTGAAGTAGATAAAGCCATGGAACAGCTGAATGTTGAAGACGTGCTAGGTGGAAATATCTGGACCGTCACAGCCGACGCTTCCTCTGCAGCCACCTCACAGGCTTCTCCTACTGAATCATTATAATGCAGTGAAAATAAAGTAGGTGAGAGGACGTCGGACAAAAATTAAGCACGAAGCTTCTCTGATACTGCCAAGATAAGATGCATCACAAGCTATCAACAAAACAAGAGTAGATAACATTTAGTTGACAGATCTGGGTTATTCAGATTTTGGCAGCATTAAGGGACGAACAGAGTGTTGTACGGTTTTTTGGGTCCGTTTTCCCTTGTTAAGTGGACCGATCTCTTTTTCATCAATGTAATGCGGAAGGTTCATCAAAAAAAGGGATGAATGGAATGGAACTAGTCAAGGAAGTAAACAAATTATTCTAAATAAATCAATACCAGGTGTTTCGCAATTTCACATGATACTAGTTACTGGTGAATGACAGAATGAGTTGAATGTGAAAGAAACTGCTTGTGAACGAATTTCAATATGATGTGCAAGTCCGTCATCTTATGACCTAGTATACGGAGAACAAGATCAAAATTGTGTTAAAAAATCACTTAAGCATACAGAATTATTACATTCGTCCTAATCTAAACTGTTTAATTGTGCAAGTCCATCATCTTATGCGCTGTTTAATTGTGTTATATTCTCCCAAGACACCAAAATAGACAAAACATACAACTAAGCAGCATAGGTTGAACCAGAATTCACGTACGCCTCAACCTATCCTTGAATATTTTTGGATTTGGCACACGTCTGATATACCCCCTCCGATCCTAAAACCACAACACTTATTATGGATGGGATGGATTAGTATTTTTCCAAGACTAATGTGTGCTCACTGCTCGCCCCCCTGATGTTCAGTAGCTCGGCTAGTCTATGTTGGCTGTGTACAGTTCTCTTTTTCACTTCTTCTTTTTCGAAATGGGGTATCCCCAGCCTCTGCATCAATTGATGCATGCGGCTTTTTTTATTAAAACGAATCCAGTTATTACAAGTAGCAAAATAAAAAATTCAAAACTTATTACACCTCATGGATCACCCAAAGTTGCTACAAAAACAAGCCATCTAAAAACCACTAGCATGAAACGCCTTTGCATCATCATGTTAGTCTTCGATCAGCACGCCAACCGCACCGGCTGTAAAAATCCCGTGCTACCGTTGCCAGTCGGTTGCACCCAATATCCATGGCAAGGCGCTCCTCCTCTGGGCGCAGATAGGACCACATATGGATCCAATGGGTAGCCAAAGGAATAACCTGCAGAAATGATGGAAAGTTTTTTTGTCAAAAATGCAATTATTACGTACGTTCCATATTGCCCAAAGCAAGGCACATACTCCAACTCTAATGTGAGCTTTACTCTTTTTGTCTACCCCATTTAGCCATTTTCCAAACAAATTAGTTATATTTAATGGCGGAGGTATATTGAAAGTCATGTACACTATCTTCCAGATCAACTTAGTAAAAGGACAAGATATAAAAAGATGATGTATTGTCTCTTCTTGATCACAAAAACAACATTTGGTAGAACCATTCCAATTTCGTTTGACCAAATTATCTTTCGTAAGAATCACTTTCTTGTGGAGGAACCACATAAAAATCTTTATTTTTAGTGGCACCTTCAACTTTCAGATATGTTTCTTGAGAGAAATTGTATGTCCAGAGAGGAGATCATTGTACATGGACTTCACCGAAAAAACACCAGAAGCCGTTAAGTACCATTTGAATCTATCCTCACTATCATTTAACTGCTGTGTAATAGATGTGTCCATCTTTCCCATTTGTTGTCATTTAAAGTCCTCCTAAAACTAATATTAAGAGGATTCGTCGCAAGCACATTTTCAACCGTGACATTTTTATGATTTTTCACTTCTTCTGTTTTGGCTTTGGCTTTGGCCTTGTACTCTAATGTCTTCTTGATGTCTTCTTCTAATACATTAGTTCGAGAAAATAAAAAGACACGAAAAGAAGACGAAAAACATATTGCAGCACCAGTTTAACCTAACATCCGCTGTGCAAAGCACCACTGCTCTGTTACAGGGTATTTTGATTTTTCAGATCTAATGCAACTTCAACATGACTGCAGATAAGAAAAAAGAATATCAAGTAATCCCTACTAACATTCTAACAGTGGTCTACTGCAAGCTAATATTTTACCTTGAGCTCAGTATTGGGCCTCAAACTCCTGCCTGCTCATGAATATTGCGACCGGTTCACCAGGGGATGGCGGGGTCTTGTTCAGCACAGAAAGATGGCTGCCAGCTTTGGCAAGAGCAGCTTCATCAGACGCTGACAGAATCTCTATGTGCTCAAGTCGTAACTGTCTCTTGATCAGTTCCACATTTTTCTCAAGAACATCAATTTCACCAAAAGGAAGCTTCAAGTTCAGAGCATGGGGACCAAAGTTCCTTGTTTCAGCTTTCTTCAACTTGATGAAAGGCATGCACTGTTTCTGGACTTGTCTGAAGTCTGCTTCCTGTCCAATGAAGCAATTCCTCAATGCCTCGTTAATCTCCTCGTCAGGGGCAAAGCAACATGCCTGGCTATCGAAGTTTGAAAGGAGCACCTTTAAACACTGCTCTTTCCACCCATAATACTGCTCATTTACATAAATCAGACCAACGGTGAGCTTGTTTTTCTCTGATGGAGGAGGCGGAGCTCCCTTCTTGGGTTTCTTGGAACCAGATTCTCGCGTCTGAAGCAGCTTCCTCATTAAAACTATGGAGTCCTGTAAATATTTGTTTGCAGATCTCAGAGTAGGATCAATGGTGCCTGCAACTGGCCACCCAGCTTTTATCGCAAAACCATCCATCTTCAGGAGCTTTCGCACATGCTCAGCGTAGTGTGGACAGATGGGCGTGATCAACCTGGTCTGGACATCCATAAATCGCCTCAAGAGATCACGGTTCATGCCTCCTGTTTTGCAGGAGAGTCTGTACTCATCTCTAGCCAGCTGCAGGTCATAGAACCCAGACTTGAGGGCATCTCTGAACATGAAGGCATCATAGCTCTTCTCTGTTTCTTTCACAGCAATATTTATCTCATTCTCAAACACAAGGTCAGCAAAAGTAGAGGGTTTCCCAGATCTTAGAGAAGAATCAGAGGCCATAACCTCTTCCATCCATGTGAGTTCTTTTGTAAGCCTCAAAACAGCAGATTCTGCTGTTTCAGTGACAAAGTTCGCATCGTCCATGCCATCACCAGCATCAGCAAGGGCAAACCTAGTGGCGTCAGAAGAGTATTCAGCAATGGCCTGCTCAAGAGTTAGAAAATTCCCAGTAGACTTGGACATCTTCTCAGAGTTAAGCATAAGATGCCCATTGCAACGGAAGCCACGAGGCCAATGGTGCTCCGGAAGAAGTGCTGTATGGTTGTAAATGCTGAATGTCAGATGGTTCTGGATGAGATCCTTACCAGATACCCGAATATCCAAGGGATACCAATGCTCGAATTCTAGCTTCATTTTGCACAAGAGGGAAGAAGGGATGTCGCTCTGGGGTGCTGGACCACCACAGAACACATAATCCCAGACTTCATCTGTCATTTGTTCTGGCATAATGGATGATACTTCCTTCCCATACATGTTGCCATTTTGCAGATAGTGTGCAATTGTGTAATAAGCCATGTACAGGGTTGAATCTGAAAGAGATTCCACAAGGAACTGCTCGTCCCAAGGAATACGAGTACCTAGGCCAAAAGAACGTGAGCATGCCCATTGATTGAGCCAGCCCAACGTGTGCTCAAAACCATTACGAGTTTCTCCTGAGAAAGTATTCATATTGTGCAAACACTGGATTGCCTTCTGCTTCCACTCATCTTCACCATAAGTGATGTACCACTGATCTGTGAGCGCAACCACGCACTCATCTCCCGACCTTGACATTACTTTCTTCTCAGGCTCACTGTACAAAACTGCAGTGGCTTCCTCCAATAGTTTTTTCCTTATCAGTGGCTTTGCTTCCTGAACTTTTCTGCCACTGAACTCCCCAACAATCATTGTCCCATCAGTAAATCCTTTCAGGTATGTCATTCTTTTTGCTTCGGCGAGCTTCTCCTTGTCATTCTGGCTCCTAATCTTAAGATCCGAGCACACCTTCTCAGCAGAGTTATCTCCAAATTCAGGAATGTTGATTATTGGAATGACTTTGAAGGGAAGAACCCACTCATCCTTAACTCCATACTTTGCTCTCAAAGCAGGCTTAGTGACTAAATCTTGCAGTGCCATGAAGTCATCTGGTGAATCACTTGGAACGCTAGTCACGATGCCAGTGCCTTTATCAGTTAAGATAGTGAGCATGGGCAGCGCATATATGGTTTCACTGAAAGCTAGAGGAGATCTTAATCGCAGACCGATCAGATCACTGCCAGACAGTTCAGCTAAGCAGGTTGGCTTTTCTGGGACTCTAGATAGATGCTGATACGCAAGATTAAGAGCAGCCCTTGCTGTCATAATGAAGACTTCAGTGTCATTAATCTCAAACGCCCCATAGTTTCCATCAGGCAATACCCAACAATTTGTCTGCCCATACATCGTCTCAGGTCTCAATGTAGCTGCTGCCAAATAGACTTTCCTCCCTTCCAAGACCTTCAACTTGGGAGGAAAAGGTGAGAGCACCTCCATTTTAATCAACACATACTCCTGTGGCTGCACACCTTCACCTGTTGCCCTATCATGGTCAGCACAAGGTTGGCCATCCAATGGAGAGTAGATCGTGTACCTCATATCCTTGACAATCTTGCCCAGTTTCTTCAACTTTGTCATCTGCCATCGGACGAAAGCATCATAAAAGGGGTTCATGTCAGTGGTTACGAAAGAACGCCTCCAATCACAACCCAGCCCAAAATCCTTGAGATGGTCCTTCGCCAACCGAGGGAAGTAAGTCATCCAGTGATAAGGATCCTGAAATCTGGCAATTTCTTCATCTGACAGGTTAAAGCTCTTCATGATCTCCCACTGGAACTTCTGCACACCCGACTTTGCGGCAGCCTTACTTTTCTTGCTCTTAAACTTATCTGGAACGACAGCAACCTGGCAATCATCTACCACTTCAGCACTTGAATTCTCCACCGCTGCAGGGAATACCGGAGGATTTCCATATTGTTCAATCTCCCGAGCAAGCTTGTCTGCCGAGGCCTTTATGGGCATCCCAGTACAGTGGAAAGCAAATGGCAAAAGGACATTGGAGCCACGAAGTCTGTGGTATGCCGCACCGAACTCAAGTTTGGACAAGGAGAAGGCATGGCCCAAGTGCAGTAAGCCATTCATGTACGGGTAGGGAAAACTTCCAAAGAACTTTTCGCCATTGGCCGGAGGTTTGCTCCCAGGCTCGGCCTCAAATACTCTGTGCTCCTCCCAACGCTTCTGGACAGCATTTTGAATATCAATCAGAAGCTTTGTCCGAGACCTGCTCTTGCCTCCTTCGGGATTCGATGACATTTTCCTGATCAGCGAACAAAACAAGGTGTCAAAGAGTAGGCCTGTTAGTTCACCTTCATTTAGTATAAATTTAATTAGGACTGAGAAATAACAAACTCGTGAAAGGTTTGCTCATTAAGTAATTGATTATGATTTGTACTTATAAGATGTCCATAAACTTTCTATAAATACATATATGAAATGAAAGAGATTTGTAAGGCGAATGCAGCGATACCATTCACACATTAATTTTGTAAATATTAGTGATCAAAGTTGTGCATCAAAGACCTTGCAGAAAAAAGTGTGCCTTACATTTTGGGACAGAGAGAGTATTAGACAAGATAAACCCCAAACACCTACAGGTACAGAGATGAAGGCTATCAACTAAATTGGGTACCCCAAAGTTGTTTCATTTTCATTTACTCCCTCCGATCCAAATTAATTGTGGTGCCTGAATCTGTCTAGGTTCAATAACCTGTGACAGCTAAATTTGGGTCATAGGTAGTAGTTAAATTTAGTTGGTCTGAGAAACAAAAGTCATGAAACATTCGATCATTAGATAATTGATTGATTAAAGAGCATGCTCAATCTGTCGTCAAGCAATTCAATTCAGTTGAATGAACTAATAACCCAGAAGTACAGACAGACTCGAATGCACGAATTCATGGGAACCACATGTTATCTTCAATGTAAAGAGTCAGGATACTTGCTCGAGATTACAAGATCTAGCATTGCGGACTAGAGAAGCAACTGAAACTCTTGAAGAACATGCATACTTATAACCGAAAGAGTTACTAGCATCTTACACTAGTAGCAGCTGCAGCAGCAAAATTGAGATTAGCGATCAGTAACCCGTAATACAAACAATCCCGCCTCGGCTCAAAGCAAAATCGGTAGCATTAGACAACATAAACCCAAAAACCTACATGTATAGAAACGAAATCAACCGACTGGCCCTAGGCTGGATCAATCTGGGAGAATCCACAAACACTGCGACACTAACCAACACGAACCACACACCCGAAGAGGGGAATAGGAGAAACTAGAATGCGTACCTGACGGTGGCGGCCCGCAAGCAGGGCAGCCGCGGCAGGAGCCGTGCGCCGGGGAGCAGCTTCGGAGCCAGCAGACGACGGCCGCCACGCTCTGTCTGTCAGTCAGGTTCAGAAAGATGCGTCGAGTTCTAGCTAGGGCCGGCGCGGCAGGGAATCGCTAGTTGAAACCGCTCGGGGTAGAGAAGTTACCTTGATCGGAGAAGAGCGGACGCAGCCGGTGAACACGCCGACGAGGTAGGGCCGCCGGCACACGGAGGAGGCGAAGGAGACGGGGAGTGCGCGGGTGGAGCGGGCCAGAGCGGCGTGGGGCTTTGAAGTTCTTCTCGGACGAGTCGATCTGGACGGTCCTGTGAGATCCAACGGTCCACGACTAGCCTGTCGGGGCCCGGATGGCTGCGAGCTTGAGTAGCCGCCAAGGCATGTGGGTTTCCTTGAAGGGCAACGCTTAGCGTCCCCCGGGGGATCAAATCCCCGATCCCCCGGGTCTGCGGCCGTTCGATTTTACGTATGTATGGCTCGGATCTCTCGTTGACTCAGCGCGGCGCCACTCCATTTGGACGAAAAATTCCCCGCGACCGTGTTCACACGCACGCCCCTGTGGTGATGAGCCCATGGCGCTGTTGCTTCACGTCTTGGCTCCCGCTTCCCTGACCGTCGTCCAACTCCGGCGAGGTCGGTATCGATGGCCGCTCGCAGCAGACGACTCGCGCGGGAGGAAACTACAGCCGGTGCCGCTCCACCTTGCACAGCACCGCTCCATCCCTTTGCAGCAGGTTGCAGATGGAGTGCCTCGCAGCAACGACGCGGCCACACGTTGTCGGCGACGCTCCGCAGAGCAGCACCATCGCCCGCGCTCCTAGATCGCCGTCACCCGCCGCAAGACCACCATCATCGCTCGCGACTTCCGCCATGGCGGCTGGCGGCCCGTGGTCATATGACCGCCGCGTTGTAGCACCGGCGGCCACGATTGTAGCACCGACGGCCGCGATTTGCGGCGGCGGCGACCTTCGCTCGACCTTTGCGGCGGCGCTCGTAGCAGCTGCAGCCCAAGTTTGTAGCGATGGCAGACGCAGCTTGCAAAGAAGCCGTCATCGGCATCGACTTGCAAGAAGCAGCGGCAGCCGGCGCTCGTAGCGGACGGTTGTTTGTAGCAGAGCCGGCGACCTTCAGAGCGGCACGGACGACGTTTGTAGCAGTGGTTGGCTGGCTATTTATAGCACCGCCGCGCGCCGTATGCGATGTCGGCGACCTTCTGTAGCAAGGCGGACAGTCGTTTGTAGCAGGGCGGACGGCCGTTTGTAGCAGCGGGCGAGAATTGCAGGACCACGATGGCGTCGGGCTGGAGATCCATCGCCGGCGGCGGCCGCCACGAGCGACACGCGGGTTGGTGGTGATGCCACACATGGAGCAGGGGTGGCGAAGATGGAAAGGCCGGCCACGATTTCGAGGGGATTTTTTTTTTTCGAGGGGATTTGGGGAAGAGACACAGGCGGGTTGATCCGACGAGCGCCGGCGGGACAGGGATCCGGCGAATTTTGGTAGAGCACCACGGCGGCGAAGGGATTTGGGGAAGAGACCATAGCCATGGCATGTGAGAGGGACGGGAGACCAGAGGAGAACGGGCAAGGAGGAAAGAGATAAGGGTGAGACCGTCTCCATCATGTGTGGGCCCTGCAGGGACGCGTGTCGCGCCAGGAAGCCGGAGGATGGGATGGCGTGGATCGTCCGGGGGAACAACAGCGTTTCCCTTCCTTGAATACAAATCAAGGATCCAAATCGTACTGATATCTTCGTAGGCTGTGGTCGGAATACACATGTATTGGGGTACTTAAATTTCGGTCAAAACTCATTCAGATTTTAAAAGGCAAAATCGTATCATCCACATATATGTTTATGCTATGTTCGCTATGAATTCAGAAACTTGGGGCATGTTTGGTATCCTGGATGTCCACCGCCTCGCATGGAGCACAGTTTTTGGCTCGTTTGATTTCATGGGCTCCTCCGCGTTATTACATCGCACGGTTTTTTAAAGTAGTGTTTTGCCAGCGAGTCTATCCCATTGTTTTCACTCGTGCGCTCCATCGTCCTACTTAGACTACTTCCGCTCACTCTGCCTTAAAACTACTCCACGGACCCTCTATTTAAATCAACACAACCATATTTTGAATAAAAATAAGTTGAATATGAAAACAATGTGTGTCGATGATATGAATCAATTCCTATAATCGGTTTCGAGCATCGTCAGTCGTAAATAGTAAATTTCGTGTATGAAGTTTTGACCGAATTTGTCCAAATTCGTCAACCGTTTGAAATTTGCTTTGAGAAATAGGTTCACCTCCCCATTCCGCATGACTCTCGTGTTGAAAGGTTTTTGTTCCGGTAGACATAGATGGATAGATAAATAGCTCGCTAGTATATTTTAATTCCTACATATTTGTGAGTATATTTTGGATTACTCTGGCTCAACTTCTCACTTGCCATCTTCACAAACAGCAACGTGGTGATGATAGGTGAGAAGTGAGACATGATAATCTATGGTGGTGGCCATCCTCGTTGTCGGTGGCGGCATGGTGTCGGGCTTCGTGGTCGGCGACATGGGCAAAGGCAGATCAGTACATAGGTGTACAATTGTACACCCATTATTTTTGGCAAAGGCTTGTATATCTATGTCCAATTTAATATGCATTAAATAAATTAGGAGAAATATGAGTAAAGTGACTTTGGTGTACTTTGTACACCCATTGTTTATGCTCTGCCACTAGTCAGGGACGTGGTGCTTTGACCAGCGTGAATGGTGGTATCATGGTGATTCATCTTCGTGGTGATGTTTGTGACCGGTGGTGTTCGGCGATGTCATCGGCGACGAGGTGATGTTTGTCACCATCGTGACCGACGGTGGGGTGATGCTTGTGACCAGCAGTGTCATTATGGTGTTCAGCGACGTGGTAATGCTTGGCGGTGTCACGGTGGTGTAAGGCGACATCATGAACAGGCCATGGTGGTGTTTGGCTTGATCACCAATGTGGTCATGCTTGTAATGGGTGAGTTAAGATCACCATATTACCATACAGGTGAGGCTAAAAATATTATGCGACCAACCAAACAACAACAACGTAGTCTGTCTTCTCTCCAGTGCAAAAAGGGACTACCAAACAACATTGTTTTTCTATCCTAGAGCTCGTATTTCACTGGCGCAGTGAGATGCATAACTCACCAAGGCTACCAAAAGGCGGCCTTGTTTAATGCAGTTAATGAGATGCTGCAATGTAAATTCAGCCTACAGTTTTGTCAGTCTCACCGGCAAAGCAAAACTGATTTGGAACACACTATCCACCAAGAATTATGATGACTCTACTATCTACTACATTGGCATACGCAATGGATGCCAGCCTAGCAAATCAAAATCAAATGCAGCATTTAGCACCGTATATTCGTTTGGACATCTGAACTGAAATGCTTTAGTGGAATTGTGAACCAGACGAGTTACAAAAAAAAAAAAGATAAGCTTGAAATCTAATTTTGCCATTTTGTTGCTCGAGGAACAACAGAAGTACAGAGATGTTGCTGGCTCAACACCAGACTCATGTCACAAAAGCCACAGTTAAGGACAGAACAAGATCCAAATTGATGTGCAGACCATGCAGTGCATAATCAAGCAATTATAGCATCCTATTAGGAAATGCCTATGAGCAACTTATGCCACGCATAAGTGACCAGGACTTCAACTGGGGCAACACATAAGTGATCAGAACTTCAACATTCAGATCATTCAAATAGTAGTAACGCACAAGCAAAAGAAGAGGCAAAAACCAACATAGGAAATACTTGATGGCTGACTTATAAGCAGCAAATAAAAGATGACACCACAGAGTTCATACGGCAGCTGATTGGTCCTGATGACAAAACTCCAGACAGAACTAATAGCAACGATAACAGGCCTACTATAGTGCAGGTTTCTGAATTAGACATTTGACAGATGAACAATGGAGCCATGCCAAGTAACTATATCAAGCCAAAGACATGGATAGCTAGCTGCAACACGGCGTCACCACCTCCCATCAGCCTACTTAGATCGCTGCCTCATCTTTCGGCGCTTCCTCTTCAGCCTCCTCATGCGCTTCTTCTTCCACTGAATCATCACAAGATTAACAAGTTAGAATTGATGAAGCTGTATACCTAAAGAAACAGCAGCAGAACATAATAACAAAGCAGTTCACCTAAAGAAACAGCAATATAACATAATAACAAAGCAGTATAACTAAAGAAACAGCAATACAACATACACAAAATACGATCCAGCAGAGTAGTCAGCAGACTAGGCACTTTGTTTGCAAAAATGAACATTGAGCAACTCAATGAACTTGCATACGGTTTGCAACTTCCAAAGTAGTAAACGAAGTAGAGCAAGTCAGAAGAAGTAAACAAAGGAAAGAAAACAAATAAATCAGTGGCCCTAACCTGAAAGAGGTTGTGCATATGCTACAACTATACATAATATGGTTCAGCATGGCAGATTATCTATTGCCCAATACCATTTGTTTACTTAGAAATGGGAATTCGCCAATCACTAAATAGTAGCGTAAGCATGTGACGATCTAAAACCAGGTAACTTAACTAATCTCGATAACAGGATCACCAGAGAAGAAATAGTCATTTATCAAACAGTATGGAAAGCATAAAGCACTAACCGATCTAGCACTAAAACAGAACGCAAGATCAACAAAGCGTGACATAAGATGCTAGCTCAGCAACCCAAGGGCTCATATCAAGTGTATTCGTTATAGAAACCGTCACCGTGGCAGGGAAACCCCAACAATACGACGACCAACGCACGTACACGCGAGCGCAGAACCACCCACGGCCGCGGCGGCAGCACAACGACGAGCAACGCGAGCACTGGTTGGGAGCAAGGGAACACGAGATACCAAGCACACACGATCCATCGTTCGATCTGACCGACCGAACTATGGTCGCAAGAGACAAAGATCATCATCATCGCCACCACCGCCGCCACCGCCGCAAGAACCGTGCGGCGGCACCTCGCGTTCCCAAATCCCATACAGCCAAGAGCTGCTCGTCACGTCGCCGCCGCGGTAGCGACGGGGTGCGCAAGCGCGAACGGCGAGATCTGCCGGCTCGCTAGGATTCCCCATGGATTCAAGCCACTCGAGCCTCTCTCTTCTAATCACAGCCCCGGACCAAGAACGAACGAACGAACGGACAGACAAAAACAAAACTAAGCAGAGCAGAGCTATGGATCCCGGCGACGAACTGTATATGAATCACGGTATGAGGGAGAGGGGGCTGCGATGTTACCTTGGCCCTCATGGTCGGTCGCCTCCTCGCAAGATCTCCTTTCTCGCGTCTGCTCCTGCGGCGGCGGCGGTGTTGTGGTGGGGAGTGGGGGAAGTGGGGAGGAAGCTGGCGCTTTGGGGGACTACAAGAAGAGAAACCCTAGGAAGGTTGCTTCCAGAATATGGGCCTGGGCTTCCTGGCCCGTCTACCAAGCCTAATAAGCAAGTACGCGTATTGGGCCTAGTGCGTCCGAGCTCTGTGTTCCCCAGGACGCGAAAGTGCTATCGAAGGAAGTGCACAAACAGAATTTTCCAAGGTCTGCCTTTTGGTCATTTTTGGTTGGCAGGAATTTTGTAGGACGCTAAGGGGCGTACACAACGGTTATATCTTTTTTTTTTTGAGAAACACAGTACAAACGCAGATACTCACATACACTCGCATACACTCATCCATATGAACGTACGCACGCACACCCCTACCCCTATGAGCACCTCCGAAAGACTGAGCCAGCGAATTTTTCTCTACAAGATAGCTCTACGGGATGATGTGGCCAGTGGCGTAGCTATGAAATTTGGCCCATTTGCCCCACCAACATTTTTGTCTAAAACATGAGAACCGCTACACTTACGGGATTTTTCTCTACAAGATAGCTCTACGGGATGATGTGGCCAGTGCCGTACCTATGAAATGTGGCCCATTTGCCCCCCCCCCCCCCCCCCCATGGAAACGGCCCAAGCTTCGCCACTGAATGTGTTTTAGGGTCCTTTGTTGCAAATTCATTTGCTCCTACGATTTTAGGCCAACGATGGCTCCACAAACATGGTCTAACCTGCCATCATTTTCCCCCTCCACCGCTCTCACGCGTCTACAGTAAAGTTGAGAGTCTCCTCTCTCTAACCGGGCCGCCGCCGGCCGCTCCGCCAGGCTAGCTGGCCGGAGTTGGTAGTGGTGTGGCGCCGGAGTAGATTAGGGCTAGTTTAGGTTGTTGTAACTTGTCTTGTGGCTTGATGCCGCCGTTTGGGGAGTCTCCCCGTAGAGAGGGCGCCGACCGAGATCTTCGCCACCGGATCTGGGCCGTCCTAGGGCTGCTTCTCCTTCTTCCTTTACTCCGATGGCTGGAGGGAGGAGAGGTGGAGAGCAGCAACGCCTTCTTCAATAACCTGGTGGCCGAGGGGCCTTCTTCTCCCCTGGATCTCAGCTCAGGAGATGCCTTCCTGGCCGGCCATGGTGGCGAGGAGGAGAGGCAACCTGTTGCTGTTAAGCCTGTTTTTTCTCTGCTCCTGGCCGGCCATGGTGGCGAGGAGGAGCTGGAGAAAGGTTGGCTGTTTTTGTCTCTTGGGGAGGGATCTTGCTCTCTCTGCTGGTGGAGCTGCTCCTCCAGCATGTCTCTCTGTTCATCCGCTCTGCCTCACCGTGGTGGTGAGAGGAGAGGTGGCGGTTGGACGAGCTGGATCTCTGCTCTTCAGCGTCTGCCTGCAGGGTGCTATGGAGCTTCTTCGACAAAGCTCTTCTGTGCGGAACACGCGCCGCTCCTCGTCGACGGCACGATCTTTGGCCGGTATGGCGGCCCATCTGCAACCTCCAAGATGGAGGCCTCTCTTCGCTCTGTTCGCCGGAGCTCGTCGCCTCTCCACAGCCAAGTGGTTCGTTCCCGGAGGAGGAGAAGCGGCCGGCGGATCAGCAGCATCGCCGGAAGCATGCTTTCGAGCATTTCGGCATCGTATCTCGTCGGCAGTGTCGCGAGGTCGCCGGCGATTGGTGGTGGTGACGCCCAGGGACCTGATTGCTTTTTCTATTTTTGTCTCGGGGTGTTTTATGTAATTTGGGAGGGCCTTTCTTCAAATTTAGGTTTTTCGGTGCAAGAGATGCCTGAGGACTTCCCTGTAAATTTGTACCCACCACGTGTGATGGAATGAAAGCTCCTGGGCCTTCTAGGCCTTTCTTTGTTCAAAAAAAAAAAAAAAACATGGTCTAACCCTAATAATACAGTATGCTCGGTGGGAAGAAGTGCGCCACCTCGACGTGTCGTATCAATCTTGGGCTCCTCGCTGCTAAGCTTATTTGATATTTAGTGGGCCCATGTTGGGTCCCACCAACTTGATGATACAACAACTGCATAGGTGAAGCCATATGGCTCCCTTCAATACCCTGTGGAGGCGTGTTGTGTAGGTCTTCTAGCCTTATCTCTCAAAGACGGAAGATGTGGCTCCCAAATGTATCTCTCAATGACTCACCAGAGTGGTATTAGTAGTGGTGGTGGGATAATAATGGTAATCAATGCCAGTGTTTTCCCTAGTATTAGCAGCATCCTCGTGGACGCGCGTTGTCTAGGCAATGTCGTCAACGATCTTGTTGTGCCATGTCAGAAGCTTCGGTGTGTCGTATTCAGCCGTGTCTTTCAAGTAGGCAATGAAACCATTGTGGCCATCATCGGGCACGATGGCATGGCCTTTCCGTGCACCGTCGTGGCAGGCCTTGTGTCTGATTTTGTGGACGACGCGTGAGGCTGGTTGTGGTAAGTCGTCGGCGAGAGGCGAGATGTAAGATCACCACGTGGACAACAGTTGACGCTGAAACTGTGAGAGTGGTAAGTCGCCGACGATGGTTAGATGAGAGTAGGGTCACCACATGGACAATAGGTGAGGCTAAAACTGGGCTCATATGCAACCAAACAGATGGGTCTTATGAGTCTCCACTGGACCAAAAAAAGACTTCACGTGCTATCAAATGAAGTCACATGTCAGAAAAAGTCCGCTATCTCGTTTGTTGGAGGTTTTCCTAAATTGCTCCAACCAATTGATGCACATTTTCCGTGCTTCACGAAGATGTCCTAAGTTACAGCCAAATGAAGTCCACAATCTCATTTGTTGGAGGTTTTCCTAAATTGCTCCAACAAATTGATACACATCTTCCGTGTTTCGCAAAGATGTACCTAAGAGCATCTTGAGCCGTCTCCCCGGAAAGGCCCTCAGGGCGCCTTTGTTTCATCTGGATAGGCGAAAACGGCTCAGTCGCTTTTCGAATCCTCGTTTTCGTCGGGATTCGCTTTCATCCATCCGGGGAGCCTAGGTCATCCCCGGCCCCCCGGGGAGCGTCCGGGGAGTCCGGAGGAAACGGAAGCGCGGGAAACACCGAGAAAACTTCCCGCGCGACTGGTGGCCCCGACTTGTCGGCGAGAAAGGCCAATTATCGTCCTCATCGGATCGTCTTCCGCGCGCTTTAAAAGTCTGCCGCCGGTCAGTCTTCACCGGACGCATAGCTTCCACGTGGCGAGTTAATGCCGGCACCTCGGTTTCACGCGCGTCGCCCTCTATTTATCGCGCAACTATCGCGTCTAGCCGCATTCACCACGCCGTCTACCTGTTCTCACCACCTCTCTCCCCAATCTCACGAGCGAACAATGGCGAACTTCGGCGACGACGCGGCGAACAAGGGTTTTGGCCGTCGCTCTCTCCACCAATGGGAGGGGAGGCTCCTGCACGCTGGCAACTCGAGCGATGATGACGACGAGGGCAACTACACGGCCTTCTACGCCATTTCGGCATGTAGATCGCTGTTATTAAATTTAGTTTTTGTTTCCATGTGGCCAAATTCAAATATATTACGAATTCAGCCTATATATGTATATATGTACGAACTCGCCTATATATGTTAAATATCTTTAAATTTCGTCTATGTTTAAACGAATTTTGCCTTGTTTTGTCTGAATTCGCCGTTATTTGTCCAAAATTTCCATCTATCCTAGGCTCGCCGCTAGGAAAAAGACCTCCCCAGCCAAACTTTACATCCATTCAGCGCTAGCGTCGGATTTCGGCCTAGGGAGCCCCAACAGCTGGAGATGCTCTAAGTTACGTGGTTCCATACTCCCCTTCTTCATGAAACATGTTGCATAAAGTCTGGTTATCAGTCAAATTGTGTAAAGTTTAACTAACTATATAGAAACAATATCAACACCACCAATCAGGGTGCTGCATATAAATGTTAATATTTTTTTAGTATACTTGGTCAAACTTTACAAATTCTGATTTTGACTACAAAATTATATTCAACGATATTTTGGGTGGGGGTATTTCTGTTCATTTCGTATTGACATGGCACGGAGGCAACCAGGAAAAATATGAAACACACTCACAGCAAGAACAATACCGCAGCCATAAGAAAAAGTAGAGCAAAGAAAAATCTATTAGACACGGAGCAAATACTATGAATTCTATCCATCTTGAATTGAGAAATAAATGTGACAGTTGATGTCGCCGGAAACCAAGCAGGTTTTGCACTCCCCCTACACGGCTACACCTGTGCTGCAGCTTTGCTTAAACTACGGTGTTCTTCCTGAGGAAGGAAAGCACAGCATTGCATGGGCTACCAAAGGAGCTACGATCATTTGCTGCGGCTCCCGTTGCACTGCTGAACGAAACCGTTGCCGTTGGCGCTACCATTCACTTGGGTCCCATTAGTACTGCTGCCATGGTCCCTATGCTTTGTGCTGGCTTTCTTCAACCCCCATATGCGAATGGTGTGATCATCGCTTGCAGATGCGAGCATATGTGGATTTGTAGGGTTCCAGCTTACACAGTTGACCGCCCCGGCGTGGCCAGAGAGGGTCTCGATAACATCTCCACTAGCTCTGTGCCATATATAGACCTGACAATTAAGGAAAAATGCACGACACTGAGTAGTCGAACTGAGCAAACCACTGGAGATTGTTGTTTTCCACTTAACTATATACACCCGTTTGTAAAAGCAAAAAAATGATCCAAACATTGTAATGCATATTCAAATGAAAACATTAACTGCACATTATTCTGAACATAAGTTGGTGGAAAATACCTAGATAAAGAAGTGCATAGTAATTAAAATATGCGGGACAGAGACAGATTTTGAAGTGCCATTTGCAAGTTTGAAACAACGTAAGAGACATCACAGAATATGTAGATCTTGTCATGTTTTGTTAGATAGAGTTAAATAGGCTTATGTGTTCAGAGCTGTTCCAATATAGTCTACAGGTTCTCCAGTAATATTGACTTGGAAGATAGCAGTGCACATGCAAATGTGCTACAGAGTCAATGACAATAGATCCTAGAATTCCGCATTTATATGCCAGTTAAGAAATAATAGAACTGGCCTGAACAACATAATTTAAGTGCATCCACAGTCAATACATCATACCTTTGAATCTTCACTTCCACTAGCAATAAAGCTCTGCTCAAATCCACCGAAGCATGACCTTATGACAAACCGGCTGCGCTTATGGCCAGTGTACTGTTTAACTAGAATGGGGTCACTCCTTATGTTCCACAAATGAATCTTCTCAGTTATAAGATTTACAAGCAAGAAATCACCATCTTCTGAAAGAGAAAATGAAGTGATTGTACAATCCTCTTCAACCAGCCTCTCCTGTTTTGTGTCCCTATTCAATAAAAGAATTGTGCAATCACTATTGATGGTTATTATAAGTTTGCCATCTTTTGCTACAGCAAAATCAGATGTTTTTGATATCCTCTGCCCTTTCCAGCAATCTGCTTGTTTACCATCTAAATCCCACAAGCAAAGACTTTGATCACTTAAGCCACACAATATTTGCTTTCCATCTGGAAACCAACCACATGACGTCGGACCAAGGCTAGGCTTTTCATAAACATGAATGCATTTGCCAGATTCAACATCCCAGCGCCGGATGGCTTCTTCCATTCCACATGTGAGAAGCTGGCAGTCGTCAGGGCTCCATGCAACCATCATCACTGGTCTCTCATGACCAGTCAATACGTGCTTCAGCAATAGTTCGCCACTTTCATCGACCTAGGAAATGAATACACATGTTACTCCAAGCAAGCAGAAGAATGATTTGCATTGCATCAACAAACAACATGATAGTAAAAAATGTAACCTTCATCATCATCGTCAGTTAACGCACAAGTATGTGTTCTAAAGTACATATAAGCAAGAGGAAAACAAAAAATCAAGTTTATGTTCATACGAATCTCGGTGGAAATTTTACAGAGTTATGAAATTTTCGAATAGGGGGCAATATTAAGTCCATGACCACAAAAGAATTGGAACACCTTTTAGATAAGCTAAACATTCACCACATGCATAAAGGCAAAACTCCAGGGTTGTGGAGAACTGAAACCAGATGGCCATGGCACATGAGCATGGAGCAAACCTGACTAGTATTAATCAAATCTAACTGTACTAAAGCCAACGTGGTACAAATCTCAATTAGGCCCTGACGAAACTATAATAATGTAATAAAGAACTAAAGATTGCAATCCTTTATTCTGATTTTCTTCTGCACAAATAGAAAAATATTATATATGTCAAATTTCAGACATTGCGGAGCATGGGGAGAAAAAAAGTGGATGAGATTGTGCAGCTTCCAAGTAAATGAGGACAAGTCCACTTAACACCATGAAAAATATCAAAAGCCAGAAGCATACCTTCCATATGATCGCAGATTTATCATTTGACGCCGATGCTAAATACTTCCCGTTGTTTGAAAATTGGAGAAACCATACTTCGTCACTGTGTGCACACAATATCTGCAATAATTTTGCTTTTTGTGCATTAGTACAGGTGGTAAGATATGCATCTAGCAGTGTGTCATCATTCAACCCAGACCATAACATTGCATAGTTTCAGTTATTAAATTTAGGAATTTACTGCTTTACCCTAGGAATGACAGGCACATCAGGAGAGCTTGAGCTCAGCTGATAGGTTGTTTTCGTGAATAGAAAATTTGCGCCACTCACATCCCTCTTTCCCTCATATAAAAACAATAACTCCAATAATTCCTCTATGCTAATCCGAATCTGTTCTTTACTGTTTCCAACCTAAATATATATTGCAAAAATATTAAAATGCCAAGACGAGAACTAAGTCCTAGCTCAGTGGCAAGGCTAGCGAGTGCGCAGCCAGCCCACCTGGGTTCGAATCCCCATCTCGCCAATTTCGCTGGGAGGGGCGAACTTTAAACCAGGATATCATCCTAGCGTCCATCCGCGGGGAGAGTCTCATATTACCTAACAGCGTATAGCCAAAGGAGGGATCATTCCCCCCGTTGGTCAACGTTTTTTAAAATGCCAAGACAGAAGGGGGGAGGAAGGATAAGAGGAGTGGGGCTGTAGAGATGTTTATATGTTATGAGAGTTGCATCAAACCTTCCTATATGCATATATAGCAACAAGTAAATTGTACTTTTGCTTCTTTGGTTAAGATGAGATAGAAAAAAGACTTCTAATGAGACATCAAATAATCTCCAAGCGATGAACCAGCAGGATACATAACGACATGAGTGGTCAAAAAAGAACAGAACATTGGCCACTACTGCTTATGTTGGTGCATAACCAATCCAGGCATCCAGCAAGTATGCAACCTTGAACTAAACACTATTCAAATAGTTAAAGATGTAATAATGCAAGCAATTAAACAGAGCATCAGCATGAGCAATTACCTGTAGTGCTCGAGATGGTATTTGATCCTTCGCACAGTGATGATCCATATATAGTGACAAACCATCAATAGAATTATGGAGATAACAGGCTTCACGTTGTACAGTAAGTGCCTGTTCAACTAAATCCTCCAACCTCCTCTCAGGTACCATAACAGTAGGGGGAAGCACCTTTTGCAATTCCTCTAGGAGCTTGAACCGTGAGTTAGAACATTCAATTCCAAGCTTTGAAAAAACAAGCACTCGCGAAGAAGAAATTATGCAACTTGACATTTCATGAACTCTTTTTCTGTTAACACCAAGGGGGGAGATTTCACTCCGTAGCATCTTTATAGCACCCATGAGATTGTCATTTCTCAAGAGTTCAAAGAATTTCTGCTCCAACAGCAAAAATGCAGCAGATTTCACAGTGTTTTCATCCAGACCAAGCGTGTTCAAGGTAACTACTGCATTGTCCCAATTTCCATCAAGCACCTGCTTTCTGAAAAGATTCACTGATTGGGAATGCAGTGTTATACCTGATTCTTCCTCAAGAACAGCTCCACTTTTTTCATATCCAAGAGTATACAGAGCTTTTGTGATTACCCTCACAAATTCGTCCCTCTTAATAATACCTTTAGAACCAATCATAACTTCTTTCCCTTGGGAAGTCCAAGGTCTAGCCATTGCACCTCCCAAAGGATTAGCGGATTTCGAATAACAGGAAGTGACTGACAAACTTGCTGGCTCTACTGAGGATGCTCTTGCGCGCTTTGACGGTGGTTCATCATCTTCAAAACCTCCCATGAAATGCCAAAGTCAGGCCATATACCTGTAGAGATAATGTTACACAAGCGATGGGAAATTGCCCCCACAGAACTCCGTAGGTTACTGCAAATAATAGCATATTGAAAGGGTCAGCTGTGAATTATCAAATGCAGCCAATAGAAACTAGCATATATCCACCACTTGACAATTAACAATACACACACCAGGCAAATTTTCATAGAAGCAACAAATACAAATAATGCAAATAACACAAGGAAGATTTTGGCAAGACACAACTTACCACTCAATCTAATCTGAGAGAACATGCTATATCACATTAGGATACAAGCTACCAGTTTAAGTAACATACACATGAGTAAATGTGAACTTATACACTTATACGCATCAACATCCCTCTCACGTGTGACGGGAAGACAAGTCAACACGCGTTTGCTACCGGTCAAAGTACACCATGGATATTTCAGTTACAACATAATATCCTAGGAAGAAAAGCATTTGTTTGACACCGGTCAAAGGGTACATCAGATATTTGAGGTGCAACTCACAGGCTTATGCTTATTATTTTATTAATCCCCATTTAAAAAGTTAACAGGAGTATAGTCAAACTTCCAGCTTGAACTATCTGATCTCTTGGCAAAGTCATAACAGCGCAAGTTTTCTTGGCAAGCTACCATATGGATTCAACAATAATTACACAATGTAGCATATTACCATCACTATATTTCGCACTGACTAACTAGTAAATCGCATTATATCTCGCTCCACCGACGCTGAGACTCTTTGTTTTAGAGAACCTACTCCACGATGAGACTCTGGCAGTAGCAGCTACTGTCTTAACCTCTTGACCGTGAGTCCTGATAACTCGTGACTACCACTGGGAAGTTGCAAATGAGCTCGATTACGAACAAAAACATGATGACGAATCAGTGCTGCAATGATTACGACCCAGTTCTGCAATCTACCCTTGTAAATCAGTGCTAACTGCTTCCTAAATTAGTTACCAGCAACCGTAAACGCGACTTGGCCTAAACACGCAAGATAACGAAGGTAAGCAGGCAGCGCTACGACGAGGTACCGATCATCTACAGAAATCCGTTCCTGGACGAGTTCACCGTACGGTACACGCGCCGCCGCAGGAACCCCCGTCCCAAACCCACACCGAGCCGCGCGTCAGAAACCAAGAGGCGAGGCAGAGAGCGGGGAAGTGCCCTCACCTCCAATCCGGCGCCCGATCCCCACCCCACGCGAGTGCACGTGGACGACGCCGAGAGCAGCCCGCCGTCGCAATCAGGCCGCCGCTGCACGTCACCGCGCCGCTCCCTCGCGCGGCCGCCGCTGCACGACAGCCGTTGCAATCGGGCCGAATCGGCCTGCAACCGCACCGAATCGAGGCGCCTTCGCCGCCCCAAATCAGAGGCCAGCCGCCGACCGCGGCGGCGAATCGAACCCGGTGAGTGCCGGCGGCAAACCCACTGGCAGACGATGCCGCCGTCCGCCGGTGCCGGCCGGGATCTTCGCCGATGGGGACGCGAGCGAATCCGCCGCTCGCTGCCTCGTCTTTTTCGTTCGCCGATGCCGCTCGGCTTCGTTGGTGTGGTTGATGAAAATAAAAAGAAGAAGACGTGCGTAAAACGGTGCGGTACATACGATCCTGACACCAGAAAAATAAAAGAAAAAAAAACTGCTATCACTTTAAAATGAAAACGTAATGACAATTATTACGTTTCCTCTACGCAGAAGACATCTACTTGTACTTTACGCCCTTTCCGCAAGTCATTTGCAGTTTAGATCTCTACTAGGAGGCTCTCTCCAAATCCCACTCTCCGTTGCTCCAAGTCTTTAGACAATACATCTAAAAAAAAAGTCTTTAGACAATATATTGTCTTGCACTTTAAGTCTTTTTCAAAAGGCATTCTCTCAAATTATATTTCATATGTTTTTTTCTTTACAGGGACACCTTTTTTTGGTATATATTCTACTCCCTTTATCTCATGAAACAAGAAAAACTTACAATGCCACACCTAAATATAGATAAATTAGGACATGTTTTATGGAACGGAGGGAGTATTTGGTATCAACATTATACTTTAAGTAACTTACCATCAATCATGCACAAAAGTCATGCTCTCGAGCACCAAGATGGTGACACTAGTCATCCATGTGTGCTCAAAAACCAATTTGTAGAACCTGGACATTGACATGTCTTTTAAGATGTGATTTTGACCACTATTTGTATTGGCATATATAACTATAAAACCAAGAAAACATATAGATCCTCTAAGTGCTTATTGACACAATGTATAGATATGATTTTCGATTTTTTAATTTAAAAATATAAATGACATACATAGTGAGATATTTCAAAGTTTGATTGCGGGCATGTCCATAACATTAAGTTTTCGTGATACAAAGGGAGTAGTAAGGGCATGTCCAATCGGGCCGCTTGTATAGACGCTTAAGCGGGAGAAAAATTATAGATCAATCATGGCATCCGTGCAAGAGGCTAGGAGCTCCAATCGCTCGCCTCCATATCAGCCACCTATTTCCCTAACCTACGTGATACATTTTTCATGCTTCAAGACAAAATCGAGGGAATCGTCTTTTGCGGCGGCTCCTGCAGATAAGCGCCCATCTACCAAGACCGTACCTAACAACTTCTGATCGGCCGGGAGAAAAATCCTAGCGCGCATAGCTAAGCGTCCACATTGTAGATGCCCTAAAGGATCCAGATAACTCCCAAGGTGTTGGGATACATGATACGCAAAATTTAAAAAATTGCCGTACATGATTAGACCAAGATCACTATGGAATGTCGGTAACGAGGTTATACCCTTGAGGCCTTGACGAGTAGAGATGGCATCATCACAACAGAGTGGATGATGTTGTCTATGAAGTCCTCTCGTAGCTAGGTTTTTTTTATTTCTCCCAGCCGGTGTAGTGTTACAACATCATCTTTTTTTTTTTTGACACAGTGTTACAACATCATCTTATTTATCAAAGAAACCATAATAAACCGATATTCTTTTGAGGTGGAGGATTTTTCATTTCTGTCTTGCAGATGGACCTGTGGTAAGCCCAGTAGCCAAGGCCCAAATGCGTATACGTTCTAAACATTGGCTAAACCCAGCCCAAGTCTATTCACATCGTTTCGCAGAGATCACATCACCACAACTCTTTCTTCGCTGATAAAATCACGACTCCTCTCGTTCCCAGACGGCGACCATGGCGAAGGCTAGGTGTCATGGTCAGGTGTGAATACAAACTCTCCTAATTACAGGAAGGCTCAGGTACCACATTGTGTTCATGTCTGAAGCAGGGACAAGCATGGAATCAATTATGTGACAATACAGCAAGTTTGTAGAAGTTGTAAAATTAAGTTCAGATTAATTGATCGAGTTGGCGCTGGGGAAGTCTCTTCACCTGAAACTGTTTGGTGTGGTTAGCAGAGAATTCAGAGTAGTAGTGGGAACAAAGACCAGTGGGTGAGAGTAGCAGGCGATGCATGGAACGGCAGGTGCGGCAAGCTCAGCTACTTACCATAAATGAAATGTGCGCGCACACTCTTTTCCATGGGCAACAAATTGGGAGACTTGGCGTGATAACCAAAAAAGGGAGTTGCCTGGTGGTAGGTGCTTGCACAATTCAGTCCTATCCGTATGTGTTTTGTTGCATAAATCGGTACATGTAGTACCTGGTTTGGTCGCATGTTGCTGCAGCAAAGTTGCTAGTGGTTCAGTCACCTGTTTTCATTGCATACACGAGCATCCAAAAAGCACTGCTCACCAAACTGCTGGCTAGATCTCACTATGAATGCACTACATAACATACTGATCAGATGCGGTCCTGTTGCTGTTAGAGCATCTCCAACAGGGCGTACAAAAAGCTGGCACGCTAAACCTCCGTTTCGCCGCGCGGTAAACCGCTGGCGCGCGTGATACCAAATTCCCCCCGTCAGATGCTCCATTTTGCAGCGCGCGTTGGTGCGGAAAAAAAGCACCTCCGCCGGAGGCTCTATTTTGCAGCGCGCGGCGCGGCCGAACGGCTAAATTCGACCATTCATTTCAAAATTAATCAAACAAACTATGAAAATTTGATCGAAAATACGAATATATTAAAAGTTCAACGATACAGCGCGACATAGAGGACGAAAATACAAAATTTGACTAATTTTTAAACTACTGGTCCGACTCCCAGTCGAAGTCCGAGGAGTGGGTGCTCGGAGTCGTCTCCGACACCGGCGTCGTCGTCCACTCGAAGGAGGAGGAGAAGAGGACGATGGTGGATGGCCCTGCGCCGTTCTTCTTTTCCTCCTCCTTCCTCGCCGCCTTCTCGGCCCTAGCTGCCTTCCTCGCCGGGGACTCGGCGTGGCGCTTGTCGCGGCTGGCTTTCTTCTTCGCCGTCGTCGTCGCCTTCTTCTCCTCCTTCTGCGCGTAGAAGGCTTCCGTGGTGGCGGCGTCTTCCGGGAATCGGCGCGCCCACTCGAGCCGGAGGGCCTCGTCGCGCTCGGCGATCAGGAGGCGCTGCTCCAGCTTGCGTTGGCGGCGCTGCTGCTCGCGCGTGATGACTGGCGGCGGCGGCGCGAGCATCTCCGCCTGCTCCCACGTCCAGACATCATGAAAATTCATGGTCCGGCGGGAGCGGCCGAGCCGCCAGGCGACGGCGTCGTACGCCCGCGCCGCCTCGTGCGCCGTGTCAAACGTGCCGAGGCGGATCCGCTCGTCGCCGGAGCGGATTTCCGCGTCGAACCGGCCGCTCGGCCGCGCCCGAACGCCGTGGTAGCCGGAGGCGGGGCGGCGGCGCTGAGGTGGAGCGTCGGCGGGAGAGAGGAAGAGGTGGGGAGAGAGACGGAGCGGCGCGGAGACGAAGCGGACGCGTGTAAGTTTCAGGCTGTTGGCGTGTTCGCGTGTGTCGCGTTTATAGCGCGCGCGACAGCGGATGCGGCAATTCTCTCGCGCGGAATAGCGCAAACTCGCGCACGCGGCTAAGATTTTAGCGCGCGCACTTTTTTCCCGCGTCCACTGGAACTTCGCAAGAGCGCCCGCGTGCGCCAAACCGGCAGTTTTTTCTGCCGCGCGGCCGTTTTAGCGCGTCCGTTGGAGATACTCTTAAGGCTGCTGATTTGTGTGGCACCTGCTTTTTTGTTCTTCTGATTTTCAATCATGCGTAGAATTCCTTCAAGGAATTTTGTGCAAAGGATACATCTATCCCTGCAACGTGCTTTCCTAATTTTGGTTAGATGGAGGATAGTTCGTCAGCACTACAGTTCACACTAGTAACCATGTGTCTGAATACATCCTAAGAGCATCTCCAGCCGCGTCCTCTAAAGCGTCCCCCAAAGCGATTTGGGGCGCGCCGGACAAAAAAACCGTTCCAGCCGCGTCCGCCAAAGCCCATTTTTGTCCGGCGCACCCCCATACGGTGTCCGGCGCACCGAGCCCGTCTCCGTCCCACAGGGGACGCTCCGGGCACGCCGGACACAACGAAAAGCGAGGCGAAGCGACGCGGACCCGGCGCGTCAGCGGTTCGGATGCTCAACTGCCGCCTACATAGCGACGGTGCAGTTGCCCGGAAGCGGAACCGTCGCATTGGCAACCGCGTCGCCCGATGCCCCAACCGCCGGAATGGAGCGTGGACTACTCGGAAGAGCAACCGCCGCTCTCTTCGACTTCTGCGCCGCCGTTCATCCGCGCTCAATAAGAAGACCCGTACGTAGGCGCTTTCGGATCTTCAATCGCCCGCCATTGATCCAAGCTTCCAGCGACGATGAGCTACATCTCGCAGCTTCCATCCGACACCTCCAGCGAGGGCAAGTCTGCTGGATTTCGCCATTGGTGGGACAGAACCCAGACGTCCAGCAGCGGCGATGATTCCCTGCCGGCACTTGACAGCGAGGAGGAATGGCTGGGGTCAGAGGCGGCGGCGGCCCGTGCGAAGGCGGAGGCGGACGCGAAAGCGAAGGCCAAGGCCAAGGCCAAGGCGAAGCCGGTGAGCACCGGCGACGACGAGGAGGACACTAGTTCCTCCGACGAGTCGGCCGACACCGCCTCTTCGGAAGAGGTGACGAGTAGAAAGCGCCACCGTGATGACGACGACGAGACGGGGCCATCATCGAAGAAGAAGACGAAGTAGTTTAAAATAATTTATATGTAATTTAATTATGTTTTTTGGAAGTTTTATATGTAATTTTAAGTTGAACCAATTTGAATATTATAGTAAAGAGTTTTCTTCTATCTATTTAAATTATTTTTAATGTTTGGGGGCGGCGTTTGGAGGACGCGGCTAGGGAGCGACATCCCCCAAACGCGGCACGAACAAAACACGTCCCCAAACGCTCAATCCGGCGCCCTTTGGGGGACGAGGCAAATACATCCCCCAAACGCTCAATCCGGCGCCCTTTGGGGGACGAGGCTGGAGATGCTCTAAAAGGCACTATATGGCACCATTCTCCATGACTCCGTAAGGTTGCAGCAGCACAAAATGTGCGCAAAAATATGTTTTGCATAGCCAGAGCCAAAAACAACATGAATTTCGAGCAGAGTTTGGTTAACCATACAGATTTGAATGGCAGAAGAAATGTACAATTCTTTCAATCAGCAATTTGCTCTTACGTACAGGAATGCTTATAGGATTTCCAGCATATCCAGATCGCTGATTATATTTCCACCAACAAAAAGCAAACCTTCAAAAAACGGAAAAAGGAAGAACAAAAAACCAGGTGCCAAGATCCTATACCACTAACTACAGAATCAATATGTATCAACGATTTCAGCTGAGTTATTGACTGCAGGCTCTATTTAGTTTGTCCCGTAGCCACGTGGATGTGACTTCTGCCATCTCCATGCGACCGACAGGCTCTCCTTGAGATTGGTATGTTGAGCAGTCCAGTTAAGCTCATTGTTGATCTTCGTAGGGTCACTGAAGACTTCAGCATAGTCTCCTGGCCTCCTGCTGAGGTACTCAACTTTGATGTCAACTCCTGTTGCCTGTTTGCAGGCATCCACAAACTCCTTAACAGAACGACCTGAAAAGAGGATCATAGAAACATCAGAGGAAATTATTTAGTGAGCACATGGAACACAGTAGATTGATTTGGACATGATTTGATAGTTCAAGTTCAATTATTCTTCCAGTATAATACACCTATCGATATAACCTTTACGCAGGTTTTTATGTACATTCAGTAAAGAATATTCTTTTGGTTCTGTGACTCTTTGCATGTTCTTCTGTGCCAATTTTTCATATATACTACGGACCATTTAATTAAAAGACATGCTTTGCTTGTGTGATAATATAATTAAGTGCAGACAAGTAAACTAGAAAGAGAACTCGTGTATTCTCAAACCTCTTCCAGTGCCAACATTGTAAATGCTAACTTTACTAGGCTCTGCCTTGTCAAGCGCTTTCACATGAGCATCAACTAGATCTGTGACATCAATGTAGTCTCTTATGCAGGTACCATCAGCTGTAGGATAATCTGTTCCTTTAACCTGTAAATGATTCGTCAAAATCCATCAGTTTTACCCCTACATCATCTAGTACTCTTTTTTTTTTTTGAAAACACATCATCTAGTACACTCAAGAATACAGATGTGCTACTTCATCAAGAAAAGCATGAGTATTATGTTTATAAATGATAACTTGATATGCGTACATAGACTAAAGTATCCAGGGACTACAGACAGTATACAAGAGAACTGTACCTTCAATCCTGGAAGGATTCCTAATGCGGCATCAAAGCATGCCCCGGATATCCTTCCATGCTCTCGTAGCTCAGGCCTAGGAGCCTCACCTAGTCTTCCCTCTGGGTCTGATCCGATAACATTGAAATATCTAAGACGGAAGTTTTCATGTCAGTCCAAATCAACTTTGTGCTAAATTCCTAATTTGTACAAGTCGAGAATCAATCCACCTTAAAATCATGACAGCCATATCTGTTCTCTTTGAGAAATCTAGTATGATGTCCTCTGCCATTTTCTTGGCTTTTCCATAGGGGTTGATTGGGAGCTACGCCAAGGTACAGTATAAACTAATTAGGAATATAATACCACAAATATATGAAAAATATGACAGGTCACATGAGATCAATAGTAGCGAAGGTAATTAATAAAACATTTAATTAACAGCCCTGGGTTTGCCTTTTCAGCAATACGAAGATGAAACAAGAACATTCCATTTGTAAAATAACCACCTGCACTTCTATAAGCCGGTTTAAGAGTAACAACCTGAGGTGTAGTTTCTATTATAGGCATCTTCTCCGGTTCTCCATAGGTGGCACAGGTACTAGAGTAAATAAGTGTCTTGACTCCATGAGAAGCCATAGCCTCCAAAATCAGTAAGGTGTTCGATGTAATATTGTGATAATACCTGCAAAGTAGTTGAGACTGTAAAATCAGTACAAGAATTATCTGAGGAACTTACTACAAAATCATCAAATGCATAACTGAGGGGTTAACATTACAGTACCCCATGGTGAATAACAAAAGAAGTTTTTGGGGCATAACAAGGTAAGTGGGGCCCTCAAACTCAATGTGGCAATGACTTACCTAAGGGGTTCCAATGTACTCTCACCCACGTAGGCAACAGCAGCAAAGTGCATCACAGCATCAAATGCATTTTCAGCAAATATCTTGTTGACCTGGAGTCCAGTTAAGTCAAAAACAAGAACTTCAATATATAATTCAAAAGGAGTACATGTATGTAGTGTTATAAGCATAAAATTAGGATACCGATTTTTGATCCCCAAGATCTGCATAGATGAATTGAAGTCTACCAGGCTCCGGAAACAATTCTTGGAGAACCTTTACTGCTCCCTTGTTTCCTCTAGAAAGATTATCCTACAAGAATAAATGTAATTCATCATCAAGGATGAAGATCCACATAGCAGATATTCAACACAAAGAAAAAAAATGAATTACCACAATGGTAACTCGATAGTTGTCCTTTAACAGCCGCAATGAGGCATGTGAACCAATATAGCCAGCTCCTCCCGTTACTAAGACATGGGTAACCCCAGGTTCATGCCGAGAAAACTGCAGGATGCATGCACGAGAATTAGTATTTTTACAGTTATAAACTTATGTGAATGAAGATGTAAGAATACCATGATAATCCTATAAGCAGACCATGCATGAAGTGATGAAAAGTGTGAGTAACAGAAATTGATGCACACTTTACTTTCTTGTCTAACACCAAATTAAATTGGTATTAATAACTCACAAAATTTCTTGAGCTCCAGTGATTTCATACCCTACAGTTTCACCACATGCATCATGACTCAAATTTCTATATGTACATCAACTTATATTATGACTTTACAGAACAAAGTCAATGTAGCATTTTAACTGCATTTAACAACAGACACTAAATGTCTTACAAATAAAGCGCTAGACTATTAACATGTAATTTCAGATTTATGATATATCTACATCTGCAAATTCACCTAATCATATTCTTCAACAGGAAAAGGTAGGCAGATTTACTCAGATGGCTTAGCTGTCATAAGATACAACTACCATCTCATGGATACAAGCTCATATCTGTTAGGATGCCTTGGTCCATCTAGCCACACCAAGAAGGCAAGAAGTGGCAACAAACAGTCATGGAAGTTCAAGATGTACCATGACCTAACATAAACTACATGCGATAACAAAGGCTATTGTCTAGAAGGATGTCAATTTCATCATCTGTTTGCTAGGATTAAGGAGAAATAAGATGTGCGTGGGAAAAATCAGAATACTTCTCATCTTTTTTATGTTGATTATACAAGGACGTATTCCATAGCCCAAGTCACATCATATGCTTTCCTGTTACTTTTATAGTTGCTTGAGACTAAAATAGATTATTTGATTAAGTGTATAGCAAGAAAACAAAAGAGAAAGAAACTCAGAAAGGTGTTTTGGGAGCCAATACCTATAGGTAGATGGATGTGATCTTTAATTTATGATGTGAGACGTGAGCAAAACAGATACACAAAAGCATATTAAAGGAATATGATCGGAGGAAAAAGGATAAGAGATAGTGGACATCTTACCACGCTAGTCCCACCAAAAACAGGAGATTGCTTCAGAACAAATATACAGAGTGTTATGAGGACCAGGGCCACAACAACTTTCCCAAGATTATGTGGTTTACGCCTAGCATCAAAGTACTCCATCCCTACCAACAACAGAAACATTGGCCATAAAGGAAACAACCATACAAGTAATCATTATGAATTTAAGGCTGGTTGATTAAATTGAAGCATACTCATGATCAGATCAACGAAGCATGATAGTTGGTTAGAACAATGAATCAGAGAGGGATGAACCTCATAGATAAATGAACCTATCTTTGTTGCAAATGTGCAGCAACCAGTAATTATACTGTGGACTTGGCTTAAAATGTGACCGCAACAAAGCGACAGCTTTGCTTAAAGACTAAACTGCTATGGGCCTATGGTCTATGGGTGCACATGCCCAGTTGACTTCAGTTTAAATACTGCACCTAATAGCTTTACTTCAACTTGCCTATCTTTCTAGCCACTGAAATCTTTAATGTCGATATAACAGGCATTCCTTCAGGCAGAAGAAACACCACTGAAAACAGTACCACAATTCAACTTATATAAGTAGGCATAGCTAAGCATGTGTACGCCAAAGTGAAACCCACTGTAAGTTCTAAAGAAATGACAGCTTTTCAGGTGGAGTTATGTAAAAATCACTTTATATCATGGGGGCGAATTGATAGTCCAACCAAACATAAACAATGGCCGCTACTGGTGGGGCACTCATGCTTAAGGATTCTTGGGGTGAAAAGGCCATCTGTGTATCTAAAGCAAGAGTAATAGCCAAGGAGAAGAACACAGAGATCTACCAGCCCTAGGCTGAGTTCCCCTCCTGTTTACAGGGATCATGTAAGATTCCTTCTCCTTGAGACCAAGTAGCAAATGGTGGAACCCCTACTCCCCGTCACCGCCTTGATCTTTTCTTGCCAATGGCGGAATCCCTGCAGAACCAGCACACAGCGTGCGTTAGTTACAGGGACACAAAATCATCCTATGGCAGCCAATTCAATCAGGGCAAGAACGGCGTGCGTCAGTCACATGGACACAAAATCATCCCAAGGCAGCCAATTCAATCAAGGCAAAAACAGCGTTGCAATTCGAATTGGTAAAAGATTCCAGCTCCAAAGTCAATTCGGCGGCCATGATCTCGAATTTAGAGAAAGAGAAATCAAAGAGCGCGAGATCTCGAGTTGGAGAGAATGCGCCATAGATGGGGCCTTCCGGCATGACAATCGCAGTAGTAGATCCAAAAGGAGCAGCACGAAACACAAGGCGAGAGAAATTCACAAACACGAACAACTGGGAACAGAGCGAAACAATGCACGCAGATCGACCGCCCGGTCCGTGGTTAACAAAAAAAAACCCAATTCCCGGCCCGAATCGCATCAAGACGGCGCTTCCGCCGTCTGAATCCCAACCAAGCCCCACAGTGTCCAAGAAACGCGTGACCGTGAATGAGGAAACCCCCGATCCGACCCAAGAACGGCAAGAAAGTTCCGCCACCACGAAGCCAGATCAAGAAAACCGTCCCCAAAATGCAGCCGTGGAGCTGGGGCGGCAGGAGCTCACCGTGTGCGGCGAGGTAGGGGGCAGGAGGAGATGCCTCCGTCCGAGAGGAGAAGTAGGAGAACCTCTAGGAGAACACACGGGAGAGTAGGAGGGGAGAGGGGTCGTTGGGGTGGTGTGTCTGGACCAGGTCCTCGTCTGGACAGAAGTAGAGTTGCAAAAGTCCTTTCTTTGCTGTTGCTTCCTCCTTCCCTCTCTCTCTCACACTCTAGGTTAGGGGGATCAGGACTCAGAGTGAGGTGACTGCTCACTCCCTTGGAACCAGGACAGACATTGAAGTTTCAGGATTTATTACTTGTACTCCCTCCGTCACGAATTAGGTGTCGGACTAGATTTTTTGCAAAAACGACCCTCAGTAATTTCCGACCGAACCCCCGGTCCCTCCGCGGCTCACTTCGTCGCCCACGCCGTCTCTTCGAGCTCTCGCGACGCAGACGCCGACCGCCACCTGACGCCGCCGGCCACCTAGCTCCACCACCTCCCTCTTCCTCTTGCGGGCTAAGCCACCGCCTTTCTTCTACCTCGGCGTGCTGCCGCATCCCTCCACCTCGCGCGCGTCCTCGCCGCCTCCCTCTTCCCCTCGCGTGTTCTCCTGCTCCAAGCTTTCATTTTTCCCGACTCCGGCGACCGGATTTGCGGCGGCGCTGCTAGATCTGCGGTGCTTGTGGATGGAATAGGCTGCTGGCGACGGGGATCTGCTGCTGGCGACGGGTACCGGCTGCTGGCGATGGTGAGCAGCTGCTGGGGACGGCTAATGGTAGACGGTGAGCAGCTGCTGGCGACGGCTGCTGGCGATGGGGAGCAGCTGCTGACCAGTTCGTCGTCTCCGTAACGTACGTCAACTATGAGAAGTAGCCCCAGTGCTGGAGCAGGTATGCTACTCCTCCATGGTTACGGCTGCTTTGCTCTTGTAGTCTTGTCCATGCTTTGCTCTTGTTCATGCTTGTCAATGATTGAAGTATGCCATGGTTACGGCTGATTGCTTGCTTAGTGTACTGTATCTCCTTTTACTAATTGCTAATTGCTAACTGGGAGTAGCATTGTCATTCCAGCTCTTACCACTCATGAAACAGTTGTTAATTTTCAGAGTTGCTAATTAATCCACTAGCAGCAGCATGGTTGTACTCCTTGTAAGATTACTGATGTTGAGGTTATAGCTCTGGAACTCGACCTTGAAATATGATGCAAACTAGCACTACTGTATGTGTTGATTTTAATCTCTGTTTATCTCTATGAAGTGTCGACTCTCTTATGAACTACTCCCTACTTTACAGTACTCCAACAGGAGCAATGCAATTGAATTGCTGGTTATCTCTGAATTCTCATTGGTTCACATGGACATTGACATGGCTTTAGCGCTATTCTCATTGCTGTATTTTATGTGTATTTCACTGGAGTATAAGAAGAAAGAGGTCATGGATACTACTGAAGCTTTGATGCTAGCTTAATTTTAGGCCTTTTTCTCCAGTAATTTTGATTGAGCTGATAGCATACATTAAAAATGAGTAATCATCACAACCATCCCAATAATCATCATACTCCAGGAAGATACAGCTTAATTTGTGTGTGAAGTGTGAACCTCAAGGTACACATACAGTTGGAGATACTGGCCCAAATAGACCCGAACTTACAAAGCAAATGTAACATGTTTTAGTTGCTTGTTTTGTCTTAGCAAGAAAAGATCCAGGGAAAGCATATGGGAGTAGTTTATGTCTGAAACCTGAATTGATGACAATACAGTGTACTCCAGGGAAAAAACCAAAAAGTTTTGTTAAATTACAAAACCAGAATGTTCATAATAAAGGCATCAAAGGACTTCAATTCTTTTGCATTCATCTTTTCAGTGTAGTGTAGTGGCTACATAGAAAAATGCTTGGTTCTGTAGTGTAGTGTAGGATTTGATCTTTTATGATGTATAGGATTTGATTTTTTACTGATTGCTTGGTTCTGCATAAAAATGATGTCGATATTTTTCGAGAAAATGCAAAGGACCTTTGCGTCTCATTTCATTGAAAAGATAGTTTGTTTACAATCCTCCTAGAAGGCAGCATACATCATACACACTCAGCTACTTAGTGCACATCCCAGGTCGTCGGCAGCGCTTCCCTAAGCCCCATACATGCCAAAGCCTCATGCCAAACTTGCTTGGCGAAGGGGCAGTGGATGAGTAGGTGCCGCATGGTTTCGGGTTCCTGATCGCACAATAGGCAGTGGGGGTGGTGTTGCAAGCCTCGACGCGCCAGCCGGTCGGCAGTCCAGCAGCAATTTTGGAACGCTAACCTTACTGATGTCGATATTCCACTTACGACTTGGCGTCATGCCATCATCTTACTGTAAAGCTATTTGGCTCTGATTACATGAGTGAATAAGGGCTCTGCTTACAGTTAAATGAATGAATAATGACTCTGCTTACTGTAATTCATGAATGTTTACAGCAAGTTAGTACAGTACTCTGCTTCATTGACAAACCAGCTCAAATTTCATTACAGCGTTACAGTTAAATTTCACACCAGATAGACAATATTGACCTCAACTTGACATAGCAGGTAGACATAGTTATATGTCCAATTTAGAAAGCTAGAAGGGTTTAGTTATAGACTTGTACCAGCATCCAATAATGCAAGGGAAGGGGAGGGAGAGACATAGCAGGTAGCATAATTCTAGCTACTGTTATTTTTTGTGTAGTTAGTCAATTGCTTACAGGATTCTCGTTTGAACTCCTAATCTCCTTTTCAAAACACCTTGTTAATAAGTAACCTTCATATAGATATTTTTCAACATGATGGACTACTGCAGATGACCAGATACTCTGATTAAACAATATTCCTGTACATAAAAATGAAACTGAAGTTGAACCCATACAATGAAACTGAAGAAACAAACTAATTTGTACAATCCAACATCTGCAGGTTGTTAACTCTGGATCTCCTTGGATGTGACGTGCGCTGCAGCTACGTGATGGTCTTCGACGACAAGATCGCCGACTTGAAACAGTCCCCCAACACCGCCGCGCCCCTCCACTCCAGCAGCTTCGGGGTAGTCCTCCTCGAGCTCCAGCGGCGGTGAAAGGGGAGCTCCAGCAGCGGCGGACACCGGGTTCCAGCAGCAGCGGACACCGGTTTCCAGAAGCGGCGGCGAGAGGCGGCTCCAGCAGCTTCGTCCTCCTCGAGCTCCAGCGGCAGAGAGAGAGGACCTCCAGCAGCGGTGGACAACAGCTTCCAGCAGCGGCGGCGAGAGGCGGCTCCAGCAGCGGCCGCGGATCGCGGGAGGCCGCTGGCCTGCGGCGCGAAGCGCGAGAGGTCACCGGCACGGAGGGAAGGAGGCCGCCCGTCCGCCGGCGCGAGGCTGCGAGCTCCACCGAGAGGCCTGCCGGCGCCAGGCTGCGAGCGGCGCGGGAGTCCACCGGCGTCAGGATGCGAGGGGCGCGGGAATACGCCGGCGGTAGGGTGTGAGGGCCGCGCGAGTCCGCCGGCGGGAGGCTGCAGCCGCGAGCGCGGGAGTCCGCCGGCGCCCGGCAAGATGCAAGAATCGATTGGGGAAGATTCGATCGGGGGTACGGATTGGTGACGTTTACGGAATAAAAAGGGCCAAAATGTAAAAAAGACTTTACACTAGTCTCCGACACCTAATTCGTGACGGAGGGAGTACTATATTGTTTGTTGTTGGGAATCCATCACCACCTGCACTACACTGCAGAATTTTCCCTCTTCCTACACATTTCTCTTTTTTCTTGCGACCTAGCAATAGCATTTGCACGTCAATACTACTCTTGTAATCACCATCAGATCGATGTGATGCAAACACAATCTGAAAAAAGTTTGATCAACGGGTGAGGGTGAATGATCCCTTCCTTGGTACGTTGTTAGATAAGATGAGACTCTTCAGCAATTTCTCACTACGGATGATAACGATGCAAACACAACCCTAATATAGTACTTCCTCTAGTACCTTAAAACTGTTTTTGAAATGTCATTCGGTTAGCTTTATTCATTATCAAACACACTTAGATTGTTTATCAAAGATAAAATAAAGCTAGGAGGATTATCATCCCAAGCACATGAATTTATAGACTTGAAAAAAAAATTAGCTAGCTCACGCGCTACCGAATATGCCTCCAGTGACTAGTACTCATACAATACTTTAGAAAACCATGATGCAAGAATATTGCAGTTGTGGTGACCCTGTATACCACTGCATGTTGTAGTATGCCAGTCGTTGATATAACATTCACGAAGTACCATTCCGCAAATATTACATCCCTCAGAGTAGTACAACAGAACATAGCAGGTCCATAACTCATACATTTATTATTACAAATATCTTACACATATCGTCACGGAGCTCCTCTTGGGTCCTAAGAGGAATACTCCTGGGTTCGAGGCGAACCCAACTTAGCTTACAATATAAGAGTCTCATTAAGTTATACATTTATTTTCTCGAGCAGCTAAATACTAAGAGTTCTGGCTGCTCGGTTACTACTACTACTGGATGTTTCTAGGCTTGATCTCCTCCGAAAGCCTCCCCGGTTCCGTAGACGATGAGGTAGTCTACGCCTTCGATACCTCCAGAGAGGTCTGGTTCTTCATAGCCGATGATCTCGGCTCCTTCATTGTTGTCGTAGTCCTCCTCCAGACGATTCAGACAGTCTAAGCAAGGGATTTAAGAGTGGTATGAGTACGAGCGTACTCAACAAGTTCATTATAGATAAGAGGTGTTTAATGCTCTAGCTACGATATTAGACCAGAAAGTCTAATACCAATGCAAGTTTTGATAAACATTTCTTCAAGAGATTGCTTTTATTCCAAAGAGCTATGTCCGTCAGCCTTCACCGGTTTACTAGAACTTCATGGAGCTCCTTTCCGGCCGCGTTCGCAGTTCCTTATCCCGGAACAGGGAGTGACAGGTCACAGTTCTTTACACTCTGCAGAGGTGTGTTGCTTTACCCATAAGAGATCTTAACCTTAGTGCCAACCGGGCAGCTCTTCCGTTCACACTTCCTATGGTGTGAGGCCCGGTATAAGGTCATAGCCAATCATATTCCTCCACTACCTCGCACACCCACCCTTTTGTAAGACCGTCTTCCCCTATATCCATGGAGAGACCGTTCCAGGCATTTGTTCTCCCCTATAAAGATTAAGGTAGACCGTTCCGAACAATTTTTATATGCCCTCCCCTATCAACCACCGTTCTGGACGTCTTATAATCCATCATAGACCGCATTACCGTGGGGACTTTAGGCTTCCCCAGCCTACCGCTTGTCCCTCGGGATACAAGTGTCTACGGCAAGCGCATCCGTTGATGTACAAGAGGTGGAAATACAGTTGACTATTCCGTCCCACTCCAGATCTTATGGTTAACACTGGTATTACGGCACAAGAATCACTGGCGACATTTGTTGTTTAATCCTAGATGGATATAAACCCTTGCAATGGTACCTCCACCATATCAACACAATCCATGGTTCCATTGCCCACCACATAGTCATATTCATATTTATGAAAGTAGTGGTTTTGGTTTTTATGCAGTAGTGATAACCATAGTACTTTGCAAGTAATTTGCTAGAAATACTCAAATGACATGAGCAAGTGATGAACTTGCCTGAACACTGCAAAGTTTTGCAGTTGGAAGGTGTGGACTGACCCTTGTCCTCTGTCTCTGAAAAATAGCATCATTGTCCGATAAGGGCAATGGTTAAAGAAGCAATTATGCATGCTTTCCATTTTTAGGGTTTGTTCCCCCCCTTTCCGATGACTTATTATTTTATGTGAGAGGTAATTACTAAGAATGGTTTGGAGATACTTATCTTAGGGTAAATACAATCTTGAAATATTGTCAAGATATTTTAAAGTCCAAATGCATTAATGGACTTATTTTCTTTATTGAAAATAATATGTGTGATTTAAATCCTTATTTAAATCCTCAAATTAAGACTTATTCTTATTTGTCTTCAAAAATTCTCTTTGCTATTTTATTTAAATAGAGAATTTTATACTGATCAATTTTCATATTTTTAATTATTTTTTTAGAGCTTTTCTCAATTTTCTATTGGATTTTAAAGTTTCTGGTTTTTAATTGAATTGTGAAAAGTCACAATTGCCCCTGGGCCCACCTGTCAGTGGAGCCCAGCGGGTTGGGCTAGACCAGCTCGGGTCCAACCGACCCGAGCGGTCGCTCGCTCACTCACCACCTCGCGCCGCTCGACCTAACCCTAATCCTCTTTCGCTCTCTGGCGATCTGCGTCGCCCTCACCGTCGCCGGCCGATTCTGGCGGTCTCCGGCCGCCATGGCCCACGCCATGGGGCGCAATCGAACCGCCAGGCGACGGTGATTCGTTCCATCCGCGTCGATCTGGAGTAGACGCCGTCCCCCGCTCGTCATCGATCCTCTCCGCCATGGCTAGGGTTCGGGATCCGCTTGATCCCGCGGCTCCCAGAGCTCCTGGCGTGGTGGCGCCGCCGTGGCTGGGTTGCCATGGTGGGGTGGTGCTGTGGCACCGCCATGGCCTGGCTTGGCCTGGCGCCGCCGCGCCCTGGCGTGTGCCGCCGTGGCCGCCATGGTGGTCTCCGCTCGCCGACCGGCACGTTCGCCACTTCTTCTTCTCTCTCATGTGCTTGTTCTTCTTCCTCTCTCCGTAGCTCTAGCCATGGCTTGCTGTTCCCGGTGCCTATGCTGCTCTATGGCTGGCTTCTTCTGCCGCTGCGATATCTTGCGTGTCTTCTTGTGCTAGTTTGCTAAGCTATGCGCCTGTTAAGCTTGCAGTTCTTGCCAGACTTCTTCCGTGTGCCCCTGTCTTGTTTCTATGATTGCCTGACATTCCAGTGTATTCATATGGCTTCGATGGCTTAATTGCAGTATGCAATTCTTGCAAATTTGCAAGTGCCAGAGCTCCTGTGGCTAGTTCTTGTGCTCAAATTCATGAGCAGGCTCATCTGAGCATTGCTATTGGCTTAACTGCATGATTCAGTGATTACTGGTATGTGCTTTAGTTGTTTAGCAAGATCCAGGGGTTCATCAAGCTCTTGATGTGCTTCTGGATACAATCATATATCATCTATTTGATTATCTGTGAAGCAACTGTTGATTATGTATGGCTATTTAATTATCTATGGTCAGTGTGATGCTAGAATTGGGTGCTAGCATGCTTTAGCAAGCTCTGGTGATCCAGTGATCATCAGCTGCTTGATTATTGCTTGCTTTACTTATTGCCTATGTCTGTCTGGACTTATTCTGGTGACTGTGCATCACCATGCCTTGTGCTGGTGTGTGCTATGATTGGCTCAGGTAATTGCTGTTGCTTGCTGTGATCACTTGGATTCACTGCAAGGCTCTGGTGTGTGGATTTCTTGGATATTCATTTATCTGTGTTGTCTTGCCTGACTAAGTGGATAAATGAGATGAACTGCTTGCAGTGACGATTCTTATATTGGGTTGGATCATTGTTCAAAAAATCGGCCGAGATACCGATTTATCGGTCGATTTATCGTGAATCGGGTGGTAACCGATAAGATTTCGGCATCTCGGCTAATTTATCACCGCACCGATATTTCGGCCGATTTCAGTCCGATAGCCGATATTTTGGCTGATTTTCAGTGAAATTTCGCTGAAATTCGGTCTGGCAGTCGATATTTTTGTTCTATAGTCTCATAGAACTATGCATTAGCTCAAAATTTACATTTTTATTGATTCAAATGCAAGGTATCAAGTTAATACTTCTGTTCAATGCTTCAATATTATCTATACATAGCATATTATAGACAATTTAGTGCCAAAAAAATAGAACTTACAAAAAATTAAGCCGATAAATGGCCGACCGATAAAATCGATTAATCGTCCGATAAGGGATTAATCTCCATTTTGAGGTTGACCGATAAGTTAGCGATTAACGATTTCTTGAACATTGGGTTGGATTGAGCTAGAGGGATGCCAACAGTGGTTGGGGACCCTAGCTCCTTTTTGAACTCAATCTGAGTAATGATACAATTGCTTGGCTTAATGTGTGGTTGTTTTTTATTTATCTATGCTTGTCAGTGAAGCTTGGCTTCCTATTTCTGACAATAGACATGATCTACTTGATACTGTAGTAGACTGGTGCATTCTATGCCCTATCTGGATGGAAACCAACATGTGTTGGCACCTCCTGTGATGCATGAACTCCTTGGAGTGATGATATGCTTCTCTTTTGGCATTTCTGTGTGGCTAGGTAGTTGTTGTGACCCTAGCAATGCTTGATGTGCTAGTAAAGGTTGCTCCTACCTCTTCAGATGCTATCATGCAATATTACTGGTAGTCATATGGCTTCCAGTATAATTGATGTTGAAATGAAAATAGACATATAAGTGTCTATATTCTGATGGTCTTAGAAGGGCTAATGTGGTCTGGTTGTACTTGGATAGTCTCTGGGATTGTTTACTTTCCTGTTTCCATTTGGATGATGCTACCACTATTCTGGTTGGCATAACCATGGGTATAGGTTTGATTGATCCCTGGTCCTTTCCACTTCTTCCAGGTTTCACTTGGTCTCTGACCAAATGATGATCAAAACAGGGTTACCCCACCCTTTGTGTGCTTGTGATCATGTTCATAGGTTTATGAACAAAACCATCTGGTTTGTTCATGATGATATGTATACCTCACTCCAGCTCCTAGAAATAGGGTTGGTGTAGAGGGTTTGCTTCTGGATGGATTGATGTGCTTGCCCTGCTCCTCCTTGCAAACCTTGATTCCTGATTTGTTTCTGGGTTTTGTGGAATGGTTGAACAGTGGCTGTTCTTTTGTTCTTGCTGTTCTTGTGTTCTTACTCTGTGAGGCTGCTGTCCATGGAATGAGCTAGGGTTTGCTTCAGGAAACCCTTTATACTTGCCCTCTCCATTACATTCATGGTCGACAACCTTGCTGTACTCCTCCCCTGGTCCCTGAGTGTGTGTAAAGCATGCAGCAACCTTGGTGTGCTGTTGAGCATGCACACCAGCCTTGTGTGCTGCATGGTTGTGTGTGTGTGCAAGTCCAAACTTGGGACTTGTCTTTGTGGAGAGATCAGCTCGGCAGCTTGATCATATCCACCCTATTCCAATTTTCTTCTAACCTGCCAAGTGGCTTTGCCACTTGGCTTAATGTTTTATTTGTTGTGTGTGTGTGCAGGGATCAAGAAGATGCTCAAGGTGAACTCAAGATCATCTTGATCAAAGTATTCATGAAGATCACTGTGTAGTTTAGGTTATTTGAATAACTTGTAATTTTTCCTTTTTCAATTTCTAATTCATCAATTCTTGTAATGTGTTGTAAATTCCTTTATATATTCTGGATATTGTAATGACAATGTAATATGTGTGTGATTATCAATAAAGCTCAAGTTTTCCTTAATGAGCTTATTGTAATTGGTGTATTACTTATATTCTTGCTTAATGATAATTGTTTGTTAAATTATCTCAAGTTTGAATTATTTGATAATCATTTAATGTTTGAATTTGAAATTCAAATTCAAATTTGGTTTGAATTCATTCAAACACTTAACTTGTAATTCAATCATGCAACTTAAGATTTCAATGTAATATCCCTTCTCTCTTCTCAAAACCCTAATTTAGATAAGTAGGAACAAGTTCATCGCACTCTCGAAACCCTAACCCTGTAAGGTGTCGAGAGAGAAACCTGTCCCCCTTCGATGCATTTTTGTTTTAAAAGCGCGAAATTTCCCCGGAATTTACAATGCAATGCACATCCCTTTCTAGAATCTACCCCTCGATCGCCTCTAAACCTGGGACATTACAGCCTTTCCCCCTTAAAGAAAACTTCGTCCCGAAGTTGTGGTTGTAATACCTGAAAAGTTTGGGGTATGTTTTCCTCAGGTCTTCCTCTTTTTCCCAGGTGGCTTCCCTCTCGGGATGATGCTTCCATTGTATCTTGCAATACTTTATCGCTCGATTCCTGAGTTGTTTCCAGTTCTCCTCGAGAATCTTCGCTGGCTTCTCGATGTATGTCAAATCTGGTTGTAACTCAAGCTCTTCATGTGATACTGGCTCATCTGGGGTCTTCAAGCATTTTCTGAGTTGCGACACATGAAATACGTTGTGAACCTGAGATAACCTTCCCGGTAGTTCCAATTCGAAGGCTAACCCTCGGTTTTGACTCAAAATCTTAAAAGGTCCGATGTACCTAGGGCTTAGCTTTCCTTTCACTCCAAACCTCTGAAGTCCTTTCATCGGGCTCACCTTAAGATATACCATGTCTCCAACTCGTGGCTCCCAAGTTCTCCTCTTTTGATCGGCATAACTCTTCTGTCGGCTTTGGGCTATCTTGAGCCTATCTCTGATAATGTCAATTATTTGTTGCTTTTCCTTGACATAATCAGGGTTGAACTCTTTGCTTGCTCCGGCTTCATACCAACATATCGGTGATCTACACTTTCTTCCATACAGAGCTTCAAATGGTGCCATCTTGATGCTGCTTTGATATCTATTATTGTATGAAAACTCTGCTAGTGGTAAGTGCTCCTCCCATGATCCTCCGAAGTCTAGGGCACAAGCCCTAAGCATATCCTCTAAGATCTGGTTGGTTCTCTCGGTTTGTCCCCCTGTCTGGGGATGATAGGCGGTGCTATAGTCCAACTTGGAACCTAAAGCCTCGTGTAGTTGCTTCCAAAATGCTGACGTGAACACGGATCCTCGATCCGACACGATCTTCTTGGGTACTCCATGTTTACTCACGATCTCTTTGATGTAAAGATCGATGAGTTTCTCTCCTTTGTCCTGCTGGTTTACCGCTAAGAAGTGTGCACTCTTAGTCAACCGGTCCACGATTACCCATATCATGTCCTTCTTTTTATTGGTCATGGGTAGTCCGGTGATGAAATCCATCCCTATCTCCTCCCATTTCCATTCTGGAATAGGTAAAGGTTGTAATTTCCCTGCCGGACTCTGGTGTTCAGCCTTCACCCTTTGGCAGGTATGGCATTCCGCCACATATTGTGCTATCTCTCTCTTCATGTTGTTCCACCAGAATAGCTCCTTTAGGTCCATGTACATCTTTGTACTTCCCGGATGAATGGAGTATGGTGTTTGATGGGCTTCCCGGAGTATTACTTCCTTGATTTCAGCAATATCCGGAACACAAATTCTCTTCTGGAACCACAATGATCCCGATTCTCCGCGGTGAAATTCTGATGTTCTTCCTTCATCTATTCTTCTCATCTCCTCCACGATGAATGGATCGTCCAGCTGACCCATCATTATCTCATTCTTTAGGTTAACATTTAGCTCATCGGCTACTTGCAAAGCCGATAGTCCTTCATGAGCTTCCTTCTCCCAAAGTTGTATTTGGGCTTGACTTATTTCCTTCCTCAACTCCGGTGATAACTCTTGTTCCACTCCTCCGGTGCTCTTCCTACTCAAGGCATCTGCTACAACATTGGCCTTTCCTGGAGTGTAATTGATGGTCAAATCATAATCCTTGATCAGTTCAAGCCATCTTTTCTGCCTCATATTGAGCTCTTTCTGAGTGAAGAAGTATTTGAGACTTTTATGATCAGTATAGAGCTCACACTTGGCTCCATAGAGAAAATGTCTCCAAGTTTTGAGTGCAAATACAACTGCTGCTAATTCCAAGTCATGTGTTGGGTAGTTTACTTCATGAGGTCTGAGTTGCCTCGATCCATAAGATATCACTTTCCGATCTTGCATGAGTACGCAGCCCAAGCCATGCTTGGATGCGTCACAGTACACGGTGTAATCCTTGCCAACCTCCGGAACTGCTAACACCGGTGCCGTGGTGAGTTTCTCTTTCAGAGTTTGAAAACTCTTCTCACACTCCTCTGACCACACGAATGGTGTGTTCTTTCTTAACAGCTTCATCATGGGTCCTGCTATCTTGGAGAATCCTTCAATGAATCTCCGATAATAGCCTGCCATTCCTAGGAATCCTCGGATTTCCTTGACAGTCTTAGGTGCTTCCCATTCCAGAACTGCTGCTACCTTGCTCGGGTTAACAGCTATTCCATCTTTACTAATGACATGACCAAGAAATTCCACTTGATCTAGCCAAAATTCACACTTGCTGAACTTGGCATAGAGTTGATGTTCCCTTAGTGTTTGCAACACTAGCCTCAGATGTTCAGCATGTTCCGCCTTGTTCTTGGAATAGATCAAGATATCATCGATGAATACGATGACAAACTTGTCTAGATATGGCATGAAAATCTTATTCATGAGATTCATGAATATTGCTGGGGCATTAGTTAATCCAAAAGGCACTACAAGGTATTCATGATGTCCATACCTTGAGACAAAGGCAGTTTTCGGAACGTCTTCCTTCTTGATCTTTATCTGGTGATAACCGAATCTTAGATCAATTTTGGAAAAGACTCTCGCGCCTCTAACTTGATCGAATAGATCTTGTATTCTTGGAAGTGGATACTTGTTCTTGATTGTGATGTTGTTCAGATTCCTGTAGTCTCCGCACATTCTTCTTCCTCCATCTCTTTTATCCACGAAGATCACAGGTGATCCCCATGGTGAAACACTTTCTTGTATGAATCCTTTCTGTTCCAAGTCATCCAGTTGCTCCTTAAGTTCTTTCAACTCCTTGGGCCCCATCTTATATGGTGCTTTAGCAATCGGAGCTGTTCCTGGAATTAGGTCGATAGTGAATTCTATCTCCCTATCTGGTGGCATACCTGGTAATTCCGCAGGAAACACATCCTGGAATTCATTCACTACAGGTATATCCTCTAACTTCACCTCTTTCATGCTGTTCAACTGTAATTCCACTTCAATCTGTGTATGTTTGTCGCCTTGGTAGATCATTCTACTTCCATCGGGACTTTTCAAAGATACCGTCTTATTCACACAGTCGATCAATGCTCCATTAGCTTCTAACCAGTTCATACCAAGAATGACATCAATGTCCTTCATCGGTAAAATGAACAGGTCCACATCAAACGCGCACTTATTGATCATGATGACTTGTTTTTGTTTGGTATGGGTTACTACTATCGTTCCCCCCGCGGAAAGTATAGTTATGGGTGTTTCTAACTTAGTGCAGCTAATCCCATGTTTGATGATGAATTGCTGGGAAATGAATGATGTAGTTGCACCAGTATCAAAAAGTACTTTGCCAGGATGAGTGAGTATCTGGAGCGTACCTATCACCGCCTGATCGGAGTTGACCACCTCCTCCAGACTAGTGCAGTTCAGCTTGCCGAAGGGCTTTTTATTCTTCCAGTTCCCTCCGGTGTTTCCTCCACGGCTTCCTCCTCCTGACTGACCTCCTCCATTATTTTTCTTGGGGCAGTCCTTCAGCATGTGCCCCTCCTGACGACAACCAAAGCATATAATCCTTGGTTTCTTGCAATCCTTGGCAAAATGCCCTGTGAGTCCACAGCTTCTGCAAACCGCTTGATTTGCAGTTTGGAATGCTTGGTTCCTCCTACTACCGTAGTAGTTGCTGTTGTTGTTGTTGTTGTTGTTGTTGTTGTTGTTGTTGTTGTTGTTGTTGTTGTTGTTGTTGTACCTTGGCTTGAAACTCAAGCTGGTATTAGGCTTGTTACTAACAAACCTCTTAGGCTCAAACTTGGCTTTTTTCCTCTTTTCCTCTTGCAGTTGCTTAAAATCATCTTCCAGAGTGATGGCTGCATCCACCAACTCTTGGAACTCTGTTGCTCTCATCATACGGAGCTGTACTTTGAACTGGGGACTTAACCCCCTCAGAAACCTCTTCTTTTCCTTGTCCTCGGTGTTGACTTCATCAACAGCATACCGGGACAGCTTTGAGAATTCCCTGACATAAATCAGGATGGCCTTGTCCTTCTGCTCGAGACTTTCGAATTCTCGACGCTTCAGTTCCACAATACTTTCAGGGACATTGGATTCCCTGAACTTCCTCGCGAACTCCTCCCAGGTGAATACTTTTCCAGCCGGATAAACGGCTACGATATTGTCCCACCATGATGCGGCGGGTCCACACAATAAGTGTGTAGCATAACGGACCTTCTCCTGGTCATTACAACCAACCGTGTTGAGCTTTCGCTCAGTGTCCATAAGCCAATCTTCCGCGTCCATTGGCTCGGGCGCGTATGCGAAAGATATAGGCTTGGTGTTCTGGAAGTCTGCTAAGGTGACTCCCGAGTTCTCGGGTCTCTCTACCCGGTTCTGTTGTAGCAGCTCCTGAAAGAATTTATTCTGCTGCTCCAACGTTACTCGTTGTCTTTCCTCCACCAGCTGCATATACTGGACGAAATTCTGCTGCGTCATGGGTGGTGGTGGTGGTGGAAACTGATTCCTGGCTGCTTCATCAGCCTCTTCCTTTTGCTTTGCTTCGCGCTCCATGCGCTGCGCTTCGGTCTCCTCTCCTAACGCTCCCGACATAACCCCCTAGTTCTGCAACACAAGATGATACTCATAATTACTCCATGCGCAAGTTTTCTGAGCTCAACTTTGTGCACAGAACTAGTCACGCAATGGAAATCAAGAAGCAAATCCAAATCATACAAAACATATACCATGTATATACATACTTAAGTGGTCTTATTACAATACTCAAGTCGATGTGAGTATGCAAACTCACTTATTAAAGTATATGTACAAATTTCTACATATATTACACACTACAATACACGTGGTACTTGTGTATTGTAGTCCCGCCTTCCTTGGTGGACTCTAGTCGATCTTCACTCCCGGTACATCCCAGGCTTCCATCCGGTCGAACGTGTCGTCCTCCTGATAGACCCTAGAACATAAGGTCTTCCCGTCGGCTGGTAGTCAGAATCCGATGATGATCCTAGGGAGAAATCAGTGTTCACAAACTGATCGTTAAGTGCATCATAGTCCACCCAACGGGTGTACTCCCCTGTAGCTCAACCATAAGTATTTCCAACATTTGTACCCGACTCAACCTGTGTCGGATACCCTCCATCAACTCCTTCATTACTAGGATAACTCTGGTTCTGGGTTGTGGCGTCATCATTCATCTCTCCATCATAATACACTGAAGTACTATGAGTTCCCGTATCAGATCCCCAACGCCAACCCGTGGAATTTTCTATAGGAGTCTCGGAACGCTGATTGTTTCCGGATTCCTCTCCGCCCTCATATCCCCCATAGGAACTACCCAGGTAGTTCCCAGGTGTAACAGGTGTAGGTTCACGTTCAAGAGGATCAATACTAATGTAGTCACCAGCTGAGTAAACTGGTGTGTGCACCACATTCTCCATAGGTTCTTTCCCCCTAGTCTCCTCCTTGGGTTCAGTAAATTCCTCTAACATCGTATCAATTGCTCCCGTCAGATGATGGTTTAACTGAAAGAGCAATGATATGAAGTTGCGGCTATTATCCATGTATTTTGCAGCTGCTATTGGTTTGCGTTTTGCATATTTGTAGTGGTTAAGCATGGGATCCTCTTCCTCCTAATTATGCGGAATGTGGGTGAATTTGGAACCCATAAGCTCTTTCGTCTTATGCTCCCGAATATCTGTGATGGCCCTCATAACTGCTATATGGTAGGCTGTGTTGATAGTTCTGGCTTCACCTGCTGGCATTACTACGCTCATTCCCAAAGATTCGGGAAGTCGCAGTCCTACCCTACACTTGGCCAATACAGTACCATCGTAGTACATGTATTTCTTTACTTGGATCTGGGGATCACACCCAAATTCAAGTAACATGGCTCGTAGAATATCTGCAAGTCCTCCTTCATATTCACTCAGTGTGGAATCCATCACTTTCACGTTTCGTCCCGGGCGTGAACTTGCCATGTTGGCTGTAGAAATAGAAAGATTATAAGATTAGTAATAATGCATCATAATAGAGATAATAAAGAATTATCGCACTAAAAGATATGATTGTTGTATTCTCAATTGAATATACACCATATTTTTAGAGAATTCTTTACTAATCCTATTTGACTCCTAACGTTTGGTCCCATTTACTAGGTTCCAACCTAAGGTCAAAGCTTTTGCTCTGATACCAACTGTGGTGACCCTGCATACCACTGCATGTTGTAGTATGCCAGTCGTTGATATAACATTCACGAAGTACCATTCCGCAAATATTACATCCCTCAGAGTAGTACAACAGAACATAGCAGGTCCATAACTCATACATTTATTATTACAAATATCTTACACATATCGTCACGGAGCTCCTCTTGGGTCCTAAGAGAAATACTCCTCGGTTCGAGGCGAACCCAACTTAGCTTACAATATAAGAGTCTCATTAAGTTATACATTTATTTTCTCGAGCAGCTAAATACTAAGAGTTCTGGCTGCTCGGTTACTACTACTACTGGATGTTTCTAGGCTTGATCTCCTCCGGAAGCCTCCCCGGTTCCGTAGACGATGAGGTAGTCTACGCCTTCGATACCTCCAGAGAGGTCTGGTTCTTCATAGCCGATGATCTCGGCTCCTTCATTGTTGTCGTAGTCCTCCTCCAGACGATTCAGATAGTCTAAGCAAGGGATTTAAGAGTGGTATGAGTACGAGCGTACTCAACAAGTTCATTATAGATAAGAGGTGTTTAATGCTCTAGCTACGATATTAGACCAGAAAGTATAATACCAATGCAAGTTTTGATAAACATTTCTTCAAGAGATTGCTTTTATTCCAAAGAGCTATGTCCGTCAGCCTTCACCGGTTTACTAGAACTTCATGGAGCTCCTTTCCGGCCGCGTTCGCAGTTCCTTATCCCGGAACAGGGAGCGACAGGTCACAGTTCTTTACACTCTGCAGAGGTGTGTTGCTTTACCCATAAGAGATCTTAACCTTGGTGCCAACCGGGCAGCTCTCCTGTTCACACTTCCTATGGTGTGAGGCCCGGTATAAGGTCATAGCCAATCATATTCCTCCGCTACCTCGCACACCCACCCTTTTGTAAGACCATCTTCCCCTATATCCATGGAGAGACCGTTCCAGGCATTTGTTCTCCCCTATACCGATTAAGGTAGACCGTTCCGAACAATTTTTATATGCCCTCCCCTATCAACCATGGATAGACCGTTCCGGACGTCTTACAATCCATCATAGACCGCATTACCGTGGGGACTTTAGGCTTCCCCAGCCTACCGCTTGTCCCTCAGGATACAAGTGTCTACGGCAAGCACATCCGTTGATGTACAAGAGGTGGAAATACAATTGACTATTTCGTCCCACTCCAGATCTTATGGTTAACACTGGTATTACGGCACAAGAATCACTGGCGACATTTGTTGTTTAATCCTAGATGGATATAAACCCTTGCAATGGAACCTCCACCATATCAACACAATCCATGGTTCCATTGCCCACCACATAGTCATATTCATAGTTATGAAAGTAGTGGTTTTGGTTTTTATGCAGTAGTGATAACCATAGTACTTTGCAAGTAATTTGCTAGAAATACTCAAATGACATGAGCAAGTGATGAACTTGCCTGAACACTGCAAAGTTTTGCAGTTGGAAGGTGTGGACTGACCCTTGTCCTCTGTCTCTGAAAAATAGCATCATTGTCCGATAAGGGCAATGGTTAAAGAAGCAATTATGCATGCTTTCCATTTTTAGGGTTTGTTCCCCCCTTTCCGATGACTTATTATTTTATGTGAGAGGTAATTACTAAGAATGGTTTGGAGATACTTATCTTAGGGTAAATACAATCTTGAAATATTGTCAAGATGTTTTAAAGTCCAAATGCATTAATGGACTTATTTTCTTTATTGAAAATAATATGTGTGATTTAAATCCTTATTTAAATCCTCAAATTAAGACTTATTCTTATTTGTCTTCAAAAATTCTCTTTGCTATTTTATTTAAATAGAGAATTTTATACTGATAAATTTTCATATTTTTAATTATTTTTTTAGAGCTTTTCTCAATTTTCTATTGGATTTTAAAGTTTCTGGTTTTTAATTGAATTGTGAAAAGTCACAATTGCCCCTGGGCCCACCTGTCAGTGGAGCCCAGCGGGTTGGGCTAGACCAGCTCGGGTCCAACCGACCCGAGCGGTCGCTCGCTCACTCGCCACCTCGCGCCGCTCGACCTAACCCTAATCCTCTTTCGCTCTCTGGCGATCTGCGTCACCCTCACCGTCGCCGGCCGATTCCGGCGGTCTCCGGCCGCCATGGTCCACGCCATGGGGAGCAATCGAACCGCCAGGCGACGGCGATTCGTTCCATCCGCGTCGATCTGGAGTAGACGCCGTCCCCCGCTCGTCATCGATCCTCTCCGCCATGGCTAGGGTTCGGGATCCGCTTGATCCCGCGGCTCCCAGAGCTCCTGGCGTGGTGGCGCCGCCGTGGCTGGGTTGCCATGGTGGGGTGGTGCTGTGGCGCCTCCATGGCCTGGCTTGGCCTGGCGCCGCCGCACCCTGGCGTGTGCCGCCGTGGCCGCCATGGTGGTCTGCCTGCTCGACCCTGGTACGTTCGCCACTTCTTCTTCTCTCTCATGTGCTTGTTCTTCTTCCTCTCTCCAGTAGCTCTAGCCATGGCTTGCTGTTCCTGGTGCCTATGCTGCTCTATGGCTGGCTTCTTCTTTGTCGCGCTGATGATATCGCGTGTCTTCTTGTGCTAGTTTGCTAAGCTATGCGCCTGTTAAGCTTGCAGTTCTTGCCAGACTTCTTCCCTGTGCCCCTGTCTTGTTTCTATGATTGCCTGACATTCCAGTGTATTCATATGGCTTCGATGGCTTAATTGCAGTATGCAATTCTTGCAAATTTGCAAGTGCCAGAGCTCCTGTGGCTAGTTCTTGTGCTCAAATTCATGAGCAGGCTCATCTGAGCATTGCTATTGGCTTAACTGCATGATTCAGTGATTACTGGTATGTGCTTTAGTTGTTTAGCAAGATCCAGGGGTTCATCAAGCTCTTGATGTGCTTCTGGATACAATCATATATCATCTATTTGATTATCTGTGAAGCAACTGTTGATTATGTATGGCTATTTAATTATCTATGGTCAGTGTGATGCTAGAATTGGGTGCTAGCATGCTTTAGCAAGCTCTGGTGATCCAGTGATCATCAGCTGCTTGATTATTGCTTGCTTTACTTATTGCCTATGCCTGTCTGGACTTATTCTGGTGACTGTGCATCACCATGCCTTTTGCTGGTGTGTGCTGTGATTGGCTCAGGTAATTGCTGTTGCTTGCTGTGATCACTTGGATTCACTGCAAGGCTCTGGTGTGTGGATTTCTTGGATATTCATTTATCTGTGTTGTCTTGCCTGACTAAGTGGATAAATGAGATGAACTGCTTGCAGTGACGATTCTTATATTGGGTTGGATTGAGCTAGAGGGATGCCAACAGTGGTTGGGGACCCTAGCTCCTTTTTGAACTCAATCTGAGTAATGATACAATTGCTTGGCTTAATGTGTGGTTGTTTTTTATTTATCTATGCTTGTCAGTGAAGCTTGGCTTCCTATTTCTGACAATAGACATGATCTACTTGATACTGTAGTAGACTGGTGCATTCTATGCCCTATCTGGATGGAAACCAACATGTGTTGGCACCTCCTGTGATGCATGAACTCCTTGGAGTGATGATATGCTTCTCTTTTGGCTTTTCTGTGTGGCTAGGTAGTTGTTGTGACCCTAGCAATGCTTGATGTGCTAGTAAAGGTTGCTCCTACCTCTTCTGTATGCTACTGTGCAATATTACTGGTAGTCATATGGCTTCCAGTATAATTGATGTTGAAATGAAAATAGACATATAAGTGTCTATATTCTGATGGTCTTAGAAGGGCTAATGTGGTCTGGTTGTACTTGGATAGTCTCTGGGATTGTTTACTTTCCTGTTTCCATTTGGATGATGCTACCACTATTCTGGTTGGCATAACCATGGGTATAGGTTTGATTGATCCATGGTCCTTTCCACTTCTTCCAGGTTTCACTTGGTCTCTGACCAAATGATGATCAAAACAGGGTTACCCCACCCTTTGTGTGCTTGTGATCATGCCTGTGCAGTTTATGAACAAAACCATCTGGTTTGTTCATGATGATATGTATACCTCACTCCAGCTCCTAGAAATAGGGTTGGTGTAGAGGGTTTGCTTCTGGATGGATTGATGTGCTTGCCCTGCTCCTCCTTGCAAACCTTGATTCCTGATTTGTTTCTGGGTTTTGTGGAATGGTTGAACAGCTGTGGCTGTTCTTTTGTTCTTGCTGTTCTTGTGTCCTTACTCTGTGAGGCTGCTGTCGATGGAATGAGCTAGGGTTTGCTTCAGGAAACCCTTTATACTTGCCCTCTCCATTACATTCATGGTCGACAGCCGTGCTGTACTCCTCCCCTGGTCCCTGAGTGTGTGTAAAGCATGCAGCAACCTTGGTGTGCTGTTGAGCATGCACACCAGCCTTGTGTGCTGCCTGGTTGTGTGTGTGTGCAAGTTCAGCTTGGGACTTGTGCTGTGGAGAGATCAGCTCGGCAGCTTGATCATATCCACCCTATTCCAATTTTCTTCTAACCTGCCAAGTGGCAAGCCACTTGGCTTAATGTTTTATTTGTTGTGTGTGTGTGCAGGGATCAAGAAGATGCTCAAGGTGAACTCAAGATCATCTTGATCAAAGTATTCATGAAGATCACTGTGTAGTTTAGGTTATTTGAATAACTTGTAATTTTTCCTTTTTCAATTTCTAATTCATCAATTCTTGTAATGTGTTGTAAATTCCTTTATATATTCTGGATATTGTAATGACAATGTAATATGTGTGTGATTATCAATAAAGCTCAAGTTTTCCTTAATGAGCTTATTGTAATTGTTGTATTACTTATATTCTTGCTTAATGATAATTGTTTGTTAAATTATCTCAAGTTTGAATTATTTGATAATCATTTAATGTTTGAATTTGAAATTCAAATTCAAATTTGGTTTAAATTCATTCAAACACTTAACTTGTAATTCAATCATGCAACTTAAGATTTCAATGTAATATCCCTTCTCTCTTCTCAAAACCCTAATTTAGATAAGTAGGAACAAGTTCATCGCACTCTCGAAACCCTAACCCTGTAAGGTGTCGAGAGAGAAACCTGTCCCCCTTCGATGCAGTTTTGTTTTAAAAGCGCGAAATTTCCCCGGAATTTACAATGCAATGCACATCCCTTTCTAGAATCTACCCCTCGATCGCCTCTAAACCTGGGACATTACAGTTTGCTTCTGGATGGATTGATGTGCTTGCCCTGCTCCTCCTTGCAAACCTTGATTCCTGATTTGTTTCTGGGTTTTGTGGAATGGTTGAACAGCAGTGGTTGTTCTTTTGTTCTTGCTGTTCTTGTGTTCTTACTCTGTGAGGCTGCTGTCGATGGAATGAGCTAGGGTTTGCTTCAGGAAACCCTTTATACTTGCCCTCTCCATTACATTCATGGTCGGCAGCCTTGCTGTACTCCTCCCCTGGTCCCTGAGTGTGTGTAAAGCATGCAGCAACATTGGTGTGCTGTTGAGCATGCACACCAGCCTTGTGTGCTGCCTGGTTGTGTGTGTGTGCAAGTCCAGCTTGGGACTTGTGCTGTGGAGAGATCAGCTCGGCAGCTTGATCATATCCACCCTATTCCAATTTTCTTCTAACCTGCCAAGTGGCTTTGCCACTTGGCTTAATGTTTTATTTGTTGTGTGTGTGTGCAGGGATCAAGAAGATGCTCAAGGTGAACTCAAGATCATCTTGATCAAAGTATTCATGAAGATCACTGTGTAGTTTAGGTTATTTGAATAACTTGTAATTTTTCCTTTTTCAATTTCTAATTCATCAATTCTTGTAATGTGTTGTAAATTCCTTTATATATTCTGGATATTGTAATGACAATGTAATATGTGTGTGATTATCAATAAAGCTCAAGTTTTCCTTAATGAGCTTATTGTAATTATTACTTATATTCTTGCTTAATGATAATTGTTTGTTAAATTATCTCAAGTTTGAATTATTTGATAATCATTTAATGTTTGAATTTGAAATTCAAATTCAAATTTGGTTTGAATTCATTCAAACACTTAACTTGTAATTCAATCATGCAACTTAAGATTTCAATGTAATATCCCTTCTCTCTTCTCAAAACCCTAATTTAGATAAGTAGGAACAAGTTCATCGCACTCTCGAAACCCTAACCCTGTAAGGTGTCGAGAGAGAAACCTGTCCCCCTTCGATGCAGTTTTGTTTTAAAAGCGCGAAATTTCCCCGGAATTTACAATGCAATGCACATCCCTTTCTAGAATCTACCCCTCGATCGCCTCTAAACCTGGGACATTACAGCAGTCGAAGAAGATCACAGCTGCAACATTTGCTGAGAAGTCTCCATCATTCATCTTATCTGCCACTGTTTTGTTATCAGACTGAATAATGAGACGGTTGCATCCTATTTGTTTATCCAAACAAAGATCATATATGGCTCAGTTCTTTTGGCGGCTTCTTCAACAAGCTGCCCTCCCCCCAGCTTCCTAGGGAAGCCGCCCCCAAAATTTTGAAAGGCTTCCGAAATGGTCTAGGCTAGACTAGTCCGGAAGCCTCCCTAAATTTTTGGTGCGGCTTCTCTAGGAAGCTGGGGAGAGGGCAGCTTCTCGGAGAAGCCGCCAAAAGAACTGAGCCATAGAAGAACATAGGCGTCCGCAATCATCGCATCAACAAGAAAGGAAGATCCTTGTTTTGGGCGGCAATAACCCTCATCTTAAAACTCTGACATAGTACTTTTTGTGGTACCTTAAAACTCTTTTAGTATATCCACATCTCCCGGCCCATCTGTAGGGGTTCGTAGCAAAAACAAAACAAAATCTAACTAATGAATCTCGTTTGCCTAGATCTATCTAGGAATAATGTTGTAATGGAGATGGTTTCGGTGACGTACCCTCGTAGACCAAAAGGGGTTAACGTTCCACTAGAACGAGGATGATGTAGTCGTACTCGTCGCCGACCTCAGGGTCAAATTCAATCCTCCTGGTACGATGTCAGGTGTCGCAAGTGCAGCACCTCGTTGTTTCACACACACACACATGGTGCTCAACGACGACTCCCAATCTCACATCCAAATAAGGTTGCGGAAGTAGATCTTCTAGATCCAAATCCAAGCAGCACTCCCACGTACTGGGTGGAGTAGACTCCATCCGTGCACAGCTCTTCGAGAAACCGCGCGTGGGAGAGAAAGCTAGAGAGAGAGGGGAGAGGCGCCCAAATGGGGGCTCTCCTTTTCCTCAAGGGGGAATTGCGTGCTCCCTCCTCCCTCCACCTTATATGGGGGGAGGGGTTGCGGCCAAGCCTAGGGAAGGGGGCGGCTGGGCCAAGGGAGACCCATGCGCCCCAAACCCTAAATCCTAGCCGCCCCACACATGGCCCATGTGGGGGGTTGGCCGCCCCCTAATGGGTTTCCTTCCGGAAGGAGCCCATTAAGGGTGGGCTACCTTTTATTGTTAAATAAATCCTATAATGAAATATTAATTCACTTAATTGATATATAAATTACATAATATTTAATTCCCGATTATCCGAGACACCTCTCGAACCACTCTGAACACCCTTCGGATTCTCTCGAAACCCTTTCCGATTCTCTCTTCTTTTTTTCTCGAGAAAACGCAAGAGGTTTGAACAGATAGAAAACAACAGGGGTACAACCTCTAGAAGGAGGGACACACACACACGCGACGCACACACACCCCGACCGTCCTCACCAAGCGACTACAACTTGGAAAGGAGGTCCCCTCTACAGACCGCAAGAACGTTGGGCCACACCTAGCCATGCCTCCAGCCAAGAGTGACGAGGCAGAGGGACTCGGAGCAACAGGGCCACAACACCGCCATTGCCAGACAACTCCAGGGACGTTTCAGCTCCAGGACTGCCTAGTCCAACGTACCTCGCACCCATTGTGCCTAGAGAGTCGGCAGGTGAGAGGCAGGGCTTCGGCAGGAACTGGTGTAGAGTTGTCGGGGGTGTGCTGGTGCTGACAGATATTACGCCACACACATCCGCGCCCTGTGCGGCACTCTACTCCAGAAGCGCATCGTCGACCTTTGGCTTCCACATCTGGTACTCCACTCGCAACCAAGGCAGCGCCTTCAAGAAGGTAGCGGCGCTGAGACGCCACCGTTGCCCGGTCCGGCGGGCCGGACCTGGAGTTTCCCCTGGTGCTCGAGGAGGAAGTCCGAGCAGAGTCATGCCAATGCCTTCAAGAAGGTAACGGCGCCCTCGGGCGTCGCCATTGACAGCGCAGGCTGCCGCAGCGCGGGGATTTCGCCCCGACCCTAGAACAAGGACCTCCGAAGACCGTTTGATGCAAGGCAGAGCCGAATCGGTGAAGAAGGCCGCCGGAGAAGAAGAACCCGCAGGGGGGCTAGACTTGTTGTCGCAGGAGGGGGCACCGACCAGCGCCATCAGCCACAGCCGGGAGCGCGCTGGCCCGCAGCTTCCGCCGCCGGGATCCGCCGGGGCGCAGCAGAGCAGCCACCTGCTGCTCGCCTGCACGCCCGCCGGCGTCCTCAACCAGCGGCGGACGGGGAGAGGGCGGGAGGAGGAGGGAGATAGGAGCAGGGGGCAGCCGGCGCAGCCCGCCGCCGGCGACGCCACACAGTGCGCGCCAAGGCAGCGGCCCGCCCGGCCCAGGTCAGGCCCAAATCGGGCCCAAGCGCCGCCTCCGGCAGGCGCGCCGCCACCGCCGTCAGAAGGTGTTGGAGATATGCCCAAGAGGCAATAATAAAATGGTTATTATAATATATCTTTAAGTTTATGATAATGTTTACATACCATGCTATAATTGTATTAACCGAAACATTGATACATGTGTGTTATGTGATCAACAAGGAGTCCCTAGTAAGCCTCTTGTATAACTAGCTTGTTGATTAATAGATGATCATGGTTTCGTGATCATGAACATTGGATGTTATTAATAACAAGGTTATGTCATTATATGAATGATGTAATGGACACACCCAATTAAGCGTAGCATAAGATCACGTCATTAAGTTATTTGCTATTAGCTTTCGATACATAGTTACCTAGTCCTTATGACCATGAGATCATGTAAATCACTTATACCGGAAAGGTACTTTGATTACATCAAACGCCACTGCGTAAATGGGTGGTTATAAAGGTGGGATTAAGTATCCGGAAAGTATGAGTTGAGGCATATGGATCAACAGTGGGATTTGTCCATCCCGATGACGGATAGATATACTCTGGGCCCTCTCTGTGGAATGTCGTCTAATGTCTTGCAAGCATATGAATAAGTTCATAAGAGACCACATACCACGGTACGAGTAAAGAGTACTTGTCAGGAGACGAGGTTGAACAAGGTATAGAGTGATATTGATGATCAAACCTCGGACAAGTAAAATATCGCGTGACAAAGGGAATTGGTATCGTATGTGAATGGTTCATTCGATCACTAAAGTCATCGTTGAATATGTGGGAGCCATTATGGATCTCCAGATCCCGCTATTGGTTATTGGTCGGAGAGAGTACTCAACCATGTCCGCATAGTTCGCGAACCCTAGGGTGACATACTTAAGGTTTGATGTTGAAATGGTAGAACTTGAATATGGAATGGAGTTCGAAGTTTTGTTCGAAGTCCCAGATGGGATCCCGGACATCATGAGGAGTTCCGGAATGGTCCGGAGAATAAGATTCATATATAGGAAGTCATTTTATAAGATTTAAAATGATCCGGAAGGTTCTACGGAAGGTTCTAGAAGGTTCTAGAAAAGTCCGGAAGAAATCACTAAGGAAGGCGGAGTCCCGGAGGGACTCCACCTCCCATGGCCGGCCAACCCTAGGAGGGGGGAGTCCACCTTGGTCTCCACCAAGGGGGCCGGCCACCCCCCCACATGGAAGGGGGGAATCCCACCCCAAGTGGGATTCCCACCTTGGGTGGGTTTCCCTATCACATGGAAGGTTTTGGGTTCGGGTCTTATTCGAAGACTTGTAGTCCAACACTTGGGGCTTCCACCTATATAATGAGGGGCCAAGGGGAGGGGGCCGGCCACCCCAAGACCACAGCCTGGCCGCACCCCCTTAGTGGCCGGCCACCCCCTCCCAAACCCTAGCCGCCCCCTCTCTCCTCCAACGCTCCCGCACGCTTAGCGAAGCTCCGCCGGAGTTCTCCACCACCACCGCCACCACGCCGTCGTGCTGCCGGATTCAAGAGGAGACTACTACTTCCGCTGCCCGCTGGAACGGGGAGGTGGACGTCGACTTCATCAACACCGAACGTGTGACCGAGTACGGAGGTGCTGCCTGATTGTGGCACCGTGATCAAGATCTTCTACGCGCTTTTGCAAGCGGCAAGTGATCGTCTATCGCAGCAACAAGAGCCTACCCTTGTAGGCTTTGGAAATCTACAAGGGTGAGTCTCGATCATCCCCTCGTTGCTCCCGTCTTCTAGATTGCATCTTGGCTTGGATTGCGTTCTCGCGGTAGGAAATTTTTTGTTTTCTATGCAACAAATCCCTACAGTGGTATCAGAGCCGTGTCTATGCATAGATGGTTGCACGAGTAGAACACAATGGTTTTGTGGGCGTTTATGCTCTAGTTGTCTTTAGTTTGAGTACTTTGCATCTTTGTGGCATAGTGGGATGAAGCGGCTCGGACTAACTTTACATGACCGCGTTCCTGAGACTTGTTCCTTGTTCAACATGCAACTTGTATTGCATAAGAGGCTTTGCGGGTGTCTGTCTCTCCTACTATAGTGAAGATTCAATTTACTCTTCTATTGACAACATTAGTATCACCGTTGTGGTTCATGTTCGTAGGTAGATTAGATCTTACTCGAAAACCCTAAACCACGTAAAATATGCAAACCAAATTAGAGACGTCTAACTTGTTTTTGCAGGGTTTGGTGATGTGATATGGTCATAATGTGATGATGAATATGTATGAGATGATCATTATTGTATTGTGGCAACCGGCAGGAGCCTTAAGGTTGTCTTTAAATTTCATGTTGAGTAGTATTTCAAAGCAGTTGTAATAGTTGCTACATGAGGTGAACAACCATGAAGACGGCGCCATGGACCTTGAAGCTACGCCGACGATGATGGAGATCATGCCCGTTGATGATGGAGATCATGTCCGTGCTTTGGAGATGAAGATCGAAGGCACAAAGACAAAAGGGCCATATCATATCACATATGAATTGCATGTGATGTTAATCCTTTATGCATCTTATTTTGCTTAGAACGCGATGGTAGCATTATAAGATGATCCCTCACATTAATATCAAGATAATAAAGTGTTCTCCCCTCGTATGCACCGTTGTACAGTTCGTCGTTTCGAAGCATCTCGTGATGATCGGATGTGATAGACTCAACGTTCACATACAACGGGTGTAAGCCATGTTGCACACGCGGAATACTTGGGTTTGCTTGACGAGCCTAGGATGTACAGAAATGGCCTCGGGACAACGGAAACCGAAAGGTTGAACACGAGTCATATGGATGATATGATCAACATGTTGATGTTCACTATTGAAGCTACATCATCTCACGTGATGATCGGTTTTGGTGTAGTGGATTTGGATCGTGTACCACTTAACAATTATGAGGGATGTTGTATTAAGTGGGAGTTCATTAGTAATTAGATTAAAACATGAACTAATTATCATAAACATAGTCTGAGTACTATTTTGAATTATTTTTGTAGAATTGGCATCCGTTTACTACTATGCGCTAGTCTTGTAATTGAGATAGAAATACTGTTAAAATCTGATAAGAAACTTTACGGATTGGTACCGTATTGTTAAAGAATCAAGAATTGATTAAGTCCTATTGCAAACTTTTAGTAAACCTCATATTGTTGATTCAATGAGCTATGGTTTCAATTAGTACCTAAAGTTATCTTGTCTCCAGGAAACTTGAAGTTCAAATCTGTTTGAAAAAGTAAGGAGCTGAAAATTTAGTTTTCAGAAATAATCAAGGTATGCGATATATGTGATATCTAAGACCTTATTGCAAGATGATAGAATATAATTTGGTGAGACTACATAAACTCATAAGTTTTATGGGAATGTATGAAGGTTGAAGACGCCAGGCGTCACAATCCTCCAACTATTGGGGCACTAACGATATTCGCATATCCATGAAGTTATCATCCTTAGTATGCACCGTTGCTAAGACTCGTTGTTTCGAAGCATCACGTGATGATCGGGTGTGATAGATTCTATGTGTGCATACAACGGGTGCAAGCCAGATTTGCACATGCGAATACCAAGGTTAAAACTTTACGAGCCTAGCATGAAGAGACATGGTCTCGTCATGATATGATTATGAGTGAAATTGTTCATCATATTACAAAATTACTAATAGTGAAATCTGAAACACTTGTCATATGATGATCAACTTAAAGTAAGAACCTCAAGGTTATTGGTATTTGACCAACAAACCTAGAAGTTAATAATGTTAAAGTGTTTTTTCTGAATAATGAGGAAAGCTAAAAGAGAAACTGCAAAAGATATTTTGGCAAAAAGAAAAGAGAAGACTAGAAAGTCTAGCTCAAGTGTATATAAATGATATACATGTTATGGTTGTATTCCTAGTTAAGTCACACTATGAAATTCTTGGGTATTAGTACTATATTGGTTGGTATGAAGTGTCATACAAAACAACGCAATACAAGAATACAATGGCCTAAATGACTAACAAGGAATATGATAGGAATACATGTCTGGAACAAAATAAAGTGTTATTATGTTCGTCGTTAGCATTCTATCTAGCCCTTAGAATTTATAATAAAGAACTTAATAATTGTTATTTTGCTCTGGTCAAATAAAAACAATGAGTTGTTCAAATTATGACATTACTCCATGTACGATGGATAAGTTATTATAAATCTTAATGGTGAAACACACATACATAACACTGACGCTAAAATGCCATAAGGCAAATGATTTGAATTCCACTTATTTGTGGAACCGCCATTTAGGTCATGTTAGAAAGGAACGCATGAAGGAACTCCATGCAAATGGATTTTTGGAGTCATTTGATTTTTTGAATCATTTGGCACTTGCAAATCTTTTCTAAAGAGAATGACTAAAATACCGTTCATAGGCCAAGAGTTGAACGGGAAACTAACTTAGTGAAAACATACATAATGATATATGTGGTTCACTGGGCATAGTTGTGTGCGGAAGATTCTTCTACTTCATGAAAACTTCCAACAATGAATTGATTATATATATGTGGATATATTCGATAAGGAAGAAGTTTGAAACATTTGAATGGATTCAAATAAATTTCAGCATGAAGTGGAAATCATCGTAATAGAAAAGTCAAATATCTATGATTGAATCATGGTGGAAATATTTGAATTACGAGTTTTTAGCGAACATCTAAGAGAGTTATGAAATTGTTCTACAACTCACGTTTCTTGGAGTATCATAGTGATGATGAAGTATCCAAGAGATGTATCCAAACCTTGTTGGATCAATGATGAGATAAAATATTAATGCCATTATATTTTTGTGGATTATGCTTTAGTGACTACCGCTTTTACACTAAATAGAGCATCATCATGATCCGTTGAAATGACACCATACGAGTTATGGCATGGGTATGAAACCTGATAGTCTTTTCTTAAACTTTGGTATGCATAGCATAAGTAAATAAGTTTACAACCAAAATCGGATAAATGTCTTTATTGGTTATCCCAGAGATTTGATTGGGAATTCTTCCCACGAGACAAAAACAAAAGTGTTTGTCAATGTTTCTTATTTCCGAGAAATTGTTTCTAGCGAAATATTTGAGTGGGAGGACAATAGAACTTGATAAGGTTTATGAACCTGAGCATAATGATTAGAGTAGCGAAGCATCAGAATTGGTTCCGGAAGCGGCCACGATGATCATGGCTCTCATGACTACAAAGTGTTTTAGCCATGGAGATCGAAGTACATATTGAACCTTGTAGGTATGGTTTACTTTGTGATCAAATAAATGATTTGTGGACAAATGATTGTTTTTGAACAATGATAAACCAGCTACAAACAAAGAAGTTATGATGGGCCCTGACTCCGTTAAAATGGCCATGCGCCATGAAATCCATGATAGATGAATACTTTTTGAAAGTAAATGGATCTATGAACTAGATGGACTTGGATGAAGTATCCTTGAAGAAGCTCAACTTGTCGAAAAGTTGTTTACGACAAAAGTTCAAAGAGTTGACTACGATAAGATTAGATCTTCTGTAGCAATGCTTATAGTCTATGTGGATTATTCTAGTAATCACTACATATTTCTTTTATGAGATATGCTAGTAGGATGGCAAAATACACTACTTAACAGAAGTGTGTATTAAAGGTGTATACAAGATACAACCAATTGTTTTGCTAGTCCGTAGAATACTAGATAGGTATACGAACTTCAATTGGATGAAGTGAGTATCACGGAGTTGGAATCTTCACCAGATGAAATAGTCAAAGAGTTTTTGATTTCATCAGAAACGATGAAGAGGCTTGCATTTGCAAGAAATTAAGTGGGAGTGCTGAGACATATTTATAATACTTTATGTAGATGACATATAGTTGGTTATAAATGATGTAATTATATACTTGATTAAAAAGATTTCATTGAGAAATTAACTTCAATGAAAAGATATGGGCTGAAACAATTTTAGTGTCAAAATCTATGAAGATAGATTGAAACACATAATAAGTTTAAGTCAAAGTACATAGAATGGATATTGAAGTAGTTCAATATAGAAATATTAAGAAAATGTTCTTGTCATGTGAAGTTTTTACAAGACTTGAGTGTATCTGAGACTCAATGAGTAAAAACACATGAGTGATTATAGATCACAAATAATATGTACACAATCAGATATCACGTACTCTTAAAAAATGTTATGAGCATGTACCAGAATGATTCATGCGATGATCATTGAAAAACAGTAAGAATATTCTTGAGTACTTAAGAAGAACCAAGGATATATATATATAGTTTTGTATGAAGAAATGACAAACAAATCGCTGTAAGGTGTTGCACCGATATTTGTTTTTGTCACATATGAAAATAAAATTTCAATCTCAAATTAGACTAAGTGTTGTTTAAAAGGTAGCACAATGAGCTAGAAGTTGTCTATGCTAGATTTAGAAGAGTTCTAAATATTATGACGGATTCTACAAAAGAAGGCAGAGTATGTCATTGTTTTGACAATGACAAAGGATGTTAAAGTCAAGAGGTTCTTTGAGAACTTGGTGTAGTTCCGACAGAGTCAGAACTTTGAAGCTATATTGTGTGTGACAATATTAGTGACATATTTCAGACCGCGGAATTAAGGTTCCACCAGAAGACCAAACATATTTAATGCCGACTCATTTGGAAATGAGTGATGCATTGAGACGCAAATGAATTACAAAATACATACGTTTCTGAGCATGTCAGATCCGTTGACTAAAACCTCTCCCGTGAGCAATACATGATAAAGCACCGGAAGGCCAAGGTGTTATATCTCTACAAATGTAAACTAGATTATTGACTCTAGTGCAAGTGGGAGACTGTTGGAGATATGCCCAAGAGGCAATAATAAAATGGTTATTATAATATATCTTTAAGTTTATGATAATGTTTACATACCATGCTATAATTGTATTAACCGAAACATTGATACATGTGTGTTATGTGAACAACAAGGAGTCCCTAGTAAGCCTCTTGTATAACTAGCTTGTTGATTAATAGATGATCATGGTTTCGTGATCATGAACATTGGATGTTATTAATAACAAGGTTATGTCATTATATGAATGATGTAATGGACACACCCAACTAAGCGTAGCATAAGATCACGTCATTAAGTTATTTGCTATTAGCTTTCGATACATAGTTACCTAGTCCTTATGACCATGAGATCATGTAAATCACTTATACCGGAAAGGTACTTTGATTACGTCAAACGCCACTGCGTAAATGGGTGGTTATAAAGGTGGGATTAAGTATCCGGAAAGTATGAGTTGAGGCATATGGATCAACAGTGGGATTTGTCCATCCCGATGACGGATAGATATACTCTGGGCCCTCTCGGTGGAATGTCGTCTAATGTCTCGCAAGCATATGAATAAGTTCATAAGAGACCACATACCACGGTACGAGTAAAGAGTACTTGTCAGGAGACGAGGTTGAACAAGGTATAGAGTGATACTGATGATCAAACCTCGGACAAGTAAAATATCGCGTGACAAAGGGAATTGGTATCGTATGTGAATGGTTCATTCGATCACTAAAGTCATCGTTGAATATGTGGGAGCCATTATGGATCTCCAGATCCCGCTATTGGTTATTGGTCGGAGAGAGTACTCAACCATGTCCGCATAGTTCGCGAACCGTAGGGTGACACACTTAAGGTTTGATGTTGAAATGGTAGAACTTGAATATGGAATGGAGTTCGAAGTTTTGTTCGAAGTCCCGGATGGGATCCCGGGCATCATGAGGAGTTCCGGAATGGTCCGGAGAATAAGATTCATATATAGGAAGTCATTTTATAAGATTTAAAATGATCCGGAAGGTTCTATGGAAGGTTCCAGAAGGTTCTAGAAAAGTCCAGAAGAAATCACTAAGGAAGGCGGAGTCCCGGAGGGACTCCACCTACCATGGCCGGCCAACCCTAGGAGGGGGAGTCCACCTTGGTCTCCACCAAGGGGGCCGGCCACCCCCCCAGGCCTCGTTCGGTTGTGGGGATTCATATCCACTAGTGGATCTACTCCGGGGTGAGATTTGGTGAACCCCAACCATCACCCGAATCCCCTATTAACCTCTCTCCCAGTACCCCTGCTTCTAATTGCAATTCGGTTGACCCCCATCCCACAAGCAGCAGGCAACACACGGGATAATAAGCAGTAGCAGGCAGCGCATGCGATAAGCAGACAGGAGACGGACGGCGTCGGGGACGGGATCGGTTGGCCGGTCGGGGGGTCACCGAAGATCTGGTGCTTCCTGGTCGAGCGGCTTAGGTCTTCGATCCTGCCTCCATGGCGGCATCAGCGTTGAGGAAGGGAGACGAGACTAGAGGAGGTCCTCTCCATCAGTTGGTTGCGCGGCCGCCGCCGTTCCCGTAGCCAGCTCCGTCCGCTCGTGTCGTCGCCGCCGCCGCCGCCGCCGCTATCGCGAGAGGGACGAAGGGCGCTCTGTTGGTTGTCTCTGTCTTTTGCTCTGTGTCCTTTCGGGATGGTATCCACGGGTCGGGTGCAGAGTTTTCAAAACCCGGTGGATTGGGGGGTTTTCTGGGAATACCGGGCGGGGTGAAACACATACAGGTTTTAACCGAACAGACCTTTATATCGAGACCGGGATTAAAACGCGGGGCTCCGATCCCGGCCGACCCACCGGGTTTGTGCGCCGATTCCGGTCGGGATGGGACGAAACGAACGAGGCCCCACATGGAAGGGAGGAATCCCACCCCAAGTGGGATTCCCACCTTGGGTAGGTTTCCCTATCACATGGAAGGTTTTGGGTTCTGGTCTTATTCGAAGACTTGTAGTCCAACACTTGGGGCTTCCACCTATATAATGAGGGGCCAAGGGGAGGGGGCCGGCCACCCCAAGACCACAGCCTGGCCGCACCCCCTTAGTGGCCGGCCACACCCTCCCAAACCCTAGCCGCCCCCTCTCTCCTCCAACGCTCCCGCACGCTTAGCGAAGCTCCGCCGGAGTTCTCCACCACCACCGCCACCACGCCGTCGTGCTGCCGGATTCAAGAGGAGACTACTACTTCCGCTGCCTGCTGGAACGGGGAGGTGGACGTCGACTTCATCAACACCGAACGTGTGACCGAATACGGAGGTGCTGCCCGATTGTGGCACCGTGATCAAGATCTTCTACGCGCTTTTGCAAGCGGCAAGTGATCGTCTACCGCAGCAACAAGAGCCTACTCTTGTAGGCTTTGGAAATCTTCAAGGGTGAGTCTCGATCATCCTCTCGTTGCTCCCGTCTTCTAGATTGCATCTTGGCTTGGATTGCGTTCTCGCGGAAGAAATTTTTTTGTTTTCTATGCAACGAATCCCTACAGAAGGCGCGCCGCCCGCCGCGCAGCCTCTGCCGTCGCCTCGCCGCGCCGCCAGGCCATTATCCGCCGCTCCATCACCGCGCCGTCTCCCGACCCGCGCGACCCGCGCGACGACGCCCCTCCGCGCGAAGGGATTTCGTCGGGGTGCGCCACACAGCTGCCCTCCGCCTTTGGCGGCCGGGCACCGCCACCACCGCCGGCGCCGGCGGTGGCGGCGGCCAGGGGGAAGGGTCGGGACGAGCTTTTCTAGGGTTTTGTGGTCGCCTCCGGAGTCGCCCGCGCGAGCGACCCGGGAGGCAAGGAGGGGTCTCGTTTGAACCCTCCGGTTCTCTCTTCTCTACTCTCCGATTTTTCCAGTGAATCCAAAAGCATCTCAAGATCGATGAACCCTTAAGCGTGTTTCCCTACGGTTCAAGAATACCACAGACATGATCGAGACGCATCTCCGATAATGATCACCAAGGGGTTCTCAAGAACCATAACGATCCCCATGTATTCTACGAATGTATAAAGTCGTTGAACCGCAAACGTTGAGTCATATTCCCTTTGTTACTTAGATACCAGACTTGTCCGAGATGTGATCATCGGTATCACCATTACCTAGTTCGATCTTGTTACCCACAAGACTATTCAACTCGTTCACGTGTGATTCCATCCTTATGGCCTAGTCATAGGTTGCAACCTTTTGGATGTAATTTTACCGAGTGGGTCCAGAGTATCTTCCGTCACGTGGATGGACAAATTTCACTCTTGATACATACGCCTCAACATATCCCTTCGGAATACCCAACACACACCTTTTTGATCACCCAGTTACAGTGTGACGGTTGATGTAGTCAAGCAGCCTCCTGTGATAGTAATTAAATATGATCTCATAGTATAAGGAATAGGTTACTACGCTTTCATAACTATCACAACGATGAAATCCTGTGACTTGATCTTGTTGCAATACTTATATTGGGAATGTTCATCATATCATTCACCAAATAACAAGACCCCATTGTTGATTGACATAAATGTCCTTGATCAGGAAACCTCGATCATCTATTGGCCACAATAAGCTTGTTCACATAAAGCTTGCTAGGAACTCTAGTTTGTTTACATACCACATAGCATGACATAAAACTTATTATGATTATATCATGAACTATTGATACATAATAATAAATGCACTCTTTATTATTTGCCCTTAGGACACCATATCTAACACCAACTGCTATGCTAGCGTCACATGCTTGTGTGGAAGCCCCGCACGGTGCAGTCCCAAGCGTCCATGAGCAGCGCTGTCCCACGTCCGCTAGCCTTCGGCCCGCGCCTCCCTGCTCCACGTGTGTTTCGCGCCCGATGACCGCTCCTGTTGCCCCACGCGCCCGCTCAACAACATGTGCCTGCTACTCCACGAGCCACGCAATGAAAGAAGCTCCATATTTTCGGCGAGCCCCACAAAGCTCAAGATTAGTCGCTATTTGGTCGGAAACTTACTACAACAGGTCCGTATCGGGATGGCTCACCAGAAATTGGTGAAGATTTGGCCGGAAACGGGGTGCCCATGCAAAGTTTCATCGGATTCCAGCGAATCGGGTGCCGGTCTGGTGATCGAGGGAGCTATATCAGGTTTGTGGGGGGCCATTTTGGGTTACCTAGAATTTTTTTCCGGCATTAAGAGATCCGTTCTTGACGTATTTTTTTATCAAAACTAAAAATATCTTTTATTTTGCAGTTTTAGGTCCTTCGGGGATTTGCTAAAGATGCTCTTATATAGTGGGATGTCAATCAGACGAGGTGCTAATCCTGGTTTATTATTTAACCAAAGTTTAATGACCAATCGTTTAAGATGCAAGAAAAATCAGGACCTGATGTTTGGTTTAACTTTATTTGTTTGTTAAGAAATGGCACCAAACTATTACTAGACATCTATCTTTTTGAGTGAATTTCACTTTTTGCTCTATAGTTGCGCATTTGTGACATATATTATCACATTTAGTGCAACTTTTACAAAAATATCCCATCTAGGAGTCTTTGACCATGGGTTTACCCCAATTTGGCATTTTGTTTGTTTTTGTTAGATAGGACCGGCGAATTTCGTCGATGTGGTGCGACAAAATGTGTAAATATCAAAGGTCCTCATCTACGATATATAATTCTCTCATCCAATTGTTCCATTCCTCTTCCCCTTACTGATATTTTTGAAAGTAGGTAATCACCTCATAGCTTGCCCAATGAATACGCACCAGAAATCGAGGGTTCAAATATTCTAAAATGAATAATCTAGATGATTTTTTATTCAACGGAGCAATTAGTTTCACAACTGCAAAACTACAGGGTAAAAAGTGAAATTCACTCATCTTTTTTACGTCATGAATTTGATCCGACACACTCCACCTTGCAAAGAATTGTTTATTGCAACCTCCAGTACCCTAATCCCTATAAGATGCATCTAATGTGACGACATGTTAAGCCTTATAGAAACGAAAGGAAATTACTTGCAAGACGCATACATGAATTCTTCAGATGTCTTTGGATAAGTGAACATCACAAATAAATCCAACCAAAGTGGTGCAAAGGTGGCAGATTTGAACTTCGTGAGGTGAGTAGTGCAAAGTTTATCAACTTAAAGATGTTCTCTAGACTTCAGGAAGGATTGATAGCCAATCTCAGGTCTCAAGTATACAATTGATTGAGGCTAGGTACAACAAACAGCCGAACTTTAACTTGAATCCTATTCCTACATCACTATTCCGGTTAATCGTACAAAACTGGGTTCCTAAATTCGAAGTGAACAATACCTCGCAGAAATGGAGTCCTGGAAAAGAAGGTTCAAGGATAGTTTTTCCCTGCTAGTCCATAGGACCAAAACAGAGCTGCATAATTTCATCTCACTCTTCGTAGAGACTTTTTCAGAACATTAGCATCCTGCTCTAGCTTCTTTTGGGCAAAGAACCATCCCCTGTATATATGTATATGTAACCATGTAATTCTGCTCATCTTTTCTGACCTTTTAATATAGAAGGCAGTAGGAACCTTTCCTACTGTCAAATGTAAAATAAATAAAATGTGAACAATACCTTGCAGAAATTTTCGCCTGTGTTTTAGTTTATTCGCTCTAAGAGCATCGATAATCAAACTCCTACTGTAAATTCTAGAGGAGAAACCTATCCTGCAGAAGAGCAACTTTAGTCCTTAAAAATGTTGTTTCTAGCCAAACTCCTTTTGTTAACTCCCTAAATTATCATTGAATCAAATACTCTGTATGCACTTCAACATTGAAACAAGCATAGATAAAAGCAAACATAAATATTGATTCAAGCATAGTTCAACATTACATTGCAACAAGATTCAAACATAGTTCAACTAAAACATAAATAAAACTATACTCCCTCCGTTCCTTAATAAATGGCCGTGTGCATCGACATGATGCAGAAGCCGGGGTACATCCCCATTTCGAAAAAAACTCCCTCCGTTCCTAAATATAGGTGTATAGCTTTGGCACGAAAATTAAAGAACGCACATGGAGACAATGCTACAACAGTCTTGAACGAGATTACTACTAACTAATTAAGGTGAGAAAATAGAGGAGTCTGTATTAGATTAGGAAAGGTAATCAAATCATAAAAAAACTTTGTCCAAACACCTGGTGCAAGGCAATATACGTTATATTTCGAAAAAAAAATCCCAAAAAACTATACACCTTATATCAAGGAACAGAGAGAGTACTAAACTAGACAAAAACATAACTAAAACTAGATTTAAAGTAACTAAACTAGAGCTAGATTAAAACATGTCGCCACTATCGTCGTTGTTGTCGGGGAAGTTCGCCTGCATCCACTGCTCCCAGCGACGAGTCGTGGTCCTCGCCTATGAGGTCGACGATGGCGTGTGGAGTTGGGCCTTCGGCAACATCGCACAAATACGAAGCGCCATCAACGGCAGATGAGGATGAAGTCGCGATATCTTGCCCAATGGCGCCTCAGAGGGCGGTGTACGCATCATAGCGGTGTTGCTCCTTGTAAGGGTATATTGCCCCTATGCACTACAAGAAAAGTTGCCATGGCCGACGAAGTTGAAGTCGCGCCGTGGTTCCTGGTGTACCATGGCCGACGATTTTGGGTCCCTCCGTGGTGCATGTCAAAACTTTTTTTTTCTCGTTTTTGAGGCCACCTAGCCCGACGAAAGCGGCCAAAACGTCGCGTATGGTGGCCCGGGACGTGGTGCATCTCGAAATCTCGGGTTCGCCGGCCGAGTCAACGCAAATCCGCACTGCCGAGGGATGTAGGGCCCAGATGGCAGCCTCTGCAGCATTGTTTTTCTCGATCGCGCCATCTCGTTCAACGTTCTCCGATCGAGCCGTTTACGATGCAGGATCATGGGTCCCGCATGTCATCCTCTATGAACCAAAATTCTTTCTATTCTTGGATTTTTTTTGACCCCCTGATTTCTGGCTACTTCCTTTTTCTTTTGATCCCTTGCCGCCTTGGAAACGTTGAGACCGCTGCTGCTAAATGGGACCCGCATGTCATCCTCTATGTGCAATCAACTTTCTTTTCTTGGAGTTTTTTTTGGCACCTCAAATTTGGTCACTTGCCTTTTTCTTTCGATCCCCTGCCGCCTCTCAAACGGTGATACCGCTGCTGCTAACTGGGACCCGCATGTCATCCTCTATGTACTATAAAACTTTCTTTTCTTGAATTATTTTTGACACCTCATATTTGGTCACTTACCTTTTTCTTTCGATCCCCTGCCGCCTCTCAAACGGTGATACCGCTGCTGCTAAATGGGACCCGCATGTCATCCTCTATGTACTATAAAACTTTCTTTTCTTGAATTATTTTTGGCTCCTCATATTTTTTCACTTGCCTTTTTCTTTCGATCCCCTGCCGCCTCTCAAACGGTGATACCGCTGCTGCTAAATGGGACCCGCATATCATCCTCTATGTACTATAAAACTTTCTTTTCTTGAATTATTTTTGGCTCCTGATATTTTTTCACTTGCCTTTTTCTTTCGATCCCATGCCACGTTTGAAACGTTGAGGAACCTGCAGGCTCATGGGACCCGCATGTCATCCTCTATGTACTATAAAAGTTCATTTTCTTGGTTTTTTTCACCCTCTGATTTTTGGCAATTTCTTTTTTCTTTTGATCCCCTGCCGCCTCTCAAACGGTGATACCGCTGCTGCTAAATGGGACCCGCATGTCATCCTCTATGTACTATAAAACTTTCTTTTCTTGAATTATTTTTGGCTCCTCATATTTGGTCACTTGCCTTTTTCTTTCGATCTCATGCCACGTTTGAAACGTTGAGGAACCTGCTGGCTCTTGGGACCCGCATGTCATCCTCTATGTGCTATAAAAGTTTATTTTCTTTATTTTTTTTTCACCCTCTGATTTTTGGCTATTTCCTTTTTATTTTGATCCCCTGCCGCCTTGGAAACGTTGGGTAAGCTGCTGACTCATGGGACCCGCATGTCATCCTCTATGTACAATCAACTTTCTTTTTCTTTTGATCTCAAGCCGCATTTGAAACGTTGAGACCGCTGCTGCTAAATGGGACCCGCATGTCATCCTCTACGTACAATAAAGTTTCTTTTCTTGGATTATCTTTGGCTCCTGATATTTTGTCACTTGCCTTTTTCTTTCGATCTCATGCCGCCTTTGAAACGTTGAGTAAGCTGCTGGCTCATGGGTCCCGCATGTCATCCTCTACGAACAATAAAAGTTTCCTTTCTTGGAGTTATTTTTTACCCCTAATTTCTGGCTATTTGCCTTTTTCTTTTGATCTCCTGCCCCCTCTGAAACGATGAGGACGTTGTTGGCAGGTCGGTCCCACATGTCATCCTCTATGAACAATAAATGTTTCCTTTGATGGATTTATTTTGAACCCCTAATTAATTTCTGGATATTTTCCCTGCCGCCTTGGAATCGTTGAGGATGCTGCTGCCTCATGGGTCCCGCATGTCATCCTCTCAGAACGGTAAATATTTATTTTCTTGGATTTTGTTGACCAAACGATTTTTGGCTTATTTTTTCTTTCGATCACCTGCAGCCTTTAAAACGTTGAGGACGCCGCTGGCTCACGGGTCCCACATGTCAACCTCTATGAACAATAAACGCTGAGGATGCAGCTGCCTCATGGGTCCCGCATGTCATCCTCTCAGAACAAAAATGTTTCTTTTCTTGGATTTTTTACCAACAGATTTTTGGTTTATTTTTTCTTTCCATCCCCTGCCGCCTTTAAAACGTTGACGACGCTGTTGGCTCATGGGTCCCCGATGTCAGCCTCCCCGTACAAGAAACATATGATATCTTGATTATTTTGCAGACAATAAACAATGTATTGCGCTCTGAGCTATTTCAAACGGATAATTAAATCTTTATTTTTACATAAACAAACTTATATGTTGAATCTCCTTGTTTTTTTGTCTTTGCGAAGCATAGGACTTTCCTGTTTTTTTAGAAAATTCGGAACTTTCCTATTTTGGAGTGGGCTGAAATTGTACGAGTCAAAAGGCCAAGCAGGATAGTTCGAAGGCCCAGATGTCCAGATGCAGCCCAATTGAAATCTTTTTTCTTGGATTTTTTTCACCCCCTGATTTCTGGCTACTTCATTTTTCTTTTGGTTCTGTACCGCCTTGGAAACGTTGAGACCGTCGCTGCAAAATGGGACCCGCATGTCATCCTCTACGTACAATAAAATTTCTTTTCTTGGATTATTTTTGGCTCCTGATATTTGGTCACTTGCCTTTTTCTTTCGATCCCGTGCAGCCTCTCAAACGGTGATACCGCTGCTGCTAATTGGGACCCGCATGTCATCCTCTATGTACAATCAAGTTTCTTTTCTTGAATTATTTTTGGCTCCTGATATTTGGTCACTTGCCTTTTTCTTTCGATCTCATGCCACGTTTGAAACGTTGAGGAACCTGCTGGCTCATGGGACCCGCATGTCATCCTCTATGTACTATAAAAGTTCACTTTCTTTGTTTTTTTTCACCCTTTGATTTTTGGCTATTTCCTTTTTCTTTTGATCCCCTGCCGCCTTGGAAACGTTGAGTAAGCTGCTAGCTCATGGGACCCGCATGTCATCCTCTATGTCCATCAACTTTATTTTCTTGGATTTTTTTGACCCCTAATTTCTCGGCTACTTTCTTTTTCTTTTGATCTCAAGCCGCATTTGAAACGTTGGGACCGCTCGCAAATTGGGACCCGCATGTCATCCTCTATGTAAATAAAGTTTCTTTTCTTGGATTATCTTGGGCTCCTGATATTTTGTCACTTGCCTTTTTCTTTCGATCTCATGCCGCCTTTGAAACGTTAAGTAAGCTGCTGGCTCATGGGTCCCGCATGTCATCCTCTACGAACAATAAAAGTTTCCTTTCTTGGAGTTATTTTTTACCCCTAATTTCTGGCTATTTGCCTTTTCTTTTGATCTCCTGCCCCCTTTGAAACGATGAGGACGCTGTTGGCAGGTCGGTCCCACATGTCATCCTCTATGAACAATAAAACTTTCCTTTGATGGATTTATTTTGAACCCCTAATTAATTTCTGGATATTTCCTTTTTTTCTTTTGATCCCCTGCCGCCTTGGAATCGTTGAGGATGCCGCCTCTCATGGGTCCCGCATGTCATCCTCTCGTAACGGTAAATGTTTATTTTCTTGGATTTTGAATACCAAATGATTTTTGGCTTATTTTTTCTTTCGATCTCCGCCGCCTTTAAAACGTTGAGGACGCTGCTGGCTCACGGGTCCCACATGTCGGGCCGTCTAACATTAAACGCCGAGGATCTTTGCTGCCTCATGGGTCCCGCATGTTATCCTCTCGAACGAAAATGTTTCTTTTCTTGGATTTTGTACCAACAGATTTTTGGTTTATTTTTCTTTCCATCCTCGCCGCCTTTAAAATGTTGACGACGCCTTTGTTGGCGCATGGGTCCCCGATGTCAGCCTCCCGTATAAGAAACATGTGATATCTTGATTATTTTGCGTACAATAAATGTGTATTTTGCTCTGAGCTATTGCAAAGGGATAAATTAAATCTTTATTTTTACATAAACAAACTTATATGCTGAATCTCCTTGTTTTTTTTGTCTTTGCGAGGCATAGGACTTTCCTGTTTTGGAATGGGCTGAAATTGTACGAATCAAAAGGCGTCCAAATGGGATAGTTTGAAGGCCCAGATGGCCGTGCAGCCCAATTGAAATATTCCTTTTCTTGGATTTTTTGACACCCTTATTTCTCGGCAATTTCCTTTTTCTTTTGGTCATGTGCCGCCTTGGAAACATTGAGACCATTGTGCAAAATGGGTCCCGCATGTCATCCTCTATGTACAATAGAAGTTTCTTTTCTTGGATTATTTTTGGCTCCTGATATTTGGCACTTGTCTTTTTCTTTCGATCTAATGCCGACTTTGAAACCTTCAGACCGGTGCTGCAAAATGGGACCCGCATGTCATTCTCTATGCACAATAAAGTTTCTTTTCTTAGATTATTTTTGGCTCCTAATATTTGGTCACGTTCCTTTTCCTTTCGATCTCATGCCGCCTTTGAAACGTTGAGGAAGCTGCTGGCTCATGGGTCCCGCATGTCATACTCTATGAACAATAAAGTGTCCTTCATTGGATTTATTTTTTACCCCTAATTTCTGGCTATTTACCATTTTCTTTTGATCCTCGCCCCCTTTGAAACGATGAGGACGCTATCGCGTGTCGGTCCCACATCCTCTATGAACAATAAAAGTTTCCTATGATGGATTTATTTTTGACCCCTTTTGATCCCCCTGCCGCCTTGGAATCGTTGAGGATGCCGGGCCTCATGGGTCCCGCATGTCGAGCCTCTCGAACGGTAAATGTTTCTTTTCTTGGATTTTTACCAACTGATTTTTGGCCTTTGTCTTTCTATCTCCCGCCGCCTTTAACACGTTGGGGACGCCGCCGCTCAGGGGTCCCACATGTCAGCCTCTATGAACAATAAACCTTTTGTTTGATTTATTATTGACCCATAATTTCTTGGTATTTGCCTTTTTCTTTCGATCTCATGCCGCCTCTCAAACGTTGAGACGCCGCTGGCTCATGGGTCCCCGTCGACCTCTATGAACAAGAAAGTTTCCTTTGTTTGATTTATTTTTGACCCTAATTACGGCTATTTGCCTTTTTTTATCCCCTGCTGCCTTTGAAACTAAGAGGACGCCGCCGGCCCATGGGTCCCACATCTCACCTCTCTCGAACGATAAACCTTTCCTTTCTTTTTTTCGATCCCGTGCCGCCTTGGAAAATGTGAGACCGCTCACGCAAAACGGGACCCATATGTCATCCTCTATGTACAATAAAAGTTTCTTTCCTTGGATTATTTTTGGCACCTCGATATATGGTCACTTGCCTTTTTTTTCGATCCCCGCCGCCTTTGAAACGTTGAGGACGCCGCTGGCTCGTGGGTCCCACATGTCAGCCTCTATGAACAATAAACATTTCATTTCTTGGATTTATTTTTGACCGCTGATTTCGGGAACTTTGCTTTTTCTTTCGATCCCCTGCCGCCTTTGTTAAAGTTGAGGACGCCGCTGCAAAATGCGTCCCACATGTCACCTTCTCTGTACGATAATTGTTTCCTTTCTTGGATTTTTTTCCACGGCTGGCCGATGGGTCCACGATGTCGAGCCTCTATGTACAAGAAATATGTGATTTCTCGATATGTTTTAACCCGAGATATGTAGGATACTTGCTTTTTTCGATCCCTTTTGTTTGTCTTTACCTTCAAATGTTGAGGGACGCTACTGGCAAATGGGTCCTGCTCTAGCATTCTCAACTGAAGGAAAAACTGAAATATTGCCTATTCATTTGTTTTTCGTACTCCATGCACATAATCCATACTAACTGTTGATCCGGGTTTTAGTTCAACTTAATTAGTTCAAATTTGATCTACGAGGAAGTATGTAATATATTTTGGGTTCACAACACTACACTTGTTAACAACAATCGATGAAGAGGTTTGTCATTTTTTTTAAACTACAAATACACTCTAAGATCTTGCAAACCGATAGAATAAATCTTGGAACTTTAAATAATTTATGAAAATTTTGAAATCAACTATATGAATATATCAAAATATAGAGCCCATGTAGATGCGCATACTGGCTATGCGCATTTAAAAAAGAATCATAATCATAATTGATACGAAATAAAAATAACTTTATATTTAGAATCTCGGTTTCTTGAGGGCCAATCATAGGATCTCCGTGTTTAAATTAGGAAGGGCCCCAATGGCATGAGTCGGAGGCCCATTAAATGTTTTTGGATTGTTATCAAAGCAAGCAGGTGACAAAGAATCACCATGTACATATCGGCGGCAGCCCAAAAGTACAAACAATTGGCCCATGCAGGGAAGGTAGTACTTTTTTATTGGGAAGGTTGTCCTGGCTAACCCAAAAAAAAAGTGGTGCTACATGGGGTAGCACTTGAACCCGGAATGAGACCATGAACAGTACATATGCTACATGCTACAGTACTTAGTTCTTAGCTATCTATTTTCGATCCAACGTCCAAATCTACAAGTCAACTAACTGTTCATCTGTGCTTGCTGATGTCAAGGCACTGGATCCTAGACGCTTGAACCCATGATCGTTACTGAGTGTTGCCTATTTGCGCATAATATGTTTTGTCAGCGGGCACTTCACTAGTTTGTGCAAAACATATCCAGCGCGAGATTCAAAAAACAACACGTTTTTTCTTTACGGAAACAACGAGAACATCTCATGTTCATCACAATCCAGCCAACATAAGCACATAATAATTAATAGTACAACTAGAGAGCTGTACATATAAATAAGGTTTGTCAAGCTTCATGCACTAGCCAACGCAACCAAAAGTCCGAACTGATGGAAAGGGCTAGGCAATCCACTTATACATCTGAACACCCCTCCTCACGTGTGACCGGAAGAAGGGAAGAGGTCAACACAAGGAGACTCTCAAGAGGCATATACGTGGACTCCGAGGAGGGCAACGGAGGGCAGCACCAATTTTTAGGATAAATTACGAAAGCCAGGTCTCGAACTCGAGACCCTAGGCTCTGATACCATGCCAAGCTTCATACACAAGCCAACGCAACCAAAAGTCCGAACTAATGGAAAGGGCTAGGCAATCCACTTATACATATCAACATCCCCCCCCCTCACATGTGACCACAATCCAGTAATGGTACCATCATGTTCACCACAATACATCATCATTATACTACAGAACATTTGTAAGACAACTTAATACAGCTGTGATTCATTTTGTTGCCCCCGCGCCGGGTGATAACCCCAACACCATATAACCTTCTCACGGCAATTGTAACCAAATATGAGCACCTGCAATGATTTGGTGTCAATCTTCTTGAAGGTCGGGAGGTATCCTACCTTCAAGTCATGTGCTTTGACAAACTCTCGGCCATCCTGCGTCCATTAAAACATTGCCATCTTGTTGCTTCAGTCCACAATCCAGGTGCATGCGGTGGACATCTTCGAGTTGATGGACTCTGGACACCCACCGTAAAACCAGGGTAGAACACGACTAGGGATGGTAATCACCTCTAACTCCGATGTACATAGTACCTTGCAGAAGCTGTCAGCGGTATTCTCCTCATCGATGCGCCTAAACACCTTGCACACTGGGGCTGGCTCTACAGATGTCTCCTTCCATGATAAGCTCTCTCCAAGCTTGAGCTTCTTGTTTGAACACCGCAAAAAGAGGCCTCAATTAGATAATGCCTCTAGCTTCTGACCGTAATTCCAAGCAAATGCATAATCAAAGGCACCTAGCAAAGTCAGCGGATCATTGTTCTTATCGAACACACAGTCTGAACAATAAGCTTCTGAATCTAGCTAGGCTGATATGTACAACCTTGTATCATCAAATTATTCAGCATAGTGTATCATTGTATCGCAGAAGCCAAATCGATATAAATAGTAGCTATGAGAATAGAAATCAAGTTAGCATGAGCCATGCATGCTTGCTGGCTAGGTCTAGCATCAGAGTAATGCATCTGCAGTTCATCATCCGCCAGTACAGATCGACCAAGCAAACAAAAAAAAAATCAGCGTCGGCCTAAAGAGTCCATAAGCCAGACATGCATGCTCGGTGTCCTCATATGTGATTATCGGCCGTGGATTGACCAATATCATATTTGAATGATTATTATTGCACATATTAGATCCAGTCCCAACCTAGCTAGCATGCGTGCATGTGTAGCCCGAGTCTTTACCAGAGGATTAATATATACACTGGATGAGAGAAATAGTCTATATCAAACAATGCTAAGCAACCGGCAATACAGCTTAGATATAATAAAGATGTGACCGGCAACCCTAGTGATTCGGGGGAAACATACCGCCATTGCAGCCATGGATCGAGAGAATCGGGGATGCCGCACCGCCTTAGTGGAGTTTTTAGGTGCGACGTCGCCGCATCCGTAGAGGACGGAGTCCAAGCCGCGTAGTCCGAGCGGTGGTGGACGCCGGTGGTGTAGGGAGAGGACTCAGGGGAGATGGACGGCGAGGGATCTGGGGAGATCTGAACATGAGGGGGCTGTGAGAAACTGAGAATGATACATCAGCAAGGGAATAAATGCGTGTGTCCCCCCGGTCAAAAAAAAATGCGCGTTTCTTGGAGGAACGAAGCCAGGTACGCAGGAATCCACACAGAAAACTTCACCCGGCGGGTCACTGGGCTTTATCAGTATCTGGTGGGGCCCGGACCTACATACCAGTGAGACAGGTCGTGTGGGTTATGATCCGATCGGTGTGCACACGTAAATTGCATTCGAGCTAAGGGCCTCGGACTACGTTGTACTATACAAGATATCCGTTTCTTTTGGTAAAATGAAAACGATACTCCATCTGATCCTCATTACTTGATGATAAAATGGATGTCTCTACAACTAATATGTGTCTAGATACATCTATATGAGAGCGTCTGTGTTTGTACTATGTATCTCAAAAAAATGGATCGGAGGGAGCATTAAGAGGTGTAAAAAAGCGCAAACAAACATGGATGTAAGCGGTTGAGTATTAAACCAAGTGCGTAAAATACCTTTATATCTCGACCATGTAACAATGAATATGAGAAGTTTTGGGGGTTTGACCATCTGCACTTGTGTTCGCTACAATCGTTCGCTACAATCAGATCAAAAAAATTGGTCACTTTTACACTTCCTAAAATAAAATGTATTTTTCCCTGAGATTTTACAAGCTCGTACAAGAAAGCATTGACTACATATGGGATATATCACATTTACACTTACAAATCTATGAATATTTCAAAATGTTGAGCTCCATGTAGCTACGTATAATACAAATCATCAGACCGCACATTGAAACTACCGCAGCATATCACAGTAAATTAAAGTAAAATAAAACATGTCTAACATATACTATATTAGCTAATTAACAAAGTCTCATCACAAAGTGTATCCGATCCCGGTTCAGCTTAATACAAAAACCAAGTTCAGCATGAACATCAGCAGGGCACTACCCCAGGTCCAAAAGCAGCATCTAGTTAATTCAATAAAATATTGAGGTGTTTCTGATCCCCTCTTCCTAAAAGCACTGCAGATCATGCATGCAACTAAGGGTGATCAGCACAAAATATTACCCTCTGGGTGGAGGTGTTACAGTCGTAGATCAACACATTCATCAAGGAAGTGTCTTTCACCTCGAAGACGAGAATGTCATCGAGCTGCAGTTCATGCGCCTCTGCAAACCCGAACCAACCATCCTTCAAGACCGAGTTCACCCCGGCACTCATCGATGTGCACATACCGGCGCAGCCTACGCTCGTCTTGAGCTTGATAGGCCTGGGAAGAATCCCTTTCAGACATTGCTTGAATTCTCTGGGGATGACCAACATATACATGTCATCGTTGCCATCCAGCTTGCACATAGAAGCGCGAGGGCTGAGGAGGGTCCGCCGAGTGACCAACCCGTTTAGGGCGGCCTTTCCCACCCCCTTTTAATATAAAACGTTCAATTGCCGCAACACGCCGCCCCGACACCTGTGGCTTTTGGGCTAGTGAGGTTCTTTGAATTCTGAACCCGGGGGGGGGGGGGTGCAGAGGACATGTACAATCGACAGTCCTAAGACGTAGTTGCTCATTGACGTTGGAGCGAGTTTGCTTCTGCATCTAGTTAAGCACGGTATATATCAATCAACATATAAATCGAACGTAACATACATGGAGAAAATGCATATAGCTATCTCTTTAATTAGTTTGCACAAAATCTAGCAGCAGCAAGACAATTTGATTTTACAGTACTGAGCAAGCTTTCGGACTTTCTCGAAACAGGTAACATGGAGCATATATTTGTATGTTCAGACCGCCAAACCCTGCTCTGTGATGGATACTATTACTTAACATCTTTTTTTGCCGTAACTAGTACTTAACATCTACTGTTTCCGTCATTAAAAAAACATTTGCAGAAGAATACTAGTTTCCCATCATTAAAGAAAAAAGAACTTGTTTAAAACCCCAACTATCATTGACTACTTACACCGCATCCTAGTGAGTTTAGGACAACTTACAGCCCACTTTTGGTGGTGCCGCCACCGGAGAAGACCGTGCCGCGGGGTTGGGGTCGGCGCAGCCGGAGAAGCTGGTGCCGCCGCCGGGAAATCAAGGTGCCGAGCCAGATGGTGCTTCCAGCGAGAAGAAAGTACCGCGAGAGATGGAACCGACGCTGCCAAAGGGTAAGAAACGGATGTACTCGTAGATCCTTCTCTAGTCACGATCTGGATAGAAGAGACCGGACGTCCATCAAGCTGCTGGAGGATGCGGTGGATCAAATCGGGCCGAGTTCAGGAAATATCGGCGATGTTCATCTCGTGTCGGCGGCGTTACCGCCAGGCAGCTGCCGGTGGAGGGAGGAGGCGAGCCGTTCATGGCGATCATTAGTGTAAAAGAGGTGAAGTAGGTGGGAGAGATAGAGGGTTCGGGACCGAAGTAATTGTAGTCTGCTCTCTCATTTTTACAAGCATGCGTCCTCGTGCAGATTTTTTTAGATGCGTACTCAGGCTGCTTTGTCAAACCAGGGCCTCAATGAAGCCCAGTTAACTATTTCTCCGCTAAAAGCGCACTATAGCATATCTAGAGGGTCCACGCTTAGTAATTTTGCACGCTGTGGCGCTATTTGCGAAACAGCATGCTATATCGCCCTACTTCATAGTGTTAGCGCGCTATTTTTTTCAGGCAAGTTGCTTTCACTTTTTCGTGGTGATGAACTACAATCTGTTGGTTCCACTTCTAAGTCAGAAGATAATATCGCTCATGCTAATATGTTTTAATAAATAATTTATACTATGTTGTTGCCTTGTGAAATGTTGATGTTAGCCTTCTAAAATACTTGAGATCTATTTCTATATGTGGTTATGTATGTACGATTCAGTCACTTTTGGACTATATATATATCTATTCGCTCTAGTAAAATTATTTATTTTTAGGCTATATTTAGTATTATTTTGAAAATGCTATTTAAAATATACCACACTATTACCACGATATAGCGTTCATATCGTTTGAAGGAGGCTGCCGCTAATTCGTTGTAATGTCCCAGGTTTAGAGACGATCGAGGGGTAGATCTTAGAAAGGGATGTGCATTGCATAGTAAATTCTGGGGAAATTTCGCGCTTTTAAACAAAAACTGCATCGAAGGGGGACAAGTTTCTCTCTCGACACCTTACAGGGTTAGGGTTTCGAGAGTGCGACAAACTTGCATCTCACTTCACTAGTTTAGGGTTTTGAGAAAAGAGGGGAGAGTTTGCTTGATTGAATTTTAAATGATATGACATGGTTGAATTCAAACCAAGGTTGAATTTGAATTTCAAATTCAAACATTAAACAATTAACTTAAATAATTCAATTGAGGAAATTCATTAAGTAAATGATCAATAATAAACAAGATGAACAATAATAATAAAGCAAAGCTCATTAGGGAAAACTTTGAGCTTTATTGATCATCACACAAATTACAATGTCATTACAATATTCATAAGTGAAATAAAAGAATAATACAACACATTACATAAATGGGCAGAATAGAAGAAAGGAAAATAAAGCAAAATTACAAGTTAATAATCCTAGTCTAAGTTTTACAAGATCATCTTCACTTGATCTTGTATTTGATGAACTTCAAGTCCATTTGGATCCATGCTTGATCCCTGCACAAAAATCACAATAAAGAAATAGCCACTTGGCAGGTTAAAAATCAAATGGAAATGGTGGATAATATCACAGCTCTGCCGAGCTGATCCACACCAAGCCAGGTTCACAGGATTTGGTACACACATACACACAAGCAGCACACACATCGGTGTGCATGCTCAACACCAGCCACTGAGTGTGCATGCGGCACAACACACTCACACATCATCAGTGAGTCACCAAAGTGACAAGCAGGAGCTGTCGACCAGGGATGCAAGAGAGCACCATATATAACCTTTTCAGAGCCAAACCCTAGCCATTCGTTCATCCATCGACAGCAGCAGTGGTAAGTTCATCAAGAACACCAAGAATACTTAGAACAGGAAAAACCACAAGCCATCAGAAACCATCCAGGGACAGTTTCACCAAGAACTGTCAACTGTGAGCAAGTACCAGATGGAGTAAAGCACCACAAGCTTGTAAGGAGGAGAAGGGCAAGCAAACCAAGCATCACAGAAGCAATCCTCTACAACAACACTTAATTCTAGGAGCTGGAGTGAGGTATACCACACAAGAGCCTGAGCAAGATCATATCTTGCTCATAAATAAGCATACAATGCATCACTGGAGCACAGAAGGGTAGAATACCCTGTGTGTGTCATCATCTCGGCTACTGCACCATTTGGTGCAAGCATAGATGGGTAAGACCACTAGGTAAACATCCTATGGGAACAACAGTTATGCAAATCCATGCATAACTAGAGGAATCCAGCCAAGAATGCAACCATAGCTAGCCTAACCCACTCACTAAACACCTACAGCTAACTAGGCCATCAGACTATAGACAAATTCTTGTCTATAGAATTTCTCAACATCAAAAGCCACTGGAAGTCCAGTATTGGATCAAGCCAGTGAGCATCTATCCATCACGTAAAGCCACCACACAGTGGAGCCATCCCAGGGCAGCACATAAACACTGCCAGGATCACCTCAACCACTTAACCAATTCCAACAAAGAAACCATGCACAGATATCATCACCCAGTTGGGTTCAAAAGGAGGGCTAGGGTACCCAACCAGTGGTTGGCATCCTGCTAGCCCTAACAAATTCATTGAAATGATCATCACTGAATCTCGGTTCACATTATTTATCCATTTAATCAAGCAAGGATAAATGATAAATAAAACAGGACAAGCAATGGATGCACCAGGGTCTTGCAAATGATCAAATGGATCATGACAGCATCAATTGATGCTTAAGCAAGCAACAACACACATCGTGCCAGGCACGTGTGATACACAAGTGAGCAACAAGTGAGGCACAGACACCAAAGGGCAGCATTACAAGCAATGGTGATCATATGAACACCGAAGCTTGTTAGAGCATGCTACCGCATGCTAGAACTCATTCTAAGCAATTAACACATGAACAGATAATTAAATAATCGAACAATTGCATCACAGATAAGGGCATCGTGCTTTATAATTGTATCCGAAGCACATCAAAGGCTTGATGAACCAAAGGATCATAATACACAAGAAAAGCACATATCAATTCATCACTCGGATCACACTTTGCTAAGCCAACAAGAATGCTCAATTGAGCATAATCATGAATCTGAACTAAATGAACTAGCCCGGAGGCACCGGCACTTGCAAGTATGCAAGGATTAACCACCACAATCAAGCCAGGGACAAGATTAAGCACACACAAGTATGCCCTAGTGACAAGAAAAGAATAGGAGCATGCCGGTAGGCCATGAGCATCACTTTGGATGCTCATGAGCAATCACAGAGGACCACAAACAGAGATTACAATAAACAGAAATAGCTAGGAAGCACGGTGAGCAATTGAGCAAGAACAAGACAAAGACAAGAAGCTAGGATCTATGGCGACAGTAGCAAGCCAAGCACAGCAGAGCACCAACATCAGTAGGCCAGCACCTCCACAAGGAGGGAAGCCATGGCCAGGGATACTGGAGGAGGAAGAAGAGAGGCACAGGAGAAAGAGGGTGGCGGAACACTTACCGTGGTAGAGCAGATCGGCACGGCCATGGCGGCCACGGCGGCACACGCCAGAGCGCGGCGGCGCTAAGCCAAGCCAGGCCATGGCGACACCACGGTACCACCCGCACCACGGCGGCGAAGCCAGGGCGGAGTCCAAGCACCAGGAGCGCCAGGAACGGCGGGATCGAGCGGATCCCGTAACCCTAGCACCAGACGGGGACGAGACCGAGAGCAGCAGGTCGCCCGCGTCAGATCGACACGGATAGGATTGACCGCCGTCGTGTGGCGCGTTGATTGCGCACCATGGCGGGGGCCAAGTCCGGCGAATCTCGCCGGAATCGAGCGGCGACGGCGGAGGCGACACGGGTCGCCAGAGCAGGTTAGGGTTAGGGTTCGTTCGCGCGTGAGGAGAAGAGAGAGGAGTGGGGCTGGTCGAGCCGGACCGGGCCGGTCGGTTCGACCTAACCCATTGGGTTGCACCGACAGGTGGGCCCAGGGGTGTTTTTGTCTTTTCACAAACAAATAAAAATGCTGAAACTTTGAATAATAATAGAAAATTATTAATAGCTCTAAAAATTAAAAATATGAAAATAGATCAACATAAAATTCTCTAACTTAATAAAATATCAAAGAGAATTTTTGAAGACAATTAAGAATGAATCTTAATTTGATGATTTAAATAATGATTTAAATCACACATATTATTTTCAATAATGAAAATAAGTCCATTAATGCATTTGGACTTCAAAAACACCTTGACAACATTTCAAGGTAGTATTTTACTCTTAAATCAAGTATCCCCAAATCATTCTTAGTATTAACCTCTTACATGAAATAATAACGACATCGGAAGGGGGGAACAAACCCTAAAAATGGAATCATGCATAATTGCTTCTTTAACCATTGCCCTTATCGGACAATGATGCTATTTTTCAGAACAAGAGGACAAGGGTCAGTCCATACCTTCCAACTGCAGAACTTTGCAGTGTTCAGGCAAGTTCATCGCTTGCTCATGTCATTTGAGTATTTTTACCAAATTACTTGCAAAGTACTATGTTTATCACTATTGCATAAAAAACAAAACCACTATTTTCATAACTATGAATATGACTATGTGGTGGGCAATGGAACCATGGATTGTGTTGATATGGTGGAGGTTCCATTGCACGGGTTTATATCCATCTAGGATTAAACAACAAATGTCGCCAGTGATTCTTGTGCCGTAATACCCGTGTTAACCATAAGATCTGGAGTGGGACGGAGTAGTCAAAAGTGTTTCCACCTCTCGTTCATCAACGGATGCTCATTACCGGGTGCTCATGATCTTGCGAGACTTGATGCAGGGGTGGGAACCCGTAGAAGTCCCAACGGTAATGAGGTCTATGATGGGTTGCATCTGCCGGCGTAGGAATGTATGGTAGAGCCCTGCATTGACGTCGTGGTCGGAGTCCACCCTGAAATATATGGGAATAATGGGGCCGGCGTGGACCTGTGGTCGGAGTATGCAACAAAGGGTGGGTGTTCGAGGTAGCGGAGGAACATGATTGGCTAGACCTTATACCGGGCCTCACACCAAAGGAAGTGTGGACGGGAAAGCTGCCCGGTTGGCACCAAGGTTAAGATCTCTTATGGGTAAAGCAACACACCTCTGCAGAGTGTAAAAATCGTGACTGTCACTCCTCGTTCCGGGATTGAGGAACTGCGAACGCGGCCGGAAAGGAGCTCCATGAAGTTCTAGTAAACCGGTGAAGGCTGACGGACATAGCTCTTTGAAATAAAAGCAATCTCTAGAAGAAATGTTTATCAAAACCTGCATTGGTATTAGACTTTCTGGTCTAACATCGTAGCTAGTGCATAAAACACCTCTTATCTATAATGAACTTGTTGAGTACGCTCGTACTCATACCACTCTTAAATCCCCTGCTTAGATTGTCTGAACCATCTGGAGGAGGACTACGACAACAATGATGGAGCCGAGATCATCGGCTACGATGAACCTGATCTCTCAGGTGGAGTTGAAGGCGTAGACTATATCATAGTCTACGGATCCGGGGAGGCTTCCGGAGGAGAACAAGCCTAGAGATATCTGCTGAGTAGTAGTAGCCGAGCAGCGCAGACTCTTACTAAGGAGCTGCTCGATTAAATAAATGTTTAGTTTAATGAGACAATGGTATTGTAAGCTAAGTTGGGTTCGCCTCGAACCCAGGAGTTATCCTCTTAGGACCCAAGAGGAGCTCCAAGACGACTTGTGTATGTGTATTGTAATATTATGTGAATGAGTTATGGACCTTGCTATGTTCTGCTGTACTACTCTGAGGGATGTAATATTTGCGGAATGGTACTTCGCGAATGTTATATCAACGACTGGCATACTACAACATGCAGTGGTATGCAGGGTCACCACAGTTGGTATCAGAGCAAAAGCTTTGACCTTAGGTTGGAACCTAGTAAATGGGACCAAACGTTAGGAGTCAAATAGGATTAGTAAAGAATTCTCTAAAAATATGGTGTATATTCAATTGAGAATACAACAATCATATCTTTTAGTGCGATAATTCTTTATTATCTCTATTATGATGCATTATTACTAATCTTATAATCTTTCTATTTCTACAGCCAACATGGCAAGTTCACGACCGGGAAGAAACGTGAAAGTTATGGATTCCACACTGAACGAATACCAAGGAGGACTTGTTGATATCCTACGAGCCATGTTATTGGAATTTGGGTGCGATCCCCAGATTCCAGTAAAGAAGTACATGTTCTATGATGGACCGGTGTTGGCCAAGTGCAGAGTAGGACTGCGACTTCCCGAATCTTTGGGAATGAGCATAGTCATGCCACTGGAGAAGCTAGGACAACCAACACAGCCTATCATATAGCTGTTATGAGAGCCATAACCGACATACGGGAACATAAGACAAAAGAGCTTATGGATTCCGAGTTCTCCCATATTCCTCATAATCAGGAGGAAGAAGATCCCATGCTCAACCACTACAAATACGCCAAACGCAAACCCATAGCAGCGGCAAAATATATGGATAATAGCCGTAACTTCATATCATTACTCTTTCAGCTGAACCATCATCTGATAGGAGCTATTGATACGATGCTAGAGGAATTTACCGAACCCAAGGAGGAGAGTAGGGAGAAAGAACCTATGGATAATGTAGTGCACACACCAGTTTATTCAGCTGGTGACTACATCAGCTTTGATCCACTTGCACGTGAACCTACACCTGTTACACCTGGGAACTACCTGGGTAGTTCCTATGGGGGATACGAAGGCGGAGCGGAATCCGGAAACAACCAGCGTTCCGAGACTCCAATCGAGAATTCTAGGGGTTGGCGTTGGGGTAATGATACCGGAACCCATAGTACTACTGAGTATTATGATGGAGAGATGAACGATGACGCAACAACCCAGAACCAGAGCTATCCTAGTAATGAAGGAGTGGATGGAGGATATCCGACACAGGTTGAGTCGGGTATGGGTTTTGGAAACCCTTATGGTGGGCCTACGGAGAGTACACCCGTTGGGTGGACTATGATGCACTCAACGATCAGTTTGTGAACATTGATTTCTCCTTAGGATCATCATCCGATTCAGATTACCAGCCAACGGGGAGACCTTATGTTCCAGGGTCTATCAGGAGGACGACACGTTCGACCGGATGGAAGCCTGGAATGTATCGGGAGTGAAGACCGATTAGAAGTCCACCAAGGGAGGCGTGGCTATAATACACAAGTACCACGTGTATTATAGTTTGTAATATTTGTATAAATTTGTACATATACTTTAATAAGTGAGTTTGCATACTCACATCGACTTAAGTATTGTAATAAGACCACTTATGTATATACAGGGTATATGTTTTGTATGATTTGGATTTGCTTCTTGATTTCCATTGCGTGACTAGTTCTGTGCACAAAGTTGAGCTCAGAAAACTTGCGCATGGGGTAATTATGAGTATCATCTTGTGTTGCAGAACTAGGGGATTATGTCGGGAACGTTAGAAAACGAGATCGAAGCGCAGCCGCATGGAGCGCGAAGCAAAAGCAAAGGAAGAGGCTGAGGGTGCAGCCGAGAGATCAGCTTCCACCACCACCACCACCCATGACGGAGCAAAACTTTATCCAAGACATGCAATTTGGCGGAAGAGAGGCAGCGTGTAACACTCGGAGCTGCGTAACAAATTCCTTCAGGATCCGATGCGTAAAAATAGGGTGGAGAGACCTGAGAACCAGGGAGTCACATTAGCAGACTTCCAAAACACCAAGCCAATATCTTTCGCATATGCGCCAGAGCCTATGGATGCGGAAGATTGGCTGATGGATACTGAGCGCAAGCTCAACACTGTTGGATGCAATGACCAAGAGAAGGTTCGATATGCTACCCATCTGCTATGTGGACCTGCCGCATCATGGTGGGACAACATTGTAGCCGTGTATCCGGCAGGAAAGGTATTTACCTGGGAGGAGTTCGCAAGGAAGTTCAGGGAATCCAATGTCCCTGAAAGTATTGTGGAACTAAAGCGTCGAGAGTTCGAGAGTCTCGAAGCGAAGGATAAGGCAATCCCGACCTATGTCGGGGAGTTTTCAAAGCTGTCCCGGTATGCTGTTGAGGAAGTCAATACCGAGGACAAGAAGAAGAAGAGATTTCTGAGGGGGTTAAGTCCCCAGTTTAAGGTGCAGCTACGGATGATGAGAGCAACAGAATTCCAAGAGTTGGTGGATGCAGCCATCACTCTTGAAGATGACTTCAAACAACTGCAAGAAGAGAAGAGGAAGAAGGCCAAGTATGAGCCTAAGAGGTTTGTTAGTAACAAGCCTAACACTAGCTTGAGTTTCAAGCCCAGATACAACAACAACAACAACAACAACAACAGCAACTACTACGGTAGTAGGAAGAACCAGGCATTCCAAACTGCAAATCAAATAGTTTGCAGAAGCTGTGGAGGTACGGGGCATTTCTCCAAGGACTGTAAGAAACCCAGAATCATATGCTTCGGGTGCCGTGAGGAAGGACACATGCTTAGGGATTGCCCTAAGAATAGGAACAAAGGAGGCCAGTCAGGAGGAGGAGGAGGTCGAGGAGGAAACACCGGAGGCAACTGGAAGAATAAGAAGCCCTTCGGCAAGCTGAACTGTACCAGTCTGGAGGAGGTGGTCAACTCTGACCAGGCGGTGATAGCTAATGGAGCATTGATCGACTGTGTAAACAAGACGGTGTCTTTGAAAAGTCCAGATGGAAGTAGAATGATCTACCAAGGCGACAAACATACACAGATTGAAGTTGAGCTACAGCTGAACAGCATGAAGGAGGTGAAGTTAGAAGATATACCTGTAGTTAATGAATTCCAGGATGTGTTTCTCATGGAATTACCTGGTATGCCACCAGATAGGGAGATAGAATTTACTATCGACCTAATTCCAGGAACAGCTCCGATTGCCAAAGCACCATATAAGATGGGGCCTAAGGAATTAAAAGAACTGAAGGAGCAATTGGATGACTTGGAACAAAAGGGATTCATTCAAGAAAGTGTTTCACCATGGGGATCACCTGTGATCTTCGTGGATAAAAGGGATGGAGGAAGAAGGATGTGCGGAGACTACAGGAATCTGAACAACGTCACAATCAAGAACAAGTATCCACTTCCAAGAATACAAGATCTATTTGATCAGGTTAGAGGAGCGGGAGTCTTTTCCAAGATTGATCTAAGATCCGGTTATCACCAGATAAAGATCAAGAAGGAGGACGTTCCGAAAACTGCCTTTGTCTCAAGGTATGGACACCATGAATACCTTGTAGTACCTTTTGGATTAACCAATGCCCCAGCAATATTCATGAATCTTATGAATAAGATTTTCATGCCATATCTAGACAAGTTTGTCATCGTATTCATCGATGATATTCTGATATACTCCAAGAACAAGGCAGAACATGCCGATCATTTGAGGTTAGTGTTGCAAACACTAAGGGAACACCAACTTTATGCCAAACTCAGTAAGTGTGAATTTTGGCTAGATCAAGTGGAATTTCTTGGTCATGTCATTAGTAAAGATGGAATCGCTGTCAACCCGAGCAAGGTAGCGGCGGTTCTAGAATGGGAAGCACCCAAGACTCATCAAGGAAATTCGAGGATTCCTAGGAATGGCAGGATACTATCGGAGATTCATTGAAGGATTCTCTAAGATAGCAGGACCAATGACAAAGTTGCTAAGGAAGAACACACCATTCGTGTGGTCAGAGGAGTGTGAGAAGAGTTTTCAAACTCTGAAGGAGAAACTCACCACGGCACCGGTGTTAGCAGTTCCGGAGGTTGGCAAGGATTACACCGTGTACTGTGACGCATCCAAACATGGATTGGGTTGCGTACTCATGCAAGATCGGAAAGTGATATCTTATGGATCGAGGCAACTCGAGACCTCATGAAGTGAACTATCCAACGCATGACTTGGAATTAGCAATGGTCGTATTTGCACTCAAAACTTGGAGACATTTTCTCTATGGAGCTAAGTGTGAGCTCTATACAGACCATAAAAGCCTCAAATATTTCTTCACTCAGAAGGAACTCAACATGAGACAGAAAAGATGGCTAGAATTGATCAAGGATTATGATCTGACAATCAATTATACACCAGGGAAGGCTAATGTTGTAGCAGATGCCCTGAGTAGGAAGAGTACTGGAGGAGTGGAACAAGAAATATCACCGGAGTTGAGGAAGGAAATAAGCCAAGCCCAAATACAACTTTGGGAGAAGGAAGCCCATGAAGGATTATCGGCGTTGCAAGTAGCCGATGAACTGAATGTTAACTTGAAGAATGAGATAATGATGGGTCAGATGGACGATCCATTCATTGTAGAAGAGATGAGAAGAATAGATGAGGGAAGACCATCAGAATTTCACCGAGGAGAATCTGGATCTTTATGGTTCCAGAAAAGAATTTGCGTTCCGGATATTGCTGAAATTAAGGAAGTAATACTCCGGGAAGCTCATAAAACACCATATTCCATACATCCGGAAAGTACAAAGATGTACATGGATTTAAAGGAACTATTCTGGTGGAATAACATGAAGAGGAGATAGCACAATATGTGGCAGAATGCCATACCTGCCAAAGAGTGAAAGCAGAACACCAGAGTCCGGCAGGGAAGTTACAACCTTTACCTATTCCAGAGTGGAAATGGGAGGAGATAGGAATGGATTTCATCACCGGACTACCCATGACCAATAAAAAGAAGGACATGATATGGGTAATCGTGGACCGGTTGACGAAAAGTGCACACTTCTTAGCGGTAAACCAACAGATAAAGGAGAGAAACTTATCGATCTTTACATCAAAGAGATCGTGAGTAAGCATGGAGTGCCTAAGAAGATAGTATCGGATCGAGGATCCGTGTTCACATCAGCATTCTGGAAGCAACTTCATGAAGCTTTAGGATCCCAGTTGGATTATAGTACCGCGTATCATCCACAAACAGGTGGACAAACTGAGAGAACTAATCAGATCTTAGAAGATATGCTTAGGGCTTGTGCCCTAGACTTCGGAGGATCATGGGAGGAGCATCTCCCTTTAGCGAGTTTTCATACAACAATAGTTACCAAAGCAGCATCAAGATGGCACCATTTGAAGCTCTGTATGGGAGGAAGTGTAGATCACCAATATGTTGGTATGAAGCCGGAGCAAGCAAAGAGTTCAACCCTGATTATGTCAAGGAAAAACAACACATCATTGACATTATCGAGACAAAGCTCAAGATAGCCCAGAGTCGACAAAAGAGTTACGCCGATCAGAAGAGAAGGACTTGGGAACCACAAGTTGGAGACATGGTTTATCTTAAGGTAAGCCCGATGAAAGGACTCCAGAGATTTGGAGTTAAAGGAAAACTCAGTCCTAGATATATAGGACCTTTCAAGATACTGAGTCAGAATCGAGGTTTAGCCTTTGAATTGGATTTACCCGGAAGGCTAGATCAAGTTCACAATGTATTCCATGTGTCACAACTTCGGAAATGTTTGAAGACCCCAGATGAACCAATATCACATGAGGAGCTTGAGTTACAACCAGACCTGACATACATCGAGAAGCCAGCCAAGATTCTCGAGGAGAGCTGGAAACAACTCAGAAACAAGGCGATCAAGTATTGCAAGATACAATGGAAGCATCATCCCGAGAGGGAGGCCACCTGGGAAAAAGAGGAAGACCTGAGGAAAACATACCCCGAGCTGTTCAGGTATTACAACCACAACTTCGGGATGAAGTTTTCTTTAAGGGGGAAAGGCTGTAATGTCCCAGGTTTAGAGACGATCGAGGGGTAGATCTTAGAAAGGGATGTGCATTGCATAGTAAATTCTGGGGAAATTTCGCGCTTTTAAACAAAAACTGCATCGAAGGGGGACAAGTTTCTCTCTCGACACCTTACAGGGTTAGGGTTTCGAGAGTGCGACAAACTTGCATCTCACTTCACTAGTTTAGGGTTTTGAGAAAAGAGGGGAGAGTTTGCTTGATTGAATTTTAAATGATATGACATGGTTGAATTCAAACCAAGGTTGAATTTGAATTTCAAATTCAAACATTAAACAATTAACTTAAATAATTCAATTGAGGAAATTCATTAAGTAAATGATCAATAATAAACAAGATGAACAATAATAATAAAGCAAAGCTCATTAGGGAAAACTTTGAGCTTTATTGATCATCACACAAATTACAATGTCATTACAATATTCATAAGTGAAATAAAAGAATAATACAACACATTACATAAATGGGCAGAATAGAAGAAAGGAAAATAAAGCAAAATTACAAGTTAATAATCCTAGTCTAAGTTTTACAAGATCATCTTCACTTGATCTTGTATTTGATGAACTTCAAGTCCATTTGGATCCATGCTTGATCCCTGCACAAAAATCACAATAAAGAAATAGCCACTTGGCAGGTTAAAAATCAAATGGAAATGGTGGATAATATCACAGCTCTGCCGAGCTGATCCACACCAAGCCAGGTTCACAGGATTTGGTACACACATACACACAAGCAGCACACACATCAGGTGTGCATGCTCAACACCTCCACCGAGTGTGCATGCGGCACAACACACTCACACATCATCAATGAGTCACCAAAGTGACAAGCAGGAGCTGTCGACCAGGGATGCAAGAGAGCACCATATATAACCTTTTCAGAGCCAAACCCTAGCCATTTGTTCATCCATCGACAGCAGCAGTGGTAAGTTCATCAAGAACACCAAGAATACTTAGAACAGGAAAAACCACAAGCCATCAGAAACCATCCAGGGACAGTTTCACCAAGAACATCAGCGTGAGCAAGTACCAGATGGAGTAAAGCACCACAAGCTTGTAAGGAGGAGAAGGGCAAGCAAACCAAGCATCACAGAAGCAATCCTCTACAACAACACTTAATTCTAGGAGCTGGAGTGAGGTATACCACACAAGAGCCTGAGCAAGATCATATCTTGCTCATAAATAAGCATACAATGCATCACTGGAGCACAGAAGGGTAGAATACCCTGTGTGTGTCATCATCTGGCTACCAGACCATTTGGTGCAAGCATAGATGGGTAAGACCACTAGGTAAACATCCTATGGGAACAACAGTTATGCAAATCCATGCATAACTAGAGGAATCCAGCCAAGAATGCAACCATAGCTAGCCTAACCCACTCACTAAACACCTACAGCTAGCTAGGCCATCAGACTATAGACAAATTCTTGTCTATAGAATTTCTCAACATCAAAAGCCACTGGAAGTCCAGTATTGGATCAAGCCAGTGAGCATCTATCCATCACAGAAAGCCACCAAACAAAGGAGCCATCCTGTGGCAGCACATAAACACTGCCAGGATCACCTCAACCACTTAACCAATTCCAACAAAGAAACCATGCACAGATATCATCACCCAGTTGGGTTCAAAAGGAGGGCTAGGGTACCCAACCAGTGGTTGGCATCCTGCTAGCCCTAACAAATTCATTGAAATGATCATCACTGAATCTCAGTTCACATTATTTATCCATTTAATCAAGCAAGGATAAACAGATAAATAAAACAGACAAGCAATGGATGCACCAGGGTCTTGCAAATGATCAAATGGATCATGACAGGCATCAATTGATGCTTAAGCAACAAAGACACATCGGGCCAGGCACATGTGATACACAAGTGAGCAACGGTGAGGCACACAGACACCAAAGGGCATTGTTACAAGCAACAGGTGATCATATGAACACTGAAGCTTGTTAGAGCATGCTACCGCATGCTAGAACTCATTCTAAGCAATTAACACATGAACAGATAATTAAATAACTGAACAATTGCATCACAGATAAGGGCATCAGGCTTTATAATTGTATCCAGAAGCACATCAAAGGCTTGATGAACCAAAGGATCATAATACACAAGAAAAGCACATATCAATTCATCACTGGATCACACTGCTAAGCCAACAGTAATGCTCAATTGAGCATAATCATGAATCTGAACTAAATGAACTAGCCCAGAGGCACTGGCACTTGCAAGTATGCAAGGATTAACCACCACAATCAAGCCAGGGACAAGATTAAGCACACACAGTATGCCCTAGTGACAAGAAAAGAATAGGAGCATGCCGGTAGGCCATGAGCATCCTTTGGATGCTCATGAGCAATCACGGGAGGACCACGGCCAGAGATTACAATAAATGAAATAGCTAGGAAGCACGGTGAGCAATTGAGCAAGAACAGACAAAGACAAGAAGCTAGGATCTATGGCGACAGCAGCAAGCCAAGCACAGCAGAGCACCAACATCAGTAGGCCAGCACCTCCACAAGGAGGGAAGCCATGGCCAGGGATACTGGAGGAGGAAGAAGAGAGGCACAGGAGAAAGAGGGTGGCGGAACACTTACCGTGGTCGAGCAGATCGGCACGGCCATGGCGGCCACGGCGGCACACGCCAGAGCGCGGCGGCGCCAAGCCAAGCCAGGCCATGGCGACACCACGGTACCACCCGCACCACGGCGGCGAAGCCAGGGCGGAGTCCAAGCACCAGGAGCGCCAGGAACGGCGGGATCGAGCGGATCCCGTAACCCTAGCACCAGACGGGGACGAGACCGAGAGCAAGAGGTCGCCCGCGTCAGATCGACGCGGATAGGATTGACCGCCGTCGTGTGGCGCGTTGATTGCGCACCATGGCGGGGGCCAAGTCCGGCGAATCTCGCCGGAATCGAGCGGCGACGGCGGAGGCGACACGGGTCGCCAGAGCAGGTTAGGGTTAGGGTTCGTTCGCGCGTGAGGAGAAGAGAGAGGAGTGGGGCTGGTCGAGCCGGACCGGGCCGGTCGGTTCGACCTAACCCATTGGGTTGCACCGACAGGTGGGCCCAGGGGTGTTTTTGTCTTTTCACAAACAAATAAAAATGCTGAAACTTTGAATAATAATAGAAAATTATTAATAGCTCTAAAAAAAATAATTAAAAATATGAAAATAGATCAACATAAAATTCTCTAACTAAATAAAATATCAAAGAGAATTTTTGAAGACAATTAAGAATGAATCTTAATTTGATGATTTAAATAATGATTTAAATCACACATATTATTTTCAATAATGAAAATAAGTCCATTAATGCATTTGGACTTCAAAAACACCTTGACAACATTTCAAGGTAGTATTTTACTCTTAAATCAAGTATCCCCAAATCATTCTTAGTATTAACCTCTTACATGAAATAATAACGACATCGGAAGGGGGGAACAAACCCTAAAAATGGAATCATGCATAATTGCTTCTTTAACCATTGCCCTTATCGGACAATGATGCTATTTTTCAGAACAAGAGGACAAGGGTCAGTCCATACCTTCCAACTGCAGAACTTTGCAGTGTTCAGGCAAGTTCATCGCTTGCTCATGTCATTTGAGTATTTTTACCAAATTACTTGCAAAGTACTATGTTTATCACTATTGCATAAAAAACAAAACCACTATTTTCATAACTATGAATATGACTATGTGGTGGGCAATGGAACCATGGATTGTGTTGATATGGTGGAGGTTCCATTGCACGGGTTTATATCCATCTAGGATTAAACAACAAATGTCGCATGATGATTCTTGTGCCGTAATACCCGTGTTAACCATAAGATCTGGAGTGGGACGGAGTAGTCAAAAGTGTTTCCACCTCTCGTTCATCAACGGATGCTCATTACCGGGTGCTCATGATCTTGCGAGACTTGATGCAGGGGTGGGAACCCGTAGAAGTCCCAACGGTAATGAGGTCTATGATGGGTTGCATCTGCTGGCGTAGGAATGTATGGTAGAGCCCTGCATTGACGTCGTGGTCGGAGTCCACCCTGAAATATATGGGAATAATGGGGCCGGCGTGGACCCAGGGTCGGAGTATGCAACAAAGGGTGGGTGTTCGAGGTAGCGGAGGAACATGATTGGCTAGACCTTATACCGGGCCTCACACCAAAGGAAGTGTGGACGGGAAAGCTGCCCGGTTGGCACCAAGGTTAAGATCTCTTATGGGTAAAGCAACACACCTCTGCAGAGTGTAAAAGCGTGACTGTCACTCCTGTTCCGGGATTGAGGAATCGCTGAACGCGGCCGGAAAGGAGCTCCATGAAGTTCTAGTAAACCGGTGAAGGCTGACGGACATAGCTCTTTGAAATAAAAGCAATCTCTAGAAGAAATGTTTATCAAAACCTGCATTGGTATTAGACTTTCTGGTCTAACATCGTAGCTAGTGCATAAAACACCTCTTATCTATAATGAACTTGTTGAGTACGCTCGTACTCATACCACTCTTAAATCCCCTGCTTAGATTGTCTGAACCATCTGGAGGAGGACTACGACAACAATGATGGAGCCGAGATCATCGGCTACGATGAACCTGATCTCTCAGGTGGAGTTGAAGGCGTAGACTATATCATAGTCTACGGATCCGGGGAGGCTTCCGGAGGAGAACAAGCCTAGAGATATCTGCTGAGTAGTAGTAGCCGAGCAGCGCAGACTCTTACTAAGGAGCTGCTCGATTAAATAAATGTTTAGTTTAATGAGACAATGGTATTGTAAGCTAAGTTGGGTTCGCCTCGAACCCAGGAGTTATCCTCTTAGGACCCAAGAGGAGCTCCAAGACGACTTGTGTATGTGTATTGTAATATTATGTGAATGAGTTATGGACCTTGCTATGTTCTGCTGTACTACTCTGAGGGATGTAATATTTGCGGAATGGTACTTCGCGAATGTTATATCAACGACTGGCATACTACAACATGCAGTGGTATGCAGGGTCACCACATTCGTTTAACACGCTATTTTAAACATTGGTTAAGACGCGTTTGGCGGCCTGCATCCAGGCTGGTGGGGAAATACCGTACCCAAGTGCTTAAAAGATTGCAACTTTTAGCAGGAAAACATTAGGGCACGTCCAACACAGGCGCTACTGCAAGGGGCGTGAAACTCTTTTCACCAGTCCTAGCTACGACACCGGAACCAACAGAAGTCGACCGCCATCAGCAATTAGCGCTGTAAGGAGAGTACCTGGAGGATTTTACAATCTTTTCACATTCATTTGTTCTCTATTAGCGCCATATAGTATATAGCATTGTAATGCCCTTATACTCCTCTCAACATTAAAAAAAAGGTGTGCATATACTAATAATAGTTGCTGAAATGAAACTAAAAATAAACAGACATGCACGGTTTACGAAGGATGGAAATACAGAGTTCATCACCATCCGTTTAAATAAGATTAGATTACTTCAATGTGGGCTACATACACACTAAAATGAGTAAACAGACACACTGAAATGGGTCAAGGTATATAAGATTCAGAAAAAAGGAAGAGCATATTAAGATACGGAACAGGTTACTGAATTGTTCAAATATATCGTACAAAAAAGATTATTTTCTCCAGAAAGATTCATGGCTCAGTTTAGGGTTGCATCAACATGCGGATATTTTTCAGACTAGGCTTAAACCACATTGTCGCCTGTCGGGGAAATCCCCAACCTTCTTTTGGAAGGGTGATAACTCCCATGAGCTCATTTTCCCCTTGCTGCAGGTTACAACGACAAATACAACTAAATGCTGGTTCCCGAAATGCATAGTACGCGATGTACACACAATTTGACCTCATGAATGGAGTCAATGTTCCATCAGGAGCATTGCCATCATTTATCTTCAGGTTCATTGGATAATTCAGTCCAATGAACAGAGAGTGTGTGCCAAGGCTGTCAACTCGACTCCAATTGGGTCCAATCAGGGATAGATCTTTCTCAAAAATATGTATGACAGGGGCAGGACACTCCCGCAGGATAAGGCCATTACCATCATGCGAGAACTTCTGCAGGCTCAAGGTGATCATTGCTACGTATATACCGATCTTCATGGATGATCATCAAGCGCTTGCCATCGGCTGATCGAGCTAAAACCATCTCGCCAAATGGATCCTCCATCGGTGATGGGATCACGAATGGCGAGGGCAAGGTGTGCATCTGCATTGTAAACGGAGACCAAAAAAATTAGTGTTTGAATGGCTCAGGAAGACAATAATACCAGTAGCTGCAACTTCACATTTGTAGGATCAAATGGAAGATGCAGTCATTATACTTGTATAAAAACTCGAAGAAATAAAATTGTTCCCATTTGAGATGTATGTTAATTACACTCATATTCATTGATGGTAGATACATGTCTCAACCTTATCTGATCCATGATTGTAAAGCTTTGAGTACATCGAATATTCAAATAAATTGAAAGTTTGCATGCATCAATTGATGAAGAGGCCAGGGCTAAGCTCCTTATTCATATTCTGACAAGAGCATGCAAGTAACTAATTCAGGAATGCATTCATATACTGCAATAATCTGGTTTGGGTTGACAGATTAGTGCACTTGCATATAATCTTGTAATTCGTTTGTAGCAATGGTTCACCAGGTTTGGATAATTAAATGGTGCACAGTCATTTGAAAGGTGAAAAAAATCTTATTGAGCAATTAGTTAATTCAGTTACAATATATCATGAATGCGCTTGATATTAAAATTTATTGCGAAGTATATCATATGGATTGAAGAATTACCGGCCTGTGATTGATCCCAGCAATATGTGGTGCCGGTCCACCCATCCACCGCAACAATGAAGCCGTTGTGCTTGATGGCGTCACTGTAATCTACACCCCAACTAGCAAGAGAGAATAACCTCCACTCCTGGCTACCATTAGCCAGGTAAGCGAGTCCAGAATTGAATAGAGCGATGAGCTTGTAATCTGAGTAATGTCCAGCTTTTGTGGGCACTTCGCAAATTACAATCTTCAACAAAAACATGGCACGCCCATACGTCATGTACCTTTCAGAGGCAAGTCGGGAAGCCAATCCATTCCTCCCGAAAAATGTTGCAAGTTTCTGACGATGGTAGGGAGATTTCTTGGTGCGTGTAGATGTTCGCGAGGAACCAGTTCCCACCACTGTCCACGCCGGCGATCCAGTCGCCGTTCATGCCAACCTAGAATCTATTGTCCATGAACGGCAGGATGGCTGTGCGCCGAGGATGGTCGAGGGGCACAACGTGGTACACCGTGTGGTGCGCACTACTATCATCATAGTGCCAATGGGCAGAATCGGGCATCAGCAAGCAGGGTCCATCCCAATGGTGTAGATTCATGTTGTCGGCGACATGGCGGCACAGCGTTTTGGAGCATGCGGCCAGCCGGACGTCGACTGTAATGTCCAGACTCTGGGCAATGAGATTGAACAGCTCGGCGGGGAGCTTCCCCCAGTCGCCATACAGCTGGTCGTCGTTCGATGCCGCCATGGAGACGAGATGGATTTAAGAGGGCGGAAGCAAGTATGTGTGATTGGATATTTGTAGGAGAGTCGAGCGGGAAGGAGGAGTGTTGCGGTTCTGCGGAGGGGTGAGGAGAGAAAGCTATGCAAATGGGAGATCTAGAGGATGAAAAAATTTGCTAGCAGCGCTTGGCGAGTGGAGAACGATGATGGAAGTGGAGAGCCAAGGATGGAAACGATGGAGGTGAAGAGTAGGAGTGGATATGACTTTTTTTATTCTTCAGCAGCTGCATCGATGCGCCGAGTAAAACTTCGGCTAGGATAGCACGCCACTACGTCCTGGTGCAGTTACTGTCCCGTCAAATCAGTTTGACCACAGAAATGGTTTCTTTATTAGTACAGTATAACTTAGTTTTTTGAACAATATATACTAATCCATTTAATATACTCACTCCGATTCATATTACTTGTCAAATGATATGGATGAATCTTGAACTAAAATGTGTCTAAATATATCCATATTATAGTCTACTAATATGAATCGGAGTTTGTTTGGTTCAAAGGATTTCTAAAGGTATCTTGTACGGAGTAGGATTTTTACACATAGGGCTTTTTCCTATAAAGCTTGCTTGATTCAAAGGATTGAGAACCCTCCAAAATACCTATGGATTGCTTTCTCTACAATCCTATCTCTTGGTAATATTGCTATGTGTCTATAACAACTATGAAATGAACTCAATCTCAATAGAAATTTCCTTTGTCTTCCCTAATCAAACAACTAGTTATTTTATGTCTTCGTTTACAAATTAAGATAATTTTTAGGTTATAGGTAATCATCGAGCTTATGTGATCATCTTTTATGATCAAACTTACTTGATCAGCCACGGAGGCGCAAAGGACTAAAGGAGCAGTGGTGTGCATTAATACGGCCGCATGGGGAAGGCACAGCTAGCTACGATGAGACGTATCGCCAGCATTGGCCTAGGGAACCGTCGCCACCATTAATAAAAGCTATCCCTTTGGGCACCATGTTTCCCACTACTCGTGTCACGCGCGCATGTGGGTTACGGATGGATGGGCTGGGGAAGCCGGACAGAAAACATGACAACCAGGGGGGAAATGAATAAAAATAATACAAAGTCGAAAATATTTCGAAAAATAAACTTTGTAAGAAACTCCATGCGTTTAGAAAATGCGAAGGTAATATGTTGAAACACGTCTAGACCACGTCTAGAACCACCGTCCCAAAGCTTAAGGATTAAATTGATTTTTCGAAAGTCAAACTAAGTTAAGTTTGACTAAGTTTTTACCAAAAGCATTAATATGCAAGATACAAAATCAATATTATTAGATAGAAAATAAATTATATTTTCATATGGTGTCTACAAAATATTATATGTCTTTGATAGATTCTTTTAAGAGTTTTGTCGAACTTTACTTGGTTTGATTTTTCAAGATAAATATACTAAGCTTTAAGCATTGGAACGGAGGTATTTTTCGAAGCACCTACATGTCTTTAGAAGACAAAAGAAAACATGGAGTAAGGTTGTTTTTTGTGCAAAAGTTTACGTCAAAATCTGGTTATTTGTGTAAAAAGAATCTCAAATTGTGTTATGTGCAAAAACTGCACCAACAAGTGGTGGTATGTGCAATTTCCTCCGTCACACAAAAGGCAAGCCATTGATACATACTTAATTGTGAATAATTACAAAAGTAGTAGGCAACTAATAAGCGCACATGATTAAACTGCTATGCGAGATCTTCAGCCACCAGAAGTCGTTCCCGCGCCTCTCTAGCATTGAAAATCACGCGTTCTGCGACTTCCATCAAAGAGACAAGCTGAGCTTTGATCCGTTCTCCCAGATGAATGGCCTCGTCACAACTCCTACGAGCACAGGCCGTGATCTCATCCACTTCTAGGAAAGACACCGCCTGCCTGTACCGAAATATCTTGATCCCTAACTCTCTGTTCTCCTCCCGCATGCTGGCAAGATCCAACTTCATCCTTCGACAGGATAAGCAAGGGGAGTGATCCTTAAAGGTAACAACAAACATATCGAGCGTTACCGGCAAACGAAGGGCACAAATTGGCTGATTAACGAATGTGGTCACAAACATGTAGGACAGACTTAAGTGGTGTCTACATGTCAGTGACTCGAAGTACCCAAAAACCAGCAACCCAAAGTCAGCTAATATTAACCTCCGTCTTCAGCTCCTTCATCCTCTTGAACGGCGGGGAAGCTGGCAACTTATCTTCTTCTACGACCTCTCGCTGGAACCTGACGTCGAACGATGAGAGATCCTGCGAACGGATGTGCTGCACCTGCGCGTGCGATTCACCAGGGCGCTTCTGGCGTAACTCGGAGTTCTCGGCGCCGAGATGCGGAAGTTCTGCTCCCGGGGCCTTGTTGACCCTAAGCCGAGATAGCTCCTGTGTAAGCCGACGAAAAATGTTCAAAATGTTACAGATCAGGCATATCATTACCAGTGCAAACGAGGTAAGTGAATCTCCGGGATCTCGCCCAACGACCGTGGTTGGTCCAATGCCACCACATCTTCTCCGAGATTGACTAACTCCTTTACATCATCTTCTCCGACATTGACTATCTCCTTTACATCATCTTCTGCTCCGAGCTTGACCATCTCCTTTACATCATCTTCTACTGCGAGCTTGATCATCTGCCTCACATCATCTTCTCCGGCGATATCGACACTCTCCTGCGGAAGATAACAGATATAAGTCCGAGTATTAGTAGCAAAACGAAGGTAATTAAAAGAGGTGTAGTAACCCTTGTGTCCTGTCTCATCAACGGCGGGGACGCTGAGCCCGCATCGTCTCCTCCGAGATCTCCCTTCGGAGGCAGGATTGTTAGAGACAGTGTACTTCTGGTAGTAGTATTTATGCGTGGGGCACCAGGGGGTCGAGAAGCTAGGACTGCATCTTCTCCTCCGAGCTCTTCCTTGGTAGACATGACAAATGAAACGAGGTGTAGGGGCGTAAGGTATAAAAATGGCGGACGGCCGCCCCGCCTCGGCCCTCCAAGGCTTATTTTTTTTGCCTTACTAAACTAAAAAACATATTTTGCGTCTCACACGTCTGCCCTAAGAGGGCTGCAGGGTCCCATACATGCAGGTCCCACACTTTAGTGAGCACAAGTCATGTGCGGTAGGTAGGCAAACTTCCAACAATCTTCTTTGTCAAGTACTCAAGTGAAAACACGTCGTCAAGACTCTCTCTCTCCCCCCTTTTGTCATTGAAAAAAAAAGAATATTAGACGGGCGCGTAGCCTGCACTGCAGGGGGCGATTTTGACAAAGTAACCCTTTTGGCGAAGAAAAACACAGAATGAGCCACACAAAAAGGTTAGTCCAGTGAAATAGATTGCTCGGAGGCTCACCCGTGTTTTTCTTTGCCAAAAGGGTTATTTCTGTCAAAATCGCCGCTGCAGGTTTGCAGCACTGAAAAACCTTGCGTGCCGATCCAACATCACTTCCCGGAAAGGTTGAAGCATTTCGAGGCCGTGACTGCTCTCCCTTCCTCTTCTCCTTCCGTGTGACCCTCTTCCACCTTTTATCCTTTGCAACATTTGCAAAAAATTGTCCGTGACTTGTGCTCACTGAAGTGTGGGACCTCACGCATGGGAACCACACATAAGTGACAGACCTGTTGGTGTAATAATTCGGGTGATCATTATACTGTATTAGAACTCCGTACAAAGTTTTGTATGGATTCAAGGGTAGGAAAGCCAAGTTAACTCATTTACATGACATTATTTTTTCCATGAACCCAAGTTAACTCATCTAACACTTGGTACATTTTGGTTATATATTCAAAATTTTACTTGAAACTTGTTGGTCATGCCATTTTACTACTCGCCTAACACTTTTCCGCGCGTGAAGGGATGGTGGGACCCCAAAAAACTTGCAAATACGAGCTAAATTTGTGGGACCCCAAAAAACTTGCAAATACGAGCGCTTCATCCAAAAGAAACACACTCGTGTCCCCTACCACCACCACCACCCCCTGATTTTGACCTAAATTTGAAATCAAGCCAAAGGTGGTTCAAAACCGGCAATCGGAAAGCATGGATTGTGTGTCTTTTTTCTATATAGCTAGGGAAAATAGCAGACATGCCATACCAATGTTTTAGAAAAGAGAGCTTTTACTTGTGCATTTTGGGTTGTCGCGCATAAATGTGCTTTTACTTGTCTACCACCAATTAATCCAATTCTCATTTGTGGGGAAACATGACACTAGATGGCCATTTCCAAAGTTTCATGAATTATCTCAATGTGAATCCATATATGTACCATTTTTGGGGGCTAAATTGCTTAAATGCAAATTTGAACAGTGCATAGATGAAGTACATATCAAACAAATAACTGAAAAAATACAGAGGTGTGTGACCCGAATGTCTGGAGCCATGGTACAAGAGATATAATGGCTAACCACACGAGCCCCTTCGTCCAACTAGCTAGCACAAAACAAGGGTGAGCGTCATGAGATTGATCGACATCAATTTCAGAACATGCCAAAGTTATTGTGGGGCTAGATATAAAAAAGCTCGAAACAAAGCATGAATATTGAGTCATATCATTTGTGGTTTACATACTACCTCTATATATATATGACAATACCAAATGAACGTGTGGCATATATATACACACTTGTATATCCTCTTTTAGAGGAACCCTGCACAGTTTTCGGCACCACATGTGTGTTTGAGTACAAGTTCCACTCACTTCCCAAAAGTGTGTGAGCATTGTATTAAGTACTACAAGAAAACAATGGCAAACCTTTGAATCCCATGACTGATTTTTTGTTGTAGTGATATATAGATTTATAAGTGTTTAGTGTTAGGGGGTTAGGGTTTATAGAGATGATGCACATATTTTGATTTCACGCTTGTGATGTACAATACTACATAAGTAAGAAATTAATTAAACAAGCATGACCTTTGTTAGAATAACATTTAACATGTTCTCTCACCATTCATATATGTTGGAGTTTGCCTAGCTTCTTCAATTTCCCACGTGCACATGTTACTACGAGAACCAAGGCAAACTTTTAAATCATTGTTGGGACTGGCTAGATGCACCACCATGCCCAATTTGGGCACATTATAATAAAATATGTCACAAATATGGTCATATATAACTATATATATTATTCGGCTTGAAACCCATGAATCTTCATACACGATAGTCCATTTTGTGAAGAAAAAATGTTTTTTATTACCCTATCACGGGTTTCTTATTTTCCCTGTCCACTAGTACACCTATATATGAGCACTCAATGCGGAAGGGTTTCATTTTTTTATTTCAAAACCAGATCAAAATGGTCGACATGATTATCCATTCAAAGGGGTTGAATATTTCAGTACTATCACTGGTTTATGTATATAGTGTAAGTAATATGAATCTAAAAATGATTTTGGGAGATTTCTATGACCAAGTTATAACACACCTACATTTCAAATTTGAATTACTTCCAATAAATCAGCATATAGTCATTTAAATGTGTGAAACTGGCTAAAAACACTAAAAATCGTAAAGAGTTGGGAATTGGCACCAAAATATGGCCTAGTTTATCTTAAAAATGTAGAGGCGCCATTTTGACCCGTATCTTATGTACCCCACTCGAAAATGATAAACTATCATGAATTACCATTTATTGTAGGCATTACTTTTCACGGTAAAATGATAAACTATATCACGAAGTTCCATTTCCGTCAAGATAGTCCGCATTACTTTTTTGTTGAGATATAAACCCCCACAACGGCGGACACAGATCATGTGACATGCACCTTTTGCATGTCAGTCTAAATTCAAATTTAAACATTGCGAAAAAATCTGGAAAAATCATGCATGTTCACAGCACATATTAAGATAACCCCTAAAAAATTCATATCAAAATTCGAAACATACATCGAGAAACAAAAAAGAGAAACTCAGATGTGAATAGTGTACAGAGAAACTTAGATTTCTCTTTTCTGTTTCTCGATGTATGTTTCGAATTTTGATCTGAAATTTTTAGGGGTTATCTTAATATGTGTTTTGAACATGCATGATTTTTTTCAGATTTTTTCGCAATGTTTAAATTTGGATTTAGGCCGCATGTCCCACGGGACATGCAAAAGGTGCATGTCACCTGATCTCTATCCCACAACGGCCATCTCCTCCTTAATTTATTGTGTAAAACCCCCACAACGTACACTTCAAATATGAAGGCGATGATGCGCTCACAGTGAAGGTGTTCGACGGAACAATGTGCAAGAAGTACTACTACTCGGACGACGATGATACTGACGATGAAAGCGACGACGACGTGAAGCCATGCATCCATCCTCTTTAGATAAGGGGATTATGACCAAGAATATATATGTAGCTTCATATGCATCGATTTTAGAGAGAGAGAGAGAGAGTCTTGATGCGTCTTCTCTTGACAAAGAAGATGGGAGTTTGCCTACCTACCGCACATGACTTGTGCTCACTGAAGTGTGGGACCTCACGCATGGGAACCACACGTAAGTGACAGACCTGTTGGTGTAATAACTCAGGTGATCATTATACTGTATTAGTACAAAGTTTCCTATGGATTCAAGGGTAGGAAAGCCAAGTTAACTCATTTACATGACATTATTTTTTCCATGAAGCCAAGTTAACTCATCTATCAATTGGTAAATTCTGGTTATATTCGAAATTTTACTTGAAACTTGTTGGTCATATATGCCATTTTACTACTCGCCTAACTCTTTTTCCGCGCGTGAAGGGAGGGGGTGGGCATGATGCTACCCTGAATTTTTGTGACCCCCAAAAACTAGCAAATACGAGAGAGGCATCCAAAGAAACACACTCGTCCCCTACCCCCCCCCCCCCCAATTTGAAATCCAGCCAAAGGTGGATCAAAAAAGGCAATCGAAAAGCATGGATTGTTCATCTTTTTCTATATAGTTAGGGTTAGGGTTTATGGTTTATAGAGATGCACATATTTTCATTTCACATTTGTGATGTACAATAATACATAGGTAAGATTCCAAGCATGACCTTTGTTAGAATAACCTTTAACGTGTTCTCTCACCTTTAGATTCAAATGGGCATAAACATTCAGAAAAAATCAAAAAAATGAAAAACCAAAGCACATAGTCTTCTTATGTCATATAGTAAGAATTGAAGTTGATAAACAAGGTCTAGACATATTCAAACTAGTCAAATCATGTATCTACACCTAACCCTAAACTTTATCTTATGAAGTCAAGCATGAAGAGAAATGGTTTTGGGTTTCAAACATGGAAATTTCAAAAACCTCCCAAAAGCTTCATTTTAGAGTGACTAAGAAGGATACAGGCTTACCTTTTCATTTTCATATTTTAAACTTGTTTAAATCCTGGTCAAAACTAGGATTTGAACGAGATTCAAATGGGTATAAAAAAATAAAAAAACGCACATAGCCTTTTTATGTCATATAATGCATGAGCACTCAAGTTGATAAACATGGTCTAGACATATTCAAACTAGAAAAATCATGTATCTACCCTGGCCCTAACCTTAAACTTTGTATTATGGAGTCAAGCATGAAGAGAAGTGGGGTTTTGGGTTTCAACCATGGAAATTTCAAATTGATGAACAAGTTCTAGGCATACTCAAAATAGAAAAAGCATGTATCTACCCCCTAACCATAAAGTCGGTCGATCTTACGAAGTCTATTGGTTTCAAACATGGAAATTTCAAGAACCTCCCAAAAGCTTCATTTTAGAGTGACTAAAAAAGATCCATGCTTGCCTTTTCATTTTCATGTTTTAAAATTGTTTAAATCTTGGTCGATCAAACCTAGCTAGTATTCAACCAAGATTCAAATGGGCATGAAATTAAAAAAAATAGAAAATGAAAACCAAAGCACATAGCCTTCTAATGTCATATATAGTAAGAATTCAAGTTGATCAACAAGGTCTAGACATATTCAAAACAGAAAAAAGCATGTATCGATATACCCCTAACCCTTAACTTTGTCTTATGAAGTCAAGCATGAAGAGAAGTGGTTTTGGGTTACAAACATTATATTGAGATTTCAAGATCGACCCCCCCAAAAGCTTCATTTTAGAATGACTAAGAAGGATCCAGGCTTGCCTTTTCATTTTCATGTGTTTTAAACTTGCTAAAATCTTGGTCAAACCTAGGACTTGACCAAGATTCAAATGGGCATAAACATTCAGAAAAAATCAAAAAATGAAAACCAAAGCACATAGCCTTCTTATGTCATATATATATAGTAAGCATTCAAGTTGATCGATATGAACAAGGTCTAGACATATTCAAAATAGAAAAAGCATGTATCTACCCCTGGCCCTTAACTATATATGTCTTATGAAGTCAAGCATGAAGAGAAGTGGTTTTGGGTTTCAAACATGGAAATTTCAAAAACTTCCCGCCAAAAGCTTAATTTTAGAGTGAATAAGAAGGATCCAAGCTTAATTACCTTTTCATTTTCAGGATTTATATGCTTGTTTAAATCTTGGTCAAACATAGGATTTGACCAACACACATATAGTCTTCTTATGTCATATAGTAAGCATTCAAGTTGATAAATAAGCATGCATGTCTAGACATATTCAAATTAACCCGACAAATCATGTATCTACCTCTAACACCCTAAACTCTGTCTTATGAAGTCAACCATGAAGAGAAGTGGTTTTGGGTTTCAAACATTGAGATTTCAAGAACCCCCAAAAGCTTCATTCTAGAATGACTAAGAAGGATCCAGGCTTACCTTTTCATTTTATGTTTTAAACTTGTTTAAATCTTGGTCAAACCTAGGATTTGACAAGATTCAAATGGGCATAAACATTAATTCAGAAAAAAACAAAAAAATGAAAATACAACGCACATATAGTCTTCTTATGTCATATAGTAAGCATTCAAGTTGATAAACAAGCATGTCTAGACATATTCAAACCCGACAAATCATGTATCGATCTACCCCCTAACCCTAAACACTCTGTCTTATGAAGTCAACCATGAAGAGAAGTGGTTTTGGGTTTCAAACATTGAGATTTCAAGAACCCCCAAAAGCTTCACTTTTGAATGACTAAGAAGGATCCAGACTTACCTTTTCATTTTCATGTTTTAAACTTGTTTAAATCTTGGTCAAACCTAGGATTTAACCAAGATTCAATGGGCATAAAAATTCAAAAAACCAGAAAATGTAAAACCAAAGCACATAGCCTTTTTATGTCATATAATGAGCATTCAAGTTGATAAACATGGTCTAGACATATTAAAACAAGAAAAATCATGTATCTACCATGTCCCTAACCCTAAACTCGATCTGTCTTATGAAGTCAAACATGAAGAGAAGTGGTTTTGGGTTTCAAACATGGAAATTTCAATAACCTCCCAAAAACTTCATCTTAGAGTGACTAAGAAGGTTCAATGCTTACCTTTTCATTTTCATGTTTTAAATTAACTTGTTTAAATCTTGGTCAAACATAGGATTGACCAAGATTCAAATGGGCATAAACATTCAGAAAAAATTTAAAAATAAGAAACGAACGCACATATAGTCTTCTTATGTCATATAGTAAGCATTCAAGTTGATAAACAAGCATGTGTAGACATATTCAAACCCGACAAATCATGTATCTACCCCCTAACCCTAAACTAGATTTGTCTTATGAAGTCAAGCATGAAGAGAAATGGTTTTGGGTTTCAAACATGGAAATTTCTAGACCCCCCCCCAAAGCTTCATTTTAGAGTGACTAATTAAGAAGGATTCAGGCTTACCTTTTCATTTTCATGTTTTAATCTTGTTTAAATCTTGGTCAAACCTAGGATTTGACCAAGATTCAAATGGGCATAAAAATTCAAAAAACATAAAAAAATGAAAAACTAAAGCACATAGCCTTCTTATGTCATATATATATAGTAAGCCTTCAAGTTGATGAACAAGGTGTAGACATATTCAAAATAGAAAAAGCATGTATCTACCCCCTAACCCTTAACTCTGTCTTATGAAGTCAGGCATGAAGATAAGTGGTTTTGGGTTTCAAACATGGAAATTTCAAAAACATCCCAAAAGCTTAATTTTAGAGTGACTAAAAAGGATCGAAGCTTACCTTTTCATTTTCATGTTTATGCGTGTTTAAATCTTCGTCAAACATAGGATTTGACCAAGATTCGAATGGGCATAAACATTCAGAAAAAATAAAAAATAAAAAACCAACGCACATTAGTAGCCCAAAATCGAACCAGTAGTTGGATATTTTTGAACTTGATCTGTAGTAGTGGGCAAAACCCTAGATTAACCTATTTAATCATAGATTCGTAGGTCGATTTTTCTACTTTTTTATTATTACTATGCAGCACATGTGTGTTTGCCCGTCGAGTGAAACTCGAAGGAAAAAGAGGGATCACTCGGAAGGAGTGAAGAAGGGAGTGCATTATGGTGTCTCCCCTTTTTCGGGTGATGATGTTGACTGTTGTGCAGGTTTTGTCAGTGAGCAGGAGGTGCGAGCGAGCGAGCGAGCGAGCGAGTCGAGCGAGGCTGAGAATGAGAGAGGTTTTTTTTTTGTGAGAGGGACAACCGAAGGATCCTGAAGGACCCAGAGACTTTCAATACGCATCCTGATGCGTCTTCTCTTGACAAAGAAGATGGCTGGGAGTTTGCGTACCTACTGCACGTGACTTGTGCTCACTGAAGTGTGGGACCTCACGCATGGCCACCACACGTAAGTGACAGACCTGTTGTGTAAAAACTCAGTTGATTATTATAGTGCATTAGAACAAAGTTACCTATGGACTAAAGGGTAGGAAATCCAAGTTAACTCATTTACATGACATTAATTTTTCCATGAAGCAAAGTTAACACATCTATCAATTGGTACATTTTGGAGTGACTAAGAAGGATCCATGCTTACTTATTCGTTTACACGTGTTAAACTTGTTTAAATCTTGCTCAAACCTAGGATTTCACCAAGATTCAAATGGGCAGGAAAATAAAAAAAAGGAAAAAAATGAAAAACCAATGCACATAGTCTTCTTATGTCATATAGTAAGCATTCAAGATGATAAACAAGGTCTAGACATATTCAAACCAGACAAATCATGTATCTACTCCCTAACGACCCTAAACTATGTCTTATGAAGTAAGGCATGAAGAGAAGTGGTTTTGGGTTTCAACCATGGAATTTTCAAAAACCTCCCAAAAGCTTCATTTTAGAGTGACTAAGAAGGACCGAGGCTTACCTTTTCATTTTCATGTTTTAAACTTGTTTAAATCTTGGTCAAACCTAGCTAGTATTTGACCAAGATTCAAATGGGCATAAAATTCAAAAAAATCAGAAAAATGAAAAACCAAAGCACATAGCCTTCTTATGTCATAAAGTAAGAATTCAAGTTGATCAACAAGGTCTAGACATATTCAAAACAGAAAAAAGCATGTATCGATCTACCCCTAACCCTTAACTCTGTCTTATGAAGTCAAGCATGAAGAGAAGTGGTTTTGGGTTACAAACATTATATTGAGATTTCAAGATCGAACCCCCCAAAAGTTGCTTCATTTTAGAGTGACTAAGAAGGATCCAGGCTTACCTTTTCGTTTTCATATTTTAAACTTGTTTAAATCCTGGTCAAACCTAGGATTTGACCAAGATTCAAATGGGCATAAAATTCAAAAAAATAGAAGAATGAAAAACAAAAGCACATAGTCTAGCTTCTTATGTCATATAGATAGTAAGCATTCAAGTTGATAAACAAGGTTTAAACATGTGCTCAAACCAGACAAATCATGTATCTACCCCCTAACCATAAACTCTCGGTCGATCTTATGAAGTCTAGCATGAAGAGAAGTCGTATTGGTTTCAAACATGGAAATTTCAAGAACCTCCCACGAGCTTCATTTTAGAGTGACTACAAAAGATCCAGGCTTGCCTTTTCATTTTCATGTTTTTAAATTGTTTAAATCTTGGTCAAACCTAGCTAGTATTTGACCAAGATTCAAATGGGCATAAAATTAAAAAAACCAGAAAAATGAAAAACCAAAGCACATAGCCTTCTTATGTCATATAAAATAAGCATTCAAGTTGATAAACAAGGTCTAGACATATTCAAAATAGAAAAAGCATGTATCTACCCCTAACCCATAACTCTGTCTTATGAAGTCAAGCATGAAGAGAAGTGGTTTTGGGTTTCAAACATGGAAATTTCAAAAACTTCCCAAAAGCTTAATTTTAGAGTGACTAGGAAAGGATCCAGGCTTAACTTTTAATTTTCATGTTTCAAGTTTGTTTAAATCTTGGTCAAACCTAGGATTTGACCAACAAGATTCAAATGAGCATAATAATTCAGAAAAAAACAAAAAAAAAACCAAAGCACATAGTCTTCTTATGTCATATATATAGTAAGCATTCAAGATGATAAACAAGGTCTAGACATATTCAAACCCGACAAATCATGTATCTACTCCTAACCCTAAACTCTGTCTTATGAAGTCAACCGTGAAGAGAAGTGGTTTTGGGTTTAAACATTGAGATTTCAAGAACACCCCAAAAGCTTCATTTTTAGAATGACTAAGAAGGATCCAGGCTTACCTTTTCATTTTCATGTCTTAAACTTGTTTAAATCCTGATCAAAACTAGGATTTGAACGAGATTCAAATGGGTATAAAAAATAAAAAAACGCACATAGCCTTTTTATGTCATATAATGCATGAGCACTCAAGTTGATAAACATGGTCTAGACATATTCAAACTAGAAAAATCATGTATCTACCCTGCTGGCCCTAACCCTAAGAAGGATCCAGGCTTACCCTTTTCATTTTCATGTGTTTTAAACTTGCTTAAGTCTTGGTCAAACCTAGGATTTGACCAAGACTCAAATGGGCATAAAAACTCAAACCCGATAAACATTCACCTTTTTCTATATAGTTAGGGTTAGGGTTTATGGTTTATAGAGATCGATGCACATATTTTCATTTCACATTTGTGATGTACAATAATACATAGGTAAGATTCCAAGCATGAACTTTGTTAGAATAACCTTTATAATGTGTTCTCTCACCTTTAGATTCAAATGGGCATAAACATTCAGAAAAAATCAAAAAAATGAAAAACCAAAGCACATAGTCTTCTTATGTCATATAGTAAGAATTGAAGTTGATAAACAAGGTCTAGACATATTCAAACCAGCCAAATCATGTATCTACACCTAACCCTAAACTTTATCTTATGAAGTCAAGCATGAAGAGAAATGGTTTTGGGTTTCAAACATGGAAATTTCAAAAACCTCCCAAAAGCTTCATTTTAGAGTGACTAAGAAGGATACAGGCTTACCTTTTCATTTTCATGTTTTAAGTTTGTTTAAATCTTGGTCAAACCTAGGATTTGACCAACAAGATTCAAATGAGCATAAAAATTCAGAAAAAAATCAAAAAAATAGAAAAGAAAAACCAAAGCACATAGTATTCTTAAGTCATATATATAGTAAGCATTCAAATTGATAAACAAGTTCTAGACATATTCAAACTCGACAAATCATGTATCTACCCCTAACCCTAAACTCTTTCTTATGAAGCCAACCATATGAAGAGAAGTGGTTTTGGGTTTCAAACATTGAGATTTCAAAAAACCCCCAAAAGCTTCATTTTAGAATGACTAAGAAGGATCCAGGCTTACCTTTTCATTTTCATGTGTTTTAAACTTGCTTAAATCTTGGTCAAACCTAGGATTTGACCAAGATTCAAATGGGCATAAACATTCAGAAAAAAATCAAAAATTGAAAACCAAAGCACATGAATCTTCATACACACTATAGTCCGTCTTGTGAAGACATTTTGTTTTTTACTACCCTATCACAGGTTTCTTATTTTCCCTGTCAACTAGTACACCTATAAGCACTCAATGCGGAAGGGTTTCATTTTTGAGGTTTTCTTCATTTTCATTTATTTATTTCAAAACCAGGTAAAAATGGTCGACATGATTATCCATGCAAAGGGGTCGAATATTTCTAGGCAGCACATGTGTTTGCCCGTCCAGTGAAACTCGGAGGAAGAGGGATCACACGGAAGGAGACGAAGGGAGAGAAGTGAGTGGGGCCCTCTTATTTATGGTGTCTGACCTTTTTCAGGGTTTGTCAGTGCGCAGGAGGTGCGAGCGAGCGAGCGAGGCCGATAATGAGAGAGATGTTTTTTCTTTTTGAGAGAGAGAGAGGGACAACCGAAGGATCCTGAAGGACTCATACTTCCAATACGCACCAGAGCACAGTTTACAACAAGACACAGAATAAAAAGGAAATTTCATCTAAATCCCTAACTTTTACATGGAAGACCCCACGCTAAAAGCAAGAAATGCGATCGGGTCCTTAACAGCCACCGCCCAGATTGATCCTCGTCGCAGCCGGGGATGAACCACTTAGCGCGACCAAATCGCCATGGCCTACTGTGCGTGCACACCATGGCCTCCGAGCTGAGGTAGAAACGCAATGCCAAAACCAGCAGCCAGCGGAGGTGGATAACTGGAGAGAGAGAGAGAGGGGGGGAGTTTTGATGTCTTCTCTTGACAAAGAAGATGGGAGTTTGCCTACCGACCGCACATGACTTGTGCTCACTGAAGTGTGGGACCTCACGCATGGGAACCACACGTAAGTGACAGACCTGTTGGTGTAATAACTCGGGTGATCATTATACTTTATTAGTACAAAGTTTCCTATGGATTCAAGGGTAGGAAAGCCAAGTTAACTCATTTACATGACATTATTTTTTCCATGAAGCCAAGTTAACTCATCTATCAATTGGTACATTCTGGTTATATTCGAAATTTTACTTGAAACTTGTTGTTCATGCCATTTTACTACTCGCCTACCACTTTTTCCGCGCGTGAAGGGAGGGGGTGGGCATGATGCTACCCTGAATTTTTGTGACCCCCAAAAACTAGCAAATACGAGAGAGGCATCCAAAGAAACACACTCGTCCCCTCCCCCCCCCCCAATTTGAAATCCAGCCAAAGGTGTATCAAAAAAGGCAACCGAAAAGCATGGATTGTTCATCTTTTTCTATATAGTTAGGGTTAGGGTTTATGGTTTATAGAGATGCACATATTTTCATTTCACATTTGTGATGTACAATAATACATAGGTAAGATTCCAAGCATGACCTTTGTTAGAATAACCTTTAACGTGTTCTCTCACCTTTAGATTCAAATGGGCATAAACATTCAGAAAAAAATAAAAAAAATGAAAAACCAAAGCACATAGTCTTCTTATGTCATATAGTAAGAATTGAAGTTGATAAACAAGGTCTAGACATATTCAAACCAGTCAAATCATGTATCAACACATAACCCTAAACTTTATCTTATGAAGTCAAGCATGAAGAGAAATGGTTTTGGGTTTCAAACATGGAAATTTCAAAAACCTCCCAAAAGCTTCATTTTAGAGTGACTAAGAAGGATACAGGCTTACCTTTTCATTTTCATGTTTTAAACTTGTTTAAATCCTGGTCAAAACTAGGATTTGAACGAGATTCAAATGGGTATAAAAAAATAAAAAAACGCACATAGCCTTTTTATGTCATATAATGCATGAGCGCTCAAGTTGATAAACATGGTCCAGACATATTCAAACTAGAAAAATCATGTATCTACCCTAGCCCTAACCTTAAACTCTGTATTATGGAGTCAAGCATGAAGAGAAGTGGGGTTTTGGGTTTCAAACATGGAAATTTCAAATTGATGAACAAGTTCTAGGCATATTCAAAACAGAAAAAGCATGTATCTACCCCCTAACCATAAAGTCGGTCGATCTTACGAAGTCTATTGGTTTCAAACATGGAAATTTCAAGAACCTCCCAAAAGCTTCATTTTAGAGTGACTAAAAAAGATCCATGCTTGCCTTTTCATTTTCATGTTTTAAAATTGTTTAAATCTTGGTCGATCAAACCTACTAGCTAGTATTCAACCAAGATTCAAATGGGCATAAAATTAAAAAAACAGAAAATGAAAACCAAAGCACATAGCCTTCTTATGTCATATATAGTAAGAATTCAAGTTGATCCACAAGGTCTAGACATATTCAAAATAGAAAAAAGCATGTATCGATCTACCCCTAACCCTTAACTTTGTCTTATGAAGTCAAGCATGAAGAGAAGTGGTTTTGGGTTACAAACATTATATTGAGATTTCAAGATCGAACCCCCCAAAAGCTTCATTTTAGAATGACTAAGAAGGATCCAGGCTTGCCTTTTCATTTTCATGTGTTTTAAACTTGCTAAAATCTTGGTCAAACCTAGGACTTAACCAAGATTCAAATGGGCATAAACATTCAGAAAAAATAAAAAAATGAAAACCAAAGCACATAGCCTTCTTATGTCATATATATATAGTAAGCATTCAAGTTGATCGATATGAACAAGGTCTACACATATTCAAAACAGAAAAAGCATGTATCTACCCCTGGCCCTTAACTATATATGTATTATGAAGTCAAGCATGAAGAGAAGTGGTTTTGGGTTTCAAACATGGAAATTTCAAAAACTTCCCGCCAAAAGCTTAATTTTAGAGTGAATAAGAAGGATCCAAGCTTAATTACCTTTTCATTTTCAGGATTTATGCTTGTTTAAATCTTGGTCAAACATAGGATTTGACCAACACACATATAGTCTTCTTATGTCATATAGTAAGCATTCAAGTTGATAAATAAGCATGCATGTCTAGACATATTCAAATTAACCCGACAAATCATGTATCTACCCCTAACACCCTAAACTCTGTCTTATGAAGTCAACCATGAAGAGAAGTGGTTTTGGGTTTCAAACATTGAGATTTCAAGAACCCCCCAAAAGCTTCATTCTAGAATGACTAAGAAGGATCCAGGCTTACCTTTTCATTTTATGTTTTAAACTTGTTTAAATCTTGGTCAAACCTAGGATTTGACAAGATTCAAATGGGCATAAACATTAATTCAGAAAAAAACAAAAAAATGAAAATACAACACACATATAGTCTTCTTATGTCATATAGTAAGCATTCAAGTTGATAAATAAGCATGCATGTCTAGACATATTCAAATTAACCCGACAAATCATGTATCTACCCCTAACACCCTAAACTCTGTCTTATGAAGTCAACCATGAAGATAAGTGGTTTTGGGTTTCAAACATGGAAATTTCAAAAACATCCCAAAAGCTTAATTTTAGAGTGACTAAAAAGGATCGAAGCTTACCTTTTCATTTTCATGTTTATGCGTGTTTAAATCTTGGTCAAACATAGGATTTGACCAAGATTCAAATGGGCATAAACATTCAGAAAAAAATAAAAAATAAAAAACCAACGCACATTAGTAGCCCAAAATCGAACCAGTAGTTGGATATTTTTGAACTTGATCTGTAGTAGTGGGCAAAACCCTAGATTAACCTATTTAATCATAGATTCGTAGGTCAATTTTTCTACTTTTTTATTATTACTATGCAGCACATGTGTGTTTGCCCGTCGAGTGAAACTCGAAGGAAAAAGAGGGATCACTCGGAAGGAGTGAAGAAGGGAGTGCATTATGGTGTCTCCCCTTTTTCGGGTGATGATGTTGACTGTTGTGCAGGTTTTGTCAGTGAGCAGGAGGTGCGAGCGAGCGAGCGAGCGAGTCGAGCGAGGCCGAGAATGAGAGAGGTTTTTTTTTGTGAGAGGGACAACCGAAGGATCCTGAAGGACCCAGAGACTTCCAATACGCATCCTGATGCGTCTTCTCTTGACAAAGAAGATGGCTGGGAGTTTGCGTACCTACTGCACGTGACTTGTGCTCACTGAAGTGTGGGACCTCACGCATGGGCACCACACGTAAGTGACAGACCTGTTGTGTAAAAACTCAGTTGATTATTATAGTGCATTAGAACAAAGTTACCTATGGACTAAAGGGTAGGAAATCCAAGTTAACTCATTTACATGACATTAATTTTTCCATGAAGCAAAGTTAACACATCTATCAATTGGTACATTTTGGAGTGACTAAGAAGGATCCATGCTTACTTATTCGTTTACACGTGTTAAACTTGTTTAAATCTTGCTCAAACCTAGGATTTCACCAAGATTCAAATGGGCAGGAAAATAAAAAAACGGAAAAAATGAAAAACCAATGCACATAGTCTCCTTATGTCATATAGTAAGCATTCAAGATGATAAACAAGGTCTAGACATATTCAAACCAGACAAATCATGTATCTACTCCCTAACGACCCTAAACTATGTCTTATGAAGTAAGGCATGAAGAGAAGTGGTTTTGGGTTTCAACCATGGAAATTTCAAAAACCTCCCAAAAGCTTCATTTTAGAGTGACTAAGAAGGACCGAGGCTTACCTTTTCATTTTCATGTTTTAAACTTGTTTAAATCTTGGTCAAACCTAGCTAGTATTTGACCAAGATTCAAATGGGCATAAAATTCAAAAAAATCAGAAAAATGAAAAACCAAAGCACATAGCCTTCTTATGTCATAAAGTAAGAATTCAAGTTGATCAACAAGGTCTAGACATATTCAAAACAGAAAAAAACATGTATCGATCTACCCCTAACCCTTAACTCTGTCTTATGAAGTCAAGCATGAAGAGAAGTGGTTTTGGGTTACAAACATTATATTGAGATTTCAAGATCGAACCCCCCAAAAGCTGCTTCATTTTAGAGTGACTAAGAAGGATCCAGGCTTACCTTTTCGTTTTCATATTTTAAACTTGTTTAAATCCTGGTCAAACCTAGGATTTGACCAAGATTCAAATGGGCATAAAATTCAAAAAAATTAGAAGAATGAAAAACAAAAGCACATAGTCTAGCTTCTTATGTCATATAGATAGTAAGCATTCAAGTTGATAAACAAGGTTTAAACATGTGTTCAAACCAGACAAATCATGTATCTACCCCCTAACCATAAACTCTCGGTCGATCTTATGAAGTCTAGCATGAAGAGAAGTCGTATTGGTTTCAAACATGGAAATTTCAAGAACCTCCCACGAGCTTCATTTTAGAGTGACTACAAAAGATCCAGGCTTGCCTTTTCATTTTCATGTTTTTAAATTGTATAAATCTTGGTCAAACCTAGCTAGTATTTGACCAAGATTCAAATGGGCATAAAATTAAAAAAACCAGAAAAATGAAAAACCAAAGCACATAGCCTTCTTATGTCATATAAAATAAGCATTCAAGTTGATAAACAAGGTCTAGACATATTCAAAATAGAAAAAGCATGTATCTACCCCTAACCCTTAACTCTGTCTTATGAAGTCAAGCATGAAGAGAAGTGGTTTTGGGTTTCAAACATGGAAATTTCAAAAACTTCCCAAAAGCTTAATTTTAGAGTGACTAGGAAAGGATCCAGGCTTAACTTTTAATTTTCATGTTTCAAGTTTGTTTAAATCTTGGTCAAACCTAGGATTTGACCAACAAGATTCAAATGAGCATAGTAATTCAGAAAAAAACAAAAAAAAACCAAAGCACATAGTCTTCTTACGTCATATATATAGTAAGCATTCAAGATGATAAACAAGGTCTAGACATATTCAAACCCGACAAATCATGTATCTACTCCTAACCCTAAACTCTGTCTTATGAAGTCAACCGTGAAGAGAAGTGGTTTTGGGTTTAAACATTGAGATTTCAAGAACACCCCAAAAGCTTCATTTTTAGAATGACTAAGAAGGATCCAGGCTTACCTTTTCATTTTCATGTCTTAAACTTGTTTAAATCCTGATCAAAACTAGGATTTGAACAAGATTCAAATGGGTATAAAAAATAAAAAAAAACGCACATAGCCTTTTTATGTCATATAATGCATGAGCACTCAAGTTGATAAACATGGTCTAGACATATTCAAACTAGAAAAATCATGTATCTACCCTGCTGGCCCTAACCCTAAGAAGGATCCAGGCTTACCCTTTTCATTTTCATGTGTTTTAAACTTGCTTAAGTCTTGGTCAAACCTAGGATTTGACCAAGACTCAAATGGGCATAAAAACTCAAACCCGATAAACATTCACCTTTTTCTATATAGTTAGGGTTAGGGTTTATGGTTTATAGAGATCGATGCACATATTTTCATTTCACATTTGTGATGTACAATAATACATAGGTAAGATTCCAAGCATGACCTTTGTTAGAATAACCTTTATAACGTGTTCTCTCACCTTTAGATTCAAATGGGCATAAACATTCAGAAAAAATCAAAAAAATGAAAAACCAAAGCACATAGTCTTCTTATGTCATATAGTAAGAATTGAAGTTGATAAACAAGGTCTAGACATATTCAAACCAGCCAAATCATGTATCTACACCTAACCCTAAACTTTATCTTATGAAGTCAAGCATGAAGAGAAATGGTTTTGGGTTTCAAACATGGAAATTTCAAAAACCTCCCAAAAGCTTCATTTTAGAGTGACTAAGAAGGATACAGGCTTACCTTTTCATTTTCATGTTTTAAGTTTGTTTAAATCTTGGTCAAACCTAGGATTTGACCAACAAGATTCAAATGAGCATAAAAATTCAGAAAAAAATCAAAAAAAAAAGAAAAGAAAAACCAAAGCACATAGTATTCTTAAGTCATATATATAGTAAGCATTCAAATTGATAAACAAGTTCTAGACATATTCAAACTCGACAAATCATGTATCTACCCCTAACCCTAAACTCTTTCTTATGAAGCCAACCATATGAAGAGAAGTGGTTTTGGGTTTCAAACATTGAGATTTCAAAAAACCCCCAAAAGCTTCATTTTAGAATGACTAAGAAGGATCCAGGCTTACCTTTTCATTTTCATGTGTTTTAAACTTGCTTAAATCTTGGTCAAACCTAGGATTTGACCAAGATTCAAATGGGCATAAACATTCAGAAAAAAATCAAAAATTGAAAACCAAAGCACATGAATCTTCATACACACTATAGTCCGTCTTGTGAAGACATTTTGTTTTTTACTACCCTATCACAGGTTTCTTATTTTCCCTGTCAACTAGTACACCTATAAGCACTCAATGCGGAAGGGTTTCATTTTTGAGGTTTTCTTCATTTTCATTTATTTATTTCAAAACCAGGTAAAAATGGTCGACATGATTATCCATGCAAAGGGGTCGAATATTTCTAGGCAGCACATGTGTTTGCCCGTCCAGTGAAACTCGGAGGAAGAGGGATCACACGGAAGGAGACGAAGGGAGAGAAGTGAGTGGGGCCCTCTTATTTATGGTGTCTGACCTTTTTCAGGGTTTGTCAGTGCGCAGGAGGTGCGAGCGAGCGAGCGAGGCCGATAATGAGAGAGATGTTTTTTCTTTTTTTGAGAGAGAGAGGGACAACCGAAGGATCCTGAAGGACTCAGACTTCCAATACGCACCAGAGCACAGTTTACAACAAGACACAGAATAAAAAGGAAATTTCATCTAAATCCCTAACTTTTACATGGAAGACCCCACGCTGAAAGCAAGAAATGCGATCGGGTCCTTAACAGCCACCGCCCAGATTGATCCTCGTCGCAGCCGAGGATGAACCACTTAGCGCGACCAAATCGCCATGGCCTACTGTGCGTGCACACCATGGCCTCCGAGCTGAGGTAGAAACGCAATGCCAAAACCAGCAGCCAGCGGAGGTGGATAACTGGAGAGAGAGAGAGAGGGGGGGAGTTTTGATGTCTTCTCTTGACAAAGAAGATGGGAGTTTGCCTACCGACCGCACATGACTTGTGCTCACTGAAGTGTGGGACCTCACGCATGGGAACCACACGTAAGTGACAGACCTGTTGGTGTAATAACTCGGGTGATCATTATACTTTATTAGTACAAAGTTTCCTATGGATTCAAGGGTAGGAAAGCCAAGTTAACTCATTTACATGACATTATTTTTTCCATGAAGCCAAGTTAACTCATCTATCAATTGGTACATTCTGGTTATATTCGAAATTCTACTTGAAACTTGTTGTTCATGCCATTTTACTACTCGCCTACCACTTTTTCCGCGCGTGAAGGGAGGGGGTGGGCATGATGCTACCCTGAATTTTTGTGACCCCCAAAAACTAGCAAATACGAGAGAGGCATCCAAACAAACACACTCGTCCCCTCCCCCCCCCCCCCCAATTTGAAATCCAGCCAAAGGTGTATCAAAAAAGGCAACCGAAAAGCATGGATTGTTCATCTTTTTCTATATAGTTAGGGTTAGGGTTTATGGTTTATAGAGATGCACATATTTTCATTTCACATTTGTGATGTACAATAATACATAGGTAAGATTCCAAGCATGACCTTTGTTAGAATAACCTTAACGTGTTCTCTCACCTTTAGATTCAAATGGGCATAAACATTCAGAAAAAAATAAAAAAAATGAAAAACCAAAGCACATAGTCTTCTTATGTCATATAGTAAGAATTGAAGTTGATAAACAAGGTCTAGACATATTCAAACCAGTCAAATCATGTATCAACACCTAACCCTAAACTTTATCTTATGAAGTCAAGCATGAAGAGAAATGGTTTTGGGTTTCAAACATGGAAATTTCAAAAACCTCCCAAAAGCTTCATTTTAGAGTGACTAAGAAGGATACAGGCTTACCTTTTCATTTTCATGTTTTAAACTTGTTTAAATCCTGGTCAAAACTAGGATTTGAACGAGATTCAAATGGGTATAAAAAAATAAAAAAAACGCACATAGCCTTTTTATGTCATATAATGCATGAGCACCCAAGTTGATAAACATGGTCTAGACATATTCAAACTAGAAAAATCATGTATCTACCCTGGCCCTAACCTTAAACTCTGTATTATGGAGTCAAGCATGAAGAGAAGTGGGGTTTTGGGTTTCAAACATGGAAATTTCAAATTGATGAACAAGTTCTAGGCATATTCAAAACAGAAAAAGCATGTATCTACCCCCTAACCATAAAGTCGGTCGATATTACGAAGTCTATTGGTTTCAAACATGGAAATTTCAAGAACCTCCCAGAAGCTTCATTTTAGAGTGACTAAAAAAGATCCATGCTTGCCTTTTCATTTTCATGTTTTAAAATTGTTTAAATCTTGGTCGATCAAACCTACTAGCTAGTATTCAACCAAGATTCAAATGGGCATAAAATTAAAAAAAAAACAGAAAATGAAAACCAAAGCACATAGCCTTCTTATGTCGTATATAGTAAGAATTCAAGTTGATCCACAAGGTCTAGACATATTCAAAACAGAAAAAAGCATGTATCGATCTACCCCTAACCCTTAACTTTGTCTTATGAAGTCAAGCATGAAGAGAAGTGGTTTTGGGTTACAAACATTATATTGAGATTTCAAGATCGAACCCCCAAAAGCTTCATTTTAGAATGACTAAGAAGGATCCAGGCTTGCCTTTTCATTTTCATGTGTTTTAAACTTGCTAAAATCTTGGTCAAACCTAGGACTTGACCAAGATTCAAATGGGCATAAACATTCAGAAAAAATCAAAAAATGAAAACCATAGCACATAGCCTTCTTATGTCATATATATATAGTAAGCATTCAAGTTGATCGATATGAACAAGGTCTAGACATATTCAAAACAGAAAAAGCATGTATCTACCCCTGGCCCTTAACTATATATGTCTTATGAAGTCAAGCATGAAGAGAAGTGGTTTTGGGTTTCAAACATGGAAATTTCAAAAACTTCCCGCCAAAAGCTTAATTTTAGAGTGAATAAGAAGGATCCAAGCTTAATTACCTTTTCATTTTCAGGATTTATGCTTGTTTAAATCTTGGTCAAACATAGGATTTGACCAACACACATATAGTCTTCTTATGTCATATAGTAAGCATTCAAGTTGATAAATAAGCATGCATGTCTAGACATATTCAAATTAACCCGACAAATCATGTATCTACCCCTAACACCCTAAACTCTGTCTTATGAAGTCAACCATGAAGAGAAGTGGTTTTGGGTTTCAAACATTGAGATTTCAAGAACCCCCCAAAAGCTTCATTCTAGAATGACTAAGAAGGATCCAGGCTTACCTTTTCATTTTATGTTTTAAACTTGTTTAAATCTTGGTCAAACCTAGGATTTGACAAGATTCAAATGGGCATAAACATTAATTCAGAAAAAAACAAAAAAATGAAAATACAACACACATATAGTCTTCTTATGTCATATAGTAAGCATTCAAGTTGATAAATAAGCATGCATGTCTAGACATATTCAAATTAACCCGACAAATCATGTATCTACCCCTAACACCCTAAACTCTGTCTTATGAAGTCAACCATGAAGAGAAGTGGTTTTGGGTTTCAAACATGGAAATTTCAAAAACATCCCAAAAGCTTAATTTTAGAGTGACTAAAAAGGATCGAAGCTTACCTTTTCATTTTCATGTTTATGCGTGTTTAAATCTTGGTCAAACATAGGATTTGACCAAGATTCAAATGTGCATAAACATTCAGAAAAAAATAAAAAATAAAAAACCAACGCACATTAGTAGCCCAAAATCGAACCAATAGTTGGATATTTTTGAACTTGATCTGTAGTAGTGGGCAAAACCCTAGATTAACCTATTTAATCATAGATTCGTAGGTCAATTTTCTACTTTTTTATTATTACTATGCAGCGCATGTGTGTTTGCCTGTCGAGTGAAACTCGAAGGAAAAAGAGGGATCACTCGGAAGGAGTGAAGAAGGGAGTGCATTATGGTGTCTCCCCTTTTTCGGGTGATGATGTTGACTGTTGTGCAGGTTTTGTCAGTGAGCAGGAGGTGCGAGCGAGCGAGCGAGCGAGTCGAGCGAGGCCGAGAATGAGAGAGGTTTTTTTTTTGTGAGAGGGACAACCGAAGGATCCTGAAGGACCCAGAGACTTCCAATACGCATCCTGATGCGTCTTCTCTTGACAAAGAAGATTGCTGGGAGTTTGCGTACCTACTGCACGTGACTTGTGCTCACTGAAGTGTGGGACCTCACGCATGGGCACCACACGTAAGTGACAGACCTGTTGTGTAAAAACTCAGTTGATTATTATAGTGCATTAGAACAAAGTTACCTATGGACTAAAGGGTAGGAAATCCAAGTTAACTCATTTACATGACATTAATTTTTCCATGAAGCAAAGTTAACACATCTATCAATTGGTACATTTTGGAGTGACTAAGAAGGATCCATGCTTACTTATTCGTTTACACGTGTTAAACTTGTTTAAATCTTGCTCAAACCTAGGATTTCACCAAGATTCAAATGGGCAGGAAAATAAAAAAACGGAAAAAATGAAAAACCAATGCACATAGTCTTCTTATGTCATATAGTAAGCATTCAAGATGATAAACAAGGTCTAGACATATTCAAACCAGACAAATCATGTATCTACTCCCTAATGACCCTAAACTATGTCTTATGAAGTAAGGCATGAAGAGAAGTGGTTTTGGGTTTCAACCATGGAAATTTCAAAAACCTCCCAAAAGCTTCATTTTAGAGTGACTAAGAAGGACCGAGGCTTACCTTTTCATTTTCATGTTTTAAACTTGTTTAAATCTTGGTCAAACCTAGCTAGTATTTGACCAAGATTCAAATGGGCATAAAATTCAAAAAAATCAGAAAAATGAAAAACCAAAGCACATAGCCTTCTTATGTCATAAAGTAAGAATTCAAGTTGATCAACAAGGTCTAGACATATTCAAAACAGAAAAAGCATGTATCGATCTACCCCTAACCCTTAACTCTGTCTTATGAAGTCAAGCATGAAGAGAAGTGGTTTTGGGTTACAAACATTATATTGAGATTTCAAGATCGAACCCCCCAAAAGCTGCTTCATTTTAGAGTGACTAAGAAGGATCCAGGCTTACCTTTTCGTTTTCATATTTTAAACTTGTTTAAATCCTGGTCAAACCTAGGATTTGACCAAGATTCAAATGGGCATAAAATTCAAAAAAATTAGAAGAATGAAAAACAAAAGCACATAGTCTAGCTTCTTATGTCATATAGATAGTAAGCATTCAAGTTGATAAACAAGGTTTAAACATGTGTTCAAACCAGACAAATCATGTATCTACCCCCTAACCATAAACTCTCGGTCGATCTTATGAAGTCTAGCATGAAGAGAAGTCGTATTGGTTTCAAACATGGAAATTTCAAGAACCTCCCATGAGCTTCATTTTAGAGTGACTACAAAAGATCCAGGCTTGCCTTTTCATTTTCATGTTTTTAAATTGTTTAAATCTTGGTCAAACCTAGCTAGTATTTGACCAAGATTCAAATGGGCATAAAATTAAAAAAACCAGAAAAATAAAAAACCAAAGCACATAGCCTTCTTATGTCATATAAAATAAGCATTCAAGTTGATAAACAAGGTCTAGACATATTCAAAATAGAAAAAGCATGTATCTACCCCTAACCCTTAACTCTGTCTTATGAAGTCAAGCATGAAGAGAAGTGGTTTTGGGTTTCAAACATGCAAATTTCAAAAACTTCCCAAAAGCTTAATTTTAGAGTGACTAGGAAAGGATCCAGGCTTAACTTTTAATTTTCATGTTTCAAGTTTGTTTAAATCTTGGTCAAACCTAGGATTTGACCAACAAGATTCAAATGAGCATAATAATTCAGAAAAAAACAAAAAAAACCAAAGCACATAGTCTTCTTACGTCATATATATAGTAAGCATTCAAGATGATAAACAAGGTCTAGACATATTCAAACCCGACAAATCATATATCTACTCCTAACCCTAAACTCTGTCTTATGAAGTCAACCGTGAAGAGAAGTGGTTTTGGGTTTAAACATTGAGATTTCAAGAACACCCCAAAAGCTTCATTTTTAGAATGACTGAGAAGGATCCAGGCTTACCTTTTCATTTTCATGTCTTAAACTTGTTTAAATCCTGATCAAAACTAGGATTTGAACGAGATTCAAATGGGTATAAAAAATAAAAAAATGCACATAGCCTTTTTATGTCATATAATGCATGAGCACTCAAGTTGATAAACATGGTCTAGACATATTCAAACTAGAAAAATCATGTATCTACCCTGCTGGCCCTAACCCTAAGAAGGATCCAGGCTTACCCTTTTCATTTTCATGTGTTTTAAACTTGCTTAAGTCTTGGTCAAACCTAGGATTTGACCAAGACTCAAATGGGCATAAAAACTCAAACCCGATAAACATTCACCTTTTTCTATATAGTTAGGGTTAGGGTTTATGGTTTATAGAGATCGATGCACATATTTTCATTTCACATTTGTGATGTACAATAATACATAGGTAAGATTCCAAGCATGACCTTTGTTAGAATAACCTTTATAACGTGTTCTCTCACCTTTAGATTCAAATGGGCATAAACATTCAGAAAAAATCAAAAAAATGAAAAACCAAAGCACATAGTCTTCTTATGTCATATAGTAAGAATTGAAGTTGATAAACAAGGTCTAGACATATTCAAACCAGCCAAATCATGTATCTACACCTAACCCTAAACTTTATCTTATGAAGTCAAGCATGAAGAGAAATGGTTTTGGGTTTCAAACATGGAAATTTCAAAAACCTCCCAAAAGCTTCATTTTAGAGTGACTAAGAAGGATACAGGCTTACCTTTTCATTTTCATGTTTTAAGTTTGTTTAAATCTTGGTCAAACCTAGGATTTGACCAACAAGATTCAAATGAGCATAAAAATTCAGAAAAAAATCAAAAAAAAATAGAAAAGAAAAACCAAAGCACATAGTATTCTTAAGTCATATATATAGTAAGCATTCAAATTGATAAACAAGTTCTAGACATATTCAAACCCGACAAATCATGTATCTACCCCTAACCCTAAACTCTTTCTTATGAAGCCAACCATATGAAGAGAAGTGGTTTTGGGTTTCAAACATTGAGATTTCAAAAAACCCCCAAAAGCTTCATTTTAGAATGACTAAGAAGGATCCAGGCTTACCTTTTCATTTTCATGTGTTTTAAACTTGCTTAAATCTTTGTCAAACCTAGGATTTGACCAAGATTCAAATGGGCATAAACATTCAGAAAAAAATCAAAAATTGAAAACCAAAGCACATGAATCTTCATACACACTATAGTCCGTCTTGTGAAGACATTTTGTTTTTTACTACCCTATCACAGGTTTCTTATTTTCCCTGTCAACTAGTACACCTATAAGCACTCAATGCGGAAGGGTTTCATTTTTGAGGTTTTCTTCATTTTCATTTATTTATTTCAAAACCAGGTAAAAATGGTCGACATGATTATCCATGCAAAGGGGTCGAATATTTCTAGGCAGCACATGTGTTTGCCCGTCCAGTGAAACTCGGAGGAAGAGGGATCACACGGAAGGAGACGAAGGGAGAGAAGTGAGTGGGGTCCTCTTATTTATGGTGTCTGACCTTTTTCAGGGTTTGTCAGTGCGCAGGAGGTGCGAGCGAGCGAGCGAGGCCGATAATGAGAGAGATGTTTTTTCTTTTTTTGAGAGAGAGAGAGGGACAACCGAAGGATCCTGAAGGACTCAGACTTCCAATACGCACCGAGCACGATTTACAACAAGACACAGAATAAACAGGAAATTTCATCTAAATCCCTAACTTTTACATGGAAGACCCCACGCTGAAATCAAGAAATGCGATCGGGTCCTTAACAGCCACCGCCCAGATTGATCCTCGTCGCAGCCGGGGACGAACCACTTAGCGCGACCAAATCGCCATGGCCTACTGTGCGTGCACACCATGGCCTCCGTGCTGCGGTAGCACCGCACTGCCATATCCCGCAGCCCGCGGAGGTGGATAAGCGGAGAGAGAGAGAGAGAGGGGGAGTTTTGATGCGTCTTCTCTTGACAAAGAAGATGGGAGTTTGCCTACCGACCGCACATGACTTGTGCTCAAGAAGTGTGGGACCTCACGCATGGGAACCACACGTAAGTGACAGACCTGTTGGTGTAATAACTCGGGTGATCATTATACTGTATTAGTACAAAGTTTCCTATGGATTCAAGGGTAGGAAAGCCAAGTTAACTCATTTACATGACATTATTTTTTCCATGAAGCCAAGTTAACTCATCTATCAATTGGTACATTCTGGTTATATTCGAAATTTTACTTGAAACTTGTTGTTCATGCCATTTTACTACTCGCCTACCACTTTTTCCGCGCGTGAAGGGAGGGGGTGGGCATGATGCTACCCTGAATTTTTGTGACCCCCAAAAACTAGCAAATACGAGAGAGGCATCCAAAGAAACACACTCGTCCCCTCCCCCCCCAATTTGAAATCCAGCCAAAGGTGTATCAAAAAAGGCAACCGAAAAGCATGGATTGTTCATCTTTTTCTATATAGTTAGGGTTAGGGTTTATGGTTTATAGAGATGCACATATTTTCATTTCACATTTGTGATGTACAATAATACATAGGTAAGATTCCAAGCATGACCTTTGTTAGAATAACCTTTAACGTGTTCTCTCACCTTTAGATTCAAATGGGCATAAACATTCAGAAAAAAATAAAAAAATGAAAAACCAAAGCACATAGTCTTCTTATGTCATATAGTAAGAATTGAAGTTGATAAACAAGGTCTAGACATATTCAAACCAGTCAAATCATTTATCAACACCTAACCCTAAACTTTATCTTATGAAGTCAAGCATGAAGAGAAATGGTTTTGGGTTTCAAACATGGAAATTTCAAAAACCTCCCAAAAGCTTCATTTTAGAGTGACTAAGAAGGATACAGGCTTACCTTTTCATTTTCATGTTTTAAACTTGTTTAAATCCTGGTCAAAACTAGGATTTGAACGAGATTCAAATGGGTATAAAAAAATAAAAAAACGCACATAGCCTTTTTATGTCATATAATGCATGAGCACTCAAGTTGATTGATACGTCTCCGACGTATCGATAATTTCTTATGTTCCATGCCACATTATTGATGTTATCTACATGTTTTATGCACACTTTATGTCATATTCGTGCATTTTCTGGAACTAACCTATTAACAAGATGCCGAAGTGCCAGTTCCTGTTTTCTGCTGTTTTTGGTTTCAGAAATCCTAGTAACGAAATATTCTTGGAATCGGACGAAATCAACGCCTAAGTTCCTATTTTCACCGGAAGCATCCAGAACACACGAGAACCGCCAGAGAAGGGGGACAGGGCCACCAAACCACACCCCGGCGCGGCCAGGGGGGGGCCGCGCCCCCCTATGGTTTGGGCAGCCCGTGGCCCCTCCGACTCCGACTCTTCGCCTATTTAAGCCGTCGTGACCTAAAACTTCGACACCAATTGACGAAACCCACAGAAACCTTCCAGAGCCGCCGCCATCGCGAGGCCAAGATCTGGGGGACAGGAGTCTCTGTTTCGGCACGCTGCCGGAGCGGGGAAGTGCCCCCGGAAGGCTTCTCCATCGACACCGCTGCCATCTCCACCGCCATCTTCATCACCGCTGCTGCTCCCATGAGGAGGGAGTAGTTCTCCATCGAGGCTCGGGGCTGTACCGGTAGCTATGTGGTTCATCTCTCTCCCATGTACCTCAATACAATAATCTCATGAGCTGCTTTACATGATTGAGATTCATATGAGTTTGTATCACAATTTATCTATGTGCTACTCTAGCAATGTTATTAAAGTAGTTCTATTCCTCCTGCACGTGTGTAAAGGTGACAGTGTGTGCACCGTGTTAGTACTTGGTTTATGCTATGATCATGATCTCTTGTAGATTGCGAAGTTAACTATTGCTATGATAATATTGATGTGATCTATGCCTCCTACATATGCATGAAGGTGACAGTGTGCATGCTATGTTAGTACTTGGTTTAGTTGTATTGATCTATCTTACACTATAAGGTTACTTAAATATGAACAAATTGTGGAGCTTGTTAACTCCGGCATTGAGGGTTCGTGTAATCCTACGCAATGCGTTCATCATCCAACAAGAGTGTAGAGTATGCATTTATCTATTCTGTTATGTGATCAATGTTGAGAGTGTCCACTAGTGAAAGTGTAATCCCTAGGCCTTGTTCCTAAATACTGCTATCGCTGCTTGTTTCTTGTTTCTTTGCGTTACTACTGCTGCAATACTATCACCATCAACTACACGCCAGCAAGCTATTTTACGCACCGTTGCTACTGCTCATATATATTCATACCACCTGTATTTCACTATCTCTTCGCCGAACTAGTGCACCTATTAGGTGTGTTGGGGACACAAGAGACTTCTTGCTTTGTGGTTGCAGGGTTGCATGAGAGGGATATCTTTGACCTCTTCCTCCCTGAGTTCGATAAACCTTGGGTGATCCACTTAAGGGAAAACTTGCTGCTGTTCTACAAACCTCTGCTCTTGGAGGCCCAACACTGTCTACAGGAAAAGGAGGGGGAAGTAGACATCAAGCTATTTTCTGGCGCCGTTGCCGGGGAGGAAAGGTAAAAGGTACTCACACTCTGGACCTCGGCTACTAAGCTATTTCCTGGCGCCGTAAGTACTCAAAGCTATTTCCTTTAGATCCTGCAATTGCAACTTTTTGTTTCTTGTTTACACTAGTTAGGCATAATGGAAAACAACAAAAAAATTGGTGAGCTTTTTAATCTTTTTCCTGATTTAGAATTATTTGATGCGAAAATTAAAAAACCTATGGAACCTTATTTGCATGCTAGTAGCGATGTTATTAGTATGAATGCAATTACTGCTAATACTATGGATAAGTCTAAGCTTGGGGAAGCTAGTTTATATAAAAATAATCTTTTTTGCTCCTCAGCTTTGGAAGAAATATTTTGCTCTGATAATGCTTTATCTCCCATATGCGATAACTCTAATGATGCTTCTGATATTTTAAATCCACCTGCTGAAAGTATTCCATATAAAATACCTATGAAAATTATTGAACGTGTTATGGACAACCACTATAAAGGGGATGGAACTGTCCATCCTAGAGATCATTTACTGTTTTTGCATGAATTATGTGGGTTATTCAAGTGTGCAGGTATCTCTATGGATGAAGTGAGGAAGAAGCTATTCTCTGTTTTATGTCACGGTAAAGCGGCGCATTGGTATAAATTGTTGGAGAATAGACATTTTCTTGGTTGGAAGGAAATTGCATCTCTCTTTTATTCTAAATTTTATCCTCCTCATGAAGTGCATATTGATAGGAATTATATTTATAACTTTTATCCTCGTGATGGAGAGAGTATTTCTCAAGCGTGGGGGAGACTGAAGTCACTAATGCTCAAATGTCCCATTCATGAGCCTCCCCGTAATGTTATTGTTAACAATTTTTATGCGAGGCTTTCAGGACAACACAAGGGCTATCTGGACGCGTGTTCGGAGGGATCTTTCACAAGCAAGGAGGTTGAAGCTAGGTGGGATCTTCTTGATCGGATTAAGGAGAACGCTGAAGGATGGGAGAACAATGAAGGTAAAGAGTCAGGTATAAATTATGATTATGAATGCATTGAAGCCTTTATGGATACCGATGAATTTCGAAATATGAGTGCTACTTATGGTCTTGACTCTCAAATTGCTGCAAATCTTTATAAAGCCTTTGCTTCCCATTTTGAATTGCCTAAAAAGAATTTTGATAAGTATCATGAACCTTTTAAAGAGGCTTGCATGAAGAATGAAATTGTTGTTAATTATTGCAATGAGCATGCTCAAACTCCTAAGAATGCTATTTCTTATAAGCATGTTAATTTTTGTGGAATGCATAGACCTAGTGGAATTAATCAAATCGAAGATGAATATTGCATCCATCATATTAATGAAAAAACTAGAAAGTGGTTTAGGGCTCTAGATGATCTTGGTAAAAAAGTTTGTGCCCTCTATCCTTTTATTTGTGAAGTTTGCCATGAAGTGGGTCATTTTAATTTTCAATGCTCCTCCAATGATAATTTGAACCCAATGAGTGCTGCAAATTTGTATTGTGATGATGAAATTACTCCTAATCAGCATGATGAACTTACTTTATTTTTGGGGTGTGAAGAACTGTCGAGAAAAATCTCTTTGTTACATATGAGTGATCTTGATATTGATGATGTCCTGCATGGGTGTTTTTCTTATTGCATTGATAATAGCCATACAAATACTTACATACAAAATATTTTAGAAGATGACACCTTGCCAAAATATGATAGGACCGCTGTGTGTTTTCAACTAATTAATGAAAAGGAGGGATCCTCCCAAGTTTCTTCTATTGTTTCTGAATGTAAATCAGGTTATGCGGACAAGCTACCCTTCAAGCCTCTTCCTCCTAAAGAAGGGAACGAGGAGAAGGAAGAGAAGAAGAAGAAGAAGAAGAAGGGAACGAAGAAGAAGAAGAAGAAGAAGAAGGAGAATAAAAAGAAAGAGGTAACGGCGTATCCCCGCGTGAATGAGATAACGCTAAGTAACCGTAAGTATGTTGCTCCTAATGATTATTGTGATAATGAATCTGAATACGATGATCTTCCTATGCCCTTTACATATATTAGCAATCATGATTTGAATGAGCGCACTACTTTTGATATTGCAAATCTCTGGGAAACTAATTCTGAAAATGATGATGATAATAATTGCCATAGTGTCAGTGCTATCCATGCTTCCTCCCATAATGATATAGAAAGCTCTAAGCTTGGAGAAGAGGTGTTTGAAAATCCTTTTGCTACTGGTCATTATGTTCTTGATGCATCTCCTTCTAATAACAATGATGGTGTGGACACAGATAAACCGACTGTGAAAGATAACTATTCTATTTCTTATGATGACACTGTGCCTCCAATCTTTGATGATTATTATAAAGAATGCTATGATATAGGTAATAACTATCCTTATGAAACTTGTCATAGTCATGATTGGATTACCAAAAACAATTCCCTTAATATGCAACTTGTTTACCATGTTCAAATTCTTGATAATAATCTTGCTCCAGTTACTATTAGTGAGAAGAACTCTTCTTATGCCAAAATTAATGATACTTCTATGCATATGAACCATGATAAGAATGTTTTAAGTGATGGGTATATTGTGGATTTCATCAATGATGCTACTGAAAGTTATTATGAGAGAGGGAAATATGGTTATATGCATCTTAATAATATTAAGTTTCCCCTCTTTATGTTGAGAATCTTGAAGTTACTCGTGTTCTATCCTCTTATGCTCGTCACTTTGTTCTTCATGAATTCATTTGTGTACAAGATTCCTCTGCATAGGAAGCATGTTAGGCTTAAATGTGTTTTGAATTTGCCTCTTGAAGCTCTCTTTTGCTTCAAATACTATTTCCCGCGAGTGGATCATTAAAACTGCTGAGCCCATCTTAATGGCTATAAAGAAAAGAACTTCTTGGGAGATAACCCATGTGTTATTTTGCTACAGTACTTTGTTTTATATTTGTGTCTTGGAAGTTGTTTACTACTGTAGCAACATCTCCTTATCTTAGTTTTTTGTTTTATTGTGCCAAGTAAAGCCGTTGATAGAAAAGTAAGTACTAGATTTGGATTACTGCGCAGTTCCAGATTTCTTTGCTGTCACGAATCTGGGTCCACCTCCCTGTAGGTAACTCCGAAAATTAAGCCAATTTACGTGCATGATCCTCAGATATGTACGCAACTTTCATTCAATTTGAGCATTTTCATTTGAGTAAGTCTGGTGCCATTTTAAAATTCGTCAATACGAACTGTTCTGTTTTGATAGATTCTGCCTTTTATTTCGCATTGCCTCTTTTGCTATGTTGGATGAATTCCTTTGATCCACTAATGTCCAGTAGCATTATGCAATGTCCAGAAGTGTTAAGAATGATTGTGTCACCTCTGAACATGTGAGTTTTTGATTATGTACTAACCCCTCTAATGAAGTTTATGAGAAGTTTGGTATGAAGGAAGTTTTCAAGGGTCAAGAGAGGAGGATGATATACTATGATCAAGAAGAGTGAAAGCTCTAAGCTTGGGGATGCCCCGGTGGTTCACCCCTGCATATATCAAGAAGACTCAAGCATCTAAGCTTGGGGATGCCCAAGGCATCCCCTTCTTCATCGACAAATTATCAGGTTCCTTCTCTTGAAACTATATTTTTATTCGGTCACATCTTATGTGCCTTACTTGGAGCGTCTGTATGCTTTTATTTTTGTTTGTGTTTGAATAAATTGGATTACATCATGCTTGTGTGGGAGAGAGACACGCTCCGCTGTAGCATATGGACAAGTATGTCCTTAGGCTTTACTCATAATATTCATGGCGAAGTTTCTTCTTCGTTAAATTGTTATATGGTTGGAATTGGAAAATGATACATGTAGTAATTGCTATTAATGTCTTGGGTAATGTGATACTTGGCAATTGTTGTGTTCATGACTAAGCTCTTGCATCATATGCTTTGCACCCATTAATGAAGAAATACATAGAGCATGCTAAAATTTGGTTTGCATATTTGGTTTCTCTAAGGTCTAGATAATTTCTAGTATTGAGTTTGAACAACAAGGAAGACGGTGTAGAGTCTTATAATGTTTTCAATATATCTTTTATGTGAGTTTTGCTGCACCGGTTCATCCTTGTGTTTGTTTCAAATAAGCCTTGCTAGCCTAAACCTTGTATCGAGAGGGATTACTTCTCATGCATCCAAAATACTTGAGCCAACCACTATGCCATTTGTGTCCACTATACCTACCTACTACATGGTATTTTCCGCCATTCCAAAGTAAATTGCTTGAGTGCTACCTTTAAAATTCCATCATTCACCTTTGCAATATATAGCTCATGGGACAAATAGCTTAAAAACTATTGTGGTATTGAATATGTAATTATGCACTTTATCTCTTAATAAGTTGCTTGTTGTGCGATAACCATGTTCACTGGGGACGCCATCAACTATTCTTTGTTGAATTTCATGTGAGTTGCTATGCATGTTCGTCTTGTCTGAAGTAAGAGCGATCTACCACCTTATGGTTAAGCATGCATATTGTTAGAGAAGAACATTGGGCCGCTAACTAAAGCCATGATCCATGGTGGAAGTTTCAGTTTTGGACATATATCCTCAATCTCATATGAGAAAATTATTAATTGTTGTCACATGCTTATGCATAAAAGAGGAGTCCATTATCTGTTGTCTATGTTGTCCCGGTATGGATGTCTAAGTTGAGAATAATCAATAGCGAGAAATCCAATGCGAGCTTTCTCCTTAGACCTTTGTACAGGCGGCATAGAGGTACCCCTTTGTGACACTTGGTTAAAACATGTGCATTGTGATGATCCGGTAGTCCAAGCTAATTAGGACAAGGTGCGGGCACTATTAGTACACTATGCATGAGGCTTGCAACTTGTAAGATATAATTTACATGATACATATGCTTTATTACTACCGTTGACAAAATTGTTTCATGTTTTCAAAATCAAAGCTCTAGCACAAATATAGCAATCGATGCTTTTCCTCTATGGAGGACCATTCTTTTACTTTCAATGTTGAGTCAGTTCACCTATTTCTCTCCACCTCAAGAAGCAAACACTTGTGTGAACTGTGCATTGATTCCTACATATTTGCTTATTGCACTTGTTATATTACTCTATGTTGACAATATCCATGAGATATACATGTTACAAGTTGAAAGCAACCGCTGAAACTTAATCTTCCTTTGTGTTGCTTCAATGCTTTTACTTTGAATTATTGCTTTATGAGTTAACTCTTATGCGAGACTTATTGATGCTTGTCTTGAAGTGCTATTCATGAAAAGTCTTTGCTTTATGATTCACTTGTTTACTCATGTCATATACATTGTTTTGATCACTGCATTCACTACATATGCTTTACAAATAGTATGATCAAGGTTATGATGGCATGTCACTCCAGAAATTATCTGTGTTATCGTTTTACCTGCTCGGGACGAGCAGAACTAAGCTTGGGGATGCTGATACGTCTCCGACGTATCGATAATTTCTTATGTTCCATGCCACATTATTGATGTTATCTACATGTTTTATGCACACTTTATGTCATATTCGTGCATTTTCTGGAACTAACCTATTAACAAGATGCCGAAGTGCCAGTTCCTGTTTTCTGCTGTTTTTGGTTTCAGAAATCCTAGTAACGAAATATTCTTGGAATCGGACGAAATCAACGCCTAAGTTCCTATTTTCACCGGAAGCATCCAGAACACACGAGAACCGCCAGAGAAGGGGGACAGGGCCACCAAACCACACCCCGGCGCGGCCAGGGGGGGGGGCCGCACCCCCCTATGGTTTGGGCAGCCCGTGGCCCCTCCGACTCCGACTCTTCGCCTATTTAAGCCGTCGTGACCTAAAACTTCGACACCAATTGACGAAACCCACAGAAACCTTCCAGAGCCGCCGCCATCGCGAGGCCAAGATCTCGGGGACAGAGTCTCTGTTCCGCACGCCGCCGTGAGCGGGGAAGTGCCCGGAAGGCTTCTCCATCGACACCGCTGCCATCTCCACCGCCATCTTCATCACCGCTGCTGCTCCCATGAGGAGGGAGTAGTTCTCCATCGAGGCTCGGGGCTGTACCGGTAGCTATGTGGTTCATCTCTCTCCCATGTACCTCAATACAATAATCTCATGAGCTGCTTTACATGATTGAGATTCATATGAGTTTGTATCACAATTTATCTATGTGCTACTCTAGCAATGTTATTAAAGTAGTTCTATTCCTCCTGCACGTGTGTAAAGGTGACAGTGTGTGCACCGTGTTAGTACTTGGTTTATGCTATGATCATGATCTCTTGTAGATTGCGAAGTTAACTATTGCTATGATAATATTGATGTGATCTATGCCTCCTACATATGCATGAAGGTGACAGTGTGCATGCTATGTTAGTACTTGGTTTAGTTGTATTGATCTATCTTACACTATAAGGTTACTTAAATATGAACAAATTGTGGAGCTTGTTAACTCCGGCATTGAGGGTTCGTGTAATCCTACGCAATGCGTTCATCATCCAACAAGAGTGTAGAGTATGCATTTATCTATTCTGTTATGTGATCAATGTTGAGAGTGTCCACTAGTGAAAGTGTAATCCCTAGGCCTTGTTCCTAAATACTGCTATCGCTGCTTGTTTATCGTTTTCTTTGCGTTACTACTGCAATACTATCACCATCAACTACACGCCAAGAAGCTATTTTACGGCACCGTTGCTCTTGCTCATATATATTCATACCACCTGTATTTCACTATCTCTTCGCCGAACTAGTGCACCTATTAGGTGTGTTGGGGACACAAGAGACTTCTTGCTTTGTGGTTGCAGGGTTGCATGAGAGGGATATCTTTGACCTCTTCCTCCCTGAGTTCGATAAACCTTGGGTGATCCACTTAAGGGAAAACTTGCTGCTGTTCTACAAACCTCTGCTCTTGGAGGCCCAACACTGTCTACAGGAAAAGGAGGGGGAAGTAGACATCATTGATAAACATGGTCTAGACATATTCAAACTAGAAAAATCATGTATCTACCCTGGCCCTAACCTTAAACTCTGTATTATGGAGTCAAGCATGAAGAGAAGTGGGGTTTTGGGTTTCAAACATGGAAATTTCAAATTGATGAACAAGTTCTAGGCATATTCAAAACAGAAAAAGCATGTATCTACCCCCTAACCATAAAGTCGGTCGATCTTACGAAGTCTATTGGTTTCAAACATGGAAATTTCAAGAACCTCCCAGAAGCTTCATTTTAGAGTGACTAAAAAAGATCCATGCTTGCCTTTTCATTTTCATGTTTTAAAATTGTTTAAATCTTGGTCGATCAAACCTACTAGCTAGTATTCAACCAAGATTCAAATGGGCATAAAATTAAAAAAAAAACAGAAAATGAAAACCAAAGCACATAGCCTTCTTATGTCATATATAGTAAGAATTCAAGTTGATCAACAAGGTCTAGACATATTCAAAACAGAAAAAAGCATGTATCGATCTACCCCTAACCCTTAACTTTGTCTTATGAAGTCAAGCATGAAGAGAAGTGGTTTTGGGTTACAAACATTATATTGAGATTTCAAGATCGAACCCCCCAAAAGCTTCATTTTAGAATGACTAAGAAGGATCCAGGCTTGCCTTTTCATTTTCATGTGTTTTAAACTTGCTAAAATCTTGGTCAAACCTAGGACTTGACCAAGATTCAAATGGGCATAAACATTCAGAAAAAATCAAAAAATGAAAACCAAAGCACATAGCCTTCTTATGTCATATATATATAGTAAGCATTCAAGTTGATCGATATGAACAAGGTCTAGACATATTCAAAACAGAAAAAGCATGTATCTACCCCTGGCCCTTAACTATATATGTCTTATGAAGTCAAGCATGAAGAGAAGTGGTTTTGGGTTTCAAACATGGAAATTTCAAAAACTTCCCGCCAAAAGCTTAATTTTAGAGTGAATAAGAAGGATCCAAGCTTAATTACCTTTTCATTTTCAGGATTTATGCTTGTTTAAATCTTGGTCAAACATAGGATTTGACCAACACACATATAGTCTTCTTATGTCATATAGTAAGCATTCAAGTTGATAAATAAGCATGCATGTCTAGACATATTCAAATTAACCCGACAAATCATGTATCTACCCCTAACACCCTAAACTCTGTCTTATGAAGTCAACCATGAAGAGAAGTGGTTTTGGGTTTCAAACATTGAGATTTCAAGAACCCCCCAAAAGCTTCATTCTAGAATGACTAAGAAGGATCCAGGCTTACCTTTTCATTTTATATTTTAAACTTGTTTAAATCTTGGTCAAACCTAGGATTTGACAAGATTCAAATGGGCATAAACATTAATTCAGAAAAAAACAAAAAAATGAAAATACAACACACATATAGTCTTCTTATGTCATATAGTAAGCATTCAAGTTGATAAATAAGCATGCATGTCTAGACATATTCAAATTAACCCGACAAATCATGTATCTACCCCTAACACCCTAAACTCTGTCTTATGAAGTCAACCATGAAGAGAAGTGGTTTTGGGTTTCAAACATGGAAATTTCAAAAACATCCCAAAAGCTTAATTTTAGAGTGACTAAAAAGGATCGAAGCTTACCTTTTCATTTTCATGTTTATGCGTGTTTAAATCTTGGTCAAACCTAGGATTTGACCAACAAGATTCAAATGAGCATAAAAATTCAGAAAAAAATCAAAAAAAAAAAAGAAAAGAAAAACCAAAGCACATAGTATTCTTAAGTCATATATATAGTAAGCATTCAAATTGATAAACAAGTACTAGACATATTCAAACCCGACAAAGCATGTATCTATCCCTAACCCTAAACTCTTTCTTATGAAGCCAACCATATGAAGAGAAGTGGTTTTGGGTTTCAAACATTGAGATTTCAAAAACCCCCCAAAAGCTTCATTTTAGAATGACTAAGAAGGATCCAGGCTTACCTTTTCATTTTCATGTGTTTTAAACTTGCTTAAATCTTGGTCAAACCTAGGATTTGACCAAGATTCAAATGGGCATAAACATTCAGAAAAAAATAAAAAATTGAAAACCAAAGCACCTGAATCTTCATACACACTATAGTCCGTCTTGTGAAGACATTTTGTTTTTTACTACCCTATCACATGTTTCTGTATATAGTAAGTAATATGTATCCAAAAATGATTTTTGGGGATTTATAGGACGAAGTTATAACACACCTACATTTCAAATTGGAATTACTTTCAATAAATCAGCATAAAGTCATTTAAATGTGTGAAACTAGCTAGAAAGCACTAAAAACGTAAAGCGTTGGGAATTTCCACCAATATGTGGCCTTATTTATCTTAAAAATGCAGATGCGCCATTTTGAGCCATATCTTATGTACCCCATTCACAAAATAAACCTATTTTGTCATCTAGAAATTGATAAATGAGTTTTATATACCGAAAAGTTGAAAAGTCTAGTCAGCAACATTGTTGGGAATGGCAAGATGCACCACCATGCCCAATTTGGGCACATTGTAACAAACTATGCCACAAATATGGCCATAACTATATCATTTGGCTTGCAAACCAGGAATCTTCATACACGATAGTCTGCTTTGTGTGAAGACATTTTGTTTTTCACTACCCTATCACATGTTTATTATTTTCCCTGTCAACTAACACATACAAGCACACTCCATGCGGAAGGGTTTCATTTTTGAGGTTTTCTTCATTTTCATTTATTTATTTCTAAACCAGGTCAAAATGGTCGACATGATTATCCTTGCAAAGGGGTTGAATATTTTAGTACTATCACTGGTTTCTATATATAGTAAGTAATATGTATCTAAAAATGATTTGTGGGGACTTGTAGGACAAAGTTATAACACACCTACAATTCAAATTTGATTTACTTTCAATAAATCAGCATACAGTCATTTAAATGTGCGAAACTAGCTAGAAAGCACTAACAACCGTAAATTTGGGAATTGACATTAAAATATGGCCTAATTTATTTTAAAAATGTAGATGCGCCATTTTGACCCATATTTTATCTACCCCATGCACAAAATAAACATATTTTATCATCTAGAAAATGAAAAACGATTTTTTATACCGAAAACTTGAAAAGTCTAGTCATCAACAGTGTTAGAAATGGCAAGATGCACCACCATGCCCAATTAGGGAACACTATAACAAAGCTGTCCAGGGAGAATCAAACTTGGTAATATTAACTATGAGATTGAACAAAACGTTATATTTGGTTTACCCTTTGAACCTCCTAACTTACCACAACATTGACTTCTTAATTTTATTTACAAATAGATATTTTAATATCCCATTGTTGTGCAATAATATATGTTTTTATCTCAAATCAATTAGCATTTGATTTTAAAAAACTACCATAATAATTTATGAGAAAGCGTTGAACAAGTTTCAGAATGTAATTTTATACTTGATATGACCAATAATAGACTTAAATTAAATTGGATTTCAAAGTTCAGATTTTATAAGCGAATAGAGTTTCATGTTGCAGACTATGTATTAGCTTGACGGCACCCCTAGAATAAAGTAGGCCGGTCACTTACGTGTGGTTCCCATGCGTGTAGGTCCCACACATCAGTGAGCACAAGTCACGTGCGGTAGGTAGTTAAACTCCCAGCAATCTTCTTTGTCAAGTAAAGACGCATCGTCAAGACTCTCTCTCTCTCTCCCATTTGTCGCTGTTAAACAAAAGAATTTTAGACGGGCGCGTAGCACTGCTGCAGGTCTACAGAATCAAACCCTGTGTGCCGGTCAACATCACTCACCGAAAAAGTGAAGCATTTCTTTTCACCATAAATAACAGCGGCCCCGTGAGGCACTTTGCTCTCCCTTTCTCTTTCTCCTCCCGTGTGATCCCTTTTGCACCTTTTATCCTTTGCACGAAACTCCACTTATTGTTGTCATTGTTGCACGTAACACTCGGTTAACCTGTTCTTTTGCACATATCACCAACTCATGTATTTGTTGCACAAAGGTCTAAATCTCTGGCTAAGCTACTTTTCTCTAAGGGCTCCTTTGATTCAAAGGATAGAAAAAGCATAGGAATAGGAAAGTCATAGGATTAAATGGCATGTCTATTTGAATCCCATAGGAAGATGAAGTATGTTTGATTGAAGCAAAAACGAATTTTTCATGAGGTATGAGCTAATGTTTTTTTCCTATAGGAATTACACTACAAGATTTCCATAGGAATTTTTCCTATAGGATATATTCGTATGAATCAAACAACATGTATAGGAAAATTTTCCATAGGAACCAAATCCTACACAATTCCTATGCAAATCCTATGAATCAAAGGAGCCCTAAATCTGATGGCCGGGACCTAGAAGGTAGTGGTAATATCCATTGTCATTGTGTAGTGTGTTTTTAGAACTCTAAAAGAATATGAAAATATTTTAGCAATTGAAATAATATAAATTAACTAATATGGGATATTCATGAAATATATTTTCTACTATCCGGCCAATAGCGAGTGTCATGAAATATATTCATTGTAAACTTAGTGATAATCACTCGAGTTTGATATGAATGGCCTAGCTAGCTATGGGCATCTCCCACTATATATGTTGTCCACACGACCAACCAACAAGCAAAAGGTATTCCATGAGGAAAGTTTCTTATGGGTGACTTTCGTCTCTGCCGCAAAACACGCGCCGAAATTGTTGGCGCGTCCCATTTTCAAGCTACCCCAAAACCTGCGATTTGCCCGTCGGCCTATAAAACTTCGGTCAACAGAGGATATTTCCCTGCAGAGCACAATTCGAACACCACATCTTTCTCATGCTTCTACCAGGCACACTCCCACGACGACGGCCGTGCCTACCGCCCCTCCTCACCATCACTGCCTCCTCACCGACCACCGTAGTGACCGACCATGTTTTACCGGCGGACCTCCCTTGCTGTCTAGCAAGCCGGATTTTCTTCCTCGATGCCGACGTTGACCGCGCCATATCTGCTCCAGATCTGCTTCCCCGACTCTGTAGTCCACCTCACCGGAGATCGAGATGGGCAAAAAACGCGGCCCCAAAGTCGACCACCCCCAACCAAAGAGTAAATCTGCCCTGGCCTCAGACGAAGGTTGATGAATACTTTACATGTCCGCTTTTGTTATATGCATTTAATTTCTGACACTAGTTTTCGTTGCTTTCTTGCAATGCATTCTTGCTGATATTAGATCAGTGTAGATAGTTGTTTGCCGCGTAGCTATATGAGATCTCAACCTTACATCTGCTGATCGAGAGGAAGATCGAGGTTATGTCCGCTTTCGCTATGCATTTATTTTCCGAGAATCACTTCTGTGTGATATGTTTTGGGGGTTTGAAGTATGCATTTTACAAAGGTTATGATAGCAGTCAAGCTAGCAGAGCAATTTGTTGATAGTATTAAACTGCCTGTATTTTTTTTATCTCGGAACTCTGTGATCGTAACCTTACATCTCGCTGATGAAGAGGCGTAGCTTATGTCCGCTTTCGTTACGCTTTTCTTTTCCAAATATCATATCTGTGCGGTACTTTTTTGGGGTTTGAAGTATACTACCTCCACCCCAAACCTGAAGGCTTATTTATAAAAGTCAAACCAAGTAAAGTTTGACCAAACTTTCAGAACAATCTATCAAGAAATATAATATTTCGTAGATACCGTACGAAAATATATTCGTTATCTATTTAATGATATTAAATTTGTATTTTGCATGTTAATAATGATTTTTGGTAAAAACTTCGGGATGGTGGTAGTACGTTTTACAAAGGTTATGATAGCAGTCAAGCTAGCAGAGCAATTTATTGATAGTATTAAACTGCCTGTATTTTTTCTATTTGCAACTCTTTGTGCGCCATGTGGAATTGCATGCTCTAGCCAGTTCATCCAATGAGGTTTTATCACTTAACACCAGAAGTTCGGGATTTTATTTTATCACAGAACCACAACCCTATAAATTTGTATCACAAAACACCAACATTTGGGGTAATTGTTTCGCAGAATACATGATCTCTGTTTGATAGCCCATTAGTGACTTCAGGCCACCGTCAGTTTAAGAGTGACGTGAAAGACAATTAGACTTTATTTTGTGGTATTTTCTGTTAAACGCTAAATACAAAGCTGTTTGTCAACACTAGTAGTTTAAACTTATGTCCAGACAGTTCAAAAAAATCTTATGTCCAGGGTAGTTGTATTGGTACACATTATCAAAACCTTATGCTGGTACAGAATATATTACCCAAATCTCATGTTCTTGTGTGGTTATAATTTCAATGAATATTTGTCATATGGTAATTCATTTTGTGTGTAGCATATGTAACAAGTGTGACTCATATTCTCATTTCCACAGAGTGTCTACAAAATTTCACACCAAAATTCATTTGTTTGTAGCAAACATGCTCACGTACTGTAAATTGGTGTCACGCTGTAGGGTGATGCTCTTGTCAAACCAACTAATGACAAATAATGTGTTATGTGAAATAATTTCCCCAAATGTTGGTGTTTTGTGATAAAAAAATCCCCAACTTGTGGTGCTAAGTGATAAACCGCTCATTCAATAGACCGAGCCTTAGGCATGTATCATTAGATATTTTTTTAGGAAGGCTGGAAATATTTATTTTGAATACTGCGTTGCTACTTGCTAGGATTTGAACTCAGGACCTTGTAGGTCTGATACCATTTCGAATTGCATGCTCTAGCAAGTTCATCCAATAGACCGATCTGTTGGAACTTGGAAGACCCTAGGCAATTATATTAAGCACACGCCATTCCATATGGTTAACCATTGGCATGAAATGACACTTATATGTGTTTGAGTGTATATGTGGATTGCTTAGCCCTTTCCATCAGTTCGGACTTTTGGTTGCGTTGGCTACTGCATGAAGCTTGACATTCATACTTATCCTAAAAATTGTTGCTGCTGCCCTCTGTTGCCCAACGTAAATTATTTTTGAGCCATAATTTGTTTGCCCTTTCCATCAGTCCGAACTTCCGGTTGCGTTGGCTAGTACATGAAGCTTGACAATATGAACATCAATTATTTTTGAGCCATAGTTTGTTTGTCATTACACCTTTTGAGCAGTCTCACTGCTACTATTAATTTGTTCTTACATGCACAGTTCCATGATAAATCTCATCTGCATTTCTCGCCAATGCATGTTAGGTCTTCCACTCGAGAATGAGTACGAAGAGCAACGGAGGCAAACTATCCTGCATAATAGCCGAGTTGCAGCCTCGTTGGGCCTAACACTACATCCTTCTACAAGGTCTAGTGCAAAAACGCCACCCACGTCCCTCACAAAGGATACGGAACATTCCTCTGATTCGTAATTTGATCCTGCTGATTGTGATGGCGAGCTGACTCAGGAAGATGCCCTGGTCGACTATCCTCTGCAACACAACAAGGTGAGTTTTCTCTGTCCTGTCATCGAATTATTTGTCCCAACTTCCATTTGTTGTATCCCAGTCCTACCAAATATGTTACCCATGCCATGTTCAATCTCATTACTACATTTTTCCTGCTTAGTTAATGCATCATATATGTTTTTGCATATGTTGCCTTCTTGTTTTCCATTCCATCTGCATATCATCATCATATAATATTGTACATTGAAATATCATTTATGTGTGACAGGCATCTACAGATTCGGGCAAGAACTTTTCAAGAACGAACAGGAGGAAGAACACTCAACAGGAACCTCAGGCTGATACCGGAGGATGGGTGACAGTGCGTAATAAAAAAAAAGGTTAAGCCTGATGCTCGTGCTGCTCCTCCTATTACAAGGTCTAACAAAAGACTGAAACGAGGTGGCGAACAGGCCGAGAATGATAACAGTAAAAGGTCTCGTAAAAACCACAAACCATCGAATCGGAATGAGTAGCCCCGGCATGTACCAGCCCACACATTCCACAACCACCGGTTGCCAATCATTTCTCGGCAACAATTGCCAACAGAACCGGTTTCCACACAAATTCGAGCCAACAATTGGCATCATCGGGAGTGGTGGTAGGTAATAATGGCCAAGGACACATGATGCTAGTCCCAGATGATACAGCCTCAAATGTCCAAATAGTGCTGCCACAACACCCGGCGAACCTGGTGATGATCTCCCTCCGACCCTTAGTCCTGCGAAAGACAACTCCTCTCCCGATGACGAGACCCACGCCAAAAAAGGTAATACTTTTTTCAAGACTTGTAGTTTAATGCTCCCTTATGTATCTATATACCATGATAGCTTGATGTAATGATTAACTTGGTAGGTTCACCACGATCAATAAAAACGAGGGGGCCAACGGTAGGAAGAAAACTTGCAGCTAAGATTTCCGAAATGGGTTCAAGATTTCGCATCACATCTATTGTAGGTGGCAGAAGGCCACTTCATCCGCATGAATCTTCATATCTTGTATCACATATTGGCTATTTTATCAGGAATGAACTTCCTACCTTCCCATTGTGGAAGCAGCACGTTGACACCCCTTCACAGTTCGAGAGTTTAGTGCATAATTTACATGTAAGTCATGCTTCTCCTGGTAATGATAAATTATTCCACATTGATCTGTCCCATTTCTTGTAACTTACTGTTGTTTCTATGCTATATAACTCACCAATCATTCCACCGTTACGAGCGATTAAGGTTTGAATTCGATGAGGATAATGAGGATGTAAAGTTTGTCATCGCTTCCATATTCAAAGAATTGTTGCGCCCGCACCGCTATAAGCTTAAGGCGACATACTTCACCGGCTGACATCGCCAATGTTCGAACAAAGTCTCCTGCACCTGTATGGTGACGAGCAGTGGGGAGATCTTGTCAAGCACTGGTCTGATCCAAAGAATGTGGTATGGCTTATGAGGACCGTGAAACCAGATTAAATTTCGAATACTTATTTTGCGCCAGTGTCTCACTAGTCTCTTTTTGCAGACGTTGTCTAAAAGGAACCAGGCTAACCGCTTGAAACAACATTTACCAAGCCGTACATGATCTCGTCACTTGGTTGGGCATCTCTGGCAAAAAGTAATGCCCCGCTGGTCTGTACTGCTACATATGTTACTCGTAAATTGTGTAGAACTCCATGTGCATGTTATATTTCCATCCTCCATTTTAACCACGTTATTTGATTTCTATATGATTGTACAAAAATGCAGAAAGTAGATCATGCAAACAACATGCAACCAGACAAAGAGATGACTCGCAGAGCGATTCGAGGCATGCCAGAAGAACAAACATAATGTGATAGGAGAACTCGCAGAAAGTGTTATTGTAAGTCTTCTTTATGATTTAATTTTTTAACGACACACTTGCCAATTTGTAGGAGCAATAATGGGCATGTCAATATGATCTTTTAGGCATTTTTGTGAAAATGCATTTGATGTGTAATCAGGCATACCAACTTGTTGGATTAAAAGTAGTTCATACACATTAAATCTACCGTCTGCATGTTTCTCTGTAATAACTTTAATTTTTACACGACTGAAATTTTTTCAGGCAAATATGAAATTGGAGATGGCAAAACCCGGGAAAGACGGTATGGAAAAAACTCTAGAAGAATGTATGGAGACATTTACCATGGTACTTAAAAATAAAGATATCACCAAAAACACTTTCCTGCGAAATGCTGGGTTTTTGCAGTCCAAGTCCAAGTCCAAGTCTTTCTCTGCACAAGTTCTGGAGGAACAACTCCAAATAGAACGAGCTGCAGCAGATGTGTTAAGAAACCAAGTTGATATGTTGAGATCGAGATCAGAAGCATGTGATGCCCTACTAGAGGAGGCCAATCAAGTTCGTTATAATCTCTCAAAGACTAATAAAATGCCATAGATAATTGGAGATGAACACTGACATTGACATGTGAGTACCTTGGTATTGTGAAATTTTCCTGAGACTGAGGCAATGTTCCTATTTTGTTGGTGGATGCATTTATCTGTGGCTGGGATCAACTACTGTGGATGTTTTATAAATTGGTTGCCTAGCCTTTTCAATCAGTTTGAACTTAAATGGTATTAGAGCCAAGGTCTCGAGTTTGAATTGTTGATGGTGTGGTTCAATTCATCCTTAATTTGTTGGTGCCCCATTGGCCCTTGTAAAGCTTCATGTGCCTACCTCCGAATCCAGTGTTGAATTTCTCTTGTCACACAGGAGGATGGCTGTTAATGTGTGTATAAGTGGGTTGCATAGCCCCTTTTATATAAGTTTGCAAGTTTCCGTATTGTGTTGTGCCTTTGGGACTCGGCTTTGCACTTCTGACTTTTGGTTGCGTTGGCTCTTGCATAAGTTTAATATACTAGTTCCATGTGGTTTTTGTTGAGATCTATAATAAGTGGATTGCCTAGCCCTTTCCATCATTTCGGACTGTGGTGTGCTATTCTCTTTTCCACGTGTTAGACCTCCTCTTCTTAACAAGACTCCATGAGTAGGAGGCACTATGATTTTATTTTTTTGCGCATGAAATTACTCAATTAGACAACTTAATCCCATTTGTTGACTCTCTGTTGACCAGCCACTTGAGGGTAAAACTGAGTATATTGCACTAGCCACTATACTCGAGGGGAAAACTGAGTACGGAGTACATATATTTTTCCGATGTAAGGCTCGACGGTAGAACCGAGTACACGTAACGGTGCGGACGTGCGGTACCACGGACGCGTGTCGTGGTGCGCAGCGGTTAGGCGGTGCGCGTGTTGAGACCAAACGTCTAGCTTTTGAGAAACTACCGAGACCAACCGTCACGTTGCTGTACGAGCCCCTCTGTCCCTCCCTCTGCACACGCCTCATTCTCACTCACGCACGCAACCACGCCTCTCACGTCCCATCAACTTCTCCAAATCGAATGAAAAACACCAACCGCCCTACGCGCATTCCACTGCCGGCGATGGACAAGAAGAATGCGCCGGCGGCCGTCGCCCCGAGACCGTCGCCTCCGAGGGCGGCGCATCCAAGCGCGGCGCCTCCGTGGGGGCCTCTCTCGGGGCTGACGGACCACTTCACAAGATCGGGGACTGCTTCTTGGCGAACGAGGAGTAAATGGACACCTACTCGCTTTGAGGCAAGTTTGTAGAAATTGGCGCTCAGGTTTACTGAGCCCGACGTGCACCTGCATGAATGGATCATGGTAGAACACGTCCTTCCACGCGCTGCTGATTTCACCTTCCTCCACCTCCGCACATCCCGCTACGTCACCATCGATCTAACGGAAGTTCATGCAAGGTTCAAATTCCTCCATATCTATAGAGTTAATCTATTTTTATTTTCAATCGTAAACATCTTAGTGCTGAATGTTATCTTCATCAATATATTTTAGATACTACTTCGTCGGCTTTTACCGTGGCGTCATCGTCCTTGCCCAGAAGAACCAGCCGCACAAGATACGGCTTTTGAACCCACTCACAAAGACATTGAATACTAGGTTTGAGGCGCATATGCCATATATTATTCTGAAGTCGATCGCTGTAATGAAGTCCCCGACTATGGTCTTCGTTTCCAAAGATTACCCGGCGGAAATTGCTTGGGTCGATGAGAGCACTCCAACTAAGGGTATAGATGAAGGCGGGGAGAAGGAAGATTTTCGACCGAGCACCATTCTTTGCGTTGCATTACCCCGTTCAATGGTGAACTGTATGCAATAGTCATGAACAATTTTGAGTTCGGAAAATTAGTGTGCACCAACAATGTCCAGTTGGAGCAGCGCGCGGCAGTGTCAACATGGATACACTATTTTCATTTCGAACTTGGAAATAACAAGTTCTACCTTGTGAAGTCGGATGGTGCTCTGCTGCTTGTGTTGTTGGACAACAAGCATTTGGAGGAAGGTCAACCATTGGTGTACCGTGTGGACACTGAGAGCCGCTCTCTCCATGCCGTCAATAACATTGGCAGTCGTGCCTTCTTCGTCCATTATATCCGGTGTATCTCCGTCGACACCGAGTGCACCCGACACTTCGACCTGGCTGCATCTACTACGCAGATTTGGGTTATATCGTAGAGTACTTTGATGATATAAAGGCCTGGGATGAGTGGCCAATACGTGTGGATAGATTAGGAAACTATGGTATGAGAAATGAACAAAGGCCATACCGTTTGGAGGATGTATTGGCTGCACTGCTGCAGACGGAAGGAGTTCAATGAATATTTCCTTCAGATCAGAGAACGGAGTGACGAAGAAATATATGCTGAATGAAGATCAGATTCATTCATCTTGGGGTATCCTAATCTTCATGTTGGCCATACATTGCGTCTTGTATTATTTTCAGATTAGTTTATCGTGAACATTAACATTGTTATTGGCTGCTTTTGGCTGTTGTATGCAGTTGATGTATTATACTCCGTACTTAGTTTTCTGGATTTATTATGCTGCTGTGATTTTTCCTATACTAGCTTCTAGATTTGACTGATTTTGTTTGTAATGATGATGGCTTGATGTGGCTGCTGGCCTTGACTGCCGGAGCAGAGCAATTAGTACTTAACCAGGTGTACCGTCTTTATATTAGTATTATATTATATTACTTGACCATAGCCATATTCAAAATCAAATCTCTGTCGGGTGGCAAAATCTCCCGCCAATCCTGAAATATTTCAGACGGGTTTTTGAATGGGATAACAAGATAGATCACGATGATAGTAACCGGTATTTAATGTGATGATGATTTGATTTTGCACTCGGCCTTGAACAGAGGTACTAGTATGGTGTCACAATTTTTTATCATTATACTTGGACGGTAGCCAAATTCAAAATCTCATAGCGGCAAAACTTCCCGCCCACAAAATACAAAAATTTCACACGCTTCCAAATTCCCATTCTACCCCTGTGGAGATGGCAGCAAAGTCGGTTGGTGGGGGGGTATGCCCGTCATTTTTTGGATCACCACCTCCCTAGCCCGGAGACCCTCCCAAAAAAAATTCATTTCCCTCAGACCACCCACCGGAACTTCCCAAGTCCCTCTCTCCCACCTCCACGACCACCGCACCGGAACATCCCCGCCGGACTTCCCTGGTCTACCCGAGCCCTCGCGATCCTCGTCGGCCGGCTGCTGCCGGAGCCGCTTCATCGACGCCGTCATCAACCGGACCGGATCATCCCCGCCGTACCTCGAAACCATATGCTCATCCAGCAGTCTACCGCGATCGCTTCAGGTGAGCCGCTTCGCCGGATCCGTCGTCCACCGCATCGGATCTTGCTCACCGACACCATTGTGCATGAACCGGATCTGCTTCACCGGCGCTGTGCATGATCTAAACTCTTCTCTTGTCGCTTTTCTATTGCTTGCCTGCAAGTTCTTGTTTAATCTTGGGGGAACCTGTTTGTGCTAACGACGCGCCGTTACGTTTTTGCAGATGAGATGAGTAATCATGAAGTGTAATGGCCGTCTCTCCAACCCCAAGTAGCACATGTAGCGTACTTCATCACCGGATCTATCAACCCCAGGAAGATCTGTTGTGACTCCCACAGAGTGCTTCTCCTAATGTAAGTCCCTTGTTTTAGCGCCATGTTCTAGGTTCAGATGCTTGTTTGTCAGAAGCTCTTTTAGTTCATTCCTAGCTATGACCGTAACACGTTGCTATTTTCTACTTCATTGCTAACTTTAAGCGATTGAACATTTTGGTTTGCATTCCCTGCTCTGTAGATGTAGCCATCATAACTTCTTTCTTGCTTGATCGTTGTTACAAAAATTATAGGTATTATAGTAACATCCTGCTATTATTTAGTTCATGGCCAATTTTAAGTAATTGCATATGTTGGTTTGCATTCCCTGCTCTATAGCTTTTGGCATCGTAACTTCTATATTTGGTTTACATTCCCTGCTCTGTAGATCTAGCCATCATAACTTTATCTTGCTCAGTCGTTGTTACAAAAATTATGGCCTGCTACTATGTTGTTTGTGCCAATTTTTTACTCCATGAACATGTTGGCTTGCATTCCCTGTACTACAGGTGATGCCATTGTTTTGTATCTAGTTCATTGTAAGCTAACAAAGTAAGGACTTAGTTTGGCATGCTATCACTCTGCTATCTAGCCTGTAGTACAAATAAACTTGTCATACTACTAGATAATAATTTTGCGTGCCATCTTGTTCTTCAAAAGCTGCATTATTGACTTGTTTCTCTGACTTGGCATGACGCTCACATATGGAAAGCTGAACATATTGGTTTGCATTCCCTCTTATACAAGTTCACAGGTGATCCCACTATATTCTGTATCTGGTCCATCCTAAGCTCCAGCATTAACTATCCTCTATGTGTTGCTCATTACAAGTTTATATCCCGAAACATCTTGATTTGCATCCCCTTCACTATAAGTTCAGGAGTATTATTTAGTTCACGGCTAAAATGAAGTAATTGCACTTGGCACATGTTGGTTCACATTCCCTCCTCTTTAGCTTTTGCCATCGTAACTTCTATTTTTGGTTTACATTCCCTGCTCTGTAGATGTAGCCATCATAACTTCATCTTGCTCAGTCGTTGTTACAAAATTTATAGCCTCGCTACTATGTTGTTCATGCCAATTTTGTACTCCCGAACATGTTGGTTTGCATGGGACTCGGCAGTAGTAAGTCTATTTGTTTCATTCTAACATGCTTTCATTATATTGGCTGTTGGTATGCGGCATGCACTCTTTGTTTGCTTATTGTGCGCATTACAATGATCTTGTTATAACGATGAAATGATGAGTTCCAAATTCTTTGGCAAACAATATTGTAGTGTCTTTGCCTTTCCATTGTTGTTGTCTTAACTTGTAATGTCTTTCTTTCAGATATAGGTGCTGCATGGACAACTTAAAAGATTGCCGGATCCCTTCATTGTATTGCTAGGTTTAATTACCATTCAATTTCTCTGGGTTCTGTAATATTTTTTCAATGCCTTGCAGCTGATGTAATATTTAGTTAGTTTTTATAGTTCTTTCGCGCATTTTTTCTTTGGTGCTTGTGGTAAGTGAGGCTATCCGACAGAAATCAATGCTGCGTAAATATTCTCAGTATCTAAATCACGAATTCCCATCCCTTAAACGGCCCAATTAAGCGAAATCACATATGTGTCGGCCCGCAAAATCCTAAAGCGCCTATTACGCCGGCATATAAACAACAACTAAACTAGGCTGGCCCACTTACTTATTGGGCCAGCCCACTTGATTTACTGTGGACCCCACACTTTTATTGGGCCGGCCCACTTGCTTTAAGGTGGACCCCACCAACTACTGGGCCGGCCCACTAACTAGTTGGGCCAGCCCAATTGCTTTTGTGGTGGACCCCACATAATAAATGGGCCGGCCCTTTAAGACGAAAGTGGGACCCACCTGTGTTTTTGGCCCGGCCCACTAGCGTGTTGGGCCGGCCCACTTGCTATATGGTGGACCCCACATACTAAATGGGCCGGCCCTTTAACAGGAAAGTGGGACCCACCTGTTTTTGGCCGTGCCCACTAGCATGTTGGGCCGGCCCACTTGCTATATGGTGGACCCCACATACTAAATGGGCGGCCCTTTAACAGAAAGTGGGACCCACCGGTGTTTTGGCCCGCCCACTATTTTGTTGGGCCGGCCCACTTGCTATATGGTGGACCCCACATACTAAATGGGCCACCCTTTAACCGGAAAGTGGGACCCACTGTGTTTTTGGCCCGCCCACTATCTTGTTGGGCCGGCCCACTTGCTATATGGTGGACCCCACATACTAAATGGGGTGGCCCTTTAACAGAAAGTGGGACCCACCAGTGCTTTTTGGCCCGACCATCGGCTTGTTGGGCCAGCCCATTTGATCTAATGTGGACCCCACGTACTAAATGGGCCGGCCCGATAGCAGGAAAGTGGGACCCACATGCTAATTGGGCCGGCCCACTAACTTCTTGGGCCGGCCCAGTTGCTTTAATGTGGACCCCACTTTGTAAATGGGCCGGCCCGATACCAGGAAAGTGGGTCCCACATGTCTTGTGGGCCGGCCCTTTTGCCTGTTGACCAGGTCAAACGAGTGCATTCGGCCGGCCCACATGCTTAGTGGGCCGGCCCATTAAAGTTTTGACCGATCAACCTTAGAGGTTAGGCTCGGCCCACGTAACTAATGGACCAGCCCGGCTATATAGTTGACCGGTCAAACTAAGTCGGCTGGCCCGCCCGCAAACTTAATGGGCCGGCCCGCTTAAGACGTGGCGGAGCCTCGTGTGGGCCTACCATCTACCACGGGGTTTCAATAGGTTAACGCCGTTAATCGCGATTAACGGCGTACGCTACGTGTCGGTTGCATGACGTCAGCAGTCAACGGGCTCCCGGAAACACTTGGGCAACGGTCCGATTTTCCGTGGCGGAAGGGCGCCCAAGCGCGACGGACCGAAAAAATCGTCGTAGGACTTTGCCTGACGCAGTTTCCACAACAGAACCCATATCGTCGGGTTAGGCCCATAGGCGACGAAAAATACCCCTTAGCGGACGATTTTGAGACGTTGTCTATCAGAACTTTTCTTGTAGTGATGTGTGGTTTTGGTAATTAATGACAACCCCTATGGACTAATGTTTTCATTGAGTTTATATGAAGGAATATTCCATAGGTACTACGTGTAGTCCATGTGTTGGATTCAAGTATGGATGCCATGAAGATAAAGATATACCTTGTGTATTGGCATCAAGATCATTGATTTAAAGATATATATGTGATATGATCAAGAAGAAGAAACGAAGATGGAGTTCTTATGTGGATCTCAATATTAGCCATGCTCTAGCTTATGTGATAAGCAATGAATGATCAAGATCTTGAGTGCTTGATTCCAAGTGAAGAATTCAAGTTATGGATCTAAGTCAGTGTCATGATAGTCTCATAAGTTGAGCTATGGTTGACTAAGATTTAGAGCATGCAAGCAAATGAAGAATTCTATATACACCTCAAGATAGTATGATAGAGCATGAGAAGATACAAGGTTGACCAATACAAAGAGTGAAGAATAGATTCAAGTTTGGTCAACACATGAAGCATGACGAATGTGCCACGAGAAGTCATGTGGTAGGGTAAGCCGTGTCAATTATGCTTTATGAACTAACCCATCATATATGTTCTCTTGTGTTGTCTATGTGGGTTAGGTATCTTTTTATGGGCATGCATCAAAAGTGAGATCTCATATAGCCCATGAGAGGATGACGTCAAGTGGTGATCGTCATCAAGGTTGAGTTGGGCAAGTTCAAGATTGAGCATCTCAAGAGGATCATATGCTTGAATCTTGCCATCCATTTTGGTGATAATGGACATGTGAAGATGTGCATCAATGGAGCTTTCCCATCAGGGTGTATGGGGGAGCATTTGTGAGTCTTCACAAAGCAACAATGATCAAGTGAGGCATTCCGGCTTGAGTGGAGCTTGAAGAGCTATCATCGAGATCAAGCGGAATGCGCAAGGCAAATGTATAGCCTTGCTAGGTTTTCCTTTTACCGGTCTCAAGGTGGTTGTTGGGAGACCGGGTTATAGGATACATAGCCGCACTATCAAGAGGGGCTTTCGGTTGGGTAACTTGATCACATCGTCTTAGTGAGCTCAACCCTTTGCATGATTTGCATTCCATAAATCTTATTTCTTCTTGGTGTTTCTCTGTGTGAGGTTCTTGAGCTTGTTTCCAGCTTTACAACAAGCCCAAGTTCATCGAAAACGGAATCCATATGCATCTTCTATTGCGTTTTCAAGCTTGGAGGTTTTACCGGTGTCTCTTTTATAGACAGGTCAAACATTCATCTTATGGTTTTTACTCCGTGGATGGACAATGATGTTTCTATGCATAAAGTTGTAGGGCTTGTTGTTCTCATTCCAACAAGCCCAAGATCATCGAAATCGGAGTCCGGACGCAAAAATTATCATTGTTTTTGTAAACCATGTTTTCATGTTTGGTCCGGTGGTGCCGGCTGTCTCAGCGGCTCGTCCGACACAGTCCGGCTCCCACACCGGTGCCAACTGGACGGTTTCCAGGGGGCTTTCAGGTGCACCCGGTCCCTGGCCCGGTCTGACCGGCTCTCCCGCCAGGCGGCCCGGTCCCTGGTCCGGTCGACCTGCTCTCACGCCAGGCTGCACGAAAAACTCCCAGATCTGCCCCTAACGGTCATATTTCGTTTGGCTATAAAAGGGGCTTCTTCCCTAACAGTTTTCTAGGGTTCTTGAGCACGTTTTTGACCACCACTGTTGAACCTCTTGAGCTTGCTTCCTCTCCCTTCCCTCCCATGATTCTTGCTCATTCTTGAGGGATCTAAGAGAGGAGATTTAGATCTACAACCTCCACCAATCCATTTCTCCTCTAAGTGAGGGGAACTCTTGGGATCTAGATCTTGGAGTCATTTGTTGATTTCCTCCATTGTTCTTCCTCTCTAATCTCATCCTAGCATTTGTTGCTTGGGTGGGATTTGAGTGTGAAGGATTTGAACACCTCTAGTGTTCTTGCTTTGCATCATTGCATAGTGTTGAGCTCTCCACCACGATTAGTTCGAGTGAGAGACCGTGAGCTTGTTACTCTTGGAGGGAGATCTCCTAGTTGGCTTGGCGGTTTGTGCTCTGGTGATCTCTTCAAGGAAGATTGTGACGAGGCACGGGCTTCTCCTTCGTGGAGATTGTGAAGTGGTTGTGGAGCTTGCCATCTCCGGAGTGGAGGAAAAGCTAATCATAAGGAAAGGGCCATTATCCTTCGTGGGTGTGGCTCGGAGAATTGGGTGAGCCTTCGTGGCGTTGGGGAATCCTTCGTGGGACCTCCACTCCTCCAAATGTGACGTACCTTCTTGCAAAGGAAGAGAACACGGGAATACATCCTCGTCTCCGCGTGCCTCGGTTATTTCTATACTCGAGCTTACTTTCCTTGTGATAGCCATCATGCTTGAAGTACATATACCTTGCTATCACTTGTGCTTCATATATCTTGTGCCTATCTTGCTTAGCTCTAGTGGTTATTGTTGCACTTAGTTGAACCTAGCACTTTTAGGGTTTGTTCTTGTAAGTTTAATTCCGCATTCTTACAAGCCAAATCCGTAAGAGTTTTTAATCGCCTATTCACCCCCCCCCCCTCTAGGCGACATCTCGTCCTTTCACTCCTCTATGACACGCTCCATGTAGAGGCAGCGGATCTCCTCCCAGTAGGCCTATTGCTCGGAATCGAGCCCCTCATGAGCCTCCCTATCCTCCTGCCCCTCGTGTGCCGAGGTCACGCGGTGACGGATCCAAGTCCGCCACAGGGAGTCAAACTTGGGGAAGTTGAGCTCGACGGAGTCGGAGCCATGGAGCCTAACATTTTTTGATGACATATGCACATGCTGCTTGTGCCTCCGACTGGTAGGTTCCGATCCAATATTTCTTGTCGGTGTTGTGGTTGTAAATCTCCGCCACCGAGGTGCCCTACTCCTTCTTCCGCTTGCCGCGGATGGGTGGCGAGGACCATCGGTGAGAGTAATGGCCATTTCCGGCAACTGCGGTGCTGGGAAAGAGGTGGAGGGGTCGATATTGGGCGGTGTTCGAGCAAAAGGTGAGCTGTGGGGGATATTTTACTCCTCGAAGTGGGCGGCGAGTAAAAATAGGAGGCGAGGCGGCCGAAGAGTAAAATGTATACTCCTCTATGCCGGATAGGATTTCCGTTAGTTGCGGTTTAGTGGAGCACACCAAGAATTTTTTTTCCTCCTCTAACCGTTTTCAAGGGTTCGGGTGAAGATGCTCTGAATTAACCTTGTTAGTTTATCAACAAATCGGATATCCGTGGAAAATACTTAGTCAGACTCGTTTGCTTGTGATAGGATTTCGAAGAGAATGTATTTACTAGCTCAATCCAACTCCGAATTGCGGTTTCATATTCACCGTGTTCATTTTTTCTACTCGTTCAAATCCTTTGGAGCTCTCTTGGCATCCCTCATTTGTTTCAAATGGCAGAAATGAAATAATACCGATGCTTTAATTTCATTTGTCAATTTGAAATTTCAAGCTGAAAAATCATGTTTGGATGCCACATGGATTTTTGAAATGAAATAATTTCCACAGGAATGGCTGGGTTACGCAAAAGGAAGTATACATACAGGATTCTGATCTACATATGACAGGTCCATGCGTCCAAGGGTATATGAGTGCCACATGCTTGAAATGACTGTCACATACGTATATAGCTATCAAGTAAAGGTAACCGATACACACAAATCAGATCCATGATGCACGTGGTCTTTGCAACGTCCAAAGCTGGTAGGTCTGTCCTGCACGTGGTGTTTCGGATGCATTGTGCATTTGTGCATCATATGTTCTTCCCAAAATTATAAGGATAAATTAATGTACTATGTGCATAACACCAAATGATTAAAGGTGCCACGACATGCATATGCATGAATCATCAACTTTGTCACGAAGACCTAGAGATCTAGGTCTAACACATGGTACTAATTTGTGTATGATTGTGAACCACGTCATGAACATTATGATATACAGTAGTTATCTTGCTTGATAGATAACCCGGAGTAGAAATTTATGAGAAGCATTACTAAATTGTACACGAATCATTTGAGGCAAAGAGGTAAAATCCTAGAAGGTTAACGCTTTTGACTTCAATAGATTTAATTAGACGTTTTGCTAACTAGTGCATGTTTACCGTATAAGATTAGAGTAAACACTTCTCTGGGCCACGGAGTTGTTGCCATGGTCCAGCTCCTTGTTGAGTGGGTCACTTCCATAAGAAGCCAAATCAGTTAGACTAATCAATGGGTACACGACAGGTACGTCCATGGCAGTAGCCCCCCCGAGACTCCACTCGAGTCGTAGACTTGGGTTGAGTCTCCAAACCTTGATTCATTCACCTGCAAGACGAAATCGAAGTTTTGTTAGAATAATCAATTCATTAGCTTTGATAGATATTTTTGCTATGGGGATATTGGTATAATGAATCTGGTGCATCCGATGGACCAGGAAGGTAGTTAATTGCTATTTGAAAAAAAAAACATCGTGAACCTACTCAAACTCAAGTCACCGGACTCGAATCTGGTATATGATGGTGCAATTCAACTCGGGTCGTGGAGGTCTTATCGAGTTCTGAATTCCAGTTTTATTATATGTGTACCCAACGTCTTCGTCGGGATTTTTCATCCTATCGTGGATATGGAAATTTTCAAGCACATCGCAGCTTGTGCGAGTGCTAGGCCCACATGACGGATCCCGGTATCTTATCTTCATGTTATGAATACAACATTCAGACTTATTGCATACACGGTCTGAGAACTCGACATTTATATCAATTGCCTTGTTTAATGCAATAGTTGAAGTTGTCGGCTTCCTGATTGCCTAGTGTTAACATCTTTTTCGGGTGCGGGATCTGCCCTCCTGATGGGAGTAGGCCCCGAGGCTATGTTTGGGTGCTTGCAACCTATCATAGCCTCGAAGTTATTTCTTCTCTACCTCTTTTGTTGAATTATTTCTCCAAATTTTCTTTCCATCGGGTGCGTGACCAGTGCTCCTGATGGGAGTAGCCGCCAAGTCTATGTTCGGGTACTTGTAGCTGGGGATAAACTCAAAATGTTGTTGTACTCGAAAAAGTATTCAACTCAAGTTTTTGTAGCACTTGAGGAAGTATTCGACTCAAGTTTTTGTAACACTCAAGGAAGTATTAGAGTCTGGTTTTTTAGCACTCGAGTAAGTATTCGACTCAAGTTTTTAGCATTCGAGGAAGTATTCATCTCGGGTTGTGCGCTTGTGGTCGCGGATAGAAACTGCCGACTCATGTTGAAGGACTCCATGAGGAATCTTGATGTAAGCGGAGCTTGTAAGTAGCCACGAGTCGACAATTTGGATGGAATCGACACAACGCATAAGCTAGAATGTTTGGGTGCTTGACCAGCGCTCCCGATGAGAGTATCCCCGAGGCAGTAGCAATCCTGGAAGTCACCATGTTGTAAACTGCAAAAATGTGAAGAGTTGTGAAATATTTGTATCTTAACAAATGTTGCCTCTGCACCTTATAATGTTGTTGGCGGTGATAGGACTCATCACATGGTCACCATATGCTAAGCCTTTTCGTCAGCCCGACTCCCGAGTTCTTTGTGCCTTGCCAACCTGTCAGTTGGACTGCAATTGGGTGAGAATTTTCAACGATTCGACGGGGGTAGTCGATCAGCTACTCGAGCTTTCGCATGTGAGGTGTCAGACGCTCAGAGTCGATGATATGTACGGTGAGTTTGCACGACACATCCCCACTTTTTATAGGAATTCTTGGTCTTGCCTTTGAGGAGCAGGAGCCTCTATTTTCCACTCCAAATTATCTTCTGTCTGTAGTAGGGACGCTCTTTTTGCTCTTCCTAACTCAATTGGATTCTTTTTGCTAGATCCAGCAAAAATCTGTGCGTTGCTAGAGTGTCGGGTGTGTCAAAAGTAAATAATAATCAACTATTGGTAGATGAACACTTAGATTTATCGGGTGCGGAATTTAATTGGATACAGTCGACAGACACAGCGGACGTAGTCGATGAAGTGGAGTGAATCAGCACGGTGAAGCCTTACGGTGTTTAGCCGGAAGTAATTGACGCGAAGGACGTAGTAGGCGCAGCTGATTGGATCGGCGAGTCCACGATGGGACAGCCCCTGACCGTGGCTAGTCCTCGAGCGTGGCGAATCCGCTATAGGCGAGTCCGCAATGGCGAGTCCTTGATGGCGAGTCGGCGAGCCCCCGAGCGTGGAGAGCACGTGACGGGCGAGTCCGCGACCCGGCGAATCCCCGAACGCGGCGAGTCCGCGACATGGCGAGTCCTTGACAGGCGAATCCACAACAGCGAGTTTGCAATGGACGTGGCCACGAGCTCACCAACGCGTATATGATCTGAATCCGATTAGTAATGATCTTATTGTTGATGTTGATGAGGGATCTCACCAGGATTGTAGCTCCACAGGCCGATATCCTCACCGACGGCACCAATTGACGAGGGGTGAACTCGATAATGCCCATAGATTATGGACTTGGGTTTTGGGAAGAAAGCGGCGAGGAGAATCTGGGAGCGAGAGTGGCACACGATGTACCCAGGTTCACGTACCTACGGTGGATGATCGCTACGTCCTGCTAGCAATCCAGTATATGACCATAATTATGTTACAGGGAGCCGCCGCATGCGGAGGGATTTGTCTATGTCTAATATGATCTAATCTAATCCCCCTTCAAGGGGTGCCCCTGTCTTATACTCGAAGTCGATATGACGTGCGGGTCTAGCTTGTTGAGCCATTATGTTGGGCCACCTCCATAAGAAGCCAAACCAGGTGGGCACCCGACGGATATGCCCATGACAGTCATATTGGATATAAATATGATATTTTGAAGTAATAAAAGTCATCTAAATGATTTTCCACGCAATTGGGTGAAAAGGCAAAGCGAGAGAGGAAACTCCAGAAGTGTTAACGACCATCGGTACGGGCGAAGCCCGCCCGTATCGCATGCATGTATCATGTGGCAGCTGCCTCGCCTCGTCAAATAGTTTCACCTCGCAAGGATGGATATGAGATCCAACATATAGAGACACCACAGCTCATAGAAACGTCACCTTCAGAAGGGATCTAAAGAGGGAACTTGAAGAAGGGCATCATCCTCTTCGTTACATGGATCATCGGAGGCTAAGGCATCATCCCCTATCATCAACCACTACATCTTCACCACCACCATCTCATCTACCTTCATCTTGTTGTAATTCCAATTGTTGTTGCGGATTTGCACTTGTATAAATCCAAACGCTCGTATTCAGTTCATATGCCTATGGTAATGCTATTGATTGCTTCCATGCGTGAGTATTTTACCTTGTTCTTGGGGAGATGAAGAAACCCTACAAATATTATGATGTGAAATAAAGATGATCTATAACTTTGCTTCATAATTATGTGTTAGTTTCTCTCGAGATATTATGTGAAGCCGATCATGTAATATTTGTCTTCGGAACTAGAGAGGGAATCACTGTTGGACATGTGGTAGTACGTACGGTGCTTAGTGACAAAACATGCCCACGTGCTCTGCGGTGACCCCGCGTACCACTGCATGGTGTAGTACACAAGTCGTTGACATAACACAAGTGAAACACCGTTCCACTCATATTACATCTCTCAGAGTGGTACAACAGAAACATATGCGAGTCCAAGGTATGTCTATAGAAGTACACACGAACTGTTTACATAAGATCAACACAACCTCCTACTTTACAGTGAGGTAAAACTTCAAATAAAGCTCCAGAAGAACGACTCGTAGTCTATCTTATTGCTAACTCAAGTTCAAGAGCTACTTGGCTTTCTATAGAAATCTAGCTACTTAGGTGCTAGGATTAGGGAAAGGTTCCCTTCTATTACTAGTCTAGGTTTCCATTATAGCTGATGCAGAAGTTGACTCCATTGACTTCTTTGATTGAATTCTTCATCTTGTTGCAGTTGACTCCTTTGTCTTCGAGTTCCACGGTAGTTTCTCCTTCGGTACATTGATCTAAGAAGGGGGTTCAAACGAGATAGAATGAGTACGAGCGTACTCAGCAAGTTCATATTAGGAAATAGGTGTATCATGCACTAGCTACAGCCATAGACCAGAAAGTCATAAGCCAATGCAAGTTTTTGTAATCATTTCTTCAAAAGGTTTATTTTATTCTGAAAACTATGCCCGTCAGTCTTCACAGGTTGACTAGAACTTCGTGGAGTTCCTTTCCTGCCGCGTTCGCAGTTCCCTTCCCGGAACAGGGAGTGACAGTCACAATTCTTGATACCCTCTGCAGAGGTGCGTTACTTTACCCCACAAGAGATCTTAACCATGTTGCCGGCCGAGAGTATGTCCCCGTCCACACTTCCTTTGGTGTGAGGCCCAGTATAAGATCCAAGCCAATCACTGCCTTCTCCGCGACCCTGCAAACCCACCCTTTTGTCCAACCGTACACCTCCAGTAGACTTCCCCCGATAATACGGCTTTACTCATGGTGTACTCCGGACAATCCCTCATAGATCGAAGAGCTTATTGATGTCTACGTTCCCCCTCCTTTCCTGTAGACAGTGTTGGGCCTCCAAGAGCAGAGGTTTGTAGAACAGCAGCAAGTTTTCCCTTAAGTGGATACCCAAGGTTTATCGAACTCAGGGGGGAAGAGGTCAAAGATATCCCTCTCATGCAACCCTGCAACCACAAAGCAAGAAGTCTCTTGTGTCCCAAACACACCTAATAGGTGCACTAGTTCGGCGAAGAGATAGTGAAATACAGGTGGTATGAATAAGTATGAGCAGTAGCAACGGTGCCAGAAAATAGCTTGATGGTGTGTAGTTGATGGTGGTAGAATTGCAGCAGTAGTAACGCAGTAAAACAGTAAACAAGCAGCGGTGATAGCAGTATTTAGGAACAAGGCCTAGGGATTACACTTTCACTAGTGGACACTCTCAACATTGATCACATAACAGAATAGATAAATGCATATTCTACACTTTTGTTGGATGATGAACGCATTGCGTAGGATTACACGAACCCTCAATGCCGGAGTTAACAAGCTCCACAATTTGTTCATATTTAGTAACCTTATAGTGTAAGATAGATCAAAAGACTAAACCAAGTACTAACATAGCATGCACACTATCGCCTTCATGCATATGTAGGAGGAATAGATCACATCAATACCATCATAGTAATAATTAACTCCACAATCTACAAGAGATCATGATCATAGCCTACGACAAGAACCACACGGTGCACACACTAGTCACCTTTACACACGTGCAGGAGGAATAGAACTACTTTAATAACATCACTAGAGTAGCACATAGATAAATTGTGATACAAAACTCATATGAATCTCAATCATGTAAAGCAGCTCATGAGATTATTGTATTGAGGTACATGGGAGAGAGATGAACCACATAGCTACAGCGAAGCCCTTAGCCTCAGGGGTGAATTACTCCCTCCTCATCATGGGGGCAGCGATGGCGGTGAAGATGGCGGTGAAGACGGCGGTGGAGATGGCTCCGGGGGCAATTCCCCGTCCGGCAGGGTGCCGGAACAGAGAGTTCTGTCCCCCGAATTGGAGTTTCGCGATGGCGGCGCCCGGAGTCTTTCTCGAGTTTCGTCAATTGGTACTGCGTTTTTAGGTCGAAAGGGCTTTTATAGGCGAAGAGGCGGCGCAGGGGGCACTGGGGCGCCACACCCTAGGCCGGCGCGCCTAGGCCTGGCCCGCACCGCCATGTGGTGTGGTGGCCCCCTGGCCCCTCTCCGACTCTTCTTCGGTGTTCTGGACGCTTCCGGGAAAAATAGGAGGTTTGGCGTTGATTTCGTCCAATTCCGAGAATATTGCCCGAACAGCCTTTCTGGAACCAAAAACAGCAGAAAACAGGAACTGGCCTCTCGGCATCTCGTCAATAGGTTAGTTCCGGAAAACGCATAAAAATGATATAAAGTGTGAACAAAACATGTTGGTATTGTCATAAAACAAGCATGGAACATCGGAAATTATAGATACGTTGGAGACGTATCAGCATCCCCAAGCTTAGTTCCTACTCGTCCTCGAGTAGGTAAACGATAAAAGATAATTTCTGAGGTGACATGCTACCAACATAATCTTAATCATACCATTGTAAAGCATATGAGATGAATGCAGCGATTCGAAACAATGTAAATGCAATGAGTAAACAATTGAATCATATAGCAAAGACTTTTCATGAATAGTACTTTCGAGACAAGCATCAACAAGTCTTGCATAAGAGTTACTCATAAAGCAGTAAATTCTTAGTAAAGGTATTGAAGCAACACAATGGAAGATTAAGTTTCAGCGGTTGCTTTCAACTTGTAACATGTATATCTCATAGATAGTTGTCAATGCAGAGCAATATAACAAATGCAATAAGCAAGTATGTAAGAATCAATGCATAGTTCACACAAATGTTTGCTTCTTGAGGTGGAGAGAAATAGGTGAACTGACTCAACAATAAAAGTAAAAGAATGGTCCTCCATAGAGGAAAAGCATCGATTGCTATATTTGTGCTAGAGCTTTGGTTTTGAAAACATATAGAGAGCATAAAAAGTAAAGTTTTGAGAGGTGTTTGTTGTTGTCAACGAATGGTAATGGGTACACTAACTACCTCGCCAACCGGACTTCCAAGAGCGGCTCCCATGAATTATTTTATTTTTGGGTGGCACTCCTTCCAACCTTTCTTTCACAAACCATGGCTAACCGAATCCTCGGGTGCCTGCCAACAATCTCATACCATGAAGGAGTGTCTTTTTATTTTAGTTTTATTATGATGACACTCCTCCCAACCTTTGCTTACACAAGCCATGGCTAACCGAATCCTTCGGGTGCCGTCCAACAATCACATACCATGGAGGAGTGTCTATTTTTGTTAATTAATTTGGGACTGGGAATCCCATTGCCAGCTCTTTTTGCAAAATTATTGGATAAGCGGATGTGCCACTAGTCCATATGAGAGTCCGTCAAAAGTAAATGACAAGGTTGAAAGCTAAACACCACATACTTCCTCATGAGCTATAAAAACTTGACACAAATCAGAGGTGATAAATTTTGAATTGTTTAAAGGTAGCACTCAAGCAATTTACTTTGGAATGGCAGGAAATACCACATAGTAGGTAGGTATGGTGGACACAAATGGCATAGTGGTTGGCTCAAGGATTTTGGATGCATGAGAAGTATTCCCTCTCGATACAAGGCTTAGGCTAGCAAGGTTGTTTGAAGCAAACACAAGTATAAACTGGTACAGCAAAACTCACATAAAAGACATATTACAAGCATTATAAGACTATACATCGTCTTCCTTGTTGTTCAAACACCTCACTAGAAAATATCTAGACTCTAGAGAAACCACTCATGCAAACCAAATTTTAACAAGCTCTATGTATTTCTTCACTAATAGGTGCAAAGTATATGATGCAAGAGCTTAAACAAGAGCACAACAATTGCCAAGTATCACATTACCCAAGACATTATAGCAATTACTACATGTAGCATTTTCCAATTCCAACCATATAACAATTAACGAAGCAGTTTCAACCTTCGCCATGAATATTATGAGCTAAGAACACATGTGTTCATACGAACCAGCGGAGCGTGTCTCTCTCCAACACAAGCATTTATTCAAACAAAAACAAAAACAAGAAACATACAGACGCTCCAAGTAAAGCACATAAGATGTGACGGAATAAAAATATAGTTTCAAGAGAAGGAACCTGATAATTCGTCGATGAAGAAGGGGATGCCTTGGGCATCCCCAAGCTTAGATGCTTGAGTCTTCTTGATATATGCAGGGGTGAACCACCGGGGCATCCCCAAGCTTAGAGCTTTCACTCTTCTTGATCATAGTATATCATCCTCCTCTCTTGACCCTTGAAAACTTCCTTCACACCAAACTTCTCATAAACTTCATTAGAGGGGTTAGTACATAATCAAAAACTCACATGTTCAGAGGTGACACAATCATTCTTAACACTTCTGGACATTGCTCAAAGCTACTGGAGTTTAATGGAACAAAGAAATCCATCCCACATAGCAAATGAGGCAATGCGAAATAAAAGGCAGAATCTGTCAAAACAGAACAGTCCGTAAAGACGAATTTCTAATAAATACTTCCGTTGCTCAAATCAGAAAACTCAAAACTAATGAAAGTTGCGTACATATCTAAGGAACACGCACGTAAATTGGCATATTTTTCTGATTTTTCTACAGAGAGAAAATCCCAGATTCGTGACAGATAGAAATCTGTTTCTGCGCAGAAATCCAAATCTAGTATCAACCTTCGATTAGAGGCTTCACTTGGCACAACCAAACACAAAACTAAGATAAGGAGAGGTTGCTACAGTAGTAAACAACTTCCAAGACACAAAATAAAAACAAATTACTGTAGCAAAATAACACATGGGTTATCTCCCAAGAAGTTCTTTCTTTATAGCCATTAAGATGGGCTCAGCAGTTTTAATAATCCATTCGCGGAAATAGTATTTGAAGCAAAAGAGAGCTTCAAGAGGCAAATTCAAAACAAATTTAAGTCTAACATGCTTCCTATGAAGAGGAATCTTGTACACAAATGAATTCATGAAGAACAAAGTGACAAGCATAAGAGGATAAAACACGAGTAACTTCAAGATTCTCAACATAAAGAAGGGAAACTTAATATTATTAAGATGCATACGACCATATTTCCCTCTCTCATAATAACTTTCAGTAGCATCATTGATGAAATCCACAATATACCCATCACTTAAAACATTCTTATCATGGTTCATATGCATAGAAGTATCATTAAATTTGGCATAAGAAGAGTTATTCTCATTAATAGTAATTGGAGCAAGATTATTATCAAGAATTTGAACATGGTAAACAAGTTGCATATTAAGAGAATTGTTTTTGGTAACCCAATCATGACTATGACAAGTTTCATAAGGATAGTTAGAACCTATATCATAGCATTCTTTATAATAATCATCAAAGATCGGAGGCACATTGTCATCATTTTCAGAATTAATTTCCCAGAGATTTGCAATATCAAAAGTAGTGTGCTCATTCAAATCATGATTGCTAATGTATGTAAAGGGCATAGGAAGATCATCATATTCAGATTCATTATCACAATAATCATTAGGAGCAACATACTTACGGTTACCTATTGTTATCTCATATACGCGGGGATATGATGTTACCTCTTTCTTTTTATTCCCCTTCTTCTTCTTCTTCTTCTTCGTTCCTTCTTCTTCTTCTCTTCCTTCTCCTCGTTCCCTTCTTTAGGTGGAAGAGGCGTGAAGGGTGGATTGTCAGCATAACCTGATTTACTATCAGAAACAATAGAAGAAACTTGGGGAATCCCTCCTTTTCATTAATTAGTTGAAAACACACAAGCAGTCCTATCATATTTTGGCAAGGTGTCATCTTCTAAGATATTTTGTATGTAAGTATTTGTATGGCTATTATCAATGCAATAAGAAAAACACCCATGCAGGACATCATCAATATCAAGATCACTCATATGTAACAAAGAGATTTTTCTCGACAATTCTTCACACCCCAAAAATAAAGTAAGTTCATCATGCTGATTAGGAGTAATTTCATCATCACAATACAAATTTGCAGCACTCATTGGGTTCAATATATCACTGGAGGAGCATTGAAAATTAAAATGACCCACTTCATGGCAAACTTCACAAATAAAAGGATAGAGGGCACAAACTTTTTTACCAAGATCATCTAGAGCCCTAAACCACTTTCTAGTTTTTTCATTAGCATGATGGATACAATATTCATCTTTGATTTGATTAATTCCACAAGGTCTATGTATTCCACAAAAATTAACATGCTTATAGGAAATAGCATTCTTAGGAGTTTGAGCATGCTTATTGCAATAATTAACAACAATTTCATTCTTCATGCAAGCCTCTTTAAAAGGTTCATGATACTTATCAAAATTATTTTTAGGCAATTCGAAATGAGAAGCAAAGGCTTTATAAAGATTTGCAGCAACTTGAGAGTCAAGACCATAAGTAGCACTCATATTTCGAAATTTATCGGTATCCATAAAAGCTTCAATGCATTCATAATCATAATTTATACCTGACTCTTTACCTTCATTGTTCTCCCATCCTTCAGCGTTGTCCTCAATCCGATCAAGAAGATCCCACCTAGCTTCAACCTCTTTGCTTGTGAAAGATCCTTCCGAATGTGCATCCGTATGGTCCTTGTGTTGTCCTGAAAGCCTCGCATAAAAATTGTTAACAATAACATTACTAGGGAGCTCATGAATGGGACATTTGAGCATTAGTGACTTTAGCCTCCCCCACGCTTGAGAAATACTCTCTCCATCACGAGGATAAAAGTTATAAATATAATTCCTATCAATATGCACTTCATGCGGAGGATAAAATTTAGAATAAAAGAGAGATGCAATTTCCTCCCAACCAAGAGAATGCCTATTCTCCAACAATTTATACCAATGCGCTGCTTTACTGCAAATAAACAGAGAATAACTTCTTCCTCACTTCATCCATAGAGATACCTGCACACTTGAATAACCCACATAATTCGTGCAAAAACAAGAATGATCTCTAGGATGGACAGTTCCATCCCCTTTATAGTGGTTGTCCATAACACGTTCAATAATTTTCATGGGTATTTTATACGGAATACTTTCAGCAGTGGATTTAAAATATCGTAAGCATTATTAGAGTCATCGCATATGGGAGATAAAGCATTATCGTAACAAATTTTCTCCCTAAAGATGGGAAGCTAAAAAGACCACAAAAACTAGCTTCCCCAAGCTTAGACTTCTTCATAGCATTAGCAGTAATTGCATTCATACTAATAACATCGCTACTAGCATGCAAATAAGGTTCCATAGGTTTTTTAATTTTCGCATCAAACAATTCTAAATCAGGAAAAAGATTAAAAAGCTCACTAATTTTTTTGTTGTTTTCCATTATGCCTAACTAGTGTAAACAAGAAACAAAAAGTTGCAATTGCAGGATCTAAAGGAAATAGCTTCGAGCACAAACACAATGGCGCCGTAAAAGTACTTTACCCGGAACCGAAGTATGAATGCCTTTACCTTTCCTCCCCGGCAACGGCGCCGTAAAAGTGCTTGATGTCTACGTTCCCCTCCTTTCCTCGTAGACAAGTGTTGGGCCTCCAAGAGCAGAGGTTTGTAGAACAGCAGCAAGTTTTCCCTTAAGTGGATACCCAAGGTTTATCGAACTCAGGGGGGAAGAGGTCAAAGATATCCCTCTCATGCAACCCTGCAACCACAAAGCAAGAAGTCTCTTGTGTCCCCAACACACCTAATAGGTGCACTAGTTCGGCGAAGAGATAGTGAAATACAGGTGGTATGAATAAGTATGAGCAGTAGCAACGGTGCGTAAAATAGCTTGATGGTGTGTAGTTGATGGTGGTAGAATTGCAGCAGAGTAGTAACGCAGAAAACAAAGAAACAAGCAGCGGTGATAGCAGTATTTAGGAACAAGGCCTAGGGATTACACTTTCACTAGTGGACACTCTCAACATTGATCACATAACAGAATAGATAAATGCATATTCTACACTTTTGTTGGATGATGAACGCATTGCGTAGGATTACACGAACCCTCAATGCCGGAGTTAACAAGCTCCACAATTTGTTCATATTTAGTAACCTTATAGTGTAAGATAGATCAAAAGACTAAACCAAGTACTAACATAGCATGCACACTATCGCCTTCATGCATATGTAGGAGGAATAGATCACATCAATACCATCATAGTAATAATTAACTCCACAATCTACAAGAGATCATGATCATAGCCTACGACAAGAACCACACGGTGCACACACTAGTCACCTTTACACACGTGCAGGAGGAATAGAACTACTTTAATAACATCACTAGAGTAGCACATAGATAAATTGTGATACAAAACTCATATGAATCTCAATCATGTAAAGCAGCTCATGAGATTATTGTATTGAGGTACATGGGAGAGAGATGAACCACATAGCTACAAATGAAGCCCTCAGCCTCAGGGGTGAATTACTCCCTCCTCATCATGGGGGCAGCGATGGCGGTGAAGATGGCGGTGAAGACGGCGGTGGAGATGGCTCCGGGGCAATTCCCCGTCCGGCAGGGTGCCGGAACAGAGAGTTCTGTCCCCCGAATTGGAGTTTCGCGATGGCGGCAGCGCCCCTGGAGTCTTTCTGGAGTTTCGTCAATTGGTACTGCGTTTTTAGGTCGAAAGGGCTTTTATAGGCGAAGAGGCGGCGCAGGGGGGCACCTAGGGGCGCCACACCCTAGGCCGGCGCGGCCTAGGCCTGGCCCGCGCCGCCATGTGGTGTGGTGGCCCCCTGGCCCCTCTCCGACTCTTCTTCGGTGTTCTGGACGCTTCCGGGAAAAATAGGAGGTTTGGCGTTGATTTCGTCCAATTCCGAGAATATTGCCCGAACAGCCTTTCTGGAACCAAAAACAGCAGAAAACAGGAACTGGCCTCTCGGCATCTCGTCAATAGGTTAGTTCCGGAAAACGCATAAAAATGATATAAAGTGTGAACAAAACATGTTGGTATTGTCATAAAACAAGCATGGAACATCGGAAATTATAGATACGTTGGAGACGTATCACTTATCATCACTAATGGATGGGAATTTAAAAGGATTTCCCAACCTATTGCGGCAGTGCCTCCAGCACCCCACCGGCTCTCCGATCCGTTGGCGTGCAGAAGGGAAAAGATACAGCTGACTTCCCCAGAGCCATTATAGATCTTATGGATAACGCGATATGTACGGCGCTAGAATCACTGGACGGCATTGGTAATTAATCCTAGGGTGATATAACCCATGCAATGGAACCTCCACCATATCAACACATACCATGGTTCCATTGCCCACCACATAGTCATATTCATAATTGTAAATAATACTTTGCTTTTCAATGCATGAGTGATAAGTATAGTACTTTGCATATAGTTTGATACAAATAATCAAATGACATGAGCAAGCGATGAACTTGCCTTTCTTGACTGCAAGATTATGCAGGCAAAAGCTTCGATACGTGAGAACTCCAAATGCTGAAATACCATCATCGTCCGGTAAGGACAATGTTTAAAGAACTGGCAAAGATGCTATAATGCATAGTATGAGATGCAATCGTCCCGAGTATAACCTAACCTCGATGATTAAGGATGTATGAGTTGTAAAGATTTCTTTAGGGTTGGTTGCACTTTTAGAATGATTCTCAAACAAGGTTCTTATTAGGGTTTGGTTATATTAGCATCATAATCAAGTGATATAAGACATCATAACAAGCACACACATAATGAATAGTGGTGGAACAATATGTAAAGAACAGTGGTCAATTTTTAAGTTCTACAGGACATGGTTGATGATTACTTATTCTATACTCTAAAAGAATAACTTTTGAAGAACATGTTAATCAAGAATATGAACTACTATACATAGGAGCTATGTAACTCTAGGGTTTACTATTGAGTTCATTTAGTTATACTAATAGAAACTAGTTGGGTTCTTAAATAGAATGGGTTTCTATATAGCAAGTATTGGTAAGGTTATTACTATGGTTGATTATGGTATCATATCAAAAGATGATGGTCAAGATGGTTCTATAAATTAGCTATTAGGGTTTACTATGGTTTCACAATTGCTTCACTAAGTAGTATCTAATTGCTTCTAAGCTAAGTGGCTTATCAATTACTAAGTAGGGTTTAGTTGGATAGAAGCATGTGTTGTGAATTGCTACATAAGGTTGGTACTAGGGTTCATTATTATGGTGCTACTAAATTATGATGGTTGAGGTTGATCCTAATGGTATGGTATATAGTAATAGGGATCAATAGTACTAATTCAATTAACAAGTTAGGGTTTATATCTAGGTGGCACTTAGGGAATCATATAAGCTTTAATTAAGAATAGGTACATGAAATGACAAGCTCATATGAATTGGTTTTATGTTGGTGGATCATGACTTGTATTTGTTGGTCACATAATATGGTTCTCTATGTAAGGTGAAATTCACATGATCACATGTGATAAGCAACTAGGGTTTTAGGGTTAAAGTATTTTCAAATGATCACATAAAATAATGGAATCAAAGTCTTACTAAATTGAAACTAGGGTTTCTAAGTTATAGTACAACTCCTAAAATGATGATTGATAATAAAGTTGTGGTTACTAATTACTTTGAATCAAAATTAATAATGGTTTAACATTTTATTAATCTCCACAAGATTTAATAATTAGAGTAGCTCCTATTTTAGTTTAATTAACAATCAGGGTTTAATAATTGTTATTAGGGTTTTAAAATAATTAACTTGTTAACTAAAGATGTTTAAGTAAATAATTGTTGGGTTACCAAAATAATATTGGCTTTTAATATTTTCCTGAGTTATTACTATTTAAAGAAGATGGTAAATGGTAATTTGCAAATTAGGGTTTATGAATTACCACTAATAATTAAGTTAATGCAAATATGGTAAATAAAATTAATCCTAACATTTTACTTAGTTACTGAATAGTTAAAATTTAATTTTGAAACTTCACTAATTATTGAATTCAAATTGTATTTTAAATAATTGAAATGACATAATTAATAAGGTTAAAAATAAGTGAAATTTTATTTTGACACACATTTTTGTTTTATATTTTATTTGAATAGAGTTTATTTTTGTGAGCATTTTGATATATTATTTGCATTTTTCTGAGTTGAAATGAAATTTCTATGATTTTGCAAAGTTTCAGTATTTTCTGGAATTTGAAATCAAACAAAAACACTAAACATACCGATTCGAGCTGTACCCACAGTCACTGACTGGTGGGCCTGTTGACTGGGTCAATTGCCACGTGGGCAACGACCAGTCAACAGAGCTTAGGTGGCAGTGCCACGTTGCTCTCGCCGGAGAGGACGCCGGTGACGCTCCGGCGAGCGACGGAATGGGTACTAGAGACCCCCAGTGACTATCTAACCTAGCGCGTTCGAACCAGGACTCGATACTGAGCTCGCGAGCATCAACGCCACCACCCAAAGGTCACCGGAGCATCGCCGGGGAGCTCATCTGCGGCGGCGCAGTCCGGCCAACTTATGAACTAACGCTAGGATGCACTTTAGGAAGCAACGAATGGCTCAATCGACGCGCCTGCTCACCTTGATGCTTCCCAGATGCTCGACGGAGTCTGCCGGAGACGAAGACGACGGTAAGCTTCGATTTTCTACGGGATGCCGATCAAAGGGAACGGTCGATTGGCGGCGATTGAGACCTCCTCTCTTTGATTCCTTCCACCAGGATGATCTGCAGGCTCTTGCGCATCCTCCAAGCCACACCACACTCTCCGAGGTGCTCTCAATCGGCGGCGCCATGGAGGTCACCGGCGAACAGTGAAGGAAGACATTGAAACACAGAGAGGATCTGAGAGGAATTGGAGAGGTGGATGAGATCAAGAAGTGCGCGGCGGTGCTTTCCCCTCTATTTATAGGCCGAGGGGAGCACGGAGGCTGCGACACGACGACGATGATGGCCGAGAGGTGGCGGCGTCTGGAAGGTGGTCTGGCGAAGATCTTTTCCCTCCCGCGGATAAACTCGGACGCGAGAGAGATTGGGCGAGGTTTTGAGATGGTCTGACGACGTCCGGGCAAGCTTATCGGCGAGGAGTTCGTGGCCTACTGGCGATGCCGCGCTGTCGACGCCGGAGAAGGAGACGACGACGTTTTCCTCTCGCACGATTTTTAAAGCAAATGAAACGGTATCTGGGCTGTTTTCGTTCGTGGGCTAGGCCGAGTTGATGGGCTAGCGTGGAGATGGTTGCTGGGCTGCTGCGGTTGCTGAGGTCCACCAGGGTAAGTTTCCCTCCTTTTCCTATTTCAAATTTTATTTACTGTTTTTATTTTCTGTTTTGATATATCTATTTGAATTCAAAGTTGAATTCTGTTTTGTTTTACAGGTTCTAAAATATTTGAACATTAATACATTTTGATAATGATGCTTGCTGCATTGTTTTGTTTTTCAACGACATTTATTAATTGATTAATTTTAGTTCTTATGAGACACAACTCAAAATTTAAAATAGTTATAGATTTAGGGTTCAATTCTGTTTTAAAAGATCTAAAATTAAGAATATGTGAATGGTGAACATATTCTATTTTACAAGTGCTTAGCCTAGTGATTATTCGTATAGAATTTGGGTATAACTAGGGTTTAACAAATGGGAAGGAAAATGGAATTGGGTTTATGATTTTATGTGAAGGATTATTTCTTAGGGTTTAAGAAGATGGTTATATAACCTCTATAATCATCAATCAAGCTTTGACATAAATTATTTAAGATGAATCCTATATTCCTCATGGTTAATTCAATTGCTCTTGTGGTGATTCTATTTTATAAACTACTATTTCATTTGGTTCCCAAAGCAAGTACTTGGAAAGCCAAATAGATTGAATGTTTGTTTCACTCTACTCACCAAATGGCATTTAGTTTATAAGTGTATATGGATTGGTTTATACTTGTGATCCATGATACACAAGTTAGGACATAATATTCTATGTGGTGTGAATTCTATTTGAAAGGTTTAGGGTTTTGCATAAGCTTCACTAAATTGAAGTATAACTAGGCATGAGGTATGGCAGGGTTCTAATTATAACCCAAGTTAATCCATGGGTTGGAATTCAAATGTAGTTTAGGGTTTAAGTAGTGATCACCAATGTGATACACCACTAGGTTTAGGATGTGAGCAATAGTTAGGTTATGTTTAATTGACTAGGATTACTCCTCTACACAAGGCATGAGGATGGTTTGGGATTAACTACTAGTGATATACTTATTATTTTATGTGGAGAATGACATCTATGAATCACATATATAGGTTTATCTTATCATCTCAATTTATAAGGTAGGATTCTCTAGGGTTTATGATCATTACCCAATTTGTAATGATCAAAGTATTGGCCTCATAACAATCCATTGGTGAATTATGGTTCTATCTCCAAGATCCAGTATAAGTCCATATACTTGAGTATACCTCTTTAGGTTGAGCTCTTCTGAATAGGTAGGGTTCCTCTAGGATTTATGATCATTACCAAGTTGTAATGATCACAACACTTGCCTCTCTATAATTACTAGAAGAATAAATTCTTACTTACCATCAAGTGTGAGCTAGGTCAAGTAGGGTTTAATACTTGACTTTATTTCTTGTATCATTAATTAGTATCAACAATTACCTTCTTTGGACAAGGTTTAAATATTTAGTTAGGTTCTATTGAATGCATAATATAAGCATATGAATAGTTCTCTCCTTTCTCTAGGTTTAATGGTAGGAGTTGGGAAACAAAGTTGGAATGTCAAAGTTAATTAAGAATAAATTTGAATGTCCTTGACATGGATTCAATTATTGTAGTTGTGACTCATGGTATGAACATTTATTTAGTAGAAAACATGGATAAGATAAGTATAGAATAGTTACTTAGTTAATTGTGTTCTTTGATTTATAGTTGAATAATTATTCATGTGTTGTTGTAAGGAATGGCATGTTAAGATCCTTTATAAGATCTTGTAGTTAATCCTTACTTAAGATGTTGTTTGTTGTAAACTAGTTCTATTTGATCTAACCCATAGATCAAATCATCTCTACCCAAAATAAGGTTTTAGCAAAGATCACAGTGAAGTTTATAGCGCTTGACTTGATGATCTACTTCAATTCCAGCAATTCAAGTGAAACTTCAGTTACTGTGGTAAGTTTTATTTGAAAGCGCGAAAATTCCCCGGATTTTCTATGCATGAATGCAATGCACACTTTGGTGTTTTCTCATTTTGTAGCCTCTAAACCTGGGATATTACAGCCTCTCCCCCTTAAACTGAACTTCGTCCCGAAGTTCGAACGCTCTCTTGTTTCGGAATGTTGAAATGTCTTGAACAGATCACAATCCTTTCAAACTCCCTAGTGATCTCATTAGATATAATTGAATATATCCCTTCTCCAGATCCTTCATGGAGTCTTCTTATGTCTGGCACTGATACTTTCTTCAATTCTATGATTTCTTCCAACACTCTAAGCTTATAGGCTTACTCTCCAAAGATTCTTGGATTAGGACATCTTCATATGCTAATGGACTTAACTAATGGTTGTGGTGACATCTTCCTATTTGGGTACTCAAAGCTTGGTTCTACCAGCTGCGGTAATCCAGCTGCGATGTAATATGGCACTATGGTGTACCAGCTGCGATGTCCAAACCTTAATTCTAAAAGATTCATTTAAGGTATGGTATTGTTTTCCCTTACTACCATAAGGAAAGTAATGGTACTTGGTAAGGTATTTACAATAGGCATGGTCCTGGTTGTTTAGTCCTACGAATGGATTAGACTCATTTAGTCCATCCAATCATGGCCTCTAGTTTATACTAGTTATCTTTCTTTTGGTTTCTTTAGGTTCCATGAAAGGAATCTTTCTAATTATCATTTGTTTTGGTATAGTCAAACCCTTCGATCTTTTGTTTTCTTAGGCTTTGATTGTCCTCCGATATCTTCTTCATCCAACTTCATTTTCTAATACTTACTTAAGTTCTCTTGGTTTTGAGTAATTACAATTATCCACTTAAGTTAAGGTCTAACCCTTACTTCTTAGAGATATAAACCTTGGCTTCTGGTCTGACAATCTCCTGAGAGTACTTTTATATGGGTACTTCCCAACAACCTTATAAAAATAAGATCGGACTTCCTCTCAGTTCAGACCTTTTTCTCCGTCTATCACACTACAAATAATATCTTAGTACTTCTCCTTCAGCCTTCCTCTCCCCCTTGGAGTTTACTAATGATCTTCCAACTTCCTTTCTTCTAATCATTAAACTCCAAGGTTAGGTAGTTGGTCTAAGTCTGGTTCATATTTTGTACCTTTCTAAAGTCTCACGAAGAATTTCTTGTGGTGTATCCACTCAGTTGTGGGTATCCATTATGAATCCTCCGACTAAATATTTACCAACTACGAGATACCAGCTGTGAAATACTAGCTGCGGAATCCCCCTTTCTTTTAGGGTAAAGAAATGTTCAGGCTGTGGGCTATCTGGTACCAGCTGCAGACTACCTAGTATCAGATGTGGCTTATTGGATACCAGCTGTGGCTCTGTTATGGTTTTAGGCAATATCTACCTACCAGCTGTGGCTACTTTTATAATTTTAGTTAAGATATACCTCACTTCACATACCTTCTCTTCATGATTATCCTATATCAGCTACGGTCTTATTAAACCAGCTGCGACTTCACTTGTCTATTTTCCTTCTTCTAGGGTTTGTTTTGCAAGAAAACCACTCGTTGACACTATGAAAATAGTATTGTAAGTGACTTCACTTGCATTCCCTTCTTCCATAATGAATATGGCTCTACTTCTACTGCTCCATATTCACTATTTTTCTCACTTTCATGATACTTCATGTTGAAGTACTCCTTGGTTAAGGATAAAAGTGAGTTTTGATTGGTCTTTCCTTTAGAGTATTGTGGTTGCTTCCCACAATTTGACTTCCTTCATCTAGTGGACCTTCATCTTTTCTTCAAAATCTCCAGAATTCGTCACTTCCTCACACGAATACCTTTACCCTCTAGACCTATAACATCAAGTAAGAGCTTGATATTGCAACATGCATTTGCATATCAAAGTCAAACTTCATGTATGGATCTAGTCAATCAATGAAAATCCAATAAAATCCAAGAAGATCCAGCGTTGTGCTTATAATACACATCCTTATATGCCTGAATATAATAATTGGGTAAGACATCCCTAAACATCAGGATCAGATGTGTAGTATATAACACCACATAAGATAGGTTTAGGTTGTGATACTTAGCACAATACGTGAATTTCTACTAGTGGTCTCAACATTTATCTTAATTGCACATTTGCAATGAGACAAACTTGAAACAAAATGGCCTGGGATAGTTGGAGTTAACCTAGTTTTCTTTGGAAGTACTAACAAAATAGTATACCATATATATGTGCTATTGAGGACTACTTCCTAAAATATAATTAGTTCTAACATGTCTACTCTAAACACATGATTGTTTAGAATATACCACCTATAACTCTAGGATTTCTCTATGTGATATGCTCTAAATAAGCCTTGTTTAAATTAAGGACTATGATTCTAACATTCTTGACACAGTTTCCAGGATTTTAAGGCCTAAGCTTTCGAACTATTCCCTAAATCCTACTCCTTATCATCCTTTTGTTATCGTACTTATGATGTTCTGCTCCATCATACCATGATTCTCAAGTGAATCATATACGAGTACCAATTTTTCCATGAAAAGTAAACTTGTATAACTCCTATCACTCTTCCTTACCTCCTATGATTGACTCATCATAGACATTTACTACCTTATATAACTTATCTCCCTTACTTAACATCAGTCATTTGACATTTTTAATGACTCTTACTTAACTATAACTGGCATTGGTATACTTCTTCCAATAGGATATCTTCCTTATGGTTGTATCCTCTCTTTGGACTACCATGTATTGTATACCAACTGTGGTCTACTACCACCCTTTATCTTAAGCTTCAATGGTGTTCTAATTATTTGGAATGAAGCAAGATAACTAACTAACTTTACTTTAGAAAGATAGATAAGAAAGATTGACTCAAGTGTATCAGGATTATTCTCAAGTGAATACCCATCTTAAGTCAAAAGAATAGTTGGTTTAGCATAGTTGACTTAACTAATACACTTCCTATAGACACTACCAAAACCTCTAGGTCTCCTTTAAAGGGTTTTAATCCTAGGATCAAAGCATTTGCTCTGATACCAGCTGCGGTGACCCCGCGTACCACTGCATGGTGTAGTACACAAGTCGTTGACATAACACAAGTGAAACACCGTTCCACTCATATTACATCTCTCAGAGTGGTACAACAGAAACATATGCGAGTCCAAGGTATGTCTATAGAAGTACACACGAACTGTTTACATAAGATCAACACAACCTCCTACTTTACAGTGAGGTAAAACTTCAAATAAAGCTCCAGAAGAACGACTCGTAGTCTATCTTATTGCTAACTCAAGTTCAAGAGCTACTTGGCTTGCTATAGAAATCTAGCTACTTAGGTGCTAGGATTAGGGAAAGGTTCCCTTCTATTACTAGTCTAGGTTTCCATTATAGCTGATGCAGAAGTTGACTCCATTGACTTCTTTGATTGAATTCTTCATCTTGTTGCAGTTGACTCCTTTGTCTTCGAGTTCCACGGTAGTTTCTCCTTCGGTACATTGATCTAAGAAGGGGGTTCAAACGAGATAGAATGAGTACGAGCGTACTCAGCAAGTTCATATTAGGAAATAGGTGTATCATGCACTAGCTACAGCCATAGACCAGAAAGTCATAAGCCAATGCAAGTTTTTGTAATCATTTCTTCAAAAGGTTTATTTTATTCTGAAAACTATGCCCGTCAGTCTTCACAGGTTGACTAGAACTTCGTGGAGTTCCTTTCCTGCCGCGTTCGCAGTTCCCTTCCCGGAACAGGGAGTGACAGTCACAATTCTTGATACCCTCTGCAGAGGTGCGTTACTTTACCCCACAAGAGATCTTAACCATGTTGCCGGCCGAGAGTATGTCCCCGTCCACACTTCCTTTGGTGTGAGGCCCAGTATAAGATCCAAGCCAATCACTGCCTTCTCCGCGACCCTGCAAACCCACCCTTTTGTCCAACCGTACACCTCCAGTAGACTTCCCCCGATAATACGGCTTTACTCATGGTGTACTCCGGACAATCCCTCATAGATCGAAGAGCTTATCATCACTAATGGATGGGGATTTAAAAGGATTTCCCAACCTATTGCGGCAGTGCCTCCAGCACCCCACCGGCTCTCCGATCCGTTGGCGTGCAGAAGGGAAAAGATACAGCTGACTTCCCCAGAGCCATTATAGATCTTATGGATAACGCGATATGTACGGCGCTAGAATCACTGGACGGCATTGGTAATTAATCCTAGGGTGATATAACCCATGCAATGGAACCTCCACCATATCAACACATACCATGGTTCCATTGCCCACCACATAGTCATATTCATAATTGTAAAATAATACTTTGCTTTTCAATGCATGAGTGATAAGTATAGTACTTTGCATATAGTTTGATACAAATAATCAAATGACATGAGCAAGCGATGAACTTGCCTTTCTTGACTGCAAGATTATGCAGGCAAAAGCTTCGATACGTGAGAACTCCAAATGCTGAAATACCATCATCGTCCGGTAAGGACAATGTTTAAAGAACTGGCAAAGATGCTATAATGCATAGTATGAGATGCAATCGTCCCGAGCATAACCTAACCTCGATGATTAAGGATGTATGAGTTGTAAAGATTTCTTTAGGGTTGGTTGCACTTTTAGAATGATTCTCAAACAAGGTTCTTATTAGGGTTTGGTTATATTAGCATCATAATCAAGTGATATAAGACATCATAACAAGCACACACATAATGAATAGTGTTGGAACAATATGTAAAGAACAGTGGTCAATTTTTAAGTTCTACAGGACATGGTTGATGATTACTTATTCTATACTCTAAAAGAATAACTTTTGAAGAACATGTTAATCAAGAATATGAACTACTATACATAGGAGCTATGTAACTCTAGGGTTTACTATTGAGTTCATTTAGTTATACTAATAGAAACTAGTTGGGTTCTTAAATAGAATGGGTTTCTATATAGCAAGTATTGGTAAGGTTATTACTATGGTTGATTATGGTATCATATCAAAAGATGATGGTCAAGATGGTTCTATAAATTAGCTATTAGGGTTTACTATGGTTTCACAATTGCTTCACTAAGTAGTATCTAATTGCTTCTAAGCTAAGTGGCTTATCAATTACTAAGTAGGGTTTAGTTGGATAGAAGCATGTGTTGTGAATTGCTACATAAGGTTGGTACTAGGGTTCATTATTATGGTGCTACTAAATTATGATGGTTGAGGTTGATCCTAATGGTATGGTATATAGTAATAGGGATCAATAGTACTAATTCAATTAACAAGTTAGGGTTTATATCTAGGTGGCACTTAGGGAATCATATAAGCTTTAATTAAGAATAGGTACATGAAATGACAAGCTCATATGAATTGGTTTTATGTTGGTGGATCATGACTTGTATTTGTTGGTCACATAATATGGTTCTCTATGTAAGGTGAAATTCACATGATCACATGTGATAAGCAACTAGGGTTTTAGGGTTAAAGTATTTTCAAATGATCACATAAAATAATGGAATCAAAGTCTTACTAAATTGAAACTAGGGTTTCTAAGTTATAGTACAACTCCTAAAATGATGATTGATAATAAAGTTGTGGTTACTAATTACTTTGAATCAAAATTAATTATGGTTTAACATTTTATTAATCTCCACAAGATTTAATAATTAGAGTAGCTCCTATTTTAGTTTAATTAACAATCAGGGTTTAATAATTGTTATTAGGGTTTTAAAATAATTAACTTGTTAACTAAAGATGTTTAAGTAAATAATTGTTGGGTTACCAAAATAATATTGGTTTTTAATATTTTCCTGAGTTATTACTATTTAAAGAAGATGGTAAATGGTAATTTGCAAATTAGGGTTTATGAATTACCACTAATAATTAAGTTAATGCAAATATGGTAAATAAAATTAATCCTAACATTTTACTTAGTTACTGAATAGTTAAAATTTAATTTTGAAACTTCACTAATTATTGAATTCAAATTGTATTTTAAATAATTGAAATGACATAATTAATAAGGTTAAAAATAAGTGAAATTTTATTTTGACACACATTTTTGTTTTATATTTTATTTGAATAGAGTTTATTTTTGTGAGCATTTTGATATATTATTTGCATTTTTCTGAGTTGAAATGAAATTTCTATGATTTTGCAAAGTTTCAGTATTTTCTGGAATTTGAAATCAAACAAAAACACTAAACATACCGATTCGAGCTGTACCCACAGTCACTGACTGGTGGGCCTGTTGACTGGGTCAATTGCCACGCGGGCAACGACCAGTCAATAGAGGTTAGGTGGCAGTGCCACGTTGCTCTCGCCGGAGAGGACGCCGGTGACGCTCCGACGAGCGACGGAATGGGTACTAGAGACCCCCAGTGACTATCTAACCTAGCGCGTTCGAACCAGGACTCGATACTGAGCTCGCGAGCATCAACGCCACCACCCAAAGGCCACCGGAGCATCGCCGGGGAGCTCATCTGCGGCGGCGCAGTCCGGCCAACTTATGAACTAACGCTAGGATGCACTTTAGGAAGCAACGAATGGCTCAATCGACGCGCCTGCTCACCTTGATGCTTCCCAGATGCTCGACGGAGTCTGCCGGAGACGAAGACGACGGCAAGCTTCGATTTTCTGCGGGATGCCGATCAAAGGGAACGGTCGATTGGCGGCGATTGAGACCTCCTCTCTTTGATTCCTTCCACCAGGATGATCTGCAGGCTCTTGCGCATCCTCCAAGCCACACCACACTCTCCGAGGTGCTCTCAATCGGCGGCGCCATGGAGGTCACCGGCGAACAGTGAAGGAAGACATTGAAACACAGAGAGGATCTGAGAGGAATTGGAGAGGTGGATGAGATCAAGAAGTGCGCGGCGGTGCTTTCCCCTCTATTTATAGGCCGAGGGGAGCACGGAGGCTGCGACACGACGACGATGATGGCCGAGAGGTGGCGGCGTCTGGAAGGTGGTCTGGCGAAGATCTTTTCCCTCCCGCGGATAAACTCGGACGCGAGAGAGATTGGGCGAGGTTTTGAGATGGTCTGACGACGTCCGGGCAAGCTTATCGGCGAGGAGTTCGTGGCCTACTGGCGATGCCGCGCTGTCGACGCCGGAGAAGGAGACGACGACGTTTTCCTCTCGCACGATTTTTAAAGCAAATGAAACGGTATCTGGGCTGTTTTCGTTCGTGGGCTGGGCCGAGTTGATGGGCTAGCGTGGAGATGGTTCTTTGTCTTTGCGGTTGCTGAGGTCCACCAGGGTAAGTTTCCCTCCTTTTCCTATTTCAAATTTTATTTACTGTTTTTATTTTCTGTTTTGATATATCTATTTGAATTCAAAGTTGAATTCTGTTTTGTTTTACAGGTTCTAAAATATTTGAACATTAATACATTTTGATAATGATGCTTGCTGCATTGTTTTGTTTTTAAACGACATTTATTAATTTATTAATTTTAGTTCTTATGAGACACAACTCAAAATTTAAAATAGTTATAGATTTAGGGTTCAATTCTGTTTTAAAAGATCTGAAATTAAGATATGTGAATGGTGAACATATTCTATTTTACAAGTGCTTAGCCTAGTGATTATTCGTATAGAATTTGGGTATAACTAGGGTTTAACAAATGGGAAGGAAAATGGAATTGGGTTTATGATTTTATGTGAAGGATTATTTCTTAGGGTTTAAGAAGATGGTTATATAACCTCTATAATCATCAATCAAGCTTTGACATAAATTATTTAAGATGAATCCTATATTCCTCATGGTTAATTCAATTGCTCTTGTGGTGATTCTATTTTATAAACTACTATTTCATTTGGTTCCCAAAGCAAGTACTTGGAAAGCCAAATAGAATTGAATGTTTGTTTCACTCTACTCACCAAATGGCATTTAGTTTATAAGTGTATATGGATTGGTTTATACTTGTGATCCATGATACACAAGTTAGGACATAATATTCTATGTGGTGTGAATTCTATTTGAAAGGTTTAGGGTTTTGCATAAGCTTCACTAAATTGAAGTATAACTAGGCATGAGGTATGGCAGGTTTCTAATTATAACCCAAGTTAATCCATGGGTTGGAATTCAAATGTAGTTTAGGGTTTAAGTAGTGATCACCAATGTGATACACCACTAGGTTTAGGATGTGAGCAATAGTTAGGTTATGTTTAATTGACTAGGATTACTCCTCTACACAAGGCATGAGGATTGGTTTGGGATTAACTACTAGTGATATACTTATTATTTTATGTGGAGAATGACATCTATGAATCACATATATAGGTTTATCTTATCATCTCAATTTATAAGGTAGGATTCTCTAGGGTTTATGATCATTACCCAATTTGTAATGATCAAAGTATTGGCCTCATAACAATCCATTGGTGAATTATGGTTCTATCTCCAAGATCCAGTATAAGTCCATATACTTGAGTATACCTCTTTAGGTTGAGCTCTTCTGAATAGGTAGGGTTCCTCTAGGATTTATGATCATTACCAAGTTGTAATGATCACAACACTTGCCTCTCTATAATTACTAGAAGAATAAATTCTTACTTACCATCAAGTGTGAGCTAGGTCAAGTAGGGTTTAATACTTGACTTTATTTCTTGTATCATTAATTAGTATCAACAATTACCTTCTTTGGACAAGGTTTAAATATTTAGTTAGGTTCTATTGAATGCATAATATAAGCATATGAATAGTTCTCTCCTTTCTCTAGGTTTAATGGTAGGAGTTGGGAAACAAAGTTGGAATGTCAAAGTTAATTAAGAATAAATTTGAATGTCCTTGACATGGATTCAATTATTGTAGTTGTGACTCATGGTATGAACATTTATTTAGTAGAAAACATGGATAAGATAAGTATAGAATAGTTACTTAGTTAATTGTGTTCTTTGATTTATAGTTGAATAATTATTCATGTGTTGTTGTAAGGAATGGCATGTTAAGATCCTTTATAAGATCTTGTAGTTAATCCTTACTTAAGATGTTGTTTGTTGTAAACTAGTTCTATTTGATCTAACCCATAGATCAAATAATCTCTACCCAAAATAAGGTTTTAGCAAAGATCACAGTGAAGTTTATAGCGCTTGACTTGATGATCTACTTCAATTCCAGCAATTCAAGTGAAACTTCGCCATCGTGGTAAGTTTTATTTGAAAGCGCGAAAATTCCCCGGATTTTCTATGCATGAATGCAATGCACACTTTGGTGTTTTCTCATTTTGTAGCCTCTAAACCTGGGATATTACATGCTCATACCAATATCCATGAGGAAACTCTTAATTCTGAGAAGTCAGAGTGACTTGCTTACTATCATTGTCGTGGTTATTCGGGATGAAATATCATATGACTTGTGGGTGATCATCTTTTTATGGAGCTCTCTCCACACATGTTACAAAAAAGACATAGATTTATCCTAATCATAAGTAATACCAATGCTATAGGTGGATCTTACATTGTTCTTCGCCTTGCATTTTCATTACCATTTACATCGCGTTTGTCTCTATGTTTGCTTTTATTTCCAGTTATTACTTTACACATAAAACAACTCTCTTTAAAACAATCTTACTTGAGATCAAGGATAGCTTACATGTATCTTCTGATAGATAGTGACGAGGGGCATAAATACCTTAACTAAATGGCTCTCTCTTGTCCGGTACTTTTACTTTTGAAACTAGCTACAAATATACATGCGCACTTGCACACATCACGGGCCCATGAGATCGAGACCGTCCGCCAGAGGCAGCCGAACTTGTCTATTCCTCCTTGAGGGTGGCGCCGTAGGTCGGTGATGGAGGCCAGGGCGGTGTCTAAGCTCGGGAAGGAGATGTTGGTCCTGACAGGGATGGGGAGCACGAGCGGATGGACGTCTCGCGACGACAATGGGCGGCACGGGGTTCCCAATCTCTTTGCCATATTCCAACTTTTTCGAACGTTACCATTTTTCACTTTAGCCCTTGTAGTTTTTGTTATTGAAAAATAGGAACTCTCGACGGTAGGGGGCTAACATACGAGGTCAAGTTTAGGCCACCTCAGCAAAATACGATGTCATACTCTTCATAGCGATCCTTGAGCCGTCTTCATATACGAAAACCCTCCTTGGCAGTCGACCGCGCGCGCGGTCGACTCTTCCGCGCGAAGCGCTCACGCGAAGCGGTACGCCTCTTCCCGTTTTGTCGTTTTGCGTCGGGATACTTTCCCCTTTTAGTTCGGGAGCAGAGGATGGAAGGCTTGCGCCCCGCTCCTCAATGAGTCAACGGCGTATGTCACCAACTCGCCGGAGGGGCTGTCCAGCCGTTGATTCCATTCGCCGGCGCCGGGAAATATGGCCTCGAGCGATGGCGCTGTGAGATCGAGATCTCGTCAGGTATGCTGGTATACGTAGCTTCCGAGCCGAATCTGGAGGTACATGGCCGCGGAGACACGAGGGATCTAGGAGGTGGACGCGGCGTGTTGCTGGAGGACGGTCCGCCGGCGGGAGGAGCTTCCTGGCGGAGCAGTTGGGAGAGAGAGAGGCGTGGCCTGAGAACGATGGCGTTCTTTTTTGTTTTTTCGGGATGTATCGATGGCTCAACCTTGTTTTTTTTTTTTTTTTTTTTATGGCGTTCTTTTTTGTTTTTTCGGGATGTATCGATGGCTCAACCTTGTTTTTTCGGGATGTAACGATGGCTCAACCTTGTTGGTGTGTCCGTGTGGGAGATGGGCCAGGAGGTAGTTGGGCCGTTCGTTGCTAGTTCAATTCCCTTTTGTCCTTTTTCCTTTTTTTGTTGGTTATTGAATTTGATTATATAGTTTCAAACAAAATTACTTTTGCTGAATTTTATCAATTCCCTTTTATTTATTGTGAGCAAACCTTTTGAATTTTATCATTTTACAATTCCCTTTTATTGTTAAACTCTACTTTTATGTTATATTAGAATGTGTTATTTTAGTATCAAGATTCATGTTTTTGGAATAGATTTTTTATAGTTCCCTTTTTCGGGTAGTGGTTTTTAGAGGGGAAAATAACGGGTGGGAAAACCACTTGCAACTCAAAAGAACTATCACTTGCTACTTAAATTAAGTATTTTCTTGTCAAGGTTTCTCATGTTCTTGGTGAAATAATATTCATAGTTGATAATTTGGAGTTGGTAACTTTTCATATTTTACCGTTGATAAATAATTGGTAGAGTGTTTGATAAATTGTGAGCTAAAAATGTTCCAAAAATTATTCTAAATAAAATTAGATTTTCGGATCGATAATTTTTCTCATTTACCGTTGATAAATAACGAATAGATGGGTTGATAAATTGTGAGCTAAAAATGTTTCCAAAATTATTCTAAATAAAATAAGGTTTTCAGGTCGATAACTTTTCACATTTACCGTTGGTAAATATTGGGCAGAGCAGTTGATATATTGTGAGCTAAAAATGTCCTCACAATATTTTAAAAAATTAGCTTTTCGGATGGATAACTTTTCGTATTTACCATTGATAAATAACGGATGGAGGCGTTGATAAATTATGACCTAAAATGTTTCTAAAATATCCTAAATAAAATTATTATTTTGGGTTGATAACTTTTCACGTTTACCATTGCTAAATAACGAACAAAGCGGTTGATAAATTGTGAGCTAAAAATATTCCCAAAATTATTCTAAATATAGGATTTCGGGTCGATAACTTTTCACATTTACCGTTGAAAAATAACTAGTAGGGGGTTCGTAAATTTTGGAGCTAAAAATGTCTCAATGATATTCTAAATAAAATTAACTTTTTAGGTCGATAATTTTGCATATTTACCGTTGATAAATAATAGGGAGAGGGGTTGATAAGTTGTAAGTAAAATATTTTAAATTAAATTAATTTTTATGGTCGATAATTTTTTACATTACCATTGATAAATAACGAGTGGAGGGGTTGATAAATTAGAATAGATTCATTCCGACATAATTAATTTCCGTCTAATATTGCATGCATGGTCTGCACATTTGCTACGTTTTTTTTAAATTTTGATCAAGTTCATCATTTTACTGTTTCTGCGATGTTGAGTATAGTACAAAAGATGTCCGTCGCCTTATATGACACGAATTGATTGGAGGTCTGATGGTTAGCTTTGCTCGCAGCGGCGCGGGCAGCCACCAAGTCGCGGGTTCGATTCCCTTCGTCGACACACGAATACATTTTTACAACCAACCATCGGTCGCGGACCTTCCGGAAACGGAAACAGGTAAAACTGATTTGATTTCCATTTTCGGAAACGCAGCCTTGTCGGAATTCGACCGCTCGCTTCGGATGCGGCGGTCGGTCGCTAGCTAGGCTCGCCCCTTCATATACCGTATAATGCGTATTTCTAAGCACGGTGATGGACTCGGACAAAGCTGCCGAGTTTAGGTAGGCCCGATGTATTTACTCTTTATTCTTCTACAAAAAAAAATCAGTTTCAATGCATTTGAATTCTTGGCACGACGACGCACCCAGCACGCGGACACGCAGCTGCAGAGACACGTGAGCCAAGCAAAAGTCAGAACGAAAAGCGGATGACCATCCCAGAGGTGGTGGCCCGCCCGTCAGTCAACCTGCGTCGGCCTGTCTCCTCTGTCCCCCTACCCTACCCGCTACGGCTACTACTACAGCCTACCCTTGTCTCCTTCCCATTTCAAATTTCAAAACCCACCACGCGCACCGCACACACGGACACGCTCTGCTCTCTGCTCTGCCTCCTCGAACCCTCCGCGAGCTCGCCTCGGAATCCGGCGAGGAGCTCCATAGAAAAATCCAGCGCGCGTGGGGCGGAGGAGGAGGACGCAGGAAGGAACGAGGCGAGGAGCATCCGAAGCTGCCCTGGCCTTGTCGCGTCCAGCCCCCACTCCCTCTCCTCTTCTCCCCACCGGCCCGTTCTTTGCTCAGTAGCTGCTCACCTCGGCTTCGAGTGAGGCGAGAGGGTTGCGGGTTCGGCCCAGCTTCGAGGCGCGAGGTAGGTATCATCAAGCTCGGAGATTCAGATTGGTGTGGGGGCAGATTCTCGGTTGCTGGTTTCGGGTGGGGATTCCGAGGGGGCTTGCTCGAGCTCAGATTCGTCTCCTCTTTCTTGTTTCCAGGTGCATCTGAACTCTGAAGGGGCTGCAAGAATCTCCGGCGTTTTTGCGCCCTGGTCTGCTACATTCCCGCAGCCGGATGGGAGGAGGTAAGATCCTCTAAGAATCACGCATCTCAAGCAGCAGCAGGTAGATGTAGCACTAGTACATACTGGTACGCTCGATCTCTTAGGCTGAATCGAAGGTTCGATTCTGCCATGCCGTTCTTGGTGCTGTGCCGGGCAGAAAAGGATTAGGAATCCGGTGCTTCTGGTTGTGCGGAACACACCTCAGACCATTCCCTGCTCGATTGCCCAGGCCTTTACAATCTTTGTTTGCAATTTGCTTCGTGTAAAATCTAATTACTGCTGCGAATGGAGATGGGGAGATACACTGCTATTTTGATTGCAATAAATGTTAATCCTTCAGAGCCCAGACCACTTAATAAAAAGGTATTCCTGGGAGCAACTAGAAAGCACATTGTCAAGATTAAGTCTTTCTTTATGGTCCTGCCTAGAGTCTTGGCGACAAGCATACATTTGACCAGATATTGAGTTCAATTGTTTGCTTATTTAATCTTCATGGGCAAGTCAGAAAGACAATTATACATGGTCCTTCACTTCTTCAGCATTGATAGTTTGTTACTGGTTTCTTTATTTTTATATTACTATTGTTGTGGTGACAGTGGTTCCCTGGGAAATTACTCACGTTTCCACCCTCTTCTATCTGCAGGCACTGTAGCATTGAACTGAAGTTCCGCCGCCGTTGCATGGTTGGTGTTCAGAGTCCTGGAATCTTGACTGAAGATGAAGGAGGATATCATGTTCGACAACCAATCGAAACCGTGCAGATCCAGGGTTGACTCCAAAAGCAACCAGAATCCTCTCAAGCCCAAATTTGGGTCATCATGGGGGTCCCAAATCGTCAAGGGGTTCACAGCCGACAAGAAAACCAAGAAGGCGTCAGCCATTGCAAGCAAGAAACCGCCTCTTGCAAGCGTGGAGAATGTCAACCAGAGCAACCAACAGATCCAATACCATTCTAGGGTTAAGAGATCTCTGATAGGAGATTTTCCTTGCTCACCTGCTGGTTCTCAAGTTCATCCCCATGTCTTTGATTGCCACGGTATTAGGTCCCCGGCATCTCATGATCTCTTCTTTGAGCTGGACCATCTCAGGGAACAACTACGTGAATCGAAGGAAAGAGAATCAGCATTGCAATCGGAGTTGCGGCAATGCAAAGAAAATCCAAGGGTTTCAGAACTCGAGAAGGAGCTTGACTCTAGGAAGAATGAGATTGACAGGCTTGCACGGCTTAAAACATCATTTGAAGCTGAGAAAACAAGTCTTTCTGAGCAGTTATCAGCTCTATCTTCTATGGTGGAGCAGCACGAGGAAACTGTAAGATTGGATGGGCATGGCACTAGGGCATCTGTTACAGGTCGGGACAATGCATCTTGTTCAGGGAACTTGGAGTTCGAAGTTGTTGAGCTGCGACGCTTAAACAAAGAGCTTCAGTTTCAGAAACGAAGTCTTGCAATCAAGCTCTCTTCAGCAGAGTCCAAATTGGCTGTCCTTGAAAAAAATGCAGAGGTACCATTTCATGAACTCCACCATTTGTAATGGAAAGAAATTACTAGTTTTATTTCAACTAATCATCTTTGAACCCTTCTTATTTTCACCAGAGCGAGATAGTTGCAAAGGCTCAAGCAGAGGCTTCGTTGTTGCGACACACAAATGCGAACTTGAGCAAGCAAGTTGAGGGCCTACAGATGAGTCGGCTAACTGAGGTTGAGGAGCTTGCTTATCTTCGGTGGATCAATTCATGTTTACGTCATGAGCTCTGTAGCTCAGATCAAGCACCTAGAGCAATCTCTGATATTGGTTATAATGATGGCATGGCTTGTAATGATGACCATTGTGATGGCGATGATCCAAATGCTGACAAAAGTTCTGATGATAAAAGACTAAGCATTGCTGAACGTATCAAGCAATGGTCTCAGAATGATAAGAATTGTCAAACAACTAAAAAGGAATCACTTCTTGATAGAGCATGGATTGAAGCCACTGAAGCGCGAAGCCCAACACGTAGGCACTCACTTGGTGGATTAAAGGGATGTACACAGGACTTGAACATTGTGAAGAGGAGGCAATCTGATACCTTTATCTGCCTTCCAGAGGCCGCAGATGAAGTAGCCTCTTGTAATAAGGATCAGACAAGCAGGGAGAAGAGTGATCTTCTAATGGACAAATATGATTTTGCTCAATCTGATAGTCCAAGATTTATTCTTGGCAAACCAGAAATATGCAAGTCTCAATGCTTGGATGTCGAAAAGCGCACCCTGCGCATTCCAAACCCTCCTCCAAGACCTTCAGTGTCCCTGCCACATTCTTCTGGCCCATCAAATGGACCGACTGTAAATCCACCCCGGCCTCCTCCGCCTCCTCCTCCACCGAAGTTTTCCACAAGGAGTACTGGGGTCATGAAGAGGGCACCCCAAGTTGCAGAGCTTTACCATTCACTTATGAGAAGGGACTCAAAGAAAGATACTTCTGGGGGTGCAATCTGCGAAACAGCTAACTCTGCAAATGTGCGGAGTAGCATGATTGGTGAAATTGAGAACCGTTCTTCACATTTGCAGGCTGTAAGTAGAGTAACCAGATTTGACCAAATGACACAATGTGTAGATAACAATAAGTAGCTCGTTCCTACACTTACCATGTGCATTGATTCTTCGTTCCATTTTCAGATCAAGGCGGATGTTGAGACTCAAGGTGAATTTGTGAAATCGTTGATCAAGGAGGTGACTGATGCAGCTTACAAAGATATAGAAGATGTGGTTGCATTTGTGAAATGGCTCGACGATGAACTCGGTTTCCTGGTACGCATATTTCTATTATTACCATTATGTGAGCAATCTTTTCAGTTGGAGCAGTCACTGAAGTTAATATTTCCCATTTAATTGCATTACTTGAAGGTGGATGAGAGAGCAGTCCTGAAGCATTTTGATTGGCCCGAGAGGAAGGCAGACACTCTAAGAGAGGCAGCTTTTGGCTATCAAGACCTCAAAAAATTGGAATCAGAAGTTTCGAACTACAAAGACGATCCACGCCTTCCCTGTGACATTGCACTTAAGAAGATGATAACAGTGTCTGAAAAGTATGGCCATTTTACTATAGATTTTTTTTTTTTATCAGTAGAATCAAATTGGGTACTGAAATTTTGATTGGCATTCCTAATTCAGGACGGAGCGAGGTGTTTACAGTGTTCTGAGGACAAGGGATGCAATGATGAGGCAGTGCAAGGAGTTCAACATTCCTACTGACTGGATGCTTGACAACAATCTTATTAGCAAGGTAAATGATGTATAATTTTCAGTATTGGACTGCTGCCCTGCAGGTTTTAAGTAACTAGTGGTACATTACTATCCTATGTTCCTATCGGTACCTGAAAACATACTTTGGAGTCTAATAGCAGCCTGTAAAGACCTCTGCAGTAATATTTGCTTATACAATTTCAGTAACCCATTTCCCTTCGTCACTGCAGATAAAATTTGCTTCTGTCAAATTAGCAAACATGTACATGAAAAGAGTTGCAATGGAACTTCAGTATATGGGACCTCTGAACAAGGATCTAGCTCTGGAGTATATGCTGCTTCAGGCTGTGAGATTTGCCTTCAGAGTTCATCAGGTAATACAATGTGGCAGTAACTTTTTTTTAAGGCTGTGGCAGTAACTGTAGAACAAGAAAATAAGGAACTAAGTCTTCTGCCTGTATCAAATCAATGCTGATTAGACTACCAGTTACTCTTATAAAAACTGTGTTTTCACCTATCCTAACTATCACATCTGTATGATTTCAATTTTATCTTTCATTTCCATGCTATACATATATAATCAAGAACCCCTGGTTATTCTGGGCTATTTCTGGGGAACCCTTATGTAGAATCTGTATGTTTTATTCAAGTATTAAAACCATAAGCTGCGCCTTCTAAATTGGCAGTTCATTTTTTTCCTTCTCAGTTTGCCGGAGGGTTCGACACCGAGACCATGGATGCATTTGAGGAGCTGAGGAATCTCGTTCACGTCAGGAACAGTACCCAGTAGGGAGGCAATCGAATGTAGTGTGATCTGATTTTGTCTGGGAAAATTGTGGCTTACCCTCTCAGTAAGCATGACGGATAATTTGAAGGATTGGCCATTGGTCTGTATGTATTTGCGTGTGCTAGCCTGAAGAAACCAGCTTTGGTGTGCGTAGGCGTAGGAATTTGGTAGAAACATTGATGGAACATGTGGAAGCTATATGTGGATATGCTCCTAGTCGGCATTGGTGACTGTCAATTTGTTAACTTGTCTACTGGAAGCTCATATAGTCTACAATGACGCGATGCAAGGTTTTCGAAGAAGAGAAACACCACATTGTTTTCAACCCAGCCTTCTTGGAAGCAGCAGCAGAACGCTCGCTCCCTGGGTCGCCTGCGTGCGTCCAGGGGCAACTAGGGTTTCCCCGAAGAGGAGTTGCTGTTGCCGCCTCTTCTCACCTCATCGCCATCGGGGCCGCTTCCCTTCCTCCTACGGCGGCGGGGATTGTCCTTCCTCGGTCCTCGTCGGCATCTCTCATCTGGATGCGTGGACGTGGGCCGTGGTGATACCAATATGAGGTGATGCGAGGATCTTACGGTGGTCAGTGAAGATAATGTGGCCGGTGGCCCTCAATTTAATATACCCACCGGGTCATCAGTTTGCAATATATGTTGATGACACCGCCATTTTATTTGTTGAAATCAATCACATTGCTAGGAATCTGTGGGTGTTGACCTGTTTTGAACATGTCATCAATTCAAAATAGGCAGAAATCGATTCTTTCGAAAACTTCTTAGATCTCACTAATACATAAATGACACGCTGTCTTTGAGATGTTATAAAGGACGAGAGAAAATTGCGCTTAGCCAATTGACATCTTGTTTATACACCCAAAGCGCTATGTGTTTTGCTTGCATCTCGCAACGCTCAATACTGATGACTAGACTCGCCCCTCCTAAATGGCATGTGTCCCAAACTATCTGCTTTAGTTGTACGGGGTCTATGAGAAAGGGGATTGGAGGGAGGGGGGGGGGGGGGGGGGGAGTATGGTGAGCCAACTGTTTTTATCAAAACCCTGGGTATAATACCCGCGAAACACCAGAAAAACCTTGCTGCCAAATCAGCCCTTATGGGCCCTATTGATCTAAAGAAAAGTTGGTGATGATAGGGGTTTGTAGGTTCCACGTCGGGCATGGGTTCCTCTCAGCTTGATTACTTTTGCGCGACGCTATAAGGTCAAAATCTGATGACGATGACTATGGAAGTCATATTCCCGTATTCCCCGCCGACGGAGCTACACTGTTGAATACTAGTCTTGTCTACATGACTACGCCTCATTGTTTCATGCTACCTCCGTTCCTTTGAATAAGGCATACACTTTTTTGCAAAGTAAAACGATTTAAACTTTGACCAAGTTTTTAGAAAAAACTATCAATATCTATCACACCTGATCATGTCATTAGATACCCTAGATACATCATGACATGCATTTTCACATTAGATTTATATAGTATGATAGTTTTCAATATATTTTTCTATAGATTTGATCAAACTTTGCCTCGTTTGATTATAGAGAAAACTTATACGTCTTACATTGCGAAACAGGGGTAGTATTAGCTTTTAACATGTAAGCAGTCTTGAAAGCTTCTTAGCTTCATACATAGTGGTTAAAATGGACTCGGCGATAACTTATTTTGTGTTTAGCCGTCTGTCATGACATGTCTTCTTCCTTATTGAACTTGTTTTGGCGGATCTATAAAGAATGGCATAGTGAAGCTTCCACTCTCTAAAAAGAGAGGTGGGTACCAACATGAACTCTTATTAATTTGCAAGGGTTCTATCGTCAACTAAATTTTATAGCTTCTTTTATACCCCTTCCAATTCGGAAAACTACCAGATGAACTATTTTGCAAAAAAAACCTCACATTTACCAGTTCCTTAACCCGCACTCCATTATGTTCTTGTTAGAGCGAGTGAAAAAAAGTTAGCTAACCATAATTGAGGTGAGAGACATTCTTCGTGCATGGTCCGTTCTGAGACAAACCATCAATGCTAACTTTTGGAAGGATTTAATTAAAAACGTAATTGCATTGACAGTCGGACACTTATTTAGGATCGGAGAGAGTACTTTTAATTAAATAACATATGTTGCCAAGCTCCATCCTTTTCTCCACTCCTCCACAAAACCTAGCCGCTGGGCGCATCCTTGGAGGCGGTCCAGAAACATGCCACCCCATCGGTGTGCTTATCGGTCTACCCCGGACCGGGAGAAGGTCTTACTTATTTGTAGGTTAGATTGTCTTGGCGAGGATGATGAGGTTCCTCCTCGCTGTGCTTCCGTTAAATGGTACCGACTCTGGTTCCAATAGGTAGTACGTAGATGGTTCTGTCTTTGATCCCTTATTAGATCCGGTGAACTTGTTTAAGAGTCGGTGGACACCGACACATTGGCTTTGTGCACATGTTGGTGGAAGCAACCGTATCTTCTCAGTATACGTCTGTATTTGTTTGGACATTCATGCATATGCTAGGATTTTTTTTGTATTTTTTTAATTAAAAAGAATACCTGTTGTCACCACAGATTTTCATACACGTCCGATACTTTGGCACACATTTGAACATGAGGACCTGTCTGCAATCTCATTAAAGTAGAAAGGCCGTTTCGCAACATTAGCAAAATCCCCAATCGGTCCAAGCCCTAGCCGCAAATTGAGCCCGGTCCCAACTCTCCTCTCCCCGCCTCTTCTTCTCCACCGGCGGCCGCCGGCGAGGCCTCGCCGGAGAATCCGCCTTCCACCGCCCACCCGTGATTTCCCGCCGCACGTCCCAAAGCTCGATGGCTGCGTCGTCTCCCGCCTCCAGCGGCAAGGCGGCGAGCGACTCCTCCGCTCCTGCCCCGGCGGTCGCCAACGGCAATGGGACGCCGCAGAAGCCGCCCTCCGGCCCCGGCTTCGACATGCCCAAGCCCAACCTCCGCGGGCTGAACAAGCCCAAGTGCATCCAGTGCGGCAACGTCGCCCGCTCCCGGTAAGAAGGGACAGGATTTGTCGAGCTTCTCTGATCTTGGAGTTCTGTGTCCTTGTCAGGTTCATGAAATTTATGCGTTGATTGGCCTTTCAGGTGCCCCTTCCAGTGTTGCAAGAGCTGCTGCTACAAAGCCCAGAACCCTTGTCATATTCACGGTATGCCTAATACTACTGCCGCGAGATGCAATAGATCTTTGCCGTCTACAATGAATTGCAGTTTTTGTTAGCTATTCGGGAGCAGTTTGCGAAGCTGCTATCCAAGTATCGGCACCAGCCCATTGTTTGCCTGACATGATTTTCCTGTTGCCCCCTACTCTTGGTTTTAGCCCTTCCCGTCACTGGTTATAATTAGGGTTTTGTTGCTTCCTTAGCCGAGATGAGCTATATGTTATCTGGAGTGGCTAGCCTCTTCACCGTTCAACCTCACTAGTTTAGCGGTTCTATAGTTCTGGATTTGTTTGGTTCTGTAGACGGTAGGAGCTTGCTCAATCTTAGGTATGCTAGATAATCAATTTTATCCAAGTCATCTCATTCGGGCCAAGGATTACGAGTCGACAAGTCGAGTCGAGTCGTCAGGGTACCGACTCATAGACTAGTCGTGACTAGTCTATCTAGACTACTGCTGGACTAGTCGACGTGTACTTCAGCAGTAGCTAGTACATATATGGCAACCAGATAGGAGCAAAACCAGCGGGGGGAGGGCGTCGCAATGCTTGTGGCCGCCGCCAATCTAGCCTGGAAATAGCCAGTGTTCTAACTTTCCATCTCGCGGGCTGAGAGCCTCACTTATTCATGCCAAAATTGAGTCAATCGACTCAGATACTAAGACTAATCTAGATTAGTCCATGACTAGTTGCTCGACCGCTCGACTCTACAAACTAGTCGAGTCGAACAAGCTAGTCGACAGTCAAGTTAAGACTCATAGACTAGTCGAGCGACTAGTCTAGACTAGTCGTTAGACTCATAATCAATGATTCGGGCTGACGTTTTGCTATTTGACCTTCGGTGACAGTAGGCAACTTCAAGTGGCTAGTAGTTTTGTTAAAAACTGAACTTATATTTGGTCTCTCTTGTGATTGCTGTTAAAGGTGTTTGGTATCAGGATTGTAGGAAGTAATTAACTTCAATGAGAAGAAGAGGGTGATTGATCTGACCCTTCCTTAGCATATAGTGTATGGAAACAGGAGCATGGCCTTCTTGATCTTATAAGGGGCGGAGGAAGAGGACGGTGAAGAGAAACAAAAAGAGCCCTGCGGTTTGTGAGTGAAGTGTGTTGAAGAGAAGGTGCTAATAGCAGAAGGAGACTTCATTATTTTCCCCATTCCAGCGATAAAATATTTTTGTCCGAAAGTGCATCAGCAAGTTTTCTAGTCCTCTGAAGCAAAGTTATTCCCGAGAGGCAGGATATATGTACAGTTTAAGCATTGTTTAGCCAACCAAAGCATATGAGAGAGCTTGCTTTATGTCTTGGGAAGTTAGGATTTAGGATCCAACCGCGCACCTTTATTTTTCATGGCAGATTAAGGGGTTGTTGGGCTAGAACATTTTCTTATGGCTGTGCTATTTACTTATGGTACTATTTAAATCTGCCTCTGAACTCCATTTATCTTCACTTGTAGTTTCTTTTACTTTGTTTCCGTGCAGTATGATGTCTGTATTAAACAATTTAGTGGTTTGTCTTTGAACTCTTTGTTTTATAAATATAGCACTAATCCTTTCTTGCTCCATTTTTCATGACAGTTCTCAAAACGAACAACACATTGCCAGAAAAGACACCACCAGCTCCTGCCCCCTCGTCAGACCAACCATTAACTAATTCACCTGTAACTGGGTAATCTTCATAAACTGGTAGTCAAAATTCATATAATGCAAAAGGTCATTATTTATAATGCTTGCTTGTCATGTGCTGTAGTTCTTCGTCGAGGCTGTCTTCTGTACAAAAGCTTCCCCTTCATTTTCTTAACTCACTCCGAACACGAAAGTCCTTTGCCAAGAAGGTTCTTTGCCTTTCTACCCTGTTCCACTGTTTTGAATAATTTTGTATATTCCTGTGGTTAAAAACTTGAAGTACTTATGTTTTAGGATGTTGCCAGCATAAACAAGTGGAGGTTTATGAAGCTAAAGGAACATATGCAAGGAGACATCGATGCTGAAAATGAAGCATATGATAGGTATACACAGAACATTGGGTTACTGGAGGAAACGTTCTATCTCACAGAAGATGCTGCTGGTGAACATGAAACTGAAGCAACTTCTTCAGAAGAAAGGATGGAAATAATGGTTTCTGAGGCAAAGGTGAGGTTAAAATCTGATCGTGCAAATGCTGATGGCTTTAAAGAGAGAATTGCCATTGTCTTGGATCAGAAGCTGAAGGAATTGCAAGAGAAACACAGTACCTATGAGGAAGGCAACTCCTCTGACCAAAATATAGATGGCCATAGAAAGCTGCTGAAGTTAAGCATAAAGCAGCAAATGGCGAGAAACGCGAAAACGAATGAGCTGCTTGCTAGGTTGACAAAAGCACAGAGCGGGGATGATTTAAAGCCTTGCCTTGATATAATGGCACAGCTGTTTGAAAAGGAGAATGCTTCCTCCTGCATGGATGCATCCGAAAAGCCAAGTAACCAAGAATTAACTGTAGCGACTGCACCCTCTTATTCCTTTCCAAAGCTCACGAATAGGCTGGAGGTTGATGAGAATATGGTGTCTATGATCAATGAATTATCTTCTTTGAGTCAGGTCGTTCAGCTATAATCTGGGATCTGGACTGGATTCTTGCTGTCTAGTAACTTCAGAATGTAACTTGTACTACTATCTAGTGTTTCCTTGCTGTCTTGTCTAATGTAATCTAGTGATGGCAAGCAAGTCAAAACTATCAGATCAATGCAGTTTTTTTTTTTTTTTTGTCTCCACAGCTATTATGAATTGAATCTCGAGAACATTTTGAAAATTTACACTTGTTTTCTGAAGATAATGTGGCGAATTTTAATGATGATATATTCATCCTCTGTGATGAAAATTTACACTTGAAATCTCAGATTTCAGCGATGTTTCGTGCAAGCTTGCCTCTGTGAAATGTTATTGAGCTTAATGATGAAAAACCTCTCTGGTAGAAAACTACATATCTGCGGAAAACAACCGCATCAAACAGTGACCCAGCACAAGAACCAAAATCAATCGGCAACAAATCCACATGAGTTAAACACCCGTTGGTCATTTTAATTCGGAGGCCATTGGAGTCAGATCAAGTCGTGTGGACTTATGCTAACTTTCATCAATCAATTAAAAGAGGAAACAAGAAGAATTCCCCGCTTTTGCTAACTTCATCAATCAAATTTAGAGGAAAAACGAATGAATCCAAAGAAGCTCACTACAACTCATGCTAGCTTGATCAAATCAAAAGAGGAAACAAGAATCCAATGAATTCCTTCTGCAAAGTATGCTAGTTTCATCAAATTAGAAGGGGGGAAAAGAAGAACTTGCGCTAATTTTTCTTGAGGCGCTTGCAAGCCTCAGAATCTCCCATACCCTCACGGCCTCTCCTGGGGCACGCGGCCGCAGCGCACGCCGCCCTGAGCCTGCCGCAGCGGTGCCGGTCGGCGAACGCCATGGTGGCGCTGAGCGTCCGGTTGCTGAGGACGCCGCACAGGAGGCTCTCGCAGTGCCACTTGAGCGCCTCGACGCCGCACCCGTCCGCGGCGAGGAACATCCGCCGCAGAAACTCAGCCATCCCTTCGCCGCCGTCGTCGCCAGCGACGGGAGCGGGAGGCACCTCTAGGTTGTCGGTGTAGATGAAATGGAGCAGAGCCTTGAACACCGCGGGCTCCATGTCGTTGTCCAAGGTTATTTCAACGGACGGCGGCGGCGGCGGCCGAGTCTTGGTCTTGGTCTTGGCCTTGTCGGTGGCGGCCGCGGCGTCCAGGAGCTTCTTCCTGAGCAGCGGGGACCGCGCCGCGAGGATCGCCCCGTGCGCGGGGAAGGCCTCGCCTCTGACGCGCACCGTGACGTCGCACCCGTGCTTGTCCTCCAGGAGCCTGCCGAGATCCTCGGGCAGGCCCGGCGGCTGTGGCACCGCCTGCGTGATCATCGGCGTTACCGGCGGTGGCGGTGGCGCCGCCTGCGTGATCATCGGCATCACCGGCTGCGTGATCATCGGCGTCACCGGCTGGGGCACCCACGGGCGAGGCGTAACCACGCGGACGTCGCACCTGATGGCGAGGCTGCCGTTCCTGACGTACTGGGGCGTCTCCAGGTCGCTCCCGCGGCAGGACGGCTCGCCCCAGAACCAGTTGGTCGAGTCGAACACGGCGTGCAGCCCGCCGCCGCCGCCGAGGATCGAGTGCCACTGCCCGCAGGACTGGTCCATGAGCGCGAGGTCGAACCAGGCCGGGACGACGGCGTCGGGCGTGAGGAGCTCCAGGTAGACGGAGACGTGGTGCTGGCCGTCGGCGGAGGCGTCGGAGCCGGCGGGGTAGAAGAGGATCGCCCAGCTGTGGCCGCCCACGTCGAAGGCGCCAGACGTCACGGGCATCCCGACGCCGCGGGACATGAGCAGGGTGTAATTGTGCACGAGGAAGGCGTGCCCGCCCTCCGCCACCTCCGCCGTGCACGACGACGTCGTCAGCGTCGGCCGACCCGGCGCGGGGAAACGCGGCGAGGCTCGTGGGGTCCCCGCGGAAGACGGGGAGGAAGCGGCTGGCGACGGCAGTGTCAATCGCGGTGGCGCCGTAGTCCATGCGCCCGTGGATCGACCCAGTTGTGCGTGCGCCCGTGGGTCGATCAGTGGGATCGCCGGCGCAGCGTTGGGCGGCGCTTGAGAAGGCGGGGCCGGAGCGGCTGTCGGCGGTGCCAACCGCGGTTGTGGCGGTGGCGCCATAGCCCTTGCTGCGCTCGTGGATGGATCCAGTTGTGCGTGAACGCGTGGATCGATCCGTGGGGTCGTCGCCGGCGCAGCGTTGGGCGGCGCTTGCGCGGCCGCGGAAGGCGGGGCCGAAGCGGCTGGCGGCGGTGCCAATTGCGGCCGTGGCGGTGGCGCCATAGCCGGCCTTGCGCTCGTGGATCGCTCCAGTTGTGCGTGCGCCCGGCCGTTAGCAGCTGCTACGGCTAGTGCACGATCGAGGGAAATCTGGTTTGGATTTGGGTGATGGTGGTGGACCTCTCCGAGTCTCGGCGATGGTTTTATAGTGCGTCTGATGTTTCTTTGCTGCATTTTTTACTGCATCGGTAAAGTCGGTGCCGATTCCGATCCCGAATTTGTTACAACAAACTTTCATGCGTACGACAGCTGGCCGGTTCCCCGCCTCTGCTTCGATCGGTGGATGCATGGGTTGGGTTGATTTTTTGTGTGTCGTCACCAGGATGAGTAGTTACACGCTCATACTACCAACACGCTCGGCCTGAACTGTTCATAACCACCATCAAATACAGTTACTTGGTTCATTGCATTTCATCACTGATTGAGATTTTCTTAAGTCTCAGTCAACTTAGAAAAAGTGCAACTACAGTTTAAAGAAAAGCGCAACTCGGTTCAGTTGCACATTTCTTTCAGTGCAACTCAAAGCATATTTTTGTAAATGACTTTGACTTAAGAAAATCTCAGTTGATTGAGACATAGCAAACCGAAAAAGTTTTGTTTCACGGCTGGATCAATGAAATGTACCCAAGAATCACCGGATCGATTCAAACATACGATATGCTAAGTTGCAAAGCACCCTAGTTCCACGTCCACACCCCTTCGTTCATGAGGGGATCCTTAGGTGATTAGGGTTCCTCTGCCTCCCGTTGGCGGTTGCCTCCGATCTGGCCGCCTCTGTGGCTTTCGGGCCATGGAGGTGCGGAGGATCGCGGCTCTTGTCGGCGGGAGGGCTCCGTTTCCCAGTTTTGGGTTCTTCACTCCCTGTCTTTGGGGTATTTGTTTGTAGGGGCGGCGCTCAGGTGGTGGTGGCGCCGCCTCGTGCAATAATGTTTCCCTGGATTCAACTCCATCTCGACGGTGATGTCGAGAAGCTTGTGGGTGTGGTATTCTCAAGGATCTCGTTGTAATTTTTGTTTTTCTTGAACTGCTTTGTACTATTCGCTGTTTCTTTTAATGCTAGTGTCCTATTCGCAAAAATTAAAAGTTGCAAAGCATCCGATTTTTATTCGATTTTTGAGCCCAACAATTTTTCCTGACACGGCACATTATTTTTTTGCGAGTCTTATCCTATATGCCTTACTTTATTTCCGCGTCGCGCTGTGGTTCGCGTCGTGTTAGGGTTTCCAAAGAGGGTCCATTAGAATCTCAAACTTGAGGATCCATAGTTTAAAAAATTCAACAGTAGATAATGATGTGTTATGTCAACATGTAAATTATCAATTTCAAATATCTTGTATTCTTGGCTGTGAAAAAATGCCAAAATTTGATATTTTGCACATTGATAGAACCGGGCTATGTGTAGATAAACATAAAGTGCCCTTTATGACTTTTCCAAAAAAAAAGAGCTATGTGTTACTCGGATACACTTGTACACATCGTTAATGATGGTGTGCAAAACTAATAAGGGGATTTTTCAAAAGGGGGATAACTTAATACAAGTATGTAAACTTAAAAATTATATAAGGAGGAAAAAGAACAACTTATGCTAATCTTTCTTGAGGCACTAGCAATCCAAGATGTCTTGAGGCACTTGCAATTACAAGATTCCGTATCTCCCCTGCTAGCAGTCGCATCCGCAGGGCCTCTTTCTCGGCCCCTGAAAAAGGGGAATCAACTAATACAATCTTGAAACAGGCTTTCGTTTCGATTCATAAATAAATATAAATCAACCACAACTATACAAAGATTGTGATCAAGTCATAAAGCAAAACAAGAGTTCATTGGAGCAACATCACAAACATGTCCAAACTAAAACAACAAAAGCGACGCAGGGTGATATAAGAGGTAGCTCAGCGACTGGATGAAGATGAAAGATGGCCTACCGCCTCAAGCAAGTCTGGAATCATGTTATCCAGCCGCTCTTTGTCCCGCTGTCTACAGCGGATACCACTGCTGCAAAAACGTCAAGAATTTATACACTGAATCAGAAGTGCGTCGTATATATGAATACTTTTCTCGATAACCATCTTATAGTCCACACGGTCTAAGATATCGCAGCAAACAACAACTAGAAGAGGCGTGTCCTCTTTCCTATGCTATATGCCTGGGGATCGAACTAATACGACGATGTACTCGTATGATAACTTAACAAATTATATGAGGATGAAAAATAACAACTTTGTGCTCATTTATATCGAGGCACTAGCTAGCTAGCTAGCAAGCCTCTGAAGAATGTCCGGCACCCTGGTGAGCTTTCTTGAGGCGCTTGCAGTTGGAACATTCCGAATCTCCCTCACTTGTCTCTCTCTTAATGCCGCTGAAATAGTTGCAAACGACTGGTCCAGGAGGGTGACGCGCCGCATGGAACTGGACGCACGCCGCCCTGAGCCTGTCGCAGCGGTGGCGCTCCGCGAACTCCATGGTCGCCCTGAGCGTCCGCTTGCTGAGGTTGGTGTACAGAAGGCTCTCGCACAGCCGCTTGAGCCTCTCGATGCCGCACCCTTCCGCGGCGACGAACAGCCGCCGCGCGAGCTCCGCCGTCTCGTCGTCGTCGTGGCCCTGGGCGTCGGGAGGCAGCTCGTCGGTGTACATGAAGTGGAGCATGGACTTGAAGACAGCGGGTTCCATGTCGTCGTCCAAGGTTATTTCAAAGGGCGAGGGTGCCGTGGTCTCGTTGCTGGTGGTGGCGGCGTCGAGGAGCTTCTTTCTGAGCACCGGGGACCGCGCCGCGAGCACCGCCCAGTGCGCGCGGATGGCCTCTCCTCCGACGCGCACCGTGACGGCCTTCCCGTCCTTGTCCTCCAGGAGCTTGCTGAAATCCTTGGACATGCCGGGCCCCGGAGGCGGCGCTTCGATCCGTGGCAGCTGCTTGGTCTCCGGCGTTTGAGGCGGCTTTATCACGCTGAGGTCGCACCTGATGGTGAGGCCGCCGTTGTGGATGTACACGGACGTCTCGAGGCTGCTTGCTTTCCACGACGGCACGCCCCAGCACCGCGGCGGATGGTGCGGCGGGAGCGTGTTGGTCTGAAAAGTAGTATTGAACCGGGCGTGTCGCATCGGCCTGTCCCCGCCGTCGCCGAACAGCGAGTGCCACCGTCCGGTGGATTGGTCCATCAGTTTCAGGTCGAACAACGCCCGGACCTCCGCGTTTGGGGTCATCAGCTCCAGGTAGACGGAGACGTGGTGCTGGCCGGCGGGGACGGCCTCGGAGCCGGCAGGGTAGAAGCGGATCGACCAGCCGTACCCGCCCACGTCGAAAGTGCCAGAGTTGACGCACTTGCCGACGCCGAGGTCCTTGAGCAACCCGTAACGATTGACGTCGAAGAGGTGCCTGCCCTCCTCCATCTCCGGCGTGCACGACGACCTCGTCAGCCTCGGCGAAACCATCGCGGGGAAACACGAGGTCGGCGGGGCCACCGGCGCAGCATTGGCCGGCGCCTCCGCGGCAGTGGGCGAGGCCGAAGCCTTCACCGCCGCTGCAGACGGGGCGCAAGAGTCCCTCGCCAGTGCCACTCTTGGTTGCGGTGCCGCCATTGTCGTCCTGCTCGTCGATCGATCGAGTTCTGCGTGAGCCGCGGCGGTTTGAACGTGAATCTGCTATTTGGTGCCATAGCTGCGCGCGCGGCGCGGCTATATACAAGGAGAGTCTCGCTCGGGCTTTCACTGACGCAAATCGCAAGAGCTCTTGACCAATACTGCACCGGTTAAACGGAGCTCTTACCTAATCATTTTGTTTGAGTGGCCTGTACCTAGTGGTGATGCATATATAGAAGTGTTTTGAGCTGGGTTATTTATCAAAGTCGATGTTAACTCATATATATCACGAGGCTCAAGTTAAAAGAGGAAACGACCATTGAGCGATGACCATATATTAAGTTCGTGAGACGATTTTCAAACGGACAAGGTTTTTGACTCCAAGTTCATATAAGTTCGTGAAATGATTTGCAGGTTTTCGATACGAGTTCAGGTTCGTGAAATGATTTGCAGGTTTTCGATACGAGTTCAGGTTCGTGAAATGATTTGCAGGTTTTCGATACGAGTTCAGGTTCGTGAAATGATTTGCAGGTTTTCGATACGAGTTCAGGTTCGTGAGATGATTTGCACACGGACAAGAGATTTTTGATCCGAGTCTGTATGAACTTTCATGCATCTATACATGGGGTTAGAGATGAACTCGAGAGTCCAGACCAATCGATCTACAAGTGATTTATTTGGCATGTTGTATCTACTTGGTTTCAAATTTGTTCTCTGGAATACTTTTGGGATTCCAATATTTTAGTTATTCAGGTTTCAAAATTGAGTGCAAAGATATAAAAAAAAACCCTTAAATTTGACGACAATTTGATCAAAGTTTGAGATTTTTTTACAAAGGTTCAAATATTTGTTTGATTCGAAGGATCATACAAAGTAGGTAATTTATTTGCTGCACAATATTTCAGGACAAGACAAGTTGAAACTACAACGCATGGAGGTGATTGATTGTTTAATCTGATGCGATTTTCACTCTGATTCTTCTTTTATACGCGAACAGTTTTAGCTTAGCGTCAACAGGTACGTGGTTGCAAGTGTTGAATACATAAGCATATTACTATATGATTTTATTCGGACAAACAAGTAATAAATCACGATAACAGAAACAACAAGCAGACTAATCAAAAAAAAATTGAAATGGAGGAGCCCAGCCACTTTGATGCATACGGGGCTTTTATTTAAACTTTATTCAACAGGAATCTGCTAACATCATACATCACAATACCCGAAGCCACCACTCAACACCTACAAACCTCACAATAGGTGAAAGTAACATGCCATCAGGCCTCCGCCCTAAAAACAGAAATAAACGCCCCACCAACTAAAAGCCGGGGCATCTCTTGTAAACGAGAGAGAGATTGAGGGAATTCGCCACACCTTGGGGCGTTCAGCTCATGTTAATATATAGGCCCGAGTACGGTGCCTTGGTACACAAGAATACAATCTAATCCTACCAAACCAAGAGATATACATGATCGGTTGAGGAGATTGCTATCTACACTTGCGTAACAAACTATACAGAGTTGATACTCTAACATCCCCCCGCAGTTTGTGCGTCGGGCGAACGAACACACAAACTGTACCGAAAGTCCAAGAAGAGCTGCGAGGGAAGCCCTTTGGTCATAATGTCCGCGAACTGCTGCGAGGAGGGCACATGAAGAACCCGTATCTGGCCGAGAGACACCTTCTCCCGGACGAAGTGGATGTCAATCTCGATATGCTTCGTACGGCTGTGCTGAACAGGGTTCGAGGCCATGTAGACCGCACTGACATTGTCACAGAAGACAATAGTAGCGGCGCGGAGGGGTTGATGAAGCTCCTGGAGAAGCTGACGCGTCCAGCAACACTCGGCGACGGCGTGAGCGACAGCCCTGTATTCCGCCTCAGCACTAGAGCGAGAAACAGTGGCTTGCCGCTTAGATGACCATGACACGAGGCTGTCACCAAGGTAAATGCAGTACCCAGATGTAGATCGGCGAGTGTCGGGGCAACCTGCCCAATCGGCATCGGAGTAGGCAGTGAGAGTGGTGGAGGGCGTCGCATGGAGCTGAAGACCATAGTCGAGAGACCCACGGATGTAGCGAAGGATCCGTTTGACGAGAAGGAGATGTGGCTCGCGTGGCGCATGCATGTAGAGGCAGGCTTGCTGCACTGCATGAGCAATATCCGGGCGGGTGAGCGTCAGATACTGCAGGGCCCCGGCAAAGCTGCGGTACTCCGTCGGGTCAGGAAGAAGAGGGCCATCTTCAGCGGAGAGCTTGCAACGAGTGTCAATAGGAGTGACAGAAGGATTGCAGTCGAGCATCCCGGCGCGCTGCAGTAGGTCGAGGGCGTACTGGCGCTGGGAGAGATGCATGCCGGTGGAGGATCGTGTGACGGAGACCCCGAGGAAGTAGGAGAGAGCCCCGAGGTCCGTCATGGAGAACTCGCGATGGAGGAGCCCGGTGATGTGCTGGAGGAGCCGCGATGTCGATGCAGTAAGGATGATGTCGTCGACGTACAACAGGAGATAGGCCACCTCGGTGCCCTGACGGAGAACGAAGAGGGACACATCCGACTGCGAGGCGACGAAGCCGAGTCGGTGGGCGTAGTGAGCAAACCGCTGGTACCACGCGCGAGGGGCCTGCTTGAGGCCGTAGAGTGACTTGTGGAGCCGACAAACGTGGTGAGGATGAGCCGGGTCGATGAAGCCGGGGGGTTGAACACAGTAGACCTCCTCGTCAAGATTGCCATGGAGGAAGGCATTCTTGACGTCCAGCTGGTGTACGGGCCACGCGCGAGAGGTGGCGATGCTGAGGACGATCCTGATAGTGGCCGGCTTGACGACGGGACTGAAAGTCTCGTCAAAGTCAACGCCAGGCTGCTACGAGAATCCACGGACAACCCATCTTGCCTTGTAGTGAGCGAGACCACCATCAGAGCCAAACTTGTGTTTGAACAACCATTTTCCTGAAACAACATTAGCACCAGCCGGGCATGGAACAAGAGTCCATGTGCGGTTCTGCATGAGGGCGTCAAACTCGTCAGTCATAGCTGCGCGCCAGTGAGGGTCATGGAGAGCGGTGCGGTAGGTTTTGGGAATGGGGGAGATGGCTGACTCGATGGTGGAGAGGTTTAGGCGCTCACGGGGAGGAACGTGGATACCACGTTTGGCACGGGTGGTCATGGGGTGGGTATTGTCGGCTGGAGGGGGAGGTGGTGTTGCGGCAGGTGCTGCTGTGGTCGAGGGGTCTGGTGTAGGGGCGACAGGGGTAGGTGAGGCAGCAGGGGAGGAAGCCGCGGGTGGGAAGTCTGCGCTGGCAGGCTCGCGCGTCACAGGAGAGTTGGGGGCAGCGAGAGGGGCTGCCCCGGGTGAGGTCGCGGCGCGCGGTGCGGGAGGGAGCACAGATGGAAGGGAGTCGGTTGCTGCAAGGTCGAGAAGGAAGTCGAGGGAGTCGGAGGGAGATGTCGGTGGTGTAGGTAGACTTGCAGCAAACGGAAAGGTGCACTCGTCAAACACGACGTGACGAGAGGTGATGACACGGCGGGTGGCCATGTCGAGGCAGCGATAGCCGCGATGGGAGGAGGGGTAACCGAGGAAAACACAAGCTGTGGAGCGCGGAGAGAGCTTGTGAGGGGCGGTGGCAGATAGGTTGGGGTAACAGAGGCATCCGAAGACGCGAAGGGTGCTGTAGTCGGCTGGAGAGCGGTAGAGGCGCTCATAAGGGACACAGAAGTCGATGGACTGGGAAGGGCGAAGGTTGATTAGGTGAGTGGCAGCGGAGAGGGCTTCGGCCCAGTAGGAGGCTGGCATATTGGCTTGGAAGAGGAGGGTTCGGGTGATGTTGTTGAGTGTGCGTAGGGCGCGCTCGGCCTTGCCGTTTTGCTGGGATGTGTAGGGGCAGGAGAGGCGTAGGTGGATGCCGTGGCTGGAGAAAAAGGTGGTGATCGTGGAGTTGATGAACTCGGTTCCGTTGTCGGCTTGCATGGCAACTACGGGAAGGTTGAATTGGGTTTGGGCGTAGGCGATGAAGTTGAGAATAGTGGTGGCGGTGTCGGATTTGTGGCGTAGGGGAAACGTCCACATAAAATGAGAATATTCATCAACAATGACAAGGTAGTATTTAATGCCAGAGACACTAAGAACGGGAGAAGTCCACAAATCACAATGAATTAACTGAAACGGCATGGTGCAAAAAGTTTTAGACCTAGAGAACGGCAGGCGAACATGCTTGCCGAGCTGACACGCATGACACACAGGAGGTGTTGCATTATTACATTGAAGGGAAAATTTGCTAGATAAATGTGACATAGTGTCACGACCCGGATGCCCTAGACGGCGATGCCAAAGCTCATGGCTGGTGGAGGCGACGAGGCCGAGGCTGGAAGGCGGTGAGGCGGCGGAGACGGTGTAGAGTGGGCCGGTGCTATTGCATCGAGCTATCACGCGCCTGGTGCGGAGGTCCTTGATAGAAAAACCAAACGGGTCAAATTCAATAGAGACAAGGTTATCGATAGTGAATTGACGAACAGATAACAGGTTTTTGATAATGTGTGGGACAATAAGAACTTGTTGAAGGGAGAAAGAATAGGGTGGGAGGGGAAGGGAGGTGTGGCCGGTGTGGGAGATAGGCAGGGAGACGCCGTTACCGACGGTGACATGGGAGGGTTGGGAGGGTAGGGTGTGGGAGGAGAGTATACCGGGGTTGGAGGCCATGTGAGAGGTGGCACCCGAGTCCATGACCCATTCATCAGCGGCAGCAGGGGCTGATGACGAGGAGGCGGCGTTGTTCAGGGCCGCCATGAGGGCGGAGCAGTCCCAGGCCGGCGCGCCGTCGGTGGCGTGAGCAGGGGCGCCATAGTAGACGGGGCCAGGGGGAGGCTGGTTGGTGCCGAAAGCCTGGCCGTGCAGAGGAGCCATCATGGTGGTGTACGCCTGCTGGCCCGGCGGCACCCACGTCTGTGGGCGATGCGATGGCGTAGCTGGTGGTGCGGCGGGCCGCGGGCCGAGGAGCCCCTGGCCACCGCCAGGGGGAGCTGCAGGGCGCCAGGAGGGCTGCACGGGCTGCATGGCGCCGGTGGCAGGGTTGAAGTAGACCCAGGGCCCGACGGGGGGGCGAGGGCCCCCGCTGGTGTTGTTGTTGCCGTTGCCGCGGTTGCCCCGCCGGCCACGGTTCCGGCCGCCGTTGCCGTTGCCCTGGCCGTAGCCAGTGCTGCCGCTGCCCTGGCCGTAGCCGGTGCCCTGGCCGTAGCCAGCGCCACTGTTGCCCTGGCCGTAGCCAGCGCCGCCGTTGCCCTGGCCGTAGAGGGCCGTCTGCTGGTTGACGGGCGCAGCGTGGTGGAGCTGCGTCTCGCGGAGGAGCAGCATGGAGCGGGTCTGCAGAAAAGACGGAAGCGGCGTCTGCATGGTGACGAGGCTGGTGAGATCGGAGAAGCGCGGGTTGAGGCCGCGAAGACAGGTGAGCACCAACGTCTGGTCGGTGACGGGTTGGCCCACGTCGCGAAGAGCGTCGGAGAGGGCCTTCAGGCGGTGGCAGTAGGCGGTGACGGAGAGGTCGCCCTGGACGAGCGCGCGGAACTCGGCCTCAAGGTGGACGGCGCGGGTCATCTGATTGTCGAGGAAGAGGTTGCGGATGAGCACGTAGGCGTCGAAGGCAGTCTGGTTCTCTGCCATGATGATGTCGAGGATCTCCTCGCTGATGGAGCCGTAGAGCCACGAGCGGACGATGAAGTCCTCACGAGCCCATGCAGGGGTGCGATCGGCGGCGGCGGTCTGCACAACAACATGTGAGGTGAGCTCGTACTTGCCGAGGAGGACGGAGAGCAGCATGCGCCACTTGGCGTAGTTGGACTTGGCGAGGTCAAGGACGACGGGCACGTGCGTCTTGACGCTGGCCACGCCCATCGCCAAGTTGGAGGAGGACGGCGCCGTCAGGTCGGCGAGGGCGGGAGCGGTGCCGAGAGCGAGGGAGCCCGCCGTGCCCGAGGTCAGGGCGCCCGTCGTGGCCATGGAGGGAGCGGCGTTGGTGTCGCCCATGGAGGCGACGGAGAGCGGTGGCTGGGGAGGGAGGCGGGTGGGCTAGGGTTTAGGCTTGAGATCGGTTTGGAGCTAGTCGTCTGATACCATGTAAACGAGAGAGAGATTGAGGGAATTCGCCACACCTTGGGGCGTTCAGCTCATGTTAATATATAGGCCCGAGTACGGTGCCTTGGTACACAAGAATACAATCTAATCCTACCAAACCAAGAGATATACATGATCGGTTGAGGAGATTGCTATCTACACTTGCGTAACAAACTATACAGAGTTGATACTCTAACATCTCTGAGTCGCCCTATGGCGAAGACACAAGAGCTCACAACCGTTTTAGTAGACCCTGAGCGAGCACTTTTGTCATCGCTTCAGAAGCCATCACCACCATCGTACCGCAGGTCCATCTCCATGGCAGAGATCCACATAGCCCTTGCCAGTCCGGATGACGACACCCCCATGGAAGATCTGTCGCGCGTAGCACCTGCCGAGCATGCATGACTCAGTGTAGCACCTCTCAGCTAGACATGACTTGACATCTCCTCCTCCAGCCTCTGTCCACCGGCGCTGCTCCACAAACGATGCTCCCAAGAGAGAAAACGACACCACCGTGCCGCCATCGTCCGAACTGGAAGACCAGACTAGGGTTTCCCCCGGAGCAGCACGAGTAGGTCGACGGTCGTTGCTCAGCGATGCCTTCATCAAGGTAATGGAGCAGAATGCCGCCAGCGCTCGCCAATCGGCTAAGTTTTCACTGGCAACTATGTCTTCCTGACTCGTAGTCGAGACTGGATGACGAATCTCGCGATCTGACAACCCAGCCTCAGGCCGACCACCTCCGGCGGAGGAGATGGACACCACCACCATGCCCGGAGCAGCTGCTCCAGGGATCCTCATGACGCGGGTGAAGCCCAAGGAGCCACTGCCGATGGAGTAGCTAGCCAGCGAAGCAGCAGCTCGAGAAGAAGCCGATCGGACCCATTCAGGCCCAGAACCGACCAAACTCCACACAGCCGCCGCCCAGCAGTGCCGCCGACCGCTGATCGCTTCCTGGCCGCCGCCACCCCACTTCACCGTCGCAGATGGAAGCTAGCCGGCCACTGCCTCCATGCCCCCAAACAAAGGTCGAGGAAGAGCCGCCGCCGCTGCCACCAGGGCTTTGCCCAGCGGTGCCTCGGGCGGCAGCGGGGGCATAGAGTGCACGGGGGGAGGGAGCGGGGAGGGACGCGGCGGCCACCCTGGCGCGGTGCGCCAGCTTCCGCGTAGGGGTGAGAGGTTAGGGTTTAAAAAAATTGTGAATTCAAGTAGACTAATCATACAGACTAGCAGAATAGATACATAAATCGCATCTAAGTAAACTAATGATACAGACTATAAGGAGGCTGAAATTAAAAGAGGAAACAACCATTGATCGATGACCATATATATTAAGTTCGTGAGATGATTTTCAAATGGACAAGGTTTTCGCTCCAAGTTCATATAAGTTCGTGAGATGATTTGCAGGTTTTCAATACAAGTTCATATAAGTTCGTGAGATGATTTGCACACGGACAAGAGGTTTTTGAATTTTGATCCGAGCCTGTATGAACTTTCATGCATCGATACATGGGGTTAGAGATGAACTCGGGAGTCCAGAACAATCTACAAGTGATGTATTTAGCATGTTTGTATCCAATTGGTTTCAAATTTGTTCTCTGGAATACGTTTGGGATTCCAATATTTTACTTATTCGTTTCAATTGAGTGCAAAGATTAAAAAACACTTTTAAATTTGACGACAAGTTGATCAAAGTTTGAGAATTCTTGGCAAAGGTTCAAATATTTTGATTGAATTAGACTTGAATTCATGTGCATGTCGCTGATACTTGGACCAAAATCAAATTTTATTTGGCCTGAGTGAACTGGACCTAGCATATATGTATTGAAGTGTTTGATGTTTCTTTGTTGGGTTGAAGTCCATGTTAACTCATATCTGGAGATACAAGTTCATGTAAGTTCGTGAGATGATATGCAGGTTTTCGATACAAGTTCATATAAGTTTGTGAGATGATTTGCAGACGGACAACAGGTTTTCGATCCGAGTCTATGAAATTTCATGCATGTTATTGTTAGATGTATATATCTGTATATTGTCGTTTCCCTATATGTTAGGGGGTTTCCTGCATATTTGCACCTATAAATATACTATATATTGTGGTCTTTGGCCCCCTGGTAATACAACAAACATATTGCCCTAACATGGTATCAGAGCAAAAATTGGTCCTCCTCCTCTTCTAGTCCGTACGGACGTATCTTTGAAGCTTGTTTCCGGCCGCTGTCCGCCGCCGCCGGCTCCTTCTCCGCCGCCCCCGTCCGTCCCCGTCGTCGGCCGCCGTCCTCTCCCCCGTCGCCGTCCCCGTCGCCGGTCGCCGCCCTCTCCCCGTCGCCGGCTCCTTCTTCGCCGCCCGTGCGCCCCGTCGCCGTCTCCGTCGCCGGGCGCCGCCTGTCGCCGGCCGCCCTCTCCTCGTCGCCGGTCGCCGCCCCGTGCCGGCCCCTGTGCGCCCGCTCCCTGGCCGCCCGCCCCCGTGCGCTCGCCTCCCTGGCCGCCCGCCCCCGTGCGCCCACTCTCTCCCGTGATTGATTCCAATATGTTCTAAGAAAAAAAAATTGCTATGTCTTCCTCATCGGGCTATGTTGCGATCCCTCGCTGCCCGGTGATCTTTGATGTCGCGAATTATCCTGATTTCGCTGTCTTCATGCGCGTTCACATGCGCGGTCTTCGTCTTTGGGGTGTGCTTTCTGGCGAGGTCTCCTGTCCGCCCCGCCCCGTTGCTCCTACGGTGCCTGTTGCACCGCCACCTGTTGCCCTTGCCCCTGATGCTACTCAGGCGGATAAGGATGCAGCCAAGAGTGCTGATGACACTGCTCTGGCTGATTATGACCGGAAGGTCCAGGAGGGACAGCATGGGTGCATCCGGAAAAAGAAGAAAAGAGATATCATCCACCGGGTAAGTACCCGAGGTGGGGCGAGGATAGAAGGGACGCGTCTCATCAAACGTGACATCACGAGAGATGCGCATCCGACGACCAACAGGGTCCCAACAGCGATAGCCCTTATGCTCATCACTGTATCCGAGAAAAACACACTCAACAGACTGAGCAGTCAGCTTGGTGCGTTCGCGAGGAGGGAGAAGAACATAGCAAACACAACCAAATAAACGAAGAGTCGAGTAATCTGGAGAGCTACCAGAAAGACGCTCGAGAGGAATGCCACCTTGAAGGGCAGCAGGCGGCTGAATGTTAATGAGGTAAGTTGACGTAGCGACAGCCTCAACCCAGAAATGCGGCGGAAGAGAGGAAGCAATCATCATAGCACCGGTAGTCTCAAGAATATGACGATGTTTACGATCGGCGACACCATTTTGAGCATGGGCACCGGGACACGAGAACTGGGCAAGGGTGCCCAGCTCAGCAAGAACACCACGTAGGTGCTGGGAATATACTCTCCTGCAGAATCAAAACGAAACACACGAATAGGCGTGGAATACTGAGTACGGACCATGGCTGCAAAACGCTGATAAATAGAGAGCACCTCACTGCGAGAGTGCATAAGAAACAACCAGGTGTATCGCGAAAAATCATCAATAAACAAAATATAGTATCGATGACCCCCTTTCGAAGGAAAGGGAGCCGGACCCCAAACATCTGAATGAACTAAATCAAAAGGTCGCTGAGATACAGACGCACTAGTAGGATAGGGAAGCTGAATCTGTTTGCCTAACCTACAACCCTGACACGAATGCAAAGACACATCTTCTGAGAAAGACCCCAGAAGACCACGACAAACTAATGACGATAAACGGGAGCCACAGAGGTGACCCAGCCGATGATGCCACTGCTGAAAAGATCCAGTGACAGAAGCAGCAACCGCATGAGAACTGACAGATGAAGTGTCAGCAGAAGGAACGCGAAGCCAGTCTAATTCCCAGAGCCCCGGGGACTCAAGGCTGCGAGGGCCAGCTCCAACTAGGGCATGTGTACGGCGGTCCTGAATAGCACAAGAATCAGCGTCAAGAATTACGCGACAACCAGAATCAGTAAGCTGACTAGCAGAAAACAGGTTTATCTTAAGACTAGGAACATGAGAAACATCAGGAACAGAAAAAGAGGTAGTAGAAATGGTGCCTCGACTGGAAGTAAGAAGAGAGGTACCATCAGCCGTGATAACACGAACATGGGAAACAAGAGAGCGAAGAGCAGAAAGAATAGAAGACGCAGAGGTCATATAAAAAGAAACTCCAGAATCCAGATACCACGGGGATGACGTACCTGACTGTGTGGAAGGTGGTGGTCGCGCGGTGCCAGAAGAGCCAGGCACAGAACCAGCAGTACCCGTCGAGGAAGAGCCTGTACCAGCGAGCAGACCACGGATAATGTCCTGATCAGATAACGCAACAGCAGAAGATCCTGAAGAACCAGCCTAACGACGAGTATTCTGTTCCCGATGGGATGGTTTGTCGTCTTCGACGTTCTCTCTATGGTCTCAAACAGGCCCCTCGTGCCTGGTTTGAGCGCTTCGCCTCTGTGGTGACTGCTGCTGGTTTCTCTCCTAGTCTTCATGATCCATCACTCTTTGTTCACACTTCTCCTCGTGGACGTATTGTTCTTCTTCTCTATGTTGATGATATGATCATTACTGGCGATGATCCTGAGTATATTGCCTTTGTCAAGGCTCGTCTCCGCGATCAGTTTCTTATGACTGATCTTGGCCCTCTTCGCTATTTTCTTGGCATTGCGGTTTCTTCCACTTCTGATGGTTTTTCTATCTCTCAGCAAAAGTACAGCTCCCTAAAAAAACAAGTTATTCTACGTAGCTGACCGTGTCCGATGCCAAAAAGCCCACACGTCCCGATCTGTATAAATTTTGGCCCATGCCATTGCTGTTGTTCTGTACAAAGCTTGGTCCATTCCATCGCTGCTGCTGCTGCTTGGTCGTAGCTGTCCTGAACTCCTGATTGTAATACTCCCCCGATCAGAAAAAGATCGACAACACAGGTGGTTCGACAAGAAGACGAGATGTACACGTCGCTCTCCCAGCATGACAGATCGGGGTCGTTCGATCAGCGGCATTCAAAATTTGTTCTATTTTTAAAACTATTAATTGAAATTTATTTAGGTTTTAACTTTCTTCAATTTTGAAATTTGAACAAACGGTACCCGAGCAGAAGAATAATTATGACCAATGGCCTGATGCCAGTTGGTAAATGGAGTGCAGCATGTAACGAACTATTCAACTTGGACAGCAAAAGAAGTCTGCCCAATTTTAGGATAACTTAACCAAAAACATGATCCAATATTTATTTTTTCTAACAGGGACAGCAAGAACAATGTCTAATTATAGGATAACTGAACCTGAAACATGAACTGATTTCTATTTTTCTAATATAGACAGTAAGAACAATATATCTAATTAACATAAAGCATGGTATGTTGTTTATTGGTAAGTCCACGGAAAGTACTCACCGATCTATAAAGTCTAATGAAAGCACTAACAAAGAAGTGTACAGACTAACATATGTGTCATGGTTTAAAAACGACATACAATATAATTGATCAGACAAAGCAGACAATGCAATGTCCAGTTCACGAAAATGTGCAACAATGGAGATGTGAGCTATCCAATTGCATCTACATTAGTTGAACACTGGATAAAGGAAAAGAAAATGTTTTGATTGTATAAATGCAAATCAGATATTATCTGAAGCTATGTCTAACTTATTGAATCTACCTGCAACCATGAAATGATCTAAAGTGCCTACTTTTATAGTCCATTACCTCTTGCAAATAAAGAATCTTATATGTACATGACAAAAATAAGTAGAAAGACAAAAAGAATCTAAAAAAAATATGTCAGCACAAACCACCCTATATAGCACCTGGACCTGAAGAAAAATCTAAAGCTATAGGCAGCTGAGACTGCCAAAGACGTAGAACAGGCAAAACCATGACTACCTGCAGAAAATAACACATACATCTAGTAACCCTAACTACCAGGAACAAAGAATACATGAACTGGGCATATAGGCCCATGAAACTTGTGTGACCTATTAAGTATTAACCAAGAATATGGAAGTGATATTAGCTGACATTAGACCACTGACCTCTCAGCTACGGCAAGAAATAATTGCATCAAATATTCAATTGGAGCCTACCACTAACAACTTCAGAACTCACGTGGGATGATGGGAATGGAAACTAAAATAAGTATTAGTTCCCCAGATCAAATATTTATTTTGTGAGCTAGGGAGAGTTATAGGCTTATAGCCCAGTCACAAGGCAGCCATCTGATCCAGATCGTGAACTACAGCATATGGATGGTATGTATTGCAGCTGTCGCCTGCAACTCCAGCGGCACAAGTGCAGCCTGCAAGTACAACTATGGCTAGGATCCGCGCCTCAGCAAATCGTATAGTTGCCACTTCCTCTGAAATACCAAAGTAAGATCCGGATGGAATCATGCACATCAAAATATTGCAAGTTGAAGCTTTTGAGTGAACTGTTTTGTAAGGACGCATGTACTTCTGCATTGTTCCTGCCAGAATTACTGAACACAAGAGAGAAAATCTATATGTTTTGCATTGCAAACCAGAATTACAAAACAGATGAGAAAGACACCTTAAAGCAAAAAAAAAAGTAATGAAGAGGGGAAGATGATCGAGAGGATGCAAGGATCAGAGAGGCTCCCGGGTACACATCCGGACCATGACGCCCAAATCCGACGACTGCTAGGGACATGGCAGGGGAGGATCCTCCAGAGCTCAAGCCGCCGATGCATGAGTCAAAACGGCGCGGAACTACAACGGATTTGATAGCTAAAGAACACTTACCTTACCTGCACGCCGATTTAGTCAAGGTTTATAGCATCATGCCGCCCTTAGAGTCGTCGATCTGGCCATCCAGAACGTGCTCCACTTGAACCAAGCGCCGCTCATCGTTGTCTTGAGTCCAACCTGTACATCTGCTCGTAAAGATTAATATGTAAGAGTTGGAAAATGCTAGAATCTGGATCAGCGCAAGCAAGACGTCTCCTAGTGCTGGGGCATGAACTCGCTTGGAAGGGAATCGGCCACCGCCGGAGTGGTCACCAGAGTGCTGCGGCGAACGCGGAGCGTCGGTGAGCAGCAACATCACGTCGTCCGTGCAGCACCGCCTCTGCCATGGGGGGAGAGCAGCGGGGTGGCCTCCTCCTTGTCCCGGCAGCCGTGGCAGTGCAGTGGCCGCGCACGGACCCCCTTCCTGCTGCGCCCCGACGTGGCCGCTGCCAGCCCGCGCGTGGTCCGCCCCAAGGTCGCTGTCCCAAGGCCGCACCTGCTCTGCCCCAAGGGCGCCGTCCCTGGCACGCGCCCGCCCCGTCCCGCGGTCGCCGCCGCCGGCAAGCGCGTGCCCAGCCCCCAAGGTCATCGTCCCCTGCCCGCTGCTGGTCTGTCCCGAGGTCGCCGTCGGCGGCACGCACGCCGCCTAGGCCGCTCTGCCCCAAGGACGCCATCTTTGGCATGCGGCTTCCCCGCCCCGCGGTCGCCACCGCCAGCACGAGCGTGTCCCACCTCCAAAGTCGCCGTCCCCAGCCCGCTGCTGCTCGTTCCGAGGTCGCCGCCACCGGTACGCACGTCACCTAGGCTGCTCCGCCCCGAGGGTGCCGTCCCTAGCACGCGCCTGCCGCCGGACGCGCCTGCCCCGCGGCCGATGTTCTTGGCACGCGCGTGCCCCGCTCCTAAGGTCGCCGTCCCCTGGCTGCTGCCGCTCCGAGATCGCTGCCATCGGCACGCACGTCGCCTGGGCTATCCTTGGCTTCATCGAGGGAAAGGGCGGCGTGGTGGTCGGTTGATGGATTGGAGAGACAAAATCAGAAACGCTAGCTATAAGTGGTGCTCGTGAGTTGTGAGACGGCACGTGGAAATTGACCACAGAAGATCGGGCAGCGTCCACCGCTTTGACGATACAACCCCTCGTAACCGGTACCCGCTTGAGTGAAAAATAAATTCAACGAAGATTGACCAGTCTATTTTGGTTATTTGTTAGGAGCTGATTGGAGAAACAGAAGAGAAAATAGCTGATGAACAGTATAAAAATAGCTGATGAACAGTATCAGAACTAAGCAGAGAGCGTGAATCTGATCAACTTTTATATAGGGTAATAATATAATTTTTTCGTAAATTTTGAAGTTCTTAGAAAATCTAAAGTCTCCGAAATTGAACAATATATTAATTTAAATTGCAACAATGGTCAGAAGTTATCGGTGCTATTAAGCAACTTAATTTTAAATTTGACCTCGGTGCAATTGAAGTTTGTGTTTTGTGCAAAGAACATATATGAGTGAGTAGTTTATGCAAGATAGTGAGTGGCTCATTCAATTTCCTCGATCAAGTCTACAGAGACAGAAGAGCCCTTCAAGTGTGAAAATATGTAGCCCGTACTCCTAACTCTGTGTTTAGCTGTCTTAGCAGGTTAAGTCAGTAGCAGGGAAAACATCAGGGAAAGTATGAAAGACTCTGCATCAGGCCAAGTAAGAGTACTACAACCTTTGTGTTTAGAACATAATGTACTTACAGGCACAACGAACTTCATGTTGAGGACACAATGTACATACAGGCACAACGAAATAAAAATACTGGAACCAACAATCGCAGTGACATAACGGGCACACAATATTAGTCATACATGGTTCAGATTAACATAGCAACAAACTTACCCAAGCTACATAATTTTAACTACACCATCCACACATGGTTCAGATTAATATAATAGCAAACTTTTTTTTTGAAACGAGGCAAAAGCTTTGCCTATCCATTAATTAAGAAGAAAGATGTCTAGTTAATTAACGGAAAACCGGACGAAAACCGATACAACTTGGGTTAAACCCAGCCAACCCCTGGCACACAAGGGCCCAACACATCGAAGATACAACGGACGACGCACACGCCGAGACCAGCTAGCCTCCCACCCGTGTCGGAGAGAAGACGACATGACTGCTATGGGAGGAGCAGGCATAGGACGCTCCAGCAAGGTGAAGAAGCCAAACCTCTAGGAGAACTGCCGCCAAAGCGACCTTCTCGCCCACACGACACAAGATCGATGCCCACAACACTGCCAAACTTTCGGGGCCGCCGCCCCGACATCCAGCCGCTCCGCACGCCCAGCGCAGACCACCAACACTACCTTCCGGGACCACCATCCCGACGTACCACCGCTCGCGATCGAGCTGCGACGCCACGCGACCCGGCAGTCCGCAGCCCAAGCTGCCCGACAAAACCGCCCGCAGACCACGGCCGCCACACCAACATCCGGAGCCGCCGCCCCGACGTAAAGTCCAAGCTACTTAATTTTAACTACACCAGCCACACCCTGTTCTGATTAACACATCACCAAGCTTAAAGGGGTGCCCGAGTTATTTAATTTTGACTACACCATCACCACTTGACTTGCACCAACGAGACACCATTCTAGGCAGAGACTTTTGGCCTCATGTCGCCCTGCTTCATGGCTGGCTTCCTCCGTGACAATAACTCTCCTGTTTTCGTGCAAAAGTTACAAGTTAGCAGACCGGAAGGCCCAATGGATGGAGGCTATAAAACTGACTCCATTTATATTTGAACTGTGCACAAAACAAACTTTCTTGTTCAAATTGAACAATAACCAGGACATAGTTCAGTGCTGCTAGTGTACAATTGTTACTTCCTATTGAGCGGAAAGCAATTACAAACCCAGTTGCTATCTGTTTCGTCAATTGATTGCCAATGAACCGAATCTACTGGAAACCGAACAATAATAATAAAGATCTAAGGCAGAACCATAGAAATAACAAGATCTGGTTTCTCACAATCCAACAGAAAAGTTGGTACGGAAAGAAGAACATGTTCATGCTAACATTGCTACAGGGAGGGAGGATACGACGTAACATTAATTAGTGATGAGTATATGGTCCTTGGGCGGTTGGGTACCATAAAACCTACAGGTTAAGTTTGACATCCAAAACGGACAGGGTAAAGTCATACATAATTCAAGTGCGGAGCTAGCGGACTGAAAGGCTGAATGGATGGGCTATAATACTGACTCCACTTTATATTTGAACTGTGCACAAAACAAACTTTCTTGTTCAAGTTGAACAATAACCAGGACATAGTTCAGTGCTGCTAGTGTACAAATTGTTACTGCCTATTGAGTGGAGAGCAATTACAAACCCAGTTGCTATCTGTTTCGTCAACTGAACGCCAATGAACCGAATCTACTGGAAACGGAACAATTAGTAATATCAAGATCTAAGGCAGAACCATAGAAATAACAAAATCTGAATTTTCTGATAATTCAAACAATCCAACGAAAAAGTGTTACTACTGGGAGGTGAGGAAACAAGATAACATATTTGGGGGATAAGTGTATGGTCCTTGGGAGGTGAGGTACCGTAAAACCGACAGGTCCAGTTTGATATCCAAGAGGGATAGGGTAAGGTCGTACATAATTGGAGTGCACAGCTAGCAAACTGAAAGGCCCAATGGATGGCTGTAGAACTGACTACATTTATGTTTGATCATCTGTCCAAAAAACAAAATTTCTTACTCTTATTCTAATTGCCAGGACTGAAAGGCCCAATGGATGGCTCTTACTACTGCACATTCAGTTGGTAGTTGCTACTGACTGGAACGACAAGATCAACCTAGTTGCTAACTATTTCGTCAAGTGATCACCAATGGATCAAGTCTACTGGAAACTCAACAATTCATACATCCATCCACTTACTTCTAATACGGTAGAAACAGACATAGATATAACAAGATCTGATTTCATCGGAAAACTCGAACAATCCAATGGAGGTTGGCATGGGAAGAAGGGTCTGTTCAAGCTAGTGTTAGTACATGGAGGGAGGGAGGGAACAAAATAATTTAGTGGTGAGTGTACACCAAAACAGGGTAAAATCATAAAACCTATACCAACCACAATATGTCCGATTTGACATCCAAAACAAAGCAGGGTAAAGTCATACATGATTATGTGTGTGTGTATATATATATAGAGAGAGAGAGAGTTTCAATATATATATATATATATATATATACTCCCTCTCTCACAGTTTATTAGGCGTGCGCGTATCCCTGCGTCGCAAATTGATCAAGTTAGCATTAGTTATATGTTATAAAAAATATATCATTAGAAAGTATAGATGTTCTATTTTCTAATGATATAATTTTTGCATTATGTAATTTAAATTATATAGGTCATATTGGCGACCTAGGGATACGGGGAAGACTAGTAAACTGAGTCGGAGGGAGTATATGTAAGGATAAACAAATTGCAAAAAAGAGACCTTTCTCTTGTTTGGCCCAGAATTCCTTCATGTCCTCTTGGAACTCTTTGCTGTTCTCTACGTGATGACCGAGCGTCATCCTTTCGCGCTCCTTAACTGTGAAGTCCGCGAAGTAGCTTATCCTTGGAAGCAACCCCACCTGGGCAGATGGGGGCTGCGATTCGATCCACTCAACGGTCTGCTTGAACACTTGGAACCGCGCAGCCTTCTCCCCTTCGTCTCTGTATGTCTTGTTATTCTTCTTCGCCCAATCCTGGAACCTCGCATACATGTCCTCCTCCTTCTTGCGAGCAGCTACAAGAGAAGAGAGGTATGAGTTGGTGGTTCCTGACACGAAACGGAGCAAAAGACGACGAGGAATCTACCTGACTCATCATCATCTGGGCCTTTCCTGAAATACTGAACTGCCAACGTTCCACCACCAGCCAACGCAGCCACGGCCACGCCAGCAGCACCAGGAAGGCCATCGGCGATGGGGAGATCCCTCTGTATCGATCGGGATGAGAAACATGAGGGAGGAGCCTGGAGTTGCAGATCCGAGTAAAAGAAACACGGAGGAAACTCACCAAGGAGTGGAGAGAGCGTGCAGGAGCCGTCCTTGGGGTCGCGCTTGGCGAGAACATCCGTGTGAGGATGAAACCGACGGACCGCCGGAGGGACATGATTGCCTCTTCTTCCTTCGCCTCCTCCTAGATTTCCTTTTCGCCTCCGCCGCCGCCCCCTCGCCCCGAATTCGATTCGATTCTAGGGTTTCACTACCGATGGGCACGGGAGACAATTTTTCTTGAAGGACGTCAACTGCTCCTCGCTTTCCTGTTTTCTCCTTCTCGGGGGTGTTTTCTATAAGGGCGCTAGGAATCGGATGCCGATTTCTGCTTCCGATCGCACGTGTGGTTGGCCGTACGATTGGAACCAGCTCCGTCATACGATTTTCAAACAGCGTTGCTTCGCTCCTTCCGTTATTCCTTTCCGTGATTCCAGTAAACAGCTTGCATGCTTTCCGTTTGAACCGCCATATCCAAATCAATAGCTTATTTTTAGCAAATTGTTTTGGGGAATTGTAAGTTGTTTTCGGTTGATAAAATACAAGAAATCACTTATGAACTTTTCCGGCGACACCAATATAGTTTTGTAGCCATATAAAAAAAAAATGTAGTTTTATAGCAGGGAAGCATTGTTTTTCAGCACTGGAAGCCCCCTTTTTTGGAGAAATTTTTCTTTGTTATTTTCGTCGAATAATCATGGCATACCCAACTTTTGTTTTAAATGTTGCAAACTTATTTTCTACTTAGAATAGTTTCCTACGAAGAATATTTTGCTTCTCTTGGCCAGCTCGATTGCTTCCAAGACAATTGGCATTTAGACAAATCTAAGACATGTTTCATGGGACGAAGGTGTAGATACATTCAAATTCAGACAAATCTAAGAAATGTTTAATGAAAATGGACGGAGTAGTATTTTATTTCCTCGATTGAAAATATGTAACAAATATTCATTTATGTTAACATTGCTTCCAACAAATAATGTTATTTTCTTAAGAAGGACATAGTGTCTGCTTCCAATGTGACAAACATTTGTTTCTATCAACATTGATTTCAAAAGAGCTCATCATTGCTTCCAAAATAAGTAGTAGATGCTTCAATAAAACAAATATGTGGTTCTATCATCCTGCCATCGCAATTCTCTTAAAAGTAAACGAACTTTTGCTTCAAGTAATAGAATCAGTCACAGGGTATGTGAGCTAATAATTGCTTCCAAAAGAAGTAGTATGCTTCAATGAAACAAACATGTGCTTCTATCATCCTGCCTTCCCAATTCTCTTAAACTTTTGCTTCAAGCAATATCAAATTTGCTTCTATATATATATATATATATATATATATATATATATATTAAGAATCAGTCACAGGGTATGTGTCGTCTAGCACAATGCCTGTTGTCCACCTCTCATAGCGATGGAACATGCGTATCAACAGGAACATAAGAGGCTCGTCGATGACCTGCAGCAGCGACCTATGGCTCTGAGGTACTAGGACTAGCACATTGGTCTTCTTCCAATAGCGTGAAGAAGCCGCTCACCCCACTGGTGGTGCTTCACACAAGAAACATTGACCAACGTAATCTCGTGCTCAAGTTGTAGCCAGAGGATGGAAACCACTGAGAAAGAAAGGTAATCTAGAATGTGTTCACTTGAACCATGAGCAACATATATGATAAAAAGTAGGAAGCACGGGGCAATGTTTAAAATACAAATCTACTGACAAATTAAAAAAGAAATTAACAATATAATGCAAACTTTCAGAAAGAAACACACAAATGGTTCGGAAGCATCAATGTTATCATATCTCAACATAACTATTACCACATAGAAGTTGTAATGCCTGGAACATAACTAGTATTATAAGGATAATATTTAAATTACAATGGTAATGAAAATGATAATACAAAAAGTCAACAAGGGTGGAGCATGGTTATATGAAGCAAACTATCCAGAATGAAGAAAGAAACATAATGTACATAGGAAGCATGGTTATCTTGAAGCAAGAGATTAGTAACATCTCAACACAAATCATACATCTTGGAAGAATAGAAATTTCACATGCAGTACATAGCAAAAGATTGGTGCTATCTCAACATAAAGATCTAAATTGGAAGCATAGAAATTCCGTATGAACTATATAAATAGTATAAATTTCATATTAAGACTATCTCGGTGGATTTGTAGCAGTAGCAGCTTCGTAATCTAACATTACGACCTAATATTAGGAACCAATCTAATATTACGATCCAATATTAGAGGATCAAGTGCTGCTTGTGGAGGTTTGTGCTTCAGGATCGCATAGAAACAGAACCCAATACAAATTAAGGAAAATATGAGAAAAAGGTTTGGTAGAGTGTGCTGCACCTGCTACTGACGACCTGAGATGTGCTCGATAGCCGCTGCAACCACGACGAACTGACAAGCCGGATACCCCGAACACGGTTTTCCGCATCGGCACGGCATGTCTTCAGTCGCCGAAGTATTTCCAGGTCTAGGCGCAGATCACGACCAAAATTGGAGGGCGCGGTGGGCAGATCCGTGGAGCTGTGGGGATTAGCATAATCATGGCGGAGAGCGGAGGGGCTTAGCAATAGATCTCGATCTGGTGGAGGATGCTGGATATTTTGGAATTTGGATTTAGATAGGTGCAACGTGGGTCTGACAGAGCAGTTTTTTTTTTTGTGGGGGACAATGCAATTATAGAACCGCACGATGGAAAGGAATTCGACGGCATCGGAGCGGTCCGACGACTTGCTTCCCATCGGCCTACGATAGTTAGTGTTTACCTTTCTATAAAGTACCGGAGTTCCGGTTTTTCTGCTTGCTGCGAGTTTGAAGCGGGACCGCCACTGCCCGCCGGGGTCTCTTCCAGCATCTCCACCGACTCTCCACCGACAGGGCCGCCGGCACTGCCGTATGGGAATCGTCGGCAGAGCATCCTTTATTTGGAGATGCTGCTCCCATACCGAAGCCCTCATGTTTTGCGCTTGAAAGATTTACCTCTAAGTTTAAGGTAAAATGCAGCAACTATGGTTGCGACATGAGCAACGATTTGGATTTTTAGTCCTCTCCTCTACCAACTGAGCTATCCTGACCTTTTCTTGTGCATCATCCTAGTAGAGTATTTGTATCTATGTCAATTAAAGGGACTAAAAAGTAAATTAAATAAAGGATTTCAGCTCGAATACTTCGAACACAAGCTGACGTGCCCGCATGCGCCAACGAGATCGTAGGTGGTTATTCTTGCTGGTCTCGATGGAGAAGAACCAATTTCCTATATATGATTCAATACATGTTGTCTATTTATGTGTGCGATGTCGTATCTTCTAGTACCGTGTTTAGTTTGAGTATCCATGTCCTAGTACAGGACTTCGGCACGATGTACTTGTAAGTTTAATTGAATTCGACTATGTACTTTGTGGAACCGGTTTGTAATATCCTAGGTTTAGAGCTATAAAATGAGAGAACACCAAAGTGCATTGCATTCATGTATAGAAAATCCAGGAAATTTTCGCGCTTTCAAATAAAACTTACCACAGTAACTGAAGTTTTACTTGACTTGCTGGAATTGAAGTAGATCATCAAGTCAATCGCTATGAAGTTCACTGTGATCTTTGCTAAAACCTTGTTTTGGGTAGAGATGATTTGATCTATGGGCTAGATCAAATAGAATTAGTTTTACAACAAATAACATCTTAAGTAAGGGTCAATTACAACATCTCATAAAAGATCTCAACATGGTATTCCTTACAACAACACATTCTTTAAGAATCAAACCCTAACTTATTAACACTTAAAAGTTAGCAACTACCTTCGTGTGTAATTTAATTCACTTCTAAACTTATTAATAAATAAGGTAAATCACAGGGTCTAAAGTGCATAAAGGCCACACATTCTTATTTAAATCATAACTATTAAATCTATGGAATATCATAAAACTAAATCCATTTACATTACAAATTATAGTTCAAACTATTTGAATAAAACTAACCATGAGTATTTTGAAACTCATATGATCATGCCTTGGTGAAATCAAACACCAACTATCCAAAATTGAGGAATAACCTTCAACCTTGACCTTTTGACCAATATTATGATATAAATCCAATAAAAAATGATGTAGTGACTCATCCACAATAATAAAACCATCCACAAGATATTTAGTAACAAATTGTTGGAGATATGCCCAAGAGGCAACAATAAAGTGGTTATTATAATATATCTTTGAGTTCATGATAAATGTTTGCATACCATGCTATAATTGTATTAACCGAAACATTGATACATGCGTGTTATGTAAACAACAAGGAGTCCCTAGTAAGCCTCTTGTATAACTAGCTTGTTGATTAATAGATGATCATGGTTTCATGACCATGAACATTGGATGTTATTAATAACAAGGTTATGTCATTAGATGAATGATATAATGGACACACACCCAAATAAGCGTAGCATAAGATCACGTCATTAAGTTCAAATTGCTATAAGCTTTCGATACATAGTTACCTAGTCCTTCGACCATGAGATCATGTAAATCACTTATACCGGAAGGTACGTTGATTACATCAAACTCCACTGCGTAAATGGGTGGTCATAAAGGTGGGATTAAGTATTCGGAAAGTATGAGTTGAGGCATATGGATCAAGAGTGGGATTTGTCCATCCCGATGACGGATAGATATACTCTGGGTCCTCTCGGTGGAATATCGTCTGATTAGCTTGCAAGCATGTGACTGGTTCACAAGAGATGATATGCCCCGGTACGAGTAAAAAGTACTTGTCGGAGACGAGGTTGAACAAGGTATGGAGATGCCGATGATCAAACCTTGGACAAGTAAAATATCGTGTGACAAAGGGAATCGGTATCGTATGTAAATGGTTCAATCGATCACTAAGTTATCGTTGAATGTGTGGGAGTCATTATGGATCTCCAGATCCCGCTATTGGTTATTGGTCCGAGAGGAGTCTCGACCATGTCTACATAGTTCACGAACCGTAGGGTGACACACTTAAGGTTTGCTGTCGTTTTAAGTAGATATGGAATATGGAATGGAGTTCGAATATTTGTTCGGAGTCTCGGATGGGATCCAGAACATCACGAGGAGGTCCGGAATGGTCCGGAGTATAAGATTCATATATAGGAAGTCACTTTCCAAGTTTGGAAATGATCCGGTGCATTTATGGAAGGCGCTAGAATGTTCTAGAACTTTTTGGAAGGAATCCCCATGGAAGGTGGAGTCCCGGTTGGACTCCACCAACCCTAACCAGCCAACCAAGTGGGGGGTGGAGTCCATGGTGGACTCCACCTCCTTGGCCTACCAAAGAAAGGGGGGAAAGGGAGAGTCCCTGTCCCTCTAGGTTTCGTCCATATGGCAGTTTTTGAATTGGGGTCTTATTCAGATCTTTGGGCAAACCCTTAGGGATTCCACCTATATAAAGAGGAGGAGAGGGAGGGGCAGCCACTCTTGGCCGCACCACCTAAGGCTCTTCTTCCACAGCACTTAGGCGAAGCCCTTCCGGAGATCTCCACTGCCACCGACACCACGCCGTTGTGATGTCGGGATTCCGAGGATGATCTACTACTTCCGCAGCCCGCTAGAACGGGGAGAAGGACGTCGTCATCAACACCGAACGTGTGACCGAGTACGGAGGTGCTGCCCGACTGTGGCACCGTCAAGATCTTCTACGCGCTTTTGAAAGCGGCAAGTGACCGACTACGCGCTTTTGAAAGCGGCAAGTGACCGACTACAGGAACAACGAGATCTAATCTCGTAGGCTTTGGAAATCTTCGAGGGTTAGTCTCATGATCTTCTCGTTGCTACCATCTTCTAGATTGGATCTTGGCTTGTTATTCGTTCTTGCGGTAGGAAATTTTTTGTTTTCTATGCTACGAATCCCATCAGTGGTATCAGAGTCGTGTCTATGCATAGATTGGTTGCACGAGTAGAACACAATGGTTTTGTGGGCGTTGATGCTTTTGTTGTCTTTAGTTGGTGTACTTTGCATCTTGCGGGGTGGTGGGATAAAGCGGCCCGGGCTAACTTTACATGACCGCATTCATGAGACTTGCTCCACGCTCGACATGCAAATAGTATTGCATAAGTGGCTTTGCGGGTGTCTATCTCTCTCACCATAGTGAAGATTCAATCTACTCTTTCTATTGACAACAGTAGTATCACCGTTGTGGTTCATGTTCGTAGGTAGATTGGATCTTACTCGAAAACCCTAAACCATGTAAAATATGCAAACCAAATTAGAGGCGTCTAACTTGTTTTTGCAGGGTTTGGTGATGTGATATGGCCATGATGTGATGATGAATATGTATGAGATGATCATTATTGTACTGTGGCAACCGGCAGGAGCCTTATGGTTGTCTTTATATTTCATGTAGTAGTATTATTTCAAAGTAGTTGTAATAGTTGCTACATGTGGTGAACAACCATGAAGACGGCGCCATGGACCTTGATGCTACGCCGAAGATAATGGAGATAATGCCCATTGATGATGGAGATCATGTCCGTGCTTTGGAGATGAAGTTCAAAGGCGCAAAGACTAAATGGCCATATCATATCACATATGAATTGCATGTGATGTTAATCCTTTATGCATCTTATTTTGCTTAGATCGCGACGGTAGCATTATAAGATGATCCCTCACATTAATATCAAGATAATAAAGTGTTCTCCCCTCGTATGCACCGTTGCTACAGTTCGTCATTTTGAAACATCTCGTGATGATCGGATATGATAGATTCTACGTTCACATACAACGGGTGTAAGCCATGTTGCACACGCGGAAATACTTGGGTTTGCTTGACGAGCCTAGCACGTACAGACATGGCCTCGGAACACAGGAAACCGAAAGGTTGAACACGAGTCATATGGATGATATGATCAACATGTTGATGTTCACAATTGAAGCTACATCATCTCACGTGATGATCGGTTTTGGTGTAGTGGATATGGATCGTGTGCCACTAAACAACTATGAGGGATGTTGTATTAAGTGGGAGTTCATTAGTAATTAGATTAAAACATGAACTAATTATCATGAACATAGTCTGAATAGTATTTTGAATTAAATTTGTAGTATTGGCATTCGTTATCTACCATGCGCTAGTTTTATAATTGAGATAGAAATACTGTTAAGTCTGACAAGAAACTTTACGGACTGGTACCGTATTGTTAAAGAATCAAGAAATGGTTAAGTCCTATTGCAAACTTTTAGTAAACCTCACATTGTTGATTCAAAGAGCAATCGTTTCAATTAGTACCTAAAATCATCTTGTCTTCATGAAACTTGAAGTTCAAATCCGTTTGAAAATTAAGGAGGTGGAAATTTTGTTTTCAGAAATAAGCAAGGTATGAGATATATGTGATATCTAATACCTTATTGCAAGATGATAGAATATAATCTAGTGAGACTACATAAACTCATAAGTTTTATGGGAATGTACGAAGGTTGAAGACACCAGGCGTCTCGATCCTTCAACTAGTTGGGCACTAACGATATTCGCATATCCATGAAGTGATCATCCTTAGTATGCACCGTTGCTAAGACTCGTCGTTTCGAAGCATCACGTGATGATCGGGTGTTATAGATTCTACGTGTGCATACAACTGGTGCAAGCCAGATTTGCACTTGCGAATACTGAGGTTAAACTTTACGAGCCTAGCATGTACAGACATGGGCTCGGAAAGTCGTCATGATATGATGGATAAAATTATGAGTGAAATTGTTCATCATATTACAAAGTTACTAATAGTGAAATCTGGAGCACTTGTCATATGATGATCAACTTCAAAGTAAGAACCTCAAGGTTATTGGTATTTGACCAATGGACCTAGAAGTTATTGAAGGTGAAGTGTTTTCTGAGAATGAGGAAAGCTAAAAGAGAAACTACACAAGATTTTTGGCAGAAAGAAAGAAAGACTAGAAAGTCTAGCTCAGGTGTATATAGATGATATACATGTCATGGATGTATTCCTTGTTTGGTGACATAATGAAATTCTTGGGTATAAGTACCATATTGGTTGGTATGAGATATCATACAACACAACGCATTACAAGAATACAATGGCCTAAGTGACTGATAAGGAATATGGTAATAATGCACGTCTGGAACATAATAAAGTGTTATTATGTTTGTCGTTGGCATTCTACCTAGCCCTTAGGATTTATAATAAAGAACTTAATAATTGTTATTTTGCTCTGGTCAAAAGAAAACAATGTGTTGTTCAAATTATGACCTTACTCCATGTATGATGGATAAGTTATTATAAATCTTAATAGTGAAACATACATGCATAACACTGACGCTAAAATGCCATAAGGCAAATGATTTGAATTCCACTTATTTGTGGAACCGCCATTTAGGTCATGTTAGAAAGGAACGCATGAAGAAACTCCATGCAAATGGATTTTAGGAGGCATTTGATTTTTGAATAGTTTGGCGCTTGCAAAAAATTTCTAAAGAGAATGACTGAAATACCATTCATAGACCAAGAGTTGAATTGAACGTGCAACTAACTTAGTGGAAACATACATGATGATGTATGTGGTTCACTGGGCATAGTTGTGTGCGGGAGATTCTTCCACTTCATGAAAATTTCCAACAATGAATTGAGTATATATATGTGGATATATTTATTCAATAAGGAAGAAGTTTGAAACATTTGAATGGATTCAAATAAATTTCAGCATGAAGTGGAAATCATCGTAATAGAAAAGTCAAATATCTATAATTTGATCATGGTGGAAATATTTGAATTACGAGTTTTAGCGAACATCTAAGAGAGTTATGAAATTGGTCTACAACTCACGTTTCTTGGAGTATAATAGTGATGATGGAGTATCCGAGAGACGTATCCAAACCTTGTTGGGTTAATGATGAGATAAAATGACGCCATTATATTTTTGTGGATTATGCTTTAGAGACTACCGCTTTTACACTAAATAGTGCATCATCATAATCCGTTGAAATGACACCATACGAGTTATGCCATGGGTATAAACCCTAATAGTCCTTTCTTAAATTTTTGGTATGCATAGCATAAGTAAGTAAGTTTACAACCAAAATCGGATGAATGCCTTGTTTGTTATCCCAAAGAATTGATTGGGAATTCTTTCCACTATGGAGACAAAGACAAAAGTGTTTGTCGATGTTTCTTACTTATTTCCAAGAAATTGTTTCTAGCGAAGTATTTGAGTGGGAGGGCAATGGAACTTGATAAGGTTTATGAACCTGAGCATGATGATCAGAGTAGCGCAGCATCGGAAATGGTTTCGGAAGCGGCCACGAAGATCATAGCTCCCATGTCTACAAAGTGTTATAGTCATGGAGATCAAAGTACCTATTGAACCTTGTAGGTATGGTTTACTTTGTGATCAAATAAATGATTTGTGAACAAAGGATTGATTTTTGAACAATGATAAACCAACTACATACAAACAAGCTATGATGGGCCCCGACTCCGTTAAAATGGCTATGCGCCATGAAATCCAAGATAGGTGAATACTTTTTGAAAGTAAATGGATCTATAAATTGATGGACTTGGATGGAATATCCTTGAAGAAGCTCGACTTGTCGAAAAGTTGTTTATGACAAAGTTCAAAGAGTTGACTACGATAAGATTAGATCTTCCGTAGCGATGCTTATAGTCTATGTGGATTATTCTAGTAATCGCTACATGTTTTTTTTATGAGATGTGCTAGTAGGATGGCAAAATACATTACTTAACAGAAGTGTGTATTAAAGGTGTATACAAGATACAACCAAGAGTTTTGCTGGTCCGTGGAATACTAGATAGGTATACAAAATTCAATTGGATGAAGTGAGTATCGCGAAGTTGGAATCTTCACCGGATGAAATAGTCAAAGAGTTTTTGATTTCATCAAAAACGATGAAGATGCTTGCATTTGCAAGAAATTAAGTGGGAGCGCTGAGACATATTTGTAATACTTTATGTAGATGACATATCGTTGATTATAAATAATGTAATTATATAATTGATTAAAAAGGTTTCATTGAGAATTAACTTCAATGAAAGGATATGAACTGAAACATATTTAGTGTCAAGATCTATGAAGATAGTTTGAAACACATAATAAGTTTAAGTTAAAGTACATAGAATGAATATTGAAGTAGTTTAATATAAAAATATTAAGAAGGTGTTCTTTTCCATGTGAAGATTTAGCAAGACTTGAGTGTATCTGACACTCAATGAGTAAAATCACATGAGTGATTTTAGATCACGAATAATATGTACACAATCATATGTTCTGTGCTCTAAAGAGTTAGGAGCATATACCAGAATGATTCATGTGATGATCATTGGACAACAGTAAGAATATCCCTGAGTGCTTTAGAAGAACCAAGGATATATATAGTTTTATATGGGGTAATGACAAACAAATCGTTGCAAGGTGTTACACCGATATTAGTTTGGTCACATATAAAATCTCAATTAGGCTAAGTGTTGATTAAAAGGTAGCACAATGAGCTAGAAGATGTCTATGCTAGATTTAGATGAGTTCTAAATATTGTGACGGATTCTACAGAAGAAGGCAGAGTATGTCATTGTTTTGACAATGATTGAGGATGTTAATTCGAGAAGTTCTTTGAGAACTTGGTATAGTTCCGATAGTGTCAGAACTTTGAAGCTATATTGTGTGTGACAATATTAGTGACATATTTCAGACCGCGGAATTAAGGTTCCACCAGAAGACCAAACATATTTAATGTCGACTCATTTGGATAATGAGTGATGCGTGAGGACGCAAATGAATTGCAAAATACATACGTTTCTGAGCATGTCAGATCCGTTCACTGAAACCTCTCCTGTGAGCAAAACATGATAAGCACCAAAAGGCCAAGGTGTTATATCTTTACAAATGTAAACTAGATTATTGACTCTAGTGCAAGTGTGAGACTATTGGAGATATGCCCAAGAGGCAATAATAAAGTGGTTATTATAATATATCTTTGAGTTAATGATAAATGTTTGCATACCATGCTATAATTGTATTAACCGAAACATTGATACATGTGTGTTACGTAAACAACAAGGAGTTCCTAGTAAGCCTCTTGTATAACTAGCTTGTTGATTAATAGATGATCATGGTTTCGTGATCATGAACATTGGATGTTATCTATAATATCTAAATTGGAGCAACCCACTAAAGGTAATTCTCTCAACATGCAAGCTATCCACCTCATCAAGCTTCTCCAACCAATCATAACATGCCATGTCATGCCACTAACTTATTTTGCAACAAATGCAACTATGTCATGTCATCCTTTTTAATTGACCTCACAGCCTATGTGTTACTAATCACTATAGATAGCATTGCGTTAACAATATATTAATTAATCCCAAACACAACACTCACACTTCATGCGGTTAATCCCAAACACAACACTTCATTGCGTTAACTATGCCATGTCCAGGCCCCTGGCCATGTCGTCCTTTTTAATGGAGAAGAGGCAACTGAAAGCTGCTGCATGTGGTGGCTGCTTCAGACGCATGGGTTTCCAGTTGCAGATGGAATCCACTTATCAAGCTTTCAGGCAATTTTATTGAGCGCCGTCGGCATTTCTTTTTTGCTTCTGGCTGGTGCTTTCTAGGTAGCTAAGTCAAATTGGGATTTACTATTTTGAAGTTTTTATTTATACCATTGTGGTATCTATAATATCTAAATTGGAGCAACCCACTATTTGTTTGCAAGCATGCCACATCACCTCCATCAGTTTTACTTTAATTGTTTGTTTATTTTTTTAGCAGCAAATCATCACTCTTTTTTACAGATTATTTTTTAAAAGTTCCACTAGAGGCTGCGCTCCTTCCTCTTCTTTAGAGTCTTCTCATCTTATTGTCAAATCTCTTCCTCTCCTCCACTATCTACCCACGACAAATGCAAAAGTAACGCATTGATTCTCTATTCATCTTCTTCACCAAATGAATGAAAGGGTAACTAATGGATCTGCTATGCGTTTTAAGTACCGGAGCTGCTCCGTTCCTGTCATCTCCACCTCATTCCTCATGTTTAGCTTGATACAGATGGATGAATTTGAAGCCGGCACCCTTGAATCCCGTCGCTTGCTGGTCGCGCTCCCATGGCTTTACTGCCAACGTGTTGGACCAGATGCGTCACCAGGCCTTGAAACTCATCTCACCCTGGATGTAGTAGCCTCGATCTCCAGCCTATATTTGGATTTCAGTCTTAGCCCAACAACATCCAGGTACAGATGTAGGTAGTACTAGTACATTTGCCCGTGCGTTGCATCGGGTTAATTATTGAGTTAATTATTGAACATGTCAAACTGATCTATATTGAAAATGCCATATATATGGAATATGAATTAGTACAAATTACTTCAGCAGTAGTAGGATTGATGTAAAATATCAGTATACGATGATGCACATGCCTGAACAAAATTGAAGCCGCGGCGAAATTTGGTGCAAGGGTGAAAAAGAAATACCTCGCGATCAAGTGTGCCGCCATCACATGTTCTGCCCGTCGCTTCAGCTAGGCCACCGGGTGAGTCAACACCGACATAAGCATTCACCGTCATGTCCAAATCTTGAACACATGCATTTGATTGACACACGTTTTTATAATAATAGGTATATAATGCAACTACTTCAATTAAGTACAATACTTGATTTAAATTTTGGAGAAGAAAAGTTGTACTAAAAATAAATTAAGACTACCCGGGCTAGAGTGCCACCCGTGCACCTCTCCTGGCCGCCAAAAAATCCCACGCAGCTCGTCCCAGCCCCCCCCCCCCCCCCCCCCTTCATCTAGAGCTCCTCTGGCGAGAGACATCATCGGCTCGCACTATCGTCACCGCCGCTTGCTGCGGCATCGCCTTTAGTGTTAACGTAATCGTGTTATATTAATTAGTTACCAGATTTTTTTTAAAGCAAATTATCCTCCAGCACACGCCACTTCCTCCTTATCATCTTCTGGTTGAGAGGTGCAGCATGTGTGTATAATATACACTGGTGCCTTTTTTTTATCTCTTTTATCTCACGAATTTGAGAGGTGCAACATGTGTGTATGATATACATGCTATTGTACCAAACAAAAATGTTCTGCTCAATATGGAAACTGATAAGCACACACAAAAATGTATTAGCTCATACCTTGCAAAAAGGACCAGTTCTCTTGTCGTGCGTTCTGAATTTCATGCCCTTTGTCTAATAGTTTATCCTTTAGTTGGAGGGTGTTGCCATTGGCTTACTCGCTAGTTTTGTTAGCTTGCAGCAGCTGAGCCTCAAGATGCTACATTTTCTCCACCAGCTAGGTATTTTCCGCGTCTTTTTTAGTCACGACGGCCATGAAGTCTTTTCCTTCCAACTTTGACAGCGGCACCCTCTTCTTTCGATTTTCTAGTAGAATTAACAAAACATTGTTCTTTGGGCTGCCATACCTAAGAGGCCCAGACACATCCTTAGCTTCTGCCTCAAATCTTCCAACTAACTTATTGAGGCAAACATTCTCGTTGTTAATTCACTTCGTCGACCTTATAATTCTCCTTGCGTTCTGCAGACTCGTGTTAAACAACTTTGCAGCTCTAAACATCGGGTGTTCAAGAGTGACCACAACTCAACGGCAAAACGCGGTCAATCAGCATGTATCCACGGAACGATGTCTCGAGAGTGAGCAACCTGTCCAGGCTGATGACCAGGAGCAGCAGATCTGTTGTAGATAAAAGTCAGGAGGTAGAGCCAATGTCTTGCTGCGAAGCTCTTCGAAACGCCAACAGCCTTTTGTCGAATGTCCGCCTGTAAATGATCTTCCCGTAGTTTGATACCTGTTTTCAATGCCTTTCTGCTCCTGTGTCGAAGTTCTTTTGCAGATCAACATAATTGTTAATGTGTTCAAGTGTAGTGAATACACCGCACCAAGGATGAAACATGAATATACACATACCAATTTAAGTTGGAGAAAAAGCCTCTCTATATATTAGGCGAATGCTGCAGCAGGAAAATTATTGCGTCGAAATCAGCAGCCATGCACCATTCACCAAGGGACAGGTGAGGTGATACATTCAGATCCAGGCCGATTTGTGTCTTTTTCTTCACGGGAGTTAAGGTGATTGATTTTCTTTCTCTCCAATCCACAAAAGCCACTCCGAACCAAGGCAAGCTAGCACGATTATGTCAAGATGCAGTACCCCAGCCGGATGAAAAGACAACAGTTCCATGGCCACCCTGCCAGTCTGCTGCAACATGGCCGGAATCACGGTCATGCCCTTCTTCATCAAGACCAGTCGACCATCCCGGCCTCAATTCTCTGTGCCTGCTGATTCCTCGGCGGTGGCGCCCGTTCTGCTTGGACATCGCCGTGGAGAAGGGAGGCCAGGTACTGCTACACCTTGAAGCGAACCTCTGCGAAAGCTGGGCGGCGGGAGCAAAATAGGTGGCGGAGAGGTGGAGACCTTGGTTTGTAGCGTTGTGCAGCCCTCCTCCCTGGCCGGCGGCCTGCCGACGGTGGAGCTGTGGAGGAACCCTAAGGCACGCAGGGGTGGGCTGGCGGCGGATCGGGGCGCTCGCGTGAGGGAGCAATCGATTGGATAGACGATTTTCAGGATCCTATTCTCATCTCTAAAGTCAACATCCTTTGCGAAACGTTATTTAAGTCCAGCGGTGGCAGTGGCGGTAATTTTCATTGAAACGTAAGGGCAAATTTAAAACGGACGAAAAAATTGGGGAGAAACCTTCCTTCCTTTATTAGTAGGTATAGATATAGATATAGATATAGATTAGATTGCCTCCATTGGAACTTTTGCAGGCTGTAAAATTGCATGATTCAGTTATTCAAAGAAGTTGTTTTATTTTCCTACTGTTGTTTCAAAGATTCAGATGTGGATAGCTGGTTTCATATGCCTCAGTGAGGTTTTTGTTCCTCCTAACATTCAGTTGATTTTCCAAGAATGACCCGTTGATTTTATCTGGTAGGGAAGGAGATGGAAGACGCCGAACATGCAAAGCAGGAAGTCCAATCAAAGAACATGGAAGATCTGTCCAATTAGCGTTCATTAAGCAGAACGAAACAGTTAAACTTATCCTTCGTTAGCGCCTCATGGTACATTCTCCCTTTTTTTTATTTATTACTCAGTTGCTTGCCTATCCAGCAAACCCCTATTATATGAGACCATGTTACAGCTCAGATGTCTCGATTATGCCAACTAATATAAAAGGTGAGTTCTTCATGGAATACTCTCATGTTCTTTCTGTTTCACGGAATGTTTACCTAATAAAATAAAATATAGATTATCAAATTTGTGCTAATTATTTCATTTCCAAATTGTTAGGTTCGAAATTGTTGGACTACCAAGGATGAGAGTAATTTCTACAATAGTATACTTTGTTACGAACAAGATTACTGTTCATGTTCTAGGCAAGGCAACAAACGAGACAATAACCACTAAGTTTATCCACATCAGTTCAAGCAGTATTTCTTTATTTTTGTTTTTCGTAGGACGGTTTGATTACAAATTAAACTGGAAAGTCAGAAATATTATTCAGGCGTGTGTTGAGTTTGTTGTGTAAAGTAACGCAACCTATGTAGTCTTCCACGAAGATGGGCATATATGTGAGAGATATTTCGCCATGTAACAGGTGTACATCGGAGGCAGCTTTGAAATTGCAGAATGCTTGCAGCTAAATTGCTAAGTATAGACAAATTTATGAGTGTAAAGTTATTTAAATAATATATATGTGTAGTCCATGCGTCAACTTCACATATTACTAATATTTCAAGTATAAGCTTTTCTGGATATATTTTCTTTACCATATGGTTGCATGTGCTCAAACTTCACCTTTTACTATTCTTCTACTAATATTTATGTTTATAATTTTTTTCTATAAATTACCGCAGCAACGTGCGGGGTATCATCTAGTTAATAACAAGGTTATGTCATTAGATGAATGATATAATGGACACACACCCAAATAAGCGTAGCATAAGATCACGTCATTAAGTTCAAATTGCTATAAGCTTTCGATACATAGTTACCTAGTCCTTCGACCATGAGATCATGTAAATCACTTATACCGGAAGGTACTTTGATTACATCAAACGCCGCTGCGTAACTGGGTGGTCATAAAGTGGGATTAAGTATTCGAAAAGTATGAGTTGAGGCATATGGATCAAGAGTGGGATTTGTCCATCCCGATGATGGATAGATATACTCTGGGCCCTCTCGGTGGAATACCGTCTGATTAGCTTGCAAGCATATGACTGGTTCACAAGAGATGATATGCCACGGTACGAGTAAAGAGTACTTGTCGGAGACGGGGTTGAACAAGGTATGAAGATACCGATGATCAAACCTCGGACAAGTAAAATATCGTGTGACAAAGGGAATCGGTATCGTATGTAAATTGTTCAATCAACCACTAAGTTATCGTTGAATGTGTGGGAGCCATTATGGATCTCCAGATCCCGCTATTGGTTATTGGTCGGAGAGGAGTCTCGACCATGTCTGCATAGTTCAGGAACCGTAGGGTGACACACTTAAGGTTTGATGTCGTTTTAAGTAGATATGGAATATGGAATGGCGTTCGAATATTTGTTCGGAGTCTCGGATGGGATCCAGGACATCATAAGGAGGTCCGGAATGGTCCAGAGTATAAGATTCATATATAGGAAGTCACTTTCCAAGTTTGGAAATGATCCGGTGCATTTATGCAAGGCACTAAAATGTTCTAGAACTTTCTGGAAGAAATCACCATGGAAGGTGGAGTCCCAGTTGGACTCCACCAACCCTAACCAGCCAACCAAGTGGGAGGGTGGAGTCCATGGTGGACTCCACCTCCTTGGCCGGCCAAAGAAAGGGGGGAAAGGGAGAGTCCATGTCCCTCTAGGTTTCGTCACTATGGCAGTTTTTGAATTGGGGTCTTATTCAGATCTTTGGGCAAACCCTTAGGGATTCCACCTTTATAAAGAGGAGGAGAGGGAGGGGGCAGCCACTCTTGGCCGCACCACCAAAGGGGCCCTGACACGCGTACAGCACGCGACCGTTGGGAACCCCAAGTGGAAGGTGTGATGCGTACAGCAGTAAGTTTCCCTCAGTAAGAAACCAAGGTTTATCGAACCAGTAGGAGTCAAGAAGCACGTTGAAGGTTGATGGCGGCGGAGTGTAGTGCGGCGCAACACCAGGGATTCCTGCGCCAACGTGGAACCTGCACAACACAAGCAAAATACTTTGCCCCAACGTGATAGTGAGGTTGTCAATCTCACCGGCTTGCTGTAACAAAGGATTAGATGTATAGTGTGGATGATGATGTTTGCAGAGAACAGTAAGAACGAGTATTGCAGTAGATTGTATTCGATGTAAAGAATGGACCGGGGTCCACCGTTCACTAGTGGTGTCTCTCCGATAAGAAATAGCATGTTGGGTGAACAAATTACAGTTGGGCAATTGATAAATAAAGATGGCATGACAATGCACATACATATTATGATGAGTAGTGTGAGATTTAATTGCGCATTACGGCAAAGTACATAGACCGCTATCCAGCATGCATCCTTGCCTAAAAAGTCCACCTTCAGGTTAGCATCCGCACCCCTTCCAGTATTAAGTTGAAAACAACAGACAATTGCATTAAGTATGGTGCGTAATGTAATCAACACAAATATCCTTAGACATAGCATTGATGTTTTATCCCTAGTGGCAACAGCACATCCACAACCTTAGAACTTTCTGTCACTGTCCTAGATTTAATGGAGGCATGAACCCACTATCGAGCATAAATACTCCCTCTTGGAGTTACAAGTAACGACTAGGCCAGAGCCTCTACTAATAACGGAGAGCATGCAAGATCATAAACAACACATGTATGATAGATTGATAATCAACATAACATAGTATTCCATATTCATCGGATCCCAACAAACGCAACATGTAGCATTACAAATAGATGATCTTGATCATGTTAGGCAGCTCACAAGATCCGACAATGATAGCACAATGAGGAGAAGACGACCATCTAGCTACTGCTATGGACCCATAGTCTAGGGGTGAACTACTCACACATCAATCCGGAGGCGATCATGGCGATGAAGAGTCCTCCGGGAGATGATTCCCCTCTCCGGCAGGGTGCCGGAGGCGATCTCCTGAATCCTCCGAGATGGGATTGGCGGCGGCGGCGTCTCTGGAAGGTTTTCCGTATCGTGGCTCTCTGTACTGGGGTTATCTCGACGAAGGCTATATGTAGGCGGAAGGTTAGGTCAGGGGGCGTCACGAGGGGCCCACACGCTAGGGCCGCATGGCCAGGGCCTGGGCCGCGCTGCCCTAGCGTGTCGCCGCCTCGTCGCCCCACTTCGTTTCCCTTTCGGACTTCTGGAAGCTTCGTGGAAAAATAAGACCCTGGGCGTTGATTTCGTCCAATTCCGAGAATATTTCCTTACTAGGATTTCTGAAACCAAAAACAGCAGAAAACAGCAACTGGCTCTTCGGCATCTTGTTAATAGGTTAGTGCCGGAAAATGCATAAATATAACATAAAGTGTGTATAGAAAATGTGTGTATCATCATAAAAGTAGCATGGAACATAAGAAATTATCGATACGTTGGAGACGTATCAGCATCCCCAAGCTTAGTTCCTACTCATCCCCAAGTTGGTAAACGATAACAAAGATAATTTCTGAAGTGACATGCTATCATAATCTTGATCAATACTATTGTAAGCATATGTAATGAATGCAGCGATCCAAAGCAATGGTAAAGATAATGGTTAAACAACTGAACCATATAGCAAAGACTTTTCATGAATAGTACTTTCAAGACAAGCATCAATAAGTCTTGCATAAGGGTTAACTCATAAAGCAATAAATTCAAAGTAAAGGCATTGAAGCAACACAAAGGAAGATTTAAGTTTCAGCAGTTGCTTTCAACTTGTAACATGTATATCTCATGGATAGTTGTCAACATAAAGTAATATGATGAATGCAAATATGCAAGCATGTAAGAATCAATGCACAGTTAACACAAGTGTTTGCTTCTAAGATGGAAGGAAATAGGTAAACTGACTCAACATAAAAGTAAAAGAATGGCCCTTCGCAGAGAGAAGCATGGATTGCTATGTTTGTGCTAGAGCTTTTATTTTGAAAACATAGAGAGAGCATAAAAGTAAAGTTTTGAGAGGTGTTTGTTGTTGTCAACGAATGGTAGTGGGCACTCTAACCCCCTTGCCAGACAGACTTTCAAAGAGCGGCTCCCATGAAATTTTAATTTTTGGGTGGCACTCCTTCCAACCTTTGCTTTCACAAACCATGGCTAACCAAATCCTCGGGTGCCTGCCAACAATCTCATACCATGAAGGAGTGCCTTTTTATTTTAGTTTTATTTAGATGACACTCCTCCCCACCTTTGCTTTCTCATGCCATGGCTAACTGAATCCTCGGATGTCGTCCAACAATCACATACCATGGAGGAGTGTCTATTTTTTGTAAAATTATGAAAGTTAATTAATTGGGGCTGGGAACCCCATTGCCAACTCTTTATGCAAAATTATTGGATAAGTGGATGAAGCCACTAGTACATTGGTGAAAGTTGCCCAACAAGATTGAAAGATAAACACCACATACTTCCTCATGAGCTATAAAACATTGACACAAATAAGAGGTAATAACTTTTGAATTTTTTAAGGTAGCACTCAAGCAATTTACTTTGGAATGGCAGAAAATACCATGTAGTAGGTAGGTATGGTGGACACAAATGGCATAGTTTTTGGCTCAAGGATTTGGATGCACGAGGAGTATTCCCTCTCAGTACAAGGCTTAGGCTAGCAAGGTTATTTGAAGCAATCACAAGTATGAACCGATACAGCAAAACTCACATAAGAACATATTGCAAGCATTATAAGACTCTACACTGTCCTCCTTGTTGCTCAAACCCTTACTAGAAAATATCTAGACTTTAGAGAGACCAATCATGCAAACCAAATTTTAGAAAGCTCTATGTATTTCTTCACTAATAGGTGCAAAGTATATGATGCAAGAGCTTAAACATGATCTATATGAGCACAAAAATTTCCAAGTATCAAAATATTCAAGATATTATACCAATTACCACATGTAGCATTTTCTATTTCCAACCATATAACAATTAACGAAGCAGTTTCAACCTTCGCCATGAACATTAAGAATAAAGCTAAGAACATATGTGTTCATATGCAACAGCGGAGCGTGTCTCTCTCCCACATAATGAATGCTAGGATCCAATTTTATTCAAACAAAACAAAAAACAAAAGCATACAGACGCTCCAAGTAAAGCACAAAAGATGTGACGAAATAAAAATATAGTTTCACTAGAGGAACCTGATAATTTGTCGATGAAGAAGGGGATGCCTTGGGCATCCCCAAACTTAGATGCTTGAGTCTTCTTGAAATATGCAGGGATGAACCACGGGGGCATTCCCAAGCTTAGAGCTTTCACTCTCCTTGATCATATTGTATCATCCTCCTCTCTTGATCCTTGAAAACTTCCTCCACACAAAACTCAAAACAAACTCATTAGATGGTTAGTGCATAATCAAAAATTCACATGTTCAGAGGTGACATAATCATTATTAACACTTCTAGACATTTCACAAAGCTACTGAAAGTTAATGGAATAAAGAAATCCATCAAACATAGCAAAACAGGCAATGCGAAATAAAAGGCAGAATCTGTCAAAACAGAACAGTCCGTAAAGACGAATTTTTTAGGTGCACCAGACTTGCTCATATGAAAATGCTCAAATTGAATGAAAGTTGTGTACATATATGTGGATTACTCACGTAAATTGGCAGATTTTTCTGAGTTACCTACAGAGAACACTGCCCAAATTCGTGACAGCAAGAAATCTGTTTCTGCGCAGTAATCCAAATCTAGTATGAACCTTACTATCAAAGACTTTACTTGGCACAAAAATGCAACAAAATTAAGATAAGGAGAGGTTGCTACAGTAGTAAAAACTTCCAAGACTCAAATATAAAACAAAAGTGCAGAAGTAAAATCATGGGTTGACTCCCATAAGCGCTTTTCTTTAACGCCTTTCAGCTAGGCGCAGAAAGTGTGTATCAAGTATAATCAAGAGACGAAGCATCAACATCATAATTTGTTCTAATAATAGAATCAAAAGGTAACTTCATTCTCTTTCTAGGGAAGTGTTCCATACCTTTCTTGAGAGGAAATTGATATTTAATATTACCTTCCTTCATATCAATAATAGCACCAACAGTTCGAAGAAAAGGTCTTCCCAATATAATGGGACAAGATGCATTGCATTCAATCTCCAAGACAACAAAATCAATGGGGACAAGGTTATTGTTAACCGTAATGTGAACATTACCAATCCTCCCCAAAGGTTTCTTCGTAGAATTATCAGCAAGATTAACATCCAAATAACAATTTTTCAATGGTGGCAAGTCAAGCATATCATAGATTTTTCTAGGCATAACAGAAATACTTGTACCAAGATCACATAAAGCATTACCATCAAAATCATTGACCTTAATCTTAATGATGGGCTCCCAACCATCTTCTAACTTCCTAGGAATAGAATTTTAAAGTTTTAGTTTCTCTTCTCTAGCTTTTATGAGAGCATTTGTAATATGTTTTGTAAAGGCCAAATTTATAGCACTAGCATTAGGACTCTTAGCAAGTTTTTTTAAGAACTTTATAACTTCAGAGATGTGACAATCATCAAAATCTAAAACATTATGATCTAAAGCAGTGGGATCATTGTCCCCAATATGTTGAAAAATTTCAGCAGTTTTATCACAAGCAGTTTCAGCAGTTTTAGCAGTTTCAGACAGTTTTTCAAGCTTTGCATTAGGAGTAGAAACATTGCCAACACCAATTATTTTACCATTGATAGTAGGAGGTGTAGCAACATGTGAAGCATTAGCATTACTAGTGGTGGTAATAGTCCAAACTTTAGCTACATTATCATCTTTAGCATTTTCTTCTTTTTCCCACCTAGCACGCAATTCGGCCATCAATCTAATATTTTCATTAATTCGAACTTGGATGGCGTTTTCTGTAGCAAATGAATTAATATCTCTATTTTCATTAGGCATAACTTTCAATTTTAAAAGATCAACATCAGCGGCAAGACTATCAACTTTAGAAGCAAGAATATCAATTTTGCCAAGCTTTTCTTCAATAGATTTGTTAAAAGCGGTTTGTGTACTAATAAATTCTTTAAGCATGGCTTCAAGACCAGAGGGTACATTCCTATTATTATTGTAAGAATTCCCATAAGAATTACCATAACCATTACTATTATGAGAAGGATATGGCCTATAGTTGTTACTAGAATTGTTCCGATAAGCATTGTTGTTGAAATTATTATTTTTAATGAAGTTCACATCAACATGTTCTTCTTGGGCAACCAATGAAGCTAACGGAACATTATTAGGATCAACATTTGTCCTACCATTCACAAGCATAGACATAATAGCATCAATCTTATCACTCAAGGAGGAGGTTTCTTCAACAGAATTTACCTTCTTGCCTTGTGGAGCTCTTTCCATGTGCCATTCAGAGTAATTAATCATCATATTATCAAGAAGCTTTGTTGCGGCGCCTAGAGTGATGGACATAAAAGTACCTCCAGCAGCTGAATCCAATAGGTTCCGCGAAGAAAAATTCAATCCTGCATAAAAGGTTTGGATGATCATCCAAGTAGTCAGTCCATGGGTAGGGCAATTTTTAACCAAAGATTTCATTCTTTCCCATGCTTGGGCAACATTCTCATTATCCAATTGCTTAAAATTCATTATGCTACTTCTCAAAGATATAATTTTAGCAGGAGGATAATATCTACCAATGAAAGCATCCTTACATTTAGTCCATGAATCAATACTATTCTTAGGCAAAGATAGCAACCAATCTTTAGCTCTTCCTCTTAAGGAGAAAGGAAACAATTTTAATTTTATAATTTTTGCATTTCACAAAGTTCAACAAAATTATTAAGATGGGCAGCAACATCATCAGAACTAACACCAGAAAATTGCTCTCTCATAACAAGATTCAGTAAAGCAGGTTTAATTTCAAAGAATTCTGCTGTAGTAGCAGGTGGAGCAATAGGTGTGCATAAGAAATCATTATTATTTGTGTTTGTGAAGTCACACAACTTAGTATTTTCAGGAGTACCCATTTTAGCAATAGTAAATAAAGCAAACTAGATAAAGTAAATGCAAGTAACTAATTTTTTTGTGTTTTTAATATGGAGAACGCAAGCAAGATAGTAAATAAAGTAAAGCAAGTAACTAATTTTTTTTGTATTTCGATATAATGCAGCAAACAAAGTAGTAAATAAAATAAAGCAAGACAAAAACCAAGTAAAGAGATTGGAAGTGGAGACTCCCCTTGCAGCGTGTCTTGATCTCCCCGGCAACGGCGCCAGAAATTTAGCTTGACACGCGTACATCACGCGACCGTTGGGAACCCCAAGTGGAAGGTGTGATGCGTACAACAGTAAGTTTCCCTCAGTAAGAAACCAAGGTTTATCGAACTAGTAGGAGTCAAGAAGCACATTGAAGGTTGATGGCGGCGGAGTGTAGTGCGGCGCAACACCAGGGATTCCAGCGCCAACGTGGAACCTGCACAACACAACCAAAATACTTTGCCCCAACGTGACAGTGAGGTTGTCAATCTCACCGGCTTGCTGTAGCAAAGGATTAGATGTATAGTGTGGATGATGATGTTTGCAGAGAACAGTAAGAACGAGTATTGCAGTAGATTGTATTCGATGTAAAGAATGGACTGGGGTCCACCGTTCACTAGTGGTGTCTCTCCGATAAGAAATAGCATGTTGGGTGAACAAATTACAGTTGGGCAATTGACAAATAAAGATGACATGACAATGCACATACATATTATGATGAGTAGTGTGAGATTTAATTGGGCATTACGACAAAGTACATAGACCGCTATCCAGCATGCATCTATGCCTAAAAAGTCCACCTTCAGGTTAGCATCCGCACCCCTTCCAGTATTAAGTTGCAAACAACAGACAATTGCATTAAGTATGGTGCGTAATGTAATCAACACAAATATCCTTAGACATAGCATTGATGTTTTATCCCTAGTGGCAACAGCACATCCACAACCTTAGAACTTTCTGTCACTGTCCCAGATTTAATGGAGGCATGAACCCACTATCGAGCATAAATACTCCCTCTTGGAGTTACAAGTAACGACTTGGCCATAGCCTCTACTAATAACGGAGAGCATGCAAGATCATAAACAACACATGTATGATAGATTGATAATCAACATAACATAGTATTCCATATTCATCGGATCCCAACAAACGCAACATGTAGGATCTTGATCATGTTAGGCAGCTCACAAGATCCGACAATGATAGCACAATGAGGAGAAGACGACCATCTAGCTACTGCTATGGACCCATAGTCCAGGGGTGAACTACTCACACATCAATCCGGAGGCGATCATGGTGATGAAGAGTCCTCCGGGAGATGATTCCCCTCTCCGGCAGGGTGCCGGAGGCGATCTCCTGAATCCTCCGAGATGGGATTGGCGGCGGCGTCTCTGGAAGGTTTTCCGTATCGTGGCTCTCGGTACTGGGGTTATCTCGACGAAGGCTATATGTAGGCGGAAGGTTAGGTCAGGGGGCGTCACGAGGGGCCCACACGCTAGGGCCGCACGGCCAGGGCCTGGGCCGCGCCGCCCTAGCGTGTCGCCGCCTCGTCGCCCCACTTCGTTTCCCTTTCGGACTTCTGGAAGCTTCGTGGAAAAATAAGACCCTGGGCGTTGATTTCGTCCAATTCCGAGAATATTTCCTTACTAGGATTTCTGAAACCAAAAACAGCAGAAAACAGCAACTGGCTCTTCGGCATCTTGTTAATAGGTTAGTGCCGGAAAATGCATAAATATGACATAAAGTGTGTATAGAAAATGTGTGTATCATCATAAAAGTAGCATGGAACATAAGAAATTATCGATACGTTGGAGACGTATCAGCATCCCCAAGCTTAGTTCCTACTCGTCCCCGAGTAGGTAAACGATAACAAAGATAATTTCTGAAGTGACATGCTATCATAATCTTGATCAATACTATTGTAAGCATATGTAATGAATGCAGCGATCCAAAGCAATGGTAAAGATAATGGTTAAACAACTGAACCATATAGCAAAGACTTTTCATGAATAGTACTTTCAAGACAAGCATCAATAAGTCTTGCATAAGAGTTAACTCATAAAGCAATAAATTCAAAGTAAAGGCATTGAAGCAACACAAAGGAAGATTTAAGTTTCAGCAGTTGCTTTCAACTTGTAACATGTATATCTCATGGATAGTTGTCAACATAAAGTAATATGATGAATGCAAATATGCAAGCATGTAAGAATCAATGCACAGTTAACACAAGTGTTTGCTTCTAAGATGGAAGGAAATAGGTAAACTGACTCAACATAAAAGTAAAAGAATGGCCCTTCGCAGAGGGAAGCATGGATTGCTATGTTTGTGCTAGAGCTTTTATTTTGAAAACATAGAGAGAGCATAAAAGTAAAGTTTTGAGAGGTGTTTGTTGTTGTCAACGAATGGTAGTGGGCACTCTAACCCCCTTGCCAGACAGACTTTCAAAGAGCGGCTCCCATGAAATTTTAATTTTTGGGTGGCACTCCTTCCAACCTTTGCTTTCACAAACCATGGCTAACCAAATCCTCGGGTGCCTGCCAACAATCTCATACCATGAAGGAGTGCCTTTTTATTTTAGTTTTATTTAGATGACACTCCTCCCCACCTTTGCTTTCTCATGCCATGGCTAACTGAATCCTCGGGTGCCGTCCAACAATCACATACCATGGAGGAGTGTCTATTTTTTGTAAAATTATGAAAGTTAATTAATTGGGGCTGGGAACCCCATTGCTAGCTCTTTATGCAAAATTATTGGATAAGTGGATGAAGCCACTAGTACATTGGTGAAAGTTGCCCAACAAGATTGAAAGCGGCAAGTGATCGACTAACGAGATCTAATCTCGTAGGCTTTGGAAATCTTTGAGGGTTAGTCTCATGATCTTCTCGTTGCTACGATCTTCTAGATTGGATCTTGGCTTGTTATTCGTTCTTGTGGTAGGAATTTTTTGTTTTCTATGCTACGAATCCCATCACAAATGCCACTTGGCTATCCAAATATAAATCATATGAGAGGATAACGATCATGCCACATAGGATGAAAATATCTACATGACTTGCATCCCAAGACTTGCCACCTCATGCTCAAAGGATTGCTATGGATGAGGGCATGACAACCAAGCACCTTACTCATCAAACCAAAACAAGAGTCACCCACCTATGTGTCATGATACTAGAGCTTACCCAAGCCAATAAAAGGAGCCACACCCTTCGTCCATTTGATCATCTTGTAGCATGATACAAGGAAACCAACACATATAGCCACTTGATAACGCGTGAAGCACACGTCCGTTGGGAACCCCAAGAGGAAGGTGTGATGCGTACAGCAGCAAGTTTTCCCTCAGTAAGAAACCAAGGTTATCGAACCAGTAGGAGACGAAGGCCACGTGAAGGTTGTTGGTGACGGAGTGTAGTGTGGCGCAATGATGACCCACAAGTATAGGGGATCGCAACAGTCTTCGAGGGAAGTAAAACCCAAATTTATTGATTCGACACACGGGGAGGTAAAGAATACTTATAAGCCTTAACAACTGAGTTGTCAATTCAGCTGCACCTGGAAAAGTGATACGTCTCCGACGTATCGATAATTTCTTATGTTCCATGCCACATTATTGATGATATCTACATGTTATATGCATACTTTATGTCATATTTATGCATTTTCCGGCACTAACCTATTAACGAGATGCCGAAGAGCCGATTCTTGTTTCTGCTGTTTTTGGTTTCAGAAATCCTAGTAAGGAAATATTCTCGGAATTGGACGAAATCAACGCCCAGGGGCCTATTTTCACACGAAGCTTCCAGAAGACCGAAGGGAAGACAAAGTGGGGCCACGGGGCGCCGCCACACTAGGGCGGCGCGGCCCATGGGGGGCCCGCGCAGCCCTAGCGTGTGGGGCCCCCGTGTGGCCCCTAGACCTGCCCTTCCGCCTACATATAGTCTTCGTCGCGAAACCCCCAGTACCGAGAGCCACGATACGGAAAACCTTCCAGAGACGCCGCCGCCGCCAATCCCATCTCGGGGGATTCAGGAGATCGCCTCCGGCACCCTGCCGGAGAGGGGATTCATCTCCCGGAGGACTCTACACCGCCATGGTCGCCTCCGGAGTGATGAGTGAGTAGCTCACCCCTGGACTATGGGTCCATAGCAGTAGCTAGATGGTTGTCTTCTCCTCATTATGCTTCATTGTCGGGTCTTGTGAGCTGCCTAACATGATCAAGATCATCTATCTGTAATGCTATATGTTGTGTTTGTTGGGATCCGATGGATAGAGAATACTATGTTATGTTGATTATCAATCTCTTTGTGTTGTTTATGATCTTGCATGCTCTCCGTTACTAGTAGATGCTTTGGCTAAGTTGATGCTTGTAACTCCAAGAGGGAGTATTTATGCTCGATAGTGGGTTCATGCCTCTATTGAATCTGGGGGAGTGACAGAAACCCCTAAGGTTGTGGATGTGCTGTTGCCACTAGGGATAAAACATTGATGCTATGTCCGAGGATGTAGTTATTGATTACATTACGCACCATACTTAATGCAATTGTCTGTTGTTTGCAACTTAATACTGGAAGGGGTTCGGATGATAACCTGAAGGTGGACTTTTTAGGCATAGATGCATGCTGGATAGCAGTCTATGTACTTTGTCGTAATGCCCAATTAAATCTCACAATACTCATCATATCATGTATGTGCATTGCCATGCCCTCTCTATTTGTCAATTGCCCAACTGTAATTTGTTCACCCAACAAGCTATTTATCTTATGGGAGAGACACCACTAGTGAACTGTGGACCCCGGTCCTATTCTTTTACATCGAATACAATCTACTGCAATACTTGTTCTACTGTTCTCTGCAAACAATCATCATCCACACTATACATCTAATCCTTTGTTACAGCAAGCCGGTGAGATTGACAACCTCACTGTTTCGTTGGGGTAAAGTACTTTGGTTGTGTTGTGCAGGTTCCACGTTGGCGCCGAAATCCCTGGTGTTGCGCCGTATTACATCTCGCCGCCATCAACCTTCAACGTGCTTCTTGACTCCTACTGGTTCGATAAACCTTGGTTTCTAACTGAGGGAAACTTACTGCTGTACGCATCACACCTTCCACTTGGGGTTCCCAACGGTCGCGTGCTGTACGCGTGTCAAGCTAAATTTCTGGCGCCGTTGCCGGGGAGGCATAGCTCTACTCATAAGTTCACCTGGGGAGTACACTCTATCTCTCTCTCTGTATTTATTTTATTTTATTTTGTTTTGCTTAGTTTACTTTTGTCTAGTTTGTTTGTGCTTAGTTTATTTCTGTCTAGTATTATTTTGCTTAGTTTACTTTTGTTTAGTTTATTTGTGCTTAGTTTATTTCTGTCTAGTATAAGTTTGCTTAGTTTCTTTTTGTCTTGTTTTATTTTTCTCATATATCCAAAAATCCATAAAAATTTGAAAAACCAAAAAATTAAAAACTGTTGTTATGGAAGAACGCATAACTATGTTGGAGCTTATAGAATTATATAATAATTATAGAAAATCAAGAGCGGGTGAAGTGATGAGTGCTGTGATAGAAAAATTGAATACAATTGCTAAAATCTTGCTTAAACGCCATGATATAAATTGTTGCTCTAAAGAGGATACTAAACATCTGAAATTTCAATGTGGCTTTAGTGAAGAAGTTTTAATTAAGAACTATAATTGGAATAACTATATTCATCTTGGTTTCGAAGAGGTAGAACAATTTGTCATATTTATGGGAGCCTCTGAGATAGAATCCTTCATGGCTAAAAATTATGAAACTTGTGTTGTTTGTAAGGACCTTAAAGATTATATCTCTTCTATCCTTAATTTTTGCAATGAAAGTTACACTGATAATCCTTATATCATTGATTATAAAGAGAGACTCATTAATACACAAGAATGCACTCACAATTTGCAGGAACCTGTGGAAGAAGAAGTTGATGAACCTGAAAGCTCATTGGATGAAAAAGAGGAGGAAATTGATGAACCTGAAAGCTCATTGGATGAAAAAGAAGAGGAGAGTGATGAACAAAAGGAGGAAGAATGGATTAGCTACCCATGCCAACCTTCTAATGAGAGTAACTCTTTATCTCTTACATTATTTGATTGTCCTCCATGCTTACCGAAAGAGGTTGAATGTTATGTTCATGTGGATTCTCTTGAAATATTTCCTATAAGTAAAACTTGTGAAGATAATTATGCTACTGTTATTTATGATAATCCATGCTACTTTGATAAATCTTATGATAATGCTTTGTTTGTGCCTGATGTCGAAATGCATGGAACTAAAGAATTTTGCTTAGCAAATGTTTATGATAAATCTTTAGATGATGGTCCTATGTTACTCGATAATATTAATTGTACTACTAATGAAAATGGGATTGGAGAGATCTTGACATTATCTATGAGTCCCATATCTCTTGAGATTGATCAATCATCTTGTTATGTTATTGATAAAAGTGGGTTTGAAAGTTTTAATTCCATTATTTTTGAGCTTGATAAAAATTATGTGTCTATGGATCATGAAAAGTATGCTTATTGTTATAGTTATATTGTTGAGTTTGTTCATGAAGCTAGTGAAAATTATTATGAGAGAGGAAAATATGGTTGTAGAAATTTCCATAGTACTAAAACACCTCTCTATATGCTTAAAATTTTGAAGCTACTCTTGTTTTATCTTCTTATGCTTGTCGCTTTGTTCTTCATGAATTTATTTGTGTACAAGATTCCTATGCATAGAAAGTGGGTTAGACTTAAATGTGTTACGGATTTGCCTTTTGATGCTCTCTTTTGCTTCAACTCTTATTTCTTGCAAGTGCATCATTAAAATTGCTGAGCCCATCTTAATGGCTATAAAGAAAGCACTTCTTGGGAGATAACCCATGTGTTTATTTTGCTACTGTTTTGTTGTGTTTTGGAAGTTGTTACTACTGTAGCAACCTCTCCTTATCTTTATTTTATTGCAATGTTGTGCCAAGTGAAGCCTCTAATCGAAGGTTGATACTAGATTTGGATTTCTGCGCAGAAACAGATTTTTATCTGTCACGAATCTGGGCTGTTTTCTCTGTAGGTAACTCAGAAAAATATGCCAATTTACGTGCGTGTTCCTCAGATATGTACGCAACTTTCATTAGTTTTGAGTTTTCTGATTTGAGCAACGGAAGTACCTCTTTAAAATTCGTCTTTACTGGCTGTTCTGTTTTGGCAGATTCTGTCTCTGTTTTTTGCATTGTCTCTTGTGGACTTTAAGCGAGGCTTTCTGCACGTGGAGAGCTGTAGCTAATGTTTTATTGAGTTCTTGCAATGTGTCACTACAGGACCAAGGTGGATTCAAAAATTTTGAGTACTAACCCCTCTAATGAAGTTTATGAGAAGTTTGGTGTGAAGGAAGTTTTCAAGGGTCAAGAGAGGAGGATGATATATGATCAAGAAGAGTGAAAAGTCTAAGCTTGGGGATGCCCCCGTGGTTCATCCCTACATATTTCAAGAAGACTCAAGCGTCTAAGCTTGGGGATGCCCAAGGCATCCCCTTCTTCATCAACTTATCAGGTTTCTTCTATTGAAACTATATTTTTATTCGGTCACATCTTATGTGCTTTACTTGGAGCGTCTGTATGCTTTTATTTTTGCTTTTGTTTGAATAAATTCGGATCCTAGCAATCCTTGTGTGGGAGAGAGACACTCTCCACTTTTTCATATGAACACTTGTTCTTCGTTTTACTTTTAATGTTCAATGATAAAAGTTGGAAGCTGTTGCATTTATGGTTATTTGGTTGGAAACAGAAAATGCCTCATAATATCTTGGATAATTTGACACTTGGCAATTGTTTTGAGCACTCAAGTAGATCATGATTAAGTTTTTTCATGTAGTTTAAACCTATTAGTGGAGAACTACTGTAGAGCTTGTTGAAATTGGTTTGCATGATTGGTCTCTCTTAAGGTCTAGATATTTTCTGGTAAAAGTGTTTGAGCAACAAGGAAGACAGTGTAGAGTATTATAATGCTTGCAATATGTTTTTATGTAAGTTTTGCTGTACCGGTTCATACTTGTGTTTGCTTCAAATAGCCTTGCTAGCCTAAGCCTTGTATCGAGAGGGAATACTTCTCATGCATCCAAAATCCTTGAGCCAACCACTATGCCATTTGTGTCCATCATACCTACCTACTACATGGTATTTCTCCGCCATTCCAAAGTAAATTGCTTGAGTGCTACCTTTAAACAATTCAAAATTTATTACCTCTGATTTGTGTCAATGTTTTATAGCTCATGAGGAAGTATGTGGTGTTTATCTTTCAATCTTGTTGGGCAACTTTCACCAATGGATTAGTGGCTTCATCCGCTTATCCAATAATTTTGCAAAAAGAGCTGTCAATGGGATTTCCAGTCCCAAATTAATTAACAAAAATAGACACTCCTCCATGGTATGTGATTGTTGGACGGCACCCGGAGGATTCGGTTAGCCATGGCTTGAGAAAGCAAAGGTGGGGAGGAGTGTCATCATAATAAAACTAAAATAAAAAGGCACTCCTTCATGGTATGAGATTTTTGGCAGGCACCCGAGGATTCGGTTAGCCATGGTTTGTGAAAGAAAGGTTGGAAGGAGTGCCACACAAAAACAAAAATAAAATGGGAGCCGCTCTTTGAAGGTTTGTCTGGCAAGGGGGTTAGAGTGCCCACTACCATTCGTTGACAACAACAAACACCTCTCAAAACTTTACTTTTATGCTCTCTTTATGTTTTCAAAACCAAAGCTCTAGCACAAATATAGCAATCAATGCTTGCCTCTGCGAAGGGCCTTTCTTCTACATTATGTTGAGTCAGTTTACCTACTTCCTTCCATCTTAGAAGCAAACACTTGTGTCAACTGTGCATTGATTCTTACATACTTGCTTATTTGCATTCATCATATTACTTTATGTTGACAATTATCCATGAGATATGCATGTTGAAAGTTGAAAGCAAACTGCTGAAACTTATATCTTCCTTTGTGTTGCTTTGATGCCTTTACTTTGAATCTATTGCTTTATGAGTTAACTCTTGTGCAAGACTTTTTGATGCTTGTCTTGAAAGTACTCTTCATGAAAAGTTTTGCTATATGTTATCTATTTGTTAGCAACTATAAATCATTGCCTTGAGTCACTTCATTCATTTCATATGCTTTGTAATAGTATGATCAAGGTTATGTAAGTAGCATGTCACTACAGAAATTATTCTTTTTATCGTTTACCTACTCGAGGACGAGTAGGAACTAAGCTTGGGGATGCTGATACGTCTCCAACGTATCCATAATTTCTGATGTTCCATGCTTGTTTTATGACAATACTTACATGTTTTGCTCGCACTTTATAATGTTTTTATGCGTTTTCTGGAACTAACCTATTAACAAGATGCCACAGTGCCAGTTCCTGTTTTCTGCTGTTTTTGGTTCCAGAAAGGCTGTTCGGGCAATATTCTCGGAATTCGACGAAACGAAGACCAAACATTCACAGAGACGGACCAGGACACCGAAGGGGAGTCAGAGGGGAGGCATGGGGCCCCCACACCATAGGGCCGCGCGGGCCAGGCCCTGGCCGCGCTGGCCTATGGGGAGGGCACCCTGTTGCCCCTCCTGCGTCGCCTCTTCGCCTATATAAGCCCTTTCGACCTAAAAACTCGATACCAACTGACGAAACTCCAGAAAGACTCCAGGGGCGCCGCCGCCATCGCGAAACTCCAATTCGGGGGACAGAAGTCTCTGTTCCGGCACCCTGCCGGGATGGGGAAGTGCCCCCGGAAGCCATCTCCATCGACGCCACCGCCTCCATCATGCTCCGTGAGTAGTTCCCCCATGGACTACGGGTTCTAGCAGTAACTAGTTGGTACTCTCTATCCCATGTACTTCAATACAATGATCTCATGAGCTGCCTTACATGATTGAGATCCATCTGATGTAATCGGTGTTGTGTTTGTTGGGATCCGATGGATGATACATTATGATTAGCCTATCTATAAAGTTTGTGAAGTTATTGTTGCTGCAATCTTGTTATGCCTAATGCTTGTCACTAGGGCCCGAGTGGCATGATCTTAGATTTAAGCTCTATACTTATTGCTTAGATTGTATCTACAAGTTGTATGCACATGTCGCTGTCCGGAACCAAAGGCCCCGAAGTGACAGAAATCGGGACAACCGGAGGGGATGGCGGTGATGTGAGGATCACATGTTTTCACCAAGTGTTAATGCTTTGCTCCGGTACTCTATTAAAAGGAGTACTTTAATATCCAGTAGATTCCCTTGAGGCCCGGCTGCCACCGGCTGGTAGGACAAAAGATGTTGTGCAAGTTTCTCATTGCGAGCACGTATGACTATATATGGAAAACATGCCTACATGATTAATGAATTGATGTTCTTTCTTAATGCTTTATCAATCCTATCAATTGCCCAACTGTAATTTGTTCACCCAACACTTGTCACTTATTGGAGAGTTACCACTAGTGTAGATCGCTGGGAACCCCGGTCCATCTCTCATCATCATATACTCGTTCTATATGTCAATGGAAGTAGTATCAACTATTTTCTGGTGACATTGCCTCTGTGTTACTGTTACCGCTGCTGTGTTACTGTTACTATTGCTCTCATATTACTGCTACTTTCACATCACCCCTGTTACTAGTGCTTTTCCAGGTGCAGCTGAATTGACAACTCAGTTGTTAAGGCTTATAAGTATTCTTTACCTCCCCTTGTGTCGAATCAATAAATTGGGTTTTACTTCCCGCGAAGACTGCTGCGATCCCCTATACTTGTGGGTTATCAAGACTGTTTTCTGGCGCCGTTGCCGGGGAGATCAAGACACGCTGCAAGGGGAGTCTCCACATCCCAATCTCTTTACTTTGTTTTTGTCTTGCTTTATTTTATTTACTACTTTGTTTGCTGCATTATATCAAAACACAAAAAAATTAGTTGCTAGTTTTACTTTACTTGCTATCTTGTTTGCTATATCAAAAACACAAAAAAATTAGTTACTTGCATTTACTTTATCTAGTTTGCTTTATTTACTATTGCTAAAATGGGTACTCCTGAAAATACTAAGTTGTGTGACTTCACAACCACAAATAATAATGATTTCTTATGCACACCTATTGCTCTACCTGCTACTACAGCGGAATTCTTTGAAATTAAACCTGCTTTACTAAATCTTGTTATGCGAGAGCAATTTTCTGGTGTTAGTTCTGATGATGCTGCTGCCCATCTCAATAATTTTGTTGAATTATGTGAAATGCAAAAGTATAAGGATGTAGATGGTGACATTATAAAATTAAAATTGTTCCCTTTCTCACTAAGAGGAAGAGCTAAAGATTGGTTGCTATCTCTGCCTAAGAATAGTATTGATTCATGGACTAAATGCAAGGATGCTTTTATTGGTAGATATTATCCCCCTGCTAAAATTATATCTTTGAGGAGTAGCATAATGAATTTTAAACAATTGGACACTGAGCATGTTGCACAAGCATGGGAAAGAATGAAATCTTTGGTTAAAAATTGCCCAACCCATGGACTGACTACTTGGATGATCATCCAAACCTTTTATGCAGGACTGAATTTTTCTTCGCGGGACCTATTGGATTCAGCTGCTGGAGGTACCTTTATGTCCATCACTCTTGGTGAAGCAACAAAGCTTCTAGATAATATGATGATTAATTACTCTGAATGGCACACGGAAAGAGCTCCACAAGGTAAGAAGGTAAATTCTGTCGAAGAAACCTCTTCCTTGAGTGATAAGATTGATGCTATTATGTCTATGCTTGTGAATGATAGGACAAATATTGATCCTAATAATGTTCCGTTAGCTTCATTAGTTGCTCAAGAAGAACATGTTGATGTAAACTACATTAAAAATAATAATTTCAACAACAATGCTTACCGGAACAATTCTAGTAACAACTATAGGCCATATCCTTATAATAATGGCAACGGCTATGGTAATTCTTATGGGAATTCTTACAATAATAATAGGAACACACCCCCTGGACTTGAATCCATGCTTAAAGAATTTATTAGTACACAAACTGCTTTTAACAAATCTGTTGAAGAAAAGCTTGGGAAAATCGATATACTTGCTTCTAAAGTCGATAGTCTTGCTGCTGATGTTGATCTTTTGAAATCGAAAGTTATGCCTAATGAAAATCATAATAATAAGATTGTTACTACAGCAAATGCCATCCAAGTTAGAATTAATGAGAATATAAGATTGATGGCCGAATTGCGTGCTAGGTGGGAGAAAGAAGAAAATGAGAAAGAAGATAATATAGCTAAAGTTTGGACTATTACCACCACTAGTAATGCTAATGCTACACATGTTGCTGCACCTCCTACTAATAATGGTAAAAGAATTGGTGTTGGCAATGTTTCTACTTCTAATGCAAAGCGTGAAAAACTGCCTGAAACTGCTAAAACTGCTGAAACTGCCTGTGATAAAACTGCTGAATTTTTTTCCAACATTGGGGATGATGATCCCATTGCTTTAGATTATAATGGTTTGTATTTTGATGATTGCCACATCTATGAAGTTATAAAGTTCTTACAAAAACTTGCTAAGAGTCCTAATGCTAGTGCTATAAATTTGGCTTTCACGAAACATATTACAAATGCTCTCATAAAAGCTAGAGAAGAGAAACTAGAACGCGAAACTTATATTCCTAGGAAGCTAGAGGATGGTTGGGAGCCCATCATTAAGATGAAGGTCAATGACTTTGATTGTAATGCTTTATGTGATCTTGGTGCAAGTATTTCCGTTATGCCTAAGAAAATCTATAACATGCTTGATTTGCCACCATTGAAAAATTGTTATTTGGATGTTAATCTTGCTGATAACTCTACAAAGAAACCTTTGGGGAGAGTTGATAATGTTCGCATTACCGTTAACAATAACCTTGTCCCCGTTGATTTTGTTGTCTTGGATATTGAATGCAATGCATCTTGTCCCATTATATTGGGAAGACCTTTTCTTGAATCGTTGGTGCTATCATTGATATGAAGGAAGGTAATATTAAATATCAATTTCCTCTCAAGAAAGGTATGGAACACTTCCCTAGAAAGAGAATGAAGTTACCTTTTGATTCTATTATTAGAAAAAATTATGATGTTGACACTTCGTCTCTTGATAATACTTGATACACACTTTCTGCGCCTAGCTGAAAGGCGTTAAAGAAAAGCGCTTATGGGAGACAACCCATGTTTTTACTACAGTACCTTTATTTTATTTTTGAGTCTTGGAAGTTGTTACTACTGTAGCAGACTCTCCTTATCTTAGTTTTGTGCATTGTTATGCCAAGTAAAGTCATTGATAGTAAGGTTCATACTAGATTTGGATTACTGCACAGAAACAGATTTCTTTGCTGTCACGAATCTGGGCCTAATTCTCTGTAGGTAACTCAGAAAATTATGCCAATTTACGTGAGTGATCCTCAGATATGTACGCAACTTTCATTCAATTTGAGCATTTTCATTTGAGCAAGTATGGTGCCTCAATAAAATTAGTCTTTACGAACTGTTCTGTTTTGACAGATTCTGCCTTTTATTTCGCATTGCCTGTTTTGCTATGCTTGATGGATTTTTCGATTCCATTAACTTTCAGTAGCTTTGTGCAATGTTCAGAAGTGTTAAGAATGATTATGTTACCTCTGAACATGTAAATTTTAATTGTGCACTAACCCTCTAATGAGTTGTTTTGAGTTTGGTGTGGAGGAAGTTTTCAAGGATCAAGAGAGGGAGATGATACAATATGATCAAGGAGAGTGAAAGCTCTAAGCTTGGGGATGCCCCGGTGGTTCATCCCTGCATATATCAAGAAGACTCAAGCGTCTAAGCTTGGGGATGGCCAAGGCATCCCCTTCTTCATCGACAACATTATCAGGTTCCTCTAGTGAAACTATATTTTTATTCCATCACATCTTATGCACTTTGCTTGGAGCGTCCGTTTGTTTTTTGTTTTTGTTTTGTTTGAATAAAATGGATCATAGCATTCTTTGTGTGGGAGAGAGACACGCTCCGCTGTTGCATATGGACAAATATGTCCTTAGGCTTTACTCATAATATTCATGGCGAAGGTTGAATCTTCTTCGTTAAATTGTTATATGGTTGGAATCAGAAAATGATACATGTAGTAATTGCTAAAATGTCTTGGATAATGTGATACTTGGCAATTGTTGTGCTCATGTTTAAGCTCTTGCATCATATACTTTGCACCTATTAATGAATAAATACATAGATCTTGCTAAAATTTGGTTTGCATAATTGGTCTCTCTAAGGTCTAGATAATTTCTAGTATTGAGTTTGAACAACAAGGAAGACGGTGTAGAGTCTTATAATGTTTACAATATGTATTTTATGTGAGTTTTGCTGCACCGATTCATCCTTGTGTTTGTTTCAAATAAACCTTGCTAGCCTAAACCTTGTATCGAGAGGGAATACTTCTCATGCATCCAAAATCCTTGAGCCAACCACTATGCCATTTGTGTCCACCATACCTACCTACTACATGGTATTTCTCCGCCATTCCAAAGTAAATTGCTTGAGTGCTACCTTTAAATTTCCATTCTTTACCTTTACAATATATAGCTCATGGGACAAATAGCCTAAAAACTATTGTGGTATTGAATATGTACTTATGCACTTTATCTCTTATTAAGTTGCTTGTTGTGCGATAACCATGTTCCTGGGGACGCTATCAACTACTCTTTGTTGAATATCATGTGAGTTGCTATGCATGTCCATCTTGTCTGAAGTAAGGGAGATTTACCACTAAAATGGTTAGAGCATGCATAATGTTAGAGAAGAACATTGGGCCGCTAACTAAAGCCATGATCCATGGTGGAAGTTTCAGTTTTGGACAAATATCCTCAATCTCATATGAGAAAATTAATTATTGTTGAATGCTTATGCATAAAAGAGGAGTTCATTATCTGTTGTCTATGTTGTCCCGGTATGGATGTCTAAGTTGAGAATAATCAATAGCGAGAAATCCAATGCGAGCTTTCTCCTTAGACCTTTGTACAGGCGGCATAGAGGTACCCCTTTGTGACACTTGGTTAAAACATATGCATTGCAATGATAATCCAGGTAATCCGAGCTAATTAGGACAAGGTGCGGGCACTATTAGTATACTATGCATGAGGCTTGCAACTTGTAGGATATAATTTACATAACACATATGCTTTATTACTACCGTTGACAAAATTGTTTCTTGTTTTCAAAATCAAAGCTCTAGCACAAATATAGCAATCGATGCTTCCCTCTGCGAAGGGCCATTCTTTTACTTTTATGTTGAGTCAGTTCACCTATTTCTCTCCATCTTAAGAAGAAAACACTTGTGTGAACTGTGCATTGATTCCTACATACTTGCATATTGCACTTGTTATATTACTTTACATTGACAAATATCCGTGAGATACACATGTTACAAGTTGAAAGCAACCGCTGAAACTTAATCTTCCTTTGTGTTGCTTCAATACCTTTACTTTGAATCTATTTCTTTATGAGTTAACTCTTATGCAAGACTTATTGATGCTTGTCTTGAAGTACTATTCATGAAAAGTCTTTGCTATATGATTCATTTGTTTACTCATGTCATTTACATTGTTTGGATCGCTGCATTCATTACATATGCTTACAATAGTATGATCAAGGTTATGATGGCATGTCACTCCAGAAATTATCTTTGTTATCGTTTACCTGCTCGGGACGAGCAGAAACTAAGCTTGGGGATGCTGATACGTCTCCGACGTATCGATAATTTCTTATGTTCCATGCCACATTATTGATGATATCTACATGTTATATGCATACTTTATGTCATATTTATGCATTTTCCGGCACTAACCTATTAACGAGATGCCGAAGAGCCGATTCTTTGTTTTCTGCTGTTTTTGGTTTCAGAAATCCTAGTAAGGAAATATTCTCGGAATTGGACGAAATCAACGCCCAGGGGCCTATTTTCACACGAAGCTTCCAGAAGACCGAAGGGAAGACAAAGTGGGGCCACGGGGCGCCGCCACACTAGGGCGGCGCGGCCCAGGGGGGGCCCGCGCGGCCCTAGCGTGTGGGGCCCCCCGTGTGGCCCCCTGACCCGCCCTTCCGCCTACATATAGTCTTCGTCGCGAAACCCCCAGTACCGAGAGCCACGATACGGAAAACCTTCCAGAGACGCCGCCGCCGCCAATCCCATCTCGGGGGATTCAGGAGATCACCTCCGGCACCCTGCCGGAGAGGGGATTCATCTCCCGGAGGACTCTACACCGCCATGGTCGCCTCCGGAGTGATGAGTGAGTAGTTCACCCCTGGACTATGGGTCCATAGAAGTAGCTAGATGGTTGTCTTCTCCTCATTATGCTTCATTGTCGGGTCTTGTGAGCTGCCTAACATGATCAAGATCATCTATCTGTAATGCTATATGTTGTGTTTGTTGGGATCCGATGGATAGAGAATACTATGTTATGTTGATTATCAATCTCTTTGTGTTGTTTATGATCTTGCATGCTCTCCGTTACTAGTAGATGCTTTGGCCAAGTTGATGCTTGTAACTCCAAGAGGGAGTATTTATGCTCGATAGTGGGTTCATGCCTCTATTGAATCTGGGGGAGTGACAGAAACCCCTAAGGTTGTGGATGTTGATGTCTACGCCCCCTCCTTTTCCTGTAGACAGTGTTGGGCCTCCAAGAGCAGAGGTTTGTAGAACAGCAGCAAGTTTTCCCTTAAGTGGATCACCCAAGGTTTATCGAACTCAGGGAGGAAGAGGTCAAAGATATCCCTCTCATGCAACCCTGCAACCACAAAGCAAAAAGTCTCTTGTGTCCCCAACACACCTAATAGGTGCACTAGTTCGGCGAAGAGATAGTGAAATACAGGTGGTATGAATATATATGAGCAGTGGCAACGGCACCAGAAAAGTGCTTTGCCCAGGACAGTAAACAAGCAGTAGTAACGTAGCAGTAGTAACGCAGTAAAACAGTAAACAAGCAGCGATAGCAGTATTTAGGAACAAGGCCTAGGGATCAGACTTTCACTAGTGGACACTCTCAACATTGATCACATAACAGAATAGATAAATGCATACTCTACACTCTTGTTGGATAATGAACATATTGCGTAGGATTACACGAACCCTCAATGCTGGAGTTAACAAGCTCCACAATTCAATGTTCATATTTAAATAACCTTAGAGTGCATGAAAGATCAATTCGACTAAACCAAGTACTAACATAGTATGCACACTGTCACCTTCACACTATGTAGGAGGAATAGATCACATCAATACCATCATAGCAATAGTTAACTTCATAATCTACAAGAGATGATAATCATAGCATACGCCAAGTACTAACACGGATGCACACACTGTCACCATTACACCGTGCAGGAGGAATAAAACTACTTTAATAACATTGCTAGAGTAGCACATAGATAAATTGTGATACAAAACACATTGCAATCATAAAGAGATATAAATAAGCACTTCACTATGCTCTTCATAACAGTGAATAAGTATTCAGTGAAATATAGCCTAAGAGACCCACACGGTGCACACACTGTCACCTTTACACACGTGGGACAAGGAGTCTCCGGAGATCACATGAGTAAAATTCACTTGACTAGCATAATGACATCTAGATTACAAGCATTATCATATGAATCTCAATCATGTAAGGCAGCTCATGAGATTATTGTATTGAAGTACATAGGAGAGAGATGAACCACATAGCTACCGGTACAGCCCCGAGCCTCGATGGAGAACTACTCCCTCCTCATGGGAGCAGCAGCGGTGATGAAGATGGCGGTGAAGATGGCAGCGGTGTCGATGGAGAAGCCTTCTGGGGGCACTTCCCCGTCCCGGCGGCGTGCCGGAACAGAGACTCCTGTCCCCCAGATCTTGGCTTCGCGATGGCGGCGGCTCTGGAAGGTTTTCTCTGGGTTTCGTCGAACGTATCAGGGTTTTCGCGACGGAGGCTTTAAATAGGCGAAGAGGCGGCGCAGGAGGGCTGACAGGGTGGCCACACTATAGGGGGGCGCGGGCCCCCCCTTGGCCGCGCCGGCCTAGGGTTTGGTGGCCCTGTGCCCCCTCTCTGGCGGTTCTCGTGTGTTCTGGATGCTTCCGGGCAAAATAGGAACCTGGGCGTTGATTTCGTCCGATTCCGAGAATATTTCTTTACTAGGATTTCTGAAACCAAAAACAGCAGAAAACAGCAACTGGCACTTCGGCATCTTGTTAATAGGTTAGTTCCAGAAAATGCACGAATATGACATAAAGTGTGCATAAAACATGTAGATATCATCAATAATGTGGCATGAAACATAAGAAATTATCGATACGTCGGAGACGTATCAGCATCCCCAAGCTTAGTTCTGCTCGTCCCGAGCAGGTAAAACGATAACAAAGATAATTTCTGGAGTGACATGCCATCATAACCTTGATCATACTATTTGTAAAGCATATGTAGTGAATGCAGCGATCAAAACAATGTAAATGACATGAGTAAACAAATGAATCATAAAGCAAAGACTTTTCATGAATAGCACTTCAAGACAAGCATCAATAAGTCTTGCATAAGAGTTAACTCATAAAGCAATAATTCAAAGTAGAGGTATTGAAGCAACACAAAGGAAGATGAAGTTTCAGCGGTTGCTTTCAACTTATAACATGTATATCTCATGGATAATTGTCAACATAGAGTAATATAACAAGTGCAATATGCAAATATGTAGGAATCAATGCACAGTTCACACAAGTGTTTGCTTCTTGAGGTGGAGAGAAATAGGTGAACTGACTCAACAATGAAAGTAAAAGAATGGTCACTACTAGGAAAAAGGCAATCAGTGGCGCACCACATATAGCCTTCAGTGGCGCACTAGTGGTGCGCCACTGCTATCACGCCACTGCTAACTCCTAGTAGTGGCGCACTAGGGGTGCGCCACTACTAGCCTGGATACCGATGGCGCCTTTGCGTGGTGCGCCATTGACATGTCCAGCAGTGCGCCACTATTACTCCAAAGTGGTGCGCCATCGTTGGTCAATGGCGATGCGCCACCACTGTCTAGACGAGGTGCGCCATCGCTACCGTTTTGCGTGCGCCCTTTGTTTCAGCGAGGCGGTGCGCCACTGCTATGCGTGTGGACGTGCGCCACTGCTGTCTCCGGGACGTGCGCCATCGCTGAGGTTCCTGGTGCGCCATCGCTAGTCTCGGAGGGGATCACAGGGCGGTGCGCCATCGATCCAGCGCGATGCGCCATCGCTACTTAGTGGACGTGCGCCAGCGATGGGCCACTAGTGCGCCATCGCTACGAATTTCGAATTTTTTTTTGTATCCTGGCAGGTATTTATACAGGTTGTATATCACAGTACAATAGCACAATACAGGATACATAACACATATAAACAACAGCACAACTTATCCATACATAATTCTTCACATTAGCCCCACATGATTCACAAGATTTCACATTAGAGAAGTTACGAGGTTACAATGCAAGTTACGGGGTTACAAAGTCGCAAATGAGCTAGTGGTTACACAAGATCGATCATCTAAAGTACAATCACATAGAAGAGAGCTAGAGTCACTACTAGCACCATCCCGATAATAGTGGTCTTCATCCGGTTCCTCCTCCGCTCCGTCCTCTCTCCCGCCAAATAGCGTGCGTATCTATCTTCGGCCTCCGCTCTAGTGGTGTACCCTTTGTAGCTGTTACCGCTAAAACGGTGAACCTGTCTCCGACACTCCTCCCAGTCGTTGTAGACTCCGGGAACCTTGCCCTTGTACACGACATACCACGTCATATCTGCACATATATGAACAAGCCAAAGAAACTAAGAAGTGCAAACTCAAATAAGAGACAAGTAGCTAGTATGAACTAAATGGAATGCCTCATACATTGTTGGTCCAAACAAATATTAACATTTAGGGAAGGCGTTAGTGAGGCCAGGTAGGATGCACAAGAGATTGATACTTGTGTCATCGCACCAGGCTCACTAGCGCCTCCCCCAAGTGTAGTGACCACAAAATTTAATCATCGGCCAATGCAATTAAGAAGTGCAAACTCAAATAAGAGACAAGTAGCTAGTATGAATTAAATGGAATGCCTCATATTTTGTTGGTCGGAACAAATATGAACATTTAGAGAAGGCGTCAGTGAAACCAAGTAGGATGCACAAGAGATTGATATTTGTGTCATCGCACCAGGTTCACTGGCCCCTCCTCCAAGTGTATAGGTGACCAAACATTCTAATCATCGGCATTCTGAAAATACCAAAGCAAATGGAATGACAAAATGGAATAAGTGCCTCATACATTATTGGTCAACACAAATACTATGGTCAGAAACCATAGTTGCAGTATACACCGCAGTATACTTTGCAGAAGGGCGCCCTTTTCCCGGCCGCCGTTCCATGAACGGGTCCTTGACGACACAACAACGCCGATCTGCCTCTCCGGCGCAGAACCACGGCAGTCCCAGCCGCCTCCCTTGCGGCCACAAGGGAGGCGGCTTGGACTGGCGTGGTTCTGCACCGGAGAGGCAGGTCGGCGTTGTTGTCTCGTCAAGGACTCGTTCACGGAACGGCGGCTGGGGAAAGGGGGGCCCGTCTACAAAGTATATTGCGGCGTATAGGTGACCAAACATTCTAATCATCGGCACTAAAATGGAAGAAAGAGCCAAGTGGTATCTCAACTAGATATCATATGCCTCATACTTTGTTGGTCGAAAGAAATATTAACATTCCGGGATGGGGTCAGTGAGGCCAGGTAGGATGCACAAGAGATTGATATTTGTGCCATCGCACCAGGCTCACTGGCCCCACGCCGGAGTGTACAAGTGACCAAACAATTTAATCATCGGCACTACAATGGAAGAAAGGCCAATGCAATTAAGAAGTAGCTAGTATGAACTAAATGGAATGCCTCATACATTGTTGGTCGAAACAAATATGAACATCCCGGGATGGCGTCAGTGAGGCCAGGTAGGATGCACAAGAGATTGATATTTGTGCCATCACACCAGGCTCATCAAGCGTCACCCCGGAGTGTACAGTTGACCAAACATTCTAATCATCGGCATTTTGAGATACCAAAGCAAATGGAATGGCAGGGTAGGATGCACAAGAGATTGATATTTGGACATAACATCATCATACCTAACATCATAGCTTCATACAATTTAATATAGAATTCAAACAACACGAAGCAACGAAGATAGAGTTGACAACACTCTAAGTTCTAACTATCGGTGTCTGAGCCGGATTCGGCGGTGTGGGGGTAGTGCACACGGCAGGCGGTGTCGTCGAACACCTTGACGATCATCTCGCCGTCCCCCTCGTACAGGAAGGTGAGCTGGCAGCCGGGCTCGAGGTGGAGGTCACGGGCGAACTTGTCCCACCCCGTGTGCGGTACATCTTGCCCTGCCCGTCGAACAGGACCTCCACGGACCAGCGGCGAAGTTGCAGCTAGCCTCCCGTAGCTGCAAGTGCGCCGGCTCGACGCCGTCGACGAACTCGGCGAACTTGTCCGGTAGCCTCTTGATGCCGAGTGGGTCGTCGTCGATGCGGAGGAGGAACTCGAAGCAGTGTTCCTCATCCGAAGACGAGGAGGATGCAGGTGACGGTGACCGTGGGGCCCTTGCTGCTCCACCGCGGCGGCCCCTTCCCCGGCCCCGGGGGCGCCCAGGACCGCGGCCTCGACCGCCTCGCCGGCCACCGGGACCGGCCATCCTACATGTTTACATTTTTGAACCATATTACGATCCATTCCACTAACAAAATTGGGCATGACCTATGCTAATTTATGTACATATGAGTGCCCCGTTTTCGCCGAAACGGAAATGAATCAACATTTCGGCGATAATGGGCAACTCTGTCGATCCCTGCACAAGAATATGTCACCATATACACCAGCTCAGCACCATGGCACATGCACAATTGTTCCTCATATACACCAGCTGAGCACCATGGCACATGCACAAGAATATGACACCATATACACCAGCGGCATCAACAAAGAAGTAGCAAGCGGCTAGCAGCAGCAGCAACAACGACTAGTAGCAGCTAGTAGCAGCGGCTAGCGACATGCATCAACAGCAAGCAGCAGCAAGCTAGCAGCAGCTAGTAGCAGCAGCAGCTAGCAGCATGCATCAACAGCTAGCAGCAGCAACTAGCTAGCAGCATGCATCAACAACAAGCGGCAGCTAGCATCTAGCAGCAAGCTCACCGTGCGTCGCGTGGAGTCGCCGAGAGGTGAGCTGTTGCTCCGGGTCGAGGAAGATCAGGTCAGGTGCTCAAGTTCCAGGAAGTAGCAGCAACATACACACCTAGCAGCATTAAAATCAGCATTAAAAAGGAATCAAATAAATGGAAACTTTACATAGGAAAATGACACTACAGACTATGGCCAGAATCAGATAGCATCAAGCAATGTTCAGTATTGGGCCCAACTTGCATACATCGTCCCAAAGTTCTTAACTGAAGATTGGTTTACAGAATGTTTTGGTTTCTGTATACTTGAACTTATATAGCCTAACTTGTACTTACTAAAACTGTGAGGGGCTGCCACACGCAACTCCCCTTCTTCTTCAACCTCTCTCTACTCTCTCACAATAACACACACCAGAACCCACACACGCACACTCACCAAGGAGGAGAGTAATGGCTTTGCCGAGAGTTTTTCTCCTTGGTGTGACACAGGAACTACATTGTTTCTTCTCTGCCCGCAGGCCTTCCTTTCTCATTCATTTGTTCAGACTTATATAGCCATACAAGGTACGAACTCACAAGCCAACAACCTAAGCACCACACCGGCCACTCACGCCATGCACTAACTAACCACGATCCACTAATCTCTCCACTAACTAGCTGCATGCTCACACACTTTCAGCACTAGTGCGACTCCTCTAACGGCCACACGACTAGGCCAAACACAATGCGCCTTGCATATAGCCAGCTAACTAACACTGACACATCAGCTTGCATGTACCCACGTATGTACTTGCCGCAGCCTATGTGTATCTTTGATCTAATACATCCATGAACTAAAATCGCTCAGGCCTAACAGCCTGATCCTCTAATTCCGCTCCACTACTCGCACTAGCACGCATAGTATCTTGAGTCACTTCCAAGTCTCTCTAGATCAGCTCACTCGACGCATGCCGCAACTACTGCGCCCGCTTCTGTCTCCACTAATCTTCTCTGACTTATCCCTTAGGACTCCACGCAGCACTATGCAGATTAGTGTCTCGGCTACACATGCATGGTTCATGCGACACTCACAACTTGGCATGACTAACCATGACATGCACACTACTCACTAATCTGCACTCATTTCTAATCAGCTAAAACACTAGTAGCTTGCATGTACACAAATGATCACTTCTATTCTCTGTGTACTTGCCGCAGCCTACTCCAACTACATGTATATGGATTAAACTTAAACACGATGAACTCTGAACTTAGTACTAATAACAAGATTTGTTCCAACAAAAACCATCAAAATGAACACTGTTAGCATCAAAATGAACACCTATCATTGATGCTAACACTGTTAACAGTGTTTTGCTATTCGTTTTTACATTTCATTCAACACCTACAGTCCTAATCCTAACTCCATCATTCCACTAAGCCTAACAATATTGACATTTGGCTCCGGCATTTGGCTCAAGCTATCATCCAAGGCAACATCTTATAAAAGGAAATTAGCAACCTTTTCTTTTGCTCTCTGACTAGGAAATTTTTAGCATCTAAATTATATGCAGTAGATGTCAGTAGATGGATACACTAGCAGTAGCAAGCTAGCAAGCACATAGCAGCAACACTACATGTGTACCATATTGTTTAATTTTTTCTTATCTTCAGTATTTTTTGCTTTCTTCTTTCTTGCAGCAGCTCGAGCATGCACTAGCTAGTAGCAGCAGCAAGCTACCAACAATATCAAGCAAGCAAGCAAAAAGTACTGCAAGGGCAAGCATCTTTAAGTTGAATTAACTTGCAGCTTAGTTGAATTAGGATTTAGTTGAATACTACTGCAAAATTATCATAATTGCATATCATATTAACATGTATGCATTCACATGATGAACAACACATTTGCATATTGCCCAAGTACATATCTGAGTATATAGAGTATATAAAACGAATTTCAAACCTTCAATTGGGCTCACAACTTCTTATTCTCCACAGAATCTGCAAATCCAAAATTACAAACAGATGAATATGACAAGTTGTGGTGGAACCAGAGGAGAGGAGAAGGCACCGGGCTCCCCTAGTCCCGTCGTTCGCCCACCTTCCGCCGCTGTTGAACCACCTCCCGCCGCCGTTAAACCATCTCCCGAGCCACAGTTCTAGGGTTAGGGTTGGGTCATGGCAGGGAGGGGCGGCCAGGGGGAAGGGGTGAAGGAGGGAAGGGGAGGACGGGAAAGAGGGAGGCCCCGAAAAAGAAGACGGCGGGCGGAGGGAGACGCAGGGAAGAGGGAGGAGGTACCTGTCGCCGCCGGGAGGGGAGCCTCTCCGTCGCCCGATGACTGCGGTCGGGAGGGGCGGGGGCAGGTAGCCGGCGGGCGTCGCTCTGCGCGTGGCGGGCGTCGCCGGGGTCCGAGGTGAATCGAGGGAGGGGCGGCCGCCGGTGGTCGCCGGTGGGAGGTGGCGTCGGAGAGGGCGTCGCCGGTGGGAGGTGAATCGAGAGCGAGTGGGGAGAATGGGGAGTGGGGAACCAAGGGACGGCCGGGGGATTTTTGTCTAAGTCACAGACCCCCTTAGCAATGGCGCACTTCCAGGTGCGCCACTATGAGGCTTAGCAATGGCGCACTTCTAGGGTGCGCCACTACCGATATAGGTTTGGGTCAAAACGCAAACAGACCAGGGTTTGACAGAAATCGATTAGTACCGCATCGGCTCTGTCCCTTGGTTGGTTTGCCAAACCTGGCCGGCCAGTTCGAACCACTGGCGGCCCCATTTTTTTCACTTTTTCATTAAATTGATTTAACACTATAGTACATAGCATAATACACCAAAATAAAAGGCATAAATAATTATTATTATGTAGAATATTTAAAATACTATAGAATCTAGAAAATATCCAAAAATATAAATTATATGTCTATTTTGATCGGTACAATGTGTAGATTAACAATATGACATCCATTATTCATACAAGAAAATGATACATAATTGATCTAAAAAAAATGATACATAATTATCTTTTCACAATCTTCTTGCCCTTCTTTCTCGCGGTTGAATAATTTAGCCCCGGAACTCCTAGACTTCTTCTCTTGAATGGACGGCCTTTAGGTAGGGTGGTCCTGCTTCTTCTTGTTGTGTATGGTTCTTCATCATCGTCATCGTCATCTTCCATCTTCGGATCGCCGTACTGGTCAAAGTCTAGCTCGTTGGCGGCTCCATCCATTCCGATGATGCTCCTTTTGCCTCTCCTCACGACAACACGGCTGGGCTTTTGCGGGTCGGTAATGAAGAAGCATTGGTCCACTTGGGAAGCTAGTACCCATGGCTCATATTTCGCGGTGACCTTTGCGCCCGCTGTCTTGGATTTGGCTTCGGGTATAACCATAGTGGTGAAATGCCGGTCTTCTTTTATGACGTTCTTGGCCCACCTGACACGGAACATCGGCACATTCTCTCCGGCGTAGCTCAGCTCCCAGATCTCCTCGATCTTTCCGTAGTATCTCTGCTTGACGTCACCGGTGTAGGACTCCATCGTTACCCCGGAGTTCTGATAATCGCTCTTCATGTCCTTTTCCTCGGTGTAGAATGTGTAGCCGTTGATATCGTACGCCTGAAATGTCATCAGGTTGTGTTCGGCGCCCTGTGACAAGGCGAATATGAGTTTTTCTTCCGCAGAAGAATCCTCGTCTATAGGGTACGTCAGCATCTTGTCCTTGAACCACCGCGTGAAGGTTGAGTTGTGCTCTTTGATTATATCTCCGTCTGTCCTCTGTTGGCCCTGATCACTGTACGTCTTTGCGATGAAGGTTTTGTGCTCTACCACCCAAGGATCGACCACGTCTATGTGTTGTAGCGCGACTAGGTTTGCTCTTTCAAAGTCGGCGATTCGACCCTTGAAGTCGACATGCATTTCGCGGCTACCGTCGCGGTGACCCCATCCAGCGAGCTTCCCGAGATGCCTGTTTACGGGCAGGCCAACGGGGTTCTCGATTTCTAGATAACTCGTGCAGAAGGAGATGCACTCTTCGGTCAGAAAGCCCTTGGCTATGCTTCCGTCTGGACGTGACCTGTTGCGAACGTACCCTTTGATGACACCATTCATCCTTTCGAACGGCATCATGCTGTGCAGGAACATCGGCCCCAGTTGGATGATATCCTCCACGATATGTACCAGCAGATGCACCATAACGTCGAAGAAAGCGGGCGGGAAGTACATCTCAAGCTCGCACAGTATCACCACGATCTCTTCCCGTAGCCTTCTAAGTTGCCTCACGCCAACAGACTTCCGAGAGATGACGTCGAAAAAGTTGCATAGGCCAAAAAGCGTTTCACGGACGTGCGTGTCCATGATCCCACGGATTGCAACCGGAAGTATCTGCGTCATCAGCACGTGACAGTCGTGAGACTTCATCCCGCTGAACCTCTGCTTCGCTTTGTCTAGGTACCTGCTTATCTTCCCCGCGTAACCGTAGGGAAGTTTTACTCCTAGGAGACAGTCGAAAAACTGCTCGATCTCCTTCTGACTTAGAGTGAAGCACGCGGGGGGGCAGTAATATTCAATCTTTTTGGCATTTTTGCCCTTGCGACGACTTTGCGTGTCCTCCGCCTCATCATCGTCATCATCATCATCATCATTAGGGCGTCCCGCGTGAAGCTCCTCCCTGATCCCAATTGATTGCAAGTCGTACCTTGCTTTCGGCCCATCTTTGGTCTTCTCTGGCATGTTGAGGAGGGTACCAAGCAGACTCTCGCACACGTTCTTCGTGATGTGCATGACATCAAGGCTGTGAGGCACACGGAGGATCTTCCAGTACGGCAAGTCCCAGAAAACAGACCTCGTCTTCCATACCTTAAGCAGCGGCTCTGGCGCCTTTCGCTTCTTTCCCGGCGGTGGGCACTCTTTCCAATTTTTCAATAGCTCGTCTATTTGCTCGCCGCTTCTCGTACGTGGCCGTCTTCGGGGTTCGTCTTGACCATCGAACAGATCCTTGCGTTTCCTCCATGCGTCGTCCTCGCGAAGCCACCTTCGATGTCCCATGAACACCGTTTTCGAGGACCCGGGATCTCTATCTAGCTGGCGGTACGTTGTGTCGTCCATGCACCTGACGCATGCATTGAATCCGTGGACCACCTGCCCCGCGACATATCCGTAACCGAGAAAGTCGTGCACCGTCGTGAGCAGTGCGGCTCTCATAGGGAAATATTCTTCCGCGGTGGCGTCCCACGTATTGGCAGGCGTGTCCCATAGCGTGGCTAGCTCCTCTTTCAGAAGCCCCATATACAGATTGATGTCGTTCCCTGGTTGTTTCGGCCCTTCAATTAGCATACTCATTTGAATGTACTTCCTCTTCATGCACAACCAGGGGGGGAGGTTGTACATCCACACAAACACGGGCCAGGTGCTATGCGTGCTGCTCTGGCTGCCAAACGGATTGACTCCATCGGTGCTTGCGCCCAGCCTTATGTTCCTAGGATCGTCCCCAAATTCTGGGTACTCGAGGTTCAACGCATTCCACTGGCTAGCATCCGAAGGGTGTCTCAACATCCTGTCCTTTTCCTTTTTGTCCGGATCATCTGCGTCATCTTCTACCTTCCTCATCTCCGCGGGCCGCCGCATTAGCTTTGCTTGCTTAGGATCCGCGAAATACCGCTGCAGACGAGGAGTGATCGGAAAGTACCACACCACCTTCCGAGGAGCTTTCTTCCCCTTCTTGTACCGACTGACGCCGCACACCGGACATATGGTACACGCCGCGTGCTCGTTCCGATAAATGATGCAATCGTTCAAGCACACATGATATTTCACATGCGGTAAATCCAGAGGACACACGATTTTCTTGGCCTCCTCGATACTAGTCGGACACGTGTTACCTTTGGGAAGACGTTCCCTGCCCGAGAATGACATGTTGTCGTTGAAGGATTTGTCGGTCATTTTGTGCTTTACCTTCATCTCCAGTGCCATGAGCGTTACTTTCAGGCGGGTATCCTCCGGCCTGCATCCTTCATACAATGGAGTAACCGCGTCTACCTCCAGTTGATCCATCTTGGCTTTCTCTCGGGCGGCAGCTCTTGCGTTACTCGTCTGCTTGAGAAGCAGCTCTTGAAGATAAGGGTCCTGCACCCAGTCCATCGACGATGGTCCATCGTCTTCATCTTCATGATCGTCATGATGACCTCCATCTTGATCTTCCTCATCATCAGGTCCAGGATCTCCCACATTGTGATCATGATCATCTCCGGGATCTTCTACATCCTGATCATGCCCGAGATCTTCTACATCCCGATCACCTCCTTCCTTATTTCTTGTTGAAATCCCATGGACAAATTCATAATCATCTTCGTCGCCTTCCCACCGATAGCCATCCATGAAACCACGCATGAGAAGGTGGTCCCGCACCATATCGGCTTTAGGGTCCATAAGGCTCGTCAGCTTGCATCTTCGACACGGACATCTTATCTCCTTTTGGTTATTTCTAATCATCTCGGCTGTCGCGGCTTTCAAAAACCTAGCCACAACGCCTTCGCTCATCATGCGGACCATGGTCGCCTGCGGGTATAGAGAAAATGGATATCTTAGCATACCAAAAGAAAATTTTGGCATGACCTTCCCTAAAAATAGGACATATGTATATGCGAGTATGCCCACTATTCGCCGAAACGGAAATGAATCAACGTTTCGGCAAAATATTGGCAACTCCATCGCATTTCAAATCCCTGCAAACAAACACATGCAACACATGTGTGGATCGGAGGCTTTGCATATACAACACATGTGGAGGCTTCGCATACAACAACACACATGCACGTGATCGCGACAAGCTTTTCGCGCATGCGCACAACACATGAGCTTCGCATAACATATGTGCACACACACGTGTGTGTGCAAGACGATCGGAACCGGTCACACACAAAGCATAAAACCAACAAAGTTACCGATACGGCGAGACCTAGAGTGTTGGATGAGGTAAAAAGTTGAGATTGAGTAGGTATTGAGCTAAGAAAGCTTCACCATTACTTACCTATGAAGAAAATTAAGTTTACCAACTTAATTTTGGTGAATGAAGAGGTGAAAATGAGGTGGGAAGGAGGGGCAACACGACCAGATCCAGATTTGGTGGGAGGTGGTGGTGCAAGAGTGTTTGGGGAAAGTGGGTGGCACATGTGAGTGGAGGGTGAAAAGCAGGAAATGGTCCCGGAGTTAGCGGTGGCGCACCACATAGCCGTGCGCCACTCGCTAGGGTAACATAGCAATGGCGCACCTGCTAGGTGGTGCGCCATCACACGCCTCTCATCTCTAAAGGGGCTCTGGCCAACCCCTAGCAGTGGCGCACCTAATGACATGCGCCATAGGTAACCTATGTAGCAGTGGCGCACCACCGAAGTGCGCCATTGCTAAGCCTATCATCTCTAAACGGGCTCTGGACACCTCCTAGCAGTGGCGCACCTCACCAACATGCGCCATAGGTAAGAAATGTAGCAGTGGCGCACCCCGTAAACGTGCACCACTACTAGGTTGGGGGAGGAGCTGGCCTCCTGTCACCACTTACTTATGGCGCACCAGAATCAAGGTGCGCCACTACTACTTTTGTAACAGTGGCCCACCGTTTTGTGGTGCGCCACTGCTAAGTAGTAGTGGCGCACGGCAGCCATGGTGCGCCACTGATGGCAGTCTTACGGCTAGGCCTTTTCCTAGTAGTGGGTCCTCCTTAGAGGAAAAGCATCGATTGCTATATTTGTGCTAGAGCTTTGATTTTGAAAACATGAAACAATTTTGTCAACGGTAGTAATAAAGCATATGTATCATGTAAATTATATCTTACAAGTTGCAAGCCTCATGCATAGTATACTAATAGTGCCCGCACCTTGTCCTAATTAGCTTGGACTACCGGATCATCGCAATGCACATGTTTTACCCAAGTGTCACAAAGGGGTACCTCTATGCCGCCTGTACAAAGGTCTAAGGAGAAAGCTCGCATTGGATTTCTCGCTATTGATTATTCTCAACTTAGACATCCATACCGGGACAACATAGACAACAGATAATGGACTCCTCTTTTATGCATAAGCATGTAACAACAATTAATAATTTTCTCATATGAGATTGAGGATATATGTCCAAAACTGAAACTTCCACCATGAATCATGGCTTTAGTTAGCGGCCCAATGTTCTTCTCTAACAATATGCATGCTTAACCATAAGGTGGTAGATCTCTCTTACTTCAGACAAGACGAACATGCATAGCAACTCACATGAAATTCAACAAAAGGTAGTTGATGGCGTCCCCAGGAACATGGTTATCGCACAACAAGCAACTTAATAAGAGATAAACTGCATAAGTACATATTCAATACCACAATAGTTTTTAAGCTATTTGTCCCATGAGCTATATATTGCAAAGGTGAATGATGGAATTTTAAAGGTAGCACTCAAGCAATTTACTTTGGAATGGCGGAGAAATACCATGTAGTAGGTAGATATGGTGGACACAAATGGCATAGTGGTTGGCTCAAGTATTTTGGATGCATGAGAAGTATTCCCTCTCGATACAAGGTTTAGGCTAGCAAGGTTATTTGAAACAAACACAAGGATGAACCGGTGCAGCAAAACTCACATAAAAGACATATTGTAAACATTATAAGACTCTACACCGTCTTCCTTGTTGTTCAAACTCAATACTAGAAATTATCTAGACCTTAGAGAGACCAAATATGCAAACCAAATTTTAGCATGCTCTATGTATTTCTTCATTAATGGGTGCAAAGCATATGATGCAAGAGCTTAAACATGAGCACAAAAATTGCCAAGTATCACATTATCCAAGACATTATAGCAATTACTACATGTATCATTTTCCAATTCCAACCATATAACAATTTAACGAAGAAGAAACTTCGCCATGAATACTATGAGTAAAGCCTAAGGACATACTTGTCCATATGCTACAGCGGAGCGTGTCTCTCTCCCACACAAAGAATGCTAGGATCCATTTTATTCAAACAAAACAAAAACAAAAACAAAAACAAACCGACGCTCCAAGCAAAGCACATAAGATGTGATGGAATAAAAATATAGTTTCAGGGGAGGAACCTGATAATGTTGTCGATGAAGAAGGGGATGCCTTGGGCATCCCCAAGCTTAGACGCTTGAGTCTTCTTGATATATGCAGGGGTGAACCACCGGGGCATCCCCAAGCTTAGAGCTTTCACTCTCCTTGATCATGTTGTATCATCTCCCTCTCTTGATCCTTGAAAACTTCCTCCACACCAAACTTAGAACAACTCATTAGAGGGTTAGTGCACAATCAAAATATACATGTTCAGAGGTGACATAATCATTCTTAACACTTCTGGACATTGCACAAAGCTACTGAAAGTCAATGAAATCGAAATATCCATCGAACATAACAAAACTGGCAATGCGAAATAAAAGGCAGAATCTGTCAAAAACAGAACAGTTCGTATTGACGAATTTTATTGGGGCACCAGACTTGCTCAAATGAAAATGCTCAAATTGAATGAAAATTGCGTACATATCTGAGGATCACTCACGTAAATTGGCATAATTTTCTGAGTTACCTACAGAGAATTTTTCCTAGATTCGTGACAGCAAAGAAATCTGTTTCTGCGCAGTAATCCAAATCTAGTATGAACTTTACTATCAACGACTTTACTTGGCACAACAAAACACTAAACTAAGATAAGGAGAGGTTGCTACAGTAGTAAACAACTTCCAAGACACAAATATAAAACAAAGTACTGTAGCAAAATAACACATGGGTTATCTCCCAAGAAGTTCTTTCTTTATAGCCATTAAGATGGGCTCAGCAGTTTTAATGATGCACTCGCAAGAAATAGTAGTTGAAGCAAAAGAGAGCATCAAGAGGCAAATTCAAAACACGTTTAAGTCTAACATGCTTCCTATGCATAGGAATCTTGTAAATAAACAAATTCATGAAGAGCAAAGTAACAAGCATAGGAAGATAAAACAAATGTAGCTTCAAAAATTTCAGCACATAGAGAGGTGTTTTAGTAACATGAAAATTTCTACAACCATATTTTCCTCTCTCATAATAACTTTCAGTAGCATCATGAGCAAACTCAACAATATAACCATCACAAAAAACATTCTTATCATGAGTCTCATGCATAAAATTATTACTCTCCACATAAGCATAATCAATTTTATTAGTTGTAGTGGGAGCAAATTCAACAAAGTAGCTATCATTATTATTCTCATCAAGTGTAGGAGGCATAGTATAATCACAACAAAATTTATTCTCCATAGTAGGTGGCACCAAAAGACCACTATCATTATAATCATCATAAATAGGAGGCAAAGTATCATCAAAGTAAATTTTCTCCTCAATGCTTGGGGGACTAAAAAGATCATGAAAACCAACTTCCCCAAGCTTAGAACTTTCTATATTATTATCAACAATGGTGTTCAAAGCGTTCATACTAATATTACTACCAGCATGCAAATAAGATTCCATAGGTTTTTTAATTTTCGCGTCAAACAATCCATGTTTTAAATCAGGAAATAGAAATAGAAGCTCATTCTTGTCCATTATGCCAAACTAGTGTAAACAAGAAACAAAAAGTTGCAATTGCAGGATCTAAAGGAAATAGCTTCGAGTACTTACGGCGCCGGAAAATAGCTTAGTAGCCGAGATCTGGAGTGTGAGTACCTTTTACCTTTCCTCCCCGGCAACGGCGCCAGAAAATAGCTTGATGTCTACGCCCCCTCCTTTTCCTGTAGATAGTGTTGGGCCTCCAAGAGCAGAGGTTTGTAGAACAGCAGCAAGTTTTCCCTTAAGTGGATCACCCAAGGTTTATCGAACTCAGGGAGGAAGAGGTCAAAGATATCCCTCTCATGCAACCCTGCAACCACAAAGCAAAAAGTCTCTTGTGTCCCCAACACACCTAATAGGTGCACTAGTTCGGCGAAGAGATAGTGAAATACAGGTGGTATGAATATATATGAGCAGTGGCAACGGCACCAGAAAAGTGCTTTGCCCAGGACAGTAAACAAGCAGTAGTAACGCAGCAGTAGTAACGCAAAGAAACGATAAACAAGCAGCGATAGCAGTATTTAGGAACAAGGCCTAGGGATCAGACTTTCACTAGTGGACACTCTCAACATTGATCACATAATAGAATAGATAAATGCATACTCTACACTCTTGTTGGATGATGAACATATTGCGTAGGATTACACGAACCCTCAATGCCGGAGTTAACAAGCTCCACAATTCAATGTTCATATTTAAATAACCTTAGAGTGCATGAAAGATCAATTCGACTAAACCAAGTACTAACATAGTATGCACACTGTCACCTTCACACTATGTAGGAGGAATAGATCACATCAATACCATCATAGCAATAGTTAACTTCATAATCTACAAGAGATGATAATCATAGCATACGCCAAGTACTAACACGGATGCACACACTGTCACCATTACACCGTGCAGGAGGAATAAAACTACTTTAATAACATTGCTAGAGTAGCACATAGATAAATTGTGATACAAAACACATTGCAATCATGAAGAGATATAAATAAGCACTTCACTATGCTCTTCATAACAGTGAATAAGTATTCAGTGAAATATAGCCTAAGAGACCCACACGGTGCACACACTGTCACCTTTACACACGTGGGACAAGGAGTCTCCGGAGATCACATGAGTAAAATTCACTTGACTAGCATAATGACATCTAGATTACAAGCATTATCATATGAATCTCAATCATGTAAGGCAGCTCATGAGATTATTGTATTGAAGTACATAGGAGAGAGATGAACCACAAAGCTACCGGTACAGCCCCGAGCCTCGATGGAGAACTACTCCCTCCTCATGGGAGCAGCAGCGGTGATGAAGATGGCGGTGAAGATGGCAGCGGTGTCGATGGAGAAGCCTTCCGGGGGCACTTCCCCGTCCCGGCGGCGTGCCGGAACAGAGACTCCTGTCCCCCAGATCTTGGCTTCGCGATGGCGGCGGCTCTGGAAGGTTTTCTCTGGGTTTCGTCGAACGTATCAGGGTTTTCGCGACGGAGGCTTTAAATAGGCGAAGAGGTGGCGCAGGAGGGCTGACAGGGTGGCCACACTATAGGGGGGCGCGGGCCCCCCCTTGGCCGCGCCGGCCTAGGGTTTGGTGGCCCTGTGCCCCCTCTCTGGCGGTTCTCGTGTGTTCTGGATGATTCCGGGCAAAATAGGAACCTGGGCGTTGATTTCGTCCGATTCCGAGAATATTTCTTTACTAGGATTTCTGAAACCAAAAACAGCAGAAAACAGCAACTGGCACTTCGGCATCTTGTTAATAGGTTAGTTCCAGAAAATGCACGAATATGACATAAAGTGTGCATAAAACATGTAGATATCATCAATAATGTGGCATGGAACATAAGAAATTATCGATACGTCGGAGACGTATCAGATGTGCTGTTGCCACTAGGGATAAAACATTGATGCTATGTCCGAGGATGTAGTTATTGATTACATTACGCACCATATTTAATGCAATTGTATGTTGTTTGCAACTTAATACTAGAAGGGGTTCGGATGATAACCTGAAGGTGGACTTTTTAGGCATAGATGCATGCTGGATAGCGGTCTATGTACTTTGTCGTAATGCCCAATTAAATCTCACAATACTCATCATATCATGTATGTGCATTGTCATGCCCTCTCTATTTGTCAATTGCCCAACTGTAATTTGTTCACCCAACATGCTATTTATCTTATGGGAGAGACACCACTAGTGAACTGTGGACCCCGGTCCTATTCTTTTACATCGAATACAATCTACTGCAATACTTGTTCTACTGTTCTCTGCAAACAATCATCATCCACACTATACATCTAATCCTTTGTTACAGCAAGCCGGTGAGATTGACAACCTCACTGTTTCGTTGGGGCAAAGTACTTTGGTTGTGTTGTGCAGGTTCCACGTTGGCGCCGGAATCCCTGGTATTGCGCCGCACTACATCTCGCCGCCATCAACCTTCAACGTGCTTCTTGACTCCTACTGGTTCGATAAACCTTGGTTTCTAACTGAGGGAAACTTACTGTTGTACGCATCACACCTTCCACTTGGGGTTCCCAACGGTCGCGTGCTGTACGCTTGTCAAAAAGCACTAGTAACAGGGGTGATGTGAAAGAAGCAGTAATATGAGAGCAATAGTAACAGTAACACAACAACAGTAGCAATAACACAGAGGCGATGGCACCAGAAAATAGTTGATACTACTTCCAATGACATATAGAACGAGTATATGATGATGAAAGATGGACCGGGGTTCCCAGCGATCTACACTAGTGGTAACTCTCCAATAACAAGTGACAAGTGTTGGGTGAACAAATTACAGTTTGGGAAATTGATAGGATTGAAAGCATTAAGACAGAACATCAAGATTATTAATCATGTAGGCATGTTTTCCATATATAGTTATACGTGCTTGCAATGAGAAACTTGCATAACATCTTTTGTCCTACCAGCCGGTGGCAGCCGGGCCTCAAGGGAATCTACTGGCGATTAAGGTACTCCTTTTAATAGAGCACCGGAGCAAAGCATTAACACTAGGTGAAAACATGTGATCCTCATATCACAGCCTTCCCCTCCGGTTGTCCCAATTTCTGTCACTTTGGGGCCTCGGGTTCCGGACAGCAATATGTACAAACAACTTGTAGATATAATCTAAGCAATAATTATAGAGCTTAAATCTAAGATCATGCAACTCGGGACCTAGTGACAAGCATTAAGCATAACAAGATTGCAGCAACAATAACTTCACAAACTTTATAGATAGACTAATCATAATGTATCATCCTTCGGATCCCAACAAACACAACACTGATTACATCAGATGGATCTCAATCATGTAAGGCAGCTCATGAGATCATTGTATTGAAGTACATGGGAGAGAGAGTACCAACTAGCTACTGCTAGAACCCGTAGTCCATGGGGGAACTACTCACGGAGCATGATGGAGGCATTGGTGTCGATGGAGATGGCTTCCGGGGGCACTTCCCCGTCCCGGCGGCGTGCCGGAACAGAGATTCTGTCCACCGAATTGGAGTTTCGCGATGGCGGAGGCGCCCCTGGAGTCTTTCTGGAGTTTCGTCAATTCGTATCGCGTTTTTAGGTCGAAAGGGGTCTTATAGGCGAAGAGGCGGCGCAAGGAGGTGCCTGGGGCCTCCTCACCATAGGCTGGCGTGGCCAGGCCTGGGGCCGCGCCGCCTTATGGTGTGGTGGCCCTCTGGCCCGCCTCCGACTCTCCTTCGGTGTTCTGGGGCCTTCCGGGAAAAATAAGATACTGGGTCTTTGTTTCGTCGAATTCCGAGAATATTGCCCGAACAGCCTTTCTGGAACCAAAAACAACAAAAAACAGGAACTGGCACTGTGGCATCTTGTTAATAGGTTAGTTCCGAAAAACGCATAAAAACATTATAAAGTGTGAGCAAAACATGTAGGTATTGTCATAAAACAAGCATGGAACATCAGAAATTATAGATACGTTGGAGACGTATCAGCATCCCCAAGCTTAGTTCCTACTCGCCCTCGAGTAGGTAAACGATAAAAAGAATAATTTTTGTAGTGACATGCTACTTACATAACCTTGATCATACTATTGTAAAGCATATGAGATGAATGCAGTGACTCAAGGCAATGATCTATAGTTGCTAACAAATAGATAACATATAGCAAAACTTTTCATGAAGAATACTTTCAAGACAAGCATCAAAAATTCTTGCATAAGAGTTAACTCATAAAGCAATAAATTCAAAGTAAAGGCATCGAAGCAACATAAAGGAAGATATAAGTTTCAGCAGTTGCTTTCAACTTTCAACATACATATCTCATGGATAATTGTCAACACAAAGTAATATGATGAATGCAAATAAGCAAGTATGTAAGAATCAATGCACAGTCGACACAAGTGTTTGCTTCTAAGATGGAAGGAAGTAGGTAAACTGACTCAACATAAAGTAAAAGAAAGGCCCTTCGCAGAGGGAAGCAGGGATAAAATCATGTGCTAGAGCTTTTCAAGTTTTGAAGTCATATAGAGAGCATAAAAGTAAAGTTTTGAGAGGTGTTTGTTGTTGTCAACGAATTGTAGTGGGCACTCTAACCCCCTTGCCAGACAGACCTTCAAAGAGCGGCTCCCATGATGTAGTTTATTTTTATTTTTGGGTGACACTCCTTCCAACCTTTGCTTTCACAAGCCATGGCTAACCGAATCCTCGGGTGCCTTCCAACAATCACATACCATGAAGGAGTGTCTATTTATTTTAGTTTTATTTAGAGATGACACTCCTCCCCACCTTTGCTTTCTCAAGCCATGGCTAACGGAATCCTCGGGTGCCTTCCAACATTTCACATACCATGGAGGAGTGTCTATTTGTGATTATATGGGGCTGGGAACCCCGTTGCCAGCTCTTTTTGCAAAATTATTGGATAAGCGGATGAAGCCACTAGTCCATTGGTGAAAGCTGCCCAACAAGATTGAAAGATAAAACACCACATACTTCCTCATGAGCGATAAAACATTGACACAAATAAGAGATGATAAATTTTGAATTGTTTAAAGGTAGCACATGAAGTATTTACTTGGAATAGCAGGAAATACCACATAGTAGGTAGGTATGGTGGACACACATGGCATAGGTTTTGGCTCAAGGTTTTGGATGCACGAGAAGCATTCCCTCTCAGTACAAGGCTTTGGCTAGCAAGGTTGTTTGAAGCAAACACAAGTATGAACCGGTACAGCAAAAATCGCATAAGAACATATTGCAAGCATTATAATACTCTACACTGTCTTCCTTGTTGCTCAAACACTTTTACCAGAAAATATCTAGACCTTAGAGAGACCAATCTGTAGGATAACGTTGCATAGAAAACAAAAAATTTCCTACGGTGAACACGCAATCCAAGCCAAGATGCAATCTAGAAGACGGTAGCAACGAGGGGGTATCGAGTCTCACCCTTGAAGAGATTCCAAAGCCTACAAGATGAGGCTCTTGTTGCTGCGGTAGACGATCACTTGCCGCTTGCAAAAGCGCGTAGAAGATCTTGATCACGATCGGTTCCGGCGCCACGAACGGGCAGCACCTCCGTACTCGGTCACACGTTCGGTTGTTGATGAAGACGACGTCCACCTCCCCGTTCCAGCGGGCAGCGGAAGTAGTAGCTCCTCTTGAATCCGACAGCACGACGGCGTGGTGTAGGTGGCGGTGAAGAAGTCCGGCGGAGCTTCGCTAAGCTACGCGGGAGATATGGAGGAGAAGGGGGCGGCTAGGGTTTGGGAGGGGGTGGCCGGCCACTCAAGGGGGGCGGCCAGCTTGTGGTCTTGGGGTGGCCGGCCCCCTCCCTTGGCCCCTCATTATATAGGTGGATCCCCAAGTGTTGGTGTCCAAGTCTTCGAATAAGACCCGAACCAAAAACCTTCCATAAGAGGGGAAACCTAGCCCAACTAGGACTCCCACCAAAAGGTGGGATTTCCACCTCCCATGTGGGGGGTGGCCGGCCCCCTATGGAGGAGTCCACTTGGGACTCCTCCCCATCTAGGGCTGGCCGGCCATGGAGGTGGAGTCCCATGTGGACTCCACCTTCCTTGGTGGTTTCTTCCGGACTTTTCTAGAACCTTCTAGAACCTTCCATAGAACCTTCCGCGACATTTTATTTCACATAAAATGACATCCTATATATGAATCTTATTCTCCGGACCATTCCGGAACTCCTCGTGATGTCCGGGATCTCATCCGGGACTCCGAACAAATATTCGAACTCCATTCCATATTCAAGTACTACCATTTCAACATCCAACTTTAAGTGTGTCACCCTACGGTTCGAGAACTATGCGGACATGGTTGAGTACTCACTCCGACCAATAACCAATAGCGGGATCTGGAGATCCATAATGGCTCCCACATATTCAACGATGACTTTAGTGATCGAATGAACCATTCACATATATTACCAATTCCCTTTGTCTCGCGATATTTTACTTGTCCGAGGTTTGATCTTCGGTATCACTCTATACCTTGTTCAAGCTCGAATCCTGACAAGTACTCTTTACTAAATCTTGTGGTATGTGGTCTCTTATGAACTCATTCATATGCTTGCAAGACATTAGACGACATTCCACCGAGAGGGCCCCAGTATATCTATCCGTCATCGGGATGGACAAATCCCACTGTTGATCCATATGCCTCAACTCATACTTTCCGGATACTTAATCCCACCTTTATAGCCACCCATTTACGCAGTGGTGTTTGGTGTAATCAAAGTACCTTTCCGGTATAAGTGATTTACATGATCTCATGGTCATAAGGACTAGGTAACTATGTATCGAAAGCTTATAGCAAATAACTTAATGACGAGATCTTATGCTACGCTTAATTGGGTGTGTCCATTACATCATTCACACAATGAAATAACCTTGTTATTAATAACATCCAATGTTCATGATTATGAAACTAATCATCCATTAATCAACAAGCTAGTTTAAGAGGCATACTAGGGACTTCTTGTTTGTCTACATATCACACATGTACTAATGTTTCTGTTAATACAATTCTAGCATGATATATAAACATTTATCATAAACATAAAGATATAAATAATAACCACTTTATTATTGCCTCTAGGGCATATCTCCTTCAGTCTCCCACTTGCACTAGAGTCAATAATCTAGATTACATTGTAATATACCTAACACCCATGGCATTCTGGTGTTGGTCATGCTTTGCCCTAGGGAGAGCTTTAGTCAACGGATCTGCTACATTCAGATCAGTGTGTACTTTGCAAATCTTTACTTCTCCATCTTCGATGTACTCGCGAATCGAGTGGTAACGCAGCTTGATATGCTTCAGCCTCTTGTGTGACCTTGGCTCTTGTGCATTGGCGATGGCACCCATGTTATCACAGTAAATGATTAATGGGTCCAATGCACTAGGAACCACACCGAGCTCTACAATGAACCTCTTCATCCATACCGCTTCTGATGAAGCCTGAAAGCCGCTATGTACTCGATTCTGTTGAAGACTTCGCCACTGTGCACGCTTCGAGCTTGCCCAGCTCTTTGCAGCACCATTCAATATAAACACGTACCCAGATTGTGACTTAGAGTCATCAGATCAGTGTTCCAACTTGCATCGGTGTAACCGTTTACAACGAGCTCTTGGTCACCTCCATAACAAAGAAACATATCCTTAGTTCTTTTCAAGTACTTCAGGATATTCTTGACCGCTGTCCAATGTTCCATTCCTGGATCACTTTGATATCTGCTAGTCAAACTAACAACATGTGCTATATCCGGTCTAGTACATAGCATGGCATACATGATAGATCCTACTGCCGAGGCATAGGGGATATTACTCATCCTTTCTCTTTCTTCTGTCGTAGCCGGTCCTTGAGTCTTACTCAATACCTTGCCTGGTAACATAGGTAAGAACCCTTTCTTACTTTCGTCCATTCTAAACTTCTTTAGAATCTTGTCCAGATATGTACTCTGTGATAGCCCTATTAGGTGTCTTGATCTATCTCTATAAATCTTGATGCCTAATATATATGATGCTTCACCAAGGTCTTTCATTGAAAAACTATTATTCAAATAACCTTTAACACTGCTTAATAGTTCTATATCATTCCCGATCAATAATATGTCATCTACATATAATATCGGGGAATGCTACATAGCTCCCACTCACTTTCTTGTAAATACAGGCCTCTCCATGACACTGTATAAACCCGAAGTCTTTGATCACCTTATCAAAGCGTCGGTTCCAACTTCTTGATGCTTGCTTCAGTCCATAGATTGAACGCTGAAGTTTGCATACTTTGTCAGCATTTTTAGGATCGACAAAACCTTTGGGTTGTACCATATACAACTCTTCCTCAATGTCTCCATTAAGGAACGCCGTTTTGACATCCATCTGCCAAATCTCATAATCGAAAAATGCAGCTATTGCTAACAAAATCCTCACAGATTTTAGCTTCGCTACATGTGAGAAAGTCTCATCGTAGTCAACTCCTTGAATTTGTCGGAAACCCTTTGCGACAAGTCGAGCTTTATAGACAGTAATATTACCATCAGCATCTGTTTTTCTCTTGAAGATCCATTTATTCTCGACAGCCTTTCGGCTATCAGGTAAGTCTACCAAAGTCCATACTTTGTTATCATACATGGATCCCATTTCGGATTTCATGGCTTCTTGCCATTTGTTGGAATCTGGGCTCATCATCGCTTCTTCATTCGTCGCAGGCCTCATCATTGTTATCCACAATCATGACATTTAGACAAGGATCATACCAATCAGGAGTGGCACGTTCCCTTGTCGATCTGCGAGGTTCGATGAGTTTCCTCGTTCGAAGTTTCATGATCATTATCATTAGCTTCCTCTGTTGCCGGTGTAGGCGATGCAGGTATAACTTCTGGTACTGCGCTACTCTGATCAACGAGTATAGATTCATCAATCTCATCGAGTTCTACTTTTCTTCCAGTCACTTCTTTAGTGAGAAATTCTTTCTCAAGAAAGGTTCCGTTCTTAGCAACAAAGATTTTGCCTTCGGATCTGTGATAGAAAGTGTACCCTATAGTTTCCTTAGGGTATCCTATGAAGACGCATTTCTCCGCTTTGGGTTCTAGCTTGTCCGGTTGTAACTTCTTTACATAGGCTTCGCAACCCCAAACTTTCAGGAACGACAGCTTAGGTTTCTTGTTAAACCATAATTCATACGGTGTCGTTTCTACGGATTTTGATGGTGCTCTATTTAAAGTGAATGCGGCTGTCTCTAATGCATAACTCCAAAATGATAACGGCAAATCAGTAAGAGACATCATACTACGAACCATATCTAAGAGAGTTCGATTACGACGTTCGGACACACCGTTTCGTTGAGGTGTTCCCGGCGGTGTCAATTGTGAAATTATTCCGCATTTCTTTAAATGCATGCCAAACTCATAACTCAGATATTCACCTCCACGATCAGATCGTAGAAATTTAATCTTCTTGTTACGTTGATTTTCTACTTCACTTTGAAATTCCTTAAACTTCTCGAAAGTTTCGGATTTATGTTTCATGAAATAGATATACCCATATCTACTCAGATCATCTGTGAAGGTTAGAACATAACGATAACCACCGCGCGATGCTACGCTCATTGGTCCACACACATCGGTATGTATGATTTCCAATAAGTCAAGATGGCTCGCTCCACATACCAGAAAATGGAGTCTTTGTCATTTTTCCCATTAGACATGCTTCGCATCTATCAAGTGACTCAAAGTCAAGTGATTCAAGTAATCCATCAGTATGGAGTTTCTTCATGCGTTTCACTCCAATATGACCAAGACGACAGTGCCACATATAAGTAGAATTATCATTAAGTTTAATTCGTTTAGCATCAATGTTATGTATATGCGTATCACTACTATCGAGATCTAACAGAAATAAGCCATTCTTTTGTGGTGCTCGACCATAAAAGATATTATTCATAAAAATAGAACAACCATTATTCTCAGACTTGAATGAATAACCGTCTTGCATTAAACAAGATCCAGATATAATGTTCATGCTCAACGCAGGTACATAATAGCAATTATTTAGGCTTAAAACTAATCCCGAAGGTAGATGTAGAGGAAGTGTGCCGACTGCGATCACATTGACCTTGGATCCGTTTCCAACGCGCATCGTCACTTCATCTTTCAGCAGTTGTCGTTTATTCTTTAGTTCCTGTTTCGAGTTACAAATATGAGCAACCGAACCAGTATCAAATACCCAGGTACTAGAACGAGAACCAGTGAAATGAACATCTATAACATGTATATCAGATATACCTTCTTTCTTCTTCTTGACAAGGCCGCTCTTCAGATCAGCCAGATACTTGGAGCAATTACGCTTCCAGTGTCCCTTCTCCTTGCAATAATAGCACTCAGCATCAGGCTTAGGGCCGTTCTTAGGTTTCATAGGAGGCGTGGCAGCTTTCTTGCCACCCTTCTTGAATTTTCCCTTAGACTTGCCCTGTTTCTTGAAACTGGTGGTCTTGTTGACCATCAACACTTGGTGCTCTTTCTTGATCTCAATCTCAGCAGCTTTTAGCATGCCAAAGAGTTTAGGTAACTCCTTGTTCATGTTCTGCATATTGTAGTTCATCACAAAGTTCTTGTAACTTGGTGGCAGTGATTGAAGGACACGATTAATCCCCAGTCTGTTAGGAATCACTATTCCCAAGTCATCGAAGTTTCTTCGCATGCCCGGTCATGGCGAGCATGTGCTCACTAACGGAGCTGCCTTCTTCCATCATACAGCTGAAGAAATGTTTCGATGCTTCATAGCATTCCACGGCCGCATGAGTCTCGAATATAGCTTTCAGCTCATTCATCAACTCATGAGGATCATGGTGCTCAAAACGTTTTTGAAGATCGGATTCCAGACTGCACAGGATGGCACACTGAACTTGAGAGTACCGAGTTTTCCGAGTTGCGTAAACAGCTTTTACTTCATCGGTTTCATCTTCTGCAGGAGGGTCACCTAGCGGTGCATCAAGCACAAATTGCAGATTTCCGCCAGAGAGGAAGATCCTCACATGACGGAACCAGTCGGTGAAGTTGCTACCGTTGCTCTTAAGTTTCTCTTTCTCTAGGAACTGATTAAAATTGATTGGGGACGCCATCTCTACAACATATATTTGCAATAGTTTAGACTAAGTTTATGACAAATTGAGTTCAAATTTTAATTCAACATAATTAAAAACCTAAGTGAACTCCCACTCAAAAACAATATCCCTCGCATTGTCTTAGTGATCACACGAACCAAATCCACCGCACCTAAACCCGATCATCACGAGAAAAGGTGTGATTTCAATGGCGAACACTCAAAGTGTTCATCATATCAACCATATGATTCATGCTCTACCTTTCGGTATCACGTGTTCCGAGACCATGTCTGTACATGCTAGGCTCGTCAAGGCCACCTTAGTATCCGCATGTGCAAAACTGTCTTGCACCCGTTGTATGTACTTATTGAATCTATCACACCCGATCATCACGAGATGCTTCGAAACGACAAGACTTGGTAACGGTGCTACTAAGGATGAACACTTTATTATCTTGAGATTTTAGTGAGGGATCATCTTATAATGCTACCGTCGCGATCTAAGCAAAATAAGATGCATAAAAGGATTAACATCACATGCAGTCCATATGTGATATGATATGGCCCTTTTGTCTTTGCGCCTTTGATCTTCATCTCCAAAGCACGGACATGATCTCCATCATCTTCGGGCATGATCTCCATCATCGTCGGCGTAGCGTCAAGGTCAATGGCGCCGTCTTCATGATTGTTCTCCATGTAGCAACTATTACAACTACTTTGAAATACTACTCAACATGAAATTTAAAGACAACCATAAGGCTCCTGCCGGTTGCCACAATACAATAATGATCATCTCATACATATTCATCATCATATTATGGCCATATCACATCACCAAACCCTGCAAAAACAAGTTAGACGTCTCTAATTTGGTTTGCATATTTTACGTGGTTTAGGGTTTTCGAGAGAGATCTAATCTACCTACGAACATGAACCACAACGTTGATACTAATGTTTTCAATAGAAGAGTAAATTGAATCTTCACTATAGTAGGAGAGACAGACACCCGCAAAGCCTCTTATGCAATACAAGTTGCATGTCGAACGAGGAACAAGTCTCATGAACGCGGTCATGTAAAGTTAGTCCGAGCCGCTTCATCCCACTATGCCACAAAGATGCAAAGTACTCAAACTAAAGATAACAAGAGCATCAACGCCCACAAACCATTGTGTTCTACTCGTGCAACCATCTATGCATAGACACGGCTCTGATACCACTGTAGGATAACGTTGCATAGAAAACAAAAAAAATTTCCTACGGCGAACACGCAATCCAAGCCAAGATGCAATCTAGAAGACGGTAGCAACGAGGGGGTATCGAGTCTCACCCTTGAAGAGATTCCAAAGCCTACAAGATGAGGCTCTTGTTGCTGCGGTAGACGATCACTTGCCGCTTGCAAAAGCGCGTAGAAGATCTTGATCACGATCGGTTCCGGCGCCACGAACGGGCAGCACCTCCGTACTCGGTCACACGTTCGGTTGTTGATGAAGACGACGTCCACCTCCCCGTTCCAGCGGGCAGCGGAAGTAGTAGCTCCTCTTGAATCCGACAGCACGACGGCGTGGTGTCGGTGGCGGTGAAGAAGTCCGGCGGAGCTTCGCTAAGCTACGCGGGAGATATGGAGGAGAAGGGGGCGGCTAGGGTTTGGGAGGGGGTGGCCGGCCACTCAAGGGGGGCGGCCAGCTTGTGGTCTTGGGGTGGCCGGCCCCCTCCCTTGGCCCCTCATTATATAGGTGGATCCCCAAGTGTTGGTGTCCAAGTCTTCGAATAAGACCCGAACCAAAAACCTTCCATAAGAGGGGAAACCTAGCCCAACTAGGGACTCCCACCAAAAGGTGGGATTTCCACCTCCCATGTGGGGTGGCCGGCCCCCTATGGAGGAGTCCACTTGGGACTCCTCCCCATCTAGGGCTGGCCGGCCATGGAGGTGGAGTCCCATGTGGACTCCACCTTCCTTGGTGGTTTCTTCCGGACTTTTCTAGAACCTTCTAGAACCTTCCATAGAACCTTCCGCGACATTTTATTTCACATAAAATGACATCCTATATATGAATCTTATTCTCCGGACCATTCCGGAACTCCTCGTGATGTCCGGGATCTCATCCGGGACTCCGAACAAATATTCGAACTCCATTCCATATTCAAGTACTACCATTTCAACATCCAACTTTAAGTGTGTCACCCTACGGTTCGAGAACTATGCGGACATGGTTGAGTACTCACTCCGACCAATAACCAATAGCGGGATCTGGAGATCCATAATGGCTCCCACATATTCAACGATGACTTTAGTGATCGAATGAACCATTCACATATATTACCAATTCCCTTTGTCTCGCGATATTTTACTTGTCCGAGGTTTGATCTTCGGTATCACTCTATACCTTGTTCAACCTCGTCTCCTGACAAGTACTCTTTACTCGTACCGTGGTATGTGGTCTCTTATGAACTCATTCATATGCTTGCAAGACATTAGACGACATTCCACCGAGAGGGCCCAGAGTATATCTATCCGTCATCGGGATGGACAAATCCCACTGTTGATCCATATGCCTCAACTCATACTTTCCGGATACTTAATCCCACCTTTATAGCCACCCATTTACGCAGTGGTGTTTGGTGTAATCAAAGTACCTTTCCGGTATAAGTGATTTACATGATCTCATGGTCATAAGGACTAGGTAACTATGTATCGAAAGCTTATAGCAAATAACTTAATGACGAGATCTTATGCTACGCTTAATTGGGTGTGTCCATTACATCATTCACACAATGACATAACCTTGTTATTAATAACATCCAATGTTCATGATTATGAAACTAATCATCCATTAATCAACAAGCTAGTTTAAGAGGCATACTAGGGACTTCTTGTTTGTCTACATATCACACATGTACTAATGTTTCGGTTAATACAATTCTAGCATGATATATAAACATTTATCATAAACATAAAGATATAAATAATAACCACTTTATTATTGCCTCTAGGGCATATCTCCTTCACAATCATGCAAACCAATTTCAACAAGCTCTACGGTAGTTCTCCACTAATAGGTTCAAACTTACATGATGCATGAGATTAAACATGATCTACTTGAGAGCTCAAAACAATTGCCAAGTATCAAATTATTCAAGACAATATGAGGCATTTTCTGTTTCTAACCAAATAGCAATAAATGCAATAGCTTCCAACTTTTACCATTGAACATTAAAAGTAAAAGCGAAGAACAAAAGTGTTCATATGAAAAATGGAGCGTGTATCTCTCCCACACAAGGATTGCTAGGATCCGAATTTATTCAAACAAAAACAAAAATAAAAGCACACAGACGCTCAAAGTAAAGCACATAAGATGTGACTGAATAAAAATATAGTTTCAATAAAAGAAACCTGATAAATTGTTGATGAAGAAGGGGATGCCTTGGGCATCCCCAATATTAGACGCTTGAGTCTTCTTGAAATATGCAGGGATGAACCACGGGGGCATCCCCAAGCTTAGACTTTTCACTCTTCTTAATCATATATCATCCTCCTCTCTTGACCCTTGAAAACTTCCTTCACACCAAACTTCTCATAAACTTCATTAGAGGGGTTAGTACTCAAAACACTTTAATCCACTTTAGTCCTATAGTGACACATTGCAAGAACTCAATAAAACATTAGCTACAGCTCTCCACGTCTAGAAAGCCTTGCTTAAAGTCCACAAGAGACAATGCAAAAAACAGAGACAGAATCTGCCAAAACAGAACAGCCAGTAAAGAAGGATTTTTAAGAGGTACTTTCATTGCTCAAATGAGAAAACTCAAAACTAATGAAAGTTGCGTACATATCTGAGGAACACGCATGTAAATTGGTAGATTTTTCTGAGTTACCTACAGAGAACCCTGCCCAAATTCGTGACAGATAGAAATCTGTTTCTGCGCAGAAATCCAAATCTAGTATCAACCTTCTATTAGAGACTTCACTTGGCACAACATTGCAATAAAATAAAGATAAGGAGAGGTTGATACAGTAGTAACAACTTCCAAGACACAACAAAACAGTAGCAAAATAAAGGCATGGGTTATCTCCCAAGAAGTGCTTTCTTTATAGCCATTAAGATGGGCTCAGCAATTTTAATGATGCACTCGCAAGAAATAAGAGTTGAAGCAAAAGAGAGCATCAAAAAGCAAATTCAAAACACATTTAAGGCTAACCCACTTCCTATGCATAGGAATCTTGTACACAAATAAATTCATGAAGAACAAAGTGACAAGCGTAGGAGGATAAAACAAGAGTAACTTCAAAAATTTCAGCATATAGAGAGGTGTTTTGGTGCCATGAAAATTTCTACAACCATATTTTCCTCTCTCATAATAATTTTCAGTAGCTTCATGAATAAACTCAACAATATAACTATCACATACAGCATGCTTTTCATGATCCACAAACATATAATTTTTATCAAGCTCAAAAATAGTGGGATTAAAACTTTCAAACCCACTTTTATCACTAATATAACAAGATGATTGATCATTCTCAAGAGATATGGGACTCATACATAAAGTCAAGATTTCTCCAATCCCATTTTCATTAGTAGTACAATTAATATTATCAAGTAACATAGGACCATTGACAAGGTATCAACTTGTCAATGCCTATGGATTGTAGGCTAGGGTTTAGTTGGAAGTAGAGGGCAAGTAGATCTCGAAGGTTTCAGCCGAAAAGTACTCGACGATTATGAAAACTAGGGTTTGTCAACAATAATTTGATGATCTCCGCGTCCCTCGACTCCCCCTTATATAGGAGGTGGAGCCGAGGGATTCGTGTTGTACAAGTTACAAAGTCCGGGAAAGTTTCTAACTCATCCCGTAAAATTACAAATAAGACTTTCTATTACAACTCTAGCTTTCCTTAATAATATCTTGGGCTTCCGAATCTTCTTATTCTTCGGGTAGTGGGCCTTCAGTAAACCCCGGGTACTATCTTCGGCAGGCCCATTTGGGATGCCTATGTCAGTAGCCCCCGAGATTTTGCTTGAATCGTAGGGTCAATGAAAATCTCGACCGTTTATTTTTATTCGACAGCTTCGACTTTTCTATATTTCTTCTCATAAACATCTATATTGTACAGGGATAATGGTAGTTGGGGCTAGTTCATCTGACGGATCAGGTACTAGTTAACTGCTCTAGTGGCAATCCGCAAAAACCTACTTCAAGATCACGTCCCTGGACATGACCTCGGGATACCGGTGTAAACTTCGACAGGTGCCGCTTAAGGTCTTACCATTCTGTCGAGTCCCAGTAAAATTTATCGAGTACCTAACGCGTCCGTTAGGATTTTTCTTCGTATCTGTTGATACAGATAAAAGTAGCAGAGCGCAGTCTTCAGCGATGCCACGCCCAGCAGAACGGATCTGGGGTCTTACCTTCGCAAATTTGAGGCATTCAGAAATTGATCGCAACTTTGGCGTTCTGAGAATATATTGTCGAGTGCCTTTTCGGCTGTTGGAATGGCACATTTTATCGAGTCAAAGATGACTTATATTGCCCTCCCGATGGGAGTATATGTAGAGTTGATTATAACTCGAAATATACTCTTTTGCTCTTCTATCTTTCTTTTTCTCTTTCTTTCTTTCTTTTTTATAATTTCATCGGGCACGCGAGCAGCGTTCCCGATGGGAGTAGCCCCCGAGGCTACAGCCAAGGACTTGTACTTGGGTGTAGGCTCCACGCCTTATGCCGCTATATTTTCTTTTATCTCCCGAAGTTTTATAATTTCTCGGGTGCGCGAACAGCGCTCCCGATGGGAGTAGCCCCCGAGGCTATGAACAAATATTTGTATTTGGTCATAGGCTCACGCCATTTCTATCTTGTCCTTCTGGATCTTTTCCATTTTTCCAAAGTAGCCCCCGAGCATTTGATCAAAAACTTGTATTTGATCAAAGGCTCAGCATTATTTTTCCGTGTCGCCTTTTATGAAGCTGTTGAGTCGAATTTTTTCTTCTGCCAAGGTGACGTTGTTGCTGACGATAGCCACGATTGCTAGTCACAAATTTGCGACAAGTCTTTTCTCGCTGCCATGCGGGCCCAATTGATCCACTATCTTGACACGTCGTGCAAGTGGGGGACACACGTCCTCCGCTTTTTCTGGCGCACGCACCGTAACTTCCCCAATGTTGAATTACTTTTTTGCCCTTGTTGTTACGTGGCTATCATCTATCACACATTTTCCTTATCCAACGGTCCGCCGCTTCAGCGAACCTCTATATAAGGTCTTCTTCTTCCTCCTCGAGCACCTCCGCTCGCGCCGTCCTCCTGCTCCCATCTGCAAATTTCCTCCTGCGATCCACAGCCACCTAAGCTCCTCGCCTCCAAGCTGCAAACCCTGCGCCATTGTTGATGCCACCTCGTCGATTGACAAGGCACAGTACGCCGGAGTCCTCCATGGCCGCCGTGGATCTTGGGGCAGCGGAGTGGGAAAGATCGAAGATTTCCACTCAAGACATCAACATGCTCAAGAAGCTGGGGATCAGCAAGAAACCAAAGGCACTGTGCTTCCCCAGTGAGGAAAGCTACCCAACCCCTCCAATGGGGTACCGGGTAAGTTTTGTCGACCACCTCATCCGCGGTCTTTCCGCCCCCATTCATCCTTTTCTCCGTGGACTTCTTTTTATCTACGGTCTGCAACTCCACCCCCTCACGCCAAATTCAATCCTCCATATCTCCATTTTCATCACTTTGTGCGAGGCCTTCCTTGGCGTCCAGCCTAACTGGGCGCTATGGAAGCGCATTTTCTTCTGCCGCCGTAATGGCTCGCCCAATGTCGCCTATAATATAGGCGGCATTGTAATTTCTGTTCGGCCCACTGTCGACTACTTCGACGTCAAGCTTCCTGACTCAGTTCAAGGATGGCGCAAGAAGTGGTTGTACATTCAGGAGGAGAACCATGGATGTGCGGAGGACAACATCCCTCCTTTTGATGGCGCCGAGAAAATCTTTTGCCGCCGCTCCTGGGACGCGGAGGCCACCGAAGAAGAAAGGGCGTCGACAGAAACCTTGATGGCTCGTATCCACGAGTTGCAAAATACTCGCGGCAAAGAGTTATCGGGTGTCCAAATCACTGCATACTTTCTTAGGACTAGAGTGCAGCCGCTTCAGGCTCGCAAATATCCTCTCTGGAAATATGCCGGCGACAAGGACGTAGATCGGTTGTCGGTGAATTTGGAGGTCAAGGATTTAGAAAAACTTGTCCGAAAAATTTCATCTCTCAGCAAAAAAGATGCTGTCCCTTCTTCTTGCCGTGTGACACCATTCAGCGCCGCCAATCCACTTCCCAAGGTAATCTTTGTCTATTGTCTTGTTGTTGCTTTGCTATCTTTTTTGTAACTTCTTTTCTGACATCTCTCCCTGTTTTATTTTGCACAGAATCATCCAGACCTTGTCTCGCTTCCTCCTCTTCCTGAAGGTGGAGAAGTCGAAGAAAGGGCCATTGTCACTGATGACAATCAAGAAGCTCCATCTTTTGTGAATGAACCCGTGGATTCTCAAAACTCTGCGGGATCTTTCGAAGGCACTGCGTCGGCACTATCTCCTCCTCCCGCTGTTTCTCCAAAAGGCAAAAGGAAGAGGAATGACGTCGAAGATTCCGGCACTTCCAAAGCCGAAGAAGTTGATCCTTCACGTCAGAAGGCAACTTATGATCCTTATCTTGAATCCCTCGTCAGCTCGTAAGTCATTTTTATTTCTCCTTATTTCTGTACTCGAAATTTTTGTCTTATCTTGCTTTTTATGCTGTCGATTTTTAATCACAGCGATGATGAGGAAGAAGTACCAACTTTTGACGTGGCTCCTCGGACGAGCACGTCACATACTTTACTTGTCTCGGATACGCCAGTTGAAGGAGAAGAATCCTCGCCTCCTCAACAAAACGTCGTCACCACTACTCCGCCTTCAAGCCCCCTTGCTCCTTCACCAAAAAGGACAAGGATTGAAATGATCATTGAGCCTGCCCCTCAATTGGGTAGCTCTTCTACTCCGCTCTTGGATGATGTAAGTTTTTTAATTTTCTTGCCAGTATCTATATTTCCTTTATTTTCTTTTTTACGCCTTCATTCTTTTTCCATACCGATGTTTCTCTTTCTTTGTTCTTCTTTAACAGCCCATGATCAAAGAGCTTATTCGCATCGGATCCCAATTCATTGGGTACCGTGAGTATGCCAGCAGAACTGAAGGTAATAAATTTTTTGATGTCGTTGTTTCTGACTTCTTGCTCCTGTTTTTTGTCGCAATTTTGACCTTTCTTTTCTATTTCGACAGAGAAACTTGCAGAGGCCAACAAGCTTGCTGACACTCTTGCTCAAAAACTGGAGCAAAGTGAAGCGGCCCGCAAGAAAGCCGAACTTGTTGCTAGCGAAGCCAAAGCAGAGGCTAATGAAGCCAAGGCAAAAGCTGCTAGTGTCGAGGAACTGCAGAAGAGACTTGAGGATACTGAAACTGCTTTAAACGAGCACAAAGCCGCACAGGCTACTCGTGAAAAGGGGATCCTCAAGCGCCTGAATTCGCAAAACCGGCGCTTCCAAGGTAATTTTATCGATCCCTTCTATTTTTTATAGGACCTTCTTTTTCTTGCTTTTGACCAACGTTTATTTCCTGTGGCAGGCCAAACAAACCAAGAGTTTGATCTGGAGAATCCCGACAATGATCCTCTCCTTGACACACTTTCTTATTTGGAGTTTCATGGATCCAAAATTCGTGAAGGCGTGGTGAATGCTGACGCAGGATTGTCGAAGCTATTCCCCTACTTCTTCCTGAAGAAAGAGGAGCCCAAGACTTTCCTTGCCCTTGCCCAGAGCTTCAATCCATCAGAGGACCTTGGGCTGAAAATACGCCAGGAGAACATGAAGATTGCTGTCGAGAGCACTGTTGCCTTGGTCGCTGACAGCCAACAAACTGTTGACTGGATGAAGGTTGGCGACACCGAGCAGATAGAGCAAACAAAATGGCGGTCTTTGATCAAGGCAGCCAAGCCCAATACGAAGAAAATTCTGGCCTATCTCGGGATCAAGCCATCTTCAACTCCTAGCTCATCGAGGCCGGAGGTCTAGTTGCATGCCTCTTTGTTTTTTGCTTTCTCTGTCTCTTTTGCCCTTGTCGCCAATTTAGCTGTGGCGACAATTATCCTGGTAGTCCTTTTGGAGAAACTTCTTTTGTAATGTCTATGTAAATTTTTCTAGAAATTAATGAAATTCCTTCTGGCACTATCATTGATCCTGGCACTTTCTTTTCCAGTTAATATTTGATAACTATTCGACCAATCCTTGCTCTGCCGATGCTTCACCTGCTTCTTCCTTCTCGAAGAAAATGCTAGTTGATGACGACCCCCTTGAAGGTTCTTCGAGCAAACATTTGTCGGAAGATTTGCAAGAACTTCGACAACAACTTCAATCCATGAAGAAACAAACTCTGGCAATGATGGAACAATCTCGGAAAGCATCCGAACAAGAAAAACTTGCTCTCCAACAAGCCAAAAGAGGCTATGGCTGCCAAGGATACTCGTCGTATTGGAAGCAAAGGAAACCACTACCCGAGAAAATAGCATGCTCGAGCTAATGTTGGAAGCTAGCACAGATATGTTAGGTATGTTTTTCCAACCTCACAATGCCTCCTCTTTATTTTGATGTGCCCCCCTTCAAATTTCTTGCCTTGTCGCTTAATAGGCTCGGTTCTTGATGCTGCCGCCGAAGATCGAAGAGTAAACGAGAGAACAAATCTTCTTGTCAATCTTTCCCTTAACCATGGCTGTTTATTCTGGGCCACCCCTGAACGAACCCAGCAAATTGTCAGGTTCCAAGATCGTGCTTGCCAAGTGCGCGAATTTCTCAATTTTTGCACGACAACATTAACCCTTGTTTACAAGACTTTGTTTCCTCGAAATGAAGTTCCCAAAACTCTTCCTGAATTGCTGGAGATATTCAGAGATGCTCCCCGCATTCATAATTTTGTGCGAGCTCAATTGACTGCTGGAGCAAGGTTCGCCATGATTATGATAAATATTTGCCATTCAAAATTAGACCTGACGAAGATTGTTGCTGATTGCCTGGCCAAGAAATCGCGGCGAAAAAATGATATTGACACAATCAATGAGATGGTAACTCCTGTGGCCGAGTCGATAATAGATGAGCTTCTTTGGATGGACTCAGAATTCTTCGTCAAGGGGTCCTATGCTGAACATAAAACAACCAGAGGCTTGTCCATAGATAGTATTTTAGGCTTTGACTGATTTGTACCATATTGCAAAACATTGTGTCTGTATCTTTTTTTTGATTTCTTTTTTATTTCCGAAGAAAATTATTGTATATTGTAAAGTGCTCTATATTGTTGGAGCCCCGAGCCTTCTGGCTAGAGTTTGTACTGTTTTTTCCGTCTCGAAGATTTTTCCTCTTGCCGTAAGAAGATATCTTTATTTTTTCATCAAATAGGTTGCAAGCCCCCGAGTATCTTAGTGTCGAAGTTCTATATTTTTGTTGCGAGGTTCTTAGACCAAAGCAATAAGATTTTTGACGTGTACACTATATTTATAATTGTTAGCTTCCGATTTTTATATTTGGCGAGGTATTAGTGTGCCAAGGCGAAATATTTCGGTAAGTCTAGTTTGTCTATATTGTACGTATTTTGAGACTTGAAGGCGTTGAGCCCCCGAGCGTGTCGAAGAATAAGAAGTATATCTCCACTATCTTTATTATATTGCAGCACCGCGAGCCCGCCTCATTAAAAACCTTTCCGGCCCCACTCGGTGCCCCGAAAAGGAAAAGAGTGCGTCTGAAAACTCGCGGGCGTTTCAGTACATTGTATTTTTATAGAGAAGGACTATATTTCAACTCTAGGCGTATAACCGCCTGAGCTGCGCTACGTTCCAGGGGTTTTTCTCGGGAGCCCCTGTCTTCTTGTCCTTGATCCTGTATGCGCCTCCGTCGATGACTTCCGTGACAACGTAAGGCCCCAACCATGGTGATTCGAGCTTCTCAGTATTTTTTTGATTTAACCGCAAGACCAAATCCCCAACTTGAAAAGATCTTGGTCTTAACCGTCGACTGTGGTAGTTTTTGAGGTCTTGCTGGTATTTGGTGACTCATGAAAGTACTTCATCGCGAGCTTCGTCGAGTGCGTTCATATCATCCTCCTGAGCTTTTTGTGATGTTTCTTCGTCATACTCTGTTACTCTTGGAGAATCATGCTCTATTTCAATTGGTAGTACTGCTTCGGCTCCGTGGACGAGAAAAAACGGAGTTTCTTGTGTCGCCGTATTTGGTGTTGTTCGGATGCTCCACAAAACACTTGGCAATTCCTCTGGCCAAGTATGTCGAGCTTTTTCAAGCGGTCCTAGCAGGCGCTTTTTGAGGCCGTTGCAGATGATACCATTGGCTTTCTCGACTTGTCCGTTAGTTTGCGGGTGCCCAACTGATGCAAAGTGCAATTTAATGCCTACTTCTGCGCAGTATTCCTTGAATTCCTTAGATGTGAAGTTTGAACCATTATCTGTAACAATGCTATGAGGCACCCCAAACCGAAAAACGAGGCCTTTCACAAACTTTATTGCCGACGCTGCATCTGGTGAATTTATTGGCTTCGCTTCTACCCACTTGGTGAATTTGTCGACAGCGACCAGCAAGTACTCATATCCTCCTGGCGAAGCTTTGTGCAACTTGCCCACCATATCAAGTCCCCATTGGGCAAAGGGCCACGACAATGGTATTGGTGTTAATTCCGCCGCTGGAGAGTGAGGTTTTGCGGCAAATCTTTGACACGCGTCGCAAGTTCTTACTATTTCCTTGGCATCCTCGATTGCTGTCAACCAATAGAATCCTGCCCGAAAAACTTTGGCTGCAATAGCTCGACTACTTGCGTGGTGGCCACATATTCCTTCGTGTACATCCTTCAGAATTATTCTTCCTTCCTCGGGTGTGACACACCTTTGCAGAACGCCTGAAATACTTCGCTTGTATAACTCCCCCTTGATCACTGTGAAAGCTTTGGATCGTCGAATAATTCGCCTGGCCTCAACTGGATCGTCGGGTATTTCTTTCCTGAGGATATATGATATATACGCTTGCATCCAAGGAACTTTTACCATCATCACAAGTTCTTGGTCCTCTTCATCCTCCGTGGTTTCTTTGAGGGGCGCCGAAGTTTTTCCTTCCTTTGCTTTTTTCTGCACCTTTTTCGGCTTCGTGGATCTCTCCGCTATTTCTTCCCAGAATACTCCTGGTGGGATTGGGAGGCACTGCAATCCGATGTTTGCGAGAACGTCGGCTTCATCATTGCTCAATCTACTGATGTGATTTACCTCACACCCATCAAACAGCTTCTCAAGCTCATTGTACACCTCCTTGTATGCCATCATGCTATCATTGACTGCGTCACATTGGTTCATAACTTGCTGAGCCACCAATTGTGAGTCGCCAAAGATTTTTAGTCGAGTTGCACCGCAAGCTTTCGCCATCTTCATCCCTTGTATGAGGGCTTCATATTCTGCTTCATTGTTGGATGCGTTAGGGAACGTCATCCGAAGGACGTATTTCAACTTGTCGCCTTCAGGTGATATAAGTACTACTCCTGCGCCAGCTCCTTCTACTCTCTTGGACCCATCGAAGTTCATGGTCCAAGTTCTCGACAAATCTGGGGGTCCCGTGTTTTGTAGCTCCATCCACTCTGCAATGAAATCTGGCAGAACTTGCGACTTGATTGCCTTTCTTTTTTCATACGTGATGTCCCGAGGGGAAAGTTCTATTCCCCAAAGGGAGACACGCCCTGTAGCTTCTGGATTGTTCTGTATATTTGAAAGAGGTGCTTCGTTGACTACTATTATCGGGTGTGCCGAAAAATAGTGGCGCAACTTCCTTGCCGTTGCAATTACTCCATATGCTAGTTTCTGGTACTGCGGGTACCGCTGTTTGGAAGGCGATAAAACTTCACTGATGAAATATACTGGCCTTTGCACTCCATGGAGTTTTCCTTCTTCTTCTCTTTCAACAACTAGCACCGTGCTAACCACTTGGGGCGTGGCTGCAATATACAGCAGGAGAGGTTCCTTTTCCTTCGGCGCCACCAAGATTGGTGGTGTCGAGATTGTGCGCTTCAAATCCTCGAAAGCTCTGTCGGCCTCTTCGTTCCACTGGAATTTCTCTCCTTGCTTTATCAGAGCGTAAAATGGTAACGCTTTTTCTCCCAGCCTGGCGACGAATCTGCTCAAAGCTGCGACTCGCCCAGTTAGCTGTTGTATTTCTTTCAACTTTGTTGGCTTCCTCATTGTTACGATAGCTTGTATTTTGTCGGGATTTGCTTCAATCCCTCTTTCTGAAACTAGAAACCCCAGAAGATCTCCTGCTGGAATGCCAAAAGAACACTTCGTCGGGTTCAGCTTGAGGCAGAATTTGTCGAGGTTGTCAAAGGTTTCCTTGAGATCCTCGATCAGCGTTGCCCCCTTTTTGACGTTATGACGACATCGTCGATGTATACTTGCACGTTTTTCCCAATCTGTGTCGCCAAACACTTCTGCATCATCCTCTGATATGTTGCTCCCGCGTTTTTCAGACCAAAGGGCATTGTTCTGTAGCAAAACACGCCATAAGGTGTGATGAACGCTGTCTTTACTTCATCTTCTTCTTTCAATCTGATCTGGTTGTAACCAGAATATGCGTCTAGGAAGGAAAGACGTTCACATCCAGCCGTGGAGTCGATAATTTGATCGATCCTCGGGAGGGGAAAGTGATCCTTTGGATAATGTTTATTGAGACACGTAAAGTCGACGCACATGCGAAGGACCTTAGTGTTTTTCTTCGGCACCAACACAGGATTTGCTACCCATGTGGCTTCTGTGTGCAACTCCTTGATAAAACCAGCTTCTCGTAGTCGATCGATTTCTGACAGCATGGCCTTGCGGTTTGGTTCCGAAAAACGCCGCAAGGGTTGTTTGATTGGTCTCGCTAGTGGATCCAAGTTTAGGTGGTGCTCGGCAAGTTCCCTAGGTACTCCTGGCATGTCAGCTGGACACCATGCGAAGATTTTCCAGTTCTCACGGAGGAACTCGACGAGCGCGCTTTCCTATGCGAGGTCCATGTCGTTTGCGATGGACGTCGTCTTTTTTCGGGTCAGTCGGGTGAATCTGTACCTCCTTAGAATTTTTCTCGGTATTGAAAGTTGATTCTTTATTTGGCCTTCCTACGTCTGGCAGCACGTCGTAGTCAGTCATACTCCTTGACGCCAAATACTCAGCTTGCATCCCGAAAGTTTCTTATATCCGATGAAAATCCTTATCGCACTTATCGGCTAAGGCGAAGCTTCCTTTGACTGTGATTGGTCCCTTCTGTCCAGGCATCCTCCACAACAGGTATGTATAGTGTGGTACCGCCATAAATCTAGCATATGCTGGTCGTCCCAACAGAGCATGGTACTGCGACGGAAAATCCACAACTTCAAATTCCAGCTTCTCGATTCTATAATTCTCTCGGGTTCCAAACTGAACGTCGAGATTGATCTTCCCCAATGGATAACTTGGTTTCTCCGGTGTGATACCATGGAACCTCGTGTCTGTTGGCTTCAAGTTTTCTAGGGATATGTTCATCTTCCTCAATGTATCTGCATACATAAGGTTTAAGCTGCTGCCGCCATCTATGAACACTCGAGAGACATCAAATCCCGCAATAACTGCTGGTAAGATAAGTGCTGACTGCCCTGGTCGAGGAACTTGCTGCGGATGATCTGCTATGGTGAAGCCAATATCTTGCCCTGACCAATTAAGATACTCGACTGTTGGTGGAGGCATTTTTTCTGCCATGAACACCTGTCGTGAGATTACTTTCTGAGCTCTATTGGATGGCCTTCCCTTCTGAATCATCGACACCGCTCCGTTGGAGTTAGGATCAACGTAAGGTGGTGGTGGAGGTGCTGCCGCTATTCTGAGCTGATGTCAATTGTCTTCTGTAATCGCGGGAGGAGGTGGCAAGTGAATCTCGCTCCTGGGTTCTCGAGGATTTCTCTGTGCTGCCCGAGCGTTAGCGTGCTCTGCCCACCTTAACATTGCCTGGAAATTGCGACAATCTTTCTGCAGATGTCCTGACTGTCTTTTCCGTTCTTTGTCGAGGAAAAAGTGCATCTGACACGGCCCATTCATCATCTCTTCAGGAGACACGAAAGGCCTCGGGAACCTAGGCCCGCTATTTTGCCTGTTGTTTCGAGAATCGTCTCTATTATCGCCTCGCTGCTCATTGCTTCTCTGATAATCATCTCTGTTGATTCCTCCTGTGTTTGCCCGAAAACCTGCCGAAATTTGTCCTGGAGCATCATAGTTCGGGTACTGCTGAGGAAATCGTCGCCTCGGTTGATAATTTCGACCACGGTCCTCCTCTGGCGACCTGTGCCGTTTGTTGTGGACGGCATCTTCTCCATCTGCCCATCTGTTTGCTATTTCCATTAACGCGGATACTGTCTTTGGGTTGGTCCTTCCCAAGTCCTCGACAAAATCTCCACGCCTGATTCCTGCGACAAACGCATCTATCGCTCTCTCGTCAGATATATTTTCTGCCGAGTTTTTGATGATGTTCCACCTTTGGATATATTTTCTCATTGGCTCGTCTGGCTTTTGTCGACATGCTCTCAACTCCTCTAACGACGCAGGTTTTTTGCACGTGGACCTGAAGTTCTTGACGAACACGTCCTCGAAGCTTTCCCAACTGTCGATAGATCCTGGAGGGAGTTTCTTTATCCAAGACCGTGCGGCTCCACTCAAATGCACCTGGATGCTTTGCATAGCTGTTGCTCTGGTTCCTCCTGTGAGTTTCACCGTCTCGAGATAATCAACTAGCCAATCTTCTGGATCTTGAAGGCCGTCGAATTTTTTGAAATTATCAGGCAACTTGAATCCCGAAGGTACTCGAGTTTTTCGCACTCTCCTCGTGAAGCACGGCAAACCGCACATATCCTCGTCGTTTAACTCTGGGGACTGCCGATGTTCTCTTCTGCTTTGTCGCGCTCTGTTGACCCTTGCTTGTGCTGCCGTATCTCTTGCTCCACTTGGTCCTTCAGGAGCTGCTGCTGCTGCTGCCGCAGGTCATGGACTATTTTGCCTTGCTGTTCCTTCGGGAGGTGTTGATACAAACGCCGTCCCCATGGCTCCAACTCCTGCTATCGCCATGTTGTAAAGTATTTCCCTTGGATCCCCTGGAGGTGGTTTAGATGCGAGGATAAAAGCATGTGTTGCCATATACCCAGCCTCTGGTGTCTTAGGGATGATGTTTCCTCTTGTATCTATCGACATAAAGGACATGTCGAGGTTTTGGACCAGGTGCTCTCTTTCTGCTTCGGGTATGTGTTGTAACCTTGATCTTGCTCTGTTCCGAGCTTCCCTGTGGCTATCACCCGAAGTTCTAGATTGTCGACTCAACTCTGCCCTTCTCCTGCTGGATGCAGAAGCTGCCTCCTTTCTTCTGTTTAACTCAGCTGCCTGTTTTTCCAATTCTCTTGCAGCTCGTGCGAGCCTATATTGATATGCTTGTAATTCCTCTGGCGTGGCTGTGGTGGCCATTGGTTCTGATCCATCCATAGCTCTCGCGGCTCTATCCCACGCTGCTTGCGGGAGTCGAACTCTGTGTCGCGGCTGTGGCCCGACGTATTTATTGCCCAGGCCTCGTCGCAGATCGGAGGGATCGACGTATGGATTTCCCAGATTGTCGAAAGCCTCAGATGTTTCCTCTTGGTCATTGCTTGGCTCTCTAATGACATAAATCTGATGATATTTTGTGTTCAGATCTATGTTGGGTTTGGTGACACCATCGTTGAGATTGGTGAAGACCTTGCCCACTGTAGTAGATTTGTCGATGAAGTCGTAACTGTGGACACTGCTTATATATGAGTCATCGCTTATATATGAGTCCGCAGATGACTCAAACGACATGTCGCTGAAGATCTTGGCGAGTTTCTCTCTTGCCCTGATGCTGATGTAGCGTGACGACGAAGTTTCTTCTTCTCCTGATTCGGTTGACGATGTATAGCTTGAAAAATCGGAATCGACCGCCGACGATCCCGACGAAATTGGAATTTCGACACGATACGATCCTTCCTTCTCGACGCGAAAGCGAAACCTTCCGAACGTCATCTCCATAGGCTCCGCCAGATACGCATATGCATCCAAATGGGAGGGTGGGTGAGGAACAAAATCGACAGGACCAGCAGCGATCTGTTTACCTCGATCCATTGCGTTGCTTGCAGTTGATGATGTCGAAGATCTTGAACGTGCCATCGAGATCAGATCCTTACGCCTCTAGTTCCCACAGACGGCGCCAATTGACAAGGTATCAACTTGTCAATGCCTATGGATTGTAGGCTAGGGTTTAGTTGGAAGTAGAGGGCAAGTAGATCTCAAAGGTTTCAGCCGAAAAGTACTCGACGATTATGAAAACTAGGGTTTGTCAACAATAATTCGATGATCTCCGCGTCCCTCGACTCCCCCTTATATAGGAGGTGGAGCCGAGGGATTCGTGCTGTACAAGTTACAAAGTCCGGGAAAGTTTCTAACTCATCCCGTAAAATTACAAATAAGACTTTCTATTACAACTCTAGCTTTCCTTAATAATATCTTGGGCTTCCGAATCTTCTTATTCTTCGGGTAGTGGGCCTTCAGTAAACCCCGGGTACTATCTTCGGCAGGCCCATTTGGGATGCCTATGTCAACCATCATCTAGAGCTTTATCATAAACATTTGCCAAGCAAAATTCTTTAGTACCATGCATTTCGATATCAGACACAAACAAAGCATTATCATAAGATTTATCAAAATAGCATGGATTATCATAGATAACAGTAGCATAATTATTCTCACAAGTTTTACTCATAGGTACTATTTCAAGAGAATCCACAAGAACATAACATTCATCCTCTTTCGGTAAGCATGAAGGACAATCAAATAGTGTAAGAGATAAAGAGTTACTCTCATTAGAAGGTTGGCATGGGTAGCTAATCCATTCTTCCTCCTTTTGTTCATCACTCTCCTCTTCTTTTTCATCCAATGAGCTTTCAGGTTCATCAATTTCCTCCTTTTTTTCATCCAATGAGCTTTCAGGTTCATCAATTTCTTCTTCCACAGGTTCCTGCAAATTGTGAGTGCATTCTTGTGCATTAATGAGTCTCTCTTTATAATCAATGATATAAGGATTATCACTGTAACTTTCTATGCAAAAACTAAGGATAGAAGAGACATAATCTTTAAGGTCCTTACAAACAACACAAGTTTCATAATTTTTAGCCATGAAGGATTCGATCTCAGAGGCTCCCATAAATATGACAAATTGTTCTACCTCTTCGTACCCAAGATGAATATAGTTATTCCAATTGTAGTTCATAATTAAAACTTCTTCACTAAAGCCACATTGGAATTTCAGATGTTTAGTATCCTCTTTAGAGCAACAATTTATATCATGGCGTTTAAGCAAGATTTTAGCAATTGTATTCAATTTTTCTATCACAGCACTCATCACTTCACCCGCTCTTGATTCTCTATAATTATTATATATTTCAATAAGCTCCAAATAGGTTGTGGGTTCTCCCATAACAACTGTTTTTAATTTTTCAGTTTTTCAAATTTTTATGAATTTTTGGGTATATGAGAAAAATAAAACAAGACAAAAACAAACTAGACAAAAGTAAACTAAGCAAAACAAAATAAAACAAAACAGAGAGAGAGGTAGAGTGTACTCCCCAGGTGAACTTATGAGTAGAGCTCTGCCTCCCCGGCAACGGCGCCAGAAAATAGTCTTGATGACCCACAAGTATAGGGGATCGCAACAGTCTTCGAGGGAAGTAAAACCCAAATTTATTGATTCGACACAAGGGGAGGTAAAGAATACTTATAAGCCTTAACAACTGAGTTGTCAATTCAGCTGCACCTGGAAAAGCACTAGTAACAGGGGTGATGTGAAAGCAGCAGTAATATGAGAGCAATAGTAACAGTAACACAGCAGCAGTAGCAATAACACAGAGGTGATGGCACCAGAAAATAGTTGATACTACTTCCAATGACATATAGAACGAGTATATGATGATGAAAGATGGACCGGGGTTCCCAGCGATCTACACTAGTGGTAACTCTCCAATAACAAGTGACAAGTGTTGGGTGAACAAATTACAGTTGGGCAATTGATAGGATTGAAAGCATTAAGATAGAACATCAAGATTATTAATCATGTAGGCATGTTTTCCATATATAGTTATACGTGCTCGCAATGAGAAACTTGCATAACATCTTTTGTCCTACCAGCCGGTGGCAGCCGGGCCTCAAGGGAATCTACTGGCGATTAAGGTACTCCTTTTAATAGAGCACCGGAGCAAAGCATTAACACTTGGTGAAAACATGTGATCCTCATATCACAGCCTTCCCCTCCGGTTGTCCCAATTTCTGTCACTTTGGGGCCTCGGGTTCCGGAAAGCAATATGTGCAAACAACTTGTAGATACAATCTAAGCAATAATTATAGAGCTTAAATCTAAGATCATGCCACTCGGGCCCTAGTGACAAGCATTAAGCATAACAAGATTGCAGCAACAATAACTTCACAAACTTTATAGATAGACTAATCATAATGTATCATCCTTCGGATCCCAACAAACACAACACCGATTACATCAGATGGATCTCAATCATGTAAGGCAGCTCATGAGATCATTGTATTGAAGTACATGGGAGAGAGAGTACCAACTAGCTACCGCTAGAACCCGTAGTCCATGGGGGAACTACTCACGGAGCATGATGGAGGCGGTGGCGTCGATGGAGATGGCTTCCGGGGGCACTTCCCCGTCCCGGTGGCGTGCCGGAACAGAGATTCTGTCCCCCGAATTGGAGTTTCGCGATGGCGGCGGTGCCCCTGGAGTCTTTCTGGAGTTTCGTCAATTCGTATCGCGTTTTTAGGTCGAAAAGGGTCTTATAGGCGAAGAGGCGGCGCAAGGAGGTGCCTGGGGCCTCCTCACCATAGGCTGGCGCGGCCCTCTGGCCCGCCTCCGACTCTCCTTCGGTGTTCTGGGGTCTTCCGGGAAAAATAAGATACTGGGTCTTTGTTTCGTCGAATTCCGAAAATATTGCCCGAACAACCTTTCTGGAACCAAAAAACAACAGAAAAACAGGAACTGGCACTGTGGCATCTTGTTAATAGGTTAGTTCCGAAAAACGCATAAAAACATTATAAAGTGTTAGCAAAACATGTAGGTATTGTCATAAAACAAGCATGAAACATCAGAAATTATAGATACGTTAGAGACGTATCACGCAACACCAGGGATTTCGGCGCCAACGTGGAGCCTGCACAACACAATCAAAATACTTTTCCCCAACTTAACAGTGAGGTTGTCAATCTCACCGGCTTGCTGTAAACAAAGGATTAAACGTCTGGTGTGGAAAATAATGTTTGTTTGCAATGAGCAGCAGAGAACAATGATTGCAGTAGATTATATTCAGATGTAAAAGAATGGACCGGGGTCCACAGTTCACTAGTGGTGTCTCTCCAATAATAAATAGCATGTTGGGTGAACAAATTACAGTTGGGCAATTGACAAATAGAGAGGGCATAACAATGCACATACATATCATGATGACTAATATGAGATTTACTTAGGGCATTACGAAAAATTACATAGACCGCTATCCAGCATGCATCAATGCCTAAAAAGTCCACCTTCGGGTTAGCATCTGCACCCCTTCCAGTATTAAGTTGCAAACAACAGAAAATTGCATTAAGTATGGTGCGTAATGTAATCAACACAAATATCCTTAGACAAAGCATCGATGTTTTATCCCTAGTGGCAACAGTACATCCACAACCTTAGAACTTTCTCATCACATCCCTGCATTCAATGGAGGCATGAACCCACTATCGAGCATAAATACTCCCTCTTGGAGTCACAAGTATCAACTTGGCCAGAGCCTCTACTAGCAATGGAGAGCATGCAAGATCATAAACAACACATATATGATAGATTGATAATCAACTTGATAGCACATGAGGAGAAGACAACCATCTAGCTACTGCTATGGACCCATAGTCCAAGGATGAACTACTCACACATCAGTCTGGAGGCGATCATGGTGATGTAGAGTTCTCCGGGTGATGATTCCCCTCTCCGGCAGGGTGCCGAAGGCGATCTCCTGAATCCCCCGAGATGGGATTGGCAGCGGCGTCTCTGGAACTTTTTCCGTATCGTGGCTCTTGGTAATAGGGTTTTCGCGACGGAGAGTATAAGTAGGCGGAAGGGCAGAGTCGGAGGAGGCACGGGGGCCCCACACCATAGGGCGGCGCGGCCCCCCTCGTCGCGCCGCCTTGTGGTGTCGGCGCCCCGTGGCCCCACTTCGTATCCTCTTCCTGTCTTCTGGAAGCTCCGTGGAAAGTTAAGACCCTGGGCGTTCGTTTCGTCCAATTCCGAGAATATTTCCTGTGTAGGATTTCTGAAACCAAAAACAGCACAAAATAGGAACTGGCGCTTCGGCATCTTGTTAATAGGTTAGTGCCGGAAAATGCGTAATAATGATGTAAAGTGTATATAAAACATGTGAGTATTGTCATAAAACTAGCATGGAACATAAGAAATTATAGATACGTTTGAGACGTATCACCACTCCATACATTAGCTAGGATCAATATGAAGAAGCTAGAAGGTGGAGGCATACCACAAGATGCAGGTTTATCAGATTTCTAGAAGAACCAGCTACATAAGATACCAAGGTAGAATTCCTAGGCAAACCATATATTTAGAGGATCATATCATCATCTCTTGAGTAGGACCTTAGGATTTTCCAAGACATTTAGAAGTGAGAGAGATTATAGATGCTAACCATGGCCATGTCTATCCTAGAAAATACTAGAGTAGTATTAAATCTTACTTGTTCAAACCAATCTTTAATCTTGGGGGTGGGAGCCATGCTCTATTAGTGAAACATAACTAAAACCCTAGACCACATCTCAATTCCAATCCAAGGATCACTTTGGATCATAAATAGAACCCTGCCATACCTCATGCCTATTTGTATTTCAATTTAATAAAGCTTATGCAAAACCCTAAACCCTTTCACATAGGATTCACTCCATAAAATAATATGTCCTAACTTGTGTATCATGGATCACAAGTATAAACCAAGCCATATATACCTAAATACTAAATACCATTTGGTGAGTAGAGTGAAATCAATATTCAATTCTATTTTGTTTTCCAAATACTTTGCCTAGTGAACCAAATGCAAATAGTATTTATATAAAATAGAATCATCAGATAAGCAATTGAATTAACCATGAGGAATATAGGATATATCCTAAAAAATTAAGTTAAAGCTTGCTAGTGAAGATTTATGATTAGAGAGTTATCTTATCAATTTTCTTAAACCTTAGAACAATTCTCCACATAAAATCATGAACCAATCCCATTCTCTTTATCATTTATTAAACTCTAGCCATAATTAAATTATATGTGAATAATCCATATTGTTAAGTATTAGCAAAACCTAATGATGTGTTCATTATGCACTTATTATAAATTTCAAATCATTTAAATCAATTTGGTTCCTAAACTGAAAAGGGAATTGAGATAAAATATTTAAACCCATTTCCATTTTACTCAAACCTCACAAATATCAATATAATAAAAATTTCAAAACTTGTTTTAATAACCAAATTAGGCAGTGACCTTGATTATCAAGTTGTATTTATGTTCAAATAATTTAGAACCTGCAAAACAAAATAGAAGTTAGTTTGAATTCAAATTCACCAAATTCAAATCAGGAAATAAAACAGAAAAATAAAATAAAAAAAGAGAGGAAGCTTACCTGGTGGACCGCAGCTACCCACGTCGAAGCCCAGAGCCAGCCCAGCCCACGAAATAAACGACCCATGCCACCATACCGCTTCGTTGAGGAAGAAAATGAAGGAGATATGCCCTAGAGGCAATAATAAAGTGGTTATTATTTATATCTTTATGTTTATGATAAATGTTTATATATCATGCAATAATTGTATTAACCGAAACATTAGTACATGTGTGATATATAGACAACAAAGAAGTCCCTAGTATGCCTCTTAAACTAGCTTGTTGTTAATGGATGATTAGTTTCATAATCATGAACATTGGATGTTATTAATAACAAGGTTATATCATTGTATGAATGATGTAATGGACACACCCAATTAAGCGTAGCATAAGATCTCGTCATTAAGTTATTTGCTATAAGCTTTCGATACATAGTTACCTAGTCCTTATGACCATGAGATCATGTAAATCACTTATACCGAAAAGGTACTTTGATTACACCAAACGCCACTGCGTAAATGGGTGGTTATAAAGGTGGGATTAAGTATCCGGAAAGTATGAGTTGAGGCATATGGATCAACAGTGGGATTTGTCCATCCCGATGACGGATAGATATACTCTGGGCCCTCTCGGTGGAATGTCGTCTAATGTCTTGCAAGCATATGAATAAGTTCATAAGAGACCACATACCACAAGATTTAGTAAAGAGTACTTGTCAGGAGACGAGGTTGAACAAGGTATAAGAGTGATACCGAAGATCAAACCTCGGACAAGTAAAATATCGTGTGACAAAGGGAATTGGTATCGTATGTGAATGGTTCATTCGATCACTAAAGTCATCGTTGAATATGTGGGAGCCATTATGGATCTCCAGATCCCGCTATTGGTTATTGGTCGGAGTGAGTACTCAACCATGTCCGCATAGTTCACGAACCGTAGGGTGACACACTTAAAGTTGGATGTTGAAATGGTAGAACTTGAATATGGAATGGAGTTCGAATATTTGTTCGGAGTCCCGGATGAGATCCCGGACATCACGAGGAGTTCCGGAATGGTCCGGAGAATAAGATTCATATATAGGAAGTCATATTCCAAATTTGGAAATGATCCGGTGCATTTATGGCAGGTTCTAGAAGGTTCTAGAAAAGTCCGGAAGAAATCACCATGGAAAGTAGAGTCCCGGAGGGACTCCACCTTGCATGACCAGCCAACCCTAAAGGGGAGGAGTCCAAGATGGACTCCCCTAGGGTGGCCGGCCAACCCACCTCAAGGAAAGGTGGGAGTCCCACCTTGGGTAGGACTCCCTCCTTGAGTAGGTTTCCCACATATGGGAGGTTTTAGTGTTGGGGTCTTATTCGAAGACTTGGACTAGAACTCTTGGTGCTTCCACCTATATAATGAGGAGGAGAGGGAGGGGGGCAGCCACTCTTTGGCTCAGCCTTGGCCGCACCCCTTAGAGGGCCGGCGCCCAACCCCCCTCTCTCCCCAAACCCTAGCGGTCTCTCTCCTCCACCACATCCCGCACGCTTAAGCGAAGCTCCGCCGGATTTCTCCACCACCACCGACACCACGCCGTCGTGCTGTCGGATTCAAGAGGAGCTACTACTTCCGCTGCCCGCTGGAACGGGGAGGTGGACGTCGTCTTCATCAACAACCGAACGTGTGACCGAGTACGGAGGTGCTGCCCGTTCGTGGCGCCGGAGCGATCGTGATCAAGATCTTCTACGCGCTTTTGCAAGCGGCAAGTGATCGTCTACCGCAGCAACAAGAGCCTCATCTTGTAGGCTTTGGAATCTCTTCAAGGGTGAGACTCGATACCCCCTCGTTGCTACCGTCTTCTAGATTGCATCTTGGCTTGGATTGCATGTTCGCGGTAGGAAATTTTTTGTTTTCTATGCAACGTTATCCTACAGTGGTATCAGAGCTGTGTCTATGCATAGATGGTTGCACGAGTAGAACACAATGGTTTTGTGGGCGTTGATGCTCTTGTTGTCTTTAGTTTGAGTACTTTGCATCTTTGTGGCATAGTGGGATGAAGCGGCTCGGACTAACTTTACATGACCGCGTTCATGAGACTTGTTCCTCGTTCGACATGCAACTTGTATTGCATAAGAGGCTTTGCGGGTGTCTGTCTCTCCTACTATAGTGAAGATTCAACTTACTCTTCTATTGACAACACTAGTACCACCGTTGTGGTTCATGTTCGTAGGTAGATTAGATCTTACACGAAAACCCTAAACCACGTAAAATATGCAAACCAAATTAGAGACATCTAACTTGTTTTTGCAGGGTTTGGTGATGTGATATGGCCATGATATGATGATGAATATGTATGAGATGATCATTATTGTATTGTGGCAACCGGCAGGAGCCTTATGGTTGTCTTTAATTTTCATGTTGAGTAGTATTTCAAAGTAGTTGTAATAGTTGCTACATGAGGTGAACAACCATGAAGACGGCGCCATGAACCTTGACGCTACGCCGACGATGATGGAGATCATGCCCGAAGATGATGGAGATCATGTCCGTGCTTTGGAGATGAAGATCAAAGGCGCAAAGACAAAAGGGCCATATCATATCACATATGAATTGCATGTGATGTTAATCCTTTATGCATCTTATTTTGCTTAGAACGCGACGGTAGCATTATAAGATGATCCCTCACATTAATATCAAGATAATAAAGTGTTCTCCCCTCGTATGCACCATTGTAACAGTTCGTCGTTTTGAAGCATCTCGTGATGATCGGATGTGATAGATTCAACGATTCACATACAACGGGTGTAAGCCATGTTGCACACGCGGAATACTTGGGTTTGCTTGACGAGCCTAGCATGTACAGACATGGCCTCGGGACAACGGAAACCGAAAGGTTGAACACGAGTCATATGGATGATATGATCAACATGTTGATGTTCACCATTGAAGCTACATCATCTCACGTGATGATCGGTTTTTGTGTAGTGGATATGGATCGTGTACCACTTAACAACTATGAGGGATGTTGTATTAAGTGGGAGTTCATTAGTAATTAGATTAAAACATGAACTAATTATCATAAACTTAGTCTGAGTAGTATTTTGAATTAATTTTGTAGTATTGGCATTCGTTTACTACTATGCGCTAGTCTTGTAATTGAGATAGAAATTCTGTTAAAATCTGACAAGAAACTTTACGGACTGGTACCGTATTGTTAAAGAATCAAGAAGTGATTAAGTCCTATAGCAAACTTTTAGTAAACCTCACATTGTTGATTCAAAGAGCTATGGTTTCAATTAGTACCTAAAGTTATCTTGTCTCCGTGAAACTTGAAGTTCAAATTTGTTTGAAAAGTAAGGAGCTGAAAATTTAGTTTTCAGAAATAATCAAGGTATGAGATATATGTGATATCTAAGACCTTATTGCAAGATAATAGAATATAATTTGGTGAGACTACATAAACTCATAAGTTTTATGGGAATGTACGAAGGTTGAAGACGCAAGGCGTCCCAATCCTCCAACTATTGGGGCACTAATGATATTCGCATATCCATGAAGTGATTGTCCTTAGTATGCACCGTTGCTAAGACTCGTCGTTTCGAAGCATCACGTGATGATCGGGTGTTATAGATTCTACGTGTGCTTACAACGGGTGCAAGCCAGATTTGCACATGCGAATACTAAGGTTAAAACTTTACGAGCCTAGCATGTACAGACATGGTCTCGAAAAGTCGTCATGATATGATGGATAAAATTATGAGTGAAATTGTTCATCATATTACAAAGTTACTAATAGTGAAATCCGGAACACTTGTCATATGATGATCAACTTCAAAGTAAGAACCTCAAGGTTATTGGTATTTGACCAACAAACCTAGAAGTTATTGATGTTGAAGTGTTTTTCTGAATAATGAGGAAAGCTAAAAGAAAAATTGCAAAAGATATTTTGGCAAAAAGAAAAGAAAAGACTAGAAAGTCTAGCTCAGGTGTATATAAATGATATACATGTTATGGTTGTATTCCTAGTTAAGTCACACTATGAAATTCTTGGGTATTAGTACTATATTGGTTGGTATGAAGTGTCATACAAAACAACGCAATACAAGAAAACAATGGCCTAAGTAACTGACAAGGAATATGATAGGAATGCACGTCTGGAACAAAATAAAGTGTTATTATGTTCGTCGTTAGCATTCTATCTAGCCCTTAGAATTTATAATAAAGAACTTAATAATTGTTATTTTGCTCTGGTCAAATGAAAACAATGAGTTGTTTAAATTATGACATTACTCCATGTACGATGGATAAGTTATTATAAATCTTAATGGTGAAACACACATACATAACACTGACGCTAAAATGCCATAAGGCAAATGATTTGAATTCCACTTATTTGTGGAACCGCCATTTAGGTCATGTTAGAAAGGAACGCATGACGGAACTCCATGCAAATGGATTTTTGGAGTCATTTGATTTTTGAATCATTTGGCGCTTGCAAATCTTTTCTAAAAGAGAATGACTAAAATACCGTTTATAGGCCAAGAGTTGAACGGGCAACTAACTTAGTGAAAACATACATGATGATGTATGTGGTTCACTGGACATAGTTGTGTGCGGGAGATTCTTCTACTTCATGAAAACTTCAAACAATGAATTGAATATATATATGTGGATATATTCGATAAGGAAGAAGTTTGAAAAATTTGAATAGATTCAAATAAATTTCAGCATGAAGTGGAAATCATCGTAATAGAAAAGTCAAATATCTATGATTGGATCATAGTGGAAATATTTGAATTACGAGTTTTAGCGAACATCTAAGAGAGTTATGAAGTTGTTCTACAACTCACGTTTCTTGGAGTATCATAATAATGATGAAGTATCCAAAAGACGTATCCAAACCTTGTTGGATCAATGATGAGATAAAATATTGATGCCATTATATTTTTTTTTGTGGATTATGCTTTAGTGACTACCACTTTTACACTTAATAGAACATCATCATGATCCGTAGAAATGACACCATACGAGTTATGGCATGGGTATAAACCCTAATAGTCCTTTCTTTAAATTTTGGTCTAAAAGTTAACAACCAAAATCGGATGAATGTCTTTGTTGGTTATCCCAAAGAATTGATTGGGAATTCTTTCCACTATGAAGTAAACGACAAAAGTGTTTGTTAATGTTACTTGCTTATTTCCAAGAAATTGTTTTCTAGCGAAGTATTTGAGTGGGAGGACAATAGAACTTGATAAGGTTTATGAACCTGAGCATAATGATCAGAGTAGCGCAGCATCGGAAATTGGTTCCGGAAGCGACCATGACGAACATGGCTCCCATGACTACAAAGTGTTTTAGCCATGAAGATCGAAGTACATATTGAACCTTGTAGGTATGGTTTACTTTGTGATCAAATAAATGATTTGTGAACAAAGGATTGATTTTGAACAATGATAAACCAACTACAAACAAAGAAGTTATGATGGGCCCTGACTCTGTTAAAATGGCTATATGCCATGAAATCCAAGATAGATAAATACTTTTTGAAAGTAAATGGATCTATAAAATTGATGGACTTGGATGGAATATCCTTAAAGAAGCTCGACTTGTTGAAAAATTGTTTACGACAAAGTTCAAAGAGTTGACTACGATAAGATTAGATCTTCCGTAGCAATGCTTATAGTCTATGTGGATTATTCTAGTAATTACTACATATTTCTTTTATGAGATATGCTAGTAGGATGGCAAAATACACTACTTAACAGAACTATGTATACAAGATACAACCAATTGTTTTGCTAGTCCGTAGAATACTAGATAGGTATACGAACTTCAATTGGATGAAGTGAGTATTACGGAGTTGGAATCTTCACCAGATGAAATAGTCAAAGAGTTTTTGATTTCATCAGAAATGATGAAGAGGCTTGCATTTGCAAGAAATTAAGTGGGAGCGCTGAGACATATTTATAATACTTTATGTAGATGACATATAGTTGGTTATAAATAATGTAATTATATACTTGATTAAAATGTTTCATTGAAAATTAACTTCAATGAAAGGATATGGACTAAAACAATTTAGTGTCAAGATCTATGAAGATAGATTGAAACACATAATAAGTTTAAGTCAAAGTACATAGAATGGATATTGAAATAGTTCAATATAGAAATATTAAGAAAATGTTCTTGTCATGTGAAAGTTTAACAAGACTTGAGTGTATCTGACACTCGATGAGTAAAAACACATGAGTGATTTTAGATCACGAATAATATGTACAAAATCAGATATCTTGTGCTCTAAAAAGTTATGAGCATATACCGGAATGATTCATAAGATGATCATGGGACGACAGTAAGAATATCCTTGAGTACTTTAGAAGAACTAAGGATATATATATATATTTTTGTATGAAGAAATGACAAACAAATCGCTGTAAGGTGTTACACCGATATTGGTTTTGTCACATATAAAATATAATTTCAATCTCAAATTAGACTAAGTGTTGTTTAAAAGGTAGCACAATGAGCTAGAAATTGTCTATGCTAGATTTAGAAGAGTTCTAAATATTGTGACGGATTCTACAAAAGAAGGCAGAGTATGTCATTGTTTTGACAATGACAAAGGATGTTAAGTCAAACCATAGACCACATCTCAATTCCAATCCAAGGATCACTTTGGATCATAAATAGAACCCTACCATACCTCATGCCTATTTGTATTTCAATTTAATAAAGCTTATGCAAAACCCTAAACCCTTTCACATAGGATTCACTCCATAAAATAATATGTCCTAACTTGTGTATCATGGATCACAAGTATAAACCAAGCCATATATACCTAAATACTAAATACCATTTGGTGAGTAGAGTGAAATCAATATTCAATTCTATTTTGTTTTCCAAATACTTTGCCTAGTGAACCAAATGCAAATAGTATTTATATAAAATAGAATCATCAGATAAGCAATTGAATTAACCATGAGGAATATAGGATATATCCTAAAAAATTAAGTTAAAGCTTGCTAGTGAAGATTTATGATTAGAGAGTTATCTTATCAATTTTCTTAAACCTTAGAACAATTCTCCACATAAAATCATGAACCAATCCCATTCTCTTTATCATTTATTAAACTCTAGCCATAATTAAATTATATGTGAATAATCCATATTGTTAAGTATTAGCAAAACCTAATGATGTGTTCATTATGCACTTATTATAAATTTCAAATCATTTAAATCAATTTGGTTCCTAAACTGAAAAGGGAATTGAGATAAAATAATTAAACCCATTTCCATTTTACTCAAACCTCACAAATATCAATATAATAAAAATTTCAAAACTTGTTTTAATAACCAAATTAGGCAGTGACCTTGATTATCAAGTTGTATTTATGTTCAAATAATTTAGAACCTGCAAAACAAAATAGAAGTTAGTTTGAATTCAAATTCACCAAATTCAAATCAGGAAATAAAACAGAAAAATAAAATAAAAAAAGAGAGGAAGCTTACCTGGTGGACCGCAGCTACCCACGTCGAAGCCCAGAACCAGCCCAGCCCACGAAATAAACGACCCACGCCACCATACCGCTTCGTTGAGGAAGAAAATGAAGGAGATATGCCCTAGAGGCAATAATAAAGTGGTTATTATTTATATCTTTATGTTTATGATAAATGTTTATATATCATGCTATAATTGCATTAACCGAAACATTAGTACATGTGTGATATATAGACAACAAAGAAGTCCCTAGTATGCCTCTTAAACTAGCTTGTTGATTAATGGATGATTAGTTTCATAATCATGAACATTGGATGTTATTAATAACAAGGTTATATCATTGTATGAATGATGTAATGGACACACCCAATTAAGCGTAGCATAAGATCTCGTCATTAAGTTATTTGCTATAAGCTTTCGATACATAGTTACCTAGTCCTTATGACCATGAGATCATGTAAATCACTTATACCGAAAAGGTACTTTGATTACACCAAACGCCACTGCGTAAATGGGTGGTTATAAAGGTGGGATTAAGTATCCGGAAAGTATGAGTTGAGGCATATGGATCAACAGTGGGATTTGTCCATCCCGATGACGGATAGATATACTCTGGGCCCTCTCGGTGGAATGTCGTCTAATGTCTTGCAAGCATATGAATAAGTTCATAAGAGACCACATACCACGGTACGAGTAAAGAGTACTTGTCAGGAGACGAGGTTGAACAAGGTATAAGAGTGATACCGAAGATCAAACCTCGGACAAGTAAAATATCGTGTGACAAAGGGAATTGGTATCGTATGTGAATGGTTCATTCGATCACTAAAGTCATCGTTGAATATGTGGGAGCCATTATGGATCTCCAGATCCCGCTATTGGTTATTGGTCGGAGTGAGTACTCAACCATGTCTGCATAGTTCACGAACCGTAGGGTGACACACTTAAAGTTGGATGTTGAAATGGTAGAACTTGAATATGGAATGGAGTTCGAATATTTGTTCGGAGTCCCGGATGAGATCCCGGACATCACGAGGAGTTCCGGAATGGTCCGGAGAATAAGATTCATATATAGGAAGTCATATTCCAAATTTGGAAATGATCCGGTGCATTTATGGCAGGTTCTAGAAGGTTCTAGAAAAGTCCGGAAGAAATCACCATGGAAAGTAGAGTCCCGGAGGGACTCCACCTTGCATGACCAGCCAACCCTAAAGGGGAGGAGTCCAAGATGGACTCCCCTAGGGTGGCCGGCCAACCCACCTCAAGGAAAGGTGGGAGTCCCACCTTGGGTAGGACTCCCTCCTTGAGTAGGTTTCCCACATATGGGAGGTTTTAGTGTTGGGGACTTATTCGAAGACTTGGACTAGAACTCTTGGTGCTTCCACCTATATAATGAGGAGGAGAGGGAGGGGGGCAGCCACTCTTTGGCTCAGCCTTGGCCGCACCCCTTAGAGGGCCGGCGCCCAACCCCCCTCTCTCCCCAAACCCTAGCGGTCTCTCTCCTCCACCACATCCCGCACGCTTAAGCGAAGCTCCGCCGGATTTCTCCACCACCACCGACACCACGCCGTCTTGCTGTCGGATTCAAGAGAAGCTACTACTTCCGCTGCCCGCTGGAACGGGGAGGTGGACGTCGTCTTCATCAACAACCGAACGTGTGACCGAGTACGGAGGTGCTGCCCGTTCGTGGCGCCGGAGCGATCGTGATCAAGATCTTCTACGCGCTTTTGCAAGCGGCAAGTGATCGTCTACCGCAGCAACAAGAGCCTCATCTTGTAGGCTCTGGAATCTCTTCAAGGGTGAGACTCGATACCCCCTCGTTGCTACCGTCTTCTAGATTGCATCTTGGCTTGGATTGCATGTTCGCGGTAGGAAATTTTTTGTTTTCTATGCAACGTTATCCTACAGAAAAGAAAACTCGTCTTCTTCCTCAACGACGACAACACGTCGGAGCCAGTAGGCTACGAACTCGACGGCGATAAGGATGACCCTAGACGTCGCAGACCATCTCAGAGCCACGCCCAACTCTTCTCGCATCCGTCCTATCCATTAGCGCCAAGATTCATGCCCCAGAGACCTCCATTGCCGGCGAGGCATCCCAGCCATTGCCGCCGGTGAAATGCCGATTTGGACCTCGCCGTTCTCTATAAAGCTGCCAGTAGCTTCGCCGTAGAACCCTAATTCTTCACCGCCCTTCCAATACCTCTCTAGTTCTTCCAAACCCTCGTCATCATCACCGCACTGTCGCTGGAGTCGATCAAGAACTCGACGGAGGAGGCCACCCCAAGCTCGATTGAGCGGTCCAGGAGAAACGTCTGGACTCAAGGATCATCATGGTGGAGCCAATCGTCCAAGGGGAGCTCGGGATCAAGCCAATTTTGGAGTTCCCTTTCAAGGTAATGTGACGGTATCGGCGAGGTGGAGCTCGTTTCCGTGCACCACCTTCACCGGCGAGCATCTCCACGCATCGAGGGTGATCTTGCGCATCTCAGGAGCCCCTATTTGCGTCGTTTCATCAACCGTAGCTTGAGTTAGCCATTTGGTCGGAGTGCACCACCGCAGCACATGGTTGCCGGTGATGCTCCGGTGAGTTTCTCGGTAAACCGTCACCACCGTCGCGCTCTGACTCGCCGGCGTCAAGCTGCCGGTGATGTCAACGTGGCAGTGGGGTCGATGACCTATTTGACCCGGTCAACTGCCAACGAGGCAGCTGACCTGGACCAGATGAGACCCACAAGTATAGGGGGTGTATCGTAGTATCTTCGATAAGTAAGAATGTCGATCCCAACGAGGAGCAGAAGGTGTTGACAAGTAGTTTCGATGAAGGATTCACTGTAAATGCTCACAGACAAGTATTCAGGGGGTTTTGATGTAGCAGATGAATAAAGTACGAGTAAGTAAAGTGCGAGAGTAACAATTGCAGCGAGTGGCCCAATCCTTTTTAGCACAAAGGACAAGCCGGTTTGTTTACTTATAATGACCAAACGTTCTCGAGGACACACGGGATTTTAGTCTAGTGCTTTCGCTACATACGGCTAATTAATCTTCATTGTTTTGATAAGTGTTGTGTGGGTGAACCTATGCTAATGTACCGCCCTTCCTAGGACTAATACATACTTGTGATTATACCCCTTGCAAGCATCCGCAACTACAAGAAGGTAATTAAGATAAATCTAACCACAGCCTTAAACTCTGAGATCCTGCTATCCCTCCTGCATCGATATACCAACGGGGGTTTAGGTTTCTGTCACTCCGGCAACCCCGCAATTGGCAAACGAGTACAAGATGCATTCCCCTAGGCCCATAAAGGTGAAGTATCATGTAGTCGACGTTCACACGACACCACTAGAAGAATAACACCACAACTTAAATATCATAACATTGAATATTACTCAACCATACTTCACTACTAACATTTAGACTTCACCCATGTCCTCAAGAACTAAACGAACTACTCACGAGACATCGTATGGAACATGATCAGAGGTGATATGATGATGAATAACAATCTGAACATAAACCTTGGTTCGACGGTTTCACTCAATAGCATCAATAACAAGTAGAAATCAACACCGGGAGAGTTTCCCCTATCAAACAATCAAGATCAAACCCAAATTGTCACAGCGGTGACGATGTGCAGCGGTGGAGTCGGCGGTGATGATGATGGAGATGATGATGATGGTGATGGAGATGATGTCCAACTCGATGGCGGTGACGATGGCGTCGATTTCCCCCTCCGGGAGGGAATTTCCCCGACGGATCTCAGCCTGCCGGAGAGCTCTTTTCTCTCTGGTGTTCTCCGCCCCGCAGAGGCGGCTGTGACTCTTCGCGACCTATCCCCTGGAGCTTAGGTTTTCGGGACGAAGACGTTCGCGAAGAAAAGGAGGCGAGAGGGGGCTGTGGGCCCCCTCCTCACAGGGCGGCGCGGCCAGGCCTTGGGCCGCGCCGGCCTATGAGGTGGGCCCACCTCGGGTCCCCTCGGCTCCCCCTTCTGGCTCCCTTCGTCCTCTGGAAAAATAGGATTTTTCATATAATTTCCGTCGACTGTTGATCTTCCGAAATATTGCATTGTGACGGCGCTTTTTCCAGCAGAATCCTGACTCCGGTGCGCGATCCTCCAATAATCATGAATCATGCAAAATAGATGAAATAACATAAGTATTATCCCCAAATATGAAATATATCAATGAATAACAGCAAATTATGATATAAAATAGTGATGCAAATTGGACGTATCAACTCCCCCCAAGCTTAGACTTCGCTTGTCCCCAAGCGAAACTGAACTCGGTAAACAGGACCACATGTTTATGGAGTGAAGAGTCGATAAATATAATACGGACAAGAAGCATCATATTCATTCACACAAGACATTCTAGTAAACAACTTCCTCATATAATTCAACTTGAAACAAGTATAAGGTAATCACAAATAAAGGTGTATAAGAAATCATAGTTGGTGATGGCAAACTTCGTTCTTGGTCAAAGAACAGTTAACAGGTTATACTTATCTATCGAGGAGCGCTCTTATGTTAAAGTTTATATGGCACAACTTGCATACTCAATCTTAATAATCTCCTCATGATCATTGATAACTTTCAAAGCTATATTCATTCAGATAAAACTTGTACTAAACAAGGAAAAGTAAAAGACATGATGAGGTAAATCACAATATAATGGTTTGATCACAACAACTCAAATGCTTGCTTAAGATGGAGGGAAATAGGTTTACTGACTCAACATAAAGTAAAAGACAGGCCCTTCGCAGAGGGAAGCAGGGATTAAATCATGTGCTAGAGCTTTTTCAGTTTTGAAATCATATAAAGAGAATGAAAGTAACATTTTGAGAGGTGTTTGTTGCTGTCAACGACTGGTAGCGGGTACTCTAACCCCCTTGCCAGACAAACCTTCAAAGAGCGGCTCCCATTTTATTTTTGTGTGGCACTCCTTCCAACCTTTCTTTCACAAACCATGGCTAACCGAATCCTCGGGTGCCGGCCAACAATCTCATACCATGAAGGAATGCCTTTTTTATTTTAGTTTTATTATGATGACACTCCCCCCAACCTTTGCTTACACAAGCCATGGCTAACCGAATCCTTCGGGTGTCGTCCATCAATCACATACCATGGAGGAGTGTCTATTTAGGTTAATTAATTTGGGACTGGGAATCCCATTGCCAACTCTTTTTGCAAAGTTATTGGATAAGTGGATGAAGCCACTAGTCCATTGGTGAAAGTTGCCCAACAAGATTGAAAGATAAAACACCACATACTTCCTCATGAGCTATAAAACATTGACACAAATAAGAGATAGTAAATTTTGAATTATTTAAAGGTAGCACACGAAGTATTTACTTGGAATGGCCGGAAATACCATGTAGTAGGTAGTTATGGTGGACACAAATGACATAGGTTTGGGTTAAGGTTTGGATGCACGAGAAGTATTCCCTCTCAGTACAGGTCTTTGGCTAGCAAGGTTAATTAGCAAGCATAAGAGTCGAGGGAAACAAACAAATATACATGTGATAGAAACAATCATGCATCTTCCTTGCAAGCACAAACAGTTTTAACTTCAGAATAATAAGCTATGAGCTAACAAGAAAGAAAGATAATGAAACAACTACATGTATTTCTCTTTTCTACTTAAACCTCAAAGTGTTGTTGCTATTGACCAATGCTAAGTTTGCCAAAACCAAATAGATTTATTCAATGCTCCCAAAGTGATACCAATACTAATAACAAGATCAATCATATAATAAGGATTGCAAACTAAAATAAGATGTGCAATATGTAAATGATAAGACTTCTCATTAATATTCCATAACGATAACTCACACCAAGGGATACATAGACAACCAACTGAAGGAGAGATACTTCCACACTGCAACCCATCTTATATGATAACTTCCCTACTCATGATATGACACTACTTGGTAGTAAAAAGTAAAAGGTAGTGATGATGTGATACCGCGGCACTCCCCCAAGCTTGGAACAAACCAAGGGGATGCCAATACCGATGATGAATTACTCCTTCGATGATGGTAGTGATGAATTCCCATCATCAGACTTCCAAGTAAGAGGCTCTCCATCAACAAACGACATCTTGGTCTCGGGAATCCTGAAACTAGCAGCATAGCTTATGTGTTTAAACCTGTTTTCATACTCACAGTTCTGATTCTGAACGTCATAGAGTTGAGCTTGGAGTTTGTTGGTGGTGTTGTGAAGTGAGAGGATGTCGCCCCATAGCTTTGCAGTCTCCTTCTCGTGTGCATCAATAAGTTCAGACACAATCGTGTGGAAAATGTCCACCTCACGCTCAACCATCTTCTTGTATTTGAAGACCTCTTGTTCTAGCTTCTCCATCCTGTCTTCCAAGCTTCCTTCTCCTTTAGGACCCTGGACATCCTTCATCTGCAGCTCTCCATCAACGAGCAGCAACTCCTTGGGGTGCATCCTCAGCTCCTCCATGTACAAGTTGTCAACGTCCTTGCAGGAGCTGTCCTTCGAAATTTCTGACGAAGACATGATGGCTCTAGATCCGAAGCAAATCCTGGCAGAAACAGCTCGAAACAAAACACGTCGAGAAAACGATATACGGACCTCCGGGGGTCCGGGGGATTATATAGCAGGAATTTGTATGTCATAAGGAAAGTACCAGGTCGAACCAGAGTCGGAAAGAGATGACGAGGCGGCCAGCTCATAGGGCGGCGCGGGCCAAGGCCTGGCCACGCCGGCCTATGGGGGCACGCCCTCGTGCGTCTAATCCACTCCATTTCGATCTTGTAATTTTTCATATTTTCCAAAAACAGCAAAAACATTGTTCGGAAAGTAAATTGCGAACTTTTTATTACCAGTACTGTTACCTATTCAAAGTCGAGTTCTGGCGGACTGTCAATTTGACCTTTGATGAAGGCCTCCGGTGTTTCCACTCGAATAACATCAACATCTACATTGTAAGAATCACCTGAGATATAATGCTTGAGTCTTTGTCCATTCACCACTTGCGTGGCATTGCCTTGGAGAGAGCTAATTTTAATTTCTCCCGAACGATACACCTCCTCAACAACATATGGTCCTTCCCATTTCGAGAGTAATTTCCCTGCAAAGAATCTGAGACGAGACCGATACAATAGGACTTTATCCCCAATATTAAATTCTCTTTTGATAATCCTTCTATCATGCCATTTTTTAACTTCCTCTTTAAAGAGTTTAGCATTTTCATAAGCTTCACTTCTCCATTCATCTAGAGAACTCAATTGCAGCAACCTCTTATTACCAGCTAGTTTAGGATCTTTATTTAATTCTCTAACAGCCCAATAAGCTTTGTGCTCTAGTTCTAAAGGTAAATGACAAGCTTTTCCATAAACCATTTTATAAGGTGACATTCCCATGGGATTTTTATAAGCAGTTCTATAAGCCCATAGTGCTTCCTTCAATTTACTAGCCCAATTCTTTCTAGTTTTATTAACAGTCTTTTGCAAGATAGATTTAATTTCTCTATTTGATAGTTCTACTTGCCCACTAGTTTGAGGATGATAAGCGGAAGCAATTCTATGATTAATGCCATATTTAGCAAGAGTTTTTCTAAAACCACCATGAATAAAATGAGAACCTCCATCAGTCATAATATATCTAGGAACTCCAAATCTAGGAAAAATAATATCTAAAAGCATTCTTAAAGAGGTCTCACCATCAGCACTTTTTGTAGGTATGGCTTCCACCCATTTAGTAACATAATCAACAACAACAACAAGTATATGAGTGTTACCTTCTGAAGAGGGAAAAGGTCCCATGAAGTCAAATCCCCAACAATCGAACGGTTCAATAACAAGAGTATAATTCATAGGCATTTCATTGCGTCTGGAGATATTACCAACCCTTTGACATTCATCACAAGATAAAATAAACTTCCTTGCATCTTTGAAGAGAGTTGGCCAATAAAAACCTGATTGTAGAACCTTTTGCGCGGTTCTATCTCCGGCGTGATGTCCTCCATAAGCACTACCATGACATTTACTTAATATCTCTTGCTGTTCATATTCGGGAACACATCTTCGCAGAATACCATCCACTCCTTCTTTATATAAGTGTGGGTCATCCCAGAAATAATGCCTCAAGTCATAAAAGAATTTCCTCCTTTGCTGGGCTGAAAAGGTTGGAGGCAAGTACTTGGAAACAATAAAGTTAGCATAATCAGCATACCAAGGACTATCTCGCGAGCTCACCTTTATTACAGCCAATTGTTCATTTGGAAAACTATCATTAACATGAACAGGATCATAAGCAATATTTTCCAATCTAGACAAATTATCAGCGACAGGATTATCAGCACCTTTCCTATCTACAATATGTAAATCAAATTCTTGCAACAGAAGTACCCATCTAATAAGCCTTGGCTTAGCATCTTTCTTTTGCATAAGGTATCTGATTGCAGCATGATCAGTATGAATAGTAACTTTTGAATCAACAATATAAGATCTAAACTTATCACAAGCAAAGACTACAGCTAACAATTCTTTTTCAGTAGTAGCATAATTTCTTTGACCAGCATCAAGAGTTTTACTAGCATAATGAATAACATTCAATTTTTTATTTACTCGCTGTCCAAGAACAGCGCCTACAGCAAAATCACTAGCATCACACATAATTTCAAATGGTAAGTTCCAATCAGGAGGTTCAACTATAGGAGCAGTCGTTAAGGCTTTCTTTAGAGTTTCAAAAGCTTCCTTACAATCATCATCAAAAACAAAAGGTACATCTTTTTGAAGAAGATTAGTAAGAGGCTTTGAAATCTTGGAGAAGTCTTTAATAAACCTCCTATAAAACCCAGCATGACCAAGAACACTACGAATACCTTTAACATCCCTAGGATAGGGCATCTTCTCAATTGCTTCAACTTTAGCTCTATCAACTTCAATACCTCTCTCGGAAATTTTATGTCCCAATACAATTCCTTCATTAACCATAAAGTGTCATTTCTCTCAATTAAGAACAAGGTTAGTTTCTTCACATCTCTGCAAAACTTTATCAAGGTTCCGCAAGCAATTATCAAAAGAATTCCCATAGACAGAAAAATCATCCATGAATACCTCTACAATACTCTCGCAAAAGCCATGAAAAATAGCAGACATGCATCTTTGAAAAGTAGCAGGAGCATTACATAAACCAAAAGGCATACGTCTATAAGCATAAGTTCCATAGGGACAAGTGAAAGTGGTTTTCTCTTGATCCTTAGTTTTAACAGCAATTTGTGAAAACCCAGAATAACCATCAAGAAAGCAAAAATGAGTATTTTTAGATAACCTTTCTAACATTTGATCAATAAAAGGCAAAGGGTAATGATCTGTCGTCGTGGTGAACGAGCAAATGCCATGGGATGGCTTAAGTTGGGGCCGAATGGGCGCTAGAGGATTCGGGGGAGGGTTTGCGACTAGATGGGATGAACTTCCGGATGTTTTCCTCAAGAACACAACCAAAGGCCGGTATGCAAGAAGAGAGACAAGAGGAAGAACTCTTTACTAGGTCGCTAGCTTCATTGATCTCAACATATTTACAGGTTCTTGGATACAAGGTCTATCGTCTAATCTCTTCCCTCAACGCGCGCCCGTAAGAGGCAGTGCCCCCTCTCCTTATATAGGGGAGAGGGTGGCTTACAGAACAAGAAACCCTAATGGCATCTTTGACTGGACAAACTACTTTACAAAGCTACTTTAATCATAGATGACGCCGGAGTCTTCTTTAATCAGGGACGCTGACATCCTCCGGCTTCTTTCAGCGTCACCTCTCTCTTTGGCGCCAGGGCTCTGATTAAAGCCACTTTGCTTAGCTCATCCTTGTCTTCTAGCTCTGAAGAGAATCTTTGACCAGTCCTACCGACAGGCCCTTCTTACCGGTATCTTCTTTATCCGATTCCGGTATACCCCTCTTGGGGATACCGGCTTAGCTTCACTTAGCCAAATTCTTAAACCGGTATCTCGATGGCTCAAACCATCCGGTTTGGCATGCCTTTGGCATACCGGGGGTCATCCCCCCAACATTAGTCCCCGAAGCTGGTATAGTCTAGCGGATTCTATCCTACAGACCATGCCAGGTTTTCATGTTTTTAGGATACCGGTTTAATCTCTCCGGCTTTGAACTTAGATCCGGCATCTTTGCCCTTATTTGTCTTTTCTCTCTTTGCAAGGCATTCCCCGGCATCTCTTTTCTCCGGTATCATTCGCATTTATTCTTTCCTCGGCGAAGTCGAGAATATCTCGGGCCCCGCGCCTGTCAGTGACATGCGCACTGTTAACTGGCGCGCCAGTGTCAGTTGTCATTTCGCTTCGACTCCCGCGCGTACATTAAATGCAGCACTGCGGATCCCACTAGCCACTTCGGATCTGTGTGTGCCTCCGTGTGTCTTCTTGTTTTTTTTCGCGTGTACCTCCTTGCCACGTGGCGGCCCGTGGTGCGAACCGTCGTGGCCCGCGGAGCGAACCGCCGCGGCCCGACGGTTTTCGGCCCACCTTCTCTCTTCTTTATAAGGAGAACTGCCCCTTCTTCTTCCTCTTCTTGCATTCTCCACCCTTCATGCATAGTGTTCTTCGCTCGCTGTGCCTCCGCCGTTCTCCGTCCGCCGTCGTCCGCTCGAGCTTTGCTGCCCGGCGAACTCACGCCGCTTCTCCGCCGGGCCTCGCCGTGCGGAAATCCTTCGCAGCGCCTCCGTTGCGACCGCCGCATTCTCTCTTCTTCGCGCCCTTCACCGCTTCGCCGTCGACGGTGCTCGTCGGCGACCGTAGGCCCGCTCCTTCGCCGGTGAACGCCCTCCCCAGCGACCGCGCCGCCTCAGGTTAGTACCAATCTCACTTTGCTTGCCATTTGCTTATTTTCTAGATCTTGGGTCGACAGTGTTCTTATTTTTTCTTTTTCTTCGATTTTCTTCTTACTCGTAGATCTTCACGCGGGGTTCAACTGTGGGATTTCTGTTTTTCCGCCTCCAATCCAATGTCTAGCGAGGAATCTTCCTCTGCTTCTTCTTCTTCTTCCTCCTCCGGTAGCCGACGTAGACAATCTTCCGGTGGATCTACGGCTTCAGATCCGATGGATACCGATTCCGGCAGCCAGCAAGAATCCGGTAGCCGCCAAGAATCCGGTAGCTATCTAGAATCCGGTAGCTCTAGCCAAGCTTCCGGCGTAGAGCCTTCCCCTATCACTCGTGGAGCCTGGATGGGCTCCAATGTTACCAAATACGAGATCGATTGGCTATACCGGTCCCGCAGGATTCCGGAAGGAGTAACCTGCCGGCTTCCCGGTGACGAAATCGAACCGGAGCTCCAGCCCGGTGAACATGTTGTTTTCCTTGCTCATTTTGAGCGTGGCTTCGGCCTTCCTGCTTCGCCTTTTTTCCGGGAGTTCCTAAATTTCTATGAACTCCAACCTCATCACCTCCCTGGCAACGCCATTTTTTATCTTTCCTGTTTTGCCACCTTCATGGAGGCCTATATTGGCATTCGTCCCACTCGTGAGACGTTTGCCCACTTCTTTGCTCTGCGGATTAATTCCGTTCAGGGCAAGGAGATTCCTAAGCCCAAACCGCCCGTGCAGTGCGGGTCTTGCATCGTCGGCTCCCGCCAAGGGAGCACTTTCTTCAAATTCACTGGCCTCGAGTCCTGCCGCGCTTGGCAAGGGACCTTCTTCTACGTGAAGAACAACGGCCCCACGAACCTCATCGATCTGCTGCCCTTCAACGCGGCGCCGCCCAGCAGAGCCAATTGGAGCTACAACCCGAAGACGGATCACATTGAAACCAACCGGGTGGTACGCTTCATGGCAACTTTGAAGAAGGAGACCAACATCTGCTCGGATGATATCATCCGCACTTTTATCTCGCGCCGGGTGCTTCCTCTCAAGCGCCGGCAGCATAGGATGAGCGAGATGTACGGTCCTGGCGATCCCACCAAGATCACCGGTCGTCCTCTTAGCAAGAAGGACGTCGTCCGCAAGGCTAGGCAGATCTGCCAAACTGCCATGCCATTTGACTGGGAATGGGGCTTCCTTCCCCTCAGCACTTCTAACCCTCCGACCCAAGAAGTAAGAGATTACACAATTAGGGTCGGTTTGCCGGTAACTTTTTACTCTTATTAACCTTCTTTTTTCGTGTTTCAGGCTAAGGACCGCTTCCCCACCATTCACGCAGAGCGGCGTGGGATCTGCGTGAAGCGCGCGCTTGATTCCTTCGACCCGGATCCTTACATCCGTTGGAAGGATCTGAAGATGGGCAAGACTCCGGCTTCGCGCCTTGGCAGATCTCCGCCGAAGCCAACCGGCTCTTCTGATGATCTGACCGTGCTTGAGGTACTTTTCTTTTCCGGTTTCTTATACTTCTTTCATTATCGCTTTTTTGCGAATCTTTTCTTAGCTATCTTTAACTCATAGATCCACGAGCACGCGCCGCCCTTGCGCGCCGAGGCCGGTCATGAGTTTGTGGACAAGCTCATGGCCCAGGGCCAGAAGCACAAGGCGCCGGCATCTGATGCCGGTTCCAGCCAGGCCCCTCCCTCTAAGCGCTTCCGGACGGAGCCTTTGGGGGAGAAGGAAGTGGGCATGCGGCGCTACGGGCGCAAGCAGATGCCGACTGCTTCCGGGTAAGTTTCTTGTTTTCTTGCTTGCCTCTTTTTGCCAAGTTCTTTTTCTGGTTTCTTTTCTCCAACTGTTTTTCTTTCTTTTTCTCAGCCCTGCGCTCAAGCTTGGCTCAAGGCCAGCGGGCTCTGAAGGTTCCGCAAGGACCTCAACCCCTCCTCCTCGCTCAAGCCCGGCACCATCTGGTGCCGGCAACACCTCTGCCTCCCCTCTGGGGGGCACAACAAGTTCGGGGCGTGCGGCCCCTACACCGCCAGAACACCGCACGGAGGAGGATTCTTTCTTCCCTCCAGAGAATCAGGATACCGGCGCCAGCAACATCGGCGCCGAGGAAGAAGCTGCCGGGCGGGCGGAACCTTTGGTTCCTCCCGTCCTTGAAAAGAAGACAACTTCCGCGCCGGAAACTTCCGTGCCGGAAAGTTCTAACTTGGGTGGTGCTCCTAGCGCACCCCCTTCTCCAAGAACTGCTCCGCCGCCGCCGTCGGATGCGCCTCGCACCAAGCCTACCGGGGCCGCTCCAACTGCGCCGCCGCCCAAGCTCTCCAAGCTTATCAAGGGGAAGGCGACGGCCTCCAAGGCTCCCTCTGACGGTCAGCAGTCCCTGGTGCTGCACGTCTCCAAGGCTGCTAGCGATGTCAGCGAGAAGGCCACCGGCTTGCTCGGCCGCATTACTGAGTTCCGGCGCAGGGGCCGGGAGCTGGGGCATCTGCTGCCCTATGCCCAGAAGTGGAACGCCGCGGATGTGACCCCGGCAACCCGCGGCGTGGGCAAGGACAGGCAGCCGGCGCCAGATCCCGCTGGGGACCGATGTTCCGAGGAGCATTTCATGCGGCTCCGACGAGCCGTGAAGGAGCTTGACAATGCGTGGTTTGACTCCACGAACAATCTGAGGGTAAGTTTCCAGCACTCTTTTCAACTTTTGCCGGTTTCCTTACTTTCGGATTTTTTTCTATCTTTTCTTCAGTTTCATGCCGGTTTCTCTCTTGTCTATCTTCCCAGTCCCCGAGTTTTGTGTTGAGAGCGCAGCTCTTAGCACAAAACTTAAATTAAAAAACTTAGCGCGAAACCGGCATTGCCAGTCCCCGAGTTTCGGGTTAAGAACCTTGTTCTTAGCGCAAAACTTGGCTAGAAACACACGAAACTAGCATTGCCAGTCCCCGAGTTTCGGGTTAAGAACCTTGTTCTTAGCGCTAAACTTGTCTAGAAACGCGCGAAACTAGCACTGCCAGTCCCCGAGTTTCGGGTTAAGAACCTTGTTCTTAGCGCAAAACTTGGCTAGAAACGCGCGAAACTAGCACTGCCAGTCCCCGAGTTTCGGGTTAAGAACCTTGTTCTTAGCGCTAAATTTGTCTAGAAACGCGCGAAACTAGCACTGCCAGTCCCCGAGTTTCGGGTTAAGAACTTCGTTCTTAGCGCTAAAGTTTAACTAATCTCTTTTTCTTGAACAGCTCACGGCTGACGCTCGGAAGGTCCTCTTTGAGGAGCTTCTATGGGAGCATCGGGACCTCGCTTAGGCACATGACAAGTGCCAAGGTAAGTTTTTGTACCACCGGCATCTTTTTACCGGAAATCTTTCTTCCTCCTAACACTCATGATTTTTGTTTAACAGTGATCCCGGAAGCTTCCATCGAGGCTCTCAAGGAGCAGCTCGCCGCCGCCCAACGTACAACTTTCCCTCTTTCCTGTTGGCTTGCTTTTCTTTTTATTTTAATAGTACAACTTTGTTAATACCATCTTTTCCGGGTTTCAGGGGAGAAGGACCAGCTCATCCGGCAGCATCAGGAGGAGCTGAGCGCCCAAAAGACCAGCTACCAGGAGCTCAAGTCCCAGTTCATCCAGCTGGGCCTTGACCATGCTAAGGCTCTGAAAGCTGCTGAAGCTGATGCAGCAGCCAAGATGCATGAGGCTCTTGATGATGCCGGCAACTCCAACATGGTGTTGCAGGCTGAGCTGGAGGAGCTGGCCAAGGTGCGGAAAGCTGCCGAGGAGAAGGTCGCGCGGCTCGAGGCGGAGCAGAAGGAGTACGACCGGCTGGTCGTGCAAACTGATGCACATGCCTACCGTAAGTTTCTTCCTTTTCCCTTTTCCGATTTCTGCTTATAAGCTTTTTTCTTCCGATCGCATTTTCTTTCCGTTATCTTTCTTTCCGGTTGCATTTTCTTCCGGACGCCTTTCCTTAGCCTCTTTCTTTCTTTGCACAGGCCTCTTCCCAGACTCTCAGAGGTTTGCCATCAAGAGGGTTGATGAGCACCGCTGTTGTGGGTATACTTCATGGGTGTACCATCGACAGTGCCTAGATCCGGCAAGCCCGGGTGGCCCACGGATGGTGATGAGGCATGTGGCCCATCGGGCGGCCCAGTTGCTGTTGATCATGAAGGAAGAAGTCCGGCCCAGGATCAGTAAGCCGGATCCGTACCGACATTAGGAGGAACCCGGATCCGCGGAGGCCCGTGAGGAACCCGGATCCAGTACGACGTATATGGAAGGCGGATCCGTGACGTGCACGGCAAGATATTGTACCGTAGCTAGGCTATCTGTAATCCGGCTAGGACTCTCCATGTAAACCCTAGATCCGTGCGCCCTTATAAGCCGGATCCTGGGAGCCCTAGAGGCAGAACCTCAACTCATTGTAACATCGCGAAAGCGCCCAGATAATTCCAGACAAGCAGCAGTAGGCCCTGTCATCGTGCAGGTGTTCCGAAGCTGGGTAAATCGCGTACCACCGTCCCGTGTGCACTCCGCCCTATGGCCCCTACTTCTTCTCCCCCTCGTGAGGATCCCTCCTCCGAGGTACCTTCGATTAGGCAACGACAGTTGGCGCCCACCGTGGGGCCTGTGGCGTCTGGAGGCCGGAACCGGGAGGGTTCCGCCATGGGAAGCTACGACGACACCATGGCTGTGGGGCGCGTCCTCTACGCCGGAAATCTGCCGATCGTCCCTCCGGATGAGTGTTGGATTCCGGCTAGGACAAACCCCGTCAAGCTCTCCATCGTCCCAATTGGCGGAATACACATCTTCATCGGGGAAACCGTCGATTCCGACGGAAACCCACTGGTAAGTAACGCAGACGCGACCGCCGCAGAGCTGGACGCTGTCGCGAAGATCCGATCTGAGACGCAGGAGCTTCCCAAGGAAGATTCCGCCTCGGATCTGGAATTTTCAAAGCCCACCCAATCCGCCCCTGAGCAGGAAACAACGGTGGAAGACCAATGCAGATCCGCCTGGGTCTCCCAGGTGTTAGATAAGCAGAGGTGCCACTTCGTACACTTCTTGGCCCATACCGCCGGAACCGCCCCTCAAGAAGACGGAGCTGGTCCTGAGCAGGTAGAGGCACCGGAAAACGACGCGGATCCATATCAGGCTGAGCCTGTTGGAGAAAGCGAAGCTCCGGTTGAAGAGTCGATTTTGGGCAATCTGAGCCCAATTTCCGGAGATACCCCCTCCATGGATACTGACGAGTTTAACCGCAAGCTAGGGGAGTACGGTTTCGGTGATCAGCCTGAAGTCGACTCCGCCCAGCCTAAGCAGGTTCTCGCAACTGTAGCAGCGCTGGGACAAACTGGATCTGAAGAGCCAACCAGCCAATCTGACCCTCAACCATCCCACCAAGGATCTCCAATGTCTCGGGAGCGACCCCGCAGGGATTCTTCCTCGGAGGAACTCCTGTCAGCTGAAGAGATGGTGGCGCGAGCAGTTCTTAACAAACCTATAACCCCGGGCGAAGCCGCAGATCTAGAGGCTCTAGAGGCCACTAGACAGGAAATGCTGGCCACAGCCAAGAAGCTCGCCGATACCGAAGCCGCATTAAGGGAAGAAAGGGCAGAAGCTGCAGGTCTGGCAGACCACTTCGACAGATAGGATCGCGAAATTACTGCCACACTCGAGCAGGTCAAGAGCATGGCGAAAGAGTGGGAAGTAAAGATGACCTATGCGCAGGCGGAGGCTGATCGAATCGTTAGAGAAGCAATCCCGCCTCGCAGAATCAACTTCGCCACGCCCACAGAGCAGCGGCCGCTGGAAACCCCAAAGGACAACATGCTAAAAGCTGCGGAGCTGTTGAAGAAGAAGGACGAAGAGGTTGATATCAACTACCTCCGCACACTTGTCGCTTCAGCAATGCAGCAGCAAAGCAAGGCGGATACTTCGCGCAGGTTGGAATCCAATCCGGATAACTGTGTATCTACCGCGCAGAAGGACGCCCGCGCCGATCGGCATCCCGACGATGAATCACACACCGGATCCTCGGAGCGCAGAAGAAGAACCAGGGAACACCCAAATCCGATCCCCGTTCCGTCAAAGACGCCTTCGTCAGATCCAAGAAAGGGAAAGGATGCAATGTACCCTGGACGAGACAAATATCGCAACCCCTCTCCTCCGCCCAACGGTTACCCGCGACCCCCTCGCCGCCGTAGTCCAGCTGGAAACACCAGGCCCCCAGGGCATGGTGGGATTGTTATCCGCGACAACGTGCTGCCAAGAAACAGAAACAGGGAGCGCTCGCCGGAACCACGCCGGAACCAGAACAATGTTCGTGAGCCCGAGCCCAGGAGGAGTCGGAATGAGGAGCGCGGCCCAGAGCCTCGCCGGAGCCGCGACCCAGAGCCTCGCCGGAGCCACGACCCGGAGCCTCGCCGGAACGACCAGGGAAGCCAGCGCCATGGCGAAGGCAGCCACAGGAGCCGGAACCAGCACCGGGAAGGCCGAGGAGAATCAGATGGCGGAAGCAAGAAATCGGACCGACCACCTCGCCGGTCTCCCTCACCACCACCTAGCGGTGGCGGTGGAGGTGGAGGCGGAGGCGACAGCCGGAGATCTCGCTCTCGCTCACAATCTCCTCGCCACGGCCCACGCGATGCGCGGGATCGCCTTAACGAATACAGAACCGACTACATTGGTTCGAAGTGCTTTGGCAGGATGATTCGAGAGGAACCAAAGCCAAGGATGAACCTCAAGCTACCCGGAAATCTGAAGCATTATGATGGCACCGAAAGGCCGGATACCTGGATTGAGGATTACTATAATGCAGTAACCTTTGCCGGAGGAACCCCTAACATCGCCTGCCGCATGCTCCAGTTGTACCTTGTAGGTCCAGCCCGGATCTGGCTCAGTGACCTCGAGAAGAACTCCATCTTTTGCTGGTTCGACCTGAAGACCGCTTTCGAGAAACACTTCAGAGGCACCTACAAAAGACCTGCCACGGCAAGCGACCTGCAAGCCTGCATCCAGAAGAAGGGAGAAACCTCAAGAAACTACCTCACATGATGGTTGGCATGTAGGAACGAGTGCGAAAACGTCGACCACACCACCGCCATGTACGCTTTTATTGGTGGACTGCAGAGGGGAGGATTGCTGAGGCATACGCTCACTCGTTTGGCTAACTCAAGCAAGCTGACTTTGGATGAGATGATCTCCATTGCCAGTGATCATACTGCCGCCGATGATGACGCAGGCGGTGATCTCGCAGCTACAGCAATCCCCCTGCATCAACAAAAGAAGAACCGTGATAACGGTAGTAGCAGCAGCCATAAGCGCAAGAACCCTGATGACCAGAAGAGTGGCGGATCCGAGATGGTCACCATGGCGTTTCAACGCGGAGGTTCAGGAGGCGGAAGAGGACGCGGACGTGGAGGCGGAGTCGGCAGGGGTCAGCAGCATGCCATTGAGGTCACAGCTGGCGGATCCCGCGCCCCGCAAACCTACGAGGAGTACAGAGACATGCCCTGCCTGGCCCACCTGGATCCGGTTACAGGGAAGTCAACTCACACCAACCGCAACTGCAAGTGGGTCAATGATCTAAAGAATGACCCGGAGGCAGGATACAAGCGAGCCCGGAAGCACCGCCCACGCGGCAAGGGAGGCAAGGGCAAGAACAAAGACAAAGAGGAAGATAGTTTCGAGGTGATGGATGAGGATGATAACTCGCCGGATCCCAAGGCAGGATCCGCAGGTAAATCCAACCCATTCGATAAAAAGAGCGTGGGGGCTTACCACACTTTCCTCGGGACCCCAACAGTATGCGCCTCCAAGTCAGCTACCCGGATCCTGAACGCCATAGTTCCGGCTGTGCCGCAGTACGTCAGGTGGTCGGAAATCCCGTGCACATTTGACAGGAAGGATCACCCTGCAATTGAGCCAAAAGAATGCTACGCCTTGGTTGTAAGTCCTCGCATAGATGGGTATGACTTCTCCAAGTGCCTCATGGATGGCGGAGCCAGCCTGAACATCATGTACCTGGAGACTCTAGAGCGGATGAACCTCACCAAGGAACAGCTCAAACACAGCAACACTGAGTTTCATGGCGTGGTTCCGGGTAAGAAGGCGAATTCCCTCGGCAGCATCACACTTCCCGTGGCTTTTGGCGATGTTCATAATTTCCGCGAAGAGAAGATCACGTTTGAAGTTGTGCCCTTCAAGAGCTCCTACCACGTCATCTTCGGCAGGCCCACCTACCACAAGTTCCACGCAAGAGCGTGCTACATTTACAACAAGCTCAAGATTCCGGGTCCTAAGGGTATGATTACCGTATCCGGAGACTACAAAAAGGCTCATGAGTGCGAGTTAGGCGAAGCCGCCTTCGCAGAGTCTGTGATATCTGGAGAAGAGCTGAAAGGCTACAGAGCCGCGGTGGATCCGACTGAGATGCAGACCACCAAGAAGCAGATCTCCGAGCAGAAAACCTCCTTCAAGGCCGCGATAGAAACCAAGAAGCACGACCTCATCAAAGGCGACTCTTCCAAGCAGGTTTCAGTTGGAGCCAACATGGACCCCAAATAGGAAGACGCGCTCGTCGAGTTCCTTCGCGCTAACATGGATATCTTCGCATGGCAACCTTCTGACATGTCCGGAGTACCTAGGGAACTCGCCGAGCACTACCTCAACATAAATCCGGGGGCTAAACCGGTGAAGCAAGCTATGCGACGCTTTGGAGATAAGAAGCGCCGTGCCATAGGAATGGAACTAGCAGAGTTACTAGAAGCATGTTTTGTAATAGAAGTTATCCACACCGATTGGGTCGCAAATCCCGTCCTTGTACCCAAAAAGAACACTGAAATACTAAGAATGTGCATCGATTACTCCGGCTTGAACAAGCATTGCCCGAAGGATCCGTTCCCCTTGCCGCGCATTGACCAAGTCATTGATTCGACGGCGGGGGCGGAACTTCTGTGTTTTCTTGATGCGTATTCCGGGTATCATCAGATCCGGATGAAGGAATCCGACCAAAAGGCGACTTCATTCATTACCCCCTTTGGTACTTACTGCTATGTTACTATGCCTTTTGGTTTAAAAAATGCAGGTGCCACCTACCAACGTACGATGCAGCGGTGCCTGAAGGACCAAATTGGCCGGAACGTGCACGCTTACGTCGACGACATCGCGGTCATGACCCGGAAAGGATCCGACCTGATCAGCGACCTCACAGAAACCTTCGACAACCTCCGCAGGTACAAGATGATGTTGAATCCGCTGAAGTGCGTCTTTGGTGTACCAGCCGGAAAACTCCTTGGCTTCATAGTCTCTCACAGAGGCATTGAGGTTAACCCGGAAAAGATCAAGGCAATCCTGTGTATCAAACGGCCAACTTGTCTCAAAGATGTGCAACGACTAACTGGTTGCGTCGCAGCAATCAGTAGGTTTGTTAGCCGTCTTGGCGAGAAGGCGCTACCTCTGTACAAGTTGCTGAAGAAAACAGACAAATTTGCCTGGGACGATGCAGCCAATGCAGCTCTTCGGGGGTTGAAGGAAATACTCACCTCCCCACCTATCTTGGCAGCCCCAGCAGAGTCAGAGCCAATGCTCCTTTATCTGGCGGCTACCAACAAAGTCATCAGCCTCGTCATCGTGGTGGAGTGAAAGGAAGAAGGTCATGAATATGACGTCCAAAGACCTGTCTACAACATTAGCGAGGTGCTGATGGAGTCAAAGCAAAGATACCCTCACTTTCAGAAGCTAGCTTATGGAGTGTTCCTAGGCAGCCGGAAGCTGAGACATTACTTCCAAGAGCACCCAGTAACAGTTGTGAGCAAGGCTCCGCTGTCAACAATTCTCAACAACGCTGACGCAACAGGACGTACGGCTAAATGGGGCATCGAATTATCCGCCTTCGACATCGCTTACAAGCCTAGGACCGCGGTTAAATCCCAGGTCTTGGCAGATTTCGTCGCAGATTGGACAGAAGCTCCGGATGCAAGTCTGGAGCCGGAACCAGAAACATGGGTCATGCACTTCGATGGATCCAAGCAACATCAAGGCTCAGGAGCCGGAGTCACCCTGAAGTCCCCTACCGGAGAAGAACTGCAGTACGTTCTGCAGATCCACTTCGAAGCTACAAACAACATGGCGGAATACGAGGCTCTACTACATGGTCTGCGCATCGCTAAGGAAATTGGGATCAAGCACATCATATGCTGTGGAGATTCCGACCTGGTGGCACAACAAGTAGCCGGAACCTGGAACGCCAGAAACTCCGTCATGACGGCCTACAGAGACGAAGTTGATGAGATCGCCAAGTGCTTCCTCGGATACGAAGTCAAGTACGTCAGAAGAGACGATAACACAGCGGCAGACATGCTATCCAAGCTCGGATCCGGCAGGAAGCAAATTCCGCCTGGCATTTTCCTGGAGCATCTCCGGATACCCTCGGTGAAGGGCGCTAACCCGGAAAACCCAGAAGTGGCAGTGTCTCCGGCTAGGGAAGTGATGGCTATCATTCCGGCTTGGACACAGCCTTTCCTGGACTACCTCATCGATCAGAAGTTGCCAGAGGACGAGGTCTTCGCGCGACAGATCGTCAGACGAGCAAGATCCTACACAGTTGTTGATGGACATCTCTACAAACGAAGTGCAGCAGGGGTATTTCTCAAATGCGTCTCCAATCAAGATGGCATTGAAATCCTCAGAGAGATCCATGCAGGGGACTGCGGGCATCACGCCGCCCCCAGGTCACTCGTTGCAAAATCTTTTCGGCTAAGTTTTTACTGGCTCACAGCTAAAGAAGATGCCGACAGAATAGTCAAGACCTGCCGGGGTTGTCAGTACTACGCTACTCAACCAAACGCTCCAGCCCAAGAGCTGAAGACCATACCTATCACCTGGCCATTTGCGGTCTGGGGGCTCGATATGGTTGGTAAGTTAAAAAGATCGTCTCCTGGCGGTTTTGAATACCTTCTGGTCGCTGTTGACAAATTCAGCAAGTGGATCGAGGCAAAGCCAGTGAGGAAAGCCGATGGTGCTACGGCACTAAAATTTGTCTGCAGCCTCGTGATGAGATTCGGCATCCCACACAGCATAATCACGGATAATGGCACAAACTTCGCTCAAGGAGAGTTGAGGGATTATTGTGAGACAGTAGGGATTCGATTGGACCTTGCATCTGTGGCTCATCCACAATCCAACGGTCAGGTTGAAAGGGCTAACGGCCTAATATTATCAGGAATTAAACCGCGCCTTGAAGAACCGCTGCGACGAGCAGCTGGAGCTTGGGCTGATGAGTTGGAAGCAGTTTTGTGGAGTTTACGAACTACCCCTAACAGATCAACAGGGTTTACCCCATTTTTCCTGGTATACGGATCCGAAGCCGTGCTTCCCTCCGACATCATCCACGATTCACCGCGAGTTTCCGCCTATAATGAAGCAACAGCTGATGAGGCCAGACAGCTATCTGTAGACCTGATCGAGGAAGCTCGGAACCTAGCTGACCAGCGCTCCGCCATCTACCAGCAGAAGCTCCGACGCTATCACAGTCGTCGAGTTCGGAATCGCTCCTTCATGGCAGGAGACCTAGTCCTCCGCCTTCGGCAGGTGAAAGACCATAAGCTGCAGTCTCCATGGGAAGGACCCTTCGTCGTTAGCAAAGTGCTTCATAACAGGTCATACTACCTTGTTGATTTCCGCGAGCTGAAGGATAGACCTGCTAATTGGCACCGGAAACGCAAGCGCGAGGATCCGGATGACATCTACGACGAAATAGATCGCCCTTGGAACATCGCACAGCTACGTCCTTTCTACACTTAGCGTATTTCTTCCGAGTTACAAACTCTATAATAGTTATACATGATCAATGAAATAAAGCTTATGGTTCACTCTCTGAGTCTTTTACCTCCTTTACTTGTTCATTTTTAGATCATGTATGTTTTCCGACTAAAACCGCAGAGCTGGATTTTTCCGCCTAGGCGTGTATGAAAGTTGTGATTTTCAAAAAATCGTCCTTTAGGACGTAAGCTTAAGTTTTCTGATTAAGTTGTTATCTGTTGCGAACTCGTGGATTCCTAGTAGCGATTTCCGGCACCTATGCCTGGGGGCTTGTTTCCGCGGTTATGGACGGATTGCCATTGGGCTTCGTCGCCGCTGGCGAGTGTTTCCGGCTAAGGTCCTCCAGCTCGCGGAAGGTCAAGCGGGCAAGCCGGAAAAACAATAAAATCAGCACTTGCTTTCCAACATAAAACGAAACATGCGCATAATATTAACGGATAGCAGGATAAGTGTTTCTGCCCCATGCATAGTCGTTTCGTTTCCTAGCTACTTAAGAATTTAAAGTCTTATTACAAACCCACTCTGGGCCAAAATGATGCAACTTGTTTCATTGTCTAAACAGGAACTCTACTCGGAGTCCTCTTCTTCAGATTCCTGGTAGGCGGAGCCGTCGTCATCACTGTCACCGGATCCGGCTTCGGAGTCGTCACCAGAGTTTCCTCCGGAATGCTCGCCGCTTGACCCGGAGCCTTCCCCATAATACTCCGGCTCACCTTCCTCCTCCTCCTCTGCATCGGAAAATCCCTTGGGTAGATTGTGTTTGTTATACCAGAACGAGTGATTCACTCGCCTGACAAACAACTGCTCATAGCCTTGGGTTTCCGCAAGGAGGGCACCCATGTCGGAACCCTTGGGGGCTCCGCGTGCAACATCCGCAAAGTTGAGCGAGGGGAAGTAAGCCTTGCAGGTGGCCAAGACTAGGGAGGCGACTCCGCGTGCTGAAGATTTTTGCCAGTCCTTGATGAAATCCGGCACTTGTTCCATAAGCTTGGTCATCGTATCGATGACTGTGGTTTTGGCCTTCTTCAGAGACAGAGTCTTGGCGATTCCGCGACAGGCTTCAAATAACGCGTCAATAGATATCCGCGCTTCGTCGTATGCCTCCGTCCTTTTCAGGTTCGACTCTTTTGACCACTCGAAGCCAAGGCTCGCTGTGGAAGAAGGAAGTCCAGTTCCGTTAGAAAGAAAGCATATAAGGTAGTCGGAACAACGACACGGAAAAAAGCTTATGGAAGATAAGTTGGTCGATGGCCTCCGCCTCCGCTTCTAGAACCTTGTTCTTGGCTACCAAGGAGATCACGCGACCCTGGCTCTTCTCCAGTTTTTCGTTCAGATCCGCCAGGACGCGGGCATGCTTGTCGGAGAGCTCCTTCCTCGCCTCAGTCTCCTTGTTGGAGGATTCTTGGATGAAGGTTTTGAGGGATTCGTTCTCCGCCTCAAGCACCTTGACCTTGGCGGATAGCTCATCAAACGAGGAGTGCTTGGCAGTTTCTTCTGAAGGCAGAAAGTTGCACATATTATGCATCCTGAACAACTATGTTAGCACAAAAAATAAAGACCCGGATCTCGTACCTTGAAGGCGGGTCTCAAGCAGCTGGATAGCTTTTTGGCTATTTTCCGCGTTCTGGCGCAGCCCCTCGATCTCCGTGATTTGCTCCAGCACGTGCACGCGCAGATCTTCGTGCAATTTCCGCGTGGTCTGCGAAGCAGCAAGGAGTTAGTCGGATATTAAGATCTTGCGGGCTAGCGAAGAATTCAAAGTCTTGGTATAAAAAAATTTAAATTTCCGCCTAAAAGTACATTTTGGGAAAGCATCGGCTAATACATGTTACACGGAAATATATCACCCAATGCTTGGGGGCTAGTATCACCTGCCGCACTTCCTTGTGCTTGGCGAAAAACTCCTTCAGGCCGTCCTCCAGGTCGGCGAGCTCTCGCATCTCCTCGTCCGGCTTTCCCCACACTTTATTCAGCATGGTGAAAACTTCCGCGTGACGCTGTGCAAGGGTAAGCTTTTGAAGGGACGGAGTCGGTCGAGGGTCGACCCGAGTCGCGTTGGTGACTTGAAGGAGCTTTACCTTTTGCTCCTGTTCTTCTTCTGTGGGCCCCGCGAAAGCGGCGCTTGGTTGATCTTGCGGAGGAACAGACGAGGAGGTCCCCTTGGCGGAGTCGCCATGGTGAGCAGGATCTTCAGGAAGGTCATCAAGGTTGATGACATCTTTCGGATCCGGCTTGGAGGCGGATGAAGCCTTGGGTGGAACTTCAACCTCGGGAGTAACAGGAATAGAAGCCGGAGATGGCCTGGCTCTTTTCTTCGGGACCCTTGGGGCCTTGGGGGGCTGGCTTCCGGAGCTTCAGAAAAAACATAAAAGTATAAGAGTTTGAGCGTGAAACCAGAACTTGGATCTCGGAAGTAGGCGCTTACCCGGAAGGCTTGAAGAAATGCTGGATGGCAGGTTGCCCTTTGTTGCTGGTATTAATCAGTGAAAGGCGCTTCTTTTCTGCCTCCGCTTTCCGGGTAGCCGCAGTGCTAAGCACTTCGCGGGCGCGTTTCGCATAGGGGCTGGAAGGAGCTGGCTTCTTCCTCTTAGCAGGGCGTGGGGCCTCGGGAGCTTCCGCCTCCGATGCGGCTTCCGGATCCGTGTTGCTGGTGGAAGGAACCCGGAGGAGAATTCCGAGTTCGTTTTCTTCAAGCGCCTCGAGCTAATGCAAAGTTAAACACTTAGACAAAAAAGTTTGAATGCGAAGAGAAACAATAGACTAAAGTCAAGACGACGTACCGCAGTTCCGGAACCATTCGTGTGAATGTCTTTGTTGCACACGTGAACGTGAAGTTCACGTGGGATTTTGATGAGGAGCCGGATCCTCTTGTCGATGGCGTCGGCGGAAAGATTGTCTTTTGTGGTGCGCATTGGGTCGTCGCGCCCTGTGTATTGGAACATCAGGCGGTCCGTGTGTTGGAGCGGTTGGATCCGCTTGGTGAACCAGGAAAGGGTTAAGTCCTTCCCCGTCAGCCCCTCCTCCGTCAGCTTACAGATCCGCCTGACGGCGCGTTTGAGCTGAGGCGATTCGGAAAGGTGGGGGCAGTGCGACCATGCCGGAAGCTCGGTGGCGGGGAAGTTCTTGAATGGCGGCAGCTTTCTTTCGCTCGCGGGGTCGGAGACGTCCTTCAAGTAGAAGAAACCCCCAGACCAGTACCTCGCGGATTCGTGGCGGTCGGTGGGGGGTAGACGCGGCCCGGGCGGATCATGAAGGTGATGGATCCGCATGTAGCTAGTTCGGTGGATTGCCGGATCCTCTCCTTCTTGACAGTAAAGTAGTACTGAAACAGAGAGAGCTCGGGGGTTACCCGGAGATGGCCTTCGCAGAGGGTGACGTGGTTGCAGATTGCAAGCACGCTGTTCGGAGAGATGTTGTGGGGCTGGAGCCCGTAGGTCTTCAGAATCTCTAGGAAGAAGTCTGAAGGCGGAAATGAAAAACCGCGCTCCACCAGTGCTTTCGTCAGCACCATCTCGTCGTCCTTAGGAGCTGGAGCTAGTTCATTCGGAATTGATCTCCAGCTTCCGGGTTGCAGGAAACCCTCCGCCTCGAGGTTCTTCAGCTCCATGTCGGTGGTGGTGCAGGGCCACCATTTTCCCTTGGCTTCGAAGTCTCGTTTGCGAGCTTTCGACTTTTTGACGACCTCTTCCACCTGGTGCTCCGTTTGATCCGCCCCGGAGGTTTTCTCCGGGTGAGCAGAGGTCCCTTCAGCCTCCTTGCCGGAATCCTTTGAAGGATCCAGCCTGACTGGAACGAAGGGCGGAGGGGCGGAGGAGATTGGGGTCGCCATGATAGGTTCTGAGGTCGGAGGCGGAGTCGTTGAAGACATCTGAAGAAAAGGTTTTGGCGGAAACATTTTTTAGTCGGATCCGGCATCGTCAATCTAGCGATCATCTCTACCAACTACGGCGAAAGATCGAAGCTCGGAGAACTTACCGTAATGGACTTCGCGGTGGTCGGAGTCGCCGGCGACGAGGTTTTCGTACGGTGGCTCGCCGGAGTTAAGAACACGAAGAACACCACGGTGGTGAACTCGCTCCGGTGATGCTCCGGCGAATTTTCCGGCGGGTTCCGGCACGGCGGAGGAGGAGCTCGCGAGCGGCGTTGCGTGGAGAGGTGAGAAAGGGGGGGTGAATGAGGAGTTAGGGTTGACGGTGGATATTTATAGGCCGAAGGGACGAGATTCGTGTTCCGCATCCTGTGGTCGGAATGCAAGCGTCGCGCCGTTGGATGTGTGACACGTGTCCAAAACCCTAAACGGTAAAAATGGCTAGAGATAAGTTACCGCACAAATCGCGTGAAAATGGCGCCGGAATTGGCGGAACCGTTTGAGTCTTTTAAAGATTCCGGGTAATTGCGCGAGGGTACGTTGGTTCTCATTTGACGCAGGGACAACCCGGAAACGTATTCAAAACGTCGATGGATGAAGTCCCGCAGAATGGGAGCATTTTTCCGACTAAAGGTTGGGAAAAGAAGAAAATGTGAAGTTGGAGTTCTTCAAGTTTCTCCGCGTTACTGATATTGTCGGATACCATGATGGGCTGGCAAAGGCGGAAATAGCAGGCGAAACTCGGAGAACTCTGGGGGCTACTGTTGTGGGTATACTTCATGGGTGTACCATCGACAGTGCCTAGATCCGGCAAGCCCGGGTGGCCCACAGATGGTGATGAGGCATGTGGCCCATCGGGCGGCCCAGTTGCTGTTGATCATGAAGAAAGAAGTCCGGCCCAGGATCAGTAAGCCGGATCCGTACCGACATTAGGAGGAACCCGGATCCGCGGAGGCCCGTGAGGAACCCGGATCCAGTACGACGTATATGGAAGGCGGATCCGTGACGTGCACGGCAAGATATTGTACCGTAGCTAGGCTATCTGTAATCCGGCTAGGACTCTCCATGTAAACCCTAGATCCATGCGCCTTTATAAGCCGGATCCTGGGAGCCCTAGAGGCAGAACCTCAACTCATTGTAACATCGCGAAAGCGCCCAGATAATTCCAGACAAGCAGCAGTAGGCCCTGTCATCGTGCAGGTGTTCCGAAGCTGGGTAAATCGCGTACCACTGTCCCGTGTGCACTCCGCCCTATGGCCCCTACTTCTTCTCCCCCTCGTGAGGATCCCTCCTCCGAGGTACCGTCGATTAGGCAACGACAACCGCGTTGCCCAGGCCCAGAAGAATCTTGGCGTGCCGTGGACCCCCTATGACCATCTGGTTGCGCTGTACGCGCGGGTGTCTCACATGCGCGCCATAGATCGTAACCTCTCTGATATTCCTGATGTAGCTACCCAGCTCTTCAGGACTCTGTGGCCTGGCGAGGAGGTGCCGGATACTTTCTCGCTGATCAGCGACCGCCTCAAGGGTGCCGGCAGGAGGATCCGTGAGTGGCAGTGCTCCGCTGCCCGCGCTGGAGCAGACTCTGCACTCCGCGTCGCCTGTTCATGGTATCCGGAGCTGAACTTGGATGCCCTCACCGGAGTGCGCGAAGGCGCGGAAACCGATCTGGACCCGATCCTCACCGCTAAGCGGCAGGATCGCGCGTACCACATCGCGGAGTACGCCGATATGCGCACCTTCATCCCTCCCCCTCCTGATGTTCAGGACTATCTCGACGAGGAGGAGGATGAAGCCGAGGAGGAGCCTCTGGGCGATGCCGGTGCTGGTGATGCTCCTCCGGAAGCCCCCGCTGCCTGATCATCTACTGCTTAATGTTTACCTGTGAAATGTCTGGTTGTCCTGTTTGCCTCAAAACAATGTCTCGTTAAATTCTACCCCGGTATGCCGGGGTTTATGATGTAAAACTCTAAGTCTGCTTTCGGTTGCTGCACAACAGTTTATGCCGGTAAATTATACCGGTAGTTAATTATCTTAAGTTTGCCTTAACATATTTGCTTTTGGTTTTGCTTTTATCCTGCACTGCAAAGATTTCCAAATTGTTTCCGCATCCAATTCGATGCACACTTGGTTCTTTTGCCTTGGCTCTGCCTGCCTTCTCTGGGCGTTCTTTGGCGTATGAGCACAAGGTTCTTTCACCAAACAAGCATTTTCTTGAACTTAGAAATAACTTCGAAATTTTGCAAAAAACCGGTTTGACCGGGGTTAGTTAAATTTTCCCGGATTGTTTGTTCCCACTCTCTCTCTTCGCAGTTCGCGTGCTTAGTTGCTACCGGTTTATCTTGCTTGCCATGAAGCCGGTTTGCGGACAGCAGCAGAGTCGAAGACTCCGGTAGGTTTAGCACGCTACTAAACCGGAAAGAAAAAATGTTCACTGAACAACCGGTGAACTGAAAAAATAAACAGGTTGCATGCAACTTAGGTTGGGGTAGTCCCCGAGATTCATTCGAGGTTCCGACATCTTTTTATTCATAGCATATAAGGTACAAAAAGGAACTTCTTACTCCACAACTTCAAGAGTAGAAAGGACGCAACAGAGCTACGTTCCATGGACGCTTGCTTTCCTCTCCGGACCTGTCCGCCTTTCCTTTTTTCCACTCATGTGCATCGATCAAGTAATAGGCATCGTTGTGAAGAGCTTTGCTCACAATGAAGGGACCTTCCCATGGTGGTGAGAGCTTATGCCGGCCTTCAGTGCGCTGCACTAGGCGTAGCACCAGATCTCCTTCCCGGAATACTCTCGGGTTAACCTTCCGGCTATGATAGCGTCTGAGGTTCTGCTGGTAAATGGTTGTTCTTGCCAATGCCAACTGTCTTGCTTCTTCTAGCAAATCCACATCATTTTCTCTGGCCTCTTTGACCTCTTGCTCAGTATAGAGCTGTACCCTTGGTGAGTCATGGATGATATCGGTTGGAATGACTGCTTCTGCTCCATATACCATGAAGAATGGAGTGTATCCGGTGGACCGGTTTGGAGTTGTTCTTATGCTCCATAGCACCGATGGTAGCTCATCAAGCCAACACCCTGGTGACTTTTCTACCGCTTCAATGAGCCTTGGTTTGATACCGGAAAGTACCAAAGCATTCATTCTTTCCACTTGGCCATTTCCTTGTGGGTGTGCCACTGAGCACAAATCCAACCGGATGTTGTTGTCCTCACAAAACCTTTTGAACTCACCTTGAGCAAAGTTGGTTCCATTGTCAGTGATGATACTGTGCGGGTATCCATACCGCAAAATGACATCTTTTAAGAACTTCACCGTTGTGTGCCCATCACACTTTGCGATAGGTTTCACTTCTAGCCACTTGGTAAATTTATCAACCATAACCAATATGTGAGTCATGCTGCTCCTTGCAGTTTTGAATGGGCCAACCATATCGAGGCACCATACGGCAAACGGCCATGTTAGCGGTATTGTTTTTAAACCGGACGCTGGGGTATGATTTTGCTTGGCGTACCTCTGGCACCCGTTGCATTTTCTTACCAAATCCTCAGCGTTTTCCAAAGCAGTGGGCCAATAGAACCCATGCCGGAACACTTTTGCTACCAGCGCCCTTGATGAAGCATGATGCCCACATTCTCCGTGGTGAATCTCCTCAAGCATTTCTTTTCCTTCTTCCGGTTCCACACATCTTTGAAGGACACCGGTAACGCTTCTCTTGTACACCTCACCATTGATGAATGTGTATGCCTTGGACCTTCTTTGGATTCTTCTTTATTCATTTTCGTCATCCGGCAAAGTGCCGTTGATTAGGAATTCCTTAATAGGTTTAACCCACAACGGTGTCTCTCGAACCAAAAACACCGGTGCATCTATCTCCATGCTATCCACCAGCATCATTTCTTCCGGTACGGCTGCAGCAGTCCCCGAGCTTGCCGGAGCAGTCCCCGAGTTTACCGGAGCAGTCCCCGGGTTCCCTTCATCAATGTCCATGGGTACTATGTGTGATTCCGGTACGAAAATTGATTCCGATTCCGGGCTTGGTTTGATTGACGGTACCCTTAAGTGTTCCAAGGCTATTCCGGGAGGAATTTCCTGCCTAGATGAGCCCAGTTTGGACAAAGCATCCGCGGCTTCGTTTTCTGCCCTTGGTACATGGTGAAACTCACAGCCCACAAAGAAGCCGGCAATCTTTTGCACGTGAAACCGATATAAAGCCATGTTAGCATCCTTTGCATCCCAATCTCCGGAACACTGCTGCACCACAAGATCTGAATCTCCATAGCAAATGATCCGGTGCGCACCGATTTCTTTTGCGACCTTTAACCCATGGATCAAGGCCTCATATTCTGCGACATTGTTTGATGCCCTGAAATGCACTTGCAAGACATACCTGAGATGATCTCCTTTTGGCGAGGTAAGCACCACACCAGCACCTAGACCCTCTTTGAGTTTGGATCCATCAAAGTGCATTTTCCAGTATTCTATCTTCTGATCCGGCGGCTTGTATTGCATCTCCGCCCAATCGACGAGGAAATCAGCCAAAGCTTGTGATTTTATGGCATCTCTTCTTTCGTACACTGGTACATATGGTGATATCTGGATTGCCCACTTTGCAATCCTTCCGCTAGCGTCCTTGTTGCACATGATATCGGAGATTGGTGCTTCACTCACCACCTTCATAGGATGTTCTTCAAAGTAATGCTTGAGCTTTGTGGCGGCCATGTACACGCCATAAGTCATTTTTTGGAAGTGAGGGTAGTTTTGTTTTGAGAGGGAGAGCACCTCGCTCAGGTAGTATATCGGCCTCTGGACGGTTTTTCCTTCCTCTTCTCTTTCAACCACAACCACTACGCTCACAACCCGGTTTGTTGCTGCTATGTATAATAGCATAGGCTCTCTTTCTAGAGGTGAAGCCAGTATAGGTGATGTAGCCAACATTGCTTTTAGCTCTTTAAACGCCGCGTCTGCCTGAGGGATCCAGACGAACGTGTCAGATTTTTTCATGAGAGCATAGAGTGGCAGAGCTTTTTCTCCCAACCTGCTTATGAACCGGCTTAGCGATGCCGAGCTACCGGTAAACTTTTGCACGTCTTTTAGATCACGCGGTATTGTCATTCTTTCGATTGCCCGGATTTTTACCGGATTTACCTCAATGCCCCGGCTTGATACGAGAAAGCCAAGCAACTTGCCGGCTGGGACACCGAAGGTACACTTTGCCGGATTGAGCTTCATCCGGAACCTTCTTAAGTTATCAAATGTTTGCCGGAGATCATCGATTAAGGTTTCTTTTACCTTAGTTTTTACCACAACATCGTCCACATACACTTGCACATTCTTTCCGATTTGATCAAACAAGCATTTTTGCATACAGCGCTGGTACGTTGCACCAGCGTTGCGCAAACCAAACGGCATAGTGACATAGCAATAAGCCCCGTGCGGGGTAATGAACGCAGTTTTTATTTGATCTTCCTTTTTCAAGGGAATTTGGTGGAAACCGGAATAAGCATCCAAGAAAGACAACAGCTCACATCCTGCAGTGGAATCAATCACTTGATCGATCCTGGGTAAAGGGAAAGGGTCTTTCGGGCAAGCTTTGTTCAAGTTGGTGTAGTCGATGCACATGCGCCACACCTTTGGAGCTTTTGCTTCCATGTTTTCTTCCTTCTTCTTCTCGACCAGCACCGGATTGGCTAGCCACTCAGTGTGCAGTACCTCCACAATGAAACCGGCAACCAGTAACTTCGTCACCTCTTCTCCAATGATCTTTCTCCTGTCTTCAGCAAACCGGCGCAGCGGCTGCCTTACCGGCTTTGCATCTTTCCGGACATTTAATGAGTGCTCAGCCAGCTCCCTCGGAACACCTACCAAGTCATCAGTAGACCAGGCAAAGATATTCCGATTCTCACGGAGGAAGCTGACGAGCGCGCTTTCCTATGCCTCATTCATACCGGCACCAATACGAACGGTGCGCTCAGGGTAAGCTGGATCCAGTACAATGTCCTTTGTCTCTTTGGTCGGCTTGAACGCCGGTGTGCCCAAGTTTGCACTCATTGCCGCTAAGCTCAGCTGTGAGGACTGAGCCAGCGCAACCGCGGTTTGCATCCTCCTCTTCTCTTCAGCAATCACCAGTGATTCTGCTAGATTCGATCCGGCAGAAGCTGTTTCCAGTGAAACTTTGTAGTTTCCCACCACAGTCAAGGGTCCACGAGGTGCCGGCATCTTCATCTTGAGATACGCCGTGTGAGTCGAGGCCATGAAAGCAGCCAACGCTGGTCTCCCCAGCAAAGCATGGTAAGGACTATCTAAGTCCACCACCTCAAACTCAAGGTTTTCAACCCGGCAATTGTCACGTCCTCCAAACGACACATCTACCCGGACTTTTCCAACCGGTGCGCAGGACAGTCCCGGAACGATTCCATGGAACGTTGTACGCGTTGGCTGAAGCATGTTTTCTGTTATGCCCAGCATGTTCATGGTGTGCCGGTACATGATGTTTATGCTGCTTCCATTGTCTATCAGCACCTTGCTGAATTTGACTCGAGCGTTTGGCCCTTGCATGATTGGGTCCAAGACGAGAGCATAGCCACCCGGGTTCGGCATGACCTTAGGGTGATCCTTGAATGACCACGAGATCTCTTGATCAGACCACAGCATATATTTTGGTATTGCCGGCATCACCGCGTTCACTTCCATAGAACGGCGATACATGCTTTGTTTGTCGGTTGGCTCAGTTACGAATACAACGCAGCACATATCCGGATCTTTGTAAACATTCCGGCCCAAAGGTGCCGGTGGAGGTGGTTGGTCATTGCCCTCCATCACTTGGTTAACTTGCTGGTACTAATGCCGGTTTGGCTGCACCGGTAAGGTGTTTGCCCCAGTAAGCGGTGGTGGTGGTGGTAGCTGTTGTTGCCGCGGCATGTCTTGCGGTGGTTGTGCATCTTTTACCGTTCCCTTTTGCATCAAGTACTTGGTCCAAGTATAATCCTTTGTCAGATGGTTTGACGGGTGTGCCGGGTTCGGCGTATGCCACCGGCAAGGCTGGTCCATGGCAGCTTCCATGGTGTACTTCGCGGGTTCTTGCCAGTTCTTTTTCTGAACCCAGGGCTTCCTTTCTACCCACTGCTTTTTAGGACCCGCCCATGGCTGCGATCCGGTTCTCTGCCTCTGACTGCCGCTGGCCTCAGAGTTTTCTTGCACTGCAGCAACTTGCTGCGGACCGTACCTTCGATCCGGAAAATCTTCCCTTCTCTTATTATTCCGGTTATCCCGGTGTTGCTCTTGGCGCTGCTGTTCCGGCTCAGGTTGTACTGCCGGCTGCGTTGGGTCTCCCAGCGCATAGCTATCTGCCACACGTATCATCTCTGCCAACGTTGTCGGCATGTTCCGCTACAGCTTTTGCCACAACGGTGAACCTCTCCTGCACCCACTGCTAAACCAAGCAATGGCATGTGCCTCGATTACCCCTTCACAAGAGTTCCTTGTAGTGTTCCACCGGGCCAGATAATCCCGGTCTGTTTCGTTCTGGCGTTGTATACACAGAGCGAGCTGCTGCGGCCTGTTTGGCCTCTGATAGGTGCTGCTGAAATTGCTCACGAAAGCTTCCTCAAAATCCAGCCAGCCATTTATGCTTCCTGCCGGCAAGTTGTTTAGCCAGATTCTTGCCGGCCCAACCAAAAATGATGGTATGATTCTCACGGCCCATCGCCGATTTCCTCCTCCTGCTACGGTTCCTCCGCCGCCTGCGACGTATACTGCGGTCACGTAATCCGCGAGCCAATCTTCCGGCTTTGTGGTGCCATCATATGTTTTTGTGTCACGGGGCAACATAAAGTTGCGAACCGGTGGCTTTTCTTTCATGATCCTTGGGCCAAAGCATTTTGGGCCTGGGGGACCTTCCTCCTCGATCATTTCTGACAAGTACACTCTATCCAGACGGTGCCTCGCATCCCGTTCCGGTAGGTACCTTTCTCCTAAGCGTTCTCCTAACGGGTTCCGGTATGCTGCCGGTCTTGCAGAATCAGCTTCATCATAACATTCCGGTACCGCGGCCCTTGCCTGCCGGTACCTTGGGGGATCTATTTCCTCCTCATCGTACGCTGCCCTTGCAGCCCGATAATTTTGCCCGGTTTCTTGTCTACCGGCATGATTGTTTCCGGCATAGCCCTCTTTGGCGTAGCCTCTGTTTGCCCCTTGGCCTTTTCTGCCGACATCATATTGCCCGGCTTGTTGCTTTCCGGCAAGAACTGGATCATACACAGTCATCTGCTGCGCATTCACTTCTTTTTCTCTTCTTCTGTCCGGATGGGGGGACGAAGCCTGCCCATGGGACTTGCTACCGGCATTCCTTGTCGAACGCGCGGATTTTGAAGCCACAGCCTTGTTTAGCCTATCAAGCTGTTCAGCATTTTGCTGCTCGATAGTTTCAAGAAGTTCCCGGACACGCTCTTGTTGTTTTGCCAGAGCGTCCCCGGAAAGCGAGTCACAGAGCGCTACGGCAGCTTTAGCAGCTTTTATCGTTTTATCCGGGCTACTGTACTTAGGTTTCTCTACAATGCACACAGATGCAGAGATACTTTTACCGGCAGCAACTTCTTTGCGCAGGTCCTGATCTAGATTGCGAGCCTTAAGCCGGTTTTCCGGTATCCTAGCAGCATGAGCGCTAACAGAAGCAAAGCCATGGGCAGCGTTGTACTCACGTAGGGTTAGGTTTAGTTCGCGCTGCGCCCTGGCGATGTCCTTGCCGCTCTCGAGCATCTTCTGGCGCTGCGCCTCCAGCTCCGCCTGAGCCGCTGCCGGGTCGATGTTCTGCGCGATGGGGGTGGCGAGGACGTTCATCGCCGCTTGGAGCGGTGTTTCCGGTGGCACGGATGATGCTCCCGCTGCGCCTGCGCCTCGCTCCAGCGGTGGCTTGGCCGCACGGGTCGAAACCGCACGCCCAGCGCCTTCTTCTGCAGCTTCTTTGCCGGCGTCGACCGCGCCTGCCATCATCACCTCCACGCTGCCTGGTGCACGGCCAGCATGTAGCCACCTTGGCGGATCCGGCGCCACCAGCACCGGCGAGAGGCACTGGCGCGCAGGAACGGTGCCGAAGTAGATGCGGTGGCTGCCGAACTCGATGATTCGGCCGTTCTTGGGGAAGATGCCGCCGTTGGCGAAGCAGCCCGCGTTGTTGTTGATGAAGTCCATGGCGTAGATGCGCTGCACCAACGCGGAGACCGTACGCTAGCCGGCGACGTCGAGGATGCCCGCCCGAATGTGAACTCCAGCAAGCGCCACTTCATGCCCCACGGTGGGCGCCAACTGTCGTCGTGGTGAACGAGCAGATGCCATGGGATGGCTTAAGTTGGGGCCGAATGGGCGCTAGAGGATTCGGGGGAGGGTTTGCGACTAGATGGGATGAACTTCCAGATGCTTTCCTCAAGAACACAACCAAAGGCCGGTATGCAAGAAGAGAGACAAGAGGAAGAACTCTTTACTAGGTCGCTAGCTTCATTGATCTCAACATGTTTACAGGTTCTTGGATACAAGGTCTATCGTCTAATCTCTTCCCTCAACGCGCGCCCGTAAGAGGCAGTGCCCCCTCTCCTTATATAGGGGAGAGGGTGGCTTACAGAACAAGAAACCCTAATGGCATCTTTGACTGGACAAACTACTTTACAAAGCTACTTTAATCATAGATGACGCCGGCGTCTTCTTTAATCAGGGACGCTGACGTCCTCCGGCTTCTTTCAGCGTCACCTCTCTCTTTGGCGCCAGGGCTCTGATTAAAGCCACTTTGCTTAGCTCATCCTTGTCTTCTAGCTCTGAAGAGAATCTTTGACCAGTCCTGCCGACAGGCCCTTCTTACCGGTATCTTCTTTATCCGATTCCGGTATACCCCTCTTGGGGATACCGGCTTAGCTTCACTTAGCCAAATTCTTAAACCGGTATCTCGATGGCTCAAACCATCCGGTTTGGCATGCCTTTGGCATACCGGGGGTCATCCCCCCAACATGATATTTTTTAGTAACCTTATTAACTTTACGATAATCAATGCACATTCTATACCCTACAACTACTCTTTGAGGTATGAGCTCATCATTATCATTAGGCACAACAGTCATTCCTCCTTTCTTAGGAAAACAATGCACAGGACTAACCCATCTACTATCAGCAATAGGATATATAATACCAGCTTCAAGAAGTCTTAATACCTCATTTCTTACCACATCCTTCATCTTAGGAATTAGACGACGCTGAGGTTCAACAACAGGCTTCGCATCATCTTCCATATTAATGGCGTGTTGGAAAATAGAGGGAGAAATCCCCTTCAAGTCATCAAGAGTGTAGCCAATAGCACCTCGGTGTTTCTTCAATATTTCCAATAACCTTTCTTCTTCAAACTCTGAAAGCTTAGAACTAATAATAACAGGATATATTTTCTTATCATCAATATGAGCATATTTAAGATTATCAGGCAATGGTTTTAAATCAAAAACAAGATCTTCCTTTGGTGGCGGTGTTGTACCCAGATCTTCTACCGGTAAATCATGCTTAAGAATAGGTTGACGAAGGAAAATTTCATCAAGCTCATCTCTTTCTTCCCTAAAAACTTCACTCTCGCTATTCTCCAAATGTTGCTGCAAAGGATTATTAGGAGCAAGAGCAATAGATGCACACTGTTCAACTCTAAAATCATTATTAGGCAAATCAGCTTTATAAGGAGTTTTGGTAAATTTAGAGAAGTTAAACTCATAAGATTCACCAGCAAATTTAGTCAAAATTTTCTCTTTCTTGCAATCTATAATAGCTCCACAAGTATTTAGAAAAGGTCTACCAAAAATGATAGGACAATATTTACTAGCAGCAGAACCAAGTACCAAAAAGTCAGCAGGATATTTAATCTTACCGCATAGAACTTCCACATCTCGAACAATACCAATTGGAGAGATTGTTTCTCTATTAGCCAGCCGAATAACCACATCAATATCTTCAAGTTCACAAGAACCAATTTCGTGCATAATCTCCGTGTAAAGCTCATAAGGAATAGCACTAATACTTGCACCAATATCACATAAGCCATAATAACAATGATCACCAATTCTAACAGATAACATAGGAACACTAGCTTTCTTAGACTTATTAGGATGTGAAACAATATTAGAAGCATCTTCACAGAAAATAATATGACCATCCTCCACATTTTCAGTCACAAGATCTTTAACTATTGCAAAAGCAGGTTCAACTTTTATTTGTTCTTCAGGTTCTATAGGTTTCTTTTCACTTTTATGAACCACACTATTTATAACAGAGTACTCCTTCATTTTAGCAGGGAAAGGAGTTTTTTCAATATAAGCTTCAGGAATAACATGATCAACAGTTTCAACTACAACACATTTATTAATAGATGAATCAATTTTATCCTTATACGGTTCATGATACTTATCAAAATTCTTCTTAGGCAATTCATAATGAGAGGCAAAAGCTTTATAAAGATTTGCAGCAACTTGAGAATCAAGACCATAAGTAGCACTCATATTATGAAATTTATCAGTATCCATAAAAGCTTCAATGCATTTATAATCATAATTTATACCTGATTCTCTATCTTTGTCGTTCTCCCATCCTTCAGTATTTTCCTGGATCCGATTAAGAAGGTCCCTTTTAAACTCTTCTTTGTTGCGCGTAAATGATCCAGAACAAGAAGTATCCAACAAGGTCTTGTCTTCAAAAGAAAGTCTTGCATAGAAATTATCAATAATAACATTACCAGGAAGCTCATGAATGGGGCATTTGAGCATTAAAGACTTCAATCTCCCCCACGCTTGGGCAATACTCTCTCCATCATGAGGCCAAAAATTATATATGCGGTTCCGATCCTTGTGAATTTCACTTGGAGGATAGAACTTAGAATAAAACCGGGGCACAATATCATTCCATTCAAGAGAATCCCCATTATCCAGTAATTTATACCAATGCGCCGCTTTACCAGACAGCGATATAGAGAATAGTTTCTTCCTCACTTCATCCATAGCAATACCTGCACACTTGAATAAACCGCATAATTTATGTAAGAACAGTAAATGATCTCCAGGGTGGACAGTTCCATCCCCTGTATAACGGTTATCCACTACACGTTCAATGATTTTCATAGGTATTTTGTATGGTATCTCTTCCTCACCTGGCGCATCATCCACTACCTTTGCAGTAGTAGTAGATTTTTCAAATAAAAATTCAAGAGAAGATCTCTCCATAATGAATTATGGCAGCAGGCAGAAATAAAATCAGCACAAACAGTAGAAATTTCTCTTACCAATTCCACTTACCAATAGCGCTTCACTCCCAGGCAACGGCGCCAGAAAATAGTCTTGATGACCCACAAGTATAGGGGGTGTATCGTAGTATCTTCGATAAGTAATAATGTCGATCCCAACGAGGAGCAGAAGGTGTTGACAAGCAGTTTCAATGAAGGATTCACTGTAAATGCTCACAGACAAGTATTCAGGGGGTTTTGATGTAGCAGATAAATAAAGTACGAGTAAGTAAAGTGCGAGAGTAACAATTGCAGCGAGTGGCCCAATCCTTTTTAGCACAAAGGACAAGCCGGTTTGTTTACTTATAATGACCAAACGTTCTCGAGGACACACGGGATTTTAGTCTAGTGCTTTCGCTACATACGGCTAATTAATCTTCATTGTTTTGATAAGTGTTGTGTGGGTGAACCTATGCTAATGTACCGCCCTTCCTAGGACTAATACATACTTGTGATTATACCCCTTGCAAGCATCCGCAACTACAAGAAGGTAATTAAGATAAATCTAACCACAGCATTAAACTCTGAGATCCTGCTATCCCTCCTGCATCGATATACCAACGGGGGTTTAGGTTTCTGTCACTCCGGCAACCCCGCAATTGGCAAACGAGTACAAGATGCATTCCCCTAGGCCCATAAAGGTGAAGTATCGTGTAGTCGACGTTCACACGACACCACTAGAAGAATAACACCACAACTTAAATATCATAACATTGAATATTACTCAACCATACTTCACTACTAACATTTAGACTTCACCCATGTCCTCAAGAACTAAACGAACTACTCACGAGACATCGTATGGAACATGATCAGAGGTGATATGATGATGAATAACAATCTGAACATAAACCTTGGTTCAACGGTTTCACTCAATAGCATCAATAACAAGTAGAAATCAACACCGGGAGAGTTTCCCCTATCAAACAATCAAGATCAAACCCAAATTGTCACAGCGGTGACGATGTGCAGCGGTGGAGTCGGCGGTGATGATGATGGAGATGATGATGATGGTGATGGAGATGATGTCCAACTCGATGGCGGTGACGATGGCGTCGATTTCCCCCTCCGGGAGGGAATTTCCCCGGCGGATCTCAGCCTGCCGGAGAGCTCTTTTCTCTCTGGTGTTCTCCGCCCCGCAGAGGCGGCTGTGACTCTTCGTGACCTATCCCCTGGAGCTTAGGTTTTCGGGACGAAGACGTTTGCGAAGAAAAGGAGGCGAGAGGGGGCTGTGGGCCCCCTCCTCACAGGGCGGCGCGGCCAGGCCTTGGGCCGCGCCGGCCTATGAGGTGGGCCCACCTCGGGTCCCCTCGGCTCCCCCTTCTGGCTCCCTTCGTCCTCTGGAAAAATAGGATTTTTCATATAATTTCCGTCGACTGTTGATCTTCCGAAATATTGCATTGTGACGGCGCTTTTTCCAGCAGAATCCTGACTCCGGTGCGCGATCCTCCAATAATCATGAATCATGCAAAATAGATGAAATAACATAAGTATTATCCCCAAATATGAAATATATCAATGAATAACAGAAAATTATGATATAAAATAGTGATGCAAATTGGACGTATCACCAGACCCCACCAGTCAGTAGTAGTAGCTAGGTTTAGCCCGGTACATTTAGTATTTTCTACTTATTTCAAATTCCAGAAAAATGCTAAAACTTTGCAGAAATAGATAAAATTCATTTTAACTCAGAAAAATATAAATAATATATCAAAATTCTCACAAAAATAAACTCTATTCAAATAAAATATAAAATAAAAATGTGTATCAAAATAAAAATCCACTTATTTTTACCTTATTAATTATGCCTTTTCATTTATCATTAATTCAAATAAAATTCAATAATTAGTTAAGTTTTAAAATTAAATAATAGCTATTCAGTAGCCAAGTAAATTATTAATATTATTTTTATTTATCATATTCTAATTAACTTAAATATAAGTACTAATTCATAAACCCTAATTTTGCAAATTATCATTTATTATTGTCTTTAAATAATAATAAGTCAAGAAGATACTAAAAGCTAATATTATTTGGATAGCTCAAAGATTATTTACTTGAACATTTTTAATTAGCAACTTATTGTTGTAAAACCTAATCACAACTATAAAACCCTAATTCCTAAATTAAACCCTAAGTAGTATTTATCCTAATTATTAAATCACTTAAAATTAATAAAATGCTAATACCATTATTACTTTTGTTTCAAAGTAATTAGTGACCCCACCTCTATTGTCAATTTATTATTCTAAGAGTTGTATCATAATTTAGAAACCCTAGTCCTAATATAAGTAAGACCTTGATCCCAATATTTTATGTGATTAGCCCATATTAGAATCAACTCTAAAACCCTAGTTGTTTATCCCATATGATCATATGAGTATTATTTTACTTCTAGAGCCTTGCTAAGAAAGAAATAAATTCATGCTCATGATCCACTAAAATAGAACCAAATCACATGAGACCATTATTTCATGTCTTTATATTTTGATTAACTAGCACATCGGCCCTCGCAAATGCGAGGGCAACATCGAAATGTCTCTTAAAAGGGTTATTATAGATATGTGGCGAGAAAAAACTACAGTATCCTTATGATAAACGTACTCCACCCTTAATTTGGAAAATTTCGGTAAACATACAAATGTGTGTTTGAGTACAACAATCAATAATCATACACAACTACAAATAATTATTAATACACGGAATGTGTATTTAAAAACTAAGTGTGCGATATTATAATGTTACAACATGACTTCTCATGCTTTACCGAAACATATCATTGAACAAATATAACTGAGAACTCTTTAAGTGTGAGCAAATCAACACAAATCGGCATTCTCTCTGGAAAGCCCACCAAATCAACATATACATGCGCTTGTAATTCAAAAGCAAGATGAACACCAATGTGTGACCTTTCCTTGTCTCAAACGGTACATAAAGATCGGTGTATTACTTCATCCTTGAGAAATCAGAAATACAAATCATTTTAGGAACGACATTTTCTTCAACATGCAACTTGGACCTTTGTTTTTCACACAAATATAGTGTTCAATAATTGTAAAATTATGATACAGAGGGAAAAATTATTATGACTAATTTAATAATATAAATTCGGTTTCCTAGCTTAACTGCACACATTCTAGGAGGACATGCATTTATGCAAAGATGAATTAGATGTTAGCAATCCGGAGAAACGTTTGAAGCCACGGAGTGGCAATCTTGGTCTTCAGTTCTGAAGGCTATCTCTCGGCATTGTCTTTAGTGATGAAGGTGAACTCTCAGATAGAAAGTTCATATAGTTAACTATGACCGACCATTTATTCATGATGTGAAATCAGCATGTACTCACTGATTTGAATCTACAGAAATCTGCTAGCAGTGCATAGAAAGTTCTTTTGTTGTTGGTTTACTTGATATCTACCAAAATCATTTTGAAAAACCGATGGAGTTACTCTTTTCAGATTTTTTATACGATGATGTTAGTATTACCATCTTCACAATACCCATCAATCTAGTAATGCACCATGTTCAGGAAAAAAATATTTCTTATAATTATCATCTGGCCGTTATGGCTCTTTCTATATGCAGCCAATTAGGATTAAGAAAATACATCCCCGTAAAAAGGATTAAGAAAATACATGACACGGGAAATTTGATTTGCTTAAGATCAAGAAAGAATATCAGATATCTACATTTGTGTGCTTTGGACTGAATAAGAAGGATCAATTTAGCTATAAAAGAGAATCAAGCACCGATGTTGTGAAACAATTCTTCCCTGCAAAAAGCACCTGGCGTGCTAGAACCTTACAAAAATAAAGAATCTAAAGAAATCTAGGAGTACATACAAAGTTATTTTGTTGCTGCTTTACTTTATATCTACCGCTAATTATTTTATAAAACCGGCGGAATTGCTCTTTTCAGATTTCCCGTGTTAGTATTTCCGTCTTCACGATAGCCATCATCTAGTAATGCAACATGTGATATTTCTTCTAATTACCATCTAGCCGGTATGACTCTTCCTATGTGCAGTCGATTAAAAGTAGACGACACCAGAAATTTGGTTTGCTTAAGATCAAGAAAAAAAATAGCAGATATGTACATCTCTTTGATTGGGACTAAATAGACAGGGCCAAATTTTTTTTTTTTGCGAGGAAACCACTGATTATATTGAAACAAGAGTTACAGAAAAGAACACCTGAAAGCTAGAAATTACACACAGGTCCTTTCTGCAAAATAGCATCGCCGACGCGGAGAAGAACGTGCCGGTGGCGGGCCGCCGCTGCATCTTCGCACAAGCCTTGGATCGGAAGATGTCCCCAGGCGGCGGGGTAGTCACCGGACCTCGAACTCCGGGGAGCCTCCACTCTGCTCCGCCGGTAACGCCGTCTTGATCCAACATCAGGGGCTTCGGGATTGTCAACTGGATCCGCCGCGTCGAGATCCAGAGGGGGATAAACGCACGCATCGTCCACCGGGACCCGCGAGCGCGGACGAGGAGGCGCTCCGCCATGGCGCTCCGAAGAACTCCACCGCTGGAGGGGACGAGCACCACCTGCAAAACGAAGACCAGCCGCGCCGCCCACTCCAAAACGCCAGCGGCCAGGGTCCCAGCAGAGCCTACCCTACACACACACACGAGACGAGGCTCCCCCATCCTCCCGCCGGCGCAGCGGCCGGCGGAGGACAGGGGACCCGGCGAATCGACGGCGAGGGGGTGGATCTGCTCGGGGGTTCCAGAAAGTCGCCTCTACTGTAGCGGGAGAGGAGACGCGTCCAAGTCGCGCAACAGTTCAGTTTTGTATATAGCAGGGCCAATTTAACTATGGAAGAGAATCAAGCGCCAATATTGTGAAACAATTCTTCCCTGCAAAAAAACACATGACGTGTTAGGACCATCAGAACATGAAAAAGATGCATTGGTAAATTTCAAGAAGCATGCATCGCTCGATCTTACGGCGATAACCGTCGTGGTCATGCATGTCGCCGCAATGCGTACACACGGGGCCGATATTGATCACTCTTGTTTAATTATTGCAGTGTCTACAACGTCCGCGTACCTATCAGCAGACTGGGAATACAACGCTGCATGTCAGTAACCATGAATCTCCCAATAGCAGATCGAGCCAGCTTGAATCATCGAGCCAGTTAGAAAATCAAGAAGTGGACAAAAAGTGCATGAGAAGATGGGAATCAGCATACTGATTTGTCCATGCGCCCAATTAAATACTGATGAAAAAAAATTCCACCGTAATTGTACTTGTCCTCATAAAATTACCGGTTGATTGTTAGTCTGCATCACGCAGCTCCCCTCGTTGGACCCTTCTCCATGTGAATTTTTCGCTCTTCCGCTCACAAGATCACTGCACCTTCCCAGTCAATTCATCTGTATCAGCCAAAGGTTTCAAGTTACCAGACCGCTTGGACGATCGATCGAAGATGCTAACAGGCGAATTCTGTACAACACAAATCATAATTCCTTCAGATGAGTTCGGCCTTCCCGTCAAGAAAAGAAAGAAAAACGTGATCCATCCTTATCAATCTCGTCATGCACCCTCGATTGCTCCTTTGCGCGCCATGAACGCATGTCATTGTCCAGTTGCAGATTGCAGATGGCTCTTTTTCTAACAATTCATCCAATCACATCCAATCTTCTTTGAAGATCTACGGGAGAACAACCATCTGCGTACGGGACGTCTCCAGCGCATGTTAGGTGAACTAACCTGGACGGTCCTACCGAATCGCTCGGCCAGAGATCCCAAAGCAGGTTGAAGAGTTGAGGCGATCCAATGGAGCTTGAGGAGCGCCCAACCTCAGACTACAAACATGGCGGCGGCTTTAGTTTTTGTTTTGAGAAATGCGACGGCCACGGAATAATCTATACCCCTAATAATAAAGAAAATAAGCCTTCTTGTTGGTCCGTCTGTTTTTACCCCTCTTTTTCGTTCAAATTACATCAATTGCCACCGGTAAGTGAAATTGGGGGTCGGCCAAACATAGCGGTCGATCGGTCGCGATCGATGGAAACGTGCTCGTTCGGGAGAAGTGGCCCACCCGATCGATCACATCCTCCGCAGCCAACCAGGTCCAATATCGGCCCATCCTTCCTATCCTATCGAATCAGAACGAGTTCACATCGAACTGAGTTTCTCTGGTATCCAATCCTAGATTGCTTCGTTTATAGTTTCTTGTCTCCTTGCCCACAAAAATCTACCCTTATTTAACCCCTCTCCTCTGCGCGTGATTCCTACATAAATCCTATCAAAATTTCCATCAAATCAATTACACGGGCTCGCCGGAGTTTGCTCGTCACCGAAGTTCAAAATCTAGATTTTTTCGGCAACAGGGTTCCCGGATCGACGGATCAGGACGCCGAACTGCACACCGGGAAGTGTAGTACGCCGCCGAGCTGTGCCACGACCTCCTGGTATTCAGTCCTATTCGTATCGAGTTGTGCCATCACCTCCTGCTGCTGAGTCCAATTCCTATCTGCGCTCAGGGAATCCACGCCCAGCGACATGAGCAGGACTAGCACCCCAGCAGTGTGGCCTGGTTCGTGCATGCTTCAGCAGGGATGAAGCACTAGGTGATCCACATCTCGTCCAATAGGCCCACGCCTAGATCCTCCGGCTCCAGTCCAAGGCCCCGTACATCACCAAGGAGCCAAGGTAGCTTATCCTTGAAGTCAAAAGCACCCTCGATCGGGAGGAGATTCAGACCAACCGCCATGGTGGTGGTTGTTTGTAAGAGGCCAGTGCATCACATGGAAATTTTATCATTCGGCCTATGTGATAAAATGCACTTACAGATCCATGGCTGAAGTTACATGGAAGCAGTAGATCATCGGAAGATATCACCATATATTTTAGCAAGAATTTTATGTAGGTAATGTTGTGGTACCTTGAGATCATCAGATAGCTAGAGTAGATTCATCACTTCAATGAGTACTCTATGGGATCTTCATTCCTCAACACGAAACTATGACCTGCAGACGGTGATGCGACCTGATATGGTAATCACTTCTCCTCGCGTGTGTTGGTGAGATTGATTTACTATCTTCTTTATTTCGTTTGATTCTGAACGCTACCATCTTGGAGCAATTCAAATCCAAAAAGTTCTTTCACAACTGGTCCAAGCTGTCTCTTAATTGGAAAATCTTCAATGAAGCAGGTGCGCTTTGCGCACCTTCAAGTTTTTCACATTTTTCTTTTTTATTTCTCGTAAATTATGTAATATTTTGATTTGATTTTTTTCAAGTAGCTCAAAAATAACAAATAGAATGCGGGAAAAATAGTTTGGAATTTTTTTGCAATTTAAAATTTCAAATTATTTTAAAATTCAAAATAAATTCTTGAAATATATATATTCATATTGACATAAAAAATCCAAAATATTTTTCCCGCATTCTATTTGTTATGTTTAAGTAATCTGCAAAATTTCAAATTCAAAGATTGTTTGGTGTGAGAGATACAAAAATGAGAAGTTGTTTGAGAGGGCAAAAAAAAAGCTAGCACGAATCTTGATGCAATATTGACGGTCCAGATAGGGGTGCGCACCAAGCACCTGCTCTAAAAGTCCATTCTCCTCTTAATTTTATTGGTCTGTAAGTGAAGAATTTCTATTTGTATATCTGAGAAACTACATTGAAAATAAGAAATTCAGTAGTGCATATTGTGGTGTAGTGATAGAATAAGTGGATTATACTAATGATCGTTGACCAAAAGTTGTGAAATAATAATTAGAAGAGATTAGAAGTAGTGGCGTGAATTACCAGCTGTGAACAAGTGCAATACCCGTTTTCTCTCTCCAGCTTACTTTCAGTAGCATATAAGCACAACTGAATACTTCAGTGTTTATTAACATTTTTTCAGTTTGGTTAGTTTTATGCTAGATTGTGAGAAATAAAATGATGCAAACCACATATGTCGTAACAACAAAGATATAGAGATGAATAGATTAGATTCGAATAGAGTAGATTAGACTACATAAAAAAATGACGTGCCCAATGCTGAGAGCTCCCGCACTGTGCGGGATCTGGGGAAGGTGTTAGTGGCAAGTCTTAACCTCACGAAGTGCAATGTGAGGAGACCGCGACTCGAGTAGATTAGATTAGATAAAATTATAAAATAGCAAAAATTGAATTGTTATTACAATATTATGTGTGTACTGTATGTAAATTTGTTTGGATTTATATCTTTAGAAATTTAAGGGTGGCCACCACCATCATTACATGTGTGCAGTATTATAAGTCTGTGTAGCGTGAGGCTCACAATATAACATTTCTAGGATTGCTTGTATTCTCTATAGATAGGAGAAAACGTGACCACCATCTACTATCGTGACAAATTAAGAGGGAAGAAGTGTTAACACATGCGACTAAAACTTCTCCCAATGCAACGCACGGGCATTTTTCCTAGTTAGGCATAAGAAAGAAGCACGTTTTTTTATTAATGGCACTGGTGGGTAATTTACTTGAAGTTAGATCTAACGGATGTACTATTCTATTCCGCTAAAATTAAAGGCCAGATGTTTCTAATTTTTTTCGGAATTTCTACATGATTCTCTAATTTCTGGTTAGCCCTTAATGTACTTTTAATATATAATAGATACCTATATGATCCATTAATGCCACTTAGGGGAAAACCCTAACTTGTTACTCCCATATTAACACCATTGATCACCATTCTTAGTATCACATCATTGGAATCAAATTCAAATACCAAACCCTAGTAGAACCATAAGATCAATCATAATACAAACCTTGTATAGTAATTCACATAACATGCTCATATTCAGCTAAACCCTACTTAAGGAATCTTACCACCTAGCTTAGAAACCATTAGTGATTACGTAGTAAAACAAATAGGAAGCTATAGTAAACCCTAACTCATAGCACCACATTGACCATCATTCTTCTATATGATACATATGATCAACCATAGAAATAAATCTACCAATACTTGTTGCTTGTAGACCCATTTTACTTAAGAACCAACTAGTCCCTAAATGAATCCATTAGTAAACCTAGAAGCCCATAGCTCCATTTTATATTAGTTCATGTTCTTATTTAACCTGTTCTTCAAAATTTATTCTTTTGAGTACAAATATCATTAAAATCATAGAAGCCATAGTCCTTATTTGAAATACTTACTATTTCTTAATTAACATGTTCTTCAAAAGTTATTCTTTTGAAGTATAGTATAAGTAATCATCAACCATGTCCTGTAGAACTTAAAACTGACAACTACTCTTGACTTGTTATGCAACCACCATTCCTTTGTGTGTATGATTGTTATGATGCATTATATCACTTATTTATGCTATAATATCACCAATCCCAATAAGAACCTTGTTTGAGAACCATCCTAAAAGTGCAACACATCCTGAAGAAATCTTTACAACTTATCCCTCCTAAATCATCGAGGTTAGGTTACGCTCGGGACGATTGCATCTCATACTATGCATTATAGCATCTTTGCCAGCTCTTTAAACATTGTCCTTCCGGACAATGATGGTATTTAAGAATTTGGAGTTCTCACGTATCGAAGCTTTTGCCTGCATAATCTTGCAGTCAAGAAAGGCAAGTTCATCGCTTGATCATGATCATGTCATTTGATTATTTTTATCAAACTATATGCAAAGTACTATACTTATCAATCTTGCATTGAAACGCAAAATATTATTTTACAATTATGAATATGACTATATGGTGGGCAATGAAACCATGGTATGTGTTGATTGGTGGAGGTTCCATTGCATGGGTACTATTCATCTAGGATTAAGTACCAATGTCGTCCAGTGATTCTAGAACCGTACATATCGCGCGTTGACCATAAGACCTATAATGGATCTAGGGTTATTTTCTAGTTCTAATTTTAAGCGATTAAACATTTTGATTTGCATTCCCTGCTCTGTAGATGTAGCCATCATAACTTCTATCTTGCTCAGTCGTTGTTACAAAAATTATAGGCTGCTACTATTTTGTTCATGCCAATCTTTTCCATAATGTGACAACTGATTGCAAGCTCTCTAACCAATTGCATACACGAAATCATGCTAAAATATTAGATCAATTACATACATAAAATCAAACTACTAGTGAATAAACCAACAAAATGAAACTGAATATATCACTACACACGCAACGTCCCCTTTTGAACAGAAAAGAATGACAACAAGAAGTCGAGTGGAGGATGACGGATTTTCAAGGACGTCTTGCTTGTGCGTGGAATGCGCTGGAGAAGTTGGGAATCCTGTCAAGGTGACGGAGTGCGCGCTCGGCGGTGTGCCGGGTGCGCGGGTCGCCGTTGCGGTACGCCTCCACCAGCGCCGATGCCACCGTCTGGTCTACCGCCACCTCCTTCGCAATGTCCTCCACCCGCAGGATTCGCTCCACCACCCACACCGCCCGCCGCCGCAGCGCTTCCGTCCGGTTCTCCACCAGGATATCCACCACCGGCCGCAGCCCCTCTGCCTCCCCGAGCACCACCACCCCCTCCGCTGCGTCCACCCCGTCTCCCACCAGCGTTGACAGCGCCGCAAGCGCAGCCTCCACCACCTCTGGGTTCAGGTGATCAAGGCACGCCACCAGCCGCTCCACCGCCTTCCCTCCAGTCCCGCCCTCAGCCAGGCAGAAGGTCTCCCGGAGCGAGCAGAATCCGCCGTGCACTCGGCAAACCCCAGCCTGTCGAGCTGCAGCTGCCGCCGCTGTTGACGATGTCCCCCCGAACAAACATGCGCACGACAAGAAGCCAGAAGCTGCTGGCGGCGGTGGCTCTGGGATGGTCGTGAGGTTCCTTGTCTCGAGGGACAGCTTCTCCAGTGCCATCGCCGAGTAGAGCTGCACCGTGTCCTGCCCGTTCACCTGCAGAAGCTCCACAAAGAGTGGCGCCAGCGCAGCCTCCCTGGCAAACTCCACGTACTCCGGTGCCTCCTGCAGCGCGCACGTCAGCCTGTACATTACCTTCACCATGCCATCCGTTAGCGGCGTTGTGTACCGGTTCCCACGGATGGCGCCCCGCCGAAGCTCCGCCAGCTTCGAGCTTAGCATCCCAAACGCTCCCAGCTCAGACAGCTGCCGCGTCAGTTTCGAGTCTCTCTCCGGAAGGTCGCCCAGAAGGCCCACTGCGGCCGCTTGCTCCTCCGTCACGCCGCTGCCTCCACCCTCGGAGATCACCCGGAGCAAGCTGCTCAGGTGGCCGCCGAGGGCGTCTGCGAGCTCGGCGCCCATGTACGGCGACACGTTGCGCAGGAGCTTGAGGGACTCCACGCGGATCTCCTTATGTGCGGCCTCCAGGAACTGGATCAGGCTGATGGTCGCGCCGGAGCTCTTGATCGCTGAGACGACATCAGGGGTTGTGTCCGGGGAGCTGGTGAGGCCGACGAGGACGTTGAGGAGTTTGCACTCCACGGCGGGGCCAGTGTTGCTGATGAGATGAAGCAGACTATGCACCACGTCCTCGGACAGGAGTGTCTGTCTGCCGGCATCGTCAAGGGGGATGGAGCGGAAGCTAGCGCCAGAGGCGACGAGGTTGGCGAGGATGGTGGCAGAGACCTCCTTGAGCCTCATCGGAAAATGGCTGCTGGCACCAACAGAGAAGAGGTCCTTGACAAGGGGAGGAAGGATGCCGGCCTGCAACAGTATCTTGGCGCTTGACTCATTGGATGACATCTCCCTCAGTGCTTTCAAAGTCGCCTCCCTCGCCGGCAGGCCACCTGTCTTGATGATGCTCACCAGCAACGCCCCAACCTGCTCTGCCACCACCACCTTCACGTCATTAGCCAATGCAAGCTCCCCAAGGTACTCAGCCATGGTAACCTGCACCTCAGGCCCGCCTACATTTAAAAAATTGTATAGCATCAGAAATGGACCATGTTATTTCAAAATTTCCTTCTGGAAAAATACAAAACGTCTAGTTTAAAACAAAGGAGCATAGTATCAGAAAGTTTGAGAAATAGCAGAACTATAGCAGAGATGAAGCAAAATAAAGATAAAGCAGGCTGGAATTTTTTTACCTTCAAGCAGCTTGGTTAGGAGAGGTTGCAGCCTGCCATTTTCAGCCATTTGCTTGATGTTAGTGTCATACTTCTCCAAATTCTTAAGCGTCTTCTCTGCTTTGTCCACTGCCATCATATTCTCTGACTTGCTACTCCCCATACCAACCAGCAGGAGTATAGCCCCATAGACGGCACCAATCCTTTCGCACACGGGCTCGTACTCTGAGAGCTCATACAATAGGGAAACTGCTAGTTCCCTCTCCTGGATATGCTCATTCGACAAGAACTTTATGATGGTGCGCACGGTGTCACCTTTCCCCAGCTCTTCCTGCAAAAACCAAAATATATAGTTACTTAAACAGCATAAATAGACTGGATCAATGTGGAAACTCTATCGAACCATCCATCCATCCAGAGGGGGGCAGAATAACCTTGTTTTGATCATTGTCCTCGACAACAGCGCGAAGGACCTGCAGGGACTTGAGCCGAACCCTCCTGCTGCTGCTCTTAAGCATGTTGGCGAGTGCCGGTATGATGCCCTGGTTGCGCACTAGGTTCTTCTTGGCGCTGCTCCTCTGGCATATCTGCGAGATGTACGCCAGGGCGTGGAGTGTGTCTTCCTCCCCGGACTCGGGGTGCACGCAGAGGGCGGTACACGCCTTCTCGAGCTCCTTCTCATCGTTCCGGGACCTCCACTCATCGATGACATTGCGCAAGGCGATGCTGGGGGTGATGTCGGTGCTGCGGAGCTCCCTCTGCGTGAGAGGGCAGGTGGGCTTCCTCCCGTTGTCCCTGCACTCCCTGAACCACTTGAGGATGGCCTCACGCTCGAAGGTCTGACCCGTCTCGATGGTCACGGGGTCCTGCATGACCTGCTTGGTGAGAGGGCACATGAAGGCCTCGAACGCGGCCTCCTGGTAGAGCTCGGTCGAGTGCTCCTCCAGGTCGCCATCAGAATTATGGGCCATCTTCTGGTTGTGCAAATACCACAGAAATTCAGAATCTGGACATCCCAGGCATGTAAATTACATGACCGATTTGGGTATAAATATATATGGTTGCTGAGAGCTAACATTGGCAATGGCATGGATACAGCAGCAGCAGTAGCATTTAAGTTGATAATAATGAGCACAAATAGTATATAAGTTGAAAAAAAGATGGGGATTGTGAAACACAAATTAACAGGATTAAAAATCACAGAGGTAGTTGGCTGGCACCAATGAGCTAAGCATAGCTGTTTTTTTAGCAAAGTTACGGATAGGTGTCCCCTTCGTTATCTGAATTTACGTACTAGCAGTCATTGATCCAAGAATGAAGTGGAATGAAATGAAATGATGATGTAGCATAAGCATAGTCTACGCACAGAAAAATTAAGCGCTATGCAGCATGGCATGGTTAGCTTAAAATGCAACCATGGAGCAAGTTTCGTAGAGAAAGCAACGCAAGGACTGAAGCATTAGAGTTGGTAGTCAAAGAAGGTCCGAAAACTCGTAGTGTGTAGAACCTAGCTTCAAATTCAATGGGGACAAGCAAGAATTGGGAGTGGATACCTCAAGTTAGCTAATCAAGCCTAAAACCCGCAGCCTCTTCAATGGGGGCAAGCAAACAAAGCAATTGATATCCGGCGGAATTAACAGACATGATTGGAGGTAGCGGAGGGGATCGAATCGAATAAAAGAACAAACCTGCAGGGAAGAGAGGAAACCAGAGCTGGATCTGCGCGGCGGCGCCGGCAGCCTGCAGCACGGAGGCACGGCGGCGCAGGAGGAGTTATTGATGAATGAGAGGGCGGAGGGAGGGGAGGAGCCACGGCACGGGCAGAAGGAATTGGACGGCGACGGCGACGACGACGACGACTTGTATAATTTGTTAGGAGGGAAGGGAGAGGGAGTCGTAGGCAGGCAGCTGGGCTGAGCTGAGCTGAACCGGAGAGGACAGAGGCAGCCAGCAAGAGATTCATTTTCTTTTCATGATGATGACTAAGCAATCTATCAATGACTCTGACCCATTACTAAGTAGTAGGTGGTGGGTGGCTAACTGTGCCATTATGACTCTCAAATCTCAACCAACAAAAATAAAGTCTTTGAAATACTCAGCTCACTCCAGGAATGGGTCTTGTTTTGTTTTGGTAAATATTTCCTTGTTTTTCTCTCTTTTTTTTTGCTTCGAGGAAGTCAGTTAGTTTCATCAGCTGCATCGTCATATGCGTATGGGAACCCTTTGACCGTTTCAACATTTCAGCATTTCAGTCAGCAGCTACAGAACCCTTTCTGGGATGCAACCACAGAAATGGCAGCTCCTGTTATACCAATCTGAAACATATAAGTCCCACCTAATCCTGCTAGAAATCCATATGGCGAGTTGTCAGAGTCAAGCGCACTGGCCATGATCAACAAGTCAGAGCAAGAGAAGAATTTTTGTTATGTCCTGCCCGGCGGTGTGATCGCCGCCGGTTCCGGTGAGAGAAGGGAGATCTGGGGAGGAGAGAACTTGGAGAGGAAGGAAGACACAGTATATTCATTTAATTCTCGATAACCCGATCCTTACAGCACACAGGCTTATAACACGCCTGGCCCAACACACACACCCAGCGACACGTGGCTCTATCCTAGCCACAGCTACACTTCTCCTCAGCCATCCGATAACTGCATCGATCCCCTATCAGTCACTTGCTCCTGACGCCTCAGCAGTCGTAATACCACCGCCCCCTGAAGGACCAGCTTGTCCCCAAGCTGGAGCATTGGGAAAACGAGCTCGCAGCACATCATAGTCCTCCCATGTGGCTTGACTCAGTGGCAGGGATGTCCACTTGACCTTTATCTGGACATGAGCAGCATTACCTTTCTTGCATAATCGTCGCTCCAGGATCTCTTCAGGTTCCAGGTCTTGCGTGTCCATCTGTATGTGCACAGGCAAGTCGGTGGACACCGCAGTATTGTCCGGCACAAACGGCTTCAGCTGCGACACATGGAAGACATTGTGTATCTTTGTAGTTGTTGGAAGCTCTAGCTTGTAAGCCACTTGTCCCACCTTTGCCACAATTTTATAGGGACCGAAGTACTTGTAAGATAGCTTCGGCACTGTCCTCTGAACCACTGAGTGTTGCACATACGGCTGCAGCTTGAGGAAGACAGGGTCCCCAACCTGAAGCTCCCGGTGAGAACGATTCTGATCGGCATAATGCTTCATTCGCTTCTGTGCTCTTTCCAGCTGGTATTTCAACATTGCCGACACTGATTGTCGCTCAGCCAGAAAATCTTTCACTTCCATGTTGGTAGTGGTGTTCAGGTCTGGCAGCATCCCATAGTGTGGTTCTTCCTTGTACAGTGCTTTGAAAGGTGAGCAACCGATCGCTGTGTGGTGAGAGGTGTTGTACCAAAACTCTGCCAGAGGCAACCAGCTGAACCATTTGTTGGGATGCTCATTAGCAGCGCATCGGAGGTACATTTCCAAGGATTGGTTCACACGCTCAGTCTGGCCATCGGACTGGGGATGATATGCACTGCTCATCTGTAGCTTGGTGTCAAACATAGCAAAGAGATCTTTCCAGAAACGACTTGTGAACACAGGGTCTCTGTCTGAGACAATAGAGATTGGCATACTGTGCAGCTTCACAACATTGTTGAAGACAGCCTTTGCCACTGAATGAGCAGAGTATGGGTGTTTCAGAGGTACAAAATGAGCATATTTTGTGTACCTGTCAACAATGACCAATATGACATCGTACCCAGCCGACTTTGGAAGCCCTTCGACAAAATCCATGGATATTTCTTGCCAAGCTCCCTGTGGAATCCTCAGCGGCTGTAAGAGACCTGGAGGCTTGCAGTGTTCATGTTTTGCTTGCTGGCAAATGGTGCATTGCTGCACAAATTCCTGCACTGCAGCTTTCATGCCGGTCCATGCAAACAATTTGTGTACTCGCTGGTAAGTTGCCTGGATGCCAGAATGTCCTCCAATAGCACTTGCGTGAAAAGCCTGGATCAACTTGGTTTGTAATCCTGTGTTAGCCCCAATCCAAATCTTTCCATGAAGTTTAATTAAGCCATGCTGTAACTCATAACCATCACTGTTAGTGCCTGTCACAGCTAACTCTTGGAGTAGAGCTTGAGCCTTGTTATCTACAGCATATGAATTGACCACCTCTTGAATCCATACTGGAACACCCGCTGATATTGCATAGAGGGAAAATGCATGGCCGACTCTTGACAGTGCATCTGCCACTTTGTTTTCCTCACCTTTCTTGTACTGGAAGGAAAAATTCAAGCCCACCAATCTTGTCATGGCCTTCTTTTGCAAATCAGTATGGAGTACTTGATCCTCCAGATTGCATAGGCTTTTGTGGTCTGTTTTGATGACAAAGGGCCCTCGAGACAAGTACTGTCTCCACCTGTCTACTGCCATCATGATGGCCAGGAACTCTTTCTCATAGATAGACAATTTTTTGTTGTTGACACTAAGCGCCTTGCTGTAGTATGCAACAGGATGGCCTTCTTATACCAACACAGCACCAATCCCGGTGTCACATGCGTCAGTTTCAATCCAGAAAGACTTGGTGAAATCTGGCAATGCCAATACAGGTGTACTGCTCATGGCCTGTTTGAGAGAATCAAACGCTTGTTGTGCCTCTGCATTCCAACAAAATCCCTGTTTCTGAAGTAAGAGTGTTAACGGCTTGGCGAGCACTCCATATCCCTTCACAAATTTCCTGTAATAACCGGTGAGGCCCAAGAAACCCCTTAATTCAGTGACATTCACCGGCACAGGCCACTGCAGCATAGCTTGGGTCTTGGTAGGGTCAGTCGCTACTCCTTTGTCCGAAATTATGTGCCCTAAATATTCCAGCTGAGCCTGTGCGAAGGAACACTTGCTCAACTTTGCATACAATTTGTTGTCCTTGAGCACTTGAAACACTTGATGCAGGTGTTGTAGGTGCTCCTCGAGAGACTTACTGTATACTAGGATATCGTCCATGAAAACCAGCACAAACTTGCGAACAAATGGTGCAAACAGAGAGTTCATAACACATTGAAATGTGGCCGGGGCATTGGTGAGCCCAAACGGCATCACCCTGAATTGGTATTGACCATTATGGGTTTTGAACGCAGTCTTCAACTCATCAGCCGGTAACATTCTGATTTGATGGTACCCTGACCGCAAATCCAGCTTGGAAAAGATCTTTGTTCCCGCCAATTCATCCAATAACTCGTCTACAATGGGTATAGGAAATTTGCTTTTGATGGTTGCTGCATTCAACCGGCGATAATCGATGCAAAACCGCCAAGTGCCATCTTTCTTTTTAACCAACAGGACAGGAGAGGCATAAGGACTAATGCTAGGAATAATGGTGCCATCTAGCAACATTTTTTTGACCTGTCTCTCAATCTCGTCTTTCTGGAGAGGAGAGTATCTGTATGGTCGACAGTTTACTGGTTGAGTGCCTGGCAACAGATGGATGGCATGATCAAATGCTCTGTGTGGAGGTAATTCATGAGGCTCCTGAAATATATCAGAGAATTGCTGCAAGAGTGCATGTACTTCTGCTGGAATCTCTGTGGTGATTTGTGCTTCACCATCTATCCAAGATATTTCAGCAACAGCCCAAACATCATTTCCCTTCACTGCCTTGTACAACTGCTCCACTGTGAGGGCTTGAAGCTCTTGGGAGGGCACTGATGGAAGTCCTGTGAGTTTCACCTTTTTACCGTGATGATCAAATTCAATCCACTTGTGTTCCCAGTTGACATTCATTAGTCCTTGCTTTGCCAGCCAGTCCATGCCAAGGATGCCATCATATCCTCCCAGCGGTAACACTCTCATATCAGTTGCAAAAGTGTGACCCTGTAGCATCCATTGCATATTAGGCACCATTTTATTGCAGTACATATAGTCGCCACTTGCCACTTTGACCCGGAGTGTTTGAATGTTTGCCACTGGATATTTAAGTTTCTCAACCAGTGCCTGATCCACAAAACTATGTGAGCTGCCTGAGTCCAATAGCAACAACATCACTTGATCGCCCATCAGTGTCTTGAACTGGATTGTACCCGTTTTGGACGTGCCTGACATTGCATTAAGGGAAACATGACAGTCATAATCTTCTGCACGAGTTACCAGCATATCTAGGAGTTCATCTGAGAGAATTTCATTTCCTTGCATAGTCTTCAACTGGCCTGTTGCCGGTACTGCACATACATGGCCAGGAGCATATTTTTCTCCACATTTAAAGCACAAGTTATTGGCTCTCCGATAATCCTTCAGTTGCTTGGCCTTCCAGATTTCCCCTTTTTCAAATTTGTGAGCAGATGGATGGTTTTGGTCCCCTTCTTCCTTATGTGGTTTCTTGTGATATGGTCGTGTAAACCCCTGCTTGGATCTAGCCAGCACTGACTCCTGGATTTGTGCAAACATCGCAGCTTCAGCTACTGTATTGGGCAACTGAACTTCCACTGCAGCTCTTAACTCCTCCTTGAGCCCCAAGATGAATCGCTGAACTAGCATTAGTCCACCCATGTTTGGGTCATAGAGTTTGATCTGATATACAAGCTTTTCAAACTGCCTTTTGTATTCCTCCACAGTTCCTGTTTGCTTGAGAGTCAACAACTCTCTGATCTTATCACGTTGTGCGTTGCCCTCAAATTCCTGTACCACATCCACTGAAAACGTGGACCAGTTGTGCCATGGATTCTCTAGCTTATATGCTTGGTACCAATGAGCAGCGCTGTCTCTCATGTACATTGTGGCAGCAGAGACCTTGACCCCCTCAGCAATGTTGTATAGCAGAAAAAATGTATTGCAGGTGTCAATCCAAATTCTGACATCAGTGCCATCAAATTTTGGAAAATCCATCTTAGGAAACCACGAACGTCGTCCCTCATCTCCTCTACTGGATCCCATTCCATTTGCTTCATCGTAAACTGAAACAGTGGGGGTTGCGGGAATTGTTACCCTTGGGCCTGCGCCGCTGGCTGGAAGAGGCAGTGGTCGTGGGTGAACGCGCTCCGACGGTGCAGGGGGTGGTCTATCCTGTGGCATCCCCGGTTGACGTGCTGGTGGCGGCCCGAGAATGGCGTTGACGTCCCTCTCCGGTATGACCAACGGCGTCACTCCTGCCCCGCTCAACGAACTGGTAACGCGATTCTGGTCCTCCTGGACCTTGCCGAGCGTCTCCATGGTCAGATTCACCTTGACCTGCATCTGCTCCAGGGCCTGAGCGTGCTTGCCCATCTTCAGATCCATCTCCGCGAGTTGAGTCTGCAACTTTTCCACAGCCTCAAACTTCGAATCCATGACGTCGAAGCGTTGCTTCATCATCTCCCTGAGTTCCTCCATCTTCTCGAGTACAAAGCGAGTCTGCGCCGCCGGTTTCGAAACCTGAGGCGCCGTCGCAGCTTCCTCTGCTTGTTCCACACGCCAATCTCGGATTTACAGCGGATCCCCAAGGAAATCCACAACCGATTGGTCGATGTTACTGGATCAAGTCGAGTTGTGAAGCGCGCCCGGGCGTCGTCGGCTCTGATACCAAGATGTTATGTCCTGCCCGGCGGTGTGATCGCCGCCGGTAGGGTTCCGGTGAGAGAAGGGAGATCTGGGGAGGAGAGAACTTGGAAAGGAAGGAAGACACAGTATATTCATTTAATTCTCGATAACCCGATCCTTACAGCACACAGGCTTATAACACGCCTGGCCCAACACACACACCCAGCGACACGTGGCTCTATCCTAGCCACAGCTACACTTCTCCTCAGCCGTCCGATAACTGCATCGATCCCCTATCAGTCACTTGCTCCTGACGCCTCAGCAGTCGTAACAATTTTTAAAAAAAAAGTCAACAGAGAAAGCCCAAAGGAAATATGTTCAAATTTCCTTTATGTCCCATTACTTCTGACACGTTGTACACCAGATCTTTTGCAAAACTTCCGGAAAGAATGAAAACTGCACAGTAGTGATTCTAAGTTTCAGACATGAACGGTCAAGAACATAGAATGCAAGGACGATAAGGATACAGGGAAACAATTATTGCTTGAAAATACTCAATGGAGATAAAGGATTGGTCAATCAACTACAGACACTAATGCTGATGCATCAGAAACTTAGGCCCAGCTCTTACTGGGACGCAGCTGCAGAAATCGGAACTCATGTTGTACCAAGCTGAAAACAATACAAGTCCCACCAAATCCTAGGAGGCGTCCAAATGGTGAATTGTCAGAGTCAACAAAAATCCAAGCAACTGGCCAGGATCAACAGGTCAAAGGAAGGGAAGAAATAAATGAAATGGTCAACAGAGAAAGCCCAAATAAAATAGGTCCAAATGGTTGATGATGGAAATGATTTTTTTTAAATGTCTCATTACTTTTATATGTACTAACCAGAATGTTTGCATAACTTTACAGAAATAATGAAAATTAAACAATAAAGATTCTGCCAGAAAATGCAAGGAGGATAAGGAAACGGGAAAACAATTATCGCCTCAAAATGCTCATTCAGGTCATATTAGGCAGTGATGGTCAATCAAGTTAATGACAGCTTAGACATAAAGATGACATATTGGTCAAATTAATGGATCTGTCAAAGAGCAAAGTGGCAACAGACAAGTTAGCCAACAGTAGAAGCAACGTGCTCCACTTCATAGTTAGATGACTTCCAAACTGCTAGCACCTAAGTGGTACAGTATTTCATCCATCTGACCCTTCAAATAATCAGCTCAGAGAGTATCTATCCTTTCTATCATACAACACATTTTGCCACTAAAAACAGCACGACACTGAAGGATATATACATGTAAAGGGAAATAGGCATTGAACTGTCAGCAGTCCCATAGCAGCAGATGTACTGAATGGCAAACATAATCATACTTTTCTACATGGAGAGATCAACCGTGGTAAACTAGTTTTCTTGTTGCAAATCAGAGCAAAGGACCAAAGCAGTTGACAGAGTGCAAGTAGATGGACCAAACCAAAACAGGTAGTGAATTAACATAAATGATTGCACATCATTCAGAACATACTTGCTAGAGCATATTCGCTAAATCGACAGATAACTTGACCCAGGAATGCATCTAAGACCAACATTTCACAGCTACACATGCATGGCCAACATGACATTAACAGTTTCTAGCAATAAGCTAAAGAGTTGCCAGTGCAGATTGCTTGATGATTTCTCGGAGCATAGGGATCTAGATAAGCACATTACATTTTTTTTGGTAGAACTGGTCCTTTTGTTGGCAAAAGAATTCAGCATGTAGCATTGTAGCTTTTACTTGTCCTCTAACGAAAGCTTATGCGAGCACGGCTCCTCTTCTCCCAAGCATCTGTTAATGGACAGGGAGAACTTCTTTTCAAAAGCTGGTACCCTTGGCTTGCCACCACAGCATCGATTCTGTTGGAAGAATCTATAAAATCGACGCAAGCTTCTTTAAGCTTCTGGCAGTTGTACTTATCAGCCAGCCACAGCACACCAGCCACATTCTCCACATCAAGGTCCGTGCACAAAATGCGTGCACACATAAGCTTCAACCTCTCTAAATCATACTGATCCGCAGCTGCAAGTAGACTCTGGAGCACAGCATTATTTTCATCTCTATCGAGATCATCCATCTTAGGCAAGGAATCAGTGTAAATGAAATGGAGCAGAGCCTTGAAAACTGTCGGTTCCATGCGATTGATGGTTATGTGGCTCTTCTTCTTCATGGGTTCACTGAGCTGCTTCTGGAAGACCGATGACCTTGCAGCAAGCACTGCCCTGTGTGCAGCAAATGTTTCTTGTTCAACTTTGAAGGTCACATCTGTTGTAGACGTGTCCTCCAACATCTTCCCAAAATGCTGTAGCGCGTTAGGCGGAGGCACATGAACTTCACATAAGGCTTTGGTTTCAGACACCCTTAATTCGCCTAAAACAGTGATGACACATTCAATCACAAGGCAGTTATCTCGGACATACACTGAATCCTCCAATGCCTCCCTTCTTATAAACCTCTCTTTTCCCCATGTAGCCTCTTCAAAACTGTCAGCCTTGAACCGAATCGGATCCTCATCCTCTCTGAAGAATGAACACCACGACTTGGGCTCTCCGGTGACTTGATTGATCAGCCTCAGGTCAACGAGCGCCGTCGCCCCATCATACTTGCTCATAAACTCAACGAAAACCGATATGAATCCCTCGCTGTCATCCCCGTAACCATGCGGGTAGTATAAGATAGCCCAGTCAAATCCCCCAACCCTGAATGTGCTGGAACGGATGAAACCATCGGCGTTAACGTCCGCACCAACATTCCCGTAGCTGTACTGGCAGATCTTGAATCGGTGCGCGCCTCGCACCATCTGCGTTGTGCAGGACGATATGGTGGTCGCCGCCATCACTCTCTGCAACATTTGCACATGCATGTATGTCAATATATCTATCTACAAGAGTCAATTGCACATTCGACTATTTCAACCGAACTCAAAAGGTTCCATACAAAAAAAAATGCAATGCCCGATTCAGAGCTCTAGATGGAATCAAGAAAGAACTCGCATTTCATCCAATCACCCAACAAACCCCAATTCATGTTCTAAGTGGAACCTAGAAAGGGTACGCATCTGATCCAATAGTCCCCAATAGATCAAACACAAGATGGTGGATTTCGGATTGAAGCAACCAAGACGAACAACTCGTGGCCTGCCTATGTTGTTCTTTCTTCTTGTTATTTCAAGCAATGCTGCCTGGATTAGGCTGGCAGCAGGGGAAATTAACTAGGGGGGTGGGCGCGGAGGCGCCGTCGAGCTGCCCATAGCCTCCTTACCTTCAGTGTTGCCGGCGGCGGAGAGGCGAAGCTACAGAGTGTTTCGTAGGAGGGATTAGGGTTTTGAGAGATGTGGAGCGGACGAGGGTGAAAGGGGAGAGGTGTGGCGGCTGTTCTTGTTCCTTCTGTTCTTCGCTATTGACTATTGAGTCGAGAATGGTAAAATGGCATTCCCGTCCCGGATAAAAATAAAAATAACCCAATCAGATACTGTGGGTCAACAATTGATTACCCACTATCATATATATTCCTATTTAATTTGGTAAAATAAATAAACTACTCTCCGGTCTAAAATATTTATATAAAAGTACATGTAATTATTTTATACGTGTTTCACTATGTTGATTCGCTCATTTTAGACGAGTATTTAGCTGAATAAAAATTTGGCTCCTCTAGCGCCTTACCATATTATTTATCTTATATTTTTCTTGGATTCGGATCAGAGCGAATTTTGACCGATTTTGGATTCGAATGCGGATATAACGGGCATAGGATTCGAATCGGAAATGGGACGGACTCGAATCGGAAACAAAATAGTCGAATATATGTTCTCATCAGTACATAGTCACAATTCTTCCGAATCTTAAGAGGGATTTAAACTTTCAGTCTTGTGTAGTTAAGAAAAAAAGATACAATACACTAAAACTCAAGCATTGGCTGAAATTTAGAACTAAACATCATCGCCAAATGAATTCGGTAACTCAATAGCTACTAACCTTGTGAGATTGGCTTGGCCTTGGCATCGGACTAAAAAAATCGAATTATCCAATTTAAAACCTTCGAGTTATCCTAATTAAATTTCGGATAATTCATATCCGCATTGCTATTTGCTATACCATATCTTATATCGTATTCGGAGCACTACTTGAAATCAGATATCCTTATCCATCGGGATTTTTCAAATCGAATATGGATGCCTTAAAATGATGGCGATTTTCACAAAAATAACCTATTGGTTTCGGGACCGATTTCGGCGCGAAAATTATGCTATCCATTTACATCCCTATTTTAAAGTAGGGACCAATATGTAAAATGCAAATACAGCCCAAAAAAGAACTGGGGCGGGGGAAGCACCCAACCATTCTCCCCAGTCCCCGCACCGGCGCACCGGCCGCCTCTTCTTCTTCTTCACTTCTCCAAAACCCTAACCCCCGGCCAGAGATTCAGCCAAAGAACGCACTCTCGCTTCGCCTAATCCGCCGGCGAAACCTGACGCTCCGGGAGAGACGGACGGAACGAGGGCGCCCCCAGAGGTATGTCTGCTCTCGCCACCTTGTACATTCGTCGTTTATCGCTGCTATCTGACCCTCGCCCTAGGAATGAAAGAAGAAGGTAGACTGGTGTATTGTGATGTGCCTATGTTGCTTCAATCCGAAGTCCACCGACTTATCTTGCAGAATCGTGAACGATTGGGTCAAATGCATGTCCTTTATTGATTCCAGTTATTAGAATATGAATTTGGGGTTTGTTCGGTGACTCGGCCAGATTTGGGTCCTTTTGGTCCTTTCATGATTAATAGGATCTGTATTTTCTTGTTTGTATGGATCCATTCCATCCAAGAGATAAATGCGTGACTGATTTCCTGTACATGTACTAACTCAGATACCTGTGCAAATGTTGCAGGGGCACCCCAAGCAAAGAGCAATGACATCAACCACGGAATCTTCATGCACAACCCAGACGGTGCAAGGCACACACCGGTTCCAGATCTGCCAGTTCAGCTACGGGAATGTTGGTGACAATGACTACATCCGCTCCGGCACCTTCAGTGTGGGGGGATTCGACTGGGTTATCGTGTACTGCCCAGATGGCGATGGTGTCGATGGTGAAGAATACATATCGGTTTATCTGGAGTTGATGAGCAAGTATGCGGAGGCTTCGGCGCTCGTGGACCTGAGACTGATCAACCAGGTCACTGGACAGGCGTGCACGATATGTGCGGAGAATGAGGTGCCAAACCAGTTCAGGTCTAGCAGCTTCGAAGAGGCTACCTGGGGGCGGGAAAAATTTATCAGCAAGCGTGCTTTGAAAGATTCAGTGTATCTTAAAGATAACTGCCTTGTTATTGAATGCGTCGTTACTGTGGTAAATGAACTTAGGGTGTCTGGAAACAAAGCATTCTATGAAATTGAAGTCCCTCCCCCAAATGCACTAGAGCATTTTGGCAAGATGCTCAAGGATGCGTCCAGGGCAGATGTGACCTTCAAGGTTCGAGGAGAAACGTTTCCTGCCCACAGGGCAGTGCTTTCTGCCCGGTCGCCGGTTTTCAAAGAGCAGCTCAGTGAACCCATGAAGGAGAACAAGATGCAGCATGTAACTGTCGATCGCATGGAACCGGCGGTTTTCGAGGCTCTGCTCCATTTTGTTTACACCGATTCCTTGCCTACAATGGATGATCTTGACAGAGATGAAAAAGATGCAGTGGTCCAGCATCTACTTGTAGCTGCGGTTCAGTATGGTCTAGAGAGGCTGAAGCTCATGTGTGAACGCATCTTGTGTATGAGCCTTGATGTCAAGAATGTGGCTGTTATACTGCGTCTAGCTGATCGACATAACTGCTGGAAACTCAAAGAAGCTTGCGTCGATTTTTTGGTTCCTTCGGAGAGAGTCGATGCTGTGATGAAAACCCATGACTATGAGACTATGAAGTTGTTTTCTCCTTCTCCATTAGCAGATGTGTGGGAGAAGAGTCGTCGCTCCCGCAGAAGTTCCCCTTAGGTAACATGCAAAAGCTTTTCAGGCAAAGCAAGTACAGTCAGCAGACTTGGGCTGAGTACTTCTGTCAACAGAGTCACTGTAGGTCTTTATTGAGTCTAGTTATCTGTTAATGTAGTGGATATGTGCCTGCAAGTATCTTATGAATGATGTGTGATCATCGGTGTTTGTTGCTTCTGTTAGTTATGCCTATCCACTCTATCTTGTCTTGAGTTACTTCGGTGTTGCAAATTCCTTCAGTGTTGGGATGTTTTTTGCGGAATCCTTTTGCTTGATTAAAGGATGGATGATGTCAACTTGCACTAAGGTCGCAGACTGCTAGCAGTTTTGATTTTTAGTCATTGAACTGGCAATTCAAGCATGTTGTTGCTATTTCTCATTACTACCGTTAGGTTTGGTGTGGTGTCCTTGCGGTGTGGAGAATTCATACCTGCTCCCTTAATCCAGAGATGCACTACAAATTTTGGTAGAACATCAGCTGTTTGACTTTCATGCCATCCAAGTTGTCATATTTGTGCATATACTCAATGTGTATCTATTGCTTTCCACTTAGATGTTTGGATGAGAAATAAGGTTGCAAACTTGTTCCTATGTGAAATCACTTTTAGGATACGGTGTGAGAGCGTTAAAGTGGTGTGGAGAAAAATATATACCATGATAGAAAAACCAGGGAAACAATCATAAACTCTTCAATGGAGTACACGGAGCAATTCTTCTACTCCCGTCTCAACATAGTGAACTGACCAGAAAGTCCGCTACTGACAAGCAAGTTAAAACTCTCTTTAGTTACGACAAGAAAAATTACAAAGTTATATCTAGGAACCGAGAAATATTTGGGAACTGGAGTAGCAGAGGACACAAACTGTCACTCCACACTGAAGAAAGTACTAGATGACTCTGAATGACCCTTGTCGGCCATATGAATGTCAAGAGGTCGATAACTACTGACAAATGGTTGGGTTTCTTCATCGTTTTCTTCAATAATTTTACAAGAGGTCAACCTTTTTTTTCGCAGGTATTGTAATGTACTCTCCACTTGCTTCATAGTAGGCCTTTCTTCTCCCTGGAGACGCAGACACATCTCGGCAAGAGAGGCAATGGTATTGATTTCATCCTCATTTGCTTCTTCAAGAACTTGAGTTGCCACCACCTCTCTTACTGGTCTCACTTTGATCTCTGAAATGAAGTAAATGGACAAGTTCTGATAGTATTCTCCACCTGCATTGCTTAAGAAAACAGGCTCCTTTCTTGTAAGCAACTCTATGAGCACCACACCAAAACTATACACATCACTTTTCTCATTTAATTGCCGAGTATGATAATATTCTGGATCCAAGTATCCAAATGTTCCTTGTATATTTGTTGTCACATGGGTTTGGTGAATAGGAACTGTTCTTGAAGCGCCAAAATCTGAAACTTTAGCAGTGTAATTCCCATCTAACAATATATTAGATGACTTCACATCGCGATGAAAAACTGATATCGAAGCAGATGTATGTAGATAACATAGTGCTCCAGCAGCTTCTAGGGCGATCCTCAAACAATCGTCCCAAGATAAAGACAGCCTAGTAACCGACTCACCATGCAGAACGTCAAATAAAGAGCCGTTAGGGATAAAATCAGACACTAAGAGGGGCACCTCTGTTTCAAGACAGCATCCAAAGAGCTTCACTATATTTCGATGATTTATTTGGGACAGAATGACAACCTCATTAATAAACTGATTGATCTCAGCTTCCTCAACAAGTTTCGATTTTTTTATAGCCACTACGCGTTGGTCAGATAAGATGCCTTTGTATACCATTCCGTGTCCTCCACGTCCTACAATACGAGTTTCATCAAAGTTGTTTGTTGCCTTCTCCAACTCCTCTAAGGAGAAAACCATTGTCTTGTCACTTGCATTTTCATCCGATAATATGAGTTGTTCCAGTAGAAGGCCATGGTTTTTCCGGAAATACATCTTTCCTTGTTGTTTTTTGATACGTCTTTTCCATTTATAGAAGAGGAATATCCCACACAAACCAACAAGCAGCATTCCCAAGCCAACACCCAGTCCAATCGTAACACCTATGTACAAACATATGCCACATAAGCTTTTGTTGTTTTTATAAACCATAGAGTAAGTGTAAGGTAGTACCTATGATAATATTTCGATGTTTGGTTGAGATGCACTGCATTCTGCTTGGATCATATTTTGTTCTCTGAGGACAACAAATGAAGTCTCCGATGGTATTGTGGCATGTCCCATCACAATTTCTTTTATCAAGACACTCGTCAACATCTGGATGTGAAGCACAACTTGGTAAGGCGCGACAACAAAAATGTTCAAAGTTTAAACAACCAACATTATTTCCCTAAGATAATATGTACGCTTTTGACAAAGTTAGTCAGGACTTGACTGATGCACGTGCGGTCGGTACTATGTTTTCTGCATTGCTTGAGTTTTTTAAAGCCTTGTGTCCAAATAGCTCTTAAGTTTATGCAAAATAAAAGATTATCTGAAAATATACATTAATCTAAACAATTAACCAAAAATTAAGGATCCATATGAGGTCTACTACATAAAATATATAATAATTGCGGGAACTGATTTCCTGGCAACTTAAGAGGTATTCTCAGAAGGGTAAAAGGACCGCCCCAAACTCAGATCTTAATAAGACTATAAGAGTAAAGAAATGAGAAGATGAGAAATATCATTTGGCAGACTGGGTGAGAGTATGGATGCCTTCAAGTCCAGTTTTACTAGTGTAACTAGAAATTTTTGCTTGGGTACATCAGTTTAATAGTTCTCTCTACAAACTAGAGTTGAGGGAAAAGTTGTTTTAGTGGAATTTTTTACTTCTAAAGACTAACTGGGTGATGTACATTTAATAGTTCACACTGCAGTACAAAATTTTCTTAGTGGAATGCTAGTTGTATAATTTTAATGATGTTGACATTTGCTCAAAAGTTAAAAGTTATGTTAAATTTACATTTTCTGACAAAATTTTACAACCACTTTTTAAATATACCTATCGAGATTCAAGTTGCGCTTGCTTAACTCGTTTTTAGAATCTGTCCTGCAAAACTTGGTAGCATTAGTTAGCTGGTACTTGTTAGGTGGACCAAGAGGTGCATTAATATTGGAACCTTGGATGTATAGTAGGAATGACTTATGTTACCTCTGCATCCGTATTGAAGGTATGGATTTCCTTGGTATCCTTTCGAGCAGTTGCAGATGTAGCCTTGTCCAATGGGCGAGTCAACGCACACGCTGTTGTCGCTAACGCAAGCGTACGAGCTCTGCTTGGTGCGGGCTGACTCGCACGTCTCCCCAGCCAGGGTACCAATAGCCCAATCCACCACCACTGGCGCCTGCCCACCGTAGGCGTCCATGAACGCTGATGAAGTAAGGTAGCTCGCCGAGAAGGTGAAGTTGGACGCCTCAACCAGGGCCGCGTAGCTACAGCTGCCGCCCATCCCCTTGGTGCTGAAGTTCTGGTCAAACCACATCCTGTAGTTCTCCAGCCCCCTGGGGATCGCTGTCCGGCAGCAACCTATCCCCTCGCAGGCGCCGTCCATCACCAAGGAAAGGTTGCCGCCCTTGCACGTGGCGCCGCACACGGCCGTGTAGGAGCTAATGTCGTCTTTGTCGCCGATGTACGCCAGCGTTTTGCACCCGATCACGGTGAACTTGTTGGCGGTGTCGGAGAGCCTGAAGATGGCGCCCTGCAGGTCCATGTTCGATGGCGGGCTCTTGGTCTCCATAAGCCCGGTGGTGGCGTTGTAGCAGTAAGAGGAGATGTTGTTCAGCCACCGGACCTGGCCGTGCTGCAACGAGATGTCCAGCACCTCCTGGTTGATGTAGTATAGCCTCTTGCCACGGATCCCCTTGTCTCGGCAGGCAAGCTTGAACCCTTGACGGGTCTGGTTCTCGGCGATTTGGCACCCATCCTCGATGTCGATGCCAAACGGGTAAGGGATCGCCACTCCCCCGCATTCCCGAGTGCAGTTGCCCAGCGGCACCAACGCTCCAACGCTGCCGGCGAGGTCGAACGCCGGCTGGAGCGCTATGACGAACACGACTGCAGCAGCTGCTGCTAAGGTATTGAAAGCCATGATGAGCTGCGATTTGCAACTCTTCCTATTCAGTGATTTCGAGCTAGCTGCATAGCTTGTTAATAATCTGAAATTTCAGACTCTAAATAATGTATTGTCATGATTATATATATGCAGATACATGCACATATTCGTTTCAGAAAGAGGCTTCCCATCAATCAATACGGTAAGGTCAGAGTTTGGACTGGTTCGTCCTGGTAAATTTCTTTGCATATTCGTGTTTCCTACCAAGAAAAATAGACACTGGGTCAGGGTGACTTATTCCATTCAGCAGTGCTACTCGTGACTTGTTTAATGGGTCACTTGCATCAAGTGTAACCGGCAACGAGTATGTCTATTTTAAGTGGGACCGAACGTAGTTAGCTTTTTCTAACAGTGTGGAGGATGTGTATGCTGTGGTTAGTTCGTTAATAGGATCTCTAAGGGCATCTACAATGGGAGGCGCTAAGAGGGGACGCCAGGATTTTGTTCCCAGTCGGTGGGCAGTTATGTCATTCAATCCCAGCTCACCCCAGCTAATGAGCGCTAATTCACAGGCATGGACGCAACGTTTTGCGCCGGCGCTTAGCAAGTTTTTTCCTTGCTGCTGACCGAGTCAGGTAGATAATTAAGCGTCTAAAGTCAGGTGCGCATTGGAGCTTGGAGCCGTAGCATAGACGCCAGGATAAATTGGCCGATCGTTTTCCGCACAAGCGCTCAGCTAAGCGTCCTGCACTGTACATGCTCTAAGGGACACGGACACAAAATGTATCCATTTTAGTTCGTTTCGGTTGACCCATGCATAGAAATGCGTATGTGTTCCCCTTTATCTGTTTAGGTCAGGGACTAAACTCAGTGGCAAGATACATTTCTTTAGATAAAATTTTATGTAGTGCAGACTTAATTTACATAGGACAAAAAAATGGACATAAAAAATAACTATAAAAACCCTAGTCAGATCTAGGTTTTCGTGGGCGCGCCACCTAGTCCTTGTTATCGCTGGTGAGGTCGACCAACTCCGGCACTAGCCAAGGGCCGGTGCAGGTGCGGGCCACGCCGGATGGGCTGGCGTTGGCGTGTGCCACTTGTTCCATGGCGACGCTGGAGGGGATAGTGTAGCAGCCGCCGACGTTGTGGAGTCCTCAGCGGCATGGAAGGGTGCCCCACCGCGAGCGCCTGCAACTGCACAGCGAGGCCCTACCAGATGGCTAGGTCCTCGAGCTCCGAGGAAGCGATGGCCAGTCGGACAGCCTCATCGTAGTCCAACTATGGAGGGGGAGTTCGTCCACCTTTACAGCAGCTAGTTGCTCGCGCTCCCACGCAAGGAGGCTGACATAATCAACGGCGTTGTCCCTCAGCTCCTCATCTGGGATGTTGTGTCAAAGGCCTCCTATTGGTCATGAACCTCTACGTTGAAGTAGAAGATTCCGTCACCCAGGAAGCCCGCTCGGCGTCATGACTCCCATTCCCGTCGGTTGTAGGTGTCCCACGCGTACGAGGTGATGTTGTATGCGGGGTCGGTGAGCAGATCCGCTGGCAGCACCCGACAACGTCGTATCTCCTCTCGTCGATCACGTCCATCCCGTGGAACCGGCAGCACTGACACCTGGCGCAAGCTAAGCAATCAGCCGGTGGGGAAGTGGTCGGACGCCGTCCCACCCTGTTGGCGTCCTCATGTGGTACAATGACCACACAACGTCCACGGTGATGTATTGGGGGTTGCGCTTCGGCTTAGGTCGCGGCAGCCGGTCTTGGTCATTGTGCAACTTCCTAAACGGCCATGACTTTCCCATGGCCTTGCTGAGGGGAGTTGCCAGTGGTCTAGGAGACAGGGCTTTCTCGTTCTGGCAATGGCGAGGGCCTTTGTGGACTGGCGGGCACGACCGCGTGCCTTAACAAGGAAGTGGATGTGGCCGCCATCAATGTCGGCGCTCGACACCAAGCGTGTGTGGCATTGATGTTGTCGCAGAGGGCGGAGCGGCCCGTTGATGGTGGCACGGAAGACCAGCGTTGCCCGCCAAACTGGCGCTTGCAGAAGACGAAGCAGCCATGTGGACGCTTCCAGGCGGGCTAGGGGCGGGACGCGAGAGGACACGCACACGACGGGTTCGCACACACGTATTGGAATAGATCGGTCTGTTTGTGTCAGGCCGCTGGTTCACATTGTTTGGAGTCATCCTATCCGTTTGGATCAAAATAGACGGCGTCCGGCCCATGAAAATACCCTACTAAAGCAGAGTGAATTAAGTACTAAAAAAAAGCAGAGTGAATTCTTTTAGCTTTCTCTTTCATTCTCAATTGAGGATAAGCCTTCATTAATTGGGTTTCCCAACCGAATGACTTCAATTATGGTCATTTTCGAGTACTCCAATATTGACGAGGTCCACTCTCTCTGGATATGCATAATCATCTATTACTAATATTTATATGAAACTAGCATGATCGACGACGCAATATGTGTGCATTGCCACTATCAAAAGAAGGTCAAATTAGATGGGTGAGACTAAGTTAGGTTGTTGGTAGTATTTTATTTGTATATGAGCAACAGAAAGTTTCACACAACAAAAAGGTTCTGTGATTTCTAGCTAGCTGCTGAGCTTGTTAACATTGTCATGCGCATATTCGTTTGAGAAGGAGGCTTCCCAAACAAGAGGGTGGGTGCAGTGAGAGTTTGGACTGGCCGGTCCTAGTAAATTTCCGTGCAGGTTCGTGTTTCCTACCAAGGAAAATAGACAGGGTGAATTATTTCATGCAGCAGTGTTACAAAAAAATCGTGATTTGTGTTGTCAAAAAAAAAATCGTGACTTGTCTAATGGGTCCATAAGTCACTTGCATCAAGTGTTACCGGGAATGAGTATGTCCTTTTTAAGTGGGACCGATGTAGCTAGGTATTGTGCTACTATATCAAGCATACAACCCGGAATGAGTATTCACGCACTCTGAACTCTTTTTTGCTTTCTCATTCATTCTCAATTGAGGATAAGCCTTCGCTATGGTCGTTCCAGCTCAGATTAACTCTAGGAGAAGCAGAGACCATGGCCTCACCTTGGACCGATTCTTCATCCCTATAGGACAGGGGCAGGATCTTCTTCGCATTTCAAAAGAAGCCGAATTGCAAAAGATGCAAGGCTGCAGAAGTGCAGATTCTTCACCACAATACCAACAACATTGTACTAGAAACATACTTGATAGATAAGTCCAACGCAGACATGCAAGGTTCAACGCTAACGACATGCCGTCCCATGTATGTTATCCAGCGACAACACACCGATTGGATCCTTCTACGGGCACCCATAGTGACAAGTTTTAAGGTGCTTAACTAAGCTAGGTTTTTATACAGACAGGCCGAAACACAGGTCCAACAACCCCATAGCAGCAGCATCTCAAGAGAGAGCGCATCAGCAGAAGAACATGGTGCTCCGCACTTTCTCGTGGAGTCGCGGCAGCTCCGGCACTGAGACGCTGCCCGCGGACGTGTGCCCTCCTCCTCCCTGGCTCGATGACGCATCCGACATGTCCTCGAATTTCATGAACGTGCCCACCTGGGCCGCCGCGAGGTGCGCGTAGGCTATTGGAGCAACTGCACGCGCAGAACAAACCAAACCAGGATAAATGCAAGGTAACAGACATCATGGTCAACTTATTACGTACTATTAGCCAAAGACAAATAGTGAGGAGGATGGTATCAGCGTACCGATCGATATGGCCGTTGTGCTCCTCTGGTACCTGAAAAGACCACAGCAACAAAGTCAGGACATAGCTTGACAACATTTTATTTTATCAGAATGGCAAGTGGTAGAGCCTCGGTCTGTCATCTACTTACACATAAGATAGGGAATGCACAAATTCCTGAAGCGCATCGGCAGTGAAGCAGATCTCGTCGTGGAGAACATGGTAATGTGTTGGCCTCGAAGTTCCCTGGCACAAACAGCAAACACAAAACAATTAGACCCAGCTAAATGTGCAGTAACTTGAAAACATGAAAACCACCACCACTGCATTGACAGGTAACAAGAAACAGAGCACAAAGCATAGGCTGCTTACTATCATGCCAGCATGTGCACACATGTAGAAGTCAAAATTCTTAGGATGGCAGACTTGCTTATCCACGACAGTCCCTACAGAATGACATTGACACTTTTATTGCTTCGTTTAACAGAAAATCACTATGTACATGACAAGGTTGACGTTTCACTCCATAAGAAAAGTAGGAGACTTTGTCCATAGGGAAAGAAGTTTACCTGGAGGAACATTCTCTGGAGATCCAGTTTGAAAGAACTTGGTGTGATGGTTCTTCTGGGCAACAATGAGTGTGAACTTAGGTTCCCATTTCTCGTCAAGGAACTTGCATGCCTGCAACGATTTTAAAAGTAGATGAAATGACAGCATCAACAGTTACTTGTAAGTAGGTACCAGTATTGGATCTGTACTAAGCGCATGTTGAAATCAGATAAATACACTACCTCAATGATCTGCTCAAGCTCGATGTTTATGACCTGAGTAAACTGGCTTTCGCTTACCCCGTCCCTGAAATTAGCATGAGTTAATATGTGATGGTTAAGACATCATCAACTATCCATTTTCAGTAGGGCAAAAACATTTCAGGAGTTTCACTGCAAAATTCACTGGCATTTGCAAATAGTAATTTCAGAACTTAATACCTAAAAATAATAACTTGGTCTGGTTTTCGCTTCCCAGAACTAGTGTAGAAGTCGATCAGTGATTCCCTGAAAGTCCCAAGTGCAACGATATAATTCCATTAGGAAAGTGTGAATAAATCCTAACGTATATACGGAGGACATATGCACACAATATTGAAAAATACTGAGCTCAACATTGGATTGACATATCTTACCGAATGAGGCCATCATCTTCAGTTCCACGTGGTTTAAACAGGGAGGACATCATTTCTAGTTTAGGTGACTGGGTGTGCACTGTTGCTCTGTATCTAGAGATGAGAGGCCACTCACGAGAGCTCACCACCTAAATAGAATCCAAAGCCACAGTTACAAGTAGAGTTATAACAGCACGTATACATTCAGATGACATGTGAGCTACTATTCAGAGAGTAAAACTGTATTCCTCTTACCGCAGCAATAGAAGGTCTGTCAGACTGCCCAGGTTGACCATGTGACACATCCATGCCCAAGATGATAGTAGGCGCCTCTGACACAATAGGTATTCCACGGGATACTTCAACTTGCAGCAATGTGTTCAGCCCACCAAGCTAGGTAATACCCGGTGAAAAGACAAATACCATAAGCCTAAGAATTAACACTAACCAATAATAAATACACAAAAAGAAAAAGAGTCCATGTCAACAAACCTTAGCATTTATCTTCAACAGCACATTGTTTAGGTAATTATCATTGACTCTTGCTGGAGCTAGACATTGTGTAACAATGCCAAATTCGGCAAGACACTTCCTCTTCCAAGGACCTGGTTGAAGCAAATATGTATCATATATTCTGCAACAGCTAATCATGCATAAAGGGAAGGGTAACAAACAATGACAAAAAAAAGCCATGAACCAACCATAAACTTCGCAGTTTTTCCTCTCAGGAAGAAGGCACAAAAGGAACCTGGGTGCTCCAGGTAGCTTCTGTTTTATCTGCTCAAACATCTCCTCAACTCTAACTGACACGGGCGCTCGTCTCTTTGATGGATTCTCTTCAATTATAGCATGGGGGTCCTCGAATTCCTGAAAACAAACAAAGTTCAGCAACAGAAAAGAACAGTTGAAGATGTTGTAGACAAAGTAAAACATACCAGTCCCTTTCCAATCGCAAGCCTTTTAAGGTCTCGGACAAGACCCTGAACATCGCACCGTGCAGAGAAATTAACAACCGACCATCTACTGATGGCACAGGTCTTAATCAGCTTCTGAAACAAAAATAGAATAAGCAAGTTAACAGAGGGTTCATTGATGATCAAGAAGTAATAAAGGGCATGTTAAAAGAGAAAACGTGCTGACCTTGTGTGCAAGATTCCAACGTCCGTTGCGTGGGAGGAAATCTTCATTGTTACCGGCTCTCATCTACATGATAGAAGGATTACTGGTTAGATACACTCGGAAGAACATCAAGCATGAGCATGCCAAACTAAGTTTGGTGAATTATCACTAACCTTGGGTGCTTCCAGGACCCTCCCTTCAATTTGAGTAAAATTTTGTGAAATGGAAATGCCACATGCCTTCAGCATTGAGTCAGAGTCATAGTTGCTACGTTTCAGTGCCTTGCATTTAGGTACTATCAGTTAATTGCCAATATCACTAAAAACGAGCTATACATGGTTGCAGCGAGGTAACATCTAGATAAGAACTCACATCATTAAGGGTTGACATTCTTTCTTGAGGCTTTTGTCTGGATTTCTCGACAAGTGAGGACCTTTGCAGAGTAGACAGAGCTTTGGTGTATCTTTGCAGAGGAACAAGAGTGCAAAGCTGGCAATACAAACCAGGGCTTGAGATTAATGGATGAAAGTTTAAGAATGGAGGAGGCTTTGAGGATGTAGAATACAAAACTGAAACAAACCTCCACAGGGAAATAAGTCGGACGTTTTAGCCTCCCCGCATTGATACAGGGGAGATTATCAGAATACTTGAGCTCTATGCCTCTGTGCACCCGATAGTAATCGGAGACTGTTATTTCAACAGTATTAGTGTCCCCGTTGTTACCATTCCTCTGCCTCAGCGGGAACCTAGTTAAACCCGCCAATCAGAAAGCAGTCAATGAATAGCAGTAAATTGTACGGAAAAATAAATAGTACAACAATCTAGAGACAATACGACACCCTTTAGAAATTATTAATTTATTTAAAGCACTGGGAAAAAATGAACAAAAGGGTAAAGGCAATTCTCACGTCTGTTCGTTGCAGTTTCTGTCACTCAAACCAATAATCTTTAACTCTGAATTTGTAGGAGCTGCTTTTATCCTCAAGTTCTTGAGAGCACGCTTAGCCTGTTAGGCAAACATCCAAATAGTAATAAACAAAAAGAAATATATGGTCGGAGACATTTCATGCAATGTTAGCAACAGCATTAAAGATGCCACTTACCTTTGGCCAGTCAATTCTGTTAGGGTGGTCAACTTTCTGGTTTGCGAGAAGAAAGTCGATAAGAGGACCAGGTTTAACAATCATTGTAGTCGAAACATCTGCAGGTCAAAAGAAATTTGTCATGTGAGTAGAGAGGGGCCATTGTAGTCGAAACATCAGATGTAACCACTAACCATTGCAAAGTAAACTATGGAGTCATGCAACAGTACTACAAGGTGAGATGCGTACCGACGTTTAGGGAGAGTCCACTCTGTGTACCACGGAAACTCGAGTGAAATCCTCGGCACCCCATCACACCACCGCCCAAGTCAACAAAGCTATCAGGATTGTTGTGGAAAAATGACTGACGAACTAAAAGGCAGCCCCTGTGCATGGACAGAAGAATCAACCACAGCCATGACCAGGAAAGTCATATAGAAGCCTAAGCAGAGAGGAATGCTTAGGACAAAGACATTCTGAAAGATACATACTGTTTTGCAGAATGCTGCCTGAGTATGATATCAAGAACTCGGAGCGCCTCCATTGAATTCTCTGATTCCTGTCCTCTAATGGCTTGCGCGATTGCGGCCATCGGGATTTTCCCTGCAAGGCACAGCTCCACTTTGAAAGTCTTCGTCTGGAACGGCCTCCTCACTCTCTTCCTGTCACCACCTCCAGGACTGCTGTCATTGCCTCCGGGGCTCCCATTTGCAGCGCTCCTACAACCAAGTAAGATTTTAAGTTATATGGAACACCGAGCGAGCAGATAGCATGGAAGCAGGTCATCAAGGAGCAGAACTTACTTTCCAGTCCCAATATCCTCCAGAACCACAGTGAATTCATTGTTTACTTGCGGAAGAGCGCCGATAGTGAAGAGGCTCTTCTCACCATCATAGGCAAAGTCCTTGTTCAACAGCTCAGCGCGGTAAGTATGCTGCAGTTTGTCAATCACCTTCCTGCCTACCCCCTTCCCATCAACCAGCGTGTCATCTTCATACTTCATAATAACCTAGTCACAGAGCATAACAAGTCCCAAATCAGTATGGTCAAAACAATTGTAGTATCTTTTTGAAATACTAGGCAGTGAAGTAGGGATAGCATATACTAAATACTTACATTGTAGTGGTGGAAAAATTCCTCTGAACTCTTCACAGAGACTTTATAGTGGTTGGCAAGGAGCTGGATGGGCCGTCCTTTCTTGCCCAATCCGGGCCTGACCATCAGGAGCCTCTTAGGCTTTGTTGGCTTGTCTGGTGGGGTATCATTGGCATCAGCAGCCGCAGCATCTTCGGCTCTGATGGGCACCACGTTGGGAGGCAGAGGAGGTGGTGGTGGCAACTCTTCCTCAAGCGGGTCCATCGTGAGCTCTCTGCAGATGCAATTGGTAAAAGGATGGTGATTAGTATGGAACAGGAGACATGATTAACTCCAAAATGGAGTAAAAAAAAAGGTGTCATATGTCGAATATTAACTTCAGATTAAGGGTAATTGTGGCCCATGCAGTGTACTTTAGGATGTAACGACGACAAATATTGGTACTATGATCGTGAAAAAGAAATGGTCACTCTCTAGCTTGAGACCAAGTTGTTTATTTCTACCCTTGACCAGAATGCTAGCGAGGAGATGTTGCTAAGATTAGATAAAAAGTGTGCGCATTTAATATGAATTAATCTTGCTGCGTGCAATGATATAGTAGAAGCAAATAAAATGCTCCCGCAAAAAAAAGCTAATAAAATGATATAGTAGGAAGCATATTAGGGTGTGGTGCCTACAAAGTAAGACATGACAGATTTTGGTGCCTACAAAGCAAAGACACGACAGATTGTAGGGAGTACATGACACTGAACCAAAGAAAATGTTGCCAAAAAGGGGCAGAAGCACAGCCCTGTCTTGCGAAAGATAATACCGCAGTGTCTATTCTAGAGCATTTTCATTACATAAAAAAGAAAGAAAGAAAGACAGCTGTTGGTAGATCCGTGGGCGAGAAGTAAGACACGACAGATGTAGGAGTACATGACACTGAATCAAAGAAAATGTTGCCAAAAAAGGGGCAGAAGCACAGCCCTGTCTTGTGAAAGATAAATCCGCAGTGTCTATTGTAGAGCATTTTTCATTACATGAGAAAGAAAGAGAGTTATTGGAAGATTGATGGGGTGGGGAGTGGATAAAAGGAAGACAAGACACTGAACCTGAGAAAATGTTGCCAAAAAAGGGGCATATAAGTAAACCCCCTTCTTGCAAAAGATAGATTCGCACTGTAGAACAAATAAAAAAAACCGAGTAAAACCCTAGTTCATAGAGAAAAAGAAGAACTCTGTATCCCCTCGGAGGGGAAGACATCAAGAATGGAAAAACAAGGATGGTTCAATCGGAAAACAAAAACAAATCTACCCAAACTGCAAGACAAGTCTCCTCGGAGGGCAACATGAAATGGGGAAGACCTAAACCCTCCTTTGGATTTCAAATCTAGCACTCCCCGGAAAGATAGTAGTAGCAGCGAGATACATCTGCGGTTTAGATTAGTGATGCATGTCACTGCATTTCACCGCAGAGGAAGGCAGAGCAGGGGTCTAGGGAAGGAAGAAAGACTGCATGCCAACCTAGAGAGAGATAGAAGGTAAAATGGCGAAGGAGCAGAGGAGATTGGGGGAGCATTACCGGTCCCTGCGAGGCGACTGGTGTTCTCCTCGTCTCCTCCTCCTCCGGCGGCTGGGTGTGGTCTCCGGTCCGGCGGCTTGAATGGAGAGGGGCGAGGTAGGGGAGGCTTAATAATGGCCCTCCTTCCTTCTTAAAGAGGGGGAGAGCGAGTATTGGCAATGGAGCTCCTCTGTGTAGTAGTACTATTTGTTTTCCTTCATTTTTCTTGGAAGAAAATTTGTTTGCCTTCCCTAGGAGGAGGAGGAGATAGTGGAGCACTGGAGGGTGGGTCAGTGGGCGGGTAGGAACTAGGAAGTGGCACGTCAGGGCCGAGGGTACCCATGCGGTGCGTACGTGTACGTCGGCCACCATCTCTCGACTCCATCGTCCTTCTGTCCGTTGGTTCCATCGTCCACCACGCCACGGCCACCGCTCGGAGAACGTCACTCCATTATCCACACTCCAGTCAAAGTACTCGACTGGCAACGGACGCTTGCGAGCACCGAGAGCGAGCTAGGTAGGACAATACGCACTCCGGCTCCACACCGGCACGGCACACCCCACGCAGGGGTCAGAAGAATCCACAAAGAATGTTCCTGACAAGATGAAAGATCTAAGGCCAATCAGCCTCTGCAATGTGGTGTACAAATTGGTGTCCAAGGTGCTGGCAAATCGTTTAAAGTTGATCCTGCCCGAGGTAATATCTCCAAACCAATCAGCCTTTGTTCCTAGCCGTCTTATAACAGACAATATCCTGTTGGCCTATGAATGTACGCATTACATGCATACCAAGAGGAAGGGGACGAATGGTTGTGCTGCTGTTAAGCTCGACATGAGCAAGGCCTTTGACAGGGTTGAATGGCACTTCTTAGAGATGATGATGAGAAGGCTTGGCTTTCATGAGAAATGGATCCATCTGGTCATGAGGTGTGTGAGCAGTGTTCAATATAGGGTGAAGGTAAATGAGTCCCTCACTGATGTGATCCTGCCTGAGAGGGGGCTTCGACAGGGTGATCCGTTATCCCCGTATCTTTTCCTCCTGTGTGCCGAAGGTTTCTCTGCTCTGTTGAACCATGCGGAAGAAGAAGGGAGATTGCAGGGTATCAAAGTGAGCTCAAATGCCCCGAGTTTTAATCATTTACTGTTTGCAGATGACTCGATGGTCTTCTTTGAATGCTAATGAACAGTCAGCACAACATCTGCAAGAGATCCTTCAGTTGTATGAGAATTGCTCGGGGCAAACGATAAACATGGAGAAATCTGCTATAATGTTCAGTCAAAATACTCCAAGGAAAACTAGGAAGCGGGTGATGAGAGCCCTTCATATCACGTCGATTGCTTGGAGCGAGAGGTACCTTGGCCTCCCAGTTTATGTGGGCAGAGCTTGGTCCAAGTCCTTTGAATACCTCAAGGAACGGGTTTGGAAGCGAATCCAAGGCTGGAAGGAGAGAGCCCTATCAAAAGCTGGAAAGGATGTCCTCATAAAGGCATGTGCCCAGGCCATCCCCACCTTTGCTATGTCGTGCTTTGATCTGGCAAAAACTCTCTGTGACCAGATGAGCTCTATGATATGTCGATATTGGTGGTCTCAGCAAGAAAATGAAAATAAAATGCATTGGCTCAGTTGGGAAAAACTCGTAAAACCAAAAAAGGAGGGAGGCTTGGGCTTTCGTGACCTCCACAGCTTCAACATTGCCATGCTCGCGCGTCAGGCGTGGCGTCTGCTGACTGAGCCGAGCTCTTTGTGTGCCCGAGTCCTTAGTGCCAAATATTTCCCCAGCGGCAATGTTCTTTCTGCGATTACTGTGGCTGGCATGTCCTATACTTGGCGTAGCATCTTGAAGGGTGTCAACCTGTTGAAGGAGGGGATTATTTGGAGGGTTGGCAATGGTTCGGAGATCAATGTTTGGAAGGACCCTTGGATTGCCCGTGACGGTATGCGTGTTCCTTTTACTCCCAAAGGCCAGAATCTGATCACCAAAGTGGCTGAGCTGATTTGCCCCATTTCGGGAAACTGGGATGAGCCCCTGGTCCGAGATATCTTCTGGCCTACTGAGGCTGAGATCATCTTGCCAACACCAATCCGTGAAGATGTGGAGGACTTTTGGGCCTGGCATCCTGATGCCAAAGGCTTATTCTCGGTGAAGTCAGCCTATAAACTCCATGCCCTCCATATGTGTGCTGCGTCCGGTGCTAGAGAAGCGGCCCAGCCTGACCCAATCTGGGACAAAATTTGGTCCCTGCCATGTCCGATGAAAGTGAAGCACTTCGTCTGGCGCCTTGCGCATGATAGCTTGCCGCTTCGTATGAATATCAAAAGGAGGGGAGTGGATCTGGATCCAATTTGCCTTGTTTGTCTACGAAGTGATGAAGTTGGTGCCCACACTTTCCTCAAATGTAAGGCCTTGAAGCATTGTTGGCGGGAGCTGCAGATGGAGCAGATTAGATCGAAGTTTGTTGGAATGTGCTCATGCTCGGGAAGTTCTATGGACGATCTTTGGACCTGAATATTGAGCAGAAGCTTCGAGCTCTGATCCTTTGCTGGCAATGGTGGAGTGCAAGAAACAAGCTGGACGCTGGAGACAAGGCGCGGACTGCGGGTGATATTTGCACGGCAGTGTACAGATGGGTGAATGACTGTAAAATGTTCTATCTGAAAGGCACCTCCACAGCAAACCGACGGGAGATTTCATCAAATTCAATACGGATGGCGCTTTCTTCCCAGGTTCTAACAATGGCGGCTGGGGCTTTATCGCTAGAGATGCCCAGGGTGATGTTCGGGGCTCCGGGTATGGACACCTACGGTATATCCGTGAACCCCTTAAATCTTGAAGGTACGAGGCATGTGTGCGAGCTTTGCAATATGTCGCCAGGTGAGAATGACCTTGGTTCACATTGAAACTGACTCCACTATCCTTGCTGAAGCGCTTCAAACCAACACCTACGATCGCACTTCGTGTGGTGCAATTTTCAAGGAAGCTAGAGCTTTTATGCATCTCAACTTTCTTTCTTGTATCAGTAGCTATGGCCCAAGGGCCTGTAACTCTGCAGCGCATAAACTTGCTGCTATGGGAGCCTCATGTTTGCCTGATTCTGCTGTTGTTTTGGCAGAGGCTGCCCCTGATGATGTAATGGTACTGGTGGCCAGCAATTCTGCTGTGTCCTCTGAGTAATGGAATCTGGGTGTTCCATATCAAAAAAAAAAAGAAGAATCCACAAAAAACTCGTACGCCACCAAACCGCAACGGCAACAACTCGGATCATCACCATAAAGCCATCTGCTCACTTTCCTCTCTTGCTAGGGGGTTTAACACATGAGAGCATCTCTGAAAACGTATCTGAAGAGAGAGGGCTCGAGCCAAACCAAACCAGGATAGCTGTAATTTGAGCTTCTACTTGTAAACATTGCATGTCCAAGAGTGGTGTTTTGGAACATGGGAGCATATGCTTCCTCTATGTTGAATTTCATCTAACACATATTTTGAATTTCAAAAAATTTAAAACGAAAAATCCGCACGTACATCTTCACGTGCTACACGCTCACAAAGTTGTTTCATAAAAAATGGATTTTCCATGTGACGTGTGTAAAAAAGAGAAAATTCAGTTCTAAAAATAATGCTTTTTACACGATATTTTTTCTCTTTTTTACATAGACCACAAAAAATATTGATTTTTCGTGAAACTTGACGAATGAACATATATTATGGAGATGTACATGTAGAATTTTTTATCAAAAATTTTCGACAACTCAAAATATAATTTTTGGTATAGGGAGCATATGCACCCGGGAGCCGAATTGAATTTCCGTGTCCAAGACATATCTGTAAAAAAACATATCTATACAAGTACAACTTCAACTCTTACGGAAGATCGCATAATCTTCTAGTTTACAATGAGATAAAAATGCAAATAAATTTTAAAAAACAACTGGTAGACTAAACTTATTCTTCAGATGTACTTGGCTTGCTAGAGAAACTATAACTGAACCCTAATACTTAGGTTCTAAGATTAGGAAATTGGTTCCTTTCCACTCCTGGTCTATTTTTCCTCTTGGTGGATGTTGAAGTTGACTCCTTTAATACACTGAATAAGCTCCACTCTTCGTAGTAGTTGATGCATCCATCTTCGAGTTCCACGGAAGATTCTCCTACGGTGGCTTCCCAATCGAAGCAAGGGGGTCAAGACAGTACAGGTAAGTGCGAGCGTACTCAGCAAGTTCAATAATAAAAATAGGTGTAGCAATAGAGACTAGAACGTTGTAGGAAAATGCAAGTTTTTATAATCATTTCATCAAAAGGTTGACTTTATTCTGAACAGCTATGTCTGGCGGTCTTCACAGTTTGATTAGAACTTCACGGAGTTTCTTTCATGTCGCGTTCGCAGTTTTTTCCCAGAAAAGGGAGTGACAAGGCATAATTTATTACAGTCTGCAGAGGTGCGTTACTTTTCCCATAAGAGATTCTAATCTTTGTTGCCAACCGGGTCCGGTATCCCCGTTCATACTTCCTTGGTATGTGGCCCGGTACAAAATCTAAACCAATCACTGCCCTTCTCCATGTCCACGCATACCCACCCTTTTGTAAACCACTGGCTATCGGTTGATTCTCTTATCAAGTCTCGAGCCAACCCGTTAGAATCCCTCATAGGACACTAAAGACCACTCACCCTGCCGAATGAGGATTTAAAGGTTTTCCCAACCACTGGACCTTTCTAGACTCTCAGCAAGGCCTAGTGTTTGTTGATATGCGAAAGGAAAAATGTACAACTGACTTTCCCAGAGCCATTACAGATCTCGTGATTAACACGTAATATGCGGCGCAAGAATCGATGGACGACATTTGTTGTTAATTCTAGATCAGTATAAAGTCATTTGCAATGGAACCTCCACCATCACACAAACCATGGTTTCATCGCTCACCACATAGTCATATTCATAAATGTAAAAGTAATACTTTCCTTTTTAATGCATGAATGATACGAATAGTACTTTACAAGTGAATGGATATACGTGCACAAGTGGGGGTGAATAGGAGCTATGTCAAGTTTTACCCTTTTTCAATTTTAGGTGTAGCGGAAGTAAAGGTGATAGCTTTCTCCTAGTATGGTGATCCTAGTATGATGCAATGCAAGGAAACAATAAGATCAAGTAACGAGCAAGTGGAAGGAAGTGAGACAACCGGGCGGACGGTAGCGGAGACAAGACTCGATGTATTTACTGTAGTTCCTCCCACAAAAGGGAGTACGTCTGCGTTGAGGAGACAGTTCCTCCCAGCTCGAATGAGATCTTTTCCACTCTCTCCTCCATTGTTGCTCAGCTAAAATCTAGAGGATCTCCCGCCTCATCCAACCAATCAAGCCTATATTTCGAGGAGTAAAGAAGGAGGTCCCGATCTACACATCCACCAAGAAAGAATAAAAGGACTTAGCCCGCATGCCCCTTGTTGATGGTTTGCTGCCCCTTCTCATGTCATTGTATCTGCCAGATTATACATTAACTTCAACGCAACTAGGGTTAGAATCAAGATCTGAGTCGCTCATGTGCCTGCGATCTCTCTCTTGGGTCCTTCGGCTCTGTCGGATCGCTCTAGCTGTATTCTCCGCCTTTCCTCCGCTGGTTCTGGGCGAAGTCGGGGCTCTCGTGGAGTGCTACCCGCCTTTGAACTAGCGGCGGTTTCGGAGGTTGACGACGATGACGGGCCTTTCGGAGGTGAACGGCAAGGACAAGATGGTGATGGCGGCTTCCAATCTGGGAGCCAGTGGATCGGGGGGAAGCGGTTCCTCTCCACCAAGGGCGGCGCAAGCCGGATCCGAGGATCACGTCTCGGAGATGATGGGGCGGCTGCGTTTGACGGCGGCAGAATCGGAGGCAGTGGTGCTGGACGACAGTGCAGAAGATTTCATGGTCTACTCGAAGTGGGCGCTTGTGGGAAAGGTACTTGCACCCAACCCGCTGCACATCAGTACGATTGAGTCGGCGCTGCGGCCGGCGTGGGGCAACCCGCGTGGCCTGGTCTTCAACCCGGCTGGTGAGAACGTTTTTGTGGCTGAGTTCGGCACTAAGGCGAACAAGATCCGTGTTGTGGATGGCTCTCCTTGGGTCGTTGGTAGACACGCAGTGCTGCTCAGGGACTTTGATGTTGATCAGAAACCCAGCGATATGAAGTTCTTTAGTCTGAAGGTCTGGGCTAGGATCATGGATTTACCATTTGGTTATATGCACAAGAAATGGGGGGAAGTGATTGCCAAATCTCTGGGCATCAAGGATAGCACTCCGATGGTGGACTGTGATGATACGGGACGCTGCTGGGGACGCTACATGCGTGTTCGGGTTGAGGTTGATTTTTTTTTTTTTTTTTTTGCGGGTGGGTTGAGGTTGATATTGACAAACCGTTGATGCGGGGAGTCACTGTGTTCTCTCAGCGGCGGAACTTGACTGACTGGTTTGAGGTGCAGTATGAACACCTGCCTTTATTCTGCTTCTCGTGTGGTTTTCTCGGCCACTCGTCTACTGAATGTAAGAATCCAGGAGAAAGAGATGCAGAGGGGAAGCTCCCATGTTCGGGGGATCGTTTGTGTGCCCCGGATGATAGGAAAAAGAAAAACTTTGCAGCGAAGTCTGCGGCGGCCGGGCAGGGTCGTCCCTCGCCATATTTTGGTGCTGACAAACATGGTCAGTCGACCAATGGTGGTGGGGCGCCGACACGGAAGGACAAACAAGGTGCTAACGCTGAGGCTTCGTCCCCGGTCACGAAAAGTGCTGCTCGAGCTCGTACTGATACTGCCAAGACTCGCAAGGGGCAGGGCCAAGAGAAGGCTCCTGTCCAGGAGGACGGGGGAAAGCTAGCTGGGAGGAAGAGGAAACAAGAATATCGTGCCAAAGCTCCTACACCTTTGCTAGAATCAGCACCTACAGGACAGCAAGCTTTGGTCATTCATCAGGATCAGCCTGCTGAGGAGGGTCGGGAGGTGCCAACTGAGGAAGCAAGTTCAGATTCCTATAAGAAAACAAAGAAAAGTGTTGCAAATGGATCGGCGGATCAGGCAGGAGCTGCTGAGCAGCCCTGCCACACGCAATGATCATCTTATGCTGGAACTGTCGCGGACTCGGGACGGACGCGACAGTTGGCGAGCTTCGCTGGTTGGTGAGAGCTCATCGTCCCGCCCTCCTCTTCCTCTCCGAAACGAAGATGAGGGATTCCAGGGTACGTAATTTCATGTGGTCACTTGGTTATTCTGGATGTTTTGCTGTTAGCAGCGTGGGCCAAAGCGGTGGCTTAGGCTTATTTTGGTTGTCCTCGATGACGGTTTCAATCAAAGGTTTTAATGATCGGTGCTGAAGGAGATATGCCCTAGAGGCAATAATAAAGTGGTTATTATTTATATCTTTATGTTTATGATAAATGTTTATATATCATGCTATAATTGTATTAACCGAAACATTAGTACATGTGTGATATGTAGACAACAAGAAGTCCCTAGTATGCCTCTTAAACTAGCTTGTTGATTAATGGATGATTAGTTTCATAATCATGAACATTGGATGTTATTAATAACAAGGTTATATCATTATATGAATGATGTAATGGACACACCCAATTAAGCGTAGCATAAGATCTCGTCATTAAGTTATTTGCTATAAGCTTTCGATACATAGTTACCTAGTCCTTATGACCATGAGATCATGTAAATCACTTATACCGGAAAGGTACTTTGATTACACCAAACGCCACTGCGTAAATGGGTGGTTATAAAGGTGGGATTAAGTATCCGGAAAGTATGAGTTGAGGCATATGGATCAACAGTGGGATTTGTCCATCCCGATGACGGATAGATATACTCTGGGCCCTCTCGGTGGAATGTCGTCTAATGTCTTGCAAGCATATGAATAAGTTCATAAGAGACCACATACCACGGTACGAGTAAAGAGTACTTGTCAGGAGACGAGGTTGAACAAGGTATAGAGTGATACCGAAGATCAAACCTCGGACAAGTAAAATATCGCGTGACAAAGGGAATTGATATCGTATGCGAATGGTTCATTCGATCACTAAAGTCATCGTTGAATATGTGGGAGCCATTATGGATCTCCAGATCCCGCTATTGGTTATTGGTCGGAGTGAGTACTCAACCATGTCCGCATAGTTCACGAACCGTAGGGTGACACACTAAAAGTTGGATGTTGAAATGGTAGAACTTGAATATGGAATGGAGTTCGAATATTTATTCGGAGTCCCGGATGAGATCCCGGACATCACGAGGAGTTCCGGAATGGTCCGGAGAATAAGATTCATATATAGGATGTCATTTTATGTGAATTAAAATGATGCGGAAGGTTCTATGGAAGGTTCTAGAAGGTTCTAGAAAAGTCCGGAAGAAAACTGTTAAGATCATGACAGATAATTGGGTACCTCGTTTCCCTCCTGAGGTGATTCGGTCTGTGTCGCCTATTCCCGCCTCCGCTACTGTACATTGTCTGATGAATGAGGAGGAGGGGACTTGGAATATGGAGAATGTACAAGCTTTTTTTGACCAAACGACGGCGCAACAAATTTTACAGATACCTATCTCTCGTCGCATTGGGGTGGATTATGTCAGCTGGCCTCACACGAGGCATGGTACTTTCACTGTCCGGTCTGCTTATTTCATGGCTCGATCTGCAAAGTTCATTCATTCAAGGAGCAAGACTGACGTGGGCATCAGTTCTAACTGGATGGACAGTGAAAAACAATGGAAATCGATTTGGAAGATTAAGGCACCGGGCAAGATGCTGACTCACTTATGGCGCTTTGCGCACGATTGTCTCCCAAGTGGTTTTCAACTCTGTAAAAGGCGGGTTCCTGCTTCAGGTTTGTGCGTTTTTTGCGACAGATTGGAGGGGATCGAGCACTCCTTGCTCACTTGCCAATTCGCCAGGATGGTCTGGACGGAAGTCAAATTCCATGTTCCCATTAAGCTGGACAGAAAAGCGTTTTCAATGCATAAACAGTGGCTCTTCGACTTCCTTTCTCGGTCAAGTGATATTCAGGCTACCGTGTTGGCTGTTGGGTTTTGGCATATTTGGGAGGCACGGAATGATACTCGCAATGGCGGCCCCAAGCCTGACCCAAAACGGACATGTGGTAAGATTTTGGCCTATGTTGATCTCATCAGAGAGCATTTGTTCAAGCCTTCTCCAGTTCACAGGTGTGAGTCTAGTTCTCCGGCGAATAGATGGACTCCACCGCCACCGGGTACGGTTTTGATCAACTCTGATGCATCTCTTTTTGAAGACACCAAAAGTATGGGGGCAGGAGTGGTGATTCGTGATCATCGTGGCCAGTGCATTGGTGTTTGTCGTCAACATCTACAAGGGTTTTCGTCACCTGAGTTTGCTGAAGCTCTAGCTCTACATCGGGCGGTGTCTCTTGCGAGGGAGAAGGAGTTGGACAAGGTAATCTTTGCGACGGACTGCTTGTCCTTGGTCCAACGTCTGCATTCCTCTACCCTGGATCGCTCTCAGGTGGGCATCCTAGTCGGTGAAATCAAGTCATTGTTTTGTGCCTTCACGGAGGTCTCCTTTGTCCACGTGAAGCGAAATCTCAATGGAGCAGCACATTGTTTAGCTCAGTCTTGTCGTTCTTCTCCTTCTAGTGAGGTTTTTAGTTCTGTTCCGGAATGCATCCGTGAAACTCTTTGTATTGATGTTATTTGATCAATAAAGCGGTATGTTATGTCAAAAAAAAAAAAAAAAAAAAAAAAACTTCAACGCTACTACATCATCGGGATCCATGCCCTTGTTTCTCTTCTGGGATTTATCTATGTGAGATACCCATGCATGGATCGGTAGGTCCTTGGGCATCCACACGCATGGCCTCATTTCTTCTTATATATTTCTTGTTGATGACGACGATGGGAGAAAATATGCATGGCATTGAACCCATGTCCTTGCACTCACGTTTGTACAGCCTTGAAAGGGTGGCAGCACATACACACGTATATTTGTAGCACATGTACGCATATATTTGGACTTCAGTATTTCGCTTCTTAACCCGTGGTTTATAAAGATCGCCGGTTATTCTGCACATGACTAGGAGACGTTGGCGCGGCGCACGCCGCGCCCGTGGCCTTTCGTGTGTAAGATGCTATTAAGATTGAATTAGTGATAACCATGTATGCACTGTTAGGTTTTTTTTATTGAGATGTCAGCTCTAATGTTAGAGAAAGTAGTATGTCGCTTAGTGGCTAGGGGCGCCACCTGGGCGATGCGATGCTCACGTGGTTCTGCATGTTTTTGGGCAGAAGGCGGCGACGGTCAGCCATAAACTCTATAGACAACAAGCCCACCACTCGCACCTTCAACGTCGGCCCCGGTGCTGGCCCATTCTCCGCTTTGCAGGTACTGAGGCTTGCCACCGCCAGAGTAGGCGCCTTGCTGCAAGTGCTAAGGCTGGCCTCCGCCGGCGTATGCACCTTGTTGTCCCAGGGAGAGAGGGGGTTGCGGCTCTCCATGCCTGCTTGTGTAGGAATAGATGCGGGGACTGCAAGCCAATGATTATAAGCGTGGGCAAGGATGAATTCAGTTCGTCAGTGGCTGGTATGCATCTTTTCCGGTAGCATTTCAAGAGTTTTATTTCCGTTCATTGCTAGTAGATAGCGCGTACCAAAATTGTGGTGCTCAAGAAAACGAAGGAGCAAAGGCGGGAGAGACAGAAGAGTTAGAATGCCTTGAAATACACCATTATTTTGTTCATCCGGTGAAATTCCTTGTTACTAATGTGATTGGCAACCGAAAATGGAAGAGATTAAAGTACAACAAACAACACAGATGGCTCAATCGATGGCTTTACCTCCTCCCCGCGCATCTCCCTGATGACCCACAAGTATAGGGGGTGTATCGTAGTATCTTCGATAAGTAAGAATGTCGATCCCAACGAGGAGCAGAAGGTATTGACAAGCAGTTTCGATGAAGGATTCACTATAAATGCTCACAGACAAGTATTCAGGGGGTTTTGATATAACAGATGAATAAAGTACGAGTAAGTAAAGTGCGAGAGTAATAATTGCAGCGAGTGGCCCAATCCTTTTTAGCACAAAGGACAAGCCGGTTTGTTTACTTATAATGACCAAACGTTCTCGAGGACACACGGGATTTTAGTCTAGTGCTTTCGCTACATACGGCTAAATAATCTTCATTGTTATGATAAGTGTTGTGTGGGTGAACCTATGCTAATGTATCGCCCTTCCTAGGACTAATACATACTTGTGATTATACCCCTTGCAAGCATCCGCAACTACAAGAAAGTAATTAAGAATAAATCTAACCACAGCCTTAAACTCTGAGATCCTGCTATCCCTCCTGCATCGATATACCAACGGGGGTTTAGGTTTCTGTCACTCCGGCAACCCCGCAATTGGCAAACGAGTACAAGATGCATTCCCTAGGCCCATAAAGGTGAAGTGTCATGTAGTCGACGTTCACATGACACCACTAGAAGAATAACACCACAACTTAAATATCATAACATTGAATATTACTCAACCATAGTTCACTACTAACATTTAGACTTCACCTATGTCCTCAAGAACTAAACGAACTACTCACGAGACATCATATGGAACATGATCAGAGGTGATATGATGATGAATAACAATCTGAACATAAACCTTGGTTCAATGGTTTCACTCAATAGCATCAACAACAAGTAGAAATCGATACCGGGAGAATTTCCCCTATCAAACAATCAAGATCAAACCCAAATTGCTACGGCGGTGACGATGTCCAGCGGTGGAGACGGCGGTGATGATGGTGGAGATGATGATGATGGTGATGGAGATGATGTCCAGCTCGATGACGGTGACGATGGCGTCGATTTCCCCCTCCCGGAGGGAATTTCCCCGGCGGATCTCAGCCCGCCGGAGAGCTCTTTTCTCTCTGGTGTTCTCCGCCCCGCAGAGGCGGCTGTAACTCTTCGCGAGGTATCCTCTGTGGCTTAGGTCTTCGGGACGAAGGATTTCGCGAAGAAAAGGAGGCGAAAGGGGCTGTGGGGCCCCCTCACCACCAGGTGGCGCGGCCAGGCCATGGGCCGCGCCGCCCTATGGTCTGGGCCCACCTTGGGTCCAGCTGGCTCCCCTTCCGCTTCCTTCGTCATCCTGGAAAAATAGGATTTTTGGTATAATTTCCTTCCACAGTTGATCTTCCGAAATATTGCGTTCTGACGGTGCTTTTTCCAGCAGAATCCTGGCTCCGGTGCTCGATCCTCCAATAATGATGAAACATGCAAAATAGATGAAATAACATAAGTATTGTGTCCAAATATGAAATATATCAATGAATAACAGCAAATTATGATATAAAATAGTGATGCAAATTGGACGTATCAACTCCCGCCCAAGCTTAGACTTCGCTTGTCCCAGTAAGCGGCGAACTCAGTAAACAGGACCACATGTTTATGGAGTGAAGAGTCGATAAATAAAATACGGACAAGAAGCATCATATTCATTCACACAAGACATTCTAGTAAACAACTTCTTCATATAACTCAACTTGAAACAAGTATAAAGTAATCACAAATAAAGGTGCGTAAGAAATCATAGTTGGTGATGGCAAACTTCGTTCTTGGTCAGAGAACAATTAACAGATTATACTTATCTCATTGAGCAACGCTCTCATGTTAAAGTTTATATGGCACAACTTGCATACTCAATCATAATAGTCTCCTCATAATCATTGATAACTTGCAAAGCTATATTCATTCAGATAAAACTTGTACTAAACAAGGAAAAATAAAGACATGATGAAGCAAATCACAATATAATGGTTTGATCACAACTACTCAAATGCTTGCTTGAGATGGAGGGAAATAGGTTTACTGACTCAACATAAAGTAAAAGACAGGCCCTTCGCAGAGGGAAGCAGGGATTAAATCATGTGCTAGAGCTTTTTCAGTTTTGAAATCATATAAAGAAAATAAAAGTAGTATTTTGAGAGGTGTTTGCTGTTGTCAACGACTGGTAGCGGGTACTCTAACCCCCTTGCCAGACAACCTTCAAAGAGCGGCTCCCATTTTATTTTTTTATTTTGTGCGGCACTCCTTCCAACCTTTCTTTCACAAACCATGGCTAACCGAATCCTTCGGGTGCCTGCCAACAATCTCATACCATGAAGGAGTGCCTTTTTATTTTGGTTTTATTATGATGATGACACTCCCCCCAACCTTTGCTTACACAAGCCATGGCTAACCGAATCCTTCAGGTGCCGTCCATCAATCACATACCATGGAGGAGTGTCTATTTAGTTTAATTAATTTGGGACTGGGAATCCCATTGCCAGCTCTTTTTGCAAAATTATTGGATAAGCGGATGAAACCACTAGTCCATTGGTGAATGTTGCCCAACAAGATTGAAAGATAAAACACCACATACTTCCTCATGAGCTATAAAACATTGACACAAATAAGAGATAGTATATTTTGAATTTGTTTAAAGGTAGCACATGAAGTATTTACTTAGGATGGCAGAAAATACCATGTAGTAGGTAGGTATGGTGGACACAAATGGCATAGGTTTGGGTTAAGGTTTGGATGCACGAGAAGTATTCCCTCTCGATCTGAGGTCTTTGGCTAGCAAGGTTAATTAGCAAGCATAAGAGTCGAAGGAAACAAACAAATATACATGTGATAGAAACAATCATGCATCTTCCTTATAAGCACAAACAATTTTAACTTCAGAATAATAAGCTATGAGCTAACAAGAAAGAAAGACAATGAAACAACTACATGTATTTCTCTTTTCTACTTAAACCTCAAAGTGTTGTTGCTATTGACCAATGCTAAGTTTGCCAAAACCAAGTAGATTTATTCAATGCTCCCAAAGTGATACCAATACTAACAACAAGGTAAATCATATAATAGAGATTGCAAACTAAAATAAGATGTGCAATATGTAAATGATAAGACTTCTCATTAATATTCCATAACGATAACTCACACCAAGGGATACATAGATTACCAACTAAAGGAGAGATACTTCCACACTGCAACCCATCTTATATGATAACTTCCCTACTCATGATATGACACTACTTGACAATAAAAAGTAAAAGGTAGTGATGATGTGATACCGCGGCACTCCCCCAAGCTTGGAACAAACCAAGGGGATGCCAATACCGATGATGAATTACTCCTTCGGCGATGGTGGTGAAGAACTCCTTCCGCGCTTCTTACAGATCTCCTTCAGCTTCAGTTTCTCAGCTTGGCAATTCTGCACTAAGACTCGAAGAGATTCATTGTTATCTGAAGTTGGCGATGATGACCTTGTGATGTGAATCGAGTGGTATTCCAGCATTCTACGGAGACGGCAATTCTCCTCCTGGAGTATCTCCACTTCTCTTCTTAGAGCCCGATATTGATCACAAAACTCATCGGTAGTCCGTAGAGCTTCTTCCAACACAGGGAAGGAGTCGAGGCTAAGAGCGGGTGGTAAGGGTCCCTGCAAGTTATGACAAAAAGAACGTCGAGTGTCAACAGATCCCACCAAGATTTGCTTGCTCCCAACGGCTTGCTGCTCTTGTTTTGATGGCACCCTCTTCACTTCTAACTCCGAAAGCCCCTTGCCCTTGTTGTTGGAGGCCATGGTGCTTCTAGACCGAAAACAGATCCTGGCAGAAACAGCTCGAAACAAAACACGTCGAGAAAACGATATACGGACCTCCAGGGGTCCGGGGGATTATATAGCAAAAAATTTCACGACAAAAGGAAAGTACCAGATCGAACCAGAGTCGGAAAGGGGCGACGAGGCGGCCAGCTCATAGGGCGGCGCGGGCCCAGGCCAGGCCGCGCCGGCCTATGGTGGCACGCCCTCGTGCGTCTTTTCCACTCCGTTTCGATCTCGTAATTTTTCATATTTTTCAAAAACAGCAAAAATATTGTTCGGAAAGTAAATTGCGAACTTTTCATTACCAGTACTGTTACCTATTCAAAGTCGAGTTCTGGCGAACTGTCAATTTGTCCTTTGATGAAAGCCTCCGGTGTTTCCACTCGAATAATATCAACATCAACATTATAAGAATCACCTGAGATATAATGCTTGAGTCTTTGTCCATTCACCACTTGCGTAGCATTGCCTTGGAGAGAGCTAATTTTAATTGCTCCTGAACGATACACCTCCTCGACAACATATGGTCCTTCCCATTTCGAGAGTAATTTCCCTGCAAAGAATCTGAGACGAGACCGATACAATAGGACTTTATCCCCAATATTAAATTCTCTTTTGATAATCCTTCTATCATGCCATTTTTAACTTTCTCTTTAAAGAGTTTAGCATTTTCATAAGCTTCACTTCTCCATTCATCTAGAGAACTCAATTGCAACAGCCTCTTATTACCGGCAAGTTTAGGATCTTTATTTAATTCTCTAACAGCCCAATAAGCTTTGTGCTCTAGTTCTAAAGGTAAATGACAAGCTTTCCCATAAAGCATTTTATAAGGTGACATTCCCATGGGATTTTTATAAGCAGTTCTATAAGCCCAAAGTGCATCCTTCAATTTACTAGCCCAATTCTTTCTAGTTTTATTAACAGTCTTTTGCAAGATAGATTTAATTTCTCTATTTGATAATTCTACTTGCCCACTAGTTTGAGGATGATAAGCGGAAGCAATTCTATGATTAATAACATATTTAGCAAGAGTTTTTCTAAAACCACCATGAATAAAATGAGAACCTCCATCAGTCATAATATATCTAGGAACTCCAAATCTAGGAAAAATAATATCTAAAAGCATTCTTAAAGAGGTCTCACCATCAGCACTTTTTGTAGGTATGTGTCAACACCCGGATCTTTAAGTCCGAATGCCTATTATGTCATACATCGCAATCCCAGGAATATTGTTGTTGCGAGGCATAATAGTTAAGTATCACAGTCATCATTCATTACAAACCCTAAGTCTTACAAAGTGGAATCACATGATCCATATTACACGAATAGTTGATCTATTGATCAACGAACAAACACAAGTTCATAGTTCAACATAGCGGAAGTGTAAGATACAAGGACTCTCTAGTCCACAGGCCAACGCTTGACGTCGGAAGGCGCTTAGTTGTCGTAGGCGTCCTGCTGGTCATCTCCTTGGTCATCTTCATACTCTGGCCATTTGAATAGCCAGGGACAAAGCCGTGAGTACATTGAGTACTCGCAAACTAATACTAATGTAAGTGCTAGACATTCTAGTATGGTTTGCTAAGCTCTAGTTTGATTTGCATAAAGCTAGTTTTAGTTCACAAAGTTTGAAAAAAAAACTTATTCAAGTGCTAACCAACTCAAGTGGGAACATTAGTGTCATTCCCACCATTCAAGTGGTGATTTCAATTCAATTCACCACAAGTCATTTCACCACCGTCCTTTTCAACATCATTTTCAAAGATATGACATCGGAAACTGTATGGCCTTTCCAACCGTCCGTAACCGTGGACGCGGCTATTCGAATAGGTTTACACTCTGCAGAGGTTGCACACTTGTGCCACAACATTTGATTTCATCCGTCGGGATTTCCCCGAATCATCGTAACACAGTACGCGGATCATCAACCATAACCTTTCACTTACGAATCCTAGTATGAGCACCTCTCCCCATGAGCTTGGCCTCCCAGTGAAGACAGACAGTCAACCTGGGAACTGCACAGGGCTTGGGCCGGACATTCTCCTCATTTCGCATCATATCATATCGTTTCTTTTGTTGTAGAGGCAGCTTTCGGCATAACCCCGATGACACTTGTTTAGAGGGAACCCATACTAAGACGCATAAACTTCCAGTTAAGCCCTACCCATAATCAGGTATTGTGGGGGTACTTAATAATTGGAAAGGTATCGCATTCAAACCAACATCATTGTTTATCAAAAATCACCATCTTCTCTTGGTCATATTCACCTTCAAAAATCATTCAATGGAATGCATCTTCATTCCAAGGTTTCAAAAATCCTTCAAATCCACCTTGTTCCCATCTAGATTAGTCAAGTTTTAATTCATTAGCACTAGCTCTAATTCATGAGGGGTGCTAACTTGCTTTGCTTGGAGAAGACTAACTCCCTACTCTAGTAATCAACTTGTACTTTGACCAAAGTTAACTATAAAAGTAACTCATTTAGAAAACAAGTAAAAACTTGTAAAGTAAAAACTTGGGATGGGTTCATATACTAAAGGGTAAGAAACATGGTGCCTTGCCCCAAGGGGCTTTGCACTTTGCAAGAATATTAGCTTGCATTGGTAGTAGCTTGCCTTGGTAGTTCTCAAACTGTTCCTCCTCCTCCTCTTGGTAGCAACCTTCTTTTTCGGCGTACTCTCCGGTGCTACCGTCTAAATTTGAATACGAGTATAATTACTCACTAATTCAATGGCTATTCCATACATCACATAGAACACACAAACTACTCTATGCACACAAGTAAATAAACTAGGGTGCATGGGTTGTGGGTTTAAATAGAATTCACTTCTTGGTATTCCATATGTAAATGATAGTTTCCATAGGATTCTTGAGAAATAATTTCCTCTCATTGAAATCTTCTTAAGATTTAATTTCTCCAACAATCATAGATGAACTCATACTGACCTAAGTCAAATGTTCATCATCATCATTTGGGAAAATGATTTAAATGAGGTGGATCACCTCATACCATTTAAATAACACTACATTTGATTTAAATCTCGAGTAATTCATATAAGAGAGTTTGGGACCAGGGGTCCAAACATCCCATGAATCCATGTGAGACAAGTTTAAATGAAGTGTAAGACTTCACACAATTTAACTTTAATAGTTTTGGACAATATCAACTAGTTAAACTAGCCATATTATCCATTCATTAAACCATGGCATGATCATACAAAGTGACCACACCATTTTATTGCATAAACAATTAGTGTAAGTCAAATGTGAGCTATTAGAGTTGGAATTAACTTAATATCTATTTTGGTTGATTTTTAAGAATTATTTGAATAGGGAAAAGTCCCTGTCTTGTTATTTTTATCACATTTATTCTACAAAGAATCTGACCATGGGGCCAGTGGCATGTTGTAGAGAATTTCAGTGGCTTTCTTACAACATAAAATTCACTAAATTTGGTTTAGCCAATTTGAAACTATTCAATTTCAAAGTTTGGGCAGTATTGAAATGGATTTGTAATAATTAAACTGGATTTGAATTTAACAGGCCGGCGGGAAACGAAACTGGGCCCGATTTGAATAAAAATGGCCCAGTCCAGCCCACCACGGTCCACAGACGCGCGGGCTGCCTGACAGGGTGGGGTCCGCCTGTCAGCGACTAATCCAACCCGAATCGATACGTTTTAAAGGGGAGCGTTAGATTAGAAGGGGATCTAACGGCCGAGGTTCATCGTCGTCTCCGACGAGAACCCGACGGTGCGGCGGCGGCAGTAGGGGGTGGGAGAGCTTACGGCGGCTCCAGCGAGGGATGGCAGTGTGCGCGAGGTAGATGTGGACGACGGCGAAGCAGCTGGTAGCAGTGGCGGAGCTCGAGGTGGCCTGGATCAATGGCGATTGCTCCAGGGCTTCCGCGGCTCCGATCTTGCAATTGGCCTTGCTCCGGCGACGATCGAGGTGGCTAACGGGGCGAGGCGAAGTGGTGAAGGGTGGGGAGTGAGGTGGTGTGCTCAGTTGCTTCCAGGGAACTCTCTATTTATAGGATTGAGCAAGGGTTGCGGGGCAGTGGCAAGGTCGACCATGGCGCGGCTTCTCCGGCGGCTGGTCGAGCTAGGCGTGGTCATGGCGATGATCTACGTGTCCAGGCGAGGCGAACGGTGGCGACAGCTTGGTCGGGGAGGGCCTGGTTGGGTCGCATTGCTTCCAGGCATGTCGCGGCAGTGGCGGGATCTTCTTCCCCGTTCACGGCGGCGGCGGTCCAGGGTCTGGTCGTGGCCATGTCTGGCGGCGTCGTGGTGGCGTGGTGATGCTCAACGGCAGGCAAGCGGGGCCAGGGCAAGCGCGAGGTAGTGGCGCGGCGCGTGGCCAGTGCACGTCCACGGCATGCACTCGCGCGACATGAGCGGCATCCAGGGCGCGTTACGGGCGCTGTCTCCGGCGAGCTCACGGCGTCTACGGCGACAGGGCCATGCTAGGCGAGGTGGAGAGGTGAGGTGGCGAGTGTGGGTGCCAGGGCCAGGGCTGAGAGTGAAGGGAGAAGAGAGGGGCTCGACATGGCCGGCATGTGGCCGGCATGGCTATGCCATGCTTGCTATGCCTCTCCTCCTAGGGTTTCTATGTTGGTGTTAGTGAGAGAGGGAACCAGGGGACCAATTGGTGTAGGTTGGGGTAGGTTAGTTAGAGTAGAATCACTATAGCAAATAGTGTCCAATAGTGTTCAATTTTGGAATTTACAAAATTGTCCAAATTTGAAATAATTCAAAAGGTGAAAGTTTTTGAAATGTGAGTGTTGGTATTAGTTGTAAATGACCAGAGGTGATTTGAGGTGGTGGTGGAAAAAGTAGAATTCAAGAATTGCAAAAAATTGACAAGTGTGAGATTGTTCCACTTGTTAAAAAGTTAAGACTTCGGATGAGCATTGCTCATGATCAAAGATGAATTTGGCAGGGTGATCTTCATCAAAGTTGTTCACCTTGATGTTGACTTTGAAATGGTGCAAAGAGTTAGCAAGAATTGGTTTGGGAAAATTGGGTTGCAGGGGCTCAAAGTGGTGATCAGACTATAAATTTCAGTTTTGACCATTATCATATGTGAGTGGGAAAGGTGTTTGAATTTCATTTGAATTGTGAAACCTTGATTCCAAAAGTTGTAGTAAGTGTTTAATAACATTACTCAACTAATGGTGAAGACCAAATAGGTCTAGGGTCAAAATTTATAAAAATGCCATAGGGCATATGTGAGGGTTTTTAGGGTTTTGCATTTTATGGATTTTCATCCTCTTTGCTTTATTTGGTTGGTGATCTCCATATGATCACTCTAGGGTTTTAGAGCATAGCAAATACAAGTAATAACAATCATCATGGAATATCACTCAAATGCACAAGTCCTATGCATGGTACTATATGCAAAAAGAAAAGTTTTTGTTGGTTTGAAAATTTGCTTTCTGGAATTCTCTAACTTTCTTTTTATTGAAATTTGGGGTGTTACAAACCCTTCCCCCTTACAAAAGATCTCGTCCCGAGATCGAAAAGAAAGTTAGGTACTAAAGAGATCTGGGTACTCCTTCTTCATGAAGTCTTCGCGTTCCCAGGTGGCTTCATCCTCGGTATGATTGCTCCATTGGATCTTCAGAAACTTGATGCTTCGGGTGCGGGTGGTTCGGTAGGCTTCTTCCAGTATGTGAATCGGCACTTCGTGGTAAGTCAGATCCTTGTTGATATCTACCGATCGGTGATCGATGTTCTTGAACACTTCGGTCTTCTTAGGGACTTCAAGGCACTTCCGGAGAAGTGAGATGTGAAACACGTCGTGCACAGCCGACATTTCTTCAGGCAACTCCAGTTGATAAGATACTTCACCTCGGCGGCTGAGGACTTGGAAAGGTCCGACATAGCGGGGTGCAAGTTTTCCTTTCAGTTGGAACCTTTGCATTCCTTTCAAGGGGGATACTTTGAGATAGACGAAGTCTCCGATCTCAAAGATCATCTCCCGACGTCTCTTGTCAGCGTAGCTCTTCTGTCTGGATTGCGCAGTCTTGAGGTACTCGCGGATCTTGTGGACTTTCTCTTCGGCTTCACGAAGAACGTCTGGGCCGAAAACTTGGCTTTCTCCGACTTCTGACCAGTTCAGGGGGGTACGGCACTTCCTTCCGTACAAGGCTTCAAAGGGGGCCATCTGTAGGCTGGCTTGGTAACTATTGTTGTAAGAGAATTCGGCGTAAGGTAGGTAGTCTTCCCACTTGGATCCGTATTCCAGTACGCATGCTCTAAGCATGTCTTCCAGTATCTGGTTTACTCTCTCAGTCTGTCCGTCGGTCTGAGGGTGATAGGCGGTGCTGAAATTTAGGCGAGTGCCTAGTCCTTCATGCACTTTCTGCCAGAACCTTGAGGTGAACTGGGATCCTCTATCTGACACTATCGATTTGGGGGTTCCGTGCAGAGCGACTATTCTGGAGATGTAAAGTTCAGCTAACTTTGGGCCTTGAAAGGTGGTTTTGACGGCGATGAAATGGGCGACTTTGGTCAATCTATCGACCACTACCCATATTGAATCATTGCCTTTGCTGGATTTGGGCAGTCCGGTGATAAAGTCCATTCCTACGGAGTCCCATTTCCATTCCGGAATCTGGAGGGGTTGTAACAGTCCGGCGGGTCGTTGATGTCCTGCCTTAACTCTCTGGCAGATGTCACACTTAGTGATATAGCTACCGATTTCTCTCTTCATTCCGTGCCACCAAAATTGTTCTTTCAGGTCCTGGTACATCTTAGTACCTCCGGGGTGGATTGAATAAAGGGTGTCATGGGCTTCTTGCAGAATGACTTGTTTCAAGTCAGAGTCCGATGGTACGCAGAGACGTTCTTTGTACCAAAGCACTCCGGCTTCGTCTATGGTGAATCCGGGGGCTTTTCCTGCGGCTATCTGTTTCTTGATTCCGTCAATGCTAGCGTTGTCCTTCTGGGCTTCCTTGATCTGACCAACCAAGGTGGGTTGCAGTTCTATGCTGGCGAGGAATCCTTCACTAACAAGTTCAAGTCTGAACTGTTCAAACTCTTTCTGGGTGAAAAAGTATTTGAGGCTTTTGTGGTCGGAGTAGATCTCGCATCGATTACCCATGAGGTAATGACGCCAAACTTTCAGGGCTAAGACCACGGCTGCAAGTTCGAGGTCGTGGGTTGGGTAGTTCTGTTCATGTTGCTTGAGCTGTCTTGAAAGGTAGGATACAACCTTGCCTTCTTGCATAAGCACGCATCCAAGTCCAGTCTTGGAGGCGTCGCAATATACATCAAAGGGCTTTGCGATATCTGGCATGATCAGGATTGGGGCTGTTGTCAGTCTACTCTTGAGCTGTTGAAAGCTCTCTTCGCACTTGTCGGTCCACTCAAACTTTCTGTCCTTTTTCAGCAGTTGGGTCATTGGTCGAGCGATGCTCGAAAAACCTTCTACAAATCTGCGGTAGTATCCGGCTAATCCAAGAAAAGCGCGGACCTCGGTTTGTGTGGTTGGGGCTTGCCATTCCATAACAGTTTTGATTTTGGCGGGATCTACGACAATTCCTCCTGCGGACAAGATGTGTCCCAGGAATCCAACTTCTTCCAGCCAAAACTCACACTTGCTAAACTTGGCATACAACTTGTGATGTCTAAGGGTTTCTAGAACAATCTCCAAATGCTGTTCATGTTCCTCTTCGGACTTGGAGTAGACGAGGATGTCGTCGATGAAAACAACGACAAACTTGTCCAAAAATTTCATGAAGATCTTATTCATGAGATTCATGAAATAAGCGGGGGCATTGGTCAGTCCAAACGACATGACGTTGTACTCATACAACCCATATCTGGTGGTAAAGGCAGTTTTTGGAATGTCGGTGGCTCGGATCTTCAGTTGGTGGTATCCAGTTCTAAGATCAATCTTGGAGAAAACTCGGGATCCGGTGAGTTGGTCAAACAAATCTTCGATCTTGGGTAAGGGGTATTTGTTTTTGATGGTGACATCGTTAAGCTTACGATAGTCCGTGCATAAACGATTTGCACCATCTTTCTTGTCGACAAACAAGACGGGGGATCTCCAGGGGGATGCACTTGGTCTAATCAAACCTTTGGCGAGCATGTCATCTATTTGCTTCTTCAGTTCCACAAGCTCGGTTGCGTTCATGCTGTAGGCTCTCTGGGCGATGGGTCCAGTTCCGGGGATTAACTCGATGATAAACTCGATATCCCGATCCGGGGGCATACCGGGTAGATCATCCGGAAACACATCAGGGTAGCGACAAACGACCCTGATTTGATCCAGAGTTGGCTTGGATACACTTTGGTTGCAAGTAAATTTTCTGGGTAGTTTTTCAGAGACGTGCTCAACTACGATACCGGTGTTGCTAGTCATGGTTATGGCTTTCTTGGCACAGTCTATCAATCCATTGTGCTTGGACATCCAGTCCATTCCTAGGACAACTTCCAAACCTTTGGTTCCAAGTATGATTAGATTTGCAAAGAAATCTACATCATGGATTTTGATTGGCACGTTTTTGCAAAATTTTCTGGCTTTGGTGGTTGATCCGGGGATTTGGACTATCATAACATGTTTCAAACTGAGGGGTTGAATTTTACTTGTTGATGCAAAGTCTTCGGTGACAAAAGAATGAGATGCTCCGGAATCAAACAACACTCTAGCAGGGAGGTGGTTGACAGAAAACATACCCAGCACAACATCTGGTGCTTCCTGGGCTTCTTCGGCGTTCATGTGGTAGAGGCGGCCGTTGCGGTTGTTGGGGTTGTTGGGGACGAACTTCTTGCCGGTGGAGACACGGCGTTGCTGCTGAGCAGGTGCAGCGGTGTTGCCGGCGAGCTTGGCAAGACGCTTGGGACACTCGTTGGAGTAGTGCCCCACTACACCACACTCATAACAAGTGATAGTGCTCTTGTCCTGCTTGTTCGCAACGGGAACGGCATTGCTTCCGGTTCTGGGGGTGGTGTTGGTGTTGGTGTTGTTGTTGTTAGGGGCTCGGGGTGGAGCGCGGTTGTAGTTGTTGTTGTTGTAGTTGTTGTTGTAGCCTCCTGGCTTGGAGTTTCCTCCACTCCGGTTTTGATAACCGGGGCGAGAGTTCTGCATCTGGGGTTTGTTGTTTCTCGGAGTGAATCCTCCGCTTGAGCTAGGGCGAAACTTTTGGGGGTGGCTTGATCCACTCTGACTTGCCATGCGGCGCTTGCGGTTCTCATTGGCTTGGTTTAACTTGCCCTCCATCTGGATGGCGGAGTCAACAAGGGCTTCGAGGTCGGCGAAGGGGATGTTGACGAGGACAGTCTGCATCTCATCATGCAGTCCGTTCAGGAATCTCTCCTTCCTCTTCTCAACAGTGTCAGTCTCATCAGGGGCATACCTTGACAAGGTGAGAAACTTGTCGCGGTATTCAACCACCGTCATGCAACCTTGTTTCAGCTCACGGAATTCATCCCTCATCTTCTTGATAAGACCCGGGGGTACAAGGTACTTGCTGAATTTGAGTTTGAACTCCTCCCAAGTCATGAATTGACCTCCGTTCATGGCACGGGTGCTGGTCCACCAACCGCGGGCTGGTCCAGCGAGATAGTGAGTGGCGAACAACACCTTCTCGTTGGCTTCCACTCCGGCTACCTCAAGATTGTTCTCCATAGTCTGGAGCCAATCGTCAGCGTCGAGGGGCTCCTCGGTCTTGCTAAACACCGGAGGGTTGGTGTTTTGGAAGTTCTTGAGCTTGGATCCGGGGTGGTCATGATGTCCATGGCCTTGGTTGGCGATGTTCTGCAAGGCGATGAGGTTGGCTTGGCGCTCGGCTCTTTCGGTTTCCCGGTCTGCAAGCATGGTTTGCAGAAGTTGCAGCATCGCGTCGTTGGTGCGATTCGGAGGGGCCATCTGAAGATGTAGAAGATTATGAGATAAGAGGGAACATTCTAGGGTTCATTTTGGTTAAGTTTGAAAAACATTTGAAAACTTGTAATTTTTTCATGACAAACATAACATTCATTCATTCATGCAACACATAGTACAAACTACACACATACTCCAATGGTTTTAAGAACCATTCTCATGCTACGATACAAGGGACGGGATACAACTCACACCTACTATAAGTGAACTAGTGCAACTACTCCTCATCATCGACATCGATCGGGACGTAGTCGTCAGGTCCTGCCTCCAGGAACTCGTAGTCCTCCTCCTCGGTGTTCTCGTCCTCCTCAAAGTCGTTGTCATCGCTCAGAAAGGCGTCTCCTCCCTGAATGTCGATGCCTCCATCGTCATCCTCCAGCTGACGAATCTGATCCTCCTGGGCCTTGACAGTGGCCTCGAGTGACGCAATCTGGGCGCGAAGGCGGCGAATCGTAGCGTCCTTCTTGGCACGCTGCTGGCGAAGGCTCCTGCGGTCGTTGTTGAGTAGCTTAATTGCCTCACCCTGCTCGGTGATGTGAGCATGGGTCTGGTTCGCGTAAGTGCGAGTGGCGTCGAGGTCCCTCTGAGTCTGGTAGAGCATGAAGTCCAGGTGCTCAGCATGGTGCCTCAACTCCGGGTGCGGCTGCAGCTCCATGGGCACTCCCGCGGCATCACGCCTCACAAGGTGGGCGTAGCGAGAGGCGAGGATGCTCACCACGTTCTGTCCACAGAGGCGCGCAAGTGCCTCCTGTAGGCCACGTGCGAGTCCGTCGAGCCAGTTGCTCTCGCGGAAGGAGAAGAGGATCCTCTCCGAAGTGGGAGGCTCCATCTTGCCCCTCAAGTCAGCAGTGATCACCCACTGCAACTCTCCTCTGGGCGTGTCGTCCAGCTGAACCCCGTGAAACTCGGGGTGTGGGCGCCCAAAGAAATCAGAGAGAGCGTTGAGGTCGTGCTCGAAGATCAAGCTTCCTCCGTTCCCAAGCTGGTAAAACTTGGTGTTGATGGCTTCATTCAGCGCCATCTAAAAGAGAATTGGATGAGTAAGTTAGAGAGTGCAAAGTGTGGCAAAATTTTAAGTTGATTCAAATAAGATAGAACATGATTCATCAAATTTTGGCAAAGTCTCAAAGACAAGAGTGTAGGAACTTTTCACAAATATTTTCTTTCATTTGCTTTCAAAGTTAAATTTTTCAGAATGCCCATTCTAACTAAGGTCTTCTAAGGTCAAACAATGGCTCTGATACCAACTTGTCAACACCCGGATCTTTAAGTCCGAATGCCTATTATGTCATACATCGCAATCCCAGGAATATTGTTGTTGCGAGGCATAATAGTTAAGTATCACAGTCATCATTCATTACAAACCCTAAGTCTTACAAAGTGGAATCACATGATCCATATTACACGAATAGTTGATCTATTGATCAACGAACAAACACAAGTTCATAGTTCAACATAGCGGAAGCGTAAGATACAAGGACTCTCTAGTCCACAGGCCAACGCTTGACGTCGGAAGGCGCTTAGTTGTCGTAGGCGTCCTGCTGGTCATCTCCTTGGTCATCTTCATACTCTGGCCATTTGAATAGCCAGGGACAAAGCCGTGAGTACATTGAGTACTCACAAACTAATACTAATGTAAGTGCTAGACATTCTAGTATGGTTTGCTAAGCTCTAGTTTGATTTGCATAAAGCTAGTTTTAGTTCACAAAGTTTGGAAAAAAAACTTATTCAAGTGCTAACCAACTCAAGTGGGAACATTAGTGTCATTCCCACCATTCAAGTGGTGATTTCAATTCAATTCACCACAAGTCATTTCACCACCGTCCTTTTCAACATCATTTTCAAAGATATGACATCGGAAACTGTATGGCCTTTCCAACCGTCCGTAACCGTGGACGCGGCTATTCGAATAGGTTTACACTCTGCAGAGGTTGCACACTTGTGCCACAACATTTGATTTCATCCGTCGGGATTTCCCCGAATCATTGTAACACAGTACGCGGATCATCAACCATAACCTTTCACTTACGAATCCTAGTATGAGCACCTCTCCCCATGAGCTTGGCCTCCCAGTGAAGACAGACAGTCAACCTGGGAACTGCACAGGGCTTGGGCCGGACATTCTCCTCATTTCGCATCATATCATATCGTTTCTTTTGTTGTAGAGGCAGCTTTCGGCATAACCCCGATGACGCTTGTTTAGAGGGAACCCATACTAAGACGCATAAACTTCCAGTTAAGCCCTACCCATAATCAGGTATTGTGGGGGTACTTAATAATTGGAAAGGTATCGCATTCAAACCAACATCATTGTTTATCAAAAATCACCATCTTCTCTTGGTCATATTCACCTTCAAAAATTATTCAATGGAATGCATCTTCATTCCAAGGTTTCAAAAATCCTTCAAATCCACCTTGTTCCCATCTAGATTAGTCAAGTTTTAATTCATTAGCACTAGCTCTAATTCATGAGGGGTGCTAACTTGCTTTGCTTGGAGAAGACTAACTCCCTACTCTAGTAATCAACTTGTACTTTGACCAAAGTTAACTATAAAAGTAACTCATTTAGAAAACAAGTAAAAACTTGTAAAGTAAAAACTTGGGATGGGTTCATATACTAAAAGGTAAGAAACATGGTGCCTTGCCCCAAGGGGCTTTGCACTTTGCAAGAATATTAGCTTGCATTGGTAGTAGCTTGCCTTGGTAGTTCTCAAACTGTTCCTCCTCCTCCTCTTGGTAGCAACCTTCTTCTTCGGCGTACTCTCCGGTGCTACCGTCTAAATTTGAATACGAGTATAATTACTCACTAATTCAATGGCTATTCCATACATCACATAGAACACACAAACTACTCTATGCACACAAGTAAATAAACTAGGGTGCATGGGTTGTGGGTTTAAATAGAATTCACTTCTTGGTATTCCATATGTAAATGATAGTTTCCATAGGATTCTTGAGAAATAATTTCCTCTCATTGAAATCTTCTTAAGATTTAATTTCTCCAACAATCATAGATGAACTCATACTGACCTAAGTCAAATGTTCATCATCATCATTTGGGAAAATGATTTAAATGAGGTGGATCACCTCATACCATTTAAATAACACTACATTTGATTTAAATCTCGAGTAATTCATATAAGAGAGTTTGGGACCAGGGGTCCAAACATCCCATGAATCCATGTGAGACAAGTTTAAATGAAGTGTAAGACTTCACACAATTTAACTTTAATAGTTTTGGACAATATCAACTAGTTAAACTAGCCATATTATCCATTCATTAAACCATGGCATGATCATACAAAGTGACCACACCATTTTATTGCATAAACAATTAGTGTAAGTCAAATGTGAGCTATTAGAGTTGGAATTAACTTAATATCTATTTTGGTTGATTTTTAAGAATTATTTGAATAGGGAAAAGTCCCTGTCTTGTTATTTTTATCACATTTATTCTACAAAGAATCTGACCATGGGGCCAGTGGCATGTTGTAGAGAATTTCAGTGGCTTTCTAACAACATAAAATTCACTAAATTTGGTTTAGCCAATTTGAAACTATTCAATTTCAAAGTTTGGGCAGTATTGAAATGGATTTGTAATAATTAAACTGGATTTGAATTTAACAGGCCGGCGGGAAACGAAACTGGGCCCGATTTGAATAAAAATGGCCCAGTCCAGCCCACCACGGTCCACGTACGCGGGCTGCCTGACAGGGTGGGGTCCGCCTGTCAGCGACTAATCCAACCCGAATCGGTACGTTTTAAAGGGGAGCGTTAGATTAGAAGGGGATCTAACGGCCGAGGTTCATCGTCGTCTTCGACGAGAACCCGACGGTGCGGCGGCGGCAGTAGGGGGTGGGAGAGCTTACGGCGGCTCCAGCGAGGGATGGCAGTGTGCGCGAGGTAGATGTGGATGACGGCGAAGCAGCTGGTAGCAGTGGCGGAGCTCGAGGTGGCCTGGATCAATGGCGATTGCTCCAGTGCTTCCGCGGCTCCGATCTTGCAATTGGCCTTGCTCCGGCGACGATCGAGGTGGCTAACGGGGCGAGGCAAAGTGGTGAAGGGTGGGGAGTGAGGTGGTGTGCTCAGTTGCTTCCAGGGAACTCTCTATTTATAGGATTGAGCAAGGGTTGCGGGGCAGTGGCAAGGTCGACCATGGCGCGGCTTCTCCGGCGGCTGGTCGAGCTAGGCGTGGTCATGGCGATGATCTACGTGTCCAGGCGAGGCGAACGGTGGCGACAGCTTGGTCGGGGAGGGCCTGGTTGGGTCGCATTGCTTCCAGGCATGTCGCGGCAGTGGCGGGATCTTCTTCCCCGTTCACGGCGGCGGCGGTCCAGGGTCTGGTCATGGCCATGTCTGGCGGCGTCGTGGTGGCGTGGTGATGCTCAACGGCAGGCAAGCGGGGCCAGGGCAAGCGCGAGGTAGTGGCGCGGCGCGTGGCCAGTGCACGTCCACGGCATGCACTCGCGCGACATGAGCGGCATCCAGGGCGCGTTCTGGGCGCGCTGTCTCCGGCGAGCTCACGGCGTCTACGGCGACAGGGCCATGCTAGGCGAGGTGGAGAGGTGAGGTGGCGAGTGTGGGTGCCAGGGCCAGGGCTGAGAGTGAAGGGAGAAGAGAGGGGCTCGACATGGCCGGCATGTGGCCGGCATGGCTATGCCATGCTTGCTATGCCTCTCCTCCTAGGGTTTCTATGTTGGTGTTAGTGAGAGAGGGAACCAGGGGACCAATTGGTGTAGGTTGGGGTAGGTTAGTTAGAGTAGAATCACTATAGCAAATAGTGTCCAATAGTGTTCAATTTTGGAATTTACAAAATTGTCCAAATTTGAAATAATTCAAAAGGTGAAAGTTTTTGAAATGTGAGTGTTGGTATTAGTTGTAAATGACCAGAGGTGATTTGAGGTGGTGGTGGAAAAAGTAGAATTCAAGAATTGCAAAAAATTGACAAGTGTGAGATTGTTCCACTTGTTAAAAAGTTAAGACTTTGGATGAGCATTGCTCATGATCAAAGATGAATTTGGCAGGGTGATCTTCATCAAAGTTGTTCACCTTGATGTTGACTTTGAAATGGTGCAAAGAGTTAGCAAGAATTGGTTTGGGAAAATTGGGTTGCAGGGGCTCAAAGTGGTGATCAGACTATAAATTTCAGTTTTGACCATTATCATATGTGAGTGGGAAAGGTGTTTGAATTTCATTTGAATTTTGAAACCTTGATTCCAAAAGTTGTAGTAAGTGTTTAATAACATTACTCAACTAATGGTGAAGACCAAATAGGTCTAGGGTCAAAATTTATAAAAATGCCATAGGGCATATGTGAGGGTTTTTAGGGTTTTGCATTTTATGGATTTTCATCCTCTTTGCTTTATTTGGTTGGTGATCTCCATATGATCACTCTAGGGTTTTAGAGCATAGCAAATACAAGTAATAACAATCATCATGGCATATCACTCAAATGCACAAGTCCTATGCATGGTACTATATGCAAAAAGAAAAGTTTTTGTTGGTTTGAAAATTTGCTTTCTGGAATTCTCTAACTTTCTTTTTATTGAAATTTGGGGTGTTACAGTATGGCTTCCACCCATTTAGTAACATAATCAACAGCAACAAGTATATGAGTGTTACCTTCTGAAGAGGGAAAAGGTCCCATGAAGTCAAATCCCCAACAATCGAACGGTTCAATAACAAGAGTATAATTCATAGGCATTTCATTGCGTCTGGAGATATTACCAACCCTTTGGCATTCATCACAAGATAAAATAAACTTCCTTGCATCTTTGAAGAGAGTTGGCCAATAAAAACCTGATTGTAGAACCTTTTGAGCGGTTCTTTCTCCGGCGTGATGTCCTCCATAAGCACTACCATGACATTTACTCAATATCTCCTGTTGTTCATATTCGGGAACACATCTTCGCAGAATACCATCCACTCCTTCTTTATATAAGTGTGGGTCATCCCAGAAATAATGCCTCAAGTCATAAAAGAATTTCCTCCTTTGCTGAGCTGAAAAGGTTGGAGGCAAGTACTTGGAAACAATAAAGTTAGCATAATCAGCATACCAAGGACTGTCTCGCGAACTCACCTTTATTGCAGCCAATTGTTCATTTGGAAAACTATCATTAACAGGAACAGGATCATAAGCAATATTTTCCAATCTAGACAAATTATCAGCAACAGGATTATCAGCACCTTTCCTATCTACAATATGTAAATCAAATTCTTGCAATGTAGTACCCATCTAATAAGCCTTGGCTTAGCATCTTTCTTTTGCATAAGGTATCTGATTGCAGCATGATCAGTATGTATAGTAACTTTTGAATCAACAATATAAGATCTAAACTTATCGCAAGCAAAGACTACAGCTAACAATTCCTTTTCAGTAGTAGCATAATTTCTTTGAGCAGCATCAAGAGTTTTACTAGCATAATGAATAACATTCAATTTTTTGTTTACCCGCTGTCCAAGAACAGCGCCTACAGCAAAATCACTAGCATCACACATAATTTCAAATGGTAAATTCCAATCAGGGGTTCAACTATAGGAGCAGTTGTTAAGGCTTTCTTTAGAGTTTCAAAAGCTTCCTTACAATCATCATCAAAAACAAAAGGTACATCTTTTTGAAGAAGATTAGTAAGAGGCTTTGAAATCTTGGAGAAATCTTTAATAAACCTCCTATAAAACCCAGCATGGCCAAGAACACTACGAATACCTTTAACATCCCTAGGATAGGGCATCTTCTCAATTGCTTCAACTTTAGCTCTATCAACTTCAATACCTCTCTCGCAAATTTTATGTCCCAATACAATTCCTTCATTAACCATAAAGTGGCATTTCTCCCAATTAAGAACAAGGTTAGTTTCTTCACATCTCTGCAAAACTTTATCAAGGTTCCGCAAGCAATTATCAAAAGAATTCCCATAGACAGAAAAATCATCCATGAATACCTCTACAATACTCTCGCAAAAGCCATGAAAAATAGCAGACATGCATCTTTGAAAAGTAGCAGGAGCATTACATAAACCAAAAGGCATACGTCTATAAGCATAAGTTCCATAGGGACAAGTGAAAGTGGTTTTCTCTTGATCCTTAGTTTTAACAGCAATTTGTGAAAATCCAGAATAACCATCAAGAAAACAAAAATGAGTATTTTTAGATAACCTTTCTAACATTTGATCAATAAAAGGCAAAGGGTAATGATCTTTTTTAGTAACCTTATTAACTTTTCGATAATCAATGCACATTCTATAACCTACAACTACTCTTTGAGGTATGAGCTCATCATTATCATTAGGCACAACAGTCATTCCTCCTTTCTTAGGAACACAATGCACAGGACTAACCCATCTACTATCAGCAATAGGATATATAATACCAGCTTCAAGAAGTCGTAATACCTCATTTCTTACCACATCCTTCATCTTAGGAATTAGACGACGCTGAGGTTCAACAACAGGCTTCGCATCTTCTTCCATATTGATGGCGTGTTGGCAAATAGAGGGAGGAATCCCCTTCAAATCATCAAGAGTGTAGCCAATAGCACCTCGGTGTTTCTTCAGTATTTCCAATAGCCTTTCTTCTTCAAACTCTGTAAGCTTAGAACTAATAATAACAGGATATATTTTCTTATCATCAATATGAGCATATTTAAGATTATCAGGCAAAGGTTTTAAATCAAAGACAGGATCTTCCTTTGGTGGCGGTGTTGTACCCAGATCTTCCACCGGTAAATCATGCTTAAGAATAGGTTGACGAAGAAAAATTTCCTCAAGCTCATCTCTTTCTTTCCTAAAAACTTCACTCTCGCTATTCTCTATATGTTGCTGCAAAGGATTATTAGGAACAAGAACAATAGATGCACACTGTTCCATTTTAAAATCATTACTAGGCAAATCAGCTTTATAAGGAGTTTTGGTAAATTTAGAGAAGTTAAACTCATAAGATTCACCAGCAAATTTAGTCAAAATTTTCTCTTTCTTGCAATCTATAATAGCTCCACAAGTATTTAGAAAAGGTCTACCAAAAATAATAGGACAATAATCACTAGCAGCAGAACCAAGTACCAAAAAGTCAGCAGGATATTTAATCTTACCACATAGAACTTCCACATCTCGAACAATACCAATTGGAGAAATAGTTTCTCTATTAGCCAGCTGAATAACCACATCAATATCTTCAAGTTCACAAGAACCAATTTCGTGCATAATCTCCGTATAAAGCTCATAAGGAATAGCACTAATACTTGCACCAATATCACATAAACCATAATAACAATGATCACCAATTCTAACAAATAGCATAGGAACACTAGCTTGCTTGGGTTTATTAGGATGTGAAACAATATTAGAAGCATCTTCACAGAAAATAATATGACCTTCTTCCAAATTTTCAGTCACAAGATCTTTAACTATTGCAACAGCAGGTTCAACTTTTATTTGTTCTTCAGGTTCTATAGGTTTCTTTTCACTTTTATGAACCGCACTATTTATAACAGAGTACTCCTTCATTTTAGCAGGGAAAGGATTTTTTTCAATATAAGCTTCAGGAATAACATGATCAACAGTTTCAACTACAACGCATTTATTAATAGATGGATCAATTTTATCTTTATACGGTTCATGATACTTATCAAAATTCTTCTTAGGCAATTCATAATGAGAGGCAAAAGCTTTGTAAAGATTTGCAGCAACTTGAGAATCAAGACCATATGTAGCACTCATATTACGAAATTTATCAGTATCCATAAAATCTTCAATGCATTTGTAATCATAATTTATACCTGATTCTCTATCTTTGTCGATCTCCCATCCTTCAGTATTTTCCTGGATCCGATTAAGAAGGTCCCTTTTAAACTCTTCCTTATTGCGCGTGAATGATCCAGAACAAGAAGTATCCAGCAAGGTCTTGTCTTCAAAAGAAAGTCTTGCATAGAAATTATCAATAATAACATTACCAGGAAGCTCATGAATGGGGCATTTGAGCATTAAAGACTTCAATCTCCCCCAAGCTTGGGCAATACTCTCTCCATCATGAGGCCAAAAATTATATATGCGATTCCGATCCTTGTGAATTTCACTTGGAGGATAGAACTTAGAATAAAACTGGGGAACAATATCATTCCATTCAAGAGAATCCCCATTATCCAGTAATTTATACCAATGCGCTGCTTTACCAGACAGCGATATAGCGAATAGTTTCTTCCTCACTTCATCCATAGCAATACCTGCACACTTGAATAAACCGCATAATTCATGCAAGAACAGTAAATGATCTCCAGGGTGGACAGTTCCATCCCCTGTATAACGGTTATTCACTACGCGTTCAATAATTTTCATAGGTATTTTGTATGGTATCTCTTCTTTACCTGGCGCCTCATCCACTACCTTTGCAGTAGTAGCAGATTTTCCAAATAAACATTCGAGAGAAGATCTCTCCATAATGAATTATGGCAGCAGGCAGAAATAAAATCAGCACAAACAGTAGATATTTCCCTTACCAATTCCACTTACCAATAGCGCTTCACTCCCCGGCAACGGCGCCAGAAAATAGTCTTGATGACCCACAAGTATAGGGGGTGTATCGTAGTATCTTCGATAAGAAAGAGTGTCGAACCCAACGAGGAGCAGAAGGTGTTGACAAGCAGTTTCGATGAAGGATTCACTGTAAATGCTTACAGACAAGTATTCAGGGGGTTTTGATGTAACAAGCAAATAAAGTACGAGTAAGTAAAGTGCGAGAGTAACAATTGCAGCGAGTGGCCCAATCCTTTTTAGCACAAAGGACAAGCCGGGTTGTTTACTTATAATGACCAAACGTTCTCGAGGACACACGGGATTTTAGTCTAGTGCTTTCGCTACATACGGCTAAATAATCTTCATTGTTATGATAAGTGTTGTGTGGGTGAACCTATGCTAATGTACCACCCTTCCTAGGACTAATACATACTTGTGATTATACCCCTTGCAAGCATCCGCAACTACAAGAAAGTAATTAAGAATAAATCTAACCACAACCTTAAACTCTGAGATCCTGCTATCCCTCCTGCATCGATATACCAACGGGGGTTTAGGTTTCTGTCACTCCGGCAACCCCGCAATTGGCAAACGAGTACAAGATGCATTCCCCTAGGCCCATAAAGGTGAAGTGTCATGTAGTCGACGTTCACATGACACAACTAGAAGAATAACACCACAACTTAAATATCATACCATTGAATATTACTCAACCATAGTTCACTACTAACAGTTAGACTTCACCCATGTCCTCAAGAACTAAACGAACTACTCACGAGACATCATATGGAACATGATCAGAGGTGATATGATAATGAATAACAATCTGAACATAAACCTTAGTTCAATGGTTTCACTCAATAGCATCAACAACAAGTAGAAATCGATACCGGGAGAGTTTCCCCTATCAAACAATCAAGATCAAACCCAAATTGCTACGGCGGTGACGATGTCCAGCGGTGGAGACGGCGGTGATGATGGTGGAGATGATGATGATGGTGATGGAGATGATGTCCAGCTCGATGACGGTGACGATGGCGTCGATTTCCCCCTCCCGGAGGGAATTTCCCCGGCGGATCTCAGCCCGCCGGAGAGCTCTTTTCTCTCTGGTGTTCTCCGCCCCGCTGAGGCAGCTGTAACTCTTCGTGAGGTACCCTCTGTGGCTTAGGTTTTCGGGACGAAGGATTTCGCGAAGAAAAGGAGGCGAAAGGGGCTGTGGGGCCCCCTCACCACCAGGTGGCGCGCTGTGGTCTGGCCCCACCTTGGGTCTTCTCAGCTCCCCCTTCTGGCTTCCTTCGTCATCTGGAAAAATAGGATTTTTGGTATAATTTCCTTCCACAGTTGATCTTCCGAAATATTGCATTCTGGCGGTGCTTTTTCCAGCAGAATCCTGGCTCCGGTGCTCGATCCTCCAATAATGATGAAACATGCAAAATAGATGAAATAACATAAGTATTGTGTCCAAATATGAAATATATCAATGAATAACAGCAAATTATGATACAAAATAGTGATGCAAATTGGACGTATCAGCTACATACGGCTAAATAATCTTCATTGTTATGATAAGTGTTGTGTGGGTGAACCTATGCTAATGTACCGCCCTTCCTAGGACTAATACATACTTGTGATTATACCCCTTGCAAGCATCCGCAACTACAAGAAAGTAATTAAGAATAAATCTAACCACAACCTTAAACTCTGAGATCCTGCTATCCCTCCTGCATCGATATACCAACGGGGGTTTAGGTTTCTGTCACTCCGGCAACCCCACAATTGGCAAACGAGTACAAGATGCATTCCCCTAGGCCCATAAAGGTGAAGTGTCATGTAGTCGACGTTCACATGACACCACTAGAAGAATAACACCACAACTTAAATATCATAACATTGAATATTACTCAACCATAGTTCACTACTAACATTTAGACTTCACCCATGTCCTCAAGAACTAAACGAACTACTCACGAGACATCATATGGAACATGATCGGAGGTGATATGATGATGAATAACAATCTGAACATAAACCTTGGTTCAATGGTTTTACTCAATAGCATCAACAACAAGTAGAAATCGATACCGGGAGAGTTTCCCCTATCAAACAATCAAGATCAAACCCAAATTGCTACGGCGGTGACGATGTCCAGCGGTGGAGACGGCGGTGATGATGGTGGAGATGATGATGATGGTGATGGAGATGATGTCCAGCTCGATGACGGTGACGATGGCGTCGATTTCCCCCTCCCGGAGGGAATTTCCCCGACGGATCTCAGCCCGCCGGAGAGCTCTTTTCTCTCTGGTGTTCTCCGCCCCGCAGAGGCGGCTGTAACTCTTCGCGAGGTACCCTCTGTGGCTTAGGTCTTCGGGACGAAGGATTTCGCGAAGAAAAGGAGGCGAAAGGGGCTGTGGGGCCCCCTCACCACCAGGTGGCGCGGCCAGGCCATGGGCCGCGCCGCCCTATGGTCTGGGCCCACCTTGGGTCCAGCTGGCTCCCCCTTCTGGCTTCCTTCGTCATCTGGAAAAATAGGATTTTTGGTATAATTTCCTTCCACAGTTGATCTTCCGAAATATTGCGTTCTGACGGTGCTTTTTCCAGCAGAATCCTGGCTCCGGTGCTCGATCCTCCAATAATGATGAAACATGCAAAATAGATGAAATAACATAAGTATTGTGTCCAAATATGAAATATATCAATGAATAACAGCAAATTATGATATAAAATAGTGATGCAAATTGGATGTATCACTCCCTCAAGCAGTGCATGTGCCTCTCCTGAGAGCAAGCCGGCCGCGTGGCGCGCGGCCCCGCACCGCGTCCCGCGTGCATGGCCGCACCCGCGAAAACTCCTCTTCCGCGCCAGCGGCCGCCGCCCTGCGTCGCCCTCCGCGCCCTCCTCGCCCCCTACTGCGCCCTACTGCCGCTTCTCACGATGGTCGGCGCTTCCGCAAGGTTGCCTGCACGCCGCCCTGCCCGCGTCTGCCCCAGCACGCCCGCAGCAGCTTCCTGCGGTCGCTCATCTCCCGTGCATGGCCGGGCGACTCCCGCGCTCGTGTCCCAGCTCCAGCACGTTGGGCTTCCTCGTTCTCGCCATGTTGCCTCCCGTGCGAGCACCCGTCTGTTCTCGTCATGCGCCCGTGCGGCCTCGGGGCTACATCCTCTGCCCCTCGCAAGGTCGCGGCTCCCGCGTGCGCCCCTGCAAGTGCCTCGTCTGGCTTCAGCCCGCCGCTCCCTCGAGCGAGCCTCATCATGTATTTTCCTCGACATGCGTTGCCCCGCGCGCCCGTGTCCGTGAAGACGCCGCCTGCGGCGCCCCCTCCGGACCAGCACCATATGCCTTCGCACCTGCAGCGCGTAGCCGTGCAAAGTACCGCACCCGTGCTCCTCCCCTGTGCACCAAGGCCGCGCGCCCACCATAGGCGCCCCGCTCGCGGTGTTCGGCCCCACACCGCGAGTTCTGCATCTCTGCTGGTCCAGCCACGCACGCGCCCAAGGCCGCCGCTCCGCCCACTCCTCGCCCGGCGCCGCCTCGCGTTCCATGGCCCTGCCGTTGTCCTGCTCCCGCGCCCTCCGGCTGCTCCGCATGCTCCACACCAAACTCCGGCTTCGGCGCACCCCGCCGCTCTGCTCGCGCCTCCTACTCCCGCGCCGGTCCTCAATGCGCCCGACTGCTCCGCCTTGTTGTGCCCTCTAGCTCCGGTGCCTGCTGGAGGCTCACGGCCCTCGTCCTGCCGCTCCCCTCACGCCATGCTCGACCGGCCGACCTCCAGAGATAGGCAGAGAGAAGGATCCTTTCACCATCTGCCACCAGCGCCATGATTCTGCTCACCATTCCAATATGTTTGTGAGGAAAAAGAATAGGAGTGGGCCACTACAATGGAAGGAATAGAGCAAAAAGTCTGTTTGGGTTGTGGATTCTTCTGGTTGCAACGCATCGTGAAGTTTCGGTCTATTTAATTGTCTCATCAATCGGTGGTGGTGGGGTCATCAGCACCGCTTTGACCAAAACAGCTGGAAACCTCAATCACCGGGAGAAACCTCATCAATCTATGCATGAAAGAAGGAGAAGGGCCGCTAACCGGTTGCCCACCAGACCAAAAAAAAAGAAAACAAAAATTACCAGGCGCTGAACCAGGTAAGAAAGAGAAGAGGAGGATGTACGTGTCTCTAGCTAATTGGAGATAAATAGCTGGTGAACAGTAGCCAGTGCAAAGAAAGTGCTCTAAATCAGCCACCCTTTATATAGGGTATAATAACACAAGGTGTTGTATCTCTTTCTTGATTGAAAGAATAATATATGATATTTAAATACTAGAATTATCATGGAAAATAAGTTTGTGAGAAGTAATGTTGGTCGTATCTACGCTATTCATGTCCACATCAGGAGAATAAAACTAAATGGAAAAAAGTTTAACCTATCTAGGAAACACAACCCGTTAAAACTCACCCGAGAGCCTCTTAATAGTGCGGCAACTAACCTATAACCTAGTCTCCCAACTAAACCATGAGATCGGTAAGAAACAAACTCTATCAAGACGAAACCTTAAGCTTGCACATTTCAATTGATCTTGATGATGATGATCTTGACCGCAACAAGGTGTAACGTATTTTTGATTGTGCTTGCTTGATAAAATCTTGCGAGTGCTCCCCCATAATCTACTATGGGAGAGCTTCTTATTCGGCGTATCTTCACATATCCATGATCATCATATGAATAGCAAGCTTCAAGCATATGATCTCTTCGATATATCTCATTTTGAGCTTGCACACACTTTCTTCTTTCTTCATTATGTTGATGTCTTGAAGATACACATGAGAGCTTGATACGTTGCAAACGTATCTATAATTTTTGATGCTCCATGCTTGTTTTACACCAATTTCTATATGTTTTGTTTACACTTCGTGGAATTTTATGCATTTTCCCGAACTAACCTATTAACAAGATGCCACAGTGTCAGTTCATGTTTTATGCTGTTTTTGTATTTCAAAAAAGTCATACAGGAAATATTCTCGGAATCGGACGAAACAAAAGCCAAACCTACTATTTTGCCCGGAACAAAGACGGAGTCCAAAGTAGAGACGGAGGGGGACCGAGGCGGCCACACCATGCCTAGGCGTGGGCCCCACCCTGGCCGCGCCTAGGGGTGATGTGGGCTCCTCGGGCGCCCACCGACCTCGCCCTTCTGCCTATAAGTTGCCTCCCGATGTGAAAACCCTAAATTAACCAGCCACCATCCACGAAAAGTTCTGTAGCTCTACCGCCATCGAAGACAAGTTTTGGGGGATAGAAGTCTCTATTCCAGCACCCTGCCGGGATGGGGAATTGCCCCCGGAGCCATCTCTATCGACTCCACCGCAATCCTCATTGCCATTGCTGACTCCCATGATGAGGAGGGAGTAGTTCTCCCCCGAGGCTGAGGGCTTTATCGGTAGCTATGTGGTCTATCTCTCTCCAATGATATGATCTTTATGTGATCATGATCTTTGTAATCTAGTTGAATAAGTAGATGTTACTCTTCATATACTATGCTACTCAACTGGTTTTATTATGTGATCTCCGGAGGCACCTTGTCCCATGGTGTGAAGGTGACAGTGTGCACACCGTATGTATCTCTTAGGCTAAATTTTTACAGAAATCATGAGTTATAATTTGAGTTGGATGTTTCAATGAAATTGTGGTGTTTCTTATTACTACCTTTGGATGCTCAAAGTGACAACGTGGGGCATCCCTAGATTTGGAACGTGAACTTTAAGGAGTGCTTTTGCAGCCCTACGCGGTGAATTGGTGTTTGTTATCCAAACGGAGAGTAGTTCAGAGTAGCATAGTGAAGAGATGATATTTATGTATTCAATTATGATATCATTGTTGAGAGTGTCCACTAGTGAAAGTAAGATCCCTGGGCTTTATTTCTAAGCATTGAAACATCGTTTACAACCAGTTTTGCTACATGTTTGCTTGGTGTCATTTTTATTTCAGACTGCAATTACCACTTATAATCCTCCATATTACTTGTATTTCACTATCTCTTCACCGAACTAGTGCACCTATACACCTGACAAGTGTATTGGGTGTGTTGGGGACACAAGAGACATCTTGTATCGTAATTGCAGGGTTGCTTGAGAGGGATATCTTTGACCTCTACCTCCCTGAGTTCGATAAACATTGGGTGATTCACTTAAGGGAAACTTACTGATGTTCTACAAACATCTGTACTTGGAGGCCCAACACTGTCTACAGGAATAGAAGCGTGCGTAGACATCAGTGCTCACTTATCTTCTTCTTCAATACATACTTGTTACTTGATCTTTGTCATTTTTTTCTTATTGCAACCTTGAAGCCAACATATGGTTCAAGCCTTGCCTATGGACAACACCTACAAATATAACTCAATGCAAACATTAGTCCATAGGGATTGCCATTAATTGCCAAAACCACACATGGGGGCTCCATGCACTTTCAGCTAGTTGTTGAGAGTTAATTCCAAAAACCCACCACATTACAACAGCAAATTTGAAAAACCACCAATATTCATCGAAATTGCAAAAAAACACCACTATTGCGTTGATTTGTTGTAATGTGCACTGATTTGGCAATTTAACCGTGTTAACGAATAATCTGACAGCGGGTCCCACTATTAGGGTGACGTGGCAGAGGAGAGAGATCGCAACCAAGCCGGATTTAACTATTGGGGGGTATTTGTAAATTTTAGAGGGGCCCACATATCAGCTCCTTCTTCTTCCTTCGTCTCACCAAAATCCATGAAGGAGCTTGACGGAGCTACCCCGTCCTCGGGGAGCTCGTCGCCGACCCAATACTGCGGCGTGCTAGTTGCACGAATTTTCTGTTGAACGACTAGTGACCCCAAGAACCCAAGAGGAAGAACCTTCTCACTTTCACTTCCACGAATCATCGTGGAGACCTCAAACTGATGCACCAAATGCAATGGAAAGAACACCACAAAGATGCTCAAATCCTTCTCTCTCAAATTCCAACAAAGCTACAAAAGCTATTGGGGGAATAAGATAGGAAGAACAATAAGAGGAGGAACACCAAATTTCTCCAAGATCTAAATCTAGTGGATTCTCCTCACAAAGAGATGGATTTGATTGCTCAAGATGTATATCTAGATCTCCTCTCTCTTTTACCTCACATAGGTGCAAGAATCATGGAGGGGTTAGAGGGATAGGAAGCTTCTCAAGGTCAACAAAGGAGTAGGGAGAGAGTATAAGAAGCAACCAGCCCTTGGGGAAGAAAGGGGGTGTGGTGACCCTGCATACCACTGCATGTTGTAGTATGCCAGTCGTTGATATGACATCCACGAAGTACCATTCCGTAAATATTACATCCCTCAGAGTAGTACAACAGAACATAGCAGGTCCATAACTCATTCATTTATTATTACAAGCATAATGTACATATCATCTCGGAGCTCCTCTTGGGTCCTAAGAGGGATACTCCTGGGTTCGAGGTGAACCCATCTTAGCTTACAATATAAAAGTCTTACTAGGTGATACATATATTTCCTCGAGCAGTTATGTACTAAGAGTCCGTACTGCTCGGTTACTACTACTACTTGGTTGGTCTAAACTTGATCTCCTCCGGAACCCTCCCCGGTTCCGTAGACTATAAGGTAGTCTACACCTTCGACACCTCCAGAGAGGTCTGGTTCTTCATAGCCTATGATGTTGGCTCCTTCAGGGTTGTCGTTGTCCTCCTCCAGATGGTTCAGACAATCTAAGCAGGGGATTTAAGAGTGGTATGAGTACGAGCGTACTCAACAAGTTCATTATAGAAAATAGGTGTTTAATGCACTAGCTATGATATTAGACCAGAAAGTCTAATACCAATGCAAGTTTTGATAAACATTTCTTCAAGAGGTTGCTTTTATTCAAAAGAACTATGTCCGTCAGCCTTCACCGGTTCACTAGAACTTCATGGAGTTCCTTTCCGGCAGCGTTCGCAGTTACAAATCCCGGAACAGGGAGTGACAGGTCACGATTCATTACACTCTGCAGAGGTGTGTTGCTTTACCCATAAGAGATCTTAACCTTGGTGCCAACCGGGCAGCTTTCCCGTCCACACTTCCTTCGGTGTGAGGCCCGGTATAAGGTCATAGCCAATCATATTCCTCCGCTACCTCGCACACCCACCCTTTGTTGCAAACCCCGACCCTGGGTCCTCACCGGTCCTCTTACACCAATTAAGGATGGACCCCGACCGCGACAACAGTTCTGGGCTCTACCATAAACTCCTTCGCCGGTAGCTGCAACCCATCATAGACCGCATTACCGTGGGGAATTAGAATGGGATCCCCACCCTCCGGTTGTTCTCGCAAGATACAACTGCTACGGTAAGCGCATCCGTTGATGTACAAGAGGTGGAAATACGATTGACTATTCCGTCCCACTCCAGATCTTATGGTTAACACGGGTTTTACGGCACAAGAATCACTGGACGACATTTGTTGTTTAATCCTAGATGGATATAAACCCTTGCAATGGAACCTCCACCATATCAACACAATCCATGGTTCCATTGCCCACCACTTAGTCATATTCATAGTTATGAAAACAGTGGTTTTGCTTTTTATGCAATAGTGATAAACATAGTACTTTGCAAGTAATTTGATAAAAATACTCGAATGACATGAGCAAGTGATGAACTTGCCTGAACACTGCAAAGTGTTGCAGTTGGATGGTGTGGACTGATCCTTGTCCTCTATTGCTGAAAAATAGCATCATTGTCCGATAAGGGCAATGGTTATGCATGATTCCAGTTTTAGGGTTTGTTCCCCCCTTCTGATGTCTTATCATTTTATGTGAGAGGTTAATACTAAGAATGACTTAGGGATACTCTATTTAGGGTAAAATACAACCTTGAAATGTTGTCAAGGTGTTTTTAAAGTCCAAAAGAATTTATGGACTTATTTTCATTATTGAAAATATAAGGTGTGATTTAAATATATACTAAGAATGACTTAGGGATACTCTATTTAGGGTAAAATACAACCTTGAAATGTTGTCAAGGTGTTTTTAAAGTCCAAAAGAATTTATGGACTTATTTTCATTATTGAAAATATAAGGTGTGATTTAAATGATTATTTAAATCATCAAATTTGAACTTATTCTTGTTTAACTCCAAAAATTCTGTTTCATATTTTATTATGATAGAGCATTTTCTCCTGAGTGGTTTTCATATTTTTAATTATTTTTTTAGAGCTATTTGTCATTTTCTATGTATTTTCAAAGTTTCTGTTTATTTGGAAATGTGAAAAGACAGGTTTGCCCCTGGGCCCACATGTCAGTGTGGCCCAGTGGTTAGCCCTAACCCGAGCCACACTTGGGCTCGGTCTGTCGCACCGACCCCTTCTCCTTCACTCGCTCGCAAACCCTAGCCCTCGCTCTCGCTCTCGCGACACCCGTGTCGCCGCCGTCTTCGCCGAATTGTTCCGGCCATCTCCGACCGTCGCCGCCGGCGAGGTATGGCGCATCTGAACCGCCGTTCAACGGCGCTTCAGATCCACCGCAGCGATTTGTGTTGCGCCGCCCGTACGTCTCGCCCCCTTCGTCTCTGGTCTCCTGGCGTGGAGTGCAGCGACGATTTTGTCGCTGCCGACGCTCCAGATGCTGTGGCGTCGCCATGCTCGGCCGTGGTGGTGCTGATGCTGGGGCGCCATCGTGGCTTGGCCTGGCCTGGAGCTGCCGCGCCCTCGGCATGTGCCGCCGTGGCCGCCATGGCCGTGCTCTTCGCTCCGCCTCACTGGTGAGTGCCATCGCCTCCTCCTCTCCCTCTCTGTTCTGCTCTCTTCTCTCCTCCTCCTCTTCTGCGTCTTGCTCAGTCACTGGCTTGCATCTCCATGTGGAGATGCTTGCCGTGCCGATGCTCTGCTGCTGTGCCCTGCTAGCCTACGCATGTCTTTGTTGTCTTTGTGTTGCTATGCTTTGCTATCTTTCTCTTGTGTATCTATTGCTTTGCTAGTGCCATAGTTCTTCTTCTTTGTCTTTGCACTTCCATGCTGTACATGATTCTGTGCAAGAATCCTAAGCTATGTGCTTGCTCATGCTTGCAATTCTTGCTTAATTCTATCTTTGTGCCTCTGTTCTTGTTATTATTCTTGCTAGACACTCAAGTGTATTCATTTATGCTGCCCTAGCTTGATGATTGTGTATAATTCTTGCAAATTTGCAAGTGCCAGAGCTCTGATGTGCTATATCTTGTGTTAAATTTCATGAGCATGCTTAATTGGGCATTATTGTTGGCTTAACAGTATTCTCCAGTGATGACTGTTGAGTGCTTTATTTGTGTATCTTGATCCAGTGGTTCATCATGCCTTTGATGTGCTTCTGGATTTAATTATAAAGTATGTATTTCTGTATCTGTTTATTCAGTTATGACTTGGGTGTAATTCTTCAGTAGCTGGCTCATTTCTGATGCTATGCTTGGCTATAGCCACCTGTAACAAGTGCTAACAAGCTCTGGTGATCATCTGATCATCAGTGGCTTGATGAATAATTGTTGTGCTTCTCTCTGTGACTATCTGGTGCTCATCCTGTGCTGTGTGTGCATCACACTGGCTTGGCCTGTGTGTGATGGTGCTTGCTCAAGCATCAGTGGATGCTTGCAATGATCCATTGGATCATCTGCAAGGCTCTGGTGCATCAATTGTTTTTCTATTTCATTTATCTGTATATCTTGCTTTAATAAATGGATGAATGATGTGAACTGTGATTCAGTGATGATCATTTCAATAAATTTGCTAGGGCTAGTTGGATGCCAACCACTGGTTGGTACCCTAGCCCACTACTGAACCCTACTGGGTGATGATGTGGTGGATTCAAGTGTTGGTTGTGGGTTGAGGTGACCCTGGCAGCACTGTGATGCTGTCATGGGTAGCTCCCCCTCTCTGTGGCTTGCTATGGTTGGTGATTGCTTGCTGGAATTGGATAATTTCTCACTGGCTTGATCCAACACTGGACTTCCAGTGGCTTTTGATGTTGACAAACAAAAATAGGCACATGTTGCCTATCTGTCTGATGGTATAGCTACACTATTAGGTGCTTGGTGAATTTGGATGGCTACATAGGACTGAATCCATGCTGGATTTCTCTGGTTGTGTCACTGTGTTGACACAACCAGTGTTCCCTTGGTTGTTTTCCTTCTAGCCTTGGTTTTATTTGCTGGCACCAATTGGTTTTGCAACCAAGTGATGATACATCCAGGGTTTCATACCCTTTTTGCTTTTGTGATGCATGTGTATGCTTAATTATGAGCAAAACATGGTTTTGCTCAGGATGATCTTGTTTATACCTCACTCCAGCTCCTAGATTCTTTGTTGGTGTAGAGGATTGCTTCAGTGTGGTGCTTATGCTTGCCCTGCTCCTCCTTGCAAGCCTGTAGTGCTCGATTCAGTGTTGTGATGGTTTCAGCAGGTTGAACAGCAGTGGCTGTTCTTCCTGTTCTTGTGTTCTTGGTTTCTGGTGAACTTACCCAGTGAAGTCTGTCGATGGAAATGGCTAGGGTTTACTATGGAGGCTTTTATGTGGCCTTCTTCTTCCTCTCTGGTCGACAACAAGGCCTGCAGCTTGTTGGTGACTCACTGGCTATGTGGTGTTGTTGTGCATGCACCAAGCCTGGTGAGCAGCTAGGCTGTGTGTGTGTGTGTCCTGGCTTGGGACTTGGGCTGTGAGGAGATCAGCTCGGCAGAGCTTGGTCATATCTTCTCATATTGCATTTTCTTTTGCTAATCTGCCAAGTGGCAATGCCACTTGGCATAACTTGTGTTTGGCTTTGTTTGTGTGCAGGGATCAAAGTGATGATCAAAATGAAGTTCAAGTTCATCATGCACAAGCATTTCCTGAAGATTATTTTGTAGTTTAGGAAATTTTCATTAAGTTGTAATCTTTCTCTTTCTTTTTCCTTTTATATAATTCATGTAATATGTTGTAATATTTCATATTTCATTTCTGGATATTGTAAAGACAATGTATCTTGTGTGTTTATCAATAAAGCTCCAATTTTCTCTATTGAGCTTTATATAATAATTATTCTATTTATGTCTTGATTATTTATAATTGTTTAATGAATTGCCTCTAATTTTAATTATGAGATATTCATTTGATGTTTGAGTTTGAAATTCAAATTCAACTTAGGTTTGAATTCAATCATGCAACTTAAGTTTGAATTCAGTCATGCAACTTAAGTTGTGATGCAATATCTCTCCTCTCTTCTCAAAACACTAACTTAGTTGAATGAGAAACAAGTTTGTCGCACTCTCGAAACCCTAACCCTGTAAGGTGTCGAGAGAGAAACTTGTCCCCCTTCGATGCAGCTTTGTTTTAAAAGCGCGAAATTTCCCCAGAATTTACGATGCAATGCACATCCCTTTCTAAAATCTACCCCTCGATCGTCTCTAAACCTGGGACATTACAGCCTTTCCCCCTTAAAGAAAACTTCGTCCCGAAGTTGTGGTTGTAATACCTGAAGAGTTCGGGGTATGTTTTCCTCAGGTCTTCTTCCTTTTCCCAGGTGGCTTCCCTCTCGGGGTGATGCTTCTATTGAATCTTGCAGTACTTAATAGCTCGATTCTTCAGTTGTTTCCAGTTCTCCTCGAGAATCTTTGCTGGCTTCTCGATGTATGTCAAATCTGGTTGTAACTCGAGCTCATCATGTGATACTGGCTCATCTGGGGTATTTAAGCATTTTCTGAGTTGCGACACATGGAATACGTTGTGAACTTGAGCTAACCTTCCCGGTAGTTCCAATTCAAAGGCTAATCTTCGGTTTTTGCTCAGTATCTTGAAAGGTCCGATGTATCTGGGGCTTAACTTCCCCTTTACTCCAAATCTCTGAAGACCTTTCATCGGACTCACCTTGAGGTATACCATGTCTCCAACTTGTGGTTCCCATGTCCTTCTCTTTTGGTCTGCATAGCTCTTCTGTCGACTTTGAGCTATCTTCAACCTATCTCTTATAATGTCAATGATCTGTTGTTTTTCCTTGACATAATCAGGATTGAACTCCTTGCTTGATCCTGCCTCATACCAACATATTGGTGATCTACACTTCCGTCCATACAGAGCTTCGAATGGTGCCATCTTGATGCTGCTTTGATAGATATTATTGTATGAAAACTCTGCTAGTGGTAAGTGCTCCTCCCATGATCCTCCGAAGTCTAGGGCACAAGCCCTAAGCATATCTTCCAATATTTGGTTTGTTCTCTCTGTTTGTCCACCTGTCTGAGGATGATAGGCGGTACTATAATCTAGCTTGGATCCTAAAGCTTCATGTAATTGCTTCCAAAATGCTGATGTGAACACGGATCCTCGATCTGACACTATCTTCTTGGGCACTCCATGTTTACTCACGATCTCTTTGATGTAAAGATCGATAAGTTTCTCTCCTTTATCCTGCTGGTTTACTGCTAAGAAGTGTGCGCTTTTCGTCAACCGGTCCACGAATACCCATATCATGTCCTTCTTTTTATTGGTCATGGGTAGTCCGGTGATGAAATCCATTCCTATTTCCTCCCATTTCCACTCTGGGATTGGTAAAGGTTGTAATTTTCCTGCCGGACTTTGATGTTTAGCTTTCACTCTTTGGCAGGTATGGCATTCCACCACATATTGTGCTATCTCTCTCTTCATGTTATTCCACCAAAATAGTTCCTTGAGATCCATGTACATCTTTGTACTTCCCGGATGTATAGAGTATGGTGTTTGATGTGCTTCCCAGAGTATAACTTCCTTGATCTCATCAATATCCGGAACGCAAATCCTCTTCTGGAACTATAATGATCCAGACTCTCCTCGGTGAAATTCTGATGGTCTTCCCTCATCAATTCTTCTCATCTCCTCTACGATGAATGGATCGTCCAATTGACCCATGATTATCTCGTTCTTTAAGTTAACACTCAGCTCATCGGCTACTTGTAAAGCCGAAAGTCCTTCATGAGCTTCTTTCTCCCAAAGTTGTATTTGGGCTTGGCTTATTTCCTTCCTCAACTCAGGTGATAACTCTTGTTCCACTCCTCCAGTGCTCTTCCTACTCAAGGCATCTACTACAACATTAGCCTTACCTGGAGTATAATTGATGGTCAAATCATAATCCTTGATTAGTTCAAGCCATCTTTTCTGCCTCATATTGAGTTCCTTCTGAGTGAAGAAGTACTTGAGACTCTTGTGATCCGTATAGAGCTCACACTTGGCTCCATAGAGAAAATGTCTCCAAGTTTTAAGTGCAAATACTAATGCTGCTAATTCTAGATCATGTGTTGGATAGTTCACTTCATGAGGTCTGAGTTGCCTCGATCCATAGGATATCACTTTCCGATCCTGCATGAGTACGCAACCCAATCCATGTTTGGATGCATCACAGTACACGGTGTAATCCTTGCCAACTTCCGGGACTGCTAACACCGGTGCTGTGGTGAGTTTCTCTTTCAGAGTCTGAAAACTCTTCTCACACTCATCAGACCACACAAATGGTGTGTTCTTCCTTAACAGCTTAGTCATTGGTCCTGCTATCTTGGAGAATCCTTCAATGAATCTCCGATAGTATCCTGCCATTCCTAGGAATCCTCGGATTTCCTTGACAGTCTTGGGTGCTTCCCAATCTAATACTGCTGCTACCTTGCTTGGGTTAACAGCTATTCCATCCTTGCTAATGACATGACCAAGAAATTCTACTTGATCTAGCCAAAATTCACACTTGCTGAATTTGGCATAGAGTTGATGTTCTCTTAGTGTTTGCAACACTATCCTCAGATGTTCAACATGTTCAGTTTTATCTTTGGAGTATACCAAGATATCATCGATGAATACGATGACAAACTTGTCTAAACATGGCATGAAGATCTTACTCATAAGATTCATGAAGATTGCTGGGGCATTGGTTAATCCAAAAGGTACTACTAGGTATTCATGATGTCCATACCTTGAGACAAAGGCTGTTTTCGGAACGTCTTCCTTCTTGATCTTTATCTGATGATAACCAGACCTTAGATCAATCTTGGAAAAGACTCCTGCGCCTCTAACTTGATCAAATAGATCTTGTATTCTAGGAAGTGGGTACTTGTTCTTGATAGTAACATTATTCAAATTCCTGTAGTCTCCGCACATCCTTCTACCTCCATCTCTTTTATCCACAAAGATCACAGGTGATCCCCATGGTGAAATACTTTCCTGTATGAATCCTTTTTATTCCAAGTCATCCAATTTCTCCTTGAGCTCTTTCAACTCCTTAGGCCCCATCTTGTATGGTGCCTTAGCAATCGGAGCTGTTCCTGAAATTAGGTCGATAGTAAACTCTATCTCCCTATCTGGTGGCATTCCAGGTAATTCCTTAGGAAACACATTCTGGAATTCATTTACTATAGGTATATCCTCCAACTTCACTTCCTTCGTGCTATTCAGCTGTAGCTCGACTTCGATCTGTGTATGCTTATCACCTTGGTAGATCATTCTACTTCCATCGGGGCTTTTCAAAGACACAGTCTTGTTCACACAGTCGATCAATGCTCCATTAGCCTCTAACCAGTTCATACCAAGAATGACATCAATGTCTGATACGTCTCCGACGTATCGATAATTTCTTATGTTCCATGCCACATTATTGATGATATCTACATGTTTTATGCACACTTTATGTCATATTCGTGCATTTTCTGGAACTAACCTATTAACAAGATGCCGAAGTGCCGATTGTCTTTTCTGCTGTTTTTGGTTTCAGAAATCCTAGTAAAGAAATATTCTCGGAATTGGACGAAATCAACACCCAGGGTCCTATTTTGCCACGAAGCTTCCAGAAGACCGGAGAGGAGACGAAGTGGGGCCACGAGGCAGCCAGAGCATAGGGCGGCGCGGCCCAAGCCCTGGCCGCGCCGACCTATGGTGTGGGCCCCTCGTGACGCCCCTTGACCTGCCCTTCCGCCTACAAATAGCCTTCGTCGCGAAACCCCCGATGCAGAGCCACGATACGGAAAACCTTACTGAGACGCCGCCGCCGCCAATCCCATCTCGAGGGATTCAGGAGATCGCCTCCGGCACCCTGCCGGAGAGGGGAATCATCTCCCGGAGGACTCTACGCCGCCATGGTCGCCTCCGGAGTGATGTGTGAGTAGTCTACCCCTGGACTATGGGTCCATAGCAGTAGCTAGATGGTTGTCTTCTCCCCATTATGCTTAATTGTCGGGTCTTGTGAGCTGCCGAACATGATCAAGATCATCTATCTGTAATTCTATATGTTGCGTTTGTTGGGATCCGATGAATAGAGAATACTTGTTATGTTGATTATCAAAGTTATGTCTATGTGTTGTTTATGATCTTGCATGCTCTCCGTTACTAGTAGATGCTCTGGCCAAGTAGATGCTTGTAACTCCAAGAGGGAGTATTTATGCTCGATAGTGGGTTCATGTCTCCGTGAATCTGGGGAAGTGACAGAAATCTCTAAGATTATGGATGTGCTGTTGCCACTAGGGATAAAACATTGGTGCTATGTTCGAGGATGTAGTCACTGATTACATTACGCGCAATACTTAATGCAATTGTCTGTTGTTAGCAACTTAATACTGGAGGGGGTTCGGATGATAACCTGAAGGTGGACTTTTTAGGCATAGATGCATGCTGGATAGCGGTCTATGTACTTTGTCGTAATGCCCAATTAAATCTCACTATACTCATCATAATATGTATGTGCATGGTCATGCCCTCTCTATTTGTCAATTGCCCAACTGTAATTTGTTCACCCAACATGCTGTTTATCTTATGGGAGAGACACCTCTAGTGAACTGTGGACCCCGGTCCAATTCTCTATACTGAAATACAATCTACTGCAATACTCGTTCTACTGTTTTCTGCAAACAATCATCATCCATACTATACATCTAATCCTTTGTTACAGCAAGCCGGTGAGATTGACAACCTCGCTGTTTCGTTGGGGCAAAGTACTTGGTTTGTGTTGTGCAGGTTCCACATTGGCGCCGGAATCCCTGGTGTTGCGCCGCACTACATCTCGCCGCCATCAACGTTCAACGTGCTTCTTGACTCCTACTGGTTCGATAAACCTTGGTTTCTAACTGAGAAAAACTTACTGCTGTACGCATCACACCTTCCACTTGGGGTTCCCAACGGTCGCGTGCTGTACGCGTGTCAAGCTAAATTTCTGGCGCCGTTGCCGGGGAGATCAAGACACGCTGCAAGGGGAGTCTCCACATCCCAATCTCTTTACTTTGTTTTTGTCTTGCTTAGTTTTATTTACTACTTTGTTTGCTGCACTATATCAAAATACAAAAAAATTAGTTGCTAGTTTTACTTTATTTGCTATCTTATTTGCTATATCAAAAACACACAAAAATTAGTTACTTGCATTTACTTTATCTAGTTTGCTTTATTTACTGTTGCTAAAATGGGTACTCCTGAAAATACTAAGTTGTGTGACTTCACAACCACAAATAATAATGATTTCTTATGCACACCTATTGCTCCACCTGCTACTACAGCAGAATTCTTTGAAATTAAACCTGCTTTACTGAATCTTGTTATGCGAGAGCAATTTTCTGGTGTTAGTTCTGATGATGCTGCTGCCCATCTCAATAATTTTGTTGAATTGTGTGAAATGCAAAAATATAAAGATGTAGATGGTGACATTATAAAATTAAAATTGTTCCCTTTCTTATTAAGAGGAAGAGCTAAAGATTGGTTGCTATCTCTGCCTAAGAATAGTATTGATTCATGGACTAAATGCAAGGATGCTTTTATTGGTAGATATTATCCCCCTGCTAAAATTATATCTTTGAGGAGTAGCATAATGAATTTTAAACAATTGGATACTGAGCATGTTGCACAAGCATGGGAAAGAATGAAATCTTTGGTTAAAAATTGCCCAACCCATGGACTGACTACTTGGATGATCATCCAAACCTTTTATGCAAGACTGAATTTTTCTTCGCGGAACCTATTGGATTCAGCTGCTGGAGGTACCTTTATGTCCATCACTCTTGGTGAAGCAACAAAACTTCTTGATAATATGATGATCAATTACTCTGAATGGCACACGGAAAGAGCTCCACAAGGTAAGAAGGTAAATTCTGTCGAAGAAACCTATTCCTTGAGTGATAAGATTGATGCTATTATGTCTATGCTTGTGAATGGTAGGACTAATGTTGATCCTAATAATGTTCCGTTAGCTTCGTTGGCTGCTCAAAAAGATTATGTTGATGTGAATTTCATTAAGAATAACAATTACAATAACTCTATGCCATATCCTGCTAATGGGAACTCTTATGGTAGATACACTTCACCTAATGAGGAAAAGATGTTAGAAATTGAAAGATCCACCAAGAACTTTATGCAATCACAATATGAGCAAAATAAATTGTTTACTAAAACTATGAATGAGCAATCTACCTTGTTAAAGAATATAGGAAATCAACTTGAAAATCTGAATATGGAAATCTCTGGGTTGCAAACTAAACTTGCGAATGCTGAAAACCGAATCTCATATATGTCTGCGTCACAATCTTCTTTAATTAATAAAATGGCTGCTAAACCTGAGGATATAGATAATAAAATTACTACTACAGCAAATGCCATCCAAGTTAGAATTAATGAGAATATAAGATTGATGGCTGAATTGCGTGCTAGGTGGGAAAGAGAAGAAAATGAAAAAGAAGATAATATAGCTAAAGTTTGGACTATTAGTCTATTACCACCACTAGTAATGCTAATGCTACACAAGTTGCTGCACCTCCTACTATTAATGGTAAAATAATTGGTGTTGGCAATGTTTCCACTTCTAATGCAAAGCGCGAAAAACTGCCTGAAACTGCTAAAACTGCTGAAACTGCCTGTGATAAAACTGCTGAAATTTTTTCCAACATTGGGGATGATGATCCCATTGCTTTAGATTATAATGGTTTGAATTTTGATGATTGCCACATCTCTGAAGTTATAAAGTTCTTACAAAAGCTTGCTAAAAGTCCTAATGCTAGTGCTATAAATTTGGCTTTCACGCAACATATTACAAATGCTCTCATCAAAGCTAGAGAAGAGAAACTAGAACGCGAAGCCTCTATTCCTAGAAATCTAGAGGATGGTTGGGAGCCCATCATTAAGATGAAGGTTAAAGATTTTGATTGTAATGCTTTATGTGATCTTGGTGCAAGTATTTCTGTTATGCCTAAGAAAATTTATAATATGCTTGACTTGCCACCGCTGAAAAATTGTTATTTGGATGTTAATCTTGCTGATCATTCTACAAAGAAACCTTTGGGGAAAGTTGATAATTTTCGCATTACCGTTAACAATAACCTTGTCCCCGTTGATTTTGTTGTCTTGGATATTGAATGCAATGCATCTTGCCCCATCATATTGGGAAGACCTTTTCTTCGAACTGTTGGTGCTATCATTGATATGAAGGAAGGTAATATAAAATATCAATTTCCTCTCAAGAAAGGTATGGAACACTTTCCTAGAAAGAGAATGAAGTTACCTTTTGATTCTATTATTAGAACAAATTATGATGTTGACACTTCGTCTCTTGATAATACTTGATGCACACTTTCTGCGCCTAGCTGAAAGGCGTTAAAGAAAAGCGCTTATGGGAGACAACCCATGTTTTTTACTACAGTACTTTGTTTTTATTTTGTGTCTTGGAAGTTGTTTACTACTGTAGCAACCTCTCCTTATCTTAGTTTAGTGTTTTATTGTGCCAAGTAAAGTCGTTGATAGTAAAGTTCATACTAGATTTGGATTACTGCGCAGAAACAGATTTCTTTGCTGTCACGAATCTGGGCAAAATTCTCTGTAGGTAACTCAGAAAATTATGCCAATTTATGTGAGTGATCCTCAGATATGTACGCAACTTTCATTCAATTTGAGAATTTTCATTTGAGCAAGTCTGGTGCCTCGATAAAATTCGTCAATACGAACTGTTCTGTTTTGACAGATTCTGCCTTTTATTTCGCATTGCCTGTTTTGTTATGTTCGATGGATATTTCGATTCCATTGACTTTCAGTAGCTTTGTGCAATGTCCAGAAGTGTTAAGAATGATTATGTCACCTCTGAACATGTATATTTCGATTGTGCACTAACCCTCTAATGAGTTGTTCTAAGTTTGGTGTGGAGGAAGTTTTCAAGGATCAAGAGAGGGAGATGATACAACATGATCAAGGAGAGTGAAAGCTCTAAGCTTGGGGATGCCCCGGTGGTTCACCCCTGCATATATCAAGAAGACTCAAGCGTCTAAGCTTGGGGATGCCCAAGGCATCCCCTTCTTCATCGACAACATTATCAGGTTCCTCCCCTGAAACTATATTTTTATTCCATCACATCTTATGTGCTTTGCTTGGAGCGTCGGTTTGTTTTTGTTTTTGTTTTGTTTGAATAAAATGGATCCTAGCATTCACTTTGTGGGAGAGAGACACGCTCCGCTGTAGCATATGGACAAGTATGTCCTTAGGGTTTACTCATAATATTCATGGCAAAGTTTCTTCTTCGTTAAATTGTTGTATGGTTGGAAACGGGAAATGTTGCATGTGGTAATATATAATAAAATACTTGTAGAACATTGAGCTTTGATAACTTGATTCTTTGCAAATGTTTTGAGATATTTAGATGGTAAGGCTTGCTGGATAAATAAGTTAAAATTAGTAGTGGATTGTTGTCTTTAAGCTTGTGCCGTACTACAAACTCTATTTAAATAGTTGAAGGCGTAGTTGGACTTGATAGCTTTCCATGTCTGAGAGTTCATCGTAATAACTAAGTTGTGCTGAAGGTCGAGGGAGCTAGCGGGGTACTTGTGCCACCGTGAACGGCCCTCCTTGGAGTAAAATTTTAATCATGCTCTTAATGATGAACCTGCTAGTTGTTTGCAATAAGCTTGTGAGTTCTTTTTTGACTAATGTTAACCTACGGTTTTTGGCACTTCCACCATCCAAATTTGCTAGCCTCCTCGGTACTGTGCATTGCCTTTTGCTCACATGGAGAATTGTGCATACTTCGCCGGTACATCCAAACCCGTGGGAGAACTTTCTCTTGTTCTCCTACACATAAGCCCATACATCTCCTCAAAACAGCCACCATACCTACCTACCACAGCATTTCCATAGCTGTTCCGAGATATATTGCCATGCAACATCCATTTTTACATTACATGCCATGTTGTCATTTATTATTTATATATTGCTTTGCATGATCATATACAGCTGATGTGTGGTTTACCCATGTTACGCTAGATCATTGCACATCCTGCTACACTGGCAGAGGCATACAGTTTCATACATCATGTTTCATTCATTATGAGTTATTTGTACCAAAAAGTGTATTGTCATATTAGGATGTTGCCCCTAAAAATGAAAAGAGCCATGGAGGCCATCAAAAAGAAAAAAAAAGAAGAAAGAAAAAAAATAAAAAGAAAAAAAAAGGAAAAGAAAAAGAAAAAAAAGGGAATAAAGAAAAAGGGGGCAGCATTACTATCTTTTATCCACACTTGTGCTCATGTTTTAGCACCCGCATTATTCATAGTCATCATTTGTGCTCATGTTCAGCACCTACATTCATATGAGAGAGTTTTCATGTTTTACTAGTATAACTATGTGGGGAATTTACACTATAGAACTTGGGTTGTATATTCCAATGATGAGCCTCCTCAAAAGTGCTCTAGGTCTTCGTGAGCAACCAAGTTGGATGCACCCCCACTAGTTCCATTGGAGAGCTTTCATACACATATAGCTCTATGTGCATCCGGTGCATGGCAATCACTACTCCTTGCATAGCTTCGATCATAAGGCTTCCTCTTGTCTAATGGTCATTTATAGCTTTGCAAGCCTTTCTTCCATTTGGCCTTCCAAACCCCCATTAACGTTCTTTATGCCATAACATCCTGGTGCTAATACAAAATGCTTGCGCTCACCGGTTGAGTAGACTTCGAAATAGTTGATTCATGACGTTCATGTTTATGTTTACTTGACTGAATCCTTCTTATGTTGTGAAAATTTACTTGATGCTTGGAATGAAGGATAGAACTTCTATGCTGAATACTTAATACATCTTTAATGAACTTTGTACGGTTGCATGTCTTTAAAGCAATAGTTCATGAAAACTTCTAGCTTGTCTAACTCTTGCATTATCATCTCTTATGTCAATATAGATACTTGCTTTGAATGATTTGATCTCAGCTCATATGCTTTACAAATAGTATGATCAAGGTTATGATGGCATGTCACTCCAGAAATTATCTTTGTTTATCGTTTACCTGCTCGGGACGAGCAGAACTAAGCTTGGGGATGCTGATACGTCTCCGACATATCGATAATTTCTTATGTTCCATGCCACATTATTGATGATATCTACATGTTTTATGCACACTTTATGTCATATTCGTGCATTTTCTGGAACTAACCTATTAACAAGATGCCGAAGTGCCGATTCTTTGTTTTCACTGTTTTTGGTTTCAGAAATCCTAGTAAAGAAATATTCTCGGAATTGGACGAAATCAACGCCCAGGGTCCTATTTTGCCACGAAGCTTCCAGAAGACCGAAGAGGAGACGAAGTGGGGCCACGAGGCAGCCAGAGCATAGGGCGGCGCGGCCCAAGCCCTGGCCGCGCCGACCTATGGTGTGGGCCCCTCGTGACGCCCCTTGACCTGCCCTTCCGCCTACAAATAGCCTTCGTCGCGAAACCCCCGATGCGAGAGCCACGATACGGAAAACCTTCTCGAGATGCCGCCGCCGCCAATCCCATCTCGGGGGATTCAGGAGATCGCCTCCGGCACCCTGCCGGAGAGGGGAATCATCTCCCGGAGGACTCTACGCCGCCATGGTCGCCTCCGGAGTGATGTGTGAGTAGTCTACCCCTGGACTATGGGTCCATAGCAGTAGCTAGATGGTTGTCTTCTCCCCATTATGCTTAATTGTCGGGTCTTGTGAGCTGCCGAACATGATCAAGATCATCTATCTGTAATTCTATATGTTGCGTTTGTTGGGATCCGATGAATAGAGAATACTTGTTATGTTGATTATCAAAGTTATGTCTATGTGTTGTTTATGATCTTGCATGCTCTCCGTTACTAGTAGATGCTCTGGCCAAGTAGATGCTTGTAACTCCAAGAGGGAGTATTTATGCTCGATAGTGGGTTCATGTCTCCGTGAATCTGGGGAAGTGACAGAAATCTCTAAGATTATGGATGTCTTTGTTGCCACTAGGGATAAAACATTGGTGCTATGTTCGAGGATGTAGTCACTGATTACATTACGCGCAATACTTAATGCAATTGTCTGTTGTTAGCAACTTAATACTGGAGGGGGTTCGGATGATAACCTGAAGGTGGACTTTTTAGGCATAGATGCATGCTGGATAGCGGTCTATGTACTTTGTCGTAATGCCCAATTAAATCTCACTATACTCATCATAATATGTATGTGCATGGTCATGCCCTCTCTATTTTTCAATTGCCCAACTGTAATTTGTTCACCCAACATGCTGTTTATCTTATGGGAGAGACACCTCTAGTGAACTGTGGACCCCGGTCCAATTCTCTATACTGAAATACAATCTACTGCAATACTCGTTCTACTGTTTTCTGCAAACAATCATCATCCATACTATACATCTAATCCTTTGTTACAGCAAGCCGGTGAGATTGACAACCTCGCTGTTTCGTTGGGGCAAAGTACTTGGTTTGTGTTGTGCAGGTTCCACGTTGGCGCCGGAATCCCTGGTGTTGCGCCGCACTACATCTCGCCGCCATCAACCTTCAACGTGCTTCTTGACTCCTACTGGTTCGATAAACCTTGGTTTCTAACTGAGGGAAACTTACGGCTGTACGCATCACACCTTCCACTTGGGGTTCCCAACGGTCGCGTGCTGTACGCGTGTCAATGGGTTGCAGCTACCGGCGAAGGAGTTTATGGTAGAGCCCAGAACTGTTGTCGCGGTCGGGGTCCATCCTTAATTGGTGTAAGAGGACCGGCGAGGACCCAGGGTCGGGGTTTGCAACAAAGGGTGGGTGTGCGAGGTAGCGGAGGAATATGATTGGCTATGACCTTATACCGGGCCTCACACCGAAGGAAGTGTGGACGGGAAAGCTGCCCAGTTGGCACCAAGGTTAAGATCTCTTATGGGTAAAGCAACACACCTCTGCAGAGTGTAATGAATCGTGACCTGTCACTCCCTGTTCCGGGATTTGGAACTGCGAACGCTGCCGGAAAGGAACTCCATGAAGTTCTAGTGAACCGGTGAAGGCTGACGGACATAGTTCTTTGGAATAAAAGCAACCTCTTGAAGAAATGTTTATCAAAACTTGCATTGGTATTAGACTTTACGGTCTAATATCTTAGCTAATGCATTAAACACCTCTTTTCTATAATGAACTTGTTGAGTACGCTCGTACTCATACCACTCTTAAATCCCCTGCTTAGATTGTCTGAACCATCTGGAGGAGGACAACGACAACCCTGAAGGAGCCGACATCATCGGCTATGAAGAACCAGACCTCTCTGGAGGTGTCGAAGGTGTAGACTACCTTATAGTCTACGGAACCGGGGAGGGTTCCGGAGGAGAGCAAGTTTTGACTAAATGGAAAGTATGGGAAAGAATGAAATCTTTGGTTAAAAATTGCCCAACCCATGGACTGACTACGTGGATGATCATCCAAACCTTTTATGCAGGACTGAATTTTTCTTCAAGGAACCTATTGGATTCAGCTGCTGGAGGCACTTTTATGTCCATCACTCTAGGCGCCGCAACAAAGCTTCTTGATAATATGATGATTAATTACTCTGAATGGCACACGGAAAGAGCTCCACAAGGTAAGAAGGTAAATTCTGTCGAAGAAACCTCCTCCTTGAATGATAAGATTGATGCTATTATGTCTATGCTTGTGAATGGTAGGACTAATGTTGATCCTATTAATGTTCCATTAGCTTCATTGGTTGCCCAAGAGGAACATGTTGATGTGAACTTCATTAAAAATAATAATTTCAACAACAATGCTTATCGGAACAATTCTAGTAACAACTATAGGTCATATCCTTATAATAATGGTAACGGGTATGGTAATTCTTATGGGAATTCTTACAACAATAATAGGAATACACCCCCTGGACTTGAATCCATGCTTAAAGAATTTATTAGTACACAAACTGCTTTTAACAAATCTGTTGAAGAAAAGCTTGGGAAAATTGATATACTTGCTTCTAAAGTTGATAGTCTTGTTGCTGATGTTGATCTTTTGAAATCAAAAGTTATGCCAAATGAAAATAAAGATATTAAGTCATTTGCTACAACAAACGCCATCCAAGTTAGAATTAATGAGAATATAAGATTGATGGCCGAATTGCGTGCTAGGTGGGAAAAAGAAGAAGATGCTAAAGATAATGTAGCTAAAGTTTGGACTATTACCACCACTAGTAATGCTAATGCTTCACATGTTGCTGCACCTCCTACTATTAATGGTAAAATAATTGGTGTTGGCAAATATCAATCTCTTGTGCATCCTACCTGGCCTCACTTACGTCATCCCGGGATGTTCATATTTGTTTCGACCAACAATGTATGAGGCATTCCATTTAGTTCATACTACTTGGATCGTTTTTGAGTTTGCTCTTATTCGTTGCAAACATCTATGAGCGTGCACTAATGTTTCTTTGGCTTGTTCATATATGTGCAGATATGACGTGGTATGTCGTGTACAAGGGCAAGGTTCCCGGAGTCTACAACGACTGGGAGGAGTGTCGGAGACAGGTTCAACGTTTTAGCGGTAACAGCTACAAAGGGTACACCACTAGAGCGGAGGCCGAAGACAGATACGCACGCTATCTGGCGGGAGAGAGGACGGAGCGGAGGAGGAACCGGATGAAGACCACTTTCATCGGGACGGTGCTAGTAGTGACTCTAGCTCTCTTCTATGTGATGCTAGTTTAGATGATCGACCTTGTGTAGCCACTAGCTCATGTGTGACTTGTAACCCCGTAACTTGCATTGTAACCTCGTAACTTCTCTAATGTGAAATCTTGTGAATCATGTGGGGCTAAATGTGAAGAACTATGTATGGCTAAGCTGTGCTGTTGTTTATATGCTGTTATATATCTTGTATTGTGCTATTGTACTGTGATATACAACCTGTATAAATACCTGCCAGGATACAAAAAAAATCGGAAAACATAGCTGTGGCGCACTAGTGGACCATCTGTGGCGCACTGCCACTAAGTAGCAGTGGCGCACTGCTCTGGATCCAGTGGCGCACTGCCCTGTGATCCCCTCCGAGAATAGCAGTGGCGCACCACGTTAAGCAGCAGTGGCGCACGTCCTGGAGATGGCAGTGGCGCACGTCCACACGCAGCAGTGGCGCACCACCTCGCTGAAACAGTGGCGCACGCAAGACGGTAGCAGTGGAACACCTCGTCTACACAGTGGTGGCGCACTGCCACTGACCAACAGCGGCGCACCACTTTGGAGTAATAGTGGCGCACTGCTGGACATGTCAATGGCGCGCCACGCAGTGCGCCACTGGTATCCAGGCTAGTAGTGGCGCACCCCTAGTGCGCCACTACTAGGAGTTAGCAGTGGCGCACCACTAGTGCGCCACTGAAGGCTATATGTGATGCGCCACTGATTGCCTTTTTCCTAGTAGTGACTCATTCATTTATTATTACAAGCATAATGTACATATCATCTCGGAGCTCCTCTTGGGTCCTAAGAGGGATACTCCTGGGTTCGAGGTGAACCCATCTTAGCTTACAATATAAAAGTCTTACTAGGTGATACATTTATTTCCTCGAGCAGTTATGTACTAAGAGTTCGTACTGCTCGGTTACTACTACTACTTGGTTGGTCTAAACTTGCTCTCCTCCGGAACCCTCCCCGGTTCCGTAGACTATAAGGTAGTCTACACCTTCGACACCTCCAGAGAGGTCTGGTTCTTCATAGCCGATGATGTCGGCTCCTTCAGGGTTGTCGTTGTCCTCCTCCAGATGGTTCAGACAATCTAAGCAGGGGATTTAAGAGTGGTATGAGTACGAGCGTACTCAACAAGTTCATTATAGAAAAGAGGTGTTTAATGCATTAGCTACGATATTAGACCAGAAAGTCTAATACCAATGCAAGTTTTGATAAACATTTCTTCAAGAGGTTGCTTTTATTCCAAAGAACTATGTCCGTCAGCCTTCACCGGTTCACTAGAACTTCATGGAGTTCCTTTCCGGCAGCGTTCGCAGTTCCAAATCCCGGAACAGGGAGTGACAGGTCACGATTCATTACACTCTGCAGAGGTGTGTTGCTTTACCCATAAGAGATCTTAACCTTGGTGCCAACCGGGCAGCTTTCCCGTCCACACTTCCTTCGGTGTGAGGCCCGGTATAAGGTCATAGCCAATCATATTCCTCCGCTACCTCGCACACCCACCCTTTGTTGCAAACCCCGACCCTGGGTCCTCGCCGGTCCTCTTACACCAATTAAGGATGGACCCCGACCGCGACAACAGTTCTGGGCTCTACCATAAACTCCTTCGCCGGTAGCTGCAACCCATTGATACGCGTACAGCACGCGTCCGTTGGGAACCCCAAGAGGAAGGTGTGATGCGTACAGCGGCAAGTTTTCCCTCAGTATGAAACCAAGGTTTATCGAACCAGTAGGAGCCAAGAAGCACGTTGAAGGTTGATGGCGGCGAGATGTAGTGCGGCGCAACACCAGGGATTCCGGCGCCAACGTGGAACCTGCACAACACAAACCAAGTACTTTGCCCCAACGAAACAGCGAGGTTGTCAATCTCACCGGCTTGCTGTAACAAAGGATTAGATGTATAGTGTGGATGATGATTGTTTGCAGAAAACAGTAGAACAGTTGCGATGATTGTATTTCAAGAAAGAGAATTGGACCGGGGTCCACAGTTCACTAGAGGTGTCTCTCCCATAAGATAAACAGCATGTTGGGTGAACAAATTACAGTTGGGCAATTGACAAATAAAGAGGGCATGACCATGCACATACATATTATGATGAGTATAGTGAGATTTAATTGGGCATTACGACAAAGTACATAGACCGCTATCCAGCATGCATCTATGCCTAAAAAGTCCACCTTCAGGTTATCATCCGAACCCCCTCCGGTATTAAGTTGCTAACAACAGACAATTGCATTAAGTATTGCGCGTAATGTAATCAGTAACTACATCCTCGAACATAGCACCAATGTTTTATCCCTAGTGGCAACAGCACATCCATAATCTTAGAGGTTTCTGTCACTCCCCCAGATTCACGGAGACATGAACCCACTATCGAGCATAAATACTCCCTCTTGGAGTTACAAGCATCTACTTGGCCAGAGCATCTACTAGTAACGGAGAGCATGCAAGATCATAAACAACACATAGATATAAATTGATAATCAACATAACATGGTATTCTCTATTCATCGGATCCCAACAAACACAACATATAGAATTACAGATAGATGATCTTGATCATGTTCGGCAGCTCACAAGACCCGACAATTAAGCATAATGGGGAGAAGACAACCATCTAGCTACTGCTATGGACCCATAGTCCAGGGGTAGACTACTCACACATCACTCCGGAGGCGACCATGGCGGCGTAGAGTCCTCCGGGAGATGATTCCCCTCTCCGGCAGGGTGCCGGAGGCGATCTCCTGAATCCCCCGAGATGGGATTGGCGGCGGCGGCGTCTCTGGAAGGTTTTCCGTATCGTGGCTCTCGGTACTGGGGGTTTCGCGACGAAGGCTATTTGTAGGCGGAAGGGCAGGTCAAGGGGCGTCACGAGGGGCCCACACCCTAGGTCGGCGCGGCCAGGGCTTGGGCCGCGCCGCCCTATGGTGTTGCCACCTCGTGGCCCCACTTCGTCTCCTCTTCGGTCTTCTGGAAGCTTCGTGGCAAAATAGGACCCTGGGCGTTGATTTCGTCCAATTCCGAGAATAATTCCTTACTAGGATTTCTGAAACCAAAAACAGCAGAAAACAGCAACTGGCACTTCGGCATCTTGTTAATAGGTTAGTTCCAGAAAATGCACGACAATGACATAAAGTGCGCATAAAACATGTAGATATCATCAATACGGGGGCATGGAACATAAGAAATTATCGATACGTCGGAGACGTATCAGCATCCCCAAGCTTAGTTCTGCTCGTCCCGAGCAGGTAAACGATAAACAAAGATAATTTCTGGAGTGACATGCCATCATAACCTTGATCATACTATTGTAAAGCATATGAGCTGAGATCAAATCATTCAAAGCAAGTATCTATATTGATATAAGAGATGATAATGCAAGAGTTAGACAAGCTAGAAGTGTTCATGAACCATTGCTTTAAAGACATGCAACCGTACAAAGTTCATTAAAGATGTATTAAGTATTCAGCATAGAAGTTCTATCCTTCATTCCAAGCATCAAGTAAATCTTCACAACATAAGAAGGATTCAGTCAAGTAAACATAAACATGAACGTCATGAATCAACTGTTTCGAAGTCTACTCAACCGGTGAGCGCAAGCATTTGGTATTAGCACCAGGATGTTATGGCATAAAGAACGTTAATGGGGGTTTGGAAGGCCAAATGGAAGAAAGGCTTGCAAAGCTGTAAATGACCATTAGACAAGAGGAAGCCTTATGATCGAAGCTATGCAAGGAGTAGTGATTGCCATGCAACGGATGCACATAGAGCTATATGTGTATGAAAGCTCTCCAATGGAACTAGTGGGGGTGCATCCAACTTGGTTGCTCACGAAGACCTAGAGCACTTTTGAGGAGGCTCATCATTGGAATATACAACCCAAGTTCTATAGTGTAAATTCCCCACATAGTTATACTAGTAAAACATGAAAACTCTCTCATATGAATGTAGGTGCTAAACATGAACACAAATGATGACTATGAATAATGCGGGTGCTAAAACATGAGCACAAGTGTGGATAAAAGATAGTAATGCTGCCCCCTTTTTCTTTATTCTCTTTTTTTTTCTTTTTCTTTTCCTTTTTTTTTCTTTCTTTTCATTTTTTTTCTTTCTTCTCTTTTTTTCTTTTTGATGGCCTCCACGGCTCTTTTCATTTTTAGGGGCAACATCCTAATATGACAACACACTTTTTGGTACAAATAACTCATAATGAATGAAACATGATGTATGAAACTGTATGCCTCTGCCAGTGTAGCAGGATGTGCAATGATCTAGCGTAACATGGGTAAACCACACATCAGCTGTATATGATCATGCAAAGCAATATATAAATAATAAATGACAACATGGCATGTAATGTAAAAATGGATGTTGCATGGCAATATATCTCGGAACAGCTATGGAAATGCTGTGGTAGGTAGGTATGGTGGCTATTTTGAGGAGATGTATGGGCTTATGTGTAGGAGAACAAGAGAAAGTTCTCCCACGGGTTTGGATGTACCGGCGAAGTATGCACAATTCTCAATGTGAGCAAAAGGCAATGCACAGTACCGAAGAGGCTAGCAAATTTGGATGGTGAAAGTGCCAAAAACCGTAGCTTAACATTAGTCAAAAAGAACTCACAAGCTTATTGCAAACAACTAGCAGGTTCATCATTAAGAGCATGATTAAAATTTTACTCCAAGGAGGGCCGTTCACGGTGGCACAAGTACCCCGCTAGCTCCCTCGACCTTCAGCACAACTTAGTTATTACGATGAACTCCCAGACATGGAAAGCTATCAAGTCCAACTACGCCTTCAACTATTTAAATAGAGTTTGTAGTACGGCACAAGCTTAAAGACAACAATCCACTACTAATTTTAACTTATTTATCCAGCAAGCCTTACCATCTAAATATCTCAAAACATTTGCAAAGAATCAAGTTATCAAAGCTCAATGTCCTACAAGTATTTTATTATATATTACCACATGCAACATTTCCCGTTTCCAACCATACAACAATTTAACGAAGAAGAAACTTTGCCATGAATATTATGAGTAAAGCCTAAGGACATATTTGTCCATATGCTACAGCGGAGCGTGTCTCTCTCCCACACAAAGAATGCTAGGATCCATTTTATTCAAACAAAACAAAAAACAAACCGACGCTCCAAGCAAAGTACATAAGATGTGATGGAATAAAAATATAGTTTCAGTGGAGGAACCTGATAATGTTGTCGATGAAGAAGGGGATGCCTTGGGCATCCCCAAGCTTAGACGCTTGAGTCTTCTTGATATATGCAGGGGTGAACCACCGGGGCATCCCCAAGCTTAGAGCTTTCACTCTCCTTGATCATGTTGTATCATCTCCCTCTCTTGATCCTTGAAAACTTCCTCCACACCAAACTTAGAACAACTCATTAGAGGGTTAGTGCACAATCAAAATATACATGTTCAGAGGTGACATAATCATTTTTAACACTTCTGAACATTGCACAAAGCTACTGAAAGTCAATGGAATCGAAAAATCCATCGAACATAACAAAACAGGCAATGCGAAATAAAAGGCAGAATCTGTCAAAACAGAACAGTTCGTATTGACGAATTTTATTGAGGCACCAGACTTGCTCTAATGAAAATGCTCAAATTGAATGAAAGTTGCGTACATATCTGAGGATCACTCACGTAAATTGGCATAATTTTCTGAGTTACCTACAGAGAATTTTGCCCAGATTCGTGACAGCAAAGAAATCTGTTTCTGCGCAGTAATCCAAATCTAGTATGAACTTTTCTATCAACGACTTTACTTGGCACAACAAAACACTAAACTAAGATAAGGAGAGGTTGCTACAGTAGTAAACAACTTCCAAGACACAAAATAAAAACAAAGTACTGTAGTAAAAACATGGGTTGTCTCCCATAAGCGCTTTTCTTTAACGCCTTTCAGCTAGGCGCAGAAAGTGTGTATCAAGTGTTATCAAAGGGTGGTGCATCTACAGCGGGGTTTGGAGTTTTCTCAGCCAAGCATAGTATATTGGATACATAAGTTTTAGCATCTCCCTTTTCAATAGTCTTAGGCTTCCTACTCTCATCAAACAAATTTTCAGGAACAAGCCAAGCATAGTTATTTTCTAGTGCATCATTCATCGCTAGGAGCTTACATGGTATTGGTGCTTTGATCTCCCCACCATCATTAATATTATTAGTGTACCTTATTCTATCCATGTCCATCTTTTCAAGGAGACTAACAAAATTGGTGCAAGAACCAAGCATATCATATTTAGCAAAGACCTTTCTGGCCTCCCTTGCTAGACCACCAAATTCTCTAAGAAGGGTTTCTAAGACAAAATCTTTCTTTTCCCCCTCTTCCATATCACCGAGTGTAAGAAACATGTGTTGGATTATAGGATTGAGATTAACAAATTTAGTTTCCAACATGTGAACTAGAGCAGCGGCATCAATTTCATAAGTAGGAGCAAGATCTACCAAGTGTCTATCTTCAAAATCGTCAACAGTACTAACATGGTTGAAGAATTCTTCTATATTATTTCTCCCAACTATAGACCCGCGTCCTACCGACATGTTTTTTACGGTAAAATTAAAAGGAAACATGATGAAATAAGTAAAGTAAATACAAGTAACTAATTTTTTTGTGTTTTTGATATAGCAAACAAGATAGCAAATAAAGTAAAACTAGCAACTAATTTTTTTGTATTTTGATTTAGTGCAGCAAACAAAGTAGTAAATAAAACTAAGCAAGACAAAAACAAAGTAAAGAGATTGGGATGTGGAGACTCCCCTTGCAGCGTGTCTTGATCTCCCCGGCAATGGTGCCAGAAAAAGAGCTTGATACGCGTACAGCACGCGTCCGTTGGGAACCCCAAGAGGAAGGTGTGATGCGTACAGCGGCAAGTTTTCCTCGCATGAAACCAAGGTTTATCGAACCAGTAGGAGCCAAGAAGCACGTTGAAGGTTGATGGCGGCGAGATGTAGTGCGGCGCAACACCAGGGATTTCGGCGCCAACGTGGAACCTGCACAACACAAACCAAGTACTTTGCCCCAACGAAACAGCGAGGTTGTCAATCTCACCGGCTTGCTGTAACAAAGGATTAGATGTATAGTGTGGATGATGATTGTTTGCAGAAAACAGAGAACGATTCTGATGAGATTGTATTTCAGTAAAGAGAATTGGACCAGGGTCCACAGTTCACTAGAGGTGTCTCTCCCATAAGATAAACAACATGTTGGGTGAACAAATTACAGTTGGGCAATTGACAAATAAAGAGGGCATGACCATGCACATACATATTATGATGAGTATAGTGAGATTTAATTGGGCATTACGACAAAGTACATAGACCGCTATCCAGCATGCATCTATGCCTAAAAAGTCCACCTTCAGGTTATCATCCGAACCCTCCGGTATTAAGTTGCTAACAACAGAGACAATTGCATTAAGTATTGCGCGTAATGTAATCAGTAACTACATCCTCGAACATAGCACCAATGTTTTATCCCTAGTGGCAACAAAGCACATCCATAATCTTAGAGGTTTCTGTCACTCCCAGTTCACGGAGACATGAACCCACTATCGAGCATAAATACTCCCTCTTGGAGTTACAAGCATCTACTTGGCCAGAGCATCTACTAGTAATGGAGAGCATGCAAGATCATAAACAACACATAGATATAAATTGATAATCAACATAACATGGTATTCTCTATTCATCGGATCCCAACAAACACAACATATAGAATTACAGATAGATGATCTTGATCATGTTCGGCAGCTCACAAGACCCGACAATTAAGCATAATGGGGAGAAGACAACCATCTAGCAACTGCTATGGACCCACAGTCCAGGGGTAGACTACTCACACATCACTCCGGAGGCGACCATGGCGGTGTAGAGTCCTCCGGGAGATGATTCCCCTCTCCGGCAGGGTGCCGGAGGCGATCTCCTGAATCCCCCGAGATGGGATTGGCGGCGGCGGCGTCTCTGGAAGGTTTTCCGTATCGTGGCTCTCGGTACTGGGGGTTTCGCGACGAAGGCTATTTGTAGGCGGAAGGGCAGGTCAAGGGGCGTCACGAGGGGCCCACACCCTAGGTCGGCGCGGCCAGGGCTTGGGCCGCGCCGCCCTATGGTGTCGCCACCTCGTGGCCCCACTTCGTCTCCTCTTCGGTCTTCTGGAAGCTTCGTGGCAAAATAGGACCCTGGGCGTTGATTTCGTCCAATTCCGAGAATATTTCCTTACTAGGATTTCTGAAACCAAAAACAGCAGAAAACAACAACTGGCACTTCGACATCTTGTTAATAGGTTAGTTCCAGAAAATGCATGAATATGACATAAAGTGTGCATAAAACATGTAGATATCATCAATAATGTGGCATGGAACATAAGAAATTATCGATACGTCGGAGACGTATCACCCATCATAGACCGCATTACCGTGGGGAATTAGAATGGGATCCCCACCCTCCGGTTGTTCTCGCGAGATACAACTGCTACGGTAAGCGCATCTGTTGATGTACAAGAGGTGGAAATACGATTGACTATTCCGTCCCACTCCAGATCTTATGGTTAACACGGGTTTTACGGCACAAGAATCACTGGACGACATTTGTTGTTTAATCCTAGATGGATATAAACCCTTGCAATGGAACCTCCACCATATCAACACAATCCATGGTTCCATTGCCCACCACTTAGTCATATTCATAGTTATGAAAATAGTGGTTTTGCTTTTTATGCAATAGTGATAAACATAGTACTTTGCAAGTAATTTGATAAAAATACTCGAATGACATGAGCAAGTGATGAACTTGCCTGAACACTGCAAAGTGTTGCAGTTGGATGGTGTGGACTGACCCTTGTCCTCTGTTGTTGAAAAATAGCATCATTGTCCGATAAGGGCAATGGTTAAAGAAGCATTTATGCATGATTCCAGTTTTAGGGTTTGTTCCCCCCTTCCGATGTCTTATCATTTTATGTGAGAGGTTAATACTAAGAATGACTTAAGGATACTCTATTTAGGGTAAAATACAACCTTGAAATGTTGTCAAGGTGTTTTTAAAGTCCAAAAGAATTTATGGACTTATTTTCATTATTGAAAATATAAGGTGTGATTTAAATGATTATTTAAATCATCAAATTTGAACTTATTCTTGTTTAACTCCAAAAATTCTGTTTCATATTTTATTATGATAGAGCATTTTCTCCTGAGTGGTTTTCATATTTTAATTATTTTTTAGAGCTATTTGTCATTTTCTTTGTATTTTCAAAGTTTCTGTTTATTTGGAAATGTGAAAAGACAGGTTTGCCCCTGGGCCCACATATCAGTGTGGCCCAGTGGTTAACCCTAACCCGAGCCACACTTGGGCTCGGTCGGTCGCACCGACCCCTTCTCCTTCACTCGCTCGCAAACCCTAGCCCTCGCTCTCGCTCTCGCGACACCCGTGTCGCCGCCGTCTTCGCCGAATTGTACCGGCCATCTCCGGCCGTCGCCGCCGGCGAGGTATGGCGCATCTGAACCACCGTTCAACGGCACTTCAGATCCACCGCGGCGATTTGTGCTGCGCCGCCCGTACGTCTCGCCCCCTGATGACCCACAAGTATAGGGGATCGCAACAGTCTTCGCGGGAAGTAAAACCCAATTTATTGATTCGACACAAGGGGAGACAAAGAATACTTGAAAGCCTTAACAGCGGAGTTGTCAATTCAGCTGCACCTGGAAACAGACTTGCTCGCAAGAGTTTAACAATAGTACAGTTTATAGCAGTAGCAGTAGTGAAATAATGACGATGGAACAAAGACAGCAGTAGTGATTATAGTAAACGGCCGGATTAAAATACTGTAGGCACAGGGATGGATGACGGGCGTTGCATGGATGAGAGAAACTCATGTAACAATCAAAGCAGGGCATTTGCAGATAATAATAAAACGGTGTCCAAGTACTAAGCAATCCATAGGCATGTGTTCCATATATAGTCGTACGTGCTCGCAATGAGAAACTTGCACAACATCTTTTGTCCTACCAGCCGGTGGCAGCCGGGCCTCTAGGGAATCTACTGGATATTAAGGTACTCCTTTTAATAGAGTACCGGAGCAAAGCATTAACACTCCGTGAACACGTGTGAACCTCACATCACTGCCATCCCCTCCGGTTGTCCCGATTTCTGTCACTTCGGGGCCTCGGGTTCCGAACAGCGACATGTGTATACAACTTGCATGTAAGATCATAAAACAATGCATATCATGATGAAACAATAACATGTTCAGATCTGAGATCATGGCACTCGGGCCCTAGTGACAAGCATTAAGCATAACAAGTTGCAACAATATCATCAAAATACCAATTACGGACACTAGGCACTATGCCCTAACAATCTTATGCTATTACATGACCAATCTCATCCAATCCCTACCATCCCCTTCAGCCTACAGCGGGGGAATTACTCACACATGGATGGGGGAAACATGGCTGGTCGATGGAGAGGCATCGGTGGTGATGATGGCGATGATCTCCTCCAATTCCCCGTCCCGGCGGAGTGCGATGTGGCGGCGTTCTGGAGGGTTTCTGGCGACTTTGACTTCCTGCATCTTGTTTTTATATCGAAACCTTTAAGTAGTCCAGAGGAGGGCGTCAGAGGGCATCCGAGGGGGCCACACGCTAGGGCGGCGCGCCCCCCCTCCAGGTCACGCTGGCCTAGCGTCTGGGGGCCCTGAGCCTCCCCCAGGCCTGCCCTTCTGGCTTCGTGATTCTTTAGGTAAAATAGTCCCTTTGGTATAAATTCCGAGGATTTTCCCGAAAGTTGAATTTCTGCACAAAAACAAGACACCAGAGCAATTCTGCTGAAAACAGCGTTAGTCTGTGTTAGTTGTATCCAAAATACACAAATTAGAGGCAAAACAATAGCAAAAGTATTCGGGAAAGTAGATACGTTTTGGACGTATCAACTCCCCCCAAGCTTAGCTTATTGCTTGTCCTCAAGCAATTCAGTTAACAACTGAGTGCGATAAAAGAACTTTCACGAACACATTTGTTCATATGATGTAAATATTCTCATGATATGAGCTAGTACTTAGGCAATTCATAATAAGATACATGCAAATAAGATCATCCACTAGCTATGTCAATCATGGAAAGGTACCAACAAATTAATAATAAGTATCATGAACCATGTCTATAAGAAGGATTGCAATGTTCATAAAAGGGCATGATAAAGTGGTATCTCGCTTGCCCGTATTTGATCAGCAAAACATAAATGCCCAGGCACCTCTGAGGTTCATAGAAAGACTAGAAATAGAGATTGTCAAAGATAAAAGCATCAAAGTTATACCACAGTCAATCATATTTTGGGACAAGCATATTATACTAAGAATGACAGTTGTGCTCTCAAGAAAGTGCTCAAAGAAAGGATGGTGACACAACATGAAAGTAAAAGATTGACCCTTCGCAGAGGGAAGCAGGGATTAACATGCGCTAGAGCTTTTCATTTTTAAAACAGGAGTAAAATTATTTTGAGAGGTGTTTGTTGTTGTCAACGAATGGTAATGGGTACACCAACTACCTCGCCAACCAGACTTTCTAGAGCGACTCCCATGAAGGACGTTATTTCTACCAGCAAGGTAGATCATCCCTCTTCTCTTTTGTTTACACATGTACTTTAGTTTTTATTATGAGTGACACTCCCCTCAACCTTTGCTTACACTAGCCATGGCTAACCGAATCCTCAGGTGCCTTCCATCAATCTCATACCATGGAGGAGTGTCTATTTGCAAAATTAAGTTGCTTACTGATGAATCAGAGCAAAACATGTGAAGAGAATTATTAATGAAGTTATTAATTGGGGCTGGGCACCCCGTTGCCAGCTCTTATTATGAAAGTCCGTCAAAAGTAAATGACAAGGTTGAAAGATAAACACCACATACTTCCTCATGAGCTATAAAACATTAACACAAATTGAGAAGCATTTTGAAGGTTTAAAGGTAGCGCATGAGAATTTACTTGGAATGGTTTGAAATGCCATGCATAGGTATTTATGGTGGACACTTTGGAACAACTTGGTTTTCAGGGATTTGGAAGCACGAGCAGCGTTCCCGCTCAGTACAAGTGAAGTCTAGCAATAGACTGGGGAGCGACAAATCAAGAGAGCAGTCACTGTCATAATCATGCTTGCGGCAAAATAAATTAACGGAGGCATAAAAGTGATACAAGAACTCTGAAGCAAAGTAAATCATCGAAGCTTAATTGACTTATGTTCAGTCATATGCATGCGTGAGCATGTGCCAAGTCGATTCAAATGAATTATTCAGAGGAGGATACCACAATGTCATACCTATTTATGAATAAGACAATGCAAGCAAACATCCATGACATGCTACTCATATTAATAAATTGGAGCTAAACATGAGAGATCATGAACTACTAGACTTTCTTAAATAACATATACCTCTCATGAACCAACTAAGCATGCTCACATGGATGAGTATATGTACAAAAATGAAAACAAATAGAGTTCATACCAGCCTCTCACCACAGTCGAATTGTCGTAGATCGTCATTATTGCCTTTCACTTGTGTAGCTTGAATAATATGAAATGAAAACCACGCTCCAGCCACCGAAGACCATTGAAATCATAATGAACTTTACAAAACCAAAGAAGAACAACAAATATTTTTGGTGTTTTCGAATTGGAAATAAGAACAAAAGGAAACAAGCAAACAAAGCAAAATCTTTTTGGAATTTCTTATAGCAAACCAACGATAGCAAATAAAGCAAAATAAATGCAACAAACCAAATAAGCAAATGGTGAAGAGCAACAACAGAAATATTTTTGGTCTTTTTGTGTTTTAGGAAAGAAACAAATTAAAAAACAAGAAAATGAAAACTAGAGAAGTTACATAAACACAAAGCAGCAGGAATTCGTCAAACTTGACAGCAGTACAGTAATCGATTTTTAAGAAATTCTTCCGCTGCCCAGCTCGAAAAGTGTTCAACTAATGAAAGTTAGATAACAACTTGGGGAACATGCACAAAAATTGTCTTCGCAAAATATTATTCTGGCAGTTTTTGAGATTTTTTTTGGTAACAGTCCAAAATCTGTTTTCAGGCAGCACTTCCCCAAATATCATCTCCCTCTTATTAGAAAACCACTCAAAGAAGCTAAACAAGTATATAAAAGTATCCAGCAATCATAATATGCAAAGAATGAGTGATGCCGGTATACCTTCCCCCAAGCTTAGGCTTTTGACTCTTCTTGATCACATTATATCACCCTTCTCTCTTGACCCTTGAAAACTTCTGCCACACCAAACTTCTCATAAACTTCATTAGAGGGGTTAGTACTCAAAAACTATAATCCACTTTAGTCCTGTAGTGACACATTGCAAGAACTCAATAAAACATTAGCTACAGCTCTCCACGTCTAGAAAGCCTTACCTAAAGTCCACAAGAGACAATGCAAAAAAACAGAGGCAGAATCTGCCAAAACCGGACAGCCAGTAAAGACGAATTTTTTCGAAGTACTTCCGTTGCTCAAATCAGAAAACTCAAAATTAGGGAAAGTTGCGTACATATCTGAGGATCACACGTGAATTGTTACAGAATTTTTAGATTCACCTTCAGAGAGAAAAACTCAAATTCGTGACAGCTAAAAATCTGTTTCTGCGCAGAAATCCAAATCTAGCATCAACTTTCTATTAGAGACTTTACTTGGCACAATAATGCAATAAAGTAAAGATACAAAGGTATTGCTACAACGAGTAGAACAAGTGTAGTAAGAAAGAGATGTTGTTTACCTCCTCTATGCACATAAAAAGTATTTGTTAACAAGGTTGATCAAGTCTTGCCACCAAATAAATTTTACATAGCATAAGAAGAAATAAACCTCAAATCAATCATGTTACCTTGAATTGTATTGATATGGATCCAATCATAAGATTTTGATATCCTTCTTTAGGCTCATATATAGGACAATCAATAGTTCCAACTTTGATAGTTCTCACATTAGAAATTGTATTAACTCCACATACTTTATCAATCCTCTTGGGAAAATAAACGGTATGCTCCTTGTCATCGACATTGAAAGTAACCTTTCCTTTATTGCAATCAATAACAGACCCTGCGGTGTTAAGAAAAGGTCTCCCAAGAATAATAGACATATTATCATCTTCAAGCATTTCCAACACAACAAAATCAGTTAATATCAAGCAGTTATTAGTAACTTGAACAGGAACATCCTCGCATATACCAACAGGAATAGCAGTAGATTTATCAGCCATTTGCAAAGATATATCAGTAGGTATCAACTTATCTAAATAAAGTCTCTTATAAAGGGAAAAAGGCATAACACTAACACCGGCTCCCAAATCACATAGAGCAGTTCTAACATAGTTATTCTTAATAGAACAAGGAATAGTAGGTATACCTGGGTCGCCCAGCTTCTTTGGAACTTTGCCATTGAAAGAGTAATTAGCAAGCATAGTGGAAATCTCCTCATTAGGAATTTTCCTTTTATTAGAGACAATATCTTTCATATACTTTGAATAAGGAGGCAATTTAATAGCATCAGCCAAAGAGATCTGCACGAATAAAGGTTTCATCCAATCGCAAAATTTATTATAGTGTTCTTCTTCCTTTGATTTTAGTTTCTTAGCAGAAAAAGGCATTTGCTTTTGGACCCAAGGTTCTCTTTCATTACCATGTTTCTTAGCAATAAAATCTTCTTTAGTATACTTTTTATTTTTAGCATGCTTTTCAGGTTCATCTTCAACTTCTTCTTTATCAGAAGCATCATTCTTATCATTATCGTTATCATGTTCATTACCACTTTCAGTTTCAGCATCAGAAATAGAAATACTATTAGGATCATTAACAGGTTCAGAGGATTCTACAACATTTTTATGTTTCTTCTTCTTTTTCTTAGAAGGAGCACTAGGTTCAATTCGTTGAGAATCTTGTTCAACTCTTTTGGGGTGCCCTTCAGGATATAGAGGATCCTGGGTAGAGACACCGCCTCTAGTTGTTACTTCATAAGCATGTTTCTCTTTAGAATTATTTTTTAACAAGTCATTTTGCACTTTAGTGAGTTGATCAATTTGAGTTTGAACCATTTGAAAATGTTTGACAAGCATCTTAACATCATTGGAGGTTCTCTCCACAATATCATGCAAATTGCTAATAGCTTGAGAATTTTCCATTAGATGATTCTCTACTCTCATATTAAAATTTTCTTGCTTAACAATATAATTATCAAACTCATCTAAGCATTGAGCAGGAGGTTTTGAATACGGAATATCTTCCCTAGTAAAGCGTTGAAGAGAGTTTACCTCAATCATGGATGAAGGGGGAATTATCTCACATAAATCTTCTATGGGAGGTAAATTCTTCACATCTTCGGATTTAATACCTTTCTCCTTGAGAGACTTCTTGGCTTCCCTCATATCTTCATCATTTAATATAATTAAGCCCCTCTTCTTCAATATTGGCATCGGAGTTGGCTCAGGTGTAGTCCAATCATCATGATTCCGGCCTATTTTAGCCAATAATTCTTCAGCTTCGTCTGGAGTTCTTTTCCTGAAAACACAACCAGCACAACAATCCAAATATGCTCTAGACTCAACGGTTAGTCCACTATAGAATATATCAAGTAAATCATGCTTTTCCAAATCATGTCCAGGCCGAGCTCTGATAAGAGAGCAAAATCTTGCCCATGCTTCAGGCAATTTCTCTCCATCTTCCTGGTCAAAGCTATAAATTTTCTGTAAAGCAGCATGTTGAGCACTAGCAGGAAAGTATTTCCGAAAGAAAACATCAAGCAAATCACCTGGACTCTTAATAGAACCAGGAGGCAAACTATTATACCAAGTTTTAGCGTCATCCTTTAATGAGAAAGGAAAAATTTTAGCAACAAAATAAGTGCGCATCTTGACATCATCAGAAAACAAGCTACTCATAGAAGAGAGTTCATTCATGTGTTCTACAGCACTTTCTTTTTCAGTACCACAAAAGGGTGTTTTCTCAACAATAGCTATATGAGATAGATCAAGAGAAAAATCATAATCTTTATCCTTAATGTTTATAGGAGATGTGGCAAATTTAAGATCAGGAGATAGCTTATATCTAACAGTATGTTGTGTGAGAAACTTCTTAATTTTTCTTGCATCAGTAATAGCATTGCATTTATCAATAAAATCATCATTAACCTCCACATAATCCTCACCGGGATCATCACTAGAATAATCAAGTTCAGGTGAATTAACGGGTGTAGCAGCATTTTCATTAGGAGTTTCAGTATTTTCAATTTGTCTAGACCTAGCAATTGTAGCATCTAGAAAGGATCCCAATGAACCACTATCATCAAGCACAGCAGAAACATTATCAATATTATGAGAGTTTTCAGATTCAGCAGAAGTACCAGCAAGTGAAGCTTGCGGCGGTGAAACAAGTTGACTTATCACAGATGGTGAATCAAGAGCAGCAGAGGTACTCAGAGTTGTACCTTTTCTTGTAGTGGATGGTAATATGGTGACTTTAGAATCGCGAGATTTACCCATGATGGAGAATTTGCAGCGAACAATATCAATCCAAGTGAACTCCCAAATAAAGCTATGCTCCCCGGCAACGGCGCCAGAAAATAGTCTTGATGACCCACAGGTATAGGGGATCGCAACAGTCTTCGCGGGAAGTAAAACCCAATTTATTGATTCGACACAAGGGGAGACAAAGAATACTTGAAAGCCTTAACAACGGAGTTGTCAATTCAGCTGCACCTGGAAACAGACTTGCTCGCAAGAGTTTATCAGTAGTAACAGTTTATAGCAAGATAGCGATAGTGAAATAACAAGACGGTGGAACAAAGACAGCAGTAGTGATTATAGTAAACAACAGGATTAAAATACTGTAGGCACAGGGATGGATGACGGGCGTTGCATGGATGAGAGAAACTCATGTAACAATCAAAGCAGGGCATTTGCAGATAATAATAAAACGGTGTCCAAGTACTAAGCAATCCATAGGCATGTGTTCCATATATAGTCGTACGTGCTCGCAATGAGAAACTTGCACAACATCTTTTGTCCTACCAGCCGGTGGCAGCCGGGCCTCTAGGGAATCTACTGGATATTAAGGTACTCCTTTTAATAGAGTACCGGAGCAAAGCATTAACACTCCGTGAACACATGTGATCCTCACATCACTGCCATCCCCTCCGGTTGTCCCGATTTCTGTCACTTCGGGGCCTCGGGTTCCGGACAGCGACATGTGTATACAACTTGCAGGTAAGATCATAAAACAATGCATATCATGATGAAACAATAACATGTTCAGATCTGAGATCATAGCACTCGGGCCCTAGTGACAAGCATTAAGCATAACAAGTTGCAACAATATCATCAAAATACCAATTACGGACACTAGGCACTATGCCCTAACAATCTTATGCTATTACATGACCAATCTCATCCAATCCCTACCATCCCCTTCAGCCTACAGCGGGGGAATTACTCACACATGGATGGGGGAAACAGGGCTGGTCGATGGAGAGGCGTCGGTGGTGATGATGGCGATGATCTCCTCCAATTCCCCATCCTGGCGGAGTGCCAGAACGGAGTTTCTGGCCCCGAGACGGAGTTTCGCGATGTGGCGGCGTTCTGGAGAGTTTCTGGCGACTTCGACTTCCTGCCTCGTGTTTTTAGATCGAAACCTTTAAGTAGTCCAGAGGAGGGCGTCAGAAGGCAGCCGAGGGGGCCACACGCTAGGGCGGCGCGCCCCCCCTCCAGGCCGCGCCGGCCTAGCGTCTGGGGGCCCTGGGCCTCCCCCAGGCCTGCCCTTCTGGCTCCGTGATTCTTCAGGTAAAATAGGCCCTTTGGTATAAATTTCGAGGATTTTCCCGAAAGTTGAATTTCTGCACAAAAACGAGACACCAGAGCAATTCTGCTGAAAACGGTGTTAGTCCGTGTTAGTTGTATCCAAAATACACAAATTAGAGGCAAAACAATAGCAAAAGTGTTCGGGAAAGTAGATACGTTTTAGACGTATCACCCCCTTCGTCTCTAGTCGCCTGGCGTGGAGTGCCGCGACAATTTTGTCGCTGCCGACGCTCCAGATGCTGTGGCGCTGCCGTGCTCGGCCGTGGTGGTGCTGATGCTGGGGCGCCGCCGTGGCTTGGCCTGGCCTGGCGGTGTCGCGCCCTCGGCGTGTGCCGCCGTGGCCGCCATGGCCGTGCTCTTCGCTCCGCCTCACTGGTGAGTGCCATCGCCTCCTCCTCTCCCTCTCTGTTCTGCTCTCTTCTCTCCTCCTCCTCTTCTGCGTCTTGCTCAGTCACTGGCTTGCATCTCCATGTGGAGATGCTTGCCGTGCCGATGCTCTGCTGCTGTGCCCTGCTAGCTTGCGCATGTGCTGCTGTGCTGTGTTGCTATGCTACTGCTGTGTATCTGCTGGCTTTGCTACTGCCATGGTTACTGCTGCTGTGTTGCACTTCCATGATGTACATGATTCTGTGCAAGATTCCTAAGCTATGTGCTTGCTCATGCTTGCAATTCTTGCTTAATTCTATCTATGTGCATCTGTTCTTGTTAAATTTACAATCTAAGCAATAATTATAGAGCTTATATCTAAGATCATGCCACTCGTGCACTAGTGACAAGCATTAAACACAACAAGATTGCAGCAACAATAACTTCACAAACTTTATAGATAGACTGATCATAATGTAACAATCCATCGGATCCCAACAAACACAACACCGATTACATCAGATATATCTCAATCATGTAAGGCAGCTCATGAGATCATTGTATTGAAGTACATGGGAGAGAGAGTACCAACTAGCTCAAGGAGCCGATTCACCCATGATTCGTACGAGGTGCACGGATATATGGTGGTCCTGCTTGATCAAGATAAAGCTAAAGCGATCTACGACGATTTAGGGTTTTCACCGCATAATCGGATCATCCTACTCACGATTGGGCCTCGCGGTCACGTACGGTGATCGTAAGCCGGTCCTAGACAAGGCCTAAAAACCAACACGAGGTTGATCCTCGGAACATCCTGTCTAGGACTAGCAAACGACACCCTGCGTGTCGCTGGATCCTCCAACCCTTTGTAAGGCCTAACTATTGCAGATATTAAACTAATCCTTGAAGAACAAGGAGCAACCGTAACGGATCGGATCTACTAAATAATGATCAAGCGGGGTGCCGCCCCTACACCTAAGATAGGTGTAAGGGCGGCTAGATGTGTAAGGGTTGCACTACGACAGCATATGATACGAAGAACAATGCTAACCCTAACACATCTAAGATAACTACGTTGCTCGCCATCAAAAAGGCTTCAGTACGAGCAACGCATGAACAACAAAGAAGCTTATGCTGCCTAGATCGCAAGATGCGATCTAGGCAGCATGATGCTTACCGGTAGAAACCCTCGAGACGAAGGAGTTGGCGATGCGCCGAGATTGATTTGTGGTGAACGTTGGTTGTTGTTTATTTCATAAACCCTAGATACATATTTATAGTCCAGGGGACTTTCTAATTTAGGCGTCCACCTAACCGTGCACGGGTAAAACTCTATCTTCTAATCTAAGATGCGATCTACTATATTACAGATACACGGGCAATCCAGCCCAAACTCTTCGTGCAAGGCCGCTTCAGAGATCTTCCACATGTAATCTTCCAAGCCCATCTCCCTTACGGCCCATCTCCTGATTTGGCCAAAATCTGGTGATAACAGTGACATGCTACTTACATAATCTTGATCATACTATTGTAAAGCATATGAGATGAATGAAGTGACTCAAGGCAACGATCTATAGTTTGCTAACAAATAGATAACATATAGCAAAACTTTTCATGAATAGTACTTTCAAGACAAGCATCAAAAAGTCTTGCATAAGAGTTAACCCATAAAGCAATAGATTCAAAGTAAAAGGCATTGAAGCAACACAAAGGACGATTAAGTTTCAGCAATTGCTTTCAACTTTCAACATGCATATCTCATGCATAATTGTCAACACAAAGTAGAATAATAAGTGCAATAAGCAAGTATGTAAGAATCAATGCACAGTTGACACAAGTGTTTGCTTCTAAGATAGAAAGGAGTAGGTAAACTGACTCAACATAAAGTAAAAGAAAGGCCCTTCGCAGAGGGAAGCCGGGATTAAATCATGTGCTAGAGCTTTTTAAGTTTTGAAATCATATAGAGAGCATAAAAGTAAAGTTTTGAGAGGTGTTTGTTGTTGTCAACGAATGGTAGTGGGCACTCTAACCCCCTCATCAAACAGACTTTCAAAGAGCGGCTCCCATGAAGGACGTTATTTCTACCAGCAAGGTAGATCATCCCTCTTCTCTTTTGTTTACACATGTACTTTAGTTTTATTTATGGATGACACTCCTCCCAACCTTTTGCTTACACAAGCCATGGCTAACCGAATCCTCGGGTGCCTTCCAACATTCACATACCATGAAGGAGTGTCTATTTGCAAAATTAAATTGCTTACTGATGAATCAGGGCAAAACATGTGAAGATAATTATTAATGAAAGTTAATTAATTGGGGCTGGGAACCCCATTGCCAGCTCTTTTTGCAAAATTATTGGATAAGCGGATGAAGCCACTAGTCCATTGGTGAGAGTCTGCCCAACAAGATTGAAAGATAAAACACCACATACTTCCTCATGAGCTATAAAACATTGACACAAATAAGAGATAATAACTTTTGAATTGTTTAAAGGTAGCACATGAAGTATTTACTTGGAATGGCAGAGAAATACCACATAGTAGGTAGGTATGGTGGACACACATGACATAGGTTTTGGCTCAAGGTTTTGGATGCACGAGAAGCATTCCCTCTCAGTACAAGGCTTTGGCAAGCAAGGTTGTTTGAAGCAAACACAAGTATGAACCGGTACAGCAAAACTTACATAAGAACATATTGCAAGCATTATAATACTCTACACTGTCTTCCTTGTTGCTCAAACACGTTTACCAGAAAATATCTAGACCTTAGAGAGACCAATCATGCAAACCAAAATTCAACAAGCTCGACAGTAATTCTCCACTGATAGGTTTAAACTACATGGTGCAAGAGCTTAATCATGATCTACTTGAGAGCTCAAAACAATTGCCACGTGTCAAATTATTCAAGACAATATGAAGCATTTTCTGTTTCCAACCAAATAACAATAAGTACAATAGCTTACAACTTTCGCCATGAACATTAAAAGTAAAACGAAGAACACCAGTGTTCATATGAAAAAGCGGAGCGTGTCTCTCTCCCACACAAGGATTGCTAGGATCCGATCTCATTCAAACACAAACGAAAATAAAAGCACACAGATGCTCCAAGTAAAGCACATAAGATGTGACCGAATAAAAATATAGTTTCACTAGAGGTGACCTGATAAGTTGTTGATGGAGAAGGGGATGCATTGGGCATCCCCAAGCTTAGACGCTTGAGTCTTCCTGAAATATGCAGGGATGAACCACGGGGGCATCCCCAAGCTTAGACTTTTCACTCTTCTTGATCATATATCATCCTCCTCTCTTGACCCTTGAAAACTTCCTTCACACCAAACTTCTCATAAACTTCATTAGAGGGGCTAGTAATAAAAAAAAAACTTTAATCCACTTTACTCCTGTAGTGACACATTGCAAGAACTCAATAAAACATTAGCTACAGCTCTCCACGTCTAGAAAGCCTTGCTTAAAGTCCACAAGAGACAATACAAAAAAAACAGAGACAGAATCTATCAAAACAGAACAGCCAGTAAAGACGAATTTTTTAGAGGTACTTCCGTTGCTCAAATCAGAAAACTCAAAACTAATGAAAGTTGCATACATATCTGAGGAACACGCATGAAAATTAGAAGAATTTTTTGGGTTTCCTACAGAGAGACCTACTCAAATTCGTGACAGCTAGAAATCTGTTTCTGCACAGAAATCCAAATCTTGTATCAACCTTCTATTAGAGACTTTACTTGGCACAACATTGCAATAAAATAAAGATAAGGAGAGGTTGCTACAGTAGTAACAACTTCCAAGACACAACAAAACAGTAGCAAAATAAAGACATGGGTTATCTCCCAAGAAGTACTTTCTTTATAGCCATTAAGATGGGCTCAGCAATTTTAATGATGCTCACATGAAAATAGAGAATGAAGCAAAAGAGAGCATCAAGAAGCAAATTCAAAATACATTTAAGTCTAACCCACTTCCTATGCTAGGAATCTTGTACACAAATAAATTCATGAAGAACAAAGTGACAAGCATAGGAAGATAAAACACGAGTAACTTCAAAATTTTCAGCATGTAGAGAGATGTTTTAGTACCATAAAAATTTCTACAACCATATTTTCCTCTCTCATAATAATTTTCAGTAGCTTCATGAATAAACTCAACAATATAACTATCACATAAATCATGCTTTTCATGATCTACAAACACATAATTTTTATCAAGCTCAAAAATAATGGGATTAAAACTTTCAAACCCACTTTTATCAATAATGTAACAAGATGATTGATCATTCTCAAGAGATATGGGACTCCTAGATAAAGTCAAGACCTTTCCAATCCCATTTTCATTAATAGTACAATTAATATTATCAAGTAACATAGGACCATCATCTAGAGCTTTATCATAAACATTTGCCAAGCAAAACTCTTTAGTACCATGCATTTCGATATCAGGCACAAATAAAGCATTATCATAAGATTTATCAAAGTAGCATGGATTATCATAGATAATAGTAGCATAATTATTCTCACAAGTTTTACTCATAGGGAATATTTCAAGAGAATCCACATGAACATAACATTCATCCTCCTTTGGTAAGCATGGAGGACAATCAAATAGTGTAAGAGATAAAGAGTTACCCTCATTAGAAGGTTGGCATGGGTAGCTAATCCATTCTTCCTCCTTTTGTTCATCACTCTCCTCCTCTTTTTCATCCATTGAGCTTTCAGGTTCATCAATTTCCTCCTCTTTTTCATCCAATGAGCTTTCAGGTTCATCAATTTCTTCTTTCACAGGTTCCTGCAAATTGTGAGTGCATTCTTGTGCATTAATGAGTCTCTCTTTATAATCAATAATATAAGGATTATCGCTGTAACTTTCTATGCAAAAATTAAGGATAGAAGAGACATAATCTTTAAGGTCCTTACAAGCAGCACAAGTTTCATAATTTTTAGCCATGAAGGATTCGATCTCAGAAGCTCCCATAAATAAGACAAATTGTTCTACCTCTTCGAACCCAAGATGAATACAGTTATTCCAATTATAGTTCATAATTAAAACTTCTTCACTAAAGCCACATTGGAATTTAAGATGTTTAGTATCCTGTTGAGAGCAACAGTTTATATCATGGCGTTTAAGCAAGATTTTAGCAATTGCATTTAATTTTTCTATCAAAGCACTCATGACTTTACCCGTTCTTGATTCTCTATAATTCATATATATTTCAATAAGCTCCAAATAGGTTGTGGGTTCTCCCATAACAACAGCTTTTAATTTTTCGGTTTTTCAAATTTTTATGGATTTTTGGGTATATAAGAAAAATAAAACAAGACAAAAACAAACTAGACAAAAGTAAACTAAGCAAAATAATACTAGACAGAAATAAACTAAGCACAAATAAACTAGACAAAGGTAAACTAAGCAAAACAAAATAAAATAAAATAAAATAAAATAAAGAGAGAGAGGTAGAGTGTACTCCCATGGTGAACTTATGAGTAGAGCTATGCCTCCCCGGCAACGGCGCCAGAAAATAGTCTTGATAAACCACAAGTATAGGGGATCGCAACAGTCTTCGAGGGAAGTAAAACCCAAATTTATTGATTCGACACAAGGGGAGGTAAAGAATACTTATAAGCCTTAACAACTGAGTTGTCAATTCAGCTGCACCTGGAAAAGCACTAGTAACAGGGGTGATGTGAAAGCAGCAGTAATATGAGAGCAATAGTAACAGTAACACAGCAGCAGTAATAGTAACACAGAGGCAATGGCACCAGAAAATAGTTGATACTACTTCCAATGTCATATAGGAACGAGTATATGATGATGAGAAATGGACCGGGGTTCCCAGCTATCTACACTAGTGGTAACTCTCCAATAACAAGTGGCAAGTGTTGGGTGAACAAATTACAGTTGGGCAATTGATAGGATTGAAAGCATTAAGATAGAACATCAAGATTATTAATCATGTAGGCATGTTTTTCATATATAGTCATACGTGCTCGCAATGAGAAACTTGCATAACATCTTTTATCCTACCAGCCGGTGGCAGCCGGGCCTCAAGGGAATCTACTGGTAATTAAGGTACTCCTTTTAATAGAGCACCGGAGCAAAGCATTAACAGTTGGTGAAAACATGTGATCCTCATACCTAAGCCTTCCCCTCCAGTTATCCCAGTTGCTGTCACTCTTGGGCCTCGGGTTCCGGACATAGACATGTGCAAACAACTTGTAGATACAATCTAAGCAATAATTATAGAGCTTATATCTAAGATCATGCCACTCGTGCACTAGTGACAAGCATTAAACACAACAAGATTGCAGCAATAATAACTTCACCAACTTTATAGATAGACTGATCATAATGTAACAATCCATCGGATCCCAACAAACACAACACCGATTACATCAGATGGATCTCAATCATGTAAGGCAGCTCATGAGATCATTGTATTCAAGTACATGGGAGAGAGAGTACCAACTAGATACTGCTAGAACCCGTAGTCCATGGGGGAACTACTCACGGAGCATGATGGAGGCGGTGGCGTTGATGGAGATGGCTTCCGGGGGCACTTCCCCGTCCTGGCGGCGTGCCGGAACAGAGATTCTGTCCCCCGAATTGGAGTTTCGCGATGGCGGCGGCGCCCCTGGAGTTTCATCAATTGGTGTAGGGTTTTTACGTCGCGAGGGGTTATATAGGCGAAGAGGTGGAGTCGAAGGAGCCAGGGGGCTCCCTCCCCATAGGCTGGCGCGCCCCCCTTCTAGGCCGCGCCGCCCTGTGGTCTGGGGGCCCTGGGCCTCCTCTCCGGCTCCCCTTCGGTGTTCTGGTCCGTCTCGGTGAAATAAGATGTTTGGCTTTTGTTTCGTCGAATTCTGAGAATATTGCCCGAACAGCTTTTCTGGAACCAAAAACAGCAGAAAACAGGAACTGGCACCTCGGCATCTTGTTAATAGGTTAGTTCCGGAAAATGCATAAAATCATTATAAAGTGTGAGCAAAACATGTAGGTATTGTCATAAAACTAGCATGGAAGATTACAAATTATAGATACGTTGGAGACGTATCACACCCCTCCAAACGTGACGCACCTTCTTGCAAAGGAAGGGAACACGGGAATAAACCCTCGTCTCCGCGTGCTATCGGTTATCTCTAACCGAACTCCTTACTTGTGATATAACTGCCTGTGAGAGCCTTCATGCTTGAGTTACTTGGATCCTCATATAGGTTGTCTCACCTAGTTTGCATTAGGCTCACCTTTATATTCCGCAAAGCCTAATATTGCAAAGAAAGAATTAAAATCTGTAGAAACCTATTCACCCTCCCCTCTAGGTTTACCATCTCTGAACTTTCAATTAGTATCAGAGCCTGGACTCTTATTAAGGGCTTCACAGCCTTAAGAGTGAGATGGATAAACTATTCGAGGGTCTGGATGACTCTAACCTTTCGGTTAAAGAAATGAAATCCACATTCTTGGCATATGATGCCGAGAAAAAGAAAAAGGAGGATGAAGTACAAAGCCAAATGGCACAAATGACAACCATGCTTAAGAACTTGACTAGTGGGACCTCTAGTGGGACTTCGGTTCCTCCGGAAGGTTTCCACCAAGTCAATCATGACTATCCCAAAAACACCTCACCCATGCCTCATATAAACCATAGTGGGAATGTTCCCCATTTTGATGGAACTCACTTTCCTTTTTGGAAATCTTCTGTGGAATCTCATATTCACAGTTGCAGTGTGGAGCTATGGGAGATCATTGTTGATGGATACCGGAAGCCACAAGATCCCACTCGATTGACCTCAACCGAATTCTACAACCGTCAACTCAATGCCTCCGCACGTGACAATATTAGGAGTGGCATCAACCGCAAGCTCCTTGATCAAGTCAATGACATTGACTCCGCTAAAGAGTTGTGGGATCGAATCGTAGTACTCCAAGAGGGAACCGATTTGATCCAATTAGCTCTTTACGAGTCCGCAAAGCAAGAGGCCACTATGTTCATGATTAGAGAAGGAGAATCCATGGCCGATGCCTATGCAAGGCTTGGTGCTCTTAGAGTGAAGGTCAAGGGTCTTGGAGTTGAGAAATACAATAACGGATTTTAGATGAATGAAGCATTCGTAAAGTCCAGGGTCATTGCGATGATTGCAGTCAAGCAAGAAGACACCAACCTTGCACTCAACTTGCAAATCATTACCAAGAGTGCAGATCTGAACTCCGATAATCTAGTCTCCTATGTGGCGGCCAATGAGAGCATGGCCAAGTTAGGAAAAAGACTCATGGCAATGAACCGTGTTGATGAAGCCTCACACAACCATGAAGCCTCACACAACCTTGCCCTCAAAGCTAGAGCTGACCATCGAAGAGAAGAAGTCTATGAAATTGAAGAAGATGAAGAGATGACTTCAACTAGTGACATTGCTACCGACTTTGCCTTCTTTGCCAAGAAGTACAAGGCAAAGTTTCCAATGCTCCTCAATGAGAAGAAGAAGAAGAGAACCTGCAACAACTGTGATGAAGATAGCCACTTTGCAAGTGAGTGCCCTTATGAGAAAAGGGTAGACAAGCCAAAGTTCATCAAAGGGGTCAAGCCAAGATTGAAGCCAAACCCAATCAATGATCGATACAAGAAGAACAAGGGAAGAGCCTTTGTTGGGGCCGAGTACTTGTCCGCTGAAGAAGAGGAAGATGAGGAGGAGGAGGCCGGAGTGGCCGGTTTGGCTTTCTCTAAGCCCGGGTCACTCTTCACATATGACTACTCCACGGAGAATGATGTTGGTTCTTCCTTCATGGCAAGAACAACTCAAGATGATGACTCCGACGACTCTCCCTCCTCTACTATCGTTGTCTCTTGTCTTATGGCAAGAGAAACCAAGGTAATGGAATCCCCACCTTCTATATCTAGTGTTCTTGATGATGAGACTGAAAATCAAGAAGAATTAATTGTGCTTAAGGAACTTTACAATGTTAGATGCACCCTTCATGGTGAAGCTCTTGTCAAGTTTGATTTCTTGATGGACTCCCTCAAAGAAAAGGATGAGTCCATTGAGGAATTAGAATATCATTTGAATGAAAAAGAATGGAGATTCAATCTCCTAAGACAAGAGCTAAAAAACTAAATGTGCATATCTCAAGGCCTTAAGCAACAAATTGAAACCTATGAACTTGATAAAGTTAAGGACCTAGAAACTACTGAAAGGGCTCAATTATTGGCCCAAGAGCTCGATGCTTCAAAGAAGGAGCTTGAAGTTGCTCATTCTTCTCTCACAAGGGATCTTGACCACCTTGAAAGGGCTAACAAGCTTGTCAAGGATGAGCTCAAGAAACTTGGAGAGAACCATGACATACTTCAAGAAACCTACAAGAAAGCTCTTGGATCAATGAAGGATCCCATTGTTTTTGAAAAGTTTGCTAGTTCCTCCCCCTCCTTTTGCTAGTGAGCATGCTAAGCTTGTTGAGGAACATGTTCGTTTACAAAAGGAACTATCTTTGCATGTTGAGAACAATGCATATCTTGAATCTTTGGTGACCAAATATGGTCTCGACTATCATCCTAATGAATCTTCTTGTGAGCAAGCAACTATTCTTGAGGAAAATGTTAGGTTAACAAACGAACTTGCAAAGTTCACCACCGCCAAGAATAAGATGGGATTGGATGACCTTTTGAGTAAGCAAAGGTCAAACAATCAAAATTTTGAACTTGGATATGTTCCCAAGTCCCACAAGAAGAAGAACTACAAGAAGGAGAAGCCCTCTCAAGAAAAGAACAAGAAGGTCACTAATGATGGCAAAGCCTCAAAGGGAAAAGCCACTAGTGGTGACCGCACTGGGCCAAACAATCAATATGCTTTATTTGTTGATTATTATGGTGATGTTTATGCTAACTATGTTGGCCCTCGTAGTGGCTATGTTTATAGAGGGTACTCGATTTGGGTACCAAAAGATATTGTTGCCATTGCAAAGGAACCCATTAATCAATGGGTTCCTAAATCTTCTACTTGATCTTGTAGGGGTATTCCTCCGGTGGTCCAAAATGGGTGTTTGATAGTGGATGCACCAATCATATGACCGGAGGAAGAGGTGTGCTTGACCAATTCATTGAAGATATAAACAAGAAGTCAAGCATCACCTTTGGTGACAATTCAAAGGGAAAGGTACTTGGGTATAGCAAGGTGGCAATCTCTAAGGACTTGTGCCTTGAGACGGTCATGCTTGTTGAATCCCTTGGATATAATTTACTTTCTATATATCACCTTGCGGATGTCGGTTACAATTCATATTTTACTAATTATTGTGTGAAAGTATTTAGGAGTGACAATCTCAAATTGGTCCTTGTTGGATATGTGGAGAACAACCTTTATGTGGTTGACCTCTCGAAAGAGAGCCCCTCTCCCTCCACATGTCTAATGGCGGCCAAACATGACGAAGGTTGGTTGTGGCATCGTCGCCTTGGTCATGTTAACATGAGAAATCTTAAACAACTCCTAAAGGGTGAGCGCATTGTGGGACTAACCGGCATTTCTTTTGAGAAATATCGTGTTTGCGGTGCATGTGTAGCCGGAAAGCAACTCGAGAAGAATACTCCTATCAAGAGCATCGTCACCACATATAGGCCTTTGGAGCTCCTTCATTTGGATCTCTTTGGGCCATCACACTATGATGCTCTTGGTGGGAGCAAGTATGGACTTGTCATTGTTGATGATTACTCAAGATACTATTGGGTCTTTCTCCTTAAGTCTAAGGATGAGACCCATAGAGATTTCATCACCTTCGCCAAGAAAGCTCAACGTATGTATGAATCCGAGATCAAGGCGATTAGGACCGACAATGGCACCGAGTTTAAGAACTACACCTTGCAAGAGTTTGTTGATGATGAGGGCATGATCAAGCATGAGTTTTCGGCGCCATACACCACTCAAAAAAATGGTGTTGTTGAAAGGAAGAACCGGACTATCATTGAGATGGAAAGAACCATGTTGAGTGAATTCAACTCACCCCACAACTTTTGGGGAGAAGCCATCTCTACGGCTGTCCACTACTCCAACCGGCTCTTCCTCTGCCCCTCCATAACAAAACTCCGTACGACCTTCTCACAGGTAACAAGCCTAATGTCATGTACATTCGTGTCTTTGGATGCAAATGTCTTGTTAAGAACAACAAAGGGAAGCTCGGTAAATTTGAAACTAGAACCATTGAGGGCACATTTGTTGGATATGCGGAGAACTCCCACGCCTATAGATACTACAACAAGTCCACTGGGGCTATTGAAGTATCTTGTGATGTGGTATTCTTGGAGGATAATGGCTCCCAAGTGGAGCAAGTTGTTCCATGTGTTGCAAGTAATGATGATCCTTCTAATGCCATCAAGCTTATGGGCATTGGACACATCCGGCCCACAGAAGTTCATACTGTTGATCGAAGTGATGAAGTAGAAGTATCAAGCACAGCTCAAGTGGAGCCTAGCTCAACTCAAGCTGAACCATCAAGTGCAACTCAAGAACCATCCTCCACTCAAGTTGAGTCACATTCCGAAGAACAAGAAGAAAGTCCTCATTCCACTGAGCAAGACCATGATGATGATCAAGAGACATCCTCAACTCATTATCAAGCTCAAGTGGTCCCTCATGATCAAGTACTAGAAGAGATGAGTTCATTGATCATGAAGGAACCATTCGGAAGATCAAGGCCGCTACAAGGGAAAGTGACATGAAAGTAGATCAAGTCCTTGGTAGTATCTCAAAAGGAGTGGTAACTCGTAGACACCATGCATTACTTATCACTTATTGTCAACATCATGCTTTTGTTCTAGTTTTGAACCACTCAAGGTACATGAAGCCTTGGTTGATCCGGATTGGGTAATTGCCATGCAAGAAGAATTGGAGTGTTTTACTCATAATGAAGTATGGTCTCTAATTGACAGACCCAAGGATCATCGCATCAATGTTATTGGGACCAAATGGGTATTCAAGAACAAGCAAGATGAGAATGGCATTGTCATACAAAACAAAGCAAGGTTAGTGGCGCAAGGGTTTGCCCAAATAGAAGGTATGGATTTTGAGGACCTTTGCGCATGTAGCCCGTCTTGAAGCTATTCGCCTTGTGCTTGCATTTGCATCTTTCCACAATTTCAAACTATATCAAATGGATGTGAAAAGTGCATTTTTGAATGGTCCCCTAAAAGAAACCGCATATGTGGCTCAACCCCCCGGTTTTGAAGACCCACGCCGACCCAACCACGTGTATTTACTCCATAAGGCACTCTATGGTCTCAAGCAAGCTCCACGTGTTTGGTATGAGTTCCTTAGGGATTTCTTACTACATGATGGGTTTTGCATGGGTACGGTCGATTCCACCCTTCTCACCAAACGGGTTAAAGGGGTGGCTTATTTATATGTCAAATATATGTTGATGATATTACCTTTGGTGGAACTAACCCCAATCATAACAAAGCTTTTGAGCTATTGATGACTAGGAAATTTGAGATGTCCATGATGGGAGAGTTGAAGTTCTTCCTAGGCTTCCAAGTGAGGCAACTTGCAAAAGGCACCTTCATCTCTCAAGAAAAGTATGTGAAGGACATGCTCAAGTAGTTCAACATGACCAATGCAAGCCCAATGAAGACACCCATGCCCGTAAAGGGGCAACTTGGCTCATGTGACGGTGAGAAGGATGTGGATATAAAGGTATACCGCTCCATGATAGGATCCTTGCTCTACCTTTGTGCCTCTAGGCCGGATATCATGCTAAGTGTAGGGATGTGTGCTCGTTTTCAATCTTCTCCTAAGGAGAGCCATTTGATGGCGGTCAAAGGGATTCTAAGATACCTTGTTCTCACTCCTACTCTCGGGCTATGGTATCTAAAGGGGTCAACCTTTGAACTCATTGGCTATTGGGATTCCGATTGGGCCGGTGATGAGGTTGACCGAAAGTCTACCTCCGGGGCTTGCCAAATTATTGGCCGGTCATTGGTGAGTTGGTCATCCAAGAAACAAAACTCCACCGCTTTATCCACCGCCGAAGCCGAATATATATCCGCGGCATCTTGTTGCACTCAATTGTTATGATGAAGCAAACCTTGAAAGACTATGGTGTGTCTCTTGGTATGGTGCCTCTTCTATGTGACAATGAAAGTGCAATAAAGATCGCCAATAACCCGGTTCAACATTGTCGCACCAAACACATTGACATTCGCCATCACTTCCTACGTGACCATGTTGCCAATGGGGACATTGATCTCACTCATGTGGGGACAACATACCAATTGGCGGATATTTTCACTAAGCCTTTGGATGAAGCCCGGTTTGTTAAGTTGAGAGGAGAAATTGGTATTCTTGATCCTAAAAACTTAGATTGAATAACTTCTTGCACTATATTCTTGCATTTATCTTGCTATCTAGCTTAGAGGCACAACACATATGGGGATAGTCATCTTACCATGTCTTGGTATGATGCATACCTATGTGTGCAACATAAATAGACCCAATATCATTATATGGACCCAAGCATGTCTCTTAGAGGTCTCATGACATTTGCGCTTTCACATAGGGGGAGTAATCCCCCACCCCGCATTAAGCCTCATTTGCAACTTGATTTGACTATATAAGGCTAAATGATCTTATTGCAAAATAAATCACTTCAAAAATGACTTATGATTCTTGATATATATTTCGAATCATGCCCATTGTTGCTATTTACATCTTGTTTGGAATTCCACTCCAATGGGTATGCCTAGAGAACTTTGTGTTTCCAACCCCATGTCTATGCTCATCTCATCATCGTCTATCTATCTATATGTACATGTCATCATCTGAGCATTCATACACATTTACACAAAGAATAGGGGCAAAACGAGGCAAAACGAGACAAAACGGGGCAAAACACTCTGGCCGGTCTCTGGCCCGGTTGGACCGGCCTTTGCGCCGGGCCATCCGGTGCCTGGCCCGGTCAACCGGGCGGCAAACCGGCCGTGCGGCTGGTTAAGTGGGAAGGAGGTTACCCCTTGGGGGTCTTCTTCCTCACTTCCCCCCCCCCCCCCTCCACCATACACACCATTTCCGCCGCCTCCATTATCCCCACCTCTTCCTAGGGCCTTCCCACCACTAGAAACCTCTCAAACTTCACAAAATCATAGATCGGGACCCTTGCAACATCTCCACCAAGGTATTTGGTCCCTCTCATGCTACTTTGGGAGATCTTGGGAATTTGGCTCTCAAGCCCTACCTAGGAGTTCTTCTTGTTCCCTTGAGCAAGGAGGACCATGTCTTCCGGTAAATTGTTCACCCTTTCCCTGTTTCTCTAAGTCCTCCTCACACATTGCATTTTTCTTGAGGAAAAGTTGAGAAACTTAGGGTTAGGGTTTGTAAGTACTCATGCCATTAGAGTGTCTTACACCATTATGCACATATTCCACTCTATTGCTATAGTCTATGTTCAAGTTTATGAGTTTTTGCATGATTTTGTGGTGGAATTTTTGGGCAAAACCTCACAATTCGACAGAACCCGGCCCCAGGCCCGATCAACCGGCCGCTCAACCGGCCGCTCCGGCGCGTGGCCCGGTCAACCGGATGGGAAACCGGCCTGCCCGGTCTCTCGTCTGGTTGGACCAGACCGTACGCCGGGTCGCCCAGTTTTTCGCACAACTCCGTCAAAACACTTGAACATATGCTATGCTTTTTGGCCTCCTTGTTTCCTGATGACATGTACACTTACCCCACTGCTATCCTCACTCCATTTGCTTATTCACAGGTGATTCAAGTGATCTTGGTTGTGGCACCTCTCCCAAGCGAGCAAGGCAAGAGAGGCCTCCATGGTGCCGTACTAGCCGTCGCATACCTCCTAAAGCACCTCAAGATACTGGACCAGGGAGTTCCACTGGAGGATAAGTCAAGAAAGTTGGACACAAAAAGGAAGACAAGCATGCAGCTGACAGGGATGATCTTATTGAGAGTGTGCCACAATTCAATGTGGGCATATCACATCTTGGTGATTGGAAAAGTGTTAGGGAGGAAAATCCGTATCGCTTTGAGGAACGGACTTACACTGGTGGAGATAAGTTTTTCTGGACCAAGACACATCAAGTGTTGTGGGATGATTTCTACAACACTAGAGAGTGTACGAGGAATGGTGCCATTGTGATGCCCAAGGCCATCAACGCGTAAGAGCTTGCCTTGCATGAAGCCACCAAGTACCGCTTTGTGGTTGATACTTTGAAGAATATGGGGTTGTATGATCTTGTGTGCTTGAAGCCGATGATGACCAGAGAGAAGGCCTCTATTGTCCCCTTCTTGTCCGACAATTCCATTGCACAGTATTCTTCCATGATGACTATGATCGCACTATGACTTGGATGACTGGCAAAGCGAAGTACTCATGCACCTATTCTCAGTTCTGTGAGGCCTTAGGTTTTGGTGGTGGCCGTGCTCGTGGGTTCAAGCTTCGTTCTCAGGATAAGTTCACTAAAGGTGACATTTCCTTCTGCTATCCGTCGAACCCTACAGCTGGTCCTCCCACTATCTCTGGGATGTATTACTCCTATCTTGTGCTTGCCAAGCTGTTCCGTGAGAATCTCATCAGCAAGTCAGGCGACTCCAGTGAAGTCAGGAACTACCACCTGAATCTGATGTACTATTGCCGTCCTGACAACATAAGGGCAATTGATGGCTGTGATCTCATTTACTGTGAACTGAGGCGTTCTGTTCTGGGCCGCATGGCTCCCAACTATTCTCAGTACGTTTAGCGGCTCATCAACAAGGTGGTACCTTCTCCCAACATCAAGCTAGATCAAATGATCAAGATGGAACCATTTAAGTTCCCCATTCAGTACACTCGTCCGGAAGTCCCAGCCATGATGCCAGGACACTCAGAGCGTCGTTCCAAGGAACAACATGATCCTGCAGCTAGCTCCAGCTACTCTAGGCGCCCCAAGCGCGGTGCCTCTCGCTTCTTCTCCAACATGTGGCAAATGTGCAAGAATACCAATGATATTGCACATCAAAGTCTTGCTTTGAACCAGGAGACAAGGAGGCGACAAAATGAGTTCATGGCTGCAAGGAATGCCCCTGTTCGTCCTTCTGGACCTGAGATGGAGCCTGTGGTTGCATCTTCTTGGGAGATGCCTCCCATTACTGATGAGATGTTCCAGAACTTTGACCTCTCCATGTATGCTCATGGTGGTCTTCCTCCTAGGCCTGCTCGTGCCCCTGTTGATGCTGCTGATGATGATGAAGAGAATGAAGGTGATGAGGATGATGATGGCGAGGATGATGATGACGAGCGTGATGGCGATAACTCTCCATCCACTGGGACCGAGTTCTACTGATGGGAACGCTAGCATTCCTATTCTTTTCTTCGCCTTTTTGGTGTTCCGATGCCAAAGGGGGAGAAGAGAGTAGAGTCTAGGATCATGGGGTTCTTTGGTTGGCACAAGCCATGGTTGTTACTTTATTTGCTTTTTATATGGCTTGTGCTTATTTGCTTTGCTTTCTCAAGAACCATTTGCTACTTTGAATAATTCGTGTATGGACGAGTATTTGTGTGCTTAATCACTCTATTAGGATGATCATGCTTTATGCTTATATATCTTGATATACATGTCCATACCATGCTTGTTTCCTAAAGATATTGGGGGAGCTTCTCATATTCCACAAATTGTGCACTTCGCATTCAAACGCAAATTCTCCAAGTGCACGCATTATGGGGGAGCTATCGTAATATATTATATGGAATCAAGGTTTAGAGCTTATCATAATATCTATATGTGACTCTAGCTCGGTTTGTCATCGTATACCAAAAAGGGGAGATTGTAAGGGTAATTTACCCTTATCCATTATTTTGGTAACAATGACACCGTGCTAGAGTATTTGGCCTAATACATGTTTGTAAGGATAATCCCAGGTATTAGCCAAAGAGGCATAAATGGTGTATCAAAGGAACAAGAAGGCTAAAGGAGACCCCCCCACTTCGAAAACAATCAAAAAGGGGTCTACAGCATCCTGCCGGTCAGAGGCCCGGTCGGACCGGCCTAGCGCTGGCCAGTTCCGGTCTGCCGCCCGGTCAACCAGGCGCAAGGTCGGGCGCCCCGGCGCCAACCGGCCCCTGCGTTGATGCCATCCGGGAGGCGTACTAGAAGACACATGAGCTGCCCCGGTCACGGCCCGGTCAGCGGTCCGGTTTGGATCGGGCACTTCCGGTCCTGCGCCCGGTCGGACCGGGCGCAGGACCGGGCGCCCTGGCGCCAACCGGACTATGCGTTGATGCCAACCGGGAGGACTACTGCGCGACACTTCGACGCTCCGGTCTCGGTCCGGTCTGCCACCCGGTTTGGACCAGCGGGTCCGGTCCCTGGCCCGGTCGGACCGGGCCCTGCGCCGGACGCTCCGGTCTGTGGTCCGGTTGACCGGGAATCTCGAGGAGAAAGCTGAGGTGGCAAGTTGACAACGGCCATATTTCAAGTTACACTATATATACCCCTTCTTCTACCTCTGAAGGGGTAGGCACTACACTACAAGCTGTTCTTGAGCTCTCTCTCTCATACTCCATTGCTAGAAATACCAAAAGCCTCATATCTCCCTCCTCCACCCAAACTCAAATCCCTCCGGTTGAACGATAGAGGAGGACCCGATCTACTGTTCTACCAAGCCAAATCTCATTCCCCCTTGTATTCATCAAGAAGCTTGCTCTCTAGGGTTCCTTGGAAACCCTAGGTGGGAAAGAGTGGTCCGGAAGCATCCGGACTGTGGATTTGCTCCTGACAAGATTGTGAAGGTTTGGAGGCTACCTCAAAGTCTACCACAAGTGAGAGAGCTATTCCTTCGTGGGATAGGCTCCGGAGAATAGGGTGAGCCTTAGTGGCGTGGGGAATCCTTTGTGGGACCTCCACCCCTCCAAACGTGATGTACCTTCTTGCAAAGGAAGGGAACACGGGAATAAACCCTCGTCTCCGCGTGCTATCGGTTATCTCTAACCGAACTCCTCACTTGTGATATAACTGCTTGTGAGAGCCTTCGTGCTCGAGTTATTTGTATCCTCATATAGGTTGTCTCACCTAGTTTGCATTAGGCTCACCTTTATATTCCGCAAAGCCTAATATTGCAAAGAAAGAATTAAAATCTGTAGAAACCTATTCACCCCCCCTCTAGGTTTACCATCTCTGAACTTTCACATATGATCTTCTCGATATGTATCATCTTGAACTTGCACACCATTTCTTCTTTCTTCATTATGTTGATGTCTTGAAGATACACATGAGAGCTCACTTAATCTTCTTCTTCAATACATACTTGTTACTAGATCTTTGTCCATTTCTTCTTATTGCAACCTTGAAGCCAACATATGGTTCAAGCCTTGCCTATGGACAACACCTACAAATATAACTCAATGCAAACATTAGTCCATAGGGATTGTCATTAATTACCAAAACCAAACATGGGGCTCCAGGCACTTTCAGCTGGCAGTTGAGAGTTAATTCCAAAAACCCACCGCATTACAGCAACAAATTGGAAAACCCACCAATATTCATCGAAAATGCAAAAAAAAACATCGCTATTGCGTTGATTTGTTGCAATGTGCACTGATTTGGCAATTTAACTATGTTAACGAAGAATCTGAGAGTGGGTCCCACTGTTAGGGTGACGTGGAAGAGGAGAGAGATCGCAACCAAGCCGGGTTTAACTGTTGGGGTAGCTAATTTGTAAATTTTAGAGGGACCCACATATCAGCTCCTTCTTCTTCCTCTTTCTCACTAGAATCCATCGAGGAGCTTGACGGAGCCACCCCGTCCTCGGGGGCTCGTGCCGACCCAATCATCCAGCATGCTGGTTGAACGAATTTTCCGTTGAAAGACTAGTGAGCCCAAGAACCCAAGAGGAAGAACCTTCTCATTTTCACTTCCACGAATCACCGTGGAGAACTCAAACCAATGCACCAAATGCAAAGGCAAGAACACCACAAAGATGCTCAAATCCTTCTCTCTCAAATTCCAACAAAGCTACAAAAGCTGTCTGGGGAAAAAGTTAGGAAGAACAAATAAGGGGAGTAACACCAAATTTCTCCAAGATCTAGATCTAGTGGATTCCCCTCACAAAGAGAGGGATTTTATTGGTCAAGATGTGATCTAGATCTCCTCTCACTTATCCCTCAAATAGGTGCAGGAATCATAGAGGCATTAAAGGGAGAGGAAGCTTATCAAGGTAAAAAATGGAGTAGGAAGAGAGTAGAAGAAGCAACCAGACCTTGGGGAAAGGGGGGCCTTTTATACGTCCACCCCACTAAATATGACTATTACAGCCTTTTTAGACCGGAGTTTCTGGTCTAGGACCGGAGTCTCCATCCCCCCCCCCCCCCCAACACCACCAGAAAGTGAGGCTATGGGGACCGGGGACTTCACGGGGTCTCTGGCGCCCCCGAGACCGTTGTCTCCGGCCCTAGACCGAAGTCTCCGTCCCTGGAAAATGCAGAAAACAATTGAAAATGAAACGACCATAACTAGAGCATGCGGACTCCGATTTTGATGATCTTGGGCTCATTTTTAATCTAGGATCAAACTCTACAAGATAATGCAGAGAACCATCATAGTACAGAAAGGGAGTGTAAAACTAAATGGAAAAAAGGTTTAACCTATTTAGGAAAGACAACCAGTAAAACCTCCAATATGGAAAACGCAATAAATGATCCATGCATAATCCATTTTCGATGAATTAGAGGTTGTCATGGAAATAACCACAAGCTCTAAAACACCACATGGATAAGATATAAAAGACAACCAAGAAAGATGATGCAAGCATGCAAAGGTTTGACCTCACCCCAAATGATACAATCGAGTTACTCACTCTAGGGCCTCTTGGTAGTGCGGCAACTATCCTATAACCCGGTCTCCCAACTAAAGCGTGAGACCGGTAAGAAAGAAACCCTATCAAGACCAAACCTTAATCTTGCGCATTTCACTGAAAGAAGTCCATATAACCCCCTAAGTATTGGGTTTGGGACACTAACCCTCCCTTAAGTTTAGATTGGGGTATTTAACCCCCTAAGTATGAAATACCAGACAAATTACCCCCTCCGGCCACCCATGGTTGTTTTGCTCCAAGTGGACAGTGGTTTTGCCGCAAGCCTGGATATCTGCGTCGTGTGGGATCTGATGGAGCTGGCGCAAGGCGGGGCAAGCGTGGCTCGGGCGAGCGACTCGGCTGCTCGACGGATGCGCACAGGGACATGGAGGTGTGCTGGCGTGTGGTGCTGGAGAAGACCAAGGCCGGGAGCGGATCGAGGCCGGCGTCGCGCATGGGCAGGGAGAGCAAGAGAAGACGGCCACGCGCATTGGCGAGGGAGTGGGGCGTTTGTGTCTTGCGCGAGCAGGAAGAAAAGGGAGTCAGGGCCGGACTGTGCAGAGCTATAGCGCTCATGTTGCTTCGTTAAAGAAAAACAGGGGAAAACGAGATTGGAGGCTTGGAGCTAGGAGGTGCACGCGGCAGGAGCCTGGTCGGCCGAAAAACGAAGGAGAAAACGGCTGTGCAGCGAGTTGGAGAATATTGCCGAGCTATTCGACCGGAAGTCTGGAACGCGACGGCGGAAGGATTTGGACAGAAATTTTGGCAAAGGAAAGAGTAATTTTGGACGGTGCTGGGATTTGTGGTGGCCTGGCACTCAGATTAAGGGAAGCGGCCACGGACCGATGCGGCCATGCGGGAGCCGCGCTTGTGGCGTGCGCGCGCAAGAAAAGAAAAGCAATCAGCAGCTTGGCTTGGTGGCGATGGACAGCTGCAGCGCTGCTTGGCTTGGAGCGGATGCAGTCGAGCAACGAATGGCAAGCGATCGCAGAAAAGCCACTGCTCGAGAGATTTGGGCAAGCTTGTTGCGACGAAGTGGATGCGCGCACAACACAGTCTTCCAGGCCGGCGGCAAAACCACTGTCCAGGTGGAGCAAAACAGCTACGAAAACAGCCATAAGTGGGCAGAGGGGGCAATTTGTCTGGTATTTCATACTTAGGGGGGTTAAATGCTCCAATCCAAACTTAAGGGGGTTAGTGCCCAAAACCCAATACTTAGGGGGGTTATATGGACTTCTTTCGCATTTCACTTGATTTTGATGATGACGATCTTGACCGCAACAAGGTGGAACGCCTTTTTGATTGTGCTTGGTTGATGAAGTCTTGTGAGTGCTCCCTCATAATCTACTTTGGGAGAGCTTCTTATTCGGCTCATCTTCACATATCCATGATCACCATATGGATGGCAAGCTTCAAGCATATGATCTCTTCGATATGTCTCATCTTGAACTTGCACACCATTTCTTCTTTCTTCATTATGTTGATGTCTTGAAGATACACATGAGAGCTCACTTAATCTTCATCTTCAATACATACTTGTTACTAGATCTTTGTCAATTTCTTCTTATTGCAACCTTGAAGCCAACATATGGTTCAAGCCTTGCCTATGGACAACACCTACAAATATTATTCAATGCAAACATTAGTCCATAGGGATTGTCATTAATTACCAAAACCACACATGGGGGCTCCAGGCACTTTCAGCTGGTTGTTGAGAGTTAATTCCAAAAACCCACCACATTAGAGCAACAAATTAGAAAAACCACCAATATTGATCGAAAATGCAAAAAAAACATTGCAATGTGCATTGATTTGGCAATTTAACCGTGTTAACGAAGAATCTGACAGTGGGTCCCACTGTTTGGGTGACGTGGAAGAGGAGAGAGATCGCAACCAAGCGGAATTTAACTGTTGGGGGGGCTATTTCTAAATTTTAGAGGGACCCACATATCAGCTCCTTCTTCATCTGTTTCACTAGAATCCATCGAGGATCTTGAGGATGTGTCGTGTGCGGAGAGGAGGGGTGAGGAGCCATGGCCATTTCCCTTCCTCTGCACGCAAGCGAGCTCCGCCTCGCACCCGGTCTCTACTTGTGTCGGCCACGCCAGATCCATGAGCCGCTAGGTCCCCTTCCAGCAACCAGTGGTGGAAGCCCTCCTGGCGCTGCACAAGCCACTCGACAAACGCCGACGTGCACAGCTTGTGCCGCTCCGTGCGCCAGCTCATACTCCCCTTGACGCGAGACGAGCACCTCTCATGTACTCTGTCGCTGCCCGCCGGTAAGGTCGTGAAGTTGGATGGAGTCCACCAGTGTGTCGCAGCGGCTCTTGGACCAGCGTGACGCGGATGCGGCATCGGGGGGTCTGGCACAAGGTCCTCGGCGCCATGACATACTACTCTCCACGCGTGCCTCCAGAACGCCGACGTCAACCAACATCGGGAGTTTGATTTCACGCTGATGATAACAAGTCGTAGATGGAGTATTTTTATGTGAATAAATTCAACTTAAAGATTGCTAGATAATATCAGTTTTGAGAAGTTAGAGATAAGCGGCGAGATGAATAAAGTTTAGACAGAAAACGATGATTGTGGTCTATATTTATAAGAGCTTACCGGCTTTGAGGACCTCCAACTGCTATTCAACCTTGTTGAGGGTATTTTTCAAAAAATAACTGCGCCAACGTGGCGCCAAACTGTCCAATTCGGACTCTTTGGATGTTTTTGCACCAGACACTCAAGTTTATGGACAAGTGGAACACATTTTACAAGTAGTTGGAGGTGTTTGCACATGATAGACAAGTTTGTGTATGTGTGGTGCTATTAGCTCTATTTTCATATGATATCAATAGGATGTCATATTTGTTCACAGATTTTTCTTAAAGTTTGATTAAACTTTACTTGACTTGATTTTATAGGAAAAATATAAGCCTTGTATGTTAGAATGAAGGGAGTATTGCCTAATCTGATGAACAATGTAACTGGTTCCCTAATCCATAAAACTCGCCAAATGGTTCTCACTTAAAAAACTTAGTCAAATATTTACTTATTTTTCTAGCACCCTAGCACGTTATCACAAGATCGCTTTGCAGCGGTAGAAGAACTGAAAAAACAAGTGCTAGCTGGCCTGACGACGATGGCATTCCTGGTGGCTGTTCCATTTCCGGGACCTCCTATCCTCCGTCGTCTCCACTTCACCGCCACCACACGTGCCTCCGCGGCAAGAACCGACCCCCTCCCGGAGGAGCTTCAGCTCGTCGCCGACCTCCGCACCCCGCACAACCACATCCGCGTTGCCGACGTCTCCCGTCGCGCCACCGGGCATCCCCTCGCCGGCGCCCGCCTCCTCCTCCTCGACGGCCCCGGCAACATCCACTCCGTCTCCTTCCCTCGCTGCCCGCTCACCCGGACCTACCTGGACGTCTTCGCCGCCGTCCCGCCCCTCCTCCCGCGCCCATCCCTCGCCGTCCTCGGCTTCGGCGCAGGCTCCGCCGCCCGCGCCCTCCTCCACTTCTACCCGGACCTGTCCGTCCACGGCTGGGAGCTCGACCCATCCGTCATCGCCGTCGCGCGGGACTTCTTCGGCCTCGCCGACCTCGAGAAGAGCCACGCCGACAGGCTGGTCGTCCACGTCGGCGACGCGCTGGAGGCCGAGGCCGTGCCGGGAGGCTTCGGCGGCGTGCTGGTGGATCTGTTCGCCAACGGAAGCGTGCTGCCGGAGCTCCAGGAAGCGGCCACTTGGCGCCGGATAGGCGGGATGGTGGCGCGGGGTGGGATGGTCATGGTGAACTGCGGCGGGGGCTTCGTGGAGGCGGAGGAGGAGGGGAGGGACGGCGAGGCCGTGAAAGATGCGACGCTGCGGGCGATGGCTGCAGCATTCGGGGACGGGATGGTCGCCGTGATGGATGTGGATGAAAGTTGGGTCGCCATGACCGGGCCGGCGGCGTGCGCTCCACAGGAGGCCGCAGCGGCGTGGAAGGCTAGGTTGCCGCCGCAGCTGCGCCAGTATGTTGATGTGTGGAGGCCATACAATGGCAACAAATGAAGGATTTTATTGGAGTTCCTGGTCCTGCTTCAAATTTCAGAGCGTGTAAAATCTTTCCCTGCAAGAAGTACTGCAGATGGTTGCATTTCGATTCAGAAAGGATTGCACTGAACTTCAGAAAGACACATGGCATATATCATCTTCAAAACTACTGATGGATGGCCATTTTTGCAAATGCAGGCGTCCAACATACTCCTTGAGATAGAAAAAACATAGAGAAAAAGCCAGATGAATTTCATCAGCATGTGAATCTCCCAGTCAGATTAAAAAGCAGGACCGGTGTCCTATGAATTCATAAATCTCTCATCTGATCATGTTACAGACTGCATCATTTAAATTGAGTGGTGTTCCAAAAGGATTGTGTTAGGCCAAAACCATCTGTATATATATGCTTAGGTCGTGCAAGGTTAGCCTTGAAACGATATCAGTTAGAGCACAAAGTCTAGCTAGCTAGCATCACGATACGTGTGTTTCTTAATTTCTTTCTGATGCTCGTTTACATGAGACGGATGGCGGCAAGAAAAGTACCCATGGAGTATAATTTTACATGAAGTGAACATCTTACTAACTCACTCCGGGAGGCAACTTACTAACAAGCTCAGAAGCCAATCCATTCCATCCGTCAGAAGCTTCAGAAGAATTTCTTATCAGGTGTTAAATGGCAATTTGGAAAGGAAACAGAGGGAAAGAATATGCCCATCAGGTGTTAAACCATCAATCTCCAAAGTCCACACGAACTTGATTTTACCGGAGTTGGCCAGGAAAAGAAGACTTCATTCAATCAGAAAAAATCATAAAGATGTAAAAAAAAAAAGACCATGGCCTATCAGCATTTCACTCTGCGAAACACCAGCCATGTAAATCACAAAAGCAAAGATGGAAGGGATATTATGGTATGGAATCCACTGCACAAACTTAAGCAAAAGTTGCATCATACATATGACTGAACTTCTCTCATGAATTTTGCTTATATAGACCGGTATCTCACGGTTTAGGGAAGAAGAAGAAGACTAGCAGGATCACCAATTAACTGGTGCATGACAAAAGTGTTCGGTTTGTGCAACAGGGCCATTGTTGATTTGTTGCTACAATAGTTCATACAGAGTTCATAGAAGCTTCAACTCGAATATTCATACAGTAATCTAAATTACCAAATATGAGGTAGCAAATAAAGCTAGTAGCATGTCTTCAACAAGAAAATAATGAACATATGACCAATCTTAGAAACAAACGGAAAATGATGTTTCACTTACATTGCACAGCCGGTTACGGGGAAGCATGTACATGACAGTTTTGCGAATAACTTCAGTTGGATCTTTTTCCATAAACAATGAGGATGGAATTTCTTTCCATCAGTCAGTTATCGACAAATAGGATAGCAGGTTCTTTTCCAGGTCAACCTATCCTCTTATCCCTATCTGATCCTTGAGACTTCTTTCCTTTGTTAGGAATAGACAAGTTGTATTCCCTGAGGGCCAAAGGCCACAATATATAGTTACATGTACAGGTGATAATATGCAGGAAAACCCCCTAACATATGGGGAAACTACAATATACAGATATATACATCTAACACCCCCCCTCAAACTCATGGTGGATCCACAACACTGAGTTTGGAGAGTAAGAAATCATGCTGCGCTCGAGTCTGGGCCTTCGTAAAGAAATCCGCCAACTGCAAATCTGAAGGCACATAATGAACCGCAACAACATCATCCTGCACCTGAGCACGTGTGTAAAAAGCATCAACACCGATATGCTTGGTCAGCTCATGCTTGACCGGATCACGTGCAATACTGATAGCACATGTACTGTCAGAGAAAAGTGGAGTGGGTGTCGTAACAGAGACCCCAAAATATGCAAGCAACCACCGTAACCAGGTCACCTCAGCAATCAACAAAGCCATAGCCCGCAACTCAGCCTCAACACTCGAACGAGAAACTGCTACCTGTTTCTTCGTCTTCCAAGCAACAAGAGAACCACCAAGAAACACACAGTAAGCAGAAAGTGAATGAGGATCCGTAGGATCACTCGCCCACGTAGCATCCGAGTAGCACTGGAGTTGGAGAGAGCTGGAACGGGGAAAGAAAAGGCGACGAGTGATCGTGCCACGAAGATAACGAAGAGCACGGAGGAGATGACTATAGTGAACAGTGGTAGGAGCGGAGACAAACTAACTCAGAATATGAACAGGATAAGAAATATCAGGACGAGTGACAGCAAGATAAACAAGAATCCCAACAAGATGGCGATAACGAGTGGGATCAGGAAGAGGATCACCATCAGTAGGACGAAGCTTAACATTAAGCTCCGTAGGAGTATCAACCGTGCGCTCATCCCCAAGAGCAGCACGAGCAAGAAGATCCTGAATGTACTTTTCCTGAGAGATAGAAAAGCCATCAGAAGTGGAGGAAACCTCAATGCCAAGAAAATAGCGAAGAGGACCAAGATCAGTCATAAGAAACTGATCGCGAAGACGAGCCTTAACGAAGGCAATATACTCAGGATCATCACCAGTAATGATCATATCATCAACATAGAGAAGAAGAAGAGTACGTCCACGAGGAGAAGTGTGAACAAAAAGTGCTGGATCATGAAGACTAGGAGAGAAACCAGCAGCAGTCACCACAGAGGCGAAGCGCTCAAACCAAGCACGAGGGGCCTGTTTGAGACCATAGAGAGAACGTCGAAGACGACAGACCATCCCATCGGGAACAGAATACCCAGGAGGAGGCAGCATGTAAACCTCCTCACTCAACTCGCCATTAAGAAAAGCATTCTGAACATCAAGCTGGGAGACAAACCAGCGGCGAACAGAAGCAATAGCAAGAAGGGTACGCACAATAGTCATATGAGCCACAGGGGCAAAAGTCTCATCATAGTCACGGTCGTGCTCCTGCTGAAAACCACGAGCCACAAGACGCGCTTTATAGCCCTCAAGAGATCCATCAGAGCGAGTCTTAATTTTATAGACCCACTTACACGTGATGGGACGAACACCAGAAGGGGGAGAAACAAGATCCCAAGTGCCAGTGCGCTCAAGCGCAGCGATCTCCTCAGCCATGGCAAGCTGCCATTCAGGATGACGCTCGGCATCCCGATAAGAAGTCGGCTCGGAAACGACAGAGAGACCATACTGACTAGGAGAGTAACGAACTGGAGCACGACGCTGACGAACAGGCCGTGAAGGGGGAAGCTCATCTGCAGAAGACAAGTCATCAGAAGAAGAGGAAGAAGGGACAGCATCGGAAGGAGCCGAAGCCGGAGAACGAGGAGTACTAGGTGGACTAGACGAACGAGAGGATGGCGCCGAAGGGGGCGCATCAGAAGTAGGAGGGAGGGGAGGAGGGACAGCAGGGGGTGCATCCGGAAAAGAAGAAAAGAGATATCATCCACCGGGTAAGTACCCGAGGTGGGGCGAGGATAGAAGGGACACGTCTCATCAAACGTGACGTCACGAGAGATGCGCATCCGACGACCAACAGGGTCCCAACAGCGATAGCCCTTATGCTCATCACTGTATCCGAGAAAAACACACTCAACAGACTGAGCGGTCAGTTTGGTGCGTTCGCGAGGAGGCAGGAGGACATAGCAGACGCAACCAAATGAACGGAGAGTCGAGTAGTCTGGAGAAACACCAGAGAGACGCTCGAGAGGAATGCCACCCTGTAGAGCAGCGGAAGGCTGAATGTTAATGAGGTGGGCCGACGTAGCGACAGCCTCAGCCCAGAAATGTGGCGGAAGAGAAGAAGCAATCATCATAGCACGGGTGGTCTCAAGAAGATGACGATGCTTACGCTCGGCGACGCCATTTTGAGCATGAGCGTCGGGACAAGAAAACCGAGCGAGGGTGCCCTCCTCAGCAAGGACACCACGAAGGTGCTGGGAGATATAATCACCAGCAGAATCAGCACGGAACACGCAAATGGGTGAGGAATACTGAGTGCGGACCATGGCCGCAAAACGCTGATAAATAGAGAGCACCACACTGCGAGAGCGCATGAAAAACACCCAGGTGTACCGTGAAAAATCATCAATGAATAAGATATAGTATCGATGGCCCCCTTTCGAAGCGAAGGGAGACGGACCCCAAACATCTGAATGGACTAAATCGAACGGTCGCTGAGAGACAGACACACTAGTAGGATAGGGAAGCTGAATCTGTTTGCCTAACCTACAACCCTGACAGTGTAACGACCCATCTCCAGAGACAGACCCCAGAAGGCCACGATGAACCAAAGACGACAGGCGAGAGTCACAAAGGTGACCAAGACGATGATGCCACTGCTGAAAAGAGCCGGTGACAGAGGCAACAACCGGAGGAGAACTGGCAGATGAAGTGGCAGCGGAAGGAACACGAAGCCAGTCTAACTCCCAAAGCCCCGGAGACTTACGGCTACGAGGGCCAGCTCCAACCAGGGCCTGTGTGCGATGATCCTGAACCGCACAAGACTTAGCGTCAAGAATGACACGAAAACCAGAATCGGTGAGCTGGCTAGCAGAGAAAAGGTTCATCTGAAGGCGAGGAACATGAGAAACATCAGGGACAGAGAAAGAGGGAGTAGAAAGGGTGCCTCTACTAGAAACAGGAATAGAGGTACCATCAGCCGTGACAACACGGACAGGAGAAATAAGAGACCGAAGAGCAGACAGAATAGAGGACTCAGAGGTCATATGAAAGGAAGCTCCAGAATCCAGATACCACGGGGATGTACCTGACTGTGTAGAAAGTGGTGGTCGCGCAGTGCCAGAAGAGCCAGTCACAGAACCAGCAGCGCCCGGCGAGGAAGAGTCTGTATTAGCGAGCAGACCACGAAGACCCCTGAGAATGTCCTGATCTGAGAGTGCAACTGCAGAAGATCCTGAAGAGCCAGCCTACTGACGATCCTGGAACTGCGGACGTAAACTGGGATCCCGCGTCCAGCAGGTGGAGGAAGTGTGGCCAACCTTGCCACAGTAGGTGCAATGAGGACGAGGGCGGAGACTCGGGCCGCGAGGCTGCTGACGTAAACTGGAATCCCAAGCATCAAGCAGGCAGTGAAGCTGCGCTATCTCATGCGCAGAGAGGGGCACGACTGGAGAGGTCGACATACAATCAGGTGCCGACGAGGAGCTATCACCCACACGCACAGAGGCCACCAAAGGGGGCGACAGAGAGCAACACGCCGATGAAGATAGAGTCGGCAAAGCGCGGTCATAACCACGTGAAGAGGCCGCGAAAGTCGATGTAGAGCGGCAGGCCGACGTAGACGGAGTCGACGAAGCGCGGCCATAACCGCGGGAAGAGGCCGCAAAAGTCGATGTAGAGCGGCGGGCCGACGAAGCGTGGGTAGAGCCGCATGAAGAGGCCGCAAAAGTCGATGTAGAGCGGCAGGCCGAGGGAGAAAAAATCGGCGAAGCGCGGCCAGAGCCGTGGGAAGAGGCCGCGAAAGTCGGTATAGAGCGGCGAGCCGACGTAGACGGAGTCGGTGAAGCGCGGGCAGAGCCGCGTGAAGAGGCCGCAAACGGCAATGAAGAATGGCTAGCCGTCATACACGGAGGCAGCGGACAAAGCCCAAGTACCGAAGGGAGGCCCAAAGATAAGGCGGGATCAGCGGAAGATGACATCGGATAACAACAGCCGACGATAGTATTTTTTATTTTTTCGCTCTTTTTTCGTTTTTTTTCTTTTTTACCTCAGACGTAAGTCAACTAGATAAGAAACGGCCGCTCCGATCGAGAACAGAGCACAGAGCAGGTACACGGAGACGGGGAGCAGGAGCTCTGGTGACGGGGAGCTGGCGAGCTGGCGGGCGACGGGGAGCTGCTGGCGACCGGGAGATCGAGGCAGGCAGGGCCCGGGGCGATCGCGGGGGGCCGGGCGGCTCGGTCCAGGGGCGGCGACGGGGCAGCAGAGGCCGGGCGGCTCGGTCCAGCGGACGGGGACAAGCCGGCCGATCTTCAGCGGGCGGGGACGGGGCGGGAACGGGACAGCAGAGGCCGGGCGGGGACGGAGCAGCCGATCTCGATCTCGATCTCGGGACCGATCCGAGGCGACGAGACCGAGGCGGGGGCGGAAGATCTGAGAGACGGCGAGCGGGATGAGGCCCAGACGCGCGGCTGGGCGGTGATGCGGAACGATGAGCGGAAACAACGAGTGACGAACATCGGCTAGAACGGGAACCGGCGGTGGCCTGGGCGAGCTAGCGGCGGCGGTCACGAGCAGAGCCCTAAAACCGGCTCTGATGCCATGTTAAGCTTCATGCACTAGCCACTTGAACCAAAAGTGAGCACACCGAAACAGGGCATCAGCGGTGGCTAAAGAGGGGGGCAACAGCAATTTTTAGGCTTAATTGCGAAAACCATGTGAAAGCCAGGATTTGAACTCGAGATCTGGGGCTCTGATACCATGTTAGGAATAGACAAGTTGTATTCCGTGAGGGCCAAAGGCCACAATATATAGTTACATGTACAGGTGATAATATGCAGGAAAACCTTGTGCTAGACTGCCAGAACTCCACATATTGGACAACTAGAATTATTTCGTCTAAATTTTGGTGAAGTAATCTTGTTACCGAAAGTTAATGAGGCAGAAAGGATTCAACAATATAGACCTATTTGCCTCTTAAATGTAAGTTTCAAGATTTTCACGAAAGTGGCCACCATTAGACTTAATACGGTTGCGGATCATGTTGTTCAGCCATCACAGACAGCCTTTATGCAAGGAAGGAACATCCTTGATGGAGTGGCTGTCTTGCATGAGACGGTACATGAGATGCATTCTAAGAAATTACATGGGGTTATTTTAAAACTAGATTTTGAAAAGGCGTATGATAAAGTTAAGTGGTCTTTCCTACAGCAGACACTCAGGATGAAAGGTTTTTCTCCAGAGTGGCGCGCTCTAATAAATGATTTTGTGTATGGAGGTAGTGTCGCAATCCGGGTTAATGATGACACCGGCCACTATTTCCAAACACGAAAAGGGTTACGCCAAGGGGATCCGTTATCACCGATGTTGTTTAACATTGTAGCGGATATGCTGGCTATACTCATAGAGCGGGCCAAGGCTGATGGCCAAATTGAAGGAGTGATTCCACATCTGGTTGATGGTGGTTGATCTATACTTCAATATGCCGACGATACAATTCTGTTTATGGATCATGATCTTGAAAAAGCTCAAAATCTGAAATTAATTTTGGCGGCTTTTGAGCAGTTGTCAGGATTGAAAATAAATTTCCATAAAAGCGAATTGTTCTGTTTCGGTGATGCCCAAAACGATACGGCTCTGTATACAGAGTTGTTTGGTTGCGGGCAAGGCCAATTTCCTATTCGTTATTTGGGTATTCCGATTCATTATCGGAGACTTACAATCGCGGAATGGAAATTAGTGGAAGAAAGATTACAAAAACGCCTTAGTAGTTGGAAAGGTAAATTGTTGTCCCTGGGAGGAAGATTGGTACTCATTAATTCGGTACTCACAAATATGGTACTGTATATGTTATCATTCTTCATCCTACCGAAAGGAATTCTGCATAAACTCGATTACTATCGATCCAGATTCTTTTGGCAAGGGGACAGCGAGAAAAAGAAATATCGACTGGTTAAGTGGAGTATAGTTTGTAGTCCCAAAGATCAAGGAGGGCTTGGAGTTCATGACCTTGAGGTCAAGAATTCAGCTCTTCTAGGTAAATGGCTATTTAAGCTACTTACTGAGGATGGGACTTGGCAAACTATTCTTCGGAGAAAGTATATCGGTTCGAAGACATTATCCCAAGTGGTTTGGAAACCTGGGGATTCTCACTTCTGGGCTGGTCTTATGGCGACAAAAAATGTATTCTTTCTCCATGGTACTTTCTCAATCAGGAATGGAGCACAGATACGGTTCTGGGAAGATGCTTGGCTAGACAATGCACCCTTAAGTGAATAGTATCCTGCTCTGTATAGGATTGCTCGTCGCCAAGGTGATACCATTGCTACTGTAATGGCTACCTCACCTCCGAATGTGACGTTCAGACGGGTTTTACTTGGACAAAGACTTGTGGCATGGAATACCCTAATTCAACGGCTCGGAGATATTCATTTATCACCTGAACCAGACGAATTTAGATGGAACCTTCATGTAGATGGTACCTTTTCCGTAAAATCTTTCTACAATGCGATCCTTCTTTCTGACTTACCAGTTGACAACAATAAGAAGATTTGGAAGATGAAGACACCATTAAAAATTAAAAATTTTGGATGGTATCTTCGTCGTGGGGTTATTCTCACCAAAGACAATCTTGTTAAGCGGAATTGGCATGGAAGTACACGGTGTGTTTTTTGTCATCAGGACGAAACAATCAAACACTTATTCTTCCAGTGCCAGTTCGCGAGATCTATATGGTCTATCATCCAAGTAGCGTCTATCTTGTATCCTCCAACTAGTGTCGCCAATGTCTTTGGCAATTGGCTTCATGCTATAGATTCAAGGTTTAAGTTGCTTCTTAGGGTGGGGGCGCTAGCAGTTATCTGGGCGCTTTGGCTATGTAGAAATGACAAAATCTTTAATGACAAAAATTGTTCTTTGTTGCAGGTCATCTACAGATGTACAAGTATTCTCCATTCATGGTTACCTCTACAGCGAGTGGAGAACCGACAGCTATTTACGGAGGTCTGTACACGATTGGAGACTACGGCGAGAGATACTTTTTCCCTACATGGGTGACAGCATAGTCTACGGATAGATGCCCCACCTACACTTTAGGCGTTATATGATTCATCGTTCCGATATGTATCTCGCCTAGTTTTTATTTTTTATCCTTTTGGACTTGAGACAACAAAACAGCTGTGTGCATCCTGGTTATGCAGAGGCTGGATGTAATTGCTTATTAAAGTAATAAAGCATCCTTTATCGAAAAAAAAGAACTCCACATATTGGGACCAGGGGTTGAAAAATCACATTTACATCCAAATTATAGGATGGATGGAGAAGAAGAAAAAACAATTAAGGACTTTCATTGCAAACTTATTTTGTTTCCGGGGAAGAAACGAATAGATGCAGCTTCATTGACTCAATCAAATATGATTACAGAAAAATACGATTCATCAACAACTATATAAAAAATTATGTCGTTGTAACAAATAATAATCAGAAATATTAGCTTCACTTTTTGAACTGTTCCGTTACATGTTGCTAATTGCTAAATAGTATGTTTACAGGTTCAGTGGTGGAGTGAGTGCACTAACAGCAATCACAAAAATGCCTAGCGAAGGCAGGTCAGACTGTCACCAATGTCTTAAATCACCTTTAGCATGCCAGAGATCACAATTTATTTAGACATATTTAAAATTTTGCAACCTAGGAAGAAAACCAAGGGATGATGATGGGTGCTGGTTGTAGTTGTACCTTCGAAAATCTTAATCTATAAATATAACCAGCATGATAGTATGAGCAATCAGAGATGGCAACAACAACTATAATCCTAGGAAAAGAACTGTGCTGCATATTATCCTTCAATAACTTTGTGCACATGATTACCTCATTGCTCATATTCCCCGATGCTGCAGCGGCTTCATTTTCAGAAGAAAACTTGACGAAACGGTATCCTTTGGATTTCCCTGACACAGGATAGCATATAACTTCCACTGTCACACACAGGCATCAATTGAGAGGATAATATCCGAATGACAAACATCACAGATCAACCACCATCCAGAACAGATGTGTTACTATATTCGATGATGCAACCTTGAGAGTAATTTCATTGGTGTCGTAGGACAGATCTGTAACTCAAGTCAGTGGACCAAACAGCAAGGCATCAAATAAAAATCTGGAATCATATATCAGTCTACACTACAGCACTACGCTAGTTGATGGGTGATGTAGCCGTACACGACGCAACCTAAAGGTCGAGACGAAGTCCTCTCGTACGACGTCAAGGGATCCAAGTGTTGCACCTCATAGGCCCCGTAGGCTTATGGTGCCAAACGACTCTTCCCGCCTCAGATCCAACTAAGGTCCTGAAATTGATCTTCTGGATCCGAATCTTGGCAGCGCTCCCACGTACCGGGTGGAGTACTCCCTCTGTGCACGGCTCTTCAACGAACCACGTGCGGGAGAGAGAAAATTAGAGAGAGGGGGGTGAGGAGGCGCTCAAGGGGGTCTACTTTTCCTCTAGGAATTTGTGTGTTCCTCTCCAAATCCCTTCACTATATATAGGGGGAAGGGGAGGGGTGCACTTCATGGCTAAGCCATGTGGGACTACAAGGGGACAATGGGAGAGGTGACCGGCTAGGCCCCTTAGTTAAATAAATACATATATTTCATATTAATTCACTTAATTAATATATAAATCATATTATTTAATTCTCGATGATCCGAGATACATCTCGAACCACTCCAAACATTCGGATTCTCCTAGAACCCTTTCCGATTCCCTCTTCTCTATTCTCTGATGCTTCCAACGAATCCAAAACAATCTCGTCGAACCCTTAAGCGTATTTCCCTATGGTTTCATGAATCACAATAATGTGGGCATTAGCCTTCGGGTACCCGTCATTGCCCTACCTCCCCTAGCCCGACATGGGGCCCATGAGAATCATCGCGGTCCAAGATGGACCAATACATCGGTTGCAACGGTGGAAAGATGGAAGGAGACGATTCCTTGACGGACAAGGCAGGAAGACGTCGATTAAGGAAAGGATGGATTAGATTTTACCTGTAACCTAGTTGAATCCGTGCATGACTCTGATGACCCACAAGTATAGGGTGTGTATCGTAGTACTTTCGATAAATAAGAGTGTCGAACTCAACGAGGAGCAGAAGGTGTTGACAAGCAGTTTTGATCAAGGATTTACTGTAAACACTAGCAAACGAGTTTTCGGGGGTATTTGGTATTGCAAATAAATAAAGTATGAGTAAAGAAAAGACAGTAATAATAATTGCAGCAAGTGGCCCAATCCTTTCTAGAGCAAAGAATAAGCTGGTTGTTTTACTTATGATGACTAAATGTTCCCGAGGACACACAGGAATTTCGTCAAGTGCTTTCGCTTCACGCAGCTGAATAATCTTTGTTGGTTTGGTAGGTTTTGTGTGGGTGTTCCGATGCTAATGCACTAACCCCTACTTGAACTAATGCATACTTGTGATTATACTTTTTGCAATCATCCGCAACTACAAGAAAGTAATTAAGATAAATCTAACCATAGCCTTAAACTTTGAGATCCTATACTCCTTGATGCACTGGTATCCTAATGGGGGTTTATATTTCTGTCACTCCCGCAACCCCACAATTAGTAGCCAAATACACGATGTATTCTCCTAGGCCCATAAAGGTGAAGTATCATGTACTCGACGTTCACATGACACCACTAGAAGAATAACACCACAAATTAAATATCAAACCATTAAATATTACTCAACATAGTTCCACTACTAACATCATGACTTCTCCCATGTCCTCAAGGACTAAACGAACTACTCACAAGATATCATATGGATCATAATCAGAGGTGATATAATAATGAATAACAATCTGGACATAAATCTTAATCCAATGGTTTCACTCAATAGCATGAACTACACGGAGTAATCAACACCGGGAAATTTTCCCCTCTGAACTAGACAAGTATCAAACCCAAGATGTTACAGCGGGACGGAATGGACATGGCGGTGATGATGGTGCTGGTGGTGGAGATGATGATGATGATCCCGATGAAGTCCAGCTCGATGACGGTGACGATGGCGACGATTTCCCCCCTCCGGGAAGGAATTTCCCCGACATATTTCTACCTGCCGGAGAGCTTTTCTCTCTTGTGATTTTCCACCCCGTAGCGGCGGTGGAATATTTCTCTGTTCGCTCCCCTCTGTTTAGGGTTCTCGGGGGATGGAATACGCGAAGGAACAATGTCAGAGGAGGGCCAGGGCCACCACACCATGCCTAGGCGCGGCCAGGGGGTGGCCCGCGCCTAGGGGTGGTGTAGGGCCCTCCTGGCCCACCTTAGGCTCCCCTTCTGGCTTCCTCCGGCATCTAGAAAAATAGGAGTTTCTGGGTATTTTCTGGGAATTGTTGTTCTTCACAAATATGGTATCTTGACGGTCCTTTTTCCAGCAGAATTCTTACTCGGGCATTTAATTCTCCAATAATTATCAAACATGCAAAAATAGATGAAAGAACATAAGTATCATCTCTAAATATAAAATATATCAATGAATAATAGTAATTTATGATATAAATAGTGGTGCAATTTGGACGTATCAACTCCCCCAAGCTTAGACCTCGCTTGTCCCCAAACGAAAACTCTTAGTAAACCAGACCACGGGTTTGTGGAGTGAAGTGTCGATATACAAAATACAGACAAGAAGCATCATACTTACCAATACACAAGTCATTATGGACAACAACTTCCTCTTATATAATTCAACTTGCAATGAGTAAGGAGTCACTAATAGAAGTGCACAGAGAAAATCATAATTGGTGATGGCAAACTTTCGTTCTTGGTCAGAGAACAATTAAGAGATTGTACTTATCTTTCGAGCAGAGTCTTTATATTAGAGCTTACATTGCATAAATCACATGCTCAATCATTACAGTTGATATGTCTCAAACGTATCTATAATTTCTTATGTTCCACGCTAGTTTTATGACAATACTTACATGTTTTGTTCACACTTTATATCGTTTTGATGCATTTTCCGGAACTAACCTATTGACAAGATGCCGAAGTGTCAGTTCCTGTTTTCTGCTGTTTTTGGTTTCAGAAATCCTAGTAAGGAAATATTCTCGGAATTGGACGAAATCAACGCCCAGTATCTTATAATTCCACGAAGCTTCCAGAACACCGGAGAGGGGCCAGAGGAGAGCCACAGGCCCACCACACAGGTGGCCGGCGCGGCCCAAGGGGGGGCGGCCCCTGTTGTGTGGAGCCTCCAGAACCCTTCCGAGGCTGCCCTTCCGCCTACTTAAGGACTCCGTCGCGAAAACCCTAAAAATATAAGCCACGATACGAGAAAAGTTCCAGAGCCGCCGCCATCGCGAAGCCAAGATTCGGGGGACAGAAGTCTCTGTTCCGGCACGCCGCCGGGACGGGGAAGTGCCCCCGGAAGGCATCTCCATCGACACCACTGCCATCTTCATCGCCGTTGTTGTCTCCTATGATGAGGAGGGAGTAATTCTCCCTCGAGGCTAAGGGCTGTACTGGTAGCTATGTGGTTCATCTCTCTCTCCCATGTGATCTTTATGTGATCATGAGCTTTGTGATCTAGTTGAATATCATCTATGTGCTACTCTAGTGATGTTATTAAAGTAGTCTATTCCTCCTTCATGATGTAATGATGACAGTGTGTGCATCGTGTAGTTCTTGGCGTAGGCTATGATTGTGATCTCTTGTAGATTATGAAGTTAACTATTGCTATGATAGTATTGATGTGATCTATTCCCCCTTCATAGTGTAATGGTGACAGTGTGTGCGCTATGTTAGTTCTCGGTCTAAATTGCAATGATCTATTATGCACTCTAAGGTTATTTAAATATGAACATCGAATGTTGTGGAGCTTGTTAACTCCGGCATTGAGGTGCTCTTGTAGCCCTACACAATGAATGGTGTTTGTCATCCAACAAGAGAGTGTAGAAAAAGTAGTATTTGTTTATTCAGTTATGTGATCAATGTTGAGAGTGTCCACTAGTGAAAGTATGATCCCTAGGCCTTGCTTCCAATAGAAAGTTACACCACGGAGAATTGTTTCCCACGCCAGCAAGCTATTTTCTGGCATCGCTTGTTTACTGTTTTACTGCATCTTTACTTCCTGCAATATTACCACCATCTATACCACCTGTGTTTTACTATCTCTTCGCCGGACTAGTGCGCCTATACATCTGACAAGTGTATTAGGTGTGTTGGGGACACAAGAGACTTCTTGTATTGTGATTGCAGGGTTGCTTGAGAGGAATATCTTTGACCTCTTCCTCCCTGAGTTCGATAAACCTTGGGTGATCCACTTAAGGGAAACTTGCTGCTGTTCTACAAACCTCTGCTCTTGGAGGCCTAACACTGTCTACAAGAATAGAAGCACACGTAGACATCAACAGTCTCTTTACAATCATAAATAGCTTTCAACGTTATATTCATTCAGATAGAAGCATTGTGCTACACAAAAAAGGGTAAAAGATATGATTGAATACATCAACACATATAAATGGTTGGATCACAACAACTCAAATGCTTGCTTGAGATAGAGGGGAATAGGTTTACTGACTCAACATAAAAGTAAAAGATAGGTGATGGCGTGTACTCGACGTATACGGACACGCTGTTGGGGAACCCCAAGAGGAAGGTGTGGTAAGCACAACAACAAGTTTTACCTCAATACGAAACCAAGGTTTAATCGACCAGTAGGAGAAAGGCGTGAATCTGAAGGTGTTGCTGGCTGACTAGTGGCAGGACGCACTACCGGCGTCAGAAACAACGTGGAACCTGCACACAACACAACCAAAGTACTTTTCCCCAACTTACAATAAGGTTGTCAATCTCACCGGTTTGCTGAACATAGAGGATTAGACGTATCCAGTGGAAGGAGATGTTTGCAGAAAGTAAACATAACATGATTGCAGTTGAATTTATCAGTAAAAGAAATAGGATCGGGGTCCACAATTCACTAGAGGTGTCTCTCCATAAAAAAATAGCATGTTGTGTGAACAAATTACAGTTGGGTAATTGACAGAATATCGATCATAAATGACAAGATGATTACTATGATATTTGTTATTGGGCATCACAACATAATACATAGACTGTAATCCAACTGCGTCTATGACTAATAATCCACCTTCAGGTTAGCGTCCGCACCCCTTCCAGTATAAAGTTGCAAGCAACAGACTATCGCATTAAGCAATGTGTGTAAATTAAACAATAAAATTACCCTTGGATAAAATATTGTTGTTTTCTCCCTAGTAGCAACAACAGATCTACAACCTTAGAAGTTACAAAGTCACTCTCCCAGGAAACTAGAGGCATGAACCTACTATCGAGCATAAATATCCCCTCTTGGATTCATAAGTGTCCACTTGGTCGGAGTTTCTACTAGCAACGGAGAGCATGCAAGATCACAAATAACATATGCCATGAATATATAATCAATCTCAACATAGTATTGAATATTCATCGGATCCCAGCAAACCAAACATATAGGATTACATAAAGATGATCTTGATCATGTAGGGCAGCTCATAAGATCGATACATGAAGCACAAAGTGGAGAAGACAACCATCTAGCTACTGCTATGGACCAATAGGGATGAACGACTCACGCATCACTTCGGAGGCGGGCATGGCGATGTAGATGCCTCCTACGATAATTTCCCCCTCCGGCAGGGTACCCGGAAGAGCTTCACCCCCCCCCCCCCCCCCCCCCGAGATGGGTTCGGCGATGACGGCCGCGACGGAACTTTTCGTGGATGGAGGCTCGAATATCCATAGTTTTCCAGAGAAGATGTATAAATAGGCGGAGGATTCAGGTCGATGGGGCGCCTGGTGGACCCAGACCCCCTAGGCGCGGGCCAGGTCCAAGCGGCGCCTAGGGGTGGTTTGGCCGCCCTGTGGCGCCTCTTCGTCCCCCCTCCGGACTTCGTCTTCGTTTCAGTAAAATATTGACTTCGGCTTTTGTTTCGTGCAATTTCTAGAATATTTCATGTGCAACTTTAGTCCCGGTTCAACCGGGACTAAAGGCTCGGCCGTACACCCGCTGTCGATGGAGGCCGTTGGGCCCGAAGCTTTAGTTACGGTTCCCCAGCAGAACTGCGACTAAAGACCCCATTAGTTCCGGGCCAAAATGTTTGGAGACTAATGGGTTGGAATGGAAGGCCTCTTTTCTACTAGTGCCAACTAGATTTGAAGCCCCAAACTAATTTGGGACCATGCTAAAGAAAATATTTTTGCAAAGTATTGAATATCTTATAGAAAAAAGTGTTTTATTAACTCAAATATCGTGTCAACATGATACAAACAAAGGGGTTTACGCTCGATCTTTGTGTAACAAAGATACACATAATCCATACCAATAATTCAACTTGAAAAACAAAAGATGAAACAACTTAAAAAATGGTGGAGGTATGATCATTAGAGTATGTCTCCAACCATTTTGGTAGTAGATTACCAAGTTTGTTCATTTCATTAATCCGCGATAGGAATGAGATAAAGCTGAGACTTAGCCATAACGGGCTCTCTGTAGGTACCGCCGATTGAGGCGTGTTTCAAATCAATCTTCCTTCCCTAGCATCTTGTTATCATTAAAGATGTTGATCATCTCCCCAGCCTTCGTTTTGTACACCGAGACGAAGTCTTCTTGCCCCGTAGCTCCTCCAGTAAAGAGGTGGGTAATCTCCACCAGCTTTTGCTGCGCTATAGGAAGCTCACCTGATGGTACTGTATAAACACGGCAGATAATAAGGCTAGATTCTAAGTGGAATTAACTAAGTGGAATTTGTATAAGAATAAGAACACAAGTAGCTCCAAGCATGCAAAGATCCATATGCGACGTGGCAATCATGAAAGACTAACCTGACGATGACCCACCATTGTTGCGAGCTGCTGGGGAGCGGTCTGACTTGGGGTCATGTATGACAGCACGAGATGGAGGATCGAGGTTGGGAGAGGAAATTGTTCCCTCGATACTATCTTTCTTCCCTAGCTTTCGTTTCTCAATCCCATGAGAGAAGCTTCTTTCCCTCATACTCATAGCTCCGACAATCATTTCCACCAGCTTTTGCATCGCTGTATAAAAACATCATCAGATAATAAGACTAAATTAGCTTCTCAGTGAAATGAGTTATTAGGTTAGTTAGTGAGAGCAGTTTTTTTAGAGCAGATGCTTAGTGCGCACCCGTATCTGTACCGTTTATACTGCATCAAGATCCGTGCTAGCTCTTTTTTATCTCTTTGAAATAACTTTTTATTTTTGTATCTTTCACACCACACAATCATTGAACTTGAAAATTTGCACATCACTTAAACATAACAACTATAATATGAAAAAAATATTTTGGATTTTTTATGTCATTGTGTATATATATATTTCAAGAATTTATTTTAAATTTTAAATAATTTGAAATTTGAAATTGCACAAAAAATTTCAGGACTATTTTTGTCCCATTCTATTTGTTATTTTTGAGTGACTTGCAAAACAATAAAATCAAAAAGTTACATAATTTGAGAGATATGAAAAAGAAAAGGTCAAAAAATGTGGAGGTGTGCAGAGCTCCTGCTCTCTCACACTTTTCCCGAGTTATTTTCATCCAAAACTAAGTGGAATATGTACAATAATAAGAGCACAAGTAGTTCCAAGCATTCAAAGATCCGTGTGATGTGGCAAGCATGGAAAACTAACCTGGCCATGACCCAAAATTGTCGAGAGCTGCTGTGGAGCGGTCGGAGTTGGAGTCCTGAATGGCAGCACGAGATGGAAAATCGAGGAGGGGAGAGGACATTGCTCCCTCTCTACTATCTGTCACGACCGAATAATTTGAACATGAAATAAAATAGTAATATTGAGCAATAATCAAAAGCAACATGATGGTGAGAAGCACGGAGGACTGACCTGACCATGCCCCGTCAATGTTGGTGGTGAACGGGAAACCTGAAACAGATCCACCATTCCTAGGGGATGGTATGTTCTCAAGCGACACCGGTGGATCTAGCCACCTAAAGACCTCCTTGGCTGACGGCCTCTCATTCGAATCGCTAGACACACACAGGAGCCCGACACGTATCATGGCATTCATCTCTTCTGGTACGAAATTTCCTTCTAGACGAAGATCAGAAACGGCCTTAGCCCCTCCACTGCCGTACTCACCGGACACTATGTCTTTGATGTGCGTACTCTCCAGTACAGTACCGTGATCATCCTTGACTACTTTGATGGCAGGTCGGCCACTTCCCATCACCAGTAAGACAACACCAAAGCTGAACATATCTGACTTAGTTCCGTAGGAATAGGGGTCCATATACCCAAAGGTGCCTGCCAAAGGTTCCAATTCTGCGCTCTGACCACGGTTGACGAAACGCGCGAGCCCAAAGTCGCCCAGCTTTGCGTTGAAGGACTCGTCAATCATGATGTTCTTTGGCTTGATGTCCTTGTGAATAACTAAACGACTATCATTAGAGTCTTCGTGTATGTATGCAAGGGCACAAGCCAAGCCTACCGCGATCTTATACCTGCGATTGAACATAACAGACCGCAATAGCCTATAAGTAAACTATTTTGGCATGCATAATACAAGTGCTATGCTATTACGTAATAGTAACAAAGCTAACTACTCCTGACCTGTCGATCCATGGCAACACAGGCTTTTCCGGGTGGAGATGAGTGTCAAGGCTGCCGTTGGGCATCAACTCATAGACGAGCAGCAGATATCTTTTGTGGTGGCACCAGCCGATGAGTGGCACAACGTTTCGGTGGTTAAGACGGCTTAGGGTGGTCACCTCAGCTTTATATCCATCTACCGACTCAGAGGCATTGGATAGCTTCTTGACAGCCACCATCAAGTCGCCAATTTTTCCTTCGAACACCGCTCCGAAACCTCCTTCCCCGAGTTTCTTGGAGAAGCTGTTAGTGGCAGTTACCAACTCCTGGTATGAAAATTCCTGCCCTCCAGTATCCAGATTTCCGATTAAATTCGGAAAGAAGCATGCCTTGGCCTTGCGCCAGCCCCACCAGAGGAGGGCCGTCATGCCGAAGGCGAACATTACGGCCATAATCACACCCATCGAGATGAGACGTGAATCTTGTCCTGTGTGGAAAATTGAATAGTCTATTACTCCAGTATTATATACACACTAAGAGACACTGTTAGAAAACAAAAACATTCAATAAAAACTCAATTGAGGCACTAAAAGCAGCTAGCTACCTCATAGGAAAAAGGTAAACACTATCTATCAGAGTCCGATGAAAGAGAATTATCGGACCTCTCGAGCGACGTCCATCTGGTTGGGATCTAACGGACTGGATTTTCACCTCGATTTTTTTCGCGTTAACGATACAGCTGGTTTGTCCAAAATCCCGAAACTTCTGGTCATAAACGCCTCCCAGATCTACCCCAAATCACGCTGACGAGCAAACTTCGCCTCCTCATCGTTGTGCTCCGGGAAATCATCGTCCCAATCGCTACAACCGTGCAGCTGCTTCCCTCCAGATCGTCACCTCCCCTTCCACCTGGTTCACTTGTGCCCCGGCGACACGCGCGACGCTCCGCCGCGAGGAGACGTCGTTGGGGCACTAACAGGCGGTCGGCGTAGGTGGTGTGAGAGGCGACTTAACCAGGCCGTCTAGGCTACCATCCGATGACCAAATCTGCAAGCCATAGACCTTAGCAACTACACGATCTGGGAGAGAAGGTAATAGCTAGGAACTGACCTAGGTCCCCATGTGTGAATATTTTCTGAATTTTCTGAACACCAGATCCTAGTAGTCCTCTGCTATTTGAAATTGTGAAATCAATTTAACATCCGTTTCATCATATATTTTGCATCTTCTAGGTTGTAGATTTATACGTGGTAGTATCAGTCATGCTCATGTTGTTACAATCTAGTTTTGTACTTCCATGTATGCTTGTTATGCTCGGAGAGAGATTTATATTTAACAGCCGATTCGTATACGATGCACTGAAGCTCCCATGGTACTCAAGTACATTTTGGCACCGGCAGCAACAGGTCCAGCAAGCTCCACCAACTAATATCAGGTTCCCATGTAGCAACAGGTCCAGCAAGCTCCCATGATTTATATTTCAGTTTCTATGGTTTGAAGTACAATCGTACATACATACCACTTAATCCACAGATTTTTTGTTCGTATGTCTTAGGCTCCCGAATATTCACTTGTTGTTAGTCACAATTTTGATCACCTACGTCTTTGCTGCGGCATGGTATTCTTCGTTTCTAAAATTATATGCTTCCACTAGGTTCAGCAATATTTAACTGCTAAAGAGATCTGGTGCTTCATATATATGCAATATGTGCTTCTCATGTCTATACTGATTGGCACTATGTCCATGCTTCATAAGTTTGTCTCCATGCTTCAGTACCCAAAATTTGTCTGGAAGCATGCCAATTTGTAAAAACGAAATTTCTATATGTGCAAGTTATATATGCTCTGATGGCATCAAATTGCTGCTTTACGCCTGCCAAGTTTTTCAACTCGATGTTATTTTCTTTAACTGGTGCCATTGTGTGATGCTCTCATCATACAATAATTTTGCTTCAACGGCTACGAGTATGTGCTTCCACCATGTGTGTTTGCTTCACGCACAGTTTCTAACTGGTGTTTAAACCTTTCTTACTGCTAGGGTGTGCTTCTTGTTACTAATTGATGCTTCTATTATATAAACATAAATCTGCCTAACCTGATTCTAGTTGTATAGTCAGTGATGTTGCTCTACTCCCTTCTACGCTGCCGCTGGGACACAAATGCCTTATTGAGGAGGACCTTGCAGCGCATGGGAGATCATCCATGATCAGACCATGCAGAGGTCAATAATGCTGCTTACAGAGAAATTAGAAAAGTGTTGTTGTAATAGTAGTGTTTAAATTTGTCACTGCAAGAGTTGTAATTTTTTTTGTTTAAATAAAATTATGTATACATTGCTCAGTGCTTGATGTAGTGCTTCCACAGATTCTTGTTTGAAGCAAATATTTTCATCAGATTAATAATTGTTTTGGTTGGTCATAGAAAAAATGTTCCATGATGCAAACAATATGACTCTAAGGCCACAAAAATGATGTTTCCATTTGTCTGCTGGAAATGGTGCTTCCATCGATCAAGGAGAATGCTTCGGGCATCAAGAACAATGCTTATTGAAAATACAAATCGTAATTATTTTTATATATTTATTTTGTTGGAAATGAATTACTAGATGCACGCTCCCATTATTTTTGAAATTTATATTTACTTTGAAACATGAAATTCCTAGAAGCACATTCCCATTATTTTGGATGCAAAATTATATTTACTTCGAAACATGCATATTGAAAATACAAACTGTAATTATTTTTATACATTTATTTTGTTGGAAACGAATTACTAGAAGCACGCTCCCATTATTTTTGAAGCAAATTTATATTTACTTTGAAACATCAAATAATATTGAAAACAAAATTTTCTCCATAAGAAACCAAACAAGGAAACAGATTGAGCTGCTTGGAAACACGGTTTATCAGATTAATTAGTCTCCCAAAAATCTGGATTCATTTTAGGAAGCATTTAGTAGAAAACAAATTATAATTCATAATTACTCTGAATCCCAGATCGGTTTCACTGAACAACGCAATCTGTCCCACGATTTCCGGAGATAGTCTCGCGCGGGGCTGGTTCATAATTGGGACGGCTTCAACATCGTACGGACATAATCAATTCGATCCTGCGGCCACATCCTGGTCCGATGGAAAGGGATCCATCGGGTTCCGATTCTTAGCGCTGCCCTAGGAAAAAAGATAGAAGAGAAACAGAATAAAATTGTCGATTAGTATTATACTCCCTCCTCCTGAATCTTAACTATTAAATTGGGATCCGGTGTTCGTAGGCGTACGTCGCATTGCACCTCGCTACAATGAAGACCGAAACGAACAATTGAACCCAGCCGTGCGCGATGCGCCCATCCAACAAAACGGCCCAAACAAAGTCCTGCGTCCAGCCAACACAACAGCCCAGTAAACATAGCATGACGGAACCGATCCTTCTGATCCTTTCCAGACAAGACAAACACTGCAGCCCTGCTCATCCCGGGCGGCCGCCGCATCCCGGGATGGGTCGCCCCGCTCCCCTACTCCTTCCCGAGAAATATCTCCCTCCCCATCTCTCCCCTTCGTGGCGGCCTACCTATGGGATTGTAGCAGCACTGCAGCAGCAGGAGGCGGGGCTCTTCCTGATGGCTGCCAGCGGCGCAGCTGAGGAAAAGTGAGGGAGCCATGGTGGACAAGGAGCACCGTTGGTGTCGGAGTTGGCTGCAGCATCGCTAGGAAAGGGAGAAGTCGGCGTCCTGGAAAGCAGAGGAGCACCTAGGAGCTGGGCTCGAACCACTACCTCCAGCTGCAGGTCACCGCGCGGCCTGTTTGCCACCCCGTGACACAGGAAAATGAAGGGCATGGGTCCATGTACTTTGCTTCTATTCTGAATCTACCCGGTGCTGTTAATTGAATATAGGTCTTCATTTTCTCTATGTGTTGATGGTTCGTTCCCGCTGATTGCTTTGGATGTGAAGCTGCTGCGGTTAACTGAATTTAGGTTGGTGATTGCTGCTTCGTTCATGCTGATTGCTTCAGTTCTGATAAAATGGCAGACATAATAGATGTTTTGATACTGATTGTTTGTATTGCTGAATCATTGCTGCTGATTGCTTCGGTGGGAAGATATATATGACAAATAATCTGTTTTGACGTTGATTGCTTGTACTGAACATAATGTAGTACACGAGGATTTGTGTTACCTCATATCAATGAAATGATTATGAGAAGTGCGCTGAAAAATTACCTCAGATTAACGATGTGCCCTTTTAGCAAACAAGTTATTAGCTTGTCTTTTTGAAGTTGGAATTTTTTCTAGAGTCCTAACTGCACCAGAAATAATGTTAGATTGTTTTGGATGATAGAATTTTTTGGAATATGAATTTTCTATGGTTATAATTGCACTAGAAAGTATGATTTGGTTTAAAATAATGTAATTGCTAAGTTTCAGCTAGCTGAGACATAATCATGTGCCCCACCGTTGAATTTTTTTTCCTGCTTAAACATTCATGTTTGCTATTGTTTGCACTTTATCTAGACTCGCATTGATACATGCTGATGTAATTTGACTGAGACATAACGTAAGTCTCAGTCGAATGAGCGTTAGAGACATCCTTAAAATAAAATTTAATTATATATTTTGTATCAGTTAGCCAAGTTTGAAAGCATGTGTACTCTTTCCTAATGACAATTTGTAGATAATTAAAGTTAATTCACTATATAAAACATGACAAACATTACTATCATGTTGATTCCAATGCCAATACCAAAACCTTGTTGCATCTTTTATAGCTTAAAATCAGATGGTCTACATAACAGTGTAATTCTTTATTTCCGTAGCAACGCACGGGTAATTTGCTAGTATAAGCCATATAGTTTTTGGCACGGAAATTAAAGAATGCATATTGGGAGAAAATTATATCAGGTTTGGGCGGGGTTACCCCTGTACATTCGACATCAGAAAATAGAACTTTGTATAAGATAAGAAAATATAATCAAATCTCTAAAAAATATTTCCATACAAGTGGTGTGTCGCACTAAAGGCTATGTTCTGAAATTTTTCTCGAAAAAATATATGGCTTATATTCAGAAACGGAGGGAGTATACACTAAGAGTCTGTCTCGCGAACTAAAGGCTAACAAACTTTTACCTAACTTAGTGGAATATAGTGCTAGTTCCCTCCAGAGCAGTTTCTGAAATTTATACAATCTCTCGCACCAGTAGGATTACCAATCAGATTTGCTGATGTGCGTGAATTGTGTATTGTATATAGCAATGTAGTTATGCTTTGTTCTATTGACGATGGACCACAAGCTTATTTATTGTAGGCACAGATGGTGTACACTGATGGTGTTCAGATTTAGCAATGCCAGGGTGATGATTTCTAAGGAAGATTTGCTAAATCAGCAAAGGAACAGTCCACAGTTTCTGGTGACAATAACTAGATATATCATGGTTTATTATGAAAAGCAGAAGGTAACTACCGTTACCAACACAAGGTGGTGGTATGCTTCTTCATTTTTTCTACATGGTTGGTGCATTATAGTTATTGATCACAACCTATCTATTTCTAGTACTCCATCAGTCCCAAAATATAAGATGGTACTAGAACCATAAGGGAATATTAGTATTGTAATAACATATTCCTTTAAGGGACTGAGAGAGTAGCAAACAGGAAGAACAAGTCAAAGAAAGAAGAAGATATCCTAGGCATTTAACAAAATCCAAACTCTTTGATTGCCATGGAGACTAAAATTGTCACGAACAACATGACTCTATCTTGGTTTTAGATGTGATGTGTTGAATGCTTCGTAACAGCCATATTTGAGCAATAGGTGGAGAGTACTGACATAGAGACAAAATTATTTTCATTTCTGGGTATCTTTATCTTATCAATATCCCGACATTTTTTAAATGACAGAAGACTTGGTGAGTGGATGATGAGAGGTGTCAGGAACGACTTCCTTTCAAGACAGAGGTTGATCTTACTGCAATTAAAAGATCCAGGTATCACTTTGTGAAAGCTTACGTTGTTATCCTAACATAGGTTGTTCCGTAAAAGTGTACTTTCTCAATAATTCGCTGAGAAACTTTACGGCAGCACTTAAAAATTACCATCACAATCCTAGATACGGCTCTTATATGAGCTTAATCTACGTAGCGGCTTTAAATACTTTGGCAATTTAGTGAATCTTTAGGTCTGAGGTACCAACTTGAGATTTTTTTTGTTATTTTCCATATTTGTTCAATTTTACAGGTGGCCGTCGTCGAGCTGCCGCTTACGTACCTAGGTATACCCTTAACCATCAGGAAGCCCACCGCTGCACAACTGCAGCCCGTGGTCGACAGGGTTGCAGCAAAGCTCCCCACCCGGAAGGCAGGACTCATGGACAGGGCTGGACGCCTAGCCATGGTGAAATATGTCCTCAGCGCCATCCCGATACACCAGCTACTGGTCATAGCCCCTGACAAGAAAACCATCCCGCTGATCGTCAAGATCAGCGGGGGTTCCTCTGGGCGGGGCGAGCTGTCGCCAACGGCGGACATTGCCACGTAAATTGGCAGCGCGTGGCGTGACCGGTTTCCCTTTTCGGCCTAGGCATGCACGACCTGGAATGCACGAGCATCTCCTTGCGTTTGCGCTGGCTCTGGCTGAATCGCACTAACGCTCGCCGCGCCTGTTCTGGGAGGACCGGTGCCTCAATGGACGGTCCATCAGCGATATCGCACCAACGCTATATGCGTGCATCCCTAAACGTAGAAGGAAGCTAAGGCCACAATTCAGCGCGAGACATTTACGGCACCCTCGGGTTGCATGAGATTGGGCAATACCTCATGATATGGCGAATCATCAATGGCACACAGCTCAACGATCCCCCAGCTACTATGGAAGTGGACGGCCAACGGCAGCTACCCGGCCCGCTCCGCATACCTTGCCACGTCCACGTTCTAGGACTCTACTTCCTGCCCGGCATGGAAGCACATCTGGAAAGCTTGGGCGCCCCCACGCGTCAAGTTCTTCCACTAGCTGGCGTTCCAAAACCGCTGCTCGACTGCTCGTCTAGCGCGCCGAGGCCTGCAACCCCACGCTCATTGCCGCAGGTTTGGCATAAGGCTCTGGCTTGGATGTGTATGTCTTGCCACACGCAAAGGGATACCGACGAATCCATCTTCACGTGGCTAGAGGCTGCAAAGCAAGCAACACCCAAACCACTCCGCAAGGGGCTAGGGTTGCTTTTGCCATGGTTGATATGGAAACACAGGAAAGACCGTGCTTTTGAAGGAGCACAGCCGTCGGTCGACGACCTGATGTCCAGAATCAACGAAGAGGCATCCCTCTGGGCTAGAGCTGGAGCACTGGAGCTTCGTGTTGCCTTATCGACGATCTGGGACGTGCACTAGGTAGCTCTGTGTGTAACATGTAACACACATCCTAGGAGGATTGTAAACAAAACAAGCCTATCTTTTCAATGAAATGAGATGCAAAGGTCCTTTGCGTTTTCTGTAAAAATATTTGTTCAATTAGCAAAATCCTAGGATGTGTATTTCGCGATCTTTTTCCTGATCTGCACATATAAGCTTGCTTAATACTTTCTTATACTAGTTTGCTTTGTAACTCCTCAATCCTCATGCATTCTTTACTTCAATGTAGAAATGCAATTGTCTGCGGTTATGTGAGGACCTCTAAATATTTGTCATATTTTGTGCTACATGATGGGCATGTTGTACCTAGAGCAGTTCTGGGTGGAAGTTTATAAGGTGAGACTCATGCAATGCTGCTTTGAGAAGTTCCCACCACGTGTATGAGTGTTCTGGGAATAATTACCGCGTTGAACGATGTACAGATAGTACATATACAGTGTCAATTTTATATTGATCGACACGGATAAATAGGCTTAGAGATCAGATCACCAAATCAATTGACAACAATGAAAGCCCGCAAGTTATTGACCGCTTATAGAATGTTCTGATGAGAGTTCATGCTACGGTGATTCCACACTTGCTTTGGCGCTCTTCAAGTCAGAAATTTCTGTTAGGTCAGTTCTGTGAGCGGTCACTAGAGGTTTATACCACTTTTAGTTTGTCTAAATATCTCCTATTTTCCTTGCATTGCAGCTAATCATTCACATTATCTAGTTATTTCAGTTTGTTCTTCCTTTCTAGTCGGATTTAAAATAAAGACAAGATTGTGGGATCTTGGGAAGGGTATTTCTAGCCAATCTGTCTCTTACTTTTTTATTACCCAACAAGGCTGATTCAAACTCATGACTACCAGGACACAACTGGACATACTCTACCACTGTGTCAGGCCCGCCCTTTAGTGTACAGATCAGAATAAAAAAGAAATAGTATTTTTCCTAATCCATAAGATGCTATGTTTGTATTAATTGTAGAATAACTGGGTAAGTGAGTATATTATATGTCTCGCGTGCCAGCCTATTGTATATCTATGATGTCCGAAGAAATAATTGTCCTGCACTGATTATTTTTATTTCTGTCATATGATGGAATTCAATAAAAGAGCCCGTGTTTAATCAACTTGACATGAAGAAATAGCCCTTCGTTCCACGATAAGATCTTCTTTCCGACGTCAGTGGTGGCATTGAAAGATCAAAGTTCTATAGATACGGTCTTTCAGATCTTACTTTGTTTGATCAATTTTGAAATTACTATCAAGGTTACCAAGAGGAGGGTCCTCTCAATTTTTTTCCCGGGTGTTAAGTCATCGGTAATGGTGGTTCATATAATCATCTCCCCAGCAAAGTCAACAAGGCAAACATTGGTGCTGATAATCCTGCCGATGTTGGTTGATTACTTTAATGGTTGTGTGCGTGCATGTAGTCTTGGCATTGTGGCTCAAATTAAAATTATGGAAGAACCTTCATTGGTATTCACAGGTCTATGGTTTGATATCTATTCTATTATTTTTCGGTCACCCTTAGAAAAGTACAAAATTGTATTATGGAGGAAGAGAGGAGTTTGAAGACCTCGAAGACTTTCCCGTTTCTCTTAGACTTCTATTTTGTAATCATTGGAGACAGATTATGTATCACTACCACGTATTATTTGCTATTATAAATATATCATGGTATTGATTGTCAAAAAAAAGGCGAGTGACAAAAAACAAATAATATGCCTAAGGTCTAAACTTACTACAAGATGCTGAAAGAGATGGCTAAAATAGCATTAGTCCTTGAATATGATTGTCCTTTTTTGCTTCATTTATCATTGTGCAAACTGGAATTAGAACAAGAAAAATAGTACCACTTTACCGCATCCATAATATGTTATTGTACAACAACGTGTGTCAGAGAGGAATTGTTATGTAAATTGGTTTTATGTCTGCTTTCTCGAATCTTTACATGGATAAATGAAATTTTGGTCCATTATAAATTTAAGAAACAGATAGATGATGCCTTTTGGGCTCTAGATAGAATGTTTTGATGGGATCCCACACTATACTAAAATGGTGTAGTATATAAGAAATTTCAAATGAAATTATAACTCAACGATAAAACAAAATGGAGGAGAAAGTTTTACTACATCTCGTTAATTAAATATAAGAGAATTGTCTAGTTACTTAGAGGAAACCGGGCAAAACCCCGGGCACCATTTTTGTTAGCACCTAAGAAGAATATGTGCAAGGACATGCAACTCTAAAGGTAGAAAGATGGCGCCACCATGGAAGACTGACCTCTATATGATGGCGGCAGCGGCAGGAGCAGACCTTGCGGCGGAGAATAAGGTGGTGGTAGCACCAGGAACGGATCTCTCCTAGCCGATGATGGTGGCATCGGCTCTCCGAAGATGCCAATCTTACTTGGCTGGAACCTCACGTAGCAGCCTAGCTGTGCCCCTTGACGATACCTCCGTTGTTGTTCGGGAACAATCTCCGCAGCACTCTGTTGTACCCTGAAATACACCTGCTGCAGCCACCGGGCGCCAGGTCCCCCCTGCACTGCGCAAGACCGTAGACCCTCATCATTTGCTTGTCTACGGTGTACCGTCGGCTCTGGTTGTAAAACCCAAGTGTCTGGTTGCTGGCCCTGCGCGAGATCTCTTCGAACAGCCGTGACCGTGCGTTGACCATGCTGGCTGTGTCCCCGTCGAACGGGGGAGAAAACGACATGAAGGTTATGTTCATGTCGAAGCCGTAGCTGTGCTTGGCAGAGTCAATGAAGGATGGGCCCGAGTACTGGAGCAGGCAAGCGCCGTAAGAAGCACTTGCGGTCAGGCTGCTGGGGCATGTTCTGGTGATCCAAGCGGTGGTGTTGGCGAGGCAGTCGAGGCACTTGGTTTGGTCATGGTCGACGAAGCACATGAGGCTGCCATGGACCTGGTCCGCCCCTGTCCCAACCGTGCTAGTGCGGAACACCCCGTTCTCGGGAGCATCCTTGGAGAGGTTGGACAGGAGCTCATCAAGGTTCTTCTTGTACTGGCCATTGATGGTGCCCGTGTTGGAGCATGAAGGTTCTCGAGCCCAACTCCCACCCTGCAGAGCAAGGCTGCGGGATTCAGCATCAGGAAAACCGAGAAGGCGGGACTCCATGGGTGGACGGCAGGAAACTTGTACATGATTAGAAGAACATTAATTCAAGCAAGAAAAAAAGATCCAGAGGCGATGCCTGCATTTGGCCGAAATGAAAACCAAAATCACTGGAATTCACTGAATTTCAGTGATTTCAGCAAGGGGCGAGATATTGCTGAAGAGGTTTTTTACGGTAGGGATGGACAAATACTGGCCGTCCAAACCAACTGATCAAACGGTTCAGAATTACTAATACTTGTTGACCAAAGTAGTAGTATTTTCTCACCAAAGGGCAAAATTGGCAGATTAATAAAAAAATTATGGCAGCATGGGTGACCGGACTTGCTAGCTTCCGTAATATATGAATCTTCCTTATACGTTCCAAAAATAAATGGGTGCATGCATAGCTAGCAAATTTAATCTATGGATTGCATTACCTACGTGGAAAGTGTGATGAACTTCTGATCACTAAATTATATTTGTCATGTCAGACCCTAGCGCATTAAGTATCACCACATCTCTATAATTAAATTTATACCCACAAATATTAGTAGTGCCGATCGTCTAGTAACACCATTGTATTCTTGAGTTTGTTAATTTGTGGATTTTTTTGTTGCTTATCATTAGATGCCAATACGGATAAACATAAGAGCATCTCCAACAGGTGTTGTAAACTGCGCGCGCTAAAAAACCCGCTGAAATACCGGTCGGGAGCGTATGCGCGATGCTCCAGCAGGGACGAGAAAACACAGTGTGCGGTAAAAAAGTACATGCGCACGGGCTTCTGCGCCATCCTACGCGTTAAAACTGGCGCGCTGCTTCCAGCGCACGCTATTAAACGAGGCGCGCACGCACCCAACCGCGTGGAAACTTCCCGCTGCTCAAACTCACTCCATGCATCGCTCTGACTCCGCTCCACCTCACCTCGTGCGCCGCTCCGCCGTGATGCCTCCCCGCCGCCGCTCGAGCTCTGGCCACTGCGGTGTGCTCGCGCCCGAACGAGACGTTCTACGCGGAGATTTGGAGTGGCGGGGAGCGCATCGGGCTCGACACGTATGAGACGGCGCACGAGGTGGCGCGCGCGTACAACGCAGTGTCCTGGCGCCTCGGCCGTCCTCGACGGTCGATGAACTTCTCCGATATTTGGACGCGACAGCAGGCCAAAGACCTCACGCCGCCGCCGCCGACCGTCACGCAGGAGGCGAGGCAGCGCGAGCTCGAGCAGCGCCACCTTGTCGCCGAGCGGGACGAGTGCCTGCGCCTCGAGTGGGCGCGAAGCTTCCCGGAGGACGTGGCCGCGGAGGTCGCCTTCTTTGCCGAGAAGGAAGAGATGAAGGCGACGCAGAAGGTGGCGAAGAAAAAAGATCGGTAGGCGGGGAGGGCCAAGAAGAAGGAGAAGGATGAGAAGGCCGCGAGGAGGAAGGAGGAGAAGAAGAAGGGCGCCGGTACGTCGACCATCGCCGTTGACTCTTCCTCCTCGGAGTTCGAGTGGTCGTCGACTCCGGTGTCGTCGACAACACCGGAATCCTCCGAGTTCGAGTGGTCCAATTAGTTTTAGCGTAGTTTATCTTTTAGGTTTAAATTCGGTTGTAACAAATGTGGGTTGAACTATGTAATATATTTATATTTTCAGTCTATTTTTTAGGTTTTGTTTGATCCATTTAGATGTGTAATTGTGTGAAAATGTGGTTTTGGAGCTGCATTTTAGCGCATCTGCAAAAGGACCGTTTCAGCGCTGAAGTTTGGCGTGGTGGTTTACAGCACCCGGCGAAGCTCTCGTCGGCGCTGCATCCGCATAGGGCGTGCTGTAAAGCCGATTATACAACGTCTGTTGGAGATGCTCTAAGTACTCTTCCCGTTTCAATGAATACAACTTATAAATTTAGTCCACAATCAACTTTCTCTTGACTAATGTTTTAGATAAAAATATAAATAACTACGATACCAAATTAATATTAGTAGATTTACCGGTAAATATATTATATATTTGTATCATGTTATAGCTAGATACTTTTTTGTTTTGTCAAACTTTTTAAATTTTGACTTTTAACAAAAAAAATTGAAGTTTTTTTCCTGGGCGCTAGTTCACAAGTTCAAGTGCACAAGTACATTCACCCCTTATCACGATTTTAACTTCCATTCTGTGGACTAAAAGATAGTAGGTCTGCACCTTTGTGGAGCCGGCTCGTGACTATCAGAGTTGTAATCAAATCTCTTCAAGATTCTGGAGAAGAAACAGAAATGCCAAAATACTAGTTACCCAGAATACCATGTCTCAATACTACTAGCCCACCTGACTAGTAAATTGCACCGTAAAACAGCCCTTGCTGAAACTGAAATTCAAACCCATGTTGTGTACTCCAGAGCGTAGTTTAACAGATTTCGAAAAGATATGCTTCATAGTACATAAGCAATGATACAATCGATGTACAAAAACGCACAACGACATGTCCTGCGCAAAAAAAAGAGGAAAAAAGCACCAGATTGTTACCTATGGAAGAGTGAAATAGCCCTAGGAAGCCAGCCGTGTTAGTCAGTGCTCTGGACTGATGAAGACTCCTAATTGCACTGAAGAGGAGATAGGGACGCACTGAAACGAATCCAAACAAGAGATTATTGCAAACATAGGGAATATATAGTCACTCCGTACCATAAAGGATATCTTAAATTTATCTACATATTTCCAAGTTTAGACAAATCTAATACATCTTTAATGGGATGGAGGGAGTATATAATTAGAAAAAATCCGCTGTGATCAATAACACTGTACTCATATTATACAAGAAAAATAAAACTGAGAGGCCAGGAAAAAGGTGTACTGCAATGACCAAACAATCACAAGGATCAAACCAGCGATAGACCAAAATCAAAAGAAATGATCCAACCTTACTACTATATGATGAAAGAGACATGTTTAAGAGATGGTCAAAAGATTGTTGCTCCTTATCTTTCTTAATCTCACGGAGAATACAAACAAGACTAGTCAGAATGGTCCTAGCAAGATTAGAGCATCTCCACCGACGGCCCCGATAGCGGCCCCGATAGTTTTTTGGGGGCCGATGTCGTTTTTTGGCTCGCACCGGCGCGCCCCAAACGGCGCCGGCCATTTTTTGAGCCCAATAGAATCGCCGACATCCCCGTGTCGGCCCCTTCGCCAAGGGCGCGAATCGGGCGCGCCGGCGCCTCGCGGAACGACGGTTTTTACGGGTGGGGCGCCAAGTCAGCGAGAGGACGCGACGGTTCGCATCGGCCGCGACACGGGAAGATTGATCATCGGCGTTTAATGACCTCCCGCGCAGAAACCGAGGCGGCCACGAGAGCAACGACTGACCACGCGGCAACCATTCGGCATAAATGTGGGTAGTTGCCGCCGCTATATAGTACGTACGCCGTCCACCACCGCCGCTCCATTCTCTCCTCTCCACCACCGCCGCTCTATTCTCTCCTCTCCACAGCAAAATGTCGCGCCGTCTGAAGACCACCTACTCGATGCTTGGCCTCAATGACCGCGCGCTGCTTCCGCCACCACCGCAGCCGCAGCCCGAGTCGGAGCCGCAGGCCGACGCCGACTACAACACCGACGAGGACGTAAACCCATGGTTCGCGGTGTGGGACGAGGTCCATGTCGCAGTCGCGGAAGAAGAGGCGGCGGAGGAGGCAGCGCAGTCGGGGCAGCCGCCACAGGCCCCCGCCCACCCGGATCAGGCGGCGATCCTCGCGTCGCTGAAGGCGCAACGATACCAGCGGTTGAAGAAGGAGAGGGACGAGTTCATCAACGACGCGAACCTCCAGCACGGCCTCGAGATCTCGCGCCAGCGAGCGGCCACGGAGGAGGCGGGACGCCCCCTCATGGAGGCGGAGCGACAGAAGCTCGCAGAGCTCAACGCTCATCGTCACTACGAGGCGTTCGCCCGCCAGGTGGAGAGGCGCGCCGAGATCGAAGCTTCTCGGGAAAGGATGGAAGCGCGTGGACAGCGCCGCCGGCAAGCCCCTGCGACATCGGTCGCCATGCTCCACCGCCAGATGCACGAAGCAAGGGAGGAGAAGCGGGCACGGACGCAGGCGGCAATGGCGAAGAAGGACGACGAGGCAGGGCCGTCGAGCGGCCCAACCGACGGCCAGTAGATAGGATTAAGTTTAAGTTTAAATTCGAGCTACCTTTGTATGAACTTCGTATAAATTTCCTATAAATTTCAGTTTTTTAATATTATTTTAAATTTTAAAATCTATCGAAACCGCCTATTTGGGGGTGCCGGTGTGAGAGCAGCGTCTCCAAATAGAGGATGCAGTGTCGGCGCCCTACCGGTGGAGATGCTCTTAGAAGCATGCCGCTACTCTAAACAACTGGAAAGATGACGGTCCAATTTTGGAAAAAAGATTGAAGCATGCCGCTGCTCTCAGCAACACGTGCGACTGCGAGCACATGACTGATACTGAACATGCAAGAAAACACGGAAAAAATATAATACTACTGAGGAGCAATAACAAGGCAGTGGACAGCCCCTCGCTTCCTTCCCTAGATTCACAAAACATGCAAGAAATGACAGATTGACAGTTACGAGAATCAAAATGCATTCTGTTCCACAGTAGCAGAAAAAGGGTTGAAAAAATAGTAAGGAACAATAACAAGGCCGTGGACAGCCAGGGCCCGTCCCTTCCTTCGCTGATAGATCCCAAGTCGCTGCCATAATGTCGCATCCTTCGCCGGACGCGGAAGAGAGGAAGGGCAGGGACACATTCACACATAGAGTTCGGGGAGAAGACAGGGCGATCGCGGCGCCTGCGCCAGGGGGTGGGGGGTGGGGGTTGCGTGTGCTGGCGGCCGGTAGGAGGAGCTACAGTGGCGTTGGAGGAATCCGAGCGGGGCTCGGGGGAGGAACTCATGCGGCGGCGTTCTGGCCACTGCCTTGTTATTGGGGGCTCGGGGGAGGATACTCGCCGGGGGCAGACGCGAGCAAAGGGCCGTGAACGAGGAGGATTCTTAAAAAAAAAGGACTTTCGAAATCTGCTGTGGCCTCGTGCTGTGGGTTGGACATGGCTTGTATGCGTATCAAAGGTATTTCTATAGCCCTTGGTTGCCTTGCCAAATATTTGGCTAGCCAAAATTTTGGTTTACCTTTTAGTTGCCCATTAAGTTGGCCAACATTGGCAAGAAAAAATAAACTGTATTGGCCAGTAACCATTGGCATGCCAAATAATTGGCAACCATCAAAACAAAGATCAAAGTTTTGACCATAAGCAAAAATACTGGTAGGGTAACTTTTGGCCACAATCAAAACATGCACCAACTTTTTGTTTTGTTTACATGTCTCACAAAGGCCTCATTTCTAGATCAAATTTTGTTTTTTTTTCACACAAGACAAATAGCAAATCAATTTTTCATGACTGATTTATCTGACTTTGCACGCACGTAGCATGTGATGATGTATATGTAAATTTTTCGTTTGAATTTTTTAAATATTCTAAAATATATCAAAAATGCATTTCAAAATAAAGAGAGCATATGCACCCTAGAGTCAAAACATCACTCGGTAACACGCATTAGGTTCTTAAAAAAGGGCAAACATTAACTACGTGGCATCACTAAGATAGTACCACTGTACACGCCCTGAATTTTTTCTCTTATTGTACCTCTCGTACTCACACAATTTCTTTTTTAATATTAATCATCTTCATGCAAATTGTAATTACTAATATAAAGATAAAATTAAGCAATAATTCATTATATACTTCCTTCGTCCCAAAAAAATTGGCTTAAGTTTATCTAGATTTTGATATCTCTAGAAAGTATCTAGTATGTAGATACATTCAAATTTTAACAAATCTAAAACAACTATATTAGACGGAGGGGAGAGTTAATCTCATGTCTTATCCTTAAATTAGTGTGGTTAGAACACTAGCCCCTCTATTTCAAATCAATTGGTACAAATTTATCTAAACGTGTTTTAGTATGTCAATACATCTATACTAGATAAATCTTCTCAATTAATTTAGGACAAAGGAGTATGAAGATCAGCAGAACGATGCAGGAAAGTCAGCCGAACGAGGCATGACCAAAGAATGACATTTAGCAAGCCGACTCTGAGGCAATCAAATACGATACAAGAATAAAAATTGACCATTGCGCTTTCTTTGTTTGTCGCAACTATCATAGTGAAGTTATAAACACAAAGTATTTGATTTCTGTTCATCATAGCTCGATGAAAGTTTGCTTGTGTTATCCGAACTACAGAATGTGAACAACTGCAATATTGTACACGAATAGAAAAGCTATTTGAAGGTGCAGCTCATGCATAGTGAATATACGAACAAGTAAAGAATGGAGGAATAATAGAAAAATCAACCCTGATAATATAATTGACCGGATATTTGATAAAAATGCAGGGAATGTAAGAAAATAGGATTTAATTAGGAGCTATTCGGCCTATCGTCTATTCCTATGTGTAATCGGTGGTGCCGCTCACAATGCATATTAAGGTTAGAGGGTGAGACCTTTATACATACTTCAACTTTCAGATATTGCAATCTGTTTTCAGATAGGAATTGTGACTTGATAACCAACCATTGTCATTAACAATTATTTACAGAGCCCAATACGGTTAATCAATTAGGTTCCAAGCACGCACAAACTCACGGGCTTTAACAATCTATAGAGCCAATTCTATAGACAACCTGGTATTTCATTCTATGTTGTTCCCAGGTATAATTCCAACATATTCATATACTTCCAGTAGAGTTGTGTCGGCTTCCTTGAATATATTTCCTTACGTACAATTCCACATCAATTATTCAATATGTTATTTCCATAAATAATTTCACGTTGAGGTTTTGATTTGGGAAGAATAACAATATAGTGAATATATAAAATATTGAAAGCCATAAATTTCTACAGGGAATTCGGAAAAGAATAACAACGTAAAACAGGTAACACTGCGAAACAACAGCCTACGTACCTCTATCTCTCGCTATCCAAAACCTAGTGTAATTTTCGGGTGCGCTCTGAACTCCTAGTGTTGCTACTTTGCTAGATGAGGAAGGTCATTTGTTAGCACTTGCAAATTCCGGCTTTTCTTTTCGCAAAAAAAATCCGGCTTTTCTAGACAGTATCACCGGTAACTGCTACAATTGCATTGGCGCAAGAGGGGAGCCGAATTAGCTAGCCAACCAAACGACTTGCCTAGTCTAGGGAAGGGAACCCACCGATCCAAAGCACGCGATGAATCGATCGACTACAGGTACGAGGATGCATATCACACGACAAATCAACTTCAGAAACCTAACGCGACAATAATAAGTCAAATACTTCATCTATTCTAGAAAAGCTGCCCTAGGAGGGGGGTTGAGGTGGGGCGATCAGAGGGAGCGCTCCGGTATCTCTCGTGCATCTCGCCGGAGTTCGAAGCAAGACGAGAGGTGGACGCTGCAGGTTTGAGTTGGGGGAATTGGAACTTGGAATCTCTGGATTATTGTGTAAGAAAGCCAATTCACATGGAAATAAACAGCCCTTCCATTCCCAAACTACGATCCCTAATTGAGGCACTACTATATACTAGTACTATCAAGCCTACTTATCACAAACCTGCTATTCCTCAAGCCAAATGAGATAGCAATAAAAGAAGAAAGCTGCAGAGAAAGAAGGGAAGCATGGATTCAGTACCTGATCTGTAGTAGATGCACGGAGATTCATAAGATGCGCATCTGTTCAGTACACGATGAAAAGCGCTGTGGATTCTCTCGATGTCTCTGCGTTCTGTCCGATGGACTTTTGCTGAGTGTGGGAGCTCTTCTTTTATGTATGTCCCTCGCCGAGGAGAGGGGCAGCGGTCAGTGAGTCAATGACTCTAAAACCCGAAAGCTCCTTGTAATGCCGCGTAGGAAAAGCTGCAGGCGGCCATTAAACTGAAGCTCCTCCGTACATGTAAAAAGGTGGTGCGGGCTAATTGCTCGGAAGGCCGCACCCGTACGAACTATAGCAAGAAAATGCCTCATTGCCATCACCTGCAAGCATCTATAATTCTAGTCCATACAAACAAAGCCCAACGCCAAAATAATATTCTCTCCTCTGGCTTCCGATAAAGATGTTCGCCTAGATATATCCAAATTTAGTTAAATCTAAGACATCATTTATATGACGGAGGGAGTACTTTACCTAAATTATATTTTATGCCTTCCCTTGATCGACTTCGTCACAAGTTTCACCTGTCCCTAAACTCAAAAAGAAATCTTGAGATTACTGTAGAGGCTCTAAATATTTACCATAGAATTAGGCAAAATGTATGCTACAATCAGTCTAGGTTTATTGAACAAGCGCTAAAACAAATATAAGGCCCGAGGAAGTAGTACTATGTAACCCATGTAAAACATTTAGTTCAAAGCAGGAAACTACCAACCACTGAGCTACCATGCGGCCTGGGCAAAAAGATGCAACCTGAAGTTCACCTGTCACAAAGGTGGCCTGGGGCTTAGGGCATCTCCAACCGGGCGACCCAAACGGACGCGCTGGACCGTCCGTTTTGGGCCGTTTGCGTGGCCGAACGGACACCCGGACAGCGCCCCGCGTCCGCGTGTCCGTTTGGGTCGCACGCTGCGCCCAACGCGCGGACGCAGCGCATTGGTAATAAAATAAAACAAAAATGAAAATAAAAAAGGAAAAGAACAAAACATAAATTTAAACTAGTTGGTCATTAAACTTAGCCCTATTTTGGGCAAATTTTACACAAAAGAAAGCCATATATGGCTTTAAACTAAAAAAAAAGCAAACCCTAGCCAGGGTTTTGCGAGCACGCGTGATGGCCGCCGGCGATACTACCCCGGTAGTACTCGTCATCGTCGGCGTCGATGACGACGACGCCCCCGGCGACGCGGCGTTCGGCTCGACACGCCGGAGGGCACCGGGACTCCGGCCGGGGTCCCATCGCGCCCTTTCCCAGGCGGGATCGCGGGCTCGCCGGCTGCGCAGCCCGTGCCCTGCGCGCGGATCGCCGCCGGAGCTCCTCCTCCGCCGAGCGCGCGGACCGCCGCCGAGCTCCTCCTCCGCCGGCGCTCCTCCTCCCGGAGCGCCGCTCGACGCGTAGCCTCCTCCCGACGGCGCGCCGGCTCCGGGAAGGCCCACGCGTCCGCCCGGGCGTCCTCCCCGGGCCTTCTGGCCGCCTCCTCCAGCGCGGAGGTGCGCAGCGCCTCGGCGAGGTGCGGCCATTTGGCCGGCTCGTCGAGGTCCTGCTGCTCGCGGGACGCCGCGAGCGCCGCCCTGCAGCTCCGGGTCGTTCTCCTCCTCCCGGGGCTGGGGCGGCGCGGGCGCGGGCTCGTTGATGTAGAGGCCGCCGGGCGGCGGCCAGCCCGCCTAGCGGTGTGTGGTGGGTCGCGCGCGAGGCCGCGCCGTCGCGGATGTGAAGCATGTGCGCCGGCGCGCATCGTGTTCCACTCGAACCACAAGTCCCGATTGGGACTTGCGTCGCCGTACGCGGGGTCCTGCCGGAGGTGCGCCGGCAGCTGAGCGCGCGCCTCCGGATCTCGGCGTAGCGGGCGCGGCGGTCGCCGGGATGGGCGGCACCGGAACCCGATCTGGGCTCAGGTGCCGGCCGTGGGGAGGTGCACGTCCCCACGGCATTGGGACGCCGGCGTCCCGAACATCTGCGCCACCGCTACGGTGACGTAGATCCGGTCGCGTCTGGGAGGCGCCGGCGGCCCCATTGCGAACGCCGGCGGCGCGACTTGCCGCCGCTGCCGGCCTCGTGGTCGTTGGCGGACGGCTCGAACTCGCGCCGGGGCCATGGCGGCGCGGAAGCTTCGAGCTCGCGCGTGCGGCCGGAGTGGAAAGTGGGGACCGGATAGGGACAGTCCCCTTCCCGATCCACATTTAATAGGGACGGGGCACCGACAGGTGGGCCAGCCAGGCGGACAGGGCGGACACGCGAGGACGCCGCGTGCCATCCGCGGCCACGCAAACCCGGCCCAGATTTGGGCCGGGTTTGTGTCGTTCCGGACGCCGCGGCCGTCCGCTTTTGCGGTGCGTCCCCGCGTTGGGCCGGGTTTTTGTCCGTTTCGACCCATCCGGACGCGCGGGCGCGGGATGGGTCGCCCGGTTGGAGATGCCCTTATGCGGTTGCGTGGAACGCCCCACTCATACAAGAATGACGCGGCCCCGCCACCACATGCAAGCCTCTATTCTCCCATGCAAACCCAGCCTGCAACAAATGTTATAAAAAAAGGTCCCATGTTGCCCCCCTCTACTTGGCGTTATTGTCTCGTATAATCCTGAATTTGTTTATTTGCATCGTAATCTCTAAACTTTGCACACATTTTCGTCCACTCAGTTTGGGCATGTGTTCACAATAGATGCTTATGTTAGGTACGATGGGGTTGACTTAGGGAGTATGTAAATTTGCTCTCCTAAACGGGAACGTCGGGTACGATGGAGTTGAAGTTTTTTACGATTTCGGTAGTTTTGCAGATCTATTCGGTGCACCTTTTTATGATAAGACATGTAAGAAGCGGTTATTTTAAGGTTTTTTTCCCTTTTCCAAGGGATCTGCTAGAGATGTCTTATCTAATTTCAACAAGTTTTATAATCCATTGCATCTGCGTCCCGCCTCGAACTCTCTTTCCTCCACCTATATGTTGATCGATCGTGAGTACATACCCCTGGCCGATATATAGGTAGAGCTGTAGAGGTACGCTTTTGTTACAAATAAATACTTTTTCACTAAAACTACTAATTTTCATAATAGAAGTAGAGCCAACGATCAATGGCAACATTAAAAAATAACATTCTACCAGGGGGTAGTTGAAAGTACGAACATGTGCTATCCTATACACATCTTGTACATCCTTTCATGAATTGACCAAATTAGAACCTCTAATTCATCAGAGACCAAGTAACTTTCACCTGCAACCTAACGACGACCCTGGGTACTCCATCGTGGCAGGGGCGTACATAGTAGGGTGGATAGGTGGGCCGTGGCCTTCATCCCACCTTGAATTTTCGGGGGAGGGGGGGGGGGGGGGGGGGGGGGTTTATATTTAGTGGAAAAAAAAAGAGGTCATTCTCATCCTATTGTATTTTTGTTTTTTAAATAAAAAGGCACCGCGAAGCTACTTTTGATTGATAATAGAGAAAAATTTACAAAATTACGGACGAGTAAGAAACAATAGTAAAACACTAAGCTAAGCTACAAAAATTAACCATTGATCTGCACACTTTTCTACGTCCAGCAATCAACCATTGATCCGCTTCACCCAGAATTATTGCAATGATGTTTGCCATTGAGCCCTCACGCGTCTGAAAACTATGCATGTTTCTTTCCTTCCAGACGGTTCACCAGACAAGTTATGTTAGAGCAATCCATGTTGGGTCTAGTAACGAAAAACAAAAAAAAAATTATACTAACGCAACCCAATTGCCCAAGATCTATCTATTATTAATGCTGCAACGCGAAAGGTGACATCGGTGACATACCTCTCGTAGACCGATAGTGGTTACGTTCCGCTAGAACATGGGTGATGTAGCCGTACACGACGCAACCTAAAGGTCGAGACGAAGTCCTCTCGTACTACGTCAAGGGATCCAAGTGTTGCACCTCATAGGCCCCGTAGGATTATGGTGCCCAACGACTCTTCCCGCCTCAGATCCAGCTAAGGTCCTAAAATTGATCTTCTGGATCCGAATCTTGGCAGCGCTCCCGCGTACCGGGTGGAGTACTCCCTCTGTGCGGGGCTCTTCAACGAACCACGTGCGGGAGAGAGAAAATTAGAGAGGGAGGGGTGAGGAGGCGCTCAAGGGGGTCTACTTTTTCTCTGGGAATTTGTGTGTTCCTCTCCAAATCCCTTCACTATATATAGGGGGAAGGGGAGGGTGGACTTCATGGCTAAGCCATGTGGGACTACAAGGGGACAATGGGAGAGGTGACCGGCTAGGCCCCTTAGTTAAATAAATACATATATTTAATATTAATTCACTTAATTAATATATAAATCATAATATTTAATTCCCGATGATCCGAGATACATCTCGAACCACTCCAAACATTCGGATTCTCCTAGAACCCTTTACGATTCCCTCTTCTCTATTCTCTGATATTTCCAACGAATCCAAAACAATCTCGTCGAACCCTTAAGCGTATTTCCCTATGGTTTCATGAATCACAATAATGTGGGCATTAGCCTTCGTGTACCCGTCATTGCCCTACCTACCCTAGCCCGACATGGGGCCCATGAGAATCATAGCGGCCCAAGATGGACCAATACATCGGTTGCAACGGTGGAAAGATGAAAGGAGACGATTCCTTGACGGACAAGGTGGGAAGACGTCGATTAAGGAAAGGATAGATTAGATTTTACCTGTAACCTAGTCGAATCCGTGCAGGACTCTGATGACCCACAAGTATAGGGTGTGTATCGTAGTACTTTCGATAAATAAGAATGTCGAACTCAACGAGGAGCAGAAGGTGTTGACAAGCAGTTTTGATCAAGGATTTACTGTAAACACTAGCAAACGAGTTTTCGGGGGTATTTGGTATTGCAAATAAATAAAGTATGAGTAAAGAAAAGACAGTAATAATAATTGCAGCAAGTGGCCCAATCCTTTCTAGAGCAAAGGATAAGGTAAACACTCCAAATCAGAGTCTGATGGGAAGGAAATCGTCGGACCACTCCAACGTCGTTAATTTTCTTTCCATCCAACGGCTGGCTCTTCTTCAAAAGAAAAAAGAAAGAGACCCCCTAACCCCGCACCTTGACCACCCAAATCCCCAAATTTCCGGCCAGTTATGCCTCCACCAAATTAGGAAATTGATCTGCTCGGCGCCTTCTCCTCGCTGCGATTCTGGTATACCACGGTGCCTTGCCTCTCGCCGCCTCACCGCACCCTCACATCCAGGCATAGATCCGTGCCTCCACCTGCATCGACTCTGGCGCCGGCGCGCATGTTGTTTCGCCGTGGGGAATCATGGCGGAGCCTCGCTGACCGCCGTCGGCCGATGCAAAAGTTGGAGGCGGCCTTGCCGGGACAACCAAGGTACACTCCAGCGAACCAGAAACTCACACAAACACTACACCCGTATAATTCATGTTCATTGACATACTTTGTTGTATCTAGTATATCTACAACGAAGGGATCTGCTACTGGAAATGATCTGTTTAGGCTGCATGTGTTTCCCTATTCTTGTTATGTAAGCTCACATGCTCTCCAATTAGAAAAATGAAACTGTTTATCGATGTATAGTTTTCTCAACTCATTTCTTCTTTCTCAAATTCGTATGCTTCTATAGGGTACTAATTATGCTCAGATTTTGTAACGTTGATGCTTCCAATTGTACATGCTTCATGCATATTATTCAGTGTTTCTACATTAGAGGTTGTTTGCATATATAGAACCATGCTTCATGATTTTGCACTTTATGTCGGTACCATTATCTTTTAAACACATCCTCTTTGCTTCCAACGGTTTTTAGACTACCACCATGGCACAAGCCATCCATTATTGTATATATACTTGTCAGTAGATTTGTATTTTGAACACTACCTCCATGATTCTTAAAATTTTCATCTATATTTCTTATGACTCAAGTTAACATTTAACAAAAGTTCTCTGCTTCTTGATTTAGTTAGTGTATTTGTGCCCATGATAGAACTATTTTTGGTTGAAAAATGACCTCATGCCTCCTACATTCATGATGATATATGATGCATAGAGTTAGTGTCCATTTATTGTGCGAGTTCTTATTTTGTCATCCGTACTTCTTCTATGGCACTGTCCTAATTACTGCTTCACCACTACTCTTTAGATTTTCGATGAAACACCATCTTTTTCCACACACACTCAGCAACATGTGTAGCTTATGTGCTTGCAAAACGATTATTATAGCTTAATTAGCAACCATATCATGCTTCCACATTAAAAGAATATAGCTTCATAAGTAACCTTGCCATGGCGAAATCAGCCGGTGGAGCGGGACGAAGCATGACCACCATCGGAATGAAGCACGGCCAAGATCAAAAGGAAGCATGGAAATCATCGTGGGTTGCCATCTGCATCTTTCTAGACGGCGTAGAGTCTAGTCCCATATGACACATTTTTTGCTTTATGGAAGCAAACCTTCATGTAGCATATAATGAACAATAACAATTATCGCTCATGCTCTAAAAGTTGTGCTTCGTCCAATGCAGAAGCATTTGTAAAGAAAGTAGCACAAGTGATGCAGACATTTTGTTATCATATCTCTTGTAAAAAATGTTATATAATATTGAAATTATTTTTCCTTGGAGCAATTTTCCATTCGATGGTAGCAAATATTTATTTCTTTCGAAGGAACGCCTTTTGAAGCAGGTCTAATAAATAATTTCGTACCGATGGAAATAAACTCTTTGTAGGAAGCAGTAGTCTGATCAACGGAAGCAACACCATGCTACTTTGGAAACATAAAAAAATATTTTTGCATATATCACAAAAAATCGTTTGTGTTATCTAAATAAAAATAATCAAGATTTTCTCCCTAACAATACCGAAATTAGTTTCCTAAAATAATAAAGATTATTTAAATCGGAGTAGTTAATTACATTACCCACTTAATTAGCGCCAGTTACCCAAAAAGATACTTAGAATATCTACTCAAAAAGACCCACGTATCCATTAAAAGGCTAAACAGATCGTACGTCTCTAGAGGAGTCCGATGGGAAGCCAGGATCGGGAGCCGATTCCTAGCGCTGCCCAAAGGATAAGCTGGTTGTTTTACTTATGATGACTAAACGTTCCCGAGGACACACAGGAATTTCGTCAAATGCTTTCGCTTCACGCAGCTGAATAATCTTTGTTGGTTTGGTAGGTTTTGTGTGGGTGTTCCGATGCTAATGCACTAACCCCTACTTGAACTAATGCATACTTATGATTATACTTTTTGCAATCATCCGCAACTACAAAAAAGTAATTAAGATAAATCTAACCATAGCCTTAAACTTTGAGATCCTACACTCCTTGATGCACTGGTTTCCTAATGGGGGTTTATATTTCTGTCACTCCCGCAACCCCACAATTAGTAGCCAAATACACGATGTATTCTCCTAGGCCCATAAAGGTGAAGTATCATGTACTCGATGTTCACATGACACCACTAGAAGAATAACACCACAAATTAAATATCAAACCATTAAATATTACTCAACATAGTTCCACTACTAACATCATGACTTCTCCCATGTCCTCAAGAACTAAACGAACTACTCACAAGATATCATATGGATCATAATCAGAGGTGATATAATAATGAATAACAATCTGGACATAAATCTTAATCCAATGGTTTCACTCAATAGCATGAACTACACGGAATAATCAACACCGGGAAATTTTCCCCTCTGAACTAGACAAGTATCAAACCCAAGATGTTACAGCGGGACGGAATGGACATGGCGGTGATGATGGTGCTGGTGGTGGAGATGATGATGATGATGATGATCCCGGTGAAGTCCAGCTCGATGACGGTGACGATGGCGACGATTTCCCTCCTCCGGGAAGGAATTTCCCCGGCAGATTTCTACCTACCGAAGAGCTTTTCTCTCTCTGTGGTTTTCCACCCCGTAGCGGCGGTGGAATATTTCTCTGTTCGCTCCCCTCTGTTTAGGGTTCTCGGGGGATGGAATACGCGAAGGAACAATGTCAGAGGTGGGCCAGGGCCACCACACCATGCCTAGGCGCGGCCAGGGGTGGCCCACGCCTAGGGGTGGTGTAGGGCTCTCCTGGCCCACCTTAGGCTCCCCTTCTGGCTTCCTCCGGCATCTGGAAAAATAGGAGTTTCTGGGTATTTTCTGGGAATTGTTGTTCTTCACAAATATGGTATCTTGACGGTCCTTTTTCCAGCAGAATTCTGACTCGGGCAGTTAATTCTCCAATAATTATCAAACATGCAAAAATAGATGAAATAACACAAGTATCATCTCTAAATATAAAATATATCAATGAATAATAGTAATGTATGATATAAAATAGTGGTACAATTTGGACGTATCAACTTCCCCAAGCTTAGACCTCGCTTGTCCCCAAGCGAAAACTCTTAGTAAACCAGACCACGGGTTTATGGAGTGAAGTGTCGATATACAAAATACGGACAAGAAGCATCATACTTACCAATACACAAGTCATTATGGATAACAACTTCCTCTTATATAATTCAACTTGCGTCACTAATAGAAGTGCACAGAGAAAATCATAATTGGTGATGGCGAACTTTCGTTATTGGTCAGAGAACAATTAAGAGATTGTACTTATCTTTCGAGCAGAGTCTTTATATTAGAGCTTACATTGCATAAATCACATGCTCAATCATTACAGTCTCTTTACAATCATAAATAGCTTTCAACGTTATATTCATTCAGATAGAAGCATTGTGCTACACAAGAAAGGGTAAAAGATATGATTGAATACATCAACACATATAAATGTTTGGATCACAACAACTCAAATGCTTGCTTGAGATAGAGGGAAATAGTTTTACTGACTCAACATAAAAGTAAAAGATAGGTGATGGTGTGTGATGCGTGCAGTTAACACACGTCCGTTGGGAACCCCAAGAGGAAGGTGTGATGCGTACAGTAGCAAGTTTTCCCTCAGTAAGAAACCAAGGTTATCGAACCAGTAGGAGTCAAGGAGCACGTGAAGGTTGTTGGTGAAGGAGTGTAGTGCGGCGCAACACCAGGGATTCCGACGCCAACGTGGAACCTGCACAACACAATCAAAGTACTTTGCCCCAACGTAACAGTGAGGTTATCAATCTCACCGGCTTGCTGTAAACAAAGGATTAACCGTATAGTTTGGAAGATGATGTTTATTTGCGAAGAACAGTAAAGAACAAGTATTGCAGTAGATTGTATTTCAGATGTAAAGAATGGACCGGGGTCCACAGTTCACTAGTGGTGTCTCTCCGATAAGATAACTAGCATGTTGGGTGAACAAATTACAGTTGGGCAATTGACAAATAGAGATTCACATACATATATCATGATGACTACTATGAGATTTAATCAGGGCATTACGACAAAGTACATAGACCGCTATCCAGCATGCATCTATGCCTAAATAGTCCACCTTCAGGTTATCATCCGAACCCCTTCCAGTATTAAGTTGCAAACAACAGACAATTGCATTAAGTATGGTGCGTAATGTAATCAACACAAATATCCTTAGACAAAGCATCGATGTTTTATCCCTAGTGGCAACAGCACATCCACAACCTTAGAACTTTCTGTCACTATCCCAGATTCAATGTAGGCATGAACCCACTATCGAGCATAAATACCCCCTCTTGGAGTTACAAGTATCAACTTGGCCAGAGCCTCTACTAGCAATGGAGAGCATGCAAGAACATAAACAACACATATATGATAGATTGATAATCAACTTGACATAGTATTCAATATTTATCGGATCCCAACAAACACAACATGTAGCATTACAAATAGATGATCTTGATCATGATAGGCAGCTCACAAGATCTAACATGATGGCACAATGAGGAAAAGACAACCATCTAGCTACTGCTATGGACCCATAGTCCAGGGGTGAACTACTCACACATCGATCCGGAGGCGATCATGGCGATGAAGAGCCCTCCGGGAGATGATTCCCCTCTCCGGCAGGGTGCCGGAGGCGATCTCCTGAATCCCCCGAGATGGGATTGGCGGCGGCGGCGTCACAGTAATGTTTTCCGTATCGTGTCTCTCAGTACTGGGGGTTTCGCGACGAAGGCTTTAAGTAGGCGGAAGGGTAGGTTTAGGGGCGACGCGAGGGCCCCACACGCCAGGGCCGCGCGGCCAAGGCCTGGGCCGCGCCGTCCTGTTGTGTTGGCGCCTCGTCGCCCCACTTCGTATCTCCTTCGGTCTTCTGGAAGCTTCGTGGAAAAATAAGATCCTGGGCGTTGATTTCGTCCAATTCCGAGAATATTTCCTTTGTAGGATTTCTGAAACCAAAAACAGCAGAAAACAGCAACTGGCTCTTCGGCATCTCGTCAATAGGTTAGTGCCGGAAAATGCATAATAATGACATATAATGTGTATAAAACATGTGAGTATCATCATAAAAGTAGCATGGAACATAAGAAATTATAGATACGTTTGAGACGTATCAAGCATCCCCAAGCTTAGTTCCTACTCGCCCTCGAGTAGGTAAACGATAACAATGATAATTTCTGAAGTGACATGCTATCATAATCTTGATCAATACTATTGTAAAGCATATGAAGTGAATCAAGTGATTCGAAGCAATGGTAAAGACAATGATTAAACAACTGAATCATATAGCAAAGACTTTTCATGAATAGTACTTCAACACAAGCATCAATAAGACTTGCATAGGAGTTAACTCATAAGGCAATAAATTCTTAGTAGAGAGTTTTGAAGCAAAACAAAGGATGATTAAGTTTCAGCAATTGCTTTCAACTTGTAACATGTATATCTCATGGATAGTTGTCAACATAAAGCAATATGATGAATGCAAATAAGCAAATATGTAGGAATCAATGCACACAGTTAACACAAGTGTTTGCTTCTAAGGTAGAAGGAAGTAGGTAAACTGACTCAACATAAAGTAAAAGAATGGCCCTTCGCAGAGGGAAGCAGGGATTAAATCATGTGCTAGAGCTTTTCAAGTTTTGAAATCATATAGAGAGCATAAAGTAAAGTTTTGAGAGGTGTTTGTTGTTGTCAACGAATGGTAGTGGGTACTCTAACTACCTTATCAACCAGACTTTCAAGAGCGGCTCCCATGAAGGACGTTATTTCTACCACCATGGTAGATCATCCCTCTTCTCTTTTGTTTACACATGCATTTTATTATTTATGGATGACACTCCTCCCCACCTTTCCTTTCTCAAGCCATGGCTAACCGAATCCTCGGGTGCCTTCCAACAATCTCATACCATGGAGGAGTGCCTATTTTTTCTTTTCTTTTTCTTTTTGCAAAATTAAGTTGCTCACTGATTGATCAGGGCAAAGCATGTGAAGAGAATTGTTAATATAAGTTAATTAATCGGGGCTGGGAACCCCATTGCCAGCTCTTTTTGCAAAATTATTGGATAAGCGGATGAGCCACTAGTCCATTGGTGAAAGTCTGTCCGAAGTAAATGACAAGATCGAAAGATAAAACACCACATACTTCCTCATGAGCTATAAAACATTGACACAAATAAGAGGTAATAACTTTTGAATTGTTTAAAGGTAGCACATGAAGTATTTACTTGGAATGGCAGAAAAATACCATGTAGTAGGTAGGTATGGTGGACACAAATGGCATAGGTTTTGGCTCAAGGTTTTGGATGCACGAGAAGTATTCCCTCTCAGTACAAGGCTTTGGCTAGCAAGGTTGTTTGAAGCAAACTCAAGTATGAACCGGTACAGCAAAACTTACATAAGAACATATTGCAAGCATTATAAGACTCTACACTGTCTTCCTTGTTGTTCAAACACCTTAACCAGAAAATATCTAGACCTTAGAGAGACCAATCATGCAAACCAAATTTCAACAAGCTCTATGTAGTTCTTCATTAATAGGTGCAAAGTACATGATCCAAGAGCTTAAACATGATCTATATGAGCACAACAATTGCCAAGTATCAAATTATTCAAGACAATATACCAATTACCACATGCGGCATTTTCCGTTTCCAACCATATAACAATGAACGAAGTAGTTTCAACCTTCGCCATGAACATTAAAAGTAGCACTAAGAACACATGTGTTCATATGCAACAGCGAAGCGTGTCTCTCTCCCATACAAAGAATGCTAGGATCCGAGTTTATTCAAACAAAAGCAAAAACAAAAGCAAACAGACGCTCCAAGTAAAGTGCATAAGATGTGACTGAATAAAAATATAGTTTCACTAGAGGTGACCTGATAAGTTGTCGATGAAGAAGGGGATGCCTTGGGCATCCCCAATCTTAGATGCTTGAGTCTTCTTGAAATATGCAGGGATGAACCACGGGGGCATCCCCAAGATTAAACTTTTCACTCTTCTTGATCATATTGTATCATCCTCCTCTCTTGATCCTTGAAAACTTCCTCCACACCAAACTCAAAACAAACTCATTAGAGGGTTAGTGCATAATCAAAAATTCACATATTCAGAGGTGACATAATCATTCTTAACACTTCTGGACATTGCACAAAGCTACTGAAAGTTAATGGAACAAAGAAATCCATCAAACATAGCAAAAGAGGCAATGCGAAATAAAAGGCAGAATCTGTCAAAACAGAACAGGCCGTAAAGACAGATTTTTCTGGGGCACTTAACTTGCTCAGATGAAAAAGCTCAAATTTAATGAAAGTTGCGTACATATCTGAGGATCACGCACGTAAATTGGCAGAATTTTCTGAGTTACCTACAGACGGGGCTGCTCAATTTCGTGACAGTAAGAAATCTGTTTCTGCGCAGTAATCCAAATCTAGTATCAACCCTACTATCAAAGACTTTACTTGGCACAACAATGCAATAAAATAAAGATAAGGAGAGGTTGCTACAGTAGTAACAACTTCCAAGACTCAACAAAACAGTAGTAAAAAACATACATGGGTTATCTCCCAAGAAGTGCTTTCTTTATAGCCATTAAGATGGGCTCAGTAATTTTAATGATGCTCTCGCAAGAAATAAGAGTTTGAAGCAAAAGAGAGCATCAAGAAGCAAATTTAAAACACATTTAAGCCTAACCCACTTCCTATGAAAAGGAATCTTGTACACAAATAAATTCATGAAGAACAAAGTGACAAGCATAGGAAGATAAAACACGAGTAACTTCAAAATATTCAGCATGTAGAGAGGTGTTTTAGTACCATGAAAATTTGTACAACCATATTTCCCTCTCTCATAATAATTTCCAGTAGAATCATGAACAAACTCAACAATATCACTATCACATACAGCATTCTTGTCATGATCCACATGCATAAAAGTATCATTACTCTCCACATAAGCATAATCAATTTTATTGGTAATAGTGGGAGTAAAACTATCACAACCATCATTGTAATCATCATAAATTGGAGGCATAGAATAATCATAATGAATTTTATCCTCAATAGTAGATGGACTGAAAATATCATATTCATCATTGTAAACATCATATATAGGAGGCATATCATCAACATAAACTTTCTCCACCATACCCGAAGGACTAAAGAGATCATTTTCATCAAAACCGACCTCCCCAAGCTTAAATTCTTCCATAGCATTAGCAACAGTGGTATTCAAGGCATTCATACTTATAACATTGCCATTAGCATGCATATAAAGTTCCATAGGTTTTTTAATTTTCTCTTCAAACACCTCATGTCCTAACTCAAGATAAATACTATAAAGATCTCTAATATTTTTGTTGTTTTCCATTAAGCCTAACTAGTGAAGTCACACAACTTAGTGTTTTCAGGAGTATTCATTTTAACAGTAATAAAAATAAACTAAGCAGAACAGAATTAAATAAAGTAAAGCTAGTAACTAATTTTTTTGTATTTTTGATATAGAAAATAAACAAAGCAGTAAATAAAGTAAAGCAAAGCAAGACAATAACAAAGTAAAGAGATTGGATGTGAGAGACTCCCCTTGCAGCGTGTCTTGATCTCCCCGGCAACGGCGCCAGAAAAAGAGTTTGATGCGTGCAGTTAACACAGGTCCGTTGGGAACCCTAAGAGGAAGGTGTGATGCGTACAGTAGCAAATTTTCCCTCAGTAAGAAACCAAGGTTATCGAACCAGTAGGAGTCAAGGAGCACGTGAAGGTTGTTGGTGAAGGAGTGTAGTGCGGCGCAACACCAGGGATTCCGACGCCAACGTGGAAGCTGCACAACACAATCAAAGTACTTTGCCCCAACGTAACAGTGAGGTTGTCAATCTCACCGGTTTGCTGTAACCAAAGGATTAACCGTATAGTGTGGAAGATGATGTTTGTTTGCGAAGAACAGTAAAGAACAAGTATTGCAGTAGATTGTATTTCAGATGTAAAGAATGGACCGGGGTCCACAGTTCACTAGTGGTGTCTCTCCGATAAGATAACTAGCATGTTGGGTGAACAAATTACAGTTGGGCAATTGACAAATAGAGATTCACATACATATATCATGATGACTACTATGAGATTTAATCAGGGCATTACGACAAAGTACATAGACCGCTATCCAGCATGCATCTATGCCTAAATAGTGCACCTTCAGGTTATCATCCGAACCCCTTCCAGTATTAAGTTGCAAACAACAGACAATTGCATTAAGTATGGTGCGTAATGTAATCAACACAAATATCCTTAGACAAAGCATCGATGTTTTATCCCTAGTGGCAACGAGACATCCACAACCTTAGAACTTTCTCACATCGTCCTGCATTCAATGGAGGCATGAACCCACTATCGAGCATAAATACTCCCTCTTGGAGTTACAAGTATCAACTTGGCCAGAGCCTCTACTAGCAATGGAGAGCATGCAAGAACATAAACAACACATATATGATAGATTGATAATCAACTTGACATAGTATTCAATATTCATCGGATCCCAACAAACACAACATGTAGCATTACAAATAGATGATCTTGATCATGATAGGCAGCTCACAAGATCTAACATGATGGCACAATGAGGAGAAGACAACCATCTAGCTACTGCTATGGACCCATAGTCCAGGGGTGAACTACTCACACATCGATCCGGAGGCGATCATGGCGATGAAGAGCCCTCCGGGAGATGATTCCCCTCTCCGGCAGGGTGCCGGAGACGATCTCCTGAATCCCCCGAGATGGGATTGGCGGCGGCAGCGTCACAGTAATGTTTTCCGTATCGTGGCTCTCGGTACTGGGGGTTTCGCGACGAAGGCTTTAAGTAGGCGGAAGGGTAGGTTTAGGGGCGACGCGAGGGCCCCACACGCCAGGGCCGCGCGGCCAAAGCCTGGGCCACGCCGCCCTGTTGTGTCGGCGCCTCGTCGCCCCACTTTGTATCTCCTTCGGTCTTCTGGAAGCTTCGTAGAAAAATAAGATCCTGGGCGTTGATTTCGTCCAATTCCGAGAATATTTCCTTTGTAGGATTTCTGAAACCAAAAACAGCAGAAAACAGCAACTGGCTCTTCGGCATCTTGTTAATAGGTTAGTGCCGGAAAATGCATAATAATGACACATAATGTGTATAAAACATGTGAGTATCATCATAAAAGTAGCATGGAACATAAGAAATTATAGATACGTTTGAGACGTATCAGTGTGTACTCGACGTATGCGGACACGCTGTTGGGGAACCCCACGAGGAATGTGTGATAAGCACAACAGCAAGTTTTCCCTCAATACGAAACCAATGTTTAATCGACCAGTAGGAGAAAGGCGTGAATCTGAAGGTGTTGCTAGCTGACTAGTGGCAGGACGCACTACCGGCGTCAGAAACAACGTGGAACCTGCACACAACACAACCAAATTACTTTTCCCCAACTTACAATGAGGTTGTCAATCTCACCGGTTTGCTGAACACAGAGGATTAGACGTATCGAGTGGAAGGAGATGTTCGCAGAAAATAAACAGAACATGATTGCAGTTGAATTTATCAGTAAAGGAAATAGGATCGGGGTCCACAATTCACAAGAGGTGTCTCTCCATAAAGAAATAGCATGTTGTGTGAACAAATTACAGTTGGGTAATTGACAGAATATCAATCATAAATGACAAGATGATTACTATGATATTTGTTATTGGGCATCACAACATAATACATAGACTGTAATCCAACTGCGTCTATGACTAATAATCCACCTTCAGGTTAGCGTCCGCACCCCTTCCAGTATAAAGTTGCAAGCAACAGACTATCACATTAAGCAATGTGTGTAAATTAAACAATAAAATTACCCTTGGATAAAATATTGTTGTTTTCTCCCTAGTAGCAACAGCACATCTACAACCTTAGAAGTTACAAAGTCACTCTCCCAGGAAACTAGAGGCATGAACCTACTATCGAGCATAAATACCCCCTCTTGGAGTCACCCCCCCCCCCCCCCCGAGATGGGTTCGGCGATGGCGGCCGCGACGGAACTTTTCGTGGATGGAGGCTCGGATATCTAGAGTTTTCCCGAGAATATGTATAAATAGGCGGAGGATTCAGGTCGGTGGGGCGCCTGGTGGACCCAGACCCCCTAGGCGCGGGCCAGGTCCAGGCGGCGCCTAGGGGTGGTTTGGCCGCCCTGTGGCGCCTCTTCATCCCCCCTCCGGACTTCGTCTTCGTTTCAGTAAAATATTGACTTCGGCTTTTGTTTCGTCCAATTCCTAGAATATTTCATGTGCAACTTTTCTGAAATACAAAAATAGCAGAAAAAAGGGAACTGGGACTGTGGCATCTTGTTAATAGGTTAGTGCCGGAAATCATGTAAAAGTGCAACAAAGTGTAAACAAAACATATATGAATTTGTGTAAAACAAGCATGGAGCATTAAAAATTATAGATACGTTTGAGACGTATCAAGCATCCCCAAGCTTAACTCATGCTCGTCCCCTAGTAAGTAAGTGATAACAAATAATTTTTGAGGTGACATGAAGCCAACACGATCTTGATCAAGCATTGTGTAGTGATGACCCACAAGTATAGGGGATCGCAACAGTCTTCGAGGGAAGTAAAACCCATTTATTGATTCGACACAAGGGGAGACAAAGAACACTTGGAAGCCTTAACAGCGGAGTTGTCAATTCAGCTGCACCTGGAAACAGACTTGCTCGCAAGAGTTTATCAGTAGTAACAGTTTTATAGCAGTAGTAGTAGTGAAATAACAGCAGCAGAGTAACAAAGATAGCAGTAGTGATTATAGTAAACAGCAGGATTAAAATACTGTAGGCACGGGGACGGATGACGGGCGTTGCATGGATGAGAGAAACTCATGTAACAATCATAGCAGGGCATTTGCAGATAATAATAAAACGGTATCCAAGTACTAATAATAGGCATGTGTCCCATATATAGTCGTACGTGCTCGCAATGAGAAACTTGCACAACATCTTTTGTCCTACCAGCCGGTGGCAGCCGGGCCTCAAGGGAAACTACTGGATATTAAGGTACTCCTTTTAATAGAGTACCGGAGCAAAGCATTAACACTCCGTGAACACATGTGATCCTCACATCACTACCATCCCCTCCGGTTGTCCCGATTTCTGTCACTTCGGGGCCATCGGTTCCGGACAGCGACATGTGTATACAACTTGCAGGTAAGATCAATAAACAATGAATATCATGATGAAACAATAACATGTTCAGATCTGAGATCATGGCACTCGGGCCCTAGTGACAAGCATTAAGCATAACAAGTTGCAACAATATCATAAAAGTAACATCTACGGATACTAGGCACTATGCCCTAACAATCTTATGACTATTACATGACCAATCTCATCCAATCCCTACCATCCCCTTCAGCCTACAGCGGGGGAATTACTGACACATGGATGGGGGAAACATGGCTGGTTGATGTAGAGGCGTTGGCGGTGATGGCGGCGATGATCTCCTCCAATTCCCCGTCCCGGCGGAGTGCCAGAACGGAGACTTCTGGCTCCTGAGACGGAGTTTTGCGATGTGGCGGCGTTCTGGAGGGTTTCTGGCGACCTCGACTTCTCCAATTTTTGCTTTTTTTTTATTCCTTAGAATCCTTTTTTTGTCTTTCTGGTGGTATCAAACAGCCGCCTAATACCTTATCTGCCTCTTCAGGAAAATGAATTCCCGTGCGTTTTTAGGTCGAGGCCAATAAGTAGTCCGAAGGAGGGCGTCGGAGGCCGGCCGAGGGGGCCACACCATAGGGCCGCGCGGGCCCCCCTAGGCCGCGCCGCCTTATGGTGTGGGGCCCTCGGGCCTCCACCTTACTTGTCCTTCTGGCTCCGTCAGTATTCTGGGAAAATAGGGCCTTCTGCATAAATTTCGAGGATTTTCCCGAAAGTTGGATTTCTGCACAAAAACGAGACACCAGAACAGTTCTGCTGAAAACAGCGTTAGTCCGTGTTAGTTGCATCCAAAATACACAAATTAGAGGCAAAACAATAGCAAAAGTGTTCGGGAAAGTAGATACGTTTTGGACGTATCATGTAGCATTGTGAGCTGGAATCAAATGATAGATATAATTCAAACAATAGAACTTAGCAACTATCTTATAACATGAGAAGTAACTCAAACAAAAGACCATGAATAATAATGCACTGAAAGAAATTGTTTGTTTATGAGCATAGAGTAAACATAACAAAGTGATACTCAACATGTCCTTATGGAATAGCAAAACATAAATGCAAGGATACCTTTAAAGTTCAGAGGGTGACTAGATACAAGTAATTTAAGAACAAGCAATAGCACAATCATGAATCAATCAATAATAATTTTGGGACTATGCACATTGCACTAAGAATGACAACTATGCTCTCTTAATTAGTGCATAAAGTAGAAGTTGAAGACTCAACATGAAAGTAAAAGAAAGGCCCTGCGCAGAAGGAAGCAAGATTACTCATGTGCTAGAGCTTTTTTATTTTGAAAGCAATGGGAGTGTTGAAAATATTTATTTTGAGAGATGCAACTCATGTCAACAGTAGTGATAAATAATATGGCTTATGCATAAAACTTCCTATAAGTTTGCTTGCCTCATGCATAATATACTAATAGTGCTCACACGTTGTCCTAATTAGTTTGGACTTCCATGGATTTTCATCACATACATATGTTTCAACCAAGTGTCACAAAGGGGTACCTCCTTGCCTCATGTACAAAGGTCCTAGGAGATGAATCTCATTTGATTTCTAAATTTTGAGGTGACATGAAGCCAACACAATCTTGATCAAGCATGTAAAACATTGTGAGCTGGGATCTAAGTACTCTAACATATGCATGATAGATATAATTTAATAGAACTTAGCAACTATGTTATAACATGAGAAGTAACTCAAACAAAGGATCATGATTCATGAATAATAGTGCATTGAAAGCAATTGTGTGTTTATAATCATAGAGTAAACATAACAAAGTGGTACTCAACATGTCCTTATGGAATAGCAAAACATAAATGCAAGGACACCTTCAAAGTTCAGAGGGTGACTAGATACAAGTAATTTGAGAGCAAGCAATAGCACAATCATGAATCAATCAATAATAATTTTGGGACTATGCACATTGCACTAAGAATGACAACTATGTTCTCTTAATCAGTGCATAAAGTATAAGGTGAAGACTCAACATAATAGTAAAAGAAAGGCCCTTCGCAGAGGGAAGCAGGGATTACCCACGTGCTACAGCTTTTTATTTTGAATGCAATAGGAGTGTTGAAAATATTTATTTTGAGAGATGCAACTCATGTCAATGGTAGTGATAAATAGTATGGCTTATGCATAATTACTTCCTATAAGTTTGCTTGCCTCATGCATAATATACCAATAGTGCTCACACCTTGTCCTAATTAGTTTGGACTTCCATGGATTTTCATCACATATATATGTTTTAACCAAGTGTCACAAAGGGGTACCTCCTTGCCTCTTGTACAAAGGTCCTAGGAGATGAATCTCATTTGATTTCTCAATTTTGATGAATCTTAACTTTTTTGGACATCCATACCGGAAAACAAGGACAACAAATATTTGGACTTTTTCCCAGCTGAAACTTCCACCATGCGAACATGGCTTTAGTTGGCGGCCCAATGTTCCTCTCTAAAAATATGCATACTCAAATCTTTGCAACTCATGGTAAATCTCCCTTACTTCAAACAAGATGAGCATGCATAGTAATTCACATGATATTCAACAAAAGCATATTGATGGTGTTCCCCATGACAGCATGGTTATCACATTAAAAGCAACTTATAAGAACTAAAAATGCACAAGACATAATACTTGCCACAATAGTTTTTTAGAGTACTTTCCCATGAGCTATAAATTACACAAAAACAGGTGAGCAATTTTTGAAGGTTTAAAGGTAGCACACAAGTAATTTACTTTGGAGTGGCGGTGAAATACCACATACATGTAGATATGGTGGACACAGTTGGCACTTTGGTTTTTGGTGCTTGGATGCACGAGTAGCGATCATACTCAGTACAGGTGAATGATAGCAAAAGACTGGGAGCGACAAACTAAGAGAGCAATATTGGCGACAAAATATTATCAATCAAAGCATAAAGTGATATTACATGTCAAAAACTAAATGATCATAGAGGCTTTAGTTGACTGGTTATAGTCCTAACATGTTATAAGCATGCGCCAAGTCAACCCAATAAAGCATCCAAGGAGAATACCACAATATTATGCTTTTATGATAGAAATAACACATGATTCTTTCAATGACACATTATGCAATCTCGACCATTTAAAACAAGTCATGCTAAAACAATAAACACTGAGCATATGACAAGAATAACATCCAACATAACATGCCAAAGTCTATGTCACAGTCTAGACAAGCTTTTTTTTGCATCACTATAGTCATGAAATATTTTACTCGTATCCAACACCAATCAACTTATTTGAAATAACTCTCGGAGATGAATAGAGCTAATCATACACAAATAAATAATACTAACGTGCTCTGAATAAAATTTAAGTGAAAGAACAAGAGCTAAACGCAGTATCAGAAAACTAGAACACTCGCAGAATAATAACAGTGAAAACTAGAGCATTCTATGCAATTAAAAAGAAGCGGGTCTTTCTCCAAAACAAATATGTCGGGATCCAACAAATGCTACAGCAAATAAAACAAAACTAAACAAAAAACAAAAATAAATACGCTCCAAGAACAACACATAGCGTATGAAGCAATAAAAATATAGCGTATAGAGAGATGACATGTTGCTTTGTTGATGAAGAGGGGATGCCTTGGGCATCCCCAAGCTTTGACGCTTGTACCTCTTGAATATGTCTTGGGGTGCACGGGCATCCCCAAGGTTGAGCTTTTGTCCATTCTTCATCTCATCACATCATTTTTCTCTCCCTGCACTTGAAAACTTCTTTCATACAAAAACTTCACACAATTATTCATTAGCAGCATTAGTACAATTAAAATAAACAAATATACTTGTGTTCAGTACTAACATATATCAAACATTTATTAAAGCATAAGCTACTGTAGCAACCTTTCAAAAAGCTCTTTGATCAAAAGAACTCAAAAAGAAAGAGATTTAAGAGGCGAATGCAAATACTGTAGAAATCCGTCAAAACAGAACAGCAGGTAAAGATCGATTTTTTTTTGAAAATTCTCCGTTGCTCATATCGAAAAGTGGTCAACTAACGAAAGTTGGATAATAACCTGGAGCATATGCATAAACAATTACATTTTAAAATTCTGCTTTAGCTATTTTTACGAATTTTTATGGTAACAACAGAGAATCTGTTTTCAGGACAGCAACTTCCCTAAACATTATTTTCTTCCTATTAGAGGCTATTCTTGGCACAAAAATGAAATAAAAAATGATAAGGTGCGGTCATTACAGTAGTAATAACTTCCAAGACTAAACAAAAAAAAATTACTGTAAATAAAATATGGGTTGTCTTCCATAAGCGCTTTTCTTTAACGTCTTTCCGCTAGGCGCAGTAATTTAAGAAGATGATCATATAAGAAATACGAATTCTATCTCTAAAGGAAGTTGTGCTACTCGGCCAACCAGAGGGTTCAAAGGGGCAAAACAATCTGCACTATTCGTTTCACCCACACAGTAAATCATCAGTTCCACTTTTCACTGCAGCCGTTCGATCGATGAGTTTTTTCCTCACTTCCTCGTCTGCCGCTGAATCGTTGACGCATGGGGCCAGCTATGTACGGGGCCCAATGGTCAGAGGCAGCTACGGCTGTTCGTTCACGTCGCCTTTCGTCTCCAGCGGCCTGGACGGTGAAAACCTAGATCGAGGTGCACCCAATCCACTCCCCAATCCCCGCTCCTCCTCTCCTCTCCAATCCCTGTCTCTTCTTCTCCCCCAATCGTCGGCCGGCCTCTTTTCCCAGCTGCAGCCGCGCGTGAGGCCGTAGAGGGCACGCCTGGGCCGCAGAAGGCGCTGGAGAAGCTCATCTCGAAGTTGGATGGAGGCGAGCGCCGCCTCACCCCCGGGATGGAGCCGGACGGCCACGGGCGTTGGCCGAAGGCGGCGCCGCAAGAGCACGCACCGTCTGCTGCTCTTCCTCCATGGTCGAGCACGACCTCGTCTTCCCGTCGCCCTACACCACTGCAGGAGGCGTCCGCCTCCGTCTCCTGGTCAGTCCCGGCCTTCATTATTCCCCGCTAAGATCCCCACGCACACCTCAGCCCCGCCGGTGGTTTCCATCATCTCCATGCGGGGGTTGGCGGCGCAGAGATGGGCTACGAGCCGCGGCAGCTTGACTCGAGCGTGCAGCTCGTCCACCAGCCTTCATATGATATATATATATATAGAACATCATATTTACTGACAGATTTTTCTTAGAATCTAAACTTTACTCGACTTGACCTTTTAGAAAAAATATAAGGCTATATTCATCGAAATAAAGCGAGTATTGCGTGATCTGATAAACAATGTAACTGGTTCCCTAATCCATAAAGCTCGCCAAATGGTTCTCACTTTAAAAAAAAATAGTCAATTATTTACTTATTTTTCTAGCACGTTAGCACAAGAACGCTTTGCAGCGGTAGAAGCACTGAAAAAACAAGTGCTAGCTGGCCTGACAACGATGGCATTCCTGGTCGCTGTTCCAGTTCCGGGACCTCCTATCCTCCGTCTCCACTTCACCGCCACCACACGTGCCTCCGCTGCAAGAACCGACCCCCTCCCGGAGGAGCTTCAGCTCGTCGCCGACCTCCGCACGCCGCACAACCACATCCGCGTTGCCGACGTCTCCCGCCGTGCCACCGGGCACCCCCTCGCCGGCGCCCGCCTCCTCCTCCTCGACGGCCCCGGCAACATCCACTCCGTCTCCTTCCCTCGCTGCCCGCTCACCCGGACCTACCTGGACGTCTTCGCCGCCCTCCCGCCCCTCCTCCCGCGCCCATCCCTCGCCGTCCTCGGCTTCGGCGCAGGCTCCGCCGCCCGCGCCCTCCTCCACTTCTACCCGGACCTGTCCGTCCACGGCTGGGAGCTCGACCCCTCCGTCATAGCCGTCGCGCGGGACTTCTTCGGCCTCGCCGACCTCGAGAAGCGCCACGCCGAGAGGCTGGTCGTCCACGTCGGCGACGCGCTGGAGGCCGAGGCCGTGCCGGGAGGCTTCGGCGGCGTGCTGGTGGATCTGTTCGCCAACGGAAGCGTGCTGCCGGAGCTCCAGGAAGCGGACACGTGGCGCCGGATAGGCGGGATGGTGGCGCGCGGAGGGACGGTCATGGTGAACTGCGGCGGGGGCTGCGTGGAGGCGGAGGAGGAGGGGAGGGACGGCGAGGCCGTGAAGGATGCGACGCTGCGGGCGATGGCTGCAGCGTTCGGGGACGGGATGGTCGCCATGATGGATGTGGATGAAAGTTGGGTCGCCATGACCGGGCCGGCGGTCGGCGCGCCAGAGGACGCCGCTGCGGCGTGGAAGGCTAGGTTGCCGCTGCAGCTGCGCCAGTATGTTGATGTGTGGAGGCCATACAATGGCAACAAATGAAGGATTCTAGTGGAGTTCCTGATCCTGCTTCAAATTTCAGAGCGTGTAAAATGATTCCCTGCAAGAAGTATCAATCAAACTGCAGATGGTTGCATTTCGATTCAGAGAGGATTTCACTGAACTTCAGAAAGACACATGACTTGTCATCTTCAAAACTACTGATGGATGGCCATTTTTGCAAATGCAGGCGTCCAATATACTCCTTGAGATAGGAAAAGCATAGAGAAAAAGACAGATGAATTTCATCAGCATGTCATATTAAAAACCGGGCCGCTGTCCTAAAGTCTAGCTAGCTAGCATCACGATACTTGTGTTTCTTAATTTCTTTCTGATGCTTATTTACATGAGACGGCTGGCGGCAAGAACAGTACTCCCTCCGTCCATAAAAGGATGTTGAATGTTCGTCTAAATTTGGATATGTCTATACATTAAAGAGTGTCTAGATACATCTGAATTTAGACAAATTTGAGACATAATTTTATGGACAGAGGTAGTATAATTTTCCATGAAGTGAACATCTTACTAACTCACTCCAGGGGGCAACTTACTAACAAGCTCCAGATGTGTGCTTCCCTCCCAGAGGCCAATCCATTCCATCCGTCAGAAGCTTTACAAGAATTGCTTATCAGGTGTTAAATGGCAATTTGGAAAGGAAACAAAGGGAGAGAATATGCACATCAGGTGTTAAACCATCAATCTCCAAAGTCCAGACGAACTTGATTTTACCGGAGTGGCCAGGAAGAAAGACTTCATTCAATAGGAAAAAATCATAAAGATGTAAAAAAGATAAGACCATGGCCTATCAGCAATTCACTCTGCGAAACACCAGCCATGTGTAAATCACAAAAGCAAAGATGGAAGGGATATTATGGTATGGAAATCCACTGCACAAACTTAAACAAAAGTCGCATCATACATATGACTGAACTTCTCTCATGAATTTTGCTTATATAGGCCGGTATCTCACTGCTTAGGGAATAAGAAGACTAGCAGGATTACCAGTTAACTGGTGCATGACAAAAGTATTCGGTTTGTAACAGTGCCATTGTGGCTACAATAGTTCATACAGAGTTCATAGAAGCTTCAACTCGAATATTCATACAGTAATCTAAATTACCAAATATGAGGTAGCAAATAAAGCTAGTAGCATGTCTTCAACAAGAAAATAATGAACATATGACCAATCTTAGAAACAAGCGGAAAATGATGTTTCACTTACATTGCACAGCCGGTTACGGGGAAGCGTGTACATGACAGTTTTGCGAATCACTTCAGTTGGATCTTTTTCCATAAACAATGAGGATGGAATTTCTTTCCATCAGTCAGTTATCGACAAATAGGATAGCAGGATCTTTTCCTGGTCAACCTATCCTCTTATCCCTATCTGGTCCTTCAGACTTCTTTCCTTCAGATGGCCAATGTACCTATTGGAAATGCACATAACAGAAGAAAATTAACAATAATACAAACAAGGTATTCAGCAGCATTTGCTAGAATTACTAACCCGGCATGCCAGTAGTAAATTTTATCAGTCCTTTTTCTTCCTGTAACACTGATATCTTGTGCATTGAGTACAATGCACATGTCTCCATTTCCTACATGAGGTGCATAAATTGGCTTTTTCGCTTCCCTGAAGCACAACAGCTATTTGGGAATTGGGATGCTAACTGTCCAAGCACCTATCACGTTTACAAAAATAGCTTACTGCGTAACCATTTCCCATGAGGAATTCCTTATAGTTGAACTAGCAAAAGAAACCTGGTCTGGCCCTTTGCATCATACACACACCATCACAGCCCCTCTAAATTGAATCTTTTGAAACCTGCAAGTGCTTGATTCAAATTCCGAAAAAGAAGCAAGTCAGTTCCACTGTGCTAGACTGCCACAGCCCCACATATTAGTACAGCAGGTTCAGAAATTGCATTAGCATAAATCCAAATTATAGGATGATGCAGAAAAAAAAATATACTTGAAAATATGTCGTTGTAACATACAAAAACTAGTAAAAAATGTAGTTGTAACAAATTAACATCAGAAATAACAGCTTAACTTTTTGAACCTTTCCATTACATGTTGCTAAATGTGTTCTGTAGGTTCAGTGTTGGAGTAAGTGCAGTAGCAGCAATCATAAAAATGCCTAGCAAAGGCAGGTCAACTTGTCACCAATGTGTTAAATCACCTTCACTCCTTCACAGATCTAGAATTTTAGAACCTAGGAGAAAACTAGCAGCATACTAGGTGGTAATGAATGGGTTCTGATTGCAAAATCACAATCTACATATAACCAGCATGATGGTATGAGCAAGAGCAATCAGGGATGTCAATCAGCACCTATAATCTGAGGAAAAAAAACTGCACTGAGGGCTGCATATTAACCTCCAATGACTTCGTGGAGAACACTATTACCCCATCGCTCATCTTCTGCAATGCTGCAGCTGCTTCATTTTCTGAAGAAAAGATGGAAGGGAGATTATGGTATGGAAATCCACATCACAAACTTAAGCAAAACATAAGTTGCTCGCACATAAGACTAAACTTCTCTCGTGGAATTTTCTTATATATATTGGTATCTCACGGCTTAGGGAATAAGAAGAGATTAGGTTGATCACCAGTTAGCTGATGCATGACAAAAGCATTCAGTTTGTCGATTTGTAACAGGGTCATTGTTGTTACAATAGTTCATACAGATTTCATAGAAGCTTCAAGTCGAATATAGATCAAACCATGCAGGAAAAGTGCATGTGATTTTATTAACCAATGACAAAGCCCAAAGGCTAGAGTACCACGACCAAGCACAAGCAACTAAAAAAACGAAAACGAAAACTGAACAACACTGAAGAACTAGTGGCCTGCCAGCTCCAGCGACACATGATGCACGACCTTCAACTCGAATGTGCATACAGTAATCTGGTCTTCAACAAGGAAAAAGAATGAACCTATGACCGATCCTTGAAACAAACAGAAGATGAAGTTTCACTTACATCACATAGCTTTGCGAATTACATAAGTTGGGAGTTTTTCCATCTGGTCCATGAGCCTTCTTTCCTTCAGATGGCCAATATACCTATTGAAAAATGCACATAACAGAAGAAAATTAACAATGGTACCAAAGAAGGTATTCAACAGTATTTGCTAGAATTACTAACCCCTGTGTGCCAGTAGTAAATTTTATCAGTCATTTTTTCTGTCTGCAACACTGGTATCTTTTGCATTGAGTACATAGGTTGGCTTGCTGTTGCCCTAAAGCACAAATGCTATTTGGGATGCCAAATGTCTAAGCACCTACCACATATGCGAAATAACTTACTTGCATAACCACTTCCCTTCAGTAAATCCTTACAGTTGAAGAAGTAAAAGAATCCTGGCCTGGCCCTTTGCATCATACACACGCCTTCCTAGCACCTCTAAATCGATTCTTCTCAAACCTGCAAGTGCTTTTCTGCACATTCCGAAAAAGAAGCAACTCAGTTCCCTTGTGCTAGACTGCACAACTCCACATATTGGGACCAGGGGTTCAAAAATCACATTTGCATCCAAATTATAGGATGGATGCCGAAGAAGAAAAAGCAATTAAGGATTTCCGTTGCAAACTTCTTTTGTTTCCGGGGAAGAAATGAATACATGCAGCTTCTTTGACTCAATCAAATATGATTACAGAAAAAATACGATTTATCAACAACTACATAAAAAATTATGTTGTTGTAACAAATAAGAATCGGAAATAGTAGCTTCACTTTTTGAACCGTTCCGTTACATGTTGCTAAATAGTATGTTTTGCAGGTTCAATGGTGGAGTGAGTGCACTAACAGCAATCACAAAAATGCCTAGCGAAGGCAGGTCAACTGTCACCAATGTCTCCAATCACCTTTAGCATGCCAGAGATCACAATTTATTTAGACATATTTAAAATGTTGCAACCTAGGAAGAAAACCAAGGAATGATGATGGGTCCTGGTTGTAGTTGTACCTTTGAAAATCTCATAAATAAAACTAGCATGATAGTATGAGCAATCAGGAATGGCAACAAAAACTATAATCCTTGGAAAATAACTGCACTGAGCGTTGCTTATTATCCTTCAATAACTTTGTACACATGATTACCTCTTTGCTCATGTTCTCCGATGCTGCAGCTGCTTCATTTTCCGAAGAAAAGTCGAAACCGTATCATTTGGATTTCTCTGTCACAGGACGGCATATAACTTCCACTGTCACACACTGGCATCAATTGACAGGCATCAATTGAGAGGACAATCTTCAATGGACAAACATCACAAATCAACCACCAAAAATAACCAGAACAGGTGGGTTACTGCATTCGATAATTCAACCTTGAGAGCAATTTCATTGGTGCCATAGAACAAATCTGTAACTCAAGTCAGTAGATCAAACAGCAAGGCATCAGAAAATTCCAGAACCATACATCAGTCTACACTACGCCTGTTTAATGTTCAGACAAATTCCTCCTAACATATAGTACATGGGAGTTAACATTGAAGGCGATAATCCCTCATCAGGATAATGCACTGCGACTGCAATCAGCAAGCAGGACGGGATGATTCACAATCTAGCAAGAAACCTGTCTTCCTAAGTAGATACACAAATTACCATACGTAAACAGGAAGCCCATGAGATCTTATTGAACAGAAGAGGTTCAGGACCGAGAATCAAATAAATTGAACATAACCTGAACGCAAGACAAGAGATCCACGAAATCGGACCTCCGACGAACGATTTGGAGACAGTGCGGAGCTTCGATTCAGCAGCTTCACGAATGGAACAGCATGGGGCGGCACTTCTGCTTCACCAATTAAACATCGTTCAGAAACCCTAGAAATAATCCCCAAATCCTCTGATGCATCCAACCCACCCACTCCCACAAAACAGATCTCCCCTAAAAAAATATTACGATTCGCACCCCACTGAACCAAATAAATTAGGGACCGCCCTTGAGAACTAACAAGGGGAAAACAGAGCCAAGAAGTTGCATAGGGGCATCAAGATCTAGATCCAATCAGGTATGAAGAGCATCATTTCGCAGACAGTAAAGCGAGATTTAAATATTTTGGGCTTCCATTAGCAACAACTCTAGACCAAATCACAACCAGTAGTTGCCTTTTCGAACCAGAATTACATCCAGGAGGACCTAACCATACCACACAATGTCAACAACTCTAGACGGAGCTAAAAACAACAACAACAAGACACGTTCGCTGCAGCGGCGCCTACTTCTTCTTGGGGGTGGCGGCCTTCTTCTTGGGCGACTTGGGCTCCTTCTCCTTCTTCTCGGCGGCGGCGGCGGACTTCTTGGGGAGGAGGACGGAGTGGATGTTGGGCAGGACCCCACCGTGCGCGATGGTGACGCCGGCGAGCAGCCTGCCGAGCTCCTGGTCGTTGCGGATGGCGAGCAGCAGGTGGCGCGGCACGATGCGGCTCTTCTTGTTGTCCTTGGCGGCGTTGCCGGCGAGCTCGAGCACCTCGGCGGCGAGGTACTCGAGGACGGCGGCGAGGTAGACGGGCGCGCCGGACCCCACGCGCTGCGCGTAGCGGCCCTTCTTGAGGAAGCGCCCGATGCGGCCCACCGGGAACTGGAGCCCCGCCTTGACCGACCGCGTCACCGACTTCTTCCGCTCGCCGCCCTTCCTTCCGGCCATCTTGATTGGTTCGTCGGCGGCGGCGGAGTGCTGGAGGTGGGTTTGGCTTTGGGAATGGAGCGCGGGCTGCTGGTTTGAGTTTTTGTGAGATGGATGGGCGGGGTGGGGGGATTTTATAGGATCCGCGGAACACGGGGGGAAGGGGGCGATCCGTGGGAGGGGTGGATGGACCAATCAGGAGGCGGCGATTTTGCAGGGGCCGGGAGAGAAGGGGATCGATCCGTGGGAGGGGCCGATGGACCAATCAGAACGCAGGATTTTACAGGGGAAGGGGGGCGATCCGTGGGATGGGTGGAGGAACCAATCAGAACGCAGGGATTTCCGTCTTCAGTTCGCGCTTCTTTCCTTTTCTTTTTTTTCGAATATCTTTCAGTTTGCGCTTCGTTTCTTTTCGTGGTGATGGTGAAATAGGATGCGAAAATTGGGAGCCCGTGGGAAAAGGGTTTTGGTGAAGTGTAATAGTGAGTACTACTATATTCTTCAAGTCATAAGATTTGCGTTTGATATTTTCATTTTATTTTCACAGATCATCACCAAAAAAATCGTCTTTCATCCTAAGATTTCATTTTATTTTTAGGGTTCACTCGACCTATACGTTAGCTCGTAGCGACATCATCAAGGTTAAGCGGGATACGCAAGGCAAACTTATGACCTTTTTAGGTTGTCCTTTTACTAGTCTCAAGGCAAAAGAAGCTTGTTTAGATTCTGACATAGACTTTGGCATGTCATGTTAGATGTTATTTTAATCATATAATTAGTAATTATTGTTGTAGCATAACTTGTCTCAAGTAGCTAAGAGTGCTTAATGTGTCGTTGAAAGAGTCATGTGTTGCTTCCATCATAAAACCATAATATTGTATTATTCTCATTTGATGCTTTATTGGGTTAACTTGGCACATGCTTACATCATGTTATGACTACAAATCAGTACCTAAAGCCTCTATGATCATTTAGTTTTTTGACTTGTAATATCACGTCATGTTTTGATATAATAATGTTTTATCGCTATACATGATTATGATCATTATTTCTCTCTTAGTTGGTCACTTCCAGTCTTTTGTTATGTACTGAGTATGAGCTCTACTCGTGCATCAAACTCCCAAAAACCAAAGTTTTACAATTGTGTCAATCATACCTACCTATATGTGGTATTTCGCCGCCACTCCAAAGTGAATTGATTGTGTGCTACCTTTAAACCTTCAAAGATTATTACCTGTTTTGTGAGGAAGAGTTGAATGCTTTATTATCTCTTTCATGTTTATTTTGGCTTCACACCTTGACTAGCATGCATAATGTGCTAGTCTTTAATATGGCAAAAAGAGCAGGCAAGCGGGTGCCTAGCCTACTAAAATATAAAATGAACCAATAACTAAAATCTCCTAACACTATGTACTTGAGAAATCATGAACTTAGCTTGTTCAAACAGAGAAGATAAACTTTATTGTTCTCTCTATAGCAGCCACTCTTGAAGCCATTAAACATGAAAGGATGATAGATCATTTGATACCATTCATTGACATAAACATACATACCTCTCAAAATATATTTTCAACACCTCTACTTTATGCAAAATAAAAAGCACTAGCACATGAGTAATCTTGCTTCCCTCTGCGCATGGCCTTTCTTTTACTTTTATGTTGAGTCTCCATCTTCTTACTTTATGCACAAATTAACAGAGCATAGTTGTCATTCCGAGTATAATGTGCATAGTCCCAAAAATTATTATTGATTGATTCATGATTATATTATTATTTGTTCTCAAATTACTTGTATATAGTCATCCTTTGAACTTTAAAGGTGTCATGGCATTTATGTTTTGTTACTTCATAAAGGACAAGCTGAGTACCACTTTGCTATGTTTTTTCTCTATGCTAAAAAACAAATAGTTGCTTTTAGTTCATTATTATTCATGATCTTTTATTTGAGTTACATCTCATGTTGTAACATAGTTGCTAAGTTCTATTGTTAGAATTATATCTATCATGACTATGTTTAGAGTACTTTGATCCCAGCTCACAATGCTTTTACAATAACTTGATCAAGATTGTGTTGGCTTCGCGACGGAGAGAATATATAGGCGAAGGGGCAGAGTCGGGAGAGGCTCGAGGGGCCCACACCCTAGGGCGGCGCGCCCCCCCTCCTTGGCCGCGCCGCCAGGTGGTGTGGGGCCACCTCGGCTCTTCTTCGTTTCCTCTTCGGACTTCTGGAAGGCTCCGTGGAAAATAAGACCGTGGGCTTTTGTTTCGTCCAATTCCGAGAATATTTCCTGTGTAGGATTTCTGAAACCAAAAATAGCAGAAAACAGGAACTGGCACTTCGGCATCTTGTTAATAGGTTAGTGCCGGAAAATGCATCAAAATGATATAAAGTGTATATAAAACATATGAGTATTGTCATATAACTAGCATGGAGCATAAGAAATTATAGATACGTTTGAGACGTATCAAGCATCCCCAAGCTTAGTTCCTACTTGCCCTAGAGTAGGTAAACGATAACAAGGATAATTTCTGAAGTGACATGCTACTATCATAATCTTGATCAATACTATTGTAAAGCATATGAAGTGAATGAAGTGATTCGAAGCAATAGTAAAGATAATGACTAAACAACTGAATCATATAGCAAAGACTTTTCATGAATAGTACTTTTAAGACAAGTATCAATAAGTCTTGCATAAGAGTTAACTCATCAAGCAATAGATTCTTAATAGAAGGTTTTGAAGCAACACAAAGGATGATTAAGTCTCAGCAATAGCTTTCAACTTGTAACATGTATATCTCATGGATAGTTGTCAACATAAAGCAATATAACAAGTGCAATAGGTAAACATGTAAGAATCAATGCACACAGTTGACACAAGTGTTTGCTTCTAAGATAGAAAGAAGTAGGTAAACTGACTCAACATAAAGTAAAAGAAAGTCCCTTCGCAGAGGGAAGCATGGATTACTCATGTGCTAGAGCTTTTTATTTTGAAAACATGGAAACAATTTTGTCAACGGTAGTAATAATTCATATGTGTTATGCATAAAACCTCTTATAAGTTGCAAGCCTCATGCATCGAATACCAATTGTGCTCGCACCTTGTCCTAATTAGCTCGGATTTCCATGGATTATCATTGCATTACATATGTTTCAACCAAGTGTCACAAAGGGGTACCTCTATGCCGCATGTACAAAGGTCCAAGGAGATAGATCGCATTTGATTTCTCAGTTTTGATAGATCTCAACTTGAGGACATCCATACCGGGACAATATAGAAAACAGATAATGGACTCCTCTTTAATGCTTAAGCATTCAACAACAGATAATATTCTCATAAGAGATTGAGGATTAATGTCCAACTGAAACTTCCACCATGATACATGGCTTTGGTTGGCGGCCCAATGTTCTTCTCTAACAATATGCATACTCAAACCATTTAATCATGATAAATCACCCTTACTTCAGACAAGAAGAACATGCATAGCAACTCACATGATATTCAACAAAGGTGTAAAAAGTTGATGGTGTCCCCAGAAACATGGTTACCGCTCAACAAGCAACTTATAAGAAATAAGATACATAAGCAACATATTCAATACCACAATAGTTTTTAAGCTATTTTCCCATGAGCTATGTATTGCAAAGACAAGGAATGAAATTTTAAAGGTAGCACACAAGAAATTTACTTTGGAATGGCAGAGAAATACCACATAGTAGGTAGTTATGGTGGACACAAATGGCATGAGTTTTGGCTCAAGGTTTTTGGATGCACGAGAAGTATTCCCTCTCAGTACAAGGTTTTGGCTAGCAAGGTTGTTTGAAGCAAACACAAGTATGAACCGGTACCGTAAAACTTACATAAGAACATATTGCAAGCATTATAAGACTCTACACTGTCTCCTTGTTGCTCAAACACTTTTACCAGAAAATATCTAGACCATAGAGAGATCAATCATGCAATCCAACTTTCAACAAGCTCTACAATAGTTCTCCATTAATAGGTTTAAACTACATGATGCAAGAGCTTAAACATGATCTATGAGAGCTCAAAACAATTGCCAAGTATCAAATTATTCAAGACAATATACCATTTACCACATGAAGCATTTTCTGTTTCCAACCAAATAGCAATCAACGAAGCGGTTTTCAACTCCGCCATGAACATTAAAAGTAGAACTAAGAACACCAGTGTTCATATGAAAAAGCGGAGCGTGTATTTCTCCAATACAAGGAATGATAGGATCCTATTTTATTCAAACATAAACAAAAACAAAAACAAAAACAAACAGACGCTCCAAGTAAAGCACATAAGATGTGACGGAATAAAAATATAGTTTCACTAGAGGTGACCTGATAAGTTGTCGATGAAGAAGGGGATGCCTTGGGCATCCCCAAGCTTAGATGCTTGAGTCTTCTTGAAATATGCAGGGATGAACCACGGGGGCATCCCCAAGCTTAGACTTTTCACTCTTCTTGATCATATTATATCATCCTCCTCTCTTGACCCTTGAAAACTTCCTCCACACCAAACTCAAAGCAAACTCATTAGAGGGTTAGTGCATAATCAAAAATTCACATGTTCAGAGGGTACACAATCATTCTTAACACTTCTGGACATTACCCAAAGCTACTGAAAGTTAATGGAACAAAGAAATCCACTCAACACAGTAAAAGAAGCAATGTGAAATAAAAGGCAGAACCTGTCAAAACAGAATAGTCCGTAAAGACGAATTTTTTAGAGGCACTTAACAGGCTCAGATGAAAAAGCTCAAAACTAATGAAAGTTGCGTACATATCTGAGGATCACGCATGAAATTTTGGAGCATTTTACGAGTTTCCTACAGAGAGATCTACTCAAATTCGTGACAGGTAGAAATCTGTTTTTGCGCAGCAATCCAAATCTAGTATCAACTTTACTATTAGAGACTTTACTTCACACAACAATATGATAAGGAGAGGTTGCTACAGTAGTAGCAACTTCCAAGACACAACAAAACAGTAATAATAACATACATGGGTTATCTTCCAAGAAGTGCTTTCTTTAACGCCTTTCATCTAGGCGCAGAAAGTGCAAATCAAGTATTATCAAGAGAAGAAGCATCAACAGAGGAGTTTGTAGTTTTCTCAACTATGCATTGTATCTTATCTATGTAAGAAACTCCTTTTTCATTACCTTTAGGCTTACTATCCTCCTCAAATAAATTTTCAGGAACAATCGAAGCAAAATTCTTTTCTAGTGCCTCATGCATTCCCATGAGTTTATGAGGTATTGGTATTTTAATCTCCCCCTCACAATTGGCTTTATTAGTGTATCTTAGCCTATCTTTTTCCTCTTTTCAAGGATATTTGCAAAATTGGTACAAAAGCCTAGCATCTTATGTCGAATAAAAACTTTCCTAGCTTCTCTAGCTACATCACCAAATTCTCTAAGAAGGGTTTCTACAACACATATAAACCGGTACAGAAAAACTTACATAAGAACATAGTGCAAGCATTATAAGATTCTACACTGTCTTCCTTGTTGTTCAAACACTTTTACCAGAAAATATCTAGACCTTAGAGAGACCAATCATGCAAACCAAATTTCAACAAGCTCTACGGTAGTTCTCCACTAATAGATTTAAACTACATGATGCAAGAGCTTAAACATGATCTACTTGAGAGCTCAAATCAATTGCCAAGTATCAAATTATTCAAGACAATATACCAATTACCACATGAAGCATTTTCTGTTTCCAACAAAATAACAATAAGTGCAGCGGCTTTCAGCTTTCGCCATGAACATGAAAAATAAAACGAAGAACACAAATGTTCAAATGAAAAAGCGGAGCGTGTCTCTCTCCCACACAAGGATGTTTAGGATCCGATTTTATTCAGAGAATGAAAATAACAAAACGAAAATAAAAGCACACAGACGCTCCAAGTAAAGCACATAAGATGTGACGGAATTAAAATATAGTTTCACTAGAGGTGACCTGATAAGTTGTTGATGAAGAAGGGGATGCCTTGGGCATCCCCAAGCTTAGACGCTTGAGTCTTCTTGAAATATGCAGGGATGAACCATGGGGGCATCCCCAAGCTTAGACTTTTCACTCTTCTTGATCATATCATATCATCCTCCTCTCTTGATCCTTGAAAACTTCCTTCACACCAAACTCAAAGCATTCTCATTAGAGGGTTAGTGCATAATCAAAAATTCACATGTTCAGCAAGGACACAATCATTACCAACACTTCTGGACATTACCCAAGGTTACTTAAGTTTAATGGAGCAAAGAAACCCACTCAATCACAGTAAAAGAGGTAATGCAAAATAAAAGGCAGAATCTATCAAAACAGAACAGTCCGTAAAGACGAATTGTTTCGAGGCACTTAACAAGCTCAGATGGAAAAGCTCCAGTTGAACGAAAGTTGCGTACATATCTGAGGATCACGCATGAATTTTTTCAGGATTTTATGAGTTTCCTACAGAGAGATCAACTCAAATTCGTGACAGCTAAAAATCTGTTTCTGCGCAGAAATCCAAATCTAGTATCAACTTTACTATCAAAAAACTTTACTTGGCACAAAAATGCAATAAAATAAAGATAAGGAGAGGTTGCTACAGTAAACAACTTCCAAGACTCAACAAAACAGTAGCAAAATAAAAACATGGGTTATCTCCCAAGAAGTGCTTTCTTTATAGCCATTAAGATGGGCTCAGTAATTTTAATGATGCTCTCGCAAGAAATAAGAGTTGAAGCAAAAGAGAGCATCAAAAGCAAATAAGAAACACTTTTAAGTCTAACCCACTTCCTATGAAAAGGAATCTTGTAAATAAACAAGTCATGTAAGCATAATGCAATAAGCATAGGAAAACAAGACAAGCGCAACTTCAAGATTTTCAGCAAAAAGAGAGGTGTTTTAGTAACATGAAAATCCCCAGAAACATGGTTACCGCTCAACAAGCAACTTATAAGAAATAAGATACATAAGCAACATATTCAATACCACAATAGTTTTTAAGCTATTTTCCCATGAGCTATGTATTGCAAAGACAAGGAATGAAATTTTAAAGGTAGCACACAAGAAATTTACTTTGGAATGGCAGAGAAATACCACATAGTAGGTAGTTATGGTGGACACAAATAGCATGAGTTTTGGCTCAAGGTTTTTGGATGCATGAGAAGTATTCCCTCTCAGTACAAGGTTTTGGCTAGCAAGGTTGTTTGAAGCAAACACAAGTATGAACCGGTACAACAAAACTTACATAAGAACATATTGCAAGCATTATAAGACTCTACACTGTCTCCTTGTTGCTCAAATACTTTTACCAGAAAATATCTAGACCATAGAGAGATCAATCATGCAATCCAAATTTCAACAAGCTCTACAGTAGTTCTCCATTAATAGGTTTAAACTACATGATGCAAGAGCTTAAACATGATCTATGAGAGCTCAAAACAATTGCCAAGTATCAAATTATTCAAGACAATATACCATTTACCACATGAAGCATTTTCTGTTTCCAACCAAATAGCAATCAACAAAGCGGTTTTCAACTCCGCCATGAACATTAAAAGTAGAACTAAGAACACCAGTGTTCATATGAAAAAGCAGAGCGTGTCTTTCTCCAATACAAGGAATGCTAGGATCCGATTTTATTCAAACATAAACATAAACAAAAACAAACAGATGCTCCAAGTAAAGCACATAAGATGTGACGGGATAAAAATATAGTTTCACTAGAGGTGACTTGATAAGTTGTCGATGAAGAAGGGGATGTCTTGGGCATCCCCAAGTTTAGATGCTTGAGTCTTCTTGAAATATGCAGGGATGAACCACGGGGGCATCCCCAAGCTTAGACTTTTCACTCTTCTTAATCATATTATATCATCCTCCACTCTTGACCCTTGAAAACTTCCTCCACACCAAACTCAAAGCAAACTCATTAGAGGGTTAGTGCATAATCAAAAATTCACATGTTCAGAGGGGACACAATCATTCTTAACACTTCTGGACATTACCCAAAGCTACCGAAAGTTAATGGAACAAAGAAATTCACTCAACACAATAAAAGAGGCAATGTGAAATAAAAGGCAGAATCTGTCAAAACAGAACAGTCCATAAAGACGAATTTTTTAGAGGCACTTAACAGGCTCAGATGAAAAAGCTCAAAACTAATGAAAGTTGCGTACATATCTGAGGATCACGCATGAAATTTTGCAGCATTTTACGAGTTTCCTACAGAGAGATCTACTCAAATTCGTGACAGGTAGAAATCTGTTTCTGCGCAGCAATCCAAATCTAGTATCAACTTTACTATTAGAGACTTTACTTGGCACAACAATATGATAAGGAGAGGTTGCTACAGTAGTAACAACTTCCAAGACACAACAAAACAGTAATAAAAACATACATGGGTTATCTTCCAAGAAGTGCTTTCTTTAACGCCTTTCAGCTAGACGCAGAAAGTGCAAATCAAGTATTATCAAGAGAAGAAGCATCAACAGAGGAGTTTGGAGTTTTCTCAACTATGCATTGTATCTTATCTATGTAAGAAACTCCTTTTTCATTACCTTTAGGCTTACTATCTGATAACCCACAAGTATAGGGGATCGCAGCAGTCTTCGCGGGTAGTAAAACCCAATTTATTGATTCGACACAAGGGGAGACAAAGAATACTTGAAAGCCTTAACAACGGAGTTGTCAATTCAGCTGCACCTGGAAACAGACTTGCTCGCAAGAGTTTATCAGTAGTAACAGTTTTATAGCAGTAGCAGTAGTGAAATAACAGCAGCAGAGTAACAGAGACAGCAGTAGTGATTATAGTAAACAGCAGGATTACTATACTGTAGGCACGGGGACGGATAACGGCCGTTGCATGGATGAGAGAAACTCATGTAACAATCAAGCAAGGCATTTGCAGATAATAATAAAACGGTGTCTAAGTACAAAGCAATCAATAGGTATGTGTTCCAATTATAGTCGTACGTGCTCGCAATGAGAAACTTGCACAACATCTTTTGTCCTACCAGCCGGTGGCAGCCGGGCCTCAAGGGAAACTACTGGATATTAAGGTACTCCTTTTAATAGAGTACCGGAGCAAAGCATTAACACTCCGTGAACACATGTGATCCTCACATCACTACCATCCCCTCCGGTTGTCCCGATTTCTGTCACTTCGGGGCCATCGGTTCCGGACAGCGACATGTGTATACAACTTGCAGGTAAGATCAATAAACAATGAATATCATGATGAAACAATAACATGTTCAGATCTGAGATCATGGCACTCGGGCCCTAGTGACAAGCATTAAGCATAACAAGTTGCAACAATATCATAAAAGTAACATCTACGGATACTAGGCACTATGCCCTAACAATCTTATGACTATTACATGACCAATCTCATCCAATCCCTACCATCCTCTTCAGCCTACAGCGGGGGAATTACCCACACATGGATGGGGGAAACATGGCTGGTCGATGGAGAGGCGTCGGTGGTGATGGTGGCGATGATCTCCTCCAATTTCCCGTCCCGGCGGAGTGCCAGAACGGAGACTTCTGGCTCCCAAGACGGAGTTTCGCGATGTGGCGGCGTTCTGGAGGGTTTCTGGCGACTTCGACTTTTCCCCGTGCGTTTTTAGGTCGAAGGCAATAAGTAGTCCGAAAGAGGGCGTCGGGGGCCAGCCGAGGCCGCCACACACTAGGGCCGCGCGGGCCCCTCCTGGGCCACGCCGGCCTAGTGTGTGGGGCCCTCGTGCCCCCACCTGGCTTGCCCTTCTGGCTCCGTCAGTATTCTGGGAAAATAGGACCTTCTACATAAATTCTGAGGAGTTTCCTGAAAGTTGGATTTCTGCACAAAAACGAGACACCAGAACAGTTCTGCTGAAAACAGCGTTAGTCCGTGTTAGTTGCATCCAAAATACACAAATTAGAGGCAAAACAATGGCAAAAGTGTTCGGGAAAGTAGATACATTTTGGACGTATCAACTCCCCCCAAGCTTAGCTTATTGCTTGTCCTCAAGCAATTCAGTTAACAACTGAGCGATAAAAGAACTTTCACGAACACATTTGTTCATATGATGTAAATATTCTCATGCTATGGCTAACACTTAGGCATTTCATAATAAGATACATGCAAATAAGATCATCTAATAGCTATGTCAATCATGGAAAGGTACCAACAATTAATAATAAGCATCATGAATCATGTATATAAGCAGGATTGCAATGTTCATAAAAGAGTATGGTAGAGTGGTATCTCGCTTGCCCATATTTGATCAGCAAAACATAAATGCTCAGGCACCTCTGAAGTTCATAGAAAGACTAGAAATAGTGATTGTCAAAGATAAAAGTATCAAAGTTATACCACAATTAATCATATTTTGGGATAATCATATCTATTATATATTAAAAGTGCATTACGGGCTAACCAGAAATTAGAGAATTCGCTAGAAAATCCCACAATAATTAGAAACATCTGGCCATCAATTTAAATAGTCAGGCAATGACAACCGATGGATTTTAGGAATAGCCCATAGCCCATTGAGACAAAATTGACATAAATTACCCACCACTGCCCCTAATTAAATAGTGTACCACGTACCTCTTGAGCCCCTAATAAAAAGATCTTCTCAAGATAAATGACCTAACACGTTGTCGCGCACTCAGCCGCCGCCGCCGTCTTCTTCTGTTCTAGCACGCTGCAGATGTGACGTATTTGGGTTGATATCCTGTGACGTATCCAAGTATGATGCGGCCGCCAGTGTATTTGCCTCCCGTTGGTCTGCCAGGTCTCCAATCCATGCATAAGCTGATCAAATTTGATCTTGCCTCATAGATGGCCGATGTTGAAGAAGTGCAGGCGCACACAGTTTTGATCCATGCCAAGGCGGAGGTATGGCTTTGCACAACCCAGATGCATGGGTAGATCGTGGGAACGTGCTTGGTGACTGTCGGCCTCGGACGTCTTGGAGCGGAGGTCTAGCGGAGGCGGAAGCAAGGCATGCAGAGGATATATCCATGGTGTCTACGGAGGCTGGGACTTCTTGGCGGAGAAACCGGAACGAGAGACGAGAGACAGTGGAGGAGCACAATGGCGGACAGCGAGCGACGATGTCGGCGGCGACTGCCGTCACGGTCGCCTATGGTGGAGAGATCGATGGACAGCGGAGGACGGAGGCGACCAAGGCGAGGAGAAGCGGTCGGCTTGAGACGACGGACGCGAAGATTGCAGGATAGGAAGGTGCAACTTGAGGTGGACGGGCGCGTACTGGCGAGCAGTGTTGTGAGGCTGTCGATGACGATGTCGGCGGCGACTGCCGTCATGATCGCCTGTGGCGGAGAGATCGACGGACAGCGGAGGACGGAGGCGAGCAAGGCGAGAAGCGGTCGGCTGGAGGCGATGGAAGCAAAGATTGCTGGAGAGGAAGGTCCAGCAAGGTGGACGTGCATGCGCGTGCTGGCGAGCAATGCTGCGACTCTGCGAGGTTATCAATGGATGGCCGAGCGGCTCGGCAAGCATGCATGCGTCTATGGCGAGCACGGAAGAGAAGCATGGCGGCAGCTTGGATGCACTCTGGGTGCGCTGCTGCGGGACATGCATAAGCAATTCAGCCATGCAAGACCGTCCGATCCATGGAGATAAATTGCCTCATATACAAAGCATGCCAGCGCCGCCGAGCCGCAAAGACGCGTGATTTTTGCTCGACCCTACATCAGGCTAATTATTGTTTTCAAAGGAGCAGAATCGATGGAACACCTAACTACCAACTTAAGATTAGATCAGGTATGTATACACATGCATACAGCAGTATTGATGCATGAAACCCATCTGCATGCAACTTTAATCTTAATTAATCATAGCATAGTAAGTAGAATTATTTTCAAGTCTAAGCTGTTTCATGCTAACCAATATTGGTGGTCCATCCTTAAAAAAAAATCGTTGCCACATAATAATTACTCTCATCAGTAAAAATTGTACTCCATGAAATTCATAATAAGTGCCATGGGTTTATTTCAAATTTGACTTATTGCGGATCGGAGGGAGTATAAAACTTGCTGCCTTACAGTTCCGTAGAGAGAATATTATAGAATTTGGAAGCATATAAAGAAAGAAATGCATTTGTCTCTAAAACTACCTTAGTGGTATTATTAGAAAATATAAAACTTGAAAGATGTGCAATACTAGAAAGTATTTATTACGTGGCAGTAAATTAATTTCTAGAACAACATTTTCTAGCCATAACCAACATGTGAAGGAACGGTAGTATGCCACCAGATGTCAGTGTTTAAATTGATGATTTGTAGGCATTCCCAATATCTAGAGTGACAAGACTCGATGAACTTGAGAGAGCATACACTTAAGAGAGAAAACAAAAATAATATAAAACATAGAAAAAATGGAGTAGAAATAATATGTGTTAGAACATAAATAAACACACCATAGTCTTTTTAAACAATAGAAACACCATAGATGCCCTGAAGATAGGAGGTATGTGCATGTTATGAATTCGAGAGAGCACACATTTTAAGAGTGGTACGAAAATATATTTACATGGACAATTTGGAGTTCAGTTATAATGTATGTTAGAATACAAATAGACGCATCATTGTTGGCAAGAATAGAAAAGGCATGTGTTTTGCATTTTAGGAAAAAACATAAATTACAATTGCATGTGTCACATAATCATTTTTTTGTTGCGTGACTTACTCAAAAAATATTTATCACACATAAATATGTACCCAATGCTTAATTAAGCGACTAATTTAATTATATCGAAACAATTTACTAGCTCTAGATTCCAAATGATTAATTATCGAATATCTGACTTTTGGTCGGTAGTTTCTAATAGCAAGCAAATACAATTGACCGTCTCACATTCACACCACTAGACAGTTCGAGATGTTTCCTTATTCTTCGTATACTTAAGAAATACATCTTAATATTATGCGTACGCATGAGTGATCTATACAGATCCAACTAGACATGTATGCCACATCCATTTGTCTGATGGCAATGCCAGACGTGTACGCTACATCCGTTCGTAAAAATAGTGTTCTCTAAATATTTCATCTAGATTCCTAAAACCTAATTTTTGGGCGCAGTCTTCCAAAGTGCATCTTTAGCAACTAATTGAATTACAATTCTAAGATACTGAAAATATCCAAAATTGTGACATTTCTTTTGTGATAATGTACAAATATGATTTCCATGTATCCAGTCCCAAAAATAATTATTTCAGTCATTCATAGTACATGTTTTAGCTATGTGCAAGATCACAACTTTCTTTACGGCTATTTCTTTTTTGCAAAATTGAAGATGATCACAATATTTTCCATGCTAGCTACCAAATATCTTCATGAATGAAAATCTAACAAAGCTTATAAGAAGCAACCACATGTTTAGCTCTATATCATGACACATAGAAGTAACGTAGTCGATATTTTCCATACTAATTATACCGAGGTCCTCACAAGTCCAGAGATGACTGTAAGTTCAAGTTGTTGAGAAACCATCAATATATTTCTGCTAAAAATGAAATAATGATGTTTTCATAACTCTTAGTGATAGTTAAAACGTTGTCGTAGGTGCACATTTATGGTCGTATCCATAACTACATCTCATGTATTTTAAAAGGAAAGAGGTGAACAGGAAGGGAAAATATTGGCTTAGGATTTTCAGTAAATATAAGATGATGCCCTCGCATTTGCGAGGGCCATCCTGCTAGTTATACTAAGAATGACAGTTGTGCTCTCAAGAAAGTGCTCAAAGAAAGGATGGAGACTCAATGTAAAAGTAGAAGATTGACCCTTCGCAGATGGAAGCAGGGATTAACATGCGCTAGAGCTTTTCATTTGTAAAACAGGAGTAAGATTATTTTGAGAGGTGTTTGTTGTTGTCAACGAATGGTAATGGGTACACCAACTGTAGGGATTCGTTGCATAGAAAACAAAAAAATTCCTACCGCGAGAACGCAATCCAAGCCAAGATGCAATCTAGAAGACGGGAACAACGAGGGGATGATTGTGGTGACCCGGCATACCACTGCATGGTGTAGTATGCAAGTCTGATATAACACCAATGAAACACCGTTCCACTAGTATTATATCGCTCAGAGTGGTACAACAGAAACATATGTGGGTCCAAGGCATGTCTATAGAATTACAACATTTACTCTGTTACATAAGATCATCACAGCCTCCTACTTTACAATGAGGTAAATCCGCAAATAAACTCCAGAAGAACGGCTCGTAGTCTAATCCTATCACGAACTCTATTTGTAGAATATTTGACTAGCTATAGAGGCTATGAATAGATTCTAGCTAAGTAGGAGCTAGGTATAGGAAGCTAGTTCCCTTCTATGGCTAAACTAGGTTTTCTCCTTGTTGGATGTGTAACTGACTCCTCTGACAGGGTCCTGTCTCTTGAAGTAGTTGTTGACTCCTCGGTCTTCGAGTTGCACTGTAGATCCTCCTTCGATGCCTCCATATCTAAGCAGGGGATTTAAGAGTGGGATGAGTACGAGCGTACTCAACAAGTTCATTATAGGAAAGAGGTGTTTAATACACTAGCTACGATATTAGACCAGAAAGTCTAATACCAATGCAAGTTTTCATAACCATTTCTTCAAAAGGTTGCTTTTATTCAAAAGAACTATGTCCGTCAGCCTTCACCGGTTTACTAGAACTTCATGGAGCTCCTTTCCGCGCGTTCGCGATTCCATAACCCGGAACAGGGAGTGACAGGTCACGGTTCTTTACACTCTGCAGAGGTGTGTTGCTTTACCCATAAGAGATCTTATCCTTGGTGCCAACCGAGCTTAAGTTCTCGTCCACACTTCCTTTGGTGTGAGGCCCGGTATAAGGTCTAGCCAATCATGTTCCTCCGCTACCTCGCACACCCACCCTTTGTTGCATACCCCGACCACAGGTCCTCGTCGGTCCTCTTATACCACTTAAGGATGGACCCCGACCACGACAACAGTTTGGGACTCGTTAACCAAACTCCTTCGCCGGTAGCTGCAACCCATCATAGACCACTTACCGTGGGGAATTAGAATGGGATCCCCACCCCACCGCTTGCCCAACCTGGGTCAAGTGTCTACGATAGCGCATCCGTTGATGTACGAGAGGTGGAAACACTTTTGACTACTCCGTCCCACTCCAGATCTTATGGTTAACACGGGTATTACGGCACAAGAATCACTGGCGACATTTGTTGTTTAATCCTAGATGGATATAAACCCTTGCAATGAAACCTCCACCATATCAACACAATCCATGGTTCCATTGCCCACCACATAGTCATATTCATAGTTATGAAAATAGTGGTTTTGTTTTTCATGCAATAGTGATAAATATAGTACTTTGCAAGTAATTTGGTAAAAATACTCAAATGACATGAGCAAGCGATGAACTTGCCTTTCTTGACTGCAAGATTATGCAGACAAGGTCTTAAATCTGTAATAACTCCAAATTCTGAAATAGCATCATCGTCCGGTAAGGACGATGTTTAAAAGATTGGCAAGGATGCAATAATGCATAAGAATGAGATGCAATCGCTCTAAGCGTGACCTAACCCCGATGATTTAGGATCAGTGAGTTGTAATGATTAGTTCAGGGTGTGTTGCACTTTTAGAGTGATTCACAAACAAGGTTCTTATTCAGGGTTGTGTTGTTTTAGAATTATAAGCAGGTGGCAAAATGAATAGTAACAATCATACACAACCAGGAATAGTAGATGTATAATAAGTAAAGAGCAGTTGTCAATTTTAAGTCCTATAATACATGGTTGATGATTACTTATTATATAATTCAAAAGAATAAATTTTGAAGAACATGTTCTTAAATAAAGAACAAGTATGATAATTAGGTTGAGAGGGTTCTATGGTTGACTATGGTTTCAGTTAGTTTCTGGAGTAAGTATTTGATGGATCACAACCTAGGTGGATACCTCGGTTACTAGGCTTATATTGTTGAATTAAGTCTAAACATCTTAATTATCAATAGTTGCTATCAAGGTGGCATACCTTGTTGGTGATAGTTGGCTAGGGTTTATAGGTCCTTATAAGCAGGGTTGATGATGGTTCTTTATTTACTTCAAAGGAATAACTTTTGAAGAACATACTTCTTAAATAATAAGAAGTATAGCAATTAGGGTTGAGGTTAACTAGGTTTTATTATTGGGTCCACTAAAATAGGAATGATGGTTTCCTAAATAGGATGCTTAATAATTATCTCATACTAGCAGGGTTTAGTGGAACAGGGTATGTAGTGCAAAATAATAGGTATGGTTACTATTAGGGTTCATCACCATGGTGTGATGATGAATATGGATATTTAAAGTTGTTGCCTTTAAGTATAGGAGCTAGGGTTGGTCCTATTTGATCATCTAGGTTGGATAGGTATGCCCACATGGACTACCAATTATTGATAATAGGGCTTCTACAATTTTATGTGGCATGGCAAGTATTTAGTTGCTACTATGGAGCTATGAATGAAAAGAAGATACCATGATCACATGCTCTAACCTAGAGTTTAGGTTAGAAGTAATTTAGGTTTCATATTGATTATTGGAGCTAGGGTTTGGTGCATAATTGAATTTAGGGTTTTAGAGTTTCCCATGAAATGATAGGATTATAATATCATTCAAAATGGAATTAGGGTTTTCTAATTACCATATAGGTCTATGATTAATAACTTCAATTTAAAGTTGAAGTTATTAATAATTTTGTAATAAAAAAAATAATAGTGAATTTGGCATTTTATTATTTTTAAATAATTAATAATCAAGATAATTATTAATCAGGATTTAATTCCTATTAATAAAGATTTAATAAATTCTAAATAAAGAAAATTAGTTTTATTGTTTTCTATATTTATTTCACTGGTTTTTATTTATTTTATACCTTTTTCCTAATTATTGAATTTTAATTGAATTTAGAATTAAAATTAAAGGCTTAATTAACAAGTATTAATAATTGAATTTTTATTAAAATTAAAAATTTCATATTATATTTTTATTGGATAGAGTTTCTTTTCTAAGAATTTTGATATCTTATTTATATTTTTCTGAATTATAATGAATTTTCTAGATTTATTTTGAGTTGCAGGTATTATTGAAATTTGAAATGAAACGAAACTGCTAAACGCACTCAGTCTACTGCTACACAGGGTCACTGGCAGGTGGGCCTAGATCACGTTGGCTGCCACATGGCTTTGACCGTGGTCAAAATCGCCACGGTGGCCAGGGGAGGTTCTGGCGGCTTGACGATGGCGAGATCGCCGCGGATGCAGTGCTTCCGGGCAAACAACCTACACCACAAGACTTAGCGCGTTGAGGCGAACCTGCAGTGCCAACGCCGCCCCGAATTGGTCGCCGTGAGCAAGCGTCGACGGCGAGGCCGAGCGGCGGCGGACACGGTCACACGGCGAGAGGCAAGCTACGGGCGATGAATTAACGCAATAGGGAGTCCAGGAGGTGCGTGAGCTCACCGTGGTTGTGTTGAGCTTGACGGCGTGACCGGAGGTGGTCTCAATCGACGGTGATCGTCGGTTTGCTGGCGGTGACCGGCGAAAGGGAACGAGCTCCCACCGGCGATTGGGGCCTTCTCGATTCGATTCCTTGTGCAGGAGTAACGAGTCGACGACGGTGGTCACAGTGGTGGTCACGGCTTGACCTGGGGAGGTCTCCATCGCCGGCGGTTGGAGTTGGCCGGAGGTTAGGGTTTCGGCAAGGGAGAGAAATTAAGCAGGGAAGAAGAAGAACTCGAGGCTGGTTCTGTGCGGGGCTTTTATACGGCGCTGTGGAGGTCGCCACGCCATGCTGCCGAGGAAGGAGAGGACGCCAGCGCGAGGAGAAGCAGAGCACGTTGTCGTGCTGTCCTCCATGCCGAAGGAGAGGATGAGGACGATCCCCCTCTCGTTGATATTTCAACGAAGGGGTATGGGTTGTTGTTGGGCTGGTGTTTGGGCCGATGCTGCTGGGCTTCTAGTGGGCTGCTCGGCCAGGTAAGGTCCAGGTAAGCTTCTTTCTTTTATTTTGTTTTCTGTTTTCTTTCTTATTTTCTGTTTTGAATTCTGCTTTTAAAATTCAAATTTGAATCCTGTTTATACCTTGCAGGTTTTATTACTATGTTAATTCCATTAATGTGTAGTGCAATGACTATTACACCACTTTCCTATTTGAGGCAGATATTTTATACTTGATTATATTTCATGCTTGTTGGCTTATTCAAAATAACAAATAGGCATGAGTTTATATTTACACTTTAATTTTCTTTTGGATTATTTAAAGTGTATAATTAGTGCTCAAAGCATTTTAAAGATTATTATAAGGTATTGGGTTCTTAATTGAGAGTTTGTTTCACTTACATATTATTTTATGGAATCACCTATTTATTGTAGTTTTGTAAATTCTCTTATAATCCCCCTTTTAAGATGAACACTATTATTAATATTGAAAATGTCTAGAGTAAATATTGTTCTCATAATGGTTTGGTCTTGATTACAAAGGTAAGTGATTGATCACCTCACATGGTTTTAAATAAAGGGTTTCAACTATGTTCATCTTATGCTCCATAATTAAGTCTAGGATTTAACTAGTGAGCAATCCTAGGGTTCTAAGCATATTCACCTAATGGGAATTGGTTTGAATCTCAAGTATGGCCTGGTTTTATATTTTGATCACCATAGTGATACATAAACCAGTGTTGAGATTTAATTCAAGGTTGTAGAAATGAGATGACACCATATTGCATGCTAGGGTTTAATCTTCCCTAACCATGGTAAGGTGTTTACTTACTTAATATTTCATGTGCTTCCTAGTTACTAAGGATTTGAGAAGTGGTTTTATCTTCTACCAATTAACTTCTATTGTTAACCTCAATTTATCATTAAGGTAACTACAGTGGTTATCGTTCTTTTTATAGTTAACTTTGGTCATATGGATTGATGATTTCTCACCATATCAAGTATGGAGTTTACTCTAAAGCTTTCTTAGATGAAGAACAAGTGGAATGTAGGTGTGGTAGAATCCTACTTGTGATCACCAAGTGGTTCACAAGTTAGGGTTTAGGATATAAGTCTAGGTTTGTTTACTAGTTACCTCCCTATGATTTCATGTGGGGAATAATATCTAATAATCATATTAGGGTTTAAATTATCCTCACATCCCTCAAGAGCATGATCATGGATTAGGCATGATCAGCTTGTTCTTAATATCTCTACCTCAGGTTCTTAGGGTTTATGATCATCACTCAATTTATAATGATCAAGGTTTGGCTTCCTAAGGGATCTCTCATTAAATGGGTTTCTCACTTCCATGATCAAGCATTGTCTTGATGAACTAAGGTATAGCACTTCTATTTTATTTTCTAGGATGAGCTATTATGGTGGCCTCTATAATTGATATCCCAGGAGATTGCACAGGATAATTCTTAGGATTCTTTCAGGGAATGATGATATAATCATCTGAGTATATGGATAGTTCTCTTTCCCAAGTCCAAGTGTTGCCTCATTAATTTGAGTGTAACACCATAACTTGAGTTCTCTCATACAAAGGTATGGTTTATTTTAGGGTTTATGGTGTATTCACCATATCTCAATAGATATCAAGTCTACAACTCCACTTGGCTATCTTGGTTGAATTAATCTCTTCCTTACTTTATCAATTCATGGATATGTTATTATTCCATGTGATATTAGGTTATCTTACTACTCCAAAGAAAATGGTTTGCAAGCTAATACTTTAGCTCAAGGTTGTTCTTGATTCTTAAGTATGTAAAAATAAAAATTGGTATCTATGGTTTCTCTCATTTGGAAAGACTTCAATTCTAACCTAAGTTTAGGCTCCATAGAGAATGATGTGATCATCAACATCTATGTTTAACATAATTGGATCCTCTCTCTAGGGATGGTCTGGAATACTATCCTAGGGTTTCTCTTTAAAGGTGATGATTTGAATTCATGTATTTATATCCAAAGTTTAACTCAAGGTTTGTTAACTCCTCTCTAATATTTATAATGGAACTCTCACCTCTCTAGGTTTGATGCGTAACCATTTGGAATAGAGAAGAATACATATTCCTAGGGTTGATCTCCTTGTCATGTTTCCAAGAATGAAGTAGAATGGATATCAAATGGTTTATGATATGAGCATGGATTAGTTTAAGGCATGGAGAAGATAAGTGAAAAATAGTTTCTCCAATTATTGTTACTTGGTTTGCAATTGAATTGGTGTTCATAAGTGATGACAAGGATTTCCATATTATAACCTTTTATAAGATCAAGCAATTGATCATTGTGTAAAGTGTTGTTGTGTTGAATATTAATTCCATTTGATCTAACCCCTTAGATCAAATCAAAACAAGGTTTTAACAAAGTCACATTGAGGTTTATAACGCTTGACTTGATGAGCTACTTCAATTCCACCAAGGTCAAGTGAAACTTCGATTCTTTGTATCGTTTTACTTTAAAGCGCGAAAATTCCCAGATTTTCTATGCATGAATGCAATGCACACATCTGTTTCCTCTATTTACGTAACCCCATTACCTGGGATATTACGGTCTCTACCCCTTAAACTAAACTTCGTCCTCGAAGTTTGATATCCCTCACGTTTCGGAGTGTGGATCTGTCTTGTCTGAGACTACATCTTTTCTCAAACTCCTTGGTGATCTCACTGGATATAATTGTATATATCCCTTGTCCAGATTCTTCCTGGAATCCATTAGGGTTTGTCTCCGAACATTAGTTTCTAACTCCAGTTCTATGATTTTCTTCCGGGAATCTAATAATACCTGTCTCTGAACCATGGCTCTTACTTTGATTCATTGATTTCTTCCAACTATTATAATGGTGTTTCCTTTCTCATTGAATATTCAATGATTAGGACTTCTTCTGGTCCTAACAGTCTTAATTGAGGACTAATTGGATAACAATCTCCTATTTGAAAAAATAGGTCTTTGTTTTTCCTTACTACCAAAAGTGCAGTAATGGTACTTGGTAAGGCACTTACCATGGAAATGGTTGTGATGGTTTATTTCCCTAGGAATGGATTTGACTCATTTAGTCCATCCAATCAGAGTTTATAACTGATACCTATAACTATTTTGGGTTATTTAGGTTCCATGAAAGGAATCATTCTATTAGTCTTTAGGTTTGGTATAATCAATATCCTTCGGTCTTTGGCCTTCTCAAGCTGTATTTGGTCTCCGATATTTCCTTTACCCAACTTCCTTAGCCTTAATTTACTTGAGCTATCATACTTCTGAGTAAATATTACTCACTTTCTCAAGTTACAGTCCACTTCTTACTTCCTCGAAGTATAAACCTCGGCTTTTGGTCTGACATCCTTCTGAAAGTAATGTCCAACAATCTTATGAAAATAAGATCGAACTTCCTCTCGATTCAGACCTACATTTCTATCTAACATAAAGTATTGAGTCATTGTACATCCAACTCAATCTTTACTCTACCCCTTAGAGTTTACTTATGTTCTTCGACTCCTTTTTATTCCAACCATTGGATTGATGGTTAGAATATTAGTCTAGGTGTAGCTTATGGTTTATATTCATCTAAGGTCTTGTGAAGAATCCTTGTGGTGTGTCCACTCAATTGTAGACATCCAATGTGAATCCTTTGTCTAAACGTTTATAAATCTAACATTTGGCTGACAAGATTTTTATTTGTTCACAAACTTTTGTTACAACTAATTAAATCGTAGACTATTTGTAATACCAACGGATACCAGCTGTGGTTATTATACCATCTGTGGCTATTTGATATCTAAAAATGGATTCTATTATAGGTTCTGATCAACTGGACGAGACATCTCCTGCTTTATCTCGCAGTAATGATCCTATACCAATTGTGGTCTTCTAATATCAACTATGGTGTTCTTATATCTGCTATGGTTTCATATATCACCTTCTTTCATTCAGGGTTTATTTTGCAGGAAAACTACTAGCTGACACTATGAATATAGTATTCTAAGTGATTTCCCATGCATTCCCTCTTCTATGTTGACTATGGATCTGCTTCAGCTTCACCATAATCACCATATTTCTTATCTTCATGCTTCTCATGTACTAAAGTACTCCTATGTTGAGGTAAAGCATGAGTTTTGATTGGTACTATCTTCTGAATATTGTGGTTGCTTCCCACAACTTTTGCTTCCTTCTTCTGATGAACCTTCATTTTGTCTTCAGAATCTTCAGAATTCGTCACTTCCTCACACAAATACTATTACCCTCTAGATCTATAGCATCAAGTAAGGACTTGATATTGCAACATGCATTTGCATACCAAAGTCAAACTTCATGTATGGATCTAGTCAAACAATGAAAATCCAATAAAATCCAAGAAGATTCAGCTTTGTGTTTATAATACACATCATCATAAGCCTGAATAAAATAGTTGAGTAAGACATCTCTAAACATCAGGCTCTGATGTGTAGTATATACACCACATACGATAGGTTTATATCGTGACACTTAGCATGAGTATATTGGATTCTACTATTCGTCTCAACATTTACCTTAATTGCACATTTGCAATGAGATAAACTTGAAACAAAGTGGTTTGGGATGGTTAAGGTTAACCTAGTTTTGTTTGGAAGTACTACTTGACTTAGTATTATACCATATATAAGTGCTATTGAGGACTACTTCCTATGATATATTAAGTTCTAACACATGGCTACTCTGAATACATAACTATTAAGATATATTTCCTATACTTCCAAGTGTTTCTATCATAAAGCTATGGTCATGATGTGCTTGGCACACTTCCCATTGTTTTGGAACACAACTCTTGCACTATTGTTTAGCACTTGACTTCTGATTGTATTTTCTCCTAATTACTTTAGATATTCATCACATAATGATCCTCAGGTGAATCATATATGATTTCTATCTCTACCCTGTAAATAGGCATATTTTATTCCTATCTCTCCTCCTTACCCCCCATGATTGACTCATCATGGTCTAAACTACCTCATATAACTCATAATTATCACTTACTATCAATTGTTTCACATGTCTAGATAATTTTCCTTACTCATTACTTAACTTGGTCTACATCTTCTATTAGGATATCTTAATTATCTTCATCACTTGATATTACTCCTATTACAGGTCTGGATAACTTTTACTTAATCCTAACATATGTTGGTACACATCTTCCAATAGGATATTTCCCTTATGGTTGTATCCTCTCTTTGGACTACCATGTATTGTATACCAACTGTGATCTACTCATCTATTGTTTAAGGACTTCATGGTGTCCTACATGTTTAGGTTTAGCTAACTAACTTTACTTAGAAAAGATAGGTAGGAAAGGTTGACTCAAGTGTGTCAGGATTATTCTTAAGTGAATATCCATCTCAAGTCATAAGAAGTATTTGGTTTACTAAGACAACTTCCTATAGACACTACCAATCCTATAGGTCTCCTTTAAAGGGTTTTAATCCTAAGGTCAAAGCATTTGCTCTGATACCAACTGTGGTGACCCGGCATACCACTGCATGGTGTAGTATGCAAGTCTGATATAACACCAATGAAACACCGTTCCACTAGTATTATATCGCTCAGAGTGGTACAACAGAAACATATGTGGGTCCAAGGCATGTCTATAGAATTACAACATTTACTCTGTTACATAAGATCATCACAGCCTCCTACTTTACAATGAGGTAAATCCGCAAATAAACTCCAGAAGAACGGCTCGTAGTCTAATCCTATCACGAACTCTATTTGTAGAATATTTGACTAGCTATAGAGGCTATGAATAGATTCTAGCTAAGTAGGAGCTAGGTATAGGAAGCTAGTTCCCTTCTATGGCTAAACTAGGTTTTCTCCTTGTTGGATGTGTAACTGACTCCTCTGACAGGGTCCTGTCTCTTGAAGTAGTTGTTGACTCCTCGGTCTTCGAGTTGCACTGTAGATCCTCCTTCGATGCCTCCATATCTAAGCAGGGGATTTAAGAGTGGGATGAGTACGAGCGTACTCAACAAGTTCATTATAGGAAAGAGGTGTTTAATGCACTAGCTACGATATTAGACCAGAAAGTCTAATACCAATGCAAGTTTTCATAACCATTTCTTCAAAAGGTTGCTTTTATTCAAAAGAACTATGTCCGTCAGCCTTCACCGGTTTACTAGAACTTCATGGAGCTCCTTTCCGGCCGCGTTCGCAGTTCCATAACCCGGAACAGGGAGTGACAGGTCACGGTTCTTTACACTCTGCAGAGGTGTGTTGCTTTACCCATAAGAGATCTTATCCTTGGTGCCAACCGAGCTTAAGTTCTCGTCCACACTTCCTTTGGTGTGAGGCCCGGTATAAGGTCTAGCCAATCATGTTCCTCCGCTACCTCGCACACCCACCCTTTGTTGCATACCCCGACCCTGGGTCCTCGTCGGTCCTCTTATACCACTTAAGGATGGACCCCGACCACGACAACAGTTTGGGACTCGTTAACCAAACTCCTTCGCCGGTAGCTGCAACCCATCATAGACCACTTACCGTGGGGAATTAGAATGGGATCCCCACCCCACCGCTTGCCCAACCTGGGTCAAGTGTCTACGGTAAGCGCATCCGTTGATGTACGAGAGGTGGAAACACTTTTGACTACTCCGTCCCACTCCAGATCTTATGGTTAACACGGGTATTACGGCACAAGAATCACTGGCGACATTTGTTGTTTAATCCTAGATGGATATAAACCCTTGCAATGGAACCTCCACCATATCAACACAATCCATGGTTCCATTGCCCACCACATAGTCATATTCATAGTTATGAAAATAGTGGTTTTGTTTTTCATGCAATAGTGATAAATATAGTACTTTGCAAGTAATTTGGTAAAAATACTCAAATGACATGAGCAAGCGATGAACTTGCCTTTCTTGACTGCAAGATTATGCAGACAAGGTCTTCGATACGCAATAACTCCAAATTCTGAAATAGCATCATCGTCCGGTAAGGACGATGTTTAAAAGATTGGCAAGGATGCAATAATGCATAAGAATGAGATGCAATCGCTCTAAGCGTGACCTAACCCCGATGATTTAGGATCAGTGAGTTGTAATGATTAGTTCAGGGTGTGTTGCACTTTTAGAGTGATTCACAAACAAGGTTCTTATTCAGGGTTGTGTTGTTTTAGAATTATAAGCAGGTGGCAAAATGAATAGTAACAATCATACACAACCAGGAATAGTAGATGTATAATAAGTAAAGAGCAGTTGTCAATTTTAAGTCCTATAATACATGGTTGATGATTACTTATTATATAATTCAAAAGAATAACTTTTGAAGAACATGTTCTTAAATAAAGAACAAGTATGATAATTAGGTTGAGAGGGTTCTATGGTTGACTATGGTTTCAGTTAGTTTCTGGAGTAAGTATTTGATGGATCACAACCTAGGTGGATACCTCGGTTACTAGGCTTATATTGTTGAATTAAGTCTAAACATCTTAATTATCAATAGTTGCTATCAAGGTGGCATACCTTGTTGGTGATAGTTGGCTAGGGTTTATAGGTCCTTATAAGCAGGGTTGATGATGGTTCTTTATTTACTTCAAAGGAATAACTTTTGAAGAACATACTTCTTAAATAATAAGAAGTATAGCAATTAGGGTTGAGGTTAACTAGGTTTTATTATTGGGTCCACTAAAATAGGAATGATGGTTTCCTAAATAGGATGCTTAATAATTATCTCATACTAGCAGGGTTTAGTGGAACAGGGTATGTAGTGCAAAATAATAGGTATGGTTACTATTAGGGTTCATCACCATGGTGTGATGATGAATATGGATATTTAAAGTTGTTGCCTTTAAGTATAGGAGCTAGGGTTGGTCCTATTTGATCATCTAGGTTGGATAGGTATGCCCACATGGACTACCAATTATTGATAATAGGGCTTCTACAATTTTATGTGGCATGGCAAGTATTTAGTTGCTACTATGGAGCTATGAATGAAAAGAAGATACCATGATCACATGCTCTAACCTAGAGTTTAGGTTTTATTATTTTTAAATAATTAATAATCAAGATAATTATTAATCAGGATTTAATTCCTATTAATAAAGATTTAATAAATTCTAAATAAAGAAAATTAGTTTTATTGTTTTCTATATTTATTTCACTGGTTTTTATTTATTTTATACCTTTTTCCTAATTATTGAATTTTAATTGAATTTAGAATTAAAATTAAAGGCTTAATTAACAAGTATTAATAATTGAATTTTTATTAAAATTAAAATTTTCATATTATATTTTTATTGGATAGAGTTTCTTTTCTAAGAATTTTGATATCTTATTTATATTTTTCTGAATTATAATGAATTTTCTAGATTTATTTTGAGTTGCAGGTATTATTGAAATTTGAAATGAAACGAAACTGCTAAACGCACTCGATCTCTTTGCTACACAGGGTCAGGGCAGGTGGGCCTAGACCACGTTGGCTGCCACATGGCTATTACCGTGGTCAAAATCGCCACGGGGGCAAGGGGAGGTTCTGGCCGGCGGCCAGTGGCGAGGAGCGCCGCGATGCAGTGCTTCCCCGGGCAAACAACCTACACCACAAGACTTAGCGCGTTGAGGCGAACCTGCAGGTGCCAACGCCGCCCCGAATTGGTCGCCGGAGCAAGCGTCGACGGCGAGGCCGAGCGGCGGCGGACACGGTCACACGGCGAGAGGCAAGCTACGGGCGATGAATTAACGCAATAGGGAGTCCAGGAGGTGCGTGAGCTCACCGTGGTTGTGTTGAGCTTGACGGCGTGACCGGAGGTGGTCTCAATCGACGGTGATCGTCGGTTTGCTGGCGGTGACCGGCGAAAGGGAACGAGCTCCCACCGGCGACTGGGGCCTTCTCGATTCGATTCCTTGTGCAGGAGTAACGAGTCGACGACGGTGGTCACAGTGGTGGTCACGGCTTGACCTGGGGAGGTCTCCATCGCCGGCGGTTGGAGTTGGCCGGAGGTTAGGGTTTCGGCAAGGGAGAGAAATTAAGCGAGGAAGAAGAAGAACTCGAGGCTGGTTACGTGCGGGGCTTTTATACGGCTGTGGAGGTCGCCACGCCATGCTGCCGAGGAAGGAGAGGACGCCAGCGCGAGGAGAAGCAGAGCACGTTGTCGTGCTGTCCTCCATGCCGAAGGAGAGGATGAGGACGATCCCCCTCTCGTTGATATTTCAACGAAGGGGTATGGGCTGTTGTTGGGCTGGTGTTTGGGCCGATGCTGCTGGGCTTCTAGTGGGCTGCTCGGCCAGGTAAGGTCCAGGTAAGCTTCTTTCTTTTATTTTGTTTTCTGTTTTCTTTCTTATTTTCTGTTTTGAATTCTGCTTTTAAAATTCAAATTTGAATCCTGTTTATACCTTGCAGGTTTTATTACTATGTTAATTCCATTAATGTGTAGTGCAATGACTATTACACCACTTTCCTATTTGAGGCAGATAGTTTATACTTGATTATATTTCATGCTTGTTGGCTTATTCAAAATAACAAATAGGCATGAGTTTATATTTACACTTTAATTTTCTTTTGGATTATTTAAAGTGTATAATTAGTGCTCAAAGCATTTTAAAGATTATTATAAGGTATTGGGTTCTTAATTGAGAGTTTGTTTCACTTACATATTATTTTATGGAATCACCTATTTATTGTAGTTTTGTAAATTCTCTTATAATCCCCCTTTTAAGATGAACACTATTATTAATATTGAAAATGTCTAGAGTAAATATTGTTCTCATAATGGTTTGGTCTTGATTACAAAGGTAAGTGATTGATCACCTCACATGGTTTTAAATAAAGGGTTTCAACTATGTTCATCTTATGCTCCATAATTAAGTCTAGGATTTAACTAGTGAGCAATCCTAGGGTTCTAAGCATATTCACCTAATGGGAATTGGTTTGAATCTCAAGTATGGCCTGGTTTTATATTTTGATCACCATAGTGATACATAAACCAGTGTTGAGATTTAATTCAAGGTTGTAGAAATGAGATGACACCATATTGCATGCTAGGGTTTAATCTTCCCTAACCATGGTAAGGTGTTTACTTACTTAATATTTCATGTGCTTCCTAGTTACTAAGGATTTGAGAAGTGGTTTTATCTTCTACCAATTAACTTCTATTGTTAACCTCAATTTATCATTAAGGTAACTACAGTGGTTATCGTTCTTTTTATAGTTAACTTTGGTCATATGGATTGATGATTTCTCACCATATCAAGTATGGAGTTTACTCTAAAGCTTTCTTAGATGAAGAACAAGTGGAATGTAGGTGTGGTAGAATCCTACTTGTGATCACCAAGTGGTTCACAAGTTAGGGTTTAGGATATAAGTCTAGGTTTGTTTACTAGTTACCTCCCTATGATTTCATGTGGGGAATAATATCTAATAATCATATTAGGGTTTAAATTATCCTCACATCCCTCAAGAGCATGATCATGGATTAGGCATGATCAGCTTGTTCTTAATATCTCTACCTCAGGTTCTTAGGGTTTATGATCATCACTCAATTTATAATGATCAAGGTTTGGCTTCCTAAGGGATCTCTCATTAAATGGGTTTCTCACTTCCATGATCAAGCATTGTCTTGATGAACTAAGGTATAGCACTTCTATTTTATTTTCTAGGATGAGCTATTATGGTGGCCTCTATAATTGATATCCCAGGAGATTGCCTGGGATAATTCTTAGGATTCTTTCCAGGGAATGATGATATAATCATCTGAGTATATGGATAGTTCTCTTTCCCAAGTCCAAGTGTTGCCTCATTAATTTGAGTGTAACACCATAACTTGAGTTCTCTCATACAAAGGTATGGTTTATTTTAGGGTTTATGGTGTATTCACCATATCTCAATAGATATCAAGTCTACAACTCCACTTGGCTATCTTGGTTGAATTAATCTCTTCCTTACTTTATCAATTCATGGATATGTTATTATTCCATGTGATATTAGGTTATCTTACTACTCCAAAGAAAATGGTTTGCAAGCTAATACTTTAGCTCAAGGTTGTTCTTGATTCTTAAGTATGTAAAAATAAAAATTGGTATCTATGGTTTCTCTCATTTGGAAAGACTTCAATTCTAACCTAAGTTTAGGCTCCATAGAGAATGATGTGATCATCAACATCTATGTTTAACATAATTGGATCCTCTCTCTAGGGATGGTCTGGAATACTATCCTAGGGTTTCTCTTTAAAGGTGATGATTTGAATTCATGTATTTATATCCAAAGTTTAACTCAAGGTTTGTTAACTCCTCTCTAATATTTATAATGGAACTCTCACCTCTCTAGGTTTGATGCGTAACCATTTGGAATAGAGAAGAATACATATTCCTAGGGTTGATCTCCTTGTCATGTTTCCAAGAATGAAGTAGAATGGATATCAAATGGTTTATGATATGAGCATGGATTAGTTTAAGGCATGGAGAAGATAAGTGAAAAATAGTTTCTCCAATTATTGTTACTTGGTTTGCAATTGAATTGGTGTTCATAAGTGATGACAAGGATTTCCATATTATAACCTTTTATAAGATCAAGCAATTGATCATTGTGTAAAGTGTTGTTGTGTTGAATATTAATTCCATTTGATCTAACCCCTTAGATCAAATCAAAACAAGGTTTTAACAAAGTCACATTGAGGTTTATAACGCTTGACTTGATGAGCTACTTCAATTCCACCAAGGTCAAGTGAAACTTCGCATTCTATGATCGTTTTACTTTAAAGCGCGAAAATTCCCCAGATTTTCTATGCATGAATGCAATGCACACATCTGTTTCCTCTATTTTTGTAACCCCATTACCTGGGATATTACAGTCTCTACCCCTTAAACTAAACTTCGTCCTCGAAGTTTGATATCCCTCACGTTTCGGAGTGTGGATCTGTCTTGTGCAGACTACATCTTTTCTCAAACTCCTTGGTGATCTCACTGGATATAATTGTATATATCCCTTGTCCAGATTCTTCCTGGAATCCATTAGGGTTTGTCTCCGAACATTAGTTTCTAACTCCAGTTCTATGATTTTCTTCCGGGAATCTAATAATACCTGTCTCTGAACCATGGCTCTTACTTTGATTCATTGATTTCTTCCAACTATTATAATGTTGTTTCCTTTCTCATTGAATATTCAATGATTAGGACTTCTTCTGGTCCTAACAGTCTTAATTGAGGACTAATTGGATAACAATCTCCTATTTGAAAAAATAGGTCTTTGTTTTTCCTTACTACCAAAAGTGCAGTAATGGTACTTGGTAAGGCACTTACCATGGAAATGGTTGTGATGGTTTATTTCCCTAGGAATGGATTTGACTCATTTAGTCCATCCAATCAGAGTTTATAACTGATACCTATAACTATTTTGGGTTATTTAGGTTCCATGAAAGGAATCATTCTATTAGTCTTTAGGTTTGGTATAATCAATATCCTTCGGTCTTTGGCCTTCTCAAGCTGTATTTGGTCTCCGATATTTCCTTTACCCAACTTCCTTAGCCTTAATTTACTTGAGCTATCATACTTCTGAGTAAATATTACTCACTTTCTCAAGTTACAATCCACTTCTTACTTCCTCGAAGTATAAACCTCGGCTTTTGGTCTGACATCCTTCTGAAAGTAATGTCCAACAATCTTATGAAAATAAGATCGAACTTCCTCTCAGTTCAGACCTTCTGTTTCTATCTAACATAAAGTATTGAGTCATTGTACATCCAACTCAATCTTTACTCTACCCCTTAGAGTTTACTTATGTTCTTCGACTCCTTTTTATTCCAACCATTGGATTGATGGTTAGAATATTAGTCTAGGTGTAGCTTATGGTTTATATTCATCTAAGGTCTTGTGAAGAATCCTTGTGGTGTGTCCACTCAATTGTAGACATCCAATGTGAATCCTTTGTCTAAACGTTTATAAATCTAACATTTGGCTGACAAGATTTTTATTTGTTCACAAACTTTTGTTACAACTAATTAAATCGTAGACTATTTGTAATACCAACGGATACCAGCTATGGTTATTATACCATCTGTGGCTATTTGATATCTAAAAATGGATTCTATTATAGGTTCTGATCAATCGAATGAGACATCTCTGCTTTATCTCATGATAATGATCCTATACCAATTGTGGTCTTCTAATATCAACTATGGTGTTCTTATATCTGCTATGGTTTCATATATCACCTTCTTTCATTCAGGGTTTATTTTGCAGGAAAACTACTAGCTGACACTATGAATATAGTATTCTAAGTGATTTCCCATGCATTCCCTCTTCTATGTTGACTATGGATCTGCTTCAGCTTCACCATAATCACCATATTTCTTACCTTCATGCTTCTCATGTACTAAAGTACTCCTATGTTGAGGTAAAGCATGAGTTTTGATTGGTACTATCTTCTGAATATTGTGGTTGCTTCCCACAACTTTTGCTTCCTTCTTCTGATGAACCTTCATTTTGTCTTCAGAATCTTCAGAATTCGTCACTTCCTCACACAAATACTATTACCCTCTAGATCTATAGCATCAAGTAAGGACTTGATATTGCAACATGCATTTGCATACCAAAGTCAAACTTCATGTATGGATCTAGTCAAACAATGAAAATCCAATAAAATCCAAGAAGATTCAGCTTTGTGTTTATAATACACACCATCATAAGCCTGAATAAAATAGTTGAGTAAGACATCTCTAAACATCAGGCTCTGATGTGTAGTATATACACCACATACGATAGGTTTATATCGTGACACTTAGCACGAGTATATTGGATTCTACTATTCGTCTCAACATTTACCTTAATTGCACATTTGCAATGAGATAAACTTGAAACAAAGTGGTTTGGGATGGTTAAGGTTAACCTAGTTTTGTTTGGAAGTACTACTTGACTTAGTATTATACCATATATAAGTGCTATTGAGGACTACTTCCTATGATATATTAAGTTCTAACACATGGCTACTCTGAATACATAACTATTAAGATATATTTCCTATACTTCCAAGTGTTTCTATCATAAAGCTATGGTCATGATGTGCTTGGCACACTTCCCATTGTTTTGGAACACAACTCTTGCACTATTGTTTAGCACTTGACTTCTGATTGTATTTTCTCCTAATTACTTTAGATATTCATCACATAATGATCCTCAGGTGAATCATATATGATTTCTATCTCTACCCTGTAAATAGGCATATTTTATTCCTATCTCTCCTCCTTACCCCCCATGATTGACTCATCATGGTCTAAACTACCTCATATAACTCATAATTATCACTTACTATCAATTGTTTCACATGTCTAGATAATTTTCCTTACTCATTACTTAACTTGGTCTACATCTTCTATTAGGATATCTTAATTATCTTCATCACTTGATATTACTCCTATTACAGGTCTGGATAACTTTTACTTAATCCTAACATATGTTGGTACACATCTTCCAATAGGATATTTCCCTTATGGTTGTATCCTCTCTTTGGACTACCATGTATTGTATACCAACTGTGATCTACTCATCTATTGTTTAAGGACTTCATGGTGTCCTACATGTTTAGGTTTAGCTAACTAACTTTACTTAGAAAAGATAGGTAGGAAAGGTTGACTCAAGTGTGTCAGGATTATTCTTAAGTGAATATCCATCTCAAGTCATAAGAAGTATTTGGTTTACTAAGACAACTTCCTATAGACACTACCAATCCTATAGGTCTCCTTTAAAGGGTTTTAATCCTAAGGTCAAAGCATTTGCTCTGATACCAACTGTGGTGACCCGGCATACCACTGCATGGTGTAGTATGCAAGTCTGATATAACACCAATGAAACACCGTTCCACTAGTATTATATCGCTCAGAGTGGTACAACAGAAACATATGTGGGTCCAAGGCATGTCTATAGAATTACAACATTTACTCTGTTACATAAGATCATCACAGCCTCCTACTTTACAATGAGGTAAATCCGCAAATAAACTCCAGAAGAACGGCTCGTAGTCTAATCCTATCACGAACTCTATTTGTAGAATATTTGACTAGCTATAGAGGCTATGAATAGATTCTAGCTAAGTAGGAGCTAGGTATAGGAAGCTAGTTCCCTTCTATGGCTAAACTAGGTTTTCTCCTTGTTGGATGTGTAACTGACTCCTCTGACAGGGTCCTGTCTCTTGAAGTAGTTGTTGACTCCTCGGTCTTCGAGTTGCACTGTAGATCCTCCTTCGATGCCTCCATATCTAAGCAGGGGATTTAAGAGTGGGATGAGTACGAGCGTACTCAACAAGTTCATTATAGGAAAGAGGTGTTTAATGCACTAGCTACGATATTAGACCAGAAAGTCTAATACCAATGCAAGTTTTCATAACCATTTCTTCAAAAGGTTGCTTTTATTCAAAAGAACTATGTCCGTCAGCCTTCACCGGTTTACTAGAACTTCATGGAGCTCCTTTCCGGCCGCGTTCGCAGTTCCATAACCCGGAACAGGGAGTGACAGGTCACGGTTCTTTACACTCTGCAGAGGTGTGTTGCTTTACCCATAAGAGATCTTATCCTTGGTGCCAACCGAGCTTAAGTTCTCGTCCACACTTCCTTTGGTGTGAGGCCCGGTATAAGGTCTAGCCAATCATGTTCCTCCGCTACCTCGCACACCCACCCTTTGTTGCATACCCCGACCCTGGGTCCTCGTCGGTCCTCTTATACCACTTAAGGATGGACCCCGACCACGACAACAGTTTGGGACTCGTTAACCAAACTCCTTCGCCGTAGCTGCAACCCATCATAGACCACTTACCGTGGGGAATTAGAATGGGATCCCCACCCCACCGCTTGCCCAACCAGGGTCAAGTGTCTACGGTAAGCGCATCCGTTGATGTACGAGAGGTGGAAACACTTATGACTACTCCGACCCACTACGGATCATATGGTTAACACGGGTATTACGGCACAAGAATCACTGGCGACATTTGTTGTTTAATCCTAGATGGATATAAACCCTTGCAATGGAACCTCCACCATATCAACACAATCCATGGTTCCATTGCCCACCACATAGTCATATTCATAGTTATGAAAATAGTGGTTTTGTTTTTCATGCAATAGTGATAAATATAGTACTTTGCAAGTAATTTGGTAAAAATACTCAAATGACATGAGCAAGCGATGAACTTGCCTTTCTTGACTGCAAGATTATGCAGACAAGGTCTTCGATACGCAATAACTCCAAATTCTGAAATAGCATCATCGTCCGGTAAGGACGATGTTTAAAAGATTGGCAAGGATGCAATAATGCATAAGAATGAGATGCAATCGCTCTAAGCGTGACCTAACCCCGATGATTTAGGATCAGTGAGTTGTAATGATTAGTTCAGGGTGTGTTGCACTTTTAGAGTGATTCACAAACAAGGTTCTTATTCAGGGTTGTGTTGTTTTAGAATTATAAGCAGGTGGCAAAATGAATAGTAACAATCATACACAACCAGGAATAGTAGATGTATAATAAGTAAAGAGCAGTTGTCAATTTTAAGTCCTATAATACATGGTTGATGATTACTTATTATATAATTCAAAAGAATAACTTTTGAAGAACATGTTCTTAAATAAAGAACAAGTATGATAATTAGGTTGAGAGGGTTCTATGGTTGACTATGGTTTCAGTTAGTTTCTGGAGTAAGTATTTGATGGATCACAACCTAGGTGGATACCTCGGTTACTAGGCTTATATTGTTGAATTAAGTCTAAACATCTTAATTATCAATAGTTGCTATCAAGGTGGCATACCTTGTTGGTGATAGTTGGCTAGGGTTTATAGGTCCTTATAAGCAGGGTTGATGATGGTTCTTTATTTACTTCAAAGGAATAACTTTTGAAGAACATACTTCTTAAATAATAAGAAGTATAGCAATTAGGGTTGAGGTTAACTAGGTTTTATTATTGGGTCCACTAAAATAGGAATGATGGTTTCCTAAATAGGATGCTTAATAATTATCTCATACTAGCAGGGTTTAGTGGAACAGGGTATGTAGTGCAAAATAATAGGTATGGTTACTATTAGGGTTCATCACCATGGTGTGATGATGAATATGGATATTTAAAGTTGTTGCCTTTAAGTATAGGAGCTAGGGTTGGTCCTATTTGATCATCTAGGTTGGATAGGTATGCCCACATGGACTACCAATTATTGATAATAGGGCTTCTACAATTTTATGTGGCATGGCAAGTATTTAGTTGCTACTATGGAGCTATGAATGAAAAGAAGATACCATGATCACATGCTCTAACCTAGAGTTTAGGTTAGAAGTAATTTAGGTTTCATATTGATTATTGGAGCTAGGGTTTGGTGCATAATTGAATTTAGGGTTTTAGAGTTTCCCATGAAATGATAGGATTATAATATCATTCAAAATGGAATTAGGGTTTTCTAATTACCATATAGGTCTATGATTAATAACTTCAATTTAAAGTTGAAGTTATTAATAATTTTGTAATAAAAAAATAATAGTGAATTTGGCATTTTATTATTTTTAAATAATTAATAATCAAGATAATTATTAATCAGGATTTAATTCCTATTAATAAAGATTTAATAAATTCTAAATAAAGAAAATTAGTTTTATTGTTTTCTATATTTATTTCACTGGTTTTTATTTATTTTATACCTTTTTCCTAATTATTGAATTTTAATTGAATTTAGAATTAAAATTAAAGGCTTAATTAACAAGTATTAATAATTGAATTTTTATTAAAATTAAAAATTTCATATTATATTTTTATTGGATAGAGTTTTCTTTTCTAAGAATTTTGATATCTTATTTATATTTTTCTGAATTATAATGAATTTTCTAGATTTATTTTGAGTTGCAGGTATTATTGAAATTTGAAATGAAACGAAAACCGCTAAACGCACTTTTCATCATACACAGGGTCACTGGCAGGTGGGCCTAGACCACGTTGGCTGCCACATGGCTTTGACCGTGGTCAAAATCGCCACGGTGGCCAGGGGAGGTTCTGGCCGGCGGCCAGTGGCGAGGATCGCCGGCGGTACGGTGCTTCCCCGGGCAAACAACCTACACCACAAGACTTAGCGCGTTGAGGCGAACCTGCAGGTGCCAACGCCGCCCCGAATTGGTCGCCGGAGCAAGCGTCGACGGCGAGGCCGAGCGGCGGCGGACACGGTCACACGGCGAGAGGCAAGCTACGGGCGATGAATTAACGCAATAGGGAGTCCAGGAGGTGCGTGAGCTCACCGTGGTTGTGTTGAGCTTGACGGCGTGACCGGAGGTGGTCTCAATCGACGGTGATCGTCGGTTTCTTGTGGCGGTGACCGGCGAAAGGAACGAGCTCCCACCGGCGGCGGGGCCTTCTCGATTCGATTCCTTGTGCAGGAGTAACGAGTCGACGACGGTGGTCACAGTGGTGGTCACGGCTTGACCTGGGGAGGTCTCCATCGCCGGCGGTTGGAGTTGGCCGGAGGTTAGGGTTTCGGCAAGGGAGAGAAATTAAGCAGGGAAGAAGAAGAACTCGAGGCTGGTTCTGTGCGGGGCTTTTATACGGCGCTGTGGAGGTCGCCACGCCATGCTGCCGAGGAAGGAGAGGACGCCAGCGCGAGGAGAAGCAGAGCACGTTGTCGTGCTGTCCTCCATGCCGAAGGAGAGGATGAGGACGATCCCCCTCTCGTTGATATTTCAACGAAGGGGTATGGGCTGTTGTTGGGCTGGTGTTTGGGCCGATGCTGCTGGGCTTCTAGTGGGCTGCTCGGCCAGGTAAGGTCCAGGTAAGCTTCTTTCTTTTATTTTGTTTTCTGTTTTCTTTCTTATTTTCTGTTTTGAATTCTGCTTTTAAAATTCAAATTTGAATCCTGTTTATACCTTGCAGGTTTTATTACTATGTTAATTCCATTAATGTGTAGTGCAATGACTATTACACCACTTTCCTATTTGAGGCAGATAGTTTATACTTGATTATATTTCATGCTTGTTGGCTTATTCAAAATAACAAATAGGCATGAGTTTATATTTACACTTTAATTTTCTTTTGGATTATTTAAAGTGTATAATTAGTGCTCAAAGCATTTTAAAGATTATTATAAGGTATTGGGTTCTTAATTGAGAGTTTGTTTCACTTACATATTATTTTATGGAATCACCTATTTATTGTAGTTTTGTAAATTCTCTTATAATCCCCCTTTTAAGATGAACACTATTATTAATATTGAAAATGTCTAGAGTAAATATTGTTCTCATAATGGTTTGGTCTTGATTACAAAGGTAAGTGATTGATCACCTCACATGGTTTTAAATAAAGGGTTTCAACTATGTTCATCTTATGCTCCATAATTAAGTCTAGGATTTAACTAGTGAGCAATCCTAGGGTTCTAAGCATATTCACCTAATGGGAATTGGTTTGAATCTCAAGTATGGCCTGGTTTTATATTTTGATCACCATAGTGATACATAAACCAGTGTTGAGATTTAATTCAAGGTTGTAGAAATGAGATGACACCATATTGCATGCTAGGGTTTAATCTTCCCTAACCATGGTAAGGTGTTTACTTACTTAATATTTCATGTGCTTCCTAGTTACTAAGGATTTGAGAAGTGGTTTTATCTTCTACCAATTAACTTCTATTGTTAACCTCAATTTATCATTAAGGTAACTACAGTGGTTATCGTTCTTTTTATAGTTAACTTTGGTCATATGGATTGATGATTTCTCACCATATCAAGTATGGAGTTTACTCTAAAGCTTTCTTAGATGAAGAACAAGTGGAATGTAGGTGTGGTAGAATCCTACTTGTGATCACCAAGTGGTTCACAAGTTAGGGTTTAGGATATAAGTCTAGGTTTGTTTACTAGTTACCTCCCTATGATTTCATGTGGGGAATAATATCTAATAATCATATTAGGGTTTAAATTATCCTCACATCCCTCAAGAGCATGATCATGGATTAGGCATGATCAGCTTGTTCTTAATATCTCTACCTCGGTTCTTAGGGTTTATGATCATCACTCAATTTATAATGATCAAGGTTTGGCTTCCTAAGGGATCTCTCATTAAATGGGTTTCTCACTTCCATGATCAAGCATTGTCTTGATGAACTAAGGTATAGCACTTCTATTTTATTTTCTAGGATGAGCTATTATGGTGGCCTCTATAATTGATATCCCAGGAGATTGCCTGGGATAATTCTTAGGATTCTTTCCAGGGAATGATGATATAATCATCTGAGTATATGGATAGTTCTCTTTCCCAAGTCCAAGTGTTGCCTCATTAATTTGAGTGTAACACCATAACTTGAGTTCTCTCATACAAAGGTATGGTTTATTTTAGGGTTTATGGTGTATTCACCATATCTCAATAGATATCAAGTCTACAACTCCACTTGGCTATCTTGGTTGAATTAATCTCTTCCTTACTTTATCAATTCATGGATATGTTATTATTCCATGTGATATTAGGTTATCTTACTACTCCAAAGAAAATGGTTTGCAAGCTAATACTTTAGCTCAAGGTTGTTCTTGATTCTTAAGTATGTAAAAATAAAAATTGGTATCTATGGTTTCTCTCATTTGGAAAGACTTCAATTCTAACCTAATTTTAGGCTCCATAGAGAATGATGTGATCATCAACATCTATGTTTAACATAATTGGATCCTCTCTCTAGGGATGGTCTGGAATACTATCCTAGGGTTTCTCTTTAAAGGTGATGATTTGAATTCATGTATTTATATCCAAAGTTTAACTCAAGGTTTGTTAACTCCTCTCTAATATTTATAATGGAACTCTCACCTCTCTAGGTTTGATGCGTAACCATTTGGAATAGAGAAGAATACATATTCCTAGGGTTGATCTCCTTGTCATGTTTCCAAGAATGAAGTAGAATGGATATCAAATGGTTTATGATATGAGCATGGATTAGTTTAAGGCATGGAGAAGATAAGTGAAAAATAGTTTCTCCAATTATTGTTACTTGGTTTGCAATTGAATTGGTGTTCATAAGTGATGACAAGGATTTCCATATTATAACCTTTTATAAGATCAAGCAATTGATCATTGTGTAAAGTGTTGTTGTGTTGAATATTAATTCCATTTGATCTAACCCCTTAGATCAAATCAAAACAAGGTTTTAACAAAGTCACATTGAGGTTTATAACGCTTGACTTGATGAGCTACTTCAATTCCACCAAGGTCAAGTGAAACTTCAGTTACTGCGACTGTTTTACTTTAAAGCGCGAAAATTCCCCAGATTTTCTATGCATGAATGCAATGCACACATCTGTTTCCTCTATTTCTGTAACCCCATTACCTGGGATATTACAATGATCAAGACTCACCCTTGAAGATTTCCAAAGCCTATAAGACTAGGCTCTTATTGCTGCGGTAGACGATCACTTGCCGCTTGCAAAAGCGCGTAGAAGATCTTGATCACGGTGCCACGATCGGGCAGCACCTCCGTACTCGGTCACACGTTCGGTGTTGATGATGACGTCCTTCTCCCCGTTCCAGCGGGCAGCGGAAGTAGTAGATCCTCCTTGGAATCCCGGCAGCACGACGGCGTGGTGGAGGTGTCGATGGAGAACTCCGGCAGGGCTTCGCCTAAGCGTATGCGGGAGTTGTATGTGGAGGAGGGGTGCTAGGGTTTGGGGAGAGGGGTGCCTTGGGCGCCGGCCATGAAGGGGGCAGCCAAGGTTGGAGGCTTGAGTGGCCGGCCACCCTCCCCTTGTCCCTCATTATATAGGTGGAAGCCCCAAGAGTTGTAGTCCAAGTCTTCGAATAAGACCCCAACACCAAAACTTCCCAAAGGTGGGAAACCTACTCAAGGGGGGAGTCCTACCCAAGGTGGGACTCCCACCTTTTCCTTAGGTGGGGTGGCCGGCCACCTCAGGTGGAGCCCACCTGGGACTCCTCCCTTAGGGTTTGGCCGGCCAAGCTTGTGGAGTCCCTCCGGGACTCCACCTTCCATAGTGCCTTTCTTCCGGACTTTTCTAGAACCTTCTAGAACCTGCCATAAATGCACCGGATCATTTCCAAACTTGGAATATGACTTCCTATATATGAATCTTATTCTCCGGACCATTCCGGAACTTCTCGTGATGTCCTGGATCCCATCCGAGACTCCGAACAAAACTTCGAACTCCATTCCATATTCCATATCTACTTAAACGACATCAAACCTTAAGTGTGTCACCCTACGGTTCGCGAACTATGTAGACATGGTTGAGACTTCTCTCCGACCAATAACCAATAGCGGGATCTGGAGATCCATAATGGCTCCCACATATTCAACGATGACTTAGTGATCGAATGAACCATTCACATACGATACCGATTCCCTTTGTCACGCGATATTTTACTTGTCCGAGGTTTGATCATCGGTATCTCTATACCTTGTTCAACCTCGTCTCGACAAGTACTCTTTACTCGCATGCGTGGTATGTGGTCTCTTATGAACCATTCATATGCTTGCAAGCTATTTAGACGACATTCCACCGAGAGGGCCCAGAGTATATCTATCCGTCATCGGGATGGACAAATCCCACTGTTGATCCATATGCCTCAACTCATACTTTCCGGATACTTAATCCCACCTTTATAACCACCCATTTACGCAGTGGCATTTGATGTAATCAAAGTACCTTTCCGGTATAAGTGATTTACATGATCTCATGGTCGAAAGGACTAGGTAACTATGTATCGAAAGCTTATAGCAAATAACTTAATGACGTGATATTATGCTACGCTTAATTGGGTGTGTCCATTACATCATTCATATAATGACATAATCTTGTTATTAATAACATCCAATGTTCATGATTATGAAACTAATCATCTATTAATCAACAAGCTAGTTAAGAGGCTTACTAGGGACTCATTGTTGTTTACATAACACACATGTATCAATGTTTCGGTTAATACAATTATAGCATGGTATATAAACTTTTATCATAAACATAAAGATATATAATAACCACTTTTATTATTGCCTCTTGGGCATATCTCCAACAGTCTCCCACTTGCACTAGAGTCAATAATCTAGATTACATTGTAAGGTACTTAACACCCATGGCATCCTGGTGTTGGTCATACTTTGCCCTAGGGAGAGCTTTAGTCAACGGTTCTGACACACTCAGAAACGTATGTATTTTGTAATTCATTTGCGTCTTCACGCATCACTCATTTTCCAAATGAGTCGGCATTAAATATGTTTGGTTCTGGTGGAACCTTAATTCCGCGGTCTGAAATATGTCACTAATATTGTCATACACAATATAGCTTCAAAGTTCTGACACTATCGGAACTACACCAAGTTCTCAAAGAACCTCTTGACTTAACATCCTCAGTCATTGTCAAAACAATGACATATTCTGCCTTCGTTTGTAGAATCCGTTACAACATTTAGAACTCTTCTAAATCTAGCATTGTGCTACCTTTTAAACAACACTTAGCCTAATTTTGAGATTGAAATTTTATTTTTATATGTGACAAAACCAATATCGGTGCAACACCTTACAGCGATTTGTTTGTCATTTCTCCATACAAAACTATTTATATATCCTTGGTTCTTCTAAAGTACACAGGGATATTCTTACTGTTTGTCCAATGATCATCACATGAATCATTCTGGTATATGCTCCTAACATTTTAGAGCACAGGACATCTGATTGTGTACATATTAATTGTGATCTAAATCACTCATGTGTTTTTTTTACTCATTGAGTGTTAGATACACTCAAGTTTTGTTAAAACTTCACATGACAAGAACATTTTCTTAATATTTCTATATTGAACTACTTCAATATCCTTTCTATGTACTTTGACTTAAACTTATTATGTGTTTCAATCTATCTTCATAGATCTTGACACTAAATATGTTTCAGTCCATATCCTTTCATTGAAGTTAATTCTCAATGAAACCTTTTATAATCAAGTATATAATTACATCATTTATAACCAACTATATGTATCTACATAAAGTATTATAAATATGTCTCAGCGCTCCCACTTAATTTCTTGCAAATGCAAGCCTCTTCATCGTTTCTGATGAAATCAAAAACTTTTTGACTATTTCATCCGGTGAAGATTCCAACTCCGTGATACTCACTTCATCCAATTGAAGTTCGTTTACCTATCTAGTATTCCACATACTAGCAAAACAATTGGTTGTATCTTGTATACACCTTTAATACACACTTCTGTTAAGTAATGTATTTTGCCATCCTACTATCATATCTCATGAAAGAAATATGTAGAGATTACTAGAATAATCCACATAGACTATAAGCATTGCTACGGAAGATCTAATCTTATCGTAGTCAACTCTTTGAACTTTGTCGTAAACAACTTTTCGACAAGTCGAGCTTATTCAAGGATATTCCATCCAAGTCCATCAATTTTATAGATCCGATTACTTTCAAAAAGTATTCATCTATCTTGGATTTCATGGCGTATAGCCATTTTAACGGAGTCAGGGCCCATCATAACTTCTTTGTATGTAGTTGGTTTATCATTGTTCAAAAAGAATCCTTTGTTCACAAATCATTTATTTGATCACAAAGTAAACCATACCTACAAGGTTCAATAAGTACTTCGATCTCCATGACTATAACATTTTGTAGACATGGGAGCCATGATCGTCGTGGCCGCTTCCGGAACCAATTCCGATGCTGCGCTACTCTGATCATTATGCTCAGGTTCACAAACCTTATCAAGTTTTATTGTCCTCCCACTCAAATACTTCGCTAAAAACAATTTCTTGGAAATTAGTAAGAAACATCGACAAACACTTTTGTCTTTGTCTCCATAGTGGAAAGAATTCTCAATCAATTCTGTGGGATAACCAACAAAGACATTCATCCGATTTTGGTTGTAAACTTATTTACTTTATGCTATGCATTCCAAAATTTAAGAAAGGACTATTAGGGTTCATACCCATGCCATAACTCGTATGGTGTCATTTCAACGGATCATGATGATGCTCTATTTAGTGTAAAAGCGGTAGTCACTAAAGCATAATCCACAAAAATATAATAGCATCAATATTTTATCTCATCATTGACCCAACAAGGTTGGATACATCTCTCGGATACTCCATCATCACTATGATACTCCAAGAAACGTGAGTTGTAGAACAATTTCATAACTCTCTTAGATGTTCGCTAAAACTCGTAATTCAAATATTTCCACTATGATCCAATCATAGATATTTGACTTTTCTATTACGATGATTTCCACCTCATGCTGAAATTTATTTGAATCCATTCAAATGTTTCAAACTTCTTCCTTATCGAATATATCCACATATATATACTCAATTCATTGTTGGAAGTTTTCATGAAGTAGAAGAATCTCCCGCACAACCTATGCCCAGTGAACCACATACATCATCATGTATTTTTCCACTAAGTTAGTTGCCCGTTCAACTCTTGGCCTATGAACGGTATTTCAGTCATTCTCTTTAGAAAAGATTTGCAAGCGCCAAACGATTCAAAAATCGAATGACTCCAAAAATCCATTTGCATGGAGTTCCTTCATGCGTTCCTTTCTAATATGACCTAAATTGCGGTTCCACAAATAAGTGGAATTCAAATCATTTGCCTTATGGCATTTTAGCGTCAGTATTATGTATGTGTGTTTCACCATTAAGATTTATAATAACTTATCCATCGTACATGGAGTAATGTCATAATTTGAACAACTCATTGTTTTCATTTGACCAGAGCAAAATAACAATTATTAAGTTCTTTATTATAAATTCTAAGGGCTAGATAGGATGCCAATGACGAACATAATAACACTTTATTTTTGTTCCAGAAGTGCATTCCTATCATATTCCTTGTCAGTCACTTAGGCCATTGTATTCTTGTATTGTGTTGTTTTGTATGACATTTCATACCAACCAATATGGTACTAATACCCAAGAATTTCATTGTGTGACCAAACTAGGAATACAACCATAACATGTATATCATGTATATACACCTGAGCTAGACTTTCTAGTCTTTTTCTTTACCAAAATATCTTTTGTAGTTTCTCTTTTAGCTTTCCTCATTATTCAGAAAATACTTCACCTTCAATAACTTCTAGGTTTGTTGGTCAAATACCAATAACCTTGAGGTTCTTACTTTGAAGTTGATCATCATATGATAAGTGTTTCAGATTTCACTATTATTAACTTTGTAATATGATGAACAATTTCACTCATAATTTTATCCATTATATCATGACGACTTTCCGAGACCATGTCTGTACATGTTAGGCTCGTAAAGTTTTAACCTTGGTATTCGCATGTGCAAATCTGGCTTGCACCCGTTGTATGCACACGTAGAATCTATCACACCCGATCATCACGTGATGCTTCGAAACGACGAGTCTTAGCAACGGTGCATACTAAGGACGATAACTTCATGGATATGCGAATATTATTAGTGCCCCAATAGTTGGAGGATTGTGACGCCTGGCGTCTTCAACCTTCATACATTCCCATAAAACTTATGAGTTTATGTAGTCTCACCAAATTTATATTCTATCATCTTGCAATAAGGTCTTAGATATCACATATATCTCGTATCTTGATTATTTCTGAAAACTAAATTTTCAGCTCCTTACTTTTCAAACAGATTTGAACTTCAAGTTTCACGGAGACAAGATAACTTTAGGTACTAATTGAAACCATAGCTCTTTGAATCAACAATGTGAGGTTTACTAAAAGTTTGCAATAGGACTTAATCAATTCTCGATTCTTTAACAATACGGTACCAATCCGTAAAGTTTCTTGTCAGATTTTAACAGTATTTCTATCTCAATAACAAGACTAGCGCATGGTAGAAAACGGATGCCAATACTACAAAATTAATTCAAAATACTACTCAGACTATGTTTATGATAATTAGTTCATGTTTTAATCTAATTACTAATGAACTCCCACTTAATACAACATCCCTCATAGTTGTTAAGTGGTACACGATCCAAATCCACTATACCGAAACCGATCATCACGTGAGATGATGTAGCTTCAATGGTGAACATCAACATGTTGATCATATCATCCATATGACTCGTGTTCAACCTTTCGGTTTCCGTTGTCCCGAGGCCATGTCTGTACATGCTAGGCTCGTCAAGCAAACCCAAGTATTCCGCGTGTGCAACATGGCTTACACCCGTTGTATATGAACATTGAATCTATCACATCCGATCATCACGAGATGCTTTGAAACGACGAACTTTGGCAACGGTGCATACGAGGGGAGAACACTTTATTATCTTGATATTAATGTGAGGGATCATCTTATAATGCTACCGTCGCGATCTAAGCAAAATAAGATGCATAAAGGATTAACATCACATGCAATTCATATGTGATATGATATGGCCCTTTAGTCTTTGCGCCTTCGATCTTCATCTCCAAAGCACGGACATGATCTCCATCATCAACGGGCATGATCTCCATCATCGTCGGCGTAGCGTCAAGGTCCATGGCGCCGTCTTCATGATTGTTCACCTCATGTAGCAACTATTACAACTACTTTGAAATACTACTCAACATGAAATTTAAAGACAACCATAAGGCTCTTGCCGGTTGCCACAATACAATAATGATCATCTCATACATATTCATCATCACATCATGGCCATATCACATCACCAAACCCCTGCAAAAACAAGTTAGACGCCTCTAATTTGGTTTGCATATTTTACGTGGTTTAGGGTTTTCGAGTAAGATCTAATCTACCTACAAACACGAACCACAACGGTGATACTAGTGTTGTCAATAGAAAGAGTAAATTGAATCTTCACTATGGTGGGAGAGACAGACACCCGCAAAGCCACTTATGCAATACAAGTTGCATGTCGAACGTGGAGCAAGTCTCATGAACGCGGTCATGTAAAGTTAGCCCGAGCCGCTTCATCCCACCATGCCACAAAGATGCAAAGTACTCGAACTAAAGACAACAAAGCATCAACGCCCACAAAACAATTGTGTTCTACTCGTGCAACCATCTATGCATAGACACGGCTCTGATACCACTGTAGGGATTCGTTGCATAGAAAACAAAAAAATTCCTACCGCGAGAACGCAATCCAAGCCAAGATGCAATCTAGAAGACGGGAGCAACGAGGGGATGATCAAGACTCACCCTTGAAGATTTCCAAAGCCTATAAGAGTAGGCTCTTATTGCTGCGGTAGACGATCACTTGCCGCTTGCAAAAGCGCGTAGAAGATCTTGATCACGGTGCCACGATCGGGCAGCACCTCCGTACTCGGTCACACGTTCGGTGTTGATGATGACGTCCTTCTCCCCGTTCCAGCGGGCAGCGGAAGTAGTAGATCCTCCTTGGAATCCCGGCAGCACGACGGCGTGGTGGCGGTGTCGATGGAGAACTCCGGCAGGGCTTCGCCTAAGCGTATGCGGGAGTTGTATGTGGATGAGGGGTGCTAGGGTTTGGGGAGAGGGGTGCCTTGGGCGCCGGCCATGAAGGGGGCAGCCAAGGTTGGAGGCTTGAGTGGCCGGCCACCCTCCCCTTGTCCCTCATTATATAGGTGGAAGCCCCAAGAGTTGTAGTCCAAGTCTTCGAATAAGACCCCAACACCAAAACTTCCCAAAGGTGGGAAACCTACTCAAGGGGGGAGTCCTACCCAAGGTGGGACTCCCACCTTTTCCTTAGGTGGGGTGGCCGGCCACCTCAGGTGGAGCCCACCTGGGACTCCTCCCTTAGGGTTTGGCCGGCCAAGCTTGTGGAGTCCCTCCGGGACTCCACCTTCCATAGTGCCTTTCTTCCGGACTTTTCTAGAACCTTCTAGAACCTGCCATAAATGCACCGGATCATTTCCAAACTTGGAATATGACTTCCTATATATGAATCTTATTCTCCGGACCATTCCGGAACTCCTCGTGATGTCCTGGATCCCATCCGAGACTCCGAACAAAACTTCGAACTCCATTCCATATTCCATATCTACTTAAACGACATCAAACCTTAAGTGTGTCACCCTACGGTTCGCGAACTATGTAGACATGGTTGAGACTTCTCTCCGACCAATAACCAATAGCGGGATCTGGAGATCCATAATGGCTCCCACATATTCAACGATGACTTAGTGATCGAATGAACCATTCACATACGATACCGATTCCCTTTGTCACGCGATATTTTACTTGTCCGAGGTTTGATCATCGGTATCTCTATACCTTGTTCAACCTCGTCTCCTGACAAGTACTCTTTACTCGTACCGTGGTATGTGGTCTCTTATGAACCATTCATATGCTTGCAAGCTATTTAGACGACATTCCACCGAGAGGGCCCAGAGTATATCTATCCGTCATCGGGATGGACAAATCCCACTGTTGATCCATATGCCTCAACTCATACTTTCCGGATACTTAATCCCACCTTTATAACCACCCATTTACGCAGTGGCGTTTGATGTAATCAAAGTACCTTTCCGGTATAAGTGATTTACATGATCTCATGGTCGAAAGGACTAGGTAACTATGTATCGAAAGCTTATAGCAAATAACTTAATGACGTGATCTTATGCTACGCTTAATTGGGTGTGTCCATTACATCATTCATATAATGACATAATCTTGTTATTAATAACATCCAATGTTCATGATTATGAAACTAATCATCTATTAATCAACAAGCTAGTTAAGAGGCTTACTAGGGACTCATTGTTGTTTACATAACACACATGTATCAATGTTTCGGTTAATACAATTATAGCATGGTATATAAACTTTTATCATAAACATAAAGATATATAATAACCACTTTTATTATTGCCTCTTGGGCATATCTCCAACACCAACTACCTCGCCAACCAGACTTTCAAGAGCGGCTCCCATGAAATTTTATTTTTGGGTGGCACTCCTTCCAACCTTGCTTTCACAAACCATGGCTAACCGAATCCTCGGGTGCCTGCCAGCAATCTCATACCATGAAGGAGTGCCTTTTTATTTTAGTTTTATTTAGATGACACTCCTCCCCACCTTTGCTTTCTCAAGCCATGGCTAACCGAATCCTCGGGTGCCGACCAACAATCACATACCATGGAGGAGTGTCTATTTGTAAATTTATGAAAGTTAATTAATTGGGCCAGCTCTTTTTGCAAAATTATTGGATAAGCGGATGTGCCACTAGTCCATAATGAAAGTCCGTCCGGAGTAAATGACAAGATTGAAAGATAAACACCACATACTTCCTCATGAGCTATAAAACATAAACACAAATTGAGGAGCATTTTGAAGTTTAAAGGTAGCACATGAAAATTTACTTGGAATGGTTTGAAATGCCATGCATAGGTATTTATGGTGGACACTTTGGAACAACTTGGTTTTCATGTGTTTGGAGGCACGAGCAGCGTTCCCGCTCAGTACAAGTGAAGGCTAGCAAAAGACTAGGGAGCGACAAATCAAGAGAGCAGTAACTGTCATAATCATGCTTGCGGCAAAATAGATTAACTGAGGCATAAAAGTGATACAAGAACTCTGAGGCAATGTAAATCATTGAGGCTTAATTGACTCTTGTTCAGTCATATGCATGCGTGAGCATGTGCCAAGTTAATTCAAACGAATTATTCAGAGGAGGATACCACAATATCATACCTATTTATGAATAAAACAATGCAAGCAAACATTCATGACATGCTACTCATATTAATAGATTGGAGCTAAACATGAGAGATCATGAACTACTAGACTTTCTTAAATGACATATACCTCACATGAACCAACCAAGCATGCTCACATGGATGAGTATATGTACAAAAATGAAAACAAATAGAGTTCATACCAGCCTCTCACCATAATCGGATCGTCGTATATCGTCATTATTGCTTTTTCACTTGTATAGCTTGAATAATATGGAATGAAAACCACGCTCCAGCCACCGAAGATCATTGAACTCATAAAGAACTTTACAAAACCAAAGAAGAACAGCAAATATTTTTGGTGTTTTCGAATTTGGAAGCAAGAACAAAAGGAAACAAGCAAACAAAACAAAATCTTTTTGGATTTTCTTATAGCAAACCAAGGATAGCAAATAAAGCAAGGTAAAAGCAAGAAACTAAAATAAACAAGTGGTGAAGAGAAACAATGGAAATATTTTTGGTCTTTTGGTGTTTTAGGAAAGAAACAAAGTAAGAATAAGAAAATGAAAACTAAAAGAAACACAGAAAAGCAGGATGGCAGAAATCTGCCAAAACTTGACAACAGTACAGAAATCGATTTTTACAAAAATCTTCCGTTGCTTAGTTCGAAAAGTGCTCAACTAATGAAAGTTAGATAACAACCTGGGGAACATGCACAAAAATTTGCAACTCAAAATAACGTTCTGGCTGTGCGCACGAATTTTTTTAGTAACAGCCCAGAATCTGTTTTCAGGCAGCACTTCCCCAAATATCATCTCCCTCTCATTAGAAAACCACTCAAAGAAACTAAACAAGTATATACAAGTATCCAGCAACCATAATATGCAAAGAATGAGTGATGCCGGTATACCTCCCCCCAAGCTTAGGCTTTAGCCTAAGTGGAGATCAACCCCAACGAGGGTCTGGGTTCCATGCCGGCGGATCATACATGGCGTAGTCATAATAAAGTCCCGATGCAGAAGAAAAGCGTGGAGGCTCCTCATGCCCAGCTTGTGGATGCGAAGAACTTGCTGGATCGGATGACGAGTCGAGGTGTTCCTCTTCCTCCTTCGTGTTGTCTCTTGCACGATGGCCTCCTCCCTCTATGTGTGCATTAACTGCACTTTTCGTGACTGACCAATCCTCCCTGGAATCAAGGTTAAACAGAGCAGGTGCAGGCAATCCTACTAATTTTTCAGTTTTCTTAGTTATTCTCCAAGCTTTCTTGTAAAATGTTATTCTATAAGACAGGTTGCTCAAATTAGATGAATCAGAACCAAATTCATGCTTAATCATGGAGACTATATCAAGTTTCTCTATGGGAAGTTGAATATCAAGGTGGTGAGGTTCTACACCATGCATAGCTAATAAACGAGAGGCGATGAGACCTCCACAAATTCCTCCCTTCTCACAGTTAGTAGCAAGTCTGTTGGCTATCAAAGCACCCAAGTTATAAGTCTTATCACCTTGTAATGCAGCAGCTAGAAAGGCTAAATCTTGGATAGATATTTTACTTCCATTATTTCTTGCTAGAACGCACTTGGTGATGAAATAAGCAAAGTAGCGAATAGCTGGGAGTTGAATGCTACTGATTTTACCACCATCCTCTGAGAAGCTTCTTCCATGACAAATCATCTTGAAAAGGTCCAAGAACTCTTGCGGCGATCCTCTTATCTTCTCGCATGATCCCCATTGCGGTACTCTGATTGCTGCACAAAAATCATTGAATGGCAAATTGACAGTTTTATTATAAATTTTGTACTGAACCATGGGGTTAGATCGCGACCAATTGAATTTAAAATCCTGCACTACTGACATAGTCAGTTTTGCATATTGGCATGGTTCACCATCAACAAAATCATCCAACCCTGCATGAGAGATTAGGCTTTGAACATCTTGCAAGATCCCTGCACTTCTCATAAAATCTTCGCACGGGTAGTAAGCGGGATATACTCCTTCTTCGCGGTGAACTCTCATAACCTGTTGTACCTCCAATTCTTGTTGGTTAAGTTGGTGCCTACTCCCTTCCATTTTCTGAAATTTTTCAACAAACAATATAAAATCTGATTTGGTGACATATAATTGAGGGAAACTACCATAGGAACTTGCTAGAGTACTAATCATGCATCAAAACTAGTTTCTACCACTTAGAACAAGCATGCAAGCTCACTAAACATGTTACCTACAGCAGCAAAATATTCAAGATATACTCCACCAAATAAAATTCTACTTGGATAATTGAAGGAGTCACATACCGGAGAGCAAATGTGCCAAATTTCAGGCAGAAATCTAGGCTGAGCAAAGAGATCGAGAAATCTGGAGCTCTTGAGCAAAAACGCGAGTGAGAGGAACCTGGTGCGAGTTTTTTCGGGAGAGAGAAGAGAATGGGAGGAAGAGATGATGAAGTGGGGCAAAGGGGGACCCACACACCAGGGTGGCGCGCCCCCCTTGCTGGTCGCGCCGGCCTGTGGGGTGCCACCCTGGGGTGCCCCACTGGTCATCCCCAGGTGCTCCCAGGTGCCTCGTCGAAAAATAGGACCAATAGTATAATTTTTGTGGATTTTTGAAAACTTTGAAAAATGCACATTTCTGGGTATTAAGTTTATTATCACTGGCCAGGAATTTTTTTGAAATCTCTAATTGACCAAGGAACTTTACAAAACAAAAGTGCTACAGCAAGTAGAACAAGTGGAGGGAGAAAGAGATGTTGTTTACCTCCTCTATGCATATAAAAAGTATTTGTTAACAAGGTTGATCAAGTCTTGCCACCAAATAAATTTTACATAGCATAAGAAGAAATAAACCTCAAATCAATCATGTTACCTTGAATTGTATTGATATGGATCCAATCACAAGAGTTTGATATTCTTCTTTAGGCTCATATATAGGACAATCGATAGTTCCAACTTTGATAGTTCTCACATTAGAAATAGTATTAACTCCACATACTTTATCAATCCTCTTGGGGAAATAGACGGTGTGCTCCCTATCATCAACATTGAAAGTAACCTTTCCTTTATTGCAATCAATAACAGCCCCTGCGGTGTTAAGAAAAGGTCTCCCAAGAATAATAGACATATTATCATCTTCAGGCATTTCCAACACAACAAAATCAGTTAATATTAAGCAATTATTAGTAACTTGAACAGGAACATCCTCACATATACCAACAGGAATAGCAGTAGATTTATCAGCCATTTGCAAAGATATATCAGTAGGTATCAACTTATCTAAGTAAAGTCTCTTATAAAGAGAAAAAGGCATAACACTAACACTGGCTCCCAAGTCACATAGAGCAGTTTTAACATAATTATTCTTAATAGAACAAGGAATAGTAGGTATACCTGGGTCGCCCAACTTCTTTGGAACTTTGCCATTGAAAGAGTAATTAGCAAGCATAGTGGAAATCTCCTCATTAGGAATTTTCCTTTTGTTAGTAACAATATCTTTCATATACTTTGAATAAGGAGGCAATTTAATAGCATCAGTCAAAGGGATTTGCAAGAATAAAGGTTTCATCCAATCACAGAATTTGTTATAGTGTTCTTCTTCCTTTGATTTTAGTTTCTTAGCAGGAAAAGGAATTTGCTTTTGAACCCAAGGTTCCCTTTCATTACCATGTTTCTTAGCAATAAAATCTTCTTTAGTATACTTCTTATTTTTAGCATGCTTTTCAGGTTCTTCTTCAACCTCTTCTTTATCAGAAGCATCATTCTTATCATTATCTTTATCATGTTCATTACCACTTTCAGTTTCAGCATCAGAAATAGAAATACTATTAGGATCATTAACAGGCTCAGAGGATTCCACAACAGTTTTATGTTTCTTTTTCTTTTTCTTAGATGGAGCACTAGTTTCAGTTCGTTGAGAATCTTGTTCAATTCTTTTGGGATGCCCTTCAGGATATAGAGGATCCTGGGTAGAGACACCACCTCTAGTTGTTACTTCATAAGCATGTTTCTCTTTAGAATTATTTTTTAATAAGTCATTTTGCACTTTAGTAAGTTGATCAATTTGAGTTTGAACCATTTGAAAATGTTTAACAAGCATCTTAACATCATTGGAGGTTCTCTCCACAATACCATGCAATTCACCAATAGCTCGAGAATTTTCCATTAGATGATTCTCTACTCTCATATTAAAATTTTCTTGCTTAACAATATAATTATCAAACTCATCTAAGCATTGCGCAGGAGGTTTTGAATACGGAATATCTTCCCTAGTAAAGCGCTGAAGGGAGTTTACCTCAATCATGGATGAAGGGGGAATTATCTCACATATATCTTCTATGGGAGGTAGATTCTTCACATCTTCAGATTTAATACCTTTCTCCTTGAGAGACTTCTTGGCTTCCCTCATATCTTCATCATTCAATTTAATTAAACCCCTCTTCTTCAATATTGGCGTTGGAATTGGTTCAGGCGTAGTCCAATCATCATGATTCCAGCCTATTTTAGCCAATAATTCTTCAGCTTCGTTTGGAGTTCTTTTCCTGAAAACACAACCAGCACAACTATCCAAATATGCCCTAGACTCAATGGTTAGTCCACTATAAAATATATCAAGTAGATCATTCTTTTCTAAATCATGTCCAGGTCGAGCTCTGATAAGAGAACAAAATCTTGCCCAAGCCTCAGGCAATTTCTCTTCATCTCCCTGGTCAAATCTATAAATTTTCTGTAAAGCGACATGTTGAGCACTAGCAGGAAAGTATTTTCGAAAGAAAACATCACGCAAATCAGTTGTACTTTTAATAGAACCAGGAGGCAAATTATTATACCAAGTTTTAGCATCATCCTTTAATGAGAAAGGAAAAAATTTAGCGACAAAATAAGTATGCATCTTGACATCATCAGAAAACAAGCTACTCATAGAAGAAAGTTCAATCATGTGTTCTACAGCACTTTCTTTTTCAGTACCACAAAAGGGTGCTTTTTCTACAATAGCTATATGAGATAGATCAAGAGAAAAATCATAATCTTTATCCTTAATGCATATAGGAGATGTGGCAAATTTAGGATCAGGAGATAACTTATGTCTAACAGTATATTGTGTGAGAAACTTTTTAATTTTGCTTGCATCAGTAGTAGCATTGCATCTATTAATAAAATCATCATTAAGCTCCACATAATCTTCATCAGGATCATCACTAGAATAATCAAGTTCAGGTGAATTAACAGGTGTAGTAGCATTAGGAGTTTCAGTATTTTCAATTTGTCTAGTCCTAGCAATTGTAGCATCTAGAAAAGATCCCAATGAACCACTATCATCAAGCACAGCAGAAACATTATCAATATTTTGAGAGTTTTCAGATTCAGCAGAAGTACCAGCAAGTGAAGCTTGTGGCGGTGAAACAAGTCGACTTATCACAGATGGTGAATCAAGAGTAGCAGAGGTACTCAGAGTTGTACCTTTTCTTGTAGTGGATGGTAATATGGCGACTTTAGGATCGCGAGGTTTACCCATGATGGAGAATTTGCAGCTAACAATATCAATCCAAGTGAACTTCCAAATAAAGCTATGGTCCCCGGCAACGGCGCCAGAAAACAGTCTTGATAACCCACAAGTATAGGGGATCGCAGCAGTCTTCGCGGGTAGTAAAACCCAATTTATTGATTCGACACAAGGGGAGACAAAGAATACTTGAAAGCCTTAACAACGGAGTTGTCAATTCAGCTGCACCTGGAAACAGACTTGCTCGCAAGAGTTTATCAGTAGTAACAGTTTTATAGCAGTAGCAGTAGTGAAATAACAGCAGCAGAGTAACAGAAACAACAGTAGTGATTATAGTAAACAGCAGGATTAAAATACTGTAGGCACGGGGACGGATAACGGGCGTTGCATGGATGAGAGAAACTCATGTAACAATCAAGCAGGGCATTTGCAGATAATAATAAAACGGTGTCTAAGTACAAAGCAATCAATAGGCATGTGTTCCAATTATAGTCGTACGTGCTCGCAATGAGAAACTTGCACAACATCTTTTGTCCTACCAGCCGGTGGCAGCCGGGCCTCAAGGGAATCTACTGGATATTAAGGTACTCCTTTTAATAGAGTACCGGAGCAAAGCATTAACACTCCGTGAACACATGTGATCCTCACATCACTACCATCCCCTCCGGTTGTCCCGATTTCTGTCACTTCGGGGCCATTGGTTCCGGACAGCGACATGTGTATACAACTTGCAGGTAAGACCATAAACAATGAATATCATGATGAAGTAATAACATGTTCAGATCTGAGATCATGGCACTCGGGCCCTAGTGACAAGCATTAAGCATAACAAGTTGCAACAATATCATCAAAGTACCAATTACGGACACTAGGCACTATGCCCTAACAATCTTATGACTATTACATGACCAATCTCATCCAATCCCTACCATCCCCTTCAGCCTACAGCGGGGGAATTACTCACACATGGATGGGGGAAACATGGCTGGTCGATGGAGAGGCGTCGGTGGTGATGGTGGCGATGATCTCCTCCAATTCCCCGTCCCGGCGGAGTGCCAGAACGGAGACTTCTGGCTCCCGAGACGGAGTTTCGCGATGTGGCGGCGTTCTGGAGGGTTTCTGGCGACTTCGACTTTTCCCCATGCGTTTTTAGGTCGAAGGCAATAAGTAGTCCGAAAGAGGGCGTCGGGGGCCAGCCGAGGCCGCCACACACTAGGGCCGCGCGGGCCCCTCCTGGGCCGCGCCGGCCTAGTGTGTGGGGCCCTCGTGACCCCACCTGGCTTGCCCTTCTGGCTCCGTCAGTATTCTGGGAAAATAGGAACTTCTGCATAAATTTTGAGGATTTTCCTGAAAGTTGGATTTCTGCACAAAAACGAGACACCAGAACAGTTCTGCTGAAAACAGCGTTAGTCCGTGTTAGTTGCATCCAAAATACACAAATTAGAGGCAAAAGTGTTCGGGAAAGTAGATACGTTTTGGACGTATCACTATCCTTCTCAAATAAATTTTCAGGAACAATCCAAGCAAAATTATTTTCTAGTGCCTCATGCATTCCCATGAGTTTATGAGGTATTGGTATTTTAATCTCCCCCTCACAATTGGCTTTATTAGTGTATCTTAGCCTATCTTTTTCCCTCTTTTCAAGGATATTTACAAAATTGGTACAAAAGCCTAGCATCTTATGTCGAATAAAAACTTTCCTAGCTTCTCTAGCTACATCACCAAATTCTCTAAGAAGGGTTTCTAAAACAAAAAAAATTCTTCTCTCCTTCTTCCATATCACCGAGTGTAAGAAACATGTGTTGCATTATTGGATTAAGATTAACAAATCTAGCTTCCAACATGTGTACTAAAGAGGCAGTAGCAATTTCATAATTAGGTGCAAGTTCTACCAAGGATCTATCTTCAAAATCTTTAACTCTACTAACATGAGTGAAAAATTCTTCTATATTATCTCTTCCAATGATAGACCCACTTCCTACCGATATATCTTTCAAAGTGAACTTAGGGTGAAGCATGATGAAATAAACAAAAGTAAACTAATAAAGTAAATGCAAGCAACTAATTTTTTTGTGTTTTTGATATAAGAAAACGAACAAGACAAAAAATAAAATAAAGTAAAGCAAGTAACTAATTTTTTTGTGTTTTTAATATAAAGAAAGCAAACAAAATAGAAATTAAAATAAAATAAAGCAAGACAATAAACAAAGTAAAGAGATTGGATGTGAGAGACTCCCCTTGCAACGTGTCTTGATCTCCCCGGCAACGGCGCCAGAAAAATGCTTGATGGCGCGTGAAGCACACGTCCGTTGGGAACCCCAAGAGGAAGGTGTGATGCATACAGCAGCAAGTTTCCCTCAGTAAGAAACCAAGGTTATCGAACCAGTAGGAGATGAAGGCCACGTGAAGGTTGTTGGTGAAGGAGTGTAGTGCGGCGCAACACTAGGGATTCCGGCGCCAACGTGGAACCTGCACAACACAATCACAATACTTTGCCCCAACTTAACAGTGAGGTTGTCAATCTCACCGGCTTGCTGAAAACAAAGGATTAAACGTATGGTGTGGAGAATGATGTTTGTTTGCGATGAACAACAAAGAATAGAGATTGCAGTAGATTGTATTTCAGATGTAAAAGAATGGACCAGGGTCCACAGTTCACTAGTGGTGTCTCTCCAATAAGATAAATAACATGTTGGGTGAACAAATTACAGTTGGGCAATTGACAAATAGAGATGCACATACATATATCATGATGACTACTATGAGATTTAATTAGGGCATTACGACAAATAACATTGACCGCTATCCAGCATGCATCTATGCCTAAAAAGTCCACCTTCGGGTTAGCATCCGCACCCCTTCCAGTATTAAGTTGCAAACAACAGACAATTGCATTAAGTACTGCGCGTAATGTAATCAACACAAATATCCTTAGACAAAGCATCGATGTTTTATCCCTAGTGGCAACAGCACATCCACAACCTTAGAACTTTCTGTCACTGATTCAATGGAGGCATGAACCCACTATCGAGCATAAATACTCCCTCTTGGAGTTACAAGTATCAACTTGGCCAGAGCCTCTACTAGCAACAGAGAGCATGCAAGAACATAAACAACACATATATGATAGATCAATAATCAACTTGACATAGTATTCCATATTCATCGGATCCCAACAAACGCAACATGTAGCATTACAAATAGATGATCTTGATCATGATAGGCAGCTCACAAGATCTAAACATGATAGCACAAGAGGAGAAGACAACCATCTAGCTACTGCTATGGACCCATAGTCCAAGGATGAACTACTCACGCATCAGTCCGGAGGCGGGCATGGTGATGTAGAGCCCTCCGGTGATGATTCCCCTCTCAGTCAGGGTGCCGGAGGCGATCTCCTGAATCCCCCGAGATGGGATTGGCGGTGGCGGCGTCACAGTATGTTTTCTCGTATCGTGGCTCTCGGTGATAGGGTTTTCGCGACGGAGAGAATATATAGGCGAAGGGGCAGAGTCGGGAGAGGCTCGAGGGGCCCACACCCTAGGGCGGCGCGCCCCCCCTCCTTGGCCGCGCCGCCAGGTGGTGTGGGGCCACCTCGGCTCTTCTTCGTTTCCTCTTCGGACTTCTGGAAGGCTCCGTGGAAAATAAGACCGTGGGCTTTTGTTTCGTCCAATTCCGAGAATATTTCCTGTGTAGGATTTCTGAAACCAAAAACAGCAGAAAACAGGAACTGGCACTTCGGCATCTTGTTAATAGGTTAGTGCCAAAAAATGCATCAAAATGATATAAAGTGTATATAAAACATATGAGTATTGTCATATAACTAGCATGGAACATAAGAAATTATAGATACGTTTGAGACGTATCAAGCATCCCCAAGCTTAGTTCCTACTCGCCCTAGAGTAGGTAAACGATAACAAGGATAATTTCTGAAGTGACATGATACTATCATAATCTTGATCAATACTATTGTAAAGCATATGAAGTGAATGAAGTGATTCGAAGCAATAGTAAAGATAATGACTAAACAACTGAATCATATAGCAAAGACTTTTCATAAATAGTACTTTCAATACAAGTATCAATAAGTCTTGCATAAGAGTTAACTCATCAAGCAATAGATTCTTAATAGAAGGTTTTGAAGCAACACAAAGGATGATTAAGTCTCAGCAATAGCTTTCAACTTGTAACATGTATATCTCATGGATAGTTGTCAACATAAAGCAATATAACAAGTGCAATAGGTAAACATGTAAGAACCAATGCACACAGTTGACACAAGTGTTTGCTTCTAAGATAGAAAGAAGTAGGTAAACTGACTCAACATAAAGTAAAAGAAAGTCCCTTCGCAGAGGGAAGCATGGATTACTCATGTGCTAGAGCTTTTTATTTTGAAAACATGGAAACAATTTTGTCAATGGTAGTAATAATTCATATGTGTTATGCATAAAACCTCTTATAAGTTGCAAGCCTCATGCATCAAATACCAATTGTGCTCGCACCTTGTCCTAATTAGCTCAGATTTCCATGGATTATCATTGCATTACATATGTTTCAACCAAGTGTCACAAAGGGGTACCTCTATGCCGCATGTACAAAGGTCCAAGGAGATAGATCGCATTTGATTTCTCAGTTTTGATAGATCTCAACTTGAGGACATCCATACCGGGACAATATAGAAAACAGATAATGGACTCCTCTTTAATGCTTAAGCATTCAACAACAGATAATATTCTCATAAGAGATTGAGGATTAATGTCCAACTGAAACTTCCACCATGATACATGGCTTTGGTTGGCGGCCCAATGTTCTTCTCTAACAATATGCATAGTCAAACCATTTAATCATGATAAATCACCCTTACTTCAGACAAGACGAACATGCATAGCAACTCACATGATATTCAACAAAGGTGTAAAAAGTTGATGGCGTCCCCAGAAACATGGTTACCGCTCAACAAGCAACTTATAAGAAATAAGATACATAAGCAACATATTCAATACCACAATAGTTTTTAAGCTATTTTCCCCTGAGCTATGTATTGCAAAGACAAGGAATGAAATTTTAAAGGTAGCACACAAGAAATTTACTTTGGAATGGCAGAGAAATACCACATAGTAGGTAGTTATGGTGGACACAAATGGCATGAGTTTTGGCTCAAGGTTTTTGGATGCACGAGAAGTATTCCCTCTCAGTACAAGGTTTTGGCTAGCAAGGTTGTTTGAAGCAAACACAAGTATGAACCGGTACCGCAAAACTTACATAAGAACATATTGCAAGCATTATAAGACTCTACACTGTCTCCTTGTTGCTCAAACACTTTTACCAGAAAATATCTAGACCATAGAGAGATCAATCATGCAATCCAAATTTCAACAAGCTCTACAATAGTTCTCCATTAATAGGTTTAAACTACATGATGCAAGAGCTTAAACATGATCTATGAGAGCTCAAAACAATTGCCAAGTATCAAATTATTCAAGACAATATACCATTTACCACATGAAGCATTTTCTGTTTCCAACCAAATAGCAATCAACGAAGCGGTTTTCAACTCCGCCATGAACATTAAAAGTAGAACTAAGAACACCAGTGTTCATATGAAAAAGCGGAGCGTGTCTTTCTCCAATACAAGGAATGATAGGATCCTATTTTATTCAAACATAAACAAAAACAAAAACAAAAACAAACAGACGCTCCAAGTAAAGCACATAAGATGTGACGGAATAAAAATATAGTTTCACTAGAGGTGACCTGATAAGTTGTCGATGAAGAAGGGGATGCCTTGGGCATCCCCAAGCTTAGATGCTTGAGTCTTCTTGAAATATGCAGGGATGAACCACGGGGGCATCCCCAAGCTTAGACTTTTCACTCTTCTTGATCATATTATATCATCCTCCTCTCTTGACCCTTGAAAACTTCCTCCACACCAAACTCAAAGCAAACTCATTAGAGGGTTAGTGCATAATCAAAAATTCACATGTTCAGAGGGTACACAATCATTCTTAACACTTCTGGACATTACCCAAAGCTACTGAAAGTTAATGGAACAAAGAAATCCACTCAACACAGTAAAAGAAGCAATGTGAAATAAAAGGCAGAATCTGTCAAAACAGAATAGTCCGTAAAGACGAATTTTTTAGAGGCACTTAACAGGCTCAGATGAAAAAGCTCAAAACTAATGAAAGTTGCGTACATATCTGAGGATCACGCATGAAATTTTGCAGCATTTTACGAGTTTCCTATAGAGAGATCTACTCAAATTCGTGACAGGTAGAAATCTGTTTTTGCGCAGCAATCCAAATCTAGTATCAACTTTACTATTAGAGACTTTACTTGGCACAACAATATGATAAGGAGAGGTTGCTACAGTAGTAAAAACTTCCAAGACACAACAAAACAGTAATAAAAACATACATGGGTTATCTTCCAAGAAGTGCTTTTCTTTAACGCCTTTCAGCTAGGCGCAGAAAGTGCAAATCAAGTATTATCAAGAGAAGAAGCATCAACAGAGGAGTTTGTAGTTTTCTCAACTATGCATTGTATCTTATCTATGTAAGAAACTCCTTTTTCATTACCTTTAGGCTTACTATCCTCCTCAAATAAATTTTCAGGAACAATCGAAGCAAAATTCTTTTCTAGTGCCTCATGCATTCCCATGAGTTTATGAGGTATTGGTATTTTAATCTCCCCCTCACAATTGGCTTTATTAGTGTATCTTAGCCTATCTTTTTCCTCTTTTCAAGGATATTTGCAAAATTGGTACAAAAGCCTAGCATCTTATGTCGAATAAAAACTTTCCTAGCTTCTCTAGCTACATCACCAAATTCTCTAAGAAGGGTTTCTACAACACATATAAACCGGTACAGAAAAACTTACATAAGAACATAGTGCAAGCATTATAAGATTCTACACTGTCTTCCTTGTTGTTCAAACACTTTTACCAGAAAATATCTAGACCTTAGAGAGACCAATCATGCAAACCAAATTTCAACAAGCTCTACGGTAGTTCTCCACTAATAGATTTAAACTACATGATGCAAGAGCTTAAACATGATCTACTTGAGAGCTCAAATCAATTGCCAAGTATCAAATTATTCAAGACAATATACCAATTACCACATGAAGCATTTTCTGTTTCCAACAAAATAACAATAAGTGCAGCGGCTTTCAGCTTTCGCCATGAACATGAAAAATAAAACGAAGAACACAAATGTTCAAATGAAAAAGCGGAGCGTGTCTCTCTCCCACACAAGGATGTTTAGGATCTGATTTTATTCAGAGAATGAAAATAACAAAACGAAAATAAAAGCACACAGACGCTCCAAGTAAAGCACATAAGATGTGACGGAATTAAAATATAGTTTCACTAGAGGTGACCTGATAAGTTGTTGATGAAGAAGGGGATGCCTTGGGCATCCCCAAGCTTAGACGCTTGAGTCTTCTTGAAATATGCAGGGATGAACCATGGGGGCATCCCCAAGCTTAGACTTTTCACTCTTCTTGATCATATCATATCATCCTCCTCTCTTGATCCTTGAAAACTTCCTTCACACCAAACTCAAAGCATTCTCATTAGAGGGTTAGTGCATAATCAAAAATTCACATGTTCAGCAAGGACACAATCATTACCAACACTTCTGGACATTACCCAAGGTTACTTAAGTTTAATGGAGCAAAGAAACCCACTCAATCACAGTAAAAGAGGCAATGCAAAATAAAAGGCAGAATCTGTCAAAACAGAACAGTCCGTAAAGACGAATTGTTTCGAGGCACTTAACAAGCTCAGATGGAAAAGCTCCAGTTGAACGAAAGTTGCGTACATATCTGAGGATCACGCATGAAATTTTTCAGGATTTTACGAGTTTCCTACAGAGAGATCAACTCAAATTCGTGACAGCTAAAAATCTGTTTCTGCACAGAAATCCAAATCTAGTATCAACTTTACTATCAAAAACTTTACTTGGCACAAAAATGCAATAAAATAAAGATAAGGAGAGGTTGCTACAGTAAACAACTTCCAAGACACAACAAAACAGTAGCAAAATAAAAACATGGGTTATCTCCCAAGAAGTGCTTTCTTTATAGCCATTAAGATGGGCTCAGTAATTTTAATGATGCTCTCGCAAGAAATAAGAGTTGAAGCAAAAGAGAGCATCAAAAGCAAATAAGAAACACTTTTAAGTCTAACCCACTTCCTATGAAAAGGAATCTTGTAAATAAACAAGTCATGTAAGCATAATGCAATAAGCATAGGAAAACAAGACAAGCGCAACTTCAAGATTTTCAGCAAAAAGAGAGGTGTTTTAGTAACATGAAAATCCCTACAACCATATTGTCCTCTCTCATAAAGATTTTCAGTAGCATCATGAACAAACTCAACAATATAACTATCACATGAAACATTCTTATCATGAGCTACATGCATAAAATTATTACTCTCCACATAAGCATAGTCATTACTATTAATTGTAGTGGGAGCAAATTCAATAAAATAGCTATCATTATTATTCTCATCACCATAATCATCGTATATAGGAGGCATATTGTAATCATAATTAATTTTCTCCTCAATAGTAGGTGGACTGAAAATATGATAGTCATCATTGTAATCATCATATATAGGAGGTAAAGTATCATCAAAGTAAATTTTCTCCTCCATGCTTGGGGGACTAAAAATATCATGCTCATCAAAACCAGCTTCCCCAAGCTTAGAATTTTCCATAGCATTAGCAACAATGGTGTTCAAAGCATTCATACCAATAACATTGCCATTAGCATGCATATAAAGTTCCATAGGTTTTTTAATTTTCTCTTCAAACACCTCATGTCCTAACTCAAGATAAATACTATAAAGATCTCTAATATTTTTGTTGTTTTCCATTAAGCCTAACTAGTGAAATAAAAACAAGAAACAAAAAGATATAATTGCAGAATCTAAAGGAAATAGCTTCGAGCACTCACACACCGACAATAGTGCTAGGAAATAGCTTAGTAGTCGGAGGATGTGAATACCTTTTACCTTACCTCCCCGGCAATGGCGCCAGAAAATAGCTTGATGTCTACGCACGCTTCTATTCCTGTAGACAGTGTTGGGCCTCCAAGAGCAGAGATTTGTAGAACAGTAGCAAGTTTCCCTTAAGTGAATCACCCAAGGTTTATCGAACTCAGGGAGGTAGAGGTCAAGGATATCCCTCTCAAGCAACCCTGCAATTAAGATACAAGAAGTCTCTTGTGTCCCCAACACACCTAATACACTTGTCAGATGTATAGGTGCACTAGTTCGGCGAAGAGATAGTGAAATACAAGTAATATGGATGATTATAAGTAGTAATTGCAATCTGAAATAAAAATGGCAGCAAGCGAACATGTAGCAGAACTTGTCGGAAACGGTGTTTCAATGCTTAGAAACAAGACCTAGGGATCATACTTTCACTACTGGACACTCTCAACAATGATCACATAATTGAATAAATAAATGCTACTCTCAAACACTCTCTTGTTGGATAACAAACACCATTCATTGTGTAGGGCTGCAAAAGCACACCTCAAGCCGGAGTAAACAAGCTCCACAACGTCATAAAGGAATCACACACGATGTGCACACTGTCACCATCACACCGTGGAGAGTGACTCTGGAGTTCATATTAAAGTAACCTCTAGAGTGCATAATAGACAAGAGTAACATCTACATATTCAACTAGATTACAAAGCTCATGATCACATAAAGATCACACCATGGGAGAGAGAGATGAACCACATAGCAACCGGTAGAGCCCTCAGCCTCGGGGGAGAACTACTCCCTCCTCATCATGGGAGACAGCAACAGCGATGAAGATGGCGATGGAGTCGATGGAGATGGATTCCGGGGGCAATTCCCCGCCCCGGCGGCGTGCCGGAACAGAGACTTCTGTCCCCCGAACTTGGCTTCGCGATGGCGGCGGCTACGTAACTTTTCATGGAATATGACTGATGCCTTTAGGGTTTTCGCATCTGGGAGAATATATAGGCGGAAGGGCGGCCTCGGAGGGGCCAGGGGTGGTCTCCCCACACCTGGACGCGCCAGGAGGGTGGGCCGCGCCGTCCTATGGGGTGGCCCCCCTGCTGGCCGTCTCCGACTCTTCTTCGATGTTCTGGAACCCTCCGTGGAAAATAGGGCCGTGGGCTTTTGTTTCGTCCAATTCCGAGAATATTTCCTGTGTAGAATTTCTGAAACCAAAAACAGCAGAAAACAGGAACTGGCGCTTCGGCATCTTGTTAATAGGTTAGTCCCGGAAAATGCATAAAAATGATATAAAGTGTGAGTAAAACATGTAGGTATTGTCATAAAACTAGCATGGAACATAAGAAATTATAGATACGTTGGAGACGTATCAGCCACCATCACCGTTTGTGGGTCACCCGGGCTTGCCGGATCTAGGCCATGTCGTTGATATACCCATAAAGTATACCCACAACAGTAGCCCCCGAAGTTCTCCGAGATTCATCATTCTTCCGACTATCTCTACCCGGATATGAAGAGAATCTTGAAGAGCTTCCAAAACTTCTCTGTTTCCGACCTCATTCAAGCCGGAAATCATTTGTTCTTCTGTAACGGCAACTTAGCAGATTTCTCGCCCACGTTGCGCATAACTTCCTCTTTTCCCGCGCTAAAATTTTGGATCTGCGAATTTTCAGCCGGAAATTTTGGAGGCGCGCAGTTAGGTTACCACTGCGTCCATTTCACCACTTTTGACCTAGTACACGTGGCGATCATCCAGCGGTGCAACCGTTCCGTTCCCACCGTAGGATCCGGCACATGAATCTCCGCGCGAGGCCTATAAATACCCCATGCGCACGATCACTTTCACTTTTTCACAGCCCTCACCACTTCATCTTCTTCCTCCCGCCAGCGCCGCACGCCAGATCTCAACTTCGGCGAACTCGTTCTCGGAAAACTTCAAGCGCCGCTCCTCCAAGGTCTCCCTCGACCTGAGTTGCTCGCGGTTGACTGGGAAATCGTCTCCGCCGCTGATTCATGGTCTCGCCGGAGGCCTGCGCGTCAAGTCCGGGAGCCTCTTCCTCGCTGACGTCACGGGGAACCGCCACACCATTGTCGGTAAGTCCACCGGACTCGTAGAAGACAACTTAGCTAGTTTCGGCTACTTAAGAGTTTTACCATATGCATGCAGCCGGAAACATGTCCGCTAGCTCACCTAGGTTCACCGATAGTTCTCCGAATATCCCACAACCAAACTCCACGGAACCAACATTCATTGAGCCATTAGCATTCCTTCCGCCCAGCATTTCCGATATCAGACTAGCTCAAACTTTCTCCGTCTCTTCCAGCAACGTTCTCGGTCGGATCCCAATAGTAGAAGAGATCCAGGCGGAGATAGAAGGACAAGCAAGGATGGCCGCCAAAGTACTGGAAGTTGAACATAAGAAGGGTTCGAAAGCCGAAACCGTGAAGGTGAGAAAGGTCAATGGTGGCCTTGCGAAGTCACCGACTCGGAACTCAAAGCCTTCGCCAAGGAGGGCTTCATCGCTCCAGATACATGGAGTTTCGAGAAGGACTCCAGCACTCCAAACCCGGAGCCCGACGAACGCGTCTTCACCAAATCCTGGGTGGAGCGCGGCATGTCTCTTCCTCCCTCCGAGTTCTTTTTATCAGTGCTTAGCACTTATGGCCTCCAGCCACACAACATCTGCCCCAATTCCTTTCTCCTCCTCTCTAACTTCGTGACTCTCTGCGAGGGTCATCTTGGAATCCGACCAGATATTCGCCTCTGGCAATTCTTATACCGAGTCAAGAAGGAGACCAAGGATAAGGTCATGGTCACCTGCGGAAGCATGACATTTGTGCTCCTCACCCAAAGGATATATCCAGCTCTTGGTTCCCAAGAGTCCGTCCGGTACTGGAATGCCGGATGGTTCTGCGTGAAGAACGTGTCAATAAGAAGCAATCCAAGGTGAAGATGATCCATAAATTCAACCACATACAAGGTTATCAATTGTCAAAGACAATGAGAATATTGGAATTAACTTCCAGTGGTATATTTTAAGGATTCAGGATCAACTTCACAAGATGCATATGGTTAAAGATATGAATTAAGAACCATGCATAAATAGAGATTCTCAATATATCCAATCATGCAAAGCAATGATTATAATAACTTGGAGCAAATGATTTCCCAAATAAGATGTATAGATATGTCTTTGAGAAAACCGCACCAAGAATCTCTTACTCAAACAAAAACCAAAATATAAGAAAAGGGAGCATTTAATAAGAGTGATTTTGTTTGATAAAACATGCCACCTAGGAATAAGATAATAAAAAATATCAACTCTAAGTGGCAAATAAAACGATAATCCAAGATGAAGATGATCCACAAATATTACCACATACAAGATTATTAATTGTCGAAGACTATGAGAATATTGGAATTAATTTCCAGTGGTATATTGTCAAGGATAGTAAGGATCAACTCCACCATAAAAGGCATAGGATAACTATATAGGATTAAGCACTATACATAGGTGAACATTCTTGATAGCTTCAACTAGTTAAACAATCACGCACATCAATGATTAGAATAACTTGAAGCAAACGGTGTCCCAAGTAAGATATAGATATATGTATTTGAGGAAAACTGTACCAAGAATTTCTTACTAAAACAAGAACCCATAAGATAAGCAAAAAAGTTTTTTTAATAAATTGGAACTTGATTGAGCAAACATGCCACCTAGGAACAAGATAATTAAGAGTATCAACTCTAAGTGGCATAACCTCATATGTTCACATTTTCTAGGCTTATGATATGTTCAAAACATATTACTCCCCCATAATGTGATAAAACATTTCTTCTAATCAAGAGGCAATTAAAAGTCGACTAGAGATGATTAATGGACATTTAGAATTTGAATTTCTCATGAGTATGGCACACCACATAGTGACTAGATAATCTTGCAATATCAATACTAAGTGGTGGTACCCATGTACACACATTTTTTTAAAGAAAGAGAGATGCACAAGGCATATCACTCCCCCAAAATGGGATGTTCCATTAATCACTCAAAGAGAGCCAAATAAGATATCATTAAGATGCATTAGGCTGAAAACAATAGACAAGTAAATGATGAGTCAAACAAACATACTTGAATATATAAGATAGGCAAGTAAGACCCAACACATACAAACACATATTTGGTACAAAACCAAACATGCAAAGGGGCAAGTAACTTACAATAAATATGAAGAGTTGAAGTATAAGTTACCGCAAAGAGGAACATTGGATATAAGATATATATGATAATCCTTATGACTTGGCTTGATGAAATATAATATATGAAGATCCCTTAATTCTTCATGAAGTAGCCAAGTCTCCAATGCCCTCCACATACACCTATTGATCAAGTTTGAGATTGTTGGTCCCCAACCAAGTTGGGTCCTAAGAGGTTAGTCACAATAGGTTTGGCAACCCAAATGGTCCTTTTTCTTGAAACCACTTTGAGTTCCAACAAACTTGGCAGACACATTGCCATTCTTATCCTTCCCAAGAGAGTAATCATCATTAATAATGTTAGGGTTAGATAAGGTACCGTTTAAGCATGAAGAGGCAAAGTGCCCCTTCTCACGGCATAAGTAGCAAGTGTTCCCCTTTCTCTGCTTTATTGATTTCTTCTCTTGGGGAACTTTATCTTGATTCTTCTTGGGAAGTGGCCTATCTTCAACTTGAGGTTGAGGTTGATCTTGACCTTGACCTTGTGGCCATTTTCCTTGTTGTTTCTCACTTAAGTGCTTCTTCTTCTTCAATGGGCATGATCTAACATGGTGCCCTTCAACCTTGCACTTGAAGCAACAATTTTGGCCAGATCCTTGACTTTGTATTGGCCCTTCTTCTTGTTGCTCTTGCTCTTGGACTTGTTCTTGTTATTGGAGTTGAATCCAAGTCCACTCTTGTCATTGGGGGATTGTTGCACACTCAACATCTTGTCAAGTGCGGATTTCCCTTCATGACCCTTTTCCAAGTCTTTCTTCAAAGAAAGGACTTGGGCCTTGAGCTCTTTGATTTCCTCTACATGGTTAGTAGAAATACAAGTACTAGAGGAAGTAGAAGCTTCATTGTTAGAGCAAAAGGGCAAGGCAAGTAATCCAACACAAGAAGTATCAATAGTTTGACTAGATGGATTACTAGGACTAGCACATGGCAATATAGCATTTTGTGGAGAGGTTTTGCTAATGTCCATATGAGGCTCACAAGATGTTACCTTAGTAATACTTGCCTCATGAGCTAACTTTAGCCCATCATAGGAAATTAGAACATCATCATGAGAGCTCGAGAGCTTGTTATGACTTTCTTCCAATTCCCTATAATTGCTAGTTAGCAAATAAAGTTGATCCCGTAGCTCAACATTATCCTTTAAGATAGATGCTTCACAAGAAGTAGAGTTAGTAGAACAAGCATAATCAATAGATTTCTGTTTTCAAACACATAAGATTCCATTTCTTGCTTAAGACCATGAGTTATGCACCTTTCATTTTTCAACTCTTGTCTTAGGAGATTGAATCTCCGTTTCTCATTTTCAATATGAGATTCCAACTCCTCAATGGACTCATTTCTTTCTTTGAGTGTGTCCATCAAGTAATCGAATTTGACAAGAGCTTCACCATGAAGAATGCATCTAACAAAAAAGAGTTCCTTAAGCCTAGAAACTTCTTCTTGTTCATCATCATCACTCTCATCATAGAAGAAGTGTTGGGATTCAAGGTAGGAGTTACCTTTGGTCCCTTTGCCATAAGGCACATGTGCATATCGGAGGATGACGATGAAGATGTTTTGGAATCTTCATTCATGAGAGTCTCATGCCTCATAGATTGTTCAATTTCCTTTACATTGTTAGACAACAAACAACTAGAGGAAATAGAAACATTTTGTTCATGGCAAGAAGGCATAGCAATCATATCATCATGAGTTTTATGTAAGGAGTTTATACATGATATGCAAGGACTATCAACACAAGCATGTAGATTATGTTTGGTGTTGGATGTGTTTAAGTCCAAAGAGAAAACATTACAATGGGATAGAGATGAAGAATCATCACTATTGAGCACAATAATAACATTGCAATTTTCCTCACCACTCACCATATCATTACCTCGTGTCATGTTACATGTTGGTGAAGTGGAAGAAGATGAGAACTCATCACGACCGGAGGTGGTAGCAACTTGGAGCTCTTCATGATGTGAAGGGGAAGGGAGCTCCTCAGAGACACCACCGACCAAATGAGAGATGGATCCACCAAACATCTCCTTAAGCTTGATCCACATCTCATGAGACGACTTTCGCTTTATAAATATCAAGAACCTACAGAAATCTGGTCTCAAGGAGAATAAAAGCTCATTAGATACTTGAGCTTCAAGATGTAAGTTTTTCTCATCCTCTAAAGATAGATTTTGAGGATCCATCGGAGGAGAAAAACCTACATCTAGAAATCGCTCTATATTTGGACACAAGGTCCGAAGATTACAAAGCAAGTGATTTCTCCACAAAAGATAATTTGGGCCATCAAGGACAATTGTGTCATTGTGCAATATATCACTAGCCGACATCTTTACTCTCAAGGCGGTGAAGCCTTAAACAAGGAGAGACCTTGCTCTGATACCAATTGAAAGGATGAGATGTCGCCTAGAGGGGGTGAATAGGCGTCCTAAAAACTCTTACAGATTTGGCTTGTAAGAATGCAGAATTAAACCAACGTTTATTTTACAAGCACAAATCTTAAATATGCTAGGCTCACCTAAGTGCAACAACAACTAGAGCTAAGCAAGATAGGCACAAGATATATGTAGCACAAGTGATAGTAAGATATATGTACTTCAAGCACGATGGCTATCACAAGGAAAGTAAGCTCGAGTATAGAAATAACCGAGGCACGCGGAGACGAGGATGTATCCCCGTGTTCCCTTCCTTTGCAAGAAGGTACGTCACGTTTGGAGGGGTGGAGGTCCCACGAAGGATTCCCCAACGCCACGAAGGCTCACCCTATTTTCCGAGCCAAACCTACGAAGGATAATGACCCTTTTCTTATGGTTAGCTTTTCCTTCACTCCGGAGATGGCAAGCTCCAAAACCACTTCACAAGCTCCACGAAGGAGAAGCCCGGGCCTCTTCACAATATTCCTTGAAGAGATCACCAGAGCACTGATAACCCACAAGTATAGGGGATCGCAACAGTCTTCGAGGGAAGTAAAACCCAAATTTATTGATTCGACACAAGGGGAGGTAAAGAATACTTATAAGCCTTAACAACTGAGTTGTCAATTCAGCTGCACCTGGAAAAACACTAGTAACAGGGGTGATGTGAAAGTAGCAGTAATATGGGAGCAATAGTAACAAGAATACAAAGCAGATGCAGTAATATGAGAGCAATGGCACCAGAAAATAGTTGATACTACTTCCAATGACATCTAGAACGAGTATATGATGATAAGAGATGGACCGGGGTTCCCAGCTATCTACACTAGTGGTAACTCTCCAATAACAAGTGTTGGGTGAACAATTACAGTTGGGCAATTGACAGGATTGAAATAGCATTAAGACAGAACATCAAGATTATTAATCATGTAGGCATGTTTCCCATATATAGTCATACGTGCTCGCAATGAGAAACTTGCATAACATCTTTTGTCCTACCAGCCGGTGGCAGCCGGGCCTCTAGGGAATCTACTGGAAATTAAGGTACTCCTTTTAATAGAGCACCGGAGCAAAGCATTAACACTCCGTGAAAACATGTGATCCTCATATCTAAGCCTTCCCCTCCAGTTGTCCCAATTTCTGTCACTTTGGGGCCTTTGGTTCCAGACATAGACATGTGCATACAACTTGTAGATACAATCTAAGCAATAAGTATAGAGCTTAATCCTAAGATCATGCCACTCGGGCCCTAGTGACAAACATTAAACACAACAAGATTGCAGCAACAATAACTTCACAAACTTTATAGATAGACTAATCATAATGTAACAATCCATCGGATCCCAACAAACACAACACCGATTACATCAGATGAATCTCAATCATGTAAGGCAGCTCATGAGATCATTGTATTGAAGTACATGGGGGAGAGAATACCAACTAGCTACAGCTAGAACCCGTAGTCCATGGGGGAACTACTCACGGAGCATGATGGAGGCGGTGGCGTCGATGGAGATGGCTTCCGGGGGCACTTCCTCGTCCCGGCAGGGTGCTGGAACAGAGACTTCTGTCCCCCGAATCGGAGTTTCGCGATGGTGGCGGTGCCCCTGGAGTCTTTCTGGAGTTTCGTCAATTGGTATCGAAGATTTAGGTCACCAGGGCTTAAATAGGCGAAGAGTCGGAGTCGGAGGGGCCACGGGGCCTCCTCACACTAGGGTGGCGCGCCCCCCTCCTGGGCCGCGCCGCCACCACGTGTGGGGCCCCCAGGGCACCCCTCTGGTCCCCCTCTGACTTTCTGGAAGGTTCCGGGAAAAATAAGGTTCTGGGCGTTGATTTCGTCGAATTCCGAGAATATTGCCCGAACAGCCTTTCTGGAACCAAAAACAACAGAAAACAGCAACTGGCCCTTCGGCATCTCGTTAATAGGTTAGTTCCGGAAAATGCATAAAAACATTATAAAGTGCAAGCAAAACATGTAAGTATTGTCATAAAACAAGCATGGAACATCAGAAATTATGGGTACGTTGGAGACGTATCAGCATCCCCAAGCTTAGTTCCTGCTCGCCCTCGAGTAGGTAAACGATAAAAAGAGTAATTTCTGTAGTGACATGCTACTTACATAATCTTGATCATCCAATTATAAAGCATATGAGATGAATGCAGTGACTCAAGGCAATGATCTATAGTTGCTAACAAATAGATAACATATAGCAAAACATTTCATGAATAGTACTTTCAAGACAAGCATCAAAAGTCTTGCATAAGAGTTAACTCATAAAGCAATAAATTCAAAGTAAAGACATTGAAGCAACACTGAGGAAGATTTAAGTTTCAGCAGTTGCTTTCAACTTTCAACATGCATATCTCATGGATAATTGTCAACACAAAGTAATATCATGAATGCAAATATGCAAGTATGTAAGAATCAATGCACAGTTAACACAAGTGTTTGCTTCTAAGATGGAAGGAAGTAGGTAAACTGACTCAACATAAAGTAAAAGAATGGCCCTTCGCAGAGGGAAGCAGGGATTAAATCATGTGCTAGAGCTTTTTAAGTTTTGAAATCATATAGAGAGCATAAAAGTAAAATTTTGAGAGGTGTTTGTTGTTGTCAACGAATGATAGTGGGCACTCTAACTACCTCATCAACCAGACTTTCAAGAGCGGCTCCCATGAAGGACGTTATCTCTACCAGCAAGGTAGATCATCCCTCTTCTCTTTTGTTTACACATGTATTTTAGTTTTATTTATGGTTGACACTCCTCCCAACCTTTTGCTTTCACAAGCCATGGCTAACCGAATCCTCGGGTGCCTTCCAACATTCACATACCTGAAGGAGATATGCCCTAGAGGCAATAATAAAGTGGTTATTATTTATATCTTTATGTTTATGATAAATGTTTATATATCATGCTAGAATTGTATTAACCGAAACATTAGTACATGTGTGATATGTAGACAAACAAGAAGTCCCTAGTATGCCTCTTAAACTAGCTTGTTGATTAATGGATGATTAGTTTCATAATCATGAACATTGGATGTTATTAATAACAAGGTTATGTCATTGTGTGAATGATGTAATGGACACACCCAATTAAGCGTAGCATAAGATCTCGTCATTAAGTTATTTGCTATAAGCTTTCGATACATAGTTACCTAGTCCTTATGACCATGAGATCATGTAAATCACTTATACCGGAAAGGTACTTTGATTACACCAAACACCACTGCGTAAATGGGTGGCTATAAAGGTGGGATTAAGTATCCGGAAAGTATGAGTTGAGGCATATGGATCAACAGTGGGATTTGTCCATCCCGATGACGGATAGATATACTCTGGGCCCTCTCGGTGGAATGTCGTCTAATGTCTTGCAAGCATATGAATGAGTTCATAAGAGACCACATACCACGGTACGAGTAAAGAGTACTTGTCAGGAGACGAGGTTGAACAAGGTATAGAGTGATACCGAAGATCAAACCTCGGACAAGTAAAATATCGCGAGACAAAGGGAATTGGTAATATATGTGAATGGTTCATTCGATCACTAAAGTCATCATTGAATATGTGGGAGCCATTATGGATCTCCAGATCCCGCTATTGGTTATTGGTCGGAGTGAGTACTCAACCATGTCCGCATAGTTCTCGAACCGTAGGGTGACACACTTAAAGTTGGATGTTGAAATGGTAGCACTTGAATTATGGAATGGAGTTCGAATATTTGTTCGGAGTCCCGGATGAGATCCCGGATATCATGAGGAGTTCCGGAATGGTCCGGAGAATAAGATTCATATATAGGATGTCATTTTATGTGAAATAAAATGTCGCGGAAGGTTCTATGGAAGGTTCTAGAAGGTTCTAGAAAAGTCCGGAAGAAACCACCAAGGAAGGTGGAGTCCACATGGGACTCCACCACCATGGCCGGCCAGCCCTAGATGGGGTGGAGTCCCAAGTGGACTCCACCATAGGGGGCCGGCCACCCCCCACATGGGAGGTGGAAATCCCACCTTTGGGTGGGAGTCCTAGTTGGGCTAGGTTTCCCCCTCTTATGGAAGTTTTTGGGTTTGGGTCTTATTCGAAGACTTGGACACCAACACTTGGGATCCACCTATATAATGAGGGGCCAAGGGAGGGGGCCGGCCACCCCAAGACCACAAGCTGGCCGCCCCCCATAGAGTGGCCGGCCACCCCTCCCAAACCCTAGCCAAAGCTCCTCTCCTCCATATTGCCCGCATAGCTTAGCGAAGCTCCGCCGGACTTCTACACCGCCACCGACACCACGCCGTCGTGCTGTCGGATTCAAGAGGAGCTACTACTTCCGCTGCCCGCTGGAACGGGGAGGTGGACGTCGTCTTCATCAACAACCGAACGTGTGACCGAGTACGGAGGTGCTGCCCGTTCGTGGCGCCGGAACCGATCGTGATCAAGATCTTCTACGCGCTTTTGCAAGCGGCAAGTGAACGTCTACCGCAGCAACAAGAGCCTCCTCTTGTAGGCTTTGGAATCTCTTCAAGGGTGAGACTCGATACCCCCTCGTTGCTACCGTCTTCTAGATTGCATCTTGGCTTGGATTGCGTGTTCGCGGTAGGAAAATTTTTGTTTTCTATGCAACGTTATCCTACAAAGTGGTATCGAGCCGTGTCTATGCATAGATGGTTGCACGAGTAGAACACAATGGTTTGTGGGCGTTGATGCTCTTGTTATCTTTAGTTTGAGTACTTTGCATCTTTATGGCATAGTGGGATGAAGCGGCTCGGACTAACTTTACATGACCGCGTTCATGAGACTTGTTCCTCGTTCGACATGCAACTTGTATTGCATAAGAGGCTTTGCGGGTGTCTGTCTCTCCTACTATAGTAGAGATTCAATTTACTCTTCTATTGAAAACATTAGTATCAACGTTGTGGTTCATGTTCGTAGGTAGATTAGATCTCTCTCGAAAACCCTAAACCACGTAAAATATGCAAACCAAATTAGAGACGTCTAACTTGTTTTTGCAGGGTTTGGTGATGTGATATGGCCATAATGTGATGATGAATATGTTTGAGATGATCATTATTGTATTGTGGCAACCGGCAGGAGCCTTATGGTTGTCTTTAAATTTCATGTTGAGTAGTATTTCAAAGTAGTTGTAATAGTTGCTACATGGAGGACAATCATGAAGACGGCGCCATTGACCTTGGTGCTACGCCGACGATGATGGAGATCATGCCCGAAGATGATGGAGATCATGTCCGTGCTTTGGAGATGAAGATCAAAGGCGCAAAGACAAGAGGGCCATATCATATCACATATGAACTGCATGTGATGTTAATCCTTTTTATGCATCTTATTTTGCTTAGATCGCGACGGTAGCATTATAAGATGATCCCTCACTAAAATCTCAAGATAATAAAGTGTTCATCCTTAGTAGCACCGTTGCCAAGACTTGTCGTTTCGAAGCATCTCGTGATGATCGGGTGTGATAGAATCAACAAGTGCATACAACGGGTGCAAGACAGTTTTGCACATGCGGATACTAAGGTGGCCTTGACGAGCCTAGCATGTACAGACATGGTCTCGGAACACGTGATACCAAAAGGTAGAGCATGAATCATATGGTTGATATGATGAACACTTTGAGTGTTCGCCATTGAAATCACACCTTGTCTCGTGATGATCGGACATAGGTGCGGTGGATTTGGTTCGTGTGATCACTAAGACAATGCGAGGGATATTGTTTTGAGTGGGACTCCACCTAGGGTTTTAATTATGTTGAATTAAAATTTGAACTCAATTTGTCATAAACTTAGTCTAAACTATTGCAAATATATGTTGTAGAGATGGCGTCCCCAATCAATTTTAATCAGTTCCTAGAGAAAGAGAAACTTAAGAGCAACGGTAGCAACTTCACCGACTGGTTCCGTCATGTGAGGATCTTCCTCTCTGGCGGAAATCTGCAATTTGTGCTTGATGCACCGCTAGGTGACCCTCCTGCAGAAGATGAATCCGATGAAGTAAAAGCTGTTTATGCAACTCGGAAAACTCGGTACTCTCAAGTTCAGTGTGCCATCCTGTGCAGTCTGGAATCCGATCTTCAAAAACGTTTTGAGCACCATGATCCTCATGAGTTGATAAATGAGCTGAAAGCTATATTCGAGACTCATGCGGCAGTGGAATGCTATGAAGCATCGAAACATTTCTTCAGCTGTATGATGGAAGAAGGCAGCTCCGTTAGTGAGCACATGCTCGCCATGACCGGGCATGCGAAGAAACTCAGTGACTTGGGAATAGTGATTCCTAACAGATTGGGGATTAATCGTGTCCTTCAATCACTGCCACCAAGTTACAAGAACTTTGTGATGAACTACAATATGCAGAACATGAACAAGGAGTTACCTGAACTCTTTGGCATGCTAAAAGCTGCTGAGATTGAGATCAAGAAAGAGCACCAAGTGTTGATGGTCAACAAGACCACCAGTTTCAAGAAACAGGGCAAGTCTAAGGGAAAATTCAAGAAGGGTGGCAAGAAAGCTGCCACGCCTCCTATGAAACCTAAGAACGGCCCTAAGTCGATGGTGAGTGCTATTATGCCAAGGAGAAGGGACACCTGGAAGCGTAATTGCTCCAAGTATCCGGCTGATCCGAAGAGCGGCCTTGTCAAGAAGAAGAAAGAAGGTATATCCGATATACATGTTATAGATGTTTATCTCACCGGTTCTCGTTCTAGTACACTGGTATTTGATAATGGTTCGGTTGCTCATATCTCGTAACTCGAAACAGGAACTAAAGAATAAACGAAGACTACCGAAAGATGAAGTGACGATGCGCGTTGGAAATGGATCCAAAGTCGATGTGATCGCTGTCGGCACACTTCCTCTACATCTACCTTCGGGATTAGTTTTAAGCCTAAATAATTGTTATTTTGTACCCGCGTTGAGCATGAACATTATATCTGGATCTTGTTTAATGCAAGACGGTTATTCATTCAAGTCTGAGAATAATGGTTGTTCTATTTTTATGAATAATATCTTTTATGGTCGAGCACCACAAAAGAATGGCTTATTTCTGTTAGATCTCGATAGTAGTGATACGCATATACATAACATTGATGCTAAGCGAATTAAACTTAATGATAATTCTACTTATATGTGGCAATCGTCTTGGTCATATTGGAGTGAAACGCATGAAGAAACTCCATACCTGATGGATTACTTGAATCACTTGACTTTGAGTCACTTGATAGATGCGAAGCATGTCTAATGGGAAAAATGACAAAGACTCCATTTTCTGGTATGATGGAGCGAGCTCTTGACTTATTGGAAATCATACATACCGATGTATGTGGACCAATGAGCGTAGCATCGCGCGGTGGTTATCGTTATGTTCTAACCTTCACAGATGATCTGAGTAGATATGGGTATATCTATTTCATGAAACATAAATCCGAAACTTTCGAGAAGTTTAAGGAATTTCAAAGTGAAGTAGAAAATCAACGTAACAAGAAGATCAAATTTCTACGATCTGATCGTGGAGGTGAATATCTGAGTTATGAGTTTGGCATGCATTTAAAGAAATGCGGAATACTTTCACAATTGACACCGCCGGGAACACCACAACGAAACGGTGTGTCCGAACATCGTAATCGAACTCTCTTAGATATGGTTCGTAGTATGATGTCTCTTACTGATTTGCTGTTATCATTTTGGAGTTATGCATTAGAGACAGCCGCATTCACTTTAAATAGAGCACCATCAAAATCCGTAGAAACGACACCGTATGAATTATGGTTTAATAAGAAACCTAAGTCATCGTTCTGAAAGTTTGGGGTTGCGAAGCCTATGTAAAGAAGTTACAACCGGACAAGCTAGAACCCAATGAGGAGAAATTCGTCTTCATAGTATAACCTAAGGAAACTATAGGGTACACCTTCTATCACAGATCCGAAGGCAAAATCTTTGTTGCTAAGAACGGAACCTTTCTTGAGAAAGAATTTCTCACTAAAGAAGTGACTGGAAGAAAAAGTAGAACTCGATGAGATTGATGAATCTATACTCGTTGATCGAGTAGCGCGATCGAAGTTGTACCTGTACCGCTTACACCGGCAACAGAGGAAGCTAATGATAATGATCATGAAACTTCGAACGAGGAAACTACTGAACCTCGCAGATCGACAAGGGAACGTACCACTCCTGATTGGTATGATCCTTGTCTAAATGTCATGATTGTAGATAACAATGATGAGGACCCTGCGACGTATGAAGAAGCGATGATGAGCCCAGATTCCAACAAATGGCAAGAAGCCATGAAATCCGAAATGGGATCCATGTATGATAACAAAGTATGGACTTTGGTAGACTTACCTGATAGCCGAAAGGCTGTCGAGAATAAATGGATCTTCAAGAGAGAAAAACAGATGCCGATGGTAATATTACTGTCTATAAAGCTCGACTTGTCGCAAAGGGTTTCCGACAAATTCAAGGAGTTGACTACGATGAGACTTTCTCACCTGTAGCGAAGCTAAAATCTGTGAGGATTTTGTTAGCAATAGCTGCATTTTTCGATTATGAGATTTGGCGTATGGATGTCAAAAGGGCGTTCCTTAATGTAGACATTGAGGAAGTGTTTTATATGTTACAACCCAAAGGTTTTGTCGATCCTAAAAATGCTGACAAAGTATGCAAACTTCAGCGTTCAATCTATGGACCGAAGCAAGCATCAAGAAGTTGGAACCGACGCTTTGATAAGGTGATCAAAGACTTCGGGTTTATACAAGTGTCATGGAGAGGCCTGTATTTACAAGAAAGTGAGTGGGAGCTCTGTAGCATTCCTGATATTATATGTAGATGACATATTATTGATCGGGAATGATATAGAACTATTAAGCAGTTGTTAAAGGTTATTTGAATAATAGTTTTTCAATGAAAGACCTTGGTGAAGCATCATATATATTAGGCATCAAGATTTATAGAGATAGATCAAGACGCCTAATAGGGCTATCACAGAGTACATATCTCTGGACAAGATTCTAAAGAAGTTTAGAATGGACGAAAGTAAGAAAGGGTTCTTACCTATGTTACTGTGCAAGGTATTGAGTAAAACTCAAGGACCGGCTACTACAGAAGAAAGAGAAAGGATGAGTAACATCCCCTATGCCTCGGCAGAGGATCTATCATGTATGCCATGCTATGTACTAGACCGGATATAGCACATGCCGTTAGTTTGACTAGCAGATATCAAAGTGATCCAGGAATGGAACAACTGGACAGCGGTCAAGAATATCCTGAAGTACTTGAAAAGAACTAAGGATATGTTTCTTTGTTATGGAGGTGACCAAGAGCTCGTTGTAAACGGTTACACCGATGCAAGTTGGAACACTGATCCCGATGACTCTAAGTCACAATCAGGTACGTGTTTATATTGAATGGTGCTGCAAAGTAGCTGGGCAAGCTCGAAGCAAAGTGCACGGTGGCGAAGTCTTCAACGTAATCGAGTACATAGCAGCTTCGGAGGCTTCATCGAAGCGGTATGGATGAAGAGGTTCATTGTAGAGCTCGGTGTGGTTCCTAGTGCATTGGACCCATTAATCATTTCTTGTGATAACATGGGTGCCATCGCCAATGCACAAGAGCCAAGGTCACACAAGAGGCTGAAGCATATCAAGCTGCGTTACCACTCGATTCGCGAGTACATCGAAGATGGAGAAGTAAAGATTTGCAAAGTACACACCGATCTGAATGTAGCAGATCCGTTGACTAAAGCTCTCCCTAGGGCAAAGCATGACCAACACCAGAATGCCATGGGTGTTAGGTATATTACAATGTAATCTAGATTATTGACTCTAGTGCAAGTGGGAGACTCAAGGAGATATGCCCTAGAGGCAATAATAAAGTGGTTATTATTTATATCTTTATGTTTATGATAAATGTTTATATATCATGCTAGAATTGTATTAACCGAAACATTAGTACATGTGTGATATGTAGACAAACAAGAAGTCCCTAGTATGCCTCTTAAACTAGCTTGTTGATTAATGGATGATTAGTTTCATAATCATGAACATTGGATGTTATTAATAACAAGGTTATGTCATTGTGTGAATGATGTAATGGACACACCCAATTAAGCGTAGCATAAGATCTCGTCATTAAGTTATTTGCTATAAGCTTTCGATACATAGTTACCTAGTCCTTATGACCATGAGATCATGTAAATCACTTATACCGGAAAGGTACTTTGATTACACCAAACACCACCTGCGTAAATGGGTGGTTATAAAGGTGGGATTAAGTATCCGGAAAGTATGAGTTGAGGCATATGGATCAACGGTGGGATTTGTCCATCCCGATGACGGATAGATATACTCTGGGCCCTCTCGGTGGAATGTCGTCTAATGTCTTGCAAGCATATGAATGAGTTCATAAGAGACCACATACCACGGTACGAGTAAAGAGTACTTGTCAGGAGACGAGGTTGAACAAGGTATAGAGTGATACCGAAGATCAAACCTCGGACAAGTAAAATATCGCGAGACAAAGGGAATTGGTAATATATGTGAATGGTTCATTCGATCACTAAAGTCATCGTTGAATATGTGGGAGCCATTATGGATCTCCAGATCCCGCTATTGGTTATTGGTCGGAGTGAGTACTCAACCATGTCCGCATAGTTCTCGAACCGTAGGGTGACACACTTAAAGTTGGATGTTGAAATGGTAGCACTTGAATTATGGAATGGAGTTCGAATATTTGTTCGAGTCCCGGATGAGATCCCGGATATCACGAGGAGTTCCGAATGGTCCGGAGAATAAGATTCATATATAGGATGTCATTTTATGTGAAATAAAATGTCGCGGAAGGTTCTATGGAAGGTTCTAGAAGGTTCTAGAAAAGTCCGGAAGAAACCACCAAGGAAGGTGGAGTCCACATGGGACTCCACCACCATGGCCGGCCAGCCCTAGATGGGGTGGAGTCCCAAGTGGACTCCACCATAGGGGGCCGGCCACCCCCCACATGGGAGGTGGAAATCCCACCTTTGGGTGGGAGTCCTAGTTGGGCTAGGTTTCCCCCTCTTATGGAAGTTTTTGGGTTTGGGTCTTATTCGAAGACTTGGACACCAACACTTGGGATCCACCTATATAATGAGGGGCCAAGGGAGGGGGCCGGCCACCCCAAGACCACAAGCTGGCCGCCCCCCATAGAGTGGCCGGCCACCCCTCCCAAACCCTAGCCAAAGCTCCTCTCCTCCATATTGCCCGCATAGCTTAGCGAAGCTCCGCCGGACTTCTACACCGCCACCGACACCACGCCGTCGTGCTGTCGGATTCAAGAGGAGCTACTACTTCCGCTGCCCGCTGGAACGGGGAGGTGGACGTCGTCTTCATCAACAACCGAACGTGTGACCGAGTACGGAGGTGCTGCCCGTTCGTGGCGCCGGAACCGATCGTGATCAAGATCTTCTACGCGCTTTTGCAAGCGGCAAGTGAACGTCTACCGCAGCAACAAGAGCCTCCTCTTGTAGGCTTTGGAATCTCTTCAAGGGTGAGACTCGATACCCCCTCGTTGCTACCGTCTTCTAGATTGCATCTTGGCTTGGATTGCGTGTTCGCGGTAGGAAAATTTTTGTTTTCTATGCAACGTTATCCTACAATACCATGAAGGAGTGTCTATTTGCAAAATTAAGTTGCTTACTGATGAATTAGAGCAAAACATGTGAAGAGAATTATTAATGAAAGTTGATTAAATGGGGCTGGGAACCCCGCGCCAGCTCTTTTTGCAAAATTATTGGATAAGCGGATGAAGCCACTAGTCCATTGTGAAAGTCTGTCAAAAGTAAATGACAAGATCAAAAGATAAAACACCACATACTTCCTCATGAGCTATAAAATATTGACGCAAATAAGAGATAATAGCTTTTGAATTGTTTAAAGGTAGCACATGAAGTATTTGCTTGGAATGGCAGAAAATACCATATAGTAGGTAGATATGGTGGACACAAATGGCATAGGTTTTGGCTCAAGGTTTTGGATGCACGAGAAGCATTTCCTCTCAGTACAAGGCTTTGGCTAGAAAGGTTGTTGAAGCAAACACAAGTATGAACCGGTGCAACAAAACTTACATAAAAACATATTGCAAGCATTATAAGACTCTACACTGTCTTCCTTGTTGCTCAAACACAATTACCAGAAAATATCTAGACCTTAGAGAGACCAATCATGCAAACCAGTTTCAACAAGCTCTACGGTATTTCTCCACTAATAGGTTTAAACTACATGATGCAAGAGCTTAATCATGATCTACTTGAGAGCTCAAAACAATTGCCAAGTATCAAATTATTCAAGACAATATGAAGCATTTTCTGTTTCCAACCAAATAACAATGAGTGCAATAGCTTCCAACTTTTGTCATTGAACATTAAAAGTAAGAGCGAAGAACGCAAGTGTTCATATGAAAAAGCGGAGCGTGTATCTCTCCCACACAAGGATTGCTAGGATCCGAATTTATTCAAACATAAACAAAAATAAAAACACACAGACGCTCCAAGTAAAGCACATAAGATGTGACCGAATAAAAATATAGTTTCAATAGAAGAACCTGATAAGTTGATGAAGAAGGGGATGCCTTGGGCATCCCCAAGCTTAGACGCTTGAGTCTTCTTGAAATATGCAGGGATGAACCACGGGGGCATCCCCAAGCTTAGGCTTTTCACTCTTCTTGATCATATATCATCCTCCTCTCTTGACCCTTGAAAACTTCCTTCACACCAAACTTCTCATAAACTTCATTAGAGGGGTTAGTACTCAAAAAACTTTAATCCACTTTAGCCCTGTAGTGACACATTGCAAGAACTCAATAAAACATTAGCTACAGCTCTCCACGTCTAGAAAGCCTTGCTTAAAGTCCACAAGAGACAATGCAAAAAACAGAGACAGAATCTGTCAAAACAGAACAGCCAGTAAACACAAATTTTTAAGAGGTACTTCCGTTGCTCAAATCAGAAAACTCAAAACTAATGAAAGTTGCGTACATATCTGAGGATCACTCACGTAAATTGGCAGATTTTTCTGAGTTACCTACAGAGAATCATACCCAGATTCGTGACAGCAGGAAATCTGTTTCTGCGCAGAAATCCAAATCTAGCATCAAACTTCTATTAGAGACTTCACTTGGCACAACATTGCAATAAAATAAAGATAAGAAGAGGTTGATACAGTAGTAACAACTTCCAAGACACAACAAAACAGTAGCAAAATAAAGACATGGGTTATCTCCCAAGAAGTGCTTTCTTTATAGCCATTAAGATGGGCTCAGCAATTTTAATGATGCACTCGCAAGAAATAAGAGTTGAAGCAAAAGAGAGCATCAAGAAGCAAATTCAAAACACATTTAAGTCTAACCCACTTCCTATGCATTGGAATCTTGTACGCAAATAAATTCATGAAGATCAAAGTGACAAGCATAAGAAGATAAAACAAGGGTAACTTCAAAAGTTTCAGCATATAGAGAGGTGTTTTAGTACCATGCAAATTTCTACAACCATATTTTCCTCTCTCATAATAATTTTCAGTAGCTTCATGAATAAACTCAACAATATAACTATCAAATAAAGCATGCTTTTCATGATCCATAAACACATAATTTTTATCAAGCTCAAAAATAATGGGATTAAAACTTTCAAACCCACTTTTATCAATAATATAACAAGATGATTGATCAATCTCAAAAGATATGGGACTCATAGATAAAGTCAAGAACTCTCCAATCCTATTTTCATTAGTAGTACAATAAATAGTATCAAGTAACATAGGACCATGATGGCGTGTATTTCACACGTTCGTTGGGCAACCCCAAGAGGAAGGTATGATGCGCACAGCAGCAAGTTTTCCCTCAGAAAGAAACCAAGGTTTATCGAACCAGGAGGAGCCAAGAAGCACGTTGAAGGTTGATGGCGGCGGGATGTAGTGCGGCGCAACACCAGGGATTCCGGCGCCAACGTGGAACCTGCACAACACAAGCAAAGTACTTTGCCCCAACGAAACAGTGAGGTTGTCAATCTCACCGGCTTGCTGTAACAAAGAGTTAACCGTATTGTGTGGAAGATGATTGTTTGCAGAAAACAGTAGAACAAGTATTGCAGTAGATTGTATTTCAGTAAAGAGAATTGGACCGGGGTCCACAGTTCACTAGAGGTGTCTCTCCCATAAGACGAACAGCATGTTGGGTGAACAAATTACAGTTGGGCAATTGACAAATAAAGAGAGCATGACAATGCACATACATATCATGATGAGTATAGTGAGATTTAATTGGGCATTACGACAAAGTACATAGACCGCCATCCAACTGCATCTATGCCTAAAAAGTCCACCTTCAGGTTATCATCCGAACCCCTTCCAGTATTAAGTTGCTAACAACAGACAATTGCATTAAGTATGGTGCGTAATGTAACTAGTGACTACATCCTTGAACATAGCACTAATGTTTTATCCCTAGTGGCAACAGCACAACACAACCTTAGAACTTTCTGTCACTGTCCCAGGTGTCAATGCAGGCATGAACCCACTATCGAGCATAAGTACTCCCTCTTGGAGTTACAAGCATCTACTTGGCCAGAGCATCTACTAGTAACGGAGAGCATGCAAGATCATAAACAACACATAGCATAACTTTGATAATCAACATAACAAGTATTCTCTATTCATCGGATCCCAACAAACGCAACATATAGAATTACATATAGATGATCTTGATCATGTTAGGCAGCTCACAAGATCCGACAATGATAGCACAATGGGGAGAAGACAACCATCTAGCTACTGCTATGGACCCATAGTCCAGGGGTAGACTACTCACACATCACACCGGAGGCGACCATGGCGGCGTAGAGTCCTCCGGGAGATGATTCCCCTCTCCGGCAGGGTGCCGGAGGCGATCTCCTGGATCCCCCGAGATGGGATCGGCGGCGGCGGCGTCTCTGGAAGGTTTTCCGTATCGTGGTTCTCGATACTGGGGGTTTCGTCACGGAGACTTTTTATAGGCGGAAGGGCAGGTCAAGAGGCGGCACGGGGGCCCCACACCACAGGCCGGCGCGGCCACGGGGGGGGGCCGCGCCGCCCTATGGTGTGGCCCCTCCGTGGCCCCTCTTCGTCTCTCCTTCGGACTTCTGGAAGCTTCGTGAGAAAATAGGCCCCTGGGCTTTGATTTCATCCAATTCCGAGAATATTTCCTTACTAGGATTTCTGAAACCAAAAACAGCAGAAAACAGCAACTGGCACTTCGGCATCTTGTTAATAGGTTAGTTCCAGAAAATGCACGAATATGACATAAAGTGTGCATAAAACATGTAGATAACATCAATAATGTGGCATGGAACATAAGAAATTATCGATACGTCGGAGACGTATCAGCATCCCCAAGCTTAGTTCTGCTCGTCCCGAGCAGGTAAAACGATAACACGTATAATTTACGGAGTGACATGCCATCATAATCTTGATCATACTATTTGTAAAGCATATGTAGTGAATGCAGCGATCAAAACAATGTATATGACATGAGTAAACAAGTGAATCATATAGCAAAGACTTTTCATGAATAGCACTTCAAGACAAGCATCAATAAGTCTTGCATAAGAGTTAACTCATAAAGCAATAATTCAAAGTAAAGGCATTGAAGCAACACAAAAGAAGATAAAGTTTCAGCGGTTGCTTTCAACTTGTAACATGTATATCTCATGGATATTGTCAACATAGAGTAATATAATAAGTGCAATAAGCAAGTATGTAGGAATCAATGCACAGTTCACACAAGTGTTTGCTTCTTGAGGTGGAGAGAAATAGGTGAACTGACTCAACATTGAAAGTAAAAGAATGGTCCTCATAGAGGAAAAGCATCGATTGCTATATTTGTGCTAGAGCTTTGATTTTGAAAACATGAAACAATTTTGTCAACGGTAGTAATAAAGCATATGCATCATGTAAATTATATCTTATAAGTTGCAAGCCTCATGCATAGTGTACCAATAGTGCCCGCACCTTGTCCTAATTAGCTTGGACTACCTGGATTATCACCGCAATACATATGCTTTAACCAAGTATCACAAAGGGGTACCTCTATGCCGCCTGTACAAAGGTCTAAGGAGAAAGCTCGCATTTGGATTTCTCGCTTTTGATTATTCTCAACTTAGACATCCATACCGGGACAACATAGACAACAGATAATGGACTCCTCTTTTAATGCTTTAAGCATTCAACAACAATTAATTCTTTTCTCATTAGAGATTTGAGGATGTTTGTCCAAAACTGAAACTTCCACCATGGATCATGGCTTTAGTTAGCTGCCCAATGTTCTTCTCTCACAATATGCATGCTCAAACCATTCAACTCAGTGTAGATCGCCCTTACTTCAGACAAGACAAACATGCATAGCAACTCACATGAAATTCAACAATGAATAGTTGATGGCGTCCCCAGTAAACATGGTTATCGCACAACAAGCAACTTAATAAGAGATAAAGTGCATAATTACATATTCAATACCACAATAGTTTTTAAGCTATTTGTCCCATGAGCTATATATTGCAAAGGTGAATGATGGAATTTTAAAGGTAGCACTCAAGCAATTTACTTTGGAATGGCGGAAAATACCATGTAGTATAGGTAGGTATGGTGGACACAAATGGCATAGTGGTTGGCTCAAGTATTTTGGATGCATGAGAAGTATTCCCTCTCGATACAAGGTTTAGGCTAGCAAGGCTTATTTGAAACAAACACAAGGATGAACCGGTGCAGCAAAACTCACATAAAAGACATATTGAAAACATTATAAGACTCTACACCGTCTTCCTTGTTGTTCAAACTCAATACTAGAAATTATCTAGACCTTAGAGAAACCAAATATGCAAACCAAATTTTAGCATGCTCTATGTATTTCTTCATTAATGGGTGCAAAGCATATGATGCAAGAGCTTAAACATGAGCACAACAATTGCCAAGTATCACATTACCCAAGACATTTATAGCAATTACTACATGTATCATTTTCCAATTCCAACCATATAACAATTTAACGAAGGAGAAACTTCGCCATGAATACTATGAGTAGAAACCAAGGACATACTTGTCCATATGCTACAGCGGAGCGTGTCTCTCTCCCATAAAGTGAATGCTAGGATCCATTTTATTCAAACAAAACAAAAATAAAAACAAACCGACGCTCCAAGAAAAAGCACATAAGATGTGATGGAATAAAAATATAGTTTCAGGGGAGGAACCTGATAATGTTGTCGATGAAGAAGGGGATGCCTTGGGCATCCCCAAGCTTAGACGCTTGAGTCTTCTTGATATATGCAGGGGTGAACCACCGGGTGCATCCCCAAGCTTAGAGCTTTCACTCTCCTTGATCATGTTGCATCATACTCCTCTCTTGATCCTTGAAAACTTCCTCCACACCAAACTCGAAACAACTCATTAGAGGGTTAGTGCACAATATAAATTGACATATTCAGAGGTGACACAATCATTCTTAACACTTCTGGACATTACATAATGCTACTGGACATTAATGGATCAAAGAAATTCATCCAACATAGCGAAAGAGGCAATGCGAAATAAAAGGCAGAATCTGTCAAAACAGAACAGTTCGTATTGACGAATTTTAAAATGGCACCAGACTTGCTCAAATGAAAATGCTCAAATTGAATGAAAGTTGCGTACATATCTGAGGATCATGCACGTAAATTGGCTTAATTTTCTGAGTTACCTACAGGGAGGTGGACCCAGATTCGTGACAGCAAAGAAATCTGGAACTGTGCAGTAATCCAAATCTAGTACATACTTTTCTATCAACGGCTTAACTTGGCACAACAAAACACAAAACTAAGATAAGGAGAGGTTGCTACAGTAGTAAACAACTTCCAAGACACAAAATAAAAACAAAGTACTGTAGGTAAAAACATGGGTTGTCTCCCATAAGCGCTTTTCTTTAACGCCTTTCAGCTAGGCGCAGAAAGTGTGTATCAAGTATTATCAAGAGACGAAGTGTCAACATCATAATTTGTTCTCATAATGGAATCAAAAGGTATCTTCATTCTCTTTCTAGGGAAGTGTTCCATACCTTTCTTGAGAGGAAATTGATATTTTATATTACCTTCCTTCATATCAATAATAGCACCAACAGTTCGAAGAAAAGGTCTTCCCAATATAATGGGACAAGATGCATTGCATTCAACAACAAAATCAACGGGAACAAGGTTATTGTTAACGGTAATGCGAACATTATCAACTTTCCCCAAAGGTTTCTTTGTAGAATGATCAGCAAGATTAACATCCAAATAACAATTTTTCAGCGGTGGCAAGTCAAGCATATTATAAATTTTCTTAGGCATAACAGAAATACTTGCACCAAGATCACATAAAGCATTACAATCAAAATCTTTAATCTTCATCTTAATGATGGGCTCCCAACCATCCTCTAGCTTTTTAGGAATAGAGGCTTCACGCTCTAGTTTCTCTTCTCTAGCTTTTATGAGAGCATTTGTAATATGATGCGTGAAAGCCAAATTTATAGCACTAGCATTAGGACTTTTAGCAAGTTTTTGCAAGAACTTTATAACTTCAGAGATGTGGCAATCATCAAAATTCAAACCATTATAATCTAAAGCAATGGGATCATCATCCCCAATGTTGGAAAAAATTTCAGCAGCTTTATCATAGGCAGTTTCAAATAGCTTTAGCAGCTTTCAGCAGTTTTTCGCGCTTTGCATTCGAAGTGGAAACATTGCTAACACCAATTCTTTTATTAGTATGAGTAGAAGGTGCAGCAACATGTGTAGCATTAGCATTACTAGTGGTGGTAATAGTCCAAACTTTAGCTACATTCCTCTCTTTAGCTAGTTTTTCATTTTCTTCTCTATCCCACCTAGCACGCAGTTCAGCCATTAATCTTATATTCTCATTAATTCTAACTTGAATGGCATTTGCTGTAGTAGTAATTTTATTATGATGATTCTCATTAGGCAAAACTTTTGATTTTAAAAGATCAACATCAGCAGCAAGACTATCGACTTTAGAAGCAAGTATATCAATTTTCCCAAGCTTTTCTTCAACAGATTTGTTAAAAGCAGTTTGTGTACTAATAAATTCTTTAAGCATGGCTTCAGGTCCAGGGGGTGAATTCCTATTATTGTTGTAAGAATTCCCATAAGAATTACCATAGCCGTTGCCATTATTATAAGGATATGGCCTATAGTTGTTACTAGAATTGTTCCGGTAAGCATTGTTGTTGAAATTATTATTTTTAATGAAGTTTACATCAACATGTTCTTCTTGTGCAACCAATGAAGCTAATGGAACATTATTAGGATCAATATTAGTCCTATCATTCACAAGCATAGACATAATAGCATCAATCTTATCACTCAAGGAAGAGGTTTCTTCGACAGAATTTACCTTCTTACCTTGTGGAGCTCTTTCCGTGTGCCATTCAGAGTAATTAATCATCATATTATCAAGGAGCTTTGTTGCTTCACCAAGAGTGATGGACATAAAGGTACCTCCAGCAGCTGAATCCAATAAATTCCGTCAAGAAAAATTTAGTCCTGCATAGAAGGTTTGGATGATCATCCAAGTAGTCAGTCCATGGGTTGGGCAGTTTTTAACCAGAGATTTCATTCTTTCCCAAGCTTGAGCAACATGTTCAGTATCTAATTGTTTAAAATTCATTATGCTACTCATCAAAGATATAATTTTAGCAGGGGGATAATATCTACCAATAAAAGCATCCTTGCATTTAGTCCATGAATCAATACTATTCTTAGGCAGAGATAGCAACCAATCTTTAGCTCTTCCTCTTAATGAGAAAGGGAACAATTTTAATTTTATAATGTCACCATCTACATCCTTATACTTTTGCATTTCACATAATTCAACAAAATTATTAAGATGGGCAGCAGCATCATCAGAACTAACACCAGAAAATTGCTCTCGCATAACAAGGTTCAGTAAAGCAGGTTTAATTTCAAAGAATTCTGCTGTAGTAGCAGGTGGAGCAATAGGTGTGCATAAGAAATCATTATTATTTGTGGTTGTGAAGTCACACAACTTAGTATTTTCAGCGTTGGCCATTTTAGCAACAGTAAATAAAACAAACTAGATAAAGTAAATGCAAGTAAACTAATTTTTTTGTGTTTTTGATATAGCAAACAAGATAGCAAGTAAAGTAAAACTAGCAACTAATTTTTTTGTATTTTGATTTAGTGCAGCAAACAAAGTAGTAAATAAAACTAAGCAAGACAAAAACAAAGTAAAGAGATTGAGAAGTGGAGACTCCCCTTGCAGCGTGTCTTGATCTCCCCGGCAACGGCGCCAGAAAAAGAGCTTGATGGCGTGTATTTCACACGTTCGTTGGGCAACCCCAAGAGGAAGGTATGATGCGCACAGCAGCAAGTTTTCCCTCAGAAAGAAACCAAGGTTTATCGAACCAGGAGGAGCCAAGAAGCACGTTGAAGGTTGATGGCGGCGGGATGTAGTGCGGCGCAACACCAGGGATTCCGGCGCCAACGTGGAACCTGCACAACACAAGCAAAGTACTTTGCCCCAACGAAACAGTGAGGTTGTCAATCTCACCGGCTTGCTGTAACAAAGAGTTAACCGTATTGTGTGGAAGATGATTGTTTGCAGAAAACAGTAGAACAAGTATTGCAAGATGATTGTATTTCATTAAAGAGAATTGGACCGGGGTCCACAGTTCACTAGAGGTGTCTCTCCCATAAGACGAACAGCATGTTGGGTGAACAAATTACAGTTGGGCAATTGACAAATAAAGAGAGCATGACAATGCACATACATATCATGATGAGTATAGTGAGATTTAATTGGGCATTACGACAAAGTACATAGACCGCCATCCAACTGCATCTATGCCTAAAAAGTCCACCTTCAGGTTATCATCCGAACCCCTTCCAGTATTAAGTTGCTAACAACAGACAATTGCATTAAGTATGGTGCGTAATGTAACTAGTGACTACATCCTTGAACATAGCACTAATGTTTTATCCCTAGTGGCAACAGCACAACACAACCTTAGAACTTTCTGTCACTGTCCCATGTGTCAATGCAGGCATGAACCCACTATCGAGCATAAGTACTCCCTCTTGGAGTTACAAGCATCTACTTGGCCAGAGCATCTACTAGTAACGGAGAGCATGCAAGATCATAAACAACACATAGCATAACTTTGATAATCAACATAACAAGTATTCTCTATTCATCGGATCCCAACAAACGCAACATATAGAATTACAGATAGATGATCTTGATCATGTTAGGCAGCTCACAAGATCCGACAATGATAGCACAATGGGGAGAAGACAACCATCTAGCTACTGCTATGGACCCATAGTCCAGGGGTAGACTACTCACACATCACACCGGAGGCGACCATGGCGGCGTAGAGTCCTCCGGGAGATGATTCCCCTCTCCGGCAGGGTGCCGGAGGCGATCTCCTGGATCCCCCGAGATGGGATCGGCGGCGGCGGCGTCTCTGGAAGGTTTTCCGTATCGTGGTTCTCGGTACTGGGGGTTTCGTCACGGAGACTTTTTATAGGCGGAAGGGCAGGTCAAGAGGCGGCACGGGGGCCCCACACCACAGGCCGGCGCGGCCAAGGGGGGAGCCGCGCCGCCCTATGGTGTGGCCCCTCCGTGGCCCCTCTTCGTCTCTCCTTCGGACTTCTGGAAGCTTCGTGAGAAAATAGGCCCCTGGGCTTTGATTTCGTCCAATTCCGAGAATATTTCCTTACTAGGATTTCTGAAACCAAAAACAGCAGAAAACAAGAATCGGCACTTCGGCATCTTGTTAATAGGTTAGTTCCAGAAAATGCACGAATATGACATAAAGTGTGCATAAAACATGTAGATAACATCAATAATGTGGCATGGAACATAAGAAATTATCGATACGTCGGAGACGTATCAGACCATCATCTAGAGATTTATCATAAACATTTGCCAAGCAAAACTCTTTAGTACCATGCATTTCGACATCAGGCACAAACAAAGCATTATCATAAGATTTATCAAAATAGCATGGATTATCATAAATAACAGTAGCATAATCATTTTCACAAGTTTTACTAATAGGAAATATTTCAAGAGAATCCACAGGAACATAACATTCAACCTCCTTTGGTAAGCATGGAGGACAATCAAATAGTGTAAGAGATAAAGAGTTACTCTCATTAGAAGGTTGGCATGGGTAGCTAATCCATTCTTCCTCCTTTTGTTCATCACTCTCCTCTTCTTTTTCATCCAATGAGCTTTCAGGTTCATCAATTTCCTCCTCTTTTTCATCCAATGCGCTTTCAGGTTCATCAATTTCTTCTTCCACTGGTTCCTGCAAATTGTGAGTGCATTCTTATGCATTAATGAGTCTCTCTTTATAATCAATGATATAAGGATTATCACTGTAGCTTTCTATGCAAAAATTAAGGATAGAAGAGACATAATCTTTAAGGTCCTTACAAACAACACAAGTTTCATAATTTTTAGCAATGAAGGATTCTATCTCAGAGGCTCCCATAAATATGACAAATTGTTCTACCTCTTCGAACCCAAAATGAATATAGTTATTCCAATTATAGTTCTTAATTAAAACTTCCTCACTAAAGCCACATTGAAATTTAAGATGTTTAGTATCCTGTTGAGAGCAACAGTTTATATCATGGCGTTTAAGCAAGATTTTAGCAATTGTATTCAGTTTTTCTATCACAGCACTCATAACTTTTCCCGTTCTTGATTCTCTATAATTATTATATAATTCAATAAGCTCCAAATAGGTTGTAGGTTCTCCCATAGCAACAGTTTTAAATTTTTAGGTTTTTCAATTTTTTATGGATTTTCGGGTATATAGGAAAAATAAAACAAGACAAAAATAAACTAGCCAAAAGTAAACTAAGCAAAATAAAACTAGACAGAAATAAACTAAGCACAAATAAACTAGAGAAAAGTAAACTAAGTAAAACAAAATAAAATAAAACAGAGAGAGAGGTGGAGTGTACTCCCCAGGTGAACTTATGAGTAGAGCTATGCCTCCCCGGCAACGGCGCCAGAAAATAGTCTTGATAACCCACAAGTATAGGGGATCGCAACAGTCTTCGAGGGAAGTAAAACCCAAATTTATTGATTCGACACAAGGGGAGGTAAAGAATACTTATAAGCCTTAACAACTGAGTTGTCAATTCAGCTGCACCTGGAAAAACACTAGTAACAGGGGTGATGTGAAAGTAGCAGTAATATGGGAGCAATAGTAACAATAACACAGCAGCAGTAGTAGTAATATGAGAGCAATGGCACCAGAAAATAGTTGATACTACTTCCAATGACATCTAGAACGAGTATATGATGATAAGAGATGGACCGGGGTTCCCAGCTATCTACACTAGTGGTAACTCTCCAATAACAAGTGTTGGGTGAACAATTACAGTTGGGCAATTGATAGGATTGAAATAGCATTAAGACAGAACATCAAGATTATTAATCATGTAGGCATGTTTCCCATATATAGTCATACGTGCTCGCAATGAGAAACTTGCATAACATCTTTTGTCCTACCAGCCGGTGGCAGCCGGGCCTCTAGGGAATCTACTGGAAATTAAGGTACTCCTTTTAATAGAGCACCGGAGCAAAGCATTAACACTCCATGAAAACATGATCCTCATATCTAAGCCTTCCCCTCCAGTTGTCCCAATTTCTGTCACTTTGGGGCCTTTGGTTCCAGACATAGACATGTGCATACAACTTGTAGATACAATCTAAGCAATAAGTATAGAGCTTAAATCTAAGATCATGCCACTCGGGCCCTAGTGACAAGCATTAAACACAACAAGATTGCAGCAACAATAACTTCACAAACTTTATAGATAGACTAATCATAATGTAACAATCCATCGGATCCCAACAAACACAACACCGATTACATCAGATGAATCTCAATCATGTAAGGCAGCTCATGAGATCATTGTATTGAAGTACATGGGGGAGAGAATACCAACTAGCTACAGCTAGAACCCGTAGTCCATGGGGGAACTACTCATGGAGCATGATGGAGGCGGTGGCGTCGATGGAGATGGCTTCCGGGGGCACTTCCCCGTCCCGGCAGGGTGCCGGAACAGAGACTTCTGTCCCCGAATTGGAGTTTCGCGATGGTGGCGGCGCCCCTGGAGTCTTTCTGGAGTTTCGTCAATTGGTATCGAAGATTTAGGTCACCAGGGCTTAAATAGGCGAAGAGTCGGAGTCGGAGGGGCCACGGGGCCTCCTCACACTAGGGTGGCGCGCCCCCCTCCTGGGCCGCGCCGCCACCACGTGTGGGGCCCCCAGGGCACCCCTCTGGTCCCCCTCTGACTTTCTGGAAGGTTCCGGGAAAAATAAGGTTCTGGGCGTTGATTTCGTCGAATTCCGAGAATATTGCCCGAACAGCCTTTCTGGAACCAAAAACAACAGAAAACAGCAACTGGCCCTTCGGCATCTCGTTAATAGGTTAGTTCCGGAAAATGCATAAAAACATTATAAAGTGCAAGCAAAACATGTAAGTATTGTCATAAAACAAGCATGGAACATCAGAAATTATGGGTACGTTGGAGACGTATCAAGCACCAACCACCAAGCCAACTAGGAGGTCTCCCTCCAAGAGCAACAAGCTCACTGTCTCTCACTCGAACTAATCATGGTGGAGAGCTCAACACTATGCAATGATGCAAAGCAAGAACACTAGAGGTGTTCAATTCCTTCACACTCAAATCCCACCAAAGCAACAAATGCTAGGATGAGATTAGAGAGGAAGAACAAAGAGGAAATCAACAAATGACTACAAAATCTAGATCCCAAGAGTTCCCCTCACTTAGAGGAGACATGGATTGGTGGAGGTTGTAGATCTAGATCTCCTCTCTTAGATCCCTCAAGAATGAGCAAGAATCATGGGATGGAAGGGAGAGGAAGCAAGCTCAAGAGGTTCAACAATGATGGTCAAAACGTGCTAAAGAACCCTAGAAAACTGTTGGGGAAGAATCCCCTTTTATATCCAAAATAAATATGACCGTTTGGGGTAGATCTGGGAGTTTTTCGTGCAATCTGGTCAACCGAGCCAAAACCGGGCCAGGGAACGGGCCACCTAGCGTGAGAGCCAGTCCGACTGAGCCAGGGACCGGGCGACCCTGAGAGCCCTGATAACCCACAAGTATAGGGGATCGCAACAGTCTTCGAGGGAAGTAAAATCCAAATTTATTGATTCGACACAAGGGGAGGTAAAGAATACTTATAAGCCTTAACAACTGAGTTGTCAATTCAGCTGCACCTGGAAAAGCACTAGTAACAGGGGTGATGTGAAAGCAGCAATAATATGAGAGCAATAGTAACAGTAACACAGCAGCAGTAATAGTAACACAGAGGCAATGGCACCAGAAAATAGTTGATACTACTTTCAATGACATATAGAACGAGTATATGATGATAAGAGATGGACCGGGGTTCCCAGCTATCGACACTAGTGGTAACTCTCAAATAACAAGTAACAAGTGTTGGGTGAACAAATTACAGTTGGGCAATTGATAGGATTGAAATAGCATTAAGACAGAACATCAAGATTATTAATTATGTAGGCATGTTTTCCATATATAGTCATACGTGCTCGCAATGAGAAACTTGCATAACATCGTTTGTCCTACCAGCCGGTGGCAGCCGGGCCTCAAGGGAATCTACTAGAAATTAAGGTACTCCTTTTAATAGAGCACCGGAGCAAAGCATTAACACTTGGTGAAAACATGTGATCCTCATATCTAAGCCTTCCCCTCCAGTTATCCCAGTTGCTGTCACTCTGGGGCCTCGGGTTCCGGACATAGACATGTGCAAACAACTTGTAGATACAATCTAAGCAATAATTATAGAGCTCAAATCTAAGATCATGCCACTCGTGCACTAGTGACAACCATTAAACACAACAAGATTGCAGCAACAATAACTTCACAAACTTATATAGATAGACTAATCATAATGTAACAATCCATCGGATCCCAACAAACACAACACCGATTACATCAGATGGATCTCAATCATGTAAGGCAGCTCATGAGATCATTGTATTGAAGTACATGAGAGAGAGAGTACCAACTAGCTACAGCTAGAACCCGTAGTCCATGGGGGAACTACTCACGGAGCATGATGGAGGCGGTGGCGTCGATGGAGATGGCTTCCGGGGGCACTTCCCCGTCACGGCGGCGTGCTGGAACAGAGATTCTATCCCCCGAAACGGAGTTTCGCGATGGCGGCGGCACCCCTGGAGTCTTTCTGGAGTTTCGTCAATTGGTATCGCGTTTTTAGGTCGCAAGGGACTTTATAGGCGAAGAGGCGGAGTCGGAGGGGCCACGGGGCCCCCTCCCCATAGGCTGGCGCGGCCAGGGGGCCATCCGCGCCACCATATGGTGTGGGCCCCCTGCTGCCCGCCTCCGACTCTCCTTCGGTGATCTGGAACCTTCTTGGGAAAATAAGATATTTGGTCTTTGTTTCGTCGAATTCCGAGAATATTGCCCGAACAGCCTTTCTGGAACCAAAAACTACAGAAAATAGGAACTGGCACTTCGGCATCTTGTTAATAGGTTAGTTCCGGAAAATGCATAAAAACATTATAAAGTGTGAGCAAAACATGTAGGTATTGTCATAAAACTAGCATGGAACATCAGAAATTATAGATACGTTGGAGACGTATCAAGCATCCCCAAGCTTAGTTCCTACTCGCCCTCGAGTAGGTAAACGATAACAAGGATAATTTCTGAAGTGACATGCTACCAACATAATCTTGATCAATACTATTGTAAAGCATATGAGATAAATGAAGTGACTCAAGGCAATGATCTATAGTTTGCTAACAAATAGATAACATATAGCAAAACTTTTCATGAATAGTACTTTCAAGACAAGCATAAAAAAGTCTTGCATAAGAGTTAACTCATAAAGCAATAAATTCTTAATAAGAGGTTTGAAGCAACACAAAGGAAGATTTAAGTTTCAGCAATTGCTTTCAACTTCAACATACATATCTCATGGATAATTGTCAACACAAAGTAGTATAATGAGTGCAATAAGTAAGCATGTAAGAATCAATGCACAGTTGACACAAGTGTTTGCTTCTAAGATGGAAAGAAGTAGGTAAACTGACTCAACATAAAGTAAAAGAAAGGCCCTTCGCAGAGGGAAGCAGGGATTAAATCATGTGCTAGAGCTTTTTAAGTTTTGAAATCATATAGAGAGCATAAAAGTAAAGTTTTGAGAGGTGTTTGTTGTTGTCAACGAATGGTAATGGGTACTCTGACTACCTTATCAACCAGACTTTCAAGAGTGGCTCCCATGAAGGACGTTATCTCTACCAGCAAGGTAGATCATCCCTCTTCTCTTTTGTTTACACATGTATTTTAGTTTCATTATTGATGACACTCCTCCCAACCTTTTGCTTACACAAGCCATGGCTAACCGAATCCTCGGGTGCCTTCCAACATTCACATACCATGGAGGAGTGTCTATTTGCAAAATTAAGTTGCTTACTGATAGATCAGGGCAAAACATATGAAGAGAATTATTAATGTAACTTAATTAATTGGGGCTGGGAACCCCATTGCCAGCTCTTTTTGCAAAATTATTGGATAAGCGGATGTGCCACTAGTCCATTGGTGAAAGTCTGTCAGAAGTAAATGACAAGATCGAAAGATAAACACCACATACTTCCTCATGAGCTATAAAACATTGACACAAATAAGAGATAATAGCTTTTGAATTGTTTAAAGGTAGCACATGAAGTATTTACTTGGAATGGCAGAAAATACCACATAGTAGGTAGATATGGTGGACACAAATGGCATAGGTTTTGGCTCAAGGTTTTGGATGCACGAGAAGCATTCCCTCTCAGTACAAGGCTTTGGCTAGCAAGGTTGTTTGAAGCAAACACAAGTATGAACTGGTACAGCAAAACTTACATAAGAACAAATTGCAAGCATTATAAGACTCTACACTGTCTTCCTTGTTGTTCAAACACTTTTACCAGAAAATATCTAGACCTTAGAGAGACCAATCATGCAAACCAAATTTCAACAAGCTCTACGGTAGTTATCCACTAATAGGTTTAAACTACATGATGCAAGAGCTTAAACATGATCTACTTGAGAGCTCAAAACAATTGCCAAGTATCAAATTATTCAAGACAATATGAGGCATTTTCTGTTTCCCACCAAATATCAATAAGTGTTGCGGTTTTCAACTCCGCCATGAACATTAAAAATAAAACGAAGAACACCAGTGTTCATATGAAAAAGCGGAGCGTGTCTCTCTCCCTTACAAGGATTACTAGGATCCGAATTTATTCAAACAAGAACAAAAAATAAAAACACACAGACGCTCCAAGTAAAGAACATATGATGTGACTGAATAAAAATATAGTTTCACTAGAAGTGACCTGATAAGTTGTTGATGAAGAAGGGGATGCCTTGGGCATCCTCAAGCTTAGACTTTTCACTCTTCTTGATCATATATCATCCTCCTCTCTTGACCCTTGAAAACTTCTGCCACAGCAAACTTCTCATAAACTTCATTAGAGGGGTTAGTACTCAAAAAAACTTTAATCCACTTTATTTCTGTAGTGACACATTGCAAGAACTCAATAAAATATTAGCTACAGCTCTCCACGTCTAGAAAGCCTTACTTAAAGTCCACAAGAGACAATGCAAAAAACAGAGACATAATCTGTCAAAACAGAACAGCCAGTAAACACAATTTTTTTCGACGTACTTCCGTTGCTCAAATCAGAAAACTCAAAACTAATGAAAGTTGCGTACATATCTTTGGAACACGCATGAAAATTGGAAGATTTTTCTGAGTTTCCTACAGAGAGACCTACTCAAATTCGTGACAGATAGAAATCTGTTTCTGCGCAGAAATCCAAATCTAGCATCAACCTTCTATTAGAGACTTTACTTGGCACAACAATGCAATAAAATAAAGATAAGGAGAGGTTGCTACAGTAGTAACAACTTCCAAGACACAACAAAACAGTAGCAAAATAAAGACATGGGTTATCTCCCAAGAAGTGCTTTCTTTATTAAGATGGGCTCAACAATTTTAATGATACTCACATAAGGATGAGAGTTGAAGCAAAAGAGAGCATCAAAAAGCAAGTTCAAAACACATTTAAGTTTAACCCACTTCCTATGCATAAGAATCTTCTACACAAATAAATTCATGAAAAACAAAGTGACAAGCATAGCAAGATAAAACAAGAGTAACTTCAAAATTTTCAGCATATAGAGAGGTGTTTTAGTACTATGAAAATTTCTACAACCATATTTTCCTCTCTCATAATAATTTTCAGTAGCTTCATGAATAAACTCAATAATATAACTATCACATACAACATGCTTTTCAGGATCCACAAACACATAATTTTTATCAAGCTAAAAAATAATAGGATTAAAACTTTCAAACCCACTTTTATCAGTAATATAACAAGATGATTGATCAATCTCAAAAGATATGGGACTCCTAGATAAAGTCAAGATCTCTCCAATCCCATTTTCATTAGTAGTACAATTAATATTATCAAGTAACATAGGACCATCATCTAGAGATTTATCATAAACATTTGCCAAGCAAAACTCTTTAGTACCATGCATTTCGACATCAGGCAAAAACAAATCATTATCATAAGATTTATCAAAGTAACATGGATTATCATGAATAACAGTAGCATAATTATTCTCACAAGTTTTACTCATAGGGAACATTTCAAGAGAATCCACAGGAACATAACATTCATCCTCCTTTGGTAAGCATGGAGGACAATCAAATAGTGTAAGAGATAAAGAGTTACTCTCATTCGAAGGTTGGCATGGGTAGCTAATCCATTCTTCCTCCTTTTGTTCATCACTCTCCTCTTCTTTTTCATCCAATGAGCTTTCAGGTTCATCAATTTCCTCCTCTTTTTCATCCAATGAGCTTTCAGGTTCATCAATTTCTTCTTCCACTGGTTCCTGCAAATTGTGAGTGCATTCTTGTGCATTAATGAGCCTCTCTTTATAATCAATTATATAAGGATTATCGCTGTAACTTTCTATGAAAAAATTAAGGATAGAAGAGACATAATCTTTAAGGTCCTTACAAACAACACAAGTTTCATAATTTTTAGCCATGAAGGATTCTATCTCAGAGGCTCCCATAAATATGAAAAATTGTTCTACCTCTTCGAACCCAAAATGAATATAGCTATTCCAATTATAGTTCTTAATTAAAACTTCCTCACTAAAGCCACATTGAAATTTCAGATGTTTAGTATCCTGTTTAGAGCGTTTAAGCAAGATTTTAGCAATTGTATTCAATTTTTCTATCACAACACTCATAACTTTTCCCGTTCTTGATTCTCTATAATTATTATATAATACTATAAGCACCAAATAGGTTGTGGGTTCTCCCATAGCAACAGTTTTTAATTTTTCGGTTTTTCAAATTTTTATGGATTTTCGGGCATATAGGGAAAATAAAACAAGACAAAAAGAAACTAGACAAAAGTAAACTAAGAAAAACAATACTAGACAGAAATAAACTAAGCACAAATAAAATAGACAAAAGTAAACTAAGCAAAATAAAATAAAATAAAAACAGAGAGAGAGAGGTAGAGTGTACTCCCCAGGTGAACTTATGAGTAGAGCTATGCCTCCCCGGCAACGGCGCCAGAAAATAGTCTTGATAACCCACAAGTATAGGGGATCGCAACAGTCTTCGAGGGAAGTAAAACCCAAATTTATTGATTCGACACAAGGGGAGGTAAAGAATACTTATAAGCCTTAACAACTGAGTTGTCAATTCAGCTGCACCTGGAAATGCACTAGTAACAGGGGTGATGTGAAAGCAGCAGTAATATGAGAGCAATAGTAACGGAACACGGCGAGTAATAGTAACACAGAGGCAATGGCACCAGAAAATAGTTGATACTACTTTCAATGACATATAGAACGAGTATATGATGATAAGAGATGGACCGGGGTTCCCAGCTATCGACACTAGTGGTAACTCTCAAATAACAAGTAACAAGTGTTGGGTGAACAAATTACAGTTGGGCAATTGATAGGATTGAAATAGCATTAAGACAGAACATCAAGATTATTAATTATGTAGGCATGTTTTCCATATATAGTCATACGTGCTCGCAATGAGAAACTTGCATAACATCTTTTGTCCTACCAGCCGGTGGCAGCCGGGCCTCAAGGGAATCTACTAGAAATTAAGGTACTCCTTTTAATAGAGCACCGGAGCAAAGCATTAACACTTGGTGAAAACATGTGATCCTCATATCTAAGCCTTCCCCTCCAGTTATCCCAGTTGCTGTCACTCTGGGGCCTCGGGTTCCGGACATAGACATGTGCAAACAACTTGTAGATACAATCTAAGCAATAATTATAGAGCTCAAATCTAAGATCATGCCACTCGTGCACTAGTGACAAGTATTAAACACAACAAGATTGCAGCAACAATAACTTCACAAACTTATATAGATAGACTAATCATAATGTAACAATCCATCGGATCCCAACAAACACAACACCGATTACATCAGATGGATCTCAATCATGTAAGGCAGCTCATGAGATCATTGTATTGAAGTACATGAGAGAGAGAGAGTACCAACTAGCTACAGCTAGAACCCGTAGTCCATGGGGGAACTACTCACGGAGCATGATGGAGGCGGTGGCGTCGATGGAGATGGCTTCCGGGGGCACTTCCCCATCCCGACGGCGTGCCGGAACAGAGATTTTGTCCCCCGAAACGGAGTTTCGCGATGGCGGCGGCGCCCCTGGAGTCTTTCTGGAGTTTCGTCAATTGGTATCGCGTTTTTAGGTCGCAAGGGGCTTTATAGGCGAATAGGCGGAGTCGGAGGGGCCACGGGGCCCCCTCCCCATAGGCTGGCGCGGCCAGGGGGCCACCCACGCCGCCATATGGTGTGGGCCCCCTGCTGCCCGCCTCCGACTCTCCTTCGGTGATCTGGAACCTTCCGGGGAAAATAAGATATTTGGTCTTTGTTTCGTCGAATTCCGAGAATATTGCCCGAACAACCTTTCTGGAACCAAAAACAACAGAAAACAGGAACTGGCACTTCGACATCTTGTTAATAGGTTAGTTCCGGAAAATGCATAAAAACATTATAAAGTGTGAGCAAAACATGTAGGTATTGTCATAAAACTAGCATGGAACATCAGAAATTATAGATACGTTGGAGACGTATCAAGCCCCCTGGAAAACGTCCGGTTGGCACCGGTGTGGGAGCCGGTATGTGCCGGACAAGCCGGTGAGACAGTCGGCGCCACCGGGCCAAACATGAAAACATGGTTTACAAAAACCATGATAACTTTTGCGTCCGGACTCCGATTTCGATGATCTTGGGCTTGTTGGAATCAGAACAACAAGCTCTACAAATTTATGTATAGAAACACCATTGTACACCCACAGAGGAAAAACCACAATATGAATGTTTTGACCTATCTATAAAAGAGACACCGGTAAAACCTCCAAGCTCGAAAACGCAATAGAAGATGCATATGAATTCCGTTTTCGATGAACTTGGGCTTGTTGTAAAGCTAGCAACAAGCTCAAGAACCTCACACAGAGAAACACCAAGAAGCAACAAGATTTATGGAATGCAAAGCATGCAAAGGGTTGAGCTCCCTAAGACGATGTGATCAAGTTACCCCACCGAAAGCCCCTCTTGATAGTGCGGCTATGTATCCTATAACCCGGTATCCCAACAACCACCTTGAGACCGGTAAAAGGGAAACCTAGCAAGGCCATACCTTTGCCTTGCGCATCCCGCTTGATCTTGATGATAACTCTTCAAGCTCCACTCAAGCCGGAAAGCCTCACTTGATCATTGTTGCTTCGTGAAGACTCACAAATGCTCCCCGCTGAGCGCGGAGTTGATGAAGGAGAATTTATGCGAAACGTTGAGTGGAACCCCAAGAGGAAGGTATGATGAGCACAGCAGGAAGTTTTCCCTCAGTAAGAAACCAAGGTTTATCAACCAGTAGGAGAAAAACGTTCTCTCCCGAGGTGTTGCGAACCAACTCATGGCAGGGCGCACTACCGGCGTCAGCAGCAACGTGGAGACCTGCACACAAACAACCAAGTACTTTGTCCCCAACTTTTAGCGAGGTTTTCAAGCTCACTGGTTTTGCTGAAAACAAAGGATTAAACGAACTGTGTGGAAGAAGAATTGTTTGCAGAGAACAGAACAGGAAAATGCTGTAGAAGATTGCAATTAAGAGAAGAAGGACCGGGGTCCACAGTTCACTAGAGGCGCCTCCCCAATAAAATAAATATGCTGGGTAAACAAATTACAGATGGGCAATTGACAAACAGAGATTCTACGCTAATGATTGGTGCAGAATACATGCTATGAAAGTATGCGGGCATTACAATAATATACATAGACCGTAATCCAACTGCATCTATGACTAATAATCCACCTTCAGGATTGCATCCGCGACACCCTCCAGTTTTAAGTTGCAAGCAATGGACTATCGCTTTAAGCAATGTGTGTGAAGTAAACGATGAAACTACCCTTGAATAGAACACCGTTGTTTTCTCCCTAGTAGCAACAACACATCTACAACCGTAGAGAACAAGGTCACTTCCCATGGTTAAATAGAGGCATGAACCCACTATCGATCATAAATACCCCCTCTTGGAGTCGCTAGCATCTACTTGGCGAGAGCATCTACTAGAAACGGAGAGCATGCAAGATCATAATAACATAATACATAATCTCAACCAAAGCAATCTCTCTATAAATCGGATCCACATCAAACCAACATGTAGCAATTACAAATAGATGATCTTGATCATGTTAGGCAGCTCACAAGATCTATACATGAAGCACAACAAGGAGAGTACATCCATCTAGCTAATGATATGGACCCATGGTCCCGTGGAGGACTACTCACGCATCACCTCGGATGAAGACATGGCGATGTAGATGCCTCCGGCGGTGATTTCCCTCTCCGGCAGGGTGCCGGGATGGGCTGCAGAACCCTCCAGAACTAGGGTTTCGGTTGACGGCGGCGGCGGAACTTTTCGTGCATGGAGGCTCTGGTCCCTGGGGTTTTCCCGATACAAGGAATAAATAGGCGGAAGGGTGGAGCAAACGAGGCGACGAGGCGCCAGTACATGGGCCAGGCGCGACCAAGGGTGGGGCCGCGCCTGCCCTATGTACTGCCACGTGGCAGCTCTCCATCGCGTGTCCTTCTGGCTCCTTCTTCGTCCCGGAAAAATAATACTCTGGGCTTTTGTTTCGTCCAATTCCGAGAAACTTTCATGTACAACTTTTCTGAAACAGAAAAATAGCATAAAACAGGACTGGCAGTGCGGCACTACGTTAATAGGTTAGTCCTAGAAAATGCTAAAAAGTGTGGAAAAGTCCACATAAAACATATAAGAATTGTAACAAAACAAGCATGGAGCATCAAAATTATAGATACGTTTGGGACGTATCAACATCCCCAAGCTTAACTCCTGCTCGTCCTCGAGTAGGTAAGTGATAACAAACAAATAATTTTTTAGGTGACATGCTGTCACACTACTTTGATCAATCTAAGTGTAAAAGCAAACATAGCTGGAATCATAGAATCCTAACATAAGCATGATAGATATAATCAAACAATGAAACTTAATAACCATGCTAAAACATGAATAGTAATCAAACAAAAGAAAATGTATAACGTGCATGGAAAGCAAAGTGATTATCAAGAGCATAGCATAAATACATAATAAAGTGGTACTCAGCTTGTCCCATAAGTGGAAGCAAAACATAAATGCTTGGACACCTTTAAAAGATTATAAGGATGACTAGAAACAAAAAGTTTGAACAAGCAATACCATAATTATGAATCAATCAATAAAATCTTGGGACCATGCACATAAAACTAAGAATGACAACTATGCTCTCATAAGTGGTGCATAAACTAGAAGGTGCAACATAAAAGTAAAAGAAGACCCCTCTTTGAGATGCAAGTAAGATCACTCATGTGCTAGAGCTTTTTATTGAAACAACAAGAGTATAAAATGCACTTTTGAGAGGTGGATGATGTCAACGGCAAGTACAAAGCATATGAGTTATGCAAAAGTGCTACTTCTAAATCGCAAGCCTCATGCATAATTTCTACTAGTGCTCACACCGCATCCTACTCACCTCAGATCACCATTAGCTATCATCACATACAAGTTGTTTTAACCGAGTATCACAAAGGGGTACCACCGTGCCTCCTGTACAAAGGTCCTAGGAGATGCATTGCTTTTGATTTCTCATTTTTAAAGCATCTTCAACTTGGGACATCCATACCGGGATGACACGAGCAATAGATAAATGGACTCCTCTTATTTTTTATTACTAGAAGCTTTCTCATAAGAGATTGAGGATTTGTCCAACTGAAACTTCCACCATGATACATGGCTTTGGTTAGCGGCCCAATGTTCTTCTCTAACAAAAATGTATACTCAAACTATTTTGCATGGATAATCTCCTTCATTTCAGACAAGATGAACATGCATAGCAACCCACATGATATTCAGCGGCAAAGCAAGCTGAGGCGTCCCCAGTATTTCAATGGTTATCACACAACAAGGAACTTAAAAGAGCTACGGTTACATAAGGAACACACACTAGGCACAATAGTCATTTTTGACTACTTTCCCATGAGCAACAAAAATATAATACTTTGAAATTTAAAGATAGCACATGAGCAAACTACTACGGAATGGCAATGAAATAACACATATAGGTAGATATGGTGGAAACTTTGGCATATTTAGTTTTTGGTGGTTGGATGCATGAATAAAATACTCACACAAATGAAAGCTAGAAATAGACCGGTTGCGGCCAACTAAGAGAGCATAATGGCCATAATTATGCACAACGACAAAATATATTAATCAAAGCACAAAGTGATACACAAGTTGGAAACTAAATGATCATAGAGGCAAGAATTGACTGGAATGTAGTCATAACATGTTGCAAAACATGTGCCAAGTTGACCCAAATCAAAACATTCGCAGGAGAATATATACCACAATATTATGCTTTTCTATTGTATGCTAAAAACAATGCATGAAACCTTCAATGGCACACTAAACACTCTTAGTATTTGAGACTAATCATAATGAAAACATAATTAACAAGCTCATCATGAGAATAACATCTAGCAAGATATGCAAAAATAACTATACCACAGTCTAAAAATGCTTCCATTTGCATCACATACACATAAAACTTTTTTCATGCTTCCAACGCCAACCAAATGAAACCAAAAAAACTCTCATATATGAAAAACAAGTAAATTTACAAAGAGATATTGAAACTCAAATAAATATAAAAGTGGAGCGTGTCTCTCTCCAACGCAAAATGCATAACAGTGGAGCGTGTCTCACTCCAAAATAAACATGCAAAACAGCGGAGCGTGTCTCACTCCAAAGTAAATATGCAAAGCGGTGGAGCGTGTCTCACTCCAAAGTAAACATGAATGATGGGATCCAACTTTATTGAAAGTAAACACACAGCAAAAAGTAAAGACGCTCCAGGGATAACACATATCACATGAAGAAATAAAAATATAGCGTGTTGAAAAATAACCTGGTGCTTTTAGTTGATGAATAGGGGATGCCCAAGGCATTCCCAAGCTTTGACGCTTGTACTTCTTGGATATTTCTTGGGGGTCCAGGGGACATCCCCAAGCTTGAGCTCTTGTCCATGCTTCATCTTATTGCATCATTCTTCTCTCCCTACACTTGAAAACTTCCTTCACACAAAACTCAGCACAATTGATTAGGAACATTAGTGCAAATAAAAATATATCAAACCAGCAAGGTTTCAGTAATGGCACATATCAAACACTCATTTTAACATATTCTACTGTAGCTACTTCTTCCCAAAACTCTTTTTCACAAAAGAACTCAAAAAGACGAAGCATAAGGGCATCTACAATGGGGAGCGCTAAGCGCAGGCGCTAGGATTTAGTTCCCGGTCGATTGGAAGTTGCTAAGTACGATCCCAGCTAATGGGCGCTAATTTAAAGGAGTCGACGCAATGTTTTGCGCCAGGCGCTTGGTCAGTTTTTTAGTTGCGGCAGAAATATTGGAATGAGTTTGGTAGACAAGCAAGCGTCTGAAAAATAGGTGCGCGTTGGAGCATGAGACAATTGCATGGATGCCAGGATTAACTTACCGATTCTTTCTCCGCTCAAGCGCCCAACTAAGCGTCGTGCAGTGGACATGCCCTAAGACGCAGATGCAAAACATGGCAGAAATCTGTCAAGACAGACCAACAGGCAAAGATCGAAACTAAAGAAATATTTCTGTTGCTCAAATCGAAAAATGCTAAACTAACGAAAGTTATCTAACATACTGGGGCATAAGCACAAAAATTTTCAGCTCAAAATAATGTTCTGGCGATTTGTAAGAATTTTTTTCGTGACCAGTACAAAATCTGTTTCAGAATTGCAAATACTCCAAACACTGTTTTCTTTCTCTTAGAGGCTACCCTCGGCACAAAAAATGAAATAAAAACGATAAGAAGAGGTTATTACTGTAGCAATAACTTCCAAGACTCAAAAAAGCAAAAATAACAGAAATAAAACATGGATTGTCTCCCATAAGCGCTTTTCTTTAACGTCTTTGAGCTAGGCGCAGAAAGGGTGCAAATCAAGTATTGTCAAGAGGTGGTTCATCAACACCATAAGTTGTCCTATAAATAGAGTCATAAGGTGACTTCTTTATTTTTTTAGGGAAGTGTTCCATACCTCTTTTGAGTGGAAATCGATAACGAATTATTCCATCTCTCATATCCATAATGATAGCACCTGCAGTTCTAAGAAACGGTCTTCCCAAAATAATAGGGCATGAAGCATTGCATTCAATATCCAAAAATAACAAAATCAACAGGGACATAATAATTATTCACTTGTATAAGAACATTATCAACTCTCCCCAAATGTTTCTTTGCAGCAACATCAACAAGAAGAGCATCCAAATAACATCTATCTATCTATTATATAATTAAAACAACAAACAATCAGTGGTGGAGATTAAACTTTACACAACCAATGGATCAGATTAGGCATACGTCTTATACCTACGCATAGGAAAATACCGAGACGTACACAAAAATATTTAGTACCCACGAAATAGCCGATCGGATCTGCACCTAACTATCCGGTCGATTGAAACTATCCCTCATGCATGAAAGAATCGCCAACATGGGCAAGTCGCTCCAAGCATGCAAGGAGCTGTGATGAATAAACATCACCGTTCGGCTGCAGCAACGGAGAAAAGGCAGAGCAGTCAGGTATGTACGATTCACGTATTAATTATTTGATCCGTGCACGATCGACTACTATGACTCTATTTCATACACAGGCAGATCCGTGAGATTAGATTATTCTTTTGAATCAGAGCGCATCAATTCTTAGAGTAATACAGTTTTGTATTGCACCTGCTGATGCCGTGATGCGAACCTGATGTGGCCGCGATCATTAAAGATCAATCCGGTTCATATTCTACCTGCTGATGCAAAGATAATGCAGTCGATCATTGGACAGACCTAATGGTGATGGGGGCATACGAACAGAGCAAGCTCGCCAGTTTTCTTTCGAATCAGAGCGCATCAATTCTTAGGAGTAAAATTCAGTTTTGTATTGCACCTCCTGATGCCGTGATGCGAACCTGATGTGGCCGCGATCATTAAAGATCAATCCAGTTCATATTCTACCTGTTGATGCAAAGATGATGCAGTTGATCATTGGACAAGCCCTAATGGTGATGGCGGCATAGCGAACAGTAGCAAGCTCGCCACTTTTCCGTCCAAATCGTAGCATGTCGTACCTCGGCGGCCTTGCTCCACCACATCCGGGAAGCTGGAATCGAGCCGTGGATATTCAGTGACTCAGCCCTAATGGTAATGACACTCGAAAGTTTCGTTTACACAGGTACACTAATGGATAACAAAAATCTTAGATGTACAACCATCCAGCAATCGTCAATGAACTCCAGCAGCCTGAACTTAGCAAGGAAAACGAGGTTGCTGCTGTTCTGGCCAACGTTCATGGAGTACAAATATCCACGGAATTTCTTCTCCCGGAGCATAGAGCTCCCGATCACACCGTACTTGCTGGCAGCCACCCAACAACGAGGAAGTTTGTGTTATTGGTGAAGTTGGAGCTCGATTACTCCAAGTATGGTCTCAGCAGGTCAGTACCTGATAACCATGCTCTCAACACCACACACTCAGACGTGCTTGCAGGTCAATCATGGGTATCCTTGCATCAAGCGGGTGATGATTTGGTGTCTGATATGTATGGAGAAAGTCGATGTAGAGGTGATCCTCGATCCAGTGGCTGCTGTGAGTTGTCGTACGTCTGACCTGGATGCACCCACCTGTCTGATGCATACCAATTCATAGTCTATCCTGGAGAATGAGCCACGAAGCAATCTTGGCATATCCAATTTTCTTTGGTATTAACTGGTGATGTAAACGTACATACACAATGACAATCTGAAACTGGAAGAGAGTGATAAGCTGGCCCGGGACACATGGATGGTTATATTGTTTTTGATCTTCGGTCAAGTGCTACCTATAAATTGAAATTGGTACGTACATGGTGAAATTCAGGGGCATGTTTGTCGGAATATTTGAAAAGAACCCACACTTTTTTCTTTGGATTTTTCTCTCTCGGATGAATATGATCATTGCGCAAGCGAATTTGTAAGAAAATATTGACAGAGCGCATTTTTTATTAGACTCAAAAGTTTACATTGAGAAGCAATTGCTTATTATTTATTTCTATGATTTTCTGCATTGTGATGCTCCTAGGGTGAAGAAATTGCGTGAGAATTTACTCCGTGAATTCGGTAAGTGTAAATTGAACAGTTCTTATATATTATACATTCTACATGTTCTTTAATTTAATATCACACCACTAATGAATATTGACCTGCCTGCAAATGGCTGAATGATCATAATATTGTTGCTACTTCTGCTTGCCCTCCATGCTAGAAAAAAAACTAAATCTTACTGCCACAACTCAGCCTGTATTTATATATTTCATCACTTCAGTTTTGCAGGTGCGAGATCCTTTCACATAATGGTTCTAGAGCACATGACAATAGAAATTGAGTAAACTCTTTTGGGAGGATGTCAGGTAACTTTTACTTCCTACTTTCTTTGGTACTTAAAACTGTAGGTCAGCAGTTCGTAGATTTTTAGCTCAACAATGATGTTAGGTCAATTTTCTATTAAAAGAAGAAAAAATTATAATATGTAAAGGACAAGAGTCCTAAAGAAAAATTACAAGAGCAGCCCTATACAAACCAAAAGCTCTGATCCGTATGTAACCTTGAACCTTTGATCGAAGTTTTCTGAAATATACTTCCGTTCTAGCAAAGGAGGATCTATATGATCAAAGATATAGCCCTTTCCCTATTTCCAAAAGTTCTAAATAATTCGAATAGAGACTTCCCAGAAAATAGGTCCAGTGAAGCCAGCTTTAGCTACATGAGATGGTGCTGATGTCCAAGTGATGTCAACAGCTCTCCAACATCGTTAGAAAATACCACTCAAAAAAAATATGAGAGCAACCTTTCAAGATATTGTCCTGGCAAAGTACACAACTAATGTCAAGGGACCAGTTGCGAGAAACATAAATATTTGTAAAACTTCAATATGCAGTAAACACAGATGGTCACCATGCATATATAATCTTTGTTCCACGCTATTTTATTGGGAAGTACTGTCATTCTCATCTCCAAAATGGACTTAGAAATTGCTGAAGCTCATGAAAGGCTGCCACCAAAAGCGGTAGTTTGAAATCTAGATGAATTGCCCGTTAGATGAGCCAACAACACATACTGATCATGTTCATACGAGTAAAGCATCGGAAAATATAAGAACATGCAACATATTATTTCGAAGACCCTTCCAAAACAAGATCGATGCACCATACTTCTCAATATTCCTAATCTATGATGCCTTTGTAAGTGCGCAGTATCTTAAGATTAAATGTTTGTTTTTAAATAAAACCTTCATTATACAAGGGTAAAATAAGATTAATATATCATACAAAAATACCCACAAAACAAAAAGTATGTGTGTCAATGAATACACGTTCGGTGAGCAAGAAAATGGTAATCAATAATCATTCAGGACGGACGCAGAAATACAAAAGCCCCCATAAATGGTTTTCTCGATTTATTCATCTACTTATCTTAGCATTTGTGTCAAAGTGATCTCACATATATTGGTCTGATGGCATATATATGATTCATGCGAACAACATGCAAGGATCATGTACTCTACAACCATTATGATTCCTATGATCGTTGGTTTATGCGTCAAGCTGGGTACATAATGGATTTTTTTGTGTTACTTGACATGGAAAAATCACTACATGAAAGATAAGAAAAAATTGAATGATGGTGTGGTGCAAATGATACGAGGTCAACGAATTAGTTAGTAAAACTAAAAAAAATACGAGTGGTAGCCGCGCTATTGCGCGGGTCATCCTGCTAGTTCTATTATATATTAAAAGTAAATTACGGGCTCACCAGAAAATAGATAGATCACTAGAAAATCCCACAAAAATCAGAAACATCCAACCATCGGTTAAAAGTTTATAAACAATTACAACCGATGGATCTTAGAAATAGTCTATTAACAACAAACTTTATAGAAATTACCCACCACTGCCCCTGAAGTTTTACCTCCCATATCTTAGGTGACGACCTAGCAAGCAGAAAAAAAAAACTAACATCGTCTTTGCGCCACCGCCGTATTTCCCATCTGCTTTCTCCTCATGTACATCAACAACGTCAGGTTCCAATCTTTGCCATATACAGACAACATGCAGCCGTGGAGCCATGCAACATGGATGAGACGCGGCTCATGCACCTAGCTGGGCGGACAGCCAAAAGCCAGGCATGTATGACCTATTATTTTATTGCTTCATCAATTTTTTTTTTTTGTAGAATACAATACAGATCCATCAATTTGGTTCTAGATCGTTAGCTCAAAAGAATTGAGCTTTTTTTCTCCAATCTGATAGCAGCTTGCCGCCGTTGTATTCTAGCGTATTGTAGCATGTATTCACAAACGATGCGGCCGCTGCCATATTCCGATCACCTGCCGTGTTCCAAGCATGCTGCAGCCACAACCATGTTCCGATCCCCTGGCATATCTCAAGTATGATGGCGCCCCCGCCGCCGCCGTATGCATACATGCTCTAAGCCGGCCGACTCTCCTGGTGAACATCAATGGTTATTAGGTTTTCATCTGTGCCTTACATAGTTTACATACACCATGCAATCTTTGCAGCCATGCAACATGGATCGATCAACCCCAATTTAATTTGCCTGACGCACAAAGCCCGACAGTTTAAAGTCAGGCAATGAGCTTTTATTTTACCGTTTCAGCTATTTCTTTAGAATACAACATATATCTCCTAGATCAATTTTGATTCAGATGATTATCTTCAAAGGATTCAGCTTTTTCTATGCACGGTCTGATAACAGCCTTCTGAACAGGTGGTGCAGTCTTCAGCACTGTTCTGCCGAGAGGCTAAGACGCGGAGATTCATATTTGCGACCTTTAGTGTGGCAGGCTTGCACTACCATCATAGGCTGATATAAGAGGAATTCGCTTTGTGGAAACAGGTAAACTTTCAGGAAGGAAACTGTTCGGAGTAGTCTTCGCCATGATTCGTATTGACAAGGAGGATACTGGAGATGCTCGAGGTTGAAAAGGCAATACTGGAGATGCTCGAGGTTGAAAAGGCCGCCACGATTTGGAAGGATCGAGGTGCAGAATTGCGACATGCTTCTCCTCTACCCATTTATAATTGGTAAAATCATTGACCATAGGGCCGTCCTTCTTATTTGCCCCATCTATCAAATTGATGTATATACAATTTCCTCCCCACGTTCATACCTTATCTAGCAATCGCAGGTGATCAAGGTGTCGTTTTTCCAAGAAAGAAGAGAGATCGGGGAGGAGAATACTAAGACGAAAAGGTAAACATGGATGCACACCTGCTGCCAATGAATTCCTGAACTAGATCAGCTGCAGACGCGGTTTAGTTTTATCATACCCATTTGGTACGGAAACATGTCAAGCACAGGTAGATGCACCTGCAGATTTGAATCTGTGGTCCCGATCTCCAGCAGATTGAATTTGTGCACTCGATGTTCCAGATATCCTGCATATATTTGATAGTGTGCTTATCATACACATTAGTTTGATTATAGTTTTTACTCTTTTCTCAGAGAGTGCAAGTTAACTGATAATGCATGCCGTGGCTATGAAATTGAGTGCAGTAGAAGTAGCACAGATTCGTGTCCCCTGAATCTACCCAACCAGTTCATGTTTGCTTCTGGGATGCACAACAAGTCCTGCTGCCAATGAATTCCTGAACTAGATAAGCTGCAGACGCTGTTTAGTTTTATCATACCCATTTGGTACGGAAACATGTCAAGCACAGGTAGATGCACCTGCAGATTTGAATCTGTGGTCCCGATCTCCAGCAGATTGAATTTGTGCACTCGATGTTCCAGATATCCTGCATATATATGATAGTGTGCTTATCATACACATTAGTTTGATTATAGTTTTTACTCTTTTATCAGACAGTGCAAGTTGATTGATAATGCATGTCGTGGCTATGAAATTGAGTGCAGTAGAAGTAGCACATATTCGTGTCCCCTGAATCTACCCAACCAGTTCATGTTTGCTTCGGTACATTTCCTGATTTCCACTCTTAAGTTGTGAAGTCATTTTCTGCATGGTATGGTACAGGTGCGGACCATGGGCTTGAGGTGCTACAATAATCAAGTAGGTGCAAACGATGCAGTTATGTTATAGCCTCGATTTACAGCGCTTCAGAAATTGCCAGTTCTCCAAGACAGGTCAGTGATTCACCGTCACTATTTACTAACGATAGCTGCATGTCATCTAGCTCAATGTTGTGGTTTTGTTGGATCTTCTATGCCAAATTAGTAAAGCTACTTGCTAACGTTCTGACGCCTTAGCAAATCACGGGTTAAACCATTATCATAACAATCAAAATCAACATGGAGGATTCAGTTTCTTCTGGAATATTAAGCAAGGAAAATTTGGAAACATACGACCAAATTGGTGCGACAGAATTATGACCCCTTTTTTCTTCCACTGCAAGCGACTGCCTCCTCTATCAGCCGTTGAACTGGTAACTTAGAGCGTACGCGATACCTGGCCATAGCAACAGGCCAATGGTGCAGCAGCAACAACAATACTGACCGGGTTGGCGGCTTCGGAGGGAACATCAGCGGTGTCTGTGGCCTATGCCAGAATCTCACCGCGGGCTCCTTCACGGCACCTCGACCACGCTAAACTGCCGCAGACCTTCTCTATTTTTTTTTCACACGTGCGTCACCTGTTTGATGCCCTTCTGTTTGTTCTTGAGCATCCATGCTGCGTCGTGATGTCATTGGCGGATAAACGCTGCTCCGGCCAGTGGGCCGATATATCTTGAAGACTTGAAGGTGAGTCAGTTTTACGTATCAAGTCAGCTTTACCTCCGTCGTAAGAGAATCGTACAAAAAAAGCCATATGTATAACAACACTAATTACAATCATGTTACTTTCTATGTTGCAGACATTCCAAATTAAGGGCGTTAAAGTTCTTTGTTGGGATCATATGGAGGTGCACAATTTGAACTTGTACAAGGTGGTGCAGCATGAATATAGAACATGCAGCTAAAAGGTGAGTGCAAGTGTACTTCCTAGAGTAACTCTGTTGGCAAACGTTACTTAGTATCAACATATGCTAGGATTGTAAATTTCTTAATGTGGAAAATAAATGGTTGAGTTGTGTAATGGAGGTGATCAAAATTTTGAGTCGTAATATCCTTTAGATACTCTTCACTATCAAGCAATTACTTTTGAAACCATTTTTATCAGTGTTCTATATATAGTTCGTCGACATGGTAGGGAAACCTTCTGGTGTTAATACTCCCTCTTTCACAAAAAATATAAAGTACGTTTGACCAATTATATAGAAAAAGATGTCGATAATATAATCTTAAACCAGTATTGTTAGGGCGGTTGTGAAATAAACTTTCATATTGTGTGGATTTGGCATTATAGTTGTTTATGTGTTTCATATAGTTAGTCGAACTTCAAATAATTTGACTTCGACCAAAAAGTATATGCCTCCTATTTTAGAAAGAAGGGAGTACATGTCAGCTACTTCTCGATGGCTGATAAGATATCAATAGCCACTATGTTCCAACCGTCTGAATACAGTCTCAATACACTCTACTTTTTGTCTGTCAACATGCCCTGATGCTTGCACACTGATTCTTATTCGAGACAGATTGTTACCATCCTATAAGTGAAGAAGCTAGAATTACTTCAGAGATTTGTTTTTATTGGGAATGCGGTGAGATATATGAAGTATATATCCTTTTTGCTCCATCAATACATGTCCACTTCAGTATCCCCTATTCGAGCAATTGAAACACAATGCCCCCTGCCCGTGCATATGATATGAGTTGTTGATTCATTTTTGTCATCTTCTCTCATTTTCCTTTGAATCAGAAGCAGCTAATATATGTTCTTGCTTCATTTATTATTATAGTGGAAATTAGTGATAGTGTATACATACTTATTTAGATAATAAACATAGAACATATGCTATTATATGTTAGTATCCTAATTCAATTATTTGAATAATGAATGTGGCATTGTCAATTATTTCAAATAAATGGAGGTATGTCAAATATTTATTTCAAACGGGCTGACATAATCTTTTTAAATATGAGTACGCTTTTGAAGGATGAATATTTAACTTGGAGGCATGGTATGAATTGGTGTCATTACAAACAATGACGATGGGCATCGTGTTCTTTTCTGATGGAGATAACTGCTTGGTTACTTAAGGAACAAACAAAACTAGCTGCCTATAAGAAGTAGCAATAGACACTGAAGACGCACAAGAAAACAGTAACGTTATTTGTGCCAAGACAATGTGACTCATTTTTTCAGCTACCGTGTGTTCTTTCAGAAAACATATGAGGTAGGAAAATGCTGGCCAGAAAAGACCAAATTTGTGTGGCTGACCAACTACTCGGTTGATGGGAATGTGTCATGTCTTTCGAACATCAACGATATTTGATTAGAAGCTTCCTGGAGTGATTTTTTCTCGGCGATTGAAATATAAAATATGCATTAATTTTCTTAAGATAGAAGAGTTGTTTGCTAAATAGTACTATTTTCGAATATTATAGACAATTTATAGCTTTGTAATAACATAAGTAACAATCAATTGTTTTTCTTGATGAATAAATGTGAAACCATGAACTGTTTCCGAGTCATATTTGATAAAAAAAATGATGCCCTCGCATTTGCGAGGGCCATGTTGCTAGTTTTTCTAACGGTGGCAAGTCAAGCATATCATAAACTCTTTTAGGCATAACAGAAATAATTGCACCAAGATCACATAAAGCATTACAATCAAATTCTTCTACTCTCATCTTAATAATAGGTTCCCAACCATCTTCTAACTTTTTATGAATTGAAGCCTCATGTTTCAACTTCTCTTCCCTCATTTTCATAATAGCACTAGCAATATGCTTTGTAAGAGCAACATTTTGTTCACTAGCATTGGGAGTTTCAGCGAGCTTTTGCAAGAACTTTATAACTTCAGTAATGGTACAACTTTCAAAATCAAAATCATTGCTATCAAAAATAAAGGACAATTATCTCCCACACCTCTAAAAATTTCAACACGCTTGTCGGGAACAGTTTTAATGGGTTTATACACTTTTCTATGTGGAGTGGGGACTTTTCCTACATTTTTGATTTTGCTAGTAGTAGTAGGAGGTTTGCTAGCATTCAAAGGTTCGGTATTACTATTGGTGGTGATTGTGTAAACCTTGGCTAAATTATTTTCTCTAGCCATCTCATCTTCTCTTTCCCACCTAGCATGCAATTCAGCTAACAACCTCATATTGTCATCAATTCTAACTTGAATAGCATTTGCTTCAGCAAAAGTTTTATTCTCGGTATTATCATGAGGAACAACCTTTAATTTAAGAAGATCAACATCAAGATCAAGGCTATCCACTTTAGAAACAAGATCATCTATTTTGCTAAACTTTTCCTCCACAGATTTATTAAAAGCAGTTTGTTTACTAATAAAATCTTTGAGCGTACCCTCAAGTTCAGAGGGAGCACTCCTATTGCTGTTATAAGAATTACCATAAGAGTTACTAAAACCACTTCCATTTTTGGGAGGATACGGCCTATAATTATTGCTACCAAAATTATTACTATAGGCATTATTATTAAAATTGTTGCTCTTAATTAAATTGACATCTACATTTTATTCTTGAGCAACCAAAGAGGCCAAAGGAACATTGTTTGGATCCATAGGAGCATTATTATTTGCAAGTATAGATATAATAACATCAATCTTATCACTCAAAGTAGAAGTTTCCTCAACAGAATTTACCTTTTTACCTTGCGGAGCTCTCTCGGTATACCACTCCGAATAATTTACCATCATATTGTCCAGAAGTTTTGTAGCCGCCCCAAGGATCATAGACATAAAAGTGCCTCCAGAAGCTGAATCCAATAAGTTCCTTGAAGAAAAATTTAGTCCTGCATAGAAGGTTTGAATAATCATCCAAGTAGTCAGTCCATGACTGGGACAATTTTTAAACAAAGATTTCATTCTTTCCCAAGCTTGGGCAACATGCTCGGTATCAAATTGTCTAAACTTCATAATATCACTTCTCAAAGATATAATTTTAGCAGGAGGATAATATTTTCCAATAAAAGCATCTTTGCATTTAACCCAAGAATCAATACTATTTCTAGGCAAAGATAGCAACCAGTCCTTAGCTCTACCTCTTAATGAGAAAGGAAACAATTTCAACTTAATAATATCACCATCTACATCCTTATATTTTTGCATCTCACATAGCTCAACAAAATTGTTGAGGTGAGAAGCAGCATCATCAATACTAACACCAGAAAACTGCTCTTTCATAACAAGGTTCAACAAGGCAGGCTTAATCTCATAAAAATTGCTTCAGGAGCAGGTGGAGAAATGGGTGTGCAAATAAAATCATTGTTGTTGGTGCTAGTAAAATCACACAACTTAGTATTCTCAGGAGTAGCCATTTAATAAAAATAATGCAAGCAACAGAAATAAAAGCTATACTATTTTTTTTTTGGATTTTCGATATAAAATGCAAACAAGATAAAAATAAAATATGCAAGCAAAACAATAACAAAGTAAAAGAGTTGAGAGTGAGAGAATCCCCTCGCAGAAGAGATGCTTTTCTCCCCGGCAACGGCGCCAGAAAAAGTCTTTGCTGAGCGCGGAGTTGATGAAGGATAATTTATACGCAGCGTTGAGTGGAACCCCAAGAGGAAGGTATGATGAGCACAACATGAAGTTTTCCCTCAGTAAGAAGCCAAGGTTTATCGACCAGTAGGAGAAAAACGTTCTCTCCCGAGGTGTTGCGAACCAACTCGTGGCAGGACGCACTGCCAGCGTCAACAACAACGTGGAGACCTGCACACAAACAACCAAGTACTTTGTCCCCAACTTTCAGCGAGGTTGTCAAGCTCACTGGTTTTGATGAAAACAAAGGATTAAACGAACCGTGTGGAAGAAGAATTGTTTGCAGAGAATAGAGCAGGAAAATACTGTAGAAGATTGCAATTAAAAGAAGAAGGACCGGGGTCCACAGTTCAGTAGAGGCGCCTCCCCAATAAAATAAATATGCTAGGTAAACAAATTACAGATGGGCAATTGACAAACAGAGATTCTACGCTAATGGTTGGTGCAAAATACATGCTATGAAAGTATGCGGGCATTACAACAATTTATATAGACCGTAATCCAACTGCATCTATGACTAATAACCCACCTTCAGGATTGCATATGCGACACCCTCCAGTATTAAGTTGCAAGCAACAGACTATCGCTTTAAGCAATGTGTGTAAAGTAAACGATGAAACTACCATTGAATAGAACACCGTTGTTTTCTCCCTAGTAGCAACATCACATCTACAACCGTAGAGAACAAGGTCGCTTCCCATGGTTAAATAGAGGCATGAACCCACTATCGAGCATAAATACCCCCTCTTGGAGTCGCTAGCATCTACTTGGCCTGAGCATCTACTAGAAACGGAGAGCATGCAAGATCATAATAACATAATATATAATCTCAACCAAAGCAATCTCTCCATAAATCGGATCCACATCAAACCAACATGTAGCAATTACAAATAGATGATCTTGATCATGTTAGGCAGCTCACAAGATCTATACATGAAGCACAACAAGGAGAGGACAACCATCTAGCTACTGCTATGGACCCATGGTCCCGTGGAGGACTACTCACGCATCTCCTCAGATGAAGACATGGCGATGTAGAGGCCTCCGGTGGTGATTTCCCTCTCCGGCAGGGTGCCGGGATGGACTGCAGAACCCTCCCGAAGTAGGGTTTCGGTTGACGGCGGCGTCAGAACTTTTCGTGGAAGGAGGCTCCGGTCCCTGGGGTTTTCCCGATACGAGGAATAAATAGGCGGAAGGGCGGAGCAAACGAGGCGACGAGGCGCCAGTACATGGGTCAGGCGCGGCCAAGGGTGGGGCCACGGCTGCCCTATGTACTGCCACGTGGCAGCTCTCCTGCGCGTGTCCTTTTGGCTCTATCTTCGTCCCGGAAAAATAAGACTCTGGCTTTTGTTTCGTCCAATTCCGAGAAACTTTCATGTACAACTTTTCTGAAACACAAAGACAGCAGAAAACAGGAACTGGCACTACGGCACTGCGTTAATAGGTTAGTCCCAGAAAATGATAAAAAGTGTGGAAAAGTGCACATAAAACATATAAGAATTGTAACAAAACAAGCATGGAGCATCAAAAATTATAGATACGTTTGGGACGTATCACCGCCCCATACACCATGATGGGAAAGCTCCATTAATGCACATCTTCACATGTCCATTATCACCAAATGGACGGCAAGCTTCAAGCATATTATCCTCTTGAGATGCTCGACTTGAACTTGCCCAACTCAACCTTGATGACGATCACCACTTGACGTCATCCTCTCATGGGCTATATGAGATCTCACTTTTGATGCATGCCCATGGAAAGATACCTAACCCACATAGACAACACAAGGGAACATATATGATGGGTTAGTTCGTAAAGCATAATTGACATGGCTTACCATACCACCTGACTTCTCGTGGCACATTCTTCATGCTTCATGTGTTGACCAAAGTTGAATCTATTCTTCACTCTTTGTATTGATCAACATTGTATCTTCTCATGCTCTATCATACTATCTTGAGGTGTATATAGAATTCTTCATTTGTTTCCATGCTCTAAATTTTAGTTAACTATATCTCAACTTATGAGACTATCATGACACCGACTTAGATTCATAACTTGAATTCTTCACTTGGAATCAAGCACTCAAGATCTTGATCATTCGTTGCTTATCACATAAGCTAGAGCATGGCTAATATTGAGTTCCACATAAGAACTCCATCTTCATTTCTTCTTCTTGAGCATATCACATATATATCTTCAAATCGATGAACTTGATGCCAATACACAAGATATATCTTTATATTCATGGCATCCATACTTGAATCCAACGCATGGAATACAAGTAGTACCTATGGAATATTTCTTCATATAAACTCAATGAAAACATTAGTCCATATGGGTTGTCACTAATTACCAAAACCACACATAGGGGCAATATACCCTTACACCTATAATCCGGACATATAAGGTGTATCCTGAATTGGTACGAATGTTATGTGAGATTTAGATGGGAGTGCTATCACCAATATTTTAAGGGAAACGTTAAGATAGATCTAGATTTTTTTAAAAGTACGTCTAGAATTACCATAGTTTTATAGAAGGCCAACAACATTTTACGAGAAATGAATATTTCAAACATTCTCTACGCAACTTTAGTTTATAAGGACCTGTTTGATTTGCAGAATTTCACAATGTAGAAATAGGAAATGCACATGAATATAACAGGAATGTATGTGCAATCCCATAGGATTGTAAAGCATAGGAATTTTCTATGTTGGGGGTTTCATTCACAAAAATAGGAAAAGCACATGAATCCTTAAAACCATGATTAAAATAAATGTAAAGGTAAGATTAGGTCATTTCCATGCATCTTATGACATTTGCCTTTCTTTGTGCATAGGAATGTAAAAAATAGGTTTAGGACTCATTTGATTCATAGGATTTTGTATAGAAAGTGTGCAATATTTGGATTATATGAAAAAAAATTCAACATAAGTTGTTTGATTCAAAGGAACATCTCCCATATAAACCTGTAGGAATTTTGTAGTACAACTCCTATAGAAAAAATCATGAGGTCATACCTCATGAAAATTTCCTTTGCTACTATCAAAGATACTTCTCATATGATTCAAGTAGACATGACATCTCAATCCTATATCTTCCTTATTCCTATGATTTTTCTATCCTAGAAATCAAAGGAGCCATGAGTAGATTGTAGAATTCCTTTGATTTCCCTGTGAAACTTAAACCAAAGGATATATTTCTACACTTTTATTATGCTCCATTCATTTAAATCAAATGGATAAATAGCGCCATCAAAGGAAATGTTTCTATTCCTATGGTTTTCCTCCAATTCGTGTGAATCAAACATGCCCTAAGAATTTTTTATTGTTCACGTGTGATGTTTTCTTCGATTCTGATATGCTTACGATAAATAAAATCGAATCATTTGCACAAGAGATGACCGTTATACAGAGCTCTGGCGACGCGGCGGCAAACCCGCTACGCCGCCTCCGGCGGCCGTTCAGACTCGACACAATGACGGAAAGGCACCGGAGCGTCCTCTCTCTGGTCGTTTCTGGGTGTTGGCGCCGCCAGACGACGAAGACGAAGATGAAGACGCCCTGGAGGAGATCTCGCCGCTTCGTGACGCCGGTTCTGTCCGGTATCTCTGTCGCACGCTGGAGGCGGACGGGGACAGGGATCTAAACGAGTCTACTCAGGAGCTGGCAAGGAGGACGATCAAGCGTCTGCATCGACATCAGTTGCAGAGAAAGGCTTCCATGGATTTCATGGCGATGGAAGGTACAGTTTCTTCTCCAAGGACGACGCCGTTGGGCAGATCGGTTTCCCAAAATCCGCTGCACCTGCCAGTTCTTGAGCCGTCTGTCTTCGAAGATGATGGACAGGAGGGATGGACAGTCGTGCACCAGCCACGTTGGTCGTCGGAGTTCGGCAAGAGAGGGTCTGATCCGGTGATTGCGGAGCTTTCAAAAATGCCTGGCATGGGCCCGATTCACTAGCGGCCATGTACAGGTTTGGTTTATGCTGGGGGTGGCCCGTTTCAGACGTTGCATCGTAGGCCCGTGTTAGGGGGTTCTGATCGATATTCTGAGAACGATCGTCCGATCCAAGTTAAGGTCGGGGGTGCTGTCGCTGGACGCGCCTTTCGATGACTGCTAGGGTTTGCCTGGCGGAAAATTGAGAGGGGCGAGCAGGTTGTCCAGCAGCCGATCTCCAAAGTGCCGATGAACGGAGATGGAGGCCACGGTGGCTTCAACCTTGGCAGGGGCGGCTTCAACCATGGACACGGAGGCTTTCAGTCTCGTGGTAGTTTTGCCTATGGGCGCGCTGGCAACGCTACACGCGGACGTATGGGGCAAGCTGGCGGTCGAGGAGGGCAAGGTTTCAACGGTGGCCGCGGATACCAAGGTAATGGGCATGGTGGTTTTGGCCGCAATTATGTTCAAGGGGAGTCAAGTGGGACAGTCGGACGTGTGAATTATACAAATCCTAGAGATGAGAATTGGGGGGGGGGGGCAACAGAGGAATTTCAACAACAATTTCTATACCAATAATAGAGCAGGTTAAGGGAATAATCAGCAGCGGTGGGTGAGTCAGAACAATGTGGGAAGGGGAGGTGCTTTTCAGCCACGGTTCCAAGGGAATGCTGATGGGGCTGCGGCTAGGGGTCCAATTGATGCTGGCTTGCTTCATCAAACGGTCCATGCCGTCGTTGCGGTGGTGACGGCGGCACAGAAGGCGCCTGAGGCGAGTAATGCACCTGGTTCTATAGGGGCAGGTGGTGCACATGGTCAGGTTTTGCCAGTTGTGGATCCTAATGCGGCCCTGCAACAAACCAATAATGTTGTGGAGCCTCAGGTGGTTCAGGGAAATGCAAAAGAAAATGAAGAATCAGGACCGGTGAACAAGAAGAAGGAGGACAAGGATGCTTGTTTCCGTTGCAAGAAGCCTGGTCATTATATTGATGATTGCACTACACCATATTGTGACATATGTGAGTCAATTCATCATATATCTTCAGCATGTCATCTTTTGCAAGCCCCAAAACCTACTGCCATTATTCATGGATATGCCAATGAGGCCCTGATGTTCTTTGAGATGCCATGTGGAGCTTTCAAAGCCAAGGTGGAGAATCGTAAGCTAGCCAAAGTGACTGTGGAGGGGGAGGTAATGACTATACCTGAGATCATAGAACATATGAAGAGGATTGTGCCCTATGAGAAATTTCACTCGGAAGTTTATCATTAGAAGGATAATATCTACAGAGTGAAGTTACCAAGCAAACATGAAGTGCAAAGGCTCAAGAATTTTGGCTCTTATGTATGCCCACAGAAGGAAACTATTTTGTTTTTTGATCTTTGGTCTTCAGTGGAGGAGCCATTATATATGTTGCCAGAGGTGTAGGTACGTGTTGCCGGGGTACCATCTGACATGAGGGCCGATTATTTGTCCGTATGGGGGATTGGTTCTCTTTTTGGAAAAAAAAACATTGGATGTAGATATGCCTTTTACTCACAAGAATAAGTTGCTTAGGATCAAGATTGGGTGTTTAGACCGTAATCTTATTCCCGCGGATAGTGATGTTTTCATTAGGAGGGGTTTCTACAAACTTCGTTTGGAAGTGGAGATAGGACATGTTGCTCAAGAAATATGGGAGAGAGAAATAATGGCAAGGATGGAGGAGGTGATCCAAACAATGGTATGGGGAATATTGATGGGGAGAATGATATGGAGATGGATGCTAAAGGTGCGGAGGATGAGGCAACTTCCAACAACAATGGCCAAGATGGAAGTTTTACAAAAAGTGGTGTAGAGGGGATGCAAGAGCAATGTCAACAACTCCCCAATAGGTAATGCTCCATTTGTTTCAAATTTGGCTGAAAAAACAGTTTTTACAAGCCTATATTGCATGCTCAAATTCTGTCACTAAACAACAAAAAACATGCTGATTCCTATGCAGATATGGCGTCAGTCCGATCCCCCTCGGGATTGCCGAGGGACAGGGCGCCAGTGGCAGCGGCAGTCGGGCTGTCAGCCGACAGCCGGCACCTGGACAACACCCGCTGCTGCAGAGATGCAGCCGACAGTGTCGGACAACAGCATGGCCAACCAGAGGCGCCTGGTGTCGTAGTGGCAGCCACTGTCGGGCCGCCAGCTGTCGAGCAGGCGCAGCGTGATGCTGCCAGGACCATGGCGGGGCCACTGATGGCCAATCATGCGCAGGAGACCGAGTTGGTCGGACCTGCGGGGGACAAGCGGTGCAGTGGCACTGCAACCAAGGAGGGATCGGTTGTGGCCATGCACAAGGATTCCAGGCCGTTGGTCTCTTACCTCTGAACATAAGATCCTATCACCTGTTGACGCTGCTAAAGCTACTGTCCAAGGGGGTCGTGCCAATCATTGGGCACATGATGGCCCAATGATGAGGCCGGTGGTGGAAGATCTGGGGGGATTGGCTGTGCATGGTAATGGTGTGGGCACTGGTGTGTGTTTTCATAATCCGAATTTTATTGATACATCTGTTGATTCGGGGCTATGTATGTCAAGCCGTTTTTTACGTTCTGTATCTCATGGAAGTGTTGTTAATGATGCAGCTACTTATTTGGAATCCGTTGAGGAACATAGGGAATATGCTATGGGAAGTAGTTTGGTTCAGAAGAAAGGGGAGAAGATTACAGTTGATCTTCAGGGTACGATGAGGAATGCCTCATCTATGAAGACTGCTGGTGAGTCACCTATCCCTTTTGAGAATTCATCTAACAATGCTATGCACACTCGATCTATATCCTTAGTGGAGAATGATTCTGTTTCCCATTGTCCTTCTATAGAGGAGGTAATTGCATTTGGGGGAATTCCAAAGCCCACTATTAGTGTGAGGTCGAGTACCCGGCTGGGTAGCCAGCCTAATGCAGACATGCCTCAGCTGGAATAGGCAATGAAGATGGCGCAGTTGCGTGATGAGTCTTTCACTTTAGGTCAGTTAGCAATCCCCATGCACTCTATTATTCATATTCCAGATTCTGAGATAGTTAAGAGAGCGGATCGCTTAGGTATATCCTTAGGCAATTCATTTGGGGAGATAGGTAAATCGGTTAACGGGCTTAAAATGGTGGAAGAGGAACGTATTTTAACAATTGTAGAGAAAAAGACTGAGATTGAGAATATGGAGGAAGGTCTGGAGACTCTTGTATTGTCAAAAGTATCCACCCTTTGTGAGGATTTGATTGAAGATGAGGATACCCCACTGGATTTAGATTATCACCTGGAACATCTTAAACCAGTGGTGAAGGTAAAGAAAATTAGGCAAAGGAAAGTCTATGATACTAGCAATATCCGCAAAAGCACTAGGAAAAGAATTAAGAAACAATTTTCATAATGCAGAATCTAAAAGGTATTAACTGGAATCCAGGAGGTTTTGGAGATACTACTAAGCATTTGTTTGTTAAAGAGGTGATTAGGGAACATAAATTAGACTTCATAGCTTTGTTGGAAACTGGGAGATCTAATTTCTCGATTCCTTTTTTGAACCAATTGGCGGTGGGATATAATTTCTCTTGGTTTTTCTTACCACCACATGGTTGCTCAGGAGGTATTCTAGTGGGAATAAACTCTGATACGCTACAAGTGTTAAAAGTAAGCACGGGAGATTTTTGTGTTAAGCTTCATATCAAATGTAAGAGAGATGGATTTGAATGGATTCTGGTGCCGGTCTATGGGGCTGCCCAAGACGTGCACAAATTAGAATTTTTGGCTGAATTAGTAAGAACTTGTGAATCTGAAACACTACCTATGTTGGTAGGGGGTGATTTCAATATTATTCGTAAAAGGGAGGAGAAAAATAATGATAATTTCAAAGCGCGTTGGCCCTTTGTTTTTAATGTAATTATTGAGCACCTGAACTTGCGTGAAATTGCTCTCACTGGGAGACAATTTACATGGGAAGTAGGAGAACTGAACCTACGTATGAGAAGCTCGATAGAGTTCTAGCATCAATCTTGTGGGCACAATTTTTTTGTTTGGTGACTGTTAGAGCTTTAACTAGAGCTGATTCTGACCATACTCCAATACTAATTGATTCAGGAGTGAAAGCACACCTGGGTAACCAAGGAAAATTCTCTTTTGAGTTACATTGGTTGCGGCAAGAGGTTTTTCTTGATATGGTAGTAAAGGAGTGGAACTCAGGTATAGGTGGAGCTAGTCCGATGGAGCTTTGGTTGAATAAGCTGAGACATATAAGAAGATTCCTTAAGGGATGGACAAAAAATCAGAGTGGAAAGTACAAGAAAGAAAAATAGAGATTATTAAATATCTTTGATCATCTGGATTTGAAAGCGGAAACAAATATTTTGAATACAAATGAAAGAGAGGAATTAAAAAAGGCAAATGATAGTCTGAATAAATTAAGAATAGAAGGTTAAACATATTCAGGAAGGGGGTAATAATACGAGATATTTTCACTTAATAGCAAATGGTAAACACCGAAAGAAGAAAATTTTCCAACTTGAGCAACAAGAGGGGACTATTGCTGGGGAAGATAACTTAAAGGTCTATATTACTGAATTCTATAAGAAATTATTTGGAGCACCGGCACCAACAAATATTTCTTTAGTTGAAGAGGAGATCCATGATATCACGCAAATTTCAACAATTGAGAATGAGATCTTGACGGGCCCTTTTACTGAAGAGGAGGTCTTTCAAGCAATTTCTCAGATGGAACTGAATAAAGCTCCTAGGCCAGATGGCTTTCCAGCTGAGTTCTATCAATTCTTTTGGGAAGTAATAAAGGGTGATCTGATGGTTTTGTTTTCACATTTCACCAATGGGGATTGGCCCCTTTATAAACTGAATTTTGGAGCTATCACATTACTACCCAAGAAAGAGAATGCTGTTCAGATACAACAATATAGACCTATTTGTTTACTAAATGTCTGTTTTAAGATTTTCACTAAAGTTGGTACTAATCGCATATCGGGGATTGCCCCGAGGGTTATAAAGCCAACTCAATCAGCCTTCATGCCAGGCAGGAATATTTTGGAAGGGGTAGTCATACTTCATGAAACAATTCATGAGTTACACACTAAGAAGATGAATGGGGTGTTATTTAAGATCGATTTCAAGAAAGCATACAACAAGGTGAAATGGCCTTTCTTACAACAAACATTAAGAATGAAGGGATTGCTCCAGAACGGGGCAGATTAGTGCAACAATTCGTTCAAGGAGGTAGTGTTGGGGTGAAGGTGAATGATGATATTGGTCATTATTTTCAGACAAAAAGGGGCCTAAGGCAAGGGGACCCTCTGTCTCCAGTGCTTTTTAATATTGTAGTGGATATGCTTGCCATCTTAATTGAACGAGCAAAACAGGATGGTCAAGTCGGAGGATTAATTCCACATTTAGTTGAGGGAGGTCTCTCTATACTACAATACGCTGATGATACTATCATTTTTTTGGAACATGATCTCAACAAATCTATCAACATGAAACTAATTTTGTGTCTCTTTGAAGAATTATCGGGACTCAAGATTAACTTTCATAAGAGTGAGATTTTTTGTTTTGGAAAGGCAAAGGAGGAGGAGGACCAGTATAAGCAGATCTTTGGATCTGATGCTGGACAACTTCCCTTTAGATACTTAGGTATTACAATCCATTACAAAAAACTCAAGAATGAAGATTGGTATCCGGTAGAAACACGGTTTGAGAGTAAATTAGGATGATGGAAAGGAAAGTTACTATCCTATGGTGATAGGTTAGTTCTTATTAATTTAGTGTTAACTAGCTTACCGATGTTTATGTTGTCTTTCCTGCAAATACCCGTTTGTTGGAGATATGCCCAAGAGGCAATAATAAAATGGTTATTATATATCTTTATGTTTATGATAAATGTTTGCATACCATGCTATAATTGTATTAACCGAAACATTGATACATGTGTGTTATGTAAACAACAAGGAGTCCCTAGTAAGCCTCTTGTATAACTAGCTTGTTGATTAATAGATGACCATGGTTTCATGATCATGAACATTGGATCTTATTAATAACAAGGTTATGTCATTAGATGAATGATGTAATGGACACACCCAATTAAGCGTAGCATAAGATCACGTCATTAAGTTCATTTGCTATAAGCTTTCGATACATAGTTACCTAGTCCTTCGACCATGAGATCATGTAAATCACTTATGTCGGAAGGGTACTTTGATTACATCAAACGCCACTGCGTAAATGGGTGGTTATAAAGGTGGGATTAAGTATTCGGAAAGTATGAGTTGAGGCATATGGATCAAGAGTGAGATATTGTCCATCCCGATGACGGATAGATATACTCTGGGCCCTCTCAGTGGAATGTCGTCTAATTAGCTTGCAAGCATATGAATGGTTCATAAGAGATGACAAACCACGGTACGAGTAAAGAGTACTTGTCGGAGACGAGGTTGAACGAGGTATAGAGATACCGATGATCAAACCTCGGACAAGTAAAATATCGCGTGACAAAGGGAATCAGTATCGTATGTAAATGGTTCAATCGATCACTAAGTTATCGTTGAATATGTGGGAGCCATTATGGATCTCCAGATCCCGCTATTGGTTATTGGTCGGAGAGAAGTCTCAACCATGTCTGCATAGTTCACGAACCGTAGGGTGACACACTTAAGGTTTGATGTCGTTTAAGTAGATATGGAATTTGGAATGGAGTTCGAAGTTTTGTTCGGAGTCTCGGATGGGATCCAGGACATCACGAGGAGGTCCGTGGTCCGGAGAATAAGATTCACATATAGGAAGTCATTTTCTAAGTTTGAAAATCATCCGGTGCATTTATGGAAGGTTCTAGAAGGTTCTAGAAAAGTCCGGAAGAAATCACCATGGAAGGTGGAGTCCCTTGGCCGGCCAGCCTAAGGGAGGAGGAGTCCCAGGTGGACTCCACCATAGGGGGCCGGCCACCCCACCAAGGAAAGGGAGGAGTCCCACCCCAAGTAGGATTCGTCCATATGGCAGTTTTGAGTTGGGGTCTTATTCGAAGACTTTGAGGCAAACTCTTGGGGGTTCCACCTATATAATGAGGGACAAGGGGAGGGGGCCGGCCACACCAAAGCCACCTTGGCCGCACCCCATAGAGGCCGGCGCCCCCTCTGCCCAAACCCTAGCCGCCCTCCTCCTCCACCTCTCTCGCATACGCTTTGGCGAAGCCCTGCCGGAGATCTCCACCACCACCGCCACCACGCCGTCATGCTGCCGGGATTCCGAGGAGGATCTACTACTTCCGCTGCCCGCTGGAACAGGGAGAAGGACGTCTTCATCAACACCGAACGTGTGACCGAGTACGGAGGTGCTGCCCGACTGTGGCACCGTCAAGATCTTCAACGCGCTTTTGAAAGCGGCAAGTGATCATCTTCTGCAACAACGAGATCTAATCTCGTAGGCTTTGGAAATCTTCAAGGGTTAGTCTCGTGATCTTCTTGTTACTACCATCTTCTAGATTGCATCTTGGCTTGGTTTTCGTTCTTGCGGTAGGAAATTTTTTGTTTTCTATGCTACGAATCCCATCAGTGGTATCAGAGCCGTGTCTATGCATAGATTGGTTGCACGAGTAGAACACAATTGTTTTGTGGGCGTTGATGCTTTGTTGTCTTTAGTTCGTGTACTTTGCATCTTGCGGCATGGTGGGATGAAGCGGCTCGGGCTAACTTTACATGACCGCGTTCATGAGATTTGCTCCACGCTCGACATGCAACTTGTATTGCATAAGTGGCTTTGCGGGTGTCTGTCTCTCCCACCATAGTTAAGATTCAATTTACTCTTTCTATTGACAACACTAGTATCACCGTTGTGGTTCATGTTCGTAGGTAGATTGGATCTTACTCGAAAACCCTAAACCACGTAAAATATGCAAACCAAATTAGAGACGTCTAACTTGTTTTTGCAGGGTTTGATGATGTGATATGGCCATGATGTGATGATGAATATGTATGAGATGATCATTATTGTATTGTGGCAACCGGCAGGAGCCTTATGGTTGTCTTTAAATTTCATGTTGAGTATTATTTCAAAGTAGTTGTAATAGTTGCTAGATGGGAGAACAATCATGAAGACGACGCCATTGACCTTGACGCTACGCCGATGATGATGGAGATCATGCCCGTTGATGTTGGAGATCATGTTCGTGCTTTGGATATGAAGATCAAAGGCGCAAAGACAAAGGGGCCATATCATATCACATATGAATTGCATGTGATGTTAATCCTTTTATGCATCTTATATTGCTTAGATCGCGATGGTAGCATTATAAGATGATCCCTCTCACTACATATCAATATAATAAAGTGTTCATCCTTAGTATGCACCGTTGCTAAGACTTGTCGTTTCGAAGCATCACGTGATGATCGGGTGTGATAGATTCTACATGTGCATACAATGGATGCAAGCCAGTTTTGCACACGCGGATACTAAGGTTGCCTTGACGAGCCTAGCATGTACATACATGGTGTCGGAACACGGGATACCGAAAGGTAGAGCATGAGTCATATGATTGATATGATGAACACTTTGAGTGTTCGCCTTTGAAGTTACATCTTGTCTCGTGATGATCGGACTTGGTGTAGTGGATTTGGTTCGTGTGATCACTAAGACAATGCGAGGGATATTGTTTTGAGTGGGAGTTCACCTAGTTTAATTTTGTAGAATTAAAATTTGAACTCAATTTGTCATAAACTTAGTCTAAACTCTTTGCAAATATATGTTGTAGATCATGGCGTCCCCATCAATCAATTTTAACCAGTTCCTAGGGAAAGAAAAGCTTAAAAGCAATGGTAGCAACTTCACCGACTGGTTCTGTCATGTGAGGATCTTCCTCAATGGTGGAAATCTGCAATATGTGCTTGATGCACCGCTAGGTCCCCCACCACCACCTGCAGTATCCGAGGAAGAAAAGAATGTTTACGAGATTCAGGTGATTCGGTACTCTCAAGTTCAGTGTGCCATCCTATGCAGCCTAGAGGCGGAGCTCCAAAAGCGTTTTGAGCACCACGACCCTTATGAGCTGGTCAATGAGTTGAAAACGATATTTCAAACTCATGCGGCCGTGGAAAGCTATGAGGCTTCGAAGCACTTCTTTGGCTGTATGATGGAAGAGGGCAGCTTCGTTAGTGAGCAGGTGCTCGCTATGTCCGGGCATGCGAAGAAGCTCAGTGACTTGGGGATAGTGATTCCTAACCATCTGGGTATTCATCATGTCCTCCAATCACTGCCACCAAGTTACAAGAACTTCATGATGAACTACAACATGCAGAACGTGAACAAGGAGTTACCTGAACTCTTCTCCATGCTAAAATCTGCTGAGATTGAGATACAGAAAGAGCACCAAGTGTTGATGGTCAACAAGGCCACCAGTTTCAAGAAGCAAGGCAAACCTAAGAAGGGCAACTTCAAGAAGGGCGGCAAGAAAGCTGTCGCGCCTCCTGAGAAGCCTAAGGCTGGCCCTAAACCTGATACTGAGTGCTATTACTGCAATGGGAAGGGGCACTGGAAGCGTAATTGCCCCAAGTACTTGGCTGATCTGAAGAGCGGCCTTGTCAAGAAGAAGAAAGGTATATCTGATATACATGTTATAGATGTCTATCTTACTGGTTCTCGTACTAGTTCCTGGGTATTTGATACTGGTTCGGTTGCTCACATTTGTAACTCGAAACAGGAACTACGGAATAAACAAGCCTGGCGAGGGACGAGGTGACGATGCGCGTTGGAAATGGATCCAAGGTCGATGTGATCGCTGTCGGCACGCTCCCTCTACATCTACCTTCGGGATTAGTTTTAAACCTCAATAATTGTTATTTGGTGCCTGCGTTGAGCATGAACATTATATCTGGATCTTGTTTAATGCAAGACGGTTATTCATTTAAGTCTGAGAATAATGGTTGTTCTATTTTTATGAATAATATCTTTTATGGCCATGCGCTTGAAATGAATGGTTTATTCTTGTTAAATCTCGATAGTAGTGATACACATGTTCATAACATTGATGCTAAGCGAATTAAAATGAATGATAATTCTACTTATATGTGGCACTGTCGTCTTGGTCATATTGGAGTGAAGTGCATGAAGAAACTTCATTCTGATGGACTTCTTGAGTCACTTGACTTTGAGTCACTTGATAGATGCGAAGCATGTCTAATGGGCAAAATGACTAAGACTCCATTCTCCGGTATAATGGAGCGAGCTACAGACTTATTGGAAATCATACATACCGATGTGTGCGGACCAATGAGTGTAGCCTCGCGCGGTGGTTATCGTTATGTTCTAACCTTCACAGATAATCTGAGTAGATATGGGTATATCTATTTCATGAAACATAAGTCCGAAACTTTCGAGAAGTTTAAGGAATTCCAAAGTGAAGTAGAAAATCAACGTAACAAGAAGATTAAGTTTCTGCGTTCTGATCGCGGAGGCGAATATCTGAGTTATGAGTTTGGCATGCATTTAAAGAAATGCGGAATACTTTCACAGTTGACATCGCCGGGAACACCACAGCGCAATGGTGTGTCCGAACGTCGTAATCAAACTCTCTTAGATATGGTTCGTTCTATGATGTCTCTTACTGATTTGCCGTTATCGTTTTGGGGTTATGCATTAGATACAACTGCATTCACTTTAAATAGGGCACCATCTAAATCCGTTGAAATGACACCGTATGAATTATGGTTTAAGAAGAAACCTAAGCTGTCGTTCCTTAAAGTTTGGGGTTGCGAAGCTTATATAAAAAAGTTACAACCTGACAAGCTAGAACCCAAAGCGGAGAAATGCGTCTTCATAGGATACCCTAAAGAAACTATTGAGTATACTTTCTATCACAGATCCGAAGGCAAAATCTTTGTTGCCAAGAATGGAACCTTTCTTGAGAAGGAGTTTCTCACTAAAGAAGTGACTGGAAGGAAAGTAGAACTCGACGAGGTTATTGAACCTTCTCTCGTAGATCAGAGTAGCGCAGTGCCGGAAGAAGTTCCTGTACAGCCTACACCGATAAGAGAGGAAGCAAATGATAATGACCATGAAACTTCGAATGAGGTAACTACTGAACCTCACAGATCGACAAGGGAGCGTACCACTCCTGATTGGTATGATCCTCGTCTAAATGTCATGATTGTGGACAACAATGATGAAGACCCTGCGACGTATGAAGAAGCGATGATGAGCCCAGATTCCAACAAATGGCAAGAAGCCATGAAATCTGAAATGGGATCCATGTATGATAACAAAGTGTGGACTTTGGTAGACTTACCTGATAGCCGCAAGGCTGTCGAGAATAAATGGATCTTCAAGAGAAAAACAGATGCTGATGGTAATGTTACTGTCTATAAAGCTCGACTTGTCGCAAAGGGTTTCCGACAAATTCAAGGAGTTGACTACGATGAGACCTTCTCACCTGTAGCGAAGCTAAAGTCTGTGAGGATTTTGTTAGCAATAGCTGTATTTTTCGATTATGAGATTTGGCAGATGGATGTCAAAACAGTGTTCCTTAATGGTGACATTGAGGAAGAGTTGTATATGGTACAACCCAAAGGTTTTGTCGATCCTAAAAATGCTGACAAGGTATGCAAACTTCAGCGTTCCATTTATGGACTGGAGCAAGCATCTAGGAGTTGGAACCGACGCTTTGATAAGGTGATCAAAGACTTCGGGTTTATACAGTGTCATGGAGAGGCCTGTATTTACAAGAAAGTGAGTGGGAGCTCTGTAGCATTCCTGATATTATATGTAGATGACATATTATTGATTGGGAATGATATAGAACTATTAAGCAGTGTAAAAGGTTATTTGAATAAGTGTTTTTCAATGAAAGACCTTGGTGAAGCAGCGTACATTTTAGGCATCAAGATTTATAGAGATAGATCAAGACGCCTAATAGGGCTTTCACAAAGTACATACCTGGACAAGATTCTAAAGAAGTTTAGAATTAATGAAAGCAAGAAAGAGTTCTTGCCTATGTTGCCAGGTAAGGTCTTGAGTAAGACTCAAGGTCCGGCTACGGCAGAAGAAAGAGAGAGGATGAACAAGATCCCCTATGCTTCGGCAGTAGGCTCTATCATGTATGCCATGCTGTGTACTAGACCGGATATCCCACATGCTGTTAGTTTGACCAGCAGATATCAAAGTGATCCAGGAATGGAACACTGGACAGCGGTCAAGAATATCCTGAAGTACTTGAAAAGGACTAAGGATATGTTTCTTTGTTATGGCGGTGACCAAGAGCTCGCTGTAACCAGTTACACCGATGCAAGTTGGAACACTGATCCTGATGACTCTAAGTCTCAAGTTGGTACGTGTTTATATTGAATGGTGCTACAGTAAGCTGGTGCAGCTCCAAGCAGTGCACGGTGGTGAAGTCTTCAACATAATCGGAATACATAGCGGCTTCGGAGGCTTCATCGGAAGCGGTATGGATGAAGAGGTTCATTGTTGAGCTTGGTGTGGTTCCATTGGACCCACTAGTCATCTATTGTGACAACATGGGTGCCATCGCCAATGCACAAGAACCAAGGTCACACAAGAAGCTGAAGCATATCAAGCTGTGTTTTCATTCGATTCGCGAGTACATCGAAGATGGAGAAGTAAAGATTTGCAAAGTACACACTGATCTGAATGTGGCAGATCCGTTGACTAAAGCTCTCCCTATGGCAAAGCATGACCAACACCAGAATGCCATGGGTGTTAGGTACCTTACAATGTAATCTAGATTATTGACTCTAGTGCAAGTGGGAGACTGTTGGAGATATGCCCAAGCGGCAATAATAAAATGGTTATTATATATCTTTATGTTTATGATAAATGTTTGCATACCATGCTATAATTGTATTAACTGAAACATTGATACATGTGTGTTATGTAAACAACAAGGAGTCCCTAGTAAGCCTCTTGTATAACTAGCTTGTTGATTAATAGATGATCATGGTTTCATGATCATGAACATAGGATGTTATTAATAACAAGGTTATGTCATTAGATGAATGATGTAATGGGCACACCCAATTAAGCGTAGCATAAGATCACGTCATTAAGTTCATTTGCTATAAGCTTTCGATACATAATTACCTAGTCCTTCGACCATGAGATCATGTAAATCACTTATGCCGGAAGGGTACTTTGATTACATCAAACGCCACTGCGTAAATGGGTGGTTATAAAGGTGGGATTAAGTATTCGGAAAGTATGAGTTGAGGCATATTGATCAAGAGTGGTGACGTGGGCATTACCCTTCGGGTAACCGACATTGCCCTATCCTGTATGGCCCAACTGGAGGCCCGTGAAGATACCCGATGGCAAGGTGGGCCACTAGGGCGGTGCTGGAAAGGATTCCTTGAAGAACAAGACGAAGAGGAGCCGAACAAGGAAAGTTTAGCGCTGGGTCTTTTGTAAACCTAGTCGTACCCGGACAGATCTCTTGAGACCTGGCCTCCTATATAAGGGCCAGGAGAGGGGCTGCCGAGGGACACAATCAATCTTAGCAACTTTAGCCACCATAAGTCTAGAGCTAGGTCGCCGTGGCACTTAGCCTCTCGACGAGATCACAGCCGAAACCTTCGGCACCCCATTGTAACCCAATATTTTCATAATCAAAGATCAGACAGGCAGGATGTAAGGGTTTTACCTCATCGAGGGCCCCGAACCTGGGTAAATTGCTCTCCCCGCTTGTCTGTTAACCGATGTCTCGTGTTAGCCTACAGGATTCCATCAACCCTAAGCCCCAATCGGAGGGCATTGCCGAGGAGTACCCTCGACAATTGGCGCCGTCTGTGGGGAGCCTATCGGCATAAGGCAGGTCATCGGCAGTACCGGTCACATCTGCAGCGTTCGTGCTGGAGTCACCAACGCCGTCAGATCCAAAAGATTAAGTTCATTGCGGGTCCTTCGAGTTCGTACCGCATATCGAGGCGTCGCGTCCGATCTCCGCAGAATCACGCGACAACATGGATACTACTTTCGGCGGTGTTCACTTCATCTTCGATTCCAAAGGGTTTCTTCGCCTCCCTAGTTCACACACATCAAGCCTAAGAACTTTGGTTCTAGAAGATATCGCGCCAGCAGCTTTTGCAGTCCTATCCAGGAGTGCGGGAGAAGGTAGCCGAAGCAGCCTCAGCGCTGTAGAGGAGCAAAGGAAAAGACGAAGGGACTCACATCGTGAAGAAGAAGAGCCAATCGCGACTCGCCCCCGACAGTATGAACGAGGATGCCATAGCACGCAATCAAGCAGGAATCGCCTTCGCACACCTTGCCTATCGGCCACGGAGCAACTTGAAGCGCCGTGTTATTTACACTCTTACATCGATCAGAAGGATGGCCTCGAAAAATCCAGTCATTTGCTCAGAAATTGTCGGCAGTTCCTCGAAATTCGGCAGTTCTGCGACGATCTTAGGGCATAACCGGTAGCAAGAGTCCACACGATGGAGAGAAGGGCGGGGTCCTATAGTTACCCACCAGAACCATACATACCAGAGCCATACGTACCAGCAGGAGGAGACAAGTACGTGCCAACCGAGGTGTTTCCAGAGACTCGCGGACAGGTTAGCATGATCCATAAAACCAGTTTCTCGAAGAGAGAGGTGAAGAAGTTTTCGCGAGAAGTAAAGTACGCGGAAGTTGCCATGGTCGACACACCCGAATTCATCGACTGGTCGGAACAAAGCATATCTTTCAGCAAGGCGGATCACCCGAAGGCTGTTACAAGGCCTGGCCACGCGGCCCTAGTCCTTGAAGCGCAAATCGGAGGATACAACATGAGCAAAGTATTCATGGATGGAGGAAGCGGCCTGAATCTGTTGTTTGCTAGCACAATGAAAGCAATGGGCCTAACAGTCGACATGCTAAGAGAGTCCGACACGGGATTCCACGGCATCATACCGACTCGACCCGCTTATTCCCTTGGCAAAATATCACTGGACGTATGTCAAGGGTGCTCCTCGGCAATGCCCTTCGATAGGGGCTTAGGGTTGATGGAATCCTGTAAGCTGACACGAGACATCGGTTCACAGACAAGCGGGGAGAGTGATTTACCCAGGTTCGGGGCCCTCGATGAGGTAAAACCCTTACGTCCTGCCTGTCTGATCTTGATTATGAGAATATTGGGTTACAATGGGGTGCCGAAGGGTTCGGCTGAGATCTCGTCGAGAGGCTAAGTGCTGCGGCGACCTAGCTCTAGACTTCTGGTGGCTAAGATTGTACGTGTCCCTCGGCAGCCCCTCTCCTGGCCTTTATATAGGAGGCCATGTCTCAAGAGTTCTAACCGAGTACGACTAGATTTTACAATAGTTCTATCTCTAAACCTTCCTTGTTCGGCTCCTTCCTTGTCTTGCTCGTCAAGGAATCTTCCGCTTCGCTATCCAATTGGTCCGCCTTGTTATCAAATACCTTCATGGGCCTCCAGCTAGATCGTATAGGGTAGGGCAATGTCGGTTACCTGAAGGGTTATGCCCACGTCAGTAGCCCCCGAGTGTCTAGCCGAAGATTTTTCGGGTAGAGACTAAAGCATGCCTCCATCGAATGTTCTTCTCCCTTGATTGTTCTTGCCCATCTTGTAACATCATCATCTTCTTCTATCGGGTGCGCGTCCAGCGCTCCCGATGGGAGTAGCCCCCGAGTCTAGGTACGGATGCTTGCAATCCGTGCGTAGACTCAAGTTGTGCCACTCGAACGTTTTCCTCTGCCGAAGTTTTGCTACAGGTCTTCATGGGTCATCCGATACATTTGTACCAAAGCTTGTTTTCTTCAATAAGTTTTCCATGCATAAGGGATAATAAGTAACATGCCCAACTTTTGCTGGTTAACTGCCGATGGCAAAACAACGTCACCCTACACAGAATCAAGTCCCCGGACATGATCCTTGAGTGCAAAAAAGTTCTATCGGGTGCGCATCCGGCGCTCCCGATGGGAGTAGCCCCCGAGTCTGAACACGGGTGCCTGTAACCGGGTGCAGACTCGAGCTGAACATTCTATCCTCTTCTCCAATTATTTCTTCACAAGAATATCTTCGAGTGCTCATTTTATCGGGTGCGCGTCCAGCGCTCCCGATGGGAGTAGCCCCCGAGTCTGGACACGAGCACTTGTGATTGGGTGCAGACTCGAGTCTGATCATCCGATAATTTTTACATTTCTTTGAATGCTCCAAGCGTTCCTTACGACGTCACTGATGACGTTATTGTTACTTTGATTTTGACTGACAAGACGAGACCCGCTGGGCCCGTCCTACCTCTGCATAGCTCTGTTTTTTAAGCAATATCTGCCTTTCTCGTAGAGTTACCAAGGCGCCTCCTCGATTTCCGCAATCATCAATGAAAAAAGGCCCCCTTAATGGACTGGTAGCAACGACGCGTGCCCACGCAGTCCTCAAATTCTCCCTTTCTTAAAACCTTCAAAGGACAAAATCTTTTTGGTTTCCTCCATATTCACCATAGCATCTTCTTGCCTTCTTCTTCCTCTCTCTTTCGCAACTGCTGCACCGCCACCACCGCTTTTCAGATCTTCCCGAGATCTCGCAATGGTGAAGAAGAAGAACCTCACTGCCACCGCCAATTGCACGAGCGGTGGCGCCGCCGCCAAAGCCTCCTCGAATCTTCCGAAGAGGAGCACTCCAGATGCTCCTCCCCCAGCTCTAGCGCCGCCAGCACCGCCAAGCTCGATAGCTAATCCTGGAGATTGGCTAGCGTCCTCCATCACGAAACGTGATGAGAAGAGGGCCCGAAGCCTCGGGTTAATCTCCCCCGACGAGGGAAATGTGATTCTTCCAGGTGCGATTTCTCGGCCCAATCCCCCTGCTGGTTTTACCGTGATGTTCCTGTCGTTCTTGTATCGGGGTCTCTCGCTTCCTGCCCACGAATTCCTTCATCGTCTTTTGCGGACTTACGAAATCCAACTGTGGCAACTCACCCTAACTCAATCCTTCACGTTGTTGTGTTCATCACCCTCTGCGAGGCATTCTTGGGCATTGAGCCCCACTTCGGGTTGTGGAAAAAGATCTTCTTCGTAAAGAGATACAGCAGTAGTAATGGATCTTTTGTCATCGGAGGAGTGGGGTTTGTTGTCCGTTCAGAGGTTAACTATTTCAGCTTCCCAATGAGAGAATCTGTGCAAGGATGGAGACTGAAATGGTTTTATGTCAAGGATTCCTCAACAACCGATTCCCAGCTTCCTTGCTTTGCCGACGTCCTTGAAGCCAAGCCTAAGCATTCTTGGAAGAACATTCTCTCTCCCGACGAAAGGACAGCAGCCGACGAGTTATTTGCCAAATTCCTTCGGATCAAAGAAGCCGATGGTCAAACTATGATCGGCACAGAGGTGGCAGCGTTGTTCTTGAAAAGTCGAGTCCAACCAGTCATGGCCAGAGTTCGTCCGATGTGGTTGTATTCGGGTCCAAAGGAGCTGCTCGATGAAGTTCGTCGTCTTACTCTCTTTAGTCAAGAAGACTCGATCCCATTGATATCTTCTTATTCTCCTCTTGATGCTGATCATCCACCGTCAGAGGTAATTTTCCTTCTCATACTCTTATTACTCTGTTCCACTTAGTCGACATAATTACTATTGTTCTTATTTGTTCCTTTCTTCGACAGATCCCCATAGTTTCTGGAAACCTGCATGATTCGCCAAACGATATTTCTGAGGGAAGAGGCTCCTCAGCCCCTGTTGATTTTCATACTGCCAAGTATACAGGCCCAGAGAGCGAACACAATGATCCGATGGATTCCAAAGCTGCCCACACCGATCTTCCTCCCTCAGCCAATGATGCTTGCGACACAGAGGGATCAGTGTGTGGTGATGACGCTGATCGTGATACCTTTGTTAATGCAGCTGTGGAGGAGACCAGAGTTTCACCCGTGAAGAGATCAACCGGCGGCTTTGCCGATGAAGATGATCTCTTCGATATGTAAGCGCCTTTTTCCTAAGATCCGCCTTTTTCCTTTAACATTCGCATTCCATTCATAATTCCTGCCAACTATTCCCTTTTATAGGGACGAAGGTCTCATCGAGCCTCCATCCAAGAAGGCTAAATCTAGAGCCGTTCTGCCGGACGTCGCAGCTTCCGAAGCTTCAGCTCCTACTGCAGCCCACGCGGCCCAGGTATCGACTGCTTCCTCCCTTTCTAGAGGGAAGGATATTCCTTCGGCTGCTGCCGCCATGATTCCTTCTTCAGGGAAACCCGTAAGTCTTTCTTGATCGCAACGCGAGTTTCTCTGAATGTGCCTTGTTTAACAATTCTTCGACAAACACCTCTTTTTCTCTTTTCCTTAAGGATCTACGGGGTGTCATATCTTCTTTGGAGGCTTTTGCCTCTCAGTTTACTTCTCTGGAAGCGGACAAGGTTCGGCTGCAGGAGGAAGTTAGATCTTCTTCCTTGAAGTTGGATGGTGCCATTAAAAAGGCCGCCACAGCTCGCCAAGAAGTCAACTCCCTGAAGGAGGAACTGGGCAAGCTGAAGGAGAAGCTGAAAGAAGAGGAAGCGTCTAGGCTGGCCGCCGAGGCTCGGGCAACTGAAAAAGATGAACTCCTTCGCCAGTCTTCGTTGGCTTTGCTTGGTAATCTCTTTTTATGCTTCTCTGTTGATTATTGCACTTATGGTTTTGATTCTTTGTCAGTAATTCATTTTGTTCAATTCTCTTGCAGAGGCCGCCGACATCCCTGCCAATGCTTTGGATAGGATTCCAAACAACTCTCCGGCAAACGGTGTGTCGATGACTCTCGCCTCCCACCAGCTTACACGGGAGCTTCTTGAAAAGGGGAAAGGTGCCATGGCGCGGATGCACTCGATGATCTTCCCTAAAATCAGTCAAGACAAGACTCTGGGGCAGCTGATCGACGCCTTCGCAGTCGACACCAAGGAGGTTATCGAGGTATTCAAACGCACTTCGCGTACCTATGGTGCCCTCCTAGCCTTCCAACTTATGATGGGTCATGGCTTCAAGCCCGATATCGAAGAGATGTCCAAGGAGCTGCCGAAAGAGCAAGATGGGCGGTTTATTGATTTAAGCGTCTTCAAAGCGTCAGCCCTTAAGTGTGCACGCCAGCTCCTTGAGCTGGTTTCATCAAGGAAGACATCGGCTGGTCCCAGTTTATCGACTCAGACCCAAGCCCTTTGATTTTTGTAACAAACTTCTCTTTGAGCTGATGTGGAACAATGTTCTGTCGCAAAACTTATGTTTGTAATAAACTCCGTGCTAGCAATGTTGCTAATACACCCTTGCTATGATATTTTCACTTGCACTTCTCCCGATGGGAGTACTTTCTAATGCTGATGCGAAGCGATCCGTCATGCTTTTGACGCTTTTCCTTGCAGGTGTTCCCAGTGCCTGCATTTGTTGACGATTCTTCGGGTGCTCTTCCTGAAGATGATCGAATCCAACGTATGAAGGATCGGATCGCGCAGTTGGAAAAGGATCTGCGCAGCACCTATGCCTTGGCTGCTATTATCAGGAAGAAGGGCGAGATTGCAGCCGACGTAGAGTGCTATGCTCTTACTGAACTGCATAAAGCCACTGAAAGTTTAAACTGTAAGTTCCCTGGTCCTTGTGCTCATTACTCTTTGTCAAAAGCGCATTGCCTAATCTTCCGTTGATTCCTTTGCTAGTCATAGCTCTGAACCGTGCTGAAGAGAACAAGCGGATTCACGAGCGTGTGAACGCATTGACCCAGCTGTCATTAGCCGAAGAGATTTTCTGGAGGGAGCACTCGAAAGCTTCGGATGTCGTGCAATTCCAAGATCGGGTCCAACAGGTCCATCATTTCTTTGACAAGTGCTACAAAGCCCTGAGGGTAATTTGGAAGACGATGTTCCCCTTGAACGCAGTCCCTCCTACGCTGTTGACTCTGATGTCTGAGTTTGGGAACACCAAGAAAATTCGAGACTTGGTGCGAGCTCAGGTTTTTGTAGGGGCCAGATTTACACTTGCCCTTGTCCTTGCACGGTATCCTTCGGCGAATCTGCTATCTATCACCAACGCAGTTGGTGATTTGAAGACGCTGTACCCGAAGGTAGTGCTACCCGCCAATATAATTGTTGACAAGCTTGAAGAGGATTTGAAGGTACCTAAAGAACGAGAAACTCCGCAAGAGTAATTCAGGGTTAAGTTTTTATTGTAAATAGGCTACTTTATCCGAGCGTTTGGATTGTATAGTTGAAACTTTAAGTTTGGTAGATACATGTATATGTACTTTTACCGTGTCGATGCCGTTGGAATTTTTTTTTTAAGGAGCAAATCTTAATTGCTCGTTTGAACGTAAGTGTTCTTGTTGGTCAGCAAATTGTTTGAGTGATCATCTCGTGTTGCAGGTCTTGCGAAACCCGTTGTATGCGCAACTTTGCTTTCAACCGATGTATGTTCTGACAGCAGCTCCCGAACGTATCGGGAGCATTAACTCTGCCGATGAGCCCGTTGTCCTTTGATATTTCCACAAGTAAAATATCGAACGTGGGTTGTATAATTCCAGACTCTTGCTATTTACGGCGCTCGTAGAGGCATCTATAGCAGAGGAAAATATCATCATCCTTGTTTATTTTTGCATCCTTTAACACTCGTAGAGGCTTTTTCGGAGCACAATCTTTTGCCGCGCACTACATTGCACCATCGTTCACCGAGGGGTGTAAGCAAAGGTTACGATGATGCGGATTAGGAATTACTGCAATGCTTATCAAGGAATCAAAACTGAAGTTCTCATTAATAAGGTAAACACGGGACTAAAGGGCGAAAAAAGGGGAGCCCTGCTGAAAATAAAAGGGAGAGCTAAACATTATTCGACTATTCTAAGCAAGGAAAAGGTTCTTCTTATCTTCTGGCTTGTCTACCACGTTAGCGGTTTTCGAAGCGTCGTTGATTGCAGTGGGGGTCTTGATGCGTGCAATTAACAGGAAGGTGTGATGCAGACAGTAGCAAGTTTTCCCTCAGAAAGAAACCAAGGTTTATCGAACCAGGAGGAGCCAAGAAGCACGTTGAAGGTTGATGGCGGCGGGATGTAGTGCGGCGCAACACCAGGGATTCCGGCGCCAACGTGGAACCTGCACAACACAACCAAAGTACTTTGCCCCAACGAAACAGTGAGGTTGTCAATCTCACCGGCTTGCTGTAACAAAGGATTAGATGTATAGTGTGGATGATGATTGTTTGCAGAAAATAGTAAAGAACAAATATTGCGATGGGATTGTATTCGATGTAAAGAATAGGACCGGGGTCCACAGTTCACTAGAGGTGTCTCTCCCATAAGATAAATAGCATGTTGGGTGAACAAATTACAGTCGGGCAATTGACAAATAGAGAGGGCATGACAATGCACATACATGATATGATAAATATAGTGAGATTTAATTGGGCATTACGACAAAGTACATAGACCGCTATCCAGCATGCATCTATGCCTAAAAAGTCCACCTTCAGGTTATCATCCGAACCCCTTCCGGTATTAAGTTGCAAACAACAGACAATTGCATTAAGTATGGTGCGTAATGTAATCAATAACTACATCCTCAGACATAGCATCAATGTTTTATCCCTAGTGGCAACAGCACATCCACAACCTTAGAACTTTCTGTCACTGTCCCAGATTTAATGGTGGCATGAACCCACTATCGAGCATAAATACTCCCTCTTGGAGTTAAGAGCAAAAACTTGGCCAGAGCCTCTACTAATAACGGAGAGCATGCAAGATCATAAACAACACATAGGTAATAGATTGATAATCATCATAACATAGTATTCTCTATCCATCGGATCCCGACAAACACAACATATAGCATTACAGATAGATGATCTTGATCATGTTAGGCAGCTCACAAGATCCAACAATGAAGCACATAAGGAGAAGACGACCATCTAGCTACTGCTATGGACCCATAGTCCAGGGGTGAACTACTCACTCATCACTCCGGAGGCGACCATGGCGGTGAAGAGTCCTCCAGGAGATGATTCCCCTCTCCGGCAGGGTGCCGGAGGCGATCTCCTGAATCCCCCAAGATGGGATTGGCGGCGGCGGCGTCTCTGGAAGGTTTTCCGTATCGTGGATCTCGGTACTGGGGGTTTCGCGACGGAGGCTTTAAATAGGCAGAAGGGCAGGTCAGGGGGCCACACGAGGGCCCCACATACCAGGGCCGCGCGGCCAAGACCTGGGCCGAGCCGCCCTGTTGTGGTGGCGCCTCGTGGCCCCACTTCGTCTCCCCTCCGGTCTTCTGGAAGCTTCGTGTAAAAATAGGCCCCTGGGCGTTGATTTCGTCCAATTCCGAGAATATTTCCTTTGTAGGATTTCTGAAACCAAAAATGCAGAAAACAAGAATCGGCTCTTCGGCATCTCGTTAATAGGTTAGTGCCAGAAAATGCATAAATATGACATAAAGTATGCATAAAACATGTAGATATCATCAATAATGTGGCATGGAACATAAGAAATTATCGATACGTCGGAGACGTATCAGCATCCCCAAGCTTAGTTCCTGCTCGTCCCGAGCAGGTAAATGATAAGAAAGATAATTTCTGGAGTGACATGCCATCATAACCTTGATCATACTATTGTAAGCATATGTAATGAATGCAGCGATCAAAACAATGGTAATGACATGAGTAAACAAATGAATCATAAAGCAAAGACTTTTCATGAATAGTACTTCAAGACAAGCATCAATAAGTCTTGCATAAGAGTTAACTCATAAAGCAATAAATCAAAGTAAAGGTATTGAAGCAACACAAAGGAAGATTAAGTTTCAGCGGTTGCTTTCAACTTATAACATGCATATCTCATGGATATTGTCAATGTAAAGTAATATAACAAGTGCAATATGCAAGTATGTAGGAATCAATGCACAGTTCACACAAGTGTTTGCTTCTTGAGGTGGAGAGAAATAGGTGAACTGACTCAACATAAAAGTAAAAGAAAGGTCCTTCAAAGAGGAAAGCATCGATTGCTATATTTGTGCTAGAGCTTTTATTTTGAAAACATGAAACAATTTTGTCAACGGTAGTAATAAAGCATATGTATCATGTAAATTATATCTTACAAGTTGCAAGCCTCATGCATAGTATACTAGTAGTGCCCGCACCTTGTCCTAATTAGCTTGGGTTAACACTGATCATCATTGCATAACATATGTTTCAACCAAGTGTCACAAATGGGTACCTCTATGCCGCCTGTACAAGGGTCTAAGGAGAAAGTTCGCATTGGATTTCTCGCTTTTGATCATTCTTCAACTTAGACACCCATACCGGGACAACATAGACAACAGATAATGGACTCCTCTTTTAATGCTTAAGCATTCAACAACAGTTAATATTCTCATAAGAGATTGAGGTTTTATGTCCAAACTGAAACTTCCACCATGATTCATGGCTTTAGTTAGCGGCCCAATGTTCTTCTCTAACAGTATGCATACTCAAACCATTTGATTGTGAAAACCGCCCTTACTTCAGACAAGACGAACATGCATAGCAACTCACATGATATTCAACAAAGAGTAGTTGATGGCGTCCCCAGGAACATGGTTATCGCACAACAAGCAACTTAATAAGAGATAAAGTGCATAAGTACATATTCAATACCACAATAGTTTTTAAGGCTATTTTGTCCCATGAGCTATATATTGCAAAGGCGAATGGGAAATTTAAAGGTAGCACTCAAGCAATTTTACTTTGGAATGGCGGAGAAATACCATGTAGTAGGTAGGTATGGTGGACACAAATGGCATAGTGGTTGGCTCAAGGATTTTGGATGCATGAGAAGTATTCCCTCTCGATACAAGGTTTAGGCTAGCAAGGTTATTTGAAACAAACACAAGGATGAACCGGTGCAGCAAAACTCACATAAAAGACATATTGTAAACATTATAAGACTCTACACCGTCTTCCTTGTTGTTCAAAACTCAATACTAGAAATTATCTAGACTTTAGAGAGACCAAATATGCAAACCAAATTTTAGCAAGCTCTATGTATTTCTTCATTAATGGGTGCAAAGTGTATGATGCAAGAGATTAAACATGAGCACAACAATTGCCAAGTATCAAATTATTCAAGACATTTTAGAATTACTACATGTAGCATTTCCCGATTCCAACCATATAACAATTTAACGAAGAAGATTCAACCTTCGCCATGAATACTATGAGTAAAGCCTAAGGACATATTTGTCCATATGCAACAGCGGAGTGTGTCTCTCTCCCACACAATGAATGCTAGGATCCATTTTATTCAAACAAAAACAAACAGACGCTCCAAGCAAAGCACATAAGATATGACTGAATAAAAATATAGTTTCAGGGGAGGAACCTGATGATGTTGTCGATGAAGAAGGGGATGCCTTGGGCATCCCCAAGCTTAGACGCTTGAGTCTTCTTAAAATATGCAGGGGTGAACCACCGGGGCATCCCCAAGCTTAGAGCTTTCACTCCTCTTGATCATAGTATATCATACTCCTCTCTTGACCCTTGAAAACTTCCTTCACACCAAACTTCAAGCAAACTCATTAGAGGGTTAGTGCATAATCAAAAATTCACATGTTCAGAGGTGACACAATCATTCTTAACACTTCTAGACATTGCACAAAGCTACTGGCTATTAATGGATCAAAGAAATTCATCCAACATAGCAAAAGAGGCAATGTGAAATAAAAGGCAGAATCTGTCAAAACAGAACAGTTCGTAAAGACGAATTTTAAAGTGGCACCAGACTTGCTCAAATGAAAATTCCCAAATTGAATGAAAGTTTCTTACATATCTGAGGATCACTCACGTAAATTGGCATAATTTTCTGAGTTACCTACAGAGAATTAGGCCCAGATTCGTGACAGCAAAGAAATCTGTTTCTGCGCAGTAATCCAAATCTAGTATGAACCTTACTATCAAAGACTTTACTTGGCACAATAATGCACAAAACTAAGATAAGGAGAGGTTGCTACAGTAGTAAACAACTTCCAAGACTCAAATATAAAATAAAGTGCAGAAGTAAAAACATGGGTTGTCTCCCATAAGCGCTTTTCTTTAACGCCTTTCAGCTAGGCGCAGAAAGTGTGAATCAAGTATTATCAAGAGATGAAGCATCAACATCATAATTTGTTCTAATAATAGAATCAAAAGGTAACTTCATTCTCTTTCTAGGGAAGTGTTCCATACCTTTCTTGAGAGGAAATTGATATTTAATATTACCTTCCTTCATATCAATGATAGCTCCAACAGTTCGAAGAAAAGGTCTTCCCAATATAATGGGACAAGATGCATTGCATTCAATATCCAAGACAACAAAATCAACGGGGACAAGGTTATTGTTAACCATAATACGAACATTATCAACTCTCCCCAAAGGTTTCTTTTTAGCATTATCAGCAAGATTAACATCCAAATAACAATTTTTCAATGGTGGCAAGTCAAGCATATCATATACTTTCTTACGCATAACGGAAATACTTGCACCAAGATCACATAGAGCATTACAATCAAAGTCATTGACCTTCATCTTAATGATGGGCTCCCAACCATCTTCTAACTTTCTAGGAATAGAGGTTTCAAGTTTTAGTTTCTCCTCTCTAGCTTTGATGAGAGCATTTGTAATATGTTTTGTAAAGGCCAAATTTATAGCACTAGCATTAGGACTCTTAGCAAGTTTTTGTAAGAACTTTATAACTTCAGAGATGTGGCAATCATCAAAATCCAAACCATTATGATCTACAGCAATGGGATCATCATCCCCAATGTTGGAAAAAATTTCAGCAGTTTTATCACAGGCAGTTTCAGCAGTTTTAGCAATTTCACGCAGTTTTGCAGGCTTTACATTAGAAGTGGAAACATTGCCAACACCAATTCTTTCACCATTATTAGTAGGAGGTGCAGCAACATGTGGAGCATTAACATTACTAGTGGTGGTAATAGTCCAAACTTTAGCTACATTATTCTCTTTAGCAAGTTTTTCATTTTCTTCTCTTTCCCACCTAGCATGCAATTCAGCCATTAATCTTATATTCTCATTAATTCTAACTTGGATGGCATTTGCTGTAGTAGTAATCTTATTATCAATATCCTTATTAGGCATAACTTTCAATTTTAAAAGATCAACATCAGAGGCAAGTCTATCAACTCTAGAAGCAAGAATATCAATTTTATCAAGCTTTTCCTCAACAGATTTGTTAAAAGCAGTTTGTGTACTAATAAATTCTTTAAGCATGGCTTCAAGACCAGGGGGTACACTCCTATTATTCTTGTAAGAATTCCCATAAGAATTACCATAACCATAACCATTATTATAAGGATATGGCCTATAGTTATTACTAGAATTGTTCCGATAAGCATTGTTGTTGAAATTATTATTTTTAATGAAGTTTACATCAACATTTTATTCTTGAGCAACCAATGAAGCTAATGGAACATTATTAGGATCAACATTAGTCCTATCATTCACAAGCATAGACATAATCACATCAATCTTATCACTCAAGGAGGAGGTTTCTTCGATAGAATTTACCTTCTTACCTTGTGGAGCTCTTTCCGTGTGCCATTCAGAGTAATTTATCATCATATCATCAAGAAGCTTTGTAGCCGCCCCCAAGGTGATGGACATAAAGGTACCTCCAGCAGCTGAATCCAATAGGTTCCGCGAAGAAAAATTTAGTCCTGCATAGAAGGTTTGGATGATCATCCAAGTAGTCAGTCCATGGGTTGGGCAATTCTTTACCAAAGATTTCATTCTCTCCCATGCTTGAGCAACATGTTCATTATCTAATTGTTTAAAATTCATTATGCTACTTCTCAAAGATATAATTTTAGCGGGAGGATAATATCTACCAATAAAAGCATCCTTGCATTTAGTCCATGAATCAATACTATTCTTAGGCAAAGATAGCAACCAATCTTTAGCTCTTCCTCTTAATGAGAAAGGAAACAATTTCAATTTTATAATATCACCATCTACATCCTTATACTTTTGCATTTCACATAGTTCAACAAAATTATTAAGATGGACAGCAGCATCATCAGAACTAACACCAGAAAATTGCTCTCTCATAACAAGATTCAGTAAAGCAGGTTTAATTTCAAAGAATTCTGCTGTAGTAGCAGGTGGAACAATAGGTGTGCATAGGAAATCATTATTATTAGTGTTTGTGAAGTCACACAACTTAGTATTTTCAGGGGTATTCATTTTAGCAACAGTAAATAAAGCAAACTAGATAAAGTAAATGCAAGTAACTAATTTTTTTGTGTTTTTGATATAGAGAGCAAGACAGTAAATAAAGTAAAACTAGCAACTAATTTTTTTGTGTTTTGTTTAAGTGCAGCAAACAAAATAGTAAATAATGAAGTCTCGTAAATAAAGGAGAAGACGACCATCTAGCTACTGCTATGGACCCATAGTCCAGGGGTGAACTACTCACTCATCACTCCGGAGGCGACCATGGCGGTGAAGAGTCCTCCGGGAGATGATTCCCCTCTCCGGCAGGGTGCCGGAGGCGATCTCCTGAATCCCCCGAGATGGGATTGGCGGCGGCGTCTCTGGAAGGTTTTCCGTATCGTGGCTCTCGGTACTGGGGGTTTCGCGACGGAGGCTTTAAGTAGGCGGAAGGGCAGGTCAGGGGGCCACACGAGGGCCCCACACACTAGGGCCGCGCGGCCAAGATCTGGGCCGCGCCGCCCTGTTGTGGCGGCGCCTCGTGGCCCCACTTCGTCTCCCCTCCGGTCTTCTGGAAGCTTCGTGTAAAAATAGGCCCCTGGGCGTTGATTTCGTCCAATTCCGAGAATATTTCCTTTGTAGGATTTCTGAAACCAAAAACAGCAGAAAACAACAACTGGCTCTTCGGCATCTCGTTAATAGGTTAGTGTCGGAAAATGCATAAATATGACATAAAGTATGCATAAAACATGTAGATATCATCAATAATGTGGCATGGAACATAAGAAATTATCGATACGTCGGAGACGTATCAGGTCTCGACAGTGATAGCCAATGTCTTGCTGTCTCCTAAGACTGCTGTGCCATCATCTGCCGAAATTTTTGCTGCCGAAGCTTCTGGAGCAAGGTCGGCTGGCTTCTTCTTGGTTTCCCTGACATGTTTCTCCTCCTTAATTTCACGTATCGATAGCCTGGGCGGAGGATCGACAATTTCTTGTTTTAACCCAAACTTTGTAGCAATCCTCTGAAAGTCGCGATCACAATTATCCGAGCGTGAAAAACTTCCATAGACTGTGATGTTTGTCCCGTTGTTCCCAGGCATTTTCAGCTTGAGGTATGCGTAGTGCGGTACAACCATGAACTTGGTATAAGCTGGTCTCCCGAGTATAGCGTGATACTGTGATTCCCAGTTCACTACTTCAAACTTGATCTTTTCCTTCCTGAAGTTGTCGGTTTTGCCAAAGACGACGTTCAGGTAAACTTTGCTAAGAGAGTACGCCGGTGAAGTTGGGAGAATCCCGTGGAAGCAAGTGTCTGTTTCTTCTAGCATCCTCATGGTGATCCCCATACTTTTGATTGTGTCGACGAATATCAGGTTTAGCCCACTTCCACCATCCATGAAGACTTTGCTCATCTTGAACCCCCCGATTTGTGCCTCGACTACTAAGGCAGCGTGTCCTGGTTTTGGTATGGTCATCGGGTGATCTGCTCGACTGAACGTAATGTTCTGAGACGACCACTCGACATACTCAGGGAAGTTCGCCATGATGCTTTCTGCCAGATTAATTTCTCGGGTAAGCTTCTTCATTTCTCTCCTCGAGACACCTGTCCTATGGATCATGCTCATCTGCCCACGTGGTGGTGGAAACGCTTCATTGGGTTGATGAGGCTGAGCCTGCTGGACCTGGTGTTGGGGTGGTGGTGGTGGCGGAGGTGGTGATTGTTGTTGCTTCTGCCGGATAAGTTTCTCCATGTCAAGGAACTGCCTACAATCTCTGAGCAGGTGGCTTGACTTTGTTTTGTTGTCCTTGGCATCAATGTACGAGTGCTAGTAGCAAGGAGCGTTGATCTGCTCGGCGAAGGGTAGCTCGGGAGTCCTCTGTGGTCACGTTTTGTAGTTGCCGCGGTTTCCAGAATTATTCCGGTTACCATCCTGCCGATCGTCTCGTCTGTCGTCATCTCGATCGTCCTGCCGATCAGAATATCTTGCGGCTACCAGGTTACTATCGTCGTAGCTGCGGTTTTTTCCTTTTCTTGTGACGATCCCTTCGTCCACCCGAATCATGCTTCGGCTGGTCGTCATCTTCGTCATCACTGCGCTGTCGTGGCCTTCGTACGTTGTCCTCGCCATCAGCCCAGCTGTTGGCGATTTCCATTAACTTGGTTATTGTTTTTGGTTTTTTACGCCAGAGTTCCTCTATGTAGCTTTCACGTCGGATGCCATCGCTGAAGGCATCAATTGCTCTGTCGACAGAAACGTCTTCGACAACGTTTAAGAGTTTGGTGAATCTCCCGATGTATGCACGCATCGATTCCTTCTGCTTTTGCTGGCAATGCCGTAATTACTCAATCCCGACGGGCCTTTTGTATGTTGCTTGGAAATTGGCAACAAAAGCGTCTACTAGGTCATCCCATGATTTGATGGAACCTTTCGGCAGACCTCTCAGCCAAGCTCGTGTTGAGTCCTTTAGGTAAAGCTGCAAGCATTGCATTGCTGCTATCTGATTTCCTTTGTGCAGAATCACGGTCTGCATGTAGTCGTCTATCCAGGACCTCGGCTCCTGTTGTCCATCGTATTTGGCGGCGTCAGTAGGAGTGGGTTTGAACTTTCTGGGGGGCATCGCCTCGCGGATTTTGTAGCTTAAACAATCGGCCCCCTTAGCTCGCCATCGTTCTCCCGACTTTCATCCGAAGAATCACTGTCATATTCCTCCCTAGCGGCGCGTCGTCGCCTTGCTTTGTCAATTCTGCTCTGAGTGATTTCATCTCGAGCGTCTCTCGCATGATGCTTTGAGCCACTGGCCTGTAGCGTGGACTTTTCCTTCCGCGGGACCAAGTTGTCCCCCAGTATCGCGAGACTTTCTAGGGCACCTCGATGGGCTTGGGCCATAGAACCTTCAGGGCGCTGATTGATGAGGTATGCCGCGAGATTGGCAGTTGCCCCTGCGACGGTTTTTGGCCGTGGCATCCCGCGGTGTCCGTGGTCATAAAAGACTTGGTCAGGTTCGATGTTATTTCCCTGGCGTCATCTTCCGAGAGTCTGGACAATCTTGATCGGTGCTTGCCCGCCCCCTGAGTGCTTCGAGAGGCGCTTCCTCGCGAACCTCTCCTAGATTGTTCTGCAGCAGTTAAGCCTCTCTCGAGGGCGGCTTGCTCTTTCGATAGGTGTTCCCGGTTTTTCTCTGGTATAGAGCGATAAGCGTTGAGGGTTCCAACCGAGGTTCCTGCGGGGAGCGGCGTGTTGTTAAGTACGGCTGCCTTGGCTGCTGCCCACTCCTCGTCCGCGATGGTGTAATCATTGTTCTTGTTGCTGGCGCTGTTTTTGAAACTTGCTCGTCTGCTGGAACGAGGGGTGTGATCTCCGTCTCCCCTGTGCCTTGTGTTTCCCGTGTTATTGGCGACATAAACCTGGTGGTGTGCCGTTCTCCGGGTGGTACCTTGGACGATGTTGTCGACACTGTCCTCTCCCGACGAATACTGGCATTGCAGATGAACGGTGTGTCACTTGAACCTAGCCCGTGCCTGGCATCGCAGTGCAAGCAGTAGTATGAGGTTATCTCCGAAGATGCAGAATTGTCAGATCCAACCGACATGGAAGACGTCGAACGAGAAGTCAATGACGCAGGCGAGTCCGTTGAGTCCGTCAGACCAGCCGAAAGATCGATTGATGACGACGCGCTTGGATCTGCTGATCCGGAGGCGAGTGGCTCCAGTAGTCGAAGAATTCCTTCCGCGTTGACGTTGTAGTGGACGCTGCCGAAGGTCATCTCCATGTTTCCTTGTAGATCTGAGAAGGTCGAACGAGACGAGTCGCTGTGCGGGGTGAATTCATAGGAGCCGAATCGAATCGGGCTTCCCAGGCTTGGCGATGACGGTGTCGATGAAGTTGCCGATGACATGACTGGGTCTGCCGATGACCGATCTTGTGCCGACAGGGTTCCCAAAGACGGCGCCAATTGTCGAGGGTGCTCCTCGGCAATGCCCTCCGATAGGGGCTTAGGGTTGATGGAATCTGATACGTCTCCGACGTATCGATAATTTCTTATGTTCCATGCCACATTATTGATGATATCTACATGTTTTATGCATACTTTATGTCATTATTATGCGTTTTCCGGAACTAACCTATTGACGAGATGCCGAAGTGCCAGTTCCTGTTTTCTGCTGTTTTTGGTTTCAGAAATCCTAGTAAGGAAATATTCTCGGAATTGGACGAAATCAACGCCCAGGGTCCTATTTTTCCACGAAGCTTCCAGAAGTCCGAAGGGGAAACGAAGTGGGGCCATGAGGTGGGGACACAGTAGGGCGGCGCGGCCCAAGCCCTGGCCGCGCCGGCCTAGTGTGTGGCCCCACCAGGACTCCACCGACCTTGCCCTTCCGCCTACTTAAAGCCTCCATCGCGAAAACCCTATTACGTTCGACGAAACCAGAGAAAACCTTCCAGAGCCGCCGCCATCGCGAAGCCAAGATCTAGGGACAGGAGTCTCTGTTCCGGCACACCGCCGGGACGGGGAAGTGCCCCCGGAAGGCTTCTCCATCGACACCACCGTCATATTCATCAACGCTGCTGTCTCCCATGAGGAGGGAGTAGTTCTCCATCGAGGCTCGGGGCTGTACCGGTAGCTATGTGGTTCATCTCTCTCCTATGTACTTCAATACAATAATCTCATGAGCTGCCTTACATGATTGAGATTCATATGATGATGCTTGTAATCTAGATATCATTATGCTAGTCAAGTGGGTTTTACTTATGTGATCTCCGGAGACTCCTTGTCCGACGTGTGTAAAGGTGACAGTGTGTGCACCGTGTGGGTCTCTTAGGCTACATTTCACAGAATACTTATTCACTGTTATGAATGGCATAGTGAAGTGCTTATTTATATCTCTTTATGATTGCAATGTGTTTTGTATCACAATTTATCTGTGTGCTACTCTAGTGATGTTATTAAAGTAGTTTATTCCTCCTGCACGGTGTAATGGTGATAGTGTGTGCATCGTGTAGTACTTGGCATAGGCTATGATTGTGATCTCTTGTAGATTATGAAGTTAACTATTGCTATGATAGTATTGATGTGATCTATTCCTCCTTTCGTAGTGTGAAGGTGACAGTGTGCATGCTATGTTAGTACTTGGTTTGGTTATGTTGATCTGTTATGCACTCTAAGGTTATTTAAATATGAACATTGAATATTGTGGAGCTTGTTAACTCCGGCATTGAGGGTTCGTGTAATCCTACACAGTTAGTGGTGTTCATCATCCAACAAGTGGGTGTAGAGTCTAGCATCTATCTATTTATTCTGTTATGTGATCAATGTTGAGAGTGTCCACTAGTGAAAGTATGATCCCTAGGCCTTGTTCCTAAATACTGCAATCATCGCTTGTTTACTGTTTTACTGCTTGTTTACTTCCTGCAATATTACTACCATCAACTGCACGCCAGCAAGCACTTTTCTGGCGCCGTACTACTGCTCATATTCATTCATACCACTTGTATTTCACTATCTCTTTGCCGAACTAGTGCACCTATTAGGTGTGTTGGGGACACAAGAGACTTCTTGCTTTGTGGTTGCAGGGTTGCATGAGAGGGATATCTTTGATCTCTTCCTCCCTGAGTTCGATAAACCTTGGGTGATCCACTTAAGGGAAACTTGCTGCTGTTCTACAAACCTCTGCTCTTGGAGGCCCAACACTGTCTACAAGAATAGAAGCACCCGCAGACATCAAGCTATTTTCTGGCGCCGTTGCCGGGGAGGAAAGGTAAACGGCACTCACACACCGGATCCCGGCAACGAAGCTATTTTCTGGCGCCGTTGCCGGGGAGGAAAGGTAAAAGGCACTCATACTCCGGTCCCAGGTAAAGTACTTTTCTGTTGCCGTTGTGTGTGTGCTCGAAGCTATTTCCTTTAGATCCTGCAATTGCATCTTTTTGTTTCTTGTTTACACTAGTTTGGCATAATGGACAACAATGAGCTTCTTATTCTATTTCCTGATTTAAGACATGGATGGTTTGATGCGAAAATTAAAAAACCTATGGAACATATTAGTATGAATGCTTTGAACACCATTGTTGCTAATGATATGGAAAATTCTAAGCTTGGGGAAGCTGGCTTTGATGAGCATGATATTTTTAGTCCCCCAAGCATTGAGGAGAAAATTTACTTTGACGATACTTTGCCTCCTGTTTATGATGATTATAATGATAGTGGTCTTTTGGTGCCGCCTACTATGGAGGATAAGTTTAATTATGATTACAATATGCCTCCTATATTTGATGATGAGAATAATAATGATATCTACTTTGTTGAATTTGCTCCCACTACAACTAATAAAATTGATTATGCTTATGTGGAGAGTAATGATACTTTTATGCATGTGAATAAGAATACTTTATGTGATACTTATATTGTTGAGTTTGTTCATGATGCCTCTGAAAGTTATTATGAGAGAGGAAAATATGGTTGTAGAAGTTTTCATGTTACTAAAACACCTCTTTATATGCTGAACTTTTTGAAGTTACACTGGTTTTATCTTCCTATGCTTGTTACTTTGCTCTTCATGAACTTGTTTATTTACAAGATTCCTATGCATAGGAAGCATGTTAGACTTAAATGTGTTTTGAATTTGCTTCTTGATGCTCTATTTTGCTTCAACTCTTATTTCTTGCGCGAGCATCATTAAAATTGCTGAGCCCATCTTAATGGCTAAAAAGAAAGCACTTCTTGGGAGATAACCCATGTGTTTATTTTGCTACAGTACCTTGTTTTATATTTGAGTCTTGGAAGTTGTTACTACTGTAGCAAACTCTCCTTATCTTATTTTATTGCATTGTTGTGCCAAGTAAAGTCTTTGATAGAAAGGTTGATACTAGATTTGGATTACTGCGCAGAAACAGATTTCTGTCTGTCACGAATCTGGGCAGGGTTCTCTGTAGGTAACTCAGAAAAATCTGCCAATTTACGTGCGTGATCCTCAGATATGTACGCAACTTTCATTCAATTTGGGCATTTTCATCTGAGCAAGTCTGGTGCCACTTTAAAATTCGTCTTTACGGACTGTTCTGTTTTGACAGATTCTGCCTTTTATTTCGCATGGCTTCTTTCGCTGTGTTGGGTGGATTTCTTTGTTCCATTACCTTCCAGTAGCTTTGAGCAATGTCCAGAAGTGTTAAGAATGATTGTGTCACCTCTGAACATGTGAATTTTTGATTATGCACTAACCCTCTAATGAGTTTGTTTCGAGTTTGGTGTGGAGGAAGTTTTCAAGGGTCAAGAGAGGAGGATGATATACTATGATCAAGAAGAGTGAAGAGTCTAAGCTTGGGGATGCCCCGGTGGTTCATCCCTGCATATTTCAAGAAGACTCAAGCGTCTAAGCTTGGGGATGCCCAAGGCATCCCCTTCTTCATCGACAATTTATCAGGTTTCTTCTCTTGAAACTATATTTTTATTCGGTCACATCTTATGTACTTTACTTGGAGCGTCTGTTTGTTTTTGTTTTTGTTTTTGTTTGAATAAATGCTTGTGTGGGAGAGAGACACGCTCCGCTAGTTCATATGAACACATGTGTTCTTAGCTTTTAATTTTCATGGCGAAGGTTGAAACTGCTTCGTTAATTGTTATATGGTTGGAAACGGGAAATGCTACATGTAGTAATTGGTATGATGTCTTGAATAACTTGATACTTGGCAATTGTTGTGCTCATGTTTAAGCTCTTGCATCATATACCTTGCACCTATTAATGAAGAAATACATAGAGCTTGCTAAAATTTGGTTTGCATAATTGGTCTCTCTAAGGTCTAGATAATTTCTAGTAAAGAGTTTGAACAACAAGGAAGACGGTGTAGAGTCTTATAATGTTTACAATATGTCTTTTATGTGAGTTTTGCTGCACCGGTTCATCCTTGTGTTTGTTTCAAATAACCTTGCTAGCCTAAGCCTTGTATCGAGAGGGAATACTTCTCATGCATCCAAAATCCTTGAGCCAACCACTATGCCATTTGTGTCCACCATACCTACCTACTACATGGTATTTCTCCGCCATTCCAAAGTAAATTGCTTGAGTGCTACCTTTAAATTTCCATCATCCGCCTTTGCAATATATAGCTCATGGGACAAAATAGCCTTAAAAACTATTGTGGTATTGAATATGTACTTATGCACTTTATCTCTTATTAAGTTGCTTGTTGTGTGATAACCATGTTTCTGGGGACGCCATCAACTCTTTGTTGAATACCATGTGAGTTTCTATGCATGTTCGTCTTGTCTGAAGTAAGGGCGGTTTTCACAATCAAATGGTTTGAGTATGCATACTGTTAGAGAAGAACATTGGGCCGCTAACTAAAGCCATGTATCATGGTGGAAGTTTCAGTTTGGACATAAAACCTCAATCTCTTATGAGAATATTAACTGTTGTTGAATGCTTAAGCATTAAAAGAGGAGTCCATTATCTGTTGTCTATGTTGTCCCGGTATGGGTGTCTAAGTTGAAGAATGATCAAAAGCGAGAAATCCAATGCGAACTTTCTCCTTAGACCCTTGTACAAAGTGCATAGAGGTACCCCTTTGTGACACTTGGTTGAAACATATGTTATGCAATGATAATCCGTGTTAATCCGAGCTAATTAGGACAAGGTGCGGGCACTACTAGTATACTATGCATGAGGCTTGCAACTTGTAAGATATAATTTACATAATACATATGCTTTATTACTACCGTTGACAAAATTGTTCCATGTTTTCAAAATAAAAGCTCTAGCACAAATATAGCAATCGATGCTTTCCTCTTTGAAGGACCTTTCTTTTACTTTTATGTTGAGTCAGTTCACCTATTTCTCTCCACCTCAAGAAGCAAACACTTGTGTGAACTGTGCATTGATTCCTACATACTTGCATATTGCACTTGTTATATTACTTTACATTGACACTATCCATGAGATATACATGTTATAAGTTGAAAGCAACCGCTGAAACTTAATCTTCCTTTGTGTTGCTTCAATACCTTTACTTTTATTTATTGCTTTATGAGTTAACTCTTATGCAAGACTTATTGATGCTTGTCTTGAAGTACTATTCATGAAAAGTCTTTGCTTTATGATTCATTTGTTTCCTCATGTCATTACCATTGTTTTGATCGCTGCATTCATTACATATGCTTACAATAGTATGATCAAGGTTATGATGGCATGTCACTCCAGAAATTATCTTTGTTATCGTTTACCTGCTCGGGACGAGAAGGAACTAAGCTTCGGGATGCTGATACGTCTCCGACGTATCGATAATTTCTTATGTTCCATGCCACATTATTGATGATATCTACATGTTTTATGCATACTTTATGTCATTATTATGCGTTTTCCGGAACTAACCTATTGACGAGATGCCGAAGTGCCAGTTCCTGTTTTCTGCTGTTTTTGGTTTCAGAAATCCTAGTAAGGAAATATTCTCGGAATTGGACGAAATCAACGCCCAGGGTCCTATTTTTCCACGAAGCTTCCAGAAGTCCGAAGGGGAAACGAAGTGGGGCCACGAGGTGGGGACACAGTAGGGCGGCGCGGCCCAAGCCCTGGCCGCGCCGGCCTAGTGTGTGGCCCCACCAGGACTCCACCGACCTTGCCCTTCCGCCTACTTAAAGCCTCCGTCGCGAAAACCCTATTACGTTCGACGAAACCAGAGAAAACCTTCCAGAGCCGCCGCCATCGCGAAGCCAAGATCTGGGGGACAGGAGTCTCTGTTCCGGCACGCCGCCGGGACGGGGAAGTGCCCCCGGAAGGCTTCTCCATCGACACCACCGCCATCTTCATCAACGCTGCTGTCTCCCATGAGGAGGGAGTAGTTCTCCATCGAGGCTCGGGGCTGTACCGGTAGCTATGTGGTTCATCTCTCTCCTATGTACTTCAATACAATAATCTCATGAGCTGCCTTACATGATTGAGATTCATATGATGATGCTTGTAATCTAGATGTCATTATGCTAGTCAAGTGGGTTTTACTTATGTGATCTCCGGAGACTCCTTGTCCCACGTGTGTAAATGTGACAGTGTGTGCACCGTGTGGGTCTCTTAGGCTATATTTCACAGAATACTTATTCACTGTTATGAATGGCATAGTGAAGTGCTTATTTATATCTCTTTATGATTGCAATGTGTTTTGTATCACAATTTATCTGTGTGCTACTCTAGTGATGTTATTAAAGTAGTTTATTCCTCCTGCACGGTGTAATGGTGATAGTGTGTGCATCGTGTAGTACTTGGCGTAGGCTATGATTGTGATCTCTTGTAGATTATGAAGTTAACTATTGCTATGATAGTATTGATGTGATCTATTCCTCCTTTCGTAGTGTGAAGGTGACAGTGTGCATGCTATGTTAGTACTTGGTTTGGTTATATTGATATGTTATGCACTCTAAGGTTATTTAAATATGAACATTGAATATTGTGGAGCTTGTTAACTCCGGCATTGAGGGTTCGTGTAATCCTACACAGTTAGTGGTGTTCATCATCCAACAAGAGGGTGTAGAGTCTAGCATCTATCTATTTATTCTGTTATGTGATCAATGTTGAGAGTGTCCACTAGTGAAAGTATGATCCCTAGGCCTTGTTCCTAAATACTGCAATCATCGCTTGTTTACTGTTTTACTGCTTGTTTACTTCCTGCAATATTACTACCATCAACTGCACGCCAGCAAGCACTTTTCTGGCGCCGTACTACTGCTCATATTCATTCATACCACTTGTATTTCACTATCTCTTCGCCGAACTAGTGCACCTATTAGGTGTGTTGGGGACACAAGAGACTTCTTGCTTTGTGGTTGCAGGGTTGCATGAGAGGGATATCTTTGACCTCTTCCTCCCTGAGTTCGATAAACCTTGGGTGATCCACTTAAGGGAAACTTGCTGCTGTTCTACAAACCTCTGCTCTTGGAGGCCCAACACTGTCTACAAGAATAGAAGCACCCGTAGACATCAGAATCCTGTAAGCTGACACGAGACATCGGTTCACAGACAAGCGGGGAGAGCGATTTACCCAGGTTCGGGGCCCTCGATGAGGTAAAACCCTTACGTCCTGCCTGTCTGATCTTGATTATGAGAATATTGGGTTACAATGGGGTGCCGAAGGGTTCGGCTGAGATCTCGTCGAGAGGCTAAGTCCTGCGGCGACCTAGCTCTAGACTTCTGGTGGCTAAGATTGTACGTGTCCCTCGGCAGCCCCTCTCCTGGCCTTTATATAGGAGGCCAAGTCTCAAGAGGTCTAACCGAGTACGACTAGATTTTACAATAGTTCTATCTCTAAACCTTCCTTGTTCGGCTCCTTCCTTGTCTTGCCCGTCAAGGAATCTTCCGCTTCGCTATCCAATTGGCCCGCCTTGTTATCGAATACCTTCATGGGCCTCCAGCTAGATCGTATAGGGTAGGGCAATGTCGGTTACCCGAAGGGTTATGCCCACGTCAACGTAGTTTTCGGCACACCTAGCAACTTCAGGAAGGAGAAAATCGAGTTTGAAGTAGTCGACTGGGAATCTCAGTACCATGCCATCCTCGGCAGACCTGCATTTGCCAAATTCATGGCAGTTCCCCATTACGCGTACTTGAAGCTAAAGATGCCAGGCAATAATGGGACAGCGATAACAATCCATGGAAGCTTCTCCTGCTCAGACAACTGCGATAGGGATTTCCAAAAGATCGCCTCGAAGTTCGGGGCTAGGGAAGAACTTAATGCAATCAATGCCATCACGGACCACGTGAAGCCACCAGCCGATAATCGAAACGTAAGATCCGATGAGCTTGACGTTATGAAGGAGGCAAAGAAGCAGCAGGTGCACCCCTCTGACCCGAAGAAGACAGTTTTTACTTCGGCAGACCTTACTGTCGCATAGGAAAGCACGCTCATCGAGTTCCTCCGTGAGCGCTGGGAAATATTTGCATGGGAGCCATCCGACATGCCTGGTATTCCCAGGGAACTCGCTGAGCACGCCCTCAATGTTGACCCAAAAGCCAAACCAGTACAACAGTTGATGCGCCGGTTCTCTGAGCCGAAGAGAAAAGCAATCGGTGAAGAAGTTAGTCGACTCCGTAAAGCAGGATTCATTCGGGAGCTCAAGGAGGCCGAGTGGGTGGCCAATCCCGTCATGGTGCCGAAGAAAGACACAACCGCTCTTCGCATGTGTATCGATTACACAAGTCTTAACAAGCATTGCCCTAAGGATCACTTCCCGCTGCCCCGTATTGATCAGATAGTCAACTCCATAGCAGGATGTGATCGTCTCTCTTTCCTCGATGCATACTCCGGGTATAACCAGATCAAGCTCAAGAAGGAAGACCAAGAGTTAACCGCGTTCATCACCCTGCACGGCGTCTTTTGCTACAACGTCATGACTTTCGGCTTGAAAAACGCAGGGGCAACCTATCAGCGGTGCATGCAAGCCTGTCTCGGAGAGCAGATTGGAAGAAATATTGAAGTTTACATTGATGATATTGTGGTAAAGATGAAGCACGCCGCCACTCTCATTGACGACTTGCGGGAAACCTTTGACAACCTCGATAGATATAAAATCAAGCTGAACCCGAAGAAATGTTTCTTCGGGGTGCCAGGAGGACAAGTACTTGGATACTTCATCTCAGCTAGAGGAATAGAGGCCAACCCCTTAAACATCAAAGCTATTCTCGACATGGAGCCGCCAAAGAATTTGCATCAAGTGCAGCAATTGGCAGGACGACTGGCAGCACTCAGCAGATTCATTGCCAAGCTGGGAGACAAAGCTTTGCCCTTCTATAGCCTGATGAAGAAGTCAGAAAAATTCGAGTGGACGGACGAGGCACAGGAATCCTTTGATAACCTGAGGAAGATCTTGTCGACGTCTTCAGTACTCGTAACCCCACGCGAAAAGGAAACATTGCTCATGTACATAGCGGCCACGGTGCAAGTCTTCAGCAACGTTCTAGTTGTTGAACGAGAGGAGGCAGGAAGAGTTCACGGCGTACAGAGGCCCATTTACTACCTCAACGAAGTACTCACGCCAGCAAAACAGAGGTACCCTCATCACCAGAAGCTAGCATATGCGGTATGGAGAACGGCTCGCAAGCTGCGTCATTATTTCACGGAGCACCCGATCATTGTCGTAAGCGAGGCACCATTGAAGAATATACTCACTAACCCAGAAGCTACGGGTCGAGTGTCTCAATGGGCCATCGAGATAGCGCCACACGACATAACCTACGTCAACCGGACGGCGATTAAATCTCAAGTCCTCCCAGATTTTGTGGCAGACTGGATCCAGTCACAAACATCGGCAGCACCCGACATGTCTGGTTCGTGGACAATGTATTTTGACGGATCTAAGCGGAGTACAAGCGCAGGTGCAGGGGTGATACTGATATCGCCACAGGGGGACAAGATGAGGTACATCCTACGTATGAATTTCTCCCTGTCGACAAATAATGAAGCAGAATATGAAGCGTTGTTGCACGGAATGAAGATGGCGAAGGCATGTGGAGCAACTCGCCTGGAGACCTATGGAGACTCGAACCTGGTGGTGCAACAGTCGATGAATTTATGTGATGCGGTTAGCGACAACATGATAGCCTACCGTCAACTATACCAGAATATGGAAGCCAAGTTTGAATGGTGTGAACTTAAGCATATCGGTAGAGCCAACAACGAGGAAGCCGACGCCCTGGCAAACATTGGATCCACGTGTTCCCCCATTCCAGATGGGGTATTTTACGAAGTTATCAGTCAGCGATCGATAAAGGAGAAAGCATCGGCACCTCCAAAATCATCGGTTGACGATTCAGAGACTATCTCGCAACAAAATGTCGAAGAATCCCCGTCTCGACCTACAGAACAGGTCCTCCTCCTCGAACCCCTGTGGACCAAACCCTTTCTAGCATACCTGATAGAGCAGCAACTACCGGAGGATCCGGTGGAAGCCAGGAGAATTGTGAGACGGTCAAAAGCCTTCACCGTGGTAAACAGAGAACTCTACAAGCGTAGTATCTCTGGCATTTTTCAAAGGTGCATCGCCATCGATGACGGAAAGGCTCTGCTACGTGAGATACATGAAGGAACCTGCGGGCACCATGCAAGCAGCAGGGCCCTTGTGGCGAAAGATTTCAGAGCAGGATTTTACTGGCCAACGGCAGCATCGGACGCACGGGACCTGGTCATGAAATGCGACCCTTGCCAGCGTTTTGCACCAAGACCTCACGCTCCCGCAACAGATCTGATGACGATACCACTTGCGTGGCCCTTCACGCAGTGGGGACTCGACCAGGTTGGGCCATTGTCGAGGTCATCGCCTGGGGATCACACGTATCTACTCGTTGCAGTCGACAAGTTTACCAAATGGATCGAGGCCGTACCTGATCGAAATCAGAAAGCCGAAACCGCTGTCCAGTTCTTCAAAGGAATAACTTGTCGATTTGGCATGCCTCACAGTATCGTCACAGACAACGGAACCAATTTTGACTCCAAAAAGTTCCGGAAGTTTTGCAACGACGGTGCCATCAAGCTAAAATTCGCATCGGTGGCACATCCCCAGACAAACGGCCAGGTCGAAAGGATCAATGGTCTCATCGGAGACGGCCTCAAAAAACGCCTTACGGGCGCAGCTGGAGCTTGGGTCGAAGAATTACCATCTGTGCTTTGGAGTTTGCGTACTACACCCAATAGATCAACCCAGTACACCCCGTTCTTCTTGGTATACGGAGCCGAAGCAGTTTTGCCAGCCGATGTTCGATTCGAAGCCCCTCGGGTGACCGCGTACACGGAAGCTACCTCCAACAACGCGCTGCAGGATGCTGTGGATCTCCTTGACGAAGCTCGGGATATTGCCTTGGCGAGAACAACGGTGTATCAGCAGGCGTTAAGAAATTATCATAGTCGACGAATACGCAATCGAAGCTTCAATGTTGGAGATATGGTATTGCGACTGAAGCAGGAGAGACCCTCTAAGCTCGAATCTCCATGGGAGGGGCCGTTCATCATCACTAAAGTGATACCAGGAGGAGCTTATCGGCTCAAGAATCCAACTTCGGGAAAAGACGTTGAAAACCCATGAAACGTTGCACATTTGCGACGGTTTTATGCATAGGATATAATTATCCCCCTCCTGTTATTCGGCAGCTCTCAAGCTTGCCTTATGTTATGAATAAAATTCTGATCAGGTTTCCTACCTTTATTGTTCCAAGCCTCATCATCGGAACAAATTGTCCGGGGCACTTGTCATTGGCTCTTATTCCCATCGGGAGCGCTGGCCATAAACACGCTCGCACAGTGTCGTTAATTAAATACTCCCATCGGGAGCTAAGGTTAATGACACACAACAATCCATCCAAGCCTCGAGAAAATACGCGAGTGCTGCAGTCGATGGACTTACTATCACAAACAAGGCTCAAACCGGTGCACCGCGTGACGAAGCCAAGCGCCTAAATCGCTCGATTATTCGACGGGTGTCGCTCTTACAGAACTTACATATCGACTCTGCAATAAACTTGCAATTACAACGGAGTCGTCGGGTGAGCAGGTTGACTTGATCACTCAGCCGCCCCCGACACAAAATTATCAATCGAATTAACAAATTCACCAAAAGTACATGATGTACGAAACACAAATTAAACTTATATAAGATTATCCCTTGCAGGTACAAGGTCATTACATATATATGCATAAATTCATGGCAGGTTTCTCTGGTCCTCTCGGGCCTTCAGATCCCTCTCAATACCTGTTTCCATCTAGGAGATGATAGTATACGTAGGATTTCTAGCGATATCATAATACTGGTCTAAACTCCTATTGGTGTTTGCTATGGCCTCCAAATCTAAGGTCGGATGACACGCTAACACTGAAGCAAGGGCAAGTTCAGCGCCGGTCAGGAGCTCTTTCCGCACCAATAGTCGAATCCTTTCAGGGGTCTTGAATCGAGTGAATAAAGCAGATAAAGTTTCGGGTGCTTCATCCAGAGGAAACAATGTTCTCCAGACCATCGAGAGATGGGCATGAAACTTGTCAAAGTAGTAGTGCACCTTCTCTGCTCGATGTTTGAATTTGGCCACGGCAACAGCCTTCGGTCGATGGGAGCACAACTCATGCTTCGGGTGAGCAACATCGGTCATCACTTCGATCTTTTCTTGGATCCTCTTGTTTTCCTCTGATTCGTCAGAAGCTACGACTGTCGAGAGGCAAAAATCAGCTAAAGAATATTCAAGCTTCGATAAAAATCGGCAGATGGATAGACACTTACAGCTCAAGATTTCAGTAGCAACACGGAGACGGTTGAGGGCGTGTTGTTCAATTGCAGTGGCGATCTCGCTCTTTCTTTTCACCAACACTGCCATCACGCGAAGGGTGGTAATGTCTTTATTCAATCGAGATATTTGATCACGTAAACGACGAACAAGATCAGATTCATCGCTAGTCGAAGGATTTAAAGAAGGATCGGCACGAGAAGAAGACGGAGGAATCTGCAGCACAATTCTTAGCTCAGAATAGCGACGATAAAAACTCCCATCGGGAGCGCAGGAGCATATATATTACATTCAAAAGGATGTTGTTGCTGATAACAAAGCCAGAATAAAACATGGTTGGGTTAAACTATATCAGGCCTTAATTACAACTGACAGAGCAAGCATTCGTTCAAGGAAGAGCTGATGATGAGCCAGGGTAGCTTCAGGCGCAGTTTTGGTCTTCGCCTCGTCAACCAGCTTGAGGAGTTGATTGGCACATGTTACTGCCGATTGCTTGAAGGGATCAAGATTGATTAGGCAACTGTTGTCATCTACAGGCGATGCCTTAGACAACTTCTCTAGCTCAGAGCCCAGCCCATGACCCATTAGCAGCTGGAAAGTAAGTACTGCTCCAAACAAATGGGAACGACGCTTTAGTACCTCCACAAGCTCAGAAGGGTCGACGAGGAAAGCGTCTGCCATCTCGCCAAGAATCTTGTCCTGCTTCATCTTCGGGAAGATCATCGAGAATAACCTCGACAGTGCTCCCTTGGTTCTTTGCAACAGTCCAAGAACTTGGACATTAGACTCAGTAGCGAGCGACAAGGCGTCGGACACGGAATCCTCCCGAAGCTTGCGGGCCCGATTGATGGTTATATCGGCAGCGCCTGGAAGAAGATAGATAAGCAACTTGAAGGAAATAACTGGGAAAATAACATGCACCGAGGAGCTTACCCAATAAGCTGGCAATGGATTCACGGAGGACGCCTTCTTTTTCATCAGCTGCGGCTGCAGCCTCGCGTCTAGCATCTTGCTCATCCTTCATCTTTTGCTTCAACTTCTTCAGTTCATCCTTCAGCGAGATGTTCTCATTCTGAACATAGGCTGCAAGCCTGTTGGCTTCCAGCACCTGATCAGCCGAAGTCTTGATGGTCTTCCGAAGATGAGCATTTTCAGACTCTAGGCGAGTGAATTGGTCAGCAAAATCTGCCACAGCGTCAACTGCGGCATAAATTGGCTGCAAGGCAAAGGTCAAGAAACCTCAGTCGGATATGGGAATAAGAAGATAAACCACTTACATGGTCACGGGCAGCCGATGGAACAGGAGCATTGCCAGGAGGGATAACGTTCGACACTGGGATCTTCTCCAAGGCCGTCCTTGAGGGCGGCGTTGGTTTGGCAGGCGAAGGATTTGACTCCTTGGCTGACTCAGACTTCCCAGAGAATAACTTAGCCCTCTTTGCAAGAGGAACATCGTCATTGTCGTCGGAACTACTTGAAAAGCAAGGATGATCAGCATACAGAATTAAGAAGGAAAGTTACGAAGAGAAAAATAGATGCTTACAGGTCCAGGTCATCCTCGACAGCAAAAAAGCCTGCCGAACTTCTCACAGCAGGGGGAGGCGACGCGGTTTCATCGGCATCATTATCTTGTCCGCTAGGACTCGATTCAGCCGTTGTGATGAGGTCTTCGTTTATCCTCTTGCACCGCCTACTCCTGGTCAGAGCATCATCCTCGGGAGCTTCATCCTCCTGGACGTCGCTGTCCTCAAGAATATGTTGGGCATCCTCAGTCTCCTCGGAGTCATCATCATCATCCTCCGGTTCCACGCCACTTTCGGGTGTGGGAGGATAACATTGAGCCACGGTGGAGGCCTGTCGAGAGGAGAAAAATTGGTGAGAAATCGAAGATCAGCACAATGATAATAAAAAAAGAGAACACAGTAACGGGCTACCTCAGCCGGAAGATGCTTGAGATCATATGGAGAGCGGGCAGAGGTCAGGACAATGACGTCCTTCATGCTATAGCAGGTGAGACGCCGTACTTCGTCGTGAAGATCTTCATCCGACAGATCAGCAGAGCTTACCCTCGACGTGCCTTCCTTCCCGGTGTACATCCACAACTGGTGGGGCCGGGAGATTAGTGGCTGCACCCGACGTTTCAGGAACACTGAAAATGCCTCGGTGCCGCACATCGTCAAGCCTCCCGCATTCTTCAAGTCAACAACTTGCTCGAACAGCTTGTCGGCTACAACGCTTTCGGCAGGAGATAGGGTGTTCCGCCAAGATTTCTTCGGCTGAGCCACCAAAACATCTTTGAACGGAGGAAGGTTGGAGCGCCACCCAGAAGCTGGAGTGTCTCGTAGATAGAACCATTTGTGGCGCCAGCCCTGGACGGATTCTTTCATAGGAAAGTTGAAGTAATCAACTTCCTTTATGACAACGAAACCAACGCCACAAACGACGGGAGGGCCATTGTTGTCGTTGTGACGCTTGACATAGAAGATTTTCCTCCAAAGACCCAGTGGGGATCAATGCCGAGGAAAGCCTCGCAGACGGTGATAAAGATGCAGAGATGGAGAATGGAATTTGGGGTCAGCTCCCAGAGCTGGATCCCATAGAAGAAAAGGAGAGAACGAAGAAATTCGTGGGCAGGAAGAGAAAGCCCACGGAATAGAAAGGCGACGAACATAACAGTGAAGCCCTTCGGGGGCTTTGGGCGAGAAGCAACACCTGGAAGACGGATGTCGTCATCGGACGGGGAGATGAGGCCGAGGGTGCGCAGCTTGTTCACCTCGCGGTTGGAAATGGTGGAGGCGCCCCAATCGCGGCTAACCTTGGATGCGCCTGAGGCGCTGGCGCTCTTCTTCTTGCCCATAGTGCTCGAAGGTCTTGAGAGAACGGGGATAAAAAGAAATGCTGGGGAAGAAGATGAGCAGTGCAGAAGCGTAAAAGTGAAAACAACGGGAAGGCTCCCTATTTATGCCACGAGATTGATGGAAAATCATGGCCATAACTCCAAAGACATCGTGGGAGATGGGCGAGATCTGTTCGTACACGTGTCGCTCCGGAGGAGAACGGAACCGGCGGCCCATTATTCCCACGATGTGCAAAAACCGAGGAGGCGCCTCGGTCAAAGCGCATGCACAGGTCATTTCCTAAACACTGCCCGTGCAGAACTGGGGTGGGCCCGTTAGTTCACGTCTTGTCAATCAAAACCGCAGCAGTGATTGCGTCATCGGTGACGTCGTGAAGCCCGCCGAAAGCATCCGAAGAAAAACGAAAAATCATCGGATGGTCAACTTGAGTCTACGCACGGATCGCGAGCATCCGCGCCTAGACTCGGAGGCTACTCCCATCGGGAGCGCTGGACGCGCACCCGATAAACATGAACTCGAAGATATTCCTGTGAAGTAATATTTGAAGAAAAGGATGGAATGCTCAGCTCGAGTCTGCACCCGGTCGCAAGCGCCCGTGCCCAGACTCGGGGGCTACTCCCATCGGGAGCGCTGGACGCGCACCCGATAAAACTTTTTTACACTCCAGGATCATGCCCGGGGACTTGATTCTGTGTAGGGTAACGATGTTTTGCCATCGGCAGTTAACCAGCAAAGCTGGGCACGTTACTCAATATCCTTTACGCGTTCAAACCTTACTGAAAATACAAGCTTCGATACAAATGTATCGGGTGACCTATGAAGACCTGTAGGAAACTTCGGCAGAAGAAGATGTTCGAGTAGCACAACTTGAGTCTACGCACGGATCGCAAGCATCCACACCTAGACTCGGGGGCTACTCCCATCGGGAGCGCTGGACGCGCACCCGATAGAAGAAAATGATGTTGTTACAAGGTGAACAAAAACAATCAAGGGTGAAGAACGTTCGGTGGAGGCATGCTTTAGTCTCTACCCGAAAAAATCTTCGGCTAGACACTCGGGGACTACTGACGTGGGCATTACCCTTCGGGTAACCGACATTGCCCTATCCTGTACGGCCCAACTGGAGGCCCGTGAAGATACCCGATGGCAAGGTGGGCCACTAGGGCGGTGCTGGAAAGGATTCCTTGAAGAACAAGACGAAGAGGAGCCGAACAAGGAAAGTTTAGCGCTGGGTCTTTTGTAAACCTAGTCGTACCCGGACAGATCTCTTGAGACCTGGCCTCCTATATAAGGGCCAGGAGAGGGGCTGCCGAGAGACACAATCAATCTTAGCAACTTTAGCCACCATAAGTCTAGAGCTAGGTCGCCGTGGCACTTAGCCTCTCGACGAGATCACAGCCGAAACCTTCGGCACCCCATTGTAACCGAATATTTTCATAATCAAAGATCAGACAGGCAGGACGTAGGGGTTTTACCTCATCGAGGGCCCCGAACCTGGGTAAATTGCTCTCCCCGCTTGTCTGTTAACCAATGTCTCGTGTCAGCCTACAGGATTCCATCAACCCTAAGCCCCAATCGGAGGGCATTGCCGAGGAGTACCCTCGACAAGTGGGATATTGTCCATCCCGATGACGGATAGATATACTCTGGGCCCTCTTGGTGGAATGTCGTCTAATTAGCTTGCAAGCATATGAATGGTTCATAAGAGATGACATACCACGGTACGAGTAAAGAGTACTTGTCGGAGACGAGGTTGAACGAGGTATAGAGATACCGATGATCAAACCTCGGACAAGTAAAATATCGCGTGACAAATTGAATCGGTATCGTATGTAAATGGTTCAATCGATCACTAAGTTATCGTTGAATATGTGGGAGCCATTATGGATCTCCAGATCCCACTATTGGTTATTGGTCGGAGAGAAGTCTCAACCATGTCTGCATAGTTCACGAACCGTAGGGTGACACAGTTAAGGTTTGATGTCGTTTAAGTAGATATGGAATTTGGAATGGAGTTCGAAGTTTTGTTCGGAGTCTCGGATGGGATCCATGACATCACGAGGAGGTCCGGAATGGTCCGGAGAATAAGATTCATATATAGGAAGTCACTTTCTAAGTTTGAAAATGATCCGGTGCATTTATGGAAGGTTCTAGAAGGTTCTAGAAAAGTCCGGAAGAAATCACCATGGAAAGGTGGAGTCCCGGCCTAGCTTGGTCGGCCAGCCTAAGGGAGGAGGAGTCCCAGGTGGACTCCACCATAGGGGGCCGGCCACCCCACCAAGGAAAGGGAGGAGTCCCACCCCAAGTAGGATTCGTCCATATGGCAGTTTTGAGTTGGGGTCTTACTCGCAGACTTTGAGACAAACTCTTGGGGGTTCCTCCTATATAATGAGGGACAAGGGGAGGGGGCCGGCCACACCAAAGCCACCTTGGCCGCACCCCATAGAGGCCGGCGCCCCCCTCTCCCCAAACCCTAGCCGCCCTCCTCCTCCACCTCTCCCGCATACACTTTGGCGAAGCCCTGCCGGAGATCTCCACCACGACCGCCACCACGCCGTCGTGCTGCCGGGATTCCGAGGAGAATCTACTACTTCCGCTGCCCGCTGGAACGGGGAGAAGGACGTCTTCATCAACACCGAACGTGTGACCGAGTACGGAGGTGCTGGACGACTGTGGCACCGTTAAGATCTTCTACGCGCTTTTGAAAGCGGCAAGTGATCATCTTCTGCAACAACGAGATCTAATCTCGTAGGCTTTGGAAATCTTCAAGGGTTAGTCTCGTGATCTTCTCGTTGCTACCATCTTCTAGATTGCATCTTGGCTTGGTTTTCGTTCTTGCGGTAGGAATTTTTTTGTTTTCTATGCTACGAATCCCATCACCGTTGGGGTAAGGAAACGTTTGGACTTCTATAGATCTCGATTCTTTTGGCAGTCTGACGAAAACAAAATAAAATACCGGCTTACAAAATGGAACATTGTTTGTAGACCCAAAGATCAAGGGGGATTAGGTATTGAGGTTCTTGAAATCAAAAACAGATGTTTATTGAGTAAATGGCTTTTTAAACTCCTTAATGAAGACGGGATGTGACAGGAATTGCTACATAATAAATACTTAAGACAGAAGACATTATCGGAGGTTCAAGCGAGACCTATTGACCCCCCTTTCTGGAAAGGTCTTATGGAGGTCAAACATGAGTTTTTTTCTAGGTTTTTTTTTCAAAGTGGGTAATGGTTTGAGTATCCGCTTCTGGGAAGAAGTTGCACAGGTGCTAGGCCAATCACCACTGAATATTACGTTTCGTAGAGTGTTAAATGGTAATAAATGGACTTCATGGTTGCAATTATGTCGTAGACTCATGGCAGTACAGTTGAATAAAGAAGATGATCATTTTGTTTGGAATTTGACATCAAATGGTTTGTTTACAGTGAAGTCGATGTATGAAGATCTTATGTGTGACCATACCCCCTTTCTGAGAAAATATCTATGGAAGGTTAAAATTCCGCTAAAAATTAAAATTTTCATGTGGTTCCTGAGTAACAAGGTGTTGTTAACTAAGGACAATCTAGCTAAACGTTATTGGAATGAGTGTACAAAATGTGTCTTCGGTGGGGAACAGGAGACCATTTAACACCTTTTTATTGAGTGCCCTTTAGCTAAGCTCTTATGGCGTATGGTTAATTTTACTTATGATCTTTCACCTCCCACCAATATTACTAATATGTTTGGTAATTGGTTAAATAGAGTAGATAGACAATCTAAGGTTTATATTCGAATTGGGGTTTCTGCTTTATGTTGGTCTATTTGGAGGATCAGGAATGATATAATTTTTAATAAAAAACTCTCTTTTCATTTCTTGCAGGTTGTCCATATGGTTTCCCATTGGGTCGAGCTTTGGGCCCTACTCTCTCCGGAGGGGCAGCGGATGCCATGGTTTCTGGATGCACACGGTTCCTGATGGTCGCTAAGGATATCTTGTGCCAGGCTGGTTGGCGACATACTAGACGGCTATGTTGATGTGTAGTCACAATATGTGTTTTTTTCGATGGTTGAATTTTGTATTAATCATTGGTGATGCGTGAGTTGTAAACAATACTACTTTTGAACCTATTTCTAATAAATGGCCATGTTCATCATAATGATGCAGAAGCCGAGAAACCCTATTTTGAAAAAAGAAAGAAAAAGAGGACGGGTATCTTTGCATCCGAACCCCAACTTTTGTGCTCCTTGTGGTGTGGTTTGTTTGGTTGGATCCACAAGTGCAGCAAGTGCGGACCCAACCTACACCTACTAGTGCGCCTCCATCTCCGACCACGCCACGGCAAGACAACCGAGGAGGACCAAGCTTCCCTGCGACTCGCCTTCCCGCTTCCGTCGTCAACCAAATCAACCACCCCATTCGCCACCACCGCCCACCGGCACCGGACGCGCCCCCCTCCTCCCCGGAGCTCTCCACCCCGCCCCAACCCCGCTGCGCGCGGATCGATCCCCCCACCGGCCGCGGCACCGATTCGCCCGAGCGATCGGGGCAGCCCTCGCCCGCCCATGCTTCCCCGGGCGGCCGCGGACGAGATATGAGCCGGCGCGGAACCGCCGCCGCCGCCGCCCTCCTAGATGGACCCCTCCGATCGCCCCGCCGTCGTCTTCGACAACGGCACAGGGTAAAACTCCCAATCCCTCCGCCCGACCCCGCTCGCGTGATTCGCGTCTGCGCCTGCATCAGTAGCTAGGTTTTACTCCTTTTTTGTTCTCTCCCGTTTGTGCGGGCGCAGGAAGGCGAGTGCGTCTTCCTGGTGTTCCCACTGACCGCGGTAGGTGGTGAAATGGTAGTAGGTCGGATCGGGCTGCCGATTGGCTTGGGAACAAATGTGCTTCGTGACTTCGTGTCATGCGACCTCGCTCCTTAATTGGGAGGCAACATTCACAGTAGTAGCTTGAGTGATCTAGAGTGCGATGAACCTGAACCTATAATACAAACGACGCTCATTGACAGGCGTTATTAGAGAAAAAGAGTACTATGATGTACCTAGGTAGTAATAACTATTCAAAAGTGGGTTTATGGACTTACTACTACAGCTATCTTATTTTCATCGTTACTTGAACTAGGTATCGGTCCATTCAGTGCCGGTAATGCAGTATTTGTCTGTTTAATGCTGGATCTATCAACTCAACATCCAGAGATATTACCCATTTGATGTGCGATTCTTTTGTTCGACAAACGAAACTGTTTCTACCTTTTGGGATTATCTTTGTCGAAAAAAACCTTTTGAGATTATATCTGTAATGTTGTTCAAGTGCTTTATCTTAAAATTATCGTTGCTGTTAGACTGTAGTCTACTAGGAAGTACTATAGCGTGTCTTATCTGATGTATTATGTGTATTATTACATGCAAATGAAAGCGATAGAAGGCAGGAAATAACTGCCCACACCCAAATGTCTCTCTTGAACTTGGATTGTGTTGATTTCTCCAAAGCTGCTCGGCTATTTCAAAAGCATGCCCCTTGCAAATATTTGCTCTCTTAAGGCCATCGCCATGTTTCCTTACATAATTTGTGTGTTTCTATGTGTAGGTATAGCAAACTTGGGTTTGCTGGTAATTCTGAACCAACTTTCACCATCCCTACCGTAGTAGCTGTCAATGAATCTTTCTTGGACCAATCAGAGCAGTGCAGCAGTGCAAATTGGTTAGCACAGTACAATGCAGGTGTCATGGCTGACCTTGATTTCTTTATCGGGGACGAGGCTCTTTCGCATTTCAAATCTAGTGGCCTGTACAGTTCAAGAAGCCCAATTCATCATGGTCAGGTATGCATATATACATTTTCATTCGTTATTACACTGTCCTTCGTTTGTGCAATATGCCACCATGTCATGTCCCTATCCCTGCTTTCCAGGTTAATGATTGGGATACAATGGAGAGATTCTGGCAGCAATCCATTTTCAATTATCTACGCTGCAATCCTGAGGAACACTATTTCCTTCTTACAGATAGTCCTGTCAGTACGCCTGAAAGTCGTGAATGTATGGGTGAAATAATGTTTGAGACCTTTAATGTCCCTGGTCTATATATTTCTGTCCAATCTGTGCTCAGCCTCTCTGCTGGATTTGCGTATCTGAAAAGTCTTTCTGAAGAGGAGTCGGATTCTGAGGTTGGTCTTGAATCACCTCCTTTCATGCTTATGTTTATCAAGTATGGTTATCAACATGTGGACTTCATCTTTTTCACTGGAACACACTGCCTTGTGAACGATTGAACAGATTGCCAATGTAAAATCCTCGTATTAGTCTCGTACCGATATTAAGATAAATTCCCATTTCACAAATTTAGTAGTAGTACATAGTTCCTTGCATGTTCTGACAAAATCGCAGTTCATTTTTGGGTTAACATTACACATGCATACCTGTTGCTTGCCAGCCCTTGGAAATTCTATACCACTTTGGACATATATTTTGCTATTCCCTTTTCGTAAGTATGAACTGTGGAGTTTGAGCGTAAATATAACCTGAAATAAATGAAACCATTTTGTGGCAATCATAAAATTACTGCTATTTTTTTATCACTTGCTGGTGGCCATAGTGAGCGCTTATTAACTTACTGCCAGCTAAAATTTGTTTTTACTGGGAATTCGTATTGTGAAGCTCTGCAAAGATATTTTTGTTATTTATTGTGTTCTAGGCATAAATAGCAGCAAAGAAGATGCAAAATCACATACAACTGTAAACTCAATGCTTATTTAAACTCTAGGAGAAATGCACATTGATGAAGTAGTCTCATCTAAACAACAAGTGTTCTGGCAAGATATAACAGTTCTCATTAAATTTGACCAATATATTTTGTCAGTCTGATATGACAGGTGTAGTAGTTGACATTGGGGATGGAGCCCCACATATTGTGCCAGTTGTTAACGGCTATGTAATTGGGAGCAGCATAAAGTCTTTTCCTCTATCTGGAAGTGATGTAACTCAGTTTGTTCTGCAGCTCTTACAGGTATTTAATTTTCTTCCCACGTTTTGTAGGGTTACATTAAGGTGTCAAAGTTCTTTTGCTGTTCATAAATAGGTTCTGTATCTAGCAGTGGTATATTGTAAGTACTCCCTCTGTTTGGTTTTATAAGACGTTTAAGGTCTTTTGAAGGTTCATTCGCATTTGTGTGTATCTAGTCTATTTTTAGTGTGTGGATTCACTCCTTCTGATTTGTATCTAGTCTACTTTAAAAGTGTCTAAAACATCTTATATTATGTACGGAGGGAGTACATTAGTAGAAGCGAGTTTGTGCAGTATTTTACTAAACCAGAACAGTTGAATAGCAATTTACTAAATTATAAATTTGAGTGTTAGATGCAAGTAGGCCACCATTAGGGTACCCTGTACTCACTTTACTCATTGGAAAAGTTAGGTTCAATTTTTTGAAGAGGGTAGAGGGTGCCCTAATGTTGACGCAGTTGCATCTATATTTCGGTGGTATGGAGTTACCTACAGAATTGAATTTTATCGCTAGAAGTTTTTATTTGTAGGATTGCTTTACCCTAACAAGAGATCATCACTTATTTTGTAGGTACTTCAGTAAATATTCCTTACGTTATAATATTTGTTTGGATAGTTCAACGATAGTGATAATTGGATAACACTACAAGTTGGTCAACAATTTCAAAATGATTCTTAATCAGTTAAATAATTTCATGGATTAGCTTTGTGAAGCCTCCTGATCAATATTCACGTTAGTGGATAGGCCCTCGATCGGTTGTGCATTATTGCTTGTCATTCTGACGTTAGTTTTGCGCTTGCCTGAACGGATGGTTTGATTGATCAGCTTGGAAGAATTTCCATTCCTTTTGTAAGGATATCTGAGGTTCCAGTCTCCCCAATATTTTGCCTGCAGACCTTACATGATCCACAAGAAATTAATTTTGTTAACATGATCTATCATGAAGCATTGCTATTTGTTATTTGAACCACACGAATATAGAAAAAATTGAACCATAGCTATTTACTAGTGCTACCGTAGTATTTGAGTGGCCTGTTAATCTAAATTATAATTTAATGAATACTGATTGAATGAAAATACATACTTTAAGATGGAAAATTGGAATTTGCTTGTTGCCATCTGGGTAAGAACTCCATTTTGCTGCAGGACCACAACATGTCATCTGCCTTCAATATTTAGTTGTGGTCCATTCTGCAGAAGCTAGCAAAACATGATATTCTGTCCAATCACAAATGTTTGTCGATATTGGATTTGGCCTAGTCAGACATTTTAAAATTTGACCATCTCTATGAATATGAAGATATCAGTAGATCCATTATGAAAATATACTCAAGCAACATGTATTAATATAAATCGGCGGTCGAAGTTTCATCTTGAATACCCTGGGTCCCCAAAACAGCATATACTGGTGATCAGAGGCAGTGGATTTCTGCACGTACATGACTGCTTCTATGATTATTAAGACTTGTATTATGATAAAAAATGTTGTTAGTACTTACTACCATCTTGCAATATGCAGGAAAGAGGTGAGCTTCTTCCACCTGATGATGCTTTGGATATAGCTCGTAGGGTGAAAGAAACGTATTGCTATACTTCCTCAGACATTGTCAAGGTATTGTGTTGCTTAGAACTAATGTCTTGATTTTATGTGTTTTGTCCTTTACTGCCCAATGATCACAAGTATATTATTCAGTGGAATAGTTGAGACTTAAATTTTCCCCATGTAAGCCAAAATTTAAAATATATTCTCTCTGCAGAAATTACTATTGAAATGTGTTTATTTTGTCATGGAACTGGTTTACATGCTGCATATATTTTCTTGTGTTACTTTAATAATGACTAACACCTACCTTTTGGGCTTTTCTTTTGCAATGCCAACTCATTTATGCATTCATTTCTGTATGAATTCATGTGTTCACAAATATGATATGGGGTTATTGATCGAACTCTACAACTTCAGGAGTTCAAGAAACTTGACAGCAAGCCTAGTAAATATGTCAAACAATGGTCCGCAGTCAAACCAAAGACTGGGGTTCCGTACACATTTGACATTGGATATGAGCGTTTTCTTGGACCAGAGGTTTGTCCGTGCTCAGTATTTTTATACTTATCCATTGTACTTCTTTTGGTTTACACTATTGGATTAAAACTACATAGTATGATGGAACATTTATGGTTACTTGAAGAAATCATTTCACTCTTTAAGATCTTCAGTAATAAGGAAAACAATGGGGGTTTAAATGTGTGAAAGTGCTAATATGATGGTTCACATGTTAAGCTCTTGTCAGCAGGCATCAGAGCAATGGATGCTGTTGTTTGTTTAAACTTGAAGGCTGCAGTGCCTTATGTACTTATAGAATCATCTGACTGGAAGACAGGTTGACTAATATATTGGGAACTGGGATCATGTTTCGGTTATTCATAAATACTCCCTCCGTTCCATTTTATAGGACATTTGGCAACCAATTAAGCCTGCCTTATAAAACGGGAACAGAGGAACTAAACAATAAGTAGCTCAGGATTGTTCCAGGGCTATGGTTTAGCATTGGTATAGGTAGGTTATGAAATATTCTAGAAGCTCTAAAGAAATCCAGGTGTTAATAACTCCATGTTTGTTTCCCTGTGAGCTTAATGTTGTTGGTTGTTACATGTTTTATTAGAAGAAAGAGGTGACAGTTTCCATGTGCACTTGCTCTTGAAAACTTGACACAAGAAGAGTAGTTGGAATCAGGTGTAATTCTGTAATTACACTAATGCAGATCTTCTTCCATCCTGAGATGTACTCTGCTGATTTCTCCACTCCTTTACCTGAACTGATTGATAGCTGTGTTCAATCTGCACCAATTGACACGAGGAGAGCTTTGTATAAGGTGCTTTCTTTGAGCTCTGCAGACATCTAAGAATAAGCCAATAAGGAGTGACATGCTGACAATGTGATACTGTATGAAATCTGTACTATTTGCAGAATATTGTATTATCTGGTGGAACTACCATGTTTAAAGACTTCCACAAGAGACTCCAAAATAATATAAAGAAGATAGTAGATGATCGTGTTGCTGCAACTAATGCCCGTCATCATGTGGAAGTGAAAGTAAGTACAGCAATGCTTGGTTCTCTATTAATGGCATGAATAGTTGGTTTTTTCTATATCTGTTCATATTTCAATGTAAGCCTGCTGTAATCAATAGTCTACATGTGACTGATTATGTGTATGTTTCATTTGTCTATTATTGTGATGTCAGCCTGTTGAGGTCAACGTGGTCACCCATCCTATACAGAGCTATGCAGTTTGGTTCGGGGGTTCAGTAGCTGCATCTAGCCCTGAATTTTTCGAGGTACCTGTCACTTGACACTTCATTTCACATGCAGAAGTGGGTAACCGTGCGTATATTTCTGCTATATTAACTGTTACATGTCGGTAAAAAGCCAAGGTTCAGTTGGAAGTCATTCAGTTCGTGTTACTACTGATGGTGCTGTTTTTAATTGGGCTATTCATTCAATCATACTTATTGTCCACATGAATAAATTGATATGCATGGAATTAAGTGTTTTATCTGTTCTCATCCAGTCCTGCCACACGAAGGAAGAGTATGAGGAACATGGAGCAAGCATCTGCCGAACAAGCACCGTTTTCAAAGGGATGTACTGAAGTTTTGACATACTTTTTTTTTGTAGCGCTACTAGGTTTTTCCAAATAGAATAGAGTCAAAATTGATTCTTCATTTAGCATCATTGGGGCCATTAGATTGGTAGCTCAATATGTAGCTCTCTGTTCTGTAACCCATGTTGTGTATAGCCAGCACTCTCCCCGTTCCAGGTGCATATTTCTAGCCAATTTTCGTGGTACACACATTTTCCCCCATTGTTCAGATAGACTGGCTGAAAGAGTTTTGCTATGTATGGCGCAGTGTCCTGACTGCTGAGCACTATAGGTTTTTCTTTGGCTACGGAGACCTTCTTTCACTGCTTGATTGGAATGCTAGAAGTAATTGGATTTTTTTTTTTTGAACATAGAGATTTTATTAAAATCAGCAGCACTTTACAGAAAGCAGCTTGAAAGGATTCATGCTTAGATCAGAGAGGATATCTCTGCCTGGACAAAGACCTACATCCTGACATAGGCATCTTGATAGCTACAGACGTAGAGTTAATTCTTGATGGGCAGATGCAGCGGGCGGAGATATGGCTGCGATATGCAGCTGTTTGAAATGGCGGTTATTATCCACCTGTATATAAATACCAATTCCAGTAGGAGCTTGTTGAGCATTTTCATCTATCTTCCATGCCGCATCACAGAAAATTGAGCAAGGCCTGTGTCTCCATGATGGTAGGGTGAAGGTGCTGCAGTTGATCCTCGCACAGGCTCAGCCCTGGTTTGCGTGCGGCAACATTCCTACCAGATTACTTCCCTGCAAAATGGCGTTAAAGGCAGTAAACACCTGGGCGGGGTTTCGGAATTTTCTGCCAAAAAGGGTATCATTTGTTGCTTTCCAAAGACACCACAAAAAAGTATATAGATTTGTAGTATTTATCCGTGGGTTGTCAGAGGAAAGCAAAGCATTGATCATGTCAGTAATAGAGAGTTGTGAGCTGCAGCAAGTAACTCTGTTTTAATAAAGGGTTAATTAGATATATGCCAAGAATTGCAGAACCATGCAGCTTTAGAAAAAGGACAAAGAAAGAGCATGTGCATCTTATCTTCCATACCTCCACACCTAGAGCAATATTCATCTATATGTTTGGAAAATCTGCTTGCTCGCTTACCAGTGGGGAGAGCCATACGAAGAAGTCTCCAAGCAAACGTTTGCACATGAGGCTATCTCTTTGCGCCACCAAACCTGGTTGAGCAAATGATTTGTTGTGGAATAACCTTGGGCTGCTGATTTGGAGGGAGAGCGAGGTTGTTGAAGCAGTGCTTGTACGCACGCACTCTTGGAGGACCAAGTACTTGCAGGGGTTCGCTTCCAAACTAACGTGTCTTGCTCATTTGGACCGAGTCTTAACTGTGCACCTCGTGTAAGTTTTCGTATGGAGTAGAGGAATCTGCACTGATGTACTTGGCACGAGGGAACAATTTATTCCAACACAAGTTGAAAACCGACCAAGCTCGTCAAACAACTTGGCAAGTTGTTTCATCCATGACCTCATGTCAGCCTAATTACCTGGAATCCTAGGTGGACTACGACAAGAGTTGCCATTGTCCTATAACTGTCTGGTTTTACACAATATATCAAAGGGGCTGTTATCCATCTGATCTAATCCAGTTGGATCTCCTCACACATCACAATTTCACAACGATTGTTTGTTGTGTATCTGCCTGGTGCTACACAATATCGAAGGATAAAATCCAACCTACAGTACATCGAACTGAAAATTTCCGGGTCCTTTTGAAGGCATCGCGTTTGCCATCTTGCATTCGGCCTGTTCGGCCTTAGGAAGCCCATTTGGCCCACACTGTTGCTGGCTGATTCTCCCCCAAAATCTCTCCCCCAAACATTCCATCGGCGGCTACTTCGTCTTCCTCCGAACCAGACCAGGGCTCGAACCGCCGCATCCGCATGGAATCGGACTCTGATGATGGGAGCAGCAGCACCAGCTGGGGCGTCCGCGTGGGCTTGCGCTCACCACGCACCGGTAAACTAATGGCCTTCCGCTCGAACTCACCCCGGAGTGATCCGTAGAGCTCTCGATCTGTCACAGACGAAATTAGGGTATCATCAGCACTAGCTTCATACTGTAGAGAGGCGCGTTATCTCTGATGGAATATGTCTCCTCTTCAAAGCTCGCATTGTTTAGTTCAGTCCGTGATATGTACTAGGTTGTGATAGGCATCCTTGTATGGTTCTTGATGTGTGATGGAATGACAGAACATTATCTCTGATGGAATATGTCTCCTCTTCAGAGCCCGCATTGTTTAGTTCAGTCCGTGATATGTACTAGGTTGTGATAGGCATCCTTGTATGGTTCTTGATGTGTGATGGAATGACAGAACATTACCTCTGATGGAACATGTCTCCTATCTTCACTAGAAATGTAGAATGTTCATCTGATGGGATTTATCCCCCCCCCCCTACAGATTGCTGCTGCTATTTTTTTTTTGCTTACATGGATGGGTTGCAGGTACTGTTGCTGCCAGAAAGAACAAGCCTGCACTGAGGACTAGGCAGAGAGTGACTGCTGATTTCGGGTACTATCCAGGTTCTCCCGGCAGGGCATCCACGCTGCCTCGGTTCCAGGGTGCCATCGGAAAGGATTCCAGCGAGCAGCTTGGGGAAGCCTGGGCCAAGTTCTTCCACGCCAACGGCATTTCCGGCGAGAAAGCCGACTGCCCGCATTTCCGAGAGGCCATGAGACTGACGCAGCAGCTTGGTAAGGCGGTTCAGCACGTTCCTACAGCGGCAGAAATAGACGGACCATGCCTTCAGGCTGAGTATGATGAGCTGGAGAGGTATATCGCCAACTGGAAACAACGCTGGGGTCAGTGTGGTGTTACTGTCATGTGTGACTCGTGGACAGGACCCACCGGGACGACCATTCTGAACTTCATGATCTCCTGCGACGGGCGCATGTTCTTTCACAAGTCTGTCGATGCCACCGGACGCATGCGGAGTGTCCCATATCTCTATGAGTCAGTTCGGAAGGTGGTCGTGGAGGAGATTGGGCAAGGCTTCGTGGTTCAGATTGTGACAGAGAACGGGTCCAGCTTCAAGGAAGCGTGTGGTCAACTCATCAATGAGTATCCACACATTGTTTGGCAGCCATGTGCAGCTCAGACTGTTAATCTCATGCTCAAGGACATCGGAAACATCCCCAAAATTGATGCGGTGGTCTCTAGCGCCAAGCAGATATGTAGGTTCTTCTACAATCATTCTGAGCTGCATGATCAAATGAGAATTAAGATTGGAGAGTTGATCCAACCGAACGCTGCAAGGTTTGGAACTGACTTTGTGTTCCTACAAAGTTTTGTGGATATCCAAGACAAGCTCAGGCAGTGGATGGTCTCGGATGAGTGGGCCGACGGCTCCTGGAGCAGGGAGGCAGATTATGACTACGCGTATGACTGTTTAATAAGCCGCTCTTGGTGGGAAGAAGTAGAGTGGGTGCTAGGTATAATGCGACCACTTTATGCTGTACTTCAGTATGCACATAAGACAAGGATGCATTCTGGGTTTATGCCTAGGATGATGGCTGCTAGGGAAGAATTGCTCTCTCTTTTTAAAGAGGGGTCAGAAGATTTGAAGAATGTAATAGATGTGGTGGACAAGAGGGTGGAAGATCTGTACAATGACACTCTCATGATTGCAGGTAAATTAAGACTAAGCTAATATATGCCTTAACTTTTTCCCCCTTCAGTGCATTTTGTACTTATCTAACTCTCTTTCCTCTGCAGCTGGTATGCTTGATCCCGACGCTCACTACAAGTATGATCTTGCCAGCAATCCACATTATATGCAAGCATTCACAATGGCTATTCAGAAGGTTGCAGACTCACCTGCAAATGCAGCTGAGGCACTTGAACAATTTGAAATGTTCCGTTCTTCCAGTGGTAGGTTTGACAAAGAATTAGCTCGGCATGGAGCTGGCAAAGCGGGACCAGCTCATTGGTGGCTGCTATATGGAGGAGAAGTCAGAATACTACAGGGTTATGCGTTTCGAATCGTGTCTCAGTGCATGTCCTCTAGTGGGTGTGAGCGTAACTGGAGCCCATTTGCATTAATGCACGCACAAGCAAAAAACCAGCTAGCTTATGAAAAGCTCCACAAGTTGGTCTATGTCCGCTACAATCTCAGGCTGCGGACCGAAGAATCCAAAATAGACAACGAAGAAAAAGATGGCAAGGGAAATAAAGAGTTTGATCCTTGCTGGATGATGATGGATGTTGAACTATATGATAAAGAAAACCCTATCATGGATTGGCTGAATATCCCTAGGACAGGGAGTGCATCTTTGACTTTACTGGATGATGCAAATGAATGTGATCCTGCTACACCTTCTAGGGCTGTGGTTGATATGATATGCAAGGCGGTATCGAGTGAGGATGTCCTTGACAAGCCAATCGGGGCCTGGGAATCAAAGAAGAGTGGCATGCTCGATGGTAGGAGGCAAAAGAGGAAGAAAGGAAAAACAGCTACTAATGTTGAGGGTTCGTCGCACGCAATGTCTACTAGGAACAAGAAGAAGGATCTCTCCAGCCCCCGCTAGCCTCTTGCTGGTAAGTTCTGTTTAGAAGTTTCTAATCAAGTGTGTCACTAACTAAGGTTATTATTGAGTTTCTCCGTTGGATTCAGCAGGCATTTAATGATCTGAATCAAGTGACAAACTAATACGGGTGACATTTTGTTGGTTTCTTGTTTAGGTGAATCTAAAACCTCTGCAACATTGTGAATGGTGGTTATCCCGATGGATTCAGCATTTGCTAAGAACTGGAGTAGAAATAGTGGTTAATTCTGAAGCACAAGAAGCAGCTATCCGCAGACGCCTGAGATCTGATACCCAGAGGATGCTAGATCTTAGGGCCGTGTTTTCTTGCTGATCTGGAACCCTAGATGCTGTGAACTTGTTATTCTTGATGACTTTTCTGATCGTTTGCGTGGAGTATGATGCTTGGTAGGTTAGATCCCGTTTGTGAATTCTTCTAATCGTGGCTGGTCATTTTGTTATATCAGGGTGAAATCTGCTGTTCCGGCGATCACTGATCCTGTAGAGGTTCCGGTGTATGTCCGAATATTATGCGCCTTTGAATCTCTAATCGACACTCTTTTGGCAAAATAAGCAGGCTGTTACTGTTTCGTAAAAAGAGAATCTGGAATAATCATTTTTCTGAAATCCTCCTAACAAGCGTGTGTATTTTTGCCCTTTCAGGCGAGAACATTCAGAGTTTTTGTCCCAGGAATGCAACGGATAGAGATCTTGTTCAATTACTTCTCCACTTTATGCGTCAAAACATATACTGTACATCACTTAATCCAGCAGAATTGACAAAACTAGTAAAGAAACTCAGTCTTGTAGATATCGAGTGGTATACAACAGCGCATGTACATATACACAGCAAAATCAAGAGACAAGACCATACTTGTTTCAAAAAATAGAGACAAGACCATCTTCTCATGGAGCAGTTTTCCCGAAAAAAACCTTCACATGGAGAGGGACGGTGGCAGCTCAGAAACTGCACCAAGATACAACCGGGTCAGTCTGTACCCTACACAGTCCAGCGATCAAACGGGACTATGTCCGGCAATTGCAAGCTTCGCATTAGCAGGGACGGTATGTGTGTGCATGACACATTACCAACGATCAAGCTCAAACTGGAAATTATCAAGAAATACCAACCATGCTTTTTCCCAGAGAAAGTGTACAACGTGAGCTTGTATAGGACCGATCAACTTCGCCGATGTCCGATGTTTGCATAGAAACCCTGCTATCTCTATGGGTGTCATGCTCTCTGAACCAAAATCACAATGTTGCAGCTGACACCAAACTCCATTCATCGAAAACTCATGTAACTGTTGAACGATGTACTCGCTGGGCTCACAATGGTCTGGCTGAGCACGAACAACACAAGGGTTAGCTCGACCGTCAGGATCGTGTTGAGGAATGTCCGGTCAACAGTCCAGCCATATAGCGTGATGCCACCAGGGTTGGTTAGCAGATAGAGCACTGCAACGCAAGAGAAGAAAACGCATGAGAAAAAGAGGAAGGAAAGTAAAATAACATGATTGCACTGCCAGCAGAAACAATATTAAGAATGGTTAAGCAATGCAACTTGAAGAGAGTTTTAAGATAAGTTTTATCAATGCAAACTTAAATGAAGCTTTAGCATACTAACCAAGCGATTCCCTCTTGTGGTATGAGGACAGGTAAGATGTCAATTGAGCTGAGTTATGAGAACCGCCATTCACCGAGCCACCTTCCAAAGACTCCAAGTCACTTTCAGAGTAATCTCTCAGAAACATTTGTGATGGAAAGGTCGCAAGGTGCGTAGAACCGTTTGGGGTGCTCCCATATGTAGAATCAGTAGAGCATGTCGCTAAAGCATGCCACCGACTAGCTATTGCAACAATGTTTTGAGCTCTATGAGAAATTTTAGCAGCTCCGTGTAAACAAACGACGAGACCGACAACTTGAACAACTGAAGACACCTGCAGCACATAAACAACTGTATCTATAATCTGATCTTTTTGTACTAGCATATGAAGACGGGGAAGTTTGTGTTATTTTTCGGACTAAACAAGCATGTAGTACTCACAGCTATATCACCACCATTGGTGAAATTGATTGGTCCTTTGTATGCTGTTGTCTTGTAAAGAATGGCAAACTGGCTTGCTGTAACAGACAAGAAGAGCAGCAGAAGGAACATGCGAAACCTGTGACTAATTTTGGAGAGATTATGGCGGAGCTGCAGGTGCTCTTTCATATAGACCAAAGGATCTGCATCTTGCTCTAGAACTTTGCCGTAGTCATCAAAGTGAATAACTTGAAGATTGCAAACCAAGTTGAAAAGCAGGCTCGAAGACAGCACAATTGTGGTCAAATACATCCATGAGATGATGGAAGCAAAGAACACGATGAATGCTCTCCAGGTTGACTCGTGGAGCATGTGCGAAAAGCGGAAGATTTCTCGGGTGACCTTCACGACAAAGCATGGCAATATCCACCACAGCAGCGTTCGGAAGAAGTCCTGTCATAGGGGCCGCAGCACTCGTCAGCACAAAAGCGGAATGCCAAAACTCGTAAGCACTTAGCAATTCAAACTTGCGTTACAAATAGCAGCTGAATGCAAATGGCGTGTCTTGTGTTCAAGAGCATAACTGAATCTATTATGAAACAGACATGTGGCACATAACACTAGAACCTTGATTCAGAGTCAGCGACAAAACTGATTCCTGGCAGAAACACAAACCTGCTTTAACACGCCCATGACCTCGATTCACATGGGGACAGAAGAAGGCACATGCATATACATATGTAACTGATATAATCAACTACATAGATCCACCGACCAGGACCAACGAATCCAAGGCGGCAAAAAAATACATATACTGTAGAAGAGGATCCAGACAGGAGGCTTGAGATTTTCGGTAGTTTGCCAGATAGTCTGAAACAAGCACACGTCCTGAATCTAAGCAGGATATATATAAACAATGCCCCCTGATGCCACTTAATCTATCGTTCGAGCTTACATGTTTGGACAAAATGATGCATATCATAGCTTCGTAGTCATCTACTAATAGTAGCAAGTAGGCAAGAAATTGCTGGAAGCGCGCGCTCTCTCACTGGAACATGAATCAAGGAAAAGCTGCGGGAAACTCGTGGACTAGTCAACAAGCAAACAAGATTATTAAGCAAAAAAAAAAAAAAAAAAAATTGGGGGCTGACCGGCGGGACGAGAGACCTGACCTCGATCCTGGCGGCGTACTCTTTCTGGAAGCGGATCCGCATGCCGAGCTCCGGGTCAACGAAGAGGAACTTGCGGAGGCCGTACATGGCCATCTTCCTGGACACGCATGCGACGGCGACGGCGGCGGCGGCCGCCTGCGAGACCATGACGAACTCCTCGAAGAGCTCCACCTCGTAGTCGTCGCAGACAACGCCGCGGTCGTGGCACGGGGAGAGCGCGACGGCGGCCGCCGGCAGCGCCACGCCGACCACGGCCAGGACGGACGCCGCGAGGGCCACCTCCGCCCGCGTCGACGCCGAGAGCCCCGACGCCGCGAGGAAGGCCCCCAGCCGCCGCAGCCACCGCTCCAGCTGCGCGTCGACGGGCGGGAGCGGGAGCAGCGGCGCGGAGAAGAACGGCGGGTAGGTGTCGGAGGCCGAGGCCGACGGGACCCGGATCGCCGGCCTGGGGGGAATCGGGGGTAGAGGCGGAGGAGCCGGCGGCGGCGGTGCTCCGGCGAGGCGGTCGGCGTCGGCCATGAGGGCGGGAAGGAGTGTCAAAAACGGGCTACCGGCGGTTGGAGGGCAGGAGGAGACGGGGAAGTGGGCCCTTTTATTTTCCGAGCGAGCATGTGGGGCCCACACGGAGTTGGCCAGTGGCGTGCGAGGGAGCCAACAGAGCTAGGGACACGTGATTGGATCCTGGGCAGTTGTGTGGGTGACGTGGCGGACCGCCTCCCGGTTTGCGTGTGAAGCATGCCAGAAAATTCCGCACGGTTCGTGGCCTGGTGGGCAGGGAGCAGCAAAGTCGGATTTTCTTTCAGAATTTTTGTGAAAAAGTTGAACCATTTCACCTTTTTCTAATAATAAAGGGATTAAAGGCCTGTGTTATGATTATAATAAAGAAACTCCAAAACAGTACATGTAATTCATGTGTTATTTGAGTATGTCCCACGATAAATGCCGCCGAATCTTTTAAAGCAACTCTAGCGGATACCGTAAAATGGACGGAACCTTAAACTAGCCGGCGTTTTGCGGTCAAGGGATAAAAAGAAAGAAGTTCCAAATATATACCGCAAAAGGCTCTTCTAACCCACAAAAGTTTTTGCGGCAAATCTCAAAAAGTCATCTAATACTCTCGCCGTCCCATCAAAATTATCTCAACTTTATCAAAATTTGGATATACGTACGACTAAATTTTGATAAAATTGAGACACTTTGGTGGTGAGACCGAGGAATACATGCGTATGCACGATTTCGAGCGTATGTTTTCGGTTTCCTCTCGCGTGGTGGCCTGGGGGGACTCGAGAGACATGGGGCTCATTTACCGCCGCTTGTTGGTTCCAAAGGTTGTGCCGCCAGGCCCTACCGTCGCGCCGTCACCGGACGAACAAGACTACCGCATTTTGGCTACTTCCCTCCCATGATCGGTCGTTTCTACGATGTGTTCAGGGAAACATTTGACGGGTAATCTGAACCCTATTCAACTCGAAAGGATTAGATTTTCTAGTATGAATCTATATGATACGGTGGAGACTGAGCTGAGGTTTTTGTCTCGTATCCAATTAGTATTCTAGTTTATTTTTATTAGTAGTTAGAGCATCTTCACCGGCGCGCTCCAAATAGTCACCGATAGGATCGCCGACACTGCTGTATGGGGGCGACGACAATGCATTCTCTATTGGGGACGCTGTTCCCACTGACGCCTCCCAAACGGCGGTCCCCAAAAACTTTTTTTACAATATTTGAAACAACATATCAATCACATTTTATTTATACTATATTCAATAATTCATACAATCACATAAATAGTACTTAAATTATTCATGCAATCAAACAAAATTATTCATACAGTCAATCAATCAAATAAATGGAAATTAAATTATTCATACCACCAAACAAATAGAAATAAAATCATGCATTGTTGGCGGTTCATCTCCTCGCGCACAAATGCACAGCTAGATCCGCCTTAAATTATGCATGGACATCCGTATCTCGAATTTCATTGTGCATACGAAGAAAAGCAGCAAATTCTTGGGATACATGCTCTACCTCAGCAAGTGGCCTTTGATAATCAAATGGTTGATCATCCTGCACATGTTCGTCGTGCTCACTCTCAATGATCATGTTGTGCATGATCACACAGGAGTTCATCACCTCCCACAGCTGAGACTCAGACCAAGTGAGAGCAGGGTACCTGACAATGACGAAACACTGTTGAAGCACTCGAAAAACACGCTCAACATCCTTGCGTGCTGCAAAATAAGCTTCCATCTCGTTTGCTGGAGAGGAAATTGTCTTCACAAATGTAGCATACGTCAGGTAGATGTTGGAGATATGCCAAGAGGCAATAATAAAATGGTTATTATAATATATCTGTGTGTTTATGATAATGTTTACATACCATGCTATAATTGTATTAACCGAAACATTGATACATGTGTGTTATGTGAACAACAAGGAGTCCCTAGTAAGCCTCTTGTATAACTAGCTTGTTGATTAATAGATGATCATCGTTTCATGATCATGAACATTGGATGTTATTAATAACAAGGTTATGTCATTATGTGAATGATATAATGGACACACCCAATTAAGCGTAGCATAAGATCACGTCATTAAGTTATTTGCTATAAGCTTTCGATACATAGTTACCTAGTCTTTTCGACCATGAGATCATGTAAATCACTTATACCGGAAGGGTACTTTGATTACATCAAACGCCATTGCGTAAATGGGTGGTTATAAAGATGGGATTAGGTATTCGGAAAGTATGAGTTGAGGCATATGGATCAACAGTGGGATTTGTCCATCCCGATGACGGATAGCTATACTCTGGGCCCTCTCGGTGGAATATCGTCTAATAGCTTGCAAGCATATGAATGGTTCATAAGAGACCACATACCACGGTACGAGTAAAGAGTACTTATCATGAGACGAGGTTGAACGAGGTATAGAGATACCGATGATCAAACCTCGGACAAGTAAAATATCGCGTGACAAAGGGAATCGGTATCGTATGTAAATGGTTCAGTCGATCACTAAAGTCATCGTTGAATATGTGGGAGTCATTATGGATCTCCAGATCCCGCTGTTGGTTATTGGTCGGAGAGAAGTCTCAACCATGTCTACATAGTTCGCGAACCGTAGGGTGACACACTTAAGGTTTGATGTCGTTTAAGTAGATATGGAATATGGAATGGAGTTCGAAGTTTTGTTCGGAGTCTCGGATGGGATCCAGGACATCACGAGGAGTTTCGGAATGGTCCGGAGAATAAGATTCATATATAGGAAGTCATTTTCTAGGTTTGAAAATGATCCGGTATTTTCTCTGGAAGGTTCTAGAAGGTTCTAGAAGAGTCCGGAAGAAATCAGGATGGAAGGTGGAGTCCCAGAGGGACTCCACCCACCTTGGCCGGCCAGCCTAAGGGGGCCACCCCACCAAGGAAAGGGGGGAGTCCCACTCCCCCTAGGTTTGGTCATATGGAAGGTTTATGTTGGGGTCTTATTCGGAGACTTTTGACCTAATCCTTGGGGCTTCCACCTATATAAAGAGGGGAGGGGAGGGGCTGGCCGGCCACATCAATACCACCATGGCCGCACCCCCTCAAGGCTGCCCTAGCCGGCGCCCCCTCTCCCAAACCCTAGCGGTTCCCTCTTACCTCTCTCTCCCACATAGCTTAGGCGAAGCTCTGTCGGAGATCTCCACCACCACCGCCACCACGCCGTCGTGCTGCCGGGATTCCGAGGAGGATCTACTACTTCCGCTGCCCGCTGGAACGGGGAGAAGGACGTCGTCATCAACACCGAACGTGTGACCGAGTACGGAGGTGCTGCCCGATTGTGGCACCGTCAAGATCTTCTACGCGCTTTTGAAAGCGGCAAGTGATCGTCTACCGCAGCAACGAGAGCCTCCTCTTGTAGGCTTTGGAAATCTTCAAGGGTTAGTCTCGTTCATCCCCTCGTTGCTCCCATCTTCTAGATTGCATCTTGGCTTGGATTGCGTTCTCGTGGTAGAATTTTTTTTGTTTTCTATGCTACGCATCCCTACAGTAGATACCATCAGCTAGATAGTACCCCTTGTTATATGTGTGATCGTTTATCTCAAAGTTCACGGTAGGAACTTGTCTCTCAGCTAGCCTGGCAAACACAGGGGAGCGCTGCAACACGTTGATATCATTGTTTGTTCCCGCCATGCAAAAAATGCATGCCAAATCCAAAGGTCATGGTCTGCCACCGCCTCAAAAATGACACTTCACTCACTAGTATGCCTCTTGTAGATCTCCTGCCAAGCAAAAGGACAATTCTTCCAGCCCCAATGCATACAGTCAATACTTCCGAGCATCCCAGAAAACCCTCTTGCTGCATTTTTTTACAGGATCCGAGCTGTATCATCTGCTCTTGGTGCTCTCAAATAGTATTTAGAAAACACCGCTATGTCGTCTCAGCAGAACTTGTAGAGAGTCTTTGTACATGTCGACTCTGCCATCCGTAGGTAGTCATTGGATGTATTTGGAGGAGCTCCGTATGCAAGTCAGCGCATTGCAGCAGTGCATTTCTGAATTGAGGTGAAGCCCCACAAACCTGTGCAATCTTGCTTGGCCATGAAGTAGTTGTCGTACTCCCTGACACCGTAGACAATTTTCAAGAACAACGCCTTGTTCATCCTAAACCGGCGCCGAAATTCCATCGGTGAATGAGTCGCATCGTCGTTGAAGTAGTCGGCGTCAAGCAGCATTGCGCCGGCTTGACGATGCCGGTTGATTTTCCTCCTCTTGCCTGGCTTTGAGCCGCCGCGCCGAGGAACGACGAAGAAAGGCTGATGAACGTGCAACATGCTCGTCAGAATCAGCTGCTGCTATTGCCGCTGGACAACCTCAGCGTTCTGCTCCTCCGTGAACAACTGCACCTTCATCTCGTCGTCTATGTCCATCGTGGCAATCGGACGAACACCTTGCGGGCGGGACGGTTGTGCCGCGGCGGCGGCAAGCTCTATTCCGGGCGAAACAGCGGCCGCCGATCGAGGGGGTGGCAGCCGTGTCGATGGACGGCGGTTTCTAGACAAGCGGCGGTGTCTATTGCAAGCAGGGGGCGCAGTAGCGTCGGCGACGGTAGCGATCTAGAGGGGTGGGAGTTGGCTCGGACGTGAGTAGGAGATGGGGAAATCGGTGTGTCTGGCTGCCAGGCGGAGCCCGCGCTCATTTTCTGACGTGCCGGGAGGCGCTGATGGTGCTCCAGTGATGGCGCCAAACAATCTTGCTGAGCGTTGTTGTGGAAGCGGTTGATAAACCCAAGAGGAAGGTGTGATGAGCACAGCAGCAAGTTTTCACTTAGTACGAAACCAAGGTTTAATCGACCAGTAGGAGAAATGCGTGACTTCTGAAGGTGTTGCTAGCTGACTAGTGGCAGGGCGCACTACCGGCGTCGGCAACAACATGGAACATGCACACAACACAACCAAAGTATTTTGCCCCAACTTACAGTGAGGTTGTCAATCTTACCGGTTTGCTGAACACAAAAGATTTGACGTATCGAGTGGAAAGAGATGTTTGCAGTAATTAAAGAGAACATGAATTGCAATAAGTAAATAGAACATGATGATTGTATCAGTGTAAAAGAAAGGACCGAGGTCCACAGTTCACTAGAGGTGTCTCTCCATAAAGATAAATATCATGTTGGGTGAACAAATTACAGCTGGGCAATTGGCAGTGTATCGATCATACATGACAAGATGATTACTATGAGATTTGATTGGAATTACAACGTAATACATAGACCGTAACCCAACTGCGCCTATAACCCAACTGCGCCTATGACTAATAATCCACCTTTCGGTTATCGTCCGAACCCCTTTCCGTATTAAGTTGCAAGCAACATATTATCGCATTAAGCAATGTGTGTAAAGTAAACAATAGAATTACCCGTGGATAAAACATTGTTATTTTATCCCTAGTAGCAACATCACATCTACAATCCTAGAAGTTATTGTCACTCTCCCAGATTACTAGAGGCACGAACCTACTATCGAGCATAAATACCCCCTCTTGGAGTTACAAGCATCTACTTGGCAAGACTATCTAGTAGCGACGGAGAGCATGCAAGATCACAAATAACATATGACTTGAATATATACCTCAACATAGTATACGATATTCATCGGATCCCAGCAAACACAACATGTAGGATTACATAAGGATGATCTTGATCATGTAGGGCACCTCACAAGATCTATACATGAAGCACAAATTGGAGAAGTGAAAGGACAAGATGTCGCCTAGAGGGGGGAGGGTAGGCATTTTAAAAAGTCTTACGGATTTGTCTTGTAAGAATGCAAAATTAAACTAACGTTTATTTTACAAGCACAAATACTAAATATGGTAGGATTGACTAAGTGCAACAACAACAACTAGAACTAAGCAAGATAGGCACAAGATATATGTAGCAAAAGTGATAGCAAGATATATGTACTTCAAGCACGATGGCTATCACAAGAAAAGTAAGCTCGGGTATAGAAATAATCGAGGCACGCAGAGACGAAGATGTATTCCCGTGTTCCATTCGTTTGCAAGAAGGTACGTTACGTTTGGAGAGGTGGAGGTCCCACGAAGGATTCCCCAACGCCACGAAGACTCACCTTCTTCTCCGAGCCAAACCCACGAAGGATAATGGCCTTTCCTTATGGTTAGATTTTCCTCCACTCCGGAGATGGCAAGCTCCAAAACCACTTCACAAGCTCCACGAAGGAGAAGCCCGGGCCTCTTCACAATCTTCTTTGAAGATCACCGGAGCACCAACCGCCAAGCCAACTAGGAGGTCTCCCTCCAAGAGTAACAAGCTCACGGTCTCTCACTCGAACGAATCGTGGTGGAGAGCTCAACACTATGCAATGATGGAAAGCAAGAACACCAAAGGTGTTCAAATCCCTCACACTCAAATCTCACCAAAGCAACAAATGCTAAGATGGAATTAGAGAGGAAGAACAATGGAGGAAATCAACAGATGACTCCAAAATCTAGATCCCAAGAGTTCCCCTCACTTAGAGGAGATATGAATTGGATGAGGTTGTAGATCTAGATCTCCTCTTTCAAATCCCCCAGGAATATGCAAGAATTATAGGAGGGAATGGAGAGGAAGCAAGCTCAAGAATGTCAACAATGGTGGTAAAAAACATGCCTAAGAACCCCAAGAACAATGGGGAAGAAGGCCCCTTTTATAGCCCATCAAAATATGACTGTTTGGGGGTAGAATCGAGCCACCCGGTACTGGACCCGGTCCCGACGAGCTGGCTACCGACCTACCCGGTAACAACACTCGGTGGACCGGGCTGTGTACTAAAACTGCGATATTTTTGCATCCGGACTCCGATTTCGATGATCTTGGGCTCGTTGGAATCATGACAACGAGCACTACAACGTTATGTATAGAAACATCATAGTCCAACTATTGAGTAAGAAACATAATATAAAAGGTTTTTACCTATCTATAAAAGAGACACCGGTAAAACCTCCAACCATGAAAACGCAATAGAAGATGCATACGAATTCCGTTTTAGATGAACTTGGGCTTGTTGTAAAGCTAGAAACAAGCTCAAGAACCTCACACAGAGAAACACCAAGAAGCAACAAGATTTATGGAATGCAAAGCATGCAAAGGATTGAGCTCCCTAAGACGATGTGATCAAGTTACCCAACTGAAAGCCCCTCTTGATAGTGCGTCTATGTATCCTATAACCCGGTCTCCCAACAACCACCTTGAGACCGGTAAAAGGAAAATCTAGCAAGGACATAACTTTGCCTTGCGCATCCCGCTTGATCTTGATGATAACTCTTCAAGCTCCACTCAAGCCGGAATGCATCACTTGATCATTGTTGCTTCGTAAAGACTCACAAATGCTCCCCCATACACCATGATGGGAAAGCTCCATTGATGCACATCTTCACATGTACATTATCGCCAAATGGACGGCAAACTTCAAGCATATGATTCTCTTGAGATGCTCAACTTGAACTTGCCCAACTCAACCTTGATGACGATCACCACTTGCCGTCATCCTCTCATGGGCTATATGAGATCTCACTTTTGATGCATGCCCATGGAAAGATACCTAACCCACATAGACAACACAAGGGAACATATATGATGGGTTACTTCATAAAGCATAATTGACACGGCTTACCATACCACATGACTTCTCGTGGCATATTCTTCATGCTTCATGTGTTGACCAAACTTGAATCTATTCTTCACTCTTTGTATTGGTCAACCTTGTATCTTCTCATGCTCTATCATACTATATTGAGGTGTATATATAATTCTTCATTTGTTTGCATGCTCTAAATCTTAGTCAACCATAGCTCAACTTATGAGACTATCATGACACCGACTTAGAGCCATAACTTGAATACTTCACTTGGAATCAAGCACTCAAGATCTTGATCATTCGTTGCTTATCACATAAGCTAGAGCATGGCTAATATGTAGTTCCACATAAGAACTCCATCTTCATTTCTTCTTCTTGATCATATCACATATATATATATATATATATATCTTCAAATCGATTATCTTGATGCCAATACACAAGGTATATCTTTATCTTCATGGCATCCATACTTGAATCCAACACATGTAATACAAGTACTACCTATGGAATATTCCTTCATATAAACTCAATGAAAACATTAGTCCATAGGGGTTGTCACGAATTACCAAAACCACACATAGGGGCAATATACCCTTACAAGAAGACAACCATCTAGCTACTGCTATGGACCCATAGTCCATGGATGAACTACTCACGCATCACTTCGGAGGCGGGCATGGTGATGTAGATGCCTCCGGCGATGATTTCACCCTCCGGCAGGGTGCCGGGAAGAGCTTCAGAACCTCCGAGATGGGTTCTACGATGGCGGCCGTGACAGAACTTTTTGTGGATGGATATTCGGGTATCCAGGGTTTTCTCGAGATCGTGAATATATAGGCGGAGGAGGCAAGGTTGGTGGATTCCTGGGGGGCCCACACCACCCCTAGGCGCATGCCAAACCCAGGCCGCACCATGGGGTGGTCTGGCCGCCCTATGGCGCCACTTCGCCCCCCCGGACTCTGTCTTCGTTTCGGTAAAATATTGACTTCGGCTTTTGCTTCGTCCAATTTCGAGAATATTTTCTGTACAACTTTTCTGAAATACAAAAACAACAGAAAACAGGGAACTGGCACTGTGGCATCTTGTTAATAGGTTAGTGTCGGAAATCATATAAAAGTGCATCGAAGTATAAGCAAAACATATATGAATTGGTGTAAAACAAGCATGGATCATAAAAAATTATAGATATGTTTGAGACGTATCAAGCATCCCCAAGCTTAACTCTTGCTCGTCCTCGAGTAGGTAAGTGATAACAAAATAATTTTTGAGGTGACATGCAACCAACACAATCTTGATCAAGCATTGTAAAGCATTGCGAGCTGGGATCAAAGTACTCTAAACATACGCATGATAGATATAAGGGATTTCTATTTTCGTGCCCCTGGTTCGTTAGTTGTGCTCAGTTTTCCCCAGTCCCTTAGTTTTTCCTCAGTTTTCCCCTCCTCTAGTTTGAAACACGCACAAGTGCTGGAACGGCCGGTAGCCGTCAGGTCAGAGGCCTTGACCGTTAGTCTGACCGGGTGGGGCCGCACAGGGGCAGCTCCTCCCTGACCGTCTCGTGCTGACGGGTAGGGTCGAGAGAGACTGCGTCGGAGCAGCCATCCATCTATCGGCGACGTGTGGGCCGTTTTATTTCATGATTTTATACGCGGTCTTGCCAATGACAAATGGGGCCGCTCTATAGGGCTGCCGCAGCCAATGACCAATGGGGTCGTCTATTTTTCAGGAAAAGACATATATTGCCGCTGTGGGGCTGCCGCAGCCAATGACCGTGGGGTCGTCTATTTATTTAGAGAAACTCATATATTGCCGCTCTGTGGGGCCTCCGCAGCCAATGACCGGTGGGGTCGTCTATTTTTCAGGAAAAGACATATATTGCCGCTACGTGGGGCTGCCGAGCCAATGACCGGTGGGGTCGTCTATTTATTTAGAGAAAATCATATATTGCCGCTCTGTGGGGCCTCCGCAGCCAATGACCGGTGGGGTCGTCTATTTTTCAGGAAAAGACACATATTGTCGCTACGTGTGGCTGCCGCAGCCAATGACCGGTGGGATCGTCTACTTATTTAGAGAGAAAAATCATATATTGCCGCTCTATAGGGCTGCCGCAGCCAATGACCAGTGGGTCGTCTATTTTTCAGGAAAACTCACATATTGCCGCTCTGATATATGTCTTTAGAGAATATCATAGAGAGAAGCAACAAGTTCGCTAATTAATTATTCTTAAGCTAGACCGGAGAACCGCTGGCAGCTCGTTCCCCACCGTCGGACGGAGCAGCCATCGCCGGCGCCTCGTCGCACCGCCGGCTCTGTCCCCCGGCGGCGTCGGACGAACTGCGGCGCTGCACGTCAACCACGGCTCCAGCACTTGTTTCGTCCGCACGCATTGTACCCACCGCAGGAAAGTCCGCCGCAAGCAGATCCGCCGCCCACGACGACCGGGATTTGTTCCGCGCACCAATTGGTATAGCTTGGTAAGACCTCCGCTTCTGCCTCCCCCGCCCCCTAATCGATTCGGTTCCCGTAATTTATTGGAGTTTGCAGGTACGAAATAGTCCTCAATGTCTGGTCGTAGCGGGTACACCGGCGAGGGTGGGGATTCGATCATGTCGTGGCCACGTTCTACTTCTCCTACCTCGTCGGAAGTGCAGGTATCTAGCTTTAGCTCTCTGTACTACCGTTGAATTTGAAGTCCGTCATGGCCTGTTGGGGTGATTTCAGTTGTTCTTTTTTCCATTATTGTTACAGTTAGCCAGGCAAGCCGATGATCCATGGTACATTGCATACCAAGATGAATCAACCCAGTGGTGTAGCCAGAGGATGGATTTGGAGGAGAAGGTGGCCAATTTAGGTGATGAATTGGCCCGTAAAAACCTGATGATATTCGAGCTGAAGCGTATTGTGGAGGAAGAAAAGAAGAATTCAGAGCTTATTCGCAAGGAGAAGTTGAGAGTTGAGACAGATCTTGCCGTATTTGATCAAGTGGTAGAAAATCTAGAACATGAACTTAAAGTGATGGGAGAGGAGAAAAGTAGATTCATCTGTGCAGTTTTATTAGGTGTCATCCCTGTCCTAGCAGTTATGTGGTTCTGGTAGACGATTTAGTATAGAATTGTTATTCAGTAGATGGCTCTAACCACTGTATTTTGTTGTGGCTCTAAGCACTGTATTTTGGTGTACAATTTCCTACTTGTGCTAAGTAATGCGCACGATAATTTTAGAATGCATGAACATTTTATAAAAGTGAAGGGATCCCAAAAGTGAAAGCATGTACCAGCCTCCGGATCAAATACATATCAATATCTTCCCAATCAAGTTGGGATAGAATTCAAATCATACATACGGATGTACATGGACACATCAAGAACGTGGAGAAGCTTTTTTTGAGACGGAGGTAGTAGTTCGAACAATTTTATCCCATTTGGAAATTGAAAAATACAAATTTATCATGATTTATCCCAATTTGCGGCGTCGAACACGGTCATCTGCGCCATCAAACGTTGAAGCGATGTTATCGGCGATGGCTTCAATATTCGTGGCATCGATGACCAGTGTCGGAACCGCCGCTGTCTTGGTGTACTTCATCAGCGACGGATCTGCGGAGGGCTGGATCGGTAGCTTTGCAGCGCGGTTGTAGACGATGGCTTCAATCGTCTTGGCATCGATTCGCACTCTCGGCACCGGAAGTGAGACATCAACAGGCTCCGACATTGAAGGCTGGGTCTGCGCCGTCGAAGCGATGTTGTAGGCGATGGCTTCAATGTTCGTGGCATCGATGACCACTGTCGGCACGGCCGCTGTCTTGGTGTTCTTCATCATTCAACAGATCTGAGAATAGAATCCTCACCGGTTAGAGACAGAGAGACAGAGAGAGACATTTCAACTATTTCTCGACGGTTAGATCCTCACCGGCACTCTTAGATCCACGGCGCACGCACGGTTAGATCCGCGCCGCGCACGCGCCGCCCGCCGCACGCACGGTTAGATCCCGCGCCGCCGCACGCCGCCGCACGCACGGTTAGATCCGCGCCGCCGCACGCCGCCACATGCACGGTTAGATCCGCGCCGCCGCACGCACGGTTAGATCCGCGCCGCCGCGACCGCCGTAGTAAGAGAGGAAATACGAGAGAGGAGGATGCGACTGGAATATGCGACTGCCAGGGTTGGTAGGTATGTGCTCTGCTCTTGTCTCCGTATGCGTCCATCGTGGTAGAGAGAGAGATACAGGCCGTCCGATCATAAATGATCGAACGGTGCAAGCGTTCGTTGAGCTTTCAACTAACCAAGATCCGTGTGACATACATCTCGACCAATCGAGAGATCAGCCGGTGAGTACAAGTTAGGAAAACTGAGTAGAACTAAGAGGGGGAAAAGTGAGGAAATGTTTATCGGAAGGGCAAAACTGAGTATGACCGAGTAAAACAAGTGGGCCCGGAGGGGAAAACTGAGTAACACTAAGTAAAACAGGGGCACCCAAATAATAAACGGACTAAGGAAATTGAAGCTTTTGGCATAAAAATTGTAAAATTGTGTTATTTGAACAATATATTACATTTTGGCCGACTAGATATTGTTTGCAACTCAAAGATACACAAGTGTGACGAATTTGGACTCATTTGGACAAAGTTTGTAAGCATAGTGGGTATTTGGGAGGTGTATTGAGCAGAAAGCCCTGCATCTTCATATCTAGTAGCTCATGGACTAGGAAGTGGTTTTGAAGCTTTTGGCATAAAAACTTCATATCTCTATATTTCCTTTTCCATTATTATTTCTCTAGGTTGTAGGTAACATAACAAGGCTCCATGGGAAGGTTCCACCATGTTTTGAATTATTTTGAATTGAACCCTAAAACCCTAAAACCCTAAAATGATAAATGTGGCTTAAATGTGGCATACAAATTGTTCATACAAATTCAAATTGTTCAACACAAAGGGATCCCCAATACAAAGGGAACCACAATACAAATTGTTCATACAAATTCAAATTGTTCAACACAAAGGCATCCCCAATACAAATTGTTCAACACAAAGGGATCCCCAATACAAAGGGAACCACAATACAAATTGTTCATACAAATTCAAATTAGTTGTTCGAATAAAATCTTTCTCTTGCTCCTGGTGTGACTCGCCGGGGCCACCACCTTACTCGGGTAACCCTACCAGGGATATTACCGGTGTCTACCTTCCTTTTGCCCTCTTTCTTGTTCTTCTTCTTCTGCAAAGCTTGTGCTTTTTCTTCGCCATGTACTCTTCGAAGTTAGTTTCTATCATGGCCTTACTACTTTCGAGGCATTCTCGACTATACTGTTCCCTCTCCTCTAGACTCATCGGTTGAAGCCATTCTACATCCATCTGTTCCCTCTGCTCTCGATCCATCGGTTCAATCTCCTCATGTTCAATTGCTGCTTCAATCTCCTCTGCATTTGCTGCTTCAATCTCCTCATGTTGAACTCGCTGCTTCAATCTCCTCTCGCATTTGCTGCTTCAATCTCCTCATGTTGAGCTGCCGCTTCAATCTCCTCTGCATTTGCTGCTTCAATCACCTCATGTTGAACTGCTGCTTCAATCTCAAGTTGAATTGCTGCTTCATTCTCCTCTGCATTTTCTGCTCCCGCCTGATCTTCCATTCCAAAAGCTGGGTCAACTCCATTTTTACAAAGCCTAGCAATGTGTCCAGGGATTCCACAACGTTTGCACTTACGTTTCGAATCGGTGCACCACCCTCTGCACTAGCTACTGATCCTATTCTTCCTCGGCCTACCTGCCGGTCTAGTCAATCTTGGAGAGTACGGTTTGAAGCCTGGATCGACTTTCATCCATTGGTCTTTTCCCAACAAGGTAGGAACATTCATAGCATATGCAGCCCTAAATTTGGCAACAGAGAAATACTCTGACACATACTGATCAACTTCACCATCTTCACCCCCTATAACACTCATGAAAAACAATGCGTGTATGCAGGGTATCCCACGGATCTGCCATCCCCTACAATGGCATGTCCTATCAACCAAACTCACTGGATACCTCCACTGCCTGTTTTCTTTGTCAGTGTAGGTTACCTCAGCCTCCATTCCTTTTCTGACGCATTGCATCCTCAATTGTTTTGCCCTGGCATGCAAAGACTTAATCAAAGATGGGAGCATGAGATGGCCAACATAATTTGTGGATGCAATTCTTTGATGCAGATCGATCTTTATCATGATCATCTGCCTAATCTTATCAAATATTTGCCACAGCATAAGCCCTTTCAATGACTTGACCTTTGAATTGAAACTCTCCGCAAGGTTACTTGTTACATAGTCTACCTTGCAAATTTCATTGAATTGGCTTCTTGACCACACCCTACCATGATGTTCATCCAAGTACTCCTTCACCCCAGGTTTTTGTTTATACAACACATCCAAATGAAACAGATGCTTCCTAGAGCTGCATGTGTATGAAGCTGGCCATAGGTTGTCAGTAAAAACTTTACCCTTGAATTTCTTTGTAAAATTCTGTACCAAGTGTCGCATACATTCCCTATGCTCCACTCCAGTGGAATCTTGCTTCTACCGTAGTCTCCAAACCTTTGCAAGCGTACGTGTGGATAACAAGTCCTGGTGGATGACCGATAAGGTCGCGCAAATTCTGCAGAAACCAAGTCCAACTTTCCTGTGACTCAACCTCCAAAACCCCATAAGCAACAGGGAACATCCAATTATGTCCATCAACTGCAGTAGCAGCAACTAGCTGTCCTTTAAACCTGCCATGAAGAGCTGATGCATCCACGGCCAAATAAGGCCTGCAACCATCCAAAAAGCCTTTCCAGCACGCTTTGAAACAAACAAAAGCCCTTCTAAAACATTCCTTGTGCATTACCTTCCCGCTTTTCAATTTGTAGGGAACTGTATGCTTGTCTATCGCTACAACACTGCCTGGACTAGCCATCTCCACTTCAGCTTTGAAAGTGTAAAGCAACTGAAAGCTTTCATTCCATGGACCATTGATCTTGTCAAGAGCCATTTCCTTTGCATAGAACATCCTCATGTAAGGTACTTCCATTTTATACTTCTCAGCCACCTTTTTTACGAGTCTTTGTTGGACCAAGTGAAGGATCTTCTCTCAGCCAATCTAGGATTATATCTGCCAACCACCTAGTCTTCGCTAGCTTTGTTTTCAGCTCTGGCTCTCCCCCTAGAGGTGGACACCTATGGATCTCCTTATTCTTCTTTATCTGAAACATAATGATAAGGGATGTCAGTAATAGATAACAAATTTTACACCGTGATCTAAATACACAACTGGTTGGCGTAGTACCTGAACCAAGCTGCTTCTGCGCATTGTGGATGCATGCAGCCTAAACCTACACCTTGGGTATGGGCATTTAATTGTGAACCTACCTGGCTCACTTTTAATAACCTCAAAATTATTCTTAGTGAGAATGTGATATGTAGTATTTGCATTACGGCAGTCCATCATCGTTTGAAACACGGTGCCTTCTACCAGCTGGGGATTCTCCCTGTTCCACTCCATTGTTGGCAAGTCTTCACCTTCGTAATCGGCTAAAACGAGGCTGTCATCATTCTCATTCTTCTCTTCATCATCAGTGTCATCAAATCTGGCACCAAAAGCCATATCTTCCATGTATTGATCCTCCATTGCCTTCTTCGCATCGATCTACCAATTCAGGAAACATCAACTCATCCTCATCATCTTGAGGAGGCTGATCCTCAATGTCTGCATCGTCCTCCACATCGACCGTACGAATGATCTGGCTACCACTAGCACTGGGGACAGATGGTGCTGCTGTGGACCTACAAGGAGCGCCACGGCGCACACTATTAGCAGAGGCAGCAGCAGTAGAGAGACATGATGCCCGACCACCTGATGATGCCCCAGCACCAGATGATGCCTGGCCCCTATCCACATGGATACGAATTTTACCGAACCGGCAAGAAGCATTCAAAGCAAAAAGAAATCCCAGATCGTCTTCAGAAATTAGTGGAACAAATCTTCCCTCTGAGCTGTTGAAATATTCGAAATGAACTGCATCGAGAGAGCTCCAGGTGTAGATATCGTAGATGTTAGCTTTGAAATCCCTTAACGAGATGGTGGTTGCAACCACCGCAGGGAAGTAAAACCCAGTCTTACAGCGTTTAGAATCACGCGTAAAGCTAGAATCCAGCCTAACCACCAGCCGAAAAGCCAGCGCTGGATCCATCCTATTCGAAAAGCAACGCAGTTAGTTGAGCAACAACGATTGGCGCTCAAAAACTGCCTACTGTTAATTCACATGGGATAGGCAGACGATGCTTACCCAGATGGAATCCATGCGTTAGATCCCTCCGATTCCCAATCTTCTCCACGGCTGGCGGGAATAGTCTGCACACCAGACGGAATTACAAAGAGGACAGGGGTAGATCCAGATCTGGTGGAGGCGGAGCCCAGGGGTGGTGGTGGGGGCGGGGCCGGCTCGGCGGCGGACGACGCCATAAGGTAGGTGGGCAGGATGGCGTGGCGGCGGAGGGGCGGTGTGTGAGCTCCTCCAGTCTCGGACGGAGGGGAAAGCTTTGGGTCAGCTCTTCCAGTCAATAGTCAACACATTTCGAAAGCAACGGTCAAGTCAAAACCACCGCGGCTCCCTAGCCGTCACCGGTAACGGAAGGCCTCTGAACAGACGGCAACCCTCCCGTCCGAGCCTCTGAAAGGGGTTTCAAACTAGAGGGAGGGGAAAACTGAGGAAAAGTTAAGAGGCTGGGGAAAACTGAGTACAACTAACGAACCAGGGGCACGAAACTAGAAATCCCTAGATATAATTCAATAGAACTTAGCAACTATGTTATAACATGAAGAGTAACTCAGACAAAGGATCATGAATAATAGTGCATTGAAAGCAACCTTTTTTATAAGCATAGAGTAAACATAACAAAGTGGTACTCAACATGTCCTTTACAGAGTAGCAAAACATAAATGCTAGGACACCTTTAAAGTTCAGAGGGTGACTAGATACAAGTAATTTAAGAACAAGCAATAGTAACTGTTGGAGATATGCCCAAGAGGCAATAATAAAGTGGTTATTATAATATATCTTTGTGTTTATGATAAATGTTTGCATACCATGCTATAATTTTATTAACCGAAACATTGATACATGTGTGTTATGTAAACAACAAAGAGTCCCTAGTAAGCCTCTTGTGTAACTAGCTTGTTGATTAATAGATGATCATGGTTTCGTGATCATGAACATTGGATGTTATTAATAACAAGGTCATATGACTAGGTGAATGATGTGATGGACATACACCCATATAAGCATAGCATAAGATCACGTCATTAAGTTAAATTTGCTATTTGCTTCCGATACATAGTTACCTAGTCCTTCGACCATGAGATCATGTAAATCACTTATACCGGAAGGGTACTTTGATTACATCAAACGCCACTGCGTAAATGGGTGGTTATAAAGATGGGATTAAGTGTTCGGAAAGTATGGGTTGAGGCATATGGATCAAGAGTGGGATTTGTCCATCCCGATGACGGATAGATATACTCTGGGCCCTCTCGGTGGAATGTCGTCTGATTAGCTTGCAAGCATGTGAATGGTTCACAAGAGATGATATACCATGGTATGAGTAAAGAGTACTTGTCGGTGACGAGGTTGAACAGGGTATGGAGAGACCGATGATCGAACCTCGGACAAGTAAAATATCGCGTGACAAAAAGAATCGGTATCGTATGTAAATGGTTCAATCGATCACTAAGTTATCATTGAATATGTGGGAGCCATTATAGATCTCCAGATCCCGCTATTGGTTATTGGTCGGAGAAGAGTCTCGACCATGTCTGCATAGTTCACGAACCGTAGGGTGACACACTTAAGGTTTGATGTCGTTTTAAGTAGATATGGAATATGGAATGGAGTTCGAATATTTGTTCGGAGTCTCGGATGGGATCCAGGACATCACGAGGAGGTCCGTAATGGTCCGGAAATAAGATTCATATATAGGAAGTCACTTTCCAAGTTTGGAAATGATTCGGTGCATTTATGGATGGCGACAGAATGTTCTAGAACCTTCTGGAAGAAATCACCATGGAAGGTGGAGTCCCGGTTGGACTCCACCAACCCTAACCAGCCAACCAAGTGGGAGGGTGGAGTCCATGGTGGACTCCACCTCCTTGGCCGGCCAAATAAAGGGGGGAAAGGGAGAGTCCCTGTCCCTCTAGGTTTCGTCCATATGGCAGTTTTTGAATTGGGGTCTTATTCAGATCTTTGGGCAAACCCTTAGGAATTCCACCTATATAAAAAGGAGGAGAGGGAGGGGGGCAGCCACTCTTGGCCGCACCACCATAGGTGTGGCACCCCCGGGATCAGGGTTAGACAAATACCAGATCTTCGTCTGACAAAAGCCTAACCTAGAGCTCGAGAGAATACAGTGAGAGAATCGGTAACACAACAGTGACTCTACGACTCAAAAAGTAATACAAGCTCATACCTGAGCGAAGAACCAAAGTATTACAAGCAGAGGTCACTGACCTGGCAAACATCAATCAACGGAAGCGAAGTTATGCTATTAGACATAGCAAGATAGCAAAAGGCCTAAGAGGCCAGGAGCATAACGGCGACGTCCCAGCCCATAGATTCCAGGCTGCCACCTGGGAACCCCAAGCTACTCGTCGATGTCGACTAGAAACCACCATCTCATTGGAGCGACTTAAATGCGAAACAAAAGCATGCAAAGCTGAGTACAGGGACTCAGCAAGACTTAGTACAACCTTTTAGCAAAGCGGGTATGCAGGCTTTCTGTGGAGCTTCTTTTGCGTAAAGCTAGTTTTCCTTTATAAGACGAGAGAGAGGAGAAGCTCGACTACTCAGAACCTTTGAAAGGGGATAAGAGAGCGACATCTCTAGCTCTACTGATCATCATATTGTATCCACCAATCTTCATCATCTCGAACCACTATCCTCGGATTACCCCCTCAACACCCGAAGAAGGTAGCCGTAAACACACATTGGTTGCCAAGTTTTACGATTAGGTTAAAGTTCTCTATGATCTCCACGTCCGTTCCCAAGTCGTCCGTAACCGTGGACACGGCTTTTCGAAAAGATTCATTACCCTGCAGGGGTGCACAACTTTACCCACACGTGCCAACCGATTCTTAGTGCCAGTACATTAGCTCTCTTCCTTGGAAAGCCGGCAGAGAGTGGTTGACCACGACCTTTACCTTGCTGTCGCCGAGACCATGAGTCACGCGCTAAGGATTGTTCCGCCGTAACGGGTCAAGTCCCGAAGTCGGTCCTTAACGATGTGAGGCGAGGTGGGTTTCCCCAGGGACTCTAACCCCAGCCACCACGGCCACGCTTACCTACCTGTATGCTATGCACCTTTTCACAAACATTTTCGATGCATATGTCCAAATAACGCGCAAACTATGTGACTCATGGAATCTACTAGGCAAGTTAGTGAGTCGAGAGGGTACCATAATAGGGCCTCGCGTGGTTGTACGCTCAGTCTTGGTTCAAGAGGCGAGAACTCGGTTCCTAGGGTCGGCAGAAACGAAACAACCCACCACATCCCAATGTGGCCTCTCGTCTGAGCCTTTAATCATGTTTAACAAAATCTCTATACTTACCACGTCAACATGTCATGCTAGATTCATATCATTGTAAGGCTCCAGTCCGAAGACCGGAGTAGCAGCGTAACAAACTAAGCATGGCTAAGCATAAAGAGATAAAGGCTCTAGCGATGCACACATGCCAAACCTAGTTATGCTAGGAGCAGTGGATCATGGATTTGAGGCTACAAGGGTGAAACATGCAACAGATAGGATAACTCTACCTATCGATAAAAGACAGTTGAATCGCATGCAATATGAAGGAACCAGAGTAAAAGCATTTGTAAAACTTATATGAACCAGGCTAGGGCTTGCCTTTGTCCCTGACAAACCGAAGTGGAGCTTCGATAAACTTGTACTTGACTTGTTTGTCGGTGGACAATATTGATCTTCGGTGTTGTCGATCTTCATCGGCTCGGACTCGTGCTCTATCGATCGCGAAGAAGCAAACACCGGAAAGGTAGAACAATCAACACATGGCATCGATGCAATGCGCAAACAAAGATGATGATATGACAGGTTAAAGTTATTGAAACTAACCCTAATACATCATGGTCAAATTAAATGGAATTCGAATGCATAAAACATTGCATTTCGATGACTTCCATAAAGTGGTATTTCGGTATTCTAACAAAAATTGTTAATTGAAGTTGTTTAACTATGCATGATGATAGCTTAGATGGATAGGTTTCACTTTTCTGATCAATTTGACATATTATACATCTTTTTCTGATTTAAAAATGAAAAAGATATTGAATTTACAAATTTTAAACAAATTCAGAAAATGAATTACAAAAAAAGAAAAGGGAGGCTGACGTCATTATGACGTCAGCATGACGTCGCCTATGGCCTGGCCGGCCAGGTCGGGCACGGCCTGGGCGTTTGGAGGCGCGCGGGGCAGCGTGAGCGGGCGCGTTGGACGCGCCTCGACGCGGGCGACCTCGGAAAGGCGGCGCCGCCCGAGATGGTCGCCGGAGCGGCGACCACGGCGAGCAGCGCGGCGGCCGGGCACGGGTCAGCGAGGCGGGGGCGCTAGAGAGGGCGAGAGGGAGAACGGAGGGGCGCCGGAGCACCGGCAGCTCACCAGAGCATCGTGGAGGGCTCGGCTCGGCCGGGGAGGCTGCAGGGCGCCGCGGCGCCGTCGGCGTTCTCGCCGGCCGCGGGGAAGACGAGGCCGTGGCGTCGATTCTGGCCCTCCCCCGTCGATTCCTCCGACGAGGACGCTCAGGAAGGCGAGGCGGAGCCAGTGGTGGTGGCGGTTGGGCGCGGGGGTGGCCCGAACGGCGGCGACGGCGAGCGGCCGGCGCGGCTAGGGTTTCGGCGCGCAGCAGAGAGAGAGGAAGGTGGCGCATGAGGGGGAGAAGAGATAAAGACGAGGGAGAGGCGTGTAGGAGGCTCCAGGACGTCGTCCTCATCCGTGGGGCGAGCAGGACGTGGCCGGCGTCGGCCTCCCTGTGCAAGGCACGCAGCTGCCTGTGTGGCTGAGGAAGAAGACAAGGGCGATTTGCAAAATAGCCCTTGGACTTTGAGGGTTTTCGTGGAAAAGCTAAAACAACACCAATTCTATTCTATTTTGGCATTTTGCAACTTTGTAGTGATCCAAAATAACCCAAATATTTTAGGGAAAAATATTTAGTGGCCTTCCTAGTAATAACTGAAAGTCCACATATCTTTTATTTTGGGGTTTTCAAACATTTGAACACATTTCAAAAAGACAAAGACTTGCATAAACCTTGGGTTTCCATTTTAATTTATTTGCAAATTTTTCCTAATGCATTTTATATGATGCTCATGATGCACAACAACTCCTAATTAGGGTTTGGCAAAGCAGGGATGTTAGAACTCTACCCCTTACAAGAATCTCGTCCCCGAGATTCCTAAGGTAGGAAAAGAGAAGGTAACAAGGACTACGACGGTCTTCAACTCGCTTGTTGATACTACACCGATCTGGTTTGTTGAGGAAGTTCATCCACGACACCATGAAGAAGTTGACCCACATCACCATGAAGAGGTTGATCTTTAACACTATGAAGAGCTCTTCATTTTGCTTTCTTCACTCTAAAGGAAAGAGGGAATGACACTGGATGGTGGATCTTCACAAAGATCAAGTATTTCATGGTCAACTCATGGAAGGAGTGTTTAGAAACAACTCTTGAGTTGATAAACATGAAACACGTCAAGGTAACGAAGAAGACAGAAGAAGTTTCAAATTTTGGTAGGCAATTGCTCCAAGCTTGACAAGAATACGAAGGGACAAGGTAGCGAGGAGTTAAACTGCCTTTGATACCATGGCGAGGCACTCTTAGAGAGGGTGACTCGTGGAAACACAAATGACTATCCAACCATAGCAACTTTGGATTTAAGAATCATAGTCACTTTTCTGGCAAGGGTACATGAAATGATTGTTGTTTACTCAAAAGGCTAGGGCCTAGATGACTGACGAATTCACACAACGTGTGAATTGATTAGAATTTCAGGTAAGCCAAAGTAAGGGAATAAGCATCGTCGAAAGACGTAGCAAGGATCATTGGGGAGTGAAATTTCCCGAACAAAGTTGTTGTCAGCGGAGAAATGATTTCGAGGGATTGACCGAGATACATTTAACAACTCTGCTTATAATGTTCTCCTTGATATTCTAGACACCAATATTAGGCTATTGACCAGCCTTCAATAGGTCATCAAGTGAAGGTCAGACTCCGGAATTGAAAAGACATCATAAGGGCAACTCCTAGAATAAGTCGCACAAGATCCTTATTGAGAGTGGTTATTCTTGATGATTCAAGAGATTATGGCATTAGGCCTTCCGACTAATTGTGTTAACCACGACATCAATCTTGCCGGATTTACAAAGAGACCTATGTCAAAAATCCTTGAGGAACACTAACCATCATTGCCACTTGGGATTCAGCTTAGGTTAGGTATAAAGATATTTCAGACTCAGAATGTCCGAATAGAAGTTTTGCAATAGTTACCACCAAGGTAAAGTTGCTAGATTCTCAAGATATAGACTATAATGTCAAGCTCCAGAGGATTGAGCTAGATTGCGTAATACATGTGGTTGCGACTGCAAAGGCAATTGCGTGCACATGAACTTGCAAGGTAACACAAGTGAGTCCTTGTGGGGACATCAAAGAAGATATTGAAGCTCTTCAGCTGCTTCTCTTTTTTTTGAACAAACCAGTCAGTAGCTTAGTGTGCATAGAGGAATGTTTCAAGGAATGGAGGTAACAACCTTCCATATCAAGAATACTTCGCACATGCCTGACCGACTTGCGATGATTCCCGAGGATAACAAAGGGAACTCGACTCAGATCCACGGCGACATCTTTCAGCAAGTGCACGTGAACTAGAGAAGGTCACTTCCAGCATCTAGAACACATACTTCATGATAACACAAAGATGGTTCCTAAAAGTTTCCAACATTAAGGCCAACTATTCAATATGAATCTCTTTAAGCATGGAGAAAATAAGAATGTCATCGATGGGCTCAATAACAAACTATCAAGATACTCCAATAAGATGTTCTCATATGTTGTCTGAACGAGGCAAAAGTATTGGTCAGACCAAAGGATAAGAAGATGTACTCAAGCGAAGCACCATGAGTATAACATCATCAAGATAGTCCTTGGAACTGAGTTTGATTTGACGATAGCCCAAGCTCAGATCAAATATGGGAAAGATAGCATATCCATAAAGGAGATACTTTCTGACTTCAACACAGACAACACTAGACATCCCTTTATGAAGGAACAAAGTTGGATAGACCTTTTGTCTTTCAACTCTCCAAGTTGTTGATTAAGCTCAACCAACTAGTCCAGCGTTATCCAGCACGGTTCTTGGAGAAGGAGTAGTTGAACGAACCAACGTACTCATGAACTCGACAACACGGTCATGTAACAACATGGTGATACTCCTAGAAAGACATCCAGAATATCACGAACCACCGGTATATCACTGAATTCAAGAGGGAATCTTGCTTTACAAAGCAAACGATATGGTCTTGAGAGCTTCAGCATAAACCTAACTCTTTGACCGAAGATGTGCGTCTGAATGAATGGACTTGGTAGCACAATCAGACTTCGCTTAATAATTGGCGAACCAATTATGCTAGGAATGACATCAATTGTCCTTGGATTTCAAAACAATTAGAATTGCTAAGAATCTCGGATGGCTACATCAATACGCAAACCCCAACATTCCCAAGCATAGACAGCTCGGAGAAAGGGTGAGTAAAGATATGTAAGATTATCACTTCATCAATAAGGTCATGATACAACACGATCTCATGATATAGAAGAGGGTGATAGTCTAAGGTAGAACAGAACAGAAGCTAACGAGGCCTCTTAATCTGCAGATTACAACACTTTGACCAAGTCTTAGAAACGGACGAGGTACTGGAGTTTGTTTCTCCTGACATACTGAAGTGGAATGTCTTGAAGAACCACAAGAATAACATACATTTGGAAAACACCAATGCACATTTAGAACTTGTCTACTCACTAGCAGACAAAGGTTGGAAAGAAACTAAATAGGAGGAACACAATCAAGATCAGAATTCCTGAGATGTAGATGCACAAGTTAACACTTTTGTGAAACTCATGTTGAAAAAAGAAGGTGTGGCGGAGTCACAGACATAGATATAATACTCTCAAAGAGCACTCTTGTGGTGATCTATTTGGTTCAATGAAAGAATCTCCGCGATAGCTAGTGGAAGGGGGAAGATATTTATTGCCGCAATTCAACACGACAACAACCACAAGCTTTAAGGCTAGCTTGATTTGGATTTAGCCATCCCGATGTAATGTTTGAACATTAACGCCAGTGTTCAATGGCATGGATCTTGGGTTAAAGGCCAGCTTCATGTACTTAGATTCATAAAACAGAATCTAGCACAATCGGGGACCTTAGGTTCAAGTCCAAGGGTTAAAACCCGAGAAAGTAGTAACTACTAGATGAGTGACACAAAGGACACTGCGAGGTAGTAATCACGATGTAGATTCTAGAAGTCATGCAAGGCTTCCAAAGTACCAAGCAAATAGAAAGAAGGCATTCAAGGCGAAAGGAAACCTCGAAGCCTAGAACAGAATTTTGTGGAACCTAGAAAATAGAGAGATCATGATGGAAAGGAATCTCTCTGTTGAAACAAAACAAAACAAAAAGGGAGCAAAGAACACACACGACTCTAGAGAACTCTGCACTAGGTTAACTGGTTTTGAAACGACATGCCCTTAAGGCACCTAAGTTTGAAAGACTAGAAGAGATAGGAAAACTTTCAAATCAACACAAGGTAAGGCACCTTAGAATTAGAGCGATACCAGATAAGGAGTAAAAAGAAGCCTAATCAGATTTTCGCAAATACTTTTAGCTTTCAAATAGTTTTCACAAACACTAGACTCAACATCGACCAGTAGAAAGGGCTTCCTACAGGCAGTCCTGCTCTGATACCAAAACCTGTGGCACCCCCGGGATCAGGGTTAGACAAATACCAGATGTTCGTCTGACAAAAGCCTAACCTAGAGCTCGAGAGAATACAGTGAGAGAATCGGTAACACAACAGTGACTCTACGACTCAAAAAGTAATACAAGCTCATACCTGAGCGAAGAACCAAAGTATTACAAGCAGAGGTCACTGACCTGGCAAACATCAATCAACGGAAGCGAAGTTATGCTATTAGACATAGCAAGATAGCAAAAGGCCTAAGAGGCCAGGAGCATAACGGCGACGTCCCAGCCCATAGATTCCAGGCTGCCACCTGGGAACCCCAAGCTACTCATCGATGTCGACTAGAAACCACCATCTGCTGGAGCGACTTCGTCTGAAACAAAAGCATGCAAAGCTGAGTACAGGGACTCAGCAAGACTTAGTACAACATTTTAGCAAAGCGGGTATGCAGGCTTTCTGTGGAGCTTCTTTTGCGTAAAGCTAGTTTTCCTTTGTAAGACGAGAGAGAGGAGAAGCTCGACTACTCAGAACCTTTGAAAGGGGATAAGAGAGCGACATCTCTAGCTCTACTGATCATCATATTGTATCCACCAATCTTCATCATCTCGAACCACTATCCTCGGATTACCCCCTCAACACCCGAAGAAGGTAGCCGTAAACACACATTGGTTGCCAAGTTTTACGATTAGGTTAAAGTTCTCTATGATCTCCACGTCCGTTCCCAAGTCGTCCGTAACCGTGGACACGGCTTTTCGAAAAGATTCATTACCCTGCAGGGGTGCACAACTTTACCCACACGTGCCAACCGATTCTTAGTGCCAGTACATTAGCTCTCTTCCTTGGAAAGCCGGCAGAGAGTGGTTGACCACGACCTTTACCTTGCTGTCGCCGAGACCATGAGTCACGCGCTAAGGATTGTTCCGCCGTAACGGGTCAAGTCCCGAAGTCGGTCCTTAACGATGTGAGGCGAGGTGGGTTTCCCCAGGGACTCTAACCCCAGCCACCACGGCCACGCTTACCTACCTGTATGCTATGCACCTTTTCACAAACATTTTCGATGCATATGTCCAAATAACGCGCAAACTATGTGACTCATGGAATCTACTAGGCAAGTTAGTGAGTCGAGAGGGTACCATAATAGGGCCTCGCGTGGTTGTACGCTCAGTCTTGGTTCAAGAGGCGAGAACTCGGTTCCTAGGGTCGGCAGAAACGAAACAACCCACCACATCCCAATGTGGCCTCTCGTCTGAGCCTTTAATCATGTTTAACAAAATCTCTATACTTACCACGTCAACATGTCATGCTAGATTCATATCATTGTAAGGCTCCAGTCCGAAGACCGGAGTAGCAGCGTAACAAACTAAGCATGGCTAAGCATAAAGAGATAAAGGCTCTAGCGATGCACACATGCCAAACCTAGTTATGCTAGGAGCAGTGGATCATGGATTTGAGGCTACAAGGGTGAAACATGCAACAGATAGGATAACTCTACCTATCGATAAAAGACAGTTGAATCGCATGCAATATGAAGGAACCAGAGTAAAAGCATTTGTAAAACTTATATGAACCAGGCTAGGGCTTGCCTTTGTCCCTGACAAACCGAAGTGGAGCTTCGATAAACTTGTACTTGACTTGTTTGTCGGTGGACAATATTGATCTTCGGTGTTGTCGATCTTCATCGGCTCGGACTCGTGCTCTATCGATCGCGAAGAAGCAAACACCGGAAAGGTAGAACAATCAACACATGGCATCGATGCAATGCGCAAACAAAGATGATGATATGACAGGTTAAAGTTATTGAAACTAACCCTAATACATCATGGTCAAATTAAATGGAATTCGAATGCATAAAACATTGCATTTCGATGACTTCCATAAAGTGGTATTTCGGTATTCTAACAAAAATTGTTAATTGAAGTTGTTTAACTATGCATGATGATAGCTTAGATGGATAGGTTTCACTTTTCTGATCAATTTGACATATTATACATCTTTTTCTGATTTAAAAATGAAAAAGATATTGAATTTACAAATTTTAAACAAATTCAGAAAATGAATTACAAAAAAAGAAAAGGGAGGCTGACGTCATTATGACGTCAGCATGACGTCGCCTATGGCCTGGCCGGCCAGGTCGGGCACGGCCTGGGCGTTTGGAGGCGCGCGGGGCAGCGTGAGCGGGCGCGTTGGACGCGCCTCGACGCGGGCGACCTCTGGAAGGCGGCGCCGCCCCGAGATGGTCGCCGGAGCGGCGACCACGGCGAGCAGCACGGCGGCCGGGCACGGGTCAGCGAGGCGGGGGCGCTAGAGAGGGCGAGAGGGAGAACGGAGGGGCGCCGGAGCACCGGCAGCTCACCAGGAGCATCGTGGAGGGCTCAGCTCGGCCGGGGAGGCCTGCAGGCGCCGCGCGGCGCCGTCGGCGTTCTCGCCGGCCGCGGGGAAGACGAGGCCGTGGCGTCGATTCTGGCCCTCCCCCGTCGATTCCTTCGACGAGGACGCTCAGGAAGGCGAGGCGGAGCCAGTGGTGGTGGCGGTTGGGCGCGGGGGTGGCCCGAACGGCGGCGACGGCGAGCGGCCGGCGCGGCTAGGGTTTCGGCGCGCAGCAGAGAGAGAGGAAGGTGGCGCGTGAGGGGGAGAAGAGATAAAGACGAGGGAGAGGCGTGTAGGAGGCTCCAGGACGTCGTCCTCATCCGTGGGGCGAGCAGGACGTGGCCGGCGTCGGCCTCCCTGTGCAAGGCACGCAGCTGCCTGTGTGGCTGAGGAAGAAGACAAGGGCGATTTGCAAAATAGCCCTTGGACTTTGAGGGTTTTCGTGGAAAAGCTAAAACAACACCAATTCTATTCTATTTTGGCATTTTGCAACTTTGTAGTGATCCAAAATAACCCAAATATTTTAGGGAAAAATATTTAGTGGCCTTCCTAGTAATAACTGAAAGTCCACATATCTTTTATTTTGGGGTTTTCAAACATTTGAACACATTTCAAAAAGACAAAGACTTGCATAAACCTTGGGTTTCCATTTTAATTTATTTGCAAATTTTTCCTAATGCATTTTATATGATGCTCATGATGCACAACAACTCCTAATTAGGGTTTAGCAAAACAGGGATGTTACAATAGGGCCCCCTGGACGGCGCCCCAAAGGCCTCCCTCTCTCCCAAACCCTAGCCTCTCTCCTCCTCCATCTTCTTCCATAGCGCTTAGGCGAAGCCCTGCCGGAGATCTCCACCTCCACCGACACCATGCCGTCGTGCTGTCGAGATTCCGAGGAGGATATACTACTTCCGCTGCCCGCTGGAACGAGGAGAAGGACGTCGTCATCAACACCGTATGTGTGATCGAGTACGGAGGTGCTGCCCGACTGTGGCACCGTCAAGATCTTTTACGCGCTTTTGAAAGCGGCAAGTGACCGACTACAACATCAATGAGATCTAATCTCATAGGCTTTGAAAATCTTCGAGGGTTAGTCTCATGATCTTCTCGTTGCTACCATCTTCTAGATTGCATCTTGGCTTGTTATTCGTTCTCGCGGTAGGAATTTTTTTGTTTTCTATGAATCCCAACAGTCATAATCATGAATCAACATCAATAATAATTTTTGGGACTATGCACATTGCACTAATAATGACAACTATGCTCTCTTAATTGGTGCATAAAGTAGAAGATGAAGACTCGACATAAAAGTAAAAGAGAGACTCTTTGCAGAGTAAGCAAGATAAACAAGTTTTATAAACCTTCCAAAAAGTATGGTACTTCTTAGCTTTGAGCTCTCATTGCCCCTATATATCATAAGCATCTTGAATGGTTAAAGTTAATGTGAGCCAAAAATTAGAGCTATATGCTTGCAAATCACAAGTTGAAAATCTCATGCCCCTTGAATGCGAGTACCTAAACCTCATGCTACTCAACTTAGGTCTCAAATAAGTTCTTGTCAATGTAAGTATATATGTATCATTGAGAACCGCCAACGTGGTACCTTTTTCCCGATGATATGGAGATACTCTTGTAAGAGCAATCCCATGCCAAAATGACAAGACAAACATACAATGAGCATCTCATCAATTTTTTTTATTTACCATGAGTATAGTTTTTTTTATTGCAAATGCTTCATAGAATGCTCACTATGGTTTAGCTGTAAATTTCCACCATGACTGATGCATGTCTTAGATTAGCGGCCCAGTTGTTTCTCTAACTCATATACAAATTCCATGGACTTACAACTTTCCATTTTATTTCGCATGCTAGACATCCATAAACAAAAGAACATGACATCAACTAAATATAAGTGCAATATCGAAAGTGTTCCCCATGCAAGCATGGTTATAATAACTCCCAACTCGCAATTTGCAAACATATAAACTTCATAAGATATTCACAATGATCAAATTTATTAAGTACAAGAAAGTAAATGTGCCATCAAGTTCGTGAGAGCTTTACTGACTAATTTTCTCATGCCAAAATTTAATTTAGAGATAAAAATAAAAAACATGATGAATTACTTGGAATACAATAATGCTGCTAGGTAGATGTGGTGGACACAATTGGAAAACTTTGGTTTATGGTAATTGGATGCATGAGTAGAGATCATATTCAGCACAGGCGAATGCTAGCAAAAGACTGGGAGCGACCAACTAAGAGAGCATTAGTGGCCATAATCATGCATAGCAATAAAACATTATCAATGAAAGAATAAAGTGATATTACAAATAAAAAACTAAATGATCATAGATGCTTTAGTTGACTGGTTATAGTCATAACATGGTATAAGATGCGCCAAGTCAACCTAATAAAGCATCAAAGGAGATTACCACAATATTATGCTTTTATGATGGACACAACACATGATTATTTCAATGACACATTATGAACTCTCAGCCATTTGAGACAAGTCATGCTACAAAAATAAATACTAAGCATATGACAGGAATAACATCCAACATAACATGCCAAAGTCTATGCCACAGTCTAGACAAGTTTCCTTTTGCATCACTATAGTCATGAAACATTTTTCGTATCCAACACCAATCAACTTATTTGAAATAAATGTCAGAGATGAAAAAAAATGAACCAGAGAGCTAATCATACATAAATAAAGAATACTAACAAGCTCTAAACAAAATTCAAGTGAAATAACAAGAGCTAAACACGGTACCAGAAAACTAGAACACTCACAGAACAATAACAACGAAAACTAGAGCATTATATGCAATTAAAACGGAGCGGGTCTTCTCCAAAACAAATATGCTGGGATACAACATATGCTACAACAAACAAAACAAAATAAAACCAAAAAAATAAAATAAAGAGGCTCCAAGAACAACACATAGCGTATGAAGCAATAAAAATATAGCGCATAGAAAGATGACCTGTTGTTTTATTGATGAAGAGGGGATGCCTTAAACATCCACAAGCTTTGATGCTTGTACCTATGGAATATTTCTTGGGGTGAAGGTGACAAGGGATTAACTTGTCAATGCCTACGGGTTGTAGACTAGGGTTTTAGTCGGAAGTAGAGGGCAAGTAGATCTCGAAGGTTTCAGCCGAAAAGTGCTCGACAATATGAAAACTAGGGTTTGTGAGACAATGAATCGATGCTTTCTTTGTCCCTCGACTCCCCCTTATATAGGAGGCGGAGCCGAGGGATTCGTAATACACAAGTTACAGAGTCCGGGAGGGTTTCCAACTCATCCCGCAAGATTACAAGTATTCTCTCCTAATACAACTCTAGCTTTCCTGAATAGTAATTTGGGCTTCCGATTCTTCTTATCCTTCGGGTCGTGGGCCTTCAGTAAACCCCGGGTACCATCTTCGGCAGGCCCATTGGGGATGCCTATGTCAGTAGCCCCCGAGATTTTGCTTGAATCGCAGAGTCAGGGAAAATCTCCAACTTTATATTTATTCAATAACTTTGTCGAATTTTATCACATATCTTTGGATACGTAATTATATACTGTACAGGGATAATGGTAGTTGGGGCTAGTTCATCTGACGGATCAGGTACTAGTTAACTGCTCTAGTGGCAATCTGCAAAAACCTACTTCAAGATCACGTCCCTGGACATGATCTCAGGATACTGGTGTAAACTTCGACAGGTGCCGCTTAAGGTCTTACCATTCTGTCGAGTCCCAGTCATATTTTATCGGGTACCAAACGCGTCCGTTAGGATTTTTCTTCGTATCTATTGATACGGAAAAAAGTAGCAAACCGACGTCAGAGACGGCGCCACGCCACTCAAAACGGATCTGGGGTCTTACCTTCGCAAAGTTTTGCGGCATTCAGAGATTGTTCGCAACTTTGGCGCTCTGAGAATATATTGTCGAGTGCTTTTTTGGCTGTTGGAATAGCACATTTTGTTGAGTCAACTGATGACTTATATTGCCCTCCCGATGGGAGTATATGTAGAGTTATTTATATAACTCGAAATATGCTCACTTTTTCTTCTTCTTTCTCTCTTTTTTATAATTTCATCGGGCACGCGAACAGCGTTCCCGATGGGAGTAGCCCCCAAGGCTACAGCTAAGGACTTGTGCTTGGGCGTAGGCTCAACGCCTTACGTTGCTATATTTTCCTTCTTTCTCGGAGTTTTCATATCTATCGGGTGCGCGAACAGCGCTTCCGATGGGAGTAGCCCCCGAGGCTATGAGCAAATGCTTGTATTTGATCATAGGCTCTCGACATTTCCATTTTGTCATTCTCGAGTTTTTCATTGTTCCAAAGTAGCCCCCGAGCAGTTGATCAAAAACTTGTATTTGACCAAAGGCTCTCGAAATAATCAACAATCTTCTGCTGTCGCCATTATTTATGAAGCTGCTTAGCCGAATTTTTCTCTTGCCAAGGTGACATCATTGCTGACGATAGCCACGACCGCTGTATCGGGAAAACGCGAGAACTGCTCTCTCTCTGCCTTGCGGGCCGAAATTGCTCATCCAGTTGACACGTCGTGCAAGTGGGGGACACACGTCCTCCACTTTTCCTGGCGCACACACTGTAGCGCCTGTTCTTTCTCTTCTTAGTGAAATTACTTTTTTACCCCTTGTCCACGTGTACACCATCTACCTCACAATTTCTTCATCCAACGGTGCGTCGATTCACCGCACCTCTACTTAAGGTCATCGTCTTCCTCCTTGTAAACTTTCGCTCTCACCGCACCTCTGCTTCTCCTCTGCAAAAATCCTCCACTGCTCCCATTGCCTCTTGCGCCCAGCCACGCTCGCACCTTTCTCCTCCACTCTCATTGACGCCACCACGCGCGCGGCTCACCATGCATAGCACTCCCGAATCCAAGATGGCCACCGAAGATCTGGAGTGGGAGAGATCCAAGATCTCTAATCAGGACATGAACCTGCTGAAGAAACTTGGGTTCACCAAGAAGGAGAATGCACTGCGCTTCCCCAAGGAGGAGAGCTATCCCTCGCCTCCAATCGAATACCGGGTTAGTTTCGTTGACCATCTCATCCGCGGTCTTTCTCCCCCTATCCACGAGTTTCTTTGAGGTCTTCTCTTTGTCTATGGGCTTCAGCTGCATCAGCTGACGCCCAATTCCATCCTTCACGTGTCGATTTTATCACACTTTGCGAATGCTTCCTCGGAGTCCAACCTAATTGGGCTCTGTGGAAGCGCATCTTCTGCCTCCGCCGTAATGGCTCCCATAACGTCGCCTATAATATCGGCGGCATTGTTATCTGTGTTCGTTCTGACGTTGAGTACTTCGACGTCAAATTCCCCGACTCTGTCCAAGGGTGGCGCAAGAGATGGCTCTATGTGCACGAAGAGAGCTCCGACTCAGTGGAGAACAATATCGCCCCTTTCGATGGAGGAGCCAAAATCCTTCGCCGCCGTTCCTGGGATGCTGAAGCCACGGAAGATGAGAAATTGGCGACAGAGGCGCTGATGACTCGCATCCATGAGCTCCAGAACACCCGTGGCAAGGAACTGTCGGGTATTCAGATCACAACCTATTTCCTTAGGATTAGAGTGCAGCCTCTCCAAGCTCGCAAAAATCCCCTTTGGATGTACGCTGGTGAAGAAGACGTCGACATGCTCTCCAAAGACCTTCCTGTGAAGGATTTGGAGAAACTGATCCGAAGAATCTCGTCGCTCAGCAAGAAGGATACTATTCCATCCTCTTGCCGCATTACGCCATATAGTGGCGCCAATCCCCTTCCCGAGGTAATTTTTCCTCTTGACTACTATATTGTCTTCTCTAGTTTTTAGTATTTGTCGACTACTATCTTGCTAGCGTCTTTTTGCATAACTTTTTGTCGACACTCTTTGTTTTTCGCAGAACCACCCTGTTCTGGCTTCTCTTCCTCCTCTTCCTGAAGGTGGAGAAGTCGAAGAATGTACCGTTGTCGATGATGACAACCAGGGTACTTCTCTCCCTGAAAGTGAAGTCTCCGGTTCTCAAAAATCTGCGGCTTCCTCTGAAAAAGAAGCCGGGTCTGAGGCCACTGCCTCGACACGCTCCCTTCCTTCCGCTGTTTCTCCAAGGAACAAGAGGAAAAGGGATGAAGTCGCCGATTCCGGCTCCTCCAAAGCCGAAGAATCTGGTCCTTCTGAAAGGAAGACTGCTTTCAATCCTTACGAGGATGCTCTTGTTAGCTCGTAAGTTTCCTATTACTCTTTGTTGTTTTGCTCTCAATGTTTTTGTCTATGTTGATTCTTATATTGTCGCCATCTTATTGCAGCGGTGACGAGGATGAAGATCAACCTATTGACGCGACTGCTCGAACGAGTACGTCGCGTACTTTAGTTGTCTCCGAAGCTCATCCTGACGGAGATGAAACTTCGCCTCCTCAACAAAACATCGAGCATCCAACTCCGCCTGCAAGCCCCCGTGCCCATTCGCCAAAGAGGGCTAGGGTCGAGCCAGCCACGGAGCCTGCCCTACTACTTGGTAGCTCCACTCCTCCTCCTCTGGATGACGTAAGTTGTTTACTTCTCCTCTTTTGTGCAAAATATTTTTCGATGCTATCGACTCTTTTTTGTTTGTCGCTTCTTTTTACTTTTTGTTGTCGAGCTTTTTACCTTATTGATGCTTGCTTCTCTTTTTCCTTTGTCAGCCTTTGATGAAGGAATTCATCCGTCTCGGTACCCAATTCATCGGGTACCGTGACTATGCTAAAAAAGCCGAAGGTAATATTTTGCTACTTCTTCTGGCAAATGAGCTCTCCCTCCTTTCTTGTCATGATTTTGATTGCTGCCGACTATTTTGTCAGAAAACCTTGTGGAATCCAACAAGCGTGCTGATGCACTTGCTCGTAAACTGGAGCAAAGTGAAAAGGCTCGTAAGAAGGCTGAAACAGATGCTAAGAAGGCTAAAGCAGATGCTGCCGCTGTCGAAGATCTTCGACAAAGACTTCATGACGCGGAAACTGCCTTGAGCGACAACATATCCGAGCAAGCTGTTCGTGAAGCTGAAATCCTTAGTCGCTTGCAATCACAAAGTCGACGTTTTGTCAGTAAGCCCTCAAACCTCTGCTACTTCTTCGGGTTGTCAAATTTATGCTTGCGCAATCTTTGACGATCTTTCTTTTGCTTCTTTGTAGGGAAAACACATCAAGATTTTGACTTGGAATGTCCTGAAGGCGATCAGCTGCTTGACGAGCTTTCCCTTCTTGAATTTCATGGAGAGGAAGCACGCGAAGGCCTTGCTAAAGCCAAAGCAGGTCTGTCACGTCTTTTCCCTTATTTCTTCCCGAAGAAACAAGAGCCCAAGATTTTCACAACTCTTGCCAAGTGCTTCAACTCTCAAGAAGATCTTGGGCTTAAACTTCGCCAAGAAGGCCTGAAGATTGGCGTCGAGGGCACCATTGCTCTGGTTGCTGACAGCCAACAGGACGTCGACTGGACTAAAGTTGACGAGATAAAGGAGATGGAGACGAAGAAGTGGCAATCTTTGATTAAGGCTGCCAAGCCTAACTCCAAGCCAATCCTTGCCTTCCTCGGTTGCAAGCCAACTCCTGCTCCAAGCTCATCCAAGCCGGAGGTCAAGTAGACCACCCTGTCTTTCTTATTTTTTCTTTTTTCCTTTTGATGCTGTCGCCAGAGTAGCTTTGGCGACACTTTTCCCACTAGTTCGTTAGGGTATCCTCCATTTTAATGCCTTGTAAATATTCTGAGAATCAATGGAAATCTATTTTGCTTGATGATTGATGTCAAAACTTTTATTTTCAGTTGATATTTGATAACTACACTTCAACTCCTCGTCCCTCCGATGTTTTTCCTGCTTCCTCCCACTCGAAGAAAGTGCCTGTTGATAATGAGTTTGTTGAAGATTCTTTGAGTAAGGGTTCAACACAAGACTTGGAGGAGCTTCGTCAGCAACTTCAGTATATGAAGAAGCAAACGCTTATAATAATGGAGCAATCTCGAAAATCATCCGAGAGGGAAAAAGTTGCACTGCAGCAGGCTCAAGAAGCCATAGCTGCCAAAGAAGCCGCCGTTTCTGAAGCTGCAAAGGCTACCACCCGAGAGAATTTTACGCTCGAGTTGATGAATGAAGCAAGTTTGGATATGTCAGGTATACTTTGCAAACCAAAACATCCTCTGTTTTTTCGCTGTTTCCTCCTTTGAAATTCTTGTGCTGTCACCAAATAGGTTCCTTTCTAGACACTGATGCCGAAGACCAAAGGGTAGACACAAGGACAAATCTCCTGGTTAATCTTTCACTTGACCATGGTTCTCTGTTCTGGGCCACTCCAGAACGCACCCGACAAATTGTCAGATTTCAGGACCGCGCCTGTCAAGTTCGTGAGTTCCTTGATTTCTGTACCAGAACCTTGTCTTTGGTTTATAGTACAATGTTTCCTCGGAACGAGATACCGGACACTCTTCCTGCTCTAATGGAAAAATTTCAGGATGCCCCTCGTATCCATAATTTTGTGCGAGCTCAACTGTCTGCTGGGGCAAGATTCTCCATGATTATGATACAGATCTGCTATCGGAAATTAGATTTGACGAAGATTGTCGCCAAGTGTCTGGCCAAGCAGTCGAAGCGAAAAAGGAACATCGACAAAATCAACGATATTGTAACTCCTGTAGCCGAAGAAATGATGGACAAACTTCTTCGGATGGACTCTGAGTTCTTTGTAAGAGGGAGCTATGCTGAACATACGACGACGGCTGCAAATAACAAAGGTTTAACCATAGATAATATATTAGGTATCAACTGAGTTGTACTATATTGCGGGAAGTCATATATATTTTTTGTGTTGAATTCTTCTTGACGATGAAGTTGTCTATATTGTAAAGTACAATCTATCTTGTAAAGCCCCCGAGCCTTTGGCCGGAGCTCAAGCTTATTTTTTTTGTCTCGATGAATTTACTATTTTTACGAGAATATATATATATTTTGTCGCCATGGGTTATGAGCCCCCGAGCCTGTCGACGAAGAAAGATGTATATCACCACTATCTTTTACTATATTGCAGCACCGCGAGCCCGCCTCATTAAAAACCTTTCAGCCCCACTCGGTGCCCTGAAAGGAAAAGAGTGCATCTGAAAACTCGCGGGCGTTTCAGTACATTGTATTTTTACAAGGAGGACTATATTTCGACACTAAGCGTAAAAACGCCCTAGCTGCGCCACGTTCCAGGGGTTTTTCTCGGGAACTCCTGTCTTCTTGTCCTTTATCCTGTACGCTCCTCCTTCGATTACTTCCGTGACGATGTAAGGGCCAAGCCATGGTGACTCGAGTTTTTCAGTGCTGTTTTCTTTGAGTCGTAGAACTAGGTCTCCAACCTGAAAGGATCTTGGCCGCAAACGTCGACTGTGATAATTTTTCAAGTCTTGCTGGTACTTGGTGACCCGTGATAATACTTCATCTCGAGCTTCGTCAAGTGCGTCGACATCATCCTCTAATGCTCTTCTGGAAGCTTCTTCATCGTACTCCGTGACTCTTGGAGAATCATGCTCTATTTCTATCGGCAGTACTGCCTCTGCTCCATGGACCAGAAAAAACGGAGTCTCCTGTGTCGCTATATTTGGTGTTGTTCGAATACTCCATAATACACTTGGCAACTCTTCTGGCCACGTATGTCGAGCTTTTTCCAGTGGTCCTAACAAGCGCTTCCTGATACCGTTGCAGATGATGCCATTGGCTTTCTCGACTTGACCATTGGTTTGCGGGTGCCCAACTGACGCGAAGTGCAATTTGATGCCTACTTCTGCGCAGTATGCCTTGAATTCCTTGGATGTAAAATTACTACCATTATCTATGACGATGCTATGAGGTACTCCAAAACAAAAGACAATGCTTTTTACGAACTTTATTGCCGACACTGCGTCTGGTGAATTTATCGGCTTTCCTTCTATCCACTTGGTGAACTTGTCGACAGCGACGAGCATATACTCGTATCCTCCTGGCGAGGCCTTGTGTAACTTTCCTACCATATCGAGGCCCCATTGAGCAAAGGGCCAAGACAACGGTATTGGCATCATCTCCGCCGCCGGAGAGTGAGGCTTCGCGGCAAATCTCTAGCACACGTCGCAAGTTCGTACTATCTCCTTTGCATCCTCAATTGCTGTCAACCAATAAAATCCAGCTCGGAAAACCTTGGCTGCAATAGCTCGACTGCTCGCGTGATGACCACATATTCCCTTGTGTACGTCCTTCAGGATCATCCTTCCTTCTTCGGGTGTAACGCACCTTTGTAACACACCCGAAATACTTCACTTGTACAGCTCCCCGTTGACCACCGTAAAAGCTTTGGATCGTCTAATAACTCACCTTGCTTCAACTGGGTCGTCGGGTATTTCTTTCCTTAAGATGTATGATATGTACGCTTGCATCCATGGGACCTGCACCATCATCACTAGCTCATGTTCCTCTTCTTCTTCTAGTGCTTCTTTGGGAGTTGTCGAGGTTTTCTCATCCTTCTGCTTCTTCTGTGCCTTCTTTGGCTTTGTAGACCTCTCGGTTATCTCTTCCCAGAACACTCCTGGTGGAATTGCGAGACACTGCGACCCGATGTTTGCAAGAACATCAGCCTCATCATTGCTCAGCCTGCTGATGTGATTTACCTCGCATCCATCAAATAACTTCTCGAGCTCATTGTACACTTCCTTGTATGCCACCATGCTATCGTTGACTGCATCACATTGGTTCATGACTTGCTGAGCCACCAATTGTGAGTCGCCAAAGATTTTTAGTTGAGTTGCACCACAAGCCTTCGCCATCTTCATCCCGTGTATAAGAGCTTCATATTCTGCCTCATTGTTAGACGCGTTCGGGAACGTCATCCGTAAGACATATTTTAATTTGTCGCCTTCAGGTGATATGAGTATCACGCCTGCCCCAGCTCCTTCTATCCTCTTGGACCCGTCAAAGTTCATAGTCCAAGTTCTCGATAAATCCGGGGGTCCTGTGTTTTGCAGCTCCATCCACTCTGCGATGAAATCTGGCAGAATTTGTGACTTTATTGCTTTTCTTTTTTCGTACGTGATGTCCCGGGGAGAAAGTTCTATTCCCCAAAGGGAGACACGACCTGTAGCTTCTGGATTGTTTAGTATATTGGATAGAGGCGCCTCGTGACCACTATTATCGGGTGTGCCAAAAAATAGTGCCGCAATTTTCTTGCAGTTGTGAACACTCCATATGCTAGCTTCTGGTACTGCGGGTACCGCTGTTTTGAAGGCGATAAAACTTCACTGATGAAATATACCGGCCTCTGCACTCCATGGAGTTTTCCTTCCTCTTCTCTTTCGACAACAAGTGATGTGCTGACCACTTGTGGTGTGACCGCAATATATAACAAGAGGGGTTCCTTCTCTTTCGGCGCCACCAAGATTGGTGGTGTCGAAATTGTGCGTTTAAGATCCTCGAAGGCTCTATCTGCCTCTTCGTTCCACTGGAACTTCTCTCCTTGCTTGATTAAAGCGTAGAACGGTAACGCCTTTTCTCCCAGCCTGGCGACGAATCTGCTTAAAGCTGCGACTCGCCCAGTTAACTGCTGTATTTCTTTCAACTTTGTTGGCTTCCTCATTGTTACGATAGCTTGGATTTTTTTCGGGATTAGCTTCAATCCCTCTTGCTGAGACTAGAAACCCGAGAAGTTCTCCTGCAGGGACGCCGAAAGAACACTTCGTCGAATTCAGCTTGAGACAAAACTTGTCGAGGTTGTCGAAAGTTTCCTTCAGGTCCTCGATTAGCGTTGCCCCCTTTTTTGACGTTATGACGACATCATCAATGTATACTTGTACATTTTTCCCAATCTGTGTTGCTAAGCACTTCTGCATCATCCGCTGATATGTTGCTCCCGCGTTTTTCAGACCAAAGGGCATTGTTCTATAGCAAAACACGCCGTAAGGTGTAATGAACGCTGTTTTGACCTCATCCTCTTCTTTCAATCTGATCTGGTTATAACCAGAGTATGCGTCCAGGAAGGAAAGAAGTTCACATCCTGCCGTGGAGTCGATGATTTGATCGATCCTTGGGAGGGGAAAGTGATCCTTTGGACAGTGTTTGTTGAGACACGTAAAGTCGACACACATGCGAAGGACTTTAGTGTTTTTCTTCGGGACCAGCACTGGGTTTGCTACCCACGTGGCCTCTGTATGCAGCTCTTTAATGAAACCAGCTTCTCTGAGTCGATCAATCTCTGACAGCATAGCTTTGCGGTTTGGTTCCGAAAAACGCTGCAAAGGTTGTTTAATTGGTCTCGCTATTGGATCCAAGTTTAGGTGGTGCTCGGCAAGTTCCCTGGGTACTCCTGGCATGTCAGCTGGACACCATGCGAAGATTTTCCAGTGCTCACGAAGGAACTCGACGAGCGCGCTTTCCTATGCGAGGTCCATGTCTGTCGCGATGGACGTCGTTTTCTTCGGATCTGTCGGGTGAATCTGCACCTCCTTGGAATCTTTTGCAGTGTTGAAGGTTGGTTCTTTGTTAGGCCTCCCTACATCTGGCAGCACATCATAATCAGTCGTAAGCCTTGACGCCATGTATTCTGCTTGCATCCCGAAAGTTTCTGACAGTCGATGAAAATCCTTGTCACATTTATCGGCTAACGCGAAGCTTCCTTTGACTGTGATTGGTCCCTTAGGTCCAGGTAACCTCCATAACAAGTATGTGTAATGTGGTACCGCTATAAACCTGGCATATGCTGGTCGTCCCAACAAGGCGTGATACCGTGACGGAAAATCCACGACTTCAAACTCCAGCCTTTCTATTCTGTAGTTTTCTCGGGTCCCAAACTGAACGTCGAGATTGATCTTCCCCAACGGATAACTCGGATTCTCTGGCGTGATGCCATGAAAATGTGTGTCGGTTGGTTTCAGATTTGCTAGAGATATGTTCATCTTCCTTAGTGCATCTGCGTACATAAGGTTTAGACTGCTGCCTCCATCTATGAATACTCGAGATACATCGAATCCTGCGATTACTGCTGGTAAGATGAGTGCTGACTGCTCTGGTCGAGGAACTTGCTGCGGATGATCCGCTATTGTGAAGCCAATGTCTTGCCCTGACCAATTTAGGTACTCAATCGTTGGTGGAGGCATCTTCTCTGCCATGAACACCTGTCGCGAGATTACTTTCTGAGCTCTATTGGACGGCCTACCCTTCTGAATCATCGAGACCGCTCCATTGGAGTTAGGATCAACGTATGGAGGTGGTTGTGGTGCTGCCGCTATTCTGAGCTGGTGTCAATTTTCGTCCGTAATTGCGGGAGGAGGTGGCAAGTGGATCTCACTCCTGGGCCCTTGAGAGTTTCTATTTGTCGCCTGAGCATTGGCTTGCCCTGCAAACCTTAGCATTGCCTGAAATTTTTGACAGTCCTTCTGCAGGTGTCCTGACTATCTCTTCCCATTGCTGTCGAGATAGAAGTGCATCTGACATGGCCCGTTCATCATATCCTCGGGAGACACGAAAGGTCTCTGGAACCTTGGCCCACTATTTTGCCTGTTATTTCGGGAATCATCTCTATTGTCGCCTCGCTGCTCGCTGCTCCTTTGATAGTCATCTCTATTGCTTCCTCCATCGCTTGCTCGAAAGCCAGCCAATATTTGGCCAGGAGCGTCATAGCTCGAGTACTGTCGAGGAAATCGTCGTCTATTTTGAAAATTTCGACCACGGTCCTCTTCAGGCGACCTGTGCCGCTTATTGTGGACAACATCTTCTCCATCTTCCCACCTGTTTGCTATCTCCATCAACGCTGATACTGTCTTTGGGTTGGTTCTCCCCAAGTCTTCGACAAAATCTCCTCGTCGGATTCCTGCGACAAATGCATCTATCGCTCTCTCGTCAGATATGTTCTCTGCCGAGTTTTTAATGATGTTCCACCTTTGGATGTACTTTCTCATTGATTCATCCTGATTTTGTCGGCACGCTCTCAACTCTTCTAACGATGCAGGTTTTTTGCATGTGGATCGAAAGTTCTTGATGAACACATCCTCGAAATTGTCCCAGCTATCGATGGAACCCGGAGGAAGCTTCTTTATCCAAGACCGCGCGGCTCCACTTAGATGTAGTTGGATGCTCTGCATGGCTGTTGCTCTGGTTCCTCCTATCAGCTTCACCTTCTCGAGATAATCAACTAGCCAATCCTCTGGATCTTGCAGGCCGTCGAATTTTTCGAAGTTATCGGGTAATTTAAACCCCGAAGGGACTCGAGTTTTCCGGACCCTCCTTGTAAAGCACGGCAACCCACACATATCCTCGTCATCTATCTCCGGAGAGTGCCGATGTTCCCTTCTATTTTGTCGTGCTCTGTCCACCCGTGCTTGATCTGCTGTGTCTCTTGCTCCACTTGTTCTCTCGGGACCTGGTGCTGCTGCAGCAGGTCGTGGACTATTTTGCCTTGCTGAGCCTTCGGGAGGCGTTGTTACAAACGCCGTTCCCATGGCCCCAACTCCTGCCATGGCCATATTGTACAATGCTTCTTTTGGATCTCTAGGAGGTGGCTTGGATGCGAGGATGAATGCTTGCGTCGCCATGTATCCAGCTTCTGGTGTCTTAGGGATAATGTTCCCTCTTGTATCTATCGACATAAAGGACATATCGAGGTTTTGAACCAAGTTCTCCCTATCAGCTTCAGGTATGTTTTGCAACCTAGATCTTGCTCTGTTCCGAGCTTCTCTGTGGCTATCTCCCAAAGTTCCTGAATGTCGACTTAACTCCGCCCTTCGCCTGCTTGATGCGGAAGCTGCCTCCCTTCTTCTGTTCAGAGCAGCTGTCTGTTTTTCCAATTCTCTTCCAGCTCGGGCGAGCCTATATTGGTATGCTTACAATTCTTCCGTCGTAGCAGTTGTGGCCATTGGTTCTGTACCATCCATAGCTCTTGCGGCTCTATCCCACACTTCTTGTGGAAGTTGAACCCTTAAACGCGGTGTAGGCCCAACATATTTACTGCCTAGACCTCACCTAAGGTCAGAGGGATCGACGTATGGATTTCCCAAATCACCGAAAGCCTCTGACGTCTCCTCCTGATCGCGACTCGGTTCTCCGATGGCATAAATCTGATGATATTTTGGATTCTGAACCTTGCTGGGTTTGGTGACACCATCATAGAGATTGTTGAAGACCTTTCCAACGGTAGTGGATCTGTCGATGAAGTTGAAGCTATCGATGCTGCTCGAGTCATCGCTTATATCGGAGTCCGCAGATGACTCGAAGGACATGTCGCTGAAGATCTTGGCGAGCTTTTCGCTTGCCCTGGTGCTGATGAAGCGTGGCGATGAAGTTTCCTCGTCGCCTGACTCGATTGACGATGTTGAGCTCGAAAAATCGGGATCGACCACCGATAATTCCGACGAGTTCGGAATTTCGAGACGATACGCTCCTTCTTTCTCGACGCGGAAGTGGAACTTTCTGAACGTCATCTCCATGGGCTCCTCCAGATACGCATATGCATCCAAACGGGAGGGCGGGTGAGGCACAAAATCGACTAGACCAGTTTCGGTCTGTTTACCTCTATCCATCGCGTTGCTTGCTGTTGACGAAGTCGACGATCTTGAACGTGCCATCGAGATCAGATCCTTGACGCCTCTAATTCCAACAGACGGCGCCAATTGACAAGGGATTAACTTGTCAATGCCTACGGGTTGTAGACTAGGGTTTTAGTTGGAAGTAGAGGGCAAGTAGATCTCGAAGGTTTCAGCCGAAAAGTGCTCGACGATATGAAAACTAGGGTTTGTGACACAATGAATCGATGCTTTCTTTGTCCCTCGACTCCCCCTTATATAGGAGGCGAAGCCGAGTGATTCATAATACACAAGTTACAGAGTCCGGGAGGGTTTCCAACTCATCCCGCAAGATTACAAGTATTCTCTCCTAATACAACTCTAGATTTCCTAAATAGTAATTTGGGCTTTCGATTCTTCTTATCCTTCGGGTCGTGGGCCTTCAGTAAACCCCGGGTACCATCTTCGGCAGGCCCATTGGGGATGCCTATGTCAGAAGGGGCATCCACAAGCTTAAGATTTTTTCCATTCTTCATCCCATCACATCATTCTTCTCGCCCTACACGTGAAAACTTCCCTCATACAAAACTTCACATAATTTTTTATTAGTAGCATTAGTAAAATAAAAAATAATAAATCAACTTGGATTCAGTTCTAACACATATCAAACATCTATTAAAGCATTGGATACTGTAGCAACTCTTCAAAAATATCTTTGATCAACATAACTCAAAAATAAAAAAGATTTAAGAGGCAAATGCAAATAGTGCAGAAATCTGTCAAAACAGAACATCATGCAAAGATCGATTTTTTCGAAAATCCTCTGTTGCTCATATAAAAAAGTGATCAACTAACGAAAGTTAGATAATAACCTGGGGCATATGCATAAAAAATGGAAGCTCAAAATTCCACACTAGATATTTTTAAATTTTTTTATGGTAACACAGGATCTGTTTTTAGGACAACAACTTCCCCAAATCTTACTTTCTTCCTATTAGAGGCTATTCTTGGCACAAAAATGAAATAAAAATGTAACACCCCAAATTTCAAAAACAAAGAGAAAATGATTTCCTTTTTCCAAAAATGAGAACCAACAAAAACTTTTCTTCCATAGAGTGCTATGCATAGTGCTCATACCTAATACTTGTGTTTTGCCATGATAAGTGTTCTTATGCTTATGTGATAAACCCTAAAACCCTAAAGTGATCAAGTGAAGATCACAAACCAAATGAAATAAAAGAGAAAGAAATCAAATAAGAAAAACCCTAAACCCTAACCTTCTCAAAAATCTTTTGGATCTAATTTGAGAAACCCAAATTAAAAGAGAAAGACATATGTGGGCATGTAGCCCTAATGTGTAAATTTTTGAAATCTACCTTTCTTACTTTGCTAAATGGTGGTGAACCATTGCACAACTTACTAGACCCTAAACCTCATCCCTCTTGTCATCAATCTTTGAAAAACAAAATAAAAAAGAAAAGATCTTAAATAAGAACAAGGCATCTGCAAGCCTATGGCTACTTTTTGCAAATGCTCCAACTTTGAGTGTTGACTTTGGTAGATGTTTTGAAATACATCAACATACTCAAAAAAGTACCAACCAACCAATTCAAGTGAGAAACAAAATAAAATCAAACATATGATTAGAGGCATATGTGGCACTTAGCCAAAATATCCAATCTTAACCTAGGCACTCCCATTGCCTCAAAATGGTTTGAACCTTTCACCCAACTCAATCTAACACCAAATAAACCTCACTCTTGTCAAAGTGAAGCAAAGAAAAATAAAATAATAAAATTTAGAAAATCACAAAACCCTCACATATGGCTTATGCCATTTTTCCAAATCTTTGACCTAGACCAATTTTGCCTTCACCATTAGTTGTAATATGACACTAAACACTTATTACAACTTTTGGAATCAAAGAAACACCAATCAAATCAAATTTGAACTCAAACTGTGAGTACATGTGATATTGGTCAAATCTGCCAATTTCAGTCTGGTCACTACTTTGAGCCCCTCTATCTCAAGTTTTTCAAACTAAACTCTCTCAATTATTTGCACCTCATCCAAGAGCACATGAAGGAGAACAACTTTGGTAAAGACCACCATGTCAAATTCATCTTGGATCAAATTCTATGCTTATCCAAAGTTGGAACTTTTTATCTTTTGCAAAAATCTCACTTTGCCAAATTTTGCTATTCTTTGATTTTTAAAATTCCACCACCACACATGTTTGTCCCTGGCCATTTTCAACTTATCCAAATACCCCTTTTTTCAAATTTGGAATCCTCTTGAGCTCAACTAAATTTGGTGAAATTTGGCAAATTGCAAATATGCATTAATTCCAACACTATTCTAAATAGTGCTCTAAGCCAACCCTAGTGCACCATTTCCCTCCACCTTGCTCCCTGGTCCCCTCTACACCCAACCATTGCACAGCAACCCTAAGGGAGGAGGCCAAACCTACCCTAGCCAAGCCATGCCGGCCACATGCATGTGCACATGCTCACTCCCTCTCCTCACTTCCCCAACCATGGCCACCTTGCCATTTGACGCCACCTTGCCTCCCTACTGCTGCCTAGCCCCGCCCTGGCCGGAGATCGTCACGCCACCGCCGGGAACGGACGCGTCCAGAGCTGCCCAGAGCATGCCGTAGGCGTCGCACCAGCGCGCACACGGGCAGCCCAGAACACGTGCCGCGCCGACGAACCACGCCTCCCCTGGACCCCCTGGATGCACAACGAGCCTCGCCGCCGCGAAACCAGCCCGCCAGACAAGCTCCTCTGCCCGCGCAAGCCCTGTCGCCGACGACCACCGCGCATATATCCCGCAACCCTGCCACCCGAACGTCGCCATCGCGCTCGCTCGCCAGGACGTCCCCCACCTCGCCGTCTAGCTTCCTAGCACCGCCTCGACCACACCTATCTAGCGCCTACCTCGCCGACCCCCTTCCCTCGCCGGAGCCACCGCTCTGCTGTCGCCCTTGCCGCACCCCTCACGGCCACATCACACACTATAAAAGGAGCCGTCCCCGCGCCTTCACTTCCACAGCAAATCCACTCCTCTCCTCTCTCTGAATCTCCTCCGCCTCTCTCCACCGCACATCGCCGCCGCTAGCCAGCCAATTGGTCGCCGAAGGCCCGCGAGCAACCTCAGAGCAATCCTCCGCCACAGACCGCCCCAAGCCTCGCCATCGGTACCATTCGACTCGCCGTCAACGACAACGTCGCCTAGCACCGTCGCCACCCCTCGCCGGAGTCCAGAAGCGCCGCCGATCCCCTACCTCCGCTGCGCCAGAGCCTCCCTCTCGTCGACGACGACGACGACTGCCAGCCGTCTGATCTGCATCTAATCGCAGGGCCACCATCAAACCATACCGATTCGGTAAGACTGACTCGCTGACGTGCGGGCCCCTCTGTCAGGCGGCCTGTGGCGTGTGAAGCGCTAGCTGGGCTGGCCCTTCTAGCATTTTTGAATCTTTCGGCCCATTCCATTTCCCGCCGGCCCATTTTTCCAATTCTGGTTAAATAATTGGGTAGAAATTTAAATACTGGTCCTGTCTTAGAACTTAAATAGTTTCAAATCTACCCAACCAAATTTGGTGAATTTTATGTTGTTGGAAAGCTTGTAAAAAGATCTATCCAACCCCACTGGTCCCACTTCAAAATCTTGTGTAGAATTAATGTGAAAAAAATAACAAGGCAGGGACTTTTATGACTTCAAATAAATCTTAAAAATCAACCAAATTGAATTTTAAAGTAAATCCAATTGATATAATTCACATTTCACTTACACTAATTGTTTATGCAAAGATATAGTATGGTTACCTTGAGTGATCATGGCCCAAAGTAAATAAAGGCTATATGGCTATTTTAGTTAGTTGACATTGTCCAAAACTATTATGCAAATTATATGAAGTGTTTCACTTCATTTAAATCTTGTCCCAAATACTTTCATATGAAGTATTGACCCCTGGTCAAATACTCTCACATGAAATACTTGGAGATTTTAAATCATTTGTAGAATTATTAAATAGTATGAGGTGGTCTAACTCATTTAAATCATTTTCTCAAATGATGATGATGAAGGGTTAGCTTAGGTCAACATGAATTCATGAATGATTGTTTGAGAAATTAAATCTTAAGAAGATTAAATGAGAGGAAATTATTTCTCAAGAACCATATCGAAACTATCATTAACATATGTACTGAGAGGAAATTATTTCTCTAACCCTAAGTAAGAAAACCCTAGATAAATTTTAAGTAGCAATGCTAAGTGATGATGCTAGATCATTTGGAGTGAGCCATTAAGGCTAATTAAGGCTACCTAAGTATTGTTTGGTGATTGTATCCTCGTATTCGTGTATAGACGCTAGTGCCGGAGAATACCAGGAAGAGGAAGGATTCTACCCAGAAGAAGAAGAGCACTTTGACCACCTCAACAACCAAGGCAAGCTAGGCTATTGCAAGTTATATGGTTGCAAGCTAATACTCTTGCAATGTGCAAAGCCCTTTGGGGCAAGGCACCATTAGTCTTACCTTTCTTACCATAAGCCTATCCCAAGTTTCTACCTTACAAGTTTTTACTTGTTTTCTTAAAGAGTTACTTTTATAGTTAACTTTGGTCAAAGTGAAAGAAGGTTATTAGAGTAGCAAGTTAGTTTCAAGCTAGCAACGCAAGTAGCACCCCTCATGATTAGAGCTAGTGCTAATTATTAAAACTTGACTACTCTAGGTGGGAACATGTGACTTGAAATGAATTTTGAAACCTTGGAATGATGAGTCATTCCATTGAATGAATTTTGAAGGTGAATATGACCAAGAGAAGATGGTGACTTTTGATAAAACTGATATTGGTTTGAATGCGATACCTTTCCAATATTTGAGTACCCCCACAATACCTGATTATGGGTAGGGCTTAACTGGAAGTTTATGCATCTTAGTATGGGTTCCCTCTGAACACACATCATAGGGGTTATGCTTGAGGCTGCCTCCGTTGTTGAGAAATTATGTGAATTGAGGTGAATTGTACGGCCAAGCCCTGTGCAGTTCCCAGGTTGACAGTTGGTCTTCACTGGGAGGCCAAGCTCATGGGGAGAGGTGCTCATACTAGGATTTGTAAGTGAAAGGTTATGGTTGATGATCCGCGTACTGTGTTACGATGATTCGGGGTAATCCCGACGGATGAAATCAAATGTTGTGGCACAAGTGTGCAACCTCTGCAGAGTGTCAATCTATTCGAATAGCCGTGTCCACGGATACGGACGGTTGGAAAGGCCATACAGTTTCCGATGTCAAATTCTTGAAAATGATGGTGAAACGATGTGAAGTGGTGAATTGAATTGAAATCACCACTTGAATGGTGGGAATGACACTAATGTTCCCACTTGAGTTAGTTAGCACATGAATAAGTCTTTTCTCAAATACTTGTGAACTAAAATTGGCTTTATGCAAATAAACTAGAGCTTAGCACCCCCTTACTAGAATGGTTAGTACTTACATTAGTATTAGTTTGCGAGTACTTTAAAGTACTCACGGCTGTGTCCCTGGCTATTCAAATGGCCAAACTATGAAGAGGATCAGAACTATCAAGATGATGGCAACCAAGATGTCTACGACAACTAGGGAATCTTCTGACGTCAGACATGGCCTGTGGACTAGAGAGTCCATTTCTATTTACGCTTCCGCTATGAACTTGTGTTTGTTCGTTGATCGATAGATCAACTATTTGTGTAATATGGATCATGTGATCTGAATTTGTAAGATGACTATGGTATGTAATGAATGATGACTTATGATATTCAACTGTTATGTCTCGCAACAACAATATTCCTGGGATTGCGATGTATGGCATAACAGACATCTGGACTTAAAAATCCGGGTGTTGACAAAAAATGATAAGGAGAGATTATTACAGAGATAATAACTTACAAGACTAAATAAAAAGAAACATTACAGAAAATAAACATGGGTTATCTCCCAAGAGTGCTTTTTCTTTAACCTCTTTCAGCTAAGCGCAGAAAAAGAGCGAGCATCAAATATTATCAAGTGAAGAAGCATCAAGATCAATGACTTCCTATAAAACACAACTTGTCAAAATAGACACTTTAGATACCCATGGAGATGATTCAACATGTAAACCAATCTTAGTTGTACTAAAAGTTTTATCAATTTTGAACATATTATGAGGTTTTGGTTTAGGTGCCTTACGAACATACATGAATTTTTGCTCTTTTCCCACAAAAGTTTTCTCCTTCTTAAATCCAAGAGAGGAAAAGGTTGAACTTAAAGTTTCCATATCCTCCTCTAGTTTACCAATTCTAAGGTTTATGCTATCATGGGTATTGCTAGCCTCTAAAACAGTGATTATTTTATTAATACTTTCTATTGATCCATTAATTTGGCTAGCATTATGAAGGCAATTTGGTAAACTTTCTCTAGGGAGTTAGTCTTTCTATAACATCCTCCAAAGTGTTCTCAGTTTTAACAACATTAGTAGGTGGGGTTCCTACCAAGCTTTCAATTAAATTGCCGGCTTCCAAAGCGGGAGTACCCAGAAAATTACCCCCCGTGAGAGTATCTAAAACATATCTATTCCAGCTAGATAAACCAACATAAAAATTTCTAAGGAGGATCATGGTAGAATATTTTTTAGTACATATATGATGAGCATTACTTATTCTATACCAAGCATCTTTGAAACTTCCCCCCCTTGTTGCTTAAAAGAACGAACCTCAACTTTAGGAATACTCATTTTAGCAAAATTAAAACTATGCAGCAGAAATAACGGCTATAATAGAAACTATTTTTTATGTTTTTGATATAAAGACAACTATAAAAGAAACTAACTTTTTTTTTGTGTTTTTGACATAAAGACGACTATAAAAGGATACTAATTTTTTGTTTTTTTTGATATAAAGAAGCAAACAAAACAAAATAAAGTAAACTAAACAAACTATAACAAAGTAAAGAGATTGGAGGTGAGAGATTCCCCTTGCAGAAATCCTCTTTTTCCCCGACAAAGGCGCCATTGTGCTCCGGTGATGGCGCCAGACAATCTTGTTAAGCGTTGTTGTGGAAGCGGTTGGGAAACCCCAAGAGGAAGGTGTGATGAGCACAACAACAAGTTTTCCCTCAGTACAAAACCAATATTTAATTGACCAGTAGGAGAAAAGCGTGACTTCTGAAGGCCTTGCTAGCTGACTAGTGGCAGAGAGCACTACCGGCCTCAACAACAACGTGGAACCTGCACACAACACAATCAAAGTACTTTGCCCCAAATTACAGTGAAGTTGTCAATCTCACCGGTTTGCTGAACACAAAGGATTATACATATTGAGTGGAAAGAGATGTTTGCAGTAATTAAAGAGAACATGAATTGCAGTAAGTAAACAGAACAAGATGATTGTATAAATGTAAAAGAAAGGATCAGGGTCCACAGTTCACTATAGGTGTCTCTCCATAAAGATAAATAGCATGTTGGGTGAAAAAATTACAGCTGGGCAATTGAAAGAATACTGACCATACATGACAAGATGATTACTATGAGATTTGATTGGGCATTACAATATAATACATAGACCGCAATCCAACTGTGTCTATGACTAATAATCTACCTTCCGGTTATCGTCCGAACCCCTTTTAGTATTAACTTACAAGCAATATATTATCGCATTAAGAAATGTGTGTAAAGTAAACAATAGAAGGATGCTCTTGATCATGTAGGGCAGCTCACAAGATCTATACATGAAGCACAAATTGGAGAAGACAACCATCTAGCTACTGCTATGGACCCATAGTCCAGGGATGAACTACTCACGCATCACTTCGGAGGCGGGCATGGCGATGTAGATGCCTCCGGTGATGATTTCCCCCTCTGGCAGGGTGTCGGGAAGAGCTTCAGAACCCCCGAGATGGGTTCTGTGATGGCGGCCGCGATGGAACTTTTCGTGGATGGAGGCTCGGGTATCCATGTTTTTCCCAAGATCGTGAATATATAGGCGGAGGAGGCAAGGCCGGTGGCCGCCTAGGGGGCCCACACTACCCCTAGACGCGGGCCACACCTAGGACGAGCCATGGGGTGGTCTGGCCGCCCTGTGGCGCCACTTCGCCCCCCTTCGAACTATGTCTTTGTTTCGGTAAAATATTGATTTCGGCTTTTGTTTCGTCCAATTTCGAGAATATTTCGTGTACAACTTTTCTGAAATACAAAAACAGCAGAAAACATGGAACTGGCATTATGGCATCTTGTTAATAGGTTAGTGCCGAAAATCATAGAAAAGTGCATCGAAGTATAAACAAAACATATATGAATAAACAAAATTAAATCACAACAATCGGCCCCGTGTCGCTTGACCGGAGCGAGACGGGGAAACCCTTGAGGCGCCGCCAGATAGATCTCCCTGCAGGTTGCCCCTCCACGGCAACCCCGGCCTCCAAAGGCGGTGCGGGGAGGACTCGCGGTGGACACGGTGGGCACTTGGGCGTCGACGGCTGATACGTCTCCAACGTATCGATAATTTCTTATGTTCCATGCTTGTTTTATGACAATACCTACATGTTTTGTTCACACTTTATGATGATTTTATGCGTTTTCCGGAACTAACCTATTGACGAGATGCCGAAGTGCCAGTTCCTGTTTTCTGCTGTTTTTGGTTTCAGAAATCCTAGTAAGGAAATATTCTCGGAATTGGACGAAATCAACGCCCAAGATCTTAGAATCCCACGAAGCTTCCAGAACACCCGAGAGCCACCAGAGGAGGGCCATGTGGGCCCCAGATGATAGGCCGGTGCGGCCAGGGGGTGGGCAGCGCCCCCCTACTGTGTCGTCGCCTCGTCAGCCTTCTGACTCCGCCTCTTCACCTATTTAAAGGTCCCTGACCTAAAACATCGATACGAAAAAGCCACGGTACGAGAAACCATCCAGAGCCGCCGCCATCGCGAAGCCAAGATCTGGGGGACAGGAGTCTCTGTTCCGGCACGCCGCCGGGACGGGGAAGTGCCCCCGGAAGGCATCTCCATCGACACCACCGCCATCTTCATCACCGCTGCTGTCTCCCATGAGGAGGGAGTAGTTCTCCATCGAGGCTAAGGGCTGTACCGGTAGCTATGTGGTTAATCTCTCTCCTATGTACTTCAATACAATAATCTCATGAGCTGCCTTACATGATTGAGATTCATATGAGTTTTGTATCACTATTCATCTATGTGCTACTCTAGTGATGTTATTAAAGTAGTCTATTCCTCCTGCACGGTGTAATGGTGACAGTGTGTGCATCGTGTAGTACTTGGCGTAGGTTATGATTGTAATCTCTTGTAGATTATGAAGTTAATTATGAAGTTAATTATTGCTATGATAGTATTGATGTGATCTATGCCTCCTTCATAGTGTGATGGTGATAGTGTGCATGCTATGTTAGTACTTGGTGTAGTTGTGTTGATCTATCATGCACTCTAAGGTTATTTAAATATGAATATCGAATATTGTGGAGCTTGTTAACTCTGGCATTGAGGGTTCGTGTAATCCTACACAATTAGTGGTGTTCATCATCCAACAAGAGGGTGTAGAGTAGTCCTATTATGTGATCATTGTTGAGAGTGTCCACTAGTGAAAGCAGGATCCCTAGGCCTTGCTTCCAAGCATCGAATCTCCGTTTGTTTACTGTTTTGTTGCATGTTTACTCGCTGCCATATTTTATTCAGATTGCTATTACCACTCATACTCATCCATACTACTTGTATTTCACTATCTCTTCGCCGAACTAGTGCACCTATACATCTGACAAGTGTATTTGGTGTGTTTGGGACACAAGAGACTTCTTGCTTTGTGGTTGCAGGGTTGCTTGAGAGGGATATCTTTGACCTCTTCCTCCCTGATTTCGATAAACCTTGGGTGATCCACTTAAGGGAAACTTGCTGCTGTTCTACAAACCTCTGCTCTTGGAGGCCCAACACTGTCTACAAGAATAGAAGCACCCGTAGACATCAAGCACTTTTCTGGCGTCGTTGCCGGGGAGGAAAGGTAAAAGGTACTCACACTCCGGATCTCGGCTACTAAGCTATTTTCCGGCGCCGTTGTAAGTACTCGAAGCTATTTCCTTTAGATCCTGCAATTGCATCTTTTTGTTTCTTGTTTTACACTAGTTTGGCATAATGGAAGGCAACATGGAGCTTTTTATTCTTTTTCCTGAGTTAAGACATGGATGGTTTGATGCGAAAATTAAAAAACCCATGGAACATATTAGTATGAACACTTTGAACAACATTGTTGCTAATGATATGGAAAATTCTAAGCTTGGGGAAGCTGGTTTTGATGAGCATGATCTTTTTAGTCCCCCAAGCATTGAGGAGAAAAATTTCTTTGATGATACTTTACCTCCTATTTATGATGATTATAATGATAGTGGTCTTTTGGTGCCGCCTGTTATGGAGGATAAATTTGATTATGATTACAATATGCCTCCTATATTTGATGATGAGAATAATAATGATAGCTACTTTGTTGAATTTGCTCCCACTACAATTAATAAGAATGACTATGCTTATGTTGGGAGTAGTAATTATTTTATGCATGAGACTCATGATAAGAATGCTTTATGTGATAGTTATATTGTTGAGTTTGCTCATGATGCTACTGAAAGTTATTATGAGAGAGGAAAATATGGTTGTAGAAATTTTCATGTTACTAAAACACCTCTCTATGTGCTGAAATTTTTGAAGCTACACTTGTTCTATCTTCCTATGCTTGTTACTTTGCTCTTCATGAACTTGTTTATTTACAAGATTCCTATGCATAGGAAGAATGTTAGGCTTAAATGTGTTTTGAATTTGCTTCTTGATGCTCTCTTTTGCTTCAACTACTATTTCTTGCGAGTGCATCATTAAAACTGCTGAGCCCATCTTAATGGCTATAAAGAAAGAACTTCTTGGGAGATAACCCATGTGTTTATTTTACTACAGCAACTTTGTTTTATATTTGCGTCTTGGAAGTTGTTACTACTGTAGCAACCTCTCCTTATCTTAGTTTTGTTGCATTGTTGTGCCAAGTAAAGTCTATGATAGTAAGGTTCATACTAGATTTAGATTACTGCGCAGAAACAGATTTCTTGCTGTCACGAATCTGGGTTGAATTCTCTGTAGGTAACTCAGAAAATTCTGCCAATTTACGTGAGTGATCCTCAGATATGTACGCAACTTTCATTCAATTTGAGAATTTTCATTTGAGCAAGTCTGGTGATTCTTAGAAATTCGTCTTTACGGACTGTTCTGTTTTGACAGATTCTGCCTTTTATTTCGCATTGCCTGTTTTGCTATGCTTGATGGATTTTTCTATTCCATTAACTTTCAGTAGCTTTGTGCAATGTCCAGAAGTGTTAAGAATGATTATGTCACCTCTGAACATGTGAATTTTTGATTATGCACTAACCCTCTAATGAATTTGTTTCGAGTTTGGTGTGCAGGAAGTTTTCAAGGGTCAAGAGAGAAGGATGATACAATATGATCAAGAAGAGTGAAAGCTCTAAGCTTGGGGATGCCCCGGTGGTTCATCCCTGCATATTTCAAGAATACTCAAGCATCTAAGCTTGGGGATGCCCAAGGCATCCCCTCCTTCATCGACAAATTATCAGGTTCCTCCCTTGAAACTATATTTTTATTCGGTCACATCTTATGTACTTTACTTGGAGCGTATGTATGTTTTTGTTTTTGTTTGAATAAATTCATGCTTGTGTGGGAGAGAGACACGCTCCGCTGGTTCATATGAACACATGTGTTCTTAGCTTTTAATTTTCATGGCGAAGGTTGAAACTGCTTCGTTAATTGTTGTATGGTTGGAAACAGAAAATGCTACATGTAGTAATTGGTATGATGTCTTGAATAATGTGATACTTGGAAATTGTTGTGCTCATGATTAAGCTCTTGCATCATATACTTTGAACCTATTAGTGAAGAAATACATAGAGCTTGCTAAAATTTGGTTTGCATGATTGATCTCTCTAAGGTCTAGATATTTTCTGGTAAAGGTGTTTGAACAACAAGGAAGACAATGTAGAGTCTTATAATGCTTGCAATATGTTCTTATGTAAGTTTTGCTGTACTAGTTCATACTTGTGTTTGCTTCAAACAACCTTGCTAGCCTAAGCCTTGTATTGAGAGGGATTACTTCTCATGCATCCAAAATCCTTGAGCCAAAAACTATGCCATTTGCGTCCACCATACCTACCTACTACATGGTATTTCTCCGCCATTCCAAAGTAAATTGCTTGAGTGCTACCTTTAAAATTTCCATTCTTTACCTTCGCAATATATAGCTCATGGGACAAATAGCCTAAAAACTATTGTGGTATTGAATATGTACTTATGCATTTTATCTCTTATAAGTTGCTTGTTGTGCGATAACCATGTTCCTGGGGACGCCATCAACTACTCTTTGTTGAATATCATGTGAGTTGCTATGCATGTCCGTCTTGTCTGAAGTAAGGGCGATTTACCATGAGTTGAATGGTTTGAGCATGCATACTGTTAGAGAAGAACATTGGGCCGCTAACTAAAGCCATGATCCATGGTGGAAGTTTCAGTTTTGGACAAATATCCTCAATCTCATATGAGAAAATTAATTGTTGTTGAATGCTTAAGCATAAAAGAGGAGTCCATTATCTGTTGTCTATGTTGTCCCGGTATGGATGTCTAAGTTAAGAATAATCAAAAGCGAGAAATCCAATGCGAGCTTTCTCCTTAGACCTTTGTACAGGCGACATAGAGGTACCCCTTTGTGACACTTGGTTAAAACATATGTATTGCGGTGATAATCCAGGTAATCCAAGCTAATTAGGACAAGGTGCGGGCACTATTAGTATACTATGCATGAGACTTGCAACTTGTAGGATATAATTTACATGATACATATGCTTTATTACTACCGTTGACAAAATTGTTTCTTGTTTTCAAAACCAAAAGCTCTAGCACAAACATAGCAATCGATGCTTCCCTCTGCGAAGGGCCTTTCTTTTACTTTTATGTTGAGTCAGTTCACCTATTTCTCTCCATCTCAAGAAGCAAACACTTGTGTGAACTGTGCATTGATTCCTGCATACTTGCATATTGCACTTATTATATTACTTTATGTTGACAATATCCATGAGATATATATGTTATAATTTGAAAGCAACCGCTGAAACTTAATCTTCCTTTGTGTTGCTTCAATGCCTTTACTTTGAAATTATTGCTTTATGAGTTAACTCTTATGCAAGACTTATTGATGCTTGTCTTGAAAGTAGTATTCATGAAAAGTCTTTGCTATATGATTCATTTGTTTACTCATGTCATTTACCATTGCTTTGATTGCTGCATTCATTACATGTGCTTACAATAGTATTGATCAAGATTATGATGGCATGTCACTTCAGAAATTATCTTTTATCGTTTACCTACTCGAGGACGAGTAGGAACTAAGCTTGGGGATGCTGATACATCTCCAACGTATTGATAATTTCTTATGTTCCATGCTTGTTTTATGACAATACCTACATGTTTTGTTCACACTTTATGATGATTTTATGCGTTTTCCGGAACTAACCTATTGACGAGATGCCGAAGTGCCAGTTCTGTTTTCTGCTGTTTTTGGTTTCAGAAATCCTAGTAAGGAAATATTCTCGGAATTGGACGAAATCAACGCCCAAGATCTTAGAATCCCACGAAGCTTCCAGAACACCCGAGAGCCACCAGAGGAGGGCCCTGTGGGCCCCAGATGACAGGCCGACGCGGCCAGGGGGTGGGCCGCGCCCCCCTATTGTGTCGTCGCCTCGTCAGCCTTCCGACTCCGCCTCTTCGCCTATTTAAAGGTCCCTGACCTAAAACATCGATACGAAAAAGCCACGGTATGAGAAACCATCCAGAGCCACCGCCATCGCGAAGCCAAGATCTGGGGGACAGGAGTCTCTGTTCCGGCACGCCGCCGGGACGGGGAAGTGCCCCCGGAAGGCATCTCCATCGACACCACCGCCATCTTCATCACCGCTGCTGTCTCCCATGAGGAGGGAGTAGTTCTCCATCGAGGCTAAGGGCTGTACCGGTAGCTATGTGGTTAATCTCTCTCCTATGTACTTCAATACAATAATCTCATGAGCTGCCTTACATGATTGAGATTCATATGAGTTTTGTATCACTATTCATCTATGTGCTACTCTAGTGATGTTATTAAAGTAGTCTATTCCTCCTGCACGGTGTAATGGTGACAGTGTGTGCATCGTGTAGTACTTGGCGTAGGTTATGATTGTAATCTCTTGTAGATTATGAAGTTAATTATTGCTATGATAGTATTGATGTGATCTATGACTCCTTCATAGTGTGATGGTGACAGTGTGCATGCTATGTTAGTACTTGGTGTAGTTGTGTTGATCTATCATGCACTCTAAGGTTATTTAAATATGAATATCGAATATTGTGGAGCTTGTTAACTCCGGCATTGAGGGTTCGTGTAATCCTACACAATTAGTGGTGTTCATCATCCAACAAGAGGGTGTAGAGTAGTCCTATTATGTGATCATTGTTGAGAGTGTCCACTAGTGAAAGCAGGATCCCTAGGCCTTGCTTCCAAGCATCGAATCTCCGTTTGTTTACTGTTTTGTTGCATGTTTACTCGCTGCCATATTTTATTCAGATTGCTATTACCACTCATACTCATCCATACTACTTGTATTTCACTATCTCTTCGCTGAACTAGTGCACCTATACATCTGACAAGTGTATTTGGTGTGTTGGGGACACAAGACTTCTTGCTTTGTGGTTGCAGGGTTGCTTGAGAGGGATATCTTTGACCTCTTCCTCCCTGAGTTCGATAAACCTTGGGTGATCCACTTAAGGGAAACTTGCTGCTGTTCTACAAACCTCTGCTCTTGGAGGCCCAACACTGTCTACAAGAATAGAAGCACCCGTAGACATCAACGGCCAGCCTTGGCGGTGTCTGGAGGTGCGGGATGCCGGGGTGGCGGCCCCGGGCTTCAGTGGGAAGGTGGCTGGTGGACGCGGCGCGGTGCGGGCTGCACGCTCGGCTGGCCAGGGGGCTTCATCGGCGCTCGGTGCATCTGCGCGGTGCTGGAGCGGCGCCTTCGGGGCTAGGTGTGGCAGTTTCAGGCGCCTCACTCCCGGATCTGACTGGGGGCCTGGCAGATGTGCTGCTGCTCGATGATGTCTACACACGCTTCTATTCCTGTAGACAGTGTTGGGCCTCCAAGAGCAGAGGTTTGTAGAATAGCAACAAGTTTCCCTTAAGTGAATCACCCAAGGTTTATCGAACTCAGGGAGGTAGAGGTCAAAGATATCACTCTCAAGCAACCCTGCAATTAAGATACAAGAAGTCTCTTGTGTCCCCAACACACCTAATACACTTGTCAGATGTATAGGTGCACTAGTTCGGCGAAGAGATAGTGAAATACAAGTAATATGGATGATTGTAAGTAGTAATTGCAATCTGAAATAAATATGGCAGCAAGCAAACATGGAGCAGAACTTGTTGGAAACGGTGTTTCAATGCTTAGAAATAAGGCCTAGGGATCCTACTTTCACTAGTGGACACTCTCAACATTGATCACATAACTGAATAAATAAATGCTACTTTCTACACTCTCTTGTTGGATAACAAACACCATTCATTGTGTAGGGCTACAAAAGCACACCTCAAGCCGTAGTAAACAAGCTCCACAACATCCGGAGTTCATATTAAAGTAACCTCTAGAGTGCATAATAGACCGTTGCAATTTAGACTGAGTACTAACATAGCATACACACTGTCAACAATAGCTATGAAAGGGGGAATAGATCACATCAATACTATCATAGTAATAGTTAACTTCATAATCTACAAGAGATTACAATCATAACCTACGCCAAGTACTACATGATGCACACACTGTCAACATTACATCATGGAGGAGGAATAGACTACATTAATAACACCACTAGAGTAGCACATAGATTAATAGTGATACAAAGCTCATGATCACATAAAGATCACACCATGGGAGAGAGAGATGAACCACATAGCTACCGGTAGAGCCCTCAGCCTCGCGGGAGAACTACTCCCTCCTCATCATGGGAGACAGCAACGGCGATGAAGATGGCGGTGGTGTCGATGGAGATGACTCCGGGGGCAATTCCCCGTCCCGGCGGCGTGCCGGAACAGAGACTTCTGTCCCCCGAATCGGAGTTTTGCGATGGCGGTGGCGCCCCTGGAGTCTTTCTGGAGTTTCGTCAATTGGTATTGAAGTTTTAGGTCACGAGGGCTTATATAGGCGAAGAGGCGGAGTCGGAAGGGCACCAGGGCGCCCTCCCCACCTGGTGGCGCAGTCAGGCCTGGGCCCGCGCCCAGGTGTGGTGTGGGCCCCCCTGGCCCATCTTCGTCTCCCCTTCGGACTTCTGGAACCTTCCCGATGAAATAAGATGTTTGGTCTTTGTTTCGTCGGATTCCGAGAATATTGCCCGAATAGCCTTTCTGGAACCAAAAACAACAGAAAACAAGAACTGGCACTGTGGCATCTTGTTAATAGGTTAGTTCCGGAAAATGCATAATAATGACATAAAGTGTGTATAAAACATGTGAGTATCATCATAAAAGTAGCATGGAACATAAGAAATTATAGATACGTTTGAGACGTATCAAGCATCCCCAAGCTTAGTTCCTACTCGCCCTCGAGTAGGTAAACGATAACAAGGATAATTTCTTAAGTGACATGCTATCATAATCTTGATCAATACTATTGTAAAGCATATGAGATGAATGCAGTGATTCGAAGCAATGGTAAAGACAATGATTAAACAACTGAATCATATAGCAAAGACTTTTCATGAATAGTACTTTCAAGACAAGCATCAATAAGACTTGCATAGGAGTTAACTCATGAAGCAATAGATTCTTAGTAAAAAAGCTTTGAAGCAACACAAAGGAAGATGTAAGTTTCAGCAGTTGCTTTCAACTTCAACATGTATATTTCATGGATAATTGTCAACACAAAGTAATATGATGAATGCAAATAAGCAAGTATGTAGGAATCAATGCACACAGTTGACACAAGTGTTTGCTTCTAAGATAGAAAGAAGTAGGTAAACTGACTCAACATAAAGTAAAAGAAAGGCCCTTTGCAGAGGGAAGCATGGATTACTATTTTTGTGCTACAGCTTTTATTTTGAAAACATAGAAACAATTTTGTCAACGGTAGTAATAATTCATATGTGTTATGCATAAGACATCCTATAAGTTGCAAGCCTCATGCATAGAATACCAATAGTGCTCGCACCTTGTCCTAATTAGCTTGGATTTACATGGATTATCATTGCATAACATATGTTTCAACCAAGTGTCACAAAGGGGTACCTCTATGCCGCCTGTACAAAGGTCCAAGGAGATAGATCGCATTTGATTTCTCGTTTTTGATAGATCTCAACTAAGGACATCCATACTGGGACAACATAGAAAACAGATAATGGACTCCTCTTTAATGCATAAGCATTCAACAAAAGATTATATTATCATAAGAAATTGAGGATTAATGTCCAAACTGAAACTTCCACCATGATACATGGCTTTGGTTGGCGGCCCTATGTTCTTCTCTAACAATATGCATACTCAAACCATTTGATCATGATAAATCACCCTCACTTCAGACAAGACGAACATGCATAGCAACTCACATGATACTCAACAAAAGTGTGATAGTTGATGGCATCCCCAGAAACATGGTTACCGCTCAACAAGCAACTTATAAGAAATAAGATACATAAGCTACATATTCTTTACCACAATAGTTTTTTAGGCTACTTTCCATGAGCTATAAATTGCAAAGACAAGGAATGAAATTTTAAAGGTAGCACTCAAGCAATTTACTTTGGAATGGCAGAGAAATACCACATAGTAGGTAGGTATGGTGGACACAAATGGCATAGGTTTTGGCTCAAGGTTTTGGATGCACGAGAAGAATTCCCTCTCAGTACAATGCTTTGGCTAGCAAGGTTGTTTGAAGCAAACACAAGTATGAACCGGTACAGCAAAACTTACATAAGAACATATTGCAAGCATTATAAGACTCTACAGTGTCTTCCTTGTTGTTCAAACACTTCACCAGAAAATATCTAGACTTTAGAGAGACCAATCATGCAAACCAAATTTCAACAAGCTCTATGGTAATTCTTCATTAATAGGTGCAAAGTACATGATGCAAGAGCTTAAACATGATCTATTGAGCAAAACAATTGCCAAGTATCAAATTATTCAAGACAATATACCAATTACCACATGAAGCATTTTCTGTTTCCAACCAAATAACGATGAACGAAGCAGTTTCAACCTTCGCCATGAACATTAAAAGTAAAGCTAAGAACACCAGTGTTTATATGAACGAGCGGAGTGTGTCTCTCTCCCAGACAAAGAATGCTAGGATCCGATTTTTTCAAACATAAACAAAAATAAAAACATACAGACGCTCCAAGTAAAGCACATAAGATGTGATGGAATAAAAATATAGTTTCACTAGAGGTGACCTGATAAGTTGTCGATGAAGAAGGGGATGCCTTGGGCATCCCCAAGCTTAGATGCTTGAGTCTTCTTAAAATATGCAGGGATGAACCACGGGGGCATCCCCAAGCTTAGACTTTTAACTCTTCTTGATCATATTATATCATCCTCCTCTCTTGACCCTTGAAAACTTCCTCCACACCAAACTCAAAACAAACTCATTAGAGGGTTAGTGCATAATCAAAAATTCACATATTCAGAGGTGACATAATCATTCTTAACACTTCTGGACATTACACAAAGCTACTGAAAGTTAATGGAACAAAGAAATCCATTCAACATAGCAAAACAGGCAATGTGAAATAAAAGGCAGAATCTGTCAAAACAGAACAGTCCGTAAAGACGAATTTTTTAGAGGCACTTAACTTTCTCAGATGAAAAAGCTCAAATTGAATGAAAGTTGCGTACATATCTGAGGATCACTCATGAAAATTGGTAGATTTTTCTGAGTTACCTACATAGAGGCCTACTCAAATTCATGACAGCAAGAAATCTGTTTCTGCGCAGTAATCCAAATCTAGTATCAACCTTACTATCAAAGACTTTACTTGGCACAACAATGCAATAAAATAAATATAAGGAGAGGTTGCTACAGTAGTAACAACTTCCAAGACACAACAAAACAGTAGCAAAATAAAAACATGGGTTATCTCCCAAGAAGTGCTTTCTTTATAGCCATTAAGATGGGCTCAGTAATTTTAATGATGCTCTCGCAAGAAATAAGAGTTGAAGCAAAAGAGAGCATCAAAAGCAAATAAGAAACAATTTTAAGTCTAACCCACTTCCTATGAAAAGGAATCTTGTAAATAAACAAGTCATGTAAGCATAATGCAATAAGCATAGGAAATCTAGACAAGCGCAACTTCAAGATTTTCAGCAAAAAGAGAGGTGTTTTAGTAACATGAAAATCTCTACAACCATATTGTCCTCTCTCATAAAGATTTTTAGTAGCATCATGAACAAACTCAACAATATAACTATCACATGAAACATTCTTATCATGAGCTACATGCATAAAATTATTACTCTCCACATAAGCATAGTCATTACTATTAATTGTAGTGGGAGCAAATTCAATAAAATAGCTATCATTATTATTCTCATGACCTGTAACATCCCAAATTTCAATAAAAGAAAGTTAGAAGAATTCCAGAGAGCAAAATTTCAAACCAACAAAAACTTTTTAAATTGCATATAGTGCCATGCATAGGACTTGTGCATTTGATTGATATGCCATGATGGTTGTTATTATGTGTATATGATAAACCCTAAAACCCTAAAGTGATCATGAGAAGATCACAAACCAAATAAACCAAAAAGAGAAAGAATTCAAGTAAATGCAAAACCCTAAAAACCCTCACATATGCCCTATGGCATTTTTATAAATTTTGACCCTAGAACAATTTGGTCTTCACCATTAGTTGAATAATGTTATTAAACACTTATTACAACTTTTGGAATCAAAGAATCACAATTCAAATAAATTTCAAATGCAAAACTTGCTCACATATGATAATGGTCAAAACTGCCAATTATAGTCTGACCACTACTTTGAGCCTTTGCAATTGAAATTTCTCAAACCAAACCTTGCTAACTCTTTGCACCACATCCAAGTCAACATCAAGGTGAACACTTTTTGTAAAGATCACCATGCCAAATTCTTTCTTGATCATTAGCTATGCTCAATCAAAGTTGCAACTTTTTAACATATGTAACAATCTCCCACTTATCAATTTTTGCAAATCTTTGAATTAAACTTTTCCACCACCACCTCTCATCACCTCTAGTCAAATACAACTCAACTAAACACACACAATTCAAATTGGTCAACCATTTGAATTCAATCAAATTTGGACAAATTTTGCAAATAGCATCTATGGCACTATTTGACACTATTTCAAATAGTGTTCTAACCTAACCCTAACTACCCCATTAATTCCCTACTGGTCCCCTGGTCCCCTTTCTCTCTCACACCAGCATAGTAAGCCTAAGGAGGGCAAGCATAGCTTGCATGGCATGGCCATGCCGGCCCATGCCATCCATGCCGCACCACCTCCTCTCCCCTTCCTCTCCTACCCTGGCCACCATGCCCAAACGACGCCACCTCACTCCCTAGCACCGCCTACGCAAGCCCTGGTCGAGGAGGAGCTCGACATTGGCCAGACCAGCTCGCGCCCATGGCGGCCAGTATGCCGCTCGCGTCGCGCGTGGCGCGCCACAGACGCGCACTGGCCACGTGCAACGCCACCACCTCAAGCACGCCCTGGCCCCTCCCTCGACAGGTTGAGCACCGCCGTGACACCTCAGTCGCGCCAGACACGCTCGGAACCCAGACCCGTGACCGCCGGCGCCGGAGACGACGACAAGCTTCCGTGAACGCCGCGGCAGACTCGGAAGCGAGGCGACCAAACTAGACGTCGCCCGACCACGCTGTCGCCGCCAATCGCTTCGCCAGGAACCGCAGAACAGCGCCATGCCCTCGCCTAGCTCTCTAGCTCGCCGGAGACGCCGCGAGCATGTCGACCACCTCACTGCCCCGCAGCACCCTCGCGTTGCTATAAAAGGAGACCTCCCCTCGTCGATCCAAGCACACCACCGCACTCGCCACCTCTCACGGCTTCTCAAACACCACACCACTCGCTCGATTCTCGCCGGAGCAAGGCCAAACGGAAGATCACCGCCGCGGAAGCTCTGCAGCAATCGCCGGCAATACCGACCACCTCAGGCGACGACACTGCTACCAGGAGACTCGCCGTCGTCCACAACTTCACCGAGCACACTGCCCACCCTAGCTGGAGCCACGGTGAGCTCTCCGACCCCCTACCCTCGCCGCGCCAGTGAGCTTCTCTCGCCGGCGACGACGACGACCCAGAGCCGTTAGATCGCCATCTAATCCAACGCTCCACACTCCCCGTACCGATTCGGTGTTTAAACGCCGCTGACAGGTGGAGCCCCCTTGTCAGGCAGCCCACGCGGGCACAGACGCGTGGTGGGTTGGCCTTGGGCCGTTTTAAACCCGTTCAGCCCATTTAGCTTTCCCGCCAGCCCAGTCAATTCAAATCCTATTTAAACAATTCCAAATGAATTTCAATACTGCCCAAACTTTGAAATTCAATATATTCAAATTGGCTTAACCAAATTCAATGAACTTTATATTGTTGGAAAGCTAGTAAAAATATCTACACAATGCCACTGGTCCCATGCCAAGATTTGCCGTAGAATTAATTTGATAAAAAGAAGAAGGCATGGACTTTTCCATATACAAACAATTATTAAAAATCAACCAAAATAGATATTAAGTTAATTCCAACTCTAATAGCTCACATTTGACTTACAATAATTGATTATGCAATAAAATGGTGTGGTCACTTTGCATGATCATGCCCTAGTTTAATTAATGGACAAATATGGCTAGTTTATGTAGTTGATATTGTCCAAAACTATTAAGTAATTCATATGAAGTCTTATACTTCATTTAAATCTTGTCTCACATGAATTCATGGGATGTTTGGACCCCTTCCCAAACTCACTTATATGAATTACTTAGAGATTTAAATCATATGTAGCACTATTAAATAGTATGAGGTGGTCTACCTCATTTAAATCATTTTCTCAAATGATAATGATGAATGTTTGACTTAGGTCAATATAAGTTCACATATGATTGTTTGAGAAATTAAATCTTAAGAAGATTTCAATGAGAGGAAATCATTTCTCAAGAACCCTATGGAAACTATCATTTACATATTAAATAAAGAGAAGTAAATCCTCCTCAAGCAACACAACCCATGCACCCTAATTAGATTATTTGTGTGCATAGAATAGTTTGTGTGATTATATGTGATGTATGGAATAGCCATTGAATTAGTGAGTAATTATACTCGTATCAAATTTAGACGCTAGCACCGGAGAGTACATTGAAGAAGAAGGTTGCTACCAAGAGGAGGAGGAGGAGAATTTTGAGAACTACCAAGGCAAGCTAATATTCTTGCAAAGTGCAAAGCCCCTTGGGGCAAGGCACCATGAATCTTACCTTTTCTTACATAATCCTATCCCAAGTTTATACATTACAAGTTTTTACTTGTTTTCTCAAATAGTTGCTTTTATAGTTAACTTTGGTCAAAGTAAAGAAGTTTACTAGAGTAGTGAAGTAGTCTCAATCAAGCAAAGCAAGATAGCACCCCTCATGATTTAGAGCTAGTGCTAATGAATAAAACTTGACTACTCTAGATGGGAACAATGTGACTTGAAATGAATTTGAAACCTTGGAATGATGAAGCATTCCATTGAATGATTTTTGAAGGTGAATATGACCAAGAGAAGATGGTGATTTTTGATAAACATGATGTTGGTTTGAATGCGATACCTTTCCAATTAGTAAGTACCCCCACAATACCTGATTATGGGTAGGGCTTAACTGGAAGTTTATACATCTTAGTATGGGTTCCCTCTGAACACACGTCATAGGGGTTACGCTTGAGGCTGCCTCCGTTGTTGAGAAATGATGTGAAATTGAGGTGAATTGTACGGCCAAGCCCTGTGCAGTTCCCAGGTTGACAGTTGGTCTTCACTGGGAGGCCAAGCTCATGGGGAGAGGTGCTCATACTAGGATTTGTAAGTGAAAGGTTATGGTTGATGATCCGCGTACTGTGTTACGATGATTCGGGGTAATCCCGACGGATGAAATCAAATGTTGTGGCACAAGTGTGCAACCTCTGCAGAGTGTAAACCTATTCAAATAGCCGCGTCCACGGTTACGGACGGTTGGAAAGGCCATACAGTTTCCGATGTCATATCTTGAAAATGATGTTGAAAGAAGATGGTGAAATGACTTGTGGTGAATTGAATTGAAATCACCCCTTGAATGGTGGGAATGACACTTATGTTCCCACTTGAGTTAGTTAGCACTTAAATAAGCTTTTTCTCAAATACTTGTGAACTAAAACTGGCTTTATGCAAAGAAACTAGAGCTTAGCAAAACCATACTAGAAATGTCTAGCACTTACATTAGTATTAGTTTGCGAGTACTTGAAGTACTCACGGCTTTGTCCCTGGCTATTCAAATGGCCAGAGTATGAAGATGAACAAGGAGATGACCAGCAGGACGCCTACGACAACTAGGAGTCTTCCGACGTCAAGCGTTGGCCTGTGGACTAGAGAGTCCTTGTATCTTACGCTTCCGCTATGAACTTGTGTTTGTTCGTTGATCAATAGATCAACTATTCGTGTAATATGGATCATGTGATTCCAATTTGTAAGACCTTATGGTTTGTAATAAATGATGACTGTGATACTTAACTATTATGCCTCGCAACAACAATATTCCTGGGATTGCGATGTATGACATAATAGGCATCCGGAGTTAAAAATCCGGGTGTTGACAAGTTGGTATCAGAGCCATTGTTTGACCTTAGAAGACCTTAGTTAGAATGGGCGTTCTGAAAAACTTAACTTTGAAATCAAATGAAAGGAAATATTTGTGAAAATTTACTTACACTCTTGTCTTTGAGACTTTGCCAAAACTTGATGAATCATGTTCTATCTTATTTGAATCAACTTAAAATTTTGCCACACTTTGCACTCTCTAACTTACTCATCCAATTCTCTTTCAGATGGAGCCGAATGAACCCATCAACACCAAGTTTTACCAGCTTGGGAACGGAGGGAGCTTGATCTTCGAGCACGACCTCAACGCCGTCTCTGACTTCCTTGGGCGGCCACATCCCGAGTTCCACGGGGTTTAGCTGGACGACACGCCCGGAGGAGAGTTGCAGTGGGTGATCACTGCCGACTTGAGGGGCAAGATGGAGCCTCCCACCTCGGAGAGGATCCTCTTCTCCTTCCGCGAGAGAAACTGGCTCGACGGACTCGCACGTGGCCTTCAGGAGGCACTTGCGCGCATCTGTGGACAGAACGTGGTGCGCATCCTCGCTTCGCGCTACGCGCATCTCGTGAGGCGTGATGCCATGGGAGTGCCCATGGAGCTGCAGCCGCACCCGGAGTTGAGGCACCACGCTGAGCACCTGGACTTCATGCTCTATCAGACTCAGAAGGACCTCGACGCCACTCGCACCTACGCGAACCAGACCCATGCTCACATCATCGAGCAGGGTGAGGCGATCAAGCTACTCAACAACGACCGCAAGAGCCTTCGCCAGCAGCGTGCCAAGAAGGACGCTACGATTGTGCGCCTTCGCGCCAAGATAGCATCACTTGAGGCCACTGTCAAGGCCCAGGAGGATCAGATTCGTGAGCTGGAGGATGACGACGGAGGCATCGACCTTCAGGGAGGAGGAGCCTTCCTGAGTGACGACGACGACTTTGAGGAGGACGAGAACACCGAGGAGGAGGACTACGAGTTCCTGGAGGCAGGACCTGACGACTACGTCCCGATCGATGTCGAGGATGAGGAGTAGTTGCACTAGTTCACTTATGTAGGTGTGAGTTGTATCCCGTCCTTTGTATCGTAGCATGAGAATGGTTCTTAAAACCATTGGAGTATGTGTGTGTTAGTTTGTACTATGTGTTGAATGAATGAATGAATGTTATGTTTGTCATGAAAAGATTACAAGTTTTCAAATGTTTTCAAACTTAACCAAAATGAACCATAGAATGTTCCCTCTCATCTCATGATCTTCTATATCTTCAGATGGCCCCTCCCAATCGCACCAACGACGCGATGTTGCAATTGCTGCAAACCATGCTTGCTGACAGGGAAACCGAAAGAGCCGAACGCCAAGCCAACCTCATTGCCTTGCAGAACATTGCCAACCAAGGCCAAGGAAATCATGATCACCCTGGATCCAAGCTCAAGAACTTCCAGAACACCAATCCCCTGGTGTTTAGCAAGACCGAGGAACCCCTCGACGCCGACGACTGGCTCCAGACTGTGGAGAACAACCTGGAAGTAGCCGGAGTGGAAGCCAACGAGAAAGTCTTATTTGCAACCCACTATCTCGCTGGACCAGCTCACGCTTGGTGGACAAGCACCCGTGCCATGAACGGAGGTCAGTTCATGACTTGGGAGGATTTCAAGCTAAAGTTCAGCAAGTACCATGTACCCCCGGGTCTTATCAAAAAGATGAGGGATGAGTTCCGTGAACTGAAACAAGGTCGCATGATGGTGGTTGAATACCGCGACAAGTTTCTTACACTGTCAAGGTACGCCCCTGATGAGACCGACACCGTTGAGAAGAGGAAGGAGAGATTCCTGAACGGACTGCATGATGAGATGCAGACTGTCCTCGTCAACATCCCCTTCGCCGACCTTGAAGCCCTTGTTGAGTCCGCCATCCAGATGGAGGGCAAGCTGAACCAAGCCAATGAGAACCGCAAGCGCCGCATGGCGAATCAAAGTGGATCTAGCCATACCCAGAAGTTTCGCCCCAGCTCAAGCGGAGGTTTCACTCCGAGAAACAACAAACCCCCGATGTAGAACTCGCGCCCCGGTTATCAGAACCGGAGTGGAGGAAACTCCAAGCCAGGAGGCTACAACAACAACAACTACAACAACAACAACAACTACAACCGCGCTCCACCCAGAGCCCCCAACAACAATAACAACAACACCAACACCGCTCCCAGAACCGGAAGCAACGCCGTCCCCGTTGCGAACAAGCAGGACAAGACCACCATCACTTGCTATGAGTGTGGTGTAGTGGGGCACTACTCCAACGAGTGTCCCAAGCATCTCGCCAAGCTCGCCGGCAACACCGCTGCACCTGCTCAGCAGCAACGCCGTGTCTCCACCGGCAAGAAGTTCGCCCCCAACAACCCCAATAACCGCAACGGCCGCCTCTACCACTTGAACGCCGAAGAAGCCCAGGAAGCACCAGATGTTGTACTGGGTATGTTTTCTGTCAACCACATCCCTGCCAGAGTGTTGTTTGATTCCGGAGCATCTCATTCTTTTGTCACCGAAGACTTTGCATCAACAAGTAAAATTCAACCCCTCAGTTTGAAGCATGTTATGATAGTTCAAATCCCCGGATCAACCACCAAAGCCAGAAAATTTTGTAAAAATGTACCAACCAAAATCCATGATGTAGATTTCTATGCCAATCTAATCATTCTGGGAACCAAAGGTTTGGAAGTCGTACTAGGAATGGACTGGATGTCCAAGCACAATGGATTGATAGACTGTGCCAAGAAAGCCATAACCATGACTAGCAGCACCGGTATCGTAGTAGAACACGTCTCTGAAAAACTACCTAGAAAATTCACCTGCAACCAAAGTGTATCCAAGCCAACTCTGGATCAAATCAGGGTCGTTTGTCGCTACCCTGATGTGTTTCCGGATGATCTACCCGGTATGCCCCCGGATCGGGATATCGAGTTCATCATCGAGTTAATCCCCGGAACTGGACCCATAGCCCAGAGAGCCTACAGCATGAACGCAACCGAGCTTGTGGAGCTGAAGAAACAAATAGATGATATGTTGGCCAAGGGTCTGATTAGACCTAGTGCATCCCCCTGGAGATCACCGGTTTTGTTTGTGGACAAGAAGGATGGTGCAAATCGTTTATGTACGGACTATCGTAAGCTTAACGATGTCACCATCAAAAACAAATACCCCCTACCCAAGATAGAAGACTTGTTTGATCAACTCACCGGAGCCAGAGTTTTCTCCAAGATAGATCTTAGAACGGGTTATCATCAGCTGAAAATCCGAGCCACCGACATTCCAAAAACTGCCTTCACCACCAGATATGGGTTGTATGAGTACAACGTCATGTCATTTGGACTGACCAATGCCCCCGCTTATTTCATGAATCTCATGAATAAGATCTTCATGAACTTTTTGGACAAGTTTGTCGTCGTTTTCATCGATGACATCCTTGTGTACTCCAAGTCCGAAGAGGAACATGAACAGCATTTGGAGACTGTCCTAGAAACCTTAGGCATCACCAGTTGTATGCCAAGTTCAGCAAGTGTGAGTTTTGGTTGGAAGAAGTTGGATTCCTGGGACACATCTTGTCTGCAGGAGGAATTGCCGTAGATCCCGCCAAAATCAAAACTGTTATGGAATGGCAAGCCCCAACCACCCAAACCGAGGTCCGCGCTTTTCTTGGATTAGCCGGATATTACCGCAGATTTGTAGAAGGCTTTTCGAGCATCGCTCGACCAATGACCCAATTGTTGAAGAAGGACAGAAAGTTCGAGTGGACCGACAAATGTGAAGAGAGCTTTCAACAGCTCAAGAGTAGACTGACAACAGCCCCAATCCTGATCATGCCGGATATCGCAAAGCCCTTTGACGTATATTGCGACGCCTCCAAGACTGGTCTTGGATGTGTGCTTATGCAAGAAGGCAAGGTTGTATCCTACCTTTCAAGACAGCTAAAGCAACATGAACAGAACTACCCAACCCATGACCTCGAGCTTGCCGCCGTGGTCTTAGCTTTGAAAGTTTGGCGTCATTACCTCATGGGTAATCAATGCGAGATCTACTCCGACCACAAGAGCCTCAAATACATATTCACCCAGTAGGAGCTGAACATGAGACAACGCCGATGGATCGAATTGATCAAGGATTACGACATGGAGATTCACTACCACCCCGGCAAGGCCAATGTGGCAGCGGATGCTTTGAGTCGACTGCCGTGTCAGCTGAACTCCATGCTCGCAACTGAACAGCCCAGCTTGCATCAAGAGTTTGAACAGTTCAGACTTGAACTTGTTAGTGAAGGATTCCTAGCCAGCATAGAACTGCAACCCACCTTGGTTAGCCAAATCAAGGAAGCCCAGAAGGACAACGCTAGCATCGACGGAATCAAGAAACAGATAGCCGTAGGAAAAGCCCCCGGATTCACCGTAGACGAAGCCGGAGTTGTTTGGTACAAAGAACGTCTCTGCGTACCATCGGACTCAGACTTGAAACAAGTCATCCTGCAAGAAGCCCATGAAACCCTTTATTCAATCCACCCCGGAGGTACCAAGATGTACCAGGACCTGAAGGAGCAATTCTGGTGGCACGGAATGAAGAGAGAAATCGGAAGCTACATCGCCAAGTGTGACATCTGTCAGAGAGTCAAGGCAGAACATCAACGACCCGCCGGACTGTTACAACCCCTCCAGATTCCAGAATGGAAATGGGACTCCGTAGGAATGGACTTTATCACCGGACTGCCCAAATCCAGCAAAGGCAATGATTCCATATGGGTAGTTGTCGATAGATTGACCAAAGTCGCCCATTTCATCGCTGTCAAAACCACCTACCAAGGACCAAAGTTAGCTGAACTATACATCTCCAGAATAGTCACCCTGCACGGAACCCCGAAATCGATAGTGTCAGATAGAGGATCACAGTTCACCTCAAGATTCTGGCAGAAAGTGCATGAAGGACTAGGAACCCGTCTGAATTTCAGCACCACCTATCACCCTCAGACCGACGGACAGACTGAGAGAGTCAACCAGATACTGGAGGACATGCTGAGAGCATGTGTACTGGAATACGGATCCAAGTGGGAAGACTGCTTACCCTACGCAGAATTCTCTTACAACAACAGCTATCAAGCCAGCCTACAGATGGCCCCCCTTGAAGCCTTGTACGGAAGGAAATGCCGTACCCCCCTGAACTGGTCGGAAGTCGGAGAAAGCCAAGTTTTTGGCCCAGATGTTCTTCGTGAAGCCGAAGAGAAAGTACACAAAATCCGAGAGTACCTCAAGACGGCGCAATCAAGAAAGAAGAGCTACGCCGACAAGAGACGTCGGGAGATGACCTTCGAGATCGGAGACTTCGTCTATCTCAAGGTATCCCCCTTGAAAGGAATGCAAAGGTTTCAACTGAAAGGAAAGCTCGCACCCCGATATGTCGGACCTTTCAAAGTCCTCAGCCGCCGAGGAGAAGTATCTTATCAACTGGAGCTACCTGAAGAGATGTCGGCTGTGCATGACGTGTTTCACATCTCACTCCTCCGGAAGTGCCTTGAAGTCCCTGAGAAGACCGAAGTGTTCAAGAACATCGATCACCGATCGGTGGATATCAACAAGGATCTGACTTACTGCGAAGTGCCGATTCGCATCCTGGAGGAAGCTTATCGAACCACCCGCACCCGAAGCATCAAGTTTCTGAAGATACAATGGAGCAATCATACCGAGGATGAAGCCACATGGGAACGCGAAGACTTCATGAAGAAGGAGTACCCAGATCTCTTTAGTACCTAACTTTCTTTTCGATCTCGGGACGAGATCTTTTGTAAGGGTGAAGGGTTTGTAACATCCCAAATTTCAATAAAAGAAAGTTAGAAGAATTCCAGAGAGCAAAATTTCAAACCAACAAAAACTTTTTAAATTGCATATAGTGCCATGCATAGGACTTGTGCATTTGATTGATATGCCATGATGGTTGTTATTATGTGTATATGATAAACCCTAAAACCCTAAAGTGATCATGAGAAGATCACAAACCAAATAAACCAAAAAGAGAAAGAATTCAAATAAATGCAAAACCCTAAAAACCCTCACATATGCCCTATGGCATTTTTATAAATTTTGACCCTAGACCAATTTGGTCTTCACCATTAGTTGAATAATGTTATTAAACACTTATTACAACTTTTGGAATCAAAGAATCACAATTCAAATAAATTTCAAATGCAAAACTTGCTCACATATGATAATGGTCAAAACTGCCAATTATAGTCTGACCACTACTTTGAGCCTTTGCAATTCAAATTTCTCAAACCAAACCTTGCTAACTCTTTGCACCACATCCAAGTCAACATCAAGGTGAACACTTTTTTGTAAAGATCACCATGCCAAATTCTTTCTTGATCATTAGCTATGCTCAATCAAAGTTGCAACTTTTTAACATATGTAACAATCTCCCACTTATCAATTTTTGCAAATCTTTGAATTAAACTTTTCCACCACCACCTCTCATCACCTCTGGTCAAATACAACTCAACTAAACACACACAATTCAAATTGGTCAACCATTTGAATTCAATCAAATTTGGACAAATTTTGCAAATAGCATCTATGGCACTATTTGACACTATTTCAAATAGTGATCTAACCTAACCCTAACTACCCCATTAGCTCCCTACTGGTCCCCTGGTCCCCTTTCTCTCTCACACCAGCATAGTAAGCCTAAGGAGGGCAAGCATAGCCACCTCCTCTCCCCTTCCTCTCCTACCCTGGCCACCGTGCCCAAACGACGCCACCTCACTCCCTAGCACCGCCTACGCAAGCCCTGGTCGAGGAGGAGCTCGACATTGGCCAGACCAGCTCGCGCCCATGGCGGCCAGTATGCCGCTCGCGTCGCGCGTGGCGCGCCACAGACGCGCACTGGCCACGTGCAACACCACCACCTCAAGCACGCCCTGGCCCCTCCCTCGACAGGTTGAGCACCGCCGTGACACCTCAGCCGCGCCAGACACGCTCGGAACCCAGACCCGTGACCGCCGGCGCCGGAGACGACGACAAGCTTCCGTGAACGCCGCGGCAGACTCGGAAGCGAGGCGACCAAACTAGACGTCGCCCGACCACGTTGTCGTCGCCAATCGCTTCGCCAGGAACCGCAGAACAGCGCCACGCCCTCGCCTAGCTCGCTAGCTCACCAGAGACGCCGCGAGCATGTCGACCACCTCACTGCCCCGCAGCACCCTCGCGTTGCTATAAAAGGAGACCTCCCCTCGTCGATCCAAGCACACCACCGCACTCGCCACCTCTCACTGCTTCTCAACCACCACACCACTCGCTCGATTCTCGCCGGAGCAAGGCCAATCGGAAGATCACCGCCGCGGAAGCTCTGCAGCAATCGCCGGCGATCCCGACCACCTCAGGCGACGCCACTGCTACCAGGAGACTCGTCGTCGTCCACAACTTCACCGAGCACACTGCCCACCCTAGCTGGAGCCACGGTGAGCTCTCCGACCCCCTACCCTCGCCGCGCCAGTGAGCTTCTCTCGCCGGCGACGACGACGACCCAGAGCCATTAGATCGTCATCTAATCCAACGCTCCACACTCCCCGTACCGATTCGGTGTTTAAACGCCGCTGACAGGTGGAGCCCCCTTGTCAGGCAGCCCACGCGGGCACAGACGCGTGGTGGGCTGGCCTTGGGCCGTTTTAAACCCTTTCAGCCCATTTAGCTTTCCCGCCAGCCCAGTCAATTCAAATCCTATTTAAACAATTCCAAATGAATTTCAATACTGCCCAAACTTTGAAATTCAATAGATTCCAATTGGCTTAACCAAATTAAATGAACTTTATATTGTTGGAAAGCTAGTAAAAATATCTACACAATGCCACGGGTCCCATGCCAAGATTTGCTGTAGAATTAATTTGATAAAAAGAAGAAGGTAGGGACTTTTCCATATGCAAACAATTATTAAAAATCAACCAAAATAGATATTAAGTTAATTCCAACTCTAATATCTCACATTTGACTTACACTAATTGATTATGCAATAAAATGGTGTGGTCACTTTGCATGATCATGCCCTAGTTTAATTAATGGACAATATGGCTAGTTTATGTAGTTGATATTGTCCAAAACTATTAAGTCATTCATATGAAGTCTTATACTTCATTTAAATCTTGTCTCACATGAATTCATGGGATGTTTGGACCCCTGGCCAAACTCACTTATATGAGTTACTTAGAGATTTAAATCATATGTAGCACTATTAAATAGTATGAGGTGGTCTACCTCATTTAAATCATTTTCTCAAATGATAATGATGAATGTTTGACTTAGGTCAATATAAGGTCACATATGATTGTTTGAGAAATTAAATCTTAAGAAGATTTCAATGAGAGGAAATTATTTCTCAAGAACCCTATGGAAACTATCATTTACATATTAAATAAAGAGAAGTAAATCCTCCTCAAGCAACACAACCCATGCACCCTAATTAGATTATTTGTGTGCATAGAATAGTTTGTGTGATTATATGTGATGTATGGAATAGCCATTGAATTAGTGAGTAATTATACTCGTATTCAAATTTAGACGCTAGCACCGGAGAGTACATTGAAGAAGAAGGTTGCTACCAAGAGGAGGAGGAGGAGAATTTTGAGAACTACCAAGGCAAGCTAATATTCTTGCAAAGTGCAAAGCCCCTTGGGGCAAGGCACCATGAATCTTACCTTTTCTTACATAAGCCTATCCCAAGTTTATACATTACAAGTTTTTACTTGTTTTCTCAAATAGTTGCTTTTATAGTTAACTTTGGTCAAAGTAAAGAAGTTTACTAGAGTAGTGAAGTAGTCTCAATCAAGCAAAGCAAGATAGCACCCCTCATGATTTAGAGCTAGTGCTAATGAATAAAACTTGACTACTCTAGATGGGAACAATGTGACTTGAAATGAATTTGAAACCTTGGAATGATGAAGCATTCCATTGAATGATTTTTGAAGGTGAATATGACCAAGAGAAGATGGTGATTTTTGATAAACATGATGTTGGTTTGAATGCGATACCTTTCCAAGTGGAAGGTTATGGTTGATGATCCGCGTACTGTGTTACGATGATTCGGGGCAATCCCGACGGATGAAATCAAATGTTGTGGCACAAGTGTGCAACCTCTGCAGAGTGTAAACCTATTCGAATAGCCGCGTCCACGGTTACAGACGGTTGGAAAGGCCATACAGTTTCCAATGTCATATCTTGAAAATGATGTTGAAAGAAGATGGTGAAATGACTTGTGGTGAATTGAATTGAAATCACCCCTTGAATGGTGGGAATGACACTTATGTTCCCACTTGAGTTAGTTAGCACTTAAATAAGCTTTTTCTCAAATACTTGTGAACTAAAACTGGCTTTATGCAAAGAAACTAGAGCTTAGCAAACCATACTAGAAATGTCTAGCACTTACATTAGTATTAGTTTGCGAGTACTTGAAGTACTCACGGATTTGTCCCTGGCTATTCAAATGGCCAGAGTATGAAGATGAACAAGGAGATGACCAGCAGGACGCCTACGACAACTAGGAGTCTTCCGACGTCAAGCGTTGGCCTGTGGACTAGAGAGTCCTTGTATCTTACGCTTCCGCTATGAACTTGTGTTTGTTCGTTGATCAATAGATCAACTATTCGTGTAATATGGATCATGTGATTCCAATTTGTAAGACCTTATGGTTTGTAATAAATGATGACTGTGATACTTAACTATTATGCCTCGCAACAACAATATTCCTGGGATTGCGATGTATGACATAATAGGCATCCGGACTTAAAAATCCGGGTGTTGACATGACCATAATAATCATATATAGGAGGCATATTGTAATCATAATTAATTTTATCCTCAATAGTAGGTGGACTGAAAATATGATAGTCATCATTGTAATCATCATATATAGGAGATAAAGTATCATCAAGGAAAATTTTCTCCTCAAAACTTGGGGGAATAAAAATATCATGCTCATCAAAACCAGCTTCCCCAAGCTTAGAATTTTCCATAGCATTAGAAACAATGGTGTTCAAAGCATTCATACTAGTAACATTGCCATTAGCATGCATATAAAGTTCCATAGGTTTTTTAATCTTCTCTTCAAACACCTCATGTCCTAACTCAAGATAAATTTCATAAAGATCTCTAATTTTTTTGTTGTTTTCCATTAAGCCTAACTAGTGAAATAAAAACAAGAAACAAAAAGATATAATTGCAGAATCTAAAGAAAATAGCTTCGAGCACTCACACACCAGCAACAGTGCTAGGAAATAGCTTAGTAGTCGGAGGATGTGAATACCTTTTACCTTACCTCCCCGGCAACGGCGCCAGAAAATAGCTTGATGTCTACGCACGCTTCTATTCTTGTAGACAGTGTTGGGCCTCCAAGAGCAGAGGTTTGTAGAACAGCAGCAAGTTTCCCTTAAGTGAATCACCCAAGGTTTATCGAACTCAGGGAGGTAGAGGTCAAAGATATCCCTCTCAAGCAACCCTGCAATTAAGATACAAGAAGTCTCTTGTGTCCCCAACACACCTAATACACTTGTCAGATGTATAGGTGCACTAGTTCGGCGAAGAGATAGTGAAATACAAGTAATATGGATGATTGTAAGTAGTAATTGCAATCTGAAATAAATATGGCAGCAAGCAAACATGGAGCAGAACTTGTTGGAAACGGTGTTTCAATGCTTATAAATAAGGCCTAGGGATCCTACTTTCACTAGTGGACACTCTCAACATTGATCACATAACTGAATAAATAAATGCTACTTTCTACACTCTCTTGTTGGATAACAAACACCATTCATTGTGTAGGGCTACAAAAGCACACCTCAAGCCGGAGTAAACAAGCTCCACAACATCCGGAGTTCATATTAAAGTAACCTCTAGAGTGCATAATAGACCGTTGCAATTTAGACCGAGTACTAACATAGCATACACACTGTCAACAATAGCTATGAAAGGGGGAATAGATCACATCAATACTATCATAGTAATAGTTAACTTCATAATCTACAAGAGATTACAATCATAACCTACGCCAAGTACTACATGATGCACACACTGTCAACATTACATCATGGAGGAGGAATAGACTACTTTAATAACATCACTAGAGTAGCACATAGATTAATAGTGATACACAACTCATGATCACATAAAGATCACACCATGGGAGAGAGAGATGAACCACATACCTACCGGTAGAGCCCTCAGCCTCGGGGGAGAACTACTCCCTCCTCATCATGGAAGACAGCAACGGCGATGAAGATGGCGGTGGTGTCGATGGAGATGACTCCGGGGGCAATTCCCCGTTCCGGCGGCGTGCCGGAACAGAGACTTCTGTCCCCCGAAACGGAGTTTCGCGATGGCTGCGGCGCCCCTGGAGTCTTTCTGGAGTTTCGTCAATTGGTATCGAAGTTTTAGGTCACGAGGGCTTATATAGGCGAAGAGGCGGAGTCGGAAGGGCACCAGGGCGCCCTCCCCACCTGGTGGCGCGGCCAGGCCTGGGCCCACGCCCAGGTGTGGTGTGGGGCCCCCTGGCACATCTTCGTCTCCCCTTCGGACTTCTGGAACCTTCCCGGTGAAATAAGATGTTTGGTCTTTGTTTCGTCGGATTCCGAGAATATTGCCCGAACAGCCTTTCTGGAACCAAAAACAACAGAAAACAGCTGGCACTGTGGCATCTTGTTAATAGATTAGTTCCGGAAAATGCATAATAATGACATAAAGTGTGTATAAAACATGTGAGTATCATCATAAAAGTAGCATGGAACATAAGAAATTATAGACACGTTTGAGACGTATCACTCGACTTCGTGCGTGACGGGAGGGCGTCGTGGGCTGTGCGGGGAGAAGTTGAGGTGGATGTGCGATCTCCAGGGGAGAACAAGCTTGGAGGGAGCCAGCGTGAGTTGTTCTTGCAGCATGATCTTGTACCGACGATCTCGGCGCTCGTCGGCGGCGTGGTTCCGCTCGGACGTGAACCCCATCATGAAGGCGTGGAGTAGTTCTTGGTGAAAGCCAAACCTCGGCCGTTGGTTGGGGCCGACAGCGGCGGCGCCCTGGCGTCGCCTACCTTCTTGGAGGCGTTGTCGTAGAGCTCCGCTCTCACATTGTGGAGTTGTGGCCCTCGGGAGAAATACCTATCTTTGTGTTGCTAAAGCGGGCGATGGTGGCGGTTGCGTCGCTACCTTCTTGGAGGCATCGTCTTGCAGGGCCTACAAGTGTCCGTTTGCTCGTGTCTCACTCGTCAGCAGTTTGGTGGATGTCGGGGCGGCAGCCCCGGAAGGTCGTGTTGGTGCACCGAGGCGATGGCCTCGGGAATCATCGCGGGTGGTGGCCCTTTGAGGTAGGGCTGCGGCTCGTCATGGCTTGGGTGGCAGTGTTGTGCAGTTTGGACGATGGCTTTGTTAGCCCGGTCAACGCGTCCACGTTGGGGCGGTCGGACTTTATGCCGGGGTGGTGGCCCCAGGTGAGTTGGTGTGATTCCCGTGGTCTGCGGCCGTTTGCCTTGTGCAGCTTGGGTTGCGGGTGGACGGTTTGTGTGGCGTTGGAGCTCGAGATTGAGCGGTGGTACGTCGGGGCGGCGGCCCCGGAAGGTGGTGGTGATCTTGGTGGACGCGTAGGGCGCGACGGAGCAGCGATATGTTGGAGCGGCGGCTCCGAATGTTCGTCTTGCTGACAGTGTTGAGGACATCGATTTTGTGTCACGAGGGCGACAAGGTCGTTTTGGCGCAGTTCTCTGAGGCATGGCGTCTTCTCTCCGGCTTGGTTGGATGGCTAGCTGGTCTCCGCGAGTGCATCATCGTCTGCTTGTATCAGTAGTGGGTTTGAGTGGGCTTGCCCTTGTGGCGTGGCGAGTGGGGGCTTGCCCCGTGTTGTCTTGTTGTATGGTTTTCGCCCGGTTTTATCCTAAAAACTGTGTATTTTCTGCTTAATTAATGGATGAGGCAAAGCTTTTGACCCGTTTAAAAAAACATATATGAATTGGTGTAAAAGAAGCACGTAGCATCAAAAATTATAGATACGTTTGAGACGCTTCATGCGCCAGCGCGCCCGATTCACGCCCTACGCGATGGGGCCTGCACGGGGATGCCGGCGATTCTGTTGGGCTCGAAAACTAGCCGGCGCCGTTTAGGGCGCACCGGTGCGACGCCAAAAACCACGCCGCCCCAAAATCGCTATCGGGACCACTATGGGACGCACCGGTGGAGATGCTCTTATAGAGACATGTATCTGCAAATTTAAGTATTTGGTTATCCAATTTGCGGTATGGAAGAAGCAAATACGCTGGAACCTATCCGATAAACTGGTCTAAAACTATGCGGGATGTGCTCTGTCCGATATTCCTCGTGTGATCCTTTTATTAAGTTATTATCTGTGCCAAAATGATGAAGAACAAAAACACAAGTTCGTGCAGCAATACATTACTCAAGTCTTTAGCCACATTAGAAGATAACACATTGACGCATATCTTTGATTTTGGAAACAAGCATTGCTGAGGTTGTTGATTGGTTGCGAAAGACAAGAGCATTCCTTTCCTTCCTAATTTCACATGAAACCAACGTGTGGCAAGGGAAGCCATGGTCTTCTAGATTGTCCGCTCATATGGATGCCTTTGCTCCACCATTCTGTGAAGGTTTAAAAGCCTTAGAGCAGCTCTAGCAGCAAATCGTAAACTTTACTTTTTAAAATTTCGTGTTCGTTGTACTCTCGGAAAAATTCAGAAAAAGTTCAGTTAACGATTACACAGTTCACACGGACATAGTTCATACGGATCATACAGAGAGCAAAAGAAACGGTGGCGCATCTACCTACGGCCGCTAGCTACGGCGGCGCACTAACTAGGGTTCATTCGATGACGATGACGCCCGCCACGCGCTCCTCTGCCTTCTGGCGCTGCTGAAGCTGCTGTACCGCCTCCTCCTCCACCTTCTAGCGCTAGATGAGGCGGAGGGCCTCCTCCAGCTCGCCGTTGTCGTCGGCGACCTCGCGGAGGCGGGTGCACTCGGAGCGCCGCTTGATCCACGTGAGGATGCGCGCCTCGGCCTCGTTGGAGGCGACGTAGTCGCCGTCGATGACATCTTCTTCTTCTTCCGATTCCTCAGAGATGAAACCCGAGGAGAGGGCGGGCGGCGGAGAGGGAGTACGACGGCGGCAGCTGCTTCCATTGCTGCTCCCCGCACCCGAGGAGGAGGCGCCGCCGTAGGCGTACGACGCGAGGGAGGGAGGCGGAGCAACTCCCCAGTTGGTCCAGCGCCGCGCCGCCCGCTTCTTGCTGGCCACCGACCGGCTTGCTTTGAGATCGGCGCTCGTCTTGAGGAGCTGGCCACGGGAACCGTAGCGCGGCGGGGAGGGCGGTGGGACAGGGTCCATGTCGACGCGGCGGCGCATTTCGTATCGACGACGGTGCGGATTAGGTGGTGGCGGTGGAGTATTATGTCGCTGGAGGTTCATCGACAGCGGTGGATTTCGCGAGGGAGTGCGGCGGAGTAGATAGGGTTTCTGCTCGGGTCCAGCGACCTGAGCGGCATATTTACCTTCCGAAGCGGGTTTTTCTTGGGTCACTGAACTACGTTTACGGGCCGGCACCACTATACAGGTTATGCACGAAGCGCAAAATCGAGCGCGACCCGTATGTCGGGTCGCCGGAGTTTTTCGGTTTTGGACATATTTACGCTAGCTGCTAGAGCTGCTCTTACGAATCCCTTGGCTTAACGTCATGGAGGTTAAGCCAAGCTATATCAAAGTGTTCCACACTGCAATAGTGAACCCACATTTGAAGAGAAGATGGTCGGGGAATGCTTGCACTTTGTTATAAAGCTTGCATAGGCCATAATTTTGCATACCTTTATTCAAGTCTATTTGCCGTCTAAACACAGATTTGAAAGATCAAGCAAGCAAAAAAAAAAAAATTGCACTTCGATGCATAGGCGGACCCAGGAAATTTCCAAAGCCAAGCCAAGGTTTCCGGTGCGAGCCTCACAAATTGCATATTGTAGACCGATCTGGTCCGGGGTGTCATTGTCCATTATAAAGACTCCCTCTCCATTATAAAACTTTGCGCCAGCAGACAGTTCAATGGTTCATCACCCAGATATGCCTTAGTTGCAGACTGATTAGGTGTGCACGATCTAGCTCTCATAAGAAACGTTTTCCTTTCTGTCTTCATCAACATTTTTTTTTTCTGTAACAGCTTCTGGGTTCATGCGATCCCACGACGAGTATCTTGAGTCAAAGAAGATTCCATTTGAGGATTTGACAAACAGAAATGCTGAAAAGTATATCCACTAGTCACTATAGTATCACACTTGTTTGATTGATTCCGCCATGTCACAAAACCGCCGAAGAAAATTGTGCACAAAAAAAGGAACAAGACTCACCCAGCTTGCCAGCCATAGCCGACACACGGCAGATGCCTACAGTCGAGGGAACCAGGGGAAGCACTCACTAGCAATGGAATTAAAACCCTGTAGAATATTCGATTATGTAAGTTTTATGCGATGCAACTTGCATACAACTTTTTAATTCCACACGACCAGATTTGTACCAACAATTGCAGATGGACTCGGCACATTTGCGGTGGGAGTTGGTAACCGCGCAGGTTGCCCAGCATCGACAACGACGGCTCGTCGCCCGCCGGCCGTCCAGACGCAGGCCACCGGCAAACCAGGCCTCATACGTCGCACAGGGGTCAGATTTTACTAATGAAGGTGATAAGGCCAGTCGGTCTCACCATGTGATCTAGTCATTGTTTAGCGTGACAGTGCCCTCTGCACGCTGGCATTGTTTAACGCCTAAGTCACCATCGAGTCCAGCCAGCGTGTCATCGCCCAACTGCGCTGGGAAAGGTGGAATCAAACAAAAAAAGTTTTATTATAGTGTTATTATTGAGTCAAACAACTGTTCTAGTAGCTGGGCAAACTAGTTCTTGAAGAAAAGGTGCAATGATAGTTTATGCTGGCATTATGATGTCAAAGCTACTGCCATCCTACACAAATAATTAAATACGCAAATGATTATTCATGGTGTGTTTTTAGAACATTATAATTACAGAAACATTACAAGTCAACGCTAGGATTAACTGTACATGAAAAGTTAAATTCTAAAATAGAGACATAAGACATGGCCAGAGACTGAATCTTCATATAATTTGTAAAAGGTGGTAACACTAAAAGGAAGGAACCTTACCAATCGTGATTCGCTTCCAATAGCAAACTGTGGAAGGCACACAATGATTCATTTTCAATAGCAAATTGTAGAAGGCAGCTAAGAAACAGGAAAAGCAAAGTCAAGACCGTTCGGTTTGTAACAGCTAGGAGGAAACTTGGTCATATAACTCATTGATCTACATTTCCAGCAAAGAACATATTCTCCACAAAAGTTTGTAGTTGATACTGAAGGGCAAGATTGTTCCAAAGAGTTGCTTTGGCCTTTGGGTTATTTGAAGACATCTCCAAAATCCAGGTCCCAAACGTGAGAACCATAACAAGTGAACAACATTAAAAACCAAACAGAATAGCTCACAAGGACAACTGGGAATACCTTAGCAACTAGACTATGGAGATAGGTCCTAAGCAACGATCTACATGAAACCTCTGTAAGAAACTCTGCATAAGGCAGCAGTACTTAGAAGGCTAAAATACTATCAAACTGTAAGCAAGTTTCCAAAATAATCATATCTGAACAGTGAAGCAGAAGACAAGTTCAACAATGAAAAAACAAATTACATGGGAAAAGCAGCCGGTACGAACTCTAGCTGCTCGAAAATGGGATCACTTCCAGGTCAAGAATGTACATAAATCTCTGTTAAAACATTGCACATCAGATGTGCAGTTTCGTTCTCCACATAGAACCAACAACTTTCTTCGGAGTTGGATTATCAGGTCCCCTATCCCGCTGCCCAGAAGTGAAATAGAGCCACCCATTAAAGTAACCAGCCAAGGCTGTCTTGATCCGGAAAGGCATCCGACCAATGACTGACCATTTCTGCAAAAATGGCATAGCAAATGTTAAGCCGTTTGGTCATGTCCCAGTATTCAGAGGAAAATATAAACAACATGATCAAGCAAAACAATTTACACACAAGTTAGAACATACCAATCTTTCTAAATCAAAAAGGAAGACTTCACCAACAAGAATCATCTTTTTGGTGAGAGGGTGCTTCTCGGTAGTTCCACCGACAATTATTATCGAGTTATTAACAACGACCCATGCAAACTCTATGTGGGAATCTGGCTTTGGCATTGGAGACAGTTGCCTCCATTTAGCTCCATTGTCCAGCATATACACATCACCATACACAACCTGTGAAACAATTGTGAATCTGAGGGACTCATGCTTCTGGTAAGAACTTCAGTGACATGAATCAAGACTACACAAGTCACTGCTAGAACAACAGGTTAAAGCCTGAATATAAAAAAACACATGCACTTTGTCAGCAACTATTTTATTAGAGAAAACACATGTACATTGTCAGCAACTATTTTATTAGAGAACATACATGAGTATTTAAGATTTCAGTGTGCTTTATATTGTAAGTTACTAAGCATAGCCAAATGCATATATTCGTCATGAAGTAAATGTCATCTACTTTTAGCAGTCTTATATTTCAAGGTTCGATGTTTACTAAAAAGCACATACATACCTCATGCCTCCTTGCACATTTAAAAATAGGTGATCCTGGTTTAGGCATGAAGTCTCCCTCTTGACCACCAATTACAAAGAGTTTGTCATTAGCAACGACACATGCCCTACCAAAAGATGGAAGTAAGAAGTTATTGACATATTTTTTTGTTGTAAAAAACCCTAAGCAGTATCCACTACACACCACACATATGTTCGTTCTTATAAGGAATAGAAGGATGTGTCTACCAATGGGCAATATCATATAAATGTATCACACTAGGCACACAAATTTACCTATGAGGCCCACCACGTGGTATGGGTATTTCAGATCGCCACTCAGTCTCCAATGCTCTGCCATCCTTCACAGCAAGGCTCCAGTGCTCCAATCCAGGTTCATGGCGGTCTTCTTTGCCACCACCCATCACATGAAGCCGGCCACGCCAAATTTGAGTAGCTGGTGCATACCTACAAGATTTTATATAGTAAGAACTGGAATCTTGATAACTATACTTATAGCAGCATATAGTATAAGCATTAACCAACTCAGACATGGTGTACAGATGAATTCCCTATTGGTCTCACACTTTTCATCTTTAAAGCTAACCTAGCATATGGTATACTAAATATCTATCTTTACATTTGCAGACAATGCTAAATTTGACACTCAGGAATCTGAACCACTGAACTGCTCTTCATCTCTTCAGCATAACTGCAGTATACTGACGGAGCTTCTACAGTAGCTTGTCTGATCAAACATATATGAACACCCAGATAAGACGACACCGGTACAATTTTACTCATGGGATGTATGAATGAATATCAGTTGTGACATTGTCATGCCATCAAATTAAAAATGACAAAAAAGATGCTTACCACAATTAGATTATGCAGCTGCATGTATGAATGAATATCAGTTGTGACATTATCATGACACCAAATTACAAATGATTGTATCCTGTGTGCATGATAAGCAGTTACATGGATAAGCAACGGTTGAGAAAAATAAAGTCTGAAGGGACATGTGAATTCTTTCTTTTCCAGGGAACAATTGGATATTGATGGTAACAAAAAAGGTATTACAGCAATTCATATGCACCAACTTTAAGCCTCTTTAATGGGTGATAAAAGGCTAAAATGCATACCTAGGAACAGGTAAAGGGGGCAGTTTGCCCCACTCTCTCGTCTTTGTGTCTAGAACAAAGTTACGGTTTACTGCTGGCCGACACTGTGGACCAAATTGTCCAGCTACTGCATAGATGTATCTCCCATCTGACACCATTCCTAAATGTGAATTTGACATCTCCTTGGGCATATCGAACTTTTCAGTCCATGTGTTAGAGGTAAAATTGTACACATCCACATGAGAATGGACCTGAAATAGCATGAACCAAAGCAAAATATCACAAAATGAGTATCCTGTCGGACTGCCACGGTGGAACACACTTGCCAGATAAGGAATGGTCAGACAACATCAGTCATTCGCAATAGTCTTTTTTTTTTTTTGCGAAAATTCCACCGCTATATTAATAATCATCAATAGTAGTACAAATAGACCAAAAAAATAATAAAAAATACAACTGTCAGCAGTTTTCGGCAAATGCCTAGAGTAGACCCGGCTAATTTATTTGAGCGTAATATCTGTTAATCATTAATTTGCACTAGCCTGTGATACAGTCCTACTCTACTCCAGAGACCAGAGTAGAGCAGCGGCATTGATATGAGGCTCTTCAGCAATATAATCTGCTTGCTTCATCCATACTTTGGTAAGTGTAACATTCGACTAGGTAGGTCAACAGGCTGATGGTGACACGAAGGAAAAAAAAAAAGTGGGAGAAACGGGGCAAAAATTCTGCAAGGAGTGAGCTGAGTGTCCTCACATGGTCGAGGCTCTCGTACCCGGCGACGACGTAGAGGAGGTCCCCGATCTGCACGGACGCCCCGTCGAGGCGGGGCACGGGCGCCGCCGGCATCTCCTCCCAGTCCCACCGCGGCGCCGGTAGGTCCGCGTACGTCGCGTTGAGGCTCCCCACCCGCTTCGCATTGTTCCTCTTCACCTGCACTCCGATTGAGATGTTGGTTACTGTCTTGGAGGAGACGAGGAAGTCAGCGACGAATGCGAGGGCAAGGAGGAGCGCGAGGGCGAGCGGCACGGCGAGGCGCAGGGGAAAGGGCTTGGTGGGGGCGGACATGGTGGACTAGGCTTGAACGGAGTGAGGGTGTAGCCGGCGGCATGGGCGAATTTTAAGGGAGGCGGTGGCTCCGCGGCGGCTCTGTCTTGGGAGCAGGGGAAAATGGTGGGCGGCCGCCGGAGCCAGCGCGGGCGAGCCTGCGGTTTCGGCTCTTCTTTCTGAAAATCAATTTACTCCGTAACTTTTCTTTTCCTTTGAAAGGCGGTCGTCGGGCGCGAGCGCAGGTGGAAACTGGCCCATGTGAGCCATCTGAGGGTCCACTTAAACCTCATGGTTCGGCCCAACGAAGGCACCATCAGTTGCATTTCTGATGGGCATGGGCCTCCAATACACCCGAAGTTCAAGAACAAAACAGTTATTTCTCTAAGAAAGAAAATAGTACCACTAGAAAAAAACCAACCTTCGTAAAGGGAAATTTGGAAATGGCACGCTCGCCGCGTCGCGTACGCCCGAAAGTTGGACAAACCCCCGCGCGCTGCACGTTGACTCATCCCCGGCCAGCCGCGCGCGTACGCTCCCTGCCCAGGCGCGTGTACTCGTCCTTACAAGTGCACTCAAACCCCGATCGGTACGCACGTACATCTACTAGCTCTGCTTACTCATGCCGTGCATGTATGCGCTGATAGCTAGCTCTACACGAGTACAATTACGTGTACCACACTCGCACGAGTATAGTCACGCGCATGAGATAGCGCATGAGATAGGTACAGTTGCGTGCAAGAGTACATACAGTCGCACACACGAACGAGTACAGGTACAGTCGCGCACACGAGACAGGTACAGTTGCGCATACGAGACAGGTACAGTCGCGCACACGAAGATGTACTAGTACAAAAGCACATGTACGGTAGCGCACACGAGTAAGTACACAATCAGATACAATCAAGCACAACACACGAGTACAATTGAACACACGAGCAGGTACAGTCGTGCACAGGAGCAGATACAATCACGCACAACACACGAGTACAATTGAACACACGAGCGAGTACAAGTACAGTCACGCAGACGAGCAGGTACACACGCGCATACGAGCAGGTACAGTCGCGCGTAAGTACAGGTACAGTTCTGCACACGGGCGAGTAAAGGGAAAAATTGCACCAAATACACTAAAAACAGAAGTACTTATCAGTTGAAACACGAGTACAGTTAGGTACACACCACAGGTACAATCATAATATTATTGGAAGTATGAAAAAAAGTATCTCCAAACCTATCAACATGGGATCTAGTTTTGAAGATCTCGACGCGAGGATCTCAAAAGTGAAAGCGGTTTGCAATTTAGACTTACGGTTCTCAAGATATTTCATTTTGAAAAAAAACGAATCTAGAAGAAAAAGAGAAAAACTGACACAACCCAGTCTTATCTCTGCTCCCCCATCCTCACCTTGTTTTCCCTTACGACACGTGGCGAGCAGGGAGACCACTTCTAAGGGATTTTCTAGCACCACAGCGAGCCACTTGACGCGTGCGGAGCGAGTTTCCTTCCCTTCGCGAAGGTCGATCTTTTTTTTAACGATTTCGGAAAAAATCTAAGTTGTTTTTTTTTTTTGCGAATCTGGTGAATTTTGGGGGTCCCTATATGCCTGTCAGCATATATCGCGGGTCGCACACCCTCACTCACCGCGGCGGTTTGGTTGGGCTGCAGTCCATCAGGATCATATACTTTCGTTCTTTTCTATTTTTCTATTTTTTATCTTTTAAAATCATTTTTTTGTAAAAAAACATTTTTTTCTACATCTTTGTTTCAAAAATGTCTGTATTTTTCAAAAAAAATTATATTTTTAATTTGATTTTGAAAATATGAACAATTTTCAAATTTAAACATTTTAAAATATGATTTTTTTTGCATTGTATTCATTTTGAAAAAATATAAGAAGTAAATGAAAATGAAAAAACATAAAAGAAATAGGAAACACAAAAACGATACAAGAAAAAAAAACAAAGCCATGATAAATTGTATAGAGTATATCAAGAACACCCAACATCTACAATAACACAACAATCAAGTTCTTAAAAAGAACAAAAAAACAAAGATCTAAGACACACAGTAACCAACAATGACATCAACCACTGCCTTGCCGTACCAACACAGGTGCCACGAGAATGTTTTCCAAAGCAATGCCTTCGAAATGGGTAACCACACACAATAACAAGAAACAAACACTACACAATCTATAATCGCGATTTTTCTAATAAGATGGATTTATTATTTATTTCCAGGAGTAGCACACGTTTCTAAAAAAATTAATTTTATGACTCGGTCGTTCAGCAGTTGACCGATCGAATATTAGAAGACCAAGCGGGGTCGGCGGCACTAATTGGTCAGTAGCCGAGCTGCCTGCTCATGACCGATGATTTGCATGATTTGGGTTTACGGTTGTAGGGTTCCTCTTTCGCAAATAGTACTTTGTTTAATTTTACCGTTCCATGCTAAATCAATAGTACTATATTAAAACATCTCAGGAAATTAAGATACAATCTAAATAAAATTAAAATACGGTTTATCACTACAACGATAAAGTAAAACTGAAATTAAGATACATAGCTAGTACAACACATCACTCTACTTTCCCTGGTGTGGCTATTTTTCGGATTTGTTCCCGCGTTCTTCTCCCGCTTGCGCCTCAGCAGCTATTTTCCTTAATATCTTCCTTTCCGTTTCACGAGCCTCCCTGCGCACATCTTTCTCTACATATCTATGTGCAACCTCATCATCCATCCTCTTCTGATTCACCTCCCGATTTTGAGCTTGCTCCGCCCTTAATTTCTGGATCTTCCTCTCTCGATCTGCCTTTTCATTAGCACAAGCCTTTTTCCAACGCTCCTCCTCAAAGAACCTTGCCCATGCACGCCGGTGTTTCTCCTCAATCTCCTTACTCGCCCAATCCGGCTTCTCTTTGTGTTGGAGATATGCCCAAGAGGCAATAATAAAATAGTTATTATAATATCTTTGAGTTTATGATAATGTTTACATACCATGCTATAATTGTATTAACCGAAACATTGATACATGTGTGTTATGTGAACAACAAGGAGTCCCTAGTAAGCCTCTTGTATAACTAGCTTGTTGATTAATAGATGATCATCGTTTCATGATCATGAACATTGGATGTTATTAATAACAAGGTTATGTCATTATGTGAATGATATAATGGACACACCCAATTAAGCGTAGCATAAGATCACGTCATTAAGTTATTTGCTATAAGCTTTCGATACATAGTTACCTAGTCCTTATAACCATGAGATCATGTAAATCACTTATACCGGAAAGGTACTTTGATTACATCAAACGCCACTGCGTAAATGGGTGGTTATAAAGGTGGGATTAAGTATCCGAAAAGTATGAGTTGAGGCATATGGATCAACAGTGGGATTTGTCCATCCCAATGACAGATAGATATACTCTGGGCCCTCTCGGTGGAATGTCGTCTAATAGCTTGCAAGCATATGAATGGTTCATAAGAGACCACATACCACGGTACGAGTAAAGAGTACTTGTCATGAGACGAGGTTGAACGAGGTATAGAGATACCGATGATCAAACCTCGGACAAGTAAAATATCGCGTGACAAAGGGAATTGGTATCGTATGTGAATGGTTCATTCGATCACTAAAGTCATCGTTGAATATGTGGGAGCCATTATGGATCTCCAGATCCCGCTATTGGTTATTGGTCGGAGAGAAGTCTCAACCATGTCTACATAGCTCGCGAACCGTAGGGTGACACACTTAAGGTTTGATGTCGTTTAAGTAGATATGGAATATGGAATGGAGTTCGAAGTTTTGTTCGGAGTCTCGGATGGGATCCAGGACATCACGAGGAGTTCCGGAATGGTCCGGAGAATAAGATTCATATATAGGAAGTCATATTCCAAGTTTGGAAATGATCCGGTGCATTTATGGCAGGTTCTAGAAGGTTCTAGAAAAGTCCGGAAGAATGACACTATGGAAGGTGGAGTCCCGGAGGGACTCCACTAGCATGGCCGGCCAAACCCTAAGGGGGAGGAGTCCCAAGTGGGCTCCACCTTGGTGGCCGGCCAGCCCCACCTCAAGGAAAGGTGGGAGTCCCACCTTGAGTAGGACTCCCCCCTTGAGTAGGTTTTCCACCTTTGGGAAGTTTTAGTGTTGGGGTCTTATTCGAAGACTTGGACTACAACTCTTGGGGCTTCCACCTATATAATGAGGGACAAGGGGAGGGTGGCCGGCCACTCTTGGCCTCCAACCTTGGCTGCCCCCTTCATGGCCGGCGCCCAAGGCACCCCTCTCCCCAAACCCTAGCACCCCTCCTCCACATACAACTCCCGCATACGCTTAGGCGAAGCCCTGCTGGAGTTCTCCATCAACACCGCCACCACGCCGTCGTGCTGCCGGGATTCCGAGGAGGATCTACTACTTCCGCTGCCCGCTGGAACGGGGAGAAGGACATCGTCTTCATCAACACCGAACGTGTGACCGAGTACGGAGGTGCTGCCCGATCGTGGCACCGTGATCAAGATCTTCTACGCGCTTTTGCAAGCGGCAAGTGATCGTCTACCGCAGCAATAAGAGCCTACTCTTATAGGCTTTGGAAATCTTCAAGGGTGAGTCTTGATCATCCCCTCGTTGCTCCCGTCTTCTAGATTGCATCTTGGCTTGGATTGCGTTCTCGCGGTAGGAAATTTTTTGTTTTCTATGCAACGAATCCCTATAGTGGTATCAGAGCCAGGTCTATGCATAGATGGTTGCACGAGTAGAACACAATGGTTTTGTGGGCGTTGATGCTCTTGTTGTCTTTAGTTTGAGTACTTTGCATCTTTGTGGCATAGTGGGATGAAGCGGCTCGGACTAACTTTACATGACCGCGTTCATGAGACTTGTTCCTCGTTCGACATGCAACTTGTATTGCATAAGAGGCTTTGCGGGTGTCTGTCTCTCCTACTATAGTGAAGATTTAATTTACTCTTCTATTGACAACACTAGTATCACCGTTGTGGTTCATGTTCGTAGGTAGATTAGATCTTACTCGAAAACCCTAAACCACGTAAAATATGCAAACCAAATTAGAGACGTCTAACTTGTTTTTGCAGGGTTTGGTGATGTGATATGGCCATAATATGATGATGAATATGTATGAGATGATCATTATTGTATTGTGGCAACCGGCAGGAGCCTTATGGTTGTCTTTAAATTTCATGTTGAGTAGTATTTCAAAGTAGTTGTAATAGTTGCTACATGAGGTGAACAACCATGAAGACGGCGCCATGGACCTTGACGCTACGCCGACGATGATGGAGATCATGCCCGTTGATGATGGAGATCATGTCCGTGCTTTGGAGATGAAGATCAAAGGCGCAAAGACAAAAGGGCCATATCATATCACATATGAATTGCATGTGATGTTAATCCTTTATGCATCTTATTTTGCTTAGAACGCGATGGTAGCATTATAAGATGATCCCTCACATTAATATCAAGATAATAAAGTGTTCTCCCCTCGTATGCACCGTTGCCAAAGTTCGTCGTTTCAAAGCATCTCGTGATGATCGGATGTGATAGATTCAACGTTCATATACAACGGGTGTAAGCCATGTTGCACACACGGAATACTTGGGTTTGCTTGACGAGCCTAGCATGTACAGACATGGCCAATGCCAAGGCTTGGCGATGCTGGGCTGCATACGGTGAGATGCCTGGTGATGCCAAGATGCTCTGGGACAAGGAGAAGAGTTGAGAGGAGGGCTAGAGAGAGGGATGCCAAAGTTGGCCGGGTGTGCTTGACATGGAAGCTTTCTCTCACTTTCCCACTCTACCAAGCTATAGCATGTACCAAGCTTGATGCAGGGGAGCCAGAGGGATCAAATGATCACTGGTTAAAGTTGGTTTAGGCAAGAAACCGATGGACAAAAGAGTGTAACACAAATTGGAAATGATGCCGGCCAGGTGTTTGTTAAAATGGCCGCAAGAAACTTTTGTTTGAATTTTGGTTTTCTTTTTGGTGGATCTCATTTATATAATTAATGTGTTGGATTGATGGTGGTTTGGTCCAATTTGGAGTTGTTTTGCAAAATGGCAAAAGTGACATGATCTTCTCTTTATTTCAGCATCACTACTTGTCACCTTGTTACTGGTCAACCTAGTCAACTCTAGCCATGGTGGTCAACATCAAAGTTACTCACCTTGACATGGTCTTGGATGACATGGCTTTGGTTGACCAAGTTTAGTTTAAGAATTGAGAAAACCAGGGGGTAAAGTAGTGAAGAAATTATTTTTGGGCCATATGACCATTATCATATGTATGAAGAAATTTTGATTTCCTTGTGTTTGATTCTTGATCCAAGGATGCAATTGTGTTAGTTTATCATGTTAAAGTATTTTACAAGCAAGAGGGCAAGCAATTATGGCCTAGGGTGAAGATTTGCAATTTGGCATATTGTGTATGTAAGTGAAATATGGGTTTTTCCCATTTTCTTCATTTCTCCTCAAACTAGGGTTTGATCATCTTTGTTAGGGTTCAATTAGCAATTGATAATCATACTCACACTCATCATGGCAATTGCACAAAAGAAAATCACTCAAATGCATGAATATATATGTGGCACTATATGCATAGAAAAAGTTTTTGTTAATTGCAAATTTTGAGTTTGGGAAATTTTCTTTCTTGTTGATTGTTGTTGAAACTTGGGATGTTACATGGAGATCATGTCCGTGCTTTGGAGATGAAGATCAAAGGCGCAAAGACAAAAGGGCCATATCATATCACATATGAATTGCATGTGATGTTAATCCTTTATGCATCTTATTTTGCTTAGAACGCGACGGTAGCATTATAAGATGATCCCTCACATTAATATCAAGATAATAAAGTGTTCTCCCCTCGTATGCACCGTTGCCAAAGTTCGTCGTTTCAAAGCATCTCGTGATGATCGGATGTGATAGATTCAACGTTCATATACAACGGGTGTAAGCCATGTTGCACACGCGGAATACTTGGGTTTGCTTGACGAGCCTAGCATGTACGTAGACATGGCCTCGGGACAACGGAAACCGAAAGGTTGAACACGAGTCATATGGATGATATGATCAACATGTTGATGTTCACCATTGAAGCTACATCATCTCACGTGATGATCGGTTTTGGTGTAGTGGATTTGGATCGTGTACCACTTAACAACTATGAGGGATGTTGTATTAAGTGGGAGTTCATTAGTAATTAGATTAAAACATGAACTAATTATCATAAACATAGTCTGAGTAGTATTTTGAATTAATTTTGTAGTATTGGCATCCGTTTTCTACCATGCGCTAGTCTTGAAATTGAGATAGAAATACTGTTAAGTCTGACAAGAAACTTTACGGACTAGTACCGTATTGTTAAAGAATCAAGAAATGATTAAGTCCTATTGCAAACTTTTAGTAAACCTCACATTGTTGATTCAAAGAGCTATGGTTTCAATTAGTACATAAAGTTATCTTGTCTCCGTGAAACTTGAAGTTCAAATCTGTTTGAAAAGTAAGGAGCTGAAAATTTAGTTTTCAGAAATAATCAAGGTATGAGATATATGTGATATCTAAGACCTTATTGCAAGATGATAGAATATAATTTGGTGAGACTACATAAACTCATAATTTTTATGGGAATGTACGAAGGTTGAAGACGCAAGGCGTCCCAATCCTCCAACTATTGGGGCACTAACAATATTCGCATATTCATGAAGTTATCATCCTTAGTATGCACCGTTGCTAAGACTCGTCGTATCGAAGCATCACGTGATGATCGGGTGTTATAGATTCTACGTGTGCATACAACGGGTGCAAGCCAGATTTGCACATGCGAATACCAAGGTTAAAGCTTTATGAGCCTAGCATGTATAGGCATGGTCTCAGAAAGTCATCATGATACAATGGATAAAATTATGAGTGAAATTGTTCATCATATTACAAGGTTACTAATAGTGAAATCCGGAACACTTGTCATATGATGATCAACTTCAAAGTAAGAACCTCAAGGTTATTGGTATTTGACCAACAAACCGAGAAGTTATTGAAGTTGATGTGTTTTTCTGAATAATGAGGAAAGCTAAAAGAGAAACTGCAAAAGATATTTTGGCAAAAAGAAAAGAAAAGACTAGAAAGTCTAGCTTAGGTGTATATAAATGATATACATGTTATGGTTGTATTCCTAGTTAAGTCACACTATGCAATTCTTGGGTATTAGTACTATATTGGTTGGGATGAAGTGTCATACAAAACAACGCAATACAAGAATACAATGGCCTAAGTGACTGACAAGGAATATGATAGGAATGCACATCTGGAACAAAATAAAGTGTTATTATGTTCGTCGTTAGCATTCTATCTAGCCCTTAGAATTTATAATAAAGAACTTAATAATTGTTATTTTGCTCTGGTCAAATGAAAACAATGAGTTGTTCAAATTATGACATTACTCCATGTACGATGGATAAGTTATTATAAATCTTAATGGTGAAACACACATACATAACACTGACGCTAAAATGCCATAAGGCAAATGATTTGAATTCCACATATTTGTGGAACCGCCATTTAGGTCATGTTAGAAAGGAACGCATGAAGGAACTCCATGCAAATGGATTTTTGGAGTCATTTGATTTGTTGAATCGTTTGGCGCTTGCAAAATCTTTTCTAAAAGGTAATGACTGAAATGCCGTTCATAGGCCGAGAGTTGAACGGGCAACTAACTTAGTGAAAACATACATAATGATATATGTGGTTCACTGGGCATAGTTGTGTGCGGGAGATTCTTCTACTTCATGAAAACTTTCAACAATGAATTGAGTATATATGTGGATATATTCAATAAGGAAGAAGTTTGAAACATTTGAATGGATTCAAATAAATTTCAGCATGAAGTGGAAATCATCGTAATAGAAAAGTCAAATATCTATGATTGGATCATGGTGAAAATATTTGAATTACGAGTTTTAGCGAACATCTAAGAGAGTCATGAAATTATTCTACAACTCACATTTCTTGGAGTATCATAATGATGATATAGTATCCGAGAGGTGTATCCAAAACCTTGTTGGATTAATGATGAGTTAAAATATTATGACGCCATTATATTTTTGTGGATTATGCTTTAGTGACTACCGCTTTTACACTGAATAAAGCATCATCATGATCCGTTGAAATGACATCATACAAGTTATGATATGGGTATAAACCTTGATAGTCTTTTCTTTAAATTTTGGTTTAAAAGTTTACAACCAAAATCGGATGAATGTCTTTGTTGGTTATCCCAGAGATTTAATTGGGAATTCTTCCCACGAGACAAAGACAAAAGTGTTTGTCAATGTTTCTTATTTCCGAGAAATTGTTTCTAGTGAAGTTTTTGAGTGGGAGGACAATATAATTTGATAAGGTTTATGAACCTGAGCATAATGATCAGAGTAGCGCAGCATCGGAATTGGTTTCGGAAGCGGCCACGACGATCATGGCTCTCATGACTACAAAGTGTTTTAGCCATGGAGATCGAAGTACATATTGAACCTTGTAGGTATGGTTTACTTTGTGATCAAATAAATGATTTGTGGACAAAGGATTGATTTTGAACAATGATAAACCAACTACAAACAAAGAAGTTATGATGGGCCCTGACTCCGTTAAAATGGCTATACGCCATGAAATCCAAGATAGATAAATACTTTTTGAAAGAAAATGGATCTATAAAATTGATGAAGCTTGACTTGTCGAAAAGTTGTTTACGACAAAGTTCAAAGAGTTGACTACGATAAGATTAGATCTTCCGTAGCAATGCTTATAGTCTATGTGGATTATTCTAGTAATCAATACATATTTCTTTTATGAGATATGCTAGTAGGATGGCAAAATACATTACTTATCAGATGTGTGTATTAAAGGTGTATACAAGATACAACCAATTGTTTTGCTAGTCCGTGGAATACTAGATAGGTATACGAACTTCAATTGGATGAAGTAAGTATCACGGAGTCGGAATCTTCACCGGATGAAATAGTCAAAGAGTTTTTGATTTCATTAGAGACGATGAAGAGGCTTGCATTTGCAAGAAATTAAGTGGGAGCGCTGAGACATATTTATAATACTTATGTAGATGACATATAGTTGGTTATAAATGATGTAATTATATACTTGATTAAAAGGTTTCATTGAAAATTAACTTCAAATGAAAGGATATGGACTGAAACATATTTAGTGTCAAGATCTATGAAGATAGATTGAAACACATAATAAGTTTAAGTCAAAGTACATAGAATGGATATTGAAGTAGTTCAATATAGAAATATTAAGAAACTGTTCTTGTCATGTGAAGGTTTAACAAGACTTGAGTGTATCTGACACTCAATGAGTAAAAACACATGAGTGATTATAGATCACAAATAATATGTACACAATCAGATGTCATGTGCTCTTAAAAAAATGTTATGAGCATGTACCAGAATGATTCATATGATGATCATTGAAGAACAGTAAGAATATTCTTGAGTACTTAAGAAGAACCAAGGATATATATATAGTTTTGTATGGAGAAATGACAAATAAATCGCTGTAAGGTGTTACACCGATATTTGTTATGTCACATATGAAAATAAAATTTCAATCTTAAATTAGACTAAGTGTTGTTTAAAAGGTAGCACAATGAGCTAGAAGTTGTCTATGCTAGATTTAGAAGAATTCTAAATATTGTGACGGATTCTACAAAAGAAGGCAGAGTATGTCATTGTTTTGACAATGACAAAGGATGTTAAGTCAAGAGGTTCTTTGAGAACTTGGTGTAGTTCCGACAGAGTCAGAACTTTGAAGCTATATTGTGTATGACAATATTAGTGACATATTTCAGACCGCGGAATTAAGGTTCCACCAGAAGACCAAACATATTTAATGCCGACTCATTTGGAAATGAGTGATGCGTTGAGACGCAAATGAATTGCAAAATACATACGTTTCTGAGCGTGTCAGATCCGTTGACTAAAACCTCTCCCGTGAGCAAAACATGATAAAACACCAGAAGGCCAAGGTGTTATATCTTTACAAATGTAAACTAGATTATTGACTCTAGTGCAAGTGGGAGACTGTTGGAGATATGCCCAAGAGGCAATAATAAAATAGTTATTATAATATCTTTGAGTTTATGATAATATTTACATACCATGCTATAATTGTATTAACCGAAACATTGATACATGTGTGTTATGTGAACAACAAGGAGTCCCTAGTAAGCCTCTTGTATAACTAGCTTGTTGATTAATAGATGATCATCGTTTCATGATCATGAACATTGGATGTTATTAATAACAAGGTTATGTCATTATGTGAATGATATAATGGACACACCCAATTAAGCGTAGCATAAGATCACGTCATTAAGTTATTTGCTATAAGCTTTCGATACATAGTTACCTAGTCCTTATAACCATGAGATCATGTAAATCACTTATACCGGAAAGGTACTTTGATTACATCAAACGCCACTGCATAAATGGGTGGTTATAAAGGTGGGATTAAGTATCCGGAAAGTATGAGTTGAGGCATATGGATCAACAGTGGGATTTGTCCATCCCAATGACGGATAGATATACTCTGGGCCCTCTCGGTGGAATGTCGTCTAATAGCTTGCAAGCATATGAATGGTTCATAAGAGACCACATACCACGGTACGAGTAAAGAGTACTTGTCATGAGACGATGTTGAACGAGGTATAGAGATACCGATGATCAAACCTCGGACAAGTAAAATATCGCGTGACAAAGGGAATTGGTATCGTATGTGAATGGTTCATTCGATCACTAAAGTCATCGTTGAATATATCGGAGCCATTATGGATCTCCAGATCCCGCTATTGGTTATTGGTCGGAGAGAAGTCTCAACCATGTCTACATAGCTCGCGAACCGTAGGGTGACACACTTAAGGTTTGATGTCGTTTATGTAGATATGGAATATGGAATGGAGTTCGAAGTTTTGTTCGGAGTCTCGGATGGGATCCAGGACATCACGAGGAGTTCCGGAATGGTCCGGAGAATAAGATTCATATATAGGAAGTCATATTCCAAGTTTGGAAATGATCCGGTGCATTTATGGCAGGTTCTAGAAGGTTCTAGAAAAGTCCGGAAGAATGGCACTATGGAAGGTGGAGTCCCGGAGGGACTCCACTAGCATGGCCGGCCAAACCCTAAGGGGGAGGAGTCCCAGGTGGGCTCCACCTTGGTGGCCGGCCAGCCCCACCTCAAGGAAAGGTGGGAGTCCCACCTTGAGTAGGACTCCCCCCTTGAGTAGGTTTTCCACCTTTGGGAAGTTTTAGTGTTGGGGTCTTATTCGAAGACTTGGACTACAACTCTTGGGGCTTCCACCTATATAATGAGGGACAAGGGGAGGTGGCCGGCCACTCTTGGCCTCCAACCTTGGCTGCCCCCTTCATGGCCGGCGCCCAAGGCACCCCTCTCCCCAAACCCTAGCACCCCTCCTCCACATACAACTCCCGCATACGCTTAGGCGAAGCCCTGCCGGAGTTCTCCATCAACACCGCCACCACGCCGTCGTGCTGCCGGGATTCCGAGGAGGATCTACTACTTCCGCTGCCCGCTGGAACGGGGAGAAGGACGTCGTCTTCATCAACACCGAACGTGTGACCGAGTACGGAGGTGCTGCCCGATCGTGGCACCGTGATCAAGATCTTCTACGCGCTTTTGCAAGCGGCAAGTGATCGTCTACTGCAGCAATAAGAGCCTACTCTTATAGGCTTTGGAAATCTTCAAGGGTGAGTCTTGATCATCCCCTCGTTGCTCCCGTCTTCTAGATTGCATCTTGGCTTGGATTGCGTTCTCGCGGTAGGAAATTTTTTGTTTTCTATGCAACGAATCCCTATAGTGGTATCAGAGCCAGGTCTATGCATAGATGGTTGCACGAGTAGAACACAATGGTTTTGTGGGCGTTGATGCTCTTGTTGTCTTTAGTTTGAGTACTTTGCATCTTTGTGGCATAGTGGGATGAAGCGGCTCGGACTAACTTTACATGACCGCGTTCATGAGACTTGTTCCTCGTTCGACATGCAACTTGTATTGCATAAGAGGCTTTGCGGGTGTCTGTCTCTCCTACTATAGTGAAGATTCAATTTACTCTTCTATTGACAACACTAGTATCACCGTTGTGGTTCATGTTCGTAGGTAGATTAGATCTTACTCGAAAACCCTAAACCACGTAAAATATGCAAACCAAATTAGAGAAGTCTAACTTGTTTTTGCAGGGTTTGGTGATGTGATATGGCCATAATATGATGATGAATATGTATGAGATGATCATTATTGTATTATGGCAACCGGCAGGAGCCTTATGGTTGTCTTTAAATTTCATGTTGAGTAGTATTTCAAAGTAGTTGTAATAGTTGCTACATGAGGTGAACAACCATGAAGACGGCGCCATGGACCTTGACGCTACGCCGACGATGATGGAGATCATGCCCGTTGATGATGGAGTGTCAACACCCGGATTTTTAAGTCCAGATGCCTATTATGCCGTACATCGCAATCCCAGGAATAATGTTTTTGCGAGACATAATAGTAAGTAGCATAGAGTCATCATTTATTACAACACATATTGTCTTACAACCATAGATCACATGATCCAATATTACACGAATATATTGTTCAACATCACAAATAGTAGCAGAAGCGTAGTAGTAGTGGACTATCTATTCCACAGGCAACGCTTGACGTTAGAAAACGATCCTAGTTATCGTAGACGTCCTGTTGTCCGTCATCCTGATACTGGTGCTCTCCTTCATAGTCTGGCATTTGAATAGCCAGGGCAAAGCCGTGAGTACTTTAAGGTACTCGCAAACTAACTCTAGAGTAATTACTTATTAAGTGTAGTAAGGGGGTGCTAAGCTCTAGGTTTATTTGCATAAAGCCAAGTTTTAATTTGATGAACATTTAGTAAAGCCTTATCATGTGCTAGACTAACTCAAGTGGGAACATTAGTGTCATTCCCACAACTTATATCGATTCACCACAATATCACCTTTCAATTCATCATTCCTTTTTAAGATCAAAACTTATGATAACGGAGATAGTATGGCCTTTCCAATCGTCCGTAACCGTGGACACGGCTATTCGAATAGGTTTAACACTCTGCAGAGGTTGTACTCTTGTGCCACAACTTTTGATTACATCCGTCGAGGATAACCCCGAATCATCGTAACACAGTACGCGGATCATCAACCATAACCTTTCACTTATATATGCTAGTATGAGCACCTCTCCCCATGAGCTTGGCCTCCCGGTGAGAACCGCAGTTAACCCGGGAACTGCACAGGGCTTGGGCCGTACATTCACCTCATATTAACATCATTCCACACTTAACGGAGGCAGCCTCGGCGTAACCCCTATGATGCTTGTTTAGAGGGAACCCATACTAAAATACACAAGTTTCTAGTTAAGCCCTACCCATAATCAGGTATTGTGGGGGTACTTGTATAATTGGAAGGGTATCGCATTCAAACCCAATCATCAATTTTATCAAAAATCACCATCTTCTCTTGTTCACATCCACCTCCACTTTACTTTCTTTCAAAGTCATTTCACTTCACCATGTTCCCATCTAGAGTAGTCAATTTTAATTGATTAGCACTAGCAACTATATGAGGGGTGCTATCTAGGCTTTGAGTTGTGTTTATCTAACTCCAAGTATTGTTCTACTCTAGACCAAGTGAATCATAAATCAAAAAGTACTTTGAAATAAATAAGCAAAAGTAAATGCAACTAAAAACATGGGATAGGTAATACATAAAGGTAAAGTGTGATGGTGCCTTTGCTCTTGTAGAGCTAAGAACTTGTGTTTAGCAAGGGTTAGCTTGCCTTGAGCTGCGTAGTTATCGAAGTTCTCTTCTTCTTCCTGAGAGTAGGCCTCCTCCTCTTGGTATTCCTCGTTACTAGCGTCTATATACGAATACGAGGTATAAATACTAAACCAAGCTCACATACTAAACTAGAAATACTCAAAAGATTTCACACACTAATCCTATCATCAATCAAACATGGCATGGTGGATTATTTGATGAGTTCTTATTTAAGAGAGACATAATTCCTCTTATTATTCTTATTTCTTAAATTTGGTATTTAAATCCTTAGGGAAATTAAATTCTTCTCATTACCTATCATTAAGATTTAATCTCTTCATATAACAGTAAGGTATGAAATATAGGTTGACCCAAAGTCAACATTCCATATCTATTATATGTGAGTACAATTTAATTGAAGTGCTACACTTCACAAAGTTTTAATACTACATTTAAATGAATTAAAATCTCTAAGTAATAATTATCAGGGGTTCATTAGCCTAAGTCATTTCCCCTGGTCATATTACTTAGGATCAAGATTTAAATGAGAGGGTATCTCTCATCTTACTTATTGAGTTTGAATTCAAGTTTAAATGCACTAGATTTGACTACATAGCTATTTTATTTGATCTAGTCCATGATCATACAAATAACATGCCTATATTATTGCATAATCAATTAGAGGACATCATTTGTGATTTATTAGAATTGGAATCAATTCAAAATCTATTCTGGTTAAAATTTAAATAAAGTTTGAATATACAAAAGTCCCTGTCTTGTCTTTTTTACCAAATTAAATCTGCTTTGAATTTGGAGGTGGGACCAGTGGCATTGGTTAGATAATTTCATGGGCTTTCCAACGGTATAAAGTTTACTAAATTTGGTTTGGCAGATTTCAAACTATTCAAAATTTACTAAACCATCTGCAGCATATTTGAATTAAGATTAAATCTAAATTTGAATCGTGGGCTTGGGCGGGAAACGTTACTGGGCCGAAACGAGATTTAAACCTACTGCGTAGCCCAACAAGCATCTGGTGTGCTTGGGCCGCACTGATGAGGTGGGGGCCACCCGTCATTGTGTTATAACACAGCGAAACGGTATGAGTGAGGGGAGCCGTTGGATTAGAAAGGAGATCGACGGCGTGTGAGCGTCGTCGTCTCAGGCGAGAGGCGGGCTCACTGGCGGCGAGCCTAGGGGGTCGGAGAGCCTACCAGGCCGTTGCAGGGGTCTGGCAGAGTGCGCGGAGAAGTGGTTGTCGACGAGGAACAACCTGGTGCAGCGGCGGCGCTCGGGGAGGCTCCAGGCGAAGCAGGGCTTCCGCGAGCTCCGGCGGACTTGAGCTCGCAATTCGAGCAGCTCCGGCGAGGAGTGGTGAAATTGAGGGGAGGAGGATGCTCAGTGAGGAGAGGGGAGTGGATGGTGTGCATAAGGGGGGAGCCGATCGCCTCTATTTATGGGGTCGAGGGGTGGCCGCGGGGTGCTGAGAAGGAACGGCCATGGCGCGGCTCCTGTGGCGAGCGAAAGGGCAAGGCGAGGACTGCTACGGCTAGCTGATGTCCTGGAGATGCTCAACCTGTATCGAGACAGAGAAAAGGGCGATGGGAGAGCTCGAGCGCTTGCAAAGTCTGTGGCGCGGCGTGCGGCATTAAAGTGGGGAGGACGACGGCGACGGAGCAGGGGCAGGCCTGGGCGTGTGTCTAGCGTGTAGAGGGCGGGGTGGCGATGCTCGACGCAGGCGTAGCTTAGCCAGAGGAGGACGGAGGTGCTCGAGCGCGTGGTGTCCTGGCGATGCCAGAGCGCGGTCACCGCGCGTGCTGGCACGTCCTGGCCAACTTTGGGCGCGCGCGTTCTGGCCAATGCCAAGGCTTGGCGATGCTGGGCTACGTACGGTGAGATGCCTGGTGATGCCAAGATGCTCTGGGACAAGGAGAAGAGTTGAGAGGAGGGCTAGAGAGAGGGATGCCAAAGTTGGCCGGGTGTGCTTGACATGGAAGCTTTCTCTCACTTTCCCACTCTACCAAGCTATAGCATGTACCAAGCTTGATGCAGGGGAGCCAGAGGGATCAAATGATCACTGGTTAAAGTTGGTTTAGGCAAGAAACCGATGGACAAAAGAGTGCAACACAAATTGGAAATGATGCCGGCCAGGTGTTTGTTAAAATGGCCGCAAGAAACTTTTGTTTGAATTTTGGTTTTCTTTTTGGTGGATCTCATTTATATAATTAATGTGTTGGATTGATGGTGGTTTGGTCCAATTTGGAGTTGTTTTGCAAAATGGCAAAAGTGACATGATCTTCTCTTTATTTCAGCATCACTACTTGTCACCTTGTTACTGGTCAACCTAGTCAACTCTAGCCATGGTGGTCAACATCAAAGTTACTCACCTTGACATGGTCTTGGATGACATGGCTTTGGTTGACCAAGTTTAGTTTAAGAATTGAGAAAACCAGGGGGGTAAAGTAGTGAAGAAATTATTTTTGGGCCATATGACCATTATCATATGTATGAAGAAATTTTGATTTCCTTGTGTTTGATTCTTGATCCAAGGATGCAATTGTGTTAGTTTATCATGTTAAAGTATTTTACAAGCAAGAGGGCAAGCAATTATGGCCTAGGGTGAAGATTTGCAATTTGGCATATTGTGTATGTAAGTGAAATATGGGTTTTTCCCATTTTCTTCATTTCTCCTCAAACTAGGGTTTGATCATCTTTGTTAGGGTTCAATTAGCAATTGATAATCATACTCACACTCATCATGGCAATTGCACAAAAGAAAATCACTCAAATGCATGAATCTATATGTGGCACTATATGCATAGAAAAAGTTTTTGTTAATTGCAAATTTTGAGTTTGGGAAATTTTCTTTCTTGTTGATTGTTGTTGAAACTTGGGATGTTACAAACCCTTCCCCCTTACAAAAGATCTCGTCCCGAGATCTGAGAGAAAACTAGGTACTAAAGAGATCTGGGTACTCAGTCCTCATAAAGTCTTCTCTCTCCCAAGTGGCTTCTTCTTCGGTGTGGTTACTCCATTGGATCTTCAGAAACTTGATACTCCGGGTACGAGTGGTTCTGAAAGCTTCTTCCAAGATGCGAATAGGTACTTCGCGGTATGTCAGATCTGAGTTGATATCCACAGCTCGATGGTCAATGTTCTTGAAAACCTCGGTCTTCTCAGGTACCTCTAGGCACTTCCGGAGTAGCGAGATGTGAAACACATTGTGCACCGCTGACATTTCTTCCGGTAACTCCAGTTGATAAGACACTTCTCCTCGGCGACTCAGGACTTTGAAAGGTCCGACATATCGGGGTGCGAGCTTTCCTCTAAGCTGGAATCTCTGCATTCCTTTAAGAGGGGACACTTTGAGATATACGAAATCTCCGATCTCGAAGGTCATCTCTCGGTGTCTTTTGTCGGCGTAGCTCTTCTGTCTTGATTGGGCTGTCTTGAGGTACTCGCGAATCTTGTGCACCTTCTCTTCGGCTTCTCGGAGAATATCTGGTCCAAAGACTTGACTCTCTCCTACTTCCGACCAATTCAGAGGGGTACGGCACTTCCTTCCGTACAGTGCTTCAAAGGGGGCCATCTGCAAGCTGGCTTGATAGCTGTTGTTGTACGAGAATTCTGCGTACGGCAAGCAGTCTTCCCACTTAGATCCATACTCTAACACACATGCTCTCAACATATCTTCTAGTATCTGGTTGACTCGTTCCGTCTGTCCATCCGTCTGCGGGTGATAGGCTGTGCTGAAATTCAGACGAGTTCCGAGTCCTTCATGTACTTTCTGCCAGAATCTGGAGGTGAATTGGGATCCTCTGTCGGATACTATCGACTTCGGGGTTCCGTGCAGGCTGACTATCCTTGAGATATATAACTCAGCGAGTCTCGGTCCTTGATAGGTGGTCTTGACGGGGATGAAGTGGGCGACTTTGGTTAGTCTGTCGACCACTACCCAGATGGAATCATTTCCTTTACTTGATTTGGGCAGTCCGGTGATGAAGTCCATTCCTACGGAATCCCACTTCCATTCTGGAATCTGTAGGGGTTTGCAACAGTCCTGCGGGGCGTTGATGTTCTGCCTTGACTCTTTGACAGATGTCACATTTGGCGATGTAGCTTCCGATTTCTCTCTTCATTCCATGCCACCAGAATTGTTCCTTCAAATCCTGGTACATCTTGGTTCCTCCGGGGTGAATGGAGTATAGGGTGTCGTGAGCTTCTTTCAGAATAACTTGCTTCAACTCTGAGTCTGACGGCACGCAAAGGCGCTTGTTATACCATAGCACTCCTTCTTCATCTACGGTGAATCCCGGTGCTTTTCCGGCGGCTATTTGGTTCTTGATCCCCTCAATGCTAACATTTCCTTTCTGAGCTTCCTTGATCTGACTAATCAGGGTGGGTTGGAGTTCAATGCTGGCGAGATATCCTTCGCTAACCAGTTCAAGTCTAAACTGTTCAAACTCTTCAAATAGGCTGGGTTGCTCGATTGCTAACATGGAGTTCAACTGACACGGCAGTCTACTCAGAGCATCCGCTACCACATTGGCCTTGCCGGGGTGATAGTGGATTTCCATGTCGTAATCCTTGATTAACTCTATCCATCTGCGCTGCCTCATATTCAGCTCCTTCTGAGTGAAGATATACTTCAGGCTCTTGTGATCCGAGTAAATCTCGCATCGATTACCCATGAGGTAATGACGCCATAATTTTAGTGCTAAAACCACGGCTGCTAGCTCTAAGTCATGGGTTGGATAGTTCTGTTCATGCTGCTTCAGCTGTCTTGACAGGTAAGATATCACTTTGCCTTCTTGCATCAGCACACATCCAAGACCAATCTTGGAGGCGTCACAGTACACATCAAATGGCTTGGTAATGTCCGGCATAACCAGTATTGGGGCTGTTGTCAATCTTAGCTTGAGCTGTTGAAAGCTCTCTTCACACTTGTCGGTCCATTCGAACTTCCGGTCTTTTTTCAACAATTGAGTCATCGGTCTTGCTATGCTCGAAAATCCTTCAACGAATCGGCGGTAATATCCCGCCAATCCGAGAAATGCACGGACTTCGGTCTGAGTGGTTGGGGCTTTCCATTCTTCAACCGTCTTGATTTTTGCTGGGTCAACGGCAATTCCTCCGGCTGACAATATATGACCCAAGAATCCTACTTCTTTCAACCAGAACTCACACTTGCTGAACTTGGCATACAACTGATGCTCCCGAAGGGTATCTAGGACCACTTCCAAATGTTGCTCATGTTCTTCTTCGGACTTGGAGTAGATGAGGATGTCGTCGATGAAGACAACGACAAACTTGTCCAGGAAGTTCATAAAGATCTTATTCATGAGATTCATGAAATAAGCGGGGGCATTGGTCAATCCAAATGACATGACATTGTACTCATACAATCCATATCTGGTGGTAAAGGCAGTTTTGGGGATATCGGTGGCACGAATCTTCAGCTGATGGTATCCTGTCCGCAGATCAATCTTCGAGAATACTCGGGCTCCGGTCAGCTGGTCAAACAGATCTTCTATCTTGGGCAATGGGTACTTGTTCTTGATGGTGACATCGTTGAGCTTACGATAGTCCGTAACCAAACGAGTGGCACCGTCCTTCTTGTCCACAAACAAAATTGGCGATCTCCAAGGTGACGCACTTGGTTGAATCAGACCTTTGAATAGCATATCATCCAGTTGCTTCTTCAGTTCCACTAACTCTGCCGGGTTCATGCTATAGGCTCTCTGGGCTATAGGTCCGGTTCCAGGGATTAACTCGATGATAAACTCGATATCCCGATCTGGGGGCATACCGGGTAGATCATCCGGAAACACATCAGGATATCGACAAACGACCCTGATCTGATCCAAAGTGGGTTTGGCTAGGCTTTGGTTGCAGGTGAACTTTCTGGGCATCTTTTCAGATATGTGTTCGACTATTATTCCGGTGCTACTAGTCATGGTGATGGCCTTCTTGGCACAATCAATCAGTCCATGATGTTTCGCCATCCAGTCCATTCCCAGGACTACTTCCAAACCTTTGGCTCCCAGAACAATCAAATTTGCATAAAATTCTATTTCATGTATTCTGATTGGCACATCTTTGCAAATTTTTCTAGCTTTAGTTGTTGATCCAGGTATTTGAACTATCATGACATGCTTCAAACTGATGGGTTGAATCTTACTAGTGCATGCAAAATCTTCGGTAACAAATGAATGCGATGCTCCAGAATCAAACAGCACTCTTGCAGGTATTGAGTTAACAGAGAACATACCCAGCACAACGTCTGGGGCTTCCTGAGCTTCTTCTGCATTCATGTGGTAGAGGCGGCCATTGCGGTTGTTCGGGTTGTTGGGGGCGAACTTCTTGTTGGTGGTGACACAACGCTGCTGCTGAGCAGGGCCTGAGGTGTTGGCGGCAGTCTTGGCGAGCTTCTTGGGGCACTCATAAGAGAAGTGCCCCGCCACTCCGCACTCATAGCAGTTGTAGGTGGACTTGTCCTTGGGGGTGATGGGAACAGCATTGCTTCTAGTCCTTGGAGCGGTGTTGGAGTTGTTGTTGGGGGCGCGGGGTGGAGCGCGGTTGAAGTTGTTGTTGTTGTTGTAGTTGTTGTGGCCTCCTGACCTGGGGTTTCCTCCACTCCGGTTCTGATAACTCGGACGTGGATTCTGCATCGGGGGCTTGTTGTTTCTTGGGGCGAACCCTCCACTTGAGCTGGGGCGATACTTGTGGTTATTGCTGGGCCCACTCTGGTTCATCATACGGCGCTTGCGGTTCTCATTGGCTTGGTGTATCTTCCCCCCCATCTGAATGGCGGAGTCAACGAGGGCTTCCAGGTCAGCTAAGGGGATATTGATCAGTACAGTCTGCATCTCATCATGCAGTCCATTCAGAAACCTCTCCTTCCTCTTCTCGACAGTGTCCGTCTCATCCGGGGCGTACCTTGACAAAGTGAGGAACTTGTCGCGGTATTCTACCACGGTCATTCTGCCTTGTTTCAGTTCCCTGAACTCATCCCTCATCTTCTTGATCAGGCCCGGGGGCACATGATACTTGCTAAACTTGAGTTTGAAGTCCTCCCAAGTCATCATTTGCCCCGCATTCAATGCGCGAGCACTTGTCCACCAGGCACGTGCAGGTCCAGCCAGATAGTGGGTGGTGAACAACACCTTCTCGTTGTCCTCCACTCCGGCAACCTCGAGATTGTTCTCCATGGTTTGGAGCCAATCATCAGCATCGAGGGGTTCCTCCGTCTTGCTGAACACCGGTGGGTTGGTGTTTTGGAAGTTCTTCAGCTTCGACCCTGGGTGGTCGTGGTTTCCGTGGCCTTGATTGCCCTGAGCAATCTGTTGAAGTGCAGCTAGGTTGGCTTGACGGTCAGCTCTCTCAGCTTCTCTCTCTGCCATCATCTGTTGCAGCATTTGCAGCATTGCGGCTTCGCTGCGAGTTGGGGGTGCCATCTGAACAGTGATAGGGATCATGAGATGAGAGGGAAATTTCTATGGCTCATTTTGGGATAAAAGTTCACACAAATTTAAAACTTGATTCATAAAATAATAATAATATTACACACACACAGACATAGTCATGGAGGTAGCAAATATTACAAGCCAAATGTTCAGGAGGGTTTTAAGAACCCTTTCAACAAACTACGATACATGGGGCAGATACAAGGGACCGATACATAACACGGGACGCAAGTGCTCGGACGGGACTACTCGCCATCGACGTTGATAGGGTAGACGTTGTCTACCCCGGCAGCAAGGTGCTCGTGGCCATCCTCGTAAGGGTGGAACTCCAGGTCGTCGTATTCTTCCTCCTCGTAGTCGTCGTCGTTGCTGACGTAGGAGTAGCCGTCCCCCTGGATGTTCTCCCCTTCACCTTCGCCTTCCAGCTCCTGGATTTGCTCAGCTTGGGTGGCGATGGTCGCCTTCAGAGTGGCGATCCTGGCCTTGAGGCGGTTGATGGCGTGATCCTTCTTCTGGTTGGCGCGGCGGAGAGCCCTGCGCTCCGCGGCGATAACCCTGATGGTGTCAGCTTGCTGCGCCAACTGGATGTGAGTGTGGTTGGCGTATTCGCGGGAGTTGTCGAGGTCGATGCGGGTCTCGTTCAACATGAAGTCGAGGTGGTCCACATGGTGGCGGAGTTGCGGGTGCGACGGCAGGTTCATTGGCACTCCGAGGGAGTTGTGCCTTGCATAGTGCAAGAAGCGACTATCCTCGAAGTCCATGAAGTTTTGCCCGCACAGACGTGCGAGTCCTTCCTGAAGTCCACGGGCAAGACCATCCGCCCAGTTGTTCTCCCTGAAGGAGAACTGGATCCTTGCGCTCATGGGGAGCGTGAACCTTCCTCGAAGGTCCACCATGATCACCCACTGAAGTTGACCACCGGGCTGGTCATTGAGCATTCCACCAAAGACTTCCGGTGGTGGGCGCCCGAGGAACTCGGAGAGGGAGAAGAGGTCCCTCTCGAAGATGATCTCTCCACCGTTCCCCAACTGATAGAACTCAGTCTGGAGAAAGGGCTGCGCATCAATGACGTGATCCATCTGTAGAGGAATTTAGATGATTAAGTTAGAGAAGTGCAAGTGTTCCAAATTTTAATTCACTCACAAGAAGGAGCATGAATTTAAAGTTTGCAAAAGACTCTTCAAGGTAAGAGGGTGAATAAATTTTTCATAACTAGTCAATTCATGGAATTTGAAACTAAGTTTTTGAACGTCCATTCTAACTAGGGTCTCCTAAGGTCAAACAATGGCTCTGATACCAACTTGTCAACACCCAGATTTTTAAGTCCAGATGCCTATTATGCCGTACATCGCAATCCCAGGAATAATGTTTTTGCGAGACATAATAGTAAGTAGCATAGAGTCATCATTTATTACAACACATATTGTCTTACAACCATAGATCACATGATCCAATATTACACGAATATATTGTTCAACATCACAAATAGTAGCGGAAGCGAAGTAGTAGTGGACTATCTATTCCACAGGCAACGCTTGACGTTAGAAAACGATCCTAGTTATCGTAGACGTCCTGTTGTCCGTCATCCTGATACTGGTGCTCTCCTTCATAGTCTGGCATTTGAATAGCCAGGGCAAAGTCGTGAGTACTTTAAGGTACTCGCAAACTAACTCTAGAGTAATTACTTATTAAGTGTAGTAAGGGGGTGCTAAGCTCTAGGTTTATTTGCATAAAGCCAAGTTTTAATTTGATGAACATTTAGTAAAGCCTTATCATGTGCTAGACTAACTCAAGTGGGAACATTAGTGTCATTCCCACAACTTATATCGATTCACCACAATATCACCTTTCAATTCATCATTCCTTTTTAAGATCAAAACTTATGATAACGGAGATAGTATGGCCTTTCCAATCGTCCGTAACCGTGGACACGGCTATTCGAATAGGTTTAACACTCTGCAGAGGTTGTACTCTTGTGCCACAACTTTTGATTACATCCGTCGAGGATAACCCCGAATCATCGTAACACAGTACGCGGATCATCAACCATAACCTTTCACTTATATATGCTAGTATGAGCACCTCTCCCCATGAGCTTGGCCTCCCGGTGAGAACCGCAGTTAACCCGGGAACTGCACAGGGCTTGGGCCGTACATTCACCTCATATTAACATCATTCCACACTTGACGGAGGCAGCCTCGGCGTAACCCCTATGATGCTTGTTTAGAGGGAACCCATACTAAAATACACAAGTTTCTAGTTAAGCCCTACCCATAATCAGGTATTGTGGGGGTACTTGTATAATTGGAAGGGTATCGCATTCAAACCCAATCATCAATTTTATCAAAAATCACCATCTTCTCTTGTTCACATCCACCTCCACTTTACTTTCTTTCAAAGTCATTTCACTTCACCATGTTCCCATCTAGAGTAGTCAATTTTAATTGATTAGCACTAGCAACTATATGAGGGGTGCTATCTAGGCTTTGAGTTGTGTTTATCTAACTCCAAGTATTGTTCTACTCTAGACCAAGTGAATCATAAATCAAAAAGTACTTTGAAATAAATAAGCAAAAGTAAATGCAAGTAAAAACATGGGATAGGTAATACATAAAGGTAAAGTGTGATGGTGCCTTTGCTCTTGTAGAGCTAAGCACTTGTGTTTAGCAAGGGTTAGCTTGCCTTGAGCTGCGTAGTTATCGAAGTTCTCTTCTTCTTCCTGAGAGTAGGCCTCCTCCTCTTGGTATTCCTCGTTACTAGCGTCTATATACGAATACGAGGTATAAATACTAAACCAAGCTCACATACTAAACTAGAAATACTCAAAAGATTTCACACACTAATCCTATCATCAATCAAACATGGCATGGTGGATTATTTGATGAGTTCTTATTTAAGAGAGACATAATTCCTCTTATTATTCTTATTTCTTAAATTTGGTATTTAAATCCTTAGGGAAATTAAATTCTTCTCATTACCTATCATTAAGATTTAATCTCTTCATATAACAGTAAGGTATGAAATATAGGTTGACCCAAAGTCAACATTCCATATCTATTATATGTGAGTACAATTTAATTGAAGTGCTACACTTCACAAAGTTTTAATACTACATTTAAATGAATTAAAATCTCTAAGTAATAATTATCAGGGGTTCATTAGCCTAAGTCATTTCCCCTGGTCATATTACTTAGGATCAAGATTTAAATGAGAGGGTAGCTCTCATCTTACTTATTGAGTTTGAATTCAAGTTTAAATGCACTAGATTTGACTACATAGCTATTTTATTTGATCTAGTCCATGATCATACAAATAACATGCCTATATTATTGCATAAACAATTAGAGGACATCATTTGTGATTTATTAGAATTGGAATCAATTCAAAATCTATTCTGGTTAAAATTTAAATAAAGTTTGAATGTACAAAAGTCCCTATCTTGTCTTTTTTACCAAATTAAATCTACTTTGAATTTGGAGGTGGGACCAGTGGCATTGGTTAGATAATTTCATGGGCTTTCCAACTGTATAAAGTTTGCTAAATTTGGTTTGGCAGATTTCAAACTATTCAAAATTTACTAAACCATCTGCAACATATTTGAATTAAGATTAAATCTAAATTTGAATCGTGGGCTTGGGCGGGAAACGTTACTGGGCCGAAACGAGATTTAAACCTACTGCGCAGCCCAACAAGCATCTGGTGCGCTTGGGCCGCACTGACGAGGTGGGGGCCACCCGTCAGTGTGTTATAACACAGCGAAACGGTATGAGTGAGGGGAGCCGTTGGATTAGAAAGGAGATCGACGGCGTGTGAGCGTCGTCGTCTCCGGTGAGAGGCGGGCTCACTGGCGGCGAGCCTAGGGGGTCGGAGAGCCTACCAGGCAGTTGCAGGGGTCTGGCAGAGTGCGCGGAGAATTGGTTGTCGACGAGGAACAGCCTGGTACAGCGGCGGCGCTCGGGGAGGCTCCAGGCGAAGCAGGGCTTCCGCGAGCTCCGGCGGACTTGAGCTCGCAATTCGAGCAGCTCCGGCGAGGAGTGGTGAAATTGAGGGGAGGAGGATGCTCAGTGAGGAGAGGGGAGTGGATGGTGTGCATAAGGGGGGAGCCGATCGCCTCTATTTATAGGGTCGAGGGGTGGCCGCGGGGTGCTGAGAAGGAACGGCCATGGCGCGGCTCCTGTGGTGAGCGAAAGGGCAAGGCGAGGACTGCTACGGCTAGCTGATGTCCTGGAGATGCTCAACCTGTATCGAGACAGAGAAAAGGGCGATGGGAGAGCTCGAGCGCCTGCAAAGTCTGTGGCGCGGCGTGCGGCATTAAAGTGGGGAGGACGACGGCGACGGAGCAGGGGCAGGCCTGGGCGTGTGTCTAGCGTGTAGAGGGCGGGGTGGCGATGCTCGACGCAGGCGTAGCTTAGCCAGAGGAGGACGGAGGTGCTCGAGCGCGTGGTGTCCTGGCGATGCCAGAGCGCGGTCACCGCGCTTGCTGGCATGTCCTGGCCAACTTTGGGCGCGCGCGTTCTGGCCAATGCCAAGGCTTGGCGATGCTGGGCTGCGTACGGTGAGATGCCTGGTGATGCCAAGATGCTCTGGGACAAGGAGAAGAGTTGAGAGGAGGGCTAGAGAGAGGGATGCCAAAGTTGGCCGGGTGTGCTTGACATGGAAGCTTTCTCTCACTTTCCCACTCTACCAAGCTATAGCATGTACCAAGCTTGATGCAGGGGAGCCAGAGGGATCAAATGATCACTGGTTAAAGTTGGTTTAGGCAAGAAACCGATGGACAAAAGAGTGTAACACAAATTGGAAATGATGCCGGCCAGGTGTTTGTTAAAATGGCCGCAAGAAACTTTTGTTTGAATTTTGGTTTTCTTTTTGGTGGATCTCATTTATATAATTAATGTGTTGGATTGATGGTGGTTTGGTCCAATTTGGAGTTGTTTTGCAAAATGGCAAAAGTGACATGATCTTCTCTTTATTTCAGCATCACTACTTGTCACCTTGTTACTGGTCAACCTAGTCAACTCTAGCCATGGTGGTCAACATCAAAGTTACTCACCTTGACATGGTCTTGGATGACATGGCTTTGGTTGACCAAGTTTAGTTTAAGAATTGAGAAAACCAGGGGGGTAAAGTAGTGAAGAAATTATTTTTGGGCCATATGACCATTATCATATGTATGAAGAAATTTTGATTTCCTTGTGTTTGATTCTTGATCCAAGGGTGCAATTGTGTTAGTTTATCATGTTAAAGTATTTTACAAGCAAGAGGGCAAGCAATTATGGCCTAGGGTGAAGATTTGCAATTTGGCATATTGTGTATGTAAGTGAAATATGGGTTTTTCCCATTTTCTTCATTTCTCCTCAAACTAGGGTTTGATCATCTTTGTTAGGGTTCAATTAGCAATTGATAATCATACTCACACTCATCATGGCAATTGCACAAAAGAAAATCACTCAAATGCATGAATCTATATGTGGCACTATATGCATAGAAAAAGTTTTTGTTAATTGCAAATTTTGAGTTTGGGAAATTTTCTTTCTTGTTGATTGTTGTTGAAACTTGGGATGTTACATGGAGATCATATCCGTGCTTTGGAGATGAAGATCAAAGGCGCAAAGACAAAAGGGCCATATCATATCACATATGAATTGCATGTGATGTTAATCCTTTATGCATCTTATTTTGCTTAGAACGCGACGGTAGCATTATAAGATGATCCCTCACATTAATATCAAGATAATAAAGTGTTCTCCCCTCGTATGCACCGTTGCCAAAGTTCGTCGTTTCAAAGCATCTCGTGATGATCGGATGTGATAGATTCAACGTTCATATACAACGGGTGTAAGCCATGTTGCACACGCGGAATACTTGGGTTTGCTTGACGAGCCTAGCATGTACAGACATGGCCTCGGGACAACGGAAACCGAAAGGTTGAACACGAGTCATATGGATGATATGATCAACATGTTGATGTTCACCATTGAAGCTACATCATCTCACGTGATGATCGGTTTTGGTGTAGTGGATTTGGATCGTGTACCACTTAACAACTATGAGGGATGTTGTATTAAGTGGGAGTTCATTAGTAATTAGATTAAAACATGAACTAATTATCATAAACATAGTCTGAGTAGTATTTTGAATTAATTTTGTAGTATTGGCATCCGTTTTCTACCATGCGCTAGTCTTGAAATTGAGATAGAAATACTGTTAAGTCTGACAAGAAACTTTACGGACTAGTACCGTATTGTTAAAGAATCAAGAAATGATTAAGTCCTATTGCAAACTTTTAGTAAACCTCACATTGTTGATTCAAAGAGCTATGGTTTCAATTAGTACATAAAGTTATCTTGTCTCCGTGAAACTTGAAGTTCAAATCTGTTTGAAAAGTAAGGAGCTGAAAATTTAGTTTTCAGAAATAATCAAGGTATGAGATATATGTGATATCTAAGACCTTATTGCAAGATGATAGAATATAATTTGGTGAGACTACATAAACTCATAAGTTTTATGGGAATGTACGAAGGTTGAAGACGCAAGGCGTCCCAATCCTCCAACTATTGGGGCACTAACAATATTCGCATATTCATGAAGTTATCATCCTTAGTATGCACCGTTGCTAAGACTCGTCGTATCGAAGCATCACGTGATGATCGGGTGTTATAGATTCTACGTGTGCATACAACGGGTGCAAGCCAGATTTGCACATGCGAATACCAAGGTTAAAGCTTTATGAGCCTAGCATGTATAGACATGGTCTCAGAAAGTCATCATGATACAATGGATAAAATTATGAGTGAAATTGTTCATCATATTACAAGGTTACTAATAGTGAAATCCGGAACACTTGTCATATGATGATCAACTTCAAAGTAAGAACCTCAAGGTTATTGGTATTTGACCAACAAACCGAGAAGTTATTGAAGTTGATGTGTTTTTCTGAATAATGAGGAAAGCTAAAAGAGAAACTGCAAAAGATATTTTGGCAAAAAGAAAAGAAAAGACTAGAAAGTCTAGCTTAGGTGTATATAAATGATATACATGTTATGGTTGTATTCCTAGTTAAGTCACACTATGCAATTCTTGGGTATTAGTACTATATTGGTTGGGATGAAGTGTCATACAAAACAACGCAATACAAGAATACAATGGCCTAAGTGACTGACAAGGAATATGATAGGAATGCACATCTGGAACAAAATAAAGTGTTATTATGTTCGTCGTTAGCATTCTATCTAGCCCTTAGAATTTATAATAAAGAACTTAATAATTGTTATTTTGCTCTGGTCAAATGAAAACAATGGGTTGTTCAAATTATGACATTACTCCATGTACGATGGATAAGTTATTATAAATCTTAATGGTGAAACACACATACATAACACTGACGCTAAAATGCCATAAGGCAAATGATTTGAATTCCACATATTTGTGGAACCGCCATTTAGGTCATGTTAGAAAGGAACGCATGAAGGAACTCCATGCAAATGGATTTTTGGAGTCATTTGATTTGTTGAATCGTTTGGCGCTTGCAAAATCTTTTCTAAAAGGTAATGACTGAAATACCGTTCATAGGCCGAGAGTTGAACGGGCAACTAACTTAGTGAAAACATACATAATGATATATGTGGTTCACTGGGCATAGTTGTGTGCGGGAGATTCTTCTACTTCATGAAAACTTTCAACAATGAATTGAGTATATATGTGGATATATTCAATAAGGAAGAAGTTTGAAACATTTGAATGGATTCAAATAAATTTCAGCATGAAGTGGAAATCATCGTAATAGAAAAGTCAAATATCTATGATTGGATCATGGTGAAAATATTTGAATTACGAGTTTTAGCGAACATCTAAGAGAGTCATGAAATTGTTCTACAACTCACATTTCTTGGAGTATCATAATGATGATATAGTATCCGAGAGGTGTATCCAAAACCTTGTTGGATTAATGATGAGTTAAAATATTATGACGCCATTATATTTTTGTGGATTATGCTTTAGTGACTACCGCTTTTACACTGAATAAAGCATCATCATGATCCGTTGAAATGACATCATACAAGTTATGATATGGGTATAAACCTTGATAGTCTTTTCTTTAAATTTTGGTTTAAAAGTTTACAACCAAAATCGGATGAATGTCTTTGTTGGTTATCCCAGAGATTTAATTGGGAATTCTTCCCACGAGACAAAGACAAAAGTGTTTGTCAATGTTTCTTATTTCCGAGAAATTGTTTCTAGTGAAGTTTTTGAGTGGGAGGACAATATAATTTGATAAGGTTTATGAACCTGAGCATAATGATCAGAGTAGCGCAACATCGGAATTGGTTTCGGAAGCGGCCACGACGATCATGGCTCTCATGACTACAAAGTGTTTTAGCCATGGAGATCGAAGTACATATTGAACCTTGTAGGTATGGTTTACTTTGTGATCAAATAAATGATTTGTGGACAAAGGATTGATTTTGAACAATGATAAACCAACTACAAACAAAGAAGTTATGATGGGCCCTGACTCCGTTAAAATGGCTATACGCCATGAAATCCAAGATAGATAAATACTTTTTGAAAGAAAATGGATCTATAAAATTGATGAAGCTTGACTTGTCGAAAAGTTGTTTACGACAAAGTTCAAAGAGTTGACTACGATAAGATTAGATCTTCCGTAGCAATGCTTATAGTCTATGTGGATTATTCTAGTAATCAATACATAATTCTTTTATGAGATATGCTAGTAGGATGGCAAAATACATTACTTATCAGACGTGTGTATTAAAGGTGTATACAAGATACAACCAATTGTTTTGCTAGTCCGTGGAATACTAGATAGGTATACGAACTTCAATTGGATGAAGTAAGTATCACGGAGTCGGAATCTTCACCGGATGAAATAGTCAAAGAGTTTTTGATTTCATTAGAGACGATGAAGAGGCTTGCATTTGCAAGAAATTAAGTGGGAGCGCTGAGACATATTTATAATACTTATGTAGATGACATATAGTTGGTTATAAATGATGTAATTATATACTTGATTAAAAGGTTTCATTGAAAATTAACTTCAAATGAAAGGATATGGACTGAAACATATTTAGTGTCAAGATCTATGAAGATAGATTGAAACACATAATAAGTTTAAGTCAAAGTACATAGAATGGATATTGAAGTAGTTCAATATAGAAATATTAAGAAACTGTTCTTGTCATGTGAAGGTTTAACAAGACTTGAGTGTATCTGACACTCAATGAGTAAAAACACATGAGTGATTATAGATCACAAATAATATGTACACAATCAGATGTCATGTGCTCTTAAAAAAATGTTATGAGCATGTACCAGAATGATTCATATGATGATCATTGAAGAATAGTAAGAATATTCTTGAGTACTTAAGAAGAACCAAGGATATATATATATAGTTTTGTATGGAGAAATGACAAATAAATCGCTGTAAGGTGTTACACCGATATTTGTTGTGTCACATATGAAAATAAAATTTCAATCTTAAATTAGACTAAGTGTTGTTTAAAAGATAGCACAATGAGCTAGAAGTTGTCTATGCTAGATTTAGAAGAATTCTAAATATTGTGACGGATTCTACAAAAGAAGGCAGAGTATGTCATTGTTTTGACAATGACAAAGGATGTTAAGTCAAGAGGTTCTTTGAGAACTTGGTGCAGTTCCGACAGAGTCAGAACTTTGAAGCTATATTGTGTATGACAATATTAGTGACATATTTCAGACCGCGGAATTAAGGTTCCACCAGAAGACCAAACATATTTAATGCCGACTCATTTGGAAATGAGTGATGCGTTGAGACGCAAATGAATTGCAAAATACATACGTTTCTGAGCGTGTCAGATCCGTTGACTAAAACCTCTCCCGTGAGCAAAACATGATAAAACACCAGAAGGCCAAGGTGTTATATCTTTACAAATGTAAACTAGATTATTGACTCTAGTGCAAGTGGGAGACTGTTGGAGATATGCCCAAGAGGCAATAATAAAATAGTTATTATAATATCTTTGAGTTTATGATAATGTTTACATACCATGCTATAATTGTATTAACCGAAACATTGATACATGTGTGTTATGTGAACAACAAGGAGTCCCTAGTAAGCCTCTTGTATAACTAGCTTGTTGATTAATAGATGATCATCCTTTCATGATCATGAACATTGGATGTTATTAATAACAAGGTTATGTCATTATGTGAATGATATAATGGACACACCCAATTAAGCGTAGCATAAGATCACGTCATTAAGTTATTTGCTATAAGCTTTCGATACATAGTTACCTAGTCCTTATAACCATGAGATCATGTAAATCACTTATACCGGAAAGGTACTTTGATTACATCAAACGCCACTGCGTAAATGGGTGGTTATAAAGGTGGGATTAAGTATCCGGAAAGTATGAGTTGAGGCATATGGATCAAGAGTGGGATTTGTCCATCCCAATGACGGATAGATATACTCTGGGCCCTCTCGGTGGAATGTCGTCTAATAGCTTGCAAGCATATGAATGGTTCATAAGAGACCACATACCACGGTACGAGTAAAGAGTACTTGTCATGAGACGAGGTTGAACGAGGTATAGAAATACCGATGATCAAACCTCGGACAAGTAAAATATCGCGTGACAAAGGGAATTGGTATCGTATGTGAATGGTTCATTCGATCACTAAAGTCATCGTTGAATATGTGGGAGCCATTATGGATCTCCAGATCCCGCTATTGGTTATTGGTCGGAGAGAAGTCTCAACCATGTCTACATAGCTCGCGAACCGTAGGGTGACACACTTAAGGTTTGATGTCGTTTAAGTAGATATGGAATATGGAATGGAGTTCGAAGTTTTGTTCGAAGTCTCGGATGGGATCCAGGACATCACGAGGAGTTCCGGAATGGTCCGGAGAATAAGATTCATATATAGGAAGTCATATTCCAAGTTTGGAAATGATCCGGTGCATTTATGGCAGGTTCTAGAAGGTTCTAGAAAAGTCCGGAAGAATGGCACTATGGAAGGTGGAGTCCCGGAGGGACTCCACTAGCATGGCCGGCCAAACCCTAAGGGGGAGGAGTCCCAGGTGGACTCCACCTTGGTGGCCGGCCAGCCCCACCTCAAGGAAAGGTGGGAGTCCCACCTTGAGTAGGACTCCCCCCTTGAGTAGGTTTTCCACCTTTGGGAAGTTTTAGTATTGGGGTCTTATTCGAAGACTTGGACTATAACTCTTGGGGCTTCCACCTATATAATGAGGGACAAGGGGAGGGTGGCCGGCCACTCTTGGCCTCCAACCTTGGCTGCCCCCTTCATGGCCGGCGCCCAAGGCACCCCTCTCCCCAAACCCTAGCACCCCTCCTCCACATACAACTCCCGCATACGCTTAGGCGAAGCCCTGCCGGAGTTCTCCATCAACACCGCCACCACGCCGTCGTGCTGCCGGGATTCCGAGGAGGATCTACTACTTCCGCTGCCCGCTGGAACGGGGAGAAGGACGTCGTCTTCATCAACACCGAACGTGTGACCGAGTACGGAGGTGCTGCCCGATCGTGGCACCGTGATCAAGATCTTCTACGCGCTTTTGCAAGCGGCAAGTGATCGTCTACCGCAGCAATAAGAGCCTACTCTTATAGGCTTTGGAAATCTTCAACGGTGAGTCTTGATCATCCCCTCGTTGCTCCCGTCTTCTAGATTGCATCTTGGCTTGGATTGCGTTCTCGCGGTAGGAAATTTTTTGTTTTCTATGCAACGAATCCCTACACTTTGTCTATCCAGTGAAACCATTTGCATAGAGGCGGGGGAGACTGCAACACAAACAGTAACATTAAACCAGAAAAATAAAGACCTGCAAATATGCCTAAACATAATTCTGTCAAAACATACCGGTGACCTGGTGGACGACGAAGCTAAACTTGGGGGTGGATCATGATCATAGTTCGCACAGATGAAAATTTTCATGCCGAACCAATCGGAGGAATCCTTCACCTGCTTAACGTTAGCAAGACGGTCGCTCCAACACCGCTCCGCAGTCACACCCGGGGGTAAACTTGCAGCCTTCGCCTTCACAGGCCTAAACTCCTGGTTAGAGCACGACACACTCATGATGGCTAAGGGTGAGCGAACAAAAAAATGAGAGAGATAGAAGCACTTGTTCAGCGAAAAGTGTCGATCCCTGCTTTTATAGAAAAAATCCGAGAGCATGGCGGGAAATATGGCAGGCGAGCTGTGGCGGCAAAAAATGGCGGGAGAGCGGTGGCGGGAACATATGGCGGGAGAGCTGTGGCGGCAAAAAAATAGCGAGAGATCGGTGACAGGACATACAGGCGGAAAATATTTACCAGGAGATGGCGGGAGGGAGATATCACCCCGAAAATATTTGCGAAAGAGGAACCCTACTAACCCTAAACCCAAACCATAGAAATCATCATTCGTTAATAGGCCGGTTGGCCTCTAGCTGAGAATATTAGAAGACCGACCCATCCGATCGGTCGTTAATCGGTAGGGTATTCTTTCAAAAAAATAATATAGTTCCAACTTCTACGGAGAATTCATCACCACATGCATACCGGTCAGGTAAGCTTCGTGCGACACAGCATGCACCAAAATTTTGACTAGACTAATATTTCTTCTTTACATTGGTACTACAAAGTCAACCACACAACAGTCAACCGGTGATGCACTTCGCCGTCAGCCATACTTGAATCAGAAGAAGGCTCTCAGTGCTACCTGCGCGAGGCGAGCCGCCACCATGGCCGCCACGGGGAACCGGCGGAGCCGCGGATCAGGTGGAAGGAGAGGACCGCGAGCGCCACGGCGGCCTCACGCAGCAGGAAACCAGCGACGAGGTGGCTGTCCGCCAGGCGAGGAACGGAGGAAGTGCGGCACGGAGGAGGAAGATTGAAGAAGGAGGCGCCGAGCAACACGTACACAGCGGCGTGGAAGTGGAGCCGCCGCTCCAACTGGTCGTTGTCGTTGTTGCGGAGAAACGGCGCCGCAGGAGCTGCCATTTGGAGTATCTGATTCTGATCTAAGCTGGAAAGGATATTCACTTCACTGAGATGGAACGCTTGATTAGGCTAGCCATAGTGCTAGTATCATACTCAGCTAGTATCATATATCCTAGCCCCACAAAAAATGCTGATGTGGCAGGTAATTATGGATGAGAGAGAAGATTAGAGTATCATAGGCCTGTATCATAGCGCACATCACGAGAAAAGTTAGTATCAAATGTAAAAACTCTTGGTTGAAGCACACCCTTTGTCTCGGGCTGCCTACGTGTTTATATAGGAGCTAAACTTGCTCAACAATTACATGAACATTACATGTTGATATGGCCGGATATTCCTTGATCTCTAAGATGAACTATACAGAGTATGTGATCAGGAATATCTCTTGCCAAAACTACCTATACACAAAACGTTACAAGGTACAGGTTGTTTAACATTCCCCCTCAATCATAACTTATCTAAGTTAAGATTGTATTTGAAAGCTTCTAATTGCCGTATAGGAAGAGCCTTCGTAAATCCATCTGCCACTTGATCACCTGACGGAATAAACCGAATGTCCAATAGTTTCCTTGCGACTCGTTCTCGAACAAAATGAAAGTCCACTTCAATGTGTTTAGTCCTCGCATGAAAAATAGGATTAGATGATAAGTAAGTGGCTCCAATGTTATCACACCATAGGCGTGCTGCAGGTGGATGAGGGATGCCCAATTCATTCAACAATGTTTGAACCCACATAACTTCAGCTGTGGCATTAGCCAAGGATTTATATTCAGCTTTTGTGCTCGACCTTGAAACTGTGGCTTGTTTACGTGCACTCCAAGATATAAGATTAGCACCAAAGAAGACTGCAAAGCCACCTGTGGATCGACGATCATCTGGACAACCTGTCCAGTCAGCATCAGAAAATGCACTCACAAGTGTGGAGGGTGATTTGCGGATATGTAGACCAAGTCCCAATGTTCCTTTAAGATATCTCAGTATTCTTTTAACCGCTGTCCAATGAAGTTCAGTAGGGGCATGTAAGAATTGACAGACCTTATTAACAGAAAATGCAATATCAGGACGTGTAAGAGTAAGATACTGAAGTGCCCCCACAATGCTCCTATAGCGAGTGGCCTCATCCGAGCCAAGTAATTCCCCCTCCTTGGAAAGCTTCTCAGAAGGTGACAAGGGAGTAGGCGAGGCTTTGCATGTATGCATACCAACTCGCTGAAGAATGTCAGTAGTGTATTTGCCTTGAGACAAGTGAATACCATTAGCAACTTTATTGACCTCAATACCAAGGAAGAAATGAAGGTCACCCAAATCTTTGAGAGCAAAATCAGATTGCAATGCACGTAAAAGACCATTGGTAGCAGATGGTGAAGAACTAGCAACAATGATGTCATCAACATAAACCAACACAAAAATCACCACCTTCGGACGCCGAAAGAAAAATAGGGACGTGTCAGCTTTAGATGGAGAAAAACCAAGTGCATGCAATTTATCACTCAGCCTGGAGAACCATGCTCGTGGTGCCTGCTTTAAACCATAAAGAGCCTTATCAAGTTTGCATATATACCCAGGTTTAGTAGGGTCCTCATACCCAGGGGTTGTCTCATGAAAACATTCTCCTCCAGAACACCATGAAGGAACGCGTTCTGTACATCAAGTTGGCGCAAGCTCCAACCCTGAGAAACTGCAATAGACAACACAAGGCGAATAGTAGAAGCTTTTACCACAGGACTAAAGGTGTTCTCATAGTCGAGGCCATATCGTTGCTTGAATCCTTTAGCAACAAGACGAGCTTTGTATCGATCAATAGTACCATCTGCACGTCTCTTAATTTTATAAATCCATTTGCAATCAATAATGTTAGAGCCATGATGAGCAGGAACAAGATGCCATGTCTGATTTTTAGCAAGTGCATTGATCTCATGATCCATAGCAAGTTTCCAATTACGATCACGGAGTGCATCAGAAAGACTATCAGGTTCACCAGTCGTGCTTAAGCAGCCATACCTGATCATGTCAGGGCCAAGATCAATCGGCTTGACGATGCCCCGAGAGAGACGTGTCACCGGGCGAGAAACAGGTTGTTGTGCAATGGCCGGAGCAGCAGATCTGGGTGACGAAGATGTACCCGCAGAGGATCCAGGGGAAGCAACGTCGGCTGCAGATGATCCAGACGCAGACGCGTCCGAGGCGACGCTGTCGCGCGTCCCGCTGGTGGCCGACAAGGGGCCAGATGGCGACCCATGAGAGGAGCTCTGATACCATGTTAAGTTTCATGCACTACCCACTTGAACCAAAAGTCCGAACTGATGAAAAGGGCTAGTCAATCCACATGTACACTTTACAACACCCCCACTCGTGTGTGACGGGAGAACAGAAAGTCAACACGTGAAAGAAGAAGAGCACACCGAAACAGCGGTGGCTAAAGAGGGGGGCAACAACAATTTTTAGGCTTAATTGCGAAACCACGTGAAAGCCAGAATTTGAACTCAAGACCTGGGGCTCTGATACCATGTAAAAACTCTTGGTTGAAGCACACCCTTTGTCTCGGGCTGCCTACGTGTTTATATAGGAGCTAAACTTGCTCAACAATTACATGAAGATTACATGTTGATATGGCCGGATATTCCTTGATCTCTAAGACGAACTATACAGAGTATGTGATCAGGAATATCTCTTGCCAAAACTACCTATACACAAAACGTTACAAGGTACAAGTTGTTTAACATCAAATAAATCTTGTACACAAATTTGTATTGGGATTCTACAAATCAATCAATATAGCAAAACTATGATAGTAGTCTATGATACTATGCATTATGGATCTAGTATCATAGAAAAATATCATATACATGATACTACTATATGATACTACCCACTATGACCAGCCTTAGTCCAACTCAGATATGGGCGCACACACACCGGGCGTAACTACGGTTTATAAAGACACAAGTGTGGTCCGATGGAGCTTCATCATCTACTCTGGTTATTTTTATTTACTAGAGGAAGTCTGATGGAGATATGGCTTCATCATCCATTGTTGTTGTTTTTAACTACTAGGGAGCAGTGTGATGAAAATGACGAGACCATCATGTTAAAGTTTCTCCTGGGCGAAGGAATCAATGATGCATATTGTCAGGAGGCCGAGAGTTGTCTCCTCTATCCCAAGGCTTAAATTTTTTTTTTTTTGAAAAAGTCGAAGCAAGTAAAGTTAGACTAAAATTATAGAATAATCTATCAATAAATATGATATTTTGTAGATAGCACATAAAAATATATTTCATTATCTATCTAATAATATTAATTTTATATTTGACATGTTAATATTTTTTTTATAAAACAAACTTAACATAGTTTGACTTTCTGAAAAAAAATAGGCCTTAAGCCTAGGGATGAAGGTAGTACAAAACATACTAGTACATACTTTTCTTAATCTCAGCAAAGATGCAACTTTCACTCGATGAGTGGTGGTGTGGTACTGCTAGACAACTGGAGGTAGATAATTAAGCACCGAAACTAAATTTCAGCGCGATTTTACTCTCATGATTATTCAAATAACTGAATCTTTTTTCCTTGGAGAAGACAGTGACCGTCTATAAGTTACGTCCTTGGTAACAAAAATATCGAATTCTAGGTTTGTTCTAAGTCACACGTATATAGAAAATGTGTTCATATTTTGTGAGACATTGCTTTTTAGTTTTTCATAAAATTCTCAGTTTTTCACGAAACATAACATGCACGCATAGAATATGGATATGTACATGTAAAAAAAAAATGTATTTTTTCACATCTAAAGTAAATATCTTTTATTCGGTGGGAGCATATACAATTAGAATCAAAAGAGAATTTCCGCTATCTATACCAATATGAAAGTTGTGAGTTCATGGAATTCAGACAAATTGAACCTCTTATATATCTGACTCTCGAATGTTGTTAAAGTTTTACAAAGCCATTGTGATTGCATACTAACTTCTCAAATATACCCTCTTAAACAATGCAAAATCAAGACTAGCAACTCCATATTTACGCTAATGGATATGTACAATTGGTTTTACTACCCCCATTTATAATACTTGTGGCTGAATCACGTGTATGTAAATACATTTTTATTGTGCCCATTCACTCGTTTTAGCGACAAGTATTATTTATCGGAGGGACTACAATAGTTCCAACTTATATGGATAATTCATTTGTTTCCACCACATTCATGCCCAGATAAGCTTACACGGCACCAGAAATTTGATTATTCTACAAGTCAACCAGACAACAGTTAACCGGTGATGCAGCTTCGCCGTCAGCCATACTTGGATCAGAAGAAGGCCCTGAGTGCTACCTGCGCGAGGCGAGCCGCCGCCATGGCCGCCACGGGGAACCGGCGGAGGCGGAAGGAGAGCACCGCGAGCGTCACGGCCGCCGCCCACATCAGGAAACCAACGGCGAGGTGGCTGTCGGCCAGGCGAGGAAGGGCGGCGCGTAGGAAGAAGGAGGCGCCGAGCAGAACGTACACCGCGGCGTGGAAGTGGAGCCGCCGCTCCAACTGGTCGTTGTCGTTGTCGTTGTTGCGGAGAAACGGCGCCGCAGGAGCTGCCATTTGGAGTATCTGATCTAGGCTGAAATGAATATTCACTTCACTGAGATGGAACGCCTGATTAGTCCAACTCTAATGTGCGCGCACACACACCGGGCGTAACTACGGTTTATAAAGACAAGGGTGGTCCGAGGGAGCTTCATCATCCGATGCTGTTATTTTTAATTACTGTATAGGAGGTCTGGTGGAGACATGGATCACCCATTGGCCATTGGCGACTGTCGTTATTTTTTTACTCGGAGAAGTGTGATGGGAATGACGATACCATCATGTTAACGTTTCTCCTAGGCGAAGGAATCGATGATGCATTATTGTCAGAGTTTCTTAATCTCAGCAAAGATTCAACTTTCACTAGTGGTAGTACTGCTAGACAACTGATGAAGATAATTAAGGATCGAAATCAAATTTCAGTGCGGTTTTACTCTCGTGATTATTCAAATAATTGAATCTTTTTTCCCTCTTGGAGAAGGCACCGACTGTCTATAAGTTACTTCCGCAGTTTCAAAATAATCAAAGTTTTAGGTTTGCGTTAATTCAAACTTCCATAAAAAATGTGTGAATATGTAAAATATTGGATATGTATAATATGAAGGTATATAATATGATGAATCTAATAGAACTAACTTGATGAGATAGATGGTGATGTGTTTTTCGAGAAACTTGGTCAATCTTAAGATAATTTGACTTATGACAAACCTAGCACTTCAATCATTTTGGAATAGGGGAGTGCGTAACTACAAGGGGGTGAACGGCGACCCTAAGTAAAATTTGGTATCTATTACCCCGGTGTTCACGGTGCATTTTACTAGTGCTACAAGGGAGAGATCCACAGTCGATTTGGTAAGTAGTGCATACATTTTTTTTCTTTTTCCCGTTAGGATATTTTTGTCCATATCTTTCTAGGGTACGTTCTCTTGTTTGATCCATATGATAAGAAAAGTGTACAATTGAAAACATATAGAATTGGATGCCCATGTTTAACTCAATCCCATGATAAGCGAAATTCACTCTAGTTGTGGTGAAGAAAATCCATTATGCATATGTTTATGCTTTTTTTCTATAAAATTTACACTACAATATGTGTATGGGATATGATCCTCAAATGGCTTTTTTTTTTATCATTATACATAAAGTCATATGGTCAAACCAATACAAAGTGATGAGAAAACCTCTTACACAACAGATCAAAGGTAAAACAACAAAGACATGAGTAGCCACACCCGAAGACTACTAACTAGAGAAGTCACCACACCTCCTTGGGAAACCACCGGACATCGTCGCACCATACCCACCAAGTCGCCGCCGGAGAAGGTCATATGTGTCTTGCTCCGGGCCGTGGAGCGTCGATCCTGCTAGCGCACAACTAGGATGAAGGGTGGTGATAACTAAGTCACATGTATAATATAGGAGGCTGCCGAGCATGCCCCATGCCAACATTGAAAGTGGCTTGAGACAGGATCCAAACTTACCCACCGATGACGATGGAGCTAGACCAAGAGTTATTGGAGCTCCACGATGATGCCCCCAAGTAGGTAACAACTCATCACACCACCGTTGTCGAGAGCTAGAGGGTCATAGGTTTTCACCCGGAGGCATGATGCGGGGAAGGTGACAACAACCCACAACGAGACCAACCTCCCCCCCCCCCCCCCCCCCCCCAACACACACACATCACAACACCCACAAGCATCGGCACCGCTGCGCGAAAGCTTTTGAACAACTTCAAGTGGAAAACTTTCTTCGGATCTTGATCCTATGAAAATCTCTTCAAAATTCTATGAATCAGAGGAGCCATAAGCAAGCAGCTGGACTAATGAATCACATCTACCTATTTTGAGCAACATTAACAAATATAGTACTCACCAAGCGTCGCAGGATTAGTAAATTTGGACCCTTGGATCAGCTGATCCGATGGCTTATATCGCTGTAAAAGACCTTTGTATATGCTTTAAAAGTTGGACAATTCGATGGTAATGGAAATCGATGCCGCTCGGATCGCTTGGAAATAGTAAATAAAAGTTGGACAATAAAAAACCTTGCGTGGCTGGCGACCTCCTTTCGAGTCATCTCCGGCTCATATATCTATTGTACTCCATCCATCATAGATGGGTGGTTTTACCACTTGCTCGCTGTAGCCTTTAGTTACATTTCACGCAGCCTGCAAATAATAACAGTCGGTTGTTTCCTTTTCTCTTCCTTAATTAATTAGATATTCAGTTGCTTCAGCCAACGTTTCCTCCAAAGTAGAGGTATACGTAAGACCATAATCTATCATCTGCTGACCTCCTCTGGTTCTGGACTCATTTGAAGTTATCTTATCGAAGCATAATATGGAAGCACTGGAACAGCCAACAACGGTTTAATAAATTAGGATCTAAACAACGAGTGATACGAAAGACTATGAGCGATAACTTCTACTCCCTTCGTTCCTAACAAAAAAAGCCTGAATCCTTTTTAAAAGTTAGACAACAGTACAATATGTGAGCAAATTTTAGATTTTTTTTATCAACAACTATAATACTATATAGATATTATATGAAAATACATTTCATAATACATCTAACGGTATTAATTTGGTATTATATATGTTACTGTTTTTTCTATAAATTTGACCAAACTATATATAATTTAACTTTTCGAAAACTTTAAGGATCAGGGGTAGTAGAAAATTGGCTAGAATGCATGGAGTCGCTCCTCCCATGCGTTGCATTTAATGATGAGAAAACTGAGCTTCTTTTCCGAAAAGATGAGAAACCTGAGCTAAATGGCTAAATGATATGGAGCCGCGGCGCACCGGCGCCTGTGACATTGCTGGTTCGTTACGGATTAGAAAATAGGAACTAAGGCGGCTTCCGCAATGAAACGGATTTTTGATGACTAATTACTTTCAGCGCAACATAAAGCACATGAAGTGATGGCTGGTTACTGAATGGGCTTCACATACGTGAGCACATCCACCCAAGGAAGGTTATCAACTTCTTTTCGAAAAGACAAAGGCTTTTACGTGATTGAATCAATATACTCTGTGGGATCCAAATTAATTTGTGTAGTTTACAAATACACTTATACTAGACATAGTAAGTAGCTGCGCCGATTAATTTGAACCGGAGTGACTAAAGTTTATGTATTGGGGAGCAACAAAAAATAGGCTTGTAAGAGCATCTCCACTCGTCTCCCCGAACAGGCCCCCGGCGTGCCATTTTTTCATCCGCACGGCGAAAAATGACCCAGCCGCACCCCCGGCTCCTCGTTTTTCGCCGGATTTGGGCTTTCATCCATCCGGCGAGCCCACGCCAACCCCGGCCTACCGGGAAGCGCTCGGGGACTCCGGACGAAGCGAAAGCGCGCGAAACACCGAGATATTTCTCCCGCGCTTTTCGCTTCGTCTTCGCCGCAGAGGTGGACCCGACCGGTCAGCGACACACGCATCGTCTTCCGCGCGCACTAAAAGGTTGCCGCCGGTCAGCTCGCCGCGGACGCGTCGCATTCCACGCGTCATTTAATCGCCGGCACCAGCCGCGTCATTTAATCCCCGCTCCACTCTCCCTCCACTCTCCCGATCCATGGCGTTCAGCGACGAAGACGGCGCAGCCAACAACGGCTTCCCCCGCCGGTCGCTCCACGCGTGGGAGGGGCACCTCCTCCACCAGGCGGGGTACCCCTGCCCGCCGGACACGAGGCCTCCCGGCGGCGGGTGACGGCTAAGTGCTGGCGGCGTACCAATCCCGCCGCCGCCCCGGGGCCACGCCCTCGACGTCGCCATCGAGGAGGCTCGGATGGCGATGACGGACGAAGAGCGCGCCGACCCGCGCCACCACCCCGACAACTACACGAGGTGGAACTCGTTCTTCCTCCGGCGGTGGGAGCGGGAGCTGGCGGCCTACGACGGCCCGCCGCCTCCGCCTCCGCGCAACAACGCCGCGGGTCGCCGACGTTGGTGGAGCGCGCCGAATAGGACGCTGGAGAACGTCCTCGAGCACATTGAGGGCGGCAACTTCCCGGTGCTGACGATGCCCCCTCCATTGAGGGCATCGGCCAGCCGCCGCCGGGGAAACAGCTGGCAGCCACGGCGCATGGCTGCCAGCTCGTCGTCTTCCGGATCGGCGTCGAGGTCGCTCTCCAGGTCGGCGCCATCCTTGGCGCCGGTGAAAAAGGAGGCGGCTTCCCCGCCGAGCAACCGCGCGCGCGGCGGCGGCGTCGTCATCCGCGAGCCCTCGACGGCACAAGGACGGCTCCGCCCCAAGCGCGAACACGACACCTCCGGCGAGCGGAAGCGCAAGCCGGCGAAGGTGAAGGTGGAGGAGGTCGAAAGCGCCGAGGACGCCGCCATCCTCGAGGCCGTCATCGCGAGGTTCCTCCAGGACCTCGTCCCCGCTGAGAACGCCATGCCACTCGACCAGGCCTGCGCCTGATCGAGGGAGCAGTGGGAGAAGGAGGAGGCGGAGCGGCAGGCGAGGCTCCTCGAGGACGCCGCTCGCTACCGCCGGCCTGCGACTCCTCCATCCGGCGCCGCCATCCCCGTCATCGACCTCGAAGCCTCCGACGACGACTGGTACAAGCCATCGCCGTCCCCGCCTCGCACCAGTGGCTGGTGGGGAGACGCCGGCCAAGGCAATAGCTAGGAAGCTTCGGCGCCGCCGCAGTTCGACGACGACGGCTCCGACGATGATGGCGGCGTGGCGACATGGACTACACGGTGTTCTACCGCCATTTGGGCATGTAGAGCGCCGTGTTTTAATATTTACAGTTGTATTCCTCTAGCCGAATTCGAAATATAGTCGAATTTGGCCTCTATGTACGAACTTCGCCCTCTATATAGTAAATATCATTAAATTTAGTCTAAATTCGCCCGTTTTAAGCCGTAGTTTGTCGAATTTCCGTTTTTCAAATTTAGATCGCCGTCTTCGCCTGAGCACGCGGCTGGGAAACTACTCCTCCCCACGCCAAATTTACGTCCAATCCGGACGTAAATTTCCTCGGATTTCGGGCGTGGGGAGGGCAAACGAGTGGAGATGCTCTAAGGTCAAAGGCCCAGAGTGCAGCAAAAAGTACCCACGTGCCACGAGAGGTGAACTCTCTGGCTGACCATGTGGTTCCTCCGGTTGTTTTGTTTTGGGCGAGGCTCAATATGATGTTGCCATGTATGTTGGCTGCAGGAAAGGCTAGATTTTTATTAAGTATTTGGGTATTCCGGTTTATTATTGGAGGCTTACAAACGCTAAATAGTAAATGGCGAAGGAGCGATTACAAATTAAATTATCTAAGGCAAATTATTATTCTTGGGAGAAAGATTGGTTCTCATTAATTCAGTACTAAGTAATATGGTATTGTATATGATTTCATTCTTCCAACTTCAAAAAGGAGTCTTAAAACCATTAAATTATTTCCGGCCAAGATTCTTTTGGCATCCTGATAGTGAGAAAAGAAGAATTTTTTTGTCTAAGTGAAGTGTGGTTTGCCACCTCAAAGACCAAGGAGGACTTGGAATTCATGGTCTTGAGGTCAAGAATAGGGTCCTTCTTGGTAAATGACTCTTCAAGCTTCTTGCGGAAGAGGGGATTTGGCAAACCCTTCTAGGAAGAAAGTATGTTGGCTCATGTGCGTTGTCACATGTTTGTTGGACGCCTGATGACTCACACTTCTGGGCCATCCTTATGACAATGAAGAAGTTCTTCTCATATGGATCTTTATATATGAGAGATGGATCGGAAATTGGGTTCTAGGAGGATAAATGTCTAGGCAATGCCACACTCTGAGAACAATATCTGGCCTTACACAATATTGTGCACCACAAAGGCGATACACTCGCCAAAGTGATTGAAATATCTCCACCAAATGTGTCGTTAAGAAGAAATTGATCTCATTGGTCCTATACAAGCATCTTGGAATCCTTGTTATTGCGTTTGGATTCGGTCCAATTGACGCATGGATCCGATGAATTTCATTGGAATCTCAACTCAAGTGCCAAATTCTCGGTATATTCTATGTACAAGGCTTTAATCCAATCTAATGTTTCAACTGATAATAATGAGTACATTTACAAGATAAAGTTACCGCACAAAACAAAGTTATTTGCATGGTATCTTCGTCAGGAATAAATCTTATGAAAGATAACCTCCCAAAATGCAATTGGCAGGGAAGTACAAATGGTGTCTTATGTCATCACGACAAGACTATGAAGCACATATTCTTCCTGTGCAAATTTGCTAGATCTATATGGTCAGCCATTTAGATAGGTTCTACTTTATACCCAACACATAGCTTTGTGAATATATTCGTCAATTGGCTCGATGGTATGGTCGTCAATTGGCTCGATGGTATGGATCCTAGGTTTAAACTACTTATTAGAGTGGGAGCGATTGTCTTTATTTTGTTGTTCTAGCTATGTGATGCATGTAAAATGCATACATGAACTTTGCATTTTATTGCCAGATATTACCACATATTTTCATCTTATATAATGTTATTGGGATTTATATTTTCGTGCCCTCGGTTCCTTAGTTGTACTCAGTTTTCCCCAGGTCCTTAGTTTTTCCTCAGTTTTCCCCATGCCCTTGTCTAAAACCCGCAGAAGGAGCTCAGACGGGAGGATTCCCGTTTAGTTTACCGTTCTGTGCTAATGTGTGGGGCCGCGTCGTGTGGCGCTGGTGGAAAGGGACCGCGTCGGACAGGACGAGACCGTGTTTGGTCATACGAGTGGAGCGTGGGCCGTAGCGTGTGGGACCGTAGCATTTGGAGTCGTGTGGGTCCAGCACGTGGGCACGAGTGGTTTTCTAATCTTTCGCCTAGATTAGCAGTTTTCAATGCACCTTTTTCCTCTCTCTCGCTCGATCTCATTCATTCTTGATTGCCCAAATTGGTAGCAAATCTAGAGCAACTTCTCCTTCTGTTTTTTAACGCCATTCATTTCTTTATGCCTTCGTTTTCACCCAATCAGGTAGAAAATCTAGGGCACAAATCCAGAGAAAATATAGGATAAGCTGCATACAGCAGCCAACATAGCATAGATATATTCACGACAGATCCAACAGTACTACCGATAGATCCCTAGATCCAACATAAGCTACATTTTACATGAATTTAAGCTGCTCTACAGATAGAGCAGTCACATACAGAGAGTGCAGTAGGCACGTTCAACGCCTCCAGGTAGCGCATGTGACTCGCTTGGAGGCTGCGCAGGTGAATCCCAAGTGCTTTGTGTTGGGCAATGAACGCATGCACGTTCACGGTCGTTCCAACTCTAGCGCCGCATCTGCCAATGGATTCAGCATGGTTCACCAGACAGTTGAAGTCGGTGGCGCGGAGCTTCCTGTTGCAGAAGGGGCACTTGTAAATGCCTCCAACAAAGTGGCCATTGTAATGACCGGACTGCAGCCTCCTAAGGACGTGACGAGTCTTGGTGTGGAAGGACTCGTCGTCGCTGTCGACGTCGCTGCTCTGCACCTGTCACGTAGCACCAAAGATCGTGCAAAAAACACGGAGTCAATTGGAACTATGATGGAACAGAGAGTGAATAAAAGATCATGCATGATAATATGGGCACAAAAAAAGAGGTAGCCTCAGTTACATTGGACACACTTATATCCAGGATTTGAGTCAGTAAACCAAAGATCATGCACAACAAATTTGTACACACCAATTGTTCACTGACCAAACCCTGAATCAATTTGTGCCCAAATATTTATCATCATCGACACAAATTAACCGGATGTGATTGATTACTCACATAAGTTAACCGAATCTTAAACAAAAGCAAATCACAAACAATAATAACGCAAGATCTAACACAAAATGATTGAACTAGGAACAAACGAACCCTAATAACGCTAAATTTAACACAAAAGGGATGAAATGAGATAAGAACAGGGGAACAAAGGGTTACCTCCGGCTTGTCATCGACGATGCTGGTGTCGTAGGGGTTCTCCGGCACGACGTACGACACTGGTTCGTAAGGGTCCCAAGCGACGGGGATCTGGACGGGGGCGGCGGCCGATGCACCGGCGGCTAATGCGCCGGCATCTACGTTGGAAGGAGCCACGGGGGCCTGGACAGGGGCGGCGGCTACATTGGAAGTAGCGACGAGGGCTTGGACGGGGGCGGCGGCTACATTGGAAGCAGCCACGGGGGCCTAGACAGGGGCGGCGGCCGATACGCCGGCTGCTACGTTGGAAGCAGCGACGCTGGCCTGGACGGGGATGGCGGCGGCTGATGCACCGACAATGGGCATCTCATTCTTCTCCATCGCCGGCGGTTTTCTTCGGGGTTTTTTCTTCTGATGTGGAGAAGATGATGGGGCAGGAGAGGCGGTTGCAGTGAGAATGAGAGAGTGGGCGAGCGTCGAGGGAGAGAAAGAGGTGCTCTATAAAGACGAAGGTGGCGTGTACTAGCTGCAACACGTGTCCGCAATGCACGGCTGCAGCATGCACCGCGACACGAGTCTAACCCTAGGACGTTTGATGTACTCAGTTATAACCTCGGGCCTTATACAGAAATTTTATCTCTACTCAGTTTTCCCCTCGAGTACTTATACTGGCAAGTGCAATATACTCAGTTTTACCCTCAAGTAGCTGGTCAACAGAGAGTCAACCAATGACATTAACATAGCTAATTGAGTCATTTCATGCGCAAAAAAATCAAAAAAAAAAAACATAGTGGCACCTACTCATCGAGTCTTCATACGCAATCTGCCCCCCTAGGAAACCTTAGATAAATCATGTTTTACCACAAATTGTCACTTTCTCAGAATCACTAGTAGCTATGAAGATGCATGGTTTTCCACTCAAACCCTTTTGCAAAACACCTTCCCCAAAACATTGTTTCTCTAAATGAGGCCATAATTGTCACACTCATGTATATTTGAATTGAAAATACTTTGATGTAGCCCAATATGAATTATATTGTACAAAACACACATTTTTCATTTTGTAATTCTTTTTTTAATCCCTTAGTATATTTACTATTTACGTTCCCTTGCTTTCTTAGTACTACTCAGTTTTGCCCTCAAGTACTGCCACAAATGCTCACAGAAGCCGAAACTTATCCTGATTGGTTGAGCCGTTGTCACACGGATCGACTCCACCAACCGTTGATCGACTGGTCTAACGGGCAGTATACCCCTCTCCATCTCTTCGTGGCCACCCCTCTCTCTCTCTTCGTGGCCACCCCTCTCTCTCTCTGTCGGGCCACCCCTCTATTTATGTGCAATAACGAGTTTGCACGTAACTATATTCCCTCTATTTATGCATTATTTTCCATGATCTATTTAGGCATTACTTTTCACGGTAAAATGATAAACCATCACAAATTTCCACATGTTGTTGAGATATAAGCCCCCACAACGGTCATCTCTATTTTAATTTATGGTGTAAACCCCACAACGGTCATGTCTACCTTAATTTATGGTATAAACCCCACAACGGTCATCTCTCCCTTATAAACCCCCACAACAGCCATCCCTCATGTCAATAGGTTCTGCCCCTCTCTTCTTCGTTCACATACACTTGATCCATTGCCATGACTTCCACGTCTCGGACGCCGACCGGATGGGGAAGGGGAAGGGGAAGGGAAGGGGAAGGGGAAGGAGAAGGGAAGAGGAAGGGGAAGGGGAAAGGGGGGCTGAGGTGGTGGATCATCATCATTGCCACCACCACCGTCAACACTGCCATTGATCATAGTGGAGTTCTTCATCATCATCAATGAAGACCCTTTGGCCAAGAAGGTACGTACATGTTCCCATATATATGATGCATGTTCTAAAAAACCTTTAATTTCAAACGATCAGCGCTCGATCTTTTTGCAGGCACTCATAAATTTTTTTGCGGACTATCTTGACGGTCAGGAGCCCGCTAAGGTGTATCTGCAAACAGCTGACTGCGGTCCTCGTCTCTGGACCGTGGAGGTCCTATTTGATGGACAAGTCCGGATGTACCTCGACAAGGGCTAGGAGAATTTCTCCATCGCGCACGGTTTGGATTTCGGCTGCTTCGTACACTTCAAATATGTAGGCGATGATGTTCTCGTAGTGAAGGTGTTCGACGGAACAATGTGCAGGAAGTACTACTACACGGATGACGAAGATACTGACGATGAAAGCAACGATGACGTGAAGCCATGCATCCATCCCCTTTAGATAAGGGGATTATGACCAAGAATATATATGTAGCTTCATATGCATCGATTTAGAGATCTAGCTATTTTCTATATAATAATATCGCAATTTCCACCATGATTTGAGCACCACAGCCTCCAAACGATGCCGATGCCGATATCGGCATGGTCAGAACGGCTATGCTTGCCGCCACTACTAGGTCACCGTCGGGATGCACCCTCAATCTCGTCCCCTCATTCGATCACTGACACACCAGAGATACCGCCGAGGCCAATAACAAACGTACATGCTGATGCCAATGCCGAACATGCACGCCGATGTGGGTACGACCACGCCTCCCCGCTATGCTGGACGCCACAGACCAACGCGAGGTGTTTCCCTTCGCCACCACACTCCCCAAGCACCCATCTATACACGCCAGAAAGGAGAGACACTAGTTATCTCTACATTGCTCGCGTTAGTGTCCGACACCGTCAGTCAAAGTGTTGAGGTAGTCGTTGATGTCCTCGACCATTTCTTCTCTTCTTTGCATGGTTAAACACATGTACTTCATATCTCTCTAATGTGTCTGGTCTCGCCTCATGCAGTTCTTTGTGGACGTCGATCTCATCTCGGCACCCTGCAGGCCACCTCCTCTGTGCCATCGCTATAGAGCTCCGTTTAAAAATCTAATCCTACCCGTGTATTGCCCCTTCTGCCAGCGTCATGGCCCCACTTGTCATTCGATATACCGAAGCCCCACTCGTCCGCATTTTGGTCAGGGATATGGCGATGCTAACGGTCAAACAAAGGTGGATGGTCCGATGTGTCTTTGCAGGCTCTACGTGGCCCCACTAGTCAGTAGATAACGGTCAAAGTTGTTCACCCGTCGGGCAAACAGACGTTCCAACACTTGTGAGGGCTTCAGACAAGGGCTTGGGCAAAACTAAGGAAGAAACTAAGCAGCTGGGGAAAACTGAGCACAACTAAGGACCCAAGGGCACGGAAATAGAAATCCCAATGTTATTTGCTGTTTTATATTATTTTTGGTGATTTTCTAAACAATCCCCTCTCCTCCGATTCTAACTCTTTCTAGGAGAAAACACCTCTTTTAGTGTTTTTGATTTTCCAGAAGCTACGAGACTCGAAATAGGGCAAGGTCAGGGGCCACGCTTTGGAATTTTCAAGACGAATAGAATGAAAAAAAGTGGGACACCAGGAGGTAAAGGGGTTGGAAACTAGAGCAGGTGGCACGCCCACCCCCTTAGGATGCACGGCCTATGATCGTTTCCCCCTCGACCGTCCGATCAACCTCAATCTTGTGTCCACAGACTTTGTTTGACATAAAAACCCCTAAATATATGACCCCCAGGGCTTCATCGAGGCTACAGTGGCAGATATAAAAAAACACATAAACAAAGAGTAAGCAGGCCACCGACGGCGGAGATTGGATGGGGAAATGCTGCCGGTATCGCCTCCGGTGGACTCCTCCCCCCTCCGATGTGGCCATCTTCATCAACATCATCATCTCCATCACCATCTACAGCAACTCTCCATCATCCCCCATTGTAATCTCTTGGCAAACATGATGTGTATTGCAATCTATCACTTTCCCATGATATTTTGTGTCTCCATGTCTTTGTTTGAGTAGTGACTTGTTCATGGAAATTGTGAGATAATTTTTGATGGTTGAATATAAGTATTTGTTATCTTCTATGATGATCTTTTGTACTGATATATGAGTGCACACATATGTTGGAGAATGCATGAGGTTGTTACAGTTGCATGATGATAGGAGGAGGGACATCTGGAGCTTGACTGAAACCATGTTCCAATTGTTAGATTCATGCAATATTAATTCATAGTTACAATGGTGGTTGGACTTTATGTCTTAATTTTCTTGTTTGTTCTTAATTGTCCTTGGGATCAACCACAAGTGGTGTAATTGCTCATGTTTATGGCTACAGCTATCTATGGCTACTCTCTAGAAGAAACTATAAAAAAACTATCTTTGTGCTTCACTAATTATATGACAACCACACAAATGAAGTAGCAATTTGCTAGAACACTTACAACCTTAGTTACTGTTGGAGATATGCCCAAGAGGCAATAATAAATGGTTATTATATATCTTTGTGTTTATGATAATGTTTACATACCATGCTATAATTGTATTAACCGAAACGTTGATACATGTGTGTTATGTGAACAACAAGGAGTCCCTAGTAAGCCTCTTGTATAAACTAGCTTGTTGATTAATAGATGATCATGGTTTCGTGATCATGAACATTGGATGTTATTAATAACAAGGTTATGTCATTATATGAATGATGTAATGGACACACCCAATTAAGCGTAGCATAAGATCACGTCATTAAGTTGTTTGCTATAAGCTTTCGATACATAGTTACCTAGTCCTTATGACCATGAGATCATGTAAATCACTTATACCGGAAAGGTACTTTGATTACATCAAACGCCACTGCGTAAATGGGTGGTTATAAAGGTGGGATTAAGTATCCAGAAAGTATGAGTTGAGGCATATGGATCAACAGTGGGATTTGTCCATCCCGATGACGGATAGATATACTCTGGGCCCTCTCGGTGGAATGTCGTCTAATGTCTTGCAAGCATATGAATGAGTTCATAAGAGACCACATACCACGGTACGAGTAAAGAGTACTTGTCAGGAGACGAGGTTGAACAAGGTATAGAGTGATACCGATGATCAAACCTCGGACAAGTAAAATATCGCGTGACAAAGGGAATTGGTATCGTATGTGAATGGTTCATTCGATCACTAAAGTCATCGTTGAATATGTGGGAGCCATTATGGATCTCCAGATCCCGCTATTGGTTATTGGTCGGAGTGAGTACTCAACCATGTCCGCATAGTTCGCGAACCGTAGGGTGACACACTTAAGGTTGGATGTTGAAATGGTAGAACTTGAATATGGAATGGAGTTCGAATATTTGTTCGGAGTCCCGGATGAGATCCCGGACATCACGAGGAGTTCCGGAATGGTCCGGAGAATAAGATTCATATATAGGAAGTCATTTTATAAGATTTAAAATGATCCGGAAGGTTCTATGGAAAGGTTCTAGAAAAGTCCGGAAGAAACCACTAAGGAAGGCGGAGTCCCGGAGGGACTCCACCTCCCATGGCCGGCCAACCCTAAGGGGGAGGAGTCCCAAGTGGACTCCCCAAAGGGGGCCGGCCACCCCCTCCCAAGGAAGGGTGGGAATCCCACCTCTAGTGGGAGTCCTAGCTTGGGTAGGTTTCATGTGATATGGAAGGTTTTGGTTTGGGGTCTTATTCGAAGACTTGTAGACCAACTCTTGGGTGTTCCACCTATATAATGAGGGCCAAGGGGAGGGGGCCGGCCACCCCAAGAGACCACAAGGTGGCCGCACCCCCTAGTGGCCGGCGCCCCCCTCTCCCAAACCCTAGCGGCCCTCTCTCCTCCACCACTTCCCGCACGCTTAGCGAAGCTCCACCGGATTTATCCACCACCACCGACACCACGCCATCGTGCTGCCGGATTCAAGAGGAGCTACTACTTCCGCTGCCCGCTGGAACGGGGAGGTGGACGTCGTCTTCATCAACAACCGAACGTGTGACCGAGTACGGAGGTGCTGCCCGTTCGTGGCGCCGTGATCAAGATCTTCTACGCGCTTTTGCAAGCGGCAAGTGAACGTCTACCGCAGCAACAAGAGCCTCATCTTGTAGGCTTTGGAATCTCTTCAAGGGTGAGTCTCGATAATCCCCTCGTTGCTACCATCTTCTAGATTGCATCTTTGCTTGGATTGCGTTCTCGCGGTAGGAAATTTTTTGTTTTCTATGCAACGAATCCCATCAATGGTATCAGAGCCGTGTCTATGCATAGATGGTTGCACGAGTAGAACACAATGGTTTTGTGGGCATTGATTCTCTTGTTGTCTTTAGTTTGAGTACTTTGCATCTTTGTGGCATAGTGGGATGAAGCGGCTCGGACTAACTTTACATGACCGCGTTCATGAGACTTGTTTCTCGTTCGACATGCAACTTGTATTGCATAAGAGGCTTTGCGGGTGTCTGTCTCTCCTACTATAGTGAAGATTCAATTTACTCTTCTATTGACAACACTAGTATCACCGTTGTGGTTCATGTTCGTAGGTAGATTAGATCTTACTCGAAAACCCTAAACCACGTAAAATATGCAAACCAAATTAGAGACGTCTAACTTGTTTTTGCAGGGTTTGGTGATGTGATATGGCCATGATGTGATGATGAATATGTATGAGATGATCATTATTGTATTGTGGCAACCGGCAGGAGCCTTATGGTTGTCTTTAAATTTCATGTTGAGTAGTATTTCAAAGTAGTTGTAATAGTTGCTACATGAGGTGAACAACCATGAAGACGGCGCCATGGACCTTGACGTTACGCCGACGATGATGGAGATCATGCCCGTTGATGATGGAGATCATGTCCGTGCTTTGGAGATGAAGATCGAAGGCGCAAAGACAAAAGGGCCATATCATATCACATATGAATTGCATGTGATGTTAATCCTTTATGCATCTTATTTTGCTTAGAACGCGGCGGTAGCATTATAAGATGATCCCTCACATTAATATCAAGATAATAAAGTGTTCTCCCCTCGTATGCACTGATACGTCTCCGACGTATCGATAATTTCTTGTGTTCCATGCCACATTATTGATGTTATCTACATGTTTTATGCACACTTTATGTCATATTCGTGCATTTTCTGGAACTAACCTATTAACAAGATGCCGAAGTGCCAGTTGCTGTTTTCTGCTGTTTTTGGTTTCAGAAATCCTAGTAACGAAATATTCTCGGAATTGGACGAAATCAACGCCCAGGTTCCTATTTTGCCCGGAAGCATCCAGAACACACGAGAACCGCCAGAGAGGGGGCACAGGCCCACCAAACCCTAGGCCGGCGCGGCCAGGGGGGGGGCCGCGCCCCCCTATAGTGTGGCCACCCCTTCGACCTTCTGACGCTGCCTCTTCGCCTATTTAAGGGCCCTCGACCTAAAACCTCGATACGGAAAAGCCACGGTACGAGAAACCATCCAGAGCCGCCGCCATCGCGAAGCCAAGATCTGGGGGACATGAGTCTCTGTTCCGGCACGCCGCCGGGACGGGGAAGTGCCCCCGGAAGGCTCCTCCATCGACACCACCGCCATCTCCATCACCGCTGCTGTCTCCCATGAGGAGGGAGTAGTTCTCCATCGAGGCTCGGGGCTGTACCGGTAGCTATGTGGTTCATCTCTCTCCTATGTACTTCAATACAATAATCTCATGAGCTGCCTTACATGATTGAGATTCATATGATGATACTTGTAATCTAGATGTCGTTATGCTAGTCAAGTGAATTTTACTTATGTGATCTCCGGAGACTCCTTGTCCCACGTGTGTAAAGGTGACAGTGTGTGCACCGTGTGGGTCTCTTAGGCTATATTTCACAGAATACTTATTCACTGTTATGAATGGCATAGTGAAGTGCTTATTTATATCTCTTTATGATTACAATGTGTTTTGTATCACAATTTATCTATGTGCTACTCTAGCAATGTTATTAAAGTAGTTTTATTCCTCCTGCACGGTGTAATGGTGACAGTGTGTGCATCCGTGTTAGTACTTGGCGTATGCTATGATTATGATCTCTTGTAGATTATGAAGTTAACTATTGTTATGATGGTATCGATGTGTTCTATGCCTCCTTTCTTAGCGTGAAGGTGACAGTGTGCATGCTATGTTAGTACTTGGTTTAGTCTTATTGATCTTTCATGCACTCTAAGGTTATTTAAATATGAACATTGAATTGTGGAGCTTGTTAACTCCGGCATTGAGGGTTCGTGTAATCCTACGCAATGTGTTCATCATCCAACAAGAGTGTAGAGTATGCATTTATCTATTCTGTTATGTGATCAAAGTTGAGAGTGTCCACTAGTGAAAGTCTGATCCCTAGGCCTTGTTCCTAAATACTGCTATCGCTGCTTGTTTCTTGTTTTATCGCGTTACTACTGCTGCGTTACTCGCTTGTTTACTGTCCTGGGCAAAGCACTTTTCTGGTGCCGTTGCCACTGCTCATATATATTCATACCACCTGTATTTCACTATCTCTTCGCCGAACTAGTGCACCTATTAGGTGTGTTGGGGACACAAGAGACTTCTTGCTTTGTGGTTGCAGGGTTGCATGAGAGGGATATCTTTGACCTCTTCCTCCCTGAGTTCGATAAACCTTGGGTGATCCACTTAAGGGAAAACTTGCTGCTGTTCTACAAACCTCTGCTCTTGGAGGCCCAACACTGTCTACAGGAAAAGGAGGGGGGGCGTAGACATCAAGCTATTTTCTGGCGCCGTTGCCGGGGAGGAAAGGTAAAAGGTACTCACACTCCGGATCTCGGCTACTAAGCTATTTTCGCCGTTGTAAGTACTCGAAGCTATTTCCTTTAGATCCTGCAATTGCATCTTTTTGTTTCTTGTTTACACTAGTAAGGCATAATGGACAACAATGAGCTTTTTACTCTATTTCCTGATTTAAGACATGGATGGTTTGATCCGAAAATTAAAAAACCCATGGAACATATTAATATGAACACTTTGAATACCATTGTTGCTAATGATATGGAAAATTCTAAGCTTGGGGAAGCTGGTTTTGATGAGCATGATCTTTTTAGTCCCCCAAGCATTGAGGAGAAAATTTACTTTGATGATACTTTACCTCCTATTTATGATGATTATAATGATAGTAGTCTTTTGTTGCCGCCTGTTATGGAGAGTGAATTTGATTATGATTACAATATGCCTCCTATATTTGATGATAGCTACTTTGTTGAATTTGCTTCCACTATTACTAATAAAATTGATTATGCTTATGTGGAGAGTAATAATTTTATGCATGAGACTCATGGTAATAATGCTTTATGTGATAGTTATATTGTTGAGTTTGCTCATGTTGCTACTGAAAGTTATTATGAGAGAGGAAAATATGGTTGTAGAAATTTTCATGTTACTAAAACACCTCTCTATGTGCTGAAATTTTTGAAACTACACTTGTTTTATCTTCCTGATCTTGTCACTTTGCTCTTCATGAATTTATTTGTGTACAAGATTCCTATGCATAGGAAGCATGTTAGACTTAAATGTGTTTTGAATTTGCTTCTTGATGCTCTCTTTTGCTTCAAATACTATTTCTTGCGAGTGCATCATTGAAACTGCTGAGCCCATCTTAATGGCTATAAAGAAAAGAACTTCTTGGGAGATAACCCATGTGTTTATTTTGCTACAGTACCTCTATTTTATTTTGTGTCTTGGAAGTTGTTTACTACTGTAGCAACCTCTCCTTATCTTAGTTTTGTGTTTTGTTGTGCCAAATGAAGCCTCTAATCGAAGGTTGATACTAGATTTGGATTTCTGCGCAGAAACAGATTTCTATCTGTCACGAATCTGGGCTATTTTCTCTGTAGGTAACTCAGAAAAATATGCCAATTTACATGCGTGTTCCTCAGATATGTACGCAACTTTCATTAGTTTTGAGTTTTCTGATCTGAGCAACGGAAGTATTTATTAAAAATTCGTCTTTACGGACTGTTCTGTTTTGACAGATTCTGCCTTTTATTTCGCATTGCTTCTTTCGCTGTGTTGGGTGGATTTCTTTGTTCCATTAACTTCCAGTAGCTTTGAGCAATGTCCAGAAGTGTTAAGAATGATTGTGTCACCTCTGAACATGTGAGTTTTTGATTATGTACTAACCCCTCTAATGAAGTTTATGAGAAGTTTGGTGTGAAGGAAGTTTTCAAGGGTCAAGAGAGGAGGATGATATACTATGATCAAGAAGAGTGAAAGCTCTAAGCTTGGGGATGCCCCGGTGGTTCACCCCTGCATATATCAAGAAGACTCAAGCGTCTAAGCTTGGGGATGCCCAAGGCATCCCCTTCTTCATCGACAAATTATCAGGTTCCTTCTCTTGAAACTATATTTTTATTCGGTCACATCTTATGTGCTTTGCTTGGAGCGTATGTATGTTTCTTATTTTTGTTTGTGTTTGAATAAATTGGATTACATCATGCTTGTGTGGGAGAGAGACACGCTCCGCTGTTGCATATGAACACATGTGTTCTTAGCTTTTAATATTCATGGCGAAGTTTCTTCTTCGTTAAATTGTTATATGGTTGGAATTGGAAAATGATACATGTAGTAATTGCTATAAATGTCTTGGGTAATGTGATACTTGGCAATTGTTGTGCTCATGTTTAAGCTCTTGCATCATATGCTTTGCACCCATTAATGAAGAAATACATAGAGCATGCTAAAATTTGGTTTGCATATTTGGTCTCTCTAAGGTCTAGATAATTTCTAGTATTGAGTTTGAACAACAAGGAAGACGGTGTAGAGTCTTATAATGTTTTCAATATGTCTTTTATGTGAGTTTTGCTGCACCGGTTCATCCTTGTGTTTGTTTCAAACAACCTTGCCAGCCTAAGCCTTGTATCGAGAGGGAATACTTCTCATGCATCCAAATACTTGAGCCAACCACTATGCCATTTGTGTCCACCATACCTACCTACTACATGGTATTTCTCCGCCATTCCAAAGTAAATTGCTTGAGTGCTACCATTAAATTTCCACTCTTCACCTTTACAATATATAGCTCATGGGACAAATAGCTTAAAAACTATTGTGGTATTGAATATGTACTTATGTACTTTATCTCTTATTAAGTTGCTTGTTGTGCGATAACCATGTTCACTGGGGACGCCATCAACTATTCTTTGTTGAATTTCATGTGAGTTGCTATGCATGTTCGTCTTGTCTGAAGTAAGAGCGATCTACCACCTTATGGTTAAGCATGCATATTGTTAGAGAAGAACATTGGGCCGCTAACTAAAGCCATGATCCATGGTGGAAGTTTCAGTTTTGGACATATATCCTCAATCTCATATGAGAATAATAATTGTTGCCACATGCTTATGCATTAAAGAGGAGTCCATTATCTGTTGTCTATGTTGTCCCGGTATGGATGTCTAAGTTGAGAATAATCAATAGCGAGAAATCCAATGCGAGCTTTCTCCTTAGACCTTTGTACAGGCGGCATAGAGGTACCCCATTGTGACACTTGGTTAAAACATGTGCATTGCGATGATCCGGTAGTCCAAGCTAATTAGGACAAGGTGCGGGCACTATTAGTATACTATGCATGAGGCTTGCAACTTGTAAGATATAATTTACATGATACATATGCTTTATTACTACCGTTGACAAAATTGTTTCTTGTTTTCAAAATCAAAGCTCTAGCACAAATATAGCAATCGATGCTTTTCCTCTATGGAGGACCATTCTTTTACTTTTATGTTGAGTCAGTTCACCTATTTCTCTCCACCTCAAGAAGCAAACACTTGTGTGAACTGTGCATTGATTCCTACATACTTGCATATTGCACTTATTATATTACTCTATGTTGACAATATCCATGAGATATACATGTTACAAGTTGAAAGCAACCGCTGAAACTTAATCTTCCTTTGTGTTGCTTCAATACCTTTACTTTGATTTATTGCTTTATGAGTTAACTCTTATGCAAGACTTATTGATGCTTGTCTTGAAGTACTATTCATGAAAAGTCTTTGCTATATGATTCACTTGTTTACTCATGTCATATACATTGTTTTGATCGCTGCATTCATTACATATGCTTTACAAATAGTATGATCAAGGTTATGATGGCATGTCACTCCAGAAATTATCTTTGTTATCGTTTTACCTGCTCGGGGCGAGCAGAACTAAGCTTGGGGATGCTGATACGTCTCCGACGTATCGATAATTTCTTGTGTTCCATGCCACATTATTGATGTTATCTACATGTTTTATGCACACTTTATGTCATATTCGTGCATTTTCTGGAACTAACCTATTAACAAGATGCCGAAGTGCCGATTCTTTGTTTCTGCTGTTTTTGGTTTCAGAAATCCTAGTAACGAAATATTCTCGGAATTGGACGAAATCAACGCCCAGGTTCCTATTTTGCCCGGAAGCATCCAGAACACACGAGAACCGCCAGAGAGGGGGCACAGGCCCACCAAACCCTAGGCCGGCGCGGCCAGGGGGGCCCGCGCCCCCCTATAGTGTGGCCACCCCTTCGACCTTCTGACGCTGCCTCTTCGCCTATTTAAGGGCCCTCAACCTAAAACCTCGATACGGAAAAGCCACGGTACGAGAAACCATCCAGAGCCGCCGCCATCGCGAAGCCAAGATCTGGGGGACAGGAGTCTCTGTTCCGGCACGCCGCCGGGACGGGGAAGTGCCCCCGGAAGGCTCCTCCATCGACACCACCGCCATCTCCATCACCGCTGTTGTCTCCCATGAGGAGGGAGTAGTTCTCCATCGAGGCTCGGGGCTGTACCGGTAGCTATGTGGTTCATTTCTCTCCTATGTACTTCAATACAATAATCTCATGAGCTGCCTTACATGATTGAGATTCATATGATGATACTTGTAATCTAGATGTCGTTATGCTAGTCAAGTGAATTTTACTTATGTGATCTCCGGAGACTCCTTGTCCCACGTGTGTAAAGGTGACAGTGTGTGCACCGTGTGGGTCTCTTAGGCTATATTTCACAGAATACTTATTCACTGTTATGAATGGCATAGTGAAGTGCTTATTTATATCTCTTTATGATTACAATGTGTTTTGTATCACAATTTATCTATGTGCTACTCTAGCAATGCTATTAAAGTAGTTTTATTCCTCCTGCACGGTGTAATGGTGACAGTGTGTGCATCCGTGTTAGTACTTGGCGTATGCTATGATTATGATCTCTTGTAGATTATGATGTTAACTATTGTTATGATGGTATCGATGTGTTCTATGCCTCCTTTCTTAGCATGAAGGTGACAGTGTGCATGCTATGTTAGTACTTGGTTTAGTCTTATTGATCTTTCATGCACTCTAAGGTTATTTAAATATGAACATTGAATTGTGGAGCTTGTTAACTCCGACATTGAGGGTTCGTGTAATCCTACGCAATGTGTTCATCATCCAACAAGAGTGTAGAGTATGCATTTATCTATTCTGTTATGTGATCAAAGTTGAGAGTGTCCACTAGTGAAAGTCTGATCCCTAGGCCTTGTTCCTAAATACTGCTATCGCTGCTTGTTTACTGTTTTACTGCGTTACTACTGCTGCGTTACTACTGCTTGTTTACTGTCCTGGGCAAAGCACTTTTCTGGTGCCGTTGCCACTGCTCATACATATTCATACCACCTGTATTTCACTATCTCTTCGCCGAACTAGTGCACCTATTAGGTGTGTTGGGGACACAAGAGACTTCTTGCTTTGTGGTTGTAGGGTTGCATGAGAGGGATATCTTTGACCTCTTCCTCCCTGAGTTCGATAAACCTTGGGTGATCCACTTAAGGGAAAACTTGCTGCTGTTCTATAAACCTCTGCTCTTGGAGGCCCAACACTGTCTACAGGAAAAGGAGGGGGGGCGTAGACATCAAGCACCGTTGCCAAAGTTCGTCGTTTCAAAGCATCTCGTGATGATCGGATGTGATAGATTCAACGTTCATATACAGCGGGTGTAAGCCATGTTGCACACGCGGAATACTTGGGTTTGCTTGACGAGCCTAGCATGTACAGACATGGCCTCGGGACAACGGAAACCGAAAGGTTGAACACGAGTCATATGGATGATATGATCAACATGTTGATGTTCACCATTGAAGCTACATCATCTCACGTGATGATCGGTTTTGGTGTAGTGGATTTGGATCGTGTACCACTTAACAACTATGAGGGATGTTGTATTAAGTGGGAGTTCATTAGTAATTAGATTAAAACATGAACTAATTATCATTAGCATAGTCTGAGTAGTATTTTGAATTAATTTTTGTAGTATTGGCATCCGTTTTTCTGCCATGCGCTAGTCTTGTTATTGAGATAGAAATACTGTTAAAATCTGACAAGAAACTTTACGGACTGGTACCGTATTGTTAAAGAATCAAGAAGTGATTAAGTCCTATAGCAAACTTTTAGTAAACCTCACATTGTTGATTCAAAGAACTATGGTTTCAATTAGTACATAAAGTTATCTTGTCTCCGTGAAAATCGAAGTTCAAATCTGTTTGAAAAGTAAGGAGCTGAAAATTTAGTTTTCAGAAATAATCAAGGTATGAGATATATGTGATATCTAAGACCTTATTACAAGATGATAGAATATAATTTGGTGAGACTACATAAACTCATAAGTTTTATGGGAATGTACGAAGGTTGAAGATGCAAGGCGTCCCAATCCTCCAACTATTGGGGCACTAACAATATTCGCATATCCATAAAGTTATCATCCTTAGTATGCACTGTTGCTAAGACTCGTCGTATCGAAGCATCACGTGATGATCGGGTGTTATAGATTCTACGTGTGCATACAACGGGTGCAAGCCAGATTTGCACATGCGAATACCAAGGTTAAAACTTTATGAGCCTAGCATGTACAGACATGATCTCAGAAAGTCATCATGATACAATGGATAAAATTATGAGTAAAATTGTTCATCATATTACAAGGTTACTAATAGTGAAATCCGGAACACTTGTCATATGATGATCAACTTCAAAGTAAGAACTTCAAGGTTATTGGTATTTGACCAACAAACCGAGAAGTTATTGAAGTTGATGTGTTTTTTTGAATAATGAGGAAAGCTAAAAGAGAAACTGCAAAAGATATTTTGGCATAAAGAAAAGAAAAGACTAGAAAGTCTAGCTCAGGTGTATATAAATGATATACATGTTATGGTTGTATTCCTAGTTAAGTCACACTATGAAATTCTTGGGTATTAGTACTATATTGGTTGGTATGAAGTGTCATACAAAACAACGCAATACAAGAATACAATGGCCTAAGTGACTGGCAAGGAATATGATAGGAATACACGTCTGGAACAAAATAAAATGTTATTATGTTCGTCGTTGGCATTCTATCTAGCCCTTAGAATTTATAATAAAGAACTTAATAATTGTTATTTTGCTCTGGTCAAATGAAAACAATGAGTTGTTCAAATTATGACATTACTCCATGTATGATGGATAAGTTATTATAAATCTTAATGGTGAAACACACATACATAACACTGACGCTAAAATGCCATAAGGCAAATGATTTGAATTCCACTTATTTGTGGAACCGCCATTTAGGTCATGTTAGAAAGGAACGCATGAAGGAACTCCATGCAAATGGATTTTTGGAGTCATTTGATTTTTGAATCGTTTGGCGCTTGCAAAATCTTTTCTAAAAGTAATGACTAAAATACCGTTCATAGGCCAAGAGTTGAACGGACAACTAACTTAGTAAAAACATACATGATGATGTATGTGGTTCACTGGACATAGTTGTGTGCGGGAGATTCTTCTACTTCATGAAAACTTCAAACAATGAATTGAGTATATATATGTGGATATATTCGATAAGGAAGAAGTTTGAAACATTTGAATAGATTCAAATAAATTTCAGCATGAGGTGGAAATCATCGTAATAGAAAAGTCAAATATCTATGATTGGATCATAGTGGAAATATTTGAATTGCTAGTTTTAGCGAACATCTAAGAGAGTTATGAAATTGTTCTACAACTCACGTTTCTTGGAGTATCATAGTGATGATGAAGTATCCGAGAGATGTATCCAAACCTTGTTGGATCAATGATGAGATAAAATATTAATGCCATTATATTTTTGTGGATTATGCTCTAGAGACTACCACTTTTACACTGAATAGAGCATCATCATGATCCGTTGAAATGACACCATACAAGTTATGGTATGGGTATAAACCCTAATAGTCTTTTCTTTAAATTTTGGTCTAAGAGTTTACAACCAAAATCAGATGAATGTCTTTGTTGGTTATCCCAGATATTTAATTGGGAATTCTTCCCACGAGACAAAGACAAAAGTGTTTGTCAATGTTTCTTATTTCCGAGAAATTGTTTCTAGTGAAGTATTTGAGTGGGAGGACAATATAATTTGATAAGGTTTATGAACCTGAGCATAATGATCAGAGTAGCGAAGCATCGGAATTGGTTTCGGAAGCGGCCACGACGATCATGGCTCCCATGACTACAAAGTGTTTTAGCCATGGAGATCGAAGTACATATTGAACCTTGTAGGTATGGTTTACTTTGTGATCAAATAAATGATTTGTGGACAAAGGATTGATTTTGAACAATGATAAACCAACTACAAACAAAGAAGTTATGATGGGCCCTAACTCCGTTAAAATGGCTATACGCCATGAAATCCAAGATAGATGAATACTTTTTGAAAGTAAATAGGTCTATGAAATTGATGGACTTGGATGAAATATCCTTGAAGAAGCTCAACTTGTCGAAAAGTTGTTTACGACAAAGTTCAAAGAGTTGACTACGATAAGATTAGATCTTCCGTAGCAATGCTTATAGTCTATGTGGATTATTCTAGTAATCACTACATATTTCTTTTATGAGATATGCTAGTAGGAAGGCAAAATACAACAGATTTAATGTAAGTATGTATTAAAGGTGTATACAAGATACAACCAATTGTTTTGCTAGTCCGTAGAATACTAGATAGGTATACGAACTTCAATTGGATGAAGTGAGTATCACAGAGTTGGAATCTTCACCAGATGAAATAGTCAAAGAGTTTTTGATTTCATCAGAAACGATGAAGAGGCTTGTATTTGCAAGAAATTAAGTGGGAGTGCTGAGACATATTTATAATACTTTATGTAGATGACATATAGTTGGTATAAATGATGTAATTATATACTTGATTAAAAAGGTTTCATTGAGGAATTAACTTCAATGAAAAGATATGGACTGAAACAAATTTAGTGTCAAGATCTATGAAGATAGATTGAAACACATAATAAGTTTAAGTCAAAGTACATAGAATGGATATTGAAGTAGTTCAATATAGAAATATTAAGAAAATGTTCTTGTCATGTGAAGTTTTTACAAGACTTGAGTGTGTCTGACACTCAATGAGTAAAAACACGTGAGTGATTATAGATCACAAATAATATGTACACAATCAGATATCACGTACTCTTAAAAATGTTATGAGCATGTACCAGAATGATTCATGTGATGATCATTGAAAAACAGTAAGAATATTCTTGAGTACTTAAGAAGAACCAAGGATATATATATATAGTTTTGTATGGAGAAATGACAAACAAATCGCTGTAAAGTGTTGCACCGATATTTGTTTTTGTCACATATGAAAATAAAATTTCAATCTCAAATTAGACTAAGTGTTGTTTAAAAAGGTAGCACAATGAGCTAGAAATTGTCTATGCTAGATTTAGAAGAGATCTAAATATTATGACGGATTCTACAAAAGAAGGCAGAGTATGTCATTGTTTTGACAATGACAAAGGATGTTAAAGTCAAGAGGTTCTTTGAGAACTTGGTGTAGTTCCGACAGAGTCAGAACTTTGAAGCTATATTGTGTGTGACAATATTAGTGACATATTTCAGACCGCGGAATTAAGGTTCCACCAGAAGACCAAACATTTTTAATGCCAACTCATTTGGAAATGAGTGATGCATTGAGACGCAAATGAATTACAAAATACATACGTTTCTGAGCGTGTCAGATCCGTTGACTAAAACCTCTCCCGTGAGCAATACATGATAAAGCACCGGAAGGCCAAGGTGTTATATCTTTACAAATGTAAACTAGATTATTGACTCTAGTGCAAGTGGGAGACTGTTGGAGATATGCCCAAGAGGCAATAATAAATGGTTATTATATATCTTTGTGTTTATGATAATGTTTACATACCATGCTATAATTGTATTAACCGAAACATTGATACATGTGTGTTATGTGAACAACAAGGAGTCCCTAGTAAGCCTCTTGTATAAACTAGCTTGTTGATTAATAGATGATCATGGTTTCGTGATCATGAACATTGGATGTTATTAATAACAAGGTTATGTCATTATATGAATGATGTAATGGACACACCCAATTAAGCGTAGCATAAGATCACGTCATTAAGTTGTTTGCTATAAGCTTTCGATACATAGTTACCTAGTCCTTATGACCATGAGATCATGTAAATCACTTATACCAGAAAGATACTTTGATTACATCAAACGCCACTGCGTAAATGGGTGGTTATAAAGGTGGGATTAAGTATCCGGAAAGTATGAGTTGAGGCATATGGATCAACAGTGGGATTTGTCCATCCCGATGACGGATAGATATACTCTGGGCCCTCTCGGTGGAATGTCGTCTAATGTCTTGCAAGCATATGAATGAGTTCATAAGAGACCACATACCACGGTACGAGTAAAGAGTACTTGTCAGGAGACGAGGTTGAACAAGGTATAGAGTGATACCGATGATCAAACCTCGGACAAGTAAAATATCGCGTGACAAAGGGAATTGGTATCGTATGTGAATGGTTCATTCGATCACTAAAGTCATCGTTGAATATGTGGGAGCCATTATGGATCTCCAGATCCCGCTATTGGTTATTGGTCGGAGTGAGTACTCAACCATGTCCGCATAGTTCGCGAACCGTAGGGTGACACACTTAAGGTTGGATGTTGAAATGGTAGAACTTGAATATGGAATGGAGTTCGAATATTTGTTCGGAGTCCCGGATGAGATCCCGGATATCACGAGGAGTTTCGGAATGGTCCGGAGAATAAGATTCATATATAGGAAGTCATTTTATAAGATTTAAAATGATCCGGAAGGTTCTATGGAAAGGTTCTAGAAGGATCTAGAAAAGTTCGGAAGAAACCACTATGGAAGGCGGAGTCCCGGAGGGACTCCACCTCCCATGGCCGGCCAACCCTAAGGGGGAGGAGTCCCAAGTGGACTCCCCAAAGGGGGGCGGCCACCCCCTCCCAAGGAAGGGTGGGAATCCCACCTCTAGTGGGAGTCCTAGCTTGGGTAGGTTTCATGTGATATGGAAGGTTTTGGTTTGGGGTCTTATTCGAAGACTTGTAGACCAACTCTTGGGTGTTCCACCTATATAATGAGGGCCAAGGGAAGGGGGCCGGCCACCCCAAGAGACCACAAGGTGGCCGCACCCCCTAGTGGCCGGCGCCCCCCTCTCCCAAACCCTAGCGGCCCTCTCTCCTCCACCACTTCCCGCACGCTTAGCGAAGCTCCGCCGGATTTCTCCACCACCACCGACACCACGCCGTCGTGCTGCCGGATTCAAGAGGAGCTACTACTTCCGCTGCCCGCTGGAACGGGGAGGTGGACATCGTCTTCATCAACAACCGAACGTGTGACCGAGTACGGAGGTGCTGCCCGTTCGTGGCGCCGTGATCAAGATCTTCTACGCGCTTTTGCAAGCGGCAAGTGAACATCTACCGCAGCAACAAGAGCCTCATCTTGTAGGCTTTGGAATCTCTTCAAGGGTGAGTCTCGATAATCCCCTCGTTGCAACCGTCTTCTAGATTGCATCTTGGCTTGGATTGCGTTCTCGCGGTAGGAAATTTTTTGTTTTCTATGAAACGAATCCCATCAGTTACTCCACTTGAATTCATCTCATTTTACTTTCCTGCACTTTACTATTCTTGCATTAGTATTACTCATTGTATTTTATTTTTAGCACTTGTAGTTTTATAGTAAAAACTTCTTCATCCTAGATTTGCATAGAAGGCCATATAAGTGGGTTATAGGGCTTTAGAGAATACATAGTTTATCTTCAGCTCCTCGTGGGTTCGACACTAAAATACTTATCGAATTGTACTATGGTGGTCTCAGGCACTTCGGGGTAATCAATATACTTTTCTGGCACCATTGCCCGGGAGTGTAGCGCTAGGCTTCTATTCTTCCTTGCATTGCTAGTTTACTTTCAGTACCTTGCATATAAAAATAAAACCATAAAAAATATTAGATAATGAAATATGCCATGAAGACTTCTCGTGAGTCTCACAAATATCTGAAGGATTTGCTAGATAACTATGTTAGAAGCTTGAATATTCCCTTGCCTAATAATATTTTGAATGCAAGAAATCATTTTGAGAGTGCCAAGGAAGAACAAGAGAAGGAGGATGACAAAATCATAAGCTTGGGGATGCCCATGCAACCCAAAGAAGATGATAACAAGTGGAGGAAGAATGGAGTAACTACCCATCTCCAACTCCCAACAATGGTAACACACAAATTCCTATGAACACCCCTTCTTATAACATTGATGATGATCCTCTATGTGATATAAGTCTGTGATAGGGCAAAGGTGGACGATCTTTCGATGATACGTGGATAAATCGATTTGTTGGTGGAGTTCGTACTTGACGATCCGACTACACGTGCAAAGCTCGTGCGCCAATGCAATCGCTAGGACAATCTCCGGGAGTTAATGATCTTGCGGGTGCACAATCAGCCTGACCAGCGAGGGTCTTAATTCCTACCTGAAATCGAGAACAAGTAAGAAATAATGATGCAATCAGAATATTGCGGATATAGATGAAAGCTTTATTGAAAAAGGCGGGATTCCGAATAGTCGGTCTTGTTCTGGCCGTTGGCCTCAAAAGAAGTACACGAGAGTTCTGCAATGGCTAACTTTTAATCTAATCAAAATCCAAGTCTAAACGCGACGGCTATGGGGGTATTTAAAGGAGGAAAAGTTGGGGTTTCGGCCAGCCATACGTATGGTGGACGAACCAAACCCTAGAAATCCTTTCTTCCCTTCAATATGAACTCTAAAAAGTGGCTGACTTAATTCCTGCGAAAATGACATGGGTCTGGCCCAAAACAAAAGGTGACGCAACACTATATTATGTTATGGACGAAATTATGAAGTGGAAAACTCTATATTTCGTCCATGTCTTCATCTCTTCTTATGGTGGCTTCAAAGTTCTGAAATCTCCACTTGCGGCATCCTCTTCAATCCTCAAATGCTTGCTGCCATTTCCTCCATATGTGATCATGCTCCAATGCTTGTCCTCCTCATCCATGCTAGGGCCATCATTCTTAAGAGTAACAAACATATCGGAGTTAGGCGGCATCATATTCTCATGTATGTGAGGAACAGTTCCGAGAAACGAAAGTACCTGATAGTTAAGTTGTTTGGCACGAGCTTGAGTGATTGGTCCTTGTATTTGTGTAGCTGTAGGTACATCGGTTGTATCAATAGATGTGATGTCCTCATCAGTTTGTCTAATTTATGTGAGGATCGTGATGATGTAAACGAAATATATGATACCATACGCTCATTAGATGATTTATCTTTATGTGGTGATTCTATTCACAACTATGTTGTTGAGTCTACTTTTAATGCTTGCAAATATTATGAAAGAGGAAGAGATAAGAGCCCTATTTATGTTTCCATATTATTTAAAATGCAAGCTACTGATCATTATATGGATTGGCTACCATTAATTTTCTTTTATTTATTTAGATATAAAATGCCAATGCATAGGAAGAGAGTTAGACTTAAAAGTTAATGGTATTAATTCTTGTGGTGTGCTCCATATGCTTTCAAATAAAATTTAATTTGAGCACAACTTTATGTCCTTATTAAATTTTAAAATAACTTTACTTATTATTACCTAGTAATTAGTTCATAAGTTTTAATAAATATGAAATGAACTTGAAAGAGTAAATGAGAAGGATGAGCAATGTATAAGTTGGGGTCGACCTTCAGCATGTGTTGTTCATGACAATGGAACCATTGCAAAGTCTACATCATTAAAACTCTTCCTACAATAAAATAAAAAAGTGTTTCATTTATATATATGTTAGATTCTTGAATAAAATGTTTACCATTAATTACTATAGTTTCATGTTGGTAGAAATTATCATATCATTTATTTGGAGAACTAACTATTTTGTAGGCATTGGAGTATCGTGGAGATGAAAATATTTCTTTGTTTGAGATGAGTAACATGATATGATGAGGAAGAATTATAGGACCAGAAATAGCAGGATAATAAGCTTGGGGATGCCCATGCATGACCCTCTTCTTTAAACATCTCAAGTAAATCATTTTAAAGTCATGTTTTAGTTTATCTTCATGATCTCTTTCAATGTTTGCAGGGATCATGTTTTTATTTATCTTTGACTGTTTTTAGTTTTCCAATGCATGCTTGATGTTGCAAGATAGTTTCCTGTTAGTTTACTCTCTGGTTTCTAAGATAAAGTACCAAGTTTACCCATTTGGATGTTAAAAGTTGTGAAACAAAATTGGAGTTGCTGATTTCCGCGCTGCACTTTTTGCTGCACGATTTTTATGATTTTCTTGGTAACTCCTAAAATCTTGATAAATTCAAAGTATCTGAAACTTTTCATCCTATATATGCAACAAAATTAGATAAAATTCCTGACATGTCTAAGTGATCTAAAAAATTCAGTTTTGTCGCAACTAATAATCTGGACATAGTCTATCTCTTAATGTTAGAATCATTCTTTTAAGTATCAAAATGATTTTGGCTTGAAAATTTTGATATAATAGAATTATTAGTACATTATTTGATCTATGGTTCATTAATAAATGATTTTATTTATGAAGAAAATAGCAACAAGCATATTAGCCTTGTACCACTGATGTCACCCCGTAGAAAAGAATGGGGAGAAAGTTTTGTGTTGAAATTTTTTCACAGAGAATGGAGGAACACCACACCAAGAGAAATCCAAGAATGGTGAATACCATAAGCTTGGGGATGCCCAAGGCACCCCACCGGACATATATCAAAACTCTCGGTTTTGCACACTTCTAAACTTTTCTTTTTGAGCAACATAGAGTTGTCGCAAAAACTTGGAGCGTCCTTTATTAGTTTTATGTCTAGTTTTGCTTTGAAATAAATATTACCATCATGAAAAATGCCTTGAATTATTATAAAAGAGAGAGCGAAGTAAATTATCCTATTCTTACAAATCCTAATTTACATGCTTATTTGGGAATTGATAAAAATGGTATATATGACACCTTTGCTACATTATGTATGCACTTTAACCATAGAAAATACTTGTGCATAGTTTAATTAATACTTGGGGAAGTGATATTAGATGTTTACTATCTTTGTGTCATCCTCCCTATATTTCATGCAAATGTGATATTATTGAGGAACATTACTTATTCTTGATTGATAGATAGTAGCTTTGAATAAAAGTCTATGCATCCCATTATGATTGTTATTGCGTACTTGGCACATATTCAATGATGAATAACTGTAGTCCAATGTGTCTTTAAAATATGAAGGTTGATATTTTGTGATAGTCCTATCTTCTAAATGGTGAACCTCGTCGTTGAAGCATACATAAGTTAGCTGATAGTATCTTTAGTTCACCAACCAATCTCTTGCTAGCCTTTGAACCAATGATCCAACACTTAGAAAGAAAACAAAAATAAAAAAATAAAAATAAAAGAAAGAAAAAAGTAAAAAAAGAAAAGAAAAAAGAGAAAAGAGAAGAAGAGATAGAACCCAATGAGCCGGCTATTATGATGATGTCAAAGAATGGGCTAAAACTAAGAAGTGCCCGGAGCCACACCAAATGCTATTATGCTCCAAAGGGAAAGAACCCCTACCACTCGTAAGGTGTTAAAGCTAAGAAGCGAAGACCTAACCCACTTCCACGTTATCCTATGGTCAACTAAAGATACTAGCTACCTACTCATGTATGAGTCTTTTATGAGAGTTTGAATGTTAAAGGACTGGAAGGATGCGACATCCTCCCATTATTTGGTTTGCAATGCAAGCATGATAAATTACTAGTCAACAATTGAAGGAATCAAAGGTCTCAAAAACCTTACTTATGATTCAGTCAAATGCGATGTGAGAACTCCGTTTGTTGCTACTATCAATTAATCATGTCCAAGTAGTGCTGCCGTATATTATCTCTTTTACACCAAGCATAGATAGAAGCACACCAACATAGTGGATCTTTATTAGAACTTTGCTATTAATTAAGCTATGTTTCAAATAGTTTCCATGTTAAATTGTTATGCATGCATAGAGCAAAGTTCTTGTCAAATTATATTAGAAGCAATGCAATAAACTCAAAAGTCCATGTTAGCTTTATCACCTTTATGCTCGAGGACGAGCATAAGTTAAGCTTAGGAATGTTTATGCATGTAAAATGCATACATGAACTTTTCACTTTATTGCCACATATTACGACATATTTGTATCTTATATAATGTTATTGTGATGTTTTATATTCCTTTTGGGGATTTTTCTAAACAATCCCCTCTCCTCCGGTTCTAACTCTATCATGCAGAAAATACCTCTTTCTAGTGTTTTTGACTTTCCAGGAGCTATGTGACTCAAAAAATGGAAAGGTCAGGGGCCACGCTTCCGAAATTTTGAGACGAACAAAATGAGCTAAAGTGGGACACCAGGAGATCAACAGGCTGGGAAAGAGGCCTGGTGGTGCGTCCAGGCAGGATGGGCGCGCCACCTGTGCTCTTTTCCACCTCGTTGGTCCGATTCGCTTCAATATTGCGCCCACGGACTTCTTTTGACCTAAAAACCCTATATATATGACCCCTAGGGTTTCGTCGAGGCTACAATGGCAGAGATCAAAAACACATAAACAGAGAGTCAGCAGGCCACCACCAGCGGAGATCAGAGGGGGGAAACGCTACCAGAATCGCCTCCGGTGGACTCCTCCCCACTCCGGTGTGGTCATCGACATAATCTTCATCAACACCATCATCTCCATCACCATCTACATCAACTCACCATATTCATCTACCCTTTGTAATCTCTTGGCAAAAACATGATGTATGATGTAATATATTTTTCCCATGATCTATTGTATCTCTTTGTAGATGTTTGAGTAGTGACTTGTTCGTGGAAATTGTGATATAGTTTTTTGTTGGTTGCATACAAGTATATGTTATCTTATATGATGATATTGTTGTACTAACATATGAGTGCACACATATGCTGGGTGATGCACAAGGTTGTCACCGTTGCATATTGATAGGATGAGGGGTAGCCGGAGTTTGACAGAAATAGAATCCCATGTCTTAGAGATACATGTTGTATTAATTCATGGTTAATCAACGAGGGTATTATCATGGGGACCTTAGATCTAAATGCAGCGGTTGGACATTATGTCTTAATAATTCCCTTGTTTGCTCTTAATTGGCTTTGGGATAAATCACTAGAGGTATATTTCCTAATGTATGTAGATGCACCTATTCATGGTTCCTCCTTAGAAGAAACAATAAAAAGACTATATTTTCTCTTCACTAATTGTGACAACCAACCAAATGAAATAGAAATTTGCTAGAACATATGCTCCCTTGAGTTAATTACTCCACCTCACTTCGCTTCATGTCACTTTACTTTACTACGCTTTACTTTTCTTGCATTAGTTTTACTCATTGCATTAATTTCAACACATACAGTTTTATACTAGAAACCTCTCCACACACACAAACATGCTATAGATCCTAGCTTTGCATAGAAGGCCATATAAGTGTGTTGTAGGGCTTTAGAGAATAGATATTTTACCTTCAGCTTCTCGTGGTTTCAACACTCAAATACTTATCGAATTGTACTACGGTGGTCCCGTGCACTTGGGGGTTATCAAGCGGCTGGGTGAAGATTTTTGCCAATTGGTCCTTGGTGCCAATGAATGAGAGCTCAATATCACCTCTAGCAATGTGATCTCGAATGAAGTGGTTCCAGATCTCAATATGCTTCATCTTGCCATGGAGCACTGGGTTGTTGGTGATCTTGATGGCACTCTCATTATTTCACAAAAGAGGAACTTTGCTATACTCAAGTCCATAATCATGAAAAGTTTTCCTCATCCACAACACTTGGGCACAACAACTTGCCTCAGCAATGTACTCAACCTTGACGGTAGAGATAGAGATACAGTTTTGCTTCTTCGAGAACCAACACACAAATGAACGCCCTAGGAAGTGACATGCTTCGAATATTGACTTCCTATCTACCTTGTCTCCTGCCCCATCAGCGTATGTGAATCCACACGAAGATAAATTAGTGTCCTTGGGGTACACCATAGTCGGAAGTTAGGGGTATCTACTAAATATCGGAAGATTCTCTTGATCTCCATGAGATGGATTTCCTTTGGAAACACTTACCATGCACATACACCAACACTAAGCATGATATCGGGATGGGATTGATGCGTGTAGTTGACACGTCCGTTGGGAACCCCAAGAGGAAGGTGTGATGCGCACAGCGGCAAGTTTCCCTCAGTAAGAAACCAAGGTTTAATCGAACCAGTAGGAGTCAAGAAGCACGTTGAAGGTTGATGGCGGCGGGATGTAGTGCGGCGCAACACCAGAGATTCCGGCGCCAACGTGGAACCTGCACAACACAACCAAAGTACTTTGCCCCAACGAAACAGTGAGGTTGTCAATCTCACCGGCTTGCTGTAACAAAGGATTAACCGTATTGTGTGGAAGATGATTGTTTGCAGAAAATAGTAAAACAAGTATTGCAGTAGATTGTATTTCAGTATAGAGAATTGGACCGGGGTCCACAGTTCACTAGAGGTGTCTCTCCCATAAGATAAACAGCATGTTGGGTGAACAAATTACAGTTGGGCAATTGACAAATAAAGAGGGCATGACCATGCACATACATATTATGATGAGTATAGTGAGATTTAATTGGGCATTACGACAAAGTACATAGACCGCTATCCAGCATGCATCTATGCCTAAAAAGTCCACCTTCAGGTTATCATCCGAACCCCCTCCAGTATTAAGTTGCTAACAACAGACAATTGCATTAAGTATTGCGCGTAATGTAATCAGTACCTACATCCTCGAACATAGCACCAATGTTTTATCCCTAGTGGCAACAGCACATCCATAATCTTAGAGATTTCTGTCACTTCCCCAGATTCACGGAGACATGAACCCACTATCGAGCATAAATACTCCCTCTTGGAGTTACAAGCATCTACTTGGCCAGAGCATCTACTAGTAACGGAGAGCATGCAAGATCATAAACAACACATAGATATAAATTGATAATCAACATAACAAGTATTCTCTATTCATCGGATCCCAACAAACACAACATATAGAATTACAGATAGATGATCTTGATCATGTTCGGCAGCTCACAAGACCCGACAATTAAGCACAATGGGGAGAAGACAACCATCTAGCTACTGCTATGGACCCATAGTGCAGGGGTAGACTACTCACTCATCACTCCGGAGGCGACCATGGCGGCGTAGAGTCCTCCGGGAGATGATTCCCCTCTCCGGCAGGGTGCCGGAGGCGATCTCCTGAATCCCCCAAGATGGGATTGGCGGGGGCGGCGTCTCTGGAAGGTTTTCCGTATCGTGGCTCTCGGTACTGGGGGTTTCGCGACGGAGGCTTTAAGTAGGCGGAAGGGCAGGTCAGGGGGCCACACGAGGGCCCCACACCACAGGTCGGCGCGGCCAAGGGCCAGGCCGCGCCGCCCTAGGGTGTGGCCACCTCGTGGCCCCACTTCGTCTCCTCTTCGGTCTTCTGGAAGCTTCATGGCAAAATAGGACCCTGGGCGTTGATTTCGTCCAATTCTGAGAATATTTCGTTACTAGGATTTCTGAAACCAAAAACAGCAGAAAACAGCAACTGGCACTTCGGCATCTTGTTAATAGGTTAGATCCAGAAAATGCACGAATATGACATAAAGTGTGCATAAAACATGTAGATATTATCAATAATGTGGCATGGAACATAAGAAATTATCGATACGTCGGAGACGTATCAGCATCCCCAAGCTTAGTTCTGCTCGTCCCGAGCAGGTAAAACGATAACAAAGATAATTTCTGGAGTGACATGCCATCATAACCTTGATCATACTATTTGTAAACATATGTAATGAATGCAGCGATCAAAACAATGTATATGACATGAGTAAACAAGTGAATCATAAAGCAAAGACTTTTCATGAATAGTACTTTAAGACAAGCATCAATAAGTCTTGCATAAGAGTTAACTCATAAAGCAATAATTCAAAGTAAAAGCATTGAAACAACACAAAGGAAGATTAAGTTTCAGCGGTTGCTTTCAACTTGTAACATGTATATCTCATGGATATTGTCAACATAGAGTAATATAACAAATGCAATATGCAAGTATGTAGGAATCAATGCACGGTTCACACAAGTGTTTGCTTCTTGAGGTGGAGACAAATAGGTGAACTGACTCAACAATAAAAGTAAAAGAATGGTCCTCCATAGAGGAAAAGCATCGATTGCTATATTTGTGCTAGAGCTTTGATTTTGAAAACATGAAACAATTTTGTCAACGGTAGTAATAAAGCATATGAGTTATGTAAATTATATCTTATAAGTTGCAAGCCTCATGCATAGTATACTAATAGTGCCCGCACCTTGTCCTAATTAGCTTGGACTACCGGATCATCGCAATACACATGTTTTAACCAAGTGTCACAATGGGGTACCTCCATGCCGCCTGTACAAAGGTCTAAGGAGAAAGCTCGCATTTTGGATTTCTCGCTTTTGATTATTCTCAACTTAGACATCCATACCGGGACAACATGGACAACAGATAATGGACTCCTCTTTAATGCATAAGCATGTGGCAACAATTATTATTCTCATATGAGATTGAGGATATATGTCCAAAACTGAAACTTCCACCATGAATCATGGCTTTAGTTAGCGGCCCAATGTTCTTCTCTAACAATATGTATGCTCCAACCATTAAGGTGGTAGATCTCTCTTACTTCAGACAAGACGGACATGCATAGCAACTCACATGATATTCAACAAAGAATAGTTGATGGCGTCCCCAGAAACATGGTTATCGCACAACAAGCAACTTAATAAGAGATAAAGTGCATAAGTACATATTCAATACCACAATAGTTTTTAAGCTATTTGTCCCATGAGCTATATATTGCAAAGGTGAATGATGGAATTTTAAAGGTAGCACTCAAGCAATTTACTTTGGAATGGCGGAGAAATACCATGTAGTAGGTAGGTATGGTGGACACAAATGGCATAGTGGTTGGCTCAAGGATTTTGGATGCATGAGAAGTATTCCCTCTCGATACAAGGTTTAGGCTAGCAAGGCTATTTGAAACAAACACAAGGATGAACGGCGCAGCAAAACTCACATAAAAGACATATTGTAAACATTATAAGACTCTACACCATCTTCCTTGTTGTTCAAACTCAATACTAGAAATTATCTAGACCTTAGAGAGACCAAATATGCAAACCAAATTTTAGCATGCTCTATGTATTTCTTCATTAATGGGTGCAAAGTATATGATGCAAGAGCTTAAACATGAGCACAACAATTGCCAAGTATCACATTATCCAAGACATTTTAGAATTACTACATGTAGCATTTTCCAATTCCAACCATATAACAATTTAACGAAGAAGAAACTTCGCCATGAATATTATGAGTAGAGCCTAAGGACATACTTGTCCATATGCTACAGTGGAGCGTGTCTCTCTCCCACAAGGTGAATGCTAGGATCCATTTTATTCAAACAAAACAAAAACAAAAACAAACCGACGCTCCAAGCAAAGCACATAAGATGTGATGGAATAAAAATATAGTTTCAGGGGAGGAACCTGATAATGTTGTCGATGAAGAAGGGGATGCCTTGGGCATCCCCAAGCTTAGACGCTTGAGTCTTCTTAGAATATGCAGGGGTGAACCACCGGGGCATCCCCAAGCTTAGAGCTTTCACTCTCCTTGATCATATTGCATCATACTCCTCTCTTGATCCTTGAAAACTTCCTCCACACCAAACTTAGAACAACTCATTAGAGGGTTAGTGCACAATCAAAATATACATGTTCAGAGGTGACATAATCATTCTTAACACTTCTGGACATTGCACAAAGCTACTGAAAGTCAATGGAATCGAAATATCCATCGAACATAACAAAACTGGCAATGCGAAATAAAAGGCAGAATCTGTCAAAACAGAACAGTTCGTATTGACGAATTTTATCGAGGCACCAGACTTGCTCAAATGAAAATTCTCAAATTGAATGAAAGTTGCGTACATATCTTAGGATCACTCACGTAAATTGGCATAATTTTCTGAGTTACCTACAGAAAAAACAGCCCAGATTCGTGACAGCAAAGAAATCTGTTTCTGCGCAGTAATCCAAATCTAGTATGAACTTTACTATCAACGACTTTACTTGGCACAATAAAACACTAAACTAAGATAAGGAGAGGTTGCTACAGTAGTAAAGAACTTCCAAGACACAAAATAAAAACAAAGTACTGTAGTAAAAACCATGGGTTGTCTCCCATAAGCGCTTTTCTTTAACGCCTTTCAGCTAGGCGCAGAAAGTGTGTATCAAGTATTATCAAGAGACGAAGTGTCAACATCATAATTTGTTCTAATAATAGAATCAAAAGGTAACTTCATTCTCTTTCTAGGGAAGTGTTCCATACCTTTCTTGAGAGGAAATTGATATTTAATATTACCTTCCTTCATATCAATGATAGCACCAACGGTTCGAAGAAAAGGTCTTCCCAATATAATGGGACAAGATGCATTGCATTCAATATCCAAGACAACAAAATCAACGGGGACAAGGTTATTGTTAACGGTAATGCGAACATTATCAACTTTCCCCAAAGGTTTCTTTGTAGAGTGATCAGCAAGATTAACATCCAAATAACAATTTTTCAGCGGTGGCAAGTCAAGCATATTATAGATTTTCTTAGGCATAACGGAAATACTTGCACCAAGATCACATAAAGCATTACAATCAAAATCTTTAACCTTCATCTTAATGATGGGCTCCCAACCATCCTCTAGCTTTCTAGGAATAGAGGCTTCGCGCTCTAGTTTCTCTTCTCTAGCTTTTATGAGAGCATTTGTAATATGTTGCGTGAAAGCCAAATTTATAGCACTAGCATTAGGACTTTTAGCAAGTTTTTGCAAGAACTTTATAACTTCAGAGATGTGGCAATCATCAAAATTCAAACCATTATAATCTAAATCAATGGGATCATCATCCCCAATGTTGGAAAAAATTTCAGCAGCTTTATCATAGGCAGTTTCAGCAGTTTTAGCAATTTCAGGCAGTTTTGTACGCTTTGCACTAGGAGTAGAAACATTGCCAACACCAATTATTTTACCATTAATAGTAGGAGGTGCAGCAACATGTGAAGAATCAACATTGCTTGTGGTGGTAATAGTCCAAACTTTAGCTACATTTTTCTCTTTAGCTAGTTTTTCATTTTCTTCTCTATCCCACCTAGCACGCAATTCGGCCATCAATCTTATATTCTCATTAATTCTAACTTGGATGGCATTTGCTGTAGTAGTAAGTGGAGCAATAGGTGTGCATAAGAAATCATTATTATTTGTGGTTGTGAAGTCACACAACTTAGTATTTTCAGGAGTGGCCATTTTAGCAGTAGTAAATAAAGCAAACTAGATAAAGTAAATGCAAGTAACTAATTTTTTTGTGTTTTTGATATAGAGTGCAAGACAGTAAATAAAGTAAAGCTAGCAACTAATTTTTTTGTGTTTTGATATAATGCAGCAAACAAAGTAGTAAATAAAATAAAGCAAGACAAAAACAAAGTAAAGAGATTGGGAAGTGGAGACTCCCCTTGCAGCGTGTCTTGATCTCCCCGGTAACGGCGCCAGAAATTTGCTTGATGCGTGTAGTTGACACGTCCGTTGGGAACCCCAAGAGGAAGGTGTGATGCGCACAGCGGCAAGTTTCCCTCAGTAAGAAACCAAGGTTTAATCGAACCAGTAGGAGTCAAGAAGCACGTTGAAGGTTGATGGCGGCGGGATGTAGTGCGGCGCAACACCAGAGATTCCGGCGCCAACGTGGAACCTGCACAACACAACCAAAGTACTTTGCCCCAACGAAACAGTGAGGTTGTCAATCTCACCGGCTTGCTGTAACAAAGGATTAACCGTATTGTGTGGAAGATGATTGTTTGCAGAAAATAGTAAAACAAGTATTGCAGTAGATTGTATTTCAGTATAGAGAATTGGACCGGGGTCCACAGTTCACTAGAGGTGTCTCTCCCATAAGATAAACAGCATGTTGGGTGAACAAATTACAGTTGGGCAATTGACAAATAAAGAGGGCATGACCATGCACATACATATTATGATGAGTATAGTGAGATTTAATTGGGCATTACGACAAAGTACATAGACCGCTATCCAGCATGCATCTATGCCTAAAAAGTCCACCTTCAGGTTATCATCCGAACACCCTCCAGTATTAAGTTGCTAACAACAGACAATTGCATTAAGTATTGCGCGTAATGTAATCAGTAACTACATCCTCGAACATAGCACCAATGTTTTATCCCTAGTGGCAACAGCACATCCATAATCTTAGAGATTTCTGTCACTTCCCCAGATTCACGGAGACATGAACCCACTATCGAGCATAAATACTCCCTCTTGGAGTTACAAGCATCTACTTGGCTAGAGCATCTACTAGTAACAGAGAGCATGCAAGATCATAAACAACACATAGATATAAATTGATAATCAACATAACAAGTATTCTCTATTCATCGGATCCCAACAAACACAACATATAGAATTACAGATAGATGATCTTGATCATGTTCGGCAGCTCACAAGACCCGACAATTAAGCACAATGGGGAGAAGACAACCATCTAGCTACTGCTATGGACCCATAGTCCAGGGGTAGACTACTCACTCATCACTCCGGAGGCGACCATGGCGGCGTAGAGTCCTCCGGGAGATGATTCCCCTCTTCGGCAGGGTGCCGGAGGCGATCTCCTGAATCCCCCGAGATGGGATTGGCGGCGGCGGCGTCTCAGTAAGGTTTTCCGTATCGTGGCTCTCGGTACTGGGGGTTTCGCGACGGAGGCTTTAAGTAGGCGGAAGGGCAGGTCAGGGGCCACACGAGGGCCCCACACCACAGGTCGGCGCGGCCAAGGGCCAGGCCGCGCCGCCCTAGGGTGTGGCCACCTCGTGGCCCCACTTCGTCTCCTCTTCGGTCTTCTGGAAGCTTCGTGGCAAAATAGGACCCTGGGCGTTGATTTCGTCCAATTCCGAGAATATTTCGTTACTAGGATTTCTGAATCCAAAAACAGCAGAAAAACAGAATCGGCACTTCGGCATCTTGTTAATAGGTTAGTTCCAGAAAATGCACGAATATGACATAAAGTGTGCATAAAACATGTAGATATTATCAATAATGTGGCATGGAACATAAGAAATTATCGATACGTCGGAGACGTATCAGGGATGCGCAAGGGTAAAGAAGCGAACCTATCATGGAGCCGTAGAGATTTTGGTCGACGGGCTTATCATTAGGGTCAAGGTCGAGTTGGCACTTTAAAGCCATAGGAGTTCCAATACCATTGGTGCCAAGAAGTGAGCCTAGCTCATTCGATTAGGGAAGTGGATGTACAACCCAGCCACCCAGGTTCATGTCCCCACGGACGCAGAATTGGGTTCTTATTATTTAAAAAAAACACTGTAGGGGCTTCCCCTACCGTATTCCTTTCAAAAAATGACATTGGTGCCCTTCATGACAAAGGGCTTGGTTGCAGAAGGTGCCACTTAGAAGTTTCTTGATCTCGAACCTAAGAAAGAACTTGAGTTCACCCATCATGGACATCACAAACTTGTTCGTCATCAACTTAGCAAATTCCTCATTAAACACATTGTTAGTTGACCCAAAAATCATATCGTCCACATAATGTTGGCATATGAAGAGATCCCCGTTAACCCTCTTAGTAAAAAGAGTGGGATCGATTCTCCCCACCTCGAACCCACGGTCTTCTAGTAACTCACGCAAATTCTCATACCATGCATGTGGGGCTTGTTTAAGGCCATATAAATCTTTTTTGAGTCTATAGACGTGTTCCGGATGGTGAGGGTCCTCTAACCCCTGAGGTTGCTTAACATATACCTCCTCTTGTAAAGGACAATTGAGAAAGGCACACTTTACGTCCATTTGTTGGAACTTGAAACCATGGTGAGATGCATAAGCCAAAATGATAAGTATCGTCTCGAGTCGTTCAACGGGTGCATATGTCTCACCATAGTCCACTCCTTCAACTTGAGAATACCCTTGAGCCACTAATCTTTATTTGTTCCGGATTACGATGTTGTGTTTATCCTATTTGTTTTTGAATACCCACTTGGTGCCGATAAAATTGCATCAATCTTTAGGCTTCTCCACTAAGTCCCACACCTCGTTCCTATTGTGTTCAATTCCTCGTGCATTGCAATCACCCAATCTGGGTCTTCAAGAGCTCCATACACATTCTGAGGTTCCACCATTGATATGAAGGCATGGTGCTCACTAAAGTTTGCCAATTACTTCCAGGTGGGGACTCTTCCTCTAACATCACCAAGAATATCCTTGAGCTTATGTGACTTGAGGCAAATGTGTCTTGATTTCTTGTCTTCACGGTGAGTGTTGGCTTCATGGATAGTTTCATTAGAAGCCTCTTGGTCATAACAAAAACTCTGTTCCTCGCCTTGACCATGATGAGAGTCGGAATCAGCCTCAGAACGTGCAACTTCGACTTCTGGAGATGGAGGAGGATCTTGAGTTGAGTGGGGCCTGGATGATCCAGTTTACCATGGGCCGGATGATCTGGGTCCCTCAGATGGTCCTGCCTTTCTAACCCCAGATTATCCGGCCTGGCGGTTTCAACAACTTGCCTTTCAGTGGCATATTGAAGATCTTTTGTTGGTTCTTGGATAGTACTTGGCTTCTCAGGAACTTGAGTCTGGTCGAGTGTTTGTGATGGCTCTACATGTGTAGAACTTGGTCCTTCCAAGTCGGCCACAAGGTGTCCTTCAGTGGGTTGGACGAACTCAATACCCATTCTTCATGTGGCTTTCGAGGGTATTGCATCACCTGCATCACTAGAAACGCATGGCTCTTCGAGAGCCGTTATCCTCAAAGAACTCCACGTCACAAGTATCTACAACACGATCCGTGGTCTTGTTGTAGATCCTATAGGCGTGGGATTCCGAGGCATAACCAACAAATATCCCTTCTTGAGCTTCAGATTCGAACTTGGATATTCGGACACCTTTGATGAGAATGTAGCACTTACATCTGAAGACCTTGAAGTACGACATTAGTCTCGTGTCCAGTGAAGATCTCATACTGTGTCTTCTCTAAGACTTGCGGAAGTAGAGTCGGTTGGTGGCATTTCATGCGGTGGAGATATATTCGGCCCAAAAGTTATACAGAGACTTGAACTCCGCCATCATTGTCCTTGCTACATCAATCAACATCCAGTTCTTGCTACATCAATCAACATCCAGTTCTTCCTCTCAGCTAGGGCTTGAGCTATACATAGTTTTATATATATTTGGCCCACTTCAGGGTTTATGTTCTTCTTCTATACTGATGCTATCTTACCCCGATGTATGATGCCTAGCTGTTCCCTTTGGGGATAGATCCGGGGATCAACTTTGGAGCATGTGGGTATGTGTTGGTTGCGCCAGACTATGTGTTTCGATGCCGTTCGTGGCTTTATACGTAAAGCCAGACCTATAAACTTATGCTCAAAAATGCACTTTGTAAGTGGAGAAGAACTAAATAAGTTCTATATCGCCCAACGGAACAATTGAACCCGGCTCCGCAACTCTTGGAGTGCCGACCTGAGGGGCCACATCTGTTATAGCTTTGAAAAGGGATCATACATGCTTCAAGTCGAAACGGCTTGTTGACGGCTGATCATGGCCACGATCATCGGCCAGGACTGAACCAAAACACGTCAAACATGGGGCCCACCTTACCTCTAACAACTCTCCATCGCATCTTCTCCCTTCAAGAAAACTAGCGGGGTGACCCGCGCAACCGCGCGGCCAGACTTTCTTTTAACTTTATATTTAAGACACTCATTTGTAACACATAGAATACTTTAGGACTCAATTAATTTGCTTGACTTGAGTTGTCCTTAGCTTTATCTTTTATTTTACATAGCTACATGCATATATCTTTCATGTTTCTAGAAAAAAGTTCCATGTAGTAGCATGTATTGTATTAGAGCTGCAAAACAGAAGGAAAAAAAATCTTAGTAATGCTCTATACAGTAGAAAAATATACATTGTTAAATATATATAGAAAATACATGTTGTCCATCGATCCCATATTCTTATTCCTTTGACTTTAATGTTCCATGATTGTCTAATTGTGGTTAGCTCACTTAATTTTGTGTACACCATAGGTTTATTGCCCTCAAAACAATTTTACGAATATTTCTTTTCCTTTCATATAGGGGCTTTTAAAATTTGATTCTTTGATCAGAAAAAATAATCTAAACATAGTAATATTGCACAGTGAAAACAGTTTCTTCAGATGGAAGCGGTCAGGACTTTAAACCTACGGACTTTAATACAACATAAGTGATCTAACTAATCAATAATTCACATTAGAGCAGGTTGCTCGTAAGAACACTGCATGTCAGGAGCGGAAGATTTTAGCAAACATGAAGATTATAGCTGTCAAAGATTGCTGCTACTGCCCAAATTTGATGATGTGCTTTGCCATGGTGAAGAAGCAAACCAAGGACGTTGGCATTGTTGCTGTCCTAAAACTCATGGTAACGTCCTACTAAAGCAAATCAGTTTTTGCATGTCCATCCATGCGAGTGGCCAGGAAATCCATGCAGATGGGCTAGCACGTACGGAATCAACTCAGTTTCAATCTGCATGCATGTCTCAAACACTACAGGAACGCGCCAAGACGCCGACGGCCAGGTACCCTCGGCGTATGCCTCGCAAGCCGTCGGCGTAGCATACGCCGAGGGCAGCCCTCGGCGTAGCCCCTCGGGCTAGATGGGCCTCGGCATAGGCCTTTTTGCCCTCGGCGTAGCCTGGCCGTCAGCATAGCAGTTGCTACCCCGAGGGCAGCCCTCGGCGTAGACAGGCCGTCGGCGTATATTTCGTATATTCAAATTTTAATTTTTCAAAATAAAAAATCAAAAAAATTTCTTTTTTTTATCCTTATTTTTTTCTTTTACTTGTTTATCACACTTTGAATTCTAAGTATAGACTTAACTCTAAGTTAATTACAACTTCCCAGTCGGTCACCCATCCTCACTCTACTCCAGCCTCAGCACGCTTAACTTCCTGGTTCCCTTCGGGTTAGCTTCCATGAAAGAAATAACACCTTTCTGGTAATATTACCTTATCACTCCTATTAACCCTTGGAACCTAATGTCACAACTCTTTATTTTTTGAATTTCAAAAAATTACTTAAGCAAACAACAATAAATATATAAGTAATAATAATATAGAATTCAAATAACAATAAATGATTTTTTTGTCTTTTATTTAATATGGAACAATTAATATTTTTAAATCCATAAATCGGAATCGGATAAATAATATGTCTAAATCGATCAGAAAAATGATAGGAATCCAAATATAACATCCATATCATCTTTGAACCTAGAAAATGAGAGGAATCCAAATATAACATTCAGTTTGCCATCTGGCCCAAAAAGGCCCCCGGGAGGTGCGGTATGGCCGTACCGGGCGCGCGGGTGCACCCGTTTACCAACGCGCTAAACGGATAAAACTTAGCATATAAAACGATGTGTCGTAGACCTAAAAATATTTTTCCAAAAATTTATCAAGCAACGAAAAGTGTACCCCTAGTTTAAATTCGGTCAGTTTCCAGCAGATTCGGCGGGACACCGCAGGAAGCCGCATGGATTTTCAGATGGCTAGCGCGCGCATATGGCATGTGATAGGTGGTGCGTAGACGGTCTCCTACCACTGCGCGGGGGTATCACGCTATCACCTAACTTGTTCCTTGTAGTTGCTTCACAAAAAAGCCGTTTCGACACCCCGAAAATGAAAATACCGTCGCCCGATGGTCGGATTGGAAATCCGCGACCGGGGCCTTGCTTCTCATCCCAGGGACCACACACGTGTCAAATATATATGGCCTCGTTCCTACAAACTATGCGGTGTCACATGTCGTTTCCTACTCATTTTCCCTAAAAGTCATAGAACTCCGGACGTGATAGCCCTGTTCATGAAGAGTTTTTCAAAATAATTACCGTATTCCAACTCTGACTTGTGGAGTGGTTACTAGGACACATAAAATGACACCATGCGAATCCGTGGTACTTTCTGACTAGAGCGCGCAAGAAGCCGCAGAAATTTCCAGATGGCTAGAGCGCGCATATGGCATGTGATAGGTGGTGCGTAGGCGGTCTCCTACCACTGCGCGGAGCTTCACCCGTTTCCTACTCATTTCCATCAAAGTTTTGGACATATGAATTATTGGGACAAACTTCATTATTCAGGTATGCATGATTTTGATATAAACGGATTGAGGATGTTTTCCTGAAAATTTTGATACCTTATATGCATTTTTCTGACATCTTATGAATTAGTTATGATTTATACAATTTTGTACAAATTTAAAAAAAGAGCTACGCCGAGGGTGATCGTCGGCGTAGAGCCAAGAAAAAATGCGAGGAGGCTATGCCGAGGGCTACCGTCGGCGTAGCCCTGCCTTACGCCGAGGGCTTTTATATGCCGAGGGTGGCCATCGGCGTATCATGGCCTACGCCGAGGGCGTAGCTACGCCGACGGCTCACGCCGCGGGCTGGCTTGGCCGGGGTCTACGCCGACGGCCCCGACTTTTGGCCGTCGGCGTAGAGGATGGCCGTCGGCATCTTCAGCCATTCCTGTAGTGAAACGGCCGGAAAATCCATGCAGATTGATACGCCCATACGAAGCCAAAGCAACTGAAAATTTAAGACGACTTAGTGTCGTGATATCTCATCTTTTAACAACGCCGGAGAATACAATATATCCCGAATTTCTTGTCATTTGGAAAGGTCATTTTTCTATTATATAGCGAGATAACTTCTGCTACTGATGCAAGAGAGCGTTGTCGAGTTACCTTCCATCTGTCGTGCAAAGATTGCATATGTTAGCAGATTGCTGCTATTTGGTGAGAGGGGGATCTAAACAGTTGAAGATTACGACTGTTACCTGAAGATGTAGCTATTGCCCAAATTTGAGGATATGCAGATTCGTTGGGATTTGCCGATGCAATCTACCGTTGTCAACGTGCCTTTGATCTATTGTTCCAAGATTGGTTCTGTTACCTGAAGATTTCTGTTGTTCGATTGCATACATCCCTTTGAATCGCTGACAGTCTAGTCAGCTCCATAAAATACTTCAGTTCGTATGCATGCACATACGGTTCTAGTTGCTTTAATCTTGCACGATCAAAATTTCTACGTACGTTTGAAATAACCTTATGCATATCAAACTACAAAAAATAACCTCAACATCAATATGCATATATATCTCGATGAAATACCTCAGTTCCTATGTATACACATAATATGGCTCTAGCCGCTTTATTCTTTCATGATCAATTTTTCTGTGTACGGTTGAAATAACATTGTTCATATCGGATGATAACATACCTCCACATCAATATGAACAGATATACATCCTGATTTCTGCAGATCATGCATCGTGCCATCGCCGACGTTGCGGTGTGACATGAGGAACTATGCGTCCGGCAGTGCTAGATCGAGCAGGTCCCAATCTACGAACGTGTATCCAATGATGCCCAGGCGGCCATGGAGTTCAGAACGCCGGCGGTATTGCTTCATCAGGCGCCGCCAGATGTTTTTCTGTGTAGACGCTTCCTTGTGTTGTTAATCGACGCTGATTTCTGCAGATCGCTCCGTGTCCAGCCCTAATCAGTTATCAACGGCGTCTTGCGCCACTCTGCACTCAATTGTTGATGGACCGAGCTGTTGGCCGGGGTAAACATACTCCGAGCAGATCTGGATCAATGGTGGCAGCGCAGCTATTGATGGACGTGCGATCTCCGCAAAGGAACACATAAAATGGCGGCGCTGTCCTAGGAGTTCAGGAACGCATCAATGATGCACGGCACAATTGCCCAAAGGCGCATCGGCCGCGCGTCCGCTGGCCGAGGACTTCCGGATGCGTTTATTGATTGCATGCACTCTTCGTTGTTTAATAAGAAACTGAGAAGGAGTCCAGGTAGGGTACAGGTTAGCTACGTGGACCCATCCCAGATATTGCGCGATCCATATATATCATCTTAACCGCTGATATTTTTTAAATAAACTAACCTCTGACTTTTTTAACTTTGAATGGATCAATCTCCGGGCTGCGTGGATCCTTGGGGTAGTCTATATATCATCTTAACCGCTGAAAATTCTTAACATTGCGTAGATCAATCTTCACCATTGGTTGTTTGTTGTTTTAATAATATAATAGATTATAAAAAACCACCACATTAGAGGCAATGGTTTCAAAAAACCATCAATATTCGAGAAATTTTCAAAAAACCACCAGTCTACGGGTAACACGTAACAAATAGCACTGACTCGTCTCTAATGATGGTTTAATGGCCATACTGACACGTGGGTCCCGCTGTCATGCTGATGTGGCGACTAATTAGCGAGAAAGGGAGGAGCTCCATATATATTGGTTCTAGCTTTGGGCTTATTTATAAATTTATGTGGGACCCACTTGTCAGATAGCATTACTTTTCTATTTTATTTTTATTTTTTATTCCTCTTCTAAATTTTTCTTTTCTTTTTTCCTGGGTGTTGACTCGACCCGTGCCTGAGCCCGAGCTGACGAAGGCCTGCTCGCCGGCGCCCACATCCTCCTCACCCCTGCGCTCGCCTGCGATAGCCCGTCCCTAGCCGACGCTCGCCAACACCCACGTCCTTCCCCATCCCCGCGGCCGCCTCCTTGGAACCCCCGTCATCCCATCAAACTCCAGTAACGAGTCGCGCCGCTGGTGTCACTGCCCCCCATGAACCTTGTCCGAGCCACTGTGGTGAAGGAGCTGGGGCGTTGAACCCCGTCGCCTAGGGCCACTGGAGCGGCGAGTGGCGTCGACAGTGAGCACCGTAGAGACGGAGCTGATGCGGTTGCCGCCGACATCGGCAGCGCTCCCGCTTGGCCTCCATCGGTGTGGCCTCCAGAACTTGACGGAGTCAATGGAGAGGCTTTTGAGGTGCGTCGAGGCTCGGGTCTGGTCCACGGGAAGTCATCCTGGGACGGCAGGGCTTCCTCCGTCATTAATTTCTCGCGGGAGCCCTAGCGGCGGCGCAACAATTTCGTGGGTGAGAATGGACGCGAGTGTGGCAGACTTTATGGGGAGAGAGGTATGTCTCACCGGTCCCCTAATCCAGCTCGGGCCAGTCCCCAACTCCCAGCCAACCGACGGTGGTGGCGGCCGAGACCTCGCGGTCATGCTCGCTCATCGGCGGTGTGCGCACAGGGAGAGGCCGCGGAGGTTTGTAACATCCCATAATTTTCAAAATCAATAAAGAGACCATCTCCCTTGTTCAAATTTTGGAGCTAACAAAAACTCTATTTGAATTATATGTGTTGCATAGTATGAATGCATGTGTGTGTGAATTTGCCATGCTATGTGTTTGAAGTGCTTGAAATATCTCTAAACCCTAACCATGATCTTTTGGATCAAAGGGAAGCAAAGAAAAGAAAAAGAAAAAGAAAACAACACCACATATGGGCTTATAGCCATTTTTGCAAATCCTTAACCTAGGCCATATTAACTTGTGCCAATGGTTTAGAAACATATCTAAACTCAAAAGAATACCTTTTGAATCAAAGAAACCCAAATAAAATCAAAAGAAAATTAAAAAAACTTGCAACATGTGATAATGGTCAAATCTAACTTTTATCTGAGGGTACCCACTTTGAGCCCCTGTATTAAGAGATTCTTAAACCATACTCTCCCAACTCTTTGCACCTCATCCAAGAACTCATCAGGTAGGACACTTTTGTTGTTGACCACTTTGACTAGTTCCTTTTCTATTGCTTAATATAGGGAGGCAAAGTGACAACTTTAAAAGAGAAACTAGATCACACCCAATTTGGATTTTCACAAACCTGCTCCATTTTGCACACCACCACCACCAACTTGTGCCAAATATTATTTGAATCAACTTCACCAAAAAGTTTGGCAAAATTCAAAAGTGCAGCTCTTGCGGCCATTGTGTCGAACACATGGCAGGCATTAATCCGCCAACCCCCTACATGCTTATACCCAACGGATTTTGACCTAAACCTTCAACCCTATGTCATCACCAGCCTCTCCTTGCACCCAGTGAGCAATGCCAAGTCTCAGAGACTTTGGTTGTGCATGATTTCATCATGTACCATGCTATGCCGAGCCACCATGTCACCTCCATTCCATTTCTCCTCTCCTCTCCCATCCAGCATGCATCATCATGTCCTGGAGACTCTCCTTGCTTTGCTGAACACGATGGACACCTCCCTTGGCCAGTAGACGCACTGCAACGACGAGAACTCCACGCGCCCGTGACGTCCAGTGCGCGCCAGGACGCGGCGTGTGCACGCCCGGAGCGCGCCAGAGCGTCGACTATCCCCGTCATCCTCGTCCTCCCCTTGACCCCTCCTCTCGCACACGCATGCAACAGTGACCCAGCAACCTCCCAGACACGCTCGCCTGCGCCGGAGAGGACACTCGCCGTCGTCACCATCGGCGACTTCCGCCACGGTACTTCGAGCTCACGTCAACCTCCCGCTCACGTCAGTGCCTCATTTTCTACGCCGTGAAGCCCTCCGTGCTCGCCATGAAGTCGCCAACGCCCCTGCGTCATCACCCAACTCCCTCCACCACTGTATCACTGTTGCCATGCTCGACCTCACCCATGCGTCTCAGACTCCTCCGCTCGCTATAAAAGGAGGCCTCCCGCGCCTCAATTCTCCACTCCACTCTCATCCTCTCATCTCAGAACCACTCCTCGAGCTCTCCCTCTCCCCAATTTCATCTGTAGCTAGCCAATTTCATCACCGGACTCTACGGAGCCGCCGCGGAAAAAGAAGGAGATTGCCGCCGCCCCAGGAGCTGCCGCTTGTACCAGGAGGACCGCCGTCATCGACAACCCCGCCATACATCGTCGCCGATCATCGCCGGAGCGCCGGTGAGCCGCCAACCCCCTACCCTCGCCGCGGCCAGTACCCCCTCATGTCGGAGACGATGATGCATGTGTGTCGTCCGATCTAATTCTAATCGTGCGTCCCTCGTTGATCCATACTGCTTCGGCGTTTAAACGTCGCTGACAGGTGGAGCCCACTATCAGGTAGCCTGCTCGCGCGAGACGCACAGTGGGCCGGCCTGTTTCTTTTTCTCCCCTGGCCCAACTAGTTTTCCCGCGCAAGCCCACCAGTTCAAATTCGAACTAAATCAATATGGTTGAATTCAATACTGGTGCCATTTTCAAATTTGAATAAAACCAAATCTACTGAGCCAAATTTTATCAACTTAATATTGTTGGAAAGCTTATGAAAAGCTCTAACCAACTACACTGGTTTCAACCCTAGATCTTTTGTAGAAGTTGTGTAGTAAACAGAACAAGTCAGTACCTTTTTCAAATTCAAACAATTATTAAAAATCAACCATGAACGATTTTGAGTTGATTCCAACTCTCATAAATCACTTTTCACATACTCTACATGAATATGTAAAAACATAGCATAGTTGTTACCATGATCATGTGCTAGAGCAAAATAATGGCTATGTGGCCATTTCTAGTCCATTTAAATTACCCAAAATTAATTGTTAAATAGTATGAGAGGTTTCCTCTCATTTAAATCATTGTATCAAGTGATTCAATATGAGGAAATGATCTTAGCTATAGAACCTCATACTTGATTACTTAGAGATATTAAATTGTTCCAATAGTAGTATTTAAATTGCATGAGGTATAGTACCGCATTTAAATCATTTTTCTCAAATGATAAATGTGAAGTGTTGACCTTGGTCAACATGATCTCACACTTGTTAATTGAGGAAATTAAATCTTAATAAGATTTCAATGAGAGGAAATTATTCTTCTTACAAGTTTTCTTAAAATAAAAACAAAGGCAACCACCTTGTGATGAATGTTGTGATGATAGGATAGTTTGTGTGATCCATTTGAGTGTTAAGTCTAGCACTCAAGCATTGTGTGGTGATTGTATGCCTCGTATCCGTTTATAGACGCTAGTACCGAGGACTGCCAGGAGGAGGAGGTCTTCTACCAAGAGGAAGAAGAAATCTTTGATCACTATACCAATCAAGGCAAGCTATACTCTTGCAAGTTACCCAAGTGCAAGCTCAACTTGAGCAAGGAACTAATACAATACTACTTTGTGTTTACTTTCCAAGTCCCAGTTTTTATCTTACCAAGCTTTTATTTTGTTTATCAAGGTTTACTTTTATAGTTAACTTGAGTCTAGATATGGAGTAGTACAAGAACATCAAAGTTAGCCTAGAGAGCTACAAGCTAGTTAGCACCCCTCATGACTAGCTGCTAGTGCTAAAACTAAAATTGATTACTCTAGTTGGGAACATGTGAATCTTTTGACTTTGAAAACCTTGGAATGATGAGTCATTCTATTGAAAGATTTTTGAAGGTGAAGGTGACTTGAATGACATGGTGATTTTGATAAAAAATGATGATTGGGTTCGGATGCGATACCATTCCAATTTTTGAGTACCCCCACAATACCTGATTATGGGTAAGGCTTTAGCTGGAAATTTATATGTTTTAGTATGGGTTCCCTCTGAACAAGCGTCATAGAGGTTATGCCGAGGCTACCTCCGTTGAAAGTGAAATGACGTGAAAAGAGTTGAATGTCCTACCCAAGCCCTGTGCAGTTCGCAGGATAGCAGATTGTTATCACTGGGAGGCCAAGCTCATGGGGGAGGTGCCTATACTAGGGTATGTAAGTGAAAGGTTAATGGTTGATGATCTGCATACTGAGTTATGATTATTCAGGGCTATCCCTGACGGATGTAATCAAATGTTGTGGCACAAGTGTGCAACCTCTGCAGAGTGTAAACCTATTCGAATAGCCGTGTCTGCGGTTATGGACGGTTGGATGGCCATACTGTTCCGTTGTCAGATGATTTCTAAAAATGAATAGTGAATTGAAAGGTGAATTTGACTTGATCACAACAGAGTTGTGGGAATGACACTAATGTTCACACTTGAGTTAAATTAGGCAATTGAAGATTCTTTGATTACTAAATGCTTATGAAATAAAACTGGCTTTATGCAAATGAACCTAGAGCTTAGAACCCTCGCACTAAAACTGTTAGTACTTACACTAGTATTAGTTTGCGAGTACTTTAAAGTACTCACGACTGTGTCCCTGGCTATTCAAATGGCCGGACTATGAAGAAGAGCAGCAGTATCAGGATGACGGACAACAGAACGTCTATGACAACTAGGATCATCTCCTGACGTCAATCGTTGCCTGTGGAATAGATGGACTCTACTACGTACTCCCGCTATGTGTTATGTATTTGATCCTTAGATCAATTGTTGTAATGAGAGTGGATCATGTGATCCTTTTTGATGTAAGACTATTATGGTGTTGTAATAGATGATGTGTTGTGATATGAACTTATTATGTCTCGCAAAAATATTCTTCCTGGGATTGCGATGTATGGCATAATAGGCATCTGGACCTAAAAATCCGGGTGTTGACAAGTTGGTATCAGAGCCATTGTTTGACCTTAGGAGACCCTAGTTAGAATGGACGTCTGAAAAACTTAGTTTCAAAAACAAGTGAAGTGAATACTTATGAAAAATTTATTCACACTCTTACCCTTGAGATATTTTCAAAAGGAGAAACTCATGCCTTACTTTTGCTTGTAATTCCACCTAAAATTTTGACACACTTGCTCACCTCTCTAACTTACTCATCCAATTCACCTACAGATGGAGCCGATCAACAACACCAAGTTTTACCAGCTGGGCAATGGAGGAAGCCTGATCTTCGAAAGGGATCTGGATGCTTTGTCTGAGCATCTTGGACGCCCACACCCGGAGTTCTTTGGAACTCAAGTCGATGACCAGCCTGGAGGAGAACTACAGTGGATTGTAGTTGCATATCTGAGGGGCAAGATGGAACCCCCTACGTCCGAGAGGATTCACTTTTCCATCGGGGAGAGCAACTGGCTAGATGGGCTAGCCCGAACACTGCAGGAAGCACTTGCCCGTCTGTGTGGGCAGAATGTGATCGGGATCCAAGGAACTCACTTCGCGCACTTTGCGAGGCATGACTCCATTGGAGGACCCATGGACCTGCAGCCACAACCCGAGCTGAAGTATCACGTGGAGCACCTGGACTTTATGCTGCACGAGACCCGCAAGGAGCTGGACAACTCCCGTGTCTACGCCAACCAGACTCACCTCCACATGTCGCAGCAGACCGAGACCATCAAGATGCTTGCCAAGGATCGCAAGACACTCCGCCAGCAGCGAGCCAAGAAGGACTCCACCATCGCTCGCCTCCGCGCGAAGATAGCATCCCTGGAGGAGACTGTCCAGGCCCAGCGGACTCAGTTGAGGGAACTGGAAGAAGAAGGTGAAGACATTCAGGGAGGAGCAGCCTACCTGAGTGATGATGATGACTTTGAGGAAGATGAGAACACTGATGTGGAAGACTATGAGTTCATGGAGGCCGGAGAAGATGACTACATCCCGATAGATGTTGATGATGAGTAGTTTCACTTGAGCACTTGCGTAGGTGTGAGTTTGTATCAGGATCCCTTGTATCGTAGAATGGAGAAATGGTTCTTAAAACCATTAATGTGTTAGCTTGTAATGTGTGTTGTTTGAAATGAATGAAAGTGTGTTTGTTTTCAACATGACAAGTACTCAAGTTTTAAACTTCTAAACTTACCCCAAAACAAGCCATAGAAAATTCCCTCTTATCTCATTATCTATCTCATGTTCAGATGGCCCCTCCAACCCGCGGTACCAATCAGGACGCGATGCTGCAAATGATGCAGATGATGATGGTAGATCGAGAAGTAGAAAGAGCTGAAAGACAAGCCAACCTTGCTGCACTACAACAGCTAGCTCAGAACAACCAAGGCCATGGAAACCATGACCATCCTGGGTCCAAGCTGAAGAATTTTCAGGACACTAATCCTCCCATGTTCAGCAAGACTGAAGAACCACTCGATGCAGATGACTGGCTCCAGACAATGGAGAACAACTTGGAAGTTGCGGGAGTAGAAGCCGCAGAGAAAGTACTGTTCGCCACCCATTACTTGTCAGGACCTGCCAGAGCCTGGTGGACTAGTGCCCGTGCAATGAATGCGGGACATATGATGATTTGGGAGGATTTAAAACTCAAGCTAGCAAGTACCATGTGCCCCCGAGCCTAATCAAGAAGATGAGGGATGAGTTCAGGTAACTCAAACAAGGCAGGATGTCCGTGGTGGAATACCGCGACAGATTCCTCACGCTGTCAAGGTACACCCAGGATGAAACCGACACCAACGAGAAGAAGAAGGAGAGATTCCTGAACTGACTGCACGATGAGATGCAGACTGTGCTTGTGAACATTCCGTTCGCTGACTTGGAATCCCTTGTGGACTCTGCCATCCAAATGGAAGGGAAACTGCATCAAGCCAATGAGAACCGCAAGCGCCGCATGATGAACCAGAGTGGGCCCATCAATACCCCAAGGTATCGCCCCAGCGCAAGTGGAGGATTTGCCCCAAGAAACAACAAGCCCCATGTGCCGTTGTCACGTCCGAGCTTTCCAAATCGGAGTGGAGGATACCCAAGGCCAGGAGGCCACAACAACAACAACCACAACAACAACAATCACTTCAACCGTGCCCCGATGAGAGCCCCCGGCAACCACAACAACAACAACACTGCTCCAAGGACTGGAAGCAATGCTGTCCCCATCACCCCAAAGGACAAGTCAACTGTGACTTGTTATGAATGTGGAATAGTGCGTCACTACTCCAATGAGTGCCCCAAGAAGCTTGCCAAGACCACCCCTGATACGTCCAATTTGCATCACTATTTTGTATCATAATTTGCTGTTATTCATTGATATATTTCATATTTGGACACAATACTTATGTTATTTCATCTATTTTGCATGTTTCATCATTATTGGAGGATCGAGCACCGGAGCCAGGATTCTGCTGGAAAAAGCACCGTCAGAACGCAATATTTCGGAAGATCAACTGTGGAAGGAAATTATACCAAAAATCCTATTTTTCTAGATGACGAAGGAAGCCAGAAGGGGGAGCCGAGGGGACCCAAGGTGGGCCCAGACCACAGGTCGGCGCGGCCCATGGCCTGGCCGCGCCACCTGGTGAGGAGAGGGCCCCACAGCCCCTCTCGCCTCCTTTTCTTCGCGAAATCCTTCGTCCTGAAGACCTAAGCCACAGAGGGTACCTCGCGAAGAGTTACAGCCGCCTCTGCGGGGCGGAGAACACCAGAGAGAAAAGAGCTCTCCGGCGGCTGAGATCCGCCGGGGAAATTCCCTCCCGGAGGGGGAAATCGACGCCATCGTCACCGTCATCGAGCTGGACATCATCTCCATCACCATCATCATCATCTCCACCATCATCACCGCCGTCTCCACCGCTGGACATCGTCACCGCCGTAGCAATTTGGGTTTGATCTTGATTGTTTGATAGGGGAAACTCTCCCGGTATTGATTTCTACTTGTTGTTGATGCTATTGAGTGAAACCGTTGAACCAGGGTTTATGTTCAGATTGTTATTTGTCATCATATCACCTCTGATCATGTTCCATATGATGTCTCGTGAGTAGTTCGTTTAGTTCTTGAGGACATGGGTGAAGTCTAAATGTTAGTAGTGAAGTATGGTTGAGTAATATTCAATGTTATGATATTTAAGTTGTGGTGTTATTCTTCTAGTGGTGTCGTATGAACGTCGACTACACGACACTTCACCTTTATGGGCCTAGGGGAATGCATCTTGTACTCGTTTGCCAATTGCGGGGTTGCCGGAGTGACAGAAACCTAAACCCCCGTTGGTATATCGATGCAGGAGGGATAGCAGGATCTCAGAGTTTAAGGCTGTGGTTAGATTTATTCTTAATTACTTTCTTGTAGTTGCGGATGCTTGCAAGGGGTATAATCACAAGTATGTATTAGTCCTAGGAAGGGCGGTACATTAGCACAGGTTCACCCACACAACACTTATCAAAACAATGAAGATTAATTAGCCATATGTAGCGAAAGCACTAGACTAAAATCCCGTGTGTCCTCGAGAACGTTTGGTCATTATAAGTAAACAACCCGGCTTGTCCTTTGTGCTAAAAAAGATTGGGCCACTCGCTGCAATTGTTACTCTCGCACTTTACTTACTCGTACTTTATTCACCTGTTACATCAAAACCCCCTGAATACTTGTCTGTGAGCATTTACAGTGAATCCTTCATCGAAACTGCTTGTCAACACCTTCTGCTCCTCGTTGGGATCGACATTCTTACTTATCGAAGATACTACGATACACCCCCTATACTTGTGGGTCATCAAGACTATTTTCTGGCGCCGTTGCCGGGGAGTGAAGCGCTATTGGTAAGTGGAATTGGTAAGGGAAACTTCTACTGTTTGAGCTGATTTTATTTCTGCCTGCTGCCATAATTCATTATGGAGAGATCTCCTCTTGAATGTTTATTTGGAAAATCTGCTACTACTGCAAAGGTAGTGGATGAGGCGCCAGGTGAGGAAGAAATACCATACAAAATACCTATGAAAATTATTGAACGCGTAGTGAATAACCGTTATACAGGGGATGGAACTGTCCACCCTGGAGATCATTTATTGTTCTTGCATGAATTATGCGGTTTATTCAAGTGTGCAGGTATTGCTATGGATGAAGTGAGGAAGAAACTATTCTCTATATCGCTGTCTGGTAAAGCGGTGCATTGGTATAAATTACTGGATAATGGGGATTCTCTTGAATGGAATGATATTGTGCCCCGGTTTTATTCTAAGTTCTATCCTCCAAGTGAAATTCACAAGGATCAGAATCACATATATAATTTTTGGCCTCATGATGGAGAGAGTATTGCCCAAGCTTGGGGGAGATTGAAGTCTTTAATGCTCAAATGCCCCATTCATGAGCTTCCTGGTAATGTTATTATTGATAATTTCTATGCAAGACTTTCTTTTGAAGACAAGACCTTGCTGGATACTTCTTGTTCTGGATCATTCACGCGCAACAAGGAAGAGTTTAAAAGGGACCTTCTTAATCGGATCCAGGAAAATACTGAAGGATGGGAAATCGACAAAGATAGAGAATCAGGTATAAATTATGATTATAAATGCATTGAAGTTTTTATGGATACTGATAAATTTCGTAATATGAGTGCTACTTATGGTCTTGATTCTCAAGTTGCTGCAAATCTTTATAAAGCTTTTGCCTCTCATTATGAATTGCCTAAGAAGAATTTTGATAAGTATCATGAACCGTATAAAGATAAAATTGATTCATCTATTAATAAATGCGTTGTAGTTGAAACTGTTGATCATGTTATTCCTGAAGCTTATATTGAAAAAACTCCCTTCCCTGCTAAAATGAAGGAGTACTCTGTTATAAATAGTGCGGTTCATAAAAGTGAAAAGAAACCTATAGAACCTGAAGAACAAATAAAAGTTGAACCTGCTGTTGCAATAGTTAAAGATCTTGTGACTGAAAATTTGGAGGATGGGCATATTATTTTCTGTGAAGATGCTTCTAATATTGTTTCACATCCTAATAAACCCAAGCAAGCTAGTGTTCCTATGCTATCTGTTAGAATTGGTGATCATTGCTATTATGGTTTATGTGATATTGGTGCAAGTATTAGTGCTATTCCTTATGAGCTTTATACGGAGATTATGCACGAAATTGGTTCTTGTGAACTTGAAGATATTGATGTGGTTATTCAGCTGGCTAATAGAGAAACTATTTCTCCAATTGGTATTGTTCGAGATGTGGAAGTTCTATGTGGTAAGATTAAATATCCCGCTGACTTTTTGGTACTTGGTTCTGCTGCTAGTGAATATTGTCCTATCATTTTTGGTAGACCTTTTCTAAATACTTGTGGAGCTATTATAGATTGCAAGAAAGAGAAAATTTTGACTAAATTTGCTGGTGACTCTTATGAGTTTAACTTCTCTAAATTTACCAAAACTCCTTATAAAGCTGATTTGCCTAATAATGATTTTAAAATGGAACAGTGTGCATCTATTGTTCTTGTTCCTAATAATCCTTTGCAGCAACATTTGGAGAATAGCGAGAGTGAAGTTTTTAGGAAAGAAAGAGATGAGCTTGAGGAAATTTTTCACCGCCAACCTATTCTTAAGCATGATTTACCGGTGGAAGATCTGGGTACAACACCGCCACCAAAGGAAGATCCTGTCTTTGATTTAAAACCTTTGCCTGATAATCTTAAATATGCTCATATTGATGATAAGAAAATATATCCTGTTATTATTAGTTCTAAGCTTACAGAGTTTGAAGAAGAAAGGCTATTGGAAATATTGAAGAAACACCGAGGTGCTATTGGCTACACTCTTGATGACTTGAAGGGGATTTCTCCCTCTATATGCCAACACGCCATCAATATGGAAGATGATTCGAAGCCTGTTGTTGAACCTCAGCGTCGTCTAATTCCTAAAATGAAGGATGTGGTAAGAAATGAGGTATTACGACTTCTTGAAGCTGGTATTATATATCCTATTGCTGATAGTAGATGGGTTAGTCCTGTGCATTGTGTTCCTAAGAAAGGAGGAATGACTGTTGTGCCTAACGATAATGATGAGCTCATACCTCAAAGAGTAGTTGTAGGGTATAGAATGTGCATTGATTATCGAAAAGTTAATAAGGTTACTAAGAAAGATCATTACCCTTTGCCTTTTATTGATCAAATGTTAGAAAGGTTATCTAAAAATACTCATTTTTGCTTTCTTGATGGTTATTCTGGGTTTTCGCAAATTGCTGTTAAAACTAAGGATCAAGAGAAAACTACTTTCACTTGTCCCTATGGAACTTATGCTTATAGACGTATGCCTTTTGGTTTATGTAATGCTCCTGCTACTTTTCAAAGATGCATGTCTGCTATTTTTCACGGTTTTTGCGAGAGTATTGTAGAGGTATTCATGGATGATTTTTCTATCTATGGGAATTCTTTTGATAATTGCTTGCGGAACCTTGATAAAGTTTTGCAGAGATGTGAAGAAACTAACCTTGTTCTTAATTGGGAGAAATGCCACTTTATGGTTAATGAAGGAATTGTATTGGGACATAAAATTTCCGAGAGAGGTATTGAAGTTGATAGAGCTAAAGTTGAAGCAATTGAGAAGATGCCCTATCCTAGGGATGTTAAAGGTATTCGTAGTGTTCTTGGTCATGCTGGGTTTTATAGGAGGTTTATCAAAGATTTCTCCAAGATTTCAAAGCCTCTTACTAATCTTCTTCAAAAAGATGTACCTTTTGTTTTTGATGATGATTGTAAGGAAGCTTTTGAAACTCTAAAGAAAGCCTTAACAACTGCTCCTATAGTTGAACCTCCTGATTGGAATTTACCATTTGAAATTATGTGTGATGCTAGTGATTTTGCTGTAGGCGCTGTTCTTGGACAGCGAGTAGATAAAAAATTGAATGTTATTCATTATGCTAGTAAAACTCTTGATGCTGCTCAAAGAAATTATGCTACTACTGAAAAGGAATTGTTAGCAGTAGTCTTTGCTTGTGATAAGTTTAGATCTTATATTGTTGATTCAAAAGTTACTATTCATACTGATCATGCTGCAATCAGATACCTTATGCAAAAGAAAGATGCTAAGCCAAGGCTTATTAGATGGGTACTTCTGTTGCAAGAATTTGATTTACATATTGTAGATAGGAAAGGTGCTGATAATCCTGTTGCTGATAATTTGTCTAGATTGGAAAATATTGCTTATGATCATGTTCCTGTTAATGATAGTTTTCCAAATAAACAATTGGCTGCAATAAAGGTGAGCTCGCGAGACAGTCCTTGGTATGCTGATTATGCTAACTTTATTATTTCCAAGTACTTGCCTCCAACCTTTTCAGCTCCGCAAAGGAGGAAATTCTTTTATGACTTGAGGCATTATTTCTGGGATGACCCACACTTATATAAAGAAGGAGTGGATGGTATTCTGCGAAGATGTGTTCCCGAATATGAACAACAAGAGATATTGAGTAAATGTCATGGTAGTGCTTATGGAGGACATCACGCCGGAGAAAGAACCACGCAAAAGGTTCTACAATCAGGTTTTTATTGGCCAACTCTCTTCAAAGATGCAAGGAAGTTTATTTTATCTTGTGATGAATGCCAAAGGGTTGGTAATATCTCCAGACGCAATGAAATGCCTATGAATTATACTCTTGTTATTGAACCGTTCGATTGTTGGGGATTTGACTTCATGGGACCTTTTCCCTCTTCAGAAGGTAACACTCATATACTTGTTGCTGTTGATTATGTTACTAAATGAGTGGAAGCCATACCTACAAAAAGTGCTGATGGTGAGACCTCTTTAAGAATGCTTTTAGATATTATTTTTCCTAGATTTGGAGTTCCTAGATATATTATGACTGATGGAGGTTCTCATTTTATTCATGGTGGCTTTAGAAAAACTCTTGCTAAATATGGTATTAATCATAGAATTGCTTCCGCTTATTGATACGTCTCCGACGTATCGATAATTTCTTATGTTCCATGCCACATTATTGATGATATCTACATGTTTTATGCACACTTTATGTCATATTCGTGCATTTTCTGGAACTAACCTATTAACAAGATGCCGAAGTGCCAGTTGCTGTTTTCTGCTGTTTTTGGTTTCAGAAATCCTAGTAAAGAAATATTCTCGGAATTGGACGAAATCAACGCCCAGGGTCCTATTTTGCCACGAAGCTTCCAGAAGACCGAAGAGGAGACGAAGTGGGGCCACGAGGTGGCCAGACTATAGGGCGGCGTGGCCCAGGTCTTGGCCGCGCCGACCTATAGTGTGGGCCCCTCGTGTGGCCCCCTGACCTGCCCTTCCGCCTACAAATGGCCTCCGTCGCGAAACCCCCAGTACCGAGAGCCACGATACGGAAAACCTTACTGAGACGCCGCCGTCGCCAATCCCATCTCGGGGGATTCAGGAGATCGCCTCCGGCACCCTGCTGGAGAGGGGAATCATCTCCCGGAGGACTCTACGCCGCCATGGTCGCCTCCGGAGTGATGTGTGAGTAGTCTACCCCTGGACTATGGGTCCATAGCAGTAGCTAGATGGTTGTCTTCTCCTCATTGTGCTTAATTGTCGGGTCTTGTGAGCTGCCGAACATGATCAAGATCATCTATCTGTAATTCTATATGTTGCGTTTGTTGGGATCCGATGAATAGAGAATACTATGTTATGTTGAATATCAATTCATGTCTATGTGTTGTTTATGATCTTGCATGCTCTCCGTTACTAGTAGATGCTCTGGCCAAGTAGATGCTTGTAACTCCAAGAGGGAGTATTTATGCTCGATAGTGGGTTCATGTCTCCGTGAATCTGGGGAAGTGACAGAAATCTCTAAGATTATGGATGTGCTGTTTCCACTAGGGATAAAACATTGGTGCTATGTTCGAGGATGTAGTTACTGATTACATTACGCGCAATACTTAATGCAATTGTCTGTTGTTAGCAACTTAATACTGGAGGGGGTTCGGATGATAACCTGAAGGTGGACTTTTTAGGCATAGATGCATGCTGGATAGCGGTCTATGTACTTTGTCGTAATGTCCAATTAAATCTCACTATACTCATCATAATATGTATGTGCATGGTCATGCCCTCTTTATTTGTCAATTGCCCAACTGTAATTTGTTCACCCAACATGCTGTTTATCTTATGGGAGAGACACCTCTAGTGAATTGTGGACCCCGGTCCAATTCTCTATACTGAAATACAATCTACTGCAATACAGTTCTACTGTTTTCTGCAAACAATCATCATCCACACTATACATCTAATCCTTTGTTACAGCAAGCCAGTGAGATTGACAACCTCGCTGTTTCGTTGGGGCAAAGTACTTGGTTTGTGTTGTGCAGGTTCCACGTTGGCGCCGGAGTCCCTGGTGTTGCGCCGCACTACATCTCGCCGCCATCAACCTTCAACGTGCTTCTTGACTCCTACTGGTTCGATAAACCTTGGTTTCTAACTGAGGGAAACTTACTGCTGTACGCATCACACCTTACACTTGGGGTTCCCAACGGTCGCGTGCTGTACGCGTGTCAAGCTAAATTTCTGGCGCCGTTGCCGGGGAGATCAAGACACGCTGCAAGGGGAGTCTCCACATCGCAATCGCTTTACTTTGTTTTTGTCTTGCTTAGTTTTATTTACTACTTTGTTTGCTGCACTAAATCAAAATACAAAAAAATTAGTTGCTAGTTTTACTTTATTTGCTATCTTGTTTGCTATATCAAAAACCCAAAAAAATTAGTTACTTGCATTTACTTTATCTAGTTTGTTTTGTTTACTACTGCTAAAATGGGTACTCCTGAAAATACTAAGTTGTGTGACTTCACAACTACAAATAATAATGATTTCTTATGCACACCTATTGCTCCACCTGCTACTACAGCAGAATTCTTTGAAATTAAACCTGCTTTACTGAATCTTGTTATGCGAGAGCAATTTTCTGGTGTTAGTTCTGATGATGCTGCTGCCCATCTTAATAATTTTGTTGAATTATGTGAAATGCAAAAATATAAAGATGTAGATGGTGACATTATAAAATTAAAATTGTTCCCTTTCTCATTAAGAGGAAGAGCTAAAGATTGATTGCTATCTCTGCCTAAGAATAGTATTGATTCATGGACTAAATGCAAGGATGCTTTTATTGGTAGATATTATCCCCCTGCTAAAATTATATCTTTGAGGAGTAGCATAATGAATTTTAAACAATTAGATACTGAGCATGTTGCACAAGCATGGGAAAGAATGAAATCTTTGGTTAAAAATTGCCCAACCCATGGACTGACTACTTGGATGACCATCCAAACCTTTTATGCAGGACTGAATTTTTCTTCGCGGAACCTATTGGATTCAGCTGCTGGAGGTACCTTTATGTCCATCACTCTTGGTGAATCAACAAAGCTTCTTGATAATATGATGATCAACTACTCTGAATGGCACACGGAAAGAGCTCCACAAGGTAAGAAGGTAAATTCTGTCGAAGAAACCCCTTCCTTGAGTGATAAGATTGATGCTATTATGTCTATGCTTGTGAATGATAGGCCTAATGTTGATCCTAATAATGTTCCGTTAGCTTCATTGGTTGCACAAGAAGAACATGTTGATGTAAACTTCATTAAAAATAATAATTTCAACAACAATGCTTACCGGAACAATTCTAGTAACAACTATAGGCCACATCCTTATAATAATTGCAACGGCTATGGTAATTCTTATGGGAATTCTTACAACAATAATAGGAACACACCCCCTGGACTTGAAGCCATGCTTAAAGAATTTATTAGTACACAAACTGTTTTTAACAAATCTGTTGAAGAAAAGCTTGGGAAAATTGATATACTTGCTTCTAAAGTCGATAGTCTTGCTGCTGATGTTGATCTTTTGAAATCGAAAGTTATGCCTAATGAAAATCTTCATAATAAAATTGTTACTACAGCAAATGCCATCCAAGTTATAATTAATGAGAATATAAGATTGATGGCCGAATTGCGTGCTAGGTGGGAAAAAGAAGAAAATGAAAAAGAAGATAATATAGCTAAAGTTTGGACTATTACCACCACTAGTAATGCTAATGCTACACAAGTTGCTGCACCTCCTACTAATAATAATAAAAGAATTGGTGTTAGCAATGTTTCCACTTCTAATGCAAAGCGCGAAAAACTGCCCGAAACTGCTAAAACTGCTGAAACTGCCTGTGATAAAACTGCTGAAATTTTTTCCAACATTGGGGATGATGATCCCATTGCTTTAGATTATAATGGTTTGAATCTTGATGATTGCCACATCTCTGAAGTTATAAAGTTCTTGCAAAAACTTGCTAAAAGTCCTAATGCTAGTGCTATAAATTTGGCTTTCACGCAACATATTACAAATGCTCTCAAAAAAGCTAGAGAAGAGAAACTAGAGCGCGAAGCCTCTATTCCTAGAAAGCTAGAGGATGGTTGGGAGCCCATCATTAAGATGAAGGTTAAAGATTTTGATTGTAATGCTTTATGTGATCTTGGTGCAAGTATTTCTGTTATGCCTAAGAAAATTTATAATATGCTTGACTTGCCGCCATTGAAAAATTGTTATTTGGATGTTAATCGTGCTGATCATTCTACAAAGAAACCTTTGGGGAAAGTTGATAATGTTCGCATTACCGTTAACAATAACCTTGTCCCCGTTGATTTTGTTGTCTTGGATATTGAATGCAATGCATCTTGTCCCATTATATTGGGAAGACCTTTTCTTCGAACTGTTGATGCTATCATTGATATGAAGGAAGGTAATATAAAATATCAATTTTCTCTCAAGAAAGGTATGGAACACTTCCCTAGAAAGAGAATGAAGTTACCATTTGATTCTATTATTAGAACAAATTATGATGTTGACACTTCGTCTCTTGATAATACTTGATACACACTTTCTGCGCCTAGCTGAAAGGCGTTAAAGAAAAGCGCTTATGGGAGACAACCCATGTTTTTACTACAGTACTTTGTTTTTATTTTGTGTCTTGGAAGTTGTTTACTACTGTAGCAACCTCTCCTTATCATAGTTTAGTGTTTTGTTGTGCCAAGTAAAGTCGTTGATAGAAAAGTTCATACTAGATTTGGATTACTGCGCAGAAACAGATTTCTTTGCTGTCACAAATCTGGGCTGTTTTCTCTGTAGGTAATTCAGAAAATTATGCCAATTTACGTGAGTGATCCTCAGATATGTACGCAACTTTCATTCAATTTGAGCATTTTCATTTGAGCAAGTCTGGTGCCTCGATAAAATTCGTCAATACGAACTGTTCTGTTTTGACAGATTCTGCCTTTTATTTCGCATTGCCAGTTTTGTTATGTTCGATGGATATTTCGATTCCATTGACTTTCAGTAGCTTTGTGCAATGTCCAGAAGTGTTAATAATGATTATGTCACCTCTGAATATGTATATTTTGATTGTGCACTAACCCTCTAATGAGTTGTTCTAAGTTTGGTGTGGAGGAAGTTTTCAAGGATCAAGAGAGGGAGATGATACAACATGATCAAGGAGAGTGAAAGCTCTAAGCTTGGGGATGCCCCGGTGGTTCACCCCTGCATATATCAAGAAGACTCAAGCGTCTAAGCTTGGGGGTGCCCAAGGCATCCCCTTCTTCATCGACAACATTATCAGGTTCTTCCCCTGAAACTATATTTTTATTCCATCACATCTTATGCGCTTTTCTTGGAGCGTCGGTTTGTTTTTGTTTTTGTTTTGTTTGAATAAAATGGATCCTAGCATTCACTTTGTGGGAGAGAGACACGCTCCGCTGTAGCATATGGACAAGTATGTCCTTAGGCTCTACTCATAGTATTCATGGCGAAGTTTCTTCTTCGTTAAATTGTTATATGGTTGGAATTGGAAAATGATACATGTAGTAATTTGCTATAATGTCTTGGGTAATGTGATACTTGGCAATTGTTGTGCTCATGTTTAAGCTCTTGCATCATATACTTTGCACCTATTAATGAAGAAATATACATAGAGCATGCTAAAATTTGGTTTGCATATTTGGTCTCTCTAAAGTCTAGATAATTTCTAGTATTGAGTTTGAACAACAAGGAAGACGGTGTAGAGTCTTATAATGTTTTCAATATGTCTTTTATGTGAGTTTTGCTGCACCGCTTCATCCTTGTGTTTGTTTCAAATAACCTTGCTAGCCTAAACCTTGTATCGAGAGGGATTACTTCTCATGCATCCAAAATCCTTGAGCCAACCACTATGCCATTTGTGTCCACCATACCTACCTACTACATGGTATTTCTCCGCCATTCCAAAGTAAATTGCTTGAGTGCTACCTTTAAAATTTCCATTCTTCACCTTTACAATATATAGCTCATGGGACAAATAGCTTAAAAACTATTGTGGTATTGAATATGTACTTATGCACTTTATCTCTTATTAAGTTGCTTGTTGTGCGATAACCATGTTCACTGGGGACGCCATCAACTACTCTTTGTTGAATATCATGTGAGTTGCTATGCATGTTCGTCTTGTCTGAAGTAAGGGAGATCTACCACCTTATGGTTAAAGCATGCATATTGTTAGAGAAGAACATTGGGCCGCTAACTAAAGCCATGATCCATGGTGGAAGTTTCAGTTTTGGACATATATCCTCAATCTCAAATGAGAAAAATAATTGTTGTTACATGCTTATGCATAAAAGAGGTGTCCATTATCTGTTGTCTATGTTGTCCCGGTATGGATGTCTAAGTTGAGAATAATCAATAGCGAGAAATCCGATGCGAGCTTTCTCCTTAGACCTTTGTACAGGCGGCATAGAGGTACCCCTTTGTGACACTTGGTTAAAACATGTGCATTGCGATGATCCCGGTAGTCCAAGCTAATTAGGACAAGGTGCGGGCACTATTAGTATACTATGCATGAGGCTTGCAACTTGTAAGATATAATTTACATGATACATATGCTTTATTACTACCGTTGACAAAATTGTTTCTTGTTTTCAAAATCAAAGCTCTAGCACAAATATAGCAATCGATGCTTTTCCTCTTTGAAGGACCATTCTTTTACTTTTATTGTTGAGTCAGTTCACCTATTTCTCTCCATCTCAAGAAGCAAACACTTGTGTGAACTGTGCATTGATTCCTACATACTTGCATATTGCACTTGTTATATTACTCTATGTTGACAATATCCATGAGATATACATGTTACAAGTTGAAAGCAACCGCTGAAACTTAATCTTCCTTTGTGTTGCTTCAACGCTTCTACTTTGAATTATTGCTTTATGAGTTAACTCTTATGCAAGACTTATTGATGCTTGTCTTGAAGTACTATTCATGAAAAGTCTTTGCTATATGATTCACTTGTTTACTCATGTCATATACATTGTTTTGATCGCTGCATTCACTACATATGCTTTACAAATAGTATGATCAAGGTTATGATGGCATGTCACTCCAGAAATTATCTTTGTTTATCGTTTACCTGCTCGGGACGAGCAGAAACTAAGCTTGGGGATGCTGATACGTCTCCGACGTATCGATAATTTCTTATGTTCCATGCCACATTATTGATGATATCTACATGTTTTATGCACACTTTATGTCATATTCGTGCATTTTCTGGAACTAACCTATTAACAAGATGCCGAAGTGCCGATTGTTTTCTGCTGTTTTTGGTTTCAGAAATCCTAGTAAAGAAATATTCTCGGAATTGGACGAAATCAACGCCCAGGGTCCTATTTTGCCACGAAGCTTCCAGAAGACCGAAGAGGAGACGAAGTGGGGCCACGAGGTGGCCAGACTATAGGGCGGCGCGGCCCAGGTCTTGGCCGCGCCAACCTATAGTGTGGGCCCCTCGTGTGGCCCCCTGACCTGCCCTTCCGCCTACAAATAGCCTCCGTCGCGAAACACCCAGTACCGAGAGCCACGATATGGAAAACCTTACTGAGACACCGCCGCCGCCAATCCCATCTCGGGGGATTCAGGAGATCGCCTCCGGCACCCTGCCGGAGAGGGGAATCATCTCCCGGAGGACTCTACGCCGCCATGGTCGCCTCCGGAGTGATGTGTGAGTAGTCTACCCCTGGACTATGGGTCCATAGCAGTAGCTAGATGGTTGTCTTCTCCTCATTGTGCTTAATTGTCGGGTCTTGTGAGCTACCGAACATGATCAAGATCATCTATCTGTAATTCTATATGTTGCGTTTGTTGGGATCCGATGAATAGAGAATACTATGTTATGTTGATTATCAATTCATGTCTATGTGTTGTTTATGATCTTGCATGCTCTCCGTTACTAGTAGATGCTCTGGCCAAGTAGATGCTTGTAACTCCAAGAGGGAGTATTTATGCTCGATAGTGGGTTCATGTCTCCGTGAATCTGGGGAAGTGACAGAAATCTCTAAGATTATGGATGTGCTGTTGCCACTAGGGATAAAACATTGGTGCTATGTTCGAGGATGTAGTTACTGATTACATTACGCGCAATACTTAATGCAATTGTCTGTTGTTAGCAACTTAATACTGGAGGGGGTTCGAATGATAACCTGAAGGTGGACTTTTTAGGCATAGATGCATGCTGGATAGCGGTCTATGTACTTTGTCGTAATGCCCAATTAAATCTCACTATACTCATCATAATATGTATGTGCATGGTCATGCCCTCTTTATTTGTCAATTGCCCAACTGTAATTTGTTCACCCAACATGCTGTTTATCTTATGGGAGAGACACCTCTAGTGAATTGTGGACCCCGGTCCAATTCTCTATACTGAAATACAATCTACTGCAATATCGTTCTCTTGTTTTCTGCAAACAATCATCATCCACACTATACATCTAATCCTTTGTTACAGCAAGCCGGTGAGATTGACAACCTCGCTGTTTCGTTGGGGCAAAGTACTTGGTTTGTGTTGTGCAGGTTCCACGTTGGCGCCGGAATCCCTGGTGTTGCGCCGCACTACATCTCGCCGCCATCAACCTTCAACGTGCTTCTTGACTCCTACTGGTTCGATAAACCTTGGTTTCTAACTGAGGGAAACTTACTGCTGTACGCATCACACCTTCCACTTGGGGTTCCCAACGGTCGCGTGCTGTACGCGTGTCACTTATCATCCTCAAACCAGTGGGCAAGTAGAATTATCAAATAGAGAGATTAAATCTATCTTGCAAAAGATTGTTAATAAAACTAGAAAGAATTGGGCTAGTAAATTGAAGGATGCACTATGGGCTTATAGAACTGCTTATAAAAATCCCATGGGAATGTCACCTTATAAAATGGTTTATGGGAAAGCTTGCCATTTACCTTTAGAACTAGAACACAAAGCTTATTGGGCTGTTAGAGAATTAAATAAAGATCCTAAACTTGCCGGTAATAAGAGGTTGTTGCAATTGAGTTCTCTAGATGAATGGAGAAGTGAAGCTTGTGAAAATGCTAAACTCTTTAAAGAGAAAGTTAAAAAATGGCATGATAGAAGGATTATCAAAAGAGAATTTAATATTGGGGATAAAGTCCTATTGTATCGGTCTCGTCTCAGATTCTTTGCAGGGAAATTACTCTCGAAATGGGAAGGACCATATGTTGTCGAGGAGGTGTATCGTTCAGGAGCAATTAAAATTAGCTCTCTCCAAGGCGATGTCACGCAAGTGGTAAATGGACAAAGACTCAAGCATTATATTTCAGGTGATTCATATAATGTAGATGTTGATATTATTCGAGTGGAAACACCGGAGGCTTTTATCAAAGGACAAATTGACAGTCCGCCAGAACTCGACTTTGAATAGGTAATAGTACTGGTAATGAAAAGTTCGCAATTTACTTTCCGAACAATACTTTTGTTGTTTTTGGAAAATATGAAAAATTACGAGATCAAAACGGAGTGGAGGAGACGCACGAGGGCATGCCCCCATAGGCCGGCGCGGGCCCCAGCCAGGCCGCGCCGCCCTATGAGCTGGCCGCCTCGTCGCCCCTTTCCGGCTCTGGTTCGACCTGGTACTTTCCTTATGTCGTGAAAATTTCTGCTATATAATCCCCCGGACCCCTGGAGGTCCGTATATCGTTTTTCTCGACGTGTTTTGTTTCGAGCTGTTTCTGCCAGGATTTGCTTCGGATCTAGAGCCATCATGTCTTCGTCGGAAACTCCGAAGGACAGCTCCTGCAAGGATGTTGGCAACTTGTACATGGAGGAGCTGAGGATGCACCCCAAGGAGTTGCTGCTCGTTGAGGGAGAACTACAGATCAAGGATGTCCAGGGTCCTAAAGGAGAAGGAAGCTTGGAAGACAGGATGGAGAAGCTAGAACAAGAGGTCTTTAAATACAAGAAGATGGCTGAGCGTGAGGTGGATATCTTCCACAAGATTGTGTCTGAACTCATTGCTGAACACGAGAAGGAAACTGCAAAGCTTTGGGGCGACATCCTCTCACTTCACGATACCACCAACAAGCTCCAAGCACAACTCTATGACGTTCAGAATCAGAACTGTGAGTATGAAAACAGGTTTAAATACATAAGCCGTGCTGCTAGTTTCAGGATCCCCGAGACCAAGATGTCGTTTCTTGATGGAGAGCCTCTTCCTTGGAAGTTTGATGACGGGAGTTCATCACCACCATCGCCGAAGGAGTAAAACATCATCGGTATTGGCATCCCCTTGGTTTGTTTTAAGCTTGGGGGAGTGCCGCGGTATCACATTATCACTACCTTTTACTTTTTATTGTCAAGTAGTGTCATATCATGAGTAGGGAAGTTATCATATAAGATGGGTTGCAGTTTGGAAGTATCTCTCCTTTAGTTGGTTATCTATGTATCCCTTGGTGTGAGTTATCGTTATGGAATATTAATGAGAAGTCTTATCATTTACATATTGCACATCTTATTCTAGTTTGCAATCTCTATTATATGATTTATCTTGTCATTAGTATTGGTATCACTTAGGGAGCATTGAATAAATCTATTTGGTTTTGGCAAACTTAGCATTGGTCAATAGCAACTACACTTTGAGGTTTAAGTAGAAAAGAGAATACATGTAGTTGTTTCATTGTCTTTCTTTCTTGTTAGCTCATAGCTTATTATTCTGAAGTTAAAACTGTTTGTGCTTACAAGGAAGATGCATGATTGTTTCTATCACATGTATATTTGTTTGTTTCCCTCGACTCTTATGCTTGCTAATTAACCTTGCTAGCCAAAGACCTGTACTGAGAGGGAATACTTCTCGTGCATCCAAACCTTAACCCAAACCTATGCCATTTGTGTCCACCATATCTACCTACTACATGGTATTTTCTGCCATTCCAAGTAAATACTTCGTGTGCTACCTTTAAACAATTCAAAACTTATTATCTCTTATTTGTGTCAATGTTTTATAGCTCATGAGGAAGTATGTGGTGTTTTATCTTTCAATCTTGTTGGGCAACTTTCACCAATGGACTAGTGGCTTCATCCGCTTATCCAATAATTTTGCAAAAAGAGCTGGCAATGGGATTCCCAGTCCCAAATTAATTAAACTAAATAGACACTCCTCCATGGTATGTGATTGATGGACGGCACCCGAAGGATTCGGTTAGCCATGGCTTGTGTAAGCAAAGGTTGGGGGGAGTGTCATCATAATAAAACTAAAATAAAAAGGCACTCCTTCATGGTATGAGATTGTTGGCAGGCACCCGAGGATTCGGTTAGCCATGGTTTGTGAAAGAAAGGTTGGAAGGAGTGCCATACCAAATAAAAATAAAATGGGAGCCGCTCTTTGAAGGTTTGTCTGGCAAGGGGGTTAGAGTACCCGCTACCAGTCGTTGACAACAACAAACACCTCTCAAAATGTTACTTTTATTCTCTTTATATGATTTCAAAACTGAAAAAGCTCTAGCACATGATTTAATCCCTGCTTCCCTCTGCGAAGGGCCTGTCTTTTACTTTATGTTGAGTCAGTAAACCTATTTCCCTCCATCTCAAGCAAGCATTTGAGTAGTTGTGATCAAACCATTATATTGTGATTTGCTTCATCATGTCTTTTATTCTTCCTTGTTTAGTACAAGTTTTATCTGAATGAATATAGCTTTGCAAGTTATCAATGATCATGAGGAGACTATTATGATTGAGTATGCAAGTTGTGCAATATAAACTTTAACATGAGAGCATTGCTCGATGGATAAGTATAACCTGTTAATTGTTCTCTGACCAAGAACGAAGTTTGCCATCACCAACTATGATTTCTTATGCACCTTTATTTGTGATTACCTTATACTTTTTTCAAGTTGAGTTATATGAGGAAGTTGTTTACTAGAATGTCTTGTGTGAATGAATATGATGCTTCTTGTCCATATTTTATTTATCGACTCTTCACTCCATAAACATGTGGTCCTGTTTACTGAGTTCAGTTTCGCTTGGGGACAAGCGAAGTCTAAGCTTGGGGGGAGTTGATACGTCCAATTTGCATCACTATTTTGTATCATAATTTGCTGTTATTCATTGATATATTTCATATTTGGACACAATACTTATGTTATTTCATCTATTTTGCATGTTTCATCATTATTGGAGGATCGAGCACCGGAGCCAGGATTCTGCTGGAAAAAGCACCGTCAGAACGCAATATTTCGGAAGATCAACTGTGGAAGGAAATTATACCAAAAATCCTATTTTTCCAGATGACGAAGGAAGCCAGAAGGGGGAGCCGAGGGGACCCAAGGTGGGCCCAGACCACAGGCCGGCGCGGCCCATGGCCTGGCCGCGCCACCTGGTAAGGAGAGGGCCCCACAGCCCCTCTCGCCTCCTTTTCTTCGCGAAATCCTTCGTCCCGAAGACCTAAGCCACAGAGGGTACCTCGCGAAGAGTTACAGCCGCCTCTGCGGGGCGGAGAACACCAGAGAGAAAAGAGCTCTCTGGCGGCTGAGATCCGCCGGGGAAATTCCCTCCCGGAGGGGGAAATCGACGCCATCGTCACCGTCATCGAGCTGGACATCATCTCCATCACCATCATCATCATCTCCACCATCATCACTGCCGTCTCCACCGCTGGACATCGTCACCGCCGTAGCAATTTGGGTTTGATCTTGATTGTTTGATAGGGGAAACTCTCCCGGTATTGATTTCTACTTGTTGTTGATGCTATTGAGTGAAACCGTTGAACCAGGGTTTATATTCAGATTGTTATTTGTCATCATATCACCTCTGATCATGTTCCATATGATGTCTCGTGAGTAGTTCGTTTAGTTCTTGAGGACATGGGTGAAGTCTAAATGTTAGTAGTGAAGTATGGTTGAGTAATATTCAATGTTATGATATTTAAGTTGTGGTGTTATTCTTCTAGTGGTGTCGTGTGAACGTCGACTACACGACACTTCACCTTTATGGGCCTAGGGGAATGCATCTTGTACTCGTTTGCCAATTGCGGGGTTGCCGGAGTGACAGAAACCTAAACCCCCGTTGGTATATCGATGCAGGAGGGATAGCAGGATCTCAGAGTTTAAGGCTGTGGTTAGATTTATTCTTAATTACTTTCTTATAGTTGCGGATGCTTGCAAGGGGTATAATCACAAGTATGTATTAGTCCTAGGAAGGGCGGTACATTAGCACAGGTTCACCCACACAACACTTATCAAAACAATGAAGATTAATTAGCCATATGTAGCGAAAGTACTAGACTAAAATCCCGTGTGTCCTCGAGAACGTTTGGTCATTATAAGTAAACAACCCGGCTTGTCCTTTGTGCTAAAAAGGATTGGGCCACTCGCTGCAATTGTTACTCTCGCACTTTACTTACTCGTACTTTATTCACCTGTTACATCAAAACCCCCTGAATACTTGTCTGTGAGCATTTACAGTGAATCCTTCATCGAAACTGCTTGTCAACACCTTCTGCTCCTCGTTGGGATCGACATTCTTACTTATCGAAGATACTACGATACACCCCCTATACTTGTGGGTCATCAACCCCCAATACCGCTGCACCTGCTCAGCAGCAACGCCGGGTCTCAGCCGGAAGGAAGTTTACCCCAGGCAACCCGAACAACCGCAGCGGCCGCCTCTTCCACATGAATGCTGAAGAAGCCCAGGAAGCACCAGATGTCGTGTTGGGTATATTTTCTGTTAACTCAGTACCTGCAAGAGTTTTGTTTGATTCTGGAGCATCGCACTCGTTTGTTACTGAAGATTTTGCATGCACTAGTAAGATTCAACCAATCAGTTTGAAACATGTTATGCTAGTTAAAATACCTGGTTCAACTACAAAAGCTAGAAAATTTTGCAAAGATGTGCCTATCAGAATACATAGCATAGTTGTTACCATGATCATGGGCTAGAGCAAAATAATGGCTATGTGGCCATTTCTAGTCCATTTAAATTACCCAAAATTAATTCTTAAATAGTATGAGAGGTTTCCTCTCATTTAAATCATTGTCTCAAGTGATTCAATATGAGGAAATGATCGTAGCTATAGAACCTCATACTTGATTACTTAGAGATATTAAATTGTCCCAATAGTAGTATTTAAATTGCATGAGGTATAGTACCTCATTTAAATAATTTTTCTCAAATGATAAATGTGAAGTGTTGACCTTGGTCAACATGATCTCACACTTATTAATTGAGGAGATTAAATCTTAATAAGATTTCAATGAGAGGAAATTATTCTTCTTACAAGTTTTCTTAAAATAAAAACAAAGCCAACCACCTTGTGATGAATGTTGTGATGATAGGATAGTTTGTGTGATCCATTTGAGTGTTAAGTCTAGCACTTAAGGATTGTGTGGTGATTGTATGCCTCGTATCCGTTTATAGACGCTAGTACCGAGGACTACCAGGAGGAGGAGGTCTTCTACCAAGAGGAAGAAGAAAGATTTGATCACTGTACCAATCAAGGCAAGCTATACTCTTGCAAGTTACTCAAGTGCAAGCTCAACTTGAGCAAGGCACTAATACAATACTACTTTGTGTTTACTTTCCAAGTCCCAGTTTTTATCTTACCAAGCTTTTATTTTGTTTATCAAGGTTTACTTTTATAGTTAACTTGAGTCTAGATATGGAGTAGTACAAGAACATCAAAGTTAGCCTAGAGAGCTACAAGCTAGTTAGCACCCCTCATGACTAGCTGCTAGTGCTAAAACTAAAATTGACTACTCTAGTTGGGAACATGTGAATCTTTTGACTTTGAAAACCTTGGAATGATGAGTCATTCTATTGAAAGATTTTTGAAGGTGAAGGTGACTTGAATGACATGGTGATTTTGATAAAAAATGATGATAGGGTTCGGATGCGAGACCATTCCAATTTTTGAGTACCCCCACAATACCTGATTATGGGTAAGGCTTTAGCTGGAAATTTATATGTTTTAGTATGGGTTTCCTCTGAGCAAGCGTCATAGAGGTTATGCCGAGGCTGCCTCCGTTGAAAGTGAAATGACGTGAAAAGAGTTGAATGTCCTACCCAAGCCCTGTGCAGTTCCCAGGAAAGCAGATTGTTATCACTGGGAGGCCAAGCTCATGGGGGAGGTGCCTATACTAGGGTATGTAAGTGAAAGGTTAATGGTTTATGATCCGCATACTGAGTTATGATTATTCAGGGCTATCCCTGACGGATGTAATCAAATGTTGTGGCACAAGTGTGCAACCTCTGCAGAGTGTAAACCTATTCGAATAGCCGTGTCCGCGGTTATGGACGGTTGGATGGCCATACTGTTCCGTTGTCAGATGATTTCTAAAAATGGATGGTGAATTGAAAGGTGAATTTGACTTGATCACAACAGAGTTGTGGGAATGACACTAATGTTCCCACTTGAGTTAAGTTAGGCAATTGAAGAGTCTTTGGTTACCAAATGCTTATGAAATAAAACTGCCTTTATGCAAATGAACCTAGAGCTTAGAACCCTCGCACTAAAACTGTTAGTACTTACACTAGTATTAGTTTGCGAGTACTTTAAAGTACTCACGGCTATGTCCCTGGCTATTCAAATGGCCAGACTATGAAGAAGAGCAGCAGTATCAGGATGACGGACAACAGGACGTCTATGACAACTAGGATCATCTCCTGACGTCAAGCGTTGCCTGTGGAATAGATGGACTCTACTACGTACTCCCGCTATGTGTTATGTATTTGATCCTTAGATCAATTGTTGTAATGAGACTAGATCATGTGATCCTTTTTTATGTAAGACTATTATGGTGTTGTAATAGATGATGTGCTGTTATATGAACTTATTATGTCTCGCAAAAACAATCTTCCTGAGATTGCGATGTATGGTATAATAGGCATCTGGACCTAAAAATCCGGGTATTGACACTGGGCCAGCACGCCGGTGGCCATGGAGAGGCGCACACGCCCAGGAGAAGGCGGCGGCAGGGGCCAACACGCCGAAAATCTAGCCGGAGCTGAGCCCGGCGCCGGCGGCCGAGCACGGAAGCCACTGTGGGCTGCAGCGACGGTTCTGCTCACCTGTTTCTTTTTCTTTCGAGAGAGAAAGGAGAGAAGAAGATACTGACGAGTGGGTCCCAAACTTTTTTACATAAAAGCCCAGAACTAGAACCAATCTATGTTGCTCGGATCATTATGTGTTGTCACGTCAGCCAGACAGTAGGACCCACACGTCATTCTTGTGATTAGACGAGCATCTTAGAAGAATCAGTGATATATGTTAAGTGTTACCCGTAGACTGGTGGTTTTTTGAAAATTTCTCGAATAGTGGTGGTTTTTTGAAACCATTGCCTGAAATGTGGTGGTTTTTTGTAATTTTCTCTCTCCCTTACTTTCTTATTTCTCCTTGTCATAGCCATGGATGGTTCTCTTCCTCTCCCCTCTGTTGCCACCGCTACTAACCGCCTAGACCTCACCATAAGTGGTGCACGATGCGCTAGTGGCGGCGCCAGCGGAGGTGAGCAAGAAAACTTAGGGGTGGGAGGATGGGGGTCGCCGGTGCCGGAGACAAACAAGCGGCGACGGAGCTTAGAGGGATGGCCGGGACGGCGACGAACCAGTGGAGGTCGTGATTTGAGAGGGCGGTGCGGCGAGGCGGTCGCGGTAGCGCCGCTGGCCGTGGGCAGCTCGATCGGCGTTGGCTGCGGGGGCGGACCAGTTGTTCAACGCGGCGTTCCCCCTCCTCTTCGGCTAGCAGCGGGACGGCCTAGTGTCGGCGGCGAGAATGGCTGCTGGTATGGGGTCGCTGGTGCAGTGGCTGTGTCGGGCTCTCCTTTTCTTGCTAACCATATCCGACAGCTACTGTAGCGATCGGAATCGACCCAGGGCAGGGTTGCCCGTAAACTAGCACAGCCCGTTTCAAATTTCTCTAATGGGTCATTTTTTGGCTTTTTCTGAAAAAATAAGTTTCTCTAAAGGTTCATTTTTGCCGTTTTGGCAAAAAAGTAATGGGAAGTGCTGGGCTTCCCCCGGGGGATCTAATTCCCCAGCCCCCGGGTCCCTAGCCGTCGGATCTACATCATATACGGTCAGATTTGCACGTAGCAAAAAAACATCTCCGGCAGCAAAATAAACACCCCGGCAGCAACTGCATGTAGCAAAAAACGGTTCGCCCTCGAAATAAAATAAAAGGTTGAGCTCGCCGGACAAACCACCGGAGACTCGCCGGAGACCTCGCCAGAGAGCGCGTAGCAAAAAATTTATGCTATTGTAGCAAAAATGAATATCATCGGAGACATCGACGGGAACTCGCCGGGGAACTCACCGGAGACTTCGCCGGAGACCTCACCGGAAACCCCTTAGCAAAAATATTTTGCAATTGTAGCAAAACTGCAGAATAGTTGTAGCAAAAAAAAATATGCTATTGTAGCAAACCCGACCTTATCGAAGATATCGACAAAGAACTCGCCGGAGACATTGTAGCATAATTTCTGTACTAAAAAAGCAAAACAACAAAACAATTGTAGCATCATCGACCAACGTCGCTAGCATCTTCGCATGTCGACGGTAGCAGCATTGAGGTGCTTGTAGCACCAACAGCCTCTCTCGTCTGGGAGCACCTCGGCCTTGGAAGGAGGAGGCCACGAGTGGGTCCAGGGGATGTAGAGAAGGTCATGGGAGGTCCAGGACGTCCCGCCGGCACCAAAGCAGGAAACGGCCTCGGAATGGAAGTCGATGGCGCGAGACCGGATCATGGAGGAGCAGCCGCAGCCGGAGACAGACCTCGTAGCGTGGCGGCGGGAGCCTATGGACTCACGGCGGCGGGTTCTAGGGCACGTGGCGACGGTAGCCACGGGGACGCGGCGGCTGAGTCCCCGACGGCGGTGGGTGGAGGGGATGCGGCTTGGCTGGGCGCGGAGGCGGAGCGCAGCGGTGGAGCGCGGTGGCGTGCAGGCAGGGCACAGCGGCGGACGGTGCCGTGAAAATTTGGATCAAAGCTAGAGAACGGGGAAGAGATAAGGTGGGTCGTGGTGGGGCCCATACATGAAGCGTCGTTCGGTGGAACGCTGGCGCATCCGCGATGCGCGCATCCAACGGCCACGCAACAGAAGGTTGCATCGCGCGAGATCCCCCGGGAGAATTGGATCATTTCCCAAAAGTAATACTTGATCAGCTGCTGCGTGTATGCGCCCCGTTAAAAAACTAATGGCAACTGGTTCATGCCAAAAGTATAGAGTGTGCATAGACTCAATACGCACACGGAAAATTTACTAGACAGACGGGAATTTTGGGCCCTCTTCATTTCGGGAGAAGGCGAGAAACATGTGTTGGCGTCTGGGCCCTGAATTTGAGGCCTAAAAAGTTTAGAACCCTCTGCGTCTTCCAAGCCGCACACCCTGTAGATGGGCCTGTGTTTTAGTAACTGCTTTCCTCCGCTCTAAAATAGGTGTCTTACTTTTATTCAGATATAAATATATATCTAGATACATTATTCTTAAAAAATATCTACATATATTTTAGTTGTAGATACACCTATATCTAAATAAAACCGTGACACTTATTTTGGAATGGAGATAATATCTCATAATTACTTGGTTTACTGTATTTTGCCATTTTTATGAACAAGTGGATTGAGGTCGATTATTTTTGTATCTATGTACACTATTTTTCAACATTTGCACAACACTTTTTTTTTTGCATGTTCTAACTTTTCCATAAAGTTGACCAAAAAACATGAGAGTTATTCCATAAAAAGTATTCTATTAGAAATTTTATTTAAATAGGAATTTAATGATGTAATTTTATTGCACAATTTTTTTATTAGTGCTAATGTGATTGTGAAAGCTGAACCTACAAATATGTGTGTACCCTGAAAATGTGGAAGCAGCGAGTATACCTTAGGACAAAAAAAGGGAAATATACAATTACTAATTAATGATCTATTTAGTTTACATGATTTCCATAACATAGAAATATGAAAGGCGTAGGATAACATGTCATGACATGGTGATATATAAATTAATTAGGAACACAAGGATTTGCAATAATGTTGTTTTTTTGTGTTGCAGGAGAAAATACATGAATTTTTATGAAGGAATGTGTGTATACTATAGTTTCATAGAAAAGCGAAGGAAAATTTCCACGAGTTTGGACCTAAGGGACTTTAAAAAAAAAACTGCATGCGAAATGGAGATATGAAAATCTTAGGACCTATTTGAACCGGAAGAAGAAACGCACAAGAATATGACAATATTGCATGTGCAAAATATAAGATTGTGAAAACCACATAAATTGTGCCAAAGTTGGGTGTTTAATTCACAAGAAAAGTAAACTATAATTCATAATCAAATAAGGGGGCCTTAGGGGTTCAGATCCTATGAACGTTCTATAGGAGCCTACTCGAACTAAGTAAATTTTAAGAGAAGTGGCCAGCCATTCCTCTGTCATCTGTCCAATAGATAGTAAGACCATAAATTAAGATATACAAGAATAAAATTTAAGTTTGGATTAAGCCAAAAGCAAAATATAAATAGCTAATCCATCCGATCCATAAATAGTTAAATTTAAACTAAAACCACAACTATCATTATGAATCGGAGGAAGTACCAAGGTAGACCGGAAACGCCTTGCTAACAGTATCATTATATTTCCGGTTTTGCATTCAAGTCCTCTCAGGAAACAGAAGTCAAGACCGCAGAATTTAACCATGCATAATTTTGTTCCTTATACTGTAGTACAGTAGTCAAGGCACACAACAGTCACCACAGGTTCAGCAGTTTTCGTCTTGTCGTCCGACAACAGTTGGATATTTGGATCAGAAGAAGGCTCTAAGCGCGACCTGCGCGATGCGCCCGGCAGCCATGGCCGCCACAGGGAACCGGCGGAGGTGGAAGGAGAGCAGCGCGAGCGCCAGGGCGGCCGCCCACAGCGCCAAGCCAGCGGCGAGGTGGCTCTCGGCCAGGCGAGGGACCGCCGCGCGGAGGAGGAAGGAGGCGCCGAGCAGCACGTACACGGCGGCGTTGAAGTGGAGGCGGCGCTCCAGCTGCTGCGCTGCATTGTCGTCGAGGAACAATGGCGCCGGGTGAGCTGCCATATGTCTAGCGCTTTGTAGCAGGTGGTGTCTGTTAAAAACTGTAGCAGTACTCTTTGCTGGATTGTCGTCAGCTCCTATTAACACATATTAACTCGTAGGAGTATATTGTTAATTAAGTGAGGTATCTATAAATAGCTAAGTAGAGAGAGAAACTTTATAGAGAGAGAAAGGGTGGAAGACCTCTCTCTCTCCCATTTTGCATCAGCATCACCCCAACAGTCGAAAAGCTCGTTGCTGCGATGGCGGCTATGCATGCGTGCTACTCATGGTCGTTAACAATGGCGTCGTCTCTCTGGTCGAGTCTACCGTACGCGCTCGCTCGGTGGCGCGCTACAGGAAAAGTGGCTTGGAGACGTCATCAGGCCTTGGTGCTACTGCTAATGCTGGACGCGACGCAAATACGACAGCGGAGATGGATCTAGCGTCGGAGGGGAGGGAGCCGAATTGGGGTGGTAGGTGGAGCCTGGACCTGGAGGCCAGCTGGGGATAATTCGAGCGCGACTGGCCAGCCCATGTATGTCGGCTCGCGGCATCCGGGAAATGACTAGAGTGTTAAGTAGGACTTCATCCGGCAAATGACAACTCTTTAGTTATTATTGACATTTCTATCTGCCCGACTCATTTTGGATGCTACCTTAGTTTCGTAGAATAAGGTCTATTTTGTTTTGAAAAAGTTAACCTTAGTAGAGTTTGTTCACACTTATAGAACAAACTAATAAAAAACGTGATATTATGTACATATCATATACAAATATATTTTTATGATGAATCTAACATTGTTGAGTTTGGATTGTACATACTAGACATCATGTTTGCAAATGGTGCCGTACCCCCGTGTGTTGCACCCTAGGGCGACACCGGGGGGGGGGGGGGGGGGGGGTTCCTCCCGCCGCCGTTGCTCCTCACGCCGTCGCTTCTGTCGGCCCTTGTCGCGGCGGTGGGCATAGCCGTCGAATAGTGGTTTTGGGGTGGGAGTTCGCCGGGGATGGCCACCATGGCTGCTTGGGCGGGTTTGGCTGGTTCATCGTCGATTAGCGACCAGGGCGGCGCCCCTAGTCGGGGTGGTGGCGGGAGTCATCTCCCAGTGGCGCATGGCTGACTGTGAAGAAGCAGGGCCGGATGGTGGTTGGGGAAACCCTAGATCTTGATCTGGGTGCTTGCCATCTCCCCGATCTTCTTCAATACTTGGTTGGGCCGGTTTTGGTGGGGGTCTGTCCCTGCTCTGCCGTCTCCTTTCCCATTGTTGTTCTCGCCCTCTGGGCCGCTGATAGGGTTTGGTGCAGCGGCTTACAAGTTCCCGCCATGTGGCGTGGGGGCTGCTCGCAGGTCATGAATAAAAATGGTGGTCCTAGGATCCCTCTCACGCCAGAATGATGATCTGGTTGATGCTTGTCTCCACTGATCTGGCCGAAGTGTCACCGGTGAACTCCAAATGGACGGCATGCCTAGAGATTGCTGGATCAGATGGTGATCGGTCCTGCGCAACCATGTTTTTCTGACTGTTTGGTTTCAGAGGGATCGATGCAAAGTTTTGCAGTCTGTTGCCATCATGGGACATGTCTTTAGTTCCATGATGAAGTTAGTCGTGGAGAATGGTACGAAAGCTGGTTTCTAAGGACGAGTACTGGTGTTTCAAGTACTAGTGATGATGAGGAAATTGGCTTTGGTGATTTGTAACTTGGAGAAACGACGACGGCAAGTGGGGGCTTCAACACATGAGATGTCCATAATGTAAACTTGCAAGGTTAAAATCCAAGGTTTGGTCTTAATTGGTTGTGCCAGACAATAGCCTTGTTGATGGCATTGTTTTGTAATTGTGAACTTTCTCCAGGGTGAAAACCTATGATCTATGACCAGGGCGACGACGGTGCTTGTGCACTGTTTCCTTCTTAGAGGCGTCACTTTCGGAGAAGATGGATTTTTGGTGTTGTAATGGTCGTGTTTGGTTCGCTCCTACAAGGAATGAATCTCTGTGGTGGGACTTTTCTTTTGTGTAATTCATCTTTATTTTTTTCGGCTTGTGCATCCATATTGTCATTAGAGCACTGCGTTGTTGCGGATGCTGGGTGTAATTGATATCTTCTTGATATTAATATATACTCTTTATCCAAACAAAATCATACTAACAATTTCCTAAGAATTTGGTCAAACTTTACCTAGTTTGAGCTTTGGAAAAAATATAAATCTTATTCATTAAAACGGAGGTAGTATCAAATATGTTCGTTTTCGTTTTTTGGGTCAACCCACAGACATAAAATTGACTTTGCATCCACCTTTATCCGTTTGGGATGGAGGCAGGCCTAGCGGGCCGATGCAAATAATTTTTTTCGCCAACCTTCATAGACGACACTTTGATTAATGCCGGCAAAAGCTTCCCATGGGGCTGCTCTATTCTCGTGTGCCCCCTATCCTTTCCCATGAGACTGCTTTGGATTTCTTGGCGCATGCCCGACCATGTCCCGCCCTGTCCGTGGCTATATGAGGGCACCGTTAGGGGAAGGCATACCCTAAATAGGACACGGAGATCCATGGCCACATACAACACTACCTAGGCGAGGATTAGCGGATGGCACGTGAGCGCTACCCCGATGAACCGACGCGGTGGAGAGCACCATCCAGGAGTAGTTTGATCCCTACGTCGATGAGCTGTGTGAGGAGGCATTGGCCAAGGGACATTCATGCGTGGAGGCAAAGCCCGGGTGGCGGAGAAGGAGACGGTCTAAATAGAATCTACGGTGGTTACTCGGATGATGGTTGCGGCGTCCGCTTGTACCGCGGTGGCCAAGGACAACCTGGCCGAGGCGCGGTCCACACTAGCCCAGGTGCGTTCGGTGCTAGCGACGACGGAGGAGGATTTGGCGGGGATCATGGTGCATTCACCAGCGGCCAGCGGTTGGGAGGACGATCACGTCGATGACCTCAACGATGACGGTGAGATGCCTGACATGAGCGACGAGTAGCAGGCTCTGCTCAAGTTATTCAACACCACCCAACGTGACGAGGAGCTTGACTACCGAGCGGAAAGCCGCCACAGACATCATGGTGTCGAAGGCAGTGGCACCATGGGGTCCTTGGCGGAGGCCCACCGTGCGATGCCCGAGGTAGTGGTGGTGTCCATGGGACGCCGATGCCTCCAGCCATAATTGGACATGGAGAACCCGTGGATGGAGCACACCGCTAGGGCGATGGTGCATGCCGCGAATGCAGTGACGCGGGACCATGCCCGCTTAGACGCCGACATGAAATCAATGCTTTGGCGGAGAGAGCATGCTGGGACGCGGCCTTGGCGGAGGGCCAGGCGTGACGGAGGTATGATGACGACCGTCGTGGCCGCGACATGAAGGAGATCATGTCATCCTCCCCAACCGAGTGTCGGCGCATCGCGAGGGAGCACTGCCTCTCTCAAGATGAGAGAGAAATTTGGGGCTTGCGATGAGCACCTTATGGCTGTGAAATACGCCATTTTTCCTCATGTTTAAACCCTTTTCTAAGTCAAGAAATTGAGTAAACATCTCTCTAATGTTCCACTAATGACTAATCATTGCAAAGATGTGCAATCCCTTCTCTTTCTATATGGTGTGCAGGAAATCAAGTCTTTATGGCAAATTACTGAAGAAAACCTCGTCACAAGTACAACAAAGTCAACCTGAGGGTCAAAGTCGGTTCCAGAAGGCATAGTGGACACCGGTACGTACCTAGCCCGCCCGTATTGTTCGCCCGTACTAGGTGCCAGAGCACTCCCGATGTTAAATCCTATAACTTTCGTGAAGGGAGCCAGCCTAGAAGGAGAGCCATTTGTTGCCAAATAGAGCCACCATCCACCAGATCCGTCTGCAACACAAAGGAGGAGATCCACCACCATTGTTCATCCAAGGTCTGGTCTTAATTGGTTGTGCCAGACAATGACCTTGTTGAAGGCATTGTTTTGTAAGCGTGCACTTTCTTCATGGTGAAAACCTATGATCTATGACCAGGGCGATGATGGCGCTTGTGCACTGTTTCCTTCTTAGAGGTGTCACTTTCAGAGAAGATGGATTTTTGGTGTTGTAATGGTCATGTTTGGTTCACTCTTACAAGGAATAAATCTCTGTGGTGGGACTTTGATACGTCTCAAACGTATCTATAATTTCTTATGTTCCATGCTACTTTTATGATGATACTCACATGTTTTATACACACTTTATGTCATATTTATGCATTTTCCGGAACTAACCTATTGACGAGATGCCGAAGGGCCAGTTGCTGTTTTCTGCTGTTTTTGGTTTCACAAATCCTACAAAGGAAATATTCTTGGAATCGGACGAAATCAACGCCCAGGGTCTTATTTTTCCACGGAGCTTCCAGAAGACCAGAGAGGATACGAAGTGGGGCCACGAGGTGGCGACACAACAAGGCGGCGCGGCCAAGGAGGGGCCCGCGCCGCCCTGGTGTGTGGGCCCCTCGTGACTCCTCTGAGGCTGCCCTTCCGCCTACTTAAAGCCTCCGTCACGAAAACCCTAAGCCAATAAGCCACGATACGAGAAAAGTTCCAGAGCCGCCGCCATCACGAAGCCAAGATTCGGGGGACAGAAGTCTCTGTTCCGACACCCCGCCGGGACGGGGAATTGCCCCCGGAAGGCATCTCCATCGACACCACCGCCATCTTCATCGCCATCGCTGTCTCCCATGATGAGGAGGGAGTAGTTCTCCCCCGAGGCTGAGGGCTCTACCGGTAGCTATGTGGTTCATCTCTCTCTCCCATGTGATCTTTATGTGATCATGAGCTTTGTATCACTATTAATCTATGAGCTACTCTAGTGATGTTATTAAAGTTGTCTATTCCTCCTCCATGATGTAATGTTGACAATGTGTGCATCATGTAGTACTTGGTGTAGGTTATGATTGTAATCTCTTGTAGATTATGAAGTTAACTATTACTATTATAGTATTGATGCGATCTATTCCCCCTTTCATAGCTGAAGTTGACAGTGTGCATGCTATGTTAGTACTCGGTCTAAATTGCAACGGTCTATTATGCACTCTAAAGGTTACTTAAATATGAACTCCGGATGTTGTGGAGCTTGTTAACTCCGGCTTGAGGGAGCTCTTGTAGCCCTACACAATGAATGGTGTTTGTTATCCAACAAGAGAGTGTAGAGTAGTTTTATTATGTGATCATTGTTGAGAGTGTCCACTAGTGAAAGTAGGATCCCTAGGCCTTGTTTCCAAATATCGAATCACCGTTTATTTACTGTTCCACTGCATGTTTACTCGCTGCCATATTTATTTCAGATTGTTATTACCACTGATATTCATCCATATCATTTGTATTTCACTATCTCTTCGCCTAACTAGTGCACCTATACATCTGACAAGTGTATTAGGTGTGTTGGGGACACAAGAGACTTCTTGTATCGTGATTGCAGGGTTGCTTGAGAGGGATATCTTTGACCTCTACCTCCCTGAGTTCGATAAACCTTGGGTGATTCACTTAAGGGAAACTTGCTGTTGTTCTACAAACCTCTGCTCTTGGAGGCCCAACACTGTCTATAGGAAAAGAAGCGTGCGTAGACATCAAGCTATTTTCTGTCGCCGTTGCCGGGGAGGTAAGGTAAAAGGTATTCACATCCTCCGACTACTAAGCTATTTCCTAGCATTGTTGCCGGTGTGTGAGTGCTCGAAGCTATTTCCTTTGGATCCTGCAATTGCATCTTTTTGTTTCTTGTTTTTATTTTTCACTAGTTAGGCATAATGGAAAACAACAGTGAGATTTTTAATTTATTTCCTAAGTTAAGACATGAATTATGTGATGCGAAAATTAAAAATCCCATGGAACTTTGTTTGCAAAATAGTTGTAGCAATGTTATTAGCATGAACTCTTTGAACACTATTATTGATAATGCTATGGAAGAATTTAAGCTTGGGGAAGCTGGTTGTGATATTTTTAGTCCCCCAAGTTTTGAGGAGAAAATTTTCTTTGATGATACTTTGCCTCCTATTTATGATGATTATAATGATAGTGGTATTTTGGTGCCACCTACTATGGAGGATAAAGTTTATTATGATTATACCATGCCTGCAATTTATGATGATTACAATGATGGTTGTGATAGTTTTACTCCAACTATTACTAATAAAATTGATTATGCTTATGTGGAGAGTAATGATACTTTTATGCATGTGAATAAGAATTCTTTATGCGATAGCTATATTGTTGATTTTATCAATGATACTACTGAAAGTTATTATGAGAGAGGGAAACATGGTTATATGCATCTTAATCATATTAAGTTTCCCCTCTTTATGTTGAGAATCTTGAAGTTACTCGTGTTTTATCTTCCTATGCTTGTCACTTTGTTATTCATGAATTTATTTGTGTACAAGATTCCTATGCATAGGAAGCGGGTTAGGCTTAAATTTGTTTTGAAGTTGCTTCTTGATGCTCCTTTTGCTTCAACTCTTATTTCTTGCGAGTGCATCACTAAAATTGCTGAGCCCATCTTAATGGCTATAAAGAAAGCACTTCTTGGGAGATAACCCATGTTTTTATTTTCCTACTGTTTTGTTGTGTATTGGAAGTTGTTACTACTGTAGCAACCTCTCCTTATCTTTATTTTATTGCATTGTTGTGCCAAGTAAAGTCTTTGATAGTAAGGTTGATACTAGATTTGGATTACTGCGCAGAAACAGATTTCTTGCTGTCACGAATTTGAGTTGAATTCTCTGTAGGTAACTCAGAAAAATCTGCCAATTTACGTGAGTGATCCTCAGATATGTACGCGACTTTCATTCAATTTGAGCATTTTCATCTGAGCAAGTCCAGTGCCTCTAAAAAATTCGTCTTTACGGACTGTTCTGTTTTGACAGATTCTGCCTTTTATTTCGCATTGCCTGTTTTGCTATGTTTGATGGATTTCTTTGTTCCATTAACTTTCAGTAGCCTTGTGCAATGTCCAGAAGTGTTAGGAATGATTATTTCACCTCTGAATATGTGAATTTTTGATTATGCACTAACCCTCTAATGAGTTTGTTTTGAGTTTGGTGTGGAGGAAGTTTTCAAGGGTCAAGAGAGGAGGATGATATAGAGTGAAAAGTCTAAGCTTAGGGATGCCCCCGTGGTTCATCCCTGCATATTTCAAGAAGACTCAAGCATCTAAGCTTGGGGATGCCCAAGACATCCCCTTCTTCATCGATAACTTATCAGGTCACCTCTAGTGAAACTATATTTTTATTCTGTCACATCTTATGTGCTTTACTTGGAGCGTCTGTGTGCTTTTATTTTCGTTTTGTTATCTTAGTTCTCTGAATAAATTCATGTTTATGTGGGAGAGAGACACGCTCCACTTGTTCATATGAACACCGGTGTTCTTAGCCTTACTCTTAATGTTCATGGCGAAGGTTGAAACTGCTTCGTTCATTGTTATTTGGTTGGAAACAGAAAATGCTGCATGTGGTAAATTGGTATAGTGTCTTGAATAATTTGATACTTGGCAATTGTTGCGCTCAATAGATCATGTTTAAGCTCTTGCATCATGTACTTTGCACCTATTAATGAAGAAATACCATAGAGCTTGTTGACATTTGGTTTGCATGATTGATCTCTCTAAGGTCTAGAAATTTTCTGGTAAGGATTTGAACAACAAGGAAGACAATGTAGAGTCTTATAATGCTTGCAATATGTTCTTATGTAAGTTTTGCTGTACCGGTTCATACTTGTGTTTGCTTCAAACAACCTTGCTAGCCTAGCCTTGTATTGAGAGGGAGTACTTCTCGTGCATCCAAAATCCTTGAGCCCAAAACTATGCCATTTGTGTCCACCATACCTACCTACTACATGGTATTTCTCTACCATTCCAAAGTAAATTGCTTGAGTGCTACCTTTCAAATTCCATTCTTTGTCTTTGCAATATATAGCTCATGGGAAAAATAGCCTAAAAACTATTGTGGTATTGAATATGTACTTATGTATCTTATTTCTTATAAGTTGCTTGTTGAGCGGTAACCATGTTCCTGGGGACACCATCAACTATTTCACCTTTGTTGAATATCATGTGAGTTGCCATGCATGTTCGTCTTGTCTGAAGTAAGGGAGATTTATCATTATCAAATGGTTTGAGTATGCATATTGTTAGAGAAGAACATTGGGCCGCTAACTAAAGCCATGATCCATGGTGGAAGTTTCAGTTTGGACAACAATCCTCAATCTCATATGAGAATATTATCTGTTGTTGAATGCTTATGCATTAAAGAGGAGTCCATTATCTGTTGTCTATGTTGTCCCGGTATGGATGTCTAAGTTGAGAATAATCAAAAGCAAGAAATCCAATGCGAGCTTTCTCCTTAGACCTTTGTACAGGCGGCATAGAGGTACCCCTTTGTGACACTTGGTTAAAACATATGCTATGCAATGATAATCCATGTAATCCAAGCTAATTAGGACAAGGTGCGGGCACTATTGGTATACTATGCATGAGGCTTGCAACTTATAAGATGTCTTATACATAACACATATGCTTTATTACTACCATTGACAAAATTGTTTCTTGTTTTCAAAATAAAGCTCTAGCACAAATATAGCAATCCATGCTTCCCTCTGCGAAGGGCCATTCTTTTACTTTTATGTTGAGTCAGTTTACCTACTTCTTTCTATCTTAGAAGCAAACACTTGTGTCAACCGTGTGCATTGATTCCTACATATTTGCTTATTTGCATTCATCATATTACTTTGTGTTGACAATTATCCATGAGATATACATGTTGAAGTTGAAAGCAACTGCTGAAACTTAAATCTTCCTTTGTGTTGCTTCAATGCCTTTACTTTGAATTTATTGCTTTATGAGTCAACTCTTATGCAAGACTTATTGATGCTTGTCTTGAAAGTACTATTCATGAAAAGTCTTTGCTATATGATTCAGTTGTTTAAATCATTATCTTTACCATTGCTTTGAATCACTTCATTCATCACATATGCTTTACTATAGTATTGATCAAGATTATGATAGCATGTCACTTCAGAAATTATCCTTGTTATCGTTTACCTACTCGAGGGCAAGTAGGAACTAAGCTTGGGGATGCTGATACGTCTCAAACGTATCTATAATTTCTTATGTTCCATGCTACTTTTATGATGATACTCACATGTTTTATACACACTTTATGTCATATTTATGCATTTTCCGGAACTAACCTATTGACGAGATGCCGAAGGGCCAGTTGTTGTTTTCTGCTGTTTTTGGTTTCAGAAATCCTACAAAGGAAATATTCTCGGAATCAGACGAAATCAACGCCCAGGGTCTTATTTTTCCACGGAGCTTCCAGAAGACCGGAGAGGATACGAAGTGGGGCCACGAGGTGGCGACACAACAAGGCGGCGTGGCCAAGGAGGGGCCCGCGCCGCCCTGGTGTGTGGGCCCCTCGTGACGCCTCCGAGGCTGCCCTTCCGCCTACTTAAAGCCTCCGTCGCGAAAACCCTAAGCCAATAAGCCACGATACGAGAAAAGTTTCAGAGCCGCCGCCATCGCGAAGCCAAGATTCGGGGGACAGAAGTCTCTGTTCCGGCACCCCGCCGGGACGGGGAATTGCCCCCGGAAGGCATCTCCATCGACACCACCGCCATCTTCATCACCATCGCTGTCTCCCATGATGCGGAGGGAGTAGTTCTCCCCCGAGGCTGAGGGTTCTACCGGTAGCTATGTGGTTCATCTCTCTCTCCCATGTGATCTTTATGTGATCATGAGCTTTGTATCACTATTAATCTATGAGCTACTCTAGTGATGTTATTAAACTAGTCTATTCCTCCTCCATGATGTAATGTTGACAGTGTGTGCATCATGTAGTACTTGGTGTAGGTTATGATTGTAATCTCTTGTAGATTATGAAGTTAACTATTACTATTATAGTATTGATGCGATCTATTCCCCCTTTCATAGCTGAAGTTGACAGTGTGCATGCTATGTTAGTACTCGGTCTAAATTGCAAAGGTCTATTATGCACTCTAAAGGTTACTTAAATATGAACTCCGGATGTTGTGGAGCTTGTTAACTCCGGCTTGAGGGAGCTCTTGTAGCCCTACACAATGAATGGTGTTTGTTATCCAACAAGAGAGTGTATAGTAGTTTTATTATGTGATCATTGTTGAGAGTGTCCACTAGTGAAAGTAGGATCCCTAGGCCTTGTTTCCAAATATCGAATCACCGTTTATTTACTGTTGCACTGCATGTTTACTCGCTGCCATATTTATTTCAGATTGTTATTACCACTCATATTCATCCATATCACTTGTATTTCACTATCTCTTCGCCGAACTAGTGCACCTATACATCTGACAAGTGTATTAGGTGTGTTGGGGACACAAGAGACTTCTTATATCGTGATTGCAGGGTTGCTTGAGAGGGATATCTTTGACCTCTACCTCCCTGAGTTCAATAAACCTTGGGTGATTCACTTAAGGGAAACTTGCTGCTGTTCTACAAACCTCTGCTCTTGGAGGCCCAACACTGTCTACAGGAAAAGAAGCGTGCGTAGACATCAGACTTTTCTTTTGTGTAATTTTTCTTTCTTTTTTCTCGGCTTGTGCATCCATATTGCCATTAGAACACTGCGTTGTTGCGGAGGCTAGGTGTAATTGGTATCTTCTTGATATTAATATAAACTCTTTATCCAAACAAAATCATACTAACAATTTCCTAAGAATTTGGTCAAACTTTACCTAGTTTGACTTTTAGAAAAATATAAGTCTTATGCATTAAACGGATGTTGTATCAAATATGTTCGTTTCCGTTTGTTTGGGTCAACCCACATACATAAAATTGACTTTGCATCCACCTTTATCTGTTTGGGATGGAGGCAAGCATAGCGGGAGCACTGCGTCTCTCAAGAAGAGCGCGAGGTTTGGGGCTCGCGATGGGCACCTTATGGCTGTGAAATACGCCATTTTCCTCATGTTTAAACCTTTGCTAAGTCAAGAAATTGAGTAAACATCTCCCTAATATTCCTCTAATGACTAATTATTTCAAAGATGTGCAATCCCTTCTCTTTCTGTATGGTGTGCAGGAAATCAAATCTTTATGGCAAATGGACCCGCAATAAGAAAATCTCGTCACAAGTACATGAAAATCAACCTGAGGGTCCAAGTCGGTTCTAGAAGGCATAGTGGACACCAGTACATACCTAGCCCGCTCGTACCGTCCGCCCATACTAGGTGCCAGAGCACTCCTGAGGTCAAATTCTATAACTTTCGTGAAGGGAGCCAGCCCAGAAGGAGAGTCATTCGTCGCCAAACAGAGCCACCATCCACCAGATCCGTCTGCAACACAATGGAGGAGATCCACCACCATTGTTCATCCATTTCCTCTCCAATCCCCTCCATAGTCATAGATATCATGTTATAATAGAGATCTCCTTGAGAATTGGCAACCATTGCAAGAATATTGTAATTTTAATCCAAGTATTTGCCACAATTATTTCTATCTTTGATCTTGTTATCATGCGTGAGTAGTTCTCACAGGCTGCTGGTTGGGGGTAAATCCTCGCATCATTTATGTGCATCTAATCATATGAGTTCCGTGCAGAAATTACATAGGAGCTTTGCAATCTTGTATCTTTGTCTCTTTGCCTCGATTCGAGGACTTGAGGTACCCAAGTCTCTCGGGATCAATCAAGGGAAGAGATGGGATGAGTGGAGAACAATGTGCTATCTTGAAACCTCAGTGAAAGAAAGGGGAAAGTAACGGTACACGTTTAGTAATTCGCTTGGGATAAATGGCACAATCATCTATATTAATTCTTTGGTCTATTTTACTTAATAACTATTGTTACTCACAATTGTGGGGACGGTGGTTGGATCAATAGGCTATTGTCACTTCTTGTTTTAGGGGCAATATTATTTAACGATGTGCTGCTCAGAAATCTCTTATCACTATTTTATTTACTACATATTGTTGCGATTCATTTCTATATGTATACATAGCTGCAGGAGAATCCTTGACCCTGGCCTATCTTTTATCCATTGAAGAGAACCCAAAACAAAGTAAACTGAAAAGGTCCGGTAAACGTAAGATTAAATTAACTAGCAAATCTTGTAGATGTTTCCTTCATACCATTTTAGTTGTGCTTCCCAAGGTTCGATTAAACCTTGCTCTTCTAGGAAAAATCTTACAATACTACAATCCATATTCCGGGTCGAAGGTATCAACCCTTTTTCTAGCACCATTGCCGGAGAAACAATTTAGCTATTCCCGTAAGGTTAGTAGAGACCTAGTTAGTTAGTTTCATTTTTGCTTTAGTTTTATTTAATGTCATTAGTTTAGTTTTTGTCATCTATTTGTAAATCCAAAAAAATTAGTCACTTGTTCTTTTGTTTGTCTTAATAAAAAATACCAAAAAATAGGAACCATGGTACAAAAGAAGCTTGTGAAATATGATATTCCTAATAATAATTTTATTTGTGCACCTATTACTCAGCCTGCCGTCACGGTGGAGAACTATGAAATTAAGCCTAACCTTTTAAGTTTGGTTGAGCGTCAATTTTGATGCTCTGCCGCTGAGGACTCAGGTATGCATTTCAATGCGTTTACTGAGATATGTGATATGATGCGCGTGAATGATGTTGACCCCAATGCGGTAAAACTTCGCTTGTTTCTTTTGTCATTAAGAGGAAAAGCAAAAGACTGGTTGCTAGCTTTGCCTAAGGGCACCATCACTTCATGGGAGGAATGTAGTAACATTTTTATGACTAAGTTTTTCCCTCCAGCTAAGACTATGCAACTACGATCAAATATTATAGGTTTTAGACAAGAAGACCGTGAGCCACTACCGCTTGCTTAGGAAAGGATGAAGGAAGTCGTCATGAGTTGTCCAAGCCATGGCATAGAGGACTGGTTAATTCTCCACTTATTATATAATTCTCTTAACCCAATATCAAAATTGTCTATGTTAATACTGCAGCCGGAGGCACATTCATGAGCAAACAAGTGGATGTCGCTAGAAGACCTCTAGATGACTGATGTCTATTGTTGGCTTCTTTTCCTCTAGATAGTGTTGGGCCTCCAAGAGCAGAGGTTTGTAGAACAGCAGCAAGTTTCCCTTAAGTGAATCACCCAAGGTTTATCGAACTCAGGTAGGAAGAGGTCAAAGATATCCCTCTCAAGCAACCCTGCAATCACGATACAAGAAGTCTCTTGTGTCCCCAACACACCTAATACACTTGTCAGATGTATAGGTGCACTAGTTTGGCGAAGAGATAGTGAAATACAAGTAATATGGATGAATATGAGTGGTAATAGCAATCTGAATAAAATATGGTAGCAAGCAAACATGTAGCAAAACAGTAAATAAACGGAGATTCGATGTTTGGAAACAAGACCTAGGGATCCTACTTTCACTAGTGGACACTCTCAACATTGATCACATAACTAAAACTACTCTACACTCTTTTGTTGGATAACAAACACCATTCATTGTGTAGGGCTACAAGAGCACCTCAATGCCGGAGTTAACAAGCTCCACAACATTCGGAGTTCATGTTTAAGTAACCTTAGAGTGCATGATAGACCATTGCAATTATACCGAGTACTAACATAGCATGCACACCGTCACCGTCAGGCTATGAAAGGGGGAATAGATCGCATCAATACTATAATAGTAATAGTTAACTTCATAATCTACAAGAGATCACAATCATAGCTTATACCAAGTACTACATGATGCACACACTGTCAACATTACATCATGGAGGAGGAATAGACTACTTTAATAACATCACTAGAGTAGCACATAGATGATATTCAACTAGATCACAAAGAGAGAGATGAACCACATAGCTACGGTAGAGCCCTCAGCCTCGGGGGAGAACTACTCCCTCCTCATCATGGGAGACAGCAATGGCGATGAAGATGGCGGTGGTGTCGATGGAGATGCCTTCCGGGGGCAATTCCCCGTCCCGGCGGCGTGCCGGAACAAAGACTTCTGTCTCCCGAATCTTGGCTTCACGATGGCGGCGACTCTGGAAGGTTTTCCGTGTCGTGGCTTATTCGTATCGAAGTTTTAGATCACCAGGGCTTAAATAGGCGAAGAGACGGAGTCGGAAGGTCTCTGGGGGGGCCCACACAGTAGGGGGGCGCGCCCCCTGGCCGCGCCGCCATAGCGTGTGGGGGCCCTGGGCCTCCCCTCTGGTCCCTCTTCGGTGTTCTGGAAGCTTCGTGGAAATATAAGACCGTGGGCCTTGATTTCGTCCAATTCCGAGAATATTTCCTGTGTAAGATTTCTGAAACCAAAAACAGCAGAAAACAGGAACTGGCACTTCGGCATCTCGTTAATAGGTTAGTTCCGGAAAATGCATCAAAACGATATAAAATGTGAACAAAACATGTAAGTATTGTCATAAAATTGGCATGGAACATCAGAAATTATAGATACGTTGGAGACGTATCAGCATCCCCAAGCTTAGTTCCTACTCGCCCTTGAGTAGGTAAACGATAACAAAGATAATTTCTGAAGTGACATGCTACCAACATAATCTTGATCCAATAATGATGTAAAGCATGTGAACTGAGATCAAATCACTCAAAGCAAATGTCTATATTGATATAAGAGATGATAATGCAAGAGTTAAACAAGCTAGAAGTTTTCATGAACTATTGCTTTAAAGACATGAAACCGTACAAAGTTCATTAAAGATGTTTTAAGTATCCAGCATAGAAGTTCTATCCTTCATTCCAAGCATCAAGTAAATTTTCACAACAAAGAAGGATTCAGTCAAGTAAACATAAACATGAACGTCATGAATCAACTGTTTCGAAGTCTACTCAACCGGTGAGCGCAAGCATTTGGTATTAGCACCAGGATGTTATGGCATAAAGAACGTTAATGGGGGTTTGGAAGGCCAAATGGAAGAAAGTCTCACAAAGCTATAAGTGATTATTAGACAAGAGGAAGTCTTATAATCGAAGCTATGCAAGGAGTAGTGATTGACATGCAACGGATGCACATAGAGCTACATGTGTATGAAAGCTCTCCAATGGAACTAGTGGGGGTGCATCCAACTTGGTTGCTCACGAAGACCTAGAGCACTTTTGAGGAAGCTCATCATTGGAATATACAACCCAAGTTCTATAGTGTAAATTCCCCATATAGTTATACTAGTAAAACATGAAAACTCTCTCATATGGAGTGTAGGTGCTAAACATGAGCACAAATGATGACTATGAATACTGCAGGTGCTAAAACATGAGCACAAGTGTGGATAAAAGATAGTAATGTTGCCCCCTTTTTCTTTATTCTCTTTTTTTTCTTTTTCTTTTTCTTTTCTATTTTTTAAATTTTCTTTTTTTTCTTTTTCCGTTTCTCTTTTTGATGGCCTCCATGGCTCTTTTCACTTTTAGGGGCAACATCCTAATATGACAACACACTTTTTGGTATAAATAACTCATAATGAATAAAACATGATGTATAAAACTGTATGCCTCTGCCAGTGTAGCAGGATGTGCAATGATCTAGCGTAACATGGGTAAACCACACATCAGCTGTATAGAATCATGCAAAGCAATATATAAATAATAAATGACAACAAGTCATGTAATGTAAAATGGAAGTTGCATGGCAATATATCTCGGAACAGCTATGGAAATGTTGTGGTAGGTAGGTATGGTGGCTGTTTTGAGGAAGATGTATGGCTTATGTGTAGGAGAACAAGAGAAAGTTCTCCCACGGGTTTGGATGTACTGGCGAAGTATGCACAATTCTCAATGTGAGCAAAAGGCAATGCACAGTACCGAAGAGGCTAGCAAATTTGGATGGTGAAAGTGCCAAAAACCGTAGCTTAACATTAGTCAAAAAGAACTCACAAGCTTATTGCAAACAACTAGCAGGTTCAACATTAAGATAATGATTAAAATTTACTCCAAGGAGGGCCGTTCACGGAGGCACAAGTACCCCGCTAGCTCCCTCGAACTTCAGCACAACTTAGTTATTACGATGAACTCTCAGACATGGAAAGCTATCAAGTCCAAATACGCCTTCAACCATTTAAGTAGAGTTTGTAGTACGGCACAAGCTTAAAGACAACATTGCACTACTAATTTTAACTTATTTATCCAGCAAGCCTTACCATCTAAATACCTCAAAACGTTTGCAAAGAATCAAGTTATCAAAGCTCAATGATCTACAAGATTATGCAAGTGTTTCATTATACCACTACCACATGCAACATTTCCTTAACCAACCAAATAACAATGAACGAAGCAGTTTCAACCTTCGCCATGAACATTAAAAGTAAAGCTAAGAACACCAGTGTTCATATGAACAAGCGGAGCGTGTCTCTCTCCCACACAAAGAATGAATTTATTCAGAGAATGAAAATAACAAAACGAAAATAAAACCACACAGACGCTCCAAGTAAAGCACATAAGATGTGACGGAATAAAATTTAGTTTCACTAGAGGTGACCTGATAAGTTGTCGATGAAGAAGGGGATGCCTTGGGCATCCCCAAGCTTAGATGCTTGAGTCTTCTTGAAATATGCAGGGATGAACCACGGGGGCATCCCCAAGCTTAGAGTTTTCACTCTTCTTGATCATATTGTATCATCCTCCTCTCTTGATCCTTGAAAACTTCCTCCACACCAAACTCAAAACAAACTCATTAGAGGGTTAGTGCATAATCAAAAATTCACATGTTCAGAGGTTACACAATCATTCGTAACACCTCTGGACATTGCCCAAAGCTACTGGAAGTTAATGGAACAAAGAAATCCATCAAACATAGCAAAACAGGCAATGCGAAATAAAAGGCAGAATCTGTCAAAACAGAACAGTCCGTAAAGACGAATTTTTCTGGGGCACTTTGCTCAGATGAAAATGCTCAAATTTAATAAAAGTTGCGTACATATCTGAGGATCACGCATGTAAATTGGCAGATTTTTCTGAGTTACCTATAGAGAATTCAACTCAAATTCGTGACAGCAAGAAATCTGTTTCTACGCAGTAATCCAAATCTAGTATCAACCTTACTATCAAAGACTTTACTTGGCACAACAATGCAATAAAATAAAGATAAGGAGAGGTTGCTACAGTAGTAAACAACTTCCAAGACACAACAAAACAGTAGCAAAATAAACACATGGGTTATCTTCCAAGAAGTGCTTTCTTTATAGCCATTAAGATGGGCTCAGTAATTTCAATGATGCTCACATAAGGATGAGAGTTGAAGCAAAGAGAGCATCAAAAAGCAAGTATGAAACAAATTTAAGCCTAACCCACTTCCTATGAAAAGGAATCTTGTAAATAAACAAATTCATGAAGAACAAAGTGACAAGCATAGGAAGATAAAACACGAGTAACTTCAAAATTTTCAGCATATAGAGAGGTGTTTTAGTAACATGAAAATTTCTACAACCATATTTTCCTCTCTCATAATAATTTCCAGTAGCATCATGAACAAACTCAACAATATAACTATCACATAAAGCATTCTTATCATGAGTCTCATGCATAAAATAATTACTACTCCCAACATAAGCATAGTCATTCTTATTAATTATAGTGGGAGCAAATTCAACAAAGTAGCTATCATTATTATGCTCATCACCATAATCATCAAATATAGGAGGATAGTATAATCATAATAAACTTTATCCTCCATAGTAGGTGGCACCATACCACTATCATTATAATCATCATAAATAGGAGGCAAAGTATCATCAAAGTAAATTTTCTCCTCCATGCTTGGGGGACTAAAAATATAATGCTCATCAAAACCAGCTTCCCCAAGCTTAAATTCTTCCATAGCATTATCAGTAATTGCGTTCATACTAAGCATGCAAATAAGGTTCCATAGGTTTTTTAATTTTCGCATCAAACAATCCATGTCTTAACTCAAGAAATAGATTAAAAAGCTCACTCTTGTTTTCCATTATGCCTAACTAGTGAAATAAAAACAAGAAACAAAAAGATGCAACTGCAAGATCTAAAGGAAATAGCTTCGAGCACTCACACACCGGTAACAATATTAGGAAATAGCTTAGTAGTCGGAGGATGTGAATACCTTTTACCTTACCTCCCCGGCAACGGCGCCAGAAAATAGCTTGCTGTCCACAACTGGCGCGTAGTTGACGTGGGAGGTAGAAATCTCTGTGGTGTAGCTTTTCTTCGATCCCCGGCAACGGCGCCAGAAAATAGCTTGCTGTCTACTGTTGACTTCTTTTCCTGTAGACAGTGTTGGGCCTCCAAGAGCAGAGGTTTGTAGAACAGCAGCAAGTTTCCCTTAAGTGAATCACCCAAGGTTTATCGAACTCAGGGAGGAAGAGGTCAAAGATATCCCTCTCAAGCAACCCTGCAATCACGATACCTGAAGTGTCTTGTGTCCCCAACACACCTAATACACTTGTCAGATGTATAGGTGCACTAGTTCGGCGAAGAGATAGTGAAATACAAGTAATATGGATGAATATGAGTGGTAATAGCAATCTGAATAAAATATGGCAGCAAGCAAACATGTAGCAAAACAGTAAATAAACGGAGATTCGATGTTTAGAAACAAGGCCTAGGGATCCTACTTTCACTAGTGGACACTCTCAACATTGATCACATAACTGAAACTACTCTACACTCTTTTGTTGGATAACAAACACCATTCATTGTGTAGGGCTACAAGAGCACCTCAATGCCGGAGTTAACAAGCTCCACAACATTCGGAGTTCATGTTTAAGTAACCTTAGAGTGCATGATAGACCATTGCAATTATACCGAGTACTAACATAGCATGCACACCGTCACTGTCAGGCTATGAAAGGGGGAATAGATCGCATAAATACTATCATAGTAATAGTTAACTTCATAATCTACAAGAGATCACAATCATAGCTTATACCAAGTACTACATGATGCACACACTGTCAACATTACATCATGGTGGAGGAATAGACTACTTTAATAACATCACTAGAGTAGCACATAGATGATATTCAACTAGATCACAAAGAGAGAGAGATGAACCACATAGCTACGGTAGAGCCCTCAGCCTCGGGGGAGAACTACTCCCTCCTCATCATGGGAGACAGCAATGGCGATGAAGATGGCGGTGGTGTCTATGGAGATGCCTTCCGGGGGCAATTCCCCGTCCCAGCGGTGTGCCGGAACAGAGACTTCTGTCTCCCGAATCTTGGCTTCGCGATGGCGGCGGCTCTGGAAGGTTTTCAGTGTCGTGGCTTATTCGTATCGAAGTTTTAGGTCACCAGGGCTTAAATAGGCGAAGAGACGGAGTCGGAAGGTCTCTGGGGGGCCCACACAGTAGGGGGGCGCGCCCCCTGGCCGCGCCGCCATAGCGTGTGGGGGCCCTGGGCCTCCCCTCTGGTCCCTCTTCGGTGTTCTGGAAGCTTCGTGGAAATATAAGACCGTGGGCCTTGATTTCGTCCAATTCCGAGAATATTTCCTGTGTAAGATTTCAGAAACCAAAAACAGCAGAAAACAGGAACTGGCACTTCGGCATCTTGTTAATAGGTTAGTTCCGGAAAATGCATCAAAACGATATAAAATGTGAACAAAACATGTAAGTATTGTCATAAAACTGGCATGGAACATCAGAAATTATAGATACGTTGGAGACGTATCAGCATCCCCAAGCTTAGTTCCTACTCGCCCTCGAGTAGGTAAACGATAACAAAGATAATTTTTGAAGTGACATGCTACCAACATAATCTTGATCCAATAATGATGTAAAGCATGTGAACTGAGATCAAATCACTCAAAGCAAATGTCTATATTGATATAAGAGATGATAATGCAAGAGTTAAACAAGCTAGAAGTTTTCATGAACTATTGCTTTAAAGACATGAAACCGTACAAAGTTCATTAAAGATGTTTTAAGTATCCAGCATAGAAGTTCTATCCTTCATTCCAAGCATCAAGTAAATTTTCACAACAAAGAAGGATTCAGTCAAGTAAACATAAACATGAACGTCATGAATCAACTGTTTCGAAGTCTACTCAACCGGTGAGCGCAAGCATTTAGTATTAGCACCAGGATGTTATGGCATAAAGAACGTTAATGGGGGTTTGGAAGGCCAAATGGAAGAAAGTCTCACAAAGCTATAAGTGATTATTAGACAAGAGGAAGTCTTATAATCGAAGCTATGCAAGGAGTAGTGATTGACATGCAACGGATGCATATAGAGCTACATGTGTATGAAAGCTCTCCAATGGAACTAGTGGGGATGCATCCAACTTGGTTGCTCACGAAGACCTAGAGCACTTTTGAGGAAGCTCATCATTGGAATATACAACCCAAGTTCTATAGTGTAAATTCCCCACATAGTTATACTAGTAAAACATGAAAACTCTCTCATATGGAGTGTAGGTGCTAAACATGAGCACAAATGATGACTATGAATACTGCAGGTGCTAAAACATGAGCACAAGTGTGGATAAAAGATAGTAATGTTGCCCTCTTTTTCTTTATTCTCTTTTTTCTTTTCTTTTTCTTTTCTATTTTTTTCTTTTCTTTTTTTCCTTTTTCCGTTTCTCTTTTTGATGGCCTCCATGGCTCTTTTCACTTTTAGGGGCAACATCCTAATATGACAACACACTTTTTGGTGCAAATAACTCATAATGAATAAAACAAGATGTATAAAACTGTATGCCTCTGCCAGTGTAGCAGGATGTGCAATGATCTAGCGTAACATGGGTAAACCACACATCAGCTGTATAGAATCATGCAAAGCAATATATAAATAATAAATGACAACAAGTCATGTAATGTAAAATGGAAGTTGCATGGCAATATATCTCGGAACAGCTATGGAAATGCTGTGGTAGGTAGGTATGGTGGCTGTTTTGAGGAAGATGTATGGCTTATGTGTAGGAGAACAAGAGAAAGTCCTCCCACGAGTTTGGATGTACTAGCGAAGTATGCACAATTCTCAATATGAGCAAAAGGCAATGCACAGTACCGAAGAGGCTAGCAAATTTGGATGGTGGAAGTGCCAAAAACTGTAGCTTAACATTAGTCAAAAAGAACTCACAAGCTTATTGCAAACAACTAGCAGGTTCAACATTAAGAGCATGATTAAAATTTACTCCAAGGAGGGCCGTTCACGGACGCACAAGTACCCCGCTAGCTCCCTCGACCTTCAGCACAACTTAGTTATTACGATGAACTCTCAGACATGGAAAGCTATCAAGTCCAACTACGCCTTCAACCATTTAAGTAGAGTTTGTAGTACGGCACAAGCTTAAAGACAACAATGCACTACTAATTTTAACTTGTTTATCCAGCAAGCCTTACCATCTAAATACCTCAAAACGTTTGCAAAGAATCAAGTTATCAAAGCTCAATGATCTACAAGATTATGCAAGTGTTTCATTATACCACTACCACATGCAACATTTCCTTAACCAACCAAATAACAATGAACGAGAATATTGTGGTACAATTTAAAGGATGTCTTGATATTATTGATCTTGTTATTATGGATATGCCTTAAGATCCTATAGCTCCTATAATCTTAGGAAGGACATTTCTTAGAACTATTAAAGCTCTAATCAATTTACATGAAGGGAATGTGAGAATTGGACTGCCATCCAAAGAACCATTTGTAGTTCAATTCCCTAAAAAGAAAAAGGCCAAGTATGGTGAAAATGGTCATTACCTTAAAGGCCAATTACTTTGGAGTGGGTGTTCCACTTCCAAAACCAAAATGATTACCATTTGGGTCAAACTAATTGACCTTAACTAGAAGAGCTTCATGGGAGGCAAACCATGTTTAATAAAGTTTGTACTTGTTCTAGTTTAGTTTTTGTTCCTTTTAACAAAGAGTGTTCATGAGATCCTTTGGAATAGAGGAGAACAAATTGGTACCCATTCCCTTTGATTTGATATACTAACCTATGGGCATTTTTCAATGTTATCCACTGTTGTTTTTTCCTTACTCATTTTCGAGGTAATGTTGACGTGCAAAGGCGTGTGCAAAAGATGCAGCATAAATCTTAAGTTTTGCAGGTATCCGAAGCATTGGTGACCACCAGTATGGTACCACGTGCCCGTACAACCTTATGGCCAAAAAATTACGATTAGCAATTTATGTTGTCGACTACAAAAGCAATAGCGACCACCCGTAAGGGCGGATCCGGTCGTACCATGCGCCCATACCAACCTCGAAAAATTGCAAATTTTGGAAGATGAACAGAAAGAATAGCGACCGCGGGTACAGATGAATACGCCCGTACCACGCACCCGTACCGAGCGTGCCGCCACGGATCAGCACCGATTTGTGTTGTCCAGTATGGGCGGTCTGCGCCCATACAGTCCACCTATACCAAGTCCCGGTTCACGTTTTAATTCAGGGAAGAGGTAAACCTAAAACTAAAACATTCATATTCTCTCTCTTCTTACTCCCAACTCAAAACCAACTCCATTGGATTTTCAATTATGTTTATTTTTTTATTCGATTCCTCGCACTCCATCGATCCAAGTTACGGTTCTCCTCCGATCCCCAACTTTTTTCAGCAGATCCGTGTCCTAGCTTTTGCCATTATAAATTTAGACTTAGGTCTTATTATGAACTTGATCATGTTAACGGGCATGTTAGACTTTGAAACTTGAGGAGATTCGTTTGTAGTATGCGTTAAGGATTATTCCATGCTTATTTCTATCGGATAACAAAAATAGCTAAATTTGTAGTTATTGAAGGTACTTAATTAGTGTTAATTTTTAGATGAATACAAGGACCCGTGCACGTGTCGTGGCTACACAAGCTGCACCCCCGGTTGAAAACACCCCTGCAGCATTTGACATCGAGTTCGATGAGACCTACCAGCTCAACCGTTTCAACAGCCTCAAGAACCGCGAGATCAAGTCTACCAAATGGGAGTGCCTGCTTGTGACGGTAAAGCACACGTCCGTTGGGAACCCCAAGCGGAAGGTATGATGCGTATAGCAGCGATTTTCCCTCAGTAAGAAACCAAGGTTATTGAACCAGTAGGAGTCAAGAAGCACGTGAAGGTCGTTGGTGGCGGAGTGTAGTGCGGCGCAACACCAGGGATTCCGGCGCCAACGTGGAACCTGCACAACACAATCCAAATACTTTGCCCCAACTTAACAGTGAGGTTATCAATCTCACCGGCTTGCTGTAACAAAGGATTAATTGTATAGTGTGGAAGATGATGTTTGCTAAGAACAGTAGAACAAGTATTGCAGTAGATTGTATTCAATGTAAAAGAATGGACCGGGGTCCACAGTTCACTAGTGGTGTCTCTCCGATAAGATATAGCATGTTGGGTAAACAAATTACAGTTGGGCAATTGACAAATAAAGAGGGCATGACAATGCACATACATATCATGATGAGTAGTGTGAAATTCAATTGGGCATTACGACAAAGTACATAGACCGCTATCCAGCATGCATCTATGCCTAAAAAGTCCACCTTCAGGTTAGCGTTCGCACCCCTTCCAGTATTAAGTTGCAAACAACAGACAATTGCATTAAGTATGGTGTGTAATGTAATCAACACAAATATCCTTAGACAAAGCATTGATGTTTTATCCCTAGTGGCAACAACACATCCACAACCTTAGAACTTTCTGTCACTGTCCCAGATTAAATGGAGGCATGAACCCACTATCGAGCATAAATACTCCCTCTTGGAGTTACAAGTATCAACTTGGCTAGAGCCTCAACTAGCAACGGAGAGCATGCAAGATCTTAAACAACACATATATGATAGATTGATAATCAACATAACATAGTATTCCATATTCATCGGATCCCAACAAACGCAACATGTAGCATTACAAATAGATGATCTTGATCATGTTAGGCAGCTCACAAGATCCAACAATGATAGCACATGAGGAGAAGACGACCATCTAGCTACTGCTATGGATCCATAGTCTAGGGGTGAACTATTCACACATCAATCCGGAGGCGATCATGGCGATGAAGAGTCCTCCGAGAGACGATTCCCCTCTCCGGCAGGGTGCCGAAGGCGATCTCCTGAATCCCCCGAGATGGGATTGGCGGCGGCGGCGTCTCTGGAAGGTTTTCCGTATCGTGGCTCTCGATACTGGGGTATTCGCGACGAAGGCTTTAAGTAGGCGGAAGGGTAGGTCAGGAGGCGGCACGAGGGCCCCACACGCCAGGGCGGCGTGGCCCCACCCTAGGCCGCGCGGCCCTAGTGTGGCGGCGCCTCGTCACCCCACTTCGTATCTCCTTCGGTCTTCTGGAAGCTTCGTGGAAAAATAAGCCCCTGGGCGTTGATTTCGTCCAATTCCGAGAATATTTCTTTTATAGGATTTCTGAAACCAAAAACAGCAGAAAACAGCAACTGGCTCTTCGGCATCTTGTCAATAGGTTAGTGCCGGAAAATGCATAAATATGACATAAAGTGTGTATAAAACATGTGAGTATCATCATAAAAGTAGCATGGAACATAAGAAATTATAGATACGTTTGAGACGTATCAAGCATCCCCAAGCTTAGTTCCTACTCGTCCTCGAGTAGGTAAACGATAACAAAGATAATTTCTGAAGTGACATTCTATCATAATTTTGATCAATACTATTGTAAGCATATGTAATGAATGAAGTGATTCGAAGCAATGGTAAAGACAATGATTAAACAACTGAATCATATAGCAAGACTTTTCATGAATAGTACTTTCAAGACAAGCATCAATAAGACTTGCATAGGAGTTAACTCATAAAGCAATAGATTCTTAGTAGAAAGTTTTGAAGCAACACAAAGGAAGATATAAGTGTCAGCGGTTGCTTTCAACTTCAACATGTTTATCTCATGGATAATTGTCAACACAAAGTAATATGATGAATGCAAATAAGCAAGTATGTAAGCATCAATGCACAGTTAACACAAGTGTTTGCTTCTAAGATGGAAAGAAGTAGGTAAACTGACTCAACATAAAGTAAAAGAATGGCCCTTCGCAGAGGGAAGCAGAGATAAATCATGTGCTAGAGCTTTTCAAGTTTTGAAATCATATAGAGAGCATAAAAGTAAAATTTTGAGAGGTGTTTGTTGTTGTCAACGAATGGTAGTGGGCACTCTAACCCCCTTGCCAGATAGACCTTCAAAGAGCGGCTCCCATGAAATTTTTATTTTTGGGTGACACTCCTTCCAACCTTTGCTTTCACAAACCATGGCTAACCGAATCCTCGGGTGCCTTCCAATAATCTCATACCATGAAGGAGTGTCTTTTTATTTTAGTTTTATTTAGATGACACTCCTCCCCACCTTTGCTTTCTCAAGCCATGGCTAACCGAATCCTCGGGTGCCTTCCAACAATCACATACCATGGAGGAGTGTCTATTTGTAAAATTATGAAGGTTAATTAATTGGGGCTGGGAACCCCATTGCCAGCTCTTTTTGCAAAATTATTGGATAAGCGGATGAAGCCACTAGTCCATTGGTGAAAGTTGCCCAACAAGATTGAAAGATAAACACCACATACTTCCTCATGAGCTATAAAACATTGACACAAATAAAAGATAATAAATTTTGAATTGTTTAAAGGTAGCACACAAAGTATTTACTTGGAATGGCAGAAAATACCATGTAGTAGGTAGGTATGGTGGACACAAATGGCATAGTTTTTTGGCTCAAGGATTTGGATGCACGAGAAGTATTCCCTCTCAATACAAGGCTTAGGCTAGCAAGGTTGTTTGAAGCAAACACATGTATGAACCGAGCAAAACTTACATAAGAACATATTGCAAGCATTATAAGACTCTACACTGTCTTCCTTGTTGTTCAAACCCTCACCAGAAAATATCTAGACTTTAGAGAGACCAATCATGTAAACCAAATTTCAACAAGCTCTACGGTATTTCTTCACTAATAGGTGCAAAGTATATGATGCAAGAGCTTAAACATGAGCACAACAATTGCCAAGTATCAAATTATTCAAGACAATATACCAATTACCACATGTAGCATTTTCTATTTCCAACCATATAACAATTAACGAAGCAGTTTCAACCTTCGCCATGAACATTAAGAATAAAGCTAAGAACATATGTGTTCATATGCAACAGTGGAGCGTGTCTCTATCCTACACAATGAATGCTAGGATCCAATTTTATTCAAACAAAACAAAACAAGAACATAAAGACGCTCCAAGTAAAGCACATAAGATGTGACGGAATAAAAATATAGTTTCACTAGAGGTGACATGATAATTTGTCGATGAAGAAGGGGATGCCTTGGGCATCCCCAAGCATAGATGCTTGAGTCTTCTTGAAATATGCAGGGATGAACCACGGGGGCATCCCCAAGCTTAGAGCTTTCACTCTCCTTGATCATATTGTATCATCCTCCTCTCTTGATCCTTGAAAACTTCCTCCACACCAAACTCAAAACAACTCATTAGAGGGTTAGTGCATAATCAAAAATTCACATATTCAGAGGTGACATAATCATTCTTAACACTTCTGAACATTGCACAAAGCTACTGAAAGTTAATGGAACAAAGAAATCCATCAAACATAGCAAAACAGGCAATGCGAAATAAAAGGCAGAATCTGTCAAAACAGAACAGTCCGTAAAGACGAATTTTTCTGGGGCACTACACTTGCTCAGATGAAAATGCTCAAATTGAATGAAAGTTGCGTACATATCTGAGGATCACTCACGTAAATTGGCAGATTTTTCTGAGTTACCTACAGAGAATACTACTCAAATTCGTGACAGCAAGAAATCTATTTCTGCGCAGTAATCCAAATCTAGTATCATCTTTACTATCAAAGACTTCAATTGGCACAACAATGCAACAAAATAAAGATAAGGAGAGGTTGCTACAGTAGTAAAAACTTCCAAGACTCAAATATAAAACAAAAGTGCAGAAGTAAAATCATGGGTTGTCTCCCATAAGCGCTTTTCTTTAACGCCTTTCAGCTAGGCGCAGAAAGTGTGAATCAAGTATTATCAAGAGATGAAGCATCAACATCATAATTTGTTCTAATGATAGAATCAAAAGGTAACTTCATTCTCTTTCTAGGGAAGTGTTCCATACCTTTCTTGAGAGGAAATTGATATTTAATATTGCCTTCCTTCATATCAATAATAGCACCAACAGTTTGAAGAAAAGGTCTTCCCAAAATAATGGGACAAGATGCATTGCATTCAATATCCAAGACAACAAAATCAACGGGGACAAGGTTATTGTTAACCGTAATGCGAACATAATCAATCCTCCCCAAAGGTTTCTTTGTAGAATTATCAGCAAGATTAACATTTTCAATGGTGGCAAGTCAAGCATATTATAGATTTTCTTAGGCATAACGGAAATACTTGCACCAAGATCACTGATACGCGTACAGCATGCGTCCGTTGGGAACCCCAAGAGGAAGGTGTGATGCGTTGATACGTCCCCGACGTATCCATAATTTCTGTCGTTCCATGCTTGTTTTATGACAATACTTACATGTTTTGCTTGCACTTTATGATGATTTCATGCGTTTTCCGGAACTAACCTATTAACAAGATGCCACAGTGCCAGTTCCTGTTTTCTGCTGTTTTTGGTTCCAGAAAGGCTGTTCGGGCAATATTCTCGGAATTGGACGAAATCAACGCCAAACCTCCTATTTTTCCCGGAAGGCTCCAGAACACCGAAGAAGAGTCGGAGAGGGGCCAGGGGGCCACCACACCACATAGCGGCGCGGGCCAGACCCTGGCCGTGCCGGCCTAGGGTGTGGCGCCCCCAGGTGCCCCCCTGCGCCGCCTCTTCGCCTATAAAACCCCTTTCGACCTAAAAACACCGTACCAATTGACGAAACTCCAGAAAGACTCCAGGGGCGCCGCCACCGTCGCGAAACTCCAATTCGGGGACAGAACTCTGTTCTGGCACCCTGCCGGAACAGGGAAGTGCCCCCGGAAGCCATCTCCATCAACGCCACCGCCTCCATCATGCTCCGTGAGTAGTTCCCCCATGGACTACGGGTTCTAGCAGTAGCTATGTCGGTATTCTCTCCTCCATGTACTTCAATACAATGGTCTCATGAGCTGCCTTACATGATTGAGATTCATCTGATGTAATCGGTGTTGTGTTTGTTGGGATCCGATGGATGATACATTATGATTAGTCTATCTATAAAGTTTGTGAAGTTATTGTTGCTGCAATCTTGTTATGCTTAATGCTTGTCACTAGGGCCCGAGTGGCATGATCTTAGATTTGAGCTCTATATTGTTGCTTAGATTGTATCTACAAGTTGTATGCACATGTCACTGTCCGGAACCAATGGCCCCGAAGTGACATAAATCGGGACAACCGGAGGGGATGGTAGTGATGTGAGGATCACATGTTTTCACGGTGTGTTAATGCTTTGCTCCGGTACTCTATTAAAAGGAGTACCTTAATATCCAGTAGTTTCCCTTGAGGCCCGGCTGCCACCGGCTGGTAGGACAAAAGATGTTGTGCAAGTTTCTCATTGCGAGCACGTACAACTATATTGGAAAACATGCCTACATAATTAATAATCTGGATGTTCTAGCTTAATGCTTTGATTCCTATCAATTGCCCAACTGTAATTTGTTCACCCAACACTTGTCACTTATTGGAGAGTTACCACTAGTGTAGATCGCTGGGAACCCCGGTCCATCTCTCATCATTATATACTTGTTCTACATGTCATTGGAAGTAGTATCAACTATCTTCTGGTGCCATTGCTCTCATATTGCTATTACTGCTGCTGTGTTACTGTTACTACTGCTCTCATATTACTGCTACTTTCACATCACCCCTGTTGCTAGTGCTTTTCCAGGTGCAGCTGAATTGACAACTCAGTTGTTAAGGCTTATAAGTATTCTTTACCTCCCCTTGTGTCGAATCAATAAATTTGGGTTATACTACCCACGAAGACTATCGCGATCTCCTATACTTGTGGGTCATCAAGACTGTTTTCTGGCGCCGTTGCCGGGGAGGCATAGCTCTACTCATAAGTTCACCTGGGGAGTACACTCTACCTCTCTCTCTGTTTTATTTTATTTTGTTTTGCTTAGTTTACTTTTGTCTAGTTTATTTGTGCTTAGTTTATTTCTGTCTAGTATTATTTTGCGTAGTTTACTTTTGCTTAGTTTATTTCAGTTTTGTTTTATTTTCCTCATATACCCAAAAATCCATAAAAATTTGAAAAACCGAAAAATTAAAAACTGCTGTTATGGGAGAACCTACAATCTACTTGGAGCTTATAGAATGTTATAATAATTATAGAGAATCAAGAACTGGTAAAATAATGAGTGCTATGATAGAAAAATTGAATACAATGGCTAGAATCTTGCTTAGACGCCATGATATAAACTGTTGCTCTCAAGAGGACACTAAACATCTTAAATTTCAATGTGGCTTTAGTGAGGAATTTTTAATTAAGAACTATAATCGGAATTGCTATATTCATTATGGGTTCGAAGAGGTAGAACAATTTGTCTTATTTATGGGAGCCTCCGAGATAGAATCCTTCATGGTTGAGAATTATGAAACTTGTGCTATTTGTAAGGACCTTAAAGATTATGTCTTTACTATCCTTAATTCTTGCATAGAATGCTACAATAGGAATCCTTATATCCTTGATTATAAAGAGAGACACATTAATGCACAAGAATGCACTCACAATTTGCAGGAACCGGTGGAAGAAGAAATTGATGAACCTGAAAGCTCATTGGATGAAAAAGAGGAGGAAATTGATGAACCTGAATGCTCATTGGATGAAAAAGAAGAGGAGAGCGACGAACAAAAGGAGGAAGAATGGATTAGCTACCCATGCCAACCTTCTAATGAGAGTAACTCTTTATCTCTTACACTATTTGATTGTCCTCCATGCTTACCGAAAGAGGTTGAATGTTATGTTCCTATGGATTCTCTTGAAATAGTACCTATGAGTAATACTTGTGAGAATAATTATGCTACTGTTATATATGATAATCCATGCTACTTTGATAAATCTTATGATAATGCTTTGTTTGTGCCTGATGTCGAAATGCATGGTACTAAAGAATTTTGCTTAGCAAATGTTTATGATAAAGCTCTAGATGATGGTCCTATGTTACTTGATACTACTAATTGTACTACTAATGAAAATGGGATTGGAGAGTCCTTGACTTATTCTATGAGTCCCATATCTCTTGAGATTGATCAACTACCTTGTTATATTATTAATAAAAGTAAGTTTGAAAGTTTTAATTCCACTATTCTTGAACTTGATAAAAATTATGTGTTTGGAAATCGTGAAAAGTATGCTGCATGTGATAGCTATATTGTTGAGTTTGTTCATGAAGCTACTGAAAATTATTATGAGAGAGGAAAATATGGTTGTGGAAATTTTCATGGTACTAATACACCTCTCTATATGCTGAAATTGTTGAAGTTACACTTGTTCTATCTTCCTATGCTTGTTACTTTGCTTTTCACGAACTTGTTTATTTACAAGATTCCTTTGCATAGGAAGCATGTTAGGCTTAAATTTGTTTTGAATTTGCCTCTTGATGCTCTCTTTTGCTTCAAATACTATTTCTTGCGAGTGCATCATTAAAACTGCTGAGTCCATCTTAATGGCTATAAAGAAAGCAACTTCTTGGGAGATAACCCATGTGTTATTTTGCTACAGTACTTTGTTTTATATTTGTGTCTTGGAAGTTGTTTACTACTGTAGCAACCTCTCCTTATCTTAGTTTTGTGTTTTGTTGTGCCAAGTGAAGCCTCTAATCGAAGGTTGATACTAGATTTGGATTTCTGCGCAGAAACAGATTTCTATCTGTCACGAATCTGGGCTGTTTTCTCTGTAGGAAAATCAGAAAAATATGCCAATTTACGTGCGTGTTCCTCAGATATGTACGCAACTTTTATTAGTTTTGAGTTTTCTGATTTGAGCAACGGAAGTATTTTATTAAAATTCGTCTTTACTGGCTGTTCTGTTTTGGCAGATTCTGTCTCTGTTTTTTGCATTGTCTCTTGTGGACTTTTAGCGAGCTTTTCTAGACATAGAGAGCTGTAGCTAATGTTTTATTGAGTTCTTGCAATGTGCCACTACAGGACCAAGGTGGATTCAAATTTTTTGAATACTAACCCCTCTAATGAAGTTTATGAGAAGTTTGTTGTGAAGGAAGTTTTCAAGGGTCAAGAGAGGAGGATGATATATGATCAAGAAGAGTGAAAAGTCTAAGCTTGGGGATGCCCCCGTGGTTCATCCCTGCATATTTCAAGAAGACTCAAGCGTCTAAGCTTGGGGATGCCCAAGGCATCCCCTTCTTCATCAACTTATTAGGTTCCTCCCCTGAAACTATATTTTTATTCGGTCACATCATATGTGCTTTACTTGGAGCGTCTGTATGTTTATTTTTGTTTTTGTTTGAATAAGATCGGATCCTAGCAATCCTTGTTTGGGAGAGAGACACGCTCCGCTTTTTCATATGAACACTTGTTCTTCGTTTTACTTTTAATATTCAATGATAAAAGTTGGAAGCTACAATACTTATGGTTATTTGGTCGGGAAAAGAAAATGCCTCATATGTCTTGGATAATTTGACACTTGGCAATTGTTTTGAGCTCTCAAGTAGATCATGATTAAGTTTTTGCATGTAGTTTAAACCTATTAGTGGAGAACTACTGTAGAGCTTGTTAAAATTGGTTTGCATAATTGATCTCTCTTAAGGTCTAGATATTTTCTGGTAAAGTGTTTGAGCAACAAGGAAGACAGTGTAGAGTTTTATAATGCTTGCAATATGTTCTTATGTAAGTTTTGCTGTACCGGTTCATACTTGTGTTTGCTTCAAACAACCTTGCTAGCCTAAGCCTTGTACTGAGAGGGAATACTTCTCGTGCATCCAAAATCCTTGAGCCAAAAACTATGCCATGTGTGTCCACCATACCTACCTACTATGTGGTATTTCCTGCCATTCCAAAGTAAATTGCTTGAGTGCTACCTTTAAACAATTCAAAATGCTTCTCAATTTGTGTTAATGTTTTATAGCTCATGAGGAAGTATGTGGTGTTTAGCTTTCAACCTTGTCATTTACTTTTGACGGACTCTCATATGGACTAGTGGCACATCCGCTTATCCAATAATTTTGCAAAAAGAGCTGGCAACGGGATTCCCAGTCCCAAATTAATTAACCTAAATAGACACTCCTCCATGGTTTGTGATTGTTGGACGGCACCCGAAGGATTCGGTTAGCCATGGCTTGTGTAAGCAAAGGTTGGGGGGAGTGTCATCATCATAATAAAACTAAAATAAAAAGGCACTCCTTCATGGTATGAGATTGTTGCAGGCACCCGAGGATTCGGTTAGCCATGGTTTGTGTAAGAAAGGTTGAAAGGAGTGCCAAATAAATATGCAATAATTCATGGGAGCCGCTCTTGAAAGTCCGGTTGGCGAGGTAGTTAGTGTACCCATTACCATTCGTTGACAACAACGTACACCTCTCAAAATTTTACTTTTTATGCTCTCTTTATGTTTTCAAAACCAAAGCTCTAGCACAAATATAGCAATCGATGCTTTCCTCTTTGAAGGACCATTCTTTTACTTTTATGTTGAGTCAGTTACCTACTTCCTTCCACCTTAGAAGCAAACACTTGTGTCAACTGTGCATTGATTCTTACATACTTGCATATTTGCATTCATCATATTACTTTATGTTGACAATATCCATGAGATATGCATGTTGAAAGTTGAAAGCAACCGCTGAAACTTATATCTTCCTTTGTGTTGCTTCGATGCCTTTACTTTGAATCTATTGCTTTATGAGTTAACTCTTGTGCAATCTTTTGATGCTTGTCTTGAAAGTACTATTCATGAAAAGTTTTGCTATATGTTATCTACTTGTTAGCAACTATAGATCATTGCCTTGAGTCACTTCATTCATTTCATATGCTTTATAATAGTATGATCAAGGTTATGTAAGTAGCATGTCACTACAGAAATTATTCTTTTTATCGTTTACCTGCTCGGGACGAGCAGGAACTAAGCTTGGGGATGCTGATACGTCCCCGACGTATCCATAATTTCTGTCGTTCCATGCTTGTTTTATGACAATACTTACATGTTTTGCTTGCACTTTATGATGATTTCATGCGTTTTCCGGAACTAACCTATTAACAAGATGCCACAGTGCCAGTTCCTGTTTTCTGCTGTTTTTGGTTCCAGAAAGGCTGTTCGGGCAATATTCTCGGAATTGGACGAAATCAACACCAAACCTCCTATTTTTCCCGGAAGGCTCCAGAACACCGAAGAAGAGTCGGAGAGGGGCCAGGGGGCCACCACACCACATAGCGGCGCGGGCCAGACCCTGGCCGCGCCGGCCTAGGGTGTGGCGCCCCCAGGTGCCCCCCTGCGCCGCCTCTTCGCCTATAAAACCCCTTTCGACCTAAAAACACCGTACCAATTGACGAAACTCCAGAAAGACTCCAGGGGCGCCGCCACCGTCGCGAAACTCCAATTCGGGGACAGAACTCTGTTCCGGCACCCTGCCGGAACAGGGAAGTGCCCCCGGAAGCCATCTCCATCAACGCCACCGCCTCCATCATGCTCCGTGAGTAGTTCCCCCATGGACTACGGGTTCTAGCAGTAGCTATGTCGGTATTCTCTCCTCCATGTACTTCAATACAATGGTCTCATGAGCTGCCTTACATGATTGAGATTCATCTGATGTAATCGGTGTTGTGTTTGTTGGGATCCGATGGATGATACATTATGATTAGTCTATCTATAAAGTTTGTGAAGTTATTGTTGCTGCAATCTTGTTATGCTTAATGCTTGTCACTAGGGCCCGAGTGGCATGATCTTAGATTTGAGCTCTATATTGTTGCTTAGATTGTATCTACAAGTTGTATGCACATGTCACTGTCCGGAACCAATGGCCCCGAAGTGACAGAAATCGGGACAACCGGAGGGGATGGTAGTGATGTGAGGATCACATGTTTTCACGGTGTGTTAATGCTTTGCTCCGGTACTCTATTAAAAGGAGTACCTTAATATCCAGTAGTTTCCCTTGAGGCCCGGCTGCCACCGGCTGGTAGGACAAAAGATGTTGTGCAAGTTTCTCATTGCGAGCACGTACAACTATATTGGAAAACATGCCTACATAATTAATAATCTGGATGTTCTAGCTTAATGCTTTGATTCCTATCAATTGCCCAACTGTAATTTGTTCACCCAACACTTGTCACTTATTGGAGAGTTACCACTAGTGTAGATCGCTGGGAACCCCGGTCCATCTCTCATCATTATATACTTGTTCTACATGTCATTGGAAGTAGTATCAACTATCTTCTGGTGCCATTGCTCTCATATTGCTATTACTGCTGCTGTGTTACTGTTACTACTGCTCTCATATTACTGCTACTTTCACATCACCCCTGTTGCTAGTGCTTTTCCAGGTGCAGCTGAATTGACAACTCAGTTGTTAAGGCTTATAAGTATTCTTTACCTCCCCTTGTGTCGAATCAATAAATTTGGGTTATACTACCCTCGAAGACTATCGCGATCCCCTATACTTGTGGGTCATCATGCGTACAGCGGCAAGTTTTCCCTTAGTAAGAAACCAAGGTTTATCGCACCAGTAGGAGCCAAGAAGCACGTTGAAGGTTGATGGCGGCGAGATGTAGTGCGGCGCAACACCAGGGATTCCGGCGCCAACGTGGAACCTGCACAACACAACCAAAGTACTTTGCCCCAACGAAACAGTGAGGTTGTCAATCTCACCGGCTTGCTGTAACAAAGGATTAGATGTATAGTGTGGATGATGATTGTTTGCAGAGAACAGTAGAACAATTGCGATGGGATTGTATTTCAGATGTAAAGAATGGACCGGGGTCCACAGTTCACTAGTGGTGTCTCTCCCATAAGATAAATAGCATGTTGGGTGAACAAATTACAGTTGGGCAATTGACAAATAGAGAGGGCATGACCATGCACATACATGATATGATGAGTATTGTGAGATTTAATTGGGCATTACGACAAAGTACATAGACCGCTATCCAGCATGCATCTATGCCTAAAAAGTCCACCTTCAGGTTATCATCCGAACCCCTTCCAGTATTAAGTTGCAAACAACAGACAATTGCATTAAGTATGGTGCGTAATGTAATCAATAACTACATCCTCGGACATAGCATCAATGTTTTATCCCTAGTGGCAACAGCACATCCATAACCTTAGAGGTTTCTCTCACTCCCCCAGATTCACGGAGACATGAACCCACTATCGAGCATAAATACTCCCTCTTGGAGTTAAGAGTAAAAACTTGGCCAGAGCCTCTACTAATAACGGAGAGCATGCAAGATCATAAACAACACATAGATATAAATTGATAATCAACATAACATAGTATTCTCTATTCATCGGATCCCAACAAACACAGCATATAGCATTACAAATAGATGATCTTGATCATGTTCGGTAGCTCACAAGATCCGACAATGAAGCATAATGAGGAGAAGACAGCCATCTAGCTACTGCTATGGACCCATAGTCCAGGGGTAGACTACTCACTCATCACTTCGGAGGCGACCATGGCGGTGTAGAGTCCTCCGGGAGATGAATCCCCTCTCCGGCAGGGTGCCGGAGGCGATCTCCTGAATCCCCCGAGATGGGATTGGCGGCGGCGGCGTCTCTGGAAGGTTTTCCGTATCGTGGCTCTCGGTACTGGGGGTTTCGCGACGAAGGCTATTTGTAGACGGAAGGGCAGGTCAAGGGGCGTCACGAGGGGCCCAGACGCCAGGGCCGCGCGGCCAGCTCATGGGCCGCGCCGCCCTATTGTCTGGCCACCTCGTGGCCCCACTTCGTCAGCTCTCCGGTCTTCTGGAAGCTTCGTGTGAAAATAGGCCCCTGGGCGTTGATTTCGTCCAATTCCGAGAATATTTCCTTACTAGGATTTCTGAAACCAAAAACAGCAGAAACAAAGAATCGGCTCTTCGGCATCTCGTTAATAGGTTAGTGCCGGAAAATGCATAAATATGACATAAAGTATGCACAAAACATGTAGATATCATCAATAATGTGGCATGGAACATAAGAAATTATCGATACGTCGGAGACATATCAATCACATAAAGCATTACAATCAAAATCATTGACCTTCATCTTAATGATGGCCTCCCAACCATCTTCTAACTTCCTAGGAATAGAAGTTTCAAGTTTTAATTTATCTTCTCTAGCTTTTATGAGAGCATTTGTAATATGTTTTGTAAAGGCCAAATTTATAGCACTAGCATTAGGACTTTTAGCACGTTTTTGTAAGAACTTTATAACTTCAGAGATGTGACAATCATCAAAATCTAAACCATTATGATCTAAAGCAATGGGATCATTGTCCCCAATATTTTGAAAAATTTCAGCAGTTTTATCACAAGCAGTTTCAGCAGTTTTGGGCAGTTTTTCACGCTTTGCATTAGGAGTAGAAACATTGCCAACACCAATTATTTTACCATTGATAGTAGAAGGTGTAGCAACATGTGAAGCATTAGCATTACTAGTGGTGGTAATAGTCCAAACTTTAGCTACATTATTCTCTTTAGCATTTTCTTCTTTTTCCCACCTAGCACGCAATTCAGCCATCAATCTAATATTCTCATTAATTCGAACTTGGATGGCGTTTGCTGTAGCAAATGACTTAATATCTTTAGTTTCATTAGGCATAACTTTCAATTTCAAAAGATCAACATCAGCAGCAAGACTATCAACTTTAGAAGCAAGAATATCAATTTTACCAAGCTTTTCTTCAACAGTTTTGTTAAAAGCAGTTTGTGTACTAATAAAAATTTTAAGCATGGCTTCAAGACCAGAGGGTACATTCCTATTATTGTTGTAAGAATTCCCATAAGAATTACCATAACCATTACCATTATTAGAAGGATATGGCCTATAGTTGTTACCAGAATTATTCCTATAAGCATTGTTGTTGAAATTATTATTTTTAATGAAGTTCACATCAATGTTCTTCTTGAGCAACCAATGAAGCTAAAGAAACATTATTAGTATCAACATTAGATCTACCATTCACAAGCATAGACATAATAGCATCAATCTTATCACTCAAGGAGGAGGTTTCTTCAACAGAATTTACCTTCTTACCTTGTCGAGCTCTTTCCGTGTGCCATTCAGAGTAATTTATCATCATATCATCAAGAAGCTTTGTTGCAGCGCCTAGAGTGATGGACATAAAAGTACCTCCAGCAGCTGAATCCAATAGGTTCCACGAAGAAAAATTCAATCCTGCATAAAAGGTTTGGATGATCATCCAAGTAGTCAGTCCATGGGTAGGGCAATTCTTGACCAAAGATTTCATTCTTTCCCATGCTTGAGCAACATGCTCATTATACAATTGCTTAAAATTCATTATGCTACTTCTCAAAGATATAATTTTAGCAGGAGGATAATGTCTACCAATGAAAGCATCCTTACATTTAGTCCATAAATCAATACTATTCTTAGGCAAAGATAGCAACCAATCTTTAGCTCTTCCTCTTAAGGAGAAAGGAAACAATTTTAATTTTATAATGTCACCATCTACATCCTTATATTTTTGCATTTCACATAGTTCAACAAAATTATTAAGATGGGCAGCAGCATCATCAGAACTAACACCAGAAAATTGCTCTCTCATAACAAGATTTAGTAAAGCAGGTTTAATTTCAAAGAATTCTGCTGTAGTAGCAGGTGGAGCAATAAGTGTGCATAAGAAATCATTATTATTTGTGCTAGTGAAGTCACACAACTTAGTATTTTCCGGAGTACCCATTTTAGCAATAGTAAATAAAGCAAACTAGATAAAGTAAATGCAAGTAACTAATTTTTTTGTGTTTTTAATATGAGGAAAACAAACAAGACAGTAAAAATAAAGTAAAGCAAGTAACTAATTTTTTTTGTATTTTTGATATAGGAAAGCAAACAAAGCAGTAAATAAAATAAAGTAAAGCAAGACAAAAACAAAGTAAAGAGATTGGAAGTGAGAGACTCCCCTTGCAGCGTGTCTTGATCTCCCCGGCAACGGCGCCAGAAAAAACGTTGCTGGCGTGCAGTTGACGTGGGAGTTAGAGATCTCTGTGGTGTAACTTTTCTTCAGTTCCCCGGCAACGGCGCCAGAAAAAACGTTTCTTGTGACGGTAAAGCACACGTCCGTTGGGAACCCCAAGAGGAAGGTATGATGCGTACAGCAGCGAGTTTTCCCTCAGTAAGAAACCAAGGTTATCGAACCAGTAAGAGTCAAGAAGCACGTGAAGGTCGTTGGTGGTGGAGTGTAGTGCGGCGCAACACCACGGATTCCGGCGCCAACGTGGAACCTGCACAACACAATCCAAATACTTTGCCCCAACTTAACAATGAGGTTGTCAGTCTCACCGGCTTGCTGTAACAAAGGATTAATTGTATAGTGTGGAAGATGATGTTTGCTAAGAACAGTAGAACAAGTATTGCAGTAGATTGTATTCGATGTAAAAGAATGGACCGGGGTCCACAGTTCACTAGTGGTGTCTATCCGATAAGATATAGCATGTTGGGTGAACAAATTACAGTTGGGCAATTAACAAATAAAGAGGGCATGGCAATGCACATACATATCATGATGAGTAGTGTGAAATTCAATTGGGCATTACGACAAAGTACATAGACCGCTATCCAGCATGCATCTATGCCTAAAAAGTCCACCTTCAGGTTAGCGTCCGCACCCCTTCCAATATTAAGTTGCAAACAACAGACAATTGCATTAAGTATGGTGCGTAATGTAATCAACACAAATATCCTTAGACAAAACATTGATGTTTTATCCCTAGTGGCAACAGCACATCCACAACCTTAGAACTTTCTGTCACTGTCCCAGATTAAATAGAGGCATGAACCCACTATCGAGCATAAATACTCCCTCTTGGAGTTACAAGTATCAACTTGGCCAGAGCCTATACTAGCAACAGAGAGCATGCAAGATCTTAAACAACACATATATGATAGATTGATAATCAACATAACATAGCATTCCATATTCATCGGATCCCAACAAACGCAACATGTAGCATTACAAATAGATGATCTTGATCATGTTAGGTAGCTCACAAGATCCAACAATGATAGCACATGAGGAGAAGACGGCCATCTAGCTACTGCTATGGACCCATAGTCTAGGGGTGAACTACTCACACATCAATCCGGAGGCGATCATGGCGATGAAGAGTCCCCTGGGAGATGATTCCCCTCTCCGGCAGGGTGCCGGAGGCGATCTTCTGAATCCCCCGAGATGGGATTGGCGGCGGCGGCGTCTCTGGAAGGTTTTCCGTATCGTGGCTCTCGGTACTGGGGTATTCGCGACAAAGGCTTTAAGTAGGCGGAAGGGTAGGTCAGGAGGTGGCACGAGGGCCCCACACGCCAGGGCGGCGCGGCCCCACCCTAGGCCGCGCGGCCCTAGTGTGGCGGCGCCTCCTCGCCCCACTTCGTATCTCCTTCGGTCTTCTGGAAGCTTCGTGGAAAAATAAGCCCCTGGGCGTTGATTTCGTCCAATTCCGAGAATATTTCCTTTGTAGGATTTCTGAAACCAAAAACAGCAGAAACAAGAATCGGCTCTTCGGCATCTTGTCAATAGGTTAGTGCTGGAAAATGCATAAATATGACATAAAGTGTGTATAAAACATGTGAGTATCATCATAAAAGTAGCATGGAACATAAGAAATTATAGATACGTTTGAGACGTATCAGTGCCCCATATTGTGAACCAACTAGGCTTATGCCATGATTTTAACAATCTTTTCAACAGCGTTGGTTTGCTTCACTTTGTTTTTCAGGAGGCCCCCACCTATCGATGCTTGACACTCGAGTTCTTCAGCACCTTGACGCACATGGTGGGAAGCTTCCACATCTGAAAGGAAGAACAACCCGGAGTTGATCGGATATCTTTCTGGTTGATGAACCGTGATTATGAATTGACTCCCATCCAATCAACGATACCACATGCATTCGATAGCCACTAATTTGGGTTTGACAACAACACCACCGCCAATTGCACTACTTGTTTCATGTTGAATCCTTCGCCTCAGAATTACTTTAGTAGAATGAAATTACCTGATACACTTCCTCAAGGAAATAATATTGAGTGTCCTACTATTCGCTATTAGTACTATGTTATTGATAACACCTTGCAGGCACGTGGTGATTTCACAAGAGTTAATGAAGAGTACATGATGGTCCTTGCAAAGGTTGTTTTCCCAAACTGTAACATAGCGCCACATTTGGGCGTTCTTCTCGTGATATATTTGAAGCACCAAGCACTCGCAACTCGGGGCTCCATATGCATAGGGGGTTTATCACCATTCTCACACGGGCACTTCACATCAATGTAAGTATTTGGACCTCGTCGTCTTGGTTTTACTACTCTGAATGCATGTGGTATCGTTAGAAATATTAATGCTGGATATTATTTCAACATACTGGGAGCTAATCACTTGAAAACTACCCCTTTTCCTAATGGCCTATTTTCTATCGAGGATGGGTGTTTGCATTATGATGTGGAGATTGAGGTAACTCTACCACAACACCAAAATGAACCCGAAGGAGAAAAAAAGTAGAAGAAGAACATGAAGGGCCGGAACGGGAGCAACAACCACATAATGACTTCACCAGCAATGAGGACATGTACACGCTCGAAGGAAGCATTGAGAACATGAGCAATCTCTCCAACAACCTTCGAGACTCCACTGCGGACCTCTCAGCCCAGCTCACCCATTGGAGCAACCAATGGAACTATAGAAAGTATCCTCCAACGCCACAATGAGCACAACGAGGGCTTACAAAAGCCTAAGCTTGGGGATGTGTTCCTCAAGCATTTTTATTTGTGTAAATTTGTACTCCAGCTCTTTAAAAGCTTTGAAACATTCGTGTTGGTCTCTTTCAACACTTTGCCTTTTATTTGCTTTCGTTTTTTACTTCGTTGTTTTAGTTCTTCACTTTGTGGCCAATCCTTTTCTTTTTCCCTCTAAATCCCAAATTCAGAAAATACAATTTTTTCCTTTTATCCTTATACTTGAATAAGTGGATTTTTATTTTACTCTTTACTTTGATATTATTAATGAGAGTGATATACTATAAGTTTTGAAGGAACACATCATAAGGAAAAGAACTGTGAAGTCACTATAAGATGTATGTCTTATGTCTCCCGCTTCTAAAACTTGAAATGTTTATGCTAGTTAGTAGGATTTTCAAGATAGGGTATTAGTGGGAGTGATTCGAATCAGAGTAAAGATTTTTATTTGTGTGATTAATTAATTGTGATAGCTCTTGTTCTTGTTCATTTAAGTTAACCGAGTATTATGTTGGAAATAATATTGCCGAACAAGTACAACAAGAAAAATTCTACAAGTATGACTCGTGTGATGACCGGTTGTCTTAAGATTTTAACTTTAAAGATACTTAACTTCATAGATTTAATTATAGACTTGATAGCACTCTTGAAAGGAGTTGTTTGATTGATTTGAAGTCTAGTGGTGATTGACATACATGCCAAACTGAAATATTGTGAATCATAGTATGATACTTCTTAAAGCTTATCTACAAACTGTGGTGCACACTCTTGGGATGCTAACAACTTTGATGGCTTGCGAACGATTTGCGGATTCAAAATCCCAAATTCAGTTATTGAGTTGAAGACATGGGTAGCGAGCTACTTGTGGGCAACCATTAGTACTCTTCAGTTGTGCAACATTATTGATAAATGTTATATATGACTCTTAGTTGGATACTATCATTGGAATCCAAGTGGATCACTTCTAAAGTTTTTGGCATGGACTCGTTACTACTACATGAATTTACTTGAAAACCAATAAATGGACACTAGTGTTTTGATGAGAGTGGTGTTTTGTCTCCTAGGATCATATGATCCCTTTATTTCGAAATGCATTATAGATACATTTTGAAACGTCAAAAAATTTGAATTTTTTTTGCACGTACATCTTCACGTGCTACCACAAAGTTGTTTCACGAAAAATCGACTTGCTTTGTGGCGTGTGTAAAAAAAGACAAATTTCGGTGCTAAAAATAAGGCTTTTCACAAAATAATTTTTCTCTTTTTCATATAGATGTTTTTCTTGAAACTTGATGAATGCACATATATTATGGAGATGTACGTGTAGTTTTTTTTCAAATTTTTTTGACACTTCGAGATATATTTTCTTGGTAGAGGGAGCATACGCACCCGAGAGCCGATCGAACTAAATTTATGTGCTTTGATAGCCTTAATCTATTGATGTGGTCCTTATGCTGATTTTGACATGAATACTCACACTTAAATTTGAGGATAATAAACTTCCTTGTGTTCCTTGGCATACCGAGAGTTTACTTATGAACTAGGATAATTTTTATACAACTACTTATTCATGCTTATAAAATCTTTATTGTGATTATCTCGAGTTACCAATTCCCGTATTATATTCTTAGCACTTCTCTAACAATGCTAAGCTTTCGAATGGAGCAAGTGCTGGGCTCATAAGGCTTCAACTGGTAAGTAACACTACCTTCTTGTTGTTCTGGTTTAAACGCCGAGCTTCTTATGATTTTGATTTCTTGCCCAGGGACGATCAAGGATAAGCTTGGGGAAGTTGATGACTCTGAAATACACCATTTTTCCTCATGTCTAGACACTTTGCTAAGTCAAGAAATTGACTAAACATCTCTCTAAATGTGTCATTAATGAATAATTATTGCAAAGATGTGCAATCCCTTCTCTTTTTGTATGGTGTGCAGGAAATCAAGTCTTTATGGAAATTGGACCCGCACTTACTGAACAAAATCTCATCACAAGTGCATCAAAGTCAACCTGGGGGTCCAAGTCAGTTCTAGAAGGCATAGCAGACCCCGGTACGGGCAAGCCCTGACCGTACTTGGTGCCGGAGCATTTCCGAGGTCAAACCCTATAACTTTCGTGCAGGGAGCCAGTGTAGAAGGAGAGCCATTCATCGCCAAATAGATCCGCCATCCACTAGATCCATATGCAACACATTGGAGGAGATTCACCACCATTTTTCATCTATTTCCTCTCCAATCCCCTCCATAGTTATATCCATCACCTTCTAATAGATATCTCCTCAAGAATTGACGACCATTGTAAGAATATTATAATTTCAATTCAAGTACTTACCACATTTATTTCTATCTTTGATCTTGCTATCATGCGTGAGTATTCCTCACAGGCTGCGGGTTGGGGTAAATCATCGCAGCGTTTATGTGCATTTAATCATATGAGTTTTGTGTAGAAATTAAATATGAGCTTTCCAATCTTGTATCCTTCTCTGTTTGCCACGATTCGAGGACTTGCAGGTACCCAAGTCTCTCGGAATCGATCAAGAAAAGAGGTGGGATGAGTGGAGAATGGTGTGCTATCTCGAAACCTCAGTGACAGAAAGGGGAAAGTAACAGTACACGTTTATTTATTCTTGCGAAAAATGGCACTATCATCTATCTTAATGCTTTGGTCTATGGTTGTTACTCGCGGTTGTGAGGATGATGGTCCGATCAATAGGTTGTTGTGACCTCTGGTTTTAGGAGCAATAGTATTTACGGATGTGCTGCTCACAAATCTCTTATTAATATTTTATTTTCTACACATTGTTGCACTTTATTTTTATATGTATGCATAGCTGTAGGATAATCCTTGACCCTGGCCTATCTTTTATCCATTGAATACAACCCATAACAAAGTAAACTGAAAATATCCGGTAAACGTAAGATTAAATTAACTAGAAAGTCTTGTCTTCGTACCATTTTAGTGGTACTTCCCAAGGTTCAATTTAACTTAGTTGTTCTAAGAAAAAAAACTTACAATAGTACAATCCATAATCCGGATCGAAGGTATCAGCACCCGTCCCAGTGCTAGCCCATCCGGCCACGCTGGTGACAAGTAGATCGCGCGACCATGAGTAGCCTAGCAATAGCAGGGCACGTGACAGCGTGTAAATATATGTATCATAGTTAGTTTTTTTTTTGCAGTGTCATAGTGCAATTATGAGTACCCTCTCCATAAAGATGGATCATTTTGGTCAAATATTAATAGAAGTATAGAACCTCTAATTATGTTTTCTTACTTGATGATGGGTGTGCCTTGAACGGAAGGGGACGTCACTTGGGCAGTCCATGCTGCTGTTCACGGCGACTCATTTGCAATCCAAGTTTAGGCTTGGAATAGATCGCGAAGTTGCCAAGTGTATTTTGGCAACACGGACGTACTGCCATTGTTGCCAGGTTTTCGATAATTTGCACTCAGACAAACTTGGGGCACTCGGCAGCTTTAGAGCATCCACAATGTATAGCCAAAAGTGGTTCCAAATTGTCTTTTTGGCTTTTGGAACTAGTTCCTCACATTGTGAGGGTGGTTCCAAAATGATGAGAAGAGGGAACCGGAGCACCTACTTGCTCCGATGCCAAATTGAGCTGAGGGATTAAAATATAGTTGTTTGCATGTTGGCTGTACACGTGTTGAGAAATGTGAGGATGAGAGGTAGTATAGGAGAGAGATTGGTGATATTTTAGTTTACTTCTTCCCTATAGTGGGTCCCATCTTCAAAATATTTGGGAACCATCACGTTGTGGCAAGTCTAGCAATTTGGCATTCACGCTATATAACTGTAGCGTGTCAGATTTGGCAACACATACATTGTGGATGCCCTTAGCCGTTTTATGGTAGTGGCAGACATGCATGCACGTTTGGTGCTTCCTCTCACCTATGGATCGAAAGCCCACAGACAACGATGGATATGCATGATACTAATTTATGATAATAATCCTACAATGCATATTATCATAAGATAGTATCATAGTATCATCATATTTAATGTTTTGTAGAATCTCAATGCAAATGTGTGTATATGATGTGTTTGCCATTAAGTTTTCTAATTTTACGTGCTATGATACGGTATCATATTATGATACCACTCTCATCTCTCACCTCATTAACTGATGTGCCACATCAAATTTTTGCCTGCATGGCATACATGATACTACTTATGATACTTCTATTGTGGCTAGTCTAACTCTCAACCCAGCCTCGTCGCCACGGTACGCCAACAGGGTGCCACTATTGCACCCAGCGCCGCAACAACGACTAGTTAAGTCTCAATCAATTTCCCTTGGAACACCATCATCCAGGTTCAATTAATCGTGCACTGGCAAAGCGCGACATAAGAAAAAGTGCAGAGCCGAGACGATAATACCTTTTCGTCTCAAGAGCACGTGGCTGCTTTCGTTCAAGGTCGGTCCAAACTCGTAAAGAATAAAGACATTTTTAAATATGCGTAATGTATGCCATTACACTTGCCAAAAACCCCCGGAAAGTATGTCATTATACCATAAAATTGTTTTAAAAAATCACACAAAGCATACTCTCGCGGAATAATATTACTCAAAGCCTTTGCCCTGACGAGTCTCCACATCGTCATCTCTTATTTAATTTTGGATACAATCATATTTGAAGTAAAAGCTTTGTTTCAAAAGAGGTGAGCATTTCTTTTCTTCCAAATTCCCATGAAATCAACATTGCAAGCGATGTCATGGCCTGATTGCCTATGCTTCTCGTCTCCCTCAATCCACCACGTTTTAGGTCAACATCGTTTAACCCAAGTCGATTCTTCGCATTTGACGATATTCGAATGGTCAACATGCAATTGGAAAGAAGGTGGGAGGCAGTTTCTTGTATTTGATTACAAAGTCTGCACCTTCCACAATTTGGCCATCTTTTTTAAATTTATCCGCCATCCAAATTATATTTTAAATAATCAACCAAGCAAAAAAATCATTTAGGCAGATCCCAAGGCTTTCAAACCACCCGAAGGCAAAGTATATTTCGGTTGACCCAAGAATTGCATGTTGTGGGCCGATTTAAACGGGTATGATCCATCATTGGTGAGCTTCCAAGAGATAGGATCCGACATGTTGAGGTCCAATAATTTGCTCAAAGGAGAGGGAGGGTCCGACTTGGTGGCCAATTGGCGGGAGGGACTGCTCCTCCTTCGTGACTAAAGATGCTTGTCGCTCCTCCGCCACCGGAGGTGCCTGCTTAACATGGCAACGCCGTGCTCGTGCATGAAGCCCCTGCCAGACGCAAGAGAGGCGAGCGGTCTTCTTGCTGCGAACCATGTCAAAGTGTTGTGTGTCCACCATAGTGGTGGTGTGTGCCAAAAGGGCGGCAACAGTGGGCTTTATGTAGCGCGACCGAGGAAACCGATGCGTCAGCAACGCGTATGAGTCACACGGGCGGAAGGTGAAGAGGCTACACACGTCGAAGGAATATCAGGAGCGCAACCTCGGAAGATTTATACACACGACTTTAAATTTATTAGCGTTTGGGATGGGTAGAGTAAAACGAGACGAGCTCATTCAAGAAAATATCACAAAATGTTTACACACGATGAAAAACCTGGCAATCGTTTGTGATAGAGGGCGTATAAGCTGGCGCTTATTTTGGGCTCGGCCGTGTGCGAATTTCCTGTTAAGGCCCCGAAAGCATTTTTGTGTGCATTGTATTCGCTCCGAGAAATACCTGGACCGTAAGTACAAGTATGGTTCAAATTATTGGGTATCGGTATTGCACACTACACATAGAAACGGCCTTCCGTATGCCATGAAATACACCTTCTGTACTAGCGATACTTGGTTGGATGTAGTGTCAGCCGAGTTGGTTTTACATGTAGAAAGATAAAGATAAATATTATAGTTTTAGTAAGAATTAGTGGAGATAATTCCCATTAAATCCCAAATCCTTCCTTATTTTCAAGACCATATTTGGCAGTGGAGTATGGAGCGAGTTTAATCCCTTTGTATCCTCACTTTTTCTCAAATCTTGGTGCATTTTTTTCAATCCCCAATACTCTATCTGCACCTAATGAATTGAGATGTAATTTTCTGGGAATTGGATGAAGGTATGAATTTCACCCAATATTTTAGATGATTAGCCACTAATCTCCACTAAGTGCCAAGGCGTTGGAGGGAGTTTTCGCGGGACATGCATGAATGCATGATGCATGCATGCATGGTGCACTCACAGCTAGCTGATCAGAAATGAAAAGTAGAATCAATAGAAGAAGGAAAAAAAAAAGGGCATGAGCTGCGCCCCAGCCGTGATGCATCACGTTTCGGTACTTCCTTTTTACCTACGGAAAGCCGACATGCTCTTTTGGTATGTGTCAGCATGGACAACGACGCCCATTCCCGTTGGAAACTAGCAAGTCCGGCCTCGTGTCGCCACGGTCCGCCAGGAGGGTGCAGCTTACTATTGCACCCAGTGCCGCAAGCTAGACGGCTTGTTAAGTCTCGGTCAATTGTTTCCCACCCTTGGATCGCCATCATTCTGGTTCAATTGATTGTGTACTGGCAAACTGCGACATAAGCAAAGCACAGATGTTCAAGGTCACCCAAAAGGCCAAAATTCCTACAGAGTAGCGAACAATCTGAATAGGCGTAATGCATGTACTCTCTCCGATCCACGAATAAGTTTATATTTGTTTTGTTTGAAAATCAAATGTTTTCAAATTTGATTTTTTTTAATATAAAATAGCAACATATGTATCAAATTATTATATTATTGAACTACATGTCAAGATAAATCTGACAATATTAATATAGTGTCGTAAATACTGCTACTTTTTTCTAACAAGTTGATCAAAACTAATAAATTTTGACTTCATACATATCCAAACGTACACTTATCTGAGTACAGAGAGAGTATGTCATGGTACCATGAGAATTTGGTTCAGACTAGTCACAATGGGAAGTATCATACACTAGTATCATGCACATGATACTAGTTTATGATACCAACCCCACAATGCATAGTATCATAAGATAGTATCATACTATCATCATATTTAATGTTTTGTGGAATCTCAATGCAAATGTGTGTACATGATGTGTTTGCCATTAAGTTTTCTAGTTTTACGTGCTATGATACGGTATCATATTATGATACCACTCTCATCCCTCACCTCATTAATTAGTGTGCCACATCAGATTTTTGCCAACATGGCATGCATGATACTACTTATGATACTTTCATTGTGGCTAGTCTCATACGTGTCCTGTCTATAAAGATTCAGCTATCATCTGGTGCTCAACTACAATGCATTTTGTACTTTTTGTCCCGCTTAACGTGGATTTGATTTGAAACATTGGGAAGACCACCACACAGCTGTACTGGTAGCTAGCTAGAGCCCAGCATCCAAAGTGGAACTTGCTTTTGTGTAGAAACTTTAGCATGTATGCTAGTTTCTCCGTTCCAAATTATTTGGGGTAAGTTTGGTTAAATTTAAGCGTTTTAGTGTGTAGGTTCGCTCATTTAAAAAAACTGTGTCAATTAACTTGAAAACTTGAAATGGAGGGGCACCAGATATAGTTTGTGAATCAACTCTAGGCAAGCGGGGACCATTTGAATTCCTAAAAATATTTCATCTGACATCTATATATATCTGCCGGCTCATGGTAACTATATTGCAAATATCCTATTTTGAGTTTTTTAAGGATGTCCAATTATACGACCTTGGATTAATAGGGGTAGTGTTCCTTTACCTATAACAATGTTCAGTAAGTCGATTTTATATGTACTTACACGGATTATTGCTGCTCATAAGATGTAACTTATTTAGAAGTTTGGATTTGTATCTTTTTACCTTATCCTTTTATTTCATGTACCTAAAAGCTTTTTGTGTGTATGAGTATATGACCATGATATGCACTATCACTGATAAGTTGGTCTCTTCATGCTAGACTTTTTTTGCAAGGCTTTGGTTATTAGGCCAATGCTTTCTTGGCGTTCATACTTCAGAGATAGAAGGTATTCAATGGAAAATGCCAACGAGGGTATGGGTAAATAAAATATAGTCTATCAGAGTCAATGGGAAGATCATTATAGATTTATAGAAGACCTTAACTATTGCACTCCCTGGCAAACTGGCAGTCACTGCTGACCTGTTAGACCATGTCTCTCTTTTGGCTCACAAACACTTGGGAACAACGAAGATGTTGGCCACCTACACACAAGTCTATCTACAAGACAATGTCGCAACCTGCGTCACTATCTGTGTGGAATATGATGATCGATGTCCCGACATTCTCCTCCAAAGCATCGGCCTTCCAAGCAGCTCGCATACCACACCAAATAGCATCAGGTCTAATGGCTCATGTACCGACGATGCGCACACTGAAGGCCTGTTCGAGAAGAGAAATATGTTGGGCGCTCTGGACTATATAAATAATCATACAATCACTAAGTTAGCAGTAGCACTTGTATACTAGTAGAGCATAGAACTGACCATGCCTTAACCTATTCAAAACAAGTACTCTAGCAGCAGCACAAGCAAGGTTTATCTGAATAAGACATGTCTGAAAACGAGAGATACGGGTTATTACCGTTGGAAAAAAAAACCCATGAAATACATCGAGGGAGTGGTGAACATTGCATATGTTGCATTTTAGTTTATCTCATCCCTTACCATCATCCTGTAATGCAATGCCCTGTAAGCAAGACCGACGTAGCCTGTTTTGGACTGCGCGAACAGAAGGACAGGAAAACTCAGCCAAACGGACCGATTTGTGCTACAAATGCATCGGCGTGGATGTGCCACAGACCGCGCGCGTGTCCTTCCTCTACTGTCTCAGCCCCCCTCACAACGTGTGGGGCTGCTTCTGTTAGAACTCAGATTAGAGAGTAAAACTTGTGATCTATTGCTTGTGGGCAAAGCCCTATTTATACAGGAGTTTGGGACGCCTTGTACAGGCGCCTGTTACAAAGAGATGCCTCTTGGCATACGAGAAGGCGTCCGTACGGACACAGGCGTCCGTACGACGCTTTGGACATAATTAACACATGCCTAAACTAATGACAATTGCTAATGACGGTTTGCTTCAAATCGGTTCCGTAGAGGCGTCTGTTTAATCTTAACACTCCCCCTTGTACAAAGCTGCTTCTCGTATGTCTTTATTCCTTGTATAGTCTTGAAAATATTGGTCTTGATCACAAGCATATGTTTTCTTGAATAACTCCCCCAAAAACCCTGTGGGAAAAATATGAGGAGAATAGTATTTGATATGTTGTGAAAACTCCTTTAAAACCCGGTGGGAAAAATAAGGAGAAAATGATACAACATATAATGATCATTGTCTCTTTGATAACTTATATGAGAAAACCTTAAAAGGATAAAACTCACTGTTAAGTTTAGATGACAATTAATATGTTTTGTATACATCCATTAAAAACCCCGGTGGGGAAAATAGGATATATGACATATATTCTTGTGTTGATATTACCTCATTAAAAACCTTGATGAGAACCATGAGAGTAAACTCATAAAGGGAAAAAGAGTGTAATATGATGTTTGAATGGGTTATAATTCAGAGAGATACTCCCCCTGATCCTTGCAAATCACGAAGTCGTCGCATGCCAATTCCACGAACATATTTTTCAAATGTTGAGGCTGGTAGAGACTTTGTGAATAGGTCAGCGAGATTGTCGCATGATTTAACTTGCAAGATGTTTATATCCCCACTCTTTTGTAATTCATGAGGATAAAACAATTTAGGTGCAATATGTTTAGTGATATTGCTCTTTATGTAACCCGTTTGCATCTGAGCAACACAAGCAGCATTATCTTCGTAGATAATGGTTGGAGATTCGATAGAACCTTTACCACATGATTGTTGTATGTGGTTTATCATTCTGCGAAGCCACACACATTCACGTGATGCTTCATATAATGCGATTATTTCAGAATGATTGGTGGATGTAGCCACTAGGGTCTGTTTAGAAGACTTCCATGAGATGGCTGTCCCACCATGTAGGAACACAAAACCGGTTTGTGATCTGGCATTATGGGGGTCGGATAAGTAGCCAGCATCGGTATACCCAATCATCTCAATGTCCAGATTTTTCTGAAATTGAAAGAATAGGCCAAGATCCTTTGTGCCTTGGAGATATCGAAAGATATTCTTGACTCCCGTCCAATGGCGTTTGGTGGGAGCTGCGCTATGTCTAGCTAGTAAATTTACTGCAAATGCAATGTCAGGCCTGGTGCAATTTGCGAGATACATGAGCGCTCCAACAGCACTGAGATATGGGACTTCTGATCCCAATATCTCTTCTCCTTCATCCCTTGGTCTAAATTGATCTTTCTCTACGTCTAGAGATCGAACAACCATGGGAGTTTTGGATGGATAGGATTTGTCCATATTGAATTTCTCCAATATTTTCTGGATATAGGCGGTTTGGTGAACCAAAATACCTGAGGGAAGGTGCTCGAGTTGTAATCCCAAGCAAAATTTGGTTTTACCCAAATCCTTCATTTCAAATTCCGTCTTTAGGTGATTGCGTGCTTCATCAATATCTTGTGTGTTACCAATGATGTTTAAGTCATCGACATACACCGAAATAATGCAAAATCCGGTCTCGGACTTTTTGATGAAAACACATGGACAATCATCATTATTGGAGTATCCCCTTTTCAAAAGGAACTCACTAAGTCGGTTGTACCACATGCGTCCCGACTGTTTTAAGCCGTACAAAGACTTATTTAGTTTTACACAATATACGTTGCGTTTTGCATTCGGATTCGGGACTGGAACTCCATCAGGAACTTTCATGTATATGTCCGAATCAAGTGAGCCGTAAAGGTAAGCGGTCACCACGTCCATCAACTGCATAGATAGACGATTTTGTACTGCCATTGAAATAAGATATCGGAAAGTAATACCACTCATTACTGGAGAATATGTTTCATTGAAATCAATGCCTGGTCTCTGCGTGAAACCTTGGGCTACAAGCCTTGCTTTATATCTCACCACCTCATTGTTCTCGTTCCTCTTACGGACGAAAACCCATTTGAATCCCACAGGGAAAACTCTGGGAGGTGTAGGTATTGCTTCACTGAATACCTTTCTTTTATTGAGCGAGGCTAATTCAACTTGGATTGCATCCTTCCATTTAGGCCAGTCGGAGCGTTTCTCACACTCTGCCATGGTCTTTGGATCATGATCATTTAGAAGGTTGTTTGCAACTGTAGTTGAGAAATATATGTCGACAATTGTAGACTTACGATTGTAAGATTCTCCAGAATCAATATAGTTTGTGGAAATTTCATTTACCCTTGTTGACTGGTCGAGATTTCCCAATACGATTGAGTCAGGGTTTTCCGATGTCCCAGTCATTGAGTGCACAACTGAGCTGGGTTGTGGAGGTCGTTCTTCCACTGGGTGTTCATTACCCATTAGATGATTATCAACGCTAGGTTGATTTACATTTACTGGTTCAGAGGGTTTCTTCCTTTGTTTCCTTTGTTGCTTGCAAGAAGCTGAATCATGTTCGGTGGCCGTACTTCTCCCCCTCTTCCTTTGAACAGGGAGTTGAGTGGTTTTTGTTGGTACCTCCACTCTTTCGGGCGCATTTCTGGCAGGATTATAGGATTTTGTAACACCTTTATAGTCAGTAAATGAATCTGGCAGGTTATTTGCAATGTGTTGCAAATCAATTATTTTCCGAACTTGAAGTTCAGTTTCTTGAGTACGTGGATCAGAGGAGGAAATGCCTTGGGCATTCCAATCGATTTCCGGGCATTCTTTTTGGTACTTGATGTCTCCCCCTAATGCCGGGAAATGGTCCTCATTGAAGATGCAATCAGCGTGACGGGCTGTGAATAAATCCCCTGTGAGGGGTTCAAGGTACTTGATTATTGACGGTGATTTGTACCCCACATAGATCCCCAATTTCCTATGTGGGCCCATGGATGTACGCTGCGGTGGTGAGATCGGCACATATGTGGCGCATCCGAATTTACGCAGATGGGAAATATTTGGTAGATTTCCACGTACTAATTGCAGAGGGGAAGTGCTGTGATATGCAGTTGGTCGCAATTGAATCAAGTCAGCAGCGTGTAAAACTGCGTGACCCCAACATGAAGTTGGTAATTTGCAATTCATTAATAATGGCCGTGCAATGAGCTTAATTCTCTTAATTAGGGATTCAGCCAATCCATTTTGTGTGTGGACATATGGGACCGAGTGTTGAACCTCAATTCCTAGTGCCATGCAATAATCATTGAAGGCACGCGAGGAAAATTCAGCAGCGTTGTCCATTCGAATTGATTTAATTCGATTCTCAGGATAATGAGCTTGTAATTTAATAATTTGTCTCATTATTTTGGCAAATGCATGGTTTCGTGTGGATAATAGACACACATGAGACCATCGTGTAGATGCATCAATTAGAACCATGAAATACCTAAAAGGTCCAGATAATGGTTGGATAGGACCACAAATATCACCTTGAATTCGTTCAAGGAATTGGAGTGGTTCCGCTTGAATTTTAAGATAAGAGGGTCGTAAAATGAGTTTCCCGGTAGCACATGCAGTGCACACAAAATCCGAAGATTGTGGGAATTTGGATTCATTTAAGTCATGACCATTGGAATTGCCGGTAATTTTCCTCATCATCCCGATACCGGGATGACCAAGGCGATCATGCCAAGTTTGGAATGCATTGACATTCTGAAAAATTACCTTGTACACAACGTGTGCTACGGGTTTTATGTATGTGTAGTACAATCCTGATGATAAAGAGGGAATTTTCTCAAATATTTGTTTGCCATATCCGTTATCTTTGGTAAAGAGGAGATACTCCTCCTTGTTGTCTTCATGGGTTTCAATGTGAAAACCATTTTTACGGATATCTCTATATCCTATGAGGGTACGAGTTGAATCGGGATACAATAAAGCATCCTCAATTATAATTTCTGTACCCATAGGGAGGGTAAATATGGCGCGTCCTGTGCCAACAATTACCGCATCGCGTCCGGCGATTGTTAAAATATCTCCATTCATCTTTGTAAGAGTTTGGAAATACTTTATTTCCCTAAGTATAGAGTTTGTGGTACCACTATCCACAAGGCACATTTCCTCCTCCATTTGGATTGACTCCCGTAGAAATCTATATATTGAAATGTAGAATTTTCATCAATGAAAAGACTTATTGGATATATAGAATATATACAACTTTATTGATATCAAAGTGTTGATACAATATTTATATTGTGCTTTCCAATATAGGATGACAACAACAACAATAATACTATGTTCTTATTACAACAATCAAATGGATGTAAACAAATATTCTATATAATGGAGTTGATTCACTAGTCAAAGTCTCCGAACACGTCGTTGGAGGCGTATTCGATCATCATATTCTCCTTGTCCATGGAGTCCCGTGGTACATGTAATTCCTCGGTGTTGCTTGGTGCTCTTTGAACATCTCGCGAACATCCAACTTCCATGTTGTTTTCGGGTTGAAGATTGAAGTGTGCTTCATATCTTGCTCCTTGGGCAGGTCTGTTACGTCCCATGGATTGCAGGTAGAGGTTTACCAGATGTTTTGGGGTGCGGCATTTTTTGGTGACATGCTTGTAGCATCCACATTTCCGGCAAAGGTTAGTTTTATCAAACTTGTTCTTTGCAATGCCCTTTCCCTTGTCTGAATTATGTGGCTTGTTCTTGTTGTTGCGGTTGCGGTTGTAATTACCCTTAAAGTTCTTCTTACGACCTTTGAAAGAGCCATTGAACTTATTGTTTTTCTGAAAATTTGCATGTACCTCAGGTAGAGGGGCAGCCCCAACTGGGCGTTGATGACTATTTTTTAAAAGAAGTTCATCATGTTTTTCTGCCTGGAGGAGAACATGTATAAGTTCAGAATAAACTTGGTAATTCCTTGCACGATATTGTTGCTGTAGGATCCTATCAGCTGGGAGCATAGTTGATAGAGTCTTTTCTATCTTCTCCTCTTCTGAAGGTTCCTTCTCGCAAAACCGTAACTTCGAACAAATCTTATGAACCTCATGGTTATAAGCTCCGACAGATTTGAAATCCTGGAGTCTTAACTGGGTCCACTCATGACTAGCTTCAGGTAGTATAACTGCCCTTTGCTGTTCATATCTAGTTTTGAGTGCTTGCCACATATTGCTTGGAGATTCCTCCATTAAATATTCAGATTTCAAATCTGGGTGAATATGGTTTCTTATAATGTATAAAGCACCATATTTTTGTGGCTCAGTTAATTGTGCAACTCCCTGCGGAAGGGGTTCCTCAGGTGGTATGAGTGCAGCTGCAATTCCACGGGATGAAAGACTAATTTTAACATCCATAGCCCATGTAGGATAATTATTTCCGTCGAGCGCAAGCTCTTCAAATTCTTTGACGGTCATTTTGTCCTACATGAATGAGAACCAAGGATTTGTAAATTTACTTGTATGCAAATTAAAATCATCATGGTTATGTCGTAATAAAATTTGCAAAATTGCTGAACTCAAGTGAATCCTTGAGTTTTAGTGTGGACCCCAAATTATCTTTCATAACACGTTGTAGATAATCACCATTTTCATGGAGTACATCTCACAGTACTAAGAAGCATAATCTGACCAAAATCAGTAGATGCCTTTGATCTTAGTACCTTATATTATGATTTCATTTAAATATATGGGAGAGCACGTTGAAGGTAGTCATAATGTCAATTTTGACAAAATGTAGACCTCACAATAATTGTGGATAATCTGCTTATTATCGCAGTAGATACCACATTACCTTGTGATCCCATATATAAATTTGAGGTAGTCACTTTAATTTTGCTTGTTAATTCCATTTGATTTAAGTCAATTTGATGCTATCTTAAGCATATATGGACTTAATCGATGATGAATTAACAGTTAATTTTGCAAGAAAATTAATCTCACTTGCAAAATAATATTATTGTACCATATATATATATATATATGTTATAGGGATTGCAAAATGCAAACACATTGAACATATAATCTTCTATAGACACAGTGTAGTCTACAACATCAGTATACAATATAATTTAGTACATGATGTAAATACATAATACAGAGGTCTATGACATGATAAGTACTTGAGAACCGTACAAATACTTATGTGACTCATGTACTGTACTAAACAAATAAGGAGTACTAATTTAGTGCTGCCACAAGGAGCAAGTGGATGCGCCTGGGTAAACAAACTAATTATATAGTTGCCTAGAATGGAGTAGCTTGGCCGGCCGGTCAGATAAGAGCATCTCCACTCGTCCCCCCGAGGAGGCCCCCGGCGAGCGTTTTTTCCATCCGGACGGCGAAATTCGGCCCAGTCGCGCCCCCGGTTCCTCGTTTTCGTCCGGATTTGGGCCTAAATTCATCCGGCGATCCCACGCCCCCCCCGGCCCCCCGGGGAGCTCTCGGGGACTCCGGACGAGTGAAAAGCGGGGAAGGGCCCGATCTGTCGGTGACTCGACGCACGAACCCCACCGCCACGTCGCTCAAATTCTCCCCCACCCCTCGTATCTCTCTCGCCGCCGGCACCACCCCGCCGGCTTGTTGCCCAGATTGCGCCGCCACTCCTTCCCCACCTGCCTATATTCCGCCGTGTTTGGACGACGGCCTATCTGGCTGCTCTTCCGCCGGCCTGTTTTCCGGCCTGCTTGCTCGTCGTCGCTCGCGGCTCGGGTTGCCTCGACCACGCCCGTCAGGTGTTCGTCCATTTGCCTCGCCGGCCATGGACTCGGACGAAGAGGAGGAGCAGATGTTCGTCGAGCTTATGCAAGAAGAGATGGCAGCAGCCGCCCAAGACGACGAGCACATGATGATCCTTGGTTGCTTGGCAAGCATGTACGCCGGACTGGCAACTCGTCGGCGTGGTGGGTCGGCACGAGGTCGCCGGAAGTGCAAGCCGAGACAGCGAATGGAGGGCTACTGCATGTTGTACGCCGACTACTTCGCCGACAATCCATTGCACGGTGAGACTGTTTTCCGGCGTCGTTTCAGGATGAGCAGAAAGCTATTTCTGCAAATTGTGTATGCCATCCGCCACTTTGATCCCTACTTCAGATGCAAGGCGGATTGCACTGGTTTGGTTGGATTTTCGTCACTGCAGAAGTGCACAGTGGCTATGAGGATGCTGGCGTATGGAGCTCCCGGTGATACTGCAGATGACTATCTTCGGATGGCGGAGTCCACCGCCCTTGATTGTTTCTACCGGTTCTGCAGGGCCGTCATAGCAGTGTTCGGGGACTATTTCTTGAGATCACCCACTGTCGAAGACACTCAGAGGATCCTTGCAACAAATGAAGCTAGAGGTTTTCCAGGGATGCTTGGAAGCATTGACTGCATGCATTGGCAATGGAAGAACTGTCCGTTTGCGTGGCGTGGAATGTACAAGGGTCACAAAAAGGCTGCACTGTGATACTTGAAGCAGTGGCTACCCATGATCTTTGGATTTGGCACTCTTTCTTTGGTATGCCTGGATCCAACAATGACATCAACGTCCTAAACTGCTCCCCGGTCTTTTCCAAGCTTGTTGAGGGTCATGCTCCCCCGATGGACTATGTGATCAATGGTCGGCACTACAACAAAGGATACTACCTTGCAGACGGTATCTATCCAAAGTGGGCAACATTTGTGAAGACGATCTCCAACCCTAGCACCCCCAAACTTTGCGAGTTTGTCAAGAAACAAGAAGCTTGCCGAAAAGACGTCGAGCGAGCATTTGGTGTCCTACAGCAGAGATTTGCTGTCGTCCGGTTCCCCGCTATGACTTGGTCCAAAGATCAGATGTGGGAGGTGATGAACTGCTGTGTGTGCCTACACAACATGATTATTGAAGATGAGCGAAAGCATCCGGTTCCTCTGGCTGAGCAAGAAGCACCATATGAGAGAGAGGGTCCTCTTGCACAGCCTAATCACCAAGTGCCTCCATCATGGGCCGCCTTCATTGCTATGCGCCAGGAGATTCGAGACTCTACAATGCACCAGCTGCTGCAAGATGATCTGGTGGAGCACATATGGAGGCTCCGAGGCAACGCCAACGCCGACGCCAACTAGTCTGTCTTAATTTGTTTGAAAAATTGTGAAATTTGTGTGCTTCATTTGTTTCAGCACTTGTTAAACATTGTACTGTTATCGCCGAATTTGTTTCAGCAATTTTCGTCCTCTTGTTTGCCGAACTTGTTAAATTTTATGTTGAATTTGTTTGAAATATGTCAAATGGTCGAGGTTGGGGGTTTCCTGCCGGGGGGACGGCTGGAACTTCGGCGCTCCCCACGCCAAAACTTCATCCAATCCGGACGAAAATTTCGCCGGATTTGGGCGTGGGGAGCGCCAACGAGTGGGGATGCTCTAAGGATAGAACATCCAGGAGTGACCCGAGCGTCTCTATCCCCAATCTTGACCGACCCAGGCGGAAGCCCCCATGTCTGTTCGCACATCACCAATTCACCAGCGACGAGAGCAGCTTCTGCCGCGTCTTTCCTCGTCGGTGGAGCCGTCAGGGAGGCTGGTGTTGGGCATGGCGAGATTGGAGAAGCCAAGGGAGGCGGGGTTCCATGACCCAGCACGGAAGCTGGGCTGGCGGGAGGCCATGGCCGCGGCGAATCGGCGCAGGAGGCGGCGAGCTTCGGGTGGCGGCGTTGCTGGCCCAGCCGGCTGCGGTGCCTGAGCGCCGGTCTCCTCGTCCTTGGGCTCGGCTTCGGCTTTGAGGTCCAAAGCGAATGGCGCAGCAACGACGGGAGCGCGGGTCTCCTCGTCCTCGGGCTCGACGTTGAGGTCGAAGGCCAATGGCGCGGCAGCGACGGGAGCGCTGGTCTCTTCGTCCATTGGCGGCGAATCCAGTTCAGGGACGGGATTGTATCCCGGCGGCATGAAGTGCTCCGGCGTCGGTGTTGGCAGGTCCATGTATGCGTCCGGACCCAAGCCCGGCAGGAACTCATACTCCTCGAGTTCGGCGGACGGCGTTGGTGTCGGCGGATCGAAAACGGTGGCCAGCGGTGGGGGACTCGCGCCGTAGCCCTGCATTGGGCAAAAGGCGATGCCCCTGCGGGCAGGGCAAGGCCCGTACCCGTGCTCCGGGCAGAAGGCCACACCGGCGTCCATGCCGTTGTCGAGGAAGATCCCCGGTGGTGGTGGCACCAGGGCGGCGTCGAAGTCGTCCTCCTCGCCGAGGAACGGAGCCGCCGGCCCGCCGAGGAGCCAGTCCATCGGCGGTATGTGGAACGCCGATTGCAGAGGAGCAGGTGGGCTGGGTGGTGCCGCTGGGGCAGCTTGAGTGCCTTGGGCGCTCACTGCCTGGGCACAGCGTCCAGTGCGAGGCGCCTGGCGGCGGTTGCCGTGGCGACGACCGCCATGACGACTGCGGTTCCAGTGGAAAGGGCGACGACGACGACCAAGTCCAGAGCGGTGGCGGAGGCCACGGCCGTGGTTGTGGCGGCGGAAAACAGTCCAGCGGCGGTGGCGACGGAAACCGGTCGCGCGGCCGTAGCGACGGAATCCTGTCTGCCGGCGTCGTACGAACCTGGGGCGGCGACGAGTCTCCATCTGGAGGAAACGAACGAAGGCGGATGCAATCGCTGGCAGGTTTCTTGCCATTTTTACCTTATGTTCTTTCCTTTCTTCTTCTCCGGTGATTTCTCTCCGGTGATTGCTCTTGGTAGAATCTAGCGTGGCTGATAACGTGTTAGAACTCAGATTAGAGAGTAAAACTTGTGATCTATTGCTTGTGGGCAAAGCCCTATTTATACAGGAGTTTGGGACGCCTTGTACAGGCGCCTGTTACAAAGAGATGCCTCTTGGCATACGAGAAGGCGTCCGTACGGACACAGGCGTCCGTACGACGCTTTGGACATAATTAACACATGCCTAAACTAATGACAATTGCTAATGACGGTTTGCTTCAAATCGGTTCCGTAGAGGCGTCTGTTTAATCTTAACAGCTTCATCTTCTATGTGGAAGCGTTGGTGGGCGGCGATGATGTGGGATTCTACGACGCCTTCAATGCCACCCCGATCCGTCTTCTATGTGTCAGCGTTGGCTGGCAGCGCGAAAGCCAGCGTCGCCATCAATGCCGCGACTGGCATTGATGTACCACGCGTGCCCGTTTTTCTTATTGGTGTGTGACCCACCTGGCATTCACTCATGACACCTGCGCCATTGCCTCACCCACCGAAATACCACGCTCCAAAACGAAAGCAAGAACGAGGCTCGATGGGAAAGTCATGGTTGTTTAAGAAGAGACGAAACAAACACGAGGCGGGTTCCTCATGCAGAGGCAGCCACGGGGTGTGGGGCCGAGGCTACGTCCCCGTTGACAAGGCTCGACATCTGTAGGAGACAGGGGTGCCCATGCCATGGCTAGACATCAACCTGATCGCAAGTTAGCTTCTCAACTAAGCATGGTGCTGGTGCCACCCGTGCCACGGCAGGGGCGAGCTTGATACGATGAGATCGGACGATGTTGGTCCCTCCTCCCGCCTGACCACAACCTGGCGTTTGCGCCGGACACGTACGCCTAGGACACGTCCGGGTGGTGGGAATTCAACCCGCATCACTGATCCACGTACCTAGCGACGTGGAATACTTGCGCGAACATAACGCTGGTAATGATGAAGACGCACCACCCAGGGAGACTACCGTGAAGCAGGAGGTCCCGCCGCCCGATCTGAGTGAGGAGGAGGCCCTCCAGTTGTTCATCACCCAGACCGAGCTTTAGGATCTGACCAAATGGGAGTGGCTTTCCATCCAGCTGCGGGAATCCATGCTGGCGAAGGGAAGACCTGTCATGTCGCTGGTACCAACGCTCCGTCCACACCAACAGTAGGTCCTCCAGTGTTATGATGGTCGTGGTCGTGGCCGTGGGAGCCAGCCGTCTTCATCGACCTATCGACGAGGGTAGGCGGCAATGGTGCAAACCCTAGTTAGTTAAGGTTTAGTTTATTTTAATTAATGTTTTATGGCTTTAATCTCCCATGTAAATTTTGTTTTATTATATATTACTATTTTTGAAAGAAATTATGTGTCCCGCCGCTGGGTCTGCACCCTACCCATACGGACAAGAATAGTTAGACAGCTAGTTTCGTGCCCGCGGTCCGGCACAAACGGACCAAAACGAACACTTTTAGTGTCTAAAATGGGTCAGGCCCCGTTGGAGATGCCCTTATCTTGCTTTCGAATCCTATACCGCCCAGGAGGTTGATTGAGGAAGCAAATATAGTTGCATATGTTTTGAGTGTGGCAGATGAAATTGAAGGTAATTTGTTTTTTGTGTCCATAAGTACATAAGGTATGCCTTTGCATGTAATTACTCTGTTTCAATGCCAACTATTACCTGCACCTAATCTTTTAAAAGAAAAAAACTTATATTTTTCTATCACAGAGAAACAACTTCTATTGAATTTAAAATTATGTATGATTCAACACTTGCTTGACACCAACTTCTACATATCTTTTTTTTTTTGAACATGGGAATATATTAACATTATAGCTCAGGGTACTACAACATCTCGGCGACAAAGCGTCGAGCAGGGATCAAATGTGCCTACATGCACAACAAGAAATAAAGATGACCTAGAACCTTGTAGTTGATACCAAAGATTGTCTATGAAGCCAAACAGCGATCGTTCATTCGCCGACAACACGGACTCGATATTGCTGCATATGCAACCTTCAAGGGCCTCCAACGTACTCCATACCAGTTGATGCCCCGCGGGTGGCTCTCCCGACGGTCTATCTGGCGTATGCACTCGAGGCTGAGGAGGATTGAGCTGAAGATTTTGATGAACCATCACCGAGCTCAATCCGAGTGGGTCCCCGCCATTGAATCTGGGGATCAACGACAAAGATGTTGTCGTCCATCTTTGGTGACACAGCCCGAACAGCGGAAGGACAGCATCTTCTACAAGGTGACCATCCGGCAAGAAAAACTGCATGCATTTTGAACTCACCAAGACATAATCCTGCTCATAATATTGTGTGGTGCCGCCACTGTTAATTGTCATATAAGCATATGTGTAGTTCCAAGATCTCTGCTGCCCATGTATATCATTTGTTGTGTGTGAGCATAGCTGATCATCCAAAAGAGTGGCTATTATATTGTCTTGTCTCCATAAGCTCACACTAAGAAAATTATTCCAATTCAGGCATTGCAAACTGTGGGCCGCAACAACCATAGGCCGGAAGTATAATTCCAGAATCTCATGCATGTGAACATAATTGTCCAGTAAAACTGCAGCAGTTGTATTAACTTGTTTCCACAGGTTCACAGTAAGCAGACTATTCCAATTCTGATATTTCCGGCAATGAGCAGCAAAAGCAATAGGCCAGAAGCATGAATCATTCATCTCCAATGGAAGAACATTATGGAGTTTGAGCTTAGCATACCAACATTTGGAGACCAGAGCTTCCAACCTGACGAACAACTTTTGGGCAAAATCAGCACCTCCACGCCAGACTGCTTCTTGATTAGCCGCAGCAAAGTGAGCAGAAAAACAAGGAGTTGGGACATGCCCTTTCCTCGTGTGCAGGCTCCTCATCTGCAACAACATGCTCATCACCTTGTCAACTACAGAAGCGAAGGCACGGACAGATCGCCCGCAGCTACAGCCCATGGCATAGTTGGGAAGGCACATGACTGCCCCAATCTTGATCTGCTGCATCTTCGAAGTAAAGTTCTTCAAGCAACACCATAACAACTGATTCAGCTCCTTATCCCTCAAATCAAACTCGAGCAGGAGGGAATCCTTAGTCAGAGCCATGGAATTATTGAAGAAAAAGAAAGGGGGCAGGGTTGTGGGAGCGACCACAGCCGAAGCAGTGCGCCGCCATGGATCCGGCTGAGAGGTGCCGGCATAGGACACACCACCCACTCTACTCCACCTCGCCGCCACGCTGCCGTCGACACGAGTTTGAGGGAGAGGAGCAAGAAGGACAGTGGTGGATCCAGATCCGACCGCCTGTTTATTTGCCGGGGAAGAGCCAAAGGAGAGAAAACCTACAACTACAAGGAGCCAGACCCCCCTCCCACTCGTCGCCGGCCACCATGGCCGCCGGCAACAGGGGGGAGAGGGGCCGGCGATGAGGTCTGGAAGGGAGATCAAGGAGAGAGGCGACACAGGGTCAGACGCCACAGGGGCAAAAACATCCGCTGTCTTAACTCCTACATATCTTAAATCATGTGAACCAAAGAGGTCCCAAGTCCATCCATTCTTCAAACATCCAACTTTGACCGGTATGAAATCCTATAATAATTTTGATAGTACTTAAACAAGCCAATGTTATGTCCTTTCTCAACATAAATATTTTCATACATTGCGAAATAACTAGGAACATAAGGAAATGCACGAGCAATTATGGCAATGGGGCGGATAATACATTTGAAGGAGATGTAGCGGATATGTGACTCTAAAAGGAGTGTATCTAGAAATATCGAGAAATATTACACGCTGTCCTAGCCGATGCCATATCCACACCGTTATTTCAAATCCTCTCATATCTATTAATTTGACTTGACCAAGCATTGGTTTGATGGTTTTTGCGGTGGACGTCCCCAAAGCATACAAGTGATATAACCCTAGGTTTGACGGTTTATGTGTCTTGTTAAGAACAAATATATATTGTCTACTCCCTCCGTTTTGAAATAGTCTACATTCTAGCTCTAAAATTTATTCTGAAATACTCTACATTTTACCTTTTAGTCAACAACAACACTAAAAACGAAGTGGTTTTGCTCTCTTTATTGGTTATTGTTATTTTCAATGTAGTTTGGATTGGTTGTTCAGATATCTAAGTAGTACTAATAAATGTAATACAGTTTGTCTCATTTTTTTTTTGTAGAATGTAGAGTAAATCAGAACAAAGGGAGTAGGTTTGAGTGGTTTTGAGGCCGATATGTCCCCAAAGCAGTCTTGCTAAAAATAAAGAGGTTGAAACCCCTGGTCTCTCCATCAAAATGATACGCATATCCCTTTTCATTATATTATTGAACAAAGCCTAACAAATCGAATACATCGATCCAACCAAAACCTTTCTAGTGATAAAAGTTGATGTATACTTACAATCTTGATAATGGGGGTGGTCATGATCGGGTCGTGTGCCCAGACCTCACACCTACACATCATCTAAAACTGAAGGCCTCGCTAAGAAACCAAATGGCAAACCAAGAGACCTAACCGTTCTACTAGATCATTAGTGTGCACGGTATGCACACGCTGCAGAAACTTTCTCCATTACCACCGTCTTCTCATTAGTGTGCACGGTTTGGCTGACGGGAATTCTACGGATGGGCTTACGGGAATTCTACTTGGAAAAAGATAATCTAGTGTGCAAATTGCAGCATAGTTCACGTACTGATGAGATCTGAGATCTAGGGATTGACCCGATCTCGCGATTTGACTCCGAAAACCAAGGGAAGAGGTGGGAAAACGCGAGGAACACGAAGAACGCCGGTACTCACGCACGCACACCAACCCGATACACCCGATACTTACCCCCGTGGGTCGATGGACCACGCCAATAGAATCACCCGAAAGAGGCACGCGGCAGAATTCCCGGTGAGAGATTGGGGTTGGAGAAGAAGAGATTGGTGAGGGAGAGAGAGTAGCTTGTACTAGAATCTCACTCAACAATATCCAAATCAACAACCAGGATGCCTTGATTACAAAGTGATGCTAACCCTAGGGAGACAAAGCTCAAAGTAGTGTTTAAGCTCAATTCAAGTCTAAGGGGTAAAGGAGGGGTCCAGGCTACTTATATAGGCATACAGGGTCAGCAAAGCGAAAAGGTACGCAAGTGGATAACTTAGGCAGTTTGGTGAGAAATCCTGTCGGATCCGGTCCTGGGGCCGGTCAGACCGGGCCTGTGACCGGGTGGTCCGGTCGTGGGGCCGGTCGACCGGGCGCCAACCGGAAACCTCGCAAGTCTCCGTCCGGTTGGTCCCCGGTACGATGCAAGTCAGGACCGGGGAAATCCGGTTGGGCCCGGTTGACCGGGCCTGGGACCGGATGGTCCGGTCGTGGGGCCGGTTCGACCGGGTCCTGGGCCGGCCAGCCTTCTTCTCTTCCTTTGAGTGCTTCTAGCGACGTCGGGTCCAGCTTCGTGATCATCTCCATGTCCCGCTGCTCCTCTCCTTCCCTTGGCCATGGTGTGTCCTCCTCTCCGGGGTCTTGATGCGCCTTGTACCTAATGACACAAAGCACATCGGCATGAGGTAGCATTCCATCCAAAGAGGTACCGAGATCAAGGGTGGTGAGGAGCGAGTTCACCTCGTCATGTAGCGCTTTAACTCGAGCTCGTGTCATCGGTCCACTTGGGGGACTTGTTGGTCTTGGTGTAGCGTCGTCGATGAGCGGGGCTACATCATCTCCCCCCCACCTTGGGAAAGAGTCGTCCTCGACTCGTGCTCCTCCCCATCTCCATGAACGTGTTGCTCACCAAGTACTTGGAGGTCGGAATGTCGATGACGTAGGCGTTGTTGTTGATGCGCTTGAGGACCTTGAAGGGGCCATCACCTCTTGGCTTGAGCTTTGAGTTGCGCTCATGAGGGAATCTTTCCTTCTGGAGGTGGATCCAAACGAGGTCTCCTTCTTGAAATATTCTTTCCTTCTTCTTGGCGTTGAGGCGGTTGGCTTGACGAAGCACATGTTCTTGTATGGTCGCTCTTGTTTCTTCATGTAGTTTCTTCATGGCGGCGGTGCGCTTGTCGAAGTCCATGTTCGTCCTCTCATGAAGGGGGAGTGGTAGTATGTCGAGTGCCATGGAAGGTTCGAAGCCGTAGACGATCATGAAGGGGCTCCGTGATGTTGTCTTGTGCTTGGCTCGGTTGTAGGCGAACTCCGCGTGCGGAAGACACTCTTCCCATGACTTCAAGTTTTTCTTCACGAGGATGCGTAGGAGAGTTGAGAGGCTTCTATTGACCACTTCCGTTTGTCCGTCCTTTGCGGGTGGGAGGATGATGAGAACAAGAGCTTCACGCCAAACTTTGCCATGAGCGACTTCTATAGATAGCTCATGAACTTGACGTCTCGATCCGACACAATGCTTGCCGGTATTCCGTGTAGGCGAACAATTTCCCTGAAAAACAATGAAGCAATGTGTGAAGCATCATCGCTCTTATGGCAAGGTATGAAATGAGCCATCTTAGAGAATCTATCCACTACCACAAATATAGAATCATGACCATGCTTGGTGCGAGGCAATCCTAAGATGAAATCCATGCTAATATCGGTCCATGGTGCATACGGAATAGGCAATGGTGTGTAAAGACCATAAGGGTTGGTGGTGGACTTAGCTTGAAGGCATGTAGTGCAACGGTTGCATAGACGCTCCACATCCCGCTTCATCTTTGGCCAATAGTAATGAGTGGATAACATCGCGAGTGTCTTGTCATGTCCAAAGTGTCCCATAAGACCACCTCCATGTGACTCTTGCAAAAGCAACTTTCGAAGAGAAGACTCGGGAATGCAAATCTTGTTAACTTTAAACAAGTAGCCATCATGCAAATAGAAATCATCCACTCCTCGTTCAACGGAACACTTCTCAAATATCGGTGCAAAGAAAGAATCGGAAGGATAGAGTTCTTTGATCTCTTCAAATCCCAAAACATGAAAATCCAAGCAAAATGGTGTTTTTGCGGGAAAGAGCATCCGCCACAACATTGTCCTTGCCCTTCTTGTATTTGATTACATATGGGAAGGACTCAATGAACTCGACCCATTTTGCATGTCGTTTGTTCAAGTTGTGTTGGCTCTTCAAATATTTTAAGGACTCATGGTCGGAATGAATGATAAACTCTTTTGGCCAAAGATAGTGTTGCCAAACTTCAAGGACACGAACCAAAGCATAGAGCTCCTTGTCATAAATAGGATAGTTGAGGCGTGCGCCATCCAACTTCTCACTATAATATGCCACGGGTTTGCCCTCTTGCATAAGAACGCCACCAATACCAAGTCCACTCGCATCACACTCAATCTCAAAAGTTTTTGCAAAGTTTGGAAGCACAAGAAGGGGAGCTTCGGTAAGGCGTTTCTTCAACTCATCAAAAGCATTTTGTTGGGCCTTGCCCCAAACAAACGGAACATTCTTTTTGGTAAGTTCATTCAAAGGGCAAGAAATGGTGCTAAAATCTTTCACAAAGCGGCCCGGCAAGTCCATGAAAACTTCGGACTTGACCAACATTTGTAGGGGTAGGCCAATTGTGGATGGCCTCCACCTTGGAAGAATCAACTTCAATCCCATTAGCGAAAACCACAAATCCAAGGAAAACCAACTTGTTTTGAGCAAAGGTGCACTTAGGGAGGTTGGCATAAAGCTTCTCAAGACGCAAGATGCATAAGACCTCTCTCACATGTTGCACATGTTCCTCGAGATTTTTGCTATAAATGAGAATATCATCAAAATAGATAACCACACTCTTGCCAATGAGAGGACGCAAGGTGTGATTCATAAGCCGCATAAAAGTGGATGGAGCATTGGAGAGACCAAAAGGCATAACGAGCCATTCATAGAGACCAAGCTTGGTCTTGAATGCCGTTTTCCATTCATCACCAATTGCCATGCGAATTTGGTGGTAGCCACTACGCAAATCGACTTTAGAGAAAATCGTGGCACCACTTAACTCATCAAGCATGTCATCTAAACGCGGAATGGGATGGCGGTAACGAACGGTAATGTCATTGATGGGGCGACAATCCATACACATTCGTTGCGTCTCATCCGGTTTAGGCACAAGAATCACGGGAACCGCACAAGGGCTAAGGCTTTCGCGGACATACCCTTTGGCGAGGAGATCTTGTATTGTCGTTGGATCTCCTTTGTGTCTTCGTGGTTGGTGCGGTAGGCGGCACGGTTTGGAAGCGGAGCGCCGGGTATGAGGTCGATGCGGTGTTCTATGCCTCGAAGTGGTGGGAGTCCATGAGGGAGCTCGTCGGGGAAGATGTCTTGAAACTCCTTCAAAAGAGACAACAAAGACGAAGGAATGTTGGTTAAGTCGTTAGTCGCCGACGATGGTCCCTTGCAAATGAGCACATAGTGCAATATGGTGGATGGGTTCTCTTGGACCTCTCTCCACTCACTCTTGGTGGCTAGAAGAACACTCTTTGTCTCGCTCATATATGGCTTGTGGCGCTCACTATCTTTTTGGTGGGTCGCTCCCTCTCCTCTCATCTCACTATGGTGGGTGCGGAGTTGTGCCCTTGCTAAAGCCTTCGCATTATCCGCGATGATTTGGCTAGGTGTCATCGGGCGTAACTCAATCTTCTTGTCCTTGACCTTGAAGGTGTATGCATTGGAGTGTCCATCATGTATAGCCTTCTTGTCATATTGCCAAGGGCGGCCAAGCAACATGTGGCACACCGTCATGGGCACCACGTCACACTCAATAGTGTCCTCATAAGGTCCAATCTTGAAGTTGACGGTGACGGTATGTTGTATCTTGACGTTGCCCTTGTCACTCAACCATTGGATATGGTATGGATGAGGATGCTTGCGGAGGGTGAGGTTGAGCTTCTCACACAATTCGGTGCTAGCAAGGTTATGGCAACTTCCTCCATCGATGATAACCTTGATCGACTTGCCACCAATACCGGCACGGGTTTGGAAGATGTTGCACCGTTGGTCTTCCATAGCTTGAGGTTGAGTTGTTAGCACCCTTGTGACCACAAGTGAGGGGCTTGGGTCATGCTCACATAAGAGAGGGTCTTCTCCACTTTCTTCCTCATAAGCTTCTTCATTTGCCACGGCGGCTTGCACAAGGGCTTCATATTCATCCTCACTTAGCGTCTCAATGTCGCCGTTCTCCATAGTGATCATAACCTTGGTGTTCTTGCACTCAAACGATTTGTGGCCTTGGGTGCCACACTTGAAACAAGTGACATTAGAGGGTCCTGTAGATGGCTTAGAGGAGGCGGTGGAGGACACCGTTTGCTTCATGCGACTTTGGGTAGTCGTTTGCTTGGATGGTGTAGAGGACACGGCGGGCTTGACACTTGGTGGAGGAGTTGATGTAGCGAGCTTGGAGGCGAAGTATGACTTGGACTTGGAGTACTTGATGTCCTCAATCACTTGGCGCTCGGCCTTCGATGCTTGGTGGACCAACTCAACCATGTTGGAGTATGGTTGGAACTCCACAATCCTCTTGATGGGGTAGTTGAGGCCATTGAAGAAACGAGCAATGGTTTGGCTCTCGGATTCTTGGTTGTTGGCTCGCATCATAGTTAACTCCATCTCCTTGAATAACTCCTCAACGGTCTTGGTGCCTTGCTTCAACTTTTGGAGCTTGTTGAAGAGGTCGGTCATGTAGTGTGTTGGGACAAAGCGAGCGTGCATCTCTTCCTTCATCTCTTCCCAAGTGTCAATTGGAGGTTCACCCTTTTCTTCCCTTAGGGTGAGGACTTGCTCCCACCAAGTGTTGGCATAATCCTAAAAACTCAAGAGACGCCATAGCCACTTTCTTGGCACCGGAGTATTTGTGGATGCGGAATATCTTGTCAACCTTGAGTGCCCATGAGAGGTAGGCTTCGGCATCCTCTTCACCCTTTAACTTCGGCATGGTGAACTTGAGCCTTCCAAACATGTTCTCTTCATCCTCCAAGTTTCTTCGGCGAGGACGGATGCCTTCATCTCTTGCGGCTTGAGGTGGAATAGGAGGTCTTCCACGGCCAACCATAGCATTGGGTTGGCGTTGAAGGTGGACACTAGCTTCACTTGGTTCACGGTGATGATGTTGTTGAAGATCTTGTCGAGGTTGTTGACGATGCTCATTGTTGGCTCTCTCATCTTGATCGTGTGGTGGATATCCTCTTCCACGTTGGTCATGGCGAGGGTGACGTCGGAGATCTCACCGAGGTTGATCTTGAGAACCTTGGTCTTGGGGTTGGTCGTCACGCCCATGGTGGGCATGGCGATCCGCTTGGTGACGATCTTGTTGGAGGACTTGATCTTGTGGAGGATGTTCATGTGGACGAGCATGGCGATGGATTTCTCCTCGCCTAGTGTTGGAGCGAGAGTCTTCATGACGAACATGTGGTCGATGAGGTCGATGATGGTCTTCATGCCTTGAGGAGGAGCTTGAGGACGAAAGGCCACCATGGGAGTAGTAATCTTGTGGCGAGCTTGAGGATGATGAAGTAGAGCGGTGTCGGCGATGGCGACCCAAGTTGGTGATGGCGCGCTCGAGGCTATCCATGCGCCTCTCCATGTTTGCATCATTGGCCGCCATTTGGCCATTCAAGTTGTCCGTAGCTTCACAAAGGAGAGCCAAGTCTTGGTTCACGGCGGAGAAGTTGTGTGCCACTTCATCGTATTGCTCATCGATGCGCGTCTCGAAGAGGGTGAGTTGCTCCTTGAACTCTTAGCGTTGTGTCCATAGGTTGTGTTGAGTAGCCAACCTCTCGGTGTTGCGGAGGACTTCTCCATCCCTTGGGTCATCTCCGTTCCTATCCATGGTGGAAAGACAAGAACTATGTTGTGTATGTTAGTGGAAGGAGACTACCTCGCACTCTTACCAAGGTAAGATAGTATTGAGGCAATCAACCAAACCAAAAGCAAGATCAAGTGTATCGGGGACACACGCAAAACCACACGCAAAAGCTAGCAAATATGGTGGTAGGTGAGTATTGTAGAAAGCCAAAAGATAAAATCCAAGATCGAGTATGTTGTTAAAAGTGGGTGAGGTCCAAAAATCCAAATGTCAATGTGAAGATCACTATAAACACGGAAAAGTTGTGGAACACACACACGGGATAAGCGGGGTTAGTGCAACCAAAAGTGAGCGGAAAAGTGTATGTAAAGGTGCTCGGTGTCACACTAACACAAAGAGAGCCAAAGCTTTGGTTGCAAAAGAAGAGACAACAAGATTCACACGCGGCCTCTCTTCTCTTCTCTCGTTTGCTTAAAAGCTTATGACTCTTTTGTACACGGTGGCACTTTCACTCTTTTGTATCTTTGGTGGCACTTGCACTCTTTTGTATGTATGGATGTATGGTGCTACTCGCACTCTTTTTGTGTTTTTGGGGCTTTTTCCACGCACTATGTTAGCGTTAGCCTCGCTTTTGCTATCTTGCCACACGAGTGTTTGCTTGTATGCTTTACTCCACACGACACACACACCTCACAATCGGGGCCACGTGCAATATCTCGCAACACTAAACAAGCAATGCTCGATAGGATAGATCGCAAAAGGAAGAGGGTTACAAGGGAAAACTGCAAGTTATACCTGCGATGATGGTGGTGGTGGTGGTGGTGGTGGTAGCCGAAATCGAGCTCGGAGGAGGGCGCGTAGCTGCGCCTGGTCTGGGGGCCGGTTGGACCGGACTCTGGACCAGCTGGTCCGGTTGGCGCCCGGTCGGCCGGGTGCTGGGCCGGCTGGTCCGGTCTGGGGGCCGGTCAACCGGGTTTCTCAACCGGGTTTCGCGGTTTCTCTCTCCTTTTCTTCCCCAAACCAAAACCAAAAGAGCAAATCGACGTGAATCGACGGAATTGGAGACTAAAAGTTGGGGAAATAGTAGATCAAGCACAACAACACCGAATCCACGGACCAAAACCACTCAAAACGCAACCAAATCACAGATCGGTCCAAAGGCAATTTGGGGCTATTTTTGGGGATTTTGTGGAAAATTTTCTAGGAACGAAATCGGGTGGGTGGAGGGTCAAAATCGCGGTAACCAAAAGCTGCTGATACCATATGATGAGATCTGAGATCTAGGGATTGGCCCGATCTCGCGATTTGACTCCGAAAACCAAGGGAAGAGGTGGGAGAACGCGAGGAACACGAAGAACATGAAGAACGCCGGTACTCACGCACGCACACCAACCCGATACACCCGATACTTACCCCCGTGACTCGATGGACCATGCCAATAGAATCACCCGGAAGAGGCACGCGGCAGAATTCCCGGTGAGAGATTGGGGTTGGAGAAGAAGAGATTGGTGAGGGAGAGATAGTAGCTTGTACTAGAATCTCACTCAACAATATCCAAATCAACAACCAGGATGCCTTAATTACAAAGGGATGCTAACCCTAGGGAGACAAAGCTCAAAGTAGTGTTTAAACTCAATTCAAGTCTAAGGGGTAAAGGAGGGGTCCAGGCTACTTATATAGGCATACAAGACCAGCAAGGCGAAAAGGTACGCAAGTGGATAACTTAGGCAGTTTGGTGAGTCAATCCCGTCGGATCCGATCTTGGGGCCGGTCAGACCGGGCCTGTGACCGGGTGGTCCGGTCGTGGGACCGGTCGACCGGGCACCAACCGGAAAGCTCGCAAGTCTCCGTCCGGTTGGTCCCCGGTACGATGCAGGTCAGGACCGGGGAAATCCGGTTGGGCGCTCGGTTGACCGGGCCTGGGACCGGATGGTCCGGTCGTGGGGCCGGTTCGACCGGGTCCTGGGCCGGCCAGCCTTCTTCTCTTCCTTTGAGTGCTTCTAGCGACGTCGGGTCCAGCTTCGTGATCATCTCCATGTCCCGCTGCTCCTCTCCTTCCCTTGGCCATGGTGTGTCCTCCTCTCCGGGGTCTTGATGCGCCTTGTACCTAATGACACAAAGCATATCGGCATGAGGTAGCATTCCATCCAAAGAGGTACCGAGATCAAGGGTGGTGAGGAGCGAGTTCACCTCGTCATGTAGCGCTTTAACTTGAGCTCGTGTCATCGGTCCACTTGGGGGACTTGTTGGTCTTGGTGTAGCGTCGTCGGTGAGCGGGGCTACATCACATACCTAGTATGCAAATCGCACGGGAACGACGACAGATACAAACAAATGTTGCGGTCTGCTTGGTCTGATGCAGAAGGCTGGCAAGCCTCAATTGTAGAGCCTGGCTATGGCACTAGGGTAATCAACTGGAGTACTTCTTTTTCTATAAATACATGTTGAGAAATCTTTTTATTCTCAAAATGTTGCGAATCTTGATTCCTACCCTAACAAGGTTTATATCCGCGTCGTCACGTTGTTCTGCCACACCGCGCCGCTTCCGATCTGGAAAAAAAAAGGAGCACGGTGAGTCGGTGAGGCAGAGGTTGCCGATGGCCGCTCGATTATGTGGTGTGTGGGCAGACATGGGAGACAAGACGAGGGGAGGTGTCCGGGTCGTGCTAGCTTGCTTGTCATCGTTCAATCGAGTGAGAAAGAGAGAGAATGGAAGGGGACGCGCATGCTAATGGGGAAGGTCTGTTGTTGCTAGAAGAGTAAAATCCATTCAGACTCATCGAACTACCCCCGCTTAATATGAACACTGGCCCCAGAAATACGCTACACTTACGGTACCGGAATATAATTTGGTGGTCATCTAGTCTAGTGTTTGTCGGATGCAAATTGCTGTGTTATTTTACTGCAGTTAACATGGATACATAAGTTGTCTTGCGAAGGCAAAATTTCAGCACCTCTGTACGCTTAAAACCTTGTTCCAAAACATCTATATATTGCTGGGTGTAATTGGTATCTTCTTGATATTAATATAGAAATACGCTACACTTACGGTACCGGAATATAATTTGGTGGTCATCTAGTCTAGTGTTTGTCGGATGCAAATTGCTGTGTTATTTTACTGCTGTTAACATGGATACATAAGTTGTCTTGTGAAGGCAAAATTTCAGCACCTCTGTACGCTTAAAACCTTGTTCCAAAACATCTATATATTGTTGGAGTGCCAGCTCGTATATGTTTGGTGATGTATATATCTCACTTGAGTTGAGATAAATAAGTTTTTTTTTCGATAAAGGAAATATATTAATATCAAGAAGATACCAATTACACCCAGTCTCTGCAACAACGCACCACCCTAATGGCACTACGGATGCACGCAGCCAAAAAAAGAAAAGAAAACTAAGAAACAAAAGTACCTCTACAGTATCTCGGGCCTAACAACAGCAATACAACCACCACCATGACAACACCTGAATTACAGACTCTCTAAAAAAATGACGCCTTCAAGAAGGGAACAGTGCTCAAACACCGTCGTCGCCCGATCAAAGATCTTAGGTTTTCACCCTGAAGATAGTCCCCGCTCTCAAAACAATGCCTCCACCAAGATCACTGCCAGGCACAACCAGTTAAGGCCAGACCTTGGGTTTTCACTCTGAAAGGTAGGACTCTGCGCTTCACCTGTGTTGCCGCCCCCACTTCCAAACCGCTGCTGTGAAGCCGGGACACCAAGCAAGCCCCTCAACGGCGCGGAGACTTGAACCTCCCTTAGCTAGTCCTCCCCTCCGGCCTTTAAGAAATTCTCTTCTTCCGACTTCCATCATGGATCCATAGTCACTTGATGTCAACACAGAAAAAGAGCTTCGCGCTGCTCCCTCCAGAACCAAACGGTCGGAATAAACGTATGGGTGCGCACGACCGAATACCTCCGATCCAGCAAACTCCAGGCAAAGCGCTATTACATTCGCCGGCGGAGCCTTCCGGAACTCAACCCTCCGGCCAGATCACGAGTCCAGGCCTCCGGTAGGTCCTCCTCTTCACGCAAGAGAGGCCCTAGGACCGCCGCCTTTATTCAGGTCGGACCCCCACGTCGGCGACCATCCCGGGCTGGCCAACCCAACCCTCCACCGGTGACACCATCGCCGGCTTCCAAGCACCTCCAACGCACCTGACTCCCGCCACCTGCCACCAGGTCGACGCCGTCACCGCCATCCAGGGTCGCCGCCCTTTGTGCCGTGATCCAGACCTTGAGGAGGAGCAGCACGAGATCCGCCCGCATCACCACCCGCCCGGCGATGCCGAGGCGAGGAAGGATGGAGAGGATCGCGCCGCTAGGATCCAGGGCCGCGCCGCCGCCCCCAAACCGCCTGCCCGGTGAGTCCGCGGCGAGGAACGGAGGAAAGAGCCGCGCCTCCATGGTTCCATGGCCGCGCCGCCGCCCCCATCATCGCCCGCCCGGCGAGGCCGCGGCGAAGACGTGATGAGATGGCCGCGCCGCCATCAACCGTCGGGTTCCGGGATCATCCCCCCTACGCGGAGGCGTGCCTCCTACCGCCGCCCCAGGGGACCATGCGCGGATCCCCGCCGCCCCCATCACCGACCGCGCCAGGCTTCGCTGGCGGCAGCCTCAGGGGACGGCGAGGAGGGAGGAGGAGGGGGAAGGGAAGGCGGCGACGGGGGGTTAGGGTTCCGCCCCGAGTCGCCCTGGAGGGGACGACCCGAGCGGATGTCGTGCTAGGTCTAGGTTCGGCAGTTGAGATAAATAAGTTATGTAATGTTGGAGCATCTCCAGCCGCGTTCCTCAAAGCGTCCCCCAAACCGCACCGGATTGAGCGTTTGGGGGACGTGTTTTGTTCGTGCCGCATTTGGGGGATGTCGCTCCCCAGCCGCATCCCCCAAACGCCGCCCCAAACATTAAAAATACTTTTTTTTGGTTTTTTAACACATAATCATTTATCAAATATAACATAGGAATAAATATGTTTGCGGAGATACTTTTCAAATTAAAATACAACAAACAATAAAACAACTAAACAAATGTATATATAGGGCTAGATCAAGGTGCCGCGGCATTTTCTTTAATCCTCCACAAATGCTCAACGAGATCAGCTTGAAGTTGATCATGAACATTGTTTTCACGGATCTCTGCGTGCATGGTCAGGAAATCAGAAAAATCTGCAAGCAACTCATGATCAACCTCCACAAGAGGGCCCTCACACTCATAGGGACCAACATGTGTCCTGGCATGATTCTTGCGGTCATCCTCGATGATCATGTTGTGCATGATCACACAAGCCTGTATCACCTCCCACATTTGGTCGTGAGACCAGCTTAGAGCAGGGCACCGGACAATGGCAAATTGTGCTTGAAGCACACCAAATGCCCGCTCGACATCCTTCCTGCAAGCCTGTCGCGTAGCAAAGTGGGAATTATTCAGACCTGATGGATTCGAGATTGTTTTGACAAAAGTGGCCCATTTTGGATATATACCATCGGCTAGATAATAGCCTTTGATATATTGGTGGCCATTGACCTCATAGTTGCATGGTGGAGCATGCCCTTCCACTAGTCTGCTGAACACCGGAGACTGCTGCAACACGTTGATGTCATTGTGTGATCCCACCATGCCAAAGAAAGAATACCAAATCCAGAGGTCATAATCTGCCACAGCTTCAAGCACCACACTGCAATATCCATGACGCCCTTTGTATATACCTTGCCAAGCAAACGGGCAGTTCTTCCATGCCCAGTGCATGCAATCGATGCTTCCAAGCATTCCAGGAAATCCTCTGGCAGCATTTTGTGCCATGATCCTTGCAGTCTCTTCCTCAGTTGGCCCTCTCAAGTAGTATTTGCCAAATTTTCCCACCACAGCTCGGCAAAACTTGTACATGCACTCAATGGCAGTAGACTCACTCATGCAAAGGTAGTCGTCCTGTGTATCGGCAGGTGCTCCGTATGCAAGCATTCTCATGGTGGCGGTGCACTTCTGAATCGACGAGAACCTGACAACTCCTACAACGTCGAGCTTGAGCTTGAAGTAGGGGTTGAACTCTCGAACGCCGTGGAGGATATTCATGAACAGACCCTTGCTCATCCTGTACCGGCACCGAAAATTGTCGGCATGTGTTGCATCATCGGCGAAGTAGTCGTTGTGCAGCATGGCATGCCCCTCCATCCTCTGTCGGGGCTTGGACTTCTTTCTCCCCGGCCTTGATCCTCCACGGTGCGGCCTCTTCCTCTTCTCCGCCTCGGTGTCAACCATGTCCTGGAGGGACGCGATGATCATCAAATGGTCCCGGAGGTCGTCATCGAAGGCTTGCTCGTCCTCCAGCAGCAGGGCAACCATCTCATCGTCGCTATCCATATCTAAAGCAAAATCAATGGTTAAATTGCGCCGAGGCAGACGGCGCAACGAACAGCGGCCAACCGCGCCTACCTGGCAAGTCATCGAGCACCTTGTGTGCGCGGAGGGGGGCGGATTTGACGCCGCGTTCTGGGACGCGATGGCGAAGCGGCGCCGGCGGAATGACCGGCGGGAGCGCCAGCCATGGCGACGGTCCCAACTCTTAGAAGAGATCAACAGCCCAAACGGCCGGCAAATCCAGCGGCGGCGGAGGGGTGGGAGGCGCGGGAAGGAATGAGCGACGAGAAAAAAAGGCGCGAATCAACGGTTTATGCAAATACTCGCCGACATGTGGGAGCCCACCTCACTTTTTGTTGTGTCCGGCGTTCCCGGTGCGTCCCCTGTGGGGCGGGGACGGCCTCGGGGCACCGGACACCGTATCGGGGTGCGCCGGACAAAAAACGGGTTTAAGGGACGTGGCTGGAAGCGTTTTTTATCCGGCGCGCCCCAAATAGCTTTGGGGGACGAGACTGGAGATGCTCTTGGTGTGCTGTGACTAGCTTGACTCGTCTGGGCATTTTACTGTGCTCTTGGATTCAGTTCCATCCTGCGTAGCTGAAATTTATGTTATGGAGAATTGCAGTTTCGCACTAGATGCTGTTGCTGACGTGCATTATTGAATTGCTAGTTATCCTATTTTAGTTTGGATGGCGTCCATGGTTACTTGGATATATCAGGAGAAGTAGGTTTACTAAGCTGTAGTCTCTACTCCATCTCCGACACTGACAAATGCTACATGTGCTCAAACAGAGCACATTCATAAGCAAGTGACACTAATAATGCTTGTAATCACAATAATGTTGCAGGTACAGGAAAAAAAAGTTGCAGATATACTGTTACAGAAGCAGAAGTGGGAGACATAAAGAGGATGTAATAACTGCATTAATCACATCTTCTCTGAAGTCAAATTGGTTAACCAGTAAGCCCCTATGGCCTCCAGGACTACTGAGTAATAGCAACTGAACCATCCTGCGTAGCTGAAATTTATGTTATGGAGAATTGCAGTTTCGCACTAGATGCTGTTGCTGACATGCATTATTGAATTGATAGTTATCTTATTTTTGTTAGGATGGCGTCCATGGTTACTTGGATATATCAGGAGAAGTAGGTTTACTAAGCTGTAGTCTCTACTCCGTCTCCGACACTGACAAATGCTACATGTGCTCAAACAGAGCACATTCATAAGCAAGTGCACTTAAGAATGGATATGCAAGTACTTAAGAATGTATATGCAAAGAACCACATTGTCATTGCAGGCACATGTAGCAGAATCATTTTGAATAGCAGAATCATTTTGAATGGCAAATCATCAAATGGTAGCAGAGGTCCCTTCATCCTGTAATAATGCTTGTAATCACAATAATGTTGCAAAATTTTAGCATGCAGGACACTAATAATGCTTGTAATCACAATAATGTTGCAGGTATAGAAAAAAAAAGTTGCAGATATACTGTTACAGAAGCAGAAGTGGGAGACATAAAGAGGATGTAATAACTGCATTAATCACATCTTCTCTGAAGTCAAATTGGTTAAGACTAGTCACAATGCATAGTATCATATAGAAATATCATGCGTATGATACTACTAATGTTACTATCTCTACAATGCATAGTATCATATACTAGTATCATAGTCTCCGTATATTAATTATTTTGTAGAATCTCAATGCATATATATGTACAAGATTTACTTTACATTAATTTTTCTAGTAGTATGTGCTATGATACAGTATCTACCTATGATACTAGTACCCTCTCTCTCATCCTTAATTGCACTGCCACATCAGCATTTTGCATGCATGAAATGCATGATACTACCTATGATACTCCCATTGTGGGTAGTCTAACCAGTAAGCCCCTATGGCCTCCAGGACTACTGAGTAATAGCAACTGTATGAGAATATTATTAGTTTCCTTAAAATGACCAAGCTAAGTTACTTGTGGGGAAGCAAGGGAAAAAATGCACACAGGGAGTATAGAGATGGGACACTTACATAATCTGAAGCTTACCACGGATCCTTCTGTTGCACCTGAAGTGCAGATCATCTGGGAGAAAAGTTTCCAGAACATCCTTTTTTTTTGAGAAAATATGTGTACCATTCATTCATACGGCTGGGATACAGGACACGTACGCATACAACAGAAGGGACCAGAACGTGGACCCACAAAAATGCAAAAAGGACCTCCAAACAAAGAAAAATACATTGAAGCCCCTGAAGGTCCTTGCATTAGAACCGCCGTCTGCCGTCCTTCTCCGGCGCCGCCGCCGCGTTCGCCAAAGAAGAGGGTGGAAACCAACAGCCCGAGCTCGGTGCGGCTCCATTGCTGCGCACAGCTTTCTGAACCTCGAAGGTGGGTCGTCAAAGACGACACCTTTGTCGTTGGGGCTCGTCGGTCGGGGCCTTGCCCCAAGCACTGCATCGAGCTCCGGATCCAGAGCTCTCCATCGACGATGTCGAGGAGAAGAACCACATCCGTCGGCCTCGAACCAAGCAAACCAGAGCAGGTCTCGCTGTCCTCCGGTCCTCCGCCAGCAACGCCGGCCTGAACCAGCTCTTGTACAATCTCCGCAGCTTCACAGCAGCGCTGGAGCACGCGCCACCGCGACGGCGAAGCTGGAGAACAAAATTCCGAGACGAGGACACCACAGCCGCCGCGTCGTACTCGACCGAAAGAAGAAGCTCGCAGGTCAGTCGCCGGCCACGGAAGAGATCGCCGCGCCGGCGAAGGAACTGGAGCCAATTTATTGGAGACCACCACCTCTGCCATTGGAGACGAAGCAAAGGTGGGCCAAACCCTAGCTAAGTAGACTAGTACTAGACTACAGCTATACAGATCCGTGCGGCAGATCCGGCAACTCTCCTCCGCCCGACGAGCACGAAGCCCATGGGGGAGAGAAGTCACCGGATCCGCCGCCGGAAAAGATGGTCGCTCTCCTGGTCGCCTTTTCTGCAGGGAGAGAAGGGGAGAGACACACGGAAGTTTTACTATAGCTTGAGTATAGCCTGCACAAGCACACATGATTACATGGTGAAACATGTCAAATTTAACCAGGTAATGCAAGTAAGGAATAGTGCTTGGATGCCATATCTTCAGACCGCTAACATATTTTTTCCAGGAAGTATAACAAGATGGCGGTCTAGTGGCCACTCTGCCACTCATCGCCCTTTCCAATGCATCGAAACACAAAGCTTTTTACCATGGAAGTATAACAACCTCTGTAAACCAAGTCAATAAAGTTTTTACCATGGGATATAAAGACCCCATCAAGTTTTGCAGAAGGTGAATGATCAGCAAGATGAATAGCAAGTGGGTATTGGACTGCCAGGCTGGGATTAGAAGGCTACATATTGAAACCATTGGCTAGTGAAAAGCTAAGGCCTTGTGCAATAAGAAAAGCATTAAGAAAGAAGTATGTTGGGTCATGTCCTACATATATATCATATCAAGTTATCTCTAGCAAACATGAATTAGCCTTCTTAAAGCTCCGTAATCAAAAAGAACTAGTTGAATGCTCGTGCGTTGCTACGGCTTCTTTTTTTCTCACATTATGTCAATACAATAGTTGCAAAAAATCACGTGTATCAAAATCACAAGATATTTAGAAAAACTTATAAGATTCTAACCAGTCTGAAATATATTTAACAACCATATAATTGACATCGTTTGAATATGCAATAAGTACTCCACTAATTAACTATTTTATATTTAAAAAATGTCCTCCTCGATACTCCTTAGAGTATGTCGTACAATGTATGGAATATTTTCGAGTGCTTCATTTTGATGGTACTTGAGCAAGCGTACCAAAAAATTCTTCCTCAGGTCGATAACATTCTGCACAACAATACTTGTCATTAGCATGTATAGTTTTAGTGAAAAAAATAGAAAGTGCAGCGTAAAGTACCCACCGTGCATATTGGATGAACCAACTTTTTACCATTCCATGAGAACATAATATAAAAAATGAAATAACTAGACGCTTTCTGTAGATAAATGACTCGTTATTATCTTAATTACCGAAGAAATTAAAACATATGTGTTTTATTCTAGAGATACTCACATGCTTGAACTTTGCGGAATATCAGTTGGCGACGTGCGTGGCCAGAAAAATATATCGGCATCCCAACCAGGTTGTGCTAATGGAAGTGCGTCGGTTAGGTAGATTGCAATTCTTTGTAAGATCAATTTCATCTTATGCGATCGAACCATTTTACCCTCCGACGATGGCGGCATGGACCAAGGATCAATAACAGACACAGTACATGTATGCTTATCGATGGAGAACAAGTTAAAGTGACCCGCGGATGCATAAGGAAGAAAAACCTTCAAAAAGACAACCATTAATTAGAAACACATGTAATGTGACACCGTTGGATAAGTGAATATATTTACCTTTAAAAAGACAAATTTTATGCATAATACTTTCACTGATAAAGGTGGCCTGATTCTTATGTGAATAGGTCAACCTAATACTCACCCTATTCATTCTTTCAGTTTTATTCGCTCCATTTCATGCACAGCTAGCTAATACCATTCCCTATTAACTAAACGTCTGAAACATGTTAGGTCTATGCAAAAGCCTGTTGATTTCAGGCGTGTTGGCTTGATCAGTAAAACCATAGTTATCTGAAGAATCAAACAATTAGATTAAGCATTGCAATTGTTCAAAACCATGACATATCTGGGTACATAACAACGCCAGCTATTTCCATCATATTATTCTCTTCTGCAATATTAATGTGATCCATTTCTGTTGGCCCTCGTTAAAACTCAAAAGTAGAAGAGAAGAAACTTGACCCTTGAGACCTAATGCTAATGCTAAGAACAGAAAACACCGCCAGCTGCGAAAAAGGCAACGAGCTACAATCAGCAAGATGTTTATCCTAACCAGTAACCTATAAGAATCAGACGAAGGTTATTCCTTGCAGCTTAATTTATGTTTTGAATACATGGTCGTAAAAAAATACCAGAACTGTACCATTCTACCTATGAAGAGAACTGTACCATAATACCAGCTTAATACATAATACATTGCAGCTTTGTTTGATTACCACCGGCAGACGACGACTGGAGCGCGCCGTCGACGCTGAAGAGAAGAACTGGAGCGCGCTGTCGACGCTGAAAATCAGAACTGAGAAGAACTGGAGCGCGCCGTGGACGCTGAAAAGAAGAACTGGAGCGCGCCGTCGGCGCTGGAGAGAAGAACGTGAAGCGGTTTACGACCAGTTGCAGTCCTCCGATGGCAAATTTCGTTGTATGGTTTACGACCAGGCTGCGATGCCGAAGGCTGCGTTTGCATGCTTCGATGGCAAATTTCGTTGTATGGCAATTTTTTGTGATTGATTTTTTGTGATTGATTTTCTGTGATTGATTCCCGTGATGTATGGAAAAAAAAATTTGATTGATTTTCTGTGATTAATTCCCGTGATGTATGGCAATTTATGTGAATGCATTCCTGTGATGTATGGCAATTTATGTGATGGATTCCCGTGATGGATTCCCGTGAGGATTTCCGTCTGTTGTAAATAAATTTACTGTGATTGATTCCCGTTAAATTGATTCCCGTGAGGATTTCCGATCTGATTTTGTCGTTCGTTTTGGTAAGTATATAACGGATGGCTGGATGGCAAGCGGGAGATGTTTAGTAATATTGGATGGTCAAGATGTCTTCAATCTTTGACATCAAACATGTTTGACGACGTACCAATTCGAATATAATAATAAAGATAATTCTTCAAAGCCTCATCTGTAACCTGTCCTTTTTTGGCTTCGCTGGTCTGAAGCCTGTACTCGTTGTTCTGCTACTCTCTGCTGGGTTTTGACCCACTTTTTTTTCTTCTATCTTTTTTTAGATTAAAAGATGCGATTTTATTAGATACCAGCACACTCAGATGCCATCAGGTTCATAGAATACAACGGGGTACTCTGATCCAATTCGTAGACAATTTATTTTCGCATTCATCCCTTGCAAAGCGGTGCGCCACTCCATTGGCCGATCACGCACATGCTTAACTTCAGTGTCGCTGAAAAACATTAGCATCACCTTAATGTCCTCCGCCTGAGAACCATGGATTGATCTGTAGTGCAGTACTCCTGCATGGTTCGAAAAAAAAGAAAGACCAGAGAATCATATCAGTTGTGGCCCAATGAATCAGAACATGGAGAGGTTTGTCCTCATTCATGAAGATCCTAGTGTTATGACGTTTCCATATGCTCCAAAGCATGGCAATGATAACTGTGTAGTAATGACCAGGTCCTCTTTATAGGTAGTCCAGAGTTCTTGAATACAGAGGCAGGAAGAAGAGATGGGATGGCATCCCAAAGTGGCCTAATAGGAGCACTGAAGGAACAGGTGCGATGTAGTTTCAGACTCCTACCAGAACGGACATGCATCAGAGGAACTCATGCCGCCTATGGAATGTTGTGTCATTTGTGAACTTTGGCTGTGGCAAAGGCAGCCAAAGGAACAACCGACACTTGTTGGGGTAAAGTTCTTTTTCCAAATTACACCTACCAAAGGAAAATCCAGCTAAGAGACTACTGGCAATCATACATAAGGTAATGGTATTTCCAGTAGTTCAATTTGCGCCGTTCAACCAGTCACTGAAAATAAAGAAACATATGAAGCAAATCCATTGCGGCCAAAGTATATGAAAAGAACACAATCAAATTATAAAGCTACAGTAAAGAAGGAAAAAACAAAAAAACAAGAACTAAGATAGGTAAGATAATTGCATCAAGATCACCAAAACAAGCAGCAATGTTGCCCTGGTCATGTAACTGCTACCGTTCATTTTGAGACAGCTGAGTGAAATGGACCCAGGGTACCACTCTTCAGTTAGATGAGTGATAGACCACGTGATCCTATTAGTGTGGCAGGTTACTTATTCACGGGATGAAATTCGCAAGCAGGTACAAAAATTTACTTGCACCACAATTTGTTAGCTCAAAGATTTTCAAACCATATGCATAAGGTTTTACAGTAAAAAATAAAAAGGCTTACTGAAAGAAATAAAGCCAAGAACAGGAATTGAGCAGCATAATTGAAATTACATAAGATACACAGATAGAAAATTCTTCCCCAGGTCACACAATGCGTGCAAGCTTTCAGCACTAGTACGTGTTTTTTACATAGATCAAAATATGTGCTAAACAGTAAGAGTACAGGTAGGGAATAGGCATGTAGTAAGAAAGCCAAGTGGAGAATTTTACACTGGAAGTATCAGCAACTGTTGCTTATCTAAATATCCATGTAGCAACTGTTGCTTATCCAAATCTCCATGCAGCAACTGTTTCTTATCCAGCAACAATAGATTACCAGATATATTTATCAGATACAACTCCAAGACCACAAAGCCAAAAAAAGAGAGAGAGAGAGACAATAACAGAACCACTTATTCGGAATGCTGAGCTTATCTTCATTACTGAAGTGAAGAGTGGGAAAAAGCTTCAGAAACTTGAGACGTGGTTGTTCCTTATATTTCTGTTGCTTACTTGATACTTCTACAGCCTACCCACACTTGCATAGCAAAGAAATACAAAATAAAAAATGTGTGTAAGGGCACAGAGATGCCTACGGAAAGAAATACAACTAGTTTACACTGAAAGTATGATGATTAGACAAAGAGGTGTCAGCTTATGTAAATTTCCATGTAGCATCAATTGATCGCCAAAGATACATACTATTTACAAAGAAAACAGACAAGAGCTAAAAAAAGGCATAACACATTCACTTTATTCAGCATCATCTGTTCATGACCGATATGAAGTGCGAAAACAAACACCTAAAACATGAGACATGGTTTCCGCTTGCATAACCTATACTTTTATTGCTTACTGAACAATAATTTGGGCCCTACTACAACATGCATAGAAAACAAGTAGTACTAAACATTATTGAAAATTCGAAATCATCACGGGTGACTCGCTCCTGCAGCAGACTTGGGCACCATGGATTCCTCAGTGTGGGGTTCATAATCATCATCAAGATCAACCTTCACAGTTGACAACCCCTCGAACAAAGGTTTTTCATCCACGGCACCATCATTGTTGTCTTCCATGGAAAAGAAGGGATGCCGAACAAGACTCTGTTTGAACCTAAGCTTCTCAAGCTTGAGGAAAACGTTCCACTCGTACCGTGTCGGCGAGCTGCCGTCTATACCAGAAATGTTCTGCAGGTATTGCCATCGAAGTCCTGTGTTTTCCCCCTTCTCAGAAAGCACGATCATATCACTGTTGGTGTCTGGTAGCAGAAAGAAGGGCATCATCTGCAATTTGATCCGGTGCTTGAGCGACCAGACCCATCGCTCGTAATCCTGCAGCACCCAGAGATCAGCCGTGGCGCCGTTGTAGTCGTACAATCCGAGAGTAGCATTAGTTGTCTCAAACAGCTCGATACAAGCGCCATCGACAGGCGACATGACGTGCCGGAAGGACTCGGCGATGGTGTCGAACACCAGCATGTTGTTGACCTTGCCGCTGCCTTTAACAGGAAGCTTCAGCGGGTGCCAGTAAATCCTGCCGCCCGCCAGGACGTGCGGGTTAAGGAACTCCATCATGGGCATCATCGTCACCACGTCCCCGGACGCCCACGGCTCCGGCGGCTCCCCGACGCACCTGAGCTCGCAGGACCCGAGGGCGTGCACGTGGTAGACGGCGCGGCCGTCAGTCTCCACGCAGCAGAGCACTCTGTACGACCCGGACGGGCGGTGAGGGTACAGCCCGGCGATGCAGTTGACGCGGGAGAGCAGCGGGAGGGGCGCGAGCTGGCGAGTCGCTGGGTTGCAGATGTAGAGGCCGCCATGGGCGATGAGGACGAGGAGGCCGTCGCAGGAGGCGAGCACGTCTAGGTCCTCGGCGGTGGCGGTGGCGGTGGTTCGCGCGACGGGGCGACGCTCGCCGGCGCGGTGGTCCATGGCGTCGATCCTTTTCTCCTGGCCTTCTTGGGTGGTGACGAGCGGGAGCGAGGGCTGGCGGCTGTGGTGGGCGCGGAGGAACTTGGCGTCGGAGGTGAGGCAGCGGCGCCAGGAGCGGCAGACGGCGCGGCACCGGAGAACGGGCTTCACGGGCAGGCGCGTCAGGATCTCCCAGATGATGAGCTCCTCGGGGAGCTGGGGCGCGCCGCCGGCCTCTTCCGCCATGGCCGTCGACAGACAGCGGATCTGGAGAAATCGATTGGTTTTTTTTTTTTTTTTTTTTTGAGAAGACTCCACCCTTTATTAACTTAATTCACAGAATTACAAACACCATCAGGTGGATTCAGAAACCAAACATGCCGACCAACAGCAGAGGAAACACTACCTCTAGCTAGATTGTGGGCATCCTTATTCGAAGATCTACGCTCAAAAACAAATTCTACCGACTGGAATAACTTTCCAGACTCCACAACCTCATGAACAATCTGTCCATACGATACAAGCTCCGAACCAGCCTTGATAGCACGCACCACATTGGCACAATCACTCGCCAAACGCAGCCGTCGTACATTGAGATCAAGCGCCAGAGCAAGGCCCTCCCGACAAGCAAGGGCCTCCATCGTCTCTGGGTCCGTGACTCCCCTGCTCGCCACCGCGGATGCACCCAGGAACGTGCCGTCTGCATCACGCGCCACAGCCGCCACTGCCGCGGTGCCCCCGTTCTTCGACAGAGCAGCATCGACATTCACCTTCGTGACCCCCGCGGGGGGTGCCAGCCACCGAGGGGACGCCGCCACTGCTTGCTTCAGTTTTGGAGGTGGCGCCAGCATATCCAGGTCCGCAATAAACCTGTCAATAAAACAGAGCGTCGAGAAAGGACTCTGATATATATCCTCGTGCAGAGCCTTCCGACGAGCATGCCATATCGCCCACATAGTGACAACAACTCTTGTCAACTCCTGATGAGAGACAGCGTCGATCACCGCAGCCAACCAACCTTTTGCATCTGGTTCATTGATGTTAATGATGAGTTCGACCAGACCCTCGGGTAATAACGCCCACACACATCTGGCCATATTGCAATCAATCAGCGAGTGGCGCCATGAGTCATGTGCATGATACGTCTCCGACGTATCGATAATTTCTTATGTTCCATGCCACATTATTGATGTTATCTACATGTTTTATGCACACTTTATGTCATATTCGTGCATTTTCTGGAACTAACCTATTAACAAGATGCCGAAGTGCCAGCTTGTCGTTTTCTGCTTTTGGTTTCGTAAATCCTAGTAACGAAATATTCTCGAATTGGACGAAATCAACGCCCTGTGGTCCTATTTTGCCACGAAGCTTCCAGAAGACCGAAGAGGAGACGAAGTGGGGCCACGAGGTGGCCACACCCTAGGGCGGCGCGGCCCCCCCTTGGCCGCGCGGCCCTGTGGTGTGGGGCCCTCGTGCCGCCTCTTGACCTGCCCTTCCGCCTACTTAAAGCCTCCGTTGCGAAACCCCCAGTACCGAGAGCCACGATACGGAAAACCTTCCAGAGACGCCGCCGCCGCCGATCACATCTCGGGGGATCCAGGAGATCGCCTCCGGCACCCTGCCGGAGAGGGGAATCATCTCCCGGAGGACTCTACGCCGCCATGGTCGCCTCCGGAGTGATGTGTGAGTAGTCTACCCCTAGACTATGGGTCCATAGCAGTAGCTAGATGGTTGTCTTCTCCCCATTGTGCTTCATTGTCGGATCTTGTGAGCTGCCTAACATGATCAAGATCATCTATCTGTAATTCTATATGTTGCGTTTGTTGGGATCCGATGAATAGAGAATACTTGTTATGTTGATTATCAAAGTTATGTCTATGTGTTGTTTATGATCTTGCATGCTCTCCGTTACTAGTAGATGCTCTGGCCAAGTAGATGCTTGTAACTCCAAGAGGGAGTATTTATGCTCGATAGTGGGTTCATGCCTCCATTGATATCTGGGACAGTGACAGAAAGTTCTAAGGTTGTGGATGTGCTGTTGCCACTAGGGATAAAACATTAGTGCTATGTTCAAGGATGTACTCCCTCCATCCCATTGCTTAGGGCGTATAATTTTTTTGCAATTTACATCAAAGCATAAGGCGTGGGTGTAAAATTAGTGTAGTACTTCCCAACTTGCCCTTCCATACTTTACTCCTGCATGCATGTTTCGATTTAAAAATTGTGTGCATGCAACTTCAATTGGCTATACCAGCACGCGGCATTAATTTCAACGAAACGAAGGGACGTGGTGTAGGCAGTTAATTCTATTGTTTGTTCCTGCTAGGAGGGGCAAGAGAGATAAATAAGGAGGTATGTAGCAATTTATTAGGGGTACGTTTGGAAACAAATCATCGTGTATGAGCCTCCTTAATCGCCGTGCAAATGTTTTTACGCCCTGTTCTATGAGACGGAGGGAGTAGTTACTAGTTACATTACGCGCAATACTTAATGCAATTGTCTGTTGTTAGCAACTTAATACTGGAGGGGGTTCGGATGATAACCTGAAGGTGGACTTTTTAGGCATAGATGCATGCTGGATGGCGGTCTATGTACTTTGTCGTAATGCCCAATTAAATCTCACTATACTCATCATAATATGTATGTGCATGGTCATGCCCTCTTTATTTGTCAATTGCCCAACTGTAATTTGTTCACCCAACATGCTGTTTATCTTATGAGAGAGACACCTCTAGTGAACTGTGGACCCCGGTCCAATTCTCTATACTGAAATACAATCTACTGCAATATTGTTCTACTGTTTTCTGCAAACAATCATCTTCCACACAATACGGTTAATCCTTTGTTACAGCAAGCCGGTGAGATTGACAACCTCACTGTTTCGTTGGGGCAAAGTACTTTGGTTGTGTTGTGCAGGTTCCACGTTGGCGCCGGAATCCCTGGTGTTGCGCCGCACTACATCCCGCCGCCATCAACCTTCAACGTGCTTCTTGGCTCCTCCTGGTTCGATAAACCTTGGTTTCTTTCTGAGGGAAAACTTGCTGCTGTGCGCATCATACCTTCCTCTTGGGGTTCCCAACGAACGTGTGAGTTACACGCCATCAAGCTCTTTTTCTGGCGCCGTTACCGGGGAGATCAAGACACGCTGCAAGGGGAGTCTCCACTTCTCCATCTCTTTACTTTGTTTTTGTCTTGCTTAGTTTTATTTACTACTTTATTTGCTGCACTAAATCAAAATACAAAAAAAATAGTTGCTAGTTTTACTTTATTTGCTATCTTGTTTGCTATATCAAAAACACAAAAAAATTAGTTACTTGCATTTACTTTATCTAGTTTGCTTTATTTACTGTTGCTAAAATGGCCAACCCTGAAAATACTAAGTTGTGTGACTTCACAACCACAAATAATAATGATTTCTTATGCACACATATTGCTCCACCTGCTACTACAGCAGAATTCTTTGAAATTAAACCTGCTTTACTGAATCTTGTTATGCGAGAGCAATTTTCTCGGTGTTAGTTCCGATGATGTCATGCCCATCTTAATAATTTTGTTGAACTATGTGAAATGCAAAAGTATAAAGATGTAGATGGTGACATTATAAAATTAAAATTGTTCCCTTTCTCATTAAGAGGAAGAGCTAAAGATTGGTTGCTATCTCTGCCTAAGAATAGTATTGATTCATGGACTAAATGCAATGATGCTTTTATTGGTAGATATTATCCCCCTGCTAAAATTATATCTTTGAGGAGTAGCATAATGAATTTTAAACAATTGGATACTGAACATGTTGCACAAGCATGGGAAAGAATGAAATCTCTGGTTAAAAATTGCCCAACCCATGGACTGACTACTTGGATGATCATCCAAACCTTCTATGCAGGACTAAATTTTTCTTCGCGGAATTTATTGGGTTCAGCTGCTGGAGGTACCTTTATGTCCATCACTCTTGGTGAAGCAACAAAGCTTCTTGATAATATGATGATCAACTACTCTGAATGGCACACGGAAAGAGCTCCACAAGGTAAGAAGGTAAATTCTGTCGAAGAAACCTCTTCCTTGAGTGATAAGATTGATGCTATTATGTCTATGCTTATGAATGGTAGGCCTAATGTTAATTCTAATAATATTCCGTTAGCGTCATTGGTTGCTCAAAAAGAATATGTTGATGTGAATTTCATTAAAAATAACAATCACAATGATTCTAGGCCATACCCTGCTAATGGTAACTCTTATGGTAGATATGTTTCACCTAATGAAGAAAAGATGCTAGAAATTGAAAGATCCACCAAGAGCTTTATGCAATCACAATATGAGCAAAATAAATTGTTTACTAAAACTATGAATGAGCAATCTACCTTGTTGAAGAATATAGGGAATCAACTTGAAAATCTGAATAGGAGATCTCTGTTGCAAACTAAACTTGTTAATGCCGAAACCGAATCTCATACATGTCTGCATCACAATCTTCTTTAATTAATAAAATGGCTGCTAAACCTGAGGATTTAGATGACAAAATTACTACTACAGCAAATGCCATCCAAGTTAGAATTAATGAGAATATAAGATTAATGGCTGAACTGCGTGCTAGATGGGATAGAGAAGAAAATGAAAAACTAGCTAAAGAGAAGAATGTAGCTAAAGTATGGACTATTACCACCACTAGTAATGCTAATGCTACACATGTTGCTGCACCTCCTACTATTAATAATAAAAGAATTGGTGTTAGCAATGTTTCCACTTCTAATGCAAAGCGCGAGAAACTGCCCGAAACCGCTAAAATCATTAAACCGCCCGTGATAAAACTCGCTGAAATTTTTTCCAATATTGGGGATGATGATCCCATTGCTTTAGATTATAATGGTTTGAATTTTGATGATTGCCACATCTCTGAAGTTATAAAGTTCTTGCAAAAACTTGCTAAAAGTCCTAATGCTAGTGCTATAAATTTGGCTTTCACGCAACATATTACAAATGCTCTCATAAAAGCTAGAGAAGAGAAATTAGAGCGCGAAGCCTCTGTTCCTAGAAAACTAGAGGATGGTTGGGAGCCCATCATTAAAATGAAGGTTAAAGATTTTGATTGTAATGCTTTATGTGATCTTGGTGCAAGTATTTCTGTTATGCCTAAGAAAATTTATAATATGCTTGACTTGCCACCATTGAAAAATTGTTATTTGGATGTTAATCTTGCTGATCATTCTACAAAGAAACCTTTGGGGAAAGTTGATAATGTTCGCATTACCGTTAACAATAACCTTGTCCCCGTTGATTTTGTTGTCTTGGATATTGAATGCAATGCATCTTGTCCCATTATATTGGGAAGACCTTTTCTTCGAACTGTTGGTGCTATCATTGATATGAAGGAAGGTAATATAAAATATCAATTTTCTCTCAAGAAAGGTATGGAACACTTTCCTAGAAAGAGAATGAAGTTACCTTTTGATTCTATTATGAGAACAAATTATGATGTTGACACTTCGTCTCTTGATAGTACTTGATACACACTTTCTGCGCCTAGCTGAAAGGCGTTAAAGAAAAGCGCTTATGGGAGACAACCCATGTTTTTACCTACAGTACTTTGTTTTTATTTTGTGTCTTGGAAGTTGTTTACTACTGTAGCAACCTCTCCTTATCTTAGTTTAGTGTTTTATTGTGCCAAGTAAAGTCGTTGATAGAAAAGTTCATACTAGATTTGGATTACTGCGCAGAAACAGATTTCTTTGCTGTCACGAATCTGGGCTGTTTTCTCTGTAGGTAACTCAGAAAATTATGCCAATTTACGTGAGTGATCCTCAGATATGTATGCAACTTTCATTCAATTTGAGAATTTTCATTTGAGCAAGTCTGGTGCCTCGATAAAATTCGTCAATACGAACTGTTCTGTTTTGACAGATTCTGCCTTTTATTTCGCATTGCCTCTTTTGCTATGTTGGATGAATTTCTTTGATCCATTAATGTCCAGTAGCTTTATGCAATGTCCAGAAGTGTTAAGAATGATTGTGTCACCTCTGAATATGTTAATTTTTATTGTCGCTAACCCTCTAATGAGTTGTTCTAAGTTTGGTGTGGAGGAAGTTTTCAAGGATCAAGAGAGGAGTATGATGCAACATGATCAAGGAGAGTGAAAGCTCTAAGCTTGGGGATGCCCTGGTGGTTCACCCCTGCATATATCAAGAAGACTCAAGTGTCTAAGCTTGGGGATGCCCAAGGCATCCCCTTCTTCATCGACAACATTATCAGGTTCCTCCCCTGAAACTATATTTTTATTCCATCACATCTTATGTGCTTTGCTTGGAGCGTCGGTTTGTTTTTGTTTTTTTTTATTTTGTTTGAATAAAATGGATCCTAGCATTCACTTTATGGGAGAGAGACACGCTCCGCTGTAGCATATGGACAAGTATGTCCTTAGTTTCTACTCATAGTATTCATGGCGAAGTTTCTTCTTCGTTAAATTGTTATATGGTTGGAATTGGAAAATGATACATGTAGTAATTGCTATTAATGTCTTGGGTAATGTGATACTTGGCAATTATTGTGCTCATGTTTAAGCTCTTGCATCATATGCTTTGCACCCATTAATGAAGAAATACATAGAGCATGCTAAAATTTGGTTTGCATATTTGGTTTCTCTAAGGTCTAGATAATTTCTAGTATTGAGTTTGAACAACAAGGAAGACGGTGTAGAGTCTTATAATGTTTACAATATGTCTTTTATGTGAGTTTTGCTGCACCGGTTCATCCTTGTGTTTGTTTCAAATAAACCTTGCTAGCCTAAACCTTGTATCGAGAGGGAATACTTCTCATGCATCCAAAATACTTGAGCCAACCACTATGCCATTTGTGTCCACCATACCTACCTACTACATGGTATTTCCCGCCATTCCAAAGTAAATTGCTTGAGTGCTACCTTTAAAATTCCATCATTCACCTTTGCAATATATAGCTCATGGGACAAATAGCTTAAAAACTATTGTGGTATTGAATATGTAATTATGCACTTTATCTCTTATTAAGTTGCTTGTTGCGCGATAACCATGTTCACTGGGGACGCCATCAACTACTCTTTGTTGAATTTCATGTGAGTTGCTATGCATGTTCGTCTTGTCTGAAGTAAGAGCGATCTACCACCTTATGGTTAAGCATGCATATTGTTAGAGAAGAACATTGGGCCGCTAACTAAAGCCATGATCCATGGTGGAAGTTTCAGTTTTGGACAAATATCCTCAATCTCATATGAGAAAATTATTAATCGTTGTTACATGCTTATGCATAAAAGAGGAGTCCATTATCTCGTTGTCTATGTTGTCCCTGTATGGATGTCTAAGTTGAGAATAATCAATAGCGAGAAATCCAATGCGAGCTTTCTCCTTAGACCTTTGTACAAAGTGCATAGAGGTACCCCTTTGTGACACTTGGTTAAAACATGTGCATTGCGATGATCCGGTAGTCCAAGCTAATTAGGACAAGGTGCGGGCACTATTAGTACACTATGCATGAGGCTTGCAACTTGTAAGATATAATTTACATGATACATATGCTTTATTACTACCGTTGACAAAATTGTTTCATGTTTTCAAAATCAAAGCTCTAGCACAAATATAGCAATCGATGCTTTTCCTCTATGGAGGACCATTCTTTTACTTTCAATGTTGAGTCAGTTCACCTATTTCTCTCCACCTCAAGAAGCAAACACTTGTGTGAACTGTGCATTGATTCCTACATACTTGCTTATTGCACTTATTATATTACTCTATGTTGACAATATCCATGAGATATACATGTTACAAGTTGAAAGCAACCGCTGAAACTTAATCTTCCTTTGTGTTGCTTCAATGCTTTTACTATGAATTATTGCTTTATGAGTTAACTCTTATACAAGACTTATTGATGCTTGTCTTGAAGTGCTATTCATGAAAAGTCTTTGCTTTATGATTCACTTGTTTACTCATGTCATATACATTGTTTTGATCGCTGCATTCACTACATATGCTTTACAAATAGTATGATCAAGGTTATGATGGCATGTCACTCCAGAAATTATCTGTGTTATCGTTTTACCTGCTCGGGACGAGCAGAACTAAGCTTGGGGATGCTGATACGTCTCCGACGTATCGATAATTTCTTATGTTCCATGCCACATTATTGATGTTATCTACATGTTTTATGCACACTTTATGTCATATTCGTGCATTTTCTGAACTAACCTATTAACAAGATGCCGAAGTGCCGCTTGTCTGTCATTGCTGTTTTTGGTTTCAGAAATCCTAGTAATGAAATATTCTCGGAATTGGACGAAATCAACGCCCAGGGTCCTATTTTGCCACGAAGCTTCCAGAAGACCGAAGAGGAGACGAAGTGGGGCCACGAGGTGGCCACACCCTAGGGCGGCGCGGCCCCCCCTTGGTCACGCGGCCCTGTGGTGTGGGGCCATCGTGCCGCCTCTTGACCTGCCCTTCCGCCTACTTAAAGCCTCCGTTGCGAAACCCCCAGTACCGAGAGCCACGATACGGAAAACCTTCCAGAGACGCCGCCGCCGCCGATCACATCTCGGGGGATCCAGGAGATCGCTTCCGGCACCCTGCCGGAGAGGGGAATCATCTCCCGGAGGACTCTACGCCGCCATGGTCGCCTCCGGAGTGATGTGTGAGTAGTCTACCCCTGGACTATGGGTCCATAGCAGTAGCTAGGTGGTTGTCTTCTCCCCATTGTGCTTCATTGTCGGATCTTGTGAGCTGCCTAACATGATCAAGATCATCTATCTGTAATTCTATATGTTGCGTTTGTTGGGATCCGATGAATAGAGAATACTTGTTATGTTGATTATCAAAGTTATGTCTATGTGTTGTTTATGATCTTGCATGCTCTCCGTTACTAGTAGATGCTCTGGCCAAGTAGATGCTTGTAACTCCAAGAGGGAGTATTTATGCTCGATAGTGGGGTCATCCCTCCAGTGATATCTCTGGGACAAAGGATGTAAAGTTCTAAGGTTGTGGATGTGCTGTTGCCACTAGGGATAAAACATTAGTGCTATGTTCAAGGATGTAGTTACTAGTTACATTACGCGCAATACTTAATGCAATTGTCTGTTGTTAGCAACTTAATACTGGAGGGGGTTCGGATGATAACCTGAAGGTGGACTTTTTAGGCATAGATGCATGCTGGATGGCGGTCTATGTACTTTGTCGTAATGCCCAATTAAATCTCACTATACTCATCATAATATGTATGTGCATGGTCATGCCCTCTTTATTTGTCAATTGCCCAACTGTAATTTGTTCACCCAACATGCTGTTTATCTTATGGGAGAGACACCTCTAGTGAACTGTGGACCCCGGTCCAATTCTCTATACTGAAATACAATCTACCTAACATCGTTTCTACTGTTTTCTGCAAACAATCATCTTCCACACAATACGGTTAATCCTTTGTTACAGCAAGCCGGTGAGATTGACAACCTCACTGTTTCGTTGGGGCAAAGTACTTTGGTTGTGTTGTGCAGGTTCCACGTTGGCGCCGGAATCCCTGGTGTTGCGCCGCACTACATCCCGCCGCCATCAACCTTCAACGTGATTCTTGGCTCCTCCTGGTTCGATAAACCTTGGTTTCTTTCTGAGGGAAAACTTGCTGCTGTGCGCATCATACCTTCCTCTTGGGGTTCCCAACGAACGTGTGAGTTACACGCCATCAGTGCACCACACAACGCACACAAATTTTGGGGCGCCATATGCCTGTGGTATAGCACATCCGCCGTCGGGAGGGAGTGCCTCGCCAGCCGCCATAAGAACACCCTAATTTTGGAGGGGACCTTGATGTTCCATAGAGATGACCACTCCTTTGCTAAACCCTTCACATCCGATCTACCACCCCTTTCATCCAGCCAAGCTGTCCGTCGCTCCCTCGCGTCCACCAGCATGCGGTATGCAGACCGCACGGTGAACACTCCCTTTCTGTCATAGTGCCATGCCCACTTGTCATCATGACTTCTCGACGGGAGAGGGATATTGCAAATAACCTCAGCGTCCATTGGTGCCATGAAGAAATTGATCTTCTCCATGTCCCAGGATCGGGTCTGGGCCTCAATTAGCTCGGCCACCATCATAGGTAGATCCTCTTTGCTACAGACCAAAGGACGCAACATACCATCACGTGGAATCCAATTGGAGTTCCATATATTTGTGTTCAGTCCATTCCCTATCCGGCTTATAAGGCCTTGCTTCAACACCTCCTTTCCCTCGACGATGGCTCTCCATACCCGGGATGGGTGGCTCCCCACCTCCGCCTCCAGGAACTCGCCATTCGGGAAATACAACGACTTTAGGATCCGCGCACTCAAGGCATTGGGGTCCTGCACCATACGCCACGCTTGTTTCGCCAAGAGAGCTAAATTGAAGAGCTCAATATCACGAAAACCAAGTCCACCCAGAGATTTTGGCTTTGTCATCTCCTCCCATGCTACCCAATAGGTCTTCCGCTTGCCCTCTTCGCTTCCCCACCAAAAATTCCTGAGCAAGCTATTGATGTGGTGGCATAGACCTCTTGGTAATTTAAAACAGGACATAGAATAAGTAGGGATTGCTTGAGCCACAGATTTTATGAGTACCTCCTTACCCCCGGCCGACAGTAACAACTCCAGCCAGCCCTGCACCCGTTTCCATACCCTATCTCGCAGATATTTGAAAGCACCATTTGTCGCGGAGCCAACATCAGATGGCATGCCCAAGTACTTCTCACTTAGAGCTTCATTGTGTACCTCCAAAGTATCCTTGATCTGATTTCTAACCGTCTGGTTGCAACCCTTTGCAAAATGGATGGACGATTTATCCATGTTAACCTGCTGTCCCGAAGCACGGCAGTAAACTCGCAACACATCTTTGATCTCCTCTGCACTCTCCCTATCCGCTCTGAAAAACAACAGGATGTCATCAGCAAAGAGTAAGTGACTGACCGTCGGGGCTGACGGTGCCACTTTAGTTCCACTTAAGTTCGATGACTCATTTCTTGATTTTAACAGGCACGAAAGGCCCTCTGCTGCCAACAGAAACAGGTAGGGTGAGATCGGATCTCCTTGTCGAATACCTCTTGTAGGAATGAAACTCTCCGAGCACTCTCCATTAAACAAAACTGAGAAAGATACTGAACATACCAATCTCATGACCATATCCACCCACCGCCGGTGGAAGCCCAAACGGAGCATGATAGCCCGCAAATAGCTCCACTCAACACGGTCGTAGGCCTTCCTCATATCCAACTTCAAGGCACAACATCTCCTATTTTTGGCCCTTTTCCTTTTCATGAAATGCAAGCACTCATATGCTGTGATGATGTTGTCAGTTATCAGTCGACCTGGAACAAAGGCAGACTGCTCCACCGAGATGATCTCAGGTAGACACACCTTGAGACGATTCGCCGCCACCTTCGAAGCAATTTTATAGATTACATTGCACAGGCCGATGGGGCGATACTGGCCAAGTTCCTCCGGGATCGCCACTTTTGGTAACAGAACGATCATAGTATTATTAATAGTGGCCGGATCATCCACCCCACTAAGCACTCGAAGCACAACTCTCGTCACTTCTGCACCACAAAGGTCCCAATGTCGCTGAAAAAAATGAGCAGGAAAACCGTCTGGACCAGGCGCCTTTGTGGGAAACATCTGGAAAAGCGCCTCCTTCACCTCGCTCTCCTTAAAAGGTGACACAAGGCTACTGTTCATCGCCTCCGTAACCTTAACAGGGACTGTACCAAGCACCGCCTCCGTATCCTCTGTGCCTTCGGACGTGTACAGCTGTTTGTAAAACGCTGTAGTCATGTTCTTCATTTCTTGATCATCCGTGGCTATCTGACCATCAGGTTTCCGGAGCGTTGTAATCTTATTCTTCTTCCTCCTCTGGCTAGCACGCATATGGAAGAACTTAGTGTTCTTGTCACCAGCCGAGAGCCATTGGATCCTGGATCTTTGTTGCCACATGATCTCTTCCCTGTGGTTAAGTTCCACGATCCGATCCGTCACTTTTATTTCAGCATGCGAAGGCCCCAATCTCCCTGGCACCGCCTGCAGACTTTCCAACTCCCTCTTGAGCTTGCTGAGTTCCAGTCGGACGTGGCCGAAAGTGGACTTCCCCCACCCTTCCAACTGGTTTGAGAAAGACGATAGCTTCTTCTTGAGGTCGTCCAGCGTATGTGCTTCCCCTTCTTCCTCCCATTTCTGGGCAACCAATGGGGAAAACTCGGCGTGTTCTTCCCACATCAGCTCATATCTAAATCTCCCCTTTAACCTGCGCGTCGGCCTCGCCACAGGCCTCCATCGTAAGAGGATCGGTCCATGATCTGATGCAGCGGCTGACATATTCCTCAGTGTAGCGTCCGGGAAACGATCCCTCCACGCCGGTGTCGCTAAGGCGCGATCAAGACGCACACGACAGTAGCCTCCTCCCGCAACTTTCTTCTCAAAAGTCCAGCTGCGTCCAATGAATCCAAGGTCACTAAGACCACACACGTCAACCATCTCACGGAATCCCTCAATTTGAGCATAACTCCTTTCCTGTGTCCCAACATGTTCCGATCGATGTAACACCTCGTTGAAGTCTCCCATACAAAGCCATGGAAGGTCATTTGCTGATTTGATAAACTTCAACGTATCCCAGGTTTTAAACCTCTCCCTGGTCTGAGCCTCTCCATACACGCAGGTGAGTCTCCACGGCGACCCTACAGCCTCCGTGACAATTGCATCAATATGGTACTGCGAATAAGGCAAAATCTCAATTTTTATTTCATTGTTCCAATAAATGCCTAGGCCACCACTGCGACCATTGCTACTGACAGCAAAAGCATTATCATACCCTAGAGTATGTCTAAGTCCCTCTACCCTCGTCCTATGCACCTGAGTTTCGAGCACACACAAGACCGAGGGGGCAAAACTCCTCGCGAAATCGCGAAGCTCCTTGACTGTCGTGGCATTGCCAAGACCACGACAGTTCCATGTTGAGCAACTCATTGCTGCGGGCGGCACTCCTCAAGGGAGCCCGCCTCTGCAGATGACACACCGATGTCCTTCCTCCCTTCCGCCGCGATCTTCTTTTGCCTCTTCTTCTCCTTCGGAGGCACGTACTGTGGCGGTGGCGGCGGCACTGCCACAAGCTCCAGGCTGCCACCTCCCATATCAAGCTGACGTTGTGCACTAGGCTTCTCAGCCGAGCCACTGCCCTCTTCAGCTACTGGCTTTAGAGGACTGGACGCTGTGTCCTCAAGCGCCTCGCCCCCGTCGTTCTCCAAACCAGCCTCACCAGAGTTTCGTTTGCGGATGGTTTTGACAATGGACTGGTCCTCCTTTTCCTTCCATAGTGCCCTTCCACCGCCACGTGCTCCTCCACGTCCCGCCCTGCCGCCTCCATGGTTTGCATTGCGTCCACCACGGCCCGACGCGGTATTCCTAGCAGCATTCCTCCCCTCCCAGTTCGGCGTAGACTTGCGGACCCTAGGTGTGCTCGGGTGCCAGGCAACCTCCGGAGCTACCATCCATGCTCCAAACTGTAGATCTTCCTCCTTATGTTCCCCTGTCCCACACTCCTCATGCTCGTGGCCCATCAAACCACAGAAGCTGCAGAACCTGGGTACTTTCTCATACACCACCAGTAATCTCATGCTAGCACAGCCCTCCGGCGAGAACGTCACCACCCGCGGCAGCGGTTTGTCCGCAGTCAGCTTGACTCTCGCTCTGTGGAAATCCCCATTACCGAAGGACACTACCTTCGTCTCCACCTTGACCACCTCGCCTACCTTCGATGCCAAAAGCTTCAGAATCGGTTCCGTGTGGTAAAGAGGGGGAATACGGTGAATTTGCACCCACACCAGAACCTTATTGGGCACCACAGCCGGAGCAGAAGTCGCCCCGTCGAACTCCTCCAACATCAACGCACAATCCCTGAACAACCAGGGCCCCTCCAGCATGATCCTATTCCAATCTCCGAGGCAATTCGCCTGGACCATGAACAAATTCTTCTCAATCGGCCGGAACACCACCTCCCGCGCTGCGTTCCATGCCGCGCGCATCGTCCTCTCCAGCGATTGTTCGCTGAATCCTCTCACCGTTAACAGCCTAGCCACCGCCATCCACTTCACCTCGGGAAGAGATCCCCGATCCGCCTTGGCCAACACCACACCTTCCTTCTCCTCCTTACTCAGCTTGAGATTGCCAAGTAGTTCATCCACCTCGAAAACCCTAGCTGCCTTGGCTCTGGTCCAACTCGCCGCCATGACTTCCGATCGGATCCCTACACTCCCCTCGCCGCCAAGGCCGGGCAGCTGTGCTAGACAGCCCCTTGATCAGCCCGAGCGGGGTGAGGTGAGCAGCAAGGAAAGGATCGTGCAGAGACCCTCGCCGGCGAGATCGTCTACGAAGTCGCCCAAACCCTAGTTTCCCAGGTCCGTCACTTCAGGCTTGTTGCAGGTATTGGTGTGCGGAGAAATCGATTGGTGGAAAGGAGGTTTCGCTTCCAGCGGCGAAGGCACCCGAGGAGTAAAGATTTACACTAACGCTGTTCTACATACGGCCCAGTTATGTATAGCCCATACTCTTTTGAGAGCCCATAATCTTTTGCTTTCATCGAGAGCCCATACTCTTTTGCATCTATCTTTTAAAGGGATATGGAAAGAAATTATAGGAGTGCGGGTTGCATTTTCTCTTTTTTGGCGGGTAAAAGAGGCTATATTAAGAAGCAGGGATTACATCTTGATTGTGAACCAAAGTCCGAGCCAAACAATCAGGTCTAGAATCCATCCAAACCATAGTTATAGATTCTGTTTTTGCAAAATTTGCAAGATAGTGGCTAACCCTATTCTACGAACCATCCACTTTTAGTATAAAGGATATATTTCTAGTACCATTAGCTAGTAGTTTGATTTCATAGATAATATGCCTGATGGAGGAGTGGTCTTGAGATTTGCATTTTGGCGGTTAAAAAACCTAGGTTTGGATACGAACTTACCATAATTTTCTACTCCCACCGAAGATCAAATCCCAAGTACATTATAAAAAACAAAACTCTAAATATAAACAAAACTCTAAAAATAGACTAAATATAAACTAAAGTATGTAAATCTATAAAAAAACAAAACTCTAAAAGAGAACCCAGAATGTACATAGCAAACCTAGCTAGGACAAATACAATCTTGCTCAATGACATGTCTTACCTTAGTTTCACATTGTTCTGCGAGGATTGGAACGAACAGATCCTACTGAAGCCTTATAAATGATGCAGCTTGCAAGGGATGAAATACTGCAAAGAGAACTCACATTCCGATGGTCTCCACTCTTCGGCTCTAGATCGGGTTAAGCTATGCACATACCAAAAACCATACATAATCACGGCCATCGATCAATCCATATATATGCATGCAAATAAAATGTCTTCAGAAAATTAATGCATGTAAGGTACATGTATTAGGACACTAAGACATGGGTTGGTATTTAATTATCTGAAAATCATGGGTCCATAATTTTTCCATGCTTGCATGTAATAGAGATTGTGCAAAATACAACGGTGAAAATAATTTCAAAACGCTTATAATCGGACCAGTTGGGATAAAAAAAAACGCCTAAATACAAATGGATGTCGCCATGTGAGATAAGAAACACGAAAATACCAGATTGTCCATCTAAGGGCGGATTGGTCTGGGCGAGATAAAAAAACATGCTCGTGGAAGGCTGCGACATGCCACCGATTTATAAGAAAACTGAAGACTGGCACAACAATGCCTCTGGATAAAGGAAAATCTAGTTCCTACGGAAACTAAAGACCATATTGACCCGGTTACAACCTACGGGCTATACACATAATTTCATGTATATTATGTTAACATATGCACCGAGAGAAATCTGAGGCGGCCGTGGCAACACACCGGCATTTAACAATATTTTTATTATGTGTTATTTTTTGTTGTACTAGCTTAAATATTTATTCGCATTGTTTACATGTTAACATGTGTGACACTAGATAAAAGGTAGGCAGTCGTGCCGAAGCACGGGCTTTCCACTAGTCTGCATAATATATGCAAGCAACTATTTAAATTTATGAGAGAATTTTAGTTCTTGGGACCTCCGAGCAAGCTAGGGATGCACCTGGCATTTAAAACATGAATATCAGAATTTTCAATCTTCTTTTTGGAAATAAGTTTTTCAATCCTTTTTACACAACAAGCTTGTACCAGCCGTTAACACGCGACAAAGATACTTTGCCGAGTACCCGCACGGCAAAGATTTTTTGCCGAGATAATCTTTGTCGTGTCGGCTTTGCCGAGTGTTGTACATTGCACCGTGTATTTTTTGGCCTTTACCGTGCCTTTTTGGTACTCAGCGAATATGTTGTTTCCTGTGGTGAAGGCTAGTATTAGAGGATAAATAGTACAAGTGTTAGGATTCTATTCTTGGCTATACATAAACCCTAGAGCATAAAAACAAGAGAAATAGGAACCTAAAGTGCTCGTCAAGATTAATATATATGCGTTTAGTTTTTATAACTTCAACTGTTTTTTTTTTGAATCACATGTAGTAGTGAAGAACTGAAGATACGATTACTTAGTTTCAATTGAGGTTTTTAACACACCAACAGTTTCCAGTAGCACTATCAGAGTGGCTCCATCATGCTTTATAGCTTCAACTGTTTTTTCTACTCTATTAACCTATATGAATCTCCGATGTACTGGATCGTGTTGGTATGTGTGGCTCCGCTTAGTTAACATTCTTTTGTGACCCCGTCACCGAGGTATACTACATCGGCGTAGATTCTACGCCTAGCTAGAAATAGATTTCGAGAATCTACTTGCGTAAGTACAACTCGGTGCCACAATTCCAACTGTTGTTCATGGACAAAACAACTCACAAATTGCCGGGGCAAGGAATATCGTAGTACCACAATACTTGGAGGATTAATTACCTATGTGAATTTGCTAATTGCTAACGCGTTGGAAGCGACGGATTATCTTTTCTCGTATCATTCTCTTGGCTTTCAAGCAACCAGCAAGACGGAATCCAACCTTTCGCTGCAAGTTGGGAGGGGAACGGAATCAGTTCTCAAGGAAATGCAGAGAAGTTTCCTCCCTGTTCACCTGAGATTCTCTCTTCTTTCCTGGGCAAGTGCTGATCAGCTCTGCGATGATAACGAAATAGCTACTAGTAAAAGAGATGCAACAATTCTTCGTCGTAGTTTTACAACCGAGGAATCTCCACATTTTTAAGCAATTTACAATGCGTGTGCCTGACTTTGACAACCTTGCAGCCTCTGCAAGATCGCGCCAGCCACAGGGCGCATGCTGAGAAACTTAGCCCGGGAGGAATTTCAGGATTCTGTTTCCACGGGAGGCCGGTGGTCTTTGCTTGCTCTGATCTAGTGGCCGCCTTGGCTGTTTCGTGGAGGTTTGTGTGTATCGCTTTGAGTGTCTTGCACTCGCCTAAGTCTCTGCTGCTCTGTCCACATGAACAGAGACAGCTAGCACAGATCCTCACAGGATTGCTACTTGGCTATGCGACTACGTACTTCTGAGAACTTGTAAAATTACGCAAGTAATTAGATAGCTTTGCTAAGTTCCGTAAGAAGAGAGTAATGTTTCCGGCTTGTCACAAAAACACTTCGAAGATGCACAAAGCCTACCCAGTGATCACATCAGCGTGTCCTCTCAAACCGACACCTCTAACACTAGGGGTCGTCAAACTAGACAGCAACAAGCACAATGGCGCAAGGCCCCGCACGAAATCATGACGAGCATTCATCCAGAAATAGAACATATCAAAAACAATTTCTACTCCGTCCTATTAATATGCCACTTCTATGTAAGGCTGAAATGAAAAATCGAAACTCGAGTGCTAAATCACGAATTCCAGCCCTACTTCTATCTACGATACAAAATCATGACCACAGAGAAGTATTACCTCCGTTCCGAAATATAAGCCTTACTTTCGAATACGAATCTAATGGGCGAATAGCTCCTATGCGACGTCGTTGGAGAAACGCGTCCAGAATGCGATGTTGTTGGTGGAAATAGCTCTCGTGCGACAGCTAAGATGGCCCAAATAGCCTATGTGCGACAGTCGGCCCAGACACAGGTTAGTGGTAGTATTATGTGATCGTCGCGGGTCCCACAACTTATACACATCAGCCGAGGGGCCTCAAACACTGGTCCCACAACTTATACACATCAGCCGAGGGGGCCTCAAGTGCGGGACCCACCAGTTGTCCACGTCACGGCGTGGGACCCACAACTAACAACAGAAAACAGAGCCGCCACTCCCCGGAGCCATCCAACGCCACCATTTCGACCGTTGCCCGCATCTTCCACCCCTCTCCCCTCTTCTTCTCGGGCTCCGGCGACAAATCGCGGCGGCAGATGTCGAGCGCTTCATCCTCCCAATCCCGCTGGCCGCAATATGGTCCAGTGCCGATGACGAGTTGCCCGGATTGCCCCCGTGCCGCCCCCCTGAAGCGGCGTGTCACCATGTCCGACACGCACGGCAATCTTGGGCGCGAGTATGTCAAGTGCGACAGCAAGCCAGAGCTGGGGAAGGTCAGATCTTGGTTATACCTCTCCCAATTTCATTTTGGTGTGTCCAATTTCTGCTTTTTGTGCCGATTTGGGGATTAGGGTTCATATTTCCGATTTGGGAATTAGGGTTCATCGTTCTGATTTGGGAATTGGTTTCAGGATCTACGCAGTTGCAAGCATTTTGAGTGGTTGGACGAGTACATCGATAGGATTCAAGGTCAAGGCGCATCCCTGGGGCTGATGTTGGACAAATCTGTAGCTCCCACCACTGGCGGGCTTGCTTCAACATTTGGGAATGGGGAAGAATTCAAGGCAGCTGAGTTGAATGAGCTGAAGCAGATGCACAAGCAGATAAAGAAACTCGTGGTTCTGAAGAAGCAGGATAATATGATGGCTGCATTCTTTTATATTTGTGTAATTGCTCTTGGGATTGCTTATGTGCTGATCATTAGTCGATAGACGATGCAGTTAGATATGAATGATAGGGCACATGGTCTTGTTTGATTTCCATTTAGATGACCGTGAAGAATGAGTTGCAATTTAGTTTTTGTGCAATGTTAATTACCGTTCAACGTGCACTGTTTTGGTGATAGAAGAACAAAGTGCATTGTTATGTAGCCTTCAATATAAGGCAATGAGCAAATTGTAGTATAAAGTTTTGTAAATAAAATGAGTAACATTCAAATTTGAGGACAGAAAATGAGAAGCAAAAGAAAAAATAAAAAAGAAATAGATGAAAAGAAGTGGAGGAAAAGAGAAGCGGCCTGGGCCTGGCCCGGCCTGTTAAGCTAAATGTAAAGCGGGCTGGTCTGTAAACGAAAAAAGGGTAAGGAGTGAGACCTAACCCTGTGGCCCGGCCTGTTAAGTTAAATGTAAAGCACGGCCTGGGTTTTTCATTTCATATCACTCTTTTCTCAGTTGTAGATGATTAAGGGTTAGGATTGAGCAATGTGATGCACAAATGTTTTACCAAATGCATAAATGTTTGACCACATGAAAATTAAATAAAAAAACTCATAAAACATGGAAATTAAATAGAATAGATAAAGTGGGGCATATATGCCCAAGCAAGCACACGGTACAAACTCACACGATACAAACTCGCACGATAAAAAACACACACAACGACAATAGATAATAAAAACTAGAAAACAATAAAAGAAGACGCGACGCCGTCATCCTTGGCTCCTCCTTGGCTTGGCTCCTCCTTGGCTTGGCTCCTCCGGTGGTCACTCCTCCTCCTCCTCGATGGTGATGGTGGGCGGGTAGTGGAAGTTGTAGGGGAGGGAGTGCATGTTCCCTAGAGAGGGGAAGATTGCACGGAAATTGGTGAAGATGTTGTAGGTTGTGAATGCGATGAACTCGCATCCACACCAAAACACCTTCCCAAGAAGGAAGAAGGCGTCGTGGGGGTTGACGAAGCGGACGGTGAGGCCGATCTGGAGTTGACCGTTGTCCCCGTCGAAGTACCCGTCGAGGTGGAACATGGGCGGCGCGCCGCGAGGAAGGTTGAGGTGGCGGTAGCCTTGCGAGAGGAATACCTCCGCAAGTTCCCTACCAGTCCTCCACCTAGAAATGGTCCACACACGGAGTTGGTTCTCCACAATCACTCCCGCCGGGAACTCGCGCTCCGGGACGGTCGCCGGGAAACGGTAGGTTGGGTGGGTGAACGCCATGGGCTTGGTGATGGTGGCTAGGGCACGGATAGGACGGTTGCGGCTTGAGAGAAGGAGAGTAGTGGTGAGTGGTGAAGAGGAAGGGGATGGGTGCCCTTAAATAGCCAGAGGAAGGGGAGTGTACGGGGGCATCGTGTGAAGGAGAAGGAGAAGGGGAGGGGGCGTGTGAGAAAATTAAATGGATGAGCATGACCCGTGGTCGTTTGCATGCCCGTGTTTGCTGAAACGATGGCATGTCTGCCTGCACTGCCCGCCAATGTGAGCTGCTCGCCCGCTGAAAAGAGAGCACGCCGCCCCCGCACTGCGACACCGACACGGGCCTGAGACGTAATAAATAGCTACGGTACTACGCGGGCAGGGCTGAAAAAAGATGCCCTTCTGATTTGCTTGTGTATGTTTGTACATGACCGTTTGCACTTAAAGTAGAGTATTAAGAAAATGAATCGACTAAAATAAAATGAGTTTGTAAAATAGACACGAAAATGAGTTGATTTAAAGAAACTATGTTATGCTTGTATTTGGCAAACACACACGAAAAATGAGTTGAATAAACCAAAATGAGTTTTGGTATGTTTGGATTTGGCAATGACACACAAGCATGATTTGATTTTCAAGAAACTAAATATGTTATTCTTGTATTTGGCAAAGACACACCAAAATGAGTTGAATAAATCAAAATGAGTTATCATATGTTTGGATATTGCAATGACACACAAGCATGATCTAATTTCAAGAAACTAAGTATGTTATGTTTGTACTTGGCAAAGACACACGAAAATGAGTTAAATAAATCAAAACGAGTTTTGTTATGTTTGGATTTGGCAATGACACACAAGCATGATTTGATTTTCAAGAAACTAAATATGTTATTCTTGTATTTGGCAAAGACACACCAAAAAGAGTTGGATAAAACAAAATGAGTTATCATATGTTTGGATATTGCAATGACACACAAGCATGATCTAATTTCAAGAAACTAAGTATGTTATGTTTGTACTTGGCAAAGACACACGAAAATGAGTTAAATAAATCAAAACGAGTTTTGTTATGTTTGGATTTGGCAATGACACACAAGCATGATTTGATTTTGAAGAAACTAAGTGTGTTATGCTTGTATTTTAGAAAGACACATGAAAAAGAGTTGGATAAAACAAAATCAGTTTTGTTATGACAGACGATAATTAGTTGAATAAAATAAAGTAAGTTTTGTTACCGTTGGTTTTACCGTTGCTCCCCTAGATTCCAATGATACACGGCACACACAGCCCGGCCTCGTATTTTAGGGCCCCGTATTTTATGTGTAGCTTTAAAAGGAGTGGCAAGGCTGAGACGAGGAGGCTGCACTCTACAAGACAATAGCTCTGCTGTGACGCTGCATGGGGCATGCATGCCGACGTGGGCGTTCTGCTCGATGGCTCGGTCGGGCGCAGGCTCTCCAGGAGGCGACACGATTCGGCCCAGCGGACAAAAGGATCTGAGCTCATCCCAAAGAGAGAAAAGATGGCAGCCAATCAGATTCGAGAACTAGTCCTCCCACGGATCACGCTCGCCAGCCCGCGGAATCCTTCTAGAAGCACAGATCGGACGAATGCGGTTGGTCCTCAGGGTTAGCTGACGGTCCAGATTGGCCGTTAGGGTTAGCTGGCCAACAGATTTGAAATGAGGATAAAAAATTCAAAAAAATTCAAAAAAATATGAATCCTGCTCACATTGTCTTCTTATATCATCTAGCAACAACTCAAGTTGATAAACATGGTCTAGATACATTGTAACGTAAAAATCATGTGTACAATGTGATATCTTGAACTCTGCCGTACGAAGTCGAGGATTTGAGAGAAGGGTTTGAACTTTGAATCATGGAATGGGACCAAAACTTGGAAATAGGTTCATTTAGGTGTAAGTAAGAAGGATCCATGCTCCATTTCTCAATTTTGTGTTTTGAACTTGTTTTAATGCTAGTCAAACCATAGCTTTGACCAGATTTGAAATGAGGATAAAAAATTCAAAAAAAATTCAAAAAAATATGAATCCTGCTCACATTGTCTTCTTATATCATCTAGCAACAACTCAAGTTGATAAACATGGTCTAGATACATTGTAACGAAAAAATCATGTGTATAATGTGATATCTTGAACTCTGCCGTACGAAATCGAGGATTTGAGAGAAGGGTTTGAACTTTGAATCATGGAATGGAACCAAAACTTGGAAATAGGTTCATTTAGGTGTAAGTAAGAAGGATCCATGCTTCATTTCTCAATTTTGTGTTTTGAACTTGTTTTAATGCTAGTCAAACCATAGCTTTGACCAGATTTGAAATGAGGATAAAAAATTCAAAAAAATTCAAAAAAATATGAATCCTGCTCACATTGTCTTCTTATATCATCTAGCAACAACTCAAGTTGATAAACATGGTCTAGATACATTGTAACGAAAAAATCATGTGTACAATGTGATATCTTGAACTCTGCATTTAAGTCGAGGATTTGAGAGAAGGGTTTGAACTTTGAATCATGGAATGGAACCAAAACTGAGATTGGTCAGTCAGGGCTGGAATTGGAGTTGCATATGCAGCCTTAAACTTTTGTACTGAGTAATACTCATGCAAATATGGGTGCATATTTAACCTGGGTTTAGATGCCAAAAAAATTATGGCATGCTCACATGGTTTTCCAGTGTGTTGCCACTCTAGGCAAGTGCACTCCTGCAACTCAATGTTTACCACATGCCTCTTGACACTCCTTGCATCTTTAACTTCAGCATCAAATAAGGAGGATTTCTCAACAGATAGATGTGAAAGGTTTCTACTCTTGTTGACCACCTGTTGTACCACTGCTGGAAGCTTGTCCCCTTCCAACATATCACCAAGTCTTCCTCTCAAGTCCCACAAACGCATGATCAAAATTTGCAAGATAGTGGCTAACCCTATTCTACGAACCATCCACTTTTAGTATAAAGGATATATTTCTAGTACCATTAGCTAGTAGTTTGATTTCATAGATAATATGCCTGATGGAGGAGCGGTCTTGAGATTTGCATTTTGGCGGTTAAAAAACCTAGGTTTGGATACGAACTTACCATAATTTTCTACTCCCACCGAAGATCAAATCCCAAGTACATTATAAAAAACAAAACTCTAAATATAAACAAAACTCTAAAAATAGACTAAATATAAACTAAAGTATGTAAATCTATAAAAAAAACAAAACTCTAAAAGAGAACCCAGAATGTACATAGCAAACCTAGCTAGGACAAATACAATCTTGCTCAATGACATGTCTTACCTTAGTTTCACATTGTTCTGCGAGGATTGGAACGAACAGATCCTACTGAAGCCTTATAAATGATGCAGCTTGCAAGGGATGAAATACTGCAAAGAGAACTCACATTCCGATGGTCTCCACTCTTCGGCTCTAGATCGGGTTAAGCTATGCACATACCAAAAACCATACATAATCACGGCCATCGATCAATCCATATATATGCATGCAAATAAAATGTCTTCAGAAAATTAATGCATGTAAGGTACATGTATTAGGACACTAAGACATGGGTTGGTATTTAATTATCTGAAAATCATGGGTCCATAATTTTTCCATGCTTGCATGTAATAGAGATTGTGCAAAATACAACGGTGAAAATAATTTCAAAACGCTTATAATCAGACCAGTTGGGATAAAAAAAACGCCTAAATACAAATGGATGTCGCCATGTGAGATAAGAAACACGAAAATACCAGATTGTCCATCTAAGGGCGGATTGGTCTGGGCGAGATAAAAAAACATGCTCGTGGAAGGCTGCGACATGCCACCGATTTATAAGAAAACTGAAGACTGGCACAACAATGCCTCTGGATAAAGGAAAATCTAGTTCCTACGGAAACTAAAGACCATATTGACCCGGTTACAACCTACGGGCTATACACATAATTTCATGTATATTATGTTAACATATGCACCGAGAGAAATCTGAGGCGGCCGTGGCAACACACCGGCATTTAACAATATTTTTATTATGTGTTATTTTTTGTTGTACTTCACTGGTAGAAAAACAGGCTTCCGGTGAGCCCCATAAGTCGCGAAGCTATAGGAACCGCGACTAATGGGACCTTTAGTCGCGGTTCGGGAGGCGAACCGCGACCAAAGGCCTGGGCCCAGGGCGCTCGGTGGCCAGCCGGTGCACGTGGGGGGCTTTAGTCGCGGTTGGCCAGGCCAACCGCGACTAAAGGTGCCCGAAGGCCTTTAGTCGCGGTTGGCCAGGCTAACCGGGACTAAAGCCCCTCCCCTATATATACCCATCCAGCAGCCAACACTTAGCCATTTGGAGCCATTCTGTTCACAAACTTCACAAGTGGGTGTTAGGTTTGCTTTTGGTTCCTCTTATGCACATAAGGTGTTTGATGAAATGCCCCAAGAGCATGAAACAAACATGATATGAAGTGTTGGAGCCACACTTGAGCTTTCTCATTTATTTTTTCCTCCTCGATCGCGGTTAGCAACTTGAACCTTTGATGTGTCGTTGATAAAATATGCATGTGTGTGTAGTTCATTGTTTAATTTATATTGTTTGTAGCTAGTTAGTTTAACAAATGCATGATGGTTAATTATATATTTTATATTATAATAATGCAGATGAATCGACAATGGATGTACGGTAACCGACTCTCCGGCGAGTTCAGTACGGGTTTGAAAGATTTCCTCGTAGTGGCTAATGCGAACAAGCAGGGGGGTTTTGTTATCTGTCCATGTGTTAACTGTAAGAATCAGAAGGGTTACTCTTCCTCAAGAGATGTTCACATGCACCTGCTTCGGCACGGTTTCATGCCAAGCTATAATTGTTGGACCAAGCATGGAGAAAGAGGGGTTATAATGGAAGAAGATGAAGAAGGGGATGATTTCATCGATGAAAGCTATCTTGCTCATTTCGGTGATACTTTCATGGAGGATGTCAAGGTGAAGGGGAACGTGAACGGGAAGGCGAAGCCGAGGCACGTGATGATCCCGTTGATGATCTTGGTCGTACCATTGCTGATGCACGGAGACGCTGCGAAACTGAAAAAGAGAGGGAGAATTTGGATCGCATGTTAGAGGATCACAGGAAGGCGCTGTACCCGGATGCGATGATGGTCCTGAAAAAGCTGGGCTGCACACTGGATTTGCTGAAATGGAAGGCACAGCAGGTGTAGCTGACTCGGCATTTGAAAACTTGCTGAAAATGTTGAAGAATATGTTTCCAAAGAATAACGAGTTGCCCGCCGCGTACGAAGCAAAGAAGGTTGTCCGCCCTCTAGGTTTAGAGGTTCAAGATACATGCATGCATCAACGACCGCATCCTCTACCGCGGTGAATACGAGATTTTGAATGAATGCCCGGTATGCACCGCATTGCGTTATAAGATCAGAGGCGATGACCCCGGTGACGATGTTGAGGGCCGAGAAACCCAGGAAGAGGGTTCCCGCCAAGGTGATGTGGTATGCTCCTATAATACCACGGTTGAAACGTCTGCTCGGGAACAAAGAGCATGCCAAGTTGTTGCGATGGCACAAAGAGGACCGTAAGTCGGACGGGGAGTTGAGACACCCCGCAGATGGAACGCAATGGAGAAAGATCGACAGAGAGTTCAAAGATTTTGGTAGCCGACGCAAGGAACATAAGATTTGGTCTAAGTACGGATGGCATGAATCCTTTTTGGCGAGCGAGCTCCAGCCCATAGTACCTGGCCCGTGACTCTATGCATCTACAACCTTCCTCCTTGGTTGTGCATGAAGCGGAAGTTCATTATGATGCCGTGCTCATCCAAGGTCCGAAGCAACCCGGCAACGACATCGATGTGTACCTAAGGCCATTAGTTGATGAACTTTTACACTGTGGGGCAGACCTGGTGTCCGTGTGTGGGATGAGCACAAAGAAGAGGAATTTGACCTACGAGCGTTGCTTTTCGTAACCATCAACGATTGGCCTGCTCTTAGTAACCTTTCGGGACTGTCAAATAAGGGATACAATGCATGCACGCACCGCTTACATGAGACCGAAAGTGTACATTTGCCAAATTGTAAGAAGAACGTGTACCTTGGGCATCGTCGATTTCTTCCGAAAGGTCATCCAAAGAAGAAAGAAAGGCAAGCATTACAACGGCAAGGCAGATCACCGGCCGAAGCCTGCGGAACACACCGGTGCTGAGGTATTTGATATGGTCAAGGATTTGAAGGTCATCTTTGGAAAGGGTCCTGGCGGACAATCGGTTCGAAGGGAGCCGACGGGCATGCAGCCATGTGGAAGAAGAAATCTATATTCGGGAGCTAGAATATAGGACAGTCCAAGAAGTCCGCTCTGCAAACGACGAGAAGCACCATACGAAGAATAATTGCGTAAACATCCTAAGCTTCATTTGCGTCTATCGGAAATCAAATGATACAAAGGAAGCACGGCAGACCAAAGAAAGTTTGAAAGACCACGATGACCGGCATCCGGAACGGTTTCAAGGTCGTGCCAATCTACGCTCCGACCAAAGAAGAGAAGGTCATCTTTTTTGAATGCCTCGAGCAGATGAAGGTCCCGTCAGATTCTCGTCCAATATAAAGGGAATAATAAACATGGCGGAGAAAAAGTTCCAAAACCTGAAGTCTCACGACCGCCACGTGATTATGACGCAATTGCTTCCGATTGCTTTGAGGGGCTCTGCCGGAAAATGTTCGAGTAGCCATTGTGAAGCTATGTGCATTCCTCAATGCAATCTCTCGAAGGTAATCAATCCAGAAGTTCTACCACGGTTACGTAACGATGTGATCCAATGTCTTGTCGCTTTCGAGTTGGTGTTCCCGCCATCCTTCTTCAATATTATGACGCACCTCCTGGTTCACCTAGTCGATGAGATTTCCATTCTCGGTCCCGTATTTCTACACAATATGTTCCCCTTCGAGAGGTTCATGGGAGTATTAAAGAAATATGTTCGTAATCGTGCTAGGCCGAAGGAAGCATCGCCAAGGGCTATGGAAATGAGGAGGTAATTGAGTTTTGTGTTGACTTTGTTCCTGACCTTAAGCCGATTGGTCTTCCTCAATCGTGGCACGAGGGGAGACTAAGTGGAAAAGGCACGATCGGAAGGAAATCAACGATATGTATGGATGACCATTCTCCGATCAAGCACACCACACGCTCTGACCAATTCCAGCTTGGTGGCTCCGTACTTTGAGAAACACAAGAATATTTTACGCTCGGACAACCCCGGGAAGCCCGAATCCTGGATTAGGAAGGCCCACATGGAGACTTTCGGCAGCTTGGTTGAGAAAACATTTAATGAGTGACGATCATGTTGTAGATCAGTGTACATGTTGGCCAAGACACCATCTTCGACTATAACGACTTTCCAAGGGTACGAGATAAATGGGAATACATTTTACACGATCGCCCAAGATAAAAAGAGCACCAACCAAAACAGTGGTGTCCGCTTTGATGCAGCAACCGAGAATGGGCAAAAGGTCACATATTATGGTTACATAGAGGAGATATGGGAACTTGACTATAGACCCTCCTTTAGGGTCCCTTTGTTCCGGTGCAAATGGTTCAAGCTAACAGGAGGTGGGGTAAAGGTGGACCAAAGAATACGGAATGACAATGGTGGATTTCAACAATCTTGGTTACCTTGACGAACCATTCGTCCTAGCGAAAGATGTCGCTCAGGTTTTCTATGTGAAGGACATGAGTAGCAAACCGAGGAAATGGAAAGATAAGAAAACGATCAAGACATCATGCGATGATTCAAAGCGCCACATTGTTCTTTCAGTGGAAAAGAAACATCGTGGGAGTGGAGGACAAGACAGACATGTCAGAAGATTATAATATGTTTGCTGAAATTCCGCCCTTCAAAGTGAACACCGACCCAAGCATTAAGTTAAATGATGAGGATGCTCCATGGATACGGCACAATCGTAAGCAAGAAGGGACACAAGGGAAGAAATGATGTGTAATAATTTATTGTACCAAACTTTGTTGAATGAATCATGTGAATTATATTACCCGTGATGTGTTTGGTGTCCATTTTCGAATGATTCAATTGACTCGAGATAGCACCGATGATACATGAAATTTGGAGTGATTCACCATACTCCGCATACAGGAAATTTGGAGTGACTAAGTCATACTCCCGCATACATGAAATTTGGAGTGACTAAGTCATACTCCGCATACAGAAATTTGGAGTGACTAAGTCATACTCCGCATACATGAAATTTGGAGTGATTTAGTCATACTCCTGCCTAGGCGTATAATATGCATACTCGTAGTCTTCATAGCCGCCGCCGTTGTACCGGTAGTCGTCGCCTTCTAAGTTGCTCGCGTCGGTCGTCGCTGCTGTCGTCTGCCGTCGGGCGGCGCTCGTGGCTCGAATCGAGGGTAGCGCAGCGGGGATATCGCCGGCTGTGATGTAGTCCTTGACGCTCTGCAGAGTCCGGACGTACCACCATAGCCGACGGCCGGCCTCGTGGAAGTTTCCGTGAGGCGCACCGTCCTCCTCATACTCGGCGAGCGCCCTCTCACGCCGATTGATGAAGAAAGCGTCCCAAGTATGCTGGTTATCGGGATGCCACGGGGATTCATCCGCTGCTCCGGCGTGAGGTCGAGGTAGTAGTGGTTCGTGATGGCCGCCCGGCCGCGCAGCACTCTCGAGGGACGGGAGGGACCGGCACGCCGCCGGCGCTTAGGCTCCAAACGCAGGGACGCCAGAGGCCCTGGCGTGGGCAAGGGTAGTTCGAGGCGCAAAGCTCCTCCACCCGCTGGTAGGTTAGAGTGGGTGCGGTGGAAGCCATGAGAAAGTGATGAGAGATTGTAGAGATGTGATAATGCTGTGCCAAGCTTCTGCTACCTATATGTAGTGACAAATGGCGGGAAAAATGGGAGCGGGAAGACAGGAGGCGGGAAGAAAGAGGCGGGAAGAAAGTGGCGGGAAGAAAGAGGTGGGAAGAAAGTGGCGGGAAAAATGGGAGCGGGAAGAAATTGGTGGGAAGACAGGGAAGAAATGGCGGGAAGAAGAGGAAGAAATGTAGTAAGATTTTGAATTGAATTAGTTTTATTTTTCTTTATTTTTTGATATATTATTTGTATTTTTAAGATTTTGAATTGAATTAGTTTTATTTTTCTGAATTTATTGATATATTATTTGTATTTTTAAGATTTTGAATTGAATTAGTTTTATTTTTCTGAATTTATTGATATATTATTTGTATTTTTAAGATTTTGAATTGAATTAGTTTTATTTTTCTGAATTTATTGATATATTATTTGTATTTTTAAGATTTTGAATTGAATTAGTTTTATTTTTCTTTATTTTTTGATATATTATTTGTATTTTTAAGATTTTGAATTGAATTAGTTTTATTTTTCTAAATTTATTGATATATTATTTGTATTTTTAAGATTTTGAATTGAATTAGTTTTATTTTTCTTTATTTTTTGATATATTATTTGTATTTTTAAGATTTTGAATTGAATTAGTTTTATTTTTCTGAATTTATTGATATATTATTTGTATTTTTAAGATTTTGAATTGAATTAGTTTTATTTTTTGATATATTATTTGTATTTTTTAGATTTTGAATTGAATTAGTTTTATTTTTCTGAATTTATTGATATATTATTTGTATTTTTAAGATTTTGAAAAAGAAAAGCATTTTGAAAAATGCCTTTAGTCGCGGTTGGCCTCCCAAACCGCGACTAAAGGTATTTTCCGCGCGAAACGAAATTCGGGCGAAAAAATCCTTTGGTCGCGGTTGTTGTGGCCAACCGCGACTAAAGGGGGACCTTTAGTCGCGGTTGGCCACACCAACCGCGACCAAAGTGGGTGACAAGGTATCAACTTGTCAATGCCTATGGATTGTAGGCTAGGGTTTAGTTGGAAGTAGAGGGCAAGTAGATCTCGAAGGTTTCAGCCGAAAAGTACTCGACGGTTATGAAAACTAGGGTTTGTAGACAATGATTCGATGATCTCTTCGTCCCTCGACTCCCCCTTTATATAGGAGGCGGAGCCGAGGGTTTCGTTTTGTACAAGTTACAGAGTCCGAGACGGTTTCTAACTCATCCCGCCAGATTACAAATAACACTTCCTATTACAACTCTAACTTTCCTTAATATATCTTGGGCTCCCGAATCTTCTTATTCTTCGGGTAGTGGGCCTTCAGTAAACCCCGGGTACTATCTTCGGCAGGCCCATTTGGGATGCCTATGTCAGTAGCCCCCGAGATTTTGCTTGAATCGTAGAGTCAGGGAAAATCTCCACTGTTTATTTTTATTTGACAGCTTTAACTTTTTTATATTTCTTCACATAAAATTCTATATTGTACAGGGATAATGGTAGTTGGGGCTAGTTCATCTGACGGATCAGGTACTAGTTAACTGCTCTCGTGGCAATCCGCAAAAACCTACTTCAAGATCACGTCCCTGGACATGACCTCGGGATACTGGTGTAAACTTCGACAGGCGCCGCTTAAGGTCTTACCATTCTGTCGAGTCCCAGTAAAATTTTTCGGGTACCTAACGCGTCCGTTAGGATTTTTCTTCGTATCTGTTGATACGGATAAAAGTAGCAGAGCGCAGTCTTCGGCGATGCCACGCCCAGCAGAACGGATCTGGGGTCTTACCTTCGCAAATTTGCGGCATTCAGAAATTGGTCGCAACTTTGGCGTTCTGAGAATATATTGTCGAGTGCTTTTTCGGCTGTTGGAATGGCACATTTTATTGAGTCAAAGATGACTTATATTGCTTTCCCGATGGGAGTATATGTAGAGTTAGTTATAACTCGAAATATATTCTTTTGCTTTTCTATCTTTCTTTTTTAATTTGATCGGGTACGCGAACAGCGTTCTCGATGGGAGTAGCCCCCGAGGCTACAACCAAGGACTTGTGCTTGGTTGTAGGCTCAACATTTTAGTCCACCTTGTCGCTATATTGTCATTATTTCTCGATATGATCTTCTTTTCATCTCTCGGGTGCGCGAACAGCGCTCCCGATGGGAGTAGCCCCCGAGGCTACAGCCAAGGACTTGTGCTTGGTTGTAGGCTCCCACAATTTCTATATTGCCATACTCGAAATTTTACTTTTGTCGAAGTAGCCCCCGAGCATTTGGGCAAAAACTTGTTTTTGATCAAAGGCTCCCGAAGTATTCAATAACTTCTCCTGTCGCCAATCTTCTTTTATTTTTCTTGTCGGCATGCTTCCCTTAGTCAAATTTACTTCATCTCTGTTAATAGTCGTGATTTTTGTGCCTTGTGGGTCCATTGTTTCCACCACGTTGACACGTCGTGCAAGTGGGGGACACACGTCCTCCGCTTTTCCTGGCGCACGTACTGTAACGCCTGTTCTATTCCATCTCAGTAAAAATACCTTTTTACCCTTAATCTACAAGATCTTTTTTCACCACACGATTTCTTCATCCAACGGTGCATTGCTTCGCCCAATTCCTATATAAACCTTTCTTCAACCTCCGTTCGCATCTTCGTTTGCGCCGCACATCTGTTCCTCTTTGCAAAAACTTCCACTGCGCCCAACTCTCTTTGATCTTACACACGCACGAACTTTGCTTTTCCAGTGCCGTTGATGCCACCGCGCACGCGACTCACTCGCCACAGTACTCCAGAGTCCAAGATGGCCGCTGAAGATCTTGAGTGGGAGAGATCTAAAATCTCCAATCAAGACGTCAACATGTTGAAGAGGCTAGGCCTGATGAAGAAAGAGGACGCCATCCGCTTTCCCAGCGAAGAAAGCTACCCAACCCCTCCAATGGAGTACCGGGTTAGTTTCGTTGATCACCTCATCCGCGGCCTTTCTGCCCCAATTCACGATTTCCTCCGCAGCCTTCTTTTTGTTTATGGGATTCAGCTGCACCAGTTGACCCCCAATTCCATCCTCCATATCTCCATTTTTATCACTCTTTGCGAGTGCTTCCTTGGAGTCCCTCCTAACTGGGCTCTGTGGAAACGCATTTTCTGCCTCCGCCGCAATGGCTCCCACAACGCCACCTATAACATAGGCGGCGTTGTTATCTGTGTCCGATCTGACGTTGATTACTTCGACGTCAAATTTCCTGATTCTGTCCAAGGGTGGCGCAAAAGGTGGCTCTACATACACGAAGAAAGTGCCAATTCTGTTGAGCACAACATAGTCCCTTTCGACGGAAGTGCCAAAATTCTGCGCCGCCGCTCCTGGGATGCTGAAGCTTCCGAAGAAGAGAAAACGGCGACAGAAGCACTTATGTCTCGTATTCATCAGCTTCGAAATACTCGAGGCAAAGAACTGTCTGGTGTTCAAATCACCGCCTACTTCCTTAGGATTAGAGTGCAGCCCCTTCAGGCTCGCAAAAATCCCCTTTGGACGTATGCTGGTGAAAATGACGCCAATAGACTCTCCAATGATCTTTCTGTAAAGGACTTGGAGAAGCTGATTCGAAGAATTTCCTCGCTTAACAAGAAGGATCCTATTCCCTCCTCTTGCCACGTGGAACCATATAGCTCCGCCAATCCTCTCCCTGAGGTATTTTGTTTTCTTGAATTTTTGTCTTGTTCCGAACTTTTCCTGCATCTCATTGTATTGATATCTCTCTATTTTTTCTTTTGTCGCTATTTTCCTGCAGAACCATCCTACTGTGGCTTCCCTTCCTCCTCTTCCTGAGGATGGAGAAGTCGAAGAACGAGCTATCGTCGCCGAAGACAACCAGGGTTCTTCTCTTCCTGAAAGTGAAGTCGCAGGTTCTCACAAATCTGCGGCTTCCCATGAAAAAGAAGTTGAATCTGACACCAGCGAGTCGACGCAATCCCTTCCTCCTGCTGTTTCCCCAAGGAACAAAAGGAAAAGGACTGATGCCGAGGATTCTGGCACCTCCAAAGCCGAAGAAGCCGATCCTTCACGCCAAAAGGCGGCTTATGATCCATATCTTGAATCCCTCATCAGTTCGTAAGTTATCTTTTGCTTTTTCTTATCGTTGTACTCGAAGTTTTTTTGTCTATCTTGTTTTTTATGCTGTCATCTTTTGTTCGCAGTGATGATGAGGAAGAACCACCAACTCTTGACGTGGCTGCTCGAACAAGCTCGTCACGTACTCTAGTTGTTTCAGAGACACCAGCTGAAGGAGAGAAGTCCTCGCCTCCTCAACGAAACGTCGTCACCACAACTCCGCCAGCAAGCCCCCTTGCTCCTTCACCAAAAAGGACAAGGATTGAAACGATTGTTGAGCCTGCCCCTCAATTGGGCGGCTCTTCTACTTTGCTCTTGGATGATGTAAGTTTGTCGATATCTATATTTCCTCTATTTTGCTTTTTCACGCCTTCACTCTTTTTCATGCCGATGTTTCTCTTGCTTTGTTCTTCTTTGACAGCCCATGATCAAAGATCTTATCCGCATCGGATCCCAATTCATTGGGTACCGTGAGTATGCCAGCAGAACTGAGGGTAACAACTTTTATACTTGCCGTTCTTTCTGACTTTTTGCTCCTGTTGTTTGTCGTGATTTTTGATCTTTCTTCTTTTTTTCTTTTTTTTTATCTCGACAGAGAAACTTGCAGAGGCCAACAAACGTGCCGACACACTTGCTCAAAAACTGGAGCAAAGTGAGGCGGCTCGCAAGAAAGCCGAACTTGTTGCTAGCGAAGCCAAAGCCGAGGCTGATGAAGCCAAAGCAAAAGCTGCTAGTGTCGAGAACTCAGCGTAAAAGACTTGAGGATGCTGAATCTGCTTTAAACGAGCATAAAGCTGCACAAGCTGCTCGTGAGCAGGGGATCCTCAAGCGTCTGAAATCACAAAGTCGACGCACTCACAGTAATACTATTGATCCCTTCTATTTTTATGAGAACCGCTGTTTCTTGTTTTTGACCAACGTTTTGTTTCCTGTGGTAGACCAAACAAACCAAGAGTTTGATCTGGAGAATCCCGTCAATGACCCTCTCCTTGACGCACTTTCTTATCTGGAGCTTCATGGGTCCGAAATTCGTGAAGGCGTGGCAAATGCTAGTGCAGGATTGTCGACGCTGTTCCCCTACTTCTTCCCGAAGAAAGAGGAGCCCCCGACTTTCCTTGCCCTTGCCAAGAGCTTCAATTCATCAGAGGACCTTGGACTGAAGATGCGTCAGGAAAATATGAAGATTGTCGTCGAAAGCACCGTTGTCCTGGTTGCCGACAGCCAACAGACTGTTGATTGGATGAAAGTTGGCGACACCGATCAGATAGAGCAATCAAGATGGAGGTCGCTGATTAAGGCAGCCAAGCCCAACACGAAGAAAATCTTGGCCTATCTCGGGATCAAACCAGCTTCAACTCCTAGCTCATCAAGGCCGGAGGTCTAGTTGCATGCCTCTTTGTTTTTCTTTCTCTGTTTCTTTTGCTCTTGTCGCCAAAGTAGTTATTTGGCGACACGTACTTCATTAGCTCCACTGTAAGGCCTTTGTAATTATTCCGAAAGATTAATGAAAACTCTATCTTTGCTTGTTGATTGATGTTGTCTTGTTTTATTAAATTTCAGTTGGTATTTGATAACTATACTCCATCTTCCGCTCCTTCCAATGTTTCGCCTTCTTCTTCTCGCTCAAGGAGAACTCTTGCTGATACTACACCTGTCGAAGATTCCTTGCCGCAAGAATTGGATGAACTTCGGCAGCAACTTCAGTATGCAAAGAAGCAAACACTTGTGATGATGGAAAAGTCTCGTAAGTCATCTGAAGCCGAAAAAATTGCACTTCAACAAGCTCGCGAGGCCGTGGCTGCTAAGGAAATCGCTGCTTCCGAGGCTGAAAAGGCGACTACTCGAGAAAATTTCATGCTCGAGTTAATGAACGAAGCCAGTGTGGATATGTCGGGTATGCTTGTTTCATCCTCTAATATCTTCCGTCTTCATGCTGCGTCTCTTAAAGTTTTCTGCTCTGTTGTTTTAATAGGTTCCTTTACTGATGCTGTTGCCGAAGAAGAGAGGGTAAATACTAGGACGAACCTCCTTGTTAACCTTGCCCTTGACCATGGCTCTCTGTTTTGGGCTACCCCAGAGAGGACCCGCCAGATTGTCAGATTTCAGGATCGCGCCTCTCAAACTCGCGACTTCCTTGACTTCTGTACCAGGACCCTGTCTATGGTTTATAACTCCATGTTTCCTCGGAATGTTCGACCACAAACTCTTCCCGAGTTAATGGGGAAATTTAAGGATGCCCACAAGATCCATGATTTTGTCAGAGCTCAACTGGTAGCTGGTGCCAGATTTGCCCTTATCATGCTTCAGATCTGCCACTCAAAGCTTGACCTGACCCAAGTTGTTGCGAAAGTTCATGAGAAGGTAAGGCGCCGAAGAGTTGGTGTCGACCGAATTAACACGAAGGTTTCGCCTATAGCCGAAGAAATGATTGAAGACCTTCTTCGGATGGATGCTGACTTTTTTGCAGATGGTCATTATGCTGATTTTCTTGGCGCTGCTCCTGAAGAAAACAGAATTACCCTTGATGACATATTGAATCATGACTAATTATTTTCCTTTGGTAGATAACTCTTCTTTGTAACCCATAATTGTGATTATATTGTGAAGCAATCATCATATTTCTATATTTGTCTAGCCCCCGAGTGTTTCGGTGGCTATTTACTGTATTTGCGTATTGCGAGGTTTTGAACCAAGGCATTTATTCAATATGTAGTTTTGGCGAATATCAGCCCCCGAGCTTCTTTGTTGAGTACTATTTTGTATTTTTATTGACTCACGAGGTATTTGAATACCAAGGCGAGGCTTTTCTTTTTTCGAGGAATTATATTGAAATTCGTCGGGTCGGAGACTTTGAGTTTGTCGATGAAGAAAAGTTATATTGACACTATCTTTATTATATTGCAGCACCGCGAGCCCGCCTCATTAAAAACCTTTTCCGACCCCACTCGGTGCCCCGAAAAAGGAAAAAGTGCGTCTGAAAACTCGCGGGCGTTTCATTACATTGAAGTTTTACAAGGACTATATTTTAGCTCTAGGCGTAGAACCGCCTGAGTTGCGCCACGTTCCAGGGGTTTTGCTCCTCCACCCCTGTCTTCTTGTCCTTTATCCTGTATGCTCCTCCTCCGATTACTTCCGTGACAATGTAAGGGCCAAGCCATGGTGACTCGAGTTTTTCATGACTTTTTTGCGTGAGCCGAAGAACTAGGTCTCCCACCTGAAAAGATCTTGGCCGCAAACGTCGACTGTGGTAATTCTTCAAGTCCTGTTGGTATTTGGTTACCCGAGACAGTACTTCATCTCTAGCTTCATCAAGTGCATCGACGTCATCTTCTAGCGCTTTTCTCGACACCTCTTCATCATATTCTACGACTCGTGGAGAGTCATGCTCTATCTCGATTGGTAATACTGCTTCTGCTCCATGAACCAAGAAGAACGGAGTTTCTTGTGTTGCTGTGTTTGGTGTTGTTCGTATGCTCCATAATACACTGGGCAGCTCCTCTGGCCAGGTGTGTCGAGCTTTCTCTAGTGGCGCTAATAAGCGTTTCTTAATGCCGTTGCAGATGATTCCATTAGCTTTCTCGACTTGGCCGTTGGTCTGCGGGTGCGCAACTGACACAAAGTGTAACTTGATACCCACTTCTTTGCAATAATCTTTGAATTCGTGGGATGTGAAGTTGCTGCCATTGTCTGTGACGATGCTATGGGGCACTCCAAATCTGAAGACGAGGCCTTTTATGAATTTTACTGCGGATGCTCCGTCTGGTGAGTTTATCGGCTTCGCTTCTATCCACTTTGTAAATTTGTCGACAGCTACTAGCATGTACTCCTTTCCTCCTGGCCAGGATTTGTGTAACTTGCCCACCATATCAAGTCCCCATTGGGCAAAGGGCCACGACAATGGTATTGGTGTTAGTTCTGCTGCTGGAGAATGAGGTTTCGCGGCAAACCTTTGACACGCGTCGCAAGTTCTTACTATTTCCTTGGCGTCTTCGATTGCTGTCAACCAATAGAATCCTGCCCGAAAAACCTTGGCTGCAATAGCTCGATTACTCGCGTGGTGGCCACATATTCCTTCGTGTACATCCTTCAGAATTATTCTTCCTTCTTCGGGTGTAACACACCTTTGCAGGACGCCTGAAATACTTCGCTTGTACAATTCTCCTTTGATCACCGTGAAAGCTTTAGAGCGTCGAATTACTCGCCTTGCCTCAACTGGATCATCGGGTATTTCTTTCCTGAGGATGTATGATATATATGCTTGCATCCAAGGAACTTGTACCATCATTACAAGCTCTTGGTCCTCTTCATCCTCCGTGGTTTCTGTGAGGGGTGTCGAAGTTTTCTCTTCTTTTGATTTTTTCTGCACCTTTTTTGGCTTCGTGGATCTCTCTGCTATTTCTTCCCAAAATACTCCTGGCGGGATTGGAAGGCACTGCGACCCGATGTTTGCGAGGACGTCAGCTTCATCGTTGCTCAATCTACTGATGTGATTTACCTCGCATCCATCAAATAACTTCTCGAGCTCATTATACACCTCCTTGTATGCTACCATGCTATCATTGATCGCGTCACATTGGTTCATAACTTGCCGAGCCACCAATTGTGAGTCGCCAAATATTTTTAGTCGAGTTGCACCGCAAGCTTTCGCCATCTTCATCCCGTGTATGAGGGCTTCATATTCTGCTTCATTGTTAGATGCGTTAGGGAACGTCATCCGAAGGATGTACTTCAACTTGTCGCCTTCAGGTGATATAAGTATTACTCCTGCGCCAGCTCCTTCTACTCTCTTGGACCCGTCGAAATTCATGGTCCAGGTTCTCGACAAGTCTGGGGGTCCTGTGTTTTGCAGCTCCATCCACTCTGCGATGAAGTCTGGCAAAACTTGCGACTTGATTGCTTTTCTTTTTTCATACGTGATGTCCCGAGGGGAAAGTTCTATTCCCCAAAGGGAGACACGACCCGTAGCTTCTGGATTGTTTAGTATATTTGACAAGGGAGCTTCATTGACCACTATGATCGGGTGTGCCGAAAAATAGTGGCGCAATTTTCGTGCTGTTGTGAACACTCCATATGCTAGCTTTTGGTACTGAGGGTACCTTTGTTTTGAGGGCGATAAAACTTCGCTGACGAAGTATACTGGCCTCAGCACTCCGTGGAGTTTTCCTTCTTCCTCCCTTTCAACGACAAGGACTGTGCTTACTACCTGGGGTGTGGCCGCAATATACAGTAACAAAGGCTCCTTCTCTTTTGGCGCCACCAAGATGGGGGGTGTCGAGATTTTGCGTTTGAGGTCCTCAAAAGCTCTGTCCGCTTCTTCATTCCACTGGAATTTATCTCCTTGCTTTATGAGGGCGTAAAATGGTAGTGCTTTTTCCCCTAGCCTGGCGACGAATCTGCTCAAGGCTGCGACTCGCCCAGTTAACTGCTGTATTTCTTTCAACTTTGTTGGCTTCCTCATTGTTACGATAGCTTGTATTTTATCGGGATTTGCTTCAATCCCTCTTGCTGAAACTAGAAACCCTAGAAGTTCTCCTGCTGGGACGCCGAAAGAACACTTCGTCGGGTTCAGTTTGAGGCAGAACTTGTCAAGGTTGTCGAAGGTTTCCTTGAGATCCTCGATCAGCGTTGCCCCCTTTTTTGATGTTATGACGACATCATCGATGTATACTTGCACGTTTTTCCCAAACTGTGTCGCCAAACACTTTTGCATCATCCTCTGATATGTTGCTCCCGCATTTTTCAGACCAAAGGGCATTGTTCTGTAGCAAAACACGCCGTATGGTGTAATAAACGCGGTCTTTACTTCATCTTCTTCTTTCAATCTGATCTGGTTATAGCCAGAATATGCGTCCAGGAAGGAAAGACGTTCGCATCCAGCCGTGGAGTCGATAATTTGATCGATCCTCGGGAGGGGAAAGTGATCCTTTGGACAATGTTTATTGAGACACGTAAAGTCGACGCACATGCGAAGGACTGTCGTGTGTTTCTTCGGCACCATCACTGGGTTAGCTACCCATGTGGCTTCTGTAGATATCTCTTTGATAAAACCAGCATCCTTCAGTCGATTTATTTCTGATAACATAGCTTTGCGGTTTGGTTCCGAAAAACGCCGCAAGGGTTGTTTGATTGGTCTCGCGAGAGGATCTAAGTTGAGGTGGTGCTCGGCAAGTTCCCTGGGTACTCCTGGCATGTCAGCTGGACACCATGCGAAGATTTTCCAGTGCTCACGGAGGAACTTGACGAGCGCGCTTTCCTATGCGATATCCATATTTGTTGCAATGGACGTCGTCTTTTTCGGGTCTGTCGGGTGAATCTGCACCTCCTTAGAATTTTTCTCGGTATTGAAAGTTGATTCTTTATTTGGCCTTCCAACGTCTGGCAGCACGTCGTAATCAGTCATGCTTTTTGACGCCAAATACTCAGCTTGCATCCCGAAAGTTTCTGATAGCCGATGAAAATCCTTGTCGCACTTATCGGCTAAGGCGAAGCTTCCTTTGACTGTGATTGGTCCCTTTGGTCCAGGCAATCTCCACAACAGATATGTATAGTGTGGCACAGCCATAAATCTAGCATATGCTGGTCGTCCCAACAAAGCGTGGTATTGCGACGAAAAATCCACGACTTCAAATTCCAGCCTCTCGATTCTATAATTTTCTCGGGTTCCAAACTGAACGTCGAGATTGATTTTCCCCAATGGATAACTTGGTTTCTCTGGTGTGATGCCGTGGAACCTTGTGTCTGTTGGCTTCAAGTTTGCTAAGGATATGTTCATCTTCCTCAATGTATCTGCATACATAAGGTTTAGGCTGCTGCCGCCGTCTATGAACACTCGAGAGACATCAAATCCCGCGATAATCGCCGCGTAATAAGTGCTGACTGCCCTGGTCGAGGAACTTGCTGCGGATGATCTGCTATGGTGAAGCCAATATCTTGTCCTGACCAATTAAGATACTCAACTGTTGGTGGAGGCATTTTTTCTGCCATAAACACCTGTCGTGAGATTACTTTCTGAGCTCTATTGGACGGCCTTCCCTTCTGAATCATCGACACCGCTCCGTTGGAGTTAGGATCAACATAAGGTGGTGGTGGAGGTGCTGCCACTATTCTGAGCTGATGCCGATTGTCGTCTGTAATCGCGGGAGGAGGCGGCAAGTGAATCTCGCTCCTGGGTTCTCGAGGATTTCTCTGTGTTGCCCGCGCATTAGCGTGCTCTGCATACCTTAGCATTGCCTGAAAATTTCGACAGTCTTCTCGCAGTGCCCTGACTGTCTTTTACCGTTGCTGTCGAGGAAAAAGTGCATTTGACACGGCCCATTCATCATCTCTTCAGGGGACACGAAAGGCCTTGGGAACCTAGGCCCGCTATTTTGCCTGTTGTTGCGAGAATCATCCCTGTTATCACCTCACTGTTCACTGCTTCTCTGATAATCATCTCTGTTGTTTCCTCCTGTGTTTGCCCGAAAACCTGCCGAAATTTGCCCTGGAGCGTCATAGTTCGGGTACTGCCGAGGAAATCGTCGCCTCGGTTGATAGTTTCGACCACGGTCCTCCTCTGGCGACCTATGCCGTTTGTTGTGGACAGCGTCTTCTCCATCTGCCCATCTGTTTGCTATCTCCATTAACGCGGATACTGTCTTTGGATTGGTCCTTCCCAAGTCTTCGAAAAAATCTCCACGCCTGATTTCTGCGACAAACGCATCTATTGCTCTCTCGTCAGATATATTTTCTGCCGAGTTTTTGATGATATTCCACCTTTGGATGTACTTTCTCATTGGCTCATCTGGCTTTTGTCGACATGCTCTCAACTCCTCTAACGATGCAGGTTTTTTACACGTGGATCTGAAGTTCTTGACGAACAAGTCCTCGAAACTTTCGTAGCTGTCGATAGATCCTGGAGTGAGTTTTTTTATCCAAGATCGTGCGGCTCCACTCAAATGCACCTGGATGCTTTGCATAGCTTTTCCCTGGTTCCTCCTGTGAGCTTCACTGTCTCGAGATAATCAACTAGCCAATCCTCTGGATCTTGAAGGCCGTCGAACTTCTTGAAGTTGTCGGGTAACTTGAATCCTGAGGGGACTCGAGTTTTTCGGACTCTCCTCGTGAAGCATGGCAAGCCGCACATATCTTCGTCGTTAAGCTCCGGAGATTGCCGATGATCCCTTCTGCTTTGCCGCGCTCTGTCGACCCTTGCTTGTGCTGCTGTGTCTCTTGCTCCACTTGGTCCTTCAGGTGCTGCCGCTGTTGCTACTGCAGGTCGTGGACTATTTTGCCTTGCCGCTCCTTCGGGAGGCGTGGATACAAACGCTGTCCCCATAGCTCCAACTCCTGCTACCGCCATATTGTATAGTGTTTCCCTTGGATCACCTGGAGGTGGTTTAGATGCAAGGATAAAAGCATGTGTCGCCATATACCCAGCCTCTGGTGTCTTAGGGATGATATTTCCTCTTGTATCTATCGACATAAAGGACATGTCGAGGTTTTGGACCAAGTGCTCTCTTTCTGCTTCGGGTATATGTTGCAACCTTGATCTTGCTCTGTTCCGCGCCTCCCTGTGGCTATCACCCGAAGTTCTAGATTGTCGGCTTAGATCTGCCCTTCTCCTGCTAGATGCAGAAGCTGCCTCCTTTCTTCTGTTTAACTCAGCTGTCTGTTTTTCCAATTCTCTTGCAGCTCGTGCGAGCCTATATTGATATGCTTGCAATTCCTCTGGTGTGGCTGTGGTGGCCATTGGTTCTGAACCGTTCATAGCTCTCGCGGCTCTATCCCACGCTGCTTGCGAAAGTTGAACTCTGTCTCGCGGCTGTGGCCCAACGTATTTGTTGCCCAGGCCTTGTCGCAGATTGGAGGGATCGACGTATGGATTTCCCAGATCGTCGAAAGCCTCAGATGTTTCCTCTTGATCCTCAATGGCATAAATCTGATGATATTTTGTATTCAGATCTATGTTGGGTTTGGTGACATCATCGTTGAGATTGATGAAGACCTTGCCCACTGTGATAGATTTGTCGATGAAGTCGTAACTGTCGACATCGCTTGAGCCATCGCTTATATATGAGTCCGCAGATGACTCAAACGACATGTCGTTGAAGATCTTGGCGAGTTTCTCTCTTGTTCTGGTGCTGACGTAGCGTGTCGATGAAGTTTCTTCTTCTCCTGATTCGGTTGAAGATGTATAGCTTGAAAAATCGGAGTCGACCGCCGACGATCCCGACGAAATCGGAATTTCGACACGATACGATCCTTCCTTCTCGACGCGAAAGTGAAACTTTCCGAACGTCATCTCCATGGGCTCCACCAGATACGCATATGCATCCAAACGGGAGGGTGGGTGAGGAACAAAATCGACAGGACCAGCAGCGATTTGTTTACCTCGATCCATTGCGTTGCTTGCTGTTGACGATGTCGAAGATCTTGAACGTGCCATCGAGATCAGATCCTTACGCCTCTAGTTCCCACAGATGGCGCCAATTGACAAGGTATCAACTTGTCAATGCCTATGGATTGTAGGCTAGGGTTTAGTTGGAAGTAGAGGGCAAGTAGATCTCGAAGGTTTCAGCCGAAAAGTACTCGACGGTTATGAAAACTAGGGTTTGTAGACAATGATTCGATGATCTCTTCGTCCCTCGACTCCCCCTTTATATAGGAGGCGGAGCCGAGGGTTTCGTTTTGTACAAGTTACAGAGTCCGGGACGGTTTCTAACTCATCCCGCCAGATTACAAATAACACTTCCTATTACAACTCTAACTTTCCTTAATATATCTTGGGCTCCCGAATCTTCTTATTCTTCGGGTAGTGGGCCTTCAGTAAACCCCGGGTACTATCTTCGGCAGGCCCATTTGGGATGCCTATGTCAGGGGGGGGTCCCTATATATTCCCGCGGAGCGAACCGCCGCGGATCTTCTCGATCCACCACTTCGTCTCTGCGAAACTCGTCGCCGTGCGCCGCCCCGTCGCCTCGCCCAACCGCGCTGCCGCCCTCGCCTGACGCCGTCGCCGCCGCGCCTGACGCCGTGCCTCGACGCCTCCGCCGCGCCTCGACGCCGTCGCTGCCGCCCTCGCCTGCTGCTACATGCGCCGCGCGCCGGCCAAGGCTGAACGACCGAAGCCGCCGCCCAAGGTACCGGCCGGCCCGCTCGAGCGAAGACCGCCGCCGCCCTAGCCTCGCACCGCCGCCGTCGCCGCCCTTTAGCCTCGCCCGCCGCCGCCCTTGCCTCGCCCGCCACCGTCGCGCGCGCCGACGGCCGGCCGGCGGCTTACAGATCGAGAAACAGAGAGAGAGAGAAACAGAGACCGGCCCTTTTTTGTTTTTTGTTTTTTGTTTTAATAATAAATCTCCCTCATTTCACTTAATAAAAAATTGACTTTAACATGTATAACAAAATTTTAAAAGTAACAAAAAATAACTTAACAAAATTTAACAAAAATAACTTAACAAAAGTTTGTCAAAAAATGAACTAAATTTTTACTTTCGTATTTTTCACTTTTAAAAGAACTCAAAAAAATGAACTAAATTTTTACTTTTGTTTTTTTTCACTTTTAAAAGAACTCAAAATAAGTAAAAATAATAATATATTGGAATGTTATTTTCTTAACATATAATACTTTGGAATGTTATTAAGCAAAATCCCTATCACCTTGGAAAAAATATACTATTACATCATTATGGTAATAACATTTTTCCAAATTGATATTACAACCGTGGAAAAAAATATCATAAATTTTTGAAAATAATGCACCAATTATCTACTCGCAACAAAAACCGTATGTTTTAGGAATATTCATGAAAAAGTCTAAAAACTTACGCAGCATAGAAACCCAATGTTTGTAGCACCTCAAAACAACTTTTGCATCATTTTAAAACTTTGTAACTTATAACCGCCACCTCCGCCCGGCCGCCGCCGTAAGTCGTCGCCGCCCGTGCACGCACAACGAGACGCCGGCCGCGCGCCGCCGCGCGCGCACGAGACCGCGCCGTCTCTGTTTGCCCAACCGGTTCACGTCGCCCTTCCCCCCCTCGCCACGGCACTTGTCCGATGAATCCGCCGCGACACCCTCTCCCACCCCTTCCTCGCCCCCTCCGTTTGCCACCGCCCGTTCGCCACCGCCACCGCCCCGTCTTCACTTAATTAATTTGTTTTGACTACATGTTTTCAGGATCGACATATGGCGGACGATAGAGCTGACCCGATTCTGGACAACTATGATCCGGACCTTGAAGACCATATGTTCGGCATCATAAAAGGCGATATTCTATATGTGCCGACCGGACAAGAAGAAGATGATATATCTTCTTATCTGAACCTTGAGGGTGAAGATGAAGGGCGCCGTCAGCAAGATGATGCCGAAGAAACGTCGATAAACGACGATCTTCAATTGGAAGTAGCAACCACCTCCGGCGCCGAGGTATATATATACATTGAGCCTCTGGTGATACAAACTAACTGATTTGAATAAATATGTGTGTACTAACGCGCGCGACTCTCTTTCTTATTTTAGCCCTCGGCCGGATCGTCGAAAAAATCGAGTACGTCGTCAAAGCGTGGCGCAACCAAGACGATGAAACCAAACGAAACATGCACCATCGAGGTTATCGAGGAAGCAACCGGCAGGCCGCTGGAGCCCAGCAAGAACGCCACCAAGTTTATCAGCCAATGCGGAGCCGTTGTTAGAGACAACGTCTCGATCACCGTCCAGGAGTGGAATGAGCCAAAGAAGGCACGTCTTGGTTTCACTTTTGTCGATAAGAGAACAAAAAAAGATTGCTTCAACAAGCTTATGGAACATTTCGTTCTACCTCCGGAATACCGCAAATACGATGAGAAGGGTAACAAGATTCAGGAAAACAAGGAGAGGTGCAAGCTAGTCAAACAGTTCGCTCTTTCTAAGATGTCCAACGCATTCCGAAAATACAAGCAAAATCTAGCCCATGACTTTGTCAAGCAGGGCAAGACTCCGGATTTCAAAGGACAATATGAGAAACTGCAACATGATTGGCCAGAATTTGTGAAGCAAAAGAAATCGGAGCAGTTCCTTGAAATATCGAAAAAAAATAAGGAGAATGCGGCCAAGAAGGAGTACAATCATATTATGGGGCCAGGAGGGTATCGCTTTTGGCAGCCTAGGTGGGAGAAGATGGAGAACGAGCTGAGGGCGCGAGGAATCCGTCCAGGTACGGAGGGATGGGACCCAAGGGCCAAAAGCTGGTGGTACGGGCATGGGGGATCGCTGAACCCGGAGACAGGGGAGTGTGTTTATCAGGGCAAAATAATTAAACCCACCCAAAAGCTTATTGAGGCAATGAGGGATGCTCAAGAGGGGAGGATCAAGTTCAACAGAGAGAACGACGCCCTGACAAAAGCCCTCGGGAATCCTGAACACGGAGGACGTGTACGAGGCATGGGGCCCATTCCGTGGAAAGTAGGGTTCCCCCAGAACGATGATCCGTACGGTTACAGAAGCCGTAAGAGAAAGATGGATCGGGATGCAGATGTTGTGGCGCAGTTGGTAACGGAAATGGATGTGATGAAGAAAACTGTGAGTGTACTAGTAGCCGAAAGAGATGCAGCTCGGGCGCAGCAAGAAGATCATCCAATGGATCTCGGAAGCCAGCAGCAGAGAAGAAGCAGCGTGGCTTCCACGGAGGCCTCACCGGCTGGTGCACCGACGATCGAAATTACTGCACCGGAGCCTCTGGTGGTCGAAATTATCGCACCGGAGCCTCCTCGCTACCCCGTGGACGATATAAAGGAGATGAAAGCATGTCATCTGTATTATCCTATCGGGAACATGTCCATGAAGGTAGCCATCGGCAGTGCTTTACCACCTGGAGCACTCCACCACAACAACCCCATTCAAGATGGCTATGCTCGTGTCACGGTGGAGGAGATAGTCCAAGGGTTTGAGGACCTGGACATTGACATTGCTACACCTGAAGGGGCGAAAAGACTTGGAGATGTCAAGCGCCAGTTCATTCTATGGCAGAAGAAGTTTATCAAGTTTCCAGGCGAGGCGCCAACAAGTCCACCCCCCTACGATGGTGGTGGTGGCGGTGGCGGTGGCGGTGGCGGTGACGGTGGCGGTGGCGGTGGTGGTGGTGGTGCTTCACCTACACCTCCTTCACGTCAGCCGACGCCGCCCCCCAATTCACCTCCGGCGGGTAAGCAGACGTCGCCCCGATCCTCGTCCGGCGGGTGATCGACACCGCCCCCCAATCCACCTCCGGCGAAGAAGCAGAAGCAGTCCTGGGTTGTTAACCCGGACCCTTATGTACCTAGAACCACAAAGATACCAGAGCCATCACTGAAGCCTCTCCCCACAAGCCCTTGGGAACGTAGTGCCGAGGAAGTCGACGCACACGCGGCTGCTGATTATGAGAAATGGAAGGTGGACTGCAAGAAGAAAAGAGAGCCCGAGCCCAAGCAAGTATTTTCTGACAAGGAAAAGAGCTGGGCTAAGTCATTTTTGAACACACAGTCCCAAGCCGCGAAGAATCTACCTGACGACTATTTACGTGAACTTCGTAGGCAAGCACTCGCGTTCAAGAGAAACCAAGAGTTGGCGGAGAAGAAAGCCTTGGAGGAGGCCGAGAAAAAATTAGAAAGGGGGAAAGAAGTTGCCCAGCTTGGGGAACAAAGTAAACAATCGATCGCCCCGCTCATAGTGCAAGCCGCCGGTCCGGATGCCCCCGATATCATAGCAGCTGCGGCAGCACATGGATTGACTGTAACGAGTGCCAGAGAACAAGCGACCGACTTAGGTATCACTCTTCGTGCACTGTTAGGCCTTGATGAGGCGCCAATGAAGGACATAGTATTTACATATGTGAAGAATGGCCCTCTCGTCGAGCCTGCGCAGGAAGAGGATCTACCTCGACAAATGAAAGGTCTGCTAAATTGGTACAAGGGTTACATAAAACTTAAAAACGCCAAAGACTATATTTATGCGGAAGTTAGATATGAGCATCACTTCAAACATTACTATATACAAATTCATCGGAGTGAATTGTTCCAGCTGTTCAATCTGCGCGACCTCGACAAATCTATCATCAGTTGCTACGTTCTGTAAGTGATTTATTAATTTCTACCCCATCTCGTTCATTGCCTGCACTATATATATATATATATTGTCCTAACTATCTTGTTGTGTACGCTATTATGCAGAATGAAGAAGCGGGAAATGCGAATAAGAAACATCCATGATGTTGGGTTCATTGACCCACAAATCGTTAATTCATATGTGTTAGAACACCACCCCGACGACGTGGAGGATGACCTGTGGCGGTTTTTTAGAAAACAGGAACTCAAAAGTGATATTCTATTTCCTTACCATTTTGGGTGAGTGTTTCTGTCTTGAGCACATTCTCTTTTGTTTACTCCATGCATGGTATGTGGCTAATCGATGAGTTATGCATGACTGTGCATGTATCGTGTCCGCAGGTTCCACTGGATTCTTATGGTAATTCAATTTCACACCTCCACAGTTCTCGTCCACGACTCTCTGAATATGGATCCGGCGCTTTGGGCCGACATGAGAAAAATGATGCAAAAGTAATTATTTTCATTCATTTGCGCTCTATATCGATCGGCCTATTTCGTTCATCATTTCCTAATATCAAGTAACTAATTAATAACTCTCTTGTTCATTTAATTTTCTTTGCCTCGTAGGGTTTGGAGACGGTTCGTAGATAAAAAGGTCGGTGAATTCAAAAAAGAGCTACAATTTAAAATGGCAGTGCGGACGACTGGAGATATTCAGCCACCGGGGACCAATCTATGTGGATACTATGTTTGTGAGAGGATCCGGAGATACTGCAATGAGCGGGACCAGAAGTGTGAGAACAACATCATGAGGAATAACCTCCGGAAGACGCTTAGTCCAGAAGCTCGCTTCCGACCACTTCAAGAGGAACTAGCTGGATGGTTGGCGAGGGAAGTCATCGATCCTAGAGGAGAACACTATTACGAGGACGTAGAACTTCATATGCACTAAATTATGGATGGAAACTTGTTCAAAATTGTATATGGTCATCCGATATTGAATATATATTGTATATTCCTCTTGAATTCTTTTTGGTTCTAATTTCAAATTTGTTTGAAATTGTACATTCATATGCATGTATGTAGTACCGTAGAATATGTGAAACTCCTTCAAAATTAAAACCCAAAAGAAATAAAACAATACAAATTAAAAAGAAACCAGATTTAGGGGGAGGGGGGGCTAAACCCTAAACCCTGCGGAGGCCTTTAGTCGCGGTTGGCCAGAAGAACCGCGACTAAAGGTCCTCCGCCCTGGCGCTCGCCTGCGGCCCACGTGGACGGGCCTTTAGTCGTGGTTCGTAAGGAACCGCAACTAAAGGGGGGGGCCTTTAGTCGCGCTACTTTGGTCGCGGTTGCGCAACCGCGACTAATGGCAGTTGCGAACCGCGACCAAAGGCCCTTTTTCCACCAGTGCTTAAATATTTATTCGCATTGTTTACATGTTAACATGTGTGACACTAGATAAAAGGTAGGCAGTCCTGCCGAAGCACGGGCTTTCCACTAGTCTGCATAATATATGCAAGCAACTATTTAAATTTATGAGAGAATTTTAGTTCTTGGGACCTCCGAGCAAGCTAGGGATGCACCTGGCATTTAAAACATGAATATCAGAATTTTCAATCTTCTTTTTGGAAATAAGTTTTTCAATCCTTTTTACACAACAAGCTTGTACCAGCCGTTAACACGCGACAAAGATACTTTGCCGAGTACCCGCACGGCAAAGATTTTTTGCCGAGATAATCTTTGTCGTGTCGGCTTTGCCGAGTGTTGTACATTGCACCGTGTATTTTTTGGCCTTTACCGTGCCTTTTTGGTACTCAGCGAATATGTTGTTTCCTGTGGTGAAGGCTAGTATTAGAGGATAAATAGTACAAGTGTTAGGATTCTATTCTTGGCTATACATAAACCCTAGAGCATAAAAACAAGAGAAATAGGAACCTAAAGTGCTCGTCAAGATTAATATATATGCGTTTAGTTTTTATAACTTCAACTGTTTTTTTTTTTTGAATCACATGTAGTAGTGAAGAACTGAAGATACGATTACTTAGTTTCAATTGAGGTTTTTAACACACCAACAGTTTCCAGTAGCACTATCAGAGTGGCTCCATCATGCTTTATAGCTTCAACTGTTTTTTCTACTCTATTAACCTATATGAATCTCCGATGTACTGGATCGTGTTGGTATGTGTGGCTCCGCTTAGTTAACATTCTTTTGTGACCCCGTCACCGAGGTATACTACATCGGCGTAGATTCTACGCCTAGCTAGAAATAGATTTCGAGAATCTACTTGCGTAAGTACAACTCGGTGCCACAATTCCAACTGTTGTTCATGGACAAAACAACTCACAAATTGCCGGGGCAAGGAATATCGTAGTACCACAATACTTGGAGGATTAATTACCTATGTGAATTTGCTAATTGCTAACGCGTTGGAAGCGACGGATTATCTTTTCTCGTATCATTCTCTTGGCTTTCAAGCAACCAGCAAGACGGAATCCAACCTTTCGCTGCAAGTTGGGAGGGGAACGGAATCAGTTCTCAAGGAAATGCAGAGAAGTTTCCTCCCTGTTCACCTGAGATTCTCTCTTCTTTCCTGGGCAAGTGCTGATCAGCTCTGCGATGATAACGAAATAGCTACTAGTAAAAGAGATGCAACAATTCTTCGTCGTAGTTTTACAACCGAGGAATCTCCACATTTTTAAGCAATTTACAATGCGTGTGCCTGACTTTGACAACCTTGCAGCCTCTGCAAGATCGCGCCAGCCACAGGGCGCATGCTGAGAAACTTAGCCCGGGAGGAATTTCAGGATTCTGTTTCCACGGGAGGCCGGTGGTCTTTGCTTGCTCTGATCTAGTGGCCGCCTTGGCTGTTTCGTGGAGGTTTGTGTGTATCGCTTTGAGTGTCTTGCACTCGCCTAAGTCTCTGCTGCTCTGTCCACATGAACAGAGACAGCTAGCACAGATCCTCACAGGATTGCTACTTGGCTATGCGACTACGTACTTCTGAGAACTTGTAAAATTACGCAAGTAATTAGATAGCTTTGCTAAGTTCCGTAAGAAGAGAGTAATGTTTCCGGCTTGTCACAAAAACACTTCGAAGATGCACAAAGCCTACCCAGTGATCACATCAGCGTGTCCTCTCAAACCGACACCTCTAACACTAGGGGTCGTCAAACTAGACAGCAACAAGCACAATGGCGCAAGGCCCCGCACGAAATCATGACGAGCATTCATCCAGAAATAGAACATATCAAAAACAATTTCTACTCCGTCCTATTAATATGCCACTTCTATGTAAGGCTGAAATGAAAAATCGAAACTCGAGTGCTAAATCACGAATTCCAGCCCTACTTCTATCTACGAAATAAAATCATGACCACAGAGAAGTATTACCTCCGTTCCGAAATATAAGCCTTACTTTCGAATACGAATCTAATGGGCGAATAGCTCCTATGCGACGTCGTTGGAGAAACGCGTCCAGAATGCGATGTTGTTGGTGGAAATAGCTCTCGTGCGACAGCTAAGATGGCCCAAATAGCCTATGTGCGACAGTCGGCCCAGACACAGGTTAGTGGTAGTATTATGTGATCGTCGCGGGTCCCACAACTTATACACATCAGCCGAGGGGCCTCAAACACTGGTCCCACAACTTATACACATCAGCCGAGGGGGCCTCAAGTGCGGGACCCACCAGTTGTCCACGTCACAGCGTGGGACCCACAACTAACAACAGAAAACAGAGCCGCCACTCCCCGGAGCCATCCAACGCCACCATTTCGACCGTTGCCCGCATCTTCCACCCCTCTCCCCTCTTCTTCTCGGGCTCCGGCGACAAATCGCGGCGGCAGATGTCGAGCGCTTCATCCTCCCAATCCCGCTGGCCGCAATATGGTCCAGTGCCGATGACGAGTTGCCCGGATTGCCCCCGTACTGCCCCCCTGAAGCGGCGTGTCACCATGTCCGACACGCACGGCAATCTTGGGCGCGAGTATGTCAAGTGCGACAGCAAGCCAGAGCTGGGGAAGGTCAGATCTTGGTTATACCTCTCCCAATTTCATTTTGGTGTGTCCAATTTCTGCTTTTTGTGCCGATTTGGGGATTAGGGTTCATATTTCCGATTTGGGAATTAGGGTTCATCGTTCTGATTTGGGAATTGGTTTCAGGATCTACGCAGTTGCAAGCATTTTGAGTGGTTGGACGAGTACATCGATAGGATTCAAGGTCAAGGCGCATCCCTGGGGCTGATGTTGGACAAATCTGTAGCTCCCACCACTGGCGGGCTTGCTTCAACATTTGGGAATGGGGAAGAATTCAAGGCAGCTGAGTTGAATGAGCTGAAGCAGATGCACAAGCAGATAAAGAAACTCGTGGTTCTGAAGAAGCAGGATAATATGATGGCTGCATTCTTTTATATTTGTGTAATTGCTCTTGGGATTGCTTATGTGCTGATCATTAGTCGATAGACGATGCAGTTAGATATGAATGACAGGGCACATGGTCTTGTTTGATTTCCATCTAGATGACCGTGAAGAATGAGTTGTAATTTAGTTTTTGTGCAATGTTAATTACCGTTCAACGTGCACTGTTTTGGTGATAGAAGAACAAAGTGCATTGTTATGTAGCCTTCAATATAAGGCAATGAGCAAATTGTAGTATAAAGTTTTGTAAATAAAATGAGTAACATTCAAATTTGAGGACAGAAAATGAGAAGCAAAAGAAAAAATAAAAAAGAAATAGATGAAAAGAAGTGGAGGAAAAGAGAAGCGGCCTGGGCCTGGCCCGGCCTGTTAAGCTAAATGTAAAGCGGGCTGGTCTGTAAACGAAAAAAGGGTAAGGAGTGAGACCTAACCCTGTGGCCCGGCCTGTTAAGTTAAATGTAAAGCACGGCCTGGGTTTTTCATTTCATATCACTCTTTTCTCAGTTGTAGATGTTTAAGGGTTAGGATTGAGCAATGTGATGCACAAATGTTTTACCAAATGCATAAATGTTTGACCACATGAAAATTAAATAAAAAAACTCATAAAACATGGAAATTAAATAGAATAGATAAAGTGGGGCATATATGCCCAAGCAAGCACACGGTACAAACTCACACGATACAAACTCGCACGATAAAAAACACACACAACGACAATAGATAATAAAAACTAGAAAACAATAAAAGAAGACGCGACGCCGTCATCCTTGGCTCCTCCTTGGCTTGGCTCCTCCTTGGCTTGGCTCCTCCGGTGGTCACTCCTCCTCCTCCTCGATGGTGATGGTGGGCGGGTAGTGGAAGTTGTAGGGGAGGGAGTGCATGTTCCCTAGAGAGGGGAAGATTGCACGGAAATTGGTGAAGATGTTGTAGGTTGTGAATGCGATGAACTCGCATCCACACCAAAACACCTTCCCAAGAAGGAAGAAGGCGTCGTGGGGGTTGACGAAGCGGACGGTGAGGCCGATCTGGAGTTGACCATTGTCCCCGTCGAAGTACCCGTCGAGGTGGAACATGGGCGGCGCGCCGCGAGGAAGGTTGAGGTGGCGGTAGCCTTGCGAGAGGAATACCTCCGCAAGTTCCCTACCAGTCCTCCACCTAGAAATGGTCCACACACGGAGTTGGTTCTCCACAATCACTCCCGCCGGGAACTCGCGCTCCGGGACGGTCGCCGGGAGACGTTAGGTTGGGTGGGTGAACGCCATGGGCTTGGTGATGGTGGCTAGGGCACGGATAGGACGGTTGCGGCTTGAGAGAAGGAGAGTAGTGGTGAGTGGTGAAGAGGAAGGGGATGGGTGCCCTTAAATAGCCAGAGGAAGGGGAGTGTACGGGGGCATCGTGTGAAGGAGAAGGAGAAGGGGAGGGGGCGTGTGAGAAAATTAAATGGATGAGCATGACCCGTGGTCGTTTGCATGCCCGTGTTTGCTGAAACGATGGCATGTCTGCCTGCACTGCCCGCCAATGTGAGCTGCTCGCCCGCTGAAAAGAGAGCACGCCGCCCCCCGCACTGCGACACCGACACGGGCCTGAGACGTAATAAATAGCTACGGTACTACGCGGGCAGGGCTGAAAAAAGATGCCCTTCTGATTTGCTTGTGTATGTTTGTACATGACCGTTTGCACTTAAAGTAGAGTATTAAGAAAATGAATCGACTAAAATAAAATGAGTTTGTAAAATAGACACGAAAATGAGTTGATTTAAAGAAACTATGTTATGCTTGTATTTGGCAAACACACACGAAAAATGAGTTGAATAAATCAAAATGAGTTTTGGTATGTTTGGATTTGGCAATGACACACAAGCATGATTTGATTTTCAAGAAACTAAATATGTTATTCTTGTATTTGGCAAAGACACACCAAAATGAGTTGAATAAATCAAAATGAGTTATCATATGTTTGGATATTGCAATGACACACAAGCATGATCTAATTTCAAGAAACTAAGTATGTTATGTTTGTACTTGGCAAAGACACACGAAAATGAGTTAAATAAATCAAAACGAGTTTTGTTATGTTTGGATTTGGCAATGACACACAAGCATGATTTGATTTTCAAGAAACTAAATATGTTATTCTTGTATTTGGCAAAGACACACCAAAAAGAGTTGGATAAAACAAAATGAGTTATCATATGTTTGGATATTGCAATGACACACAAGCATGATCTAATTTCAAGAAACTAAGTATGTTATGTTTGTACTTGGCAAAGACACACGAAAATGAGTTAAATAAATCAAAACGAGTTTTGTTATGTTTGGATTTGGCAATGACACACAAGCATGATTTGATTTTGAAGAAACTAAGTGTGTTATGCTTGTATTTCAGAAAGACACATGAAAAAGAGTTGGATAAAACAAAATCAGTTTTGTTATGACAGACGATAATTAGTTGAATAAAATAAAGTAAGTTTTGTTACCGTTGGTTTTACCGTTGCTCCCCTAGATTCCAATGATACACGGCACACACAGCCCGGCCTCGTATTTTAGGGCCCCGTATTTTATGTGTAGCTTTAAAAGGAGTGGCAAGGCTGAGACGAGGAGGCTGCACTCTACAAGACAATAGCTCTGCTGTGACGCTGCATGGGGCATGCATGCCGACGTGGGCGTTCTGCGCGATGGCTCGGTCGGGCGCAGGCTCTCCAGGAGGCGACACGATTCGGCCCAGCGGACAAAAGGATCTGAGCTCAGCCCAAAGAGAGAAAAGATGGCAGCCAATCAGATTCGAGAACTAGTCCTCCCACGGATCACGCTCGCCAGCCCGCGGAATCCTTCTAGAAGCACAGATCGGACGAATGCGGTTGGTCCTCAGGGTTAGCTGGCCAGCAGATTTGAAATAAGGATAAAAAATTCAAAAAAATTCAAAAAAATATGAATCCTGCTCACATTGTCTTCTTATATCATCTAGCAACAACTCAAGTTGATAAACATGGTCTAGATACATTGTAACGAAAAAATCATGTGTACAATGTGATATCTTGAACTCTGCCGTACGAAGTCGAGGATTTGAGAGAAGGGTTTGAACTTTGAATAATGGAATGGGACCAAAACTTGGAAATAGGTTCATTTAGGTGTAAGTAAGAAGGATCCATGCTCCATTTCTCAATTTTGTGTTTTGAACTTGTTTTAATGCTAGTCAAACCATAGCTTTGACCAGATTTGAAATGAGGATAAAAAATTCAAAAGATTTCAAAAAAATATGAATCCTGCTCACATTGTCTTCTTATATCATCTAGCAACAACTCAAGTTGATAAACATGGTCTAGATACATTGTAACGAAAAAATCATGTGTATAATGTGATATCTTGAACTCTCATTGCATTTAAGTCGAGGATTTGAGAGAAGGGTTTGAACTTTGAATCATGGAATGGAACCAAAACTTGGAAATAGGTTCATTTAGGTGTAAGTAAGAAGGATCCATGCTTCATTTCTCAATTTTGTGTTTTGAACTTGTTTTAATGCTAGTCAAACCATAGCTTTGACCAGATTTAAAATGAGGATAAAAAATTCAAAAAAATTCAAAAAAATATGAATCCTGCTCACATTGTCTTCTTATATCATCTAGCAACAACTCAAGTTGATAAACATGGTCTAGATACATTGTAACGAAAAAATCATGTGTACAATGTGATATCTTGAACTCTGCCGTACGAAGTCGAGGATTTGAGAGAAGGGTTTGAACTTTGAATCATGGAATGGAACCAAAACTGAGATTGGTCAGTCAGGGCTGGAATTGGAGTTGCATATGCAGCCTTAAACTTTTGTACTGAGTAATACTCATGCAAATATGGGTGCATATTTAACCTGGGTTTAGATGCCAAAAAAATTATGGCATGCTCACATGGTTTTCCAGTGTGTTGCCACTCTAGGCAAGTGCACTCCTGCAACTCAATGTTTACCACATGCCTCTTGACACTCCTTGCATCTTTAACTTCAGCATCAAATAAGGAGGATTTCTCAACAGATAGATGTGAAAGGTTTCTACTCTTGTTGACCACCTGTTGTACCACTGCTGGAAGCTTGTCCCCTTCCAACATATCACCAAGTCTTCCTCTCAAGTCCCACAAACGCATGATCATGATCCTTATTTGGTCCACCATGTCATGCACAGGCAAATCTTTTAAATCTTTCACTTTATTGTTGAAACTTTCTGCCAAGTTGTTATTGATGTGATCACATTTTATTGCAGTATTAAAACCTGATCTGTACCACAACAGAGAATGGTATGTGTTCAACCAGGAAGCAAATTCATTGTCAGCACAAGCTTCCATGATCTTACCAAGGTGGTAGGAATGTGTCTGTGCTCTGTAAGCTCTTGCTGCTGGCCACATGCGCCCAAATTCATCTCCTCTAAATTTTTTTATCAGATTCATCCACATATGTCCAAAGCACTCTCTCTGCTCAGCATGGGGGAAAACATTTTTTACAGCATTTTCCAGCCCTTTACATGCATCTGTGTGGATGGCCAAAGGTGAAACTGGCCCTATGCATCTTTTCAGTTGCATCATGAACCATGTCCAGCTTGCCTCTGTCTCTGATTGAAACAGTCCAATTGCAATTGGGAACATCCAGTTGTGTCCATCCAAAGCATTGCATGCAGCCAACAGACCATTCCACTTGCCGACCAAAAAGAAGAGTCTATGCTCAAATATGGACGACATCCTGCTTTGAATCCATCTATGCAAGGCTTCAAACACATAAAAAACTTGCTGAAGTAAACACTGCCATCCTCTGTAACCTCTGTATCTATCTCCACCACACTTCCAGGTGACCTCTTCTCCACCTCAGCTTTAAAGCTATACAACATCCTAAATGTATTTGCCCAGTCACCATACAATGATTTCATTGCCCTTTGTTTTGCCTTCCAAACTGTGGTATATTTCAGTTTGATGGGGTATAGCTTCTCCAAGTCCACTTTAAGCCTTTTTGCAGTAGTGTTTGGAGTTTTTGCTAAAATAGGAGTAATCTTCTCTGTAATCCAAAGCTGGTTTGTCATATTTGAAACTCTCTGTGAAGTGGTCATACATGTATGCTGGTTTGGTATTTGATTTACCCCGATCATCTTCCATCAGGTTGTAGTCTGGCAGATATGTACCATTTGCATGGATTTCCACCACCATCATAGCCTTTGCACCTAGCATAAAATTTCTTCCTATCAGTCCACATAGTCTTGGCATCAAACTCTTTTTTCACTGCATAGGTCCTAAAAGACATCCTAAACTCATTCATATTTGGCCACAACTTTCCAACCTCAACAACTGGGTTCTCTTTGTCATACAAACAGACCAGCTCATTGTCATTTGCATCATCCACATCATCTGCAGCCTGTCTCATCAGGTCTTCTTCATCCTCATTTCCACGGCCTGCATTTGTGTTAACATCTGCAGCAAAGAACTGTCATCCTCGGTTAATCGCCTTCATCTCTATCATCAATCGGAATGCCAAACATTTTGGCCATTTCAATGTCAGATATTGGTGCAATGACTAAATCTGTTTTTTCATTTAACTCTACTACATTCCAGTCAACAACAATCTTTTGAGCACCATGGTTTCCCTCCTCTGCATCTGCATCAGCTCCTATATCTTCAGCTAGTATTGTCTGTTCAGTGAACAATGCCAACATCTGCCCCCTCCTTTGTGAAGCCCACTCATCATCTTGCATCTGTGCAGCCATCTTTGATGGCACATAACCTACTCTGGAATTTGTTTGTAGATCAATAAGCTCTGCATGAAAACTTACTTGATTGCTTTCCCACCCTTCTTGACGATCAATTTCAGCAACCATAGATTCTCCATCTTCAATTCTCACATATTCACCCTTATAGTTGTCAAACCGTAGCACAGACACCTCTTGTTCTGGACCCCAAACAATCTTCTCCCCTATCTTCTCCACCAGATTGCGCACGGCCTCCTCCTCCTTTCCCTCCAATTCCTGCGGATCAACATCTTCAAGATCAAGAGCCAACCTCACGGTGCTATTTGCAATGTCTTGGACGCTTCCATCACTCAACTTGGCTTTGCATGGAAAAAATTCGACTGTAATTGCGAACGTGCTGGCAGAATCGGGCGCAGCATCTCCCCTGTCAATGGTGGGCAGCGGCGGCGTAAGCAATTGATCCCCAAATCGGCCCCAAATCGATAACGATAACATTAAAAGAAGGGGCGCATTACCGATTTGAAGCATCGTCTCGTCCCTCCATCCGATTCAGCCCGCGCTCCTCTCGATCCGCCCAGATACGCAGATTCTAAATCGGCAACAAAAAAGAAAATCAGGCCAAGATCCAGGGGTATGAGACTAGGGTTTTGCAATTACTCACCTGCAATAGCTCCGCCGCCACCGAGATAGACGCTCCGCCGCTGCTGAGATGAAAAAGGGCCGCTGTCGGAGAAGAATCCCAGGGCGCCGCCGCTCGCCGCCGTTCCCAGTTCACCACGCGCGAGTCGAGCAGACCGCTGAGACGTGCGGGACCCTCACTCGTGAACGGTTGACTCTACATGACCTGGACCATGGTGGACCCCACTTGTTATAACCCTCACTGTCCTAACCTAATCGCATCCTAACTAAGTTTCTTAACCCGCTTCAGCTGCCTATCGCATGCGAGCTATTTGAAGCAGAAAAAATGACGCATGGTAGCTATTTGAGCCAACAACATCGCACCGTGGAGAATTTCACTCAACTGTGTCGCATAGGAGCTATTGGCCCGAATCTAATAATGACAATAATTTCATACCACATAACTTTTCCTAACAATAGTTTGAAACGGAGAGATTGTTCACAAATACTCCCTCACAAGAAAGAAACCCACATCAGAATCTAGTAAATTCTGGCGCACTGGCATGGCAACCCCCGCCGTTAAGGAAAAGAGGAAGCAGTGAAGACGCAAGCAAGCAAAGCAATGCCATGATGGTGCGCCCCATCCAGCCAACCCCCGCAGCCGAACCCAACAAAGCGAGGTGGAGTCAACCACATAGCGTGAGTCTTACCCGCCCCAACCGCCGAAAGCAAATCCTACGCGCCCTTTCCCCATCACTCCAGCCCACTCTACAAAAGATCGGATCATCTTCCCATTGCGTTCCTCCTACACACACTCTTCAGCTCGTCTCTCTCTCCCTGGATCATCATCATCACAAAGATCAGTTCGCACTAGCTACGTAGACCGTATGTCCTGCTTCGCCATGCGCAGCTCGTCGTCGTCCAGGGTCAGGGGCGGCAGGCAGCAGCCGTGGCGGTGGTTGCGCAGGTGCGCCGGCCTCGCCGCCGCCGCGCACGCCAGGATCCGCCGCACCGTCGTACGCGTCCGGTGGTCAGGCCCTGGTCGGCTTGGCGCCCACCGTCACCATCGCTCACCGGCCCCGCCCCTGCCGTCCGTGCAGCGCGGCCACCACCGGAGCTTCGCGCCGGTCTACGTCGACGAGCTCTACAGCCAGCCCAAGGGCCTCAGCGTCGTGCGCGAGGAGGTGCCCCAGGTCAGCACCAGCAAGCTCGCACGTGACACCGACCGTACCGCCGGCGTCGTCAGCAAGGCACCCGTGCATGGCGCCGGCGCCGCGGCCGCTACCACTACTGGTGGCAGCAGCAAGGCACGTGCTGCGGGTAGGAGCGCCGGCGTGAGGGGTTTCTTGCTGAGCCCGGGCAGAGGGGGTTGTGGGATGGGGGAGGTGGATGTGAGGGCGGAGATGTTCATCAGGAAGTTCAGGGAGGAGATGAGACTGCAGAGCCAGAGGTCGGCCGAGGAATTCGAGGCCATGCTTGCAAGAGGCCTATGACACCCATGACCCATCCATCAAGAAAAATAATGGATCTTCTCATGGATGTAGTTAATTTACCACGAGAGGGTACCTAGATTAGCTACTCTGTATTTAGTTTGGTTTGGTTTGCGGTTTGTAAAAGAGTTGATAGGGCCCTAGAAGCATATTTCGTCAGTTGGCACTCAGTTTGGAGCTTGGTTCTCGTGTTGTGTATATAGGAATATAAGATTGTTGCATTCGTTGATCTTTACATGTATTGATGTGTATTCATCAAAACAAGAAAAAACCAAAAGGTTTGTATAACTACTACAGTATTGCGTATCCATCATAATTCATAACTGTGTTTGAAGATCCTCCCCTCCTCCATCGTCGAGATTTTATTAGTGCAAACTGAAGCTGTTCTTTTTTTTTTTGCTTTGTTCAGAGAACGTATACCTGAGGCCCTGGTCAGTTGGATGGGACATTGATGCTCGCTCATAAAGTTGTAATGCACATGCTAGCTAGTATGAAAACAAACACATTAAGAGCATCTCCAACAGAGGCTCTAAAATAGCGCTGCGCTAAAATAACCGTCAATATACAGTGCTCGGATGCATTTTTCGTCCTCCAACAGACGATGTAAAACGGACCGCGCTGCAAATATTTTAGTGTGTGCGGTACTTTGCGCTATCGAAAATGGTATATCTGATGCGCCGGCTAGCGCGCTTTGTAAGCTTTTTTTTTTTTTACATCGGAATCCAACACACTTACAATAACAGCTGGTGGAACACCAAGCCAAGACCTAGACAATTTATTATCGCAGCCTTCCTTCGCTAATACATGAGCAACTTTATTTGCCCTTCGGCGCACCGCCCTCACCGTGATCTCCTCGAACCCAGCCATGATCTCTTTTATATCCTCCACCAGAGGACCATGGAGTGATCTATCCTTGTCCCTCTGCCGTAGTTTCGAAGCCATCACCGTGCAGTCCGTCTCCAGAACCACCTTCGTCACATGCAACTCCCGCGTAAGGAGTAAACCTTCTCGACATCCCAGGAGTTCAGCCACCTCCGCATCTGCAACATGGGTGAAAAAACGGCAAGCTCCCGCACGAAAGCTACCGTGGTGATCGCGAACGACCACGCCTCCCCCTCCGTTGCCTTCAGCTTGGCGGAAGGCTCCATCTGTGTTGATTTTACACCACCCAGCTTCCGGCGGTGACCACTGTTCCGCTCCTATTGTTGTTATTGCATGTGACCTTGAGTCCCGATTACGCCACTCCTCCACGGCAGCCACTGTTTTTTCAACTACCGCAATCGGATTTTGGATTTGACCCGACTCCCGAGCATCGTTCCGAGCCAGCCAGAGATTGTAGATCAAGGTGAAGAAGAGCTCCGCCTGGCATTTGTGCTTTTTTCCAATCCAATCCAGCAGCCAGCCTTTTAGCTCCGCATGACATGCCAGCCTTTTCGGTGGAGCTTCGAAATGTAGCCCTGTTTTCTCTCTAAGGAATTCCCATGCTTCCGCTGAGTGAGGACATGACCAAAATCGGTGGATCAAACTCTCTGTTCTGCCGCACACGAGACAGACAACGCCGTCTTTGATTTTCCTATGAATGAGTTCTGATCCGACCGCAAGACCATTCTCCACTAACCGCCACATGTGAACCTTGATTTTACCTGGCACATTAACAGCCCACAGCGCTAGCCAGCCTTTATGATCACTGAAAGAACGCGAGGACTCTGCTGTCCCCTTAGCCGCGCGCTTCCTCTCCATAGCCAAGTGGTACGCGGACTTAACCGAGAAGACTCCATTTTTTGTGAAGTTCCATGCATAGTAATCTTGTGACCCCGGTCTACCAATTGGTATCTGCAGGATATCCAGTACATCCAATTCAAAGAAATATTTGCGCACCAACTCCTCCTTCCATGTACCCTGATCATGGTGAATAAATTCATGAAGTTCCTCAGGGCACTCTGGTTCTCGTCGTCCCAGTGGACGTTGAGATCCACTCCTTGGTATCCAATTTTCATCACTAACTTTTACCGAACGCCCATCACCAATACGCCAGATGAGTCCCGATTTGAGAAGGTCTCTACCATGTATGATACCTCTCCACGTATATGACGCCCTCTTTGGACAGCTTGCCGTCAAGAAGTCCCCGTCCTTAAAATAGCGTGATTTCAGCACTCTGGCACATAGGGAGTCAGGGTGGGTGCTCATCCTCCACCCTTGTTTGGCCAGGAATGCTTGGTTAAAGCATTCATAGTCTCTGAACCCCATTCCTCCTCTCTGCTTACACTTGCTCATGCGATCCCATCCGACCCAATGAACCTTTTTCTGTCCCTCAGTGTCTCCCCACCAAAAATTTGAGGCAATAGAGCTTAACTGTTTACAGGTTTTTTTGGTGAGCATGAAACAACTCATCGCATACGCCGGGACTGCCTGTAAAACAGCTTTAACTAATACACCTTTGCCCTCCTTTGACATCCCCCGCCCTTTCAACCCCTTTACTTTGCCCCATGTCCTTTCCCGAAGATGTTTAAAACAACCATCTTTTGATCTTCCTACAGCCGTCGGGAGACCGAGGTACTTTTCTGCTAGAGCTTCACTATCAATGCCAATAACTTGCTTTAGATTCATCTTTCTATCCTCCTGGCATCCCTTCCCAAAGAATATAGATGACTTCTGGAAGTTCACCTTTTGTCCGGAACTAATCTCGTAGTCACCCAAGATCCTTTTCAGAGCTAGCATATTGTTGGTCGACGCCTCCAGGAACACGACGCTGTCGTCAGCGAACAGGAGGTGAGTAATATGTGGACCGGCAGCTCCAAATTGCACACCCTTTAACTGCTGTTCTCGTTGGGCTTCTTTCAACAGAGCCGAAAACCCCTCGACGCAGAAAAGGAACAGGTATGGCAAAATCGGATCTCCCTGTCTTAATCCCCTGGATGGCACAAACGTTTCCGACAAACCACCATTCAGCTTAACTGAAAAACGGGCAGAGGCAATACATCTCATAACCATCTCAATCCATCCCTGCGCAAACCCCATCTTCCGCATCATATTTTCTAAAAATATCCACTCCACCCTATCATATGCTTTCACCATATCCAGCTTGACAGCACACAATGGAGTTTTCCTTTTCCTTGTTCTGATCGCCTGGGTACACTCATATGCAATAAGAACATTATCAGTGATCAGCCGTCCTGGTACAAATGCACTCTGCTCTTCAGATATAAGAATTGGCAGAATCTCCTTCAAGCGATTTGCCAAAACCTTCGACGCAATCTTATATAGCACATTACACAAACTGATCGGACGAAACTGAGTTAACGATTCAGGCGAGTTAACCTTCGGGATAAGTACCAAAATAGTATCATTAAATTCAAGAGGGCAGCTCCTACCCGCCAAAAAAACCCGGACGGCAACGACCACCTCACTCTTGAACTCAGCCCAGTGGCGTTGAAAAAACAAAGCAGGCAGGCCGTCTGGCCCAGGCGACTTCGTTGGGCCCATTTGAAAAAGGGCCTCATGCACTTCTTTCTGTGAGACAGCCGCCGTCAATTTCAAGTTCATCTCTGTCGACATACAAACATCGATATGATCAAGAATACGATCCATATTTGATGATCCCTCTGAGGCGAATAGGTTTGCGTAGAAAGCCCGTGCCATCTCCCGCATACCAGCATCTGTATCACATCGAGCACCATTATCACGTTTAAGAAATTTGATCGTATTCTTCCTTCTCCTGTGAGTTGCTCGATTTTGGAAGTATCTTGTATTTCTATCTCCCTCCTTCAGCCAATCCTGCCGTGACCGCCGCTTATACATGATTTCTTCAGTGTCATACATCACATGCAATCGCTGCTCAATCGCTCGCACCTCCAGTGAGGTGTCCGTAACCAGTGATTGCACCTTAGCTTCCTCAAGTTCCTCTTTTAATTTCTTCACTTCCCGCCTAACTGAGCCGAAGGTATTATAGCTCCAGGATTTCATAGCAGCAGATACATCTTTAAGCCGACTCCACAAGCCATGCATCCCTCCTCCATGGCCTCTACTCTGTGCCCACGCTTCCTTAACCATAGCATCATAGGATTCATGCCTTGTCCACATCTCCTCATACATAAACCCCCTATGATGGGTTTCAGGCCGGCTGTCCGAACCTGTCATCACCTTCACCATGATCGCCATATGGTCAGATTCTTCCGTTACTAAATGTTGGACAGTAGTGGACGGAAAGCGCTGTACAAAGTCACTATTCGCAACCGCTCTATCCAGCCTTGCCTGAACATTCGCGGAACCCTCCCTTCTATTATCCTAGGTATATGGGTAGCCAGAGAAGCCCAAGTCTGCAAGACAGCAGTCCGTCAAGCAGTCACGGAATTTTACCATTTGAGCTTCACTTCGTGGGTTCACACCCAGTTGTTCTTCTTGTTTCAATATTTCATTAAAGTCGCCAAAACAAACCCAAGGTAAATCGTCCTGAGCACTAAGATACCGAAGCACCTCCCATGTTTTATCCCTGAGATCTGTCCTTGATTCCCCATATATACCAGTAGCTCTCCACGAACCCGCCTCCGTTCTGATTTCGGCATCAATGTAATATTGACACCAAGGCCGAATAGAAACATCAACCCCATCTCTCCACCACATTGCCAACCCTCCTCCTTTGCCTTTTCCATCCACATTGACACCGTTTCTGAAGCCTAAACTCCACTGTAAGCGCTCCATCACCTTCTTTTTCTGTTTAGTTTCGCTTAAGAATACCACCTCTAGGTTGTGGGACCTAATCAGGTCAGGCAACTCGCCCACTGCCGCATCCAACCCCAGACCACGGCAGTTTAGGATAAGAAGATTCATTGGCCCCGGCGGCCCTGCACCGCAGAGTCCGCCGTTGGGTTTGTAGGATTTTCAAGACGATCAAAAACTGAGTTGGTGCGCTGACGTTTCCCAGCAGCTTGGGCCGCTCCTTCCTCCACCACCCTTACCTCAACCGGCAGCCAAACCTGCTTTGAGCCCCTCTTTCTCCCTCCCGTGCCCAGTGGCACAGAGGAGGATGGGGCAGAAGCCACCGTCTTCCTAGCACGCCTCGCGAAGGTCCCTTGGGCCAGGGCCGGTCCTAAGATTTCCAGGGCCTGGGGCGAACTTAGGATTCAGGACCCTCGATACAATCATTAAAATAATAATTAATATTTTTGTATTACTATTTAAATCTCAACGATAAATATTTCACGTGCATTTTAATACATTCTTTGATACAATAGATATTACCTTAAATTGTTGATAAATATCTATGTGGACCAATCAACTCTTCTTTGTTTAGTAGCTGGGTTATTATTCTTAGATGACATGAATATTTAATGCCACTGCGCCAAAAACGTTAAGGATTATGAAGAAATTCGTGAAGCCTAGACAGACAGATCATTGATGAAACCAAACTAACAATTTTTTATTCTTCCTTATTATGGGCAACGGATGAATAACAACCTTGTCCTTCTTTGATCCAGGCCCTATAATAAGCATAAAAATGATAATTTTATTTATGCTATACGGAAATTTTACCGGTAAATTCTTAAAGCGCATACAAAATAAATATTGCTATCAAATAATTTGTACGAACAAATATTTAATATGTCTTCTAATATCATATCGATATTGCCTGGAATCGCCTTGGGCTCTTTTTCAGAAGACGACCAACCTATGTCGTACCTCTGTTTGTGACATCTATTATAGAGAGATTAACACGCCAAGGAAGAATGAAGTGTGTGGACAATTAACTGTGTGCTGCAGTTCCTTTTTTTGAGTGGATGCGGTTCCTTTTTTTAAGCATCGTCAATTGTCTTTCCTAGACGTCATGGTCCAGCTACTTTGTCCCAGTCCAATCTAACCAGAGAAAAAAAGGCCCAAAGCTAAACAAAGGACAAAAAGGCCGAAGTACAAGCCCAGCAGAAGCAGCCTAGTGCTTCGTCCATAACGTTTCCTCCCAGTACCTTTCAACTGTATCAGAGAAGTTCCCGATCTGCTGTAATGGCGATGCAGATGAGTTCATCTGCAACATAGCTGCTTGAGGATTTGGGGCCCCTTGATTTCGGGGGCCTGGGGCGGCCGCCCTGCCTGCCCCCCCTTAGGGCCGGCCCTGCCTTGGGCTTGTTTGTCTCTCCTCAGTGGAGATGACCTTTGTGTGGGCCGACAGTATTCCTCCTCAAATTCTTCTTCATAGATCCTGCCGCCTAGACCTTTCATTGGACTAGTCACTTCTCGCTTCTCCCTGTGCCGTTCATCAACGCCAGTGCGTGATGAACTAGAGTACGAAAAGTCTCTTGTCATGTTTCTCCTTGGCGGAATGTCCCGGATAAACACACATGGTTCCCTGTTTCTAGAATCAGCAGAAAAAGTCCTTGAACTGAAGCTCCCAGACGACATTGTCGGCTTACTGAAATTGGGTGGGTTCTTCGTTTTCCTCGGTTCCACACGGAGCCATTCACCCCACTATTTTGGTTCTTCACCATCTTCCCTACACTTCCCCTCTGCGTGGATAAGGCACCCACAATCGAAACAGAAATGAGGGATCTTTTCATAGCAAATGTCAAACCACCTCCCTACCTCATCCTTCTCTGATTCTTTTATACTAACTCCGCGGACCAATGGTTGGTCCACTTTGATAGCCACTCTAATTCTCAAATCCTCACCCCAGGCAATGCCCTCTTCATCCACGTCCACTGATATGAATTTGCCAATCCAGCCACCGATCAATTCACCATAAACTCTATTCATCATGTCCATGGGAAGATCTGCAACTCTAGCCCAGATATCCAGTGTATCAAACACCATATCAGACGGCCGAACCGATCCATCAAAATCCCTTATCAGAACCGCATTGAAATCAAATTGCCATGGCCCATTCTTCTTGACATGATTCCAATCGCCCTCCCTGGTAAAACGGACCACGAATCGGTTGTCACCAATATCCTTGAATTGTGCAGGGCCATGCAAACCCCATGCACGATCCATCGCCTTCTCCAGTGCTCCTATGATCAGTTTCCTTGGGGAGCAGACCTTACCAACAATCGCCCATCTCGGTCACGGGATATTCGCCTGTGCGATCCCCGTGATAACCAGTCCCGATGCTGCCTTGTCTGTCAGCAACAAGTCACCCATCTTCGCCGAAATCCCAGCTGCCAGATCGTCCGATCCAGACTTCACCGGCGATCTGGACGGAGTCCGCGAAGATCCGCCGCCTCTCACCTTAGCACGTACAGGAGACACCATGTCACCCTTCCCCACAACCCCTAGGGCGGCGAGACACGAGCACACGAACCCAACGAGGCACAGAGAGAGGACCTCGCCGTCGCGATCCCACTCCGCCGCCGAGAAACGCCACCCTCCGGAGGAAAACCCTAGCTTCTAATGCGATCGCCTCCCGATCACCCTAGCGTAACTTCCGCCTTTGGTGGACCCTCTAACTATACCAACTTTGGGTACTCCCGCTTTGTAAGCTGAAACCGCGATCCTTCCCATCGCGCGAAAAAGAAACCGCTCTGAAATATTTCTCGCGCGAGGAGCTTCGCCGGCCGTCGCATTGTGAGCTCCACCGGCCGCCGCGCTGCGAGCTCCGCCGGCCGCCGTGCTGCGAGCTCCGTCGGCGGCCGCGCTGCTGCGAGCTCCGCCGGCCGCGCACGCACGCACGGACTCGAATTCAATTGCTAACCTCGATTTCGGCCGCGCCCGGACTCCATTGTTGCGGCCGCGCATGCACGGACTGATTTCGGGCGCCGCACGGGGATTCGATTGCTAGCTTGCTAGCTACTGTAGATCAATTTCTAGCTAGATGGATAATCCATATTAATTTAGTTGATTTTTTTGATTTATTTGTGGGTGTTTGATCTTGTTTGTTGTATGTATGTTGAAGAAACTTGTTTGTGGAGCTCCATTTTACAGCCTCTGCTCAAGGGCGCGTTTTTGCCTTCTTAGTTGCGCTGTAAAATAGAACCTCCGTGAAGTTCGCGTCGACACCGCGCGCTGTATCCGGATTAAGCGCGCTACAAACGACTTTTACAGCGCCTAATTTTAGAGCCTCTGTTGAAAATGCTCTAATGAAATATCACCCTTTGACCGTACCAGAGTCAACGAAAAATGTAAATTCAAAACAGATTTCATGTCATGTGGTCACAGATTTTAGCAAATCTATCTCTCATGTAGTCTCATCATGTCATGGCAACCGACTGGCTACCGTGAACTATGAGCGGATTAGGTACAAAGACTGCTTTCACCGAGAGTTATTGGCTATCAGTGCAAGGTAACCAAGCTAGCTTGTGAATATAGCGGACAGGTGATGGAAATATTTCCAAGATTCACCAAATTCACCAAAGAATTAAGGAAAGATGGATCCCATGTCATAATCGGATTGATAATAATTTTTGCGTGAACAATAATATTATGTTTGCTAGAAAACGGTTACATCAATATTGCTCAAGCAATAACATAAGCATAACACTAGGCGCAGCAACACTGATCTTCCTTGCAGTAGGCATTAGCCGAAGGCTTGCCGCTGACACTGCATACAGTCCCGCAACGGGCAGCACAGCTTTCCTGATGGAAGCATTCTCCTTCATCAGCTACAAGGTCAACGGGCGATTCATCTGCAAGCCAACATGAATTAATCAATTAACTAGCGCAAATACACAAGAAGTCTGATGTATGTTGTCAAATAGTGCCATTTTTTTGTTCATGAAACATGTAGAATGAGCTGTTTTTCTTTGCATCAACGAAAAGAGCAGATGGAAATAACTTAGAGGGAGAGCATTATTACTTGTATGTGCGTAGACAGAGGATGATGACATGATGATAGACATGACCATAAGAGCCAGGAGAACCACACCCATGCTTGTCGCATTGTTCTTGAGTGCCATGATGATAAGGAGATCGATCAATTGTGTTTTTGTTGTGTGCTTAGTTTGCATTAGGATCTGTCCTTTGCGGCTGTTTATATAAGAGGAGAAAAATCAAATAAATGGCATTAAATCAAGGGAAATTATATTGAGATAACATTCTACTTTTTGGTCTCCTGGCGCGATGGGATCTCAGCCAACGTTGGGATGGCAATTCTGCATTTCAGAGTTGCCACGTGGCGAATCGCTATTGGTTCGCTATGTGAATCACCACGCAATTAGGGCCCTATATAAATGTACGTACTAATTAGTACTATATAGGTCAAAATCTTCCTTATTTATTGGCCAGAAGTTACTGTATTAATTAATGGATACTTCCTATTATTCAAGATTTGCAAATAGATATTCTTTAGTACTAAATTAGATCCATAATCTTCCTTATTTATTGGCCAGAATTTATAATATATTGATAATGGATACTTCCTATATTCAAGATTTGCAAATAGATATTCTTTACATAGTCTAGAACTAAGGCATCTACACCGGCAGCCCCTATATATAGGGGCCACACCGGTGCCCCCTATAAAATTTAAGCAAAAAAACCGATGAATTTCATTCAAAATTTAAAAGTTTGGCAAATTTAGAACAATATTTTAAACTAATCTCTATTTTTTCCTCCTCGGAGTCGACGATGTTCTCCTCGGTAGCCGACATCATGAAGGCTTCGTCTCGGGCGCCAACGATGACGTCATGGATTGTGCGGCCATGCATTGACCTGAACCGCCTCCGCTCGGCGATGTTCTTCTCCATTGGTAGCTGTTGGAGCGGCATGGGAACACCACCCAAGATGATGGTCCAGACCCTTGGTGATGCGGGGTGGCCTTCGGACACCTCCACACCAAGACCAACAGGTCCCCCAAGTGGACCAATGACGCGAGCTCGAGTTAAAGCCCTACATGATGAGGTGAACTCGCTCCTCGCCACCCTTGATCTCGGCACACCTTTGGATGGAATACTACCTCATGTCGACGTGCTATGTGTCATTAGGTACAAGGCGCATCAAGACCCCGGAGAGGAGGACACGCCAAGGTCAAGGGAAGGAGAGGAGCAGCGGGACATGGAGATGATCACGAAGCTGGACACAACGTCGCTCGAAGCGCTCAAAGGAAGGGAAGAAGTGCTGGCCGGTCCAGGACCCGGTCAGACCGGCCCCACAACCGGGCCATCCGGTCCCAGGCCCGGTCAACCGGGCGGCAACCGGATTTCCCTGCATCGTACCGGAAGGCAACCGGATGTAGGATAACGTTGCATAGAAAACAAAAAATTTCCTACCGCGAACACGCAATCCAAGCCAAGATGCAATCTAGAAGATGGTCGCAACGAGGGGGTATCGAGTCTCACCCTTGAAGAGATTCCAAAGCCTACAAGATGAGGCTCTTGTTGCTGCGGTAGACATTCACTTGCCGCTTGCAAAAGCGCGTAGAAGATCTTGATCACGATCGCTTCCGGCGCCACGAACGGGCAGCACCTCCGTACTCGGTCACACGTTCGGTTGTTGATGAAGACGACATCCACCTCCCGTTCCAGCGGGCAGCGGAAGTAGTAGCTCCTCTTGAATCCGACAGCACGACGGCGTGGTGTCGGTGGCGGTGGAGAACTCCGGCGGAGCTTCGCTAAAGCTACGCGGGAGATATGGAGGAGAGGGGGGCGGCTAGGGTTTGGGAGGGGGTGGCCGGCCACTTCAATGGGGCGGCCAGCTTGTGGTCTTGGGGTGGCCGGCCCCCTCCCTTGGCCCCTCATTATATAGGTGGAACCCCAAGTGTTGGACTCCAAGTCTTCGAATAAGACCCGAAACCAAAACCTTCCATATAAAAAGGAAACCTACCTAGGGTGGGAATCCCACTTGGGGTGGGATTCCCCCCTTCCATATGGGGGGGGTGGCCGGCCCCCTAAGGGGGAGTCCACTTGGGACTCCTCCCCCACTAGGGTTGGCCGGCCATGGAGGTGGAGTCCCACCGGGACTCCACCTTCCTTGGTGGTTTCTTCCGGACTTTTCTAGAACCTTCTAGAACCTTCCATAGAACCTTCCGCATCATTTTAATTCACATAAAATGACATCCTATATATGAATCTTATTCTCCGGACCATTCCGGAACTCCTCGTGATGTCCGGGATCTCATCCGGGACTCCGAACAAATATTCGAACTCCATTCCATATTCAAGTTCTACCATTTCAACATCCAACTTTAAGTGTGTCACCCTACGGTTCGTGAACTATGCGGACATGGTTGAGTACTCACTCCGACCAATAACCAATAGCGGGATCTGGAGATCCATAATGGCTCCCACATATTCAACGATGACTTTAGTGATCAAATGAACCATTTACATACAATACCAGTTCCCTTTGTCACGCGATATTTTACTTGTCCGAGGTTTGATCTTCGGTATCACTCTATACCTTGTTCAACCTCGTCTCCTGACAAGTACTCTTTACTCGTACCGTGGTATGTGGTCTCTTATGAACTCATTCATATGCTTGCAAGACATTAGACGACATTCCACCGAGAGGGCCCAGAGTATATCTATCCGTCATCGGGATGGACAAATCCCACTGTTGATCCATATGCCTCAACTCATACTTTCCGGATACTTAATCCCACCTTTATAACCACCCATTTACGCAGTGGCGTTTGGTGTAATCAAAGTACCTTTCCGGTATAAGTGATTTACATGATCTCATGGTCATAAGGACTAGGTAACTATGTATCGAAAGCTTATAGCAAATAACTTAATTAATGACGAGATCTTATGCTACGCTTAATTGGGTGTGTCCATTACATCATTCATACAATGATATAACCTTGTTATTAATAACATCCAATGTTCATGATTATGAAACTAATCATCCATCAATCAACAAGCTAGTTAAGAGGCATACTAGGGACTTCTTTGTTTGTCTACATATCACACATGTACTAATGTTTCGGTTAATACAATTATAGCATGACATATAAACATTTATCATAAACATAAAGATATAAATAATAATCACTTTATTATTGCCTCTAGGGCATATCTCCTTCAGTCTCCCACTTGCACTAGAGTCAATAATCTATATTACATTGTAATATACCTAACACCCATGGCATTCTGGTGTTGGTCATGCTTTGCCCTAGGGAGAGCTTTAGTCAACGGATCTGCTACATTCAGATCAGTGTGTACTTTGCAAATCTTTACTTCTCCATCTTCGATGTACTCGCGAATCGAGTGGTAACGCAGCTTGATATGCTTCAGCCTCTTGTGTGACCTTGGCTCTTGTGCATTGGCGATGGCACCCATGTTATCACAGTAAATGATTAATGGGTCCAATGCACTAGGAGCCACACCGAGCTCTACAATGAACCTCTTCATCCATACCGCTTCTGATGAAGCCTCTGAAGCCGCTATGTACTCTGATTCTGTTGAAGACTTCGCCACCGTGCACTGCTTCGAGCTTACCCACCATCGCGCACCATTCAATATAAACACGTACCCAGACCGTGACTTAGAGTCATCAGATCGTTGTTCCAACTTGCATCGCCGTAACCACTTACAACGAGCTCTTGGTCACCTCCATAACAAAGAAACATATCCTTAGTTCTTTTCAAGTACTTCAGGATATTCTTGACCGCTGTCCAGTTGTTCCATTCCTGGATCACTTTGATATCTCGCTAGTCAAACTAATAAAGATGTGCTATATCCGGTCTAGTACATAGCATGGCATACATGATAGATCCCATCGCCGAGGCATAGGGGATATTACTCATCCTTTCTCTTTCTTCTCGCCGTAGCCGGTCCTTGAGTCTTACTCAAGACCTTGCCTGGTAACATAGGTAAAAACCCTTTCTTACTTTCGTCCATTCTAAACTTCTTTAGAATCTTGTCCAGTATGTACTCAGGATAGCCCTATTAGGCGTCTTGATCTATCTCTATAAATCTTGATGCCTAATATATACGATGCTTCACCAAGGTCTTTCATTGAAAAACTATTATTCAAATAACCTTTAACACTGCTTAATAGTTCTATATCATTCCCGATCAATAATATGTCATCTACATATAATATCAGGAATGCTACAGAGCTCCCACTCACTTTCTTGTAAATACAGGCCTCTCCATGACACTGTATAAACCCGAAGTCTTTGATCACCTTATCAAAGCGTCGGTTCCAACTTCTCGATGCTTGCTTCAGGCCAGAGTTTGAACGCTGAAGTTTGCATACTTTGTCAGCATTTTTAGGATCGACAAAACCTTTGGGTTGTACCATATACAACTCTTCCTCAATGTCTCCATTAAGGAACGCCGTTTTGACATCCATCTGCCAAATTTCATAATCGAAAAATGCAGCTATTGCTAATAAAATCCTCACAGATTTTAGCTTCGCTACAGGTGAGAAAGTCTCATCGTAGTCAACTCCTTGAATTTGTCGGAAACCCTTTGCGACAAGTCGAGCTTTGTAGACAGTAATATTACCATCAGCATTTGTTTTTCTCTTGAAGATCCATTTATTCTCGACAGCCTTTCGGCTATCAGGTAAGTCTACCAAAGTCCATACTTTGTTATCATACATGGATCCCATTTCGGATTTCATGGCTTCTTGCCATTTGTTGGAATCTGGGCTCATCATCGCTTCTTCATACGTCAGTAGGTCCTCATCATTGTTATCCACAATCATGACATTTAGACAAGGATCATACCAATCAGGAGTGGCACGCTCCCTTGTCGATCTGCGAGGTTCAGTAGTTTCCTCGTTTGAAGTTTCATGATCATTATCATTAGCTTCCTCTGTTGCCGGTGTAGGCTGCATGCACAACTTCCGCATCGCGCTACTCTGATCAACGAGTATAGATTCATCAATCTCATCAAGTTCTACTTTTGTTCCAGTCACTTCTTTAGTGAGAAATTCTTTCTCAAGAAAGGTTCCGTTCTTAGCAACAAAATTTTACCTTCGGATTTGTGATAGAAAGTATACCCTATAGTTTCCTTAGGGTATCCTATGAAGATGCATTTCTCCGCTTTGGGTTCTAGCTTGTCCGGTTGTAACTTCTTTACATAGGCTTCGCAACCCCAAACTTTCAGAACGATACAAATTTTTAGGTTTCTTATTAAACCATAATTCATACGGTGTCGTTTCTACGGATTTTGATGGTGCTCTATTTAAAGTGAATGCATCTGTCTCTAATTGATAACTCCAAAATGATAACAGCAAATCAGTAAGAGACATCATAGAACGAACCATACCTAAGAGAGTTCGATTACGATGTTCGGACACACCGTTACGTTGAGGTGTTCTCGGCGGTGTCAATTGTGAAAGTATTCCGCATTTCTTTAAATGCATGCCAAACTCATAACTCAGATATTCACCTCCACGATCAGATCGTAGAAATTTAATCTTCTTGTTACGTTGATTTTCTACTTCACTTTGGAATTCCTTAAACTTCTCGAAAGTTTCGGATTTATGTTTCATGAAATAGATATACCCATATCTACTCAGATCATCTGTGAAGGTTAGAACTTAACGATAACCATCGCGCGATGCTACGCTCATTGGTCCACACACATCGGTATGTATGATTTCCAATAAGTCAGTAGCTCGCTCCATCATACCAGAAAATGGAGTCTTTGTCATTTTTCCCATTAGACATGCTTCGCATCTATCAAGTGACTCAAAGTCAAGTGATTCAAGTAATCCATCAGTATGGAGTTTCTTCATGCGTTTCACTCCAATATGACCAAGACGACAAAGGTTACATATAAGTAGAATTATCATTTAATTTAATTCGCTTAGCATCAATGTTATGTATATGCGTATCACTACTATCGAGATCTAACAGAAATAAGCCATTCTTTTGTGGTGCTCGACCATAAAAGATATTATTCATAAAAATAGAACAACCATTATTCTCAGACTTGAATGAATAACCGTCTTGCATTAAACAAGATCCAGATATAATGTTCATGCTCAACGCGGGTACAAAATAACAATTATTTAGGCTTAAAACTAATCCCGAAGGTAGATGTAGAGGAAGTGTGCCGACAGCGATCACATCGACTTTGGATCCATTTCCAACGCGCATCGTCACTTCATCTTTCAGTAGTCTTCGTTTATTCTTTAGTTCCTGTTTCGAGTTACAAATATGAGCAACCGAACCAGTATCAAATACCCAGGTACTAGAACGAGAACCAGTGAGATAAACATCTATAACATGTATATCAGATATACCTTCTTTCTTCTTCTTGACAAGGCCGCTCTTCAGATCAGCCAGATACTTGGAGCAATTACGCTTCCAGTGTCCCTTCTAATCATCCATTAATCAACAAGCTAGTTTAAGAGGCATACTAGGGACTTCTTGTTGTCTACATATCACACATGTACTAATGTTTCGGTTAATACAATTATAGCTTGATATATAAACATTTATCATAAACATAAAGATATAAATAATAACCACTTTATTATTGCCTCTAGGGCATATCTCCTTCAGTCTCCCACTTGCACTAGAGTCAATAATCTAGATTACATTGTAATATACCTAACACCCATGGCATTCTGGTGTTGGTCATGCTTTGCCCTAGGGAGAGCTTTAGTCAACGGATCTGCTACATTCAGATCAGTGTGTACTTTGCAAATATTTACTTCTCCATCTTCGATGTACTCGTGAATCGAGTGGTAACGCATCTTGATATGCTTCAGCCTCTTGTGTGACCTTGGCTTTTGTGCATTGGCGATGGCACCCATGTTATCACAGTAAATGATTAATGGGTCCAATGCACTAGGAACCACACCGAGCTCTACAATGAACCTCTTCATCCATACCGCTTCTGATGAAGCCTCCAAGCCGCTTATGTACTCGATTCGTTGAAGACTTCGCCACCGTGCACCGCTTCGATCTTGCCTAGCTTATCGCAGCACCATTCAATATAAACACGTACCTGCATTATAACTTAGAGTCATCAGATCGTTGTTCCAACTTGCATCGGTGTAACCACTTACAACGAGCTCTTGGTCACCTCCATAACAAAGAAACATATCCTTAGTTCTTTTCAAGTACTTCAGGATATTCTTGACCGCTGTCCAGTGTTCCATTCCTGGATCACTTTGATATCTGCTAGTCAAACTAAAAGCTTGTGCTATATCCGGTCTAGTACATAGCATGGCATACATGATAGATCCTACTGCCGAGGCATAGGGGATTTTACTCATTCTTTCTCTTTCTTCTGCAGTAGCCGGTCCTTGAGTCTTACTCAAGACTTTGCCTGGTAACATAGGTAAGAACCCTTTCTTACTTTCGTCCATTCTAAACTTCTTTAGAATCTTGTCCAGATATGTACTCTGTGATAGCCCTATTAGGCGTCTTGATCTATCTCTATAAATCTTGATGCCTAATATATACGATGCTTCACCAAGGTCTTTCATTGAAAAACTATTATTCAAATAACCTTTAACACTGCTTAATAGTTCTATATCATTCCCGATCAATAATATATCATCTACATATAATATCAGGAATGCTACAGAGCTCCCACTCACTTTCTTGTAAATACAGGCCTCTCCATGACACTGTATAAACCCGAAGTCTTTGATCACCTTATCAAAGCGTCGGTTCCAACTTCTTGATGCTTGCTTCAGTCCATAGATTGAACGCTGAAGTTTGCATACTTTGTCAGCATTTTTAGGATCGACAAAACCTTTGGGTTGTACCATATACAACTCTTCCACAATGTCCCCATTAAGGAACGCCGTTTTGACATCCATCTGCCAAATCTCATAATCGAAAAACGCAGCTATTGCTAACAAAATCCTCACAGATTTTAGCTTCGCTACAGGTGAGAAAGTCTCATCGTAGTCAACTCCTTGAATTTGTCGGAAACCCTTTGCGACAAGTCGAGCTTTATAGACAGTAATATTACCATCAGCATCTGTTTTTCTCTTGAAGATCCATTTATTCTCGACAGCCTTTCGCTATCGTAAGTCTACCAAAGTCCATACTTTGTTATCATACATGGATCCCATTTCGGATTTCATGGCTTCTTGCCATTTGTTGGAATCTGGGCTCATCATCGCTTCTTCATACGTCGCAGGGTCCTCATCATTGTTATCCACAATCATGACATTTAGACAAGGATCATACCAATCAGGAGTGGTACGTTCCCTTGTCGATCTGCGAGGTTCAGTAGTTTCCTCGTTCGAAGTTTCATGATCATTATCATTAGCTTCCTCTGTTGCCGGTGTAGGCGGTACAGGTACAACTTCCGGTACTGCGCTACTCTGATCAACGAGTATAGATTCATCAATCTCATCGGGTTCTTCTTTTCTTCCAGTCACTTCTTTAGTGAGAAATTCTTTCTCAAGAAAGGTTCCGTTCTTAGCAACAAAGATTTTGCCTTCGGATTTGTGATAGAAAGTATACCCTATAGTTTCCTTAGGGTATCCTATGAAGACGCATTTCTCCGCTTTGGGTTCTAGCTTGTCCGGTTGTAACTTTTTTACATAGGCTTCGCAACCCCAAACTTTTAGGAACGACAGCTTAGGTTTCTTATTAAACCATAATTCATACGGTGTCGTTTCTACGGATTTTGATGGTGCTCTATTTAAAGTGAATGCGGCTGTCTCTAATGCATAACTCCAAAATGATAATGGCAAATCAGTAAGAGACATCATAGAACGAACCATATCTTAGAGAGTTCGATTACGACGTTCAGACACACTGTTTCGTTGAGGTGTTCTCGGCGGTGTCAATTGTGAAAGTATTCCGCATTTCTTTAAATGCATGCCAAACTCATAACTCAGATATTCACCTCCACGATCAGATCGTAGAAATTTGATCTTCTTGTTACGTTGATTTTCTACTTCACTTTGGAATTCCTTAAACTTCTCGAAAGTTTCGGATTTATGTTTCATGAAATAGATATACCCATATCTACTCAGATCATCTGTGAAGGTTAGAACATAACTATAACCACCGCGTGATGCTACGCTCATTGGTCCACACACATCGGTATGTATGATTTCCAATAAGTCAGTAGCTCGCTCCATCATACCAGAAAATGGAGTCTTTGTCATTTTTCCCATTAGACATGCTTCGCATCTATCAAGTGACTCAAAGTCAAGTGATTCAAGTAATCCATCAGTATGGAGTTTCTTCATGCGTTTCACTCCAATATGACCAAGACGACAGTGCCACATATAAGTAGAATTATCATTTAATTTAATTCGTTTAGCATCAATGTTATGTATATGCGTATCACTACTATCGAGATCTAACAGAAATAAGCCATTCTTTTGTGGTGCTCGACCATAAAAGATATTATTCATAAAAATAGAACAACCATTATTCTCAGACTTGAATGAATAACCGTCTTGCATTAAACAAGATCCAGATATAATGTTCATGCTCAACGCGGGTACAAAATAACAATTATTTAGGCTTAAAATTAATCCCGAAGGTAGATGTAGAGGAAGTGTGCCGACAGCGATCACATCGACTTTGGATCCATTTCCAACACGCATCGTCACTTCATCTTTCAGTAGTCTTCGTTTATTCTTTAGTTCCTGTTTCGAGTTACAGATATGAGCAACCGAACTAGTATCAAATACCCAGGTACTAGAACGAGAACCAGTGAGATAAACATCTATAACATGTATATCAGATATACCTTCTTTCTTCTTTTTGACAAGGCCGCTCTTCAGATCAGCCAGATACTTGGAGCAATTACGCTTCCAGTGTCCCTTCTCCTTGCAGTAATAGCACTCAGCATCAGGCTTAGGGCCGTTCTTAGGTTTCATTGGAGGCGTGGCAGCTTTCTTGCCACCCTTCTTGAATTTTCCCTTAGACTTGCCCTGTTTCTTGAAACTGGTGGTCTTGTTGACCATCAACACTTGGTGCTCTTTCTTGATCTCAACCTCAGCAGCTTTTAGCATGCCAAAGAGTTCAGGTAACTCCTTGTTCATGTTCTGCATATTGTAGTTCATCACAAAGTTCTTGTAACTTGGTGGCAGTGATTGAAGGACACGATTAATCCCCAGTCTGTTAGGAATCACTATTCCCAAGTCACTGAGTTTCTTCGCATGCCCGGTCATGGCGAGCATGTGCTCACTAACGGAGCTGCCTTCTTCCATCATGCAGCTGAAGAATTGTTTCGATGCTTCATAGCATTCCACGGCCGCATGAGTCTCAAAAATAGCTTTCAGCTCTTTCATCAACTCATGAGGATCGTGGTGCTCAAAACGTTTTTGAAGATCGGATTCCAGACTGCACAGGATGGCACACTGTACTTGAGAGTACCGAATTTTCCGAGTCTCGTAAACAGCTTTTACTTCATCGGTTTCAGTTTCTGCAGGAGGGTCTCCTAGCGGTGCATCAAGCACATATTGCAGATTTCCGCCAGAGAGGAAGATCCTCACATGACGGAACCAGTCGGTGAAGTTGCTACCATTGCTCTTAAGTTTCTCTTTCTCTAGGAACTGATTAAAATTGATTGGGGACGCCATCTTTACAACATATATTTGCAAAAGTTTAGACTAAGTTTATGACAAATTGAGTTCAAATTTTAATTCAACATAATTAAAAATCTAGGTGAACTCCCACTCAAAACAATATCCCTCGCATTGTCTTAGTGATCACACGAACCAAATCCACCGCACCTATGTCCGATCATCACGAGACAAGGTGTGATTTCAATGGCGAACACTCAAAGTGTTCATTATATCAACCATATGATTCATGCTCTACCTTTCGGTATCACGTGTTCCGAGACCATGTCTGTACATGCTAGGCTCGTCAAGGCCACCTTAGTATCCGCATGTGCAAAACTGTCTTGCACCCGCTGTATGCACTTGTTGATTCTATCACACCCGATCATCACGAGATGCTTCGAAACGACAAGTCTTGGAAACGGTGCTACTAAGGATGAACACTTTATTATCTTGAGATTTTAGTGAGGGATCATCTTATAATGCTACCGTCGTGATCTAAGCAAAATAAGATGCATAAAAGGATTAACATCACATGCAGTTCATATGTGATATGATATGGCCCTTTTGTCTTTGCGCCTTTGATCTTCATCTCCAAAGCACGGACATGATCTCCATCATCTTCGGGCATGATCTCCATCATCGTCGGCGTAGCGTCAAGGTCAATGGCGCCGTCTTCATGATTGTCCTCCATGTAGCAACTATTACAACTACTTTGAAATACTACTCAACATGAAATTTAAAGACAACCATAAGGCTCCTGCCGGTTGCCACAATACAATAATGATCATCTAATACATATTCATCATCACATTATGGCCATATCACATCACCAAACCCTGCAAAAACAAGTTAGACGTCTCTAATTTGGTTTGCATATTTTACGTGGTTTAGGGTTTTCGAGAGAGATCTAATCTACCTACGAACATGAACCACAACGTTGATACTAATGTTTTCAATAGAAGAGTAAATTGAATCTTCACTATAGTAGGAGAGACAGACACCCGCAAAGCCTCTTATGCAATACAAGTTGCATGTCGAACGAGGAACAAGTCTCATGAACGCGGTCATGTAAAGTTAGTCCGAGCCGCTTCATCCCACTATGCCACAAAGATGCAAAGTACTCAAACTAAAGATAACAAGAGCATCAACGCCCACAAAACCATTGTGTTCTACTCGTGCAACCATCTATGCATAAACCTGGCTCTGATACCACTGTAGGATAACGTTGCATAGAAAACAAAAAATTTCCTACCGCGAACACGCAATCAAAGCCAAGATGCAATCTAGAAGACGGTAGCAACGAGGGGGTATCGAGTCTCACCCTTGAAGAGATTCCAAAGCCTACAAGAGGAGGCTCTTGTTGCTGCGGTAGACGTTCACTTGCCGCTTGCAAAAGCGCGTAGAAGATCTTGATCACGATCGGTTCCGGCACCACGAACGGGCAGCACCTCCGTACTCGGTCACACGTTCGGTTGTTGATGAAGACGACGTCCACCTCCCGTTCCAGCGGGCAGCGGAAGTAGTAGCTCCTCTTGAATCCGACAGCACGACGGCGTGGTGTTGGTGGCGGTGGAGAACTCCGGCGGAGCTTCGCTAAAGCTACGCGGGAGATATGGAGGAGAGGGGGGCGGCTAGGGTTTGGGAGGGGTTGGCCGGCCTCAAGGGGGTGCGGCCAACTTGTGGCTTTGTGGTGGCCGCCCCCCTCCCCTATGCCCCTCATTATATAGGTGGAACCCCAAGTGTTGGTATCCAAGTCTTTGAATAAGACCCGAACCAAAAACCTTCCATATGGAGGGGAAACCTAGCCAAGCTAGGACTCCCACTAGAGGTGGGAGTTCCACCTCCCATATGGGGGGTGGCCGGCCCCCTAAGGGGGAGTCCACTTGGGACTCCTCCCCCACTAGGGTTGGCCGGCCATGGAGGTGGAGTCCCATGTGGACTCCACCTTCCTTGGTGGTTTCTTCCGGACTTTTCTAGAACCTTCTAGAACCTTCCATAGAACCTTCCGCGACATTTTAATTCACATAAAATGACATCCTATATATGAATCTTATTCTCCGGACCATTCCGGAACTCCTCGTGATGTCCGGGATCTCATCCGGGACTCCGAACAAATATTCGAACTCCATTCCATATTCAAGTACTACCATTTCAACATCCAACTTTAAGTGTGTCACCCTACGGTTCGTGAACTATGCGGACATGGTTGAGTACTCACTCCGACCAATAACCAATAGCGGGATCTGGAGATCCATAATGGCTCCCACATATTCAATGATGACTTTAGTGATCGAATGAACCATTCACATACAATACCAATTCCCTTTGTCACACGATATTTTACTTGTCCGAGGTTTGATCTTCGGTATCACTCTATACCTTGTTCAACCTCGTATCCTGACAAGTACTCTTTACTCGTACCGTGGTATGTGGTCTCTTATGAACTCATTCATATGCTTGCAAGACATTAGACGATATTCCACCGAGAGGGCCCAGAGTATATCTATCCGTCATCAGGATGGACAAATCCCACTGTTGATCCATATGCCTCAACTCATACTTTCCGGATACTTAATCCCACCTTTATAGCCACCCATTTACGCAGTGGTGTTTGGTGTAATCAAAGTACCTTTCCGGTATAAGTGATTTACATGATCTCATGGTCATAAGGACTAGGTAACTATGTATCGAAAGCTTATAGCAAATAACTTAATGACGAGATCTTATGCTACGCTTAATTGGGTGTGTCCATTATATCATTCATATAATGATATAACCTTGTTATTAATAACATCCAATGTTCATGATTATGAAACTAATCATCCATTAATCAACAAGCTAGTTTAAGAGGCATACTAGGGACTTCTTGTTGTCTACATATCACACATGTACTAATGTTTCGGTTAATACAATTATAGCTTGATATATAAACATTTATCATAAACATAAAGATATAAATAATAACCACTTTATTATTGCCTCTAGGGCATATCTCCTTCAGTCTCCCACTTGCACTAGAGTCAATAATCTAGATTACATTGTAATATACCTAACACCCATGGCATTCTGGTGTTGGTCATGCTTTGCCCTAGGGAGAGCTTTAGTCAACGGATCTGCTACATTCAGATCAGTGTGTACTTTGCAAATCTTTACTTCTCCATCTTCGATGTACTCGCGAATCGAGTGGTAACGCAGCTTGATATGCTTCAGCCTCTTGTGTGACCTTGGCTCTTGTGCATTGGCGATGGCACCCATGTTATCACAGTAAATGATTAATGGGTCCAATGCACTAGGAACCACACCGAGCTCTACAATGAACCTCTTCATCCATACCGCTTCGATGAAGCCTCCGAAGCCGCTTATGTACTCTGATTCTGTTGAAGACTTCGCCACCGTGCACCGCTTCGAGCTTGCCCAGCCATCGCAGCACCATTCAATATAAACACGTACCTGCATTGTGACTTAGAGTCATCGGGATCGGTGTTCCAACTTGCATCGGTGTAACCACTTACAACGAGCTCTTGGTCACCTCCATAACAAAGAAACATATCCTTAGTTCTTTTCAAGTACTTCAGGATATTCTTGACCGCTGTCCAGTGTTCCATTCCTGGATCACTTTGATATCTGCTAGTCAAACTAACAACATGTGCTATATCCGGTCTAGTACATAGCATGTCATACATGATAGATCCTACTGCCGAGGCATAGGGGATTTTACTCATCCTTTCTCTTTCTTCTGCCGTAGCCGGTCCTTGAGTGTTACTCAAGACTTTGCCTGGTAACATAGGTAAGAACCCATTCTTACTTTCGTCCATTCTAAACTTCTTTAGAATCTTGTCCAGATATGTACTCTGTGATAGCCCTATTAGGCGTCTTGATCTATCTATATAAATCTTGATGCCTAATATATACGATGCTTCACCAAGGTCTTTCATTGAAAAACTATTATTCAAATAACCCTTTACACTGCTTAATAGTTCTATATCATTCCCGATCAATAATATGTCATCTACATATAATATCAGGAATGCTACAGAGCTCCCACTCACTTTCTTGTAAATACAGGCCTCTCCATGACACTGTATAAACCCGAAGTCTTTGATCACCTTATCAAAGCGTCGGTTCCAACTTCTCGATGCTTGCTTCAGTCCATAGATTGAACGCTGAAGTTTGCATACTTTGTCAGCATTTTTAGGATCGACAAAAACTTTGGGTTGTACCATATACAACTCTTCCTCAATGTCTCCATTAAGGAACGCCGTTTTGACATCCATCTGCCAAATTTCATAATCGAAAAATGCAGCTATTGCTAACAAAATCCTCACAAATTTTAGCTTCGCTACAGGTGAGAAAGTCTCATCGTAGTCAACTCCTTGAATTTGTCGGAAACCCTTTGCGACAAGTCAAGCTTTGTAGACAGTAATATTACCATCAGCATCTGTTTTTCTCTTGAAGATCCATTTATTCTTGACAGCCTTTCGGCTATCAGGTAAGTCTACCAAAGTCCATACTTTGTTATCATACATGGATCCCATTTCGGATTTCATGGCTTCTTGCCATTTGTTGGAATCTGGGCTCATCATCGCTTCTTCATACGTCGCAGGGTCCTCATCATTGTTATCCACAATCATGACATTTAGACAAGGATCATACCAATCAGGAGTGGCACGCTCCCTTGTCGATCTGCGAGGTTCAGTAGTTTCCTCGTTCGAAGTTTCATGATCATTATCATTAGCTTCCTCTGTTGCCGGTGTAGGCGGTACAGGTACAACTTCCGCATCGCGCTACTCTGATCAACGAGTATAGATTCATCAATCTCATCGAGTTCTACTTTTCTTCCAGTCACTTCTTTAGTGAGAAATTCTTTCTCAAGAAAGGTTCCGTTCTTAGCAACAAAGATTTTGCCTTCGGATTTGTGATAGAAAGTATACCCTATAGTTTCCTTAGGGTATCCTATGAAGATGCATTTCTCCGCTTTGGGTTCTAGCTTGTCCGGTTGTAACTTCTTTACATAGGCTTCGCAACCCCAATCTTTTAGGAACGATAGCTTAGGTTTCTTATTAAACCATAATTCATACGGTGTCGTTTCTACGGATTTTGATGGTGCTCTATTTAAAGTGAATGCGGCTGTCTCTAATGCATAACTCCAAAATGATAATGGCAAATCAGTAAGAGACATCATAGAACGAACCATATCTAAGAGAGTTCGATTACGACGTTCGGACACACCGTTTCGTTGAGGTGTTCCCGGCGGTGTCAATTGTGAAAGTATTCCGCATTTCTTTAAATGCATGCCAAACTCATAACTCAGATATTCACCTCCACGATCAGATCGTAGAAATTTGATCTTCTTGTTACGTTGATTTTCTACTTCACTTTGGAATTCCTTAAACTTCTCGAAAGTTTCGGATTTATGTTTCATGAAATAGATATACCCATATCTACTCAGATCATCTGTGAAGGTTAGAACATAACGATAACCACCGCGCGATGCTACGCTCATTGGTCCACACACATCGGTATGTATGATTTCCAATAAGTCAGTAGCTCGCTCCATCATACCAGAAAATGGAGTCTTTGTCATTTTTCCCATTAGACATGCTTCGCATCTATCAAGTGACTCAAAGTCAAGTGATTCAAGTAATCCATCAGTATGGAGTTTCTTCATGCGTTTCACTCCAATATGACCAAGACGACAGTGCCACATATAAGTAGAATTATCATTTAATTTAATTCGCTTAGCATCAATGTTATATATATGCGTATCTCTACTATCGAGATCTAACAGAAATAAGCCATTCTTTTGTGGTGCTCGACCATAAAAGATATTATTCATAAAAATAGAACAACCATTATTCTCAGACTTGAATGAATAACCGTCTTGCATTAAACAAGATCCAGATATAATGTTCATGCTCAACGCGGGTACAAAATAACAATTATTTAGGCTTAAAACTAATCCCGAAGGTAGAAGTAGAGGAAGTGTGCCGACAACGATCACATCGACTTTGGATCCATTTCCAATGCGCATCGTCACTTCATCTTTCAGTAGTCTTCGTTTATTCTTTAGTTCCTATTTCGAGTTACAAATATGAGCAACCGAACCAGTATCAAATACCCAGGTACTAGAACGAGAACCAGTGAGATAAACATCTATAACATGTATATCAGATATACCTTCTTTCTTCTTCTTGACAAGGCCGTTCTTCAGATCAGCCAGATACTTGGAGCAATTACGCTTCCAGTGTCCCTTCTCCTTGCAGTAATAGCACTCGGATCGTGCTTAGGGCCGTTCTTAGGTTTCATAGGAGGCGTGGCAGTTTTCTTGCCACCCTTCTTGAATTTTCCCTTAGACTTGCCCTGTTTCTTGAAACTGGTGGTCTTGTTGACCATCAACACTTGGTGCTCTTTCTTGATCTCAATCTCAGCAGCTTTTAGCATGCCAAAGAGTTCAGGTAACTCCTTGTTCATGTTCTGCATATTGTAGTTCATCACAAAGTTCTTGTAACTTGGTGGCAGTGATTGAAGGACACGATTAATCCCCAGTCTGTTAGGAATCACTATTCCCAAGTCACTGAGTTTCTTCGCATGCCCGGTCATGGCGAGCATGTGCTCACTAACGGAGCTGCCTTCTTCCATCATGCAGCTGAAGAATTGTTTCGATGCTTCATAGCATTCCACGGCCGCATGAGTCTCGAATATAGCTTTCAGCTCATTCATCAACTCATGAGGATCGTGGTGCTCAAAACATTTTTGAAGATCGGATTCCAGACTGCACAGGATGGCACACTGAACTTGAGAGTACCGAGTTTTCCGAGTCTCGTAAACAGCTTTTACTTCATCGGTTTCAGTTTCTGCAGGAGGGTCACCTAGCGGTGCATCAAGCACATATTGCAGATTTCCGCCAGAGAGGAAGATCCTCACATGACGGAACCAGTCGGTGAAGTTGCTACCGTTGCTCTTAAGTTTTTCTTTCTCTAGGAACTGGTTAAAATTGATTGGGGACGCCATCTCTACAACATATATTTGCAAAAGTTTAGACTAAGTTTATGACAAATTGAGTTCAAATTTTAATTCAACATAATTAAAAATCTAGATGAACTCCCACTCAAAACAATATCCCTCGCATTGTCTTAGTGATCACACGAACCAAATCCACCGCACCTATGTCCGATCATCACGAGACAAGGTGTGATTTCAATGGCGAACACTCAAAGTGTTCATCATATCAACCATATGATTCATGCTCTACCTTTCGGTATCACTTGTTGATTCTATCACACCCGATCATCACGAGATGCTTCGAAACGACAAGTCTTGGCAACAGTACTACTAAGGATGAACACTTCATTATCTTGAGATTTTAGTGAGGGATCATCTTATAATGCTACCATCGCGATCTAAGCAAAATAAGATGCATAAAAGGATTAACATCACATGCAGTTCATATGTGATATGATATGGCCCTTTTGTCTTTGCGCCTTTGATCTTCATCTCCAAAGCACGGACATGATCTCCATCATCTTCGGGCATGATCTCCATCATCGTCGGCGTAGCGTCAAGGTCAATGGCGCCGTCTTCATGATTGTCCTCCATGTAGCAACTATTACAACTACTTTGAAATACTACTCAACATAAAATTTAAAGACAACCATAAGGCTCCTGCCGGTTGCCACAATACAATAATGATCATCTCATACATATTCATCATCACATTATGGCCATATCACATCACCAAACCCTGCAAAAACAAGTTAGACGTCTCTAATTTGGTTTGCATATTTTACGTGGTTTAGGGTTTTCGATAGAGATCTAATCTACCTACGAACATGAACCACAACGTTGATACTAATGTTGTCAATAGAAGAGTAAATTGAATCTTCACTATAGTAGGAGAGACAGACACCCGCAAAGCCTATTATGCAATACAAGTTGCATGTCGAACGAGGAACAAGTCTCATGAACGCGGTCATGTAAAGTTAGTCCGAGCCGCTTCATCCCACTATGCCACGAAGATGCAAAGTACTCAAACTAAAGATAACAAGAGCATCAACGCCCACAAACCATTGTGTTCTACTCGTGCAACCATCTATGCATAGACACGGCTCTGATACCACTGTAGGATAACGTTGCATAGAAAACAAAAATTTTCCTACCGCAAACACGCAATCCAAGCCAAGATGCAATCTAGAAGACGGTCGCAACGAGGGGGTATCGAGTCTCACCCTTGAAGAGATTCCAAAGCCTACAAGATGAGGCTCTTGTTGCTGCGGTAGACGTTCACTTGCCACTTTCAAAAGCGCGTAGAAGATCTTGATCACGATCGCTTCCGGCGCCACGAACGGGCAGCACCTCCGTACTCGGTCACACGTTCGGTTGTTGATGAAGACGACGTCCACCTCCCATTCCAGCGGGCAGCGGAAGTAGTAGCTCCTCTTGAATCCAAAAGCACGACGGCGTGGTGTCGGTGGCGGTGGAGAACTCCGGCGGAGCTTCGCTAAAGCTACGCGGGAGATATGGAGGAGAGGGGGGCGGCTAGGGTTTGGGAGGGGGTGGCCGGCCACTTCAATGGGGCGGCCAGCTTGTGGTCTTGGGGTGGCTGGCCCCCTCCCTTGGCCCCTCATTATATAGGTGGAACCCCAAGTGTTGGACTCCAAGTCTTCGAATAAGACCCGAAACCAAAACCTTCCATATGAAAAGGAAACCTACCTAGGGTGGGAATCCCACTTGGGGTGGGATTCCCCCCTTCCATATGGGGGGGTGGCCGGCCCCCTAAGGGGGAGTCCACTTGGGACTCCTCCCCCACTAGGGTTGGCCGGCCATGGAGGTGGAGTCCCACCGAGACTCCACCTTCCTTGGTGGTTTCTTCCGGACTTTTCTAGAACCTTCCATAGAACCTTCCGCATCATTTTAATTCACATAAAATGACATCATATATATGAATCTTATTCTCCGGACCATTCCGGAACTCCTCGTGATGTCCGGGATCTCATCCGGGACTCCGAACAAATATTCGAACTCCATTCCATATTCAAGTTCTACCATTTCAACATCCAACTTTAAGTGTGTCACCCTACGGTTCGTGAACTATGCGGACATGGTTGAGTACTCACTCCGGCCAATAACCAATAGCGGGATCTGGAGATCCATAATGGCTCCCACATATTCAACGATGACTTTAGTGATCGAATGAACCATTTACATACAATACCAATTCCCTTTGTCACGTGATATTTTACTTGTCCGAGGTTTGATCTTCGGTATCACTCTATACCTTGTTCAACCTCGTCTCCTGACAAGTACTCTTTACTCGTACCGTGGTATGTGGTCTCTTATGAACTCATTCATATGCTTGCAAGACATTAGATGACATTCCACCGAGAGGGCCCAGAGTATATATATCTATCCGTCATCGGGATGGACAAATCCCACTGTTGATCCATATGCCTCAACTCATACTTTCCGGATACTTAATCCCACCTTTATAACCACCCATTTACGCAGTGGCGTTTGGTGTAATCAAAGTACCTTTCCGGTATAAGTGATTTACATGATCTGATGGTCATAAGGACTAGGTAACTATGTATCGAAAGCTTATAGCAAATAACTTAATGACGAGATCTTATGCTACGCTTAATTGGGTGTGTCCATTACATCATTCATACAATGATATAACCTTGTTATTAATAACATCCAATGTTCATGATTATGAAACTAATCATCCATCAATCAACAAGCTAGTTAAGAGGCATACTAGGGACTTCTTTGTTTGTCTACATATCATACATGTACTAATGTTTCGGTTAATACAATTATAGCATGACATATAAACATTTATCATAAACATAAAGATATAAATAATAACCACTTTATTATTGCCTCTAGGGCATATCTCCTTCACCGGAAACTTCGCAAGAATGCGGTTGGCGCCCGGTCGACCGGACCCAGGACCGGACCACCCGGTCATAGGCCCGGTCAGACCGGATCCCAAACCGGATTTGACGGGAATGCTCCACCAAACTGCCTAAGTTATCTATTCGCGTACCTTTTCGCCTTACTGGCCATGTATGCCTATATAAGTAGCCTGGACCCCTCCTTTACCCCTCAGACTTGCATTAGGCTTAAACACAACTTTGAGCTTAGTCTCCCTAGGGTTATCATCCCTCTGTAATCAAGGCATCCTGGTTGTTGATTTGGATATTGTTGAGTGAGATTCTAGTACAAGCTACTCTCTCTCCGTCATCAATCTCTTCTTCTCCAACCCCAATCTCTCACCGGGAATTCTGCCGCGTGCCTCTTCCGGGTGATTCTATTGGCGTGGTCCATCGAGCCACGGGGGTAAGTATCGGGTGTATCGGGTTGGTGTGCGTGCGTGAGTACCAGCGTTCTTCGTGTTCTTCGTGTTCCTCGCGTTCTCCCACCTCTTCCCTTGGTTTTCGGGGTCAAATCGCGAGATCGGGCCACTCCCGGGATCTTAGATCTCATCATATGGTATCAGCAGCTCTTGGTTACCGCGATTTTGACCCTCCACCCACCCGATTTCGTTTCTAGAAAATTTTCCACAAAATCCCCAAAATTAGCCCCAAAGTGCCTTTTGACCGATCTGTGATTTGGTTGCGTTTTGAGTGGTTTTGGTCCGTGGATTCGGTGTTGTTGTGCTTGATCTACTATTACCCCAACTTTTAGCCTCCAATTCCATCGTTTCCCATCGATTTCCTCTTTTGGTTTTGGTTTGGGGATGAACAGGAGAGAGAATCGTGAAATCCGGTTGAGAAACCCGGTCAACCGGACCCCAGACCGGACCAGCCGGCCCAGCACCCGGTCAACCGGGCGCCAACCGGATCAGCCGGTGCAAAATCCGGTCCAACCGGATCCAGACCGGGCGCATCTTTGCGCCCTCCTCCGAGCTCGATTTCGGCTACCACCACCACCACCACCACCATCATCGCAGGTATAACTTGCAGCTTTCCCTTGTAACCCTCTTCCTTTTGCGATCTATCCCATCGAGCATTGCTTGTTTAGTGTTGCGAGACATTGCACGTGGCCCCGCATTGTGAGGTGTGTGTCGTGTTGAGTAAAGCATCCAAGCAAACACTCGTGTGGCAAGATAGCAAAAGCGAGGCTAACGCTAACATAGTGCGTGGAAAAGCCCCAAAAACACAAAAAGAGTGCAAGTAGCACTATACATCCATACATCCATATATCCATACATACATGATTGTGCGGCACTGCACGATAAGCAACTCAAACATGATCAAAGGTTAAAAAAATATATCCATACATACAAAAGTGTGCAAGTGCCACCATAGATACAAAAGAGTGTGAGTGCCACCGTGTACAAAAGAGTCATAAGCTTTTAAGCAAACGAGAGAAGAGAAGAGAGGCCGCGTGTGAATCTTGTTGTCTCTTCCTTTGCAACCAAAGCTTTGGCTCTCCTTGTGTTAGTGTGACACCGAGCACCTTTACATACACTTTTCCGCTCACTTTTGGTTGCACTAACCCCGCTTATCCCGTGTGTGTGTTCCACAACTTTTCCGTGTTCATAGTGATCTTCACATTGACATTTGGATTTTTGGACCTCACCCACTTTTAACAACATACTCGATCTTGGATTTGTCTTTTGGCTTTCCACAACACTCGCCTAACACCATATTTGCGTGTGGTTTTGCGTGTGTTCCCGATACACTTGATCTTGCTTTTGGCTTGGTTGATTGCCTCAATACTATCTTACCTTGGTAAGAGTGCGAGGTAGTCTCCTTCCACTAACATACACAACCTAGTTCTTGTCTTACCATCATGGATAGGAACGGAGATGACTCAAGAGATGGAGAAGTCCTCCGCAACACCGAGAGGTTGGCTACTCAACACAACCTATGGACACAACGCCAAGAGTTCAAGGAGCAACTCGCCCTCTTCGAGATGCGCATCGATGAGCAATACGATGAAGTAGCTCACAACTTCTCCGCCCTCAACCAAGACTTGGCTCTTCTTCGTGAAGCTACGGACAACTTGAATGGCCAAATGGCGGCTAATGATGCAAACATGGAGCGGCGCATGGATAGCCTCGAGCGCGCCATCACCAACTTGGGTCGCCATCGCCGACACCGCTCTACTTCCTCTTCATCAAGCTCGCCACAAGATTACTACTCTCATGGTGGTCTTTCGTCCTCAAGCTCTTCCTCAAGGCATGAAGACCATCATCGACCTCATCGCCCACATGCTCATCATGAAGACTCTCGCTCCAACTCTAGGCGCGGAGAAATCCATCGCCATGCTCGTCCACATGAGCGTCCTCCACAAGACCAAGTCCTACAACAAGATCATCACCAAGCGGATCGCCATGCCCACCATGGGCGTGACGACCAACCCCAAGAACAAGGTCCTCAAGATCAACCTCGGCGAGATCTCCGCCGCCACCCTCGCCATGACCAACGTGGACGGGGAGAGCCACACCATGATCAAAATGAGAGGGCCAACAATGAGCATCGTCAACAACTTTGACAAGATCTTCAACAACATCCTCACTGTGAACCAAGTGAAGCAAGTGTTCACCTTCAACGCCAACCCAATGCTATGGTTGGTCGTAGAAGACCTCCTTTTCCTCCTCAAGCCGCAAGAGATGAAGGCGCCCCTCCTCGTCGAAGAAACTTGGAGGATGAAGAAAACATGTTTGGAAGGCTCAAGTTCACCATGCCAAAGTTCAAGGGTGAAGAAGATGCCGAGGCCTACCTCTGATGGGCACTCAAGGTTGACAAGATATTCCGCATCCATAACTACTCCGGTGCCAAGAAAGTGGCTATGGCATCGCTTGAGTTTGAGGATTACGCCAACACTTGGTGGGAGCAAGTCCTCACTCTTAGGGAAGAAAAGGGTGAACCTCCAATTGACACTTGGGAAGAGATGAAGAAAGAGATGCATGCTCGCTTTGTCCCAACGCACTACATGACCGACCTCTTCAACAAGCTCCAAAAGTTGAAGCAAGGCACCAAGACCGTTGAGGAGTTCTTCAAGGAGATGGAGCTCACTATGATGCGAGCCAACATCCAAGAGTCCGAGGACCAAACCATTGCTCGTTTCTTCAATGGCCTCAATTACCCCATCAAGAGGATTGTGGAGTTCCAACCATACTCCAACATGGTTGAGTTGGTCCACCAAGCATCGAAGGCCGAGCGCCAAGTGATTGAGGACATCAAGTACTCCAAGGCCAAGACATACTTCTCCTCCAAGCTCGCTACATCAACTCCTCCTACTACAAGTGTCAAGCTCGATGATGTCTACGGGTGCTTCTATTCTTGTAGACAGTGTTGGGCCTCCAAGAGCAGAGGTTTGTAGAACAGCAGCAAGTTTCCCTTAAGTGGATCACCCAAGGTTTATCGATCTCAGGGAGGAAGAGGTCAAAGATATCCCTCTCATGCAACCCTGCAACCACAAAGCAAGAAGTCTCTTGTGTCCCCAACACACCTAATAGGTGTACTAGTTCGGCGAAGAGATAGTGAAATACAGGTGGTATGAATAAATATGAGCAGTAGCAACAGCACCAGAAAAGTGCTTTGCTGCCCAGGACTGGCGTGTGGTTGATGGTGGTAATATTGCGGACAGTACAGATGCAGTAGAACAGTAAACAAGCAACGATAGCAGTATTTAGGAACAAGGCCTAGGGATTATACTTTCACTAGTGGACACTCTCAACATTGATCACATAAATAAATAGATAGATGCTAGACTCTACACCCTCTTGTTGGATGATGAACACCACTAATTGTGTAGGATTACACGAACCCTCAATGCCGGAGTTAACAAGCTCCACAATATTCGATGTTCATATTTAAATAACCTTAGAGTGCAAGATAGATCAACATAACCAAATAGATCACATCAATACCATCATAGTGATAGTTAACTTCGTAATCTACAAGAGATCACAATCATAAACTACGCCAAGTACTACATGATGCACACACTGCCACCTTTACACCATGCAGGAGGAATAGAGTACTTTAATAACATCACTAGAGTAGCACATAGATGAATAGTGATACAAAACTCATATGAATCTCAATCATGTAAGACAGCTCATGAGATCATTGTATTGAAGTACATAGGAGAGAGATTAACCACATAGCTACCGGTACAGCCCCGAGCCTCGATGGAGAACTACTCCCTCCTCATGGGAGACAGCAGCATTGATGAAGATGGCGGTGGTGTCGATGGAGGAGCCTTCCGGGGGCACTTCCCCGTCCCGGCGGCATGCCGGAACAGAGACTCCTGTCCCCCAGATCTTGGCTTCGCGATGGCGGCGGCTCTGGGTGGTTTCTCGTACCGTGGCTTTTCCGTATCGAGGTTTTAGGTCGAGGACCTTTATATAGGCGAAGAGGCGGAGTCGGAGGGTCGAAGAGGCGGTGAGAGGGTAAGGCGGCGCGGCCAGGGCCTGGGCCGCGCCGGCCTACCTCCTGGGCCCACCAGGGCTCCCCTCTGGCGACTCTCGGGTGTTCTGGAAGCTTCGTGGAAAAATAGGATGCTGGGCGTTGATTTCGTCCGATTCCGAGAATATTTCCTTACTAGGATTTCTGAAACCAAAAATAGCAGAAAACAGCAACTGGCCCTTCGGCATCTCGTCAATAGGTTAGTTCCGGAAAAAGCATAAATATGACATAAAGTGTGCATAAAACATGTAGATATCATCAATAATGTGGCATGGAACATAAGAAATTATCGATATGTCGGAGACGTATCAGCATCCCCAAGCTTAGTTTCTGCTCGTCCCGAGCAGGTAAACGATAACAAAGATAATTTATGGAGTGACATGCCATCATAACCTTGATCATACTATTGTAAACACATGTAATGAATGCAGCAATCCAAGACAATGTAAATGACATGAGTAAACAAATGAATCATAAAGCAAAGACTTTTCATGAATAGTACCTTCAAGACAAGCATCAATAAGTCTTGCATAAGAGTTAACTCATAAAGCAATAATTCAAAGTAAAGGTATTGAAGCAACACAAAGGAAGATTAAGTTTTAGCGGTTGCTTTCAACTTATAACATGTATATCTCATGGATAGTTGTCAATGTAAAGTAATATAACAAGTGCAATATGCAAGTATGTAGGAATCAATGCACAGTTCACACAAGTGTTTGCTTCTTGAGATAGAGAGAAATAGGTGAACTGACTCAACATAAAAGTAAAAGAATGGCCCTTCGCAGAGGGAAGCATCGATTGCTATATTTGTGCTAGAGCTTTGATTTTGAAAACAAGAAACAATTTTGTCAACGGTAGTAATAAAGCATATGTGTTATGTAAATTATATCTTACAAGTTGCAAGCCTCATGCATAGTATACTAATAGTGCCCGCACCTTGTCCTAATTAGCTCGGATTACCTGGATTATCATTGCAATGCACATGTTTTAACCAAGTGTCACAAAGGGGTACCTCTATGCCGCCTGTACAAAGGTCTAAGGAGAAAGCTCGCATTGGATTTCTCGCTATTGATTATTCTCAACTTAGACATCCATACCGGGACAACATAGACAACAGATAATGGACTCCTCTCTAATGCTTAAGCATTCAACAACAATTAATTTTCTCATATGAGATTGAGGATATTTGTCCAAAACTGAAACTTCCACCATGGATCATGGCTTTAGTTAGTGGCCCAATGTTCTTCTCTAACATTATGCATGCTCTAACCATTTTAGTGGTAAATCTCCCTTACTTCAGACAAGACGGACATGCATAGCAACTCACATGATATTCAACAAAGAGTAGTTAATGGCGTCCCCAGGAGCATGGTTATCGCTCAACAAGCAACTTAATAAGAGATAAAGTGCATAAGTACATATTCAATACCACAATAGTTTTTAGGCTATTTGTCCCATGAGCTATATATTGTAAAGATGAAGAATGGAAATTTTAAAGGTAGCACTCAAGCAATTTACTTTGGAATGGCGGAGAAATACCATGTAGTAGGTAGGTATGGTGGACACAAATGGCATAGTGGTTGGCTCAAGGATTTTGGATGTATGAGAAGTATTCCCTCTCGATACAAGGCTTAGGCTAGCAAGGTTATTTGAAACAAACACAAGGATGAACCGGTGCAGCAAAACTCACATAAAAAACATATTGTAAACATTATAAGACTCTACACCGTCTTCCCTGTTGTTCAAACTCAATACTAGAAATTATCTAGACCTTAGAGAGACCAATTATGCAAACCAAATTTTAGCAAGCTCTATGTATTTCTTCATTAATAGGTGCAAAGTATATGATGCAAGAGCTTAAACATGAGCACAACAATTGCCAAGTATCACATTATTCAAGACATTCTACCAATTACTACATGTAGCATTTCCCGTTTCCAACCATACAACAATTAACGAAGCAGTTTCCACCTTTGCCATGAAAATTAAAAGCTAAGAACACATGTGTTCATATGAACCAGCGGAGCGTGTCTCTCTCCCACACAAGCATTTATTCAAACAAGAACAAAAACGAAAGCACACAGATGCTCCAAGCAAAGTACATAAGATGTGGCCGAATAAAAATATAGTTTCAGGGGAGGAACCTGATAATGTTGTCGATGAAGAAGGGGATGCCTTGGGCATCCCCAAGCTTAGACGCTTGAGTCTTCTTGAAATATGCATGGCTGAACCACCGGGGCATCCCCAAGCTTAGAGCTTTCACTCTTCTTGATCGTAGTATATCATCCTCCTCTCTTGACCCTTGAAAACTTCCTCCACACCAAACTCGAAACAAACTCATTAGAGGGTTAGTGCATAATCAAAAATTCACATGTTCAGAGGTGACACAATCATTCTTAACACTTCTGGACATTGCTCAGAGCTACTGGAAGTCAATGGAACAAAGAAATCCATCCCACATAGCAAAAGAAACAATGCGAAATAAAAGGCAGAATCTGTCAAAACAGAACAGTCCGTAAAGACGAATTTTATTGAGGCACCAGACTTGCTCAAATGAAAATGCTCAAATTGAATGAAAGTTGCGTACATATCTGAGGATCACTCACGTAAATTGGCATAATTTTCTGAGTTACCTACAGAGAATTTTGCCCAGATTCGTGACAGACAGAAATCTGTTTCTGTGCAGTAATCCAAATCTAGTATCAACCTTGCTATCAAAGACTTTACTTGACACAACAAAACACAAAACTAAGATAAGGAGAGGTTGCTACAGTAGTAAACAACTTCCAAGACACAAATATAAAACAAAGTACTGTAGCAAAATAACACATGGGTTATCTCCCAAGGAGTTCTTTCTTTATAGCCATTAAGATGGGCTGAGCAGTTTCAATGATGCACTCGCAGGAAATAGTATTTGAAGCAAAAAGAGAGCATTAAGAGGCAAATTCAAAACACATTTAAGTCTAACATGCTTTCTATGCAGAGGAATCTTGTACACAAATGAATTCATGAAGAACAAAGTGACAAGCATAAGAGGATAAAACACGAGTAACTTCAAGATTCTCAACATAAAGAGGGGAAACTTAATATTATTAAGATGCATATAACCATATTTCCCTCTCTCATAATAACTTTCAGTAGCATCATTGTTGAAATCCACAATATACCCATCACTTAAAACATTCTTATCATGGTTCATATGCATAGAAGTATCATTAATTTTGGCATAAGAAGAGTTATTCTCATTAATAGTAATTGGAGCAAGATTATTATCAATAATTTGAACATGGTAAACAAGTTGCATATTAAAAGAATTGTTTTTGGTAATCCAATCATGACTATGACAAGTTTCATAAGGATAGTTATAACCTATATCATAGCATTCTTTATAATAATCATCAAAGATCGGAGGCACAGTGTCATCATAAGAAATAGAATAGTTATCTTTCACAGTCGGTTTATCTATGACCATACCATCATTGTTATTAGAAGGAGATGTATCAAACACATAATGATCAGTAGCAAAAGGATTTTCAAACACCTCTTCCCCAAGCTTAGAGCTTTCTATATCATTATGGGCGGAAGCATGGATAGCACTGACACTATGGCAATTATTATCATCATCATTTTCAGAATTAGTTTCCCAGAGATTTGCAATATCAAAAGTAGTGTGCTCATTCAAGTCATGATCACTAATGTATGTAGAGAGCATAGGAAGATCATCGTATTCAGATTCATTATCATAATAATCATTAGGAGCAACATACTTACGGTTACCTAGCGTTATCTCATTCACGCGGGGATATGCCGTTACCTCTTTCTTTTTATTCTCCTTCTTCTTCTTCTTCTTCTTCTTCTTCTTCTTCTTCTTCTTCTCTTCCTTCTCCTCGTTCCCTTCTTTAGGAGGAAGAGGCTTGAAGGATGGCTTGTCCGCATAACCTGATTTACTTTCAGAAACAATAGAAGAAACTTGGGAGGATCCCTCCTTTTCATTAATTAGTTGAAAACACACAGCGGTCCTATCATATTTTGGCAAGGTGTCATCTTCTAAAATATTTTGTATGTAAGTATTTGTATGGCTATTATCAATGCAATAAGAAAAACACCCATGCAGGACATCATCAATATCAAGATCACTCATATGTAACAAAGAGATTTTTCTCGACAGTTCTTCACACACCAAAAATAAAGTAAGTTCATCATGCTGATTAGGAGTAATTTCATCATCACAATACAAATTTGCAGCACTCACTGGGTTAAAATTATCATTGGAGGAGCATTGAAAATTAAAATGACCCACTTCATGGCAAACTTCACAAATAAAAGGATAGAGGGCACAAACTTTTTTACCAAGATCATCTAGAGCCCTAAGCCACTTTCTAGTTTCTTCATTAATATGATGGATGCAATATTCATCTTTGACTTGATTAATTCCACAAGGTCTATGCATTTCACAAAAATTAACATGCTTATAGGAAATAGCATTCTTAGGAGTTTGAGCATGCTTATTGCAATCATTAACGACAATTTCATTCTTCATGCAAGCCTCTTTAAAAGGTTCATGATACTTATCAAAATTCTTTTTAGGCAATTCAAAATGAGAAGCAAAGGCTTTATAAAGATTTGCAGCAACTTGAGAGTCAAGACCATAAGTAGCACTCATATTTCGGAATTTATCAGTATCCATAAAAGCTTCAATGCATTCATAATCATAATTTATACCTGACTCTTTACCTTCATTGTTCTCCCATCCTTCAGCGTTCTCCTCAATCCGATCAAGAAGATCCCACCTAGCTTCAACCTCCTTGCTTGTGAAAGATCCCTCCGAACAGGCATCCAGATAGTCCTTGTGTTGTCCTGAAAGCCTCGCATAAAAATTGTTAACAATAACATTACGGGGGAGCTCATGAATGGGGCATTTGAGCATTAGTGATTTCAATCTCCCCCACGCTTGAGAAATACTCTCTCCATCACGAGGATAAAAGTTATAAATATAATTCCTATCAATATGCACTTCATGAGGAGGATAAAATTTAGAATAAAAAAGAGATGCAATTTCCTCCCAACCAAGAGAATGACTATTCTCCAACAATTTATACCAATGCGCCGCTTTACCAGACAGCGAAACAGAGAATAGCTTCTTCCTCACTTCATCCATAGAGATACCTGCACACTTGAATAACCCGCATAATTCATGCAAAAATAGTAAATGATCTTCAGGATGGACAGTTCCATCCCCTTCATAGCGGTTATCCATAACACGTTCAATAATTTTCATGGGTATCTTGAAAGAAGTACTTGCAGTAGGTGGATTTAAAATATCAGAAGCATCATTAGAGTTATCGCATATGGGAGATAAAGCATTATCAGAGCAAAATATTTCTTCAAAAGCTGAAGAGCAAAAAAGATTATTTTTATATAAACTAGCTTCCCCAAGCTTAGACTTATTCATAGCATTAGTAGTGATTGCGTTCATACTAATAACATTGCTACTAGCATGTAATTGAGGCTCCATAGGTTCTTTAATTTTCGCATCACACAATTCATGTCCTAACTTAGGAAATAAATCAAAAAGCTCATAGTTGTATTCCATTATGCCTAACTAGTGTAAACAAGAAACAAAAAGTTGCAATTGCAGGATCTAAAGGAAATAGCTTCGAGCACAAACACAATGGCGCCAGAAAAGTACTGTTACCTGGAACCGGAGTATGAGTGCCTTTTACCTTTCCTCCCCGGCAACGGCGCCAGAAAAGTGCTTGATGTCTACGGGTGCTTCTATTCTTGTAGACAGTGTTGGGCCTCCAAGAGCAGAGGTTTGTAGAACAGCAGCAAGTTTCCCTTAAGTGGATCACCCAAGGTTTATCGATCTCAGGGAGGAAGAGGTCAAAGATATCCCTCTCATGCAACCCTGCAACCACAAAGCAAGAAGTCTCTTGTGTCCCCAACACACCTAATAGGTGCACTAGTTCGGCGAAGAGATAGTGAAATACAGGTGGTATGAATAAATATGAGAAGTAGCAACAGCACCAGAAAAGTGCTTTGCTGCCCAGGACTGGCGTGTGGTTGATGGTGCTAATATTGCGGACAGTACAGATGCAGTAGAACAGTAAACAAGCAGCGATAGCAGTATTTAGGAACAAGGCCTAGGGATTATACTTTCACTAGTGGACACTCTCAACATTGATCACATAAATAAATAGATAGATGCTAGACTCTACACCCTCTTGTTGGATGATGAACACCACTAATTGTGTAGAATTACACGAACCCTCAATGCTGGAGTTAACAAGCTCCACAATATTCGATGTTCATATTTAAATAACCTTAGAGTGCAAGATAGATCAACATAACCAAATAGATCACATCAATACCATCATAGTGATAGTTAACTTCATAATCTACAAGAGATCACAATCATAAACTACGCCAAGTACTACATGATGCACACACTGCCACCTTTACACCATGCAGAAGGAATAGAGTACTTTAATAACATCACTAGAGTAGCACATAGATGAATAGTGATACAAAACTCATATGAATCTCAATCATGTAAGGCAGCTCATGAGATCATTGTATTGAAGTACATAGGAGAGAGATTAACCACATAGCTATCGGTACAGCCCCGAGCCTCGATGGAGAACTACTCCCTCCTCATGGGAGACAGCAGCGTTGATGAAGATGGCGGTGGTGTCGATGGAGGAGCCTTCCGGGGGCACTTCCCCGTCCCGGCGGCGTGCCGGAACAGACTCCGTCCCCAGATCTTGGCTTCGCGATGGCGGCGGCTCTGGATGGTTTCTCGTACCGTGGCTTTTCCGTATCGAGGTTTTAGGTCGAGGACTTTTATATAGGCGAAGAGGCGGAGTCGGAGGGTCGAAGAGGCGGTGAGAGGGTAAGGCGGCGCGACCAGGGCCTGGGCCGCGCCGGCCTACCTCTTGGGCCCACCAGGGCTCCCCTCTGGCGACTCTCGGGTGTTCTGGAAGCTTCGTGGAAAAATAGGATGCTGGGCGTTGATTTCGTCCGATTCCGAGAATATTTCCTTACTAGGATTTCTGAAACCAAAAATAGCAGAAAACAGCAACTGGCCCTTCGGCATCTCGTCAATAGGTTAGTTCCGGAAAACGCATAAATATGACATAAAGTGTGCATAAAACATGTAGATATCATCAATAATGTGGCATGGAACATAAGAAATTATCGATACGTCGGAGACGTATCACCCGACGTGTCCTCTACACCATCCAAGAAATCGACTATCCAAAGTCGCATGAAGCAAATGGTGTCCTCCACCGCCTCCTCTAAGGCATCTACGGGACCCTCTAATGTCACTTGCTTCAAGTGTGGCACCCAAGGCCACAAATCGTTTGAGTGCAACAACACCAAGGTTATGATCACTATGGAGAATGGTGACATCGAAACGCTTGATGAGGATGAATATGAAGCCCTTGTACAAGCCGCCGTTGCAAATGAAGAAGCTTATAAGGAAGATAGTGGAGAAGACCCTCTCTTATGCGAGCATGACCCAAGTACCTCACTTGTGGTCACAAGGGTGCTAACAACACAACCTCAAGCTATGGAAGACCAACGGTGCAACATCTTCCAAACCCGTGCCGGAATTGGTGGTAAATCGATCAAGGTCATCATCGATGGTGGAAGTTGCCATAACCTTGCAAGCACCGAGTTGTGTGAGAAGCTCAACCTCACCCTCCGCAAGCATCCTCACCCTTACCATATCCAATGGTTGAGTGACAAGGGCAACGTCAAGATACAACATACCGTCACCGTCACCTTCAAGATTGGACCTTATGAGGACACTATCGAGTGTGACGTGGTACCCATGACGGTGTGCCACATGTTGCTTGGCCGCCCTTGGCAATTTGACAAGAAGGCTATACATGATGGACTATCCAACACATACACCTTCAAGGTCAACGACAAGAAGTTCGAGTTGCGCCCGATGACTCCTAGCCAAATCATCGCGGATAATGCAAAGGCTTTAGCGAGGGCACAACTCCGCACCCACCATAGTGAGATGAGAGGAGAGGGAGCGACCCACCACAAAGATAGTGAGCGCCACAAGCCATATATGAGTGAGACCAAGAGTGTTCTCCTAGCCACCAAGAGTGAGTGGAGAGAAGTCCAAGAGAACCCATCCACCATATTGCACTGCGTGCTCATATGCAAGGGACCATCGTCGGCGACTAACGACTTAACCAACATTCCTCCGTCTTTGTTGTCTCTTTTGCAGGAGTTTCAAGACGTCTTCCCCGACGAGCTTCCTCATGGACTACCACCACTTCGAGGCATAGAACACCGCATCGACCTCATACCCGGTGCTCTGCTTCCAAACCGTGCCGCCTACCGCACCAACCCCGAAGACACAAAGGAGATACAACGACAAATACAAGATCTCCTCGCCAAAGGGTACGTTCGCGAAAGCCTTAGCCCTTGTGCGGTTCCCGTGATTCTTGTGCCTAAACCGGATGAGACGAAACGGATGTGTATGGATTGTCGCCCCATCAATGCCATTACCGTCCGTTACCGCCATCCCATTCCGCGTTTAGATGACATGCTTGATGAATTGACTGGTGCCACGATTTTCTCTAAAGTCGATTTGCGTAGTGGCTACCACCAAATTCGCATGGCCATTGGTGATGAATGGAAAACGGCATTAAAGACCAAGCTTGGTCTCTATGAATGGCTCGTTATGCCTTTTGGTCTTTCCAATGCTTCATCCACTTTCATGCGTCTTATGAATCACATCTTGCGTCCTCTCATTGGCAAGAGTGTGGTTGTCTATTTCGATGATATTCTCATTTATAGCAAAAATCTCGTGGACCATGTGCAACATGTGAGAGAGGTCTTATGCATCTTGCGCCTTGAAAAGCTTTACGCTAACCTCCCCAAGTGCACCTTTGCTCAAAACAAGTTGGTTTTCCTTGGCTTTGTGGTTTCCGCTAATGGGATTGAAGTTGATTCTTCCAAGGTGGAGGCCATCCACAATTGGCCTACTCCTACAAATGTTGGCCAAGTCCGAAGTTTTCATGGACTTGCCGGGTTTTACCGCCGCTTTGTGAAAGATTTTAGCACCATTGCTTGCCCTTTGAATGAGCTTACCAAAAAGAATGTTCCGTTTGTTTGGGGCAAGGCCCAACAAAATGCTTTTGATGAGTTGAAGAAACGCCTTACCGAAGCTCCCCTTCTTGTCCTTCCAAATTTTGCAAAAACTTTTGAGATTGAGTGTGATGCGAGTGGACTCGGTATTGGTGGCGTTCTTATGCAAGAGGGCAAACCCGTGGCATATTATAGTGAGAAGTTGGATGGCGCACGCCTCAACTATCCTATATATGACAAGGAGCTCTACGCTTTGGTTCGTGTTCTTGAAGTTTGGCAACACTATCTTTGGCCAAAAGAGTTTATCATTCATTCCGACCATGAGTCCTTGAAATATTTGAAAAGCCAACACAACTTGAACAAACGACATGCAAAATGGGTCGAGTTCATTGAGTCCTTCCCATATGTAATCAAATACAAGAAGGGCAAGGACAATGTTGTGGCGGATGCTCTTTCCCGCAAAAACACCCTTTTGCTTACTCGTTTAGATTTTCATGTTTTGGGACTTGAAGAGATCAAAGAACTCTATCCTTCCGATTCTTTCTTTGCTCCGATTTTTGAGAAGTGTTCCGTTGAATGAGGAGTGGATGATTTCTATTTGCATGATGTCTACTTGTTCAAAGCTAACAAGATTTGCATTCCCGAGTCTTCCCTTCGAAAATTGCTTTTGCAAGAGTCACATGGAGGTGGTCTTATGGGACACTTTGGTCGAGAGAAGACATATGCCATGCTCTCAACCCACTACTATTGGCCAAGAATGTACCGCGACGTGGAACGCCTTTTCCGCCGGTGCACAACTTGCTTACAAGCTAAGTCTACCTCCAACCCTTATGGTCTTTACACACCATTGCCTATTCCATATGCTGTAGGGATTCGTTGCATTGAAAACAAAAAATTTCCTACCGCGAGAACGCAATCCAAGCCAAGATGCAATCTAGAAGATGGGAGCAACGAGGGGATGAACGAGACTAACCCTTGAAGATTTCCAAAGCCTATAAGAGTAGGCTCTTATTGCTGCGGTAGACGATCACTTGCCGCTTGCAAAAGCGCGTAGAAGATCTTGATCACGGTGCCACGATCGGGCAGCACCTCTGTACTCGGTCACACGTTCGGTGTTGATGACGACGTCCTTCTCCCCGTTCCAGCGGGCAGCGGAAGTAGTAGATCCTCCTCGAAATCCTGGCAGCACGACGGCGTGGTGGCGGTGGTGGTGGAGAACTCCGGCAGGGCTTCGCCTATGCGCTGCGGGAGTTTGTATGTGGAGGAGGGGAGGCTAGGGTTTGGGGAGAGGGGGTGCCATGGGCGCCGGCCTCAAGGGGGCAGGGGTGGTGCGGCCAAGCCATGGGCTGCCCCTCCCTCTCCTCCTCATTATATAGGTGGAACCCCAAGGGTTTGCCCAAAGTCTTCGAATAAGACCCCAACAGAAAAACTGCCTTATGGACGAAACCTAGAGGGACAGGGACTCTCCCCTTCCCCCTTTTCTTGGCCGGCCAAGGAGGTGGAGTCCACCATGGACTCCACCCTCCCACTTGGTTGGCTGGTTAGGGTTTGTGGAGTCCCTCCGGGACTCCTCCTTCCATAGTGATTTATTTCCGGATAATTCTAGAAACCACCTTCGATAAATTCACCGGATCATTTCCAAACTTGGAAAGTGACTTCCTATATATGAATCTTATTCTCCGGACCATTCCGGAACTCCTCGTGATGTCCTGGATCCCATCCGAGACTCCGAACAAAACTTCGAACTCCGTTCCATATTCCATATCTACTTAAACGACATCAAACCTTAAGTGTGTCACCCTACGGTTCGCGAACTATGTAGACATGGTTGAGACTTCTCTCCGACCAATAACCAATAGCGGGATCTGGAGATCCATAATGGCTCCCACATATTCAACGATGACTTTAGTGATCGAATGAACCATTCACATACGATACCAATTCCCTTTGTCACGCGATATTTTACTTGTCCGAGGTTTGATCATCGGTATCTCTATACCTCGTTCAACCTCGTCTCATGACAAGTACTCTTTACTCGTACCGTGGTATGTGGTCTCTTATGAACCATTCATATGCTTGCAAGCTATTAGACGACATTCCACCGAGAGGGCCCAGAGTATATCTATCCGTCATCGGGATGGACAAATCCCACTGTTGATCCATATGCCTCAACTCATACTTTCCGGATACTTAATCCCACCTTTATAACCACCCATTTACGCAGTGGCGTTTGATGTAATCAAAGTACCTTTCCGGTATAAGTGATTTACATGATCTCATGGTCATAAGGACCAGGTAACTATGTATCGAAAGCTTATAGCAAATAACTTAATGACGTGATCTTATGCTATGCTTAATTGGGTGTGTCCATTATATCATTCACATAATGACATAACCTTGTTTATTAATAACATCCAATGTTCATGATCATGAAACGATGATCATCTATTAATCAACAAGCTAGTTATACAAGAGGCTTACTAGGGACTCCTTATTGTTCACATAACACACATGTATCAATGTTTCGGTTAATACAATTATAGCATGGTATGTAAACATTATCATAAACTCAAAGATATTATAATAACCATTCTATTATTGCCTCTTGGGCATATCTCCAACAGTCTCCCACTTGCACTAGAGTCAATAATCTAGTTTACATTTGTAAAGATATAACACCTTGGCCTTTTGGTGCTTTATCATGTTTTGCTCACGGGAGAGATTTTAGTCAACGGATCTGACACGCTCAGAAACGTATGTATTTTGCAATTCATTTGCGTCTCAACACATCATTCATTTCCAAATGAGTCGGCATTAAATATGTTTGGTCTTCTAGTGGAACCTTAATTCCTTGGTCCGAAATAAGTCACTAATATTGTCACACACAATATAGCTTCAAAGTTCTGACACTATTGGAACTACACCAAGTTCTCAAAGAACCTCTTGATTTTAACATCCTTTGTCATTGTCAAAACAATGACATACTCTGCCTTCTTTTGTAGAATCCGTCATAATATTTAGAACTCTTCTAAATCTAGCACAGACAACTTCTAGCTCATTGTGCTACCTTTTAAACAATACTTAGTCTAATTTGAGATTGAAATTTTATTTTCATATGTGACAAAAACAAATATCGGTGCAACACCTTACAGCGATTTGTTTGTCATTTCTCCATACAAAACTATATACATATATATCCTTGGTTCTTCTTAAGTACTCAAGAATATTCTTACTGTTTTTCAATGATCATCACATGAATCATTCTGGTACATGCTCATAACATTTTTAAGAGTACATGACATCTGATTGTATACATATTATTTGTGATCTATAATCACTCATGTGTTTTTACTCATTGAGTGTCAGATACACTCAAGTCTTGTAAAAACTTCACATGACAAGAACATTTTCTTAATATTTCTATATTGAACTACTTCAACATCCATTCTATGTACTTTGACTTAAACTTATTATGTGTTTCAATCTATCTTCATAGATCTTGACACTAAATTTGTTTTAGTCCATATCTTTTCATTGAAGTTAATTTCTCAATGAAACCTTTTTAATCAAGTATATAATTACATCATTTATAACCAACTATATGTCATCTACATAAAGTATTATAAATATGTCTCAACACTCCCACTTAATTTCTTGCAAATGCAAGCCTCTTCATCGTTTCTGATGAAATCAAAAACTCTTTGACTATTTCATCCGGTGAAGATTCCAACTCCGTGATACTTACTTCATCCAATTGAAGTTTGTATACCTATCTAGTATTCCACGGACTAGCAAAACAATTGGTTGTATCTTGTATACACCTTTAATATACACTTCTGATAAGTAATGTATTTTGCCATCCTATTAACATATCTCATAAAAGAAATATGTAGTGATTACTAGAATAATCCATATAGACTATAAGCATTGCTACGGAAGATCTAATCTTATCGTAGTCAACTCTTTGAACTTTGTCGTAAACAATTTTTCGACAAGTCGAGCTTCTTCAAGGATATTTCATCCAAGTCCATCAATTTTATAGATCTATTTACTTTCAAAAAGTATTTATCTATCTTGCATTTCATGGCGTATAGCCATTTTAACGGAGTCAGGGCCCATCATAACTTCTTTGTTTGTAGTTGGTTTATCATTGTTCAAAAATCAATCCTTTGTCCACAAATCATTTATTTGATCACAAAGTAAACCATACCTACAAGGTTCAATATGTACTTCGATCTCCATGGCTAAAACACTTTGTAGTCATGGGAGCCATGATCGTCGTGGCCGCTTCCGGAACTAATTCCGATGCTGCGCTACTCTGATCATTATGCTCAGGTTCATAATCTTTATCAAGTTCTATTGTCCTCCCACTCAAATACTTCGCTAGAAACAATTTCTTGGAAATAAGAAACATTGACAAACACTTTTGTATTTGTCTTCATAGTGGGAAGAATTCCCAATCAATTCTCTGGGATAACCAACAAAGACATTCATCCGATTTTGGTTGTAAACTTATTTACTTATGCTATGCATACCAAAATTTAAGAAAAGACTATTAGGATTCATACCCATGCCATAACTCGTATGGTGTCATTTCAGTGTAAAGCGGTAGTCACTAAAGCATAATCCACAAAAATATAATGGCGTCATAATATTTTATCTCATCATTAATCCAACAAGGTTTGGATACATCTCTCGGATACTATATCATCATTATGATACTCCAAGAAATGTGAGTTGTAGAACAATTTCATGACTCTCTTAGATGTTCGCTAAAACTCGTAATTCAAATATTTTCACCACGATCCAATCATAGATATTTGACTTTTCTATTACGATGATTTCCACTTCATGCTGAAATTTATTTGAATCCATTCAAATGTTTCAAACTTCTTCCTTATTGAATGTATCCACATATATACTCAATTCATTGTTGAAAGTTTTCATGAAGTAGAAGAATCTCCCGCACACAACTATGCCCAGTGAACCACATATATCATTATGTATGTTTTCACTAAGTTAGTTGCCCGTTCAACTCTCGGCCTATGAACGGTATTTCAGTCATTACTTTTTAGAAAAGATTTTGCAAGCGCCAAACGATTCAACAAATCAAATGACTCCAAAAATCCATTTGCATGGAGTTCCTTCATGCGTTCCTTTCTAACATGACCTAAATGGCGGTTCCACAAATACGTGGAATTCAAATCATTTGCCTTATGGCATTTTAGCGTCAGTGTTATGTATGTGTGTTTCACCATTAAGATTTATAATAACTTATCCATCGTATATGGAGTAATGTCATAATTTGAACAACTCATTGTTTTCATTTGACCAGAGCAAAATAACAATTATTAAGTTCTTTATTATAAATTCTAAGGGCTAGATAGAATGCTAATGTCGAACATAATAACATTTTATTTTGTTCCAATCGTGCATTCCTATCATATTCCTTGTCAGTCACTTAGGCCATTGTATTCTTGTATTGGGTTGTTTTGTATGACACTTCATACCAACCAATATGGTACAAATACCCAAGAATTTCATTGTGTGACCTATCTAGGAATATAACCATAACATGTATATCATTTATATACACCTGAGCTAGACATTCTAGTCTTTTCTTTCTTTCTACCAATAATCTTTTGTAGTTTCTCTTTTAGCTTTCCTCATTATTCAGAAAAACACTTCATCTTTAATAACTTCTAAGTTTGTTGGTTAAATACCAATAACCTTGAGGTTCTTACTTTGAAGTAAATCATCATATGACAAGTGTTCCGGATTTCACTATTAGTAACCTTGTAATATGATTGAAACAATTTCACTCATAATTTTATCCATTGTATCATGATGACTTTCCAAGACCATGTCTGTACATGCTAGGCTCGTAAAGTTTTAACCTTAGTATTCGCATGTGCAAATCTGGCTTGCACCCGTTGTATGCACACGTAGAATCTATAACACCCGATCATCACGTGATGCTTCGATACGACGAGTCTTAGCAACGGTGCATACTAAGGACGATTACTTCATGGATATGCGAATATTGTTCGTGCCCCAATAGTTGGAGGATTGGGACGCCTTGCGTCTTCAACCTTCGTACATTCCCATAAAACTTATGAGTTTATGTAGTCTCACCAAATTATATTCTATCATCTTGCAATAAGGTCTTATATATCACATATATCTCATACCTTGATTATTTCTGAAAACTAAATTTTCAGCTCCTTACTTTTCAAACAGATTTGAACTTCAAGTTTCATGGAGACAAGATAACTTTAGGTACTAATTGAAACCATAGCTCTTTGAATCAACAATATGAGGTTTACTAAAAGTTTGCAGTAGGACTTAATCAATTCTTGATTCTTTAACAATACGGTACCAGTCCGTAAAGTTTCTTGTCAGATTTTTTAACAGTATTTCTATCTCAATCACAAGACTAGCGCATAGTAGAAAAACGGATGCCAATACTACAAAATTAATTCAAAATACTACTCAGACTATGTTCATGATAATTAGTTCATGTTTTAATCTAATTACTAATGAACTCCCACTTAATAGAACATCCCTCATAGTTGTTAAGTGGTACACGATCCAAATCCACTACACCAAAACCGATCATCACGTGAGATGATGTAGCTTCAATGGTGAACATCAACATGTTGATCATATCATCCATATGACTCGTGTTCAACCTTTCGGTTTCCATTGTCCCGAGGCCATGTCTGTACATGCTAGGCTCGTCAAGCAAACCCAAGTATTCCGCGTGTGCAACATGGCTTACACCCGTTGTATGTGAACGTTGAGTCTATCACATCCGATCATCACGAGATGCTTCGAAACGACGAACTATATCAACGGTGCATACGAGGGGAGAACACTTTATTATCTTGATATTAATGTGAGGGATCATCTTATAATGCTACCGTCGCGCTCTAAGCAAAATAAGATGCATAAAGGATTAACATCACATGCAATTCATATGTGATATGATATGGCCCTTTTAGTCTTTGTGCCTTCGATCTTCATCTCCAAAGCACGGACATGATCTCCATCATCAACGGGCATGATCTCCATCATTGTCGGCGTAGCGTCAAGGTCCATGGCGCCGTCTTCATGGTTGTTCACCTCATGTAGCAACTATTACAACTACTTTGAAATACTACTCAACATGAAATTTAAAGACAACCATAAGGCTCCTGCCGGTTGCCACAATACAATAATGATCATCTCATACATATTCATCATCATATTATGGCCATATCACATCACCAAACCCTGCAAAAACAAGTTAGACGTCTCTAATTTGGTTTGCATATTTTACGTGGTTTAGGGTTTTCGAGTAAGATCTAATATACCTACGAACATAAACCACAACGGTGATACTAGTGTTGTCAATAGAAGAGTAAATTGAATCTTCAATATAGTAGGAGAGACAGACACCCGCAAAGCCTCTTATGCAATACAAGTTGCATGTCGAACGAGGAACAAGTCTCATGAACGCGGTCATGTAAAGTTAGTCCGAGCCGCTTCATCCCACTATGCCACAAAGATGCAAAGTACTCAAACTAAAGACAACAAGAGCATCAACGCCCACAAAACCATTGTGTTCTACTCGTGCAACCATCTATGCATAGACACGGCTCTGATACCACTGTAGGGATTCGTTGCATAGAAAACAAAAAAATTCCTACCGCGAGAACGCAATCCAAGCCAAGATCCAATCTAGAAGATGGGAGCAACGAGGGGATGAACGAGACTAACCCTTGAAGATTTCCAAAGCCTATAAGAGTAGGCTCTTATTGCTGCGGTAGACGATCACTTGCCGCTTGCAAAAGCGCGTAGAAGATCTTGATCACGGTGCCACGATCGGGCAGCACCTCCGTACTCGGTCACACGTTCGGTGTTGATGACGACGTCCTTCTCCCCGTTCCAACGGGCAGCGGAAGTAGTGGATCCTCCTCGGAATCCCGGCAGCACGACGGCGTGGTGGCGGTGGTGGTGGAGAACTCCGGCAGGGCTTCGCCTATGCGCTGCGGGAGTTTGTATGTGGAGGAGGGGAGGCTAGGTTTTGGGGAGAGGGGGTGCCATGGGCGCCGGCCTCAAGGGGGCAGGGGTGGTGCGGCCAAGCCATGGGCTGCCCCCTCCCTCTCCTCCTCATTATATAGGTGGAACCCCAAGGGTTTGCCCAAAGTCTTCGAATAAGACCCCAACAGAAAAACTGCCTTATGGACGAAACCTAGAGGGACAGGGACTCTCCCCTTCCCCCTTTTCTTGGCCGGCCAAGGAGGTGGAGTCCACCATGGACTCCACCCTCCCACTTGGTTGGCTGGTTAGGGTTTGTGGAGTCCCTCCGGGACTCCTCCTTCCATAGTGATTTATTTCCGGATAATTCTAGAAACCACCTTCGATAAATTCACCGGATCATTTCCAAACTTGGAAAGTGACTTCCTATATATGAATCTTATTCTCCGGACCATTCCGGAACTCCTCGTGATGTCCTGGATCCCATCCGAGACTCCGAACAAAACTTCGAACTCCATTCCATATTCCATATCTACTTAAACGACATCAAACCTTAAGTGTGTCACCCTACGGTTCGCGAACTATGTAGACATGGTTGAGACTTCTCTCCGACCAATAACCAATAGCGGGATCTGGAGATCCATAATGGCTCCCACATATTCAACGATGACTTTAGTGATCGAATGAACCATTCACATACGATACCAATTCCCTTTGTCACGCGATATTTTACTTGTCCGAGGTTTGATCATCGGTATCTCTATACCTCGTTCAACCTCGTCTCATGACAAGTACTCTTTACTCGTACCGTGGTATGTGGTCTCTTATGAACCATTCATATGCTTGCAAGCTATTAGACGACATTCCACCGAGAGGGCCCAGAGTATATCTATCCGTCATCGGGATGGACAAATCCCACTGTTGATCCATATGCCTCAACTCATACTTTCCGGATACTTAATCCCACCTTTATAACCACCCATTTACGCAGTGGCGTTTGATGTAATCAAAGTACCTTTCCGGTATAAGTGATTTACATGATCTCATGGTCATAAGGACTAGGTAACTATGTATCGAAAGCTTATAGCAAATAACTTAATGACGTGATCTTATGCTATGCTTAATTGGGTGTGTCCATTATATCATTCACATAATGACATAACCTTGTTTATTAATAACATCCAATGTTCATGATCATGAAACGATGATCATCTATTAATCAACAAGCTAGTTATACAAGAGGCTTACTAGGGACTCCTTATTGTTCACATAACACACATGTATCAATGTTTCGGTTAATACAATTATAGCATGGTATGTAAACATTATCATAAACTCAAAGATATTATAATAACCATTTTATTATTGCCTCTTGGGCATATCTCCAACATATGCACCATGGACCGATATTAGCATGGATTTCGTTCTAGGATTGCCTCGCACTACGCATGGTCATGATTCCATATTTGTGGTAGTGGATAGATTCTCTAAGATGGCTCATTTCATACCTTGCCATAAGAGCGACGATGCTTCACACATTGCTTCATTGTTTTTCAGGGAAATTGTTCGCCTACACGGAATACCGGCAAGCATTGTGTCGGATCGAGACGTCAAGTTCATGAGCTATCTATGGAAGTCGCTCATGGCAAAGTTTGGAGTGAAGCTTTTGTTCTCATCATCCTCGCACCCGCAAACGGACGGCCAAACGGAAGTGGTCAATCAAAGCCTCTCCACTCTCCTACGCATCCTCGTGAAGAAGAACTTGAATTCATGGGAGGAGTGCCTTCCACACGCGGAGTTCGCCTACAACCGCGCCAAGCACTCGACAACATCAAGGAGTCCCTTCATGGTCGTCTACGGTTTCGAGCCGCTCACGGCACTCGACATCCTACCACTTCCCCTTCATGAGCGGACGAACATGGACTTCGACAAGCGCACCTCCGCCATGAAGAAATTACATGAAGAAACAAGAGCAACCATTCAAGAACATGTGCTTCGTCAAGCTACCCGCCTCAACACCAAGAAGAAGGAACGCATATTTCAAGAAGGCGACCTCGTTTGGATCCACCTCCGGAAGGAAAGATTCCCTCATGAACGCAATTCGAAGCTCAAGCCAAGAGGAGATGGTCCCTTCAAGGTCCTCAAACGCATCAACAACAACGCTTACGTCATCGACATCCCAACCTCCAAGTACTTGGTGAGCAACACGTTCAACGTTGCGGACTTATCGCCATATCATGAAGATGAGGAGGCACAAGAGTCGAGGGCGACTCTTTCCCAAGGGGGGGAGATGATGCGGGGTGGCCTTCGGACACCTCCACACCAAGACCAACAGGTCCCCCAAGTGGACCAATGACGCGAGCTCGAGTTAAAGCCCTACATGATGAGGTGAACTCGCTCCTCACCACCCTTGATCTCGGCACACCTTTGGATGGAATACTACCTCATGCCGACGTGCTATCTGTCATTAGGTACAAGGCGCATCAAGACCCCGGAGAGGAGGACATGCCAAGGTCAAGGGAAGGAGAGGAGCAGCGGGACATGGAGATGATCACGAAGCTGGACACAACGTCGCTCGAAGCGCTCAAAGGAAGGGAAGAAGTGCTGGCCGGTCCAGGACCCGGTCAGACCGGCCCCACAACCGGGCCATCCGGTCCCAGGCCCGGTCAACCGGGCGGCAACCGGATTTCCCTGCATCGTACCGGAAGGCAACCGGAAACTTCGCAAGAATCCGGTTGGCGCCCGGTCGACCGGACCCAGGACCGGACCACCCGGTCATAGGCCCGGTCAGACCGGATCCCAAATCGGATATGACGGGAATGCTCCACCAAACTGCCTAAGTTATCTATTCGCGTACCTTTTCGCCTTACTGGCCATGTATGCCTATATAAGTAGCCTGGACCCCTCCTTTACCCCTCAGACTTGCATTAGGCTTAAACACAACTTTGAGCTTAGTCTCCCTAGGGTTATCATCCCTCTGTAATCAAGGCATCCTGGTTGTTGATTTGGATATTGTTGAGTGAGATTCTAGTACAAGCTACTCTCTCTCCCTCATCAATCTCTTCTTCTCCAACCCCAATCTCTCACCGGGAATTCTGTCGCGTGCCTCTTCCGGGTGATTCTATTGGCGTGGTCCATCCAGCCACGGGGGTAAGTATCGGGTGTATCGGGTTGGTGTGCGTGCGTGAGTACCGGCGTTCTTCGTGTTCTTCGTGTTCCTCGCGTTCTCCCACCTCTTCCCTTGGTTTTCGGGGTCAAATCGCGAGATCGGGCCACTCCCGGGATCTTAGATCTCATCACTTGGCATCCTAGCTTTTGCTGGCACAAGGATGCCGTATTTGGTGAGCTCGGTGACCTCGTGCCAGTCCAGCCAACGCCTATCCATGGCGACATGGGCAGACTGGATGATGTAGCGGTGTCAGAGGATATAAATCGGGAGGTTGTTCACGGTTGGTAGGTGAGCTGTGGCGCCATTACTCTGCCATCTTGGAAGTCGATATGGTCGCCATTGACGCGTGCTTGACCCGACTAGGGGACAAGTTATCATAGTGGCTGCCAACCAGGCCCTCTAATATGATGCGGAGTATCCCCCCTCCCCCGATCCCGGCCCTTGTGGGTAGGGGCTGAGCTCCGAAATGTGGCGGGTGCCTATGGGAGGCGCTGGTGGGAGCCCATTGCGTGGCCGACAACCCAGCGGGTGCCCTCAACTTCCCTCTCAGCTCCACCTCTACCGCATTTGAGAGTCTCCAAGTAGCGTCACCCCTGTGGGTATAGGCCCGACTTATGGTTGTGTCCTGGTCTGCATATGTTGTCTACTTGGATCTAACCTAAGGGAATCTCTAACAGCCCAGCGCAAACGTACGATTTGCCCCCGTGGTGTCAAAATTTGGGTTTTCCCACAACCCAGCTGCCCGACGCATAGGGATCGGGCTGTCCGCCGACACGCATTCCCGCGGTGTCCTGGTCCCTGCCATCCATGCAGCGTGGCCACCACCGGAGCTTCGTGCCGGTCTACGTCGACGAGCTCTACAGCCAGCCCAAGGGCCTCAGCGTCGTGCGCGAGGAGGAGTCGCAGCCCAACACCAGCAAGCTCGCCCGTGACACTGACCGTACCGGCGCGGCGTCAACAAGACACACGTGCATGGCCATGGCGCCGACGCTGCGGCCGCTACCACTACTGGTGGTGGCAGCAAGGCGCGTGCTGGGGGTAGGAGCGCCGGCGTGAGGGGTTTCTTGCTGAGCCCGGGCAGAGGGGGTTGTGGGATGGGGGAGGTGGATGTGGATGTGAGGGCAGAGATGTTCATCAGAAAGTTCAGGGAGGAGATGTGTCTGCAGAGCCAGAGGTCGGCAGAGGAATTCCAGGCCATGCTTGCAAGAGGCCTATGACATCCATGATCCATCCTTCAGAAAAATAATTGATCTTCCCATGAATGTAGTTAATTTACCACGAGAGGATGCCTAGATTAGCTACTCTGTATTTAGTTTGGTTTGGTTTGCTGTTTGTAAAAGAGTTGATAGGGCCCTAGAAGCATATTTCGTCAGTTGGCACTCAGTTTGGAGCTTGGTTCTCGTGTTGTGTATATAGGAATATAAGATTGTTGCATTCGTTGATCTTTACATGTATTGTTGGGTATTCATCAAAACAAAACAAAAAACCAAAAGGTTTGTATAACTACTACAGTATTGTGTATCCATCATAACTATGTTTGAAGATCCTCCCCTCCTCCGTCGTAGAGATCTTTACTATTATATTCCAGTTGGTCGTACGGCATACAACGTGTTTTGTGAAGGAGATTAGAAGCATCTCATCCATCCAATTTAAGCTCACGGTCTCTGCTTCATCCGGCCTACTTTCATGGTAATTCAAAGTATCAATCACACGGTTCAGCTTGCAAAATTAATGGGGTGCATAGTCAATTGAGGGAATGCAAGCAATCTTTCCGATCCTTGGCCACAACTTTCTTTTCTTGGTTTGCCAGGGGGAAAGAAAACAACCTTTCGCCATCTTCATTAGGAAAGGATAACTAATTAGGCCCAAGTTCTCTGGTTACATGCCGTGTGATTAGTTGACCTAAAAAAGTTCCCTAAAAAGGTGGCTGAAAAAACAAATCAAGGCATTAAATCATAATGAATATATGAATTAAATAGAAAACCTTTTCTTGCCTTCATATGTCACTCTGGGTAAATCAGGTACAATATTACATTCACAATTAAAAGGTTAATTGATCGTCCTTTCTAATCCTGCCACAGATGCCTCCCACTCACCGCGTCGAATCCGCTGTCGTCAAACCCGGAGTCACACTGTTACCGCCGCCGTGCCCACGGGAGCACACCGCCCTGTCGGACGCAAGCACACCTACGCCGCCATGCATGCCGCCACTACAACCCTGCCAATGCGACCACATCGACGCCATGTACGATTGGGCCGGAGCCCTGCCCCCTCGCTACCCACCCACCCACACCGCAAGTGCCCGTCCGTTGGAGGCTGTCATCCCCTACTGCTCATCATCGCTCATCGCTTGCCCGTGATCACTCAAACGTACCCTTCACGACGACAAGGCCCCGGAAACGTCATCGATGTCGTTGCCCTGGTCACAATCCGCGAGTCAGCATTTCAGTGTCCCACAGGTTTGGTTTTTGCAACTTCATCAATTTGGTTTTAATTAATACATATATTGGTCAATATTGGAACACATGTCTCTTTGAAGTTTGTTTTCGTTTTGACCTTTCCTTTTCATCATCGATGTGGCTTCAATTTCAGAGTCGAAAAGATAGCCAATTCTGAGAACGAGTTCAAGCAAGATTAACGACCACTTGCCTGGGTAATGGTGATTCCCAACATTCTCATCTGTATGTGCTTGTCCATTCCAAACTATGATTGAATCTTACACTTGCAGGCTACTAACTTTATTCGTGTTAACTCGGTTGAATCTGTGTATCCTCTCTGGGGCATTCAACGTTTGGAGGGCCAGATGCAAACTGTGTTGAGTTAGATTTTTTTAACATTGCGAGCACTACATCTGGACCAACCCTAGCTGGTAGATTTCTGTGTCACTAACATTTTTATAACTCAATGGTTCTCTTTTCTCTAGATTGTAGCTGAATACTGCACATTAGCTAACTCCTAACATATATTCCAGGTCCACAAAAAGGTTAAATGTTGAGTGTAGATCAATGCACATCACAACAGTGTTGCATATTGTTGTTGAATGCACGAAGTCTTGTTTTCTAAAATTAGAGACCAAAATCATTCACATAAGAGATATCCTGCCGTCTGTAGATCAGGATAGTGCACTACATGATAATGGTAATCTTGTGTCTTTAAACTAAATTGTTCATTTAAATCTAGGATATTTTGCTTTACCTAAGCTTGAGTTCTCATTTTCCTTGCCTTTCACATTCTTTAGATATGAGTTTCCATATAAGTTGGTGAAAAGCTCTTTTTCTGTATGCTCACTGACAAGGTTGAATAATTTAATGTGTATCAGTACAACTTAAGAACCTTAACTATGCTTAAGAATTGAGTTTGAATTGGTGTTCAAAAGCATATCCCTTAAATTATGAATTCTACTACTCCAACCATATGTTATTCATTATTTGACATGAGATGAGGTTAAATATTTCCTGTATGCACCAGACTAAAACTTGCAGCAAAAGATTGTTCTTTCGAAGCTAAAAAGTAAAAAAAAAAAACTCATATTCGAAAATCATTATGTTTCTAGCTCTATCCCCGGATTTAAGAATTGTTGATTAACAAGTATATTCAACCCGACATGTTGATCTCATGTTATATTTGAAGCTATTTCACAAGAAACGATCGTTTACCAGAACACTTGACAATCATTAGTTTCGGTTTACTGTAGAGGTTGGTATGAAGTTCCTTTCTTGTGGGTTATCAATTGGTTTCCATGGTGAAATATTTTTATCCTTTTAATATAGAGGAAAGTTTTCCTTTTGAAGCTATTTTTGCATGTCATCTCAATCAACATCCATTGTTATGTATTTGTTTATTTTTTACTATAGAGGAAAAGATCTTCACGATTCCTTTTTGGTGCTATATCAATTAGATGACCGATTGACATAGTAGCTTATAAGCACATGTACCCATTCGGGATCAAAGGCACTCCTCAGCCACCCCTACCTAATCCAGGCGGGTCTTCTCTACACATGCCATTTTGCGCCACAATCCAATGGTTCTTGATCATCAAATCCTTCATCTGCATATATTGATGTCGATTAGAACTACACGCATTGGATGCATATCTTACTTCGTTGAATTCAATTTTTTGTAATTGAAAAGCAGAGCTATTTCTCCCCTAATAGACCTCTGTGACATTAACCTCTATACCTTGAAATCGGATTATACTGTGTAAATCCTTGAACAATATTGACACCTTGAAGATTTTTGATTCTCAAATTCTATGAAGTGAAACTTCAATGTTTTTGTAATAGTATGTGGCTACCTTTCCTACATACATGGACATTTACGTGAATTGTATCTTTACACGTAAGACTGCAAAAATATTAAGGAATTGTGGCAACACATGGACATTCATGATAAGAGCTGGTTCCAAGATCATCTTGGTGGGCATGAAGGAAGAGGATCTAGAAAGATTGATGATTCCCATGATGTCCCCAATCTTAGAAATTGGTGACATTTCAGTGCATCAACAGTCACATGGTAAGATTATGATGTTTAATAGTAGCTTTGTTGTAGGCAATAGATGATCAATGATTGATAAGGTTCAAGATCCTTACTTACAATCGGTAACTTGAAGCATTCTTTTCCCTATCCATGCAGGATACCAGAGTGGGCATATCCATTGGTGTAATAGCTATCGACGAGTTTCGTCTTTGGTATGTTCAAAAAAAAAAAAATTTTGATTACTCAACATGTATACTCTCGAAGGTTCAATTGAAATTATTGGTTCAGCCCAGAAGCTTCATTGTAGTTTCGCATATGGATTTTCTTGTGTCTTGCATTTTTCTCGAGAACGTGCGGTGATTGTCACCGGGAGAAAGTAGATGCCAGGTCATAATGGTTACAATACCGTCATAATTCATATATTGTAATTAAGAATGCTTTGATTAATATATGAGATCTAACTTTGTTGGACCGTAGCAACGCACGGGCATTCAACTAGTTTTATTAGTGCAAACTGAAGCTGTTCTTTTTTTTGCTTTGTTCAGAGAACGTATACCTGAGGCCCTGGTCAGTTGGTTGGGACATTGATGCTCGCTCATAAAGTTGTAATGCACATACTAGCTAGTATGAAAACAAACACATTAATGAAATATCATCCTTTCACCGTACCAGAGTCAACAAAAAATGTAAATTCAAAACAGATTTCATGTCATGTGGTCACAGATTTTAGCAAATCTATCTCTCATGTAGTCCCATCATGTCATGGCAACCGACTGGCTACCGTGAACTATGAGCGGATTAGGTACAAAGACTGCTTTAACTGAGAGTTGTTGGCTATCAGTGCAAGGTAACCAAGCTAGCTTGTGAAAATAGCGGACAGGTGATGGAAATATTTCCAAGATTCACAAAATTCACCAAAGAATTAAGGAAAGATGGATCCCATGTCATAATCGGATTGATAATAATTTTTGCGTGAACAATAATATTATGTTTGCTAGAAAACGGTTACATCAATATTGCTCAAGCAATAACATAAGCATAAAACTAGGCGCAGCAACACTGATCTTCCTTGCAGTAGGCATTAGCCGAAGGCTTGCCGCTGACACTGCATACAGTCCCGCAACGGGCAGCACAGCTTTCCTGATGGAAGCATTCTCCTTCATCAGCTACAAGGTCAACGGGCGATTCATCTGCAAGCCAACATGAGTTAATCAATTAACTAGCGCACATATACAAGAAGTCTGATGTATGCTGGCAAATAGTGCCAATTTTTTGTTCATGAAACATGTAGAATGAGCTGTTCTTTTGCACCAACGAAAAGAGCAGATGAAAATAACTTGACCATAGCGGGAGAGGGTTATTACTTGTATGTGCGTAGACAGAGGATGATGACATGATGATAGACATGACCATAAGAGCCAGCAGAACCGCACCCATGCTTGCTGCATTGTTCTTGAGTGCCATGATGAAAGGAGATCACTTGTGTTTTTGTTGTGTGTTTACCTTTAGTTTTACATTAAGATCTGTCCTTTGCGGCTGTTTATATAGAGGAGCAAAATCGAATAAATGGCATTAAATCAAGGGAAATAATATTGAGATAACATTCTATACTTTTGGTCTCCTGGCGCGACGGGATCTCAGCCACCAATTTTTTTTGAATGACGTTGAAATGGCAATTCTGCATTTCAAGGTTGCCACGTGGCGAATCTCTATTGGGCACCCCGCAATTAGGGCCCTAAATCAATGTACGTACTACTCCGAGTAAATTAGATCCATATATAACCTTCCTTATTTATTGGCCAAAAGTTACTGTATTAATGGATACTGTACTTCCTATTATTCAAGATTTGCAAATAGATATTATTCAGTACTAAATTAGATTCATAACCTTCCTTATTTATTGGCAAAATTTTATAATATATTAATGGATACGTCCTATTATTCAAGATTTGCAAATAGATATTCAGTACTAAATTAGATTCATAACCTTCCTTATTTATTGGCAAAATTTTGTAATATATTAGTGGATACTTCCTATTATTCAAGATTTGCAAATATATTTTCTTTAGATAGTCTAGAACTAAGGGCATCTACTGGTAGCCTTGCAACAGTACAGGCAGACTCTATAGTGGGCGTTGGGACTCGCTCCCCCTATTGGGAGGGCTACCCACACCGGCGCTCCTATAATAAAATTTAGGACAGTGCTGAGTGTCCCCCGGGGATTAAATTCCCGATCTCCCGGGTCGTCAGCCGTTCGATGAGAACGATAATGATCCTCAGATCCGTGTCTATGCCCACGCACGAAAACGAAAGAAAAACGCATCCATGGTAGTAGAAAAATTCCTCTCGTCCCCGGACGCGCCCTCACCGGATGCGCCCGCATGAACGCAGCACGCCGGCGACGTCGAGTCCTGCTTGCAGTACCGCCGCCTACGCCGGTAGAACCGTTGCCCGCTTCGGCAGCACCGTCCCCCACAGGCAGCACCACCGCAAGCAGCACCGAGGTCCCTCGCATGCAGCACGCCAGCACCAGCATCATATACTTGTAGCTTCGCCGCTGGTCTCGCCGGCGTTCTTGCAGCACGGTCGCACCCTGTGTAGCAACCGCCGACGGCGTTTGTAGCAACTGCCAGCTCCGCTGGTAGCAACCTTGTAGCAGCCGTGGCCGCCCTCTGTAGCAGCCGCCACCTCCTATTGTAGCGGACGTCGGCGCCTGTGTAGCAACCGCCTCCGCCTGTTGTAGCTGAAGCCGGCACCCTGTGTAGAAACCGCTGCCGCCTGTTGTAGCGAGTGCCGGCGCCCTGTGTAGCAACCGGCGACGCATGTTGTAGCGAACGCCGGTGCCCTGTGTAGCAACCGCCGCCTGTTGTAGCGAATGCCGGTGCCCTGTGTAGCAACCGCCGCCTCCACATGTAGAAGACACCGATGCCCTTTGTAGCTGGCGCCGCCACCGCTCGCAGCTCCAACGTCGGCGCTCGCAGCATCGCGCATGGAAGCTCCTTCGCCGCCCGCATCCATCAGAGGCGGTGTGGCCCCACTCCTCTAGCGTCCATGGCGGCCTCAACCTTGCTCCCGCCGTAGGCATCGCCCGTGTCGCTATTGGTGAAGATGACGAGCTCGGGATCGTCGAGGCGGAACTTGGCAAAAGGATATCCCGTGGTTTGGGACGACGACGTGTGGTAGGGCGGCGGCCACGGCGCGTGGTTGGGAGTCGGTTCGAGCTCTCCGCCGGGATCTAGGCTATGGCAGGTGCGCGGCGTGCGTCTGCGGTAGGGGCGCTGGGAAGGATGCGGGAGAGAGACGATTCGGGGAGGAAGAAGATCTGGGAACAGAAAGATAAAGGTTGGTGGGTCCCACTCTCGCTCACGTTTTGCCACGATGAAGGACGGGTGGCGGGCTAGAGACCCGGAGGAAGCAACGCGATCGATCGTCCAGGGGACTGTAAGCGTTTTCCTAAAATTTAACCAAAAAAAATTGATGAGTTTCATTCAAAATTTAAAAGTTCTATAAATTTAGAACATAATTTAAACTAACCTCTATTCTTCCTCCTCTGAGTCGATGATGTTGTCCTCGTAGCCGACAGCATGAAGGCTTCTTATCGGAAACCGGCGATGACGTGGATGGTGCGGCCAGGCATTGACTTGAATAGCCTCCGCTCGGCGATGTTCTTCTCTGGTGGTAGATGTTGGAGCGGCATGGGCACCCCGCCCAAGATGATAGTCCAGCCCCTTGGCATCCTAGCTTTTGCTAGCACGAGGATGTCGTATTTGGTGACCACGGTGACCTCGTGCCAGCCTAGCGAACGCCTATCCATGGTGACGGGGGCAGACTGGATGATGTAGCGGTGCCAAAGGATATAAATCGGGAGGTTGTTCATAGTTGGTAGGCGGGTAGTGGCGCCCTTACTCTGCCATCTTGGAAGTCGATCTGGTCACCATTGACACGTGTTTGACCTGACTAAGCGGCAAGTTATCACAGTGGCTGCCAACCAGGCCCTCTGACGTGATGCGGAGTGTCCCCCACCCCCACCCCCCCACCCCCGATCCCGGCCCTTGTGGATAGGGGTTGAGCTCTGAAATGTGTCTGGTTCCTATGGGAGGCACTTGTCGGAGCCCATTTCGTGGCCGATGGCCCAGCAGGTGCCCTCAACTTCCCTCTCAGCTCCACCTCCCCCCATTTGAGAGTCTCGTCCATTGGGGCCAAGTGGCATCGCCCCCGTGGGTATACGTCCGACTCGTGATTGTTTCATGGTCTGCATATATTGTGTACTTAGATCTAACCTAAGGGTATCTCTAGCGGCCCGACCCAAACGGATAATTTTGGTTTGTTTGCCTCTGCGCTGTCAAAATTTGGGTCTTCCCACAACCTAGAGGTCCGATGCATAGTGACCGCCTGACCAGGTTTTCCACCGAGACGCATTCCTATCCCAAATTTGGGACGCGAATGCGTCCGCGCGGACACGGCGTGAACATCTCACGCGACCTACCCGGTCCTACCCACCAGGGATAGCGAATCCAACAGACTGAAATCGCGCCCTCCCCTTATTTGCATCCCTAGGGCGACGCGCCACCCAGCCGTAACCCACTCCCCCTTGGCCTTAATTGCCAAGATTTTTTCGGGCCACGACTCGCCGGAGAGGCCTCACCCGCATCACCCGTGTCATTGTTGCCAGCCCATCTGGTGGGAGCCCCCACCGGCCTCGATGCACATGACCTCTTCAGTCAATTGCGCGGTACGACACCGACGAACTATTCAGCCATTTGCACCAAATGTGCTGGCCATTTATCCATTGTTGTTGCCCCGCAGATGGGCCTAACACACTCGCTGGAGATGCTGCATAGGGAAGTCGTGGACACCTCGTCCGACGAGACGTCTCAACTCATGGTTGACTCGGCCTCCCTCATCAACGAGCACAATGCCAAGAAGATGTCGGTCAACCGGGGCTCAACGAAGGGCCGCTCGGCCAACGTGAAGCGCAACTGAGTAGGCAGCCACAACCACCTCTAAAAAGACTATTTCCATCTAACTGATGTGGTGTACAAGGAATTCATGTTCTGGCGCCGCTATCGAATGTTAGGAGACATGTTCTTGATAATTTTATGGGTCATCGGAGATTATGACCCATACTTCCGGTGCAGGCCTGATGGCACTTATAAACTCGGCTTCAATTCCTACCAAAAGTGTTCTGAAGCTAACCACAAGCTTTCATATGGAGTGTTTGGTGATATCTTCGACGAGTACCTGCGAACGAGTGAGAGCACCTTCCTTGAATCTATGTACAAATTTTGTTGAGCCGTGATTGCAGTGTTCGGCAAACTTTACTTGAGAGGGCCAACAACTGAAGACACAACACGGCTGTTATCGATCAACGAGGCAAGTGGGTTCCCAGGGTTGATCGATAGCATAGATTGCATGCACTCGGAGTGGAAGAATTCTCCATTTGCGTGGCAAGGTCATTAGAGAGGGATTCACTGTCATTCTTGAGACAGTGGCATCGCATGATTTGTGGATTTGGTACTCTTTCTTTGGCATGGCATGTTCCCACGATGATATTAATGATCTCCACCATTCTCAAGTGTTCGGTCGACTTCTAAAAGTGAATTCTATTGTGGTGAACTATGAGATCAATGGCAATGCGTACGACAAACCATACTATCTTATTGATGGCATCTATCCTGACTGAGCCACACTTGTGAAGATAGTTGGCAAACCTCATACAGAAAAAACCAAGAGGTTTGCGTAGAGGCAAGAGGCTTGCAGGAAAGATGTGGAGAGGACATTGGTGTGCTCAAAGCTCGGGGTCTATTGTTCATTACGCAGCTAGAACATGGTATTTGAACACCATGCATGAGGTGATGACTTGTTGTGTGATCATGCACAACATGATCATTGAGACGAAGTGATAGGGCAAAGGTGGCCGATCTTTCGATGAGACGTGGATAGATCGATTTGTTGGTGGAGTTCGTGCTTGACGATCTGACTACACGTGCAAAGCTCGTGCGCCAATGCAATCGCTAGGACAATCTCCGGGAGTTACTGATCTTGCGGATGCACGATCAGCCTGACCAGCGAGGGTCTTAATTCCTACCTGAAATTGAGAACAAGTAAGAACTAATATTGCAATCCGAATATTGCGGATGAAAGATGAAAACTTTATTGAAAAAGGTGGGATTCCGAATAGTCGGTCTTGTTCTGGGCGTTGGCCTCAAAAGAAGTACACGAGAGTTGCAGCAATGGCTAACTTTTAGTCTAATCAAAATCCGAGTCTAAACGTGACAGCTATGGGGGTATTTAAAGGAGGAAAAGGTGGTGTTTCGGCCAGCCATACATATGGTGGCCGAACCAAACCCTAAAAGGCCTTTCCCCTTCCATACGGACTCTAAAAAGTGGCCGATTTAATTCCTGCGAAAATAACATGGGCCTGGCCCAAAACTAAAGGTGACGCAGCACCATAACATGCTATGGACGAAATTATGAAGTGGGAAACTCTATATTTCGTCCATGTCTTCATCTCTTCTTATGGTGGCTTCAAAGTTCTGAAATCAATCTCCACTTGCGGCGTCATCTTCAATCTTCAAATGCTTGCTGTCATCTCCTCCATGCGTGATCATGCTCCAATGCTTGTCCTCCTCATCCATGCTTAGTCCATCATTCCTAAGAGTAACAAACATATCTGATTTAGGCAGCATCATATTCTCATGTATGTGAGGAATAATTCCAAGAAACGAAAGTACCTGATAGTTAAGTTGTTTGGCACGAGCTCGAGTGATTGGTCCTTGTATTTGTGTGGCTGTAGGTACAGCGGTTGTATCAATAGATGGGATGTCCTCATCATGCCCCCCTTCTTGAATTGAAGTCGTCCTCGACGAAAGCTCCTCTTCTTCACCAAAGTAAGGCTTCAAATCTGTAAATGTAGCAGTAACCGGACCCAATTCTGCAGGAAGCTCAAGTTTATATGCATTATCATTTATTTTCTCAACACCTTAAAAGGACCAGCAGCGCGTGGCCTTATTTTAGACTTGCGCAATTCAGGAAAACGATCTTTGCGCAAATGCAACCAAACAAGATCACCAACATTAAACACAACATGCTTTCTTCCTCTATCTCCCGCAATTTTATACTTAGCATTCATGCGTTCTATGTTGTCTTTAGTAGTCTCATGCAATTTTAGTATCAATTCAGCACGGTCTGTAGCATCCAAATTATTTTGCACCGAAGATGGTAAAGGAAACAAATCAATAGGTGCACGCGGTACAAAACCATAAACAATCTCAAAAGGGCACATCTTAGTGGTAGAATGCAGCGAACGATTGTAAGCAAATTCAATATGAGGTAAACATTCTTCCCACAATTTTAAGTTCTTCAAAACAGCCCGCAACATAGTAGACAATATTCTATTTACTACTTCAGTTTGTCCATCAGTTTGGGGATGATCGACATGTAGTACTAAACAGCAATTTAGTCCCCAACTTAGCCCATAGACATCTCCAAAAGTGGCTAACAAACTTAGTATCACGATCAGAAACAATAGTATTTGGCACACCATGTAAACGAACAATTTCGTGAAAGAACACATCAGCAACATGTGTAGCATCGTCAGTCTTGTGACATGGAATAAAGTGTGCCATCTTAGAAAACCGATCCACAACAATAAAGATACTATCCCTCCCCTTCTGTGTACGAGGCAAACCCAAAACTATATCCATAGAAATATCCTCCCAAGGTACACTAGGAACAGGAAGAGGCATATATAAATCATGTGGATTAAGTCGAGACTTAGCTTTTTGACATGTAGTGCAGCGTGTCACAAATCTCTCAACATCTCGACGCATACGTGCCCAAAAGAAGTGTGCAACAAGTACATCCTCCATCTTCTTCACACCAAAGTGGCCCATCAATCCTCCTCCATGCGCCTCCTGTAACAACAAAAGACGAACGGAACTATCTGGGATGCATAGCTTGTTAGCACGGAACACAAATCCATCATTGAGGACAAATTTGTTCCATGTTCTACCATCTTTACAATTCAGCAACACATCTTTAAAATCAGCATCATGCAAGTATTGTTCCTTTATGGTTTCTAATCCAAAAATCTTGAAGTCAAGTTGAGATAGCATAGTATAACGGCGCGACAAAGCATCAGCAATAACATTATCTTTACCCTTTTTGTGTTTGATAACATAAGGAAAAGACTCTATAAACTCAACCCACTTTGCATGGCGACGATTCAACTTAGCTTGACTACGAATATGCTTCAAAGATTCATGATCAGAATGTATAACAAATTCTTTAGGCCATAAATAATGTTGCCAAGTTTCTAATGTCCGAACTAGCGCATATAATTCTTTATCATAAGTAGAATAGTTCAGATTAGGCCCACTCAATTTTTCACTAAAATATGCAACAGGTTTGCCCTCTTGTAATAACACACCTCCCAAACCAATTCCACTAGCATCACATTCAAGCTCAAAAGTCTTATTGAAATCAGGAAGTTGGAGTAATGGAGCATGTGTTAACTTATCTTTCAGAATCATGAAGGCTTCTTGTTGTGCATCGCCCCACACAAAGGGTACATCCTTCTTTGTAAGCTCATTCAGCAGCGCAACAATGGATCCAAAATCTTTCACAAAGCGCCTATAGAAACCAGCGAGGCCAAGAAAAATCCTCACTTGTGTGACCGTCTTTGGCTGCGGCCAACTCTCAATTGCCTCGATCTTGGCTGGATCAACTTCAATACCCTGCGCAGTAATAACATAGCCAAGAAACGCAACTCGATTGGTACAAAAGGTGCACTTCTCAAGATTACCATACAAACGTGCATCACGTAAAGCATTGAAAACAACACGTAAATGATCCAAATGTTCCTCCAAAGATTTTCTATAAATCAGAATATCATCAAAGTATACCACAAAAAAACGTCCAATAAAAGCACGTAAAACTTCGTTCATCAGTCTCATGAAAGTACTAGGTGCATTAGTTAAACCAAAGGGCATTACTAACCACTCATATAAGCTGAACTTAGTTTTAAACGCTGTTTTCCATTCATCTTCTAATTGCATACGAATCTGGTGGTAACCACTACGCAAATCAACTTTAGAGAACATAATAGAACCACTCAATTCATCAAGCATATCATCTAAACGAGGTATAGGATGACGATATCGAATGGTAATATTATTAATAGCTCTACAATCAGTACACATGCACGAAGAACCATCCTTCTTAGGTACCAAGATAATAGGAACAACACATGGACTAAGAGACTCACGAATGTAACCTTTATCTTGAAGAACCTGAATTTGTCGTTGAATCTCTTTCGTCTCTTCAGGATTGGTACGATATGGTGCACGGTTGGGCAGCGAAGCTCCTGGAATCAAGTCAATCTGGTGTTCTATCCCACGAATAGGTTGCAATCCAGGTGGAACATCTTGTGGAAACACATCAATGAATTCCTGCAAAAGGTTAGCAACCGCATGTGGCAAAGAAGGAGGCATATCCTCAAATGAAAACAGAACTTCTTTGCAAATAATAGCATAGCATTGAGTAGTGTTCACATCAAGTTCAGCAATATCAGATTTGCTAGCAAGCAAACAAGGATTCTTCAAACGAATTTCAGTAGCATGGTTTGAATCAGATTTAGTATTAGTCTTATGAGGCACAAAATCTGCAGCAACAATCTGATTTTCACTCTTATTTTTCTCCTCGTTTTTTACTCTACTAGCTCTAGCAAGATCATCTTTTAGTATTTGTTCAGGAGTCATAGGTTTGAGACCAATTTTCTTTCCATCATGCATAAGAGAATACTGATTAGTTCTACCATTATGAACAGATTCTCTATCAAATTGCCAAGGTCTACCAAGTAACAAAGAACAAGCTTGCATAGGTACAACATCACAATCAACAAAATCAGAATATGTACCAATAGTAAAATGCACACATGTAGTTCTTGTTACCTTGAGCTTTCGAGAGCTCTCAAACCATTGAATGTAGTATGGATGTGTGCGCTGTCTTGTAGAGAGAGAAAGCTTCTCCACCATGTTAACGCTAGCCAGATTATTACAGCTCCCTCCATCAATGATGATCCTTATAGCTCGCTCTTTTACAATGCCTCTTGTTTGAAACGGATTGTGGCATTGATCATGCTCAGCTTTGCTCAATTGCACGCTCAACACACGTTGTGCAACTAAGCTCATGTACTGATCAGTGATACATCCAAAACGTATCTACTTTCCCGAACACTTTTGCTATTGTTTTGCCTCTAATTTATGTATTTCAGATACAACTAACACGGACTAACGCTGTTTTCAGCAGAATTGCTCTGGTGTCTCGTTTTTGTGCAGAAATTCAACTTTCAGGAAAATCCCCGGAATTTATGTCGAAGGGCTTATTTTTCCAGAAGATTCACGGAGCCAGAAGGGCAGGCCTGGGGGAGGCCCAGGGCCCCCACACACTAGGACGGCGCGACCTGTAGCCCTGTAGGGGGGGCGCGCCGCCCTACTGTGTGGCCGCCTCGGCCAGCCTCTGACGCCCCCTCTGGACTATTTAAGGGTTTCGATCTAAAAACGCGAGAGGAGAAGTCGAAGTCGCCAGAAACCATCCAGTATGCCGCCACCATCGCGAAACTCCGTCTCGGGACCAGAAACTCCATTCTGGCACTCCGCCGGGACGGGGAATTGGAGGATATCATCGCCATCATCACCACCGACGCCTCTCCATCGACCAGCCATGTTTCCCCCATCCATGTGTGAGTAATTCCCCCGCTGTAGGCTGAAGGGGATGGTAGGGATTGGATGAGATTGGTCATGTAATAGCATAAGATTGTTAGGGCATAGTGCCTTGTGTCCGTAATTGGTACTTTGATGATATTGTTGCAACTTGTTATGCTTAATGCTTGTCACTAGGGCCCGAGTGCCATGATCTCAGATCTGAACATGTTATTGTTTCATGATGATATTCATTGTTTTATGATCTTACCTGCAAGTTGTATACACATGTCGCTGTCCGGAACCCGAGGGCCCAAAGTGATAGAAATTGGGACAACCGGAGGGGAAGGCGGTGATGTGAGGATCACATGTGTTCACGGAGTGTTAATGCTTTGCTCCGGTACTCTATTAAAAGGAGTACCTTAATTTCTAGTAGATTCCCTAGAGGCCCGGCTGGTAGGACAAAAGATGTTGTGCAAGTTTCTCATTGCGAGCACGTACGACTATATACGGAACACATGCCTATGGATTGCTTAGTACTTGGACACCGTTTTATTATTATCTGCAAATGCCCTGCTTTGATTGTTACATGAGTTTCTCTCATCCATGCAACGCCCGTCATCCATCCCTGTGCCTACAGTATTTTAATCCTGCTGTTTACTATAATCACTACTGCTGTCTCTGTTACTCTGCTGCTGTTATTTCACTACTGCTACTGCTATAAAACTGTTACTACTGATAAACTCTTGCGAGCAAGTCTGTTTCCAGGTGCAGCTGAATTGACAACTCCGCTATTAAGGCTTTCAAGTATTCTTTGTCTCCCCTTGTGTCGAATCAATAAATTGGGTTTTACTTCCCGCGAAGACTGTTGCGATCCCCTATACTTGTGGGTCATCAAGACTATTTTCTGGCGCCGTTGCCGGGGAGCATAGCCTTATTTGGAAGTTCACTTGGATTGATATTGTTCACTGCAAATTCTCCATCATGGGTAAATCTCGCGATCCTAAAGTCGCCATATTACCATCCACTACAAGAAAAGATACAACTCTGAGTACCTCTGCTGCTCTCGATTCACCGTCTGTGATAAGTCAACTTGTTTCACCACCACAAGCTTCACTTGCTGGTACTTCTGCTGAATCTGAAAATTCTTATAATATTGATGATGCTTCTGTTGTGCTTGATGATAGTGGTTCGTTAGGATCTTTTCTAGATGCTACAATTGCTAGGTCTAGACAAATTGAAAATACTGAAACTCCTAATGAAAATGCTGCTACACCTGTTAATTCACCTGAGTCTGTTGAATACTCTAGTGATGATCCTGATGAAGATTATGTGGAACTTGATGATGATTTTATTGATAAATGCAATGCTACTACTGATGCAAGAAAAATTAAAAAGTTGCTTGCACAACATACTGTTAGATATAAGCTATCTCCTGATCCTAAATTTGCCACATCTCCTATAAGCATTAAGGATAAAGATTATGATTTTTCTCTTGATCTATCTCATATAGCTATTGTTGAGAAAACACCCTTTTGTGGTACTGAAAAAGAAAGTGATGTAGAACACATGAATGAACTTTCTACTTTGAGTAGCTTGTTTTCTGATGATGTCAAGATGCGTATTATTTTGTTGCTAAATTTTTTCCTTTCTCATTAAAGGATGATGCTAAAACTTGGTATAATAGTTTGCCTCCTGGTTCTGTTGATAGTCCAAGTGGTTTGCTTGATGTTTTCTTTCGGAAATACTTTCCTGCTAGTGCTCAACATATTGCTTTGCAGAAAATTTATAGCTTTGACCAGGAAGATGGAGAGAAATTGCCTGAAGCTTGGGCAAGATTTTGCTCTCTTATCAGAGCTCGACCTGGACATGATTTGGAAAAGCATGATTTACTTGATATATTTTATAGTGGACTAACCATTGAGTCTAGAGCATATTTGGATAGTTGTGTTGGTTGTGTTTTCAGGAAAAGAACTCCAGACGAAGCTGAAGAATTATTGGCTAAAATAGGCCGGAATCATGATGATTGGGCCACACCTGAACCAACTCCGATGCCAATATTGAAGAAGATGGGTTTAATTAAATTAAATGATGAAGATATGAGGGAAGCCAATAAATCTCTTAAGGAGAAAGGTATTAAATCTGAAGATGTGAAGAATTTACCTCCCATAGAAGATTTATGCAAGATAATTCCCCCTTCATCCATGATTGAGGTAAACTCTCTTCAACGCTTTACTAGGGAAGATATTCCGTATTCAAAACCTCCTGCTCAATTCTTAGATGAGTTTGATAATTATATTGTTAAGCAAGAAAATTTTAATATGAGAGTAGAGAATCATTTAATGGAAATTGTCAAGATATTAGTAATTTGCATGATATTGTGGAGAGAACCTCCAATGATGTTAAGATGCTTGTTAAACATTTTCATATGGTTCAAACTCAAATTGATCAACTCACTAAAGTGCAAAATGACTTGTTAAAAACTAGTTCTAAAGAGAAACATGCTTATGAAGTAACAACTAGAGGCGGTGTTTCCACTCAGGATCCTCTATATCCCGAGGGGCATCCCAAAAGAGTTGAACAAGATTCTCAACGAATTGAACCTAGTGCTCCTTCTAAGAAAAAGAAGAAGAAACATAAAAATGTTGTAGAATCCTCTGAGCCTGTTAATGATCCTAATAGTATTTCTATTTCTGATGCTGAAACTGAAAGTGGTAATGAACATGATAAGGATAATGATAAGAATGATGCTTCTGATAAAGAAGAAGTTGAAGATGAACCTGAAAAGCATGCTAAAAATAAAAAGTATACTAAAGAAGAATTTATTGCTAAGAAACATGGTAATGAAAGAGAACCTTGGGTTCAAAAGCAAATGCCTTTTCCTGCTAAGAAACTAAAATCAAAGGAAGAAGAACACTATAATAAATTTTGCGATTGGATGAAACCTTTATTCTTGCAAATCCCTTTGACTGATGCTATTAAATTGCCTCCTTATTCAAAGTATATGAAAGATATTGTCTCTAACAAAAGGAAAATTCCTAATGAGGAGATTTCCACTATGCTTGCTAATTACTCATTCAATGGCAAAGTTCCAAAGAAGTTGGGCGACCCAGGTATACCGACTATTCCTTGTTCTATCAAGAATAATTATGTTAGAACTGCTCTATGTGATTTGGGAGCGGGTGTTAGTGTTATGCCTTTTTCTCTTTACAAGAGACTTTATTTAGATAAGTTGATACCGACTGATATATCTTTGCAAATGGATGATAAATCTACTGCTATTCCTGTTGGTATATGTGAGGATGTTCCTGTTCAAGTTACTAATAACTGCTTAATATTAACTGATTTTGTTGTGTTGGAAATGCCTGAAGATGATAATATGTCTATTATTCTTGGGAGACCTTTTCTTAACACCGCAGGGGCTGTTATTGATTGCAATAAAGGAAAAGTTACTTTCAATGTTGATGACAAGGAGCATACCGTTTATTTCCCCAAGAGGATTGATAAAGTATGTGGAGTCAATACAATTTCTAATGTGAGAACTATCAAAGTTGGAGCTATTGATTGTCCTATATATGAGCCTAAAGAAGGATATCAAAATATTATGATTGGATCCATATCAATACAATTCAAGGTAACATGATTGATTTGAGGTTTAATTCTTCTTATGCTATGTAAAATTTGTTTGGTGGCAAGACTTGATCAACCTTGTTAACAAATACATTTTATATGCATAGAGGAGCTAAACAACATTTCTTTCTTCCTCCACTTGTTCTACTTGCTGTAGCACTTTTGTTTTGCAAAGTTCTTTAGCTAATTAGAGATTTCAAAATCTTTTTCTGCCCAGTAATAATAAATTTAATACCCAGAAATGTGCATTTTTCAAAGTTTTCAAAAAATTCACAAAAATTATACCGTTGGTCTTATTTTTCGAAGAGGCACCTGGGAGCACCTGGGGATGACTAGTGGGGCACCCCAGGGTGGCACCCCACCAGCTGGCGCGGCCAGCAAGGGGGGCGCGCCACCCTGTTGTGTGGGCCCCTCCTTGCCCCACTACTTCATCTCTTCCTCCCATCTCATTCTCTCTCCCGAAAAAACTCGCACCCGCTTTCTCTTACTCGCGTTTCTGCTCAAGAGCTCAAGATTTCTCGATCTCTTTACTCAGCCCAGATTTCTGTCTGAAATTTGGCACATTTGCTCTCCGGTATGTGACTCCTCCGATTATCCAAGTAGAATTTTGTTTGGTTGAGTATATCTTGAATATTTTGCTGCTGTAGGTAACATGTTTAGTGAGCTTGCATGCTTGTTCTAAGTTGTAAAAACTAGTTTTGATGCATGATTAGTACTCTAGCAAGTTCCTATAGTAGTTTCCCTCAATTATATGTCACCAAATCAAATTTTATAATGTTTGTTGAAAAATTTCAGAAAATGGAGTGAAATAGTCATCAGCTATACCAACAAGAATTGGAGGTGCAACAAGTCATGAGAGTTCGCCGCGAAGAGGGAGTATACCCCTCTTACTACCCGTGCACAGATTTTATGAGGAGTGCAGGAATCTTGTGAGATGTTCAAAATCTAATTTCCAGTGCAGGGTTGGATGGTTTTGTTGTTGGTGAACCATACCAATATGCAAAACTGACTATGTCTGTAGTGCAGGATTTTGAATTCAATTGGTCTCAATCTAACCCCATGGTTCGGTACAAAATTTATAATAAAACTGTCAACTTGCCTTTCGATGATTTTTGTGCAGCAATTAGAGTGCTGCAATGGGGATCATGCGAGAAGATAAGGGGACTACCGCATGAGCTCTTGAGTCTCTACAAGATGATTTGTCAAGGAAGAAGCTTCTCAGAGGATGGTGGTAAAATCAGTAGTATTCAACTCCCAGCTATTCGTTACTTTGCTTATTTCATCACCAAGTGCGTTCTTGCTAGAAAGAATGCAAGTAAGTTATCTATCCTGGATTTGGCTTTCCTAGCTGCTGCATTACAAGGTGATAGGACTTATAATTTGGGTGCTTTGATAGCCTATAGACTTGCTACTAACCGTGAGAAGGGAGGAATTTGTGGAGGTCTCATCGCCTCTCGTTTATTAGCTATGCATGGTGTAGAACCTCACCATCTTGATATTCAGCTTTCCGTAGAGAAACTTGACATAGTCTCCATGATTAAACATGAATTTGTTTCTGATTTGTCTAATTTGAGTAACTTGTCTTACAAGATAATATTTTACAAGAAAACTTGGAGAACAACTAAGAAAACTGAAAAACTAGTAGGATTGCCTGCACCTGTTCTGTTTAACCTTGCTTCCAGGAAGGATTGGTCAGTCACGGAAGGTGAACTGAATGCATACATAGAGGAAGATGACCATCATGCAAGAGACGGCATGGAGGAGGCCGAGGAACACCTCGACTCGTCATCCGATGCAGCAAGTTCTTCGCATCAACATTTTGAGCATGAGGAGCCTTCGCCCTTTTCTTCTGCACCGGGACCTTGTTATGACTACGCCATGTATGATCCACCGGCGTGGAACCCTGACCCTCGCTGGGGTTGAACTCCACTTAGTCCAAAAGCATAAGCTTGGGGGAGGTATACCGGCATCACTCATTCTTTGCATATTATAGTTGCTGGATACTTTTATATACTTGTTTAGCTTCTTAAAGTGGTTTTCTAATAAGAGGGAGATGATATTTGGGGAAGTGCTGCCTGAAAACAGATTCTGGACTGATACCAAAAAAAATCAAAAAAACAGCCAGGACGTTATTTTGCGAAGCCAATTTTTGTGCATGTTCCCCAGGTTGTTATATAACTTTCATTAGTTGAACACTTTTTGAGCTGGGCAGCGGAAGAATTTCTTAAAAATCGATTACTGTACTGCTGTCAAGTTTGACGAATTCCTGCTGCTTTGTGTTTATGTGACTCTTCTAGTTTTCATTTTCTTGTTTTTGCTTTGTTTCTTTCCTAAAACACAAAAAGACCAAAAATATTTCTATTGTTTCTCTTCATCATTAATTTATTTTGGTTTCTTGCTTTTATTTTGCTTTATTTGCTATCATTGGTTTGCTATAAGAAAATCCAAGAAGATTTTGCTTTTGCTTGCTTGTTTCCTTTTGTTCTTGTTTCCAATTCGAAAACACCAAAAATATTTGATGTTCTTCTTTTGTTTTGTAAAGTTCATTATGGAGTTCAATGGTGTTCGGTTGCTGGAGCATGGTTTTCATTTCATATTATTCAAGCTACACAAGTGAAAGGCAATAATGACGATCTACAACAATTCGACTGTGGTGAGAGGCTGGTATGAACTCTATTTGTTTTCATTTTTGTACATATACTCATCCATGTGAGCATGCTTAGTTGGTTCATGTGAGGTATATGTCATTTAAGTAAGTCTAGTAGTTCATGATCTCTCATGTTTAGCTCCAGTTTATTAATATGAGTAGCATGTCATGGATGTTTGCCTGCATTGTTTTATTCATAAATAGGTATGACATTGTGGTATCCTCCTCTGAATAATTCATTCGAATCGACTTGGCACATGCTCACGCATGCATATGACTGAACAAAAGTCAATTAATCCTTGATGATTTACTTTGCCTCAGAGTTCTTGTATCACTTTTATGCCTCCGTTAATTTATTTTACCGCAAGCATGATTATGATAGTGACTGCTCTCTTGATTGTCGCTCCCCAGTCTATTGCTAGCCTTCACTTGTACTGAGCGGGAACGCTGCTCGTGCTTCCAAACCCTTGAAAACCAAGTTATTCCAAAGTGTCCACTGATGACCCACAAGTATAGGGGGTAAATCGTAGTATTTTCGATAAGTAAGAATGTCGATCCCAACGAGGAGCAGAAGGTGTTGACAAGCAGTTTTGATGTAGGAATCATTGTAAATGCTCACAGACAAGTATTCAGGGGGTTTTGATGTAGCATATGAATAAAGTACGAGTAAATAAAGTGCGAGAGTAACAATTGCAGCGAGTGGCCCAATCCTTTTTAGCACAAAGGACAAGACGGTTTGTTTACTTATAATGACCAAACGTTCTTGAGGACACACGGGATTTTAGTCTAGTGCTTTCGCGTCATATAGCTAATTAATCTTCATTGTTTTGATAAGTGTTGTGTGGGTGAACCTATGCTAATGCACCGCCCTTCCTAGGACTAATACATACTTGTGATTATACCCCTTGCAAGCATCCGCAACTACAAGAAAGTAATTAAGATAAATCTAACCACAGCCTTAAACTCTGAGATCCTACAATCCCTCCTGCATCGATATACCAACGGGGGTTTAGGTTTCTGTCACTCCGGCAACCCCGTAATTGGCAAATGAGTACAAGATGTATTCCCCTAGGCCCATAAAGGTGAAGTATCATGTAGTCGACGTTCACATGACACCACTAGAAGAATAACACCACAACTTAAATATCATAACATTGAATATTACTCAACCATAATTCACTACTAACATTTAGACTTCACCCATGTCCTCAAGAACTAAACGAACTACTCACGAGACATCATATGGAACATGATCAGAGGTGATATGATGATGAATAACAATCTGAACATAAACCTTGGTTCAATGATTTCACTCAATAGCATCAATAACAAGTAGAAATCAATACCGGGAGAGTTTCCCCTATCAAACAATCAAGATCCAACCCAAATCGTTACAGCGGTGACGAGGTGCAGCAGTGGAGACGGCGGTGATGATGATGGAGATGATGGTGATGGTGATGGAGATGATGTCCAGCTCGATGACGGTGACGATGGCGTCGATTTCCCCCTCCGGGAGGGAATTTCCCCGGCGGATCTCAGCCTGCCGGAGAGCTCTTTTCTCTCTGGTGTTTTCCACCTCGCAGAGGCGGCTGTGACTCTTCGCGACTATCCTCTGGAGCTTAGGTTTTTGGGACGAAGATGTACGCGAAGGAGAGGAGGCCAGAGGGGGCTGTGGGCCCCCTCCCCACAAGGTGGCGCGGCCAGGCCTTGGCCCGCGCCGGCCTGTGAGGTGGGCCCACGGCGGCCTCCTCGGCTCCTCCTTCTAGCTCCCTTCGTCTTCTGGAAAAATAGGATTCTTCATATAAATTTCGTCAATTGTTGATCTTCCTAAATATTGCATTCTGACGGCGCTTTTTCCAGCAGAATCCTGACTCCGGTGCGCGATCCTCCAATAATCATGAAACATGCAAAATAGATGAAATAACATAAGTATCATCTCCAAATATGAAATATATCAATGAATAACAGCAAATTATGATATAAAATAGTGATGCAAAATGGACGTATCAACTCCCCCCAAGCTTAGACTTCGCTTGTCCCCAAGCGAATCTGAACTCGGTAAACAGGACCACATGTTTATGGAGTGAAGAGTTGATAAATAAAATACGGACAAGAAGCATCATATTCATTCACACAAGACATTCTAGTGAACAACTTCCTCATATAATTCAACTTGAAACAAGTAGAAGGTAATCACAAATAAAGGTGCATAAGAAATCATAATTGGTAATGGCAAACTTCGTTCTTGGTCAGAGAACAATTAACAGATTATACTTATCTATCGAGCAGCGCTCTCATGTTAAAGTTTATATGGCACAACTTGCATACTCAATCATAATAATCTCCTCATAATCATTGATAACTTTCAAAGCTATATTCATTCGGATAAAACTTGTACTAAACAAGGAAGAGTAAAAGACATGATGAAATAGATCACAATATAAATGGTTTGATCACAACAACTCAAATGCTTGCTTGAGATGGAGAGAAATAGGTTTACTGACTCAACATAAAGTAAAAGACAGATCCTTCGCAGAGGGAAGCAGGGATTAAATCATGTGCTAGAGCTTTTTTAGTTTTGAAATCATATAAAGAGAGTAAAAGTAACATTTTGAGAGGTGTTTGTTGTTGTCAACGACTGGTAGCGGGTACTCTAACCCCCTTGCCAGACAAACTCTCGAAGAGCGGCTCCCATAAAGTTTAATTTTAGGTTGGCACTCCTTCCAACCTTTGCTTTCACAAACCATGGCTAACCGAATCCTCGGGTGCCTGCCAACAATCTCATACCATGAAGGAGTGCCTTTTTATTTTAGTTTTATTTAGATGACACTCCTCCCCTCCTTTGCTTTCTCAAGCCATGGCTAACCGAATCCTCGGGTGCTGTCCAACAATCACATACCATGGAGGAGTGTCTATTTTTGTAAAATTATGAAGGTTAATTAATCGGGGCTGGGAACCCCATTGCCAGCTCCTTTTGCAAAATTATTGGATAAGCGGATGAAGCCACTAGTCCATTGGTGAAAGTTGCCCAACAAGATTGAAAGATAAAACACCACATACTTCCTCATGAGCTATAAAACATTGACACAAATAAAGGATGATAAATTTTGAATTGTTTTAAAGGTAGCACAAGAAGTATTTACTTGGAATGGCAGGAAATACCATGTAGTAGGTAGTTATGGTGGACACAAATGGCATAGGTTTGGGTTAAGGTTTGGATGCACGAGAAGCATTCCCTCTCGGTACAGGTTTTTGGCTAGCAAGGTTAATTAGCAAGCATAAGAGTTGAGGGAAACAAACAAATATACATGTGATAGAAACAATCATGCATCTTCCTTGTAAGCGCAAACAATTTTAACTTCAGAATAATAAGCTAAGGAGCTAACAAGAAAGAAAGTTAATGAAGCAACATATCTACATGTATTTCTCTTTTCTACTTAAACCTCAAAGTGTTGTTGCTATTGACCAATGCCAAGTTTGCCAAAACCAAATAGATTTACTCAATGCTCCCAAAGTGATACCAATACTAATAACAAGATCAATCATATAATAGAGATCGCAAACTAAAATAAGATGTGCAATATGTAAATGATAAGACTTCTCATTAATATTTCATAACGATAACTCACACCAAGGGATACATAGACAACCAACTAAAGAGAGATACTTCCACACTGCAACCCATCTTATATGATAACTTCCCTACTCATGATATGACACTACTTGATAGTAAAAAGTAAAAGATAGTGATGATGTGATACCGCGGCACTCCCCCAAGCATGGAACAAACCAAGGGGATGCCAATACCGATGATGAATTACTCCTTCGGCGGTGGTGATGATGAATTCTTGACAAATTTCTCAACAAGCTCCTGAAGCTCATCAATTTTGTACATGAGGTTGCGAATCATCTCCGAATTGTGCTCGACGCGGCTAAGAAGTAGGTCCGACGGCGAGTCCCAACTCTTGGAGTTATTTCCCCACTCTTCAGCTTCAGGCTTCATCCTTCTTGCAGTATTAGAACGATCTATATCCCAATTGCTAGGCAATGCTGCCTTGGGAGTCCTTTCAATTTGACTATTGTAAATTAGATTGTGGAAGGGATGGTAAGTGCCTGAAGAAGATGTCTTTGGAGCTAAGTAGTGACGTGGAACCCTTCCTCCGGTGCAAATTCTTGCGCTCCTCCTGGCACTGAAAGGGTTTTACACCACCTCGATGCTTACGATGGCAGTACGCAGGTACGCACGCGAGTCTTCCTCCACTTCTTCTTCATCTTCTTCCTTGATGCTCTCGTCCACCTCTTTCCACTCGGGATCTTGAATATCTTCATCGGAAAGCCCCTTGCCCTTGTTGTTGGAGACCATGGTGCTTCTAGATTGAAAACAGATCCTGGCAGAAACAGCTCGAAACAAAACACGTCGAGAAAACGATATACGGGCCTCCAGGGGTCTGGGGGATTATATAGCAGGAATTTTTACGACACAAGGAAAGTACCAGGTCGAACCAGAGTCGGAGAGGGGCAACGAGGTGGCCACCTCATAGGGCAGCACGGCCAGGCTGGGGCCCGCGCCGACCTATGGGGGCACGCCCTCGTGCGTCTCCTCCACTCCGTTTCGATCTCGTAATTTTTCATATTTACCAAAAACAGCAAAAACATTGTTCGGAAAGTAAAACGCAAACTTTTTATTACCAGTACTATTACCTATTCAAAGTCGAATTCTGCCGGACTGTCAATTTGACCTTTGATGAAAGCTTCCGGAGTTTCCACTCGAATAACATCAACATCTTCATTATAAGAATCACCCGAGATATAATGCTTGAGTCTTTTTCCATTCACCACTTGTGAGGCATCGCCTTGGAGAGAACTAATTTTAATCGCCCCTGAGCGATACACCTCCTCAACGACATATGGTCCTTCCCATTTTGAGAGTAATTTCCCTGCAAAGAATCTGAGACGAGACCGATACAATAGGACTTTATCCCCAATATTAAATTCTCTTTTGATAATTCTTCTATCATGCCATATCTTAACTTTCTCTTTAAAGAGTTTAGCATTTTCATAAGCTTCACTTCTCCATTCATCTAGAGAACTCAATTGTAGCAACCTCTTCTTACCGGCTAGTTTAGGATCTTTATTTAGTTCTCTTACAGCCCGATAAGCTTTGTGCTCCAGTTCTAAAGGTAAATGACAAGCTTTTCCATAAACCATTTTATACGGTGACATACCCATGGGATTTTTATAAGCAGTTCTATAAGCCCATAGTGCTTCCTTCAATTTACTAGCCCAATTCTTTCTAGTTTTATTAAAAGTCTTTTGCAAGATAGATTTAATCTCTCTATTTGATAGTTCTACTTGCCCACTAGTTTGAGGATGATAAGCAGAAGCAATTCTATGATTAATACCATATTTAGCAAGAGTTTTTCTAAAACCACCATGAATAAAATGAGAACCTCCATCAGTTATAATATATCTAGGAACTCCAAATCGAGGAAAAATAATATCTAAAAGCATTCTTAAAGAGGTCTCACCATCAGCACTTTTTGTGGGTATGGCTTCCACCCATTTAGTAACATAATCAATAGCAACAAGTATATGAGTGTTACCTTCTGAAGAGGGAAAAGGTCCCATGAAGTCGAAGCCCCAACAATCAAATGGTTCAATAACAAGAGTATAATTCATAGGCATTTCATTGCGTCTGGAGATATTACCAACCCTTTGACATTCATCACAAGATAAAATAAACTTCCTTGCATCCTTGAAGAGAGTTGGCCAATAAAAACCTGATTGTAGAACCTTTTGCGCGGTTCTATCTCCGGCGTGATATCCTCCATAAGCACTACCATGACATTTACTCAATATCTCTTGTTGTTCATATTTGGGAACACATCTTCGCAGAATACCATCCACTCCTTCTTTATATAAGTGTGGGTCATCCCAGAAATAATGCCTCAAGTCATAAAAGAATTTCCTCCTTTGCTGGGCTGAAAAGGTTGGAGGCAAGTACTTGGAAACAATAAACTTAGCATAATCAGCATACCAAGGGCTATCTCGCGAGCTCACCTTTATTACAGCTAATTGTTCATTTGGAAAACTATCATTAACAGGAACAGGATCATAAGCAATATTTTCCAATCTAGACAAATTATCAGCAACAGGATTATCAGCACCTTTCCTATCTACAATATGCAAATCAAATTCTTGCAAATGTATACCCATCTAATAAGCCTTGGCTTAGCATCTTTCTTTTGCATTAGGTATCTAATTGCAGCATGATCAGTATGAATTGTAACTTTTGAATCAACAATATAAGATCTAAACTTATCACAAGCAAAGACTACAGCTAACAATTCTTTTTCAGTTGTAGCATAATTTCTTTGAGCAGCATCAAGAGTTTTACTAACAGGATTATCAACTTTTTATCTACTCGCTGTCCAAGAACAGCGCCTACAGCAAAATCACTAGCATCACACATAATTTCAAATGGTAAGTTCCAATCAGAAGGTTCAACTATAGGAGCAGTTGTTAAGGCTTTCTTTAGAGTTTCAAAAGCTTCCTTACAATCATCATCAAAAACAAAAGGTACATCTTTTTGAAGAAGATTAGTAAGAGGCTTTGAAATCTTGGAGAAATCTTTAATAAATCTCCTATAAAACCCAGCATGACCAAGAACACTACGAATACCTTTAACATCCCTAGGATAGGGCATCTTCTCAATTGCTTCAACTTTAGCTCTATCAACTTCAATACCTCTCTCGGAAATTTTATGTCCCAATACAATTCCTTCATTAACCATAAAGTGGCATTTCTCCCAATTAAGAACAAGGTTAGTTTCTTCACACCTCTGCAAAACTTTATCAAGGTTCCGCAAGCAATTATCAAAAGAATTCCCATAGACAGAAAAATCATCCATGAATACCTCTACAATATCCTCGCAAAAGCCATGAAAAATAGCAGACATGCATCTTTGAAAAGTAGCAGGAGCATTACATAAACAAAAAGGCATGCATCTATAAGCATAGGTTCCATAGGGACAAGTGAAAGTGGTTTTCTCTTGATCCTTAGTTTTAACAGCAATTTGTGAAAACCCAGAATAACCATCAAGAAAGCAAAAATGAGTATTTTTAGATAACCTTTCTAACATTTGATCCATAAAAGGTAAAGGGTAATGATCTTTCTTAGTAACCTTATTAACTTTTCGATAATCAATGCACATTCTATACCCTACAACTACTCTTTGAGGGATGAGCTCATCATTATCATTAGGCACAACAGTCATTCCTCCTTTCTTAGGAACACAATGCACAAGACTAACCCATCTACTATCAGCAATAGGATATATAATACCAGCTTCAAGAAGTTTTAATACCTCATTTCTTACCACATCTTTCATCTTAGGAATTAGACGACCCTGATGTTCAACAACAAGCTTTGCATCATCTTCCATATTAATGGCATGTTGGCAAATAGAGGGAGAAATCCCCTTCAAGTCATCAAGAGTGTAGCCAATAGCTCCTCGGTGCTTCTTCAATATTTCCAATAACCTTTCTTCTTCAAACTCTGAAAGCTTATAACTAATAATAATAGGATATATTTTCTTATCATCAATATGAGCATATTTAAGATTATCAGGCAATGGTTTTAAATCAAAAACAGGATCCTCTTTTGGTGGTAATGTTGTACCTAGATCTTCTACAGGCAAGTCATGTTTAAGAATAGGTTGACGAAGGAAAATTTCATCAAGCTCATTTCTTTCTTCCCTAAAAACTTCACTTTTCACTATTCTCCAAATGTTGCTGCAAAGGATTATTAGGAGCAAGAGCAATAGATGCACACTGTTCAACTCTAAAATCATTATTAGGCGAATCAGCTTTATAAGGAGTTTTGGCAAATTTAGAGAAATTAAACTCATAAGACTCACCAGCAAATTTAGTCAAAATTTTCTCTTTCTTGCAATCTATAACAGCTCCACAAGTATTTAGAAAAGGTCTACCAAAAATGATAGGACAATACTTACTAGCAGCAGAACCAAGTACCAAAAAGTCAGCAGGATATTTAATCTTACCACATAGAACTTCCACATCTCGAACAATACCAATTGGAGAGATAGTTTCTCTATTAGCCAGCCGAATAACCACATCAATATCTTCAAGTTCACAAGAACCAATTTCGTGCATAATCTCCGTGTAGAGCTCATAAGGAATAGCGCTAATACTTGCACCAATATCGCATAAACCATAATAACAATGATCACCAATTCTAACAGATAGCATAGGAACACTAGTTTTCTTGGACTTATTAGGATGTGAAACAATATTAGAAGCATCTTCACAAAAAATAATATGACCATCCTCCACATTTTCAGTCACAAGATCTTTAACTATTGCAACAGCAGGTTCAACTTTTATTTGTTCTTCAGGTTCTACAGGTTTCTTTTCACTTTTATTAACCGCACTATTTATAACAGAACACTCCTTCATTTTAGCAGGGAAGGGAGTTTTTTCAATATAAGCTTCAGGAATAACATGATCAACAGTTTCAACTACAACACATTTATTTATAGATGAATCAATTTTATCTTTATACGGTTCATGATACTTATCAAAGTTCTTCTTAGGCAATTCATAATGAGAGGCATTTATAAAGATTTGCAACGACTTGAGAATCAAGACCATAAGTAGCACTAATATTACGAAATTTATCAGTATCCATAAAAGCTTCAATGCATTTATAATCATATTTTATACCTGACTCTCTATCTTTGTCGTTCTCCCATCCTTCAGTATTCTCCTGGATCCGATTAAGAAGGTCCCTTTTAAACTCTTCTTTGTTGCGTGTAAATGATCCAGAACAAGAGGTATCCAGCAAGGTCTTGTCTTGAAAAGAAAGTCTTGCATAGAAATTATCAATAATAATATTACCAGGAAGCTCATGAATGGGGCATTTGAGCATTAAAGACTTCAATCTCCCCCACGCTTGCGCAATACTCTCTCCATCATGAGGCCAAAAGTTATATATGCGGTTCCGATCCTTGTGAATTTCTCTTGGAGGATAGAACTTAGAATAAAATCGGGGCACAATATCATTCCATTCAAGAGAATCCCCATTATCCAGTAATTTATATCAATGCGCCGCTTTACCAGACAGTGATATAGAGAATAGCTTCTTCCTCACTTCATCCATAGCAATACCTGCACACTTGAATAAACCGCATAATTCATGTAAGAACAGTAAATGATCTCCTGGATGGACAGTTCCATCCCCTATATAGCGGTTATCCACAACACGTTCAATAATTTTCATAGGTATTTTGTATGGTACTTATTCCTCACCTGGCGCCTCATCCACTACCTTCGCAGTAGTAGTAGATTTTCCAAATAAAAATTCAAGAGAAGATCTCTCCATAATGAATTATAGCAGCAGGCAGGAATAAAATCAGCACAAACAGTAAAAGTTTCCCTTACCAATTCCACTTACCAATAGCGCTTCACTCCCCGGCAACGGTGCCAGAAAATAGTCTTGATGACCCACAAGTATAGGGGGTGTATCGTAGTATTTTCGATAAGTAAGAATGTCGATCCCAACGAGGAGCAGAAGGTATTGACAAGCAGTTTCGATGTAGGAATCACTGTAAATGCTCACAGACAAGTATTCAGGGGGTTTTGATGTAGCAGATGAATAAAGTACGAGTAAATAAAGTGCGAGAGTAACAATTGCAGCGAGTGGCCCAATCCTTTTTAGCACAAAGGACAAGCCGGTTTGTTTACTTATAATGACCAAATGTTCTTGAGGACACACGGGATTTTAGTCTAGTGCTTTCGCGTCATATAGCTAATTAATCTTCATTGTTTTGATAAGTGTTGTGTGGGTGAACCTATGCTAATGCACCGCCCTTCCTAGGACTAATACATACTTGTGATTATACCCCTTTCAAGCATCCGCAACTACAAGAAAGTAATTAAGATAAATCTAACCACAGCCTTAAACTCTGAGATCCTGCTATCCCTCCTGCATCAATATACCAACGGGGGTTTAGGTTTCTGTCACTCCGGCAACCCCGCAATTGGCAAACGAGTACAAGATGTATTCCCCTAGGCCCATAAAGGTGAAGTATCATGTAGTCGACGTTCACATGACACCACTAGAAGAATAACACCACAACTTAAATATCATAACATTGAATATTACTCAACCATAATTCACTACTAACATTTAGACTTCACCCATGTCCTCAAGAACTAAACGAACTACTCACGAGACATCATATGGAACATGATTAGAGGTGATATGATGATGAATAACAATCTGAACATAAACCTTGGTTCAATGGTTTCACTCAATAGCATCAATAACAAGTAGAAATCAATACCGGGAGAGTTTCCCCTATCAAACAATCAAGATCCAACCCAAATCGTTACAGCGGTGACGAGGTGCAGCGGTGGAGACGGCGGTGATGATGATGGAGATGATGGTGATGGTGATGGAGATGATGTCCAGCTCGATGACGGTGACGATGGCGTTGATTTCCCCCTCCGGGAGGGAATTTCCCCGGCGGATCTCAGCCTGCCGGAGAGCTCTTTTCTCTCTGGTGTTTTCCGCCTCGCAGAGGCGGCTGTGACTCTTCGTGACTCTCCCCTGGAGCTTAGGTTTTCGGGACGAAGATGTACGCGAAGGAGAGGAGGCCAGAGGGGCCTGTGGGCCCCCTCCCCACAAGGCGGCGCGGCCAGGCCTTGGCCCGCGCCGGCCTGTGAGGTGGGCCCACGGCGGCCCTCCTCGGCTCCTCCTTCTGGCTCCCTTCGTCTTCTGGAAAAATATAATTTTTCATATAAATTTCGTCAATTGTTGATCTTCCTAAATATTGCATTCTGACGGCGCTTTTTCCAGCAGAATCCTGACTCCGGTGCGCGATCCTCCAATAATCATGAAACATGCAAAATAGATGAAATAACACAAGTATCGTCTCCAAATATGAAATATATCAATGAATAACAGCAAATTATGATATAAAATAATGATGCAAAATGGACGTATCATCCACCATAAATACCTATGCATGACATTTCAAACCATTCCAAGTAAATTCTCATGCGCTACCTTTAAACCTTCAAAATGCTTCTCAATTTGTGTTAATGTTTTATAGCTCATGAGGAAGTATGTGGTGTTTATCTTTCAACCTTGTCATTTACTTTTGACAGACTTTCATAATAAGAGCTGGCAACGGGGTTCCCAGCCCCAATTAATCAAACTTCAGTAATAATTCTCTTCACATGTTTTGCCCTGATTCATCAGTAAGCAACTTAATTTTGCAAATAGACACTCCTCCATGGTATGAGATTGATGGAAGGCACCCGAGGATTCGGTTAGCCGTGGCTTGTGTAAGCAAAGGTTGGGGGGAGTGTCACTCATAATAAAACTAAAGTACGTGTGTAAACAAAAGAGAAGAGGGATGATCTACCTTGCTGGTAGAAATAACGCCATTCATGGAGCCGCTCTTGAAAGTGTGGTTGGCGAGGTAGTTGGAGTACCCATTACCATTCATTGACAACAACAAACACCTCTCAAAATAATTTTACTCCTGTTTTAAAAATGAAAAGCTCTAGCGCATGTTAATCTCTGCTTCCCTCTGCGAAGGGTCAATCTTTTACTTTCATGTTGTGTCACCATCCTTTCTTTGAGAACTTTCTTGAGAGCACAACTGTCATTCTTAGTATAATATGCTTGTCCCAAAATGTGATTGACTGTGGTATAACTTTGATGCTTTTTTCTTTGACAATCTCTATTTCTAGTCTTTCCATGAACTTCAGAGGTGCCCGAGCATTTATGTTTTGCTGTACAAATACGGGCAAGCGAGATACCACTTTATCATACCCTTTTATGAACATTGCAATCCTGCTGATAGACATGATTCATGATGCTTATTGTTAATTTGTTGGTACCTTTTCCATGATTGACATAGCTATTAGATGATTTTATTTGCATGTATCTTATTATGAATTGCCTAAGTACTTGTCCATATCATGAGAATATTTACATCATATGAACAAATGTGTTCGTGAAAGTTCTTTTATCGCACTCAGTTGTTAACTGAATTGCTTGAGGACAAGCAATAAGCTAAGCTTGGGGGGGAGTTGATACGTCCAAAACGTATCTACTTTCCCGAACACTTTTGCTATTGTTTTGCGTCTAATTTGTGTATTTTGGATACAACTAACACGGACTAACGCTGTTTTCAGCAGAATTGCTCTGGTGTCTCGTTTTTGTGCAGAAATTCAACTTTCAGGAAAATCCCCGGAATTTATGTCGAAGGGCTTATTTTTCCAGAAGATTCACGGAGCCAGAAGGGTAGGCCTGGGGGAGGCCCAGGGCCCCCACACACTAGGCCGACGCGGCCTGTAGGGGGGCGTGCCGCCCTACTGTGTGGCCGCCTCGGCCAGCCTCTGACGCCCCCCTCTGGACTATTTAAGGATTTCGATCTAAAAACGCGAGAGGAGAAGTCGAAGTCGCTAGAAACCATCCAGTACGCCGCACCGTCGCGAAACTCCGTCTTGGGACCAGAAACTCCATTCTGGCACTCCGCCGGGACGGGGAATTGGAGGAGATCATCGCCATCATCACCACCGACGCCTCTCCATCGACCAGCCATGTTTCCCCCCATCCATGTGTGAGTAATTCCCCCGCTGTAGGCTGAAGGGGATGGTAGGGATTGGATGAGATTGGTCATGTAATAGCATAAGATTGTTAGGGCATAGTGCCTAGTGTCCGTAATTGGTACTTTGATGATATTGTTGCAACTTGTTATGCTTAATGCTTGTCACTAGGGCCCGAGTGCCATGATCTCAGATCTGAACATGTTATTGTTTCATGATGATATTCATTGTTTTATGATCTTACCTGCAAGTTGTATACACATGTCGCTGTCCGGAACCCGAGGCCCCAAAGTGACAGAAATTGGGACAACCGGAGGGGAAGGCGGTGATGTGAGGATCACATGTGTTCACGGAGTGTTAATGCTTTGCTCCGGTACTCTATTAAAAGGAGTACCTTAATTTCTAGTAGATTCCCTAGAGGCCCAGCTGCCACCGGCTGGTAGGACAAAAGATGTTGTGCAAGTTTCTCACTGCGAGCACGTACGACTATATACGGAACACATGCCTATGGATTGCTTAGTACTTGGACACCGTTTTATTATTATCTGCAAATGCCCTGCTTTGATTGTTACATGAGTTTCTCTCATCCATGCAACGCCCGTCATCCATCCATGTGCCTACAATATTTTAATCCTGTTGTTTACTATAATCACTACTGCTGTCTCTGTTACTCTGCTGCTGTTATTTCACTACTGCTACTGCTATAAAACTGTTACTACTGATAAACTCTTGCGAGCAAGTCTGTTTCCAGGTGCAGCTGAATTGACAACTCCGCTATTAAGGCTTTCAAGTATTCTTTATCTCCCCTTGTGTCGAATCAATAAATTGGGTTTTACTTCCCGCGCAGACTGTTGCGATCCCCTATACTTGTGGGTCATCAATCAGCAGTGCCAGCATCCATTACCTCTATCTCTCTCTCAGAATCAGAATTGGCACCATCACGTGCAGCAATAAGGGCCAATGTATCTTCTTCAAAGTCACTTGCAGAATCATATTCTCCATCTTCACGCACCAACATCACACGCTTTGTTCTGCATTCTCTCTCGATGTGACCAAATCCCAAGCATTTGTGACATTGAATGTCGCGCGTCTTCCCTGTGGAGGCCATGGAAGATGAACTCCGAGGAGGACCAGCAGATGGTGGTGGAGTAGCAGCAGGTGGTGCTCGTGATGCAGGCGTGGTGTACTTGGAGGTAGTAGGTGCTGGTGCAGTCCCACGAGATGGTGACGCTGATTATCGCGGAGACCACGACGATGTGCGACCTGCAGAAACATTAGCTCTTTTCCATGGTGGTTGACGATCCTGCACTTCACGTTCAGCTTTACAAGCAAGATGAAACTAGCGAGTAATAGTGTTGTACTCCTTATAATCTAAAATATGTTGCATCTCTTTATTCAAACCACCAAAGAAACGTGCAAGCATAGCCTCATTATCCTCTACAACACCACAACGAATCATACCAGTTTGCAATTCTTGATAATAGTCTTCTACGGAATTTTTCCCTTGTTCTAAGCGAGACAATTTCTTAAGAAAATCACGCTGATAATGTGGAGGAACAAAACGAGTACGCATAGCAAGTTTTAAACCAACCCAAGTAGTAGGAATATTAGCAGGATGTGCTCTACAATGTTCAGACCACCAAATAGAAGCAAAATCTTTGAACTCACAAGTAGCAGCACTAACACGCAAGTGATCAGGGTATTTTAAACATGCAAAACGTTGTTCTACTTCCAATTCCCATGTAAGATATGCATCAGGATTATATCTACCCTCAAATGGCGGAATATTCAATTTAAGTTTAGCAACATGATCATCATCACGTACCAGCCGTGGAGGTGGGCGAGCGTTGCGGTTCAGTTGTCGTGGACGACCAGGTGCGGGTTGTTCGACTTCCTCGCCTTCCAACACGTTCTCATCTACCAGCTCGTCCTCATCCCCTTCATAGTCTTCATATCCTTCATCAGAAGGCGCGTCTGGTGCGGCTGCTGCAGCAGGAGCGGTACCCGCAGGCACATCCGCACGAGGAACGCGGCGTGCGCGTCGTCGCCCGTTGTCGCGAGGTGGCGGCAACCGAGTCAAGAGCTCCTGGAACTTGACGTCGAGCTTGGAGTTGAAAGCTGTCTTGAGGCCATCCAGCTTGTCCAGCGCGTCAGTGAGTTTGGCGTCAACATCACTAATGCGTGCATCGACGTCGCGTCATGCCCGCCCAAAAGGTGGGTGAAGTAAGCATGCAACTTCTCAGATGTCATCTTGGCCGGGTCAACAGCGGCCGGTGTAGGTCCTGACATGGTTAGTACACAAAAAACACAAATGTATATGCCTACAAACTACGGAATATGGTGGTTCACGCGCAATTCGTCAAGCAAAATACAAAGCTCTTACAAGTTCTTACCAAACAAGAGGAAGGTGATACGGCAACCAACAAAGATCAGCGTCTCCAAAGATTGCCAAAGCGATTACCAGGTGTCGACACAGAGCACGCGGAGACAATATGTAGAGCTGTAGGAAGGCTAATATGGTAGCAAACAGCAATTGTCAAAACAACAATGCAATATTGAAAGTATGCTCAACAACGGTAATATGCTGGTCCTAGGCTAGACCGTACGAGAGACGCGAGCCTAGTTCACCAACGAAGTCACGGCGCGGCACACAAGCAACTAGCAGCGATGAGGTGGCGATGATGTGGCGACTCGTGGTGCGAAAAATCACTATGATGGCAAGTGTCTCAAACTGATCCCCGAGGTCTAAAAACAGTATAGCCTCAGAAAAAAATTTGTCGAAATTTCGGAGGTGCTCCGGAAAGCGTGCAAGCGCCAAAAAAATGTCGCTATAATGGCCAGCGGCGAAAGTGATCGCCAAGGTGAAAAACCAATGTAGCCAGAAATTTTTTTCGGAAGCGTTTCCAGACTTTGTTTTTGTTTTTTGCTCTCCTTCTAAATCTCTACTGGCGGCCGAAACTTATCTCACGGAAATTTTTCTACAGCACAGGTGGAAATTAGAAGGCAACAACTATTAAGGAAAACAGGAAAACCTTAGTCTACACGGACTCTGTCGCGGCAGAGAAACAGCACCAATCCGTGTCGCGGTAGGACACAGGGTATATGGCAGATGTATATGACGGTTGCAGAAACAATCTGGTAGACGTATATGGCGGTGTATATGGTAGTGACGGAAGTATATGGTGGGTGTATATGGCAGTGGCGGAAGTATATGTTGGGTGTAGATGGTAGTGGTGGCGGTGATCTGCGTATGGTGCGAGCGGCGGCGACGACGTGACTAATATGACCAGAACTCAAAACTCTAAAGGAACTAGACACTAAGACCAGCAACTCGACACGAAGATGTAGACACAAATTCAACTATGCAAAACTGAAAAGACAATGCAAAGATGTGGCAGGAGGTTTATGGGACGATATGATCTAAACCCTAACTGTATTTTTTGGCTTTTTCATGGTTTATGGGTATGATGGCAGATGCAATCTACACTAGGAAAACAGTAAAATATCACCGAGCAACCTGAAATCTGATACCACTTGATAGGGCAAAGGTGGCCGATCTTTCGATGAGACGTGGATAGATCGATTTGTTGGTGGAGTTCGTGTTTGACGATCCGACTACACGTGCAAAGCTCGTGCGCCAATGCAATCGCTAGGACAATCTCCGGGAGTTACTGATCTTGCGGATGCGTGATCAGCCTGACCAGCGAGGGTCTTAATTCCTACCTGAAATTGAGAACAAGTAAGAACTAATATTGCAATCAGAATATTGCGGATGAAAGGTGAAAACTTTATTGAAAAAGGTGGGATTCCGAATAGTCGGTCTTGTTCTGGGCGTTGGCCTCAAAAGAAGTACACGAGAGTTGCAGGAATGGCTAACTTTTAGTCTAATCGAAATCCGAGTTTAAACGTGACGGCTATGGGAGTATTTAAAGGAGGAAAAAGTAGGATATCGTCCAGCCATACATATGATGGCCGAACCAAACCCTAAAAGGCATTTCCCCTTCCATACGGACTCTAAAAGTGGCCGATTTAATTCCTGCAAAAATAACATGGGCCTGGCCCAAAACTGAAGGTGACGCAGCACCATAACATGCTATGGACGAAATTATGAAGTGGGAAACTCCATATTTCGTCCATGTCTTCATCTCTTCTTATGGTGGCTTCAAAGTTCTGAAATCTCCACTTGCGGCGTCATCTTCAATCCTCAAATGCTTGCTGCCATCTCTTCCATGCGTGATCATGCTCCAATGCTTGTCCTCCTCATACATGATTGGTCCATCATTCCTAAGAGTAACAAACATATGTGATTTAGGCAGTATCATATTCTCATGTATGTGAGGAATAGTTCCAAGAAACGAAAGTACCTGATAGTTAAGTTGTTTGGCACGAGCTCGAGTGATTGGTCCTTGTATTTGTGTGGCTGTAGGTACAGCGGTTGTATCAGTAGATGGGATGTCCTCATCACGAAGAGTCCTGATGGCCTCATTGATCAAGGATGGGAATTTCAGGGTGACTTGGTTCAGCCACAGCCTGGAGCAGGAACATGGGAGGAGTTTCTGCAAATGAACGTTGAGGTCTCTGTGATGAGGACACACTCATGGAATATGATGATTGTACATGCTTGAACTGGAAAGAGAAATTAAGTCTAATTGACAATTATTATAAGGTGAATTCCTTCCTGGTTAAAAGTAATGCTTTGTTTGATGAGAGTTTTATACTGCCTAAGTTTATGCATTCTTGTATGATTAGGTTTCATGGAAGAACAAGCAAGGCACGGGAAGGAGAGGAGCAGCTGGACATAAAGATTCTTGTATATGAGCGAGGGAGGGGCGGGAGAGGAAGGCGCCACACAAAGAGAGGATACCTAGCAGCCATGCCTGGCAGGGCGGCACTGCCGTGCCAAGATGGTGGCACTATCGGCCATAGTGGTGGCACTGTCGGCCTACATAGGTGGCATTTCCGGCCAGTTAAAAAAATAGGCCTGCGAGCCAGGTCGACCGAGCCCACTCCAAGTCGGTTTGTATCTGAATTATTTCGACTCTAGGTTGTCCGAAACTCCTATATAGCTACAGGAACGCCCCCAAACTAGGTTTCAACAACGTTTAAGATAAACCCTAGTTCATAGTTGTTTGCTAAGCAAAACTATTGAATCCTACACACCAATTCACATCGATCTGGTGTTTTACTACTGAAAGTTTGTGTGATCAATCGTTCCACTGGAAATTTGGGAGATTGCAATTTAACAGCTAATTGCGAAAAGAGAAAAAAAACCCATTTTTTTCTATGAAATTGCCTCGAATGTGCGCCTTGGTCACGAACTTGCAAAGCGTGAATTTTGGGTCACGAAGTTGCCCAGCGCAAGTGTTTTTGTCACTTCGTCAGGGCGATCGTTAGTCTGTTAACGTGGTCGATTGGTATTTTTTTTTTTTTTGCCGATTGGCAATAAAATTTTGTTTTTTCGGGTTATCTAGTTCTCAGCTTCCTATATTTCCCCGGATTCAACTAATAAGAAGCGCCCTCTTGCGAGAGAAAGTCGCCTATCATATCTATAGAATAAGACCCCCAATCCTGCGATGCCATCCACGTCGTGCGCTTGATTCCTTTCTTTTTAGGGATCAATTTGCAAAAAAAAAAAACAATTGGCCATGTTAGAAAACTAGTGGCCTGACGGAATAACCAAAGGGCTCGTGTGGGAAAACTTATTAACCCAGAATTCATGATTTGCAAGTTCGTGACTAAATTGGAGATTTTCTCTTGCGTAAATCTCTCATAGAATCGTCATGGCGGACCCTCGCACTTCACATTGTACTTCCTCATTCTTTCATCCATCTCTTCCTTTTTCCTTGTGGCCTCCTAAAGAAAAGGGAACCTAGCTTCAGCACATGCAACAAGGAATCGACAAGGAAGGAATGTGCAAAGGCCGAATAAGAGCTGTTAACCTTCTTTAGAGATTCCTGAAGCAACTTCTGGCTGAGAACAAGGTCGTGAGGAATATTTGTTCCCCAGGCGGCTAGTTTCTGTTCTTCTCGTCGACCAACTAATTTGAAGTTAACTGGAGTTCATGACAATGGTAGCGACCCAACCATGCGTGGTATCAATAAGGCACGCGCGTGTGGCACTGCTGCCGGTGCTACTGCTGCCGGTGGCAGCAAGGGACGCGCTGCTGGTAGGGGCGCCGGCCCCCTTCTTGGTTTGTTCTGCGGTTTGTATAAAAAAAAATTGACAGGGCCCAAGAATAAAATTTTCGTCTGTCGGTACTAAGTTTAGAGCTTGGTTTCGTGGTGTGTATATAGGATTGTTGCATTCGTTCATCCCTACATGTATTCTTGGGTTAAGGTAGAGTTCTATTTTTCTACGGACATCGTCCTTTTCACCCTTCGAGTTAAATACAAAACGTGCAGATCTCCTGCGGGTACTCAAAAGGAAAATGTATTGTTTGGTATTATCAGAAAAAAGAAGTGTATAGCTTCGTGTACAAGCACTATTGTATATTTATCATAACTTTGTTTGAAGGTACAGTTTGCATCAAAGTTTCCCCCATCGTCAAGGTTTACTACAAACCGAAGATCCACCGGCGAGTTGATCGCGCCTATTATTTCTTTCTCAAAAAAGCATTCTATTGAAAATCTGAAACGACTTTTTTTTTGTTTTGTTTTGAGAAACGTATACCTGATGCCCTCGTCAGTTGATTGGGAATTTGTTGCTCGCTCGTAAAGTAGTACTGTATGCATATGCCAATATAAAAACAGTTTAGTATCTAACAAAAAAAACACATTAATGAAATATCATCCTTTCGCCGTAGCTGGGTCAACAAAACGATGTAAATTAAAGAACAGGTTTCAAGTCCATTTGGTCACAGATTTTAGCAAATCTTTCTCTCATCTAGCTCATCATGTCATTGCAAAGTTGGTCATTCAAGAAATCGGGAATTGACATGGACAGCCTGTCTGCCGTGAATTATGAACGAATTAGGTACTAAGAGTCTAGACGATTAAAAAAAAAAGGTACTCAGAGCCGAAGACTGCTTTAACCTAGTTTTTTTTTTCCTTTTGCGAATTTGTAACCGAGTGCTGTTGGGTCTCGCTGAAAGGTAACCAGATTAGTTTGTGAGAAGAGCATACATGCATCACTCTTCAGCACTAGCTTTCAGGTAATGTAATTTTCCGAGATTCACCACATAAAATGATGGACCGCGAGTCATAATTTGCTTTATAATATTTTTTCCGTGACCAATATTATGTTTATAAAAATTGGTACAACATTATTGCTCGAGCAAGACCATAAGCATAAGACTATGCGCAACAACACTGATCTTGCTCGCAGAACGCCCCAGGCGATGGATTGCCGCTAAGTAGTGGCGGATCTAGAAGATTTTCTTAGGGTGGAGAAACTAGGATAATCTCATATATATATATATATATGAACTATATTTTCAAGATATTTTTTCTCACTGAAAAATGTGATGTGCTGAAATGCTAGGGTGGGGCACGCCCCACCCTAACACCAGCTAGCTCCGCCACTGGCGCTAAGGCCGCATATGGTCCCGCAATGGAATTCACAACTTTCTAGATGGAAGCATAATGTATGATTCGCTCCATCATCAACTACAAGGTGAACCGGCGATTCATCTACAAGCCAAGGTGAGTTATTCAATCAATTAGCACACATAATATACAAGAAGCCTAATGTATGTACAAAATTAATGCAATTGTTTTCTTTGTGAAACATGTAGAATGAGCTGTTTGATGGCTCTCAGTACAAAGTAACCAAGCTAGCTTGTGAGGACGGGTGATGAAATATTCCCAAGATTCACCAAAAAAAAAAGGTAAGATGGATCCCATCGTCATAATTGGATTCATAATAAATTTTTCTGTGAACAATAATATTGTGTTTGCAAGAAACAGTTACATCAATATTGCTCGAGCAAGAACATAAGCATAAAACTAGGCGCAACAACATTGATCTTCCTTGCAGTAGACGTTAGCCGAAGGCTTGCCGCTGACACTGCATACAGTCCCGCAACGGGCAGCACAGCTTTCCAGATGGAAGCATTCTCCTTCATCAGCTACAAGGTCAACCGGCGATTCATCTGCAAGCCAACATGAGTTAATCAATTAACTGCGCACATATACAAGATGTCTGATGTATGTTGGCAAATTGTGCCAATTTTTTGTTCATGAAACATGTAGGACGAGCTGTTTTTTTTGCATCAACGAAAAGAGCAGATAGAAATAACTTGACCATAGCGGGAGAGCGTTATTACTTGTATGTGCGCAGACAGATGATGATAGACATGACCATGAGAGCCAGAAGAACCGCACCCATGCTTGTCGCATTGTTCTTGAGTGCCATGGTGATAAGGAGATCACTTGTGTAGTTGTTGTGTGTTTAGTTTTGCGTCGAGAACTGTCCTTTGCGGCTGTTTATATAGAGGAGCAAAATCAAATAAATGGCATTAAATCAAATAAATTATATTGAGATAACATTCTACTTTTGGTCTCCTGGCACGACGGGATCTCAGCCACCAGATTTTTTTGAATGCGTTGGGATGGCAATTCTGCATTTCAAGGTTGCCACATGGCGAATCGCTATTGGGTCACTCTGTGAATCACCACGAAATTAGGGCCCTAAATCAATGTACGTACTAATTAGTATTCAAGATTTATTGGCCAGAAGTTATTGTATTAATGGATACTTCCTACTTATTCAAAATTTGCAAATAGATATTTTTTTAGTACTATAAATTAGATCCATAACCTTCCTTATTTATTGGCTAGAATTAATATATTAATGAATACTTCCTATTATTCAAGATTGGCAAATACAGTAGATATTCTTTAGATAGTCTAGAACTAAGGGCATTGCTTTTTCTCTTGCACGGGTGGGCTTCTCCCTAGTTTATTTAGGATCAACTACAAGATCTTATAAAGGATCTCAACATGATAATTCTAACAACGACACATGAATAATTATTTAACTATAAATCAAAGAACACAAATAATTAAGACACTATTCTTATCTTTTCCATGTCTTTTACTAAATAAACATTTCTACCATGATTCACATGGTATATCTTTTCAACTACAATACTTGAATTCATGTCAACGACATTCATATTCATTCTTCATTAACCCTTGACCATTCCAACCTTGTTTCCAAACTCATTTCCATTAAACTTTAAAGAAAGGAGAGCACCATTCATATGCTTATATTATCCATTGAATATAACCTAGCTTAATATTTAAACCTTATCCAAGTGAGGTAATTGTTGATACTAACCAATGTTATAATAAATACAAGTCAAGTACTCAACCCTACTTGACCTAGCTAACACTTGATGGTAAGTAAGAACCTATTCTTGTAGTAATTATAGAAAGGCAAGTGTTGTGATCATTACAACTTGGTAATGATCATAAACCCTAGAGGAACCTTACCTATTTAAAAGGGCTCAACCTAAAGAGTTATACTCAAGTATATGGACCAATACTTGATCTTGGAGAGAGAACCATGATTCACTAATGAATTATTATGAGGCCAATACTTTGATCATTACAAATTGGGTGATGATCATAAACCCTAAGAATCTAAGTGGGGTGATGAGAGAAGTAGTAGAGTAGAGAGATTAGTGAGGATTAGTTGATCATGTCTAATGCATGATCTTACCTTATAAATTGAGATGATAAGTTAACCTATATATGTGATCAAGAGATCTCATCCTTCTCAGGAAATAATAATTAAATCACTAGTAGTAACCAAACCAATCCTCATGCCTTGTGTAGAGTAGTAGTGATCTTGTTTTTAAACCATGTCTATCCAAAAATTTGAGCCAAACATAGCATTGCCTTGATACAAGAATTCTAACTAAGTGGGGAGGAATAACCCTAGCCAAATAAATATACCTACCTTATGATCATAGTTCAAACTTAGTTGTGTATCACTTGGGTGATAACTACTAAAACCCTAGACCATATTTGAATTCCAATCCAAGTATTACTTTGGATCATAAGTAGAACCCTGCCATGCCTCATGCCTATTTAATACTTCAATTAGTGAAGTATCCCCAAAGATCTAAACCTTTCAAATAGAATTCACCCCACATAAAATATGATGCCCTAACTTGTGTATCATGGAACACCAGAATAAAACCAATCCCTATATACTTAAAGACTAATACCATTTGGTGAGTAGAGTTAAACCAATATCCAATTTCTATTATTGCTATCCAAGTAATTTGGTTAGTTAACTAAATAAAGTAGGATTCTATAAAATAGAATCACTATATAAGCAAATGAAACCAATGGTGAGTTTGGGAATTACCCTAAGTAATTCAAGCTAAAGTTGGTTAATGAGACTAGTCATTATGGGGTTTATCAAACTATTTTTTTAAACCCTTAGAAATCATCATTCACATAAAATCATGATTCAATTCCATCCTCATTACCATTTATCTTAAACTCTAGTTATAAGTATATATATGAGAACAAGTAATGTTGTTAAGCACATTAGTTAAACCTAATAATGTGTTCACCTGCCCATGTTATTAATTTTCAAACTATTTGAATATATTTGGTTTCTAAATAAAAGTAATTAAGACAAACACTTAATCCATATCTACTGGAAATATTGAATACCTCTCACAACAACACAAGTTTAATTAAAGGTTAAATATTTGTTTGAACAAAATAACACAGTGAGTAGCATTATCAAGTTGTTTTGATGTTCACATAATTTAGGACCTGCAAAAACAAACAGAAATCAATTTGAATTCAAATATCAAATTCAAAACAAAAAATAAAACAGAAATAGAAAAGAGAGAGAGGGGCTTACCTGTCCACCGAAGCAGGCCTCAGCAGCCCAGCAGCAGCCCGAGAGCTAGCCCAGAACAAACCCAGCCCGCGAACGAAGTCGACCCACCACCACCGTACCATTTCGGTTGCGTCAAAATTCGTGCGAAGCGAAACGCTCTTTTCTTCTTCTTCTCCGCAGATGACATAGCGTCGGCGAGCTCCTGCCACCTCCTCGTTGTGGATAGGGATGGCTCCGGATGTTGCAGAGGCTTCCAGAACATTCCCCTATATCCCTCGCGCCCATCCTATCCGTTGGCGCCAAGATTCGTGCCCACAACACTCAACACCGTCACCGCCGCATCTGTACCGTCTCCGGCGAGTCGTCGTCGATTCCGAGCTCAACTCGGGCTATAAAAGCTCGAGGAGACGCGCCAGAACCCTAGCTAGCTTGTGACCCCTTCCTCAATCTCTCCCAGACTCTCAATCTCTCCCTATCTCCTCCACACCCTGGCGTGTTGTCGAAGAAGTTCTCCGGCTAGCCGTCGATTGAGAGCCTCCCGGTGACCATGGGGTGGCTCTGCAAATGCGCCTAGTCTTGCAGATCATCGGAGGAGAAGGAATCATGTTGGGGCATCTCCAGTCGATGCAATTTCCGAGTTCCCTTTCGACAGTGATCATCGGAAACCGCAACCGCATCGCCATCTCCGTTGCCAATCGTCCTTGTCAAGTCTCTGGAACACCTCAGGGTAAGCTTACGCTTCTCGTGAGCATCTTATCGCATCCAATCTCCATATGTATCTCGAGATAGCCGTCTCGCCGGAGTAGCACCGCCGCGGATGTGTTCACCGGCGTTGCTCCGGTGATCCTCTCAGTAGGGCGACCACACCATCGTATTCAGTGGATCGAGGGGAGTCAGAAACACCCAATAGTCCATCCCGAGAGGCCATAAAACGGTAGTGCCGCCGTGCGCTGACCATCGGCGTCAAGTCGCCGGCAAGGCCGACGTGGCCTGTAGGTCCCCCGCGCGGTCGTTGACTGGTCGTCGTCCAGGTGGCGTCTCGTCTGACCTGGCAGTGACCCCATCAGTCAGTCTCTGCGGGTAGATATGAACCGGTACACTTAATATTTATTAGTTATTTCAAAATCCAGTAAAATACTGAAACTTTGCCCAAATAGATAAAATTCATTCTAGCTCAGAAAAATATAAATAATATATCAAAATGCTCACAAAAATAAGTTCTATTCAAATAAAATATAAAATAAAAATGTGTGTCAAAATAAAAATTTACTTATTTTTTAACCTTATTAATTATACCATTTCCTTTGTTTTAAAACACAATTTGAATTCAATAATTATTTAAATTTCAAAAACAACTAATAGCTATTCAGTAACTAAATAAAATGTTAATATTAGTTTTCTTTATCATAATTGCATTCACTTAAATATTGATGATAATTCATAAACCCTAATTTACAAATTTCCATTTTCCATTTTTCTTTAACTAATAATAAAACAAGAAAATATTAAAGGCTAATATTATTTTGATAACTCAAAAACTTGTTTACTTAAACATCTTTAATTAATAATTTAATTATTTTAAGATCTAAGGACAATTGTTAAACTCTGTTTTTTTATTAAACCTAAATAGGAGTTACCCTAATTATTAATTCTTTTGAAAATTAATAAAATGCTTATTAATTTTGTTTCAAAGTAATTAGTGACCACATCTCTATTGTCAATTATCATTTTAAGAGTTGAACCAGGAAACCCTAGTTCTGATATAAGTAAGACCTTGAACCATTATTTTATGTGTTCATCATAAATTGTTTCAATTCTAAAACCCTAGGGGTTTAGCCCATGTGATCATATAAGCTTCACCTATACCTATAAAACACTAGTAGAAACAAATGAATGCATGCTTATGATCCACTAGCATAAAACCAAGTCACATGAGATTATCATTTCATGTCCCTATTCTTAATTAAAACCTATATGATTCCCTAGTGTCACTTAGGAGCAAACCCTAACTTGTTAATTGAATTAGTACCATTGATCACCACTCCTATATACCATACCATTAGGACCAACCTCAACCATCAAACCCTAGTATAATCCTAGTGATGAACCCTAACACCAATTTTGTGTAGTAATGCACATAACATGCTCCTATCCCACTAAATCCTACTTAAGGATCCTAAGCCACTTAACTTAGAAGCAATTAGTGATTCCTTAGTGAAACAAATAGGAAGTTATAGTAAACCCTAACCCATAGTATCACCTTGAACCATCCTTTGATATGATGTCTAGGAGAAACCATAGTAATAAACCTACTAATACTTGCTACATGTAGATCATTTCTAGTTAAGAACCAACTAGGCCCTATTAGTAAACCCTACAAGCCCATAGCTCCTATTTATAGTAGTTCTTGTTCTTATTTAACCTGTTCTTCAGAAGTTATTCTCTTGAAATGCAAAGGTTAATTAAACCATAGAAGCCATAGTTCTTATTTGAAATACTTATTATTTCTTAATCAATATGTTCTTCAAAAAATATTCTTTTGAAGTATAATATAAGTAATCATCAACCATGTCATGTAGAACTTAAAATTGACAACTACTCTTTACATATAGTTCAACCACAAGTCCTTTATGTGTGTGCTTGTTATGATGTCTTATATCACTTGGTTATGATGTTAATATAACTAAACCCTAATAAGAACCTTGTTTGAGAACCATCCTAAAAGCGCAACAAACCTTAAACAAATATTTACAACTCATACATCCTAAATCATCGAGGTTAGGTTAAGCTCGGGACGATTGCATCTCATACTATGCATTATAGCATATTTGCCAGTTCTTTAAACATTGTCCTTACCGGATGATGATGGTATTTCAGCATTTGGAGTTCTCACGTATCGAAGCTTTTGTCTGCATAATCTTGCAGTCAAGAAAGGCAAGTTCATCGTTGATACGTCTCCGACGTATCGATAATTTCTTATGTTCCATGCCACATTATTGATGATATCTACATGTTTTATGCATACTTTATGTCATATTTATGCATTTTCCGGCACTAACCTATTAACGAGATGCCGAAGAGCCAGTTGCTGTTTTCTGCTGTTTTTGGTTTCAGAAATCCTAGTAAGGAAATATTCTCGGAATTGGACGAAATCAACGCCCAGGGGCCTATTTTGCAACGAAGCTTCCAGAAGACCGAAGAGGAGACAAAGTGGGGCCACGAGGTGGCCAGACACTAGGGCGGCGCGGTCCAGGTCTTGGCCGCACTGGCCTGTCATTTGGGCCCTCGTGACGCCCCCTGACCTGCCCTTCCGCCTACATATAGTCTTCGTCGCGAAACCCCCAGTACCGAGAGCCACGATACGGAAAACCTTCCAGAGACGCCGCCGCCGCCAATCCCATCTCGGGGGATTTAGGAGATCGCCTCCGGCACCCTGCCGGAGAGGGGATTCATCTCCCGGAGGACTCTACACCGCCATGGTCGCCTCCGGAGTGATGAGTGAGTAGTTCACCCCTGGACTATGGGTCCATAGCAGTAGCTAGATGGTTGTCTTCTCCTTATGTGCTTCATTGTCGGATCTTGTGAGCTGCCTAACATGATCAAGATCATCTATCTGTAATACTATATGTTGTGTTTGTTGGGATCCGATGGATAGAGAATACTATGTTATGTTGATTATCAATCTATGTGTTGTTTATGATCTTGCATGCTCTCCGTTACTAGTAGATGCTTTGGCCAAGTTGATGCTTGTAACTCCAAGAGGGAGTATTTATGCTCGATAGTGGGTTCATGTCTCCGTGAATCTGGGGGAGTGAGAGAAACCTCTAAGGTTATGGATGTGTTGTTGCCACTAGGGATAAAACATTGATGCTATGTCCGAGGATGTAGTTATTGATTACATTACGCACCATACTTAATGCAATTGTCTGTTGTTTGCAACTTAATACTGGAAGGGGTTCGGATGATAACCTGAAGGTGGACTTTTTAGGCATAGATGCATGCTGGATAGAGGTCTATGTACTTTGTCGTAATGCCCAATTAAATCTCACAATACTCATCATATCATGTATGTGCATGGTCATGCCCTCTCTATTTGTCAATTGCCCAACTGTAATTTGTTCACCCAACATGCTATTTATCTTATGGGAGAGACACCACTAGTGAACTGTGGACCCCGTTCCATTCTTTTACATCGATACAATCTACTGCAATACTTGTTCTACTGTTCTCTGCAAACAATCATCATCCACACTATACATCTAATCCTTTGTTACAGCAAGCCGGTGAGATTGACAACCTCACTGTTTCGTTGGGGCAAAGTATTTTGGTTGTGTTGTGCAGGTTCCACGTTGGCACCGGAATCCCTGGTGTTGCGCCGGACTACATCTCGCCGCCATCAACCTTCAACGTGCTTCTTGGCTCCTACTGGTTCGATAAACCTTGGTTTCTTACTGAGGGAAAACTTGCCACTGTACGCATCACACCTTCCTCTTGGGGTTCCCAGCGGACGCGTGTTGTACGCGTATCAAGCAGATTTTCTGGCGCCGTTGCCGGGGAGATCAAGACACGCTGCAAGGGGAGTCTCCACATCGCAATCTCTTTACTTTATTTTTGTCTTGCATTATTTTATTTACTACTTTGTTTGCTGCACTAAATCAAAAACACAAAAAAAATAGTTGCTAGTTTTACTTTATTTGCTATCTTGTTTGCTATATCAAAAACACAAAAAAATTTAGTTACTTGCATTTACTTTATCTAGTTTGCTTTATTTACTATTGCTAAAATGGGTACTCTTGAAAATACTAAGTTGTGTGACTTCACAACCAAAAATAATAATGATTTCTTATGCACACCTATTGCTCCACCTGCTACTACAGCAGAATTCTTTGAAATTAAACCTGCTTTACTAAATCTTGTTATGCGAGAGCAATTTTCTGGTGTTAGTTCTGATGATGTTGCTGCCCATCTCAATAACTTTGTTGAACTATGTGAAATGCAAAAGTATAAGGATGTAGATGGTGACATTATAAAATTAAAATTGTTTCCTTTCTCATTAAGAGGAAGAGCTAAAGATTGGTTGCTATCTCTGCCTAAGAATAGTATTGATTCATGGACTAAATGCAAGGATGCTTTTATTGGTAGATATTATCCCCCTGCTAAAATTATATCTTTGAGGAGTAGCATAATGAATTTTAAACAATTGGATACTGAGCATGTTGCACAAGCTTGGGAAAGAATGAAATCTTTGGTTAAAAACTGCCCAACCCATGGACTGACTACTTGGATGATCATCCAAACCTTTTATGCAGGACTGAATTTTTCTTCGCGGAACCTATTGGATTCAGCTGCTGGAGGTACCTTTATGTCCATTACTCTTGGTGAAGCAACAAAGCTTCTTGATAATATGATGATTAATTACTCTGAATGGCACATGGAAAGAGCTCCACAAGGTAAGAAGGTAAATTCTGTCGAAGAAACCTCTTCCTTGAGTGATAAGATTGATGCTATTATGTCTATGCTTGTGAATGATAGGACAAATATTGATCCTAATAATGTTTCGTTAGCTTCATTAGTTGCTCAAGAAGAACATGTTGATGTAAACTACATTAAAAATAATAATTTCAACAACAATGCTTACCGGAACAATTCTAGTAACAACTATAGGCCATATCCTTATAATAATGGCAACGGCTATGGTAATTCTTATGGGAATTCTTACAACAATAATAGGAATTCACCCCCTGGACTTGAAGACATGCTTAAAGAATTTATTAGTACACAAACTGCTTTTAACAAATCTGTTGAAGAAAAGCTTGGGAAAATTGATATACTTGCTTCTAAAGTCGACAGTCTTGCTGCTGATGTTGATCTTTTGAAATCGAAAGTTATGCCTCATGAGAATCATAATATTAAAATTGTTACTACAGCAAATGCCATCCAAGTTAGGATTAATGATAATATAAGATTGATGGCCGAATTGCGTGCTAGGTGGGAAAGAGAAGAAAATGAAAAAGAAGATAATATAGCTAAAGTTTGGACTATTACCACCACTAGTAGTGCTAATGCTACACATGTTGCTGCACCTCCTACTAATAATGGTAAAAGAATTGGTGTTAGCAATGTTTCCACTTCTAATGCAAAGCGCGAAAAACTGCCTGAAACTGCTAAAACTGCTGAAACTGCCTGTGATAAAACTGCTGAAATTTTTTCCAACATTGGGGATGAGGATCCCATTGCTTTAGATTATAATGGTTTGGATTTTGATGATTGTCATATCTCTGAAGTTATAAAGTTCTTACAAAAACTTGCTAAGAGTCCTAATGCTAGTGCTATAAATTTGGCTTTCACAAAACATATTACAAATGCTCTCATAAAAGCTAGAGAAGAGAAACTAGAACGCGAAACTTCTATTCCTAGGAAGCTAGAGGATGGTTGGGAGCCCATCATTAAGATGAAGGTCAATGATTTTGATTGTAATGCTTTATGTGATCTTGGTGCAAGTATTTCCGTTATGCCTAAGAAAATCTATAATATGCTTGACTTGCCACCATTGAAAAATTGTTATTTGGATGTTAATCTTGCTGATCATTCTACAAAGAAACCTTTGGGGAGAGTTGATAATGTTCACATTACCATTAACAATAACCTTGTCCCCATTGATTTTGTTGTCTTGGATATTGAATGCAATGCATCTTGTCCCATTATATTGGGAAGACCTTTTCTTCGAACTGTTGGTGCTATCATTGATATGAAGGAAGGTAATATTAAATATCAATTTCCTCTCAAGAAAGGTATGGAACACTTCCCTAGAAAGAGAATGAAGTTACCTTTTGATTCTATTATTAGAACAAATTATGATGTTGACACTTCGTCTCTAGACAATACTTGATATACACTTTCTGCGCCTAGCTGAAAGGCGTTAAAGAAAAGCGCTTATGGGAGACAACCCATATTTTTACTACAGTACCTTTATTTTATATTTGGGTCTTGGAAGTTGTTACTACTGTAGCAACCTCTCCTTATCTTAGTTTTGTGCATTGTTGTGCCAAGTAAAGTCGTTGATAGTAAGGTTCATACTAGATTTGGATTACTGCGCAGAAATAGATTTCTTTGCTGTCACGAATCTGGGCCAAATTCTCTGTAGGTAACTCAGAAAATTATGCCAATTTACGTGAGTGATCCTCAGATATGTACGCAACTTTCATTAAATTTGAGCATTTTCATTTGAGCAAGTCTGGTGCCTCAATAAAATTCGTCTTTACGAACTGTTCTGTTTTGACAGATTCTGCCTTTTATTTCGCATTGCCTGTTTTGCTATGCTTGATGGATTTTTCGATTCCATTGACTTTCAGTAGCTTTGTGCAATGTCCAGAAGTGTTAAGAATGATTATGTCACCTCTGAACATGTAAATTTTAATTGTGCACTAACCCTCTAATGAGTTGTTTTGAGTTTGGTGTGGAGGAAGTTTTCAAGGATCAAGAGAGGGAGATGATACAACATGATCAAGGAGAGTGAAAGCTCTAAGCTTGGGGATGCCCCGGTGGTTCACCCCTGCATATATCAAGAAGACTCAAGCGTCTAAGCTTGGGGATGCCCAAGGCATCCCCTTCTTCATCGACAACATTATCAGGTTCCTCTAGTGAAACTATATTTTTATTCCATCACATCTTATGTGCTTTGCTTGGAGCGTCGGTTTGTTTTTATTTTTGTTTTGTTTGAATAAAATGGATCCTAGCATTTATTGTGTGGGAGAGAGACACGCTCCGCTGTTGCATATGGACAAATATGTCCTTAGGCTTTACTCATAGTATTCATGGCGAAGTTTCTTCTTCGTTAAATTGTTATATGGTTGGAATTGGAAAATGATACATGTAGTAATTGCTATAATGTCTTGGATAATGTGATACTTGGCAATTGTTGTGCTCATGTTTAAGCTCTTGCATCATATACTTTGCACCCATTAATGAAGAAATACATAGAGCATGCTAAAATTGGGTTTGCATAATTGGTCTTTCTAAGGTCTAGATAATTTTTAGTATTGAGTTTGAACAACAAGGAAGACGGTGTAGAGTCTTATAATGTTTACAATATGTCTTTTATGTGAGTTTTGCTGCACTGCTTCATCCTTGTGTTTGTTTCAAATAACCTTGCTAGCCTAAACCTTGTATCGAGAGGGAATACTTCTCATGCATCCAAAATTCTTGAGCCAACCACTATGCCATTTGTGTCCACCATACCTACCTACTACATGGTATTTCTCCGCCATTCCAAAGTAAATTGCTTGAGTGCTACCTTTAAAATTTCTATCCTCTACCTTTACAATATATAGCTCATGGGACAAATAGCCTAAAAACTATTGTGGTATTGAATATGTACTTATGCACTTTATCTCTTATTAAGTTGCTTGTTGTGCGATAACCATGTTCCTGGGGACGCCATCAACTACTCTTTGTTGAATATCATGTGAGTTGCTATGCATGTTCGTCTTGTCTGAAGTAAGGGAGATTTACCGCTAAAATGGTTAGAGCATTGCATAATGTTAGAGAAGAACATTGGGCCGCTAACTAAAGCCATGATCCATGGTGGAAGTTTCAGTTTTGGACAAATATCCTCAATCTCATATGAGAAAATTAATTGTTGCTACATGCTTATGCATATAAGAGGAGTCCATTATCTGTTGTCTATGTTGTCCCGGTATGGATGTCTAAGTTGAGAATAATCAATAGCGAGAAATCCGATGCGAGCTTTCTCCTTAGACCTTTGTACAGGCGGCATAGAGGTACCCCTTTGTGACACTTGGTTAAAACATGTGCATTGCGATGATAATCCAGGTAATCCGAGCTAATTAGGACAAGGTGCGGGCACTATTAGTATACTATGCATGAGGCTTGCAACTTGTAAGATATAATTTACATAACGAATATGCTTTATTACTACCGTTGACAAAATTGTTTCTTGTTTTCAAAATCAAAGCTCTAGCACAAATATAGCAATCGATGCTTTCCTCTTTGAAGGATCTTTCTTTTACTTTTATGTTGAGTCAGTTCACCTATTTCTCTCCACCTCAAGAAGCAAACACTTGTGTGAACTTTGCATTGACTCCTACATACTTGCATATTGCACTTGTTATATTACTTTACATTGACAAATATCCATGAGATACACATGTTATAAGTTGAAAGCAACCGCTGAAACTTCATCTTCCTTTGTGTTGCTTCAATACCTTTACTTTGAATTATTGCTTTATGAGTTAACTCTTATGCAAGACTTATTGATGCTTGTCTTGAAGTACTATTCATGAAAAGTTTTTGCTATATGATTCATTTGTTTACTCATGTCATTTACATTGTTTTGATCGCTGCATTCATTACATATGCTTACAATAGTATGATCAAGGTTATGATGGCATGTCACTCCAGAAATTATCTTTGTTATCGTTTACCTGCTCGGGACGAGCAGAAACTAAGCTTGGGGATGCTGATACGTCTCCGACGTATCGATAATTTCTTATGTTCCATGCCACATTATTGATGATATCTACATGTTTTATGCATACTTTATGTCATATTTATGCATTTTCCGGCACTAACCTATTAACGAGATGCCGAAGAGCCAGTTGCTGTTTTCTGCTATTTTTGGTTTCAGAAATCCTAGTAAGGAAATATTCTCGGAATTGGACGAAATCAATGCCCAGGGGCCTATTTTGCCACGAAGCTTCCAGAAGACCGAAGAGGAGACGAAGTGGGGCCACGAGGTGGCCAGACACTAGGGCGGCGCGGCCCAGGTCTTGGCCGCGCCGGCCTGTCGTCTGGGCCCCTCGGACGCCCCCTGACCTGCCCTTCCGCCTACATATAGTCTTCGTCGCGAAACCCCCAGTACCGAGAGCCACGATACGGAAAACCTTCCAGAGACGCCGCCGCCGCCAATCCCATCTCGGGGGATTCAGGAGATCGCCTCCGGCACCCTGCCGGAGAGGGGATTCATCTCCCGGAGGACTCTACACCGCCATGGTCGCCTCCGGAGTGATGAGTGAGTAGTTCACCCCTGGACTATGGGTCCATAGCAGTAGCTAGATGGTTGTCTTCTCCTTATGTGCTTCATTGTCGGATCTTGTGAGCTTCCTAACATGATCAAGATCATCTATCTGTAATACTATATGTTGTGTTTGTTGGTATCCGATGGATAGAGAATACTATGTTATGTTGATTATCAATCTATGTGTTGTTTATGATCTTGCATGCTCTCCGTTACTAGTAGATGCTTTGGCCAAGTTGATGCTTGTAACTCCAAGAGGGAGTATTTATGCTCGATAGTAGGTTCATGTCTCCGTGAATCTGGGGGAGTGAGAGAAACCTCTAAGGTTATGGATGTGCTGTTGCCACTAGGGATAAAACATTGATGCTATGTCCGAGGATGTAGTTATTGATTACATTACGCACCATACTTAATGCAATTGTCTATTGTTTGCAACTTAATACTGGAAGGGGTTCGGATGTTAACCTGAAGGTGGACTTTTTAGGCATAGATGCATGCTGGATAGCGGTCTATGTACTTTGTCGTAATGCCCAATTAAATCTCACAATACTCATCATATCATGTATGTGCATGGTCATGCCCTCTCTATTTGTCAATTGCCCAACTGTAATTTGTTCACCCAACATGCTATTTATCTTATGGGAGAGACACCACTAGTGAACTGTGGACCCCGGTCCATTCTTTTACATCGATATAATCTACTGCAATACTTGTTCTACTGTTCTCTGCAAACAATCATCATCCACACTATACATCTAATCCTTTGTTACAGCAAGCCGGTGAGATTGACAACCTCACTGTTTTGTTGGGGCAAAGTACTTTGGTTGTGTTGTGCAGGTTCCACGTTGGCGCCGGAATCCCTGGTGTTGCACCGCACTACATCTCGCCGCCATCAACCTTCAACGTGCTTCTTGGCTCCTACTGGTTCGATAAACCTTGGTTTCTTACTGAGGGAAAACTTGCCGATGTACGCATCACACCTTCCTCTTGGGGTTCCCAATGGAAGCGTGCTGTACGCGTATCAATCGCTTGCTCATGTCATTTGATTATTTTTATCAAACTATATGCAAAGTACTATACTTATCACTCTTGCATTGAAAAGCAAAATATTATTTTACAATTATGAACATGACTATTTGGTGGGCAATGGAACCATGGTCACTGTTCAAAAAATCGGCCGAGATACCGATTTATTGGCCGATTTATCGTGAATCGGGTGGTAACTGATAAGATTTCTACATATCGGCTGATTTATCGCCAGGACCGATTTGCGGCCGATTTTCAGTCTAACAGCCGATATTTCGGCCGATTTTCGCTGAAATTTGGTCTGATAGTCGATATTTTCATCCTATAGTCTCGTAGAACTGTGCATTAGCTCAAATTTTCCATTTTTTATTAATTCAAATGCAAGGAATCAAGGTGATACTGCTGTCCAATACTCCAATGTTGTTTTTTACATAGCATATTGTATAAAATTTAGTGCTAAAATTTAGGATTTAGAAAAAATAAGCCGATAAATGGCCCACCGATAAAATCGATTAATCGGCCGATAAGCGATTAATCTCCATTTTAAGGCCGACCGATCAGTTAACGATTAACGATTTCTTGAACATTGACCATGGTATGTGTTGATTGGTGGAGGTTCCATTGCAAGGGTACTATTCATCTAGGACTAAGTACCAATGTCGTCCTGTGATTCTAGCGACGTACATATCGCGTTAACCATAAGATCTATAATGACTCTGGGGAAGTCAGTTGTATCTTTTCCCTCCTGCACGCCAACGGACTTGATAGAGCCTGGCTGGGTGTTGGAGATAACACTTCCGTAGGTTGGGAAATCCTTTAAAATCCCCATCCGTGTGGATGAGAGGCTCTACCGTCTATGAAGGATTATCCGTAGTAGTAAAGCCGTATGATCGAGAGATGTCTATCGAGGGTGTACGAATGGACAAAAGGGTGGGTTTGCAGGGTTGCGGAGAAGGCAGTGATTGGCTTGGATCTTACACCTGGCCCCACACCAAGGAAGTGTGGACGAGCATGCATCTCGGATAGGTATCAAGGATAAGTTCTCTTATGAGAAAAGTAACGCACCTCTGTAGAGGGTATCAAATTGTGGCTGTCACTCCCTGTTTCGGGAAGGGAACTACGAACGCGGCAGGAAAGGAACTCCATGAAGTTCTAGTCAACCTGTGAAGACTGATGGGCATAGTTTTCAGAATAAAATAAACCTTTTGAAGAAATGTTTATGAAAACTTGCATTCGCCTACGACTTTCTGGTCTATGACTGTAGCTAGTGCATGATACACCTATTTCCTAATATGAACTTGCTGAGTACGATCGTACTTATCCCACTCTTAAATCCCCTGCTTAGCTATGGAGGCACCGAAAGAGAAACTACCGTGGAACTCGAAGACAAAGGAGTCAACTGCAACAAGATGAAGAATCCAAACAAAGAAGTCAATGAAGTCAACTTCTGCAGCAACTAGAGTGGAAACTTAGACTAGTAATAGAAGGGAACCTTTCCCTAATCCTAGCACCTAAGTAGCTAGATTTCTATAGAAAGACAAGAAGCTCTTAAGCTTGAGTTAGCAACAAGTTAGATTACAAGTCGTTCTTCTGGAGCTTTATTTGAAGTTTTACCTCACTATAAAGTAGGATGTTATGTTGATCTTCTGTAAACAGTTTTTGTATCCTTCTATAGACATACCTTGGACTCGCATATGTTTCTGTTGTACCACTCAGAGAGATGTAATTTGAGTGGAACGGTGTTTCACTTGTGTTATGTCAACAACTTGTGTACTACACCATGCAGTGGTACGCTGGGTCATCACAATGTGCAACACAATTCAAACAGGCCATTATATCCTCAACTCAAACATAATGAAAAAAATATATATGAAAGCATCTTGTGGTGCTAGAAAGTGACTTACTCGGGAAAATAAGGAACGATAAACACTTCTTTGTCCTTATTCACCAAGAAGTGACTTTCAATGTAATGGATCACACTGAGTCTATCCTCACAGGTGATCAAGTAGCTCTCATACACGTAGTAGGGGTCATCTATTGCCAAGGTCGGTGATAACTCTTGCTCTTTTCTAACCTGGTAGGCCTCAGCTAGGGTAAATACGCGGACAAATTTTTGGCGAAATGTATTCATTTGAAACATGGAGAATATGTCTTTAAATCTCAGGAAAAACACGTACGTTTGGTGTTTATCGACAAAGTCCAAGCCCTTAGGAACCTCGACAAACAAAAAGCGGGTATGTTGGAGATTCCATATAATGAAGACACATTTCTTCTTCAAGAATGAGGTCATGCAGACTCTTCATATCATCGGGTAGCATTAGGTACTTTCTCCGCGATAACATAGGTTCACCCGCCACATGATATTGTCGGTCTTACGTGGAGATCTTATCCATAACCCAGGTTGTCTGGGAAGCGACATAATCCTTTTTCTTAGGTTTTCTTCGTCCCCTTTTCTTTAAAGCAGGAGGATCTAACACCACATTTGTTGCGGGCTCGGTAGGATCTGACGTCACACGTGTTGCAGGCTCGGTAGGACCTGACGCCACATTTCCATGGCTTGGCGCCAACTCAACTGGTGTTTCCTGGTACTTGGGATGTGGCCCTTGCTGACCTCCGGCAATCCAATCTTCGATCGACTAGATCAAGATAGGAAGGTGGCCGTTGACCCTATTTTCCACTTGGTTTTCGATAATGGTGGCCATGTTTGCATTTAGCGTTGCCAATTTTTTCTTAACTACATGAAGTTCTTCTCGGAGGGTGCGGACAGTGTTTGCATTTTCATGTTCGCCTCCATGCGAACCGCTTGAAGATGACCCAACGACAACGTTATAGTGTTTTCCTCAAAACGACATGGCTGGCTAACACTAATCAAAATTGAAAATTATTAGTAATAAAAAAATCACGGAAAAATTTGGCATGACCTTTGCTAAAAAAAAGGACATACAGAGTGCTACAAATTTTTCAAAATGGAAATTAATCAACATTCTAACAAAACATCAGCAATTCATATTCATGTAAAACAAAACATTTTTTCCATACACTATATGTCCATTTAACTAATCAGCAACTCATGTTGGCATTTCATCGAGCAGGTGCAGGGCGTTGGTTCATATAGGGTGGGGTGGGGGAGGGGGCGGCGCGACACGGAGTAGCGGGGCGTGGCGCGGTCGGTGGCCGAAAGTGGGCCAGAACGGAGCTCGAACTCGTGGCCTGGCCCGTAAAATGAGTTCGGGGGGCCAAGAAACTCGGCGGCCACCCTGTATTAAGACGGGCCGCACAGGGGAGTTTGTGACAAGGGATTAACTTGTCAATGCCTACGTATTGTAGACTAGGGTTTAGTTGGAAGTAGAGGGCAAGTAGATCTCGAAGGTTTCAGCCGAAAAGTACTCGACGATTAAGAAACTAGGGTTGTATTGACAATAGATTCGATCTTCTATTTGTCCCCCGACTCCTCCTTATATAGGAGGCGGAGCCGAGGATACCGTGTTACACAAGATTACAGATTCCGGGGGACTCTCTGAGTTCAACCCGCAAAGTTACAAGTCTATATTTCCTAATACAACTCTAACTTTCCTTAGTACTAACTGGGCTTCCAAACTTCATATTCTTCGACTCGTGGGCCTTCAGTAAACCCCGGGTACCATCTTTGCCAGGCCCATTGGGGATGCCTATGTCAGTAGCCCCTGAGATTTTGCTTGAATCGAAGAATCAGGGAAAATCTCCAACTTTATAATCATCCAATAACTCTGCCAAGCTTAGCACATATATTTGGACACGCAATTATATATTGTACATGGATAATGGTAATTGGGGCTAGTTCATCTGACGGATCAGGTACTAGTTAACTGCTCTAGTGGCAATCCGCAAAAACCTACTTTAAGATCACGTCCCTGGACATGATCTCGGGATACTGGTGTTAACTCGACAGGTGCCGCTTAAGGTCTTACCGTCTGTCGAGTCCCAGTCATGTTTTATCGGGTACCTAACGCGTCCGTTAGGATTTTTCTTCGTATCTTTTGATACGGAAAAAAGTAGCAAATCGACATCAGAGACGGTGCCACGCCGCTCAGAACGGATCTGGGGTCTTACCTTCGCAAAGTTTTGCGGCATTGAGAGATTATTCGCAACTTAGGTGCTCTGAGAATATATTGTCGAGTGCTCTTTCGGCTGCTGGAATAGCACATTTTATTGAGTCAACGGATGACTTATCTTGCCTTCCCGATGGGAGTATATGTAGAGTTATTTGTATAACTCGAAATATGCTCACTATACTTTTTATAATTTCATCGGGCACGCGAGCAGCGTTCCCGATGGGAGTAGCCCCCGAGGCTACAGCCAAGGACTTGTACTTGGTTGTAAGCTCAACACTTTAACACCTTATGTCGCTATATTGTCATCCTTTCTTGAGCTTTTTATTTCTATCGGGTGCGCGACCAGCGCTCCCGATGGGGGTAGCCCCCGAGGCTATGAACAAATGCTTGCTTTTGATCATAGGCTCTCGCCATTTCTATTTTGTCATACTCGAAATTTCTTTTTTTCCAGAGTAGCCCCCGAGCATTTGATCAAAAACTTGTATTTGACCAAAGGCTCTCGAAATTATCATCACTTGTATTCTTTGACCGGTCTTCGTATCGTCACTGTCGAAAATTTCTTCTACCAAAGTGACATCAATGCTAACGTTAGCCACGACGTCTTTATCGAAAAAACACGATCTCTATTGTAATGTCCCAGGTTTAGAGGTGATCGAGGGGTAGATTTTAGAAAGGGATGTGCATTGCATTGTAAATTCTGGGGAAATTTCGCGCTTTTAAAACAAAACTACATCAAAGGGGGACAGGTTTTTCTCTCGACATCCTACAGGGTTAGGGTTTCGAGAGTGCAATGAACTTGTTCCTACTTGTCTAAATTAGGGTTTTGAGAAGAGAGAAGTGAAATTGCATTGAAATCATAAGTTGCATGATTTAATTACAAGTTAAGTTGTTTGAATGAATTCAAACCAAATTTGAATTTGAATTTCAAATTCAAACATCAAATGGTTATCACATAAATCAAATTTGAGAAAAAATAACAAACAATTATCATTAAGCAAGAATATAAGTAATACAACAATTACATAAAGCTCATTAAGGAAAACTTGAGCTTTATTGATAATCACACACATAATACATTGTCTTTACAATATTCAGAATTGAATTATGGAATTACAACACATTACAAGAATTGATGAAATAGAAAAAGAAAAAGGAAAATTACAAGGTATTTAGATGACCTAAACTACATTGTGATCTTCATGAATTCTTTGATCAAGATGATCTTGAGTTCATCTTGAGCATCTTCTTGATCCCTACACACACACACAACAAACAGAACATTAAGCCAAGTGGCAAAGCCACTTGGCAGGTTAGCAAATATTACAAAGAGAGGATATGATCAAGTCTCTGCCGAGCTGATCCATTCCACCAGCCCAAGTCCCAAGCCACACACACACATGCAGCACACAAGGCCTGCTGCATGTGTGCATGCAACACACACACCTAGTGAGTCACCAGGGTGAGATGTGGTGCTGTCGACCAGGGAAGCCATGGCTGGCCATATAAAAGCTTTTCACAGCCAAAACCCTAGTCACTTGATTCATCCATCGACAGAACTGCACTGGTAAGCCACCAAGAATACCAAGAACAGCTAGAACAGGAAGAACAACTTCACTGTTCAACCTGCTCCATCACACCACTGAATTAAATCAAGCTTATCAAGCTCACCAGGAGTAGCAGGGCAAGCTAATCAACCATAAGATCAACACAGAAGCAAACCCTCTACACCAACACCAATTTCTAGGAGCTGGAGTGAGGTATACCAAGCATCATGAACAAACCAGATGGTTTTGTTCATATATAAGCATATGCACCAATCACACACAAGCAAAAGGGTGTGATACCCAATTTGTGTCATCATCTGGCTACTAAGCCATATGGTGCAAGCAAAGGTAGTAAGGCCACTAGGAAATCATCTAATGGGAACAGCAGCTATGAAAATCAATGCATAACTGAAGAAATCCAGCAAGAGATGAAGACACAGCTAGCCCAGTTACACACTTAGCACCTACAGCTAGCTAAGGCCATCAGACATTAGACAAATCATTGTCTATTTGATTTCAACATCAAAAGCTACTAGCAATCCAATAAATGGATCACCCAGAAAGCATCTAGTGAGCCACAGCAAGCCAACAAGAGGGGAGCTACCCTAGGGCAGCATATGACTACTGCCAGGGTTACCTCAACCACTAAACCAGCCAAACCACCAAGCCAAGCATTTGTATCATCACCCAGATTGGGTTCAAAGTGGAGCTAGGGTCCCCAACCACAGTTGGCATCCCTCTAGCTCTACTAAATCAACTCAGACGATCATCGCTGCAAGGCAGTTCACATCATTTATCTACCAAATTAAGCAAGGTAACAGAGATAAATGAATTACACAAGTAATTAATGCACCAGAGCCTTGCACATGATCCAGAGGATCACTGCAAGCAACAGCAGTTGCTTGAGCCAACCACAGCACACACCAGCACAAGGCTTGGTGATGCACAGTCATCAGGATGAGCATCAGATAAGCACAGACATCAGATAGTAAGCAAACCACATGCACCTGGTGATCATTGGGTCACCAGTGCTTACCAAACTATGCAAGTGCTTGTCAGAGACAAGCCTAGCATCAAATCATGAACTACAGAAATGAAATAGCCCAATTAAGTAATAAGTGTGCCACAGAGAAGCTAATGAAATGAATACAATTCTATTCAGAAGCACACCATCACTGGATGGTGCTATTTAGCCAACAACATAGCCCAATGGGCAGTTCCAGGATTTATAGCACAAAGATATACCACAGCAGAGCACTGGCAACTGCAAATTTTGCAAGGAATACACATAGTAATCCAGCCAGTGCAAATCAACTGAATACACTTGATGATTTAATAGCAGTAGCATCAAGGACATGGTCACAGAGATGGAATTAAGCAAGAAATGCAAGTACAGCAATAATTTAGACTAGGAATTGCTGCACAGGATACAGGAAAGCATGGCAGGACTGCACCCCAGCAGTAACACAAACACTGGCATGGCCATTGTAACAATGGTCAAGGCCAGTGGAGCAGAGCAGCAGCAAAGCAGCATATGCACACACAGCGAGCTAGGCGCAGCAGAGCACCAGCACGGCAAGCATCTCCATGAGGAGGAGCAGCCGCGGCCTAAGTCAGAGGAGGAAGAAGAAGAGAAGGCAAGAGTGAGAGAGAGGAGGGGATCAGAGGAGGCATGTACCTGGAGCAGAGCACCGGCGTGCCATGGCGGCACGGCGGCACAGGCCACCACGGCAGCGCCAAGCCGCGCCTGGCCTGGCGTCGCCGAGCAGGGGTGCTCCAGCACCGCCACGGCGCCTGGATCGACGGCGGGCGATGAAGCGCCATGAATCGCCACGGCCAGGGTCGCAGGTGAGATGAGGACGCGCGATGACGAGGACGAAGACCGAATCAACGCGGACCACCGTGTTCGCCGTCGAGCGGCGGATCAGATCCACCTGATCTCGCCGGCGGCGACGGCCGGAGCTGGCCGGAACAAATCGGAGAAGACGGCGGCGACGAGAGTCGCCAGAGCTCGTTAGGGTTAGGGTTCGGTCACGCGCGAGAGGGAGAGGGAGAGAGTGAGTGGGTTGGGCCGGACCAGGTGGGTCGGCCAACCTAACCCGTTGGGCCACCTGATAGGTGGGGCCCAAGGGCAATTTGGTCTTTTCATAAATCCATTAAAACCAGAAACTTTGAAAATCAATAGTAAATGTTTAATAGCTCTAAAAAAATAATTAAAAATATGAAAACTAATCAGCATAAAATTCTCTATTTAAATAAAATATCAAAGAAAATTTTTGAAGACAATAAAGAATAAATCTTAATTTGATGATTTAAATAATAACTTAAATCACACATATTATTTTCAATAATGAAAATAAGTCCATTAATGCAATTGGACTTTAAAAACATCTTGACAATATTTCAAGATTGTATTTTACCCTAAATTAAGTATCTCCAAATTAATCTTAGTATTAACCTCTTACATAAAATAATAACGTCATCGGAAAGGGGGGAACAAACCCTAAAACTGGAATCATGCATAATTGCTTCTTTAACCATTGCCCTTATCGGACAATGATGCTATTTTTCAGAGACAGAGGACAAGGGTCAGTCCACACCTTCCAACTGCAAAACTTTGCAGTGTTCAGGCAAGTTCATCACTTGCTCATGTCATTTGAGTATTTCTATCAAATTATTTGCAAAGTACTATGGTTATCACTATTGCATAAAAACCAAAACCACTACTTTCATAACTATGAATATGACTATGTGGTGGGCAATGGAACCATGGATTGTGTTGATATGGTGGAGGTTCCATTGCAAGGGTTTATATCCATCTAGGATTAAACAACAAATGTCGCCAGTGATTCTTGTGCCGTAATACCCGTGTTAACCATAAGATCTGGAATGGGACGGACTAGTCAATCGTATTTCCACCTCTTGTACATCAACGGATGCGCTTACCGTAGCAGTTGTATCTGGCGGAACAACCGGAGGGTGGGGATCCCACTCTAATTCCCCACGGTAAAGCATTGCTTTCCGTAGCAGTTGTGTCTTGCGGAACAACCGGAGGGTGGGGATCCCACTCTAATTCCCCACGGTAATGCGGTCTATGATGGGTTGCAGCTGCCGGCGAAGGAGTTTATGGTAGAGCCCAGAACTGTTGTCGTGGTCGGGGTCCACCCTGAAATTACGGGAATAATGGGACCGGCGAGGACCCAGGGTCGGGGTTTGCAACAAAGGGTGGGTGTGCGAGGTAGCGGAGGAATATGATTGGCTATGACCTTATACCGGGCCTCACACCGAAGGAAGTGTGGACGGGAAAGCTGCCCGGTTGGCACCAAGGTTAAGATCTCTTATGGGTAAAGCAACACACCTCTGCAGAGTGTAAAGAACCGTGACCTGTCACTCCCTGTTCCGGGATAAGGAACTGCGAACGCGGCCGGAAAGGAGCTCCATGAAGCTCTAGTAAACCGGTGAAGGCTAACGGACATAGCTCTTGGAAATAAAAGCAATCTCTTGAAGAAATGTTTATCAAAACTTGCATTGGTATTAGACTTTCTGGTCTAATATCGTAGCTAGTGCATTAAACACCTCTTCTCTATAATGAACTTGTTGAGTATGCTCGTACTCATCCCAATCTTAAATCCCTTGCTTAGATTGTCTGAATCGTCTGGAGGAGGACTACGACCACACTGAAGGAGCCAAGATCATCGGCTATGAAGAACCAGACCTCTCTGGAGGTGTTGAAGGCGTAGACTATCTCATAGTCTACGGAACCGGGGAGGCTTCCGGAGGAGATCAAGCCTAGAACATCAAGTAGTAGTAGTAGCCGAGCAGCCCTAACTCTTAGTATTTAGCTGCTTGAGAGAATAAATGTACAACTTAATGAGACATCTATATTGTAAGCTAAGTTGGGTTCGCCTCGAACCCAGGAGTATTCCTCTTAGGACCCAAGAGGAGCTCCGAGACGATATGTGTATGATATTTGTAATAATAAATGAATGAGTTATGGACCTGCTATGTTCTGTTGTACTACTCTGAGGGATGTAATATTTGCGGAATGGTACTTCGTGAATGTTATATCAACGACTGGCATACTACAACATGCAGTGGTATGCAGGGTCACCACAGTTGGTATCAGAGCAAAAGCTTTGACCTTAGGTTGGAACCTAGTAAATGGGACCAAACGTTAGGAGTCAAATAGGATTAGTAAAGAATTCTCTAAAAATATGGTGTATATTCAATTGAGAATACAACAATCATATCTTTTAGTGCGATAATTCTTTATTATCTCTATTATGATGCATTATTACTAATCTTATAATCTTTCTATTTCTACAGCCAACATGGCAAGTTCACGCCCGGGACGAAACGTGAAAGTGATGGATTCCACACTGAGTGAATATGAAGGAGGACTTGCAGATATTCTACGTGCCATGTTACTTGAATTTGGGTGTGATCCCCAGATCCAAGTAAAGAAATACATGTACTACGATGGTACTGTATTGGCAAAGTGTAGGGTAGGACTGCGACTTCCCGAATCTTTGGGAATGAGCGTAGTAATGCCAGCAGGTGAAGCCAGAACTATCAACACAGCCTACCATATAGCCGTTATGAGAGCCATCACTGATATTCGGGAGCATAAGACGAAAGAGCTTATGGGTTCCGAATTTACCCACATTCCTCATATGCAGGAGGAAGAGGATCCCATGCTTAACCACTACAAATATGCAAAACGCAAACCAATAGCAGCTACAAAATACATGGATAATAGCCGCAACTTAATATCATTGCTCTTTCAGTTGAACCATCATTTGACGGGAGCAATTGATACGATGCTAGAGGAGTTTACTGAACCCAAGGAGGAGACAAGGGGGAAAGAACCTATGGAGAATGTGGTGCACACACCAGTTTACTCAGCTGGTGACTACATTAGTATTGATCCTCTTGAGCGTGAAACTACACCTGTTACACCTGGGAACTATCTGGGTAGTTCCTATGGGGGATATGAGGGTCGAGAGGAATCAGGAAACAATCAGCGTTCCGTGACTCCTATAGAAAACTCCACAGGTTGGCGTTGGGGATCTGATACTGGAACTCATAGTACCTCAGTGTATTATGACGGGGAGATGAATGAAGACGCCACGACCCAGAACCAGAGTTATCCTAGTAATGGAGGAGTTGATGGAGGGTATCCGACACAGGTTGAGTCGGATACGAATGTTGGAAACACCTATGGTGGAGCTACAGGGGAGTACACCCGATGGGTGGACTATGATGCACTCAATGACCAGTTTGTGAACACTGATTTCTCCCTAGGATCATCATCTGATTCTGATTACCAGCCGACGGGGAAACCTTATGTTCCAGGGTCTATCAGGAGGACGACACGTTCGACCGGATGGAAGCCTGGGATGTACCGGGAGTGAAGATCGACTAGAGTCCACCAAGGAAGGCAGGACTACAATACACAAGTACCACGTGTATTGTAGTGTGTAATATTTGTAGAAATTTGTATATATACTTTAATAAGTGAGTTTGCATACTCACATCGACTTGAGTATTGTAATAAGACCACTTAACTATGTATATACATGGTATATGTTTTGTATGATTTGGATTTGCTTCTTGATTTCCATTGCGTGACTAGTTCTGTGCACAAGGTTGAGCTCAGAAAACTTGCGCATGGAGTAATTATGAGTATCATCTTGTGTTGCAGAACTAGGGGGTTATGTCGGGAGCGTTAGGAGAGGAGACCGAAGCGCAGCGCATGGAGCGCGAAGCGAAGCAAAAGGAAGAGGCTGATGAAGCAGCCAGGAATCAGTTTCCACCACCACCACCCATGACGCAGCAGAATTTCGTCCAGTACATGCAATTGGTGGAGGAGAGGCAACGTATTACGTTGGAGCAGCAGAATAAATTCTTTCAGGAGTTGCTGCAGCAGAACAGGGTGGAGAGACCCGAGCATCAGGGAGTCACCTTAGCAGACTTCCAGAACACCAAGCCTATATCTTTCGCATACGCGCCCGAGCCAATGGACGCGGAAGACTGGCTTATGGACACCGAGCGAAAGCTCAATACTGTTGGTTGTAACGACCAGGAGAAGGTTCGTTATGCTACACATTTATTGTGTGGACCTGCCGCATCATGGTGGGACAACATCGTAGCCGTTTATCCGGCTGGAAAAGTGTTTACCTGGGAGGAGTTTGCGAGGAAGTTCAGGGAATCCAATGTCCCTGAAAGTATTGTGGAACTGAAGCGTCGAGAATTTGAAAGTCTCGAGCAGAAAGACAAGGCAATCCTGACTTATGTCAGGGAATTCTCAAAGCTGTCCCGGTATGTTGTTGAAGAAGTCAACACCGAGGACAAGAAAACGAAGAGGTTTTTGAGGGGGTTAAGTCCCCAGTTCAAGGTACAGCTCCGTATGATGAGAGCGACAGAATTCCAAGAGTTGGTGGATGCAGCCATCACTCTTGAAGATGATTTCAAGCAACTGCAAGAAGAAAAGAGGAAGAAGGCCAAGTTTGAGCCTAAGAGGTTTGTTAGTAACAAGCCCAATACCAGCTTGAGTTTCAAGCCAAGATACAACAACAACAACAACAACAACAACAACAACAACAACAACAACAACAACAACAACAACAACAACAACAACAACTACGGTAGTAGGAAGAACCAAGCATTCCAGACTGCAAATCAAATTGTTTGCAGAAGCTGTGGATTCACAGGGCATTTTGCCAAGGATTGCAAGAAGCCAAAGATCATATGCTTTGGTTGTCGCCAGGAGGGGCACATGCTGAAGGACTGCCCCAAGAGAAACACCGGAGGAGGTCAGTCTGGAGGAGGTGGAAGCCGAGGAGGAAACACCGAAGGGAACTGGAAGAATAAGAAGCCCTTCGGCAAGTTGAACTGCACTAGTCTGGAGGAGGTGGTCAACTCCGATCAGGCGGTGATAGGTACGCTCCAGATACTCACTCATCCTGGCAAAGTACTTTTTGACACTGGTGCAACTACATCATTCATTTCTCAGCAATTCATCATCAAACATGGGATTAGTTGCACTAAGTTAGATACACCCATAACTATACTTTCTGCGGGGGGAACGATAGTAGTAACCCATACCAAACCAAAACAAGTCATCATGATCAATAAGTGCGCGTTTGACGCAGACCTGTTCATTTTACCGATGAAGGACATTGATGTCATTCTTGGTATGAACTGGTTAGAAGCTAATGGAGCATTGATCGACTGTGTGAACAAGACGGTATCTTTGAAAAGCCCTGATGGAAGTAGAATGATCTACCAAGGCGACAAACATACACAGATTGAAGTTGAGCTACAGTTGAATAGCATGAAGGAGGTGAAGTTAGAGGATATACCTATAGTGAATGAATTCCAGGATGTGTTTCCTACGGAATTACCTGGTATGCCACCAGATAGGGAGATAGAATTCACTATCGACCTAATTCCAGGAACAGCTCCGATTGCAAAAGCACCATATAAGATGGGGCCTAAGGAATTGAAAGAACTTAAGGAGCAATTGGATGACTTGGAACAGAAAGGATTCATTCAAGAGAGTATTTCACCATGGGGATCACTTGTGATCTTCGTGGATAAAAGAGATGGAGGAAGAAGGATGTGCGGAGACTACAGGAATTTGAACAATGTGACAATCAAGAACAAGTATCCACTTCCAAGAATACAAGATCTATTCGATCAAGTTAGAGGCGCGGGAGTCTTTTCCAAAATTGATCTAAGATCCGGTTATCACCAGATAAAGATCAAGAAGGAAGATGTTCCGAAAACTGCCTTTGTTTCAAAGTATGGACATCACGAATACCTTGTCGTGCCTTTTGGATTAACCAATGCCCCAACAATTTTCATGAATCTCATGAATAAGATTTTCATGCCATATCTAGACAAGTTTGTCATCGTATTCATTGATGATATCTTGATCTATTCCAAAGACAAGGCCGAACATGCTGAACATCTGAGGTTAGTGTTGCAAACACTAAGAGAACATCAACTCTATGCCAAGTTTAGCAAGTGTGAATTTTGGCTTGATCAAGTGGAATTTCTTGGTCATGTCATCAGTAAAGAAGGAATAGCTGTTAACCCGAGCAAAGTAGCAGCAGTTCTAGAATGGGAAGCACCCAAGACTGTCAAGGAAATCCGAGGATTCCTAGGAATGGAAGGATATTATCGGAGATTCATTGAAGGATTCTCCAAGATAGCAGGACCCATGACGAAGCTATTAAGAAATAACACACCATTCGTGTGGTCAGAGGAGTGTGAGAAGAGTTTTCAAACTCTGAAAGAGAAACTTACCACGGCACCGGTGTTAGCAGTTCTGGAAGTTGGCAAGGATTACACCGTGTACTGTGACGCATCCAAGCATGGATTGGGTTGCGTACTCATGCAAGATCGGAAGGTAATATCTTATGGATCGAGGCAACTCAGACCTCATGAAGTAAACTATCCAACACATGATTTAGAATTAGCAGCAGTGGTATTTGCACTCAAAACTTGGAGACATTTTCTCTATGGAGCCAAGTGTGAGCTCTATACAGATCATAAGAGTCTCAAATATTTCTTCACTCAGAAGGAACTCAACATGAGGCAGAAAAGATGGCTTGAACTGATCAAGGATTATGATTTAACCATCAATTACACTCCAGGAAAGGCCAATGTTGTAGCAGATGCCTTGAGTAGGAAGAGCACCGGAGGAGTGGAACAAGAAATATCACCGGAGTTGAGAAAGGAAATAAGTCAAGCCCAGATACAGCTTTGGGAGAAAGAAGCTCATGAAGGACTATCGGCTTTACAAGTAGCCGATGAGCTAAATGTCAACCTGAAGAATGAGATAATGATGGGTCAGTTGGACGATCCATTCATCGTGGAGGAGATGAGAAGGATAGATGAAGGAAGACCATCAGAATTTCACCGCGGAGAATCGGGATCATTATGGTTCCAGAAGAGAATTTGTGTTCCGGATATTGCTGAAATCAAGGAAGTAATACTCCGGGAAGCCCATCAAACACCATACTCCATACATCCGGGTAGTACAAAGATGTACATGGACCTAAAGGAGCTATTTTGGTGGAACAACATGAAGAGAGAAATAGCACAATATGTGGCAGAATGCCATACCTGCCAGAGAGTGAAGGCTGAACACCAGAGTCCGGCAGGGAAGTTACAACCTTTACCCATTCCAGAATGGAAATGGGAGGAGATAGGAATGGATTTCATCACCGGACTACCCATGACCAATAAAAAGAAGGACATGATATGGGTAATCGTGGACCGGTTGACGAAAAGCGCACACTTCTTAGCGGTAAATCAGCAGGACAAAGGAGAGAAACTCATCGATCTTTACATCAAAGAGATCGTGAGTAAACATGGAGTGCCCAAGAAGATCGTGTCGGATCGAGGATCCGTATTCACGTCAGCATTTTGGAAGCAACTACACGAAGCTTTAGGATCCAAGTTGGACTATAGTACCGTCTATCATCCTCAGACAGGTGGACAAACGGAAAGAACTAACCAGATTCTAGAGGATATGCTTAGGGCTTGTGCCCTAGACTTCGGAGGATCATGGGAGGAGCACTTACCACTAGAAGAGTTTTCATACAATAATAGCTATCAAAGCAGCATCAAGATGGCACCGTTCGAAGCTCTGTATGGAAGAAAGTGTAGATCACCGATATGTTGGTATGAAGCCGGAGCAAGCAAAGAGTTCAACCCTGATTATGTCAAGGAAAAGCAACAAATAATTGACATTATCAGAGATAGGTTGAAGATAGCCCAAAGTCGGCAAAAGAGTTACGCCGACCAGAAAAGGAGAACATGGGAGCCACGAGTTGGGGACATGGTATATCTTAAGGTGAGCCCAATGAAAGGACTTCAGAGGTTTGGAGTAAAAGGAAAGCTAAGCCCTAGGTACATCGTACCTTTCAAGATTCTGAGTCAAAACCGAGGGTTAGCATTTGAATTGGAACTACCAGGAAGGTTATCTCAGGTTCACAACGTATTCCATGTGTCGCAACTCAGAAAGTGTTTAAAGACCCCAGATGAACCCGTATCACATGAAGAGCTCGAGTTGCAACCAGATTTAACCTACATCGAGGATCCAGCAAAGATTCTCGAGGAGAACTGGAAACAACTCAGGAATCGAGCTATAAAGTACTGCAAGATTCAATGGAAGCATCATCCCGAGAGGGAAGCCACCTGGGAAAAGGAGGAAGACTTGAGGAAAACATACCCCGAACTCTTCAGGTATTACAACCACAACTTCGGGACGAAGTTTTCTTTAAGGGGGAAAGGCTGTAATGTCCCAGGTTTAGAGGCGATCGAGGGGTAGATTTTAGAAAGGGATGTGCATTGCATTGTAAATTCTGGGGAAATTTCGCGCTTTTGAAACAAAACTACATCAAAGGGGGACAGGTTTTTCTCTCGACATCCTACAGGGTTAGGGTTTCGAGAGTGCAATGAACTTGTTCCTACTTGTCTAAATTAGGGTTTTGAGAAGAGAGAAGTGAAATTGCATTGAAATCATAAGTTGCATGATTTAATTACAAGTTAAGTTGTTTGAATGAATTCAAACCAAATTTGAATTTGAATTTCAAATTCAAACATCAAATGGTTATCACATAAATCAAATTTGAGAAAAATTAACTAACAATTATCATTAAGCAAGAATATAAGTAATACAACAATTACATAAAGCTCATTAAGGAAAACTTGAGCTTTATTGATAATCACACACATAATACATTGTCTTTACAATATTCAGAATTGAATTATGGAATTACAACACATTACAAGAATTGATGAAATAGCAAAAGAAAAAGGAAAATTACAAGGTATTTAAATGACCTAAACTACATTGTGATCTTCATGAATTCTTTGATCAAGATGATCTTGAGTTCATCTTGAGCATCTTCTTGATCCCTGCACACACACACAACAAACAGAACATTAAGCCAAGTGGCAAAGCCACTTGGCAGGTTAGCAAATATTACAAAGAGAGGATATGATCAAGTCTCTGCCGAGCTGATCCATTCCACCAGCCCAAGTCCCAAGCCACACACACACAGGCAGCACACAAGGCCTGCTGCATGTGTGCATGCAACACAAACACCCAGTGAGTCACCAGGGTGAGATGTGGTGCTGTCGACCAGGGAAGCCATGGCTGGCCATATAAAAGCTTTTCACAGCCAAAACCCTAGTCACTTGATTCATCCATCGACAGAACTGCACTGGTAAGCCACCAAGAATACCAAGAACAACTAGAACAGGAAGAACAGCTTCACTGTTCAACCTGCTCCATCACACCACTGAATTAAGTCAAGCTTATCAAGCTCACCAGGAGGAGCAGGGCAAGCAAATCAACCATAAGATCAACACAGAAGCAAACCCTCTACACCAACACCAAATTCTAGGAGCTGGAGTGAGGTATACCAAGCATCATGAACAAACCAGATGGTTTTGTTCATATATAAGCATATGCACCAATCACACACAAGCAAAAGGGTGTGATACCCAATTTGTGTCATCATCTGGCTACTAAGCCATATGGTGCAAGCAAAGGTACTAAGGCCACTAGGAAATCATCTAATGGGAACAACAGCTATGAAAATCAATGCATAACTGAAGAAATCCAGCAAGAGATGAAGACACAGCTAGCCCAGTTACACACTTAGCACCTACAGCTAGCTAAGGCCATCAGACATTAGACAAATCATTGTCTATTTGATTTCAACATCAAAAGCTACTAGCAATCCAATAAATGGATCACCCAGAAAGCATCTAGTGAGCCACAGCAAGCCAACAAGAGGGGAGCTACCCTAGGGCAGCATATGACTACTGCCAGGGTCACCTCAACCACTAAACCAGCCAAACCACCAAGCCAAGCATTTGTATCATCACCCAGATTGGGTTCAAAGTGGAGCTAGGGTCCCCAACCACTGTTGGCATCCCTCTAGCTCTACTAAATCAACTCAGATGATCATCGCTGCAAGGCAGTTCACATCATTTATCTACCAAATTAAGCAAAGTAACAGAGATAAATGAATTACACAAGTAATTAATGCACCAGAGCCTTGCACATGATCCAGAGGATCACTGCAAGCAACAGCAGTTGCTTGAGCCAACCACAGCACACACCAGCACAAGGCTTGGTGATGCACAGTCATCAAGATGAGCATCAGATAAGCACAGACAGCAGATAGTAAGCAAACCACATGCACCTGGTGATCATTGGGTCACCAGTGCTTGCCAAACTATGCAAGTGCTTGTCAGAGACAAGCCTAGCATCAAATCATGAACTACAGAAATGAAATAGCCCAATTAAGTAATAAGTGTACCACAGAGAAGCTAATGAAATGAATACAATTGTATTCAGAAGCACACCATCACTGGATGGTGCTATTTAGCCAACAACATAGCCCAATGGGCAGTTCCAGGATTTATAGCACAAAGATATACCATAGCAGAGCACTGGAAACTGCAAATTTTGCAAGGAATACACATAGTAATCCAGCCAGTGCAAATCAACTGAATACACTTGATGATTTAATAGCAGTAGCATCAAGGACATGGTCACAGAGATGGAATTAAGCAAGAAATACAAGTACAGCAATCAATTAGACTAGAAATTGCTGCACAGGATACAGGAAAGCATGGCAGGACTGCACCCCAGCAGTAACACAAACACTTGCATGGCCATTGTAACAATGGTCAAGGCCAGTGGAGCAGAGCAGCATGAACAGCACAACCGCACAAGCATCAGAGCAGCAGCAAAGCAGCATATGCACACACAGCGAGCTAGGCGCAGCAGAGCACCAGCACGGCAAGCATCTCCATGAGGAGGAGCAGCCGCGGCCTAAGTCAGAGGAGGAAGAAGAAGAGAAGGCAAGAGTGAGAGAGAGGAGGGGATCAGAGGAGGCGTGTACCTGGAGCAGAGCACCGGCGTGCCATGGCGGGACGGCGGCACAGGCCACCACGGCAGCGCCAAGCCGCGCCTGGCCTGGCGTCGCCGAGCAGGGGCGCTCCAGCACCGCCACGGCGCCTGGATCGACGGCGGGCGACGAAGCGCCATGAATCGCCACGGCCAGGGTCGCAGGCGAGATGAGGACGCGCGATGACGAGGACGAAGACCGAATCGACGCGGACCACCGTGTTCGCCGTCGAGCGGCGGATCAGATCCACCTGATCTCGCCGGCGGCGATGGCCGGAGCTGGCCGGAACAAATCGGAGAAGACGGCGACGACGAGAGTCGCTAGAGCTCGTTAGGGTTAGGGTTCGATCACGCGCGAGAGGGAGAGGGAGAGAGTGAGTGGGTTGGGCCGGACCAGGTGGGTCGGCAACCTAACCCATTGGGCCACCTGACAGGTGGGGCCCAAGGGCAATTTGGTCTTTTCATAAATCCATTAAAACCAGAAACTTTGAAAATCAATAGTAAATGTTTAATAGCTCTAAAAAAATAATTAAAAATATGAAAACTAATCAGCTTAAAATTCTCTATTTAAATAAAATATCAAAGAGAATTTTTGAAGACAATAAAGAATAAATCTTAATTTGATGATTTAAATAATAACTTAAATCACACATATTATTTTCAATAATGAAAATAAGTCCATTAATGCAATTGGACTTTAAAAACATCTTGACAATATTTCAAGATTGTATTTTACCCTAAATTAAGTATCTCCAAATTAATCTTAGTATTAACCTCTTACATAAAATAATAACGTCATCGGAAAGGGGGGAACAAACCCTAAAACTGGAATCATGCATAATTGCTTCTTTAACCATTGCCCTTATCGGACAATGATGCTATTTTTCAGAGACAGAGGACAAGGGTCAGTCCACACCTTCCAACTGCAAAACTTTGCAGTGTTCAGGCAAGTTCATCACTTGCTCATGTCATTTGAGTATTTCTATCAAATTACTTGCAAAGTACTATGGTTATCACTATTGCATAAAAACCAAAACCACTACTTTCATAACTATGAATATGACTATGTGGTGGGCAATGGAACCATGGATTGTGTTGATATGGTGGAGGTTCCATTGCAAGGGTTTATATCCATCTAGGATTAAACAACAAATGTCGCCAGTGATTGTTGTGCCGTAATACTCGTGTTAACCATAAGATCTGGAATGGGACGGACTAGTCAATCGTATTTCCACCTCTTGTACATCAACGGATGCGCTTACCGTAGCAGTTGTATCTGGCGGAACAACCGGAGGGTGGGGATCCCACTCTAATTCCCCACGGTAAAGCATTGCTTGCCGTAGCAGTTGTGTCTTGCGGAACAACCGGAGGGTGGGGATCCCACTCTAATTCCCCACGGTAATGCGGTCTATGATGGGTTGCAGCTGCCGGCGAAGGAGTTTATGGTAGAGCCCAGAACTGTTGTCGTGGTCGGGGTCCACCCTGAAATTACGGGAATAATGGGACCGGCGAGGACCCAGGGTCGGGGTTTGCAACAAAGGGTGGGTGTGCGAGGTAGCGGAGGAATATGATTGACTATGACCTTATACCGGGCCTCACACCAAAGGAAGTGTGGACGGGAAAGCTGCCCGGTTGGCACCAAGGTTAAGATCTCTTATGGGTAAAGCAACACACCTCTGCAGAGTGTAAAGAACCGTGACCTGTCACTCCCTGTTCCGGGATAAGGAACTGCGAACGCGGCCGGAAAGGAGCTCCATGAAGTTCTAGTAAACCGGTGAAGGCTGACGGACATAGCTCTTGGAAATAAAAGCAATCTCTTGAAGAAATGTTTATCAAAACTTGCATTGGTATTAGACTTTCTGGTCTAATATCGTAGCTAGTGCATTAAACACCTCTTCTCTATAATGAACTTGTTGAGTACGCTCGTACTCATCCCAATCTTAAATCCCTTGCTTAGATTGTCTGAATCGTCTGGAGGAGGACTACGACCACACTGAAGGAGCCAAGATCATCGGCTATGAAGAACCAGACCTCTCTGGAGGTGTTGAAGGCGTAGACTATCTCATAGTCTACGGAACCGGGGAGGCTTCCGGAGGAGATCAAGCCTAGAACATCAAGTAGTAGTAGTAGCCGAGCAGCCCTAACTCTTAGTATTTAGCTGCTCGAGAGAATAAATGTACAACTTAATGAGACATCTATATTGTAAGCTAAGTTGGGTTCGCCTCGAACCCAGGAGTATTCCTCTTAGGACCCAAGAGGAGCTCCGAGACGATATGTGTATGATATTTGTAATAATAAATGAATGAGTTATGGACCTGCTATGTTCTGTTGTACTACTCTGAGGGATGTAATATTTGCGGAATGGTACTTCGTGAATGTTATATCAACGACTGGCATACTACAACATGCAGTGGTATGCAGGGTCACCACATCTATCCTGTCACTGACTGGCGGACCCAAAATCTGCAGCAGTTTGACACGTTACGCAAGTGGGGGCACACGTCCTCCACTTTTTCTGGCACGCGCGTTGTAACGCCTGTCCAGTTCCATCCTCGCGAAAATACCACTTTACCCTTTAGGCCACGTGTAATCCATCAAGATCATAACCGCTCCATCCAACGGTGCATCAACCCGCTGTTGGCGTCCGAAACTCACCGGCGAGCTACGGCTGGCAACACGAAGAGCCGGGAACAACCTTAGGGTTGCGGCTGGCCCTGGTCCCTCCGAGCGACGGCCCGCAAAGCTTCTGGTACACACGTCCCGATGCTGGTGCAAGGGCGTGCCACCTGATCTATACCTGATCAGGAAGGTGATGGATTTGCTTCGCTTAGTTTCCTGCATGGCATACACGTAAACATTAAATACGAGCCTCGATCGGCTCTCAGGTTGTCCCATGAATCGGCTCAAGGAGCCGATCCACCCATGACTCGTAAAGGGTTTACGATAGCATGGTGGTCCTGCTTGATCAACATAAAGCTAAAACGATCTACAACGATCTAGGGTTTTCACCGCATAATCGGAACGTCCTACTCGTGATTGAGCCTAGCAGCCACGCACGGTGACGATGAACCAACCCTAGATAAGGCCTAAAAACCAACATGAAGTTGATCCCCGGAACATCTTATCTAGGACTAGCAAACCACACCCTACGTGCTACCGGATCCTTCAACCCGTTTGCAAGGCCTAACTATGCAGATATTAAACTAATCCTTGAAGAACAAGGAGCGATCAGAACGGATCGGATCTACTAAATAATGATCAAGCGAGGTGCCGCCCTTACACCTAAGAAAGGTGTAAGGACGGCTAGACGTCTAAGGGTAGCATGGACGAAAGCATGTGGCATGGTAGAACAATGCTAACCCTAACACATCTATGATAACTACGTTGCTCGCCATCAAAAAGGCTTCAGCACGAGCAACGCATGAACAACGAATAAACGTATACTGCCTAGATTGCAAGATGCGATCTAGGCAGCATGATGCTTACCCGGAAGAAACCCTCGAAACAAGGGGTCGGCGATGTGCCAAGATTGGTTTGTGATGAACGTGATTGTTGTCTTTCTTGATAACCCTAGATACATATTTATAGTCCGTAGACTTTCTAACGTGGGAATAATCCCAACCGTGTACGAGCCAAATTCTAACTAACCGACACGTATCCTACTATATTTACAGATACAAGGGCAAACTGCCCAATCTTCGTGTATAAGGCCGGTTCACGTATTTCTTCTATGTATATTCTTCAAGCCCAATCTTGATCACGGCCCACCTCTGACTCGGTCAAATTCTGGTGATAACACATGCCCCCCTGGTTTTGGAATCGATAATTCCAAAATCACTCTGCTTTTTCTTCGTCGGGTCATGTCGTGGCAGGGCAAAAACCGTCGCAGTATCCTTCATCATGATGCCTTGCCTTCTCAACTTCTCCGCGTGATTTGACCGTTGTTTTTTTTTTCTTTGGGCACCACCTCCTCGGAAACTGTTGTGGCATTGAATCCCCACTATATCCCCTTTATTTAACCGCAACCTGTAGTTCACTTCTTCATCCCCTTCGCATTAGCACTCCAAAAGCCCTCCTCTGCCACCATGTCTTCCTCCTCCTCTGCCTCGTCGGGTTTTTCCACCCAGTCCTCCCCCTCCCGCGAGCCGACGCCGGAGCAGGACCCAAAGGAGGCCCACGAGGCCCACATTCACCGCGCCATAGAAGACGGGGACGAGTCCAGTCACGACTTCTCTGTCTGGTCTGAGGACGACAAGTCTTCGACCGACGGGGAAAGTGACCTCCGCTTCCTTGCCGACGGGGAAACGGAGGAGGAGAGCGATGACTATCGCTTCTCCTGGGACGACTTCACCTCCTTCGAGGAGGAGGAGGAGGAGGAGGACGACGACACCTCCTCCGATGAACCGCCGGCCAAGCGCTTCTGCCCCTGGCCGGGGAACCTCAGCGACTTCGACAGCGACGACGACGCTGACGAGGAGGACGAGGACAACGAGGGCCCTGCCGGCGGCCGCGGCAGCAGCGACGATGAGTCAGCCGGGAGTAGCACCGACAGCGGCGACGACGGCGACGACGAGGGCAGCGACGGCCCATAGATAGGACCCTTAGTATAGGATCAGCAGTAGTAGATGGGCAATGTATCCCCTGGTACTTCCTTTTGAGAGCAATCAGCTTTTTATGTAAGGAATCCCGTTATCAATGAAGAATTTCCTTTAATTTGATTTTGCCGATTTCCTTTATGCTAATTTAGCCGATTTCCCCTCATACTGACTTTGCCGATTGTCAACCTAACCAATGCTCAATGAGCCGATGGCAACGCATCGGTCCCTCACAATCTATCCTTCAAGGCGCGATTGTCAACTTGGTCAATGCTCAATGAGACGATGGTAATGCATCGGTCCCTCACAATCTATCCTTCATCTCTTCGACTGACGACTTTGAGATCTGGTGTATAATGTGGAAGACCCATGCCTTCAAGAGAGCCCTAGGACTGTTGCTGAAACAACTTGACGCTGAAACTGATACTTCTGCAGAACAGGTGCCACTTGCTCGCAAATCTCCCCGCGATAGTTTCCAGTGATGCTTTATAACCCTGCTCTGTTTCTTTGCAGCAACAAGATGGCCCAGAGCCTGTCAATGATGATGGATCCCCTTTCAGATTCCTTTCAACAGCTCTGGTGATCTTCTCCTGCAACAATTCACCGCTTCTGAAGAAGGTTATGATGCAGGGCCAGCCGACGACACTCCAATCGGCTCCAAAAACAGAGTGTCTACCAGATCAGCTGCCCCCCGAGCCTCAATTAAGGCGAGAACAGCGGCGAGGACACACAGTTCAGTCGAAGGGCCTCGAACTCAGGCAATTCTGAGACAGTCGCCACGCAGAGCCAGCCAGACTTGCCACCGTCGACTTCCAAGAAAAGGTCAGCCCCTGAACCTGCCGTTTCCCAAACTCCCACCAAAAAAGGGCAGGGCAGCTCCATCCTCTCCTCGGCTCATGTTGCATGCTGACCCCTTGTCGTTCTTATCGGCTAACCTCTTCCTCTGCAAACTGATGACACCTCTAGTGGGGATGTCGAGGAGGTACCCACGCCATCCGCCATTCTGGCCTTAGCAACTTCTATGAATGCAGTTGAGAAGGTAGCCAACTTGGCCAAACCGACAGCAGAAACACCAGAGCCGATCACCTCTTCTTCCGTTGAAAGCCGATATTGCAGACGAAATGCCAACGGCTTGATGAGCACAAGGCTGCCTTGTACGCCCCAACTGACACCTCTAACAGCACTGCTGAACTGGCGACCTTGCACAAAGGGTTGGAGATCCTCGAAGAGAAGGTTCGGGCAACAAAACAGCTCATTGAAGCTGAGGAAGCTCTCATCGTTCACTCCCTCGAGGAAGCAGAAGGCCTCGGGGCTGAACTGAAGACCGACTTGGTCGAAAATCCGCGTCTTGAACACGCGGCTGGTAGATCCTGTGTAATTTGTACTAGAGTCGATGGCTGTGCATCGGCTTTGTTTCTTAGTTCTAAAGTCGATGTCTGTGCATCGACTGTTCATCATGAGAAAAAAAAATTTACTGGCCGATTTTTCTATCGGCCCCCAAGATTTCACTGCACATGAATCGCACATGTTCATCTGATTAGGTGCCCCCCGAGCCAAATCTATCAGGTTACTGCAGATATCGGCTATGCAGTTATCCAAAGAACTAGCCCTGAACATCGGTTCTGCAGACATGACCAATGCCGATTTCTTTGCACTCACAAGCCGATGTAAACCCATACCGCAGCTTTCCATCACCTGTTAGATCGACACTGATCACAGGGAAAATGTGTGGCAAGGATATTATGGGCCGATTGCTGGAATCGGCCCCCATCTTGATTGCATTGCTCAAAAGAGGTTTACATCTTGTTCGTGCTTCACTATGACTACGTGACATGCTTGAGACAAGATCATTACTTTTCATTTTTTGGGGCCGATCACAAGGATCGGCCTTCCCATGTACGTTCATAGACTTTGTTCTTGTTACACGGTCAGGCCAGTGGATAAGACCAGCCTCACCCCGTTTTTTGACACGTTGATGTACTCGCAGTCGTCCAAAGTGATGCCTGAGAGTGGCTCTTGGCCTTCCGTCTCCCAAACGTTCATGCCAGCCGTTGAAATCTCGGCTGTATCGTCTGCATGGATGACTTCTACTTCATCTCCATCCCACTGTATTAAGCATTGGTGCATCGTAGATGGAATGCAACAGTTGGCATGGATCCAATCTCTCCCTAGCAGGACAGCGTAAGTGCTCTTGCTGTCGACAATGAATAACATCGTAGGGATGGTTTTCCTCCCTACGGTCAGATCCACGTTCAGAACACCTTGTGCATCAGATGCTTGGCCGTTGAAATCGCTCAGTGTCACGTTGGTCTTGATCAGATCCGAGCTAGAGCGTACCAACCGACGTAGCATGGAGTATGGCATGATGTTAACTGCCGCTCCGGTGTCCACCAGCATCCTATTGACAGGCTGCCCATTGATATAACCTCGTAAGTACAGGGCCTTCAGGTGTCTGTAACTTCTTTCATGTGGCTTCTCAAAGATAACCGGCCGTGGGCCGCAGTCAAGTTGTGCCACAGGTGCTTCGTTTAATCCTGGAGCACAAAACTCCGATGGAAGGATGAACACCATGTTTGTACTAGCCGATGTCTCATCATCGGCTTTCCTTTGCTTGGGGCGCCACTCCATCTTTTGTGGTCGACCCTCTTCATCTAGGGTTCGTTGAATTTTCGCGGCCAGATCAGGCCGCGCCTTCCTTAGCGTGTGCAGGTATAACCTTTCGGCTTCCTCCAAGCCACGCAGTCGCTGAACCCTACGCTTTTGGGAACGGCTGAGTCCATCAGGGCACCACCTTGGCCGGTGGTACTTGTCCTCTTCTTCTTCATAGTCATCTTCCAAATCCTCGAGGTCTTCTTCCCGAGAGGACTCAGTTCGCTTGTTCCTAGATGGGAGAGGCCCAAGACGTTTGAACACTGACACATCTGTTGCACCCTTCTTCTTCTGTCTACATTCTGGGCAGTTGCCGATTGTAGGCAATCGGCTCATTCCTGAATCCCAGCAGTGTTTGAAGAAAGGACAGTCCCAGTGCTTGTCCATGTTGTCTTGTTCTCTTGACCTTTCCTTGGCACGGCGCTCGTATCTCTCCTCATCGCGATCATGCCGACGATGCCTCCTGGCGTCCCTGCTAGCTAGACGATCCCTTTCATCGTCGCTGTTGTACCGCCGGCGTTGGTCGTACTGACTCACATATTTGTTGAGGAGATGATCAGAGAGAGGTCGTTGATATCGCACATTCTTCACTTCTCCCTCTGTGATGTAGCGTTTGCCATCGTGCCGGAGCCGATCGCGTGGAGCGGCTTCCTCTTTGTCCTTGCTACGAGAGCGGCTGCCCTCGCCTTTGTCCTTACCAGAGTGGTGCCCAGGCTCGACCATGTTGATGCTCAACGAGAAACCTGGCTGGCATCCTTCGGGGTAAGCGTACTCCACCGTGTTAACGGCGGGGAAGGGGTGTGTGTCGACTTTCATGGCGTACTGGTTGAAAATTAGACGTCCTTGTTCTATCGCCATTTGGATCTGCTGACGCCACACCCTGCAGTCGTTGGTGGTATGGGAGAACGAGTTATGCCATTTGCAGTATGGCTTTCCGTTCAGCTCCTGTACCATGGGGATTTTGAGGCCTTCAGGTAACTTCAGCTGCTTCTCCTTAAGTAAGAGGTCAAAAATTTGCTCAGTTTTAGTTACGTCAAAATCAAACCCTCTGGGCGGACCTGGTGGCTTAACCCATTTGCAGGATACGGGGGTTGCCCCCCGAGTCCATTCAGCCACTGCTACCTCTTGATCTCCCGCAGACCCTTCATCTTCTTCTGTCTCAACCAGGACTACTGCACGCTTGAATTTGTCCTGGTACAGCTCTGGGTGGCGCTGCTCATATAACGACAGTTTCTGAACCATGTGCGCCAGTGAAGGGTAGTCTGCTTGGGAAGCCATATCCTTGATCGGTGATGCGAGACCCACCACCGCCAACTCGACTGCTTCCTTTTCGGTCAAACGAGCCGAATAACATTGGTTCCTCACGGTCCTGAAGCGCTGGATGTACTCTGACACTGTTTCTCCGCGCTTCTGACGTACTTGTGCTAGATCGGCAATGCCAGCCTCGGAAGCTTCTGAGTGATACTGCATGTGGAATTGCTCTTCCAACTGCTTCCAAGTCCGGATCGAATCTGGTGGCAGCGATGTGTACCACCCAAAAGCCGATCCTGTGAGGGACTGTGCAAAGAACCTCACGCGTAGTGCATCTGCAGCTGAGATCGTGCCCAGCTGCGCCAAATATCGGCTTATATGCTCGATAGAGCTGGAGCCATCCGACCCACTAAACTTGGAGAATTCAGGGAGCCGATACTTGGGTGGTAGTGGGATTAAATCATAGTCGTTGGGATACGGCTTGGAATAGCCGATTGCCCTCCTTTTCGGCACCATGCCGAATTGGTCTCTCAAGATCGTGCTGATCTGATCCACGGTGCTGGCTGCAGGAGTGGAGCTCTGAAGATTCGCTGGCGTGGCGTATTTAGCTAGCCACGCTTGCTTCTCAAGATCTGAGCTAGCTACCGGAGTTGGGCTCTGGACGTTCGTCGGAGTGGCATACTTAGCTAGCCACGTCTGCTTCTCAAGATCTGATCCAGAAGCTCCTCCCGCCTGTTCGAAGTCCCTGCTGTTGCAGCCTGGTTCGTGAGTGCCCAGTTACTGCTGTCTGGCACGTATGTGCACGTGTATCCGTGAGGGATCTCCTTAGGCGCCTCATACAAGAACTGGTAGTCGCTAGGATCGCCACCGATCTTGTAGACAACGAATGCCGGTGTACTCGGCACCTCTGGTGCTGCCAGCGCGAACGGCAGCGGTGGTCGGCTCTGGAGTGGTAGCTCTCCTTGGTGAGTCCCTAGAGCAGGTCCTGACGGAGAGTACTGATGCCTCAAGATTTCATGGAGCACCCGAAGGGCGACACGCTCCAAAGTGTTCACCAGGCTCTCAGAATGGCGGTGTAGCGAATGAGCTACCATTAAATTGATCTCCTGACGCAAGGACCTGGTGCGTTCTTCTGAAGGGGTGGACAGGTCAATTCCGTCGAGCGCGCCTTCAGGTGTGAACCCTCTCCACCTGATGCCATGCGAGCGAGTCCTGTGGAAAGAGCCGATGAGGTCGGCCTCGAGGATAGCTTTGACGTCGTCATACTTCTTCTTGAGCTCCTCGGCCAGATCCTCGTACGTGACTGGAGTGCCTTTCACCATCTCCGATGTAGATGGCGATGCAGTTGATGTCGAAGACCGTCCCACCGGGCGTGCCAGAATGTGTTGGCGTCCGAAACTCACCGGCGAGCTACGGCTGGCAATACGAAGAGCCGGGAACAACCTTAGGGCTGCGGCTGGCCCTGGTCCCTCCGAGCGATGGCCCGCAAAGCTTCTGGTACACACGTCCCGATGCTGGTGCAAGGGCGTGCCACCTGATCTATACCTGATCAGGAAGGTGATGGATTTGCTTCGCTTAGTTTCCTGCATGGCATACACGTAAACATTAAATACGAGCCTCGATCGGCTCTCAGGTTGTCCTGTGAATCGGCTCAAGGAGCCGATCCACCCATGACTCGTAAAGGGTTTACGATAGCATGGTGGTCCTGCTTGATCAACATAAAGCTAAAACGATCTACAACGATCTAGGGTTTTCACCGCATAATCGGAACGTCCTACTCGTGATTGAGCCTAGCAGCCACGCACGGTGACGATGAACCAACCCTAGATAAGGCCTATAAACCAACATGAAGTTGATCCCCGGAACATCTTATCTAGGACTAGCAAACCACACCCTACGTGCTACTGGATCCTTCAACCCGTTTGCAAGGCCTAACTATGCAGATATTAAACTAATCCTTGAAGAACAAAGAGCGATCATAACAGATCGGATCTACTAAACAATGATCAAGCAAGGTGCCGCCCTTACACCTAAGAAAGGTGTAAGGACGGCTAGACGTCTAAGGGTAGCATTGTTATCACCAGAATTTGACCGAGTCAGAGGTGGGCCGCGATCAAGATGGGCTTGAAGAATATACATGGAAGAAATACGTGAATCGGCCTTATATGCAAAGTTTGGGCTAGTTTGCCCGTGTATCTGTAATATAGTAGGATACGCGTCGGTTAGTTAGAGTTTGGCTCGTGCACGGTTGGGATTATTCCCACGTTAGAAAGTCTACGGACTATAAATATGTATCTAGGGTTTATGAAATAAACAACAATCACGTTCACCACAAACCAATCTAGGCGCATCACCAACTCCCTTGTCTCGAGGGTTTCTTCCGGGTAAGCATCATGCTGCCTAGATCGCATCTTGCGATCTAGGCAGTACACGTTTATTCGCTGTTCATGCGTTGCTCGTACTGAAGCCTTTTTGATGGTGAGCAACGTAGTTATCTTAGACGTGTTAGGGTTAGCATTGTTCCTTGTATCATATGCTGTCGTCGTGCAACCCTGAGACGTCTAGCCGCCCTTACGCCTATCCTAGGTGTGAGGGCAGCACCCCGCTTGATCATTATTTAGTAGATCCGATCCGTTATGATTGCTCCTTGTTCTTCAAGGATTAGTTTAATATCTGCATAGTTAGGCCTTACAAACGGGTTGAAGGATCCAGTGGCGCGTAGGGTGTAGTTTGCTAGCCCTAGACAGGATGTTCCGGGGATCAACCTCGTGTTGGTTTTTAGGCCTTGTCTAGGGTCGGTTTACGATCACCGTGCGTGGCCGCCAGGCTCAATCACGAGTAGGATGTTCCGATTATGTGGTGAAAACCCTAGATCGTAGTAGGTCGTTTTAGCTTTATTTTGATCAAGCAGGACCACCATATATTCGTACACCTCGTGCGGATCATGGGTGGATCGGCTCTTTGAGCCGATTCACAGGACAACCTGAGAGCCGATCGAGGCTCGTATTTAATGTTTGCGTGTATGCCATGCAGGAAACTAAGCGAGGCACATCCATCACCTTCCTGACCAGGTATAGGTCAGGTGGCACACCCTTGCACCAGCATCGGACGTGCGTGCCGAGTCTTTGCGGGCCGTCGCTCGGAGGGACCAGGGCCAGCCACAGTCCTGGGAGCCTCCCGGCTCTACTGTGTTGCCCGTCGCTGCTCGCCGGTGGGTTTCTGACCGCAACACATTCTGGCACGCCCGGTGGGACAATCTTCGACATCAACCGCATCGCCATCTACATCTGAGATGGCGGACGACACTCCAGTCACGTACGAGGATCTGACCGAGGAGCTTAAGAAGAAGTATGACGAGGTCAAAGCAATCCTCGAAGCCGACCTCATCGGCTCTTTTCACAGAACCCGCTCACATGGCATCAGGTGGAAAGGGTTCTCACCTGAAGGCGCGCTCGATGGAGTGGACCTGTCCGCCCCGTCAGAAGAACGTACCAGGTCCCTGCGTCAGGAGATTAACTTCATGGTAGCTCATTCGCTACACCGCCATTCTGAGAGCTTGGTGAACACTTTGGAGCGTGTCGCTCTTCAGGTGATCCAGGAAATCATGAGGCATCAGTACTCTCCGTCAGGACCAGCTCTCGGGACTTACCAAGGAGAGATGCCACTCCAGTCCCGTCCGCCGCTGCCATTCGCGTTGGCAGCACCAGAAGTGCCGAATTCACCGGCATACGTCGTCTACAAGATCGGTGGTGACCCTAGTGACTACCAGTTCTTGCATGAGGCGCCTAAGGAGATCCCTCACGGATACACGTGCACATACGTGCCACCGCAGAATCGGGCACTCACAAACCAGACTGCAACAGCAGGGACTTCTGGAACAACAGGAGGAACTTCGGGAACAGATCTTGAGAAGTAGACGTGGCTAGCTAAGTATGCCACTCCGACAAACCTCCAGAGCTCAGCTCCTGCAGTTGGCTCAGAGCTGGAAAAGCAAGCATGGCTGGCTAAGTATGCCACTCCGGCGAATCTTCAGAGTTCGACTCCTGCAGCCAGCACCGCGGATCAGATCAGTGCCATCCTGAGAGACCAGTTCGACATGGTGCCTAAAAGGAGGACAATCGGCTATTCCAAGCCGTACCCCAACGAGTACGAGTTGATCCCGCTACCACCCAAATATCGGCTCCCTGATTTCTCCAAGTTTAATGGATCAGATGGTTCCAGCTCCATCGAGCATGTGAGCCGATATTTGGCACAGCTGGGCACGATCTCAGCATCAGATGAGCTGCGTGTGAGGTTCTTCGCACAGTCCCTCACAGGATCGGCTTTCGGGTGGTACACATCGCTGCCACCAGACTCAATCCGGACTTGGAAGCAGTTGGAAGAGCAGTTCCACATGCAGTATCACTCGTAGGCTTCCGAGGCCTGGCATTGCCGAGTTAGAACAAGTACGTCAGAAGCGCGGATAAACAGTGTCCGAATACGTACAGCGCTTCACGACCGTTAGTAACCGATGCTATTCGGCTCGTGTGACTGAAAAAGAAGCGATCGAGTTGGCGGTGGTGGGTCTCGCATCACCGATCAAGGACGTGGCCTCCCAAGCAGACTACTCCTTCACCGGGCGCACATGGTGCAGAAGCTGTCAGTATATGAACAGCGCCACCCAGATGTATACCAGGATAAATTCAAGCGTGCGGTGGTCCTGGTTGAGGCAGATGAAGACGAAGGCTCTGCGGGAGATCAAGAGGTAGCAGTGGCTGAATGGACTCGGGGGGCAAGCCCCGTGTCCTGCAAGTGGGTTAAGCCACAAGGTCCTCCCAGAGGATTTGACTTCGACGTTACCAAAGCTGAGCAGATTTTCGACCTCTTACTTAAGGAGAAGCAGCTAAAGGTACCCGAAGGCCACAAGATCCCCACGGCGCAGGAGCTGAACGGAAAGCCATACTGCAAGTGGCATAACACGTTCACCCATGCCACCAACGACTGCAGGGTGTGGCGGCAGCAGGTCCAAATGGCGATAGAACAAGGGCGTCTAATTTTCAGCCAGTACGCCATGAAAGTCGACGCACACCCCTTCCCCGCCGTTAACATGGTGGAGTGCACTTACCCTGGAGGGTGCCAGCCAGGATTATCGTTCAACATCAACATGGTAGCACCTGGTCACCACTCTGGTAAGGACGGAGACGAGGGCAGCTGCTCTCGTAGCAAGGACACAGAGGAAGCCGTTCCACGCTATCGGCTCCGTCACGATGGCAAGCGCTACATCACAGAGGGATAAGTAAGGAACGTGAGATATCAGCGACCTCTCTCTGATCACCTCCTCAACAAGTATGTGAGTCAATATGACCAACGCCGACGACCCAACGACGATGATGAAAGAGATCGCCTGGCTAGGGACGCCAGGAGACATCGTCGGCATGATCGCGACGAGGAGAGATATGAGCGCCACGCCAAGGAAAAGTCAAGAGAGCAAGACGACGAGGATAGGCACTGGGACTGCCCCTTCTTCGTATTAATCGCTAGGATTCAGGAATGAGCCGATTGCCTACAATCGGCAACTGCCCAGAATGTAGACAGAAGAGGAAGGATGCAGCTAACGTGTCCGTGTTCAAACGTCTAGGGCCTCTCCCGCCTCGGAACAAGCACGCTGAGTCCTCTCGGGTGGAAGATCTCGAGGAATTGGAAGACGATGAAGAAGAAGAAGATAAGTACCACCGGCCAAGGTGGTGCCCTGATGGACTCAGCCGTTCCCAAAAGCGTAGGGTTCAGCGGCTACGTGGTTTGGAGGAAGCCGAAAGGTTATACCTACACACGTTGAGGAAGGCGCGGCCTGATCTGGCCGCTAAAATTCAGCGAACCCTGGACGAAGAGGGTCAGCCACAAAGGAAAGAGTGGCGCCCCAGACAAAAGAAAGCCAATGATGAAACATCGGCTGGCACAAACATGGTGTTCATCCTTCCGACGGAGTTTAGTGCTCCAGGATTAGACGAAGCACCTGTGGCACAACTTGACTGCGGCCCACAGCCAGTTATCTTTGAGAAGCCACGAGAAAGAAGCTGCAGACATCTGAAGGCCCTGTACTTGCGAGGTTATATCAATGGGCAGCCTGTCAACAAGATGCTGGTGGACACCGGAGCGGCAGTCAACATTATGCCATACTCCATGCTACGTCGGTTGGGACGCTCTAGCTCGAATCTGATCAAGACCAACGTGACACTGAGCGATTTCAACGGCCAGGCGTCTGACGCACAAGGTGTTCTGAACGTGGACCTGACCGTAGGAAGAAAAACCATCCCTACAACATTCTTTATTGTCGATAGCAAGGGCACCTATGCTGTCCTGCTAGGAAGAGATTGGATCCACGCCAACTGTTGCATTCCATCCACGATGCACCAATGCGTAATACAGTGGGATGGAGATGAAGTAGAGGTCGTCCATGCAGATGACTCAGTCGAGATTTCAACGGCTGGCATGAACGCTTGGGAGACAACAGGCCAAGAGCCACTCTCAGGCATCAATTTGGACGACTGTGAGCGCATCGACGTGACGAAGGACGGGGTTAGGCTGGTCTTATCCACCGGCCTGACCATCTAGCAAGAACAAACCTATGGACAAATGTGGCGAGGCCGATCCTTGAGATTGGCCCCCAAAGATTTATGGAGGAACATTGCAAAACCTTCATTGAGCGATTCAATCAACGTGGAGGCCGATTCCAGCAATCGGCCAAAATTATCCTCACCACACATTCTGCCTGTGTTCAACGTCGATCTAATGGGCAGCGGTTTTACGTCGGCTGATGAGCTAAAAAAATCAACATTGGTCCTACCGGAGCCGACGTTCAAATACAGTGCCTTGGCTAACTACAGAGCCGATATCCGCAGTTACCTGGCAGATTCGGCTCGGGGGGCACCTAATCAGATGAACATGTGCGATACATGTGCAGATGAACATGTGTGCAGTGAAATATTGGGGGCCGATAGAAAAGTCGGCCAGTAAAAAAAAATTCTCATGGTATACAGCCGATGCACGGACATCGACTTTAGAGCTAAGAAACAAAGCCGATGCACAGCCATCGACTCTAGTACAATTACACAAGATCTACCAGCTGCTTGTTCAAGACGCGGATTTTCACCAAGACGGTCTTCAGTTCAGCTTCAAGGCCTTCTGCTTCCTTGAGGGGGTGAACAATGAGAGCTTCCTCAGCCGCAATGAGCCGATTTTGGTGCCCGAATTTTCTCTTCGAGGACTTCCAACCCTTTGCGCCAGTTCAGCAAGATCGTCGAAGCGTCAGTTTTGGCATGCAAGGCAGCCTTTTGCTCATTAAGCCGTTGGTGTTTCGTCTACAATATCGGCTTTCAACGGAAGAAGAGGCGATCGATGGGGGCAAGTTTGGCTGGCTCGGCATGGTGGCTGTCTCAGAATTACCTGAGTTCAAAGCCCTTTGACTGATCTGTGCATCCTCACCGATATTCTCGCCTTGACTGAGGCTCGGGGGGGCAGCTGGCCTGGTAGATGCTCTGTTTTAGAAGCCGATTGGAGTGTCATCGGCTGACCCTGCATCATAACCTTCTTCGAAAGCGGTGAGTTGTTGCAGAAGAAGACTACTAGAGCTGCGGAAAGGAGCCTGAAAGGGAAGCCGTCGTCATCTACAGGGTCTGGTGGATTCTCAAAACAGCCGATGAACAGCCATCGGCTATAGGATTGCAAAGTATTATGGTCAGACATCAAATTACAATCTGAATTTGAGAAGTGCTTGACTGACGGTCTAATTGGTATCTGAGTCTGGCTTCATGGGCGTCGGAGGCGAAAAGTCCGATACGTTATTATCGGTCTTGGTGCGGCAAACGGAAGACTTGAAATTGGATTAATTGAGAGTCAAATTAGAAGAACAATTCTTATTGATTCAAAGGAACGGCTTTACAAGAAAGAGCCGATGGCTCTCAAAAGGGTCATCCGATGCCTAGTGCACTGCTACTACTAGTCCTACACTAGTTGGCCCCTGTTCTAGGGGTCGTCGCCGTCCTCATCGCCATTGTAGCTGCCGTCGGCGCTGCTTCCAGAGAGTTCCTCGTCGCTGCTACCCCAGCCCTCGGCCGGAGCCTCTTCTTCCTCGTCATCATCATCGTCCTCGCTGTCCGCCCAAGCGCGGAAGCGCTTCGCCGGCGGATACCCAGCGGAGGAGGAGGAATCATCCTCCTCCTCTTCCTCTTCTTCCTCTGCTTCTTCTTCTTCCTCCTCCTCGTCGGCGGAGGTGGAGTTCGCCCAGGAGTGGAGGTCGTCTTCGCTCTCGCTCTTTAGTTCCCCTTCGATGAGGAACTCGAGGTCGTCCTCCCCATCGGTCAGGGATAAGTCACCATCTGACCCGACGAGTGCTTCGGGTGGGCCATCTGGCACGGGATCAAAGTTCCACTCCTGCTCGCTCGAGGAGGAAGATTGGAGAGAGAGGCCTGAGGAGATGGAGGAGGAAGAAGACATTGCTACAGGGAAAGAGGGTTTTTTAGGTACCGATGGCCGGAGCAGAGCAAGGGGATGAAGTGGTGAACCGTTCGGCACAGTTAAATAAAGGGGGTATAGTGGAGATTTAATGCCACAGCAGTTTCCGAGGAAATGGTGCCCAACAAAAAAAAAAATTGCCAGGTCACGCGGAGAAGTTGAGAAGGCAAGGCATCATGATGAAGGATACTGCGACGGTTCTGCCACAACATGACCCGACGAAGAAAAAGCAGAGTGATTTTGGAATTATCAATTCCAAAACCAGGGGGCATGTGTTATCACCAGAATTTGACCGAGTCAGAGGTGGGCCGCGATCAAGATGGGCTTGAAGAATATACATGGAAGAAATACGTGAATCGGCCTTATATGCAAAGTTTAGGCTAGTTTGCCCGTGTATCTGTAATATAGTAGGATACGTGTCGGTTAGTTAGAGTTTGGCTCGTGCACGGTTGGGATTATTCCCACGTTAGAAAGTCTACGGACTATAAATATGTATCTAGGGTTTATGAAATAAACAACAATCACGTTCACCACAAACCAATCTAGGCGCATCGCCAACTCCCTTGTCTCGAGGGTTTCTTCCGGGTAAGCATCATGCTGCCTAGATCGCATCTTGCGATCTAGGCAGTACACGTTTATTCGTTGTTCATGCGTTGCTCGTACTGAAGCATTTTTTATGGCGAGCAACGTAGTTATCTTAGACGTGTTAGGGTTAGCATTGTTCCTCGTATCATATGCTGTCGTCGTGCAACCCTGAGACGTCTAGCCGCCCTTATGCCTATCCTAGTTGTGAGGGCGGCACCCCGCTTGATCATTATTTAGTAGATCCGATCCGTTATGATTGCTCCTTGTTCTTCAAGGATTAGTTTAATATCTGCATAGTTAGGCCTTACAAACGGGTTGAAGGATCCAGTGGCGCGTAGGGTGTAGTTTGCTAGCCCTAGACAGGATGTTCCGGGGATCAACCTCGTGTTGGTTTTTAGGCCTTGTCTAGGGTCGGTTTACGATCACCGTGCGTGGCCGCCAGGCTCAATCACGAGTAGGATGTTCCGATTATGTGGTGAAAACCCTAGATCGTAGTAGGTCGTTTTAGCTTTATTTTGATCAAGCAGGACCACCATATATTCGTACACCTCGTGCGGATCATGGGTGGATCGGCTCTTTGAGCCGATTCACAGGACAACCTGAGAGCCGATCGAGGCTCGTATTTAATGTTTACGTGTATGCCATGCAGGAAACTAAGCGAGGCACATCCATCACCTTCCTGACCAGGTATAGGTCAGGTGGCACGCCCTTGCACCAGCATCGGACGTGCGTGCCGAGTCTTTGCGGGCCGTCGCTCGGAGGGACCAGGGCCAGCCGCAGTCCTGGGAGCCTCCCGGCTCTACTGTGTTGCCCGTCGCTGCTCGCCGGTGGGTTTCTGACCGCAACAAGCATGGACGAAAGCATGTAGCACGGTAGAACAATGCTTACCCTAACACATCTATGATAACTACGTTGCTCGCCATCAAAAAGGCTTCAGCACGAGCAACGCATGAACAACGAATAAACGTATACTGCCTAGATCGCAAGATGCGATCTAGGTAGCATGATGCTTACCCGGAAGAAACCCTCGAAACAAGGGGTCGGCGATGCGCCAAGATTGGTTTGTGATGAACGTGATTGTTGTCTTTCTTGATAACCCTAGATACATATTTATAGTCCGTAGACTTTCTAACATGGGAATAATCCCAACCGTGTACGAGCCAAATTCTAACTAACCGACACGTATCCTACTATATTTACAGATACAAGGGCAAACTGCCCAATCTTCGTGTATAAGGCCGGTTCACGTATTTCTTCTATGTATATTCTTCAAGCCCAATCTTGATCACGGCCCACCTCTGACTCGGTCAAATTCTGGTGATAACACCCGCACGCTTCCTATAAAAGGTCATCTTCCTCCTCTGATCGTCACTTCACCGCGCCGCACCTCTGTTCTCTCTCCACAAATCCCCCATTGCGCCCAACACTTCCTGCGCTCAACCACATTCTCACTCACGCCTACACCATTGTTGATGCCACCACGCGCACTGCTCACCAGGCACATCACTCCTGAATCGAAGATGGCGGCACCAGATCTCGGAATGATGGAGTGGGAAAGATCCAAGATTTCCAATCAGGACATCAACCTGATGAAAAAGCTTGGGTTGATGAACAAGAAAGAGGCGATGCGCTTCCCCAGCAATGAAAGCTATCCGTCGCCTCTTATCCAATATCGGGTCAGTTTCGTTGACCATCTTATCCGCGGCATCTCTGCCCCCATTCATGATTTCGTCCGTGGTCTTCTCTTTGTGTACGGGTTGCAGCTTCATCAGCTGACTCCCAATTCCATCCTCCATGTCTCTATTTTCATTACTCTCTGCGAATGCTTCCTCGGAGTCCATCCTAATTGGGCTTTGTGGAAGCACATTTTCTACCTCCGCCGTGATGGCTCCCACAATATCGCCTACAACATAGGCGGTGTTGTTATTTGCGTTCGCCCTGATGTCGAGTATTTTGACGTCAAATTCCCCGACTCCATCCAAGGGTGGCGCAAAAGATGGTTGTATGTCCGCGAAGAATGCGCCGACTCGGTGGAGTATAACATTGATCCTTTCGATGGAAGTGCCGAAATTCTTCGCCGCCGATCCTGGGACGCGGAAACCACTGAAGAAGAAAAAATGGCGACAGAGGCACTGATGTCCCGTATCCACGAGCTTCAAAATACCCGCGGCAAGGAGCTGTCGGGTATCCAAATTACAGCATATTTCCTTAGGATTAGGGTCCAGCCTCTGCAGGCTCGCAAGAACCCCCTTTGGATGTATGCTGGCGAGGAAGATGTCGACCGGCTCTCCAAAGATCTCGAAGTGAAGGACTTGGAGAAGCTTGTCCGAAGAATCTCCTCACTTGGCAAAAAAGACGCCGTTCCATCCACCTGTCGCGTGGAGCCATATAGCGGTGCCAACGCCCTCCCCAAGGTAAATTTTCATCCTTCCGAGTTTTTAGTATTTGTCGACTACTATTTTTTGATGACATCCTTTGTGTAATCCTGTTGTCGACATATCTTGCCCTTGTAGAAACACCAAGTTCTGTCTTCTCTTCCTCCTCTTCCTGAAGGCGGGGAAGTCGAAGAACGGGCCATCATCACCAACGAACACCAGGGCACTTCTCGCCTTGAAAGCGAATTCGCGGGTTCTCACAAATCCGTGGCTTCCTCTGAAAAAGAAGTTGAATCTGAAGCTTCTGAATCCACGCATTCCCTCCCCTCTGCTGTTTCTCCAACGAACAAGCGGAAGAGAGACGATGCCGCAGATTCTGGCACCTCCAAAGCCGGCGAACCTTTAGCCGAAGAAGTTGTTCCCGACGAAGAGGGGACAACTTTCAACCCTTATGATGACGCCCTTATTAGCTCGTAAGTTTCTGCCGCCCTTTCCTTTTTTGCACCTGATGTTTTGCCTGTGTTGTTCCTTTACACTTCTGCTTCTTATTATAGTGGCGAAGATGAGGAAGATCCTCCTATTGACGTGACTGCTCGAACGAGGACGTCTCGAACTTTAGTTATTTCCGAGGCTCGTCCTGATGCGGACGAAACCTCGCCTCCTCAACAAGATATAAGGCATCCGACTCCTGTCGCAAGCCCCCATGCCTCTTCGCCAAAGAGAGCTAGGATTGAACCGGTCAAAGAGCCTAATCTTTTGACTGGTAGTTCTGCGACTCCTCCGATGGATGATGTAAGTCCCCCTTTCATGCATGTTCCGAATTTTTTCAGCACTTTTCAACTCTTCTCTATTTTTTGCTGCCGAGCTTTTTCTTCCTATGTTGATTTCTCGTCCTCTGTTTTCTCTTTCAGCCCTTAATGAAGGAATTTATTCGTCTTGGTACCCAATTCGTCGGGTACCGTGACCTTGCCAATGAGATGAAAGGTATTCTTCGTTTGATGCATTTTCATTGAATAGATTTACCTCTTCTATTTTGCTGTAACTTGTATTACCCTCTATTTTGCTAGAATCCCTTTCGGAGGCTAGCATACGTGCTGATGACCTTGCCCGCAAGCTTGAACAAAGTGAAAAAGCTCGTGAAAAGGCTGAATCAGATGCTGCCGCTGTCGAGGGTCTTCGAAAGAAACTTTATGACGCAGAAAATGCCTTAAGCGAGAACATAGCTCAGCAGTCTGCTCGTGAAGGAGAAATCATCACTCGTTTGGAGTCACAGAGTCGACGTTTTGTTAGTAAGTACTTGATACGTCTCCGACGTATCGATAATTTCTTATGTTCCATGCCACATTATTGATGTTATCTACATGTTTTATGCACACTTTATGTCATATTCGTGCATTTTCTGGAACTAACCTATTAACAAGATGCCGAAGTGCCGATTCTTTGTTTTCATTGTTTTTGGTTTCAGAAATCCTAGTAAGGAAATATTCTCGGAATTGGACGAAATCAACGCCCAGGGGCCTATTTTGCCACGAAGCTTCCAGAAGTCCGAAGATGAAACGAAGTGGGGCCACAGGGTGCCCAAACCCTAGGGCGGCGCGGCCCCCCCTTGGCCGCGCCGGCCTATGGTGTGGGGCCCCTGTGCCCCCTCCTGACTTGCCCTTCCGCCTACTTAAAGCCTCCATGACGAAACCCCCAGTACCGAGAGCCACGATACGGAAAACCTTCCAGAGACGCCGCCAACGCCGATCCCATCTCGGGGGATCCAGAGATCGCCTCCGCACCGCCGGAGAGGGGAATCATCTCCCGGAGGACTCTACGCCGCCATGGTCGCCTCCGGTGTGATGTGTGAGTAGTCTACCCCTGGACTATGGGTCCATAGCAGTAGCTAGATGGTTGTCTTCTCCCCATTGTGCTATCATTGTCGGATCTTGTGAGCTGCCTAACATGATCAAGATCATCTATCTGTAATTCTATATGTTGCGTTTGTTGGGATCCGATGAATAGAGAATACTTGTTATGTTGATTATCAAAGTTATATCTATGTGTTGTTTATGATCTTGCATGCTCTCCGTTACTAGTAGATGCTCTGGCCAAGTAGATGCTTGTAACTCCAAGAGGGAGTATTTATGCTCGATAGTGGGTTCATGCCTGCATTGACACCTGGGACAAAGGATGAAAGTTCTAAGGTTGTGTTGTGCTGTTGCCACTAGGGATAAAACATTGATGCTATGTCTAAGGATGTAGTTGTTGATTACATTACGCACCATACTTAATGCAATTGTCTGTTGCTTTGCAACTTAATACTGGAGGGGGTTCGAATGATAACCTGAAGGTGGACTTTTTAGGCATAGATGCAGTTGGATGGCGGTCTATGTACTTTGTTGTAATGCCCAATTAAATCTCACTATACTCATCATGATATGTATGTGCATGGTCATGCCCTCTTTATTTTTCAATTGCCCAACTGTAATTTGTTCACCCAACATGCTGTTTGTCTTATGGGAGAGACACCTCTAGTGAACTGTGGACCCCGGTCCAATTCTCTTTACTGAAATACAATCTACTGCAATACTGTTCTACTGTTTTCTGCAAACAATCATCTTCCACACAATACGGTTAATCCTTTGTTACAGCAAGCCGGTGAGATTGACAACCTCACTGTTTCGTTGGGGCAAAGTACTTTGGTTGTGTTGTGCAGGTTCCACGTTGGCGCCGGAATCCCTGGTGTTGCGCCGCACTACATCACGCCGCCATCAACCTTCAACGTGCTTCTTGGCTCCTCCTGGTTCGATAAACCTTGGTTTCTTTCTGAGGGAAAACTTGCTGCTGTGCGCATCATACCTTCCTCTTGGGGTTCCCAACGAACGTGTGAGTTACACGCCATCAAGCTAGATTTCTGGCGCCGTTGCCGGGGAGATCAAGACACGCTGCAAGGGGAGTCTCCACTTCTCAATCTCTCTACTTTGTTTTTGTCTTGCTTAGTTTTATTTACTACTTTGTTTGCTGCACTAAATCAAAATACAAAAAAATTAGTTGCTAGTTTTACTTTATTTGCTATCTTGTTTGCTCTATCAAAAACACAAAAAAATTAGTTACTTGCATTTACTTTATCTAGTTTGCTTTATTTACTGTTGCTAAAATGGCCAACCCTGAAAATACTAAGTTGTGTGACTTCACAACCACAAATAATAATGATTTCTTATGCACACCTATTGCTCCACCTGCTACTACAGCAGAATTCTTTGAAATTAAACCTGCTTTATTGAATCTTGTTATGCGAGAGCAATTTTCTGGTGTTAGTTCTGATGATACTGCTGCCCATCTTAATAATTTTGTTGAACTATGTGAAATGCAAAAATATAAAGATGTAGATGGTGACATTATTAAACTAAAATTGTTCCCTTTCTCATTAAGAAGAAGAGCTAAAGATTGGTTGCTATCTCTGCCTAAGAATAGTATTGATTCATGGACTAAATGCAAGGATGCTTTTATTGGTAGATATTATCCCCCTGCTAAAATTATATCTTTGAGGAGTAGCATAATGAATTTTAAACAATTAGATACTGAACATGTTGCTCAAGCTTGGGAAAGAATGAAATCTTTGGTTAAAAATTGCCCAACCCATGGACTGACTACTTGGATGATCATCCAAACCTTCTATGCAGGACTAAATTTTTCTTCACGGAATTTATTGGATTCAGCTGCTGGAGGTACCTTTATGTCCATCACTCTTGGTGAAGCAACAAAGCTTCTTGATAATATGATGATCAACTACTCTGAATGGCACACGGAAAGAGCTCCACAAGGTAAGAAGGTAAATTCTCATTAAGAAACCTCTTCCTTGAGTGATAAGATTGATGCTATTATGTCTATGCTTGTGAATGATAGGACTAATATTGATCCTAATAATGTTCCATTAGCTTCATTGGTTGCACAAGAAGAACATGTTGATGTAAACTTCATTAAAAATAGTAATTTCAACAACAATGCTTACCTAACAATTCTAGTAACAACTATAGGCCATATCCTTATAATAATGGCAACGGCTATGGTAATTCTTATGGGAATTCTTACAACAATAATAGGAGTTCACCCCCTGGACTTGAAGCCATGCTTAAAGAATTTATTAGTACACAAACTGCTTTTAACAAATCTGTTGAAGAAAAGCTTGGGAAAATTGATATACTTGCTTCTAAAGTCGATAGTCTTGCTGCTGATGTTGATCTTTTGAAATCGAAAGTTATGCCTAATGAGAATCATTATAATAAAATTGTTACTACAGCAAATGCCATCCAAGTTAGAATTAATGAGAATATAAGATTAATGGCTGAATCACGTGCTAGGTGGGATAGAGAAGAAAATGAAAAACTAGCTAAAGAGAAGAATGTAGCTAAAGTTTGGACTATTACCACCACTAGTAATGCTAATGCTACACATGTTGCTGCACCTCCTACAATTAATAATAAAAGAATTGGTGTTAGCAATGTTTCCACTTCTAATGCAAAGCGCGAGAAACTGCCTAAATCGCTAAAATCATTGAAATCGCTTGTGATAAAGCTGCTGAAATTTTTTCCAACATTGGGGATGATGATCCCATTGCTTTAGATTATAATGGTTTGAATTTTGATGATTGCCACATCTCTGAAGTTATAAAGTTCTTGCAAAAACTTGCTAAAAGTCCTAATGCTAGTGCTACAAATTTGGCTTTCACACATCATATTACAAATGCTCTCATAAAAGCTAGAGAAGAGAAACTAGAGCGCGAAGCCTCTATTCCTAAAAAGCTAGAGGATGGTTGGGAGCCCATCATTAAGATGAAGTTTAAAGATTTTGATTGTAATGCTTTATGTGATCTTGGTGCAAGTATTTCTGTTATGCCTAAGAAAATTTATGATATGCTTGACTTGCCACCGCTGAAAAATTGTTATTTGGATGTTAATCTTGCTGATCATTCTACAAAGAAACCTTTGGGTAAAGTTGATAATGGTCGCATTACCGTTAACAATAACCTTGTTCCCGTTGATTTTGTTGTCTTGGATATTGAATGCAATGCATCTTGTCCCATTATATTGGGAAGACCTTTTCTTCGAACTGTTGGTGCTATCATTGATATGAAGGAAGGTAATATAAAATATCAATTTCCTCTCAAGAAAGGTATGGAACACTTCCCTAGAAAGAGAATGAAGTTACCTTTTGATTCTATTATTAGAACAAATTATGATGTTGACACTTCGTCTCTTGATAATACTTGATACACACTTTCTGCGCCTAGCTGAAAGGCGTTAAAGAAAAGCGCTTATGGGAGACAACCCATGTTTTTACCTACAGTACTTTGTTTTTATTTTGTGTCTTGGAAGTTGTTTACTACTGTAGCAACCTCTCCTTATCTTAGTTTTGTGTTTTGTTGTGCCAAGTAAAGCCGTTGATAGAAAAGTAAGTACTAGATTTGGATTACTGCGCAGTTCCAGATTTCTTTGCTGTCACGAATCTGGGTCCACCTCCCTGTAGGTAACTCCGAAAATTAAGCCAATTTACGTGCATGATCCTCAGATATGTATGCAACTTTCATTCAATTTGAGCATTTTCATTTGAGCAAGTCTGGTGCCATTTTAAAATTCGTCAATACGAGCTGTTCTGTTTTGACAGATTCTGCCTTTTATTTCGCATTGCCTCTTTTGCTATGTTGGATGAATTTCTTTGATCCACTAATGTCCAGTAGCATTATGCAATGTCCAGAAGTGTTAAGAATGATTGTGTCACCTCTGAATATGTTAATTTTTATTGTGCACTAACCCTCTAATAAGTTGTTTCGAGTTTGGTGTGGAGGAAGTTTTCAAGGATCAAGAGAGGAGTATGATGCAACATGATCAAGGAGAGTGAAAGCTCTAAGCTTGGGGATACCCCGGTGGTTCACCCCTGCATATTCTAAGAAGACTCAATCATCTAAGCTTGGGGATGCCCAAGGCATCCCCTTCTTCATCGACAACATTATCAGGTTCCTTCCCTGAAACTATATTTTTATTCCATCACATCTTATGTGCTTTTCTTGGAGCGTCGGTTTGTTTTTGTTTTTTGTTTTGTTTGAATAAAATGGATCCTAGCATTCACTTTATGGGAGAGAGACACGCTCCGCTGTAGCATATGGACAAGTATGTCCTTGGTTTCTACTCATAGTATTCATGGCGAAGTTTCTCCTTCGTTAAATTGTTATATGGTTGGAATTGGAAAATGATACATGTAGTAATTGCTATAAATGTCTTGGGTAATGTGATACTTGGCAATTGTTGTGCTCATGATTAAGCTCTTGCATCATATGCTTTGCACCTATTAATGAAGAAATACATAGAGCATGCTAAAATTTGGTTTGCATATTTGGTTTCTCTAAGGTCTAGATAATTTCTAGTATTGAGTTTGAACAATAAGGAAGACGGTGTAGAGTCTTATAATGTTTTCAATATGTCTTTTATGTGAGTTTTGCTGCACCGGTTCATCCTTGTGTTTGTTTCAAATAAGCCTTGCTAGCCTAAAGCTTGTATCGAGAGGGATTACTTCTCATGCATCCAAAATACTTGAGCCAACCACTATGCCATTTGTGTCCACCATACCTACCTACTACATGGTATTTTCCGCCATTCCAAAGTAAATTGCTTGAGTGCTACCTTTAAAATTCCATCATTCACCTTTGCAATATATAGCTCATGGGACAAATAGCTTAAAAACTATTGTGGTATTGAATATGTAATTATGCACTTTATCTCTTATTAAGTTGCTTGTTGTGCGATAACCATGTTCACTGGGGACGCCATCAACTATTCATTGTTGAATTTCATGTGAGTTGCTATGCATGTCCGTCTTGTCTGAAGTAAGAGAGATCTACCACCTTATGATTAAGCATGCATATTGTTAGAGAAGAACATTGGGCCGCTAACTAAAGCCATGATCCATGGTGAAAGTTTCAGTTTTGGACATATATCCTCAATCTCAAATGAGAAAATTATTAATTGTTGTTACATGCTTATGCATAAAAGAGGAGTCCATTATCTGTTGTCTATGTTGTCCCGGTATGGATGTCTAAGTTGAAGAATAATCAATAGCGAGAAATCCAATGCGAGCTTTCTCCTTAGACCTTTGTACAAAGGCATAGAGGTACCCCTTTGTGACACTTGGTCAAAACATGTGCATTGTGATGATCCGGTAGTCCAAGCTAATTAGGACAAGGTGCGGGCACTATTAGTACACTATGCATGAGGCTTGCAACTTGTAAGATATAATTTACATGATACATATGCTTTATTACTACTGTTGACAAAATTGTTTCATGTTTTCAAAATCAAAGCTCTAGCACAAATATAGCAATCGATGCTTTTCCTCTATGGAGGACCATTCTTTTACTTTCAATGTTGAGTCAGTTCACCTATTTCTCTCCACCTCAAGAAGCAAACACTTGTGTGAACTGTGTATTGATTCCTACATACTTGCTTATTGCACTTATTATATTACTCTATGTTGACAATATCCATGAGATATACATGTTACAAGTTGAAAGCAACCGCTGAAACTTAATCTTCTTTTGTGTTGCTTCAATGCCTTTACTTTGAATTATTGCTTTATGAGTTAACTCTTATGCAAGACTTATTGATGCTTGTCTTGAAGTGCTATTCATGAAAAGTCTTTGCTATATGATTCACTTGTTTACTCATGTCATATACATTGTTTTGATCGCTGCATTCACTACATATGCTTTACAAATAGTATGATCAAGATTATGATGGCATGTCACTCCAGAAATTATCTGTGTTATCGTTTTACCTGCTCGGGACGAGCAGAACTAAGCTTGGGGATGCTGATACGTCTCCGACGTATCGATAATTTCTTATGTTCCATGCCACATTATTGATGTTATCTACATGTTTTATGCACACTTTATGTCATATTCGTGCATTTTCTGGAACTAACCTATTAACAAGATGCCGAAGTGCCAGTTGCTGTTTTCTGTTGTTTTTGGTTTCAGAAATCCTAGTAAGGAAATATTCTCGGAATTGGACGAAATCAACGCCCAGGGGCCTATTTTGCCACGAAGCTTCCAGAAGTCCGAAGACGAAACAAAGTGGGGCCACAGGGTGCCCAAACCCTAGGGCGGCGCCCCCCCCCCTTGGCCGCGCCGGCCTATGGTGTGGGGCCCCTGTGCCCCCTCCTGACTTGCCCTTCCGCCTACTTAAAGCCTCCGTGACGAAACCCCCAGTACCGAGAGCCACGATACGGAAAACCTTCCAGAGACGCCGCCAACGCCGATCCCATCTCGGGATCCAGGAGATCGCCTCCGGCACCCTGCCGGAGAGGGGAATCATCTCCCGGAGGACTCTACGCCGCCATGGTCGCCTCCGGTGTGATGTGTGAGTAGTCTACCCCTGGACTATGGGTCCATAGCAGTAGCTAGATGGTTGTCTTCTCCCCATTGTGCTATCATTGTCGGATCTTGTGAGCTGCCTAACATGATCAAGATCATCTATCTGTAATTCTATATGTTGCGTTTGTTGGGATCCGATGAATAGAGAATACTTGTTATGTTGATTATCAAAGTTATATCTATGTGTTGTTTATGATCTTGCATGCTCTCTGTTACTAGTAGATGCTCTGGCCAAGTAGATGCTTGTAACTCCAAGAGGGAGTATTTATGCTCGATAGTGGGTTCATGCCTGCATTGACACACGGGACAAGTGACAGAAAGTTCTAAGGTTGTGTTGTGCTGTTGCCACTAGGGATAAAACATTGATGCTATGTCTAAGGATGTAGTTGTTGATTACATTACGCACCATACTTAATGCAATTGTCTGTTGCTTTGCAACTTAATACTGGAGGGGGTTCGGATGATAACCTGAAGGTGGACTTTTTAGGCATAGATGCAGTTGGATGGCGGTCTATGTACTTTGTCGTAATACCCAATTAAATCTCACTATACTCATCATGATATGTATGTGCATGGTCATGCCCTCTTTATTTGTCAATTGCCCAACTGTAATTTGTTCACCCAACATGTTGTTTGTCTTGTGGGAGAGACACCTCTAGTGAACTGTGGACCCCGGTCCAATTCTCTTTACTGAAATACAATCTACTGCAATACTGTTCTACTGTTTTCTGCAAACAATCGTCTTCCACACAATACGGTTAATCCTTTGTTACAGCAAGTCGGTGAGATTGACAACCTCACTGTTTCGTTGGGGCAAAGTACTTTGGTTGTGTTGTGCAGTTTCCACGTTGGCGCCGGAATCCCTGGTGTTGCGCCGCACTACATCCCGCCGCCATCAACCTTCAACGTGCTTCTTGGCTCCTCCTGGTTCGATAAACCTTGGTTTCTTTCTGAGGGAAAACTTGCTGCTGTGCGCATCATACCTTCCTCTTGGGGTTCCCAACGAACGTGTGAGTTACACGCCATCAGTACTCTGACCATTTTAGTTTCTTCGTGTGTCCGTGCTTTTTTCTTGCGCATGTTTTGACAATCTGTATTTTGTCTCATCAGGGAAGATGCAACAAGATTATGATCTCGAGAATCCTGAAGGTGATCGCCTTCTCGACGCGCTCTCCCTCCTTGAAATTCATGGAGACGAGGCTCGCCAGGGCATTGCTGATGCTAGGTCGGGGCTATCGCGGCTCTTTCCTTATTTCTTTGGGAAGAAAGAGGAACCCGACACTTTTGCTGCCCTCGCCAAGTGCTTTATCCCCAAAGAAGATCTCGGGCTAGGTCTCCGCCAAGAGGGCTTAAAGATTGGTGTTGAAGGCACCATTGCCCTAGTTGCTGACAGCCAACAAAGCATCGACTGGACGAAAGTTGGAGATGCGAAGAAGATGGAGATGAAGAGGTTGCAGTCTTTGATTAAGGCTGCCAAGCCAAACTCAAAGAAAATCCTCTCCTTCCTTGGATGCAAACCAACTCCCGCCCCTAGTTCATCAAAGCCGGAGGACAAGTAGACCATCTTGTCTCTACTTTTGTTTTGTTTCTCTCTTGATGATGTTGTCATAGTAGCTTTGGCGACAACTACCCCATTAGTTCACTAGGAACCCTCCTTTGTAATAGCCATGTAAATATCTGACCTCATCAATGAAAAGCTATGTTGCCGAGTTATTGATATCAAAATATTTCTCTCCAGTTGATTTTTGACAACTATACCGTGGTGCCTCATTCCTCGGATGCTTTGCCCGCTGCATCTTGCTCGAAAAGGTCCTCCGCTGTCGAGTTTATTGGAGGTTCTTCGAGTGCTGCACAGAATGAAGACTTGGACGAGCTCCGACAACAACTGCAGTCGATGAAAAAGCAAGCTCTCGTGATGATGGAACAATCTCGAAGATCGTCGGAAAGGGAAAAACTTGCTGTTCAACAAGCTCGAGAAGCCATAGCGTTGAAGGAGACTGCGGTTGCTGAGGCTGCTGAAGCTGCTTCCCGAGAAAATTATATGCTTCAACTGATGAACGACTCCAGCTTGGATATGACGGGTACGCTTCGTAAACTTGGTAATACTTTATTTTATTCTTACTGTTTTTTCTTCCTCGCTGATGCTTCCATTGAAACAGGTTCTTTTTTGTATACTGCTGCCGAAGATCAGCGTGTTGAAGCTCGGTCTAATGTGCTTCTCAAGCTTGCACTGGAGCATGGTTCTAATTTTTGGGTTACGCCTGAACGTACCCGCCAAATCGTCATATTTCAAGATCGCGCGGGTCAGGTCCGCGATTTTCTGGACTTCTGCACAAGGACATTGTCCTTAGTTTATAGTACCATGTTTCCACGCAACAAAACACCAGAAACTCTTCCTGCTTTAATGGATAAGTCCCGAGATGCCTGATAACCCACAAGTATATGGGATCGCAGCAGTCTTCGAGGGAAGTAAAACCCAAATTTATTGATTCGACACAAGGGGAGACAAAGAATACTTATAAGCCTTAACAACTGAGTTGTCAATTCAGCTGCACCTGGAAAAGCACTAGTAACAGGGGTGATGTGAAAGCAGCAGTAATATGAGAGCAATGGTAACAGTAACACAGCAGCAGTAGCAGTAACACAGAGGCAATGGAACCAGAAAATAGTTGATACTACTTCTAATGACATATAGGACCGAGTATATGATGATGAAAGATGGACCGGGGTTCCCAGCTATCTACACTAGTGGTAACTCTCCAATAACAAGTGACAAGTGTTGGGTGAACAAATTATAGTTGGGAAATTGATAGGATTGAAATAGCATTAAGATAGAACATCAATTTATTAATCATGTAGGCATGTTTTCCATATATAGTCATACGTGCTCGCAATGAGAAACTTGCATAACATCTTTTGTCCTACCAGACGGTGGCAGCCGGGCCTCTAGGGAATCTACTGGTAATTAAGGTACTCCTTTTAATAGACCACCGGAGCAAAGCATTAACACTTGGTGAAAACATGTGATCTCATATCTAAGCCATCCCCTCCAGTTATCCCGATTCTTTGTCACTGGGGCCTCGGGTTCCGGACATAGACATGTGCAAACAACTTGTAGATACAATCTAAGCAATAAGTATAGAGCTTAAATCTAAGATCATGCCACTCATGCACTAGTGACAAGCATTAAACACAACAAGATTGCAGCAACAATAACTTCACAAACTTTATAGATAGACTGATCATAATGTAACAATTCATCGGATCCCAACAAACACAACACCGATTACATCAGATGGATCTCAATCATGTAAGGCAGCTAATGAGATCATTGTATTGAAGTACATGGGAGAGAGAGTACCAACTAGCTACTGCTAGAACCCGTAGTCCATGGGGGAACTACTCACGGAGCATGATGGAGGCGGTGGCGTCGATGGAGATGGCTTCCGGGGGCACTTCCCCGTCCCGGCGGCGTGCCGGAACAGAGATTATGTCCCCCGAATCTTGGTTTCGCGATGGCGGCGGCGCCCCTGGAGTCTTTCTGGAATATGATGGATTGATGTAGGTTTTTCGCATCGCGAGGAATATATAGGCGAAAGGGTGGCGTCGGAGGGGTCCCGAGGGGCCCACCCCATACCTGGGCGCGCCCCCCTCCTTGGCCGCGCCGCCAGGTGGTGTGGGGCCCCCTGGCCCCTCTCCGTCTCTCCTTCGGTGTTCTGGGTCCGTCTCGGTAAAATAGAAGGTTCGGCTTTTGTTTCGTCCAATTCCGAGAATATTGCCTGAACAGCTTTTCTGGAACCAAAAACAGCAGAAAACCGGAACTGGCACTGTGGCATCTTGTTAATAGGTTAGTCCCGGAAAATACATAAAATCATTATAAAGTGTGAGCAAAACATGTAGGTATTGTCATAAAACTAGCATGGAACATCAGAAATTATAGATACGTTGGAGACGTATCAAGCATCCCCAAGCTTAGTTCCTACTCGCCCTCGAGTAGGTAAAGATAAAAAGAATAATTTCTGAAGTGACATGCTACTAACATAATCTTGATCATACTATTGTAAAGCATATGAGATGAATGAAGTGACTCAAGGCAATGATCTATAGTTTGCTAACAGATAGATAACATATAGCAAAAACTTTTCATGAATAGTACTTTCAATACAAGCATCAAAAAGTCTTGCATAAGAGTTAACTCATAAAGCAATAAACTCTTAATAAGAGGTTTTGAAGCAACCCAAAGGAAGATTTAAGTTTCAGCAATTGCTTTCAACTTTCAACATGCATATCTCTTGGATAATTTTCAACACAAAGTAAAATAATAAGTGCAATAAGCAAGTATGTAAGAATCAATGCACACAGTTGACACAAGTGTTTGCTTCTAAGATGGAAAGAAGTAGGTAAACTGACTCAACATAAAGTAAAAGAAAGGCCCTTCGCAGAGGGAAGCAGGGATTAAATCATGTGCTAGAGCTTTTCAAGTTTTGAAATCATATAGAGAGCATAAAAGTAAAGTTTTGAGAGGTGTTTGTTGTTGTCAACGAATGGTAGTGGGCACTCTAACCCCCTCATCAAACAGACTTTCAAAGAGCGGCTCCCATGAAGGACGTTATCTCTACCAGCAAGGTAGATCATCCCTCTTCTCTTTTGTTTACACATGTAGTTTAGTTTTATTTATGGATGACACTCCTCCCAACCTTTTGCTTTCACAAGCCATGGCTAACCGAATCCTCGGGTGCCTTCCAACATTTCACATACCATGAAGGAGTGTCTATTTGCAAAATTAAGTTGCTTACTGATGAATCAGGGCAAAACATGTGAAGAGAATTATTAATGAAAGTTAATTAATTGGGACTGGGAACCCCGTTGCCAGCTATTTTTGCAAAATTATTAGATAAGCGGATGAAGCCACTAGTCCAATGGTGAATGTCTGCCCAACAAGATTGAAAGATAAAACACCACATACTTCCTCATGAGCTATAAAACATTGACACAAATAAGAGATAATAACTTTTGCATTGTTTAAAGGTAGCACATGAAGTATTTACTTGGAATGGTAGAAAAATACCACATAGTAGGTAGTTATGGTGGACACAAATGGCATAGGTTTTGGCTCAAGGTTTTGGATGCACGAGAAGCATTCCCTCTCAGTACAAGGCTTTGGCTAGCAAGGTTGTTTGAAGCAAACACATGTATGAACCGGTACAGCAAAACTTACATAAGAACATATTGCAAGCATTATAAGACTCTACACTGTTTTCCTTGTTGCTCAAACACTTTTACCAGAAAATATCTAGACCTTAGAGATACCAATCATGCAAACCAAATTTCAACAAGCTCTACGGTAGTTCTCCACTAATAGGTTTAAACTACATGATGCAAGAGCTTAAACATGATCTACTTGAGAGCTGAAAACAATTGCCAAGTATCAAATTATTCAAGACAGTATGAAGCATTTTTTGTTTCCAACCAAATAACAATAAGTGTTGTAGCTTCCAACTTTTGTCATGAACATTAAAAGTAAAACGAAGAACACCAGTGTTCATATGAAAAAGCGGAGCGTGTCTCTCTCCCACACAAGGATTGCTAGGATCCGATCTTATTCAAACACAAACAAAAATAAAAGCACACAGACGCTCCAAGTAAAGCACATAAGATGTGACCGAATAAAAATATAGTTTCACTAGAGATGACGTGATAAGTTGATGAAGAAGGGGATGCATTGGGCATCCCCAAGCTTAGACGCTTTGAGTCTTCTTGAAATATGCAGGGATGAACCACGGGGGAATCCCCAAGCTTAGACTTTTCACTCTTCTTGATCACATTATATCACCCTTCTTTCTTGACCCTTGAAAACTTCTGCCACACTAAACTTCTCATAAACTCCATTAGAGGGTTTAGTACTCAAAAAACTTTAATCCACTTTAGTCCTGTAGTGACACATTGCAAGAACTCAATAAAACATTAGCTACAGCTCTCCACGTCTAGAAAGCCTTACTTAAAGTCCACAAGAGACAATGCAAAAAAACAGAGACAAAATCTGCCAAAACAGAACAGCCAGTAAAGACGAGTTTTTTTAGAGGTACTTCTGTTGCTCAAATCAGAAAACTCAAAACTAATGAAAGTTGCGTACATATCTGAGGAACACGCGTGAATTTTGGCAGAATTTTTAGGTTCTCCTACAGAGAGATCTACTCAAATTCGTGACAGCTAAAAATCTGTTTCTGCGCAGAAATCCAAATCTAGTATCAACCCTCTATTAGAGACTTTACTTGGCACAACAATGCAGTAAAATAAAGATAAGGAGAGGTTGCTACAGTAGTAACAACTTCCAAGACACAACAAAACAGTAGCAAAATAAAAACATGGGTTATCTCCCAAGAAGTTCTTTCTTTATAGCCATTAAGATGGGCTCAGTAATTTTAATGATGTTCTCGCAAGAAATAAGAGTTGAAGCAAAAGAGAGCATCAAAAGCAAATAAGAAACACACTTAAGTCTAACCCGCTTCCTATGCATATGAATCTTATACACAAATAAATTCATGAAGAACAAAGTGACAAGCATAGGAAGATAAAACAAGAGTAACTTCGAAAGTTTCAGCATATAGAGAGGTGTTTTAGTACCATGCAAATTTCTACAACCATATTTTCCTCTCTCATAATAATTTTCAGTAGCTTCATGAATAAAATCAACGATATAACTATCACATAAAGCATGTTTTTCATGATCCACAAACACATAATTTTTATCAAGCTCAAAAATAATGGGATTAAAACTTTCAAACCCACTTTTATCAACAATATAACAATATGATTGATCAATCTCAAAATATATGGGACTCCTAGATAAAGTCAAGACCTTTCCAATCCCATTTTTATTAGTAGTACAATTAATATTATCAAGTAACATAGGACCATCATCTAGAGCTTTATCATAAACATTTGTTAAGCAAAACTCTTTAGTACCATGCATTTTGATATGAGGCACAAACAAAGCATTATCATAAGATTTATCAAAATAGCATGGATTATCATAGATAACAGTAGCATAATTATTCCCACAAGTTTTACTCATAGGGAATATTTCAAGAGAATCCACAGGAACATAACATTCATCCTTCTTTGGTAAGCATGGAGGACAATCAAATAGTGTAAGAGATAAAGAGTTACTCTCATTAGAAGGTTGGCATGGGTAGCTAATCCATTCTTCCTCCTTTTGTTCATCACTCTCCTCCTCTTTTTCATCCAATGAGCTTTCAGGTTCATCAATTTCTTCTTTCACAGGTTCCTGCAAATTGTGAGTGCATTCCTGTGCATGAATGAGTCTCTCTTTATAATCAATAGTATAAGGATTATTGCTGTAACTTTTTATGCAAAAATCAAGGATAGAAGAGACATAATCTTTAAGGTTCTTACAAGCAATACAAGTTTCATAATTTTTAGCCATGAAGGATTCTATCTCAGAGGCTCCCATAAATAAAACAAATTGTTCTACTTCTTCGAATCCAAGATGAATATAGTTATTCCAATGATAGTTCATAATTAAAACTTCTTCACTAAAGCCACATTGGAATTTAAGATGTTTAGTATCCTGTTTAGAGCAACAGTTTATATCATGGCGTTTAAGCAAGATTTTAGCAATTGTATTCAGTTTTTCTAACACGACACTCATGACTTTACCCTTTCTTGATTCTCTATAATTCATATATAATTCTATAAGCTCCAACATGGTTATGGGTTCTTCCATAACAACAATTTTTAATTTTTCGGTTTTCCAAATTTTTCTGGATTTTCGGGTATATAAGAAAAATAAAACTAGACAAAAACAAACTAGACAAAAGTAAACTAAGCAAAATAATACTAGACAGAAATAAACTAAGCACAAATAAACTAGACAAAAGTAAACTAAGCAAAACAAAATAAAAACAGAGAGAGAGGTAGAGTGTACTCCCCAGGTGAACTTATGAGTAGAGCTATGCCTCCCCGGCAACGGCGCCAGAAAATAGTCTTGATAACCCACAAGTATAGGGGATCGCAACAGACTTCGAGGGAAGTAAAACCCAAATTTATTGATTCGACACAAGGGGAGACAAAGAATACTTATAAGTCTTAACAACTGAGTTGTCAATTCATTGCACTGAAAAGCACTAGTAACGGGGGTGATGTGAAAGCAGTAATATGAGAGCAATAGTAACAAGAATAATAAAGAAAGAATAGCAAGAATACACGTGCAATGGCACCAGAAAATAGTTGATACTACTTCTTATGACATATAGGACCGAGTATATGATGATGAAAGATGGACCGGGGTTCCCAGCTATCTACACTAGTGGTAACTCTCCAATAACAAGTGACAAGTGTTGGGTGAACAAATTACAATTGGGCAATTGATAGGATTGAAATAGCATTATGATAGAACATCAATTTATTAATCATGTAGGCATGTTTTCCATATATAGTCATACGTGCTCGCAATGAGAAACTTGCATAACATCTTTTGTCCTACCAGCCGGTGGCAGCCGGGCCTCTAGGGAATCTACTGGTAATTAAGGTACTCCTTTTAATAGAGCACCAGAGCAAAGCATTAACACTTGGTGAAAACATGTGATCTCATATCTAAGCCATCCCCTCCAGTTATCCCAGTTGCTGTCACTCTAGGGCCTCGAGTTCCAGACATAGACATTTGCAAACAACTTGTAGATACAATCTAAGCAATAAGTATAGAGCTTAAATCTAAGATCATGCCACTCGTGCACAAGTGACAAGCATTAAACACAACAAGATTGCAGCAACAATAACTTCACAAACTTTATAGATAGACTGATCATAATGTAACAATTCATCGGATCCCAACAAACATAACACCGATTACATCAGATGGATCTCAATCATGTAAGGCAACTCATGAGATCATTGTATTGAAGTACATGGAAGAGAGAGTACCAACTAGCTACTGCTAGAACCCGTAGTCCATGGGGGAACTACTCACGGAGCATGATGGAGGCGGTGGCGTCGATGGAGATGGCTTCTGGGGGCACTTCCCCGTCCCGGCGACGTGCCGGAACAGAGATTCTGTCCCCCAAATCTTGGTTTCGCGATGGCGGCGGCGCCCCTGGAGTCTTTCTGGAATATGATGGATTGATGTAGGGTTTTCACGTCGCGAGGAATATATAGGCGAAAGGGCGGCGTCGGAGGGGTCCCGAGGGGCACACCCCATACCTGGGCGCGCCCCCCTCCTTGGCCGCGCCGCCAGGTGGTGTGGGGCCCCCTGGCCCCTCTCCTTCGGTATTCTGGGTCCATCTCGGTAAAATAGAAGGTTCGGCTTTTGTTTCGTCCAATTCCGAGAATATTGCCTGAACAGCTTTTCTGGAACCAAAAACAGCAGAAAACAGGAACTGGCACTGTGGCATCTTGTTAATAGGTTAGTCCCGGAAAATGCATAAAATCATTATAAAGTGTGAGCAAAACATGTAGGTATTGTCATAAAACTAGCATGGAACATCAGAAATTATAGATACGTTGGAGACGTATCAATGCCCCTCGAATCCATGAATTTGTGCGAGCCCAACTATCTGCTGGAGCAAGATTTGCCATGATTATGCTTCAAGTTTGCTATCCGAAATTGGACATGACTCGACTTGTCTCCAAGTGCCAGGCCAAACTGACGAAGAGGAGAAGAAACATCGACAAGATCAATAATGTTGTAACCCCTATAGCAGAAGAGATGATGGATGAGCTGCTTCGGCTAGATGCCAAATTCTTCGTGAGAGGTAGCCATGCTGAACATAGAACTAGCGCTGTACACAATGAAAGTGTAAACATAGATGATATACTAGGTAGCAACTAAAAGTTTATTTGTCCTTGTCGAATTTTTTCTTGATGTTGAGGTTATATTTATTGTAAATATAATCTATATTGCAAAGCCCCCGAGCCTTTTGTTGGCCGGTGCTCGAGCTATTTTTACGCCATGGTCAATTACTATTTTGCGGGAGTTCATATATATGTTGCCACGGGTTATGAGCCCCCGAGCCTGTCGACGAAAAAGATGTATATCACCAATATCTTTTACTATATTGCAGCACTGCGAGCCCGCCTCATTAAAAACCTTTCAGCCCCACTCGGTGCCCTGAAAGGAAAAGAGTGCGTCTGAAAACTCGCGGGCGTTTCAGTACATTGTATGTTTACAAGGACGACTATATTTCGCCTCTAGGCGTAAAAACGCCTGAGTTGCACCACGTTCCAAGGATTTGGCTCGGCAACCCCTGTCTTCTTGTCCTTTATCCTGTATGCTCATCCTTCGATTACTTCTGTGACGATGTAAGGACCAAGCCACGGCGACTCGAGTTTTTCATGGCTTTTTTGTGTGAGCCGAAGAACTAAGTCGCCTACCTGAAAGGATCTTGGACGCAAACGTCGACTGTGGTAATTTTTCAGGTCTTGCTGGTACTTAGTGACTCGTGATAACACTTCGTCCCGAGCTTCATCGAGTGCATCGACATCATCCTCCAATGCTTTTCTTGAAGCTTCTTCATCATATTCCGTTACTCTCGGAGAATTATGTTCTATTTCTATCGGCAACACTGCCTCAGCTCCATGGACCAGGAAAAACGGAGTTTCCCGTGTTGCTGTATTTGGTGTTGTTCGAATACTCCATAACACACTGGGAAACTCCTCTGGCCAGGTATGTCGAGCTTTTTCCAATGGTGCTAGCAGGCGCTTCTTGATACCATTGCAGATGATACCATTGGCTTTCTCGACTTGACCATTGGTCTACGGGTGCACAACTGATGCAAAGTGTAGTTTGATGCCTACCTCTGCACAATATGCCTTGAATTCCTTGGATGTGAAATTACTACCATTGTCCGTGACGATGCTATGAGGTACTCCAAACCGAAAGACGATAATTTTCACGAACTTGATTGCAGACGCTCCATCTGGTGAATTTATCGGCTTTGCTTCTATCCACTTTGTGAATTTGTCAACAGCGACGAGCATGTACTCGTATCCTCCTGGCGAGGCTTTGTGTAATTTTCCCACCATATCGAGACCCCACTGAGCAAAGGGCCAAGACAACGGTATTGGCATCAACTCTGCTGCCGGAGAATGAGGTTTTGCGGCAAATCTCTAGCACGCGTCGCAAGTATGAACTATGTCTTTTGCATCCTCGATTGTTGTCAACCAACAAAATCCTGCTCTGAAAACCTTGGCTGCTATAGCTCGACTGCTTGCGTGATGACCACATACTCCTTTGTGTACATCCTTCAGAATTAGCCTTCCCTCCTCGGGTGTGACACATCTTTGTAATACTCCCGAAATACTTCTTTTGTATAGCTCTCCTTTGACCACAGTAAAGGCCTTGGAACGTCTAATAACTCGCCTTGCTTCAACTGGATCGTCGGGTAATTCCTGTCTCGAGATATATGCTATGTATGCCTGCATCCACGGAATCTGTATCATCATTATTACCTTAGGTTCTTCCTCTTCTCTCGATGGTACTTCTTTAGCCCCCGAGGATTTCTCCTCCTTTTCCTTATTCTGCTGTTTCTTCGCCTTGGTTGATCTTTCGGCTATCTCTTCCCAGAACACTCCAGCTGGTATTGCGAGGCATTGCGACCCAATGTTTGCAAGAACATCGGCCTCATCATTGATTAGCCTGCTGATGTGATTTACCTCGCACCTGTCAAACAGCTTCTCTAGCTCGTTATACACTTCTTTGTATGATATCATACTATCATTGACTGCATCACATTGATTCATGACTTGCTAAGCCACCAATTGTGAGTCGCCGAAGATTTTTAATCGAGTTGCGCCACAAGCCTTCGCCATCTTCATCCCGCGTATAAGAGCTTCGTATTCTGCCTCATTGTTAGACGCGTTTGGAAACGTCATCCGTAAGAAATACTTCAATTTGTGGCCTTGAGGTGATATTAGTATCACGCCTGCTCCAGCTCCCTCTAATCTCTTGGACCCGTCGAAGTTCATAGTCCAGGTTCTCGATAAATCCGGAGGTCCCGTATTTTGTAGCTCCATCCACTCTGCGATGAAGTCTGGTAAGATCTGCGACTTTATTGCTTTTCTTTTTTCGTACGTGATATCCCGAGGGGAAAGCTCTATTCCCCATAGGGAGACACGACCCGTAGCCTTTGGATTGTTTAATATATTGGATAAAGGCGCCTCATTGACCACTATTTTTGGATGCGCCGAAAAATAGTGCCGCATTTTTCTTGTGGTTGTAAACACTCCATATGCTAGCTTCTGGTACTGCGGATACCGCTATTTAGAGGGCGATAAAACTTCACTGATGAAATATACTGGCCTCTGCACTCCATGGAGTTTTCCTTCTTCCTCTCTTTCGACTACGAGTGCTGTGCTGACCACCTGAGGCGTGGCTGCGATGTATAGCAAGAGAGGTTCCTTCTCCTTAGGCGCCACCAAGATTGGTGGTGTCAAAATTGTGCGCTTGAGATCCTCGAAAGCTCTTTATGCCTCTTTGTTTCATTGAAACTTCTCTCCTTGCTTGATCAGAGCGTAGAACGGCAACGCCTTTTCTCCTAGTCTGGCGACGAATCTGCTTAAAACTGCGACTCGCCCAGTCAACTGTTGTATTTCTTTCAACTTTGTTGGCTTCCTCATTGTTACGATAGCTTGAATTTTCTCTGGATTAGCTTCGATTCCTCTTGCTGAAACTAAGAACCCCAGAAGTTCTCCCGCAGGGACGCCAAAAGAGCACTTTGTCGGGTTCAGCTTGAGGCGGAACTTGTCAAGGTTGTCGAAAGTTTCCTTTAAATCCTCGATCAATGTTGACCCCTTCTTTGTTGTTATTACGACATCGTCAATGTACACTTGTACGGTTTTGCCAATCTGTGTTGCAAGACACTTCTGCATCATCCGCTGATATGTTGCTCCCGCGTTTTTCAGACCAAATGGCATTGTTTTGTAGCAGAACACGCCATAAAGTGTTATGAACGCTGTTTTGACCTCATCATCTTCTTTTAGTCTAATCTGGTTATAATCAGAATATGCATCCAAGAAGGAAAGACGTTCACATCCTACCGTGGAATTGATAATTTGATCGATCCTTGGGAGGGGAAAGTGATCCTTTGGACAGTGTTTATTGAGACACGTAAAGTCGACACACATGCGAAGGACTTTCGTGTTTTTCTTCGGGACCAGCACTGGGTTAGCTACCCACGTGGCCTCTGTATGTAACTCTTTGATAAAACTAGCTTCTCTGAGTCGATCAATCTCTGATAACATGGCTTTGCGGTTTGGTTCCGAGAAACGCCGCAAAGGTTGTTAAATTGGTCTCGCTATTGGATCCAAGTTTAGGTGGTGCTCGGCAAGTTCCCTGGGTACTCCTGGCATGTCAGCGGGACACCATGCGAAGATTTTCCAGTGCTCACGGAGGAACTCGACGAGCGCGCTTTCCTATGCGAGGTCCATGTTTGTTGCAATGGACGTCGTTTTCTTGGGATCTGTCGGGTGAATCTGTACTTCCTTAGAATCCTTGGTAGTGTTAAAGGTTGCCTCCCTGAGTGGCCTTCCTACATCTGGAAACACGTCATAGTCGGTTGTTAGCCTTGATGCCATATATTCTGCTTGCATCCCGAAGGTTTCTGACAGTCGATGAAAATCCTTGTCGCATTTATCAGCTAACGCGAAACTACCTTTGACTGTAATCAGTCCCTTGGGTCCAGGTAGCCTCCACAACAAGTATGTGTAGTGCGGTACCGCCATAAACCTGGCATACGCTGGTCGTCCCAACAAACAGTGATATTGCGACGGAAAATCGACAACTCCGAACTCCAGCCTTTCTATCTTGTAGTTTTCTCGGGTTCCAAACTGAACGTCGAGATTGATCTTCCCCAGCGGATAACTTGGCTTGTCTGGCGTGATACTATGGAAACGTGTGTCAGTTGGTTTTAGGTTTGTCAGGGATATGTTCATCTTCCTTAGTGTATCTGCATACATAAGGTTTAGACTGCTGCCTCCATCTATGAATACTCGAGACACGTCGAACCCTGCGATCACCGCTGGTAAGATAAGTACTGATTACCCTGGTCGAGGAACTAGCTGCGGGTGATCCGCTATTGTGAAGCCAATGTCCTGTCCCGACCAATTCAGGTACTCAATCGTTGGTGGAGGCATCTTTTCTGCCATGAACACTTGACGCGAGATTACTTTCTGAGCCCTGTTAGATGGCCTAACTTTCTGAATCATCGAGACCGCGCCGTTGGCGTTGGTGTCGATATATGGAGGTGGGTGTGGTGCTGCCGCTATTCTGAGCTGGTGCCGATTTTCGTCCGTAATTGCGGGAGGGGGCGAAAGGTGGATCTCACTCCTGGGCCCCTGGGGATTTCTATTTGTTGCTCGAGCATTGGCTTGCCCTGCAAACCTCAACATTGCTTGAAAATTTTGACAGTCCTTCTGCAGATGTCCTGACTGCCTCTTCCCATTATTGTCGAGATAAAAATGCATCTGACATGGTCCGTTCATCATATCCTCGGGAGATATATATGGTCTTTGGAACCTTGGTCCACTATTTTGTCTGTTGTTACGGGAGTCATCTCTATTGTCGCCCCGCTGCTCGCTACTCCTTTGATATTCATCTCTATTGTTTACTCCAGTGTTTCCTCGAAAACCAGCCGATATTTGGCCAGGAGTATCATAACTCGAGAACTGCCAAGGAAATCGTCGTCTATTTTGAAAATTTCGACTGCGGTCCTCCTCTGGTGACCTATGTCGCTTGTTGTGAACATCATCTTCTCCATCTGCCCACCTATTTGCTATTTCCATTAATGCTGATATTGTCCTTGGGTTGGTTCTCCCCAAATCTTCGACAATATCTCTCCGTCGAATTCCTGCCACAAACGCATCTATTGCTCTCTCATCAGATATGTTCTCTGCCAAGTTTTTGATAATATTCCACCTCTGGATGTATTTTCTCATTGATTCATCATACTTCTGCCTGCAAGCCCTCAACTCTTCTAGCGACGCGGGTTTTTTTGCATGTGGATCGGAAATTCTTCACAAAGATGTCTTCAAAACTATCCCAACTGTCGATGGACCCTAGAGGCAACTTCTTTATCCATGATCGTGCGGCTCCACTCAAGTGTACTTGGATGCTCTGCATGGCTTTTGCTCTGGTTCCACCTATCAGCTTCACCGTCTCGAGATAATCAACTAGCCAATCCTCTGGATCTTGTAAACCATCGAACTTTTTGAAATTATCGGGTAGCTTAAATCCTGATGGGACCCGAGTTTTTCGGACTCGTCTCGTAAAGCACGGAAGTCCACACATATCTTCTTCATCGACTTCTGGTGAATGTCGATGTTCCCTTCTGTCCTGTCGCGCTCTATCCACCCTTGCCTGAGTCGCTGCATCTATTGCCCCACTCGCTCTTGGGGGATCTTGAACTGTTGCAGTAGGTCGCGGACTATTTTGCCTTGCAGATCCTTTGGGAGGTGTAGTTACGAATGCTGTTCCCATGGCTCCAACTCCTGCCATGGCCATGTTATACAATGCTTCTCTTGGATCTTCGGGAGGTGGCCTGGATGCGAGGATAAAAGCTTGCGTCGCCATGTAACCAGCTTCCGGTGTTTTAGGAATAATGTTCCCCCTCGTGTCTATTGACATAAAAGACATGTCGAGGTTTTGAACCAAATTCTCCCTATCAGCCTCAGGTATATTTTGCAGCCGAGATCTCGCTCTATTTCGAGCTGCTCTGTGACTATCTCCCGAAGTGCCAGATTGTCGACTCAAATCCGCCCTTCGCCTGCTTGACGCGGAAGCCGCTTCTTGCCTCCTGTCCAGCCTGGTACGTGCAAGCCTTTATTGATACGCTTGTAACTCTTCAGGTGTCGCTGTTATGGTCATTGGCTCTATACCATTAATAGCTCTTGCGACTCGATCTCATACTGCCAACGGAAATTGCACCATCTCTTGTGTTCCCGGTCCGATATAGTTTGTTCCCAAACCTCGCGTGAGATCTGCGGGATCGACATACGGATTTCCCGCATCGTCGAAGTTCTTTGATGTCTCCTCCTGTGGGTGACTTGGTTCTCCAATTGAACTTTGTCGGGATTGGTGACACCATCATACAGATCGGTGAAGACCTCTCCGGCAATAATGGATCTGTCGATGAAGTTAAAGCTGTCGATACTGTCTGAGTCGCTGCTTATATCGGAGTCCGCAGATGACTCGAAGGACATGTCGCCGAAGATCTTGGCGAGCTTTTCGCTTGCCATAGTGTTGATGAAGCGTGGTGGCGAAATCTCCTCGTCGCCTGACTCGATTGACGATGTTGAACCCGAAAAATCGGGATCGACCGCTGATAATCCCGACGAGATCGGAATTTCGAGACGATACGATCCTTCCTTCTCGACGCGGAAGTGGAACTTTCCGAACGTCATCTCCATGGGCTCCTCCAGATGCGTATATGCAGCCAAACGGGAGAGTGGGTGAGGAACAAAATCGACTAGATCAGTTTCGATCCGTTTACCTCTATCCATCGCGTTGCTTGCTACCGACGAAGTCGATGATCCTGAACGTGCCATCGAGATTAGCTCCTTGGCGCCTCTAATTCCCACAGACGGCGCCAATTAACAAGGGATTAACTTGTCAATGCCTATGTATTGTAGACTAGGGTTTAGTTGGAAGTAGAGGGCAAGTAGATCTCGAAGGTTTCAGCCGAAAAGTACTCGACGATTAAGAAACTAGGGTTGTATTGACAATAGATTCGATCCTCTCTTTGTCCCCCGACTCCCCTTATATAGGAGGCGGAGCCGAGGATACCGTGTTACACAAGATTACAGATTCCGGGGGACTCTCTGAATTCAACCCGCAAAGTTACAAGTCTATATTTCCTAATACAACTCTAACTTTCCTTAGTACTAACTGGGCTTCCAAACTTCATATTCTTCGACTCGTGGGCCTTCAGTAAACCCCGGGTATCATCTTTGACAGGCCCATTGGGGATGCCTATGTCAGTTTGGTTTCCAAACCCTACTCCCCTCCGCCGCTTCCACACCCTCCACCGACTCCAGCTTTCGCTCTGGCGAGTAATCCAGCTCGCAGCAGCCCCATTCTCCCCACCTCCGCGACGCGATGGCCTCCCGTGGTGGCACAGCAGGGCGCGGCGCGGGATTGGGCGGCGGGGACTCGCCGCCACGGCCCCCCGTGTTCCGCACGGATGCAAAACGCTGGAAGTTCAACTGGTCGGAGGGCGTGCGCAAGCGTAGCGCCCGCCGGTGGACGAACTGGGGGCTCACGCCCCTAGGGAAGGTCACGAAGTACGGCAACGGTGGCGAGGGCTCATCATCAGGCGGCTCGAGTCGCCCACCACGGCCACCCGTCTATGACAGCTCCGACGAGGAGGAGCTCGTCCCCGCGCGGGAGCCCACGTTCTCCGCAGGAGATTACGTGCACGGCTCCGATGAGGAGGTCGCCGCGGTCGCGCAGGTGGCTGCGATCTCGGCGGCGGAGGCCCGCGCGCTTCCGCCTAGAGGAGGCGGACGCCGTCCGCCAAGTTCGTGAGTACGAGGTGGCTCGCCGGGAGGAGCGCGTCCACCGCGTGAAGCTTTTCACCCGCGTCGACGCCGTCGTCCGCCTCGACGCTCCGCCGCCACCGGCACTGCCGCGCGCAAAGGCCAATTTAGTTGTATTTTGCTTCAAATTAGTTAGCGCGGTTAGATATAGTAAGTAATTTAGGTTTGCTAATCCGATTATGTAACTATGATGATCAATCGGAGCATCAAATGTCATCTATATATATGATCATCGATGAATTTCCCCGCGATATTTCAAATGTATTTTTTCAGTTCATGTTTTACGGGTTCTGTTCTGCGTCAGCTGAAAAATCTTCTGAAGACTGAATTCATGTTTTTCGGTTACTCTTAGAGATGCTCTAACAAGAATAAGAAACGTATATAACAAAGTGGTGTAAGTAAAAATAAATAAATAAATCACTTGTACAATTTGATCTACATTGAATTTATATATCAAAATAGTGGAATCTTGGATCGAGAAAGGGGATGAATTCGCACCCACCTCTCATGGAATAGCAATCAGAGAACGACAAATTGGCAATAAAGTATTTAGCAAAGCACAATCTATTTAGACATGGTGTCTTTGCACCCGAGAGCATATGCTTCTGGTTTTGAAAATGAATTCTAAATATATTATAAAATGTGAAAAAATTGACAAAAAATGTCTCACATACATCTTGATGTTCTATGTATCCGCAAAGTTGTTTCACGAAAACCGATATTTTTTCGTGCCATGTGTAAAAAGATAAAATTTTGTGCTAAAAGTAAGCTCTTCACAAGACATTTCCTTTTTTTTACACAGGACACAAAAATGTCGGTTTTTCGCGAAAATTGGCATACTCACGTGGAATGTCAACATATACGCGAGTGAAGTTTTTGTCTTTTTTATATTTTAAAATGATTTGCTTGGTGGCAAAAGTGCATTTCCAAATCTATTATGTACTCACAAATCTTGTCCTGTAAATCTCTCGCTCTACCCCGTCGGCTTTGCCGGTCGGAGACCAGTGCCGTAGCCCCCTCTGTATACCCTCCAACTTGTGCCTTTTGTGCTTGGACTGCGGTTCTTTTTTTTTCTTTTCTTGTGGAACTAGCCTAACGCCGGCGGATGTAGATCTGCCATTATTTAAAAAATAAAAAATAATAAGTTATTAAAAAATCTGAAAAATAATTCTGTAGATTGTCAGTGATATATCTCACAATCATGCAAAAATATCTACCCAAAATTATTTTTACTTTATGCTAGACAAAAATAACAAAATCTGACATGTTTTTGGAGATTTGAAAATGAATAATCAGATTTCCACTTTTATCATTTTTGTGTGGCTTAAAATATTAAAGTATTTGAAATTGATATTTTTGCACATTCGGGGGATACTTATTGGCTTGTGCAAAAAAAAATGAAAATCAAAAATATGTTTTTTGATTCATTTGAAAAATGAGATTACTGGTGACCATGCCAAATCTGTGTCCTCTGCCAGCGCGCTATTGTGTACAACTTTGTTTTTTAACACAAGGGGGTCAGAAACCCCGGTGGAGCTTTTTATATAAAGACATATGACAAGTGGAGCTTTTTTATATAAAGACATATGACAAGTACAAATCACAGAAAGACTTCTTTTCATTACTTTGGCCTAAAGAAACTAAGAGCATCTCCAGTCGCGTCCCCCAAACGGCACCGGATCGATTGGGGGACGTCGCTCCCCAGCCGCGTCCCCCAAACGTCATCCCCAATCAGAAATTCAAATAGTTTGCATTCAAAAGAGATTGTTCCTACCGAAAGTCGCGATCAGAGTAGCGGCGATCAAAGTACTAGGCGCGCGATCATATTACAGGCCGACACAAGAATTAGAAGAAGGGGAAGAGGTTGGGCGACGCCGATGCCGATGGCGCATCCTGAGTCGACGTAGGCCCATCGATCACGATGAACTCATCGTGATCTGCTCGGTGTGCATGCTCCGTCGCCGACGCCGAGGCAGAGGCCGACGCAGGTGTAGTAGCAGCTGCTGTCGCAGACGCGTCTGTCGGCTCTTGCTCCGGGGTTGGGGTTGTTGCCACTGCCCGGGCCGTCGCCTCGAACGCCGCCCCGGCCGCCGCCATTTTGGCTTCGATGTCGTCGAGGATCTTTCCTTTGAAGAAGTTGTGCGGTGCTCGCATCAGGGGTGACATTCCTTCTGTCGACGCTCTCAGCAGGGACATGTCATCCCTGCGTTTTTTGAGCTCCATCTTCTCCTCTTGCCTCTTGAGCAGCGTCGCCCACCTTTCGTCGGCCTTTTTGTCACAGGAGGGCAAGGTCGAGGAGACCTCGACGAGGCATTTCGTGATCGACGCCTTCGTCTTCTCGGATGACACAGCGTCAGCCAAGGCGGCCTTGGCAGCCTTGTAGCCGATAGGGCGCCCTGCCGATGTTGCCAGCGACGCATCCAGATCAATGGCCGTCTTTCCCCTTCGACAACGACTAGCGCGTCAACCGCCATTTCTCGTTCATTTTGAGCTTGCTATAGCAATGCATCAGCGTGAAAGACTTATGCCCTTCTGAGTTCTTCCGGTACAAATCCATGGCCTTGTCAAACTAACCAAAGGAAACGCAATCATTTCATCGAACAAAATGTAGGCGCTACAGATTATGTAAGAAAGAGTCGTATCATTTGGCTGATGTCGATGCCGCTATCGCCTCTGGTCTCGATCTCGTGATGGAACCATGGAACAAGTTCACCGACGCCTGGATGATGACCCATCGCGTCGACATTGCCTTTTGGCTCCTCTTCATTGTCACTTTGTTGTAGTCGCTGTTGAGCAGCTTGCGCTCATCGAACTCGGCCTTGATCCTCGCCAATACTTCTCGTACTTTTGGTTGGCGCCGATGATGGAGTCATGGCTCACCGTCGAGCACGACTCACACAGACATTGATCCTCCAGAGGAGTCCACTTGGGGCCTCGTGTGCCCGACACCTTCTTCTTCTTCCTCACGCCGTCCGCATCAACCTCCACGAGATCATCGGCATCCTCACCGGAACCCTCGTCGTCCTCTTCGTCGTCGCCCTCTTCGTCCTTGCCGTCCTCCACCCCCTCCCCTCCTCCTCCTCCTCCTCAGCACCGGCGCCTTCGAATTCAAGCGGGGCCCTGCGGCTAGTGAACGGGGCATCGTCTGCATCGGGTCCTGGCTCACGCTGGGGCCCTGGCTCGTACGCCGGGGAGTAGAAGAGGGAGTTGGGGTTCAAGCCGCCATGCAGCAGCGTATCCTGGTAGTGCGGCGACAAGTTTGGCGTCAAGCACCCGGGGGTGGCGGAGGGGCCGTCGTTGTAGAACCCAGATGTCGACGGAGAGACCACTCCCGGAACGTAGACCGGCGCCGATGTACTCCGTGGGCTCGCATTGGTGGCAGCGATACACCCGACCAGCACGTGCTGGTGCGCGCGTGCCGCCAACGCCTTCTTCTCCTACTGCGCCCCCTCCTTCCTTTCCGCTCCGCCGTCGACAGCTTCCGGCGCAGACGGTCTTGATGCCACTGATCATCGGTTCAGCCTTCCGGCTTCTTCTTCGAAGCCGGCGCCTTCCGCGGCTTCGCAAAGGGCGCCTTCGCCCCTTTCACCTCATTGCCCGGCAGCTTCTTGGCCGCTTTCTTGGCCATTTTTTTGGGGGCTGTCGGCGGCGCCATGGATGGGGAGAGGGTAGCGGCGACGGGAGGAACAAAGTAGCGACAGCGGGAGGGAGAAATGAATCAGCGGGATAGGTCAAATGTGTTGGGACGATATGCGCGACGGGAGAGGCGCGATGTGGCGGGAGAGGCACGATTTGGCGGGAGAGAGGGATGAATTTTTCATGTCCGCTGACGCGTCGGTCCCGCCATGCCTCGTTTTTCGTTGTGTCCGCGTCCCCTGTGGGGCGGTGAGGGTCTCAGGTCGCCGGACACCATATCGAGCCGCGACGGAAAAAAAAAAGGGTTTAGAGCACGCGACTAGTAACTTTTTTTGTCCGGCGCGGCCCAAATTTCTTTGGGGACGCGACTGGAGATGCTCTAAAATTTGAAGACGAGGCCTTCCACTTAAAAAAAAACACTCTAGAAGAAAAACAGAAAAAGCAATCGTAAGGACGCCTCTGCCACCCAACGCCGGCAAACTAGCCCGATAGCTCTCCTCCTGCGACAAGACCTAACCACTTTACTATTACTATTGTGTATTCTTCGGGTACAGGTACACTATTGTTTATTCGTCATAATTGTGCCTGAAGATACAGTTCGCTTCTAGTCAGTAGAGAAGAGATCTTTCCCCATAGTCAGAATTTATTAATGCAAACCAAAGACACCAAAGATCGCGGAGAGACTGAACTGAACAAATCGCAAAGCAACAACTTACTGTTGATGCAAGTGGGAATATCAATACAGATTTGCGTATGTCATGGTTAACAAGTTGACAAGAATGAACAAGAACAAACTTAGTTCTGCTTTGCACATCACACGATCATAGCGTACACTTGCATTACAAATGCTTGCAGTAACAAGGCAACCAACTGACAGTGACATATAAACAGCTAATTGAGAAAATCTCTCATAGGATCATCGTGGCGGACCCTCGTCATACGGTAGGCCTCCATGTCTTCCGCAGTGACCTAATCATTCCACTTCACGTTGTACTTCCTCTTTCTCTCGTCCATCTCTTCCTTCTTCCTTGTGGCCTCCTGAAGAAAAGGGAACCTAGCTTCAGCACATGCAACAACAAATAGACAAGGAAGCGCAAAGGTTGGATAAGAGATGCTAACCTTCTTTAGGGATTCCTGAAGCAACTTCTGGTCGAGAACAAGATCCTGAGGAATATCTGTTCCCCAAGTGGCTAGTTTCTTTTCTTCTTGTCGTACAGGTTCCTCTGCATCAAGTAATTTCAAGTTAACTGGAGTTCATGACCATGGTAGCTGTACATTAAGGGTGTCATGCGGGGCGGGATGCAGGACTACGTTTACACTAATCCTTCAGTAATTCTCATCTGATTTCATATCAAATTTTGCTGTGATTTTGCTTATGCAGGACGCCGCTTGCCAGCTGACTGTACATGGTTAAAGTAAAATATAATGGCACCTCAGTTGAACCAGTATATTCTAAAACAACTTTAATTGCATATCACCATCTGTTTTGCATGATCCCACACAATAGTATGTGCTAAGGTAAAACTAATATGAAGCAATAGAGTACTGAAACTATTTTCTTAACCAGACAAGTTCCAGATAAAATAGAAGCACCACTTCCTTTTCAGATAACACATAGATTGTTGTGCAATTGACCCTGAAGTGCACAAATATAGGCCAAAACAATTTTCGTCAGCATACCTTCAGCAGCTTCCTTGCGTGCCATGTTTGCCTTCATCAAATCAGCTGATGCTTCAGCAGCCTCAATTCCAGCCAATCCTGTGCAGTAACTATTTTTGATAGTCTGCTTACAGCATTTATAGCCCCGTTGATGATCTTTCCACCATGAACCCCACACTGTTGTGTGGTTATTAATTAACACATCCTCTTCGTATTTGCTCTGAGGAAGAGCTATATCCTGTAGGTAGCAAAAAATATATATACATTAGCATTCAAGACCATGGTAAGACCGAGAAATAGTGCGAACAGTCAAACCAGAATGATAACATCCAATCTTAATCATGGAAACAAGAAAAATCACTGGCATCAAGTAGAAGAGAATTCAATTCTAAGTTCATTTTATCTGAAACTTAAAATACTACCAGAAAGCAATAACTAATACTTTAAGTGCACTGATCACAGATTAATAATAACTAGTAAGTGGGTGCGTGAATTCATCTTATTTGAAGTTAAGGGGATAAATGATTATCTTGGATGACTAAATACAAGAAACCTGAAGCATGTAATCATCTTTGGCACAACATGCTGCAGTTAGCTAGTCATATAGAAGATCACTAACAACATAAGACAGTCAAGCAGCCATTAAAGTATTAAACACTTCAAATTCGGGGGCTGTAATCCTCTAAACATTAGAATCAAATCACAGTCTCACATCAGCACAAGAGTAACACCAAATGAGTAGAAAGATATGTAATCATTAATGAGCAACACTGAGTATTTTGTACCAACCTGTCCCTTGATTATGCGGCCAGTCCGATCGTACTCAATCTCTTTCTCACTTTGCCCAAGAAGAAGCTCGCGAGGGATTGGCTCTTCAGATGCAGCATTCCCGTACTTCTCCATAATTTTGTCCTTGCCTTCAGATTTCAGCTTCTCCTTCTTGACCAAGAAACTCTTGAAAAGTAGTTCAGCTTGAGATGGGGCGGCTTGCATATGGAAATCCTGCCCCTTGTCAAAAGCTTCCCACGCATGGACATTGAGTTGCTTAAACTCCAGAGCTTGTCCACTTTGTCTATTTTGGTTATCACCCTGCATCATAATAATACATCAGAATACTGAATCTATAGTGTAGCCAGGAGAAGATTTGATGTAACTTTTAAGAGTGTAAAGCAACTTGTATGTGCTCTGACACTTACCACATACTCCCTCCGGTCCTAAATATAAGCCATATAGTGTTTTGAGAAAAAATCCATAATACAAGGTTTACTACGTTGCCCCACTTGTATGGAAAATATTTTTAGTGATTCGATTATGTTTTCTTAGCTTACGCAAAGTCCTCTATTAGGTCACGTTAATTGCCTAGGGTTAATCTTAACTAAACAAGGTGTAATTTTTCCCAAAAGTGTGTTTCTTAATTTCCGTGCCAAAAACTATATGGCTTATACTTAGGACCGGAGGGAGTAGAATTTATCGTTGGGGTCTGCATCTGGCAAAGGATCCTCGCGCATGGAAGGGGTTTTTGGATCATAATACGCAGAGTTCACATCGAGATTGAGAAGATACTTTGCAGTGTCTTCTCTAATACGCAAATTCCTGTAAAGCATATATGCATTAGAACCGATCATTTATACACCTTATATTCACATGACTCAGCATAATCTAGTGTTTCAAAGGAACATCATAATGGTTTCAATCAGACATACCTGACAGTTCCAGTGCTTCCACCGCCTGTTGTGCGCACACGCTTTTCTACCTTCGCAAAATCCATTTGAGCACTCTCATCAACTTTTGCCTCATCTATCTTGAGGCCATCCTCTTCGCTGCCCGCATTCTCACCATCCTGCTCACCATCCTTCTCCTCAAGTTTCTTTAGCTGTTGTTCTTTCAGGAACTTCTTCCTGGCCTCTTCTCTAGCTTCATAATCTAGGATAACACGGCTGTAGGTCGACGTATCGTAACCATTCCAGCGATCACGCTTGCCATCGTAATCAAGCTCAAACGACTCCACTTTCTCATCTGGAGCTATATCCATATTAGTCCACTTAGCTCCAACGTTCCGAGGTCGCTCCATGCACGACTTCTTGTCGTGAGTCATGGCTCCACAGCTGATACATCAAGAAAAAGTATCTGTTAGAAAGGGTTGAACGCACAAGACTAAATTGCAGAAAATGTTTGCAAAAACTAAACATCATGAACAGAACATCACACTCACTTTTGGCAAGCACCTTTCCTGTATTTGTTGGCCTGGTAAAGCCTGGCACCCCTATCGTACCACGCCTTGGTGTAGTTCGGGTCCGACTTCCACTTCCTCTGATGCTTCAAACTCTGCAACGCGTCATCAAAAAACCAAAAACGGAGTCAGGCTCCATTCATCGCCAAACTAGAATTTCGCTAGGGCAAGCGACAACTCACCGGCTTCTCGGCGTTAAGGTACCATGGGGCCGAGGACATGTACTGCGGGATGTGAGGGTTGATCTCGTTCCCATCCTCGTCGAGTTCGGCAGGGGCAAGCCCCGCCTTACGCGCCTCCTCGAGCTCAAGCTGCTTCCGGTGGTCCTCACGAGACTTGAACGATACTGCCATCACGCAAAAAATAAGTTAACTATTGGCCGAAATTCGACACGGCGATCCAAAATAAGGCGTCGAACAGCCCGCGCGGCTCCCTACGAAACCCTAATTCTCGTCGAATCGAGGCCAAATCAGCCGCAGAATATCTCCCCCGGATCTAGAATCGGATCGAGTCCGCGTGGTTCACGATACAAATTCGGAACTGGTGTGTGAGCTGTGTGGGGAGTTTATGTGGTGGTATTTGGTACAGGTTGCATCGCCAAGTTCCCACCAATGTGTGAGATTATGGTGCTGATTTACCATTGTTTAAACAGTGAATAAATTCTTCTGCACTTACTCCTCCGAGAGTAACAAATCCTTCCTCTTCTATTTATGAATAAGTTCAAATCAACAATTTGACTGATGACCTGTGAGTTACTTGTCATAAAGATTAGCATTGTGAAGTTTTTTAATGCAAATTTTAGTGATATTTTTTATGGCACATAAGGCATGTATCCGTTGGCCAAATTGATGGTCAAAGTAAAACCTCAAAATAGATGCGTGTCAAAGTTATTTAAAGGGAGGGATTAATTCTGGGTCTATTGAGTAACATATCGAATCTTAGTTTCAACTTAGGACTATCACGAATCAATCTAACTGCCCGAGGGAGCATTTTCTCAGTTGCAGCCTAATGTGCAACTGAAAAATCTCGATTGTAAAACTCATTGCTAGCATAAATCACGATACAATTTTACAGTCTACAAGTTAACCAGGAATTAACAAAACAATTATTTATACCTCAAAATAAAGTACATAGAGACACAAACCTGAAGTATGGACATTTGTGATGAAGTGTACAAATGTATTGCACTTGTCTCTTCCATTAGATCGATTTTTTGTTTGCATTGGTTAGAGCGTACGGTTCTACATGGTATCAGAACCAAAATATATTGAGTTTAAAATCCGGCTAACGAAATAAATAAATAAGTATTGTAGCCCACTTTCGGGTCCATGTTTAGAGAGAGCCTCACCCGAGGGAGAGTGTTGAAGTATATTAGTCTTTTTCATTAGATTGGTTTTTTAGTTTTGGCTAGAGCTTGCAACTCATTGCCCCTCGGTGTTTAGTATAGGCCTTGTGAGCCATACCTCTGAATCACAGGTCCACATATAAGTTCTTTTGAGCCCGTCTCTCTGAATCTTTATGGAGAGAAATTATGCACTAGGGAGAGAAATTATGGGCAGCAATAGGTATATAGGATTACAGTAGTAACTTAGCACTTACCACCCAGAGTGTTCATCGTCATTGATCTGTACAATAGTCCTCCAGGGTGCAACAGGTTCTGCCATTGAAGCTCTGATACTGGCCTCAAGGCAATTCAAGCAAGACGGAACTTTATGCACAAACGGTGTTTACGAATTCCAATTAATGAGCTGTCAGACTGTAGTATGTATGTCAAGATTGGATGATGAGGGTGAGCCTGGATGAAGATAGAAAAAGAAGAAGAGGAATGATCAATTCAATTCACGATCTGTAATCCATGAAAAAAGAGGTGAGAGATGTAAACATACTCAGTTTCTCTAGTAGATGAAACATCTCCGTGAAAGAACTGATTACGAAGAAACAAGGAAATCGGAGAAATACCTAGTAATTTAGCAGACCCAAAAGAGTTAACCTGACACAGTAGTGTAAGAACCATTTGAGAACACTCCGCAGCTTCCGCATGATTATCCACAAAGATATCAATAGTGCAGACATACTAGTCACTGATAGTTTCAACATGTGTCCATAAAGCGTGGGGACTGATAAGTTCACAACCATACCATTTGCTCTTCTCTACTGATTGATGTAGTGGACATAGCCCAACTCACAAATGAAATATCAACTTTCAGCTAGCTAGAAATGACAGAACCAAACACCCAATAGCAGAGAACAAACACCCAGTTAGGCACAATGATACATGAATGACCAGCTTACAATAAATCTTTGTTGTGGAGTACGTATTTTCAGAATTCAACACCATGTTCTTGGTTCAAGCAAATATGAATCTAGCAGGCGCTTCTCCTCTGCAAGCGGCTGCATAGTCTTCAGCGAGGTGCGGTGCGGCTTCACTGTGAGGGGATATGTACTTGTCCAAGAGTACCTTCTCGGTCGCCTGGACAATTGTATAGTACCCCAAATTGTGATGTAGCAATCTCTTTTCCTTTAGAAACTTTAGGACATAGTACCGGGGCCTGAGCCGGCCCTCCAGGCTAAGATTGATTATTACGGGCCGGTGAGCAATGTACGCCGGTTCTAACCCCAGCTCAGAGATAAGAAACTGTGATTTGCTTTGCAGCATGTCCTTAGACCTCGTGAGCAGCATCGGAGCCTTACAAACAGCAATACGCACCTCAGCATCCGACCACCTGAACGTCTTCTTCAAGTGCTCCAGCTTCGTGGAGATCTTGTCCTCGCCGAGGCGCGCGACGGCGTGCAGCGCGTGTCTGAACATCGGAGAGCCAGGGGACACACCTAATCCTTGGGCGCAAGCCACGAACACCCTGAAGCGCTCCGGGGTTCGGGTGAGCATCCTCGGCATAGCTATGCTCAGCTTGGCAATATCACAGTCACCTAGACAACAGTCCCGCAGGATGGCGATGTTGGGCTTTATGGCCCTCTCGAAGCTGTATGTGAGGAGATTATTGTTGAATTTGAAGGCTCGGAGGAGAACCTCGTAGGAGCCGTACAGCAGCAGGCAGTGTTGTAGGTTGGAGACGACGGATCTACGGCGGAAGCTGGATGGAACGAGCGATAGGAGGCGCGCGACGTCATTATTTGAGAGGCCGATTCCGGTGAGGCCAAGGACGACAGGGGCCAGGGTTGTCTCCACACGGGCGCAGAGAAACCGCGGGTCCTTGGCGACGAGGGAAGCGACGTCGGCGGTGGAGAGGCCGAGACCGGCGAGGATGGCGAGGACGGCGTCGGGGTTGGTGGGGGACTTGAGGTGGGAGAGCTTGGTGGAGGCCTTGGCGGCTTGCGCTCTGGTGAGGCTGCAGGTGTCGACGAGGTACTGCTCGACGGAGAACCAGGGGCTTGGGGAGGCAGCCGCTGAGAGCAGCCGGTGGAGAGGGAAGGTGGCGGGAGAAGAGAGGAGACGAGTGAGGATGCAGCAGCTGGCAGCTGCGGAGGCGGAGCATGGCGGCGTGGCGGCGGAAAGCGGGGGACTTCCGCCGGCTGGGGTATGCCGAAGAACATAGATAGTACGAAATGGGCCTCCATCGTCAAATTTCATGGCAGGATGGGCTCCCATACACGATGGCCTCCATCACGACTAATATTTCCTTCTTTTCTTTGAACTGTATATTTCCTTATTTATATTAACACAAGAAAAAACTTGTTTGGACTGGGTATCACCCTAAAGAATCTAAGATTTGAAGATGAGGCCTTTCACTTTACAAGAAGCACCCTAGAAGAAAAGCAGAAAAAGCAATTAAGGACAGGGGCACCTCTGCAACCCAACGCCAACATAGCTCTCCTCCGGCGAAAAGATCCAACCGCTTTACTATTACTGTTGTGTATTCTTCGTGTACACTATTGTTTATTCATCATAATTGTGACTGGAGATACGTTTGCTTCTAGTCAGTAGAGAAATCTTTCCCATAGTCACATTTTATGAATGCAAACCAAAGATACCGGAGAGTGATGAGGACATCCCTACCTCACTACTACCTCCGTCATTACAAGAAGTTGATCCTGCTGTGAAGTTCAAGTTCAATGAAGTCAGGATTGGATCAATGACACGAGCTCGTGCGAAGCTACTTAAACAACATGTGAACTTGTTCCTAAACGATACTTTGATTGATGAGAATTTTATACTGCCTAAGTGCTATTACTTATGTATGATCAGGTATGAGGAGGGAGCAAGCATCGCACGAGGAGGAGAGGAGCAGCTGGACCAGGAGATGGACGTGAAGCTGGACATGAAGACATCCCATGGACGCGCGAGGGAGGAGCGGGAGGCATGCGCGAGAGGGAAGCTAAAGTTCAGGCCGGTGCCAGATCCGGTCCGACCGGCCGTGCCGCCGGACCATCCGGTCCCAGGCCCGGTCCGACCGGGTCCAGCAAAGGGTCCGTCCGGTTTCAACCGGTCGCGGCGCTTGTGCCATCCGGGCGCTATCCAGTAAGCCCGGGAGCCTCGCCCGGTCACCACCCGGCACCAGGCCCGGTTTGAACCGGACCGGCCGGTCCCAGACCCGGTCGACCGGCCGCCAGACCGGCCGACTCCGAGTCTGTCTCGACCAGATCTATTCTGGACCGGTTATTTTCGTACTTTTTCGACCTGAGGTCGTTCTGGACGCCTATATAAGTCCATAGGACGCCCCCAAAGTTGCTTTACACCACGTTTAAGATAATCCCTAGTTCATAGTTGTTTGCTTTGGAACTCTGTTGAATTTCTACATCCAATCGCATTGATTTGGTGTGGAATCCTTGAAAAGTCTTGTGTGATCTGTTGTTCCATTGGGAATTAGTAGATTCCAACTTACCGCTTCGTGGTCGGCGGCTACGTGCGCAAGTGTGTGGAGTTGCGAATATCTTGCAGGGTTGAGAGTTGTTGCATTGGCGACAGGGACCAATCGAGAGATCTCGTTGCGTCATACAAGTTATCATCCACTACATTGTCATGTTCCTCCGCTACTATCACCCCGTGATCATCATCACTACCGTTGCTTACTGAGAAGATCGGGCCATCCCTTATCATCTTGGTATCAGATTCTCGGGTTTCCTCCGTAAGCCATCCACAATCCACCCCATATTGAGTTGTGAGTGTTTTCCTATCCAGAAAAAGCCAAAAATATTAGGGTTAGGGTTTGCCATAGCTTTAGATTGCACTAATTTCAAGTTTTAGTTGCTTTTCGTAGTTGTTTTTGCGTATCTTTTTCTTCCATCTAGTATTGTTAGGGTTTGAGTCTCCGCTATCATCTAGTTTCAGTTTTTGTTACTCCGAGTCCACATAGCGTACAGTGTGCTTGTTCCCAACCATAGACACAGCCTATCGATATAAGTGACTAGGAACTTCCCCAGAAGAGACTAGTTTTACCGCTCGACAGGCTGCTCATTAGGGTTTTGGTGCTTTGCATATTTTGTTGGCCGTGTTATCAAGGAGTTGTGTCATATAAAAAAACAGAAAATAGAAAAGAAGCAAAAAAGAGCTACATAGTTGTGTTACAAAAAGAAAATCCAAAAAGACAAAGTGTCAAGTGCTAGTAAGATCAAGTGAAGGCCTAGTTTACTTTTCTGCACCTGTAGTTGAGCAATCTTGTGCCTGTTTCGTTAAGCTTTTCTAGTGTCTCTCGAGTGCATTGCAACCTTTCATCCATATAGTTGCATTGCCACATTTATCGCCTTGTTTGAGTATCATTGGTTGTCTACGGTCAACGCTAGAGCTTGTTATTGGTGCAAATAGGTAGCCTACCTACAGCCCCACATATATCATGCTTTGTCGTGGGATTGTTCTTATACCCTTGATATCCGCTTCGCTACATCCGTGCACTAGTTGTTACTACAAGTGGTAAGCAACACTAATTTACTTTGGAACGGTAAGATTTCCTTTTCTTATCAGTTTTTTAGTAAGTTGTGAGAGTACCACCATATATTTTTGATTTTGTGCACTAACCTACTAATCATGTCTGCTAGTGATCATAAGCTTGTTAACCAGGAAAACAAGGATTCCGCAAATATCATCACATGGAGGGAGTTTGAGGCTCTTCATAATGAGATGCGACGTGAATTCCGCGCTCAGGATGATGTGCTTAGGGGAACGGTCCAAGGGATCTCTCAGAAGCTGGATACTTCTAATGAGACCTTCACTACAATGAAAGATCAAATGACGGATATCCAACGTACTCTTCAAACTTTGCAAATGTATGTTGACAATCTGTTATCACCAGAATTTAACCGGATCAGAGGTGGGCCGTGATTAAGATGGGCTTGGAGAATATACACGGAAAATATGCATGAATCGGCCTTGTACAAGAGTTTGGGCTAAGTTGCCCGTGTATCTGTAAATATAGTAGGATACGTGTCGGTTAGGATTAAAGGAGTTTAGCTCGTACACGGTTGGGATTATTCCCACGTTAGAGAGTCTACGGACTATAAATATGTATCTAGGGTTATTGAGAAGAAGGACAACCACGTTCACAACAAATCAATCTAGGCGCATCGCCACCCCTTGTTTCGAGGGTTTCTTCCGGGTAAGCACCATGCTGCCTAGATCGCATCTCGCGATCTAGGCAGTATCAAGTTTATTCGTTGTTCATGCGTTGCTCGTGCTGAAGCCTTGTTGATGGCGAGCAACGTAGTTATCATAGATATGTTAGGGTTAGCATCAGTACTTTCTTGATGTATTTGATTAGCCATGCTACCTCTAGATATCTAGCTACCCTTGTACCGATCTGAGGTGCAGGGGTGGCACCCTGCTTAGTCATTGTTTAGTAGATCCGATCCGTTACGATTGCTCCTTGTTCTTCAAGGATTAGTTTAATATCTGCATAGTTAGGCCTTGCAAACGGGTTGAAGGATCCAGTAGTGCGTAGGGTGTAGTTTGCTAGCCCTAGAGAAGATGTTCCGGGAATCAACTCCATGTTGGTTTTTAGGCCTTGTCTAGGGCTGGTTTATTATCATCTTGCGTGGCTGCCAGGCTCAATTACGTGTAGGACGTTCCGGTTATGTGGCGAAAACCCTAGATCGTCGTAGATCGTTTTAACTTAATATTGATCAAGCAGGATCACCATGTTATCGTAGACCTCATACGAATCATGGGTGGATCGGCTCCTTGAGCCGATTCACAGGACAACCTGAGAGCCGATCGAGGCTCGTATTTAATGTTTACGTGTATGCCATGCAGGAAACTAAGCGAAACAATCCATCACCTTCCTGACCAGGTATAGGTCAGGTGGCACGCCCTTGCACCAGCATCGGACGTGCGTGCCGGAGCTTTGCGGGCCGTCGCTCGAGGGACCAGGGCCAACCGCAGTTCTGGGAGCCTCCCGGCTCTACGTGTTGCCCGTCGCTACTCGCCGGTGGGTTTTGGTGGCCAACACATTCTGGCACGCCCGGTGGGACAGTCTTCGACATCAACTGCATCATCATCCGCATCAGAGATGACGGAAGATCCGGTCACGTACGAGGATCTGACGGAGGAGCTCAAGAAGAAATATGACGATGTCAAAGCTCTCTTCGAAGCCGACCTCATCGGCTCTTTCCAGAGAACCCGCTCACACGGCATCAGGTGGAAAGGGTTCTCACCTGAAGGCGCGCTCGATGGAGTAGACCTGTCTACTCCTTCAGAAGAACGCACCAGGTCTCTGCGTCAGGAGGTGAATCACATGGTAGCTCATTCACTACACCGCCATTCTGAGAGCCTGGTGAACGCTTTGGAGCGTGTCGCGCTTCGTGTGGTCCAGGAAATCTTGAAGCATCAGTACTATCCATCAGGACCTGCTCTAGGGACTCACCAAGGAGAGATACCACTCCAGACCAGACCACCACTGCCATTCGCGCTGGCAGCACCAGAAGTGCCGAATTCACCGGCATGAAGGAGATATGCCCTAGAGGCAATAATAAAGTGGTTATTATTTATATCTTTATGTTTATGATAAATGTTTATATATCATGCTAGAATTGTATTAACCGAAACATTAGTACATGTGTGATATGTAGACAAACAAGAAGTCCCTAGTATGCCTCTTAAACTAGCTTGTTGATTAATGGATGATTAGTTTCATAATCATGAACATTGGATGTTATTAATAACAAGGTTATGTCATTGTGTGAATGATATAATGGACACACCCAATTAAGCGTAGCATAAGATCTCGTCATTAAGTTATTTGCTATAAGCTTTTGATACATAGTTACCTAGTCCTTATGACCATGAGATCATGTAAATCACTTATACCGGAAAGGTACTTTGATTACACCAAACACCACTGCGTAAATGGGTGGCTATAAAGGTGGGATTAAGTATCCGGAAAGTATGAGTTGAGGCATATGGATCAACAGTGGGATTTGTCCATCCCGATGACGGATAGATATACTCTGGGCCCTCTCGGTGGAATGTCGTCTAATGTCTTGCAAGCATATGAATGAGTTCATAAGAGACCACATACCACGGTACGAGTAAAGAGTACTTGTCAGGAGACGAGGTTGAACAAGGTATAGAGTGATACCGAAGATCAAACCTCGGACAAGTAAAATATCGCGAGACAAAGGGAATTGGTAATATATGTGTATGGTTCATTCGATCACTAAAAGTCATCGTTGAATATGTGGGAGCCATTATGGATCTCCAGATCCCGCTATTGGTTATTGGTCGGAGTGAGTACTCAACCATGTCCGCATAGTTCTCGAACCGTAGGGTGACACACTTAAAGTTGGATGTTGAAATGGTAGTTCTTGAATTATGGAATGGAGTTCGAATATTTGTTCGGAGTCCCGGATGAGATCCCGGACATCACGAGGAGTTCCGGAATGGTCCGGAGAATAAGATTCATATATAGGATGTCATTTTATGTGAAATAAAATGTCGCGGAAGGTTCTATGGAAGGTTCTAGAAGGTTCTAGAAAAGTCCGGAAGAAACCACCAAGGAAGGTGGAGTCCACAAGGGACTCCACCTCCATGGCCGGCCAGCCCTAGTGGGGGTGGAGTCCCAAGTGGACTCCACCATAGGGGGCCGGCCCCCCCCCACCTGGGAGGTGGGAATCCCACCTTTGGGTGGGAGTCCTAGTTGGGCTAGGTTTGCCCCCTCCTATGGAAGGTTTTGGTTTCGGGTCTTATTCGAAGACTTGGACACCAACACTTGGGATCCACCTATATAATGAGGGGCCAAGGGAGGGGGCCGGCCACCCCAAGACCATAGCTTGGCCGCCCCCCTTGAGTGGCCGGCCACCCCCTCCCAAACCCTAGCTTTGCTCCTCCACTTCATATTTCCCGCGTAGCTTAGCGAAGCTCCGCCGGACTTTTACACCGCCACCGACACCACGCCGTCGTGCTGTCGGATTCAAGAGGAGCTACTACTTCCGCTGCCCGCTGGAACGGGGAGGTGGACGTCGTCTTCATCAACAACCGAACGTGTGACCGAGTACGGAGGTGCTGCCCGTTCGTGGCGCCGGAACCGATCGTGATCAAGATCTTCTACGCGCTTTTGCAAGCGGCAAGTGATCGTCTACCGCAGCAACAAGAGCCTCATCTTGTAGGCTTTGGAATCTCTTCAAGGGTGAGACTCGATACCCCCTCGTTGCTACCGTCTTCTAGATTGCATCTTGGCTTGGATTGCGTGTTCGCGGTAGGAAAATTTTTGTTTTCTATGCAACGTTATCCTACAGTGGTATCAGAGCCAGGTCTATGCATAGATGGTTGCACGAGTAGAACACAATGGTTTTGTGGGCGTTGATGCTCTTGTTGTCTTTAGTTTGAGTACTTTGCATCTTTGTGGCATAGTGGGATGAAGCGGCCCGGACTAACTTTACATGACCGCGTTCATGAGACTTGTTCCTCGTTCGACATGCAACTTGTATTGCATAAGAGGCTTTGCGGGTGTCTGTCTCTCCTACTATAGTAAAGATTCAATTTACTCTTCTATTGACAACATTAGTATCAACGTTGTGGTTCATGTTCGTAGGTAGATTAGATCTATAACGAAAACCCTAAACCACGTAAAATATGCAAACCAAATTAGAGAGCGTCTAACTTGTTTTTGCAGGGTTTGGTGATGTGATATGGCCATAATGTGATGATGAATATGTATGAGATGATCATTATTGTATTGTGGCAACCGGCAGGAGCCTTATGGTTGTCTTTAATTTTCATGTTGAGTAGTATTTCAAAGTAGTTGTTATAGTTGCTACATGAGGTGAACAACCATGAAGACGGCGCCATGAACCTTGACGCTACGCCGACAATGATGGAGATCATGCCCGAAGATGATGGAGATCATATCCGTGCTTTGGAGATGAAGATCAAAGGCGCAAAGACAAAAGGGCCATATCATATCACATATGAACTGCATGTGATGTTAATCCTTTTATGCATCTTATTTTGCTTAGATCGCGACGGTAGCATTATAAGATGATCCCTCACATTAATATCAAGATAATAAAGTGTTCTTCCCTCGTATGCACCGTTGCATTGTTCGACGTTTTGAAGCATCTCGTGATGATCGGGTGTGATAAACTTGACATACAACGGGTGTAAGCCATGTTGCACACGCGGAATACTTGGGTTTGCTTGACGAGCCTAGCATGTACAGACATGGCCTCGGGACAACGGAAACCGAAAGGTTGAACACGAGTCATATGGATGATATGATCAACATGTTGATGTTCACCATTGAAGCTACATCATCTCACGTGATGATCGGTTTTGGTGTAGTGGATTTGGATCGTGTACCACTTAACAACTATGAGGGATGTTGTATTAAGTGGGAGTTCATTAGTAATTAGATTAAAACATGAACTAATTATCATAAACATAGTCTGAGTAGTATTTTGAATTAATTTTGTAGTATTGGCATCCGTTTACTACTATGCGCTAGTCTTATAATTGAGATAGAAATCTTGTTAAAATCGACAAGAAACTTTACGGATTGGTACCGTATTGTTAAAGAATCAAGAATTGATTAAGTCCTATTGCAAACTTTTAGTAAACCTCACATTGTTGATTCAAAGAGCTATGGTTTCAATTAGTACCTAAAGTTATCTTGTCTCCGTGAAACTTGAAGTTCAAATCTGTTTGAAAAGTAAGGAGCTGAAAATTTAGTTTTCAGAAATAATCAAGGTACGAGATATATGTGATATCTAAGACCTTATTGCAAGATGATAGAATATAAATTTGGTGAGACTACATAAACTCATAAATTTTATGGGAATGTACGAAGGTTGAAGACGCAAGGCGTCCCAATCCTCCAACTATTGGGGCACTAACGATATTCGCATATCCATGAAGTAATTATCCTTAGTATGCACCGTTGCTAAGACTCGTCGTTTCGAAGCATCACGTGATGATCGGGTGTTATAGATTCTACGTGTGCTTCCAACGGGTGCAAGCCAGATTTGCATATGCGAATACTAAGGTTTAAACTTTATGAGCCTAGCATGTACTGAGACATGGTCTCGAGAAAGTTATCATGAATTGATGGATAAAAATTATGAGTGAAATTGTTCATCGTATTACAAAGTTACTAATAGTGAAATCTGAAACACTTGTCATATGATGATCAACTTCAAAGTAAGAATCTCAAGGTTATTGGTATTTGACCAACAAACCTAGAAGTTATTGATGTTGAAATGTTTTTGAATAATGAGGAAAGCTAAAAGAGAAACTGCAAAAGATATTTTGGCAAAAGAAAAGAAAAGACTAGAAAGTCTAGCTCAGGTGTATATAAATGATATACATGTTATGGTTGTATTCCTAGTTAAGTCACACAATGAAATTCTTGGGTATTAGTACCATATTGGTTGGTATGAAGTGTCATACAAAACAACGCAATACAAGAATACAATGGCCTAAGTGACTGACAAGGAATATGATAGGAATGCACGTCTGGAACAAAATAAAGTGTTATTATGTTCGTCGTTGGCATTCTATCTAGCCCTTAGAATTTATAATAAAGAACTTAATAATTGTTATTTTGCTCTGGTCAAATGAAAACAATGAGTTGTTCAAATTATGACATTACTCCATGTACGATGGATAAGTTATTATAAATCTTAATGGTGAAACATACATACATAACACTGACGCTAAAAATGCCATAAGGCAAATGATTTGAATTCCACTTATTTGTGGAACCGCAATTTAGGTCATGTTAGAAAGGATCGCATGAAGGAACTCCATGCAAATGGATTTTTGGAGTCATTTGATTTTTGAATCATTTGGCGCTTGCAAATCTTTTCTAAAGAGAATGATTAAAATACCGTTCATAGGCCAAAAGTTGAACGGACAACTAACTTAGTGGAAAAATACATGATGATGTATGTGGTTCATGGGCATAGTTGTGTGCGGGAGATTCTTCTACTTCATGAAAACTTTTAACAATGAATTGAGTATATATATGTGGATATATTCAATAAGGAAGAAGTTTGAAACATTTGAATGGATTCAAATAAATTTCAGTATGAAGTGGAAATCATCGTAATAGAAATCAAATATCTATGATTGGATCATGGTGGAAATATTTGAATTACGAGTTTTAGCGAACATCTAAGAGAGTTATGAAATTGTTCTACAACTCACATTTATTGGAGTATCATAGTGATGATGAAGTATCCAAGAGATATATCCAAACTTTGTTGGATCAATGATGAGATAAAATATTGATGCCATTATATTTTTGTGGATTATGCTTTAGTGACTACCGCTTTTACACCTTGAATAGAGCATCATCATGATCCGTTGAAATGACACCATACAAGTTATGGCATGGGTATAAACCCTAATAGTCAACCAAAATCGGATGAATGTCTTTGTTGGTTATCCCAGAGATTTAATTGGGAATTCTTCCCACGAGACAAAGACAAAAGTGTTTGCCAATGTTTCTTATTTCCGAGAAATTGTTTCGAGTGAAGTATTTGAGTGGGAGGACATTATAATTTGATAAGGTTTATGAACCTGAGCATAATGATCAGAGTAGCGCAGCATCGGAATTTGTTTCGGAAGCGGCCACGACGATCATGGCTCCCATGACTACAAAGTGTTTTAGCCATGGAGATCGAAGTACATATTGAACCTTGTAGGTATGGTTTACTTTGTGATCAAATAAATGATTTGTGAACAAAGGATTGATTTTGAACAATGATAAACCAACTACAAACAAAGAAGTTATGATGGGCCCTGACTCCGTTAAAATGGCTATACGCCATAAAATCCAATATAGATGAATACTTTTTGAAAGTAAATGGATCTATGAAATTGATGGACTTGGATGAAATATCCTTGAAGAAGCTCAACTTATTGAAAAGTTGTTTACGACAAAGTTCAAAGAGTTGACTACGATAAGATTAGATCTTCCGTAGCAATGCTTATAGTCTATGTGGATTATTCTAGTAATCACTACATATTTCTTTTATGAGATATGCTAGTAGGATGGCAAAATACACTACTTAACAGAAGTGTATATTAAAGGTGTATACTAGATACAAACCAAGAGTTTTGCTGGTCCGTGAAATACTAGATAGGTATACGAACTTCAATTGGATGAAGTAAGTATCGCGGAGTTTGAATCTTCACTGGATGAAATAGTCAAAGAGTTTTTGATTTCATCAGAGACGATGAAGAGGCTTGCATTTGCAAAAAATTAAGTGGGAGCGCTGAGACATATTTATAATACTTATGTAGAAGACATATAGTTGGTTATAAATAATGTAATTACATACTTGATTAAAAGGTTTCATTGAAAATTAACTTCAATGAAAGGATATGGACTAAAACATATTTAGTGTCAAGATCTATGAAGATAGATTGAAACACATAATAAGTTTAAGTCAAAGTACATAGAATGGATATTGAAATAGTTCAATATAGAAATATTAAGAAAATGTTCTTGTCATGAGAAGGTTTAACAAGACTTGAGTGTATCTGACACTCGATGAGTAAAAATACATGAGTGATTTTAGATCACAAATAAAATGTACGAAATCAGATATCTTGTGCTCTAAAAATGTTATGAGCATATACCGGAATGATTCATAAGATGATCATAGGACGACAGTAAAAATATCCTTGAGTACTTTAGAAGAACTAAGGATATACATATATATTTTTGTATGAAGAAATGACAAACAAATCGCTGTAAGGTGTTACACCGATATTTATTTTGTCACATATCAAAATAGAATTTCAATCTCAAATTAGACTAAGTGTTGTTTTAAAGGTAGCACAATGAACTAGAAGTTGTCTATGTTAGATTTAGAAGAGTTCTAAATATTGTGATGGATTCTACAAAACGAAGGCAGAGTATGTCATTTGTTTTGACAAATGACTGAGGATGTTGAGTCAAGAAGTTCTTTGAGAACTTGCTGTAGTTCCGATAGTGTCAGAACTTTGAAACTATATTGTATGTGACAATAATAGTGACTTATTTCAGACCGCGGAATTAAGGTTCCACCATAAGATCAAACATATTTAATGCCAACTCATTTGGAAATGAGTGATGCGTTGAGACGCAAATGAATTACAAAATACATACGTTTCTGAGCGTGTCAGATCCGTTGACTAAAAACCTCTCCCGTGAGCAATACATGATAAAGCACCATAAGGCCAAGGTGTTATATCTTTACAAATGTAAACTAGATTATTGACTCTAGTGCAAGTGGGAGACCGAAGGAGATATGCCCTAGAGGCAATAATAAAGTGGTTATTATTTATATCTTTATGTTTATGATAAATGTTTATATATCATGCTAGAATTGTATTAACCGAAACATTAGTACATGTGTGATATGTAGACAAACAAGAAGTCCCTAGTATGCCTCTTAAACTAGCTTGTTGATTAATGGATGATTAGTTTCATAATCATGAACATTGGATGTTATTAATAACAAGGTTATGTCATTGTGTGAATGATATAATGGACACACCCAATTAAGCGTAGCATAAGATCTCGTCATTAAGTTATTTGCTATAAGCTTTTGATACATAGTTACCTAGTCCTTATGACCATGAGATCATGTAAATCACTTATACCGGAAAGGTACTTTGATTACACCAAACACCACTTTCGCGTAAATGGGTGGCTATAAAGGTGGGATTAAGTATCGGAAAGTATGAGTTGAGGCATATGGATCAACAGTGGGATTTGTCCATCCCGATGACGGATAGATATACTCTGGGCCCTCTCGGTGGAATGTCGTCTAATGTCTTGCAAGCATATGAATGAGTTCATAAGAGACCACATACCACGGTACGAGTAAAGAGTACTTGTCAGGAGACGAGGTTGAACAAGGTATAGAGTGATACCGAAGATCAAACCTCGGACAAGTAAAATATCGCGAGACAAAGGGAATTGGTAATATATGTGTATGGTTCATTCGATCACTAAAAGTCATCGTTGAATATGTGGGAGCCATTATGGATCTCCAGATCCCGCTATTGGTTATTGGTCGGAGTGAGTACTCAACCATGTCCGCATAGTTCTCGAACCGTAGGGTGACACACTTAAAGTTGGATGTTGAAATGGTAGTTCTTGAATTATGGAATGGAGTTCGAATATTTGTTCGGAGTCCCGGATGAGATCCCGGACATCACGAGGAGTTCCGGAATGGTCCGGAGAATAAGATTCATATATAGGATGTCATTTTATGTGAAATAAAATGTCGCGGAAGGTTCTATGGAAGGTTCTAGAAGGTTCTAGAAAAGTCCGGAAGAAACCACCAAGGAAGGTGGAGTCCACAAGGGACTCCACCTCCATGGCCGGCCAGCCCTAGTGGGGGTGGAGTCCCAAGTGGACTCCACCATAGGGGGCCGGCCACCCCCCACATGGGAGGTGGGAATCCCACCTTTGGGTGGGAGTCCTAGTTGGGCTAGGTTTGCCCCCTCCTATGGAAGGTTTTGGTTTCGGGTCTTATTCGAAGACTTGGACACCAACACTTGGGATCCACCTATATAATGAGGGGCCAAGGGATGGGGCCGGCCACCCCAAGACCATAGCTTGGCCGCCCCCCTTGAGTGGCCGGCCACCCCCTCCCAAACCCTAGCTTTGCTCCTCCACTTCATATTTCCCGCGTAGCTTAGCGAAGCTCCGCCGGACTTTTACACCGCCACCGACACCACGCCGTCGTGCTGTCGGATTCAAGAGGAGCTACTACTTCCGCTGCCCGCTGGAACGGGGAGGTGGACGTCGTCTTCATCAACAACCGAACGTGTGACCGAGTACGGAGGTGCTGCCCGTTCGTGGCGCCGGAACCGATCGTGATCAAGATCTTCTACGCGCTTTTGCAAGCGGCAAGTGATCGTCTACCGCAGCAACAAGAGCCTCATCTTGTAGGCTTTGGAATCTCTTCAAGGGTGAGACTCGATACCCCCTCGTTGCTACCGTCTTCTAGATTGCATCTTGGCTTGGATTGCGTGTTCGCGGTAGGAAAATTTTTGTTTTCTATGCAACGTTATCCTACACGGCATACGTCGTCTACAAGATCGGTGGCGATCCTAGTGATTACCAGTTCTTGTACGAAGCGCCTAAGGAGGTCCCGCACGGATACATGTGCGCATATGTGCCAGACTGCAGTAGCTGGGCACGCACAAACCAGACTGCAACAGCAGGGACTTCTGGAACAGCAGGAGGTGCAGCTAGCTCGGATCTTGAGAAGCAGGCGTGGCTAGCTAAGTATGCCACTCCAACGAATCTCCAAAGCTCGACTCCTGCAGCTAGCTCAGATCTTGAGAAGCAAGCGTGGCTAGCTAAGTATGCCACTCCAGCGAATCTTCAAAGCTCGACTCCTGCAGCTAGCACCGTGGATCAGATCAGTGCAATCTTGAGAGACCAGTTCGGCATGGTGCCGAAAAGGAGGGCAATCGGCTATTTCAAGCCGTACCCCGACGAGTACGATTTGATCCCACTACCACCCAAATATCGGCTCCCTGAATTCTCCAAGTTTAGCGGGTCAGAAGGCTCCAGTTCAATCGAGCATGTGAGCCGATATTTGGCGCAGTTGGGCACGATCTCAGCATCAGACCCATTACGTGTGAGGTTCTTCGCACAGTCCCTCACAGGATCGGCTTTCGGGTGGTACACCTCGCTGCCACCAGATTCAATCCGGACTTGGAAGCAGATGGAAGAGCAATTCCACATGCAGTACCACTCAGAGGCTTCCGAGGCTGGCATTGCCGATCTAGCACAAGTACGACAGAAGCGCGGAGAAACAGTGAAGCTGGACATGGAGCTGGACATGAAGACATCCCATGGACGCGTGAGGGAGGAGCGGGAGGCATGCGCGAGAGGGAAGCTGAAGTTCAGGCCGGTGCCAGATCCGGTCCGACCGGCCTTGCCGCCGGACCATCCGGTCCCAGGACCGGTCCGACCGGGTCCAGCACCGGGTCCATCCGGTTTCAACCGGCCGCGGCGCTTGTGCCATCCGGGCGCTATCCAGTAAGCTCGGGAGCCTCGCACGGTCACCCCCCGGCACCAGGCCCGGTTTGAACCGGACCGGCCGGTCCCAGACCGGGTCGACCGGCCGCCAGACCGGCCGACTCCGAGTCTGTATCGACCAGATCTATCTGGGTCGGTTATTTTCGTACTTTTTCGACCTGAGGTCGTCCTGGATGCCTATATAAGTCCTTAGGACGCCCCAAAGTTGCTTTAGACCACGTTTAAGATAAACCCTAGTTCATAGTTGTTTGCTTTGCAACTCTATTGAATTTCTACATCCAATCGCATTGATTTGGTGTGGAATCCCTGAAAAGTCTTCTGTGATATGTTGTTCCATTGGGAATTAGTAGATTGCAACTTACCGCTTCGTGGTCGGCGGCTACGTGCGCAAGTGTGTGGAGTTGCGAATATCTTGCAGGGTTGAGAGCTGTTGCATTGGCGACAGGGACCAATCGAGAGATCTCGTTGCGTCATACAAGTTATCATCCACTACATCGTCGTGTTCCTCCGCTGCTATCTGATGACCCACAAGTATAGGGGATCGCAGCAGTCTTCACGGGTAGTATAACCCAATTTATTGATTCGACACAAGGGGAGACAAAGAACACTTGGAAGCCTTAACAGCGGAGTTGTCAATTCAGCTGCACCTGGAAACAGACTTGCTCGCAAGAGTTTATCAGTAACAGTTTTATAGCGATGCTTGATAGTGAAATAACAGCAGCAGAGTGACAGAGACAGCAGTAGTAATTATAGTAAACAGCAGGATTAAAATACTATAGGCACAGGGACGGATGACGGGCGTTGCATGGATGAGAGAAACTCATGTAACAATCATAGCAGGGCATTTGCAGATAATAATAAAACGGTGTCCAAGTACAAAGCAATCAATAGGCATGTGTTCCAATTATAGTCGTACGTGCTCGCAATGAGAAACTTGCACAACATCTTTTGTCCTACCAGCCGGTGGCAGCCGGGCCTCAAGGGAATCTACTGGATATTAAGGTACTCCTTTTAATAGAGTACCGGAGCAAAGCATTAACACTCCGTGAACACATGTGATCCTCACATCACTACCATCCCCTCTGGTTGTCCCGATTTCTGTCACTTCGGGGCCATCGGTTCCGGACAGCGACATGTGTATACAACTTGCAGGTAAGACCATAAACAATGAATATCATGATGAAATAATAACATGTTCAGATCTGAGATCATGGCACTCGGGCCCTAGTGACAAGCATTAAGCATAACAAGTTGCAACAATATCATCAAAGTACCAATTACGGACACTAGACACTATGCCCTAACAATCTTATGCTATTACATGACCAATCTCATCCAATCCCTACCATCCCCTTCGGCCTACAGCGGGGGAATTACTCACACATGGATGGGGGAAACATGGCTGGTTGATGGAGAGGCGTCGGTGGTGATGATGGCGATGATCTCCTCCAATTCCCCGTCCCGGCGGAGTGCCAGAACGGAGACTTCTGGCTCCTGAGACGGAGTTTCGCGATGTGGCGGCGTTCTGGAGGCTTTCTGGCGACTTCGACTTCCCTTTGTGCGTTTTTAGGTCGAAGGCAATAAGTAGTCCGAAGGAGGGCGTCGGAGGCCGGCCGAGGGGGCCACACGATAGGGCCGCGCGGGCCCCTCCTGGGCCGCGCCGCCCTATGGTGTGGGGCCCTCGGGCCTCCACCTGGCTTGTCCTTCTGGCTCCGCCAATATTCTGTGAAAATAGGGCCTTCTGCATAAATTCCAAGGATTTTCCTGAAAGTTGGATTTCTGCACAAAAACGAGACACCAGAACAGTTCTGCTGAAAACAGCGTTAGTCCGTGTTAGTTGCATCCAAAATACACAAATTAGAGGCAAAACAATAGCAAAAGTGTTCGGGAAAGTAGATACGTTTTGGACGTATCAACTCCCCCCAAGCTTAGCTTATTGCTTGTCCTCAAGCAATTCAGTTAACAACTGAGCGATAAAAGAACTTTCACGAACACATTTGTTCATATGATGTATATATTCTCATAATATGGCTAATACTTAGGCAGTTCATAATGAGATGCATACAAATAAGATCATCTAACAGCTATGTCAATCATGGAGAGGTACCAACAATTAATAATAAGCATCATGAATCATGTATATAAGCAGGATTGCAATGTTCATAAGAGAGTATGATAAAGTGGTATCTCGCTTGCCCATATTTGATTGGCAAAACATAAATGCTCAGGCACCTCTGAAGTTCATAAAAAGACTAGAAGTAGTGATTGTCAAAGATAAAAGCATCAAAGTTATACCGCAATCAATCGTATTTTGGGACAAGCATATTATACTAAGAATGACAGTTGTGCTCTCAAGATAGTGCTCAAAGAAAGAATGGAGACACAACATAAAAGTAAAAGATTGACCCTTCGCAGAGGGAAGCAGGGATTAACATGCGCTAGAGCTTTTCATTTTTAAAACAGGAGTAAAATTATTTTGAGAGGTGTTTGTTGTTGTCAACGAATGGTAATGGGTACACTAACTACCTCGCCAACCGGACTTCCAAGAGCGGCTCCCATGAATTATTTTTATGTTTATGCGGCACTCCTTCCAACCTTTCTTTCACAAACCATGGCTAACCGAATCCTCGGGTGCCCGCCAACAATCTCATACCATGAAGGAGTGCCTTTTTATTTTAGTTTTATTATGATGACACTCCCCCCAACCTTTGCTTACACAAGCCATGGCTAACCGAATCCTTCGGTGCCGTCCATCAATCACATACCATGGAGGAGTGTCTATTTAGGTTAATTAATTTGGGACTGGGAATCCCGTTGCCAGCTCTTTTTGCAAAATTATCGGATAAGCGGATGTGCCACTAGTCCATAATGAAAGTCCGTCAAGAGTAAATGACAAGGTTGAAAGTTAAACACCACATACTTCCTCATGAGCTATAAAACACTAACACAAATTGAGAAGCATTTTGAAGGTTTTAAAGGTAGCGCATGAGAATTTACTTGGAATGGTTTGAAATGCCATGCATAGGTATTTATGGTGGACACTTTGGAACAACTTGGTTTTTAGGTGTTTGGAAGCACGAGCAACGTTCCCGCTCAGTACAAGTGAAGGCTAGCAATAGACTGGGGAGCGACAAATCAAGAGAGCAGTAACTGTCATAATCATGCTTGCGGCAAAATAAATTAACAGAGGCATAAAAGTGATACAAGAACTCTGAAGCAATGTAAATCATAGAGGCTTAATTGACTTTTGTTCAGTCATATGCATGCGTGAGCATGTGCCAAGTCGATATAAATGAATTATTCAGAGGAGGATACCACAATGCCATACCTACTTATGAATAAAACAATGCAAGCAAACATCCATGACATGCTACTCATATTAATAAATTGGAGCTAAACATGAGAGATCATGAACTACTAGACTTTCTCAAATGACATATACCTCACATGAATAAACTAAGCATGCTCACATGGATGAGTATATGTACAAAAATGAAAACAAATAGAGTTCATACCAGCCTCTCACCACAATTCAATTGTCGTAGATCGTCATTATTGCCTTTCACTTGTGTAGCTTGGATAATATGAAATGAAAACCACGCTCCAGCCACCGAAGACCATTGAACTCAAAATGAACTTTACAAACCAAAGAAGAACAACAAATATTTTTGGTGTTTTCAAATTAGAAACAAAAACAAAAGGAAACAAGCAAACAAAGCAAAATCTTTTTGGGTTTTCTTGTAGCAAACCTACGATAGCAAATAAAGCGAAATAAATGCTAAAAACCAAAACAAACAAATGATGAAGAGAAACAACAGAAATATTTTTGATCTTTTTGTGTTTTGGGAAAGAAACAAAGCAAAAACAAGAAATAGCAAACTAGAAAAGTCACATAAACACAAAGCAGCAGAAATTCGTCAAACTTGACAGCAGTACAGTACTCGATTTTTAAGAAATTCTTCCACTGCTCAAATCGAAAAGTGTTCAACTAATGAAAGTTAGATAACAACCTGGGGAACATGCACAAAAATTGGCTTCGCAAAATATAGTTCTGGCTATTTTTGAGAATTTTTTTGGTAACAGTCCAGAATCTGTTTTCAGGCAGCACTTCCCCAAATATCATCTTCCTCTCATTAGAAAACCACTCAAACAAACTAAACAAGCATATACAAGTATCCAGCAATTATGATATGCAAAGAATGAGTGATGCCGGTATACCTCCCCCCAAGCTTAGGCTTTTGGCCTAAGTGGAGTTCATCCCCAGCGAGGGTCGCTGTTCCTCGCCGGTGGATAATGCATGGCGTAGTCATAGTAAGGTTCCTGTGCAGAAGAAAAGCGTGGAGGCTCCACATGCCCAACATGTTGATGCGAGGAACTTGCTGCATCGGATGATGAGTCGAGGTGTTCCTCAGCCTCCTCCGTGTTGTCTCTTGCATGATGGCCTCCTCCCTCTATGTGTGCATTCAGTGCACCTTCTGTGACTGACCAATCCTCCCTGGAATCAAGGTTAAATAGAACAGGCGCAGGCAATCTTACTAGTTTTTCAGTTTTCTTAGTTATTATCCAAACTTTCTTATAAAATGTCATCTTGTAGAACAGGTTACCCAAATTAGATGAATCAGAAACAAATTCATGTTTAATCATAGAGACTATGTCAAGTTTTTCTATGGAAAGTTGAATATCAAGATGATGAGGTTCTACATTATGCAAAGCTAGTAAACGAGAGGCGATGAGACCTCCACAAATTCCACCTTTCTCATGGTTAGTAGCAAGTCTATAAGCTATCAATGCCCCCGAATTATAAGTCTTACTACCTTGCAGTGCAGCAGCTAGAAAAGCTAAATCCTGGATAGATAGTTTACCACCACTCTTTCTAGCAAGAACGCATTTAGTAATGAAATAAGCAACGTAGCGGATAGCTGGGAGTTGAATGCTAGTTATTTTACCACCATCCTCAGAGAAACTCCTTCCATGACAAATCATCTCGAAGAGGCTTAAAAGCCCTCGCGGCGATCCCCTTATCTTCTCGCATGACCCCCATTGCGGTACTCTAATTGCTGTACAAAAATCATTGAATGGCAAGTTGACAGTTTTATTATAAATCTTATACTGAACCGTGGGGTTAGATCGCGACCAATTGAACTTAAAATCCTGCACAACAGATATAGTCAATTTTGCATATTGGCATGGTTCTCCATCAACAAAATCATTCAACCCTGCACGAGAAATTAGATTCTGAACATCTTCCAATATTCCTGCGCTTCTCATGAAATCTGCGCACGGGTAGTAAGAGGGGTATACTCCCTCTTCGCGGTTCACTCTCATGACTTGTTGCACCTCCAATTCTTGTTGGTTTAGTTGATATTTATTCCACTCCATTTTCTGAAATTTTTCAACAAACAATATAAAATTTGATTTGGTGACATATAATCAAGGGGAACTACTATAGGAACTTGCTAGAGTACTAATCATGCATCAAAACTAGTTTATACAACTTAGAACAAGCATGCAAGCTCACTAAACATGTTACCTACAGCAGCAAAATATTCAAGATATACTCAACCAAACAAAATTCTACTTGGATAATCGGAGGAGTCACATACCGGAGAGCAAATGTGCCAAATTTCAGACAGAAATCTGGGCTGAGCAAAGAGATCAAAAAATCCTGAGCTCTTGAGCAAAAACGCGAGCGAGAGGAAGCTGGTGTTGATTTTTTCGGGAGAGAGAAGAGTCTGGGAGAAAGAGATGCTAAAGTGGGGCAAAGGGGGGCCCACACGCCAGGGTGGCGCGCCCCCCTTCCAGGCCGCGCCGGCCTGTGGGGTGCCACCCTGGGGTGCCCCACAGGTCATCTCCAGGTGCTCCCAGGTGCATTTTCGAAAAATAGGACCAACGGTATAATTTTTGTGAATTTTTGAAAACTTTGAAAAATGCACATTTCTGGGTATTAAATTTATTATTACTGGCCAGGAAAATTTTTGAAGTCTCTAATTAACTAGGGAACTTTGCAAAACAAAAGTGCTACAGCAAGTAAAACAAGTGGAGGGAGAAAGAGATGCTGTTTACCTCCTCTATGCATATAAAAGGTATTTGTTAACAAGGTTGATCAAGTCTTGCCACCAAATAAATTTTACATAGCATATGAAGAAATAAACCTCAAATCAATCATGTTACCTTGAATTGTATTGATATGGATCCAATCATAAGATTTTGATATCCTTCTTTAGGCTCATATATAGGACAATCAATAGTTCCAACTTTGATAGTTCTCACATTAGAAATAGTATTGACTCCACATACTTTATCAATCCTCTTGGGAAAATAGACGGTATGCTCCTTATCATCAACATTGAAAGTAACCTTTCCTTTATTGCAATCAATAACAGCCCCTGCGGTGTTAAGAAAAGGTCTCCCAAGAATAATAGACATATTATCATCTTCAGGCATTTCCAACACAACAAAATCAGTTAATATCAAGCAGTTATTAGTAACTTGAACAGGAACATCCTCACATATACCAACAGGAATAGCAGTAGATTTATCAGCCATTTGCAAAGATATATCAGTAGGTATCAACTTCTCTAAATAAAGTCTCTTATAAAGAGAAAAAGGCATAACACTAACACCGGCTCCCAAGTCACATAGAGCAGTTTTAACATAATTATTCTTAATAGAACAAGGAATAGTAGGTATACTTGGGTCGCCCAACTTCTTTGGCACTTTGCCATTGAAAGAGTAATTAGCAAGCATAGTGGAAATCTCCTCATTGGGGATTTTCCTTTTGTTAGTAACAATATCTTTCATATACTTTGAATAAGGAGGCAATTTAATAGCATCAGTCAAAGGGATTTGCAAGAATAAAGGTTTCATCCAATCGCAAAATTTATTATAATGTTCTTCTTCCTTTGATTTTAGTTTCTTAGCAGGAAAAGGCATTTGCTTTTGCACCCAAGGTTCTCTTTCATTACCATGTTTCTTAGCAATAAAATCTTCTTTAGTATACTTTTTATTTTTATTATGCTTTTTAGGTTCATTTTCAACTTCTTCTTTATCAGAAGCATCATTCTTATCATTATCATTATCATGTTCATTACCACTTTCAGTTTCAGCATCAGAAATAGAAATACTATTAGGATCATTAGCAGGTTCAGAGGATTCTACAACATTTTTATGTTTCTTCTTCTTTTTCTTCTTAGAAGGAGCACTAGGTTCAATTCGTTGAGAATCTTGTTCAATTCTTTTGGGATGCCCTTCAGGATATAGAGGATCCTGGGTAGAGACACCACCTCTAGTTGTTACTTCATAAGCATGTTTCTCTTTAGAATTATTTTTTAGCAAGTCATTTTGCACTTTAGTGAGTTGATCAATTTGAGTTTGAATCATTTGAAAATGTTTAACAAGCATCTTAACATCATTGGAGGTTCTCTCCACAATATCATGCAAATTGCTAATAGCTTGAGAATTTTCCATTAGATGATTCTCTACTCTCATATTAAAATTTTCTTGCTTAACAATATAATTATCAAACTCATCTAAGCATTGCGCAGGAGGTTTTGAATACGGAATATCTTCCCTAGTAAAGCGTTGAAGGGAGTTTACCTCAATCATGGGTGAAGGGGGAATTATCTCACATATATCCTCTATGGGAGGTAGATTCTTCACATCTTCGGATTTAATACCTTTCTCCTTGAGAGACTTCTTAGCTTCCCTCATATCTTCATCATTCAATTCAATTAAACCCCTCTTCTTCAATATTGGCGTTGGAGTTGGTTCACGTGTATTCCAATCATCATGATTACGGCTTATTCTAGCCAATAATTCTTCAGCTTCGTCTGGAGTTCTTTTCCTGAAAACACAACCAGCACAGCTATCCAAATATGCTCTAGATTCAATGGTTAGTCCACTATAAAATATATCAAGTAGATCATTCTTTTCTAAATCATGTCCAGGTCGAGCTCTGATAAGAGAACAAAATCTTGCCCACGCCTCAGGCAATTTCTCTTCATCTCCCTGGTCAAACCTATAAATTTCCTGTAGAGCAATATGTTGAGCACTAGCAGGAAAGTACTTTCGAAAGAAAACATCACGCAAATCAGTTGGACTTTTAATAGAACCAGGAGGCAAATTATTATACCAAGTTTTAGCATCATCCTTTAATGAGAAAGGAAAAATTTTAATGACAAAGTAAGTACGCATCTTGTCATCATCAGAAAACAAGCTACTCATAGAAGAAAGTTCAATCATGTGCTCTACAGCACTTTCTTTTTCAGTACCACAAAAGGGTGCTTTCTCTACAATAGCTATATGAGATAGATCAAGAGAAAAATCATAATCTTTATCCTTAATGCATATAGGAGATGTGGCAAATTTAGGATCAGGAGATAACTTATGTCTAACAGTATATTGTGTGAGAAACTTTTTAATTTTACTTGCATCAGCAGTAGCATTGCATCTATTAATAAAATCATCATTAAGCTCCACATAATCTTCATCAGGATCATCACTAGAATAATCAAGTTCAGGTGAATTAACAGGTGTAGTGGCATTTTCATTAGGAGTTTCAGCATTTTCAATTTGTCTAGACCTAGCAATTGTAGCATCTAGAAAGGATCCCAATGAACCACTATCATCAAGCACAGCAGAAATATTATCAATAATATGAGAGTTTTCAGATTCAGCAGAAGTACCACCAAGCGAAGCTTGTGGCGGTGAAACAAGTTGACTTATCACAGATGGTGAATCAAGAGTAGCAGAGGTACTCAGAGTTGTACCTTTTCTTGTAGTGGATGGCAATATGGCGACTTTAGAATCGCGAGTTTTACCCATGATGGAGAATTTGCAGCGAACAATATCAATCCAAGTGAACTTCCAAATAAAGCTATGCTCCCCGGCAACGGCGCCAAAAAACAGTCTTGATGACCCACAAGTATAGGGGATCGCAGCAGTCTTCGCGGGTAGTATAACCCAATTTATTGATTCGACACAAGGGGAGACAAAGAACACTTGGAAGCCTTAACAGCGGAGTTGTCAATTCAGCTGCACCTAGAAACAGACTTGCTCGCAAGAGTTTATCGATAATGTGATTTTATAGCAAAGAGTAGTGAAATAACAGCAGTAGAGTGACAGAGACAGCAGTAGTAATTATAGTAAATAGCAGGATTAAAATACTGTAGGCACGGGGACGGATGACGGGCGTTGCATGTATGAGAGAAACTCATGTAACAATCATAGCAGGGCATTTGCAGATAATAATAAAACGGTGTCCAAGTACAAAGCAATCAATAGGCATGTGTTCCAATTATAGTCGTATGTGCTCGCAATGAGAAACTTGCACAACATCTTTTGTCCTACCAGTCGGTGGCAGCCGGGCCTCAAGGGAATCTAATGGATATTAAGGTACTCCTTTTAATAGAGTACCGGAGCAAAGCATTAACACTCCGTGAACACATGTGATCCTCACATCACTACCATCCCCTCCGGTTGTCCCGATTTCTGTCACTTCGGGGCCATCGGTTCCGGACAGCGACATGTGTATACAACTTGCAGGTAAGACCATAAACAATGAATATCATGATGAAATAATAACATGTTCAGATCTGAGATCATGGCACTCGGGCCCTAGTGACAAGCATTAAGCATAACAAGTTGCAACAATATCATCAAAGTACCAATTACGGACACTAGGCACTATGCCCTAACAATCTTATGCTATTACATGACCAATCTCATCCAATCCCTACCATCCCCTTCGGCCTACAGCGGGGGAATTACTCACACATGGATGGGGAAAACATGGCCGGTTGATGGAGAGGTGTCGGTGGTGATGATGGCGATGATCTCCTCCAATTCCCCGTCTCGGCGGAGTGCCAGAACGGAGACTTCTGGCTCCTGAGACGGAGTTTCGCAATGTGGCGGCGTTCTGGAGGCTTTCTGGCGACTTCGACTTCCCTTTGTGCGTTTTTAGGTCGAAGGCAATAAGTAGTCCGAAGGAGGGCGTCGGAGGCTGGCCGAGGGGGCCACACGATAGGGCCACGCGGGCCCCTCCTGGGCCGCGCCGCCCTATGGTGTGGGGCCCTCGGTCCTCCACCTGGCTTGTCCTTCTGGCTCCGCCAATATTCTGTGAAAATAGGGCCTTCTGCATAAATTCCGAGGATTTTCCTGAAAGTTGGATTTCTGCACAAAAACGAGACACCAGAACAGTTCTGCTGAAAACAGCGTTAGTCCGTGTTAGTTGCATCCAAAATACACAAATTAGAGGCAAAACAATAGCAAAAGTGTTCGGGAAAGTAGATACGTTTTGGACGTATCACTATCACCCCGTGATCATCATCATTATCGTTGCTTACTGAGAAGATCGGCCCACCTCTTATCATCTTGGTATCAGATTCTCGGGTTTCCTCCGTAAGCCATCCACAATCCACCCCATAGTTGAGTTGTGAGTGTTTTCCTATCCAGAAAAAGCCAAAAATATTAGGGTTAGGGTTTGCCATAGCTTTAGATTGCACTAATTTCAAGTTTTAGTTGCTTTTCGTAGTTGTTTTTGCGTATCTTTTTCTTCCATCTAGTATTGTTAGGGTTTGAGTCTCCGCTATCATCTAGTTTCAGTTTTTGTTACTCCGAGTCCACATAGCGTATAGTGTGCTTGTTCCCAACCATAGACACAGCCTATCGATATAAGTGACTAGGAACTTCCCCAGAAGAGACTAGTTTTACTGCTCGACAGGCTGCTCATTAGGGTTTTGGTGCTTTGCATATTTTGTTGGCCGTGTTATCAAGGAGTTGTGTCATATAAAAAAACAAAAAATAGAAAAGAAGCAAAAAAGAGCTACATAGCTGCGTTACAAAAAGAAAATCCAAAAAGACAAAGTGTCAAGTGCTAGTAAGATCAAGTGAAGGCCTAGTTTACTTTTCTGCACTTGTAGTTGAGCAATCTTGTGCCTGTTTCGTTAAGCTTTGCTAGTGTCTCTCGAGTGCATTGCAACCTTTCATCCATATATACTTGCATTGCCACATTTATCGCCTTGTGTGAGTATCATTGGTTGTCTACGGTCAGCGCTAGAGCTTGTTATTGGTGCAAATAGGTAGCCTACCTACAACCCCACATATATCCTGCTTTGTCGTGTGATTGTTCTTACACCCTTGATATTCGCTTCGCTACATCCGTGCACTAGTTGTTACTATAAGTGGTAAGCAACACTAATTTACTTTGGAACAGTGAGATTTCCTTTTCTTATCAGTTTTTGAGTGAGTTGTGAGAGTACCACCATATATTTTTGATTTCGTGCACTAACCTACTAATCATGTCTGCTAGTGATCATAAGCTTGTTTACCAGGAAAACAAGGATTCTGCAGATATCATCACATGGAGGGAGTTTGAGGCTCTTCGTAATGAGATGCGATGTTGATGCGTGTAGTTGACACGTCCGTTGGGAACCCCAAGAGGAAGGTGTGATGCGCACAGCGGCAAGTTTCCCTCAGTAAGAAACCAAGGTTTAATCGAACCAGTAGGAGTCAAGAAGCACGTTGAAGGTTGATGGCGGCGGGATGTAGTGCGGCGCAACACCAGAGATTCCGGCGCCAACGTGGAACCTGCACAACACAACCAAAGTACTTTGCCCCAACGAAACAGTGAGGTTGTCAATCTCACCGGCTTGCTGTAACAAAGGATTAACCGTATTGTGTGGAAGATGATTGTTTGCAGAAAACAGTAGAACAAGTATTGCAGTAGATTGTATTTCAGTATAGAGAATTGGACCGGGGTCCACAGTTCACTAGAGGTGTCTCTCCCATAAGATAAACAACATGTTGGGTGAACAAATTACAGTTGGGCAATTGACAAATAAAGAGGGCATGACCATGCACATACATATTATGATGAGTATAGTGAGATTTAATTGGGCATTACGACAAAGTACATAGACCGCCATCCAGCATGCATCTATGCCTAAAAAGTCCACCTTCAGGTTATCATCCGAACCCCCTCCAGTATTAAGTTGCTAACAACAGACAATTGCATTAAGTATTGCGCGTAATGTAATCAGTGACTACATCCTTGAACATAGCACCAATGTTTTATCCCTAGTGGCAACAGCACATCCACAACCTTAGAACTTTCTGTCACTGTCCCAGATATCAATGGAGGCATGAACCCACTATCGAGCATAAATACTCCCTCTTGGAGTTACAAGCATCTACTTGGCCAGAGCATCTACTAGTAACGGAGAGCATGCAAGATCATAAACAACACATAGACATAACTTTGATAATCAACATAACAAGTATTCTCTATTCATCGGATCCCAACAAACGCAACATATAGAATTACAGATAGATGATCTTGATCATGTTAGGCAGCTCACAAGATCCGACAATGAAGCACAATGGGGAGAAGACAACCATCTAGCTACTGCTATGGACCCATAGTCCAGGGGTAGACTACTCACACATCACTCCGGAGGCGACCATGGCGGCGTAGAGTCCTCCGGGAGATGATTCCCCTCTCGGCAGGGTGCCGGAGGCGATCTCTGAATCCCTCGAGATGGGATTGGCGGCGGCGGCGTCTCTGGAAGGTTTTCCGTATCGTGGCTCTCGGTACTGGGGGTTTCGCGACGGAGGCTTTAAGTAGGCGGAAGGGCAGGTCAGGAGGCGGCACGAGGGGCCCACACTACAGGCCGGCGCGGCCAGGGCTTGGGCCGCGCCGCCCTGTAGTCTGGCCACCTCGTGGCCCCACTTCGTCTCCTCTTCGGTCTTCTGGAAGCTTCGTGGCAAAATAGGACCACTGGGCGTTGATTTCGTCCAATTCCGAGAATATTTCGTTACTAGGATTTACGAAACCAAAAACAATGACTTGAAAACAAGCGGCACTTGACATCTTGTTAATAGGTTAGTTCCAGAAAATGCACGAATATGACATAAAGTGTGCATAAAACATGTAGATAACATCAATAATGTGGCATGGAACACAAGAAATTATCGATACGTCGGAGACGTAGCAGCATCCCCAAGCTTAGTTCTGCTCGTCCCGAGCAGGTAAAACGATAACAAAGATAATTTCTGGAGTGACATGCCATCATAACCTTGATCATACTATTTGTAAAGCATATGTAGTGAATGCAGCGATCAAAACAATGTATATGACATGAGTAAACAAGTGAATCATATAGCAAAGACTTTTCATGAATAGTACTTCAAGACAAGCATCAATAAGTCTTGCATAAGAGTTAACTCATAAAGCAATAATTCAAAGTAAAAGCATTGAAGCAACACAAAGGAAGATTAAGTTTCAGCGGTTGCTTTCAACTTGTAACATGTATATCTCATGGATATTGTCAACATAGAGTAATATAACAAGTGCAATATGCAAGTATGTAGGAATCAATGCACAGTTCACACAAGTGTTTGCTTCTTGAGGTGGAGAGAAATAGGTGAACTGACTCAACAATGAAAGTAAAAGAATGGTCCTCCATAGAGGAAAAGCATCGATTGCTATATTTGTGCTAGAGCTTTGATTTTGAAAACATGAAACAATTTTGTCAACGGTAGTAATAAAGCATATGTATCATGTAAATTATATCTTACAAGTTGCAAGCCTCATGCATAGTATACTAATAGTGCCCGCACCTTGTCCTAATTAGCTTGGACTACCGGATCATCGCAATGCACATGTTTTAACCAAGTGTCACAAAGGGGTACCTCTATGCCGCCTGTACAAAGGTCTAAGGAGAAAGCTCGCATTGTATTTCTCGCTATTGATTATTCTCAACTTAGACATCCATACCGGGACAACATAGACAACAGATAATGGACTCCTCTTTTATGCATAAGCATGTGGCAACAATTAATAATTTTCTCATATGAGATTGAGGATATATGTCCAAAACTGAAACTTCCACCATGGATCGTGGCTTTAGTTAGCGGCCCAATGTTCTTCTCTAACAATATGCATGCTTAACCATAAGGTGGTAGATCTCTCTTACTTCAGACAAGACGAACATGCATAGCAACTCACATGAAATTCAACAAATAGTAGTTGATGGCGTCCCCAGTGAACATGGTTATCGCACAACAAGCAACTTAATAAGAGATAAAGTGCATAAGTACATATTCAATACCACAATAGTTTTTAAGCTATTTGTCCCATGAGCTATATATTGCAAAGGTGAATGATGGAATTTTAAAGGTAGCACTCAAGCAATTTACTTTGGAATGGCGGAAAATACCATGTAGTAGGTAGGTATGGTGGACACAAATGGCATAGTGGTTGGCTCAAGTATTTTGGATGCATGAAAGGTATTCCCTCTCGATACAAGGTTTAGGCTAGCAAGGCTTATTTGAAACAAACACAAGGATGAACCGGTGCAGCAAAACTCACATAAAAGACATATTGTAAACATTATAAGAATCTACACCGTCTTCCTTGTTGTTCAAACTCAATACTAGAAATTATCTAGACCTTAGAGAGACCAAATATGCAAACCAAATTTTAGCATGCTCTATGTATTTCTTCATTAATGGGTGCAAATTATATGATGCAAGAGCTTAAACATGAGCACAACAATTGCCAAGTATCACATTACCCAAGACATTATAGCAAATTACTACATGTATCATTTTCCAATTCCAACCATATAACAATTTAACGAAGAAGAAACTTCGCCATGAATATTATGAGTAAAGCCTAAGGACATACTTGTCCATATGCTATAGCGGAGCGTGTCTCTCTCCCATAAAGTGAATGCTAGGATCCATTTTATTCAAACAAAACAAAAAATAAAAACAAACCGACGCTCCAAGAAAAGCACATAAGATGTGATGGAATAAAAATATAGTTTCAGGGGAGGAACCTGATAATGTTGTCGATGAAGAAGGGGATGCCTTGGGCATCCCCAAGCTTAGACGCTTGAGTCTTCTTAGAATATGCAGGGGTGAACCACCGGGGCATCCCCAAGCTTAGAGCTTTCACTCTCCTTGATCATGTTGCATCATACTCCTCTCTTGATCCTTGAAAACTTCCTCCACACCAAACTTAGAACAACTCACTAGAGGGTTAGTGACAATAAAAATTAACATGTTCAGAGGTGACATAATCATTCTTAACACTTCTGGACATTGCATAAAGCTACTGGACATTCATGGATCAAAGAAATTCATCCAACATAGCAAAAGAGGCAATGCGAAATAAAAGGCAGAATCTGTCAAAACAGAACAGTTCGTATTGACAAATTTTATCGAGGCACCAGACTTGCTCAAATGAAAATGCTCAAATTGAATGAAAGTTGCGTACATATCTGAGGATCACTCACGTAAATTGGCATAATTGTCTGAGTTACCTACAGAGAAAACAACCCAGATTCGTGACAGCAAAGAAATCTGTTTCTGCGCAGTAATCCAAATCTAGTACTTACTTTTCTATCAACGGCTTTACTTGGCACAACAAAACACAAAACTAAGATAAGGAGAGGTTGCTACAGTAGTAAACAACTTCCAAGACACAAAATAAAAACAAAGTACTGTAGGTAAAAACATGGGTTGTCTCCCATAAGCGCTTTTCTTTAACGCCTTTCAGCTAGGCGCAGAAAGTGTGTATCAAGTATTATCAAGAGACGAAGTGTCAACATCATAATTTGTTCTAATAATAGAATCAAAAGGTAACTTCATTCTCTTTGTAGGGAAGTGTTCCATACCTTTCTTGAGAGGAAATTGATATTTAATATTACCTTCCTTCATATCAATGATAGCACCAACAGTTCGAAGAAAAGGTCTTCCAAATATAATGGGACAAGATGCATTGCATTCAATATCCAAGACAACAAAATCAACGGGGACAAGGTTATTGTTAACGGTAATGCGAACATTATCAACTTTCCCCAAAGGTTTCTTTGTAGAATGATCAGCAAGATTAACATCCAAATAACAATTTTTCAGCGGTGGCAAGTCAAGCATATTATAAATTTTCTTAGGCATAACGGAAATACTTGCACCAAGATCACATAAAGCATTACAATCAAAATCTTTAACCTTCATCTTAATGATGGGCTCCCAACCATCCTCTAGCTTTCTAGGAATAGAGGCTTCGCGCTCTAGTTTCTCTTCTCTAGCTTTTATGAGAGCATTTGTAATATGTTGCGTGAAAGCCAAATTTATAGCACTAGCATTAGGACTTTTAGCAAGTTTTTGCAAGAACTTTATAACTTCAGAGATGTGGCAATCATCAAAATTCAAACCATTATAATCTAAAGCAATGGGATCATCATCCCCAATGTTGGAAAAAATTTCAGCAGCTTTATCACAAGCAGTTTCAGCAGTTTTAGCAGTTTCAGGCAGTTTTGTACGCTTTGCACTAGGAGTAGAAACATTACCAACACCAATTATTTTACCATTAATAGTAGGAGGTGCAGCAACATGTGTAGCATTAGCATTGCTTGTGGTGGTAATAGTCCAAACTTTAGCTACATTCTTCTCTTTAGCTAGTTTTTCATTTTCTTCTCTATCCCACCTAGCACGCAGTTCAGCCATTAATCTTATATTCTCATTAATTCTAACTTGGATGGCATTTGCTGTAGTAATAATTTTATTTTCAATATCCCTACTAGGCATAACTTTCGATTTCAAAAGATCAACATCAGAGGCAAGACTATCGACTTTAGAAGCAAGTATATCAATTTTCCCAAGCTTTTCTTCAACAGATTTGTTAAAAGCAGTTTGTGTACTAATAAATTCTTTAAGCATGGCTTCAAGTCCAGGGGGTGTGTTCCTATTATTGTTGTAAGAATTCCCATAAGAACTACCATAGCCGTTGCCATTATTATAAGGATATGGCCTATAGTTGTTACTAGAATTGTTCCGGTAAGCATTGTTGTTGAAATTATTATTTTTAATGAAGTTTACATCAACATGTTCTTCTTGGGCAACCAATGAAGCTAATGGAACATTATTAGGATCAACATTAGTCTTATCATTCACAAGCATAGACATAATAGCATCAATCTTATCACTCAAGGAAGAGGTTTCTTCGACAGAATTTACCTTCTTACCTTGTGGAGCTCTTTCCGTGTGCCATTCAGAGTAATTGATCATCATATTATCAAGAAACTTTGTTGCTTCACCAAGAGTGATGGACATAAAGGTACCTCCAGCAGCTGAATCCAATAAATTCCGCGAAGAAAAATTTAGTCCTGCATAGAAGGTTTGGATGATCATCCAAGTAGTCAGTCCATGGGTTGGGCAATTTTTAACCAGAGATTTCATTCTTTCCCATGCTTGTGCAACATGTTCAGTATCTAATTGTTTAAAATTCATTATGCTACTCCTCAAAGATATAATTTTAGCAGGGGGATAATATCTACCAATAAAAGCATCCTTGCATTTAGTCCATGAATCAATACTATTTTTAGGCAGAGATAGCAACCAATCTTTAGCTCTTCCTCTTAATGAGAAAGGGAACAATTTTAATTTTATAATGTCACCATCTACATCTTTATATTTTTGCATTTCACATAGTTCAACAAAGTTATTAAGATGGGCAGCAGCATCATCAGAACTAACACCAGAAAATTGCTCTCGCATAACAAGATTTAGTAAAGCAGGTTTAATTTCAAAGAATTCTGTTGTAGTAGCAGGTGGAGCAATAGGTGTGCATAAGAAATCATTATTATTTGTGGTTGTGAAGTCACACAACTTAGTATTTTCAGGGGTAGCCATTTTAGCAGTAGTAAATAAAGCAAACTAGATAAAGTAAATGCATGTAACTAATTTTTTTGTGTTTTTGATATAGCAAACAAGATAGCAAATAAAGTAAAACTAGCAACTAATTTTTTTGTATTTTGATTTAGTGCAGCAAACAAAGTAGTAAATAAAACTAAGCAAGACAAAAACAAAGTAAAGAGATTGGGAAGTGGAGACTCCCCTTGCAGCGTGTCTTGATCTCCCCGGCAACGGCGCCAGAAATTTGCTTGATGCGTGTAGTTGACACGTCCGTTGGGAACCCCAAGAGGAAGGTGTGATGCGCACAGCGGCAAGTTTCCCTCAGTAAGAAACCAAGGTTTAATCGAACCAGTAGGAGTCAAGAAGCACGTTGAAGGTTGATGGCGGCGGGATGTAGTGCGGCGCAACACCAGAGATTCCGGCGCCAACGTGGAACCTGCACAACACAACCAAAGTACTTTGCCCCAACGAAACAGTGAGGTTGTCAATCTCACCGGCTTGCTGTAACAAAGGATTAACCGTATTGTGTGGAAGATGATTGTTTGCAGAAAACAGTAGAACAAGTATTGCAGTAGATTGTATTTCAGTATAGAGAATTGGACCGGGGTCCACAGTTCACTAGAGGTGTCTCTCCCATAAGATAAACAACATGTTGGGTGAACAAATTACAGTTGGGCAATTGACAAATAAAGAGGGAATGACCATGCACATACATATTATGATGAGTATAGTGAGATTTAATTGGGCATTACGACAAAGTACATAGACCGCCATCCAGCATGCATCTATGCCTAAAAAGTCCACCTTCAGGTTATCATCCGAACCCCCTCCAGTATTAAGTTGCTAACAACAGACAATTGCATTAAGTATTGCGCGTGATGTAATCAGTGACTACATCCTTGAACATAGCACCAATGTTTTATCCCTAGTGGCAACAGCACATCCACAACCTTAGAACTTTCTGTCACTGTCCCAGATATCAATGGAGGCATGAACCCACTATCGAGCATAAATACTCCCTCTTGGAGTTACAAGCATCTACTTGGCCAGAGCATCTACTAGTAACGGAGAGCATGCAAGATCATAAACAACACATAGACATAACTTTGATAATCAACATAACAAGTATTCTCTATTCATCGGATCCCAACAAACGCAACATATAGAATTACAGATAGATGATCTTGATCATGTTAGGCAGCTCACAAGATCCGACAATGAAGCACAATGGGGAGAAGACAACCATCTAGCTACTGCTATGGACCCATAGTCCAGGGGTAGACTACTCACACATCACTCCGGAGGCGACCATGGCGGCGTAGAGTCCTCCGGGAGATGATTCCCCTCTCCGGCAGGGTGCCGGAGGCGATCTCCTGAATCCCCCGAGATGGGATTGGCGGCGGCGGCGTCTCTGGAAGGTTTTCCGTATCGTGGCTCTCGGTACTGGGGGTTTCGCGACGGAGGCTTTAAGTAGGCGGAAGGGCAGGTCAGGAGGCGGCACGAGGGGCCCACACTACAGGCCGGCGCGGCCAGGGCTTGGGCCGCGCCGCCCTGTAGTCTGGCCACCTCGTGGCCCCACTTCGTCTCCTCTTCGGTCTTCTGGAAGCTTCGTGGCAAAATAGGACCCTGGGCGTTGATTTCGTCCAATTCCGAGAATATTTCCTTACTAGGATTTCTGAAACCAAAAACAGCAGAAAACAAAGAATCGGCACTTCGGCATCTTGTTAATAGGTTAGTTCCAGAAAATGCACGAATATGACATAAAGTGTGCATAAAACATGTAGATAACATCAATAATGTGGCATGGAACACAAGAAATTATCGATACGTCGGAGACGTATCAGACGTGAATTCCGCGCTCAGGATGATGTGCTTAGGGGAACGGTCCAAGGGATCTCTCAGAAGCTGGATACTTTTAATGAGACCTTCACTACAATGAAAGATCAAATGACGGATATCCAACGTACTCTTAAAACTTTGCAAATGTCTGTTGACAATCTTACAAACCAACAACAACAAGAGGATGAAGACCTTGATCCCCAAGATGCAGTCCCTGGTCGTGGTGTTGGACGTCGTAACCGTCCTCGTGGATGGGTTGAACTTGGACGCCATGTTCGTGGACTTGATGAGGAAGATGGATTGGGTAAGCCTAAGTTCTCCATACCCAAGTTTGAAGGAGGAGCTGATGTTGAAGAGTACCTCACTTGGGAACTCAAAATTGAGAAGTTATGGAACTTACATCCGAACTACACTGAAGATAGGAAGATCAAGCTTGCTTCTTCTGAATTTGATGGCTATGCATTGCGTTGGTGGGATGCACTTGTTCGTAATCGACAGGAGGATGGTGAACTTCCTATTATCACATGGCGTGCTATGAAGGAGGCAATGAATTCTCGTTTTTTGCCCACTAATTATTTGCGTACAATATATGATAAGTTGACCCTATTGAGGCAAGGTGTGAAGACTGTGGATGAATACTACATGGAGGTGGAGTTGCTTATGCAGCGTGGTCGTGTCCGTGAGTCTCTAGAGATGACAATGCAGCGTTTTCTCAACGGCTTGAAGTATGATATCAAAGACATTGTTCGTCATTACAGCTACACCAATATGAATCAATTGTTATATCATGCAAGAGAAGCTGAATCACAAATGGCTGAAGAAGCAAAGGTTAAAGGTCGTGCTACGGGAGCTGGGCGCTTCACGCCTCGCGTGCCCCCATCTACGGCGTCGGCGCCATCGACGCGCTCCGCCCCTTATTCTACTCCGCCTAGCAAGCCGGTCTCTAATGTGTCTAACACAAAGAAGTCCGAATCTGCTGCAAGTACGAGTGGATCTAGCATGTCTACCGCGCGCAACCGTGATATGGCTTGTCATACATGTGGTGGCAAGGGTCACTTCAAGAGAGATTGTCCTAACCGCAAAGTCATGATTATCAATGAGGACAATGAGTATGAGATTGGAGATGATGTTGATCCTAATGCTCCAGAAGATGATGACTATGACACTGATGGTGAAGATGCATATCCGTATGATGCTCGCATCATTGTTGTATCGCAGCCTGCTCTTAATGTGTTGCCTAGTGCATCTACTCAGCGCTGCAACTTGTTCCAAACAAAGGCTTTAGTTGGTCCTGACAAGGCTTGCAAGGTCATTATTGATGGCGGGAGTTGCCGCAATTTAGCAAGCAAGGAGTTGTGTAGCAAGCTGAAGTTGAAGTATCTACCGCACCCGCATCCATATTATATTCAGTGGTTTAGCGACAATGGTGAGATGAAGGTAAACCACATGGTGCGTGTTGAGTTTGAGATTGGACCGTACAAGGATTACATTGATTTTGATGTGGTTCCTATGACGGTTTGTCACCTACTATTGGGTCGGCCTTGGCTCTATGACCATTCTGTGCAACACAATGGCCGTGCCAATACATATCATTTGGAGTACAAGGGCAAGAAAATTAACTTACAGCCTATGTCACCACAACAGATTGTCAATGAATCTCGTCAGAAAATTGAAGTCAACTTGGAGGATGTACCTTTAGACAGGCGAGAGAATTGTAATATTGTGAGTGGTATAACGAAAAGTGAGCGAGTGAATTCCTTAGTTTCATTATCCACCAAAGAAGACATGAGAGAATTTAGTAAGGATCCTACGGCTTTGCCTCTTGTGCTTATGTACAGGGGTACGGTTTTGGTTTCTAACGACATGACCCCTCTTCCTCTTGGTGTTTCTAATATTTTGCAGGAATTTGGCGATGTGTTTTCGGAAGAGGTACCCGCAGGACTACCACCATTGCGAGGTATTGAGCATCAAATCGACTTGATTCCCGGAGCTTCGCTACCCAATAGGGCGCCATATAGAACGAACCCCGAAGAGACGAAGGAAATACAGAGGCAAGTACAAGCGCTACTCGACAAAGGTTATATCCGCATAAGCCTTAGTCCTTGTGTTATTCCTGTTATTTTAGTTCCTAAGAAAGATGGTACATGGCGTATGTGCATAGATTGTAGAGCTATAAACAACATTACTATTCGATATCGTCATCCTATTCCCCGTTTAGAGGATATGCTAGATGAATTGAGTGGTGCTGCTGTGTTCTCTAAAATTGATTTGCGTAGTGGTTATCATCAAATTAGGATGAAAGAAGGGGATGAATGGAAAACAGCCTTTAAAACAAAATTTGGTTTATATAAGTGGTTAGTAATGCTTTTTGGTTTGACTAATGCACCTAACACTTTCATGAGATTGATGAACCATGTTTTACGTGAATTTATTGGCAAATTTGTGGTTGTGTACTTTGATGACATATTAATCTACAGCCGTGATGACCCACAAGTATAGGGGATTGCAATAGTCTTCGCGGGAAGTAAAACCCAATTTATTGATTCGACACAAGGGGAGACAAAGAATACTTGAAAGCCTTAACAGCGGAGTTGTCAATTCAGCTGCACCTGTAAACAGACTTGCTCGCAAGAGTTTATCAGTAGTAATAGTTTATAGCAGTAGCAATAGTGAAATAACAGCAGCAGAGTAACAAAGACAGCAGTAGTGATTACAGTAAACAGCAGGATTAAAATACTGTAGGCACAGGGGTGGATGACGGGCGTTGCATGGATGGGAGAAACTCATGTAACAATCAAAGCAGGGCATTTGCAGATAATAATAAAACGGTGTCCAACTACTAAGCAATCCATAGGCATGTGTTCCGTATATAGTCGTACGTGCTCGCAATGAGAAACTTGCACAACATCTTTTGTCCTACCAGCCGGTGGCAGCCGGGCCTCTAGGGAATCTACTGGAAATTAAGGTACTCCTTTTAATAGAGTACCGGAGCAAAGAATTAACACTCCGTGAACACATGTGATCCTCACATCACCGCCTTCCCCTCCGGTTGTCCCAATTTCTGTCACTTTGGGGCCTCGGGTTCCGGACAGCGACATGTGTATACAACTTGCAGGTAAGATCATAAAACAATGCATATCATCATGAAATAATAACATGTTCAGATCTGAGATCATGGCACTCGGGCCCTAGTGACAAGCATTAAGCATAACAAGTTGCAACAATATCATCAAAGTACCAATTACGGACACTAGGCACTATGCCCTAACAATCTTATGCTATTACATGACCAATCTCATCCAATCCCTACCATCCCCTTCAGCCTACAGCGGGGGAATTACTCACACATGGATGGGGGAAACATGGCTGGTCGATGGAGAGGCGTCGGTGGTGATGATGGCGATGATCTCCTCCAATTCCCCATCCCGGCGGAGTGCCAGAACGGAGTTTCTGGTCCCGAGACGGAGTTTCGCGACGGTGGCGGCGTACTGGATGGTTTCTGGCGACTTCGACTTCTCCCCTCGCGTTTTTAGATCGAAACCCTTAAGTAGTCCAGAGGAGGGCGTCAGAGGGCAGCCGAGGGGCCACACGCTAGGGCGGCGCGCCCCCCCCTCCAGGCCGCGCCGGCCTAGCGTCTTGGGGCCCTGGGCCTCCCCCAGGCCTGCCCTTCGATCTGGCTCCGTGATTCTTCTGGTAAAATAGGCCCTTTGATATAAATTCCGAGGATTTTCCCGAAAGTTGAATTTCTGCACAAAAACGAGACACCAGGGTAATTCTGTTGAAAACAACGTTAGTCCGTGTTAGTTGTATCCAAAATACACAAATTAGAGGCAAAACAATAGCAAAAGTGTTCGGGAAAGTAGATACGTTTTGGACGTATCAACTCCCCCCAAGCTTAGCTTATTGCTTGTCCTCAAGCAATTCAGTTAACAACTGAGTGCGATAAAAGAACTTTCACGAACACATTTGTTCATATGATGTAAATATTCTCATGATATGGACAAGTACTTAGGCAATTCATAATAAGATACATGCAAATAAGATCATCTAATAGCTATGTCAATCATGGAAAGGTACCAACAAATTAATAATAAGCATCATGAATCATGTCTATCAGCAGGATTGCAATGTTCATAAAAGGATATGATAAAGTGGTATCTCGCTTGCCCGTATTTGATCAGCAAAACATAAATGCTCAGGCACCTCTGAAGTTCATGGAAAGACTAGAAATAGAGATTGTCAAAGATAAAAGCATCAAAGTTATACCACAGTCAATCATATTTTGGGACAAGCATATTATACTAAGAATGACAGTTGTGCTCTCAAGAAAGTGCTCAAAGAAAGGATGGTGACACAACATGAAAGTAAAAGATTGACCCTTCGTAGAGGGAAGCAGGGATTAACATGCGCTAGAGCTTTTCATTTTTAAAACAGGAGTAAAATTATTTTGAGAGGTGTTTGTTGTTGTCAACGAATGGTAATGGGTACACCAACTACCTCGCCAACCAGACTTTCAAGAGCGGCTCCCATGTAGGACGTTATTTCTACCAGCAAGGTAGATCATCCCTCTTCTCTTTTGTTTACACACGTATTTTAGTTTTATTATAGGTGACACTCCCCCCAACCTTTGCTTACACAAGCCATGGCTAACCGAATCCTCGGGTGCCTTCCATCAATCTCATACCATGGAGGAGTGTCTATTTGCAAAATTAAGTTGCTTACTGATGAATCAGAGCAAAACATGTGAAGAGTGACAAGGGATTAACTTGTCAATGCCTACGGGTTGTAGACTAGGGTTTAGTTAGAAGTAGAGGGCAAGTAGATCTCGAAGGTTTCAGCCGAAAAGTACTCGACGATGCGAAAACTAGGGTTTGTGAGACAATGATTCGATGATTTCTTTGTCCCTCGACTCTCCCTTATATAGGAGGTGGAGCCGAGGGATTCGTATTGTACAAGTTACAGAGTCCGGGAGGGTTTCCAACTCATCCTGCAAGATTACAAATATTATCTCCTAATACAACTCTAGCTTTCCTTAATAACAACTTGGGCTTCCGATTCTTCTTATTCTTCGAGTCGTGGGCCTTCAGTAAACCCCGGGTACTATCTTCGGCAGGCCCATTGGGGATGCCTATGTCAGTAGCCCCCGAGATTTTGCTTGAATCGCAGAGTCAGGGAAAATCTCCACCGTTATATTTACTCTGTATTTCTTTGCATATGAATTTCTATATTGTACAGGGATAACGGTAGTTGGGGCTAGTTCATCTGACGGATCAGGTACTAGTTAACTGCTCTAGTGGCAATCCGCAAAAACCTACTTCAAGATCACGTCCCTGGACATGATCTCGGGATACTGGTGTAAACTTCGACAGGTGCCGCTTAAGGTCTTACCATTCTGTCGAGTCCCAGTCATATTTATCGGGTACCTAACGCGTCCGTTAGGATTTTTCTTCGTATCTGTTGATACGGATAAAAGTAGCAAACCGACGTCAGAGACGGCGCCACGCCACACAGAACGGATCTGGGGTCTTACCTTCGCAAAGTTTTGCGGCATTCAGAAATTGTTCGCAACTTTGGCGTTCTAAGAATATATTGTCGAGTGCTTATTCGGCTGTTGGAATGGCACATTTTATTGAGTCAACGGATAACTTATATTGCTCTCCCGATGGGAGTATATGTAGAGTTACTCATAACTCGAAATATACTCTCTTGTTCTTCTATCTTTCTTTTTTATAATTTCATCGGGCACGCGAACAGCGTTCCCGATGGGAGTAGCCCCCGAGGCTATGATGCGTGTAGTTGACACGTCCGTTGGGAACCCCAAGAGGAAGGTGTGATGCGCACAGCGGCAAGTTTCCCTCAGTAAGAAACCAAGGTTTAATCGAACCAGTAGGAGTCAAGAAGCACGTTGAAGGTTGATGGCGGTGGGATGTAGTGCGGCGCAACACCAGAGATTCCGGCGCCAACGTGGAACCTGCACAACACAACCAAAGTACTTTGCCCCAACGAAACAGTGATGTTGTCAATCTCACCGGCTTGCTGTAACAAAGGATTAACCGTATTGTGTGGAAGATGATTGTTTGCAGAAAACAGTAAAACAAGTATTGCAGTAGATTGTATGCGATGTAAAGAATAGGACCGGGGTCCACAGTTCACTAGAGGTGTCTCTCCCATAAGATAAACAGCATGTTGGGTGAACAAATTACAGTTGGGCAATTGACAAATAGAGAGGGCATGACCATGCACATACATATTATGATGAGTACTGTGAGATTTAATTGGGCATTACGACAAAGTACATAGACCGCTATCTAGCATGCATCTATGCCTAAAAAGTCCACCTTCAGGTTATCATCCGAACCCCCTCCAGTATTAAGTTACTAACAACAGACAATTGCATTAAGTATTGCACGTAATGTAATCAGTGACTACATCCTCGAACATAGCACCAATGTTTTATCCCTAGTGGCAACAGCACATCCATAATCTTAGAGGTTCTTGTCACTCCTCCAGATTCACGGAGACATGAACCCACTATCGAGCATAAATACTCCCTCTTGGAGTTACTAGCATCAACTTGGCCAGCGCATCTACTAATAACGGAGAGCATGCAAGATCATAAACAACACATAGACATGAATTGATAATCAACATAACATAGTATTCTCTATTCATCGGATCCCAACAAACGCAACATATAGAATTACAGATAGATGATCTTGATCATGTTCGGCAGCTCACAAGACCCGACAATTAAGCACAATGGGGAGAAGACAACCATCTAGCTACTGCTATGGACCCATAGTCCAGGGGTGAACTACTCACTCATCACTCCGGAGGCGACCATGGCGGTGAAGAGTCCTCCGGGAGATGAATCCCCTCTCCGGCAGGGTGCCGGAGGCGATCTCCTGAATCCCCCGAGATGGGATTGGCGGCGGCGTCTCTGGAAGGTTTTCTGTATCGTGGCTCTCGGTACTGGGGGTTTCGCGACGGAGGCTATTTGTAGGCGGAAGGGCAGGTCAAGGGGCGTCACGAGGGGCCCACACTATAGGTCGGCGCGGCCAAGACCTGGGCCGCGCCGCCCTATAGTCTGGCCACCTCGTGGCCCCACTTCGTCTCCTCTTCGGTCTTCTGGAAGCTTCGTGGCAAAATAGGACCCTGGGCGTTGATTTCGTCCAATTCCGAGAATATTTCTTTACTAGGATTTCTGAAACCAAAAACAGCAGAAAACAGCAACTGGCTCTTCGGCATCTTGTTAATAGGTTAGTTCCAGAAAATGCACGAATATGACATAAAGTATGCATAAAACATGTAGATATCATCAATAATGTGGCATGGAACACAAGAAATTATCTATACGTCGGAGACGTATCAGCATCCCCAAGCTTAGTTCTGCTCGTCCCGAGCAGGTAAAACGATAACAAAGATAATTTCTGGAGTGACATGCCATCATAACCTTGATCATACTATTTGTAAACATATGTAATGAATGCAGCGATCAAAACAATGGTAATGACATGAGTAAACAAGTGAATCATAAAGCAAAGACTTTTCATGAATAGCACTTCAAGACAAGCATCAATAAGTCTTGCATAAGAGTTAACTCATAAAGCAATAAATCAAAGTAAAGGTATTGAAGCAACACAAAGGAAGATTAAGTTTCAGCGGTTGCTTTCAACTTATAACATGTATATCTCATGGATAATCGTCAACATAGAGTAATATAATAAGTGCAATATGCAAGTATGTAAGAATCAATGCACAGTTCACACAAGTGTTTGCTTCTTGAGGTGGAGAGAAATAGGTGAACTGACTCAACATAAAAGTAAAAAGAATGGTCCTTCAAAGAGGAAAGCATCGATTGCTATATTTGTGCTAGAGCTTTTATTTTGAAAACATGAAACAATTTTGTCAACAGTAGTAATAAAGCATATGAGTTATGTAAATTATATCTTACAAGTTGCAAGCCTCATGCATAGCATACTAATAGTGCCCGCACCTTGTCCTAATTAGCTTGGACTACCGGGATCATCGCAACGCACATGTTTTAACCAAGTGTCACAAAGGGGTACCTCCATGCCGCCTGTACAAAGGTCTAAGGAGAAAGCTCGCATTTTGGATTTCTCGCTTTTGATTATTCTCAACTTAGACATCCATACCGGGACAACATGGACAACAGATAATGGACTCCTCTTTAATGCATAAGCATGTGGCAACAATTATTATTCTCATATGAGATTGAGGATATATGTCCAAAACTGAAACTTCCACCATGAATCATGGCTTTAGTTAGCGGCCCAATGTTCTTCTCTAACAATATGCATGCTCCAACCATTAAGGTGGTAGATCTCTCTTACTTCAGACAAGACGGACATGCATAACAACTCACATGATATTCAACAAAGAATAGTTGATGGCGTCCCCAGAAACATGGTTATCGCACAACAAGCAACTTAATAAGAGATAAAGTGCATAAGTACATATTCAATACCACAATAGTTTTTAAGCTATTTGTCCCATGAGCTATATATTGCAAAGGTGAATGATGGAATTTTAAAGGTAGCACTCAAGCAATTTACTTTGGAATGGCGGAGAAATACCATGTAGTAGGTAGGTATGGTGGACACAAATGGCATAGTGGTTGGCTCAAGGATTTTGGATGCATGAGAAGTATTCCCTCTCGATACAAGGTTTAGGCTAGCAAGGTTATTTGAAACAAACACAAGGATGAACCGGTGCAGCAAAACTCACATAAAAGACATATTGTAAACATTATAAGAATCTACACCGTCTTCCTTGTTGTTCAAAACTCAATACTAGAAATTATCTAGACTTTAGAGAGACCAAATATGCAAACCAAATTAGCAAGCTCTAGGTGTTTCTTCATTAATGGGTGCAAAGTATATGATGCAAGAGCTTAAACATGAGCACAACAATTGCCAAGTATCACATTATCCAAGACATTTTAGCAAATTACTACATGTATCATTTTCCAATTCCAACCATATAACAATTTAACGAAGAAGAAACTTCGCCATGAATATTATGAGTAGAGCCTAAGGACATACTTGTCCATATACTACAGCGGAGCGTGTCTCTCTCCCACACAAGGAATGCTAGGATCCATTTTATTCAAACAAAACAAAAACAAAAACAAAAACAAACCGACGCTCCAAGCAAAGCACATAAGATGTGATGGAATAAAAATATAGTTTCAGGGGAGGAACCTGATAATGTTGTCGATGAAGAAGGGGATGCCTTGGGCATCCCCAAGCTTAGACGCTTGAGTCTTCTTGATATATGCAGGGGTGAACCACCGGGGCATCCCCAAGCTTAGAGCTTTCACTCTCCTTGATCATATTGCATCATACTCCTCTCTTGATCCTTGAAAACTTCCTCCACACCAAACTCGAAACAACTCATTAGAGGGTTAGTGCACAATCAAAATATACATGTTCAGAGGTGACATAATCATTCTTAACACTTCTGGATATTGCACAAAGCTACTGAAAGTCAATGGAATCGAAATATCCATCGAACATAACAAAACTGGCAATGCGAAATAAAAGGCAGAATCTGTCAAAACAGAACAGTTCGTATTGACGAATTTAATTGAGGCACCAGACTTGCTCAAATGAAAATGCTAAAATTGAATGAAAGTTGCGTACATATCTGAGGATCACTCACGTAAATTGTCATAATTTTATGAGTTACCTACAGAGAATTTTGCCCAGATTCATGACAGCAAAGAAATCTGTTTCTGCGCAGTAATCCAAATCTAGTATGAACTTTTCTATCAACAACTTTACTTGGCACAACAAAACACTAAACTAAGATAAGGAGAGGTTGCTACAGTAGTAAACAACTTCTAAGACACAAAATAAAAACAAAGTACTGTAGTAAAAACATGGGTTGTCTCCCATAAGCGCTTTTCTTTAACGCCTTTCAGCTAGGCGCAGAAAGTGTGTATCAAGTGTTATCAAGAGATGGTGCATCGTTATCATGAGCTCCCCCATCCGTAGTGGTACTAAGGGCTTTGTCAATTTTAGGCCTATAATAATACTTCTTTGGTTTAGGCACTTTAGAGACATACATAAACTTTTGCTCCTTACCCACATAAGCTTTCTCCTTATATTTAAGAGAAGAAAATGTTGAACCCAAGGTTCCCATAGCTTTTTCAAGTTCGTCAATCCTATTGCTTTGATCGTCATGGACAACACAAGTTCCTAGGACACTAATTCTTTCATCAATTCCTCCTAAGGATTTATCAAGTTCATCAGTTTTATCAAGTAACATTTCCAATTTAGCTTCAATACTTGGAAATTTTTTCTCTAAGGTTTCCAATTTTTTCATAACATCTTCAAGAGAGATTTCAGTTTTAACTTCATCAACAGGGGGTATTCCAAATAGACTCTCAATAATGCAGCTAGCTTCTAATGCAGGAGTACTTAGGAAGTTACCTTTCGCGAGACTATCAAGAACATACCTATTCCAGCTAGAGATACCAACATAAAAATTCCTGAGTAGGATAGTGGTGGAGTGTTTCTTAATGCACCTATTATGGGCATCACTAATTCTGTACCAAGCATCTCTTAAATATTCTCCCCCTCGTTGCTTAAACGTACGAACTTCGACTTCAGGATTACTCATTTTAGCAGTAGTAAATAAAGCAAACTAGATAAAGTAAATGCAAGTAACTATTTTTTTTTGTGTTTTTGATATAGCAAACGAGATAGCAAATAAAGTAAAACTAGCAACTAATTTTTTTTGTATTTTGATTTAGTGCAGCAAACAAAGTAGTAAATAAAACTAAGCAAGACAAAAACAAAGTAAAGAGATTGGGAAGTGGAGACTCCCCTTACAGCGTGTCTTGATCTCCCCGGCAACGGCGCCAGAAATTTGCTTGATGCGTGTAGTTGACACGTCCGTTGGGAACCCCAAGAGGAAGGTGTGATGCGCACAGCGGCAAGTTTCCCTCAGTAAGAAACCAAGGTTTAATCGAACCAGTAGGAGTCAAGAAGCACGTTGAAGGTTGATGGCGGCGGGATGTAGTGCGGCGCAACACCAGAGATTCCGGCGCCAACGTGGAACCTGCACAACACAACCAAAGTACTTTGCCCCAACGAAACAGTGAGGTTGTCAATCTCACCAGCTTGCTGTAACAAAGGATTAACCGTATTGTGTGGAAGATGATTGTTTGCAGAAAACAGTAAAACAAGTATTGCAGTAGATTGTATGCGATGTAAAGAATAGGACCGGGGTCCACAGTTCACTAGAGGTGTCTCTGTTATCACCAGAATTTGACCGAGTCAAGAGGTGGGCCGCGATCAAGATGGACTTAAGGAAATATACATGGAAGAATTACGTGAATCGGCCTGTTATGCTGAGTTTGGGCTAGTTTGCCCTTGTATCTGTAATATATTAGGTTACGTGTCGATTAGTTAGAGTTTTGCCCGTGCACGGTTAGGTGCACGTCTAAAGTTAGAAAGTCCCTTGGACTATAAATATGTATCTAGGGTTTATGGAATAAACAACAACCAACGTTCAACCAAACAAATCAATCTCGGCGCATCGCCAACTCCTTCGTCTCGAGGGTTTCTATCGGTAAGCGACATGCTGCCTAGATCGCATCTTGCGATCTAGGCAGCACAAGCTCCACGTTGTTCATGCGTTGCTCGTACTGAAGCCTTGTTGATGGCGAGCAACGTAGTTATCATAGATATGTTAGGGTTAGCATAGTTCTTCGCGTAACATGCTATCGTAGTGCAACCCTTGCATGTCTAGCCGCCCTCACACCTATCTTAGGTGTGGGGGCGGCACCCCGCTTGATCATTATTTAGTAGATCTGATCCGTTACGGTTGCTCCTTGTTCTACAAGGATTAGTTTAATATCTGCAATAGTTAGGCCTTACAAAGGGGGGGAGGATCCAGCGGCACGTAGGGTGTCGTTCGCTAGCCCTAAACAGGATGTTCCGGGGATCAACTTCGTGTTGGTTTTTAGGCCTTGTTTAGGATCGGCTTACGATCACCGTGCGTGGCCGCGAGGCCCAACCTGGAGTAGGATGATCCGATTATGCGGTGAAAACCCTAAATCGTCGTAGATCTCATTAGCTTTATCTTGATCAAGCAGGACCACCATATATTCGTGCACCCCGTACGAATCATGGGTGGATCGGCTCCTTGAGCCGATTCACAGGACAACCTGAGAGCCGATCGAGGCTCGTATTTAATGTTTACGTGTATGCCATGCATGAAACTAAGCGAGGCATCTCCATCACCTTCCTGACCAGGTATAGGTCAGGTGGCACGCCCTTGCAATCAGCATCGGACGTGTGACCAGAAGGCTTTGCGGGCCGTCGCTCGGAGGGACCTCAGCCAGCCGCAGCTCTAGGTTGTTCCCGGCTCTACGGTGTTGCCCGTCGCTGCCCGCCGGTGGGTTTCTGACGACAACACATTCTGGCACGCCCGGTGGGACAAGCTTCTACATCAACCACATCGCCATCTACATCTGAGATGGCGGACGGCATGCCAGTCACGTACGAGGAGCTGCCCGACGAGCTCAAGAAGAGGTATGACGAGATCAAAGTCACCCTCGAAGCCGACCTCATTGGCTCTTTTCAGAGAACCCGTTCACATGGCATCAGATGGAAGGGGTTCTCACCGCAAGGTGCACTCGATGGGATAGACCTCTCTGCCCCGTCGGAGGAACGCACCAGGTCCCTGCGGCAGGAGATCAACTACTTGGTGGCTCACTCGCTACACCGCCACTCTGAGAACCTGGTCAACACGTTGGAGCGTGTCGCTCTTCGCGTGATCCAGGAGATCATGAGGCACCGCACTCGCCGTCAGGACCAGCTCTCGGGACGCATCAAGGAGAGTTGCCACTCCAGTCCCGTCCACCGCTGCCATATGCGTTGGCAGCACCAGAAGTGCCGGCTACACCGGCATTCGTCGTCTACAAGATCGGTGGTGACCCTAGTGACTACCAGTTCTTGCCCGAGACGCCTAAGGAGATCCCTCACGGGTACACGTGCACGTATGTGCTAGATTGTGGCAACTGGGCACTCACAAACCAGGCCACAACATCAGGGACTTCTGGGAAAACAGGAGGGACGTCAGCGACAGAGCTTGAGAAGCAGACGTGGCTAACTAAGTACGCCACCCCGACGAACCTCCATAGCTCAGCTCCTGCAGTTGGCTCAGAGCTGGAAAAGCAAACATGGCTGGCTAAGTACGCCACCCCGACGAATCTTCAGAATTCAACTCCTGCAGCCAGCACAGCGGATCAGATCAGTACTATACTGAGAGACCAGTTCGGCATGGTGCCGAAAAGGAGGGCAATCGGCTATTCCAAGCCGTACCCCGATGACTACGAGATGATCCCGCTACCACCCAAATATCGGCTCCCTGATTTCTCCAAATTCAGTGGATCAGATGGTTCCAGCTCCATCGAGCACGTCGGCCGATATTTGGCGCAACTAGGACCGGCTTCAGTGTCGGATCAACTACGCGTGAGGCTCTTCTCACAGTCCCTCACGGGATCGGCTTTCGGATGGTACACCTCTTTGCCACCAGACTCCATCCGGACTTGGAAGCAGTTGGAAGAGCAGTTCCATATGCAGTACCATTCAGAGGCTTCCGAGTCCGGCATTGCCGATCTAGCACAACTACGTCAGAAGCGCGGAGAAACTGTGACAGAATACATCCAGCGCTTCAGGAATCTTAGGAACCGATGTTATTCGGTTCGTATAACTGAAAAAGAAGCAGTCGAGTTGGCAGTAGCAGGCCTTGCAACACAGCTCAAGGACATGGCCTCCCAAGCAGATTATCCCTCGCTGGCGCACATGGTTCAGAAACTATCGGCATATGAACAGCGCCACCCGGACCTGTACCAAGACAAGTTCAAGCATGCAGTAGTCCTGGTCGATGCAGAGGAAGACGAAGTTCCTGCGGGAGACCAAGAGGTAGCAGTGGCTGAATGGACTCGGGGAGGAACCCCCGTGTCCTGCAAATGGGTAAAGCCACCAGGCCCACCCAGGGGATTTGATTTTGACGTTACCAAGACTGAGCAAATCTTCGACCTCCTGCTCAAGGAGAAACAGTTGACGATTCCTGAAGGTCTCAAATTCCCCACGGTGCAAGAGCTGAACGGAAAGCCATACTGCAAATGGCACAACTCGCTCTCCCATGCCACCAACGAATGCAGGGTATGGCGTCAGCACATCCAAGCGGCGATAGAAAAAGGGCGTCTAATTTTCAACCAGTACGCCATGAAGGTCGACACCCAGCCCTTTCCCGCCGTTAACATGGTGGAGTGTACTTACCCTGAAGGTTGCCAGCCAGGATCCTCGTTCAGCATCAACATGGTAGGACCTGGGAACCACTCTGGCAAAGATGGAGACGAGGGCAGCTGCTCTCGTAGCAAGGACACAGAGGAGGCCGCTCCACGCGATCGGCTCCGTCATGATGGCAAGCGCTACGTCACGGAGGGAGAAGTGAAGAACATGAGATATCAGCGACCCCTCTCTGATCACCTCCTCAACAAGTATGTGAGTCAGTATGACCAACGCCGACGATCCACAGATGATGATGAAGGAGATCGTCTGGCTAGAGAAGCCAGAAGACATCGTCGGCACGATCGCGATGAGGAGGAGCACGAGCGCCGTGCCACGGAAAAATCAAGGGAGCAAGATGACGACGCCAGGCACTGGGACTGCCCCTTCTTCAGACACTGCTGGGATTCAGGAATGAGCCGATTGCCCACAATCGGCAATTGCCCAGAATGCAACCAGAAGAAGAAGGAGGCAGCCGACGTGTCTGTGTTCAAGCGCTTAGGGCCTCTCCCGCCACAGAGCAAACGCGCTGAGTCCCCTCGCTGGGCAGATCTCGAGGATTCCGAAGACGAGGGACAAGAAGAAGAAGAAGACAGGTACCACCGTCCAAGGTGGTGCCCTGACGGACTCAGCCGTTCACAAAAGCGTAGGGTTCAGCGATTGCGCGGCCTGGAGGAAGCCGAAAGGTTATACCTGCATACTTTAAGGAAGGCACGACCTGATCCGGCTGCAAAGGTTCAGCGAACCCTGGATGAAGAGGGTCGTCCACGGAAAATGGAGTGGCGCCCCAAGCAAAGGAAAGCCGATGATGAAACATCGGCTGGCACAAACATGGTGTTCATCCTCCCTTCGGAGTTCAGTGCTCCAGGGTTAGACGAGGCACCTGTTGCACAACTTGACTGCGGCCCGAGGCCGGTTATCTTTGAGAAGCCACGAGAAAGAAGCTACAGACATCTGAAGGCCTTGTATTTGCGAGGTTATATCGATGGGAGGCCTGTAAATAAGATGCTGGTGGACACTGGAGCGGCAGTCAACATCATGCCGTACTCTATGCTACGTCGGCTGGGACGCTCTAGCTCAGATCTAATCAAGACCAACGTGACATTGAGCGATTTCAACGGCCAAGCGTCTGACGCACAAGGTGTTCTGAACGTGGATCTGACCGTAGGAAGGAAAACTATCCCTACAACGTTCTTCATCGTCGATAGCACGAGCACTTATGCTGTTCTGCTAGGAAGAGATTGGATCCACGCCAACTGCTGCATTCCCTCCACGATGCACCAATGCATAATACAGTGGGATGGAGATGAGGTAGAAGTCGTCCAGGCCGATGATTCAGCCGAAATTTCAACGGCTGGCATGAACGCATGGGAAGCAGCAGGCCAAGAACCCCTCTCAGGTATCAATTTGGACGACTGCGAGCGCATCGACGTGACGAAGGGAAGGGTTAAGCTGGTTTTATCCACTGGCCTGACCATGTAGCTGAGGCAAAGCAATGAGCAAATGGGGCGAGGCTGATCCTTGTGATCGGCCCCAAAAAATTATGAAGGAGCATTACAGAACCTTCAGTCAACACTTCAATAGATATGGAGGCCGATTCCAACGATCGGCCAAAATTATCCTGACCACATGTTCTGCTTGTGTTCGTCCTTGATCCTATCAGGAGCCGACGTGCGAATTACAGAGCCGATATCTGCCATTCCCTGACAGAATCGGCTCGGGGGGCATACAGTCAGATGAACATGTGCAGATAAACGTGTGTAAACATGTGTGCAGCGAAATATTGGGGCCGATAGGAGAAAATCGGCCAGTAAAAAAAAAAAATTTTTGGGGACAGCCGATGCGCGGCCATCGACTCTAGTGCAATTATGCGAGGTTTACCGGATCTCCACCAAATCCAGTTCAGCTGTGGGGCCTTCTGCTTCTTCGTGGAGTAAAACAATGAGAACTTCTTCAGCTGTTTCGAGCCGATTCGGGTTCCTTAACCTTCTTGTCGAGGATTTCCAATCTTTGATACTAGTTCAGCCGTGTTGACAAAAAGGGTGTATCGGCTGTCTGAGGAAGAAAGGTGATCGGCTTTGGCGCATCCTCTCTGACATTCTCGCCTCGAGTAAGGCTCGGGGGGCAGCAGGCCTGGTGGATACTCTGTTTTGCTTTGTTCAGAAGCCGATTGGGATACCATCGGCTGATCTTTCGTTGCAACCTTCTTCACAGATGATGAGTGCTAAAGAAGACCATGAGGTTTGGTTGGAAGAATTCAAAAGCTTCCCTGAAGATTCTACATTATCCACCAGATTTCAAAATCATCAGTTGAAGGGAGAATTGTAAAGGACTGATGCGTTGCTATCAGCTCATTACGCATTGGCAAAGGGGGCGAATCGGCAAGGTCAGTATGAGAGGAAATCGGCTAAATTAAGCTCAAAGGAAATCGGCAAAATCAAATTGGGGAAAAGTTCTTCATTGATAGGCGAGATTTCTTACATAAAGAGCTGATTGCTCTCAAAAGGAAATACTAGGGGATACATTGCCCCATCTATTGCTACTGGCCCTATACTAGAGGTCCTATCTACGGGCCGTCACTGCCCTCGTCGTCGCCGTCGTCACCGCTGTCGGCGCTGCTCCCGACGGGCTCGTCGTCGCTCCAGTGGCCGCCGACCGGGCCCTCATTGTCCTCATCTTCTTCGTCAGCGTCATCGTCGCTGTCGAAGTCGCTGAGGTTGCCCGGCTAGGGGCAGAACCGCTTGGCTGGCGGCTCGTCGGAGGAGGTGTCATCCTCCTCCTCTTCCTGCTCCTCCTCCTCCTCCTCGGAAGAGGTGAAGTCGTAGGAGAAGTGATCGTCATCGCTCTCCTCCTCCGTTTCCCCGACGGCGAGGAAGCAGAGGTCGCCTTCCCCGTCGGTCAAGGACTTATCGTCCTCGGACCAGACGGAGAAGTCGTGGCTGGACTCCTCCCCAGCTTCGATGGCGCGGCGGGTGTTCGCCGCGTGGACTTCCTTCTGGGTCGGCTCTGGCGTCGGCTCACGGGAAGGGGAGTACTGGCTGGAAAGATCCGATGGAGCAGAGGAGGAAGAAGACATGGTGGCGCAGGAGGGCTTTTGGAGTGCTAATGCGAAGGAGATGCAGAGGAGAACTGTTCATAGCGGTTAAATAAAAGGGGATATAGTGGAAATTCAATGCCACAGCAGTTTCCGAGGAAGTGGTGCCTAAAGAAAAAAAAACTGCCAGGTCACGCGGAGAAGTTGAGAAGGCAAGGCATCATGATGAAGGATACTGCAACGGTTCTGCCACGACATGACCCGACGAAGGAAAGCAGAGTGATTTTGGAATTACCAATTCCAAAACCAGGGGGGCATGTGTTATCACCAGAATTTGACCGAGTCAAGAGGTGGGCCGCGATCAAGATGGACTTAAGGAAATATACATGGAAGAATTACGTGAATCGGCCTGTTATGCTGAGTTTGGGCTAGTTTGCCCTTGTATCTGTAATATATTAGGTTACGTGTCGATTAGTTAGAGTTTTGCCCGTGCACGGTTAGGTGCACGTCTAAAGTTAGAAAGTCCCTTGGACTATAAATATGTATCTAGGGTTTATGGAATAAACAACAACCAACGTTCAACCAAACAAATCAATCTCGGCGCATCGCCAACTCCTTCGTCTCGAGGGTTTCTATCGGTAAGCGACATGCTGCCTAGATCGCATCTTGCGATCTAGGCAGCACAAGCTCCACGTTGTTCATGCGTTGCTCGTACTGAAGCCTTGTTGATGGCGAGCAACGTAGTTATCATAGATATGTTAGGGTTAGCATAGTTCTTCGCGTAACATGCTATCGTAGTGCAACCCTTGCATGTCTAGCCGCCCTCACACCTATCTTAGGTGTGGGGGCGGCACCCCGCTTGATCATTATTTAGTAGATCTGATCCGTTACGGTTGCTCCTTGTTCTACAAGGATTAGTTTAATATCTGCAATAGTTAGGCCTTACAAAGGGGGGGAGGATCCAGCGGCACGTAGGGTGTCGTTCGCTAGCCCTAAACAGGATGTTCCGGGGATCAACTTCGTGTTGGTTTTTAGGCCTTGTTTAGGATCGGCTTACGATCACCGTGCGTGGCCGCGAGGCCCAACCTGGAGTAGGATGATCCGATTATGCGGTGAAAACCCTAAATCGTCGTAGATCTCATTAGCTTTATCTTGATCAAGCAGGACCACCATATATTCGTGCACCCCGTACGAATCATGGGTGGATCGGCTCCTTGAGCCGATTCACAGGACAACCTGAGAGCCGATCGAGGCTCGTATTTAATGTTTACGTGTATGCCATGCAGGAAACTAAGCGAGGCATCTCCATCACCTTCCTGACCAGGTATAGGTCAGGTGGCACGCCCTTGCAATCAGCATCGGACGTGTGACCAGAAAGGCTTTGCGGGCCGTCGCTCGGAGGGACCTCAGCCAGCCGCAGCTCTAGGTTGTTCCCGGCTCTACGGTGTTGCCCGTCGCTGCCCGCCGGTGGGTTTCTGACGACAACAGTCTCTCCCATAAGATAAACAACATGTTGGGTGAACAAATTACAGTTGGGCAATTGACAAATAGAGAGGGCATGACCATGCACATACATATTATGATGAGTACTGTGAGATTTAATTGGGCATTACGACAAAGTACATAGACCGCTATCCAGCATGCATCTATGCCTAAAAAGTCCACCTTCAGGTTATCATCCGAACCCCCTCCAGTATTAAGTTGCTAACAACAGACAATTGCATTAAGTATTGCGCGTAATGTAATTAGTGACTACATCCTCGAACATAGCACCAATGTTTTATCCCTAGTGGCAACAGCACATCCATAATCTTAGAGGTTCTTGTCACTCCTCCAGATTCACGGAGACATGAACCCACTATCGAGCATAAATACTCCCTCTTGGAGTTACTAGCATCAACTTGGCCAGAGCATCTACTAATAACGGAGAGCATGCAAGATCATAAACAACACATAGACATGAATTGATAATCAACATAACATAGTATTCTCTATTCATCGGATCCCAACAAACGCAACATATAGAATTACAGATAGATGATCTTGATCATGTTCGGCAGCTCACAAGACCCGACAATTAAGCACAATGGGGAGAAGACAACCATCTAGCTACTGCTATGGACCCATAGTCCAGGGGTGAACTACTCACTCATCACTCCGGAGGCGACCATGGCGGTGAAGAGTCCTCCGGGAGATGAATCCCCTCTCCGGCAGGGTGCCGGAGGTGATCTCCTGAATCCCCCGAGATGGGATTGGCGGCGGCGGCGTCTCTGGAAGGTTTTCCGTATCGTGGCTCTCGGTACTGGGGGTTTCGCGACGGAGGCTATTTGTAGGCGGAAGGGCAGGTCAAGGGGCGTCACGAGGGGCCCACACTATAGGTCGGCGCGGCCAAGACCTGGGCCGCGCCGCCCTATAGTCTGGCCACCTCGTGGCCCCACTTCGTCTCCTCTTCGGTCTTCTGGAAGCTTCGTGGCAAAATAGGACCCTGGGCGTTGATTTCGTCCAATTCCGAGAATATTTCTTTACTAGGATTTCTGAAACCAAAAATAGCAGAAAACAAAGAATCGGCACTTCGGCATCTTGTTAATAGGTTAGTTCCAGAAAATGCACGAATATGACATAAAGTGTGCATAAAACATGTAGATATCATCAATAATGTGGCATGGAACACAAGAAATTATCGATACGTCGGAGACGTATCAGGCTACAGCCAAGGACTTGTGCTTGGGTGTAGGCTCCACGCCTTATGTCGCTATATTTTCTTTCTCTCCCGAAATTTTCAAATCTCTCGGGTGCGCGAATAGCGCTCCCGATGGGAGTAGCCCCCGAGGCTATGAGCAAATATTTGTATTTGATCATAGGCTCACACCATTTCTATTTTGTCTTTCTCGAATTTTTTATTTTTCCAAAGTAGCCCCCGAGCATTTGATCAAAAACTTGTATTTGATCAAAAGCTCTTCAATATCTTTTGCTGTCGCCTTTTTTATGAAACTGTTAAGTCGAAATTTTCTCTTGCTAAGGTGACATCACTGCTGACGATAGCCACGACCGCTGTTCCTGGAAATCGCGAGAAGTTCTCTCTCGCTGCCTTGCGGGCCCAAATTACACATCGTATTGACACGTCGTGCAAGTGGGGGACACACGTCCTCCGCTTTTCCTGGCGCACGCACTGTAACTCTTCCAGGGTGAAATTACTTTTTTACCCCTGTTCCACGTGTACATCATCTGCCTCACGCTTTTTCCATCCAACGGTACGCCGCTTCGCCGCACCTCTAATTAAGGTCTCCATCTTCTTCCTCCAGCACTTTCGCTCGCGCCGCTCCTCTGCTCTCCTCTGCAAAAATCCCCTCTTGCGCCCCATAACTCCTTGAGCTCAACCACTCTCACACTGTACTCCTGCGCCATTGTTGATGCCACCGCGCAGATTGATCAGGCACAACACTCCTGAATCAAAGATGGCTTTCGCAGATCTAGGGAGCGCTGAGTGGGAGAGATCCAAAATCTCTGCCCAAGACATCAACCTCCTGAAGAAACTGGGGATCAGCAAGAAGCCAAAGGCGTTGTGCTTCCCCAGCGAAGAGAGCTACCCAACCCCTCCAATGGAGTATCGGGTTAGTTTCGTCGATCATCTCATCCGCGGCCTCTCTGCCCCCATTCACAATTTCCTCCGTGGGTTGCTTTTTGTTTACGGGTTGCAACTTCATCACCTCACTCCCAACTCTATCCTCCATATTTCCATCTTCATCACCCTTTGCGAGTCCTTCCTCGGCGTCCAGCCTAACTGGGCGTTGTGGAAACGCATCTTTTTTTGTCGTCGCAATGGCTCTCCCAATGTTGCCTATAACATAGGCGGCGTTGTTATCTACGTTCGCCCTGATGTCGAATACTTCGACGTCAAATTCCGTGACTCAGTTCAAGGGTGGCGCAAAAAATGGCTGTACATCCATGAGGAGAATCATGGGTGTGCTGAAGACAACATCCCTCCTTTTGATGGTGCCGAGAAAATCTATCGCCGCCGCTCCTGGGATGCAGAAGCTACCGACGAAGAAAAAACGGCGATGGAGGCGCTGATGACCCGCATCCACGAGCTCCAAAGCACCCGCGGTAAAGAACTGTCGGGTATCCAAATCACAGCATATTTCCTTAGAATCAGAGTGCAGCCTCTGCAGGCTCGCAAAAATCCCCTCTGGAAGTATGCTGGCGACAATGATGTGGATCGGCTGTCGGTGGATTTATCGGTCAAGGATTTAGAAAAACTTGTCCGAAAAATCTCTTCCCTCAGCAAGAAAGATGTTGTTCCCTCTTCTTGTCGCGTAAAACCATATAGCGCCACCAATGCACTTCCCAAGGTAACCTTTGTCGACTTGCTCATTTTTGGTTGCCATCCTTTGCATAACTCTTTTATTGACATGCCTCTTTGTTTTTTATAGAACCATCCAGATCTTGTCCCTCTTCCTCCCCTTCCTGAAGGTGGAGAAGTCGAATAACGAGCCGTTGTCACTGATGACAACTAGGGTGCTCCTTGCCCTGAGGGTGAACCCGCAGGTTCTCGAAAATCTGCGGGATCCTCTGAAAAGGAAGCTGAATCTGAGGGTACCACATCGGCACACTCTCTTCCTCCTGCTGTTTCTCCAAAGAACAAGAGGAAGAGGACAGACGTCGAAGATTCCGACACCTCCAAAGCCGAAGAAGCTGCTCCTTCAAATCGGAAGGCACCTTTCGATCCATACCTTGACGCCCTCGTCAGTTCGTAAGTCACCCCTTGTTTCTTACTGTTTTGCTACTTGAAGATTTTTGTCTATCTTGCTTCTTATACTGTTGCCATTTTAATCGTAGTGGTGACGAGGAAGAAACGCCAGCTATTGATGCGACTGCTCGAACGAGTATGTCGCATACTTTAGTTGTTTCTGAAGTGCACGTTGAAGGAGAGGAATCTTCGCCTCCTCAACAAAATACCGACGCACCTACTCCTCCTGCAAGCCCCCTCGTCCCTTCACCAAAAAGGGCGAGGGTTGAAACAATCACAGAGCCTACCTTACAATTGGGTAGCTCCTCGACTCCTCTTTTGGATGATGTAAGTCCTTGAATGCTTTCTGATGCTGTCGATGTTTTCACTGTTTGCTTCTTTTCATTTTGTGCTATCGCACTTTTTCCCATACCGACGCTTTCTTTCTCTATCTTTCTTTAACAGCCTTTGATTAAGGAATTCATCCGCTTTGGTGCCCAATTCGTTGGGTACCGCAAGTATGCTAGCAAAGCTGAAGGCAATGTCTTTCTGCTTCTCTTTACCCTTGCCTTCTCACTCCTTTCTTGTCATGATTTTGACTGGATTTGACTATCTTGGCAGAAAAACTGGCGGAGGCCAACAAACGTGCCGACACACTTGCTCAAAAATTAGAGCAAAGTGAGGAGGCTCGTAAGAAGGCCGAATCAGATGCTAGTAAGGCTAGGGCAGAAGCTGACAAAGCCAAGGCAGATGCTACTGGTGTCGAAGAACTTCAGAAGAGGCTTCACGACGCCGAGACTTCGTTGAGCGAGCATATAGCCGCACAATCTGCTCGTGAAGAAGCGATTACCAAGCGCTTGGAATCACAAAGCCGCCGCTTTGTCAGTAAGTGCCCGAGCTATTTTGCATTCTTTGGATTTGCTTTTCTTTACTTGTTTGTTGACCAATAATTTTTTTACCTCGACAGGGAAAACATCTCAAGAATATGAACTTGAAGATCCCGACAATGATCCTCTTCTTGACGCACTTGCTTTCCTTGAGTTTCACGGAGAAGAAGCACGCGACGGCATTGATCAGGCCAAGGAAGGATTGTCGCGGCTCCACCCTTACTTCTTTCCGAAGAAAAAGGAACCCGCAACCTTTCTTGCTCTTGCCAAATGCTTCAATCCCGCAGAAGATCTTGGACTAAAGCTTCGCCAAGAGAATATGAAAGTTGCTGTTGAAAGCACAATTGCCCTGGTAGCTGACAGCCAGCAAAGCATTGACTGGACCAAAGTTGGCGACACACAGGGGATGGAGACCACAAAGTGGCAATCACTGATCAGGGCTGCAAAGCCCAATTCAAAGAAGATCCTTGCCTATCTTGGATGCAAGCCAACTTCTACTCCTAGCTCGTCGAAGCCGGAGGTCTAGTAGAATGCCCTATCTTTTTCTGTTTTTATTTTTACTGTTTCTTTTGATGTTGTCGTCACAGTAGCTTTGGTGACAACTGTCGTAGTAATTCTTTTGAAAACTCCTTCTGTAATATTTGTGTAAATTTCCCGAAGATCAATGGAATTCTATTTTGCGTGATCATTGATACTGAAATTTTCTTTTCCAGTTGATATTTGATAACTACTCCGCAAATCCTCATCCCGCCGATACTTTTCCTGCTTCCTCCTTCTCGAAGAAGACACTTGTCGATGATGACCTTATCGAAGGTTCTTCAAGTAAACACTCCTCGCAAGATTTGCAAGAACTTCGCCAACAACTTCAGTCCATGAAAAAGCAAACTCTTGCGATGATGGAGCAATCCCGCAAAGCATCCGAAAGAGAGAAAATTGACCTTCAACAAGCTAAAGAAGCCATAACTGCCAAGGAAGCTGCTATTTCGGAAGCTGAAAAAGCAACTACTCGAGAAAATTGTATGCTCGAGCTAATGACTGAATCTAGTATGGATATGTTAGGTATGCCTTTTCAACCTAGAACTTCTTCTGTCTTTTGCTGTACCCCCTTTTTTTTGAATTTCTTGTTCTTTCGCTTGATAGGTTCTGTTCTCGACGTTGTTGCTGAAGATGAAAGGGTGAATGTAAGAACGAACCTCCTCGTTAACCTTTCTCTTAACCACGGCTGTCTGTTCTGGGCCACTCCCAAGCGGACCCAACAGATTTTCAGGTTCCAAGACCGCGCCTGTCAGGTTCGCGAATTCCTTAACTTCTGCACGAGAACCTTGACCCTTGTTTACAAAACCATGTTCCCTCGAGACGAAGCTCCCGATACTCTTCTTGGATTGATGGAAAAGTTTCGAGATGCCCCTCGTATTCATAACTTTGTACGAGCTCAGTTGACTGCTGGAGCAAGATTCGCCATGATCATGATGCATATTTGCCATCCAAAATTAGATCTGACGAAGATTGTCTCTGACTGCTTGGCCAAAAAGTCGCGACGAAAAAATAACGTCGACGAAATTAATGACATGGTGACTCCTGTGGCCGAAGCAATGATGGATGAACTTCTTCGGATGGATTCTGAATTCTTCATCAAGGGGAGCTATGCTGAGCATAAGACAACCGCTGCAAATAACAAAGGTTTATCCATAGATAGTATATTAGGCCTTGACTGAGTTGTACTATATTGCGAAAAGTTATGTCTATATTTTTGTCGAATTCTTTGTATTGATGAAGTTGTCTATATTGTAAAGTGTAATCGATATTGCGAAGCCCCCGAGCCTTTGGCTGGAGCTTATACTATTTTGTCGTCTCGAAGAATTTATTGTTTTGCGAGAATATATGTATTTTGCTGTCGTGGGTTATGAGCCCCCGAGCCTGTTGAAGAAAAAAGATGTATATCATCACTATCTTTTATTATATTGCAGCACCGCGAGCCCGCCTCATTAAAAACCTTTCCAGCCCCACTCGGTGCCCTGAAAAGGAAAAGAGTGCGTCTCAAAACTCGCGGGCGTTTCAGTACATTGTATTTTTACAAAGGAGGACTATATTTTGGCTCTAAGCGTAGAAACGCCTGAGCTATAACACGTTCCAGGGGTTTTTCTCGGGAACCCCTGTCTTCTTGTCCTTGATCCTGTACGCTCCTCCTTCGATTACTTCTGTGACGATGTAAGGGCCCAGCCATGGTGACTCGAGCTTTTCAGTACTTTGTTGATTGAGCCGTAGGACCAAATCTCCGACTTGGAAAGATCTTGACCGCAATCGTCGACTGTGGTAGTTTTTTTAGGTCTTGCTGGTACTTGGTCACTCGTGAGAGTACTTCATCTCGAGCTTCGTCGAGTGCGTCCACATCGTCCTCCAAAGCTCTTCTTGAAGTTTCTTCGTCATACTCTGTGACTCTTGGGGAATCATGCTCTATTTCGATTGGTAGTACTGCCTCAGCTCCGTGGACTAAGAAGAACGGAGTTTCTTGGGTCGCCGTATTTGGTGTTGTTCGAATACTCCACAAGACACTTGGCAATTCTTCTGGCCAGGTATGCCAAGCTTTTTCAAGTGGTCCTAGCAGACGCTTTTTGATACCATTGCAGATGATACCATTGGCTTTTTCGACTTGACCGTTGGTTTGCGGGTGCCCAACTGACGCGAAGTGCAATTTGATGCCTACTTCTGCGCAATATGCCTTGAATTCTTTGGACGTGAAATTGCTACCATTGTCTGTGACGATGCTGTGAGGTACTCCAAATCGAAAGACGATATCCTTCACGAATTTTATTGCTGATGCTGCATCTGGTGAATTTATCGGCTTTGCTTCTATCCACTTGGTGAATTTATCAACAGCAACCAGCATGTACTTGTATCCTCCTGGAGAGGCTTTGTGCAATTTTCCCACCATATCGAGACCCCATTGGGCAAAGGGCCAAGACAATGGTATCGGCATCAGCTCTGCTGCCGGAGAGTGGGGTCTTGCGGCGAATCTCTGGCACGCGTCGCAGGTTCGTACTATCTCTTTTGCATCCTCGATTGCTGTCAAACAGTAAAATCCAGCCCGAAAAACCTTGGCCGCAATAGTTCGACTGCTCGCGTGGTGACCACATATTCCCTCGTGTACATCCTTTAAGATTTTCCTTCCTTCTTCAGGTGTAATGCACCTTTGCAGCACGCCCGAAATACTTCGCTTGTATAGCTCCCCTTTGACCACTGTGAAGGCTTTGGATCGTCGAATAACTCGCCTTGCTTCGACTGGATCGTCGGGTATTTCTTTCCTTAAGATATACGATATGTATGCTTGCATCCATGGGACTTCTACCATCATCACCAGCTCCTGGTCCTCTTCTTCGTCTGGAGCTTCTTTGAGAGGCGCCGAAGTTTTCTCCTCCTTTGTCTTCTTCTGCGCCTTCTTTGGCTTTGTGGATCTCTCAGCTATCTCTTCCCAAAACACACCTAGCGGGATTGCAAGGCACTGCGACCCTATATTTGCGAGAACATCGGCTTCATCATTGCTCAGCCTACTGATGTGATTTACTTCGCATCCATCAAACAGCTTCTCAAGCTCGTTGTACACCTCCTTGTATGCCACCATGCTGTCATTGACTGCATCACATTGGTTCATAACCTGCTGAGCTACCAATTGTGAGTCGCCAAAGAATTTTTAGTCGAGTTGCGCCGCAAGCTTTCGCCATCTTCATCCCGTGTATAAGAGCTTCATATTCTGCTTCATTGTTAGATGCGTTTGGGAACGTCATCCGTAGGACATACTTCAATTTGTCGCCTTCAGGTGATATGAGTATCACCCCTGCACCAGCTCCTTCTACTCTCTTGGATCCATCGAAGTGCATGGTCCAAGTTCTCGACAAATCTGGGGGTCCTGTATTTTGCAGCTCCATCCACTCTGCAATGAAATCTGGCAGAATTTGCGACTTGATTGCCTTTCTTTTTTCGTACGTGATGTCCCGAGGGGAAAGTTCTATTCCCCAAAGGGAGACACGCCCTGTAGCTTCTGGATTGTTCAGTATATTTGATAGAGGTGCTTCATTAACCACTACTATCGGGTGTGCTGAAAAATAGTGGCGCAATTTTCTTGCTGTTGTGATCACTCCATATACCAACTTCTGGTACTGCGGGTACCGTTGTTTGGAAGGCGATAAAACTTCGCTGATGAAATATACCGGCCTTTGTACTCCATGGAGTTTTCCTTCTTCTTCTCTTTTGACGACTAGCGACGTGCTAACCACCTGAGGTGTGGCTGCGATGTATAGCAGGAGAGGTTCCTTCTCTTTCGGCACCACCAAGATTGGTGGTGTCGAAATTGTGCGCTTTAAATCCTCGAAGGCTCGATCTTCCTCTTCATTCCACTGGAATTTCTCTCCTTGCTTGATTAGAGCATAGAACGGTAACGCTTTTTCTCCTAGCCTGGCAACGAATCTGCTTAAAGCTGCGACTCGCCCAGTTAGCTGTTGTATTTCCTTCAACTTTGTTGGCTTCCTCATTGTTACGATAGCTTGGATTTTTTCGGGATTTGCTTCAATCCCTCTTGCTGAAATGAGAAAACCAAGAAGTTCTCCTGCAGGGACACCAAAGGAACACTTCGTTGGGTTCAACTTGAGGCAGAATTTGTTGAGGTCATCAAAGGTTTCCTTTAAATCCTCGATTAACGTCGTCCCTTTTTTTGATGTTATGATGACATCGTCGATGTACACTTGTACGTTTTTTCCAATATGTGTTGCTAAACACTTCTGCATCATCCTCTGGTATGTTGCTCCCGCGTTTTTCAGACCAAAAGGTATTGTTCTATAGCAAAACACGCCATAAGGTGTGATGAACGCTGTTTTGACCTCATCTTCTTCTTTCAATCTGATCTGGTTATAACCAGAATATGCATCCAGGAAGGAAAGACATTCACATCCTGCCATGGAGTCGATAATTTGATCGATCCTCGGGAGGGGAAAGTGATCCTTTGGACAATGTTTACTGAGACACGTAAAATCGACGCACATGCGAAGGACTTTAGTGTTTTTCTTCGGCAACAACGCTGGATTTGCTACCCATGTGGCCTCTGTATGCAGCTCCTTGATAAAACCAGCTTCTCTCAGTCGATCGATTTTTGACAGCATAGCTTTGCGGTTTGGCTCCGAAAAACGCCGCAAAGGTTGTTTTATTGGTCTCGCTAATGTATCCAAGTTTAGGTGGTGCTCGGCAAGTTCCCTGGGTACTCCTGGCATGTCAGCTGGACACCATGCCAAGATTTTCCAGTGCTCACGGAGGAACTCGACAAGCGCGCTTTCCTATGCGAGGTCCATGTCTGTCGCAATGGACGTCGTCTTTTTTGGGTCTGTCGGGTGAATCTGCACCTCCTTAGAATTTTTCTCGGTGTTAAAAGCTGATTCTTTGTTGGGCCTTCCTACATCTGGCAACACATCATAGTCAGTTGTGAGCCTTGACGCCATGTACTCTGCTTGCATCCCAAAGGTTTCTGATAGTCGATGAAAATCCTTATCACACTTATCGGCTAACGCAAAGCTTCCTTTGACTGTGATTGGTCCCTTAGGTTCAGGCATCCTCCATAGCAGGTACGTATAATGTGGTACCGCCATAAACCTAGCATATGCTGGGCGTCCCAACAAAGCGTGGTATTGTGATGGGAAATCCACAACTTCGAATTCCAGCTTCTCTATCCTGTAGTTTTCTCGGGTCCCAAACTGAACGTCGAGATTAATCTTTCCCAGCGGATAACTTGGCTTCTCCGGTGTAATACCGTGGAATCGCGTGTCGGTTGGTTTCAGGTTTGCTAGGGATATGTTCATCTTCCTTAGTGTATCTGCATACATAAGGTTTAAACTGCTGCCGCCATCTATGAACACTCGAGATACGTCGAATCCTGCAATTACTGCTGGTAAGATAAGTGCTGATTGCCCTGGTCAAGGAACTTGCTGTGGATGGTCCGCTATTGTGAATCCGATATCTTGCCCTGACCAGTTAAGATACTCAACCGTTGGAGGAGGCATCTTCTCTGCCATGAACACCTGTCGCGAGATTACTTTCTGAGCTCTATTAGATGGCCTGCCTTTCTGAATCATCAAGACCGCTCCATTAGAATTGGGATCAACATAAGGCGGTGGTGCAGGTGCTGCCGCTATTCTGAGCTGGTGTCGATTTTCGTCCGTAATTGCGGGAGGAGGTGGCAAGTGAATCTCACTCCTGGGTCCTTGAGGATTTCTGTGTGCTGCCTGGGCATTGGCATGCCCTGCCCACCTTAACATTGCCTAGAAATTTCGGCAATCCTTCTGCAAGTGTCCTGACTGTCTTTTTCCGTTATTGTCGAGATAAAAATGCATCTGACACGGCCCGTTCATCATCTCTTCGGGGGACACAAAAGGTCTCTGAAACCTTGACCCAGTATTTTGCCTGTTGTTTCGAGAATCATCTCTATTGTCGCCTCGCTACTCGTTGCTCCTCTGATAATCATCTCTATTGTTTCCTCCGGCGCTTGCTCGGAAGCCAACCGAAATTTTCCCAGGAGCATCATAGCCCGAGTACTGCCGAGGAAATCATCGCCTATTTTGATAATTTCGGCCGCCGTCCTCCTCTGGTGACCTATGCCGTTTGTTGTGAGCAGCATCTTCTCCATCTGCCCATCTGTTTGCTATCTCCATTAATGCGGATACTGTCTTTGGATTGGTTCTCCCCAAATCCTCGACAAAATCTCCTCGCCTGATTCCTGCGACAAACGCATCTATCGCTCTCTCGTCAGATATATTCTCTGCCGAGTTTTTAATGATATTCCACCTTTGGATGTATTTTCTCATTGACTCGTCTGGCTTTTGTCGACACGCCCTCAATTCCTCTAGCGATGCAGGTTTTTTGCAGGTGGACCGGAAATTCTTGACGAACACGTCCTCGAAACTATCCCAGCTGTCGATAGATCCTGGAGGAAGCTTCTTTATCCAAGATCGCGCGGCTCCACTTAAATGCACCTGGATGCTTTGCATAGCTGTTGCTCTTGTTCCTCCTGTGAGCTTCACCATCTCGAGGTAATCAACTAGCCAATCCTCTGGATCTTGCAGGCCGTCGAATTTTTTGAAGTTATCAGGCAATTTAAACCCCGAAGGGACTCGAGTTTTTCGGACTCTCCTCGTGAAGCATGGCAAACCGCACATATCCTCGTCGTTTAGTTCTGGGGAATGCCGATGTTCTCTTCTACTTTGCCGTGCTCTGTCCACCCTTGCTTGCGCTGCTGTGTCTCTTGCTCCACTTGTTCCTTCGGGAGCTGCTACTGCTGCCGCAGGTCGTGGACTATTTTGCCTTGCTGTTCCTTCGGGAGGTGTTGATGCAAACGCCGTTCCCATGGCTCTGACTCCTGCCATTGCCATGTTGTACAATGCCTCCCTTTGATCTCCTGGAGGTGGCCTGGATGCAAGGATAAAGGCCTGTGTCGCCATATACCCAGCTTCTGGTGTCTTGGGAATAATATTCCCTCTCGTGTCTATCGACATAAAAGACATGTCGAGGTTTTGAACCAAGTGCTCTCTTTCTCCTTCAGGTATGTTTTGCAACCTTGATCTTGCTCTATTCCGAGCTTCCCTGTGGCTATCTCCTGAAGTTCCAGATTGTCGACTCAGCTCTGCCCTTCGCCTGCTTGATGCGGAGGCTGCCTCCCTTCTTCTGTTCAGAGCAGCTGTTTGTTTTTCCAATTCCCTCGCAGCTCGCGCGAGCCTATATTGATATGCTTGCAATTCTTCGGGTGTGGCTGTTGTGGCCATTGGTTCTGAGCCATCCACAGCTCTTGCGGCTCTATCCCATGCTGCTTGTGGGAGTTGAACCCTAACACGTGGTGTAGGCCCAACATATTTGCTGCCTAGACCTCGTCGTAAATCAGAGGGATCAACGTATGGATTTCCCAAATCGTCGAAAGCCTCAGACGTTTCCTCCTGATCTCGGCTTGGCTCTCCGATGGCATAAATCTGATGATATTTTGTATTCAGATCTCTGCTGGGTTTGGTGACACCATCATAAAGATTGGTGAAGACCTTGCCCACTATGGTTGATTTGTCGATGAAGTTGAAGCTATCGACACTGCTTGAGTCATCGCTTATATAGGAGTCCGCGGATGACTCGAAGGACATGTCGCTGAAGATCTTGGCGAGCTTTTCGCTTGCCCTGGTGCTGATGAAGCGTGGCGATGAAGTCTCCTCTTCGCCTGACTCGATTGACGATGTTGAGTTCGAAAAATCGGAATCGACCGCCGATAATCCCGACGAGATCGGAATTTCGAGACGATACGCTCCCTCTTTCTCGACGCGAAAGTGGAATCTTCCAAACGTTATCTCCATAGGCTCCTCTAGATACGCATATGCATCCAAATGGAAGGGCGGGTGAGGAACAAAATCGACAGGACCAGTTGCGATCTGTTTAGCTCGATCCATCGCGTTGCTTGCTGTTGATGAAGTTGACGATCTTGGACGTGCCATCGAGATCAGATCCTTGACGCCTCTAATTCCCACAGACGGCGCCAATTGACAAGGGATTAACTTGTCAATGCCTACGGGTTGTAGACTAGGGTTTAGTTAGAAGTAGAGGGCAAGTAGATCTCGAAGGTTTCAGCCGAAAAGTACTCGACGATGCGAAAACTAGGGTTTGTGAGACAATGCTTCGATGATTTCTTTGTCCCTCGACTCCCCCTTATATAGGAGGTGGATCCGAGGGATTCGTATTGTACAAGTTACAGAGTCCGGGAGGGTTTCCAACTCATCCCGCAAGATTACAAATATTATCTCCTAATACAACTCTAGTTTTCCTTAATAACAACTTGGGCTTCCGATTCTTCTTATTCTTCGAGTCGTGGGCCTTCAGTAAACCCCGGGTACTATCTTCGGCAGGCCCATTGGGGATGCCTATGTCAAAGAGAATTATTAATGAAGTTATTAATTGGGGCTGGGCACCCCGTTGCCAGCTCTTATTATGAAAGTCTGTCAAAAGTAAATGACAAGGTTTAAAGATAAACACCACATACTTCCTCATGAGCTATACAACATTAACACAAATTGAGAAGCATTTTGAAGGTTTAAAGGTAGCGCATGAGAATTTACTTGGAATGGTTTGAAATGCCATGCATAGGTATTTATGGTGGACACTTTGGAATAACTTGGTTTTCAGGGGTTTGAAAGCACGAGCAGCGTTCCCGCTCAGTACAAGTGAAGGCTAGCAATAGACTGGGGAGCGAAAAATCAAGAGAGCAGTCACTGTCATAATCATGCTTGCGGCAAAATAAATTAACTGAGGCATAAAAGTGATACAAGAACTCTGAAGCAAAGTAAATCATCGAGGCTTAATTGACTTTTGTTCAGTCATATGCATGCGTGAGCATGTGCCAAGTCAATTCAAATGAATTATTCAGAGGAGGATACCACAATGTCATACCTATTTATGAATAAAACAATGCAAGCAAACATCCATGACATGCTACTCATATTAATAAATTGGAGCTAAACATGAGAGATCATGAACTACTAGACTTTCTTAAATGACATATACCTCACATGAACCAACTAAGCATGCTCACATGGATGAGTATATGTACAAAAATGAAACAAATAGAGTTCATACCAGCCTCTCACCACAGTCGAATTGTCGTAGATCGTCATTATTGCCTTTCACTTGTGTAGCTTGAATAATATGAAATGAAAACCACACTCCAGCCACCGAAGACCATTGAACTTATAATGAACTTAACAAAACCAAAGAAGAACAGCAAATATTTTTGGTGTTTTTGAATTGGAAACAAGAACAAAAGGAAACAAGGCAAACAAAGCAAAATCTTTTTGGATTTTCTTATAACAAACCAACGATAGCAAATAAAGCAAAATAAAATCAAGAAACCAAAATAAACAAGTGGTGAAGAGAAACAACAGAAATATTTTTGGTATTTTTGTGTTTCATGAAGGAAACAAAGCAAAAACAAGAAAATGAAAACTAGAAGAGTCACATAAACACAAAGCAGCAGGAATTCGTCAAACTTGACAGCAGTACAGTAATTGATTTTTAAGAAATTATTCCGCTGCTCAAATAGAAAAGTGTTCAACTAATGAAAGTTAGATAACAACCTGGGTAACATGCAAAAAAACTGGCTTCGCAAAATAACATTCTGGCTGTTTTTGAGAATTTTTTTGGTAGCAGTCCAGAATCTGTTTTCAGGCAGCACTTCCCCAAATATCATCTCCCTCTTATTAGAAAACCACTTAAAGAAACTAAACAAGTATATACAAGTATCCAGCAACTATAATATGCAAAGAATGAGTGATGCCGGTATACCTCCCCCCAAGCTTAGGCTTTTGACTCTTCTTGATCACATTATATCACCCTTCTCTCTTGACTCTTGAAGACTTCTGCCACACCAAACTTCTCATAAACTTCATTAGAGGGGTTAGTACTCAAAAAACTTTAATCCACTTTAGTCCTGTAGTGACACATTGCAAGAACTCAATAAAACATTAGCTACAGCTCTCCACGTCTAGAAAGCCTTACTTAAAGTCCACAAGAGACAATGCAAAAAACAGAGACAGAATCTTCCAAAACAGGACAGCCAGTAAAGACGAATTTTTTCGAGGTACTTCCGTTGCTCAAATCAGAAAACTCAAAACTAAGGAAAGTTGCGTACATATCTGAGGATCACACGTGAATGTTTACAGAATTTTTAGATTCTCCTATAGAGAGAAAAACTCAAATTCGTGACAGCTAAAAATCTGTTTCTGCGCAGAAATCCAAATCTAGCATCAACTTTCTATTAGAGACTTTACTTGGCACAATAATGCAATAAAGTAAAGATACAAAGGTATTGCTACAGTAGTAACAAGCATTTTAACTCAAATATAAAAATTGCTGCAATAAAATAATGGGTTGTCTCCCATAAGCGCTTTTCTTTAACGCCTTTCAGCTAGGCGCAGAAGATTTTAATGATGCTCACATGAAAACTAAAGCATCTTGCAAAACAAGTAGTGCTACAGCAAGTAGAACAAGTGGAGGAAAGAAAGAAATGTTGTTTAGCTCCTCTATGCATATAAAAAGTATTTGTTAACAAGGTTGATCAAGTCTTGCCACCAAATAAATTTTACATAGCATAACAAGAATTAAACCTCAAATCAATCATGTTACCTTGAATTGTATTGATATGGATCCAATCATAATATGTTGATATCCTTCTTTAGGCTCATATATAGGACAATCAATAGCTCCAACTTTGATAGTTCTCACATTAGAAATGGTATTAACTCCACATACTTTATCAATCCACTTGGGGATATAAACGGTATGCTCCTTGTCATCAACATTGAAAGTAACTTTTCCTTTATTGCAATCAATAACAGCCCCTACGGTGTTAAGAAAAGGTCTCCCAAGAATAATAGACATATTATCATCTTCAGGCATTTCCAACACAACAAAATAAGTTAATATCAAGCAGTTATTAGTAACTTGAACAGGAACATCCTCACATATACCAACAGGAATAGCAGTAGATTTATCAGCCATTTGCAAAGATATATCAGTAGGTATCAACTTGTCTAAATAAAGTCTCTTGTAAAGAGAAAAAGGCATAACACTAACACCCGCTCCCAAATCACATAGAGCAGTTCTAACATAATTATTCTTAATAGAACAAGGAATAGTCGGTATACCTGGGTCGCCCAACTTCTTTGGAACTTTGCCATTGAAAGAGTAATTAGCAAGCATAGTGGAAATCTCCTCATTAGGAATTTTCCTTTTATTAGAGACAATATCTTTCATATACTTTGAATAAGGAGGCAATTTAATAGCATCAGTCAAAGGGATTTGCAAGAATAAAGGTTTCATCCAATCGCAAAATTTATTATAATGTTCTTCTTCCTTTGATTTTAGTTTCTTAGCAGGAAAAGGCATTTGCTTTTGAACCCACGGTTCTCTTTCATTACCATGTTTCTTAGCAGTAAAATCTTCTTTAGTATATTTTTTATTTTTAGCATGCTTTTCAGGTTCATCTTCAATCTCTTCTTTATCAGAAGCATCATTCTTATCATTATCATTATAATGTTGATTACCACTTTCAGTTTTAGCATCAGAAATAGAAATACTATTAGGATCATTAACAGGTTCAGAGGATTCTACAACATTTTTATGTTTCTTTTTCTTTTTCTTAGAAGGAGCACTAGGTTCAATTCGTTGAGAATCTTGTTCAACTCTTTTGGGATGCCCCTCGGGATATAGAGGATCCTGAGTAGAAACACCGCCTCTAGTTGTTACTTCATAAGCATGTTTCTCTTTAGAAATATTTTTTAACAAGTCATTTTGCACTTTGGTGAGTTGATCAATTTGAGTTTGAACCATATGAAATGTTTAACAAGCATCTTAACATCATTGGAGGTTCTCTCCACAATATCATGCAAATTGCTAATAGCTTGAGAATTTTTCATTAGATGATTCTCTACTCTCATATTAAAATTTTCTTGCTTAACAATATAATTATCAAACTCATCTAAGCATTGAGCAGGAGATTTCAAATACGGAATATCTTCCCTAGTAAAGCGTTGAAGAGAGTTTACCTCAATCATGGATGAAGGGGGAATTATCTTACATAAATCTTCTATGGGAGGTAAATTCTTCACATCTTCAGATTTAATACATTTCTCCTTAAGAGACTTCTTGGCTTCCCTCATATCTTCATCATTCAATTTAATTAAACCCCTCTTCTTCAATATTGGCATCGGAGTTGGTTCAGTTGTAGTCCAATCATCATGATTCCGGCCTATTTTAGCCAATAATTCTTCAGCTTCATCTGGAGTTCTTTTCCTGAAAACACAACCAGCATAACTATCCAGATATGCTCTAGACTCAACGGTTAGTCCACTATAAAATATATCAAGTAAATCATGCTTTTCCAAATCATGTCTAGGTCCAGCTCTGATAAGAGAGAAAAATCTTGCCCAAGCTCAGGCAATTTCTCTCCAACTTCCTGGTCAAAGCTATAAATTTTCTGCAAAGCAGCATGTTGAGCACTAGCAGGAAAGTATTTCCGAAAGAAAACATCAAGAAAATCACCTGGACTTTTAATAGAACCAGGAGGCAAATTATTATACCAAGTTTTAGCATCATCCTTTAATGAGAAAGGAAAAATTTTAGCAACAAAATAAGTACGCATCTTGACATCATCAGAAAACAAGCTACTCATAGAAGAAAGTTCATTCATGTGTTCTACAGCACTTTCTTTTTCAGTGCCACAAAAGGGTGTTTTCTCAACAATAGCTATATGAGATAGATCAAGAGAAAAATCATAATCTTTATCCTTAATGTTTATAGGAGATGTGGCAAATTTAGGATCAGGAGATAGCTTATATCTAACATTATGTTGTGCGAGAAACTTTTTAATTTTTCTTGCATCAGTAATAGCATTGCATTTATCAATAAAATCATCATTAAGCTCCACATAATCCTCATCAGGATCATCACTAGAATAATCAACAGACTCAGGTGAATTAACAGGTGTAGCAGCATTTTCATTAGGAGTTTTAGTATTTTCAATTTGCCTAGACCTAACAATTGTAGCATCTAGAAAAGATCCCAATGAACCACTATCATCAAGCACAGAAGAAACGTTATCAATATTATAAGAATTTTCAGATTCAGCAGAAGTACCAGCAAGTGAAGCTTGCGGTGGTGAAACAAGTTGACTTATCACAGATGGTGAATCAAGAGTAGCAGAGGTACTCAGAGTTGTACCTTTTCTTGTAGTGGATGGTAATATGGCGACTTTAGGATCGCGAGATTTACCCATGATGGAGAATTGCAGCGAACAATATCAATCCAAGTGAACTTCCAAATAAAGCTATGCTCCCCGGCAATGGCGCCAGAAAATAGTCTTGATGACCCACAAGTATAGGGGATCGCAACAGTCTTCGCGGGAAGTAAAACCCAATTTATTGATTCGACACAAGAGGAGACAAAGAATACTTGAAAGCCTTAACAACGGAGTTGTCAATTCAGCTGCACCTAGAAACAGACTTGCTCGCAAGAGTTTATCAGTAGTAACAGTTTATAGCAGTAGCAGTAGTGAAATAACAGGAGCAGAGTAACAAAGACATCAGTAGTGATTATAGTAAACAGCAGGATTAAAATACTGTAGGCACAGGGGTGGATGACGGGCGTTGCATGGATGAGAGAAACTCATGTAACAATCAAAGCAGGGCATTTGCAGATAATAATAAAAAGGTGTCCAAGTACTAAGCAATCCATAGGCATGTGTTCCGTATATAGTCGTACGTGCTCGCAATGAGAAACTTGCACAACATCTTTCGTCCTACCAGCCGGTGGCAGCCGGGCCTCTAGGGAATCTACTGGAAATTAAAGTACTCCTTTTAATAGAGTACCGGAGCAAAGCATTAACACTCCGTGAACACATGTGATCCTCACATCACCGCCTTCCCCTCCGGTTGTCCCAATTTCTGTCACTTTGGGGCCTCGGGTTCCGGACAGCGACATGTGTATACAACTTGCAGGTAAGATCATAAAACAATGCATATCATCATGAAACAATAACATGTTCAGATCTGAGATCATGGCACTCGGGCCCTAGTGACAAGCATTAAGCATAACAAGTTGCAACAATATCATCAAAGTACCAATTACGGACACTAGGCACTATGCCCTAACAATCTTATGCTATTACATGACCAATCTCATCCAATCCCTACCATCCCCTTCAGCCTACAGCGGGGGAATTACTCACACATGGATGGGGGAAACATGGCTGGTCGATGGAGAGGCGTCGGTGGTGATGATGGCGATGATCTCCTCCAATTCCCCGTCCCGGCGGAGTGCCAGAACGGAGTTTCTGGTCCCGAGACGGAGTTTCGCGACGGTGGCGGCGTACTGGATGGTTTCTGGCGACTTCGACTTCTCCCCTCGCGTTTTTAGATCGAAACCCTTAAGTAGTCCAGAGGAGGGCGTCAGAGGGCAGCCGAGGGGGCCACACGCTAGGGCGGCGCGCCCCCCCCCTCCAGGCCGCACCGGCCTAGCGTCTGGGGGCCCTGGGCCTCCCCCAGGCCTGCCCTTCTAGCTCCGTGATTCTTCTGGTAAAATAGGCCCTTTGATATAAATTCCGAGGATTTTCCCGAAAGTTGAATTTCTGCACAAAAACGAGACACCAGGGCAATTCTGCTGAAAACAACGTTAGTCCGTGTTAGTTGTATCCAAAATACACAAATTAGAGGCAAAACAATAGCAAAAGTGTTCGGGAAAGTAGATACGTTTTGGACGTATCAAGCCGCAATGAATATGATCATACTATACATATTCGACATGTTTTGCAAGTGTTGCGTGATAATAAACTCTATGGTAATCTTGAGAAGTGCACATTTTGCAAACATAAGGTCATATTTCTTGGTTATGTTGTCTCTAACCATGGTGTAGAAGTAGATGTGTCTAAAATTGAAGCTATTCAAAATTGGCCTACTCCCATGAATGTGAGTCAAGTTAGAAGTTTTCATGGTCTAGCTGGGTTTTATAGAAGATTTGTGCCCAACTTTAGTACTATTGCTGCACCTTTGAATGATTTGACTAAAAAGGGTGTTATTTTTTAGTGGGGCGCAGCCTAAGATCAATGTTTTGATGAACTTAAGAGATTGTTAACTTCTGCACCGTTGCTTGCACTTCCTGATTTCAATAAGCAATTTGAGATTGAATGTGATGCTAGTGGTATTGGAATTGGTGGTGTGTTGATGCAAGAGGGTCGCCCAATTGCATATTTTTCTGAGAAACTTTCTGGTGCTAAGTTGAACTATCCAATATATGATAAAGAATTGTATGCTTTGATTAGAGTTCTTGAGGTTTGGCAACATTACTTGTGGCCAAAAGAATTTATCATACATTCTGATCATGAAGCCTTGAAATATCTGAAAGCCCAATCTACTTTGCATAAGCGTCTAGCTAAGTGGGCTGAGTTCATTGAGTCTTTTCCATACATTATCAAGCATAAGAAGGGAAAAGATAATATTGTTGCTGATGCTCTATCTAGGAAGAATATGCTATTAACTCAACTTGATGTTAAAATTCCTGGTTTAGAGATACTATGTGATTTGTATGCCACTGATCATGATTTTGCTCAACCATATCACTTATGTGCTCTTGGTAAAGCATGGGAAAAATATCACATACATGATGGGTTCTTGTTTAGAGCTAACAAACTATGTGTTCCAGAATCGTCTGTGTGTTTGCTCTTATTGCAGGAATCACATGCTGGAGGTTTGATGGGTCACTTTGGGCGTGAGAATATGCTACTCATGCTACCTGACCACTTTTATTGGCCAAAGATGAGGCGGGACATGGACAGGTATGTGAAGAGGTGCATTACTTGCAACAAGTCCAAGTCCAAGCTGAAGCCTCACGGTTTGTATACTCCTTTACCGGCACCTACTACACCTTGGGAGGATATTAGTATGGATTTTGTGTTGGGTTTGCCGCGTACTAAGAGAGGCCATGATTCTATATTTGTGATAGTGGACAGATTTTCTAAGATGTCACACTTTATTGCCTGCCACAAAAGCGACAATGCGTCGCATATTGCTAACCTGTTTTTCAGGAAGATTGTACGTCTACATGGAGTCCCGAAGACTATTGTTTTTGATCGTGACGTGAAGTTTATGAGCTACTTCTGGAAGACGCTGTGGAGAAAGCTGGGGACGAAGCTGGTGTTCAGCACTACTTGTCATCCTCAAACTGATGGTCAAACTGAAGTGGTGAATAGAACATTGTCGCAACTGTTGAGATCCATGATCAAGACAAACCTGAAGGAAGGGGAAGAGTGTTTGCCGCATGTGGAGTTTGCTTACAACAGGGCGGTACATTCTACCACAGAGTTGTGTCCCTTTGAGGTGGTGTATGGTCTTAAACCCATTACTCCGCTTGATTTGTTGCCTCTACCCATACATGAGAGAGTTAATATGGAGGCATCCAAGAGGGCAGATTTTGTACGGAAGCTACATGTGAAGACTAAAGAGTTGATCGAGAAGAAAGGCAAGAACAATGCTGCAAGGATGAATAAAAAGTGTAAGGAGATGTTGTTCAAGCCTGGTGATATGGTCTGGGTACATTTTCGCAAGGATAGGTTTCCGAAGCTGCGGAAGTCTAAGTTGAAGCCTCGTGGTTGTAAGAGCAAAATTCACACCCCAAGTTTTGTGTGTTTGATGACAACACTTGAGTAATCTCACCGTGTGCCTTGAGTATCATTGTTAGATTTGCAAGTACATGGTGACCTCGCCGGACGCGTCAAGATCAGAAGACTGAAGCGTAGTTGATAGGTTTTCCGGTTTTGCGTGCGTTTAGCGAGGTAACAAAGTTGGAGAGAAAAAGGGAAGAAAACCAGTTTTAGCCAGGCCGGTACTACCGGTACCTGTAGCGGTAGTACCGCTACCCCTATAGGTACCGCCCACGGTACCGCTCTGAGTTCTGAGCTGAAATTGACCCACAGAACGACTTGCGGTACCCCTGCAATGCCTGGGGCGGTAGTACCGCTCACGGTACCGCTCGAGGTACCGTAACGCGTTACGGCAGTACCGCCCCGGTACCGCCCTGGTACCGCTTCGAGTCCAGTAAGGTCTGGACCCTATTGCGGTACCACGAGCGGTACCTCGTGCGGTAGTACCGCTCTGTGTCCTTTGACCAGATCTGGGTCAATTTTGAACTCAGAGCGGTAGTACCGCTTACCCCAAAGTGGCAGTACCGCTTAGGCCAAAATTGGGTATAAAGGTTGGATTTGGAGGAGCCTATTTAAGGGCCCCTTCTTCCCCACCCGATTTTATCTCTTCCCCTTCTCTCTCCTCCATTGTTGCTGAGCTTAATCCTTGAGGATCTCCTTCCCCCTCCAACCAATCTTGCCCTAATTTTGAGGATAGGTGGAGGAGACCCCGATCTGTAGTTCTACCAAGAGAGATTTCACAAATACTAGCTATTCCTTAGTGGATCTTGGTGGTAGGGTTCCTTTGGTGGATCTTGGAGAAGAGTTCCTTTGGTGGAGCATTGGGGAGTTCCTTTGGTGGAGCATTGGGGAGTTCCTTTGGTGGAGCCTTGGAGAGTTTCTTGGTGGAGCCTTGGAGAGTTTCTTGGTGGAGCATTGGAAGAGTTCCTATGGTGGAGCATTGGTGATGGGTTCCTATGGTGGAGCATTGGGGATGTGCAGCTATGGAGTCTAGCTTGGTGGTGTACTAGCTCCATAGGGTGTTGGGAGCATCCTTGTGTGTGTGGAGCTCGCCCCAACCTTGTGAAGGAATCACCGCCTCGACCGGTGCCTTAGTGGAAGAGGGAGAGCACCTCCGTGGAGCTCTCTCGAGGAAGAGGGTGAGGCCTTGCTTCGTGGTGTGGCCGCCTAGTCTCTTGTGTGAGACTAGCACCTCCTCAATGCAGACGTACCTCCTTTAGTGGAGGGAACTGCGGGAAACAAACCTCGACTCGCCTCGCGCCCCCCGGTTGTCTCGCTCCTTACTTTCTCTATCTTGTTGATTCCTTTACTTGTTGCACATGCTCTAGCTTCATTGTAGGATCACCCCCATTGCTAAAAGTCACACCTTTACCTTCCGTTGCACTAAAACTTGAAAAAGACTAAAACTTGCCGTAGCGCCATTCACCCCCCCTCTTGTTCGCTACGATCCGTTCAAGTGGTATCAGAGCAAGGTTTTCTTGCTCGGGCTTTACCGCCTAAGAAATGGCCGAACAAGAGACAGTTGTGAATGGGTCACCTTCCCTTGAGCCACCCGCTCCATCATCGCCCATCGATTCCACGACGGCCACGTTGGATGACCTCAAGAAATTGGAGTCATCCATCGTTGCCCAAATGAAGGCGATGATGATGGAGTTGGTGGTTCAAAAACCAAACCCTCCACCAATAGCAAGTGCCGAGGATCCGCCACCAAAAGCTAACACTCTTCCTCTTGTTGATTTTGTCGCGGAAGCGACAAAAGATTCACAAAAGGAAGGGGTTGGGGATACCGGCACTTCAACAAAAGGGAAGGATGATGACACACCGGTTGTGGAACGTCAAGGGGGTTATCATGCGGTGCCACCACCAAATGATTACACCATTAACGTTCTGATACCGATGCCGCATATCTTGTCGCATGGTTCACCACCGTTACTCGAGTCAAACAACTTTGAGAATTGGCAATTCTTAATGCGTTCACATGTGCGCAGCACTTCTACCGAGCTTTGGCGTATCATTGAGGAGGGCTATTCACCACGAGATCCCAAGAAGATGACAAGAAGAGATGTGGTGGATGACCAACTCAACGCCACCGCCATCAACATGATTCATATGGCCATCTCCCCCAAGGACCGCGCTCATATCCGCTCGCTCAAGACCGCCAAGGAAGCATGGGACAAACTTGAGAAGCTCTTCCTCGGCAATGCAAGCATCCAAAGCTCTCACTTTGATGAAGTGAACAACATGGCCAACAACTTCGTCATGATTGAAGGAGAGACCCCCGAAGAAATGTACCGACGCCTCATCGCTCTTGCCGTGCAAATGCAAGATCTTGGAGCAACGTTCGTGGATGACTATTGGATCAAGCGCAAGTTCTACAACGCTCTCCTCCCTTATGAGGAAGTGAAGTTGACGGCCATCCGCCAAAACGCCTCCTTCCGTACTATGACATCCGATGAAGTCCTTAGCGAAGTCATCGCTATGGACATCTCCAAGAAGAATGCGGAGGATCTTGTTGCTCGCGCCCACAACTCCCGCAAGCCTAACCTTGTATTGAAGATGAAGGTGCATGAAGCTAGTGAAAGTGATGAGGATCCCGTTGAGTGGGGTTCGGATGATCTCAAGCTCAACTACCATGAGCACATGGCTCTCGCCGCCAAGAAGTTTTGGGATGGAAACATGTCCCAAAGCACAAGACCAAGAAGATCACGTGATTCTCCAAGAAGACCCTCCAAGAGCCCAAGAGAAAGGACAAGGGGAAGAACATGCTACAATTGCGGTGACAAGAATCATTTTGTCGCGGATTGTACATTTGAGAGAAGAGAAGATCATGGTGGAAGGCTTATCCCAAAGGATAGGTACAAGCCACTCTCCAAAGGATTCTCCAAGTTCTCCCCAAGGTCCGATGACGACAAGGTCTCCTCCAACAAGAAGTCTAGAGCCTTCATCATCCGTGAAGAGTACACCTCCGATGAAGATGGGGAGCACGAGGACAAGCACTCCAACAAGGAAGGAGAGGGAGTGGCCGCCATCGCCATTTCCACTCCCTCTACCTCCCTCTCCGACTCTCCAAATGAGAACCTCGTCACCAACAATGCACGGTGTCTCATGGCAAAGGTATCCACGGAGGTAAAATCCCCTTCCAAACCATCATCCTCTACTAATGCCTCATATATTGATGATGCCACTAGTCTCACCATTAAACGTGAGATTATGGGTTTGGATTCCTTGGATTCTTTTCTCACTAACATGAAGGGGGACACCAAGATTCATGTTGGGGCTCTCTTAGCCCAACTTGGTGCGGCACAAGATCTTATCGAGAAGAGGGAGAAGTTGGAAAGGGAAGCGGCCTATGAGCTTGCCAATCTCAAGGAGGAGCTTGATGATGAAAGGAATCTTCGCATGTCTCTTGAAGCTAGTGTCATTGTGCTTGAAGACAAGAATGAAGCTATTGTTTCACGTCTCACCAAGGATCGAGACCATGCTCTAGAGTTGGTTGGTGACCTCAAGAAGAAGATGCTCTTGCTCGAGGAAGCCAACAAAGCAAAAGACGATGAAGACCCCGATTCTTCCCATGATGAGCTTGTGGATCAAGTTACTTCCTTGAGGAGGCACAATGCCCTCCTCTTGGAAGTCAATGCTCTTCAAGAAGAAGCCTTAGGATGAGTACTATCGCTTGTTCAAGGAGAAGACCTCATGTTGCAACCATGAAGAAGAAATTACCGCTCTTGAGATCACCAAGGCCAAGCTATTGAGTTTGAGTAGCAAGCAAGAAGAGTCGTTGGAGGAGTGTCTCCGTATGAGCAAGGAGAAGGATACATGTTGTGATCATGAGGAGCAAATTGCCGCCTTGAAGAGAAGGGAAGCCAAGCTCATGGAGATCAACTCCATGCAAGAAGAAACATTGAAGGAGTACTTTACCTTGAGCAAGGACCGTGCGTGTTGCACTCATGAAAGCGACATTGCCAAGATGGAAAATGACAAGCGCTTGCTCATGAAGTTGAACGCTCTCCAAGAAGAAGCCTTGATGGAACACTTCCGGGTGAACAAGGCAAAGGAGTTCCAAGTGTTTGATATTTGCCATCCACACCCGGAGCATGAAGATGAAGTCAATCGCTTGAAGGCCAAGGTTGATAGACTCCAAGTTCAAGCCAAGTACTTGGAAGGAATCATTGAAGCAAAAGATGGAGCCAAAGAGGGCTCGGGCAATGAAGGAGGAGTGGCTACCAAGCCAAAGAGGAAGAGGAAGAGGAGGACCAAGAAGAAGATGGACAAGAAGAACATGGAGACCAACCGTGAAGGGAGCAATGCTAGCTCATGAAGGGATGGAGTACCCAACTCCGCCTCGACGGGTTTTGCCGGCTCTAACAACCCTTCTCATGTTCTTTTTGTTGATTACTATGGACATATTCGTGCTCGCTTTATTGGTCTTCAAAAGGACAATGTCGATTGGACTATTTGGGTTCCCAAACCCCTTGTTACTAACATTCTAGGACCCATTGAAAAATGGGTACCTAAATCCAAGACTTGATTCCTTGTAGGACTATGCTTCCGGTGGCGCTAAATGGGTGGTTGATAGTGGAGCCACAAGTCATATGATCGGAAGCAAGGATATTGTTGTCGACCTCATGCCTTCACTCTCTACCGTTTCATATGGCGACAACACGTGCTCAAAGGTATTGGGTCTTGGCAAGGTGGTGGTAACACCCGACATCTCACTTGTGAATGTCCTCCTTGTCGAGACCCTTGGTTACAACTTACTCTCCGTTCATCAAATTGCTCGTATCGGACTATGCACATTCTTTGATGAACATATGGTGGTCCTCTTGTGGAGCAAGACACTCAATGTAGCTTTTGTTGGATATGTAGAGAACGGTTTGTATGTTGTCGACTTCTCCGGAAAGACAACATCTTCCGCTCTTTGCTTATTCGCCAAAGGTGACAAGGGTTGGTTATGGCATCGCCGACTAGCCCATGTCAACATGAGGACTTTGCAAAGTCTCCACAAGGGTGGCCACATTCTCGGACTAAAAGAAGATGTCTCTTTTTGCAAGGATCGTGTTTGTAGGGCTTGCGTACAAGGAAAGATGCATGGAGCTCCTCACAAGGCCAAGACTATCATATCTACCACAAGATGCTTGGAGCTCCTACATGTTGATCTCTTTGGCCCACCGTCTCATGAAAGTCTTAGAGGAAAGAAGTATTGCCTCGTCATCGTTGATGACTATTCACGCTATTGTTGGGTATTCTTCTTCAAGTACAAGAGTGAGACTCAACGGACCATGATGGAGTTTGCCAACCAAGTTCAACGCAAGTACGACAACAAGATTCTCGCAATAAGGAGCGACAATGGAACGGAGTTCAAGAACTACACATTGGATGAATTCCTCGGCGAGGAAGGAAATCGAACACCAATACTCCACGCCATATACTCCCCAACAAAATGGGGTCACCGAAAGGAAGAATCGAACCTTGATCGAAGCCGCTCGAACCATGATGATGGAATACAAGTCCAACTACAATTTTTGGGCGGAAGCTATCTCTACCGCTTGCCATGCTACTAATCGCCTCTACTTCCGCAAAGGTCTTGAGAAGACACCATATGAGATCCTCACCGGCAACAAGCCTAATGTGTCATACTTCAAGGTCTTCGGATGCAAATGCTACATACTTGTCAAGGACACGCGCCTATCCAAGTTTGATTCAAGAGCTCAAGAAAGAATTTTCGTTGGCTATGCTACGGATTCTCACGCCTATAGAGTCTTCAACAAGTCAAGTGGACGTGTTGTAGAATCTTGTGATGTGACATTCGATGAAGATGATAGATCTTTGGAGGAGCGAAGTGCTTCTTGTGAGAAAGGAGATGCAATTCCCCCGATACCATAGGAAGGATGGGTGTGGGCATTCGCCTACCTCAAACGCTACCTTCTATGAGTACCGGGGAAGGACCAAGTTCCACCCAAGTGGAGCCATCTACACCACAAGGCCAAGCTTCTTCCGTTGATCTAACAAATGCAAGCCAACCTCTACAACAACCTCAAGTTCAACCTCAACCTCAAGATCAACCTCGACATCTACAACAACAATCAAGTCCAAGTTCACCTCAACAAGCTCAAGAACAACATACACCACAAGCTCGTCTACTTCAACACCCAACATCAAGTGACCAAGGTCAAGCTTCAAGTTCTTCTCCGAGTGGTTCGGGGATAATCTTCATGGACAATGATACTCCCTATTCCCCCGAGCCGTCCGGATCTCATGACAAGGTTGCCTCTTTCAACAACAATGGAGGTCAAGGCGAGGACCTAAACCGTGATGAAGGCCAAGAGGACTCTCAAGAACCATCTCCTCAAGCCGACACTCACCGTGAAGATCCTACTACAAGACACTTGCGTCTCAAGTCTCATTCCTTGCTAAACATCATTGGTGATCTAAAGAGAAATGTCACCACTCGGAGGCAACTTGCAAACTTTTGTGCGCACCATGCCTTTGTCTCTAGAGTGGAACCACACAAAGTTGATGATGCTCTCAAAGATCCCGATTGGTTGAATGCAATGCAAGAGGAACTCAACAACTTCAAGAGGAATGATGTATGACTCTCATGAAGCGACCCGATCATTGCCGCAATGTTATCGGCACCAAGTGGATCTTCAAGAACAAGCAAGATGAAAGTGGCACGGTCATCCGCAACAAAGTAAGATTGGTGGCACAAGGCTATTCTCAAGTCGAAGGCGTGGACTTTGGTGAAACCTTTGCACCCGTTGCAAGGCTCGAGTCCATCCGTATCCTTTTGGCCTTTGCCTCACATCATGGCTTTAAGTTGCAACAAATGGATGTTAAGAGTGCTTTTCTTAATGGTCCTCTACATGAGGAAGTATATGTGAAGCAACCCCCGGGTTTCGAGGACCCCCATTTCCCGGACCATGTCTTCAAGCTCAAAAAGGCCCTATATGGTCTCAAACAAGCTCCTAGAGCTTGGTATGAGCATCTCAAGGAGTTGCTTGAAGACCGTGGTTTCCAAGTGGGGAAAATCGATCCCACTCTTTTTACTAAGAAGGTCAATGGGGAGCTTTTCGTATGCCAACTCTATGTAGATGACATCATATTTGGCTCTACTAACACAAAATTCAACGATGAGTTTGCTATGTTGATGACAAATAGGTTTGAGATGTCAATGATGGGTGAACTCAAGTACTTCCTTGGGTTCGAGATCAAGCAAATGCGACAAGGCACCTTCATCAATCAAGCAAAGTACCTCCAAGACATGCTCAAGCGCTTTGATATGAAGGACGGCAAGGGGATCGGAACTCCGATGCAACTCAAGTGTCAACTCACTCTTGACGAAGGCGACAAGGCGGTGGATACCAAGCTCTACCGTTCGATGATAGGTTCGCTTCTCTACCTTTGTGCCTCTCACCCGAATATCATGTTGAGCGTTGGTATGTGTGCACGGTTTCAAGCAAGTCCGAAGGAAAGCCACCTTGTGGCGGTCAAGAGGATCTTTCGATATTTAGTTGATACCCCACACTTCGGACTATGGTACCCAAGGGACACGGACTTTGCATTGGTGGGTTTCACCGACTCCGATTGGGCGGGCGACAAGATTGATAGGAATTCTACCTCCGTAGCATGTCACTTTCTTGGAAGATCTTTGGTGTGTTGGTCCTCGAAGAAGCAAAATTGTGTCTCCGTCTCCACCGCGGAAGCCGAGTATATTGCCGCGGCGAGTAGTTGTGCTAAAATCTTATAGATGAGGCAAACCTTGCGGGATTATGGACTCGAGTATAGCAAGGTACCTCTTTTGTGTGACAATGAGAGCGCAATCAAGATCGCCTACAATCCGGTTCTTCATGGCAAGACGAAGCACATCGAGATACGGAACCACTTCATCCGGGACCACATTGCTCGCGGAGATATTGTACTATCCTATATTGGCACCAAGGAGCAATTGGCGGACATCTTCACGAAGCCCTTGGATGAGAAGCGCTTTATTGAATTGAGGCATGAGCTAAATATCATTGATCCATCGAACTTTGCTTGACCGTCGTGCGCACATACCAATCTTACCATCATATCTAGATGAAAGGCACGCATGGACATAGGGGGAGTGCGGTTTAAATCCATTGAGCTATCACTCCCCCCATAATGCATAAAGAAATCCAAAACATTTGCTATTTTTCAATTAAGTGACTTATGAGCTTCATGTTGAGTTGTAGTCCGTGAGTCCTAGATACATCTACGCGACCTCACAACTACTATACTCTTACACGGTGGCTTCGGCCACCAACACCCCCTCCTTGAGGGTTTTTCGGTTCTTCATGACCTTGTTTTGTCTTTCTTCTTTGCTTTCTTCTTCTTGTTTTTGAGAACCTCCTTCAAGCTTGTTTACTCGTGATTTTTGCAAGCTTGGTTGTATGTTCTTTTTCTCCATCTCTCTAGTTACCCTCCTTTCTGGTGATCCGATGCCAAAGGGGGAGAAGTTCCTAGGTGGATGGAGACCTTCGTTGGTTGTAGCCGTTTGGTCCTAGTTGCTTATCTTGTCTTATGGCTACATCAACAACCCTATGGAGGCATCCTATTGTGAGTTTGGGTATTCTCAAGGCTATGGTATGATAACTTCACCCAAATCTCCGTATATGATCTCATGTTGCCCCCATATTGTGCATATGCCTCTTGAACATGTCATCTATCTATGTTGCATATGTGCTTGGTTTGTAAAAACTAGGGGGAGTAATGTATCTACAACATGTGTATTTGTATTCAAAGACATATTCATGATATGCACATGTGTAGGGGGAGCTCCGTCTAGTTTTTGCAAATCTAATGTTCTCATCATAATATCATATGTTATTGTCAACTCTTGTGTTGTCATCAAACACCAAAAAGGGGGAGATTGTAAGAGCAAAATTCACACCCCAAGTTTTGTGTGTTTGATGACAACACTTGAGTAATCTCACCGTGTGCCTTGAGTATCATTGTTAGATTTGCAAGTACATGGTGACCTCGCCGGACGCGTCAAGATCAGAAGACTGAAGCGTAGTTGATAGGTTTTCCGGTTTTGCGTGCGTTTAGCGAGGTAACAAAGTTGGAGAGAAAAAGGGAAGAAAACCAGTTTTAGCCAGGCCGGTACTACCGGTACCTGTAGCGGTAGTACCGCTACCCCTATAGGTACCGCCCACGGTACCGCTCTAAGTTCTGAGCTGAAATTGACCCACAGAACGACTTGCGGTACCCGTGCAATACCTGGGGCGGTAGTACCGCTCATGAGCGGTAGTACCGCTCACGGTACCGCTCGAGGTACCGTAACGCGTTACGGCAGTACCGCCCCGGTACCGCCCTGGTACCGCTTCGAGTCCAGTAAGGTCTGGACCCTATTGCGGTACCACGAGCGGTACCTCGTGCGGTAGTACCGCTCTGTGTCCTTTGACCAGATCTGGGTCGATTTTGAACTCAGAGCGGTAGTACCGCTTACCCCAAAGCGGTAGTACCGCTTAGGCCAAAACTGGGTATAACGGTTGGATTTGGAGGAGCCTATTTAAGGGCCCCTTCTTCCCCACCCGATTTTATCTCTTCCCCTTCTCTCTCCTCCATTGTTGCTGAGCTTGATCCTTGACGATCTCCTTCCCCCTCCAACCAATCTTGCCCTAATTTTGAGGATAGGTGGAGGAGACCCCGATCTATAGTTCTACCAAGAGAGATTTCACAAATACTAGCTATTCCTTAGTGGATCTTGGTGGTAGGGTTCCTTTGGTGGATCTTGGAGAAGAGTTCCTTTGGTGGAGCATTGGGGAGTTCCTTTGGTGGAGCCTTGGAGAGTTTCTTGGTGGAGCCTTGGAGAGTTTCTTGGTGGAGCATTGGAAGAGTTCCTATGGTGGAGCATTGGTGATGGGTTCCTATGGTGGAGCATTGGGGATGTGCAGCTATGGAGTCTAGCTTGGTGGTGTACTAGCTCCATAGGGTGTTGGTAGCATCCTTGTGTGTGTGGAGCTCGCCCCAACCTTGTGAAGGAATCACCGCCTCGACCGGTGCCTTAGTGGAAGAGGGAGAGCACCTCCGTGGAGCTCTCTCGAGGAAGAGGGTGAGGCCTTCCTTCGTGGTGTGGCCGCCTAGTCTCTTGTGTGAGACTAGCACCTCCTCAACGCAGACGTACCTCCTTTAGTGGAGGGAACTGCGGGAAACAAACCTCGACTCGCCTCGTGATACGTCTCCGACGTATCGATAATTTCTTGTGTTCCATGCCACATTATTGATGTTATCTACATGTTTTATGCACACTTTATGTCATATTCGTGCATTTTCTGGAACTAACCTATTAACAAGATGCCGAAGAGCCAGTTGCTGTTTTTGGTTTCAGAAATCCTAGTAACGAAATATTCTCGGAATTGGACGAAATCAACGCCCAGGGTCCTATTTTGCCATGAAGCTTCCAGAAGACCGAAGAGGAGACGAAGTGGGGCCACGAGGTAGCCAAACCCTAGGGTGGCGCGGCCTGGCCCTTGGCCGCGCCGACCTGTGGTGTGGGGCCCTCGTGCCGCCCCCTGACCTGCCCTTCCGCCTACTTAAAGCCTCCGTCGCGAAACCCCCCAGTACCGAGAGCCACGATACGGAAAACCTTCCAGAGACGCCGCCGCCGCCAATCCCATCTCGGGGGATTCAGGAGATCGCCTCCGGCACCCTGCCGGAGAGGGGAATCATCTCCCGGAGGACTCTACGCCGCCATGGTCGCCTCCGGAGTGATGAGTGAGTAGTCTACCCCTGGACTATGGGTCCATAGCAGTAGCTAGATGGTTGTCTTCTCCCCATTGTGCTTAATTGTCGGGTCTTGTGAGCTGCCGAACATGATCAAGATCATCTATCTGTAATTCTATATGTTGCGTTTGTTGGGATCCGATGAATAGAGAATACTTGTTATGTTGATTATCAATTTATGTCTATGTGTTGTTTATGATCTTGCATGCTCTCCGTTACTAGTAGATGCTCTGGCCAAGTAGATGCTTGTAACTCCAAGAGGGAGTATTTATGCTCGATAGTGGGTTCATGTCTCCGTGAATCTGGGGGAGTGACAGAAACCTCTAAGATTATGGATGTGCTGTTGCCACTAGGGATAAAACATTGGTGCTATGTTCAAGGATGTAGTTACTGATTACATTACGCGCAATACTTAATGCAATTGTCTGTTGTTAGCAACTTAATACTGGAGGGGGTTCGGATGATAACCTGAAGGTGGACTTTTTAGGCATAGATGCATGCTGGATAGCGGTCTATGTACTTTGTCGTAATGCCCAATTAAATCTCACTATACTCATCATAATATGTATGTGCATGGTCATGCCCTCTTTATTTGTCAATTGCCCAACTGTAATTTGTTCACCCAACATGTTGTTTATCTTATGGGAGAGACACCTCTAGTGAACTGTGGACCCCGGTCCAATTCTCTATACTGAAATACAATCTACTGCAATACTGTTTTACTGTTTTCTGCAAATAATCATCTTCCACACAATACGGTTAATCCTTTGTTACAGCAAGCCGGTGAGATTGACAACCTCGCTGTTTCGTTGGGGCAAAGTACTTTGGTTGTGTTGTGCAGGTTCCACGTTGGCGCCGGAATCTCTGGTGTTGCGCCGCACTACATCCCGCCGCCATCAACCTTCAACGTGCTTCTTGACTCCTACTGGTTCGATTAAACCTTGGTTTCTTACTGAGGGAAACTTGCCGCTGTGCGCATCACACCTTCCTCTTGGGGTTCCCAACGGACGTGTCAACTACACGCATCAAGCAAATTTCTGGCGCCGTTGCCGGGGAGATCAAGACACGCTGCAAGGGGAGTCTCCACTTCCCAATCTCTTTACTTTGTTTTTGTCTTGCTTAGTTTTATTTACTACTTTGTTTGCTGCACTAAATCAAAATACAAAAAAATTAGTTGCTAGTTTTACTTTATTTGCTATGTCGTTTGCTATATCAAAAACACAAAAAAATTAGTTACTTGCATTTACTTTATCTAGTTTGCTTTATTTACTACTGCTAAAATGGCCACCCCTGAAAATACTAAGTTGTGTGACTTCACAACCACAAATAATAATGATTTCTTATGCACACCTATTGCTCCACCTGCTACTACAGCAGAATTCTTTGAAATTAAACCTGCTTTACTGAATCTTGTTATGCGAGAGCAATTTTCTGGTGTTAGTTCTGATGATGCTGCTGCCCATCTTAATAATTTTGTTGAACTATGTGAAATGCAAAAGTATAAGGATGTAGATGGTGACATTATAAAATTAAAATTGTTCCCTTTCTCATTAAGAGGAAGAGCTAAAGATTGGTTGCTATCTCTGCCTAAGAATAGTATTGATTCCTGGACTAAATGCAAGGATGCTTTTATTGGTAGATATTATCCCCCTGCTAAAATTATATCTTTGAGGAGTAGCATAATGAATTTTAAACAATTAGATACTGAGCATGTTGCACAAGCATGGGAAAGAATGAAATCTTTGGTTAAAAATTGCCCAACCCATGGACTGACTACTTGGATGATCATCCAAACCTTTTATGCAGGACTGAATTTTTCTTCGCGGAACCTATTGGATTCAGCTGCTGGAGGTACCTTTATGTTCATCACTCTTGGTGAAGCAACAAAGCTTCTTGATAATATGATGATCAACTACTCTGAATGCCACACGGAAAGAGCTCCACAAGGTAAGAAGGTAAATTCTGTCGAAGAAACCTCTTCCTTGAGTGATAAGATTGATGCTATTATGTCTATGCTTGTGAATGATAGGACAAATGTCGATCCTAATAATGTTCCGTTAGCTTCATTGGTTGCCCAAGAAGAACATGTTGATGTAAACTTCATTAAAAATAATAATTTTAACAACAATGCTTATCGGAACAATTCTAGTAATAACTATAGGCCATATCCTTATAATAATGGTAACGGTTATGCTAATTCTTATGGGAATTCTTACAATAATAATAGGAACACACCCCCTGGACTTGAAGCCATGCTTAAAGAATTTATTAGTACACAAACTGCTTTTAACAAATCTGTTGAAGAAAAGCTTGGGAAAATTGATATACTTGCTTCTAAAGTCGATAGTCTTGCTGCTGATGTTGATCTTTTGAAATCGAAAGTTATGCCTAATAGGGATATTGAAAATAAAATTGTTACTACAGCAAATGCCATCCAAGTTAGAATTAATGAGAATATAAGATTGATGGCTGAATTGCGTGCTAGGTGGGATAGAGAAGAAAATGAAAAACTAGCTAAAGAGAAAAATGTAGCTAAAGTTTGGACTATTACCACCACAAGTAATGTTGATTCTTCACATGTTGCTGCACCTCCTACTATTAATGGTAAAATAATTGGTGTTGGCAATGTTTCTACTCCTAGTGCAAAGCGTACAAAACTGCCCGAAACTGCTAAAACTGCTGAAACTGCCTGTGATAAAACTGCTGAAATTTTTTCCAACATTGGGGATGATGATCCCATTGATTTATATTATAATGGTTTGAATTTTTATGATTGCCACATCTCCGAAGTTATAAAGTTCTTGCAAAAACTTGCTAAAAGTCCTAATGCTAGTGCTATAAATTTGGCTTTCACACAACATATTACAAATGCTCTCATAAAAGCTAGAGAAGAGAAACTAGAGCGCGAAGCCTCTATTCCTAGAAAGCTAGAGGATGGTTGGGAGCCCATCATTAAGATGAAGGTTAAAGATTTTGATTGTAATGCCTTATGTGATCTTGGTGCAAGTATTTCCGTTATGCCTAAGAAAATTTATAATATGCTTGACTTGCCACCGCTGAAAAATTGTTATTTGGATGTTAATCTTGCTGATCATTCTACAAAGAAACCTTTGGGGAAAGTTGATAATGTTCGCATTACCGTTAACAATAACCTTGTCCCCGTTGATTTTGTTGTCTTGGATATTGAATGCAATGCATCTTGTCCCATTATATTGGGAAGACCTTTTCTTCGAACCGTTGGTGCTATCATTGATATGAAGGAAGGTAATATAAAATATCAATTTCCTCTCAAGAAAGGTATGGAACACTTCCTTAGAAAGAGAATGAAGTTACCTTTTGATTCTATTATTAGAACAAATTATGATGTTGACACTTCGTCTCTTGATAATACTTGATACACACTTTCTGCGCCTAGCTGAAAGGCGTTAAAGAAAAGCGCTTATGGGAGACAACCCATGTGTTTTTACTACAGTACTTTGTTTTTATTTTGTGTCTTGGAAGTTGTTTACTACTGTAGCAACCTCTCCTTATCTTAGTTTAGTGTTTTGTTGTACCAAGTAAAGTCGTTGATAGTAAAGTTCATACTAGATTTGGATTACAGCGCAGAAACAGATTTCTTTGCTGTCACGAATCTGGGCTGTTTTCTCTGTAGGTAACTCAGAAAATTATGCCAATTTACGTGAGTGATCCTCAGATATGTACGCAACTTTCATTCAATTTGAGCATTTTCATTTGAGCAAGTCCGGTGCCTCGATAAAATTCGTCAATACGAACTGTTCTGTTTTGACAGATTCTGCCTTTTATTTCGCATTGCCTCTTTTGCTATGTTGGATGAATTTCTTTGATCCATTAATGTCCAGTAGCTTTATGCAATGTCCAGAAGTGTTAAGAATGATTGTGTCACCTCTGACCATGTTAATTTTTATTGTCCACTAACCCTCTAATGAGTTGTTCTAAGTTTGGTGTGGAGGAAGTTTTCAAGGATCAAGAGAGGAGTATGATGCAACATGATCAAGGAGAGTGAAATCTCTAAGCTTGGGGATGCCTCGGTGGTTCACCCCTGCATATTCTAAGTCCATACTCAAGCGTCTAAGCCCCCTGAAACTATATTTTTATTCCATCACATCTTATGTGCTTTTCTTGGAGCGTCGGTTTGTTTTTGTTTTTGTTTTTGCTTGAATAAATGGATCCTAGCATTCCTTGTGTGGGAGAGAGACACGCTCCGCTGTAGCATATGGACAAGTATGTCCTTAGGCTTTACTCATAATATTCATGGCGAAGTTTCTTCTTCGTTAAATTGTTATATGGTTGGAATTGGAAAATGATACATGTAGTAATTGCTATAATGTCTTGGATAATGTGATACTTGGCAATTGTTGTGCTCATGTTTAAGCTCTTGCATCATATGCTTTGCACCCATTAATGAAGAAATACATAGAGCATGCTAAAATTTGGTTTGCATATTTGGTCTCTCTAAGGTCTAGATAATTTCTAGTATTGAGTTTGAACAACAAGGAAGACGGTGTAGAGTCTTATAATGTTTTCAATATGTCTTTTATGTGAGTTTTGCTGCACCGGTTCATCCTTGTGTTTGTTTCAAATAACCTTGCTAGCCTAAACCTTGTATCGAGAGGGAATACTTCTCATGCATCCAAAATCCTTGAGCCAACCACTATGCCATTTGTGTCCACCATATCTACCTACTACATGGTATTTCTCCGCCATTCCAAAGTAAATTGCTTGAGTGCTACCTTTAAAAAATTCCATCATTCGCCTTTGCAATAAATAGCTCATGGGACAAATAGCTTAAAAACTATTGTGGTATTGAATATGTACTTATGCACTTTATCTCTTATTAAGTTGCTTGTTGTGCGATAACCATGTTCACTGGGGACGCCATCAACTATTCTTTGTTGAATATCATGTGAGTTGCTATGCATGTTCGTCTTGTCTGAAGTAAGGGAGATCTACCACCTTATGGTTAAGCATGCATATTGTTAGAGAAGAACATTGGGCCGCTAACTAAAGCCATGATCCATGGTGGAAGTTTCAGTTTTGGACATATATCCTCAATCTCATATGAGAATAATAATTGTTGCCACATGCTTATGCATTAAAGAGGAGTCCATTATCTGTTGTCTATGTTGTCCCGGTATGGATGTCTAAGTTGAGAATAATCAATAGCGAGAAATCCAATGCGAGCTTTCTCCTTAGACCTTTGTACAGGCGGCATAGAGGTACCCCATTGTGACACTTGGTTAAAACATGTGTATTGTGATGATCCGGTAGTCCAAGCTAATTAGGACAAGGTGCGGGCACTATTAGTATACTATGCATGAGGCTTGCAACTTGTAAGATATAATTTACATAACTCATATGCTTTATTACTACCGTTGACAAAATTGTTTCATGTTTTCAAAATCAAAGCTCTAGCACAAATATAGCAATCGATGCTTTTCCTCTATGGAGGACCATTCTTTTACTTTTATGTTGAGTCAGTTCACCTATTTCTCTCCACCTCAAGAAGCAAACACTTGTGTGAACTGTGCATTGATTCCTACATACTTGCATATTGCACTTATTATATTACTCTATGTTGACAATATCCATGAGATATACATGTTACAAGTTGAAAGCAACCGCTGAAACTTAATCTTCCTTTGTGTTGCTTCAATACCTTTACTTTGATTTATTGCTTTATGAGTTAACTCTTATGCAAGACTTATTGATGCTTGACTTGAAGTACTATTCATGAAAAGTCTTTGCTATATAATTCACTTGTTTACTCATGTCATATACATTGTTTTGATCGCTGCATTCACTACATATGCTTTACAAATAGTATGATCAAGGTTATGATGGCATGTCACTCCGTAAATTATCTTTGTTATCGTTTTACCTCGCTGGACGAGCAGAACTAAGCTTGGGGATGCTGATACGTCTCCGACGTATCGATAATTTCTTGTGTTCCATGCCACATTATTGATGTTATCTACATGTTTTATGCACACTTTATGTCATATTCGTGCATTTTCTGGAACTAACCTATTAACAAGATGCCGAAGAGCCGATTCTTTGTTTTCTGCTGTTTTTGGTTTCAGAAATCCTAGTAACGAAATATTCTCGGAATTGGACGAAATCAACGCCCAGGGTCCTATTTTGCCACGAAGCTTCCAGAAGACCGAAGAGGAGACGAAGTGCGGCCACGAGGCGGCCAAACCCTAGGGCGGCGCGGCCTGGCCCTTGGCCGCGCCGACCTGTGGTGTGGGGCCCTCGTGCCGCCCCCTGACCTGCCCTTCCGCCTACTTAAAGCCTCCGTCGCGAAACCCCCAGTACCGAGAGCCACGATACGGAAAACCTTCCAGAGACGCCGCCGCCGCCAATCCCATCTCGGGGGATTCAGGAGATCGCCTCCAGCACCCTGCCGGAGAGGGGAATCATCTTCCGGAGGACTCTACGACGCCATGGTCGCCTCCGGAGTGATGAGTGAGTAGTCTACCCCTGGACTATGGGTCCATAGCAGTAGCTAGATGGTTGTCTTCTCCCCATTGTGCTTAATTGTCGGGTCTTGTGAGCTGCCGAACATGATCAAGATCATCTATCTGTAATTCTATATGTTGCGTTTGTTGGGATCCGATGAATAGAGAATACTTGTTATGTTGATTATCAATTTATGTCTATGTGTTGTTTATGATCTTGCATGCTCTCCGTTACTAGTAGATGCTCTGGCCAAGTAGATGCTTCTAACTCCAAGAGGGAGTATTTATGCTCGATAGTGGGTTCATGTCTCCGTGAATCTGGGGGAGTGACAGAAACCTCTAAGATTATGGATGTGCTGTTGCCACTAGGGATAAAACATTGGTGCTATGTTCAAGGATGTAGTTACTGATTACATTACGCGCAATACTTAATGCAATTGTCTGTTGTTAGCAACTTAATACTGGAGGGGGTTCGGATGATAACCTGAAGGTGGACTTTTTAGGCATAGATGCATGCTGGATAGCGGTCTATGTACTTTGTCGTAATGCCCAATTAAATCTCACTATACTCATCATAATATGTATGTGCATGGTCATGCCCTCTTTATTTGTCAATTGCCCAACTGTAATTTGTTCACCCAACATGCTGTTTATCTTATGGGAGAGACACCTCTAGTGAACTGTGGACCCCGGTCCAATTCTCTATACTGAAATACAATCTACTGCATATTGAAAAGTGACTGGTTTACTGTTTTCTGCAAATAATCATCTTCCACACAATACGGTTAATCCTTTGTTACAGCAAGCCGGTGAGATTGACAACCTCGCTGTTTCGTTGGGGCAAAGTACTTTGGTTGTGTTGTGCAGGTTCCACGTTGGCGCCGGAATCTCTGGTGTTGCGCCGCACTACATCCCGCCGCCATCAACCTTCAATGTGCTTCTTGACTCCTACTGGTTCGATTAAACCTTGGTTTCTTACTGAGGGAAACTTGCCGCTGTGCGCATCACACCTTCCTCTTGGGGTTCCCAACGGACGAGTCAACTACACGCATCACCTCGCGCCCCCCGGTTGTCTCGCTCCTTACTTTCTCTATCTTGTTGATTCCTTTACTTGTTGCACATGCTCTAGCTTGATTGTAGGATCACCCCCATTGCTAAAAGTCACACCTTTACCTTCCGTTGCACTAAAATTTGAAAAAGACTAAAACTTGCCGTAGCGCCATTCACCCCCCCCCCCTTCTTGTTCGCTACGATCCGTTCAGTGGTGATGGTCCTTACAAAGTGCTTGTCAAGATCAATGATCATGCATACTCGATAGATCTTCCAGTTGATGAGTTTGGTGTCAGTAATTCTTTCAATGTTGCTGATTTGACACCATATGACGGAGAAGACCTTGGAGCGTCGGGGTCGACGCCTTTTGAAGGGGGGAGATGATGAGGACATCCCTACGTCACTACTACCTCCGTCATTACAAGAAGTTGATCCTGATGTGAAGCTCAAGTTCAATGAAGTCAGGATTGGACCAATGACACGAGCTCGTGCGAAGCTACTTAAACAACAGGTGAACTTGTTCCTAAATGATACTTTGATTGATGAGAACTTTATACTGCCTAAGTGCTATTACTTATGTATGATCAGGTATGAGGAGGGAGCAAGCATCGCACGAGGAGGAGAGGAGCAGCTGGACCAGGAGATGGACGTGAAGCTGGACATGGAGCTGGACATGAAGGCATCCCATGGACGCGCGAGGAAGGAGCGGGAGGCATGCGCGAGAGGGAAGCTGCCACCGGACCATCCGGTCCCAGGCCCGGTCCGACCAGATCCAGCGCCGGGTCCATCCGGTTTCATCCGGCCGCGGCGCTTGTGCCATCCGGGCGCTATCCAGTAAGCCCGGGAGCCTCGCCCGGTCACCACCCGGCGCCAGGCCCGGTTTGAACCGGACCGGCCGGTCCCAGACCCGGTCGATCGGCCACCAGACCGGCCGACTCCAAGTCTGTCTCGGCCAGATCTATTCTGGGTCGATTATTTTCGTACTTTTTCGACCTGAGGTCGTTCTGGACGCCTATATAAGTCCATAGGACGCCCCAAAGTTGATTTAGACCACGTTTAAGATAAACCCTAGTTCATAGTTGTTTGCTTTGCAACTCTATTTAATTTCTGCATCCAATCGAATCGCGTCGATTTGGTGTGGAATCCCTGAAAAGTCTTGTGTGATCTGTTGTTCCATTGGAAATTAGTAGATTGCAACTTACCGTTTCGTGATCGGCGGCTACGTGCGCAAGTGTGTGGAGTTGCGAATATCTTGCAAGGTTAAGAGCTGTTGCATTGGCGACAGGAACCAATCGAGTGATCTCGTGCGTTATATAAGTTATCATCCACTACATCGTCGTGTTCCTCTGCTGCTATCACCCCGTGATCATCATCACTACCGTTGCTTACTGAGAAGATCAGGCCACCCCTTATCAGAGAGACTGACCAAATCAGCAAGGCAACAAGAACTTATTGTTAATGCACAGTGGAAATAGCAATATAGATTTGCGTATGTCATGGTTAACAAGTTGGCAAGAACGAACAAGAACAAACTTAGTTCTGCTTTGCACATCACACGATCATAGCGTCCACTTGCATTACACATGCTTGCAGTAACAAGGCAACCAACTGACAGTGACATATAAACAGCTAATTGAGAAAATCTCTCATAGGATCATCGTGGCGGACCCTCGTCATACGGTAGGCCTCCATGTCTTCCGCAGTGACCTGGTCATTCCACTTCACGTTGTACTTCCTCTTTCTCTCGTCCATCTCTTCCTTCTTCCTTGTGGCCTCCTGAAGAAAAGGGAACCTAGCTTCAGCACATGTAACAACAAATAGACAAGGAAGCGCAAAGGTTGGATAAGAGATGCTAACCTTCTTTAGGGATTCCTGAAGCAACTTCTGGTCGAGAACAAGATCCTGAGGAATATCTGTTCCCCAAGTGGCTAGTTTCTTTTCTTCTTGTCGTACAGGTTCCTCTGCATCAAGTAATTTCACGTTAACTGGAGTTCATGACCATGGTAGCTGTACATGGTTAAAGTAAAATATAATGGCACCTCAGTTGAACCAGTATATTCTAAAACACAACTTAATATGAAGCAATCGAGTACTGAAACTATTTTCTTAACCAGACAAGTTTCAGAAAAAATAGAAGCACCACTTCCTTTTCAGATAACACATAGATTGTTGTGCAATTGACCCTGAAGTGCACAAATATAGGCCAAAACAATTTTCGTCAACATACCTTCAGCAGCCTCCTTGCGTGCCATGTTTGCCTTCATCAAATCAGCTGATGCTTCAGCAGCCTCAATTCCAGCCAATCCAGTGCAGTAACTATTTTTGATAGTCTGCTTACAGCATTTATAGCCCCATTGATGATCTTTCCACCATGAACCCCACACTGTTGTGTGGTTATTAATTAACACATCCTCTTCGTATTTGCTCTTAGGAAGAGCTATATCCTGTAGGTAACAAAAAATATATATACATTAGCATTCAAGACCATGGTAAGACCGAGAAATAGTGCGAACAGTCAAACCAGAATGATAGCATCCAATCTTAATCATGGAAACAAGCAAAATCACTGGCATCAAGTAGAAGAGAATTCAGTTCTAAGTTCATTTTATCTGAAACTTAAAATACTACCAGAAAGCAATAACTAATACTTTAAGTGGGTGCGTGAATTCATCTTATTTGAAGTTAAGGGGATAAATGATTATCTTGGATGACTAAATACAAGAAACCTGAAGCATGTAATCATCTTTGGCACAACATGCTGCAGTTAGCTAGTCATATAGAAGATTATTATTAATAACATAAGACAGTCAAGCAGCAATTAAACACTTCAAATTCGGGGGCTGTAATCCTCTAAAAATTAGAATCAAATCACAGTCTCACATCAGCACAGGAGTAACAGCGAATGAGTAGAAAGATATGTAATCATTAAAGAGCAACACTGAGTATTTTGTACCAACCTGTCCCTTGATTATGCGGCCAGTCCGGTCGTACTCAATCTCTTTCTCACTTTGCCCAAGAAGAAGCTCGCGAGGGATTGGTTCTTCAGATGCAGCATTCCCATACTTCTCCATAATTTTGTCCTTGCCTTCAGATTTCAGCTTCTCCTTCTTGACCAAGAAACTCTTGAAAAGTAGTTCAGCTTGAGATGGGGCTGCTTGCATATGGAAATCCTGCCCCTTGTCAAAAGCTTCCCACGCATGGACATTGAGTTGCTTGAACTCCAGAGCTTGTCCACTTGATCTATTTTGGTTATCACCCTGCATCATACTAAAACATCAGAATACTGAATCTATAGTGTAGCCAGGAGAAGATTTGATGTGACTTTTAACAGTGCATAGCAATTCGTATGTGCTCTGACACTTACCACATAGAATTTATCGTTGGGGTCTGCATCTGGCAAAGGATCCTCACGCATGGAACGGGTTTTTGGATCATAATACGCAGAGTTCACATCGAGATTGAGAAGATACTTTGCAGTGTCTTCTCTAATACGCAAATTCCTGTAAAGCATATATGCATTAGAACCGATCATTCATTCACATTATATTCACATGACTCGGAATAACCTAGTGTTTCGAAGGAACATCATAATGGTTTCAATCAGACATACCTCACAGTTCCAGTGCTTCCACCGCCTGTTGTGCGCACACGCTTTTCTACCTTCGCGAAATCCATTTGAGCACTCTCATCAACTTTGGCTTCATCTATCTTGAGGCCATCCTCTTCATCCTCTTCGCTGCCCGCATTCTCACCATCCTGCTCACCGTCCTTCTCCTCAAGTTTCTTGAGCTGTTGTTCCTTCAGGAACTTCTTCCTGGCCTCTTCTCTAGCTTCATAATCTAGGATAACACGACTGTAGGTCGACGTGTCGTAACCGTTCCAGCGATCACGCTTGCCATCGTAATCAAGCTCAAACGACTCCACTTTCTCATCCGGAGCTATATCCATGTTAGTCCATTTAGCTCCAACATTCCGAGGCCGCTCCATGCACGACTTCTTGTCATGAGTCATGGCTCCACAGCTGATACATCAAGAAAAAACATCCGTTAGAAACGGTTGAATGCGCAAGACTACTAAAGAGCATCACTGCAGAAAATGTTTGCAAAAACTAAACATCATGAACAGAACATCAACACTCACTTTTGGCAAGCGCCTTTCCTGTACTTGTTGGCCTGGTAAAGCCTGGCACCCCTATCGTACCACGCCTTGGTGTAGTTCGGGTCCGACTTCCATTTCCTCTGATGCTTCAAACTCTGCAACGCGCCATCAAACCAAAAACATAGTCAGGCTCCATTCATCCCCACTGCATAAAACTACTTAGAATTTTGCTAGGGCGAGCGACAACTTACCGGCTTCTCGGCGTTGAGGTACCATGGGGCCGAGGACATGTACTGCGGGATGTGAGGGTTAATCTCGTTCCCATCCTCGTCGAGTTCCGCAGGGGCGAGCCCCGCCTTACGCGCCTCCTCTAGCTCGAGCTGCTTCCTGTGGTCCTCACGAGACTTGAACGATACTGCCATAACGAAAGAAAAAAATCGAAGCAGTAAGTTAACTGTCGACCGAAATTCGACATGGCGATCCAAAATAGGGCGTCGAACAGCCCGCGCGGCGAACTAAGAAACCCTAATTCTAGTCGAATCGAACCCTAATCAGCCGCGGGATATCTCCCCGGATCTAGAATCGGATCGAGTCCGCGCGGTTCACGAATACAAAATCAGAAGCGGGCGAGGGTTAGGGCTACGGGACGATCGACTCACCTGAAGCTGTCGCCATGGCGCCTGCTTCGACTAGTCTCGCCGGCCCGATGCGGCGGCGGCGGCGACTGGCGGCGAGATAACGCGAGAGAGAGAGGAACGCACGAGAAGAACCAAACGAGTTTGGCGATTTGTTTTCCACTTTTCTTCGCGATTTCCCACTTTATTACGTGGCGGCTAATCCGTAACCGCCAGTGATCCGGTTCGGAAGCCCGCGACGGTTACCGCCATAGTGATATGGGCCAGTAATCCTTTTGTCCGGCCCGTTTAAACCTGGGAAAAAGCCCACGAGGGCCCAGTGGCAGCGTCCCCACCCACCTCCCACGGCGACCCAGATAGGCCTCGCCATCGCTCTCCCATGGCAGCTTCGCCGTCTCCTCGCCGTCGCAGGCTCTGAAACCCTACGCACCAAAACCCAATGGCGGCAGCGACGGCGACCGCCGCCGCGGGGGCCGTGCTCGCCCCCGCGCTCGTCTCGCCCCTCTCGCGCCGCGCCTTCCTCCCGCTCCCTCGGCGCGCCGGCACCACCCGCTCCCTCCGGTAACTCGATACCACCTCACCTCGCCCCTTTTTGTTTCCCTTCACTGCGGAGGATTTTGTGGATTTACGCGATAAATTTGCCGGGAAACGGAAGGCTCTCCGCGTCGGCGGCCCCCAGGCGACGCGGGGTGGTCCTGGTTGCGGCGGATGCGGCGGCGGGCGCCGACTTCGGCGACGAGGAGAGCTCCTACGAGGTAACGCCGGGATGGGCCGAATGGCCAAACTTCTACCTTATCTGGTACGACCTGTGTTGTGATTTTGTGCTGTTCGGGTGCTAGATTCTGGGCATCACCCCACTCGATAGCTTCGACAACATGAAGCTGGCGTACAAGAGGAAGCGCAAGGACGCGGAGGAGCTGGGGGACGAGGACCACCTGGCCAAGGTTGCTTGGTGTTTCGGACATTGATTGATTGACTGTGTGTTTTTGGGTTACACGTGCTATTAGCTTCGCTGCCGTGAACTAATGGTGGAGTTTTGGGGGTTTCAGCTGGAGAAGGCGTATGATACTGTGATGATGCAGCAGCTGCAGTATAGGAAGAAAGGGGTCACGTATGGATCGGTCGAGGTCAGTTGCTCTGGCGTGCATGGTTGCTGATTTTTAACGCTTTGTTTCTCTTACAAATACAGAATTCTCTTTGCAGTAGTTACTGCACGGATATCTTTATGAAGCATGTTTGTGGAAGGAACACTCTGTGTGCAATAGTATTATATTAGCAGAAAACACAGAGTTATACCGCATAAAACGGAGTAACTAAGCATATCAGGCACTGCAGTCACATATACTACAATGCTTTTATGTTTATATATAATTTATGCAGTGCATTGTAAATATCTAAAGAAATTGGATAGATCTGTAGGTTAAATCCTTCTAACTCTTTTCCTAATACTATGTTCCACTTAATATGATTTTTTTTGTCAGTTGTCTGATTTACTACCTGATTGTCAGGTGTCAAAGGATATCAAGTATGCTGACAATCAACCGATAGTTCCTTGGGGACCTAGGTACATTTAACTCAAGTTCAATATAAGGAATTTATATTTCATTGGTTTGGCGGGATATTTTTGTTGGTACATTTGACTGTTGTGATGCGTGTTATGAAAATGATATATTCTCTATTACTCATGAACGTCAGCACAAAGATGCTGGTGAACGTCTATAAGAAATTTTAACTCGGCATGACAAGCAGGCCTCTCCCACAAGTGTACACTGTTCTTTTTAGCTCTGCCTTCCCCATGTTATGCGTTTATTTACATACCAATGACCAAAATTCTTATTCTGTACGGGCAGCAGTTTTTTTCACAAGGATATGTGCACTGACCATTTGTGATTAAAACTAAACAGCAGCATCCATGTGAAGCTAAAAGTGTTGATGAATTTGTTCTTTCTGCAGACCCTCCAAATCAGCAGTAAAGGATGTGCGCATAAATATGGCAATTTCAGCAGCGATTGTATGTTAAATCGTTTCTAGCTATTACTGTTATAATTGTAATCATGTTTTTATGCTCATCGCTGTCTACTGTTTGGTTCTGTGTGAATCTGCCAATTCCATATGATCTTTTTATAATAAAAGCGACAGATTTGAAGTTATCAACCTTAAATTATAATTTGGGACTAATCAGAATTTTGGAGCATGCATTTGAATTTTCCATAGGCATGTTGATGTTGAAATCCTGTATTGTTACCAATTACTCATTCTATCTCAAAATTTATAGCGTATTTTGATTCGTAAAGACAAGGCTTTGACCAACATTGTTGATAACTTGATATATGATTTAAGTGACACAGAACTGATGTTATTAGTTTTGTATGTAAAAAAGACCTATTATTGTGATTGTTGGCCAAAGCCTTGCCGTAACAAATCAAACTACACCTTACATTTGGGATGGAGGGAGTCCTCCTTTCACCTGAAAATAGATGTCATTGTAGCCTAGAAGAGTTTGTATTCATTACTTTTCATTTTATTTTCTTTGCGTGTTTGCACTTGTTAAATGTGGAGAGTTACAAGTTGCCTCTCTGCCTCGCTCCAAACAGAGTCTCTTCTAGAACCCTGGTATGTTTCCCAGGAAAATTAATAAGGTCTAATAACATATTACCTCCGTTTCAAGGAATAAGGCGCCCTCGTTTTACGAGCTTTTTGTTTGACCAAGAATTATTTCAAATAGATAAATATTATTTGTATGAAATTAATATCATTAAAAAGTTCTTTTTAATACGAATCCAACGATACTAATTACATATAATATAATCAAGATTTGGTTGCTTAATTTTTATGGTCAAAGTTCGTCTTGGAATACGTGTGCGCCTTATTCCTTGAAACGGAGGTAGTATTAAGGTATTGATATTTTCCTCATCTTGTGCGGCCAAATTTGATGCATCTATTTGGACAAAGTAATTTATGTTTATACATTTACTACTACAAGCATATGTTATCTTCAGACCGATGATTTCTCTTGCAAACGATGTTGATGTAAATTATAACTGCAGGTTGTTTGGATTGCAATCATCGGTACTGCAGACTGGAAGCCCTTGCAGTTCCTGTGTTTTGGTTTCTTCTACAGAATACTTCAGAAGCTGAGGGTTACTGAACCACCAATAACTCCAATATATAATGTGAGACCATTTACTAATCACTTACTGGCCTGTAATTTGTGTGTTTTACTGTACAGTGTTCAACTATTATTGCTTTCATTGGTTTGATATTTATTCAGGGGTTATCTTATATTTATCACTCACCAACTTCACTAGGAAAAACTGTCACGCAATCACATTCTGGGTTTTTTCTGCAGGAGTATGGTGAAGTTGAGGGACGAGGGGTACGGATGGCAAAACGAGTATTCCGCGCTTTGGGTTTGATATTTGGATGTGTATTTGCTGCATCCCTGGTCAGTGGGTTATCTCAATACTACCTCCATTCCATGGAATGAGGCTTATATTTTTTTCAGAAGTCCAATTATGTAAACTTTGACGAAGTTTTTAGAAAAAATCTACAGCATGTACAGTACGAAATCAATGTCATTAGATACAACATGAACTATATTTTCATTTGATATCTATGTAATATTATAGTCGTTGATGGTTTTTCCTAAAAGTTTAGTCAAAGTTTACTAAGCTTGACTTCTCAGAAGAAAAAAAAGTTGTATTCATAGGAACGGAGGGAGTACAATATAGTGTCACTAGATATTAATCGGTCTAGCTGCTGCACTGTTATCTACCTAAGACCGTTGTAGTTTTCATTTTCATTTTGGCTGACTATCCTGTCTACTGGTCTTTTCAGGGTTATACAACAGCTCTTAACGTGGTTGAGTTTTCTTGGCAGCACACTCCCCGCATTGTTTATTACTACCAGGTATATGATAACATTAGTGTCCTCAAGTGTTTTTCATATCAAATGCAAGTGGTTATAGATGTATCAACTGTATGCGTAGAATCATGTGAGATATATAATTAACATAAGTGTGCTCAATTGTTTTTCATATCAAATTCAAGTGCTTGTAGAGTTGTAGATGTATCAAATGTATGTGCAGAATCATGTGAGATATAATTAACATTAGTGTGCTCAAGTGTTTTTCATATCAAATGCAAGTGCTTGTACATGTAAATTCATATGATCATGGTGCAATCATGGAAAAACACGGAGATGCATATATATAGCAGTAGAGTCGCTGTAAATGTATGTATCATAGAGGCCAAATTATGGATTGCAAGTCGAGGGCACTTTAGGTCCTTGGTTGTATCACTTCGCCCTGATCAAATGTTTCTGTTTCATTAATTGTTTCAGGAGTTGATTGTTACTGCAGCTGCATCCGTTCTGCTGTGCATCACTGCTTCATACTACCGGTAAACAATCCTGGAGGAATTTCTTAGAGTACGTTTGGATGTTAGGATGACGAAGCCTGCTTCAGTGGGACGCACGCATGTGGACTGGTGTTATATTAGGGGAAAGCCAAGACGCAGACACAAAATTTTGAAATATACTTGTGCCAGCTTTTGAGGTAGAGAATTCTGGGTGCATGTTTGTGTTTGAACAATTGTGGAACTCACTGTGCGAAAGATGATGGCTGGTGAAAATATTGTGTGCATATCTAGCAGTGTAATTTATGGAAACATGTCAGGTTCTGATCCATGTGAAGACCGATCACTGATGGATACTTGTAGCTTATGTGTTAGTTTTGCTCCTTTTGTGCTTACTCGCACGGTGCTTGTTCAAAAACTGCAACCTTAGGTCTAGAATTTGTGCCTATAATTCTCAAAATGTGTAGAATTTCTCATAATTCTCAAAATGCAGATATCTAAATATGATTCTCAAGTTGCAGATATCTAGACCTAAATTTGCGCACACAATTCTCAAAATGCGTGGCTACAGAGTTAGCCATTAGATAATAATCAATGTCTGATGTCATCAGCACAGAAATAACAAATTCTCATTCAACTATCTGACTTAAGAAATGCTTTACCAAAGAAATGTTATATACTGTTGTGTTGGAACTTGATAACAGTTGACATGTTCTCCGGTTTTGAACAGAAAAAAACTGTCACACAACATATAGGTTCAATTAGAACCACTGAAATATTCAAGTGATATGCTTGGTCACTGACAAATTCCACATCAGCAACTTAATTCCACATCAGCAACTTCAGTATATAACAAAATGGTTATTTACGAGTTACATACAAAAGAATGGGACAATTTCTCTCTAGAGAGGAACTGACATTGTTTGCAGTCAAATAATATGGCTATACAAAATGCATTATCTAGCACAAGCTGGCTTCTTGAAACCATAAATCCATTTTGGATTCTAACACTTCAACGGAAGTAATGCTGAAGCTATGAAGACCAATCCACCCGTCAGGAGAATCAACCACTGTTACCAAGCCCAGCCATCATCCCCGTAAATGTGGCTACTGCGAATCCGAGCACCGCACCAGCAAAAACCTGGTATGAAAATTCAGCATCAATAATGTGTTTCATATGTGAGACGAAGAATGATAAATGTCTTGCGAGGCTTTGTAGAATAATTACAACTTCGGTTTTAATAGCATGCATTTTCTTGAGAGGTGTTTTGGCTCCCGAGCTCCAGTGATCTTGGCATTTTTATAAAATCGAAAATGGTATTTTAAAGTTCCAAAAAACATTATATAGCTACATACACATGTTATCTTTTGCTACATAATACGCTGTACTGTAAGCTACACAAAAATCACAAAATTGTGGCTCTGGAAAGGCAAAAAAAAAACTTTTTTTTCCTAACATTTGTCTTTTTTGTGCAGATAACATATGAAAAAATATTTCAATGCAAATTTCGTCATATTAGACATGTACATATGTACTTGTATGCTTTTTTCCAGATTTTTTGACATAAAAATGAAATTTTCAGTTTTTTTTAAGAGATCACTGGAGCTTGGGAGCTACAAATGATTTTCGGCATTTTCATTAGTTAAGAAGCAAATATGATGGAATAGGGAGTAATCGATTAATCGGTGTTAGTTCATGGATAATTAGACATTCATCTTCCTCAGTGCGGTTGATAAGGGAGCAATAGATCAAACCTGAGGAGGCGTGTGCCCAATGAGCTCTCGCAGTGGTCTTGTTTCAGCAAGTGGATGCTCTGATGGTAGCTCGTACACAATTTGATTCAATACCTAGGAATTTATTTGAAACGAGTTATAATTGAAGGACAATGGAAGTATCACCAGAAGAAGAATAAACAATTTATGCATAGATCCGACAGGAAAAAATTATGGTGCTTCCCAAGAAGAATAAACAATTTATGCATAGATCCTCTCAGGTTTACAAATTTTCTCTAACGCAGATTGCCACTGACTTATGTTGTTATAAGGTATAATGTTGTAAGACATATTTAAGTCAACTTAAGCAACAAGATACATATAATGGGCCACCAGTACGAAGTGTTACAGCACATCAGCAGTACAGCAGATCCTAGATTGTTAGCTAGGCATGCACCCTTGTATCCTAGATTGTAAGCTGAATGGGCCACCACTTGTCACTCATAAAGTTGTCCCACACGGATGAATATTAGAGTATCACATGACATGATTCTATTTCCTCCATAAATTATTTTGCTTTCGAGTGGTTACAGATATTTGAAGGTTTCAGGTTATACCTCTGCTTGCCTCCCTGCATGCAGCCTAACACCAAAAGCATCATACATCACCTGTAAAGATTGCAAAGAGAAAATAGCTTTAGCCAAGATGGTGAAAAAACAGTAACGGGTACGTAATGCAGAATGATGCATTTGGTGAAGACGATGACAACAAAATCATAGTCAGCATCACCAACTCCTCAAGATACAGTAAGCCACAATACAAGATACAGGACAGGTAGGGGTGGGAGTTAAAGCACATGATACAAACGGTGGGATTAAGTGGAGAGCCTAGCTGGTGTATGGCTGTACCTTGTAACGCCACCTTTCTCCATGATTGATTTGAGTACTGTCCTACTTTCTACTACTTGTTTCCTTAACTTTACTAACAAAGTCAGGCAAACTACAATTTTTTTCTCAAGGGATGGAATAGGCACAAGTACATTTTCACTTTTCAGTCAAACGATATCACCACCATGGCCCCAACCACATCCATTATCCACCATGTAATCCAGCGATTTCAGCAATGTGTTTAATACGCTAGCAGTTTCGTATCATCTGATTGATAACTGAACTATGATGTGCTGTCTTTTGGTGTCTGATACAGTAGAACTTTTGTTTTGAAGGTTTATACCAAAACTTTGATCTTGACTTGCAATTAACTACTGAAGCGATCCAACAAAAGGACGGAATGATGCAGCAGACTACCAAATTACTTCCAAAAAAAATGGTATAGTATTCGTCAGATCGAAGGAGCGCTAACCACGGAGGCGAAGATGGCGGCCGTGGCGAAGAGGGAGCTGCTGAACCCCTCCTGCAGGCCGATGGCGACGGCGAGCGCGGTGACGGTGGCCGAGTGCGAGGACGGCATCCCCCCGGACCCCACCAGCTGCTTGGCGTCCCACCGGTTCTCCTTGTACCTACAGGCGCGGCGCGGATCCCGTCACGGAGAGCTCAGATCCAGCCGGCGGCGAGAGAGAGGGAGAGAGGGAGAGAGAGGGCGTACCATGTGGTGAAGACCTTGATGGTCTGGGCGATGGCGAAGGCGAGCACGGCGGCGACGAGCGGGCAGTTGGAGAAGACGGCCAGGTAGGAGAAGGAGGGCGACGCCGAGGGCGGCGGCTGAGTGGCGGTGGCTGCGGCGGCGTCTCCCATGGTGTTCTAGAAGCTTCCGCCCTCGGCCTCCGCCTCCTCCTCCTTCCGAGAAGAGAAGAGAAGAGAAGATCCGGGTCGGCTCAGACACGCTTACCGGGGACTGGACTCAGTCGTAGGGGAACTAGGCAGGAATCGCGACTGGGGGTGGTGGATGTGTCCGAGCTGGCAAGCTGGGCCCGCTAGGCTGTTAGGGTTGGTTGACATGTCACCACTTGTAAGCTAAAACCAGACATGTAAGAGCATCTCCAGTCGCGTCCCCCAAACCGACCCCTAAACGGCGCCGGATCGAGTGTTTTGGGGACGAGTTTTATTCGTGCCACGTTTGGGGGACGTCGCTCCACACCCGCGTCCCCCAAACGTCGTCCCCAATCAGAAATTCAAATAGTTTGCATTCAAAAGAGATTGTTCCTGCCGAAGTTGTCGCGATCAGAGTAGAGGCGATCAAAGTACTGGGCGCGCGATCATATTACAGACCGGTGGTGCATGCTAAATTAGAAGAAGGGGTTGGGCGACGCCGACACATCCTGAGTCGACGTAGGCTCATCGCCTCTGTCGCCGATGCCGAGGCAGAGGCCGATGCAGGTGTAGTACCAGATGCTGTCGTAGACGCGTCGGTTCTTGCTCTCGGGTTGGGGTTGCTGCCGCTGCCGTTGTCACTGCCTGGGCCGCCGCCATTTTGGCTTCGATGTCGTCGAGGATCTGGCCTTTGAAGAAGTTGTGCGCCGCCCGCGTCCGGGGAGACATTCCTTTTGTCGACGCTCTCAGCAGGGACATGTCATCCCTGCGTTTCTTGAGCTCCATCTTCTCCTCTTGCCTCTTGAGCAGCGCCGCCCACCTTTCGTCGGCCTTTTTGTCGCGGGAGAGCAAGGTCGAGGAGACCTCGATGAGGCATTTCGTGATCGACGTCTGCGTCTTCTTGGACGACGCAGCGTCGGCCAAGGCGGCCTTGGAAGCCTTGTTGTCGACAGGGCGCCCTGCCGATGTTGCCAGAGGCGCATCCAGATCAATGGCGTCTTTCCCCTTCGACAACGACTGGCGCGTCAACCGCCATTTCTCGTTCATTTTGAGCTTGCTATAGCAATGCGTCAGCGTGAAAGACTTATGTCCTTCAGAGTTCCTCCGGTACAAATCCATGGCCTTGTCAAACTAACCAAAGGAAACGCAATCGTTTCATCGAACAAAATGTAGGCGCTATAGATTATGTAAGAAAGAGTCGCACCATTTGGCTGATGTCGACGCCGCTCTTACCTCTGGTCTCCATCTCATGATGGAACCCATGGAACAAGTTCACCGACGCCTGGATGATGGCCCATCGCGTCGACATGCCTTTTGGCTCCTCTTCATTGTCACTTTGTTGTAGTCGTTGTTGATGAACTCGCGCTCATCGAACTCGGCCTTCATCCTCGCCCAATACTTCCCGTACTTTTGGTTGGCGCCGATGATGGAGTCATGGTTAAGAGCATCCCCACTCGTTGGCGCTCCCCACGCCCAAATCCGACGAAATTTTCGTCCGGATTGGAGGAAAATTTGGCCTGGGGAGCGCCGAAGTTCCAGCCGTCCCCCCGGCAGGAAACCCCCAACCTCGACCATTTGACATATTTCAAACAAATTCGACATAAAATTTAACAAGTTCGGCGAGCAAGAGTCAGAAAATTGCTAAAACAAATTCGGCGATAATCAGTACAATGTTTAATAAGTGCTGAAACAAATGAAGTACACAATTTCACAATTTTTGAAACAAATTATGACAGACTAGTTGGCGTCGGCGTTGGCGTTGCCTCGGAGCGTCCATATGTGCTCCACCAGATCATCTTGCAGCTGTTGATGCATTGTAGAGTCTCGAATCTCCTGGCGCATAGCAATGAAGGCGGCCCATGATGGAGGCACCTGGTGATTAGGCTGTGCAAGAGGACCCTCTCTCTCATATGGTGCTTGTTGCTCAGCCAGAGGAACCGGATGTTTTCGCTCATTTTCAATAATCATATTGTGTAAGCACACACAACAATTCATCACCTCCCACATCTGATCTTTGGACCAAGTCATAGCGGGGAACCGGACGACAGCAAATCTCTGCTGGAGGACACCAAATGCACGCTCGACGTCTTTTCGGCAAGCTTCTTGTTTCTTGACAAACTCGCAAAGTTTGGGGGTGCTAGGTTTCAAGATAGTCTTCACAGATGTTGCCCACTTTAGATAGATACCGTCTGCAAGGTAGTATCCTTTGTTGTAGTGCCGACCATTGATCACATAGTTCACCGGGGGAGCATGACCCTCAACAAGCTTGGAAAAGATCGGGGAGCAGTTTAGGACGTTGATGTCATTGTTGGATCCAGGCATACCAAAGAAAGAGTGCCAAATCCAGAGATCATGGGTAGCCACTGCTTCAAGTATCACAGTGCAGCCGTTTTTGTGACCCTTGTACATTCCCTGCCACGCAAACGGATAGTTCTTCCATTTCCAATGCATGCAGTCAATGCTTCCAAGCATCCCTGGAAAACCCCTAGCTTCATTTGTTGCAAGGATCCTCTGAGTGTCTTCGATAGTGGGTGATCTCAAGTAAAAGTCCCGAACACTGCTATGACGGCCCTGCAGAACCGGTAGAAACAATCAAGGGCGGTGGACTCCGCCATCCGAAGATAGTCATCTGCAACTCACCGGGAGCTCCATAAGCTAGCATCCTTGATACGTCTCAAACGTATCCATAATTTCTTATGTTACATGCTACTTTTATGATGATACTCACATGTTTTATACACACTTTATGTCATTATTATGCATTTTCCGGCACTAACCTATTGACGAGATGCCGAAGAGCCAGTTGTTGTTTTCTGCTGTTTTTGGTTTCAGAAATCCTACAAAGGAAATATTCTCGGAATTGGACGAAATCAACGCCCAGGGTCTTATTTTTCCACGAAGCTTCCAGAAGACCGAAAGGATCACGAAGTGGGGCGACGAGGCGCCGCCACACTAGGGCCGCGCGGCCTAAGGGGGGCCCGCGCCGCCCTAGCGTGTGGGGCACCTGTCAGCCCTCCGACTCCGCCCTTCCGCCTACTTAAAGCCTTTGTCGCGAAACCCCCAGTACCGAGAGCCACGATACGGAAAACCTTCCAGAGACGCCGCCGCCGCCAATCCCATCTCGGGGGATTCAGGAGATCGCCTCCGGCACCCTGCCGGAGAGGGGAATCATCTCCCGGAGGGCTCTTCATCGCCATGATCGCCTCCGGATTGATGTGTGAGTAGTTCACCCCTGGACTATGGGTCCATAGCAGTAGCTAGATGGTTGTCTTCTCCTCATTGTGCTATCATGTTAGATCTTGTGAGCTGCCTATCATGATCAAGATCATCTATTTGTAATGCTACATGTTGTGTTTGTTGGGATCCGATGAATATTGAATACTATGTCAAGTTGATTATCAATCTATCATATATGTTGTTTATGTTCTTGCATGCTCTCTGTTGCTAGTAGAGGCTCTGGCCAAGTTGATGCTTGTAACTCCAAGAGGGAGTATTTATGCTCGATAGTGGGTTCATGCCTCCATTGAATGCAGGACGATGTGACAGAAAGTTCTAAGGTTGTGGATGTGCTGTTGCCACTAGGGATAAAACATCAATGCTTTGTCTAAGGATATTTGTGTTGATTACATTACGCACCATACTTAATGCAATTGTTTGTTGTTTGCAACTTAATACCAGAAGGGGTTCGGATGATAACCTGAAAGTGAACTTTTTAGGCATAGATGCATGTTGGATAGCGGTCTATGTACTTTGTCGTAATGCCCTGATTAAATCTCATAGTACTCATCATGATATATGTATGTGCATTGTTATGCCTTCTTTATTTGTCAATTGCCCAACTGTAATTTGTTCACCCAACATGCTATTTATCTTATGGGAGAGACACCACTAGTGAACTGTGGACCCCGGTCCATTCTTTACATCTGAAATACAATCTACTGCAATTGTTCTTTACTGTTCTTCGCAAACAAACATCATCTTCCACACTATACAATTAATCCTTTGTTTACAAAGAAGCCGGTGAGATTGACAACCTCACTTTGTTACGTTGGGGCAAAGTACTTTGATTGTGTTGTGCAGTTCCACGTTGGCGCCAGGAATCTCTCGGTGTTGCGCCGCACTACACTCCGTCTGTGACCTTCACGTGATCCTTGACTCCTACTGGTTCGATAACATTGGTTTCATACTGAGGGAAAACTTGCTACTGTACGCATCACACCTTCCTCTTGGGGTTCCCAACGGACGTGTGTTAACTGCACGCATCAAGCACTTTTTCTGGTGCCGTTGCCGGGGAGATCAAGACACGCTGCAAGGGGAGTCTCCCACATCCAATCTCTTTACTTTGTTTTTGTCTTGCTTTACTTTATTTTATTTACTGCTTTGTTTGCTCTTATATCAAAAACACAAAAAAATTAGTTGCTAGCTTTACTTTATTTACTGTCTTGATCTCCATATTAAAAACACAAAAAAATTAGTTACTTGCATTTACTTTATTTAGTTTACTTTATTTACTACTGCTAAAATGGGTACTCTTGAGAATACTAAGTTGTGTGACTTCACTAGCACAAATAATAATGATTTCCTATGCACACCTATTGCTCCACCTGCTACTACAGTAAAAAAATTTGAAATTAAACCTGCTTTACTAAATCTTGTCATGAGAGAGCAATTTCTGGTGTTAGTTCTGATGATGTTGCTGCCCATCTTAATAATTTTGTTGAACTTTGTGAAATGCAAAAGTATAAGGGTGTAGATGGTGATATTATAAAATTGAAATTGTTTCCTTTCTCCTTAAGAGGAAGAGCTAAGGATTGGTTGCTATCTTTGCCTAAAAATAGTATTGATTCATGGACTAAATGTAAAGATGCTTTCATTGGTAGATATTATCCTTCCGCTAAAATTATATCTTTGAGAAGTAGCATAATGAATTTTAAGCAATTAGATAATGAACATGTTGCTCAAGCATGGGAGAGGATGAAATCTTTGGTGAAGAATTGCCCTACCCATGGACTAACTATTTGGATGATCATCCAAACCTTCTATGCAGGATTGAATTTTTCTTCGCGGAACCTATTGGATTCAGCTACTGGAGGTACCTTTATGTCCATTACTTTGGGGGCGGCAACCAAGCTTCTTGATAATATGATGATCAATTACTCTGAATGGCACACTGAAAGGGCTCCACAAGGTAAGAAGGTAAATCCTGTTGAAGAAACCTCCTCTTTGAGTGATAAGATTGATGTGATTATGTCTATGCTTGTGAATGGTAGATCTAATGTTGATCCTAATAATGTTCCTTTAGCTTCATTGGTTGCCCAAGAAGAACATGTTGATGTGAACTTCATTAAAAATAATAATTTCAACAACAATGCTTATAGGAATAATTCTGGTAACAACTATAGGCCATATCCTTCTGCTAATAGTAATGGTTATGGTAATTCTTATGGGAATTCTTACAACAATAATAGGAATGCACCCTCTGGTCTTTAAGCCATGCTTAAAGAATTTATTAGTACACAAACTGCTTTTAACAAATCTGTTGAGGAAAAGCTTGATAAAATTGATATTCTTGCTTCTAAAGTTGATAGACTTGCCTCTGATGTTGATCTTTTAAAATTGAAAGTTATGCCTAATAAGGATAATGATAATAAGATTGTTACTACAGCAAACGCCATCCAAGTTTGAATCAATGAGAATATTAGATTGATGGCTGAATTGCATGCTAGGTGGGAAAGAGAAGAAAACGAAAAACTTGCTAAAGAGAATAATGTAGCTAAAGTTTGGACTATTACCACCACTAGTAATGATAATGCTTCACATGTTGCTACACCTCCTACTATCAATGGTAAAATAATTGGTGTTGGCAATGTTTCTACTCATAGTGCAAAGCGTGCAAAATTGCCTGAAACTGCTAAAACTGCTGAAACTGTTTGTGATAAAACTGCTGAAATTTTTCAAAATATTGGGGACAATGATCCCATTGCTGTAGATCATAATGGTTTAGATTTTGATGATTGTCACATCTCTGAAGTTATAAAGTTCTTACAAAAACTTGCTAAAAGTCCCAATGCTAGTGCTATAAATTTGGCCTTTACAAAACATATTACAAATGCTCTCATAAAAGCTAGAGAAGATAAACTAAAACTTGAAACTTCTATTCCTAGGAAGTTAGAAGATGGTTGGGAGCCCATCATTAAGATGAGGGTCAATGATTTTGATTGTAATGCTTTATGTGATCTTGGTGCAAGTATTTCTGTTATGCCTAAGAAAATCTATGATATGCTTGACTTGCCACCATTGAAAAATTGTTATTTGGATGTTAATCTCGCTGATAATGCTATAAAGAAACCTTTGGGGAGGATTGATAATGTTCGCATTACGGTTAACAATAACCTTGTCCCCGTTGATGTTGTTATCTTGGATATTGAATGCAATGCATCTTGTCCCATTATATTGGGAAGACCTTTTCTTCGAACTGTTGGTGCTACCATTGATATGAAGGAAGGTAATATTAAATCTAAATTTCCTCTCAAGAAAGGTATGGAACACTTCCCTAGAAAGAGAATGAAGTTACCTTATGATTCTATTATTAGAACAAATTATGATGTTGATGCTTCATCTCTTGATAATACTTGATTCACACTTTCTGCGCCTAGCTGAAAGGCGTTAAAGAAAAGCGCTTATGGGAGACAACCCATTATTTTACTTCTGCACTTTTGTTTTATAATTTGAGTCTTGGAAGTTGTTACTACTGTAGCAACCTCTCCTTATCTTTATTTTATTGCATTGTTGTGCCAAGTAAAGTCTTTGATAGTAAAGTCAATACTAGATTTGGATTACTGCGCAGAAACAGATTTCTTGCTGTCATGAATTTGAGTAGAATTCTCTGTAGGTAACTCAGAAAAATCTGCCAATTAACGTGCGTGATCCTCAGATATGTACGCAACTTTCATTCAATTTGAGCATTTTCATCTGAGCAAGTTAAGTGCCCCAGAAAAATTCGTCTTTACGGACTGTTCTGTTTTGACAGATTCTGCCTTTTATTTCGCATTGTCTGTTTTGCTATGTTTGATGGATTTCTTTGTTCCATTAACTTTCAGTAGCTTTGTGCAATGTCCAGAAGTGTTAAGAATGATTATGTCACCTCTGAATATATGAATTTTCAATTATGCACTAACCCTCTAATGAGTTTGTTTCGAGTTTGGTGTGGAGGAAGTTTTCAAGGGTCAAGAGAGGAGGATGATACAATATGATCAAGAAGAGTGAAAAGTCTAAGCTTGGGGATGCCCCCGTGGTTCATCCCTGCATATTTCAAGAAGACTCAAGCATCTAAGCTTGGGGATGCCCAAGGCATCCCCTTCTTCATCGACAACTTATCAGGTCACCTCTAGTGAAACTATATTTTTATTCAGTCACATCTTATGTGCTTTACTTGGAGCGTCTGTTTGTTTTTGTTTTTGTTTTGTTTGAATTCGGATCCTAGCATTCTTTGTGTGGGAGAGAGACACGCTCCGTTGTTGCATATGAACACATGTGTTCTTAGCTTTATTCTTAATGTTCATTGCGAAGGTTGAACTACTTCGTTCATTGATATATGGTTGGAAACGGAGAATGCTGCATGTGGTAATTGGTATAATGTCTTGAATAATTTGATACTTGGCAATTGTTGTGCTCATATAGATCATGTTTAAGCTCTTGCATCATGTACTTTGCACCTATTAATGAAGAACTACATAGAGCTTGTTAAAATTTGGTTTGCATGATTGGTCTCTAGAGTCTAGATATTTTCTGGTTAAGGTGTTTGAACAACAAGGAGACGATGTAAAGTCTTATAATGCTTACAATATGTTCATATGTGAGTCTTGCTGCACCGTTTTATACTTGAGTTTGCTTCAAACAACCTTGCTAGCCTAGCCTTGTATTGAGAGGAATTCTTCTCGTGCACCCAAATCCTTGAGCCAAAAACTATGCCATTTGTGTCCACCATACCTACCTACTACATGGTATTTCTCTGCCATTCCAAAGTAAATTACTTGAGTGCTACCTTTAAAATTCTATTCTTTGCCTTTACAATACATACCTCATGGGAAAATAGCCTTAAAAACTATTGTGGTGAAGAATATGTACTTATGTATCTTATTTCTTAATAAGTTGCTTGTTGAGCGGTAACCATGTTTCTGGGGATGCCATCAACTTTCACCTTTGTTGAATATCATGTGAGTTGTTATGCATGTTCGTCTTGTCTGAAGTAAGGGCGATTTTCATGATCAAATGGTTTGATTATGCATATTGTTAGAGAAGAACATTGGGCCGCTAACTAAAGCCATGAATCATGGTGGAAGTTTCAGTTTGGACACAAATCCTCAATCTCTTATGAGAATTTTATCTGTTGTTAAATGCTTATGCATTAAAAGAGGAGTCCATTATCTGTTGTCTATGTTGTCCCGGTATGGATGTCTAAGTTGAGAATAATCAAAAGCGAGAAATCCAATGCGAACTTTCTCCTTAGACCTCTGTACAGGCGGCATAGAGGTACCCCTTTGTGACACTTAGTTGAAACATATGTTATGCAATGATAATCCGTGTTAATCCAAGCTAATTAGGACAAGGTGCGAGCACTATTGGTATACTATGCATGAGGCTTGCAACTTATAGGATGTCTTATACATAACACATATGATTTATTACTACCGTTGACAAAATTGCTTCTATGTTTTCAAAATGAAAAGCTCTAGCACAAAAATAGTAATCCATGCTTCCCTCTGCGAAGGGCCTATTCTTCTACTTTATTGTTGAGTCAGTTTACCTATTCTTTCTATCTTAGAAGCAAACACTTGTGTCAACTGTGTGCATTGATTCTTACATGTTTACCTATTGCACTTGTTATATTACTTTGTGTTGACAATTATCCATGAGATATATATGTTGAAGTTGAAAGCAACTGCTGAAACTTATATCTTCCTTTGTATTGTTTCAAAGCTTTCTACTAAGAATTTATTGCTTTATGAGTAACTCTTATGCAAGTCTTATTGATGCTTGTCTTGAAAGTATTATTCATGAAAAGTCTTTGCTATATGATTCAGTTGTTTACTCATTGTCTTCATCATTGCTTCGAATCGCTGCATTCATCTCATGTGCTTTACAATAGTATTGATCAAGATTATGATAGCATGTCACTTCAGAAATTATCCTTGTTATCGTTTACCTACTCGAGGGCGAGTAGGAACTAAGCTTGGGGATGCTTGATACGTCTCAAACGTATCCATAATTTCTTATGGTCCATGCTACTTTTATGATGATACTCACATGTTTTATACACACTTTATGTCATTATTATGCATTTTCCGGCACTAACCTATTGACGAGATGCCGAAGAGCCAGTTGTTGTTTTCTGCTGTTTTTGGTTTCAGAAATCCTACAAAGGAAATATTCTCGGAATTGGACGAAATCAACGCCCAGGGTCTTATTTTTCCATGAAGCTTCCAGAAGACCGAAAGGATCACGAAGTGGGGCGACGAGGCGCCGCCACACTAGGGCCGCGCGGCCTAAGGGGGGCCCGCGCCGCCCTAGCGTGTGGGGCCCCTGTCAGCCCTCCGACTCCACCCTTCCGCCTACTTAAAGCCTTCGTCGCGAAACCCCCAGTACCGAGAGCCACGATACGGAAAACCTTCCAGAGACGCCGCCGCCGCCAATCCCATCTCGGGGGATTCAGGAGATCGCCTCCGGCACCCTGCCGAAGAGGGGAATCATCTCCCGGAGGGCTCTTCGTCGCCATGATCGCCTCCGGATCGATGTGTGAGTAGTTCACCCCTAGACTATGGGTCCATAGCAGTAGCTAGATGGTTGTCTTCTCCTCATTGTGCTATCATGTTAGATCTTGTGAGCTGCCTATCATGATCAAGATCATCTATTTGTAATGCTACATGTTGTGTTTGTTGGGATCCGATGAATATTGAATACTATGTCAAGTTGATTATCAATCTATCATATATGTTGTTTATGTTCTTGCATGCTCTCCGTTGCTAGTAGAGGCTCTGGCCAAGTTGATACTTGTAACTCCAAGAGGGAGTATTTATGCTCGATAGTGGGTTCATGCCTCCATTGAATCTGGGATAGTGACAGAAAGTTCTAAGGTTGTGGATGTGCTGTTGCCACTAGGGATAAAACATCAATGCTTTGTCCAAGGATATTTGTGTTGATTACATTACGCACCATACTTAATGCAATTGTCTGTTGTTTGCAACTTAATACCGGAAGGGGTTCGGATGATAACCTGAAAGTGGACTTTTTAGGCATAGATGCATGCTGGATAGCGGTCTATGTACTTTGTCGTAATGCCCTGATTAAATCTCATAGTACTCATCATGATATATGTATGTGCATTGTTATGCCTTCTTTATTTGTCAATTGCCCAACTGTAATTTGTTCACCCAACATGCTATTTATCTTATGGGAGAGACACCACTAGTGAACTGTGGACCCCGGTCCATTCTTTACATCTGAAATACAATCTACTGCAATTGTTCTTTACTGTTCTTCGCAAACAAACATCATCTTCCACACTATACAATTAATCCTTTGTTTACAGCAAGCCGGTGAGATTGACAACCTCACTGTTACGTTGGGGCAAAGTACTTTGATTGTGTTGTGCAGGTGATAACCCACAAGTATAGGGGATCGCAACAGTCTTCGAGGGAAGTGAAACCCAAATTTATTGATTCGACACAAGGGGAGGTAAAGAATACTTATAAGCCTTAACAACTGAGTTGTCAATTCAGCTGCACCTGGAAAAGCACTAGTAACAGGGGTGATGTGAAAGCAGCAGTAATATGAGAAGCGATAATAATGATAACACAGACGATAGCAGTAATATGAGAGCAATGGCACCAGAAAATAGTTGATACTACTTCCAATGACATGTAGAATGAGTATATGATGATGAGAGATGGACCGGGGTTCCCAGCTATCTACACTAGTGGTAACTCTCCAATAACAAGTGTTGGGTGAACAAATTACAGTTGGGCAATTGATAGGATTGAGATAGCATTAAGACAGAACATCAAGATTATTAATCATGTAGGCATGTTTCCCATATATAGTCATACGTGCTCGCAATGAGAAACTTGTACAACATCTTTTGTCCTACCAGCCGGTGGCAGCCGGGCCTCTAGGGAATCTACTGGAAATTAAGGTACTCCTTTTAATAGAGCACCGGAGCAAAGCATTAACACTCCGTGAAAACATGTGATCCTCATATCTAAGCCTTCCCCTCCAGTTGTCCCAATTTCTGTCACTTTGGGGCCTTTGGTTCCGGACATAGACATGTGCATACAACTTGTAGATACAATCTAAGCAATAAGTATAGAGCTTAAATCTAAGATCATGCCACTCGGGCCCTAGTGACAAGCATTAAGCATAACAAGATTGCAGCAACAATAACTTCACAAACTTTATAGATAGACTAATCATAATGTATCATCCATCGGATCCCAACAAACACAACACCGATTACATCAGATGAATCTCAATCATGTAAGGCAGCTCATGAGACCATTGTATTGAAGTACATAGGGGAGAGAGTACCAACTAGCTACAGCTAGAACCCGTAGTCCATGGGGAACTACTCACGGAGCATGATGGAGGCGGTGGCGTCAATGGAGATGGCTTCCGGGGGCACTTCCCCGTCCCGGCAGGGTGCCGGAACAGAGACTTCTGTCCCCCGAATTGGAGTTTCGCGATGGTGGCGGCGCCCCTGGAGTCTTTCTGGAGTTTCGTCAATCGGTGTCGCGTTTTTAGGTCGAAAGGGCTTATATAGGCGAAGAGGCGGCGCAGGAGGGGCACCAGGGCGCCCTCCCCATAGGCCGGCGCGGCCAGGGGCCTGCCCGCGCGGCCCTATGGTGTGGGGGCCCCAGGCCTCCCCTCCGACTCTCCTTCGGTGTCCTGGTCCGTCTCGGTGAATTATGATGTTTTGTCTTCGTTTCATCGAATTCCGAGAATATTGCCCGAACAGCCTTTCTGGAACCAAAAACAGCAGAAAACAGGAACTGACACTTCGGCATATTGTTAATAGGTTAGTTCCGGAAAATGCATGAAATCATTATAAAGTGCGAGCAAAACATGTAGGTATTGTCATAAAACAAGCATGGAACATCAGAAATTATAGGTACGTTGGAGACGTATCAGCATCCCCAAGCTTAGTTCCTGCTCGCCCTCGAGTAGGTAAACGATAAAAAGAGTAATTTCTGTAGTGACATGCTACTTACATAATCTTGATCATCCTATTATAAAGCATATGAGATGAATGCAGTGACTCAAGGCAATGATCTATAGTTGCTAACAAATAGATAACATATAGCAAAACTTTTCATGAATAGGACTTTCAAGACAAGCATCAAAAGTCTTGCATAAGAGTTAACTCATAAAGCAATACATTCAAAGTAAAGGCATTGAAGCAACACAGAGGAAGATTTAAGTTTCAGCAGTTGCTTTCAACTTTCAACATGCATATCTCATGGATAATTGTCAACACAAAGTAATATGATGAATGCAAATATGCAAGTATGTAAGAATCAATGCACAGTTAACACAAGTGTTTGCTTCTAAGATGGAAGGAAGTAGGTAAACTGACTCAACATAAAGTAAAAGAATGACCCTTCACAGAGGGAAGCAGGGATTAAATCATGTGCTAGAGCTTTTTAAGTTTTGAAATCATATAGAGAGCATAAAAGTAAAATTTTGAGAGGTGTTTGTTGTTGTCAACGAATGATAGTGGGCACTCTAACTACCTCATCAACCAGACTTTCAAGAGCGGCTCCCATGAAGGACGTTATCTCTACCAGCAAGGTAGATCATCCCTCTTCTCTTTTGTTTACACATGTATTTTAGTTTTATTTATGGATGACACTCCTCCCAACCTTTTGCTTTCACAAGCCATGGCTAACCGAATCCTCGGGTGCCTTCCAACATTCACATACGATGAAGGAGTGTCTATTTGCAAAATTAAGTTGCTTACTGATGAATCAGAGCAAAACATGTGAAGAGAATTATTAATGAAAGTTGATTAATTGGGGGCTGGGAACCCCGCGCCAGCTCTTTTTGCAAAATTATTGGATAAGCGGATGAAGCCACTAGTCCATTATGAAAGTCTGTCAGGAGTAAATGACAAGATTGAAAGATAAACACCACATACTTCCTCATGAGCTATAAAACATCAACACAAATTGAGAAGGATTTTGAAGGTTTAAAGGTAGCACATGAAGTATTTACTTGGAATGGCAGGAAATACCACATAGTAGGTAGATATGGTGGACACAAATGGCATAGGTTTTGGCTCAAGGTTTTGGATGCACGAGAAGCATTTCCTCTCAGTACAAGGCTTTGGGCTAGCAAGGTTGTTTGAAGCAAACACAAGTATGAACCGGTACAGCAAAACTTACATAAGAACATATTGCAAGCATTATAAAACTCTACATTGTCTTCCTTGTTGCTCAAACACTTCTACCAGAAAATATCTAGACCTTAGAGAGACCAATCATGCAAATCAATTTCAACAAGCTCTACAGTATTTCTCCACTAATAGGTTTAAACTACATGATGCAAGAGCTTAATCATGATCTACTTGAGAGCTCAAAACAATTGCCAAGTATCAAATTATCCAAGACAATATGAAGCATTTTCTTTTTCCAACCAAATAGCAATAAATGCAATAGCTTCCAACTTTTGTCATTGAACATTAAAAATAAAACGAAGAACACAAGTGTTCATATGAAAAAGCGGAGCGTGTATCTCTCCCACACAAGGATTGCTAGGATCCGAATTTATTCAAACATAAACAAAAATAAAAACACACAGACGCTCCAAGTAAAGCACATAAGATGTGACCGAATAAAAATATAGTTTCAATAGAAGAAAGCTGATAAGTTGATGAAGAAGGGGATGCCTTGGGCATCCCCAAGCTTAGACGCTTGAGTCTTCTTGAAATATGCAGGGATGAACCACGGGGGCATCCCCAAGCTTAGGCTTTTCACTCTTCTTGATCATATATCATCCTCCTCTCTTGACCCTTGAAAACTTCCTTCACACCAAACTTCTCATAAACTTCATTAGAGGGGTTAGTACTCAAAAAACTTTAATCCACTTTAGCCCTGTAGTGACACATTGCAAGTACTCAATAAAACATTAGCTACAGCTCTCCACGTCTAGAAATCCTTGCTTAAAGTCCACAAGAGACAATGCAAAAAACAGAGACAGAATCTGTCAAAACAGAACAGCCAGTAAACACGAATTTTTAAGAGGTACTTCCGTTGCTCAAATCAGAAAACTCAGAACTAATTAAAGTTGCGTACATATCTGAGGATCACTCACGTAAATTGGCAGATTTTTCTGAGTTAACTACAGAGAATCATACCCAGATTCGTGACAGCAAGAAATCTGTTTCTGCGCAGAAATCCAAATCTAGCATCAACCTTCTATTAGAGACTTCACTTGGCACAACATTGCAATAAAATAAAGATAAGGAGAGGTTGCTACAGTAGTAACAACTTCCAAAACACAACAAAACAGTAGCAAAATAAACACATGGGTTATCTCCCAAGAAGTGCTTTCTTTATAGCCATTAAGATGGGCTCAGCAGTTTTAATGATGCACTCGCAAGAAATAAGAGTTGAAGCAAAAGAGAGCATCAAGAAGCAAATTAAAAACACATTTAAGTCTAACCCACTTCCTATGCATAGGAATCTTGTACACAAATAAATTCATGAAGAACCAAGTGACAAGCATAGAAAGATAAAACAAGAGTAACTTCAAAATTTTCAGCATATAGAGAGGTGTTTTAGTACCATGCAAATTTCTACAACCATATTTTCCTCTCTCATAATAATTTCCAGTAGCTTCATGAATAAACTCAACAATATAACTATCACATAAAGCATGCTTTTCATGATCCATAAACACATAATTTTTATCAAGCTTAAAAATAGTGGGATTAAAACTTTCGAATCCACTTTTATCAATAATATAACAAGATGATTGATCATTCTCAAGAGATATGGGACTCATAGATAAAGTAAAAAACTCTCCAATCCCATTTTCATTAGTAGTACAATTAAATTTATCAAGTAACATAGGACCATCATCTAGAGATTTATCATAAACATTTGCTACGCAAAACTCTTTAGTACCATGCATATCGACATCAGGCACAAACAAAGCATTATCATAAGATTTATCAAAATAGCATGGATTATCATAGATAATAGTAGCATAATTATTCTCACAAGTTTTACTCATAGGAAATATTTCAAGAGAATCCACAAGAACATAACATTCATCCTTCTTTGGTAAGTATGGAGGACAATCAAATAGTGTAAGAGATAAAGAGTTACTCTCATTAGAAGGTTGGCATGGGTAGCTAATCCATTCTTCCTCCTTTTGTTCATCACTCTCCTCTTCTTCTTCATCCAATGAGCTTTCAGGTTCATCAATTTCCTCCTCTTTTTCATCCAATGAGCTTTCAGGTTCATCAATTTCTTCTTCTACTGGTTCCTGCAAATTGTGAGTGCATTCTTGTGCATTAATGAGTCTCTCGTTATAATCAATGATATAAGGATTATCACTGTAGCTTTCTATGCAAAAAAATTAAGGATAGAAGAGACATAATCTTTAAGGTCCTTACAAACAACACAAGTTTCATAATTTTTAGCCATGAAGGATTCTATCTCAGAAGCTCCCATAAATAAGACAAATTGTTCTACCTCTTCGAACCCAAAATGAATATAGTTATTCCATTTATAGTTCTTAATTAAAACTTCCTCACTAAAGCCACATTGAAATTTAAGATGTTTAGTATCCTGTTTAGAGCAACAGTTTATATCATGGCGTTTAAGCAAGATTTTAGCAATTGTATTCAGTTTTTCTATCACAGCACTCATAACTTTTCCTGTTCTTGATTCTCTATAATTCATATATATTTCAATAAGTTCCAAATAGGTTGTAGGTTCTCCCATAGCAACAGTTTTTAATTTTTCGGTTTTTCAAATTTTTATGGATTTTCGGGTATATGAGGAAAGTAAAACAAAACAAAAACAAACTAAACAAAAGTAAACTAGGCAAAATAATACTAGACAGAAATAAACTAAGCACAAATAAACTATACAAAAGTAAACTAGGCAAAACAAAATAAAATAAAACAGAGAGAGAGGTAGAGTGTACTCCCCAGGTGAACTTATGAGTAGAGCTATGCCTCCCCGGCAACGGCGCCACAAAATAGTCTTGATAACCCACAAGTATAGGGGATCGCCACAGTATTCGAGGGAAGTGAAACCCAAATTTATTGATTCGACACAAGGGGAGGTAAAGAATACTTATAAGTCTTAACAACTGAGTTGTCAATTCAGCTGCACCTGGAAAAGCACTAGTAACAGGGGTGATGTGAAAGCAGCAGTAATATGAGAGCAGTAGTAACAGTAACACAGGAGCAGGAGCAGTAATATGAGAGCAATGGCACCAGAAAATAGTTGATACTACTTCCAATGACATGTAGAACGAGTATATGATGATGAGAGATGGACCGGGGTTCCCAGCTATCTACACTAGTGGTAACTCTCCAATAACAAGTGTTGGGTGAACAAATTACAGTTGGGCAATTGATAGGATTGAAATAGCATTAAGACAGAACATCAAGATTATTAATCATGTAGGCATGTTTCCCATATATAGTCATACGTGCTCGCAATGAGAAACTTGTACAACATCTTTTGTCCTACCAGCCGGTGGCAGCCGGGCCTCTAGGGAATCTACTGGAAATTAAGGTACTCCTTTTAATAGAGCACCGGAGCAAAGCATTAACACTCCGTGAAAACATGTGATCCTCATATCTAAGCCTTCCCCTCCAGTTGTCCCAATTTCTGTCACTTTGGGGCCTTTGGTTCCGGACATAGACATGTGCATACAACTTGTAGATACAATCTAAGCAATAAGTATAGAGCTTAAATCTAAGATCATGCCACTCGGGCCCTAGTGACAAGCATTAAGCATAACAAGATTGCAGCAACAATAACTTCACAAACTTTATAGATAGACTAATCATAATGTATCATCCATCGGATCCCAACAAACACAACACCGATTACATCAGATGAATCTCAATCATGTAAGGCAGCTCATGAGACCATTGTATTGAAGTACATAGGGGAGAGAGTACCAACTAGCTACAGCTAGAACCCGTAGTCCATGGGGAACTACTCACGGAGCATGATGGAGGCGGTGGCGTCAATGGAGATGGCTTCCGGGGGCACTTCCCCGTCCCGGCAGGGTGCCGGAACAGAGACTTCTGTCCCCCGAATTGGAGTTTCGCGATGGTGGCGGCGCCCCTGGAGTCTTTCTGGAGTTTCGTCAATCGGTGTCGCGTTTTTAGGTCGAAAGGGCTTATATAGGCGAAGAGGCGGCGCAGGAGGGGCACCAGGGCGCCCTCCCCATAGGCTGGCGCGGCCAGGGGCCTGCCCGCGCGGCCCTATGGTGTGTGGGCCCCAGGCCTCCCCTCCGACTCTCCTTCGGTGTCCTGGTCCGTCTCGGTGAATTATGATGTTTGGTCTTCGTTTCGTCGAATTCCGAGAATATTGCCCGAACAGCCTTTCTGGAACCAAAAACAGCAGAAAACAGGAACTGGCACTTCGGCATCTTGTTAATAGGTTAGTTCCGGAAAATGCATGAAATCATTATAAAGTGCGAGCAAAACATGTAGGTATTGTCATAAAACAAGCATGGAACATCAGAAATTATAGGTACGTTGGAGACGTATCAGCAGGTTCCACGTTGGCGCCGGAATCCCTGGTGTTGTGCCGCACTACACTCCGTCACCAATGACCTTCACGTGATCCTTGACTCCTACTGGTTTGATAACCTTGGTTTCATACTGAGGGAAAACTTGCTACTGTACGCATCACACCTTCCTCTTGGGGTTCCCAACGGACGTGTGTTAACTACACGCATCAATCATCATAGCCACTGTGCACTTCTGCAGTGACGAAAATCCAACCAAGCCAGTGCAATCCGCTTTGCATCTGAAGTAGGGGTCAAAGTCTCGGATGGCATACACAATTTGCAGAAATAGCTTTCTGGTCATCCTGAAACGACGCCTGAAAACAGTCTCACCGTGCAATGGATTGTCGGCGAAGTAGTCGGCGTACAACATGCAGTAGCCCTCCATTCGCTGTCTCGGCTTGCACTTCCGGCGACCTGGTGCCGACCCACCACGTTGACCAGTTGCCACCCCGGCGTACAGGCTTGATAAGCAACCGAGGATCAGCATGTGCTCCTCGTCTTGGGTAGCGGCTGCCATCTCTTCTCGCATAAGCTCGACGAACATCTGCTCCTCCTCTTCGTCCGAGTCCATGGCCGGCGAGGCAAATGGACGAACACCTGACGGGCGTGGTCGAGGCAACCCGAGCCGCAAACGACGAGGAGTAGGTCGTCGTCGGAAAACAGGCCGGTGAAGGAGCAGCCAGATAAGCTGTCATCGAAAGACGGCGGAATATAGGCAGGTGGGGGAGGAGGGGCGGCGGAATCTGGGCAACAAGCCGGCGGGGTGGTGACGGCGGCGAGAAAGATACGAGGGGTGGGGGAGATTTTGAGCGAGGTGGCGGTGGGGTTCATGCGTCCAGTCACCGACAGAGCGGGCCCTTCCCCGCTTTTCACTCGTCCGGACTCCCCGATAGATCCCCGGGGGACCGGGGTTGGCGTGGGCTCGCCGGATGGATGAAGGCCCAAATCCGGACGAAACCGAGGAACCGGGGGCGCGACTGGGCCGAATTTCGCCATCCGGATGGAAAAAACATCGCTCGGGGGCCTCGTCGGGGAGACGAGTGGGGATGCTCTAACCGTCGCCCACGACTCGCACAGACATTGATCCTCCAGAGGCGTCCACTTGGGGCCATGTGTGCCCGACGCCTTCTTCTTCTTTCTCACGCCGTCCGCATCAACCTCCACGAGATCATCGGCATCCTCACCGGCACCCTCCTCGTCCTCTTCCTTGCCGCCCTCTTCGTCCTCGTCACCATCGTCGTCCTCCACCCCCTCCCCCTCCTCCTCCTCCTCTTCCTCCTCCCCTCATCCTCCTCCTCAGCACTGGCGCCGTCGAATTCGAGCGGCCCCCTGCGGCCAATGAACGGGGCGCCGTCCGGACCGGTCCCTGGCTCGCGCTGGGGCGCTTGCTCGTACGACGGGGAGTAGAAGAGGGAGTTGGGGTTGAAGCCGCCATGCGGCAGCGCATCCTGGTAGTGGGGCGACAAGTTCGGCGTCACGCACCCGGGAGTGCCGGAGGGGCCGTCGTTGTAGAACCCGGATGTCGACGGAGAGAGCACTCCTGGAACGTACACCGGCACCGACGTACTCTATGGGCTCGCGTTGGTGGCAGTGATACACCCGGCCAGCATCTGCTGGGCGCGCGCGCCGCCAGTGCCTTCTTCTCCTGTTGCGCCGCCCTCCGTCCTTTCTGCTCCGCCATCGACAACTTCCGGCGCAGACAGTCTTGATGCCACTGATCATCGGTCCAGCCTTCCGGCTTCTTCTTCGGAGTCGCGCCTTCCGCAGCTTCGCGAAGGGCGCCTTTGCCCCTTTCGTCTCATTGCCCGGCGGCTTCTTGGCCGCTTTCTTGGCCATCTTTTTCGGGTCTGTCGGTGGCGCCATGGATGGGGAGAGGGTAGCGGCGGCAGGAGGAACAGAGCAACGACGGCGGGAGGGAGAAATGAATCGGCAGGATAGGAGGTCAAATGTGTTGGGACGGCAGAAATGCGCGGCGGGAGAGGCGCGATGTGGCGGGAGGGGGCACGATTTGGCGGGAGTGGGGGACGAAATTTTCATGTGCCGCCTCGCTTTTCGGTGTGTCCGGCATCCCCGGAGCGTCCCCTGTGTAGCGGGGACGGGCTCGGGGCGCCGGACACCGTATCGGGCCGCGCCGGAAAAAAAAACCTGCTTTGGGGGATGCGGCTGGGAACGTTTTTTTGTCCCCAAATCCCTTTGGGGGACGGTTTGGGGGACACGACTGGAGATGCTCTAATGGTGCACTTGCGTCTTGAGCTGTTGAAAAGTAGCATCAGTAAATTATTAGACCTACCGTCTATATTGTAAGAATCTAGCTGCAGTGACCCAGCATACCACTGCATGGTGTAGTACGCAAGTCGTTGACATAACACAAGTGAAACACCATTCCACTCATATTACATCCCTCAGAGTGGTACAACAGAAACATATGTGAGTCCAAGGCATGTCTATAGAAGGATACACAAACTGTTTACAGAAGATCCACATAGTCTCCTACTTTATAGTGAGGTAAAACTTCAAATAAAGCTCCAGAAGAATGACTCGTAGTCTAACTTATTGCTAATTCTAGCTCTAAAGATACTTGACTTGCTATAGAACTCTAGCTACTTAGGTGCTAGGATTAGGCAAAGGTTTCCTTCTATTACTAGTCTAAGTTTCCACTCTAGCTAATGCAGAAGTTGACTCCATTGACTTCTTTGATTGGATTCTTCATCTTGTTGCAGTTGACTCCTTTGTCTTCGAGTTCCACGGTAGTTCCTCCTCTGGTGCCTCCATAACTAAGCACATGATTCAAAGAGGGATGAGTACGAGCATACTAAACAAGTTCATTATAGGAAATAGGTGTATCATGCACTAGCTACAGCCACATACCAGAAAGTCATAGGCGAATGCAAGTTTTTGTAAACATTTCTTCAAAAGGTTTATTTTATTCTAAAAACTATGCCCAACAGTCTTCACAGGTTGATGAGAACTTCATGGAGTTCCTTTCCTGCCTCGTTTGTAGTTCCCTTCCCGGAACAGGGAGTAACAAGCCACAATTCAATACACTCTGCAGATGTGCGTTACTTTTCCCATAAGAGACCTTATCCTTGTTGCCAACCGAGCATGTGATTTCGTCCACACTTCCTTGGTGCGAGGCCCAGTATAAGATCCAAGCCAATCACTACCTTCTCCGCGACCCTGCATACCCACCCTTTGTCCCACTCACATATCCTCGGTAGACATCTTCCGTTCATACGGATTTACCCACGATATGCTATGGACAATCCATCATAGACGGTAGAGCGCTCTTATCCACATGGATGGGGATTTAAAAGGATTTCCCAACCTACTTCGGTGTTATCACAACACCCAGCCAGGCTCTATCAAGTCCGTTGATATGCAGAAGGGAAAAGATACAGCTAACTTCCCCAGAGCCATTATAGATCTTATGGTTAACGCGATATGCACGATGCTAGAATCACTAGACGACATTGGTGATTAGTCCTAGATGAGTAGTACCCTTGCAATGGAACCTCCACCAATCAACACATACCATGGTTCCATTGCCCACCACATAGTCATATTCATAATTGTAAAATAAAATTTTGCTTTTCAATGCAAGAGTGATAAGTATAATACTTTGCATATAGTTTGATAAAAATAATAAAATGACATGAGCAAGAGATGAACTTGCCTTTCTTGACTGCAAGATTATGCAGGCAAAAGCTTCGATACGTGATAACTCCAAATTCTGAAATACCATCATCGTCCGGTAAGAGCAATGTTTAAAGAACTGGCAAAGATGCTATAATGCATAGTATGATATGCAATCGCTCCGAGCGTAATCTAACCCCGATGATTTAGGATTAGGTGAGTTGTGAAGAATTCTTTAGGGTGTGTTGCACTTTTAGAATGGTTCTCAGACAAGGTTCGTATTAGGTTTTGGTTATATTAGTATCATGAACAAGTGACATAATGCATCATAACAAGCATACACATACATGAATTGTAGTTGAATAATATGTAAAGAGTAGTTGTCAGTTTTAAGTTCCATAGTGCATGGTTGATGATTATTTATTATGTACCTCAAAAGAATAACTCTTGAAGAACAAGTTACATAATAAATAAGAAGTATTTCAAGCAAGAACTATTGGCTTCTATGGTTTGCTTGTTATTTACTTCAAAAGAATAAATTTTGAAGAACATGTTTAATAAATAATAAGAATTACTACAAATAGGAGCTATGGATTCTAGGGTTTATTATTGCATTCATTTAGTTCACTACTGGAGACTAGTTAGTTCTTAAGTAGAATAGGTCTATATGCAGCAAGTATTGGCAGGTTTATTACTATGGTTATCAAGGTGGTACCATGAGTTAAACATTAGGTTTTACTATGACTTCTCATTTTCTTCACTAAGTAATCAATAATGGGTTTCTAAACTAGTTGATTTATTATCCTCAAGTAAGGTTTAGTTGAATAGGAGCATGTGATGTGAATTACTACACAAGGTTGGTATTATGAGTGATCCCATGGTTCTACTAAATAATGGTGGTTAAGGTTGATTCCAATAGTATGCTATTAAGGAGTGGTGATCAATGGTGCTAATATGAGAGTAACAAATTAGGGTTTATATCTAGGTGGCACTAGTTGGTTATATAAGGTTTATTCAAAAGCGAAGACATGAAATGATGATCTCATATGATTAGGCCTAGTTTTATTTTAGTAGATCATGACTTGCATTAATTGGTTGCATAATAAGGATCTATAGGTAGAGGTGAAGTTCATATGACCACATGTGATAAACCCCTAGGGTTTAAGAGTTGAAAACAATTTGGGATGATCACATAAAATAATGAGGTTAAGTTTCTATTTATTTTAGAACTAGGTTTCTAAGTTGTGATATTATTGTTAAAATAACAATTGGTAATAGAGTTAACATGATTAAGTATTTTGAAATAAAATTAATAATGGTTTTAACCTTTTATTAAATTTCAAAAGATTTAATAATTAAGGTAAATACTATTTAGGGTTTAATTTAGAAATTAGGGTTTTATAGTTGTTATTAAATTTTAAAATAATAACTTGTTGACTAAAAAGGTGCAAGTAAATAAATAACTTTTGACTAGAAAAATAATATTAACTTTTAAAATTTTCTACCTTTATTATTATTTAAAGAAAATGGTAAATAATAATTTTGTAATTTAGGGTTTGGAAAATACTACTAATATTTTAGTTGATGAAATATGATAAAGAAAAATAATCTTAATATTTTATTTACTTACTGACTAGCTATTATTTATTTTTGAAACTAAACTAATTAATAAATTTTATTTGAATTAAGGATAAAAGAAAAGGCATAAATTATAAAGGTTAAAATAAGTGAATTTTTATTTTGACAAACATTTTTATATTATATTTTTATTGGATAGGATTTATTTTTGTGAGCATTTAGATATCTCATTTGTATTTTTCTAAGTTGAAATGAATTTTATTTATTTCAGCAAAGTTTCAGCAATATTCTGGAATTTGAAATAACTAGAAAATAATAACTGTACCGGTTAGATTATACCCCTAGACACGGACAGGTGGGACCTTTGACCAGTCAACTGCCATGCGGGCAGAAGACCAGGTCAAAGCTGCTGAGGTGGCAGGGACACGTTGCTCTTGCCGGAGAACACGCCGGTGAACGACGGCGACGGTGTTCTGGCCATCCTGCGAGTGCGCGGAGGATACCAAACTAACGGCCTCATCATGCTGAGCATGATAGTGGTGATGCTGCTACGAAAAGGTCACCGGAGTTAGCTCCAGCGAGCACTACCGCGGCGGTGAACTCCGGCGACTAATCAATCGGGCGATAGAAAGCGCTTTAGGAAGAAATAAAGGATGCTGGAGATGCGCACGATTGACCACAGGCTGATGAACCACTTTCTGATGCTCGGGGTGGTCGGAGACGATGGAAATCAAGCGTTTTCTGGCGAACATGAGGGAAAGGGAACGCCAAAATTCTCCCTCCTCCTTGCTCCCCTTGATGTTGTGCTCCTCCAGGATGCTCCTGGTGATGATGTGCGTCGCCTGGACTGCTCGGTTTGCCCGGGGATGGCTTGTACCATCGAGTTCTTCCACGACGCCGACGACAGTGAGTGGAAGAACACGAGAGATAGAGGGTGTCTGAGAAGAAATGGATGGGCGGCGAGGTACTAGGGTTTCATGGAGAAGCTCGTGGCCTATTTATAGAGCTCGGCGAGATCTGATTCGTCCTTTCATCGACGGTGATGGCCGGGATACTGCGGGCGATGGTGAGCTACTGTCGGGCACGAATCTTAATGAATGTGGATGAGAGGGACGCGAGAGAGATTGGAAGAAGTGCTGATCTCGCATGCAACGTCCGGAGATCTTTTATCGGTGACGTAGATGTGGCCGGAGATGGTGTCGTGTCGAGCATGCGAGAGAGGAGGAAGAAGACGACCTTCTCCTCATGAATCTGTACGTTAGCGTCGGCTGCCTCTGGCGATGGACTGGGCTGCATTGTGGGCTTTCTCCTGGGTTGTGGTGGCCTGAACAGGTAAGTATCCTTTTTCTTTTATCTATTTTCTTTTCTGTTTTATTTTCTGTTTTCTATCTTGTTGTTTGAATTCAAATTTGAATTCTGGTTATTCTTGTAGGTTCTTAAATATTTGAATTTGAATAGAACTTGATAATAATGCTTACTGCATAATTGTGTTGTTCAAATAAATATTTAATATTTGATTAAATTTGTGTTCTTGTGAGGTGCATTCTAAATTTAAAATAGATGTGACTCTATGTGATCCTTTCGATTCCTTTTTATTTAGGAACCAAAATATGTTTAAGTGATTTGAAGTTTATAACAGATGCATGATAAAAAATATTATTATATTTTGCTAGGGTGCTTAACAATATTGATTGTTCAGATATATTTTAATTATGGCTAGAGTTTAAAATGATTGGTAATGAGAATGGTGTTAGATCATGATTTTATGTGGATTGTTATTTCTAAAGATTTAAGAAGATGGTTGAATAAACTCTATAGTTGGTAACATTACTTAGCAAATTCTAGCTTGAATTACTTAGGTTAGATCCTATGTTCATCATGGTCAATTCACTTGCTAAGGTGATGGTCCAATCTATAATATATTATTCCATTTGGTCAACTGAACAAGTTACTTTGGAAGGCAAAATATAATTGAGCATTGGTTTAGCTCAAATCGCCTTAATGGCATTTAATCTTAAGTATAACTGGTTTGAGTTTATACTGGTGATCCATGATGCACAAGTGAAGGTTTAAACCTAGGCTCAATGTGGGTATGATCTAGGATTTTGGTTTATGTTTCATTAATTGAAACATAAATGGAAATGAGGTGCGATGGTGTTCTACTTAGGATCCCAATTGATTCTTAAATGGGATTGAGGTATAAGCATGAGCTATGGTTCTATTTAATTGGCTAGGGTTACTCTTCCTCACCATTGATAAAGTTCTTGATTTAGACAAAACTAGGTTGTCTCAAGTGTTTGGATAAGCAAGGTTTAGGTGTAATGCTATTACTCCTCCACTCAAGGCATGAGGATTGGTCTAGGGTTTATTACTAATGGTATACCTATCATTTTATGTGATAGATGAGATCTACTAAACACATAGGCTTTACTTATCATCTAAATCTACAAGGCATGGTCATGTGTTGGACATTATTAACTTAATCCACACTAATCTCTCTTTATTATTCATTTCTTCACACTCAGCTAGATTCTTAGGGTATATGATCATTACCCAATTTGTAATGATCATGGTATTGGCCTCCTAGTGGTTCATTAGTGAATCATGGTTCTCCTCTCCAAGATCAAGTATTGGTCATATACTTGGGTATACATTTTTAGCTTGATCTCTCTTGGATAGGTAGAATTTCTCTAGGGTTTATGAGAATTACCAAGTTGTAATAATCATAACACTTGCCTCTCTTGGATCACTAGTAAAAATATGTTCTTACTTATCATCAAGTGTTCCTAGGTTAATTAGTATTGAGTTCTTAGCTTATATTTCTTATAACATTAGTTAGTATCAATAATTACCTCACTTGGATAAGGTTTGAATGTCAACCTAATTTCTACTCAAGAGATATTATAAACATATGGATGGTTATCTCCTTTCTCTGAGGGTTAGTAGGAATGAGTTTGGAGAAACAAGATTGGAATATTCAAAGTTTAATAAGGAACTAGTATGAATGTCATCGACATGGATTCAAGTATTGTAGTTGAAAAGATATACCATGTGAATCATGGTAGGAATATTTATTTAGTAAAATACATGGAAAAGATAAGTAAAGAATAGTTTCTTGATTAATTGTGTTCTTTCATTTATAGTTGAATAATTATTCATGTGTTGTTGTAAGGAATGTCATGTTGAGATATTTTATAAGATCCTGTAGTTGACCCTGACTTAAGGTGTTGTTATTGTAAAGCTAATTCCATTTGATCTAGCCCATATATCAAATCATCTCTACCCAAAACAAGGTTTTAGCAAACATCACAGTGAAGTTTATAGCGCTTGACTTCATGATCTACTTCAATTCCAGCAAGTCAAGTGAAACTTCAGTTACTGTGACAGGTTTTATTTGAAAGCACGAAAATTCCCCGAATTTTCTATGCATGAATGCAATGCACACTTTGGTGTTCTCTCATTTTGTAGCCTCTAAACCTGGTGTCGTTGCCTATTCGACGATACCTCGGAGGAGGGATCCTCACGAGGGGGGGAAGAAGTAGGGGCCATCGACGGAGAGTCCTCGGGACAGTGGTACGTGATTTACCCAGCTTCGGAACACCTGCAGGATGACAGGTCCTACTGTTGCTTGTCTGGAATTATCTGGGCACTTTCGTGTTGTTACAATGAGTTGTGGTTGTGCCTCTAGGGCTCCCAGGATCCGGCTTATAAAGGTGCCAGGATCTAGGGTTTACATGGAGAGTCCTAGCCGGAATACAAGTCACCTAACTACGGAATACTACATTGTCGGGCACGTCAAGGATCCGCCTTCCCTTGTACGCCTAACTGGATCCGGCTACCCCTGATGGGCTAGGCAGGATCCGACTTACAGTGTCGGTTGGTGGATTCGGCTCCTTGTTCCTCGGCTGGACTTCATCCTTCTTGATCTAAAACAACTGGGCCGCCCGATGGGCCACACGCCACCATCACCATCTATGGGCCACTCGGGCTTGCCGGATCTAGGCACTGTCGATGGTACACCCATGAAGTATACCCACAACAGTAGCCCCCAGAGTTCTCCGAGATTCACCTCTCGTTTACGCCTTGCTCGAATCATCTTTACTTCCGACAATCCTCCCGGTAACATGGGGAAACTTGAAGAACTCCAACTTCACGATTCTTCCCTTTCGAGCTTGCATGCCGGAAAGATCCTTTATCCCGCGGGACTTCATCCATCGACCTTATTTTTACAACAAGTCTCCGGGTTACTCCCCTGCTAAGACAACGGTTCGTCGTTTTGAATTCTTACCCGGAGCCTTAAAAGGTTCAAACGGTTCCGCCAATCTTGGCGCCATTTTCGGGTAATTTGAACGGTAACTTATCCTTAGCCATTTTTACCACTAGGGTTTTCGACACGTGTCCATCATCCAATGGTGCGACGCTTGCGTTCCGACCACAGGATGCGGAGCACGAATCTCATCCCGCGCCTATAAATATCCCCACCGCACACACCTAATCACCCCATTCTCCCCCATTTCACCTCTCGTGCAAGCGCCGCCACCGAGCTCAAGTCTTCCGCCGTGCCGTAGTCTGCCGGAACTTCGCCAGAGCCAGCGCAGCCACGTCGTGTTCATCTTGTTCTTAACTTCAGTGAGCCATCGCAACAAATTCCTCGTCACCGGCGACTCTGACCACCGCGGAAACCTTCTCCGGTAAGTCTTCAGCTCAAACTTTTTCGTCGGCGTTGGTAGGGACGACTAGCGTGTTGATGTAGTTCCGACTAAGTTAGTTCACCTACAAATTGTAGATGTCTTCCTCTACTCCGTCTCCATCGTAGACGGAACCCATTGCGGCAATGCCTATTTCCTCCGCCCCTCCGCCATTCGTCCCTGTCCAATTGGACCCTTCCAAGGGATCTGGCAAGAGCATCGAGGGAACCTCTGCTACTCCTTCGGACTTAGCCGGAGAAAAGCAGATGGAGAAGAAGGTGGACGAGGCTGCCGCCAAAAAATCAAAGGCCCGATCTCACGAAGGCGAGGCTAAGGGGCTATGGTGGCCCTGCGCCATTACAGAGAACGAGCTCCGTAACCTCGAGGCGGAAGGGTTCCTCAAACCCAACTCCTGGCGGGTGGTTTCCGGGTTCCCTGAGCCCAGCGCATGAAGCCGGAGAATGGGTACTGACGAGGGCGCTGGTGGAACGCGGATTTCGCTCCCCCCGAGCGATTTCTTCTTAGAGATCCTCGAGGCATACAATCTGCAACCCCATAATATTTCGCTCAACAACGTCCTCGCCATCGCCAATCACGTCGCTTTGTGCGAGGGCCACCTCCGGGTAAGACCAGACCTGCCCCTCTTCCAGTATTTCTTCTCTGTCAGGAAGGAGATGGTGACGCAAACTTCTTCGCTCACTACCTGCGGAAGCATCACCTTCAAGATCCGCCCTGGCCGCACCTATCCCCATACGGATCGTCACGAATCCGTGAGATATTGGTATGGGGGATTCTTCTATGTGAAGGATGTCTCCAATCCAGTCAGCCCGAAGATGTTGCCGGAATTCAAGGATGGGCCCGCCAGCGAGATCCCCGCCTGGACAAACTGCCCTCATATCTCCGAGTCACCGCAATTGACAAGGATGGTAAGGCGGATCTGCAAGCTAAAGGAGTCTGCCTTCTCGGGGAAGGACCTGACGTTGTCATGGTTCACCAAGCGGATCCAGCCTCTCCAACATCGGGATCGCCTGATGTACGAGTACAGCGGCCGCAATGACACCATACGCGCCACTAAGGACAACCTTTCCTCCGACGCCTTGGGCAAGCGGCTCCGGGTTCTGATCAAGATCCCGCGCGACGTCCACACTCATGTGTGTAATTTTGACATACACACGAATGGCGCCGGCACCGCGGTAAGTTTTCCGACTGATCATCATTCCTTTTTTATGCCTGCGAATTTGCCTAAGGACTTTTTGTCTTGTGTGTTTAGCTTGAAGCCCTCGAGGAGAAAGACTTGGGGACCCTGACTCGGATCCCGCACACCGGCACCACTAACCCGGAAGCCGCATCCGACGTGGAAATTCCTGAGGGTCCTCCCGTCGCCAAGCGGAAGAGAGGCGCAGCCTCCGGTTCGGCGCCCAAGCGTGCGCGCGAGACTATCAGCGCCACGGCCACCAAGAAGGCCGAGAAAGAAAAACAACGTCTTAAAGAAATCGACACCAACAAAACCTCGCAGGCTAGCCTCGAGCGTTTCTTCAACAAACCTGGGTAAGTGCCTGACTTCCGACTTACTCTCTTTGCGCAACTCAAGCTAAAATATGCTAAGTGTCACATTCCTTTTATTATGAAGCAAACCTGTCGGAAGCAAGCCCCCCAAGAAGAAGTCCAAGCCCTCGCCTGCCTCGATGCCCGATACGCCGGAGGTGGAGGTTCCGCCTAAGGCCTCGTCCTCTACAGCTCGAATCCGAAGGACGTCATTAATCTTGATGACATCCCGAAAACTATCACAAATTCCGGCCAAGATGCCTCCCCATCCAAACCTCCGCCTGAAGAACCTGAGAATACCTCGGTTGAAGCTCCGGCTAATGATGCCACAAAGAAACCGTTGCTGAGCGGTGCTACTGGTACGCCCCAAATGTACCCGCACTTGTTTCCGATACTTCAAAAGATTCCCCTAGCACAGCGTCGTGCGGACGTGACAAACTTTATGAATGAAGTGTGGGGGAACCCAGAGACGGAGCAACAAGATCTGACAAAGCTCGAAGACAATCTCCAAGTCTTCTTTGCCCAACACAAAGCCGTGTGCCAGGTAATACCAGCCCCCAAGCATTGGTTTAGATTTTTCTGAGTAATATGTGTGACCGATGCTTCAAATGTATCATCTTAATTGGATCTTGGCGGAAACTTAAAATTTCCCAGCACAAGAAGAAATTTTAACTTCGCGTCCAGCCCCCCAGATTTTAAGTTTCCGGCTAACAATTCGAACTTGCATCACAGAACACCCGTAAACTGCATGAAGATCTGCGTACGCTGGTGCTGGAGCAGAAGGCGGAGATCGAGAGGCTTCAGAAGAAGGAGGCAGATGACCAGCAGGCAATCGCAATCCTTGAAACTCGTTTGAAAAACAACGAGGGTATGGGCTCCGCCTTGCTTAAAGTTCATCAATGCACTCTTTGTTATTTTGAATATGTTTTTTTTATTTTAATCTTGCTTTCCGCCTTACAAAACAACTTGCCAAGTGCCCCTCCATCGACTCCATCTCCGCCGAGCTTGAAGTGCTAAAGATTGAGCATGCCTCCCTCGAAAAGTTCCTCAAGGAGTCATCCGAAAAGAAGACTAAAGCCAAGAAAGAGCTGGAGGAGAAACATGCCCAAGCTATGTTGGAACTGGCCGAGAAACTTAAGACGAGCAACTAGAGGATCAAAACTCTGGAGTCTAAGGCGAATAAATACGAGGCGGAGGCGTAGGATATCGACGAGTTGATCTTCCGTAAGGACTTCATATTTCCGGCATCTTCATAGCATGCTTTTTGTCCCATCTCGGAAAATGACCATGCGATTATCTGTGTATATCAGCATGTCTCAGATTTAAATGGACGGAGGACTCCAGCCTTTCACGGACTGAAGCTTATGAAGAAGCTCGGAACTCCAGTGATAATCTCTTCAAAGCTTGTCGTGGCATCGCTAAGGCGCTGTCCCTGAAAAGAGCCCGCACTACGGTCATCGATAGGATGACGAAACTAATGTATCTGGTGCCGGATCAGATCAGGGATTGGCAAGAGTCGTCAGCTCGTGGAGCCACCTCAATCGCCTTGGCCATGTGCAAATCGTACTTCCCCGCCATGAACTTTGCGACAATTGCACGCGGAGTCCCCAAGGGCACCAACGTCAAGAAAGCTCTTGCGGAAACTCAAGGATTTGACACGCTCTTTGCCCAGCGAGTGGATCACTCCCTGTGGTACACGAAGCATGCTCCTCCTCCTGGCTTCTCCGACGATGAGGAAGGTGGCGAGGAAGGCTTCGGGTCCAGCGAACATCGATCCGACGATGATCCCGATGAAGGTTCCGACAAGGATGGCACGTATCAAGCCTTGGAGGATGACCCAAAGTCTTCCGAGTAGTTCCTGAAAAACAATGAAATGCATCATTTTGGCCCCTTTGTGGGTTTGTAATAATACTAAGTATTTGAAGTAGCTAGGATGAAACATATGCATGTGGGCAGAAAACACTTATCCTAAGATCCGTTTATAACTTATGTATGCATGTTTCGTTCGCTTGGAAAGCAAGTGCTAGTTTCTAAGTTTTCCGGCTTGCTTATTTGACCTTCCACGAGCCGGAAGACCTTTATGCGGAAAATGCTTGCCGGCGGCGACGAAGCCCAATGGAGATTCGTCAATAACCACGGAAACAAGCCCCCAGCTGAGGTGCCAGAAATCGTTGACAGGAATCCATAAGTTCGCAACAGAAAACTCATCCACCAGAAAACTTTTATACACGCCTAGGCGGAAACATCCAGCTCTGCGTTTTTAGTCGGAAAACATACACGATCCAAAAATGAACAACTAAAGGAGGCAAAAGACTCAAGGAGTGAACCATATGCTTTATTTCATTGATTATGTATCATAACTATTACAAAGTATGTAATGCAAAAAAAATGCTAAGTGTAGAAATGACGTAGTTGTGCTATATTCCAGGGATGGTCTGTTTCATCGTATATGTCACCCGGATCCTTCCTCTTGCATTTCCGGTACCAATTAGCTGGTCTATCCTTTATCTCGTGGAAATCAACAAGGTAGTAAGATCCGTTATGCAACACTTTGCTGATGACAAAAGGTCCTTCCCAGGGAGATTGTAGCTTATGTTCTTTCACCTGCCGAAGGCAGAGGACCAAGTCACCTTCCTTAAATGAGCGATTACGAACTCGACGACTATGATAGCGTCGGAGTTTCTGTTGGTAAATGGTGGAGCGTTGGTCAGCTAGATTCCGAGCCTCTTCGATCAAGTCCATAGATAGCTGTCGAGCCTCGTCAGCGGTTTCTTCATTATAGGCGGAAACTCGCGGGGGAATCATGGATGTTGTCGGAGGGGAGCACAGCTTCAGAACCGTATACTAGGAAGAAAGGTGTAAATCCAGTTGACATGTTAGGGGTAGTTCATAAACTCTACATAACAAAGTCTAACTCCTCAGCCCAAGCTCCGGCTGCGCGGCGCAGTGGCTCTTCAAGGCGAGGTTTGACTCCGGTTAGTATGAGGTCGTTGGATCGCTCGACCTGCCCATTGGATTGTGGATGAGCCACAGATGTGAGGTCAAGCTGGATCCCTACGTCATTGCAATAATCCTTTAGTTCTCCCTGAGCGAAGTTTGTGCCATTATCTGTGATTATGATGTGTGGGATGTCATTAAGGTTCCACCAGAAGACTGAACATATATGATTAATGCCATCTCATTTGGAAAATGAGTGATGCGTTGAGACGCAAATGAATTGCAAAATACATACGTTTCTGAGCGTGTCAGATCCGTTGACTGAAACCTCTCCCGTGAGCAAAACATGATAAGCACCAGAAGGCCAAGGTGTTATATCTTTACAAATGTAAACTAGATTATTGACTCTAGTGCAAGTGGGAGACTGTTGGAGATATGCCCAAGAGGCAATAATAAATTAGTTATTGTTATATCTTAGTTTTCATGATAAATGTTTACATCCCATGCTATAATTGTATTAACCGAAACATTGATACATGTGTGTTATGTAAACAACAAGGAGTCCCTAGTAAGCCTCTTGTATAACTAGCTTGTTGATTAATAGATGATCATGGTTTCGTGGTCATGAACATTGGATGTTGTTAATAACAAGGTTATGTCATTGGGTGAATGATATAATGGACATACACCCAAATAAGCGTAGCATGAGATCAAGTCATTAAGTTCAACTTGCTATAAGCTTTCGATACATAGTTACCTAGTCCTTTGACCATGAGATCATGTAAATCATTAACACCGGAAGGGTACTTTGATTACATCAAACGCCATTGCATAAATGGGTGGTTATAAAGATGGGATTAAGTATTCGGAAAGTGTGAGTTGAGGCATATGGATCAACAGTGGGATTTGTCCATCCTGATGACGGATAGATATGCTTTGGGCCCTCTCGGTGGAATGTCGTCTGATTAGCTTGCAAGCATGTGATTGGATCACAAGAGATGACATACCACGGTATGAGTAAAGAGTACTTGTCGGTAATGAGGTTGAACAAGGTATAGAGATACCTATGATCGAACCTCGGACAAGTAAAGTATCGTGTGACAAAGGAAATCAGTATCGTATGTAAATGGTTCAATCGATCACTAAGTTATCGTTGAATGTGTGGGAGCCATTATGGATCTCCATATCCCGCTATTGGTTATTGGTCGGAGAGGAGTCTCGACCATGTCTGCATAGTCCACGAACCGTAGGGTGACACGCTTAAGGTTCGATGTCGCGTAAGTATATTCGGAATATGAGATGGAGACCAAAGTTTGTTCGGAGTCTCGGATGGGATCCATGACATCACGAGGAGGTCCGGAATGGTCCGGAGAATAAGATTCATATAAGGGAAGTTGATTTCTAGGTTTCGGAAAAGTTCGGGATTTTTCCGGTGGAAGATCGGGAAGGTTCTAGAAGGTTCCGGGGGGTCCACCATGGGGCCCACGACCTAGGGGGTCCAACATGGGCCTAGGGGGTGCATCCTAGCCCTAATGGGCCAGGGGCACATGCCCCTCAAGGCCCAAGTCGGCCACCCTTAGGGTTTTCCCCAAAACCCTAGGGGGGGTCAACTTGGGGGGGGGGGGGGGGAAGAATTCCCCCTCCCCCCTTTGGCCGCCGGCCCTAAATGGGTTTGGGGGTTGGGGGCCACCCAAACCGACCTCCCCCCATATATAAAGAGGGGAGGGGGCAGGGGGTCGACCACCCTTCATTCCCTAACCCTGGCAGCCCCTCACTCCTCCACCGCAAGTCTGCTCCGGCTTGGCGAAGCCCTGCAGCTTTTCTCCTCCACCACCACCACCACGCCGTCGTGCTGCTGGGATTCCGAGGGGATCTACCACACCTCCGCTGCCCGCTGGAACGGGGAGAGGACGGGCTTCATCGACACCGTACGCACGACCGAGTACGGAAGTGCTGCCGGATTGCAGCACAGGATGATCGACTACATCAACAACGAGATCTAATCTCGTAGGCTTTGGAAATCTTCGAGGGTTAGTCTCACATCAACAACCTTAGAACTTTCTGTCACTATCCCAGATTTAATGGAGGCATGAACCCACTATCGAGCATAAATACTCCCTCTTGGAGTCACAAGTATCAACTTGGCCAGAGCCTCTACTAGCAACGGAGAGCATGCAAGAACATAAACAACTCATATATGATAGATTGATAATCAACTTGACATAGTATTCAATATTCATCGGATCCCAACAAACACAACATGTAGGATTACAAATAAACGATCTTGATCATGATAGGCAGCTCACAAGATCGAACATGATAGCACAATGAGGAGAAGACGACCATCTAGCTACTGCTATGGACCCATGGTCCAGGGGTGAACTACTCACACATCGATCCGGAGGCGATCATGGCGATGAAGAGACCTCCGGGAGATGATTCCCCTCTCCGGCAGGGTGCCGGAGGTGATCTCCTGAATCCCCCGAGATGGGATTGGCGGCGGCTGCGTCTCTGGAAGGTTTTCCGTATCGTGGCTCTCGGTACTGGGGGTTTCGCGACGAAGACTATATGTATGCGGAAGGGCAGGTCAGGGGGCGTCACGAGGGGCCCACACAGTAGGCCGGCGCGACCAGGGCTTGGGCCGCGCCGCCCTAGTGTGTCGCCACCTCGTGGCCCCACTTCATTTCCTCGTCGGACTTCTGGAAGCTTCGTGGAAAAATAGGTCCCTGGGCGTTGATTTCGTCCAATTCCGAGAATATTTCCTTACTAGGATTTCTGAAACCAAAAACAGCAGAAAACAGCAACTAGCTCTTCGGCATCTCGTCAATAGGTTAGTGCCGGAAAATGCATAATAATGACATATAATGTGTATAAAACATGTGAGTATCATCATAAAAGTAGCATGGAACATAAGAAATTATAGATACGTTTGGGACGTATCACATAACACTGACGCTAAAATGCCATAAGGCGAATGATGTGAATTCCACTTATTAGTGGAACCGCCATTTAAGTCATGTTAGAAAGGAATGCATGAAGGAATTCCGTGTAAATGGATTTTTGGAGTCATTCGGTTTTTGAATCGTTCGGCGCTTGCAAATCACTTCTAAAGAGAATGACTGAAATACCGTTCATAGGCCAAGAGTTGAACGTGCAACTAACTTAGTGGAAACATACATGATGATGTATGTGGTTCACTGGGCATAGTTGTGTGCGGAAGATTCTTCTACTTCATAAAAACTTCCAACAATGAATTGAGTATATATATGTGGATATATTTATTCGATAAGGGAGAAGTTTGAAACATTTGAATGGATTCAAATAAATTTCAGCATGAAGTGGAAATCATCGTAATAGAAAAGTCAAATATCTATGATTGGATCATGGTGGAAATATTTGAATTACGAGTTTTAGCGAACATCTAAGAGAGTTATGAAATTGTTCTACACCTCACGTTTCTTGGAGTGTCATAGTGATGATGGAGTATCCGAGAGACGTATCCAAACCTTGTTGGGTTAATGATGAGATAAAATAAAATGATGCCATTATATTTTTGTGGATTATGCTTTAGAGACTACCGCTTTTACACTAAATAGAGCGTCATCATAAATCCGTTGAAATGACACCATACGAGTTATGGCATGGGTATAAACCCTAATAGTCTTTTCTTAAATTTTGGTATGCATAGCATAAGTAAATAAGTTTACAACCAAAATCGGATGAATGTCTTTGTTGGTTATCCCAGAGAATTGATTGGGAATTCTTTCCACTATGGAGACAAAGACAAAAGTGTTTTTCGATGTTTCTTACTTATTTCCAAGAAATTGTTTCTAGCGAAGTATTTGAGTGGGAGGACAATGGAACTTGATAAGGTTTATGAACCTGAGCATGATGATCAGAGTAGCGCAGCATCAGAAATGGTTCTGGAAGCGGCCACGAAGATCATAGCTCCCATGTCTACAAAGAGTTATAGTCATGGAGATCGAAGTACCCATTGAACCTTATAGGTATGGTTTACTCTGTGATCAAATAAATGATTTGTGGACAAAGGATTGATTTTGAACAATGATAAACCAACTACATACAAAGAAGTTATGATGGGCCCTGACTCTGTTAAAATGGCTATGCGCCATGAAATCCGAGATAGGTGAATACTTTTTGAAAGTAAATGGATCTATAAAATTGATGGACTTGGATGGAATATCCTTGAAGAAGCTCGACTTGTCGAAAAGTTGTTTACGACAAAGTTCAAAGAGTTGACTACGATAAGATTAGATCTTCCGTAGCAATGCTTATAGTCTATGTGGAACATAAGAAACATGTGAGTATCATCATAAAAGTAGCATGGAACATAAGAAATTATAGATACGTTTGGGACGTATCAAGCATCCCCAAGCTTAGTTCCTACTCGCCCTCGAGTAGGTAAACGATAACAAAGATAATTTATGAAGTGACATGCTATCATAATCTTGATCAATACTATTGTAAAGCACATGAGATGAATGCAGCGATTCGAAGCAATGATGAAGATAATGAGTAAACAAATGAATCATATAACAAAGACTTTTCATGAATAATACTTTCAAGACAAGCATCAATAAGACTTGCATAACAGTTAACTCATAAGCAATAAGTTCTTAGTAGAAAGCTTTGAAACAACACAAAGGAAGATATAAGTTTCAGAGGTTGCTTTCAACTTCAACATATTTATCTCATGGATAATTGTCAACACAAAGTAATATAACAAGTGCAATAGGTAAGCATGTAAGAATCAATGCACACAGTTTACACAAGTGTTTGCTTCTAAGATAGAAAGAATAGGTAAACTGACTCAACAATAAAGTAGAAGAATGGACCTTCGCAGAGGGAAGCATGGATTACTATTTTTGTGCTAGAGATTTTCATTTTGAAAACAAGAAACAATTTTGTCAACGGTAGTAATAAATCATATGAGTTATGTATAAGATATCTTATAAGTTGCAAGCCTCATGCATAGTATACCAATAGTGCCCGCACCTTGTCCTAAATAGCTTGGATTAACACGGATTATCATTGCATAACATATGTTTCAACCAAGTGTCACAAAGGGGTACCTCTATGCCGCCTGTACAAGAGTCTAAGGAGAAGGTTCGCATTGGATTTCTCGCTTTTGATCATTCTCAACTTAGACACCTATACCGGGACAACATAGACAACAAATAATGGACTCCTCTTTTAATGCTTAAGCATTCAACAACAGATAATATTCTCATAAGAGATTGAGGTTTTATGTCCAAACTGAAACTTCCACCATGATTCATGGCTTTAGTTAGCGGCCCAATGTTCTTCTCTAACAATATGCATACTCAAACCATTTGATCATGAAAATCTCCCTTACTTCAGACAAGACGAACATGCATAGCAACTCACATGATATTCAACAAAGGTAAAAGTTGATGGCGTCCCCAGAAACATGGTTACCGCTCAACAAGCAACTTATTAAGAAATAAGACACATAAGTACATATTCTTCACCACAATAGTTTTTAAGGCTATTTGTCCCATGAGCTATACATTGTAAAGGCAAAGAATGGAAGTTTAAAGGTAGCACTCAAGTAATGTACTTTGGAATGGCGGAGAAATACCAGGTAGTAGGTAGGTATGGTGGACACAAATGGCATGGATTTTGGCTCAAGGATTTGGATGCACGAGAAGAATCCCTCTCAATACAAGGCTATGCTAGCAAGGTTGTTTGAAGCAAACTCAAGTATGAAATGGTGCAGCAAGACTCACATATAAACATATTGTAAGCATTATAAGACTTTACATCGTCTCCTTGTTGTTCAAACACCTCAACCAGAAAATATCTAGACTTAGAGAGACCAATCATGCAAACCAAATTTTAACAAGCTCTATGTAGTTATTCATTAATAGGTGCAAAGTACATGATGCAAGAGCTTAAACATGATCTATATGAGCACAACAATTGCCAAGTATCACATTATTCAAGACATTATACCATTTACCACATGCGGCATTTTCCGTTTCCAACCATATATCAATGAACGAGGTAGTTCAACCTTCGCAATGAACATTAAAGATAAAGCTAAGAACACATGTGTTCATACAAAACAGCGGAGCGTAATATCTCCAATATAAAGAATGCTAGGATCCGATTTTATTCAAACAAAAACAAAAACTAAAGCAAACAGACGCTCCAAGCAAAGCACATAAGATGTGACTGAATAAAAATATAGTTTCACTAGAGGAACCTGATAATGTTGTCGATGAAGAAGGGGATGCCTTGGGCATCCCCAAGCTTAGATGCTTGAGTCTTCTTGAAATATGCAGGGATGAACCACGGGGGCATCCCCAAGCTTAGACTTTTCACTCTTCTTGATCATAGTATATCATCCTCCTCTCTTGACCCTTGAAAACTTCCTCCACACCAAACTCGAAACAAACTCATTAGAGGGTTAGTGCATAATTGAAAATTCATACATTCAGAGGTGACATAATCATTATTAACACTTCTGGACATTGCACAAAGCTATTGAAAGTTAATGGAACAAATAAATTCATCAAACATAGCAAAACAGGCAATGCGAAATAAAAGGCAGAATCTGTCAAAACAGAATAGTCCGTAAAGACGAATTTTACAGGGGCACTTAACTTGCTCAGATGAAAATGCTCAAATTGAATGAAAGTTGCGTATATATCTGAGGATCACGCACGTAAATTTTCAGATTTTTCTGAGTTACCTACAGATAATTCTGCCCAGATTCATGACAGCAAGAAATCTGTTTCTGCGCAGTAATCCAAATCTAGTATTGACTTTACTATCAAAGACTTTACTTGGCACAACAATGCAATAAAATAAAGATAAGGAGAGGTTGCTACAGTAGTAACAACTTCCAAGACTCAAATATAAAACAAAATACTGTAGTAAAAACATGGGTTGTCTCCCATAAGCGCTTTTCTTTAACGCCTTTCAGCTAGGCGCAGAAAGTGTGAATCAAGTATTATCAAGAGATGAAGCATCGACATCATAATTTGTTCTAATGATATAATCATAAGGTAACTTCATTTTCTTTCTAGGGAAGTGTTCCATACCTTTCTTGAGAGGAAATTGATATTTAATATTACCTTCCTTCATATCAATAGTAGCACCAACAGTTCGAAGAAAAGGTCTTCCCAATATAATGGGACAAGATGCATTGCATTCAATATCCAAGACAACAAAATCAACGGGGACAAGGTTATTGTTAACCATAATACGAACATTATCAATCCTCCCCAAAGGTTTCTTCGTAGCATTATCAGCAAGATTAACATCCAAATAACAATTTTTCAATGGTGGCAAGTCAAGCATATCATAGAGTTTCTTAGGCATAACGGAAATACTTGCACCAAGATCACATAAAGCATTACAATCAAAATCATTAACCCTCATCTTAATGATGGGCTCCCAACCATCTTCTAACTTCCTAGGAATAGAAGTTTCAAGTTTTAGTTTCTCTTCTCTAGCTTTTATGAGAGCATTTGTAATATGTTTTGTAAAGGCCAAATTTATAGCACTAGCATTGGGACTTCTAGCAAGTTTTTGTAAGAATTTTATAACTTCAGAGATGTGACAATCATCAAAATCTAAACCATTATGATCTACAGCAATGGGATAATTGTCCCCAATGTTGGAAAAAATTTCAGCAGTTTTATCACAAGCAGTTTCAGCAGTTTTAGCAATTTCAGGTAATTTTGCACGCTTTGCACTAGGAGTAGAAACATTGCCAACACCAATTATTTTACCATTGATAGTAGAAGGTGTAGCAACATGTGAATCATTAACATTACTAGTGGTGGTAATAGTCCAAACTTTAGCTACATTATTCTCTTTAGCTAGTTTTTCATTTTCTTCTCTATCCCACCTAGCACGCAATTCAGCCATTAATCTTATATTCTCATTAATTCTAACTTGGATGGCATTTGTGTAGGGATTCGTTGCATGGAAAACAAAAAATTTCCTACCGCGAGAACGCAATCCAAGCCAAGATGCAATCTAGAAGATGGGAGCAATGAGGGGATGAACGAGACTAACCCTTGAAGATTTCCAAAGCCTACAAGAGGAGGCTCTCGTTGCTGCGGTAGATGATCACTTGCCGCTTTCAAAAGCGCGTAGAAGATCTTGACGGTGCCACAATCGGGCAGCACCTCCGTACTCGGTCACACGTTCGGTGTTGATGACGACGTCCTTCTCCCCGTTCCAGCGGGCAGCGGAAGTAGTAGATCCTCCTCGGAATCCCGGCAGCACGACGGCGTGGTGGCGGTGTCGATGGAGATCTCCGGCGGAGCTTCGCTAAGCATATGCGGGAGAAGTAGTGGAGGAGGGGCGCTAGGGTTTGGGGAGAGGGGGTGCTATGGGCGCCGGCCTCAAGGGGCAGGGGTGGTGCGGCCAAGCCATGGGCAGCCCCCTCCCTCTCCTCCTCATTATATAGGTGGAACCCCAAGGGTTTGCCCAAAGTCTTCGAATAAGACCCCAACAGAAAAACTGCCTTATGGACGAAACCTAGAGGGACATGGACTCTCCCCTTCCCCCTTTACTTGGCCGGCCAAGGAGGTGGAGTCCACCATGGACTCCACCCTCCCACTTGGTTGGCTGGTTAGGGTTTGTGGAGTCCCTTCGGGACTCCTCCTTCCATAGTGATTTATTCCGGATAATTCTAGAAACCACCTTCCATAAATTCACCGGATTATTTCCAAACTTGGAAAGTGACTTCCTATATATGAATCTTATTCTCCGGACCATTCCGGAACTCCTCGTGATGTCCTGGATCCCATCCGAGACTCCGAACAAAACTTCGAACTCCATTCCATATTCCATATCTACTTAAACGACATCAAACCTTAAGTGTGTGACCCTACGGTTCGCGAACAATGTAGACATGGTTGAGACCTTTCTCCGACCAATAACCAATAGCGGGATCTGGAGATCCATAATGGCTCCCACATATTCAACGATGACTTAGTGATCGAATGAACCATTCACATACGATACCACTTCCCTTTGTCACGCGATATTTTACTTGTCCGAGGTTTGATCATCGGTATCACTCTATACCTTGTTCAACCTCGTCTCCTGACAAGTACTCTTTACTCGTACCGTGGTATGTGGTCTCTTATGAACTTATTCATATGCTTGCAAGACATTAGACGACATTCCACCGAGAGGGCCCAGAGTATATCTATCCGTCATCGGGATGGACAAATCCCACTGTTGATCCATATGCCTCAACTCATACTTTCCGGATACTTAATCCCACCTTTATAACCACCCATTTACGCAGTGGCGTTAGATGTAATCAAAGTACCTTTCCAGTATAAGTGATTTATATGATCTCATGGTCATGAGGACTAGGTAACTATGTATCGAAAGCTTATAGCAAATAACTTAATGACGTGATCTTATGCTACGCTTAATTGGGTGTGTCCATTACATCATTCATATAATGACATAATCTTGTTATTAATAACATCCAATGTTCATGATCACGAAACCATGATCATCTATTAATCAACAAGCTAGTTATACAAGAGGCTTACTAGGGACTCTTTGTTGTTCACATAACACACATGTATCAATGTTTCGGTTAATACAATTATAGCATGGTATGTAAACATTATCATAAACACAAAGATATATTATAATAACCATTTTATTATTGCCTCTTGGGCATATCTCCAACAGTCTCCCACTTGCACTAGAGTCAATAATCTAGTTTACATTTGTAAAGATATAACACCTTGGCCTTCCGGTGCTTTATCATGTTTTGCTCACGGGAGAAGTTTTAGTCAACGGATCTGACATGCTCAGAAACGTATGTATTTTGCAATTCATTTGCGTCTCAACGCATCACTCATTTTCTAAATGAGTCGGCATTAAATATGTTTGGTCTTCTGGTGGAACCTTAATTCCGCGGTCTGAAATATGTCACTAATATTGTCATACACAATATAGCTTCAAAGTTCTGACACTATCGGAACTACACCAAGTTCTCAAAGAACCTCTTGACTTAACATCCTCAGTCATTGTCAAAACAATGACATATTCTGCCTTCGTTTGTAGAATCCGTCACAACATTTAGAACTCATCTAAATCTAGCATAGACAACTTCTAGCTCATTGTGCTACCTTTTAAAACAACACTTAGCCTAATTTGAGATTGAAATTTTTATTTTTATATGTGACCAAACTAATATCGGTGCAACACCTTACAACGATTTGTTTGTCATTACTCATACAAAACTATATATCCTTGGTTCTTCTAAAGCACTCAGGGATATTCTTACTGTTTATCCAATGATCATCACATGAATCATTCTGGTATATGCTCCTAACCATTTAGAGCATAGGACATCTGATTTTTGTACATATTATTCGTGATCTAAAATCACTCATGTGTTTTTACTCATTGAGTGTCAGATACACTCAAGTCTTGTAAAAACTTCATATGAAAAGAACACCTTCTTTATATTGAACTACTTCAATATTTATTCTATGTACTTTTTAACTTAAACTTTTATGTGTTTCAATCCATCTTCATAGATCTTGACACTAAATATGTTTCAGTTCATATCCTTTCATTGAAGTTTAATTCTCAATGAAACCTTTTAATCAATTATATAATTACATTATTTATAATCAACGATATGTCATCTACATAAAGTATTACAAATATGTCTCAGCGCTCCCACTTAATTTCTTGCAAATGCAAGCCTCTTCATCGTCTCTGATGAAATCATAACTCTTTGATCATTTCATCCGGTGAAGATTCCAACTCCGCAATACTCACTTCATCCAATTGAAGTTTGTATTCCTATCTAGTATTCTACGGACTAGCAAAACTCTTGGTTGTATCTTGTATACACCTTTAATACACACTTCTGTTAAGTAATATATTTTGCCATCCTACTAACATATCTCATAAAAGAAATATGTAGTGATTACTAGAATAATCCACATAGACTATAAGCATTGCTACGGAAGATCTAATCTTATCGTAGTCAACTCTTTGAACTTTGTCGTAAATAACTTTTCGACAAGTCGAGCTTATTCAAGGATATTCCATCCAATTCCATCAATTTTATAGATCCATTTACTTTCAAAAAGTATTCATCTATCTTGGATTTCATGGCGTATAGCCATTTTAACGGAGTCAGGGCCCATCATAACTTCTTTGTATGTAGTTGGTTTATCATTGTTCAAAAACAATCCTTTGTTCACAAATCATTTATTTGATCACAAAGTAAACCATACCTACAAGGTTCAATAAGTACTTCGATCTCCATGACTATAACATTTTGTAGACATGGGAGCCATGATCGTCGTGGCCGCTTCCGGAACCAATTCCGATGCTGCGCTACTCTGATCATTATGCTCAGGTTCATAAACCTTATCAAGTTCTATTGTCCTCCCACTCAAATACTTCACTAAAAACAATTTCTTGGAAATAAGCAAGTAACATTAACAAACACTTTTGTCTTTTACTTTATAGTGAAAAGAATTTCCAATCAATTCTTTGGGATAACCAACAAAGACATTCATCCAATTTTGGTTGTAAACTTATTTATCTTATGCTATGCATACCAAAATTTAAGAAAGGACTATTAGGGTTCATACCCATGCCATAACTCCTATGGTGTCATTTCAACGGATCATGATGATGCTCTATTCAGTGTAAAAGCGGTAGTCTCTAAAGCATAATCCACAAAAAATATAATGGCATCAATATTTTATCTCATCATTGATCCAACAAGGTTTGGATACATCTCTTAGATACTCAATCATCACTATGATACTCCAAGAAACGTGAGTTGTAGAACAACTTCATAACTCTCTTAGATGTTTGCTAAAACTCGTAATTCAAATATTTCCACTATGATCCAATCATAGATATTTGACTTTTCTATTATGATGATTTCCACTTCATGCTGATATTTATTTGAATCTATTCAAATGTTTCAAACTTCTTCCTTATCGAATATATCCATATATATATATATACTCAATTCATTGTTGGAAGTTTTCATGAAGTAGAAGAATCTCCCGCACACAACTATGCCCAGTGAACCACATACATCATCATGTATGTTTTCACTAAGTTAGTTGTCCGTTTCAACTCTTGGCCTATGAACGGTATTTTAGTCATTCTCTTTTAGAAAATATTTGCAAGCGCCAAACGATTCAAAAATCAAATGACTCCAAAAAATCCATTTGCATGGAGTTCCTTCATGCGTTCCTTTCTAACATGACCTAAATGGCGGTTCCACAAATAAGTGGAATTCAAATCATTTGCCTTATGGCATTTTAGCGTCAGTGTTATGTATGTGTGTTTCACCATTAAGATTTATAATAACTTATCCATCGTACATGGAGTAATGTCATAATTTGAACAACTCATTGTTTTCATTTGACCAAAGCAAAATAACAATTATTAAGTTCTTTATTATAAATTATAAGGGCTAGGTAGAATGCCAACGACAAGCATAATAACACTTTATTATGTTCCAGATGTGCATTATTACCATATTCCTTATTAGTCACTTAGGCCATCATATTCTTGTATTGTGTTATATTGTATGACATCTCATACCAACCAATCTGGTACAAATACCCAAGAATTTCATTATGTGACCAAACAAGGAATACATCCATAACATGTATATCATTTATATACACCTGAGCTAGACTTTCTAGTCTTTTCTTTCTGCCAAAATATCTTTTGTAGTTTCTCTTTTAGCTTTCCTCATTCTCAGAAAATACTTCACCTTCAATAACTTCTAGGTTTGTTGGTCAAATACCAATAACCTTGAGGTTCTTACTTTGAAGTTGATCATCATATGACAAGTGTTTCAGATTTCACTATTAGTAACTTTGTAATATGATGAACAATTTCACTCATAATTTTATCCATCATATCATGACGACTTTTCCGAGACCATGTCTGTACATGCTAGGCTCGTAAAGTTTTAACCTCAGTATTCGCATGTGCAAATCTGGCTTGCACCCGTTGTATGCACACGTAGAATCTATAACACCCGATCATCACGTGATGCTTCGAAACGACGAGTCTTAGCAACGGTGCATACTAAGGACGATCACTTCATGGATATGTGAATATCGTTAGTGCCCCAAAAGTTGGAGAATTGGGACGCCTGGCGTCTCAACCTTCATACATTCCCATAAAACTTATGAGTTTATGTAGTCTCACCAAATTATATTCTATCATCTTGCAACAAGGTCTTAGATATCACATATATCTCATACCTCGCTTATTTCTGAAAACTAAATTTTCAGCTCCTTAATTTTCAAACAGATTTGAACTTCAAGTTTCATGGAGACAAGATAACTTTAGGTACTAATTGAAATCATAGCTCTTTGAATCAACAATGTGAGGTTTACTAAAAGTTTGCAATAGGACTTAATCATTTCTTGATTCTTTAACAATACGGTACCAGTCCGTAAAGTTTATTTTCAGATTTTAACAGTATTTCTATCTCAATAACAAGACTAGTGCATGGTAGAAAAACGGATGCCAATACTACAAAATTAATTCAAAATACTACTCAGACTATGTTTATTATAATTAGTTCATGTTTTAATCTAATTACTAATGAACTCCCACTTAATACAACATCCCTCATAGTTGTTAAGTGGTACACGATCCACATCCACTACACCAAAACCGATCATCACGTGAGATGATGTAGCTTCAATGGTGAACATCAACATGTTGATCATATCATCCATATGACTCGTGTTCAACCTTTCGGTTTCCGTTGTCCCGAGGCCATGTCTGTACATGCTAGGCTCGTCAAGCAAACCCAAGTATTCCGCGTGTGCAACATGGCTTACACCCGTTGTATGTGAACGTTGAGTCTATCACATCCGATCATCACGAGATGCTTCGAGACAACGAACTATATCAACGGTGCATACGAGGGGAGAACACTTTATTATCTTGATATTAATGTGAGGGATCATCTTATAATGCTACCGTCGCGTTCTAAGCAAAATAAGATGCATAAAGGATTAACATCACATGCAATTCATATGTGATATGATATGGCCCTTTAGTCTTTGTGCCTTCGATCTTCATCTCCAAAGCACGGACATGATCTCCATCATCAACGGGCATGATCTCCATCATCGTCGGCGTAGCGTCAAGGTCCATGGCGCCGTCTTCATGGTTGTTCACCTCATGTAGCAACTATTACAACTACTTTGAAATACTACTCAACATGAAATTTAAAGACAACCATAAGGCTCCTGCCGGTTGCCACAATACAATAATGATCATCTCATACATATTCATCATCACATTATGGCCATATCACATCACCAAACCCTGCAAAAACAAGTTAGACGTCTCTAATTTGGTTTGCATATTTTACGTGGTTTAGGGTTTTCGAGTGAGATCTAATCTACCTACGAACATGAACCACAACGGTGATACTAGTGTTGTCAATAGAAGAGTAAATTGAATCTTCACTATAGTAGGAGAGACAGACACCCGCAAAGCCACTTATGCAATACAAGTTGCATGTCGAGCGTGGAGCAAATCTCATGAACGCGGTCATGTAAAGTTAGCCCGAGCCGCTTCATCCTACTATGCCACAAAGATGCAAAGTACTCAAACTAAAGACAACATAATCATCAACGCCCACAAAACAATTGTGTTCTACTCGTGCAACCATCTATGCATAAACCTGGCTCTGATACCACTGTAGGGATTCGTTGCATGGAAAACAAAAAATTTCCTACCGCGAGAACGCAATCCAAGCCAAGATGCAATCTAGAAGATAGGAGCAACGAGGGGATGAACGAGACTAACCCTTGAAGATTTCCAAAGCCTACAAGAGGAGGCTCTCGTTGCTGCGGTAGACGATCACTTGCCGCTTTCAAAAGCGCGTAGAAGATCTTGACGGTGCCACAATCGGGCAGCACCTCCGTACTCGGTCACACGTTCGGTGATGAAGACGACGTCCTTCTCCCCGTTCCAGCGGGCAGCGGAAGTAGTAGATCCTCCTCGGAATCCCGGCAGCACGACGGCGTGGTGGCGGTGTCGATGGAGATCTCCGGCGGAGCTTCGCTAAGCATATGCGGGAGAAGTAGTGGAGGAGGGGCGCTAGGGTTTGGGGAGAGGGGGTGCTATGGGCGCCGGCCTCAAGGGGCAGGGGTGGTGCGGCCAAGCCATGGGCAGCCCCCTCCCTCTCCTCCTCATTATATAGGTGGAACCCCAAGGGTTTGCCCAAAGTCTTCGAATAAGACCCCAACAGAAAAACTGCCTTATGGACGAAACCTAGAGGGACAGGGACTCTCCCCTTCCCCCTTTACTTGGCTGGCCAAGGAGGTGGAGTCCACCATGGACTCCACCCTCCCACTTGGTTGGCTGGTTAGGGTTTGTGGAGTCCCTTCGGGACTCCTCCTTCCATAGTGATTTATTCCGGATAATTCTAGAAACCACCTTCCATAAATTCACCGGATCATTTCCAAACTTGGAAAGTGACTTCCTATATATGAATCTTATTCTCCGGACCATTCCGGAACTCCTCGTGATGTCCTGGATCCCATCCGAGACTCCGAACAAAACTTCGAACTCCATTCCATATTCCATATCTACTTAAACGACATCAAACCTTAAGTGTGTCACCCTACGGTTCGCGAACTATGTAGACATGGTTGAGACCTTTCTCCGACCAATAACCAATAGCGGGATCTGGAGATCCATAATGGCTCCCACATATTCAACGATGACTTAGTGATCGAATGAACCATTCACATACGATACCAATTCCCTTTGTCACGCGATATTTTACTTGTCCGAGGTTTGATCATCGGTATCACTCTATACCTTGTTCAACCTCGTCTCCTGACAAGTACTCTTTACTCGTACCGTGGTATGTGGTCTCTTATGAACTTATTCATATGCTTGCAAGACATTAGACGACATTCCACCGAGAGGGCCCAGAGTATATCTATCCGTCATCGGGATGGACAAATCCCACTGTTGATCCATATGCCTCAACTCATACTTTCCGGATACTTAATCCCACCTTTATAACCACCCATTTACGCAGTGGCGTTTGATGTAATCAAAGTACCTTTCCAGTATAAGTGATTTATATGATCTCATGGTCATGATGACTAGGTAACTATGTATCGAAAGCTTATAGCAAATAACTTAATGACGTGATCTTATGCTACGCTTAATTGGGTGTGTCCATTACATCATTCATATAATGACATAATCTTGTTATTAATAACATCCAATGTTCATGATCACAAAACCATGATCATCTATTAATCAACAAGCTAGTTATACAAGAGGCTTACTAGGGACTCTTTGTTGTTCACATAACACACATGTATCAATGTTTCGGTTAATACAATTATAGCATGGTATGTAAACATTATCATAAACACAAAGATATATTATAATAACCATTTTATTATTGCCTCTTGGGCATATCTCCAACAATTTGCTGTAGTAACAATCTTATTTTCATTATCCTTATTAGGCATAACTTTCAATTTTAAAAGATCAACATCAGAGGCAAGTCTATCAACCTTAGAAGCAAGAATATCAATTTTATCAAGCTTTTCCTCAACAGATTTGTTAAAAGCAGTTTGTGTACTAATAAATTCTTTAAGCATGGCTTCAAGACAAGGGGGTACACTCCTATTATTGTTGTAAGAATTACCATAAGAATTACCATAACCATTACCATTAGCAGAAGGATATGGCCTATAGTTGTTACCAGAATTATTCCTATAAGCATTATTGTTGAAATTATTATTTTTAATGAAATTCACATCAACATTCTCTTCTTGAGCAACCAATGAAGCTAAAGGAACATTATTTGGATCAACATTAGATCTACCATTCACAAGCATAGACATAATCACATCAATCTTATCCCTCAAGGAGGAGGTTTCTCCAACAGAATTTACCTTCTTACCTTGTGGAGCTCTTTCCGTGTGCCATTCAGAGTAATTTATCATCATATCATCAAGAAGCTTTGTTGCCGCCCCCAAAGTGATGGACATAAAGGTACCTCCAGCAGCTGAATCCAATAGGTTCCGCGAAGAAAAATTCAATCCTGCATAGAAGGTTTGGATGATCATCCAAGTAGTCAGTCCATGGGTTGGGCAATTCTTTACCAAAGATTTCATTCTCTCCCATGCTTGAGCAACATGTTCATTATCTAATTTCTTAAAATTCATTATGCTACTTCTCAAAGATATAATTTTGGCGGGAGGATAATATCTACCAATAAAAGCATCCTTACATTTAGTCCATGAATCAATACTATTCTTAGGCAAAGATAGCAACCAATCTTTAGCTCTTCCTCTTAATGAGAAAGGAAACAATTTCAATTTTATAGTATCACCATCTACATCCTTATACTTTTGCATTTCACATAGTTCAACAAAATTATTAAGATGGGCAGCAGCATCATCAGAACTAACACCAGAAAATTGCTCTCTCATAACAAGATTCAGTAAAGCAGGTTTAATTTCAAAGAATTCTGCTGTAGTAGCAGGTGGAGCAATAGGTGTGCATAGGAAATCATTATTATTAGTGTTTGTGAAGTCACACAACTTAGTATTTTCAGGGGTATTCATTTTAGCAACAGTAAATAAAGCAAACTAGATAAAGTAAATGCAAGTAACTAATTTTTTTGTGTTTTAAATATGGAGAACAAGACAGCAAATAAAGTAAAGCTAGCAACTAATTTTTTTGTGTTTTGTTTTAGTGCAGCAAACAAAGTAGTAAATAAAGTAAAGTAAAGCAAGACAAAAACAAAGTAAAGAGATTGGAAGTGGAGAGTCCCCTTGCAGCGTGTCTTGATCTCCCAAACGGCGCCTTGGAAACTTGATCTTGATGCGCGTGAGACACACGTCCGTTGGGAACCCCAAGAGGAAGGTGTGATGTGCACAACAGTAAGTTTTCCCTCAGAAAGAAACCAAGGTTTATCGAACCAGTAGGAGCCAAGAAGCACGTTGAAGGTTGTTGGTGGCGGAGTGTAGTGCGGCGCAACACCAGGGATTCCGGCGCCAACGTGGAACCTGCACAACACAACCAAAGTACTTTGCCCCAACGTAACAGTGAGGTTGTCAATCTCACCGGCTTGCTGTGAACAAAGGATTAACCGTATTGTGTGGAAGATGATTGTTTGCGAAGAACAGTAAGGAACAAGTATTGCAGTAGATTGTATTTTAGATGTAAAGAATAGGACCGGGGTCCACAGATCACTAGTGGTGTCTCTCCCATAAGATAAATAGCATGTTGGGTGAACAAATTACAGTTGGGCAATTGACAAATAAAGAAGGCATAACAATGCACATACAAATATCATGATGAGTACTATGAGATTTAATTAGGGCATTACGACAAAGTACATAGACCGCCATCCAGCATGCATCTATGCCTAAAAAGTCCACTTTCAGGTTATCATCCGAACCCCTTCCGGTATTAAGTTGCAAGCAACAGACAATTGCATTAAGTATGGTGCGTAATGTAATCAACACAAATATCCTTAGACAAAGCATCGATGTTTTATCCCTAGTGGCAACAGCACATCCACAACCTTAGAACTTTCATCACTGTCCTGCATTTAATGGAGGCATGAACCCACTATCGAGCATAAATACTCCCTCTTAGAGTCACAAGTATCAACTTGGCCAGAGCCTCTACTAGCAACAGAGAGCATGCAAGAACATAAACAACTCATATATGATAGATTGATAATCAACTTGACATAGTATTCAATATTCATCGGATCCCAACAAACACAACATGTAGGATTACAAATAAACGATCTTGATCATGATAGGCAGCTCACAAGATCGAACATGATAGCACAATGAGGAGAAGACGACCATCTAGCTACTGCTATGGACCCATGGTCCAGGGGTGAACTACTCACACATCGATCCGGAGGCGATCATGGCGATGAAGAGACCTCCGGGAGATGATTCCCCTCTCCGGCAGGGTGTCGGAGGCGATCTCCTGAATCCCCCGAGATGGGATTGGCGGCGGCTGCGTCTCTGGAAGGTTTTCCGTATCGTGGCTCTCGGTACTGGGGGTTTCGCGACGAAGACTATATGTAGGCGGAAGGGTAGGTCAGGGGGCGTCACGAGGGGCTCACACAGTAGGCCGGCGCGGCCAGGGCTGGGGCCGCGCCGCCCTAGTGTGTCGCCACCTCGTGGCCCCACTTCGTTTCCTCTTCGGACTTCTGGAAGCTTCGTGGAAAAATAGGTCCCTGGGCGTTGATTTCGTCCAATTCCGAGAATATTTCCTTACTAGGATTTCTGAAACCAAAAACAGCAGAAAACAGCAACTGGCTCTTCGGCATCTCGTCAATAGGTTAGTGCCGGAAAATGCATAATAATGACATATAATGTGTATAAAACATGTGAGTATCATCATAAAAGTAGCATGGAACATAAGAAATTATAGATACGTTTGGGACGTATCACATAACACTAACGCTAAAATGCCATAAGGCAAATGATGTGAATTCCACTTATTAGTGGAACCGCCATTTAAGTCATGTTAGAAAGGAATGCATGAAGGAATTCCATGTAAATGGATTTTTGGAGTCATTCGATGTTTGAATCGTTCGGCGCTTGCAAATCACTTCTAAAGAGAATGACTGAAATACCGTTCATAGGCCAAGAGTTGAACGGGCAACTAACTTAGTGGAAACATACATGATGATGTATGTGGTTCACTGGGCATAGTTGTGTGCGGAAGATTCTTCTACTTCATAAAAACTTCCAACAATGAATTGAGTATATATATGTGGATATATTTATTCGATAAGGGAGAAGTTTGAAACATTTGAATGGATTCAAATAAATTTCAGCATGAAGTGGAAATCATCGTAATAGAAAAGTCAAATATCTATGATTGGATCATGGTGGAAATATTTGAATTACGAGTTTTAGCGAACATCTAAGAGAGTTATGAAATTGTTCTACACCTCACGTTTCTTGGAGTGTCATAGTGATGATGGAGTATCCGAGAGACGTATCCAAACCTTGTTGGGTTAATGATGAGATAAAATAAAATGATGCCATTATATTTTTGTGGATTATGCTTTAGAGACTACCGCTTTTACACTAAATAGAGCGTCATCATAAATCCGTTGAAATGACACCATACGAGTTATGGCATGGGTATAAACCCTAATAGTCTTTTCTTAAATTTTGGTATGCATAGCATAAGTAAATATGTTTACAACCAAAATCGGATGAATGTCTTTGTTGGTTATCCCAGAGAATTGATTGGGAATTCTTTCCACTATGGAGACAAAGACAAAAGTGTTTTTCGATGTTTCTTACTTATTTCCAAGAAATTGTTTCTAGCGAAGTATTTGAGTGGGAGGACAATGGAACTTGATAAGGTTTATGAACCTGAGCATGATGATCAGAGTAGCGCAGCATCGGAAATGGTTCCGGAAGCGGCCACGAAGATCATAGCTCCCATGTCTACAAAGAGTTATAGTCATGGAGATCGAAGTACCCATTGAACCTTATAGGTATGGTTTACTTTGTGATCAAATAAATGATTTGTGGACAAAGGATTGATTTTGAACAATGATAAACCAACTACATACAAAGAAGTTATGATGGGCCCTGACTCCGTTAAAATGGCTATGCGCCATGAAATCCGAGATAGGTGAATACTTTTTGAAAGTAAATGGATCTATAAAATTGATGGACTTGGATGGAATATCCTTGAAGAAGCTCGACTTGTCGAAAAGTTATTTACGACAAAGTTTAAAGAGTTGACTACGATAAGATTAGATCTTCCGTAGCAATGCTTATAGTCTATGTGGATTATTCTAATAATCGCTACATATTTCTTTTATGAGATATGATAGTAGGATGGTAGAAATACATTCCTTACCAGAAGTATGTATGAAGGATGTATACTAGATACAAACCAAAGAGTTTTCTAGTCCGTGAAATACTAGATAAGTATACAAACTTCAGGATGAAGTGAGTATCGCGGAGTTGGAATCTTCACCGGATGAAATAATCAAAGAGTTTTGATTTCATCAGAAACGATGAAGATGCTTGCATTTGTAAGAAATTAAGTGGGAGCGCTGAGACATAGTTATCATTGATTATATATGATGTAATTATATACTTGATGTGATTAAAAGGTTTCACTGAGAATTGACTTCAATGAAAGGATATGGACTGAAACATATTTAGTGTCACGATCTATGAAGATAGATTGAAACACATAATAAGTTTAAGTCAAAGTACATAGAATGAATATTGAAGTAGTTCAATATAAAAATATTAAGAAGGTGTTCTTTTCCATGTGAAGGTTTAACAAGACTTGAGTGTATTTGACACTCAATGAGTAAAAACACATGAGTGATTTTAGATCACGAATAATATGTACACTATCAGATGTCATGTGCTCTAAAGAGTTAGGAGCATATACCAGAATGATTAATGTAATGATCATTGGACAACAGTAAGAATATCCCTAGGTGCTTTAGAAGAACCAAGGATATATATATAGTTTTGTATGCGGTAATGACAAACAAATCGTTGTAAGGTGTTTCACCGATATTAGTTTGGTCACATATAAAAATAAAATTTCAATCTCAATTAGGCTAAGTGTTGTTTAAAAGGTAGCACAATGAGCTAGAAGAAGTCTATGCTAGATTTAGATGAGTTCTAAATATTGTGACGGATTTTACAAATGAAGGCAGAGTATGTCATTGTTTTGACAATGACCGAGGATGTTTAAGTCGAGGAGTTCTTTGAGAACTTGGTGTAGTTCCGATAGTGTCAGAACTTTGAAGCTATATTGTGTGTGACAATATTAGTGACATATTTTAGACCGCGGAATTAAGGTTCCACCAGAAGACTGAACATATATGATTAATGCCGTCTCATTTGGAAAATGAGTGATGCGTTGAGACGCAAATGAATTGCAAAATACATACGTTTCTGAGCGTGTCAGATCCGTTGACTGAAACCTCTCCCGTGAGCAAAACATGATAAGCACCATAAGGCCAAGGTGTTATATCTTTACAAATGTAAACTAGATTATTGACTCTAATGCAAGTGGGAGACTGTTGGAGATATGCCCAAGAGGCAATAATAAATCAGTTATTGTTATATCTTAGTGTTCATGATAAATGTTTACATCCCATGCTATAATTGTATTAACCGAAACATTGATACATGTGTGTTATGTAAACAACAAGGAGTCCCTAGTAAGCATCTTGTATAACTAGCTTGTTGATTAATAGATGATCATGGTTTCGTGGTCATGAATATTGGATGTTGTTAATAACAAGGTTATGTCATTGGGTGAATGATATAATGGACATACACCCAAATAAGCGTAGCATGAGATCAAGTCATTAAGTTCAACTTGCTATAAGCTTTCGATACATAGTTACCTAGTCCTTCGACCATGAGATCATGTAAATCACTAACACCGGAAGGGTACTTTGATTACATCAAACACCATTGCGTAAATGGGTGGTTATAAAGATGGGATTAAGTATTCGGAAAGTGTGAGTTAAGGCATATGGATCAACAGTGGGATTTGTCCATCCTGATGACGGATATATATGCTCTGGGCCCTCTCGATGGAATGTCGTATGATTAGCTTGCAAGCATGTGATTGGATCACAAGAGATGACATACCACGGTACGAGTAAAGAGTACTTGTCGGTAATGAGGTTGAACAAGGTATATAGATACCGATGATCGAACCTCGGACAAGTAAAGTATCGCGTGACAAAGGGAATCAGTATCGTATGTAAATGGTTCAATCTATCACTAAGTTATCGTTGAATGTGTGGGAGCCATTATGGATCTCCAGATCCCGCTATTGGTTATTGGTCGGAGAGGAGTCTCGACCATGTCTGCATAGTTCACGAACCGTAGGGTGACGCACTTAAGGTTCGATGTCGCGTAAGTAGATTCGGAATATGAGATGGAGACCGAAGTTTGTTCGGAGTCTCGGATGGGATCCAGGACATCACGAGGAGGTCCGGAATGGTCCGGAGAATAAGATTCATATAAGGGAAGTTGATTTCTAGGTTTCGGAAAAGTTCGGCATTTTTCCGGTGGAGGACCGGGAAAGTTCTAGAAGGTTCCGGGGGGTCCACCATGGGGTCCACGACCTAGGGGGTCCAACATGGGCCTAGGGGGTGCATCATAGCCCTAATGGGCCAGGGGCACATGCCCCTCAAGGCCCAAGTCGGCCACCCTTAGGGTTTTCCCCAAAACCCTAGGGGGGATCAACTTGGGGGGAAGAATTCCCCCTCCCCCCGTTTTCCGCCGGCCCTAGATGGGTTTGGGGGCCACCCAAACCGACCTCCCCCCTATATAAAGAGGGGAGGGGGCAGGGGGGTCGACTACCCTTCATTCCCTAACCCTGGCCGCCCCTCTCTCCTCCACCGCAAGTCTGCTCCGGCTTGGCGAAGCCCTGCGGCTTTTCTCCTCCACCACCACCACCACGTCGTCGTGCAGCTGGGATTCCGAGGGGATCTACCACACCCCCGCTGCCCGCTGGAACAGGGAGAGGACGGGCTTCATCGACACCGTACGCACGACCGAGTACGGAAGTGCTGCCGGATTGCAGCACAGGATGATCGACTACATCAACAACGAGATCTAATCTCGTAGGCTTTGGAAATCTTCGAGGGTTAGTCTCACATCAATCTCGTTGCTCCGATCTTGTAGATTAGATCTTGGGTGTTCCATAGATTAGATCTTTGATTTATTCGTCTTGCGGTAGGAATTTTTTTGTTTTCTATGCTACGAACCCCATCAGTGGTATCAGAGCCATGTCTATGCATAGATCTGTTGCACGAGTAGAACACAATGGTTTTGTGGGCGTTGATGCTTTTGTTGCTTTAGTTTGTGTACTTTGCATCTTGCGGGATGGTGGGATGAAGCGGCCCGGGCTAACTTTACATGACCGCGTCTCATGAGACTTGCTCCACGCTTGACATGCAACTTGTATTGCATAAGTGGCTTTGCGGGTGTCTGTCTCTCCCACCATAGTGAAGATCCAATTTACTCTTTCTATTGACAATACTAGTATCACTGTTGTGGTTCATGTTCGTAGGTAGATTGGATCTTACTCGAAAACCCTAAACCACGTAAAATATGCAAACCAAATTAGAGGCGTCTAACTTGTTTTTGCAGGATTTGGTGATGTGATATGGCCATGATGTGATGATGATTATATTTGATGTATGAGATGTTCATTATTGTATTATGGCAACCGGCAGGAGCCTAATGGTTGTCTTTAAATTTGTTAAGACCTGTGTGTCTATTCATCATGTAATAGCTTTATTTCAAGTAGTTGTTATAGTAGCTATAAGTGATGGACAACCATGAAGCGGCGCCATGGACCTTGGTGCAATGCTGGTGATGATGGAGATCATGCTCATGTGCTTTGGAGATGGAGATCAAAAGCACAAGAAGAAAGGCCATATCATATCACATATTATGAATTGTATGTGATGTTAATCCTTTATGCATCTTATCTTGCTTAGATCGCGACGGTAGCATTATAAGATGATCCCTCACATTAATATCAAGATAATAAAGTGTTCTCCCCTCGTATGCACTGTTGCTACAGTTCGTCGTTTTGAAGCACCTCGTGATGATCGGATGTGATAGATTCTACGTTCACATACAACGGGTGTAAGCCATGTTGCACGCACGGAAATACTTGGGTTTGCTTGACGAGCCTAGCATGTACAGACATGGCCTCGGAACACAGGAAACCGAAAGGTTGAACACGAGTCATATGGACGATATGATCAACATGTTGATGTTCACCATTGAAGCTACATCATCTCACGTGATGATCGGTTTTGGTGTAGTGGATATGGATCGTGTGCCACTAAACAACTATGAGGGATGTTGTATTAAGTGGGAGTTCATTAGTAAATAGATTAAAACATGAACTAATTATCATGAACATAGTCTAAATAGTATTTTGAATTAAATTGGTAGAATTGGCATCTGTTTTCTACCATGCGCTAGTCTTGTAATTGAGATAGAAATACTGTTAAGTCTGACAAGTAACTTTACGAACTGGTACCGTATTGTTAAAGAATCAAGAAATGATTAAGTCCTATTGCAAAGTTTTAGTAAACCTCACATTACTGATTCAAAGAGTAATGGTTTCAATTAGTACCTTAAATCATCTTGTCTCCGTAAAACTTGAAGTTCAAATCCGTTTGAAAAATAAGAAGCTGGAAATTTTGTTTTCAGAAATAAGCGAGGTATGAGATATATGTGATATCTAAGACCTTATTACAAGATGATAGAATATAATCTAGTGAGACTACATAAACTCATAAGTTTTATGGGAATATACGAAGGTTGAAGACGCTAGGCATCCCGATCCTCCAACTAGTTGGGCACTAACGATATTCACATATCCATGAAGTGATCGTCCTTAGTATGCACCGTTGCTAAGACTCGTCGTTTCGAAGCATCACGTGATGATCGGGTGTTTTAGATCCTACGTGTGCATACAACGGGTGTAAACCGGCCTTTAGACTTCGTGCTCTAGCCTTCTTCCTTTCACTCCACCATGATAACGAGACTGATGACCTTGTTGGAGGTTGCCAGGTAGAGGAGCATAGGCTCTGACTCAGTCGGAGCTGCCAAGATAGGCGGGGAAGAGATTATGTCCTTCAACCCCTGCAGTGCTGCATCTGCTGCGTCGTCCCAGACAAATTTGTCTGTTTTCTTCAGCAGCTTGTATAAAGGTAGTGCTTTCTCACCAAGACGGCTAACAAATCTACCGATTGCAGCGATGCAGCCAGTTAATCGTTGCACAACTTTGAGCGAAGTTGGCCTTTTGATGTTCAAGATAGCCTTGATTTTTTTTGGGTTTACTTCAATGCCTCTATGAGATACAATGAAGCCAAGGAGTTTTCCGGCTGGCACGCCAAAGACACACTTTAGCAGATTCAACATCATCTTGTACCGTCGGAGATTCTAGAAGGTTTCCTTGAGGTCGCTGATCAAGTCGGATCCTTTCCGGTTCATGATCGCGATGTCATCGACGTAAGCGTGCACGTTCTGGCCAAATTGGTCCTTCGCAATTTTCAAACAAAAAGGCATGGTGACATAGCAGTAAGTGCCAAAGGGTGTGATGAACGAGGTCGCCTTTTGGTCAGACTTCTTCATCCGAATCTGGTGATACCCGGAATATGCGTCAAGAAAACACAAATGTTCCGCCCCTGCCATTGAATCAATGACTTGATCAATGCGCGACAAAGGGAACGGATCCTTCGGACAATGCTTATTCAAGCCAGAGTAATCGATGCACATTCTTAGTATTTCAGAATTCTTTTTGTGTACAAGGACGGGGTTTGCGACCCAATCAGTATGGATAACTTCTACTACAAATCCTGCCTCTAGTAACTGTCGTCATGGTGAACAGACAGATGCCATAGGATGGCTTAAGTTGGAGCCGAATGGACGCTAGAGGATTCGGGGGAGGGTTTGTGATTAGATGGGATGAACTTCCGGATGGTTTCCTCAAGAACTTAGCCAAGGCTAGAGGTTGAAGAAGAAAGACACAAGGAAGAACTCGCTGTAGATCATCTTCTTTATTGATCTCCACAGGTTACAAGTTTGTGCTTACAGGATTTCTCTCTCTGCTCATCGCTCTCGAGTACGGGTGTGCCCCCTCTCCTTATATAGGGGAGAGTGTGGCTTACAGGGGAAGAAACCCTAATGGCATCTTTGACTCGACAAACTACTTTACAAAGTTACTTTAATCATAGATGACACCGGGGTCTTCTTTAATCAGGGAGGCTGACGTCCTCCGGCTTCTTTCATCGTCATCCTCCTCTTTATCGTCAGGCCTTCATTTAAAGCTACTTTGCTTAGCTCATCTTTGTCCTCTAGCTCTGGAGAGAATCTTTGATCAGCCCTGCCGACATGCTCTTCTTTCCGGTATCCCGGTGTCTTCTTTACCCGGTTCCGGTATACCCCTCTTGGGGATACCGGCTTAGCTTTACTTAGCCAAACTCTTATCTTTGTGCTCCGGTATGAACATTAAAATGGTATCTTGATGGCTTAAACCATCGGTTTGGCATGCCTTTGGCATACCGGGGGTTATCCCCCCAACATTAGTCCCCGAAGCTGGTATAGTCTCGGCGGATTCTATCCAACGAGACCATGCCAGGTTCTCACGTCTTTGGATACCGGTTTAACCTATCCTGGCGCTTAGCTTAGATCCGGCACCTTTGCCCGGACTAACGTTTTCTCTCTTTGCAAGGCATTTTCCGGTATCTTATCCTCCGGCATCTTAGTCATTAAACACCTCCTCGGGGAAGTCGAGAATTTCTCGGGCCCCGCGCCTGTCAGTGACATGCGCACTGTGACTGACGCGTCAGTGTCAGGGGTCACTTCCCTTCGGCTTCCGCGCGCGTATTAATAGCCTCTTAGCGGATCCTAGCCACCGTTCGGATCCGTGTGCACCTCCCCGTGGCTTTGTTTTTACACGTGTATCGCTGCGCCACGCGGCGGCCCGTGGAGCGAACTGTCGCGGCCCGCGGACCGAACCGCCGCGGCCGGCGGTTTTCGGCCCACCTCTCTCTCTTCCTTTATAAGAGGAGACCGCCCCCTCTTCTTCCTCTTCTCGCATTCACTACAAGAAAAGTTCTCATAGACAACGTCTCAAAATCGTCCGCTAAGGGGTATTTTTCGTCACCTATGGGCCTAACCCGACGATTTGGGTTCTGTTGTGGAAACTGCGTCAGGCAAAGTCCTACGACGATTTTTTCGGTCCGTCGCGCTTGGGCGCCCTTCCGCCACGGAAAATCGGACCGTTGCGCAAGTGTTTCCGGAGCCCGTTGATCACGACGTCATGCAACCGCCACGTGGCGTACGCCGTTAATCGGCATTTAACGGCGTTAACTCGCTGAAACCCCGTGGTAGATGGTAGGCCCACACGTGGCCTCGCCACGTCTTAAGCGGGCCGGCCCATTAAGTTTATGCCGGGCCACCGACTTAGTTTGACCGGTCAACTATATAGCTGGGCTGGTCCATTAGTTACGTGGGCCGGGCCTAACCTGTAAGGTTGACTGGTCAAAACTTTAATGGGCCGGCCCACTAAGCATGTGGGCCGGGCCGAATGCACTCGTTTGACCGGTCAACAGGCAAAAGGGCCGGCCCACAAGACACGTGGGACCCACTTTCCTGTTATCGGGCCGGCCCATTTACCTAGTGAGGTCCACCTTAAAACAACTGGGCCGGCCCAAGAAGTTATTGGGCCGGCCCAATTAGCATGTGGGTCCCACTTTCCTGCTATCGGGCCGGCCCATTTAGTACGTGGGGTCCACAATAGATCAAATGGGCTGGCCCAACAAGAAAGTGGGCCGGGCCAAAAACACAGGTGGGTCCCACTTTCCTGTTAAAGGGCCGGCCCATTTAGTATGTGGGGTCCACCATATAGCAAGTGGGCCCAACAAGATAGTGGGCCGGGCCAAAAACACAGGTGGGTCCCAATTTCCAGTTAAAGGGCCGGCCCATTTAGTATGTGGGGTCCACCATATAGCAATTGGGCTGGCCCAACAAGATAGTGGGCCGGGCCAAAAACACAGGTGGGTCCCACTTTCCTGTTAAAGGGCTGGCCCATTTAGTATGTGGGGTCCACCATATAGCAAGTGGGCCGGCCCAGCAAGATAGTGGGCCCGGCCAAAAACACAGGTGGGTCCCACTTTCCTGTTGAAGGGCCGGTCCATTTAGTATGTGGGGTCCACAATATAGCAAGTGGGCTGGCCCAACAAGATAGTGGGCTGGCCCAATAAGCTGGTGGGGCCCACTTCCCTGTTAACGGGCCGGCCCAATAAGTAGGTGGGCCGACCCAAAATGAAAGTGGGTCCCACACTACTGTAAGTGGGCCGGCCCAATCAGTTGTAGGGCCCTGGTTGTTTGACTAGTCAACTTGCATTAAATTTCATGAGCCTAAAATCTGGTATCAATGATACACACAATTACATACACAAATAAAATAACTAGGAAAATTACAAGGCAATTAATGTGCCCAAATAAAAAATCACATAGAATCATTGAGGACTTCTATTAGCATCATCAATAACACGTTGACATTTGGCAATCGCCTTGATTGAATCTTGTGTACTCTTGGTCAACATATCAGCTACAGATCTTAAAGCAGCAATACCATGTCTTTTATAAAGTACAGCCTTGAGATATTTACTGTTTGATGAAAGGAATGGTCTAGGTTGACGGCTATGAGAGGATGCATCAGAAGAAAGATCAGAACTTTTTGTGGGCCTCTCTTCTGATGAAGATTGCTTCATCACAACTGCATTCTGATAATAATGCAAAAAGAGTTAAACGATGAACTATGCAAACATGTATTAAGCATTGTCGATATGAGATAGTCACAAGTACTAAGCACAGACTTACATTATATCGTTGCATAGGCTCACCCCGGAACCTTTTTTGCGCTCTATCTTCTACTAAGGACTTCTTCATTACACCTGCATTCTAGTAATATTGCAACATAGTTACAACAGTGAACTATTCAAACATTTATTATGCAATGTAGATATAAGATAATAACAAGTTGCATAAATAAGACAATGTATGGAACTTGTACTAAGCACAGACTTACATCATAATGTTGCACAGGGTCGCTTTGGCGACTATCTTCTAATGATGACTGCTTCATTAAAACTGCATTCTGGTAATATTGCAAACATAGTTACAACAATTAACTATTCAAACATGTATTACGCAATGTAGAGATCAGATAACAGCATGTAGCAGAAATAAGCACAAGATAAGATAAAATGCATGTACTAAGCACATACTGGCTCGTTGCAGGTCCTTCTCTTGCGTGCACTAGTCGTGGTCGACATGCCTGTCATTTTAGGTTCAGCCATCAAGTGAAATGCTAATCCTCCTGCTCCATTGTCCTTAATCTGTGTTTAGATATCACATTTAAGACCAAGTCAGCTGGTTTCAAATAACAAAAAACTTGAGCTGCCAAATGAATAAGCCAATATTTACCGTGATATCGATTAAAACCGTAATATCCCAGGTTTAGAGGCAAGAAAAAGAGAGAACACGAGAATGTGCATTGCATTCATGCATAGAAAATCCGGGGGATTTTCGCGCGTTCATCTAAAACACAAAGTGATCGAGGTTTCTCTTGTGTCGATGGAATTGATGTGTGTCATCCACACAAGTGCGATAAATTTCGACATGACCTTTGTTGGTTTATTATGTTTTCGAGGGAAATAGTTTGAATTCAAATTCAAATATGAAAGACATAATTCAAATAATAAATTGAATTTGAATTTGAAATTTAAACAAGTATATAAATATTATATGTACAAGTAACTACACTTGATAAGTCCAAATAAACAAATGAGTTAACTTTATTACAAATAGGATTACTTAATAATTTACAAGTTAGAAAATGAAATAGAAAATTACAAGAGAATAAAAAGAAAACCCTAAGACTAAACCTTCATCTTCTCAATCCTCTAATTCTTCCTTTCCCTGCAATAAAGGAAAACAAAACAAATACAAAAGAAATAAAAGTGGTTAATGTTAAAATGTTTGCCTCACCTTTGGTGAGGCAATGCTAAATATTGGAAACTAGCTACTGGGAACTAGGAACTTGTCCTAATCCCCAAATTTTGATTAGAGGGAGAAACACTTTTCTTAGGCAACATTAGGGTCAAATGGATCATTTAAGGGACAATTGGGCGACAATTGGATCAGGAGAGGCAACACTGATCATGAAGGCAACACGAGACTAAGGCAATATGGGCATGATCCATTTCTCTTTCTAGACAGGCAACAATGCAACATATCAGTTCCCTCTAATCTAGCTTGTTTCCTTAAAACCCACGAATTCATCAAAATAAATCATTTGTGACATAGAAAAGTCATAATGATCTTACTCAAATATTTTGAAGTCATTTGCTGAATAAGCAAAGCTTAATTGCTCTCAGATGTGTGAATAATTCATACATAATTAAGCCATATGAATTAAACCATAGATGCAATATCATACACCAGCAAGTAATCCACTTGGTTGTATTCCAAAATAAAGGCCCACATGATTAAGTATAAGTATTAGCCGAAGCCCCACTAGGCCACTGGATGGATAAGAGAGAAAGGAAAATAGTGCTACACATGGATAAGGATGGCATCAATCAAAGCTTGCACTAGGTGGAAAGTAACCAGCATTGAAACTTGAACAATCACATGATGTCATCTGCAAGCAGCATAGTCACAACATGCACACTGTGGTGTCTTTGTCATACCCACAGCCAACATCCCAGCCCTATATAAACAGCACAGCCACAACAAGCCAAACCATTTGATCTTATCAGCAAATTCATTCCAGCCATAGAATAGCATCAGTAGCTATAGAACAGCAAGAATCCCTTTTATTCTCCAACAACTCAAAGAAGAACAATAGATAGAACTTAGAAACCAGAATGTGAGGAAGCAGATCAAGAAGCTAGGAGGAGGAGGAGGCTATCCACAAGAAGCAGGTTGATCAATAGACCAGAAGATCAAGATGTTCTACAGCTGCAGGTTATTAGACAACAAATCTGCATATCATGTGTTCTTAGTTTGCATAGCCATCTCAGGGAAATAAGAGAAATAATACAAATCTAATAACTCCAACTACCCTGCAACTAGATCTGGTCTAGGAGGATTGGAAGGATTTATTCCTCTCAGTTCTGCATAGAGGTGCTATGCTGAATCATCATTGAGGGTAAAAAGAAAAGGTAGTATAGCATATGTTCTTATTTCAAGTATGTGCCTCAGCCTATGCATCACAGGCTAAGCCAAGAAAGCAAGCCATGTCTGTTCTTATCAGTTTATAATTATAAAAAGGGGACACCAAGATCTACAAGTAAAATCCAACAACGCCAAAATCATTTCTTAGTTGCTAATGAGCAACTAGATCATACTCAAGACATTAGCAGGGCATCAGCTTGTGTATTCTAACACATCTACTGTCCCATATCATTTGTGCACATGATTTAGTCATCACCATAAGCAGCCAGTATTAATCCATAAGCTCCAGAATTCTACTTAGGGTCCAGGACATTCATCCCAGGTCAACCAAGTAGGACCATAGTCGCAGCATAGTAATATAAGTATATATCTAAGCTCATAAGCAAGCCACTAACAACGCATCAGTCTGCAAGCAAATAATGATGCATCTCACATTTCCAAATTCAGTAATAAGATGTACAGGGGTATAGCTGAATTACTTCAGTTGACTGAACTGTCCAGTTCAGTTTCGTCAGTCATAGAATAAGCAAATCATCCAAAGTGAGGCCTTATAATTAGCATTTATAATTGATAATCAAACCAATTCTTAAGCCAACACTTCACTGAGCACAACAAGCACATACCACCCTTCATAGCCATAGAGAGTACAGAGAGTAGTGAGAGGGGAGTGAATTATCTCACCGTGATTGCAGCAGAGGTATAAGCACAGTAGGCGACGCCGGGGTTGCATCCACGGCACCGTCCAGCCGGCGTCGAGGATGTAGTAGCAACAGCAGAGCACCACACCACTGTATCACCACCACAATACCAGCAGCTCCACCACCACTATCGCAGCATCACAGGCAGCAGAAGTACTACACCTTTACCCAACGTGAGTAGGCCATGGCGAGCCAGGAGGGGCGCCAGGGTTGCAGCAATTGCCACCGTCCTGCTAGCGCCAAGTAGAAGTAGAGACGAGGGCAGTTATCGGAGCCGAGTGAGGGAGCAGAGGGACATCCCGAAAACGAGAAGACATGAGAATCAAATAGAGCAGGGGGTTTGGAGTTCAGGAGGAGGCGGAGCAGGGCCGGGAGCGGCCGGGAGAAGATGGCGGCGAGGCCACGCTAGGGAGCGTTGGGCGTGGGTAGGATTAGGGCGGCGCGCACGCATAGGGCGGCATCAAGGCGGCGGGTGAGGGCGAAGCCTCACCGGACAGCAGCAATGACAAGCAGCGGCGCGGGAGTTGGCCGGCGACGGCCAAACCGACCAGCGACCGCTAGGGTTTCTAGGTTTGGGGGCGGACGAGGAAGAGCTGGAAAATCAAATCGAGTTGGAGGAGGTTGTAGGACTCATCGAGGCGGACGAAAGCCCTAACTCACCGGTGACAAAGAGGACAGGGAGCAGCCGGCGGCGAGCGGCGACGCCACGCCATCGCCAGGAGCTCGAGGGCGTCATGTGCGTGAGACGAGAGAGAGGAGAAGAGTGCTGGGGGTCGGTGGCCAAGCGGGTCTGGTCCACTCGACCTAACCCAACCAGGTTGGGCCAGACCTGGTTGACCAGGCCTTGGGCCAAACCATTGGGCCATTTGGTCCAATAATTTTTCTTTTCTTTTCTTCTTTATTTCCTTTCCTATAAGATTTTATCTTTTAAAAGTTAAGTAAATATCAACCAATAAATAAAAGTGAGTAATAGAAAATTACCTCTATAACAATATATAACAAATATATTAAAACTAAAGGAACAATAATTTAGAGTTTTCTCTAAAATTTTAAGAAGAGTAATTTTAAACCTTAAACAATTAAAACCTAAAAACTAAGCTTATAATTTCTTGTTTCAATTCTTCACATAAAGAAAATATTAAATATTACTTCACATTAAGATGCCATATAAAACAACAAATATTTCTTGCGGGTTGTGTCTAATCCTATGAAAATCCTAATTGGTCATTACTTCAATTATTAATTAAAACCCTAAACCCTAATAGTATTTATCGTATTTAAGACTTTTGAAAATAATATAGTGTTAAATACATTATTACTTCTATCTCAAATTTAATAATAATCTCTACCAATTATTATGTTAATAATGAAATCAAAATTTAGAAACCTTAATTCTAATATAAACAAGAATCTTGGTCCCATCATTTTATGTGATCATCCTAAAATAGTTCCAATCCTAAAACCCTAGGGGTTTAGCTCATGTGATCATATCCACTTCACCTTTACATGTAAGACCTTAATAAACAACCAATGAGTGCATACTCATGATCCACTAAAATAAAACTTGGAACAATTCACATGAGACCATCATTTCATGTCTTTATTTTTGGTTAAGACCTATATGATCCACTAATGCCACCTAGATATAAACCCTAGCTTGATACCACATGTTAGCACCATTGATCATCAATCCTAAATACCACACCATTAAGATCAACCTCAATCATCCAATCCTAGTAAAACCATAAGATAAACCCTAGTATCAACCTTGTGTAACAATTCACATCACATGCTCCTATCCAACTAAACCCTACTTAGTAAAGCAAATGTAAAGCCATAGTAAACCTAATAGCAAACCTATGGAACTATCTTAATAACCATCCTTTAATATGGTGTATATGGGAAACCATAGTAATAACCCTATCAATACTTGCTACATATAAACCCATTCTACTTAAAGAACTCAACTCGTTCCTATTAGTGAACTAAAGGAATTCAATAGTAAACCCTAGAAGCCTTAGCACCTATGTATAGTAGTTCATATTCTTATTTAACCTGTTCTTCAAAAGTTATTCTTTTGAAATACAAATGTCAATCAAACCATAGAAGCCATAGTTCTTCTTTGAAATACTAATTATTTCTTAAACAACATGTTCTTCAAAAGTTATTCTTTTGAAGTATAATATAAATAATCATCAACCATGTTCTGTAGAACTTAAAATTGACAACTGTTCTTTACATATTATTCCATCACTATTCTTATGTGAATGATTGTTATGATGCCTTACATCACTTGGTTATGATGCTAATATAACCAAACCCTAATAAGAACCTTGTTTGAGAACCATTCTAAAAATGCAACCAACCCTAAAGAAATCTTTACAACTCATACATCCTAAATCATTGAGGTTAGGTTACGCTCGGGACGATTGCATCTCATACCATGCATTATAGCATCTTTGCCAGTTCTTTAAACATTGTCCTTACCGGACGATGATGGTATTTCAGCATTTGGAGTTCTCACGTATCGAAGCTTTTGCCTGCATAATCTTGCAGTCAAGAAAGGCAAGTTCATCGCTTGCTCATGTCATTTGATTATTTTTATCAAACTATATGCAAAGTACTATACTTATCACTCATGCATTGAAAAGCAAAGTATTATTTTACAATTATGAATATGACTATGTGGTGGGCAATGGAACCATGGTATGTGTTGATATGGTGGAGGTTCCATTGCAATGGGTTATATCACCCTAGGATTAATTACCAATGCCGTCCAGTGATTCTAGCGCCGTACATATCGCGTTATCCATAAGATCTATAATGGCTCTGGGGAAGTCAGCTGTATCTTTTCCCTTCTGCACGCCAACGGATTGGTAGAGCCGGCGGGGTGTTGGAGGCACTGCCGTAGGTTGGGATGGCCTTTTAAATCCCCATCCATTAGTGATGATGGCTCTACGATCTATGAAGGATTGTCCAAAGTACACCATGAGTAAAGCCGTATTATCGGGGGAAGTCTACTGGAGGTGTGCGGGTGGACAAAAGGGTGGGTTTGCAGTCGCGGAGAAGGCAGTGATTGGCTTGGATCTTATACTGGGCCTCACACCAAAGGAAGTGTGGACGGGGACATACTCTCGGCCGGCAACATGGTTAAGATCTCTTGTGGGGTAAAGTAACGCACCTCTGCAGAGGGTATCAAGAATTGTGACTGTCACTCCCTGTTCCGGGAAGGGATCTGCGAACGCGGCAGGAAAGGAACTCCACGAAGTTCTAGTCAACCTGTGAAGACTGACGGGCATAGTTTTTAGAATAAAATAAACCTTTTGAAGAAATGATTACAAAAACTTGCATTGGCCTGTGACTTTCTGGTCTATGGCTGTAGCTAGTGCATGATACACATATTTCCTAATATGAACTTGCTGAGTACGCTCGTACTCATTCTATCTCGTTTGAACCCCCTTCTTAGAGCAATGCACCGAAGGAGAAACTACCGTGGAACTCGAAGACAAAGGAGTCAACTGCAACAAGATGAAGAATCCAATCAAAGAAGTCAATGGAGTCAACTTCTGCATCAGCTATGATGGAAACCTAGACTAGTAATAGAAGGGAACCTTTCCCTAATCCTAGCACCTAAGTAGCTAGATTTCTATAGCAAGCCAAGTAGCTCATAAGCTTGAGTTAGCAACAAGTTAGACTACGAGTCGTTCTTCTGGAGCTTTATTTGAAGTTTTACCTCACTGTAAAGTAGGAGGCTATGTTGATCTTATGTAAACAGCTCGTGTGTACTTCTATAGACATACCTTGGACTCGCATATGTTTCTGTTGTACCACTCTGAGGGATGTAATATGGGTGGAACGGTGTTTCACTTGTGTTATGTCAACGACTTGTGTACTACACCATGCAGTGGTACGCTGGGTCACCGCAAAAACCAACTATATGTTGCTTTTCATGAGATACGAATTTCAGACAGTCAGATTTAGAGTAGGGTAATGCCAAGGTTTTCCACATAAAGTAAACTGGCATTAAGAATGACCAAATGTCAGGTTCAAATCACCTTCGCAGTTGCTCCAAGACAAGCATATCAAATAGGCAGAAACATAGTAAAGCATGAATGGCATTGCTATGGCAGGGTTCCAAGTGTTAATCTCTTGCATAAGGAACAATGCATATAGGTTATAGATAATGACGGAAGTAAACTGCCAAAATTACCAACCAAGAACTCAGATTCCAACCTTCCCTAGCGTCCCCGTTGTTAATGTTGGATATTCTAATAAGTGGTTCGCATGATCAATCCCTAGGAAAAATAACATTGACAGGTTAGTCTACGATAATACAAAGACCAGACATGCACGCAGCAATAACTATACAAGCTGTGCGACAGGAGCATTCATGGAAAAAAAATAGCTATAAGCTAAAGACGAGGTATAAGAGCAAGAAGATTGGAAATGCACATAGCATGATTATAAAAGCAGTGTGAGAATAGCAGGCACGAGAAAACAGCTAGCGGCTAGCGGTGAGCTAATGACGTGGTATAAGAACAACCAGATTGGAAATGCCCATAGCATGACTATAAAAGGAATAGCATGCAGTACAAAAACAGTTGGCAGCAAATGAATGGGTATAAGGCTATAAGTATGTGGATGCACACAGGTGTCAGTAGAATGAACAGGATGGTAGCGACCGGATAATGCTTTTGTACTGTACAATATTTAAACGAACTTCATGCGAAGTAGCAAATAAAGAAAGTTAATGGCATATGAGATCTGCAAATAACTACACAAAACATGGCTAAAGAAACACCGCGATCTAACGGGCCAGCGTACTAACCAAGCTGCAGCGGGGTGGACGGGGGCGGCAACTTGCATTCCAGCGGCGGCGAACGCGGGAGACGATGAGTCGACCCTGTTTCAGTAGAAGCGGGCGTTAGTGAAGCAGATCTGGTTGGCTGGCAAGGGATTCGGTGAAGTTGATACAGCCGGTGCGCCGAGCTAGTCGGTGGAATAGATCGGCTTCTGTGGAGGGGGGGCCGCGGTGAAGTAGACCCGGTTCCGTTGGAGAGGATCCGGTGCGTCGACAGGAAAAGGCGTTGATTGCTATGCTGTGGATGAGGTCGGCGGTGAAGCAGATCCGTCGGTGGTGAGGTCGGCATTGAAGCAGATCCGTCGGTGGCGAGGTCGGCGGTGAAGCAGATCCGTCGGTGGCGAGGGCGGCGGGGGAGCGGATCAGGTGGGTGGACAGCCAACACGATAAGGCTACGCTGTGGAGGAGTATGCCGGCGGCGAAGCAGATCTAGTACTGTAGAGAGTCAGAGCTTTGGCGTGTGAGAGTATTTTTGAGCTAATGGGGGAGAATGGTTGGTGGGTGGGTGTGGGCCTGTGGGGAGGGTTCGGGATCTAGGCAAGATATTTCATTGTTACCGAATGAGCCCTCCATGGTCGGTGGGTTGTAACTTCCGGACCAGGGTTAAAAGGGTAAAACTGGTCACGGGATTTTCGAATGGATTCGGCGGGATGATTTGGCGCGGGGCCGAAATTTTCAGTTTCAAGCTACGAGCAGAACGACAAAAATAATGTTCTTCCCCAGGGAGCTCTCCTCTTCTCTTTCTCTCTCGAGTCTCTCTCACTCCCCCGGCTCCTCTCCCCCTTCTCTCCGGGGGCCTCGCCGGCCGGAGACGAGGCCGACTTCTCTCTGTATATCGTACACCCTCCGAACCAAATTAATTGATTCAACTTTCCTTAGACGTGTATGTATCTAGAGTAAAAACATGTGTGGATACATCCATATTTAGATAAGCAAAGTTGAGTCAGCTAATTTGGATCCGAGGGAGTTAGTGTTGTTGTAAGCTTAGATCCAGTGTTTCCCATGAGCAGAATGGCGCAATGGAGTCGGGGATCTCGTCATCGGCTTCAGATATGGCCTATGGTGAATCTGGCGGATCAGATCTGGCGGATCTTGCCGGCCAAACCCCGATCTGGTGCCATCAAGGTGATGGCGCTAACGGTGAGGCTTGCTTTGGTTAGTGCTTCAGATCTGGCCAACGGGGAAGTCAAGCTGCTAACGTTCACAAGCTCGGGGCATACGACGGCGTCATCCGTCTTGCCCGTGAACATCTTGGCCTTTCAGCGGCCCTACTCAGAGCCAATATGCCGTTGCTGAGGCCATTCTTCTCATTCGTCCTGGCGACTACCGGCGACACCGTCCCAAGTGGTGCGTCCCCGGCGACGTAGTTGCTGGAAAGGATGCGGAGCAGAGATCTGATGTGCGGTCCAGAAGGACTCGATTGATTTTCTTCTATATGTTTTGGGGTCCTTTTTGTAAAGTTGCAGGTCCTATTAGTTATTGTCTAGTTCTTTTGGACCTCTATGTAATTTTTTGGACTAGTTTCCATTTGCAACGATAAACTTGAATTTTGACAAGTTCACGGGAAAAAAATTCTTTGCACATATGGCCTATCATGTATGAACATTCTTAAGATTTAAACTACTATATGTAATGGCCAGCACTTGCGCAAGGGGATCGTCTAGTGCGCACTAGTTTCCATTAGCACCGATAAATTTGAATCTTGACAAGTTCTTGGAAGAAAAAATTGATTCACATATAGCCTATCATGTATGAACATTATTGGGATTCAAACTATACATAGATGGCCAACACGTGTGCAAGGGGGTCCTCTAATGTGCACTAGTTTCCATTTGCGCTGATAAATTTGAATCTTTACAAGTTCTCAGAAAAAAATTGCTTCACACATATGCCCTATCATGTATGAACATTATTGGGATTCATAATATATATAGATGGCCAACACTTGTGCAAGGGGGTCCTCTAATTCTTGGGGATTTCAATCTCTCTCTCTCTCTCTCGATCTATCGTTGGTGGCCAGAACAACACACATATGCATGCACTTTATGCGCAAAGGCGCGGGTGCCTCTAGTAATTCATGTGTGTGCGTATAGTTGAACATATTCTTGGGGATTTCAATCTCTATCTCTCGATCTATATATCGTTGGTGGCCAAGAAACACACTTATATATACGCATGCACTTTATGCGCAAAGGCGCGGGTGCCTCTAATAATGTGTGTGCACTCGATCGATGATCCCTAAACCTTAAACCCTAAAACCCTAATCCCTAATTATACCCTAAACATACACCCTAAACACCCTAAACACTAAACCCTAAACCCTAGACCCTAAACCCTAAACACTACACCCTAAACCCTAAACCCTAAACCCTAAACCCTAACGCTAGACCCTAAACACTAAACCCCAAACCCCAAACCCTAAACCCTAGACCCTAAACCCTAATTAACCCTAACCCTAACCCTAAAACCCTAGCTAGATAACCCTAAACCCTAATTAAAACCTACACATATATATAGGCCAACGACACTTCATTCGCATCGAGCAGGCGGCCAACTAATTAGCGCTGATAAATTAATTAACTTTAATTTTGACAAGTTCTCTCGAATGAAAACACATTTGATTAAGTTGCCTCGTAATATATATACAATTAGTGTGCATGCGCGCATGTCATACCTTGCACATATCATTCGTGCATATATTTCAATATATATCTGAATATATTCTTGGGGATATATATATTTCAATCTCTCTCTCGATCTATATATCGTTGGTGGCCAAAAAACACACTTATATACGCATGCACTTTATGCGCAAAGGCGCGGGTGCCACTAATATGTGTGCACTCGATCGATGATCCCTAAACCTTAAACCCTAAAACCCTAATCCCTAATCCCTAATCCCTAATTATACCCTAAACGTACACCCTAAACACTAAACCCTAAACCCTAGACCCTAAACCCTAAACACTACACCCTAAACCCTAAACCCTAAACACTAAACACTAAACCCTAAACCCTAACCCTAGACCCTAAACCCTAAACCCCAAACCCCAAACCCTAAACCCTAAACCCTAGACCCTAAACCCTAAACCCTAATTAACCCTAACCCTAAAACCCTAGCTAGATAACCCTAAACCCAAAACCCTAATTAAACCCAACATATATATAGGCCAACGACACTTCATTGCGCATCAAGCAGGCGACCAACTAATTAGCGCTGATAAATTAATTAACTTGAATTTTGACAAGTTCTCTCGAATGAAAACACATTTGATTAAGTTGCCTCATAATATATATACAATTAGTGTGCATGCGCGCATGTCATACCTTGCACATATCATTCGTGCATATATTTCAATATATATCTGAACATATTCTTGGGGATATATATACATTTCAATCTCTCTCTCGATCTATATATCGTTGGTGGCCAAAAAACACACTTATATACGCATGCACTTTATGCGCAAAGGCGCGGGTGCCTCTAATAATGTGTGTGTGCACTCGATCGATCGTTGATCCCTAAACCTTCAACCCTAAAACCCTAATCCCTAATCCCTAATTATACCCAAAACGTACACCCTAAACACCCTAAACACTAAACCCTAAACCCTAGACCCTAAACCCTAAACACTACACCCTAAACCCTAAACCACTACACCCTAAACCCTAAACCCTAATTAAACCCTACATATAAATATAGGCCAACGACACTTCATTGCGCATCAAGCAGGCGACCAACTAATTAGCGCTGATAAATTAATTAACTTGAATTTTGACAAGTTCTCTCGAATGAAAATACATTTGATTAAGTTGCCTCATAATTAATATATATACAATTAGTGTGCATGCGCGCATATCATACCTTGCACATATCATTCGTGCATATATTTCAATATATATCTGAACATATTCTTGGGGATATATATATATACACATTTCAATCTCTCTCTCGATCTATATATCGTTGGTGGCCAAAAAGCACACTTATATACGCATGCACTTTATGCGCAAAGGCGCGGGTGCCTCTAATAATGTGTGTGTGCACTCGATCGATGATCCCTAAACCTTTAAACCCTAAAACCCTAGTCCCTAATCCCTAATTATACCCTAAACGTACACCCGAAACACCCTAAACACTAAACCCTAAACCCTAGACCCTACACCCTAAACACTACACCCTAAACCCTAAACACTAAACACCCTAAACCCTAAACCTTAAACCCTAGACCCTAAACCCTAAAACTAAACCCCAAACCCTAAACCCTAAACCCAAATTAACCCTAACCCTAAAACCCTAGCTAGATAACCCTAAACCCAAAACCCTAATTAAACCCAACATATATATAGGCCAACGACACTTCATTGCGCATCAAGCAGGCGACCAACTAATTAGCGCTGATAAATTAATTAACTTGAATTTTGAAAAGTTCTCTCGAATGAAAACACATTTGATTAAGTTGCCTCATAATATATATACAATTAGTGTGCATGCGCGCATGTCATACCTTGCACATATCATTCGTGCATATATTTCAATATATATCTGAACATATTCTTGGGGATATATATACATTTCAATCTCTCTCTCGATCTATATATCGTTGGTGGCCAAAAAACACACTTATATACGCATGCACTTTATGCGCAAAGGCGCGGGTGCCTCTAATAATGTGTGTGTGCACTCGATCGATCGTTGATCCCTAAACCTTCAACCCTAAAACCCTAATCCCTAATCCCTAATTATACCCAAAACGTACACCCTAAACACCCTAAACACTAAACCCTAAACCCTAGACCCTAAACCCTAAACACTACACCCTAAACCCTAAACCACTACACCCTAAACCCTAAACCCTAATTAAACCCTACATATAAATATAGGCCAACGACACTTCATTGCGCATCAAGCAAAGCGACCAACTAATTAGCGCTGATAAATTAATTAACTTGAATTTTGACAAGTTCTCTCGAATGAAAATACATTTGATTAAGTTGCCTCATAATTAATATATATACAATTAGTGTGCATGCGCGCATGTCATACCTTGCACATATCATTCGTGCATATATTTCAATATATATCTGAACATATTCTTGGGGATATATATATACACATTTCAATCTCTCTCTCGATCTATATATCGTTGGTGGCCAAAAAGCACACTTATATACGCATGCACTTTATGCGCAAAGGCGCGGGTGCCTCTAATAATGTGTGTGTGCACTCGATCGATGATCCCTAAACCTTTAAACCCTAAAACCCTAGTCCCTAATCCCTAATTATACCCTAAACGTACACCCGAAACACCCTAAACACTAAACCCTAAACCCTAGACCCTACACCCTAAACACTACACCCTAAACCCTTACACTAAACACCCTAAACCCTAAACCCTAAACCCTAGACCCTAAACCCTAAAACTAAACCCCAAACCCTAAACCCTAAACCCTAATTAACCCTAACCCTAAAACCCTAGCTAGATAACCCTAAACCCAAAACCCTAATTAAACCCAACATATATATAGGCCAACGACACTTCATTGCGCATCAAGCAAAGCGACCAACTAATTAGCGCTGATAAATTAATTAACTTGAATTTTGACAAGTTCTCTCGAATGAAAACACATTTGATTAAGTTGCCTCATAATATATATACAATTAGTGTGCATGCGCGCATGTCATACCTTGCACATATCATTCGTGCATATATTTCAATATATATCTGAACATATTCTTGGGGATATATATACATTTCAATCTCTCTCTCGATCTATATATCGTTGGTGGCCAAAAAACACACTTATATACGCATGCACTTTATGCGCAAAGGCGCGGGTGCCTCTAATAATGTGTGTGTGCACTCGATCGATCGTTGATCCCTAAACCTTCAACCCTAAAACCCTAATCCCTAATCCCTAATCCCTAATTATACCCTAAACGTACACCCTAAACACCCTAAACACTAAACCCTAAACCCTAGACCCGAAACCCTAAACACTACACCCTAAACCCTAAACCACGTACTACACCCTAAACCCTAAACCCTAATTAAACCCTACATATAAATATAGGCCAACGACACTTCATTGCGCATCAAGCGGGCGACCAACTAATTAGCGCTGATAAATTAATTAACTTGAATTTTGACAAGTTCTCTCGAATGAAAATACATTTGATTAAGTTGCCTCATAATATATATACAATTAGTGTGCATGCGCGCATGTCATACCTTGCACATATCATTCGTGCATATATTTCAATATATATCTGAACATATTCTTGGGGATATATATATACACATTTCAATCTCTCTCTCGATCTATATATCGTTGGTGGCCAAAAAACACACTTATATACGCATGCACTTTATGCGCAAAGGCGCGGGTGCCGCTAATAATGTGTGTGTGCACTCGATCGATGATCCCTAAACCTTTAAACCCTAAAACCCTAGTCCCTAATCCCTAATTATACCCTAAACGTACACCCGAAACACCATAAACACTAAACCCTAAACCCTAGACCCTACACCCTAAACACTACACCCTAAACCCTAAACCCTAAACACTATACACCCTAAACCCTAAACCCTAGACCCTAAACCCTAAACACTATACACCCTAAACCCTAAACCCTAGACCCTAAACCCAAAACTAAACCCTAAACCCTAAACCCTAAACCCTAATTAACCCTAACCCTAACCCTAAAACCCTAGCTAGAGATAACCCTAAACCCTAAACCCTAATTATACCCTACATATATATAGGCCAACGACACTTCATTGCGCATCAAGTAGGCGACCAACTAATTAGCGCTGATAAATTAATTAACTTGAATTTTGACAAGTTCTCTCGAATGAAAACACATTTGATTAATTAGTTGCCTCATAATATATATATACAACTAGTGTGCATGCGCGCATGTCATACCTTGCACACATATCATTCGTGCATATATTTCAATATATATCTAAACATATTGTAACAGAACCACTTTGTTAATCAAATAAATGTTGTTAGTTGCTCATAAGCATGCATGCATTTGCATTTAAAATTTGAGAAATCTTGCACTCAAATGCTTTGAAACATTGTTCCAAATGTTGTATTTTTGCTCTAACAAAATTTTGATGCAAAAAGCCCCATAAGATTTGGTCAAAATACCCCAAATATCCTAAATCTTGCCCTGTTTTAAAATTCCTAGGAAACCCCAGAAGTACAGGGGGGTTTTCACAAAACCGCCCCTTGTCTTCTTCCCCCACGCAGGCAGCCAGGCAGCTGCCTGTCGCTGCCGTGGCCGTGGATGGCACCGGCGGCCTGGATGGCCCCGCCGCCCCCTGAGCTCCTATAAAGCGCCGCCGCCGCCGTGGAGAACCCCCATTTCGCCTCCTCCCTCCCTCTACTCCTCTCTGCGCGCGACGGCCAAACCCTAGCCCCTGGCCGGACCTCGCCGTCGCCGTTCCGCTCCTCCCCGCGCTTGGCCGACGCCACCATCAGCTCCGCCGCGTCGCCCCCGTTCTTCTCCACCAAGCGGCGCCAGCGGGGAAGCTCCCTAGCGGCCGAATCGACCGGAGCCCGAGCTCGCCGGTCACCGCCGTCCTCGCCGATTCCGGCCACCCCCGGCCTCGCCGCCAAGCTCGATGTGCTCGTGGTGAGCTCACGGTGCTAACGCACCCCTCCACGCCCTCTCTCTCTCTCTGGTTCGTGCCCGCGTCGAGAGCCCGCGAGCTCGCCGCGCGAGCTCACCGCCGGCGTCGCTCCGGCGACCATTCGCGGGCGGCGCCACCACCATTTGGCTCGCCACGTCGCGGCGAGCCCGTGGCCCCCACGCGCGCGGCCGCATTCGGCCCGTGTCGGCCGAGTGCGATGGCCTCTGCGAGCTCAAGGTCGTGCTGACGTCGGCATGACGCAAAGAAAGCTTTATCTTATTCTGTTTTTACTATTTATCAATTTCAGAAATCTGTATAATTCATAACTAATTCATATTAATTCAGAAAAAGACGTATAATATACCGAAATGTTCAGAAAAACATTCTCTACAAGTTTAGGAGTAATTCATACATCATTACAACCTTTGAACTTGTAAATGTAGTGAAACCCTAAAAGAACCCCTCTCATATGGCGGTGTCCGATGTCGGCACCCCTTTAATCTGACGATGCACCTAGGGTTTACCGAATTCCTTTAACCTGACATATCATTCATCTTGTATGCGCATTGCATTATGCCATGTCGTGATTGTTTATTTCCCCTTTCCGGTGTTTGGCTCTTCGCGAATAGGATCTGAGCCGGAGTCCGACGTCAACGCCACCGAAGAACAGTACTCGTCCGCTGAGGGACAAGGCAAGCCCTAACCTGGTTCATCTATGATTTCGAAATGCTTTTATCTGTGGTTCCTACATATCGCATACGATTCAACTGTCTTTTATCGGTAGATAGAGTTACCCTATCTGTTGCATGTCCGACCTTTGTAGCCTCGATACCCTGATCCACTGCTCCTAGCATAACTAGGTTTGGCATGTGTGCGTCGCGAGAGCCTCTATCTCTTATGCTTAGCCATGCTTAGTTTGTTACGCTACTACTCCTGTCTTCGGACTGGAGCCTTACAATGAAATGAATCTAGCATGACAGGTTGACGTGGTAAGTATAGAGATGATGATAAACATGATTAAAGGCTCAGACGGGAGGCCACATTGGGATGTGGTGGGTTGTTTCGTTTCTGCCGACCCTAGGAACCGAGTTCTCGCCTCTTGAACCAAGACCGAGCGTCAAGAAAACACAAATGTTCCGCCCCTGCCATTGAATCAATGACTTGATCAATGCGCGACAAAGGGAACGGATCCTTCGGACAATGCTTATTCAAGCCAGAGTAATCGATGCACATTCTTAGTATTTCAGAATTCTTTTTGTGTACAAGGACGGGGTTTGCGACCCAATCAGTATGGATAACTTCTACTACAAATCCTGCCTCTAGTAACTGTCGTCATGGTGAACAGACAGATGCCATAGGATGGCTTAAGTTGGAGCCGAATGGACGCTAGAGGATTCGGGGGAGGGTTTGTGATTAGATGGGATGAACTTCCGGATGGTTTCCTCAAGAACTTAGCCAAGGCTAGAGGTTGAAGAAGAAAGACACAAGGAAGAACTCGCTGTAGATCATCTTCTTTATTGATCTCCACAGGTTACAAGTTTGTGCTTACAGGATTTCTCTCTCTGCTCATCGCTCTCGAGTACGGGTGTGCCCCCTCTCCTTATATAGGGGAGAGTGTGGCTTACAGGGGAAGAAACCCTAATGGCATCTTTGACTCGACAAACTACTTTACAAAGTTACTTTAATCATAGATGACACCGGGGTCTTCTTTAATCAGGGAGGCTGACGTCCTCCGGCTTCTTTCATCGTCATCCTCCTCTTTATCGTCAGGCCTTCATTTAAAGCTACTTTGCTTAGCTCATCTTTGTCCTCTAGCTCTGGAGAGAATCTTTGATCAGCCCTGCCGACATGCTCTTCTTTCCGGTATCCCGGTGTCTTCTTTACCCGGTTCCGGTATACCCCTCTTGGGGATACCGGCTTAGCTTTACTTAGCCAAACTCTTATCTTTGTGCTCCGGTATGAACATTAAAATGGTATCTTGATGGCTTAAACCATCGGTTTGGCATGCCTTTGGCATACCGGGGGTTATCCCCCCAACATTAGTCCCCGAAGCTGGTATAGTCTGGCGGATTCTATCCAACAGACCATGCCAGGTTCTCACGTCTTTGGATACCGGTTTAACCTATCCGGCGCTTAGCTTAGATCCGGCACCTTTGCCCGGACTAACGTTTTCTCTCTTTGCAAGGCATTTTCCGGTATCTTATCCTCCGGCATCTTAGTCATTAAACACCTCCTCGGGGAAGTCGAGAATTTCTCGGGCCCCGCGCCTGTCAGTGACATGCGCACTGTGACTGACGCGTCAGTGTCAGGGGTCACTTCCCTTCGGCTTCCGCGCGCGTATTAATAGCCTCTTAGCGGATCCTAGCCACCGTTCTGGATCCGTGTGCACCTCCCTGTGGCTTTCTGTTTTTACACGTGTATCGCTGCGCCACGCGGCGGCCCGTGGAGCGAACCGTCGCGGCCCGCGGACCGAACCGCCGCGGCCCGGCGGTTTTCGGCCCACCTCTCTCTCTTCCTTTATAAGAGGAGACCGCCCCCTCTTCTTCCTCTTCTCGCATTCACTACAAGAAAAGTTCTCATAGACAACGTCTCAAAATCGTCCGCTAAGGGGTATTTTTCGTCACCTATGGGCCTAACCCGACGATTTGGGTTCTGTTGTGGAAACTGCGTCAGGCAAAGTCCTACGACGATTTTTTCGGTCCGTCGCGCTTGGGCGCCCTTCCGCCACGGAAAATCGGACCGTTGCGCAAGTGTTTCCGGGAGCCCGTTGACTGCTGACGTCATGCAAACTGCCACGTGGCAGACGCCGTTAACTGGCATTTAACGGCGTTAACCTGCTGAAACCCCGTGGTAGATGGTAGGCCCACACGTGGCCTGCCACGTCTTAAGCGGGCCGGCCCATTAAGTTTGCGGGCCGGGCCAGCTGACTTAGTTTGACCGGTCAACTATATAGCTGGGCTGGTCCATTAGTTACGTGGGCCGGGCCTAACCTGTAAGGTTGACTGGTCAAAACTTTAATGGGCCGGCCCACTAAGCATGTGGGCCGGGCCGAATGCACTCGTTTGACCGGTCAACAGGCAAAAGGGCCGGCCCACAAGACACGTGGGACCCACTTTCCTGTTATCGGGCCGGCCCATTTACCTAGTGAGGTCCACCTTAAAACAACTGGGCCGGCCCAAGAAGTTATTGGGCCGGCCCAATTAGCATGTGGGTCCCACTTTCCTGCTATCGGGCCGGCCCATTTAGTACGTGGGGTCCACAATAGATCAAATGGGCTGGCCCAACAAGAAAGTGGGCCGGGCCAAAAACACAGGTGAGTCCCACTTTCCTGTTAAAGGGCCGGCCCATTTAGTATGTGGGGTCCACCATATAGCAAGTGGGCCGGCCCAGCAAGATAGTGGGCTGGGCCAAAAACACAGGTGGGTCCCAATTTCCAGTTAAAGGGCCGGCCCATTTAGTATGTGGGGTCCACCATATAGCAATTGGGCTGGCCCAACAAGATAGTGGGCCGGGCCAAAAACACAGGTGGGTCCCACTTTCCTGTTAAAGGGCCGGCCCATTTAGTATGTGGGGTCCACCATATAGCAAGTGGGCCGGCCCAGCAAGATAGTGGGCCCGGCCAAAAACACAGGTGGGTCCCACTTTCCTGTTGAAGGGCCGGCCCATTTAGTATGTGGGGTCCACAATATAGCAAGTGGGCTGGCCCAACAAGATAGTGGGCCGGCCCAATAAGCTGGTGGGGCCCACTTCCCTGTTAACGGGCCGGCCCAATAAGTAGGTGGGCCGACCCAAAATGAAAGTGGGTCCCACACTACTGTAAGTGGGCCGGCCCAATCAGTTGTAGGGCCCTGGTTGTTTGACTAGTCAACTTGCATTAAATTTCATGAGCCTAAAATCTGGTATCAATGATACACACAATTACATACACAAATAAAATAACTAGGAAAATTACAAGGCAATTAATGTGCCCAAATAAAAAATCACATAGAATCATTGAGGACTTCTATTAGCATCATCAATAACACGTTGACATTTGGCAATCGCCTTGATTGAATCTTGTGTACTCTTGGTCAACATATCAGCTACAGATCTTAAAGCAGCAATACCATGTCTTTTATAAAGTACAGCCTTGAGATATTTACTGTTTGATGAAAGGAATGGTCTAGGTTGACGGCTATGAGAGGATGCATCAGAAGAAAGATCAGAACTTTTTGTGGGCCTCTCTTCTGATGAAGATTGCTTCATCACAACTGCATTCTGATAATAATGCAAAAAGAGTTAAACGATGAACTATGCAAACATGTATTAAGCATTGTCGATATGAGATAGTCACAAGTACTAAGCACAGACTTACATTATATCGTTGCATAGGCTCACCCCGGAACCTTTTTTGCGCTCTATCTTCTACTAAGGACTTCTTCATTACACCTGCATTCTAGTAATATTGCAACATAGTTACAACAGTGAACTATTCAAACATTTATTATGCAATGTAGATATAAGATAATAACAAGTTGCATAAATAAGACAATGTATGGAACTTGTACTAAGCACAGACTTACATCATAATGTTGCACAGGGTCGCTTTGGCGACTATCTTCTAATGATGACTGCTTCATTAAAACTGCATTCTGGTAATATTGCAAACATAGTTACAACAATTAACTATTCAAACATGTATTACGCAATGTAGAGATCAGATAACAGCATGTAGCAGAAATAAGCACAAGATAAGATAAAATGCATGTACTAAGCACATACTGGCTCGCTGCAGGTCCTTCTCTTGCGTGCACTAGTCGTGGTCGACATGCCTGTCATTTTAGGTTCAGCCATCAAGTGAAATGCTAATCCTCCTGCTCCATTGTCCTTAATCTGTGTTTAGATATCACATTTAAGACCAAGTCAGCTGGTTTTAAATAACAAAAAAACTTGAGCTGCCAAATGAATAAGCCAATATTTACCAGATATCAGATTAAAACTGTAATATCCCAGGTTTAGAGGCAAGAAAAAGAGAGAACACGAGAATGTGCATTGCATTCATGCATAGAAAATCCGGGGGATTTTCGCGCGTTCATCTAAAACACAAAGTGATCGAGGTTTCTCTTGTGTCGATGGAATTGATGTGTGTCATCCACACAAGTGCGATAAATTTCGACATGACCTTTGTTGGTTTATTATGTTTTCGAGGGAAATAGTTTGAATTCAAATTCAAATATGAAAGACATAATTCAAATAATAAATTGAATTTGAATTTGAAATTTAAACAAGTATATAAATATTATATGTACAAGTAACTACACTTGATAAGTCCAAATAAACAAATGAGTTAACTTTATTACAAATAGGATTACTTAATAATTTACAAGTTAGAAAATGAAATAGAAAATTACAAGAGAATAAAAAGAAAACCCTAAGACTAAACCTTCATCTTCTCAATCCTCTAATTCTTCCTTTCCCTGCAATAAAGGAAAACAAAACAAATACAAAAGAAATAAAAGTGGTTAATGTTAAAATGTTTGCCTCACCTTTGGTGAGGCAATGCTAAATATTGGAAACTAGCTACTGGGAACTAGGAACTTGTCCTAATCCCCAAATTTTGATTAGAGGGAGAAACACTTTTCTTAGGCAACATTAGGGTCAAATGGATCATTTAAGGGACAATTGGGCGACAATTGGATCAGGAGAGGCAACACTGATCATGAAGGCAACACGAGACTAAGGCAATATGGGCATGATCCATTTCTCTTTCTAGACAGGCAACAATGCAACATATCAGTTCCCTCTAATCTAGCTTGTTTCCTTAAAACCCACGAATTCATCAAAATAAATCATTTGTGACATAGAAAAGTCATAATGATCTTACTCAAATATTTTGAAGTCATTTGCTGAATAAGCAAAGCTTAATTGCTCTCAGATGTGTGAATAATTCATACATAATTAAGCCATATGAATTAAACCATAGATGCAATATCATACACCAAATAAGTAATCCACTTGGTTGTATTCCAAAATAAAGGCCCACATGATTAAGTATAAGTATTAGCCGAAGCCCCACTAGGCCACTGGATGGATAAGAGAGAAAGGAAAATAGTGCTACACATGGATAAGGATGGCATCAATCAAAGCTTGCACTAGGTGGAAAGTAACCAGCATTGAAACTTGAACAATCACATGATGTCATCTGCAAGCAGCATAGTCACAACATGCACACTGTGTGCTGTCATACCCACAGCCAACATCCCAGCCCTATATAAACAGCACAGCCACAACAAGCCAAACCATTTGATCTTATCAGCAAATTCATTCCAGCCATAGAATAGCATCAGTAGCTATAGAACAGCAAGAATCCCTTTTATTCTCCAACAACTCAAAGAAGAACAATAGATAGAACTTAGAAACCAGAATGTGAGGAAGCAGATCAAGAAGCTAGGAGGAGGAGGAGGCTATCCACAAGAAGCAGGTTGATCAATAGACCAGAAGATCAAGATGTTCTACAGCTGCAGGTTATTAGACAACAAATCTGCATATCATGTGTTCTTAGTTTGCATAGCCATCTCAGGGAAATAAGAGAAATAATACAAATCTAATAACTCCAACTACCCTGCAACTAGATCTGGTCTAGGAGGATTGGAAGGATTTATTCCTCTCAGTTCTGCATAGAGGTGCTATGCTGAATCATCATTGAGGGTAAAAAGAAAAGGTAGTATAGCATATGTTCTTATTTCAAGTATGTGCCTCAGCCTATGCATCACAGGCTAAGCCAAGAAAGCAAGCCATGTCTGTTCTTATCAGTTTATAATTATAAAAAGGGGACACCAAGATCTACAAGTAAAATCCAACAACGCCAAAATCATTTCTTAGTTGCTAATGAGCAACTAGATCATACTCAAGACATTAGCAGGGCATCAGCTTGTGTATTCTAACACATCTACTGTCCCATATCATTTGTGCACATGATTTAGTCATCACCATAAGCAGCCAGTATTAATCCATAAGCTCCAGAATTCTACTTAGGGTCCAGGACATTCATCCCAGGTCAACCAAGTAGGACCATAGTCGCAGCATAGTAATATAAGTATATATCTAAGCTCATAAGCAAGCCACTAACAACGCATCAGTCTGCAAGCAAATAATGATGCATCTCACATTTCCAAATTCAGTAATAAGATGTACAGGGGTATAGCTGAATTACTTCAGTTGACTGAACTGTCCAGTTCAGTTTCGTCAGTCATAGAATAAGCAAATCATCCAAAGTGAGGCCTTATAATTAGCATTTATAATTGATAATCAAACCAATTCTTAAGCCAACACTTCACTGAGCACAACAAGCACATACCACCCTTCATAGCCATAGAGAGTACAGAGAGTAGTGAGAGGGGAGTGAATTATCTCACCGTGATTGCAGCAGAGGTATAAGCACAGTAGGCGACGCCGGGGTTGCATCCACGGCACCGTCCAGCCGGCGTCGAGGATGTAGTAGCAACAGCAGAGCACCACACCACTGTATCACCACCACAATACCAGCAGCTCCACCACCACTATCGCAGCATCACAGGCAGCAGAAGTACTACACCTTTACCCAACGTGAGTAGGCCATGGCGAGCCAGGAGGGGCGCCAGGGTTGCAGCAATTGCCACCGTCCTGCTAGCGCCAAGTAGAAGTAGAGACGAGGGCAGTTATCGGAGCCGAGTGAGGGAGCAGAGGGACATCCCGAAAACGAGAAGACATGAGAATCAAATAGAGCAGGGGGTTTGGAGTTCAGGAGGAGGCGGAGCAGGGCCGGGAGCGGCCGGGAGAAGATGGCGGCGAGGCCACGCTAGGGAGCGTTGGGCGTGGGTAGGATTAGGGCGGCGCGCACGCATAGGGCGGCATCAAGGCGGCGGGTGAGGGCGAAGCCTCACCGGACAGCAGCAATGACAAGCAGCGGCGCGGGAGTTGGCCGGCGACGGCCAAACCGACCAGCGACCGCTAGGGTTTCTAGGTTTGGGGGCGGACGAGGAAGAGCTGGAAAATCAAATCGAGTTGGAGGAGGTTGTAGGACTCATCGAGGCGGACGAAAGCCCTAACTCACCGGTGACAAAGAGGACAGGGAGCAGCCGGCGGCGAGCGGCGACGCCACGCCATCGCCAGGAGCTCGAGGGCGTCATGTGCGTGAGACGAGAGAGAGGAGAAGAGTGCTGGGGGTCGGTGGCCAAGCGGGTCTGGTCCACTCGACCTAACCCAACCAGGTTGGGCCGGACACTGCTGACCAGGCCTTGGGCCAAACCATTGGGCCATTTGGTCCAATAATTTTTCTTTTCTTTTCTTCTTTATTTCCTTTCCTATAAGATTTTATCTTTTAAAAGTTAAGTAAATATCAACCAATAAATAAAAGTGAGTAATAGAAAATTACCTCTATAACAATATATAACAAATATATTAAAACTAAAGGAACAATAATTTAGAGTTTTCTCTAAAATTTTAAGAAGAGTAATTTTAAACCTTAAACAATTAAAACCTAAAAACTAAGCTTATAATTTCTTGTTTCAATTCTTCACATAAAGAAAATATTAAATATTACTTCACATTAAGATGCCATATAAAACAACAAATATTTCTTGCGGGTTGTGTCTAATCCTATGAAAATCCTAATTGGTCATTACTTCAATTATTAATTAAAACCCTAAACCCTAATAGTATTTATCGTATTTAAGACTTTTGAAAATAATATAGTGTTAAATACATTATTACTTCTATCTCAAATTTAATAATAATCTCTACCAATTATTATGTTAATAATGAAATCAAAATTTAGAAACCTTAATTCTAATATAAACAAGAATCTTGGTCCCATCATTTTATGTGATCATCCTAAAATAGTTCCAATCCTAAAACCCTAGGGGTTTAGCTCATGTGATCATATCCACTTCACCTTTACATGTAAGACCTTAATAAACAACCAATGAGTGCATACTCATGATCCACTAAAATAAAACTTGGAACAATTCACATGAGACCATCATTTCATGTCTTTATTTTTGGTTAAGACCTATATGATCCACTAATGCCACCTAGATATAAACCCTAGCTTGATACCACATGTTAGCACCATTGATCATCAATCCTAAATACCACACCATTAAGATCAACCTCAATCATCCAATCCTAGTAAAACCATAAGATAAACCCTAGTATCAACCTTGTGTAACAATTCACATCACATGCTCCTATCCAACTAAACCCTACTTAGTAAAGCAAATGTAAAGCCATAGTAAACCTAATAGCAAACCTATGGAACTATCTTAATAACCATCCTTTAATATGGTGTATATGGGAAACCATAGTAATAACCCTATCAATACTTGCTACATATAAACCCATTCTACTTAAAGAACTCAACTCGTTCCTATTAGTGAACTAAAGGAATTCAATAGTAAACCCTAGAAGCCTTAGCACCTATGTATAGTAGTTCATATTCTTATTTAACCTGTTCTTCAAAAGTTATTCTTTTGAAATACAAATGTCAATCAAACCATAGAAGCCATAGTTCTTCTTTGAAATACTAATTATTTCTTAAACAACATGTTCTTCAAAAGTTATTCTTTTGAAGTATAATATAAATAATCATCAACCATGTTCTGTAGAACTTAAAATTGACAACTGTTCTTTACATATTATTCCATCACTATTCTTATGTGAATGATTGTTATGATGCCTTACATCACTTGGTTATGATGCTAATATAACCAAACCCTAATAAGAACCTTGTTTGAGAACCATTCTAAAAATGCAACCAACCCTAAAGAAATCTTTACAACTCATACATCCTAAATCATTGAGGTTAGGTTACGCTCGGGACGATTGCATCTCATACCATGCATTATAGCATCTTTGCCAGTTCTTTAAACATTGTCCTTACCGGACGATGATGGTATTTCAGCATTTGGAGTTCTCACGTATCGAAGCTTTTGCCTGCATAATCTTGCAGTCAAGAAAGGCAAGTTCATCGCTTGCTCATGTCATTTGATTATTTTTATCAAACTATATGCAAAGTACTATACTTATCACTCATGCATTGAAAAGCAAAGTATTATTTTACAATTATGAATATGACTATGTGGTGGGCAATGGAACCATGGTATGTGTTGATATGGTGGAGGTTCCATTGCAATGGGTTATATCACCCTAGGATTAATTACCAATGCCGTCCAGTGATTCTAGCGCCGTACATATCGCGTTATCCATAAGATCTATAATGGCTCTGGGGAAGTCAGCTGTATCTTTTCCCTTCTGCACGCCAACGGATTGGTAGAGCCGGCGGGGTGTTGGAGGCACTGCCGTAGGTTGGGATGGCCTTTTAAATCCCCATCCATTAGTGATGATGGCTCTACGATCTATGAAGGATTGTCCAAAGTACACCATGAGTAAAGCCGTATTATCGGGGGAAGTCTACTGGAGGTGTGCGGGTGGACAAAAGGGTGGGTTTGCAGTCGCGGAGAAGGCAGTGATTGGCTTGGATCTTATACTGGGCCTCACACCAAAGGAAGTGTGGACGGGGACATACTCTCGGCCGGCAACATGGTTAAGATCTCTTGTGGGGTAAAGTAACGCACCTCTGCAGAGGGTATCAAGAATTGTGACTGTCACTCCCTGTTCCGGGAAGGGATCTGCGAACGCGGCAGGAAAGGAACTCCACGAAGTTCTAGTCAACTCGTGAAGACTGACGGGCATAGTTTTTAGAATAAAATAAACCTTTTGAAGAAATGATTACAAAAACTTGCATTGGCCTGTGACTTTCTGGTCTATGGCTGTAGCTAGTGCATGATACACATATTTCCTAATATGAACTTGCTGAGTACGCTCGTACTCATTCTATCTCGTTTGAACCCCCTTCTTAGAGCAATGCACCGAAGGAGAAACTACCGTGGAACTCGAAGACAAAGGAGTCAACTGCAACAAGATGAAGAATCCAATCAAAGAAGTCAATGGAGTCAACTTCTGCATCAGCTATGATGGAAACCTAGACTAGTAATAGAAGGGAACCTTTCCCTAATCCTAGCACCTAAGTAGCTAGATTTCTATAGCAAGCCAAGTAGCTCATAAGCTTGAGTTAGCAACAAGTTAGACTACGAGTCGTTCTTCTGGAGCTTTATTTGAAGTTTTACCTCACTGTAAAGTAGGAGGCTATGTTGATCTTATGTAAACAGCTCGTGTGTACTTCTATAGACATACCTTGGACTCGCATATGTTTCTGTTGTACCACTCTGAGGGATGTAATATGGGTGGAACGGTGTTTCACTTGTGTTATGTCAACGACTTGTGTACTACACCATGCAGTGGTACGCTGGGTCACCGCAAAAACCAACTATATGTTGCTTTTCATGAGATACGAATTTCAGACAGTCAGATTTAGAGTAGGGTAATGCCAAGGTTTTCCACATAAAGTAAACTGGCATTAAGAATGACCAAATGTCAGGTTCAAATCACCTTCGCAGTTGCTCCAAGACAAGCATATCAAATAGGCAGAAACATAGTAAAGCATGAATGGCATTGCTATGGCAGGGTTCCAAGTGTTAATCTCTTGCATAAGGAACAATGCATATAGGTTATAGATAATGACGGAAGTAAACTGCCAAAATTACCAACCAAGAACTCAGATTCCAACCTTCCCTAGCGTCCCCGTTGTTAATGTTGGATATTCTAATAAGTGGTTCGCATGATCAATCCCTAGGAAAAATAACATTGACAGGTTAGTCTACGATAATACAAAGACCAGACATGCACGCAGCAATAACTATACAAGCTGTGCGACAGGAGCATTCATGGAAAAAAAATAGCTATAAGCTAAAGACGAGGTATAAGAGCAAGAAGATTGGAAATGCACATAGCATGATTATAAAAGCAGTGTGAGAATAGCAGGCACGAGAAAACAGCTAGCGGCTAGCGGTGAGCTAATGACGTGGTATAAGAACAACCAGATTGGAAATGCCCATAGCATGACTATAAAAGGAATAGCATGCAGTACAAAAACAGTTGGCAGCAAATGAATGGGTATAAGGCTATAAGTATGTGGATGCACACAGGTGTCAGTAGAATGAACAGGATGGTAGCGACCGGATAATGCTTTTGTACTGTACAATATTTAAACGAACTTCATGCGAAGTAACAAATAAAGAAAGTTAATGGCATATGAGATCTGCAAATAACTACACAAAACATGGCTAAAGAAACACCGCGATCTAACGGGCCAGCGTACTAACCAAGCTGCAGCGGGGTGGACGGGGGCGGCAACTTGCATTCCAGCGGCGGCGAACGCGGGAGACGATGAGTCGACCCTGTTTCAGTAGAAGCGGGCGTTAGTGAAGCAGATCTGGTTGGCTGGCAAGGGATTCGGTGAAGTTGATACAGCCGGTGCGCCGAGCTAGTCGGTGGAATAGATCGGCTTCTGTGGAGGGGGGGCCGCGGTGAAGTAGACCCGGTTCCGTTGGAGAGGATCCGGTGCGTCGACAGGAAAAGGCGTTGATTGCTATGCTGTGGATGAGGTCGGCGGTGAAGCAGATCCGTCGGTGGTGAGGTCGGCATTGAAGCAGATCCGTCGGTGGCGAGGTCGGCGGTGAAGCAGATCCGTCGGTGGCGAGGGCGGCGGGGGAGCGGATCAGGTGGGTGGACAGCCAACACGATAAGGCTACGCTGTGGAGGAGTATGCCGGCGGCGAAGCAGATCTAGTACTGTAGAGAGTCAGAGCTTTGGCGTGTGAGAGTATTTTTGAGCTAATGGGGGAGAATGGTTGGTGGGTGGGTGTGGGCCTGTGGGGAGGGTTCGGGATCTAGGCAAGATATTTCATTGTTACCGAATGAGCCCTCCATGGTCGGTGGGTTGTAACTTCCGGACCAGGGTTAAAAGGGTAAAACTGGTCACGGGATTTTCGAATGGATTCGGCGGGATGATTTGGCGCGGGGCCGAAATTTTCAGTTTCAAGCTACGAGCAGAACGACAAAAATAATGTTCTTCCCCAGGGAGCTCTCCTCTTCTCTTTCTCTCTCGAGTCTCTCTCACTCCCCCGGCTCCTCTCCCCCTTCTCTCCGGGGGCCTCGCCGGCCGGAGACGAGGCCGACTTCTCTCTGTATATCGTACACCCTCCGAACCAAATTAATTGATTCAACTTTCCTTAGACGTGTATGTATCTAGAGTAAAAACATGTGTGGATACATCCATATTTAGATAAGCAAAGTTGAGTCAGCTAATTTGGATCCGAGGGAGTTAGTGTTGTTGTAAGCTTAGATCCAGTGTTTCCCATGAGCAGAATGGCGCAATGGAGTCGGGGATCTCGTCATCGGCTTCAGATATGGCCTATGGTGAATCTGGCGGATCAGATCTGGCGGATCTTGCCGGCCAAACCCCGATCTGGTGCCATCAAGGTGATGGCGCTAACGGTGAGGCTTGCTTTGGTTAGTGCTTCAGATCTGGCCAACGGGGAAGTCAAGCTGCTAACGTTCACAAGCTCGGGGCATACGACGGCGTCATCCGTCTTGCCCGTGAACATCTTGGCCTTTCAGCGGCCCTTCTCAGAGCCAATATGCCGTTGCTGAGGCCATTCTTCTCCTTCGTCCTGGCGACTACCGGCGACACCGTCCCAAGTGGTGCGTCCCCGGCGACGTAGTTGCTGGAAAGGATGCGGAGCAGAGATCTGATGTGCGGTCCAGAAGGACTCGATTGATTTTCTTCTATATGTTTTGGGGTCCTTTTTGTAAAGTTGCAGGTCCTATTAGTTATTGTCTAGTTCTTTTGGACCTCTATGTAATTTTTTGGACTAGTTTCCATTTGCAACGATAAACTTGAATTTTGACAAGTTCACGGGAAAAAAAATTCTTTGCACATATGGCCTATCATGTATGAACATTCTTAAGATTTAAACTACTATATGTAATGGCCAGCACTTGCGCAAGGGGATCGTCTAGTGCGCACTAGTTTCCATTAGCACCGATAAATTTGAATCTTGACAAGTTCTTGGAAGAAAAAATTGATTCACATATAGCCTATCATGTATGAACATTATTGGGATTCAAACTATACATAGATGGCCAACACGTGTGCAAGGGGGTCCTCTAATGTGCACTAGTTTCCATTTGCGCTGATAAATTTGAATCTTTACAAGTTCTCAGAAAAAAATTGCTTCACACATATGCCCTATCATGTATGAACATTATTGGGATTCATAATATATATAGATGGCCAACACTTGTGCAAGGGGGTCCTCTAATTCTTGGGGATTTCAATCTCTCTCTCTCTCTCTCGATCTATCGTTGGTGGCGTAACAACACACATATGCATGCACTTTATGCGCAAAGGCGCGGGTGCCTCTAGTAATTCATGTGTGTGCGTATAGTTGAACATATTCTTGGGGATTTCAATCTCTATCTCTCGATCTATATATCGTTGGTGGCCAAGAAACACACTTATATATACGCATGCACTTTATGCGCAAAGGCGCGGGTGCCTCTAATAATGTGTGTGCACTCGATCGATGATCCCTAAACCTTAAACCCTAAAACCCTAATCCCTAATTATACCCTAAACATACACCCTAAACACCCTAAACACTAAACCCTAAACCCTAGACCCTAAACCCTAAACACTACACCCTAAACCCTAAACCCTAAACCCTAAACCCTAACGCTAGACCCTAAACACTAAACCCCAAACCCCAAACCCTAAACCCTAGACCCTAAACCCTAATTAACCCTAACCCTAACCCTAAAACCCTAGCTAGATAACCCTAAACCCTAATTAAAACCTACACATATATATAGGCCAACGACACTTCATTCGCATCGAGCAGGCGGCCAACTAATTAGCGCTGATAAATTAATTAACTTTAATTTTGACAAGTTCTCTCGAATGAAAACACATTTGATTAAGTTGCCTCGTAATATATATACAATTAGTGTGCATGCGCGCATGTCATACCTTGCACATATCATTCGTGCATATATTTCAATATATATCTGAATATATTCTTGGGGATATATATATTTCAATCTCTCTCTCGATCTATATATCGTTGGTGGCCAAAAAACACACTTATATACGCATGCACTTTATGCGCAAAGGCGCGGGTGCCACTAATATGTGTGCACTCGATCGATGATCCCTAAACCTTAAACCCTAAAACCCTAATCCCTAATCCCTAATCCCTAATTATACCCTAAACGTACACCCTAAACACTAAACCCTAAACCCTAGACCCTAAACCCTAAACACTACACCCTAAACCCTAAACCCTAAACACTAAACACTAAACCCTAAACCCTAACCCTAGACCCTAAACCCTAAACCCCAAACCCCAAACCCTAAACCCTAAACCCTAGACCCTAAACCCTAAACCCTAATTAACCCTAACCCTAAAACCCTAGCTAGATAACCCTAAACCCAAAACCCTAATTAAACCCAACATATATATAGGCCAACGACACTTCATTGCGCATCAAGCAGGCGACCAACTAATTAGCGCTGATAAATTAATTAACTTGAATTTTGACAAGTTCTCTCGAATGAAAACACATTTGATTAAGTTGCCTCATAATATATATACAATTAGTGTGCATGCGCGCATGTCATACCTTGCACATATCATTCGTGCATATATTTCAATATATATCTGAACATATTCTTGGGGATATATATACATTTCAATCTCTCTCTCGATCTATATATCGTTGGTGGCCAAAAAACACACTTATATACGCATGCACTTTATGCGCAAAGGCGCGGGTGCCTCTAATAATGTGTGTGTGCACTCGATCGATCGTTGATCCCTAAACCTTCAACCCTAAAACCCTAATCCCTAATCCCTAATTATACCCAAAACGTACACCCTAAACACCCTAAACACTAAACCCTAAACCCTAGACCCTAAACCCTAAACACTACACCCTAAACCCTAAACCACTACACCCTAAACCCTAAACCCTAATTAAACCCTACATATAAATATAGGCCAACGACACTTCATTGCGCATCAAGCAGGCGACCAACTAATTAGCGCTGATAAATTAATTAACTTGAATTTTGACAAGTTCTCTCGAATGAAAATACATTTGATTAAGTTGCCTCATAATTAATATATATACAATTAGTGTGCATGCGCGCATATCATACCTTGCACATATCATTCGTGCATATATTTCAATATATATCTGAACATATTCTTGGGGATATATATATATATACACATTTCAATCTCTCTCTCGATCTATATATCGTTGGTGGCCAAAAAGCACACTTATATACGCATGCACTTTATGCGCAAAGGCGCGGGTGCCTCTAATAATGTGTGTGTGCACTCGATCGATGATCCCTAAACCTTTAAACCCTAAAACCCTAGTCCCTAATCCCTAATTATACCCTAAACGTACACCCGAAACACCCTAAACACTAAACCCTAAACCCTAGACCCTACACCCTAAACACTACACCCTAAACCCTAAACACTAAACACCCTAAACCCTAAACCTTAAACCCTAGACCCTAAACCCTAAAACTAAACCCCAAACCCTAAACCCTAAACCCAAATTAACCCTAACCCTAAAACCCTAGCTAGATAACCCTAAACCCAAAACCCTAATTAAACCCAACATATATATAGGCCAACGACACTTCATTGCGCATCAAGCAGGCGACCAACTAATTAGCGCTGATAAATTAATTAACTTGAATTTTGAAAAGTTCTCTCGAATGAAAACACATTTGATTAAGTTGCCTCATAATATATATACAATTAGTGTGCATGCGCGCATGTCATACCTTGCACATATCATTCGTGCATATATTTCAATATATATCTGAACATATTCTTGGGGATATATATACATTTCAATCTCTCTCTCGATCTATATATCGTTGGGTGACCAAAAACACACTTATATACGCATGCACTTTATGCGTAAAGCGCGAGTGCCTCTAATAATGTGTGTGTGCACTCGATCGATCGTTGATCCCTAAACCTTCAACCCTAAAACCCTAATCCCTAATCCCTAATTATACCCAAAACGTACACCCTAAACACCCTAAACACTAAACCCTAAACCCTAGACCCTAAACCCTAAACACTACACCCTAAACCCTAAACCACTACACCCTAAACCCTAAACCCTAATTAAACCCTACATATAAATATAGGCCAACGACACTTCATTGCGCATCAAGCAGGCGACCAACTAATTAGCGCTGATAAATTAATTAACTTGAATTTTGACAAGTTCTCTCGAATGAAAATACATTTGATTAAGTTGCCTCATAATTAATATATATACAATTAGTGTGCATGCGCGCATGTCATACCTTGCACATATCATTCGTGCATATATTTCAATATATATCTGAACATATTCTTGGGGATATATATATACACATTTCAATCTCTCTCTCGATCTATATATCGTTGGTGGCCAAAAAGCACACTTATATACGCATGCACTTTATGCGCAAAGGCGCGGGTGCCTCTAATAATGTGTGTGTGCACTCGATCGATGATCCCTAAACCTTTAAACCCTAAAACCCTAGTCCCTAATCCCTAATTATACCCTAAACGTACACCCGAAACACCCTAAACACTAAACCCTAAACCCTAGACCCTACACCCTAAACACTACACCCTAAACCCTAAACACTAAACACCCTAAACCCTAAACCCTAGACCCTAAACCCTAAAACTAAACCCCAAACCCTAAACCCTAAACCCAAATTAACCCTAACCCTAAAACCCTAGCTAGATAACCCTAAACCCAAAACCCTAATTAAACCCAACATATATATAGGCCAACGACACTTCATTGCGCATCAAGCAGGCGACCAACTAATTAGCGCTGATAAATTAATTAACTTGAATTTTGACAAGTTCTCTCGAATGAAAACACATTTGATTAAGTTGCCTCATAATATATATACAATTAGTGTGCATGCGCGCATGTCATACCTTGCACATATCATTCGTGCATATATTTCAATATATATCTGAACATATTCTTGGGGATATATATACATTTCAATCTCTCTCTCGATCTATATATCGTTGGTGGCCAAAAAACACACTTATATACGCATGCACTTTATGCGCAAAGGCGCGGGTGCCTCTAATAATGTGTGTGTGCACTCGATCGATCGTTGATCCCTAAACCTTCAACCCTAAAACCCTAATCCCTAATCCCTAATTATACCCAAAACGTACACCCTAAACACCCTAAACACTAAACCCTAAACCCTAGACCCTAAACCCTAAACACTACACCCTAAACCCTAAACCACTACACCCTAAACCCTAAACCCTAATTAAACCCTACATATAAATATAGGCCAACGACACTTCATTGCGCATCAAGCAGGCGACCAACTAATTAGCGCTGATAAATTAATTAACTTGAATTTTGACAAGTTCTCTCGAATGAAAATACATTTGATTAAGTTGCCTCATAATTAATATATATACAATTAGTGTGCATGCGCGCATGTCATACCTTGCACATATCATTCGTGCATATATTTCAATATATATCTGAACATATTCTTGGAGATATATATATACACATTTCAATCTCTCTCTCGATCTATATATCGTTGGTGGCCAAAAAGCACACTTATATACGCATGCACTTTATGCGCAAAGGCGCGGGTGCCTCTAATAATGTGTGTGTGCACTCGATCGATGATCCCTAAACCTTTAAACCCTAAAACCCTAGTCCCTAATCCCTAATTATACCCTAAACGTACACCCGAAACACCCTAAACACTAAACCCTAAACCCTAGACCCTACACCCTAAACACTACACCCTAAACCCTAAACACTAAACACCCTAAACCCTAAACCCTAGACCCTAAACCCTAAAACTAAACCCCAAACCCTAAACCCTAAACCCTAATTAACCCTAACCCTAAAACCCTAGCTAGATAACCCTAAACCCAAAACCCTAATTAAACCCAACATATATATAGGCCAACGACACTTCATTGTGCATCAAGCAGGCGACCAGCTAATTAGCGCTGATAAATTAATTAACTTGAATTTTGACAAGTTCTCTCGAATGAAAACACATTTGATTAAGTTGCCTCATAATATATATACAATTAGTGTGCATGCGCGCATGTCATACCTTGCACATATCATTCGTGCATATATTTCAATATATATCTGAACATATTCTTGGGGATATATATACATTTCAATCTCTCTCTCGATCTATATATCGTTGGTGGCCAAAAAACACACTTATATACGCATGCACTTTATGCGCAAAGGCGCGGGTGCCTCTAATAATGTGTGTGTGCACTCGATCGATCGTTGATCCCTAAACCTTCAACCCTAAAACCCTAATCCCTAATCCCTAATTATACCCAAAACGTACACCCTAAACACCCTAAACACTAAACCCTAAACCCTAGACCCTAAACCCTAAACACTACACCCTAAACCCTAAACCACTACACCCTAAACCCTAAACCCTAATTAAACCCTACATATAAATATAGGCCAACGACACTTCATTGCGCATCAAGCAGGCGACCAACTAATTAGCGCTGATAAATTAATTAACTTGAATTTTGACAAGTTCTCTCGAATGAAAATACATTTGATTAAGTTGCCTCATAATTAATATATATACAATTAGTGTGCATGCGCGCATGTCATACCTTGCACATATCATTCGTGCATATATTTCAATATATATCTGAACATATTCTTGGGGATATATATATACACATTTCAATCTCTCTCTCGATCTATATATCGTTGGTGGCCAAAAAGCACACTTATATACGCATGCACTTTATGCGCAAAGGCGCGGGTGCCTCTAATAATGTGTGTGTGCACTCGATCGATGATCCCTAAACCTTTAAACCCTAAAACCCTAGTCCCTAATCCCTAATTATACCCTAAACGTACACCCGAAACACCCTAAACACTAAACCCTAAACCCTAGACCCTACACCCTAAACACTACACCCTAAACCCTTACACTAAACACCCTAAACCCTAAACCCTAAACCCTAGACCCTAAACCCTAAAACTAAACCCCAAACCCTAAACCCTAAACCCTAATTAACCCTAACCCTAAAACCCTAGCTAGATAACCCTAAACCCAAAACCCTAATTAAACCCAACATATATATAGGCCAACGACACTTCATTGCGCATCAAGCAGGCGACCAACTAATTAGCGCTGATAAATTAATTAACTTGAATTTTGACAAGTTCTCTCGAATGAAAACACATTTGATTAAGTTGCCTCATAATATATATACAATTAGTGTGCATGCGCGCATGTCATACCTTGCACATATCATTCGTGCATATATTTCAATATATATCTGAACATATTCTTGGGGATATATATACATTTCAATCTCTCTCTCGATCTATATATCGTTGGTGGCCAAAAAACACACTTATATACGCATGCACTTTATGCGCAAAGGCGCGGGTGCCTCTAATAATGTGTGTGTGCACTCGATCGATCGTTGATCCCTAAACCTTCAACCCTAAAACCCTAATCCCTAATCCCTAATCCCTAATTATACCCTAAACGTACACCCTAAACACCCTAAACACTAAACCCTAAACCCTAGACCCGAAACCCTAAACACTACACCCTAAACCCTAAACCACGTACTACACCCTAAACCCTAAACCCTAATTAAACCCTACATATAAATATAGGCCAACGACACTTCATTGCGCATCAAGCAGGCGACCAACTAATTAGCGCTGATAAATTAATTAACTTGAATTTTGACAAGTTCTCTCGAATGAAAATACATTTGATTAAGTTGCCTCATAATATATATACAATTAGTGTGCATGCGCGCATGTCATACCTTGCACATATCATTCGTGCATATATTTCAATATATATCTGAACATATTCTTGGGGATATATATATACACATTTCAATCTCTCTCTCGATCTATATATCGTTGGTGGCCAAAAAACACACTTATATACGCATGCACTTTATGCGCAAAGGCGCGGGTGCCGCTAATAATGTGTGTGTGCACTCGATCGATGATCCCTAAACCTTTAAACCCTAAAACCCTAGTCCCTAATCCCTAATTATACCCTAAACGTACACCCGAAACACCATAAACACTAAACCCTAAACCCTAGACCCTACACCCTAAACACTACACCCTAAACCCTAAACCCTAAACACTATACACCCTAAACCCTAAACCCTAGACCCTAAACCCTAAACACTATACACCCTAAACCCTAAACCCTAGACCCTAAACCCAAAACTAAACCCTAAACCCTAAACCCTAAACCCTAATTAACCCTAACCCTAACCCTAAAACCCTAGCTAGAGATAACCCTAAACCCTAAACCCTAATTATACCCTACATATATATAGGCCAACGACACTTCATTGCGCATCAAGTAGGCGACCAACTAATTAGCGCTGATAAATTAATTAACTTGAATTTTGACAAGTTCTCTCGAATGAAAACACATTTGATTAATTAGTTGCCTCATAATATATATATACAACTAGTGTGCATGCGCGCATGTCATACCTTGCACACATATCATTCGTGCATATATTTCAATATATATCTAAACATATTGTAACAGAACCACTTTGTTAATCAAATAAATGTTGTTAGTTGCTCATAAGCATGCATGCATTTGCATTTAAAATTTGAGAAATCTTGCACTCAAATGCTTTGAAACATTGTTCCAAATGTTGTATTTTTGCTCTAACAAAATTTTGATGCAAAAAGCCCCATAAGATTTGGTCAAAATACCCCAAATATCCTAAATCTTGCCCTGTTTTAAAATTCCTAGGAAACCCCAGAAGTACAGGGGGGTTTTCACAAAACCGCCCCTTGTCTTCTTCCCCCACGCAGGCAGCCAGGCAGCTGCCTGTCGCTGCCGTGGCCGTGGATGGCACCGGCGGCCTGGATGGCCCCGCCGCCCCCTGAGCTCCTATAAAGCGCCGCCGCCGCCGTGGAGAACCCCCATTTCGCCTCCTCCCTCCCTCTACTCCTCTCTGCGCGCGACGGCCAAACCCTAGCCCCTGGCCGGACCTCGCCGTCGCCGTTCCGCTCCTCCCCGCGCTTGGCCGACGCCACCATCAGCTCCGCCGCGTCGCCCCCGTTCTTCTCCACCAAGCGGCGCCAGCGGGGAAGCTCCCTAGCGGCCGAATCGACCGGAGCCCGAGCTCGCCGGTCACCGCCGTCCTCGCCGATTCCGGCCACCCCCGGCCTCGCCGCCAAGCTCGATGTGCTCGTGGTGAGCTCACGGTGCTAACGCACCCCTCCACGCCCTCTCTCTCTCTCTGGTTCGTGCCCGCGTCGAGAGCCCGCGAGCTCTGCCGCGCGAGCTCACCGCCGGCGTCGCTCCGGCGACCATTCGCGGGCGGCGCCACCACCATTTGGCTCGCCACGTCGAGCCGAGCCCGTTGCCCCCACGCGCGCGCCCTAATTCGGCCCGAGTCGGCCGATTGCTATGGCATCTGCGAGCTCAAGGTCGTGCTGACGTCAGCATGACGCAGTAAAGCTTTATCTTATTCTGTTTTTACTATTTATCAATTTCAGAAATCTGTATAATTCATAACTAATTCATATTAATTCAGAAAAAGACGTATAATATACCGAAATGTTCAGAAAAACATTCTCTACAAGTTTAGGAGTAATTCATACATCATTACAACCTTTGAACTTGTAAATGTAGTGAAACCCTAAAAGAACCCCTCTCATATGGCGGTGTCCGATGTCGGCACCCCTTTAATCTGACGATGCACCTAGGGTTTACCGAATTCCTTTAACCTGACATATCATTCATCTTGTATGCGCATTGCATTATGCCATGTCGTGATTGTTTATTTCCCCTTTCCGGTGTTTGGCTCTTCGCGAATAGGATCTGAGCCGGAGTCCGACGTCAACGCCACCGAAGAACAGTACTCGTCCGCTGAGGGACAAGGCAAGCCCTAACCTGGTTCATCTATGATTTCGAAATGCTTTTATCTGTGGTTCCTACATATCGCATACGATTCAACTGTCTTTTATCGGTAGATAGAGTTACCCTATCTGTTGCATGTCCGACCTTTGTAGCCTCGATACCCTGATCCACTGCTCCTAGCATAACTAGGTTTGGCATGTGTGCGTCGCGAGAGCCTCTATCTCTTATGCTTAGCCATGCTTAGTTTGTTACGCTACTACTCCTGTCTTCGGACTGGAGCCTTACAATGAAATGAATCTAGCATGACAGGTTGACGTGGTAAGTATAGAGATGATGATAAACATGATTAAAGGCTCAGACGGGAGGCCACATTGGGATGTGGTGGGTTGTTTCGTTTCTGCCGACCCTAGGAACCGAGTTCTCGCCTCTTGAACCAAGACCGAGCGTACAACCACACTAGGCCCTATTATGGTACCCTCTCGACTCACTAACTTGCCTAGTAGATTCCATGAGTCACATAGTTTGCGCGTTATTTGGACATATGCATTGAAAATGTTTGTGAAAAGGTGCATAGCATACAGGTAGGTAAGCGTGGCCGAGGTGGCTTGGGTTAGAGTCCCTGGTGAAACCCACCTCGCCTCACATCGTTAAGGACCGACTTCGGGACTTGACCCGTTACGGCGGAACAATCCTTAGCGCGTGACTCATGGTCTCGGCGACAGCAAGGTAAAGGTCGTGGTCGACCACCCTCTGCCAGCACACCAAGGAAGTGTGTTATACTAGTGGCATTAAGAGTCGGTCGGCGCGTGTGGGTAAAGTTGTGCACCCCTGTAGGGTTATGAATCTTTTCGAAAAGCCGTGTCCACGGTTATGGACAACTTGGGAACGGACGTGGAGATCATAGAGAACATGAACCTAATCGTAAAACTTGGCAACCAATGTGTGCTTACGGACACCTTCTTCGGGTGTTGAGGGGGTGATCCGAGGATAGTGTTTCGAGATGATGAAGATTGGTGGATACAATATGATGATCAATAGAGATAGAGATGTCGCTCTCTTATCCCCTTTCAAAGGTTCTGAGTAGTCGAGCTTCTCTTCTCTCTTATCTTGCAAAGGAAAACTGGCTTTACGCAAAAGAAGACCTACCAGAAAGCCTGCATAACCGCTTTGCTAAAAGGTTGTACTAAGTCTTGCTGAGTCCCTGTACTCAGCTTTGCATGCTTTTGTTTCAGATGAAGTCGCTACAGCCGAAGGTGGTTTCTACGTTAACATCGATGGTTAGTTTGGAGTTCCCAGGCAGCAGCCTGCGACTTATGGGCTGGGACGTCGCTTTATGTTATGGCTTCTTAAGCCCTTTGCTATCTTGTTATTTAGAATAACATAATTTGCTTCCGTTGCTTGTTGAATGTTGGGTCAGTGACCTCTGCGTGTAATAATTTGGATCTTACTCTTCTAAGAGTTGTAATATATTCTTTTGAGTCGTAGAGTCACTGTTGTGTTACCGATTCCCTCACTGTAGTCTCTCGAGCTCGAGGTTAGGCTTATGTCAGACGAAGATCTGGTATTTGTCTAACCCTGATCCCGGGGGTGCCACAGGTTTTGGTATCAGAGCAGGACTGCCTGTAGGAAGTCCTTGTTTACTGGTCGATGTTGAGTCTAGTGGTTGCGAAAACTATTTGAAAGCTAAAGTTTACTTGCAAAACTCTGAATAGGATTCTTTTTACTCCTTACCTGGTGTCACTCTAATGCTGAGTCATCTTACCTGGTTTTGATTGGAAAAAGATTTCACTTCTTTCCTCTCAATTCAAATCTCTAGGATACACGGTGTTGGGTTATTTTTCTCCAGTACTCCGTATATGGTTGCTTGTCTCAGAGTTTTCAGAATGTCTCAGTTCATCTGAAGCATTGTCCCTTTATTCTTGCTTCGGGTGCTTAGCATCCAATTGTTTGCCTTTGTGTGACATGGTGATTGTATGTCATCTTTGCATTCCATCTTCATGGTTTGTGAGTCGGTTAGTAGTGTGTACATCTTGTATGCTTGTTTAACTACTATGATCGATACGATGATATATCTTCATATCACATGTCTTGTCTTCTCAGCATACTCATTGCATTCGGTATATGCTATCCTTCTGTTGAATCTTTCCGATGAATCCGTGTCTCATGGTTTTTGTCTTCTCCTCAGGATGTCAGGCGGTACTAGAAGTGGTGCTGGCCGTGGTCGTGGTCATGGCCGTGGCAATGGTCGTGGAGATGGCCACGAGGAGAATCCTGACCTTCCTCCTCCTTCTATGGTCCAACTTATGGCCATGTATGAAGCCAATCGCGCAGACAACATTAGGCTCCTTGAAAGGATTGAGCGTAACACAGCTCAGCGTCATGAGGAACAAGTGGGGATCCGAAGTTTCATTCGCCTCACCCCACCAGTGTTCAGTTATTCCACTGAGCCACTTGATGCTGACTACTGGCTCCGCACCATCGAGCGCAAGCTTGAGGTTGCCCACGCTGCTCAAGCGGATTGGGTGAATTTCGCCACCTACCATCTTGAAGGAGCTGCTGGTTCATGGTGGGAAAACTTCCTGTTGATGCAGCCTGCCGGTCATGTTGTAACTTGGCCAGAATTCAAAGCTGCTTTCCGTGCATATCATATCCCAGAGGGTCTGATGGATGAGAAAAGAGAAGAGTTTCTGAAGCTGACGCAGGGCAGTGGTTCTATCTGTGATTATCAAGGTAATTTCTATCGTCTTGCCTGCTATGCTCCTGAAGAAACTTCCACTGATGCCAAGAAGCAAGCCTTGTTCCGCAAGGGACTTGATCCTGATCTTCGTCGAGATCTTCATCTCCTGGACTTCCCAACCTGCCAAGATCTTGTCAACAAGGCTATGAAGGCAGAAAGAGGAAAGGTGGACTATGAGGAAAGTCGCAAGCGCCCTCGAGATAATTCTCAGTCTTCTGGATCAGGCAATCAGCGTCGTCGTGTTTTCATTCCATACAGTGCTGTGCCTCGTGCTCCTAATGCACCGAAGTCTTCTGGTTATGCTCCTCGCCCACAAGCTCCAAACAATGCCGGCGGAACCAACTATCGTCCCGCTATGGGTACTCCAGGCAGTGGTGCGTGCTTCACTTGTGGTCAACCTGGCCACTTCAAGAGAGAGTGCCCTCACAGTGTTCATGGAGTTCCACAGTCAAATAAGTCTACCAAGCCTCCAGTTGCTGGTCGTGGTCGTCTGACCCATGTCACAGCTGAGGAAGCTGAAGCAGATCCAAGCGTCATAATGGGTACGCTTCGAATCAACTCCATTATAGCTACAGTTCTGTTTGATTCTGGAGCATCGCATTCATTCATATCCCAAGAGTTTGCCCAATTGCATGGGATAACCTTTGTGAAGTTGCCTACTACTCTAATGGTTCAGTCCCCGGGTTCCACTTGGCGAACCAATATGGTTAGTCATGGGAATAAAATCGAGATTGGATATCTTCTTTTTCCAATTCCCCTCATTGCCCTCAAGTCAACCGACATTGATATCATTTTGGGCATGGATTGGCTAGCTAAATATCAGGCTGTCCTTGATTGTGCAGCCAGGTCTCTTACTCTGACCGATCTTTCCGGAAGCTCCATTCTATATTGGTCTTCGGCAGCAACATCTCCATCAGCAGTACACATTCCTGATGCTGAGTTGTATTCCCTTGATGTCTTACCTCCGCTTGAAATTTCTGATGTTCCGGTGGTTTGTGACTTCCCTGATGTCTTTCCGGAAGAATTACCTGGCATGCCACCTGATCGAAGCGTGGAGTTTGTCATCGAGCTGGTTCCTGGAACTGCTCCTGTATCTCGACGTCCTTATCGTATGCCTCGAGAAGAGTTGGTTGAACTGAAGAAGCAGTTGGAAGAGTTAGAAGGGAAAAGGTACATCCAACCTAGTACTTCTTCTTGGGGATGTCCTGCACTCTTTGTCAAGAAGAGGGATACCAATGTTCCGCGTCTGGTTGTTGATTACCGGCCGCTCAACGCAGTAACCATCAAGAACAAGTATCCTCTACCTCGAATCAATGATCTTTTCGATCAATTGAGTGGTGCCACAGTCTTTTCCAAGATGGATTTGAGATCAGGCTACCATCAAATCAAAATCCGAACGGAGGACATTCCAAAAACGGCGTTCATGACTCGTTATGGTCTTTACGAGTACACCGTCATGTCCTTTGGCCTCACAAATGCTCCAGCCACTTTTATGCGGCTCATGAACTCAGTGTTTATGGAGTATCTTGACAAATTCGTCATTATCTACATTGATGATATTCTGGTCTACTCCAAAACCGAAGAAGAACACACTGAACACTTGCGTTTGGTGCTGACAAAGCTTCGTGAACATCGTCTCTATGCCAAGTTTTCTAAATGTGAGTTCTGGCTACAAGAGCTCATCTTTCTTGGCCATGTGGTCTCTGAAAAAGGTGTTGCAGTCATTCCAGATAAAGTTCAATCCGTTCTTGACTGGAAGACTCCTAAGTCAGCCAAAGAAATCCGGAGTTTTCTTGGGTTGGCGGGTTATTACCGCCGATACATCGAGAATTTCTCCAAGATCGCCAAACCAATGACTGATCTTCTCAAGAAAGATAAGAAATTTGAGTGGTCAGAAAAGGCTGAAGAAAGTTTTCAGACACTGAAAATAAAGCTGACTACCGCTCCTGTACTTGTCCTTCCAGACACAAGCAAAGACTTTGTCATCTTCTGTGATGCCTCTCTTCAAGGGCTCGGATGTGTGTTGATGCAAGATGGCCATGTAGTGGCTTATGTCTCTCGACAGTTGAAGCCACATGAGCTCAATTATCCAACCCATGATTTAGAGCTTGCAGCTGTTGTCCATGCTCTTAAGCAATGGCGACCTTACCTTTACGGTAATCGTTGCGAGTTATACTCGGATCATCAAAGCCTGAAGTATCTCTTTACCCAACCGGATCTGAATCTCAGGCAGACAATATGGTTGGAACTCATCAAGGACTATGATTTGGGTCTTAACTATCAGCCCGGCAAGGCCAACGTCGTTGCTGACGCCCTAAGTCGGAAGTCATATTGCAACAATCTGATGCTCAAGCAATGTCAACCTGCCCTCCATGAGGAATTTGCAAGACTCAATCTTAAAGTTGTTCCTCAGGGATTCCTTTCCAACTTAGAGGTGAAACCCTCTCTTGAAGACCAGATCAAAGACGCTCAGAAGCGTGATTTGGGTATCACTAAGATCAAAGAGAACATTGCTAGCGGAGATGCTAAATGTTTCTCCGTCAACGATCAAGGTGTTGTCTACTTTGGTAACCGCTTGGTGGTGCCGAAGAAAAAGAACCTGAGAGAGCTTATCCTCCGAGAAGCTCATGAGTCTCCTCTATCTATTCATCCTGGAAGTACAAAGATGTATCAGGATCTTCGCCAAAGGTTCTGGTGGACCCGGATGAAAAGAGAAATTGCTCGCTTTGTAGCTGAATGCGACGTTTGTCGTCGTGTGAAAGCTGAGCATCAAAGACCAGCTGGTACTCTTCAACCTATATCAACTCCTGAATGGAAATGGGATGAAATTGGCATGGATTTCATTACCGGACTTCCGAAAACTCCAAAGGGAAATGACTCCATATGGGTAGTGGTGGATCGTCTATCCAAGGTTGCTCATTTTCTTCCTGTTCGGGAAAGTATTCGTGCTAGTCAACTAGCAGATCTCTATATATCCCGGATAGTCTCTCTTCACGGTGTTCCGAAGAAGATCATCTCTGATCGTGGAAGCTTGTTTACCTCGAAATTCTGGGAAAGCCTTCAAAACTCCATGGGGACAAATCTTTCCTTCAGCACGGCCTATCATCCCCAAACCGGTGGTCAAACCGAAAGGGTGAATCAAATCCTTGAAGACATGCTCAGGGCCTGTGTTATATCCTTCGGCAAGAATTGGGAAAAGTGCCTTCCATTTGCTGAATTCTCCTATAACAACAGTTTCCAATCTAGCCTGGGCATGGCGCCTTTTGAAGCTCTTTATGGACGGAAATGTCGAACCCCTCTGAATTGGTCAGAAACCGGTGAAAGACAGTTCTTTGGACCGGACATGATCAAGGAAGCAGAAGATCAAGTTGGCATTATCCGAGAACGTTTGAAAGCTGCTCAGTCTCGTCAAAAGAGCAATTATGATCGTCATCATCAAGAAGTTCGCTATGAAGTTGGCGAGCAAGCTTATCTTCGAGTCACTCCTTTAAGAGGTGTCCATCGTTTTGGTATAAAAGGCAAACTAGCTCCTCGCTATGTTGGTCCTTTCCGCATCCTTGCTAAACGAGGTGCACTTGCTTACAAGTTGGAACTCCCTCCAACTTTTCCTGAAGTTCATGACGTCTTCCATGTCTCCCAACTCAAACGTTGCTTCAAAGATCCCATCCGTGGTGTTGATCACGAGACACTTGATCTCCAAGAGGATCTGACCTATCGAGAGTATCCTATCCGTATCCTTGATGAAGCTGAGCGTAAAACTCGGCGTCAAACCATCAAATTCCTGAAAGTCCAATGGTCTCATCACTCTGAGTCAGAAGCAACCTGGGAACGAGAGGATCGTCTCCGATCTGAGTACCCTGCCTTCTTTTCTAAAAATTAGGAATCTCGGGGACGAGATTCTTGTAAGGGGGGTAGAGTTGTAACAGAACCACTTTGTTAATCAAATAAATGTTGTTAGTTGCTCATAAGCATGCATGCATTTGCATTTAAAATTTGAGAAATCTTGCACTCAAATGCTTTGAAACATTGTTCCAAATGTTGTATTTTTGCTCTAACAAAATTTTGATGCAAAAAGCCCCATAAGATTTGGTCAAAATACCCCAAATATCCTAAATCTTGCCCTGTTTTAAAATTCCTAGGAAACCCCAGAAGTACAGGGGGGTTTTCACAAAACCGCCTCTTGTCTTCTTCCCCCACGCAGGCAGCCAGTCAGCTGCCTATCGCTGCCGTGGCCGTGGATGGCACCGGCGGCCTGGATGGCCCCGCCGCCCCCTGAGCTCCTATAAAGCGCCTCCGCCGCCGTGGAGAACCCCCATTTCGCCTCCTCCCTCCCTCTACTCCTCTCTGCGCGCGACGGCCAAACCCTAGCCCCTGGCCGGACCTCGCCGTCGCCGTTCCGCTCCTCCCCGCGCTTGGCCGACGCCACCATCAGCTCCGCCGCGTCGCCCCCGTTCTTCTCCACCAAGCGGCGCCAGCGGGGAAGCTCCCTAGCGGCCGAATCGACCGGAGCCCGAGCTCGCCGGTCACCGCCGTCCTCGCCGATTCCGGCCACCCCCGGCCTCGCCGCCAAGCTCGATGTGCTCGTGGTGAGCTCACGGTGCTAACGCACCCCTCCACGCCCTCTCTCTCTCTCTGGTTCGTGCCCGCGTCGAGAGCCCGCGAGCTCTGCCGCGCGAGCTCGCCGCCGGCGTCGCTCCGGCGACCATTCGCGGGCGGCGCCACCACCATTTGGCTCGCCACGTCGAGCCGAGCCCGTTGCCCCCACGCGCGCGCCCTAATTCGGCCCGAGTCGGCCGATTGCTATGGCATCTGCGAGCTCAAGGTCGTGCTGACGTCAGCATGACGCAGTAAAGCTTTATCTTATTCTGTTTTTACTATTTATTAATTTCAGAAATCTGTATAATTCATAACTAATTCATATTAATTCAGAAAAAGACGTATAATATACCGAAATGTTCAGAAAAACATTCTCTACAAGTTTAGGAGTAATTCATACATCATTACAACCTTTGAACTTGTAAATGTAGTGAAACCCTAAAAGAACCCCTCTCATATGGCGGTGTCCGATGTCGGCACCCCTTTAATCTGACGATGCACCTAGGGTTTACCGAATTCCTTTAACCTGACATATCATTCATCTTGTATGCGCATTGCATTATGCCATGTCGTGATTGTTTATTTCCCCTTTCCGGTGTTTGGCTCTTCGCGAATAGGATCTGAGCCGGAGTCCGACGTCAACGCCACCGAAGAACAGTACTCGTCCGCTGAGGGACAAGGCAAGCCCTAACCTGGTTCATCTATGATTTCGAAATGCTTTTATCTGTGGTTCCTACATATCGCATACGATTCAACTGTCTTTTATCGGTCGATAGAGTTACCCTATCTGTTGCATGTCCGACCTTTGTAGCCTCGATACCACTCGATCCACTTGCTCCTAGCATAACTAGGTTTGGCATGTGTGCGTCGCGAGAGCCTCTATCTCTTATGCTTAGCCATGCTTAGTTTGTTACGCTACTACTCCTGTCTTCGGACTGGAGCCTTACAATGAAATGAATCTAGCATGACAGGTTGACGTGGTAAGTATAGAGATGATGATAAACATGATTAAAGGCTCAGACGAGAGGCCACATTGGGATGTGGTGGGTTGTTTCGTTTCTGCCGACCCTAGGAACCGAGTTCTCGCCTCTTGAACCAAGACCGAGCGTACAACCACACTAGGCCCTATTATGGTACCCTCTCGACTCACTAACTTGCCTAGTAGATTCCATGAGTCACATAGTTTGCGCGTTATTTGGACATATGCATTGAAAATGTTTGTGAAAAGGTGCATAGCATACAGGTAGGTAAGCGTGGCCGAGGTGGCTTGGGTTAGAGTCCCTGGTGAAACCCACCTCGCCTCACATCGTTAAGGACCGACTTCGGGACTTGACCCGTTACGGCGGAACAATCCTTAGCGCGTGACTCATGGTCTCGGCGACAGCAAGGTAAAGGTCGTGGTCGACCACCCTCTGCCAGCACACCAAGGAAGTGTGTTATACTAGTGGCATTAAGAGTCGGTCGGCGCGTGTGGGTAAAGTTGTGCACCCCTGCAGGGTTATGAATCTTTTCGAAAAGCCGTGTCCACGGTTATGGACGACTTGGGAACGGACGTGGAGATCATAGAGAACATGAACCTAATCGTAAAACTTGGCAACCAATGTGTGCTTACGGACACCTTCTTCGGGTGTTGAGGGGGTGATCCGAGGATAGTGTTTCGAGATGATGAAGATTGGTGGATACAATATGATGATCAATAGAGATAGAGATGTCGCTCTCTTATCCCCTTTCAAAGGTTCTGAGTAGTCGAGCTTCTCTTCTCTCTTATCTTGCAAAGGAAAACTGGCTTTACGCAAAAGAAGACCTACCAGAAAGCCTGCATAACCGCTTTGCTAAAAGGTTGTACTAAGTCTTGCTGAGTCCCTGTACTCAGCTTTGCATGCTTTTGTTTCAGATGAAGTCGCTACAGCCGAAGGTGGTTTCTACGTTAACATCGATGGTTAGTTTGGAGTTCCCAGGCAGCAGCCTGCGACTTATGGGTTGGGACGTCGCTTTATGTTATGGCTTCTTAAGCCCTTTGCTATCTTGTTATTTAGAATAACATAATTTGCTTCCGTTGCTTGTTGAATGTTGGGTCAGTGACCTCTGCGTGTAATAATTTGGATCTTACTCTTCTAAGAGTTGTAATATATTCTTTTGAGTCGTAGAGTCACTGTTGTGTTACCGATTCCCTCACTGTAGTCTCTCGAGCTCGAGGTTAGGCTTATGTCAGACGAAGATCTGGTATTTGTCTAACCCTGATCCCGGGGGTGCCACACATATTCTTGGGGATATATATACATTTCAATCTCTCTCGATCTATATATCGTTGGTGGCCAAAATTAAACACGTGTGCACTAATTTATGCGCGAAGGCGCGGGTGCCTCTAATAATGTGTGTGTGCACTCGATCGATGATCCCTAAACCTTAAACCCTAAAACCCTAATCCTTAAGCCCTAATTATACCCTAAACGTACACCCTAAACACCCTAAACACACTAAACCCTAAACCCTAGACCCTAAACCCTAAACACTACACCCTAAACCCTAAACCCTAAACACTAAACACTAAACCCAAAACCCTAACCCTAGACCCTAAACCCTAAACCCTAAACCCCAAACCCTAAACCCTAAACCCTAGACCCTAAACCCTAATTAACCCTAACCCTAACGTATACCCTAAAACCCTAGCTAGATAACCCTAAACCCTAAACCCTAATTAAACCCTACATATATATAGGCCAACGACACTTCATTGCGCATCAAGCAGGCGACCAACTAATTAATTAGCGCTGATAAATTAATTAACTTGAATTTTGACAAGTTCTCTCGGATGAAAACACATTTGATTAATTAGTTGCCTCATAATATATATATACAATTAGTGTGCATGCATGCGCGCATGTCATACCTTGCACATATCATTCGTGCATATATTTCAATATATATCTGAACATATTCTTGGGGATATATATACATTTCAATCTCTCTCTCGATCTATATATCGTTGGTGGCCAAAATTAAACACACACTTATATACGCATGCACTTTATGCGCAAAGGCGCGGGTGCCTCTAATAATGTGTGTGTGCACTTGATCGATGATCCCTAAACCTTAAACCCTAACACCCTAATCCCTAATCCCTAATTATACCCTAAACGTACACCCTAAACACCCTAAACACTAAACCCTAAACCCTAGACCCTAAACCCTAAACACTACACCCTAAACCCTAAACACTAAACACTAAACCCTAAACCCTAACCCTAGACCCTAAACCCTAAACCCTAAACCCCAAACCCTAAACCCTAGACCCTAAACCCTAATTAACCCTAACCCTAACCCTAAAACCCTAGCTAGATAACCCTAAACCCTAATTAAACCCTACATATATATATAGGCCAACCGACACTTCATTGCGCATCAAGCAGGCGACCAACTAATTATCGCTGATAAATTAATTAACTTGATTTTTGACAAGTTCTCTCGAATGAAAACACATTTGATTAAGTTGCCTCATAATATATATACAATTAGTGTGCATGCGTGCATGTCATACCTTGCACATATCATTCGTGCATATATTTCAATATATATCTGAACATATTCTTGGGGATATATATATATTTCAATCTCTCTCTCGATCTATATATCGTTGGTGGCCAAAAAACACACTTATATACGCATGCACTTAATTTATGTGCAAAGGCGCGGGTGCCTCTAATAATGTGTGTGTGCACTCGATCGATGATCCCTAAACCTTAAACCCTAAAACCCTAATCCCCAATCCCTAATTATACCCTAAACGTACACCCTAAACACCCTAAACACTAAACCCTAAACCCTAGACCTAAACCCTAAACACTACACCCTAAGCCCTAAACCCTAAACCCTAAAACTAAACCCCAAACCCTCAACCCTAAACCCTAAACCCTAATTAACTCTAACCCTAACCCTAAAACCCTAGCTAGATAACCCTAAACCCTAAACCCTAATAAACCCTACATATATATATAGGCCAACGACACTTCATTGCGCATCAAGCAGGCGACCAACTAATTAGTGCTGATAAATTAATTAACTTGAATTTTGACAAGTTCTCTCGAATATATGAAAACACATTTGATTAAGTTGCCTCATAATATATATATATATACAATTAGTGTGTGCATGCGCACATGTCATACCTTGCACATATCATTCGTGCATATATTTCAATATATATCTGAACCTATTCTTGGGGATATATATTTTTTAATCTCTCTCTCGATCTATATATCGTTGGTGGCCAAAACACACACTTTTATATACGCATGCACTTTATGCGCAAAGGCGCGGGTGCGTCTAATAATGTGTGCGTGCACTCGATCGATGATCCCTAAACCTTAAACCCTAAAACCCTAATATCCCTAATCCCGAATTATACCCTAAACGTACACCCTAAACACTAAACCCTAAACCCTAGACCCTAAACCCTAAACACTACACCCTAAACCCTAAACACTAAACCCTAAACCCTAACCTGCACTTTGTGCGCGCAAAGGCATGTGCCTCTAATAATGTGTGCGCATTCGATCGATCTAGTTTTGATTAATCATAGCACACAAATAAAGAAGTTGTATTTGAATCCACACAACCCTAATCTAAAACACATAGCCCCTAACATGCATGGCCTAATTAACTGACCCCTTCTCTCTAGCTAATTAGTGGAAATTGCACAAAATCAAAAGGGGTCCCTCACTAATTATACATATATATCTAGATTGTGATAAACTTTTGCCCCATATTTGGTGGATGGGTGCATCTTGGCATGTAAAACAATTAATATTTGCAAATGGCGTTGTCAAAATTTATGTACAAATGATTTCTTTCCATCCAAAGTGCATAAAATGGGAGTTTCAATGAAGAAAGTACAAATAAAACAGCTCAACATGCCTCCACACCCCAATTTTCACACGAAGTAGAGCATATTTAAAGGACAATTCCAGAGTTTTACTATTTTTCAAGCAACTTTGCTAATTTCCACCCACTCACATGACTTTATGTCGATTTAACGAAAATAGGGCAAATTTAAACTACATGGGCGGGATAGTTTGAATTGTGCGCGCGGCAAAGGGAACCGCCTATTCCTCAACCTTGTGCATGGCAAATTACACACGCAACTACATTAAACACCACCTACCGGGCGGCCCGGCCGCATGACCCCCCACCCACCCCTACACAACTTATCCCCGTCCGTGCGAAGAGCTTCCCCTCCCCGTCCCGTCCGTGCGAAGAAGAAGCTTCCCCTCCCCGTCGTTCTTCTCGAGACGCACCGGCGGTCAAGTTGATCCACGGTAGGGCTGCTATCTCTAGCTCAATCATGCATCGGGCAAGACGGCCTAACGATTTATATTTTCTTGATGCTGCTAAAAAAAATCGTCAGTATGCTCGAACTAATTGGCACTTTATAGTTTTCCGCTCGATTTGTACTCGATCAATTTGTTCATTTGCGTGGGCATATAGAGTCAGTTCTGCACTCGATCCGTTAATTTGCTGAAATGCCATGGCAGAGTTTTGTACACGATCTGTTTGCTAAAATGTCGATGGGCATTTTTTTGTTTTGTACTCGACATGATTGCTGAAATGCATAATCATGTAGTATAGTTTTGTACTCGATGGATATACATTTCCTACTTCGCCTTAAAAATTAATCACCAACCATTGTATCTCATAATTAAACAGATGGACAGAACTTGGATACTGCATGGACACTTATGTTCCCCTTCATATATAAATGGTGTTCAACCCTTTATGGGGTTTATTAGAGCTCATGAAGGTCACAACCTGGACGTGTATGCCCGCGCTGCACATGTATGAATGGTGAGAAGAGGCCTCACCATGTAGTGGAAGATCATTTACACATTTTTGGGATGGACCGCACATATGTTAGGTGGGTTTATCATGGTGAACCATATAATAATCCTTCAGCGGGAGAAGCAGATCTTGCTCACACTGTACGTGTGCTGGCATATGTAGTTAATTATTTATATTGATGCTGCCGCTGTTTCGATCAATAGTTTGCATTGCTGTGCAAGGTTCTGTACTCAAATTTAACTTGTTGCAGATGGATGGACGGGAAGGAGAGAAAAAGCGCTTGCTTCAGGAAACGGGTTTCAGCTCTGGGACATGTCTTGTGCCGTATGAGAAGGTAAATATGTAAAACGACATTTGTTCAGGTTGCATCCCTTAGATGTTTGTCTAATCTGTTGATGTACTAATTGCAGAAGCATAGAGTTGAAGAGGTCTCTCAGTTTGATGGGAGATTTGAAGATGAATCTCAGTTTGATGCGCTTGTGGATGGTACTGATGACGAGCCTTTCATAGACGAAGGTCCTGCACCTGAGATTATCCAGCCTACAGAAGGAGGCCGTGGACCGAGTATACAGCTTTGCGTTGAAGTGGATGCACGCCCAGAGATCATCAGGCGCATCCGGGTAGTCTCAAGACCACCCAGCCCTGATGCACCTGTGGATGGTACTGATGACGAGCCTTTCATAGACGAAGGTCCTGCACCTGAGATTATCCAGCCTACAGAAGGAGGCCGTGGACCGAGTACACAGTTTTGCGTTGAAGTGGATGCACGCCCGGAGATCATCAGGGGCGTCCCGGTAGTCTCAGGACCACCCAGCCCTGATGCAAAATGTTGAGCTACTTTATGATTCGTACTCTTATGTTCTGGTGCTGTAGTATGTACTATCTTTGTTATGATTTGTACGCCTTTGGCACTAGAACTATAATTAAGCATTCAGTGGATGATCGCGTTGCAAAATTTGACACCCACACAATCAGTTCATCGTATGAGTAGTAGCACAATTACTTCTACAGCCAGTCCTGCCAGCGCATTAATTGGTAGCATGAAACACTTTCAGGCACTCCCCTCTGATTCATATTAATTGACTCAATTTTGTCTAGATATGGATGTATCTAGATGCATTTGTTAACTAGACTAACAAACTTGAGTCAGTTAATATGAATCGGTGTAAACCGCCCAAGTCCTCGAGCAGCTAGTTTATTGACTCTGGACTCCAAGCCTCTCGCGGCAAGCCATCGACGAAGCTTTGACCAGATCTTGGCCCGTTTTTTTTTTGCGAATAGCAAAGCTTTGACCAGTTCCTCTCGGGATACGGCACGCCGGTGAGCTTGCACGGTTGCCATGAGCACTTTCCGGCGGAACTTCCTCTGCAGCGCCCTCAAGCCGCCGCTGCGAGACAGCACGCAGTGCCTCGAGGTGGACGGAACGGACGAACTCGGGATCTCAGGGCGGGGGGTCCGCCTTGTCCTGGAACGATCTCCAGCGGGTTAACGAGGACATGCATGGCGGCTAGGGGATTTGGTTTTTTTTTGTTGTTGTTTGAGCTTGGGATTTGGGGTTTTCTCGGATAGGGGAGGAGGAACCGAGGAAGAGGAAGGAATAGCCCGCGTGCTTGGCGCGTGGCAGTGTGCTTGAATTTCGAATTTTCGTGAAATGTTTCATTTCCCCGCTACAATTCGGGGGGTTTGTTGACGCGCCAATGTGTCCCGCCGGGGAGGTTCAAGTGAATTTGGGGTGCCACACTATGGGCCCCAGTTTCAGTGAGACATGTAATGACTAGTCACATCAGTAAGTTCACTGTGTAATAAAATATGTTACCCCTCCCCTTTATGTAGCCCCCCTTGTCTCTCCCGATCGAGTGCCGACAGCCGACGGATGCAAGCCGCTAGCTCGATCCCCTCCTTTCGCCTCTACCGTCCAGGCATCCAGCTTGGAGGGGCAAGCTGCATCTAGACCAAGCGGATTAGGTAGTACTCTACTAGTAATGTTCTATCCTTTCTCGATATCGGTTCCTTTTTCCTCACCTCGATATCGTGCGCATCTATTTCCTATTCTGGGCGAAGGGGTGTCTTTCTGGTCACCCTCGCGCTGGGAGTGATTGATGGGGATGGGGGTGGGGGCGGGGGCTACCTTTGCTTGGATTGGGGTGTTCTTCCTTTATTTGTCGACATTTGCAACCCTTGTAGTCTCTGCTGATCCTCAATGTATCTTTTGTCAGCTTGTACAGGAAAGGGAAGACCTCGATCGGTGGTGGTGGTGGGGGGGGGGCAATGGAGCGTAAGGCCACCACGCATGTGGGCAGTTGGCTGAGCCTGAGCTGCGTCCCCAGCCCCGCAAAGCAGGTACTCCGTTTGCTTATCCACTCTGTTTGTCTGCATCCTCAATCTGTTCCTCGTTTCGGAAAATGCTTAAAGTAGCACATGTCTTCACTGTTTGTGCATAAAGCCTCTGTGACACCATGCTCTATATTCTCTCGTATCAGGTTGGTACCTCCTGTGTTCCGTGCCGAGGCTATGGGGAACGATAGCGCCCCACCTGCTGCAGGAGCATGGCCAGATCTGCAGCACAAGAAGCGAAATGCCACTGCCGAGCTGGGCAGGGACCGCCCAGGGGTAATTTTTTTTTAACCAACTTACCATGTAGTCTGAATCTGATACTCCCTCAGATCCAAATTAATTGACTCAACTATCTGTAGATACGAATGTATCTAGATGTGTTTTAGCTCTAGATACTACTACCTCCATCCCAAAGCTTAGGGCTTATATTATTTTTAGAAAGTCAAACTATACCATGTTTGACTAAGCTTTTACCAAAAATCATTAACATGCAAAATACAAAATTAATATCATTAAATAGGTTGTGAAATATATTTTCCTACGGTATCTACACAATATTATATTTGTTGACAGAATGTTCTAAAATTTTGGTCAAACTTTACTTGTTTTGATTTCTCAAAAATAAATAAGCCTTAAGCTTTGGGATGGAGGTATCTAGACAAAGCTGAGTCAACTAGTTTTTTTTGTCTGTCCATATAGCTAGTGTTCATGGTGCAAAAGGCTAAGAGCATCCACTATATGCATCAGTCTATCTCATACAGTAATTCAATATCACTGCTAAGGTCTGCCTTTTGTTTTGCTATTCATATGCAGACTGAAACTTTAGGGCCTTTACTCAAAAGGAAGATCAAAACTGCGGCTGATCAGGCTGCCAGTATGTTGATGCCGCCCCCATCTTCTAAATGCCTCTACAAGCACAAGGCCACGCGCCAGCTGGGTGGTGATCTTTTAATGAATATGGTATATTTTCTTAATCCACAAAACATGCCTTGATTTTTGTCTGTTTATTGTCATTTTTTTCTAATGCTTGCCAAAAGTTTACAACAACAACAACAACCAAGCCTTTCAGTCCCAAACAAGTTGGGGTAGGCTAGAGTTGAAGCCCATAAGATCTCAAAGCCAAAAGTTTAGAAACACCAAATTTGTTTGCTTACAATCATCATACAGTAATGTTCATCTACTCTCCAGTTCCCCTAACCCAACAAAAAACGATGTTAATTACGATTTTTAGATTAAAAGAGCACCATTAGGCGCTGTTAATTATGACTTTGAGATTAAAATGTCATTTACAATTGCAAATTACAATTTTGAGACAAATGATTAGTTTAACCTCGACCTGTTCTGCTCTCCATTTTTCCCAACCGAACAAAAATGTAACCATTCCATTCCTCTGAAATGGAACCATTCCATTCCATTCCATGCTGTTTCAGAACCGAACACACCCTTGCATTGTTGTGAACGGTTGTCCATACATAGCCATACCCTTCCACTTACATCCAGCACTATATGCATTAGTCTGTCTCAGAGTCATTCAATATCACTGCTGAGATCTGTTCCCATTCTTATGCAGGCTGAAACTGCTGCGCCTTTACTCAAGTGGATGCAAAATGAGGCTGCTGTGAGGACGATGGTGCCGGCACCATCATCCGAAAACCTCTACAAGCACGAGGCCATGGGCCAGCTGGGTGGTGACCTTTTAATGAACCTGGTATATTTTCTTAATCCACATACATGATTTTATTATTATCTATTTAATTACTGTTAGCTTTGCCTAATGCTTACCAAAAGTTCAGAAACACTGCGTTTGCTTACAATCATCATGCACTAATTTTTCACTTTTCAGTCTGTCTCATCCAGTATATAAACTGTTGAGTTCCGTTGGCTTCTTTTGTAATTATTTGCATTGTTGTCAACTGTTGTCTATGCACAACCCTATTCTTCCACTTACATCCCGTACTATTTGCATCAGTCTATCTCATAGATTTATTAAATATCAATGATGAGTTCTGTTGCTATTCATATGCAGGATGAAGCTTCTGTGCCTCTACTCAAATGGAAAAAAAATGATCCTGATGAGGCTGCTGTGAAGACGATGGTGCCGCTACCATCTTCTGAAAACCTCCTCAAGCACAAGGCCACGGGCCAGCTGGGTGGTATCCTTTTCAGTAAGCAGGTATATTTTCTTAATCCTCATACATGATTTGATTTGTCTGTTTATTGCCGTCTTTGTCTAATGCTTACCAATAGTTCAGAAACACACACAACCCTATTCTTCCACTTACATCCAGCACTATATGCATCAGTGTCTCATAGATTCATTTTATATATCACTGCTGATGTCTGTTGCTCTTCAATTTTCATATGCAGACTGAAACTGCTAAGCCTTCATTGGTCAAAAGGATTGCAACTGCTGCTGATGAGGCATCTGTAGAGGCTGCCACCAAGTTATTGTCAGCCCCACCTTCTGGATGCTTATATAAGCTCAAGTCCAAGGACCAGCCGGGCCGTAACCATCCAAGGGTTCGGGTATATTTTCTTAAGCCACATTTACATGCCATGATTTATGTCTGATATTATCACCGGCTCTGTCTAATGCTTTTTGGAATTCGGAAACGCCAAATTAGCATGCTTATATTCATCATACACTAAATTTTGACTGTTTAGTTTGTAACATAGTGTTATGCACTCGCTTGTCAACATTTGCATTGCTCTGAACTATGCACTTTACACAACCTAATTCTTCCACTTACATTCAGCGCTACGCACCAGTAGTACCTCCCATGTTTCCTTCACCATCCCGATGCCGAGCTTGCGGGAATATGGCGGGCCCATGTACATACCCCGCATATAACACCTCCTATGGCTCTATCTACCTTTCTAATAACTCCTTCACAGAGTTACATGTATGAATTCTCAGTGGTTTAGCATGAATTAGCATATAGTAAAGTCTTGTTTTTAGTCTTCCTGCTTCTTACATTAGTATCAATTTTCACCTGCAGACTGTACCTTGTGAACTTCGTCCAATGATTAACCAGATGTGTCCGCATGAAGGGTCTTTCACTATGCATGGCAATGGCAAATTGATGAACACCTACACGGTCTATGAGGTGTATGTCTACAAGACGCAGGCCATCACATATTTGTATGGACATGATTGGAGAAAGTTTGCTTTTGACTACGGTCTGAAGAAGGGCGACGAGCTGAGGATCAGAAACTCAAACGGGCAGATATACGTAGCGCTACGTAGTTGGAGACACTTCAAAATATATATTATGTAACTTTTTTGTACTCATATCCTTTGATTACTGCATTCTGAGCAGTTGTTCTAAACCATTCCCTCTGTTCTAGCTTGCTGGGTTTAACATGATCAAAGTTACAGATCCCCTGATGGAACAGGAGCGGATGTCACAAAGGGCACCCACACCAGCACCGGCACCGGCTTCCCACTCTCTTGCATCAGCACCGGTTCCTGTACCAGCTCCGTTTCTCGCATCTACCCAAGCGAGCTCCTGCATCAAGCCTTCGGTTCCTCTAGCTGCACCGTTCGCACCTGCCCAACAGTCTCCTGCATCAGCACCGGTTCCTCTAGAGGCACCGTTTATTGCACCTCGCCCGGTAGTCTCCTGCATCAGCACCGGCTCGTGTACCATCCCGTGCTCCCTGCACCTGCCCCACCGGATCACCGAGGTCTCAGCTCATTGATGTGGCCACCCGTGTGGTGACCAGGACGCATCTGAAGGCTATGTTCGTGAGTATATGACAGCATAACTGCTCTTATCTTGATGTCTTCTCTACTCAAAGTCTCACATGGTTCAGTCTTCAGTGCATTGGTGCCATTGACTAATTTTTGGTGGTATCTCTTGCTTTGAATCAGAAATTGCCTAAAAGTATCTCCAAGGATCTCAATGCTGGCCGAAGGGGCAAGATTTCCCTCGTCATGGAGAGTGAAGGTCTCACCGTGGAGGGACGGTACTCCGTCAGTCCCACAGATGGCCGCTTGGCTGTTACTTCCAGGTGGAAAAAGTTCATTGACGGTGCCAAACTTCGCATTGGATCAAAGTTGAAGGTCAAGATCTTTCGATGCCGCTGTGACATGCTGGTCATAAAGTTTGCGGTTGTCTAGTTCTGTTGTCCTATGAGCCCTTAGCAAATGCATTTGTAGTTATACTTATATAAGGTTATCTTATCTGAACTGCTAATTAATTGTATGGGTGGTAAAACTCTGGCAAGCTTTTGCTCTTAGCAAGTATGTATGTATGATCAGCTATTATGATAACTAATGTTTGTGTTCATCTTAATTTGCATTTCCGTTTTAGAAAAAAACTTAATTTCTATTTTGGCTGACCTGTTAGAGAACTATCAGATTGAATCCACAACATGATTCAAATAGATTCATTACACCGAGCCACATGTCTTGACCTTGCTATACACTAGTTCCATTAATCAGTGCAAGAAGGCTTACCTGAGCTGCCTGAACCACGGCAGATTCGAATCCACCTTAGCTATCTAGCTAGAAATACAACCTTTGCAGAAAGAGGATTTGCAGTATGGGGAGGCTGACATTGGGGACCCATGAGGCAGCAGCGTTGTCAACGTTTTAAATGCGGCAAGAGATCGAAACAAAAAAAATAAGCCAAAAATCAGTTGGTAAACAAAATCCAAGAAATGAAACATTTACCTTTCTGAGAGGATGACATGCGGGACCCATGAGGCAGCAGCATCCTCAACTATTCCAAGGCGGCAGGGGATCAAAATAAAAAAAGGAAATAGCCAGAAATTAATTAGGGTCAAAAATAAATCTATCAAAGGAAACCTTTATTGTTCATAGAGGATGACATGTGGGACCGACCTGCCAGCTGCGCCGTCATCGTTTCAAAGGAGGCAGGGGATCAAAAGAAAAAGGCAAATAGCCAGAAATTAGGGGTAAAAAATAAATCCAACAAAGGAAACTTTTATTGTTCACAGAGGATGACATGCGGGACCCATGAGCCAGCAGCTTCCTCAACGTTTCAAAGTCGACATGAGATTGAAAGAAAAAGGAAAGTGACCAAATATCAGGAGCCAAAAATAATCCAAGAAAAGAAATTTTATTGTACATAGAGGATGACATGCGGGTCTCATTTTGCAGCAGCGATCTCAACGTTTTCAAGGTGGCACAGGACCAAAAGAAAAATGAAGTAGCCAGAAATCAGGGGGTGAAAAAAATCCAAGAAAAGAAAGATTTCAATTGGGCTGCATCTGGACATCTGGGCCTTCGAACTATCCTGCTGGGCCTTTTGACTCGTACAATTTCAGCCCACTCCAAAACAGGAAAGTTCGGATTTTTCTAAAAAAAACAGGAAAGTCCTATGCTTCGCAAAAACACAAAACAAGGAGATTCAACATATAAGTTTGTTTATGTAAAAATAAAGATTTAATTTATCCATTTGCAATAGCTTAAAGCGAAATACACTGTTTATTGTCTGCAAAATAATCAAGATATCACATGTTTCTTGTACGAGGAGGCTGACATCGGGGACCTATGAGCCAGCAGCATCGTCAACGTTTTAAAGGCGGCAGGGGATGGAAAGAAAAAATAAACCAAAAATCTGTTGGTAAAAAATCCAAGAAAAGAAACATTTTCGTTCTGAGAGGATGACATGCGGGACCCATGAGGCAGCATCCTCAGCGTTTATTGTTCATAGAGGTTGACATGTGGGACCCGTGAGCCAGCAGCGTCCTCAATGTTTTAAAGGCTGCAGGTGATCGAAAGAAAAAATAAGCCAAAAATCGTTTGGTCAACAAAATCAAAGAAAATAAACATTTACCGTTCTAAGAGGATGACATGCGGGACCCATGAGGCAGCAGCATCCTCAACGATTCCAAGGCGGCAGGGGAAATATCCAGAAATTAATTAGGGGTTCAAAATAAATCCATCAAAGGAAACTTTTATTGTTCATAGAGGATGACATGTGGGACCGACCTGCCAACAACGTCCTCATCGTTTCAGAGGGGGCAGGAGATCAAAAGAAAAAGGCAAATAGCCAGAAATTAGGGGTCAAAAATAACTCCAAGAAAGAAAACTTTTATTGTTCGTAGAGGATGACATGCGGGACCCATGAGCCAGCAGCTTACTCAACGTTTCAAAGGCGGCATGAGATCGAAAGAAAAAGGCAAGTGGCAAAATATCAGGAGCCAAAGATAATCCAAGAAAAGAAACTTTATTGTACATAGAGGATGACATGCGGGTCCCATTTAGCAGCAGCGGTCTCAACGTTTCAAATGCGGCTTGTGATCAAAAGAAAAAGAAAGTTGATTGTACATAGAGGATGACATGCGGGTCCCATGAGCCAGCAGCGTTTCAAACGTGGCATGAGATCGAAAGAAAAAGGTAAGTGACCAAATATCAGGATCCAAAAATAATTCAAGAAAAGAAACTTGATTGTACATAGAGGCTGACATGTGGGACCTATGAGCCAGCAGAGTCCTCAACGTTTCAAAGGCGGCAGGGGATCAAAAGAAAAAGGAAATAGCCAAAAATCGTAGGGTGAAAAAACCAAGAAAATGAACTTTTATAGTACATAGAGGATGACATGCGGGTCCCATGAGCCAGCAGGTTCCTCAACGTTTCAAACGTGGCATGAGATCGAAAGGAAAAGGCAAGTGACCAAATATGAGGAGCTAAAAATAATTCAAGAAAAGAAAGTTTTATAGTACATAGAGGATGACATGCGGGTCCCATTTAGCAGCAGCGGTATCACCGTTTGAGAGGCTGCACGGGATCGAAAGGAAAAGGCAAGTGACCAAATATGAGGAGCCAAAAATAATTCAAGAAAAGAAAGTTTTATAGTACATAGAGGATGACATGCGGGTCCCATTTAGCAGCAGCGGTATCACCGTTTGAGAGGCAGGACGGGATCGAAAGAAAAAGGCAAGTGACCAAATATGAGGTGCCAAAAATAATTCAAGAAAAGAAAGTTTTACAGTACATAGAGGATGACATGCGGGTCCCATTTAGCAGCAGCGGTATCACCGTTTGAGAGGCGGCAGGGGATCGAAAGAAAAAGGCAAGTGACCAAATATGAGGTGCCAAAAAAAACTCCAAGAAAAGAAAGTTGATTGCACATAGAGGATGACATGCGGGTCCCGTTTAGCAGCAGCAGTCTCAACGTTTCCAAGGCGGCAAGGGATCAAAAGAAAAAGGAAGTAGCCAGAAATCAGGGGTCAAAAAAAATCCAAGAATAGAAAGAATTTTGGTTCATAGAGGATGACATGCGGGACCCATGATCCTGCATCGTAAACGGCTCGATCGGAGAGCGTTGAACGAGATGGCGCGATCGAGAAAAAAAACAATGCCAGAGAGGCTGCCATCTGGGCCCTACATCCCTCGGCGGTGCGGATTTGCGTTGACTCGGCCGGCGATCCCGAGATTTCGAGATGCACCACGTCCCGGGCCACCATACGCCACGTTTTGGCCGTTTTCGTCGGGCTAGGTGGCCTCAAAAACGAGAAAAAAACGTTTTGACATGCACAACGGAGAGACCAAAAATCGTCGGCCATGGTCACCAGCAACCACGGCGCGACTTCAACTTCGTCGGCCATGGCAACTATTCTTGTAGTGATTCCCCACTTCTTCGCGCACAGTGTCCTTTGCTCTCTGCGCCTCCGCCGCTTCGTTTGTCGCTCGAGCTCCGCCGCCCGGCGAATCTCCGCTACTGCTCCGCCGGACGTCGCCGAACTTCGCCGCGCGAAGAACCTCTGTGGTGCTCCTCTCGCGGTCGCGGCATTGGTGTTTCCTCAAGCTCTTCTCCACCTCGCCGTCGATGGACCTCCTCGCCAACCGCAAGCTCGCCAATCCACCAGCGAGCCACTTCCTCTGCGACTCCGCCGCCTCAGGTTAGGATCAATCTGCGTTTACCCCTCTTTTGCTCGCTTTCTAGATCTTGAGTTGGTAGTGTATTTACTTCTCCTTTTCTTTTGCTTTTTCTCTCACTCGTAGATCTTCGCGCGGGGGTAAATCGTGGGATTCTTGTTTCTCCGCGTCAAATCTCATGTCTAGTGAGGAGTCTTCCTCTGCCTCTTCTTCTGCCTCTTCCTCTGATAGCCGGCATAGCCAATCCTTCGACGGATTAACCGCCGATCTTGTCCAGATGGACATCGATTCCGGTACCGACCAAGAAGCCGGTAGCTCTAGCCAAGCTTCCGGCGTAGATCCTGCCGGTATCACACGCGGGGCCTGGATGGGCTCCAACGTTAGCCAGTACGAAATTGATTGGCTTTACCGGTCCAGGAGGATTCCAGAAGGAGTATCCTGCCGGCTCCCTGGCGACGAGATTGAACCGGTGCTTGAACCCGGTGAACGCGTTGTTTTTCTCGCTCACTTCGAGCGCGGCTTCGGCCTTCCCGCCTCTCCTTTCTTCCGGAGTTTCCTTGATTTTTACCAACTCCAACCTCACCATCTTCCCGGCAACGCCGTTTTCTACCTCTCTTGCTATGCCACCTTTATGGAGGCTTATATCGGCATTCGTCCCACTCGCGAGACGTTTGCCCGTTTCTTTACTCTTCGGATCAATTCCGTTCAGGGCAAGGAAATCCCTAAACCCAAACCCCCCGTACAATGCGGGTCTTGCATCATCGGCTCCCGCCAAGGGAGCCCTTTTTTCAAGTTTTCCGGTCTCGAGTCTTGCCGGCTATGGCAAGGGATCTTCTTCTACGTGAAGAACGATGGTGCCGCAGATCTCATCGATCTGCCGCCTTTTAATCCGGCGCCGCCCAGAAAAATCAACTGGAGCTACCACCCGAAGACAGATCATATCGAAACAAACCGGGTGGTACGCTTCATGGAGAAGCTGATGAAGGAGACTAACATCTGCTCCGATGATATTATCCGCGCCTTCATCTCGCGCCGGGTGCTTCCTCTTAAGCGCCGCGCTCATAAGATGAGCGAGATGTACGGTCCCGGTGATCCTACCAAGATCACCGGACTTCCTCTCAGCAAGAAGGACATTGTCCTCAAGGCTAGGCAGATCTGCCAGACTGCCATGCCGGATGATTGGGAATGGGGCCTCCGGCCCCTCAGTTCCACTAACCCTCCGACCCAAGAAGTAAGAAATTACGCAACTCGGGTCGGTTTATCGGTAACTTTTACACCGTGACTAACCCTTTTTTCTTTTGTTTTCAGGCCAAGGACCGCTTCCCCCGCATTGACTCAGACCGGCGAGGCCCTTGCCGGAAGCGTGCTCTGGAAAAGTTCAACCCGGACCCCTTCATTCATTGGCAGGATCTGAAGATGGGCCGGACTCCAGCCTCGCGCCTCGGCAAATCTCCACCGGAACCATCCGGTTCGTCTGACGACCTGACCTTGCTTGAGGTGGCTCTTCTTTTTGATCTCTCATATTCGTCTGTTATTGTTCCTCTGTAGATGTTCCCTCAGCCAACATCAACCCACAGGTCCACGAGCACGTTCCTCCCCTGCAGGCCGAGGTAGGCCAAGAGTTTGTGGAGAAACTCATGGCCCAAGGCCAGAAGAACAAGGCTCCGGCCTTTGACGCCGGTTCGAGCCAGGCCCCTGCATCCAAGCGCTTCCGGACTGAACCCTTTGCGGGGAAGGTCGCAGGCGTGAGGCGCTATAAGAGCAGGCAGATGCCGACCTCTTCTGGGTAAGGCCCCGTTTCTCTGCTTGTTTTGTTTTTACCAAGCTCTTTTCCGGTTGCTTTTTTCCAACCCTTTCCTTTTCTCTCTTTCAGCCCCGCGCTCAAGCTCGGCCCTAGGCCTGAGGGCTCTGCCGGATCCGCAAGGACCTCAACTCCTCCTCCTCACTCAAGCCCGGCACCATCTGGTGCCGGCATTACCTCTGCCTCCCCTCTGGGAGGCACTACAAGTTCGGGGCGCGCGGCCCCTACACCGCCAGATCACCGCGCGGAGGAGGACCTTGTCTCCCCTCCCGAGAACCAAGACACCGGCGCCTGCAACATCGGCGCCGGAGAAGAAGCTGCCGGGCGGGCGGAACCTCTGGTTCCTCCCGTCCTAGAAAAGAAAAAGAAGAAGAAGACCAAGACGTCTTCCCCTTCCAGAGCCGCGCCGGAAGCTTCCGCGCCGGCAAACTCCAACCCGGGTGACGCGCCTGGCGCTCCCCCTTCTCCCAGGACCACGTCAACGCCACCACCGGAAGCTCCTTGCACCGAGCCAGCCGGTGCCACTCCAACGGCGTCGCCGTCGAAGACCTTGACGCTTGTCAAGGCAACGGCCTCTAGCGCCCCCTCCGGCGGCCAGCAGCCCTTGGCGCCACACGTCGCCCGCGCCGCTAGCGCTGCCGGCGAGAAGGCCACCGGCCTGCTTGGCCGGATCACCAAGTTCCAGCGCGAAGGCCGGGAGCTGGGGCACTTGCTGCCCTACGCGGAGAAGTGGAACGCCGCGGACATGTCCAAGGCGACCCGTGGCCTGGGCAAGGACCGGCTACCGGCGCCTGATCCTGTTGGTGAGCGGTGCTCAGAAGAGCACCACATGCGGCTGCGTCGGGCCGTCAAGGAGCTGGACAGCGCGTGGTTCGATGCCACGAACAACATGATGGTAAGTCTCACAAAGCCTGTTCCATTTTTTGATTTATCTTGGTTCCTCTTCTTCTGGCTCTTTTCTATATTTCCTTGAACTTTCAACTTTATGCCGGTTTCTCTTTTTTGCTGAATCTTGTCTATCCTCCCAGTCCCCGAGTTTCGTGTTGAGAGCGTAGCTCTTAGCGCGAAACTTAACTAGAAATGCGCGAAACCGGCATAGCCAGTCCCCGAGCTTCGGGTTAAGATCTTTGCTCTCAGCTAACATCATTTCCTTGAACAGACCACGGCTGACGCTCGGAAGATCCTTTTTGAGGAGCTTCTTTGGGAGCACCGGGACCTCGCTGAGGCACACAGCAAGTGCCAAGGTAAATCTCTGCGCCTCCGGCATCTTTTACCGGAAAGCTTTCTTTCTCTCAATTCTTAACACTTATGATTTTCTGTTTCAACAGCCATCCCGGAAGCTTCTATTGAGGCCCTCAGGACGCAGCTTGCCGCCGCCCAAGGTACAGCTTCCTGTTTTCCAGTTAACTTGCTTTCTCTCCATTGTATCAGTACAACTTTGCTAACACTCTCTTTCCGGGTTCCAGAGAAGAAGGACCAACTTATCCGGCAGCATCAGGAGGATTTGAGCACCCAGAAAGCCAGCTACAAGGAGCTCAAGGACCAGCTTATCCAGCTTGGTCTTGACCATGCCAAGGCGCTGAAGGCTGCTGAATCCGCTGCGGAGGCCAAGCTGCATGAGGCGCTGGAGGATGCTGGCAATGCCAACGTGGTGTTGCAGGCTGAGCTGGAAGAGGCCGCCAAGGCGCGGAAGGCAGCCGAGGACAAGGCCGCGCGGCTGGAGGCGGAACAGAAGGAGTATGACCTTTTGGTTACGCGGACTGACGCGCTTGCTCTCCGTAAGTTCCTCTTTTTTCCTTTCCGGTTCCTGCTTATAGGCTTATCTGTTCCGGTAGCATGTGCTTAGCTTCTTTTCTTTGTCTTGCAGGGCTCTTCCCGGACTCCCAGGCGTTTGGTGTAAAGAAGGTTGGAGAGCGCCGGGTGCTACAGGCATACAAGAACCTGGGTGCGTCCTGGGATCCCTATGACCATCTGGTTGCGCTGAACGCGCGGGTCTCCCACATGCGCTGCGTGCAGCGGAACCTCTCTGACATTCCGCAGGTGGCCACCCAGCTCTACAGGACTCTTTGGCCTGGAGAAGAAGTGCCAGACACCTTCTCCCTCATCAGCGACCGCCTGAAGGGTGCCGGCCGAAGGATCCGGGAGTGGCAGTGCTCTGCTGCCCGTGCCGGAGCAGACTCAGCGCTTCGCGTTGCCTGCTCCTGGTACCCGGAGCTAGACCTGGACGCCTTCACCGGCGTGCGCGAAGGGGCTGAAACCAACCTGGACCCGGTCCTCACCGCTAAGCGGCAGGATCGAGCGTACCACATCGCGGAGTACGCTGATATGCGCACCTTCATCCCCCTCCTGCAGACGTCAAGGACTATCTGAGCGACGAGGAGGAGGGTGAAGACGCTGATGAGGCCGGAGCCGGTGACGCGCCTCCAGAGGGTTCTAATGCCAACGACGCTCCTCCCGAAGCCCATGTTGCCTGAATGTTGCCTGTTATCTGATTGCCTGTGATATGCTTGCCCTGTTCAACTTGGAAACACTGCCCGTTAAATTCTACCCCGGTATGCCGGGGTCTATGATGTAAGATAATACTTAATCTCTATTTTGGTCGTGGTACAACAGTTTATGCCGGTAGGCTATACCGGTAGTTAATTAACTTATGTTTGCCTTAGCATATTTGCTTGTTGATTTGCTTTTTCTTGCACTGCAATGATTCCGAAATTGTTTCCGCATCCAATTTGATGCATACTTGGCTCTTTTGCTTTGGCTCTACCTACCTTCTCTGGGCGTTTTTGGCGTATGAGCACAAAGTTCTTTTACCAAGCAAGCACTTTCTTGAACTTAGAAATAACTCGAAATTTTTGCAAAAAACCGGTATAACCGGGGTTAGTTAAATTTTTCCAGATTGTTCTTTCCCGCTCTCCCTCTTCGCAGTTCATGTGCTTATCCCCTACCGGTTTATCTTGCTTGCCATGAAGCCGAGTTGCGGACAACAGCAGAGTCGAAGACTCCGGTAGGGTCTAGCACACTACTAAACCGGAAAGAAAAAACGTTCAATAAGCAACCGATAAACTGAAAAAATAAACATGTTACATACAACTTTAGTAAGGGTAGTCCCCGAGACTCATTCGAGGTTCTGACATCTTTTATTCATAGCAAATAAGGTACAAAAAGGAACTTCTTACACCACAACTTCAAGAGTAGAAAGGACGCAACAGAGCTACATTCCACGGACGCTTGGTCTCCTCTCCGGACCTGTCCGCCTTTCCTTTCTTCCATTCCTGTGCATCAATCAGGTAATAGGGATCATTGTGGAGAGCCTTGCTCACAATGAAAGGTCCTTCCCATGGGGGGGAAAGCTTGTGCCGGCCTTCAGTGCGCTGCACTAGGCGTAGCACTAGGTCTCCTTCCCGGAATACCCTCGGGTTAACCTTCCGGCTGTGATAGCGTCTGAGGTTTTGCTGGTAAATGGTTGTTCTTGCCAAAGCTAATTCTCTTGCTTCTTCTAGCAAGTCCACATCGTTTTCTCGGGCCTCCTTTACCTCTTCTTCGGTATAGAGTTGCACCCTTGGTGAATCATGGAGAATGTCGGTTGGTACGACCGCTTCTGCTCCATAAACCATAAAGAATGGAGTGTATCCGGTAGACCGGTTTGGAGTTGTTCTTATACTCCACAGTACGGATGGTAGCTCATCGAGCCAACACCCCGGCGATTTTTCCACCGCATCGATGAGTCTTGGTTTGATACCGGAAAGTACCAAAGCGTTTGTTCTTTCAACTTGGCCATTGCCTTGTGGGTGTGCCACTGAGCACAAATCCAACCGGATATTGTTGTCCTCACAAAATCTTTTGAACTCACCTTGAGCAAAGTTTGTGCCATTGTCAGTGATAATGCTATGTGGGTAGCCATACCGCAAAATTACATCTTTTAAGAACTTCACCGCTGTGCGCCCATCACATTTTGCAATGGGTTTCACCTCTAGCCACTTGGTGAATTTATCCACCATAACCAAGATGTGGGTCATGTTTCCCCTTGCGGTTTTGAATGGGCCAACCATGTCTAGGCACCAAACGGCAAACGGCCAAGTTAGCGGTATGGTTTTTAAACCGGATGCTGGGGTATGGTTTTGCTTGGCGTACCTCTGGCACCCATTGCATTTCCTTACCAGATCCTCCGCATTTTCCAAAGCCATTGGCCAATAGAACCCATGCCGGAACACTTTTGCCACTAGCGCCCTCGACGAAGCGTGATGCCCACATTCTCCTCGGTGAATTTCCTCGAGCATTTCTTTTCCCTCTTCCGGTTCCACACACCTTTGGAGGACACCGGTAACACTTCTCTTGTACACCTCGCCATTGATGATGGTGTAAGCTTTGGACCTCCTCTGGATCCTTCTGGACTCATTTTCGTCAACCGGCAAGGTGCCGTTGATCAGGATTTCCTTAATAGGTTTAACCCATGAGGGTGCCTCCCGAACCAGGAACACCGGTACGTCTATGTCCATGCTATCCACCAGCATTGTTTCTTCAGGTATAGACACAGCAGTTCCCGAGCTTACCGGAACAGTTCCCGAGCTTACCGGAACAGTCCCCGGGTTTCCTTCGTCGATATCCATTGGTACAACATGTGATTCCGGTACAAAAATTGACTCCGACTCCGGACTCGGTTTGATCGATGGTACTCTTAAGTGTGCCAAGGCTATTCCGGGAGGAATTTCTTGCCTGGACGAGCCCAGCTTGGACAAAGCATCCGCGGCTTCATTTTCAAGGGGATTTGGTGGAAACCGGAATACGCATAGTGACATAGCAATAAGCCCCGTGCGGGGTAATGAACGCAGTTTTTATTTGATCTTCCTTTTTCAAGGGGATTTGGTGGAAACCGGAATACGCATCCAGAAAAGACAACAACTCACACCCAGCAGTAGAATCAATCACTTGATCCATCCGGGGCAGAGGGAAAGGATCTCTTGGGCAAGCCTTGTTGAGGTTGGTATAGTCGATGCACATGCGCCACACCTTTGGAGCTTTTGCCTCCAGGTTCTCATCTTTTTTCTTTTCGACCATTACCGGATTGGCCAGCCACTCAGTGTGCGTGACTTCCACAATGAATCCGGCAACCAGCAGTTTTGTCACTTCTTCTCCAATAATCTTCCTCCTATCTTCAGCGAACCGACACAAGGGTTGTCGCACCAGCTTGGCATCCTTCCGGACGTTTAGAGAGTGCTCAGCCAGCTCCCTCAGAACACCCACCAAGTCATCAGTAGACCAGGCAAAGATATTCCGATTCTCACGGAGGAAGCTGACGAGCGCGCTTTCCTATGCTTGATCAAGGCCGGCACCGATACGAACGGTGCGCTCTGGGTAAGCCGGATCCAGCACAATGTCTTTTGTTTCATTCGTCGGCTTGAATGCCGGTGAGCCCAAGTTTCCACTCATTGCCGCTAAACTCAACTGTGAGGACTGAGCCAGCGCAACCGCAGTTTGCATCCTTCTTTTTTCCTCTGCGATCACCAGCGATTCTGCTAGGTTTGATCCGGCAGATGCTGTTTCCAGTGAGACTTTGTAGTTTCCCACCACAGTTAAGGGTCCACGAGGTGCCGGCATCTTCATCTTGAGGTAAGCCGTGTGGGTCGAGGCCATGAAGGCTGCCAATGCTGGTCTCCCCAACAGTGCATGGTACGGGCTATCTAGGTCCACCACCTCCAACTCAATGTTTTCAACCCGACAAATGTCACGTCCTCCAAACGATACATCCACCCGAACTTTTCCTACCGGTGCGCAAGACAAACCCGGAACGATTCCGTGGAACGTTGTACGAGTTGGCTGAAGCATGTTTTCTGTTATGCCCAGCGTATGCATGGTGTGCCGGTACATTATGTTTATGCTGCTCCCATTGTCTATCAACACTTTGCTGAATTTGACGCGAGTCGTTGGCCCTTTCATGATTGGGTCCACCACGAGAGCGTAACCTCCCGGATTCGGCATGATTTTGGGGTGATCCTTGAACGACCAGGTGATTTCCTGATCTGACCACAGCATGTACTTGGGAACCGCCGGCATCACGGCGTTTACTTCCATGGAGCAGCGATGCACACTTTGCCTGTCTGTTGGCTCAGTGACAAAGACAACACAGCACAAATGTGGGTCCTCGTAAACATTCCGGCCCAAAGGTGCCGGTGGAGGTGGTTGGCCGTGGTCCTCTCCCACCTGATTGACTTGCTGGTACTGCTGCCTGTTTGGCTGAGGCTGTACCGGTAAAGCATTTGCTCCACTAAGTGGTGGTGGTGGTGGTAGTTGTTGCTGGCGCAGCATATCTTGTGACGGTGGCAACATTGTGGTGCATCCTTGCGCATCCTTCACTGCTCCCTTTTGCATCAAGTACTTGGTCCAAGAACAATCCTTCGTCAGGTGGTTTGACGGGTGAGCCGGGTTCGGCGTGTGCCACCGGCAAGGTTGATCCATGGCGGCTTCCATGGTGTATTTTATGGGTTCTTGCCAATTCTTTTTCTGGCCCCAGGGTTTCTTTTCGACCCATTGCTTCTTAGGACCCGCCCATGGCTGCGATCCGGTTTTCTGCCTCTGGAGGCCGCTGGCATCAGAGTTTTCTTGCACAGCAGCAACTTGCTGCGGAGCGTACCTTCGATCCGGGAAATCTTCCCTTCTTTTGTTGTTCTGGTTGTCCCGGTATTGTTCCTGGCGCTGCTGAGGCAGGTTTGACTGTTCCGGCTCAGCTTGCACCGCCGGTTGCATTGGGTCTCCCAACGCATAGTTATCCGCCACACGTATCATCTCCGCCAAAGTCGTTGGCATGTTTCGCTGCAGCTTTTGCCACAAAGGCGAACCTCGCCGGCATCCCTGGCTAAACCAAGCAATGGCTTGTGCTTCTATCACTCCTTCACAAGAGTTTCTAATGGAGTTCCACCGGGTCAGGTAATCCCGGTCTGTTTCCTGCGGGCGCTGCACGCACAAAGCGAGCTGCTGAGGCCTGTTGGGCCTTCGGTAGGTGCTACTGAAGTTACTCACAAAGGCTTCCTCAAAGTCCAACCAGCCATTTATGCTTCCTGCCGGCAAGTTGTTCAGCCAGATTCTTGCCGGTCCCACTAAAAATGTTGGCACAATTCTCACGGCCCAACGCCGGTTTCCTCCTCCGGCTACACATCCTCCGCCGCCAGCAACGTATACCGCGGTCACATAATCCGCGAGCCAATCTTCCGGCTTAGTGGTGCCATCATAAGTTTTGGTGTCACGGGGCAACTGGAAGTTGCGAACCGGTGGTTGCTCTTTCATGATCCTTGGGCCAAAACACTTTGGACCCGGAGGACCCTCTGCCTCTATCATTTCAGACAGGTACACTCTATCCAGACGGTGCCTCGCATCCCGTTCTGGCAGGTGTCTTTCTCCCACGCGCTCTCCCAAAGGATTTCGGTAAGCGGTGAATCTTGTCGAGTCAGCTTCATCGTAGCGTTTCGGTACCGCGGCCCTTGCCTGCCGGTACCTTGGTGGAGGCATCTCCTCCTCATCATACGCTGCCCTTGCAGCTTGATAGTTTTGCCCGGTTTCATATCTACCGGCATGATTGTTTCCGGCATAGCCTCCTTTGGCGTTGCCTCGATCTTCCCCTTGCCTTTTTCTACCGGCATCATGTTGCCCGGCTTGTTGTTTTCCGGCAAGAACCGGATCGTACACAGTCATCTGCTGTGCGTTTATCTCTTTTTCTCTCCTTCTGTCCGGATGGGGGGACGAAGCCTGCCCGTGGGACTTGCTTCCGGCATTCTTTGTTGAACGCGCGGATTTTGAGGCCACAGCCTTGTTCAGCTTAGCCAGCTGCTCAGCATTCTGCTGCTCGATAGTTTCCAGCAGCTCTCTAACACGCTCTTGCTGTTTTGCCAAAGCATCTCCGGAAACGATTCACATAGCTCTACTGCAGCTTTAGCAGCTTTTATAGTTTTATCCGGGCTACTGTACTTAGGTTTTTCCACAATGCTAACAGATGCAGAGGTACTTTTGCCGGCAAGAACTTCCTTGCGCAAATCCTGATCTAGATTACGAGCTTTAAGCCAGTTCTCCGGTATCCTAGCAGCATGAGCGCTAACAGAAGCAAAGCCATGGGCAGCGTTGTACTCACGTAGGTTTAGGTTGAGCTCGCGCTGCGCCTGGACGATGTCGGCGCCGTTCGCGAGCAGCTTCTGGCGTTGTGCCTCCAGCTCCGCCTGAGCCGCTGTCGGGTCGATGTTCTTCGCGATGGGCGTTGCCAGCACGTTCATCGCCGCTTGGAGTGGTGTTTCCGGTGGTGCGGAAGATGCTCCCGCAGCGCCAGCATCGCGCTCCAGCGGTGGCTTGGCCGCACGGGTCGAAGCCGCACGACCAGCACCTTCATCCGCAGCCTCCTTGCCTGCACCAACCACGCCGGTCATCATTACCTCGACGCTGCCGGCGGCGCGGCCAGCACAGAGCCACCTTGGCGGGTCCGGTGCCACCAGCACCGGCGAGAGGCGCTGGCGCACAGGGACGGTGCCGAAGTAGACGCGGTGGCTGCCGAACTCGATGATGCGGCCGTTCTTGGGGAAGATGCCGCCGTTGGCGAAGCAGCCCGCGTTGTCGTTGATGAAGTCCATGGAGTTGGGCCTGGGCGTTCGGTTTTAACCGAAAATTCGGTTCAGTTTTTCGGTTTTTTTGATAATTCGGGTAATAAGAAATGAGAACCAAAATTATATCGGTTTTCTAATTAATTTGTAATTCGGTTATCCAAAAATTCGGTTCGGTGTTCGGTTTTTAACCGATTTAACCTAATTTTGACAAAATATAACAAGTCAAGTATGTATGATGTCACGCATTAGTTTGGCAGCTGCCGAGTTGCCGTGACTAGAAGCTAGGCCCACGTACGACAAGGACTATTGAGCATGTATATACTATTAGTGCTCCTCCTAACTCCAGGAACCATACGACCATGTAGTAGCAAACTACTCGTACATAGCTAGATGAAGCAAAATGAAATTAGACATATGCTTATATACACGTACTAATTTTTTGGGGCTTGTATGCATGTACTACGTGGAGTTTGGGACTTTGGCCTGCTTGGAGTTCTGTTGTTGGGCAAAGAAATTAGTTCAAACGATTGACAGTGAACTTCTGTATGAGACGATTATGGTATCTGTTAATGGTATATCGGGTTTTAAGGTTATTTCGGTTAATAGATGGTAAAAATCGAATTTGTTAATATAAATTCGGTTTTTCATATTTGAGCACCGAAATTGTTTTCGGTTAATTCGGTTTCGGTGTATTCGGTTTCGGTCCCGGTTATTTCGGTTCGGTGTTCGGTGCTCGGTTTTTTATGCCCACCCCTTGATGGAGTAGAGGCGCTGGACGAGCGCAGACACCGTCCGCTCGCCGGCGACCTCGAGGATGCCCGCCCGAATATGAACTCCTGCAAGCGCCACTTCATGCCCCACGGTGGGCGCCAACTGTCGTCGTGGTGAACAGACAGATGCCATAGGATGGCTTAAGTTGGGGCCGAATGGACGCTAGAGGATTCGGGGGAGGGTTTGTGATTAGATGGGATGAACTTCCGGATGGTTTCCTCAAGAACTTAGCCAAGGCTAGAGGTTTAAGAAGAAAGACACAAGGAAGAACTCGCTCTAGATCATCTTCTTTATTGATCTCCACAGGTTACAAGTTTGTGCTTACAGGATTTCTCTCTCTGCTCATCGCTCCCGAGTACGGGTGTGCCCCCTCTCCTTATATAGGGGAGAGTGTGGCTTACAGGGGAAGAAACCCTAATGGCATCTTTGACTAGACAAACTACTTTACAAAGTTACTTTAATCATAGATGACACCGGGGTCTTCTTTAATCAGGGAGGCTGACGTCCTCCGGCTTCTTTCATCGTCATCCTCCTCTTTATCGTCAGGCCTTCGTTTAAAGCTACTTTGCTTAGCTCATCTTTGTCCTCTAGCTCTGGAGAGAATCTTTGATCAGCCCTGCCGACATGCTCTTCTTTCCGGTATCCCGGTGTCTTCTTTACCCGGTTCCGGTATACCCCTCTTGGGGATACCGGCTTAGCTTTACTTAGCCAAACTCTTATCTTTGTGCTCTGGTATGAACATTAAACCGGTATCTTGATGGCTTAAACCATCGGTTTGGCATGCCTTTGGCATACCGGGGGTCATCCCCCCAACAGTAACTTTGCTAATTCCATCCCTATGGCGCGACGCTTATTATCTCCAAAGCGACGCATAGCTTGCTTCACCGGTTTCGCACCCGGATTTATGTTGAGGTAGTGCTCGGCGAGTTCCCTTGGTACTCCAGACATATCAGAAGGTTGCCATGCGAATATATCCATGTTAGCTCTAAGAAACTCGACGAGCGCGCCTTCCTATTTGGGTTCTAAGCCAGCTCCGACAGACACTTCCTTGGTGGCGTCGCCTTCGATTAGGTCAACCTTCTTGGTGTCTATCGCGGCCTTGAACGAGGTCTTTTGTTCGGAGATCTGCTTATTGGTGGTATGCATCTCTTTTGGATCCACCGCGGCCCTGTAGCCTTGCAGCTCCTCTCCAGATATCACATATTTTGCAAAGACGGCTTTGCCCTCCTCGCAGTCTCGAGCTTTCTTGTAGTCTCCGAATACGGTAATCATACCGTTAGGACCCGAAATCTTGAGCTTGTTGTAGATGTAGCACGCCCTTGCGTGAAACTTGTGGTAGGTGGGCATGCCGAAGATAACATGGTAGGAGCTCTTGAAGGGTACAACCTCAAACGTGATCATCTCTTTGCAGAAATTATTAACATCGCCGAAGGCCACGGGAAGTTTGATGCTGCCTAGAGAGTTTGCCTTTTTACGCGGAACCACACCATGGAACTCCGTGGTGTTGTGCTTGAGCTGCTCCTTGGTAAGGTTCATTTTCTCCAGAGTTTCCAGGTACATGATGTTCAGGCTGGCTCCGCCGTCCATGAGGCACTTGGAGAAGTCATACCCATCGATGTGGGGGCTCACAACCAAAGCATAACACTCTTTAGGGATGACAGTGAGATGATCCGTCCTTTCGAAGGTGCACGGGCTTTCCGACCACTTGACGTACTGCGGCATAGCCGCAAGCATGGCATTTAGGATCCGGAGGACTGATTTCTTGGCCCTGACTATCGGAGTTCCGAGGAAGATGTGGTATGCTCCAGCACTCTTTTTGACGAAGGGGTTGGATTTGTTAGCTGCGGAACCCTCTTTGGGATCCGGCGAAGCGTCATCCTCTTCCATCGCCTCAGAGCTGTCCTCGTCCTTCTCCTTATTCTTACCCTTGTCTCCTTTGCCGCGCGGGCGGTGCTTCTGGGCGCGCTTGTATCCTGCTTCTGAGTTAGATTTGAGGTCATTGACCCACTTGCAGTTGCGATTGGTGTGGGAGGACTTGCCAGTAGCCGGATCTACGTGGGCTATGCATGGAATATCCATGTACTCTTCATAAGTTTGGGGAGCGCGGAACCCAGCGGCGGTGACTTCGTCAGCGTGCTATTGGCCCCTGCCGGCACCGCCACCACGTTCGCGACCTCTTCCACCTCTTGGACCTCCGCGTTGGAACATCATGGCAACGATGTCGGATCCGCCACTTTTCTGGTCATCAGAGGGGTTCTTCCGCTTATTGTTGCTGCTTCCGCCGTTAACATGGTTCTTCTTTTGCTGATGCGGAGGTATGGATGTGGGTGCAAGTTCTCCACCTGCGTCATCATCAGCAGCGGTGTGAGTGCTGGCAAATGCCGATCATGTCATCTAAGGTCAGATTGTTCTCGTTGATCAGGCAAGTTAACTTGTGCCGGAGCAGCCCTCCTCGCTGTAAGCCACCTACGAAGGCGTGCATAGTTGTGCGGTTATCTACGTTCTTGCACTCGTTTCTTGTTGCTAACCATCGAGTGAGAAAATCTCGAGAGTTTCATTTTTCTTCTGGATACATGCCTGCAGGTCGCTTGTTGTGGCAGGTCTCATGTAGGTGCCCCTGAAGTGTTTCTCGAAAGCGATCTTCAGGTCAAACCAGCAAAAGATTGTGTTTTCCGGAAGGTCACTGAGCCAGGTACGGGCTGGGCCAACAAGGTACAACTGAAGCATGCGGTAGGCTACATTGGGGGTCCCTCCGGCAAAGCTGACTGCGTTAAAGAAGTCCTCGATCCAGGTATCGGGCCTTTCACTGCCATCGTCATGCTTCAGATTTCCGGGTAGTTTGAGACTCAAGCCTTTTGGCTTTGGCTCCTCTCGGATCATCTTGCCGAAGCACTTTGGGCCAATGTATTCAGATCTATATTCGTTGAGACGTTCCCGTGCGTCGCGCGGGCCGTTGCGGGCGGGAGATTTTGAGCGTGAGCGCGATCTCTGGCCTCCACCTCCGCCTCCACTTCCTCCACTAGGTGGTGGGGATGGAGACCTGCGAGGGGGCCGATGGGACCTTTTGCTTCCGCCTTTAGATTCTCTGCGCCCTTCTGGCTGCTGACTTCGGCTTCGGTGGCTACCTTCTCCATGGTGGCGGTCGCCTCCCTCATTCCGGCTTCGGCGTGGCTCAGGCTCGCGATCTTCGTTCCGGCTCCGACGCGGCTCCGGCGTGCGCTCCGTGTTCCAATTCCTCTGAGGGGCCGTGTTTTCCGGATGTTAATTCCACCAGGCCCATGGGGTCTGGTGTTTCCGGCTGGACTGCGTCGGTGAGGTGGCAGAGGAGGATGCGGGGTCCGGGGTGGAGGTGACGGATTCTGGTACTTGTCCCTGCCAGTGTACATCGGACCTTTCCCTTTGTTTGGGTCCGTCGGAGTTGTTTTTGAGGGTACGGGGATCGGATTTGGATGTTCTCTAATTCTTCTTCTGCGCTCCGTGGATCCAGTGCGTGATTCTTCGTCACGGTGCATCCTTCCTGAGGCGTCCTTCTGCGTGGTGGACACACATATTTCCGGGTTGGATCCCAACCTGCGCGAGGTGTCTGCCTACTCTGTTGCTTCATTGCTGAAGCTACGAGTGTGCGGAGATGTGCGATGTCGATTTCCTCATCGTTTTTGGTCAGGAGCTCCGCAGCCTTCTTCATATTGTCCTTTGGAGTTGTGAGGGGTTGACGATTGGTGGGTGTCGCAAAGTTGATCTTGCGGGGGCCTTCCCGATGGAACCTATCTGCTTCCTTGTTGGCATCCTCTATGATGGTTTCCCACCGTGCTCAGAGTGCTTTGGCCTTCTCCAAGTAATCAACAGCTTCGTGCTCTCTTTCTAGGAATTTCTCCATCACCTCCCCTACTTCTTGCCTTTCCTCCAGCATTACTACTGCGGTGTTGGCAAATCTCTCAGCGGTAGCCAGCAGTTCCTTCCTTTTGGATTCTAGAGCTTCCGGGTTTGCGGCATCCTCCGGAGTTACTGGTTTGGTCAGGATTTCCGAGTTTGCAATGACACCTCGGCCTGCCTGCCTGGCGAGCTCTTCTATGGACAAATCTTCACCGTGTTCGAGGACACATCCTTCTCCAGGATCCGACAGGATGCGATAGCGCACCCATTGCAGAGTCTCCGGATTGGACGGGCCTGGAAGTCCGAGGTCGGTCGGAGTCGCTTCTGCGTCAGTTCCTTGATCCAGCCCAGTTCAAGTCACGAGGACCTCCTTTGGTGGGGCGGATTCTGTCTCAGCTTTCTCCTCATCCTCCAACTCCTTCATAGCACGGTTGTACTCATCTGTATCCATGGAGGAAGCATCGTTAGAGGTTGGGCTTAAGTTGCCAAGGATTGATTCTTCTTTGTCTCCGGCATCCTCTTTCTGATCCGGGGCGTTGTTGTCTCCGACAACCTCTTGCTGATCCGAAGCGTCGCTGTCTCCGGTAGCCTCAACCTGCATGGGCCCGGCTCCCTCCTGAGGAGGGGCGGTTCCTCCGGTATGTGCGAGGAAGTGCACGAAGTGGCACCTTTGCTTCTCTAACACCTAGGAGACCCAGCGGATCTGCATTGGTTTTCCACCGTAATTTCCTACTCAGGGGCGGATTGGGTGGGTTTTGAAATTTCCAGATCTAAGGCGGAATCTTCCTGAAGAAGTTCTTGCGACTCAGATAGGATCTTCGCGACTGCGTCCTGCTCAGCGGCGGTCGCGTCAGCATTACTTACCAGGGTGTTTCCGTCGGAATCGACGGTCTCACCGATGAAGAGGTGAATGCCGCCGATTGGGACGATGGAGAGCTTGATGGGGTCGGTCTTAGCCGGAATCCAGCACTCGTCCTGAGGGACGATCGGAAAATTCCTGACGTAAAGGACACGCCCCACAACGATGGAGTCGTCGTAGCTTCCCATGGCGGAACCCTCCCGGTTCTAGCCTCCATACACCGCTGGCACCACGGTGGGCGCCAACTATTGTTGCCTATTCGACGGTACCTCGGAGGAGGGATCCTCACGAGGGGGAGAAGAAGTAGGGGCCATCGGGCGGAGAGTCCTCGGGACGGTGGTACGCGATTTACCCAGCTTCGGAACACCTGCATGATGACAGGGCCTATTGTTGCTTGTTTGGAATTATCTGGGCGCTTTCGCGTTGTTACAATGAGTTGTGGTTGTGCCTCTAGGGCTCCCGGGATCCGACTTATAAAGGTGCCAGGATCTAGGGACGACATGGAGAGTCCTAGCCGGAATACAAGTCACCTAACTACGGAATACTACATTGCCGTGCACGTCAAGGATCCGCCTTCCCTTATCCGCCGTACTGGATCCGGCTACCCCTGATGGGCCAGGCCGGATCCGACTTCCAGTCTCGGTTGGTGGATCCGGCTCCTTGTTCCTGGGCTGGACTTCATCCTTCTTGACCTACAACAACCTGGCCGCCCGATGGGCCACGCGCCACCATCACCGTCTATGGGCCACCCGGGCTTGCCGGATCTAGGCACTGTCGATGGTACACCCATGAAGTATACCCACAACACCTGGGATATTACACTACTATCTCACTTTCAAATTATAAGACATTATGCTCATTTTGGTAAAAAACCAACCCCATGTGTCAGGGCGGCGTCCCCGAAGACACGATGGAGGCTGAGGAGTGATGTCTACGGGTGCTTCTATTCTTGTAGACAGTGTTGGACCTCCAAGAGCAGAGGTTTGTAGAACAGCAGCAAGTTTCCCTTAAGTGGATCACCCAAGGTTTATCGAACTCAGGGAGGAAGAGGTCAAAGATATCCCTCTCAAGCAACCCTGCAATCACGATACAAGAAGTCTCTTGTGTCCCCAACACACCTAATAGGTGCACTAGTTCGGCGAAGAGATAGTGAAATACAAGTGGTATGAATGAATATGAGCAGTAGTAACGGCGCCAGAAAAGTGCTTGCTGGCGTGCAGTTGATGGTAGTAATATTGCAGGAAGTAAAGATGCAGTAAAACAATAAACAAGCAGCGATAGCAGTATTTAGGAACAAGGCCTAGGGATCATACTTTCACTAGTGGACACTCTCAACATTGATCACATAACAGAATAAATAAATAGATGCTAGACTCTACACCCTCTTGTTGGATGATGAACATCACTAATCGTAGTAGGATTACACGAACCCTCAATGCCGGAGTTAACAAGCTCCACAATATTCAATGTTCATATTTAAATAACCTTAGAGTGCATAACAGATCAACATAACCAAACCAAGTACTAACATAGCATGCACACTGTCACCTTCACACTACGAAAGGAGGAATAGATCACATCAATACTATCATAGCAATAGTTAACTTCATAATCTACAAGATATCACAATCATAGCCTACGCCAAGTACTACACGATGCACACACTGTCACCATTACACCGTGCAGGAGGAATAAACTACTTTAATAACATCACTAGAGTAGCACACAGATAAATTGTGATACAAAAGACATTGCAATCATAAAGAGATATAAATAAGCACTTCACTATGCCATTCATAACAGCGAATAAGTATTATGTGAAATATAGCCTAAGAGACCCACACGGTGCACACACTGTCACCTTTACACACGTGGGACAAGGAGTCTCCGGAGATCACATAAGTAAAATCCACTTGACTAGCATAATGACATCTAGATTACAAGCATCATCATATGAATCTCAATCATGTAAGGCAGCTCATGAGATTATTGTATTGAAGCACATAGGAGAGAGATTAACCACATAGCTACCGGTACAGCCCTTAGCCTCGATGGAGAACTACTCCCTCCTCATGGGAGACAGCAGCGTTGGTGAAGATGGCGGCGGTGTCGATGGATAAGCCTTCCGGGGGCACTTCCCCGTCCCGGCGGCGTGCCGGAACAGAGACTCCTGTCCCCCAGATCTTGGCTTCGCGATGGCGGCGGCTCTGGAAGGTTTCTCGTACCGTGGCTTTTCCGTATCGTGTTTTAGGTCAGGGACCTTTATATAGGCGAAGAGGCGGTGTCAGAAGGTCAACGAGGCGACGACACAACAGGGGGGCGCGGCCCCCCTTGGCCGCGCCGGCCTACTGTTTGGTGGGCCTGTGGCCCCCCTCTAGCGGCTCTCGGGTGTTCTTGAAGCTTCATGCAATCCTAAGATGCTGGGCGTTGATTTCGTCCGATTCCGAGAATATTTCCTTACTAGGATTTCTGAAACCAAAAACAGCAGAAACAAAGAATCGGCCCTTCGGCATCTCGTCAATAGGTTAGTTCCGGAAAACGCATAAATATGACATAAAGTATGCATAAAACATGTAGATATCATCAATAATGCGGCATGGAACATAAGAAATTATCGATACGTCGGAGACGTATCAGCATCCCCAAGCTTAGTTCTTGCTCGTCCCGAGCAGGTAAACGATAACAAAGATAATTTCTGGAGTGACATGCCATCATAACCTTGATCATACTATTGTAAGCATATGTAATGAATGCAGTGATCAAAACAATGGTAATGACATGAGTAAACAAATGAATCATAAAGCAAAGACTTTTCATGAATAGTACTTTCAAGACAAGCATCAATAAGTCTTGCATAAGAGTTAACTCATAAAGCAATAAATCAAAGTAAAGGTATTGAAGCAACACAACGGAAGATTAAGTTTCAGCGGTTGCTTTCAACTTATAACATGTATATCTCATGGATAATTGTCAACATAGAGTAATATAACAAATGCAATATGCAAGTATGTAGGAATCAATGCACAGTTCACGCAAGTGTTTGCTTCTTGAGATGGAGAGAAATAGGTGAACTGACTCAACATAAAAGTAGAAGAAAGGCCCTTCGCAGAGGGAAGCAGGGATTAAATCATGTGCTAGAGCTTTTTAAGTTTTGAAATCATATACAGAGCATAAAAGTAAAGTTTTGAGAGGTGTTTGTTGTTGTCAACGAATGGTAGTGGGCACTCTAACTACCTCATCAACCAGACTTTCAAGAGCAGCTCCCATGAAGGACGTTATCTCTACCAGCAAGGTAGATCATCCCTCTTCTATTTTGTTTACACATGTATTTTAGTTTTATTTATGGATGACACTCCTCCCAACCTTTTGCTTACACAAGCCATGGCTAACCGAATCCTCGGGTGCCTTCCAACATTCACGTACCATGAAGGAGTGTCTATTTGCAAAATTAAGTTGCTTACTGATGAATCAGAGCAAAACATGTGAAGAGAATTATTAATGAAGGTTGATTAATTGGGGGCTGGGAACCCCATTGCCAGCTCTTTTTGCAAAATTATTGGATAAGCGGATGAAGCCACTAGTCCATTGTGAAAGTCTGTCTGAAGTAAATGACAAGATCGAAAGATAAAACACCACATACTTCCTCATGAGCTATAAAACATTGACACAAATAAGAGATAATAGCTTTTGAATTGTTTAAAGGTAGCACATGAAGTATTTGCTTGGAATGGCAGAGAAATACCATGTGGTAGGTAGGTATGGTGGACACAAATGGCATAGTTTTTGGCTCAAGGATTTGGATGCACGAGAAGAATTCCTCTCAATACAAGGCTAGGCTAGCAAGGTTGTTTGAAGCAAACTCAAGTATAAAACGGTGCAGCAAGACTCACATATGAACATATTGTAAGCATTATAAGACTTTACATCGTCTTCCTTGTTGTTCAAACACCTTAACTAGAAAATATCTAGACTTAGAGAGACCAATCATGCAAACCAAATTTTAACAAGCTCTATGTAGTTCTTCATTAATGGGTGAAAAGTACATGATGCAAGAGCTTAAACATGATCTATATGAGCACAACAATTGCCAATTATCAAATTATTCAAGACATTATACCAATTACCACATGCAGCATTTTCTGTTTCCAACCATATAACAATTAACGAAGCAGTTTCAACCTTCGCCATGAACATTAAAAGCTAAGAACACATGTGTTCATACGAACCAGCGGAGCGTGTCTCTCTCCCACACAAGGATGAACTTATTCAAACAAAACAAAAACAAACAGACGCTCCAAGTAAAGTACATAAGATGTGACCGAATAAAAATATAGTTTCAAGAGAAGAAACCTGATAAATTGTCGATGAAGAAGGGGATGCCTTGGGCATCCCCAAGCTTAGACGCTTGAGTCTTCTTGAAATATGCAGGGATGAACCACCGGGGCATCCCCAAGCTTAGAGCTTTCACTCTTCTTGATCACATTGTATCATCCTCCTCTCTTGACCCTTGAAAACTTCCTCCACACCAAACTTAAAACAAACTCATTAGAGGATTAGTGCATAATCAAAAATTCACATGTTCAGAGGTGACACAATCATTCTTAACACTTCTGGACATTGCACAAAGCTACTGGAAGTTAATGGAACAAAGAAATCCATCCAACATAGCAAAACAGGCAATACGAAATAAAAGGCAGAATCTGTCAAAACAGAACAGTCCGTAAAGACGAATTTTAAAGTGGCACCAGACTTGCTCAGATGAAAATGCCCAAATTGAATGAAAGTTGCGTACATGTCTGAGGATTATGCACGTAAATTGGCAGATTTTTCTGAGTTACCTACAGAGAATTCTGCCCAGATTCGTGACAGACAGAAATCTGTTTCTGCGCAGTAATCCAAATCTAGTATGAACCTTGCTATCAGAGACTTTACTTGGCACAACAATGCAATAAAATAAAGATAAGGAGAGGTTGCTACAGTAGTAACAACTTCCAAGACTCAAATATAAAACAAAGCTACTGTAGCAAAATAAACACATGGGTTATCTCCCAAGAAGTTCTTTCTTTATAGCCATTAAGATGGGCTCAGCAGTTTTAATGATGCACTCGCAAGAAATAGTATTTGAAGCAAAATAGAGCATCAGGAGGCGAATTCAAAACACATTTAAGTCTAACATGCTTTCTATGCATAGAAATATTGTAAATAAACAAGTTCATGAAGAGCAAAGTAACAATCATAGGAAGATAAAACCAGTGTAACTTCAAAAATTTCAGCATATAGAGAGGTGTTTTAGTAACATGAAAATTTCTACAACCATATTTTCCTCTCTCATAATAACTTTCAGTAGCATCATGAACAAATTCAACAATATAAGTATCACACAAAGCATTCTTATTCACATGCATAAAAGTATCATTACTCTCCACATAAGCATAATCAATTTTATTAGTTGTAGTGGGAGCAAATTCAACAAAGTAGCTATCATTATTATTCTCATCATCAAATATAGGAGGCATATTGTAATCATAATCAAATTTATCCTCCATAACAGGCGGTACTAAAAGACCAATATCATTATAATCATCATAAATAGGAGGCAAAGTATCATCAAAGTAAATTTTCTCCTCAATGCTTGGGGGACTAAAAATATCATGCTCATCAAAGCCAGCTTCCCCAAGCTTAGAATTTTCCATATCATTAGCAAAAATGGTGTTCAAAGCGTTCATACTAATATGTTCCATAGGTTTTTTAATTTTCGCATCAAACCATCCATGTCTTAAATCAGGAAATAGAATAAGAAGCTCATTGTTGTCCATTATGCCTAACTAGTGTAAACAAGAAACAAAAAGATGCAATTGCAGGATCTAAAGGAAATAGCTTCGAGCACACACACAACGGCAACAGAAAAGTACTTTACCTGGGAACGGAGTATGAGTGCCTTTTACCTTTCCTCCCGGCAACGGCGCCAGAAAAGTGCTTGATGTCTACGGGTGCTTCTATGCTTGTAGACAGTGTTGGGCCTCCGAGAGCAGAGGTTTGTAGAACAGCAGCAAGTTTCCCTTAAGTGGATCACCCAAGGTTTATCGAACTCAGGGAGGAAGAGGTCAAAGATATCCCTCTCAAGCAACCCTGCAATCACGATACAAGAAGTCTCTTGTGTCCCCAACACACCTAATAGGTGCACTAGTTCGGCGAAGAGATAGTGAAATACAAGTGGTATGAATGAATATGAGCAGTAGTAACGGCGCCAGAAAAGTGCTTGCTGGCGTGCAGTTGATGGTAGTAATATTGCAGGAAGTAAAGATGCAGTAAAACAATAAACAAGCAGCGATAGCAGTATTTAGGAACAAGGCCTAGGGATCATACTTTCACTAGTGGACACTCTCAACATTGATCACATAACAGAATAAATAAATAGATGCTAGACTCTACACCCTCTTGTTGGATGATGAACATCACTAACTGTGTAGGATTACACGAACCCTCAATGCCGGAGTTAACAAGCTCCACAATATTCAATGTTCATATTTAAATAACCTTAGAGTGCATAACAGATCAACATAACCAAACCAAGTACTAACATAGCATGCACACTGTCACCTTCACACTACGAAAGGAGGAATAGATCACATCAATACTATCATAGCAATAGTTAACTTCATAATCTACAAGAGATCACAATCATAGCCTACGCCAAGTACTACACGATGCACACACTGTCACCATTACACCGTGCAGGAGGAATAAACTACTTTAATAACATCACTAGAGTAGCACACAGATAAATTGTGATACAAAACACATTGCAATCATAAAGAGATATAAATAAGCACTTCACTATGCCATTCATAACAGCGAATAAGTATTATGTGAAATATAGCCTAAGAGACCCACACGGTGCACACACTGTCACCTTTACACACGTGGGACAAGGAGTCTCCGGAGATCACATAAGTAAAATCCACTTGACTAGCATAATGACATCTAGATTACAAGCATCATCATATGAATCTCAATCATGTAAGGCAGCTCATGAGATTATTGTATTGAAACACATAGGAGAGAGATTAACCACATAGCTACCGGTACAGCCCTTAGCCTCGATGGAGAACTACTCCCTCCTCATGGGAGACAGCAGCGTTGGTGAAGATGGCGGCGGTGTCGATGGATAAGCCTTCCGGGGGCACTTCCCCGTCCCGGCGGCGTGCCGGAACAGAGACTCCTGTCCCCCAGATCTTGGCTTCGCGATGGCGGCGGCTCTGGAAGGTTTCTCGTATCGTGGCTTTTCCGTATCGTGTTTTAGGTCAGGGACCTTTATATAGGCGAAGAGGCGGCGTCAGAAGGTCAACGAGGCGACGACACAACAGGGGGCGCGGCCCCCCCTTGGCCGCGCTGGCCTACTGTTTGGTGGGCCTGTGGCCCCCCTCTAGCGGCTCTCGGGTGTTCTTGAAGCTTCATGCAATCCTAAGATGCTGGGCGTTGATTTCGTTCGATTCCGAGAATATTTCCTTACTAGGATTTCTGAAACCAAAAACAGCAGAAAACGGCAACTGGCCCTTCGGCATCTCGTCAATAGGTTAGTTCCGGAAAACGCATAAATATGACATAAAGTATGCATAAAACATGTAGATATCATCAATAATGCGGCATGGAACATAAGAAATTATCGATACGTCGGAGACGTATCAGCATCCCCAAGCTTAGTTCTTGCTCGTCCCGAGCAGGTAAACGATAACAAAGATAATTTCTGGAGTGACATGCCATCATAACCTTGATCATACTATTGTAAGCATATGTAATGAATGCAGTGATCAAAACAATGGTAATGACATGAGTAAACAAATGAATCATAAAGCAAAGACTTTTCATGAATAGTACTTTCAAGACAAGCATCAATAAGTCTTGCATAAGAGTTAACTCATAAAGCAATAAATCAAAGTAAAGGTATTGAAGCAACACAAAGGAAGATTAAGTTTCAGCGGTTGCTTTCAACTTATAACATGTATATCTCATGGATAATTGTCAACATAGAGTAATATAACAAATGCAATATGCAAGTATGTAGGAATCAATGCGCAGTTCACGCAAGTGTTTGCTTCTTGAGATGGAGAGAAATAGGTGAACTGACTCAACATAAAAGTAGAAGAAAGGCCCTTCGCAGAGGGAAGCAGGGATTAAATCATGTGCTAGAGCTTTTTAAGTTTTGAAATCATATACAAAGCATAAAAGTAAAGTTTTGAGAGGTGTTTGTTGTTGTCAACGAATGGTAGTGGGCACTCTAACTACCTCATCAACCAGACTTTCAAGAGCGGCTCCCATGAAGGACGTTATCTCTACCAGCAAGGTAGATCATCCCTCTTCTATTTTGTTTACACATGTATTTTAGTTTTATTTATGGATGACACTCCTCCCAACCTTTTGCTTACACAAGCCATGGCTAACCGAATCCTCGGGTGCCTTCCAACATTCACGTACCATGAAGGAGTGTCTATTTGCAAAATTAAGTTGCTTACTGATGAATCAGAGCAAAACATGTGAAGAGAATTATTAATGAAGGTTGATTAATTGGGGGCTGGGAACCCCATTGCCAGCTCTTTTTGCAAAATTATTGGATAAGCGGATGAAGCCACTAGTCCATTGTGAAAGTCTGTCCGAAGTAAATGACAAGATCGAAAGATAAAACACCACATACTTCCTCATGAGCTATAAAACATTGACACAAATAAGAGATAATAGCTTTTGAATTGTTTAAAGGTAGCACATGAAGTATTTGCTTGGAATGGCAGAGAAATACCATGTGGTAGGTAGGTATGGTGGACACAAATGGCATAGTTTTTGGCTCAAGGATTTGGATGCACGAGAAGAATTCCTCTCAATACAAGGCTAGGCTAGCAAGGTTGTTTGAAGCAAACTCAAGTATAAAACGGTGCAGCAAGACTCACATATGAACATATTGTAAGCATTATAAGACTTTACATCGTCTTCCTTGTTGTTCAAACACCTTAACTAGAAAATATCTAGACTTAGAGAGACCAATCATGCAAACCAAATTTTAACAAGCTCTATGTAGTTCTTCATTAATGGGTGAAAAGTACATGATGCAAGAGCTTAAACATGATCTATATGAGCACAACAATTGCCAATTATCAAATTCTTCAAGACATTATACCAATTACCACATGCAGCATTTTCTGTTTCCAACCATATAACAATTAACGAAGCAGTTTCAACCTTCGCCATGAACATTAAAAGCTAAGAACACATGTGTTCATACGAACCAGCGGAGCGTGTCTCTCTCCCACACAAGGATGAACTTATTCAAACAAAACAAAAACAAACAGACGCTCCAAGTAAAGTACATAAGATGTGACCGAATAAAAATATAGTTTCAAGAGAAGAAACCTGATAAATTGTCGATGAAGAAGGGGATGCCTTGGGCATCCCCAAGCTTAGACGCTTGAGTCTTCTTGAAATATGCAGGGATGAACCACCGGGGCATCCCCAAGCTTAGAGCTTTCACTCTTCTTGATCACATTGTATCATCCTCCTCTCTTGACCCTTGAAAACTTCCTCCACACCAAACTTAAAACAAACTCATTAGAGGATTAGTGCATAATCAAAAATTCACATGTTCAGAGGTGACACAATCATTTTTAACACTTCTGGACATTGCACAAAGCTACTGGAAGTTAATGGAACAAAGAAATCCATCCAACATAGCAAAACAGGCAATACGAAATAAAAGGCAGAATCTGTCAAAACAGAACAGTCCGTAAAGACGAATTTTAAAGTGGCACCAGACTTGCTCAGATGAAAATGCCCAAATTGAATGAAAGTTGCGTACATATCTGAGGATTATGCACGTAAATTGGCAGATTTTTCTGAGTTACCTACAGAGAATTCTGCCCAGATTCGTGACAGACAGAAATCTGTTTCTGCGCAGTAATCCAAATCTAGTATGAACCTTGCTATCAGAGACTTTACTTGGCACAACAATGCAATAAAATAAAGATAAGGAGAGGTTGCTACAGTAGTAACAACTTCCAAGAGTCAAATATAAAACAAAGCTACTGTAGCAAAATAAACACATGGGTTATCTCCCAAGAAGTTCTTTCTTTATAGCCATTAAGATGGGCTCAGCAGTTTTAATGATGCACTCGCAAGAAATAGTATTTGAAGCAAAATAGAGCATCAAGAGGCGAATTCAAAACACATTTAAGTCTAACACGCTTCCTATGCATAGAAATATTGTAAATAAACAAGTTCATGAAGAGCAAAGTAACAATCATAGGAAGATAAAACCAGTGTAACTTCAAAAATTTCAGCATATAGAGAGGTGTTTTAGTAACATGAAAATTTCTACAACCATATTTTCCTCTCTCATAATAACTTTCAGTAGCATCATGAACAAATTCAACAATATAAGTATCACATAAAGCATTCTTATTCACATGCATAAAAGTATCATTACTCTCCACATAAGCATAATCAATTTTATTAGTTGTAGTGGGAGCAAATTCAACAAAGTAGCTATCATTATTATTCTCATCATCAAATATAGGAGGCATATTGTAATCATAATCAAATTTATCCTCCATAACAAAGTGTACTAAAAGACCAATATCATTATAATCATCATAAATAGGAGGCAAAGTATCATCAAAGTAAATTTTCTCCTCAATGCTTGGGGGACTAAAAATATCATGCTCATCAAAGCCAGCTTCCCCAAGCTTAGAATTTTTCATATCATTAGCAACAATGGTGTTCAAAGCGTTCATACTAATATGTTCCATAGGTTTTTTAATTTTCGCATCAAACCATCCATGTCTTAAATCAGGAAATAGAATAAGAAGCTCATTGTTGTCCATTATGCCTAACTAGTGTAAACAAGAAACAAAAAGATGCAATTGCAGGATCTAAAGGAAATAGCTTCGAGCACACACACAACGCAACAGAAAAGTACTTTACCTGGGACCGGAGTATGAGTGCCTTTTACCTTTCCTCCCGGCAACGGCGCCAGAAAAGTGCTTGATGTCTACGGGTGCTTCTATTCTTGTAGACAGTGTTGGGCCTCCAAGAGCAGAGGTTTGTAGAACAACAGCAAGTTTCCCTTAAGTGGATCACCCAAGGTTTATCGAACTCAGGGAGGAAGAGGTCAAAGATATCCCTCTCAAGCAACCCTGCAATCACGATACAAGAAGTCTCTTGTGTCCCCAACACACCTAATAGGTGCACTAGTTCGGCGAAGAGATAGTGAAATACAAGTGGTATGAATGAATATGAGCAGTAGTAACGGCGCCAGAAAAGTGCTTGCTGGCATGCAGTTGATGGTAGTAATATTGCAGGAAGTAAAGATGCAGTAAAACAGTAAACAAACAAATGATAGCGATATTTAGGAACAAGGCCTAGGGATCATACTTTCACTAGTGGACACTCTCAACATTGATCACATAACAGAATAAATAAATAGATGCTAGACTCTACACCCTCTTGTTGGATGATGAACACCACTAACTGTGTAGGATTACACGAACCCTCAATGCCGGAGTTAACAAGCTCCACAATATTCAATGTTCATATTTAAATAACCTTAGAGTGCATAATAGATCAACATGACCAAACCAAGTACTAACATAGCATGCACACTGTCACCTTCACACTACGAAAGGAGGAATAGATCACATCAATACTATCATAGCAATAGTTAACTTCATAATCTACAAGAGATCACAATCATAGCCTACGCCAAGTACTACACGATGCACACACTGTCACCATTACACCGTGCAGGAGGAATAAACTACTTTAATAACATCACTAGAGTAGCACACAGATAAATTGTGATACAAAAGACATTGCAATCATAAAGAGATATAAATAAGCACTTCACTATGCCATTCATAACAGCGAATAAGTATTATGTGAAATATAGCCTAAGAGACCCACACGGTGCACACACTGTCACCTTTACACACGTGGGACAAGGAGTCTCCGGAGATCACATAAGTAAAATCCACTTGACTAGCATAATGACATCTAGATTACAAGCATCATCATATGAATCTCAATCATGTAAGGCAGCTCATGAGATTATTGTATTGAAGCACATAGGAGAGAGATTAACCACATAGCTACCGGTACAGCCCTTAGCCTCGATGGAGAACTACTCCCTCCTCATGGGAGACAGCAGCGTTGGTGAAGATGGCGGTGGTGTCGATGGAGAAGCCTTCCGGGGGCACTTCCCCGTCCCGGCGGCGTGCCGGAATAGAGACTCCTGTCCCCCAGATCTTGGCTTCACGATGGCGGCGGCTCTGGAAGGTTTCTCGTACCGTGGCTTTTCCGTATCGTGTTTTAGGTCAGGGACCTTTATATAGGCGAAGAGGCGGCGTCAGAAGGTCAACGAGGCGACGACACAACAGGGGGGCGCGGGCCCCCCCTTGGCCGCGCCGGCCTACTGTTTGGTGGGCCTGTGGCCCCCCTCTGGCGGCTCTCGGGTGTTCTGGAAGCTTCATGCAATCCTAAGATGCTGGGCGTTGATTTCGTCCGATTTCGAGAATATTTCCTTACTAGGATTTCTGAAACCAAAAACAGCAGAAAACAGCAACTGGCCCTTCGGCATCTCGTCAATAGGTTAGTTCCGGAAAACGCATAAATATGACATAAAGTATGCATAAAACATGTAGATATCATCAATAATGCGGCATGGTACATAAGAAATTATCGATACGTCGGAGACGTATCAAGGAGCTGGGCCGCCAACTGCTCGGCGCGGAGGTCGCGTGGATCCACTGATCGAGGCCGCGCTCATATCTATTGGAGTGGGTGGTTCCTACGGGGTCACCGCGTGTTGCAGGGCGGCCTAGGTGCGGCGGTTTTGGCTATTGTCTGCAGCTCCGTGGTTGAGGTGATCACGGAGAGGATGGTGGCGCGGCCGCACCACCGTTGGCGGGCGCGACTTGCGGATCGGCTTTTGGTTCTACTGTTGGGGCGCTTCTCTCATATGGTGGCTTGATGTTGTGAGGTGACGTCCGGTTGCTATCTGCGGTGTTGGGCAAGATGGTTGTTTGGTGTTGGCAAACTTCTTGTCACACGAGATTCAACTTGGTTGTGGTGGTTCGTCGGCTGCCGGTGGTGGTGGTCGGCTCGTTGGAACAAGTGGTGACGATGGTTGTTGGTTTGTTCAGGGTGAAAGCCTATGAAAGAGCAAGGTCTCCCTATAGTGTTTATAGTGTTTTGTGTGTTTGATAACAACACTCAAATATATTTCACCATGTGCATAGTTACCTTGAAGATTTGCAGGTGCACAGTGTTCTCGTTGAACACCTCAAGATCAGAAGACTCAAGTTAGTAGTTGGTAGGTTTTCTGGTTTTGTGTGTGTGTCGCGAGACGACGTGGTTGGAGAGGTGAAGAAAAGAAACTGGTTTCAGCAAACCTGGTAGTACTGGTGCTGAGAGCGGTAGTACCGCTACCGCCTTAAGCACCAGGTACACGTCAGCCTGGAACCTTGCGACGGTACTACCGCTCTCTTACAGGACTGGTATTACCAGTCTAGGTACCGCTGGCGATACTGCCTTTTGGGAAAAGCTCACAGAGTGCATGTCGGTAACTTGACGATACCTGCACCGGCACTATCGCTTGAGTCACCAGCGATGGTGAAACGTAGTAGTTCCGACCAGGTATCGGTCATGCAAACACGTGCGGTACTACGCCCTGGTACCGCAATGGTACCGGGCTGGAGTCAGAGGATCCCAGAGACCATGCCGGTACCTTGATGCTAACGGTACCGGTAGTATCGGTTGAGCCCCACGTGTCCTTCTTCGAATGGCTGAGTTTACCTAAAGGCAGTACTACCGCACCAAAAAGCGGTAGTATCGGTTGTGCGGAACCAGAACATAACAGTTGGATTCGTGGACCCCTATAAAAGGGGGTCTTCTTCCCCAACTCGATTCAAGTGTTTTCTTCTCTCTCTCCTCCATTGTTATCGAGCTCAAATCTTGAGGATCTCCCTCCCCATCCAACCAATCAAGCCCAAACTTTGAGGAGTGGTGGAGGAGATCCCGATCTATAGTTCCACCAAGAAAGATTTCGCCAATCCCACCTAATCCTTTGTGGATCGTGTAGATAGGGTTCCTATTGTGGGATCTCTTGGAGATGAGCTCCTATGGAGGCTAGCTTGGTGTTGTGCTAGCCCCATAGGATGTTGGGAGCCTCTGTTGTTGTGGAGCTCGTCCCAACATCGTGTGAAGGAATCACCGCCTCGACCGGCCTCGATAGTGGAGAAGTGAAAGCTCCTATGTGGGATTTTCATGAGGAAAAAGGTGAACCCTTTGTGGCTGTTCGAACTTTGTGGTGCACAACTCCTCAACGCAGACGTACTCCCTCTTGTGGGAGGAACCGCGGGAAACATATCGCGTCTCGCCTCCACTACCGCTCGGTTGTTTCGTTTCCTCCTTACTTGCTCATAGCTTGCTTTACTTGTTGTCTTGCATAGTATTATATTAGGATCACCAGAGTCACTAAAGTTGCCACCTTTACTTCCGCATTGCCCAAAACTGAAAAGGCACTAAAATTGGTATAGCGACCATGCACCCCCCTCTAGTCGCGGCATGGTACATTCAGCCTAGCAATGACCTCGGTCGGTGCCGGTGACGATGGCGTCTTAGGACGTTGTTCCCCTCTTTGGAGGCGCCGGTGTGGAGCATCATCCGTCTATCTGTCACACCAATTCCATGAGTTCTCCGGGTGAAAACCCTGCTTTGTTTCTGGCAAAGCGGGCAACGACGGCGGTTACGTTGTTCCCTCCTTGGGGGCGTTGCCTTGGAGACTTTGTACCTTGCCTAGTTGTGTGTTGCCAAGCTAGTTTTTCTCGTTAGCGGGTGCATTGGATGTCGAGGCGGTGGCCTCGAGGTTATTCTTGCATGCCGCGGTTGTGGTCCCAGATCGCTTTGCAGTTGTGACCTAGGAAGTGGGGTTGTTGCTTGTCAGAGGGTGGGTGGCGACATGGTGCCACGAGGGTGGCGAGGTTTGCCAGCTCGGGCTCATGCAACTTTGGGTTGCCTTTGCTTGGATGTCGGGGTGGCGGCCCCGGATTTGGCGTGATGGTCGTGGTCTACGGGCAGATGCTTCTGTGCAACTTGGGTTGCGATCTTCTGGGATGTGCGACATTGTGGCTCGCTTGCGGGCGATGGACGTCGGGGCGGCAGCCCCAGAATGTTGTGACGGTGCGCGGCAACTAGTTGGATGTCGGGGTGGCGGCCCCGAGATGTGGTGCTCGTCGAGGTGTTGGTGGTGGATTCTTTCGTAGTGTTGAGTTTGCCGACCTCGTGTCGTGTGGGTGACAAGGTTGCTCTTGATGCTAGCAGTCAGCATCATGTTGGCGCATCTAGGTGTCGGCTTCTTCATCAACGTCGGAGCATCCTATGTCTCCTCCTCCCATAGCAGGCACAACATCTACTCTTCGGTTTGGGTGGGAGGTCGGTTGATCTTCTGTTTGGGGTTTGGGTTGTGCCGTTGTGTATTCGACAAGTCTCCAATAAGGGGAGCCTCACAGAGGGGAGAGAGGGGGAGCCATCTCTAGTAGGAAAAGGCCCACCCGTGGCGCACCAAAATGGTCCGCTCGTGGCGCAGGGGCCTGCGCCACGCATATCAGGGCACTGATATCCCCTCACCCGTGGCGTACTATGATGTGCGCCACGCGTCTTCCTAGTACCTGTGGTGCACTGTGACGTGCGCCACGGGCTCAACTTTAGTGGCACACCTGGCCGTGCGCCATGTACACATGTGCGCCAGTGGCAAATTAACTTGCGTGTGTCACGGTTAAGGTGCGTGTATATTACATATTTTAGTTGGATATACCGTATTTAAACAATTACATCATGTATATACGCAGATTTTTGAATAATACAAATAGATAAACCACTCGGTAAAGACTCCTCCTGTTGATGACACTTTGTACTCTCCTCCTCCTGCCCTAGTGACCATGCAATTCTTGCTCCACTCTAGGAATTTATGAAGTTTTTTTTTCTGATCTTGGGGCAGATTGTTCCATGCCATTTCTCCGCTTCCTTCTGCTTACTGACTATTATGTCAACCATCTTGTAGAACATAGTCTCCAACATAGATAGCATGTGCATTTATCTTTCTTCCAAAATATAGCTACAAGAAAGTATACATAAACGACAAGTGATAAGTTGAAACTGATAAGTGATAAGTGGTACATGATAAGTGATAAGTGGTACATGATAAGTGATAAGTGGTACATGATAAGTGATAAGGTGAAAATTTTACCTGTTAAAAACCTCAATGTGGTTATTGAGAAGCAAATCACACTTTGGAAAGGTACTGGAAAAAGCTTTGATCCATGTGCTAGGTACTTGTTCTTCTAGCCATGCATAAGCAAAAGGACTATCAGCTTTCAGTTTATCCATGTTCTGCAGCCACTTTGGGATGTTGGTAAACCTAGATATAGCCCACGTGTTATTCTTCAAAGCTTCACCCTTGTGGCCTGCCTTTTGGAAATTTTGATGGATGTGCCTAACACAGAATCTATGTTCTGCATCAGGAAACACCTTTTTCACAACATTTATAAGCCCCTGAAATCACAGCACAAAATAATGTAAGCTAGGTGCACACACATTTCGAGAAGTGAACCATCATTCTCGACATGTCTACAATGATGGTACACACATGTCGAGAAGTGAACCATCATTCTCGACATGTCGAGAAGTGAACCATGGGGCTAATTTAAAATTCAAAAAATAATTGTAGATAATTTTACCTTCTGCCTGTCACTCATGATAGTCCATGGGGCTGTCATGATGATGTTTAGATCATCGCTTAGAGTAGTCAAGAACCACTCTCAGGAGCTTGTGCATTCCACTTCAACTAAACGCATGACAATTGGAAAAATGCAATCATTCGGGTCTATTCCTACTGGAGTAAGCAACTGACCCTTGAACTTTGTTTTCACATGACAACCATCAAAACATATTAGGGGCCTGCATGCTTCTAAAACCCCCCTTTTGGAGCCATCATACGACCAATACAGAGTAGCTAGGTGGTTCTTAGGAACTGCTTCTACATTGTCATTTGCTTGATTTGTGGTCAGAAATTTTTTTGAGACAGGATTTGATCTCCTAAGCTCCTGCCCATAATCCCAAAGCATGCTTAACTGGCTAGACTCATCCCCATGGATTTTCAACAAAGCTTGTTTTCTGGCCCTTCCTAGTTTGAATCTGTTGGGGCACATGTTAAACTCTCTCTGTACTTTTGCTGCAAAACTCTTCAAGTCAAGCTTCCTGTTGTCTCTGAATTCGTTTATGAACGTGTCACACAAAAAGTTTGAAGACAATGCCTTCACCTCCCAGTCTGACTTACAAATGTGCTTCTTTGTATATGCCTTAACAGAAAATGCCCCAAATCTGCTGTCACAAGATCCTTTTATATGCCAAGTACAGTTAGGCTTGCATATTGCCTCCACCCTCGTTGGATCATTCCTAATATTTTTTTTACCTTGACTCTATTATTTATGTTCTACTTCTGCAATGCCTTTCTAAATTCCTTGACACCACTAAATAACATCCCCACTTTGAACTCAGGATTGTTCATATCCACTTCTGTATTGAATGTGCTGAATTTGTTCTTCAAATGTTCTTCCAATTCCCCTCTAAGTTGTACATCCTCATCATCAAGAGCTTGATCATCTTCCATGTCTGCCACATCTCCACGCTCATTGTTGTCTATCACATCTTTGTCTACTTTTTTTTTACCATGAAATCGTAGGGGAGGCCCCCACGGTATATTTTTATTTAAATATATAGAACAACAAAGGGAAGGAACTCAGTCCAAAGTTACATGAGCGAAAATCAAGCAGGAAAAAAGGGTTGTGAGGGTCAACCCTAACAAAAGGAAAAAAGGATAAGAATATTTATAGAGAGCTTAACCAAGCGATAAGCAAATCCTTCTTTTGAGCAGGCAGACGATGGGAGGTTAGAAGTACATCCTTCTTGAAACAAATTTTGCATCTAGAGAAGCTGGGTCTCCTTTGTTCAAAAATAAAACCATTCCTTTCCTTCCAGATATTCCAAGTGGGGCACGCAACAACTTCCATGAAACATAGCCCATTAAAAGACGTCTTTGCGCTCATGAAAGCTTCTGAAATATTTGCATTTCGAGGCAAAGTGACACCAACAAAATCCCAACATCTCCGAGCAAAATCACACTGAAAAAATAAGTGATCTCTATGTTCTAGTGGCTCAGTATTACAAAGCACACATTCAGCTCCAGAGTGTAAATGCCATTGACGTCTCATAATCATATCCCTAGTGTTCAACCGATCCACCATCATAAGCCATGCAAACACCTTTTAACTTTGTGATACATTTACTTTTCCATAGTTTCTTGAAAATAGGCTCAGCATTTACGCCTTCGAAGAGAAACTGATAATAGCTAGAGGAAGTATACCTTCCATTGTTCAGATTGTATTTCCAGATATCAGTGTGAGGTCTCGGTTGGGATCTCAATTGCACAAGTAACTGTTGGATAGACTGAAGCTCCTGGAAGGCCTGATCGGATAATGGTAACCAGAAAAGACTGAATAAATCTTCAGTGTGTAGTGCTTCACGCTATAGAGATATCCTTGTTTAAAGCAAACGAAAAAAGTCTGTCATAAGAGACAACCAAGGGCAACTCCCCATGCCACTTATCTTTCCATAGTAAAATGGAATCCCAGATCCTGGTCAGTCCTCTATACTGAAAATACAAGGAGCAAATATCATTCCACCAGAATGATCCGGTTTTAGGAGAAGCATGTGGCACTTTACCATTATAATGAGAATGCCATACCAGGTCCACCCATGGGATGTCAGCTTTATTCATGAATTTATCCATGTACTTCAGAAGCAATGCATCATTTTGAAACTCTAAATTCATTACCCCCGGACATCTTTGTCTACATTAGCAGCAAACAAGTCATCACCACCCTCTGTTGCTTCATAGTCACTGTCCTACCAATCAGAGTCCTGGCTATTCTCATCTTCTTCAGCCCTTTGCATATCTTCAAAAGTTTCTCCCAAATTATGTCACTGCTAGAGCTTCCTTGAACTGTTGTTGGAGTGTTCTTCCTGAGGTTCCTTGGCATTTTGGTTGGACTAATAACCGCTGGCAGTGGTGGACAGCCATTCATGATCACATCAACCCAAAGGGATGTGAAAAAGTTTGTGTGATCAACCAATAGAACAAGAGTTTTCTGATACCTCACTGCTGAAAGGACACGGATGTCGCCTAGAGGGGGGGGTGAATAGGCGGTTTAAAACTTTTACGAGATGAGCTTAACAAATGCGGAATAAAACTAGCGTTTACTTTGTCAGGCCCAAAGCCTATATACTATGGTTCACCTATGTGCACCAACAACATATTCTAAGCAATGCAAGCAACTTATGTGATAGCAAGATATATATAACTTCAAGCACGATGGCTATCACAAGGTAAAGTGCATAAGTAAAGAGCTCAGGTATAGAGATAACCGAGGCACGTGGGAGACGAAGATTTATCACGAAGTTCACACTCTTGCGAGTGCTAATCTCCGTTGGAGAGGTGCGGTGGCTTAGTGCTCCCGAACGCCACAAGAGGCTCACCTTGAGGTGTGGTTGCTCGATGCACACCAACGCCACAAAGGCCTCACCTCAAGATGCGGTACTCATACCACACACCGAACGCCACGAAGGTGCCTCACCTTATTCTCCGGTGACCCTCGCCACAAAGGCCTAGGTCACGGTTCCACCAAGGGATTTCCTTCGAGGCGGAAACCGGGCCTTACACAAAGATTGGGGCACACATCCACAACTTAATTGGAGGCTCCCAACAAATCGCCACAAAGGCCTACAATCCGTCTAGGGTTCCAAGAACACAAGAGTAACAACCTTCTTGCTTTCACCACCATGAATCACCGTGGAGAACTCAAACCGATGCACCAAATGCAATGGCAAGAACACCACAAAGATGCTCAAGTCCTTCTCTCTCAAATTCCAACAAAGCTACAAAAGCTATTGGGGGAATAGGAGAGGAAGAACAAAGAGGAGAACACAAAATTCTCCAAGATCTAGATCCCAAAGATTCACTCACAAAGAGATGATTTGGTTTTGTCAAAGTGTGGATCTAGATCTCCTCTCTCTTTTCCCTCAAAATGGGGCAAGAATCATGGAGGGATAGAGAGATAGGGCAAGCTTCTCAAGATCAACAATGGAGGAGAGAGAGAGTGGAAAAAGCACCAGCCCAAGGAGGAAGAAGGGGGTATTTATACCCCCCCCAGAAAATCGAGCCGTTGGGACAAAACCAGGGCCGGATTATCCGGTGTAAGTTAGGGCCGGATAATCCGGCCCCCCTGAAATATCCGGCCCTGGGAAAATCCGGGCAAAAGTCCGACCAAAAATCCGGCCCCTATCCAGGGTATCACTGAGCCACTCGCCAGAAAGTCCTTAGCCAAATTTCCGGCCCGGAAAATCCGGCCTGGTGATATAGACCTGCTACCTTGTAAAATCCAAAACTTAAGATTGGTAGCTCTGAATCGAGTGAAACCAATTTTGTTGGAAAGAGGACAACAAGAGCTTACCCAACAATATGGAAACTAGTTGGGGGTGATTTTATATTATTTTTAGAGATGCAACACCTCAACATGAGAAACCGAGAAAATCACCCTCGAAAACGCAACAAGTGATCTATGCGAAATCCGTTTTCGATGAACTAGAGATTGTCATGAGAATAAGCACAAGCTCTAAAACATCACATGGATAAGATCCAAATAACAACCAAGAAAGATGATGCAAGGATGCAAAGGTTTGAGCTCTCTCCGAATGATAGGATCGAGTTACTCACTCAAGAGCCCTCTTGATAGTACGGCAACTAAACTATAAACCGGTTTCCAACTACACTATGAGACCGATGAGAAAGAAACCCTATCAAGAGCAAACCTTATACTTGCGCATACCACTTGAGCTCGATGATGACGATCTTGACCTCAACAAGATAGGACGCCTTTCTTGATTGTGCTTGCTTGACGAAGTCTTGTGGATTGCTCCCCCATAATCCACCATGGGAGAGCTTCTTCTTCGGTGCATCTTCACATATCCATGATCACCATATGGATGGCAAGAGTCAAGCAAAGGATCTCTTCGAGATGGATCATCTTGAACTTACACTTCATTTCTTCATGGCAAGCTTCAAGCTTATGATCTCTTCGAGTTGGCTCATCTTGAACTTGCACTTCATTTCATTGATGTCTTGAAGTTAACCTTGAGAGCTCACTTCATCTTCATCTTCAAGACATACTTGACACTTGATATTCTTCATTTGCTTCTTACTGCTATCTTGAAGCCAACATATGGTTCAAGCATTGCCTATGAACAACTCCTACAAATATAACTCAATGCAAACATTAGTCCATAGGGATTATCATTAATTACCAAAACCACACATGGGGGCTCCATGCACTTTCAACTGCATTGCACATTGCTACAATATCTACATCTTTCTCTATGCAAACTAGCCCATCTGTTATGTCCTTGCCAGGTTGACACCAGTACACATGCATTCTACCATCCCTCTCATACCCCATCTGACTCAACAGATCATCAATCCAGAGAATGGACCAGGTCTCACTACTGCAGTCATCCCACCACTCAATTGATGGCTGAATGTATGACAAATTCTCATATAAGCCATAAAAGAAACCATTGTGTTCCACTTCTACAGAAAATAGTGATGCGTGTAGTTGACACGTCCGTTGGGAACCCCAAGAGGAAGGTGTGATGCGCACAGTAGCAAGTTTCCCTCAGTAAGAAACCAAGGTTTAATCGAACCAGTAGGAGTCAAGAAGCACGTTGAAGGTTGATGGCGGAGGAGTGTAGTGCGGCGCAACACCAGGGATTCCGGCGCCAACGTGGAACCTGCACAACACAATCACAGAACTTTGCCCCAACGTAACAGCGAGGTTGTCAATCTCACCGGCTTGCTGTAAACAAAGGATTAGATGTATAGTGTGGATGATGATGTTTGTTTGCGAAGAACAGTAAAGAACAATTGCAGTAGATTGTATTTCAGATGTAAAGAATAGGACCGGGGTCCACAGTTCACTAGTGGTGTCTCTCCCATAGGATAGCAGATGTTGGGTGAACAAATTACAGTTGGGCAATTGACAAATAAAGAAGGCATAACAATGCACATACATATATCATGATGAGTACTATGAGATTTAATCAGGGCATTACGACAAAGTACATAGACCGCCATCCAGCATGCATCTATGCCTAAAAAGTCCACCTTCAGGTTATCATCCGAACCCCCTCCAGTATTAAGTTGTAAACAACAGACAATTGCATTAAGTATGGTGCGTAATGTAATCAACACAAATATCCTTAGACAAAGCATCGATGTTTTATCCCTAGTGGCAACAGCACATCCACAACCTTAGAACTTTCTGTCACTGTCCGAGATTTAATGGAGGCATGAACCCACTATCGAGCATAAATACTCCCTCTTGGAGTCACAAGTATCAACTTGGCCAGAGCCTCTACTAGCAACGGAGAGCATGCAAGAACATAAATAACATATATGATAGATTGATAATCAACTTGACATAGTATTCAATATCCATCGGATCCCAACAAACACAACATGTAGGATTACAAATAGACGATCTTGATCATGATAGGCAGCTCACAAGATCGAACATGATAGCACAATGAGGAGAAGACGACCATCTAGCTACTGCTATGGACCCATAGTCCAGGGGTGAACTACTCACACATCGATCCGGTGGCGATCATGGCGATGAAGAGACCTCCGGGAGATGATTCCCCTCTCCGACAGGGTGCCGGAGGCGATCTCCTGAATCCCCCTAGATGGGATTGGCGGCGGCGGCGTCTCTGGAAGGTTTTCCGTATCGTGGCTCTCGGTACTGGGGGTTTCGCGACGGAGGCTTTAAGTAGGCGGAAGGGCGGAGTCGGGAGAGTCACGGGGGCCCCACACGCTAGGGCCGCGCGGGCCCCCTCTAGGCCGCGCCGCCCTAGTGTGGCGGCGCCCCGTGGCCCCACTTCGTCTCCCCTCCGGTCTTCTGGAAGCTTCGTGGAAAAATAGGCCCCTGGGCGTTGATTTCGTCCAATTCTGAGAATATTTCCTTACTAGGATTTCTGAAACCAAAAACAGCAGAAAACAACAACTGGCTCTTCGGCATCTCGTCAATAGGTTAGTGCCGGAAAATGCATAAATATGACATATAATGTGTATAAAACATGTGAGTATCATCATAAAAGTAGCATGGAACATAAGAAATTATAGATACGTTTGGGACGTATCAAGCATCCCCAAGCTTAGTTCCTACTCGCCCTCGAGTAGGTAAACGATAACAAAGATATTTTCTGAAGTGACATGTTATCATAATCTTGATCAATACTATTGTAAAGCACATGAGATGAATGCAGCGATTCGAAGCAATGATGAAGATAATGAGTAAACAAATGAATCATATAACAAAGACTTTTCATGAATAATACTTTCAAGAAAAGCATCAATAAGACTTGCATAACAGTTAACTCATAAGCAATAAGTTCTTAGTAGAAAGCTTTGAAACAACACAAAGGAAGATATAAGTTTCAGCGGTTGCTTTCAACTTCAACATGTATATCTCATGGATAATTGTCAACACAAAGTAATATAAAAAGTGCAATAGGTAAACATGTAAGAATCAATGCACACAGTTTACACAAGTGTTTGCTTCTAGGATAGAAAGAATAGGTAAACTGACTCAACAATAAAGTAAAAGATAGGCCCTTCGCAGAGGGAAGCATTGATTACTATATTTGTGCTAGAGCTTTTCATTTTGAAAACAAGAAACAATTTTGTCAACGGTAGTAATAAAGCATATGAGTTATGTATAAGACATCTTATAAGTTGCAAGCCTCATGCATAGTATACTAATAGTGCTCGCACCTTGTCCTAATTAGCTTGGGTTAACACGGATTATCATTGCATGACATATGTTTCAACCAAGTGTCACAAAGGGGTACCTCTATGCCGCCTGTACAAGGGTCTAAGGAGAAGGTTCGCATTGGATTTCTCGCTTTTGATCATTCTCAACTTAGACACCCATACCGGGACAACATAGACAACAGATAATGGACTCCTCTTTTAATGCTTAAGCATTTAACAACAGATAATATTCTCATAAGAGATTGAGGATTAGCTGTCCACACTGAAACTTCCACCATGAATCATGGCTTTAGTTAGCGGCCCAATGTTTTTCTCTAACAGTATGCATACTCAAACCATTTTATTGTGAAAACCGCCCTTACTTCAGACAAGACGAACATGCGTAGCAACTCACATGATATTCAACAAAGGTAAAAGAGTTGATGGCATCCCCAGAAAACATGGTTACCGCTCAACAAGCAACATTTTAAGAAATAAGACACATAAGTACATATTCTTCACCACGATAGTTTTTAAGCTATTTTGTCCCATGAGCTATATATTGTAAAGGTAAAGAATAGAAATTTAAAGGTAGCACTCAAGTAATGTACTTCGGAATGGCGGAGAAATACCATGTGGTAGGTAGGTATGGTGGACACAAATGGCATGGTTATTGGCTCAAGGATTTGGATGCATGAGAAGAATTCCTCTCAATACAAGGCTAGGCTAGCAAGGTTGTTTGAAGCAAACTCAAGTATGAAATGGTGCAGCAAGACTCACATATAAACATATTGTAAGCATTATAAGACTTTACATCGTCTCCTTGTTGTTCAAACACCTTAACCAGAAAATATCTAGACTTAGAGATTAATCATGCAAACCAAATTTTAACAAGCTCTATGTAGTTATTCATTAATGAGTACAAGGTACATGATGCAAGAGCTTAAACAAGATCTATATGAGCACAACAATTGCCAGGTATCACATTATTCAAGACATTAAACCATTTACCACATGCGGCATTTTCCGTTTCCAACCACATATCAATGAATGAAATAGTTCAAATTTCGCAATGAACATTAAAGATAAAGCTAAGAACATATGTGTTCATACGAAACAGCGGAGCGTGTCTCTCTCCCACACAAAGAATGCTAGGATCCGATTTATTCAAACAAAAACAAAAACAAAAACAAACAGACGCTCCAAGTAAAGCACATAAGATGTGACGGAATAAAAATATAGTTTCACTAGAGGAACCTGATAATGTTATCGATGAAGAAGGGGATGCCTTGGGCATCCCCAAGCTTAGACGCTTGAGTCTTCTTAAAATATGCAGGGATGGACCACGGGGGCATCCCCAAGCTTTGACTTTTCACTCTTCTTGATCATATTGTATCATCCTCCCCTCTTGACACTTGAAAACTTCCTCCACACCAAACTCGAAACAAACTCATTAGAGGGTCAGTGCATAATTCATATATTCAGAGGTGACATAATCATTCTTAACACTTCTGGACATTGCACAAAGCTACTGAAAGTTAATGGAACAAAGAAATCCATCAAACATAGCAAAACAGGCAATGCAAAATAAAAGGCAGAATCTGTCAAAACAGAACAGTCCGTAAAGACGAATTTTAAAGTGGCACCAGACTTGCTCAGATGAAAATGCCCAAATTGAATGAAAGTTGCGTACATATCTGAGGATCACGCACGTAAATTTGCAGATTTGTCTGAGTTACCTACAGAAAATTCTGCCCAGATTCGTGACAGCAAGAAATCTGTTCCTGCGCAGTAATCCAAATCTAGTATTGACTTTACTATCAAAGACTTTACTTGGCACAACAATGCAATAAAATAAAGATAAGGAGATGTTGCTACAGTAGTAAACAACTTCCAAGACTCAAATATAAAACAAAGTACTGTAGTAAAATCATGGGTTGTCTCCCATAAGCGCTTTTCTTTAACGCCTTTCAGCTAGGCGCAGAAAGTGTGTATCAAGTAACATCAAGAGACGAAGCATCAACAGCATAACTTGTTCTAATAATAGAATCATAAGGTAACTTCATTCTCTTTCTAGGGAAGTGTTCCATACATTTCTTGAGAGGAAATTGATATTTAATATTACCTTCCTTCATATCAATGGTGGCACCAACAGTTCGAAGAAAAGGTCTTCCCAATATAATGGGACAAGATGCATTGCATTCAATATCCAAGACAACAAAATCAACGGGGACAAGGTTATTGTTAACCATAATACGAACATTATCAGCAAGATTAACATCCAAATAACAATTTTTCAATGGTGGCAAGTCAAGCATATCATAAATTTTCTTAGGCATAACAGAAATACTTGCACCAAGATCACATAAAGCATTACAATCAAAATCATTGACCCTCATCTTAATGATGGGCTCCCAACCATCTTCTAACTTCCTAGGAATAGAAGTTTCAAGTTTTAGTTTATCTTCTCTAGCCTTTATGAGAGCATTTGTAATATGTTTTGTAAAGGCCAAATTTATAGCACTAGCATTGGGACTTTTAGCAAGTTTTTGTAAGAACTTTATAACTTCAGAGATGTGACAATCATAAAAATCTAAACCATTATGATCTGCAGCAATGGGATCATTGTCCCCAATGTTGGAAAAAATTTCAGCAGTTTTATCACAAGAAGTTTCAGCAGTTTTAGCAATTTCAGGTAATTTTGCACGCTCTGCACTAGGAGTAGAAACATTGCCAACACCAATTATTTTACCATTGATAGTAGGAGGTGTAGCAACGTGTGAATCATTATCATTACTAGTGGTGGTAATAGTCCAAACTTTAGCTACATTGTTCTCTTTAGCTAGTTTTTCATTTTCTTCTCTATCCCACCTAGCACGCAATTCAGCCATTAATCTTATATTCTCATTAATTCTAACTTGGATGGCATTTGTTGTAGTAACAATCTTATTATCAATATCTTTATTAGGCATAACTTTCAATTTTAAAAGATCAACATCAGAGGCAAGTCTATCAACTCTAGAGGCAAGAATATCGATTTTATCAAGCTTTTCCTCAACAGATTTGTTAAAAGCAGTTTGTGTACTAATAAATTCTTTAAGCATGGCTTCAAGACCAGAGGGTACATTCCTATTATTGTTGTAAGAATTCCCATAAGAATTACCATAACCATTACCATTAGCAGAAGGATATGGCCTATAGTTGTTACCAGAATTATTCCTATAAGCATTGTTGTTGAAATTATTGTTTTTAATGAAGTTCACATCAACATTTTCTTCTTGAGCAACCAATGAAGCTAAAGGAACATTATTTGGATCAACATTAGATCTACCATTCACAAGCATAGACATAATCACATCAATCTTATCACTCAAGGAGGAGGTTTCTTCAACAGAATTTACCTTCTTACCTTGTGGAGCTCTTTCCGTGTGCCATTCAGAGTAATTTATCATCATATCATCAAGAAGCTTTGTAGCCGCCCCCAAAGTAATGGACATAAAGGTACCTCCAGCAGCTGAATCCAATAGGTTCCGCGAAAAAAAATTCAATCCTGCATAAAAGGTTTGGATGATCATCCAAGTAGTTAGTCCATGGGTAGGGCAATTCTTTACCAAAGATTTCATTCTCTCCCATGCTTGAGCAACATGTTTATTATCTAATTGCTTGAAATTCATTATGCTACTTCTCAAAGATATAATTTTAGCGGGAGGATAATATCTACCAATAAAAGCATCTTTACATTTAGTCCATGAATCAATACTATTCTTAGGAAAAGATAGCAACCAATCTTTAGCTCTTCCTCTTAAGGAGAAAGGAAACAATTTAAGTTTTATAATATCACCATCTACATCCTTATACTTTTGCATTTCACATAGTTCAACAAAATTATTAAGATGAGCAGCAGCATCATCAGAACTAACACCAGAAAATTGCTCTCTCATAACAAGATTCAGTAAAGCAGGTTTAATTTCAAAGAATTCTGCTGTAGTAGCAGGTGGAGCAATAGGTGTGCATAGGAAATCATTATTATTAGTGTTTGTGAAGTCACACAACTTAGTATTTTCAGGAGTATTCATTTTAGCAATAGTAAATAAAGCAAACTAGATAAAGTAAATGCAAGTAACTAATTTTTTTGTGTTTTTGATATGGAGAACAAGACAGAATAAAGTAAAGCTAACAACTAATTTTTTTGTGTTTTGTTTTAGTGCAGCAAACAAAGTAGTAAATAAAGTAAAGCAAGATAAAAACAAAGTAAAGAGATTGGAAGTGGAGACTCCCCTTGCAGCGTGTCTTGATCTCCCCGGCAACGGCGCCAGAAATTTGCTTGATGCGTGTAGTTGACACGTCCGTTGGGAACCCCAAGAGGAAGGTGTGATGCGCACAGTAGCAAGTTTCCCTCAGTAAGAAACCAAGGTTTAATCGAACCAGTAGGAGTCAAGAAGCACGTTGAAGGTTGATGGCGGAGGAGTGTAGTGCGGCGCAACAGCAGGGATTCCGGCGCCAACGTGGAACCTGCACAACACAATCACAGAACTTTGCCCCAACATAACAGTGAGGTTGTCAATCTCACCGGCTTGCTGTAAACAAAGGATTAGATGTATAGTGTAAATGATGATGTTTGTTTGCGAAGAACAGTAAAGAACAATTGCAGTAGATTGTATTTCAGATGTAAAGAATAGGACCGGGGTCCACAGTTCACTAGTGGTGTCTCTCCCATAAGATAGCAGATGTTGGGTGAACAAATTACAGTTGGGCAATTGACAAATAAAGAAGGCATAACAATGCACATACATATATCATGATGAGTACTATGAGATTTAATCAGGGCATTACGACAAAAGTACATAGACCGCCATCCAGCATGCATCTATGCCTAAAAAGTCCACCTTCAGGTTATCATCCGAACCCCCTCCAGTATTAAGTTGTAAACAACAGACAATTGCATTAAGTATGGTGCGTAATGTAATCAACACAAATATCCTTAGACAAAGCATCGATGTTTTATCCCTAGTGGCAACAACACATCCACAACCTTAGAACTTTTTGTCACTGTCCCAGATTTAATGGAGGCATGAACCCACTATCGAGCATAAATACTCCCTCTTGGAGTCACAAGTATCAACTTGGCCAGAGCCTCTACTAGCAACGGAGAGCATGCAAGAACATAAATAACATATATGATAGATTGATAATCAACTTGACATAGTATTCAATATCCATCGGATCCCAACAAACACAACATGTAGGATTACAAATAGACGATCTTGATCATGATAGGCAGCTCACAAGATCGAACATGATAGCACAATGAGGAGAAGACGACCATCTAGCTACTGCTATGGACCAATAGTCCAGGGGTGAACTACTCACACATCGATCCGGAGGCGATCATGGCGATGAAGAGACCTCCGGGAGATGATTTCCCTCTCCGGCAGGGTGCCGGAGGCGATCTCCTGAATCCCCCGAGATGGGATTGGCGGCGGCGGCGGCTCTGGAAGGTTTTCCGTATCGTGGCTCTCGGTACTGGGGGTTTCGCGACGGAGGCTTTAAGTAGGCGGAAGGACGGAGTCGGGAGAGTCACGGGGGCCCCACACGCTAGGGCCGCGTGGGCCCCCTCTAGGCCGCGCCGCCCTAGTGTGGCGGCGCCCCGTGGCCCCACTTCGTCTCCCCTCCGGTCTTCTGGAAGCTTCGTGGAAAAATAGGCCCCTAGGCGTTGATTTCGTCCAATTCCGAGAATATTTCCTTACTAGGATTTCTGAAACCAAAAACAGCAGAAAACAACAACTGGCTCTTCGGCATCTCGTCAATAGGTTAGTGCCGGAAAATGCATAAATATGACATATAATGTGTATAAAACATGTGAGTATCATCATAAAAGTAGCATGGAACATAAGAAATTATAGATACGTTTGGGACGTATCAAATAGTGTCTCATTATTTCCTGCAATTACATTGCAGAATATTGCAGTTTCAGACTTTCAACACATATATGCAGAACATATATGAATGTGTAAAAACAGAGGACAATTTCAGTACAAATATTGCAGTTTCAGACTTTCAGCTAACCCACAAACAAACTGCAGCCCCAAATTCGCTAACTTTTTTTCCAACATTGCTTCCACATCATCTGCTTCATCGAATTCGACCTTCTGAACTTGCATTCGCACCAAGAGGCGAACAAATTCGTCACTATTTTATTCATATAAACCGAGTTCATGCACCATCGAGAACCAAATCCGAAAGGAATTTTTTTTTTGCATTTTCGTTCTATTTTGCTGTCAAATAGACCCTAATAGACAAGCAAATCGACCTAATTCTTCGAGGATCACCAGGACGCAAACCCTACCAAAACCTACCCAACCGCAGAGACAACACATAATAGAAAAGCAGAGGAGAGAGGGAGGAGCGAGGGGAAGATTCGTTGGCATACCGTACTTTGGGGCGGCCGCCAAGAACGGCCGGAGGCATCACGGCGTCGTCACCATCGCCATGGAGGAGGAGCAATCGACGTACGCGCCGAACTGATCGCGGAGTGCTCGAGGTGGGCTGATATCGTCGCCGTGGATGATTTTGTGCAAATGTATCCGTGTCATTACTGTCTATTTACTACGGCCACCAGTTCAGAGGCCTCCAACTGCTACTACATAAATACTGCAGGGGCTTTCTCGTAAAATAGATGAGCACACAAGGCCAGCGTGTCATCCAGGTGTCAAATTCTGACTGATTTGTGCTAATTTGAACCCGCCTATCAAGTTGACGGCTAAGTGGAGCATATTTTGCAAGTTGGTGGAGGACATTGCACATGCCGGACAAGTTCATGTATGCGCCGTGCTATTAACTCTAATAATACATATCAAGTACATGGAGATGAATGAATACTTGTTCAAATGCACAACAAACTTTAGGAAATACAACAAGATGAAGGTAAAGGATGGTGATGGCGATGGAGATGGTGTAGATGCAACGGTTGATGATGGAGCTTATGCCCAAGCCTCCAATGATCTAAGTCCCTTCTCCTCTTATGTGCTGGTTGATGGTGGAGATCTTCGTGAAGACGAGAATGGAGGAGGCGGAGCGGCAGAGCTCCGTTGTGGCGGCCCGGATGGGTGTGTCTCTCTCCCTTGCCCCCCTCCCTTATATAGGCCTAACTAGGAGGGCCCCTAGGACCTCCCAATATTGTCCATATGGCTTGGGGAAAACCCTAGGAATGAGTGGGGGCCAAAACGGTGAAGAAACATATGTTTTTTGGAAGTTTCTGCGACCTGGATGTCGTGATACGGGCATATAAATGGGAAGGCTCTAGGCTCTGCCAGTATGGATGCTCTTTAAAGTTGCATATGTCCGCACTAAAATGGCCACCATTTCCTCATACAGACTCCGATTTCGGTGTTTTTCAGCTCATTAAACTCGTATAGACAAGAGATACACCACCACGATATTGGATTTGTATTTTGTGATTATGGGAAAATCACCTTTTCCACCCTCCAAATGGCTAAGTCCGATGTTTGCAGCTCTTCCACATTGCTCCTTCTTTTGTTTCCCATGCATTGCTTTATCCATAATTGCACCTTGCACCTACACACTTATAAAAGACAAAGAAGCATAATAAATTCCTAATAAAACTAATAGTTCCGCGACATTCATTGAAAATGAAAGAGAACTCGTAATCATGCATAAATGGCATACTTAGAACTAGATGGAGCATGATATGAGTGACAAGTAGCATTTTTACATGCCTAAAATATGTTGTAAAATGCACTCATCGACACCTTTAAGAGTAAATCCATGCGCGAATTTTATAGGGAAAGTTTTGTGCAAAAAATTATCATGGTTGGTTGGCTTAGCACGAGTCAAACTGAACACTTTCAGGGGTGTAATTCCATGAATGGAAGACGACCCTCCACGAATTAAGACGAGAGGTTGTCTCGTGCGGTGGCATCGATGCTTCGTGGATCATCTTGCGTGGCCCTCATACACACGTGTTAATTTTTTTTACTCTGGTTGCAATGGTGATCAATCTACCATAGTTTAAAACAAAATATAGTGAAACAAAATAAATATGCGTAGAAGAAGAAAATGAAGAATTGTTTATCGAGATTTTTGGCTACTTAAATCTCATATTTAATGGGACGGCGAGTGCCAGAAAAAATGATTTCATACCTCGAAGGTCTAGAATAACCTTTGAAATCAATGGTAACATTTTATGCATACAATGACCTCTCATCAATAGTAAAAGGTACCGTAAAAACACTCAACATTTTTGGTAGATTGATTGCCTTATAATTTGAAATATAGGGAGTACATTTTCAACCATAGTACTCCATAAATAAACATATATAGTGGCATTATACTTTTTTTTGAATCCAAAGCTTTATTGATCAGGGTTACAATTACTGATAATTGTGCGTAGTTAGGTGTAGCTAGTTTTAAAATAAGAGTGTCGATTCCACAGAGAGCCTTCCGCCGCGGTTTCAAGAGTTTCTTGTTATTAAATACTAAAGTAAATCGTTCAAGTTGACTTTTGATTTCAATTAGAAAAGTATGAGTGATGGAAACATGATTTAAATAGCAACTTCAATAAACTAAAATAATCTACCAAGATAAAGAACAACACAATGTGAAAAAGACTAAAACTGCATATGGCTAAGGTGTTCTCGGTGAATGTAGGATTTACCACTAGCATTTAGGTTTGGTGTTTCAACTAGATGATTTCATCTTTTGTTCATACATGTATGAGGAAGGATTTCCTAAGTGGGTGATTGCAGACCAGCCATCTTCTCAACCACCCCTCATAACCACAGTCGTGTAATCGACAAGCCACCTCAGTACACAAGCTATTAAGGTTTCAACCAAGAACCCATGGATATGCATACGCTTTGTGAGTCCCATTTCTTCCCCCTCTAGCCACATGATGATAGAACAACGTGAGGGTGTCACCTGACGCCTCCCTACCACCACATGCCTAGAGGTAATTCCCTATTTTGTCCAAAAGGCAAACATTGCATGGAACACAACGTCAAAATAGAGAACTAAACCGTAATGCATAAACAAAATATAACCATCTTTATTCTTTGCTAGGGTTCGGGAGCTGGGCACGGAGGAGCGCGACCATGCTGGAGTTGGGTAGTTATCCTCCGTTGCTGATAGTTTGGTGCCTGTCGTCGCCCCTAGTGTGGTGTATGTGTTTGTATGTTTTCATTGTGAAAAAAACGTTGGTAGTTGTAGGTGTTTCTCTCATAGTGTAGGAGTAGCCCCAAGGCTAGGAGATGTTGAGAGTGTGTTCTCATTTGATGTTATGGCATGTTGAGGCTGAACGTACTGTGTGCCTCCTTCGTTGGGTCTGTTGTTCTGAACTTTGTTAAGCTTTCAATATAAAGCTAGGCCCGGTTGGGGTCTTGTTTTTTTTTTTTAAAAAGGCAGAAAGTATGATTGCTTCTACTCTTTTTTGTAGTGTTTTACTGTTGAGTAGATGGAGTATTTAGTGTTATCTTCCATTTGCGTCATGCAGGGCTTTAATTTGTCTTGCACTCTAGATCGAAAATTGACTAGAACACTATTGCATTTTCAAGTGGTGCAGTTTCTTTCTCTTGATAGCCTTCCATGTACTAAGCACGATACAGTGGCTTGTGTATCCGAAATCCCTTTGAAGTTTGAACCAAGTTATTACTTTTACAACATGAGTTGGCCGTACCAGCATGCATGTCACTTTCATTCCAAGCAAATTTCTCATGTTCCGTCTTTAATTCGAAAATCCTCCTATTTGTGTTCATGTTTACAGCCCGCGATGAGGTGACGGCGGCAAATCAACACGTGATTCTTTGCATATACGAAGCCCTAGGCCTTGCGGGCACGCAACTTATCGCGCCGTCCGCTCTAAAAACCCAACGGCCAGGATCTCCCCCACAAGTCAGAGCCGCCCACCCTATTCCGTCCGGTGGGACCGCTGCACAAGAAGGGCCCACAGTCCAGCCGCCCGGGTGCAATCCCCATCCGCCGCTTACAGCGGGCCCCACCGCTTCGCGATTCGAGCCTACAGCTCTCTTGCGCGAGCGGCACAGCGAAGAGAGAGAGAGAAAAAAAGAGACGCGAGGTCAGGAGAGAGAAACCCCAGGTCTCGCCGCCTCGCCTTCATCCGCTCCCGCCGCGCCGCGCCGCCTCCGCGCCGCCCTCCGCTCCGCCCCGCCCTCGTCGTCGGAGCTCAAGGGAGGCTCGCGCCGCAGCAGCTTCCGCGGCGGCGCCGGGGCGCCCGCGGGGAAGGCCTCGGGATCTCGCGGCGGCGCCGCCGGTGGGTGCGGCGGCGGGTTGCTCGGTGAGTCGCTCGATCCCTCGCCGCGCCGCCTCGAATCGAGCTGCCGCGCCGCCTCAATCGACGTCTCGTCGGCCCCCCGCGCCCGCCTCCTGCTCGCGGGCGGCCGCGCGATAAGCTAACCGCCCCCCCTTCCCTCCAGGGGGTTAGGGTTAGGTTTTCGGCTCAATTCCGGCGAAATCCCGCGCCCCCGGCGGCGCATTGCGGTCCTTAGGAGGCTTCTCCTGCTCCGCGCGCGTATTCCCCCCCGCCCCGCCCCGCCCGCCCGCGCGCGCAATGATGGGGAAGACGCAGAAGTTCTCCAAGGGCCACCCGCTCGGCTTCGTGCCGGACTACCGCTACGGGGTGGAGACGGTGGGGCTCTCGAAGCCGCCCGCGAATCACCCCGTGGCCCAAAGCGAAGCCAAGAGGAAATGCGTCAACCTCAACACGGACGACGCTCCCGGGTTCAACGTGCCGCGGGTCTTCTTCGAGCTGCCCAAGATGTCGGCCTCCGACAGGAAGGAGCTGGAGACGCGGCTCCGCGACGAGCTCGAGCAGGTGCGGGCCCTCCAGAGCCGGCTCTTCTCCCGAGGAGCATCTGCCGCCGCGGCGAGCATGAATGGTCTAACCTCATCAGCCGGAGGCGATTTCAATGCCAATAAAAAAGATGGTAATCTCAGGAGGAGCAACTCGGTGCAGTCCGGCAGAGGAGAGCCACCGTCGGTGGCCCGGCCTGTGGTTAGCTCCGTCAACTACGCGGCCTCGTTTAAGAAATGCCAGGACCTTCTGAAGAACCTCATGAAGCATCGCTCTGCAGGCCCGTTCGTTATCCCGGTTGATCCCGTGAAGCTGTGCATCCCTGATTATTTCGATATAGTCAAGCACCCCATGGATCTGGGCACCATCCAGAAGAAGCTGAATGCGGGCATGTACCATACGCCTTGGGAGTTTGCTGCGGATGTCAGGCTTACTTTTAGCAATGCTATACTTTATAACCCGGTCGGTAATGCGGTCAACATAATGGCCCATACCATGAGCAGCGTTTTTGAACCTAGATGGAAGCCGATCGAGAAGAAGCTTCCACGGCCAGAGGAGGAATCCTCTGTAGTAGAGCACTCGAGAAATGTCGTGGTTGAGAAAAATATCTTTGACAATAAAGACCCTTCTGAGAAAAAGGCTTCATCAAATAAAGGTTCGTATAAGAAGAGCACCTTTCAGAAAGAGGATGCGGTTGCCAAGCCAGTTTTGCAACCCAAGAAGAGGAAAGCCTCGCCTTTGATCCAGGATGCTCCAGTAGCATCAGTGGTGCAGATGCCTCAGGCGGCTGAGGATGCTCCAGTGGTACAGACTGCTGCTATGGAGATGATGACAGATGAACAAAAGGTTGAACTGAGCGTAAGGCTACAGTCATATGGTGGATTCATTCCAGAACATGTAGTTGACTTCATAAAGAGGCATGTGAATGATGATAATGATGCTGATGAAGATGAGCTGACTATTGACATGAATGCTCTCAGCGATGATACACTGTTTGAATTACGCAAGCTTCTTGATGACTACGATAGAGTAAATCAGTCTGGAAACCCTACAAAAGATGAGCCTCGTGAGGTTGAGGTGGGTGCTATTTGTGTTGGAGATTGATATTCGCTAGTTAGGTTACTGATCATTGTTTTCTTCTGTTTAACAGTTCGAAAGTGAATATGATGGACTCGTCAACCCATCCATGCATCATGACGGTTGATTTCTCCCCATTAATGTTTTCTGTGTGGCATTGGTTGTTGTTGAAGTTAATAATTGTACATGTATTTGCAGGCAATGAGCTTATTGAAGAAGACATTGATATTGGTGGGAATGATCTTCCACCTTTAGCATATCCTCCTGTGGTATTTGAAAGTGAAACAGCAGACAGAAGCAGCAAGCATAGTTCTTCTAGCACTTCTAGTAGCGAGTCAGGATCATCCTCCAGCGGTATGTATTTTTCGCTCATTTATCATTTACCTTCACATATTACATACCCTAACTTTGTATCTTTACCTACCTGATGCGAGTTCAGCAATATGTTCTTTCGCTGTACTCTTTACTTTTCCATTCCATGTTGCATGTTGCAAATTGATGGCGTTTCTGACACTATCATCCTTAAGGTTGAAATAACTTGCACTGTGCTTTGCATAGTTGACATAGTGGATCGATTAATATTCACTGTCAACAAGAATTGATAAGTTGAAAATTGGTAGTATTGATAACTGTGGCCTGGTTGTTTCTAGTTTAGTTCCAACTTTTGAAAAAGGTGTTCAATACGCTAAATATTAATATATCGTTCATAGCAACTGCATGTTAGCAGTTTGATTTAGTTCACATGGCAGCAAGCAGAGCCTGTATACCTGTGTATGCTTGTGGCTTGTAGAACTTACATAACAGTATGAGGAGAGTGGATTTGGTGATCAGGGGGGTACGTGAGCACCCGGTTATCACCGTTGGATCTGGTCCACCACCCGTTGGATTCAGCCTATCAAAAGACGGCGACTAACGGTTCCGTGAACTGATTCCTTTTTCCATTGCGCTCGCACCCACTTTCACCTTATCTTCTTCCCGTGAGCATCTCTCCACCATATCTTCTCCCGTGAGCATCTCTCCACCAGCGCCACGCAGAGGAGGTTGAGGCGCGCGGCGGAGGCCATCGCCGGAGAGCATCTGCGGCTGCTCGCTGGGAGGAGGAGCCTCTCCTAGCGCGGGTAAGGCCTTAGCCGGTGAGCATCTGCGGCAAATCGCTGCATACTCCTCGATGCAGCGCTGCACCAGCCCCGCCGTCTCGATGCTGGCGTTGGGCGTGGAAATGCGGCCCGCCGCGGCCGCTCTACAGAGCCAGAAACAGGAGTCGACCGTCGTGGTGCAGCGGCGTGGTGGACCCGTGGGCGGCGCAGACCAAGCGGGCGGCGTGTTGCAGGAGGTAGCGCCCGTGGGATCTGAGATGCATCGTGGCATTCTGGTTCAGAAGCGGCGGCGAGAGGCGGATCCGGCAGTGGCGGCAGAGCGCGGTAGGCCGCTGGCCCTGCGGCGCGAGGCGTGAGAAGTCGCCGGCGCGGAGGGCGGGAGGTCGCTCGCCCGCCGGCGCGAGACTGCGAGCTCCACCGGGAGGCCCGCCGGCGCCAGGCTGGAAGGGGCGTGGGACTCCGCCAGCGCTAGGATGCGCGGGGCGCGGGAATCCGCCAGCACCAGGCTGCGCGGGACTCCGCCGGCGGGAGGCTGTGACGGGAGCGCTAGTCCGTCAACGTTCGCGAAGCTAGGAGAATACGATAGGCCTAGCCTGTGGTGTACATCCCATTCACGAGGGCATGGAGGAAGGAAGCCAGTGACGATGCGGAGGCATGTGCTAGGCAGGCAGTGGACGCCGATGGATACGATGGATGCCCAGAACGCCACGATGCATCTTCATGTCTGTTTTCTTAATTTCTCTGTTATGATTCTCTCAGAATCTTGCCTCGTCGCCCTCCTCCAATTTGGATTTGTTTTGATTTCTTGATTTGGATTTAACATATATTCTGTGCATGTTTTGTGGTGGATCCTATTTGATTTGTGTATAAAAACTATACCGTATGAATCCCCTCTGATTTGTGTGTGAATCCTATTCGAATTATGTATGAATGTGACTCAGGGATGAGAATAGTATGAATCTGTGTATAATCTTGGGCTATGTATTCCTGGATCAAAAAAACGTGCCACGCGAGGCTCCAGTGTTAACGGAATATTGGATGGCGTTAGACACGTGTCGACTATTCAGGGGGTGCTCACGTACCCCCCTGATCACCGAGCTTCATCCGACAGTATGAGTAACAAGTGTTGCAATGCTTACAGGAGATTCTGTTGGGCTCTTCATTGTTGAGGCCCAGTTAATAAATTTTGATCAATTAATCTCACCGCTGATAAATCACACATTTTTGTTCACTGTTTGTATTGTGAAGATAGCTCACTTTTTAACATGGTATAATTTCTTTTTTCACTTTTCTAAGCGGCAGCCATTGACACTTTTGCTTGTACTGCTGATCCTTTACCACTTAGCCCATTTATTATCCACAAGTTGCGAGGATCCTTTTTGGCCCATGGATTCACCTAAGGCCTTTTAGAAAACAAAAGAACTGCAGCCTCAAATTTCAGAACACCCCAGAAAACAACAGATGTACATTTTTCAGTATTATATGCACTGTTTTTTTTTTTGCATAAATGTATGGTTTTTTGTTTCCTGGATGAATGGCCAATGCTACTCTTCATGCACATCAAATTTGGTTTTGTGCATAGGCCAAAAAGCAAATATTTGCACAAAATTTTGTAGGTGCACATATATTACTCAAAGTTCAAATGTCAATGTTTGTAAGCCTTCCCTTATCCCTATTGGTATCCGTTTTGGCCACTACCCAGAACCCTACCAGAGCCCTGTTTTAAAGAAAACCAATGCCATTATTATTAGATCTAGAACTATATATTCTGAAAATCAAGTACCAACAAGAATTATTTCCATTTTCTTAATGCCATTTTATAGGCGGACCCTCCTTAGCCTAGTTCACTTTGATGTTTTCGTATCAGGACCATTCTATTCTTGATTGCATAGTTTGTAACACTGAAATTACAGGATTTGGTTCATTAATAGTGTGCTTGATTGCAGTATGAAATGGATGTATGGCAAGTTTAGAGAGTCCATCAGGTTTTCTCTCCCTGCTCAATTGATTGATGCTATTGAGTACCTAGTGCCAAACACGTGTCATACAGTCGCACTGTTACACATGAGGATGGTCTCGAGGCTGGTTGTATTGTATTTTAAGAGCTGAGTTTGACTCCCAGCTGATTGTAGCAGCTAGCAGCCTAGCATTTAAATACAGAACATTATGATAACACGCCAGGAATTGGTGATAATAAATCACTTTCGCTTCCTTTTATGAAATTCCTTTTCTGCGTTTCATTTCAATTGGTTCATGCTTGTGAATATGAGCTATATAATAATACCTAAATCCAATCACTCAAGGGACCAGGGGAAGTGGAGGAGCCAAAACTGAGTGCTTCTTTATAATTCTTTTTTTTTCCTTGCACTGCTGTATGTTTTTATCCATGTACAAATCTTTGACAGAATCTGACAGTGTCAGCCATGTTAGATTTTTTGGATTAGGTTTATTACTATAAACACTCACTGTTTCACAAACAGAAGTTTATAAAGGACGTACCCAGTGCTGAGAGCTCCCGCACTGTGCGGGGTCTGGGGAAGGTGTTAGTTCACAAACAGAAGTTTGCACCACTTAATTTGCTAAACTATAGGAGCTAGTATCAATTGATAATTATGTCTCAAGTAGACTATAGAACATCTTCTTTAGCATGGTCTAGTTCCATAAATAGCGCTTCTCAGTTGTCCTGTTGTATATTTTCGGGCAACTCTGCATGCCATTGCAAGTGTTTTAGGGAACCATAGGGCTGGCCCACCCTCTAGGTCTGTTGTTAAAGGACCTGTTCTTAGGTTCACTGGAAGGCCCACTTTTGAAAACTTGTCTCTCAAGCTCATGTAAATTTGTGGACATGATTTGTTTCTTTCACAATGTTACACGATGGATCCAACATGAAGAAAACAAGCCAATGTCCATAAAATATCTTCTTTCATGATTTTAGATGATAAAACCCACACGGCGAGAAAAGCCAATATCATTTGGCGCATGTCATTCTCCTTTACTTCATGTGAATTATCATACCCAACAAGGTGATCATTTTGTTTCCTTTTGCATCCTCAGGTTCCGACTCAAGTAGTTCTTCTGGAAGTGACTTGGGTGCCAAAGTTCCTCCGCCAAAAAGCGGGGTCAAGGTACTTTTGCACAGTTACTGTATTCTGAGTAGTTTTTAGAACATTTTACAAGTCGAACAAAATTGACATGCTACTGACCAAAGATTATTTTAGACATCGGTTTCCTCAATGGTTGCTCTCTGTGTACTTGCAGGAGAACACCCAACCTGTGGTTAGCTTGGATCAGGAAAATGGTAAGATGTTTCCTTATAATAAAACCTTGGTATTCTGAAGCCATCCAAGCGTGTTGCCTATCTGCAAGAATAAATCCCTGATCAGTCCTAACATAAACCCACCTGACCACTTAATTCATTATCAAAGCCCAGTCCTCAAAAGTTAGTCACATTACCTATTTCTGTATTTCTGTGCTCTACTAAGCACTTCTTATCTAATAATTATTACTATCTCATGAGATTTGATCAATTAAACTCAATAAGAGTTTTAAATTAAAACTTAGATAATAACAATGCTAGGCTTGATGTTTGACACAAGCCAGGCGAAACATTATCAGACAATGTGAGCAATTTATCCTGCCAAATATGGAAGTGTTAGAAATAATGTGGACCGAATCACATGCAGGGGGTTACTATTGTGTATAGACAATCCAGCGAATTTTAACATGTTACTTTCAGACACATTTTGAGCTATGAAACATCAAAGTGTATCCAGATTGCATCCAAGTGGAGTCCATTACACGTTCCACTAAATATTATCCTGTCAGAGAAAAGGGCAGATCGTCAGTCAATCGAGGCTGAATTCAAGTGGTGTCTGGTTTAACCCATTTTGTCAGAGCCATATTAACCCACCAATATTAAACTGTAGAGAAATGGTTCGTTGTCACTTCCTTACATGTGGGGTGAGGGGGTGGTGGGGGGGTTGGTCACTGGATCTACATCCAAGTGGGGTCTCCTTCAAACTTTTATCTTTTGAACTTCTGTGCAAGTTACTTATATGGAACATCGATGTAGTAATGCTGTATTTTATAGAAACAGTGTGGTATTCAGTTGATCCCCCCAACTTCTCAAAGTGCTCGTGGATTGGTTTTGTTCAACTTCTGCAATTTTAGATTATCTACTTGCATCTTACGTATTTTTATTATCAACTGTTATCTTTGTAGATTCACATAATTCATTGAATACACGAGAAGGAAGTACTGACCCTGTACCTATTTCTGCTGACGATGAGGGTACGCTTGGACTTTTATACTGTCTCTTTGATTACCCAGTGCAGCTTTGCTAGATAAAATGTTTTTTCCTACAGTTTATTTAATGAATCAATATTTCAGGGGAGAACTTGTCTGAGAAACAGGTTTCACCTGGAAGTTACCGGGCCGCCATTTTGAAAAGCCGCTTTGCTGATACAATTTTTAAGGCTCGTGAGAAGGCTCTTGATCAGGTGTGTGTTCGAAAGTAGTCTATGAAGGGCATTGTTTGGGCTCTAGTTGATACTATTCCAACATGTTTCACATGATTGTTCGTACCAGGTTGCGAAGAAGGATCCTGAGAAAGTTCGACGCGAGAGGGAGGAGCTTGAAAGGTTACAAAGAGAAGGTGAGCTGAAATTGATAATCATTGGGCTGATATGGCAGCTGCAATACAGTGTATTGAGACACCATCTCCATTACAGAGAAAGCTCGGTTACAAGCTGAGGCTAAAGCTGCTGAGGAAGCTCGCAAGAGGGCTGAAGCAGCAGCTGTTGCTGAGGCTGCTGCAGAAGCTAAACGCCAAAGAGAACTTGAAAGAGAAGCAGCTCGTAAAGCCTTGCAACAGGTAAACCTAGACAAAATCTGGCAAGCAACATCTTGCTGTGTTGATATCCATGCTCTTAAGCGCATAAACTATTGATCCTGCAGATGGAGAAAACCGTAGAAATCAATGAAGGGAGTCTCTTCTTAAAAGATTTTGAAATGCTCGGAACTGTCACAAGTGAACAGCATCACAACTTGGTCGGTGAAATGAGTCCAAGTCATACGCCTGAGGCTCTTGGATTTAACCTTGGGGGCAACCCCCTAGAACAGCTCGGACTATATATGAAAAATGATGACGAAGAAGACGAGGAAGTAGGGTCGGATGAACAAACAATTGATGTTGAGGAGGGTGAAATAGACTGACAGCTTATGGATCATTCTATGATAAACTGAGTGGGGCCTGTGGAGCTGTTTTTTTGACGTTTTCCATATATCAAGTGCACATCGATCTTGATGGTACCATTCCTCTACCGAATGTATGAGCTGTGCAAAGTCAAATGATTGGTTGGTCAAATGATTATTAGCAAGCTTTGGAAACCAGTCTTCACAATTGCGGAGTCGGATGGAATGAGCCTATCTTAGAATGGGTTTATTGTCAGCCATGATGAAGTAATGGACGCCCCTGTGATTAGATGGAGGATTATCTTTGATGATACTTTTTTGGAGGGAAACAAAAGGAAGGGGGGAATGGGTTGTGTCCTTGGCTCGTGAACACATGATGTGAGCCGTTTTGATGGTAGTTCAGTGGCATTTCCTGTTGTGAATGTAATCCTGGAAACTGTACAAAGAGGTTGGTTGATAGATGGAAAAACAGTTTTAAGTTTATCTTCTCTGCAGTTTCATTTTCCATTGCTTAATCTCTTTTACTGAACATTGCTGGCTGGATGTATGGGGCTATCCTGAGCATAGCTCGTATTAGGATTCGGGAGGCTGCTTTAATTGATCGCTGAGAAACTTGCGGTGCAATTTAGGTTAGTTGTGGTGGTGCTGAGATTGTATTATTATTATTCCCCCCCCCCCCAAAAGAATGTGGGACCGTGTAGATATAATGTTCAATATGGAGAATATAATATCGGCGTTTGAAATAAGCCTCAGTGGTCTTGTTCAGTGCTCGCTGAAGTGGGATTACTTTGACTGGCCAGAGCTTACCTGTAGTATCTGCACTGAAACCCTAAACAATCTATTAACATGAACAATTTGTGGATCATCCATTTATTTATTAATCTAAAGAATACGAATACAAGCACTGCTGGCAAAGGACTCGCTAGTTGTACTCTGAACCTGGTTCTGTTCAGGCCAGTTTTTGGCCTTTCCTATCTTCTTAATAATATGACATGCAGTTCTCCTGCAGGGTTCTTAAAAACAAGCACTCGCTAGAGCCGACCGGATCCCTTCATGATTACCACCAAACACAAGCATCTTCTGGTCTAACTGAGCCATGATCTTCTTTGCAAAATTCAGGACAGCAAAAAGACAGAGTAACCAATCACGAGGGCTCACGGGAGTGATCTATGAATAGAACTTGTATGTCTTGGCAGAAAGGATGATCTGCCTGAGCCCTCCGATGGGTGCCACGATCGTCAGAATCACCCCAAGGATGATGCAAATCTGAAACATAAAAGGAAAACCAGGATGGAATTCATGTTTTGCAGTTCTGGCAGAAGAACAGAGAGCAAGCTTGGATCTTCTTCTTACCCAGTTGCTGAACCATGAGAGGCTGAATCGCTTGGGCTTACAGATGATGAGCCACATGATGCAGGGAAGCTGCAGTTATAAAGTTCAATCTGATCAGATACTCTGGGATTGGATTGCTGCAATGAAACGGGTCTGAAAAAGATGCTTACAAAATAGGTCGTCGGCGCAAAGGCGATCCCTCCAAAGAACCCAAGGAGGCCACCGAAGAACGGGAAGGTGATGCCCACGAACATCGTGAACGCTGCACAGATTGTATGGTTGGATTATCAGTACTGGTCAGATGCCTGACTGAAGAGTTGAGTTGAGAGAAATTAAGGGGGACATTACCAACATAGAGTGTCCGGGAAATCAGACGTAGCCTCAGGCCTGGCGAGAAGTTCATCTTCTTCACCAGCAATGACTCCATCATGTCGAACACTGGCATTGCGTAAACCTGTGCAGAAACATACAATTTTGTTGTGCTGTCGGATCTAATCATCCTGATCTCTAATACGTGTCAGAATTTCATGTATCGGAATTCGGAAGTACCTGGTAGCTACCGATGACGTGAAGTACGACCATCATGTTGGCCATGGCGATGAGCCACTTGGGCTTATTGAGGGTGATGAGGATGTTGTCGTCCACGTCCTTGCCGAACGCCCAGTAGCCGATCATCGCCACCGGCATGTAGCAGGCGGCGATGATGATGTAGGCGACCACCACACCCCTCCACATTGGCTTCTTGGACGGCCTGTCCGGCGTGGACGGAATAGTGGCCTGGATCTCCAGCACCACGTTGTGACCAGAGTAGGAGAATGCCATGTCACCAAGGCCCCCAAGGAAGCCGAACACCTTCCCTGTCGTCGTCGACGCTCGCAAGCTGTAGTCCACGTTTGGTGCCTTCCCCTTGTCCAAGGTGGCGCCCCAAGCAATCGTCGAGTAGCTGCATATAGCGTGTGCTCTTGTCAGTGGCCGTTGACACCAAAATGATAGTACAGTATATAAATTTGCCGGATTTGCTACAGCAAGTACAGAGCAGCTTGCGGTGGAGACATGTATATATTACCTGAGTGACATGACGGCGGCAGCGAGGGAGATGGCGGAGAGGGAGTTGAAGTTTGGGAGCTGGGACAAGACGAAGTGAACGGAGGCGAAGATCATGATGAAGTACGTGAGCTTGATGTCCTTGCACTTGCCGTCACAGATCACGTCGTGGAACTTCTTGAGCGAGTTGCCACCGGTGACCATGTACACGATGTTGAGGCTGACCTCGACGAGGAGCTGCTGCGGCACCACGATCCAGAGGCCGAGCTTATCACCAAAGGCGTGCTGCCCGAGCTCATGGTACCGGTCGAACCGCTTCCCGGGGACCATCTCGTGCATCTCCACCATCTGCCACAGAGTGTACACCGTGATGATCCATGACAAGGTCATCACCGCGATGCCGGGACCCCTGCACAAAAACAGAAACAAAAACCACTGAACTGATGAGTGATGACACGTATTCTATATGTCGTTTCAAGTTTTAGAGCTTTGAGAACTGGACCAGCCGTGAGTTCGGCATTTGGATCCAACATGTCATTCAGTCGGCTGGTATCACCATTCGAAACTGAAAGGTTAATTTGAAGCAACATGGTTCAAACGTATGTACTACATTCATAAATATGAGATGTTTTGGTAGGCTAAAATAACCTACCAAAACATCTATATTGTGGAACAGAGGTAATATGTGTCATGGCAAAGTATCGGTACATACCAACCGAGCTCGGACATGGCATAGGGGAGGCTTAGCACCCCAGCACCAACCATGGCGGTGACATTGTGGAAGGCGGAGTACCACCACTTTGCTTTCCTCGACGATGTGATAGGAAGCCAGTCGTCGATCGCCTTCTCCCGGGCAGTCCTCTCATCCTGTGAGAGTTCGTCATTTTTGTTAGTTTACAGGTCTTATGCTCACACAAAATAGGTGTTCCTGAATAATATCGAAACTGTTGGCACAAATGGGCCAGTTAATTTTATAGCCATCTACACCATTTCAACTTCAAAACCTATAGGTAGGTAGTCGGCAACATCAAAATTTCAAAGGGGGTGATTCCTTTTGAAATGGGCAGTTGACTTGTCACATGGCCAAGTAGTCGCCCAAGACAAATATGTAATGATCAGAGCCTATCAGTCAGTGTCACCTCATGGTAAAGATCTTTGATTTTTCAACCACGCATGTTCACCTAAGTCTTGCATGAGACTACCAGTCAAAACAGTAACGTTTTCCTGCCCGGAATACGAGAGATTCTCCCAGCTAAGCTGTGTGGTTTTCTAGATTTTTATGGGAGCCTGCCATCCAAAGATAATCTTCTTTTTTCCAAAACAAATACTCCTACTAGTAATTCATATTGTACTATTTCTTTAGCAAAATCAGTCGCATGATGTATACGGAAAGTAGTTAATGGAGAATTAAGAAGTGTGAGATTTTTCTTTTTTTCTAGGCAAGTGTGTACGGGTACGGGAAAGCGAAACAGCACTGGACTGGAAGTACGCATCAAGACCGTTCATACTTGTGAGTCCAAGTACAAGGTGCATGGACCACACAGTCTTTTTCTTTGTTGATTGATCTGTTTCTATATATTTTCTAAATCACACTAGCTTTATAGTTTCAATATTATTCTTCTGAAACAAAAAAAGTTGTTATATGCTGGAGAGGATCTTAAAAAAAACAGATAACAGGATGGCCGTTGTAGTGTAAAATTACAGCTGGAAACAGGAGGTGGCATAGTCATTAATTAGGAGGAAAAGGTAAAATTCCGCAGTTAAGGCAAAGCATCACGAATCACACTGATTATATGATACCCACACTGTTGCAAGATGCCACAGTTTCACACGGTTTCTCGGGGAAAAAGAAGATTTCCAGTTTCACATGAAGAAGATGAACTAGCGCGACATGCCGGGACAAGAGAATCCTCCACGCAAAAAGCCATAATTTTTTTCTTTGACCTGTTAATCGGTTTACCCATAGGGCTCTATCGATCTCGCTCACTGCTGTTCGATGGCTAGGACAATTCTAACTTTGATTCTCTCTTTCTCCGAGGTTGTTGTTCCATGGGTAGAGGAACATTGCCGAGAAAATCAGATCACGACGTACGGACGCAGCACATGAGAGAGAGAGAAAATCAGATCACCTTTGGCGGCGTGCAGTTCTCCGGCGACGCCTGCGTCCCCATGGCCGGCCGCCCGCGCTTCTTCCCTTCTTCGGCCACCGACGAAGACGGCGAGCTTCAGGGCTCCAGCAATGGCCGGAGTCACACAAAGAGGACGAGAAAGAGATGGAGTTGCAGCGATGGTGGAGGCGGCCGAGTCGTCGTGGTCTTTATATGGAGAGGTTCAGATGCACCGCCCGCCGCCAGCCGCCAGAGCGTATCTCTCGCTGAGTTCGTTATTACTCTAGTTTTTCTTTTTTTCCTTCGAGGAAATGAAAGAATGTTGTTGGGTTGACTGATGACACGCCAGCGCGGCAGAAAAATGCGGGACACGAGTTCCAACACCCGTAGTCCCGTACGGATTACGAACGAGTCCCGAGGCAGGTATTTGGCCTGGATCGCGGTCCGACTCTGGATTTTCAGCCCGGCGATGCAAATTTTCCGGATCATCAAATTTGTGGTGTTCGCTTAATTAACCCTCTAGGCCTTGTTTGGTAGGCAGGTTTTCAAGTGGATTTGAGTGTTCACGTCAAAACTCATAATGATTTTCATGGTTGGATCACACCGTTTATTCTCCGCCTCGTAATGATTTTTTTGGTTGTGATCTTTTTATCTTTTTGAACAAGTTTGTTGTAGGATCATCCCTGCCTTCCAAACACATAAGTTTTTTTTAACACAATTCCAAACAGATAAGTTAATTAGTGAGATTGTAGTGTAACGGAGTGTTTTGGGTGAGAAGTGTTTTCACCCAACCCCTTTGAGAAAATACTCCCAGATACTTAATAATACACTCCTACCAAACAAGGCCCTACGGGATTACAGCCCAGCCCGTCCCGTTTATCTTCCATTGACGCAAGACAAAAAAGCGCTGAAACTAGATGTTGCATGGCCGAGTCACACGTGTAGCTAGCCGGGATTAACATAACCAATGAAATAAAAAGGGAGGCCTCGTTCGTTTAGTCCCTAGTAGCTCTGGATTAGTCCATGGCTGGATGAGAGCTCTGGACCAACCAAATCCAAGTCTGGTTCAGATCCATGCTAGGATTCAATCCCTTGGTACCGAACAAGGCCTTATGGGGAAGGGTTGAGTGTGGGTTAGTCGGGATTGGGTAATAGGACGGGATCAACCCAATCCCTGCCTGAAATAGTTTCCCGTCTGGTTTCAATCCAACGCCGAACGAATGAGGCCTTGTGAAGTTGCAACAACCGTAGTCCCGTACCGTTTGTACGTGTCGCTGCTCTCCGATCGAGATAAACCTTTCGCCATATCTTGACTCATGGACGCCATGAGGCCACGTTGTGGAGCAACGACGAGCTACACCAATGTGCCCCATGCAACAAAGAAAGATGGAGCCTTTCTTTTTTTGACAAACTGTAGAACAACTAGGCATCTTGCGGCTTGAACGTCCGCCGATTTAACTACCATCATTCTCACCACGCAGAAATGGATCCCTTCATTGCGGCGAAATCTTTAATCATTGTTGCAAAAAATCCTGAATGTGACAATTTAATCTTGCGTATGTAGCATTTTAAAAAATGCGATAGATTCTTTTTAAAATCTACAAAAAAGGCAGATAATGCAACTTTGAAATTTCAAAGGTGGAGTGACTCCTTCTGTTATGGGCTGTTGACTTGTCACATGGCCATGCAGTCAGTGCCACCTCATGGTAAAGACCTTTGATATTTCAACCATGCATGTTCGCCTAACAGCGTTGCATGATACAACCAGTCAAAATAATAACGTTTTCCTGCCGGGAATATGGAGATTCTTTTGATAAGCATCCATTATTGAGCTGTTTCTATTTTTCTGAAATACACTTATTATTTCGATATATTCTTTTAAAACTCTTTTGCGTGCACCGATCGGCCGGCCTGACTCGCTAGCAGCTAGCAGGTGTCGCAAGTTTGCTGCCTTCTTTGTCCAGCATGAGTTCCTTTGCCACGACCCAGCAAAGTTCTGCTCCCCCAAAGACTGCACGCTGCTTGCTGCACTAGCGTGTGAGGCAAAGACACGTGCAACTACTTTAGAGCATCCCAGCCAAAGGAGTCTCAAAAGTTTTTAGGACGCGTCCGATAAAATTGGTACCCCTTTAAGTGAAAATCGTGTCTGGACGCGTTCTATATTATGCCTGGCGACCCATCCTATCCCCAGTCACCCAGTGCACCGGGTCTCTCCTGGAACGCCGGATACAAGTTTTCTATCCGGCCCGAGGTGCATACGCGGCCTAGTCGGCCTTTTTTTTTTTGAGAAAGACAGTCCAAACACAGACGCTCATATACACGCGCATACACTCACCCCTATAAACGCACACATGCACACCCTACCCCTATGAGCATCTCCGGAAGACTGAGCCAGCGGATTAGATCTTGAAATTGACGAAGTCACCACCGCGGCCTAGTCGGCCTAGTCCGCCTACAGCCACACATATATAGATTCTTAAGAGTCTTCATTTGCTTCTTCTAAACAACGAAAAAAGTGTTAGATCGAGCATCTGTGGGATGTCGCAAGGTGCTAGCCTTTTTGAGGATGTTCGTTTCAAACCGCGTCCGCCAAACGATGCCCTAAAATATTTAAATAGCACAAAAATATTTTTTTTTATTTAAATTTGATTTACAATTTTGAATGAGAATGACTAGTTGATCTACCCTAGCCCATTTGCCATCCTTCGGAGCACTCGATGGCCCCATCCCGTCGTCGTCTCCCTCCCTCTTCTGCTCCCGGAGCCCCGCGAAAAGAGCTCAGCGTTACACCGGCGTCCTGGAGGAGCCGCTGCCGCTCGTCCACGAAGAAGCGACGGCCCGCCCCCTCTATCGACACCATTGGATGGGGACGTTGATGACGTGGCTCCTCTGCTCCTCGTTGGCTTCCTGCGGGCACGAGCATCGTCCTCGGTCTTCTTCAGCGACTCGAAGGACGTGAGGATGGCTCTCTGCTTCGCCGCCTTCTCCTCTGGGTCAAGGCTGTCCCCGCTCTAGTCGCCGAGGTCGTCGTCGTTGTCCGCATCCTCCATCGCGCGACTGCCACCTCCTACCATTGCCACTGCTCTATGTCGAACGTCGCTTGGGCTACCTCCTCCTCCGCCGCCTCTTGATACGCACCAAACATGAACTGCGCGTTCAACGGCGTGAGCTCCGGGTCCTCCTCGAGCTTTTCAGTATTTCTTGTGAGTTTTTTGCTGCAATGCTATTGATTTTTTATTTGCTATTGTAAAAGTACAATTTTTGCAACAAAAATACAACTATTTTTCCTGGTCGTTGTTGTGAATATTTGTTGCAATGCTACAACTTGCAACAGTGTCTTTTGTCGCAAAGCGCGCAGCACATATGAACATGTTGTATTAATGTTTACAAGGTTTGATTTTTACAATATTTATTGTACAAGTTTAATTCTCTTATTCCATTGGTAATTTCAACTTCTATTTTTCCGTGAGATACTGTGTGTAGTTTTGGTTTTTTTTTTTTTGAGCTGGTAGTTTTGGTCTTTTGGAACAATGCAATGAACTTTCTTTTGTGTGCACTGCATATGCCCGCAGCAGCTAGCACTCAGTGCGACCAGGCACCAGTACTACTACTAGCTAACTAGGCTTTAGTGATTCACGGGCCTGCATGCAAAGATACACCTGCTGCGACAGGAGAAAAGTCTCACGCGTGGGCAGCACACGGCGGGCTCTACCCACATGACCAAGAACACCAGGCTACCCTCCACAAGGCACCAGCGTCTGAGAGCATGTACAGTCCAAGATTAATGAGGCGGTCATGGACTTTTAAAAAATTCCACTGACCAGTAGTCAGCCACATGCCACCTTTTTGTTTTATAATATGCTCATAGAGGTAATGTATAACAAAGCGGAAATTCAATACGGCTCCCGGGTGCTCTCTATACCAAAAAATTATATTTCAAGTTGTTAAAAAATTTTGACAAAAAATTCTACATGTACATCTCTCTATAATATATGTGCATTCGTCAAGTTTCATGAAAAAATAATATTTTTTGTGGTCTATGTAAAAAAAAGAGAAAATTTATCTTGTAAAAAGCATTATTTTTAGCACTGAATTTTGTCTTTTTTACACACGTCACGTGACAAGTCTATTTTTTATGAAACAACTTTGTGAGCACGTAGCACGTGAAGATGTACGTGCGAATTTTCCGTTTCAATTTTTGAAATTTAAAATATGTGTAAGATAAATTTCAAAATAGAGGGAGCATATGCTCCCATGTTCCAAAACACCACTCCCCAATAACAAAGAGCCTCTTATAAACAGAGAGCAGAGGGGCTCGAGCCATTTTAAAAATATTAAAAGATAAATTTACAAGTTACTAAAAAATCTGAAAATAATTTGGGGACTGTCGATGATACATCTCATAATCATGAAAATCGTAACACGAAATTCGTTTTATTTTGTGCTAGACAAAAATCATAAAATCTGATATGTTTGGGAGATTTGAAAATGACTACTCAGATCTATATTTTTGTTATTTTTGTGTAGATCAGAACATAAAGTATTTGAAGTCCATATTTTACACGTTTGTGGAATACATCATTAACTATATACAGATTTATTTTCAGAATTTTTTGAAACTCAAATATATGATTTTTTATTTAAAAAAAACAGGATCACTTGTACTTATGTGCAACAAATCTCTGTCCAACACGCTAATTTCAGGAGAATAGGGAAAAATGGCAGATAATGCAAAGCATCACGAATTATATGACGCTGGCATTGTTACAAGATACGAAAATTTCACTTGGTTTCTCGAGAAGAAAAGGTACTTCAGTTTCACATGAAGAAGATGAACAAGTGCTACTTGACGTGACAAGAGATTCCTCCACGCAAAAAAAAATAAAAATAAAAAAATCATAAAACAACCTTTTCTGCCCTGTTTATCAGTTAACCGGTAGGGCTTTGTCGATCTCGCTCACTGCTTTTCACAACTCCAGAACTCTAACTTTTATTTTCGTGTGATCTCTACACTTTGACTCTCTCTCTCTCTACAAGAACAATGGAGGTTTTTCTTTGAGCAAGATAGATGGAATTATTCCATGGCTAGAGGAACATTGTCGAGAAAAACAGATCGCGACGTACGGACGCAACGCAGGAGAGAGAGAGAGAGAGATTCACCTTGGGAGGCGTGCTGTTCTCCGGCGACGCCTGCGTCCCCATGGCCGGCCGCGCACGCTTCCCTTCGTCCACCACCGACGGCCGCGAGCTTCAGCCTTCAGGCTCCAGCAATGGCCGGAGTCACACAAAAATGTGGTGAAACAGAAATAGATGGTGGCGACTGGCGAGTCGTGGTGGTCTTTATATGGAGAGGCTCACATGGAGGAGATAGTGTGATCGGCGAGGGCATGTATATTGGTTTAAGACCGCTGCAATACTACTCCACGTCATCTATAGATATAAGGTGGATTAAGAGCATCTCCAGCGGCGCCCCCATAGCGGCCCCTATAGTAGCCGCCTCGCGAGCACTGTAGCCGCCGCAACCACACCTCGCCGTGATGGACCATTGTCACCGGTAGGAACCCACTCCGCCGCCGTATACACTCCGCCGCAAACCCACACCACCTCGCTGGCCCTTCCCACCGTCGCCGTTCACCCGCTCCCACCACCACTGCTCCCTCCGTCCCCACCGGTCCCACCCTGCACGCGAGGTGTTCGGCTATTTGCCAAGGCAATGGACTCGGACGACGAGCACATCATGGCCGTGCTCATGGACGAGGAGCTCGCTGTCGCGGCTGCGACCAGGGACGCCGCTAGAGACGACGAACATCTGGCGATCCTCGTCTCCCTCTTGGCCATGATAGCCGAGCAGGACAAGCTGGTCATTGGTGGCTCCACGCCGGGACGCCGCAATAGCAAGCCAAGGCACTGCATGCTCTATACGCTGACTACTTCACCGATGATCCATTGCACGGTGATACTGTATTCCGCCGTCATTTTCGGATGAGTAGGAAACTCTTCCTGAAGATAGTCGAGAATTTGAGGGAGATCGACTATTTCAAATTGAAGAGAGACGCCGTCGGCGAGCTTGGTTTCTCGACAATTCAGAAATGCACATTGGCTCTTCGGATGCTTGACTATGGAATTGCAGGTGATACACATGATGACTATCTGCGCATGGCATAGTCCACGGTCATTGATTGCATGTATAAATTTCACAGGGCAATTGTGGCGGTGTTTGGAAAGACCTATCTGTGCACACCCAATGCAGCAGACACAGCTCAGATCTTGGCACAAAATGCAGAGAGGGGTTTTCCTGGGATGCTTGGCAACATCGACTGTATGCACTGGGCATGGAAGAACTGTCCATTTGCACACTAGGGCATGTATAAGGGACACAAGGGTGCATGCAGTGTGGTGCTTGAGGGAGTGGCTGACCATGACCTATGGATTTGGCATGCGTTCTTCGGCATGGCATGATCACACAATAATATCAATGTGCTGCAGTGCTCAGATGTGTTCCAGAAGCTTGTCGAAGGCAATGCCCCTCCAGTGCAGTTTGAGATCAATGGCCACTAGTATGACAATGGCTACTATCTTGCAGATGGCATCTATCCAAGATGGTAAACATTTTTGAAGACAATCTTGAACCCTGTACCTGGAGGGAAGAAAGCTTGGTTTGCTCAAATGCAGGACGCTGCCAGAAAGGATCTGGAGTGGGCATTTGGTGTGCTGCAAGCTCGCTTTGCCATTGTCCGATACCCTGCTCTTACATGGTCCAAAGAGCAGATGTGGGAGGTCATGACATGTTGTGTCATACTGCACAACATAATCATTGAGAGCAAGAGGGAATTTTTAGTGTTTGCCACTGAACCATATGAACGAATTGGTCCTCTTGCAGATGTTGATCACAATGTGCCTCCCGCATTTGCTGCTTTTCTCGTCAGGCGTCAAGAAGTCCGAGACTTCAACACTCATCACCAACTACAAGATGATCTGGTGGAGGATCTGTGGACTCTCAAAGGCGGCGACTAGTTTGTTTATTTGTTTGCCATTGTGATTTAAACTTTTAAATTTGTGTGGTTTGATAAATCTAAATTATTTATGTGGTATGTTGAACTTGTTGAATTATCTCCAACATTTGTTTAAGTTGTAATATATTATCGTAGTTTATTTGGTGTTTAAATTTAAAAAATATATGAAAATGTATTGGGGGCGCTATTTGGGGTGCATGGCTGGGCGTCGGCATGTCCCCAATTCTCATTTTGCGCCGGTGCCCACTCATACGGTCCCTAAAACGGTTGCGCCGGACGCCGTATGGGGAGGGCGAGTGGAGATGCTCTTAGGGGTTAGAGACCCTTTCTCCCTTGGGATGTTGAAGCTTACTAACTCCTACCTATCCAACCTACCGATGTTCGCTATGGAATCAATATGCCCCATGATATTACTCATGCAACTATGGACAAACCTAGGTCACGTTTCTCTTGGGAAGGAACTAGGACTACGAGGAAGTACCATATGGTGGACTAGGCTACCGTGTGCAAGCCCAAATAATTTGGGGGACTGGAGTCTTGAATACCAAAAAGATGAATATTGCCCTTTTGGTCAAATGGATTTGGAAGTTGTACCATAACGCAGAGGGTCTGTGGGCAAACCTCCTGAGAGTAAGGTTCCCGAGGCTTTTCAATTGCTGCGAGGATCCATATATCTCCATTGATGGGGCTAAATATGGTGAAGTTGACCAGGGGGTAGGAGACTCCGCTTCCGCAGGCAATTCGACCTAGAGGAAGTGGTCGAATGGGACAACCTCCTCAGGAAGGTTTAGGCTCTACCAGTCTTGGACCAGGAAGACGTGGTCTCGCGGTCGCTGGAACAGTCAGGGGAATACTCCGCAAGGTCTTTATACCATGCGCTAGCGGCAGGGGCCGCGTTGACTAACTTCTTCGATGTGTGGAAGTTGAGGGTGCCACCTTGAAAGTGCATGGAGCCCCCATGTGTGGTTTTGGTAATTAATGACAATCCCTATGGACTTATGTTTGCATTGAGTTATATTTGTAGGAGTTGTCCATAGGCAATTCTTGAACCATATATTGGCTTCAAGTTTGCAATAAGAAGAATTTGATGAAGGATATCAAGTGTCAAGTATGTCTTGAAGATGAAGATGAAGTAGCCCTAGAGTTACTTCAAGACATCAACATGATGAAGAATGAAGAAATGAAGTGCAAGTTCAAGATGAGCCATCTCGAAGAGGTCCATTGCTTGAGTCTTGCCATCCACATGGTGGTCATGGTTATGTGAAGATGCGCCGAAGAAGAAGCTCTCCCATGGTGGATTATGGGGAAGCAATCCACAAGACTTCGTCAAGCAAACACAAGCAAGAAAGGCGTTCCATCTTGTTGAGGTCAAGATCGTCGTCATCAAGCTCAAGTGGAATGCGCAAGTATAAGGTTTGCTCTTGATAGGGTTTCTTTCTCACCGGTCTCATAGTGTAGTTGGAGACCGGTTTATAGTTTAGTTGCCGTACTATCAAGAGGGCTCTCGAGTGAGTAACTCGATCGTATCGTTCGGAGAGAGCTCAAACCTTTGCATCCTTGCATCATCTTTCTTGGTTGTTATTTGGAACTTATCCATGTGATGTTTTAGAGCTTGTGCTTATTCTCATGACAAGCTCTAGTTCATTGAAAACGGATTTCGCATAGATCACTTGTTGCGTTTTCGAGTTTGGTTCATCATCTTACTTGGTTTTATTTGGATCTTATCCATGTGATGTTTTAGAGCTTGTGCTTATTCTCATGACAAGCTCTAGTTCATTGAGAATGGTTTTTCCTTGGGCAACTTGTTGCATTTTCAAGATTGGAGGTTTTACCGGTATGTCTTTTTGAGATAGGTCAAACCTTTCATCATTTGTTTCTATCCTCCTTTGCTGGACTATGATGTTTGTATGCATATTGTTTTATAGCTCGTTGTTGTGATTTCAACGAGCCCAAGATCATCGAAATCGGAGTCCGGATGCAAAAGTTATGCCCGTTTTAGTTTTGGTGTTTCTGCAGTTTGCTTAGGCCGGATTATCCGGGCCGGATATTTCGGAAATATCCGGCCCCCTCAAAATCGGCTAAGGACCTGAGGAATTGCTGCTCAGTATAGGGGCCGGACATTTTCCCGGATATTGTCCCGGTTTTGTCCCAGGGCCGGATTATCCGGGCCGGAAATTTCGGAAATATCCGGCCCCTCGAAAAATGGCTAAGGACCCGAAGAAAAGCATGTCTGATGTGAGGCTGGACTTTTGGCCGGATTTTGACCAGGTTTTGTCCCTGAGGCCGGATTATCCGGGGGGGGGGGGGGGATTATCCGGCCCTTACTTAGGCCGGATTATCCGGCCCTGGTTTTGCCCAACGGCTCGATTTTCTTGGGGGGTATAAATACCCCCCTTCTTCCTCCTTGGGCTGTGGCTTCTCTCACTCTCTCTCTCCTCCATTGTTGAACTAGAGAATCTTGCACTATCTCTCAATCCCTCCATGATTCTTGCCCCCATTTGAGGGAAAAGAGAGAGGAGATCTAGATCTACACTTCTACCAATCAAATCCATCTCTTTGTGAGTGGAACTCTCTAGATCTTGATCTTGGTGTTCTTTGTGAATTCCTTTGTTCTTCCTCTCTTATTCCCCCAATAGCTTTTGTAGCTTTGTTGGAATTTGAGAGAGAAGGACTTGAGCATCTTTGTGGTGTTCTTGCCATTGCATTTGGTGCATTGGTTTGAGTTCTCCACGGTGATTCGTGGTGGTGAAAGCAAGAAGGTTGTTACTCTTGGGTTCTTGGAACCCTAGACGGATTCTACGCCTTTGTGGCGATTTGTTGGGAGCCTCCAATTAAGTTGTGGATGTGTGCCCCAATCTTTGTGTAAGGCCCAGTTTCCGCCTCGAAGGAAATCCCTTAGTGGAACCGTGACCTAGGCCTTTGTGGCGAGGGTCACCGGAGATTTAGGTGAGGCGCCTTCGTGGCGTTCGGTGTGTGGTGTGAGTACCGCATCTTGTGGTGAGGCCTTTGTGGCATTGGTGTGTATCGAGCAACCACACCTCAAGGTGAGCCTCTTGTGGCGTTTGGGAGCACTAAGCAACCGCACCTCTCCACCGGAGATTAGCACTCGCAAGAGTGTGAACTCCGGGATAAATCATCGTCTCCCGCGTGCCTCGGTTATCTCTATACCCGAGCTCTTTACTTATGCACTTTACCTTGTGATAGCCATCGTGCTTGAAGTTATATATATCTTGCTATCACATACTTTCTTGTATTGCTTAGCATAAGTTGTTGGTGCACATAGGTGAACCATTGCTTAGAATAAGTTGTTGGTGCACATAGGTGAACAATAGTATGTAGGCTTTGGGCTTGACAAAGTAAACGCTAGTTTTATTCTGCATTTGTTAAGCCCATCTCGTAAAAGTTTTAAATCGCCTATTCACCCCCCCTCTAGGCGAAATCCGTGTCCTTTCAATTGGTATCAGAGCAAGGTCTCTCATTCTTAGGCTTCACCGCCTTGAGAGTAAAGATGTCGGTTAGGGGATTAGCGCACAATAACTTGTTTATATTTGATGGCACAAATTATGATCTATGGAAAATTTATGTGCTTAAAATTTTGCGGCGTATGTTCCCGGACATGGAGCGATTTCTTGACATGGGTTTTTCTTCTCCTAAGGATCCTCAAAATTTATCTCTTGAGGAGGAGAAAAACTCTTGCCTCGATGCTCTTGCTTCTCATGTGTTTTCCATTGTTGTGAGCAATGTAGTTACTTCTTCAATCATGCCTTTTGGGAGCGCTCATGAATTATGGACAAAGCTTCAAGATAAATATGATGTGTCCAATATCATTGAGGATGATTGTTTTGCTTCCACTTCCGGCCATGATGAGTTCTCATCTTCATCCACTTCACCAAAGTGTGGTAAGACACAAGGTAATGATATGGTGAGTGGTGATGAAAATTGCAATATTGATATTGAGCTTACTATTGATGATTCGTCATCTCTATCTCATTGCAATGCTTCATCTTTGGACTTAAACACATCTAGCACTAGAAATGATTTACATGCTTGTGTTGATAGTCCTTGCATATCATGTGTAAGTTACTTGAATAAATCTCATGATGATATGCTTGATTTGTCTTGTGGCCATGATAAAAATGCTTCTATTTCCTCTAGTTGTTGTGTGGCTAACAATGTAAAGGAAACCAAAGATTCTATTGGTCAATAAAAGATCTTGAAAGGAGCCTCAAGTAACTCCTCATCTTTATCTCACGGTCCTCATATATGCCTTATGGCCAAGGGTTCCACGGTACCTCCTACCATGGAACCTAATATTTCTCGTGGTGATAAGGATGAGGATGAATATGAAGAAGAGGATCGGGTTGTCTCTCTACGCGATAAGGGTAAGAGTGTATTCAAGGTTCTTTACAAAGATAAAATTGCTAGCTCTCACTTCTTTGAAATCTTGACTACCGCTATTGAGAGCCAAAAACTTATTTGGATGCATGAGAACACCATTGATAAAAAGGGTGCTCTTGAACGAGTGTATGCCGATGATGTAGCATCATTAAAGAATGAACTTGAAGAAGAACAAACCATCAAGGAAGCTCTTGAGGAGACCTTTGCTCTAGAATTGTCTAGAGAAAAGGAAAACCATGATAGAGCTCTTGAGATGGCAAATGAACTAAAGCTAAAAAATGATAAGCTTGTGTTTGTTAATGCTAAACTCCTTGAGGATTTTGAGCAACTCAAAAAGGGCTCAAGGGTCATTGAGAGTGCGCTCACCAAACTCACCGAGTCGCATGAGCAACTTAAAGCTTCTTATCTAAAAGTGCATGCCAACTTGCCTTCTTCTATTGCTATTGATAATGATGCTTGTGCTACTAACTCTACTTCTTGTGAAGCATCTACCTTGAAGGAGAATGTTGAGCTAAGGGCTCAACTTGATTTGCTAACTAGCAATTATGGGAAATTGGAAGAAAATCATGGAAAGCTTTCTAGCTCCCATGAGGATCTTCTAGCCTCTCATGATAGGCTAAAGTTAGCTCATGAGGCTATCATATCAAAGGAAACACCTTGTGAGCCTCATGTGGATACTAGCACTACTACTCAAAATGCTATATTGCCATGTGCTAGTCCTAGTAATTCATCCACTCATAATATTGCTAAATCTTGTGATGAATTATCTTCCTTGCCTTGTTGCTCTAACAATGAAGATTCTACTTCCTCTAGTTGTTACTAACCATGTAGAGGAAATCAAAGAGCTCAAGGCCCAAGTCACTTCTTTGAAGAATGACTTGGTAAAGGGTCATGAAGGGAAATGCAAACTTGACACGATGTTGAGTATGCAACAATCCCCCAATGACAAGAGTGGACTTGGATTCAAATCCAACAACAAGAACAAGTCCAAGAACAACAACAAGAAGAAGGGACAAGTACAAGTCAAAGACCCGGCCAAGATTGTTTGCTTCAAGTGCAATATTGAAGGGCACCATGTTAGATCTTGCCCTTTGAAAAAGAAGCAAAAAGGGAAGCGGCCTCAAGCTCAAACTCATATTCAACCTCAAGTTGAAGAAATGCCACTTCCCAAGATGAAACAAGCCAATGCTCCCATTGTGGAGAAACCTAGTGAGAAGAAGGAGAAGAAAAGAACTTGCTACATATGTCGTGAGAAGGGCCACATCTCCTCCTTGTGCACTATTGGCACCTCATCCAACTCTATCACCATTGATGATGTTTATTCTCTTCGTAAGGATGAGGGTGGCAATGTGTTTGCCAAATATGTTGGTGCTCAAAGTGGTGTCAAGAAAAGAACCATTTGGGTTGCCAAGCCTATTGTGACTAACATCTTAGGACCCAACTTAGTTGGGGACCAACAATCCAAAATTTGATCAATAGGTGCTTGTTGGAGGGCATTGGAGACTTGGCTACATCATGAAGAATTAAGGGATCTTCATCATTTATATTATCTCAAGCCAAGTCTTTTGGTTATCTTGCTTCTATCATGTATTCAATGTTCCTCCTTGCGGTAACATGTTCTCAACTCACTTATATTGAAAGTTACTCGCCCCTTTGCATGTGTTAGTTTTGTTCCTAGCATGTGTTTGTATATGTTGTGCTTCCTACTTGCTTTTCTTGAGAAATCAAGTCTATGTATGTTGGGTTGCACACCGTGTACTTGTGTTTGTGTTGGAGCCTCTTTGCATCTTGTTGTATCTTATATGGCTCTTATGAGAGATTAATGGACTATCCCGTTTTGGGGGAGTGATATTCCTTTGGGAATTTCATGATCCTAACAATGTGTGTACATGAGGAATATCACTTAGAATTGATATTGCAAGATTATCTAGTCTCTATGTGGTATGTCATCTTCATGAGAAATTCAAATTCCAATGTCCATTAATATCTCTAGTTGGATCTTATTTGCCTCTTGTGAAAATATATTATTTATCACATTATGGGGGAGTAATAAGCTTTGTGCTTATTACAAGCCTAGGAAATGTGAACATTTGAGGTTGTGTCACATAGAATTGATATTGTAAATTATCTCTCATATGTGACATGTTTTCTCAAACAAGTTCCAATTTGCTTAAATGGCTTCATTGCTAATATCTTTGTGGATCTTATTTGTGAAAGTTTTTCTTGGCATGGTTTTTCACAATGTGTCCCTCAATACATTTTTGGAAAACCATATGCTTCAAGTCATACTATTAATTGCTTTGCATGTTGGTATGAATACTATTAATTGCTTTGCATGTTGGTATGAATACTATTAAGTGCTTTGCATGTTGGTATGAATACTATTAATTGCTTTGCATGTTGGTATGACTAAATGAAGCTATCAAGAAACTCTCTTTGCATGATGGTTAACTCTTATCTTGTACCATATGCTTTATTTGGTGTAAATTTGATCTTACATATACTTACAAACTACCACCGGGAAATATTTCCTAATACCTTGTGTCCTAGGACAATTGGCAATCTATTATGAGGTAGAAATTTATTGATCATATTTACATTGGCTCGTGTGTATAAATTATCTTATTTATTGCCATGAATGTGTTGTTCTTTGACTCCCATGTGTCTTCCTTGCATCTTATGGATCTAAGTTGTCTATTCAAACTTTCTTAGCATTTTTAGTAGATATAGGTAGCGTGATGATCCTAGTTTTGTGCATTTTGTATACATATTCTAAATCCTAGATAATGCACTAATCTTGGGGGAGCTCTCCTATATTTGTTATAATGCTTAAACTTCTCTTGATCATTATCAAAAATTTGGTTTTGGGAGACATAAATTTTCTTTTTGGTACTTTGTGTCATCATAAAAAGTGTCGAGGGTTTGGTTTATTTGTTGGAACCTTGCTTTCTTGGGAGTTGGTTATCTCATTCCTTTGTGCTTAGGCTTAATTAGCTTCTTATAATGAGATAAGTATTTGGAGTCAATCTTGTGTTGATTTGATTCTTTGATATAATTTGGACAACCATTGTCTCTTGGTTTATTTGGTATTTTGTCCAAATTGTATCTTCCTTTGGTTCTTGAAAGTATTGTGCATGCATATTTAATATATGTATATCTTATGGCATGTGTCACTTTCTTTTGATCCAATATATAGGGTAAACTCCATCAAATCCTAATTTGGCTAAGATGTGCATGAAATTGAATTTCATATCTATATGCACATAGTATTGTGGATTTTGTCCTATATGTTGTAGTGTGTCTAACTACTTCGGACCCAATTAGTTTGGGTACCATTTTGTACTTACCTTTGTGTTAGGTACAATGGATATGCATTGGATGCTTGTCTAACTCTTGGGAAAAAGTGGTGACTCAATGATAACTTTAGGCAAGCTAAGATGGACAATGAACACATATCTACTACATCCACACAAATGCTATCTCGGTAACAAGTATCTTCTCATGCATTTTTTTCTAGCATCCAACCACGTGGTTGCATCTTGGCATGAATCTCTTGATTTGCAAATATTGTGCTAGCTTCTTGCAAAAGTCTTAATGAAACCTCTTTATTGTGAATGTGAGTAATTTGAGATGAGTGCATTTGTTGGGAAGTATATTAAATCATGCTCATGATTCATCCATCCCAACTATGCCTATCTAGCAATTTTATTGCATATCAATTCCTCAAGGCTCTCACGTGTGCAATACGGATGAAAGTGCAAATTTAGTTATTTCTTTTGGTATCCTCGTTTGTGATACTTGTTGCCTATCTCAATGCATCCCAACTATCTTCTATCCCTTGTTGATATTTGTGATGTATTTTAGATGTTTGTGGTTGAAGTTCATGAATGTACAATAAGATAAAATTGAGCCTTTGTCCATGCTTTTAAGCAAAAATTCTTATTGGTATATTGCATGACTTCCTCTTGGATATCATGCTTTATTTCTTATGTATCTATTTTGTGTGTGCATGTTTCTTTGTGGGTAAATATCTTTGTGATATTGCTCACTTAGAGAAACTTATATACATAAGAGATGATACATCTCCATTTGATATCTTATTTATTTGTTGCGTGTTGATTGGTCATGCTAAGCAATATAATTCATTGAAGACTATGATGATGCTTTTTGCTCATCCTTGTAATAGTCTTATAATATGCTTTATCATGCCTTTCACATATCCTCTTGGTTGAGCCTTTTATTATGGTGCCTCCTACTTGTTGCTCAACCATTAGTTTGTTGCAAGTGTTAAGCTTATTTTTCTATCTACGATCTATTGCAAATGTTTGTGTTTTAAATGGTAATGAGGGAGTAAGGATTCCATGTTATGCATATTGTATTCAAATGCAACATTTTAATTTATGCATGTACCTTGGGGAGCTTCCTCATTCTATTTAAGGCACTATTTTGTGGTGATCATTAGAGTTTGATTCACTTGGTATCTTTTGTTTTGAATGATATTATGGGAGTGATGATTCCATGTTTGTGCACTTTATTCTCCAATGCAATTTGTCTAAGTTTTGTGCACAAACCTTGGGGACCTTCCTCATATTATTTAGAGCAATCTTCTTGATCTTATCATTATATCTATCTTTCTTTTGGTATCTTCTTTGTGGTTCATTTGGTTGCTTGCTTCATTTGTTGAAGCTTCTTGACTTTGTTATCTTTTTGCAATCTTTGATCCTATCTATAGTGTGATTCCTTCCGAATATTCGTAATTGGATATGTGCATTTGATTCCACTCAAATTATGAGAAATACACACGCTATGGAGGAACTCTCACTATATTGGCCTTCTAAATTTTTCACCCATTTCGGCAATTGGTGCCAATGGGGGAGAAGTTTGGAGGGTTTAAGGGAATTTGGTTATGTCTTTGCTTTGTGCTTAAGCATGTGCCTTTATTGCATTGCATCTTGTTGCTTTGCATAGTTGAATATTTAGAGGAAACTCCACTAGGCTTTGAATGCCAATATATGCAATGAAAGTCAAGATCATTCACACATGCATATATTATGGGGGAGTTTGCTCTATATATTCAACTTATTTGTTACTTAAATTCCTTATATAAACCCTCTCAAAGAGATTGTCATCAATTACCAAAATGGGGGAGATTGAAAGTGCATGGAGCCCCCATGTGTGGTTTTGGTAATTAATGACAATCCCTATGGACTTATGTTTGCATTGAGTTATATTTGTAGGAGTTGTCCATAGGCAATTCTTGAACCATATGTTGGCTTCAAGGTTGCAATAAGAAGAATTTGATGAAGGATATCAAGTGTCAAGTATGTCTTGAGATGAAGATGAAGTGAGCCCTAGAGTTACTTCAAGACATCAACATGATGAAGAATGAAGAAATGAAGTGCAAGTTCAAGATGAGCCATCTCGAAGAGGTCCATTGCTTGAGTCTTGCCATCCACATGGTGGTCATGGTTATGTGAAGATGCGCCGAAGAAGAAGCTCTCACATGGTGGATTATGGGGGAGCAATCCACAAGACTTCGTCAAGCAAACACAAGCAAGAAAGGCGTTCCATCTTGTTGAGGTCAAGATCGTCGTCATCAAGCTCAAGTGGAATGCGCAAGTATAAGGTTTGCTCTTGACAGGGTTTCTTTCTCACCGGTCTCATAGTGTAGTTGGAGACCGGTTTATAGTTTAGTTGCCGTACTATCAAGAGGGCTCTCGAGTGAGTAACTCGATCGTATCGTTCGGAGAGAGCTCAAACCTTTGCATCCTTGCATCATCTTTCTTGGTTGTTATTTGGACCTTATCCACGTGATGTTTTAGAGCTTGTGCTTATTCTCATGACAAGCTCTAGTTCATCGAAAACAGATTTCGCATAGATCACTTGTTGCGTTTTCGAGTTTGGTTCATCATCTTACTTGTTTTTATTTGGATCTTATCCATGTGATGTTTTAGAGCTTGTGCTTATTCTCATGACAAGCTCTAGTTCATTGAGAATGGTTTTTCCTTGGGCAACTTGTTGCATTTTCAAGATTGGAGGTTTTACCGGTATGTCTTTTTGAGATAGGTCAAACCTTTCATCATTTGTTTCTATCCTCCTTTGCTGGACTATGATGTTTGTATGCATATTGTTTTATAGCTCGTTGTTGTGATTTCAACGAGCCCAAGATCATCGAAATCGGAGTCCAGATGCAAAAGTTATGCCCGTTTTAGTTTTGGTGTTTCTGCAGTTTGCTTAGGCCGGATTATCCGGGCCGGATATTTCGGAAATATCCGGCCCCCTCGAAATAGGCTAAGGACCTGAGGAATTGCTGCTCAGTATAGGGGCCGGACATTTTCCCGGATATTGTCCCGGTTTTGTCCCAGGGCCGGATTATCCGGGCCGGAAATTTCGGAAATATCCGGCCCCTCGAAAAATGGCTAAGGACCCGAAGAAAAGCAAGTCTGATGTGAGGCCGGACTTTTGGCCGGATTTTGACCAGGTTTTGTCCCTGAGGCCAGATTATCCGGGGGGGGGGGGGGGGGGGGATTAACCGGCCCTTACTTAGGCCAGATTATCCGGCCCTGGTTTTGCCCAACGGCTCGATTTTCTTGGGGGCTATAAATACCCCCCTTCTTCCTCCTTGGGCTGTGGCTTCTCTCACTCTCTCTCTCCTCCATTGTTGAACTAGAGAAGCTTGCACTATCTCTCAATCCCTCCATGATTCTTGCCCCCATTTGAGGGAAAAGAGAGAGGAGATCTAGATCTACACTTCTACCAATCAAATCCATCTCTTTGTGAGTGGAACTCTCTAGATCTTGATCTTGGTGTTCTTTGTGAATTCCTTTGTTCTTCCTCTCTTATTCCCCCAATAGCTTTTGTAGCTTTGTTGGAATTTGAGAGAGAAGGACTTGAGCATCTTTGTGGTGTTCTTGCCATTGCATTTGGTGCATCGGTTTGAGTTCTCCACGGTGATTCATGGTGGTGAAAGCAAGAAGGTTGTTACTCTTGGGTTCTTGGAACCCTAGACGGATTCTACGCCTTTGTGGCGATTTGTTGGGAGCCTCCAATTAAGTTGTGGATGTGTGCCCCAATCTTTGTGTAAGGCCCGGTTTCCGCCTCGAAGGAAATCCCTTAGTGGAACCGTGACCTAGGCCTTTGTGGCGAGGGTCACCGGAGATTTAGGTGAGGCGCCTTCGTGGCGTTCGGTGTGCGGTGTGAGTACCGCATCTTGGGGTGAGGCCTTTGTGGCGTTGGTGTGCATCGAGCAACCACACCTCAAGGTGAGCCTCTTGTGGCGTTCGGGAGCACTAAGCAACCGCACCTCTCCACCGGAGATTAGCACTCGCAAGAGTGTGAACTCCGGGATAAATCATTGTCTCCCGCGTGCCTCGGTTATCTCTATACCCGAGCTCTTTACTTATGCACTTTACCTTGTGATAGCCATCGTGCTTGAAGTTATATATATCTTGCTATCACATACTTTCTTGTATTGCTTAGCATAAGTTGTTGGTGCACATAGGTGAACCATTGCTTAGAATAGGTTGTTGGTGCACATAGGTGAACAATAGTATATAGGCTTTGGGCTTGACAAAGTAAACGCTAGTTTTATTCTGCATTTGTTAAGCCCATCTCGTAAAAGTTTTAAATCGCCTATTCACCCCCCTCTAGGCGACATCCGTGTCCTTTCACACCTAAGATCTAGATCTTCCTTTGGCAAATGATCAGAGGGAGACTACCCTCATGTGAGCAGGTGGCCAGGAGACATGGCCCCTCGAATGGGATTTGTGCATTGTGTGGTGAGCGGGAGGACCGCAACCAATTTTTTTTCACTTGCCCCATGGTTGCATTTATGTGAGCGGAAGTTAGGGAACTTCTACACTGTGACTGGAACCCAGCAGGGACTAACGACTTCCTTGCCATAACACAAAGCATGTCGGGCTCTTTTCGTAGGATAGTTTGGTTTACATTTGCGGCTCTTTGCTGGACTCTTTGGAACATCCGCAATAAGCTAACTATCGAAGGGAAGTGCATAGGCAACCTACAGATGCTGCTTCCAAATGTGTTTACACTTGCAGCAATGTAGGGTTTGGATCAAACCGAAGGACATACCACTGTTGGACGAGGCACTACGCGAGGTTAGGCAACTACACGCGAGGCTACGGACCGAAGACCGAGCTACGGCTAGTTGATTTTATAGTCTTCGATGTTCTTGTATCTAGTAGTGCTTTGTGTTGAGTGGTTATCACTATGGACTCGTGTCAATACCCGGATTCTTAAGTCCAGATGCCTATTATGCCATACATCACAATCCCAGGAAGATTGTTGTTGCGAGACATAACAGTTGATATCATAAGTCATCATTCATTACAAACCATAGTCGTCTTACAAATATAGATCACATGATCCAATATTACACAAATAGTTGATCTAATGACCAACGAACACATTACATAGCGGAAGCGTAGTAGTAGTGGACTATCTAACCCACAGGCCAACGGTTGACGTCAGAAGATACTCCTAGTTGTCGTAGACGTCCTGCTGTCCGTCATCTTGATACTGCTGCTCCTCTTCATAGTCTGGCCATTTGAATAGCCAGGGACACAGCCGTGAGTACTTTAAAGTACTCGCAAACTAATACTAGTGTAAGTATTATCAATTTTAGTAATGGGGTGCTAAGCTCTAAGTTTATTTGCATAAAGCCAATTTTAGTTCATAAGCATTTAGTAAAAGACTCTTCAATTGCTAACTAACTCAAGTGGGAACATTAGTGTCATTCCCACAACTCAGTTGTGATTCAAGTCAAGTCACCATTTCAATTCATCATTCCTCTTTACGAAAACATCTGACAACGGAACAATATGGCATTTCCAATCGTCCGTAACCGTGGACACGGCTATTCGAATAGGTTTACACTCTGCAGAGGTTGTACACTTGTGCCACAACTTTTGATTACATCCGTCAGGGATAACCCTGAATAATCGTAACTCAGTACGCGGATCATCAACCATAACCTTTCACTTACAAACCCTAATATAGGCACCTCTCCCCATGAGCTTGGCCTCCCAGTGAAGACAAACCGTCAGCCTGGGAACTGCACAGGGCTTGGGCCGGACATTTACCTCATTTCACGTCATTTCACATCATTTCACTTTCAACGGAGGCAGCCTCGGCATAACCCCTATGACGCTTGTTTAGAGGGAACCCATACTAAGATACATAAACTTCCAGTTAAGCCCTACCCATAATCAGGTATTGTGGGGGTACTAAATAATTGGAATGGTATCGCATCCGAACCCAACCATCAGTTTTTATCAAATTCATCATTTCATTCAAGTCACATTCACCTTCAAAATCTTTCAAAGTCATTTCATTTCACATGTTCCCATCTAGAGTAGTCAATTTTATTTGTTAGCACTAGCAACTAGTCATGAGGGGTGCTATCTATCTTGTAGCTCTCTAGGCTAAATTTGATACTCTTGTAGTACTCTATATTTAGACCAAAGTTAACTATAAAAGTAAGCTTTAATAATCAAAGTAAAAGCTTGTAAGAATAAAACTTGGGATTGGATCATGAAGCATAAAGTAATAGGTGAGTGTGCCTTGCTTTGGTAGAGCTTTGCACTTTGCAAGAAAATTAGCTTGCCTTGGTTGGTGTACTGATCAAAGTGGTCTTCTTCTCCTTGGAAGTAGATCTCCTCCTCCTCCTGGTACTCCTCGGTACTAGCGTCTAAAAACGGATACGAGGTACACAATCACCAAACAAAGCTTAAGAGCTAGGCTAAGCACACCATTGGTTCACACAAGCTATCATCACATTATGATCATGTTGGTTGACTTTGTTTTCTTCTTAAGAAAAATAATTTCCTCTCATTACAAATATTGATTAGGGTTTCTATTTAGTTCTTTGAGAAATAATTTCCTCTCATTGAATCTTGTTAAGATTTAATCTCCTCAAATAATAATGTATGAACCCATGTTGACCAGGGTCAACACTTCATAATCATCATTTGGGAAAATGATTAAATGAGGTAATATACCTCATGCAATTTAATACTATCTCATTAACAAGTTAATATCACCAAATAATATCACATGAGATAATATAGACCAAGGTCCCTACCTCATATTGAATTACTTGGGACAATGATTTAAATGAGAGAACTACCTCTCATATGATTTAATAAATAGTTTTGCCAATTTAAATGGACTAGAAATAGCCACATAGCCATTATTTAACCTAGACCATGATAATATGAAGTAACTATATCATATTTTTACATATTCAGATAGACAAGATCAAATGTGATTTTTGAGAGTTGGAATCAACTCAAAATCATTTATTGTTGATTTTTAAATAATGTTTAAAGTTTGAAAAGGCCATGCCTTGTTATTTTTACCACATTATTTCTACAACGAATCTAGGGTCGAGACCAGTGTAGTTATTTAGATAATTTCCTAAGCTTTCCAAATATATAAAATTTGTTAAATTTGGCCTAGTAGATTTGTTCCTATTTAAATTTGAACATTGCATCATTAAGGTTTTTGAATTAAATTGGAATAGTCAAATTTGAATTACTGGGCCAGCGCGGGAAACGAACTTGGGCTCAACAGAGAAAAGAAAATGGGTCGGCCCAGCTGCGTGTCTCGCACGAGCTGGCCGCCTGACAGGTATTGCCCCACCTGTCAGCGTTTTAAACCGACGAACCGGTATGTGTGAATGGGGCCGTGGGATTTAAGGAGATCGGACGGCTGTTGTTCGTCCTCGTCGGCGACGAGCTCCGGCAAGGTTCAAACCCTACCGGCGGCCAGGGGGTCCAGGGGAGGTCCTTACCGGCGTCCAGGGAGGTCAGCGAGGCGGGCAAACGACCGAGGCGATGACGGCGAGTCGAGGGAGGGTCGCGGCGGCTCCTGAGATGGACGAATTCGAGGGCTCGGTCTTCAGCGTCTCCGGCGGCCTCCGGTGGTGAAATTGGGGCGGCGTGGTGTGATATGTCCCAAACGTATTTATAATTTCTTATGTTCCATGCTACTTTTATGATGATACTCACATGTTTTATACACATTATATGTCGTTATTACGCATTTTCCGGCACTAAACTATTGACGAGATGCCGAAGAGCCAGTTGCTATTTTCTGCTGTTTTTGGTTTCAGAAATCCTAGTAAGGAAATATTCTCGGAATTGGACGAAATCAACGCCCAGGGGCCTATTTTTACACGAAGCTTCCAGAAGACCGGAGGACTTACGAAGTGGGGCCACGAGGCGCCGCCACAACAGGGCGGCGCGGCCCAGGTGCTGGCCGCGCGGCCCTGGCATGTGGGGCCCTCGTGTGGCCCCCTGACCTGCCCTTCCGCCTACTTAAAGCCTTCGTCGCGAAACCCCCAGTACCGAGAGCCTTGATACGGAAAACCTTCCAGAGACGCAGCCGCCGCCAATCCCATCTCGGGGGATTCAGGAGATCGCCTCCGGCACCCTGCCGGAGAGGGGAATCATCTCCCGGAGGACTCTTCATCGCCATGATCGCCTCCGGATTGATGTGTGAGTAGTTCACCCCTGGACCATGGGTCCATAGAGTAGCTAGATGGTCGTCTTCTCCTAATTGTGCTATCATGCTCGATCTTGTGAGCTGCCTATCATGATCAAGATCGTTTCTTTGTAATCCTACATGTTGTGTTTGTTGGGATCCGATGGATATTGAATACTATGTCAAGTTGATTATCAATCTATCATATATGAGTTGTTTATGTTCTTGCATGCTCTCCGTTGCTAGTAGAGGCTCTGGCCAAGTTGATACTTGTGACTCCAAGAGGGAGTATTTATGCTCGATAGTGGGTTCATGCCTCCATTAAATCTGGGACAGTGACAGAAAGTTCTAAGGTTGTGGATGTGCTGTTGCCACTAGGGATAAAACATCGATGCTTTGTCTAAGGATATTTGTGTTGATTACATTACGCACCATACTTAATGCAATTGTCCGTTGCTTGCAACTTAATACTGGAAGGGGTTCGGATGATAACCTGAAAGTGGACTTTTTAGGCATAGATGCATGCTGGATGGCGGTCTATGTACTTTGTCGTAATGCCCTAATTAAATCTCATAGTACTCATCATGATATATGTATGTGCATTGTTATGCCTTCTTTATTTGTCAATTGCCCAACTGTAATTCGTTCACCCAACATGCTATTTATCTTATGGGAGAGACACCGCTAGTGAACTGTAGACCCCGGTCTATTCTTTACATCTGAAATACAATCTACTGCAATACTTGTTCTTTACTGTTCTTTGCAAACAATCATCTTCCACACAATACGGTTAATCCTTTGTTCACAGCAAGCTGGTGAGATTGACAACCTCGCTGTTACGTTGGGGCAAAGTACTTTGGTTGTGTTGTGCAGGTTCCACGTTGGCACCGGAATCCCTGGTGTTGCGCCGCACTACATTCCACCACCATCAACCTTCAACGTGCTTCTTGACTCCTACTGGTTCGATTAAACTTGGTTTCTTACTGAGGGAAACTTGCTACTGTGCGCATCACACCTTCCTCTTGGGGTTCCCAACGGACGTGTCAACTACACGCATCAAGCAAATTTCTGGCGCCGTTGCCGGGGAGATCAAGACACGCTGCAAGGGGAGTCTCCACTTCCAATCTCTTTACTTTGTTTTTGTCTTGCTTTATTTTATTTACTACTTTGTTTGCTGCACTTAAACAAAACAAAAAAAATTAGTTGCTAGCTTTACTTTATTTACTGTCTTGCTCTCTATATTAAAAACACAAAAAATTTAGTTACTTGCATTTACTTTATCTAGTTTGCTTTATTTACTACTGCTAAAAAATGAATACCCCTGAAAACACTAAGTTGTGTGACTTCACAAACACTAATAATAATGATTTCCTATGCACACCTATTGCTCCACCTGCTGCTACAGCAGAATTCTTTGAAATTAAACCTGCTTTACTGAATGTTGTCATGAGAGAGCAATTTTCTGGTGTTAGTTCTGATGATGCTGCTGCCCATCTTAATAATTTTGTTGAACTATGTGAAATGCAAAAGTATAAGGATGTAGATGGTGATATTATAAAATTGAAATTGTTTCCTTTCTCATTAAGAGGAAGAGCTAAAGATTGATTGCTATCTTTGCCTAAGAATAGTATTGATTCATGGACTAAATGTAAAGATGCTTTTATTGGTAGATATTATCCTCCTGCTAAAATTATATCTTTGAGAAGTAGCATAATGAATTTCAAGCAATTGGATAATGAACATGTTGCTCAAGCATGGGAAAGAATGAAATCTTTGGTAAAGAATTGCCCAACCCATGGACTGACTACTTGGATGATCATCCAAACTTTCTATGCAGGACTGAATTTTTCTTCGCGGAACCTATTGGATTCAGCTGCTGGAGGTACCTTTATGTCCATTACTTTGGGGGCGGCGACAAAGCTTCTTGATGATATGATGATAAATTACTCTGAATGGCACATGGAAAGAACTCCACAAGGTAAGAAGGTAAATTCTGTTGAAGAAACCTCCTCCTTGAGTGATAAGATTGATGTGATTATGTCTATGCTTGTGAATGGTAGATCTAATGTTGATCCAAATAATGTTCCTTTAGCTTCATTGGTTGCCCAAGAAGAACAAGTTGATGTGAATTTCATTAAAAATAATAATTTCAATAACAATGCTTATAGGAATAATTCTGGTAACAACTATAGGCCATATCCTTCTGCTAATGGTAATGGTTATGGTAATTCTTACAACAATAATAGGAGTGTACCCCCTGGTCTTGAAGCCATGCTTAAAGAATTTATTAGTACACAAACTGCTTTTAACAAATCTGTTGAGGAAAAGCTTGATAAAATTGATATTCTTGCTTCTAAGGTTGATAGACTTGCCTCTGATGTTGATCTTTTAAAATTGAAAGTTATGCCTAATAAGGATATTGATAATAAGATTGTTACTATAGAAATAGCCATCCAAGTTAGAATTAATGAGAATATAAGATTGATGGCTGAATTGCGAGCTAGGTGGGATAGAGAAGAAAATGAAAAAACTAGCTAAAGAGAATATTGTAGCTAAAGTTTGGACTATTACCACCACTAGTAATGATAATGATTCACATGTTGCTACACCTCCTACCATCAATGGTGAAATAATTGGTGTTGGCAATGTTTCTACTCCTAGTGCAAAGCGTGCAAAATTACCTGAAATTGCTAAAACTCATTAAAGCTGCTCGTGATAAAACTGCTAAATTTTTTTCCAACATTGGGGACAATGATCCCATTGCTGTAGCTCATAATGGTTTAGATTTTGATGATTGTAACATCTCTGAAGTTATAAAGTTCTTACAAAAACTTGCTAGAAGTCCTAATGCTAGTGCTATAAATTTGGCCTTTACAAAACATATTACAAATGCTCTCATAAAAGCTAGAGAAGATAAACTGAAACTTGAAACTTCTAGGAAGTTAGAAGATGGTTGGGAGCCCATCATTAAGATGAGGGTCAATGATTTTGATTGTAATGCTTTATGTGATCTGGGTGCATGTATTTCCGTTATGCCTAAGAAACTATATGATATGCTTGACTTGCCACCATTGAAAAATTGTTATTTGGATGTTAATCTTGCTGATAATGCTACGAAGAAACCTTTGGGGATGATTGATAATGTTCGTATTATGGTGAACAATAACCTTGTCCCCGTTGATTTTGTTGTCTTGGATATTGAATGCAATGCATCTTGTCCCATTATATTGGGAAGACCTTTTCTTCGAACTGTTGGTGCTACCATTGATATGAAGGAAGGTAATATTAAATATCAATTTCCTCTCAAGAAAGGTATGGAACACTTCCCTAGAAAGAGAATGAAGTTACCTTATGATTCTATTATTAGAACAAATTATGATGTCGATGCTTCATCTCTTGATAACACTTGATTCACACTTTCTGCGCCTAGCTGAAAGGCGTTAAAGAAAAGCGCTTATGGGAGACAACCCATGTTTTTACTACAATACTTTGTTTTATATTTGAGTCTTGGAAGTTGTTACTACTGTAGCAACATCTCCTTATCTTTATTTTATTGCATTGTTGTGCCAAGTAAAGTCTTTGATAGTAAAGCCAATACTAGATTTGGATTACTGCGCAGGAACAGATTTCTGCTGTCACGAATCTGGGCAGAATTCTCTGTAGGTAACTCAGAAAAATCTGCCAATTTACGTGCGTGATCCTTAGATATGTACGCAACTTTCATTCAATTTGGGAATTTTCATCTGAGCAAGTCTGGTGCCATTTTAAAATTCGTCTTTACGGACTGTTCTGTTTTGACAGATTCTGCCTTTTATTTCGCATTGCCTGTTTTGCTATGTTTGATGGATTTCTTTGTTCCATTAATTTTCAGTAGCTTTGAGCAATGTCCAGAAGTATTAAGAATGATTATGTCACCTCTGAATATATGAATTATGCACTGACCCTCTAATGAGTTTGTTTCGAGTTTGGTGTGGAGGAAGTTTTCAAGGATCAAGAGAGGAGGATGATACAATATGATCAAGAAGAGTGAAAAGTCTAAGCTTGGGGATGCCCCCGTGGTTCATCCCTGCATATTTCAAGAAGACTCAAGCATCTAAGCTTGGGGATGCCCGAGGCATCCCCTTCTTCATCGACAACATTATCAGGTTCCTCTAATGAAACTATATTTTTATTCAGTCACATCTTATGTGCTTTGTTTGGAGCGTCTGTTTGCTTTAGTTTTTGTTTTGTTTGAATAAAGTTGGATCCCACAATCCTTTATATTGGAGATATTATGCTCCGCTGTTTCATATGAACACATGTGTTCTTAGCTTTATCTTTAATGTTCATTGCGAAAGTTGAACTACCTCATTCATTGATATATGGTTGGAAACGGAAAATGCCGCATGTGGTAAATGGTATAATGTCTTGAATAATGTGATACTTGGCAATTGTTGTGCTCATATAGATCTTGTTTAAGCTCTTGCATCATGAACCTTGTACCCATTAATGAATAACTACATAGAGCATGTTAAAATTTGGTTTGCATGATTGTTCTCTCTAAGTCTAGATATTTTCTGGTTAAGGTGTTTGAACAACAAGGAGACGATGCAAAGTCTTATAATGCTTACAATACGTTTATATGTGAGTCTTGCTGCACCATTTCATACTTGAGTTTGCTTCAAACAACCTTGCTAGCCTAGCCTTGTATTGAGAGGGATTCTTCTCGTGCATCCAAATTCTTGAGCCAATAACCATGCCATTTGTGTCCACCATACCTACCTACCACATGGTATTTCTCCGCCATTCCAAAGTACATTACTTGAGTGCTACCTTTAAAATTTCTATTCTTTACCTTTACAATATATAGCTCATGGGACAAAATAGCTTAAAAACTATCGTGGTGAAGAATATGTACTTATGTGTCTTATTTCTTAGTAAGTTGCTTGTTGAGCGGTAACCATGTTTTCTGGGGACGCCATCAACTTTTACCTTTGTTGAATATCATGTGAGTTGCTATGCATGTTCGTCTTGTCTGCAGTAAGGGAGATTTTCATGATCAAATGGTTTGAGTATGCATATTGTTAGAGAAGAACATTGGGCCGCTAACTAAAGTCATGAATCATGGTGGAAGTTTCAGTTTGGACATAAAACCTCAATCTCTTATGAGAAATATTAACTGTTGTTGAATGCTTAAGCATTAAAAGAGGAGTCCATTATCTGTTGTCTATGTTGTCCCGGTATGGGTGTCTAAGTTGAGAATGATCAAAAGCGATAAATCCAATGCGAACCTTCTCCTTAGACCCTTGTACAGGCGGCATAGAGGTACCCCTTTGTGACACTTGGTTGAAACATATGTTATGCAATGATAATCCGTGTTAATCCAAGCTAATTAGGACAAGGTGCGGGCACTATTAGTATACTATGCATGAGGCTTGCAACTTATAAGATATCTTATACATAACTCATATGATTTATTACTACCGTTGACAAAATTGTTTCTTGTTTTCAAAATGAAAAGCTCTAGCACAAAAATAGTAATCCATGCTTCCCTCTGCGAAGGGCCTTTCTTCTACTTTATTGTTGAGTCAGTTTGCCTATTCTCTCTATCTTAGAAGCAAACACTTGTGTAAACTGTGTGCATTGATTCTTACATGTTTACCTATTGCACTTGTTATATTAGTTTGTGTTGACAATTATCCATGAGATAGACATGTTGAAGTTGAAAGCAACCGCTGAAACTTATATCTTCCTTTGTGTTGTTTCAAAGCTTTCTACTAAGAACTTATTGCTTATGAGTTAACTCTTATGCAAGTCTTATTGATGCTTGTCTTGAAAGTATTATTCATGAAAAGTCTTTGCTATATGATTCATTTGTTTACTCATTATCTTCATCATTGCTTCGAATCGCTGCATTCATCTCATGTGCTTTACAATAGTATTGATCAAGATTATGATAGCATGTCACTTCAGAAATTATCTTTGTTATCGTTTACCTACTCGAGGGCGAGTAGGAACTAAGCTTGGGGATGCTTGATACGTCCCAAACGTATCTATAATTTCTTATGTTCCATGCTACTTTTATGATGATACTCACATGTTTTATACACATTATATGTCGTTATTACGCATTTTACGGCACTAACCTATTGACGAGATGCCGAAGAGCCGATTCTTTGTTTTCTCATTGTTTTTGGTTTCGTAAATCCTAGTAAGGAAATATTCTCTAATTGGACGAAATCAACGCCTGTGGGCCTATTTTTACACGAAGCTTCCGGAAGACCTGAGGACTTACGAAGTGGGGCCACGAGGCGCCGCCACAACAGGCGGCGCGGCCCGTGTGCCGGCCGCGCGGCCCCGGCGTGTGGGGCCCTCGTGTGGCCCCCGACCTGCCCTTCCGCCTACTTAAAGCCTTCGTCGAAACCCCCGCATCGAGAGCCACGATACGGAAAACCTTCCAGAGACGCAGCCGCCGCCAATCCCATCTCGGGGGATTCAGGAGATCGCCTCCGCACCCTGCCGGAGAGGGGAATCATCTCCGGAGGACTCTTCATCGCCATGATCGCCTCCGATTGATGTGTGAGTAGTTCACCCCCTGGACCATGGGTCCATAGCAGTAGCTAGATGGTCGTCTTCTCCTAATTGTGCTATCATGCTCGATCTTGTGAGCTGCCTATCATGATCAAGATCGTTTCTTTGTAATCCTACATGTTGTGTTTGTTGGGATCCGATGGATATTGAATACTATGTCAAGTTGATTATCAATCTATCATATATGAGTTGTTTATGTTCTTGCATGCTCTCCGTTGCTAGTAGAGGCTCTGGCCAAGTTGATACTTGTGACTCCAAGAGGGAGTATTTATGCTCGATAGTGGGTTCATGCCTCCATTAAATCTGGGACAGTGACAGAAAGTTCTAAGGTTGTGGATGTGTTGTTGCCACTAGGGATAAAACATCGATGCTTTGTCTAAGGATATTTGTGTTGATTACATTACGCACCATACTTAATGCAATTGTCTGTTGCTTGCAACTTAATACCGGAAGGGGTTCGGATGATAACCTGAAAGTGGACTTTTTAGGCATAGATGCATGGTGGATGGCGGTCTATGTACTTTGTCGTAATGCCCTGATTAAATCTCATAGTACTCATCATGATATATGTATGTGCATTGTTATGCCTTCTTTATTTGTCAATTGCCCAACTGTAATTCGTTCACCCAACATGCTATTTATCTTATGGGAGAGACACCGCTAGTGAACTGTGGACCCCGGTCTATTCTTTACATCTGAAATACAATCTACTGCAATACTTGTTCTTTACTGTTCTTCGCAAACAATCATCTTCCACACAATACGGTTAATCCTTTGTTCACAGCAAGCCGGTGAGATTGACAACCTCGCTGTTACGTTGGGGCAAAGTACTTTGGTTGTGTTGTGCAGGTTCCACGTTGGCGTCGGAATCCCTGGTGTTGCGCCGCACTACATTCCGCCACCATCAACCTTCAACGTGCTTCTTGACTCCTACTGGTTCGATTAAACCTTGGTTTCTTATTGAGGGAAACTTGCTACTGTGCGCATCACACCTTCCTCTTGGGGTTCCCAACGGACGTGTCAACTACACGCATCATGGTGACTAATGGAGGAGGGGAGGTGATCGAGGAGGTCGAGCGAGGTGGTGTGGAAGAAATGAGCGGGGGAGTGCCCCTTTTATAGTGGCGGAGCGAGGCCGTGGGCTGCGGAGAGGGTCTACCATGGCGCGGGCGTTACAGAGCCCTAGCGAGCTAGGCGAGGGCGTGGTGCTGTTCAGCATGTCCTGGCGGTCCTCCTGGTGGTAATGGCGCAGCTGGGCGGTGCCTAACGCGGTCGGGAGCATGCGACGGTTGGCGTGGCCGTGGCGGCAGGCGTCGATGATGGAGATGGCTACAGCGCTCGCGCGGGCAAGGGAGCATGTTTGGCGGGTAGCTGTACTCCTGGTGAGCACGTGGGAGAAGGGAGAGGGCGAGAGGAGGGCTGAGTCGACGGCGTTCGATGATGCTCTGTCGTGTCCAGGGCGTGTCCATGCGCACCCTGACACGTTCTGGGCGTCGCGGACATGGCGCGTTCCAGGCGCTGCGGTGCTCCTCTCCGACCAAGTCGAGTATAGGCATGTCCAGTAGAGCCAGGAGGAGCAGAGGGACAAGGTTGGCAAGGCTAGAGAAGAGAGGGGCTAGGGATGACATGGTGCAATGCCATTGATGGCCGGCATGGGCATGGCATTGCCATGTTGGCCATGTCTAGGGTTGCAAGGTGGGGACAATGTGTTGGAGGGGACAAGGAGACAAGGGAAGATCAAAGGCAAATCAAATTTGGGCCAGAGCACTACTTGAAATAGTGAATTTGGTTTTATTTGATTCCTGCCCACCAAGTGTTCGACACAATGGCCTCAAGAAGCAAACTTTCTAATTTTGAAATGAATTTTGGTGGAGTTGATTCATATAATATTTGGCACACAATGGTGGGGGTGGGGTGCAAAGTTGAGTTGGTTTGCAAAATGTGTATGATCTTGTTTTTGTTTCAATGTTGCCACTTGGCTTGATGATAATTTGAAATTGGGAAATAATTTGCAGGGGTGTGTTTTACCAAATTTGTTCACCTTGATGAGTTCTTGGATGAGGTGCAAAGAGTTGGGAGGTTTTAGTTTAGAAAACTCTTAATCCAGGGGCTCAAAGTAGGTGTCATGATATAATTGGCAGTTTTGACCATTATCTTATGTGAGCTCATTTTGAATTCAAATTTGAGTTGATTTGAGTTTCTTTGATTCAAATGGTGTTCTTAAGTGTTTAGTAACATTCTCCAACCAATGGCACAAGCCAAATTGGCCTAGGTTAAGGATTTGCAAAATTTGGCCATAAGCACATGAGTGTGATTATTTGTATTTTCTATTTCTTTTCCTTTGACTTTCTTTGAACCCAAAAGGTGTGGTGTTGTGTTCTTAGGTATTATTTGAGTTTAGGATTGTGTTTCATCATTTCCAACAAAGGAGTAGGGCTTAGGCTCAAATTTGCAATTTGGCCATATACCCACATATGTGAGTTTCATGTTTTTATTTTATTTTCTTTTCCTTTGACCTAAGGTCACTAATTTGGGTTCCTTGTGTGTTAGGTTAAGTGTAGTGATGGTTTCAAACCATTTGGGTAAAGTATAGTGGCATAGGTCAAGTTTTGCCATTATGGCTATATGCCACATATGTGAGGTGGTGTGCATTTTTCTATTCTTCCTCTTTTCTTCTCTTTGATCTCAAAGGATCATGGTTAGGGTTTAGAGATGATGTAATTCAATCACAAAGCATGGCAAAGTCATACAATCATGCATCCATATTATGCAACACATGGAAATTAAATAAATTTTTTGTTAGCTCTAAATTTTGGAAATAGGAAAATTCATTTTCTCTTTGTTTTAAAATTTGGGATGTTACAAACTCTTCCCCCTTAAAAAAATCTCGTCCCGAGATTTTAAGAAAAGGTTAGGTTCCTAAGAGAGATTGGGCAATTGGGTTAATAGGAAAACATACTTGGCATGGCCTGAGGTGCTTCCCGTGCTTCTGTTGCATTCATGTGGTAGAGGCGGCCGTTGCGGTTGTTCGGGTTCCTTTTTGTCAGCAAAGCGCCATTCTTTGGCAGTGCGGCGGTATTGGGGGCAGTCTTGGCTAACCTTTTGGGGAACTCATTGGAGTAGTGACCCACAATTCCACATTCATAACAAGTTATGGTTGACTTGTCCTTGGGGGTGACGGGAACAACGTTGCTTCCAGTCCTTGGGGCAGTATTGGGGTTGTTGTTGTTATCATTGGGGTGGTTGTTGTTGTTGTTGCCTCCGTGCTTCGGGGGTCCTCCATTGTTGTTGGTGTAGCTTGGGCGGTATGTTTGAGCAGGGGGCTTGTTGTATCTTGGGGCAAATCCTTCAGATGAATTGCTGCGGTACTTCTGGGCATTGCTGGACCCATTCTGGTTCATCATACGACGCTTGTGTGACGCCCCGGAACCGGTACCATGAGGATTCCAGCGAACCCACCGAAATCCGCACGATAACGATCTAGAGACGCCCTCCGACACGACGTGCGCGAAGAATCACACACGTGATGCCAGAGGAATTAACACGAGCGGTAACATTACAACAGGATTACAATAGAGCCCACAAGAAACATATATTACAACAACGACTCCAACGAGTCAAGATACAAATATACAATACAAAGATCCAAATCATACAGAAGATCAAATACGTCCAAGTACGGACAAGATACAAATTGGACTAAGAGTCCTGAAGATAACCAGCGGCGTCCATAACCCTGCCCAGGCCAAGCCGGAAGGGTAACCTTGCTAACGTCGTCTTCAGCGAACATATCTTCATACCGCCCTGCTATATCCCGTAGAAGCGACAATAAGTACGGGTTCGTACTTAACAAGACTTCAAGACGTATAAGCATTCGTCAACCAGTCGTCCTTTGTACTTGAGGCACGCAGGGGACTTAGAGGACGCAAGAGGAACGTCATAGGCAATATGGTGGAGTTAAGCGGCAGCGCAAGCACTAAAAACCTATAGAGACACTCTACAACATTCGTCTAATCAGAGGAGATGAGAGAGCGCAAAAACTAACAGTTCTATACTCTGCAAACATAACACGGCCGATACTTTCCCCCTTCGCAAAGAAGTACTTACAAAGGCACTCACACGGTTATCAAGTTTTAACCATTTATTATTAAAGTTGTGCTAACTTACTACACAAGTTATTATGATTAAAACAACAGGTGTAAGTTGTCTATGGTCGAGTCATACAGCTCCAAGTCGTCCATAACCGCGGACGCGGCTTATCGATAAGATTGTAACCCTGCAGGGGTGCCCAAATGTGCCCACACGCACGATCAACCCACTTACGACAGGTGGATATCACGACACGCACTCTCCTTCACTACATCAATGTCCAGGAAGCCACCTAACTAAGTTAAACCCGTTTCGGAGCCCGATCGAAACTCCGAGGCGGACCTAGCTGTTGCGAGAACGGCTAAGAGGATCAGAGCCCACTAGAGGATGACCTCTTAACAATACGTGCCGCACCTACGGACGTGCAAGAGACAACGGGGTTACAAGGCACTCACGGCTTCCCCAAAAGTAACATCATATCATCTGACCACAAAGAAACATGCTTGCACGCCCGGGAGAAGCAAAACAAACATCCAAACTAGTTGTGGCCACTGGACAAAGCTGTGGATTCCGGCAGTGGTCGAGGGGAGACCCGGTAAGCACACCCACGTGTGGTTAGAGCGCTCAGTCTCGGAACAGATAACAAGAACTCGGGGTCCTAAGATATTTAGGAAACACAAGTGAGCCGTCACAAAACGAGCAGCTGACCCACCGATGCCTCCGCTAAACAAATATCAACAACTAAAGTAACCATGATTCTTCCCAACATATAACCCGATAAGATAACAATAACGGTAACGAGATAAGACAGCACTAGCATGCACTACGACTCGCAAGGGCAGACTCGATAACCAAATAATAGCCGTGGGAGGTGATGGTGGCAATATGGGTTGCTTGAGGTAACAAGTGGAAGGGACACGTGACAAGAACGTAACTTATGGATAGCATGAGGGAGAAGGCAAAATAAAATAGGTGAGCGACTCCTGCAGGGGCAGAAGTATAGGGGAAAATGCTTGCCTGTTAAAGCTTGCCGAGGAACATCCGGAGAACTCGTCGTATCTCACTGCACCACTTCGTGATCCTATCCGGGAAGAAGCAAATGCTGGAACACACAACGCATGCAAGTCTTACTACTACGGATAAAGAAGATCCAGCATGATCAAGATGATATGCATGACATGGCAAACATGATGCAATGCAACTTATCCATATTATTCGGAGTCGGAACCCCGGACAACAAATTAAGGTTGGAGTTGCATTTCTACCGACAAAGTTAAATGTTAATTAGCATGGCATTTCATGGCAAGGTTGCGCTACTTCAAAATTAAATGGAACCGGGACGGAATATCAATCCGGCACAATTCCACATTTAATTATTAGGTGATATCTATTACCCGTACAACCACAAGATATGCAATGCTCACGTGATGATATGATAATGCAACAAGTTATAAAACATATTTATAAAATAGGTTTGGTTAGGGTCAGGATCTCACATTGCACACGGAGAAAGATTGTCGAAGCGATGAGGAAGTAGCCGATGCCGCGTCAAGGGAAGAAGAGCAGCCCGGCTGTCAGCAGGACAAGCAAAGAAAAGATTAAAAAATAGAGGCATTGCATGCGCTGGGAATTGAACTCATGTTCTCCTTGACGTGCGACAGTGCACAGGGAACGAACCAGTGAGCTGCTGATTGGATCATGTGAAAGACGGATACGTGCTGATCTTGATGGCTTCCAGGCCGGAGGTTTGGCCATGCACGAAGACCTTGGAGATGCAGGGATGCGGCGCTGCGCTCGCCGACGAGACCAAAAGATGTTGGCGACGTAGAACATACGCGGGTGCTGGCGCGCTGACCCGCAGGAGCTAGCTGGTGGACGCGCATGGCTTGGACGTGCGCTGCATAGCCGCGCGACGGAGACGAGAAGAACGCGACGAGCGCTGCCGGCGGACGACGATCTTGACGGAGGCGGCGGGATGGAGCGGCCGGAGGCGGAGCTGCGCGGAGCGGATGGAGCATGTGTCTCGCCAGGGAGCTGGGCGACGAGGACGCGGACGTCGACGACGACGGGCAGCGCACGGAGGACTTGACGAGCGGCCGGCCGACGCGACGGAGACGGTGAAGACGACGGGCTTGAGCGCGAGCTCGAGATGGAGGCGACGAAGGCAGACGTGGACGGGGCGGCGAAGGAGTTCCGTTCCCGTGCTCAGCTTGGTTGGGCGGCGAAGCGACGGCTGGCCAGGTCGCGAACAAAGACGAACTGGAGGGCGGCGACCGCCGTACTCGATAGGTGGCAAGACAGCGGAGGCTGACGATGGCTTGATCGGGACGTCTGCGCGGAGGTTGACGGAGGCGGTGTCGCAGACGTCGGAGAGCGGGTGGAGAGATGGGGGGTGAGCGGTTGCTGCAGCGATGTGGGCTACGGGATGCGGAGGCAGAAGGAAGAGAGGAGTGGCGGCGGGTACTGGGAGGAAGTAGGAGGCGCTAGGGCTGCAGGCTAGCACCGGACGCAACTTATATACAGGCAGATGCGAGGACCTCCGTCCCATCGCCAGGTAGAAAACGTGGCACCGGTAGGATTGCTGCCGTACAGCTGAAGAAGAGAGACACCGAAGAGGTGGTTGTAGCAGGCCTTGATTCCAAAGGAGAGAAGAAAAGGAGATGGGCTGCTGGTTCGGTGGAGAGGAAAACAAAGAAGGAGGTGGGCTGCTTCGGTGGAGATGGTCTTGGACAGAAAGATGGTTTACCCAAAAAGAATAAGAGGAGATAGGCCACGGATGGAGCTGGGCTAAAAATAGATAGCATGCTTCTTTTTCTCTTCTATTTCTTCTGATCTTTTTTTTTTCACCACCAAACTCTGAGTAAAGAAAGAGAGGTACGGGAGGATTTGGAAGGGTTTTAAAGGGACAACATTTTCAAACCATTTAGTAAAACTTCTTTGTCCAAAATGTTGCAAATATCTTTGTTTCGGGTTTTATTAAAATAAGAAAAGAGCGGAGGAGGGTTTATTGCAAATAATTTTGGCTTTTCGAAAAAATATGCAAGGTGAGAGATGCATGATGCCATGATTATGCATAAAGGAAAAACAACAAACAAAAATCTATTAGGGGTATTATCCGGGCCGTTACAGCTTGCGGTTCTTGTTGGCTTGGTGAAGCTTCCCTTCCATTTGGATGGCAGAGTCCATCAGGGCTTCTAGGTCAGCAAAGGGAATGTTGACCAGCACAGTCTGCATCTCGTCGTGCAGTCCATTCAAAAATCTTTCCTTCCTTTTCTCGTTGGTGTCGGTCTCATCCGGGGCGTACCTTGATAGAGTGAGAAACCTGTCACGGTATTCCACCACGGACATCCTTCCTTGCTTGAGTTCATGGAACTCGTCTCTCATCTTCTTGATTAGTCCTTGGGGCACATGGTACTTGCTAAACTTGAGCTTGAAATCTTCCCAGGTCATCATTTGTCCCGCATTCATTGCACGGGCACTTGTCCACCAGGCTCTGGCAGGTCCTGACAGGTAGTGGGTGGCGAACAGTACTTTTTCTGCAGCTTCTACTCCCGCAACTTCTAGGTTGTTCTCCATTGTCTGGAGCCAGTCATCAACGTCTAGGGGCTCTTCTGTCTTGCTAAACATGGGAGGGTTAGTGTCCTGAAAGTTATTCAACTTCGATCCAGGGTGATCGTGGTTTCCATGGCCTTGATTGTTCTGAGCTATCTGCTGCAGTGCTGCAATATTGGCTTGTCGTTCAGCTCTCTCGGCTTCTCTATCGGCCATCATCATTTGCAACATCTGCATCATTGCGTCTTGGTTGGTGCTGCGGGTTGGTGGGGCCATCTGAACATTGAGGTAGATCATGAGATAAGAGGGAAATTTCTATGGTTTGTTTGGTTTCAGTTTAAAAAGTTCAAAACTTGAAAACTTGAGTAGTGTTGAGGGGGTAAAAACCAACAACACTTTTTTATTCATACCAAACATCACACATTACGAATCTAACACACCGTTGGTTTGAAGAACCATTCATTCGCTCTACGATACAAGGGGACCGATACAAACTCACACCTACTCAAGTGATTTAGTGATACTACTCTTCCTGGTGGGTTCTTCATCTTCATGGGTAATGTGCTTAGCGAAAGGCGCGGGCGTTGTCCAACTCCTTGCGTGTCTTGTGAAGCAGGAAGTCCAGGCATGCGACATAGTAGTTCATCTCCGGGTGCGATGGCATGGTTAGTGGTCTTCCCATGGGGTCATGTCTTGGGTAGTAAACAAAGCGAGTGTTCTTGATCTTGTTCTCATTTTGTCCACACAGATGGGCAATTGCTTCCTGCATGGCTTTGGCTATTCCATCCTTCCAAGAGTTCCCTGTTACAGAAAACCATATGGTTTCCCATATTGGGGCTCCTAGCTTTCCTCTCAGATCTGCAGTAACTTCCCACCGAGGTTGTCTTCCCGATGGATTGTTGAGTGGCACTCCAAAGAACTCGGGATACGGCCGTCCTAGATATTCAACTAGTTTCTCCAGATCCTTCTCGAACATTAGGTCTCCTCCGTGGCCAAGCTAGTAAGACTCACATTTGTACTCCATCTGTGAGCGATGAGTAAGTTAGTGAAGTGGTCAAGTGTGCAAACTTTTATGTAGAATTACAAGGAAAAGTAGAGCATGGATTTCTCCTTTTGAAAAGATCTCAAGGATAAGAGTGAGAATAAGTTTTCAGAAATATTCACTTCATTTGTTTTGAAACTAAGTTTTTCGGACGTCCATTCTAACTAGGGTCTCCTAAGGTCAAACAATGGCTCTGATACCAACTTGTCAACACCCGGATTTTTAAGTCCAGATGCCTAATCCCAGGAAGATTGTTGTTGCGAGACATAACAGTTGATATCATAAGTCATCATTCATTACAAACCATAGTCGTCTTACAAATATAGATCACATGATCCAATATTACACAAATAGTTGATCTAATGACCAACGAACACATTACATAGCGGAAGCGTAGTAGTAGTGGACTATCTAATCCACAGGCCAACGCTTGACGTCAGAAGATACTCCTAGTTGTCGTAGATGTCCTGCTGTTCGTCATCTTGATACTGCTGCTCCTCTTCATAGTCTGGCCATTTGAATAGCTAGGGACACAGCCGTGAGTACTTTAAAGTACTCGCAAACTAATACTAGTGTAAGTATTATCAATTTTAGTAATGGGGTGCTAAGCTCTAAGTTTATTTGCATAAAGCCAATTTTAGTTCATAAGCATTTAGTAAAAGACTCTTCAATTGCTAACTAACTCAAGTGGGAACATTAGTGTCATTCCCACAACTCAGTTGTGATTCAAGTCAAGTCACCATTTCAATTCATCATTCCTCTTTACGAAAACATCTGACAACGGAACAATATGGCCTTTCCAATCGTCCGTAACCGTGGACACGGCTATTCGAATAGGTTTACACTCTGCAGAGGTTGTACACTTGTGCCACAACTTTTGATTACATCCGTCAGGATAACCCTGAATAATCGTAACTCAGTACGCGGATCATCAACCATAACCTTTCACTTACATACCCTAGTATAGGCACCTCTCCCCACGAGCTTGGCCTCCCAGTGAAGACAAACCGTCAGCCTGGGAACTGCATAGGGCTTGGGCCGGACATTCACCTCATTTCACGTCATTTCACATCATTTAACTTTCAACGGAGGCAGCCTCGACATAACCCCTGTGACGCTTGTTTAGAGGGAACCCATACTAAGATACATAAACTTCCAGTTAAGCCCTACCCATAATCAGGTATTGTGGGGGTACTAAATAATTGGAATGGTATCGCATCCGAACCCAACCATCAGTTTTTATCAAATTCATCATGTCATTCAAGTCACATTCACCTTCAAAATCTTTCAAAGTCATTTCATTTCACATGTTCCCATCTAGAGTAGTCAATTTTATTTGTTAGCACTAGCAACTAGTCATGAGGGGTGCTATCTATCTTGTAGCTCTCTAGGCTAAATTTGATACTCTTGTAGTACTCTATATTTAGACCAAAGTTAACTATAAAAGTAAGCTTTAATAATCAAAGTAAAAGCTTGTAAGAATAAAACTTGGGATTGGATCATGAAGCATAAATTAATAGGTGAGTGTGCCTTGCTTTGGTAGAGCATTGCACTTTACAAGAATATTAGCTTGCCTTGGATGGTGTACTGATCAAAGTGGTCTTCTTCTCCCTGGAAGTAGACATCCTCCTCCTCCTGGTACTCATCGGTACTAGCGTCTAAAAACGGATACGAGGTACACAATCACCAAACAAAGCTTAAGAGCTAGTCTAAGCACACCATTGGTTCACACAAGCTATCACCACATTATGATCATGTTGGTTGACTTTGTTTTCTTCTTAAGAAAAATAATTTCCTCTCATTACAAATATTGATTAGGGTTTCTATTTAGTTCTTTGAGAAATAATTTCCTCTCATTGAATCTTGTTAAGATTTAATCTCCTCAAATAATAATGTATGAACCCATGTTGACCAGGGTCAACACTTCATAATCATCATTTGGGAAAATGATTAAATGAGGTAATATACCTCATGCAATTTAATACTATCTCATTAACAAGTTAATATCACCAAATAATATCACATGAGATAATATAGACCAAGGTCCCTACCTCATATTGAATTACTTGGGACAATGATTTAAATGAGAGAACTACCTCTCATATGATTTAATAAATAGTTTTGCCAATTTAAATGGACTAGAAATAGCCATATAGCCATTATTTAATCTAGACCATGATCATATGCAGTAACTATATCATATTTTTACATATTCAGATAGACAAGATGAAATGTGATTTTTGAGAGTTGGAATCAACTCAAAATCATTTATGGTTGATTTTTAAATAATGTTTGAAGCTTGAAAAGGCCATGCCTAGTTATTTTTACCACATTATTTCTACAACGAATCTAGGGTTGAGACCAGTGTAGTTATTTAGATAATTTCCTAAGCTTTCTAAATATATAAAATTTGTTAAATTTGGCCCAGTAGATTTGTTCCTATTTAAATTTGAACATAGCATCATTAAGGTTTTTGAATTAAATTGGAATAGTCAAATTTGAATTACTGGGCCAGCGCGGGAAACGAACTTGGGCTCAACAGAGAAAAGAAAATGGGTCGGCCCAGCTGCGTGTCTCGCACGAGCTGGCCGCCTGACAGGTATTGCCCCACCTGTCAGCATTTTAAACCGACGAACCGGTATGTGTGAATGGGGGCCGTGGGATTTAAGGAGATCGGACGGCTGTTGTTCGTCCTCGTCGGCGACGAGCTCCGGCAAGGTTCAAACCCTACCGGCGGCCAGGGGGTCCAGGGGAGGTCCTTACCGGCGTCCAGGGAGGTCAGCGAGGCGGGCAAACGACCGAGGCGACGACGGCGAGTCGAGGGAGGGTCGCGGCGGCTCCTGAGGTGGACGAATTCGAGGGCTCGGTCTTCAGCGTCTCCAGTGGCCTCCAGTGGTGAAATTGGGGCGGCATGGTGACTAATGGAGGAGGGGAGGTGATCGAGGAGGTCGAGGGAGAAGAGGGGAGCGAGGTGGTGTGGAAGAAATGAGCGGGGGAGTGCCCCTTTTATAGTGGCGGAGCGAGGCCGTGGGCTGCGGAGAGGGTCTACCATGGCGCGGGCGTTACAGAGCGCTAGCGAGCTAGGCGAGGGTGTGGTGCTGTTCAGCATGTCCTGGCGATCCTCCTGGTGGTAATGGCGCAGTTGGGCGGTGCCTAACGCGGTCGGGAGCATGCGACGGTCGGCGTGGCCATGGCGGCAGGCGTCGATGATGGCGACAGCTACAGCGCTCGCGCGGGCAAGGGAGCATGTCTGGCGGGTAGCTGTCGTCCTGGTGAGCACGTGGGAGAAGGGAGAGGGCGAGAGGAGGGCTGAGTCGACGGCGTTCGATGATGCTCTGTCATGTCCAGGGCGTGTCCATGCGCACCCTGACACGTTCTGGGCATCGCGGACATGGCTCGTTCTAGGCGCTGCGGTGCTCCTCTCCGACCAAGTCGAGTATAGGCATGTCCAGTAGAGCCAGGAGGAGCAGAGGGACAAGGTTGGCAAGGCTAGAGAAGAGAGGGGCTAGGGATGACATGGTGCAATGCCATTGATGGCCGGCATGGGCATGGCATTGCCATGTTGGCCATGTCTAGGGTTGCAAGGTGGGGACAATGTGTTGGAGGGGACAAGGAGACAAGGGAAGATCAAAGGCAAATCAAATTTGGGCCAGAGCACTATTTGAAATAGTGAATTTGGTTTTATTTGATTCCTGCCCACCAAGTGTTCGACACAATGGCCTCAAGAAGCAAACTTTCAAATTTTGAAATGAATTTTGGTGGAGTTGATTCATATAATATTTGGCACACAATGGTGGGGGTGGGGTGCAAAGTTGAGTTGGTTTGCAAAATGTGTATGATCTTGTTTTTGTTTCAATGTTGCCACTTGGCTTGATGATAATTTGAAATTGGGAAAGAATTTGCAGGGGTGTGTTTTACCAAATTTGTTCACCTTGATGAGTTCTTGGATGAGGTGCAAAGAGTTGGGAGGTTTTAGTTTAGAAAACTCTTAATCCAGGGGCTCAAAGTAGGTGTCATGATATAATTGGCAGTTTTGACCATTATCTTATGTGAGCTCATTTTGAATTCAAATTTGATTTGATTTGAGTTTCTTTGATTCAAATGATGTTCTTAAGTGTTTAGTAACATTCTTCAACCAATGGCACAAGCCAAATTGGCCTAGGTTAAGGATTTGCAAAATTTGGCCATAAGCACATGAGTGTGATTATTTGTATTTTTCTACTTCGTTTCCTTTGACTTTCTTTGAACCCAAAAGGTGTGGTGTTGTTTTCTTAGGTATTATTTGAGTTTAGGATTGTGTTTCATCATTTCCAACAAAGGAGTAGGGCTTAGGCTCAAATTTGCAATTTGGCCATATACCCACATATTTGAGTTTCATGTTTTTCTTTTCTTTTCTTTTCCTTTCCTTTGACCTAAGGTCACTAATTTGGGTTCCTTGTGTGTTAGGTTAAGTGTAGTGATGGTTTCAAACCATTTGGGTAAAGTATAGTGGCATAGGTCAAGTTTTGCCATTATGGCTATATGCCACATACGTGAGGTGGTGTGCATTTTTCTATTCTTCCTCTTTTCTTCTCTTTGATCTCAAAGGATCATGGTTAGGGTTTAGAGATGATGTAATTCAATCACAAAGCATGGCAAAGTCATACAATCATGCATCCATATTATGCAACACATGGAAATTAAATAATTTTTTTGTTAGCTCTAAATTTTGAAAATAGGAAATTTCATTTTTTCTTTGTTTTAAAATTTGGGATGTTACAACTCGTGTTATGTACCTGAGGTGGTTATCTTATGTGTGTGGGTGAGTTGTATTGGACGCCGCCGATCATAGCTTTATCTATAAAGCCAGGCCTGAAGCCTTAAGTTTAAAAGTCATAGACAATGATATAGACAATATATACAATAGTCTTTTTGGAAGTTATCTATTTTTAGCCATTGCTACATAGCTACATGTGAGTATAAATTACAGACACCCTTTATATAATAACAAAAATACTGTCTGTAAGCTATCTGTAAGAAGCTTAGAGACTGTCTAGAAGTTTACAGATAACCTCTTTCTCTCTCCTCATTCTCCTTCCTCCACATCATCAAAATCACCTATAACTATCCTTTACAGATAGCTCAGTCATCATTATTGTACATGCCTTGAGTATCTCGCTGGGTTCATTATTATTAGTTTCTTTTTATTTGAGGAAAATAATAGACTTAGCTACGTAAATAAGAAATTAGTTTCTTAAATAAAGTAAAAAACAAAAATTCAGAAAAGTGAACGATAACATCAAACCACAGTTTGAATAAGCCAAAAAAACGGGTCGCTCGGCCTCTCGCCCTCTCCAGTAGCTCCACTCTAGAGTGAGGAACCCTAGCTGCCACTAGCTTGTCCCCTCCCCTTCATCTCCCTCACCTCCGCCGGAGGTGACCATCGGGAAACCCGCGAGTAGCCGTCAGAGATGGTGGCGGAGGGGATTCCCCGCTTCACTCCTGTCGTGGAGAGCTCTGGCATCTGGGGCGTCGGCGCCCGGTACGTAGGCAGTAGGCGTTCGCTGGTGTTGGCAGCCTTCTTCTCGGCCACAGTGGTGGCGAGGAGAGGATGATTGGAGTCTCGGTGTGGGTGGGTCGCCATGTCACCCTCCGACCATTGCAGCTAGATCTAGCCTCGCCGGATCTAAAGCACAGTTGTGGAGGCTAGGGTTGGGGCTTTGGTCCAGGGGAAACCTTTGCCGGCTATGGCGGCCACGACGGCGATGGTGCTTAGGGTGCTTTCCCCTCCTTAGAGACGACATCAATGTCCAACCCCATGCCGTTCCTCTCCCCTCCTGGGTGAAAACCCTAAATCCTGTAATTAGGCGGCGGTGGTGTTCTGGCGCCATTCCTTCCTTGGAGGAGTCACCTTGGTATGGCGGGAAGGTGAATGAGGTGTTCTGTGGGCACGTAGTGGCGGCATGGTTTTTGGTGGTGGTGTTCTATCTTGGTTGGCTCTCACCTTCCACCGGTGGTCCTGCTGTCTCCTTGCCATGTCTTCGTTAGGTGACTTCATCCATAGCTTACATATTGGTGGTAGCCGACACTACGGTTGGCGATGTTTATGTGTAGTGCATGTGAAGGGTTGGCCCTTCTCGATGCTCTTCTCCTTGGCATCCTATCTTGTGGTTTTATGTGTGCTCTAGGGTGAGCGGCTCCACCTCCGACGGTAGGACGCCCTTCGAGCCTGGGTGAGAACGCAGGGGCCTTCTTTGGAGGCGGAGGCGGATGCCACGACAACGACGGCTAGTCGGTACTAGGCAAAGACAATGTCCTTCTCTAGTGACATGCCTACTTCCATGGCTTTTGCTCCAAGATTTTGATCGCGCGGATGGATGAAGGCTTCCTTCTTTAGCGGTGTTTCTTGCTTATTTTCTTGCTCTGTGTGAGTTGTAAGATGAACTTCCAGCACCTTGTATCTGCCACCTTGTATCTGCCATTCTTGGCTTAATTAATTTAAAGTTTTGCTAAGGCTTTGTGTTTAAAACAACATTTTCATGGAAGCGATCAAAATGACTGCACTTAGCTAGCAGTGTGAATAAATTTAGCAGTCCGGACTAAGCATCTTTTGAATTCTCTTAAATAAAAGAGTTCTCCATCTCCATACGATACAGGCTTGGATGTCTTCAAAGATCCAAGTCTCCAAGCCTTGGCATGAGCATGCTGGAGGTTCTACTCATGGCGAACGCCTACAACGAACACGACTTTCATTTTACTCATGGATCTACTCTACAAAATGGTCTGGAAATACTACAATGGTGCATGCGATGTGGTCCGTCTAGGTGCTCGGCGACCACCGCTGGGTCAACAATCATCATTGTCCTCACACAGGGGCTGGCTTCACGAAAGCAGCACCAATGACGGTCGACGTCGTGTGCGTTAAGGGCAGTGAGTTCTTCTTTGGATGGAGCCGGAGGACTTCCCGGGTGCACCGGAGACTTGACTGCCTGAAGATATACCCCTCTCCATTTAGCAGAACTATCATATTATGGGCGATTCTGCCTATGTGGTTTCGAGGAGACACATCTTGAGGACTCACTTTTGTGTGCACCACTGATTATGTCGATCATGGCTTCTTTACCAGTGATTACTGTGGTGCTGACAATGATGGGGGAGGGGGGGGGGGGGGGGGGGTATCGAGATGGTTGCGCCCGATAGACCAGTGGATGTGGGGGGGGGGGGGGACAAGATGACTTTGTTCTTAGTGGTGTTCTTTTGGCACCATGTCTCCATTTCCGAGGTGGAAATCTTAGGTGTGACCTGGCCATGGCAGATATGTATTCATATACTTGTTGACGGCATTGTCTAGAGTTTATTCGGTGAAAATATATAATCTGATGAACACGCGATGATGGTGTTTTGTGCACTGTTTTCATGTCGTATGCATCGTTTATAGGAGAATCTATTTGTAGAACAGGTGTGGCCATTGGTGGCGGTAGTTCCCGTCGCGTCATTGTTGAGTTCGACTGAGGTTTTCTTTAGGCTTTCATTTTTATGTCTTTTGGCATTATGCCGTTACCAGTGGCGGAGGACGAAAACGAATTGAAGTCGGGCGAACTCTAAAATAAATACACCTATACTTTAATAAGATTTCTAATTTTAATATGGAAGTGAAGACAAATTGTAGTAAATAATATTTACCACTAACTTTGAATTAGAGCTTATAAGACCAAAAGGAGCCTGAAAGTATGAGTGTATATCGACTACCAATCTTTTCAATTTTATGTTCATGCAATTCAGTAAGGTAACGCTAGAGGATACTTGTTTTCACGGTCAGCCATTCCTTGAAGATTATTGGCTCAATTATCTTGCAGTTGATCTTGTTTTAATTTACACTTATATGTAAAAAGAAGAAACAACGATGGCGAAGTGCGAAACAAAACCAGCCCGCCCTAGTGCCTAAGAGCATCTCCAACAGACGTGCCCTAAAAATATTTTACAACGCCATTTTCCCTGTTTTAGCGCGCGGTTGCGTTGGGCTTCACCAGATGCGGTAAAATATAGCACGCACAAAACGCGTCTTTTTCGGGCGCTGTAAAATGCACCTTGCTGACGCATGCAGAAACAGAATTCAACAACTAGAAAACCCTATGGAGATCAAATAAAATAAAATAAAGTTTATTACAACACTATCAAATAAAATTTTATTGTTAATTAATACAACAAACTAATAAATGAAATATAACAACTACAAATGACGCGTCGTCTTTTTCCGCGTCGGAGTCGCCTGGTAGGCGTCGTGAAGCCGCTAGAGGAGAAAGGGGTGGAGGTTTCGTTGGCGGCGGAGCGGCGCACAGAAGTTTTAGAGCGACAGTTAGCTTCGCATGCTCGCCTTTTTTCTTTACCACGCGTAGTGCCGCGTGCACCAAATATCCAGCGTGTTGGCCGCAATTTCGGATGTTGTAGAAAAAAAATTAGCGCGCGTCTGCTAGAGCGATATATTTTGGCGCCGACGCGCTAAACCGACGGGTTTTACCGCGGGCGCGTTTGAGCGGCGTCTGTTGGAGATGCTCTAATGAAGAAGTGCCACACAAGGTTGCCCGCGCTCCGGACAGCCGCCAACGCTCGCCTGCCCGGTTGATCGGCGAGGCGCCTGCCGTCTTTCAGGGAAGGCTCGAAATGAGCCCGACTTTGAATTAACGAAACCATCAACCGGCCAACACTTACCATGAGAAATACAACACACGTGCCAAGCTCACACCAAAACCCACACCAGAAGGACAACACAGAAAAGTCAAGCCGAAGCACGAGCTTGATCCATGAAGAGAGAGCCTTGTCGTATGTTGCACCGGAGCAATCACGACCGTGTCCACACCGTCAAACTTCCACCGCACCAAGGCTGCAACCCAAGGGGGAACTCAATGATGGGCCGGCCACCTAGCAGAGCTTGAGGAACCGAAGGAGGGGGGTCTTGCGGTGACGCCTCCAAGAAGGTGAATGATGCAGGAACGTGTCATCGTCGTCGGCAGAGAACAAGGTCCTGCAAAGTTTTCACCCAAACCCGAAACCACCACCCTTGGAGCTCAGGCTAGGTCCAGACCAGAACACAACATATTTCCCTGGCATTGGGGGTAGGCACATCGGAAACCACTGTGAGTACCGACCTCGAATGCCTCAACTCGGATGTGGTGGTGGTGGTGGTGGTGGTGGGGGGGGGGGGGGGGGCACATGTTGCTTCTGCTTGGTGGCTACGCTGGAGGAGTCCACATCGAGGTTGAAGTCTGCTCCTTCTACTGCTGATGGGAAACACAGGATTCCACATCGAGGCCGTTGTTCTCCTTCTGTTGTTGATTGGACACGCTAGAGTCCACATCAAGGTCGATATTCTGCTTCTGCTGCTGTTGGGCCATGCCGGAGTCGACGATATTGTCATTGTTCTGTTTCTACTGGGGGAGATAGGAGTCAACGACAACGAGGCCATGTTGCAATTGTTGGGGGAGTCGGCATCGCGAAGGCCACAGTCTTTGCCTTCTTCTCTAGGGAAGCTCATCTCGAGCTACTAGGTGGGGGACGCGCCGACAATTGTTGCTTTGAGGATTTTCGGATGGAAGAAGGGGGAAGCTAGCTAGAGGCGGGTGGGGATTAAATAGACCAGCTGATATTATTCATGACGTGCACAAAATTTTGGGCGACACAATGTCACTAGTATCTGCAGTGCTCAAAAGTCATAACAGAGCCTGTGCACCCGATCTAGGCGGGTTTTTCACTACTTCCCACATCTCACACTCTCTATCTCGCGCCAATATTTACCAAACGATCAGACGTAGGTTGCATAATCTTAGTTTTGCATCATCTTAGTTCGGACGTCACTTCGACCACAACAATGGATTCCTAGATCGACAACCAGAGTTTCGACGAGGACTTCATCGATGTGGGTCCTTCAATTTTCTATTTGTTCACATTTGTTGTGCCATTGTTCCCATTCGCGGTGCCACGGTTCCGAATTGGGGGTTTTTCTTTGGATGTTCGATTGACCTTCGATTTTCTGTTTATTCGCATGGATGTGTAAGTTCACCGGGCTAGACTTTGCACCGGTGGAGATCTGCGATAAGAATTTCAGCAGAGTTGCGGCTAAATCCATGTAGCGTGTGTCACATCCATAAGGATCCGGTGGAGAAGTGTGTTGCATTTGAAGGCATAAACATTGGGAGGCGTTTCTATCACTTCCCACACAAGGATGTGAGTTTTATGCTTTATGGTTATTTATTTACTACTTTGGTTAAGTTTATGTTGTGAGAGCTAATTACTATGCGTAAGTGCAAATCGTTTCTTAACTCGTTATTCTGTTTAGTGCTCTTATTTAGTCTTGAAAGTTAATGAGTGTGCAAAATAAATTTGAAGCATTGTGTTTATTAACGAAAACTTTAGCGCATTGTTTATTTTCCCATTATATTTCATTAGGTGGAATGTGGCTTTGTGTGGGCAGATCTTGAATTTCCTAAAGCAATGAAGAAGGCAATAGCTTCACTTTAGGGAATGTATAACGAAAACGATGTTGGGCAAATGATAAACCAAGTTGAGTCTAGTAAGGAGATCATGAAGTTAGTTAATGACAATGACAATGAGGAGAGGAAATAAAGCGATGTTGAGGAAATGAGAAGCCAAGTTGAGTTTAATAAGGAGATCATGAAGTTACTTGATGGCAATGACAATCAGGAGAGGACAATCAACAATGGCATATCACTTGGTCGGAAAGATTAATTTTTGCCGCAAGGTCATTTGTGTATGAAATCATATTGGTATAGTGGCCACTTATCCAACATGGCCTCACATTTCCTTTTTTTCTATAGACTCTGCATCTGAAAGTGTTTGTGGAGGTACCTGAAGAGAACCCAAGCAAGAGGCCTAGGGGAGGATGACCGTTTGTTGGCCACTTCCACGAGGATGTGTTTCCTACCCACTTCTACAAGGTGCTCATGGCTCCAGGGATCATAGTGCTCCCTCTCCCAGATGCCTTCATGCCTTATCTTGCCTCGGTGCCGAGGAAGATGATCGTCAAGGCCACCACAGGGTGGCAGTGGGAGATGAACATCAGGGATGTTAGTGGCAAGACCGTCCTGGAAGCTGGCTGGACAGACTTCGCCGTCACCCACAACCTGAAGATTGGCTACATGTTGTTCTTCTTCAGGAAGCTGAGTGCAAGGGAGTACAAAGTGGTGGTCTTCGACTACGCTTGCCGCGAGATTGTTGGTCGGTACCCGCAACACCATGAGTACATGAATAGGTTTGACGAAGGTGACAAGTGATCGATGTAGTTTGAAGTTGTCCGTACCGTGGTCGTATGGACATTAGTACTTTTCGTATCGTTGGTCTGTATGAACAGTTATCCGAGTTGTTGATGTATGTTCGTGGTGTTCTTACTCCTCTTCGTGGTGTTCTTTCTGTTTTTCGTGGTCACCGTGTTCTTGACGCTATGGTAACGTCACCACTCATGGGAAGGGGTTATCATATCGCATCAATGCTACACAACCAAACGCACAACAAGATGATCAGAATTGAGCTAGTATGTTTACGCAACCGACCAAACAACCGAAGCCCATTCTTTCCGTGGCCTGTCAAAATTCCCTTGTGGGCAACCAAACGAAGCGTTGAAGTTGGTTTTCGGTACGTTCCACCTGATCAAGGCCCCCATCGCCAGGCACCCGGCTAGGCGCCCAAAAAAGGGTGCGACCTACCAATCGCTCCGCAATATATGCGTGCTTTACTTCCTCCATTCATAGAAGGATGTTTCAACTTTGCTAAAATCTAGATGTATCTAGATATATTTAATATCTAGTCTAGATATATCTAAAGTTAAGACATTGTTTTACGAACGAAAAGATTACTATTTATAGAATTTTCAAAACAAAACCCCCATCTTGCTCCTCGTGAATTCCAACTGCATCTTGCTGATCCACAACGTGGCCTCACCCACGTACATGGAGTCAAGATCTGACGAAAGGTCGTCCCGCCCGGACCTCGGAGAGGAGCGAGTACGTCACGTTTTTTGCGGGAAAAGAAGAAAAGGAAAGAGATACGGAGTATTTGCGATGGGTGAGAAGATGTACAGTTCTATCGATCAGTCAGTTCAGCTGGTTTGTCGGGACTCACTTTGGATCGGAACAACCGCGTCCTATATTCAGATTCTTCCGCGTCAACAACAACCAGGAACCCTCCTATATCGCCCTCCTATACCTCCTCGCCGCCTCCCCATCTCGCAGCCCAACGATCCAAGCGGAAAACACGCGTCGTTAACTCCTTCACAACGGATCATGGCGAGACTGGAATTCCGTGGAGGATTTGGCCAACAAGAGCATCTCCACCTGAACTCCGTCGTCAAAAGAATTTATCATTTGGATTTATATTAAAAATAAGTTTTTAATGATACATTCTTTATGACATACGTAGTATATCTTACACGAAGTATCTTTTTATTAAATTAAATTAATAATTAAAGTTTTCTCAAAGTGTGTATTACTCATTTGGTATGGAGGTATATGGTACCGCTCACTATTGACCAGCCGAGCGGCAAGTGAACAACTTCCATTTGAGAAACACTATCCCCTCAGCCCCCGCGTCGCTCCTCCTGGAGCGGCTCGGGCGGAGCCCCAGATCAGCACCACCGACCCGCCCCCTCCCCCTGGGTCCTCCCCCGCCGCCGCTGGTGGATGCCGACGGGCAAAGCCCGTGCGGTGGCCGGTGGCGGCGGGTCTTCTCCCCGTGACGCCGGCCGAGCCCAAGCGGGCGTTTCGTCGGTGTGGGTGATGCTGGTCGCGCCCAAACGGGCGTCGGTGCGGGGGAGGCCGACCGCGGCCAAGCGGCCGTTGGTGCGGCGAGGCCGGTCGCGCTCACGCGGGCGTCGAAGCGGTTGGACGTCGGGGCGGCGGCCCCGGGCTGCGATGGCTGTGGCCGGCGATGAGAGCCTGCTGCTCGGCGCGGGTGTGAGTTGCCTCGCCCAAGCGGGCGTCGGCGAGGATTTGGGGCGGGACGCGGCGGTCCAGGCGGGGCGATGGAGGTTGGCAGGTGCGTCGATCTGTCGTGCTGCTTTGCGCCTGGCCGTGCGGGCCCGATTGGGCCGGATCTGGGCAGCCCGGGCCGCGGCCTTTCCGTGGTGGCGCGATGCACTGCTCCGGCTGCTTCCAGTCACGGTGGGGCGGCGTTGTTTCCTTGATGGCTAGGGCGGAGGGCAGGCTCCTTTTCGAGCAGATGGCCAAGCGGTCCTTGCTCCAGATCTGGGGCCCTGGCGGCAGAGGCCGTTGCAGGCTGCCTGGTTGACGGCTGGAAGTAGGTGCGGTGCACACATGCTCTTGGTTGCCAGCGGAGGTGCTGGCCATGAAGGCGTCTTTTGATGGTGCTCCGGCGAGGTATGTGGAATGGTCGGGTGTGACTGAGGTGTGCCAGGAACTCAGGTTCCGGTGAGGTGCGCAATTCTCCGGATGAAAATCTTGCTCGACTTCTGTCGGTGCTGGTGACGACGTCACTGTTGGGTGTCGTTCGCCTTGTTGAAGGCGTCACTGAGGAGATCGTGCACCTCTCCCACTCTTGGTTCTTGTCTTTGGGTGAAAACCTAAATCCGCTTGTCGGATTGGCGATGGCGGCATCCTCGATGTCGCGACTTCGTTGGAAGCATCGTTTATGAGGCTTAGTGCTGATGGGAGCACCTGGACTGCGGTCAAGCGGTTGGCCGGGCACTATCAAATGGCGGACGTTCTTGGAGTCTGTGGTGATCGTGGGGTTGCCCCGTGGTGGCGATAACAAGAGCACTCTCGACATGCAGACAGCGTCAGACGAGTCCTGTTTTCCGCCCTCTCAATACCGGAGCGGCACATGCCGCCTCCCTTCGGTTATGTCTTCTCTCTCTGGTGTTGTTGAAGTCGGCGAACAAGCTCGTGGCAAATGTGATCGATGCGACATGATTGGAGTGACCTTGGTGCTGTTGCAATGAAGTCGAAGCCGTCCCATCGTAAGCACGATGGATGATGTTCGGTGACGCTGCTTGCCCCGATGGTGTGCTTTTCTGTTTGTTTCGCTCCTAGCCTTCCTGACGCCCTTTATGTCTAGCGGTGCTTTTGTTGATGTAAAGGTTTTCGCTCGGTTTTCCTTCAATAAACTGAGCAGTTTTTGGTCTCTGTACCTTTTTCTTCTAATGCAATGAACACAGCAGCTCTCCTGCTGTTATTCAAAAAAAAAACTATTGACCAGCCTAAGATTTCAACTAGCCGTATACTAGTCCATATTTATATTTTTAAAAAAATAGTATTTGCATTAATGTTTCGTGTAGTAGTGTTTTCTTTACGGTTTTTGTTAGATGGTTTGGTAGAGGAGACACTTAGGGTGTGTTTGGTAGACCGGGGCAACTCAGATAATTCCATCTCAACCGAGATTTTTAAAGATACATGTGTTTGTTAGCCCAGGCCAACACATCCGAGCATAGCCCACCTCATACGAAAAACGCTCCTCAGCCAAGCCGGGTTGTGAAGCTCAAATCGAGCTTCACAACTCGACCGGGCTGAACACATCCCGCAAAACTCCTCGGGGTCCGCGCGAGAGACCCCCAGACCCCAGCCCGCATGTTTCTTCTAGCTCATTTTCTTCTCCTCACTCCTCCCCTTTGCCGTATGCAACTGCCGTACTCTCCTGGCGCAGGCCGCCGCCGCTCCCCTGGCGCAGGCCGCCGCCGCTCCCGTGGCGCCCCTCCACTGGTGCAGGCCGCCCTTCCCCTGGCGCTCCTCCCCTGGACGGCCGCCGGCGACCGACCGCCCCGACGCGTATCTCGTCGACGCTGACCGCCTCGACGCAAAACTCCTCGCCAGCGAACATTGTCCCGGGAATCAGATCTCCTTAACGCGGTCGACCGCCCACCGCCCATACCCTGGCCGCCGGACTAATGAGTTCGCTGACAGAAGCTCCATGGCCCCTCCCCTGGTTCGCCGACATAGGCCTGCCTAGCCGCATCCCCGCCCTGCTCGCCGCCCTTCCCCTAGCCGCCTTCCGCTCGCACCGCCACCCTCCCCACCGGCCCGCACGCGTCCGAACCCTCGCTCCCGTCGCCCCCCGTGGTGCGCCGCCCCCTCCAGCCCCGCCGCCATATAGCCCCTCTCCCCCGCCGCCGCGAACCGTCAGGAAAAGCCCGTGCGGTGCCGACAGTTCTCCTCGTTCACGCGCGGTTCTCGGGCCGGCGGGGCGGTCCCCTTCCTCATGGTGGAGAGGCCTAATTGTTGGAGATATGCCCAAGAGGCAATAATAAAATGGTTATTATAATATCTTTGAGTTTATGATAATGTTTACATACCATGCTATAATTGTATTAACCGAAACATTGATACATGTGTGTTATGTGAACAACAAGGAGTCCCTAGTAAGCCTCTTGTATAACTAGCTTGTTGATTAATAGATGATCATCGTTTCATGATCATGAACATTGGATGTTATTAATAACAAGGTTATGTCATTATGTGAATGATATAATGGACACACCCAATTAAGCGTAGCATAAGATCACGTCATTAAGTTATTTGCTATAAGCTTTCGATACATAGTTACCTAGTCCTTATGACCATGAGATCATGTAAATCACTTATACCGGAAATGTACTTTGATTACATCAAACGCCACTGCGTAAATGGGTGGTTATAAAGGTGGAATTAAGTATCCGGAAAGTATGAGTTGAGGCATATGGATCAACAGTGGGATTTGTCCATCCCGATGACGGATAGATATACTCTGGGCCCTCTCGGTGGAATGTCGTCTAATAGCTTGCAAGCATATGAATGGTTCATAAGAGACCACATACCACGGTACGAGTAAAGAGTACTTGTCAGGAGACGATGTTGAACAAGGTATAGAGTGATACCGATGATCAAACCTCGGACAAGTAAAATATCGCGTGATAAAGGGAATTGGTATCGTATGTGAATGGTTCATTCGATCACTAAAGTCATCGTTGAATATGTGGGAGCCATTATGGATCTCCAGATCCCGCTATTGGTTATTGGTCGGAGTGAGTAATCAACCATGTCCGCATAGTTCGCGAACCGTAGGGTGACACACTTAAAGTTGGATGTTGAAATGGTAGAACTTGAATATGGAATGGAGTTCGAATATTTGTTCGGAGTCCCGTATGAGATCCCGGACATCACGAGGAGTTCCGGAATGGTCCGGAGAATAAGATTCATATATAGAATGTCATTTTATGTGTTTGAAAATGATCCGGTGCATTTATGGAAGGTTCTAGAAGGTTCTAGAAAAGTCCGGAAGAAATCACTTTGGAAGGCGGAGTCCCGAAGGGACTCCACCACCCATGGCCTGCCAACCCTAGAGGGGTGGAGTCCCAAGTGGACTCCACCATAGGGGCTGGCCACCCCCCCACATGGAAGGGTGGGAATCCCACTTGGGTGGGAGTCCCACCTTGAGTAGGTTTCCCTACAACATGGAAGGTTTTGGTTTCGGGTCTTATTCGAAGACTTGTAGTCCAACACTTGGGGTTCCACCTATATAATGAGGGGCATAGGGGAGGGGGCCGGCCACACCAAAGCCACCACCTTGGCCGCACCCCTTGGAGGCCGGCCACCCCCTCTCCCCAAACCCTAGCCGCCCCACTCCTCCTTCTTCCCCGCACGCTTAGCGAAGCTCCGCCGGGATTCTCCACCACCACCGACACCACGCCGTCGTGCTGTCGGATTCAAGAGGAGCTACTACTTCCGCTGCCCGCTGGAACGGGGAGGTGGACGTCGTCTTCATCAACAAACGAACGTGTGACCGAGTACGGAGGTGCTGCCCGTTCGTGGCGCCGTGATCAAGATCTTCTACGCGCTTTTGCAAGCGGCAAGTGATCGTCTACTGCAGCAACAAGAGCCTCATCTTGTAGGCTTTGGAAAATCTTCAAGGGTTAGTCTCGTTCATCCCCTCGTTGCTCCCATCTTCTAGATTGCATCTTGGCTTGGATTGCGTTCTCGCGGTAGGAAATTTTTTGTTTTCTATGCTACGAATCCCTACAGTGGTATCAGAGCCGTGTCTATGCATAGATGGTTGCACGAGTAGAACACAATGGTTTTGTGGGCGTTGATGCTCTTGTTGTCTTTAGTTTGAGTACTTTGCATCTTTGTGGCATAGTGGGATGAAGCGGCTCGGACTAACTTTACATGACCGCGTTCATGAGACTTGTTCCTCGTTCGACATGCAACTAGTATTGCATAAGAGGCTTTGCGGGTGTCTGTCTCTCCTACTATAGTGAAGATTCAATTTACTCTTCTATTGACAACATTAGTATCACCGTTGTGGTTCATGTTCGTAGGTAGATTAGATCTCTCTCGAAAACCCTAAACCACGTAAAATATGCAAACCAAATTAGAGACGTCTAACTTATTTTTGCAGGGTTTAGTGATGTGATATGGCCATGATGTGATGATGAATATGTATGAGATGATCATTATTGTATTGTGGCAACCGGCAGGAGCCTTATGGTTGTCTTTAAATTTCATGTTGAGTAGTATTTCAAAGTAGTTGTAATAGTTGCTACATGAGGTGAACAATCATGAAGACGGCGCCATGGACCTTGACGCTACGCCGACGATGATGGACCCGTTGATGATGGAGATCATGTTCGTGCTTTGGAGATGAAGATCGAAGGCGCAAAGACTAAAGGGCCATATCATATCACATATGAATTGCATGTGACGTTAATCCTTTATGCATCTTATTTTGCTTAGATCGCGACGGTAGCATTATAAGATGATCCCTCACATTAATATCAAGATAATAAAGTGTTCTCCCCTCGTATGCACCGTTGCACAGTTCGTCGTTTCGAAGCATCTCGTGATGATCGGATGTGATAGACTCAACGTTCACATACAACGGGTGTAAGCCATGTTGCACACGCGGAATACTTGGGTTTGCTTGACGAGCCTAGCATGTACAGACATGGCCTCGGGACAACGGAAACCGAAAGGTTGAACACGAGTCATATGGATGATATGATCAACATGTTGATGTTCACCATTGAAGCTACATCATCTCACGTGATGATCGGTTTTGGTGTAGTGGATGTGGATCGTGTACCACTTAACAACTATGAGGGATGCTGTATTAAGTGGGAGTTCATTAGTAATTAGATTAAAACATGAACTAATTATCATAAACATAGTCTGAGTAGTATTTTGAATTAATTTGTAGTATTGGCATCCGTTTTCTACCAAGCGCTAGTCTTATAATTGAGATAGAAATACTGTTAAAATCTGACAAGAAACTTTACGGACTGGTACCGTATTGTTAAAGAATCAAGAAATGATTAAGTCCTATTGTAAACTTTTAGTAAACCTCACATTGTTGATTCAGAGAGCTATGGTTTCAATTAGTACCTAAAGTTATCTTGTCTCCGTGAAACTTGAAGTTCAAATTTGTTTGAAAAGTAAGGAGCTGAAAATTTAGTTTTCAGAAATAATCAAGGTATGAGATATATGTGATATCTAAGACCTTATTGCAAGATGATAGAATATAATTTGGTGAGACTACATAAACTCATAAGTTTTATGGGAATGTAGGAAGGTTGAAGACGCAAGGCGTCCCAATCCTCCAACTATTGGGGCACTAACGATATTCGCATATCCATGAAGTGATCGTCCTTAGTATGCACCGTTGCTAAGACTCGTCGTTTCGTAGCATCACGTGATGATCGGGTGTTATAGATTCTACGTGTGCAAGCCAGATTTGCACATGCGAATACTGAGGTTAAACTTTACGAGCCTCGCATGTACAGACATGGTCTCGGAAAAGTCGTCATGAAATGATGGATAAAAATTATGAGTGAAATTGTTCATCATATTACAAAGTTACTAATAGTGAAATCTAAAACACTTGCCATATGATGATCAACTTCAAAGTAAGAACCTCAAGGTTATTGGTATTTGACCAACAAACCTAGACGTTATTGAAGGTGAAGTATTTTCTGAATAATGAGGAAAGCTAAAAGAGAAACTACAAAAGATATTTTGGCAGAAAGAAAAGAGAAGACTAGAAAGTCTAGCTCAGGTGTATATACATGATATACATGTTATGGTTGTATTCCTAGTTTGGTCACACAATGAAATTCTTGGGTATTAGTACCATATTGGTTGATATGAAATGTCGTACAAAACAACGCAATACAAGAATACAATGGCCTAAGTGACTGACAAGGAATATGATAGGAATGCACTTCTGGAACAAAAATAAAGTATTATTATGTTCGTCGTTGGCATCCTATCTAGCCCTTAGAATTTATAAAAAAGAACTTAATAATTGTTATTTTGCTCTGGTCAAATGAAAACAATGAGTTGTTCAAATTATGACATTACTCCATGTACGATGGATAAGTTATTATAAATCTTAATGGTGAAACACACATACATAACACTGACGCTAAAATGTCATAAGGCAAATGATTTGAATTCCACTTATTTGTGGAACCGCCATTTAGGTCATGTTAGAAAGGAACGCATGAAGGAACTCCATGCAAATGGATTTTGGAGTCATTCGATTTTTGAATCGTTTGGCGCTTGCAAATCTTTTCTAAAGAGAATGACTGAAATACCGTTCATAGGCCAAGAGTTGAACAGGCAACTAACTTAGTGGAAACATACATGATGATGTATGTGGTTCACTGGGCATAGTTGTGTGCGGGAGATTCTTCTACTTCATGAAAACTTCCAACAATGAATTGAGTATATATTTGTGGATATATTCGATAAGGAAGAAGTTTGAAACATTTGAATGGATTCAAATAAACTTCAGCATGAGGTGGAAATCATCGTAATAGAAAAGTCAAATATCTATGATTGGATCATGGTAGAAATATTTGAATTACGAGTTTTAGCGAACATCTAAGAGAGTTATGAAATTGTTCTACAACTCACGTTTCTTGGAGTATCATAATGATGATGGAGTATCCGAGAGATGTATCCAAACCTTGTTGGATCAATGATGAGATAAAATATTGATGCCATTATATTTTTGTGGATTATGCTTTAGAGACTACCGCTTTTACACTGAATAGAGCATCATCATGATCCGTTGAAATGACACCATACGAGTTATGGCATGGGTATGAACCCTAATAGTCCTTTCTTAAATTTTGGAATGCATAGCATACAGTAAATAAGTTTACAACCAAAATCGGATGAATGTCTTTGTTGGTTATCCCACAGAATTGATTGGGAATTCTTTCCACTATGGAGACAAAGACAAAAGTGTTTGTCAATGTTTCTTACTCATTTCCAAGAAATTGTTTTTAGCGAAGTTTTTGAGTGGGAGGACAATAGAACTTGATAAGGTTTATGAACCTGAGCATAATGATCAGAGTAGCGCAGCATCGGAATTGGTTCCGGAAGCAGCCACGACGATCATGGCTCCCATGTCTACAAAATGTTATAGTCATGGAGATCGAAGTACTTATTGAACCTTGTAGGTATGGTTTACTTTGTGATCAAATAAATGATTTGTGAACAAAGTATTGTTTTTTGAACAATGATAAACCAACTACATACAAAGAAGTTATGATGGGCCCTGACTCCGTTAAAATGGCTATACGCCATGAAATCCAAGATAGATAAATACTTTTTGAAAGTAAATGGATCTATAAAATTGATGGACTTGGATGGAATATCCTTGAATAAGCTCGACTTGTCGAAAAGTTGTTTACGATAAAGTTCAAAGAGTTGAATACGATAAGATTAGATCTTCTGTAGCAATGATTATAGTCCATGTGGATTATTCTAGTAATCGCTACATATTTCTTTCATGAGATATGATAGTAGGATGGCAAAATACATTACTTAACAGAAGTGTGTATTAAAGGTGTATACAAAATACAACCAATTGTTTTGCTAGTCCGTGGAATACTAGATAGGTATACGAACTTCAATTGGATGAAGTGAGTATCGCGGAGTTGGAATCTTCACCGGATGAAATGATCAAAGAGTTATGATTTCATCAGAGACGATGAAGAGGCTTGCATTTGCAAGAAATTAAGTGGGAGCGCTGAGACATATTTGTAATACTTTATGTAGATGACATATCATTGATTATAAATAATGTAATTATATAATTGATTAAAAAGATTTCTTTGAGAATTAAACTTCGATGAAAGGATATGAACTGAAACATATTTAGTGTCAAGATCTATGAAGATGGATTGAAACACATAAAAGTTTAAGTTAAAAAGTACATAGAATGAATATTGAAGTAGTTCAATATAAAGAAGGTGTTCTTTTGATGTGAAGGTTTTACAAGACTTGAGTGTATCTGACACTCAATGAGTAAAAACACATGAGTGATTTTAGATCACGAATAATATGTACAATATCAGATGTCCTATGCTCTAAATGGTTAGGAGCATATACCAGAATGATTCATGTAATGATCATTGGATAAACAGTAAGAATATCCCTGAGTGCTTTAGAAGAACCAAGGATATATAGTTTTGTATGAGTAATGACAAACAAATCGCTGTAAGGTGTTGCACCGATATTAGTTTGGTCACATATATAAATAAAATTTCAATCTCAAAATTAGGCTAAGTGTTGTTTAAAAGGTAGCACAATGAGCTAGAAGTTGTCTATGCTAGATTTAGATGAGTTCTAAATGTTGTGACGAATTCTACAAACGAAGGCAGAATATTTCATTGTTTTGACAATGACTGAGGATGTTAAGTCAAGAGGTTCTTTGAGAACTTGGTGTAGTTCCGATAGTGTCAGAGCTTTGAAGCTATATTGTGTATGACAATATTAGTGACATATTTCAGACCACGGAATTAAGGTTCCACCAGAACACCAAACATATTTAATGCTGACTCATTTGGAAAATGAGTGATGCGTGAAGACGCAAATGAATTGCAAAATACATACGTTTCTGAGTGTGTCAGAACCGTTGACTAAAGCTCTCCCTAGGGCAAAGTATGACCAACACCAGAATGCCATGGGTGTTAGGTACATTACAATGTAATCTAGATTATTGACTCTAGTGCAAGTGGGAGACTGTTGTAGATATGCCCAAGAGGCAATAATAAAATGGTTATTATAATATCTTTGAGTTTATGATAATGTTTACATACCATGCTATAATTGTATTAACCGAAACATTGATACATGTGTGTTATGTGAACAACAAGGAGTCCCTAGTAAGCCTCTTGTATAACTAGCTTGTTGATTAATAGATGATCATCGTTTCATGATCATGAACATTGGATGTTATTAATAACAAGGTTATGTCATTATGTGAATGATATAATGGACACACCCAATTAAGCGTAGCATAAGATCACGTCATTAAGTTATTTGCTATAAGCTTTCGATACATAGTTACCTAGTCCTTATGACCATGAGATCATGTAAATCACTTATACCGGAAAGGTACTTTGATTACATCAAACACCACTGCGTAAATGGGTGGTTATAAAGGTGGGATTAAGTATCCGGAAAGTATGAGTTGAGGCATATGGATCAACAGTGGGATTTGTCCATCCCGATGACGGATAGATATACTCTGGGCCCTCTCGGTGGAATGTCGTCTAATAGCTTGCAAGCATATGAATGGTTCATAAGAGACCACATACCACGGTACGAGTAAAGAGTACTTGTCAGGAGACGAGGTTGAACAAGGTATAGAGTGATACCGATGATCAAACCTCGGACAAGTAAAATATCGCGTGACAAAGGAAATTGGTATCGTATGTGAATGGTTCATTCGATCACTAAAGTCATCGTTGAATATGTGGGAGCCATTATGGATCTCCAGATCCCGCTATTGGTTATTGGTCGGAGTGAGTACTCAACCATGTCCGCATAGTTCGCGAACCGTAGGGTGACACACTTAAAGTTGGATGTTGAAATGGTAGAACTTGAATATGGAATGGAGTTCGAATATTTGTTCGGAGTCCCGGATGAGATCCCGGACATCACGAGGAGTTCCGGAATGGTCCGGAGAATAAGATTCATATATAGGATGTCATTTTATGTGTTTGAAAATGATCCGGTGCATTTATGGAAGGTTCTAGAAGGTTCTAGAAAAGTCCGGAAGAAATCACTTTGGAAGGCGGAGTCCCGAAGGGACTCCACCACCCATGGCCTGCCAACCCTAGAGGGGTGGAGTCCCAAGTGGACTCCACCATAGGGGCCGGCCACCCCCCCACATGGAAGGGTGGGAATCCCACTTGGGTGGGAGTCCCACCTTGAGTAGGTTTCCCTACAACATGGAAGGTTTTGGTTTCGGGTCTTATTCGAAGACTTGTAGTCCAACACTTGGGGTTCCACCTATATAATGAGGGGCATAGGGGAGGGGGCCGGCCACACCAAAGCCACCACCTTGGCCGCACCCCTTGGAGGCCAGCCACCCCCTCTCCCCAAACCCTAGCCGCCCCACTCCTCCTTCTTCCCCGCACGCTTAGCGAAGCTCCGCCGGGATTCTCCACCACCACCGACACCACGCCGTCGTGCTGTCGGATTCAAGAGGATCTACTACTTCCGCTGCCCGCTGGAACGGGGAGGTGGACGTCGTCTTCATCAACAACCGAACGTGTGACCGAGTACGGAGGTGCTGCCCGTTCGTGGCGCCGTGATCAAGATCTTCTACGCGCTTTTGCAAGCGGCAAGTGATCGTCTACCGCAGCAACAAGAGCCTCATCTTGTAGGCTTTGGAAAATCTTCAAGGGTTAGTCTCGTTCATCCCCTCGTTGCTCCCATCTTCTAGATTGCATCTTGGCTTGGATTGCGTTCTCGCGGTAGGAATTTTTTTGTTTTCTATGCTACGAATCCCTACACTACTGGTGCATCCGGCGGGCATGCTGCGTCGGCGTCGGGCTTCGGTGGTCGGAGCGGACTGCGGGCAGTACCAGGTACGGGATCTCCGCGAATAAGGACAGCTTCGCCCACCCTTTGATCTGGGATGCTCTCCTGCTGCTGCTCTTCCTTCTGGCCTACTGTGGTGGTGAGGGGAGGAGGGGAAGCAATGGAGGTTTTGCTGGTTCCGGGTGGAGGGGGTTAGGTCCAGCACTTGAGAGCGGTGCTGGGCGTTTCCTATCCGAGCTTCCCGGTGAGCTTCCATGGTGGAGGAGGCCGGTTTTGCCTTGGATGGTGAAGCCCCTTGTGATGAATAAAGGGCTCTCTAGTTGCTTCTTTCTTTGCAGGTGTTCGACGATTGTTTTGCTCCTCCTGGCTGGCCGTGGAGGCAGGGGAGAGGAGCCCCGCAACGAAGACTGCAGCAAGGTTTGTTCCCCGGCCGGCCTCGGTGGCGAGGGGGGAACGACTTTGCTGTCTCCTGTGAAGAGCGGAGCGGATAGGATTCGGTGGTGGCACCTGCTTAAGTGCTGCGCTATCCGATTTATTTCTCTGCACGGCCATGGAGGCGAGGGGAGAAGAAGAGATGGTGCGGAGCTTTCGAGTGGACGAAGCCAGCTCTATCTCCGGTGGTTCTTGTTCAAGTGCAATCACACAGTTGCCGCCATGGCCGCTGTCATCTGCAGTCGACGAGACGGCTACCTCTCTGCCTTCAGGATGAAGGCAATTTTCATTTCCTACTGGAGCTCGACGCCACCCTGCCGCCAAGTGATTCGTTCCCGGCGGCGAGGAGGTTGCCAGTGGGAGTGGTTTCTCGCCGGGTGGAAGAGTTCGAGCACCTTCTCTCCTTTCCTTGGCGGCGACGCTTTGAGGATGCCGGCGAGCATCGACGGTGGTGCTCCAGGTCCTGATTGCTTTTTCATTTTTTTGTCTTGGGGTGTTTTTCGTAAAGTTGCAGGCCTTATCTTCAAATATTAGGTTCATTAGGGCAAGTGTTGTAAAGGGCCTGTATGCAAAATGTACCCGTCACGTGTCACGTTAATGAAATACCACCTCTTGTTAAAAAAAAAGGAGGAGCCCAGAGAAGAAGACGATGCGTACGAAATTTCCGCGTGACCCGGCAGGAGTGAGTCAATGCGTTTTCCTGTCTTTATCGATGTGTGCGTACATGTAAGCTGATTTTGATTGGATTTCTTTTCTTTCCAAACCGTGAGCTGCACCTGCACTTGTATTAGTATACGTATTAACATACCTGGGTGAGGCCCCTGATCAGGGGCCCGGTGCGTCCGCACCGGTGGCACTGCCTCAGCGCCGGGCCTGCTTCCGGTGTAAGTGATTTACATGATCTCATGGTCGAAGGACTTAGGCAACTATGTATCGAAAGCTTATAGAAAATTGAACTTAATGACTTGATCTTATGCTACGCTCATTTGGGTGTGTGTCCATTGCATCATTCACCCAATGACATAACCTTGTTATTAATAACATCCAATGTTTCATGATCACGAAACCATGATCATCCATTAATCAACAAGCTAGTTATAACAAGCTAGTTATACAAGAGGCTTACTAGGGACTCCTTGTTGTTTACATAACACACATGTGTCAATGTTTCGGTTAATACAATTATAGTATGGTATGCAAACATTATCATAAACACAAAGATATATTATAATAACCATTTTATTATTGCCTCTTGGGCATATCTCCAACAGGCACCTCCGTAAAGAGGTCGTGATGCTCCACACGCTGTAGAGGCAACCACAAACAGAGCATAGTTGTGCACCGATAGATAACCTACAGTAGAGAAGCATTTTTATTATTAAAAATCTGGTCATTTCTACATAGCTAAAGCGACCAAATAACGTCAATCGCCCCCACCCTAATCAGTAGTTTCAACCTAGGTTCCACACCATTAAGCTAATTATCGAATCTATTCACAACTCTACGTGGTGGGTATAAGGTAGAACCAATCTAGATGTCTGACCATATAGATCTAGCAAATTTGCACGGGGAAAAGGTGCTTTATACTTCCTTGCCAATTGTGTTTAGCAAGGTTATCTTTACTAAGAATTACCCCTCAAGGAAGATACCACGCAAATACTTTAGTTTTCAGCGGTATCTTCATCTTCCAAATTTTCTTATTGTTATCAACTGGGATATCTGGTTGGGTTAAGGCATTATACATAGAAGGCACTGAAACCATTCCTAGTAAGATTCCATCAAAATACATCGCACCCGTGTGTCAAATGGACTGAATCCATTCGTTGTAACAATGCGTTCCACATTGCTAGTATAGGGCCAATGAGACTCCTTCTGAACAACACATGCGGTGGGGAGGTCTCCAACACCTTAGCGAGTGTATCACTCTTGTGTCGCACAATATTGTATAATGTTGGCTATTGTTCTCGGACAGAGGCATTGCCAAGCCACTTATCCATCCAGAATCTAATCTCTTATCCATCCCTAATACAGAAAGACCCATATGGGAAGAAGCCCTTCTTCATCACTATAATACCAACCCAAAAATGTGAGACCCCAGGTTTCCAATAAATCCGAGAGAACGCATTTGAGCCAACATACTTTCTTCTAAGGAGGGTTTGCCATATCCCATTCTCAGTAAGTAGTTTCAACAACCATTTACCAAGGAGGACCCTGTGTTTGATCTCAAGGTGCCAAGACCTCCCTGATCTTTTAGACGGCAGACCACACTCCATTTAGCCAGTCAATATGTTTTTCTCACTATCACCTTGCTAGAAGAATCTTGATCAGAAATAATCCAATCATTTCAAATATCCTTTTGGTAGTTGGAAGAATGATATCATATACAATACATTTTTTCTTAGTACTAAATTAATAAGAACCAACCTTCCACCCAGGGATAGTAATTTGCCTTTCCAGCTAATTAATCTAATTTGCAGTCGTTCCTTCACCATTTTCCATTCATCATTGGTAATTTTCCGATAATGAATCATGATTCCCAAATACCTAATAGGGAACTGGCCTTGCCTGCAGCTGAATAATTCAGCATACAGGTTAGCATCAGCTTTAGCCTCGCCAAAACAAAAAAACTCACTCTTATGGAAATTTATCTTCAAACCCGATAACTGCTCAAAAGATTAAAGAATTAACTTCAGATTTTTATATTTTTCGATGTGTAATGTTCCATAAAACGAATTGTGTCGTTAGCGTATTGAAGGATGGATAATCCACCATCAACCAAGTGGGGAATCACACCTTCAATTAGGCCATCATACTTTGTGCGCTCAATCATGATGGCAATCATATCACTCGTTGGACAAACTTTTCATTCTAAGAGTCTACTGAAGGAAAGACCACTTAACCTTATCATAAAACTTTTAGAACTCAATTTTTAAAATGATTCCATTGAAGTTTTTTCCTATGTAGTTCGTGAACCGTTTCATGAAGGATAACCACCCCATTAAAGATGTTACGACCTTGCATAAAAGTTGTCTGAGATGGACGGACCACATGATCAGCCACCGAGTTTAGTCTTAGCATAGCGACTTTGGTGAATATTTTAAAGATAACACTAAGAAGACATATATGTCGGCATTGTTGGATCCTTTCCGCTCCTAAAACCTTAGGCAATAAGGTTAGCTCACCAAAGTTCAGGAGGAATAGTTCTAGTTCTCCGGTATGAGGGAAATCAAAAAAAACAAGCAAGCTATTTTATTGCTCGGAAACCTGGGGGATATCATCAGTTCTGGACTCATCCAAAGAGAAGTTTCCTTCCTCGTATGCGCCGACCAACTTTAATTGCTCACGGCCTTCAGTCACATCCTCATCCTGAACTAGAGATCGAATAAGTTCCTTCTTGTGTCTGCCATTGACATTACTATGGAAGTATCTTGTATTCGAATCCCCTTCAAGAATAAATTAGGCCTTAGACTGTCGGTACCATTTAAACTCTTCCTCGCCAAGAAGTTTTGCTATATCCGCATTTGATTGGCTTTTGAGCTCAATCTCTTGTGTGGTAAGCGGACAAACTTGTGCTGAAGCCTTGAGGTCATCTATAATTGACGAAATTCATTATTTTCTATCTTAAGTAACCCTGTTGTATGACAAGCCCAACCAGAAATGTTTTTTCGTAAGGCACACATTTTGTTATTCCACCTCTGTATCAGAGTAACACCAACAACAGGTGATTCCCTTTTTGATCATATCCTAGAAACCTTCCGGCTGCAACCATCCAAGTTCAAAATTGAACCATCGAATAGACGGAGGTCTAGGTAATCCAGTGGTCAACAAGATGGGAGCATGGGCCGACAAACCTACAATACGTTCTAGAGCACAAACTGACACCATAGGATATTTAGATTCCCAATAGGTATCCATCATTACACGATCTAGTTTTTTGTATGTGGGTTCCGGGCGACTGTTTGCCAAAGTAACCGGTCTCTCGACCATTGAAACCTCCCTTAAATCCAAGATATCAATGATCACATTGAATAGAAAGAGCCAATGATTGTCAAACCTACCTCTACTTTTCTCGAATTGGAATCGAAGGAAATTGAAATCCTCCTATAAGGATAGGATGCGGATTATCCTTTGCTAGATTCACCATTTCTCAAAGAAAAAGCAGCCTTGGAATCCTCCTGAGTAGCACCACACATGGCGACAAGACCCCAAATGAAGTTATCAGCTTTGTTACGAACATGAAGTTCAATGTGGAACTCCCCATTCGAACTAGCCAACACATCCAGAGTATTTGTCCTGACCCCGAGTAAAATACCCCCAGATCTTCCGCGAGGCGGACAAGAGAACCACGAAAAGTCTATGCCGCCCAAAATGCGGTTCAAAAGACTTTGTGAGAAATGTCATCTACAAGTTTTGGAAATAGCTAAAAATCCAAATTATGATCCCTAATGCAATTAGCAAAGTGCAATTATTTAGTCACTAAGACCACTTCTATTTGCAAATATGCCATTCATTGGGAAACAATTGGTGATCTGGAAGTTTTTTTTACCTATTTCGCGGTTTCTCATTAGAAGAGGATTTGGATTTGCGGCCGAATGCCTTTAACTCATATAATGAGTATAGCCTGTCCTCATCCAAATCAACCTCCAACACTTCACCAACTAGATGAGAGAGAATCTGACCATCTGTTGTGGCATTCACTTCCTCCTCATCCTGGTTGAAGCTTTAGGAATAACCGTAAGATGGTTAAATTCCATGTGCCTCAGACTTTAGTCGAAACAGAAATCTCTTTTTCATTATTATCCAGTCTAATACCTACACTATTAAGCTTAGAAGACAAAATTGGAGACCCAAAAGAAAGAAAAGACTTAGAAGAATTAACCAACTTAGAAAGATCTATCTATTTAAGAAACTTGGTTAAACGGTAAAATTCCATCCATTAACTATATGCTGTTAGAAACAAACGAGATACCCTGCGAAGGCTGTGCATCGAACGCAGTTAGCCGGCACAGCTCGGTTCTCAAATCTATCTATTTATAGATGCAATGCAATGCACTCTTGGAATTATTCCTTTCACATATCTTGGATTTTCCTAGCGCACTATTAAACCAAGAAAATAATTTGTCATGCCTCTTTTTCTAAGTGTGCAAAGGAGGCTTACAAGTCGCTCCTTGTTCCTCACATGTGCAGGCAAGCTAGGATTGGCCAACTTTGTTTGTTAATGTAGAGTTTATAAATTGGTGATAGCTGAAGTGGATCTATCAAACACTTATTCTTGCAGTGCAAATTTGCGAGATCAGTCAGTCATTCAAGTAGGTTCTATCTTAACCTGCCATGCAGCGTTGATAATATGTTCGACAATTGGCTAAACAATGTGGATCATACGTTTAGAATACTTGTTAGGGTGGCAGCGCTTGCCATTATTTGGTCGCTATTGGTATGTAGAAATGACAAGATTTCAACGATTAAAGTTCTTCTCTTATGCAGGTTATGTACCGGTGCATAACTTTGCTCCGTTCATGGTTGTCTCATCGGCGTGTGAAGAACCGCAACCTGTCTATGAGGTGTCTACATGGTTGGAGGACACGGCGAGGGATATTTTTATCCAACATGGATGACACTATAATCTACGGATTGGTCCCGCATTACCATATGCGCCTATGCAATTTCTTAGAGGATTACTTGTATTGCGCCTCGATACATTTGGGTTGCCTGTGTTAATCTTAGCTATGTAGAGGCCGGTTGTAATGCTTAAACCTTTTAAGTAATAAAACGCCTTTTATCGAAAATAAAGAGGATAAATACAGAAAGCACCCCCTTTCCATAGGAGGGGAATTCTTTTAGGCTGCTTGGGAATCTGTTTGCAAACAAAAAGATCAATGTGGCCCTTGATTTGTTAGTTTGTATGTTTAAATGATTTTCTTCTGATGAAGCATGTTCATAAATTTCTTAATAAACATAGCATCCCTTTTGTGCACTTGCTACGGGAAATATACAGACACAATGCTTTGCCACCAGAAAAGACCAGAGAAGCAGAGATATTTCCTAAGGGATTGTCTCAAGCCCCTTTCAACTTAAATCCTTATAAGTTAGTACCACGCTCTCTTTCTAGTGTCTTTTCAGTTTTATTATGGGAAGGCAGATAGTGTCAACAGGACAATATGCATCACAATTTTCTCCAACTTTATATGCCCATTTATATAATTTTACTAATGATGGTCACATTACTGTTCAACAGGATGTTACGATGCTGGACATAGCTAACTTATTTGATCTACCTTTGTCTGAGGAAGCCTGGGCTGAGTTCATTATATTGCAGTAATTACTGCAATCCCCTGCTCTTCGGCCTGAGCATGATTCGTGGACCCTTTTGGGCAATGCTTCCAAGTTCCAGGTTGTTTAGGCTTACAAAATTTCTATGGGAAATGTCACTACCCCCCGAGGCCTTTCACTATCTGTGAAAAATCTTGCTGCTAGAAGCAACAAAAATTTTCTTTCGGCATTTCATGCACGGTAGGCTTAAGACAAGAGAGTTCTTGCAAAGGAAGACCTTCTTCCTCCCTAATTATGGACGTGTCGTGTGTCTGCTGGTTTGGAATCAGGAACTCACTAATTTTTTCAGTGCCCCTTTGCCTCTTACATTTGCCCCTCTTAGACTCCTCAATCATCCTCTATTCAGGAGCTCATCAGAAGTCTAAAGCAGCTATTTAATCTACCATTTATATGGAGACCATCATCCTTGTAGCTTTGGTCTTTGGACAACAAGGAATATTTTTTTTTCAAAGGGATTCCACCAGGTCTTTATATATATAGAAGTAGGTTTAAGGAGAAGAAGATCAATCTTCTGGTTCATAGAGCTACCAGGAAGCAATATGGAGTCTCTTTAAATCCTGGAGTTAATCCTTTACGAAATCCTTCCCCTCTTTCTATAAATAGATTTTGGAGGGTCTAGAGCCTTCTATTGGACTTTCTGCCCCCCTCCTTGTATATTTCTGCACAAGACCATTTACAGAAAATACGAAGATATATAAAGTAGAGAAAGCTACTATTCAGCCTAAAAAAATGGCTTCTTTTAAAAAGAGGCTATAACCAAAGCCCTGTAGAAAAAATAGGAGTACATTCAAGGAGAGTCCCGACAAGGACCCACTAGAGCCGGCAAGATCCCCTCACGATTATACCATTAAAACAAGCCTCTTATGGTCTAAATAACTAGTGACACTAGACACTAGCCACACCATCCCACGCCTGCAAGGTGGCGAGTGAACTATTTTTTTTGATAAAGGCGAGTGAACTATGAGTAGAACTTGTATGTTTTGGCAGAAATGATGATCTGCCTGAGCCCTCCGATGGGCGCCACGATCATCAGAATCACCCCAAGGACAATGCAAATCTGAAATACAAATGTAAAATCAGGATGGATTTTTTTTTTTCAGTTCTAGGACAGAACAAAGCGGATCTTGGTTTCTCCTCTTACCCAGTTGGTGAACCATGAGAGGCTGAACCGCTTGGGCTTGCAGATGATGAGCCACATGATGCAGGGAAGCTGCGGGCACGGATATTGTTCAGTTTGATCAGATACTATATGGATTTGTATCGCTGTGATGAAACGGCTGTGAGAAAAAGAGGATGCTTACGAAATAGGTCGTTGGCGCGAAGGCGAGCCCACCAAAAAACCCGATGAGGCCGCCGAAGAACGGGAAAGTGATGCCGACGAACATCGTGAACGCTGCACAGATTTCATTTCGTCAGTCGTTGTTGGATGTTCTGTTCAAAGGTGCCTGACTGAACTGAAGAGTTGAGATGAGAGAAAGGAGGGACAGTACCTACGTAGACGGTCCGGGTAATCAAACGGAGCATCATGCCGGGAGGGAAGTTCATTTTCTTTACCAGCACCGTCTCCATCATGTCGAACACGGGCATGGCGTAAATCTGCGTAGAGAACATATATACAGTTTTATTGCGCCGTCAGATCTACTATCGTCCTGAGTACTCTGATACCCGTGTCGAGTTTCATGTATCGAAAATACATGAAAGAGATGAGCGTGAGATATACTGTATTAAGGTACCTGGTAGCTACCGATGAGATGAACGACGACCATCATGTTGGCCATGGCGATGAGCCACTTGGGCCTATTGAGGGTGATGAGGATGTTGTCGTCCACGCTGTTGCCGAACGTCCAGTAGCCGATCATCGCCACCGGGAAGTAGCAGGCGGCGATGATGATGTAGGCGACCACCACGCCCTTCCACATGGGCTTCTTGGACGGCTTGTCCGGCGTTGACGGGATGGTGGCCTGGATCTCCAGCACCACGTTGTGGCCGGAGTAGGAGAAGGCCACGTCACCAAGCCCCCCGAGGAAGCCGAACACCTGCCCGGCCGTGGTCGACGCCCGCAGGCTGTAGTCCACGTTCGCCGCCTTCCCCTTGTCCAACGATGCGCCCCAAGCAATCGTCGAGTAGCTGCATCGTGTTTCCTTGTCAGTGGCCGTTGACACACCTAAAATTTTCAGAAATTTGCCGGATGTGCTACAGTAGTACAGAGCCGCTAGTGGTGGAGGCAAACCTGAGCGACATGACAGCGGCGGCTAGGGAGATGCCAGAGATGGAGTTGAAATTTGGGAGCTGGGAGAGGACGAAGTGGACAGAGGCGAAGATCATGATGAAGTAGGTGAGCTTGATGTCCTTGCAGTTGCCGTCGCAGATCACGTCGTGGAACTTCTTGAGCGAATTGCCACCGGTAACCATGTAGACAATGTTGAGGCTGACCTCCACGACGAGCTGCTGCGGCACCACGATCCAGAGGCCGAGCTTATCACCAAAGGCGTGCTGCCCGAGCTCGTGGTATCGATCAAACCGCTTCCCGGGCACTATTTCGTGCATCTCAACCATCTGCCACAAAGTGTACACCGTGATGATCCATGACAAGGTCATCACCGCGATGCCCGGACCCCTGCATGAAAACATCAAAATCACTGAATTGTTGACACATATCCGATGCCATTGCAAATTCACAGCTTTGAAAACTGCGTTCAGCTATAGTATGATATGTGGGTCCCACATCTCATTCAGTCGGCTAGTTTCTCTATCAGAATCAGAAAGATTTATTTGAAGCGGCATGGTTCCAAATTGCACGGCAAGGTATCAGTACATACCAACCGAGCTCGGACATGGCGTAGGGGAGGCTTAGCACGCCGGCGCCGACCATGGCGGTGACATTGTGGAAGGCCGAGTACCACCACTTTGCTTTCCTCGACGACGTGATAGGAAGCCAGTCGTCGATGGCCTTCTCCCGCGCAGTCCTCTCATCCTGCGAGTTTTCTCCATTTTTTGTTAGCCTGGAGATCTCATGATCACACAACACTATCTATATTTATCAAAATTGGTGGGACATATCTAGTCAAATTCATTCTCAAAGGAAAAAAATATATAATCAAATTAGTTTTATAAGCTTCTGGCGTTTCTTACAATTTCCATGTTACGCGGTAATTTTAAAGCCGTACAGATGATAACTGACGACTTCGGAATTTCAAAGGTCGTGTGATTCCTTTTCTTCCGGGGAGTTGACTTGTCACATGGCCAAGTAGTAGCCAAAGACAAATGTGTCATCAGATACGCTTGTCAGTCGCAGTCAATGCCACCTCATGGCAAAGATCTTTGATTATTCTAGCGGTCATGTTCACCTAATAATGTTGCTTGATGCTCGTAAAAAACTAATGCTATTCTCCTGCCTGGAAAACGGAAATTCTTTTCATATACAGTACATCGATTTTCTCCTACCTGGCTCTGTTGTTTTTTTAATGAAAACCCTCCATCCGCACATGACGTTGTTTACTAATTTTGGTCATGTTTTATGTCACTAATTCCAAAAGGATAAATGGAGTATACAGAAACTAGTTCAGAGAGAATGAACACGCGTGAGCAGTTTTGTTTTGGTAGGCAAGTGTAGACTATTCCTCGTCTCGGAAAGCAACACATGACTGAAAGTAACGGGAGAACTTGTTAGTCCAAGTACAAGGTGTGCGGATGGACAACAAAGTCTTCTTCATTTATTTATTTTGAAACATTGCATCTATATGTTTTCTGAAAATTAGAATATGCTTACAACATGTTAAAAAGGACTGCGGATGATAATTGCAAGCTATAGTTATTGTACCTTATTAATAAAATAAAATAAAATCCACGGTTAGGGCAAAGCTAGCATGTGGACCACAAATGATAGAGTCTACAGTTCACACGGTTTCTGAGAAATGAAAAAATACTACAATTTCATATGAAGCACTTCCTCCGGTGCTCCTCCACTGGGAAATTCTGGGCGCATCAAACACAACAATGGTGGAGATCTTTCTATACTTCTTCGTAAGCGGGGGTACAATCATAATTTCAGTGTAGATCTATCGTCCGTACAACCTTGTACAGACTCGTATGGCCCGCACGCGTTGTGTTCTACCTCGTTTTTGTACGTATCTACAGTCACGTGCGTGTGCCGAAATAGAAAGGTTCTATGAAGATCTTGCTCACGTGACCTCTTCTTTTTTTCTTAGGCGACATATACATATCGTATCAATACACACATGTATACATGTGTCGGATATAGGTTTCGATGGACCCAACATAGAAAAAAATCAACTATGATCCTTCAACTTAGTTTAGGGAGAGCACCGGAGCAGCCCTCCACATGAAGAAGGTGAACTAGCGCTACATGCCAGGAGAAGAGGATCCTCCGCACAAAAGACCATCGAGAAACTCGAGAAACAGAAACAGCCTTTTCGATTTCACTCCCTGCTTTTCGCTCGCTCTCTCTCTTTCTTTCTCTGATTCTTCTTTCTCTCTCTCCAGGAATAATGGGAGAAATGCTTCCATGGCATTGCTAGAGAAACATTGTCAAGGAAAACATACAACAACATACGGACGCAGCGCGGAGAGAGATTCACCTTGGGCGGCGTGTAGTTCTCCGGCGACGCCTGCGTCCCCATGGCCGGCCGCGCTTTCCTCCCGTCCACCACCGGTGATCGCGAGCTTCAGGCCTCCAGAAAGCTGCCCGGAGTCAGAGAGAGAGGGAGATAGAGAGAGAAGGGGGTTGCAGGGATGGGCGGCCGAGTCGTGGTCTTTATAGAGATTCAGAGGGAGGGGAGCCCATCGCCGCATATACAATGAGCACGTATCTCGCTTGGTCAATAATTTATTTTGTTTTTTCTTTGCGAAGGAAAGGGAACGTTGTTAGGTTGACCGTTGACGCCAGCGCGGCAGAGAACTTGCCGGACGGGTCCGCTGTTCCAACAGTGAACAGTGTAGGAAGTTGGAACAGACGTTTGTGTATGTGCGGCTCCTATCCGAGAGAGAAGGAACTAAGGAAGTACTACCTCTGGGCCTAATTAATTGACGCGCCTGCACCCAAAGTGCATGCATGAACAGTACCCCTCCGCGTCGATTAAATCCGACCGGAGGGAGTATGTCGGATCTTGACTCTATGGTAGTGATTATGACACGATGTGGAGCGATGGGGAGCAAAAGCTACGCCCACGTGCTTCCTGTAACAAAGCAAGATGGGGGTATTGTGTTTTGTGGAAAATGTCTACTTCTTCTCTCAACATGCTGTGATGGTGGCATGGTGCGACCTTGGCCGGCTTCGATCTGAATTTTTCGGTGGGTCCATGTGGCGGCATTTAGGGTTGTCGCTCGAAGGCGCCATCATGCTACTGGATCTGACGCTAGGCGGCTAGATCAGGGGTCAATCTGCGACCATGGCCTTAGTCTCCGTATTGCTTTAGGCATGGGTCTCTTCTAGTCTGCGTTGACCTAGGCAGGATCGGCTTCGGAGCGGCATGGTTGCACATCGATGGGCGGCAGGGTGGTAAGTGTCAGAGGGTGCGCTCGTTCAACAGCTGGGCTGGCCCGCTGCGCTCATGCGCCCCGTCCCTCGATGGGAGGTGGGTATGGTTGGCTTCTTCGGGTTTTGGACCGGCGGCCCCGAGAGGTGGGAAGTGAGGCACTCTTGCGGTGGGTAGCATCGTGTGGGAGCTGGTCCCCAGTCTTTGCTGTGAGGGCAAAGAGATGGCCGACGTGGGAGGCTTCACGGTGTAGGAGTCGTCGTTTTGACCACTCCTTCCAAGATCTAGGCAATTCATACTCCAGTCGGCTCCGATCTCGCATCTACGCCTTTGTTGCATGTCACGTGTGGGTCTTCATGGATGGTGGTCCATATCCAGGTGAAAGCCCTTCCTGATGATGTCAGTGTCGGTGACGTCAACTCTCTCGAGCACCGCTTCCCTCGTTGGAGGTGTCATTGAGGATTATGCCCCTCCACCATTGGATATGGGTGAAAACTCTTTGTCCGGTCTGCCTTACGGGGCACCCGCGGAGCCTGGTGTGTCTCTCCTTTCTTGGTGGCCAAGCCTTGGGAGTCTTTGGTCCCTTTCAGCTGGTCGTTCTGGGTGTGGTTTATGGGCGGCAGCGATGAGGCTTTGGGAGTATAGGACCTCCCGGCGGTGGTTGTGCTCAGAATCTCTTCTTTTTTGGCGATCCAATTTCCCATCACAATTTGAGTTCTAGGGTGAGCGTTCCATCATTTGGCGGTTCCGCGCCCTACGAACCAAGGCAAGAGGGAAGGGGCCCTCTTCGGCAATGGACGAGTTGTAACTTAAAGTGCAACGTAACTTCTTAGGGGGCCAAACATCAGAGGGATAACAACATCATTGGATAGGCAGGACCAACCTACACCGGTTTAAGAAGGAGGTGTGGGACTGAAAGATTAGAGGAAATAATGCAGTCTTTTAAGCTCTGGATGATTCCAAACTAAGGATTCTCTATGGGTCAATTACATGCGCCGCAGGTACATGAAATCGGATCAACTCGGTCGACTAAGCTTTATGGTCCGCTGCACCCATGCCTCTCTCAGCCGCAAGGACGGGGTGTTTGAATTTAATGATGGCTTTGGCTTTTGGTGGTGGGGCGTCTTCTTCTGCTCGGCTTATGCACCTTCCTAGATCATGAAGAGCTTTGACGATCAAAAACTTCGATGTTTGTAGGATGCCATCATTTTTTGTTTGTTTGCTTGGAATGCTTGTGATCTTTGTAACTATTCTCCACAACACCTTGTAACTCGTGAGCCGTTTGTGACTTTATTAATTAAAGATGGACTTTATACCTTCACTTTAAACGCACAAATGCACATTTATCTCTTACGGTGCTGCGCATTTTCAACAAAAGCCCCCTCCTAAAGAGGGCACATGCATGTACACACATGAATATTTCATCTCATGTATTATTACAAGGTAATAATTTGTAAGTTAAACCTAGTAACAAGAAATTATAATCTACTTACGTCAACCCATAAGAAATGAATATAATCTGGCAGATGTATTTTTTTCAAAATATATCAATATTTAGAGATAATTTCGCAGATCCAGAATACGACAGTAAAACAGATTGTCAATCAGGCTGAATACTAGAGATAATTTTCTTAAAAGCATAGGGAAGGATCTTTGGTGATATCATGCTTGCCAAAGCACGCCAGTTGCAACATGCACGCCAAAGCACGCCAAACCATAACGCAGGTGTGCACTTGTTTGAGTTGAAGACTTGTCCCGACCACATCATTTTTTTAAAAGTAAGATCACTTATATATATATTTAGCAGCAGGCCGCCTCGCTAAAAAGCTTCCAGTCTCCTTAGATGCCCTGATAAAGAAAAAAAAGTGCGTTAACCTGCTGCTATGAAAATTACAGAGTGTTCTTACAATCAGTTGCAATCAACTCCCTTATACATTCCGGAGTTGAGTTGCAAGAGGAACCATTGTTTGAGTTGAAGACTTGTCCTAACCACATCATGTTCACGTGTCGAAGTCAAACGCATCAAAACAAGCATGTTCCCTTGGACAGCTAGTTTACACGTGAATAATAATCACCACTCGCCGTGTTCAATACATACAAGTATGAAAAAAACCCATGGAATTAAGCATTCATATAAAGTTTCAGGTTCCTTATCAAAATATACTCGAAGAGACAGCTGTGTGTGCTTGCACTGAGCACCACGTGCAGACGATAATACCCGACACACGGACAGGAACATGTCATCACACAGTTGCTTAATAACCAAATTAAACTTCCATCACTGGGTGAAGTACACATATTTTAGTACATACTCTATTCTATGCTTAATTTCTTCAAGTAATTAACCGTCGACACGGTGAACATTACGATGTGTCTATACTCCCGCGTAGTCTGTATATAGAAGTCCGGTTGGTGGCGTAACGCAGGAGCAGCGATGCAGACGTTGCATGTAACGCATCAGCTGTCGACTGTGCCACTGTGGTGCACCTTTCCTTGTCGATAACAAGGTGTGTTGACGATATGGTCCAATGGTACCCTGCCGACTTGTCAAATGCACCGTAAAAAGGAACAAAATATGCATTGACCACTTTTTATCAGTTTTTGATTTCACAACACTGTTCACGTTCTTCCACATGCAAGTTAACCTTTTCTTTCCACCTGTTAATTATCTTCTCCTTCTCACCAGTAATCCATATTATGATTTAATTATTAATACACAAGGTATTTCTGGTGACATTAGAAGGAGATTATCTTCACCTAAAAAATACATTTTCTTTTAGAGAATCAACGAACACAACTTAGCCGTAAAATACATGGTACACAAGCATGACAACTTCTTACAAGTCCTGATAGTCTATGTGCCCGGGTCTCAAAAGCAAAATATTACCCTAATGGATGGCTCGAGGATACTGTTTTCAGTGGCAACGCCTCCTCAATCTGGACTACAATTGCATATGGTTTAGAGCTGCTGAAAAGCGGGTTAATCTAGCGCGTAGGGAACACGCAGAGCATCTATATATTGAGGGATCAGTGGATTCATAGACCCGTTTCTTATAAACCGGCGTCAGCAAAAAAAAGATGTAGGCTTAGATTTGTTTCTGAGTTGATTGACCAGCATGAAGAATGGAAAGATGATTTACTGAACCAATATTTCATACCTATGGATGTGGTGGAGATCTTGAAAATTAAAACCTCTCCAAGGCTGCTACCTGATCACCTTGCTTGGGCTCCTCAAAAACACCGGCTTTTCACTGTTCGGAGTGCGTATGGTCTAGCTATGAATGAATCTTGGCGGTCCTTGACACAGTCCAATAGTTTAGTTCATAATGGAAATAGGGAAATCTGGAACCTTATTTGGAAGGGCGATGCTCCACCAAAAATTTAACACTTCGCTTGGCGCCTTGTCACAGACTCGCTCCCAACCTGGTGGAATAAACATAAGAGAACAGGAAGTAACTGATCAATGTCCCCTTTGTGGACTAGAAGCAGAGGATAATTTCCACCATTTTGTTCGTTGCCCATTAGCGACTGAGTTATGGATTTATATGGCAGATAAGAGGGACATACAAGACCTCTTTTCAGTTCAGAACATTGGGGAGGATTGGTTAATGAACATTTTGCGTGGCCTATCAGACAGTAGAAGATGTATGTTGCTATGACTTCATGGCAGATTTGGCATGTCCGTAATGAAGTAGTCCATGATAAACCCTCTCCGCTCTTGGAAGTTTCTCAGTGCTTTCTTTTAAGCTACATGGACTCTATGCTACAGATTAAACATCACTCGGGGAAAAACATTATCAAAGGTAAATTTATAGTGGATAAGGAGTTGAAGGAACTTCATACTACTAAGGTCCATGTATCTAAACAAATTCATAAGTGGACGCCACCTCCTTCTGGCTGGTATAAGCTCAATATAGACGGATCTTATGATGCCATTGGAAAGACCGGTGCTGGTATGGTGGTCTGCGATCACAATTAATGGTGAAGTTATTATATCTGCTTGCAGACAACTAAAATCTTGTAGGGATCCTTTGGAAACCAAATTGCATGCATTGATGGAGGGTTTGTCATTGGCCTTTCAATGGGGCCTGATTGTTTGGAGGTAGTTAGAGCATCTCGAGTCGCGTCCCCCAAATCAACTCCCAAACAACGCCGGATTGATCGCTTGGGGGACGTGTGTTCGTGCCGCGTTTGGGGGACGTCGCTCTCCAGCCATGTCCCCCAAACACCGTCCCCAAACAGAAATTCAAATAGTTTGCATTGAAAAGAGATCGTTCCCGCCGAAGTCGTCGCGATCAGAGTAGCGGCAATTAAAGTACTGGGCGCACGATCATATTACAGGCGGGCGTAAAAATTAGAAGAAGGAGAATGGGTTGGGCGACGGCGACGCCAACGCTGACGGCGCATCCTGAGTCGACGCATGCCCGTCGATCACGACGACCTCGTCGTGATCTTCCCGGTGTGCATGCTCGATCGCCGACGTAGATGCCGACACATGTGTACTAGCAGATGCTGTCGACAACGCCTTCTTCTCCAGCTGCGCCGCCCTCCGTCCCTTCTGCTCCGTCGTCGACATCTTCCGGTGCAGACAGTCTTGATGCCACTGATCTTCGGTCCAGCCTTCTGGCTTCCTCTTCGAAGCCGGCGCCTTCCGCGGCTTCACGAAGGGCGCCTTTGCCCCTTTCGTCTCATTGCCCGGCGGCCATTTTTTGCGGACTATCGGCGGCACCATGGATGGGGAGAGGGTAGCGGCGGCGGGAGGAATAGAGTAGCGATGGCGGGAGAGAGATATGAATCAGCGGGATAGCAGGTCAAATGTGTTGGGAGGGCATAAATGCGCGGCGGGAGAGGCGCGATGTGGCGGGAGAGGCGCTATTTGGCGGGAGAGGGGGACGGATTTTTCCTGTGCCACTGACGCGTCGGGCCCGCGTCTTCTCGCCTCACTTTTCGTTGTGTCCGGCGTCCTCTGTGTAGCGAGGACGGGCTCGGGGCGCCGAACACCGTATTGGGACGCGCCGGACAAAAAGAGGCTTTGAGGGACGCGGTTGGGAACGTTTTTTTGTCCAACGCGTCCAAAATCTCTTTGGGGGACGGTTTGGGATATGCGGCTGGAGATGCTCTTAGTATGGTTAAAAATGAGGGGATATATCGCTCTTACTGAAGAAAAATCAAGACTTTGCTTAAAGTCCGTCAAACTTGAACCTTGTATTACTAACGTGGGTAGGTGCTAGAAAAATAGTAGCCATTTTTATGGCAAACTATGCTAGGAATTGCTACCATGAGTACTGCTTGTGAACTTTTGGGAGGTTGGCCTTTCTCTCCTCTCCTCCCGCGGCGCACCCCCAGGGCACCGCCGGGGGATCAGATCCCATCGCCCAAACACTCCCTCCCCCTGATCCCCTCCTCTCCGCCGCTTCTGCCGGCGCCGGCCGCGGTGGCGGCGGCCCCTGATACCGAACGATTCTAGGGGAGGTGGACGTGGCGGCCATCTCTTCGATGCGGCTGGGGCTGGGTCGTCGAAAACGGACGCGGGCGGTGGTCGGGGCGGCATTCCCCGGCCAGGCGGCAGCGGCGCTCTTCACCGGGCCTTCGTGGCTGCAAGTGGAGGAAGTTTGTCGTGGGTCTAGGCTGCCCGACTAGACCGGTCATCTTCCCGGCGGCGCGAGCGGGCGTAGGGCGGTGGATCGGTCGGTGGAGGGTTGCGGAGAAGGCGCTACAACAGCGGCGGTCCTCGGTGGTTGCTGCCGGCGGCGGCCTCAGTGCATCTGGTGGCGGCGCGACCAGGGCCTGATCGTGGCTATGTAGCATGCTGGTTCCCGCACCCCAGGGTAGTTCGTCTTGCCGGATCTTCGGTGTGACAGGCGGCGAGGATGGCCGTTTGCGTGGGGGCTCGACCTGTGTAAAGGTGGTGGTCCTAGGGTTCCTCACGCACCAAGACGAAGACCTTCTGGATGTTGATCTTCTTCATCGAGCCGGAGTGATGAGTTCCGGAAGGCTCCACTGGCGAATGGAACAGTGCATCTTATGTATGGAGTTCGCTGGATCAGGTGGTATTCGGTCGCGCGCACCCATGCTTTTATTCCGACCGTTTGGTTATTGAGGGAGCGGGGCGAAGATCTTTTTCTGTGTTGACATCAAGTTACTATGGATCCATGATAAAAGTCGGAAGAAGAGAATTTTAATGAAGGCCGGATGGGAGGGTTAGCTTGTTCAAGTCTACGCGCTGTTGAGGGATTTGCTTGGTGTTTCGGGATTCACAACAGCGGTATGAAAGTGGGGGCATACATAAACTCACCCTATGAACGCACGCATGCACGTACACCCTACCTCTACGAGCACCTCCAAGAGACTGAGTCCAATAAACTGATTCGACGGTTTTTAAAATTGATGAAGTCACCACGAACGCCTCGCTATTGACGGGTGAAGTACAAATGCCAATAGTTGTGCGTAGGATATGCCATGAGCTGCGTGGTCAAGCTGCCGTGTGTCTGCATACAGTTGGCGTGCGTAATGCAGGTCCACACATCGTTGTTGATAGCTACTCCTTAACGAGGATTTGAATGAAGATTTGACCCACTATATGATATTCACGTGTCAAATGCGCCGAAAGAGAAATAAGCTCACTTGCAGAAAATTTCGCTCGCAAGCACGCGTAACGTATTCACATTCGCGCAGTCGGCGCAAAATGAGTCTTTGGGTCAACACTACCGCTAGTTTGTCAGACGCGTCTTCACCTTGTTGGAAGCAGTGATATTTGCTGCCTTGGGACGATAAGTAAACGTGAGCGAAGAAAGTAGAGATTTCCAATATGCAACTTTCATCTGATAAGCTTGATAGTCAAGATTCAAGAAGCCTTTTGTCACAAATTTCCAACATGAGGCAGTGGACAGAACGTTTGGCAGCACAAACAACCAGTCACGATTCAAGGACAGGTGTTATTTTAGAGAAAATATCTATAATATCTATAAAGTTCATCCCCACTATCCTGCATTTAATGTTTGCAAGCTGAAATTTTGTGCAGCCACATCATTCCAATTATTTCTATCCATAGGATTTCAAATCTACGGTCACCAGTTTACATATGCGGCAATGACACATGAACTCTCTTTTATGGACACACGCCCCACTAATACTAATGATCATTAATTGTTTTTCTGCCTGCACAACATTCAACCCTAACTGCGTGAGCCATTTGGTTTCCCAAAAGAAAATTCATGTGTGGGTGACTGATTGCATCCCTCCATTGCCAAACCACCGCAATTGATCACATTCTTAGCTGGAACTGCAAGTCGATCCATATCTCTATCCCTTGTGGTATCTATTCCACCTCTCACTACTCACTTTAGACTAGCCACAATGGGGGTATCATAGGTAGTATCATGCATGCCATGTAAGCAAAAATCTGATATGGCACATCAATTAATGAGGAGAGAGGTGAGAGTAGTATCATATGTAGATACAGTATCATAGCACGTAAAACTAGAAATTTTAGTGACAAACACATCATGTACACATATTTGCATTGAGATTCTACAAAATATTAAATATGATGGAACTATGATACTAATTCATGATACTATGCATTGTAGGTGTTGTATCATAAACTAGTATCATATGCATAATACTAGTCTATGATACTTCCCATTGTGACTAGTCTTAGTACTTCAGAAGAACTGATTTGCTAACGTCAGTGGTGGCCGTGTCTATGGCATTTCTGGATTTATCCTGGCGTTCCTGTCTTGGCGGCTGTGGCGATGTACCCACGTTACATCATCATTGGGTCCATCCTTGATTCCTTGCGTCTGGTGTCTCGGCGGCATGGCGCCATCTACCATGGGTTTTAACTTGCACCGAGATACACGATGCATGTAGTGCTCGTGGATATGTATTCCCGCCAACCATCTAGCCACTTCAGTTTTCTTGATATTAAGATTTTCCTTCTTATTTGGAGGGATCCCCGAATGGTAAGCGCTAGCTGCTCTACTAAGGCAAGATGTTTGAATGTTTCATATGTGGCTATACGTGTCCATATTTTCCACTTTCATTTGTTTTGTTTTCCACATAAATTTTGCTACTTTAGGCTTGCCCATGCATACTGGATATAGTCATCCGGGTGTGGTTCTTCTGAATATTGCTCTTCATTCAACCACTGATTTACATATTGTATACAGGTGGTATTCCGAATATTTCGTTGTAAGAAGTGGAATTTCAGTCATGGCCTGATCTAATTTTATTCTGGAAACGTGGGGTCAATAGAAAGTGCCAGAAAACCAATCTGATAAATAAGGTAAATCATCGGCATTTTTCAATGATAGGTCATAACTACGGTCACTGATCCTCATATGCATCTACGCTGGCTGGTGATGTTCTAATTGTTTACATGATGCTTAGTCAATTTATGTTGCTATTCTTTCGCTGGCTGATCGTCATGTACACGCTCTGTGATATGTGAGATGTAAACTCTTAACTTATGGAACTATGCAATAAAAGTCCATGTGTATCGGTCGATGCAGAGGCGAGGTTGTGTTCTCCATTTCGATATTTTTTTCAAGCTGATGATTGGTGAAGGTGTCTTTAAATGGTTATTAGGATTCATGCTTAAGGAATATTTTTCTAACTTATCCTTGGATATATCTTCATAAGAATTCGAAGATTAGCACCCCATATTAGCTTTCACCTGGCAAGCATGTGTCAAGAGTATCATAGAAAATTGTTTTAGGAGGAAAGGCCAAAAAAAATTATTTGTTAGGTAATTATATCACTGGTAGAAAAATGGCCTTCCGTCCAGCCTCATTAGTCGCCAAAATATAGGAACCGCGACTAATGGGGTCTTTAGTCGCGGTTCGGGTGGCGAACCGCGACTAAAGACCTGGGCCCAGCGCGCTCGCTGGCCAGCTGGTGGACGGGAGGGGCTTTAGTCGCGGTTGGCCAGGCCAACCGCGACTAAAGGTCCTCAGGCCTGGCCCGAAGGCCTTTAGTCGCGGTTGGCCAGGCCAACCGGGACTAAAGGGCCATCCCTATAAAAGGGCCTCAGCTAACAGCACTTAGCCATTTGGTTCCACTTCTCTTCACAAGGGGGTGTAGGTTTGCTTTTGGTTCCTCTTATGCACACAAGGTGTTTGATAAAATGCCCCAAGAGCATGAAACAAACATGATATGAAGTATCGGAGCCACACTTGAGCTTCCTCATTTATTTTTTCCTCCTCGATCGCGGTTAGCAACTTGAACCTTTCATGTGTGTCATTGATAAAATATGCATGTGTGTAGTTCATTGTTTAATTTCTATTGTTTATAGCTAGTTAGTTTAACAAATGCATGATGGTTAATTATATATTTTATATTATAATAATGCAGATGAATCGGCAATGGATGTACGGTAACCGACTCTCCGGCGAGTTCACTACGGGTTTGAAAGATTTCCTCGTAGTGGCTAATTCGAACAAGCAGAAGGGTTTTGTTATCTGTCCATGTGTTGACTGTAAGAATCAGAAGGGTTACTCTTCCTCAAGAGAAGTTCACCTGCACCTGCTTCGGCACGGTTTCATGCCAAGCTATAATTGTTGGACCAAGCATGGAGAAAGAGGGGTTATAATGGAAGAAGATGAAGAAGGGGATGATTTCATCGATGAAAACTATCTTGATCATTTCGGTGATACTTTCATGGAGGATGCTGAAGGTGAAGGGGAAGGTGAAGGGGAAGGTGACGAAGGGGCACGTGATGAGCCCGTTGATGATCTTGGTCGGACCATTGCTGATGCACGGAGACGCTGCGAAACTGAAAAGGAGAGGGAGAATTTGGATCGCATGTTAGAGGATCACAGAAAGTCGCTGTACCCCGGATGCGATAATGGTCTGAAAAAGCTGGGCTGCACACTGGATTTGCTGAAATGGAAGGCACAGGCAGGTGTAGCAGACTCGGCATTTGAAAACTTGCTGAAAATGTTGAAGAATATGTTTCCAAAGAATAACGAGTTGCCCGCCAGTACGTACGAAGCAAAGAAGGTTGTCTGCCCTCTAGGTTTAGAGGTTCTGAAGATACATGCATGCATCAACGACTGCATCCTCTACCGCGGTGAATACGAGAATTTGAATGAATGTCCGGTATGCACTGCATTGCGTTATAAGATCAGAGGCGATGACCTTGGTGACGATGTTGAGGGCGAGAAACCCAGGAAGAGGGTTCCCGCCAAGGTGATGTGGTATGCTCCTATAATACCAAGGTTGAAACGTCTGTTCAGGAACAAAGAGCATGCCAAGTTGTTGCGATGGCACAAAGAGGACCGTAAGTCGGACGGGGAGTTGAGACACCCCGCAGATGGAACGCAATGGAGAAAGATCGACAGAGAGTTCAAAGATTTTGCAGCTGACGCAAGGAACATAAGATTTGGTCTAAGTACAGATGGCATGAATTCTTTTGGCGAGCAGAGCTCCAGCCATTGCACCTGGCCCGTGACTCTATGCATCTACAACCTTCCTCCTTGGTTGTGCATGAAGCGGAAGTTCATTATGATGCCAGTGCTCATCCAAGGTCCGAAGCAACCCGGCAACGACATCGATGTGTACCTAAGGCCATTAGTTGATGAACTTTTACAGCTGTGGGGCAGACCTGGTGTCCGTGTGTGGGATGAGCACAAAGAAGAGGAATTTGGCCTACGAGCGTTGCTTTTCGTAACCATCAACGATTGGCCTGCTCTTAGTAACCTTTCGGGACTGTCAAATAAGAGATACAATGCATGCACGCACTGCTTACATGAGACTGAAAGTGTACATTTGCCAAATTGTAAGAAGAACGTGTACCTTGGGCATCGTCGATTTCTTCCGAAAATTCATCCAGTAAGAAAGAAAGTCAAGCATTACAACGGCAAGGCAGATCACCGGCCGAAGCCTGCGGAACGCACTGGTGCTGAGGTATTTGATATGGTCAAGGATTTGAAAGTCATCTTTGGAAAGGGTCCTGGCGGACAATCAGTTCCGAAGGGAGCTGACGGGCACGCAGCCATGTGGAAGAAGAAATCTATATTCTGGGAGCTAGAATATTGGAAAGTCCTAGATGTCCGCTCTGCAATCGACGTGATGCATGTTATGAAGAATATTTGCGTGAACCTCCTAAGCTTCTTGGGCGTGTATGGGAAGACAAATGATACAAAGGAAGCACGGCAGGACCAGCAACGTTTGAAAGACCCCGATGACTGTCATCCGGAATGGTTTTAAGGTCGTGCCAGCTACGCTCTGACCAAAGAAGAGAATGTCATCTTTTTTGAATGCCTGAGCAGTATGAAGGTCCCGTCTGGATTCTCGTCCAATATAAAGGGAATAATAAACATGGCGGAGAAAAAGTTCCAAAACCTGAAGTCTCACGACTGCCACGTGATTATGACGCAATTGCTTCCGATTGCTTTGAGGGGGTCCTGCCGGAAAATGTTCGAGTAGCCATTGTGAAGCAATGTGCATTCCTCAATGCAATCTCTCAGAAGGTAATCAATCCAGAAGTTCTACCATGGTTACAGAACGATGTGGTCCAATCTCTTGTCAGTTTCGAGTTGGTGTTCCCGCCATCCTTCTTCAATATTATGACGCACCTCCTGGTTCACCTAGTCGAAGAGATTTCCATTCTCGGTCCTGTATTTCTACACAATATGTTCCCCTTCGAGAGGTTCATGGGAGTATTAAAGAAATATGTTCGTAACCGTGCTAGGCCAGAAGGAAGCATCGCCAAGGGCTATGGAAATGAGGAGGTAATTGAGTTTTGTGTTGACTTTGTTCCTGACCTTAAGCCGATTGGTCTTCCTCGATCGCGGCACGAGGGAGACTAAGTGGAAAAGGCACGATCGGAAGGAAATCAACGATATGTATGGACGGCCATTCTATGACTGAAGCACACCACACAGTTCTGACTAATTCCAACTTGGTGGCTCCGTACTTTGAGAAACACAAGAATATTTTACGCTTGGACAACCCGGGGAAGCCTGAATCCTGGATTAGGAAGGCCCACATGGAGACTTTCGGCAGTTGGTTGAGAAAACATTTAATGAATGACGATGATGTTGTAGATCAGCTGTACATGTTGGCCAAGACACCATCTTCGACTATAACGACTTTCCAAGGGTACGAGATAAATGGGAATACATTTTACACGATCGCCCAAGATAAAAAGAGCACCAACCAAAACAGTGGTGTCCGCTTTGATGCAGCAACCAAGAATGGGCAAAAGGTCACATATTATGGTTACATAGAGGAGATATGGGAACTTGACTATGGACCCTCCTTTAAGGTCCCTTTGTTCCGGTGCAAATGGTTCAAGCTAACAGGAGGTGGGGTAAAGGTGGACCAGCAATACGGAATGACAATGGTGGATTTCAACAATCTTGGTTACCTTGACGAACCATTCGTCCTAGCGAAAGATGTCGCTCAGGTTTTCTATGTGAAGGACATGAGTAGCAAACCGAGAAAACGGAAAGATAAGAAAATGATCAGTACATCATGCGATGATCCAAAGCGCCACATTGTTCTTTCAGGGAAAAGAAACATCGTGGGAGTGGAGGACAAGACAGACATGTCAGAAGATTATAATATGTTTGCTGAAATTCTTCCCTTCAAAGTGAACACCGACCCAAGCATTAAGTTAAATGATGAGGATGCTCCATGGATACGGCACAATCGTAAACAAGAAGGGACACAAGGGAAGAAATGATGTATAATAATTTATTGTACCAAACTTTGTTGAATGGATCATGTGAATTATATTACCCGTGATGTGTTTGGTGTCCATTTTCGAATGATTCGAGATACCACTGATGATACATGAAATTTGGAGTGATTTAGTCATACTCCTGCCTAGGCGTATAATATGCATACTCGTAGTCTTCATAGCCACCGCCGTTGTACTGGTAGTCGTCGCCTTCTAAGTTGCCGCCGTCGTCGTCGCTGATGTCGTCGCTATCGTCGGGCGGCGCTCGTGGCTCGAACTGAGGGTAGCGCAGGCGGGGGATATCGCCGGCCGTGATGTAGTCCATGACGCTCTGCAGAGTCCGGCCGTACCACCATAGCCGACGGCCGGCCTCGTGGAAGTTCCCAGGAAGCAGACCGTCCTCCTCATACCTGGCGAGCGCCCTCTCACGCCGATTGATGAAGAAGGCGTCCCAAGTATGCTGGTTATCGGGATGCCAGCGGGGATTCATCCACTGCTCCGGCGTGAGGTCGAGGTAGTAGTGGTTCGTGATGGCCGCCCGGCGCGCAGTACCCTGAGGGACGGGAGGGACCGGCACACCGCCGGCGCTTAGGCTCCAGCCGGCGGGGACGCGGTAGCCCGGTGGGCAAGGGTAGTTCGAGGCGCAAAGCTCCTCCACCTGCTGGTAGGTTAGAGTGGGTGCGGTGGAAGCCATGAGAGAGTGATGAGAGATTGTAGAGATGTGATAATGCTGGCCAAGCCGGGCTACATATATGTAGTGACAAATGGCGGGAAAAATGGGAGCGGGAAGACAGGAGGCGGGAAGAAAGTGGCAGGAAGAAAGAGGCGGGAAGAAAGTGGCGGGAAGAAAGAGGCGGGAAGAAAGTGGCGGGAAGAAAGAGGCGGGAAAGAACTGGCGGGAAGACAGGCCGGGGAGAACTTATGGGAAGACAGAGGTGGCCGGGAAGAACTGGTGGGAAGCGGAGGGCAGGAAGACAGATGAGGGAAGAAATTGGTTTTTCTGATTTTTTGATATATTATTTGTATTTTTAACATTTTGAATTGAATTAGTTTTACTTTTCTTAATTTTTTGATATACTATTTGTATTTTTAACATTTTGAATTGAATTAGTTTTATTTTTCTGATTTTTTTGATATATTATTTGTATTTTTAACATTTTGAATTGAATTAGTTTTACTTTTCTTAATTTTTTGATATACTATTTGTATTTTTAACATTTTGAATTCAATTACTTTTATTTTTCTGATTTTTTTGATATATTATTTGTATTTTTAACATTTTGAATTGAATTAGTTTTACTTTTCTTAATTTTTTGATATACTATTTGTATTTTTAACATTTTGAATTGAATTAATTTTATTTTTCTGAATTTTTTGATATATTATTTGTATATTTAACATTTTGAATTGAATTAGTTTATTTTTCTGAATTTTTTGATATATTATTTGTATTTTATGATTTTGAAATGAATTAGTTTTATTTTTATGAATTTATTGATATATTATATGTATTTTTAACATTTTGAATTGAATTAGTTTTATTTTTCTGAATTTTTTGATATATTATTTGTATTTTATGATTTTGAAATGAATTAGTTTTATTTTTCTAAATTTATTGATATATTATATGTATTTTTAACATTTTGAAAAAAGAAAAGTAATTTGAAAAGCACCTTTAGTCGCGGTTGGCCTCGCCAACCGCGACTAAAGGTCTGTGGCGCGGGAACGAAAAACCCGGCGAAAAAAGCCTTTAGTCGCGGTTGGTCTGGCCAACCGCGACTAAAGGGGTTCGTGTCATCAACCGCGACTAAAGGGTGGTCCCTATAAATACGCGCGGGCGCGAACGGCCGGCCAGTTCTTCTTCTTCCTCGAACCGTCAGGCTGCGCGCGCGGACATCCTCCTCAGACGCTCGCCGCCGTTGTCCGTCGTCGCCGTCGTCCGTCGCCATCGTCGTCCGTCGCCGAACACGCTGCCGTATGTTGCTGCCCTTCCCGTCCGCGTGCGCTAATCGAGCTCCTCCCCGGCCGCCGCTCCGCTCGCGCCGCGTCGCTGCCGCATATCGACGATGGAGACGACGGCACCGCCGCCGCTCGCCGCTGCCCCCGCGAGTGTCCTCGCCGCTGCCGCCCTCCCGGCCGTCGTCGCCGCAGGGCAGCTTGCCGCCGGCGCCCTCGCCGCGCGCGCGGGGTGCGCCCCGCTCGGCAGAGACGAAGCACACAGAGAGGAGAGGAGAGAAGGGCCAGGGGCCTGGCCGGTTTTTTTGGTTTTTTTTTTGTTTTTTTTTTAAATCGTAACTAAGTTTTTTAATTAAAATTGTAACTTAATTAAATTTTAAACATGTATTATGTGAAGAACTAATTTGTAACTAAGTTTATTTATTTATTTTTTATTTGTAACTAAGTTTTTAAATTTTTAACTAAGTTTTTTTAATTAAAAACGAAACAACTTTGTGGACGTGTATTATATGTGAAGAACTTAGTAACAATTCAAAAAACTAAAAAAAAAACTTAGTTACAAATTCAAAAAACAAAACTAAAACGGAGTTACAAATTTAATTACACTTTTTTTACTGAACAACAAATTTACTTAATTAACTAAAATCTTGACTTAATAAAATTAAAACTTAACAATTTTGACTTAAAATTTTGACTTTTTTTGACTTAATAATTTTGACTTAAAATCTTGACTTAACAAAACGTACCAGATCTAGGGGGAGAGGGAGGCCGGCGGCCGGCCGGGGGGCGCGCGCCACACACACGCACTAGGGCGGCGCGCCACACGCACGCACTAGGGCGCCGAGGACACATAACTTAACCACCGCGCGTATACGGAGGGGGCAGCGCTCGTCGCCCCTCCGTATACATGCGGTGTTTTTTTTGGGATCGAGAGGGGGCGAAAAGGGTTATGTGTCCTCGGCACCGCCACCGCCACCGGTCTCTCGGTCACGCGGTCACTACGTCCCCCCTCTCGCCTCCCTCGTCGCCCTCTCTCTTTATATGTAGAAGAGATGTGATAATGTATATACACAATTAATTTATTTTTACTACATGTTTTCAGGACTGACATATGGCGGACGATAGAGCTGACCCGATTAAGGACAACTATGATCCGAACGCTGAAGACCATATATTCGGCATCATAAACGGCGATATTCTATATGTGCCGACCGAACAAGAAGAAGATGATATCTCTTCTTATCTGAACCTTGACGGTGAAGATGAAGGCCGTCAGCAAGATGATGCCGAACAAACGTCGATAAACGACGATCTTCAATTGGAAGTAGCAACCACCTCCGGCGCCGAGGTATATATATACATTGAGCCTCTGGTGATACAAACTAACTGATTTGAATAAATATGTGTGTACTAACGCGCGCGACTCTCTTTCTTATTTTAGCCCTCGGCCGGATCGTCGAAACAATCGAGTACGTCGTCAAAGCGTGGCGCAACCAAGACGATGAAACAAGGAGAAACATGTACCATCGAGGTTGTCGACAGTGCAACCGGCAGGCCGCTGGAGCCCCGCAAGAACGCCACCAAGTTTATCAACCAATGCGGAGCCGTTGTTAGAGACAACGTCTCGATCACCGTCCAGGAGTGGAATGAGCCAAATAAGGCACAAATTGGTTTCACTTTTGTCGATAAGAGAACAAAAAAAGATTGCTTCAAAAAGCTTATGGAACATTTTGTTCTACCTCCGGAATACAACAAATTCGATGAGGAGGGTAACAAGATTGATGAAAACAAGGAGAGGAGGAGGCTAGTCAAACAGTTCGCTCTTCATAAGATGGCCGACGCATTCCGGAAATTCAAGCAAAATCTAGCCCGTGACTATGTCAACGAGAACAAGACTCCGGATTTCAAAGGACAATATGAGAAACTGAAACATGATTGGCCAGAATTTGTGAAGCAAAAGAAATCGGAGCAGTTCATTCAAATATCGAAAAAATAAGGAAAATGCGGCTAAGAAGGAGTACAATCATATTATGGGGCCAGGAGGGTATCGCCTTTGGGAGCCTAGGTGGGAGAAGATGGAGAACGAGCTAAGGGCGCGAGGAATCCGTCCAGGTACGAAGGGATGGGACTCAAGGGCCAAAAGCTGGTGGTACGGGCATGGTAGAACGCTACACCCGGAGACTGGGGAGTGTGTTTACCGGGGCAAAATAATTAAACCCACCCAAGCCCTTATTAACACAATAAGGGATGCTCAAGAGGGGAAGATCAAGTTCAACAGAGAGAACGACGCGCTGACAAAAGCCCTCGGGAATCCTGAACACGGAGGACTTGTACGAGGCATGGGGCACATTCCGTACGGTTACAGAAGCCGTAAGAGAAAGATGGATCGGGATGCAGATGTTGTGGCACGGTTGGCATCGGAAATGGATGTGATGAAGAAAACCGTGAGTGTATTAGTAGCCGAAAGAGATGCAGCTCGGGCGCAGCATGAAGATCATCCAGTGGATCTCGGAAGCCAGTAGCGGAGAAGCAGCGTGGCTTCCACGGAGGCCCCACCGGCTGGTGCACATGCACCGACGATCGAAATTACTGCACCGGAGCCTCCGGCGATCGAAATTACTGCACCGGAGCCTCCTCGCTACCCCGTGGACGATGTAAAGGAGATGAAAGAATGTCATCTGTATTATCCTATCGGGAACATGTCCATGAAGGTAGCCATCGGCAGTGCTTTACCATGTAAACCTGGAGCACTCCACCACAACAACCCCATTCAAGATGGCTATTCTCGTGTGACGATGGAGGACATAGTCCAAGGGTTTGAGGACCTGGAGATTGACATTGCTACACCTGAAGGGGCGAGAAGACTTGGAGATGTCAAGCACCATATCATTCTATGGCAAAAGAAGTTTATCAAGTTTCCAGGCGAGGCGCCAAGAAGGCCAACAAGTCCACCCCCCTACGGTGGTGGTGGCGGTGGCGGTGGTGGTGGTGGTGCTTCACCTACACCTCCTTCACGTCAGCCGACGCCGCCCCCCAATTCACCTCCGGCGGGTAAGCAGCCGCCGCCCCCTAGTCCGCCCCGGGCGGGTAAGCAGACGCCGCCCCCCAATCCACCTCCGGTGAAGAAGCAGAAGCAGTCCTGGAGTATTAACCCGGACCCTTATGTACCTAAGATAACAAAGGTACCGGAGCCATCACTGAAGCCTCTCCCCACGAGGCCTTGGGAACGTAGTGCCGAGGAAGTCGACGCGGCCGCGACTGCTGATTATGAGAAATGGAAGGCGGACTGCAAGAAGAAAAGAGAGCCCGAGCCCAAGCCAGTATTTTCTGATGAGCAAAAGAAGTGGGCTAAGTCATTTTTGAACACACCGTCCCAAGCCGCGAAGAATCTGCCTGACGACTATGCACGTGAACTTCGTAAGCAGGCACTCATGTTCAAGGAGAAGAAAGAGGAGGCCGAGAAAGCGGAATTAGAAAGTAAAAAAAGCGGGAAACGAGTTGCCCTGCTCGGGGAACAAAGTAAACAATCGATTGCCCCGCTTATAGTGAAAGCCGCCGGTCCGGATGCCCCCGATATCATAGAAGCTGCGGCAGCACAGGGATTGACTGTAACGAGTGCCAGAGAACAAGCGGCCAACTTAGGTATGACTCTTCGTGAACTGTTAGGCCTTGATGAGGCGCTAGTGAAGGAGGTAGTAATTACATATGTGCCGAATGGGCCTCTCGTCGAGCCTGCGCAGGAAGATGATCTACCTCCACAAATGACAAGTCTGCTGAAATGGTACAAGGGTTACATAAAAAATAAAAACGACAAAGAATATATTTATGCGGAAGTTAGATATGAGCATCACTTCAAACATTACTATGTACAAATTCATCTGAGTGAATTGTTCCAGCTTTTCAATCTGCGCGAGCTCGACAAATCTATCATCAGTTGCTACGTTCTGTAAGTGATTTATTTCTACCCCATCTCGTTCATATTGCCTGCACTATATATATGTCCTAACTATATTGTTGTGTCCGCTATTATACATGCAGAATGAAGATTAAGGAATGCAGAGTAAGGAACATCCATGATGTTGGGTTCATTGACCCACGCATCGTTAATGGATATGTGTTAGAGCATCACCCCGCCGACGTGGAGGAAGACCTGTGGCAGTTTCTTACAAAGCAGGAACTCAAAAGTGATATTCTATTTCCTTACCATTTTGGGTGAGTGTTTCTGTCTTGACAACATTCTCTTTTGTTTACTCCATGCATGGTATGTGGCCGGCTAATCGATGAGTTATGCATGACGTACTGTGCATGTATCGTGTCCGCAGGTTCCACTGGATTCTGCTAGTAATTAAATTTGACACCTCCACATGTCTCGCCCACGACTCTCTGACTCTGGATTCAAATCTTTGGGACGACATGAGAAGAATGCTGCAGAAGTAATTATTTTCATTCATTTGCGCTCTATATCGATCGGCCTATTTCGTTCATTTCCTAATATCAAGTAACTAATAACTCTCTTGTTCATTTAATTTTCCTTGCCTCGTAGGGTTTGGAGACGGTTCTCAGATCAAAGGGTCGGTGATTTCAAAAAAGAGCTAGAATTCAAAAGGTCAGTGGCTAAGAATGGTGGCGATATTCAGCCACCGGGGACCAATCTATGTGGATACTATGTCTGTGAGATGATCCGGAGATACACCTCTGAGTGGGTTCCGAGTGATACCAATGCTCAGAGGAATAACCTCCGGAAGATGGTTAGTCCAGAAGCTCGCTTCCGACCACTTCAAGAGGAACTAGCTGGATGGTTCAGGAGGGAAGTCCTCCATCCTAAAGGAGAACACTATTACGAGGACGTAGAACTTCATATGCATTAAATTATGTATGGAAACTTGTTCAAAATTGTATATGGTCATCCGATGATATTGAATATATATTGTATCTTCCTCTTGAATTCTTTTTGGTTCTAATTTCAAATTTGTTTGAAATTGTACATTCATATGCATGTATGTATTACCGTAGAATATGTGAAACTCCTTCAAAATTAAAATAAAGCACAAAAGAAATAAAACAATACACATTAAACAGAAAACAGGTTTAGGGGGGGGGGGGGGGGGGGTAAAACCCTAAACCTGCGGCGGCCTTTAGTCGCGGTTGGCCAGAAGAACCGCGACTAAAGGTCCTCCGCCCCGACGGTCGCCTGGCGCCCACGTGGACGGGCCTTTAGTCGCGGTTCTTAAGCAACCGCGACTAAAGGGGGGGCCTTTAGTCGCGCTTATTTGGTCGCGGTTGCGCAACCGCGACTAATGGTAGTTGCGAACCGCGACTAATGGCAGTTGCGAACCGCGACCAAAGGCCCTTTTTCCACTTATTTTTCATCGACTTTACATTTGTTAGTGTTATTATTTGTGCATTTTGCAAATAATATGCATCCGCCACATTTGTACACATGTAATTAGGCATTGCATTTTGTATGCGCTAATAGATCATAGAGCAGATCTCATTGAAATGTATCTAGATGAGTTTTTTTTTTTTTTTAGATTCCCGCCGCAACGCGCGGGCCGTCAGCGTGTGACTGGTGGCCTGATTGTAGAAGATCGTACAAGTTTTTCTTCACAAGAGAAGTGAAGAATTGAGCTGCTTGTTAAACAGAAAACCAACCGACCCGCCACTTGGACATCCAAGTTATAAAAGTCTACGCACGATCGTGCCAGCACTAAGCGGAACTGCAGCAGTAGAGAGATTGTGACAGACCCAGACATTGACTTGCCGCGAGAGCCAACGAATCCTGGACCTGGAGAGACAGTGACAGATATTATAATTTTCAGAGGCAAGTATGGTTTTCAACGGAAAGCTTCTCAGCAAATGTGAGCAGAAATAGGTGAGGTGAACTCGTGTATGATTCTGTATCAGTTGTAGGACTTTTTTTTTCCCGAAATGGGGAGCAATGCTCAGCCAATGCATCAATCATTACACATAACTATTTGTTCGATTACTATTTAGAGCTTCAAAAGTATATATCTCATGAATCACATAGGGTGCATATCAATGCGCTAAAGCATCTTAAATTCTTCTAAAAAAGCCACCAGTCAGCATGGCTGTAAATGGACCCGAGCAACCGTCTCCAGATAATTGCATCCAGAATTTATAGGTGTTCGCTACGTTCCCGATTGCAGGTAACACTACTTCTAGAACCAATAAGTAGTCATACGGATAACCTATAAAAAGATGAGGAGTTTCAACCTTATTAAATACCGTATCATTCCTACAATTTCAATAAGCTCAAATTAAAGCACCCACGCGTACACGAACTTTAGGTTTAGTTTGCTTCTCAATTTTACTGAGCCTGTTTACGGACATGAAACTTGCCAAGATGACGTGAAAAAAAAATCTAGAGGTTCTAGATTATTTATGTTCAGTTTATGATGATTTGGGTACTGGTAAGAAACAAAATCTCGAAGGGGCCCCAGATTCCTGGTAACCAGGGTTACCAGAGATAGCCGGTTAAATACCAGATGAAATTCTCAAACAAAATTTGAATTTCAAACATGAAAATTTCAAAACATTTTGAGATTAATTGTTAAAGGAGGGGAGGACTTGAAAGTTTTCCGAAAAATGAGTTGGGCATGGGATTATAGCGGAGGGGGACATGGTACGATTAGGTTGGTCTAACCAACCAGCCCAAATTTAAATAGACCAAGGATTTTCACGTGATAAACTCTCATTTAGCGGAGTGGGCTGAGAACTCCGGTTACCGGCCCAAAGTAACCGGGTTTTCACTTGGTAATCAAATCCCTACAAAAGTGGCGCTAAGATTCTGGCATTCTTTGTGATAAGAGAGTGTCACAAAAGCTAAAAGGCAAGTTCTATATGACGTCGGTTCAACCCAAAATGTTGTATGGCGCTGAGTGTTGGCCGACTAAATGACGGCATGTTCAACAGTTAGGTGTAGCGGAGATGCGCATGTTGAGATGGATGTGTGTCCATACGAGGAAGGACCGAGTCCGGAATGATGATATACGAGATAGAGTTGGGGTAGCACCGATTGCAGAGAAGCTTATCCAACATCGTCTAAGATGGTTTGGGCATATTCAGCGCAGACCTCCAGAAGCTCCAGTGCATAGTGGACGGTTAAAGCGTGCGGATAATGTCAAGAGAGGACATGATATATATAGTTGTCACAACCGGGATGTAACAGCCACTTAGGTACTAGTGCCGGTTCATATGTTCACTAATAAGGACATGATGGTTTGTTGGAGAAAAACCTGCAGACTTATCACGGGCCTATTCAAATCGATTTGAAATATTACTCAACTGATTTTTTTTTTTTGTATGGAGCTCATGATTTTCCTTGTAACGAGGTATGAAGCTCATGATCAGTCCCAACTAGATTTACCACTACCTCCATGAGATATCGACTAGTAAAAGGAACTACCAAAGTAACGCGGTAAGTGTCAACAACTTTTGTACTTCCTCCATCTAAAAATAGGTGTCTTAACTTTTTCTAGATACAAATGTATTTGTAACTAAAATGAATGTAGATATATATGCATCTAGACAAAACTAAAACACCTATTTTTAGACAGAGGTAGTAGAAGTTTTAAAGTTGATATTTAGTAGACAAATAGGCATGTATTGTTGGATATTGGCCCCATTCTGCAGAAGTTGATCGCCATGAGATTGGAACCATAATGCATGAAGAATATTCATCATGCATCAATTCATGGGAATAACGTGAAAATGAGTTCTATCCGGCAAATAAAAAAACAGAAAGTTTACTGTCCTCCAAACACACACCTAGCATGGCTGTCAGGCGTGCAAAATGCAGAAAAGCAATTGTGTTGTACGTTTGTGTTAAACAAAAACAAAAAATATTGCAGGAGGGAGCGGACAAACGATTCTCGGAGTTTTCAGCAGAAGGAAAAATGTGTAAATCTATAAGGAATTTTTTTTCTTAAGGACATGATTGTTGGTTGAAGAAGTACCTACAGAGTGTAGGAGGGGTTTTCCAAAATGGATTTTAAATATAACTCCATCTAGATTTTTAAGTATAAAGCTCATGAATAGTCTCAAATAACTGCAGCCTCCATGCTATATTGACTACGTGAAAGGCTGTTGGTAGGGTCAAATAACTTTTTAGAACCATCAAGGTACTGCGGTTTGTGTTGCCTCTTTTACAGTAGTAGAAGATTTTAACCTGACATTTAGTAGACAAATGGGCAGGTGCTGTTGGATCTTCGGAAGTCTTCGGTCCTTTTGGGAGAAGGGTGATCATCGTGAAATTAAGATGAAACTATAATACTCTCTCCCTTCCATGAAATATGTCAAAGATTTATTAAAAGTTAGATATATGTAGACACTAAATCATGTCTAGACGCATTCAACTTTAGATAAATCTTTAAGTACATGAACAAGATGGGCACACATGACACAAACGTGGCGTGCATCTGTTTGGGTGCATTAGGCTTCTAACTATAAAAAGAGATTGAGTACATCATGTATTTAACCACACCGAACACATCATGTCAAAGTACCACTACAGCAAACCATGAATTGTATAGACAAGAGCTGTCCGCTATGTGCACAACAGAAGGTCAAAACAAATACGGACACATTTCGTATGTTTAACCCCAACTACGTACATCCCTTTTTTCTTTTGCTTTGACTAACACACATTAAAGAATGGTCCATCCGTCGTTTCCATAGTTAACAATCCGTTGTACTACTATATTCTTCCTTTTGTTTTCTTTACTAGGCAAAAAAATGTTCGTAGTAGATCGATGCCGAAATAGATTAATTGCTTTCAACAATCACGAATCTAAACGATAGGATGAGTGATGGTGATTGTAATAGTGATCTATGAGTAGAACTCGTATGTGCTGGCTTTCAAGATGATTTGCCTGAGAGCTCCGATGGGCGCCAGAACCATGAGACACACCCCAAGGATGATGCAGACCTGAACATCATCACGGAGAATACAAAAGAAAATTAGAACACCATCAAGATAAATAACTTAGTATGTGGAGTATCTACGTATGGACGAGAAGTGTATTAATGGTTGTTTATTACCCAGTTAATGCACCATGAGAGGCTGAATTTCTTGGGCTTGTAGATGGTTAGCCACATGATGCACGGAAGCTGCAGGGCAGGAACAAGAGGTTGGATCTTATCAGAAACTCTGAAATTTACAGTTGATATGAATGATTATTGAAATTGAAGAGGATCCTCCAATTTTTTGCTTACAAAGTAGGTAGTCGGTGCAAAGGCAAAGCCGCCGAAGAACCCGAGCAGCCCACCGAAGAATGGGAAGGTGATGCCGATGAACATCGTGAACGCTGCAAACATAGTATTCTTATCAGTATCTGAAGTTCAAGACGTCATTCTTGGATGTCAACAAATTTAAAATTGAAGAGGAAGGGGCATTACCAACATAGGTTGACCGGGCAATCAAGCGGAGGGTGAGGCCGGGCGAGAACCGCAGCTTCTTCACCAGCACGGTCTCGATCATGTCGAACACCGGCATCGCGTAAATCTATGGGGAAAGAAAGCCATGTCCATCGCAATAGCATGTTATAATTATTTACGGAGATAACTAGTTGGTGTAGGAGTGATTGTTGTGTTTGTACAGTACCTGGTAGCTTCCGATGACATGGATAACGACCATCATATTGGCCATGGCGATGAGCCACCTGGGCTTGGAGAGGGTGATGAGGATGTTGTCATCAACAATTCTGCCGAACGCCCAGTAGCCGATGAGCGCGACGGGGAAATAGCAGAGGGCGACCACGATGTAGGCGACGATGACACCCTTCCACATGGGCTTCTTGGACGGGTTCTCCGGCGTGGACGGGATGGTGGCCTGGATCTCCAGCACCACGTTGTGCCCTGCGAACGCGAACGCTACGTCGCCAAGCCCGGCGAAGAAGTCGAACACCTTCCCGGGCGTCGTGGTGGCCCTGACGCTGTAGTCCACGTCGGTCACCCTCCCCTTGTCCACGGCCGCTCCCCACGCGATGGTGGAGTAGGACAGCGACATGACGGCGGCGGCGAGGGAGATGCCGGAGATGGAGTCCAGGTTGGGCAGCTGGGAGAGGACGAAGTGTACGGAGGAGAAGATCATGATGAAGTAGGTGGTCTTGATGTTCTTGCACTTGCTGTCGCAGATCACGTCGTGGAACTTCTTGAGCGACTTGCCGCCGGTGACCATGTACACGATGTTGACGCCGACCTCCACGACGAGCTGCTGCGGCACCACGATCCAGAGGCCGACCTTCTCCCCGAAGGCGTGCTGCCCGAGCTCGTGGTACCGGTCGAACCGCTTCCCGGGCACGCACTCGTGCATCTCCACCATCTGCCACAGCGTGTAGAGCGTGATCACCCACGAGATCACCAGCACCGCGATGCCAGGGCCCCTGCATATGAAAACAAGTAAATACCAGTTGCCGGCCTGATTAACCATCGATCGAGAGGTGTCGACCTACCAGCCGAGCTCGGACATGGCGTAGGGAAGGCTGAGCACGCCGGCGCCGACCATGGCGGTGACATTGTGGAAGGCAGAGTACCACCACTTGGCGTTCCTTGACGATGTGACCGGGAGCCAGTCGTCGATCTTCTTCTGCTCCTCCGTCCTATCATCCTGCCAAATCGAGTTTTTCGCTTTCAGCCACAGGTTTCTTTGCACAGAACAAAAAGCTAGCTAAAGATGAATCGCAAATGAGGATCTATACATCCAAAGAGTTTGCAGAACCATCTGCCTTTTCTAATTTCTTGTACCCTGGTTGCATCTCCACGGAGTTCATCCTGGGAAGGCACCAAGAAAGCGGAAGGGTGATGAATCGGCAAGGAAATTTAACCCAAAATGAAGGGAGGCACGACGTTCAAATTTTGAAGGTATATTATTAGATAGAGCAACAGTTAGATTAACTTATGCAAGAAACTGATTTAGTTTCTTCGGCAGTTGACTTGTCACATGGCAAGATGCGGAAGTCAAACACCATCGATGCATCCTTAATTACCATGGCCACCTCGGGGCGAGGATTTTTCTTTGGCAAAGTTATCTTGTTTTGCTTATTTTGTTGCATATTCCCTCCATTTCAACGAATAAGACACCCTCATTTTTCGTGTTTTTATTTGAAAAAAATACGTAAAATAGATAAAAAAAATTGGTATAAAATTAGCATCATTAAAAATTGTTTTCCAATGGTCTGGAAAAGGCCGGCCGGCGCCAACGGGGATTCTTCGTCATCTCGCGCGAGGAGGTCGGCGTCGGTCGTCTTCCTCGGGCCGAAGCGCGGCCCTTTCATTGGGGACCTCGATGGCGGCACCTGGCCTTGGCTCGGGGACGCCATGACGGACGACGAGGTGGTGGAGTGCCCTGCCGGCGGCGGAAAGAGGGGTGGGGGCGGGATGCAAGGGGAAACCCTAGGTCCCCTTCTCCCCGCCTCTCGGCGGCCGGCGGTGGAGGGTTGGCTTTCGGCTGCGGCGGTGCCCAGGCGTGTGCGGTGTCTTCGGACTACGCGATCTGCTTGGTATCTCCGGCGGCAACCATGACCAGCCTGGGATGGTCGTCGGCGTGGGGGGGCGACCTGAATAAAGGCGGCGGTCCTAGGGTCTCTTTTGGGGGAAGATGAAGACCTGCTGGAGGCCTGCCCTTCATGATCTGGCCGAAATGTTGAGTTCCGGAAGGCACCACCGGCGAATGTAACAGTGCTTCTATTGCCTGGAGTTTGTTGGATCGGTGGTATTCGGTCGTACGCACCCATACTTTTATTTCGACCGTTTGGTTTTGGAGGGTGTTGCGTGAAGCTCTTTTCTATGTTGACATCAAGTGACAGATGGTTCATGGTGAAGTCAGAAGAAAAGAATATCATGAAGGATGGATTTGGAGGACTATCTAACGGAGGTTCAAGTCTTTGCGTTGTTGAGGGACTTGCTTGGTGTTCCGGACTTCGTAACAGTGGTATAAAAGTGGGGCGGCAGAACATGTGAAGTTCGGAGTCTTACCTTTCAGGGTGAAAATCCAAGATCTAACCTTAACTGGTTGTGCCTAGCAATGTCCTTGTTGAATGCATTGTTTTGATAGCGGAGACTATTTTCATGGTGAAAACCTAAGATCTTTGATCGAGCGACAACAGCGCTGGTGCACTGTTCCCTTCATGGAGACGTTGCTTTTGAAGAGTCTGAATTTCAGGTGTTGTCTTGGTGGTGGATGTATTACTGTTGCTAGGGCTAGGATACTGTAGCGGGACTTTTATTTCTTAGTTTTTTTTTCTTTTTTTTGGCTGTGTGCATCCGTAATGTTATTAGGACATTGCGTTATTGCAAAGGGCTGGGTGTAATTGGTATCTTCTGATATTAATATATTTCCTTTATCGAAAAAATAAAAATATAACAATTAATTCATAATACCATCAAGATTTTACTGCTATTTTTTTCGGTTATAATGCATCTTAAGATACACTTGCGCCTTATTCTAAACGGAGGTGGTATATCTTTTACATCTCAACTTTCCATGACACGGCTGCCCCCTTCTTAAGTTTTGCATAAACTGCAAGAAGTCAACTCACTCGAACCTAGTGATGGCTCGGGTGTGACGAAATGCCAAACACCACAACCCTTGCCCTTCGTCAGCGATCAACTTGGGACAATATTTCACACAAAAATATGGTTCAACTAACACTATGCACTTGCACTTGCAATTCATAATTTATACTCCCTCCATTTATATATATAAGGCCACAACAAAACTTCAACTAATAATTATAGTAGCATAATATGAGCTATATGTAATCACAAGTACCATTAGATTCATATTAAAAATATGTTTCCTACGATATATTTTTGGTGTTGTGTTACTTATTTTTTTACGATTAAATTGTTAGTTAAAGTTTCAACTTGTAATAGTTAGTAGGCACATATATACTCCCTCCATATATATATATAAGCGGAGGGATGCCTCCATGACGATTCAACATTGGGTTTCTCCAGCTCGTATGATTGTAGTCGGGCGCACATGTCTTTGTACACAGTGAGTCTTAGCATGTGTTATACTTATGTCTCCATAAACCGAGTATTAGCATTCTTTTTTTTTCATGGAAACGGAGTCTTATCCTATATACTAGGCCTATGTTTCCTTAAAAACCGTATATCTCAGTACATAGTGTTAATGTACAAAAAATTTCACCTTTTTTAGAAGGTTGAAACCATTTAATTACATAGTGTCTAGGTCGAGAACTCGAACATCAGAGATATAGGGTATCCCTTTATTTGTTCGGTATGAGGGTGACAAGTGAACGTCCAAGATCTCTTCCTTCTCCACCTCTGCTGGTGAACATGCAAACACTAAAAAACACAAGGATTTTACCTAGATTTAGGCCGTCTGGAGGCTAACAACCATACATCGTGCATGTATGAACAGGAGATTTACAAGGGAGATAAGATATTGTCGAGGTTCCCAAGAAGGAGTATCTTCTCCGAGAACCCCCCTCTCTCTCTTGGCTAAAGTACACTTCTGTATTTCTGGTGTTATGTAACTTATTTTTATGATTAAATTATTAGTTAAAGTCTTGGCTTGTAATACTTAGTAGGTTTATATAAAAGCGGAGTATTTCCTATTCAACATTGGTGTTGTGGGTATAGTTCATGGGTGTAGCATTGACAGTGCCTAGATCCGGCAAGTTCGGGTGGCCCACAGACGGTGATGGTGGCATACGACCCATCGGGCAGCTCAGTTGCTGTTGCTCAAGATGGAATAAGTCCAGCCCAAAAACAAGGAGCCGGATCTAGCTTGACCTGTGCCAGGAGTCGGATCTAGCAAGGTCCATCAAGGTAGCTGGATCCAGTACGACATTTTAGGTAGTAGGCGGATCCTTGACATGCACGACAATGTAATATTCCGTAGTTAGGCAAGATTGTATTCCGGCTAGGACTCTCCGTAGAAACCCTAGATCCTGACGCCTTTATAAACTGGATCCCGGGAGCCCTAGAGGGACAACCACAACTCATTGTAACAACGCGAAAGCTCCCAGATAATTCTAGACAAGCAGCAGTAGGCCCTACCTCCGAGCAGCGTGTTTTGAAGCTGGGTAAACCGCGTACCACCGTCCCAACGGCTCTCCGCCCTATGGCCCCTACTTCTTCCCCCCTCGTGAGGATCCCCCCTCCGGGGTACCGTCGATTAGGCAACGACAATTGGCGCCCACCGTGGGGCCAGCGGCGTCTCGAGGTCGGAATCGAGAGGGTTCTACCTTTTGGGGCATCGGCGAGACCATCGCTGTGGGACGCCACTTGTACGCCGGCAACTTTCCGATCATCCCTCAGAACGAGCGCTAGATTCTGGCTAGGACCGGCACCGTCAAGCTCTCCATCATCCCGATCGGCGGGATACACATCTTCATCGGCGAGACCGTCGATTCCGACGGAAACGCACTGGTAAATAATGCAGCCACGACCGCCGCTGAGCAGCATGCAGCTGCAAATATCCGATCTGAGACGCTGAAACTTTCCCAACCAATCCGCCCCTGAGCAGCAGTTAGCGGTGGAAGACCAACGCAGATCCGCCTGGGTTTCCCAGGTGTTAGAGAAGCAAATGTGTCACTTCGTGCACTTCCTCACGCATACAGCGGGATCCGCCCCTCCAGAGGAAGGTGCTGGACCCGTGTAGATAGAGGATTCCGGAGATAGCAACAAATCCGAGCACCAAGAAGGTGCCAGAAATAATGACGACTCGATTCTCGATAGCCTCAACCTGTTCTCAGATGACGTTTTGCCCATGGCTTCGGAAGAGTACGAGAGGTACTCCAAGGAGCTAGAGTACGCCGAGAAAGAGGATGGTGAATCATCTGCGCCAAAGCAGGTCTTCGCGACCCTGTCCGAAATTGATGACGATGAGGATGGCGATCCAGAGAAGACTCCGTCTCGTGCCAAAATCCCGGCTCCAGCACAGCCGGAGGCACCGTCCGCGGGTCCATACCCGTGAGATGCCGGAGCCATCGCATGGCTGGAGCCTGAAGTTTTTTGAAGGGATGGAAGCCGACACGCTCGTCGAAATAGCAAAAAAAACTCGAAGAACATGTTCAACAGCCGGAGATTCTGACGACCCCTATTATCCCAGAGGTGGTTGCGGATCTAGAAGATCTTGAAGCTAAGCGTAAACAACTCCTGGCGGAATCCGAGCACATAGTCAAGGTTACAACATTGAGGACAAGATGGAAGCCGAAAAGATATACAAGCAGACCCTAGAAAACGGGCGCTTGGCGGAAGAAGAATATGTGAGGGCTAGAGAGCTTGCAGAGGAGTGGAAAACCACAGTCAAAGAAAACCATGAGGAAAGCGAGGCAGATGCGAAAAGAAGTTATCCGCCCCCGCAACATCAACTTTGACACCGCAGGTTGCCACAAGCCTCTAGCAACTCCAAAGGATAACATGAAAAAGGCGACGGAGCTCCTGGCCAAGTGCAATGACCAGATCGACATCGAGCATCTACGTACAGTCATCGCCACGGCCATGATGCAACAAAGTAAGGAGGACACTTCGCGCAGGTCAAAATCCAACCCGGAGGCCTGTGTATCTACAACGTAGAAGGAGCCTACTGAAAATTCAAGGGAGCGCCGCGACGATCAATTGCGCACCGGATCAACGGAGCACCGGAGAAAGACCAGGGAGCACCCAAATCCGACCCCCCATATATTCGGATACCCCTCCTAGGGATAAAGCTAATGGGAAGGATGCGATGTACTCTGGCAAGGACAAGTACCGGAACCCATCACCGCCCCAGAACCAGTACGTGCCTCCGCGCCCTCGCCAGCGCAGTCCTGCCAGAAACGCCACACCCCTTGGTCCGGGCGGAATCAATATCCGCGACAATGCTGATCCCAGGAGGGGCCGGAATGAAGAGCGCGCACCTAAATCTCAGAGAAGCCGGAATGAAGAACGCGCACGTGAGCCCAGGCAACCACGGCGTGAAGGAGGTAGCTGCCAAGATGGCAAAGGCAGCCGCCGCAGCTGGAGCCAACACCGCCAGGAGGGACGTGGAGAGTTTGAAAGCGGAAGCAAGAGGCCTCGCAGGCCCCCGCACGGTTCTCCGTCACCATCACCTAGTAGGGGAGGTGGAGGCGGAAGCCGGAGGTCACACTCCCGCTCAGATTCCCCTGAGCATAGGCGAAGCTCACGTGATGCACGAGAACGTCTGAACGAATACATGAACGACTACATCAACCCAAAGTGTTTTGGGAAGAGGATCCGCGAGGAAAAAACACCGAAAGGCATGAACCTCAAGCTACCCGGAAACTTTAAGCATTATGATGGCAGAGAGAGGCCCGATACCTGGATTGATGACTACCTCAATGCAGTCAGCTTTGCTGGAGGGACCCCAAACATGGTCTGCCGTATGCTCCAGTTGTATCTTGTTGGTCCGGCCCGGACTTGGCTCAATGACCTCACGGAGAACTCCATCTTTTGCTGGTTCGACCTGAAGATCGCCTTCAAGGGACACTTTAGGGGCACCTACAAGAGACCATCCACGACCAGTGACCTACATGCCTGTATACAGAAGAAAATGAAACCTCTCGAGAATACCTCACTTGGTGCTTAGAAACAAGAAGTGATTGTGAGAATGTCGATGATCGAACAGCTATGCTGGCCTTCATAGCAGGTTTGGAGAGGGTAGGACTGCTCCGGCACAAGTTGACGTGCGAGTACAATGACCAGAAGTTGAAACTGGATAAGATGATTTCCATCGCCAGCACCCACACTGTCGCAGATGATGATGCAGGCAGAGAACTTCCGGCCATAGCCTTACCCCTGCACCAGCAGAAGAAGAACCGTGACGGCTGCTGGTGTGAACTTGCCGTGGGAGTTGGCAAACTCTATGGTGTAACTTTTCTTCAGTTCCCAGCAACGGCGCCAGAAAAATAGCTTGATGGTGCTTACCGTAATGCCAACTTCACACTGTTGGGAACCCCAAGAGGAAGGTATGATGAGCACAGTAGCACGTTTTCCCTAAGTAAGAAACCAAGGTTTAATCGACCAGTAGGAGACATGTGTGACTTCTGAAGGTGTTGCTGGCTGACTAGTGGAAGGGCGCACTACCGGCGTCAGCAACAACGTGAAACCTGCACACAACACAACCAAAGTACTTTGCCCTAACTTGCAGTGAGGTTATCAATCTCACCGGTTTGCTGAACACATAGGATTAGACGTATCAAATGGAAGGAGAAGTTTGCAGAAAGTAAACAGAACAGGATTGCAGTTGAATTTATCAATAAAGGAAATAGGATCAGGTTCCACAGGTCACTAGAGGTGTCTCTCCATAAAGAAATAGAATGTTGGGTAAACAAATTACATCTGGACAATTGACAAAATATCAACATAGAACGTAATCCAAATGCATCTATGACTAATAATCCACCTTCAGGTTAGCGTCCGCACCCCTTCCAGTATAAAGTTGCAAGCAACAGACTATCGCATTAAGCAACATGTGTAAAGTAAAAAATAGAGTTACCCTTGGATAAAACATTATTGGGTTATCCCTAGTAGCAACAACACATCTACAACCTTAGAAGTTATAAAGTCACTCTCCCAGGAAACTAGAGGCATGAGCCTACTATCTAGCATAAATACCCTCTCTTGGAGTCACAAGTATCCACTTGGCCAGAGTTTCTACTAGCAACGGAGAGCATGCGAGATCACAAATAACATATGATATGAATATATAATCAATCTCAACATATTATTCAACATTCATTGGATCCCAGCAAACCAAACATAGATGATTACATAAAGATGATCTTGATCATGTAGGGCAACTCAGAAGATCGATACATGAAGCACATGGTGGAGAAGACATCCGTCTAGCTACTTCTATTGACTCATAGTCTAAGGATGAACTACTCACGCATCACTTCGGAGGCGGGAATGGCGATGTAGATGCTTCCGGCGATGATTTCCCCCTTCGGCAGGGTGCCGGGAAGAGCTTCAGAACCCCTCGAGATGGGTTCTGCAATGGCGGCTGCGATGGAACTTTTCGTGGATGGAGGCTCGGGTATCCAGGGTTTTCTCGAGAAGATGTATAAATAGGCGGAGGATTCAGGTCGGTGGGCACCTATGGGCCCCACACCTACCCTAGGCGCGGGCCAGCCCTTGGCCGCACCTAGGAGTGGTGTGCGCGCCCTGGTGCGCCTCTTCGTCCCCCTCCAGACTTCGTCTTCGTTTCGGTAAAATATTTACTTCAGCTTTTGTTTCGTCGAATTCTGAGAATATTTCATGTACAACTTTTCTGAAATACAAAAACAACAGAAAACAGGAACTGGCACTGTGGCATCTTGTTAATAGGTTAGTGCCAAAAATCATGTAAAAATGCAATGAAGTATAAACAAAACACATATGAATTGGTGTAAAACAAACATGGAGCATCAAAAATTATAGATACGTTTGAGACGTATCAGCATCCCCAAACTTAACTCATGCTCGTCCTCGAGTAGGTAAGTGATAACAAAATAATTTTTGAGGTGACATGAAGCCAACACAATATTGATCAAGCATGTAAAGCATTGTGAGCTGGGATCTAAGTGCTCTAACATAGGCATGATAGATATAATTCAGTAGAACTTAGCAACTATGTTATAACATGAAGAGTAACTCAAAAAATCATCATGAATAATAGTGCATTGAAAGAAACTGTGTGTTCATAAGCAAAGAGAAAACATAATAAAGTAGTACTCAATATGTCCTTATGGAATAGCAAAACATAAATGCAAGGACACCTTCAAAGTTTAAAGGGTGACTAGATACAAATAATTTGAGAGAAAGCAATAGCACAATCATGAATCAATCAATAATAATTTTGGGACTATGCACATTGCACTAAGAATGATAACTATGCTCTCTTAATTGGTGCATATAGCAGAAGATGAAGACTCAACATAATATTAAAATAAAGGCCCTTCACAGAGGGAAGAAGAGATTACCATGTGCTAGAGCTTTTTATTTTGAAAGCAATAGGAGTGTTGAACATATTTATTTTGAGAGGTGCTACTTATGTCAACGGTAGTGATAAATAGTATGGCTTATGCATAATTACTTCCTATAAATTTGCGTGCCTCATGCATAATATACCAATAGTGTTCACACCTTGTTCTAATTAGCTTGGACTTCCATTGATTTTCATCGCATACATATGTTTTAACCAAGTGTCACAAAGGGGTACCTCCTTGCCTCCTGTACAAAGGTCCTTAGGAGATGGATCTCATTTGATTTCTCAATTTTAATGAAATCTCAACTTTTTTGGACATCCATACCGGGAAAGCAAGGACAACAGATATTTGGACTTTTTCCCAGCTGAAACTTCCACCATGTAAACATGGCTTTAGTTGGCGGCCCAATGTTCATCTCTAACAACATGCATACTCAAATCTTTGCAACTCATGTTAAATCTCCCTTACTTCAAACAAGATGAGCATGCATAGTACTTCACATGATATTAAACAAAAGCCATTGATGGTGTTCCCCATGACAACATGGTTATCACACAACAAGCAACTTATAAGAACTAAAAATGCATAAAACATAGTACTTGCCACAATAGATTTTAGACTACTTTCCCATGAGCTATAATTTACACAAAACAGGTGATTATTTTTGAAGGTTTAAAGGTAGCACACAAGAAATTTACTTTGCAGTGGCGGTGAAATATCACATATAGGTAGATATAGTGGACACAATTGGCAACTTTGGTTTTTGGGGGTTGGATGCACGAGTAGAGCTCATACTCAGTAGAGGTGAAGGCTAGCAAAAAGACTGGAAGCGACCAACTAAGAGAGCAATAATGGACATAATCATGCATAGCGACAAAACATTATCAATCAAAGCATAAAGTGATATTACAAATCAAAAACTAAATGATCATAGAGGCTTTAGTTGGCTGGTTATAGTCACAACATGGTGTAAGCATGCGCCAAGTCAACTCAATAAAGCATTATAAGAGAATACCACAATATTATGCTTTTATGATAGAAACAACACATGATTCTTTCAATGACACATTATGCACTCTCAGATATTTGAAAAATTCATGCTAAAACAATAAATACTAAGCATATGACAAGAATAACATCCAACATGACATGCCAAAATCTATGCCACAGTCTAGACAAGCTTCCATTTGCATAACTATAGTCATGAAATATTTTACTCGTATCCAACACCAATAAACTTATTTGAAATAACTCTCAGAGATGAAATACAATATGTACCAGAGAGCTAATAATACATAAATAATGAATACTAACGAGCTCTGAACAAAATGCAAGTGAAAGAACAAGAGCTAAACGCAGTACCAGAAAACTAGAACACTCGCAGAACAATAACAACGAAAACTAGAGCGTTCTATGAAATTAAAAAGGAGAGGGTCTTTCTCCAAAACAAATGTGCCGGGATTCAAAATATGCTGCAACAAACAAAACAAAACTAAACAGAAAAATAAAAATAAAGACGCTCCAAGAACAACACATAGCGTATGAAGCAATAAAAATATAGCGTATAGAGAGGTGACCTGTTGCTTTGTTGATGAAGAGGGGATGCCTTGGGCATCCCCAAGCTTTGATGCTTGTACCTCTTGAAAATGTATTGGGGTGCAGGGGCATCTCCAATCTTGAGCTTTTGTGCATTCTTCATCCCATCATATCATTCTTCTTTCCCTACACTTGAAAACTTCCTTCATACAAAAACTTCGCACAATTCTTCATTAGCAGCATTAGTACAATCAAAATAAAAAATCCACTTGTGTTCAGTAATAAAATATATAAAAAATATATTAAATCATAAGCTACTTTATCAACCTTTCAAATAGTTCTCTGATCAAAAGAACACAAAAAGAAAGAAATTTAAGAGGCGAATGCAAATAGTGCAGAAATCTGTCAAAATAGAACAGCAGGTAAAGATCGAAATTCCCAAAAATTCTCTGTTGCTTATCTCCAAAAGTGGTAAACTAACGAAAGTTAGATAATAACCTTGGACATATTCGTAAAAAATTACAGCTTAAAATTACGCTCTGAATATTTATACGAATTTTTATGGTAACAACACAGAATCAGTTTTTAGGACAGCAACTTCCCCAAACATTACTTTCTTCCTATTAGAGGCTATTCTTGGCACAAAAACGAAATAAGAATGGTAAGGAGAGGTCATTACAGTACTAATAATTTCCAAGACTCAACAAAAAGAAAAATTACTGTAAATAAAATATGGGTTGTCTCCCATAAGCGCTTTTATTTAATGCCTTTCAGCTAGGCGCACTACTTTGAGAAGATGCTCACATAAGAAATATGAATTGAAGTAAAAGAGAGCATCAAGACGCAAATATGAAACACATTTAAGTCTAACCCACTTGCTATGCATAGAAATCTTGTACAAAAATAAATTCACAAATAACAAAGTGACAAGCATATATAGGAAGATAAAACAAGAGCAACTTCAAAACTTTCAGCATATAGAGAGATGTTTTAGTAACATGAAAACTTCTACAACCATATTTTCCTCTCTCATAATAACTTTCAGTAGCACCATGAATAAACTCAAAAATATAACTATCACATAAAACATTGTTATCATGAGCCTCAGGAATAAAATAATAATTATTCTCCACATAAGTATAGTCATTCTTATTAATTGTAGTGGGAGCAAATTCAACAAAATAGTTATCATTATTATTCTCATCACCATAATCATCAGATATAGGAGACATATTGTAATCATAATAAATTTTCTCCTCAATAGTAGGTCGACTGAAAATATCATATTCATCATTGTAATCATCATAGCAAATTTTCTCCTCTAAAGCGAGGGAAGTAAAAAAAGATCATTTTCATGAAAACTAGCTTCCAAAAGCTTAGACTTTTCCATAGAATTAGAAATAATGGTGTTCAATAAATTCTTACTAATAACATTGCCTTTAGAATGCAAATAAAGTTTCATAGTTTTTTTAATTTTCTCTTCAAAGACTTCATGTCCTAACTCAAGATAAATACTATAAAGTTCTCTATTTTTTTGTTGTTTTCCATTAAGCCTAACTAGTAAAAAATAAAAACAAGAAACATCAACATGGAAAGTAAGAATGGAATAAACTAAGCAACAAAAATAAAAGCTATAATAAAAATTATGTTTTTGATATAATAAATCAAACAAAACAAAATAAAGTAAACTAAGCAAACTATAACAAAAAAAAGTTTGGAGATGAGAGACTCCCCTTGCAGAAATCATCTTTCTCCCTGGCAACGGTGCCATAAAAATACTTCTGGTGTTAAGTTGCCGTGGGAGTTAGCAAACTCGGTGGTGTAACTTTTCTTCAGTTCCCCGGCAACGGCGCCATAAAAATAGCTTGATGGTGCTTATCGTAACTCTGATTTCACACTGTTGGGGAACCACAAGAGGAAGGTATGATGAGCACAGTAGAAAGTTTTCCCTCAGTAAGAAACCAAGGTTTAATCGACCAGTAGGAGAAGTGCGTGACTTCTGAAGGTGTTGCTAGCTGACTAGTGGCAGGGGCACTATCGGCGTCAGCAACAACGTGGAACCTGCACACAACACAACCAAAGTACTTTCCCCAACTTGCAGTGAGGTTGTCAATCTCACGGTTTGCTGAACACAAATGATTAGATGTATCGAATGGAAGGAGATGTTTGTAGAAAGTAAACAGAACAGGATTGCAGTTGAATTTATTAGTAAAGAAAATAGGACCGAGGTCCACAGGTCACTAGAGGTGTCTCTCCATAAAGAAATAGCATGTTGGGTAAACAAATTACAGCTGGGCAATTAACAGAATATCGATCGATGCATGACAAGATGATTACTATGATAATTTGGTATTGGGCATTACAACATAATAGATAGACCGTAATCCAACTGTGTCTATGACTAATAATCCATCTTCAACTTAGCGTCCACACCCCTTCCAGTATAAATTTGCAAGCAACAGACTATCGCATTAAGCAATGTGTGTAAAGTAAGCAATAGAGTTACCCTTGGATAAAACATTGTTGGGTTATACCTAGTAGCAACAACCATGGGCGGATCTAGCCTATTGGCAAGGGGGGCAGCTGCCCCCACTTAAACATTTAATCTCTTTGTAAAGTCTAGCTTAAATAGAGGTTTGCCCCCACTTAAAAAATATTTTTACATCAATAAGCACATTCTTGCCCCCTCTCAATTCTCATCTTGGCTCCGCCCTTGGCAACAACACATATACAACCTTAGAAGTTATAAAGTCACTCTCCCAGGAAACTAGAGGCATGAACCTACAATCGAGCATAAATACCCCCTCTTGGAGTCATAAGTATCCACTTGGCCAGAGTTTATACTAGCAATGGAGAGCATGCAAGATCACAAATAACATATGACATGAATATATAATCAATCTCAACATAGTATTCAACATTCATCGGATCCCAGCAAGCAAAACATAGAGGATTACATAAAGATGATTTTGATCATGTAGGGCAGCTCACAAGATCGATACATGAAGCACATGGTGGAGAAGACAACCATATAGCTACTGCTATGGACCCATAGTCCGGGGATGAACTACTCAAGCATCACTTCGGAGGCGGGCATGACGATGTAGATGCCTCCGGCGATGATTTCCCCCTCCGGCAGGGTGTCGGGAAGAGCTTCAGAACCCCCGAGATGGGTTCTGCGATGGCGTCCACGACGAAACTTTTCATGGATGGAGGCTCGGGTATCTAGGGTTTTCCCGAGAAGATGTCTAAATAGGCGGAGGATTCAGGTCGGTGGGGTGCCTGTGGGCCCCACACCTACCCTAGGCGCGGGCCAGCCCTAGGCCACACCTAGGGGTGGTGTGGGCGCCCTTGTGCGCCTCTTAGTCCCCCCTCCAGACTTCGTCTTCGTTTCGGTAAAATATTGACTTCAGCTTTTGTTTCATCCAATTCCGAGAATATTTCCCGTATAACTTTTCTGAAATACAAAAACAGCAGAAAACAGGGAACTGACACTGTGGCATCTTGTTAATAGGTTAGTGCCGGAAATCATGTAAAAGTGCAACGAAGTGTAAAAAACACATATGAATTGGTGTAAAACAAGCATGGAGCATCAAAAATTATAAATACGTTTGAGACGTATCAACGGTAATAACAAGCGGAAAAATCCCCCTGATGACCAAAATAACGGCGGATCCGACATGGTCACCATGACGTTCCAACGAGGTGGTCAAGGTGGCGGAAGAGGCTGTGGTCGCAGAGCCGGCAGGGGCCAGCAGCGCGCTGACGAAATCACGGCTACCGGAGCCCGCGCTCCCCCAACCTATGAATAATACAGAGATATGCCGTGCCTGGCTCATATTCATCCGGAAACGGAAAAATCCTCTCACACAAATTGCAACTACAAGTGGGTCAACGATCTTAAGACGGACCCAGAAGCATGATAGAAGCGTGCAAGGAAACACCGTCCACGTGGCAAAGGAGGCAAAGGCAAGAACAAGGACAAGGACGAGGATAGTTCTGAGGAAATGGATGAGGATGGAGCTTCGCAAGAACCCAAAGAGGGTATCGCAGCTAACACATCCAACCCCTTTGGAAAGAAAAAGTGTTGGCGCATATCACACTTTCCTCAGAACTCCAACAGTTCGGGCAAAGAAATCCGCCCTCCAGACCTTGAATGACACGCTCCCGATTGTGCTGCAGTATGTAAAGTGGTCGGAAAAACCATGCACATTTGACAGAGCCGATCATCCGGTCGTCATCCCTAAAGAGTGCTACGTTTTGGTTGTTAGTCCCCGCATTGACGGGTACGACTTCTCCAAATACCTCAGGGATGGCGAAGCCAGCCTGAACATCATGTACCTGGAAACTCTGGAGAAGATGAACCTTACCAAGGAACAACTTAAGCACAACACCACGGAATTCCACGGTGTGGTTTCGGGTAAAAAGGCTAACTCCATGGGCAGCATCAAACTTCCCGTGGCCTTCGGTGATGTTAATAACTACCGTAAGGAGATGACCATGTTTGAAGGTTTGCCCTTTAAAAGTTCCTACCCCATGATATTTGGCAGGCCAACCTACCACAAGTTCCATGCGAGGCCGTGATACATCTACAACAAGTTCAAGATTCTGGGTCCTAACGGTATGATCACCGTATCCGGAGACTACAAGAGAGCTCAGGACTGCGAAGAGGGCGAAGCAGCCTTCGCGGAGTCAGTTATCTCTAGAGAGGAGCTGCAAGGCTATAGAGCCGTGGTGGATCCGGCTGAGATGCACACCACCAAGAAGCAGATCTCCGGCCAGAAGACCACGTTCAAGGCTGCGATAGATACCAAGAAGGTCGACCTCAAGCAAGGTGACGCCTCGAAGCAGGTTTCTGTCGGCACTAGCCTGGACCCGAAATAGGAAGACGCGCTCGTCGAGCTCCTGCGACCTAACATGGATATCTTTGCATGGAAACCTTCTGACATGTCCGGAGTACCAAGGAAACTCGTCGAGCACTACCTCAACATAAATCCGGGTGCAAAACCGGTGAAGCAAGCTATGCGATGCTTTGGAGATAAGAAGTGCCGTGCCATAGGAATGGAATCAGCAAAGTTACTAGAGGCAAGTTTTGTAATAGAAGTTATCCACACAGATTGTGTTGCAAATCATGTCCCTGTATCCAAAAAGAATTCTGAAATACTAAGAATGTGCATTGATTACTCTGGCTTGAATAAGCATTGTCCAAAGGATCCATTTCCCTCGCCGTTCATTGACCAATTCATTGATTTGACGGCGTGGGCGAAACTTCTGTATTTTCTTGACGCATATTCCGGGTATCACCAGATCAAGATGAAGAAGTCCGACCAAAAGGTGACCTCGTTCATCACCCCTTTGGCACTTACTGCTACGTCACCATGCCTTTTGGTTTGAAAAATGCAGGTGCCACCTACCAGCGTACGATGTAGCGGTGCCTGAAGGACCAAATTGGACAGAGGGTGCAAGCTTACATCGACGACATCGCGGTCATGACCCGGAAAAGGATCCGACTTGATAATCGATGTTCAGGAGACCACTGAAAATCTCCGGAGGCACAAGATGATGTTAAATCCGCTAAAGTGCATCTTTGGTGTACTAGCTGGAAAACTCCTTGGCTTCATTATCTCTAATAGAGGCATCGAGGTAAACCCGAAAAAAATCAAGGCCATCCTCAACATCAAAAGGCCAACTTGTATCAAAGATGTACAATGATTAACTGGTTGTGTAGCAGCAATTAATAGATTTGTTTGTCTTCTTGGCGAGAAGGCATTACCCCTGTACAAGTTACTGAAGAAAACATACAAACTTGTCTGGGATGATGCAGCAGATGCATCACTTTGGGAGTTGAAGAGTATACTCTCCTCCCCACCTATCTTGGCGACCACGGAAGTGTCAGAACCTATGTTCCACTACTTGGCAGGTTCCAACAAATTCATCAGCATCGTCATCGTGGTGGAGCGGAAGGAAGAAGAACATGAGTACGGAGTCCAGTGGCCCATCTATTACATTAGAAAGGTCCTCACGGAATCCAAACAGAGATACCCTCACTTTCAGATGCTATCCTATGGAGTATTCCTAGGTAGCCGGAAGCTGAGATACTACTTCCAAGAGCATCCTATGCTAGTTGTGAGCACAACTCCATTGTCAACCATCATCAACAACTCCAACGCAACAGGACATATAGCGAAGTGGGGAATAGAACTTTCCGCCTTCGATATCAACTACAAAGCCAGAGGATAGGGTCATGCATTTTGACGGATCCAAGCAACATCAAGGTTCGAGGGCTGGAGTTACCCTGAAGCCACCTACTGGAGAAGGGTTATCGTATGTTCTGCAGATTCACTTCGAAGCTACCAATAACACGTCGGAATATGAGGCTCTACTACATGGATTGCGCATCGCAAAGGAGATCGGGATCAAGCACATCATATATTGCAGAAACTCCGACCTGGTCGCACAGCAAGTAGCCGGAACCTGGAACGCCAGGAACTCCGTCATGGCTGGTTACAGAGACAAAGTTGACGAGATCGCCAAGTGCTTCCTCAGATACGAAGTTAAGTACATCAGGAGAGACGATAGCACAGTGGCAGATATGTTGTCCAAGCTCGGATCCGGCAGGAAGCCAATTCCACCGGAATTTTCCTCGAGCATTTGCGGACACCCTCGGTGAAGGGCGCTAACCCAGAAAACCCTGATATGGTAGTGTCTTCGGCTAAAGAGGTGATGTTTATCACTCCATCTTGGACCAAGCCTTACCTGTACTATCTAATCGATTAGACGTTGCCGGAGGAGCAAGGTCCTACACAATCATTGATGATAGCTCTATAAGAGAAGCGCAAATGGATTTTTCCAAAAATGCGTCTCAAATGAAGAAGGAATTGCAATTCTTAGAGAGATACACCTTGGTGATTGCAGGCATCATGCCGCTCCCAGGTCCCTAGTTGCAAAAGCTTCCCAGCAAGGATTTTCTGGTGAACAGCTAAAGCAGATGCTGATAAGATAGTTGGAACCTGTCGTGGCTGCCAGTACTATGCTACACAGCCAAATGCTCCAGCTCAAAAGCTGAAGACCATCCCTATCACTTGGCCGTTTGCGGTATGGGGGCTCGATATGGTCAGAAAATTGAAGAAATCATCTCCTGGTAGTTTTGAGTACCTCTTGGTCGCAGTTGACAAGTTCAACAAGTGGATCGAGGTCGAACCAATGAGAAAAGCCGATGGTGCTACTGCACTGAAATTTGTTTGCAGTCTCGTGGTGAGATACGACATCCCACATAGCATCATCACAGATAATGGCACAAACTTTGCGTAGGGAGAACTGAAGGAATATTACCATGATATGGGGATCCGATTGGACCTTGCATCTGTGTCACATCCATAATCCAATGGACAGGTCGAGCGAGCCAATAGCCTTATACTAGCTGGACTCAGACCTCTCCTTGAAGAACCACTGCGACGAGCAGCCGGAGCTTGGGCGGAGGAGTTAGATGTTGTTCAGTGGATTTTACGAACAACCCCTAACGGATCAACTGGTTTCACACCTTTCTTTCTAGTATACGGATCGGAAGCAGTGTTACCCACCGACATCATTCATGATTCTCCGCAAGTTTCCGCCTAAAATGAGGAAAATGCAGATGAGGCTCGACAGCTATATGTGAACCTTCTTGAAGAAGCTCGGAACTTATCAGACCAGCGTTCCACCATCTACCAGCTGGAACTGCGATGCTATCATAGCCTTCGAGTTTGGAATCGCTCGTTTAAAGAAGATGATCTTGTTCTCCGCCTTCGGAATGTGAAAGAGCGTAAGTTGCAATCTCCATGGGAAGGAACTTTTGTCTTGAGCAAAGTGCTACATAACGGATCTTACTACCTCGTTGATATTCGTGAGTTAAAGGATAGACCTGCAAATTGGTCTTGAAAATAAAAGAGGGAGGATCCGAGTGATGTATACGTTGAAATAGATCGTCCTTGGAATATCGCACAACTACATCCCTTCCATACTTAGCAAATTTTGCATTACATACATTGTAATAGTTATGATACATGATCGATGAAATAAAGCATATGGTTCACTCTTTGAGTCTTTTACCTCATTTTATTGTTCATTTTTTGATTGTGTATGTTTTCTGATAAAACCCGCAAAGCTGGATGTTTTCCGCCTAGGCGTGTATAATGTTGTGATTTTCAAAAAAATTGTCCGGTAGAACGTAAGCTTAAGTTTTCTGGAATATGGATTTTTTGTTGCGAACTTGTGAATTCCTAGTAGGGACTTCTGGCACCTAAAGCTGGGGGTTTGTTTCCACGGTTATTGACGGATTTTCCATTAGGCTCCATCACCGTCGGTGAGCTCTTTCTCGCTAAGGGTCTTCTGGCTCGTGGAAGGTCAAGTAAGTAAGCCGGGAAATTCAGAAACCAGCACTTGCTTTAGATAAAAAGAGCATGATAAGTATTTTCCGCCCATCGCATGCAATATTCTTCCTAGGTACTTCAAATACATTTAAATTATATTACAAACCCTCTCAGAGGCCAAAAAGATACAGTCCTGTGTTTTTTCCAGGTTTTAGCCGGAAGATTCCGGCTTGTCTTCCTCGGAGGCGTTGAAGGTGTTGTCCTTGTCGGATTCGCTGGCAGATGGACTTGCGCTTGACCCAGAGCCCTCCTCTTCGTCTTCCTCATTGTCTTCGGAAAAGCCAGTCGGAAATTTGTGTTTCTCATACCACACCTCGTGATTCACACGAGAAGAGAAGAGAGAGTCGAATCCGCTAACTTCCTTGATGAGCTTCTTGACGTTGGTGGCCTTGGGAACTCCGCGAGCAATATTTGCAAAGTCCATTGTCAGAAAATGTGCCTTGCACATAACGAGGACATGGGCGGCGGCACCGCGGGCAGAGGACTATATCCGGCACCATAGCCATCATTTTAGTCATTGTGTCTATGACCTTGGTGCGGGCACGTTTCAAGGATAGCTTGGTGGCAATTCCCCGTCACGCTTCTATCAAGTCTTTGATGGCGTTTCCGACATCGACATAAGCCTCTGCACGGGTGAGCTTGTTATCATGTCTCCGCTCAAATCCAAGCAAGGCTGGCATACACAAGTAGTTTGTTCAGTATCCTGATAAGAGATGGGAAACGATGGATTTATGGCAGAAACATAAACACAGAACATTTCTTACGGAAGATAATCTTGTCAATGGCAGCAGCCTCCGCCTCAGAAGACTTCAGTTTTGATGCCAAAGTTTTCACTCTATTGTCGCTGGTTTTCAGTTTCTCTCTCAGCTCCGACATGGCTTGCTCGTGCTTGGTCTCCAGCTCCTTCTTGAGTTTAATCTCATTAAGTTGAGATTCCTTGAGGGTGGCTTGGAGAGATTCATGCTCGGCTTGCAGCTTCGCGAGCTAGGTGGAAATGACTGAGGGTCTGTTGGCTAGAAGTTCTGGGATGCGGAAAAGTCATTTAGTACAAATTTACTTCCATAGAATAAGTAAAGGACAGAACCAAAAGAAAGACGGAGAGATACCTTGGCTGGTCTTGAGGCGATCCTGGAAGATTTCGATTGTCTGCTAGTTCTCCATCCCCTTTTTGCTCAGCCCTTCAATCAGGCCTTTCTGCTCCAGCATCACCTTGCGCATGTCATCATGCAGTAATCGGGTGTTCCGTGAAGTGCATGGATTGATTACTAGTTGGAATCGAAATCTAGGGGGTTGGGCGCAAAGGAAAATATTTATTGTGCCGAAATTTTTTGAGTTTCCGCCAAAACATAGAATGATCGTACAAACATAACAAGTTAAAGCATCGGCCTAGCTCTTTACTCGAAAAAAGCGTAATCCAATGCTTGGGGGCTAGTGTTACCTGGTGAACGGCTTCAGGAAGAAGACGCGGAGTGAATCTTCCAGATCCGCTAGCTCTTGCTGCTCAGTCTCCAGGTTCCCCCAGACTTCATTTATCAAGTTTGGTATTTCCTTATAGCAATGATGAAGGGTAGACTTAGAGAGAACAGGAAAGAACCGATGATGCGTGGTAGGCGTACCATGGGCGAGTTTCATATTCTTTGAGGCATTATTAGCCGGAGCTTCAGACGTAGTCTTAACGGTTCCTCAATAGAAGGTTTGGAGCAGGAGGCGTCCTTGGCGGAGTCAACAACTTGTTCTGCGTCATCATCGATTTGGATGACTTCTTATTCTTTTCGCAGAACGGCTGATGACGAAGGCTTCAGAGGGGCCTCAACCTCGGGTGTGATAGGCATTAAAGCCGGAGATTGTTTGATCTTCTTCTTGGTCCTAGATCCGGGTGTCTTGCTGCATGTTTAGACAAAAAAAATGCAAATGATAAGATGGTCTGCAGCTTGAAGATGGAAGGGTCAAACCGGAAGATGAATCATTACCCAGCTTTGGTGAAGAACTACTCGATTCCGCCTTGCTTGTTGGTGCTGGTGTCGATCTCCTTGAGGTGGAGCTCGTCCTTCTCGAGTGTCTGGGTGGTTTTGGCGTTGGGGGTTTCGCGGGGACGCTTGGCCTATTTGAAGCCGGAGGTTGTTTCCCTTTTCCGCTTTGTGGGGGGAGCTGCTTCGGGATCTTCCTGTTGGAGATATGCCCAAGAGGCAATAATAAAATGGTTATTATAATATCTTTGAGTTTATGATAATGTTTACATACCATGCTATAATTGTATTAACCGAAACATTGATACATGTGTGTTATGTGAACAACAAGGAGTCCCTAGTAAGCCTCTTGTATAACTAGCTTGTTGATTAATAGATGATCATCGTTTCATGATCATGAACATTGGATGTTATTAATAACAAGGTTGTGTCATTATGTGAATGATATAATGGACACACCTAATTAAGCGTAGCATAAGATCACGTCATTAAGTTATTTGCAGCTTTCGATACATAGTTACCTAGTCCTTATGACCATGAGATCATATAAATCATTTATACCGGAAAGGTACTTTGATTAAATCAAACGCCACTGCGTAAATGGGTGGTTATAAAGGTGGGATTAAGTATCCGGAAAGTATGAGTTGAGGCATATGGATCAACAGTGGGATTTGTCCATCCCGATGACGGATAGATATACTCTGGGCCCTCTCGGTGGAATGTCGTCTAATGTCTTGCAAGCATATGAATAAGTTCATAAGAGACCACATACCACGGTACGAGTAAAGAGTACTTGTCAGGAGACGAGGTTGAACAAGGTATAGAGTGATACCGATGATCAAACCTCGGACAAGTAAAATATCGCGAGACAAAGGGAATTGGTATCGTATGTGAATGGTTCATTCGATTACTAAGTCATCGTTGAATATGTGGGAGCCATTATGGATCTCCAGATCCTGCTATTGGTTATTGGTCGGAGTGAGTACTCAACCATGTCCGCATAGTTCGCAAACCGTAGGGTGACACACTTAAAGTTGGATGTTGAAATGGTAGAACTTGAATATGGAATGGAGTTCGAATATTTGATCGGAGTCCCAGATGAGATCCCGGACATCACGAGGAGTTCCGGAATGGTCCGGAGAATAAGATTCATATATAGGAAGTCATTTTATGTGATTTAAAATGATCCGGAAGGTTCTATGGAAGGTTCTAGAAGGTTCTAGAAAAGTCCAGAAGAAACCACTAAGGAAGGCGGAGTCTCGGTGGGACTCCACCTCCCATGGCCGGCCAACCCTAAGGGGGAGGAGTCCCAAGTGGACTCCCCAAGGGGGGCCGGCCACCCCCTCCCAAGGAAGGTGGGATTCCCACCTCTAGTGGGAGTCCTAGCTTGGGTAGGTTTCATGTGTTATGGAAGGTTTTGGTTTGGGGTCTTATTCGAAGACTTGTAGACCAACTCTTGGGTGTTCCACCTATATAATGAGGGCCAAGGGGAGGGGGCCAGCCACCCCAACAACACCAAGGTGGCCGCACCACCTAGATGGCCGGCGCCCCCCTCTCCCAAACCCTAGCGGCCTCTCTCCTCCACCACATCCCGCATGCTTAGCGAAGCTCCGCCGGATTTCTCCACCACCACCGACACCACGCTGTCGTGCTGTCGGATTCAAGAGGAGCTACTACTTCCGCTGCCCGCTGGAACGGGAGGTGGATGTCGTCTTCATCAACAACCGAACGTGTGACCGAGTACGGAGGTGCTGCCCGTTCGTGGCGCCGTGATCAAGATCTTCTACGCGCTTTTGCAAGCGGCAAGTGAACGTCTACCGCAGCAACAAGAGCCTCATCTTGTAGGCTTTGGAATCTCTTCAAGGGTGAGACTCGATAATCCCCTCGTTGCTACCGTCTTCTAGATTGCATCTTGGCTTGGATTGCGTGTTCGCGGTAGGAAATTTTTGGTTTTTTATGCAACGAATCCCTACAGTGGTATCAGAGCCGTGTCTATGCATAGATGGTTGCACGAGTATAACACAATGGTTATTGTGGGCGTTGATGCTTATGTTGTCTTTAGTTTGAGTACTTTGCATCTTTGTGGCATAGTGGGATGAAGCGGCCCAGACTAACTTTACATGACCGCGTTCATGAGACTTGTTCCTCGTTCGACATGCAACTTGTATTGCATAAGAGGCTTTGCGGGTGTCTGTCTCTCCTACTATAGTGAAGATTCAATTTACTCTTCTATTGACAACATTAGTATCACCGTTGTGGTTCATGTTCGTAGGTAGATTAGATCTCTCTCGAAAACCCTAAACCACGTAAAATATGCAAACCAAATTAGAGACGTCTAACTTGTTGTTGCAGGGTTTGGTGATGTGATATGGCCATAATGTGATGATGAATATGTATGAGATGATCATTATTGTATTGTGGCAACCGGCATGAGCCTTATGGTTGTCTTTAATTTTCATGTTGAGTAGTATTTCAAAGTAGTTGTAATAGTTGCTACATGAGGTGAACAACCATGAAGACGGCGCCATGGACCTTGACGCTACGCCGACGATGATGGAGATCATGCCCGTTGATGATGGAGATCATGTCCGTGCTTTGGAGATGAAGATCAAAGGCGCAAAGACAAAAGGGCCATATCATATCACATATGAATTGCATGTGATGTTAATCCTTTATGCATCTTATTTTGCTTAGATCACGACGGTAGCATTATAAGATGATCCCTCACATTAATATCAAGATAATAAAGTGTTCTCCCCTCGTATGCACCGTTGTACAGTTCGTCGTTTCGAAGCATCTCGTGATGATCGGATGTGATAGACTTAACGTTCACATACAACGGGTGTAAGCCATGTTGCACACGCGGAATACTTGGGTTTGCTTGACGAGCCTAGCATGTACAGACATGGCCTCGGGACAACGGAAACCGAAAGGTTGAACACGAGTCATATGGATGATATGATCAACATGTTGATGTTCACCATTGAAGCTACATCATCTCACGTGATGATCGGTTTTGGTGTAGTGGATGTGGATCGTGTACCACTTAACAACTATGAGGGATGTTGTATTAAGTGGGAGTTCATTAGTAATTAGATTAAAACATGAACTAATTATCATGAACTTAGTCTGAGTAGTATTTTGAATTAATTTTGTAGTATTGGCATCCGTTTACTACTATGCGCTAGTCTTGTAATTGAGATAGAAATACTGTTAAAATCTGACAAGAAACTTTACAGACTGGTACCGTATTGTTAAAGAATCAAGAAGTGATTAAGTCCTATAGCAAATTTTTAGTAAACCTCACATTGTTGATTCAAAGAGCTATGGTTTCAATTAGTACCTAAAGTTATCTTGTCTCCGTGAAACTTGAAGTTCAAATCTGTTTGAAAAGTAAGGAGCTGAAAATTTAGTTTTCAGAAATAATCAAGGTATGAGATATATGTGATATCTAAGACCTTATTACAAGATGATAGAATATAATTTGGTGAGACTACATAAACTCATAAGTTTTATGGGAATGTACGAAGGTTGAAGACGCAAGGCGTCCCAATCCTCCAACTATTGGGGCACTAACGATATTCACATATCCATGAAGTGATCGTCCTTAGTATGCACCGTTGCTATGACTCGTCGTTTCGAAGCATCACGTGATGATCGGATGTTATAGATTGTACGTGTGCATACAATGGGTGCAAGCCAGATTTGCACATACAAATACTAAGGTTAAACTTTACGAGCCTAGCATGTACAGACATGGTCTCGAAAAGTCGTCATGATATGATGGGTAAAATTATGAGTGAAATTGTTCATCATATTAAAAGGTTACTAATAGTGAAATCCGGAATACTTGTCATATGATGATCAACTTCAAGTAAGAACCTCAAGGTTATTGGTATTTGACCAACAAAAATAGAAGTTATTAAAGATGAAGTGTTTTATGAATAATGAGGAAAGTTAAAAGAGAAACTACAAAAGATTATTGGCAGAAAGAAAGAAAAGACTAGAAAGTCTAGCTCAGGTGTATATAAATGATATACATGTTATGGTTGTATTCCTAGTTAGGTCACACATAATGAAATTCTTGGGTATTTGTACCAGGTTGGTTGGTATGAGATGTCATACAATACAATGCAATACAAGAATACGATGGCCTAAGTGACTAATAAGGAATATGGTAATAATGCACGTCTGGAACATAATAAAGTGTTATCATGTTTGTCGTTGGCATTCTACCTAGCCCTTAGAATTTATAATAAAGAACTTAATAATTGTTATTTTGCTCTAGTCTAATGAAAACAATAAGTTGTTTAAATTATGACATTACTCCATATATGACGGATAAGTTATTATAAATCTTAATGGTGAAACACACATACATAACACTGACGCTAAAATGCCATAAGGCAAATGATTTGAATTCCACTTATTTGTGGAACCGCCATTTAGGTCATGTTAGAAAGGAACGCATGAAGAAAATCCATGCAAATGGATTTTTGGAGTCATTTGAATTTTGAATCGTCTGGCGCTTACAAATCTTTTCTAAAAGAGAATGACTAAAATACCGTTCATAGGCCAAGAGTTGAACGGGCAACTAACTTAGTGAAAACATACATGATGATATATGTGGTTCACTGGGCATAGTTGTGTGCGGGAGATTCTTCTACTTCATGAAAACTTCCAACAATGAATTGAGTATATATATGTGGATATATTCGATAAAGAAGAAGTTTGAAACATTTGAATGGATTCAAATAAATTTCAGCATGAAGTGGAAATCATCGTAATAGAAAAGTCAAATATCTATGATTGGATCATTGGGAAAATATTTGAATTGCGAGTTTTAGCGAACATCTAAGAGAGTTATGAAATTGTTCTACAACTCACATTTCTTGGAGTATCATAGTGATGATATAGTATCCGAGAGGTGTATCCAAACCTTGTTGGGTTAATGATGAGATAAAAATAAAATGATGCCATTATATTTTTGTGGATTATGCTTTAGTGACTACCTCTTTTTACACTAAATAGAGCATCATCATGATCCGTTGAAATGACACCATACAAGTTATGGGATGGGTATAAACCCTAATAGTCCTTTCTTTAAATTTTGGTCTAAGAGTTTACAATCAAAATCGGATGAATGTCTTTGTTGGTTATCCCAAAGAATTGATTGGGAATTCTTTCCACTATGAAGTAAAAGACAAAAGTGTTTGTTAATGTTACTTGCTTATTTCCAAGGAATTGTTTTCTAGTGAAGTATTTGAGTGGGAGGACAATAGAACTTGATAAGGTTTATGAACCTAAGCATAATGATCAGAGTAGCGCAGCATCGGAAATTGGTTCCGGAAGCGGCCACGACAATCATGGCTCCCATGACTACAAAGTGTTTTAGCCATGGAGATCGAAGTATTTATTGCACCTTGTAGGTATGGTTTACTTTGTGATCAAATAAATGATTTGTGGACAAAGGATTGTTTTTTTAAACAATGATAAACCAACTACAAACAAAGAAGTTATGATGGGCCCTAACTCCGTTAAAATGGCCATGCGCCATGAAATCCATGATAGATGAATACTTTTTGAAAGTAAATGGATCTATAAAATTGATGGACTTGGATGGAATATCCTTGAAGAAGCTCAACTTGTCGAAAAGATGTTTACGACAAAGTTCAAAGAGTTGACTACGATAAGATTAGATCTTCCGTAGCAATGCTTATAGTCTATGTGGATTATTCTAGTAATCACTACATATTTCTTTTATGAGATATGCTAGTAGGATGGCAAAATACATTACTTATTAGAAGTGTGTATTAAAGGTGTATACAAGATACAACCAAGAGTTTTGCTGGTCCGTGAAATACTAGATAGGTATACAAACTTCAATTGGATGAAGTGAGTATCGCAGAGTTGGAATCTTCACCAGATGAAATAATCAAAGAGTTTTTGATTTCATCAGAGACGATGAAGAGGCTTGCATTTTCAAGAAATTAAGTAGGAGCGCTGAGATATATTTATAATACTTTATGTAGATGACATATAGTTGGTTATAAATGATGTAATTATATACTTGATTAAAAGATTTCATTGAGAAATTAACTTCAATGAAAGGATATGGACTGAAACAAATTTAGTGTCAAGATCTATGAAGATAGATTGAAACGCATAATAAGTTTAAGTCAAAGTACATAGAATGGATATTGAAGTAGTTCAATATAGAAATATTAAGAAAATGTTCTTATCATGTGAAGTTTTAACAAGACTTGAGTGTATCTTACACTCAATAAGTAAAAACACATGAGTGATTATAGATCACAAATAATATGTACACAATCAGATGTCCTGTGCTCTTAAAAATGTTATGAGCATGTACCAGAATGATTCATGTGATGATCATTGAAAAACAGTAAGAATATTCTTGAGTACTTAAGAAGAACCAAGGATATATATATATAGTTTTGTATGGAGAAATGACAAACAAATCGCTGTAAGGTGTTGCACCGATATTTGTTTTGTCACATATAAAAATAAAATTTCAATCTCAAATTAGACTAAGTGTTGTTTTAAAGGTAGCACAATGAGCTAGAAGTTGTCTATGTTAGATTTAGAAGAGTTCTAAATATTGTGACGGATTCTACAAAAGAAGGCAGAGTATGTCATTGTTTTGACAATGGCAAAGGATGTTAAGTCAAGAGGTTCTTTGAGAGCTTGGTGTAGTTCCGACAGAGTCAGAACTTTGAAGCTATATTGTGTGTGACAATATTAGTGACATATTTCAGACCGCGGAATTAAGGTTCCACCAGAAGACCAAACATATTTAATGCCGACTCATTTGGAAATGAGTGATGCGTTGAGACGCAAATGAATTACAAAATACATACGGTTCTGAGCATGTCAGATCCGTTGACTAAAACCTCTCCCGTGAGCAAAACATGATAAAGCACCGGAAGGCCAAGGTGTTATATCTTTACAAATGTAAACTAGATTATTGACTCTAGTGCAAGTGAGAGACTGTTGGAGATATGCCCAAGAGGCAATAATAATATGGTTATTATAATATCTTTGAGTTTATGATAATGTTTACATACCATGCTATAATTGTATTAACCGAAACATTGATACATGTGTGTTATGTGAACAACAAGGAGTCCCTAGTATGCCTCTTGTATAACTAGCTTGTTGATTAATAGATGATCATCGTTTCATGATCATGAACATTGGATGTTATTAATAACAAGGTTATGTCATTATGTGAATGATATAATGGACACACCCAATTAAGCGTAGCATAAGATCACGTCATTAAGTTATTTGCTATAAGCTTTCGATACATAGTTACCTAGTCCTTATGACCATGAGATCATATAAATCATTTATACCGGAAAGGTACTTTGATTACATCAAACGCCACTGCGTAAATGGGTGGTTATAAAGGTGGGATTAAGTATCCGGAAAGTATGAGTTGAGGCATATGGATCAACAGTGGGATTTGTCCATCCCGATGACGGATAGATATACTCTGGGCCCTCTCGGTGGAATGTCGTCTAATGTCTTGCAAGCATATGAATAAGTTCATAAGAGACCACATACCACGCACTACAAGAAAAGTTCTGATAGACAACGTCCCAAAATCGTCAACTAAGGGGCATTTTTCGTCGCCTATGGGCCTAACCCGACGATATGGGTTCTGTTGTCGAAACTGCGTCAGGCAAAGTCCTATGACGATTTTTTCGGTCCGTCGCGCTTGGGCGTCCTTCCGCCACGGAAAATCGGACCGTTGCCCAAGTGTTTCCGGGAGCCCGTTGACTGCTGACGTCATGCAAACTGACACGTGGCAGACGCCGTTAACTGGCAGTTAACGGCGTTAACCGGCTGAAACCCCGTGGTAGATGGTAGGCCCACACGAGGCCTGCCACGTCTTAAGCGGGCCAGCCCATTAAGTTTGCGGGCCGGGCCAGCTGACTTAGTTTGACCGGTCAACTATATAGCTGGGCTGGTCCATTAGTTACGTGGGCCGGGCCTAACCTCTAAGGTTGACTGGTCAAAACTTTAATGGGCAGGCCCACTAAGCATGTGGGCCGGGCCGAATGCACTCGTTTGACCGGTCAACAGGCAAAAGGGCCGGCCCACAAGACATGTGGGACCCACTTTCCTGGTATCGGGCCGGCCCATTTACAAAGTGGGGTCCACATTAAAGCAACTGGGCCGGCCCAAGAAGTTATTGGGCCGGCCCAATTAGCATGTGGGTCCCACTTTCCTGCTATCGGGCCGGCCCATTTAGTACGTGGGGTCCACATTTGATCAAATGGGCTGGCCCAACAAGCCAGTGGGCCGGGCCAAATGCACCGATGGGTCCCACTTTCCTGTTAAAGGGCCAGCCCATTTAGTATGTGGGGTCCACCATATAGCAAGTGGGCCGGCCCAACAAGATAGTGGGCCGGGCCAAAAACACAGGTGGGTCCCACTTTCCAGTTAAAGGGCTGGCCCATTTAGTATGTGGGGTCCACCATATAGCAAGTGGGCCGGCCCAACAAGATAGTGGGCCGGGCCAAAACACTGGTGGGTCCCACTTTCCTGTTAAAGGGCCGGCCCATTTAGTATGTGGGGTCCACCATATAGCAAGTGGGCCGGCCCAACAAGATAGTGGGCCGGGCCAAAAGCACAGGTGGGCCCCACTTTCCTGTTAAAGGGCCGGCCCAATTAGTATGTGGGGACCACCATATAGCAAGTGGGCCGGCCCAACAAGATAGTGGGCCGGGCCAAAAACACAGGTGGGTCCCACTTTCCTCTTAAAGGGCCGGCCCATTTAGTATGTGGGGTCCACCACAAAAGCAATTGGGCTGGCCCAACTAATTAGTGGGCCGGCCCAGTAGTGGGTGGGGTCCACCTTAAAGCAAGTGGGCCAGCCCAATTAGAGTGTGGAGTCCACCGTAAATCAAATGGGCTGGCCCAATAAGTAAGTGGGCCAGCCCGTTTAGTTGTTGTTTATATGCTGGCATAATAGGCGCTTTAGGATTTTGCGGGCCGGCACATATGTGATTTCGCTTAATTGGGCCGTTTAAGGGATGGGAATTCGTGATTTAGATACTGAGAATATTTACGCAGCATTGATTTCTGTCGGATAGCCTCACTTACCACAAGCACCAAAGAAAAAATGCGCGAAAGAACTATAAAAACTAACTAAATATTACATCGGTAAAGGCATTGAAAAAATATTACAGAACCCAGAGAAATTGAATTGTAATTAAACCTAGCAATACAATGAAGCGATCCGGCAATCTTTTAAGTTGTCCATGCAGCACCTATATCTGAAACAAAGACATTACAAGTTAAGACAACAACAATGGAAAGGCAAAGACACTACAATATTGTTTGCCAAAGAATTTGGAACTCATCATTTCGTCGTTATAACAAGATCATTGTAATGCGCACAATAAGCAAACAAAGAGTGCATGCCGCATACCAACAGCCAATATAACAGAGCATGTTAGAATGAAACAGCAGACTTACTACTGTCGAGTCCCATGCAAACCAACATGTTCAGGGAGTACAAAATTGGCATGAACAATATAGTAGCAGGCTATAAATTTTGTAACAACGACTGAGCAAGATGAAGTTATGATGGCTACATCTACAGAGCAGGGAATGTAAACCAAAAATAGAAGTTACGATGGCAAAAGCTAAAGAGGAGGGAATGTGAACCAACATGTGCCAAGTGCAATTACTTCATTTTGGCCGTGAACTAAATAATACTCCTGAACTTATAGTGAAGGGGATGCAAATCAAGATGTTTCGGGATATAAACTTGTAATGAGCAACACATAGAGGATAGTTAATGCTGGAGCTTAGGATGGACCAGATACAGAATATAGTGGGATCACCATTGAACTTGTATAAGAGGGAATGCAAACCAATATGTTCAGCTTTCCATATGTGAGCGTCATGCCAAGTCAGAGAAACAAGTCAATAATGCAGCTTTTGAAGAACAAGATGGCACGCAAAATTATTATCTAGTAGTATGACAAGTATATTTGTACTACAGGCTAGATAGCAGAGTGATAGCATGCCAAACTAAGTCCTTACTTTGTTAGCTTACAATGAACTAGATACAAAACAATGGCATCACCTGTAGTACAGGGAATGCAAGCCAACATGTTCATGGAGTAAAAAATTGGCACAAACAACATAGTAGCAGGCCATAATTTTTGTAACAACGGCTGAGCAAGATAAAGTTATGATGGCTAGATCTACAGAGCAGGGAATGTAAACCAAATATAGAAGTTACGATGCCAAAAGCTATAGAGCAGGGAATGCGAACCAACATGTGCAATTACTTAAAATTGGCCATGAACTAAATAATAGCAGGATGTTACTATAATACCTATAATTTTTGTAACAACGACTGAGCAAGATAGAAGTTATGATGGCCACATCTACAGAGCAGGGAATGCAAACCAAAATGTTCAATCGCTTAAAGTTAGCAATGAAGTAGAAAATAGCAAGGTGTTACGGTCATAGCTAGGAATGAACTAAAAGAGCTTCAGACAAACAAGCATCTGAACCCAGAACATGGCGCTAAAACAAGGGACTTACATTAGGAGAAGCACTCTGTGGGAGTCACAGCAGATATTCATCGGGAAGATAGATCCGGTGATGAAGTACGCTACATGTGCTACTTGGGGTTGGAGAGACGGCCATTACACTTCATGGTTACTCATCTCATCTGCAAAAACGTAACAGCGCGTCGTTAGCACAAACAGGTTCCCCCAAGATTAAACAAGAACTTGCAGGCAAGCAATAGAAAAATGACAGTAGAAGAGTTTAGATCATGCACGGCGCCGGTGAAACAGATCCGGTTAATGCACAGTGGTGTCGGTGAGCTAGATCCGATGCGGTGGACGACGGATCCGGCAAAGCGGCTCCGGTGGGGTGGACGATACCGCAGCTGAAACGACTGCGGTAGACTGCTGGATGAGTATATGGTTTCGAGGTTCGGCGGGGATGATCCGGTCCGGTTGATGACGGCGTCGATGAAGCGGCTCCGGCAGACAGCCGGATGACGAGGATCGCGAGGCCTCGGGTAGGCCAGGGAAGTCCGGCGGGGATGTTCCGGTGCGGTGGCCGTGGAGATGGGAGAGAGAGGGACTTGGGAAGTTCCGGTGGGTGGTCTCAGAGGAGAGAGTGAGGGAAATGAATTTTTTTCGGGGGGTTTCCGGAGCTAGGGAGGTGGTGATCGAAAAAAATGACGGGTAGACCCCCCACCTACCGACTTATACATGGACATTGTTGTCATCTTTACGAGGGTAGAATGGGAAGTTAGAAGCGTGTGAAATATTTGTATTTTTTGGGCGGGAAGTTTTGCCGCTGGAATGAGATTTCGAATTTGGCCACAGTCCAAGTACTAAGTAATACAAAAATATGAGACCGTACTAGTACGGCCAAATGTCACATCAATTCATCATCACGTTGAAAATCGGTTACCACGATCATAATTATTGGCCGTTGGCACATCAGTTCTCCAACGCTTGATCCAACGGTCAAAGTTCCTTTTTTTTAAGAGAACGGTCAAAATTCATTGGATTCGCTCGGGAACTGCGCGCGCCAAAACGAGTCTGACGAAGATGTTTCTAGAGTTCTCATGGACGCGCCTTGGCGATACATTGAATGCAAATCTTGCAAGGTAAAAAAAAATGCAAATCTTGCAGGATCGTATGTGGCTGCTATGAGCTGAAGTACTCCATGAAACCATGAACATACATGTAGATGAGAATCCCATGTAGACGATCTGAAGAACGACCCGCTGCATCTTTCACAAATCCATCTACATGACATGATAAACTTTAATTAAGAAGCAGCCACGTAACAATTATTGCCCAAAATCTAACGGGTTCGACAATAAGCTGGTAATTCTCTATTATATATAAACACCAAAAAAATATAGCAAGTAAGAAAGGAGTGTCAATGCCACCAGGACTTACAAAAAAAAGGGAATTAGCACTTCGTAATCTCTTTGTTTTTACACATACCTTCTGCTCAGGAATCCAGGGCCTAGGGTCACATCAAGTCATAATCAGAAACCAAAGTCGGTTCCCATGTTCTCCAATTCAAAACGCGTACAAAATATTTCAGTGTGTGAAATAATTGTATTCGATAGGCAGGAGGTATATGCTACAGTGTTGAGATTTTGAATTAGACGGTTGTTAAGCTATTGATTATATGGAGTCGAAATTTGGTAGCATACATAAGTATCTTTGTTCACAACTCGCCTGTACAGAAGCAGGAACAGCTGTTGTGTTGCAGCACAACACAAAGGAGAAGCACTGTTCCGTTCATTGCACTCAATACAGCGATGAATGAACCAGACCAGTTGACAAGCTTCTAGACCTGGGCTATATGTAGAAAGCTGGAAATCAATGGATCACAGAAAATCATCAGTGTCAAGCTTTAATGCACTAGCCAACGCGACCAAAAGTCCGAACTTGAGACTATGGGCTCTGATACCATGTCAAGCTTCATCCACGAGCCAACAGAACCACAAGTCAGAACTGATGGAAAGGGCTAGGCAATCCACTTATAATATTAACAATCAGCAGGGTTCTGGTTCAAAAAAAAATCCACATCACAACAAGGAAACGACCACCAAGATCATAGCAATTGCAGATAAATGCACCTACGAAATATGCTCAGACTAAGGAACCATTTTACAAGACGAAGGTAATGACCTGTCACTGTCCCCGTTCATCTCCAATTATCTAGCAGATACTCTTCTTACTACTTACTAGCATTCCTAACCTGCTCCAGTAGGGCCTCCTTCTGTGCTGCTATCGTTCTAAAATTGTCGACTTCTAGTCTTAGCGCAGCTGATGCAGCTCGTTCTACTTGGAGTTGCTCCTCTAGAACTTGAGCATGCAAATACTTTGACTTGGACATGGACTTGCACTTCAGCAGTCCAACATTCCGTAAGAAAGTGTTTTTGGCAATGCCTTTCTTTTTTATTGCCATAGAAAATGCCTTCACACATTCTTCATCGGTTTTTTCCAGACCGTTTTACCGGGTTTTGCCATCTCTAATTTCATATCTTCCTGCAAAAAATTCAGTTCGTACACATGTGTAAACATGATAGTTACTACAGAGAAACTTGCTGATAGTAGATTTATCATGTGTATGACCTACTTTTATTCCTACAGTTTGGCATGTCTGATTCACATCACATGAATTTTAATAAACATATATAATATCATATTGACATGTACTTTACTACTCCTACAAGTTGGGATGTGAGTCGTCACAAAATTTCAATCTTTTAGAAGACTTACAAGAACACTCTGTGCGACTTCTCCAATCACTTCAAGTTTGTTCTTCTGGCATGCTTCAAAAATCTCTGGCAGAGTCATCTCTTTGTTTGGTTCCCTTTTACTTGCATTATGTAACATCTGCATTTTAGTACTACCATTTATAAATCGAATAACGTGGTTGAAATGGAGGATCATAATATAAGCTGCACACTGGTGTATATACTCTGCATGATCTTTTACTAAAATATTTCTAAATAGCAGTATAAAACAACATGTCCTTACTTTTTGCCGAATGTGCACTATAAAGTTACGAGATCCCGTACGGCTAGGTAAAAGTAGTTTACCGCGGTTTTTCTGATTCTGTTTAGCCAAATTATGCAAAAAGGAGACTAGTGAGACACTGCTATAAATAAGAATCCAAGATGTGATCTGGTCTCAGTCTTACAAATCATACCATATTCTTTGGATCAGACCAGTGCTTCACAAGATCTCCCCACTGTTTGTCAGTCATTTGCTTAAAAGGAGATATAGTTGGAACACTCCCAGTAATCTTTCCAGTGAAGTATTTCTTCTTTAGCTCTTTGCGATCTTGGCAGAGACGATCGAGAATAGACTGTTGAGAACATGCTTTACTTCCTCTTGGTCCTCATCGAACTCGAACCTTAACTGTTCACAACAATATAAACCGTTGGTGCGATATACATAGAGCCAACAACAAGCTAGAAGGAACGGGACGTGCCAATGTGGTATACTAGTATGAGTAACATTACCAAGAGAAAGATGACTTACGTGTAACCTGTGCACTAATTTTTCAAAATGCGCAGAGGTGTCTACGTGCTCTTTCCATGTTGGGAAGATAGGAATTTCATTCCTGACGAAAATTCCTACATCCGATGCTAATTTACAAGATTCTTCTGGATCCAGTGGCCTTATGCCACCTACGATAGATGAAAGGCGAAATCTTGATTCCATCCCAGCAAGCTTAGCTACAAACATTTTCCCTACTGTTGGGCCCCTCATTTTTCTTGATCGTGGTGCAACTACAAAGTTAAGCATTACATCAAGCTATCAAGGTAGATATATATATTTATATTTATATATATATATATTTATTTATTTATCTATAAAGTATAACTTTATAACGGAGAATGAAACTATAAGCATTGGAAAATGTACCTTCTTCGGTGTGGGGCTCATCCTCAGGGGAGTTGTCTATGGCAGGACTAATATGGGTCAGTGGGAGATCATCAACAGTTTGTTGATGTTGTGCTAGCAGTGTTTGGCCAGTTGTGGTTGTGTCAGCTGGGACTGGTACAGTGTGTCCTTGGGCAGTATTTCCTACCACAGCTACTGCTGATCCCAATTGTGGCTGAGAAGTTGCCGTGGAAACTGGTTCTACTGCCAATTGTTGTTGAGAAGTTGCTGTGGAAACTGGTTCTGCTGCCAATTGTGGCTGAGAAGTTGCTGTGGAAACTGGTTCTGCTGCCAATTGTGGCTGAGAAGTTGCTGTGGAAACTGGTTCTGCTGCCGATTGTCGCTGGTTGACTGGATTGGTAACAGGTGGCTGATTCAACCGCTTGGGGTGTTCACCACGTTTTTTTATTTCAGTACTCTTAGCATTTTCGTTATTTTCTTCAACTAGTGCCATGAATCGCTGAGACTGTCTAGTAGCAGAAGCAGGTTTCTTTTTTGGTTGCAGCTGTTCTATCACCGATTCAGGTGCATATTGAATGGTCTTCCTCTCATTGGTGGTTCCTGCGAAATTCTTACTTGAAGCTGCAGATTCCTAGCACACATAAACGATATTTCAGTCTACAGAAGTCCCATATATGATGATATGCAAATGGGATAGAATGAAGAACAGTAAAGGATGACGTGCATGCTGAAACATATATATGATGCATTAAGGAGACCTAGAGGTGGCATGTGAACATGTTTGGTGGGATTCAGGATACAAGTATACAACACATGGAAGTTGCAACAGATATCTCAAAGTAAAAACACAGAAATCACCTGGTGGGGTTGAGGAGAATGGTCAGGCGAGGCATCTTCCTGAGTCAGCTCTCCAAGAGGCTCAGCAGGATCAAATTGTGAATCATAACATTGTTCTTTATCTTTGGGGAGGGGTGATGACCCACAAGTATAGGGGGTGTATCGTAGTATCTTCGATAAGTAAGAATGTCGATCCCAACGAGGAGCAGAAGGTGTTGACAAGCAGTTTCGATGAAGGATTCACTGTAAATGCTCACAGACAAGTATTCAGGGGGTTTTGATGTAACAGTTGAATAAAGTACGAGTAAGTAAAGTGCGAGAGTAACAATTGCAGCGAGTGGCCCAATCCTTTTTAGCACAAAGGACAAGCCGGTTTGTTTACTTATAATGACCAAACGTTCTCGAGGACACACGGGATTTTAGTCTAGTGCTTTCGCTACATACGGCTAAATAATCTTCATTGTTATGATAAGTGTTGTGTGGGTGAACCTATGCTAATGTACCGCCCTTCCTAGGACTAATACATACTTGTGATTATACCCCTTGCAAGCATCCGCAACTACAAGAAAGTAATTAAGAATAAATCTAACCACAGCCTTAAACTCTGAGATCCTGCGATCCCTCCTGCATCGATATACCAACGGGGGTTTAGGTTTCTGTCACTCCGGCAACCCCGCAATTAGCAAACGAATACAAGATGCATTCCCCTAGGCCCATAAATGGTGAAGTGTCATGTAGTCGACGTTCACATGACACCACTAGAAGAATAACACCACAACTTAAGTATCATACCATTGAATATTACTCATCCATAGTTCACTACTAACATTTAGACTTCACCCATGTCCTCAAGAACTAAACGAACTACTCACGAGACATCATATGGAACATGATCAGAGGTGATATGATGATGAATAACAATCTGAACATAAACTTGGTTCAATGGTTTCACTCAATAGCATCAACAACAAGTAGAGATCGATACCGGGAGAGTTTCCCCTATCAAACAATCAAGATCAAACCCAAATTGCTACGGCGGTGACGATGTCCAGCGGTGGAGACGGCGGTGATGATGGTGGAGATGATGATGATGGTGATGGAGATGATGTCCAGCTCGATGACGGTGACGATGGCGTCGATTTCCCCCTCCCGGAGGGAATTTCCCCGGCGGATTCCTGCCCGCCGGAGAGCTCTTTTCTCTCTGGTGTTCTCCGCCCCGCAGAGGCGGCTGTAACTCTCCGTGAGGAACCCTCTGTGGCTTAGGTCTTCGGGACGAAGGGTTTCGCGAAGAAAAGGAGGCGAAAGGGGCCGTGGGCCCCCCACACTACATGGCGGCGCGGCCAGGCCATGGGCCGCGCCGCCCTAGGGTGTGGGCCCACCCTGGGTCCTCCTGGCTCCTCCTTCTGGCTTCCTTCGTCATCTTGAAAAATAGGATTTTTGGTATAATTTCCTTCCACAGTTGATCTTCCGAAATATTGCGTTCTGACGGTGCTTTTTCCCGCAGAATCATGTCTCAGGTGCTTGATCCTCCAATAATGATGAAACATGCAAAATAGATGAAATAACATAAGTATTGTGTCCCAATATGAAATATATCAATGAATAACAGCAAATTATGATATAAAATAGTGATGCAAATTGGACGTATCAACTCCCCCCAAGCTTAGACTTCGCTTGTCCCCAAGCGAAACTGAACTCAGTAAACAGGACCACATGTTTATGGAGTGAAGAGTCGATAAATAAAATACAGACAAGAAGCATCATATTCGTTCACACAAGACATTATAGTAAACAACTTCCTCATACAACTCAACCTGAAACAAGTATAAGGTAATCACAAATAAAGGTGCATAAGAAATCATAATTGGTGATGGCAAACTTCGTTCTTGGTCAGAGAACAATTAACAGATTATATTTATCTCATTGAGCAGCGCTCTCATGTTAAAGTTTATAAGGCACAACTTGCATACTCAATCATAATGGTCTCTTCGTAATCATTGATAATGTGCAAAGCTATATTCATTCAGATAAAACTTGTACTAAACAAGGAAGAATAAAAGACATGATGAAACGAATCACAATATAATGGTTTGATCACAACTACTCAAATGCTTGCTTGAGATGGAGGGAAATAGGTTTACTGACTCAACATAAAGTAAAAGACAGGCCCTTCGCAGAGGGAAGCAGGGATTAAATCATGTGCTAGAGCTTTTTCAGTTTTGAAATCATATAGAGATAATAAAAGTAACATTTTGAGAGGTGTTTGTTGTTGTCAACGACTGGTAGCGGGTACTCTAACCCCCTTGCCAAACAAACCTTCAAAAAGCGGCTCCCATATTATTTTCATTTTATATGGCACTCCTTCCAACCTTTCTTTCACAAACCATGGCTAACCGAATCCTCGGGTGCCTGCCAACAATCTCATACCATGAAGGAGTGCCTTTTTATTTTAGCTTTATTATGATGATGACACTCCCCCCAACCTTTGCTTACACAAGCCATGGCTAACCGAATCCTTCGGGTGCCGTCCATCAATCACATACCATGGAGGAGTGTCTATTTAGTTTGATTAGTTTGGGACTGGGAATCCCATTGCCAGCTCTTTTTGCAAAATTATTGGATAAGCGGATGAAGCCACTAGTCCATTGGTGAAAGTTGCCCAACAAGATTGAAAGATTAAACACCACATACTTCCTCATGAGCTATAAAACATTGACACAAATAAGAGATACTAAGTTTTGAATTGTTTAAAGGTAGCACATGAAGTATTTACTTGGAATGGCAGAAAATACCATGTAGTAGGTAGGTATGGCGGACACAAATGACATAGGTTTGGGCTAAGGTTTGGATGCACGAGAAGTATTCCCTCTCAGTACAGGTCTTTGGCTAGCAAGGTTAATCAGCAAGCATAAGAGTCGAGGGAAACAAGCAAATATACATGTGATAGAAACAATCATGCATCTTCCTTGTAAGCACAAACAATTTTAACTTCAAAATAATAAGCTATGAGCTAACAAGAAAGAAAGACAATGAAACAACTACATGTATTTCTCTTTTCTAATTAAACCTCAAAGTGTTGTTGCTATTGACCAATGCTAAGTTTGCCAAAACCAAATAGATTTATTCAATACTCCCAAAGTGGTACCAATACTAACAACAAGGTAAATCATATAATAGAGATTGCAAACTAAAATAAGATGTGCAATATGTAAATGATAAGACTTCTCATTAATATTCCATAACGATAACTCACACCAAGGGATACATAGATAACCAACTAAAGGAGAGATACTTCCACACTGCAACCCATCTTATATGATAACTTCCCTACTCATGATATGACACTACTTGACAATAAAAGTAAAAGGTAGTGATAGTGTGATACCGCGGCACTCCCCCAAGCTTGGAACAAACCAAGGGGATGCCAATACCGATGATGAATTACTCCTGCGGCGATGGTGGTGATGAACTCCCGTCATCAAACTTCCAAGGAAGAGGCTCTCCATCAAGAAACGACATCTTGGTCTCGGGAATCCTGAAACTGGCAGCACGGCTTATGTATTTAAACCTGTTTTCATACTCACAGTTCTGATTCTGAACGTCATAGAGTTGTGCTTGGAGCTTGTTGGTGGTGTCGTGAAGTGAGAGGATGTCGCTCCAAGGCTTCCCAGTCTCCTTCTCATGTTCAGCAATGAGTTCAGACACAATCCTGTGGAAGATATCCACCTCACGCTCAGCCATCTTCTTGTATTTGAAAACCTCCTGTTCTAGCTTCTCCATCCTGTCTTCCAAGCTTCCTTCTCCTTTAGGGCCCTGGACATCCTTGACCTGCAGTTCTCCTTCAACGAGCAGCAACTCCTTGGGGTGCATCCTCAGCTCCTCCCTGTACAAGTTGCCAACATCCTTGCTGGAGCTATCCTTCGGAGTTTCCGATGAAGACATGATGGCTTTAGATCCGAAACAAATCCTGGCAGAAACAGCTCGAAACAAAACACGTCGAGAAAACGATATACGGACCTCCAGGGGCCCGGGGGATTATATAGCAAAAAATTTCGCGACATAAGGAAAGTACCAGATCGAACTAGAGTCGGAAAGGGGCGACGAGGCGGCCAAACCATAGGGCGGCGCGGGCCCTGGCTAGGCCGCGCCGGCCTATGGTGCCACGCCCTCGTGCGTCCTTTCCACTCCGTTTCGAACTCGTAATTTTTCATATTTTCCAAAAACAGCAAAAATATTGTTCGGAAAGTAAATTGCGTACTTTTCATTACCAGTACCGTTACCTATTCAAAGTCGGGTTCTGGCGGACTGTCAATTTGCCTTTTGATAAAAGCCTCTGGTGTTTCCACTTGAATAATATCAACATCAACATTATAGGAATCACCCGAGATATAATGCTTGAGTCTTTGTCCATTCACCACTTGCGTGGCATTGCCTTGGAGAGAGCTAATTTTAATTGCACCTGAACGATACACCTCCTCAACAACATATGGTCCTTCCCATTTCGAGAGTAATTTCCCTGCAAAGAATCTGAGATGAGACCGATACAATAGGACTTTATCCCCAATATTAAATTCTCTTTTGATAATCCTTCTATCATGCCATTTTTTAACTTTCTCTTTAAAGAGTTTAGCATTTTCATATGCTTCGCTTCTCCATTCATCTAGAGAACTCAATTGCAACAACCTCTTATCACCAGCTAGTTTAGGATCTTTATTTAATTCTCTAACAGCCCAATAAGCTTTGTGCTCTAGTTCTAAAGGTAAATGACAAGCTTCCCCATAAACCATTTTATAAGGTGACATTCCCATGGGATTTTTATAAGCAGTTCTATAAGCCCAAAGTGCATCCTTCAATTTACTAGCCCAATTCTTTCTAGTTTTATTAACGGTCTTTCCCAAAATAGATTTAATCTCTCTATTCGATAATTCTACTTGACCACTAGTTTGAGGATGATAAGCGGAAGCAATTCTATGATTAATACCATACTTAGCAAGAGTTTTTCTAAAACCTCCATGAATAAAATGAGAACCTCCATCAGTCATAATATATCTAGGCACTCCAAATCTAGGAAAAATAATATCTAAAAGCATTCTTAAAGAGGTCTCACCATCAGCACTTTTTGTAGGTATGGCTTCCACCCATTTAGTAACATAATCAACAGCAACAAGTATATGAGTGTTACCTTCTGAAGACGGAAAAGGTCCCATGAAGTCAAATCCCCAACAATCAAATGGTTCAATAACAAGAGTATAATTCATAGGCATTTCATTACGTCTGGAGATATTACCAACCCTTTGGCATTCATCACAAGATAAAATAAACTTTCTCGCATCCTTGAAGAGAGTTGGCCAATAAAAACCTGATTGTAGAACCTTTTGCGCGGTTCTTTCTCCGGCGTGATGTCCTCCATAAGCACTACCATGACATTTACTCAATATCTCTTGTTGTTCATATTCGGGAACACATCTTCGCATAATACCATCCACTCCTTCTTTATATAAGTGTGGGTCATCCCAAAAATAATGCCTCAAGTCATAAAAGAATTTCCTCCTTTGCTGAGCTGAAAAGGTTGGAGGCAAATACTTGGAAACAATAAAGTTAGCATAATCAGCATACCAAGGACTGTCTCGCGAACTCACCTTTATTACAGCCAATTGTTCATTTGGAAAACTATCATTAACAGGAACAGGATCATAAGCAATATTTTCCAATCTAGACAAATTATCAGCAACAGGATTATCAGCACCTTTCCTATCTACAATATGTAAATCAAATTCTTGCAACAGAAGTACCCATCTAATAAGTCTCGGCTTAGCATCTTTCTTTGTCATAAGATATCTAATTGCAGCATGATCAGTATGAATAGTAACTTTTGAATCAACAATATAAGATCTAAATTTACCACAAGCAAAGACTATAGCTAATAATTCTTTTTCAGTCGTAGCATAATTTCTTTGAGCAGCATCAAGAGTTTTACTAGCATAATGAATAACATTCAGTTTTTTATCTACTCGCTGTCCAAGAACAGCGCCTACAGCAAAATCACTAGCATCACACATAATTTCAAATGGTAAATTCCAATCAGGAGGTTCAACTATAGGAGCAGTTGTTAAGGCTTTCTTAAGAGTTTCAAAAGCTTCCTTACAATCATCATCAAAAACAAATGGTACATCTTTTTGAAGAAGATTAGTAAGAGGTTTTGAAATCTTGGAGAAATCTTTAATAAACCTCCTATAAAACCCAGCATGACCAAGAACACTACGAATACCTTTAACATCCCTCGGATAGGGCATCTTCTCAATTGCTTCAACTTTAGCTCTATCAACTTCAATACCTCTCTCAGAAATTTTATGTCCCAATACAATTCCTTCATTAACCATAAAGTGGCATTTCTCCCAATTAAGAACAAGGTTAGTTTCTTCACATCTCTGCAAAACTTTATCAAGGTTTCGCAAGCAACTATCAAAAGAATTCCCATAGACGGAAAAATCATCCATGAATACCTCTACAATACTTTCACAAAAACCATGAAAAATAGCAGACATGCATCTTTGAAAAGTAGCAGGAGCATTACATAAACCAAAAGGCATACATCTATAAGCATAAGTTCCATAGGGACAAGTGAAAGTGGTTTTCTCTTGATCTTTAGCTTTAACAGCAATTTGTGAAAACCCAGAATAACCATCAAGAAAGCAAAAATGAGTGTTTTTAGACAATCTTTCTAACATTTGATCAATAAATGGTAAAGGGTATTGATCTTTCTTAGTAACTTTATTAACTTTTCGAAAATCAATGCACATTCTATACCCTACAACTACTCTTTGAGGGATGAGCTCATCATTATCATTAGGCACAACAGTCATTCCTCCTTTCTTGGGAATGCAATGCACAGGACTAACCCATCTACTATCAGCAATAGGATATATAATACCAGCTTCAAGAAGTCTTAATACCTCATTCCTTACCACTTCCTTCATCTTCGGAATTAGACGACGCTGATGTTCAACAACAGGCTTTGCATCATCTTCCATATTAATAGCATGTTGGCAAATAGAAGGAGAAATCCCTTTCAAATCATCAAGAGTATAGCCAATAGCTCCTCGGTGCTTCTTCAATATTTCCAATAACCTTTCTTCCTCAATCTCTGAAAGCTTAGAACTAATAATAACAGGATATATTTTCTTATCATCAATATGAGCATATTTAAGATTATCAGGCAAAGGCTTTAATTCAAAAACAGGATCTTCCTTTGGTGGCGGTGTTGTACCCAGATCTTCCACCGGTAAATCATGCTTGAGAATAGGTTGGCGAAGAAAAATTTCCTCAAGCTCATCTCTTTCTTTCCTAAAAAGTTCACTCTCGCTATCCTCCAAATGTTGCTGCAAAGGATTATTAGGAACAAGAACAATAGATGCACATTGCTCCATTTTAAAATCATTACTAGGCAAATCAGCTTTATAAGGAGTTTTGGTAAATTTAGAGAAGTTAAACTCATAAGATTCACCAGCAAATTTAGTCAAAATTTTCTCTTTCTTGCAATCTATAATAGCTCCACAAGTATTTAGAAAAGGTCTACCAAAAATAATAGGACAATAATCACTAGCAGCAGAACCAAGTACCAAAAAGTCAGCAGGATATTTAATCTTACCGCAAAGAACTTCCACATCTCGAACAATACCAATCGGAGAAATAGTTTCTCTATTAGCCAGCTGAATAACCACATCAATATCTTCAAGTTCACAAGAATCAATTTCGTGCATAATCTCCGTGTAAAGCTCATAAGGAATAGCACTAACACTTGCACCAATATCACATAATCCATAATAGCAATGATCACCAATTCTAACAGATAGCATAGGAACACTAGCTTGTTTGGGTTTATTAGGATGCGAAACAATATTAGAAGCATCTTCACAGAAAATAATATGACCATCCTCCACATTTTCAGTCACAAGATCTTTAACTATTGCAACAAAGAGGTTCAACTTTTATTTGTTCTTCAGGTTCTACAGGTTTCTTTTCACTTTTATGAACCGCACTATTTATAACAGAGTACTCCTTCATTTTAGCAGGGAAAGGAGTTTTTTCAATATAAGCTTCAGGAATAACATGATCAGCAGTTTCAACTACAACGTATTTATTAATAGATGAATCAATTTTATCTTTATAAGGTTCATGATACTTATCAAAATTCTTCTTTGGCAATTCATAATGTGAGGCAAAAGCTTTATAAAGATTTGCAGCAACTTGAGAATCAAGACCATATGTAGCACTCATATTACAAAATTTATCAGTATCCATAAAAGCTTCAATGCATTTATAATCATAAATTATACCTGATTCTCTATCCTTGTCGTTCTCCCATCCTTCAGTATTTTCTTGGATCCGATCAAGAAGGTCCCTTTTAAACTCTTCTTTGTTGCGTGTAAATGATCCAGAACAAGAAGTATCCAGCAAGGTCTTGTCTTGAAAAGAAAGTCTTGCATAGAAATTATCAATAATAACATTACCAGGAAGCTCATGAATGGGGCATTTGAGCATTAAAGACTTCAATCTCCCCCAAGCTTGGGCAATACTCTCTCCATCATGAGGCCAAAAATTATATATGCGATTCCGATCCTTATGAATTTCACTTGGAGGATAGAACTTAGAATAAAACCGGGGCACAATATCATTCCATTCAAGAGAATCCCCATTATCCAGTAATTTGTACCAATGCGCCGCTTTACCAGACAGCGATAAAGAGAATAGTTTCTTCCTCACTTCATCCATAGCAATACCTGCACATTTGAATAACCCACATAATTCATGCAAAAACAGTAAATGATCACCAGGATGGACAGTTCCATCCCCTTCATAGCGGTTATCCATAACACGTTCAATAATTTTCATAGGTATTTTATATGGTATCACTTCCTCACCTGGCACCTCATCCACTACCGTTGCAGTAGTAGTAGATTTCCCAAATAAAAATTGAAGAGAAGATCTCTCCATAATGACTTATAGCAGCAGGCAGAAATAAAATCAGCACAAACAGTAAAGGTTTTCCTTACCAATTACTCTTACCAATAGCGCTTCACTCCCCGGCAACGGCGCCAGAAAATAGTCTTGATGACCCACAAGTATAGGGGGTGTATTGTAGTATCTTCGATAAGTAAGAATGTCGATCCCAACGAGGAGCAGAAGGTGTTGACAAGCAGTTTCGATGAAGGATTCACTGTAAATGCTCACAGACAAGTATTCAGGGGGTTTTGATGTAACAGTTGAATAAAGTACGAGTAAGTAAAGTGCGAGAGTAACAATTGCAGCGAGTGGCCCAATCCTTTTTAGCACAAAGGACAAGCCGGTTTGTTTACTTATAATGACCAAACGTTCTCGAGGACACACGGGATTTTAGTCTAGTGCTTTCGCTACATACGGCTAAATAATCTTCATTGTTATGATAAGTGTTGTGTGGGTGAACCTATGCTAATGTACCGCCCTTCCTAGGACTAATACATACTTGTGATTATACCCCTTGCAAGCATCCGCAACTACAAGAAAGTAATTAAGAATAAATCTAACCACAGCCTTAAACTCTGAGATCCTGCGATCCCTCCTGCATCGATATACCAACGGGGGTTTAGGTTTCTGTCACTCCGGCAACCCCGCAATTAGCAAACGAATACAAGATGCATTCCCCTAGGCCCATAAATGGTGAAGTGTCATGTAGTCGACGTTCACATGACACCACTAGAAGAATAACACCACAACTTAAGTATCATACCATTGAATATTACTCATCCATAGTTCACTACTAACATTTAGACTTCACCCATGTCCTCAAGAACTAAATGAACTACTCACGAGACATCATATGGAACATGATCAGAGGTGATATGATGATGAATAACAATCTGAACATAAACTTGGTTCAATGGTTTCACTCAATAGCATCAACAACAAGTAGAGATCGATACCGGGAGAGTTTCCCCTATCAAACAATCAAGATCAAACCCAAATTGCTACGGCGGTGACGATGTCCAGCAGTGGAGACGGCGGTGATGATGGTGGAGATGATGATGATGGTGATGGAGATGATGTCCAGTGATACGTCTCCGACGTATCGATAATTTCTTATGTTCCATGCCACATTATTGATGTTATCTACATGTTTTATGCACACTTTATGTCATATTCGTGCATTTTCTGGAACTAACCTATTAACAAGATGCCGAAGTGCCGATTCTTTGTTTTCTGCTGTTTTTGGTTTCAGAAATCCTAGTAAGGAAATATTCTCGGAATTGGACGAAATCAACGCCCAGGGGCCTATTTTTCCACGAAGCTTCCAGAAGTCCGAAGACGAAACGAAGTGGGGCCACAGGGGAGCCAAACCCTAGGGCGGCGCGGCCCCCCCCTTGGCCGCGCCGCCCTGTCATCTGGGGCCCCTGTGCCCCCTCTCGACTTGTCCTTCCGCCTACTTAAAGCCTCCGTGACGAAACCCCCAGTACCGAGAGCCACGATACGGAAAACCTTCCAGAGACGCCGCCAACGCCGATCCCATCTCGGGGGATCCAGGAGATCGCCTCCGGCACCCTGCCGGAGAGGGGAATCATCTCCCGGAGGACTCTACACCGCCATGGTTGCCTCCGGTGTGATGTGTGAGTAGTCTACCCCTGGACTATGGGTCCATAGCAGTAGCTAGATGGTTGTCTTCTCCCCATTGTGCCATCATTGTCGGATCTTGTGAGCTGCCTAACATGATCAAGATCATCTATCTGTAATTCTATATGTTGCGTTTGTTGGGATCCGATGAATAGAGAATACTTGTTATGTTGATTATCAAAGTTATACCTATGTGTTATTTATGATCTTGCATGCTTTCCGTTACTAGTAGATGCTCTGGCCAAGTAGATGCTTGTAACTCCAAGAGGGAGTACTTATGCTCGATAGTGGGTTCATGCCTGCATTGACACACAGGACAGTGATGAAAGTTCTAAGGTTGTGTTGTGCTGTTGCCACTAGGGATAAAACATTGATGCTATGTCTAAGGATGTAGTTGTTGATTACATTACGCACCATACTTAATGCAATTGTCTGTTGCTTTGCAACTTAATACTGGAAGGGGTTCGGATGATAACCTGAAGGTGGACTTTTTAGGCATAGATGCAGTTGGATGGCGGTCTATGTACTTTGTCGTAATGCCCAATTAAATCTCACTATACTCATCATGATATGTATGTGCATGGTCATGCTCTCTTTATTTGTCAATTGCCCAACTGTAATTTGTTCACCCAACATGCTATTTGTCTTATGGGAGAGACACCTCTAGTGAACTGTGGACCCCGGTCCAATTCTCTTTACTGAAATACAATCTACTGCAATACTTGTTCTACTGTTTTCTGCAAACAATCATCTTCCACACAATACGGTTAATCCTTTGTTACAGCAAGCCGGTGAGATTGACAACCTCACTGTTTCGTTGGGGCAAAGTACTTTGGTTGTGTTGTGCAGGTTCCACGTTGGCGCCGGAATCCCTGGTGTTGCGCCGCACTACATCCCGCCGCCATCAACCTTCAACGTGCTTCTTGGCTCCTCCTGGTTCGATAAACCTTGGTTTCTTTCTGAGGGAAAACTTGCTGCTGTGCGCATCATACCTTCCTCTTGGGGTTCCCAACGAACGTGTGAGTTACACGCCATCAAGCACATTTTCTGGCGCCGTTGCCGGGGAGATCAAGACACGCTGCAAGGGGAGTCTCCACTTCTCAATCTCTTTACTTTGTTTTTGTCTTGCTTAGTTTTATTTACTACTTTGTTTGCTGCACTAAATCAAAATACAAAAAAATTAGTTGCTAGTTTTACTTTATTTGCTATCTTGTTTGCTATATCAAAAACACAAAAAAATTAGTTTACTTGCATTTACTTTATCTAGTTTGCTTAATTTACTGTTGCTAAAATGGCCAACGCTGAAAATACTAAGTTGTGTGACTTCACAACCACAAATAATAATGATTTCTTATGCACACCTATTGCTCCACCTGCTACTACAGCAGAATTCTTTGAAATTAAACCTGCTTTACTGAATCTTGTTATGCGAGAGCAATTTTCTGGTGTTAGTTCTGATGATGCTGCTGCCCATCTTAATAATTTTGTTGAACTATGTGAAATGCAAAAATATAAAGATGTAGATGGTGATATTATTAAACTAAAATTGTTCCCTTTCTCATTAAGAGGAAGAGCTAAAGATTGGTTGCTATCTCTGCCTAAGAATAGTATTGATTCATGGACTAAATGCAAGGATGCTTTTATTGGTAGATATTATCCCCCAGCTAAAATTATATCTTTGAGGAGTAGCATAATGAATTTTAAACAATTAGATACTGAACATGTTGCTCAAGCATGGGAAAGAATGAAATCTCTGGTTAAAAACTGCCCAACCCATGGACTGACTACTTGGATGATCATCCAAACCTTCTATGCAGGACTAAATTTTTCTTCGCGGAATTTATTGGATTCAGCTGCTGGAGGTACCTTTATGTCCACCACTCTTGGTGAAGCAACAAAGCTTCTTGATAATATGATGATCAACTACTCTGAATGGCACACGGAAAGGGCTCCACAAGGTAAGAAGGTAAATTCTGTCGAAGAAACCTCTTCCTTGAGTGATAAGATTGATGCTATTATGTCTATGCTTGTGAATGATAGGACTAATACTGATCCTAATAATGTTCCATTAGCTTCATTGGTTGCACAAGAAGAACATGTTGATGTAAACTTCATTAAAAATAATAATTTCAACAACAATGCTTACCGGAACAATTCTAGTAACAACTATAGGCCATATCCTTATAATAATGGCAACGGCTATGGTAATTCTTATGGGAATTCTTACAACAATAATAGGAACACACCCCCTGGACTTGAAGCCATGCTTAAAGAATTTATTAGTACACAAACTGCTTTTAACAAATCTGTTGAAGAAAAGCTTGGGAAAATTGATATACTTGCTTCTAAAGTTGATAGTCTTGCTGCTGATGTTGATCTTTTGAAATCGAAAGTTTTGCCTAATGAAAATCATCATAATAAAATTGTTACTACAGCAAATGCCATCCAAGTTAGAATTAATGAGAATATAAGATTAATGGCTGAACTGCGTGCTAGGTGGGATAGAGAAGAAAATGAAAAACTAGCTAAAGAGAAGAATATAGCTAAAGTTTGGACTATTACCACCACTTGCAATGCTAATGCTACACATGTTGCTGCACCTCCTACTAATACTAATAAAAGAATTGGTGTTAGCAATGTTTCCACTTCTAATGCAAAGCGCGAGAAACTGCCTGAAACTGCTAAAACTGCTGAAACTGCCTGTGATAAAGCTGCTGAAATTTTTTCCAACATTGGGGATGATGATCCCATTGCTTTAGATTATAATGGTTTGAATTTTGATGATTGCCACATCTCTGAAGTTATAAAGTTCTTGCAAAAACTTGCTAAAAGTCCTAATGCTAGTGCTATTAATTTGGCTTTCACGCATCATATTACAAATGCTCTCATAAAAGCTAGAGAAGAGAAACTAGAGCGTGAAGCCTCTATTCCTAAAAAGCTAGAAGATGGTTGGGAGCCCATCATTAAGATGAAGGTTAAAGATTTTGATTGTAATGCTTTATGTGATCTTGGTGCAAGTATTTCTGTTATGCCTAAGAAAATTTATAATATGCTTGACTTGCCACCGCTGAAAAATTGTTATTTGGATGTTAATCTAGCTGATCATTCTACAAAGAAACCTTTGGGTAAAGTTGATAATGTTCGCATTACCGTTAACAATAATCTTGTTCCCGTTGATTTTGTTGTCTTGGATATTGAATGCAATGCATCTTGTCCCATTATATTGGGAAGACCTTTTCTTCGAACTGTTGGTGCTATTATTGATATGAAGGAAGGTAATATAAAATATCAATTTCCTCTCAAGAAAGGTATGGAACACTTCCCTAGAAAGAGAATGAAGGTACCTTTTGATTCTATTATGAGAACAAATTATGATGTTGACACTTCATCTCTTGATAATACTTGATGCACACTTTCTGCGCCTAGCTGAAAGGCGTTAAAGAAAATCGCTTATGGGAGACAACCCATGTTTTTACCTACAGTACTTTGTTTTTATTTTGTGTCTTGGAAGTTGTTTACTACTGTAGCAAACTCTCCTTATCTTAGTTTTGTGTTTTGTTGTGCCAAGTTAAGCCGTTGATAGAAAAGTAAGTACTAGATTTGGATTACTGCACAGTTCCAGATTTCTTTGCTGTCACGAATCTGGGTCCACCTCCCTGTAGGTAGCTCAGAAAATTAAGCCAATTTACGTGCATGATCCTCAGATATGTATGCAACTTTCATTCAATTTGAGCATTTTCATTTGAGTAAGTCTGGTGCCATTTTAAAATTCGTCAATACGAACTGTTCTGTTTTGACAGATTCTGCCTTTTATTTCGCATTGCCTCTTTTGCTATGTTGGATGAATTTCTTTGATCCACTAATGTCCAGTAGCATTATGCAATGTCCAGAAGTGTTAAGAATGATTGTGTCACCTCTGAATATGTTAATTTTTATTGTGCACTAACCCTCTATTGAGTTGTTTCGAGTTTGGTGTGGAGGAAGTTTTCAAGGATCAAGAGAGGAGTATGATGCAACATGATCAAGGAGAGTGAAAGCTCTAAGCTTGGGGATGCCCCGGTGGTTCACCCCTGCATATATTAAGAAGACTCAAGCGTCTAAGCTTGGGGATGCCCAAGGCATCCCCTTCTTCATCGACAACATTATCAGGTTCTTCCCCTGAAACTATATTTTTATTCCATCACATCTTATGTGCTTTTTCTTGGAGCGTCGGTTTGTTTTTGTTTTTGTTTTGTTTGAATAAAATGGATCCTAGCATTCACTTTATGGGAGAGACACACGCTCCGCTATAGCATATGGACAAGTATGTCCTTGGTTTCTACTCATAGTATTCATGGCGAAGTTTCTCCTTCGTTAAATTGTTATATGGTTGGAATTGGAAAATGATACATGTAGTAATTGCTATAATGTCTTGGGTAATGTGATACTTGGCAATTGTTGTGCTCATGATTAAGCTCTTGCATCATATGCTTTGCACCCATTAATGAAGAAATACATAGAGCATACTATAATTTGGTTTGCATATTTGGTTTCTCTAAGGTCTAGATAATTTCTAGTATTGAGTTCGAACAACAAGGAAGACGGTGTAGAGTCTTATAATGTTTTCAATATGTCTTTTATGTGAGTTTTGCTGCACCGGTTCATCCTTGTGTTTGTTTCAAATAAGCCTTGCTAGCCTAAACCTTGTATCGAGAGGGAATACTTCTCATGCATCCAAAATACTTGAGCCAACCACTATGCCATTTGTGTCCACCATACCTACCTACTACATGGTATTTTCCGCCATTCCAAAGTAAATTGCTTGAGTGCTACCTTTAAAATTCCATCATTCACCTTTGCAATATATAGCTCATGGGACAAATAGCTTAAAAACTATTGTGGTATTGAATATGTAATTATGCACTTTATCTCTTATTAAGTTGCTTGTTGTGCGATAACCATGTTTACTGGGGACGCCATCAACTTTTCATTGTTGAAATTCATGTGAGTTGCTATGCATGTTCGTCTTGTCTGAAGTAAGGGCGATCTACACTGAGTTGAATGGTTTGAGCATGCATATTGTTAGAGAAGAACATTGGGCCGCTAACTAAAGCCATGATCCATGGTGGAAGTTTCAGTTTTGGACAAATATCCTCAAATCTCTAATGAGAAAAGAATTAATTGTTGTTGAATGCTTAAGCATTAAAAGAGGAGTCCATTATCTGTTGTCTATGTTGTCCCGGTATGGATGTCTAAGTTGAGAATAATCAAAAGCGAGAAATCCAAATGCGAGCTTTCTCCTTAGACCTTTGTACAGGCGGCATAGAGGTACCCCTTTGTGATACTTGGTGAAAGCATATGTATTGCGGTGATAATCCAGGTAGTCCAAGCTAATTAGGACAAGGTGCGGGCACTATTGGTACACTATGCATGAGGCTTGCAACTTATAAGATATAATTTACATGATGCATATGCTTTATTACTACCGTTGACAAAATTATTTCATGTTTTCAAAATCAAAGCTCTAGCACAAATATAGCAATCAATGCTTTTCCTCTATGAGGACCATTCTTTTACTTTCAATGTTGAGTCAGTTCACCTATTTCTCTCCACCTCAAGAAGCAAACACTTGTGTGAACTGTGCATTGATTCCTACATACTTGCTTATTGCACTTATTATATTACTCTATGTTGACAATATCCATGAGATATACATGTTACAAGTTGAAAGCAACCGCTGAAACTTAATCTTCTTTTGTGTTGCTTCAATACCTTTACTTTGAATTATTGCTTTATGAGTTAACTCTTATGCAAGACTTATTGATGCTTGTCTTGAAGTGCTATTCATGAAAAGTCTTTGTTATATGATTCACTTGTTTACTCATGTCATATATATTGTTTTGATCGCTGCATTCACTACATATGCTTTACAAATAGTATGATCAAGATTATGATGGCATGTCACTCCAGAAATTATCTGTGTTATCGTTTTACCTGCTCGGGACGAGCAGAACTAAGCTTGGGGATGCTGATACGTCTCCGACGTATCGATAATTTCTTATGTTCCATGCCACATTATTGATGTTATCTACATGTTTTATGCACACTTTATGTCATATTCGTGCATTTTCTGGAACTAACCTATTAACAAGATGCCGAAGTGCCGATTCTTTGTTTCTGCTGTTTTTGGTTTCAGAAATCCTAGTAAGGAAATATTCTCGGAATTGGACGAAATCAACGCCCAGGGCCTATTTTTCCACGAAGCTTCCGGAAGTCCGAAGACGAAACGAAGTGGGGCCACGGGAGCCAAACCCTAGGGCGGCGCGGCCCCCTTGGCCGCGCCGCCTGTCATCTGGGCCCTGTGCCCCCTCTCGACTTGTCCTTCCGCCTACTTAAAGCCTCCGTGACGAAACCCCCGGTCACGAGAGCCACGATATGGAAAACCTTCCGAGAGACGCCGCCAACGCCGATCCCATCTCGGGATCCAGAGATCGCCTCCGGCACCCTGCTGAGAGGGGAATCATCTCCCGGAGGACTCTACACCGCCATGGTCACCTCCGGTGTGATGTGTGAGTAGTCTACCCCTGGACTATGGGTCCATAGCAGTAGCTAGATGGTTGTCTTCTCCCCATTGTGCTATCATTGTCGGATCTTGTGAGCTGCCTAACATGATCAAGATCATCTATACGTAATTCTATATGTTGCGTTTGTTGGGATCCGATGAATAGAGAATACTTGTTATGTTGATTATCAAAGTTATACCTATGTGTTATTTATGATCTTGCATGCTTTCCGTTACTAGTAGATGCTCTGGCCAAGTAGATGCTTGTAACTCCAAGAGGGAGTACTTATGCTCGATAGTGGGTTCATGCCTGCATTGACACTGGGACGATGTGACGAAAGTTCTAAGGTTGTGTTGTCTTTGTGCCACTAGGGATAAAACATTGATGCTATGTCTAAGGATGTAGTTGTTGATTACATTACGCACCATACTTAATGCAATTGTCTGTTGCTTTGCAACTTAATACTGGAAGGGGTTCGGATGATAACCTGAAGGTGGACTTTTTAGGCATAGATGCAGTTGGATGGCGGTCTATGTACTTTGTCGTAATGCCCAATTAAATCTCACTATACTCATCATGATATGTATGTGCATGGTCATGCTCTCTTTATTTGTCAATTGCCCAACTGTAATTTGTTCACCCAACATGCTATTTGTCTTATGGGAGAGACACCTCTAGTGAACTGTGGACCCCGGTCCAATTCTCTTTCTTTGAAATACAATCTACTGCAATACTTGTTCTCTTTGTTTTACTGCAAACAATCATCTTCCACACAATACGGTTAATCCTTTGTTACAGCAAGCCGGTGAGATTGACAACCTCACTGTTTCGTTGGGGCAAAGTACTTTGGTTGTGTTGTGCAGGTTCCACGTTGGCGCCGGAATCCCTGGTGTTGCGCCGCACTACATCCTGCCGCCATCAACCTTCAACGTGCTTCTTGGCTCCTCCTGGTTCGATAAACCTTGGTTTCTTTCTGAGGGAAAACTTGCTGCTGTGCGCATCATACCTTCCTCTTGGGGTTCCCAACGAACGTGTGAGTTACACGCCATCATCCAGCTCGATGACGGTGACGATGGCGTCGATTTCCCCCTCCCGGAGGGAATTTCCCCGGCGGATTCCTGCCCGCCGGAGAGCTCTTTTCTCTCTGGTGTTCTCCGCCCCGCAGAGGCGGCTGTAACTCTCCGTGAGGAACCCTCTGTGGCTTAGGTCTTCGGGACGAAGGGTTTCGCAAAGAAAAGGAGGCGAAAGGGGCCGTGGGCCCCCCACACTACATGGCGGCGCGGCCAGGCCATGGGCCGCGCCGCCCTAGGGTGTGGGCCCACCCTGGGTCCTCCTGGCTCCTCCTTCTGGCTTCCTTCGTCATCTTGAAAAATAGGATTTTTGGTATAATTTCCTTCCACAGTTGATCTTCCGAAATATTGCATTCTGACGGTGCTTTTTCCCGCAGAATCCTGGCTCCGGTGCTTGATCCTCCAATAATGATGAAACATGCAAAATAGATGAAATAACATAAGTATTGTGTCCCAATATGAAATATATCAATGAATAACAGCAAATTATGATATAAAATAGTGATCCAAATTGGACGTATCAAGGGGAAAGGGTTCTTCTCCGATTTTGTTCAGGTTTGCACTAGAGGCAATAGCGTTACAAATGCTTGTGCCCACACGGCTTGCATATCTTCTACATATATTCCGTATCCGTTTCTCTTTTAATTCATTCTTCTGTATTGCAATAATATCTAGCATGCATTACAAAAAAATGCTAATGAGATGGCGGTGCAAGTAAGCAAAAAAATACTTTTCGAAATCACATGCATAACGAATGCGGCCATATCAACCTTCTTGGAAGTGGGCGCATGTACGCTTTGGTTTCCTACCGTGGACCATGGAGGTGCCCATCTCTCCAGTCCGGTGGACGGAAGGAGTAGGGGATTAAGATACGAGAACCCGGCGATGGTGACTGTCGCTGACAAGGCGGCGGTGGAAGTCAGCTATGGAGGAGCTCGTATGGTACAGTGGTCGTCGGTGGGGGTGGGGGAGGTGGAAGCTACTCCGGCTTGCTAAAAAGCAAGGGAGACGGCGGAACGTCGTCGGTCACTACGGTGGCCGATGAGAAGGCAGTAGTGCTGGTGTGGGAGTGGGACAGTGGGCCGGCGCCGGCGTGTGAGATGATCCGGTGGGTCATGCAGGGTGGAAGCGTGAGAGAGAGATGCGGGGTTCGGCGCCGCCGGTGATAGGTCTGAATTGAGCGGTCCGGGGGGATAAGATCGACACTGTACTTATTTCACATCGCTTTGAATTTTGGAAGCGGGAGGGGGGGGGGGATTTCGGCGGGAATTTTGGGGCAGAGTTGAAATTATTACTGGTTGGTGGAAAACTGTGGAACCCTAGCCTACGAAATCCCAGGTCTGAAGCTGAGGGTCCTTTTGGTGTGGCTTTTTGGCTTTTGGATTTTGGAAGCCAAAAGAATATAATATTTGTTTTTGGCTTCCAAAATCCAAAAGCCAAAAAGGCAAAAAAAAGCTACAACAAAAGGGCCCTGAGTATGTTCGGGGTCAAGGGGATATGCTTGTTGGTTCTTGGGTGCATATGATCTCTTTATTTCGAAATTCATCTTCTATACATTTTGAAATGTCAAAAAAGAATAAAACGAAAAATGCATGTGTACTTCTTCGCTTGCTTTATACACATAAAGTATTTCAATGGAAAATCGAATAGTAATTTGGGCTATGTAAAAAAGAGTTACTCCGTAAAAAAAATGTGCTAACCATAAGGCTTTTTATGAGACATGTTTTCTCTCTTTTTTTACATCGACCATGAAAAAAACTTGTTTTTTTACATCAACCATGAAAAATACTTTTTTTTACATCGACCATGAAAAATACTAGGAATTTGCTAAGAGCATCCACAACGTGTAGCCAAAAGTGGTTCCATATTTGATTTTTGGCTTTTGGAACTAGTTCCATACATTGTAGAGGTAGTTCCAAAACCAGAAAAACAAGGAACCGGAGCAAGTAGGTGCTCCGATGCCAAATTTCACTTTTGGCATTTGGAACTAGTTCCCTACATTGTGAGAGTAGTTCCATATTGGCTTTATGTGTTGTTTTAGCTTGATGGCGGGTCCCACGTTATAAATATTTGGAACCACTACATTGTGGAGCTATTGCTATATTTCACACCAAAGCCAAATTCACCATCGTATCAGATTTGGCAATAGCAACATTGTGGATGCCCTAAAGTTATATTTTCCATCTTGTACACAATTAAAAATATCTTTAAAACAAACAAATCTCTAATGTCTAGGTGTACCATCTCTACTAGTACTAGTATATACTAGTAAATTACACGTGCCTTGCACGTGAGAGCTCTTTTTTTTAGTGAAACAACTTCGACGCAGGATTTTGTGAAGCTTTTTAACTTAATTGGTCAAACATGCGAAGCATGTGCCATTTACTTGTACAACTTTATCGGAAAAAAATTACTTGTACAAGCTAGTTCCCCTAAGTACTACCAAAGACATAAGTAAACAAAAGAACCAGGGACATCATCAACTGAAAACAACAATCTATTCATATAGCGGCTCTTGCATCACCCTTTGAAAATCATCTACCTGCAAAGATGAGTGCGAGTTTCTGCTCGTGCTTTCACCTGTTCCAAGATCGTCCGATTGATCTCATGGACATCTCGCATCAGCCAAAGCGGTAACCAAGTTGCCGACCACTAGCTTCTGCAGATCAGCAACAAAGATGTAGGCCATCTTGAATTGTAGAATTCCATCCTCGGTTCATTTCTTTGTTTCGCCAAGTGGCCACATCCAAGTCCTTTTGAAGACGCCTAATCTTAGCTTCCCCATTGCCACATCCTTCTGTTTTGTTCCTACAAACGTTTGCATCACTGGAACTCTGGACATCTGTGCTACAATGCTGCTTGGCAGGGACATGAGCAGTCACTTGCTTCTGCGATTTGCCATGCATAAAATCAATCAGCAGATTAAAAGGAAATATGTTGGTTGATTCATGTCACCACTTTGAGCAACCCATGAGTTTCTAAACCTTAAATGGAGTCTAAAACATTGCAATAAAAGGGTGGGTGCATCATTTGGATGCAGAGGCCGGGGCGACCCTATTTTCAAGAAAAAATTAGGAAATCTGAAATCTATATCTATATCTCTACCATCTATACCACTCCACTCCAGTTGACAGTTTGATCTCTTTCAGTACATTAGATTATGTCATGTTTAAAACACTATTATAAAATTACCTCCTTAATGTTGAGCTCAGGAGGATCCAGATGTGCTGATCCTAGGCGGCCCCTCAAATGATTGCTTGCTAGAACAATAGGACCAAATCCCGCCTCCTTTCTACCAATGTCTGCATCACTGGCGCACTCACTGTCTTTGTTAGGAACATGAGCAGTGGCTAGCTGCTGCAAATAAAAGTTCATCAAATCAATCAGCAAACAACACATATGAAATTTGAGCAGTGCGGCTAAATACCTTCTTCAGCAGCTGCCCCACGGAATCGTCCTTTTGGCGGCACATCACATGGGTGAAAAATCTCGGCAACGACTTGGGGTGCGGTGATTTTGTCCCATTCCACAGTATGCCGAGCTTGGCTGCAATTATCTTATTCTGCAAGATATTTTGCCTCCGAGATTCTTCGTAGGCATTCTCAAGGGGAATATCTAGCAGGCATTACAAAAAAAACAGATGCTAATAACAAGCAGTGGAAGCAAGCAATAAACTAGTCTCGGAAATCAAATACATAACAAAAGCTGCCGGACAAAGTGTTCAATCTTGGTCGACTGGGGAGGTGGCGCGTTGGCCGTTCGTTTTGGTTCGGTGGATCATGGTGGCGCTTTGTGTACCGATCTCACTAGCCGGTAAGATGAACCAGTGAGTCGGGGAAGCAGATCCGACGAAGCGGACGGAGTGTGGTTGATGGCGTCGGCCGAGGCGCTCCGGCGCGGTGGATGTCGGCTACGGATGGAGGACTGAGAGGGAGCGAGACGGACTAGGTGCGAGGTAGGGAGAGAGGCCCTTGCTTGTCCGTGGGTGGGGCTGGATATAGGGGAAATGAAAGCCCTAGAAGATAGCATCCTGCTAATATCATAGTACAAAACAATTGAACTAGAAAATCCCGCCAATATATGGTGCTGAATTGCGGGCGGCTCATAGTTTGTGCACAAATAAAATGGGAAAATCCAAAAAATGTACTAGTTCAACAAAAAAAAACTCTAGTGGCAAAGTCGCTAGCTCGCCATGAGAAGATGCACTCCGCCAAAAAAATGTCATGAGAAGCTAGTTTGCTATGGATCTTGCATTAACCCTGCTCGATAAAATGGTGGGCACAAAAGACAAGCTAAATCAAAAATAATGGTGGTAGAAAGATGTAACTCTCAAATGTAAACTCTACTAAACAGGGCCAGCTCAAAAACATGCCTCATATTATTAGTACTTCCTCCGGTCCATATTAACTGCCACTAAAATGGATGTATCTACAAATACATCCATTTGAGTGGCATGTATATGGATAGGAGTAGTAGATCAAGGAGTTGCGAGACATTGGAGGAAATGAGGTGGGGAGGAGGAGGGTGACGACCAGACCCCCACCTCCACGGCACCGCATAAATAGAAGCTAAAATATGTGAAACAGTGGAGGAAATGAGGTGGAAAGGTCTTCTTTTTAGCCCCAGCGTCACCGCAGATCAGGTGACATGCACCTATTGCATGTCACCGTGTGACATGCGGTTTAAATTCAAATTTGAACACTGCGAACAAATCTGAAAAAAATCATGCATGTTCATAGATATTAAGATAACCCCTAAAAAATTCAAGTCAAAATTCGAAACATACATCGAGAAACAAAAAAGAGAAATCTATCATGAATAGTTCCCGAATTCAAATCTGAGTTTCTCTGTAGACTATTCACATCTGAGTTTCTCTTTTTTGTTTCTCGATGTATGTTTCGAATTTTGATCTGAAATTTTTAGGGGTTATCTTAATATGAGCTGTGAACGTGCATGATTTTTTTCAGATTTTTTCGCAATGTTTAAATTTGGATTTAGGCCACATGTCACACGGTGACATGGTGCATGTCACCATGTCACCTCGCTACCGCTCGAGAAATGGAGCCCCTCTCCGCTGGGCTCCATAAAAGCTTCACTGCTCGTGTCAGACTGTTGAAGACACTGGCAAGTGCATGTCAGGGGGACAGAGAATAAATTTCGTCCACGCGTCGGCGCGTGCTGTCTACCCCAAACCCTAAACTCTGTCTTATGAAGTCAAAGCATGCATGAAGAGAAGTGGTTTTTGGTTTCAAATATGGAAATTTCAAAAACCCTCTCAAGAGCTACATTTTGGAGTGACTAATTTTTCATATTCATGATTTAAACTTGTTTAAATGGGCATAAAAATGGGCATAAAATTCAAAATAAATCAAAATAAATGAAACACCAAGGCACATAGTCTTCTTATGTCATATAGTAAGCATTCAATTAAGTTGATAAACAAGGTCTAGACATACTCAAACCAGAAAAATCATGTATCGACCCCTAACCCTAAACTCTGTCTTATGAAGTCAAGCATGAAGAGATGTGGTTTTTGGTTTCAAACATGGAAATTTCGAAAACCCTCCCAAGAGCTTCATTTTGGAGTGACTAAGAAGCATACATGCTTACTTTTTTATATTCATGTTTTAAACTTGTTCAAATCTTGGTCAAACTTAGGATTTGACCAAGATTCAAATGGGCATAAAAATTCAAAAAAAAATTGAAAAACCAAGGTCTTCTTATGTCATATAGTAAGCATTCAATTAAGTTGATAAACAAGGTCTAGACGTATTAAACCTGAAAAATCATGTATCTACCCCCTAACCCTAAACTCTGTCTTATGAAGTCAAGCATGCATGGTGAAGAGAAGTGGTTTTTCGTTTCAAACATGGAAATTTTAAAAACCCTCCCAAGAGCTTCATTTTGGGGGGACTAAGAAGGATACATGATTACTTTGTCATATTCATGTCTTAAACTTGTTTAAGTCATGGTCAAACCTAGGATTTGACGAAGATTCAAATGGGCATAAGAATTCAAAAAAAAATAAAAAACCAAAGCACATAGTCTGTGTATGTCATATAGTAAGCATTCAAGTTGATAAACAAGGTCTAGACATATTCAAACCAGAAAAATCATGGAAATTTCAAAAACCTCCCACGAGCTTCATTTTGGAGTGGCTAAGAACGATCGATGCAGGTTACTTTTCATATTATTCATGTTTTAAACTTGTTTAAATCTTGGTCAAACCTAGGATTTGACCAAGATTCAACAAATGGGGATAAAAAAATGAAAACCCAATGCACATAGTCTTCTTATGTCATATAATAAGCATACAATTAAGTTGATAAACAAGGTCTAGACATATTCAAACCAGAAAAATCATGTATGTGGCTACCCCTAACCCTAAACTCTGTCTTATGAAGTCAAGCATGAAGAGATGTGGTTTTTGGTTTCAAACATGGAAATTTCAAAAACCCTTCCAAGAGCTTCATTTTGGAGTGACTGAGAAGCATACATGCATGCTTACCTTTTCATATTCATGTTTTAAACTTGTTCAAATCTTGGTCAAACCTAGGATTTGACCAAGATTCAAATGGGCATAAAAATTCAAATAAAATGAATACCAAGGTCTTCTTATGTCATATAGTATGCGCGCATTCAATTAAGTTGATAAACAAGGTCTAGACATATTAAACCTGATAAATCATGTATCTACCCCTAACCCTAAACTCTGTCTTATAAAGTCAAGCATGCATGTGAAGATAAGTGGTTTTTGGTTTCAAACATGGAAATTTCAAAAACCCTCTTAATTAAGAGCTTCATTTTGGAGTGACTAAGAAGGATACATGCTTACTTTTACATATTCATGTTTTAAACTTGTTTAAGTCATGGTCAAACCTAGGATTTGACCAAGATTTAAATGGGCATAAAAATTCAAAATTAAACAAAATCAAAAACCAAAGCAAGTCTTTGCATGTCATATAGTAAGCATTCAAGTTGATAAACAAGGTCTAGACATATTCAAACCAGAAAATCATGTATATATCTACCCCTAACCCTAAACTCTATCTTTATGAAGTCAAGCATGCATGAAGAGAAGTGGTTTTTTGTTTCAAACATGGAAATTTCAAAAACCCTCCCAAGAGCTACATTTTGGAGTGACTAAGAAGGATAGATGGTTAATTTTTCATATTCATGATTTAAACTTGTTCAAATCTTGGTCAAACCTATGATTTGACCAAGATTCAAATGGGCATCAAAAATCAAAAAATTCAAAAAAATTGAAAAATCAAGGTCTTCTTATGTCATATAGTAAGCATTCAATTAATTAAGTTGATAAACAAGGTCTAGACATATTCAAACAAGGAAAATCATGTATCTACCCCTAACCCTAAACTCTGTCTTATTAAGTCAATCATGAAGAGAAGTGGTTTTGGGTTTCAAACATGGAAATTTCAAGAACCTCCCAAAAGCTTCATTTTAGAGTGTGACTAAGAAGGATCCAGGCTTACCTTTTCATTTTCATGTTCTAAACTTGTTTAAATCCCGGTCAAACCTAGGATTTCACAAAGATTCAAATATATGGGTATAAAATTCAAAAAAATAGAAAAATAAAAACCAAAGCACATAGCATTCTTATGTCATATAGTAAGCATTCAAGTTGATAAACAAGGTTCTAGACATATTCAAACCAGACAAATCATGTATCTATACCCCCTAACCCCTAAACTCTGTCTTATATATGAAGTCAAGCATGAAGAGAAGTGGTTTTGGGTTTCAAACATGGAAATTTCAAAAACCCTAGGATTTGACAAAGATTCAAATATATGGGCATAAAATTCAAAAAAAATAGAAAAAATGAAAAACCAAAGCACATAATCTTCTTATGTCATATAGTAAGCATTAAAGTTGATAAACAAGGTCTAGACATATTTAAACCATACAAATCATGTATCTACCCCTAACCCTAAACTATGTCTTATGAAGTCAATCATGAAGAGAAGTGGTTTTGGGTTTCAAACATGGAAATTTCAAAAACCCTCCCAAGTGCTACATTTTGGAGTGACTAAGAAGGATAGATGCTTAATTTTTCATATTCATGATTTAAACTTGTTCAAATCTTGGTCAACCCTAGGATTTGACCAAGATTCAAATGGGCATAAAAATTCAAAAAAATCAAAAAAATTGAAAAACCAATGTCTTCTTATGTCATATAGTAAGCAGTCAATTAAGTTGATAAACAAGGTCTAGACATATTCAAACCAGGAAAATCATGTATCTACCCCTAACCCCTAAACTATGTCTTATGAAGTCAAGCATGAAGAGAAGTGGTTTTGGGTTTCAAACATGGAAATTTCAAAAACCTCCCAGAAGCTTCATTTTAGAGTGACTAAGAAGGATCCAGGCAAATCATGTATCTAGACATATTCAACCTATGCAAATCATGTATCTACCCCCTAATTAACCCCTAAACTTTGTCTTATGTAGTCAAGCATGAAGAGAGGTGGTTTTGGGTTTCAAACATGGAAATTTCAAAAACCTCCCAAAAGCTTCATTTTAGAGTGACTAATTAATAAGAAGGATGATAGATACAGGCTTCCCTTCTCATTTTCATGTTTTAAACTTGTTTAAATCTTGGTCAAACCTAGGATTTGACCAAGATTCTTCAGAAAAAATCAAAAGAATGAAAAACCAAAGCACATAGCATTCTTATGCCATATAGTAAGCTAGCATTCAAGATGATAAACAAGGTCTAGACATATTCAAACCAGAAAAATCATGTATATATATCTACCCCTAACCCTAAACTCTGTCTTATGAAGTCAAGCATGAAAGAGAAGTGGCGGTTTTGGGTTTGAAACATGGAATTTTTTTTTAAAAAAAGCTTCATTTTAGGGAGACTAAGAAGGATCCATGCTTACCATTTTATTTTCATGTTTTAAACTTGTTTAAATCTTGTTCAAACCTAGGATTTGACCAAGATTCAAATGGGTAGAAAATTAAAAAAGTGAAAAAAATGAAAAACCAAAGTACATAGTCTTCTTATGTCATATAGTGAGCATTCAAGTTGTTAAACAAGGTCGATCTAGACATATTCAAACCAGACAAATCATGTATCTATACCCCTAACCCCTAATTAAACTCTGTCTTATGAAGTCAATCATGAAGAGAAGTGGTTTCGGGTTTCAAACATGGACTAAGAAGGATCATTTTTAAAAACCCCAAAAGCTTCATTTTAGAGTGCATAAGTAGGATCCAGGCTTACCCTTTCATTTTGATGTTTTAATCTTGTTTAAATCTTGGTCAAACCTAGGATTTGACCAATATTCAAATGAGCATAAAATAAGAAATAAAAAAATAAAAAAACGAAAGCACATAATCTTCTTATGTCATATAGTAAGCATTCAAAAGTTCATGAAGAAGGTCTAGACACATTCAAATCAAACAAGTCATCTACCCCTAACCCTACACTGTGTCTTATAAATGAAGTCAAGCATGAAAAGAAGTGTGGTTTTGGGTTTCAAACATGGAAATTTGAAAAACCTCCCAAAAGCTTCATTTTAATTAGACTGACTGATTAATTAAGAAGGATCCATGATTAATTACCTTTTCATTGTCATGTTTTAAACTTGTTTAAATCTTGGTCAAACCTAGGATATATTTGACCAAGATTCAAATGGGCATAAAAATTCAGAAAAAAATCAAAAGAATGAAAAACCAAAGCATGAAAAGAAGTGTCGTTTTGGGTTTCAAACATGGAAATTTCAAGAACACATCCCAAAAGCTTCATTTTAGAGTGACTAAGAAGGATCCATGCTTACCTTTTCATTTCATGTAATAGACTTGTTTAAATCATGGTCAACCCTAGGATTAATTTGACCAAGATTCAAGTGGGCAGAAAATTTTAAAAAATAGAAAACTGAAAAACCAAAGTACATAGTCTTCTTATGTACGTCATATAGTAAGCATATTCAAGTTGATAAACAAGGTCTAGACATATTCAAACCATACAAATCATGTATCTACCCCTAACCCTAAACTATGTCTTATGAAGTCAATCATGAAGAGAAGTGGTTTTGGGTTTCAAACATGGAAATTTCAAAAACCCTCCCAAGTGCTACATTTTGGAGTGACTAAGAAGGATAGATGCTTAATTTTTCATATTCATGATTTAAACTTGTTCAAATCTTGGTCAACCCTAGGATTTGACCAAGATTCAAATGGGCATAAAAATTCAAAAAAATCAAAAAAAATTGAAAAACCAATGTCTTCTTATGTCATATAGTAAGCATTCAATTAAGTTGATAAACAAGGTCTAGACATATTCAAACCAGGAAAATCATGTATCTACCCCTAACCCCTAAACTATGTCTTATGAAGTCAAGCATGAAGAGAAGTGGTTTTGGGTTTCAAACATGGAAATTTCAAAAACCTCCCAGAAGCTTCAATTTAGAGTGACTAAGAAGGATCCAGGCTTACGTTTTCATTTTCATGTTTGAAACTTGTTTAAATCTTGGTCAAACCTAGGATTTGACCAAGATTCAAATGGGCATAAAATTCAAAAAAATTAGAAAAATGAAAAACAAAAGCACATAGTCTTCTTATGTCATATAGTAAGCATTCAAGTTGATAAACAAGGTTTAGACATATTCAAACCAGACAAATCATATATCTACCCCCTAACCCTAAACTCGGTCTTATGAAGTCTAGCATGAAAAGAAGTCGTTTTGGGTTTCAAACGTTTAAGCCAAAAGCCCCATTTCAAATATTTCAAACTTATTCAAATTTGGTTCAAATTTGAAAGACATACAAGTTATAGCACACATAGTGCATACATGTTCACACATATTGCACTAGATGCTAATTAACCCTATAGTTTGAGGCCATTTGGATGAGGTCGAAAAAATTCTTGGATTAGAAATGGGGTTGTTCGAACCCCGTAGTTGGATTTTTTTGAACTTGATCTGTAGTACTGGGCAAAACCCTAGTTTAACCTATTTAATTATAGATTCGTAGGTTGATTTTTCTACATTTTTATTATTACTATGCAGCACATGTGTGTTTGCCCGTCGAGTGAAACTCGGAGGAAGAGGGATCACTCGGAAGGAGAGAAGAAGGGAGAGCATTATGGTGTCTCCCCTTTTTCGGGTGATGATGTTGACTTTTGTGCAGGGTTTGTCAGTGAGCAGGAGGTGCGAGCGAGCGAGCGAGTCGAGCGAGGCCAAGAATGAGAGAGATTTGTTTTTTTGTGTGAGAGGGACAACCGAAGGATCCTGAAGGACCCAGAGACTTCCAATACGCATCCTGATGCGTCTTCTCTTGACAAAGAAAATGGCTGGGAGTTTGCGTACCTATTGCACGTGACCTGTGCTCACTGAAGTGTGGGACCCCACGCATGGGCACCACACGTAAGTGACAGACCTGTTGGTGTAAAAACTCGGTTGATTAGTATAGTGCATTAGAGCAAAGTTTCCTATGGATTCAAGGGTAGGAAATCCAAGTTAACTCATTTACATGACATTATTTTTTCCATTAAGCAAAGTTAACACATCTATCAATTGGTACATTTTGGAGTGACTAAGAAGGATCCAGGCTTACTTATTCGTTTTCACGTGTTAAACTTGTCTAAATCTTGGTCAAACCTAGGATTTGACAGAGATTCAAATGGGCGGAAAATTCAAAAAAAACAGAAAAATGAAAAACCAAAGCACATAGTCTTCTTATGTCATATAGTAAGCATTCAAGTTGTTAAACAAGGTCGATCTAGACATATTCAAACCAGACAAATCATGTATCTATACACCTAACCCCTAATTAAACTCTATCTTATGAAGTCAAGCATGAAGAGAAGTGGTTTCGGGTTTCAAACATGGACTAAGAAGGATCATTTTTAAAAACCCCAAAAGCTTCATTTTAGAGTGCATAAGAAGGATCCAGGCTTACCCTTTCATTTTGATGTTTTAATCTTGTTTAAATCTTGGTCAAACCTAGGATTTGACCAATATTCAAATGAGCATAAAATAAGAAATAAAAAAATAAAAAAACGAAAGCACATAATCTTCTTATGTCATATAGTAAGCATTCAAAAGTTCATGAAGAAGGTCTAGACACATTCAAATCAAACAAGTCATCTACCCCTAACCCTACAGTGTGTCTTATAAATGAAGTCAAGCATGAAAAGAAGTGTGGTTTTGGGTTTCAAACATGGAAATTTGAAAAACCTCCCAAAAGCTTCATTTTAATTAGACTGACTGATTAATTAAGAAGGATCCATGATTAATTACCTTTTCATTGTCATGTTTTAAACTTGTTTAAATCTTGGTCAAACCTAGGATATATTTGACCAAGATTCAAATGGGCATAAAAATTCAGAAAAAAATCAAAAGAATGAAAAACCAAAGCATGAAAACAAGTGTCGTTTTGGGTTTCAAACATGGAAATTTCAAGAACACATCCCAAAAGCTTCATTTTAGAGTGACTAAGAAGGATCCATGCTTACCTTTTCATTTCATGTTATAGACTTGTTTAAATCATGGTCAACCCTAGGATTAATTTGACCAAGATTCAAGTGGGCAGAAAATTTAAAAAAATAGAAAACTGAAAAACCAAAGTACATAGTCTTCTTATGTACGTCATATAGTAAGCATATTCAAGTTGATAAACAAGGTTTGGACATATTCAAACCATACAAATCATGTATCTACCCCCTAACCCTAAACTCTTTCTTATGAAGTCAAGCATGAAGAGAAGTGGTTTTGGGTTTCAAACATGGAAATTTCAAAAACCTCCCAAAAACTTCATATTAGAGTGACTAATTAAGAAGGATAGAGGCTTCCCTTTTCATTTTCATGTTTTAAACTTGTTTAAATCTTTGTCAAACCTAGGATTTGGCCAAGATTCAAATATATGGGCATAAAATTAAAAAAAAAATAGAAAAATGAAAAACCCAAGCACATAGTCTTCTTGTGTCATATAGTTAGCATTAAAGTTGATAAACAAGGTTTAGACATATTCAAACCAGACAGATCATGTATCTACCCCCTAACCCTAAACTCGGTCTTATGAAGTGTAGCATGAAGAGAAGTCGTTTTGGGTTTCAAACGTTTAAGCCAAAAGCCCCTTTTCAAATATTTCAAACTTATTCAAGTTTGGTTCAAATTTGAAAGACATACAAGTTATAGCACACATAGTGCATACATTTTCACACATACTGCACTAGATAGATGCTAACCCTATAGTTTGAGGCCATTTGGATGAGGTCGAAAAAATTCTTGGATTAGAATCGTGTTGTTCGAACCCCGTAGTTGGATTTTTTTGAACCTTGATCTGTAGTACTGGGCAAAACCCTAGTTTAACCTATTTAATTATAGATTCGTATATCGATTTTTCTACCTTTTTATTATTACTATGCAGCACATGTGTGTTTGCCCGTCTAGCTAGTGAAACTCGGAGGAAGAGGGATCACTCATTCACTCGGAAGGTCAGAAGAAGGGAGAGCATTATGGTGTCTCCCCTTTTTCGGGTGACGATGTTGACTATTGTGCAGGGTTTGTCAGTGAGCAGGGAGGTGCGAGCGAGCGAGTCGAGCGAGGCCGAGAATGAGAGAGATTTGTTTTTTTTTGTGTGTGAGAGGGACAATCGAAGGATCCTGAAGGATCCAGAGACTTCCAATACGCATCCTGATGCGTCTTCTCTTGACAAAGAAGATGGCTGGGAGTTTGCGTACCTATTGCACGTGACTTGTGCTCACTGAAGTGTGGGACCTCACGCGTGGGCACCACACGTAAATGACAGACCTGTTGGTGTAAAAACTCGGTTGATTATTATAGTGCATTAGAACAAAGTTTCCTATGGATTCAAGCGTAGGAAATCCAAGTTAACTCATTTAATTAGATGACATTATTTTTTCCATGAAGCAAAGTTAACACATCTATCAATTGGTACATTTTGGAGTGACTAAGAAGGATCCAGGCTTACTTATTCGTTTTCACGTGTTAAACTTGTCTAAATCTTGGTCAAACCTAGGATTTGACCAACAAGATTCAAATGGGCAGAAAAATAAAATAAAAACTAAAAAATGAAAAACTAAATCACATAGTCTTCTTATGTCATATAGTAAGCATTAAAGTTTATAAACAAGGTCTAGATATATCCAAACCAGACAAATCATGTATCTACCCCCCTAACCCGGCCTAAACTCTGTCTTATGAAGTCAAGCATGAAGAGAAGTGGTTTTCGGTTTGAAACATGGAAATTTCAAAAACCTCCCAAAAGCTTCATTTTAGAGTGACTAAGAAGGATCCATGCTTACCTTTTCATTTTCATATTTTAAACTTGTTTAAATCTTAATTTGTCAAACCTAGGATCTGACAAAGAGATTCAAATCGGCATTAAATTCAAAAAAAAAACTCAGAAAAGGGAAAAACAAAAGCATATAGTCTTCTTATGTCATATAGTAAGCATTCAAGTTGATAAACAAGGTTTGGACATATTCAAACCAGACAAATAATGTATCTCTACCCCCTAACCCTAAAGTTGGTCGATCTTATGAAGTCTAGCATGAAGAGAAGTCGTTTTGGGTTTCAAACATGGAAATTTCAAGAACATCTCAAAAGCTTCTTATATCATATAGTACTAAGCATTAAAGTTGAGAAACAAGGTCTAGACATATTCAACCTATGCAAATCATGTATCTACCCCCTAACCCCTAAACTTTGTCTTATGTAGTCAAGCATGAAGAGAGGTGGTTTTGGGTTTCAAACATGGAAGTTTCAAAAACCTCCCAAAAGCTTCATTTTAGAGTGACTAATTAATAAGAAGGATGATACAGGCTTCCCTTCTCATTTTCATGTTTTAAACTTGTTTAAATCTTGGTCAAACCTAGGATTTGACCAAGATTCTTCAGAAAAAATCAAAAGAATGAAAAACCAAAGCACATAGCATTCTTATGCCATATAGTAAGCTAGCATTCAAGATGATAAACAAGGTCTAGACATATTCAAACCAGAAAAATCATGTATATATCTACCCCTAACCCTAAACTCTGTCTTATGAAGTCAAGCATGAAAGAGAAGTGGCGGTTTTGGGTTTGAAACATGGAAATTTCAAAAAACCCCAAAAGCTTCATTTTAGGGAGAATAAGAAGGATCCATGCTTACCATTTTATTTTCATGTTTCAAACTTGTTTAAATCTTGTTCAAACCTAGGATTTGACCAAGATTCAAATGGGCAGAAAATTAAAAAAATGAAAAAAATGACACCAAAGTACATAGTCTTATTATGTCATATAATAAGCATTCAAGTTGTTAAACAAGGTCGATTTAGACATATTCAAACCAGACAAATCATGTATCTATACCCCTAACCCCTAATTAAACTCTGTCTTATGAAGTCAAGCATGAAGAGAAGTGGTTTTGGGTTTCAAACATGGAAATTTCAAAAACCTCCCAGAAGCTTCATTTTAGAGTGACTAAGAAGGATCCAGGCTTACGTTTTCATTTTCATGTTTGAAACTTGTTTAAATCTTGGTCAAACCTAGGATTTGACCAAGATTCAAATGGGCATAAAATTCAAAAAAATTAGAAAAATGAAAAACAAAAGCACATAGTCTTCTTATGTCATATAGTAAGCCTTCAAGTTGATAAACAAGGTTTAGACATATTCAAACCAGACAAATCATATATCTACCCCCTAACCCTAAACTCGGTCTAATGAAGTCTAGCATGAAGAGAAGTCGTTTTGGGTTTCAAACGTTTAAGCCAAAAGCCCCATTTCAAATATTTCAAACTTATTCAAATTTGGTTCAAATTTGAAAGACATACAAGTTATAGCACACATAGTGCATACATGTTCACACATATTGCACTAGATTCTAATTAACCCTATAGTTTGAGGCCATTTGGATGAGGTCGAAAAAATTCTTGGATTAGAAATGGGGTTGTTCGAACCCCGTAGTTGGATTTTTTTGAACTTGATCTGTAGTACTGGGCAAAACCCTAGTTTAACCTATTTAATTATAGATTCGTAGGTTGATTTTTCTACATTTTTATTATTACTATGCAGCACATGTGTGTTTGCCCGTCGAGTGAAACTCGGAGGAAGAGGGATCACTCGGAAGGAGAGAAGAAGGGAGAGCATTATGGTGTCTCCCCTTTTTCGGGTGATGATGTTGACTTTTGTGCAGGGTTTGTCAGTGAGCAGGAGGTGCGAGCGAGCGAGCGAGTCGAGCGAGGCCGAGAATGAGAGAGATTTGTTTTTTTGTGAGAGGGACAACCGAAGGATCCTGAAGGACCCAGAGACTTCCAATACGCATCCTGATGCGTCTTCTCTTGACAAAGAAAATGGCTGGGAGTTTGCGTACCTATTGCACGTGACCTGTGCTCACTGAAGTGTGGGACCCCACGCATGGGCACCACATGTAAGTGACAGACCTGTTGGTGTAAAAACTCGGTTGATTAGTATAGTGCATTAGAGAAAAGTTTCCTATGGATTCAAGGGTAGGAAATCCAAGTTAACTCATTTACATGACATTATTTTTTCCATTAAGCAAAGTTAACACATCTATCAATTGGTACATTTTGGAGTGACTAAGAAGGATCCAGGCTTACTTATTCGTTTTCACGTGTTAAACTTGTCTAAATCTTGGTCAAACCTAGGATTTGACAGAGATTCAAATGGGCGGAAAATTAAAAAAAAACAGAAAAATGAAAAACCAAAGCACATAGTCTTCTTATGTCATATAGTAAGCATTAAAGTTGATAAACAAGTTCAAGACATATTCAAACCAGACAAATCATGTATCTATACCCCGTAACCCCTAAACTATGTCTTATGAAGTCAAGCATGAAGAGAAGTGGTTTTGGGTTTCAAACTTGGAAATTTCAAAAACCTCCCAGAAGCTTCATTTTAGAGTGACTAAGAAGGATACACGCTTCGCTTTTCATTTTCATGTTTTAAACTTGTTTAAATCTTGGTCAAACCTAGGATTTGACCAAAAGATTCAAACATGGAAATTTCAAAAACCTCCCAAAAGTTTCATTTTAGAGTGAGTAAGAAGGATCCATGCTTACCTTTTCATTTTCATGATTTAAACTTGTTTAAATCTTGGTCAAACCTAGGATTTGACCAAGATACAAATGGGTGGGCACAAAATTCAGAAAAATCAGAAAAAATGAAAAACCAAATCACATAGTCTTCTTATGTCATATCGTAAGCATTCAAGTTGATAAACAAGGTCTAGATATATCCAAACCAGACAAATCATGTATCTACCCCCTAACCCTAAACTCTGTCTTATGAAGTCAAGCATGAAGAGAAGTGGTTTTCGGTTTGAAACATGGAAATTTCAAAAACCTCCCAAAAGCTTCATTTTAGAGTGACTAAGAAGGATCCATGCTTACCTTTTCATTTTCATATTTTAAACTTGTTTAAATCTTAATTTGTCAAACCTAGGATCTGACAAAGAGATTCAAATCGGCATTAAATTCAAAAAAAACTCAGAAAAAGGAAAAACAAAAGCATATAGTCTTCTTATGTCATATAGTAAGCATTCAAGTTGATAAACAAGGTTTGGACATATTCAAACCAGAGAAATAATGTATCTCTACCCCCTAACCCTAAACTTGGTCGATCTTCTGAAGTCTAGCATGAAGAGAAGTCGTTTTGGGTTTCAAACATGGAAATTTCAAGAACATCTCAAAAGCTTCTTATGTCATATAGTACTAAGCATTAAATTTGAGGAACAAGGTCTAGACATATTCAACCTATGCAAATCATGTATCTACCCCCTAATTAACCCCTAAACTTTGTCTTATGTAGTCAAGCATGAAGAGAGGTGGTTTTGGGTTTCAAACATGGAAATTTCAAAAACCTCCCAAAAGCTTCATTTTAGAGTGACTAATTAATAAGAAGGATGATACAGACTTCCCTTCTCATTTTCATGTTTTAAACTTGTTTAAATCTTGGTCAAACCTAGGATTTGACCAAGATTCTTCAGAAAAAATCAAAAGAATGAAAAACCAAAGCACATAGCATTCTTATGCCATATAGTAAGCTAGCTTTCAAGATGATAAACAAGGTCTAGACATATTCAAACCAGAAAAATCATGTATATATATCTACCCCTAACCCTAAACTCTGTCTTATGAAGTCAAGCATGAAAGAGAAGTGGCGGTTTTGGGTTTGAAACATGGAAATTTAAAAAAAAAAGCTTCATTTTAGGGAGACTAAGAAGGATCCATGCTTACCATTTTATTTTCATGTTTTAAACTTGTTTAAATCTTGTTCAAACCTAGGATTTGACCAAGATTCAAATGGGTAGAAAATTAAAAAAGTGAAAAAAATGAAAAACCAAAGTACATAGTCTTCTTATGTCATATAGTAAGCATTCAAGTTGTTAAACAAGGTCGATCTAGACATATTCAAACCAGACAAATCATGTATCTATACACCTAACCCCTAATTAAACTCTATCTTATGAAGTCAAGCATGAAGAGAAGTGGTTTCGGGTTTCAAACATGGACTAAGAAGGATCATTTTTAAAAACCCCAAAAGCTTCATTTTAGAGTGCATAAGAAGGATCCAGGCTTACCCTTTCATTTTGTTGTTTTAATCTTGTTTAAATCTTGGTCAAACCTAGGATTTGACCAATATTCAAATGAGCATAAAATAAGAAATAAAAAAATAAAAAAATGAAAGCACATAATCTTCTTATGTCATATAGTAAGCATTCAAAAGTTCATGAAGAAGGTCTAGACACATTCAAATCAAACAAGTCATCTACCCCTAACCCTACACTGTGTCTTATAAATGAAGTCAAGCATGAAAAGAAGTGTGGTTTTGGGTTTCAAACATGGAAATTTGAAAAACCTCCCAAAAGCTTCATTTTAATTAGACTGACTGATTAATTAAGAAGGATCCATGATTAATTACCTTTTCATTGTCATGTTTTAAACTTGTTTAAATCTTGGTCAAACCTAGGATATATTTGACCAAGATTCAAATGGGCATAAAAATTCAGAAAAAAAATCAAAAGAATGAAAAACCAAAGCATGAAAAGAAGTGTCGTTTTGGGTTTCAAACATGGAAATTTCAAGAACACATCCCAAAAGCTTCATTTTAGAGTGACTAAGAAGGATCCATGCTTACCTTTTCATTTCATGTTATAGACTTGTTTAAATCATGGTCAACCCTAGGATTAATTTGACCAAGATTCAAGTGGGCAGAAAATTTAAAAAAATAGAAAACTAAAAAACCAAAGTACATAGTCTTCTTATGTACGTCATATAGTAAGCATATTCAAGTTGATAAACAAGGTTTGGACATATTCAAACCATACAAATCATGTATCTACCCCCTAACCCTAAACTCTTTCTTATGAAGTCAAGCATGAAGAGAAGTGGTTTTGGGTTTCAAACATGGAAATTTCAAAAACCTCCCAAAAACTTCATATTAGAGTGACTAATTAAGAAGGATAGAGGCTTCCCTTTTCATTTTCATGTTTTAAACTTGTTTAAATCTTTGTCAAACCTAGGATTTGGCCAAGATTCAAATATATGGGCATAAAATTAAAAAAAATAGAAAAATGAAAAACCCAAGCACATAGTCTTCTTGTGTCATATAGTTAGCATTAAAGTTGATAAACAAGGTTTAGACATATTCAAACCAGACAGATCATGTATCTACCCCCTAACCCTAAACTCGGTCTTATGAAGTCTAGCATAAAGAGAAGTCGTTTTGGGTTTCAAACGTTTAAGCCAAAAGCCCCTTTTCAAATATTTCAAACTTATTCAAATTTGGTTCAAATTTGAAAGACATACAAGTTATAGCACACATAGTGCATACATTTTCACACATACTGCACTAGATAGATGCTAACCCTATAGTTTGAGGCCATTTGGATGAGGTAGAAAAAATTCTTGGATTAGAATCGTGTTGTTCGAACCCCGTAGTTGGATTTTTTTGAACCTTGATCTGTAGTACTGGGCAAAACCCTAGTTTAACCTATTTAATTATAGATTCATATATCGATTTTTCTACCTTTTTATTATTACTATGCAGCACATGTGTGTTTTCCCGTCTAGCTAGTGAAACTCGGAGGAAGAGGGATCACTCATTCACTCGGAAGGTCAGAAGAAGGGAGAGCATTATGGTGTCTCCCCTTTTTCGGGTGACGATGTTGACTATTGTGCAGGGTTTGTCAGTGAGCAGGGAGGTGCGAGCGAGCGAGTCGAGCGAGGCCGAGAATGAGAGAGATTTTTTTTTGTGTGTGAGAGGGACAACCGAAGGATCCTGAAGGACCCAGAGACTTCCAATACGCATCCTGATGCGTCTTCTCTTGACAAAGAAGATGGCTGGGAGTTTGCGTACCTATTGCACGTGACTTGTGCTCACTGAAGTGTGGGACCTCACGCGTGGGCACCACACGTAAGTGACAGACCTGTTGGTGTAAAAACTCGGTTGATTATTATAGTGCATTAGAACAAAGTTTCCTATGGATTCAAGCGTAGGAAATCCAAGTTAACTCATTTAATTACATGACATTATTTTTTCCATGAAGCAAAGTTAACACATCTATCAATTGGTACATTTTGGAGTGACTAAGAAGGATCCAGGCTTACTTATTCGTTTTCACGTGTTAAACTTGTCTAAATCTTGGTCAAACCTAGGATTTGACCAACAAGATTCAAATGGGCAGAAAAATAAAATAAAAACAAAAAATGAAAAACTAAATCACATAGTCTTCTTATGTCATATAGTAAGCATTAAAGTTGATAAACAAGGTCTAGATATATCCAAACCAGACAAATCATGTATCTACCCCCCTAACCCGGCCTAAACTCTGTCATATGAAGTCAAGCATGAAGAGAAGTGGTTTTCGGTTTGAAACATGGAAATTTCAAAAACCTCCCAAAAGCTTCATTTTAGAGTGACTAAGAAGGATCCATGCTTACCTTTTCATTTTGATATTTTAAACTTGTTTAAATCTTAATTTGTCAAACCTAGGATCTGACAAAGAGATTCAAATCGGCATTAAATTCAAAAAAAACTCAGAAAAAGGAAAAACAAAAGCATATAGTCTTCTTATGTCATATAGTAAGCATTCAAGTTGATAAACAAGGTTTGGACATATTCAAACCAAACAAATAATGTATCTCTACCCCCTAACCCTAAACTTGGTCGATCTTATGAAGTCTAGCATGAAGAGAAGTCGTTTTGGGTTTCAAACATGGAAATTTCAAGAACATCTCAAAAGCTTCTTATGTCATATAGTACTAAGCATTAAAGTTGAGAAACAAGGTCTAGACATATTCAACCTATGCAAATCATGTATCTACCCCCTAACCCCTAAACTTTGTCTTATGTAGTCAAGCATGAAGAGAGGTGGTTTTGGGTTTCAAACATGGAAGTTTCAAAAACCTCCCAAAAGCTTCATTTTAGAGTGACTAATTAATAAGAAGGATGATACAGGCTTCCCTTCTCATTTTCATGTTTTAAACTTGTTTAAATCTTGGTCAAACCTAGGATTTGACCAAGATTCTTCAGAAAAAATAAAAAGAATGAAAAACCAAAGCACATAGCATTCTTATGCCATATAGTAAGCTAGCATTCAAGATGATAAACAAGGTCTAGACATATTCAAACCAGAAAAATCATGTATATATCTACCCCTAACCCTAAACTCTGTCTTATGAAGTCAAGCATGAAAGAGAAGTGGCGGTTTTGGGTTTGAAACATGGAAATTTCAAAAAACCCCAAAAGCTTCATTTTAGGGAGAATAAGAAGGATCCATGCTTACCATTTTATTTTCATGTTTTAAACTTGTTTAAATCCTGTTCAAACCTAGGATTTGACCAAGATTCAAATGGGCAGAAAATTAAAAAAATGAAAAAAATGACACCAAAGTACATAGTCTTATTATGTCATATAATAAGCATTCAAGTTGTTAAACAAGGTCGATCTAGACATATTCAAACCAGACAAATCATGTATCTATACCCCTAACCCCTAATTAAACTCTGTCTTATGAAGTCAAGCATGAAGAGAAGTGGTTTCGGGTTTCAAACATGGACTAAGAAGGATCATTTTAAAAACCCCAAAAGCTTCATTTTAGAGTGCATAAGAAGGATCCAGGCTTACCCTTTCATTTTCATGTTTTAATCTTGTTTAAATCTTGGTCAAACCTAGGATTTGACCAATATTCAAATGAGCATAAAATAAAAAATAAAAAAATAAAAAACGAAAGCACATAATCATCTTATGTCATATAGTAAGCATTCAAAAGTTGATAAACAAGGTTTGGACATATTCAAACCAGACAAATAATGTATCTACCCCCTAACCCTAAACTCGGTCGATCTTATGAAGTCTAGCATGAAGAGAAGTCGTTTTGGGTTTCAAACATGGAAATTTCAAGAACATCCCAAAAGCTTCTTATGTCATATAGTAAGCATTAAAGTTGAGAAACAAGGTCTAGACAAATTCAAACTATGCAAATCATGTATCTACCCCGTAACCCCTAAACTTTGTCTTATGTAGTCAAGCATGAAGAGAGGTGGTTTTGGGTTTCAAACATGGAAATTTCAAAAACCTCCCAAAAGCTTCATTTTAGAGTGACTAAGAAGGATGATACAGGCTTCTCTTCCCATTTTCATGTTTTAAACTTGTTTAAATCTTGGTCAAACCTAGGATTTGACCAAGATTCTTCAGAAAAAATCAAAATAATGAAAAACTAAAGCACATAGCATTCTTATATCATATAGTAAGCATTCAAGATGATAAACAAGGTCTAGACATATTCAAACCAGAAAAATCATGTATATATCTACCCCTAACCCTAAACTCTGTCTTATGAAGTCAAGCATGAAAGAGAAGTGGCGGTTTTGGGTTTGAAACATGGAAATTTCAAAAAACCCCAAAAGCTTCATTTTAGGGAGAATAAGAAGGATCCATGCTTACCATTTTATTTTCATGTTTTAAACTTGTTTAAATCTTGTTCAAACCTAGGATTTGACCAAGATTCAAATGGGCAGAAAATTACAAAAAATCAAAAAATGAAAAACCAAAGTTCATAGTCTTCTTATGTCATATAGTAAGCATTCAAGTTGTTAAACAAGGTCTAGACATATTCAAACCAGACAAATCATGTATCTATACCCCTAACCCTAATTAAACTCTGTCTTATGAAGTCAAGCATGAAGAGAAGTGGTTTCGGGTTTCAAACATGGACTAAGAAGGATCATTTTAAAAAAAAAACCCAAAAGCTTCATTTTAGAGTGCATAAGAAGGATCCAGGCTTACCCTTTCATTTTGATGTTTTAATCTTGTTTAAATCTTGGTCAAACCTAGGATTTGACCAATATTCAAATGAGCATAAAATAAAAAATAAATGAATCAATGAGATATGACCTCATGTTTATTTTCTATAGGATTATTTCCTATAGGATATGTTCCCATGAATCAAACAACTAGCTGGTGTAGGAAAAAATCCCGTAGAATCAAACAACTAGCAATCAAAAATAATTTATCTCTCATTCCTCTGTCGTGCATGTGGGTACACCAATAGCATATACATGTTGGTCCCATCTTAATGCTAAGGTTCAGTTCATCATACATAGTGGGAAACTTCACAAGATAAATGGGACACAAGTTATGGCGAAAGTTAATATTATTACTATATATATACACACATAGTTTCATTCGATTTGAATTATAGGTTTGTGAGCAAATATATATTTAGTTTGAACTAGTGCTCGAGTACGTAAGAAGCTATTTAATCACAAGCTTCATAGATTTTAAAACAAGGCATCTACATATTACTGGATTTTTTCAAAATTTTCAGAATAGTTTTTTAGCTTCAAATAAGAAATAGTTTGGAACGTTGGATCTCAAATGGATGGTAGATGGTGGCACATAGTCACAATGTATCTTGGAAGCATCAAGTCACTGAAGCTCTGTCCGGTTTCCAAACCAAGCTAAGAAAGGCATTGAAAATGAAGTTCTGCTCTAAAACATCTCTCATTCCATTTTGGTGCTCGCGCAGTTGCATGCTGCCCACGTGTTAAGGTACGTGTCTCTGGCATGTAGAGAACTACGATTATTGGCGAAAAATATATCGAAATGGAAACTGTAAAAAAAAACCTCTCGTCAACCCGATGTGACGAGACATCACTGCACCAAACGTCGTCGCAAATTTATAGATGGGTGGCGTGCTAGTATACCAACAGTCAAATCGGCGCCCAGTCGCAGCAGCAGCCTAGAGTACTACCTAGTTTTTGCCCCTTGCATGTCTATCATATTCTTCTTCACCCTCCCAGAATCACGCGCACGCGCAGTATCTCGATCCCCACCACGCCGCATCGTTCCGCTCGCCCTCTCCTCCGAAATCCCCAAGCGCGGTTGCATCCGCCATCCACCTAAATCCATCTTCACGTGATGAATTATTCTAGGCTTTGCCGGGGCGGCGGGGAAGGCCACTGGGAGGCTCTCACCGGCGACAACACCGACCTCATCGCTGCGCATCTGGACGTTACCTACACCGTCCGACTTACCGCATGTTCCAGGGAGCTCTACGACCGGATCAACAAGGATGAAGGTAAGATGCACCATTGGGGTGAACCACCTGCCTCGATGCCTCCGCCTCGCTTATTGGTTCGATGAACAGGATTGGGCGACAAGATCTCGTCTGCATGATACCGTGTACGACCTGGTGCCCCTCGACCATCCTCGCCGTTCTGTCGCCCTGCCGTTCATGCACGACAGAAAATGGCTTGGCGCGAACGGCGACTGGATCGCCGCCGCCGATCATCATGGGTACCAGTGGTGCCTCGTGAACGTCTACACCGAGCGACATATCCCCCTTCCATCCCTACCTGCTTCGAAGATCGATCATAGTAGTTTTTCATATCAACCTGCATATTCTTTTAACTGGGGTCCAGCAATTGATTTGTTGAAGATTGTAATCTGCCAAGTGCCCACAAAAGGTGGGAGGTACGCAGATTACAAGCTCATCGCCTTGTTCGACAAAACGATTTTCTACCTTGAAGGGGGTGGCGACTGGAGAATGCCCATGCTGGAGGCCCTTACACCTGCACCTGATTATCCAAATTACTGTGATGCCATTGAACTCGGTGGCCACGTTTTTTCGGTGGACGAAACTGACGGCTCCACGTACTTCTGGGACACCGCAAATGGTATTTTTCAGTCCTTTTGCATTGCATGATACACTGCCTTAACCAATGAAGTTATTAATGAACTACCTTGTTTATATTTTACCTTTCTTAAATGACTTAATGATCACACCCCCTTTTGCTGAATATGAATGAACCGTTGCTTGCAATGAATTAGTAGTACTAATTAGCCACCAACAAACATAGTATGCTCAGTATGTGATTGCATTCCTGAATTAGTAACTCTACGCCAATGCAGAATATGGATGTAATTAACCGAGATCTCAAAAGATAACGTAGCACTATGAAGGCACCCTTTTTGATAACCTTTTACACCCATTGTTTCATATATAACTAATTGATTTTGCCTCCAAAAGGAGGACGAGAGACCCGCCATCTGGATCTGAGAGATGCATAAGGACTTTCATAAGTATATGACTTAACGATCACATCCTTTATCTGAATATGAATGAACCGTTGCTTGCAATGAATTAGTACTAGTCAGTCATCAGCAAACATAGTATACTCCGTATGTGAATGCATTCCTGAATTAGTAACTCTATGCAACTGCAGAATATGGATGTAATTAACAAGTATCTCAAATGTTAACGTAGAAACAGAAAAATAGAAGAAAATCGTTTGTAATTACATGCGTAGCTTATATTTTCTAGAGATCGGGGAAAAGCGTTGATTGGATGTACCTACATGCAGATCAAACAGTTCTTTGTTTATATCGGTGAACAATCTGCAAAATGGTATAATTAATTTTGTGTTTGATACATTATTTCTCCCATTTTCTTGAATAGATTTCAGTTTCCCACAATTATCTTTGATTAGTGATTGTGACGTCCCCTCATTCAAAATAACTCAGGTTATCTTTTTCCTAATCAAGTGTTATTTAAGTTTGAGTAAGTTTACGACTAATATCTACAACCTCATATATATATAAGATTTAGCACCTGCAGGCCTAGCAAAGTTAGCTGCCTGTAGTCCCCTGTATAGTTCTTTCTTTTTGCTTTCTTAGTTTTTCGTAGCCTTGCTACAACCCTGTATGCTCTAATATATAATGATGCACGACTAGGCATGTGTGTTAGAAAAGAAAATCTAAATATCTTTTGTAATATATGAGCCTATATTGATGTTTTAGATGTTGGTAGTATAACTTTCGATAAACTTGAACAGACTTAAATCAGTTTAACTTAGCACAACCATATGGCGTACCTTTTTTAGAACGCGAAAATGAGGTAAAGAAATACCCTGTGTACCCTTAACTATCAATAGTAGAGAAGAGATTATGAACCTTCAACTCTAAAATGCAAATTCTTCTACTGAATGGATAGCTGCATCTGATACCTATTTTGCAAATGTTACCAGACTTGGGGTTAGCTATAAAAAGGCATTTCTTTCTTGTCAAGCTTAATGCACTACCAACACAACCAAAAGTCCGAACTGATCGCAAGGGCGGCAATTTTAGGATAAATTGCGAAAGCCAGGACTCGAACTTGAGACCCTGGCTCTGACACCATGTCAAGCTTCATCGACTAGCCAACGCAACCAAAAGTCCGAACTGATGGAAAGGTCTAGGCAATCCACTTATACAGTTAAACATTTCTTACCCTTCGGGTGGTCACAGGGAAGCTCTCTAATAGATCACTTAAGACAAAGGGAATTAACTACAAGACAGACTTAAACTTAAGATGATATATATTTGTCAAAATTTGAATCTATCTATATGCTTTCACTGTCTAGATACATCTGAATTTGGACAAATCTCAGACACTTTCGGTGGGACAGAGGTAGTATATAACTGTGTATACACTAACTAGTGTCTAGTTTTGGCATCAATAATAACCTAGATGACACAAATGCTAAAAGCTGCAAGAATGCTCGATGTCGAGTCAGAAACATTATTTGCATTACCACTTTAGTATGTAAACATCGATCAAGTAATGTAAAGACTCAAATAGAGTTAGCTATACTGAATTCATTCTTATCCTGATGTAGAGTTATTTTCTATATATTATTGAGACGTTTCTGATGCTTAGTTTCCTGTTGGGCTTTTCATCTGGACAAATCATTAGCTGAAATGGGCAGCTACATTTTTTAGATTATATCAACTAAGGCAGCTGTTACTTTTCTCTGTTCTTACTAATTACTGTTCATGAAACTATAGTTCATATTACATGTGTCAAGGTGAGACGATTGCTAAAGTAGAATTATCTGCATTTACTTTGCCGTGCTTTCCATGAAAATAGTCTGTTGTTTTTGGCTACTAATTCATACGCTCACATCTTCACATGTTAAACATGGATGTACACTAGACCAGCTTAGATGAGGCAATTGTCCACTTTTGCTGGTGTAGCAATTTTAGTATTTCATCTTACACTCAATTACTTCAGGGTAGCCGTCTTTTGTTTTCAGATGTCTTTTAATAGATCAAATTCTGAGAAGGATGCAATTACCTTCCCACGGTCAGTTTCCTACATGGGGTAGCTAGCTGAGCATTTGGCTAAGTATATGAACTCTTACTTTCACAACTGGAGACATGAACCATCAGTATTAGTAGATGGCCTAGCAATTTAACCGATACTGCACAAGATACACACCAAGGAGTGATAACAAATGGCATCACAAAATTGTGTTCTGTAAAAAATAATCCTGAAGTTGTGTTGTGATCTATTTATGAGTTGCAGCAATATGTGCAACGGATTCGTTCTCTACACATCAGGATTAGACAGTTTTGTTAAATTAAATGTTGATCTCTTCACAGTTGAGATTGTTTCAGACTTCCGGATAGCATGATGTTTGATTGCGTTGTCTCAGGGCTTAGGGAAAGTGGGTATGTGCCTAATATCAGCTCCCTTAACGTTGTAAGGGCAGTTTGAGAATCGGTGAGTTTGAGCATCATTTATTCAAAAAAAATCATGCTACAACTGCTAAACTTCACTTCATGTTGTGCCATCATCATTGCTGATGAAAAGCCCATAAATATTTACAACTGCTAAACATTTACTCCATCTCACAGCTTAAGGTGTAAATAAATTGGCGCTAGGATTAAGTAGGGTTGGCGTGGAAATTAGCTTCCATACTTGCCCCTCATAAATCTCTAATAACTCACTCCTTTTACTCCGTATTTCTCTCTCTTCCCTAAAGTAGCCGCATCAGACTCCTCGTTAACTACCATCTCATGCATGCACCGTATACAACCAATGAGGCACCGGTTTTAGAGGAGATTGACTGGAGGAGCAGTTAATTCAGCGTGAATACCGTGTGCATGCCATAGCTGGGTCAATCGTCTCCCTGTTTTTAGCAAACGAGAAACGGCTGAGAGGGGCATCTTCGGTAGAAATAGGATAGAGTTCACCCTACGCCTTATGCTTTGATCAAAAATCGAATTTATTTTTACGCCTTAAGCTCTGAGATAGAGGGAGTATATTAGTTAGACACGCCGCGCCGATCATTGCTAGTGCCTTACTATATGACATAAGAAGACCATGTGAAGGAGACATGCATCACCTTTTTTGGTGATGTAACTAGTCCTGTAGCCCTTGTCAAATTCCTCTGATACTGATGGGAGGGCCTGCTCACCCTATACGCTAGTACAGTAGTAGTAGTTGCATTTTTTGGGCTCACACCGGCGAAGGGCGCGAATCGGGCGCGTCGGCGCCTCGCGGCACGACGGTTTTCGCGTGTGGGGCCGCCTTGTCAGCGGGAGGACGCGACTGTTCGCATCAAAGGCGACGCGGGAAGGTTGGTAGTCCCCGGCGTTTAATGGTCTCCCGCGCCTAAACCTAGGCGGCCACGAGGGCAGCGGCCGGACACGCGGCGTCCAGTCGCCTACCCCGCCGTAAATGAGGGTAGTTGCCTACCACCAGCATAAAGTACCTACTACGCCGTCCACCCCCGCGGTGCTATCCTCTCATTTCCACCACCGCTTACGCTCCATTCTCTCCTCTCCACCTCAAAAATGCCGCGCCATCGGAAAACGAGGTTCTGTAGGCTTGGCCTCAAAGTCCGCGCGCAGCCTCCACCACCATCGCAGCCGGAGCCGGAGCCGGAGCCGCAGTCCGACGCGGAGTACAGCTCCGATAACGACGAGGACCCACGGTTGAAGGAGGAGTACAGCGAGCACGACCTCCGGATCTTGGAGGCTTCCCAACGGAAGTTCTGCGAGGACAGGGCTCATCGCCATTATGAGGCGTTCGCCCGCCAGCAAGCGATACTCTTCTTCCAGAAGGAGATTTCTCGGCTAAGGACTGAACCGCTGGGACAGCGCCGCCGACAAGGTCTTTTGACGGCGTCCGCCATGCTCGACCGCCTGAAGCGCGAACAGTGGCTGTGCCAGTGATGAAGTGCTGGGTATTCATTTTCAACATGTGTATTCATTTTGCCAAAATCCTCATGTATTTGCCAAATTTTTCCCTGATTTGTGAGGAAATTCTAAGGTTTTGTCAAAATCTTGGGTATTCAGCTGCATACGCAAGAATACCCCTGGGGCCGCCCCTATCGCGAAGCATGGGACCAGAAGCGGGCACGGACGTAGGCGGCATAGGCGAAGAACGAGGACGAGGCAGACCCGTCGCGCGCCCCAACCGACGTCCATTAGATTAGGATTAAGTTTAAGTTTTATTTAGGCCTCCCCAACCGACGGCATCACTTGTGTTCATGTAGTATTATTATGGTGGTGTACTTGTGTTCATGTACTTGCTTCAGACAAGTACTACTATGTTTGTTGAAGGAGACATGCATCACCCTTTCTTGGTGATGTCTTCCTGTAGCCCTTGTCAAATTAAATTCCTCTGATACTGATGGGAGGGCTTGCTCACCACACACGTCAGGATGAAGTGGAGAGAAACTACTCGTCCCTTGTTGGACACGGACCATTGGAAACTTATTTTCATTATCAATCCTACGTATTATTTTTGTGGCATATATCTTATATTACACCTTGTCAGTGCCCATGATGATGGACTTGGGTGTCTAGGAATAGGAAGGAGGACACTAGCGAATAAACAAACCGGTCAGCCAAACTGGGCAGCCGATGAAAAGTATGATCAAGTGCGAATCGTCGAAATTGCAATACAATAATTTCTGGGGAAAATATATGTTGATATGAACTTGCAAGTGTGGGCTACCCACAAACTATTTGCAAACACGGGCTATGCATCCACCATGCCATGCTATCTATAGTTCTATTCCTGTTGCTTAGTTTTTTCCCAGTTATATGAGTTGAAGCTGATATACCGTTCCTACGAAATAGCCAAACTAGATCCAGAGGCATAATGTTCAGATTGTGGGCTTCATAAGTATACCATTTGGGTCCATTTTTGTTGTTGCATTGTTCAGGCAACAAGATCAAGCTTGTAGAGAGCTCATCTTCGAAAAAAAGGGAGCTGCCCTGATGATCAGGCCACCAAACGCCAGTGAGCAGACCCGCCCTGGCAGCTTCTGCAAGTTACTGGATGGGCTCATCCCCAGTGCTTTTAAGCCCTGGTTTGAAGGTTTGTGGCCAGAGACCATCAAGCTGAAGATCTCCACCGATTGCATCTGGGAGGTCGGCACGAAGGAGGAAGATGGCAAGATTGTTATGGACGCTTACGCTGGTCAGCGTTTGTCAAAGCACATGACTTGAAGATAGGATACTTCATGGTTATTCAAGAGGATTGACACCAGATCCTTGAAGGTGCTCGTATTTGATCACGAAAACTGCGAGAAGGTCATCAAGTGTAAAGGCAATCATGCACCACTGGAGGAACAATATGGATCACAGCTCAAATAAGGTGGTGCATGTTCGGTTCTAATTACCACTTTTTTGTAGAGAGGTGGTCAATAAGTATATTTACCACTCTCTTCGATGATGCATTTGTGGTCAACATGATGGTACTCTTATATACTATGTGCGTGGCTCCTCCACACACAATGTTATGTTAAACATGAAGGCTCAATCAGACTCAATGTCTCTAGTTACATTAGTTAATGCTTGTGTTGGCTGTATTGTGAAGAACACATGTTGTTCGGTTAATGCAGTGAAGTCAAAATGCTGCATTTGGTTCCTCGCAAACGTATGCATGCACCAACAAACTCCCCTTCCATAGTTTTCCAACAAATAGCAAACCTCCTGCTGACAAGCATATTAGGCGCAAATGTGCAACCTTCAGTAACGATCAGGCTTCCAGCACTGCCCCATGTAACCAGACATTTTTTGTGTGTGAGGCTAACCTTACCAATAGAAAAAAAAGTACAACTTCCCCCGCTTGGGCCAAAATTTCCCCTTTTGGGTTGCCGTCTACATGGTAATTGATGTGGGCCTACTTACTAGGACTATAATGCCCAATAACTACAAACGGGCAACTCAAACACTTTCGGCCCCTCTTCTAATACAACACGGATACTATGATTCACCACAAAAAAACAGGGACATTCTACGTACAAGTTGTTTTTAAAGTGATCAAATATCAGGAGCCAAAAATAATTCAAGAAAAGAAACTTGAGTGTACATAGAGGATGACATGCGGGTCCCATTTAGCAGCAGCGGTATCACCGTTTGAGAGGCTGCACGGGATCGAAAGAAAAAGGCAAGTGACCAAATACGAGGTGCCAAAAAATCCAAGAAAAGAAAGTTTTATAGTACATAGAGGATGACATGCGGGTCTCATGAACCAGCAGGTTCCTCAACGTTTCAAAGGTGGTATGAGATCGAAAGAAAAAGGCAAGTGACCAAAAATCAGGGGGTAAAAAAAATCCAAGAAAAGAAACTTTATTGTACATAGAGGATGAAATGCGGGTCCCATGAGGTAGCTACTTACTCAACGTTTCAGAGGCGGCATGAGATCGAAAGAAAAAGGAAAGTGACCAAATATCAGGAGCAAAAAATAATCCAAGAAAAGAAACTTTTATTGTACATAGAGGATGACATGTGAGTCCCATTTTGCAGCAGCGGTCTCAACGTTTCAAAGGCGGCATGAGATCGAAAGAAAAATGCAAGTGCCAAAACATCAGTAGCAAAAAATAATCCAAGAAAAGAAACTTTATTGTACATAGAGTATGACATGCGGGTCCCATTTTTCAGCAGTGGTCTTAACGTTTCCAAGGGGCACGGGATCGAAATAAAAAGGAAGTGACCAAATATCAGGAGCCAAAAATAATCCAAGAAAAGAAACTTTATTGTACATAGAGGATGACATGCGGGTCCCATTTTGCAGCAGTGGTCTCAACGTTTCCAAGGCGGCACGGGATCAAAAGAAAAAGGAAGTAGCCAGAAATCAGGGGTAAAAATAATTCCAAGAAAGGAAACTTTTATTCTACATAGAGGATGACTTGCGGGACCCACGAGCCAGCAGCTTCCTCAACGTTTCAGAAGCGTCATGATACCGAAAGAAAAAGGCAAGTGACAAATATCAGGTCCCAAAAATAATCCAAGAAAAAACGTTTATTGTACATAGAGGATGACATGCGGGTCCCATTTTGCAGCAGCGTTCTCAACGTTTCAAAGTTGGCATGAGATCGAAAGGAAAAGGCAAGTGACAAATATCAGGAGCCAAAAATAATCCACGAAAGAAACTTTTATTGTGCATAGAGGATGACATGTGGGTCCCATCATGCAGCAGCGGTCTCGACGTTGCCAAGGCGGCATAGGACCAAAAGAAAAAGGAAGTAGGCAGAAATTAGGGGGTCAAAAATAAACTCCAAAAAAAGAAAGTTGATTGTACATAGAGGATGACATGCGGGTCCCATGAGTCAGCAGCTTACTCAACGTTTCCAAGGCAGCAGGGGATCAAAAGAAAATCAGAGGGTGAAAAAAATCGAAGAAAAGAAAGTTTTATAGTACATAGAGGATGACATGCGGATCCCATGAGCCAGCAGGTTCCTCAACGTTTCAAAGGTGGCATGAGATCGAAAGAAAAAGGCAAGTGACCAAATATCAGGAGCCAAAAATAATAATCCAAGAAAAGTAATTTTTATTGTATATAGAGGATGATATGTGGGTCCCATTTTGCCGCAGCGGTCTCAGTGTTTCGAAGTCGGCATAAGATGGAAAGAAAAACGCAAGTGACAAATATCTGGAGCCAAAAATAATCCAAGAAAAGAAATTATTGTACATAGAGGATGACATGCGGGTCCCATTTAGCAGCAGAGTTCTCAACGTTTCCAATGCGGCACAGGACCAAAAAAAAAGAAAGTAGCCAGAAATCAGGGGGTCAAAAAAATCCAAGAAAAGAAAGGTTTCAATTGGGCTGCATCTGGCCGTCTGGGCCTTCGAACTATCCTGCTGACGCCTTTGGACTCATACAGTTTCAGCCCACTCCAAAACAGGAAAGTCCTATGCTTCGCAAAAACAAAAAACAAGGAGATTCAACATATAAGTTTGTTTATTTAAAAATAAAGATTTTTTTTTCTGTTTGCAATAGCTCAGAGCGAAATACACTGTTTATTGTCTGCAAAATAATCAAGATATCACATGTTTTTGTACGGGGAGGCTGACATCGGGGACCCATGAGCCAGCAGCGTCATCAACGTTTTAAAGACGGCAGAGGATCGAAAGAAAAAATAAACCAAAAATCAGTTGGTAAAAAAATAAAAAAATAAACATTTATCGTTCTGAGAGGATGACATGCGGGACCCATGAGGCAGCAGCATCCTCAACGATTCCAAGGCGGCAGGGGATCAAAAGAAAAAAAGGAAATATCCAGAAATTAATTAGGGGTTCAAAATAAATCCATCAAAGGAAAGTTTTATTGCTCATAGAGGATGACATGTGGGACCAACCTGCCAACAGCGTTCTCATCGTTTCAAAGGGGGCATGAGATCAAAAGAAAAAGGCAAGTAGCCAGAAATTAGGGGTAAAAAATAACTCCAAGAAAGGAAACTTTTATTGTTCGTAGATAATGACATGCGGGACCCATGAGCCAGCAGCTTACTTAAAGTTTCAAAGGCGGCATGAGATCGAAAAAAAAGGCAAGTGACAAAATATCAGGAGCCAAAGATAACCCAAGAAAAGAAACTTTATTTACATAGAGGATGACATGCGGGTCCCATTTTGTTGGGGGGATAACCCCCGGTATGCCAAAGGCATGCCAAACCGGATGGTTTGAGCCATCGAGATACCGGTTTAATGTTCTTGCCGGAAGCCTAGTAGGAATCCGGGAGAGCAAGGCTAAGCCGGTATCCCCAAAGGGGTATGCCGGGACCCGGTATAAAAGATACCGGAAAGGAGAGCCTGTCGGCAGGACTGGTCAAAGATTCTCTTCAGAGCAAGAAGACAAGGATGAGCTAAGCCAAGTAACTTTATTCAGAGCCCTGGCGCCAAAGAGAGAGGTGACGGAGAAAGAAGCCGGGGGACGACAGCTTCTATGATAAAAGAAGGCCCCGGTGTCATCTATGATTAAAGTAGCTTTGTACAGTAGCCAGTTAAAGTAGCTTTGTACAGTAACTCTGTAAAGTAGTTTGTCCAGTCAAAGATGCCATTAGGGTTTCTTGCAGTGTAAGCCACCCTCTCCCCTATATAAGGAGAGGGGGCAGCCCATCTTCACGGGCAAGTATGTACGCGTGTATGTAGGAAGGCGAGAGCACAGTAACTTGTGTGAATCTATGAACATGGTGATCTAGAGGGAGTTCTTCCTTGTGTCTTTCTTCTTCAACCTCTGGCCTTGGCCAAGTTCTTGAGGAAACCATCCGGAATCTCTTCCCACCTGATCGCAAACCCTCCCCCGAATCCTCTTGCGTCCATTCGGCCCCAATCTAAGCCATCCTATGGCATCTGCTCGTTCACCACAACGACAGTTGGCGCCCACCGTGGGGCATGAAGTGGCGCTTGATGGAGTTCACATTCGGGCGGGCGTTCTCGAGATCTCCGGCGAGCGTACGGTGTCCGCGTTGGTGCAGAGCATCTACGCCATGGACTTCATCAACGACAACGCGGGCTGCTTCGCCAACGGCGGCGTCTTCCCCAAGAACGGCCGCATCATCGAGTTCGGCAGCCATCGCGTCTACTTCGGCACCGTACCCTTGCGCAAGCGCCTCTCGCCGGTGCTGGTGGCACCGGACCCGCCAAGATGGCTCTGTGCTGGCCGCGCCGCCGGCAGCGTCGAGGTAATGATGACCGGTGTGGCTGGTGCAGGAAAGGAGGTTGCGGCTGAAGGTGCCGGTCGCGCGGTTTCGACCCGTGCGGCTAAGCCACCGCTGGAGCGCGGCGCAGGCGCAGCGGGAGCATCATCCGCGCCACCGGAGACACCGCTCCAGGCGGCGATGAACGTCCTCGCCACCCCCATCGCGCAGAACATCGATCCGGCGGCGGCTCAGGCGGAGCTGGAGGCGCAGCGCCAGAAGATGCTGGAGAGCGGCAAGGACATCGTCAGGGCGCAGCGCGAGCTGAACCTAACCGTACGTGAGTATAACGCTGCCCATGGCTTTGCTTCTGTTAGCGCGCATGCTGCTAGGATGCCGGAAAACCGGCTAAAAGCTCGCAACCTAGATCAAGATTTGCGCAAAGAGATTCTTACCGGCAAGAGCGCCTCTGCATCTGTTAGCATCGTGGAAAAGCCTAAGTATAGCAGCCCGGATAAAACTATAAAAGCTGCTAAGGCCGCTGTAGAGCTGTGCGAGTCGCTTTCCGGAGAGGCTTTGGTAAAGCAGCAAGAGCGTGTTAGAGAGCTGCTGGAAACCATTGAGCAGCAAAATGCTGAGCAGCTGGCTAAGCTGAACAAGGCAGCGGCCTCAAAATCCGCGCGTTCAACAAAGAATGCCGGTAGCAAATCCCATGGGCAGGCTTCGTCCCCCATCCGGATAGAAGGAGAGAAAAAGAAGTGAATGCGCAGCAGATGATCGTGTACGATCCGGTTCTTGCCGGAAAGCAACAAGCCGGGCAACACGATGCCGGTAGAAAAAGCCAAGGGGCAGAGCGAGGCTACGCCGCAGGCTATGCCGGAAACAATCATGCCGGTAGATATGAGACCGGGCAAAACTATCGAGCTGCAAGGGCAGCGTACGAGGAGGAGGAAATAGATCCCCCAAGGTATCGGCAGGCAAGGGCCGCGGTACCGGAATGTCACGATGAAGCCGATTCCACGAGACCGGCAGCATACCGGAACCCATTGGGAGAACGCACAGGAGAGAGATACTTACCGGAACGGGATGCGAGGCACCGTCTGGATAGAGTATACTTGTCAGAAATGATCGAGGAGGAAGGTCCTCCAGGTCCAAAGTGTTTTGGCCCAAGGATCATGAAAGAAAAACCACCAGTTCGCAACTTTATGTTGCCCCGTGACACAAAGACGTATGACGGCACCACGAAGCCGGAAGACTGGCTCGCGGATTACGTGACCGCGGTATACGTTGCAGGCGGTGGAGGAACCGTAGCAGGAGGAAACCGGCGTTGGGCCGTGAGGATCATACCATCGTTTGGGTTGGACCGGCAAGAATCTGGCTAAACAACTTGCCGGCAGGAAGCATAAATGGCTGGCTGGATTTTGAGGAGGCCTTTGTGAGCAATTTCAGCAGCACCTATCAGAGGCCAAACAGGCCGCAGCAACTTGCTCTGTGCGTGCAGCGCCCGAACGAAACAGACCGGGATTATCTAGCCCGGTGGAACACCACAAGGAACTCCTGTGAGGGGGTGATCGAGGCACAAGCCATTGCTTGGTTTAGCAGTGGATGCAGAAGAGGTTCACCGTTGTGGCAAAAGTTGCAGCGCAACATGCCGACAACGTTGGCAGAGATGATACGTGTGGCGGATAGCTATGCGTTGGGAGACCCAACGCAACCGGCAGTGCAACCGGAGCCGGAACAGCTGCGCCACGAACAACACCGGACAACCGGAATAACAAAAGAAGGGAAGATTTTCCGGATCGAAGGTACGGTCCGCAGCAAGTTCTTTGCTGTGCGGGAAAACTTTGAGGCCAGCGACAGCCAGAGGCAAAAAACCGGATCGCAGCCATGGGCGGGTCCTAAGAAACAATGGGTGGAAAAGAAACCCTGGGTCCAGAAGAAGAACTGGCAAGAACCCGCGAAATACACCATGGAAGCTGCCATGGATCAACCTTGCCGGTGGCACACGCCGAATCCGGCACATCCGTCAAACCATCTGACGAAGGATTGTACCTGGACCAAGTACTTGATGCAAAAAGGAACAGTGAAAGATGCGCGGCCACCGCAAGACATGCCGCGGCAGCAACAACAGCTACCGCCACCACCACCACTTACCGGGGCAAACGCCTTACCGGTGCAGCCAAACCGGCAGCAGTACCAGCAAGTTAACCGGGTGGAGCAAAATGATAACCAGCCACCTCCACCGGCACCTTTAGGCCGGAATGTTTACGAAGATCCGCATCTGTGCTGTGTTGTCTTTGTCACCGAGCCAACAGACCGGCAAAGAGTACACCGGCGCTCCCTGGAGGTCAATGCCGTGATGCCGGCAGGTCCCAAGTACATGATGTGGTCCAATCAGGAAATTACCTGGTCATCCAAGGATCACCCAAAGATCATGCCGAATCCGGGTGGATATGCTCTGGTTGTGGACCCGATGATGACAGGGCCGCAAACTCGAAAGGTGAAGTTCAGCAAGGTGCTGATAGACATTGGCAGTTGCATCAAAATCTTGTCCCAGCACACCATGCAAACGCGGGTCATAACAGAAAACATGCTTCAGCCAACGCGCACAACGTTCCATGGGATCGTCCCTGGCTTGTCCTGTGCCCCGATAGGAAAAGTTCGGGTGGACGTGGCATTTGGAGGACGTGACAATTGCCGGGTGGAAAATCTGGAGTTTGAGGTGGTGGATCCGGGACAGTCCCTATCATGCATTCTTTGGGGAGACCGGCGTTGGCTGCTTTCATGTCCACCAATCATACTGCTTACATCAATATTAAGATGCCTTGTCATCGTGGGCCATTGACTGTGGTTGTAAACTATAAGATCTCACCGGAAATCGCATCTGCCGGATCAAACCTAGCGAGAATCGCTGGTGATCGCGGAGGAAAAGAAAAGAATGCAGACAGCTGTTGCGCTGGCTCAATCCTCACAAATGAGTTTGGCGGCAATGAGTGAAAACATGGGCACACCGGCATTCAAGCCAACCAATGAAACAAAGAACATTGTGCTGGATCCGGCTTACCCGCAGCGCACCGTTCGTGCTCGGCGCCCGGCCTTGATCAAGCATAGGAAAGCGCGCTCGTCAGCTTCCTCCGTGAGAATCGGAATATCTTTGCCTGGTCAATCGATGATTTGGTAGGTGTTCCGAGGGAGCTGGCTGAGCACTCTCTAAACGTCCGGAAAGATGCCAAGCCGGTGCGGCAACCACTGCGTCGGTTCGCTGAAGACAGAAGAAAGATCATAGGAGAAGAAGTAACCAAGCTGCTTGTTGCCGGATTCATTGTGGAGGTCACGCACACAGAGTGGCTGGCCAATCCGGTAATGGTTGAAAAGAAGAAAGATGAGAACCTGGAGGCAAAAGCTCCGAAGGTGTGGCGCATGTGCATCGACTACACCAACCTGAACAAGGCTTGCCCAAGAGATCCTTTTCCTTTGCCACGAATCGATCAAGTGATTGATTCAACTGCTGGGTGTGAGTTGTTGTCCTTCCTGGATGCCTATTCCGGTTTCCACCAAATTCCCTTAAAAAAGGAAGATCAAATAAAAACTGCGTTCATTACCCCGCACGGGCTTATTGCTATGTCACTATGCCTTTTGGGTTACGCAACGCTGGTGCAACGTACCAGCGCTGTATGCAAAAATGCTTGTTTGATCAAATTGGAAAAAATGTGCAAGTCTATGTGGATGACATCGTGATAAAAACTAAGGTAAAAAACACTTTAATCGATGACATCCGGCAAACATTCGATAACCTAAGGCGGTTCCGGATGAAACTCAATCCGGCAAAATGTACCTTTGGTGTCCCCGCCGGCAAGCTGCTCGGTTTCCTGGTTTCAAGCCGGGGCATAGAGGTTAATCCGGTAAAGATCCGGGCGATAGAAAGAATGGCTATCGCTCGAGAGTTAAAAGATGTGCAAAAGTTTACCGGAAGCTTGGCATCGCTGAGCCGGTTTGTAACCAGGTTGGGAGAAAAAGCTCTGCCACTCTATGCTCTCATGAAGAAATCTGACACGTTCGTCTGGACCCCTCAGGCAGACGCAGCGTTTAAGGAGCTAAAAACGATGCTAGCCACAGCACCCATACTGGCTTCACCTCTAGAAAGGGAGCCTATGTTGTTATACATAGCAGCAACAAACCGGGTTGTGAGTGTAGTGGTTGTGGTTGAAAGAGAAGAGGAAGAAAAAACCGTCCAGAGGCCGGTATACTACTTGAGCGAGGTGCTCTCCCTCTCAAAACAAAACTACCCTCACTTCCGAAAATGACTTATGGCGTGTACATGGCCGCCACAAAACTCAAGCACTACTTTGAGGAGCACCCCATGAAGGTGGTGAGTGAAGCACCAATTTCCGACATCATGTGCAACAAAGATGCCAGCGGCCGGATTGCAAAATGGGCGATCCAGATATCACCGTACGTGCCGGTATATGAAAGAAGAGATGCCATAAAATCACAGGCTTTGGCTGATTTCCTTGTTGATTGGGCGGAGATGCAATACAAACCGCCGCATCGTAGGATAGAATACCGGAAGATGCACTTTGATGGATCTAAGCTCAAGGAAGGTCTAGGTGCCGGTGTGGTGCTTACTTCACCAAAAGGAGACCACCTCCGGTATGTTTTGCAAGTACATTTCAGGGCATCGAACAATGTCGCTGAATATGAAGCTTTGATCCATGGGCTTAAGGTCGCAAAAGAAATCGGTGCACACCGGATCATTTGCTATGGCGATTCAGACCTTGTGGTACAGCAGTGCTCAGGAGATTGGGATGCAAAAGACGCCAACATGGCCTCGTACCGGTTTCACGTGCAAAAGATTGCCGGATTCTTCGAAGGATGTGAGTTTCACCATGTGCCGCGAGCAGAAAATGAAGCCGCGGATGCTTTGTCCAAGTTGGGCTCATCTAGGCAAGAAATTCCTCCCGGAATAGCTTTGGCTCACCTAAGAGTGCCATCGATCAAGCCGAGCCCGGAATCGAATCAATTTTTGTACCAGTAGTCACACGTAGTACCCATGGATATCGATGAAGGGAACCCGGGGACTGCTCCGGCAAGCTCGGGACTGCTCCGGTAGGCTCGGGACTTTGTACCCATACCGGAAGAAACGATGCTGGTAGATAGCATGGAGATAGATGCACCGGTGTTTTTGGTTCGAGAAATACCATCATGGGTTAAACCTATTAAGGAATTCCTGATCAGCGGCACCTTGCCTACCGACGAAAATGAATCAAGGAGGATACAAAGAAGGTCCAAAGCTTACACATTCATCAATGGTGAGGTGTACAAGAGAAGCGTTACCGGTGTCCTTCAAAGATGTGTGGAACCGGAGGAAGGAAAAGAAATGCTTGAGGAAATTCACCAAGGAGAATGTGGGCATCATGCTTCATCAAGGGCTTTGGTAGCAAAAGTATTCCGGCATGGGTTCTATTGGCCCACTGCTTTGGAGGACGCTGAGGATTTGGTAAGAAAATGCAACGGCTGCCAGAGGTACGCCAAGCAAAACCATACCCCCAAAGATCCGGTTTAAAGACAATACCGCTAACATGGGCATTCGCGGTTTGGTGCGTTGACCTGGTTGGACCCTTCAAAACTCCAAGTAGAGGCATGTCTCACAGCTTGGTCATGGTGGCTAAGTTCACCAAGTGGCTGGTCGTAAAACCTCTCGCAAAGTGTGATGGGCATACAGCTGTGAAATTCTTGAAAGATGTCATTTTGCGGTATGGATACCCGCACAGATCATCAACGATAACGGAACCAACTTTGCTCAAGGTGAGTTCAAAAGGTTCTGTGAAGAAAAGAACATCCGGTTGGATTTGTGCTCAGTGGCACATCCACAGGGCAATGGCCAAGTAGAAAGAATGAATGCCTTGGTGCTTTCCGGTATCAAGCCTAGACTCATTGATGCGGTGGAAAAGTCACCAGGATGTTGGCTCGATGAGCTACCATCGCATCTTGTGGAGTATAAGAACAACTCCAAACCGGTCTACCGGATACACTCCCTTCTTCATGGTTTATGGAGCAGAAGCGGTGATACCAACCGATATCATCCATGATTCACCAAGGGTACAGCTCTATACTGAGCAAGAGGTCAAAGAGGCCAGAGAAAACGATGTGGACTTGCTAGAAGAAGCAAGAGAGCTGGCTTTGGCAAGAACAGCCATTTACCAAGAAACCTAAGACGCTATCATAACCGGAAGGTTAACCCAAGAGTTTTCCGGGAAGGAGATCTTGTACTTCGCCTGGTGCAGCGCACTGAAGGCCGGCATAAGCTTTTGCCACCGTGGGAAGGTCCCTTCATTGTAAGCAAGGTGCTTCACAATGATGCATACTACTTGATAGATGCACAGGAATGGAAGAAAGGAAAGGCGGACAGGTCCGGCGAGGAGAGCAAGCGTCCATGGAACGTAGCTCTGTTGCGTCCTTTCTACTCTTGAAGTGGTGGTGTAAGAAGTTCCTTTTTGTACCTTATATGCTATGAATAAAAGATGCCGGAACCTTGAGTGAATCTCTGGGACTACCCCAACTTAATTTTCATGTAAATTGTCTATTTTTTCAGTTTACCTGTTGCTTATTGAATGTTTTTTCTTTCCGGTTTAGTAGTGTGCTAAATCCTACCGGAGTCTTCGACTCTGCTGTTGTCCGCAAACCGGCTTCATGGCAAGCAAGATAAACCGGTAGGGGATAAGCACATGAACTGCGAAAAGGGAGAGCAGGAAAGAACAATCTGAAAAATTTAATTAACCCCGGTTAAACCGGTTTTTTGCAAAATTTCAAAGTTATTTCTAAGTTCAAGAAGATGCTTGTTTGGTGAAAGAACCTTGTGCTCATACGCCAAAGAACGCCCAGAGAAGGCAGGCAGAGCCAAGGCAAAAGAACCAAGTATGCATCAAATTGGATGCGGAAGCAATTGAGAAATCTTTGCAGTGCAGGATAAAAGCGGAACCAAAAGCAAAATATGCTAAGGCAAACTCATAAGTACTTAGCTACCGGTATAACTTACCGGCAGGAAATGTTGTAGCACAACCACAGGCAAACTTAAGTTTTACATCATAAGCCCGGCATTCCTGGGGCAGAATTTAACAGATATTGTCTTAAAGCAACAGGACCAACAGATATAATGAGCAAACACTTCAAAGGAAATCATCATGCAGCAGGGGCTTCCGGAGGAGCATCGCCGGCACCAGCATCGCCCAGGACCTCTTCTTCGGCTTCACCCTCCTCCTCGTCGAGATAATCCGTGACGCCAGGAGGGGGAGGGATGAAGGTGCGCATGTCGGCATACTCCGCGATGCGGTACGCGCGATCCTGCCGTTTGGCGGAGAGGATCGGGTCCAGATCCGTTTCTGCGCCTTCGCGCACGCCGGTAAGGGCGTCCAGATTGAGCTCCGGGTACCAGGAGCAGGCGACGCGGAGGGCGGAGTCCGCTCCAGCGCGGGCAGCAGAGCACTGCCACTCGCGGATCCTCCTGCCGGCACCTTTCAGACGGTCGTTGATGAGGGAGAAGGTGTCCGGCACCTCCTCGCCAGGCCATAAAGTCCTGTATAGCTGGGTAGCTACATCAGGGATGTCCGAAAGATTGCGGTCTATGCAGCGCATATGGGACACCCGCGCGTTAAGCGCGACCAGATGGTCCTTGGGCGTCCATGGCACGGTAAGATCCGCTTGGCCTTTGTCCTTGCGCTGCGCGTCGACCTTCTTGACGGCATACCTCTGCGAGTCCGGAAAGAGGCCTGTGCAAAGAAAGAAAAAGCTTAAGGAAAAGGGTCCGGAAGAAAAAGAGACCGGAAGAAAAAGAGACCGGAAGAAAAAGAGACCGGAGAGAAAAGAATCCGGAAGAAGAGAGACCGGACGGAAAGATAGCGGAAACAAAAATGGGGTCGAAGGAAAAAAGGCTCGTATGCAGTAGTCAAAGCGTAAAAGAAAACAACTTACGGAGGGCAAGTGTGTCGGTGCGGGATCAGCTGATCGCACTCCTTGTGCCCCTCCTCCAGCCGCGCGGCCTTCTCCTCGGCACCCTTCCGGCCTTGGTCATCTCCTCCAGCTCTGCCCGCAACACCACGGTGGCATTGCAGGCATTCTCCGAGCCTCGTCCAACTTGGCCGCTGCGGTCACTTCAGCGGCCTTGAGGGCCTTGGCGTGGTCAAGCCCCGCCTGAATCAACCGAGACTTGAGCTCCTGGTAGCTGGTCTTGAGGGCGTTTAGCTCCTCCCGGTGCTGCCGGCTGAGCTCATCCTTCTCCCCTGTAACCGGAAAAATGAGTGTTAGCAAGGTTACACTAGTAAACCGAAAAGAAACCAAGTTCAAAGGAGAAAGAAAAAATAGTACGTTGGGCCGTGGCGAGCTGCTCCTTGAGAGCATCGATGGAAGCTTCCGGGATCACTGTTGAACAGAAATTGTAAGTGTCACAAGGAAAAAAGGTTTCCGGTAGCAAAGATGCCGGTAGAATAAAAAACTCACCTTGGCACTTGTCGTGTGCCTCAGCGAGCTCCCGGTGCTCCCATAAAAGCTCCTCGAAGAGGGCCTTCCGAGTGTCAGCGGTGACCTGTTCAAGAAAAAGAAGAAATGAGTTAAGTTTTGCGCTAGGTACACAGTTCTTAACCCGAAACTCGGATCGGGCAAAGTGCCGGTTTTCCGCGTTTTTAAGATAAAGTTTTGCGCTAAGAACAAAGTTCTTAACTCGAAACTCGGGGACTGGCAGTGCCGGTTTTGCGCGTTTTTAAGATAAGTTTTGCGCTAAGAACAAAGTTCTTAACCCGAAACTCGGGGACTGGCAGTGCCGGTTTTGCGCGTTTCTAAGGTAAATTATGTGTTAAGGAGAAGATGTTTAACCCGAAACTCGAGGACTGGCAGTGCCGGTTTCACGTTAAAAACTTAAGTTAAGTTTTGCGCTAAGAGCTGCGCTCTCACCACAAAACTCGGGGACTGGGAAGATAGACAAGAGAGAAACCGGCATGAAACTAAGGAAAAGATAAAGCAGAACCGGAAACAAAGAAACCGGCAAAGGTTGAAAGTTAATAGAACATACCGTCAGATTGTTCGTGGAATCGTACCACGCGCTGTCAAGCTCTTTTACGGCAGCCCGGAGCCGCATGAAGTGCTCCTCAGAACACCGATCCCCGACAGGATCAGGTGCCGGCAGCCGATCCTTGCCCATGCCGCGGGTCGCCGGAGTGATGTCCGCGGCGTTCCACTTTTGGGCATACGGCAGGAGGTGCCCCAGGTCCCGGCCTTGGCGCTAGAACTCCGTAATGCGGCCGAGGAGGCCGGTGGCCTTCATGCTGGCACTTTTGGCAGCCTTGGAGACGTGCAGCACCAAGGGCTGCTGGCCGCCCGAAGGGGCGCTGGAGGCCGTCGCCTTCCCCTTGATGAGCTTGGAGGGCTTGGGCGGCGGCGCGGTAGAAGAGGCCCCGGAAGTCTTAGCCGGCGGCGCGCCAGGAGCGGCCTTGGAGGGCTGGGCGCGAGGAGCCTCAGGCGGAGGCATGAGGATGGTGCGTGGAGAAGGGGGAGCGCTAGGAGCGTCACCCGTCTTGGAGCCTTCCGGCGCGGAAGATTCCGGCGCGGAAGTTGTCTTTTCGAGGACGGGAGGAGCAAAAGGCTCCGCCCGCCCGGCAGCTTCTTCTTCTCCGGCGCCGGTGTTGCTGGCGCCGGTGTCTTGGTGTTCCGGGAGGAAGGAAAGATCCTCCTCCGTGCGGTGATCTCGGATGCTGAAGGGGCCGCACGCCCGACTTGTTGTGCCCCCCGAAAGGGAGGCAGAGGTGTTGCCGGCACCAGATGGTGCCGGGCTTGAACGAGGAGGAGGGGTTGAGGTCCTTGCGGATCCCTCAGAGCCCGATGGCCTTGGGCCAAGCTTGAGAGCGGGACTGAGAAAAAGAAAAAAGACAAGTGGTTGAGAAGAAGCAACCGGAAAAGAACTTAGCAAAAAAGGAGGCAAGCCGGAAAATGAAATTACCCGGAAGCGGTTGGCATCGCTTTGCGCCCGTAGCGGCGCACGCCCACTTCTTTCTCCCCCACGGGCTCCGTCCGGAAGCGCTTGGAGGGAGGAGCATGGCTGGAGCCGGCAGTAGATGCCGGCTGCTTGTTCTTCTGGCCCTGGGCCATGAGTTTGTCCACAAACTCAGTGCCGGCCTCGGCGCGCAGGGGCGGCACGCGCTCGTGGATCTGTGAGTTGGATATGGCTAAGAAGCAATTCGCAAGAAAGCGATAATGGCAAAGTATAAGAAGCCGGAAAAGAAAATACCTCGAGCACAACCAGCTCCTCCGGATTTCCGGTGGGCTCCGGCGGGTCCCGGCCAAGGCGCGCAGCCGGAGTCTTCCCCATCTTCAGATCCTTCCAAAAGATGTAGGGATCCGGGTCGAAGGAGTCAAAGGCACGCTTCCGGAGAGGTCCTCGCGGCTCTGCCTGGATAGAGGGGAAGCGGTCCCTGGCCTGAAACAAGGTAAAAAAGATGGTTAGCAAAAGCAGAAACTTACCGGCAAAGACAACCCCAAATTGCGCAATCTCTTACTTCTTGGGTCGGACGGTTAGAGAAACTGAGGGGAAGGAGGCCCCATTCCCACGCAAAAGGCATAGCAGTTTGACAAATCTGCTTGGCCTTGAGAACAACGTCTTTCTTGCTGAGAGCGCGGCCTGTGATCTTGGTAGGATCGCCTGGGCCATACATCTCGCTCATCCTATGTGCGCGGCGCTTCAGAGGAAGCACCCGGCGCGATATGAAAGTCCGGATGATATCGTCAGAACAGATGTTGGTCTCCTTCTTCAGAGAGGCCAAGAAACGCACTACCCGGTTGGTTTCGGCGTGTTCCGTCCTTGGGTTGTAGCTCCAGTTGGTTCTACTGGGGGGCCCCGCTTGATATGGAGGAAGATTGATGCGATCAGCGCGGCCGGTGTTCTTCACGTAAAAGAAAGTTCCTTGCCAGGTGCGGCAAGACTCGAGGCCGGAAAGCTTAAGAAAAGTGCTCCCTTGGCGGGAGCCGACGATGCAGGAGCCGCACTGCACGGGCGGCTTGGGCTTGGGGATCTCCTTGCCCTGGACGGAGTTGATCCGCAGGTTGAAGAAACGGGCAAACGTCTCACGAGTGGGACGAATGCCGATGTAAGCCTCCATGAAGGTGGCATAACAAGAAAGATAGAAAAGGGCGTTGCCAGGAAGGTGGTGAGGTTGGAGATCGTAGAAATCCAGGAAATCCCGGAAAAAAGTAGAGGCAGGAAGGCCGAAGCCGCGCTCAAAGTGAGCGAGAAAAACAACATGCTCGTCGTCTTTCGGATCCGGTTCGATCTCGTTATCCGGAATCCGGCACGCAACTCCTTCCGGAATCCTCCGAGACCGGTACAGCCAATCGATCTCAAACTCAGTAACGTAGGAGCCCATCCAGGCTCCGCGGGTGGTTGGGGAAGGCTCCTCGCCGGAAGATTGGCTGGAGCTGCTAGAGGCTTGACCAGAGCCACTGGCCTCTTGGCTACCGGAAGCTTGGCTAAAGCTACCGGATTCTAGGTGGCCGCCGGACTCTTGGGGGTCACCGGATTCCTGCTGGTTGCCAGAATCGGTTTCCATTGGATCTGAGGCCGTAGATTCACCGGGAGAAGGTCTATGGCGCTTGAGAGAAAGAGAAGAAGAGGATGCAGAGGAAGATCCCTCGTCAGACATCGCAAGGATGGGCGGAGAAACAGGAATCCCAAACTTCAACCCCGTGTGAAGATCTACGAGTAAGAAGAAAACCAAAGAAAAGGAGCAAATAAGAACACCAAAGGCTCAAGATCTGGAAAGCAAGCGAACGGCGAGTAAAGCGAAATTGATACCAACCTTGAGCGGCGCGGACGCTGAGGGGAGTGTTTGCTGGCGGTGGAGCGGCTCTGCGGTCGCCGGCGAGCTCCGTCGATGGCGAAGCGGAAAAGCTCGCGAAGAAGCACAAATGCGGCGGACGCGAGGAAGGTGCTGCCAAAGAACTCCGCACGGCGAAGTTCGGCGGAGGGGCGGCGTAAGTTCGCCGGGCGCCGGAGCTTGAACGGGCGACGGCGGACGGAGAGCGGCGGAGGCGCAGAGGCGTGGAGCTCTGTGCGCGAAGGAGGAGAATGCGAAGAAGATGAAGGGGAACGGGCAGTTGTGCTTATATAAGAGAGAGAAAGTGGGCAGCGAACCGCTGGGCCGCGGCGGTTCGCCTCGCGGCCCGCGACGGTTCGCACCTTGGGCCGCCACGTGGCGAACGGATACACGCGCGAAAACGGAGGCCACACGGAGGCGCACGCGGGATCCCGAAGAGGTAGTGGGATCCACTGCGGTGCATTAAATGCGTGCGCGGGAGTCGAAACGATGTGACAGCGGACACTGGCGCGTCGATTACGATGCGCATGTCAGCGACGGTGCGCGGGGCCCGATATATTCTCGACTTCGCCGAGGGAGGAGCAAAGACACGTGGTGCCGGAAAAAAGAGATGCCGGAACGAGCCTTGCAAAGAGAAGAAAAGGAACAAGGGTAAAGGTGCCGGAACTAAGCTCAAGAGATGAGTGACTAAACCGGTATCTTAGAAAGATGAAAACCTGGCATGGTCTGTAGGATAGAATCCTCCAGGCTATACCAGCTTCGGGGACTAATGTTGGGGGGATAACCCCCGGTATGCCAAAGGCATGCCAAACCGGATGGTTTGAGCCATCGAGATACCGGTTTAATGTTCTTGCCGGAAGCCTAGTAGGAATCCGGGAGAGCAAGGCTAAGCCGGTATCCCCAAAGGGGTATGCCGGGACCCGGTATAAAAGATACCGGAAAGGAGAGCCTGTCGGCAGGACTGGTCAAAGATTCTCTTCAGAGCAAGAAGACAAGGATGAGCTAAGCCAAGTAACTTTATTCAGAGCCCTGGCGCCAAAGAGAGAGGTGACGGAGAAAGAAGCCGGGGGACGACAGCTTCTATGATAAAAGAAGGCCCCGGTGTCATCTATGATTAAAGTAGCTTTGTACAAAGAGCAGTTAAAGTAGCTTTGTACAAGAACTCAGAAAGTAGTTTGTCCAGTCAAAGATGCCATTAGGGTTTCTTGCAGTGTAAGCCACCCTCTCCCCTATATAAGGAGAGGGGGCAGCCCATCTTCACGGGCAAGTATGTACGCGTGTATGTAGGAAGGCAGAGCCTGTAACTTGTGTGAATCTATGAACATGGTGATCTAGAGGGAGTTCTTCCTTGTGTCTTTCTTCTTCAACCTCTGGCCTTGGCCAAGTTCTTGAGGAAACCATCCGGAATCTCTTCCCACCTGATCGCAAACCCTCCCCCGAATCCTCTTGCGTCCATTCGGCCCCAATCTAAGCCATCCTATGGCATCTGCTCGTTCACCACGACGACACATTTTGCAGCAGCGGTCCCAACGTTTCAAATGCGGCTTGAGATCAAAAGAAAAAGAAAGTAGCCAGAAATTAGGGGGTAAAAAAAATCCAAGAAAATAAAGTTGATGGACATAGAGGATGACATGCGGGTCCCATGAGCTAGCAGGTTCCTCAACGTTTCAAACGTGGCATGAGATCGAAAGAAAAAGGCAATTGACCAAATATGAGGAGCCAAAAATAATTCAAGAAAAGAAAGTTTTATAGTACATAGAGGATGACATGCGGGTCCCATGAGCCAGCAGGTTCCTCAACGTTTCAAACGTGGCATGAGATCGAAAGAAAAAGGCAAGTGCCCAAATATCAGGAGCCAAAAATAATTCAAGAAAAGAAACTTGATTGTACATAGAGGATGACATGCGGGTCCCATTTAGCAGCAGCGGTCTCACCGTTTGAGAGGCTGCGCGGGATCGAAAGAAAAAGGCAAGTGACCAAATATCAGGAGCCAAAAATAATCCAAGAAAAGAAATTTTATTGTACATAGAGGATGACATGCGGGTCCCATTTTGCAGCAGCGGTCTCAACATTTCCAAGGCGGCACATGACCAAAAGAAAAATGAAGTAGCCAGAAATCAGGGGGTGAAAAAATCCAAGAAAAGAAAGATTTCAATTGGGTTGCATCTGGACATCTGGGCCTTCGAACTATCCTGCTGGGCCTTTTGACTCGTACAATTTCAGCCCACTCCAAAACAGGAAAGTTCGGATTTTTCTAAAAAAAACAGGAAAGTTCTATGCTTCGCAAAAACACAAAACAAGGAGATTCAACATATAAGTTTGTTTATGTAAAAATAAAGATTTAATTTATCCGTTTGCTATAGCTCAGAGCGAAATACAATGTTTATTGTCTGCAAAATAATCAAGATATCACATGTTTCTTGTACGGGGAGGCTGACATCGGGGACCCATGAGCCAGCAGCGTCGTCAACGCTTTAAAGGCGGCAGGGGATGGAAAGAAAAAATAAACCAAAAATCTGTTGGTACAAAATCCAAGAAAAGAAACATTTTCGTTCTAAGAGGATGACATGCGGGACCCATGAGGCAGCAGCATCGTCAGCGTTTATTGTTCATAGAGGCTGACATGTGGGACCCGTGAGCCAGCAGCGTCCTCAACGTTTTAAAGGCGGCAGGAGATCGAAAGAAAAAATAAGCCAAAAATCATTTGGTAAACAAAATCCAAGAAAAAAAATATTTACCATTCTGAGAGAATGACATGCGGGACCCATGAGGCAGCAGCATCCTCAACGATTCCAAGGCGGCAGGGGATCAAAGGAAAAAAAAAGGAAATATCCCGAAATTAATTAGGGGTTCAAAATAAATCCATCAAAGGAAACTTTTATTGTTCACAGAGGATGACATGTGGGACCGACCTGCCAACAGCGTCCTCATCGTTTCAAAGGGGGCAGGAGATCAAAAGAAAAAGGCAAATAGCCAGAAATTAGGGGTCAAAAATAACTCCAAGAAAGCAAACTTTTATTGTTCGTAGAGGATGACATGCGGGACCCATGAGCCAGCAGCTTACTCAACATTTCAAAGGCGGCATGAGATCGAAAGAAAAAGGCAAGTGACAAAATATCAGGAGCCAAAGATAATCCAAGAAAAGAAACTTTATTGTACATAGAGGATGACATGCGGGTCCCATTTAGCAAAGAATGCGGTCTCAACGTTTCAAATGCGGCTTGAGATCAAAAGAAAAAGAAAGTTGATTGTACATAGAGGATGACATGCGGGTCCCATGAGTCAGCAGCTTACCCAACGTTTCCAAGGCGGCAGGGGATCAAAAGAAAAAGGAAATAGCCAAAAATCAGAGGGTGAAAAAAAATTAAAGAAAATAAACTTTTATAGCACATAGAGGATGACATGCGGGTCCCATGAGCCAGCAGGTTCCTCAACGTTTCAAACGTGGCATGAGATCGAAAGAAAAAGGCAAGTGACCAAATATGAGGAGCCAAAAATAATTCAAGAAAAGAAAGTTTTATAGTACATAGAGGATGACATGCGGGTCCCATTTAGCGACGGCGGTATCACCGTTTGAGAGGCGGCGAGGATCAAAAGAAAAAAGAAATTGCCAAAAATCGAGGGTGAAAAAAAACCAAGAAAATGAACTTTTATAGTACATAGAGGATGACATGCGGGTCCCATGAGCCTGCAGGTTCCTCAAGTTTCAAACGTGGCATGAGATCGAAAGAAAAAGGCAAGTGAAAAAATATCAGGAGCCAAAAATAATTCAAGAAAAGAAAGTTTTATAGTACATAGAGGATGACATGCGGGTCCCATTTAGCAGCAGCGGTATCACCGTTTGAGAGGCGGCAGGGGATCGAAAGAAAAAGGCAAGTGACCAAATATGAGGAGCCAAAAATAATTCAAGAAAAGAAAGTTTTATAGTACATAGAGGATGACATGCGGGTCCCATTTAGCAGCAGCGGTATCACCGTTTGAGAGGCGGCAGGGGATCGAAAGAAAAAGGTAAGTGACCAAATATGAGGTGCCAAAAATAATTCAAGAAAAGAAAGTTTTATAGTACATAGAGGATGACAGGCGGGTCCCGGTTAAACGACGGCGGTATCACCGTTTGAGAGGCGGCAGGGGATCAAAAGAAAAAAGAAATTGCCAAAAATCAGAGGGTGAAAAAAAACCAAGAAAATGAACTTTTATAGTACATAGAGGATGACATGCGGGTCCCATGAGCCTGCAGGTTCCTCAACGTTTCAAACGTGGTATGAGATCGAAAGAAAAAGGCAAGTGAAAAAATATCAGGAGCCAAAAATAATTCAAGAAAAGAAAGTTTTATAGTACATAGAGGATGACATGCGGGTCCCATTTAGCAGAAGCGGTATCACCGTTTGAGAGGCGGCAGGGGATCGAAAGAAAAAGGCAAGTGACCAAATATGAGGAGCCAAAAATAATTCAAGAAAAGAAAGTTTTATAGTACATAGAGGATGACATGCGGGTCCCATTTAGCAAGAATGTATCACCGTTTGAGAGGCGGCAGGGGATCGAAAGAAAAAGGTAAGTGACCAAATATGAGGTGCCAAAAATAATTCAAGAAAAGAAAGTTTTATAGTACATAGAGGATGACATGCGGGTCCCAGTTAGCAGCAGCGGTATCACCGTTTGAGAGGCGGCAGGGGATCAAAAGAAAAAAGAAATTGCCAAAAATCAGAGGGTGAAAAAAACCAAGAAAATGAACTTTTATAGTACATAGAGGATGACATGCGGGTCCCATGAGCCTGCAGGTTCCTCAACGTTTCAAACGTGGCATGAGATCGAAAGAAAAAGGCAAGTGAAAAAATATCAGGAGCCAAAAATAATTCAAGAAAAGAAAGTTTTATAGTACATAGAGGATGACATGCGGGTCCCATTTAGCAGCAGCGGTATCACCGTTTGAGAGGCGGCAGGGGATCGAAAGAAAAAGGCAAGTGAAAAAATATGAGGAGCCAAAAATAATTCAAGAAAAGAAAGTTTTATAGTACATAGAGGATGACATGCGGGTCCCATTTAGCAGCAGCGGTATCACCGTTTGAGAGGCGGCAGGGGATCGAAAGAAAAAGGTAAGTGACCAAATATGAGGTGCCAAAAATAATTCAAGAAAAGAAAGTTTTATAGTACATAGAGGATGACATGCGGGTCCCAGTTAGCAGCAGCGGTATCACCGTTTGAGAGGCGGCAGGGGATCGAAAGAAAAAGGCAAGTGACCAAATTTGAGGTGCCCAAAAAAACTCCAAGAAAAGAAAGTTGATTGCACATAGAGGATGACATGCGGGTCCCATTTAGCAGCAGCGGTCTCAACGTTTCCAAGGCGGCAAGGGATCAAAAGAAAAAGGAAGTAGCCAGAAATCAGGGGGTCAAAAAAATCCAAGAATAGAAAGAATTTTGGTTCATAGAGGATGACATGCGGGACCCATGATCCTGCATCATAAACGGCTCGATCGGAGAACGTTGAACGAGATGGCGCGATCGAAAAAAAAAACAATGCAAGAGAGGCTGCCATCTGGGCCCTACATCCCTCGGCGGTGCGGATTTGCGTTGACTCGGCCGGCGAACCCGAGATTTCGAGATGCACCACGTCCCGGGCCACCATACGCGACGTTTTGGCCGCTTTCGTCGGGCTAGGTGGCCTCAAAAACGAGAAAAAAAAGTTTTGACATGCACCACGGAGGGACCAAAAATCGTCGGCCATGGTACACCAGCAACCACGGCGCGACTTCAACTTCGTCGGCCATGGCAACTTTTCTTGTAGTGACGGTACGAGTAAAGAGTACTTGTCAGGAGACGAGGTTGAACAAGGTATAGAGTGATACCGATGATCAAACCTCGGACAAGTAAAATATCGCGAGACAAAGGAAATTGGTATCGTATGTGAATGGTTCATTCGATCACTAAGTCATCGTTGAATATGTGGGAGCCATTATGGATCTCCAGATCCCGCTATTGGTTATTGGTCGGAGTGAGTACTCAACCATGTCCGCATAGTTCGCAAACCGTAGGGTGACACACTTAAAGTTGGATGTTGAAATGGTAGAACTTGAATATGGAATGGAGTTCGAATATTTGTTCGGAGTCCCGGATGAGATCCCGGACATCACGAGGAGTTCCAGAATGGTCCGGAGAATAAGATTCATATATAGGAAGTCATTTTATGTGATTTAAAATGATCCGGAAGGTTCTATGGAAGGTTCTAGAAGGTTCTAGAAAAGTCCGGAAGAAACCACTAAGGAAGGCGGAGTCCCGGTGGGACTCCACCTCCCATGGCCGGCCAACCCTAAGGGGGAGGAGTCCCAAGTGGAATCCCCAAGGGGGGCCGGCCACCCCCTCCCAAGGAAGGTGGGATTCTCACCTCTAGTGGGAGTCCTAGCTTGGGTAGGTTTCATGTGTTATGGAAGGTTTTGGTTTGGGGTCTTATTCGAAGACTTGTAGACCAACTCTTGGATGTTCCACCTATATAATGAGGGCCAAGGGGAGGGGGCCGGCCACCCCAACAACACCAAGGTGGCCGCACCACCTAGATGGCCGGCGCCCCCCTCTCCCAAACCCTAGCGGCCTCTCTCCTCCACCACATCCCGCACGCTTAGCGAAGCTCCGCCGGATTTCTCCACCACCACCGACACCACGCCGTCGTGCTGTCTGATTCAAGAGGAGCTACTACTTCCGCTGCCCGCTGGAACGGGAGGTGGACGTCGTCTTCATCAACAACCGAACGTGTGACCGAGTACGGAGGTGCTGCCCGTTCGTGGCGCCGTGATCAAGATCTTCTACGCGCTTTTGCAAGCGGCAAGTGAACGTCTACCGCAGCAACAAGAGCCTCATCTTGTAGGCTTTGGAATCTCTTCAAGGGTGAGACTCGATAATCCCCTCGTTGCTACCGTCTTCTAGATTGCATCTTGGCTTGGATTGCGTGTTCACGGTAGGAAATTTTTTGTTTTCTATGCAACGAATCCCTACACTTCCGCGTCCGACGCGGCCTCCGGGTTGGACGTCCCGGCGTGCAGGGTCTGGAGCAAGAACCAATGGGTCTTCTCCTCAAGTGAGACAAACTGAAGAAAAAGATAAAGTCCTTAGACAAAGTTGCAGGCATAAAACAGAAATATGATCAAGTCAGAAAAACACTTACCGAAGGGCCGGTGCCCTCCATGTAGATATCATGGTTGCACACGTGAGAGTGAATGTCACACGGAATCTTGATCATGACTCGGAGCCGCTTGTCCTGGGCATCAGATGATAAGTTGTCTTTGGTGGCACGCATGTTGTCGTCACGACCACCGTAGGAATACATCAACTGCTCACGGTGTTGCAGAGGTTGGATCCGCTCAGTAAACCAAGACATTGTTAGATCCTTCCTCGTCAACCCAGAGCTCACCAGTTTTGAGATCCGCCTGGCCATCTTCTCAATATCGGGGAAGTCGGAGATGTGCGGGTTGGCGTTCCAAGCGGAGGTCTCGGCTGCGGGCCCATCCTTGAAGGGAGGCAACATATTTGTGCTTGTTGGAACCCCCGTGTCCTTCACATAGAAGAACCCGCCGGACCAATACCTCACAGACTCATGGCAGTCAGTGGGAGGACATATCCGTCATGGGCAGAGTTTGAAGGTGATGATGCCGCAGTTGGCAAGCGCCGAGGATCGGGGGACCATCTCCTTCTTGACGGAGAAGTAGAATTGGAAGAGAGCCAAATCCGGCTTGACCCGGAGATGGCCCTCGTAGAGCGTGACGTGGTTGGAGATGGCGAGGATGTTGTTGGGAGAGATGTTGTGTGGTTGGAGCTTGTAGCTCTTGAGGATTTCCGAGAAGAAATCGCTTGGCGGAAGCGAAAAGCCCCGCTCCGCCAACGGCTTTGTCGGCACCCATTCTCCAGCTTCGGGCGCCGAGCATGGAGCTCCCAGAACCACCCTCTAGGATTCGGGTTGCAGGAAGCCTTCCGCCTCCATGCTCCACAGTTCTTCTTTAGTGGCAGTACAAGGCCACCACTGTCCCTTCACCTCGCCTTCGTGGGCCTGGGCTTTGGATTTCCTGGCGGCAGCTTCGTCGAATGTCTTCTCCATCCTCTCCGTTCCGGAAATCTCAGTCGGATCAGTGGATGTCCCTTCAATGGTCTTGCCGCATCCCTGAGAAGGATCCAACCGGACTGGTATTAAGGGTGGAGGGGCGGAGGCCAGAGGCGTTGCCATGATCGGCTGCGATTGAGGAGGAGGATAAGAAGACATCTGCACGAAGAAGCTAGCCTAAGTTAATCTAGCCGGAAACTATTTGGTTGGTTTTTTCGTGCCTATGAGCTCCATTCAAAAAAATCTTGGAGCCGAAGTTCTTACCGTCAATGGTGGAGGCGGTGGTTGGAGCTGCCGGTGATGAGGTTTCGGCGCGGTGGCTCGTTGGACTTAAGAACACGTGAAAAACAAGGGGCGGCGGAGAAGCTCCGGCAAAAGTCCGGCGCGGCGGCGATGAAAGCCTCGGAGGCGGCGCTTGACTGAGAGCGACCTACGGGGGAGAATGGATGGATTAACCTTGTGGCTGTGATATTTATAGCCTGGGAATGAGATTCGTGCTCCACATCTTGTGGTCAGAACACAAGCGTCGCGCCGTTGGATGAATGACACGTGTCCTAAACCCTAGCGGTAAATTCGGACAAGGGATTAAGTTACCGTTGGAATTACGTGAAACTGGAGCCTGGTTAGGTGGAACCATTTGATCCCCTTGGAGGATCCGGGAATTTTTGAGGTACTTAGTGTGATTTCTGTCAGATAAGCTATCCGGAAAAACATTTTGAAAATTTGGTCGATGGATGAAATACAAACCATAGATGGTGATGGTGGCATACGACCCATCGGGCGGCCCAGTTGTTGTTGATCAAGATGGAAGAATTCCAACCTAGAAACAAGGAGCTGGATCTTGCCCGACCTGTGCCAAGAGTCGGATCCCGCAAGGCTCATCAAGGTAGCTAGATCCAGTTAGACACTTTAGGTAGTAGGCGGATCCTTGATGTGCACGCCAATGTAATATTCAGTAGTTAGGCAAGATTGTATTCTGGCTAGGACTCTCCTTAGAAATGCTAGATCCTGGCGCCTTTATAAGCCGGATCCCGGGAACCCTAGAGGGACAACCACAACTCATTGTAACAATGCGAAAGCGCCCACATAATTCCAGACAAGCAGCAGTAAGCCCTGCCTCCGAGCAGCGTCTTCCGAAGCTGAGTAAACCGCGTACCACCGTCACAATGGCTCTTTGCCCTATGCCCCCTACTTCTTCCCCCCTTCGCGAGGACCCCCCCTCTAAGGTACCATCGATTGGGAAACGACAACTGGGTTTCTCCAACTCATATGATTGTAGTTGGGTGCATATGTCCTTGTATACAGTGAGTCTTAGCATGTGTTATACTTATGTCTCCATAAATCGAGTCTTAGCATTCTTTCTTTTGCATGGAAATGGGGTCTTATCCTAAAAAACCTTATTAGTGGCGAACCTATTTTCCTTAGTAGTGACACACCACACGCCACTGCTAAGGGTTAGCAGTGGCGCACTGATACATCCAAAACGTATCTACTTTCCCAAACACTTTTGCTATTGTTTTGCCTCTAATTTGTGTATTTTGGATACAACTAACACGGACTAACGCTATTTTCAGCAGAATTGCCCTGGTGTCTCGTTTTTGTGTAGAAATTCAACTTTAAGGAAAATCCCCGGAATTAATGTCAAAGGGCTTATTTTCCCAGAAGATTCACGGAGCCAGAAGGGCAGGCCAGAGGGGCCCACGGCCCCCACACCATGGGCCGGCGCGGCCTAGGAGGGGGGCGCGCCGCCCTATGGTGAGGCCGCCTTGGCCAGCCTCTGACGCCCCCCTCTGGAGTATTTAAGGGTTTCGATCTAAAAACGTGAGACGAGAAGTCGAAGTCGCCAGAAACCATCCAGAACGCCGCCACCATCGCGAAACTCCATCTCGGAACCAGAAACTCCGTTCTGGCACTCCGCCGGGACGGGGAATTGGAGGAGATCATCGCCATCATCACCACCGACGCCTCTCCATCGACCAGCCATGTTTTCCCCATCCATGTGTGAGTAATTCCCCCGCTGTAGGCTGAAGGGGATGGTAGGGATTGGATGAGATTGGTCATGTAATAGCATAAGATTGTTAGGGCATATTGCCTAGTGTCCGTTATTGGTACTTTGATGATATTGTTGCAACTTGTTATGCTTAATGCTTGTCACTAGGGCCCGAGTTCCATGATCTCAGATCTGAACATGTTATTGTTTCATGATGATATTCATTGTTTTATGATCTTACCTGCAAGTTGTATACACATGTCGCTGTCCGGAACCCGAGGCCCCAAAGTGACAGAAATTGGGACAACCGGAGGGGAAGGCGGTGATGTGAGGATCACATGTGTTCACGGAGTGTCAATGCTTTGCTCCGGTGATCTATTAAAAGGAGTACCTTAATTTCCAGTAGATTCCCTAGAGGCCCGGCTGCCACCGGCTGGTAGGCCAAAAGATGTTGTGCAAGTTTCTCATTGCGAGCACGTACGACTAAATATGGAACACATTCCTATGGATTGTTTAATACTTGGATACCGTTTTATTACTATCTGCAAATGCCCTGCTTTGATTGTTACATGAGTTTCTCTCATCCATGCAACGCCCGTTCATCCATCCCTGTGCCTACAGTATTTTAATCCTGCTGTTTACTATAATCACTACTGCTATTTTTGTTACACTGCTGCTGTTATTTCACTACTGCTACTGCTATAAAACTGTTACTACTGATAAACTCTTGCGAGCAAGTCTGTTTCCAGGTGCAGCTGAATTGACAACTCCGCTGTTAACGCTTTAGAGTATTCTTTGTCTCCCCTTGTGTCGAATCAATAAATTGGGTTTTACTTCCCGCGAAGACTATTGCGATCCCCTATACTTGTGGGTCATCACGCACCATGTGGTGCATAACTAGTAATCGAAATACTAGTGGCGCACCACATGGTGCACCACTGCTAACCCATAGGTATGTAACTACTATGCCCCATGGCGTGCCACTGCTATTTTTGAAATATGGATCTAGATCTGGATCTACCACCATTTTCTTTTGCCCATTTTTGTTTTCCAAGTTATTTTATTTCTCCAGTTATCTTGCCTTTTTTGCTCGTTTTATTCTCTCAAATAGATGGCCAGTGGGAGATGTTGGACGATGGTGGAGAAGAGAGGCTAGAGGATGGAGGAGGAGAGTGGAAGGAGGTAGCCGGAGATGAGGAGGAGGGAGGGGTGGCCAGAGATAAGGAAGAAATGAGGACGAGGAGGCCGAGCGCCAGATATGAGGAAGAAAGGAGGAGGAGGAGGAGGTTGGGCCCCGTAGAGGCTGGAGTAGAGGAGAAGGAGAAGATGGAGGAGAGAAGGAGAGGAGGAGGAAGAGAGGATGGATGAGAGGAGGAGGAGAGAAAGAGGACATGGTGGTGGAGAGATGGAGGAAATGTGTGGACGAGGGAGGAGGTGGATGGAGATAAGGGTAGTGGGGCGCCGGCTATTTCAAATTTTGGAGGCGGGGAGGTTATCAGTGGCGCATCACAAGGCTTAGTGTGCTACTCCCTTTTTTTTGAATTTTTTGCCTGAAAACTAAAAGCTGAAAAAGTCTTGTTTCCTTTTTAATTTTGGGGAATCTAAAAAATCCCTAAACAACCATAAAATAATTCTTCGAATATTATAAAATAAATATGCTTAATTCATCTCCATATTATGTGCAAGTTATCGGACAGACTAAATCTAGTAATAAGTTTTTTATCAAGCTCATCAAGAAGAAGATTGAGGATTATCTCAGTAGATGGCACAAAGTGCTCTCCGCTGGGTGCGTAGAATCTCGAGACATGGTGCAACAAAGGTAACTCCAAATAATATTATGTATGGGCAAGAAGTTGTTTTATTGGTAGAGGTGAATCTAGCTGCTTTGAGGTTCTCTAAGCAAAATTATTTATCAGCAGTGGATTTCCATAACTTGATGATGGAGAACATTGAAAAAGTTGCCAATAAATGTTTGATTTCTCTAAGAGATATAGATAAGGAGAAATTGCTGGTAGCAAGAGCTTATAACAAAAAAATGTGAGGTTAAAGAGTTTCCAAGTTGGTGGCCCAATGTGGAAAGTAATCCTACAAGTAGGTTCGAAGGACAGAAAATTTGGCAAATGGTCTCCGAGTTGGGAGGGTCCTTTCAAGTTTGTGAGAGTGGTTCCCACAAAATCATATTTAGTGGAGTCTATGGAGGGGAATTTATTACCTCGAGCACTCAAAAAAATATATCTAATGTTCTATCCGAGTGTGTGGCAAGAAGCTTAAATACACATAGCCGATATATAATTAATGCCCTTAGCGTACATGAGAGTTATCACCCCAAGAACCAATGGCTGATGTAGTGTTGATATCATCCTTAGACAAAATATATTGCAAGTTATCTTTCGGCATACAAATTTTACCGAAAAACATGGGGGCAGGTGTTGCTAGTTGTTTTTGGCTTAAAAGTTGGAAATTTCAATATGACCTGAAATTTTAAAAAATGATATATACTGAAGTTGTGTGTCTCATCGAGACAACCAATTTTTATTTTTTAGTCAGCGTGATCCGAGTTAGTATGCAATTCGTGGAGCCAAAATACTGCAGACGCTCATGTCCTCAAACACGGAAGGGTCGCCCCACATAGAGATGTATAAGGTAAGATGATCCAGGCGACCCGGGAACCTCGGAGCTTGAAACGAGACCGAGGGAACGATATTGAGCACTTCCGACTGAAAATTAGGCATCTAAAATGGCTTTGGATAAAAAACCGACTAAATTGAAAGTTCTTCGATATTCCGAGTCAACTTTGATTTGGCGTAATTTCGACCTGAGGTTGTTTAGACCCTCTTATTCGGCAAATCCGGATGAGTGGAATATAAATGAGTTAGCTATAGACTCAAACCGAACACTTTTAAATTTGAGTCATAACGAGTCTTGAACATGGACTTGGATGAAAAAATGAGCTAAACAAGAGTTCTTCATCTTTTGGAGGCGAACAACTTTGTTTTTACATGATTTTGATTTGAGATGCTTTTACTATACGAAATATGAGTAAGAATGTTCACGTAGTTTTCAAACCGAACAGTTACAGAAAGGTTGAACCAAACCATCCTAGTTGGACCGCAATTAGGGAATTTGGACGTTAGTGCAACACATTTAATTGAAATGAATTTTCCGGTCAAAAGAAAAACAGACAGCTGTTCAATACTAGTTAAATATCCATTGCACGTTGCGCTAATCAGGCTAGGATTATTTCCAAACAGCCCTGACTTATATCCTCACGTTATTTTGTTTATTTTGAGAAAGGAGAAATACTAGATATCCTCACTGAGCATTTGACAACTCAGAGACGCTGGTATACATGCATGGTAATAAGTATATATATGCGTGCTCCCTGAGAACACGCTGATGCATATGGTAAGTATCATTTTCGTCCAGGTTCATTGCATATACAAGGTCTCACCCTCTATATATTTACATAGCAGAACCGGGCTGGGATAGATTATCAGAGTCGATCCGAATTGAGTCTACTCCAAGTTAAAATGGCAGCGAAAATCATGATCAGAGCAGCCATTGCTATCATGCTGCTGCTTGCAGTCGGAGAAGAAGCCAGTGCATTGTTGATTCAGAAAATCATAGAGGTGCGTGTGGTCGATTGCCTCCCGGTAAAAATAAAGTTACCAAGACTTCTTTTTCTTAAGGTGGTGAGATTGTAATGATTTTCTTACGTATTACTTCTGTCTGCAGAGCGACGACGGCGACACGATTGATTGCGTGGCCATCTCCACTGAAATTCTGCAGGTAGTCGCTAATCTATATACTCCTTGATAATTTATGAATATAGCTTGTGTTAATTTATTTTTGGTGGTTGATTTGAAGCCGACGAGAAGCATGAAAGCTATCGTAGCCGACTCCGACATTGCCGTTGCCGCGGAGGAACGGCCTCAGTCCTGGCGTAAAGGTGGGGCTGGCTGCCCGTCGGGAACCGTTCCGATCCGGAGATCGCCGGCGGCCAACGACATGAATACTACGGAGGCCTTCTCCATTGCCGGCAAAGGCGCCCCACCGCCTCGTGAATTGTCTGGCACGGTGGAGAAGGCTGCTGCTTACGGCACGAACGGGCCGTACCACGGGATTCGGGCGGAGGTGCCCGTCTGGAGAGTGAACGTGAACCATCCCGACGAGTTCTCCATGAACTATGTCATGATTGGCTGCACCTTGGATACATCCTGGTTGCCCGGGATCGGGGCCGATCCACCTAGCTCTCTCCCCAATCAAATTATGGCTGGAGTAATGGTAAGTAATAAGGCTAGCTGTCCATTACCGCTGGTATTTCGCTTCTGCTAACGGTCAGTTGAGGAATGTGCATATGCCGTCAGAGTATCGATTTCAAGTTGTGTTTTCTTTGTCAGGTGTACAGAAAGGATGTATTTTTTAAAATTTTCTGTTGGCTAGACTCCCATAAATACGGTGACTAATATTTAGTCCAAATCCTTTGTATTTCGCAGACCTGGCCATCTGTCTTCGGGGACTCGCTTTCAAGATTGTTCGTGTACTACACCGTAAGTGCTCCAAATGTTCCCTGGACTGCTTGTGTTTCAAATGATAATACCTTATCAACATTTTTGACAGTAGCTAGTACTCGTTTGGTACCAATGTAATTTATGTATAACCCATTGATTATAGAAAAAGATGTAGACCGACAGCTCTACCAACATCTATACGTATGCTCGTGCAGAACGACAGCGGAGTGCACCACAATTGCTTCAATACAGAGTGTGGAGGCTTCCAAATTACAAACACCAAATATTCGCTCGGTACAGCGTGGTCAGGTGAATCACAGCTTGGAGGACAGCAATATGGTGTATATGTAGGCATACACAGAGTAAGTTTACCTTACGTATTGGGACATCACTAGATTACTACATCATGATACATGCATACATATAGACAAGGCAACCAATGCAACTGATCCATCCATATGCAGGACGATACGAAGCTGATCTGGTGGGTGTCGGTCATGGACGTGGACATCGGCTACTTCAACGACACTGTGTTCGACACGAGGTTCCCCGAGGGCTCCTACGTCGAGATGGGAGGACGGGTGCTCAACACCAGACCTGGGGGGAAGCACACCACCACGCCCATGGGCAGCACTATACCGTCGTGTGCCAGTACGCTCTACGCAGCCTCCATCAAGAGGTACCTCGGTGTTAGCGCCCTCGGCCAGCTCTTCCTAGACCAAGTAGACAGGACCGTCGCTACGGTGCCGAGCTGCTACAACGCCAGGCATATCGGATTCGGCAAGAAACAACCCGGCTACCAGACAGCCTACGGAGGTGCTGGGGGGAAGTTCTGTGACCTCTGATCGACTCATTTCGAGACAAAGTGGCTGAAAATAAACTCGTCTTCTTTATATGTTTATGGCTTAATTTTCGAACTACGTACTACATTTCTCAACAGTATATGATAAGTTAAAGGTTATAGTTGGGTTTTTTTTTTCTGTGTTGGGCTCGCCGAAACCCATATCCAGTACATGTATATCCGTCTATATTGATACGGTATCTGTACATCGCGTAAGAAAAAAAAAGGGATCACGTGAGCAAGATCTTTATAGGACCTTTCTATTTCGGCACACGCACGTGACCATAGATACGTACAAAAAAAAGTACAACACAACGCAGGCCATACGGGCCTGTACAGGGTTGTACGGACGGCGGACCTATGCTGAAAATGTGATCGTGCCCCCGCTTACGAACAGGTACGGGAAGATCTCCACCGTTGTTGTGTTTGACGTGCCTAGAAGTTTTCCGGGGGAGGAGCACCGGAGCAGAAGTGATGATAAGTCTCTCCTGCTCTCTTTTTATATACCATGGACATGGAATGCAGAGGTACAACCGATGGCATTATGTATGCATATATTTTTAAGCACCAGTTATAGTCCATGAATGTGGAAGAACATGATATTGTAGTAAGCACATTTTAGCAGTGATGTACGTAGTTCGACAGTCTGATATGCTTGAGAGAGAAATCCTGAAAAATAGCAGATCAAGATGAAGAAAAAAAAATGATTGTGCAATCTATCGGGATTTTCCTTTTAGTTCACCTTGTGGTTCAGAGGCCACACGATAATATGTCTGGGTGGCCATTGTTAAGCAACTAGCCCGTGTTTTTTTGAGTGCTCTCCTAGCAAAGTTCTCAACTTTCTGATATTTCTGCTCTGTTTAGACTCTCCCTAAACTATGCTTGAGAAGAGTATTAAAAATATTTTCTTTATAGATGACAATGTAAACAATGATACATTTGCAGCCAGAATACATGTCATTTTCATGTCTGAGAGCTCGGTACAGAAAGACTACTTTTTGTTCAATGTTGTGGCTGCAACTGATGCTTGCTTTCAGCAAGTTAGTAATATGTTGAACTTAGTAGATTTCCCTACTTGATTTATTTGTTTTGCTCAATTGCTAAAAAACCAGCAGTATTCAAGTATTACCTACTTGATCTATTTTTGTACTTCCATCAATCCAGCTGTCTGACCAAAATTGCCCCTACTCTCATTGGTTTTGTGACAGCTAGAGGGGCAAAGTGGTGAAACTATTGCTGAAACATTGCAGAAGAACACATGGATCACAGATATACGGAGAACTCCAGATCTGCTAGCCATTGCTGAATTCATTACCTTGTGGACGTTTGTTCAGGATCAGCCTCCACTCAATGACTATGAAGATTAGCATATTTGGAGGCTCACGGCCATTGAAGAACTCTTCATCATCCCCTTTTCCTACAAAGCTTTCTTCCTAGAGACAGTTGAAGTCGATTATGCAAGAGCTTTCTTCCTAGAGACAGTTGAAGCTTCTCACCTGGTGGCTCCGCGGTTTTGAGCGGCGGCACAATTACTGACCTACGCAGCGGCGTGGCTCTAGCTCGCCGGGGTCACCGGAATTTGGGAGGTTTTGGCGTAGGCTAGGATATGGTATGGATGTTTTTTTTAACCAAAAGCGCAAACTGATGGTTATTTTATGGATTTGGCACTTTTAGGTATCTGCTAGAAATGCTTTTATAGATATTTTTTTAGATGGTAGGCTTAAGATGAATTCAACTTTAAATTAATGAAGCCACACAACAGACTATCTTTACTATAAATTCTGGATAGGATGCGATGATCATGGTATGTCAAAAGAAAAAACTAGGAGAAGGATCGCTAGAATTAGAAAAACCGGTTACGGATGGATGGCTACTAGTAGAAAAAAGACCTTCCATCCCAATCCATTAGTCTCCAATACTTTGACCCGGGACTAATGGGGTCTTTAGTCCCGGTTCTGCTAGTGAACCGAGACTAATGCTTCGGCCGGGACTAAAGGGTACCCTTTAGTCCCGGTTGGTAACACCAACCGGGACTGAAGGGCTATGGTAGGCTGCGGCCAGCGCATGCCTGTTACCAACCAGAACTAAAGGGTACCCTTTAGTCCCGGTTGGTGTCCCCAACCGGGACTAAAGATTTTTTCTGGTTTTTTACTCCTCACGCACCCTTCACCACCCCCTGGATCACCTTTTTTGCTTTGTAAAATACAAAAGAAAATGATAGAAAATTCAAAAAATAAATTGTTTTCAGATTCTTGTATGTTATGCGACCTACTATTCGGTGAAATTAAGAAATTCTAATTTTCACTTTTTTTGCAAAAAGGTTTGAAAAATGGTAAAACCGCATTAACTTTTGCATACGATGTCGGAAAAAAACGTATAATATATCAAAATCATCGTGGGAAAAAGTTACATCTGAATTCACTAGGGTAGCGTGCTAGTGCTGGAGTTGTGGAAGGATGGGTGACCGAGAGGGAAGTTTGACCACGAGTAAGTAATTTGACTAGAGATAAGTGTACTTAGAGATAGAGACTAAACTATGCAAATAACTCAAATAATAGAAATTCTGAAAAAATAGGAAAAATGGAGTGAATTTTTTTTTGGAAAAGAATAGAAAAAATAAATTAGAAAAATTCACTTGGAGACATTTTCGCCCCGACGCACGCAGGTCACATGGATGGACCTTTAGTCCCGGTTCGTAAGCAACCGGGACTAAGGGGGGGCTTTAGTCTCGGGTATTTAGTCCCGGTTGCACAACCGGGACTAAAACCCGTTATGAACCGGGACTAAAGGCCCTTTTTCTACTAGTGGGCCTACACAATTAAGAAATGTGTTCGACAGTGTTTCAAGGTTTTGTCCGAAGTGGGCCATCCAATAGTCTATTGGGCCCTCATTGTCCATCATAAAATCTACTCCCTCTGTCTATAAATAATTACCACAATTATTTTTAAATACGGATGTATGTACACACTAAAAATCTATCTAAATATAATCATATGTAAACAAGGTTAAGTCACTTATATTTAGAGACGGAGGGAGTAACAAAGTGGGCCTCCGCCTAACCATGATAGCCAGCGTTTCCGTCATGCATTACCTTCGTCGACCATGGCGAGCGAGAAGTTGTCGGGAAGCAGTGCCACAAGTGACGGCTGTGAAAAGAAGAACGTGACTAAAAATAGTTCTTGAGTGGTGTGTGGCCCAGTAGGATCCAAGCGGAAGAAAAAAAGGTGTAACCTTGTTATCCCCTTTTAGAGCATCTCCAGCGGCGCGGCGCATTTTATTGTTCGCGCCGCGGACGCTAAAATTATGATCGCTAGAGGGTTTTGGTTTAACAATGGGCACTTCCATCGGTTGCATGTTAATTTATATGCCAACATCGGCAGAAGATGAGTACACGGAAGGTTACAACAAACAGAGAAAAGGAAGGGATGATCCTGATCTTATAGTTACGATCGGATCACCCCGAATACATCTGAACTTCTATCTGTCTCTATCTGAACTTCCGTCAGGGTTTAAAATGAACTACCGTATCATAACAGATACTTTAACACCCCTCCTCAATCACAGCCTTCTTAAGGTTGAGTGTGTACTTAAATTCTTCAAACTGCCGAGCTGGTAAAGCTTTTGTGAAACCATCTGCCACCTGGTCCTTTGATGAAATGAATCTAATCTCAAGTTGCTTCTTTGCTACCCTTTCTCTTACAAAATGGAAATCAATTTCAATATGTTTAGTCCTAGCATGAAAAATAGGATTAGCTGAAAGATAATAGCACCCATATTATCACACCACAAGCATGAGATTTCATTTCTTTGGATTCCCAGTTCTTTCATTAAAGACTCAATCCAAATAACTTCTGTTGTGGCATTAGCCAGAGACTTATATTCAGCTTCTGTGCTTGATCTTGACACTGTTGCCTGTTTTCTAGCACTCCAAGAAATTAGGTTGGGTCCAAAGTATACAGAAAAACCTCCTGTAGACCTCCTATCATCCACACACCCTGCCCAATCTGCATCTGAGAAGGCACTAACTAGTGTAGAAGAAGATCTCTTAAAGGTTAAGCCAAGACTCACTGTACCACTGACATATCTCAATATTCTTTTTACTGCTGTCCAATGTACCGTGGTGGGAGCATGAAGAAATTGGCATACCTTGTTGACAGAAAAAGCTATGTCTGGCCCGGTGAGAGTCAGATATTGTAATGCTCCAACAATACTTCTATACCTTGTACTATCTTCTGGTCCTAGAAGTTCTCCTTCAGTGACAGAAAGCTCCTCTGATGCTGACAATGGAGTAGGTAGTGTCTTGCACTCTTTCAATCCAACTCTGTTGAGCAAATCTGAAGCATATTTCTCTTGAGTTAGTATAATACCCTGATTAATTTTCTTTACCTCAATACCCAAGAAGAAGTGTAAATCTCCAAGGTCCTTTAATGCAAATGCCGAGCTAAGATCTGGAAGGAGTGCATTGACTGCTTTGTTGGAGGAGCTAGTAACAATAATGTCATCAACATATACTAGCACAAACATAATAATGCCTGACTTATAATATATAAAAAGTGATGTATCTGCCTTTGATGCTAGAAAACCAAGTTCTTGTAGTTTTGAACTTAACTTTGAGAACCATGCTCTTGGTGCTTGTTTCAACCCATAAAGTGACTTGTCAAGTTTGCACACGTGATAGGGTGCATTGGGATTTTCATAACCAGGTGGCTGCTTCATATATACATCTTCTTCCAGAACACCATGAAGAAACGCATTCTTCACATCTAGTTGCCTCAAGCTCCATCCTCTTGATACTGAAACAGCTAGAACAAGTCTAATAGTAGCAGCTTTAACAACAGGACTAAATGTATCTTCATAGTCTATACCATATCGTTGTTTAAAACCTTTTGCCACTAATCTAGCCTTATATCTATCAATAGTACCATCAGCTTTCCTTTTTATCCTATAGACCCATTTACAATCTATCAAATTTGTTCCCCTTTTATATGGTACTAAATGCCATGTTTTATTTTCTATTAAAGCCTTATACTCATCATTCATAGCTTCTCTCCATTTTTTATCAGCTAGTGCTAGTTGCAAAGTTTCAGGTTCATTTGTGGAGCAAGATAAGCCATACCTCACAGTTCCATCAGTATAAATTTTTGGTTTGGCATGACCAGTTTTGGACCTTGTTACCCGGGCTGGAGGTGCTGCTGATTTTGCTGCAGATCCACCATGCACAGAAGATCCACTCACTGGCGCTTGATCCGAGGCTGTAGCAGGTCTTGATCCTGTCGGAGACGCATTCACGCGCGACGGACTAGCTGCATGCCACGCGGCGTCGTTCTGGTGGTCGCCAGCGTGTGGCGACGCGGTTGATGGCGACCGGCCTGTGCGCGCGTCAGGCACATGCATGCGCCTATGGGGCTCCGTGGCGGGACTACGCGACGTGTCGCCCGCGGACTGGCATGCTGCTGCAGATGACAAGGACCCTGCTGATGGCTCCCCGGATCCCGATGCAGATTCTTCTCTGCTATCCGAGGTTTCCGTGATCCGAGGCGAATCAGCCTCGTGTCTTGTGCGATTTTGGCTAGCTCCCAAATCTGCTCCGTTTGGCCGCGTTTCTGATCTGTTTTGCACGAAATTTTCACCTGTAGTTTGCTGTTCCTGCAGGGCACTTGCAACACCAGGAATTACTGAAACATTAGATGTTAGATCAGTGTAATGTTGTGCCCCCTCTTGAGCTAACATGGGTGAGTTTTAGAGAGATTCTGGTAGAAGTAAAATTTCTTGACGAAGACGAGTGACGGCATTGGAGTGGAGGTTAGCAAAGGGAAACACTGTTTCATCAAATACAACATCGCGTGAAATATAAACACGACCAGAAGCAATGTCTAGACATTTAACCCCTTTGTGCATATGACTATAGCCAAGGAAGACACATTGTTTGGAACGAAAGGCTAATTTTCTTTGATTGAAGGGACGAAGATTAGGCCAACATGCACAACCAAAGACACGAAGAGAAGCATAATCTGGTGTTTTGTGGAGTAGTCGTTCCATGGGTGTTTCATGATTAGTGACCTTGCTAGGCAACATGTTAATGAGATGTGTGGCAGTTAGGAAGGCTTCATCCCAGAATTTGAGTGGCATGGATGCATCTGCGAGAAGAGCAAGACCTACTTCAACAATGTGGCGATGCTTTCTCTCAGCAGAACCGTTTTGCTGATGTGCATGGGGACATGACACATGATGTTCAATGCCTATCTTTCGAAAGAAGGAATTTAATTTCTCATATTCACCACCCCAATCAGATTGGATGGCTAGAATTTTCCTATCAAATTGGCGTTCAACAAGTTGCTGAAAATTATGAAACACTTGGAAGACATCAAATTTTTTCTTGAGAAGATAAATCCATGAAAATTTGCTAAAATCATCGATGAAGCTTACATAGTACTCATATTTCCCTACAGACATAGGTGCTGGTCCCCATACATCGGAGAACACAAGTTGCAAGGGGTAGGTAGATGCACTAGTAGACCTTTTCATAGGGAAGTTGGTGGCTTTTGGCTCTTTGGCAGGAGTCACAAACCGACTCGATGCTAGATTTATTTGAATAAGGGAGTTCATAATTGCTAAGAACTTGTTGAACAATGCGAAAAGAAGGATGTCCTAAATGGCTATGCCATCTGACAGCTGAAGGCTTGGAGATGCTAAAGGCATGTTTATTCTTGATGGATGGCGAAGATATCAACGGGTAGAGGCCACACACACATCGTCCTTTAAGAAGAATTTTCTTCGTTGCCTGATCCTTGACATAAAAGTACCACGGGTGAAATTCAATAAATACTTGATTATCTCTAGTAAAGCGATGAACTGAGACAAGGTTTTTTGTGGTATGTGGAACATGAAGAACATTTTTTAGATGCAAGGATTTAGAGGGGGTTTTAACAATTGCATGACCAACATGGCTAATGTTCATACCTTTTCCATTGGCCGCATGAATCTGCTCACGGCCGGTGTATTTCTCCTTCATGGTGAGCTTGTTGAGCTCACCGGTGATGTGATCGGTGGCGCCCGTGTCACCATACCAGTTGGTGTCCACGCCGTATGATGCAATGTTGGCGCCCTTCTCCTCTTCTTCTTCATCCTCGGAGTAGCGATGCCAGCACTTCCAGGCCTCATGGCCCGGCTTGCCACAGATTTGGCAGGTGACAGGGTCACGGTCCTTGTGGCCGCTCCTGCCTCCTCCACGACGGCCACCATTGCCGCCGCGTTGCTAACGACCATGGCCACGGCTGCTGTAGCCACGGCCTCCTCTGCGTCCGCCACGTCCACGCGGTCCGCCACGTCCGCGCTGCGCCGAGTTGACGGAGGAACCTCCGCCGGTGTCACCACCAAGCAGCTCGATGCGGCTGTCGTAGGCGCAGACCTGGGCGTACAGGTCGCCCACGGTGAGATCTTCTACTCCGTTAACCCCAATGGCGGCGAAGAGGGGGTTGTAGGATTCGTCGAGGCCGGCGAGAAGGTACTCGACGAGTTCTTCTTCATCGATTGGTCGGCCCGCTGCGGCGAGCTCATCAACGAAGCCCTTCATCTTGGTGAAGAACTGGGCCGTGGTCATGTTCTCTTTCTTCGTTTTGGTGAGTGCGACGCGCAGATTGGAGATGCGCGTTCGGGACTGAGAGGCGAACATGGACTTGATCGCGCTCCTGACATCTGCCGCTGTTTCCATCCCAATAACAGAGATGAGAATATTAGGTGAAAGAGTATTTAGCAGGAACGATATAACCTGCTGATCCATCGCCACCCATGCATCATAGGCTGGGTTGGCCTCCTGGGACGGCTTGCCGTCTTTTTCGATGGTGATGGTTTCTGGCGGAGCATCCGTCTTGGCGTCGATGAAACTCGTCAGACGAGCTCCACGGATCGGCGGCAGAACTTGTGATTGCCAGAGAAGGTAGTTGGATCTGGTCAGCTTCTCGCTCACGGCTAGACCGGCTAAGGGGTTCATCATGGCGACGGTGGTGAAGCGGTGAGGCTGTAGATGTGTTTTAGGAAGTAGGCTCTGATACCATATGATCGCTAGAGGGTTTTGGTTTAACAATGGGGACTTCCATTGGTTGCGTGTTAATTTATATGCCAACATCGGCAGAGGATGAGTACACGGAAGGTTACAACAAACAGAGAAAAGGAAGGGATGATCCTGATCTTATAGTTACGATCGGATCACCCCGAATACATCTGAACTTCTATCTGTCTCTATCTGAACTTCCGTCAGGGTTTAAAATGAACTACCGTATCATAACATATACTTTAACAAAAATGACCATTTTTGTTCGCGCGTCCGTTGCGTCTGGGGTTGCTCCAGCGGGGCGATGCATTTTTTTCTTATTTTTTTCTCCACTCCATTTATACTAGTTCCAAATATTATATATTGGAACATGGTTTTACACAAACTAATAAATAATTGGAAACATGGTTTACACAAACTAATACATAGTTTGAACCATGATTGACACAAATAAAACATTGCAAAATGAGGAAACCAGTTGTGTTGATTTCCGTATGTTCGCTGCCAAGAAAGAACATTCGAGGGCACACTCAGTCACCCAAATACTACAACAAATGTGTTGACTTGCGACCTTCTCCTAATGACCGTAGGAAAAATCGTCATCAATCTATGACGATTTCGCACTGAATGGTCGATAGCTGTTTGGGGGTGTGAAAACCCTAGAAAATTACGACGATTTAGATCAAAAACGTCGTTATTTCCTTGGATGAAATCGTCATAGTTGAAGCCACGCGATCTACGACGTTATTTCTAAGCGATTACGACCAATTAAGATCGTCGTATTTGTTTCTTATGATATGTGTCGAATGACTAGATGCCACCACAACTGTTTTGCCTACGTGTCATGTCCAAGTGTCTACCACATCACTTGTTTCGCCTGTGTGTGTCTACTATCAATTTCACTTATGTTTCTACATGAATATTGAATATTGATTTCTTTTGAATTACTTCTGCTTGATTCAAAATGTGACCAAAATATTGGGCATGAACTTTGTTACCTAGAGGTAATCTTGCAAATATTTTTTTGGATCTATGATAAAGTAGATAGTTTTGAACTTAAAAATGTAGATGCTTCACGAAAACCATATTTGGCGCATAGAAAATAAACAATGAATTTTCTATGCAAAGATGGTGAAAACCTCCGGCACCAACATTGCTTTCCATCACAAGATGCACACATGCTTAGAAAATAAAAATAGAGAATTCTTTGTGGCATACTGAGGAAATCCTTCTTTTGAGTTACAATATAGAGAACTCATTGTGGCATTATTGCTTGGCATGGTAAGGGCACATGTGCCAAAAATATCATTAAAAATACATTTATTAGGACATTTATTTAGCACTAAATACTAGTGCATATATATTAAAAAAATTACTAGAGATGCATCTAGAAAATATTTCAGCGCATTTTCGTTTCCCGCCAGGTTTTCCCTTTGGAAAAGACTTGGTATCAGCCGACCGATCCGGCGCGAAAGATCGGTCGCGCTGACGCAGCCCATGTGGCCTTCCTTCGAGCGTGTTGTGTCACGTTTCTGCCGCTCCCCTGGTGGCTGGTGCTTTTAGCTAGCACTAGCATGCATGTACGATGTACGCTGCAAACTAGCATGTAGGTTCGGACGCTTAGCTAGCTTCTGCTGCTTTTGCTAACATGTGTACGTATTCGTTAGTTTGCCCTGTTCGTCGCCCGCGACTTATTCTACTCCGAGTCTACATTCCTGATGCATGGGAATATGGGATGGTCGGATCAAGCACCGACACGCTCCGACGAGTACGTGGCCGCAATGGACGATGGTACAACTTAGTTTTCCCTGTAACTTTCTCGATGTTGTGTGTGTTAATTTTGTAACAAACACACATGAATTTTGTAGGGCAGGAACATGCGAGATGTTGTAATATTTAACTGGACTTGCCACAAGTTTATGTTTACCGCAGATTATTCGATGTAGCATTAGCCATTTAAATATGTAATATGCTTGTAGAAATTTTGTTGGGAAAGCAGACGCCAGATGTTGTAAAGGTCTATGCCTGGTTGGAAAAAATAACTAAGTCGATTTAACACATTACTTTTTGTTGTAATCGACTAAAACTTTTATTTAAAATAGTTGGTGATTTTTATTGTAAACAGAAATGTAGCGAACTTGTTATTGCTTAACCAATTTTTCATAGGCACAAACACATATTTTTTTGTTGTAATAGTTTGCGATTTTTTGTTGGAATTGTGGGTGATTTTTGTTGTAAACCACCTGTAGCAAACTAAGTTGTTGTTCAACCACTTTTTATAAAATTTTGTTATGGATATTTTTGTTGTAATAGTACATATTTTTTATAAACCAGTCGAGATATGTTTTTGTAATAAAAATTGTTGTTTACCCTTTTTGTAGCATTATTTTTAAAAATTCATTAAGAGGTTTTGTTGTAATATTTTAATTTTTTTATACATGAGGTTTAATATTATTGTTGTAACACTCTTTACCTTGGTTGAACTAGTAACACTTATGTGCAGTACATTTAAGGCAGCTTGTTTGAAAATGGGAGTAGGAGACAGAGCTCACGGCAGCATATGGTGGGCTCCACAAAGTTGGCCAAAACCACCACGCCACCCTCTCCAGTAGTCTGAACAGCATCTGACATATAATCACTAGCAAACGCAACTAGGAGGATCATGCCATGCCAAGGCAATGCACAGCAGCCAAGGCATGACTATGAAAGACCTCTCGTAGCCCTGTCTGACTCAGCGCAGCAGTCAGGAGGGCCAGACCATGTGAGCAAAAAGCAAATATCACTATACCGTACGATGGCTAATCGACGGGCATGAAAGCAACCGATTTTCGGTCCGCGGATCCGTCGACCTACGCGTAGCGCGGTCATTTCGGGGGGACGCTAGGCGTCGGTCGCCCGATGGGGACCCCAAAAATCGGTCGTTCTCCCCTCCGTACGATCGCGATCCGACGTCTGGAATCAACCATGGCGTAATATTTGCATTTTGCCCCATGCTTTCTTAAAACTTAACCCGCAGTCATATTCTTCCCCCTGTTGAAGCGAAAAGGTATATCTTTTTGGGTCTAACCTTCCCGATATTTACGACAAGAGTGCCACCTAAGGGCAGATCCGAGTCATACCAAGTATTCTCTACAGGGTTTACAAAAAATATTTAGTATTACAACAAAATGTTCAATTTTTTTAAAAGTAATATTATACGAGTAATAAAGTGTTTAAACAACAAATATTTTGCTACATGTAGGTTTACAACAAAAATCGCCATCCATTTCCACAAAATTGCAAACTATTACAACAACAAAAAAATGTGTTTGTCGCTATAAAAAATTGGTTAAGTGATAGCTACATATTTGATTACAACAAAAATCAACAACTATTTTATTTAAATTTATAAATGATTACAACAAATAAGTTAGGAATTTCTATTTTCGTGCCCTCCGTTCCTTAGTTGTGCTCAGTTTTCCCCAGCTCCTTAGTTTTTCCTCAGTTTTTCCCAAGTGCTTGTTTGAAACCCGCAGAAGGCAGCTCAGACGGCAGGATTCCCGTTAAGTTGACCACTCCGTGCTGACGTGTGGGGCCGCGTCGTGTGGGCCCGCGTCGCGTGGGGCTGGTAGAAAGGGACCGCGTGGGACAGGACGAGATAGCGTTTGGTTGCACGTGAGCAGGAGCTGGGTTTTGTCTCTCTCGGCCATTGGCATTTCCCTTTTAAGAGTACCTTTTCTGCCTCCTTCTCTCTGCCTTTTTCACCTAATTAGTATCAAATCTAGAGAAGCTTGCATTTCTATCTTTCTTCAATTATTATTTGTGCCTTTTGGTCCTCGTTGTTTTTCCAATATGGCAGCAAATCTAGTAGGGAGCTCAATCTAGTACTCCATCTCGTCCATATGTATGTAGTTAAATCTAGAAGCAAATCTACAGGGAATGTACGATAAATTCACAAGGTCATATAGTAGAATAGGGATAGATAATATAGATAATAAGCTGCATTCAGCAGCCAAACATAGTAGGGTTCGAGGTTCTTCACAGCAGTACAGCACCATCATACTAACAATATAACAACGAGGGATCCCTAGCTAACAACAAAGGGATCCCAACAACAAAATGGAGGAGGCAGCAGCAGCACACGTCCAGGACTCCGCCTACCCCATCTGCCTCTGCCTCCACTTGTTGCTCCCCTTGGGAGCCTTGGGCTTGAGCAGAGGCATGTGCCCGCCGGAGATCTCCACCCGCTGGATGCTGCGGAGGTGCATGCCGAGCGCCAAGTGCTTGGCGCGGAAGGAGTTGGGGTTCACCGACGCGCCGACCTTGGGGTTGGTGTGGCCGATGTTCTCGGCATGCGTGAGGACGCAGTTGAAGTCAGTGCCGCCGAGCCTCCTAGTGCAGAAGGGGCACCTGTAGACACCCTTGGCGACGTCGAGGTAGGAGACGTACGGGCCGACCTGCAGCCTCCGCAGCACCTGGCGAGTCTTGACGTCATGGTGCTCGTCGTCGCTGCCAATGTCGCTGCCAGACAGCTGATCCATATCAAACGGGAATTTATTAGTGAATGAGTTGCAAACGTGCATGATAACAAAGTTAGGAAAAACAGAGGCAGTCTCAGTTAGAGTGGACACGATTATATGTCTACAGGGACGGTGTAAGCGAACCAAAGCTCATGCACAACAGATTTGTACACAGAAATGGTTCGCTGAACCCTCCCTGTAAAAATATGTGCCCACCGATTCATCATAGGCAAAGAAACGGATTCCAGATCTTAACTTTAAACACATTCCAGATTATTTGCAAAATTAAACGGTTGATATCTTTTGATTCGTGCATAAAATAACTGATTGAGATCCTATGATTACTTGCATAAATTAACTGATTGAGATCCCATTATTACTTGCATAAATTAACCGAATGTCTGAACCCCAAATCTTAAACGAAATCAAGGAGGGATCAAAGCAAAATGGAATAAAATCGTCGCAAATATTAGCCCAATACTCATCCATCCACAGATCCATCTACACCAGCACAAATAGGGTTCAAAAAGGAATGGGGAACAAAAAAGGAAGCAAACCGTAGTTACCTCGTTCCATGGGTTCTCTATGGAGGTGTCGTAGCGGTTCGGGGGCGGGACGTACGGCACCGGCTCGTAGGGGTCCCATCCCGGCGGGATCTGACCGCGACCGGCGGCAGCAGCCTCCGATGCACCGGCGGAGGTGGCGGCGACGTCCGTTGAGAGGACGGAGGCGACGTCCGTTGAGGGGACGGCGTCGAAGAGGGAGGCGTCGCGCTTGGAGCCGACGGCGCCGTGGACGATGGGATTGGCATTCTCCTTGTCCATCTCGCCGGCAGAGGAGAGGGAGAGGGAGAGGGTTTTTTGCTTTGGAGAAGATGATGGGACGTGAGAGAGGCGACGTTGCGTAGGCGAGTGAGAGTGACAAATATAGTGGGAGGAGGCGTCTATAAAGGCAAGGGGTGGTTAATGCGACCCGCGTCCTACGCGTCCACCGCTGCACGTCTGCACGTCTTGGACTTCTGCAATGCGCCACACGTCCACGATTTTACGTCTTCGACTTCTGCACCGCGACCGGCGTCTACGCGTCAACAATTGCACGTCTTTCATTTCTGCACCGCAACACGTGTCCTCGAGTCTAACCCTGGAAATTTAGATATACTCAGGTATAACCTCGAGCATTATACTAGCATTTTTTGTGTGCTCAGTTTTCCCCTTGAGTGCTAATACTGGCTAGTGCAATATGCTCAGTTCTACCCTCAAGTAGCTAGTCAACAGACAGTCAACAAATGGGATTAACTAGTTAAATGAGTCATTTAATGTGCAAAAAATTCCAAAAAATAGTGGCACATACTCATGGAGTCTTTACCACAAATTGCCAGTTCTCAAAACATAGATAAGTCATAGATAAATAAAATTTTACCACAAATTGCCACTTCTCAAAGGCCTTCTCAAATCACCTAGTAGCTATGAAGGTGCATGGTTTTCCACAATAAGCCCTTCCCAAAACAGCTTTCCCCAAAACATACTTTGTCTAAATGAGGCCACAATTCTCACACTCATGTATATTTGTATTGCAAATAGTTTGAGATAGGCCAAGATGGGTTTTATTGTACAAAACACGCATTTTCCATTTTTTAAATCTCATATTTGAATCCCTTAGTCTGTTTATTACATAGGTGCCCTTGGTTTCTTGATACTACTCAGTTTTGCCCTCTCCCTCCACAAATTCTCTCACACGTGCAACATTGCCCTGATTGGTCTAGCCCATGTCACGCGGATCGTGCCCGCCGACCGTTGATCGTATGATCTAACGGGCAGGATAACCCCTCTCTCTCTCTCTCTCTGTCGGCAGTTACCTTCCACTCTCTAAGTATGCTAAAGGGCGGTTTTCTGTATTTATTTTCACGCGCTAAAAATTATAAACTCTTTTAGGCATTACTTTTCATGCAAAAAATGATAAACCATCACCGATTTGTTGTAGCCATAAATTTTCACGCAAAAAATGATAAACCGTCACCGATTTGTTGTAGCCATTAATTTTCACGAAAATCCCAAATGATAAACCATCACCGATTTGTTGTAGCCATTAATTTTCACGCAAAAAATGATAAACCATCACCGATTTGTTGTATCCATTACTTTTCACGCAAAAAATGATAGACCATCACCGATTTCTTGTAGCCATTACTATTCACGATAAAAATGATAAACGAACCAATCTATCTATCTCTGTATTTGAAGTTTGGAAGGGTTCACCATCTAGTTATGTTAACTTTTGAGGTTTTGACCTGAAAACAAATGGGTATTATAAAGGGAAATAAAAGTTCAAAAAAATGTAAAAACGAAACAATCTACCTATCTTTGTATAGAAGATCGTCTGTATGATTTTTGAGGTCATTTAGAGAAGGTAGAAAAAATCCCTTTTGAGAAGGTCGAAAAAACCTAACTTGTTACAAAAGCTGGTTTCAGTGAGACCTAACCAAATTTGGCATACATTATGCCATATCTATAACAACAAGGAATATCTAAAAGGGAAAGTTTCACAAAATTTGAAATTTATGGCGAAAATGATGCCATACATGATGCTGTTTTTCGAGGTTTTGACCTGAAAACCAATTGGATATTATAAAGGGAAATAAAAAGTTCAAAAAATATAAAAACGAAACAATCTATCTATCTATGTATAGAAGATCAGCTGTATGAAATTTGAGGTCATTTAGAGGAGGTAGAATAAATCACCTTGTTAGAAAAGCTGGTTTCAGTGAGACGAAACGGCATGCGTTTAAGCAAAGTGATTTTTTCGAACATCTCCAAATGATCCCAAATTTTCCATACATGATGCCATACGTGTAACAACAAGGAACCCTATCTAAAAAGTGTCAAAAAAGTTTGCCCAACCATATAGCTCTATCAAAAAGAACCTCACCTTGGCGCTAGTATAATTTTGGGCTTAGTTACAAACTTTCGTTACCTAACCTTCAACACGAAACTTGTTTCAAATCACTTTTGGCATACAAGAAACAAATTCCTCCTTGATTCGAGCACCACAGCCTCCAAACTTTGCCGATGCCGATATCGGCATGGTCGGAACGGCTATGCTCGACGCCACTGCTAGGTCACCGTCGGGATGCACCCTCAATCCCGTCCCCTCATTCGATCACTGACACACCAGAGATACCTCCCAGGCCAATGCCGAACGTACATGCTGATGCCAATGCCGAACATGCATCTACGCCGATGTGGGCACGGCCACGCCGCCCCGCTATGCTGGACGCCACAGACCACCGTGAGGTCTTTCCCTTTGCCACCACACTCTTCTAGCACCCATCTATACACGCCAGAAAGGAGAGACACTAGTTTTCTCTACATTGCTCGCGTTCGTGTCGGACACGGTTAGTCAAAGTTTTGAGGTAGTCGTCGATGTCGTCGACCATTTCTTCTCTTCTTTGCATGGTTAAACGCGTCTAGTTCATATCTATCTAATGCGTCTGGTCTCGCCTCATGCAGTTCTTTGTGGACGTCTGATGGCGTGTAACTCACACGTTCGTTGGGAACCCCAAGAGGAAGGTATGATGCGCACAGCAGCAAGTTTTCCCTCAGAAAGAAACCAAGGTTTATCGAACCAGGAGGAGCCAAGAAGCACGTTGAAGGTTGATGGCGGCGGGATGTAGTGCGGCGCAACACCAGGGATTCCGGCGCCAACGTGGAACCTGCACAACACAACCAAAGTACTTTGCCCCAACGAAACAGTGAGGTTGTCAATCTCACCGGCTTGCTGTAACAAAGGATTAACCGTATTGTGTGGAAGATGATTGTTTGCGAAAACGATAGAACAAGTATTGCGATGGGTGTATTTCAGTAAAGAGAATTGGACCGGGGTCCACAGTTCACTAGAGGTGTCTCTCCCATAAGACAAACAGCATGTTGGGTGAACAAATTACAGTTGGGCAATTGACAAATAAAGAGAGCATGACCATGCACATACATATCATGATGAGTATTGTGAGATTTAATTGGGCATTACGACAAAGTACATAGACCGCCATCCAACTGCATCTATGCCTAAAAAGTCCACCTTCAGGTTATCATCCGAACCCCTTCCAGTATTAAGTTGCAAAGCAACAGACAATTGCATTAAGTATGGTGCGTAATTTAATCAACAACTACATCCTTAGACATAGCATCAATGTTTTATCCCTAGTGGCAACAGCACAACACAACCTTAGAACTTTCATCACTTTGTCCTGTGTCAATGCAGGCATGAACCCACTATCGAGCATAAGTACTCCCTCTTGGAGTTACAAGCATCTACTTGGCCAGAGCATCTACTAGTAACGGAAAGCATGCAAGATCATAAATAACACATAGGTATAACTTTGATAATCAACATAACAAGTATTCTCTATTCATCGGATCCCAACAAACGCAACATATAGAATTACATATAGATGATCTTGATCATGATAGGCAGCTCACAAGATCCGACAATGATAGCACAATGGGGAGAAGACAACCATCTAGCTACTGCTATGGACCCATAGTCCAGGGGTAGACTACTCACACATCACACCGGAGGCGACCATGGCGGCGTAGAGTCCTCCGGGAGATGATTCCCCTCTCCGGCAGGGTGCCGGAGGCGATCTCTGGATCCCCGAGATGGGATCGGCGTTGGCGGCGTCTCTGGAAGGTTTTCCGTATCGTGGCTCTCGGTACTGGGGGTTTCGTCACGGAGGCTTTAAGTAGGCGGAAGGACAAGTCGAGAGGGGGCACAGGGGCCCCAGATGACAGGGCGGCGCGGCCAAGGGGGGGGGCCGCGCCGCCCTAGGGTTTGGCCCCCCTGTGGCCCCACTTCGTTTCGTCTTCGGACTTCTGGAAGCTTCGTGGAAAAATAGGCCCCTGGGCGTTGATTTCGTCCAATTCCGAGAATATTTCTTTACTAGGATTTCTGAAACCAAAAACAGCAGAAACTTGACAACTAGCACTTCGGCATCTTGTTAATAGGTTAGTTCCAGAAAATGCACGAATATGACATAAAGTGTGCATAAAACATGTAGATAACATCAATAATGTGGCATGGAACATAAGAAATTATCGATACGTCGGAGACGTATCAGCATCCCCAAGCTTAGTTCTGCTCGTCCCGAGCAGGTAAAACGATAACACAGATAATTTCTGGAGTGACATGCCATCATAATCTTGATCATACTATTTGTAAAGCATATGTAGTGAATGCAGCGATCAAAACAATGTATATGACATGAGTAAACAAGTGAATCATAAAGCAAAGACTTTTCATGAATAGCACTTCAAGACAAGCATCAATAAGTCTTGCATAAGAGTTAACTCATAAAGCAATAATTCAAAGTAAAGGCATTGAAGCAACACAAAAGAAGATTAAGTTTCAGCGGTTGCTTTCAACTTGTAACATGTATATCTCATGGATATTGTCAACATAGAGTAATATAATAAGTGCAATAAGCAAGTATGTAGGAATCAATGCACAGTTCACACAAGTGTTTGCTTCTTGAGGTGGAGAGAAATAGGTGAACTGACTCAACATTGAAAGTAAAAGAATGGTCCTCATAGAGGAAAAGCATTGATTGCTATATTTGTGCTAGAGCTTTGATTTTGAAAACATGAAACAATTTTGTCAACGGTAGTAATAAAGCATATGCATCATGTAAATTATATCTTATAAGTTGCAAGCCTCATGCATAGTGTACCAATAGTGCCCGCACCTTGTCCTAATTAGCTTGGACTACCTGGATTATCACCGCAATACATATTCTTTCACCAAGTATCACAAAGGGGTACCTCTATGCCGCCTGTACAAAGGTCTAAGGAGAAAGCTCGCATTTGGATTTCTCGCTTTTGATTATTCTCAACTTAGACATCCATACCGGGACAACATAGACAACAGATAATGGACTCCTCTTTTAATGCTTAAGCATTCAACAACAATTAATTCTTTTCTCATTAGAGATTTGAGGATATTTGTCCAAAACTGAAACTTCCACCATGGATCATGGCTTTAGTTAGCGGCCCAATGTTCTTCTCTAACAATATGCATGCTCAAACCATTCAACTCAGTGTAGATCGCCCTTACTTCAGACAAGACGAACATGCATAGCAACTCACATGAATTTCAACAATGAAAAGTTGATGGCGTCCCCAGTAATCATGGTTATCGCACAACAAGCAACTTAATAAGAGATAAAGTGCATAATTACATATTCAATACCACAATAGTTTTTAAGCTATTTGTCCCATGAGCTATATATTGCAAAGGTGAATGATGGAATTTTAAAGGTAGCACTCAAGCAATTTACTTTGGAATGGCGGAAAATACCATGTAGTAGGTAGGTATGGTGGACACAAATGGCATAGTGGTTGGCTCAAGTATTTTGGATGCATGAGAAGTATTCCCTCTCGATACAAGGTTTAGGCTAGCAAGGCTTATTTGAAACAAACACAAGGATGAACCGGTGCAGCAAAACTCACATAAAAGACATATTGAAAACATTATAAGACTCTACACCGTCTTCCTTGTTGTTCAAACTCAATACTAGAAATTATCTAGACCTTAGAGAAACCAAATATGCAAACCAAATTTTAGCATGCTCTATGTATTTCTTCATTAGTGGGTGCAAAGCATATGATGCAAGAGCTTAATCATGAGCACAACAATTGCCAAGTATCACATTACCCAAGACATTATAGCAATTACTACATGTATCATTTTCCAATTCCAACCATATAACAATTTAACGAAGAAGAAACTTCGCCATGAATACTATGAGTAGAAACCAAGGACATACTTGTCCATATGCTACAGCGGAGCGTGTCTCTCTCCCATAAAGTGAATGCAAGGATCCATTTTATTCAAACAAAACAAAAACAAAAACAAACCGACGCTCCAAGAAAAAGCACATAAGATGTGATGGAATAAAAATATAGTTTCAGGGGAGGAACCTGATAATGTTGTCGATGAAGAAGGGGATGCCTTGGGCATCCCCAAGCTTAGACGCTTGAGTCTTCTTAATATATGCAGGGGTGAACCACCGGGGCATCCCCAAGCTTAGAGCTTTCACTCTCCTTGATCATGTTGCATCATACTCCTCTCTTGATCCTTGAAAACTTCCTCCACACCAAACTCGAAACAACTCATTAGAGGGTTAGTGCACAATATAAATTAACATATTCAGAGGTGACACAATCATTCTTAACACTTCTGGACATTGCATAATGCTACTGGACATTAGTGGATCAAAGAAATTCATCCAACATAGCAAAAGAGGCAATGCGAAATAAAAGGCAGAATCTGTCAAAACAGAACAGTTCGTATTGACGAATTTTAAAATGGCACCAGACTTGCTCAAATGAAAATTCTCAAATTGAATGAAAGTTGCATACATATCTGAGGATCATGCACGTAAATTTTCTTAATTTTCTGAGTTACCTACAGGGAGGTGGACCCAGATTCGTGACAGCAAAGAAATCTGGAACTGTGCAGTAATCCAAATCTAGTACTTACTTTTCTATCAACGGCTTAACTTGGCACAACAAAACACAAAACTAAGATAAGGAGAGGTTGCTACAGTAGTAAACAACTTCCAAGACACAAAATAAAAACAAAGTACTGTAGGTAAAAACATGGGTTGTCTCCCATAAGCGCTTTTCTTTAACGCCTTTCAGCTAGGAGCAGAAAGTGTGTATCAAGTATTATCAAAGGATGGTGCATTCTCAGCGGGGTGCGGAGTTTTCTCGACCATGCATAGTATATTAGATACATAAGTTTTAGCATCTCCCTTTTCATTAGTCTTAGGCGTGCTACTCTCATCAAACAAATTTTCAGGAACAAGCCAAGCATAGTTATTTTCTAGTGCATCATTCATGGCTAAGAGTTTACATGGTATTGGTGCTTTGATCTCCCCACCATCATCAATATTATTAGTGTATCTTATTCTATCCATGTCCATCTTTTCAAGGAGACTAACAAAATTAGTATGAGAACCAAGCATATTAAATTTAGCAAAGACCTTTCTAGCTTCTCTTGCTAGACCACCAAATTCTCTAAGAAGGGTTTCTAAAACAAAATCTTTCTTTTCCCCTTCTTCCATATCACCAAGTGTGAAAAACATGTGTTGGATTATAGGATTAAGATTAACAAATTTAGTTTCCAACAGGCGAACTAAATGCGCAGCAGCAATTTCATAAGTAGGCGCAAGGTCTACCAAGTGTCTATCCTCAAAATCGTCAACGGTACTAACATGGTTGAAGAATTCTTCTATATTATTTCTCCCAATTATAGACCCACGTCCTACCGGTATGTCTTTTGTGGTAAAATTAAAAGGGAACATGATGAATCAAGTAAAGTAAATGCAAGTAACTAATTTTTTGTGTGTTTTTGATATAGCAAACAAGATAACAAATAAAGTAAAACTAGCAACTAATTTTTTTGTATTTTGATTTAGTGCAGCAAACAAAGTAGTAAATAAAACTAAGCAAGACAAAAACAAAGTAAAGAGATTGAGAAGTGGAGACTCCCCTTGCAGCGTGTCTTGATCTCCCGACAACGGCGCCGAGAAAATATGCTTGATGGCGTGTAACTCACACGTTCGTTGGGAACCCCAAGAGGAAGGTATGATGCGCACAGTGACAAGTTTTCCCTCGAAAGAAACCAAGGTTTATCGAACCAGGAGGAGCCAAGAAGCACGTTGAAGGTTGATGGCGGCGGGATGTAGTGCGGCGCAACACCAGGGATTCCGGCGCCAACGTGGAACCTGCACAACACAACCAAAGTACTTTGCCCCAACGAAACAGTGAGGTTGTCAATCTCACCGGCTTGCTGTAACAAAGGATTAACCATATTGTGTGGAAGATGATTGTTTGCAGAAAACAGTAGAACAAGTATTGCAGTAGATTGTATTTCAGTAAAGAGAATTGGACCGGGGTCCACAGTTCACTAGAGGTGTCTCTCCCATAAGACAAACTGCATGTTGGGTGAACAAATTACAGTTGGGCAATTGACAAATAAAGAGAGCATGACCATGCACATACATATCATGATGAGTATTGTGAGATTTAATTGGGCATTACGACAAAGTACATAGACCGCCATCCAACTGCATCTATGCCTAAAAAGTCCACCTTCAGGTTATCATCCGAACCCCTTCCAGTATTAAGTTGCAAAGCAACAGACAATTGCATTAAGTATGGTGCGTAATGTAATCAACAACTACATCCTTAGACATAGCATCAATGTTTTATCCCTAGTGGCAACAGCACAACACAACCTTAGAACTTTCTGTCACTGTCCCAGGTGTCAATGCAGGCATGAACCCACTGATACGTCCAATTTGCATCACTATTTTATATCATAATTTGCTGTTATTCATTGATATATTTCATATTGGGACACAATACTTATGTTATTTCATCTATTTTGCATGTTTCATCATTATTGGAGGATCAAGCACCGGAGCCAGGATTCTGCTGGAAAAAGCACCGTCAGAACGCAATATTTCAGAAGATCAACTGTGGAAGGAAATTATACCAAAAATCCTATTTTTCAAGATGACGAAGGAAGCCAGAAGGAGGGGCCAGGATGACCCAGGGTGGGCCCACACCCTAGGGCGGCGCGGCCCATGCCCTGGCCGCGCCGCCATGTGGTTTGGGGGGCCCACGACCCCTTTCGCCTCCTTTTCTTCGCGAAACCCTTCGTCCCGAAGACCTAAGCCACAGAGGGTACCTCGCGAAGAGTTACAGCCGCCTCTGCGGGGCGGAGAACACCAGAGAGAAAAGAGCTCTCCGACGGGCAGGAATCCGCCGGGGAAATTCCCTCCGGGAGGGGGAAATCGACGCCATCGTCACCGTCATCGAGCTGCACATCATCACCATCACCATCATCATCATCTCCACCATCATCACCGCCGTCACCACCGCTGGACACCGTCACCGCCGTAGCAATTTGGGTTTGATCTTGATTGTTTGATAGGGGAAACTCTCCCGGTATCGATCTATACTTGTTGTTGATGCTATTGAGTGAAACCATTGAACCAAGTTTATGTTCAGATTGTTATTCATCATCATATCACCTCTGATCATGTTCCATATGATGTCTCGTGAGTAGTTCGTTTAGTTCTTGAGGACATGGGTGAAGTCTAAATGTTAGTAGTGAACTATGGTTGAGTAATATTCAATGGTGTGATATTTAAGTTGTGGTGTTATTCTTCTAGTGGTGTCATGTGAACGTCGACTACATGACACTTCACCATTTATGGGCCTAGGGGAATGCATCTTGTATTCGTTTGCTAATTGCGGGGTTGCCGGAGTGACAGAAACCTAAACCCCCGTTGGTATATCGATGCAGGAGGGATCGCAGGATCTCAGAGTTTAAGGCTGTGGTTAGATTCATTCTTAATTACTTTCTTGTAGTTGCGGATGCTTGCAAGGGGTATAATCACAAGTATGTATTAGTCCTAGGAAGGGCGGTACATTAGCATAGGTTCACCCACGCAACACTTATCATAACAATGAAGATTATTTAGCCGTATGTAGCGAAAGCACTAGACTAAAATCCCGTGTGTCCTCGAGAACGTTTGGTCATTATAAGTAAACAAACCGGCTTGTCCTTTGTGCTAAAAAGGATTGGGCCACTCGCTGCAATTGTTACTCTCGCACTTTACTTACTCGTACTTTATTCAACCGTTACATCAAAACCCCTGAATACTTGTCCGTGAGCATTTACAGTGAATCCTTCATCGAAACTGCTTGTCAACACCTTCTGCTCCTCGTTGGGATCGACATTCTTACTTATCGAAGATACTACGATACACCCCCTATACTTGTGGGTCATCAAGACTATTTTCTGGCGCCGTTGCCGGGGAGTGGAGCGCTATTGGTAAGTGGAATTGGTAAGGAAAACCTTTCTTGTTGTGCTGATTTTATTTCTCGCTGCTGCTATAAGTCATTATGGAGAGATCTTCTCTTCAATTTTTATTTGGGAAATCTACTACTACTGCAACGGTAGTGGATGAGGCGCCAGGTGAGGAAGTAATACCATATAAAATACCTATGAAAATTATTGAACGTGTTATGGATAACCGCTATGAAGGGGATGGAACTGTCCATCCTGGTGATCATTTACTGTTTTTGCATGAATTATGCGGGTTATTCAAATGTGCAGGTATTGCTATGGATGAAGTGAGGAAGAAACTATTCTCTTTATCGCTGTCCGGTAAGGCGGCGCATTGGTATAAATTACTGGATAATGGGGATTCTATTGAATGGAATGATATTGTGCCCCGGTTTTATTCTAAGTTCTACCCTCCAAGTGAAATTCACAAGGATCGGAATCGCATATATAATTTTTGGCCTCATGATGGAGAGAGTATTGCCCAAGCTTGGGGGAGATTGAAGTCTTTAATGCTCAAATGCCCCATTCATGAGCTTCCTGGTAATGTTATTATTGATAATTTCTATGCAAGACTTTCTTTTCAAGACAAGACCTTGCTGGATACTTCTTGTTCTGGATCATTTACACGCAACAAAGAAGAGTTTAAAAGGGACCTTCTTGATCGGATCCAAGAAAATACTGAAGGTTGGGAGAACGACAAGGATAGAGAATCAGGTATAATTTATGATTATAAATGCATTGAAGCTTTTATGGATACTGATAAATTTCGTAATATGAGTGCTACATATGGTCTTGATTCTCAAGTTGCTGTAAATCTTTATAAAGCTTTTGCCTCTCATTATGAATTGCCAAAGAAGAATTTTGATAAGTATCATGAACCGTATAAAGATACAATTGATTCATCTATTAATAAATGCGTTGTAGTTGAAACTGCTGATCATGTTATTCCTGAAGCTTATATTGAAAAAACTCCTTTCCCTGCTAAAATGAAGGAGTATTCTGTTATAAATAGTGCGGTTCATAAAAGTGAAAAGAAACCTGTAGAACCTGAAGAACAAATAAAAGTTGAACCTGCTGTAGCAATAGTTAAAGATCTTGTGACTGAAAATGTGGAGGATGGTCATATTATTTTCTGTGAAGATGCTTCTAATATTGTTTCACATCCTAATAAACCCAAACAAGCTAGTGTTCCTATGTTATCTGTTAAAATTGGTGATCATTGCTATTATGGATTATGTGATATTGGTGCAAGTGTTAGTGCTATTCCTTATGAGCTTTACACGGAGATTATGCACGAGATTGATTCTTGTGAACTTGAAGATATTGATGTGGTTATTCAGCTGGCTAATAGAGAAACTATTTCTCCAATTGGTATTGTTCGAGATGTGGAAGTTCTATGCGGTAAGATTAAATATCCTGCTGACTTTTTGGTACTTGGTTCTGCTGCTAGTGATTATTGTCCTATTATCTTTGGTAGACCTTTTCTAAATACTTGTGGAGCTATTATAGATTGCAAGAAAGAGAAAATTTTGACTAAATTTGCTGGTGAATCTTATGAGTTTAACTTCTCTAAATTTACTAAAACTCCTTATAAAGCTGATTTGCCTAGTAATGATTTTAAAATGGAGCAGTGTGCATCTATTGTTCTTGTTCCTAACAATCCTTTGCAGCAACATTTGGAGGATAGCGAGAGTGAAGTTTTTAGGAAAGAAAGAGATGAGCTGGAGGAAATTTTCCTTCGCCAACCTATTCTCAAGCATGATTTACCGGTGGAAGATTTGGGTACAACACCGCCACCAAAGGAAGATCCTGTCTTTGATTTAAAACCTTTGCCTGATAATCTTAAATATGCTCATGTTGATGATAAGAAAATATATCCTGTTATTATTAGTTCTAAGCTTTCAGAGATTGAAGAAGAAAGGTTATTGGAGATATTGAAGAAGCACCGAGGCGCTATTGGCTACACTCTTGATGATTTGAAGGGGATTTCTCCTTCTATTTGCCAACATGCTATTAATATGGAAGATGATGCAAAGCCTGTTGTTGAACATCAGCGTCGTCTAATTCCGAAGATGAAGGAAGTGGTAAGGAATGAGGTATTAAGACTTCTTGAAGCTGGTATTATATATCCTATTGCTGATAGTAGATGGGTTAGTCCTGTGCATTGCGTTCCCAAGAAAGGAGGAATGACTGTTGTGCCTAATGATAATGATGAGCTCATTCCTCAAAGAGTAGTTGTAGGGTATAGAATGTGCATTGATTTTCGAAAAGTTAATAAAGTTACTAAGAAAGATCATTATCCTTTACCATTTATTGATCAAATGCTAGAAAGATTGTCTAAAAATACTCATTTTTGCTTTCTTGATGGTTATTCTGGGTTTTCACAAATTGCTGTTAAAGCTAAAGATCAAGAGAAAACCACTTTTACTTGTCCCTATGGAACTTATGCTTATAGACGCATGCCTTTTGGTTTATGTAATGCTCCTGCTACTTTTCAAAGATGCATGTCTGCTATTTTTCATGGTTTTTGTGAAAGTATTGTAGAGGTATTCATGGATGACTTTTCCGTCTATGGGAATTCTTTTGATAGTTGCTTGCGAAACCTTGATAAAGTTTTGCAGAGATGTGAAGAAACTAACCTTGTTCTTAATTGGGAGAAATGCCACTTTATGGTTAATGAAGGAATTGTATTGGGACATAAAATTTCTGAGAGAGGTATTGAAGTTGATAGAGCTAAAGTTGAAGCAATTGAGAAGATGCCCTATCCTAGGGACGTTAAAGGTATTCATAGTGTTCTTGGTCATGCTGGGTTTTATAGGAGATTTATTAAAGATTTCTCCAAGATTTCAAAACCTCTTACTAATCTTCTTCAAAAAGATGTACCATTTGTTTTTGATGATGATTGTAAGGAAGCTTTTGAAACTCTTAAGAAAGTCTTAACAACTGCTCCTATAGTTGAACCTCCTGATTGGAACTTACCATTTGAGATTATGTGTGATGCTAGTGATTTTGCTGTAGGCGCTGTTCTTGGACAGCGAGTAGATAAAAAGCTGAATGTTATTCATTATGCTAGTAAAACTCTTGATGCTGCTTAAAGAAATTATGCTACAACTGAAAAGGAATTATTAGCTGTAGTCTTTGCTTGTGATAAATTTAGATCTTATATTGTTGATTCAAAAGTTACTATTCATACTGATCATGCTGCAATTAGATACCTAATGACAAAGAAAGATGCTAAGCCGAGGCTTATTAGATGGGTACTTCTTTTGCAAGAATTTGATTTACATATTGTAGATAGGAAAGGTGCTGATAATCCTGTTGCCGATAATTTGTCTAGATTGGAAAATATTGCTTATGATCCTGTTCCTGTTAATGATAGTTTTCCAAATGAACAATTGGCTGTAATAAAGGTGAGCTCGCGAGACAGTCCTTGGTATGCTGATTATGCTAACTTTATTGTTTCCAAGTACTTGCCTCCAACCTTTTCAGCTCAGCAAAGGAGGAAATTCTTTTATGACTTGAGGCATTATTTCTGGGATGACCCACACTTATATAAAGAAGGAGTGGATGGTATTATGCGAAGATGTGTTCCCGAATATGAACAACAGGAGATATTAAGTAAATGTCATGGTAGTGCTTATGGAGGACATCACGCCGGAGAAAGAACCGCGCAAAAGGTTCTACAATCAGGTTTTTATTGGCCAACTCTCTTCAAGGATGCAAGAAAATTTATTCTATCTTGTGATGAATGCCAAAGGGTTGGTAATATCTCCAGACGTAATGAAATGCCTATGAATTATACTCTTGTTATTGAACCATTTGATTATTGGGGATTTGACTTCATGGGACCTTTTCCGTCTTCAGAAGGTAACACTCACATACTTGTTGCTGTTGATTATGTTACTAAATGGGTGGAAGCTATACCTACAAAAAGTGCTGATGGTGAGACCTCTTTAAGAATGCTTTTAGATATTGTTTTTCCTAGATTTGGAGTACCTAGATATATTATGACTGATGGAGGTTCTCATTTTATTCATGGAGGTTTTAGAAAAACTCTTGCTAAGTATGGTATTAATCATAGAATTGCTTCCGCTTATCATCCTCAAACTAGTGGTCAAGTAGAATTATCGAATAGAGAAATTAAATCTATTTTGGGAAAGACTGTTAATAAAACTAGAAAGAATTGGGCTAGTAAATTGAAGGATGCACTATGGGCTTATAGAACTGCTTATAAAAATCCCATGGGAATGTCACCTTATAAAATGGTTTATGGGAAAGCTTGTCATTTACCTTTAGAACTAGAGCACAAAGCTTATTGGGCTGTTAGAGAATTAAATAAAGATCCTAAACTTGCCGGTGATAAGAGGTTGTTGCAATTGAGTTCTCTAGATGAATGGAGAAATGAAGCTTATGAAAATGCTAAACTCTTTAAAGAGAAAGTTAAAAAATGGCATGATAGGAGGATTATCAAAAGAGAATTTAATATTGGGGATAAAGTCCTATTGTATCGGTCTCGTCTCAGATTCTTTGCAGGGAAATTACTCTCGAAATGGGAAGGACCATATGTTGTCGAGGAGGTGTATCGTTCAGGAGCAATCAAAATTAGCTCTCTCCAAGGCAATGCTACGCAAGTGGTGAATGGACAAAGACTTAAGCATTATATCTCAGGTGATTCCTATAATGTTGATGTTGATATTATTCAAGTGGAAACACCGGAAGCTTTCATCAAAGGGCAAATTGACAGTCCGCCAGAACTCGACTTTGAATAGGTAACAGTACTGGTAATGAAAAGTACGCAATTTACTTTCCGAACTATATTTTTGCTGTTTTTGGAAAATATGAGAAATTACGAGTTCGAAACGGAGTGGAAAGGACGCACGAGGGGGCGCCACCATAGGCTGGCGCGGCCAAGCCTGGGCCCGCGCCGCCCTAGGGTTTGGCCGCCCCGTCGCCCCTTTCCGACTCTGGTTCGATCTGGTACTTTCCGTTTGTCGTGAAAAATTTTGCTATATAATCCCCCGGACCCCTGGAGGTCCGTATATCGTGTTCTCGACGTGTTTTGTTTCGAGCTGTTTCTGCCAGGATCTGTTTTCAGTTTAGAAGCGCCATGGTGTCCAAGAACAAGGGCAAGGGGCTTTCGGAGGAAGAAGTGAAGGAGGTGCCATCAAGACAAGAGCAGCAAGCCGGAGGGAGCAAGCAAATCTTGGTGGGATCTGTTGACACTCGACGTTCTTTTTCTCATAACCTGCAGGGACCTTTGCCACCCGCTCTTAGCCTCGACTCCTTTCCCATGATGGAAGAAGTTCTACGGATTACCGATGAGTTTTGTGATCAATATCGGGCTCTAAGAAGGGAAGTGGAGATACTCCAGGAGGAGAATTGCCGTCTCCGAAGAATGATTGAATACCACTCGATTCGCATCACAAGGTCGTCATCGCCAATTTCAGATAACAATGAATCTCTTCGAATCTTAGTGCAGAATTGTCAAGCTGAGAAACTGAAGTTGAAGGAGCTTATTAAGAAGCGCGGGAGGAGTTCATCACCACCATCTTCGGAGGAGTAACTCATCATCGGTATTGGCATCCCCTTGGTTTGTTCCAAGCTTGGGGGAGTGCCGCGGTATCAAATTATCACTACCTTTTATTTTTATTGTCAAGTAGAGTCATATCATGAGTAGGGAAGTTATCATATAAGATGGGTTGCAGTTTGGAAGTATCTCTCCTTTAGTTGGTTATCTATGTATCCCTTGGTGTGAGTTATCGTTATGGAATATTAATGAGAAGTCTTATCATTTACATATTGCACATCTTATTCTAGTTTGCAATCTCTATTATATGATTTACCTTGTCATTAGTATTGGTATCACTTTGGGAGCATTGAATAAATCTATTTGGTTTTGGCAAACTTAGCATTGGTCAATAGCAACAACACTTTGGGGTTTAAGTAGAAAAGAGAAATACATGTAGATGTTTCATTGTCTTTCTTTCTTGATTAGCTCATAGCTTATTATTCTGAAGTTAAAATTGTTTGTGCTTACAAGGAAGATGCATGATTGTTTCTATCACATGTATATTTGTTTGTTTCCCTCGACTCTTATGCTTGCTAATTAACCTTGCTAGCCAAAGACCTGTACTGAGAGGGAATACTTCTCGTGCATCCAAACTTTAACCCAAACCTATGCCATTTGTGTCCACCATACCTACCTACTACATGGTAATTTCTGCCATTCCAAGTAAATACTTCATGTGCTACCTTTAAACAATTCAAAACTTAGTATCTCTTATTTGTGTCAATGTTTCATAGCTCATGAGGAAGTATGTGGTGTTTTATCTTTCAATCTTGTTGGGCAACTTCCACCAATGGACTAGTGGCTACATCCGCTTATCCAATAACTTTGCAAAAAGAGCTGGCAATGGGATTCCCAGTCCCAAATTAATCAAACTAAATAGACACTCCTCCATGGTATGTGATTGATGGACGGCACCCGAAGGATTCGGTTAGCCATGGCTTGTGTAAGCAAAGGTTGGGGGGAGTGTCATCATCATAATAAAACCAAAATAAAAAGGCACTCCTTCATGGTATGAGATTGTTGGCAGGCACCCGAAGGATTCGGTTAGCCATGGTTTGTGAAAGAAAAGGTTGGAAGGAGTGCCACACAAAATGAAAATAATATGGGAGCCGCTCTTAGGAGGTTGTCTGGCAAGGGGGCTAGAGTACCCGCTACCAGTCGTTGACAACAACAAAACACCTCTCAAAATGTTACTTTTATTATCTCTATATGATTTCAAAACTGAAAAAGCTCTAGCACATGATTTAATCCCTGCTTCCCTCTGCGAAGGGCCTGTCTTTTACTTTATGTTGAGTCAGTAAACCTATTTCCCTCCATCTCAAGCAAGCATTTGAGTAGTTGTGATCAAACCATTATATTGTGATTTACTACATCATGTCTTTTATTCTTCCTTGTTTAGTACAAGTTTTATCTGAATGAATAAAGCTTTGCAAGTTATCAATGATCATGAAGAGACCATTATGATTGAGTATGAAAGTTGTGCCTTATAAACTTTAACATGAGAGCGCTGCTCAATGAGATAAATATAATCTGTTAATTGTTCTCTGACCAAGAACGAAGTTTGCCATCACCAATGATGATTTCTTATGCACCTTTATTTGTGATTACCTTGTACTTGTTTCAAGTTGAGTTATATGAGGAAGTTGTTTACTATAATGTCTTGTGTGAATGAATATGATGCTTCTTGTCCGTATTCTATTTATCGACTCTTCACTCCATAAACATGTGGTCCTGTCTATCGAGCTCAGTTTCGCTTGGGGACAAGCGAAGTCTAAGCTTGGGGGGAGTTGATACGTCCAATTTGCATCACTATTTTATATCATAATTTGCTGTTATTCATTGATATATTTCATATTGGGACACAATACTTATGTTATTTCATCTATTTTGCATGTTTCATCATTATTGGAGGATCAAGCACCGGAGCCAGGATTCTGCTGGAAAAAGCACCGTCAGAACGCAATATTTCGGAAGATCAACTGTGGAAGGAAATTATACCAAAAATCCTATTTTTCAAGATGACGAAGGAAGCCAGAAGGAGGGGCCAGGATGACCCAGGGTGGGCCCACACCCTAGGGCGGCGCGGCCCATGCCCTGGCCGCGCCGCCATGTGGTTTGGGGGGCCCACGACCCCTTTCGCCTCCTTTTCTTCGCGAAACCCTTTCATCCCGAAGACCTAAGCCACAGAGGGTACCTCGCGAAGAGTTACAGCCGCCTCTGCGGGGCGGAGAACACCAGAGAGAAAAGAGCTCTCCGGCGGGCAGGAATCCGCCGGGGAAATTCCCTCCGGGAGGGGGAAATCGACGCCATCGTCACCGTCATCGAGCTGGACATCATCACCATCACCATCATCATCATCTCCACCATCATCACCGCCGTCACCACCGCTGGACACCGTCACCGCCGTAGCAATTTGGGTTTGATCTTGATTGTTTGATAGGGGAAACTCTCCCGGTATCGATCTATACTTGTTGTTGATGCTATTGAGTGAAACCATTGAACCAAGTTTATGTTCAGATTGTTATTCATCATCATATCACCTCTGATCATGTTCCATATGATGTCTCGTGAGTAGTTCGTTTAGTTCTTGAGGACATGGGTGAAGTCTAAATGTTAGTAGTGAACTATGGTTGAGTTAGGGTTGAAAACGGAACGGAAATGGACGGAAATATGTCTTATCGTTTTTGTTTTCACCTATCTTGACAGAATCGAAAACGAAATCGGAAACCCCGGAAACGAATATGGAAGCGAAAATCACCGAAAATGAATATGGAGCGGATACGGAACGGATATGTTACGAAAATGAATATTTGTCGCAATAAAATAGCGGCATATTACCTTGGTATGTATAACGAAAAGGCACATATAACGAAATAGACAATAAAACAAGGAATATCACTCAACTTCAACAAGCGGCAATTCAACATAAAGTACTACGTAACAGACATAGCTTAACACTTAGACAAGCACAAGTTCACATAAATATTTTTGCGTCGACACGAAAACTGTTCGTGGGCAGTCGCTTTGCCGCCTGATCGCTCGTCTTGTAGGAAGAAGCCGTGATCGCTACGATCGCTTGGGAGTTGGGACTAGGTCTTGTGGAATCGTCCCAAACAGAGATGAGTTGTCGGGACTCTAGGCGGCTGTCTATAATTAGTAGGTGGCCTGCAGACCTAGTTTCATGTGTAAATGTAGGCCTACCAAGAGCATGGGCCTCTCTAGGTTACATTTGCGGAAACTTTTCATATTTGTTTATCCGGAATTTTCTTTGCCGTTTTCGTTTCCGTCGGAAACAGCTCCCTCGTTTTCATTTTCGTTTCCTTTTATGATTCTTCCGTTTCCTTTCGTTTTCCGCAAAATGCCATTTTCTTTTCCCTTTTTTGCTCTCCATTTCCTTTTTCTTCGAAAACGGACGGAAAGTTTCCCTTTCATTTTCAACCCTAGGTTGAGTAATATTCAATGGTGTGATATTTAAGTTGTGGTGTTATTCTTCTAGTGGTGTCATGTGAACGTCGACTACATGACACTTCACCATTTATGGGCCTAGGGGAATGCATCTTGTATTCGTTTGCTAATTGCGGGGTTGCCGGAGTGACAGAAACGTAAACCCCCGTTGGTATATCGATGCAGGAGGGATCGCAGGATCTCAGAGTTTAAGGCTGTGGTTAGATTCATTCTTAATTACTTTCTTGTAGTTGCGGATGCTTGCAAGGGGTATAATCACAAGTATGTATTAGTCCTAGGAAGGGCGGTACATTAGCATAGGTTCACCCACACAACACTTATCATAACAATGAAGATTATTTAGCCGTATGTAGCGAAAGCACTAGACTAAAATCCCGTGTGTCCTCGAGAACGTTTGGTCATTATAAGTAAACAAACCGGCTTGTCCTTTGTGCTAAAAAGGATTGGGCCACTCGCTGCAATTGTTACTCTCGCACTTTACTTACTCGTACTTTATTCAACTGTTACATCAAAACCCCCTGAATACTTGTCTGTGAGCATTTACAGTGAATCCTTCATCGAAACTGCTTGTCAACACCTTCTGCTCCTTGTTGGGATCGACATTCTTACTTATCGAAGATACTACGATACACCCCCTATACTTGTGGGTCATCACCCACTATCGAGCATAAGTACTCCCTCTTGGAGTTACAAGCATCTACTTGGCCAGAGCATCTACTAGTAACGGAAAGCATGCAAGATCATAAATAACACATAGGTATAACTTTGATAATCAACATAACAAGTATTCTCTATTCATCGGATCCCAACAAACGCAACATATAGAATTACATATAGATGATCTTGATCATGATAGGCAGCTCACAAGATCCGACAATGATAGCACAATGGGGAGAAGACAACCATCTAGCTACTGCTATGGACCCATAGTCCAGGGGTAGACTACTCACACATCACACCGGAGGCGACCATGGCGGCGTAGAGTCCTCCGGGAGATGATTCCCCTCTCCGGCAGGGTGCCGGAGGCGATCTCCTGGATCCCCCGAGATGGGATCGGCGTTGGCGGCGTCTCTGGAAGGTTTTCCGTATCGTGGCTCTCGGTACTGGGGGTTTCGTCACGGAGGCTTTAAGTAGGCGGAAGGACAAGTCGAGAGGGGGCACAGGGGCCCCAGATGACAGGGCGGCGCGGCCAAGGGGGGGGCCGCGCCGCCCTAGGGTTTGGCCCCCCTGTGGCCCCACTTCGTTTCGTCTTCGGACTTCTGGAAGCTTCGTGGAAAAATAGGCCCCTGGGCGTTGATTTCGTCCAATTCCGAGAATATTTCCTTACTAGGATTTCTGAAACAAAAAACAGCAGAAAACAGCAACTGGCACTTCGGCATCTTGTTAATAGGTTAGTTCCAGAAAATGCACGAATATGACATAAAGTGTGCATAAAACATGTAGATAACATCAATAATGTGGCATGGAACATAAGAAATTATCGATACGTCGGAGACGTATCAACGTCGATCTCATCTCGGCACCCCGCAGGCCACCTCCTCCGTGTCATAGCTGTAGAGCTCCGTTTAAAAATCTATTCCTACCCGTGTATTGCCCCTTGTATCAGCACCATGACCCACTTGTCATTCGATATACCGAAGCCCCACTCGTGCGTGTTTTGGTCAGGGATACAGCGATGCTTACGGTCAAACAAAGATGGATGGTCTGACGTGTCTTTGCGGGCTCTACGTGGCCCCACTAGTCAGAAGATAACGGTCAACCGTCGGGCAACCGGCCGTTACAACATCTGTGATGGTTCCAGACAAGGTCTTGGGGAAAACTGAGGAAAAACTAAGGAGCTGGGGAAAACTGAGCACAACTAAGGGAGGGAGGGCACGAAAATAGAAATCCCAATAAGTTAACAACAAGTTTAATAGGAAAACAACAATTCCAACGCAAAAACCAAGAGTGCCACCTAAGGGCAGATCCGAGTCATACCAACTATTCTCTACAGGGTTTACAAAAAATATTTAGTATTACAACAAAATGTTCAATTTTTTTAAAAGTAATATTATACGAGTAATAAAGTGTTTAAACAACAAATATTTTGCTACATGTAGGTTTACAACAAAAATCGCCATCCATTTCCACAAAAATTGCAAACTATTACAACAACAAAAAAATGTGTTTGTCGCTATAAAAAATTGGTTAAGTGATAGCTACATATTTGATTACAACAAAAATCAACAACTATTTTATTTAAATTTATAAATGATTACAACAAATAAGTTAACAACAAGTTTAATAGGAAAACAACAATTCCAACGCAAAAACAATATTCCAATGCCAAAACATAGCTTTACAACAAATTTAAAACATATTTACGACAATAATTAACAACGAAAAGCAACAAGTAATCTGGGTGTTTACAAAATATAGCCACCAACATATTTTAACCAGAAAACAACAAATCTCATACCAAAAATATATTTACAATAAATCAATAATATATTTACAACAATAATTAATAACAGAAACAACAAAAAAAAGGTATCCGCGCCCCATATCACCTTGCCCATATCCTGTCCTCCAGTACCTCCCACGCCGGCGAGAACTCCGGCGTCGACAGCACAACAGTGGTACCGAGGGTCGCAGTAGCTGGCCAGTAGGAGGTGGAGAGCACGCTCGTCAGGGATGGGGAGGGCGCTCGCTGGGAGGAGCAGGGGCTGCTCGCCGGGGGAGAAGCAGGGCGGCATGCTCGTTGGGCGGCGCGCTCGCTGGGGAGGAGCAGGGCGGCACACTCGCCGGTGGAGCAGCATGGGACCGCCGGGGGATGAGCAGGGTGGCTCGCTCGCGGTGAAGGATCTTGGACACAGAGCTCGCCGGGGATGGAGCTGGGGCGGCGCTCGCCGGTAGAGGAGCGGGGGCTCGCCGAGGGAGGCGCAGGGTGGTGCGCTCGCGGGGTTGAAGTTGTGGCGGCGCGCTCGCCGGTGGAGTATCTGGAGCTCCCCGGGAGGATTGGGGGAGGAGCGCCATCGGTGGTAGTTGGAGAGAACGATGAAGAGGATAAGGACGGTGGGGCCCAGCCACGTGCGGGTTGCGCGACCCACGACCCACGACCGATCTTTTGACCACGATCGGCCGACTGATTGGAAGCGTTTTCCTTACTACATCCGCTACTCTCTTCTCTCAATCTCGACCCCGAGACCGTAGCTCGCGCGAACCCTAGCACCCCCTACAGGCCGCCGTCGAGAATGAACAAGCTGGCCTCTCGCGGCTTCTCAAGTTCCTCGCCGACCTCCCTCTAAGCGGCTTGGCGCACGGCTCCTCTCATCGGACTCCAGGCATGGACTCTCATCCGGAAGAATTGCGGTCGGTTCCTCCAGACGAGCCGCCGCCCATCTCTCTGCACCACGCTCCGTCTCGTCGCTTCGAACGCCAACCCATGGTCAAGCATACCGTCGGCACCGCTCCTAAGTCCGGCTGCCCCACAACCTTGCGCGTGGTCCGGATCTGGAGCCGAAGCGCCCGACCTCGATCTTGCTCGTTGCGCGACCTTCTTCCTCCGCCGTGAAGAAGACCGATGGCGCCTCTCCAGAACCGCCATAGAGGTATCCTCTTCTTCTAACCAAACATTATCTAGATACAATCTACTACCTCTGTTCTTTATTAATTGACGCCAGGCATGTACGTGTGTAGGCAACTTTCTCTGTACAACTCACGTCAATTTAATCCGAACGGAGGGAGTAGATGCGATCGTTGATGTCGTCCTGGCTCGGCGGTGTGGCATATTTTTCCGGTGCCAGATCTATAGGCTGAAGCCGCTCGAGATGTTTCTACAGGAGTGTATCCCTTCCCGAGAAGAACGGGCTACACCTCGACCTGACGGCTCGCCGCCGTCCAGGACGCGGGCAGCATCAGCTGGGATGACGACGTGAACCAGATCTTCTTCAAGTACGACCCCATCCACCGAACCTTCACTAAGTCAGGTATGCACGTCTCCCTCCAACATATACCCGAATTCATATTCTAGAGAAGATCATGTCTACCTGTAGAGATGTGTCTACAGGTATCGAGTAGTTGCAGTGAACACAATTCCGGACAAATCCAGTCCTGATACTGATCGAGCTCCACCCACATCATTTTCTTATGATATTTTTTGCTACTCTGCCTATAGCTTATGGTATTAGGATAAATTGGGCCAGGAGATTGCTAACCTGCATCCATTATTTCCCAGATGGTGGTAGAGTAGATGGATGTTACCCAGAATCTGCCAGTCAAATACGTGTTTCTGCTCCAGTTATTTGTATTCATGTGTTATATATAAGATAACTTGATACTATTCGGATTTGTGTAGCTAATCAGTACCTAATGTTTCTGTTTGCTTTAGTTGAAAATGAGGAGTAGAATGTTTCATTTTGCTATAGTTTCTTCTGTATGTAGTTAATACCTGTAACTTGTCATGTTGATTTCAAATTTATAGCTTTTGTTTCCTACTGTACAGCTCATAAGTGTCCCAGGTAGATGGATGATTAAGCTACTTGTTTGTCTTTTCCTTTCTGTGATTTTGTGATTCTTTCTTCCCTAATTGACTATTTTCTAGGATCAATGTCTTAGAAACCTCTGTTTGGTGTTGTTCATATAGGCTACTGTCACAGTGTACATCATGATATACATAAAGTAAAATGTAGCATAAACAAATGCTCTTGCCAGATTATCAGATTATCCATTGCCCTGTCTTAAGTCTGGCATTTGTATGATTAATCTGACCTAATATTTTTTAATCACATTAATTGATTTGGTATGGATCAGGATCTAGCATTACTTCAGATCTTGCCTTGCATGTATTGTTGTTTGTCAGATCTGGGCTCACATGTCATCGGACTACATGATATGTTCTTCCTTTTAGTATTCTTGAAGAATCACAGCTGCATTATATCTTGAGAAATGCTGATTACGACATGCTTGTTAATTTCATTTCTTGTTTTCTGTGATCTACAAATGAAAACTATCGAGAGATATATTCTGTTGTTTATGAGACAAGGATGCTGTGATCTACAAATGAAAACACAATGCTATTTGGGTATTCCAGATTTCAGTCTGTTGCTTGCATGCCTAGTTTTGAGAAAATGCTCTTATTGGTCCAGTAGTCCTTGCAATATGACCCTGCAGTAGCTAGATGATTATGAATTATTCAGCAAGATAATAATCATATGCCAATCTTCTTTCAGATACTTAACTATATGAGAATGAATTGTGTTAAATAGAAGTTATGGTCAATTACTTTTTTTAACATAATTCATTCTAGTGCTTTGATGTGTATCGTGTGAAAAATACATTAATAAACTGAATTACTTCATGGTAGCTATGTTATCATGCACTGGGTTAACTTTATTAATATTTCTTCCACTGTCCCAATTTAATGAACCGTTAGTTTTTTCAGCAGCTTCATTAGCATTGTTTAGTTTTTTATGTATGGAACTTCTTAAACTACTATCTAATTTGTTGTCAAGTTAGTTGGTTGTCATTCCTAATCAGCTTAATAAACCTTTATAGTTTGGGTTTCTAGGAAACATAGAAAATATAAATCTACTATATCCTGGAGTTACTAGAAGAAGTAATCCTATTTTCCTTCTTTTTCTTGCAAGTGCAAACACAACTGTTACTATCTAGCTAGGTACAGCTACCCTTGTATGGGGATTCTGTTTCCAGTATCTTGCACCAAAACATATTCACTGATAGTTCTACTGTGATTTATGTATGTGCACAGGCTGCCTAGAAATTAGCATGATGTAGTTGTTTTTTTTATTTTGTTCCCAACTAATCTGTTTTATAACTCTCAGGTGTTGGTCGCCACTTGCAAGAAGGGTCTACGTGGAAGTTAATTTGTTGGTAGCAACTGGAGATCTGGCTGTGTGGAAGTTATTTTGTTGTTAATTTATTCATGCTTTGACTAGTATTGTCCTGCCGTGGGTTCACTTTGGGAGAGATTTAGATGGCAGTGTTTGATTGCTGGGTTTTTACTGCATATATGTGATTTAAGCCATGTGAATATTGTAATAGACTTAATTGTTGCTGTTGTGAAAACAATGTCATGTATTCTTCGGTTCTGACTATTTGTTGTTTAATCAATGCAAAATCATGGGAAAATAAAATCTGAGAAGAGGAAATGGTAAGTTGCGAGTAAAAAGGTCAAGGCCCAAAAAAGAAAGTGGATATAAATAGCCTATGGCCCAAAAACCGAATGGACAAAAAGACAGCTAAAAAGACCCAAGAGATGAACGTACTGAAAAAAGGCTAAAGCTTAAAAGAGAAATATAACAAAAAAAAATCTGGTATTAATGGGCTTGGCCCATGTAGACCACTCAAATGGGCTGGCTGATTTTGGATTACGACGATTTGATTTTGTCATAATTTGGCTTGTTAGACTAGCCACGTAGGATCTGATGTGGCATGGCCAGATCCGAAGTGACGATATTAGATTGTCATAGATGTTATGACGATGCAATATCGTCATAGACGATCATGACGATTCCAAGTAGAAGGTCGTGTTGGTTGATTCCTGACGCTCCGTTTTTGACGATTCATTTTTTGTCATATTTCTTGTAGTGAAACTGGAAAATCCAACGGGAGATGGTGCCCTTGTTGGTTCTACCGAGGACGAACATCCAGAAACCTCCACTACTGGCTTCGTCTGGCCCGTAGCCAGATTCGCTGCAAAGAAAGAACACTCTAAGTTCTAACTATCGGTATCCGAGCCGGATTCGCCGGTGTGGTAGTGCCTGCGGCACGCCGTGTCGTCGAACACCTTGACGATCATCTCGCCATCACCCTCGTAGAGGAAGGTGAGATGGCAGCCGCGCTCGAGCTCGAGGTCGCGTGCGAACTTGTCCCACCCTGTGTGTAGGTACATCTTCTCCTGCCCGTCGAACAAGACCTCCACGGTCCAGCGGCAGAAGTTGCAGCTGGCCTCCCGTAGCTGCAAATGCGCCGGCTCGATGCCATCGACGAACTCGGCGAACTTGTCCGGGAGCCGCTTGATGTTGAGTGGGTCATCGTCGATGCGGAGGAGGAACTCGAAGCAGCGGTCCTGCTGCGAAGACGAGGAGGGCGCAGGCCATGGCTAGCGTGGAGGCGTAGCTGCTCCACCACGACGACCCCTGCCCCGGCCCCGGGGGCGCCCAGGGCCGCGGCCTCGACCGCCTCGCCGGCCACCAGGATCGGCCATGGACTTCCTCGCGGGCCTGGCTGCGTCGCAGGAACACCTAGGCGGCGCTACGGTCGAGCTTTGTGGTGGCTAGGGTTTCTTTGGAGGAGTGGATGAGGAAGAAGAACGTGCAGCCCCTTTATATATGCCGGAGGCGTGCGGTGGCCAGAGGACGCGTGGCGTCGCCATTAACGTGGTTAGCGGAGGTGGGCTGCGGCCGCTCGGCAGCCGAGGCATCGCCATTAACATGGCGCGGACTGCCGAAGCGACGCAGCGGCGCAGTCGCTAGCGCGTTTGAGAAGACGCATCGACGCAGGGTCGCTGCCAGGCGGGCCCAATGAAACGTTCGCCAGACGCAAGCGGACACTTTGCGCGTCCGCAGAGACGCATCCGAGGCCCATATTTGTGCCAGGCTTGCGTCTCCGCGGACGGCCCGGTCACTTTGCGTCGCCTCGCTGGAGGTGGTGCCAGACGCATTTCTGGTCACGACGGACGAAAACGATCGCTCAGTGTCCGTTTGCGTCGCGCCGCTAGAGATGCCCTCAAGAAAGACAATACCGACCGGTGTGGCCAGAAGCAAGAGGTAGAGCAACTAGCACTCCATGCACAGTGGTGTTAGATGTATATATATGTATATTGTAGTTTCCCCATATGTTAGGGGGCTTCCTGCATATTTGCACCTGTACATGTACTATATATTGTGGCCTTTGGCCCCTGGTAATACAACAAGCATATTGCCCTAACATGGTATCCGAGCAAAAATTGGTCCTCCTCCTCTAGTCCGTACGGACGTCCTTGAAGCTTGTTCCGGTCGTTGTTCCGGCCGTCTCTCTTCTTCCGACCGCCGCCCCGGCTCTTCCCGACGCGTCCCCGGCCGACTCATCTTCTTCCCGGCCGGCTCCTCTTCTTCCCGGCTGGTCTCCTCCGTCTTTCCGATCTCCTCCGGCCGCAGCACCTCTGTCCACCGCCAACCCACTGGTCGCTGCCCGCCGCCCGCTGCCTCCCGGCTGCTCGTCTGGCCCGCTGCCGCCCACCCTGCCCACCTCCGCTTTTCCGCCGCGTCGAGTCCCGCAGCGAACTCTCGCTCGCGTTTGACTTCGATCTATTTTGTTTCGATCTGATCTGAGAAAAAAAACGAGAAAAAAGGAGAGCTATGTCTTCCTCATCGGGCTATGTTGCGATTCCTCACTGCCCGGTGATTTTCGATGGCGCGAATTATCCTGATTTTGATGCCTTCATGTGCGTTCACATGTGCGGTCTTCGTCTTTGGGGTGTGCTTTCCGGCGAGGTCTCCTGTCCGCCGCGCCCCATTGCTCCCCGTTGCCCTTGCCCCTAATGCTACTCAGACGAATAAGGATGCAGCCAAGAGTGCTGATGATATTGCTCTGGCTGATTATGACCGGAAGGTCCAGGACCACTCTACTGCCGTTGCGACTTATCGGCTGGATCTGACTGACTACACTCAGTGGAAAGATGAGGATGCTCGTGCTGCTGCTATTCTCACCTCCAGTGTTCTGCCTCAGTATGCTGCTGAGTTCATGGGTCTTCCCACTGCTGCTGCTCAGTGGGCTTTTCTTCATCGGTGCTATCAGCCGTCTGGCGATGCTCTTTACCTGTCCGTGGTCCGCCAGGAGCATGCCCTTCAGCAGGGTGATTCTACTATTGATGAGTTCAACACTCAGAGTCCTGCTATTTGACGTCAGCTTGATTCTCTTCGTACAGCTGTGTGCACCTGTCCCTGCTGTCTGACTGTGCGCGCGGATCTGGAGTTTCAGCGCATTTTTGAGTTCTTGTCGCGACTCCGTAAGGAGTTTGAGCCACGCCGTGCACAACTGCTAGCCCGTGGTCGTGTTCCGTTATCTGAGGTACTGGCTGAGCTTCGTGCTGAGGAGACTCGTCTTCGTGGTGCTGGTTCCCTCTGTACTTGCTGCTCGTGGCCCTCCTGTGCCGTCTGCTCGTGGACCTCCTACGCCGCCGACTTCATTGCGGTCCCCAGCACCGCCGATACTCTCTACTCCTCCAGTCCAGGGCCAGAGTTAGCCTCAACAGCCTCGTGGTACAACATCACCTCCCTGCACCTACTGTGGTAGGTCTGGTCACACTGTCTCTAGCTGCTGGCAGAGGGATCCCAGCTTATGTCAGCGGCATTATACTCGTCGGCAGGCTAGTTCTTCAGGATCTTCTGCTGTTGTGCTATCTGATCAAGACATTATTCGTGGTCTTCGTGGTCTGCTCGCTGCTACAGGCTCTTCCTCGACGGGTACTGCTGGTTATGTGCCTGGCTCTTCTGGCACCGCGCGACCACCACCTTCTACACAGTCAGGTACGTCATCCCCGTGGTATCTGGATTCTGGAGCTTCTTTTCATATGACTTCTGCGTCTTCTATTCTCTCTGCTCTTCACTTGTTTCTCCTATCCGTGTTATCACGGCTGATGGTACCTCTCTTCCTATTTCCAGTCGAGGCACCCTTTCTACTTCCTCTTTCTCTGTTCCTGATGTTTCTCATGTTCCTAGTCTTAATATGAACCCGTTTTCTGCTAGTCAGCTTACTGATTCTGGTTGTCGCGTCATTCTTGACGCTGATTCTTGTGCTATTCAGGACCACCGTACACATGCCCTGGGTTGAGCTGGCCCTCACAGCCTTGAGTCCCCGGAGCTCTGGGAGTTAGACTGGCTTTGCGTTCCTCCTACTGACACTTCATCTGCCAGTTCTCCTGCGGTTGTTGCTTGTGTCACTGGATCTTTTCAGCAGTGACATCATCGGCTGGGTCACCTCTGTGGCTCCCGTTTATCGTCATTAGTTCGTAGTGGTCTTCTGGGGTCTGTCTCAGGAGATGTGTCTTTGCATTCGTGTCAGGGTTGTAGGTTAGGAAAATAGATTCAGCTTCCCTATCCTACTAGTGCGTTTGTATCTCACCGACCTTTTGATTTAGTTCATTCAGATGTTTGGGGTCCGGCTCCCTTTCCATCGAAAGGGGGTCAACGATACTATATTTTTTTTATTGATGATTTTTCGCGGTACACCTGTTTGTTTCTTATGCACTCTCTCAGTGAGGTGCTCTCTATTTATCGGCGCTTTACAGCCATGGTTCGTACTCAGTATTCCACGCCTATTCGTGTGTTTCGTGCTGATTCTGCAGGAGAGTATATCTCCCAGCACCTGCGTGGTATCCTTGCTGAGCAGGGCACCCTTGCTCAGTTCTCGTGTCCCGGCAACCATGCTCAAAATGGTGTCGCCGAGCATAAGCATCGTCATATTCTTGAGACTACCCGTGCTATGATGACTGCTTCCTCTCTTCCGCCGCATTTCTGGGCTGAGTCTGTCGCTACGTCGACTTACCTCATTAACATTTAGCCTTCTGCTGCCCTTCAAGGTGGCATTCCTCTCGAGCGTCTTTCTGGTCGCTCTCCCGATTACTCGATTCTTCGTTTATTTGGTTGCGTTTGCTATGTCCTTCTCCCTCCTCGCGAACGCACCAAGCTGACCGCTCAGTCTGTTGAGTGTGTCTTTCTCGGATACAGTGATGAGCATAAGGGCTATCGTTGTTGGGACCCTGTTGGTCGTCGGATGCGCATCTTTCGTGACGTCACGTTTGATGAGACGCGTCCCTTCTATCCTCGCCCTACCTCAGGTACTTACCCGGTGGATGATATCTCTTTTCTTCTTTTTCCGGATGCACCCCTGTTGTCCCTTCTCCTCCTCCTCCTAGTTCTGATACGACCCCTTTGATTTCGGCGCCATCCTCTCCTCCGTCTAGTTCCCCTAGTACTCCTCGTTCTCCGGCTTCGGATCCTTCCGATGCTGTCCCTTCTTCCTCTTCTTCTGATGAGTTGTCTTTTGCTGATGAGCTCCCTCCTTCACGGCCTGTTCGTTAGTGTCGTGCTCCAGCCCGTTACTCTCCTAGTCAGTATGGTCTCTCTGTCGTTTCTGAGCCGACTTCTTATCGGGACGCCGAGCGTTATCCTGAATGGCAGCTTGCCATGGCTGAGGAGATCGCTGCGCTTGAGCGCACTGGCACTTGGGATCTTATTTCTCCCCCTTCTGGTGTTCGTCCTATCACGTGTAAGTGGGTCTATAAAATTAAGACCCGCTCTGATGGATCTCTTGAGCGTTATAAAGCGCGTCTTGTGGCTCATGGCTTTCAGCAGGAGCACGACCGTGACTATGATGAGACTTTTGCCCCTGTGGCTCATATGACCACCGTGTGTACTCTCCTTGCTGTTGCTTCTGTTCGACGCTGGTCTGTGTCCCAGCTTGATGTTCAGAACGCTTTTTTAATGGTGAGTTGAGTGAGGAGGTTTACATGCAGCCTCCTCCTGGGTATTCTGTTCCCGATGGGATGGTTTGTCGTCTTCGACGTTCTCTCTATGGTCTGAAACAGGTCCCTTGTGCCTGGTTTGAGCGCTTCACCTCGGTGGTGACTGCTGCTGGTTTCTCTCCTAGTTTTCCTTATCCTGCACTTTTCGTTCACACTTCTCCTCGTGGACGCACTCTTCTTCTTCTCTATGTTGATGATATGATCATTACTGGTGATGATCCGGAGTATATTGCCTTTGTGACACGCGTACAACACGCGACCGTTGGGAACCCCAAGTGGAAGGTGTGATGCGTACAACAGTAAGTTTCCCTCAGTAAGAAACCAAGGTTTATCGAACCAGTAGGAGCCAAGAAGCACGTTGAAGGTTGATGGCGGCGGAGTGTAGTGCGGCGCAACACCAGGGATTCCGGTGCCAATGTGGGACCTGCACAACACAACCAAATTACTTTGCCCCAACGTGATAGTGAGGTTGTCAATCTCACCGGCTTGCTGTAACAAAGGATTAGATGTATAGTGTGGATGATGATGTTTGCAGAATACAGTAAAACGAGTATTGCAGTAGATTGTATTCGATGTAAAAGAATGGACCGGGGTCCACAGTTCACTAGTGGTGTCTCTCCCATAAGAAATAGCATGTTGGGTGAACAAATTACAGTTGGGAAATTGACAAATAAAGATGGCATGACAATGCACATACATGTTATGATGAGTAGTGTGAAATTCAATTGGGCATTACGACAAAGTACATAGACCGCTATCCAGCATGCATCTATGCCTAAAAAGTCCACCTTCAGGTTATCATCTGAACCCCTTCCAGTATTAAGTTGCAAACAACAGACAATTGCATTAAGTATGGCGCGTAATGTAATCAACACAAATATCCTTAGACAAAGCATTGATGTTTTATCCCTAGTGGCAACAACACATCCACAACCTTAGATCTTTCTGTCACTGTCCCAGATTTAATGGAGGCATGAAGCCACTATCGAGCATAAATACTCCCTCTTGGAGTTACAAGTAACGACTTGGCAAGAACAGGTGCAGCCTCATGAGCATAACCATGGAGTTCAGCATCCCCTGTTTGAGGTAGAGGAGGAGCAAGATCAAGTTATGGAGGTGGAGGTCCAGATACAAGAGCAACAACAAGAAGATATCCCAGAGCAGCCAATGGAACAGGAAATTCATCAGTTTAATGAGTCTGCCTTTATTGATACCTCAAGTTCAGAAGGTTCAGTTAACATGCTACAGGCCCCACAGCATTTGGTAATCAACAGGATTGAGATGCAGTTTGATGTGCTAGGCAAGGATTTTCTTTCCTTCTTAGACAAGCAATTTCCTAGCTATACAAATTGCTTGAATAATGTGATGGTTGGACCTCTTCTGCCCAAGGACATGGTCATGGACAGAATCTATAATGGTTTAGCTCCTTCTCTTTTCATGAAAGCTATTCCTTTGGCAGTACCTACACAGAATTTTGCCTGGATCTCTGACTATAGGAACTTGTTCTCTGAGATACCAAGTTTCAGTGAAGAATCAATGGCTCCTATTGATATGCAAACCAATGTGGGGACTATTGTTGTTCCTGGGTCTGTTATTGGGAGAGAAGCAGTCAGCAAGAGGAGAAACAAGGTTCCTTCAACTCCAAGGGTTACAAGAAGTGCACTTAAAGCCCAGGTGCATATTCAGAAGCAAGATATGAAGAAACAATCCAGAAGGAACTCTCTCACTACTGCAGTTTCTCTTTTTACTAAAGAAGTGGACAGTTCATCTTGGACTGATAGTTCTGTCAGAAGATGTACCAGGCACATGGCTAAAGCTAATGGTTATAAGTTTGAGAGTATGCCAGACAAGGGTACAACTAGGAAAAAACCAAAGTCATCAAAGCCAGAACAAGAAGACAAGGAGGAGGTTGTTCCTTTCATACATGTTTCAACTTTGCAGAACATTGGAAGGCAACTGGAAATCCCTGAGGAAGAAATAACAACATAGATGCTTATGGCTGCTCCTGTGGACATCAAGAAAAAGAAGTCATCCAATGGATTATAAATTGTTATGTCAAACAGTCAGTGGTGCTTTTGTGGCAATTAGGAGGCTAGTCAGTGGTGTTTTTGTGGCAGTTAGGGGACTAGCTTTTGGGAGTGCAAGACTTTTATTCTCCATTAATGATTGTAATGATAATATTTGCTACTATGGTGTTCATGTTTATTTTGTGTGGCCTGTTATGCATGGTCCACTGTTGTTGTGCTACATTTGGTTCTGATGAATAGAATAACAATGAAGGTTGATTGGAATGTTCTATGTTGGAATGTCAGAGGGTTAAATGATAAAGATAAGAGATTATTGGTGTTTAACAAAATTGATGAAAGTAATTGTGCCATTATATGTCTGCAAGAAACTAAATGTGAATCTTTTGAGCACTCTTTTATAAGGACTTTCTGCCCCAAAAGATTTGATAGATTTGTTTTTGTGCCCTCCATTGGTGCTTCTGGGGGGATTATTGTCCTTTGGAATAGTAGGGTTTTCATGGGCACTCTACTTGAAACCACTCATTCTGCTATTAAGATACAATTTGCTTCTTCTCACACTACTGAAAGTTGGACTCTGGTTACTGTGTATGGTCCTTGTAGAGGTATCATGAGAGATGAATTTGTTCAATGGTTGCATGATTTGGATATCCCTGTACATGATAATTGGTTACTCCTTGGGGACTTCAATTTTATGAGATCAGTTGATAATAGAAATAAGCCAGGGGCTGATATGGCAGATATCTTTCTATTTAATAGTATTATCAGCCATCTGGGGTTATTGGAACTACCTCTGAAAGGTAGACGTTTTACATGGTCTAACATGCAAGCCACACCCTTTATGGAGCAATTAGATTGGTTTTTCACAACATGTGAATGGACTCTAAAATTTCCCAATACAATGGTCTTCCCTTTGTCAAAATCTACCTCTGATCACACTCCTTGTGTGGTGTCTATCTCTACCTCTCTTCCAAAGGCAAAGATTTTTAGGTTTGAGAATATTTGGTTGGATCAACCAGGGTTTATGGATGTGGTGAAGAAGGCTTGGGAGTTACCAACTTACAAAAATAATGTTGCTTCTGTCTTGGCTTTCTGTCTTGGCTGCCAAATTTAAAAATCTCAGATATGCTCTAAAGAAATGGGGGAAAAATCTGTCTCATTTGAAGTTGATAATTGAGCACTGCAATAAGGTCATATTATTCTTTGATAATTTGGAGGATTCCAGGGATTTAAGTAGGGAGGAATTTAATTTCAGAAATATTGTGAAGGTACATCTTAAAAAGTTATTGGGTATACAGTCAGCATATTGGAAGAATAGATGTACCATTAGATGGATTAAACTTGGAGGAGAAAATACTAAATTCTTTCATGCCAAGGCTACTGAAAGATACAGATATAATGTGATCTCAGTAATTAAAGATGAGCAAGGGAACTCTATGGTGGATCATAATCAGAAGGCTAATGCTCTTTGGACATGTTATAAAAATAGAATGGGAGTAACAAATGCTTCTGCCACACAGGCTGACATATCTCATCTTATCTCCCCTGTTGAAGGATTGGAGATTTTGTCAAAAGAGTTTACTGTTGAGGAAATTGAGGGTGTGGTTAAACATATGAAAACTGACAGAGCTCCTGGTCCAGATGGATTTAATGGGTTGTTTGTCAAGAAGTGTTGGCATATCATAAAGGATGACTTCATAAACCTGTGCAAGGATTTTCATAAGGGCCAAGCTCCTCTGGAAAGTATTAATAGTTCTTTTATAACTCTGATTCCAAAAAACTTGTCTCCAGAAACAGTGAATGATTTTAGGCCCATCTCACTGACAAATACTTGTCTGAAATTTCTGACAAAGTTGGCTGCTAACAGACTTCAGATTCAAATTACAAGATGCATTCATGAAAACCAGTATGGGTTCATAAGGGGTAGAACTATTCAAGACTGTTTAGCATGGACTTTTGAATACTTATATCAATGCCACAAATCTAAGAGGAAAGTTATTGTGTTAAAGCTAGATTTTGAGAAGGCCTTTGATACAATTGAACACAAAGCCATCATCAAGATAATGGAGCTTAAAGGGTTTGATCCAATATTTATTAATTGGGTGATTGAGATTCTTGCTTTTGGTTCATCTGCAATTCTGTTGAATGGTGTTCCTGGTAAAACTTTTGTATGCAGAAGAGGGGTCAGACAGGGAGATCCTCTATCTCCTCTTTTATATGTTCTAGGTGGGGATCTATTACAAAGTTATGTCAATCATGCATACAGAGAAGGGAGATTAAAGGCACCAATTCCAAATAGAGGAAGTCCTGACTATCCTATAGTGCAATATGCAGATGACACTATTATTATGTTACCTGCTGAGATTGAGCAATTACAGATTTTGAAAGAAGTCCTTGGGGAGTATACAGCATTCACTGGTCTCAAGGTTAATTATCACAAGTCATCACTCATACCAATTAATATTTCCCAATTGGAAGCTGAGGCACTCTCAGCACAGATACAGTGTAATATTGCTTCCATGCCATTTCCATATCTTTGTATTCCTATGGGCACAACTAAACCAACAATTAGAGATCTCTCTCCACTCACTGATAGAATTGAAAGAAGGCTTACTGCTTCAGCATTATTCTTGTCTTATGGAGACAGATTAATATTGGTTAATTCAGTTTTTTCATCTATGCCTATTCATTTTCTTAGCACACTGGATATACCAGATGGAGTGATTGATGTTATAGATAGAGCCAGAAGGAATTGTTTGTGGAGGAAAAGAAAGGATGATGAGAAGGTACACTCTCTGGCCTCCTGGGATATGATATGCAAACCAAAGAATAAAGGAGGTTTAGGTATCATTAATCTGAAGATTCAGAATAAGTGTCTTATGATGAAGTAGCTACATAAATTCTATAATAATGTGGATCTTCCTTGGGTCAAATTAATAAGGAATTCATATTACTACAAAGAGGCACCACATGTTGTCACTGTTTGTGGTTCCTTTTGGTGGAGGAACATTATGAAAATGTTTGAGCTATACAGACAACTGACACATTGCAAGATTGGGTCTGGAGAGACTATTCTCTTTTGGTCAGATAATTGGAATGATGGGGTAATTGAAGACATTTTTCCTAGACTCTCCTCTTTTGCAAGAGACAAATTCATTTCAGTCAAAGAGGCATTGCAAATTACTGATCCTGCACAGGCTTTTCATCTGCCTATTTCAGCTGAGGCTGCTACTGAATTAAGAACACTTCAGCATATGTTAGCAGGTGTTGTCACCTCAGATCAGGATGATCAATGGCTTATTACAAGTAACAAATCAGGAGCTTTTATTCCAAGCCAAGTCTATAGATTGAGCTTTCATCATATCAATTCACACTTTCCATCACAATGGATATGGAAGAGCAAGTGTACCTCTAAGCATAAATTTTTTGCCTGGCTTATATTGCATGATCGAATCAACACTAAAGATATGTTAAGGAGAAGACATTGGCAAGTTACCTCTGATCATAGTTGTGTCTTATGTTCTGCTGATGCTCTGGAGGATTGGTCACACTTATTCTTTGAATGCACTTTTAGTGTCAGAGTTTGGATATACTTACAAATCAATTGGGCATCAGGATCTGGACTAGAAATGCTGAAAAATACTAAGAAATGATTTAAGGGTCCCTGTTTTGTGGATATTATTATCTTGGCTTGCTGGAATATATGGAAGCAGAGGAATAATAAGATTTTCAAGAATATACAACCAACTTTAGAAATTGGAAGGAGGGCTTCTTTTCTGATGTTACTCTACTTAAGCATAGAGTAAAAGAGAGTACTGTACCCATTTTGTCATCATGGATTGACAACTTGTTGAAAATAGTTAGCCTCTAGTTGTTTTCTTCTTTTTGTTGTAAATATTGTACATACTTTTTCTGTTTTGAGTAATAAAAGGATGTGGGGGACTCCCCTGCAGTAGTTAGTTTCAAAAAAAAGTAACGACTTGGCCAGAGCCTCTACTAATAACGGAGAGCATGCAAGATCATAAACAACACATAGATGATAGATTGATAATCAACATAACATAGCATTCTATATTCATCGGATCCCAACAAACGCAACATGTAGCATTACAAATAGATGATCTTGATCATGTTAGGCAGCTCACAAGATCCGACAATGATAGCACAATGAGGAGAAGACAACCATCTAGCTACTGCTATGGACCCATAGTCTAGGGGTGAACTACTCACACATCACTCCGGAGGCGACCATGGCGGTGAAGAGTCCTCTCGGGAGATGATTCCCCTCTCCGGCAGGGTGCCGGAGGCGATCTCCTGAATCCCCCTAGATGGGATTGGCGGCGGCGGCGTCTCTGGAAGGTTTTCCGTATCGTGGCTCTCGGTACTGGAGTTATTATCGACGAAGGATTCTTATAGGCGGAAGAGTAGGTTTAGGGGCGACGCGAGGGGCCCACACGCTAGGGCCGCGCGGCCAGGGGCTGGGCCGCGCCGCCCTGTTGTGTGGCCGCCTCGTCGCCCCACTTCGTTTCCCTTTCAGACTTCTGGAAGCTTCGTGGAAAAATAAGATCCTGGGCGTTGATTTCGTCCAATTCCGAGAATATTTCCTTACTAGGATTTCTAAAACCAAAAATAGCAGAAAACAACAACTGGCTCTTCGGCATCTTGTTAATAGGTTAGTGCCGGAAAATGCATAAATATGACATAAAGTATGTATAAAACATGTGTGTATCATCATAAAACAAGCATGGAACATAAGAAATTATCGATACGTTGGAGACGTATCAGCAACCCCAAGCTTAGTTCCTACTCGTCCCGAGTAGGTAAACGATAACAAAGATAATTTCTGAAGTGACATGCTATCATAATCTTGATCAATACTATTGTAAGCACATGTGCTGAGATCAAATCATTCAAAGCAAATATCTATATTGATATAAGAGATGATAATGCAAGAGTTAAACAAGCTGGAAGTTTTCATGAACTATTGCTTTAAAGACATGAAACCATACAAAGTTTATTAAAGATGTGTTAAGTATCCAGCGTAGAAGTTCTATCCTTCATTCCAAGCATCAAGTAAATTTTCACAACATAAGAAGGATTCAGTCAAGTAAACATAAACATGAACGTCATGAATCAACTGTTTCGAAGTCTACTCAACCGGTGAGCGCAAGCATTTGGTATTAGCACCAGGATGTTATGGCATACAGAACGTTAATGGGGGTTTGGAAGGCCAAATGGAAGAAAGTCTTACAAAGCTATAAGTGATCATTAGACAAGAGGAAGCCTTATGATCGAAGCTATGCAAGGAGTAGTGATTGCCATGCAACGGATGCACATAGAGCTATATGTGTATGAAAGCTCTCCAATGGAACTAGTGGGGGTGCATCCAACTTGGTTGCTCACGAAGACCTAGAGCACTTTTTAGGAGGCTCATCATTGGAATATACAACCCAAGTTCTATAGTGTAAATTCCCCACATAGTTATACTAGTAAAACATGAAAACTCTCTCATATGAAGTGTAGGTGCTAAACATGAGCACAAATGATGACTATGAATAATGCGGGTGCTAAAACATGAGCACAAGTGTGGATAAAAGATTGTAATGCTGCCCCCTTTTTCTTTATTCTCTTTTTTTCTTCTTCTTTTTTTCTTTTTTTCTTTTTTTCTATTTTTTCTTTCTTTTCTTTTTCTCTTTTTGATGGCCTCCATGGCTCTTTTCACTTTTATGGGCAACATCCTAATATGACAACACACTTTTTGGTACAAATAACTCATAATGAATGAAACATGATGTATAAAATTGTATGCCTATGCCAGTGTAGCAGGATGTGCAATGATCTAGCGTAACATGGGTAAACCACACATCAGCTGTATATGATCATGCAAAGCAATATATAAATAATAAATGACAACATGGCATGTAATGTAAAATGGAAGTTGCATGGCAATATATCTCGGAACAGCTATGGAAATGCTGTGGTAGGTAGGTATGGTGGCTGTTTTGAGGAGATGTATGGGCTTATGTGTAGGAGAACAAGAGAAAGTCCTCCCACGGGTTTGGATGTATTGGCGAAGTATGCACAATTCTCAACATGAGCCAAAGGCAATGCACAGTACCGAAGGGGCTAGCAAATTTGGATGGTGGAAGTGCCAAGAACCGTAGCTTAACATTAGTCAAAAAGAACTCACAAGCTTATTGCAAACATCTAGCAGGTTCAACATTAAGAGCATGATTAAAATTTACTCCAAGGAGGGCCGTTCACGGTGGCACAAGTACCCCGCTAACTCCCTCGACCTTCAGCACAACTTAGTTATTACGATGAACTCTTAGACATGGAAAGCTATCAAGTCCAACTACACCTTCAACTATTTAAATAGAGTTTGTAGTACGACACAAGCTTAAAGACAACAATCCACTACTAATTTTAACTTATTTATCCAGCAAGCCTCACCATCTAAATACCTCAAAACATTTTCAAGGAATCAGATCATCAAAGCTCAATGATCTACAAGTATTTAATTATACACTACCACATGCAACATTTCCTGTTTCCAACCATATAACAATTAACGAAGCAGTTTCAACCTTCGCCATGAACATTATGAGTAAAGCTAAGGACATATTTGTCCATATGCAACAGCGGAGCGTGTCTCTCTCCCACACAATGAATGCTAGGATCCAACTTTATTCAAACAAAACAAAAACAAAAACATACAGACGCTCCAAGTAAAGCACATAAGATGTGATAGAATAAAAATATAGTTTCACTAGAGGAACCTGATAATGTTGTCGATGAAGAAGGGGATGCCTTGGGCATCCCCAAGCTTAGATGCTTGAGTATTCTTGAAATATGCAGGGATGAACCACCGGGGCATCCCCAAGCTTAGAGCTTTCACTCTCCTTGATCATATTGTATCATCCTCCTCTCTTGATCCTTGAAAACTTCCTCCACACCAAACTCAAAACAACTCATTAGAGGGTTAGTGCATAATCAAAATTCACATGTTCAGAGGTGACATAATCATTCTTAACACTTCTGGAGATTGCACAAAGCTACTGAAAGTTAATGAAATAAAGAAATCCATCAAACATAGCAAAACATGCAATGTGAAATAAAAGGCAGAATCTGTCAAAACAGAATAGTCCGTAAAGACGAATTTTTTAGGTGCACCAGACTTGCTCAAATGAAAATGCTCAAATTGATTGAAAGTTGCGTACATATATGAGGATTACTCACGTAAATTGGCAGATTTTTCTGAGTTACCTACAGAGAACACTGCTCAAATTCGTGACAGCAAGAAATCTGTTTCTGTGCAGTAATCCAAATCTTGTATGAACGGTACTATCAAAGACTTTACTTGGCACAACAATGCAATAAAATAAAGATAAGGATAGGTTGCTACAGTAGTAACAACTTTCGAGACTCAAATATAAAACAAAGTGCAGAAGTAAAATCATGGGTTGTCTCCCATAAGCGCTTTTCTTTAACGCCTTTCAGCTAGGCGCAGAAAGTATGTATCAAGTATTATCAAGAGATGAAGCATCAACATCATAATTTGTTCTAATGATAGAATCAAAAGGTAACTTCATTCTCTTTCTAGGTAAGTGTTCCATACCTTTCTTGAGAGGAAATTGATATTTAATATTACCTTCCTTCATATCAATAATAGCACCAACAGTTCGAAGAAAAGGTCTTCCCAATATAATGGGACAAGATGCATTGCATTCAATATCCAACACAACAAAATCAACGGGGAAAAGTTTATTGTTAACCATAATGCGAACATTATCAATCCTCCCCAAAGGTTTCTTTGTAGAATTATCAGCAAGATTAACATCCAAATAACAATTTTTCAATGGTGGCAAGTCAAGCATGTTATAGATTTTCCTAGGCATAACAGAAATACTTGCACCAAGATCACATAAAGCATTACAATCAAAATCATTGACCTTCATCTTAATGATGGGCTCCCAACCATCCTCTAACTTCCTAGGAATAGAAGTTTCACGATTTAGTTTCTCTTCTCTAGCTTTTATGAGAGCATTTGTAATATGTTTCGTAAAGGCCAAATTTATAGCACTAGCATTAGGACTTTTAGCAAGTTTTTGTAAGAACTTTATAACTTCAGAGATATGACAATCATCAAAATCTAAACCATTATGATCTAAAGCAATGGGATCATTATCCCCAATATTGGAAAAAAATTCAGCAGTTTTATCACAAGCAATTTCAGCAGTTTTAGCAGGCTCAGGCGGTTTTGCAAGCTTTGCATTAGAAGTAGAAACATTGCCAACACCAATTATTTTACCATTGATAGTAGGAGGTGTAGCAACATGTGAAGCATTAGCATTACTAGTGGTGCTAATAGTCCAAACTTTAGCTACATTATTATCTTTAGCATTTTCTTCTTTCTCCCACCTAGCACGCAATTCGGCCATCAATCTTATATTCTCATTAATTCTAACTTGGATGGAGCTTGCTGTAGCAAATGAATGATTATCTTTATTTTCGTTAGGCATAACTTTCGATTTCAAAAGATCAACATCAGCAGCAAGACTATCGACTTTAGAAGCAAGTATATCAATTTTCCCAAGCTTTTCTTCAATAGATTTGTTAAAAGCAGTTTGTGTACTAATAAATTCTTTAAGCATGGCTTCAAGTCCAGGGGGCACATTCCTATTATTGTTGTAACAATTCCCATAAGAATTACTATAACCGTTACCATTATTATAAGGATATGGCCTATAGTTGTTACTAGAATTATTCTGATAAGCATTATTGTTGAAATTATTATTTTTAATGAAGTTCACATCAACATGTTCTTCTTGAGCAACCAATGAAGCTAACGGAACATTATTAGGATCAACATTAGTCCTACCATTCACAAGCATAGACATAATAGCATCGATCTTATCACTCAAGGAGGAGGTTTCTTCAACAGAATTTACCTTCTTACCTTGTGGAGCTCTTTCCGTGTGCCATTCAGAGTAATTAATCATCATATTATCAAGAAGCTTTGTTGCGGTGCCTAGAGTGATGGACATAAAAGTACCTCCAGCAGCTGAATCCAATAGGTTCCGCGAAGAAAAATTCAATCCTGCATAAACGGTTTGGATGATCATCCAAGTAGTCAGTCCATGGGTAGGGCAATTTTTAACCAAATATTTCATTCTTTCCCATGCTTGGGCAACATGCTCATTATCCAATTGCTTAAAATTCATTATACTACTTCTCAAAGATATAATTTTAGCAGGAGGATAATATCTACCAATGAAAGCATCCTTACATTTAGTCCATGAATCAATACTATTCTTAGGCAAAGATAGCAACCAATCTTTAGCTCTTCCTCTTAATGAGAAAGGAAACAATTTTAATTTTATAATGTCACCATCTACATCTTTATACTTTTGCATTTCACATAGTTCAACAAAATTATTAAGATGGGCGGCAGCATCATCAGAACTAACACCAGAAAATTGCTCTCTCATAACAAGATTCAGTAAAGCAGGTTTAATTTCAAAGAATTCTGCTGTAGTAGCAGGTGGAGCAATAGGTGTGCATAAGAAATCATTATTATTTGTGCTAGTGAAGTCACACAACTTAGTATTTTCAAGAGTACCCATTTTAGCAACAGTAAATAAAGCAAACTAGATAAAGTAAATGCAAGTAACTAATTTTTTTGTGTTTTTAATATGGAGAACGCAAACAAGATAGTAAATAAAGTAAAGCTAGTAACTAATTTTTTTGTATTTTGATATAATGCAGCAAACAAAGTAGTAAATAAAAATAAAGTAAAGCAAGACAAAAACAAAGTAAAGAGATTGGAAGTGGAGACTCCCCTTGTAGCGTGTCTTGATCTCCCCGGCAACGGCGCCAGAAATTTAGCTTGACACGCGTACAACACGCGACCATTGGGAACCCCAAGTGGAAGGTGTGATGCGTACAGCAGTAAGTTTCCCTCAGTAAGAAACCAAGTTTATCGAACTAGTAGGAGCCAAGAAGCACGTTGAAGGTTGATGGCAGCGGAGGGTAGTGCGGCGCAACACCAGGGATTCCGGCGCCAACATGGAACCTGCACAACACAACCAAATTACTTTGCCCCAACGTGACAGTGAGGTTGTCAATCTCACCGGCTTGCTGTAACAAAGGATTAGATGTATAGTGTGGATGATGATGTTTGCAGAAAACAGTAAAACGAGTATTGCAGTAGATTGTATTCGATGTAAAAGAATGGACCGGGGTCCACATTTCACTAGTGGTGTCTCTCCCATAAGAAATAGCATGTTGGGTGAACAAATTACAGTTGGGCAATTGACAAATAAAGATGGCATGACAATTGTCAACACCCGGGTTTTTAAGTCCGAATGCCTATTATGTCATACATCGCAATCCCAGGAATATTGTTGTTGCGAGGCATAATAGTTAAGTATCATAGTCATCATTCATTACAAACCATAAGTCTTACAAATTGGAATCACATGATCCATATTACACGAATAGTTGATCTATTGATCAACGACAAACACAAGTTCATAGCGGAAGCGTAAGATACAAGGACTCTCTAGTCCACAGGCCAACGCTTGACGTCGGAAGACTCCTAGTTGTCGTAGGCGTCATGCTGGTCATCTCCTTGTTCATCTTCATACTCTGGCCATTTGAATAGCCAGGGACAAAGCCGTGAGTACTTTAAGTACTCGCAAACTAATACTAAAGTAAGTGCTAGACATTTCTAGTATGGTTTGCTAAGCTCTAGTTTATTTGCATAAAGCCAATTTTAGTTCACAAGTATTTGAGAAAAGCTTATCCAAGTGCTAACTAACTCAAATGGGAACATTAGTGTCATTCCCACCATTCAAGTGGTGATTTCAATTCAATTCACCACAAGTCATTTCATCCTCATCTTTCAACATCATTTTCAAAGATATGACATCGGAAACTGTATGGCCTTTCCAACCGTCCGTAATCCTGGACGCGGCTATTCGAATAGATTTACACTCTGCAGAGGTTGCACACTTGTGCCACAACATTTGATTTCATCCGTCGGGATTACCCCGAATCATCGTAACACAGTACGCGGATCATCAACCATAACCTTTCACTTACAAATCCTAGTATGAGCACCTCTCCCCATGAGCTTGGCCTCCCAGTGAAGACCAACTGTCAACCTGGGAACTGCACAGGGCTTGGCCGTACAATTCACCTCAATTTCACATCATTGCTCAACAACGGAGGCAGCCTCAAGCGTAACCCCTATGACGTGTGTTCAGAGGGAACCCATACTAAGATGCATAAACTTCCAGTTAAGCCCTACCCATAATCAGGTATTGTGGGGGTACTTACTAATTGGAAAGGTATCGCATTCAAACCAACATCATGTTTATCAAAAATCACCATCTTCTCTTTGTCATATTCACCTTCAAAAATCATTCAATGGAATGCATCATCATTCCAAGGTTTCAAATTCATTTCAATTCACATTGTTCCCATCTAGATTAGTCAAGTTTTATTCATTAGCACTAGCTCTAAATCATGAGGGGTGCTATCTTGCTTTGCTTGATGGAGACTAACTTTACTACTCTAGTAAACTTCTTTACTTTGACCAAAGTTAACTATAAAAGTAACTCTTTGAGAAAACAAGTAAGAACTTGTAATGTATAACTTGGGATAGGCTTATGTAAGAAAAGGTAAGATTCATGGTACCTTGCCCCAAGGGGCTTTGCACTTTGCAAGAATATTAGCTTGCCTTGGTAGTTCTCAAAATTCTCCTCCTCATCCTCTTGGTAGCAAGCTTCTTCTTCGGTGTACTCTCCGGTGCTAGCGTCTAAATTTGAATACGAGTATAATTACTCACTAATTCAATGGCTATTCCATGCATCACATATAAACACACAAACTATTCTATGCACACAATTAATCTAATTAGGGTGCATGGGTTGTGTTGCTTGAGGATAATTCACTTCTTTTTATTTAATCTGTAATTGATAGTTTCCATAGGGTTCTTGAGAAATAATTTCCTCTCATTGAAATCTTCTTAAGATTTAATTTCTCCAACAATCATAGATGAACTTATATTGACCTAAGTCAAACATTCATCATTATCATTTGAGAAAATGATTTAAATGAGGTAGATCACCTCATATCATTTAATAATACTTCATATGATTTAAATCTCTAAGTAATTCATATAAGAGAGTTTGGACCAGGGGTCCAAACGTCACATGAATTCATTTGAGACAAAGTTTAAATGAAGTATAAGACTTCATATGAATTTCTTAATAGTTTTGGACAATATCCACTAGTTAAACTAGCCATATTATCCATTAATTAAACTAGGGCATGATCATGCAAAGTGACCACACCATTTTATTGCATAATCAATTAGTGTAAGTCAAATGTGAGCTATTAGAGTTGGAATTAACTTAATATCTATTTTGGTTGATTTTTAATAATTGTTTGAATAGGGAAAAGTCCCTGCCTTCTTCTTTTTATCAAATTAATTCTACAAAAAATCTTGGCATGGGACCAGTGGAATTGTGTAGATATTTTTCTTAGCTTTCCAACAATATAAAGTTCATTAAATTTGGTTGAGCCAATTTAAATCTATTGAATTTCAAAGTTTGGGCAGTATTGAAATTGTTTGGAATTGTTTAAATAGGATTTGAATTAAACAGGCCGGCGGGAAAAGCTAACGGGCCGAAATGATTTAAAACGGCCCAAGCCAGCCCACCACGTGTCTGTGCCCGCGTGGGCTGCCTGACAGCAGGGGGCCACCCGTCAGCGAGTCTTAAAACCCGAAGCGGTATGGATCACTCTGGCGCGTTGGATTAGAACACGGATCAACGGCTCAGGTTCATCGTCTCGCCGGCGAGAGAGAGAGTTCGCCGACGGCTCAGGTAGGGGGTCGGAGGGCTTACGGCGGCTCCAGCAAGGGTTGGCAGTATGCTTGACGAAGTTGTGGACGACGGCGGTTCTCCTGGTACAGGTGGCGTCGCCTGAGGTAGTCGGGATCGCCGGCGATTGCTGCAGGGCTTCCGCGGCGGTGATCTCCCGATTGAGCTTGCTCCGGCGACGATCGAGTGAGCTAAGTGGTTGAGGAGAGGCAGTGAAGAGTGGGGAGTGAGGTGGTGTGCTCCGTTGCTTCCAGGGAACTCCCTATTTATAGAATCGAGTAAGGGTTGCGGGGCAGTGAGGTGGTCGACATGGGCGCGGCGATTCCGGCGAGCGGTCGAGCTAGGCGAGGGTGCAGCGGTGCTCTACACGTCCAGGCGAAGCTAATGGTGGTGACGGCGCGGTCGGGCGATGTCGGAATAGCTCGCATTGTTTCCATGTCAGACTGCGGCGTTCACGGGATTTCCTTCTCCTTCTCCGGCGGCGGCGGTCCAGGGTCTGGTTCCGAGCGTGTCTGGCGGCGTCGAGGTGGCGTGGTGATGCTCAACGGCTAGCAAGCGGGGCCAGGGCGAGCGCGAGCGAGCGGGACGGCGCGTGTCCAGTGCTTGCCCACGTGCGACGCGAGCGGCATCCAGGGGCGACCGTGGCACACTTTCTCCGGCGAGGCTACGGCGTCTACGGCGAGCTGGTCGGTGCTAGGCGAGGTAGAGGCGCACGGTGGCGACGCTGGACACCAGGGCCGGGCCTGAGAGTGAAGGAGGAGAGGGGGAGGTTGTCGGGGTGGCGACATGGCCGGCATGGCCATGCCCTACCTTGCTCCTCCTCCCTCCTAGGGTTTCTATTGATCCTTGATTGGTTAGAGGGGGCAGGGGGACCATTTAGAATAGGTTGGGGTAGATTAGGATGGTGGTAGATCACTATTTCAAATAGTGTCAAATAGTTCCATATTTGGAATTTGGGAATTTTGTCCAAATTTGTTTGAATTCAAATGGTTGACCAATTTGAATTGTGTGTGTTTGGTTGAGTTCTAAATGATCAGAGATGATGAGAGGTGGTGGTGGAATTGTTGAATTCAAAGTTTTGCAAAAATTGATAAGTGGAAGATTGTTACATATGTTAAAAAGTTGCAACTTTGGTTGAGCATAGCTAATGATCAAGAATGAATTTGGCATGGTGATCTTTACAAAAAGTGTTCACCTTGATGTTGACTTTGATGTGGTGCAAAGAGTTAGCAAGGTTTGGTTTGAGAAAATTGAATTGCAATGGCTCAAAGTAGTGATCAGACTATAATTTGCAGTTTTGACCATTATCATATGTGAGCAAGTTTTGCATTTGAAAATTCATTTGAATTTTGATTCTTTGATTCCAAAAGTTGTAATAAGTGTTTAGTAACATTATTCAACTAATGGTGAAGACCAAATTGGTCTAGGGTCAAAATTTATAAAAATGCCATAGGGCATATGTGAGGGTTTTTAGGGTTTTGCTTTTATTTGATTTTCTTCCTCTTTTTAATTTATTTGGTTTGTGATCTTCTCATGATCACATTAGGGTTTTAGGGTTTATCATATACACATAATAAGAATCATCATGGCATATCAATCAAATGCACAAGTCCTATGCATGGCACTATATGCAATTTAAAAAGTTTTTGTTGATTTGAAATTTTGCTCTCTGGAATTCTTCTAACTTCTTTTATTGAAATTTGGGATGTTACAAACCCTTCCCCCTTACAAAAGATCTCGTCCCGAGATCGAAAAGAAAGTTAGGTATTAAAGAGATCTGGGTACTCCTTCTTCATGAAGTCTTCGCGTTCCCATGTGGCTTCATCCTCGGTATGATTGCTCCACTGTATCTTCAGAAACTTGATGCTTCGGGTGCGGGTGGTTCGGTAAGCTTCCTCCAGGATGCGAATTGGCACTTCGCGGTAAGTCAGATCCTTGTTGATATCCACCGATCGGTGATCGATGTTCTTGAACACTTCGGTCTTCTCAGGAACATCAAGGCATTTCCAGAGGAGTGAGATATGAAACACGTCGTGTACAGCCGACATCTCTTCCGGTAGCTCCAGTTGATAAGATACTTCTCCTCGGCGGCTGAGGACTTTGAAGGGTCCGACATATCGGGGTGCGAGCTTTCCTTACAGCTGGAATCTCTGCATTCCTTTCAAGGGGGATACCTTGAGATAGACGAAGTCTCCGATCTCGAAGGTCATCTCCCGACGTCTCTTGTCGGCGTAGCTCTTCTGTCTTGATTGCGCCGTCTTGAGGTACTCTCGGATCTTGTGTACTTTCTCTTCGGCTTCACGAAGAACATCTGGGCCAAAGACTTGGCTTTCTCCGACTTCTGACCAGTTCAGGGGGGTACGGCATTTCCTTCCGTACAAGGCTTCAAAGGGGGCCATCTGTAGGCTAGCTTGGTAGCTGTTGTTGTAAGAGAATTCTGCGTAAGGTAAGCAGTCTTCCAACTTGGATCCGTATTCCAGTACACATGCTCTCAGCATGTCCTCCAGTATCTGGTTGACTCTCTCCATCTGTCCGTCGGTCTGAGGGTGATAGGCGGTGCTGAAATTCAGACGGGTTCCTAGTCCTTCGTGCACTTTCTGCCAGAATCTTGAGGTGAACTGTGATCCTCTATCTGACACTATCGATTTCGGGGTTCCGTGCAGGGCGACTATTCTGGAGATGTATAGTTCAGCTAACTTTGGGCCTTGGTAAGTGCATTTGACGGCGATGAAATGGGCGACTTTGGTCAATCTATCGACAACTACCCATATTGAATCATTGCCTTTGCTGGATTTGGGCAGTCCGGTGATAAAGTCCATTCCTACGGAGTCCCATTTCCATTCTGGAATCTGGAGTGGTTGTAGCAGTCCGGCGGGTCGTTGATGTTCTGCCTTGACTCTCTGACAGATGTCACACTTGGTGATGTAGCTGCTGATTTCTCTCTTCATTCCGTGCCACCAGAATTGCTCCTTCAGGTCTTGGTACATCTTGGTACCTCCGGGGTGGATTGAATAAAGGGTGTCATGGGCTTCTTGCAGGATGACTTGCTTCAAGTCTGAGTCCGATGGTACGCAGAGACGTTCTTTGTACCAAAGAACTCCGGCTTCGTCTACGGTGAATCCGGGGGCTTTTCCTGCGGCAATCTGCTTCTTGATTCCGTCAATGCTAGCGTTGTCCTTCTGGGCTTCCTTGATCTGGCTAACCAAGGTGGGTTGCAGTTCTATGCTGGCTAAGAATCCTTCACGAACAAGTTCAAGTCTGAATTGTTCAAACTCTTGATGCAAGCTGGGCTGTTCGGTTGCGAGCATGGAGTTCAACTGACACGGCAGTCTACTCAAAGCATCCGCTACCACATTGGCCTTGCCGGGGTGGTAGTGAATCTCCATGTCGTAATCCTTGATCAATTCGATCCATCGGCGTTGTGTCATGTTCAGCTCCTTCTGGGTGAAGATATATTTCAGGCTCTTCTGGTCGGAGTAGATCTCGCATCGATTACCCATGAGGTAATGACACCAAACTTTCAAGGCTAAGACCACGGCTGCAAGCTCGAGGTCATGGGTTGGGTAGTTCTGTTCATGCTGCTTTAGCTGTCTTGAAAGGTAGGATACAACCTTGCCTTCTTGCATAAGCACGCATCCAAGACCAGTCTTGGAAGCGTCGCAATATACGTCAAAGGGCTTCGTGATATCTGGCATGATCAGGATTGGGGCTGTTGTCAGTCTACTCTTGAGCTGTTGAAAGCTCTCTTCACACTTGTCGGTCCACTCCAACTTTCTGTCCTTCTTCAACAATTGGGTCATTGGTCGAGCGATGCTCGAAAAGCCTTCTACAAATCTGCGGTAATATCCGGCTAATCCAAGAAAAGCGCGGACCTCGGTTTGGGTGGTTGGGGCTTGCCATTCCAATAACAGTTTTGATTTTGGCGGGATCTACGGCAATTCCTCCTGCAGACAAGATGTGTCCCAGGAATCCAACTTCTTCCAACCAGAACTCACACTTGCTGAACTTGGCATACAACTGGTGATGCCTAAGTGTTTCTAGGACAGTCTCCAAATGCTGTTCATGTTCCTCTTCGGACTTGGAGTACACGAGGATGTCATCGATGAAAACAACGACAAACTTGTCCAAAAAGTTCATGAAGATCTTATTCATGAGATTCATGAAATAAGCGGGGGCATTGGTTAGTCCAAACGACATGACGTTGTACTCATACAACCCATATCTGGTGGTGAAGGCTGTTTTTGGAATGTCGGTGGCTCGGATTTTCAGCTGATGATATCCAGTTCTAAGATCTATCTTGGAGAAAACTCTGGCTCCGGTGAGTTGATCAAACAAGTCTTCTATCTTGGGTAAGGGGTATTTGTTTTTGATGGTGACATCGTTAAGTTTACGATAGTCCGTACATAAATGATTTGCACCATCCTTCTTGTCCACAAACAAAACTGGTGATCTCCAGGGGGATGCACTTGGTCTAATCAGACCTTTGGCTAACATATCATCTATTTGTTTCTTCAGCTCCACAAGCTCTGTTGCGTTCATGCTGTAGGCTCTCTGGGCTATGGGTCCAGTTCCGCGGATTAACTCGATGATGAACTCGATATCCCGATCCGGGGGCATACCGGGTAGATCATCCGGAAACACATCAAGGTAGCGACAAACGACCCTGATTTGATCCAGAGTTGGCTTGGATACACTTTGGTTGCAGGTGAATTTTCTGGGTAGTTTTTCAGAGACGTGCTCTACTACGATTTCAGTGCTGCTAGTCATGGTTATGGCTTTCTTGGCACAGTCTATCAATCCATTGTGCTTTGACATCCAGTCCATTCCTAGTACGACTTCCAAACCTTTGGTTCCTAGAATGATTAGATTGGCATAGAAATCTACATCATGGATTTTGATAGGTACATTTTTGCAAAATTTTCTGGCTTTGGTGGTTGATCCGGGAATTTGAACTATCATAACATGCTTCAAACTGAGGGGTTGAATTTTACTTGTTGATGAAAAGTCTTCAGTGAGAAAAGAATGAGATGCTCTGGAATCAAACAACACTCTGGCAGGGATGTGGTTGACAGAAAACATACCCAGTACAACATCTGGTGCTTCCTGGGCTTCTTCGGCGTTCATGTGGTAGAGGCGGCCGTTGCGGTTATTGGGGTTGTTGGGGGCGAACTTCTTGCCGGTGGAGACACGGCGTTGCTGCTGAGCAGGTGCAGCGGTGTTGCCGGCGAGCTTGGCGAGACGCTTGGGACACTCGTTGGAGTAGTGCCCCACTACACCACACTCATAACAAGTGATGGTGGTCTTTGATACGTCTCCGACGTATCGATAATTTCTTATGTTCCATGCCACATTATTGATGATATCTACATGTTTTATGCACACTTTATGTCATATTCGTGCATTTTCTGGAACTAACCTATTAACAAGATGCCGAAGTGCCAGTTCCAGTTTTCTGCTGTTTTTGGTTTCAGAAATCCTAGTAAAGAAATATTCTCGGAATTGGACGAAATCAACGCCCAGGTTCCTATTTTGCCCGGAAGCATCCAGAACACCCGAGAACCGCCAGAGAGGGGGCACAGGGCCACCAAACCCTAGGCCGGCACGGCCAAAGGGGGGGCCACGCCCCCCTATAGTGTGGGCCCCCCAGAAGTCCACCGACCTTGCCCTTCCGCCTATTTAAAGCCTCCGTCGCGAAAACCCTGATATGTTCGACGAAACCCACAGAAACCTTCCAGAGCCGCCGCCATCGCGAAGCCAAGATCTGGGGGACAGGAGTCTCTGTTCCGGCACGTCGCCGGAACGGGGAAGTGCCCCCGGAAGACTTCTCCATCGACACCGCTGCCATCTCCACCGCCATCTTCATCACCGCTGCTGCTCCCATGAGGAGGGAGTAGTTCTCCATCGAGGCTCGGGGCTGTACCGGTAGCTATGTAGTTCATCTCTCTCCTATGTACTTCAATACAATAATCTCATGAGCTGCCTTACATGATTGAGATTCATATGATGATGCTTGTAATCTAGATGTCATTATGCTAGTCAAGTGAATTTTACTTATGTGATCTCCAGAGACTCCTTGTCCCACGTGTGTAAAGGTGACAGTGTGTGCACCGTGTGGGTCTCTTAGGCTATATTTCACAGAATACTTATTCACTGTTATGAATGGCATAGTGAAGTGCTTATTTATATCTCTTTATGATTGCAATATGTTTTGTATCACAATTTATCTATGTGCTACTCTAGTGATGTTATTAAAGTAGTTTTATTCCTCCTGCACGGTGTAATGGTGACAGTGTGTGCATCCGTGTTAGTACTTGGCGTAGGCTATGATTATGATCTGTTGTAGATTATGAAGTTAACTATTGCTATGATGGTATTGATGTGATCTATTCCTCCTACATAGTGTGAAGGTGACAGTGTGCATACTATGTTAGTACTTGGTTTAGTCGAATTGATCTTTCATGCACTCTAAGGTTATTTAAATATGAACATTGAATTGTGGAGCTTGTTAACTCCGGCATTGAGGGTTCGTGTAATCCTACGCAATGTGTTCATCATCCAACAAGAGTGTAGAGTATGCATTTATCTATTCTGTTATGTGATCAAAGTTGAGAGTGTCCACTAGTGAAAGTCTAATCCCTAGGCCTTGTTCCTAAATACTGCTATCGCTGCTTGTTTCTTGTTACTGCGTTACTACTGCTGCGTTACTACTGCTTGTTTACTGTCCTGGGCAAAGCACTTTTCTGGTGCCGTTGCCACTGCTCATATATATTCATACCACCTGTATTTCACTATCTCTTCGCCGAACTAGTACACCTATTAGGTGTGTTGGGGACACAAGAGACTTCTTGCTTTGTGGTTGCAGGGTTGCATGAGAGGGATATCTTTGACCTCTTCCTCCCTGAGTTCGATAAACCTTGGGTGATCCACTTAAGGGAAACTTGCTGCTGTTCTACAAACCTCTGCTCTTGGAGGCCCAACACTGTCTACAGGAAAAGGAGGGGGCGTAGACATCAAGCTATTTTCTGGCGCCGTTGCCGGGGAGGAAAGGTAAAAGGTACTCACACTCCGGATCTCGGCTGCTAAGCTATTTTCCGGCGCCGTAAGTACTCGAAGCTGTTTCCTTTAGATCCTGCAATTGCATCTTTTTGTTTCTTGTTTACACTAGTAAGGCATAATGGAAAACAACAAAAATATGAGAGATCTTTATGAACTTTATCTTGAATTAGGACATGATGTGTTTGAAGAGAAAATTAAAAAACCCATGGAACTTTATATGCATGCTAATGGGAATGTTATTGATATAAATGCTTTGAACACTATTGTTGCTAATGCTATGGAAAATTCTAAGCTTGGGGAAGCTGGTTTTGATGAGCATGATCTTTTTAGTCCCCCAAGAATTGAGGAGGAAATTTACTTTGATGATTGTTTACCTCCTATTTATGATGATTATAATGATAGTAGTCTTTTGTTGCCACCTGTTATGGAGGATAAATTTGATTATGATTACAATACGCCTCCTATATTTGATCATAGCTACTTTGTTAAATTTGCTCCCACTACAACTAATAAAATTGATTATGCTTATGTGGAGAGTAATAATTTTATGCATGAGACTCATGATTTATGTGATAGTTATATTGTTGAGTTTGCCCATGATGCTACTGAAAGTTATTATGAGAGAGGAAAATATGGTTGTAGAAATTTTCATGTTACTAAAACACCTCTCTATGTGCTGAAATTTTTGAAGCTACACTTGTTCTATCTTCCTATGCTTGTTACTTTGCTCTTCATGAACTTGTTTATTTACAAGATTCCTATGCATAGGAAGCATGTTAGACTTAAATGTGTTTTGAATTTGCCTCTTGATGCTCTCTTTTGCTTCAAATATTATTTCTTGCGAGTGCATCATTAAAACAGCTGAGCCCATCTTAATGGCTATAAAGAAAGAACTTCTTGGGAGATAACCCATGTGTTATTTTGCTACAGTACTTTGTTTTTATTTTGTGTCTTGGAAGTTGTTTACTACTGTAGCAACCTCTCCTTATCTTAGTTTTGTGTTTTGTTGTGCCAAGTAAAGTCGTTGACAGTAAAGTTCATACTAGATTTGGATTACTGCGCAGTTTCAGATTTCTTTGCTGTCACGAATTCCGACCTGCCTCTCTGTAGGTAGCTCAGAAAAATATGCCAATTTACGTGCGTGATCCACAGATATGTACGCAACTTTCATTCAATTTGGGCATTTTCATTTGAGCAAGTATGGTGCCATTTTAAAATTCGTCAATACGAACTGTTCTGTTTTGACAGATTCTGCCTTTTATTTCGCATTGCCTCTTTTGCTATATTGGATGAATTTCTTTGATCCATTAATGTCCAGTAGCTTTATGCAATGTCCAGAAGTGTTAAGAATGATTGTGTCACCTCTGAACATGTTAATTTTTATTGTGCACTAACCCTCTAATGAGTTGTTTCGAGTTTTGTGTGGAGGAAGTTTTCAAGGATCAAGAGAGGGAGATGATACAATATGATCAAGGAGAGTGAAAGCTCTAAGCTTGGGGATGCCCCGGTGGTTCACCCCTGCATATTCTAAGAAGACTCAAGCGTCTAAGCTTGGGGATGCCCAAGGCATCCCCTTCTTCATCGACAACATTATCAGGTTCCTCCCCTGAAACTATATTTTTATTCCATCACATCTTATGTGCTTTGCTTGGAGCGTCGGTTTGTTGTCGTTTTTTGTTTTTGTTTGAATAAAATGGATCCTAGCATTCATTATATGGGAGAGAGACACGCTCCGCTGTAGCATATGGACAAGTATGTCCTTAGGCTTTACTCATAGTATTCATGGCAAAGTTTCTTCTTCGTTAAATTGTTATATGGTTGGAATTGGAAAATGATACATGTAGTAATTGCTATAATGTCTTGGATAATGTGATACTTGGCAATTGTTGTGCTCATGTTTAAGCTCTTGCATCATATACTTTGCACCCATTAATGAAGAAATACATAGAGCAAGCTAAAATTTGGTTTGCATATTTGGTCTCTCTAAAGTCTAGATAATTTCTAGTATTGGGTTTGAACAACAAGGAAGACGGTGTAGAGTCTTATAATGTTTACAATGTGTCTTTTATGTGAGTTTTGCTGCACCGTTCATCCTTGTGTTTGTTTCAAATAACCTTGCTAGCCTAAACCTTGTATCGAGAGGGAATACTTCTCATGCATCCAAAATCCTTGAGCGAACCACTATGCCATTTGTGTCCACCATACCTACCTACTACATGGTATTTCTCCGCCATTCCAAAGTAAATTGCTTGAGTGCTACCTTTAAAATTCCATCATTCGCCTTTGCAATATATAGCTCATGGGACAAATAGCTTAAAAACTATTGTGGTATTGAATATGTACTTATGCACTTTATCTCTTATTAAGTTGCTTGTTGTGCGATAACCATGTTTCTGGGGACGCCATCAACTATTCTTTGTTGAATATCATGTGAGTTGCTATGCATGTCCGTCTTGTCTGAAGTAAGAGAGATCTACCACCTTATGGTTAAGCATGCATATTGTTAGAGAAGAACATTGGGCCGCTAACTAAAGCCATGATTCATGGTGGAAGTTTCAGTTTTGGACATATATCCTCAATCTCATATGAGAAAATTAATTGTTGTTACATGCTTATGCATAAAAGAGGAGTCCATTATCTGTTGTCCATGTTGTCCCGGTATGGATGTCTAAGTTGAGAATAATCAAAAGCGAGAAATCCAAAATGCGAGCTTTCTCCTTAGACCTTTGTACAGGCGGCATGGAGGTACCCCATTGTGACACTTGGTTAAAACATGTGTATTGCGATGATCCGGTAGTCCAAGCTAATTAGGACAAGGTGCGGGCACTATTAGTATACTATGCATGAGGCTTGCAACTTGTAAGATATAATTTACATGATACATATGCTTTATTACTACCGTTGACAAAATTGTTTCATGTTTTCAAAATAAAAGCTCTAAGCACAAATATAGCAATCGATGCTTTCCTCTTTGAAGGACCATTCTTTTTACTTTTATGTTGAGTCAGTTCACCTATTTCTCTCCACCTCAAGAAGCAAACACTTGTGTGAACTATGCATTGATTCCTACATACTTGCATATTGCACTTGTTATATTACTCTATGTTGACAATTATCCATGAGATATACATGTTATAAGTTGAAAGCAACCGCTGAAACTTAATCTTCCTTTGTGTTGCTTCAATGCCTTTACTTTGAATTATTGCTTTATGAGTTAACTCTTATGCAAGACTTATTGATGCTTGTCTTGAAGTACTATTCATGAAAAGTCTTTGCTGTATGATTCACTTGTTTACTCATGTCATTTACATTGTTTTGATCGCTGCATTCACTACATATGCTTTACAAATAGTATGATCAAGGTTATGATGGCATGTCACTCCAGAAATTATCTTTGTTATCGTTTTATCTGCTCGGGACGAGCAGAACTAAGCTTGGGGATGCTGATACGTCTCCGACGTATCGATAATTTCTTATGTTCCATGCCACATTATTGATGATATCTACATGTTTTATGCACACTTTATGTCATATTCGTGCATTTTCTGGAACTAACCTATTAACAAGATGCCGAAGTGCCGCTCTGTTTTCTGCTGTTTTTGGTTTCAGAAATCCTAGTAAAGAAATATTCTCGGAATTGGACGAAATCAACGCCCAGGTTCCTATTTTGCCCGGAAGCATCCAGAACACCCGAGAACCGCCAGAGAGGGGGCACAGGGCCACCAAACCCTAGGCCGGCACGGCCAAAGGGGGGACCGCGCCCCCTATAGTGTGGGCCCCCCAGAAGTCCACCGACCTTGCCCTTCCGCCTATTTAAAGCCTCCGTCGCGAAAACCCTGATATGTTCGACGAAACCCACAGAAACCTTCCAGAGCCACCGCCATCGTGAAGCCAAGATCTGGGGGACAGGAGTCTCTGTTCCGGCACGCCGCCGGAACGGCGAAGTGCCCCCGGAAGGCTTCTCCATCGACACCGCTGCCATCTCCACCGCCATCTTCATCACCGCTGCTGCTCCCATGAGGAGGGAGTAGTTCTCCATCGAGGCTCGGGGCTGTACCGGTAGCTATGTGGTTCATCTCTCTCCTATGTACTTCAATACAATAATCTCATGAGCTGCCTTACATGATTGAGATTCATATGATGATGCTTGTAATCTAGATGTCATTATGCTAGTCAAGTGAATTTTACTTATGTGATCTCCGGAGACTCCTTGTCCCACGTGTGTAAAGGTGACAGTGTGTGCACCGTGTGGGTCTCTTAGGCTATATTTCACAGAATACTTATTCACTGTTATGAATGGCATAGTGAAGTGCTTATTTATATCTCTTTATGATTGCAATATGTTTTGTATCACAATTTATCTATGTGCTACTCTAGTGATGTTATTAAAGTAGTTTTATTCCTCCTGCACGGTGTAATGGTGATAGTGTGTGCATCCGTATTAGTACTTGGCGTAGGCTATGATTATGATCTCTTGTAGATTATGAAGTTAACTATTGCTATGATGGTATTGATGTGATCTATTCCTCCTACATAGTGTGAAGGTGACAGTGTGCATACTATGTTAGTACTTGGTTTAGTCGAATTGATCTTTCATGCACTCTAAGGTTATTTAAATATGAACATTGAATTGTGGAGCTTGTTAACTCCGGCATTGAGGGTTCGTGTAATCCTACGCAATGTGTTCATCATCCAACAAGAGTGTAGAGTATGCATTTATCTATTCTGTTATGTGATCAAAGTTGAGAGTGTCCACTAGTGAAAGTCTAATCCCTAGGCCTTGTTCCTAAATACTGCTATCGCTGCTTGTTTACTGTTTTACTGCGTTACTACTGCTGCGTTACTACTGCTTGTTTACTGTCCTGGGCAAAGCACTTTTCTGGTGCCGTTGCCACTGCTCATATATATTCATACCACCTGTATTTCACTATCTCTTCGCCGAACTAGTACACCTATTAGGTGTGTTGGGGACACAAGAGACTTCTTGCTTTGTGGTTGCAGGGTTGCATGAGAGGGATATCTTTGACCTCTTCCTCCCTGAGTTCGATAAACCTTGGGTGATCCACTTAAGGGAAACTTGCTGCTGTTCTACAAACCTCTGCTCTTGGAGGCCCAACACTGTCTACAGGAAAAGGAGGGGGCGTAGACATCAGTCTTGTCCTGCTTGTTCGCAATGGGGACGGCGTTGCTTCCGGTTCTGGGAGCGGTGTTGGTGTTGTTGTTGTTGTTGTGGTTGGAGGCTCTGGGGGGAGCGCGGTTGTAGTAGTTGTTGTTGTTGTAGTTGTTGTTGTTGTAGCCTGGCTTGGAGTTTCCTCCACTCCGGTTCTGATAACCGGGGCGCGAGTTCTGCATCGGTGGGTTGTTGTTTCTCGGAGTGAAACCTCCGCTTGAGCTGGGGCGAAACTTCTGGGGATGGCTAGACCCACTTTGATTCGCCATGCGGCGCTTGCGGTTCTCATTGGCTTGGTTCAGCTTGCCCTCCATCTGGATGGTGGAGTCAACAAGGGCTTCGAGGTCGGCGAAGGGGATGTTGACGAGGACAGTTTGCATCTCATCATGCAGTCCGTTCAGGAATCTCTCCTTCCTCTTCTCAACGGTGTCGGTCTCATCAGGGGCATACCTTGACAGTGTAAGAAACTTGTCGCGGTATTCAACCACCGTCATGCGACCTTGTTTCAGTTCACGGAACTCATCCCTCATCTTTTTGATAAGACCCGGGGGTACATGGTACTTGCTGAACTTTAGCTTGAAATCCTCCCAAGTCATGAACTGACCTCCGTTCATGGCACGGGTGCTTGTCCACCAAGCGCGGGCTGGTCCAGCGAGATAGTGGGTTGCAAACAAGACTTTCTCGTTGGCTTCCACTCCGGCTACTTCCAGGTTGTTCTCCATAGTCTGGAGCCAATCGTCGGCATCGAGGGGTTCCTCGGTCTTGCTAAACACAGGAGGGTTGGTGTTCTGGAAGTTCTTGAGCTTGGATCCAGGGTGGTCATGATTTCCATGGCCTTGATTGGCGATGTTCTGCAAAGCGTTGAGGTTGGCTTGGCGTTCAGCTCTTTCTGTCTCCCTGTCGGCAAGCAAGGTTTGCAACAGTTGCATCATCGCGTCGTTGGTGCGATTGGGAGGGGCCATCTGAAGATATAGAAGATCATGAGATAAGAGGGAACATTCTATGGTTTATTTTGGTTAAGTTTTGAAAACATTTGAAATTTGTAATCTTTTCATGACAAACATAACATTCATTCATTCATTCATTCAACACATAGTACAAACTAACACACTCCTACTCCAATGGTTTTAAGAACCATTCTCATGCTACGATACAAGGGACGGGATACAACTCACACCTACATAAGTGAAACTAGTGCAACTACTCCTCATCCTCGACATCGATCGGGACGTAGTCGTCGGGTCCTGCCTCCAGGAACTCGTAGTCCTCCTCCTCGGTGTTCTCGTCCTCCTCAAAGTCATCGTCGTCGCTCAGGAAGGCTCCTCCTCCCTGAATGTCGATGCCTCCGTCGTCATCCTCCAGCTCACGAATCTGATCCTCCTGGGCCTTGACAGTGGCCTCAAGTGACGCGATCTTGGCGCGAAGGCGCTTAATCGTAGCGTCCTTCTTGGCACGCTGCTGGCGAAGGCTCTTGCGGTCGTTGTTGAGTAGCTTGATCGCCTCACCCTGCTCAATGATGTGAGCATGGGTCTGGTTCGCGTAAGCGCGAGTGGCGTCGAGGTCCTTCTGATTCTGGTAGAGCATGAAGTCCAGGTGCTCAGCGTGGTGCCTCAACTCCGGGTGCGGCTGCAGCTCCATGGGCACTCCCATGGAATCACGCCTCACGAGATGCGTGTAGCGAGAGGCGAGGATGCGCACCACGTTCTGTCCACAAAGGCGCGCAAGTGCCTCCTGAAGGCCACGTGCGAGTCCGTCGAGCCAGTTGCTCTCGCGGAAGGAGAAGAGGATCCTCTCCGAGGTGGGAGGCTCCATCTTGCCCCTCAAGTCGGCAGTGATCACCCACTGCAACTCTCCTCCGGGCGTGTCGTCCAACTGAACCCCGTGGAACTCGGGGTGTGGGCGCCCAAGGAAGTCAGAGACGGCGTTGAGGTCGTGCTCGAAGATCAAGCTCCCTCCGTTCCCGAGTTGATAAAACTTGGTGTTGATGGGTTCATTCGGCTCCATCTGAAAGAGAATTGGATGAGTAAGTTAGAGAGTGCAAAGTGTGGCAAAATTTTAAGTTGATTCTAATAAGATAGAACATGATTCATCAAATTTTGGCAAAGTCTCAAAGACAAGAGTGTAAGTAAATTTTCACAAATATTTTCTTTCATTTGATTTCAAAGTTAAGTTTTTCAGAACGCCCATTCTAACTAAGGTCTTCTAAGGTCAAACAATGGCTCTGATACCAACTTGTCAACACCCGGGGTTTTAAGTCCGAATGCCTATTATGTCATACATCGCAATCCTAGGAATATTGTTGTTGCGAGGCATAATAGTTAAGTATCACAGTCATCATTCATTACAAACCATAAGTCTTACAAATTGGAATCACATGATCCATATTACACGAATAGTTGATCTATTGATCAACGACAAACACAAGTTCATAGCGGAAGCGTAAGATACAAGGACTCTCTAGTCCACAGGCCAACGCTTGACGTCGGAAGACTCCTAGTTGTCGTAGGCGTCCTGCTGGTCATCTCCTTGTTCATCTTCATACTCTGGCCACTTGAATAGCCAGGGACAAAGCCGTGAGTACTTTAAGTACTCGCAAACTAATACTAAAGTAAGTGCTAGACATTTCTAGTATGGTTTGCTAAGCTCTAGTTTATTTGCATAAAGCAAATTTTAGTTCACAAGTATTTGAGAAAAGCTTATCCAAGTGCTAACTAACTCAAGTGGGAACATTAGTGTCATTCCCACCATTCAAGTGGTGATTTCAATTCAATTCACCACAAGTCATTTCATCCTCATCTTTCAACATCATTTTCAAAGATATGACATCGGAAACTATATGGCCTTTCCAACCGTCCGTAACCGTGGACGCGGCTACTCGAATAGATTTACACTCTGCAGAGGTTGCACACTTGTGCCACAACATTTGATTTCATCCGTCGGGATTACCCCGAATCATCGTAACACAGTACGCGGATCATCAACCATAACCTTTCACTTACAAATCCTAGTATGAGCACCTCTCCCCATAAGCTTGGCCTCCCAGTGAAGACCAACTGTCAACCTGGGAACTGCACAGGGCTTGGCCGTACAATTCACCTCAATTTCACATCATTGCTCAACAACGGAGGCAGCCTCAAGCGTAACCCCTATGACATGTGTTCAGAGGGAACCCATACTAAGATGCATAAACTTCCAGTTAAGCCCTACCCATAATCAGGTATTGTGGGGGTACTTACTAATTGGAAAGGTATCGCATTCAAACCAACATCATGTTTATCAAAAATCACCATCTTCTCTTTGTCATATTCACCTTCAAAAATCATTCAATGGAATGCATCATCATTCCAAGGTTTCAAATTCATTTCAATTCACATTGTTCCCATCTAGAGTAGTCAAGTTTTATTCATTAGCACTAGCTCTAAATCATGAGGGGTGCTATCTTGCTTTGCTTGATGGAGACCAACTTTACTACTCTAGTAAACTTCTTTACTTTGACCAAAGTTAACTATAAAAGTAACTCTTTGAGAAAACAAGTAAGAACTTGTAATGTATAACTTGGGATAGGCTTATGTAAGAAAAGGTAAGATTCATGGTGCCTTGCCCCAAGGGGCTTTGCACTTTGCAAGAATATTAGCTTGCCTTGGTAGTTCTCAAAATTCTCCTCCTCCTCCTCTTGGTAGCAACCTTCTTCTTCGGTGTACTCTCCGGTGCTAGCGTCTAAATTTGAATACGAGTATAATTACTCACTAATTCAATGGCTATTCCATGCATCACATATAAACACACAAACTATTCTATGCACACAATTAATCTAATTAGGGTGCATGGGTTGTGTTGCTTGAGGATAATTCACTTCTTTTTATTTAATCTGTAATTGATAGTTTCCATAGGGTTCTTGAGAAATAATTTCCTCTCATTGAAATCTTCTTAAGATTTAATTTCTCCAACAATCATAGATGAACTTATATTGACCTAAGTCAAACATTCATCATTATCATTTGAGAAAATGATTTAAATGAGGTAGATCACCTCATATCATTTAATAATACTTCATATGATTTAAATCTCTAAGTAATTCATATAAGAGAGTTTCGACCAGGGGTCCAAACATCACATGAATTCATTTGAGACAAAGTTTAAATGAAGTATAAGACTTCATATGAATTTCTTAATAGTTTTGGACAATATCCACTAGTTAAACTAGCCATATTATCCATTAATTAAACTAGGGCATGATCATGCAAAGTGACCACACCATTTTATTGCATAATCAATTAGTGTAAGTCAAATGTGAGCTATTAGAGTTGGAATTAACTTAATATCTATTTTGGTTGATTTTTAATAATTGTTTGAATAGGGAAAAGTCCCTGCCTTCTTCTTTTTATCAAATTAATTCTACAAAAAATCTTGGCATGGGACCAGTGGCATTGTGTAGATATTTTTCTTAGCTTTCCAACAATAGAAAGTTCATTAAATTTGGTTGAGCCAATTTAAATCTATTGAATTTCAAAGTTTGGGCAGTATTGAAATTGTTTGGAATTGTTTAAATAGGATTTGAATTAAACAGGCCGGCGGGAAAAGCTAACGGGCCGAAATGATTTAAAACAGCCCAAGCCAGCCCACCACGCGTCTGTGCCCGCGTGGGCTGCCTGACAGTAGGGGGCCACCCGTCAGCGAGTCTTAAAACCCGAAGCGGTATGGATCACTCTAGCGCGTTGGATTAGAACACGGATCAACGGCTCAGGTTCATCGTCTCGCCGGCGAGAGAGAGAGAGTTCACCGGCGGCTCAGGTAGGGGGTCGGAGGGCTTACGGCGGCTCCAGCAAGGGTTGGCAGTATGCTTGACGAAGTTGTGGACGACGGCGGTTCTCCTGGTACAGGTGGCGTCGCCTGAGGTAGTCGGGATCGCCGGCGATTGCTGCAGGGCTTCCGCGGCGGTGATCTCCCGATTGAGCTTGCTCCGGCGACGATCGAGTGAGCTAAGTGGTTGAGGAGAGGCAGTGAAGAGTGGGGAGTGAGGTGGTGTGCTCCGTTGCTTCCAGGGAACTCCCTATTTATAGAATCGAGTAAGGGTTGCGGGGCAGTGAGGTGGTCGACATGGGCGCAGCGATTCCGACGAGCGGTCGAGCTAGGCGAGGGTGCGGCGGTGCTCTACACGTCCAGGCGAAGCTAATGGTGGTGACGGCGCGGTCGGGCGACGTCGGAATAGCTCGCATTGTTTCCATGTCTGGCGGCGGCGTTCACGGGATTTCCTTCTCCTTCTCCGACGGCGGTGGTCCAGGGTCTGGTTCCGAGCGTGTCTGGCGGCGTCGAGGTGGCGTGGTGATGCTCAACGGCTAGCAAGCGGGGCCAGGGCGAGCGCGAGCGAGCGGGACGGCGTGTGTCCAGTGCTTGCCCACGTGCGACGCGAGCGGCATCCAGGGGCGACCGTGGCACGCTTTCTCCGGCGAGGCTACGGCGTCTACGGCGAGCTGGTCGGTGCTAGGCGAGGTAGAGGCGCACGGTGGCGACGCTGGACACCTGGGCCATGCCTGAGAGTGAAGGAGGAGAGGGGGAGGTTGTCGGGGTGGCGACATGGCCGGCATGGCCATGCCCTACCTTGCTCCTCCTGCCTCCTAGGGTTTCTATTGATCCTTGATTGGTTAGAGGGGGCAGGGGGACCATTTAGAATAGGTTGGGGTAGATTAGGATGGTGGTAGATCACTATTTCAAATAGTGTCAAATAGTTCCATATTTGGAATTTGGGAATTTTGTCCAAATTTGTTTGAATTCAAATGGTTGACCAATTTGAATTTTGTGTGTTTGGTTGAGTTCTAAATGATCAGAGATGATGAGAGGTGGTGGTGGAATTGTTGAATTCAAAGTTTTGCAAAAATTGATAAGTGGAAGATTGTTACATATGTTAAAAAGTTGCAACTTTGGTTGAGCATAGCTAATGATCAAGAATGAATTTGGCATGGTGATCTTTACAGAAAGTGTTCACCTTGATGTTAACTTTGATGTGGTGCAAAGAGTTAGCAAGGTTTGGTTTGAGAAAATTGAATTGCAATGGCTCAAAGTAGTGATCAGACTATAATTTGCAGTTTTGACCATTATCATATGTGAGCAAGTTTTGCATTTGAAAATTCATTTGAATTGTGATTCTTTGATTCCAAAAGTTGTAATAAGTGTTTAATAACATTATTCAACTAATGGTGAAGACCAAATTGGTCTAGGGTCAAAATTTATAACAATGCCATAGGGCATATGTGAGGGTTTTTAGGGTTTTGCTTTTATTTGATTTTCTTCCTCTTTTTAATTTATTTGGTTTGTGATCTTCTCATGATCACATTAGGGTTTTAGGGTTTATCATATACACATAATAAGAATCATCATGGCATATCAATCAAATGCACAAGTCCTATGCATGGCACTATATGCAATTTAAAAAGTTTTTGTTGATTTGAAATTTTGCTCTCTGGAATTCTTCTAACTTCTTTTATTGAAATTTGGGATGTTACAACAATGCACATACACGTTATGATGAGTAGTGTGAAATTCAATTGGGCATTACGACAAAGTACATAGACCGCTATCCAGCATGCATCTATGCCTAAAAAGTCCACCTTCAGGTTATCATCCGAACCCCTTCCTGTATTAAGTTGCAAACAACAGACAATTGCATTAAGTATGGTGCGTAATGTAATCAACAACTACATCCTTAGACATAGCATCGATGTTTTATCCCTAGTGGCAACAGCACATCCACAACCTTAGAACTTTCTGTCACTGTCCCAGATTTAATGGAGGCATGAACCCACTATCGAGCATAAATACTCCCTCTTGGAGTTACAAGCAAAAACTTGGCCAGAGCCTCTACTAGTAATGGAGAGCATGCAAGATCATAAACAACACATAGATAATAGATTGATAATCAACATAGCATAGTATTCTCTATTCATCGGATGCCAACAAACACAACATATAGCATTACAGATAGATGATCTTGATCATGTTAGGCAGCTCACAAGATCCAACAATGAAGCACAATTACGAGAAGACGACCATCTAGCTACTGCTATGGACCCATAGTCCAGGGGTGAACTACTCACTCATCACTCCGGAGGCGACCATGGCGGTGAAGAGTCCTCCGGGAGATGATTCCCCTCTCCGGCAGGGTGCCGGAGGCGATCTCCTGAATCCCCCGAGATGGGATTGGCGGCGGCGGCGTCTCTGGAAGGTTGATTTCGTCCAATTCCGAGAATATTTCCTTACTAGGTTTTCTGAAACCAAAAACAGCAGAAAACAGGAACTGGCTCTTCGACATCTTGTTAATAGGTTATTGCCGGAAAATGCATAAATATGACATAAATTATGTATAAAACATGTGTGTATCATCATAAAACAAGCATGGAACATAAGAAATTATCGATACGTTGGAGACATATCACTTTGTCAAGGCTCGTCTCCGAGATCAGTTTCTTATGACTGATCTTGGTCCTCTTCGCTATTTTCTTGGCATTGAGGTTTCTTCCACTTCTGATGGCTTTTCTATCTCTCAGGAAAAGTACATTCAAGATATTCTTGCTCGTGCTGCTCTTGGGGATGAGCGCACGGTTGATACTCCTATGGAGCTTAATGTTAAGCTTCATCCTACTGATGGTGATCCTCTTCCTGATCCCACCCGTTATCGCCATCTTGTTGGGAGTCTTGTTTATCTTGCCGTCACTCGTCCTGATATTTCTTATCCTATTCATATTCTGAGTCAGTTTGTCTCAGCTCCTACCACTGTTCACTACAGTCATCTCCTCCGTGGTCTTCGTTATCTTTGGGGTACGATCACTCGTCGCCTTTTCTTTCCTCGTTCCAGCTCTCTCCAGCTCTCTCCAGCTCCAGTGCTACTCGGATGCTACGTGGGCGAGTGATCCTACGGATCGTTGTTCACTTTCTGGTTACTGTGTGTTTCTTGGTGGTTCGCTTGTTGCTTGGAAGATGAAGAAACAGGTAGCGGTTTCCCTTTCAAGTGTTGAGGCTGAGTTGCGGGCTATGGCTTTGTTGATTGCTGAGGTGACCTGGTTACGGTGGTTGCTTGCATATTTTGGGGTCTCTGTTACGACACCCACTCCACTTCTGTCTGACAGTACCGGTGCTATTAGTATTGCACGTGATCCGGTCAAGCATGAGATGACCAAGCATATTGGTGTTGATGCTTTCTATATACATTCTCAAGTGCAGGATGAGGTTGTTGCGGTTCATTATGTGCCTTCAGATTTGCAGTTGGCGGATTTCTTTACAAAGGAACAAACTCGAGCGCAATATGACTTCTTACTCTCCAAACTCAGTGTTGTGGATCCACCATGAGTTTTTGGGAGGGTGGTAGATGTATATATCTATATATTGTAGTTTCCCCATATGTTAGGGGGCTTCCTGCATATTTGCACCTGTACATGTACTATATATTGTGGCGTTTGGCCCCCTGGTAATACAACAAGCATATTGCCCTAACAAGTGGGAGGTAGGCGGTCACTGTCGTGGCCAGATGTGGACGGTACTCTCTGTAGTGCATGCTGATGCCGACCCGCCGGCGAGTGGTCGCATGGCTCAGCGCCTAAGAGATACGCAAATGCAAGAAGGGATGGCTGGTGGATTGGTAGAGATCATTTTTTTGAGAAAACGCGATGACATTGCATTTCATTTCATTGCAAAGAAGAAGAGTTTTACAAGATCACATCTCACAAGGGAGGTGTGTTACAGGATTTGAGATAATGGTAGCTCAATGGACATCCCAAATCTACTGACAGCACGACACGTAGCCCTAACGCCCCTGCCCTAGCCTAGAGGGATGCCTCGGCCCGGATCTTGTCGCACGTGCCAGAAATCGAGGGCCGCTAGCCCTCGAAGACACATGCATTACGGTGCTTCCACACCATCTAGGGCAGCAGCATCGTCATTGTGGCCAGGCCCTTGTGCATTGGCTTCGACGTATTTTGCCTCATGGTGATCCACCAGTCGTTCAAGGAAGCCTCATTGACGGGAGGATTACATGTAAGTCGAAGCCAGGAGAGGATCTTGTACCAAACTTGCCTCGAGAATGGGAAAGGTAGTAGGAGATGTTGTATAGTTTCCGACTCTTGATCGCAGAGCAAACAATGAGGGTAGTGCTGCAACCCCCGCCGGTGAAGGCACTCTGCTGTCCAGTAGCGATCCTTGACTGCTAGCCAATGGAAGAACTTGACTCGAGGTGGTGCCCAGGTTCTCAATAGGAGCTTCCAAGAGGCGCAAGCTCTGGACCCGTGGAACATGGCCAGGTAGCAGGACTTCGCCGAATAAGCGCCGTTTGCTGTCCAACGCCAGAGCAGTTTGTCAGGCTGGTTCATGATGGGGATGGACTCAACCTATCTCCACGGCAGGAGGTATTGTCCCACCTCGCGGATGCCAAGGACACCGTGGATGTCGCGCGCCCAGCTGTGGGCATGTAAACCCGCTGCAATGGATGTCGTCTTCCGACGTCTCTTCGGAACGCCAGCGTACAACTCGGGGGCAATCTGGCTTACGGCACAGCGATAAATCCAGCGGTCTTCCCAAAACTTGCCGGAGCACCCATCGCCGACCACCATTTCTGTTGAGGCCTGTAGGTCAAGCCCACTCCATGCCCTCTCTTGGTCGGTCTTGCCAAACCAAAGCCATCGCAGTAGTCTCAGGCCATCCCTGCCCGCTCCATATCCTGAACACTGAGGACACCAAGTGAGATTGGCAGGTAGACGGAGCGCCAATTGACATGACAATGGCCTCCGCGCGCCCCTCCCAAAGAAAACCCTGCTGAATCTTCTCGGGTAGTCTTAGGATGTATTCGGGTGGCTGTAGCACCATCAGTTGGTGGATAGGGATCGCGGCCAACACGTACCGCCTTCACCATCGTCAATCTGCCAGAGCGGTCCATGAGCTTGGCCTTCCACATGGGGAGCTTAGCCGCTGTTTTCTCCACCAATGGTACCATCTGAGCCCTGGTAGGGCGGCTGAGTGTTAGCGAGATCCCCAGGTAGGTGAGCTGCAGTTCTGTGATGGGGCAGCCCAGCGTGCTCGCGATCAAGCTAGCTGCCTCGGTGTCGTAGTTGAGCAGGGTCACTGAGCTCTTAGCGTAGTAGCTCTTAGCGTAGTTTACGTGCAGGCCAGATGCTTGCCCGAACAACCGCAAGATCAACTTGATGGCGTTGATGTCGGTCGCGGAGGGGTGGCAGAATAGCACTACGTCATCTGCATAGAGGGAGACCACGGGGATAGGGCGGGAGGCGTGCATCTTGCAAGATGCGATGTCGGCGGCATGCTTGATGATCCGCCCCAGGGTATCAACTGCCAACACAAAGAGCTGCGGAGAGAGGAGTTCTTCTTGCCGCAGCCCACGCCAGTGCCAAATAGGGGGGCAGGACATCCATTTAAGAGAATGCGCATGCTGGCGGTGGACAGTAGGATAGCGAGCCAGTCCAAGAACTTCCTTCCAAAGCCATAGCGCCATAGGGCCTCGAAGAGAAATTCCCAAGAGATTGTATCGAAGGCCCTTGCGAGGTAAAGCTTCAGCGGCACACGCGACGCATGTAGATGGTGTAGCAGGCGCATAGATTGGCGGACAAGGATAAAGTTGTTGTGCAAGCTACGCCCACTAATGAATGCATTTTGGTTCTTGATCACCAAGTAGTCGAGCTTTGGCGCCAAGCGCAGCGATAAGACTTTGGTAGCCACTTTGCCGATGAGGTGCACGAGGTTGATAGGGAGGAAGTCGCCAAGTTTATGTGCCTCGGGGTGCTTAGGAAGCAATCTTAGCAGAGCCTGGTTGAGCTTGCAAAAGCCCCTGCCACGCAGGTTGTTGAGCTGCAGGAACACCGCGAGCACGTCATGTTTGACAAGGTGCCAACAAGCTTGCAGGAACTCGGAGGTGAAACCATCCGGCCCAGGCGCCTTACGGGCAGGCAACCGCTTGATCGCGGCCCAAACCTCAGCCTCGTTGAACGGCTCATCGAGAGCCGCAAGGTCGGGGGATGGGGTGATCAACTGCTCGAGGTTGAGGGAGCGGTCACACAGAGCCTCTGTGCCCAACATGCTATCAAAATGGGCAAAGGCCGCCTCGGCCATCTCAGCCGGTTGGTCAAGCACCTGGTCGCCCACCAGGAAGCTATGGATGCGTTTTTTTCTGGCAGCGATAAGAGTACTGACGATGTAAGAAGGCCGTGTTGGCGTCTTCGTCCTTCAGGAAGGCAATCCTGGCTCTCTGGCGAGCGATGGTGCGCTCAAGGGAGGCGTAGCCAAGGTCGGAGAGCTTCAGGGTATTGTGCAGCCAAACCTCATGTGGAGACAACGTCCTGAGTTCCCTTGCCTTCTCGAACTGGAGAACAAGCTCTCGACAGATCGCAAGCTTGTGGCACACGTTTCCAACCGATTTGGCACTCCAGCTCGTGTGCCTCTTGGCGGTCACCTACATCCACATCACTAAGCGCTGCAAGGGGTCAGCGTGGTGTACACAGCTCCAGGCCTTAGCCACCACCTTCTGGAAGCCCTCAAGGTGCAGCCAAAAATCCTCGAAGCAAAACCGGCGATGCACCGGTGGCGAGGGGGCGCAGTCCAGCAGTAGTGGGCAGTGGTTGGAGAGGACCGACGCCAGGCAGTAGAGATGGCACTCGCCTGCTAGCTCCTCCCAATCCGCTGTGCACAAGACGCGGTCGAGGAGGACGAGTGTGGGTGGGTTTTGGCCGTTGGTCCATGTATACCGCCGGCCGTTGAGTTAAACTTCCTTCAGCATGAGATCGTTGATGCAGCGGTGAGACCGACCCATCATGCGCCTATCCAAATGGTCGTAATTTTTGTCTTCATCTCGGTAAATGAGGTTGAAATCGCCGCAGATCATCCAAGGGCCGGGGAATTCCAAGCGCAGGTTGCGCAAATCCTGGAGGAAGGCTATCTTGTCAGCATCCTCCTGGGGCCCGTAGACCACAGAGATCCACCACGGCGCCGCGCCGACAATGCTGACCTTAGCCGATAGGGCGTTGGTGGTGAATATGGGATCAGTGATAATCATCGTCCTACGCTGCCACGCCAGGAGAATTCCGCCGCGAGTGTCATCTGCCAGCAAGTAGACATAGACACATAGTCATCAAAATCAGGACCAAGAATTTCCAAGATCAAGCCCGAGTATGTGGGCCGTGGACCACCCAAGTTTTTTGAAAAAATCGATACTACTTACTTTTTTGGGCCAGGAGGGCCTAATTTGTTGGTCGTTTGGTGTACTAGATTCCTGATACGGGGTGGCTTTTGGACACCTCCTCCTCAAGACCGACAAGCCCTCCTCGTGGCCCAATGACACGAGCTCGGGCCAAAGCCATACACCAAGAGGTGAATTCGCTCCTTTCAACGTATACATTTGATACCTCATTGGATGGCATGCTACTTCATGCAAATACCCTGTGTTCAATCAGGTACATCGACCAAGACGCAAGCCATGGAGACCAAGCCAATGGAGAGTGAGCTGAAAATGGAGAAGATGGAGACCCAGCGCTCCAGCCGGAACTTCCGCCCCCCAGGACCGGAACTTCTGGCCAGATGCCCAGGAAAGAGAATGCAGCCGGAACTTCCGCCCCGAACGACCGGAACTTCCGCCCACCGGAACTTCTGCCCAAGTTCCACCCTAGTTCCGAAATCGCGCCAAAACAACCCTGGATGGTTCTGCAAGGAAAACGACCATTTTCGGAACTAGACCAGAAGTTGGCCGGAACTTTAGCCCCGACCAGAACTTCCGCCCCCAGGACCGGAACTTCTGCCCAGATGCCTCCAGACGCTGTCCAGCACACTGTGAAGGGAATCCAGCCCGAACTTCCGCCCCGGGCGACCGGAAGTTCCGCCTGGGCGACTTTCAGCACAAAACAGCATGTTTCAGCATGTAGCTTACCCCTTCACCCCACCAACTATAAATAGCCTTGTTGGCTCAGATCTAAGATTCAGACTTGTTGTGAAATTAAACCCGAGATTTGCTGCTTCCTTAGGGAAACCCTTCTAGATCCATATCTATGAAGTTATCAAGACTCTTCTAAGGAATTGGTCTCTTCCATTCTAGGGATTCTAGTGTTTGTGGATCTTTTGCTTTTGCAATTCTATCTATTTGCACTCTTTGCCTCTTTGGAACTCTACCAATTGCTTGCCAATCTTTTGTGAGGGATTCTACTCCTTGTGGTCTTTTGTGAGGGATTCTACTCCTTGTGGGTCTTTGCCTTGCAATTCCATTGGGTTGGTGTATCGGGCCAACGAAGAACAACCGGTTGTGTGTGTGTGTTGCGTTTGTATCTTCGATCCACCCCGCTTTCCACTCGTGTTATTCACGTTCTTCCACTTCCCCCATGAATCCCATCCAAATCCGTGAAGATCGGGCCTCCCCTAGGGCTTAGCCCACATCATATGGTATTAAGAGCTCCTTGGTCGCCACGGATTTGACCCCCATACCCCCAAAAAAATTCTTGAGAAATTTTTCGAAAATCCCAAAAAATAACCTCACATTGGCCTTGGTTGGATCTCGCGATTTGTTGAGTTTTTGCTGGTTTTGGTCCAACAGAAACTTGTCTTTGGTGTTGATCTACAACTCCCCCACCTTCCCACACCTTCTAGTGCCAAATTTTCCGCGAATTCGAAGATTTTCGGGCCGGATTTTTGCCCAAATCGATGAACAACCCGCAGATCTGTTGCGACCGGAAGTTCCACCCGGCAGGACCGGAAGTTCCGCCCGGGACCGGAAGTACCGCCCCCAGACGCCGGAAGTTCCGCCTGGCCAAAATTTTCAGAGCTAACTTCATTTTTGGCGTTGGTACTACCCCTTTTGTGTTTGGACTTCGGTTTGAGTGCCATTTCAGCTACCACAAAGCTTCCGCAACATCGACAACGACGACGGCACCCCGAGGATCCAAGTGGTTCATTTGACACTTTCAACCACCATAGCAAGTTCAAGATCGTCGGCCACCATCATCAAGTGGTATAACTTTCCCTTTCCTTGTAACCCTAGCCTCCTTTGCGTACCTTTCCCATCGAGAGTGACTTTCTAGTGTTGCGAAGCATTGAGCAAGCGTCCCGACCATGAGGGTGTGCGTGTGTTGAGCAAAGCTACGAAGCAAGCTCGTTCTGAAAAGATAAGCAAAAGAAGTGTGACATACTTACATAGATATTCGTATCCTTACATAGTGAGAAAAAGAAAGAAAAATACAAAAAGAAACAAAGTGTGAGTGACACCTATATACAAAAGAGTCCAAAGCTTATAAGCAAAAGAGAGAAAAGATAAGAGAGACGTCTTGCGCAAATCTAGTTGCTTCTCAATTTTGCAACCAAGCCACGGCCTCTCTTGTGTTAGCGTGACACCGAGCTAGTAGTCTTCGTTAGGACCAATTTTGTTCGTGCTCATTTTCCTTGGTCGCGCTAACCCCATTTTGTCTCGTGCGTATGTTCCACATTGTGTATGCCTTTTGTGATCACCGCTTTTGACTTGTGACTTTTGGATCTTACCCACTTTTGACAATAGACTTTTCGTTTGGTTCTTCCATTTGGCTTTCCACATCCACACCTAACACCATATGGAGTTTTTGTTTTGTGTGTGTAACCGGTTGTTCCTCACCTTGACACACCTTTCCAATTTTGTTGTGAGTCTTTGACTTACTTTTGAGTTTTTCCTCTAACCCCCAACATAGTTCTTGTTTTAGTTTGTAACCATGTATAGTGGAGAGGGGAACCAACTACCGATGACATGGCACCAACATTGGATAGCTACTCAAGCTGTCAACAAGAGCATCCATGACCTCATGGGAAGGATCGATGAGACCATCATACGCTATGAAGAACAAGCTCAAGTGCAAAGAAGGGACCTCAATGTACAAGTGCAAGACCTCCATGACAAGCTTGATGCTCAAGGCCATGATATGAGGGCAACACTCGCTACTCAAGGTCAACAAAACATGGCGAGCATGAGAAGGCAAGAAGAAAGGTTGGCACGCCTTGAACAAGCTATTGCCAACATCGCCAACAATTGAAGCCAACACTCAAGGTTTTCACGCTCTCATAGTTCAAGGCATCGAGCTCCATCTCCGTCTTACCATGCTTCTAATGAAGACCCACACCACCATAATGTGGATGCTCAAGTACTTCAACAACAAGCTCGAGATGCAGAGCAAGCACGTGCTCAACTTGAACAAGAGAGACTATAATAAGCAAATCGTCAAGCTCAATTCCAAGAGGAACAACAACGTCTTCGTCATGATCAAGATCTCCTTCATGCACGTGAGCAAGAACGTCTTCGGCATGAGCAAGCGGCACATCAACAACAAGGGCAACCTCGCCCATCTCAAGTGGCTAATGCTCAAAGGAATCCACAACATGACGCCGAAAAAGAAGTGAACCAAGAACGCCAAATCATCAATATTGATGCTCCTCAAGATTATGGCTTAAGAAGAAACAATATGGACAATAGAAGACACAATCCTTTCAATCATCGAGCTCGTCAAACACCGCATGCCCATCAAGGTGAAGCAAGGCACCACAATGAAGAAGACGCCTCAAGTGAAGCTAGTGTCATGCCACGCCCTCAGCAACCACATGGAAGGCGTCCCCCTCCTCCAAACCGCCGCAATGAAAATGAGGATCAACCTCAACAACCTCGCAACCGTAATGAGGAAGAAATCTTTGAGAAGCTAAAGTTCACCATGCACAAGTTCCAAGGCGAACAAGACCCCGATGCATACTGGTCTTGGGTACTCAAGGTTGACAAGATCTTTCGCATACACAACTTCTCCGAAGCAAAGAAGGTGGCCATGGCATCACTTGAGTTTGAGGGATATGCAAATGTTTGGTGGGAAGAAGTAAACAAGAAGCATACTAAAGAATACTTAGAGCCTATTGACACATGGGAAGAGATGCAAGAAGTCATGCACAAACGCTTTGTGCTCACCCACCACAAACGTGACCTCTTCAACAAGCTCACTCAACTCAAGCAAAGCTTCAAGTCCGTTTGGGAGTATTACAAGGAGATGCACATGACCATGATGAGTGCGAATGTGGATGAGCAAGAAGAGCAAACAATGGCAAGATTCTTGAATGGATTGAACATTCCCGTCAAGAGGATAGTGGAGTTCTTGCCTTACACCAACATGGTTGAGTTACTTCATCAAGCTACAAGGGCCGAGCGCCAAGTGCGAGAAGACATAGCAAGTGCAAAGTCCAAAAACTTCTTCGCCGCAAGAAATGCAACTAATGCCTCTTCAAGCATCAAAATTACAAGTGCTATTGCCTCCAAGGATCCTCCCAAGTAAACAAGAAGTGCCATCAACACAACAAGCTTCAAACCGGAGCAATCAACTATGTCCTCCAAAGCTTCCACCGGATCTAGTAACATCACTTGCTTCAAGTGTGGCGCCCAAGGACACAAATCCTTTAAATGCAAGAACACAAGAGTTATGATCACTCGTGATGATGGAAATGTGGAGTACTGGAGTGAAGGTGAATATGAAGCCTTAGTACAAGCCGCAACCAATCTTGAAGATGATGACTTGGAAGACCAAGAGCAAATCCTATGTGTGCATGATGCAAGCCCATCACTTGTGGTGACCAAAGTTTTGACAACCCATGCACTCCCCAATGAAGACCAAAGGTGCAATATCTTCCAAACAAGAGCCGAAATCAATGGCAAGTCAATACAGGTTATCATCGATGGAGGGAGTTGCCACAACCTTGCAAGCACCGAACTATGTTCCAATCTCAACCTCACACTACGGAAACACCCCATCCTTACCATGTGCAATGGTTAAGTGACAACGGAAATGTGAAGATACAACACACCGTCACAATCTCCTTCAAGATCGGCGCCTATGAAGAAACCGTTGAGTGTGATGTAGTGCCTATGACGGTGTGCCACATGCTACTTGTTCGCCCTTGGTAATATGACAAAATAGCAAACCATGATGGCTACACAAATGCCTATAGATTCAAGGCCGATGACAAGTCCTTCATCCTACGCCCAATGACTCCTAGACAAGTAATTGCGGACAATGCAAAGGCTTTAGCAAGGGCTAAGGAAGCTACTATCCCTAGTGAGATGAGCGGTGAGAGAGTGATCCACCAATAAGAGAGTGAGCGCCACAAGACATATGTGAGTGAGATTAAGAGTGTCCTCATAGCTACCAAGAGTGAGATGAGAGAAGTCCACCACAACCCATCCACCAAAACTATGTGCTCATTTGCAAGGGGCCACCCTCGGAGACTAACAACTTAACAACACTTCCTTCGTCTTTGTTGTCTCTTTTGAAGGAGTTCCAAGATGTCTTCCCCGACGAGGTTCCTCATGGACTACCACCGCTTAGAGGAATCGAGCACCGCGTCGACCTCATACCCGGCGCCCCTCTACCAAACCGCGCCGCCTACCTCACCAACCCCGAAGACACAAAGGAAATTCAACGCCAAATTCAAGATCTCCTCGAAAAAGGGTATGTACGTGAAAGCTTAAGCCCTTGTGCGGTTCCGGTGATTCTCGTTCCTAAACCGGATGAGGCGCAACGAATGTGTATGGATTGTCGCCCCATCAATGGCATTACCGTTCAATACCGCCATCCCATTCCGCGTTTAGATGACATGCTTGATGAATTGAGTGGTGCCACAATTTTCTCGAAAATAGATTTGCGCAGTGGCTACCACCAAATCCGCATGGCTATTGGTGATGAATGGAAGACGGCATTCAAGACCAAACTTGGTCTCTATGAATGGCTTGTCATGCCATTTGGTCTTTCAAATGCTCCATCAACTTTTATGCGTCTTATGAACCATATCTTGAGACCTCTCATTGGAAAGAGTGTGGTTGTCTACTTTGATGCTATTCTCATTTATAGCAAAAATCTCGAGGACCATGTGCAAGATGTGAGAGAAGTCTTATGCATCTTACGCCGCGAAAAGCTCTTTGCAAATCTTCCCAAGTGCACCTTTGCACAAAACAAGTTGGTTTTTCTTAGGTTTGTGGTTTCTGCCAATGGCATTGAAGTGGACTCTTCGAAGGTTGAGGCCATCCACAATTGGCCCACTCCTACCAACGTTGGTCAAGTTCAAAGTTTCCATGGACTTGCCGGCTTCTATAGACGTTTCGTGAAAGATTTTAGCACCATTGCTTGCCCTTTAAATGAGCTAACTAAAAAGAATGTTCCATTTGTGTGGGGCAAGGCCCAACAAAAAGATTTTGGTGAGTTGAAAAAGAAACTTATCGAGGCACCACTTCTCATTCTTCCAAACTTTGCAAAAACTTTCGAGATTGAATGTGATGCGAGTGGACTCGGTATTGGTGGAGTCCTTATGCAAGATGGAAAACCCGTGGCATACTATAGCGAGAAGTTGGATGGCGCACGCCTCAACTATCCTATATATGACAAGGAACTTTATGCTTTGGTTCGTGTTCTTGAAGTTTGGCAACATTATCTTTGGCCAAAAGAGTTTGTTATTCACTCCATCCATGAGTATTTGAAGTATTTGAAAAGTCAACACAATTTGAACAAACTACATGCAAAATGGGTTGAGTTCATTGAGTCCTTTCCATATGTAATCAAATACAAGAAGGGCAAGGACAATGTAGTTGCGGATGCTCTTTCCCGCAAGCTCACCCTTTTACTCACTCGTTTGGATTTCCATGTTTTGGGTCTTGATGAAATCAAAGACCTATATGCCTCCGATACCTTATTTGGCCCAATATTTGCTAAGTGTTCTAGTGATAAGGGCATCGATGATTTCTATTTGCACCAAGGATTCTTGTTCAAGGGCAACAAACTTTGTATTCCCATGTCTTCGCTTTTCCTTTTGCCCTTACAAGAATCGCATGGTGGTGGTCTTATGGGACACTTTGGACGAGAGAAGACATATTCAATGCTTTCAACTCACTACTATTGGCCAAGAATGTACCGCGACGTGGAACGCCTTTGCCGACGGTGTACAACATGCTTACAAGCTAAGTCCACTTCCAACCCCTATGGCCTTTATACACCGTTGCCTATTCCTTATGTTCCTTGGTACGATATAAGCATGGACTTCGTACTAGGATTTCCTCGAACCAAATATGGTCATGATTCAATTTTTGTAGTGGTTGATAGATTCTCTAAAATGGCTCATTTCATACCATGCTCCCGAACGGATGATGCTTCACATAGTGCCTCCCTGTTTTTTAGGGAAATTGTGAGACTCCACGGTGTACCAAGAGGCATTGTTTTGGACCGAGATGTCAAATTCATGAGCTACCTTTGGAAGACACTAATGGCCAAGTTCAACGTGAAGCTTTTGTTCTCATCATCCTCGCACCCACAAACCGATGGGCAAACCGAAGTGGTGAACCGAAGCCTCTCGACACTACTACGAGTCCTTGTCACGAAGAATTTGAAAGCGTGGGAAGATTCATCCCGCATGCGGAGTTCGCCTACAACCGCGCCAAGCATTCTACAACAATGAGAAGTCCATTCACGGTCGTATATGGGTTTGAACCACCTACGGCAATCGACCTCCTTCCTCTTCCGCTACATGAGAAAGTAAACATGAACATCGACAAGCGAGCCCAATACATGAAGACGCTACAAGAAGATACAAGGGCAACGATCGAGCAATAAGTCCTTCGTCAAGCCACTAGACTCAACATGAAGAAGAAGGCAAGGATCTTCAATGAAGGAGTCCTAGTGTGGATACACCTTCGCAAAGACCGCTTCCCTCATGAACGAAACTCCAAGCTCAAGCCCCAAGCTGATGGTCCCTTCAAGGTCCTCAAGCGCATCAACGACAATTCCTACGGCATCGACATACCAACATCCAACTACTTGGTGAGAAACACATTCAAGTCCGACCTCTCACCCTATCATGGCGATAAGGAGAACATAGAGTCGAGGACGACTCTTTCGCAAGGGGGGGGGGAAGATGATACTGGGTGGCTTTTGGACACCTCCTCCTCAAGACCGACAAGCCCTCCTCGTGGCCCAATGACACGAGCTCGGGCCAAAGCCATACACCAAGAGGTGAATTCGCTCCTTTCCACGTATGCATTTGATACCTCATTGGATGACATGCTACTTCATGCAAATACCCTGTGTTCAATCAGGTACATCGACCAAGACGCAAGCCATGGAGACCAAGCCAATGGAGAGGGAGCTGAAAATGGAGAAGATGGAGACCAAGCGCTCCAGCCAGAACTTCCGCCCCCCAGGACCGGAACTTCCGGCCAGATGCCTAGGAAAGAGAATCCAGCCGGAACTTCCGCCCCGAATGACCGGAACTTCCGTCCACCGGAACTTCCGCCCAAGTTCCGCCCTAGTTCCGAAATCGCGCCAAAACAACCCTGGATGGTTCTGCAAGGAAAACGACCATTTTCGGAACTAGACCGGAAGTTGGCCGGAACTTTCGTCCCGACCAGAACTTCCACCCCCCATGACCGGAACTTCCGTCCAGATGCCTCCGAGACGCTGTCCAGCACCCTGTGAAGGGAATTGATACGTCTCAAACGTATCTATAATTTCTTATGTTCCATGCTACTTTATTGATGATACTCACATGTTTTATACATACTTTATGTCATATTTATGCATTTTCCGGCACTAACCTATTAACAAGATGCCGAAGAGCCAGTTGCTGTTTTCTGCTGTTTTTGGTTTCAGAAATCCTACAAAGGGAATATTCTCGGAATTGGACGAAATCAACGCCCAAGGTCTTATATTTCCACGAAGCTTCCAGAAGACCGAGGGAGATACGAAGTGGGGCGACGAGGCGCCCCCACACTAGGGCCACGTGGCCTAGGGGGGCCTGCGCCGCCCTAGTGTGTGGCCCCCTCGTCAGCCCCCCTGACCTACCCTTCCGCCTACATATAGCCTTCGTCGAGAAAACCCCAGTACCGAGAGCCACGATACGAAAAACCTTCCAGAGACGCCGCCGCCGCCAATCCCATCTCGGGGGATTCAGGAGATCGCCTCCGGCACCATGCCGGAGAGGGGAATCATCTCTCGGAGGACTCTTCATCGCCATGATCGCCTCCGGAGTGATGTGTGAGTAGTTCACCCCTGGACTATGGGTCCATAGCAGTAGCTAGATGGTTGTCTTCTCCTCATTGTGCTATCATTGTCGGATCTTGTGAGCTGCCTATCATGATCAAGATCATCTATTTGTAATGCTACATGTTGCGTTTGTTGGGATCCGATGAATATGGAATACTATGTTATGTTGATTATCAATCTATCATCTATGTGTTGTTTATGATCTTGCATGCTCTCCGTTATTAGTAGAGGCTCTGGCCAAGTCGTTACTTGTAACTCCAAGAGGGAGTATTTATGCTCGATAGTGGGTTCATGCCTCCATTAAATCTGGGACAGTGACAAAAAGTTCTAAGGTTGTGGATGTGATGTTGCCACTAGGGATAAAACATCAATGCTATGTCTAAGGATATTTGTGTTGATTACATTACGCACCATACTTAATGCAATTGTCTGTTGTTTGCAACTTAATACTGGAAGGGGTGCGGATGCTAACCCGAAGGTGGACTTTTTAGGCATAGATGCATGCTGGATAGCGGTCTATGTACTTTGTTGTAATGCCCAATTGAATTTCACACTACTCATCATAACATGTATGTGCATTGTCATGCCATCTTTATTTGTCAATTGCCCAACTGTAATTTGTTCACCCAACATGCTATTTCTTATCGGAGAGACACCACTAGTGAACTGTGGACGCCGGTCCATTCTTTTACATCGAATACAATCTATTGCAATACTTGTTCTTACTGTTCTCTGCAAACATCATCATCCACACTATACATCTAATCCTTTGTTACAGCAAGCCAGTGAGATTGACAACCTCACTGTCACGTTGGGGCAAAGTATTTTGGTTGTGTTGTGCAAGTTCCACGTTGGCGCCGGAATCCCTGGTGTTGCGCCGCACTACACTCCGCCACCATCAACCTTCAACGTGCTTCTTGGCTCCTACTGGTTCGATAAACCTTGGTTTCTTACTGAGGGAAAACTTGCTGTTGTACGCATCACACCTTCCTCTTGGGGTTCCCAACGGACGCGTGCTGTACGCGTATCAAGCTCTTTTTCTGGCGCCGTTGCCGGGGAGATCAAGACACGCTGCAAGGGGGGTCTCCACTTCCAATCTCTTTACTTTGTTTTTGTCTTGCTTTATTTTATTTACTTCTTTGTTTGCTGCATTATATCAAAATACAAAAAAATAGTTACTTGCTTTACTTTATTTACTGTCTTGTTTGCAATATTAAAAACACAAAAAAATTAGTTATTTGCATTTATTTTATCTAGTTTGCTTTATTTACTATTGCTAAAATGGGTACTCCTGAAAATACTAAGTTGTGTGACTTCACAAACACAAATAATAATGATTTCCTATGCACACCTATTGCTCCACCTGCTACTACAGCAGAATTCTTTGAAATTAAACACCATTTCTTGAATCTTGTTATGAGAGAGCAATTTTCTGGTGTTAGTTCTGATGATGCTGCTGCCCATCTTAATAATTTTGTTGAATTATGTGAAATGCAAAAGTATAAGGATGTAGATGGTGACATTATAAAATTAAACTTGTTTCCTTTCTCATTAAGAGGAAGAGCTAAAGATTGGATGCTATCTTTGCCTAAGAATAGTATTGATTCATGGACTAAATGTAAGGATGCTTTCATTGGTAGATATTATCGTCCTGCTAAAATTATATCTTTGAGAAGTAGCATAATGAATTTTAAGCAATTGGATAATGAGCATGTTGCCCAAGCATGGGAAAGAATGAAATCTTTGGTTAAAAATTGCCCTACCCATGGACTGACTACTTGGATGATCATCCAAACCTTTTATGCAGGACTGAATTTTTCTTCGCGGAACCTATTGGATTCAGCTACTGGAGGTACTTTTATGTCCATCACTCTAGGCGCCGCAACAAAGCTTCTTGATAATATGATGATTAGTTACTCTGAATGGCACACGGAAAGAGCTCCACAAGGTAAGAAGGTAAATTCTTTCGAAGAACATCCTCCTTGTGTGATAAGATTGATGCTATTACGTCTATGCTTGTGAATGGTAGGACTAATGTTGATCCTAATAATGTTCCTTTAGCTTCATTGGTTGCTCAAGAAGAGCATGTTGATGTGAACTTCATTAAAAATAATAATCTCAACAGCAATGCTTATAGGAATAATTCTGGTAACAACTATAGGCCATATCCTTCTCATAATAGTAATGGTTATGGTAATTCTTATGGGAATCCTTACAACAATAATAGGAATGTACCCCCTGGACTTGAAGCCATGCTTAAAGAATTTATTAGTACACAAACTGCTTTTAACAAATCTGTTGAAGAAAAGCTTGGTAAAATTGATAAACTTGCTTCTAAAGTTGATAGTCTTGCTGCTGATGTTGATCTTTTGAAATCGAAAGTTATTCCTAATGAAAATAAATATATTAAGTCATTTGCTACAGCAAACGCCATCCAAGTTCGAATTAATGAGAATATAAGATTGATGGCCGAATTGCGTGCTAGGTGGGAAAAAGAAGAAGATGCTAAAGAGAATAATATAGCTAAAGTTTGGACTATTACCACCACTAGTAATGAAAATGCTTCACATGTTGACACACCTCCTACTATCAATGGTAAAATAATTGGTGTTGGCAATGTTTCTACTCCTAATGCAAAGCTTGCAAAACTGCCTGAAACTGCTAAAACTGCTGAAACTGCTTGTGATAAAACTGCTAAATTTTTTTCAAATGTTGGGGACAATGATCCCATTGCTTTAGATCATAATGGTTTAGATTTTGATGATTGTCACATCTCTGAAGTTATAAAGTTTTTACAAGAACTTGCTAGAAGTCCTAATGCTAGTGCTATAAATTTAGCCTTTACAAAACATATTACAAATGCTCTAATTAAAGCTAGAGAAGAGAAATTAAATCTTGAAACTTCTATTCCTAGGAAGTTAGAAGATGGTTGGGAGCCCATCATTAAGATGAAGGTCAATAATTTTGATTGTAATGCTTTATGTGATCTTGGTGCAAGTATTTCCGTTATGCCTAGGAAAATCTATAATATGCTTGACTTGCCACCATTGAAAAATTGTTATTTGGATGTTAATCTTGCTGATAATTCAACAAAGAAACCTTTGGGGAGGATTGATAATGTTCGCATTACGGTTAACAATAACTTTGTCCCTGTTGATTTTGTTGTGTTGGATATTGAATGCAATGCATCTTGTCCCATTATATTGGGAAGACCTTTTCTTCGAACTGTTGGTGCTATTATTGATATGAAGGAAGGTAATATTAAATATCAATTTCCTCTCAAGAAAGGTATGGAACACTTCCCTAGAAAGAGAATGAAGTTACCTTTTGATTCTATCAGTAGAACAAATTATGATGTTGATGCTTCATCTCTTGATGTTACTTGATTCACACTTTCTGCGCCTAGCTGAAAGGCGTTAAAGAAAAGCGCTTATGGGAGACAACCCATGATTTTACTTCTGCACTTTTATTTTATATTTGAGTCTTGGAAGATGTTACTACTGTAGCAACCTCTCATTATCTTTATTTTATTGCATTGTTGTTCCAAGTAAAGTCTTTGATAGTAAGGTTCATACTAGATTTGGATTACTGCGCAGAAACAGATTTCTTGCTGTCACAAATTTGAGTAGTATTTTCTGTAGGTAACTTATAAAAATCTGCCAATTTACGTGAGTAATCCTCAGATATGTACGCAACTTTCATTCAATTTGAGCATTTTCATTTGAGCAAGTCTGGTGCCCCTGAAAAATTCGTCTTTACGGACTGTTCTGTTTTGACAGATTCTGCCTTTTAGTTCGCATTGCCTGTTTTGCTATGTTTGATGGATTTCTTTATTCCATCAACTTTCAGTAGCTTTGTGCAATGTCCAGAAGTGTTAAGAATGATTATGTCACCTCTGAACATGTGAATTTTTGATTATGCACTAACCCTCTAATGAGTTTGTTTTGAGTTTGGTGTGGAGGAAGTTTTCAAGGATCAAGAGAGGAGGATGATACAATATGATCAAGGAGAGTGAAAGCTCTAAGCTTGGGGATGCCCCCGTGGTTCATCCCTGCATATTTCAAGAAGACTCAAGCATCTAAGCTTGGGGATGCCCAAGGCATCCCCTTCTTCATCGACAAAATTGTCATGGTATCGTCACGGCATATGCCATAGGGTGGCTAATCGAAGTGGTTCCTGAGAGATCTCACGGCGGTATCCGGATGCGGGTATGGGGACGAGCGACACGGCGACGTACCCAGGTTCGAGGCCCTCCGATGGAGGTAAAACCTCTACTCCTGCTATGAGTGTATATGATGATCACACAATACAATGGTGCTCCTAGAGCTGTGTCCGGCTGCTCCTGGGAGGCTAAGGGAGACGATGGTCTCTCTCACAGGGCAGCTCTATGGGTGGAATGAAGTAAGAATGATCGATCCCCTGCACGAGAGGGGGTAGTGCGGCTTATATAGGCGCCGGCACTTTACATATAAGACCCTATAGTTTACTGGCCGGCTTGGCCGGCTCCGGCTTCCGCTCCTTCCCGAGGCGGTGACGTCAGGAGTCGTTGAGGCATCGTGGCCTGTCCCATCCGGTCGGCACGGTCAGCGGTATGGAGAGGAGGTGTCCCTATCGCCGTCAGCCACTGTAGCCAGTACGGATCGTCGTAAGCCCTGACGGCCTGTCCGGCGCGTGGCACTATTGCTCCACAGTGCCCCGCGCTTTACGGAGGATGAAGTCAGCGTGGACTTTGGGAACCCGGATCACCAACCCGGTTCCTTCCAGTGCAAGACTCGCCAGCCTCGAGTCGGCCTGAGGTATAAACCCCAGTCGGATATGGCTTGTAGAAGCCGGCCCAGCTACAGCATTGGTGGCCGTAGCCAGGCCGACTAGGACTTAGAGCCAGCCGGCTTCCGGACCAGCCGGCCACGGCGCCAGCCGGCTGCTCCTCAGCCGGCCTTTGCCGCGAGCCAGCCAGTGGCCAGCCGGCTGCTCCGCGTCCATTGCCCTTTCCGGGGTCTTCCCCCCGACATTAGCCCCCGAAGCTGGCAAGGTCCTGCGTTTAGAAGGACCTAGGCAGGTTTTCCTGGCTTCTCAAATAAATTTGACGGCACCTGGAGGGGCCGACTGAGAATTTCCATTCAGCCGGCTGCGCCCTCATCCAGCTCGTTCCTGCCGGCTGCTTCTAGCCGACCGCTTTTTATACTTGTACAGTTTTTGCTTTCTCGCAAGATCTGATGGCGTCTCCGCCTTGCTGATGAATTTTGGTTCGAGTGGAACTTATTGTCCGGCTCCGGCTTGCGGCGCGCCGGAGTCTCCGCCGCCTCGGGCCCTGCGCCCGACTTGACTGGTCTGACGCCTGGCCCTGCGGTCGGTTCGTCTGGTCACATCAATGTTCCTCCGGATCCGGTGCGGTAGTGGGCGATGTGGTGTGGCCGTTTTCGGTAACCGTCGTGGTCGTGGGAGGAGTTACGGCGCAGTTACGGCGCAGTAAATCCCGATCGTGGCCCACGATCGCCACGTGGCCGCGCAACTGGCGCGCCAGGCGGCTATAAATGCCCCTGGTAGCGGTACCGAGGCACCCTTCTTCTTCCTCGCATCCTTCGTTCTCTCGCTCAAGCTTTCTCCGTCGCACGCCCACGCTTTTCTTCCGGCGACCTCCTGGCGAACTCCGGCGAGCAGCTGCCCCGACGATCTCCCGCCGGGCCGCCGCCGCCACTCCATCAATCCGGCGCCACGGGGCCGCGCGTTTCGACGGAGCGTCCTCAGCCGCCGCCGTCGCCGCCGCCGTCGCAAGGCTCTTCGTCGCCGTTTCGCCTCTCCTGGTCGTCTTCTTCTTCTGCTTCAACAATGGCGTCTCCCAGCGGATCGTGGAGGGGCTCATACATGCGGGAGGACGACATCGAACGACTGGTGCGCCTCCGGCGGATCCCGCGGTCGGTGGTCACGCGGGTGCCCGGCGAGGAGACGGAGCACGCGCCGGAGCCCGGCGAGCGCGTCGTCTTCGGCGCGCATCTCGATCGCGAGCTGGGCCTGCCGGCTTCGACATTCTTCCGGCAGTTCCTCGACAACTTCGGCCTGCAGCCGCACCACCTGCCGGCCAACGCGTGCGTCCTCCTCAGCTGCTTCGTGGCGTTCATGGAGGCCTACGCCGGCTTGTGGCCCGACATCGACTTTTGGAGCCGGCTGTTCTACTTGAAGGTGCAAACCACCGACGGCCACCTGCGAGCCTGCGGCGCCGCCTCGATCTACACTCGGCCCGGTACGCCTTTCCCCAAAATCCCCACCGTTGACTCGGTGAAGAACTGGCAAATGTCGTTCTTCTATGTGCGCAACGAGGGGCAGCTCGTCGACCGGATCAACTTGCCGGAGTTCAACCCGGCCCCTCCAGTCGGCCGGATCAACTGGAGCTATCACGCCCGCTCGACGGATCCGGACGCTGAGGTGAACCTGCTCTGGGACCTCCTGGCGGCAGCCGTTGATAGTGGGCTGACTGCCGAAGATCTTCTCTGCACCATCGCCGAGCGCCGGGTGCTGCCGCTCCAGATGCGCACCCACAAAATCGGGCACATGTCCGGCCGGTTCGATCCGAACCGGACGTCCAAGGCGCCGCTCACCAAGGCCCAGGTGGCCAGCCGGGTGAATAACATCACCAAGGCGAACCTGCCGGAGGACTGGAACTACGGGCTGGCGCCCCGCGACAGGGACCATCCACCGGAGCGGGTAAGCCTCGTGTCTTTGCCAATTTCCGGCTTGCGGCTGCGAGGCCGGCTTCCTTTTTCTTCTGCCGACTTCCGGCTTGTTATTTGCTCATGCTTTTTCTGTCTTTCTAGCTCTTTGAGCGCCAGAACGCCGAGGACGGCGACCTGGCGACGAGGAGGTGGACGCCGGATCACGTCGATCCGGCTGACCAAGCCAGCGACCAGGCCGGCGACGACGACCTGCTGCAGGCGCCTGATCTAGGCAGCCAGGGGGAGCACAATCCGCCCCCTTCACCAGAGCAGCAGGAGGACGAGGAGCCAGCGACGTCCGCCACGGGGCCAATCTCGGCCGTGCCCCTTCGCACGAGGCCGCCCAGCACCACGGCGACTTCGGCGCCCAAGGGCACGAAGCGAGTCGGCTCCACCGCCGCCTGGGAGGCGAAGGCGAAGAAGCAGCGCCGGCAGCAGCCGAAGAAGGTTCCGGAGCAGGCCGGGTGAGTTCTATTTCTTTTTCTTGTTTGATTCCTTTTCTTTCCTTACTTTTATGCTTATCTTCTCTCTGTTTATCCGGCTAGGGCCCCTATCAAGTTTGCCCAGGGCGGCGGCTCCCGGCAAGCTCCACGCGTTGTGTCGCCGCTTCCCCGCCAGAGGAGGGAGCAGACGCCGCAGCCTTCCTCGCGCGCACCTACGCCGCCGCCGCCTGCCGCAGGGGCGCCTTCCTTTGCCGTGCCGCTGGCCTCAGCGCCTGATCGCGGCACGCGGGTCGAGCCAACGCGGCAGCCGACGCTGGACGACATGTTCCCGCGCCGGACACCTCTTACGGACCCAGCCGCCGGGGCCGGGCGGGGCATGCCGCCTTCAACCGGAGCCGGAGCCGGCAGGGCTGCTCCTGGAACCGGAGCTGGCAGGGCTGCGCCGCTGCGGCGGCCGAGCTGGCACCAGGCCCAGCGTGGTGGAGCTGGATGAGAGCCCGGAGGGGGCACCCCAGGCGCCGGAGACGACTGCGCCGGCCGGGCCATCCGCTGCGCCCGGAGCGACGCCACCGCCGCAGCCGACGACAGAGGAGCCGACCAGGCAGGAGCCGGCGAGGGACGAGCCGGCGTGCATGGAGGGCGCCGACTCGCTCGCGCTGGTGAGGACGGAGGCCCCATCGGCGTCGCAGCAGGGCCTGCATGTGGCCAAGGGCGCACTTCTTCTTCAGGTGCCGTCTGCCTCCGACTCCAGCCTCGGCTCGGCTGCCACCATGGAGCAGGCGTGGCTCCGCGCCGACTCCTACGAGGTGACCAGCCGGGAGGGGAACCCCGGCCAAGCATCGGTGGAGATGTTCTTCTCCAGCCTGCAGGCCAACCTCAAGGCCAGGGCTGCCGAGGCCGCGGCTAACGTTGCCAAGGTGGAGGAAGCCGGCAAGGTAAGCTTCGTCTGTCTTTGACCTGATTGTTATCCTGGTAGCCCTCCGAGGCATGGGCCGGCTGCTTGGAGCCGGCACGGGTTTCGCCTGATCGACTGACTTTTTCTTTTCCTTAGGCTGTGATGGACCGGCGCACCACTCTGTATAATCGCGCCGTCACTCATTACCACAAGGCCAAGCTGGACCGGGCCGACTTGGCCCGCGAGCTGGAAACCGCCAAGGGTAAGCTCTTGCTTCTTTCGACTCGATGTCTTATTTTCTTTTTAGTCTTGGTTGGCTGACATTTCTTTCCGGCCGCCTCGCAGTTGAAGCCGCCAAGGTCCCGCAGCTGGAGTCGGATCTCCGAGCTGCTCGCGCCCAGTGCGCCGAAAGCGAGGAGGCGGGCCGATCCGCCGCCGGCAAGCTCAAGCTGGCTGAGCAGGAGTTGACGCGGCTGCGCCTGCTGGAGCAGAACCACCTCACTGAGCTCAACTCCCTCAGGACGGCGGAGAAGGAGAAGGTGGAGGATCTGAGCCGGCGGCTGACGGAGGTGGAGAAGCAGCGGCTTGCGCTGCAGGAGGAGGTCACCGCCAAGTCCACAGAGCTGACGGCTACCGCCAAGCGATGGACCGACGAGTTTAGCACGCTTGATCGCGGCTTGGCGGGTGAGTGCATCTCTATGTTCCTTTCCCTTTGCCGGCTTTCGGCTGTCGGCTGCCGGCTTTCGTTGGCAGCCGGCAGCAGAAACTTCTGATTTCTTCGCTATCTCCATCTTTGGGCTGGGGGCAGTTGGTTCTTGCCGGCTGCTGCCAGGCTTTTTTCTTTTATCCTTCGAAATCTCCATCTTCGGGCTGGGGGCAGTCGGCTCGTGCCGGCTGCCGCCAGGCTTAATTTAGGACTTCGAAAATTTGCATTTTTCAGCTTATTTCGGCTTCGATGGTTTCTGACTTGCTTCTTCTTGCAGCGGCATTCCCGGAGACGCAGGACGCGGCTTTAGCGGCCGTTGGCGTCGCGCGCGACTCCAGGTGGTGGGAGACCGGCGAGGGCAGCTCAGAGTACTTCTCCATGGAGGACCACATGGCGTCCATGGCTGCCCGCATCGAGCCCATCACCAAACTTGGCTGGGAGCTCTGGAAGGCGGCTGAAGAGCTGGTGCCAATGCTGTGGCCTGAAGAGGCGGTGCCGCAAGATGTCTCCGGCCTCATCTCCTCGATGGAGCGGGCGCCGGACCGCTTCCTCGACTGGAAGGAGTCGGCCACGCGCGCTGGTGCCGACATGGCGCTATCCTTCGTCCTCTCCTGGTACAACGAGGTGGACCTGGGGCAGCTCCAGTTCCGGCGAGCCGGCGTGGAGGACAAGCTCCCAGCCGATCTCAAGGCCGCCCGTCTTGCCCGAGCCAGCGCCATCGCCGACTTCGTCGACAAGGGCGCATTCGTCGCGGACCCGAACCCTCCTCCATCCGATGAAGATTACATGGAAGATGAGGAGGCGGAAGACGCGCTCGAGGACGACCCGGCAACCGGCTCCGCTGACGCCCCTCCGGCTTAGATTACCTGCTTTTCAGTTGTTCTTTTGCCAAGACAATTTATTAAATCCCCGGGATGCCGGGTGCGCATGTATGAATGCTATCGTCCTTTAATTAAGTCACACTTTAGTGTGTTTGTTAATCATTTGTGTGCCGAGTTGCTTTCTTTCGACTCGTTCGCTTTTTCCCATCCGCCCCACTCTTTGGCTGTGCTCTTGCCGGTCGTACGTCCGACTTGCGATCCGTCGCCGGATCAAGAGCGGGCCGCTGGGTGAGGCCGACAGTATTTCAGTCGGACGAGCTGAATTCGGCCATCCGGCACTTTTATGAAAGGTTGCAAGTCAACTCGCTTTTACTCTTTCCCTTAGTCGTTTTTCGCGTGCCGGCTCCCTAGGCCTTACTCCCGCCAGCCGGACAGCCGGGTTGCGGTCTGTAGCTGGATCGGAAGCCGACTGTCGGAAACCGGATCACGTTACTGAGCCAACCGCGTGAAAGGGTTCAAGCCAATTGGCGAAACAAAGTAGAGTACGCGAAAAACTTGTCGGAAACGACGCTCTCGGCGCGTGCTTTTTCATAGCTTACAAAAGGGGTACAAGGGATACATACATTTCTGCTCTCATGTGTAAAATGGGCGGAGTAACCTGACATTCCAGGGACGTTTAGTCTCCTCGTCAGCCTTGTCCGGCTTGTTTTTCTTAGCCTCTTGGGCATCTATGAGATAGTAGGAATCATTGCCTACTGCCTTGCTCACGATGAAGGGACCCTCCCATGGGGAGGACAGCTTATGCTGTCCGGCTGTCCGCTGGATCAGCCGGAGCACTAGGTCTCCTTCTCGGAATGCTAAGGGCTGGACTTTCCGGCTGTGATAGCGTCGGAGGCTTTGCTGGTAGATAGTAGATCTAGACGCAGCCAGCAGCCGGGCCTCTTCGACCAGGTCAACTCCATCTTCACGAGCTTCTTTGGCTTCGGCTTCTGTGTAGAGCTTGATCCTTGGCGCGTCATGCTCGATATCAGTCGGCAAGACGGCTTCGGCCCCGTATACGAGGAAAAATGGTGTGAAGCCGACTGAGCGGTTTGTCGTTGTGCGCAGGCTCCACAGCACATTGGGCAGTTCTTCAATCCAGCAGCCGGCTGCTCGCTCAAGCGGCTCCACCAGCCGGGGCCGGATGCCGGCTAGGACTAAGCCGTTGGCCTTTTCCACCTGTCCGTTGGACTCTGGGTGTGCCACAGAAGATAGGGCCATCCGGATCCCCATTTCCCCGCAATAGCGAGAGAAGATGCCTTGGGAGAAATTGCTGCCGTTGTCGGTGATAATGGTGTGGGGGTAGCCGAATCTCACAATGATTTCCTTGAGGAATGTGACGGCTGTGGACCCGTCCAGTTTCTTGATTGGCTTAGCTTCGATCCACTTGGTGAATTTGTCAATCATCACCAAGAGATGTGTCATGCCGCCTCGCGCTGTTTTGAATGGGCCTACCATATCCAAGCCCCATACGGCAAATGGCCATGTGATGGGGATGGTTTTCAAGGCGGAAGCCGGCTGGTGTCTCATCTTTGCGAAGCGCTGACAGCCGTTGCACTTCTTCACCAACTCTTCTGCGTCTCTGAGCGCAGTCGGCCAGTAGAAACCGTGCCGGAAGGCTTTGGCTACTATGGCTCTGGATGAGGCGTGATGTCCGCACTCTCCTTGATGGATTTCCCGTAGGAGTTCAATCCCTTCAGCCGGCTCGACGCACCGCTGGAACACCCCACTTACGCTGCGTTTGTACAGCTGGTGGTTGATGATGGTATAGGCCTTGGCCCTTCTCTCAATCTGCCTGGCCTGGACTCTATCATCAGGCAGCACACCGTCGGTGAGGTAGGAGAGGAATTCTTGTGCCCATGAAGGTACGCATCTTATCTCGAATACGCTGACCAACAGGGCCTCCTGCGTGGGAGCTTCCGGATTCGACTGCATGGTCGCCGGGTTCGGCTTGCGAGCCGGCGGGTTCGGCTTGCTAGCCCCCGAGTTTGGCGATGAAGCCCCCGGGTTGGACTGAGAAGTCCCCGGGTTCGGCGTGGTAGCCGGCGGGTTTGGCTTGTTAGCCCCCGACTTGGGCGATGAAGCCCCCGGGTTCGGCTGAGCAGCCCCCGGGTCAGCCGGCACGAATATTGAATCCGAATCCGGTGACGGTATGATGGACGGCTTCTTGAGAATCGCCAAGGCGATGCCTGGCGGAATGGCTTGCCGGGCTGAGCCGATCTTGGACAAGGCGTCAGCCGCCTCGTTGTTTGCCCGTGGCACATGGTGGAATTCGCAGCCATCGAAGAAGCCGGATAGCTGCTGGACATGGAAGCGGTACGAGGCCATGTTGGCGTCCTTCGCGTCCCAGTCGCCGGATGCTTGCTGTATAACCAAGTCGGAGTCGCCGAAACAAAGTATGCGACGCACGTCAATCTCCTTGGCCAGCTTCAGCCCGTGAATGAGCGCTTCATACTCCGCCACATTGTTGGATGCGGCGAAGTGGATCTGCAGGACGTAGTCCAGCCGGTCTCCCTTGGGAGAGGTGATGACGATGCCGGCTCCCAAGCCGTTGCGCATCTTCGAGCCGTCGAAGTGCATCTTCCAGTGTGTGGAATCTGGCACAGGCGGCAGGTATTGCATCTCAGCCCAGTCGACGAAGAAGTCCGCGAGGATCTGCGACTTGATGGCTGTGCGCGGCTCATAGAGGATGGTGTGGGCGGCTAGCTCCAGGGCCCACTTGGCAACTCGTCCGTTGGCATCCTTGCTGCCGATGATTTCCGCCAAAGGCGCTGTGGCAACCACCTTGATGGGGTGCTCTTGGAAGTAGTGCTTGAGCTTCTTGGCCGCCATGTAGACGCCGTAGGTGACCTTCTGGTAATGGGGGTAGTTTTGCTTCGACTGGGAGAGCACTTCGCTAAGGTAGTAGACTGGGCGCTGAACCAACTGCTCTCTGTCGGCTTCTTTGCGCTCCACCACCAGGACAACACTAACCACTCGATTGGTGGCTGCGATGTACAACAGCATCGGCTCCATTGAAGCCGGCGTTGCAAGGATTGGCGCGGTTGAGAGCACGCGCCTCAAGTCACGGAAGGCCTCATCCGCCTGCGGTGACCAGACGAATTTGTCCGCCTTCTTCATTAATTGATACAGGGGCAGTGCCTTCTCCCCCAGCCGGCTGACGAAGCGGCTCAAGGAAGCCAGGCAGCCAGCAAACTTCTGGACATCCTTGAGGCACTGCGGCAGTTCCATCTTCTCCAGGGCACTGGTCTTGTCCGGGTTGGCTTCGATCCCTCGCTGAGAGACGAGGTAGCCAAGGAGCTGGCCAGACGGCACGCCGAATGTGCACTTGGCCGGGTTGAGCTTCATCCGGAATCTTCTCAGATTGGTGAAGGTTTCTCTCAGGTCATCAAGGAGGGTGGTCGTCTCCTTGGTCTTTACAACGACATCATCCACATATGCGTGAACATTTCTGCCGATTTGATCCTGCAAGCATTTCTGCATGCACCTTTGGTAGGTGGCGCCTGCATTTTTCAAGCCGAACGGCATAGTCGTGTAGCAATAAGCCCCATACGGGGTAATGAACGAAGTCTTTATTTGATCAGCCGGATTCAAAGGGATCTGGTGGTAGCCTGAATAGGCATCTAGGAAAGACAACAGTTCGCAGCCGGCAGTCGAGTCTATGACTTGATCTATGCGCGGCAGGGGGAAGGGATCCTTCGGGCACGCCTTGTTCAGGCTGGTGTAGTCGATACACATGCGCCAGGAGCCGTTCTTCTTCAAAACCAGGACCGGGTTCGCCAACCAGTCCGGGTGCAGCACTTCCATGATGAAGCCGGCAGCTAGGAGCCGGGCGATTTCTTCACCGATGGCCTTCCTTCGTTCTTCGGCGAAGCGCCTAAGAGGCTGCTTCACCGGCTTGGCTTCGGGCCGGACGTGGAGGTGGTGCTCAGCCAACTCCCTCGGCACACCCGGCATGTCTCTTGGAGTCCATGCGAAGATGTCCCGATTCTCACGGAGGAAGCTGGCGAGCTCGCTTTCCTATTTCCTGCTCAAGCCGGCACCGATGGTGACGAACTTGTCCGGCTGCGCCGGGTCCAGCAGAATCTTCTTGGTGTTGTCGGCCGGCTGGAAGTGAGTCGTCCCAGCCGGGTTGCCTGCAGCCGGCATGTCTGTCTGCGCGGCCTTGGCGAGGGTGACGGCGTCGTGGATGAGCTGCTTCTCGGTGGCGATGACCAGCGTCTGGGCCATCTTGGAGCTCTGCGTGGCGCAGTCTATGGAGCGGCGATAGTCGCCGGCTTCGGTGATGACCCCCTTGGGGCCAGGCAGCTTCATCTTCAGGTACCCATAGTGGGGCACCGCCATGAACTTGGTCAGGGCCGGCCTGCCCAGGAGCGCGTGGTAGGGACTCACGAGGTCCACCACCTCGAACTCGATTCTCTCGGTGCGGAAGTGGTCCGGCTTCCCGAACATCACCTCCAGCGTGATCCGGCCGATCGGCTGGCAGCAATGGCCTGGCACGATGCCATGGAAGACGGTGGGGGTGGGGCGCAACTCGGCCTCCTGGATGCCCAGCTTGCGGGCGGTGTCGCGGTAGAGGATGTTGATGCTGCTGCCGCCGTCGATGAGGACGCGCGAAAAACGCACGCTGCGCCGGGTTGTGCCGATGGTGGGGTCGAGGACCATGGCGTAGCTGCCCGGCTTCGGCAGGACAGCCGGTGTGTCGCGGCGATCAAAAGTGATGGCCTGCTCTGACCAGTTTAGGTACTGGGGGACCGGCGGGATGACCGCGTTGACCTCGAGGGAACGGCTCTGCTGGCTCGTCCTGTCCTCGGGCTCGGAGGTGAAGATGATGTAGGTGGCGTCTTCGGCCAGATATCGGCCGCCATGGTGCACTTGGTTAGCCTCGTGGTGCTCGAGGTTGGCGTTCTCTGCGCCGGCTTGGCCACCCAGCCCGCCAGCAGGTGGGGGCGGGGGTGGAGGCGGTAGAGGTTCACCGCTGGTCAGCCGCTTCATGAAGTGGCAGTCGCGGGTGGTGTGGTTGGAGGGGTTCTTGCCGCTGTGGTACTTGCACGGCGAATCGAGCATCTGCTCAAAGGTGTACTTCGGCTTCCACTGCCGATCTTGCTTCTGGCGGCGGTTGCCGCCTGCCGCGTTGTCTGCCACGGCGGCTACGTGGGCGGAGCCGTACCGGCGGTCCGGCTGGTCGCTGTGACGCTTGCCGCGGTAGTTGTCCCGCCGGCTGCCATGAGAGGCGCCGTCTGCCGGCTTGTGCTCAGCCGACTTGTGATGGTCCCGCTTGGAGGGAGCCGGTGCTGGGTCAGCCGGCGCCTTGCCGGCTTCTTCAGCCAGCGCGTATTTGTCCGCGATGGCCATCAAGGCGGCCATCGACTTGGGGTCACTGCGGCGCAGCTTGTGCCACAACATGGTGTTTGGCCGGCAGCCTCCCATGAAGAAGCTGATGGCCTGGATCTCGTGCACGCCCTCGCAGGAGTTGCGCATCTCGCACCAGCGCGTCAGGTACGCGCGATCCGTCTCGTCCGGGCCCTGCTTGCACATCTCAAGCTGCTGAGGGCGACCCGGCCGGCGGTAGGTGCCGGTGAAGTTGCTGACGAAGGCCTCTTCGAAATCCAGCCAGCCGTTAATGCTGCCGGCTGGCAGGTTGTTGAGCCAGGTGCGGGCGGAGCCGACCAGCATCAGGGGGGAGTAGCGCACCGCCCACCGCTTGTTGCCCCGAGAGATGCCGACTGCGGTGGAGTAGTCCAGCAGCCAGTCCTCCGGCTTGGCGGTGCCGTCGTACTTGGGCGTGTCGCGGGGGAGCTGGAAGCCGTCGAGCACGGGCTCGTTGGCTATGCGGGGCCCGAAGCACTTGGGGCAAGCCGGCGCCTCCTCTTCCGCGATGCGGGATTCGACCAGCCGGTCGAGGCGGTCTCTGGCGTCGGTGGGCTCGATGCGGGGGCCCAGCCGGGAACGTGCCGGCTGGCGTGTGCCGGCTGCTTCTGGAGCCGGCCGGTGCTGACGGCGGGGCTCGGAGTCTTGCTCCTGGTTTCGGCTTGGGGGAGGCCGGCTGCGGCTGCTGCCGCTCGGCTGGTGGCTCGGCCGGCTCGAGCTTGCGTGGGTGGCCCGGGAGTCACGGTGCCGGCTTGGTGCTGGGGAGGCGGACTCGGCCGAGTCCCTGGCGCCTTCCCTGTCGTTGCCTGCAGCGCCACGAGCGTGAGAAGCTCTGGGGGCATTGACATACCTGGGGTCGGCGATTTGCTTGTTGGCTGCGTTGAGCAGCTCAGTCAGCCGCATGGTTTGGCGGCGTAACTCTTCGCCCTCAAGGCGGTTTAGCTCTTCTGCGGCGGCTTGTGCCGCGCGCATGTTCTTGTCGGGGGTGTTGTAGACGGGTAGCTCCGCGAACGGAGCCGGCGAAGGAGCGCCGTCGCGGGCGATCTCGGCGCCAAGGTCGCGGCCCCTGCGGCGGATCTGGCCGGCTCGGCTTGGCTCGTCGCCGCCTGGAGTGAGGCCGTGGGCACGGTTGTACTCGCGCTGGGTGATCTCCATCTGGCGCTTAGCAGCAGCCAGTTCTTCGGTTTGCTTGAGGAGGAGCTGGCGATGCGCCTCCAGGTCCGCCTCGATGGCGGTGGGGTCTCCGCCAGGCGTGAGCGGCGTGCTCAGTTTCGCCCGGACTTCGTCCAGCCGGGACGGTGGCGGTGGCGGCCTGGCGCCTGAACCGGAGGCGTTGGGGTCGATGTTGCGCTCCAGGCCGGGGCCACGGGTGCGCGGGTTCTTGACGGGGAGCTCCTCGCCAGCCATCATGACTTGCACGACGGCGGGGCTGGCGGGGGCGCTGCTGCCGGCTCGCGGAGGAGGGCTAGCGCAGCGCAGCACCTGCCGCGGGTAGCGCGGCGGTGCGACGGTGGCGACGTAGACGTCGTGGCCGCCGAAGGAGATGATGCTGCCGCCGGCTGGGAAGGGCCGGTCGGCGAAGCAGCCAGCGTTGTCGCTGACGCAGTCGAGGGAGCCGAATCTCCAGATCAAGCCTGAAGCGACTCGCTCGCCGGTGGTGATGGTGAGGCCCGTCCGGATGAAGACACCGGCCAAGGATGCTGAAGGCCCCACGGTGGGCGCCAAATGTCATGGTATCGTCACGGCATATGCCATAGGGTGGCTAATCGAAGTGGTTCCTGAGAGATCTCACGGCGGTATCCGGATGCGGGTATGGGGACGAGCGACACGGCGACGTACCCAGGTTCGAGGCCCTCCGATGGAGGTAAAACCTCTACTCCTGCTATGAGTGTATATGATGATCACACAATACAATGGTGCTCCTAGAGCTGTGTCCGGCTGCTCCTGGGAGGCTAAGGGAGACGATGGTCTCTCTCACAGGGCAGCTCTATGGGTGGAATGAAGTAAGAATGATCGATCCCCTGCACGAGAGGGGGTAGTGCGGCTTATATAGGCGCCGGCACTTTACATATAAGACCCTATAGTTTACTGGCCGGCTTGGCCGGCTCCGGCTTCCGCTCCTTCCCGAGGCGGTGACGTCAGGAGTCGTTGAGGCATCGTGGCCTGTCCCATCCGGTCGGCACGGTCAGCGGTATGGAGAGGAGGTGTCCCTATCGCCGTCAGCCACTGTAGCCAGTACGGATCGTCGTAAGCCCTGACGGCCTGTCCGGCGCGTGGCACTATTGCTCCACAGTGCCCCGCGCTTTACGGAGGATGAAGTCAGCGTGGACTTTGGGAACCCGGATCACCAACCCGGTTCCTTCCAGTGCAAGACTCGCCAGCCTCGAGTCGGCCTGAGGTATAAACCCCAGTCGGATATGGCTTGTAGAAGCCGGCCCAGCTACAGCATTGGTGGCCGTAGCCAGGCCGACTAGGACTTAGAGCCAGCCGGCTTCCGGACCAGCCGGCCACGGCGCCAGCCGGCTGCTCCTCAGCCGGCCTTTGCCGCGAGCCGGCCAGTGGCCAGCCGGCTGCTCCGCGTCCATTGCCCTATCCGGGGTCTTCCCCCCGACAAAAATTATCAGGTTCCTCTAGTGAAACTATATTTTTATTCCATCACATCTTATGTGCTTTACTTGGAGCGTCTGTTTGCTTTTATTTTTGTTTGTTTGAATAAAATTGGATCCTAGCATTCATTGTGTGGGAGAGAGACACGCTCTGCTGTTGCATATGAACACATATGTTCTTAGCTTTATTCTTATTGTTCATGGCGAAGGTTGAAACTCCTTCGTTAATTGTTATATGGCTGGAAACAGAAAATGCTACATGTGGTAATTGGTATAATGTCTTGAATAATTTGATACTTGGCAATTGTTGTGCTCATATAGATCATGTTTAAGCTCTTGCATCATATACTTTGCACCTATTAGTGAAGAAATACATAGAGCTTGCTAAAATTTGGTTTGCATGATTGGTCTCTCTAAAGTCTAGATATTTTCTAGTAAGGGTTTGAACAACAAGGAAGACAGTGTAGAGTCTTATAATGCTTGCAATATGTTCTTATGTAAGCTTTGCTGTACCGGTTCATACTTATGTTTGCTTCAAACAACCTTGCTAGCCTAAGCCTTGTACTGAGAGGGATTACTTCTCGTGCATCCAAAATCCTTGAGCCAAAAACTATGCCATTTGTGTCCACTATACCTACCTACTACATGGTATTTCTCTGCCATTCCAAAGTAAATTGCTTGAGTGCTACCTTTAAACAATTCAAAAGTTATTACCTCTTATTTGTGTCAATGTTTTATAGCTCATGAGGAAGTATGTGGTGTTTATCTTTCAATCTTATTGGGCAACTTTCACCAATGGACTAGTGGCTTCATCCGCTTATCCAGTAATTTTGCAAAAAGAGCTGGCAATGGGGTTCCCAGCCCCAAATTAATTAACTTTCATAATTTTACTAATAGACACTCCTCCATGGTATGTGATTGTTGGACGGCACCCGAGGATTCGGTTAGCCATGGCTTGAGAAAGCAAAGGTGGGGAGGAGTGTCATCTAAATAAAACTAAAATAAAAGACACTCCTTCATGGTATGAGATTGTTGGCAGGCACTGATACGTCTCCGACGTATCGATAATTTCTTATGTTCCATGCCACATTATTGATGATATCTACATGTTTTATGCATACTTTATGTCATATTTATGCATTTTCTGGAACTAACCTATTGACGAGATGCCGAAGAGCCAGTTGCTGTTTTCTGCTGTTTTTGGTTTCAGAAATCTTAGTAAGGAAATATTCTCGGAATTGGACGAAATCAACGCCCAGGGGCCTATTTTCACACGAAGCTTCCAGAAGACCAAAGAGTCAACGAAGTGGGGCCACGAGGTGGCCAGATGGTAGGACGGCGCGGCCCAAGCCTTGGCCGCGCCGACCTGTCATCTGGGCCCCTCGTGACGCCCCTTGACCTGCCCTTCCGCCTACAAATAGCCTTCGTCGTGAAACCCCCGGTACCGAGAGCCACGATACGGAAAACCTTCCAGAGACGCCGCCGCCGCCAATCCCATCTCGGGGGATTCAGGAGATCGCCTCCGGCACCCTGCCGGAGAGGGGATTCATCTCCCGGAGGACTCTACACCGCCATGGTCGCGTCCGGAGTGATGAGTGAGTAGTCTACCCCTGGACTATGGGTCCATAGCAGTAGCTAGATGGTTGTCTTCTCCTTATGTGCTTCATTGTCGGATCTTGTGAGCTACCGAACATGATCAAGATCATCTATCTGTAATGCTATATGTTGTGTTTGTTGGGATCCGATGAATAGAGAATACTATGTTATGTTGATTATCAATTTATATCTATGTGTTGTTTATGATCTTGCATGCTCTCCTTTTATTAGTAGAGGCTCTGGCCAAGTTGATGCTAGTAACTCCAAGAGGGAGTATTTATGCTCGATAGTGGGTTCATGTCTCCGTGAATCTGGGGGAGTGAGAGAAACCTCTAAGATTATGGATGTGCTGTTGCCACTAGGGATAAAACATTGATGCTATGTCCGAGGATGTAGTTATTGATTACATTACGCACCATACTTAATGCAATTGTCTGTTGTTAGCAACTTAATACTGTAAGGGGTTCGGATGATAACCTGAAGGTGGACTTTTTAGGCATAGATGCATGCTGGATAGCGGTCTATGTACTTTGTCGTAAAGCCCAATTAAATCTCACAATACTCATCATATCATGTATGTGCATGGTCATGCCCTCTCTATTTGTCAATTGCCCAACTGTAATTTGTTCACCCAACATGCTATTTATCTTATGGGAGAGACACCTCTAGTGAACTGTGGACCCCGGTCCATTCTTTACATCTGAAATACAATCAACTGCAATTGTTCTACTGTTTTCTGCAAACAATCATCATCCACACTATACATCTAATCCTTTGTTACAGCAAACCGGTGAGATTGACAACCTCACTATTTTGTTGGGGCAAAGTACTTGGTTTGTGTTATGCAGGTTCCACGTTGGCGCCGGAATCCCTGGTGTTGCGCCGCACTACATCTCGCCGCCATCAACCTTCAACGTGCTTCTTGGCTCCTACTGGTTCGATTAAACCTTGGTTTCATACTGAGGGAAAACTTGCCGTTGTACGCATCACACCTTCCTCTTGGGGTTCCCAACGGACGCGTGCTGTACGCGTATCAAGACTGTTTTCTGGCGCCATTGCCGGGGAGATCATGACACGCTGCAAGGGGAGTCTCCACATCGCAATCTCTTTACTTTGTTTTTGTCTTGCTTTATTTTATTTAGTACTTTGTTTGCTGCACTAAAACAAAACACAAAAAAATTAGTTGCTAGTTTTACTTTACTTGCTATCTTGTTTGTTATATCAAAAACACAAAAAAATTAGTTACTTATATTTGCTTTACTTATTTCAACATGTTTCCTTTTAATTTTACCGTAAAAGACATACCGGTAGGACGTGGGTCTATAATTGGGAGAAATAATATAGAAGAATTTTTCAATCATGTTAGTACCGTTGAAGATTTTGAAGATAGACAGTTGGTAGAACTTGCTCCTACTTATGAAATTGCTGATGCTTCTTTAGTTCGCATGTTGGAAACTAAATTTGTTAATCTCAATCCTATAATCCAACACATGTTTCTTACACTCGGTGATATGGAAGAAGGGGAAAAGAAAGATTTTGTTTTAGAAACCCTTCTTAGAGAATTTGGTGGTACAGCAAGAGAGGCTAGGGTCTTTATTAAATATAAGATGCTTGGTTCTTATACCAATTTTGTTAGTATCCTTGAAAAGATGGATATGGATAGAATTAAGTATACTAATAATGTTAATAATGGTGGGGAGATTAAAGCACCAATACCATGTAAGCTCCTAGCAATGCATGAAGCACTAGAAAATAACTATGCTTGGCTTGTTCCTTAAAATTTGTTTGATGAAAGTAGCAAGCCCAAGACTAATGAAAAGGGAGCCGCTAAAACTTATGTATCCAATATACTATGCATGGTTGAGAAAACTCCACACCCCACTGTAGATGCACCACCTTTTGATAATACTTGATACACACTTTATGCGCCTAGCTGAAAGGCGTTAAAGAAAAGCGCTTATGGGAGACAACCCATGTTTTTACTACAGTACCTTTATTTTTATTTTGTGTCTTGGAAGTTGTTTACTACTGTAGCAACCTCTCCTTATCTTAGTTTTGTGCTTTGTTGTGCCAAGTAAAGTCGTTGATAGTAAGGTTCATACTAGATTTGGATTACTGCGCAGAAACAGATTTCTTTGCTGTCACGAATCTGGGCCAAATTCTGTGTAGGTAACTCAGAAAATTATGCCAATTTACGTGAGTGATCCTCAGATATGTACGCAACTTTCATTAAATTTGAGTATTTTCATTTGAGCAAGTCTGGTGCCTCAATAAAATTCGTCTTTACGAACTGTTCTGTTTTGACAGATTCTGCCTTTTATTTCGCATTGCCTGTTTTGATATGTTCGATGGATATTTCGATTCCATTGACTTTCAGTAGCTTTGTGCAATGTCCAGAAGTGTTAAGAATGATTATGTCACCTCTGAACATGTATATTTTGATTGTGCACTAACTCTCTAATGAGTTGTTTTGAGTTTGGTGTGGAGGAAGTTTTCAAGGATCAAGAGAGGGAGATGATACAACATGATCAAGGAGAGTGAAAGCTCTAAGCTTGGGGATGCCCCGGTGGTTCACCCCTGCATATATCAAGAAGACTCAAGCGTCTAAGCTTGGGGATGCCCAAGGCATCCCCTTCTTCATCGACAACATTATCAGGTTCCTCCCCTGAAACTATATTTTTATTCCGTCACATCTTATGTGCTTTGCATGGAGCGTCGGTTTGTTTTTATTTTTGTTTTGTTTGAATAAAATGGATCCTAGCATTCATTGTGTGGGAGAGAGACACGCTCCGCTGTTGCATATGGACAAATATGTCCTTAGGCTTTACTCATAATATTCATGGCGAAGTTTCTTCTTCGTTAAATTGTTATATGGTTGGAATTGGAAAATGCTACATGTAGTAATTGCTATAATGTCTTGGATAATGTGATACTTGGCAATTGTTGTGCTCATGTTTAAGCTCTTGCATCATATACTTTGCACCTATTAATGAAGAAATACATAGAGCATGCTAAGATTTGGTTTGCATAATTGGTCTCTCTAAGGTCTAGATAATTTCTAGTATTGAGTTTGAACAACAAGGAAGACGGTGTAGAGTCTTATAATGTTTACAATATGTCTTTTATGTGAGTTTTGCTGCACCGTTTCATCCTTGTGTTTGTTTCAAATAGCCTTGCTAGCCTAAACCTTGTATCGAGAGGGAATACTTCTCATGCATCCAAAATCCTTGAGCCAACCACTATGCCATTTGTGTCCACCATACCTACCTACTACATGGTATTTCTCCGCCATTCCAAAGTAAATTGCTTGAGTGCTACCTTTAAACATTTCAAAATTTATTACCTCTGATTTGTGTCAATGTTTTATAGCTCATGAGGAAGTATGTGGTGTTTATCTTTCAATCTTGTTGGGCAACTTTCACCAATGGACTAGTGGCTTCATCCGCTTATCCAATAAATTTGCAAAAAGAGCTGGCAATGGGATTCCCAGTCCCAAATTAATTAATAAAAATAGACACTCCTCCATGGTATGTGATTGTTGGACGGCACCCGAAGGATTCGGTTAGCCATGGCTTGAGAAAGCAAAGGTGGGGAGGAGTGTCATCATAATAAAACTAAAATAAAAAGGCACTCCTTCATGGTATGAGATTGTTGGCAGGCACCCGAAGGATTCGATTAGCCATGGTTTGTGAAAGAAAGGTTGGAAGGAGTGCCACACAAAAAATAAAATAAAATGGGAGCCGCTCTTTGAAGGTTTGTCTGGCAAGGGGGTTAGAGTGCCCACTACCATTCGTTGACAACAACAAACACCTCTCAAAACTTTACTTTTATGCTCTCTTGATGTTTTCAAAACCAAAGCTCTAGCACAAATATAGCAATCGATGCTTTCCTCTTTGAAGGACCTTTCTTTTACTTTTATTGTTGAGTCAGTTCACCTATTTCTCTCCACCTCAAGAAGCAAACACTTGCGTGAACTGTGCATTAATTCCTACATACTTGCATATTGCACTTGTTATATTACTTTACATTGACAATATCCATGAGATATCCATGTTACAAGTTGAAAGCAACCACTGAAACTTAATCTTCCTTTGTGTTGCTTCAATACCTCTACTTTGAATTATTGCTTTATGAGTTAACTCTTATGCAAGACTTATTGATGCTTGTCTTGAAGTACTATTCATGAAAAGTCTTTGCTATATGATTCATTTGTTTACTCATGTCATTTACATTGATTTGATCGCTGCATTCATTACATATGCTTACAATAGTATGATCAAGGTTATGATGGCATGTCACTCCAGAAATTATCTTTGTTATCGTTTACCTGCTCGGGACGAGCAGAAACTAAGCTTGGGGATGCTGATACGTCTCCGACGTATCGATAATTTCTTATGTTCCATGCCACATTATTGATGATATCTACATGTTTTATGCATACTTTATGTCATATTTATGCATTTTCTGGAACTAACCTATTGACGAGATGCCAAAGAGCCAGTTGAAGTTTTCTGCTGTTTTTGGTTTCAGAAATCTTAGTAAGGAAATATTCTCGGAATTGGACGAAATCAACGCCCAGGGGCCTATTTTCACACGAAGCTTCCAGAAGACCGAAGAGTCAACGAAGTGGGGCCACGAGGTGGCCAGATGGTTGGGCGGCGCGGCCCAAGCCTTGGCCGCGCCGACCTGTCATCTGGGCCCCTCGTGACGCCCCTTGACCTGCCCTTCCGCCTACAAATAGCCTTCGTCGCGAAACCCCCAGTACCGACAGCCACGATACGGAAAACCTTCCAGAGACGCCGCTGCCGCCAATCCCATCTCGGGGGATTCAGGAGATCGCCTCCGGCACCCTGCCGGAGAGGGGATTCATCTCCCGGAGGACTCTACACCGCCATGGTCGCCTCCGGAGTGATGAGTGAGTAGTCTACCCCTGGACTATGGGTCCATAGCAGTAGCTAGATGGTTGTCTTCTCCTTATGTGCTTCATTGTCGGATCTTGTGAGCTGCCGAACATGATCAAGATCATCTATCTGTAATGCTATATGTTGTGTTTGTTGGGATCCGATGAATAGAGAATACTATGTTATGTTGATTATCAATTTATATCTATGTGTTGTTTATGATCTTGCATGCTCTCCGTTATTAGTAGAGGCTCTGGCCAAGTTGATGCTAGTAACTCCAAGAGGGAGTATTTATGCTCGATAGTGGGTTCATGTCTCTGTGAATCTGGGGGAGTGAGAGAAACCTCTAAGATTATGGATGTGCTGTTGCCACTAGGGATAAAACATTGATGCTATGTCCGAGGATGTAGTTATTGATTACATTACGCACCATACTTAATGCAATTGTCTGTTGTTAGCAACTTAATACTGTAAGGGGTTCGGATGATAACCTGAAGGTGGACTTTTTAGGCATAGATGCATGCTGGATAGCGGTCTATGTACTTTGTCGTAATGCCCAATTAAATCTCACAATACTCATCATATCATGTATGTGCATGGTCATGCCCTCTCTATTTGTCAATTGCCCAACTGTAATTTGTTCACCCAACATGCTATTTATCTTATGGGAGAGACACCTCTAGTGAACTGTGGACCCCGGTCCATTCTTTACATCTGAAATACAATCTACTGCAACTGTTCTACTGTTTTCTGCAAACAATCATCATCCACACTATACATCTAATCCTTTGTTACAGCAAGTCGGTGAGATTGACAACCTCACTGTTTCGTTGGGGAAAAGTACTTGGTTTGTGTTGTGCAGGTTCCACGTTGGCGCCGGAATCCCTGGTGTTGCGCCGCACTACATCTCGCCGCCATCAACCTTCAACGTGCTTCTTGGCTCCTACTGGTTCGATTAAACCTTGGTTTCATACTGAGGGAAAACTTGCCGCTGTACGCATCACACCTTCCTCTTGGGGTTCCCAACGGACGCGTGCTGTACACGTATCAGGCACCCGAGGATTCGGTTAGCCATGGTTTGTGAAAGCAAAGGTTGGAAGGAGTGTCACCCAAAAATAAAATAAAAGATTTTTCATGGGAGCCGCTCTTTGAAAGTCTGTCTGGCAAGGGGGTTAGAGTGCCCACTACCATTCGTTGACAACAACAAACACCTCTCAAAACTTTACTTTTATGCTCTCTTTATGTTTTCAATATAAAAGCTCTAGCACAAATATTGCAATCCATGCTTCCCTCTGCGAAGGGCCATTCTTCTACTTTTATGTTGAGTCAGTTTACCCACTTCTTTGTGTCTTAGAAGCAAACACTTGTGTTAACTGTGCATTGATTCTTACATGTTTACCTATTGCACTTATTATATTACTTTGTATTGACAATTATCCATGAGATATACATGTTACAAGTTGAAAGCAACCGCTGAAACTTATATCTTTCTTTGTGTTGCTTCAATGCCTTTACTTTGAATCTACTGCTTTATGAGTTAACTCTTATGCAAGACTTATTGATGCTTGTCTTGAAAGTACTATTCATGAAAAGTCTTTGCTATATGGTTCAGTTGTTTATTCATTGTCTTTACCATTGCTTCGAATCGCTGCATTCATCTCATGTGCTTTACAATAGTATTGATCAAGATTATGATAGCATATCACTTCAGAAATTATCTTTGTTATCGTTTACCTACTCGAGGACGAGTAGGAACTAAGCTTGGGGATGCTTGATACGTCTCAAACGTATCTATAATTTCTTATGTTCCATGCTACTTTATTGATGATACTCACATGTTTTATACATACTTTATGTCATATTTATGCATTTTTCGGCACTAACCTATTAACAAGATGCCGAAGAGCCAGTTGCTGTTTTCTGCTGTTTTTGGTTTCAGAAATCCTACAAAGGGAATATTCTCGGAATTGGACGAAATCAACGCCCAGGGTCTTATTTTTCCACGAAGCTTCCAGAAGACCGAGGGAGATACGAAGTGGGGCGATGAGGCGCCGCCACACTAGGGCCGCGCGGCCTAGGGGACCCGCGCCGCCCTAGTGTGTGGCCCCCTCGTCAGCCCCCCTGACCTACCCTTCCGCCTACATATAGCCTTCCTCGAGAAAACCCCAGTACCGAGAGCCACGATACGAAAAACCTTCCAGAGACGCCGCTGCCGCCAATCCCATCTCGGGGGATTCAGGAGATCGCCTCCGGCACCCTGCCGGAGAGGGGAATCATCTCTCGGAGGACTCTTCATCGCCATGATCGCCTCCGGAGTGATGTGTGAGTAGTTCACCCCTGGACTATGGGTCCATAGCAGTAGCTAGATGGTTGTCTTCTCCTCATTGTGCTATCATTGTCGGATCTTGTGAGCTGCCTATCATGATCAAGATCATCTATTTGTAATGCTACATGTTGCGTTTGTTGGGATCCGATGAATATGGAATACTATGTTATGTTGATTATCAATCTATCATCTATGTGTTGTTTATGATCTTGCATGCTCTCCGTTATTAGTAGAGGCTCTGGCCAAGTCGTTACTTGTAACTCCAAGAGGGAGTATTTATGCTCGATAGTGGGTTCATGCCTCCATTAAATCTGGGACGATGTGAGAAAGTTCTAAGGTTGTGGATGTGCTGTTGCCACTAGGGATAAAACATCAATGCTATGTCTAAGGATATTTGTGTTGATTACATTACGCACCATACTTAATGCAATTGTCTGTTGTTTGCAACTTAATACTGGAAGGGGTGCGGATGCTAACCCGAAGGTGGACTTTTTAGGCATAGATGCATGCTGGATAGCGGTCTATGTACTTTGTCGTAATGCCCAATTGAATTTCACACTACTCATCATAACATGTATGTGCATTATCATGCCATCTTTATTTGTGAATTGCCCAACTGTAATTTGTTCACCCAACATGCTATTTCTTATCGGAGAGATACCACTAGTGAACTGTGGACCCCGGTCCATTCTTTTACATCGAATACAATCTACTGCAATACTTGTTCTTACTGTTCTCTGCAAACATCATCATCCACACTATACATCTAATCCTTTGTTACAGCAAGCCGGTGAGATTGGCAACCTCACTGTCACGTTGGGGCAAAGTATTTTGGTTGTGTTGTGCAGGTTCCACGTTAGCGCCGGAATCCCTGGTGTTGCGCCGCACTACACTCCGCCACCATCAACCTTCAACGTGCTTCTTGGCTCCTACTGGTTCGATAAACCTTGGTTTCTTAGAGCATGTCTAACAGGCCCCGTATAACCCGCCCACCCCGCAAAATTCCGGTGGGATACTGGGCCGGCGAGATTTTGGGCATCTAGCAGGCCCCGTATTCGGGCCGGTCCGTTTCGGCGGAATACGGGGCCCAGGAAATCGGCCCCGTCGCCCCGTACTTATAGTGGGCGCAGGTGCGAGTGAGGGGTTAACCCCTCACTCGCAACCCTAGCTCCGCCGTGCGCCGCCGCCTCCTCCTTCCTGCTCCGGCGACAAATTACTCGCTCCCCCGCGCTGCATTCCACCCGATCTTCGCCATGGATTCCCGCCGCCGCAGTACCACGTCGCCGGCGAGCAGATCGAAGCGATCCCGCTCGCGGACACCGTAGAGGAGGCTTAGCGCCTCAAGTGCAAGAGGTCCGCCACCGGGAGCCGCCGCGCGGCGTGCCGGTACGCCGGCGCGCTGTTCGTGCCGGATGCGCTCCGGGAGTACGCCGCCGGTGGGCGGTGGTACCGAGAAGACCCGCCGCTCAAGCCGATGAGCGGCGGAGCCTTCGAGAAGTGGCTCGCCGAGTGGCACCGCGACCGCGCGTCCAAGGCGGCATGGGCGGCGACCATCGGCAGCACTAGCGGCGGAGGAAGCGGAGGCGGTGAGGAGGAAGAGGAGGCGGCAGAGGAGGAGGCGGCCTTCCGGCGTGCGGTGGCCGAATCCGAGGCGGATGCCGCCGAGAAAGCTCGGGCGGAGGCAGAGGAGGAGGCGGCGGCCATCGCCGCCGTGGCGGAATTCCAGGCGAAGGAGGCTGCCGCCAGGGCGGAGGAGGAGGCTGCCGCCAGGGCAGAGGAGGAGGCTGCCGCCAGGGGGCCTTTCGTGCCATTCATCATCCTCGAGTAGCTAGGATCGCAGTAGATCGCTATGTATATGTATGATCCAGTGTATGATCAATAAAGATGAACTATGGTTTAATTTTCCCGGGGTTTTAATTTTTAAAAATACAGGGCGAAATACGGGGTCTGCTAGACGGAATGGTTCAGCAAGACGCACTTTTGGGATACGGGGCGAAAAACTCGCGTTATACGGGGCAGAGAAATAAGGGGCCTGTTAGACATGCTCTTACTGAGGGAAAACTTACTGCTGTACGCATCACACCTTCCTCTTGGGGTTCCCAACGGACGCGTGCTGTACGCGTATCAGGAATCCAGCCAGAAGTTCCGCCCGGGCGACTTTCAGCACAAAACAACACGTTTCAACATGTAATTTACCCCTTCTCCCCACCAACTATAAATAGCCTTGTTGGCTCAGATGTGAGATTCAGACTTGTTGTGAAATTAAACCCGAGCTTTGCTCCTTCCTTAGGGAAACCCTTTTAGATCCATATCTATGAAGTTATCAAGACTCTTCTAAGGAATCGGTCTGTTCCATTCTAGGGATTCTAGTGTTTGTGGATCTTTTGCTTTTGCAATTCTATCTATTTGCACTCTTTGCCTCTTTGGAACTGTACCAATTGCTTGCCAATCTTTTGTGAGGGATTCTACTCCTTGTGGGTCTTTGTCTTGCAATTCCATTGGGTTGGTGTATCTGGCCAACGAAGAACAACCGGTTGTGTGTGTGTGTGTTACGTTTGTATCTTCGATCCACCCCGCTTTCCACCCGTGTTCTTCGCGTTCTTCCACTTCCCCCACGAATCTCATCCAAATCCGTGAAGATTGGGCCTCCCCTAGGGCTTAGCCCACATCAATTCCCGAGTTCGTCCCGACCACATCACGTCAGCGCCCCTACCGCCGCCAACCGCATAGACCACAACACATCATCGGCTCAGCGCACTTGCCGCCACCACGCCTCTTCCCTGCTCCCGCTCAACCCTCGGATTTCTAGCCGTTGCGGCTCCGTCGGGCCGCCGCCACCGCTCTCCCATACTCCCGCCCAGCCCTCGGATCACCGGCCGCTGCGGCTCTGTTCAGCAGCCGCCGCTCCTTACCCCTGAGATTTGGGGGAAAGTGTCCCTATTTCAAGATATGATGTTAATGTTCAAGATGATGTTCGGGGGGTATATATGGGAAAAGGCCCATGCCAATCATATGAGCATACTTCCCCAACCAAAAATATAAAAGGTAAACTTCGACACTTTAGCTTTGTTTAATTTTCTATTCATGCTATATTTCACCATGTAAGACTTCTTTCATGTTTTGAACTATTTGTATTGTAACCGTGCACATTTTATATGAATGTATGAACTTCGTTGTTGACAATTTTATATATCTTACATTTAGCAAACTTCTATCACAATTTGTGGAGCACAATTTTTTTTTAGATGTGCCCACATTCTAATTTTTTCTTACGTCCGCCACTGGCAGAGATTTTTTTCGAAATGGGAAAAGCCTCAGTCTCAGCATCAATCGATGCATACGGTTTTTTATTATATTATTAAAAAAAACTGCGTCCCCACTCGTAGAGATGAACCTATGAGTATCTGAATTTGAATAAGAACAACAGAAAAAATGAGCATGAGAATGGGTGCTGCTACCGTCGTGTCTTGCTGCTACGGATTGTTTTGTACTGGGATAAGCAAGGGAGATATGAAGTGCAGGTAGCAAACAGAAAGTAAAGGCAATGGCGTATAAATGTACAGTACGGAGTATTTGTTACCGGTGTCTACATTTCCTTGAAAATGGGGCATTGGATGGTCAACAATACAACAAGTCATTTTGTGTCATTCATATATGAAGAAGGTCATTTTGTGTGCACTATGTAATGTTGTATATTACGGTTTAGTTATATTGGGTAGTTAAGTTTGTAATCCAAATCTATATCTGCTAGGCTTCTTGCATTTCAAGTCTTCTCTAATATATAAATACCCTAAAAGGAATGCAATATAATCACTAATTATCATCGATTAATATAATTGATATTTCGCAATTTTTCGTGGTATGAGAGCATTTCGTTCCTCAACGTAAGGTTTAGCCATCCACCGCTTGCGCCATCCAATCTAGTAGCTAAATTTTCTTTTAATTAGTATAGGTCGGTTTCATAGTTTAGCAACTTCCTTTTTTTCAATTAAATCAGTTTCGTTTCTTTAGCCACCGACATCCAATTAACCCAATCGCCGCTGCAATTAGTTAGCTCCAGCACACCGGCTCTCGTCGGCAACTCTGCACGCATCAGCTCCACAGGTTGGCGGACCTTCTAGCTACATCAACAATCCAAGTAGCACGCGCGCGTCTCCGCCTCAAGCGCAGAACCATGGCTCACGTGCATGCATATGCACATGAGACAAGGATGGAACTTAACACGAGCCGGTCAGTACATCAACTACGTCTACGACCATTAACACGAGCTGATAATTGGATGTAGTTTATCAGCAATCTTGTCTGAATTCTGGGATTATCATGTCTACCTCACATGCCAGGTCTGACACCTACTTGACATGCCCTCTTAGTTTCACCACAACCACAAGTGAACAAGAACCAAGAAGCTGTGTCAACGAAAAGAGAAGGGGTAATGGTAATACAGAACAACGACAAGGAGTAAAGTTAACAACATACACTCGGGAGTGACAACACTTTCACGAACAAGTGAGAAAGAGTTTCCTAAACATAGAGTTTCATGACCAACAAGTTACAGAGTTGCTTCGGAGTGGAATCGCAAGTTAATTATGACACAACACTACAGTCTACAGACGGACAGATCTCTAAGACGACAGATACATGAACGACCCAGCAGTGCCTCTTCTCCTCGAGGCGCGAGGTAGCAGACGAAGGAAAGATCTCCTAAGACGACAGGTACTTGGGCGACGCAGCAGTGGCTCTCCTCCTCGACGCGCGATGTAGCACACGACGAAGTCCCCGGCGACGCAGCACTAGGCTTCCCCTTCTGGTGCCGGTGCCGGTGCCGGTGCCGGTACCTCGGTGGAGAACACGACGCGTAGAGTGCTCATGTAGTACGCGAAGAAGATGAGGGACGCTCCAGCTAAGGATGTAATGACCAGGGCGTACTTGGCCGTGGACCAGCACGAGACCCTCGTGGTCTTGACCAGCAAGAGCTTGAAGCTCAGTGCCAGACCAAGCCCCATGGTGAGCATAGAGAGGACGACGGCGAGGCAGCCGGCGGCGCGCAGGTACCGGACGGTGCGGAGGGAGCGGCCCTCGCCGTCGAGCGGCTTGTTCTCCGTGAGGTTCTGGATTGGGAGCATTGCTGCCGCCATGGAGGACAGGATGGAGAGGCCCGTGGCAATGCAAATGGTGGAGAGCGCCGAGAAATCGCCGGGCTTGGGAGCGCACGCGTCCCCCTTCGGCGGCTCGAGGGAGGTCTGCGCCGGCGGGAGGACGGCCAAGGCGAGCAAGAACAGCCCGGCTTGGAAGAATCCGAGCTGGACCAGCTGCACCATAGCTCGGCGCATGGTGCCCTCCAGCTGGGCCGACGAGAGCAAAGACACCATGGCGAGAACTGAGGAGGAGTGGAGGGGGCAGCTTTAGCGTGGAGAGAGCAGGGGAAGAGGATGAAGATGAACAGGTTGAGTTGTCTGGTTTCGATCGTTTGTACGAGTGCCTATTATATAGGTGGATTTGGGCTCTGTGTGTGTTTTTTTTTTTCTGTTGCGAAACACGGGTTGCATTGGCGCTCGAGTGTGTGGCACAATTTAAGAAAGTGGACTTGTGCATTCCAGGCTCATGACGGCACGGCATGGGGGCGCCCCGGCACGGGAGAACTGCAGAAGCGATCTGCTGCATTATTACTCCCCTGCTGGCTGCTGATACGCAATCATGCCCTACCTTCTGCCGTGAGTTCACTTCGCTTGCAGAGCTTTGAAGCTGCCACTTCAAAACTTTTGAAGCCGCATGGCGCTTCTCTTCCTCTCACGTACCTATACCGTATACTCTCTCGTGTAGTCCTCGGGTAAACGTCGGGCGCCGACGCGCCATCTGTACCGTCCTTGCTTTGCTTTCGTCGCTTGCCATGGCACCAAGCTTAAGCTCTTCGTCGCCCTCGGATTGCCAACCAACCACTTTTCACCCTGTTCTTTATCCTAAATGCTTCTTTTCTGGATTCTATATAAACTCATGCCGGAGTGATTGTTTCGGGGTTTTTTTTAGCCTGGAATTCGTTGAGTTGGTGTGACATTGGCATGCCAGTCTAATTAAAGGAACATCATTGTACGATAGTGTTAACTGTTAAACAAGTAGTATCCCACTAAAATTCCCTTTTTTGGATAAAGGAAATATATTAATATCAAGAAGATGACAATTCATCTAGCAGTCGCAACAACGTAGCGCCCTAATGACAATATGGATGTACAAAGCCAAAAAAAAAATCACGTTTATATCAGCAGACCAAACACCATCACGAAAACATTAGAAATCCATCTTCTCTAAAAACAATTAAGTTCTATAAATGCAATTGAAAAAGTCAGAAAATGAAGCAACTAACATCCACGCACATGTACACCGTGAAACACAATGAAAGCTCGGCTGGTCTCAAGATTTCAGCGAACTCATTACATCACAAGGAAAGATCAAATAAATCACAATTTGCCAAACCATTGGGTGCTACTAGGAATCATAAGAAGCAATATTTATTTGTTAAGAAAAATCATGCAAGTCGCTTTCATCGCTTGGAAGGTTCACTTTCCTAAACCTTCACACAATAAGCTTCACAAGCCATGCTACTCCTACACACCAAAGCACGAAATACACAAATGAGAAGCGTAACTAAGAAGGTAAGAAATGAACACCACTACAAAATGTATACATGAAATAACAAAAAAATCAAGCAAACATTGCTTCATTTCATTACTCCATCAGATTGCATGGCACTTTGGCAATACTTTGAATTGACCGTTGTACCTTATTCGTTCATAAGAGCTAAGCAATTGAGTTAAACTCCACAACCGTTATATTGGAAGCTAAATCAACAGTCTTTGTAGGGCTAGCAATACTCGACAGTTAAGAGATTTGATTTGGACTATTCTATGTGATCACATTTATTTTACTTGCACAAGATTTGGTCTAAACTTTTTAGTATCCTCCGATACTAGTGATGTAGAGACTTTAAACCTACTTAACATTGAGCCAACACATAATGCTAATCTATTTATATTAAACATTATCTAACACAGAATAAATATTTAATTCCAGCTTATTCTATCTATATCGATAAAATCTTGTTGAAATGTTTATAATCATTTTCATGTATTATATATTATAACCCCAAAAAGTTATACCTATTTGTAAGCTATATTTTGGTGCACACTTTTACTTTTATATAATCACCTAACTCATGCAAATATTTTAGAAAATATTCAGTACTGATTCCAAAATGGTCTGCTAAACGAAGGACCTAGAAAAACATATATATAGCAACCATCAAAGCTCATGATCTAAAACATGTTCTGAAACAATTAACTTAATCTAGTTCATTCGGCGATGGAAAAGAGTTTGGTTTGGTATGTACTACTAAAATAAGACACTAGTGATAGAATACAACAAATACATATTTTAGTCATTCAATAAAAACCCATACTTTGGAACATGGGAGAAAATTAATGTAATGGCCTAAAAAAACAACCCTATTAGATTTGTGTGGTGACCCTGCATACCACTGCATGTTGTAGTATGCCAGTCGTTGATATAACATTCACGAAGTACCAATCCGCAAATATTACATCCCTCAGAGTACTACAACAGAACGTAGCAGGTCCATAACTCATTCATTTATTATTACAAGCCATATATACATATCATCTCGGAGTTCCTCTTGGGTCCTAAGAGGAATACTCCTGGGTTCGAGGTGAACCCGACTCAACTTACAATATAGAAGTCTTAGTAAGTTATACATTTATTCTCATCGAGCAGTTAAGTACTAAGTGTTTGTACTGCTCGGCTACTACCACGATCATATAAGTCTACGCTTGTTCTCCTCCGGAACCCTCCCCGGTTCCGTAGACGATGAGGTAATCCACTCCTTCTACACCTCCGGAGAGGTCTGGTTCTTCATAGTAGATGTCTTCTGCTCCTTCTTGGTTGTCGGTGTCCACCTCAAGTCGATTCAGACAATCTAAGCAAGGGATTTAAGAGTGGTATGAGTGCGAGCGTACTCAACAAGTTTATTATAGAAAAGAGGTGTTTAATGCACTAGCTACGATATCAGACCAAAAAGTCTAATACCAATGCAGGTTTTGATAACCATTTCTTCAAGAGGTTGCTTTTATTCACAAGAACTATGTTCGTCAGCCTTCACCGGTTTACTAGAACTTCATGGAGTTCCTTTCCAGCAGCGTTCGCAGTTCCAAATCCCAGAACAGGGAGTGACAGGTCACGATTCATTACACTCTGCAGAGGGGTGTTGCTTTACCCATAAGAGATCTTAACCTTGGTGCCAATCGGGCAACTTTTCCGTCCACACTTCCTTTGGTGAGAGGCCCGGTATAAGGTCATAGCCAATCATATTCCTCCGCTACCTCGCACACCCACCCTTTGTTGCAATCCCCGACCCTGGGTCCTCGCCGGTGTACTTATACCAATTAAGGATGTCCCCCGACCACGACAACAGTTTTGGGTTCTAACCATATACTCCTTCGTCGGTAGATGGCATAGACCGCAATACCGTGGGGAATTAGAGTGGGATCCTGCTTGCTGCGCGTAGATGACGTATTGTCTTTCCGTTCAACACGCGTCCGTTGGGAACCCCAAGAGGAAGGTGTGATGCATACAGCGGCAAGTTTTCCCTCAGTAAGAAACCAAGGTTTATCGAACCAGTAGGAGTCAAGAAGCACGTCGAAGGTTGATGGCGGCGAAGTGTAGTGCGGCGCAACACCAGGGATTCCGGCGCCAACGTGGAACCTGCACAACACAACCAAAGTACTTTGCCCCAACGTAACAGTGAGGTTGTCAATCTCACCGGCTTGCTGTAACAAATGATTAGATGTATAGTGTGGATGATGATTGTTTGCAGAAAACAGTAAAACAAGTATTGCAGTAGATTGTATTCGATTAAAAGAATGGACCGGGGTCCACAGTTCACTAGAGGTGTCTCTCCCATAAGAATAAGCATGTTGGGTGAACAAATTACAGTTGAGCAATTGACAAATAGAGAGGGCATGCCCATGCACATACATGATATGATGAGTATAGTGAGATTTAATTGGGTATTACGACAAAGTACATAGACCGCTATCCAGCATGCATCTATGCCTAAAAAGTCCACCTTCAGGTTATCATCCAAACCCCTTCCACTATTAAGTTGCAAACAACAGACAATTGCATTAAGTACGGTGCGTAATGTAATCAACAACTACATCCTCGGACATAGCATCGATGTTTTATCCCTAGTGGCAACAGCACATCCACAACCTTAGAACTTTCTGTCACTGTCCCAGATTTAATGGAGGCATGAACCCACTATCGAGCATAAATACTCCCTCTTGGAGTTACTAGCAAAAACTTGGCCAGAGCCTCTACTAACAACGGAGAGCATGCAAGATCATAAACAACACATAGATATAAATTGATAATCAACATAACATATGTGGTGACCCTGCATACCACTGCATGTTGTAGTATGCCAGTCGTTGATATAACATTCGCGAAGTACCATTCCGCAAATATTACATCCCTCAGAGTAGTACAACAGAACATAGCAGGGTCCATAACTCATTCACATATTATTACAATCATCATACACAAGTCGTCTCGGAGCTCCTCTTGGGTTCGGAGAGGATAACTCCTGGGTTCGAGGCGAACCCAACTTAACTTACAATACCATTGTCTCATTAAACTAAACATTTATTTAAACGAGCAGCTAAATAGTAAGAGTTCGCGCTGCTCGGCTACTACTACTCCTCCTGATATCCTTAGGCTTGTTCTCCTCCGGAAGCCTCCCCGGATCCGTAGACTATGATGTAGTCTACGTCTTCAACACCTCCTGAGAGGTCTGGTTCCTCGTAGCCGATGATCTCGGCTCCATCATTGCTGTCGTAGTCCTCCTCCTCCAGACGGTTCAGACAATCTAAGCATGGGGTTTAAGAGTGGTATGAGTACGAGCGTACTCAACAAGTTCATTTTAGATAAGAGGTGTTTTATGCACTAGCTACGATACTAGACCAGAAAGTCTAATACCAATGCAAGTTTTGATGAACATTTCTTCAAGAGATTGCTTTTATTTCAAAGAGCTATGTCCGTCAGCCTTCACCGGTTTACTAGAACTTCATGGAGCTCCTTTCCGGCCGCGTTCGCAGTTCCTCAATCCCGGAACAGGGAGTGACAGGTCACAGTTCTTACGCTCTGCAGAGGTGTGTTGCTTTACCCATAAGAGATCTTAACCTTGGTGCCAACCGGGCAGCTTTCCCGTCCACACTTCCTTAGGTGTGAGGCCCGGTATAAGGTCTAGCCAATCATGTTCCTCCGCTACCTCGAACACCCACCCTTTGTTGCATACCCCGACCACAGGTCCTCGTCGGTCCTCTTATACCACTTAAGGATGGACCCCGACCACGACAACGGTTGGGACTCGTTAACCAAACTCCTTCGCCGGTAGCTGCAACCCATCATAGACCGCAATACCGTGGGGACTTTAGGCTTCCCCAGCCCACCGCTTGCACTTCGAGCGACAAGTGTCTACGGACTATGCCGTGGGGACTTTAGGCTTCCCCAGCCCACCGCTTGCCCTGACAGATACAAGTGTCTACGGTAAAGCGCATCCGTTGATGAACGAGAGGTGGAAACACTTTTGACTACTCCGTCCCACTCCGGATCTTATGGTTAACACGGATATTACGGCACAAGAATCACTGGCGACATTTGTTGTTTAATCCTAGATGGATATAAGCCCGTGCAATGGAACCTCCACCATATCAACACAATCCATGGTTCCATTGCCCACCACATAGTCATATTCATAGTTATGAAAGTAGTGGTTTTGATTTTTGTGCAATAGTGATAACCATAATACTTTGCAAGTAATTTGATAAAAATACTCAAATGACATGAGCAAGTGATGAACTTGCCTGAACACTGCAAAGTTCTGCAGTTGGAAGGTATGGACTGACCCTTGTCCTCTTGTTCTGAAAAATAGCATCATTGTCCGATAAGGGCAATGGTTAAAGAAGCAATTTATGCATGATTCCATTTTTAGGGTTTGTTCCCCCCTTCCGACATCGTTATTAATTCGTGTAAGAGGTTAATACTAAGAATAATTTGGGGATACATGAATTAAAGTAAAATACAACCTTGAAATGTTGTCAAGGTGTTTTTGAAGTCCCAATTCATTAATGGACTTATTTTATTATTGAAAATTTTATGTGTGATTTAAATGATTATTTAAATCCTCACATGAAGACTTATTTTTAATTGTCTTCAAAAACTCTCTTTTGTATTTTATTATTATAGAGAATTTTATGCTGATCTAGTTTCATATTTTTAATTATTTTTTTAGAGCTTTTATCAATTTTCTATTATTATTCAAAGTTTCAGCATTTTTATTTGTTTGTGAAAAGACAAAAACACCCCTGGGCCCACCTGTCGGTGCAACCCAGTGGGTTAGGTCGAACCGACCGGCCCGGTCTGGCTCGACCAGCCCCACTCTTCTCTCTCTCACTCGCTCGCGTGTCCGAACCCTAACCCTAACCCGCTCTGGCGACCCGCGTCGCCTCCGCCGTCGCCGCTTGATTCCGGCGAGCTCCGCCGGACTTGGCCCCCGCCATGGTGCGCAATCGACGCGCCCCACGACGGCGGTCAAACCTATCCGCGTCGATCTGACGCGGGCGACCAGCTGCTCTCGGCCTCGACCCCCTCTGGTGCTAGGGTTACGGGATCCGTTCGATCCCGCCGTTCCTGGCGCTCCTGGTGCTTGGACTTCGCCCTGGCTTCGCCGCTGTGGTGCGGGTGTTGCCACGGTGCCGCGATGGCCTGGCTTGGCCTGGCGCCGCTGCGCTCCGGCGTGCGCCGCCGTGGCCGCCATGGCCGCGCCTGTTTACTCGTCCACGGTAAGTGCGCCACCCCTCTTCTTCTCCTTGCTCTGCTTCTTCTCTTCCTTCTCCTAGCTTGGTCACTGGCCTGCCTCTACGCACAGAGGTGTGGCCGTGCCGTGATGTTGCTGTTCTTGCTCTGACTGTGCGTATGCCGCTATGCTCTTTCTTTGTTGCCATGCGTGCTAGCTGCGGCGGTTCTTCTAGCTTTGTTCTTTGCCCTACTGTGGTATCCTATAATCCTACTGTGGCCCTAATGTGGTTGCTCATGAGCATCCAGTGATGCTCATGGCCTACTGACTGGCTTCTATGATAATTTACTACCACAGGGATATCCTGTGTGTGCATAATTTGGGCCCTGGCTTCATCATGATGCATGATTCTTGTAGTATGCAAGTACCAGTGCCCCTGTGTGATGATTATAGAATTGTAGCTCATGGGAATGTCCTACTGAGCATGATGGTTGACTAGACAGCTCTAATCCTTGTTAGTGTGCTTCTGCATACAATTATATGTCATGTATTTGATTGTCTGCTATGCCATTGTTCTAGTTTTGTGATTATGTAAATTATTTGGTGCATGTGTTGATGCTATGCTTGGCTGTGGTGATCAGTAGCAAGAGCTAATGATGCTCTGGTGATCAATTTATCATTACTTGCTTGTGAGCAAGTGTGTGCTCCTCTCTGTGATTCACTGGTGCTCAACCAGTGCTGTTGGTGCTTCATATAGGCTTAGCCTGTGGGTGCTGGTGCTTGTCCAAGCATCAGTGGATGCTTGCAATGATCCATTGGATCATCTGTAAGATCCAGTGCATCAATAACTTGCCTGTTTCATTTATCTGTTTATTTTTGATTGCTTAAACAGATAACTGATGTGAACTGTGACACAGTGATGATCATAATAATTAGTTTGCTTGGGCTAGAGGGATGCCAATATATTTTTGGGGACCCTAGCCCACTCTGAACCCTTCTGGGTGATGATGCTTGTGCTGGCTTGGTGGTTTAACTGATTTGGTTGGTTGAGGTGGCCTCAACAGTCAATTCTGGCTGTTCAGGAAGCTCCCACACCTGTTGGCTTGAGTTGTATGGACAGTTACTCTCTGGCCTGACCAAATTTGGTTGCCAGAGCTTTTGGTGTTGACAAATACTTGCAGTAGATCAATATCTCTGCATTTCTGATGGTTTTCAAATGGGCTAGTGTAGACTGGTTATGTTTGGTAAGTTTCTGGGATGGTTTTCTTTCCTGTTTCCATCTGGAAGATGCTACCACTATACTGGTTGGCATAGCCATGGTCATGGGCTTGATTGATCCCTGGGCTTTGCCATTTATACCAGGTTTACACTTGGTCTATGGCCAAGTGATGATCAAAACAGGGTTACCCCACCCTTTTGTGTGCTTGTGCTCATGCCTGTGCAATCTATGAACAAAACCCTCTGGTTTGTTCATGATGATGTGTATACCTCACTCCAGCTCCTAGAATGAGTTGTTGGTGTAGAGGATTGCTTCTGGTGGTTTTGGTTTGCCTGCCCTTCTCCTCCTTGCGAGCTTGTGAATCTTGGTTTGGTTCAGTGGTGATCTTGGACAGGTTGAACAGCTCTGGCTGTTCTTCCTGTTCTTGGTGTTCTTACTCTTTGGAGATGCTGCCGATGGAATGGCTAGGGTTCACTGTTGAAGAGGTTTATATATGGCTGGCCTCTTCTTCCCCTGGTCGACAGCTTGGTCTGGCTCAGCTTGTGACTCACTGCTGGTGTGTGTGAGTGCTGTGATGCATGCACACCCCATGCCTTGGTGTTGAGCATGCACACATGTACCGTGAGCTGCCTGTGTGTGTGTGTAGCCTGGTGTGGTGTACCAGGACTTGGAGATGGATCAGCTCGGCAGATCCATGTGCATATCCTCTCCAATCCCATTTCTTTGCTAATCTGCCAAGTGGCTATGCCACTTGGCATAACACTTGATTTCCTTTCTTTGTGTTTGTGTGCAGATTTCAAGATGATGATCAAATGGATATGAAGATCACCAAGTTAAAGATCACATTGTAGTTTAGGATATATTTAATTTACTTGTAATTTTCCTTTTCATCTTTTATCAAAGCAATTCTTGTAATGTGTTGTATTATTATATATTCATAATTATGAATATTGTAAAGACAATGTAAATTGTGTAATGATCAATAAAGCTCAAGGTTTCTCTAATGAGCTTTATTTATTAAGTGCATTATTTATTATTTGTATTTTAATTATTAACTTAGTGGATTTCCTTTCAATTAAATAATGAGATATTTGTTTTATGTTTGTATTTGAAATTCAAATTCAACTTTGAGTTGACTTCAATCATGTAACTTAACTTTGTGATGCAAACTCTCCCCTCTCTTCTCAAAACCCTAATCTAGTTGGTTGAGATACAAGTTTGTCACACCCTCGAAACCCTAACCCTGTAAGGTGTCGAGAGAGAAACTTGTTCCCCTACAATGCAGTTTTTTGTTTAAAAGCGCGAAATTTCCCCAGAATTTACTATGCAATGCACATCCCTTTCTAAAATCTACCCCTCGATCGTCTCTAAACCTGGGACATTACAGCCTTTCCCCCTTAAAGAAAACTTCGTCCCGAAGTTGTGGTTGTAATACCTGAACAGTTCGGGGTATGTTTTCCTCAGGTCTTCCTCTTTTTCCCAGGTGGCTTCCCTCTCGGGGTGGTGCTTCCATTGTATCTTGCAATACTTGATCGCCTTGTTTCTGAGTTGTTTCCAACTCTCCTCGAGAATCTTGGCTGGCTTCTCGATGTATGTCAGGTCTGGTTGTAACTCAAGCTCCTCATGTGGTATTGGTTCATCTGGGGTCTTCAAACATTTCCGAAGTTGTGACACATGGAATACATTGTGAACTTGATCTAGCCTTCCGGGTAAATCCAATTCAAAGGCTAAACCTCGATTCTGACTCAGTATCTTGAAAGGTCCTATATATCTAGGACTGAGTTTCCCTTTTACTCCAAACCTCTGGAGTCCTTTCATCGGGCTTACCTTAAGATAAACCATGTCTCCAACTTGTGGCTCCCACGTCCTTCTCTTCTGATCGGCGTAACTCTTTTGCCGACTCTGGGCTATCTTGAGCCTGTCTCTGATAATGTCAATGATTTGTTGTTTTTCCTTGACATAATCAGGGTTGAACTCTTTGCTTGCTCCGGCTTCATACCAACAAATTGGTGATCTACACTTTCTTCCATACAGAGCTTCAAATGGTGCCATCTTGATGCTGCTTTGGTAACTATTGTTGTATGAAAACTCTGCTAAAGGTAGATGCTCCTCCCATGATCCTCCGAAGTCTAGGGCACAAGCCCTAAGCATATCTTCTAAGATCTGATTGGTTCTCTCAGTTTGTCCACCTGTTTGTGGATGATACGCGGTACTATAATCCAACTTGGATCCTAAAGCTTTGTGAAGTTGCTTCCAGAATGCTGATGTGAACACGGATCCTCGATCCGATACGATCTTCTTTGGCACTCCATGCTTACTTACGATCTCTTTGATGTAAAGATCGATAAGTTTCTCTCCTTTATCCTGCTGGTTTACCGCTAAGAAATGTGCACTTTTCGTCAACCGGTCCACGATTACCCATATCATGTCCTTCTTTTTATTGGTCATGGGTAGTCCGGTGATGAAATCCATCCCTATCTCCTCCCATTTCCACTCTGGAATAGGTAGAGGTTGTAACTTCCCTGCGGGACTCTGATGTTCAGCCTTCACTCGCTGGCAGGTATGGCATTCTGCCACATATTGTGCTATCTCCCGCTTCATGTTATTCCACCAGAATAATTCCTTTAGATCCATGTACATCTTTGTACTTCCCGGATGTATTGAATATGGTGTTTGATGAGCTTCCCGGAGTATTACTTCCTTGATTTCAGCAATATCCGGAACGCAAATCCTCTTCTGGAACCACAAAGATCCAGATTCTCCACAGTGAAATTCTGATGGTCTTCCCTCATCTATTCTCCTCATCTCTTCTACAATGAATGGATCGTCCAACTGACCCATCATTATCTCATTCTTCAGGTTGACATTCAACTCATCGGCTACTTGTAACGCCGATAATCCTTCATGGGCTTCCTTCTCCCAAAGTTGTATTTGGGCTTGGCTTATTTCCTTCCTCAATTCCGGTGATATTTCTTGTTCCACTCCCCCAGTACTCTTCCTACTCAGGGCATCTGCTACTACATTAGCCTTCCCTGGTGTGTAGTTGATTGTCAGATCATAATCCTTGATCAATTCTAGCCATCTTTTCTGCCTCATGTTGAGTTCCTTCTGAGTGAAGAAATATTTGAGGCTTTTGTGGTCTGTATAGAGCTCACACTTAGCTCCATAGAGAAAATGTCTCCAAGTTTTAAGTGCAAATACGACCGCTGCTAACTCCAAGTCATGTGTTGGATAGTTTACTTCATGAGGTCTAAGTTGCCTCGATCCATAGGATATCACTTTCCGATCTTGCATGAGTACACAACCCAATCCATGTTTGGGTGCGTCACAGTACACGGTGTAATCCTTGCCGACTTCGGAGCTGCTAACACCGGTGCCGTGGTGAGTTTCTCCTTCGTAGTTTGAAAACTCTTCTCACACTCCTCTGACCACACGAATGGTGTGTTCTTTCTTAGCAACTTTGTCATTGGTCCTGCTATCTTAGAGAATCCTTCAATGAATCTCCGATAGTATCCTGCCATTCCAAGGAATCCTCGGATTTCCTTGACAGTCTTGGGTGCTTCCCATTCTAACACTGCTGCTACCTTGCTCGGGTTGACAGCGATTCCATCTTTACTAATGACATGACCAAGAAATTCCACTTGATCTAGCCAAAATTCACACTTACTGAATTTTGCATAAAGTTGGTGTTCCCTTAGTGTTTGCAACACTAATCTCAAATGATTGGCATGTTCTGCCTTGTTCTTGGAATATATCAAGATATCATCGATGAATACGATGACAAACTTGTCTAGATATGGCATGAAAATCTTATTCATGAGATTCATGAATATTGCTGGGGCATTGGTCAATCCAAAAGGTACTACAAGGTATTCATGGTGTCCATACCTTGAGACAAAGGCAGTTTTCGGAACGTCCTCCTTCTTGATCTTTATCTGGTGATAACCGGATCTTAGATCAATCTTGGAAAAGACTCCCGCTCCTCTAACCTGATCAAATAGATCTTGTATTCTTGGAAGTGGATACTTGTTCTTGATTGTGACGTTGTTCAGATTTCTGTAGTCTCCGCACATCCTTCTTCCTCCATCCCTTTTATCCACGAAGATCACAGGTGATCCCCATGGTGAAACACTCTCCTGAATGAATCCCTTCTGTTCCAAGTCATCCAGTTGTTCCTTGAGTTCTTTCAATTCCTTGGGCCTCATCTTATATGGTGCTTTGGCAATCGGAGCTGTTCCTGGGATTAGGTCGATAGTGAATTCTATCTCCCTATCTGGTGGCATACCAGGTAATTCCGCAGGAAACACATCCTGGAATTCATTTACTACAGGTATATCTTCTAACTTAACCTCCTTCATGCTATTCAGCTGTAGCTCCACTTCAATCTGTGTATGTTTGTCGCCTTGGTAGATCATTCTACTTCCATCGGGACTTTTTAGTGACACCGTCTTGTTTACACAGTCGATCAATGCTCCATTAGCTTCTAACCAGTTCATACCAAGAATGACATCAATGTCCTTCATCGGTAAAATGAATAGGTCCGCGTCAAACGCGCACTTATTGATCATAATGACTTGTTTTTGTTTGGTATGGGTTACTAATATCGTTCCCCCCGCAGAAAGTATGGTTATGGGTGTATCTAACTTAGTGCAACTAATCCCATGTTTGATGATGAATTGTTGAGAAATGAATGATGTAGTTGCACCAGTATCAAAAAGTACTTTGCCATGATGAGTGAGTATCTGAAGCGTACCTATCACCGCCTGGTCAGAGTTGACCACCTCCTCCAGACTGGTACAATTCAGCTTGCCGAAGGGCTTCTTATTCTTCCAATTCCCTCCGGTGTTTCCTCGATTTCCTCCTCCTCCACTATTCTTCTTGGGGCAGTCCTTCAGCATGTGCCCCTCCTGACGACACCCAAAGCATATGATCTTGGGTTTCTTACAATCCTTCATGACATGTCCTTTTAAACCACAGGAATGACATATAATCTGATTTGCAGACTAATATCCTTGGTTCCTCCTCTGATTGTTGTTGTTGTTGTTGTTGTTGTTGTTGTTATACCGTGGCTTGAAACTCAAGCTGGTATTGGGCTTGTTACTAACAAACCTCTTAGGCTCATACTTGGTCTTCTTCCTCTTCTCTTCTTGCAGTTGTTTAAAGTCATCTTCAAGAGTGATGGCTGCATCCACCAACTCTTGGAATTCCGTTGCTCTCATCATCCGTAGCTGCACCTTAAACTGGGGACTCAACCCCCTCAGAAATCTCTTCTTCTTCTTGTCCTCGGTATTGACTTCCTCAACCGCATACCGGGACAGCTTTGAAAACTCCCTGACATAACTCAGGATTGCCTTATCCTTCTGCTCGAGACTCTCAAATTCTCGACGCTTCAGTTCCACAATACTTTCAGGGACATTGGATTCCCTGAACTTCCTTGCAAACTCCTCCCAGGTGAATACCTTTCCTGCCGGATACACGGCTACAATGTTGTCCCACCATGATGCGGCAGGTCCACATAGCAGATGAGTAGCATATCGGACCTTCTCTTGGTCATTGCATCCAACAGTGTTGAGCTTGCGCTCAGTATCCATCAACCAATCTTCCGCGTCCATCGGCTCGGGCGCGTATGCGAAAGATATCGGCTTGGTGTTTTGGAAGTCTGCTAATGTGACTCCCTGGTTCTCAGGTCTCTCCACCCTATTCTGCTGCATCAGATCTTGAAGGAATTTGTTCTGCAGCTCCAGTGTTACACGCTGCCTCTCTTCCGCCAGTTGCATGTACTGGATAAAGTTTTGCTGTGTCATGGGTGGTGGTGGTGGTGGAAATTGATTCCTGGCTGCTTCGTCAGCCTCTTCCTTCTCTTTTGCTTCGCGCTCCATGCGATGTGCTTCAGTCTCGTTTCCTAACGTTCCCGACATAATCCCCCTAGTTCTGCAACACAAGATGATACTCATAATTACTCCATGCGCAAGTTTTCTGAGCTCAACTTTGTGCACAGAACTAGTCACGCAATGGAAATCAAGAAGCAAATCCAAATCATACAAAACATATACCCTGTATATACATACATAAGTGGTCTTGTTACAATGCTCGAGTCGATGTGAGTATGCAAACTCACTTATTAAAGTATATGTACAAATTTATGCAAATATTACAAACTATAATACACGTGGTACTTGTGTATTATAGCTACGCCTCCCTTGGTGGACTTCTATTCGGTCTTCACTCCCGATACATTCCAGGCTTCCATCCGGTCGAACGTGTCGTCCTCCTGATAGACCCTGGAACATAAGGTCTCCCCGTTGGCTTGTAATCCGAATCCGATGATGACCCTAAGGAGAAATCAGTGTTCACAAACTGATCGTTGAGTGCATCATAATCCACCCATCGGGTGTACTCTCCTGTAGCCCCACCATAAGGGTTACCAAAACTCATACCCGACTCAACCTGTGTCGGATATCCTCCATCCACTCCTTCATTACTAGGATAGCTCTGGTTCTGGGTTGTTGCATCATCGTTCATCTCTCCATCATAATACTCAGTAGTACTATGGGTTCCAGTATCACTACCCCAACGCCAACCCCTAGAATTCTCGATCGGAGTCTCGGAATGCTGGTTGTTTCCGGATTCCGCTCCGCCTTCGTATCCCCCATAGGAACTATTCAGGTAGTTCCCAGGTGTAGCAGGTGTAGGTTCACGTGCAAGTGGACCAAAGCTGATGTAGTCACCAGCTGAATAAACTGGTGTGTGCACTACATTCTCCATAGGTTCTTTCCCCCTACTCTCCTCTTTGGGTTCGGTAAATTCCTCTAGCATCGTATCAATAGCTCCTATCAGATGATGGTTCAGCTGAAAGAGTAATGATATGAAGTTACGGCTATTATCCATATATTTTGCCGCTGCTATGGGTTTACGTTTGGCGTATTTGTAGTGGTTGAGCATGGGATCTTCTTCCTCCTGATTATGGGGAATATGGGAGAACTCGGAGTCCATAAGCTCTTTTGTCTTATGTTCCCGTATGTCGGTTATGGCTCTCATAACAGCTATATGATAGGCTGTGTTGATTGTCCTAGCTTCTCCGGCTGGCATGACTACGCTCATTCCCAACGATTCGGGAAGTCGCAGTCCTACTCTGCACTTGGCCAACACCGGTCCATCATAGAACATGTACTTCTTTCTTTGGAATGCGGGATCACACCCAAATTCCAGCAACATGGCTCGTAGGATATCAGCAAGTCCTCCTTGGTATTCGTTCAGTGTGGAATCCATAACTTTCACGTTTCTTCCCGGTCGTGCACTTGCCATGTTGGCTGTAGAAATAGAAAGATTATAAGATTAGTAATAATGCATCATAATAGAGATAATAAAGAATTATCGCACTAAAAGATATGATTGTTGTATTCTCAATTGAATATACACCATATTTTTAGAGAATTCTTTACTGATCCTATTTGACTCCTAACGTTTAGTCCCATTTACTAGGTTCCAACCTAAGGTCAAAGCTTTTGCTCGATACCAAGCTGTGGTGACCACACGCATACCACTTGCATGTTGTAGTATGCCGATCGTTGATATAACATTCGCGAAGTACCATTCCGCAAATATTACATCCCTCGAGTAGTACAACGAACATAGCAGGGTCCATAACTCATTCACATATTATTACAATCATCATACACAAGTCGTCTCGGAGCTCCTCTTGGGTTCGGAGAGGATAACTCCTGGGTTCGAGGCGAACCCAACTTAACTTACAATACCATTGTCTCATTAAACTAAACATTTATTTAAAAGAGCAGCTAAATAGTAAGAGTTCGCGCTGCTCGGCTACTACTACTCCTCCTGATATCCTTAGGCTTGTTCTCCTCCGGAAGCCTCCCCGGATCCGTAGACTATGATGTAGTCTACGCCTTCAACACCTCCTGAGAGGTCTGGTTCCTCGTAGCCGATGATCTCGGCTCCATCATTGCTGTCGTAGTCCTCCTCCTCCAGACGGTTCAGACAATCTAAGCATGGGGTTTAAGAGTGGTATGAGTACGAGCGTACTCAACAAGTTCATTTTAGATAAGAGGTGTTTTATGCACTAGCTACGATACTAGACCAGAAAGTCTAATACCAATGCAAGTTTTGATAAACATTTCTTCAAGAGATTGCTTTTATTTCAAAGAGCTATGTCCGTCAGCCTTCACCGGTTTACTAGAACTTCATGGAGCTCCTTTCCGGCCGCGTTCGCAGTTCCTCAATCCCGGAACAGGGAGTGACAGGTCACAGTTCTTACGCTCTGCAGAGGTGTGTTGCTTTACCCATAAGAGATCTTAACCTTGGTGCCAACCGGGCAGCTTTCCCGTCCACACTTCCTTAGGTGTGAGGCCCGGTATAAGGTCTAGCCAATCATGTTCCTCCGCTACCTCGAACACCCACCCTTTGTTGCATACCCCGACCTTGGGTCCTCGTCGGTCCTCTTATACCACTTAAGGATGGACCCCGACCACGACAACAGTTTGGGACTCGTTAACCAAACTCCTTCGCCGGTAGCTGCAACCCATCATAGACCGCAATACCGTGGGGACTTTAGGCTTCCCCAGCCCACCGCTTGCACTTCGAGCGACAAGTGTCTACGGACTATGCCGTGGGGACTTTAGGCTTCCCCAGCCCACCGCTTGCCCTGACAGATACAAGTGTCTACGGTAAAGCGCATCCGTTGATGAACGAGAGGTGGAAACACTTTTGACTACTCCGTCCCACTCCGGATCTTATGGTTAACACGGATATTACGGCACAAGAATCACTGGCGACATTTGTTGTTTAATCCTAGATGGATATAAGCCCGTGCAATGGAACCTCCACCATATCAACACAATCCATGGTTCCATTGCCCACCACATAGTCATATTCATAGTTATGAAAGTAGTGGTTTTGATTTTTGTGCAATAGTGATAACCATAATACTTTGCAAGTAATTTGATAAAAATACTCAAATGACATGAGCAAGTGATGAACTTGCAGAACACCGCAAAGTTCTGCAGTTGGAAGGGTATGGACTGACCCTTGTCCTCTTGTTCTGAAAAATAGCATCATTGTCCGATAAGGGCAATGGTTAAAGAAGCAATTTATGCATGATTCCATTTTTAGGGTTTGTTCCCCCCTTCCGACATCGTTATTAATTCGTGTAAGAGGTTAATACTAAGAATAATTTGGGGATACATGAATTAAAGTAAAATACAACCTTGAAATGTTGTCAAGGTGTTTTTGAAGTCCCAATTCATTAATGGACTTATTTTATTATTGAAAATTTTATGTGTGATTTAAATGATTATTTAAATCCTCACATGAAGACTTATTTTTAATTGTCTTCAAAAACTCTCTTTTGTATTTTATTATTATAGAGAATTTTATGCTGATCTAGTTTCATATTTTTAATTATTTTTTTAGAGCTTTTATCAATTTTCTATTATTATTCAAAGTTTCAGCATTTTTATTTGTTTGTGAAAAGACAAAAACACCCCTGGGCCCACCTGTCGGTGCAACCCAGTGGGTTAGGTCGAACCGACCGGCCCGGTCTGGCTCGACCAGCCCCACTCTTCTCTCTCTCACTCGCTCGCGTGTCCGAACCCTAACCCTAACCCGCTCTGGCGACCCGCGTCGCCTCCGCCGTCGCCGCTTGATTCCGGCGAGCTCCGCCGGACTTGGCCCCCGCCATGGTGCGCAATCGACGCGCCCCACGACGGTGGTCAAACCTATCCGCGTCGATCTGACGCGGGCGACCAGCTGCTCTCGGCCTCGACCCCCTCTGGTGCTAGGGTTACGGGATCCGTTCGATCCCGCCGTTCCTGGCGCTCCTGGTGCTTGGACTTCGCCCTGGCTTCGCCGCTGTGGTGCGGGTGTTGCCACGGTGCCGCGATGGCCTGGCTTGGCCTGGCGCCGCTGCGCTCCGGCGTGCGCCGCCGTGGCCGCCATGGCCGCGCCTGTTTACTCGTCCACGGTAAGTGCGCCACCCCTCTTCTTCTCCTTGCTCTGCTTCTTCTCTTCCTTCTCCTAGCTTGGTCACTGGCCTGCCTCTACGCACAGAGGTGTGGCCGTGCCGTGATGTTGCTGTGCTTGCTCTGACTGTGCGTATGCCGCTATGCTCTTTGCTGTTGCCATGCGTGCTAGCTGCTGCTGTTCTTCTAGCTTTGTTCTTTGCCCTACTGTGGTATCCTATAATCCTACTGTGGCCCTAATGTGGTTGCTCATGAGCATCCAGTGATGCTCATGGCCTACTGACTGGCTTCTATGATAATTTACTACCACAGGGATATCCTGTGTGTGCATAATTTGGGCCCTGGCTTCATCATGATGCATGATTCTTGTAGTATGCAAGTACCAGTGCCCCTGTGTGATGATTATAGAATTGTAGCTCATGGGGATGTCCTACTGAGCATGATGGTTGACTAGACAGCTCTAACCCTTGTTAGTGTGCTTCTGCATACAATTATATGTCATGTATTTGATTGTCTGCTATGCCATTGTTCTAGTTTTGTGATTATGTAAATTATTTGGTGCATGTGTTGATGCTATGCTTGGCTGTGGTGATCAGTAGCAAGAGCTAATGATGCTCTGGTGATCAATTTATCATTACTTGCTTGTGAGCAAGTGTGTGCTCCTCTCTGTGATTCACTGGTGCTCAACCAGTGCTGTTGGTGCTTCATATAGGCTTAGCCTGTGGGTGCTGGTGCTTGTCCAAGCATCAGTGGATGCTTGCAATGATCCATTGGATCATCTGTAAGATCCAGTGCATCAATAACTTGCCTGTTTCATTTATCTGTTTATTTTTGATTGCTTAAACAGATAACTGATGTGAACTGTGACATAGTGATGATCATAATAATTAGTTTGCTTGGGCTAGAGGGATGCCAATATATTTTTGGGGACCCTAGCCCACTCTGAACCCTTCTGGGTGATGATGCTTGTGCTGGCTTGGTGGTTTAACTGATTTGGTTGGTTGAGGTGGCCTCAACAGTCAATTCTGGCTGTTCAGGAAGCTCCCACACCTGTTGGCTTGAGTTGTATGGACAGTTACTCTCTGGCCTGACCAAATTTGGGTGCCAGAGCTTTTGGTGTTGACAAATACTTGCAGTAGATCAATATCTCTGCATTTCTGATGGTTTTCAAATGGGCTAGTGTAGACTGGTTATATTTGGTAAGTTTCTGGGATGGTTTTCTTTCCTGTTTCCATCTGGAAGATGCTACCACTATACTGGTTGGCATAGCCATGGTCATGGGCTTGATTGATCCCTGGGCTTTGCCATTTATACCAGGTTTACACTTGGTCTATGGCCAAGTGATGATCAAAACAGGGTTACCCCACCCTTTTGTGTGCTTGTGCTCATGCCTGTGCAATCTATGAACAAAACCCTCTGGTTTGTTCATGATGATGTGTATACCTCACTCCAGCTCCTAGAATGAGTTGTTGGTGTAGAGGATTGCTTCTGGTGGTTTTGGTTTGCCTGCCCTTCTCCTCCTTGCGAGCTTGTGAATCTTGGTTTGGTTCAGTGGTGATCTTGGACAGGTTGAACAGCTCTGGCTGTTCTTCCTGTTCTTGGTGTTCTTACTCTTTGGAGATCTTTGCCGATGGAATGGCTAGGGTTCACTGTTGAAGAGGTTTATATATGGCTGGCCTCTTCTTCCCACAGTCGACGACTTGGTGCAGCTCAGCTTGTGACTCACTGCTGGTGTGTGTGAGTGCTGTGATGCATGCACACCCCATGCCTTGGTGTTGAGCATGCACACATGTACCGTGAGCTGCCTGTGTGTGTGTGTAGCCTGGTGTGGTGTACCAGGACTTGGAGATGGATCAGCTCGGCAGATCCATGTGCATATCCTCTCCAATCCCATTTCTTTGCTAATCTGCCAAGTGGCTATGCCACTTGGCATAACACTTGATTTCCTTTCTTTGTGTTTGTGTGCAGATTTCAAGATGATGATCAAATGGATATGAAGATCACCAAGTTAAAGATCACATTGTAGTTTAGGATATATTTAATTTACTTGTAATTTTCCTTTTCATCTTTTATCAAAGCAATTCTTGTAATGTGTTGTATTATTATATATTCATAATTATGAATATTGTAAAGACAATGTAAATTGTGTAATGATCAATAAAGCTCAAGGTTTCTCTAATGAGCTTTATTTATTAAGTGCATTATTTATTATTTGTATTTTAATTATTAACTTAGTGGATTTCCTTTCAATTAAATAATGAGATATTTGTTTTATGTTTGTATTTGAAATTCAAATTCAACTTTGAGTTGACTTCAATCATGTAACTTAACTTTGTGATGCAAACTCTCCCCTCTCTTCTCAAAACCCTAATCTAGTTGGTTGAGATACAAGTTTGTCACACCCTCGAAACCCTAACCCTGTAAGGTGTCGAGAGAGAAACTTGTTCCCCTACAATGCAGTTTTTTGTTTAAAAGCGCGAAATTTCCCCAGAATTTACTATGCAATGCACATCCCTTTCTAAAATCTACCCCTCGATCGTCTCTAAACCTGGGACATTACAACATAGTATTCTCTATCCATCGGATCCCAACAAACACAACATATAGCATTACAGATAGATGATCTTGATCATGTTAGGCAGCTCACAAGACCCGACAATGAAGCACAATTAGGAGAAGACGACCATCTAGCTACTGCTATGGACCCATAGTCCAGGGGTGAACTACTCATTCATCACTCCGGAGGCGACCATGGCGCTGAAGAGTCCTCCGGGAGATGATTCCCCTCTCCGGCAGGGTGCCGGAGGCGATCTCCTGAATCCCCCGAGATGGGATTGGCGGCGGCGGCGTCTCTGGAAGGTTTTCCGTATCGTGGCTCTCGGTACTGGGGTTTTCGCGACGAAGGCTATAAGTAGGCGGAGGAGATAGGTCAGGGGGCTTGACAGGGGGCCCACACACTAGGCCGGTGCGGCTAGGGCTTGGGCCGCGCCGCCCTAGTGTCTGGCCACCTCGTGGCCCCACTTCGTGACTCCTTCGGTCTTCTGGAAGCTTCGTTGCAAAATAGGCCCCTGGGCGTTGATTTCGTCCAATTCCGAGAATATTTCCTTACTAGGATTTCTGAAACCAAAAACAGCAGAAAATAGCAACTGGCTCTTCGGCATCTCGTTAATAGGTTAGTGCCGGAAAATGCATAAATATGACATAAAGTATGCATAAAACATGTAGGTATCATCAATAATGTGGCATGGAACATAAGAAATTATCGATACGTCGGAAACGTATCAGATCCCCACCCTCAAGTTGCTCCCGCAAGACACAATTGCTACGGTAAGCACATCCGTTGATGTACGAGAGGTGGAAATACAATTGACTGGTCCGTCCCATTCCAGATCTTATGGTTAACACGAGTTTTACGGCACAAGAATCACTAGACGACATTTGTTGTTTAATCCTAGATGGATATAAACCCATTGCAATGGAACCTCCACCATGTCAACACATTCCATGGTTCCATTGCCAACCACATAGTCATATTCATATTTATGAAAGTAGTGCTTTTGCTTTTTATGCAGAAGTGATAAGTATCGTACTTTGCAAGTAATTTGGTAAAAATACTCAAATGACATGAGCAAGTGATGAACTTGCCTGAAGACTGCAAAGTGTTGCAGTTCGAAGGTGTGGACTGACCCTTGTCCTCTGTTGCTGAAAAATAGCATTATTGTCCGATAAGGGCAATGGTTGAAGAAGCAATTATGCATGGTTCAGCTTTTAGGTTTCTTTCCCCCCTTTTCGATGTCTTATCATTTTACACTACAAGAAAAGTTGCCATGGCCGATGAAGTTGAAGTCGCGCCGTGGTTGCTGGTGTACCATGGCCGACGATTTTGGGTCTGTCCGTTGTGCATGTCAAAACGTTTTTTTTCTCGTTTTTGAGGCCACCTAGCCCGACGAAAACGGCCAAAACGTTGCGTATGGTGGCCCGGGACGTGGTGCATCTCGAATTCTCGGGTTCGCCGGCCGAGTCAATGCAAATCCGCACCGCCGAGGGATGTAGGGCCCAGATGGCAGCCTCTCTGGCATTGTTTTTTTTCTCGATCGCGCCATCTCGTTCAACGCTCTCCGATCGAGCCGTTTACGATGCAGGATCATGGGTCCCGCATGTCATCCTCTATGAACCAAAATTCTTTCTATTCTTGGATTTTTTTTGACCCCCTGATTTCTGGCTACTTCCTTTTTCTTTTGATCCCTTGCCGCCTTGGAAACGTTGACACCGTTGCTGCTAATTGGGACCCGCATGTCATCCTCTATGAGCAATCAACTTTCTTTTCTTGGAGTTTTTTTTTGCACCTCAAATTTGGTCACTTGCCTTTTTCTTTCGATCCCCTGCCGCTTCTCAAACGGTGATACCGCTGCTGCTAAATGGGACCCGCATGTCATCCTCTATGTACTATAAAACTTTCTTTTCTTGGATTTTTTTGGCACCTCATATTTGGTCACTTACCTTTTTCTTTCGATCCCCTGCCGCCTCTCAAACGGTGAGACCGCTGCTGCTAAATGGGACCCGCATGTCATCCTCTATGTACTATAAAACTTTCTTTTCTTGGATTTTTTTTGGAACCTCATATTTGGTCACTTGCCTTTTTCTTTCGATCCTGTGCAGCCTCTCAAACGGTGATACCGTTGCTGCTAAATGGGACCCGCATGTCATCCTCTATGTACAATCAAGTTTCTTTTCTTGAATTATTTTTGGCTCCTGATATTTGGTCACTTGCATTTTTCTTTCGATCTCATGCCACGTTGAGGACCCTGCAGGCTCATGGGACCCGCATGTCATCCTCTATGTACAATAAAATTTCTTTTCTTGGATTATTTTTGGCTCCTGATATTTGGTCACTTGCCTTTTTCTTTCGATCCCGTGCAGCCTCTCAAACGGTGATACCGCTGCTACTAAATGGGACCCGCATGTCATCCTCTATGTACACTCAAGTTTCTTTTCTTGAATTATTTTTGGCTCCTGATATTTGGTCACTTGCCTTTTTCTTTCGATCTCATGCCACGTTTGAAACGTTGAGGAACCTGCTGGCTCATGGGACCCGCATGTCATCCTCTATGTGCTATAAAAGTTTATTTTCTTGAGTTTTTTTTCACCCTCTGATTTTTGGCTATTTCCTTTTTCTTTTGATCCCCTACCGCCTTGGAAACGTTGAGTAAGCTGCTGACTCATGGGACTCGCATGTCATCCTCTATGTACAATCAACTTTCTTTTTCTTTTGATCTCAAGCCGCATTTGGAACGTTGAGACCGCTGCTGCTAATTGGGACCCGCATGTCATCCTCTATGTACAATAAAGTTTTTTTCTTGGATTATCTTTGGCTCCTGATATTTTGCCACTTGCCTTTTTCTTTCGATCTCATGCCGCCTTTGAAACGTTGAGTAAGCTGCTGGCTCATGGGTCCCGCATGTCATCCTCTACGAACAATAAAAGTTTCCTTTCTTGGAGTTAGTTTTGACCCCTAATTTCTGGCTATTTGCCTTTTTCTTTTGATCTCCTGCCCCCTTTGAAACGATGACGACGCAGCTGGCAGGTCGGTCCCACATGTCATCCTCTGTGAACAATAAAAGTTTCCTTTGATGGATTTATTTTGAACCCCTAATTAATTTCGGGATATTTCCTTTTTCCTTTGATCCCCTGCCGCCTTGGAATCGTTGAGGATGCTGCTGCCTCATCGGTCCCGCATGTCATCCTCTCAGAACGGTAAATGTTTCTTTTCTTGGATTTTGTTGACCAAACGATTTTTGGCTTATTTTTTCTTTCGATCTCCTGCAGCCTTTAAAACGTTCAGGGCGCTGCTGGCTCACGGGTCCCACATGTCAACCTCTATGAACAATAAACGTTGAGGATGCTGCTGCCTCATGGGTCCCGCATGTCATCCTCTCAGAACGAAAATGTTTCTTTTCTTGTATTTTTTACCAACAGATTTTTGGTTTATTTTTTCTTTCCATCCCCTGCCGCCTTTAAAACGTTGACGATGCTGCTGGCTCATGGGTCCCCGATGTCAGCCTCCCCGTACAAGAAACATGTGATATCTTGATTATTTTGCAGACAATAAACATTGTATTTCGCTCTGAGCTATTGCAAATAGATAAATTAAATCTTTATTTTTACATAAACAAACTTATATGTTGAATCTCCTTGTTTTGTGTTTTTGCGAAGCATAGGACTTTCCTGTTTTTTTTAGAAAAATCCGAACTTTCCTGTTTTGGAGTGGGCTGAAATTGTACGAGTCAAAAGGCCCAGCAGGATAGTTCGAAGGCCCAGATGTCCAGATGCAGCCCAATTGAAATCTTTCTTTTCTTGGATTTTTTTCACCCCCTGATTTCTGGCTACTTCATTTTTCTTTTGGTCCTGTGCCGCCTTGGAAATGTTGAGACCGCTGCTGCAAAATGGGACCCGCATGTCATCCTCTATGTACAATAAAATTTCTTTTCATGGATTATTTTTGGCTCCTGATATTTGGTCACTTGACTTTTTCTTTCAATCTCATGCCGACTTTGAAACGTTGAGGAAGCTGCTGGCTCATGGGTCCCGCATGTCATCCTCTATGAACAATAAAAGTTCCCTTTGATGGATTTATTTTTTACCCCTAATTTCTGGTTATTTGCCTTTTTCTTTTGATCCCCTGCCCCCTTTGAAACCATGACGACGCAGCTGGCAGGTCGGTCCCACATGTCATCCTCTATGAACAATAAAGGTTTCCTTTGATAGATTTATTTTTACCCTAATTAATTTCTGGCTATTTCCTATTTTTATTTTGATCCCCTGCCGCCTTGGAATAGTTGAGGATGCTGCTGCCTCATGGGTCCCGCATGTCATCCTCTCAGAAAGGTAAAAGTTTCATTTCTTGGATTTTCTTTACCAACTGATTTTTGGCTTTTTTTTTTGTTTCGATCTCCTGCCGCCTTTAAAACGTTGACGACGCTGCTGGCTCATGGGTCCCCAATGTCAGCCTCCCCGTACTGCAAATCCTCTTTCTGCAAAGGTTGTATTTCTAGCTAAATAGCTAAGGTGGATTCGAATCTGCCGTGGTTCAGCCAGCTCAGGTAAGCCTTCTTGCACTGATTAATGGAACTAGTGTATAGCAAGGTCAAGACATGTGGCTTGGTGTAATGAATCTATTTGAATCATGTTGTGGATTCAATCTGATAGTTCTCTAACAGGTCAGCCAAAATAGAAATTAAGTTTTTTTCTAAAATGGAAATGCAAATTAAGATGAACACAAACATTAGTTATCATAATAGCTGATCATACATACATACTTGCTAAGAGCAAAAGCTTGCGTAGTTTTACCACCCATACAATTAATTAGCAGTTCAGATAAGATAACCTTATATAAGTATAACTACAAATGCATTTGCTAAGGGCTCATGGGACAATAGAACTAGACAACCGCAAACTTGATGACCAGCATGTCACAGCGGCATCGAAAGATCTTGACCTTCAACTTTGATCCAATGCGAAGTTTGGCACCGTCAATGAACTTTTTCCACCTGGAAGTAACAGCCAAGCGGCCATCTGTGGGACTGACGGAGTACCGTCCCTCCACGGTGAGACCTTCACTCTCCATGACGAGAGAAATCTTGCCCCTTCGGCCAGCATTGAGATCCTTGGCGATACTTTTAGGCAATTTCTGATTCAAAGCAAGAGATACCAACAAAAATTAGTCAATGGCACCAATGCACTGAAGACTGAACCATGTGAGACTTTGAGCAGAGAAGACATCAAGATAAGAGCAGTTATGCTGTCATATACTCACGAACATAGCCTTCAGATGCGTCCTGGTCACCACACGGGTGGCCACAGCAATGAGCTGAGACCTCGGTGATACGGCTGGGGCAGGTGCAAGAGCACAGGCTGGTACACGAGCTGGTGCTAATGCAGGAAGGACTGCTGGGCGAGGTGCAATAAACGGTGCCTCTAGAGGAACCGGTGCTGATGCAGAGACTGTTGGGCAGGTGCGATGAAACGGTGCAGCTAGAGGAACCAAGGTTGATGCGGGAGCCTTTGGTCAGGTGTAGTATATGGGGCCTCTACAGGAACCAATGCTGATGTAGGGGCCTGCTGGGTAGATGCAATAAACGGTGCTGGTACAGGAACCGGTGCTGATGCAGGAGAGTGGGAAGCCGGTGCCGGTGCTGGTGTGGGTGCCCTTTGTGACATCCGCTCATGTTCCATCAGGGGATCTGCAGCTTTGATCATCTTAAACCCAGCAAGCTAGAACAGAGGGAAAGGTTTAGAACAACTGCTCAGAATGCAGTAATCAAAGGATATGAGTACAAAAAAGTTACATATTATATATTTGGAAGTGTCTCCAACTCTGTAGCGATTACGTATATCTGCCCGTTTGAGTTTCGATCCTCGGCTCGTCGCCCTTCTTCGCACCGTAGTCAAAAGCAAACTTTCTCCAATCATGTCCATACAAATATGTGATGGCCTGCGTCTTGTAGACATACACCTCATAGACCGTGTAGGTGTTCATCAATTTGCCATTGCCATGCATAGTGAAAGACCCTTCATGCAGACACATCTGGTTAATCATTTGACGAAGTTCACAAGGTACAGTCTGCAGGTGAAAATTGATACTAATGTAAGAAGCAGGAAGACTAAAAACAAGACTTTACTATATGCCAATTCATGCTAAACCACTGAGAATACATACCTGTAACTCTGTGAAGGAGTTATTAGAAAGGTAGATAGAGCCATAGGAGGTGTTATATGCGGGGTACGTACATGGGCCCGCCATATTCCCGCAAGCTCGGCATCGGGATGGTGAAGGAAACATGGGAGGTACTACTGGTGCGTAGCGCTGAATGTAAGTTGAAGAATTAGGTTGTGTAAAGTGCATAGTTCAGAGCAATGCAAATGTTGACAAGCGAGTGCATAACACTATGTTACAAACTGAACAGTCAAAATTTAGTGTATGATGAATATAAGCATGCTAATTTGGCGTAATTCCAAGAAGCAGTAGACAGAGCCGGTGATAATATCAGAAATAAATCATGGCATGTATATGTGGCTTAAGAAAATATACCCGAACCCTTGGATGGTTACGGCCCGGCTGGTCCTTGGACTTGAGCTTATATAAGCATCCAGAAGGTGGGGCTGGCAGTAACTTGGTGGCAGCCTCTGCAGATGCCTCATCAGCAGCAGTTGCAATCCTTTTGACCAATGAAGGCTTAGCAGTTTCAGTCTGCATATGAAAATTGATGAGCAACAGACATCAGCAGTGATATATAAAATGAATCTATGAGACACTGATGCATATAGTGCTGGATGTAAGTGAAAGAATAGGGTTGTGTGTATTTCTGAACTATTGGTAAGCATAATTAGACAAAGCCGGCAATAAACAGACAAATCAAATCATGTATGAGGATTAAGAAAATATACCTTCTTAAAAAGGATACGACCCAGCTGGCCCGTGGCCTTGTGCTTGAGGAGGTTTTCAGAAGATGGTGGCGGCACCATCATCTTCACATCAGCCTCATCAGGATCATTTTTTATCCATTTGAGTAGAGGCACAGAAGGTTCATCCTGCATATGAATAGCAACAGAACTCATCATTGATATTTAATAAATCTATGAGATGGACTGATGCAAAAAGTGCGGGATGTAAGTGGAAGAATAGGGTTGTGCATAGACAGCAGTTGACAACAATGCAAATGATTACAAAAGAAGCCAACGGAACTCAACAGTTTATATACTGGATGAGACAGACTGAAAAGTGAAAAATTAGTGTATGATGATTGTAAGAAAACGCAGTGTTTCTGAACTTTTGGTAAGCATTAGGCAAAGCCAACAGTAATTAAACAGATAATAATAAAATCATGTATGTGGATTAAGAAAATATACCAGATTCATTAAAAGGTCACCACCCAGCTGGCCCATGGCCTCGTGCTTGTAGAGATTTTCGGATGATGGTGTCGGCACCATCGTCCTCACAGCAGCCTCATCAGCCTCATTTTGCATCCACTTGAGTAAAGGCGCAGCAGTTTCAGCCTGCATAAGAATGGGAACAGATCTCAGCAGTGATATTGAATGACTCTGAGACAGGCTGATGCATATAGTGCTGGATGTAAGTGGAAGGGTATGGCTGTGTATGGACAACAGTTCACAATAATGCATGGGTTTGTTCGGTTCTGAAACAACGTGGAATGGAATGGAATGGTTCCATTTCAGAGGAATGGAATGGTTACATTTTTTCGGTTGGGAAAAATGGAGAGCGGAACAGATCAAGGTTAAACTAATCATTTGCCTCAAAATTGTAATTAGCAATTGCAAATGACATTTAATCTCAAAATCATAATTAACAACACCTAATGGTGCTCTTTTAATCTAAAAATCGTAATTAACATCATTTTTTGTTGGGTTAGGGGAACTGGAGAGTAGATGAACATTACAGTATGATGATTGTAAGCAAACGAATTTGGTGTTTCTAAACTTTTGGCTTCGAGATCTTATGGGCTTCAACTATAGCCTACCCCAACTTGTTTGGGACTGAAAGGATTGGTTGTTGTTATTGTTGTTGTAAACTTTTGGCAAGCATTAGAAAAAACCGACAATAAACAGACAAATATCAAGGCATGTTTTGTGGATTAAGAAAATATACCATACTCATTAAAAGATCACCACCCAGCGGGCGCGTGGCCTTGTGCTTGTAGAGGCATTTAGAAGATGGGGGCGACATCAACATACTGGCAGCCTGATCAGCCGCAGTTTTGATCTTCCTTTTGAGTAAAGGCCCTAAAGTTTCAGTCTGCATATGAATAGCAAAACAAAAGGCAGACCTCAGCAGTGATATTGAATTACTGTATGAGATAGACTGATGCATATAGTGGATGCTCTTAGCCTTTTGCACCATGAACACTAGCTACAGACAGACAAAAAAAACTACTCCAGTTGACTCAGCTTTGTCTAGATACCTCCATCCCAAAGCTTAAGGCTTATTTATTTTTGAGAAATCAAAACAAGTAAAGTTTGACCAAAATTTTAGAACATTCTATCAACAAATATAATATTGTGTAGATACCGTAGGAAAATATATTTCACAACCTATTTAATGATATTAATTTTGTATTTTGCATGTTAATGATTTTTGGTAAAAGCTTAGTCAAACATGGTATAGTTTGACTTTCTAAAAATAATATAATCCCTAAGCTTTGGGATGGAGGTAGTAGTATCTAGAGCTAAAAACACATATAGATACATCCGTATCTACAGATACTTGAGTCAATTAATTTGGATCTGAGGGAGTATCAGATTCAGACTACATCATGGTAAGTTGGTTTAAAAAAATTACCCCTCGGCGGTCCCTGCCCAGCTCGGCAGTGGCATTTCGCTTCTTGTGCTGCAGATCGGACCATGCTCCTGCAGCAGGTGGGGCGCTATTCTCGTTCCCCATAGCCTCAGCACGGAACCTGGAGGTACCAACCTGATACAGAGAATATAGAGCATGGTGTCACAGAGGCTTTATGCACAAACAGCTGAAGACATGTGCTACTTTAAGCATCTTCCAGAACAGGAACAGATTGAGGATGCAGACAGACATAGTGGATAAGCAAACGGAGTACCTGCTTTGCGGGGCTGGGGACGTAGCTCAGGCTCAGCCAACTGCCCACATGTGTGGTGGCCTTACGCTCCATTGCCCCCCCCCCCCCACCACCACCGAGGTATTTCCTTTCCTGTACAAGCTGACAAAAGATACATTGAGGATCTGCAGAAACTACAAAGGTTGCAAATGTCGACAAATAAAGGAAGAACACCCCAATCCAAGCAAAGGTAGCCCCCGCCCCCACCCCCATCAATCACTCCCAGCGCGAGGGTGACCAGAAAGACACCCCTTCGCCCAGAATAGGAAATAGTAGATGCGCAAGATATCGAGGTGAGGAAAAAAGAACCGATCTCGAGAAAGGAAAGAGCATTACTAGTACTACCTAATCCGCTTGGTCTAGATGCAGCTTGCCCCTCCAAGCTGGATGCCTGAACGGTGGAGGCGAAAGGAGGGGATCGAGCTAGCGGCTTGCATTCGTCGGCTGTCGGCACTCGATCGGGAGAGACAAAGGGGGCTACATAAAGGGGAGGGGTAACATATTTTATTACACAGTGAACTTACTGATGTGACTAGTCATTACATGTCTCACTGAAACTGGGGCCCATAGTGTGGCACCCCAAATTCACTTGAACCTGCACGGCGGGACGCATTGGCGCGTCAAGAAAACCCCCGAATTGTAGCGGGGAAATGAAACATTTCACAAAAATTCGAAATTCAAGCACACTGCCACGCGCCAAGCACGCGGGCTGTTCCTTCCTCTTCCTCGGTTCCTCCTCCCCTATCCGAAAAAACCCCAAATCCCAAGCTCAAACAACAACAAAAAAACCAAATCCCCTGGCCGCCATGCATGTCCTCGTTAACCCGCTGGAGATCGTTCCCGGACGAGGCGGACCCCCCGCCCTGAGATCCCGAGTTCGTCCGTTCCGTCCACCTCGAGGCACTGCGTGCTGTCTCGCAGCGGCGGCTTGAGGGCGCTGCAGAGGAAGTTCCGCCGGAAAGTGCTCATGGCAACCGTGCAAGCTCACCGGCGTGCTGTATCCCGAGAGGAACTGGTCAAAGCTTTGCTATTCGCAAAAAAAAAGCGGGCCAAGATCTGGTCAAAGCTTCATCGATGGCTTGCCGCGAGAGGCTTGGAGTCCAGAGTCAATAAACTAGCTGCTGGAGGACTTGGGCGGTTTACACCGATTCATATTAACTGACTCAAGTTTGTTAGTCTAGTTAACAAATGCATCTAGATACATCCATATCTAGACAAAATTGAGTCAATTAATATGAATCAGAGGGGAGTGCCTGAAAGTGTTTCATGCTACCAATTAATGCGCTGGCAGGACTGGCTGTAGAAGTAATTGTGCTACTACTCATACGATGAACTGATTGTGTGGGTGTCAAATTTTGCAACGCGATCATCCACTGAATGCTTAATTATAGTTCTAGCGCCAAAGGCGTACAAATCATAACAAAGATAGTACATACTACAGCACCAGAACATAAGAGTATGAATCATAAAGTAGCTCAACATTTTGCATCAGGGCTAGGTGGTCCTGAGACTACCGGGACGCCCCTGATGATCTCCGGGCATGCATCCGCTTCAACGCAAAGCTGTGTACTCGGTCCACGGCCTCCTTCTGTAGGCTGGATAATCTCAGGTGCAGGACCTTCGTCTATGAAAGGCTCGTCATCAGTACCATCCACAGGTGCATCAGGGCTGGGTGGTCTTGAGACTACCCGGACGCCACTGATGATCTCTGGGCGTGCATCCACTTCAACGCAAAGTTGTGTACTCGGTCCACGGCCTCCTTCTGTAGGCTGGATAATCTCAAGTGCAGGACCTTCGTCTATGAAAGGCCCGTCATCAGTACCATCCACAGGTGCATCAAACTGAGATTCATCTTCAAATCTCCCATCTAACTGAGAGACCTCTTCAACTCTATGCTTCTGCAATTAGTACATCAACAGATTAGACAAACATCTAAGGGATGCAACCTGAACAAATGCCATTTTACATATTTACCTTCTCATCTAGCACAGCACATGTCCCAGAGCTAAAACCCGGTTCCTGAAGCAAGCGCCTTTTCTCTCCTTCCCGTTCATCCATCTGCAACAAGTTAAATTTGAGTACAGAACTTGCACAGCAATGCAAACTATTGATCGAAACAGCGGCAACATCAATATAAATAATTAACTACATATGCCAGCACACATACAGTGTGGCAAGATCTGCTTCTCCCGCTGAAGGATCATTATGTGGTTCACCATGATAAACCCACCTAACATATGTGCGGTCCATCCCAAAAATGTGTAAATGATCTTCCACTACATGGTGAGGCCTCTTCTCACCATTCATACATGTGCAGCGCGGGCAATACACGTCCAGGTCGTGACCTTCATGAGCTCTAATAAACCCTATAAAGGGTTGAACACCATTTATATATGAAGGGGAACATAAGTGTCCATGCAGTATCCAAGTTCTGTCCATCTGTTTAATTATGAGATACAATGGTTGGTGATTAATTTAAGGCGAAGTAGGAAATGTATATCCATCGAGTACAAAACTATACTAGTACATGATTATGCATTTCAGCAATCATGTCGAGTACAAAACAAAAAATGCCCATCGACATTTTAGCAAACAGATCGTGTACAAATCTCTGCCATGGCATTTCAGCAAATTAACGGATCGAGTGCAGAACTGACTCTATATGCCCACGCAAATGAACAAATTGATCGAGGACAAATCGAGCGGAAAACTATAAAGTGCCAATTAGTTCGAGCATACTAACGATTTTTTTAGCAGCATCAAGAAAATATAAATCGTTAGGCCGTCTTGCCCGATGCATGATTGAGCTAGAGATAGCAACCCTACCATGGATCAACTTGACCGCCGGTGCGTCTCGAGAAGAACGACAGGAAGGGGAAGCTTCTTCTTCGCACGGACGGGGCGGGGAGGGGAAGCTCTTCGCACGGACGGGGATAAGTTGTGTAGCGGTGGGTGGGGGGTCATGCGGCCGGGCCGCCCGGTAGGTGGTGTTTAATGGAGTTGCGTGTGTAATTTGCCGTGCACAAGGTTGAGGAATAGGAGGTTCCCTTTGCCGCGCGCACAATTCAAACTATCCCGCCCATGTAATTTAAATTCGCCCTATTTTCGTTAAATCGACATAAAGTCATGTGAGTGGGTGGAAATTAGCAAAGTTGCTTGAAAAATAGTAAAACTCTGGAATATCCTTTAAATATGCTCTACTTCCTGTGAAAATCGGGGTGTGGAGGCATGTTGAGCTGTTTTATTTGTACCTTCTTCATTAAAACTCCCATTTTATGCACTTTGGATGGAAAGAAATCATTTGTACATAAATTTTGACAACGCCATTTGCAAACATTAATTATTTTACATGCCAAGATGCACCCATCCACCAAATATGGGGCAAAAGTTTATCACAATCTAGATATATATGTATAATTAGTGAGGGACCCCTTTTGATTTTGTGCAATTTCCACTAATTAGCTAGAGAGAAGGGGTCAGTTAATTTGGCCATGTTAGGGGCTATGTGTTTTAGATTAGGGTTGTGTGGATTCAAATACAACTTCTATATTTGTGTGCTATGATTAATCAAAACTAGACCGATCGACTGCGCACACATTATTAGAGGCACATGCGCGCCTTTGCGCACAAAGTGCATGTGTGTGTTGTTGGCCACCAACGAGAGAGCGGCGAGAGAGCGATTGAAATCTCCAAATTAAACACATATATAAGCATACATGGTTAGGCCATGCATGCATATTTATTATATATATTGTGAGGCAAATAAATTAAAGTACATGTGTATATATATAAGTGTGTTTCTTGGCCACCAACGATATATAGATCGAGAGAGAGAGAGATTGAAATATATATATCCCCAAGAATATCTTCAAACATGTATTGAAATATATGCACGAATGATATGCAAGGTATGCCATGCGCACATGCACACTAATTATATATATATATATTATGAGACAACTTAATCAAATGTGTTTTCCTTCGAGATCGAGAACTTGTCAAAAATCAAGTTAATTAATTTATCAGCGCTAATTAGTTAATTGGTCGCCTACTTGATGAGCAATTAAGTGTCATTGGCCTATATATATATATATATATGTAGGGTTTAATTAGGGTTTATGGTTTAGGGTTAGCTAGCTAGGGTTTTAGGGTTAGGGTTTACGGTCTAGGGTTTAGGGTCTAGGGTTTAGGGTTTAGTTTTTAGGGTGTTTAGGGTGTACATTTAGGGTTTATGGTCTAGGGTTTAGGGTCTAGTGTTTAGGGTGTTTAGGGTGTACGTTTAGGGTATAATTAGGGATTAGGGATTAAGGTTTTAGGGTTTAAGGTTTAGGGATCATCGATCGAGTGCACACACACATTATTAGAGGCACCCGCGCCTTTGCGCATAAAGTGCACGCGTATATATATAAGTGTGTTTCTTGGCCACCAACGATATATAGATCGAGATAACAGAGAGATTTAAATATATATATATATCCCCAAGAATATGTTCAAAAATATATTGAAATATATGCACGAATCAAGTTAATTAATTTATCAGCGCTAATTAGTTGGTCGCCTGCATGATGCGCAATTAAGTGTCATTGGCCTATATATGTAGGGTTTAGGGTTTAGGGTTAGCTAGCTAGGGGTTAGGGTTAGGGTTAGGGTTAGGGTTTAGGGTTTAGGGTTTAGTGTTTAGGGCTTTAGGGTTTAGGGTTTGGTGTTTAGGGTGTTTAGGGGGTGTATGTTTAGGGTATAATTAGGGATTAGGGATTAGGGTTTTAGGGTTTAAGATTTAGGGATCATTGATCGAGTGCACACACACATTATTAGAGAGGCACCCACGCCTTTGCGCATAAAGTGCATGCGTATATATAAGTGTGTTTTTTGGCCACCAACGATATATATATAGATCGAGAGAGAGAGAGAGAGAGAGAGAGAGATTGAACTATATATATTTATCCCCAAGAATATGTTCAGATATATATTGAAATATATGCACGAATGATATGTGCAAGGTATGCCATGCGCTCATGCACACTAATTATATATATATTATGAGGCAACTTAATCAAATGTGTTTTCATTCGAGAACTTGTCAAGATTCAAGTTAATTAATTTATCAGCGCTAATTAGTTGGTCGCTTGCTTGATGCGCAATTAAGTGTCGTTGGCCTATATATATATGTAGGGTTTAATTAGGGTTTAGGGTTTAGGATTAGCTAGCTAGGGTTTTAGGGTTAGGGTTAGGGTTAAGGTTAATTAATTAGGGTTTAGGGTCTAGGGTTTAGGGTTTAGGGTTTGGGGTTTGGGGTTTAGTGTTTAGGGTTTAGGGTCTAGGGTTAGGGTTTAGGGTTTAGGGTTTAGGGTGTAGTGTTTAGGGTTTAGGGTTTAGGGTTTAGTGTTTAGGGTGTTAATTTAGGGTGTACGTTTAGGGTATAATTAGGGATTAGGGATTAGGGTTTTAGGGTTTAAGGTTTAGGGATCATCGATCGAGTGCACACACACATTATTAGAGGCACCAGCGCCTTTGCGCATAAAGTGCATGCGTATATATATATATATATATATATATATATATATATATATATATGTGTGTGTGTGTGTGTGTTTTGGCCACCAACGATATATATATAGATCGAGAGAGAAAGATTGAAATATATATATTTATCCCAAAGAAATATGTTCAGATATATATTGAAATATATGCACAAATGATATGTGCAAGGTACGTATGTGATACGTCTCCAACGTATCCATAATTTCTGATGTTCCATGCTTGTTTTATGACAATACTTACATGTTTTGCTTGCACTTTATAATGTTTTTATGCGTTTTCCGGAACTAACCTATTAACAAGATGCCACAGTGCCGTTCTTTCTGCTGTTTTTGGTTCCAGAAAGGCTGTTCGGGCAATATTCTCGGAATTGGATGAAATCAACGCCAAACATCCTATTTTTCCCGGAAGGCTCCAGAACACCGAAGAAGAGTCGGAGGAGAGCCAGGGGGCCACCAGGAGGGTGGGCCGCGCGGGCCAGCCCCAGGCCGCGCCCCCCTATGAGGAGGCCACCCTGTCGACCCTCCTGCGCCGCCTCTTCGCCTATTTAACCCCTTTCGACCTAAAAACACAGTACCAATTGACGAAACTCCAGAAAGACTCCAGGGGCGCCGCCGCCATCGCGAAACTCCAATTCAGGGGACAGAAGTCTCTGTTCCGGCACCCTGCCAGGACGGGGAAGTGCCCCCGAAAGCCATCTCCATCGACGCCACCGCCTCCATCATGCTCCGTGAGTAGTTCCCCCATGGACTACGGGTTCTAGCAGTAGCTAGTTGGTATTCTCTCCTCCATGTACTTCAATACAATGATCTCATGAGCTGCCTTACATGATTGAGATTCATCTGATGTAATCGGTGTTGTGTTTGTTGGGATCCGATGGATGATACATTATGATTAGTCTATCTATAAAGTTTGTGAAGTTATTGTTGCTGCAATCTTGTTATGCTTAATGCTTGTCACTAGGGCCCGAGTGGCATGATCTTAGATTTGAGCTCTATAGTTATTGCTTAGATTGTATCTACTAGTTGTATGCACATGTCACTGTCCGGAACCAAAGGCCCCGAAGTGACAAGAATCGGGACAACCGGAGGGGATGGCGGTGATGTGAGGGACACATGTTTTCACGGAGTGTTAATGCTTTGCTCCGGTACTCTATTAAAAGGAGTACCTTAATATCCAGTAGTTTCCCTTGAGGCCCGGCTGCCACCGGCTGGTAGGACAAAAGATGTTGTGCAAGTTTCTCATTGCGAGCACGTACGACTATAATTGGAAAACATGCCTACATAATTAATAATCTGGATGTTCTATCTTAATGCTTTGATTCCTATCAATTGCCCAACTGTAATTTGTTCACCCAACACTTGTCACTTATTGGAGAGTTGCCACTAGTATAGATCGCTGGGAACCCCGGTCCATCTCTCATCATCATATACTCGTTCTATATGTCATTGGAAGTAGTATCGACTATTTTCTGGTGCCATTGCTCATGTGTTACTATTACTGCTGCTGAGTTACTGTTACTATTGCTCTCATATCACTGCTACTTTCACATCACCCCTGTTACTAGTGCTTTTCTAGGTGCACCTGAATTGACAACTCAGTTGTTAAGGCTTATAAGTATTCTTTACCTCCCCTTGTGTCGAATCAATAAATTTGGGTTTTACTTCCCTCGAAGACTGCCGCGATCCCCTATACTTGTGGGTCATCAGTATGCCATGCGCGCATGCACACTAATTGTATATATATTATGAGGCAACTTAATCAAATGTGTTTTCATTCGAGAGAACTTGTCAAGATTCAAGTTAATTAATTTATCAGCGCGCTAGCTAATTAGTTGGTCGCCTGCTTGAGGCGCAATTAATTAAGTGTCGTTGGCCTATATATATATATGTAGGGTTTAATTAGGGTTTAGGGTTTAGGGTTAGCTAGCTAGGGTTTTAGGGTTAGGGTTAAGGTTAATTAATTAGGGTTTAGGGCCTAGGGTTTAGGGTTTAGCAGGGTTTGGGGTTGGGATTTAGGGTTAGGGTTTAGGGTTTAGGGTTTAGGGTGTAGTGTTTAGGGTTTTGGGTCTAGGGGTTTAGGGTTTAGTGTTTAGGGTGTTAATTTAGGGTGTACGTTTAGGGTATAATTAGGGATTAGGGATTAGGGTTTTAGGGTTTAAGGTTTAGGGATCATCGATCGAGTGCACACACACATTATTAGAGGCACCCGCGCCTTTGAGCATAAAGTGCATGCGTATATATATAAGTGTGTTTTTTGGCCACCTACGATATATATAGATCGAGAGAGAAAGATTGAAATATATATATTTATCCCCAAGAATATGTTCAGATATATATTGAAATATATGCACGAATGATCATATGTGCAAGGTATGTCATGCGCGCATGCACACTAATTGTATATATATTATGAGGCAACTTAATCAAATGTGTTTTCATTCGAGACAACTTGTCAAGATTCAACAAGTTAATTAATTTATTAGCGCTAATTAGTTGGTCGCCTGCTTGATGCGCAATTTAGTGTCGTTGGCCTATATATATATGTATGGTTTAATTAGGGTTTAGGGTTTAGGATTAGCTAGCTAGGGTTTTAGGATTAGGGTTAGGGTTAAGGTTAATTAATTAGGGTTTAGGGTCTAGGGTTTAGGGTTTAGGGTTTGGGGTTTGGGGTTTAGTGTTTAATTAGGGTTTAGGGTCTAGGGTTAGGGTTTAGGGTTTAGGGTTTAGGGTGTAGTGTTTAGGGTTTAGGGTCTAGGGTTTAGGGTTTAGTGTTTAGGGTGTTTAGGGTGTATGTTTAGGGTATAATTAGGGATTAGGGTTTTAGGGTTTAAGGTTTAGGGATCATCGATCGAGTGCACACACACATTATTAGAGGCACCCGCGCCTTTGCGCATAAAGTGCATGCGTATATATAAGTGTGTTTTTTGGCCACCAACGATATATATATAGATCGAGAGAGAAAGATTGAAATATATATATTTATCCCCAAGAATATGTTCAGATATATATTGAAATATATGCACGAATGATATGTGCAAGGTATGCCATGCGCGCATGCACACTAATTGTATATATATTATGAGGCAACTTAATCAAATGTGTTTTCATTCGAGAGAACTTGTCAATATTCAACAAGTTAATTAATTTATTAGCGCTAATTAGTTGGTCGCCTGCTTGATGCGCAATTTAGTGTCGTTGGCCTATATATATATATATAGGGTTTAATTAGGGTTTAGGGTTTAGGATTAGCTAGCTAGGGTTTTAGGGTTAGGGTTAGGGTTAAGGTTAATTAATTAGGGTTTAGGGTCTAGGGTTTAGGGTTTAGGGTTTAGGGTTTGGGGTTTGGGGTTTAGTGTTTAATTAGGGTTTAGGGTCTAGGGTTAGGGTTTAGGGTTTAGGGTTTAGGGTGTAGTGTTTAGGGTTTAGGGTCTAGGGTTTAGGGTTTAGTGTTTAGGGTGTTTAGGGTGTACGTTTAGGGTATAATTAGGGATTAGGGTTTTAGGGTTTAAGGTTTAGGGATCAACGATCGAGTGCACACACACATTATTAGAGGCACCCGCGCCTTTGCGCATAAAGTGCATGCGTATATATAAGTGTGTTTTTTGGCCACCAACGATATATATATAGATCGAGAGAGAAAGATTGAAATATATATATTTATCCCCAAGAATATGTTCAGATATATATTGAAATATATACACGAATGATATGTGCAAGGTATGCCATGCGCGCATGCACACTAATTGTATATATATTATGAGGCAACTTAATCAAATGTGTTTTCATTCGAGAGAACTTGTCAATATTCAACAAAGTTAATTAATTTATTAGCGCTAATTAGTTGGTCGCCTGCTTGATGCGCAATTTAGTGTCGTTGGCCTATATATATATGTATGGTTTAATTAGGGTTTAGGGTTTAGGATTAGCTAGCTAGGGTTTTAGGATTAGGGTTAGGGTTAAGGTTAATTAATTAGGGTTTAGCGTCTAGGGTTTAGGGTTTAGGGTTTGGGGTTTGGGGTTTAGTGTTTAATTAGGGTTTAGTTTCTAGGGTTAGGGTTTAGGGTTTAGGGTTTAGGGTGTAGTGTTTAGGGTTTAGGGTCTAGGGTTTGGGGTTTAGTGTTTAGGGTGTTTAGGGTGTACGTTTAGGGTATAATTAGGGATTAGGGTTTTAGGGTTTAAGGTTTAGGGATCATCGATCGAGTGCACACACACATTATTAGAGGCACCCGCGCCTTTGCGCATAAAGTGCATGCGTATATATAAGTGTGTTTTTTGGCCACCAACGATATATATATAGATCGAGAGAGAAAGATTGAAATATATATATTTATCCCCAAGAATATGTTCAGATATATATTGAAATATATGCACGAATGATATGTGCAAGGTATGCCATGCGCGCATGCACACTAATTGTATATATATTATGAGGCAACTTAATCAAATGTGTTTTCATTCGAGAGAACTTGTCAATATTCAACAAGTTAATTAATTTATTAGCGCTAATTAGTTGGTCGCCTGCTTGATGCGCAATTTAGTGTCGTTGGCCTATATATATATATATAGGGTTTAATTAGGGTTTAGGGTTTAGGATTAGCTAGCTAGGGTTTTAGGGTTAGGGTTAGGGTTAAGGTTAATTAATTAGGGTTTAGGGTCTAGGGTTTAGGGTTTAGGGTTTGGGGTTTGGGGTTTAGTGTTTAATTAGGGTTTAGGGTCTAGGGTTAGGGTTTAGGGTTTAGGGTGTAGTGTTTAGGGTTTAGGGTCTAGGGTTTAGGGTTTAGTGTTTAGGGTGTTTAGGGTGTACGTTTAGGGTATAATTAGGGATTAGGGATTAGGGTTTTAGGGTTTAAGGTTTAGGGATCATCGATCGAGTGCACACACACATTATTAGAGGCACCCGCGCCTTTGCGCATAAAGTGCATGCGTATATATAAGTGTGTTTTTTGGCCACCAACAATATATATATAGATCGAGAGAGAAAGATTGAAATATATATATTTATCCCCAAGAATATGTTCAGATATATATTGAAATATATGCACGAATGATATGTGCAAGGTATGCCATGCGCGCATGCACACTAATTGTATATATATTATGAGGCAACTTAATCAAATGTGTTTTCATTCGAGAGAACTTGTCAAGATTCAACAAAGTTAATTAATTTATTAGCGCTAATTAGTTGGTCGCCTGCTTGATGCGCAATTTAGTGTCGTTGGCCTATATATATGTAGGGTTTAATTAGGGTTTAGGGTTTAGGATTAGCTAGCTAGGGTTTTAGGGTTAGGGTTAGGGTTAAGGTTAATTAATTAGGGTTTAGGGTCTAGGGTTTAGGGTTTGGGGTTTGGGGTTTAGTGTTTAATTAGGGTTTAGGGTCTAGGGTTAGGGTTTAGGGTTTAGGGTTTAGGGTGTAGTGTTTAGGGTTTAGGGTCTAGGGTTTAGGGTTTAGTGTTTAGGGTGTTTAGGGTGTACGTTTAGGGTATAATTAGGGATTAGGGTTTTAGGGTTTAAGGTTTAGGGATCAACGATCGAGTGCACACACACATAATTAGAGGCACCCGCGCCTTTGCGCATAAAGTGCATGCGTATATATAAGTGTGTTTTTTGGCCACCAACGATATATATATAGATTGAGAGAGAAAGATTCAAATATATATATTTATCCTCAAGAATATGTTCAGATATATATTGAAATATATGCACAAATGATATGTGCAAGGTGTATGCCATGCGCGCATGCACACTAATTGTATATATATTATGAGGCAACTTAATCAAATGTGTTTTCATTCGAGAGAACTTGTCAAGATTCAAGTTAATTAATTTAGCAGCGCTAATTAGTTGGTCGCCTGCTTGATGCGCAATTTAGTGTCGTTGGCCTATATATATATGTAGGGTTTAATTAGGGTTTAGGATTTAGGATTAGCTAGCTAGGGTTTTAGGGGTAGGGTTAGGGTTAAGGTTAATTAATTAGGGTTTAGGGTTTAGGGTTTGGGGTTTGGGGTTTGGGGTCTAGGGTTTAGGGTTTAGTGTTTAGGGTGTTTAGGGTGTACGTTTAAGGTATAATAAGGGATCATGGATTAGGGTTTTAGGGTTTAAGGTTTAGGGATCATCGATCGAGCTAGTGCACAGACACATTATTAGAGGCACCCGCGCCTTTGCGCATAAAGTGCATGCGTATATATATAATAAGTGTGTTTCTTGGCCACCAACGATATATATAGAAAGAGAGAGAGATTGAAATATATATATATATATCCCCAAGAATATGTTCAGATATATATTGAGATATATATATGCACGAATGATATGTCCATGGTATGCCATGCGCGCATGCACAATAATTGTATATATATTATGAGGCAACTTAATCAAATGTGTTTTCATTCGAGAGAACTTGTCAAGATTCAAGTTAATTAATTTATCAGCGCTAATTATTTGGTCGCCTGCTTGATGCGCAATTAAGTGTCGTTGGCCGACATATATATGTGTAGTGTTTAATTAGGGTTTAGGTTTTAGGGTTAGCTAGCTAGGGTTTTAGGGTTAGGGTTAGGGTTAATTAGGGTTTAGGGTCTAGGGCCGGTTTAGGGTTTAGGGTTTAGTACGTGTTTAGGGTTTAGGGTCTAGGGTTAGGGTTAGGGTTTAGGGTTTAGTGTTTAGGGTTTAGGGTTCAGGGTCTAGGGTTTAGGGTTTAGTGTTTAGGGTGTTTAGGGTGTACGGTTAGGGTATAATTAGGGATTAGGGTTTTAGGGTTTAAGGTTTAGGGATCATCGATCGAGTGCACACACACATTAATAATTATTAGAGGCACCCACGCCTTTGCGCATAAAGTGCATGCGTATATATATATATATAAGTAAGTTTCTTGGCCACCAACGATATATAGATCTAGAGAGAGATTGAAATATATTTAGGGTTTATGGTTTAGGGTTTAGGGTTCAGGGTCAAGGGTTGGGGTTTAGGGTTTAGGGTCTAGTGTTTAGGGTTTAGGGTATATGGAGTAGTGTTTAGGGTTTAGGGTCTAGGGTTTAGTGTTTAGGGTGTTTAGGGTGTATGTTTAGGGTATAATTAGGGATTAGGGTTTTAGGGTTTAAGGTTTAGGGATCATCGATCGAGTGCACACACACATTATTAGAGGCACCCGCGCCTTTGCGCATAAAGTGCATGCGTATATATATAAGTGTGTTTCTTGTCCACCAACGATATATAGATCGAGAGATAGAGATTGAAATCCCCAAGAATATGTTCAAATATACGCACACACATGAATTATTAGAGGCACCCGCGCCTTTGCGCATAAAGTGCATGCATATGTGTGTTGTTCTGGCCACCAACGATAGATCGAGAGAGATAGATAGATAGATTGAAATCCCCAAGAATTAGAGGACCCCTTGCACAAGTGTTGGCCATCTATATATAATATGAATCCCAATAATGTTCATACATGATAGGGCATATGTGTGAAGCAATTTTTTTTCGAGAACTTGTAAAGATTCAAATTTACCAGTGCTAATGGAAACTAGTGCACATTAGAGGACCCCCTCTTACACGTGTTGGCCATCTATGTATAGTTTGAATCCAAATAATGTTCATACATGATAGGCTATATGTGAATCAATTTTTTCTTCCAAGAACTTGTCAAGATTCAAATTTATCGGTGCTAATGGAAACTAGTGCGCACTAGACGAGCCCCTTGCGCAAGTGCTGGCCATTACATATAGTTTAAAACTCAAGAATGTTCATACATGATAGGCCATATGTGCAAAGGAATATTTTTTCCCTTGAACTTGTCAAAATTCAAGTTTATCGGTGCAAATGGAAACTAGTCCAAAAACTTACATAGAGGTCCAAGAGAACTAGACAATAACTAATAGGACCTGCAACTTTACAAAAAGGACCCCAAAACATATAGAAGAAAATCAATCGAGTCCTTCTGGACCGCACATCAGATCTCTGCTCCGCATCCTTTCCAGCAACTCCGTCGCCGGGGACGCACCACTTGGGACGGTGTCGCCGGTAGTCGCCAGGACGAAGGAGAAGAAGGGCCTCAGCAACGGCACATTGGCTCTGAGAAGGGCCGCTGAAAGGCCAAGATGTTCACGGGCAAGACGGATGATGCCGTCGTATGCCCCGAGCTTGTGAACGTTAGCAGCTTGGCTTCCCCATTGACCATATCTGAAGCACTGACCAAAGCAAGCCGCACCGTTAGCGCCATCACCTTGATGGCACCAGATCGGGGTTTTGCCGGCAAGATCCGCCAGATTCACCGTAGGCCAGATCTGAAGCCGATGACGAGATCCCCGACTCCATTGCGCCATTCTGCTCATGGGAAACACTGGATCTAAGCTTATAACAACATGAACTCCCTCGGATCCAAATTAACTGACTCAACTTTGCTTATCTAAATATGGATGTATCCACACATGTTTTTACTCGAGATACATACACGTCTAAGGAAAGTTGAATCAATTAATTTAGTTCGGAGGGTGTACGATATACAGAGAGAAGTTGGCCTCGTCTCCGGCCGGCGAGGCTGCCGGAGAGAAGGGGAGAGGAGCCAGGGGAGTGGGAGAGACTCGAGAGAGAAAGAAAAGAGGAAGAAATGAGAGCTCCCTGGGGAAGAACATTATTTTTGTCGTTCTGCTCATAGCTTGAAACTGAAAATTTCGGCCGCGCGCCAAATCATCCCGCCGCATCCATTCGAAAATCCCGTGACCAATTTTACCCTTTTAACCCTGGTCCGGAAGCTACAACCCACCGACCATGGAGGGCTCATTCGGTAACAATGAAATATCTTGCCTAGATCCCGAACCCTCCCCACAGGCCCACACCCACCCACCAACCATTCGCCCCATTAGCTAAAAAATACTCTCACACGCCAAAGCTCTGACTCTCTACAGTACTAGATCTGCTTCGCCGCCGGCATACTCCTCCACAGCGTAGCCTTGATCGTGTTGGCTGTCCACCCACCTGATCCGCTCCCCCGCCGCCCTCGCCACCGACGGATCTGCTTCACCGCCGACCTCGCCACCGACGGATCTGCTTCACCGCCGACCTCGCCACCGACGGATCTGCTTCACCGCCGACCTCATCCACAGCGTAGCAATCAACGCCTTTCCTATCGACGCATCGGATCCTCTCCAACGGAACCGTGTCTACTTCACCACCCCCCCTCCACGGAAGCCGATCTATTCCACCGACTACCTCGGCGCAGCGGCTGTATCAACTTCACCGAATCCCTTGCCAGCCAACCAGATCTGCTTCACTAACGCCCGCTTCTACTGAAACAGGGTCGACTCATCGTCTCCCGCGTTCGCCGCCGCTGGAATGCAAGTTGCCGCCCCCGTCCACCCCGCCGCAACTTGGTTAGTACGCTGGCCCGTTAGATCGCGGTGTTTCTTTAGCCATGTTTTGTGTAGTTATTTGCAGATCTCATATGCCATTAAATTTCTTGATGTGTTACTTCGCATGAAGTTCGTTTAAATATTGTACAATACCAAAGCATTATCCGGTCGCTACCATCATGTTCATTCTACTGACACCTGTGTGCATCCACATATTTATAGGGGACCCATTCATTTGCTGCCAACTGTTTTTGTACTGCATGCTATTCCTTTTATAGTCATGCTATGGGCATTTCCAATCTGGTTGTTCTTATACCACGTCATTAGCTCACCGCTAGCCGCTAGCTGTTTTCTCGTGTCTGCTATTCTTTTACTGCTTTTATAATCATGCTATGTGCATTTCCAATCTGCTTGCTCTTATACCTCGTCTTTAGCTTATAGCTATTTTTTTCCATGAATGCTCTGTCGCATGCCTTGTATAGTTATTGCTGCGTGCATGTCTGGTCTTTGTATTATCGTAGACTAACTTGTCAATGTTATTTTTCCTAGGGATTGATCATGCGAACCACTTATTAGAATATCCAACATTAACAGCGGGGACGCTAGGGAAGGTTGGAATCTGAGTTCTTGGTTGGTAACTTTGGCAGTTTACTTCCGTTATTATCTATAACCTTTATGCATTGTTCCTTATGCAAGAGATAAACACTTGGAACCCTTCCATAGCAATGCCATCCATGCTTTACTATGTTTCTGCCTATTTGATATGCTTGTCTTGGAGCAACTGCGAAGGTGATTTGAACCTGACATTTGGTCATTCTTAATGCCAGTTTACTTTATGTGGAAAACCTTGGCATTACCCTACTCTAAATCTGAATGTCTGAAATTCGTATCTCATGCAAAGCAACATCTAGTTGGTTTTAATCTGATATCTGGTAAATATTGGCTTATTCATTTGGCAGCTCAAGTGTTTTGTTATTTGAAACCAGCTGACTTGGTCTTAAATGTGATATCTAAACACAGATTAAGGACAATGGAGCAGGAGGATTAGCATTTCACTTGATGGCTGAACCTAAAATGACAGGCATGTCGACCACGACTAGTGCACGCAAGAGAAGGACCTGCAATGAGCCAAGATGTTCTGCTACATGCTGTTATCTGATCTCTACATTGCGTAATACATGTTTGAATAGTTAATTGTTGTAACTATTTTTGCAATATTACCAGAATGCAGTTTTAGTGAAGCAGTCATCATTAGAAGATAGTCGCCAAAGCGACCCTATGCAACATTATGATGTAAGTCTTCTTAGTACAAGTTCCATACATTGTCTTCTTTATGCAACTTGTTATTATCTTATATCTACATTGCATAATAAATGTTTGAATAGTTCACTGTTGTAACTATGTTTGCAATATTACTAGAATGCAGTTGTAATGAAGAAGTCCTTAGTAGAAGATAGAGTGCAAAAAAGGTTCCGGCGTGAGCCTATGCAATGATATAATGTAAGTCTGCGCTTAGTACTTGTGACTATCTCATATCGACAATGCTTAATACATGTTTGCATAGTTCATCGTTTAACTCTTTTTGCATTATTATCAGAATGCAGTTCTGATGAAGCAATCTTCATTAGAAGAGAGGCCCACAAAAAGTTCTGATCTTTGTTCTGATGCATCCTCTCATAGCCGTCAACCTAGACAATTCTTTCCATCAAACAAAGGAACATCTCAAGGTCAACTTTATAAAAGACATGGTATTGGTGCTTTAAGGTCTGTAGCTGATATGTTGACCAAGAGTACACAAGATTCAATCAAGGCGATTGCCAAATGTCAACGTGTTATTGATGATGCTAATAGAAGTCCTCAATGATTCTATGTAATTTTTTTTATTTGGGCACATTAATTGCCTTGTAATTTTCCTAGTTATTTTATTTGTGTATGTAATTGTGTGTATCATTGATATCAGATTTTAGGCTCATGAAATTTAATGCAAGTTGACTAGTCAAACAACCAGGGCCCTATAACAGATTGGGCCGGCCCATTAACAGTAGTGTGGGACCCACTTTCATTTTGGGCCGGCTCACTTACTTACTGGGCTGGCCCGTTAACAGGAAAGTGGGACCCACCTGTGCTTTTGGCCCGGCCCACTGTCTTGTTCGGCCGGCCCACTTGCTACATGATGGACCCCACATACTAAATGGGCCGGCCCTTTAAGAGGAAAGTGGGACCCACCTGCGTTTTTGGCCCGGCCCACTAGCGTGTTGGGCCGGCCCACTTGCTATATGGTGGACCCCACATACTAAATGGGCCGGCCCTTTAACTGGAAAGTGGGACCCACCTGTGCTTTTGGCCCGGCACACTAGCTTGTTGGGCCGGCCTTCCAAAATGAATTCTTCCGGACTTTTCTAGAACCTTCTAGAACCTTCCATAAATTCACCAGATCATTTTAAAACCTTATAAAATGACTTCCTATATATGAATCTTATTCTCCGGACCATTCAGGAACTCCTCGTGATGTCCGGGATCTCATCCGAGACTACGAACAATACTTCGAACTCCATTCTATATGGTGGACCCCACATACTAAATGGGCCGGCCCTTTAACTGGAAAGTGGGACCCACCTGTGTTTTTGGCCCAGCCCACTATCTTGTTGGGCCGGCCCACTTGCTATATGGTGGACCCCACATACTAAATGGGCTGGCCCATTAACAGGAAAGTGGGATCCACCTGTGCTTTTGGCCCGGCCCACTGGCTTGGTGGGCCGGCCCATTTGATCTAATGTGGACCCCACGCACTAAATGGGCCGGCCCGATAGCAGGAAAGTGGGACCAACATGCTAATTGGGCCGGCCCAATAACTTCTTGGGCCGGCCCACTTGCTTTAAGGTGGACCCCACTTGGTAAATGGGCCGGCCCGATAACATGAAAGTGGGTCCCAAATGTTTTGTGGGCCGGCCCTTTTGCCTGTTGACCGGTCAAACGAGTGCATTCGGCCCGGCCCACATGCTTAGTGGGCCGGCCCATTAATGTTTTGACCAGTCAACCTTAGAGGTTAGGCCCGGCCCACGTAACTAATGGACCAGCCCAGCTATATAGTTGACCGGTCAAACTAAGTCAGCTGGCCCGGCCTGCAAGCTTAATGGGCTGGCCCGCTTAAGACGTGGCAGGCCTCGTGTGGGCCTACCATCTACCACGGGGTTTCAGCGGTTAACGCCGTTAATCGCGCTAACGGCGTCGCCACGTGTCGGTTGCATGACGTCAGCAGTCAACGGGCTCCCGGAAACACTTCTGCAACGGTCCGATTTTCCGTGGCGGAAGGGCGCCCAAGCGCGACGGACCGAAAAAATCGTCGTAGGACTTTGCCTGACGCAGTTTCGACAACAGAACCCATATCGTCGGGTTAGGCCCATAGGCGACGAAAAATACCCCTTAGCGGACGATTTTGAGACGTTGTCTATCAGAACTTTTCTTGTAGTGTTATGTGAGAGGTAATTACTAAGAATGATTTAGAGATACTCTGTTTAGAGTAAAATACTGCCTTGAAATGTTGTCAAGGTGTTTTTAAAGTCCAAATGCATTTATGGACTTATTTTTATTATTGAAAATATTAAGTGTGATTTGAATGATTATAATATTCATCAAATTAGGACTTAATCTTATTTGTCTCCAAAAATTCCTTTTCATATTTTATTATGATAGAGAATTTTATGCTGAGTGGTTTTCATTTTTTTAGAGCTCTTAATCATTTTCTATTCATTTTCAAAGTTTCTGGTTTATTTGGAAATGTGAAATGACCAATTTGCCCTTGGGCCCACCTGTCAGTGGAACCCAACGGGTTAGGTCCGACCCGAGCCGCTCGGTCCGGCTCGGTCGGCCTCACTCGCCCCCTTCTCTCTCGTTCGATAGAACCCTAACCCTAAATCGCTCCTGCGACGCTCGCGTCGCCCGCGCCATCGCCGATTTGTTCCGGCCACCTCCGGCCACCGCCGGCGATGAGATGGGCGTCAATCGAACCGCCGTTCGACGGCGCACCATCTGGTCCGCGTCGATCTGAGTTTCTCCACCGTTCCTGTTCACCCCCAACTTCTCTGCGCCTCGGCCGCACGGATCCGTGAAGATCCGCCGCTCACCGGCGTTCCTGGTGCCATGATGTTGCCGTAGGGTGTTGGGTGCTACGGCGCTGGTCAAGGCTTGGCTTGGCCTGACCTGGCACTGCCGTGCGCTCGGCGTGTGCCACCGTGGCCGCCATGGCGCGCGACTGCCGTCTGCTCCAGGTACGCCCCCTCTCTACTCCTTTTCTCTCCTCGTCATCTTCTTCTTGATCTGGTCTCTGGTGCTGCCTTCCCCTCCTGGAGATGCTAGCCATGCCGTGCTGTTGTTGCGTCCCTAGTGTGTGTTGCTACTGCGTGTCTATGGCTCCCTCTGCTGCTGTTGGTATGCTAGCTATTGCTGCTGCTGCTATTCCTATGCTCATGCTCATGCTATTACTTCTTCTGTGATACTCCTATACTTGCTCTTGAGCATGCTGTGATGCTCATGGCTTGCCATGTTTCTCCAGTTGTTGTTGATGTTACTGGATAATCATGTGTAGCCATGATTCTTGCCCCTGGCTTGATTACTGTGAGCAATCCTTGCTTTTAGCAAGGGCTAGTGCTATTTGTGTGCTGCTTATTGGGCTCTGGCTCATGGTAGGCTCTGCTTGGCTTAACTGTTGTCTGTATGCATCAATTCCTTGATGATGTGCTTCTGGATACAATTATAAAATTATTTACATAATTTCTGTGATGCAATTGTTGCTTATATGTGGCTATTTTATTAACTGGTCCATGTTCTGCTGCTCAGCTAGACTCTAGCATGCCCCAGCATGCTCTAGCAAGCTCTGATAATCATGGGATCATCAGCTGCTTGTTGGTTGCTTGCTCACCTACTGTCTCTGCCTGACTGTTGCTTATCTCTGTGCATGTGTGGTTCCATATCTGGTGCTGGTGCATACTGGTGCTTCCTCAAGCCATTGCTATTGCTTGAAATGATCCATTGGATCATCTGCAAGGCTCCAGTGCATGGTTATCTTATGTATATCATTTATCTGTGTAGCTTGTCATGATTTAATGGATAAATGAGATGAATTGTTTCTACAGTTATGATTCTTTTAGTTAAATGACTTGAGCTAGAGGAATGCCAACCATTGGTTGGGGATTCTAGCTTACTCTGAACCCTTCTGGGTAATGATGTAGTGGCTTGCTTATTTGTTTTAGGGTTTGAGGTGACCCTGACAGCTCCTAGTTGTTGTCAGAGGTGGCTCCCCTCTCTATGGCTTGATGAATGCTTACTGGTTGATCCTCTTCTGGATTTCCAGTAGCTTTTGGTGTTGAAAAATGAAATAGACATAATCTGTCTATATGTCTGATGGTTTATTGAACCCCTAGCTGCTAGGTGAGTTGGCTAGACTGGTAGTGCATCAAATCCCTGCTGGATCATTTGATTGACTGTAGTGGTGATACCCTTGGTTTGAATCATTGTTTCCCTGGGATTATCTCTACTCGCCATGCTCCTATTTTGCCAATAGCTAGTGGCTCATCACCAGATGATGATACACATAGGGTATTCCTACCCTTTGGCTTGTGTGTGATGCATATGCTTAATTATGAGCAAAACAGTCGCTTGCTCATGGATTTCTTGGTTATACCTCACTCCAGCTCCTAGAAAGGTTGTTGGTGTAGAGGTTTTAATTGCTTCTGAATTGTGGTTTGTGCTTGCCCTGCTCCTCCTGGTGGCTTGTGATGATCTACTTCATCTTGTGCTTGCTCAACAGTCAACAGTTCTTGGTGAAACTGTTTCTGGATGGTTTCTGGTGGTGTGTTGTTCTTCCTGTTCTAGTGTTCTTACCCTTTGGAGCTGCTGCCGATGAGCTGCTAGGGTTTGGGCTTGAAAAAGTTATATATGGTCCTCTCCATGATCTCCTGGTCGACAGCAATGCCTGGCACCATTTTGGTGACTCTCCCCCGACCTGTGTGCTGTTGGGCATGCATGTATCCTTGTGAGCTGCTTGTGTGTTCCATGGTTGGAACTTGGGCTGCTGATTGATCAGCTCGGCTGAGCCTTGGTATTATCCATCGATTTTCTGTTTCTTTCTCTAATCTGCCAAGTGGCTTTGCCCCTTGGCATAATGCCTTGTTTGTTATGTGTGTGTGCAGGGATCAAATGGATGATCAAAAGAATCTCAAGATCATGTTGAACAAGAAGTTCTTGAAGATTAACTTGTATAGTTTAGAATATTTGAATTCCTTGTAATTTTCCTTTTTTCTTATTTCATTTATTCAATTTCTGAAATGTGTTGTAATATTTATTAATCATATGGATATTGTAAATGACAATGTATCTTGTGTGTGATAATCAAGCTCAAGTTTCTCTAAAGAGCTTTTCATTTATGTTTCTATTCTTTTATATTCATAATTTTCCAATTTCTATAATAGTTTATTGGATTAATCATTATTTTAATTATGTTATATCAAATTGAAGTTTGAATTTGAAATTCAAACCTAACTTGTTTGAATTCAATCATGCAACTTAAATTGGAAGATGAAATGTTCCCCTCTCTTCTCGAAAACCCTAGTTTAGTTCATTGAGGTCCAAATCTATCGCACTCTCGAAACCCTAATCCTGTAAGGTGTCGAGAGAGAAACTTGTCCCCCCTTCGATGCAGTTTTCTTCTAAAAGCGCGAAATTTCCCCAGATTTTATGATGCAATGCACATCCCTTTTTAAATTCTACCCCTCGATCGTCGCTAAACCTGGGATATTACAGCCTTTCCCCCTTAAAGAAAACTTCGTCCCGAAGTTGTGGTTGTAATACCTGAATAGTTTTGGGTATGACTTTCTCAGGTCTTCTTCCTTTTCCCAGGTGGCTTCTCTCTCAGGATGATGCTTCCACTGAATCTTGCAGTACTTAATACCTCTATTCCTGAGTTGTTTCCAATTTTCCTCGAGAATCTTAGCTGGCTTCTCTATATAAGTCAAATCTGGCTGCAGATCTAACTCGTCATGGGATACGGGCTCATCTGGTGTCTTTAGGCATTTTCTGAGTTGCGACACATGGAATACATTGTGTACTTGAGCTAACCTTCCCGGTAGATCCAATTCAAAGGCTAACCCTCTGTTCTGACTCAGTATCTTGAAAGGTCCGATGTATCTAGGGCTAAGATTCCCCTTTACTCCGAATCTCTGTAGACCTTTCATCGTACTTACTTTAAGGTAAACCATGTCTCCAACTTTTGGCTCCCATGTCCTTCTCTTTTGGTCTGCATAACTCTTCTGTCGGCTTTGGGCTATTTTGAGTCTATCTCTTATGACATCGATGATCTGCTGCTTTTCCTTAACATAATCTGGATCAAACTCCTTGCTTGAACCTGCCTCGTACCAACAGATAGGTGATCTACACTTTCTTCCATAGAGAGCTTCAAATGGTGCCATCTTGATGCTGCTTTGATAGTTGTTGTTGTACGAAAACTCTGCTAATGGTAAGTGTTCCTCCCATGATCCTCCGAAGTCTAGGGCACAAGCCCTAAGCATATCCTCCGTTTGTCCTGTCGTCTGAGGATGATAGGCGGTGCTATAGTCTAGCTTGGATCCTAAAGCTTCATGTAGTTGTTTCCAGAATGCTGATGTGAACACGGATCCTCGGTCTGACACTATATTTTTGGGTACTCCGTGTTTACTCACAATCTCTTTGATATAAAGATCGATGAGTTTCTCTCCTTTGTCCCGCTGGTTTACTGCTAAGAAATGTGCACTCTTTGTCAACCGGTCCACGATTACCCATATCATGTCCTTCTTTTTATTGGTCATGGGTAGTCCGGTGATGAAATCCATTCCTATCTCTTCCCACTTCCATTCTGGGATTGGTAAAGGTTGCAACTGTCCTGCCGGACTTTGGCCTTCACCCTTTGACATGTATGGCATTCTGCCACGTATTGTGCAATCTCTCTTTTCATGTTATTCCACCAGAACAATTCTTTAAGTTCCATGTACATCTTTGTACTTCCTGGATGTGTTGAGTACGGTGTTTGATGTGCTTCCTTGAGTATAACTTCCTTGATCTCATCATTATCTGGAACACAAATCCTTTTCTGAAACCAGAGTGATCCCGACTCTCCTCGGTGGAATTCTGATGGTCTTCCCTCATCAATTCTTCTCATCTCCTGCACGATGAATGGATCGTCCAATTGACCCATGATAATTTCATTCTTTAGATTTACACTTAGTTCATCAGCTACTTGTAAAGCTGATAGTCCCTCATGAGCTTCCTTCTCCCAAAGTTGTATCTGGGTTTGGCTTATTTCCTTCTTCAACTTCGGTGCTATTTCTTGATCAACTCCTCCAGTGCTCTTCCTACTCAAGGCAGCTGCTACAACGTTAGCCTTTCCTGGAGTGTAATTGATGGTCAGGTCATAATCCTTGATTAACTCAAGCCATCTTTTCTGTCTAATGTTTAGTTCCTTCTGCGTGAAGAAGTACTTGAGACTCTTATGATCTGTATAGAGCTCACACTTGGCTCCATAGAGAAAATGTCTCCATGTTTTTAGTGCAAAAACGACCGCTGCTAGTTCTAGGTCATGGGTTGGATAGTTTACTTCATGAGGTCTGAGTTGCCTTGATCCATAAGATATGACTTTCCGATCTTGCATGAGTACGCAACCTAATCCATGTTTGGATGCGTCACAATACATGGTGTAATCCTTGCCAACTTCCGGAACTGCTAACACCGGTGTTGTGGTGAGTTTCTCCTTCAGAGTCTGAAAACTCTTCTCACACTCATCAGACCACACGAACGGTGTGTTCTTCCTTAACAACTTAGTCATTGGTCCTGCTATCTTAGAGAATCCTTCGATGAATCTCCGATAGTATCCTGCCATTCCTAAGAATCCTCGGATTTCCTTGACATTCTTTGGTGCTTCCCATTCTAAAACTGCTGCTACCTTGCTTGGGTTTACTGCTATCCCATCCTTACTGATAACATGACCAAGAAATTCTACTTGATCTAGCCAAAACTCACACTTGCTGAATTCGGCATAGAGTTGATGTTCTCTTAGTGTTTGCAACACTATCCTAAGATGTTCAGCATGTTCAGCTTTATCCTTGGAGTATATCAAGATATCATCGATGAATACAATGACAAACTTGTCCAGACAAGGCATGAAGATCTTATTCATAAGATTCATGAATATTGTTGGGGCATTGGTTAATCCAAAAGGTACTACTAGGTACTCATGATGCCCATACCTTGAGACAAAGGCAGTTTTAGGAACATCTTCCTTCTTGATCTTTATCTGATGGTATCCTGATCTCAGATCAATCTTGGAAAAGACTTCTGCTCCTCTAACTTGATCAAACAGATCTTGTATTCTAGGGAGTGGATACTTGTTCTTGATAGTAACATTGTTCAGGTTCCTGTAGTCTCCGCACATCCTTCGGCCTCCATCCCTTTTATCCACGAATATCACGGGTGATCCCCATGGTGAAATACTCTCCTGAATGAATCCTTTCTGTTCTAGGTCATCCAATTGTTCCTTGAGTTCCTTCAACTCCTTAGGCCCCATCTTGTATGGTGCCTTCGCAATCGGAGTTGTTCCCGGAATTAGGTCGATAGTAAACTCTATCTCCCTATCTAGTGGCATTCCAGGTAATTCCTTTGGAAAGACATCCTGGAACTCATTAACTACGGGTATGTCCTCAAGTTTTACTTCTTTCATGCTATTCAACTGTAACTCTACCTCAATCTGGGTATGCTTATCTCTTTGGTAAATCATCCGGCCTCCATTTGGGCTTTTCAAAGACATTGTCTTGTTCGCACAGTCTATCAAGGCTCCATTTGCCTCTAACCAGTTCATACCAAGAATGACATCTATGTCCTTCATAGGTAGAACGAACAGGTCTGCATCAAACGCACACTTATTGATCATTATGACATGTCCTTGTTTAATATGGGTTACTACTATAGTTCCCCCTCGCAGATAGTATGGTGATAGGTGTATCTAACTTAGTGCAACTAATCCCATGTTTGATGATGAATTGCTGAGAAATGAATGGTGTAGTTGCACCAGTATCAAAAAGTACTTTGCCAGGATGAGTGAGTATCTGAAGCGTACCCATCACTGCTTGATCGGAGTTCACCACCTCCTCCAGACTGGTGCAGTTCAACTTTCTGAAGGGTTTCTTGTTCTTCGAACTCCCTCCAGAATTCCCACCTCGGTTTCCTCCTCCTCCTGACTGTCCTCCTCCATTGTTTCTCTTGGGGCAATCCTTCAACATGTGCCCCTCCCGGCGACACCCAAAACATATGATTTTGGGATTACGGAAATCCTTCGAGACGTGTCCTTTAAATCCAAAATTGCGGCAAACAATCTGGTTTGCGGACTAAAATCCTTGGTTCCTCCTCCTCCTGTTGTTGTTGTTGTTGTTGTTGTTGTACCTCGGCTTGAAACTCAAGCTGGTATTGGGCTTGTTGCTGACAAATTTCTTCGGCTCAAATCTGGCCTTCTTCCTCTTTTCTTCCTGAAGCTGTTTGAAGTCATCTTCAAGAGTGATGGCGGCATCCACAACCTCTTGGAACTCCGTAGCTCTCAACATTCGGAGCTGTACTTTAAACTGAGGATTCAATCCTCTCATGAACATCTTCTTCTTCTTGTCCTCGGTGTTGACCTCCTCAACGGCGTACCGGGAGAATCCTGAAAACTCCCTGATGTAAGTCAGGATAGCCTTATCCTTTTGCTCAAGACTCTCAAACTCTCGACGCTTCAATTCCACAATACTCTCAGGGACATTGGATTCCCTGAACTTCCTTTTGAAGTCCTCCCAAGTGAACACCTTCTCAGACGGATAAACGGCTACGATGTTATCCCACCAAGATGCGGCGGGTCCACACAATAGATGTGTTGCGTATCTGACCTTCTTCAGGTCGTTGCATCCAACAGTATCGAGCTTTCGCTCGGTATCCATTAGCCAATCCTCCGCGTCCATCGGTTCAGGCGCGTAGGCGAATGAGATTGGCTTGGTGTTCTGGAAATCAGACAAAGTAACGCCCGGGTTCTCTGGCCTTTCTACCCGGTTCTGCTGCAGCAACTCTTGAAAGAATTTATTCTGCTGCTCCATAGTCAGGCGTTGTCTTTCCTCCAACATTTGCATGTATTGGAGGAAGTTCTGCTGCGTCATGGGTGGTGGTGGTGGAAACTGATTTCTGGCAGCTTCGTCCGCCTCCTCCTTTTGCTTTGCCTCGCGCTCGAGGCGCTGTGCTTCACTCTCCTCGCCCGTCGCTCCAGACATTTTCCCCTAGTTCTGCAACACAAAGTGGTACTCATAATTGCTCCATGCGCAAGCTTTCTGAGCTCAACTTTGTGCACAGAACTAGTCACGCAATGGAAATCAAGAAGCAAATCCAAATCATACAAAACATAAACCAAATATATAGATACTTAAGTGGTTTATTACAATACTCAGTAGTAGTGTGAGTATGCAAACTCACTTATTGAAGTATAATTACAACTTATACAAATATTACATACTACAATACATGTGGTACAACTGTATTGTAGTCTCGCCTCCCGTGGTGGACTCTAGTCGTTGCTTCACTCCCGGTACATCCCAGGCTTCCATCCGGTCGAACGAGTAGTCCTCCTGATAGAGTCTGGGACATAAGGTCTTCCCGTCGGCTGGTAGTCAAAATCAAAGGATGATCCCAGGGAGAAATCTGTTGTCATGAAATGATTATTTAATGCAGCATAATCCTCCCCTAGATTGTACTCCCCTATGACTCCATCATAAGCGTTACCTCCATCTGTGTCCGACTCTATCATGATCGGATACTCCTCATAATCTCCCCTACTGTACTGATGGTTCTGGTACTGGGTTGTGGCGTCCTCATCCCTCTCGGAATTACATCTCACTGGATCACCATAAGTCCCCATGAATGATCCCCAACGCCAACCTGTCGAGTTCTCAATAGGAGTCTCGGAACGCTGATGGTTTCCGGATTCCTCTCCGCCCTCATATCCACCTTGGGAGCTACTAGGAAAGTACCTAGGTGTTATAGGTGTGGTTTGTGATTCTGGATGGTCAATACTAATAAAGTCACCAGCTGAATAAACTGGTGTGTGAACCTCACCCTCCATTGGTTCCTTTCCCTTCGACTCCTCCTTGGGCTCAGTGAATTCATCCAACATTGTGTCAATTGCCCCCGACAGATGTCGGTTCAACTGAAAATAAAATGGCAGTAGGTTTCGGCAGTTATCCATGTACTTAGCGGCTTCTGCAGGTTTTCGCTTTGCAAACTTAAAGTGGTTCAACATAGGATCATCTTCCTCCTCCATATGTGGAATATGTGCGAATTCGGAACCGATAAGCTCCTTGGTCTTATGTTCACGAATATCTGTGATGGCTTTCATTATGGCTATGTGGTATGCTGTTCTTATGGTCCTAGCCTCTCCTGCTGGCATCACTGCACTCATTCCTAGGGATTCTGGGAGTTGTAATCCTACCCTACACTTCGCCAATACTGTACCATCGTAGTACATGTATTTCATTACTCAGATTTGGGGATCGCACCCAAATTCGAGTAACATTGCACGAAGAATATCAGCGAGTCCTCCGTCATAATCGTTCAGAGTTGATTCCTTCACTTTCACGTTACGTCCGGAACGTGAACTTGCCATAGTTGGCTATAGATAAGAAAGATGATAATATTAGTAATGATGCATCATAATAGTGATAATAAAGAATTATCGCACTAAAAGATATGATTGTTTTATTCTCAAGTGAATATACACCATATTTTTAGAGAATTCTTTACTAATCCTATTTGACTCCTAACGTTCTGTCCCATTTACTAGGTTCCAACCTAAGGTCAAAGCTTTTGCTCTGATACCAACTGTGGTGACCCTACATACCACTTCATGTTATAGTATGCCAGTCGTTGATATAACATTCACGGAGTACCAATCCGCAAATGTTACATCCCTCAGAGTTGTACAAAAGAACATAGCAGGTCCATAACTCATTCATTTATTTTTACAAGCCATATATACATATAATCTCAGAGTTTCTCTTGGCTCCTAAGAGGAATACTCCTGGGTTCGAGGTGAACCCGACTCAACTTACAATATAGAAGTCTTAGTAAGTTATACATTTATTCTCATCGAGCAGTTAAGTACTAAGTGTTTGTACTGCTCGGCTACTACCACGATCATATAAGTCTACGCTTGTTCTCCTCCGGAAACCTCCCCGGTTCCGTAGACGATGAGGTAATCCACTCCTTCTACACCTCCGGAGAGGTCTGGTTCTTCATAGCAGATGTCTTCTGCTCCTTCTTGGTTGTCGGTGTCCTCCTGAAGTCGATTCAGACAATCTAAGCAGGGGATTTAAGAGTGGTACGAGTACGAGCATACTCAACAAGTTCATTATAGAAAAGAGGTGTTTAATGCACTAGCTACGATATCAGACCAAAAAGTCTAATACCAATGCAGGTTTTGATAACCATTTCTTCAAGAGGTTGCTTTTATTCAGAAGAACTATGTCCGTCAGCCTTCACCGGTTTACTAGAACTTCATGGAGTTCCTTTCCGGCAGCGTTCGCAGTTCCAAATCCCGAAACAGGGAGTGACAGGTCACGATTCATTACACTCTGCAGAGGGGTGTTGCTTTACCCATAAGAGATCTTAACCTTGGTGCCAACCGGCAGCTTTCCCGTCCACACTTCCTATGGTGTGAGGCCCGGTATAAGGTCAAAGCCAATCATATTCCTCCGCTACCTCGCACACCCACCCTTTGTTGCAACCCCCCACCCTGGGTCCTCGCTGGTGTACTTATACCAATTAAGGATGGCCCCCGACCGCGACAGCAGTTCTGGGTTCTAACCATATACTCCTTCGCCGGTAAATGCAACCCATCATAGACCGCAATACCATGGGGAATTAGAGTGGGATCCCCACCCTCAAGTTGCTCCCGCAAGACACAACTGTAAGCGCATCCGTTGATGTACGAGAGGTGGAAATACAATTGACTAGTCCGTCCCATTCCAGATCTTATGGTTAACACGAGTTTTATGGCACAAGAATCACTGGACGACATTTGTTGTTTAATTCTAGATGGATATAAACCCATTGCAATGGAACCTCCACCATGTCAACACATTCCATGGTTCCATTGCCAACCACATAGTCATATTCATAGTTATGAAAGTAGTGCTTTTTTGCTTTTTATGCAGAAGTGATAAGTATCATACTTTGCAAGTAATTTGGTAAAAATACTCAAATGACATGAGCAAGTGATGAACTTGCCTGAAGACTGCAAAGTGTTGCAGTTCGAAGGTGTGGACTGACCCTTGTCCTCTGTTGCTGAAAAATAGCATCATTGTCCGATAAGGGCAATGGCTAAAGAAGCAATTATGCATGGTTCAACTTTTAGGGTTTGTTTCCCCCCTTTCCGATGTCTTATCATTTTATCTGAGAGGTAATTACTAAGAATGATTTAGAGATACTCTGTTTAGAGTAAAATACTGCCTTGAAATGTTGTCAAGGTGTTTTTAAAGTCCAAATGCATTTATGGACTTATTTTTATTATTGAAAATATTAAGTGTGATTTGAATGATTATAATATTCATCAAATTAGGACTTAATCTTATTTGTCTCCAAAAATTCCTTTTCATATTTTATTATGAAAGAGAATTTTATGTTGAGTGATTTTCATATTTTTATTTATTTTTTTAGAGCTCTTAATCATTTTCTATTCATTTTCAAAGTTTCTAGTTTATTTTGAAATGTGAAATGACCAATTTGTCCTTGGGCCCACCTGTCAGTGGAACCCAATGGGTTAGGTCGACTCGAGCCGCTCGGTCCGGCTCGGTCGGCCTCACTCGCCCCCTTCTCTCCCGTTCGATAGAACCCTAACCCTAAATCGCTCCTGCGACGCTTGGGTCGCCCGCGCCATCGCCGATTTGTTCCGGCCACCTCCGGCCACCGCCGGCAATGAGATGGGCGTCAATCGAACCGCCGTTCGACTGCACACCATCTGGTCCGCGTTGATCTGAGTTTCGCCGCCGTTCCTGTTCGCCCCCAACTTCTCTGCGCCTCAGCCGCACGGATCCGTGAAGATCCGCCGCTTACCGGCGTTCCTGGCGCCATGACGCTGTCGTAGGGTGCTGGGTGCTGCGGCGCTGGTCAAGGCTTGGCTTGGCCTAGCCTGGCGCTGCCGTGCGCTCGGCGTGTGCCGCCGTGGCCGCCATGGCCGCGACTGCCGTCTGCTCCAGGTACGCCCCCTCTCTACTCCTTTTCTCTCCTCGTCATCTTCTTCTTGATCTGCTCTCTAGTGCTGCCTTCCCCTCCTGGAGATGCTAGCCATGCCGTGCTGTTGTTGCGTAGTGCTATGCCATGGTTACTGTGCTTGCCCTAGTGTGTGCTGCTGGTGCTGCTGCGTGTCTATGGCTGGCTCTGCTGCTGTTGGTGTGCTAGCTGTTGCTGCTGCTGCTATTCCTATGCTCATGCTCATGCTATTACTTCTTCTGTGATACTCCTATACTTGCTCTTGAGCATGCTGTGATGCTCATGGCTTGCCATGTTGCTCCAGTTGTTGTTGCTGTTACTGGATAATCATGTGTAGCCATGATTCTTGCCCCTGGCTTGATTACTGTGAGCAATCCTTGCTTTTAGCAAGGGCCAGTGCTATTTGTGTGCTGCTTACTGGGCCTTGGCTCATGGTAGGTTGTGCTTGGCTTAACTGTTGTCTATATGCATCAATTCCTTGATGATGTGCTTCTGGATACAATTATAAAATTATTTACATAATTTCAGTGATGCAATTGTTGCTTATATGTGGCTATTTTATTAACTGGTCCATGTTCTGCTGCTCAGCTAGACTCTAGCATGACCCAGCATGCTCTAGCAAGCTCTGATGATCATGTGATCATCAGCCGCTTGTTGGTTGCTTGCTCACCTACTGTCTGTGCCCTGACTGTTTCTTATCTCTGTGCATGTGTGGCTCCATATCTGGTGCTGGTGCATACTGGTGCTTGCTCAAGCCATTGCTATTGCTTGCAATGATCCATTGGATCATCTGCAAGGCTCCAGTGCATGGTTATCTTGTGTATATCATTTATCTGTGTAGCTTGTCATGATTTAATGGATAAATGAGATGAACTGTTTCTACAATTATGATTCTTTTAGTTAAATTACTTGAGCTAGAGAAATGCCAACCATTGGTTGGGGATTCTAGCTTACTCTGAACCCTTCTGGGTAATGATGTAGTGGCTTGCTTATCTGTTTTAGGGTTTGAGGTGACCCTGACAGCACCTAGTTGTTGTCAGAGGTGGCTCCCCTCTCTGTGGCTTGATGAATGCTTACTGGTTGATCCTCTTCTGGATTTCCAGTAGCTTTTGGTGTTGAAAAATTAAATAGACATAATCTGTCTATATGTCTGATGGTTTATTGAACCCCTAACTGCTAGGTGAGTTGGCTAGACTAGTAGTGCATCAAATCCTTGCTGGATCATTTGGTTGACTGTAGTGGTGATACACTTGGTTTGAATCATTGTTTCCCTAGGATTATCTCTACTGGCCATGCTCCTATTTTGCCAGTAGCTAGTGGCTCATCACCAGATGATGATACACATAGGGTATTCCTACCCTTTGGCTTGTGTGTGATGCATATGCTTAATTATGAGCAAAACAGCCGCTTGCTCATGGATTTCTTGGTTATACCTCACTCCAGCCCCTAGAAAGGTTGTTGGTGTAGAGGTTTTGCTTCTGAATTGTGGTTTATGCTTGCCCTGCTCCTCCTGGTGGCTTGTGCTGATCTACTTCATCTTGTGCTTGCTCAACAGTCAACAGTTCTTGGTGAAACACTCTTCTGGATGGTTTCTGGTGGTGTGTTGTTCTTCCTGTTCTAGTGTTCGTACCCTTTGGAGCTGCTGCCGATGAGCTGCTAGGGTTTGGGCTTGAAAAAGTTTATATATGGTCCTCTCCTTGCTCTCCTGGTCGACAGCGATGCCTGGCACCATTTTGGTGACTCTCCCCTGACCTGTGTGCTGTTGGGCATGCATGTATCCTTGTGAGCTGCTTGTGTGTTCCATGGTTGGAACTTGGGCTGCTGATGGATCAGCTCGGCTGAGCCTTTGTATTATCCATCGATTTTCTGTTTCTTTCTCTAATCTGCCAAGTGGCTTTGCCACTTGGCATAATGCCTTGTTTGTTATGTGTGTGTGCAGGGATCAAATGGATGATCAAAAGAATCTCAAGATCATGTTGAACAAGAAGTTCTTGAAGATTAACTTGTATAGTTTAGAATATTTCAATTCCTTGTAATTTTCCTTTTTTCTTATTTCATTTATTCAATTTCTGAAATGTGTTGTAATATTTATTAATCATATGGATATTGTAAATGACAATGTATCTTGTGTGTGATAATCAATAAAGCTCAAGTTTCTCTAAAGAGCTTTTCATTTATGTTTCTATTCTTTTATATTCATAATTTTCCAATTTCTATAATAGTTTATTGGATTAATCATTATTTGAATTATGTTATATCAAATTGAAGTTTGAATTTGAATTTCAAACCTAACTTGTTTGAATTCAATCATGCAACTTAAATTGGAAGATGAAATGTTCCCCTCTCTTCTCGAAAACCCTAGTTTAGTTCATTGAGGTCCAAGTCTATCGCACTCTCGAAACCCTAATCATGTAAGGTGTCGAGAGAGAAACTTGTCCCCCCTTCGATGCAGTTTTCTTTTAAAAGTGCAAAATTTCCCCAGATTTTACGGTGCAATGCACATCCATTTCTAAATTCTACCCCTCTATCGTCGCTAAACCTGGGATATTACAATTTGTGTCCTTGTTTTTGTTTTGTGCATCATCATAACCTCATGTATATTTCGACTCTAGAACTATTTTTTAGCTAAAACCTTACTTTGTTTGCCAAACTATTCTATCATGTATATCCCTTCTCCACATGCTTATTTTTTTAAAAATAGGAAAGTAATAAAATAAAATTTATTTGGAGAAAAAGTTTTATAAAAGGAAACAAAGATAAATAATTGTTTATATAGAAAGGGGGTTTGGGCCAGCCAACCGGCTAGGCCCAAATGGCCCAAACCGTAGGCCACAAACCCTAGCCCAAGTAAGCCACCAAGAAAACCCTACCCATCCATCACTTGTCGTCGTGGTGAACGAGCAGATGCCATAGGATGGCTTAGATTGGGGCCGAATGGACGCAAGAGGATTCGGGGGAGGGTTTGCGATCAGGTGGGAAGAGATTCCGGATGGTTTCCTCAAGAACTTGGCCAAGGCCAGAGGTTGAAGAAGAAAGACACAAGGAAGAACTCCCTCTAGATCACCATGTTCATAGATTCACACAAGTTACAGGCTCTGCCTTCCTACATACACGCGTACATACTTGCCCGTGAAGATGGGCTGCCCCCTCTCCTTATATAGGGGAGAGGGTGGCTTACACTGCAAGAAACCCTAATGGCATCTTTGACTGGACAAACTACTTTACAGAGTTACTGTACAAAGCTACTTTAACTGGCTACTGTACAAAGCTACTTTAATCATAGATGACACCGGGGCCTTCTTTTATCATAGAAGCTGACGTCCCCCGGCTTCTTTCTCCGTCACCTCTCTCTTTGGCGCCAGGGCTCTGAATAAAGTTACTTGGCTTAGCTCATCCTTGTCTTCTTGCTCTGAAGAGAATCTTTGACCAGTCCTGCCGACAGGCTCTCCTTTCCGGTATCTTTTATACCGGGTTCCGGCATACCCCTTTGGGGATACCGGCTTAGCCTTGCTCTCCCGGATTCCTACTAGGCTTCCGGCAAGAACATTAAACCGGTATCTCGATGGCTCAAACCATCCGGTTTGGCATGCCTTTGGCATACCGGGGGTTATCCCCCCAACATTAGTCCCCGAAGCTGGTATAGCCTGGAGGATTCTATCCTACAGACCATGCCAGGTTTTCATCTTTCTAAGATACCGGTTTAGTCACTCATCTCTTGAGCTTAGTTCCGGCACCTTTACCCTTGTTCCTTTCTCGGCGAAGTCGAGAATATATCGGGCCCCGCGCCTGTCAGTGACATGCGCACTGTAACTGACGCGCCAGTGTCCGCTGTCACATCGTTTCGACTCCCGCGCACGCATTTAATGCACCGCAGCGGATCCCACTACCTCTTCGGGATCCCGCGTGCGCCTCCGTGTGGCCTCCGTTTTCGCGCGTGTATCCCTCCGCCACGTGGCGGCCCAAGGCGCGAACCGTCGCGGGCCGCGAGGCGAACCGCCGCGGCCCAGCGGTTCCACGCCCACTTTCTCTCTCTTATATAAACGCAACTGCCCGTTCCTCTTCATCTTCTTCGCATTCTTCTCCTTCGCGCACAGAGCTCCACGCCTCTGCGCCTCCGCCGTTCTCCGTCCGCCGTCGCCCGTTCAAGCTCCGGTGCCCGGCGAACTCACGCCGTGCCGCCGCCGGACTTCGCTGTGCGGAGATCTTCGGCAGCAACTTCTTCGCGTCCGCCGCATTTGTGCTTCTTCGCGAGCTTCTCCGCCTCGCCGTCGACGGTGCTCGCCGGCGGCTGCAGACCCGCTTCTCCGCCAGCAAACTCTTTCCCCAGCGACCGCGCCGCTCAAGGTTGGTACTAATTTCTCTTTACTCGCCGTTCGCTTGCTTTCCAGATCTTGAGCCTTTGGTGTTCTTATTTGCTCCTTTTTCTTTGGTTTTCCTCTTACTCGTAGATCTTCACGCGGGGTTCGAGTCTGGGATTTCTGTTTCTCCACCTACCCTCGCGATGTCTGACGAGGGATCTTCTTCCGCATCTTCTTCTTCCCTTTCTCTCAAGCGCCGCAGACCCTCTCCCGGTGAATCTACGGCCTCAGATCCAATGGAGACCGATTCCGGCAATCAGCAGGAATCCGGTAGCCTCCAAGAGTCCGGCGGCAACCTAGAATCCGGTAGCTTTAGCCAAGCTTCCGGTAGCCAAGAGGCCAGTAGCTCTGGCCAAGCCTCTAGCAGCTCCAGCCAATCTTCCGGCGAGGAGCCTTCCCCACCCACTCGCGGAGCCTGGATGGGCTCCAACGTTACTGAGTTCGAGATTGATTGGCTGTACCGGTCTCGAAGGATTCCGGAAGGAGTTTCCTGTCGGATTCCGGATGACGAGATCGAACCGGATCCGGAAGACGACGAGTTTGTTGTTTTTCTTGCTCACTTCGAGCGTGGCTTCGGCCTTCCTGCCTCTACTTTTTTCCGGGAGTTCCTAGATTTCTACGAACTCCAACCTCACCACCTTCCTGGCAACGCCATTTTCTATCTCTCTTGTTATGCCACCTTCATGGAGGCTTACATCGGCATTCGTCCCACTCGTGAGACGTTTGCCCGTTTCTTTAACTTGCGGATCAACTCCGTCCAGGGCAGGGAAATTCCTAAGCCCAAGCCGCCCGTGCAGTGCGGCTCCTGCATCGTCGGCTCCCGCCAAGGGAGCACTTTTCTTAAGTTTTCCGGCCTCGAGTCTTGCCGCACCTGGCAAGGAACTTTCTTCTACGTGAAGAACACCGGCCGCGCCGATCGCATCAATCTTCCTCCATATCAAGAGGGGCCCCCCAGCAGAGCCAACTGGAGCTACAACCCGAAGACAGAACATGCCGAAACCAATCGGGTAGTGCGCTTCTTGGCCTCTTTGAAGAAGGAGACCAACATCTGTCCCGACGATGTCATCCGGACCTTCATATCGCGCCGGGTGCTTCCTCTTAAGCGCCGCGCACATAGGATGAGCGAGATGTATGGCCCAGGCGATCCTACCAAGATCACAGGCCGTGCTCTCAGCAAGAAAGATGTTGTTCGCAAGGCTAAGCAGATTTGTCAAACTGCTATGCCTTTTACTTGGGAATGGGGCCTCCTTCCCCTCAGTTCCTCTAACCGTCCGACCCAAGAAGTAAGAGATTGCGCAATTTGGGGTTGTCTTTGCCGGTAAGTTTCTGCTTTTGCTAACCTTCTTTTTTACCTTGTTTCAGGCCAGGGACCGCTTCCCCTCTATCCAGGCAGAGCCGCGAGGACCTCTCCGGAAGCGTGCCTTTGACTCCTTCGACCCGGATCCCTACATCTTTTGGAAGGATCTGAAGATGGGGAAGACTCCGGCTGCGCGCCTTGGCCGGGACCCGCCGGAGCCCACCGGAAATCCGGAGGAGCTGGTTGTGCTCGAGGTATTTTCTTTTCCGGCTTCTTATACTTTGCCATTATCGCTTTCTTGCGAATTGCTTCTTAGCCATATCCAACTCACAGATCCACGAGCGCGTGCCGCCCCTGCGCGCCGAGGCCGGCACTGAGTTTGTGGACAAACTCATGGCCCAGGGCCAGAAGAACAAGCAGCCGGCATCTACTGCCGGCTCCAGCCATGCTCCTCCCTCCAAGCGCTTCCGGACGGAGCCCGTGGGGGAGAAAGAAGTGGGCGTGCGCCGCTACGGGCGCAAAGCGATGCCAACCGCTTCCGGGTAATTTCATTTTCCGGCTTGCCTCCTTTTTTGCTAAGTTCTTTTTCCGGTTGCTTCTTCTCAACCACTTGTCTTTTTTCTTTTTCTCAGCCCCGCTCTCAAGCTTGGCCCAAGGCCATCGGGCTCTGAGGGATCCGCAAGGACCTCAACCCCTCCTCCTCGTTCAAGCCCGGCACCATCTGGTGCCGGCAACACCTCTGCCTCCCTTTCGGGGGGCACAACAAATTCGGGGCGTGCGGCCCCTTCACTGTCAGATCACCGCACGGAGGAGGATCTTTCCTTCCTCCCGGAACACCAAGACACCGGCGCCAGCAACACCGGCGCCGGAGAAGAAGAAGCTGCCGGGCGGGCGGAGCCTTTTGCTCCTCCCGTCCTCGAAAAGACAACTTCCGCGCCGGAATCTTCCGCGCCGGAAGGCTCCAAGACGGGTGACGCTCCTAGCGCTCCCCCTTCTCCACGCACCATCCTCATGCCTCCGCCTCGAGGCTCTCGCGCCCAGCCCTCCAAGGCCGCTCCCCGGCGCGCCGCCGGCTAAGACTTCCGGGGCCTCTTCTACCGCGCCGCCGCCCAAGCCCTCCAAGCTCATCAAGGGGAAGGCGACGGCCTCCAGCGCCCCTTCGGGCGGCCAGCAGCCCTTGGTGCTGCACGTCTCCAAGGCTGCCAAAAGCGCCAGCATGAAGGCCACCGGCCTCCTCGGCCGCATTACGGAGTTCCAGCGCCAAGGCCGGGACCTGGGGCACCTCCTGCCGTATGCCCAAAAGTGGAACGCCGCGGACATCACTCCGGCGACCCGCGGCATGGGCAAGGATCGGCTGCCGGCACCTGATCCTGTCGGGGATCGGTGTTCTGAGGAGCACTTCATGCGGCTCCGGGCTGCCGTAAAAGAGCTTGACAGCGCGTGGTACGATTCCACGAACAATCTGACGGTATGTTCTATTAACTTTCAACCTTTGCCGGTTTCTTTGTTTCCGGTTCTGCTTTATCTTTTCCTTAGTTTCATGCCAGTTTCTCTCTTGTCTATCTTCCCAGTCCCCGAGTTTTGTGGTGCGAGCGCAGCTCTTAGCGCAAAACTTAACTTAAGTTTTTAGCGTGAAACCGGCACTGCCAGTCCCCGAGTTTCGGGTTAAACATCTTCTCCTTAACACATAATTTACTTTAGAAACGCGCAAAACCGGCATCGCTACCCCCGAGTTTCGGGTTAAGAACTTTGTTCTTAGCGCAAAACTTATCTTAAAAACGCGCAAAACCGGCACCGCCGATCCCGAGTTTCGGGTTAAGAACTTTGTTCTTAGTGCAAAACTTATCTTAAAAACGCGCAAAACCGGCACAGCCGATCCCGAGTTTCGGGTTTAGACCTAAGATCTTAGCGCAAAACTTTATCTTAAAAATGCGCAAAACCGGCACTGCCATTCCCGAGTTTCGGGTTAAGAACTTTGTTCTTAGCGCAAAACTTAACTCATTTTCTCTTTTCTTGAACAGGTCACCGCCGACACCCGGAAGGCCCTCTTCGAGGAGCTTTTATGGGAGCACCGGGAGCTCGCTGAGGCACACGACAAGTGCCAAGGTGAGTTTTTTATTCTACCGGCATCTTTGCTACCGGAAACCTTTTTTCCTCGTGACACTTACAATTTCTGTTCAACAGTGATCCCGGAAGCTTCCATCGATGCTCTCAAGGAGCAGCTCGCCACGGCCCAACGTACTATTTTTTCCTTTCTCCTTTGAACTTGGTTTCTTTTCAGTTTTACTAGTGTAACCTTGCTAACACTCATTTTTCCGGTTACAGGGGAGAAGGATGAGCTCAGCCGGCAGCACCAGGAGGAGCTGAACGCCCTCAAGACCAGCTACCAGGAGCTCAAGTCTCAGTTGATTCAGCTGGGGCTTGACCACGCCAAGGCCCTCAAGGCCGCTGAAGTGACCGCAGCGGCCAAGTTGGACGAGGCTCGGAGAATGCCTGCAATGCCACCGTGGTGTTGCGGGCAGAGCTGGAGGAGATGGCCAAGGCCCGGAAGGGTGCCGAGGAGAAGGCCGCGCGGGCTGGAGGAGGGGCACAAGGAGTGCGATCAGCTGATCCCCCGAGACCGACACACTTGCCCTCCGTAAGTTGTTTTCTTTTACACTTTGACTACTGCATACGAGCCTTTTTTCCTTCGACCCCATTTTTGTTTCCGCTATCTTTCCGTCCGGTCTCTCTTCTTCCGGATTCTTTTCTCTCCGGTCTCTTTTTCTTCCGGTCTCTTTTTCTTCCGGTCTCTTTTTCTTCCGGACTCTTTTCCTTAAGCTTTTTCTTTCTTTGCACAGGCCTCTTTCCGGACTCGCAGAGGTATGCCGTCAAGAAGGTCGACGCGCAGCGCAAGGACAAAGGCCAAGCGGATCTTACCGTGCCATGGACGCCCAAGGACCATCTGGTCGCGCTTAACGCGCGGGTGTCCCATATGCGCTGCATAGACCGCAATCTTTCGGACATCCCTGATGTAGCTACCCAGCTATACAGGACTTTATGGCCTGGCGAGGAGGTGCCGGACACCTTCTCCCTCATCAACGACCGTCTGAAAGGTGCCGGCAGGAGGATCCGCGAGTGGCAGTGCTCTGCTGCCCGCGCTGGAGCGGACTCCGCCCTCCGCGTCGCCTGCTCCTAGTACCCGGAGCTCAATCCGGACGCCCTTACCGGCGTGCGCGAAGGCGCAGAACCGGATCTGGACCCGATCCTCTCCGCCAAGCGGCAGGATCGCGCGTACCGCATCGCGGAGTATGCCGACATGCGCACCTTCATCCCTCCCCCTCCTGGCGTCACGGATTATCTCGACGAGGAGGAGGGTGAAGCCGAAGAAGAGGTCCTGGGCGATGCTGGTGCCGGCGATGCTCCTCCGGAAGCCCCTGCTGCATGATGATTTCCTTTGAAGTGTTTGCTCATTATATCTGTTGGTCCTGTTGCTTTAAGACAATATCTGTTAAATTCTGCCCCGGAATGCCGGGGCTTATGATGTAAAACTTAAGTTTGCCTGTGGTTGTGCTACAACATTTCCTGCCGGTAAGTTATACCGGTAGCTAAGTACTTATGAGTTTGCCTTAGCATATTTTGCTTTTGGTTCCGCTTTTATCCTGCACTGCAAAGATTTCTCAATTGCTTCCGCATCCAATTTGATGCATACTTGGTTCTTTTGCCTTGGCTCTGCCTGCCTTCTCTGGGCGTTCTTTGGCGTATGAGCACAAGGTTCTTTCACCAAACAAGCATCTTCTTGAACTTAGAAATAACTTTGAAATTTTGCAAAAAACCGGTTTAACCGGGGTTAATTAAATTTTTCAGATTGTTCTTTCCTGCTCTCCCTTTTCGCAGTTCATGTGCTTATCCCCTACCGGTTTATCTTGCTTGCCATGAAGCCGGTTTGCGGACAGCAGCAGAGTCGAAGACTCCGGTAGGATTTAGCACACTACTAAACCGGAAAGAAAAAACATTCAATAAGCAACCGGTAAACTGAAAAAATAGACAAGTTACATGCAACTTAAGTTGGGGTAGTCCCCGAGATTCACTCAAGGTTCCGGCATCTTTTATTCATAGCATATAAGGTACAAAAAGGAACTTCTTACACCACCACTTCAAGAGTAGAAAGGACGCAACAGAGCTACGTTCCATGGACGCTTGCTCTCCTCGCCGGACCTGTCCGCCTTTCCTTTCTTCCATTCCCTGTGCATCTATCAAGTAGTATGCATCATTGTGAAGCACCTTGCTTACAATGAAGGGACCTTCCCACGGTGGCAAAAGCTTATGCCGGCCTTCAGTGTGCTGCACCAGGCGAAGTACAAGATCTCCTTCCCGGAAAACTCTTGGGTTAACCTTCCGGTTATGATAGCGTCATAGGTTTTCTTTGGTATATGGCTGTTCTTGCCAAAGCCAGCTCTCTTGCTTCTTCTAGCAAGTCCACATCGTTTTCTCTGGCCTCTTTGACCTCTTGCTCAGTATAGAGCTGTACCCTTGGTGAATCATGGATGATATCGGTTGGTATCACCGCTTCGCTCCATAAACCATGAAGAAGGGAGTGTATCCGGTAGACCGGTTTGGAGTTGTTCTTATACTCCACAAGATGCGATGGTAGCTCATCGAACCAACATCCCGGTGACTTTTCCACCGCATCAATGAGTCTAGGCTTGATACCGAAAGCACCAAGGCATTCATTCTTTCTACTTGGCCACTTGCCTGTGGATGTGCCATCGAGCACAAATCCAACCGGATGTTCTTTTCTTCACAGAACCTTTTGAACTCACCTTGAGCAAAGTTGGTTCCGTTATCAGTGATGATGCTGTGCGGGTATCCATACCGCAAAATGACATCTTTCAAGAATTTCACAGCTGTATGCCCATCACACTTTGCGATAGGTTTTACTTCCAGCCACTTGGTGAACTTATCCACCATGACCAAGATGTGAGTCATGCTGCTTCTTGCGCTTTGAATGGTCCAACCATGTCAAGGCACCAAACAGCAAATGGCCATGTTAGCGGTATTGTCTTTAAACCGGATGCCGGGGTATGGTTTTGCTTGGCGTACCTACGGCGGCCGTTGCATTTTCTTACCAAATCCTCGGCGTCCTCCAAAGCAGTGGGCCAATAGAACCCATGCCGGAATACTTTTGCTACCAAAGCCCTTGATGAAGCATGATGCCCACATTCTCCTTGGTGAATTTCCTCAAGCATTTCTTTTCCTTCCTCCGGTTCCACACATCTTTGAAGGACACCGTAACGCTTCTCTTGTACACCTCACCATTGATGAATGTGTAAGCTTTGGACCTTCTTTGTATCCTCCTTGATTCATTTTCGTCAGCCGGCAAGGTGCCGCTGATCAGGAATTCCTTAATAGGTTTAACCCATGATGGTATTTCTCGAACCAAAAACACCGGTGCATCTATCTCCATGCTATCTACCAGCATCGTTTCTTCCGGTATGGGTACAGCAGTCCCCGAGCCTACCGGAGCAGTCCCCGAGCTTGCCGGAGCAGTCCCCGGGTTCCCTTCATCGATATCCATGGGTACTACGTGTGACTCTGGTACAAAAATTGATTCTGATTCCGGGCTCGGCTTGATCGATGGCACTCTTAGGTGAGCCAAAGCTATTCCGGGAGGAATTTCTTGCCTAGATGAGCCCAGCTTGGACAAAGCATCCGCGGCCTCATTTTCTGCTCGCGGCACATGGTGAAACTCACACCCTTCGAAGAATCCGGCAATCTTTTGCACGTGAAACCGGTACGAGGCCATGTTGGCGTCTTTTGCATCCTAATCTCCTGAGCACTGCTGTACCACAAGGTCTGAATCGCCATAGCAAATGATCCGGTGTGCACCGATTTCTTTTGCGACCTTAAGCCCATGGATCAAAGCTTCATATTCAGCGACATTGTTCGATGCCCTGAAATGTACTTGCAAAACATACCGGAGGTGGTCTCCTTTTGGTGAAGTAAGCACCACACCGGCACCTAGACCTTCCTTGAGCTTAGATCCATCAAAGTGCATCTTCCAGTATTCTATCCTCTGATCTGGTGGTTTGTATTGCATCTCCGCCCAATCAACAAGGAAATCAGCCAAAGCCTGTGATTTTATGGCATCTCTTCTTTCATATACCGGCACGTACGGTGATATCTGGATCGCCCATTTTGCAATCCGGCCGCTGGCATCTTTGTTGCACATGATGTCGGAAATTGGTGCTTCACTCACCACCTTCATGGGGTGCTCCTCAAAGTAGTGCTTGAGTTTTGTGGCGGCCATGTACACGCCATAAGTCATTTTCTGGAAGTGAGGGTAGTTTTGTTTTGAGAGGGAGAGCACCTCGCTCAAGTAGTATACCGGCCTCTGGACGGTTTTTTCTTCCTCTTCTCTTTCAACCACAACCACTACACTCACAACCCGGTTTGTTGCTGCTATGTATAACAGCATAGGCTCCCTTTCTAGAGGTGAAGCCAGTATGGGTGCTGTGGCTAGCATCGTTTTTAGCTCCTTAAACGCTGCGTCCGCCTGAGGGGTCCAGATGAACGTGTCAGATTTCTTCATGAGAGCATAGAGTGGCAGAGCTTTTTCTCCCAACCTGCTTACAAACCGGCTCAGCGATGCCAAGCTTCCGGTAAACTTTTGCACATCTTTTAACTCTCGAGGGATAGCCATTCTTTCTATCGCCCGGATCTTTACCGGATTAACCTCTATGCCCCGGCTTGAAACCAGGAAACCGAGCAGCTTGCCGGCGGGGACACCAAAGGTACATTTTGCCGGATTGAGTTTCATCCGGAACCGCCTTAGGTTATCGAATGTTTGCCGGATGTCATCGATTAAAGTGTTTTTTACCTTAGTTTTTATCACGATGTCATCCACATAGACTTGCACATTTTTTCCAATTTGATCAAACAAGCATTTTTGCATACAGCGCTGGTATGTTGCACCATCGTTGCGCAACCCAAAAGGCATAGTGACATAGCAATAAGCCCCGTGCGGGGTAATGAACGCAGTTTTTATTTGATCTTCCTTTTTTAAGGGAATTTGGTGGAAACCGGAATAGGCATCCAGGAAGGACAACAACTCACACCCAGCAGTTGAATCAATCACTTGATCGATTCGTGGCAAAGGAAAAGGATCTCTTGGGCAAGCCTTGTTCAGGTTGGTGTAGTCGATGCACATGCGCCACACCTTCGGAGCTTTTGCCTCCAGGTTCTCATCTTTCTTCTTTTCAACCATTACCGGATTGGCCAGCCACTCTGTGTGCGTGACCTCCACAATGAATCCGGCAACAAGCAGCTTGGTTACTTCTTCTCCTATGATCTTTCTTCTGTCTTCAGCGAACCGACGCAGTGGTTGCCGCACCGGCTTGGCATCTTTCCGGACGTTTAGAGAGTGCTCAGCCAGCTCCCTCGGAACACCTACCAAATCATCAGTTGACCAGGCAAAGATATTCCGATTCTCACGGAGGAAGCTGACGAGCGCGCTTTCCTATGCTTGATCAAGGCCGGCGCCGATACGAACGGTGCGCTCTGGGTAAGCCGGATCCAGCACAATGTTCTTTGTTTCATTGGTTGGCTTGAATGCCGGTGTGCCCATGTTTTCACTCATTGCCGCCAAACTCATTTGTGAGGATTGAGCCAGCGCAACAGCTGTCTGCATTCTTTTCTTTTCCTCCGCGATCACCAGCGATTCTGCTAGGTTTGATCCGGCAGATGCAGTTTCCAGTGAGATCTTATAGTTTCCCACCACAGTCAATGGCCCACGAGGTGCCGGCATTTTCATCTTGAGGTAAGCCGTATGAGTGGTGGCCATGAAAGCAGCCAACGCCGGTCTCCCCAGCAATGCATGGTAGGGACTGTCCAGATCCACCACCTCAAACTCCAGATTTTCCACCCGGCAATTGTCACGTCCTCCAAATGCCACGTCCACCCGAACTTTTCCTATCGGGGCACAGGACAAGCCAGGGACGATCCCATGGAACGTTGTGCGCGTTGGCTGAAGCATGTTTTCTGTTATGCCCAGCGTTTGCATGGTGTGCTTGTACATGATGTTGATGCTACTGCCATTGTCTATCAGCACCTTGCTGAACTTCACTCGAGTTTGCGGCCCTTTCATGATCGGGTCCACAACAAGAGCATATCCACCCGGATTCGGCATGATCTTTGGGTGATCCTTGGATGACCAGGTAATTTCCTGATTGGACCACATCATGTACTTGGGAACCGCCGGCATCACAAAGCATTGACCTCCATGGAGCGCCGGTGTACACTTTGCCGGTCTGTTGGCTCAGTGACAAAGACAACACAGCACAGATGCGGATCTTCGTAAACATTCCGGCCTAAAGGTGCCGGTGGAGGTGGCTGGTTATCATTTTGCTCCACCCGGTTAACTTGCTGGTACTGCTGCCGGTTTGGCTGCACCGGTAAGGCGTTTGCCCGGTAAGTGGTGGTGGTGGCGGTAGGCTGTTGTTGCTGCCGCGGCATGTCTTGCGGTGGCCGCGCATCTTTCACTGTTCCTTTTTGCATCAAGTACTTGGTCCAGGTACAATCCTTCGTCAGATGGTTTGACGGATGTGCCGGATTCGGCGTGTGCCACCGGCAAGGTTGATCCATGGCAGCTTCCATGGTGTATTTCGCGGGTTCTTGCCAGTTCTTCTTCTGGACCCAGGGTTTCTTTTCCACCCATTGTTTCTTAGGACCCGCCCATGGCTGCGATCCGGTGTTTTGCCTCGGCTGTCGCTGGCCTCAAAGTTTTCCTGCACAGCAGCAACTTGCTGCGGACCGTACCTTCGATCCGGACAATCTTCCCTTCTTTTGTTATTCCGGTTGTCCCGGTGTTGTTCGTGGCGCAGCTGTTCCGGCTCAGGTTGCACTGCCGGTTGCGGTGGGTCTCCCAACGCATAGCTATCCGCCACACGTATCATCTGCCAACGTTGTCGGCATGTTGCGCTGCAACTTTTGCCACAACGGTGAACCTCTTCTGCATCCACTGCTAAACCAAGCAATGGCTTGTGCCTCGATCACCCCCTCACAGGAGTTCCTTGTGGTGTTCCACCGGGCTAGATAATCCCGGTCTGTTTCGTTCGGGCGCTGCACGCACAGAGCAAGTTGCTGCGGCCTGTTTGGCCTCTGATAGGTGCTGCTGAAATTGCTCACAAAGGCCTCCTCAAAATCCAGCCAGCCATTTATGCTTCCTGCCGGCAAGTTGTTTAGCCAGATTCTTGCCGGTCCAAACAAATCGGATGGTATGATCCGCACGGCCCAACGCCGGTTTCCTCCTCCTGCTACGGTTCCTCCACCGCACTGCAACGTATACCGCGGTCACGTAATCCGCGAGCCAATCTTCCGGCTTCGTGGTGCCGTCATACGTCTTTGTGTCACGGGGCAACATAAAGTTGCGAATCGGTGGTTTTTCTTTCCTGATCCTTGGGCCAAAACACTTTGGACCTGGAGGACCTTCCTCCTCGATCATTTCTGACAAGTATACTCTATCCAGACGGTGCCTCGCATCCCGTTCCGGTAAGTATCTCTCTCCCAGGCGTTCTCCCAATGGGTTCCGGTATGCTGCCGGTCTCGTGGAATCGGCTTCATCGTGACATTCCGGTACCGCGGCCCTTGCCTGCCGATACCTTGGGGGATCTATTTCCTCCTCCTCGTACGCTGCCCTTGCAGCTCGATAGTTTTGCCCGGTCTCATATCTACCGGCATGATTGTTTCCGGCATAGCCTGCGGCGTAGCCTCGCTCGCCCCTTGGCTTTTTCTACCGGCATCGTGTTGCCCGGCTTGTTGCTTTCCGGCAAGAACCGGATCGTACACAGTCATCTGCTGCGCATTCACTTCTTTTTCTCTCCTTCTATCCGGATGGGGGGACGAAGCCTGCCCATGGGATTTGCTACCGGCATTCTTTGTTGAACGCGGATTTTGAGGCCGCTGCCTTGTTCAGCTTAGCCAGCTGCTCAGCATTTTGCTGCTCAATGGTTTCCAGCAGCTCTCTAACACGCTCCTGCTGCTTTACCAAAGCCTCTCCGGAAAGCGACTCGCACAGCTCTACAGCGGCCTTAGCAGCTTTTATAGTTTTATCCGGGCTGCTATACTTAGGCTTTTCCACGATGCTAACAGATGCAGGCGCTCTTGCCGGTAAGAATCTCTTTGCGCAAATCTTGATCTAGGTTGCGAGCTTTTAGCCGGTTTTCCGGCATCCTAGCGGCATGCGCGCTAACAGAAGCAAAGCCATGGGCAGCGTTATACTCACGTACGGTTAGGTTCAGCTCGCGCTGCGCCCTGACGATGTCCTTGCCGCTCTCCGGCATCTTCGGCGCTGCGCCTCCAGCTCTCCGCCGGAGCCGCTGCCGGATCGATGTTCTGCGCGATGGGGGTGGCGAGGACGTTCATCGCCGCCTGGAGCGGTGTCTCCGGTGGCGCGGATGATGCTCCCGCTGCGCCTGCGCCGCGCTCCAGCGGTGGCTTAGCCGCACGGGTCGAAACCGCGCGACCGGCACCTTCAGCCGCAACCTCCTTTCCTGCACCAGCCACACCGGTCATCATTACCTCGACGCTGCCGGCGGCGCGGCCAGCACAGAGCCATCTTGGCGGGTCCGGTGCCACCAGCACCGGCGAGAGGCGCCGGCGCACGGGGACGGTGCCGAAGTAGACGCGATGGCTGCCGAACTCGATGACGCGGCCGTTCTTGGGAAGACGCCGCCGTTGGCGAAGCAGCCCGCGTTGTCGTTGATGAAGTCCATGGCGTAGATGCTCTGCACCAACGCGGACACCGTACGCTCGCCGGAGATCTCGAGAACGCCCGCCCGAATGTGAACTCCATCAAGCGCCACTTCATGCCCCACGGTGGGCGCCAACTGTCGTCGTGGTGAACGAGCAGATGCCATAGGATGACTTAGATTGGGGCCGAATGGACGCAAGAGGATTCGGGGGAGGGTTTGCGATCAGGTGGGAAGAGATTCCGGATGGTTTCCTCAAGAACTTGGCCAAGGCCAGAGGTTGAAGAAGAAAGACACAAGGAAGAACTCCCTCTAGATCACCATGTTCATAGATTCACACAAGTTACTGTGCTCGCCTTCCTACATACACGCGTACATACTTGCCCGTGAAGATGGGCTGCCCCCTCTCCTTATATAGGGGAGAGGGTGGCTTACACTGCAAGAAACCCTAATGGCATCTTTGACTGGACAAACTACTTTCTGAGTTACCGTACAAAGCTACTTTAACTGGCAGCTCTTGTACAAAGCTACTTTAATCATAGATGACACCGGGGCCTTCTTTTATCATAGAAGCCGACGTCCCCGGCTTCTTTCTCCGTCACCTCTCTCTTTGGCGCCAGTGGCTACTGAATAAAGTTACTTGGCTTAGCTCATCCTTGTCTTCTTGCTCGAAGAGAATCTTTGACCAGTCCTGCCGACAGCGCTCTCCTTTCCGGTATCTTTTATACCGGGTTCCATATACCCCTTTGGGGATACCGGCTTAGCCTTGCTCTCCCGGATTCCTACTAGGCTTCCGGCAAGAACATTAAACCGGTATCTCGATGGCTCAAACCATCCGGTTTGGCATGCCTTTGGCATACCGGGGGTTATCCCCCCAACATCACTGCTGCCTCTGGATTTTTTGCAAAAAAGCCCCCTCCCTAAGCCCATATTTGACGCTTAAGGCGAAGGGTGTCGAGCGCTCGCGTAGACGCTCAATGAGGATCCCGGGGTGGGTTATCCCAATTGCCGCATGGCCGCACTCAAGTTCTGCGCTCCAGTTCGATTTTTCCTGGTCTTACTTTTCAACTACGGTACACCACACGAGCTGATAGTCAAATTTAAAAAGGTTTAAAACATCAAATAAAAATTCAGATTTGAAAATTGTTAAAATCATGTTCAGATTTGAAAAAGAAAATGATAACAAAAAATAGGAAAAGAACTAAAAAGGGAAAATGAAAATGTTCAAATTTGAAAAAACATCAAAATTTTGTAAAATGCTAATATTTTAAAATATTCAGAATTTTAAAAACCTACAATGGAAAACAGGAAAAAGATAACAGAAAGATAAAAACCGGAAAAAGAAGAGAAACCAACCGAAATCCAAGGAAAACAAAACCGAAAGAATCGAGAAGTTTCCTAAAATCGGAAAAACAAAAACTTCATGGGATCTACTAGGTTGGCCCATTTAGAGAATGTAGCGACCAAGGGGCTACACGTAGGCAGGCTAAAGTGTGTAGGATTCAACCCCCTCCCCTTCCTCTCTCTCAGCCTCTACCGACCCTGCATCTCCTCTGCGATCAGAGCGCCCCTTGCCGCCCCGCTCCACCCTCCCCTAAGGTGGTTAGCCCTCCTCGCGTGAGGTATCCTTTCGTCCTCCCTGAACCATCTCTCTCAACTCTGAGAGTAGACCTGCGCCTTCGCGCGCTCCACGTCTTCCTCGGGGCTCTATGCGCCCTCCTGTGAATCACCGCCTGTGTCGCCGCGAGCCCCTCCCATCCTCACGTTAGCACGCGCGATGTCGGATCTTCCATGTGTGCCACCTAGTCGAGCTCCTCCTCATTCGTGTCGTGGCGCAGCAGTTGTTAAAATATTGGGCCAGTATGGTGACCCATATAAGATTTCATATTTTCCTATAAATCTCAAAGCCCACATATATGGCAGCCCATGTGATTTTGAGTCTAAGTTGGTGGCAACTCACAAGGGTATGGCAAGATGTGGGAGTGCATAGTTTAGCCCCACATGAAAAGTTTGGTGGAAGTTAGACCATTTTATAAGGTGGGTTGTTTCACTACTAGTAAGTGAGTGAGAAGAGGAGTGGTACACGCGCTCCTCCTCCTCGCTCGTCTCGACTCGACACATCAGCCTCCAGCCGAGACTATCATTTCTTTTTCCGATTTAGGAAAACGAATAGAGTCCTAGATGGATGCGTCACAGTTAGTCGGTTTGGGTCGCTCCCAGATCGTGGACTATCTGAAACCGACTCGTAACGTGTGACGTGGGAGTGGCTCATGTTGTCTAGAGTTTTCTGAGCTTATATAATCTCTTGTCTAGCCACCGCATAAATATATCTGATACACGAGTTAGAATTTTTCCACCTCTCTCTGCTTGCGCCGCCACCATATCCTACACCATCACGTCCGCTCGTGTGCCGGTAAACGGGAGAGCAGGTCTCCGGAATCACTCTCCTTTGCGGTCCTGTACGGGAGAGGCCAAAATAGGTTTTGGGAAGCGCTCTACAGGACTGCTCAAACTCTTCATCATGGGCCGAATTTCGCATGCTGCCTACCGTTGTCTTCAACGTCATCTACGTCGACCCGTCTTCACCAACGTTGTCATCAACAACATTACCATTGCACCAACTGCTGGTTCATCTACAACCGTTCGATACATGCAACATATCGAGATATGTTTAGCGATGGCTATTGTACCGTATATCTGATTAACATCTAGTATGTTCGAGTTTCACGTGTTAGTAGTTGAGGTAGTCATGCTTAATATTCCGGAATTAATCATAAAAATTATCCAACACCTCTGCACCCCTTTGTTCCATAATGCTTGCACTATTGCGAGTCCAATCACGCTAGGCCGTGCCTACCTTGATTCGATGTGCCGCTCCCGCTCCCCAAGGCTGATCCCGCCTGTTGGCTGCCGCTAGGGACGCTGCAAAGCCCGGCCTCTCTGCTACAACTCTCCACCTCAAGTTCTCCATGTTGTTGCTGTAACAAGGACAAGGTCTTCCTCCTCCTTCGTGGATGTTGCATCGGTGCTCCTCATTGACGTCTACAACCTTAACCATGGGTCCTGCTCAGATCATGCCACTCGGTCTTCCCTAGAAGCTTGCTACGACCGTTTTCTTTTGGATGGGGTTGTGCAATTGTAACCATCCATTTCTCAGCCATGTTCTTCCATTCTTAACGCCTAGGTGCCTCTCGTGAAACACTAGCTCGTTGCCTCCAGTTCCCCAAGTGCTGCGTTGTCTAGATGTCGGGTGATGCCAAGCCTTCTTTGTTGCTTCATATATAGCATCTTCAGCAGACCCTGCATTTTCGTGAAATCCGTGTGACAACCGCTAGTTTAGGCCAAAAAAAAGGGTAGACCATACATCGTAAATCCGTGCGACCTGGATTTTTTTGCGGGCATTGGCATATTTGACCTCGCAACTCAGAGATACGCAGATTCTTGGGCAAACCGAACACGATGCCCATCCCCTTCAAGGCGTTGGGGCGAAGGATATTTCAGCCCGCGCCCGACCTAGCTCCTACGCCGCCGCCATGAAATTTTAGGAATATGTTGTTATGGCGTATCCTTTTGCGAGGTCTCATTTGTACAGATCGGGTCTTTTAAGGCCCACAATGGCACAAGGAAGGCATTTTCCGCGTGTGAGGCAGAACAACACTGACGCTCAATATTTTTGAACCATGTGTGCGTTGTCCGGGTAGCCCCCTGCATGGGCACAATGCACACGGAAATACTTCCTGGACCATAACATTATATTCACACATGGTCTACTTTAGAGAAAGGGTCAGTGTATACATCCACTAGCGCAAATAGTCGGAGGGTTATCGACCACGTGTAAAGTTTTTGCGACAGTTCCTTTAATGCACCCGTCTCGTCTTCTTCTACCCATCTCAAATGGTAACAAATTGAAAATCGTGCGTAGAGTTTTCCAGAGGTTGCCTCCTAGTATTCCTGACGTTAATGGGTGTAGCCTCTTTGCCTTCGATCGCACTAATCAAATGTAATCCTTTTCACATTTTATCCTAGTACTCTTAAGATTACGAGAAGATCATCCTCCCACTCTCTCTCTCTCTTCTTGATCGATTAATCTTTTCCACACTTATGTGTGCACCAGATTCCAGGAACACCAAAGCCTAGGGGGTACAGTTCATATGAGCAGGACATGTCCTTCTACGTGCCCTTCACCCTCCATGAAGTGAGGGTGGAGAGGTGGATCTGCTAGATGAAGAAGCAGTAGCTCGACGCTGCTCTGACCTAGTGTGTTGAGTTGGAGTGCAAGTACACCCTCGCAAAGCTAGGTAGCCATCAGAAGCGTCCACTAGAGGAGAGGCAGCGCACCGCAATCGTCCAACTATGTGTCACCAGCGAGGTACTCATCTTTCACATGGTGCATGTTGATGCAGTGCCGGAGGCCCTAAGGGAATTCCTTGGCGATGATTATATCAACTTCTCCGGTGCTGCCATCGGTAACAATGTGAAGATGCTCAAGTAATACGACATCACAGCCATTCCGGGGGCACGTGAGCTCCAGACGATGATCCCGGACCTGACGACCAACTATCCTGGTTCTCTGTATGCTCTGTCCAACCATTACAATGGGACAAAGCTAGTGAAGAAGGATTGCTATTTCATCAGATGCGACAACTGGTCTGAGTTTTTATTGCGCTTTTATCATATCAAGTATGCCGGTCTGGATGCTCGCCTCGGCTTCAAGATAGCTAAGAGGCACTGGCGTCTAGTTAGCTACAGTAGCATTAGGGATCAGCTCAATGAATAAATGATGTAATGGACCATCAATCCTTCTATGTAATAAAGTTGTATATTTTGACTATATTATGAATATTGTTTTTACGTTTGAAATGTATGGATTTTTTACGTACTTCCTCATAATTTAGAGCTACATTGTACATCTCACAACTCAACTGTGTGTTATGTCATGTAGAAGGTAAGCACTATGTTTTACATGGCACAAGGTTTTCTACAAAAATATTGTGTGCTATGTTGTACATAATGTTACTAAAACATAGGTACATCGCACACAGTTATGCATTGTATAATTATGTGTGATATGCATCATTTTGTTTAGTAATTTCTAGTTTATGTATCTGAGAGTGGTATAGATTTACAAACCATCCCGATGACTAAAAACTAGAAAAAAAAAATTAAACAAAGATAGCTACAAAAGAATTATTTTGTGATTTATGTCTCTTTCTCCGTGTAAAATCACCTTAAGACGATCTTGTGGGTCCATCTTGTTGGATAGTCGTAACCCTTGTCACTATCTTGCACATATTAAGACGATCATCATCCTTATCCAGTGTCACTCCACTCTATCGGCCCTTTTTTAGAACCACTAGGACGAATTAATCCCTATAAAAGCACCAAGCAAGCGAGGCGGAAGCAAGCTTCTGGCAGAAGACTTCCTCGCTGGAATGCCGATGTATTCCCATGTGGAACATTAGTCGTGGAGTTGCACCGATCCAAGCATTTGGACTCCGGAGCTGCCGTTGATACCTCCGATCGTGTTGGCTCTTGCTTGACCTCCACTGTGGCCACTACGGCGTGAGACTACGCACTCGCCCTCCCACATGTTTTCATTGTTAGCTTATGTTTACCGTATATTTATACCTCTGATCTACTCTAAGCATTGGTATTTTTGGTGGCAAGATTGGATTATATAGTGAGTTATATCCATTTTTTACTCTATTCGGTTGCTATATCCTTGAGAATGCGGTGTTAATAAAATTGTGTGATTTGGTTTATGAGGCCACCGATTAAATTTAGTAGCACAAAATAATGATTTTTCATGTTTACCTTCTGTTTATAGCTCAAATCTACTGTAAGTAACAATGTTTTTGATGGCAAGATTGGATTATCTACTGAGTAGATCCATGTTTTAATCTATTCTGTTGCTACATCCCTGAGAATGATCTGTTAATATAAGCATTTGAGTTGGTGTTTGAGATCAATTATTAGAATCAGTAGCATAAAAGGATTATTCTATCTGACCTTGTGCACCATATTAGTGTCACACTGATTCTATGGAACCTGACGCAGTTCTCATTGTGCATAGTTGGTTCCATAGAATCAAGTGTGTCATTGCAAGTATTTGCCTATTTGGTATTGTGAAGCCTTCATTTATATGTGGATCCTTGTTGTAACTGGTTTTACTCATGAATTAGATCCATGTTATTTGTGTGTGGCAAGATCTGATGTGTAAGCACTCTTAGCTAGTTTGATCTATATAGTATTGTTAGTTGTGTGTAAACATAGTTAATCCATCTCTATTAATGTTTTTTGTTCTATAATTGGGAATATGGATCTTATTTTGGCAAGCTGCATAAGATGAAGGGAAGGAATCGCAAAATAATTAAAGAGGTGCTCATCTTGCATTAAGGGCTGAATTGTCTCACGGCCTTTCTTTAACTTCTCCATCACGTCTTGCAAAGACATGACTAGATCCTGTTAGATAAATAACTTATTTCAAATCATGTCTTCTTATAAGGATAAACGAAGAAACTTAGTATCATAGCGAAGACAAAGATGTACATATTATCTTTTTGTGTGTATCTTTCTTGTTTGCATAGCTCACAACTGAAACTATGTCGCATATGTATGTATATCTTTGATGTATCAGATGTCAAATCAAATATAATGGAGATTTGCTATTTTATTTTCATACATTATTCAGTTGGGCATACATCTGCTTGTACCATGACTCTGCAGGTAAAAACATATGTTATATAAGAAATCACCATACTGCCAGTTTAAACAAAAAAACGTGAAACACATATGATGAAACTGATAGAGGGGAGAAGCGCCTATTATAATGGCTGACTTATGTCTCTAGGATCGTAGGATCAAAATTCTTGTTATCTGCTTGGAGGGTTACGACGGCGGTTTGTGTGCCTATTATAATGGCTGAGTTGGCTTGAGTATGCGCCGCAACTGATAGAGTCTCCCTGTGTCTTTGCAGTAAAGGCCGTGGACATTTGCGTTCCAGGCTCATCAGGGCGCAGGGCGCTGCGCGGCAGACGAGCACGGCGGCATGGGTGCGCCGCGCGGGGGAGGGGAGAAGCGCAGAATCGATTTGCTGGCATTACTCCCCGATCCGCCGCATTCATGACCTGCCTTCTGTGCGGAGTTTACTTCACTCGCAGTCGCAGAGCTTTGAAGCCGCTTGTTTCAAGTCCGCCCGCATGGCGCGAGCGCGCTGCCTGTCGCTTGTCTTCGAACTTTGACCACATCTTCCTCTCACGTACGTATACGTACACGGTCTCGGCCGTCTGTATACCCTACTCTCGTGACCTTGACCACTACTCTCACGCACCTATACCTATACCGTATACTCGTCGCCTGTCCGCTTTATGTTTGCATCAAAGCCAATCCGGGTGATCTCCATGCATCGATCGTGAGGCCGGCCGGGGATCTCGGAGAAAAACCGAAACGTGAACATTTCTTTGCTTTCTTCGGGGCATCTTCAGCGCATGCATCACGTATTTTGATCGCCAAAACAGATCATTTGCGTTCGTGTGCGTGGTGCCACGAACACAAATTTAACTACCATGGCATGATTGATCGTGCATCGTGTAGCCCTAGTGATCTGACGCAATTTTTTTTATTAACGTCTACATAGTATTGAAAAGAACTAGAAATGAAACCCCAGTCTACTTAGGCGCATCGGCCGCCTACTGTCGGTCGTCGTCCTCGATAACGACGTACCACAACTAGAGGCGCTCACGGGCATGGCCAGTAGAGATTGCTTTGTTGGGCCAGCAGCAAAGGCGTTGGAGTGGGCGATGATGGGGGAGCGCGCGCGTGCTCGCGCGTTGGTGTGATCGGATGAGGTACCGGCACACTCTAAGCCAGGGCGGACACGCGGCCGGAAGGCGGGGCCGTTCCACCGGCCGACCTCCTCTAGCTCACTCTGGGTGACGATCAACTTGATGGTCTCGTCCTTCGTGAGGTCTGGTGGCTGGATCTCCAGGTTCACCTTCACGTCTGGAGCAGTGTCGTTGACGAAGAGGGCGTCTCCCTGGCCGCCATCCTCCACATCATCGTGTCCTTCGTCTCCATCCTCCTCGTCGTCGGTCAGGCCGACTCCAAGCTCGCGAATGAAGAATCTCACGTCGCTAAGGTAGCCGGCTCGGCGGCATGGGTCAAACTCCCAAGCTCCGAACATGAGCTAGTTGTTGGAGTAGAGGGCGAAAGCCGGATCATTGCGCAGATCCAACGGTGGGATGAACCGGCTGCAATGCACCTTGTCACGGCGCTTGCGACCCTGGCAAGCACTAGTAACATATTAAGGCGACTTCAGTTCAACCACTTATTGACTGGTTGTTGTCTATTCCATCCTAGCTTTTATGTATTCCCCTTTTCTTTTTTCCCACCGTGATGTTTAAAACTTTGGGACTTTTAGTCCTTGTACAGTTTCTTTTGCCATATATATAGAAAATTACACCGTAGGGGTTTCCCCTACGGTAAAGGTGTCAAAAAAACATATGGGGCTTCTATAACGATTTTAGTTCGTCAGCGAATGTGCAAAATCCATCACAGAGGCCTCATCCTGACGGTTTGCAGGACCGTGGAGGATCTCGCGTCACAGATGGCCAGACTGGCGGTTAGGAAAGTGTGTCACAGATCCATGACGCGTAGGTCCAAGACCAAAGCCCAGCCCGCCCCGACCGTTGTGACAGACTTACACCTTGTCGGGCGGTCCCCCTGTACCCGATCGATGTGTCAGGCCAATGATTGGTCGTGTGATTTTGTTTTGTCACCTAGCATATTCTCAGTGGTGTGGTGGCTTGCCCCGCAGAGGACACGTGGAAGCATCTGCTCTGAAATATACTAACATCATTGCGACAAATGTGCCACTAGATTCATGACACGTGGCAGCATACAACAGGTGGGCCCGATAGGACATGGGCCTTGAGTCCCGTTAGGCAATGGGCCTTGAGACCCGTTAGGCGATGGTTCTTGCGGCTCGTTAGGCGATGGGCTTTGGGCCCATTAGTTTATGGGCCTTGAAGCCCATTACTCGATGGGCCTTGGGGTCCGTTAGGCGATGGGCCTTGAGGCCCATTTTTATGGGTCTTGAGGCCCGTTGGTTGATGGCCCTTGGAGGCCCGTTAGTTGGTGGGCCTTACGTCCCGTTAGTCGGTCGGTCTTGAACCTGTTAGCTTATGGGCCTTGGGCCGTTATTTAATGAACCTTCTGGCCCATTAATTTGTGAGCCTTTAGGCCCTATATTTGGTGGGCCTTGAATCCCTCTGATCGTGGGCCTTGAGCCCATTAGTTGATGGGCATTGGGACCCGTTAGTTGATGGAGCGGCCCATTTAATGCCGCCTATGCAACCCATTAAAATTCAATTTCTTAATTTTCGTATAACCAATATGCCCACAAGAGCATGCTAAAACTGAAAATGCTATAATATTACATTCAACAATATAATTTACATACTAAGATAATTACAGTTATGAAATAACACCATATCAGAGTTCAGCGTGCACAGTAGCACCAAGATATCTCTTCAACATGACCAGAACAGCTCCAGCAGCATCAAAAAACATTTCCAGCGTTGAGCATACCACAACCTGTGTGAACCACGTTATCAGGGTTATGCAGTCTACCTTTACTTAAGCATGAGAAACCTTTCAATATCTGCCAACATCGCAGCATGCGTTTCTAATCTTTCCTTTGCCTTGGTTGTCAGCTGATTAATTTGATCCCTCTGGATCTTGGCAACATTGGACAGCGCTGCACTTGCCAACTTCTCCTTCTCCAGTTCTGCAGCAATCTTGCTCATTCTGGATCGAGAGGAGTGATGTGTGACCCCTATATTCTGAAAAATGTAGGTTGTGAAGTTTTTCTCGATAGGACCTCATAAACAACCTAGGCCTCAGTCCTGTGTTGTCCGTCTGCTGTAGGTACACAGCTCATATTCCATCTCAGCCTTATTTTACAATGAAGAATCATGGTTAGGAGATGCAGCAAATACACTTTTCTGACAACTCTTTGAAAGAGGCTTACAATTGCATCTTTGTTGGGGTGGAGAAGCCGTTATGTCGGCTCAAGTGGCACTCTTTGAACATATCCAGATGACTAAGTTCTTTACCGTTGTATTTGTGCTTCTGAAAAAAACAACATAAATAGGTGATCAGCTTAAAGGTTTCAGGTGTACATAAAATCTACAGTTTCCTCTAGTGACCATGTGCACTATAGTTAACATAGCTGGAATTCAATTCAACTGACGTTGCTCTGTAAATGACGTTATTGTGAAATAAATAAAATGCAATCCGTCCTAAAGAAAAAAAAAAGGGAACATCATCTAGCACGTGTGTTGAGCGCAACAACAAACTTATATAACAAACAAACTTGAAATACTCATCACACAACAGTTTATGTTTTGACAGCTCGTGACTTATCACGTTTTCCAAGTGCGCGACATAGCTGCGTGATCCGGTTGCCGGATGGATCATGACCTTAACACGGTTGAATTTATTTTTCTCACTGATTTCCTGCTGGATGGTAGAATTAGTAACGGTACTCATAGTCAAGCTTCATGCACAAGAATGCATTCATAAGTCAGAACTGAGGAAAGGGCTAGTAAATTTAGTTAACAAGTTCATCTGCCATAAGCATGTATTGTACCAGCTTCGATTTGCATAAAATAACTGACCTTCATCTTGGGATCCATCCAATGCTGCACAAGCTCATTCCACTCAACATCGTTCATCGAACTAACAGGACTTTCTTTCGGTACATCGCAGAGAAGACGGTTATCAAAGTGTTTTCTTTTAAGGACGTTCCGTTGGTGCTTAACACCTATCTAAAGATACCTCTTGCACACTGCTTTTACTGGTGAAGCATTTATATCCATATCAAACCTAACCTAGTGGCATGGAAGAACATGCATAAGAATGGAAATCTCTGAATCAACAGCATTATATAAATATTGCAGAGGGGCAAAACGCCTAGGATGGACTTACTGAAACTCTGTGGTAATAGTCAGAGCGGAGCTTACTATCCCCCTTATATTTCTTCCAGTGCGAGTGCACAAGCACATGATTCTTGACTGCATTGTGGCATTCAGCTGCAAACTTTGCAGCGACAAAAGGTGACACTGACCTCATCATACCTTTTTGAATGACAACTACCAGTTTGTCAGCCACCACTACACATGTAAACAATTAATGAGTTAACAATAATGGTACTACAAACATAATATGGATTAAACAGACTAAATACACTAAGCATGCATGCCTTTATCCCCATTACTATTCAGGGTTGCCTCCTCATGGTTAGCATCCATCCAGTAACTGACTATGTCCAACATGCCCAGTAGCATCATTACATGTGTTCAAGGGAAGCAGCCTGAGTGTGTCATCGTGCAACAGAAGGTAACATAAATGCACCTAAGAACTTGACAGTACAACATGCTAAATGCAGTAAGAACTTGATTGTACATCTTGCCTTCAGCGAGAGAAGGGTTTAGACGAAGGAATCTTCGACACATTGAGATTGGATTTGATTTGCATGTAGGAGGTGCCGGATCTGAAAATGAACTCATGGCGCTCATCTGGGTCAGAAGTCCGGTTATCCCTCTTGTTGTTGTTGGCGGTTATTGTTCCCGGGTAATAACTACAATATTGATTAATCAAGCTAGCATGAAAAACGATAGATTGTCCTTCGCAATCAAACATAAATATGATGAGACAAGTTGTAAATGCAAGAACTACCACCTTAGCTGATGAGAGAGCATAGGAGGCCTCTCGGATATTGTTAATACGAGTGCAAGATTATAGTCTCCTTCCGGTGGTTGGGATGATGATACTCCCTTTTTGCCGTAGCTGTTGAGCCTCCTCTTTTACTAATTTCTATTGTTTTCCTCCATTTCAGCATGAGATGCCAGCAACATTTCTAGGCTGCTACGAATACAAAGACAAAAATAAACGTATATTATGATGTGCTTGCTGTCAAGCTTCATGCAGTCAACTCAACCAATAATTCGAACTTATGGACAAGGCTAGTACAATACACAACAAGAAACAGACGAACTAACAGGATGTGAAATAACTCAAAAGAAACGATTTACCAAATTCTGTCTGGGAGACGATTTAGCCAAAACGGTGAAGATGTTGCCCCAGACGATGGACGACCGTGGTATTTGCATAACGTGGCAACGCTGCGTCCGACGACCGGGGGGGGGGGGGGGGGCGAGTAGCGGGCAGGCGGTGGTGGTATCCGGAGGGGGATCTAGGGTTAGTAGAGATGGGGAAAACTGTGTCTGAGCCTAGGTTGGATTCAGATTGGAAACGATTGTCATGTGGCCATAGTTTATAGTTACTTCAATACCCTTGCCCTCCCGAAAATGTTTGGCATTAGTTCTGCAAGCCAGGTGGGTAGAATAACCATTTCGCTGGATGAAATTGGTCTGGCGCTAACTTTTTGGAGCCAACACATTTCAAATTTCTAACATGTAGGTCCGCAATCATGGACTCGGCACCGAAGTTGGGCTGCGAACATATCTCTACCTGAAGGGACATAGCCCAACAGGTTCGTAGTTCCTGCAAAATACTACTGCCATTTCATTTCATTTTTTTCGCATTCGAAGCTTATTGGTCAAATTCTATAATTACAATCACTCAAAAAAGTATCAGCGAGAAAACCCGGGATATAGTATCCACAAACCCGGTAAAATGTTTCAGTAACTGAAATAATATAAACTAACTAGGATAGTCGGAAACAATATTTTCTTGCCAAAATTTAGTGAATTTTTTTACCTTTTAATAATATTGGAAAAAATACAGTAATAAAAAGAAGAAAAAATTAAAAAATCTGCGAAAGTTCGAAACTCATTGTACATGTCATTTGAAAGTTATATCACTTTTTGTAAGATTAGCCCAAAATTTGATGAAAAATGAACTTCTAAAATAAAAATTCTAGTATTTGAAAGGGTATGTGTTCAATGTTGGAAATTGATACAATCTGGAATAAAAAAGTATTGGTGGTCCCCGATCATCTATTTTCTCTTAAATAGCTGGATCTTAAATATAGTTTGTGGCAGTTGCAAAAAAACATGTGAAGTCAGTGTTTTGTGCAACAAGAACAACATCAATAAGTGGTGGTTTGTGCAATTTTCCCCCATCTACGGTACGAGAAGATTCCTTCCCTACATTTTGCTCATTTCCATCATCTCTCGAATAATATTCTTATCTAGTTAGAGTAGAGAGGAGAGGAGGGAGATAGGGAGTAGGCTCTAGCTATTTCTCGTAGGCACTTTGTGAAACTGAAAGGTGGGCCATATATATGTTCGGAACGTATTACTAGTACATTTTTATAACTCACTATGGTACAGTGTAGCTCTATGTTTGCTCAACATGATTTACCACACTCACTAATTTATAGCTAGCAGTTGGCTATACTATTATATACTTGCTCTAAGGCATGGATAGGGGACACCTCCATAGATGCAATCCATATGGGAGAGGGGGTCTCTGTTGGGGATGCAAATAGGGGACGGGGAGATCCAATGATACCTTACATGTGACATGGTACTGCTTCTTAAATTCAAATTTACAAGCATATAAAGATTTTAAAAATTGGGGGTTTTCACAAGAGGCGTACTTACATCCCTTGGAAATTTCAAACACAAACTCGAAATAAACACACAGATAAAAAACGACATGTTTCTATGTGAATATTATCATTTTGTGCCTTTTGTCTTCTTGTCGCGCTATTTATGTAATATTTTTCTATTTTATTTTTTCTTCAGTATTTCAAAATTTTATTTGAAAATTCTAGGAATTGTAGTCAACATAATATGAACGTTTAAAAATTTATTTTGATTCGAAAAAATGTAACTTTGAACTTTAAATAGTATACTATTGAAGCAAGTTTCTTCCATCTCTCCCCTACATTTGGTATATATATATATAGGATTTGCTAAGTATATGGGCGTGTTGTAGAACTTGCTCGCTAATCATGATCCATGATGCATGTTTTTGCCAGTGGTGGTGCCAAAAAGAGAAACACTATGAGCATGCGCTATATGGGGGCGAACATCGGGGACATGACACACGTCGAGGTGTAGGGAAATTTTCCAAAGCAATGGCAACATGCTCTGCACTGCACGAAATTCAATCTCTTGGGGCCCATGTGTTGGTTAAGGACCTTCGTTCCATTGGCCAGGGCGTTTGGTAGTTTATAGATATCATGCATATAATTTCCTAATTAAGGCTCAAAAGAAATGAGTGACTCTCGGAGTGGTCTCAAAGGAGATCCCATGATCGTCGTGTCCTGTGAACTATTGAGGAAATCCAGGTGTAAGTTTGTGTTTAGGATATGACAATTTTGAAAAATTCAAATTAAATGGGAAGATTATATGGTAGCTTCATTTTCCATGCATGTGATGATGCGCCTCCAAATTTTGGTTCATGTGAATAATGTAAGGTGACATATTGGTCAAGAGCAAACTAATTGGCGTAGACGTGCATGACCATCGCACTAGCGTCCTGAACTTTGAGGGACGATTGGGGAAGGGGGGTTATTTTGTAGGGCTATTTTTTCATGGACATTATCCGACGCAAATAATCTAAATGTGAAGGTTTCGTATTTTTCTGAAGGATTTTGAATTATGTACCACTTTCGAAATATTGGTCAAACTAGGGTTGACCAGGGTTTGTGTAGGGTGGTTGAAACTTTTTTGGTTGGTCCAAATGGTGTTATGTGGTCCAAATGTGATGGCTTTCTGATACATGCTTCATAGAAGGAACATACCCCTTTTTTGTAAGGGCATGACAATTTTGAAAAATTCAAACAAAATAGAAGACGCAATGGTAGCATCATTTTCCATGTAATTTAACAGTTAGATCTAAAATTAGTGGCTATGATTTAATAAGATATCAATAGTTACGTAACACATTATAGGTCTGTTTGACGCGTCAACGCTTTGAATAAGAAAGGAAGTAGATAGAGTCCATGTTCAATACGAAAGGAAATGACATGCTTTATTTTTTCATACCAATCTTATCTCTAGGCTCACAAGATTTAATGTAGATGGTCATGTATCAAAAGAAGAAGAAAAAAACACGTGAAATCTCCTATGTCAATCACGTGAGACTTGATAGGGTCCACATCAAATGGAGATGGACTCTGTACGTGTATTTTTCTTCTTTTAATCCAATTCCAATTTTTCTTCCTTAGAAAGAAGAAGCAATTGCTTTCTTTTTGGGAAGGTGATGAACTACAGTTTGATGGTTCCCCATCTGAATCGAAAGACGATATGGCTAACTGCAATGATTCTTAACAAGTAATATATGCTACTATATTGTTGCTCTGTGGAGGCGAATCCGTGTTAGGCTTATAGATAATTGGAAAAGGGAATTTTGGGTCTATATTATTGCTGAAATCTATTATTTGTAGGCAATATCTGGTATGGTTTTAAACAATATTTACAATATACACGCTATTAGCTTGATATAGAGTGTATAACATTTGGAGGAAGCCACCGCTATTATTTTAGATAGCTATTTTTCAACAGTGATTAAGAGACAAAAAAAATAACTTACACATTAGCACGAGAAAATAAAGTCTATACATATTCCAATATTTTTACACAAGGGAAAAAGAATGGCATCATGAATGTCTATGTAACTTTTGGGCTAAGTACTATATAAAAATTTAACGTTTCCTATATAAATGAAATAGAAATACTCGACATGGTTTTCACATGATTAGAATGCGTACAATCGTCTTATAATATTGACATAATCTTTGCGAATATAAGCTAGGTGCGGCCCAGGCTGGATGTCTATGACTTCAAAATGCAAACTATATGAAACTGAATTTTATACAAAACAATCCTATCGAGTATGCACAACCTTATATTACGAGGGATAAACATTATCACAAGAAAATAGAATCCTTACAAATTTAAATATTCTTACACATGTTAAAAATATCATTAACTATTTGGGATAAAAAGAATATAGGTAACAAATTTAATGACAAACTAGATGAGACGAGCGAAGATGGCTATTAGATATTTTCAAAGTATGTGCGATGTCTAAAACTTATAAGTAGAAAAAATAGCTAAACATTACCAGTTAATCTAATATACTAGAAACATTTATGGGATCTTTCTAGGCATAATTGTGACAGCATAATTGTTGTGATACTTACGTATATATAGTTATAGATAAATAACATCCATCAGATTGGCAGCTGGATTCTTTGTGTTGTATTGGAAGCTGATTTGATGTTTTGTTGGCACATGTATCAATTGTATTATATCTATCACATCTCTCTTTTCCAGTCTTACCGTCATCCTAATATATAATAATATGATAGATACAGTTGTGATTATGTAAATTTTGATACATATGTGGTAATAGGCAATGCCCTGGGCATTTGTAAGGGCAACTATGCTAGTTGATATAAAAGGGGAACTTTGGACATGTTTTCCACAATCTTCAGTTCTTAAACTTAATTTACACATCTAGCATCGAAAACCTTGAAAACATAAAAAAGGAAAGCAAAAGAATTAAATGTGATTCTGAGAGAGTTGGAATAATTTAGATAAGGGACAGAAATACTGATTACCATTTTTAGATTCATCTAGGGTGTGAGCTTCATAGAGGTAAAATAAAACAGTACCTGTTGGCATTATTCATTTAATGTGGGGGCAGTGGCCTTTTATCCAAAAAGATGAATTATAAGAACAACCAACACAACATATCAAAGCACCACTACAACAAACCGTGAAATGCATGGAAAAGAACTGTCCGTTCTGTCCTCTGGGCACAACAAAAGCGAAGCCATGTTACCCATCCTACAACACAGAAAACAAACCCACGTACACCACATATATTACATATGCTTAACCCCAAACAGAACCTTTTTTTTGTTACTACTGTGTTCTTCCTTCTATTTTCCATGCAGGACAAAAGAAAGTCCATAGTAGATCAACGCTGCAACAGGTTAATTTGTTCCAAGCATCACGAATCTAGATGTGACAATACGTGATGGTGATAATAATGTCGATCTATGAGTAGAAGGTGTAGTTCTTGGCGTTCAAGACGATTTGCCTGAGCGCTCCGATGGGCGCCAGAACCATGAGACACACCCCAAGGATGATGCAGACCTGAACATCATCAGGGAGAATACAAAGCGAGTTAGAACAAAATCAAGATAAATAACTTTTGTGCTATATATTACGTAAGAACGAGGAAGAGCGTATTTTAATTACCCAGTTACAACACCATGAGAGACTGAATCTCTTGGGCTTGTAGATGGCTAGCCACATGATGCACGGAAGCTGCAGGGCACGAACAAGATGTTGCTTCTAGTCAGAACTCTGAATTCTTACAGTTGCTATGTAGTTACTGCTGGAACTGAAGAAGGGTAATCCAAGAATTGCTTACAAAGTAGGTCGTTGGTGCAAAAGCAAAGCCGCCAAAGAACCCGAGTAGCCCGCCGAAGAAGGGGAATGTGATGCCGATGAACATCGTGAAGGCTGCAACAGAGTATTTGCATCTCATCATCAGTATGCAATCTAAAGTGTAAGGCATCATTTTTGGATGTCAACAAACATAAAATTGAACAAGAGAAAGGGCATTACCAACATAGGTTGACCGGGCAATCAAGCGGAGCGTGAGGCCAGGCGGGAACTTCAGTTTCTTCACCAGCACCGTCTCAATCATGTCGAACACCGGCATCGCGTAAATCTATGGAAATAAAATCGTAATAGAATGTTAGAACAATTTATGAAGATGACTAGTGTGATGATGTATGAGTGATTGTTGTGTTTGTAAAGTACCTGGTAGCTTCCGATGACATGGATGACGACCATCATGTTGGCCATGGCGATGAGCCACTTGGGCTTGTTGAGGGTGACGAGGATATTGTCGTCTACACTATTACCGAATGCCCAGTAGCCGATGAGCGCGACGGGGAAGTAGCAGAGGGCGACGACGATGTAGGCGACAATGACACCCTTCCACATGGGCTTCTTGGACGGCTTCTCCGGTGTGGACGGGATGGTGGCCTGGATCTCGAGCACCACGTTGTGCCCTGCGTATGCGAACGCCACATCGCCAAGCGCGGCGAAGAAGTCGAACACCTTCCCCGGCGTCGTGGAGGCCCTGACGCTGTAGTCCACGTTGGCCACCCTGCCCTTGTCCACGGACGCTCCCCACGCGATGGTGGAGTAGGACAGCGACATGACGGCGGCGGCCAGGGAGATGCCGGAGATAGAGTTGAGGTTTGGTAGCTGGGAGAGGACAAAGTGGACAGAGGCGAAGATCATGATGAAGAAGGTGAGCTTGATGTCCTTGCACTTGCCGTCGCAGATCACGTCATGAAACTTCTTGAGCGACCTCCCGCCTGTGACCATGTACACGATATTGACGCCCACCTCGACGACGAGCTGCTGTGGCACGACGATCCAGAGGCCGAGCTTCTCCCCGAAGGCGTGCTGCCCGAGCTCGTGGTACCGGTCGAACCGCCTCCCGGGCTCACACTCGTGCATCTCCACCATCTGCCACAGCGTGTACAGCGTGACCACCCATGAGATCACCAGCACAGCGATGCCTGGGCCCCTGCAGACATACAAGAAACAGAGATCAGTTGCCGTGCAGAGTTAAACATTGATCCAGAGGTGGTGATCCTCCAATGGAGGATGACGTACCAGCCGAGCTCGGACATGGCGTAGGGGAGGCTGAGCACACCGGCTCCGACCATGGCGGTGACATTGTGGAAGGCAGAGTACCACCACTTGGCGTTCCTCGACGACGTGACCGGTAGCCAGTCGTCGATCTTCTTCTGCTCCGCAGTCCTCTCATCCTGCAAAATCGGGTTTTCGCTGTCAGCCATCAATTTCAATGTACAGAACAAAGGCTAGCTATAAGGTCAATCACAAAAGGAGGTCTATACAAGTATACAACCATATAGTTCTGCCTTTTCTAATGTGTTGTACCCTGGCTGCATTTCCTCGGAGTTCATCTTAGATTCTTAGTGAGTAGCGAAGAAAAACGCAAGGATAACTGATGGGCAAAAATTTTATTCTAAAAAAAATGAAAGGGAGGATGGCGTTGAAACTTTGAAGGAAGATTTGACACATCAACGGTCGGCTTAACTCATGGAAGAAGGCGATTCCGTTTCTACTCGGCAGTTGACTTGTCACATGGCCAAATTGACAAATTCAAAGATCATGGGACCATGCTTAATTGTGACGGCCACCTCATGCCCAAGATAAATTTGTTTATCCAGCATGTTCATCTGACAACGTGCAACATATTATTTTTTCAAAACAAATCACGGCCAGGCTGTGATTACAAAGCTGTGTTTGAATGTTCCACAAGATTCGGCTGAGAGCGCCAAGTGGCTGCAGCTTACAAGTAGTAGTGCTAGTTGTTCTATGTTGGTAATATCTTTCTCCTGTCCTGACTCAATCTTCAGCATATTGCCGTTGATGAAGACAGTGACAAAGCTAATTCGCTGGATTATATGGCTAATTAACTTGGCTTGGCACTGCGTGGCAGCAGCTGGCCGGATACCAACGGCTATACCAATGTTGAATAAAAAGAATATGTTAAACTGTCATCACAATATTACTACCTCCATTCCAAATCTGAAGGTTTATATTTTTTTAAAGTCTACGCAGGTAAAGTTTGATCAAATTTTTAGAAAAATCTATCAACAAATATGGTATTTTGTAGATTTCATATGAAAATATATTTCACTACCTACAAATGATATTGATTTTGTATTTTGCATGTTAACGATTTTTTGGTAAAAACTTAGTCAAACTTGACTTAGTTTGACTTGCTAAAAATAGTATAAGTCTTAACCTTTGGGATGAAAATAGTAGTTGCATACTGTACTAACGAGAAGAATATCTTTTACAGAGTAAATGTTTCTTTTAAATAGGAGGCATTAAAGACCGTGCCAATCCTGAATTTAAGTACCATAAATATGTAAATAGGTTCATAATGAAGGGAGTTTGTGAAGAAAATATTGTATGGAGTGGGATGAGAAAAAACCATTTCTCTTGCATGGTGGGGGTTTGTTCCGAAATCTTATGAGAATCATACTGTCGATCAAGAAATTATAGATGAATCCGCACATACGTTACTCCTACCATTTGAAATAAATTTCGTAACTTTATCTAGATAAGAATATATCTATAACTAAAATGGGACTTGGGCGGTCGAGGGCGGCCAGGCCAGATCTGGGCCGGGCGGGCCGGCTCGGGGCGCGGTTGGCCGTGGCAGCGCGGTGGTTGGCCGACGCGGGGCCCCTGCGGTGTGGCGTCGGGAGGCCGAGATGGTGGCGCAGGTGGTGGTTGGCGGCGCGGCGGCCGGCGCCATGGGCGGGCCCCGATCTGGGTCTGCTAGGGCCGTGCGGGCCACGGGCGCGGTGGCGGCGTGGTGCTGGCCTGGCCCCTGGGCCGGGAGGGCTTCGCGGCGGCGGCCTTGGGTTGGCCACGATGTTGCTGCAAGAGGACTGCTTTGGCGGCGAGGTTGCTGCGGGACGTCCGCGGCGGGTCTGCTTGGCATCGCGGTGAGCCGTGGATGCAGGCCAGGGGCGGTGGCGCTCGATGGTGGTGGTGTGCCTAGAGGAGGAGCTGGGTGAGGAGCGCGACGGGACGGCGGCCCCGGAATCCTCGGCGGTGCGGCGGCTGCGGTGGCCGCGTGGGCGGCGCGGCGGCCGGATCTTGGAGCTCTTGTCTGCGGCTTCGGCGTTCGTCTTCGAGCTCGGCGTTGGTGTTGGTCGGCGTCCCCTCTATGTGGCGTTCCGGCGGTGCCCGCGGTGCTCTTCGACGGTGCTCCGTTGGCTACAGGCGCGTTGCTCTGGGGGTCGCGATATGGCGGATGCAGGTGGTGGTCTGTGCCGGTCCTTGTTGGGCGGGTGCGAGTTTTTGAGACTCTTGCTGGGCGAAAGCTTTGTCTTGGCGGCCGGCCAGGACCGACGACGGTGACGCCCGTGGGCGCCACATCCTTTTTGAAGGCGTCGTCGAAGTGGGTGTCTCATGATCTCCGCCCGGGCTCTCCGGGGGAAACCCTAGATTCCTCGCGGGATCGGGCGTGGGCGGTTGTGTCGCTTTGCCTCTTGGGGCCTCGCTTTGGATGTCCACCGGACAGAGGGGCTTGTGCAGTGTTTTGGTGGTTCGGTGGAGGCAGGTTCGTCTTCGGCCAGGCGGGGCGCGGCCTTGGGGCCGGCGTGGTAGTTGGAGCGGTGGCTCCGGTCTTTCGCCTCCGCCTGTTGCGTTGAGGTGTGGTGTCGACCTGGTTGGTCGTCGACCCGTGTGGAGCGCAGCCTCGGGGCTGGTGTGTGGTGTCGTGTTGTACGGTTTTTCGGCCAGTTTTCCTCATAAACTGGCCAACTCTTTTCTCCTATATCAATGAAAGGCAAAACTTTTGCCCCGTTCAAAAAAAAAAAATGTGTCTCGACTCTAGATAAGACAAAACTGCTACATTTATTTATTTTAAAATGGAGGTGGTAGCTGTCACGTTCTTTGAGCAAAAACTTCATGTTGGCAATTAACAGGTGTGGGGAGTTGATGTTCTATCAACTGACATACGAATTTTGGCGAATTTAAAAATTGCGAGATATTTCTGGTCCTGGCCGCAAAAGCGAAATATGGGACTAGCAAGTACGTACACTGAAAGTACAGAGATCGTTCATACCTCATAGTCAAGACCAGGTGTGTGGACCATGCGACGGAGACAACAAGAGACTTTTGCATGTATTCATTTGACTATTATGTGATATATCTGAATTGTGGAACGAAAATAACGCCTACTAGTGGTTGCTGTAAAAATCAGTGGAGAGGGGTGATAGGTACTGTAAGCCAGATCCAGTTACAGCGCAAGAACAGAGTAGGGGAAAACCCCCGATCTTTTCGAGCGAGACCAAGAGCGGTGGAGTCGGACAACTAAAGCGAAGCACCCCAAATCACACAAACTCTATGACGACCACGATGCTAGTTGATGGATATACTTTTAACTTTTCAGAATATATTTCAGATATAAGGAGAAGATGAACTGGTGGTAGGGGTGCGTTTCTTTTTCACGTGAAGAAGATGAACTCGTAGAGTTCGGGAGTAACTCCCGAAGGAGGAGGGGCCGGGAATCTCTGGTTTGATGGCTAGTTGGTTGGTTGGCTGGCGGCGGCCGGCGTCCCCACTAACAGCAAAGCTAGACTCGCTAGATGGCGTGAGATGGATGGATCGATCGAACAGGATTCTCCATGGAAATCTAGCCAAAAGGCGACTTTTTGCCCCACCTTTTAGCTCGAGTTTGTCCATGTCATAGTCGGCTTATGAAGCTCCCTCTCCCTCTCCGAAATTTTACCAACTCTCTTCTTTCCGATGAAAAATTGCAGATGTATCCTAGAACATATGGGAAGAGATTGCACATGGTGTACCTTGGCCGGCGACGCCGTGTAGTTCTGATCGTCCGCCTGCGTCCCCATGGCCGGCCGGCAGAGCTTGGTTTCAGCAGGCAATGGGGAGAGAAGAGGCAGGGGATGGCCGGATGGGTGAGGTGAGAGGAAGGGGGATGGAGAGAGAAAGAATGGTACTGAGGCGTTGGACTCTTCGTCTACTTTATAGAGAGAGAGAGAGCGGAGGGAATGGAGGCGAGTCGGCCATCGCGGCGTGCCGGTGAACGCGCGAGCGCAGATCAAGCGGGTTGACGGTTGACTCAAGCGCGGGAGCCAACTGTCCCAAGGATCCTCTGCGCCGCTGCCCCACCTGCGGGATCCCGTGTGTCTCCGCTCCTTCTCCACGGTCTCTCCATCGGAAACAGAACACAGTGGCCCCTTGGCAGCTAAAGTGCAGTGAATTAAGAAGGGGGGAAACTACAATCAAGATGGAACATGAAAACCGAGGGAGAAACGGCTTTGGAAAATATGTGAACTTGTAACAGCTACTCTGCCTGGAACATGAAGGCTGTCGGCAACGATTCCAACTTGCAGCGAGATGCAATCCTAGCCACCCTCTCCCTCCTCCCCCCCACCCCCAGCCTCCCCCTCCCTCATTCCTCCTCCTGGGCTGCCTCCCTCCCCTCTCCTTCCTCCCGGGTTGCCCGCGTGGCGGTGGCTCTAGAGGGCAAGAACCCCAGCACAAGTCATTTCTCCTGTGCCTCCCCTAGCCGCTGCAACCGCCAGCGCTGATGGTGGCAGCGGCGCCCGGTCGCTAAAGATGGTGGGTTAGGAGGCGCATCGGCTGGATCCTCTCTGCACGGACGTGAAGCTCAGGTGGGTGCGCAGTGGTGCCGCTCTTGGCGAAGGGCGCGCGTGATGAGCTAGCAACGGGATGCGGTGGCATGGACCACAGATACGCGGCGATCGCCGGCGACTGGCCTAGAGGGCCCAATCTAGGAAGCCCACTTGCTCGATCTGTGTCGCGCGGGCCGCGCCTACTGCGCGTGCCTCGCCGCTTCAGGAGGTGATGGTTGGTTGTGCGGCGACGGGGCACCGTGTTGCTCATATGTCACTGGTGCGCCTAGCGTTTTCTACTGTGGTGCAGGTTTTAAACCTTCTTCATTGTTGTTGGGCAGCGGATGGTGGCATGGAGGCATGTTCGTCCGCATTGAGGAATAAAGTTGGCGGTCCTAGGGTTCCTCTCGTGTGAAGATGAAGATCTATTGGATGCTTGTCCTCCTTGATATGGCTGACGTGTCGAGTTTCAGAAGGATCCGCTGGCAAACTTCCTTGGGCTACTCATGCATGGAGATTGCTGGATCGGATGGGATTCGGTCGTGCATTGTCATATTTTTTCCGACCGCTTAGTTTCGGGAGGGAGCGACGCGAAGCTCTTCTATCTGATGCCATCATGGAACATGTCTTTTTGGTTCCATGGTGAAGTGAGTGGTGGATAATGCCATGGAAGCCGAGTCTTGAAGACTAGTTCTGCTGTTTCGAGGCTTTGCATCGATGGTGAACTTGCTTGGTGTTCCGGGCTTCATAGCATCGACATGCGAGTGGGGGGGGGGGGGGGGGGGGGGGGGGGGGCGTTAGCACACGAGAAGTTCACCAAGGATGTGTGGCGGTGCGGCGATCGCCGGTGACTAGCCTAGAGGGCCCGATCTAGGCAGCGCGCTTGCTCTGGGTCGTGCGGTCCGTGCCTGCTGCACGTGCCACGTTGGCTCTGGATGTGATGGTTAGTTGTGCGGCAATAGTGGGCACCTTGTTGCTCATATGTCGCTGGTGAGCTTGTCGTTTCCTGCTTTGGTGGAGTTTCTAAACCTCCTTCATCTTTCCTAGGCAGCAGATGGCAGCGTGGGGGGCATGTTCGTCCGCATCGAAGAATAAAGGTGGTGGTCCTAGGGTTCCTCTCATGTAAGATGAAGATCTACTAGATGTGTGTCCTATTTGACCTGGCAGAAGTGTCTGATTTCGGAATGCTCCGCCAGCGAACAAACTTGGCTACTCATGCCTGGAGATTGCTGGATTAGATAGAATTCTGTCGTGCATCTGTACTATCTTTAGGTCATGACATTGTAATTAGATCATCTTAACATCCTACTCAAGCTACTCCATTCGTTCAGAGTGTAGAAACATGTAAATCTCGATAAATATGTAAATATTTATTTTAAAACGGAGGAAGTATTCAACTACACTATCTAATATGTAGTCAACATCTGCCATTTGGACTACATGTGCACATAGAGACGTGTAGCCAGCGGGGGACTTCACAGCTGTAGGCATGTACACAAAATTAACAAAATGGTGGAGTCGTTGAATGGGACGTGCGAAACTGCCAATGAAATGCATGGCCGGCTTCTTCAACTGATTTATTCCTTTTTTGTAGGGACAACTGATTTTCCCTCTTACAAACCAATTGTACTACTAGTTCCCCAAAGAATGAGATTCGGACGGTGTGGACACTTGGCTAAACGATCAATGACGAACACATTGTCTATCCTTGTTGTCTCCAACGGATAAATAATCGAAAAATATGCTGGGATGCCATTGTGAATTGCTAAGATGATCCAATATGTGTATGACGCCACGATTGCAAGAATAAAGCTGCCATGGGGGTGATAGGGATGCGTTCATCCCGGCTATTTTGTCGGTTGGAATCAGGCTTAATGAGTCCGGTAGAAGAGACGATTACCGCTCGGTAATTTAATCGGAAACTTCTCTGTGGCAATGTTTTTATGAGAGCGTACCTAGGACGTCCTACCATTATTTAACAAAAGGAATGTCGCTCTCCGTTCCTTGCCATACATTGTGCCTCTAGTCTAGCGAAACGAATGTCGTTTTCGATCGATCCCTACTCTTCTCTTATGTCTCCGGTAGTCTCTACAACTGGCTACCCTTTTCTTGTTGATGACTTCTATGATCGAAGGCGACGTATCAGAAGCCGCGTGAGCTTGCGTGAGTGATGTGCTGGGATCTCTGGTCAGGAGAATAGTTATACAGATTTTTATCCATATGGTAGAGATTTTTATCCATATGGTAGAGACTGGAGAGAGGGATCTCTTGCTAGTCCTAGTAGAAAAAATTGTGATGCTTCAATAGGGAAAAAAACTCTACTAAAAAAGAGTAGCAAAGCAGTAGGAGAGTCCCTGTCTGAGGGCACCAAGATATATCTAGACACATTTTAATTGTAGATACATTCATTTTAGGGGATATTCACTTTGGCTCATAGGAGCATTTGCTCCCACTATGTGAATCCACATTTTGAAGTGTCAAAAAATTCTAAAGTAAAAAATTTCATGTATATCTACACATTTTATGTTCGTGCACAAGTTTTCAAAAGAAACTAAAAAAATTTGTGGCTCCTGTAAAAAAGACAAATTTTGATGCTATAACACGACTACGTACATGACATTTTTTTGTCTTTTTTGTTCACGCCACATAAAATGTTGTTTCTCCATGAAAACTTGTGCACTAACAAGAATGTCACGATGTACCCCAAAAATTTATGTCAGAATTTTTTGACACTTTTAAAATTATTTTTTAATTATTTTGTACAATGGGAGCATTTGCTCCTATGAGCCAAAACGTCACCTCCTCATTTTAGTTGGAAGTTATATGGATCGGAGGAAGCACTATGTTTATAAAAAAATACATATATTTCTTGGAAAAAACTCAACATCTCGTAAATTCTACTCTCTCCATGCAGAAATATAAGATGTTTTAGCCATTTCATTAGTTTACTCGCTTTTGTTTGTATCTAGTCTACTTTTAGTGTGTAGTTTCACGTTTGTTCATTTATATCTAGTCTAATTTAAAAATATCTAAAAAACATTATATTAATACACGGAGGGAGTATTAACAAAAATATGAACGTTGGTAATACCCCTGTTTTACAGCCTTGTTTCCCACCAATAATCTGGTCAACTCTCTTCTGCTTGATTAATGAAAATGATGAGTCTTTTGCCTCATTCTAAAAACATTCAGAATACCAAATTAGCTTCAATAGATCCACCATGGAGTATATTTTATAGTGTATGTATCCACTATTATAGAAATTTATATTCTCTATTTTGAAAATATAAGCATATTACCATGTGGTATAATCCAGAATAACAAAAGATATAGCATGATTATAAAAAATATAGTTAAACTAGTCATGCAAACTAACAGAATTGATAAACATGATAAACTAATCACATCGACTCCAACCACTAGAACTAGAAACGCTTGCAAGGACAGATAAAAGACATAGTCAAATATGGTGCAGCTTGAGCAGCGGCAGCAGCTTCTTCGTGATTTTGTTGTCATCCATGTTAAGGTTCTGGAGGTGGGCCAAATCATGTGGTGTATTGACTAGGGTTCACGTGAGCATCCAGATTCAACACATCCCACACTCCGGAACACTGGAAACGGATGATAACGCATTTGTTAATGACTCACATAAATAATGCAGAACTAATTCCCCGATTAGAACAAATATAAACAACACCCATGGGTATGAGCTCGGCTCAGTTCAATCCCTCAACCCAAGGCGGGCGGCGGAGGAGTAGTGCGCGAGAGCTTCTTCTCTTGACAACATAGTGGTAGTAGAAAAGTTTACCTTATAAACCACTCCACTCTCTTCCAACTAGCAATGTGGAACTTTAGTCCCATCTAGTGCAGTCATGCATGAATGGGCCAATAACAATTTCAGAATTTGTATTGGCTCTGGACCTAAGGCCCAACATGAAATTTCAACGTTTTCTATGAAATTGGTTAAACTTGACTATTCACTTAAAGTTGTACATCTCATTTTTTAGAACGGAGGTAGTAGTGTCTATTGTGTCTATATGTTCTCATCTATGCTTCCAACCATATGTATATTTTGTGCACAACTCATATATACTAGGATGCTCGCTCTTATGACATCTGCCTAGATGACACTAATTCATACGTATTTGGATACAGTTGTCCATAGAGTGCCTCAGAAAATATAGTCCATAAAATCAGAAAAAGGATGGGACATGGAACAAGAGTCTAATCGCATTGATCTTGATCCATGTTAGTTGCTTAAATCTTAAGTAGTAATACTATGTTACCTATTGTTTGTCCTAAAAATATAAATTAGTGGAGACTATGAAAGAGCAGAAATGACCCTGTCTATGGTACGTTGTGCGATGTGAATTATATAGCACACAATAAATCTCACACACTAGCATCTATCACCTTTTTTGCTTGAGCTACATCCATGCAAAAGGCAAGAAGCTACAGAAAGTGAGATTCCTAGTGGGGCATTGTCATCCTCGTCTATGGTGGGCCTCACTTAGATTCATGCACACTCAACAACCGGAGAGGAAAAGGTGTAGAATCTTTCTTGCATTTTGCAAGGCCTCCCAAACACTTCGGAAGAAAAAGAGAAATAGGATTCAGGAGGATATATTGGTTGGATTCTTAGGCTCTATAGCCTTTTCGGCTACACGTCACACATACATCATGCACTCATCATGAGACATATGCTTAATTAGCACGTAGCATGTGTACACAAACGGGGTTTAGAATTCCATCTGCTGATGAGGTGTTATACGACTTTTAAAAAGTAACCTTACTTATTGGCTGAATATTTGGCCAATAACATGCTTTATCCAAGTCAATAATGTAGAACTAATTTATATGTTGTGTACAAGTCGTCACTTTACGATGTTCTAATTGTTGGATGCCTTGTATTACTTTTTTTTCTTTGTTGTGGGATTTCTTGCCATTCCATGTGCCAATAGATATGTACAAGTGCTCCAAAAATAGAAAATAATATAAGTAATAATACGTTAATTTTAATGCTCCGTTAACCGTATCACATGTAGCATCATTGCTAACAAAGTTGAAGCCAGGTATGAATAGCTGTTTGACAACTCATAAAACCGGCTAGATATCTATCATACAAGCTAGCAACTACATGTGATTGATCGAACTGGGATTAAAATTAACCAGCTTCCACACACACAAAAAATGAATGAATTAATTAACTGGCCAAAGTACCAAACTGATCTATCTAGATTATCAGGAAGATTCTCTGCTTATTTATACATTGGAGTGACAGAAAAACGTTTATGTTTATTTGAATCGGCTTGCAGGTCATGAGATGATGGAGACGAGCTAGAAAATAGAGCCGAATTCTTCGGAAAATCCTTACGAATGGTGTGGGAAATAGCAGGCGTTCAAGCTGTTCATTATGTGGGCCAGCCTCATCGTCAACTCCGACAGCTTGCTCAATGCATGCATCATGCATCAATCATGCATGCTGGCATAATCAGCGAACTAACATAAATCCAAAATGTTTTTCCAGTTGGGTAAGATATAACATGCATGCGTTCTCCCAGGGATGGGAAGGGATTATTAGTGCAACTACATATATATACCTGAAAGACTTGGGGTATTACCCACACACAAAAATAACTTGGCGTATGTGAATATACGCAAACCTGTTTAAATACAAGGGAACAAAAAGCGCAGTGAACAATATGTCAGTTGTTAGCGAAAATAAAAATGCACTACCACTAAATTAATTAAGGCACATGGTAGAAAAATATTTGCCTGCGATTGCAGCGGGCACGAATTAGCACATGACCATCACAATAAAAAGATCAACACCCTTTGTTGGGGCTATGAAGTTACGTTGTGATCGACTCATCCAGCGGTTTGAGTATTTTAAATTTTGGCGCTCGACGGATATCATTGTGTGAGATTCCCAAAAGATAACCCTAGTGAAGAAAATGATTTTCAGAACATTACTGGTTTGCTGAATATTCGGAAAATAACATGCTTTATTCATGTCAATAATGTGTAACTAATTTATATGTTGTGTACAAGTCGTCAAATTTTAAATGTCCTAATTATTGTGTGCCTCGCACTTGTATATGTTCAGTTCCTCGCACGAAAATAGAAAAGATAGATATCAGTACGCCAATTTTTATATATGCACCACAACCAAATGACACATATCAGCTAACAGAGTTGACCCCAGGTATAAACTAATAGTTGTTTGACACCCCATAAAACCTGCCAGATTTTTATCACAGGAGCTAGCGAGATTAGCACATGTGATGACCGATCACCAATTGGGTATTACCTAACAGGCGAAATAACCAAACTGATTCCTCTATATTATCATGTACATTAATTGGAGTGACAGCTAAAATGTTTATGTTTATTGGATCAGCTAGCAGGTGGTGAGATGATGGAGACAAGCTAGAACATAGAGCGCCGAATTCTTCGGAAATTCAGTATGAATGGTGTGGCAACTGGCAGGTGTTCAAGCTTTTCCTAATGTAATGCCAGCCTCGTCTTCAACTCCAATACTACTCCATTGCACGATGGAGTAATCAAGAGGAAATTGCACAAATCACTCACTTTTGATGTCTCTGTTGCACAAACTACTCACTCTTCATGTCTTTTGCAGAAAACACTAACTTTACGTGTAGTTGATCACTTCTGCTCCGGTGCTCTTCCCCTGGAAAAATTCTGGACGCGTCAAACACAACAACGGTGGAGATTTTCTCATACATGTTTGTAAGTGGGGACACGATCATAATTTTCGTGTAGGTCCACCGTCCGTACAGCCATGTACATGCCCATATGGCCTACGTTGTGTTATACCTCGTCTTTGTATGTATCTATGGTCACGTACGTGTGCCGAAATATAAATGTGCTATAAAGATCTTGCTCACATGACCTCTTTCTTTTCTTACGTGACGTACACATCCGTATCAATACAGACGGGTATACATAGGCTGGATATGGATTTCGGCGGACCAACACATGAAAAAAAAAGACAACTATGACCATTCATCTTCTTTTAGGGGGGAGCACTGGAGCAGCCCTCGTAGTTGATTACGCAGAAGTCCAAATCTGAGATTAGGCTAGTTAACAGAAAATCTGCGGATGGATCCATGGCCACTGATGATGTGGCACCCAAGTATCATAAACTAGCTTTTTCAATAATTTTTAGAAGTTTAAAAAATTCAAATAAATGAAACAAAATAAATGGAGCAGTATGATGGCTGGAGGCGGTGATAAGTTCAAGATGGCAAGTACTTAATGGCTTTAAATTATGTCAAACTTTTCGATATTACTTATGTCATATTGTTTCAAATACTATAATTTTTCAGAACTTTTTGAAAAGTTTGAACCCAAGTTTTAGCCATATCTTACAAAAAGTGATAAATTTTAAAGTATTTTAAACTTTTCTAGATTTGTTAGTCTATATTGTTCCATTTATTGGAAATTTCATAATTTTTAAAGTTTTAAAAAAGAATAGTTGATGACACGTGGATGCCACATCATCACTCACTATGGGCCCTGGGTGTCAGATTTGCGGTTAACAAGTCTAATCCTTGATTTGGACCTCTGTGCAACCAACTACATGTAAAATTGGTGTTTTCTGCAAAAGAAGTGAAAAGTGAGTGATTTGTGCAACATAGACAACAATAGTGAGTGGTTTCAGCAATTTCCTCGGTAATCAATCATGCATGCATTCACAATCAGCTGGAGTAATTAATTAACTACTCCATTCATACCGGTTTATAGGGCAATTAGTATTTTGAGAAACATGTTTGACTACAAATTTAGTCAACAAAATATAATATATATGCCACAAAAATTAAACTATTGAAAACTTCTTTGAAATATGAATCCAGTGATATAATTTTTGTAGCATATTTTTTTTTGTTGACCAAATTTGTTGTTAAATTTCTTTCTCGGAATGCCTAATTGCCTATAAACTGGTATGGACGGAGTAGTATGGATTAGAAATATTTTTCTAGTTTGGCTTGCGTGACATGCATATGTTTCCACAGGTTGGCCAGGGTTATCTACCCGTTAAAGAAAAGCTACAGTATATCTGAAAGACTTTGCGTGTTCCGGGCACACACAAAAAGGTGAACTTGGCGTGTGTGAAACTGTGAATATTCACAAACCGGTCCAAATAGAAGAGAACAAAACGTATGGATCAGTTTGTTAACAAAACATATATAGAGTGTAGAACCCCGAAAGTCAAGCAAATGACGCAAAAAATAATCGTCCGCATGGACACACCGCTCGTTCACAATATCATCGACATAATAGGATCAAACAGTTCAACATCCTCTGACGGGGTGGTGAAAAGTTGCGACGTTCGATCTCATCCACCGGATCGAGTAGCGGTAAATTTGTTGCTCAGCCTGTAATCAATACGACTTGGTCAGATTCTCAAAATATCTTCAGCTTCAAACGTAAACAGAGGCGTACACCCAGCAGGAGAAGTCGCTCTCTCTGACAGCTGAGCAGAGCTGGGGTTTACTTGACTTTGATATAGGACAACCTCCGAGCACACATTTGCTGACTCATGATGGAGATCTGACCAAACCAGCACGCGGTTTCCCCCTCGTGCGCTCACTTCACTGTCAATTCCATGAATTTAGTACATGTGAAAAATAAGAGTAAATTTTAGTTTTTACCCCTACTTTGAAAATGTTGACACTAATTAGAAATTTTTCATCCTAATTATCCCACTTAGTAAAAGTTATGCCAATTTTTACCATAGAGTGTGCAACTACTTCTCTCATAGACATGCTCATGTATTCTACCATGAAGAACATGTCGTGTCTTCCACTCCTGATCTGGTGATCAAGCAAAAGCCAATAATTCATTTTTATTTATTCAAACTGCACCTAGCACACCCGCACATAGAGTTGTTTAATGCCCTCATAGACTGATAGGACATATGTGCGATGGTTCGATCACTGGATCAGGCATGCATGTGTACGGATTCCAGATGCAACGTAGCAGCTTTGCGAACACAACCTACATTGTCATCGTCACGTGAAGATTATGCCATCGCGCATCTTGTCTTCTTACGGGTAGAATAGCAGTGGATGCTCTTCGCAATCAGTAGTTTGATGGCATAGAGGTACAGAAATCAAAAGAGGTAAAAATTGGTACAACTTTTGCTAAATGGGGTAATTAGGATGAAAAAAAATCTAAATGAGGTAATTAGTGTCAAAATTTAAAAGTACGGGTAAAAACTGGAATTTAATTACTCGAAAAATAAAAAAGTTGCCTGAATTTTAGTTCCAAGCTGAGCTCATCGTAGCTCAAACTAGCACGCCACTTGAAATAAAACTGAAATCATGACATGGTAAAACTGAAATCCCTGAGTTTGTTAATTCTATCAGCATAGTTTCAGTATTGAAACCGGTTTAATCGTACACACGCCCATGGGATGTCGTGTGTGTGCAGCACCGGAGCAATGCATAGTTTGCAAGCCATGGCATCCGTCGGTGTGATGGCTACGGTCGAGTTGACGATTTGACCCAATTGCGTACGTCCAAGGAAGACTCTACGGGTCCCAGCATGTACGTACACGCACCGTGCTGACTAAATAAGTACCAGTTGGAGATGGCCTTATCCGATCGACTCACGCGTCGAGAAATTGAGCCGGAAACTGCATGCACCCGTTGCTGCGAGACACCCGGCAAGAGAAAGTAATTTGAGGTGTTTGTTTGGTGTGCGAAATTTCAGGCGAATTGCAGAGGAAAGCGAGGTTACGCGTGAGTCAACTACTCCAGTAGTACGTAGATGTTTGGTGTGTACAGTACGTATGCAGGAGCGATATTGCACAGGATGCAATTGCAAAACAAAACAAAACAGCAGCTGCCTTGTGCGTCTTCTTCTAGCAGGGGTTGTTGATACGTACGGTACTTTCTCAAATCCCTTTTATTTGATTTGGATTTTGTATAAAGTTATACTAGTAATACATATCGATGCGTTTTGTTTTGACCCGATTATAAGCGCCGCTAACTATGTGTCATTAGCTTATGCATGCATGCATGCATGCGGCGAACCCGTTAGCACGTACGGCAGACCACTACTTCATTCGATGCGTGGCCGGTACTGTTAATCTATCTATCTATCTATTATATATTAAAAGTACAATACGGAGGTCTAAAATAGAGACACCATATTAATCCACATCATCGTAAATATTATTAACTGTTAGATCTACAATTTACGGTTAGGATTTAGCGAAAAATTACGTAATTTTTTTGTTCACCTGGACTTCTCTCGTGTCAAAGAAAAAGTTAGAAACCCGTGTAGACTCGCTATCTAACAAACGCGCGTGCATCTGGCGGGAGATATCCAAGGAAAAAAATACAGGTACATCAACCACACTAATATAAAGAGTTGCACGATAAAGAACAGAAACGTGTAGACTGGCCCACCAGGTGAATCCATACATGCGCGTGCATCCGGCCGGCCGGAAATATTGCAAGAGATAAAACATGTACACTGACGGCAGTACATGTACGGTAGAAATATAGCAATTAGTCTAATCGATAAACTTTGTTGTTATATACTTGCCTACCAGCATAAATATTTTCATGCAATTTTTTACCGATATCGTTGTTGTGTCAACAAAATCCTATTTCAGATTTTTTGAAGACTATTTCAAAAAACAATAACGGTGGATTAAAATTGGCCTACGTACATAATAATAATTTAGAAATAACGATGTGAGTACAACATTCTGTAAAGAGAAATAGGCAAAACATCTAACTGTCCATTGGACAAAAAAATTAAAATAATATATTACACCGGCTAGACTTTTATAACTTTGTTGAAAAGAATTATTCGATCTTTGATCGGTTAAATCTACTTATGGCTATCACATGCAATTTTAGCACCGTTCGCACATTTCGATGACCTAGCCTTAGCACATTGTAGTGCGACTGCCGCTATGAGAACATGAGGCGAACAACTATCCATCATTATTCCGCCCGCTTCCATGATCAAACCGCCACCGATAGAAAATCAACCCGGCATCGACTCATATGTATTCATCCCGACGTCTGGGAAAATGAGCCAAACAAAGAATACCACATGAGTCAGGACTGTTCCATCGTGTCAAACAAGTGTGCTTTGACCTCCGATCCAGCGGTAGAAAGTTCATTGTTTTCTATCCAATATGCTAATTGTAAGGCATTATTCCCATTGACTCCGTTACCAAGGAGATTGAAAGGTGATGGCTTGATTAAGCTATTGGCTGGAGAAACACTAATCATAGTAGTGAGGAGGCAAAGCAATCAGCACTTTGATAGGGTTACATTGAAAACTATTTTCACCTTGCATCCAAAGTTGGTGTCTTCACACATTACATAGTTATAAGGATCTCAAGTTCGGAACATCTAGGAAACATAAATTATAGCGAGAAAATTAAGGTACATGTGTGTCTGGCCCGGTACATTTGAAGACATGAAATTTGTGAGTATAGGGAATATAATTTTTTCACTTAATATTAAGATACATGTTTCAAATAAATACACTCTGATGATTTAGTTTCCAAGCTTAGGTATTTGGAGCATGGATGCAATAAAAATATATACTAATTTCATCAATTTTCCATGAAAGTCATGTTTTTTCTGATCGGGATGTAAGAAGAAAAAACTTTTAATGCATATCAATACAAATCTTGATTCCAAGATTTGGAAATTTAGCCCCTCGAAGTAATGATAGGAAGACCTTCACGTTGAGTAATGTATCTCAGTTAGTTATATGCCTCAGTGGTTTGTCTGATCATACTTTAATTTTTGTTTGCATTGGCTTCCTCTTCTTGTATTTTGGTTATATCTTTTATGCATATTTAATTTCTGAAACTTCGCTGAATATTTAATTAAGAAGTCCTCGATTTCTTTCGTCATGAGTACGAAATAATTTGATTGAATATTGAATATAGCTATAGATACATATACACTCTGATTTCTATTATGTTCCAAAATACATCCCCACAAAGTGTGACACCGAGTGTCAAAAAAAAAGTGTGACGCCGAACATATCTACTGTTAATTATAGAAATTATGCATTAGATCCATCACGCAAAAAATATTTTACAAAAATTCATACTTACTTTCATATGCATAGTTGCAACTGTTCAAAATCTAAACGTCATCTACTTTTGAATGTGCGAAGTACTTTAATTAATAATTGTGGCATTGAAAATATCAAAGTAACGATGGCAAGATCATGAGGTCACTTCCCCTCTACTATGACATTCAGAGTATCAAAACAATAATAAATAAAAATTCAATATAATGATATTTTTTTTGAGCATTCGATATCGTTAGATTTTTGTTCAAATGTTTGGTAATTTTATTGTTTATTTCTTAGTAATATAAATATATATTCATATACATAATTGTAAACAGCTAATCTTTGAAATAGCTCTATGTCGGATATGGTGTGTATTTTGTAATGTCGAAGGTAATAGAAGGGGAAAATCAATATCTATTATATACTAAAAGCAGAATACGGAACTAAAATAGAGACACCATGTTAATCCACATCATTTAAATTATTTTAATAGTTAGATCTAAAATTTATGGCTAGGATTTAACGAAGTATTAATAGTTACGTACCTGAAAAGCAGTTCAATTTATTCAGCCTGACACGATCAATTGTGAAAGGAAAGTGCCATATTGGATAAACGCGATTGGTCAAAAGTGGTGCACCAGGAGGTACACACAAAAAACTGTCTCACGCGCGTGTAGTTCAAAAAAAATATAGAGATAGAGTCCCTCTCACCTACGTATTGGCTTTTTATGGTGGGCTGCAGTTTATTGTTATTAGAAAAATAATATATCATGTCTGTGTTGTTTAAAGGAACAAAGAGACAATATATATTTATATTACACGTGAAGGCAAAGATATGCATGCACATTGTACTCCAATTTTTGAATCTACGTGTATTATGTGCGTATAAAAGAATATAAGGTCACAATTTACGTGCATGTCATCAGTATCGAATTTGTCGATCACATATGTGAATTTTCTGCCAATTTTTTTCACTATATACATAATCAATTATAGATATGTACATTTGAATATATTCTAAATATTATACTAATAAAAGTAAAGCATGTTTAGCGGCTAATTTTTTATTTTAACGGCTGAGATTAAAAAATATAATAAATGGTATGTACAACAATAAATATACACATGAATACCTAACACGTAAGTATAAAATAAAATTTTAGCCATGTAAAACAAAGATTGAAATAAATATGACCGAAACGTGCAAGAAAAAAATTGACCGGAGTACACCCGTATTTCATGGGCCGTGGGCGTGCAAAGGAAAGATTGGAAGAAATAGGATGAAAACATGTACCAGAAATCTGATTGGGGTGCAGTATTTCATGGGACATGCAAAGCAAATCCGATTTACAGTTTGAAGGAAAAAAAAGTACTGATCCTATTGTTTGTGTTCAAGCCATAGTAGCGTCTCAAGATAAAACTCATATTTTAAGTAAAAATGCGAAACTTATCTCCAAAAGAACCTAGCCGTGACCTTTAAAAAAGGAAACAACATGTTCCCTAGCTAGAACTAGAACAAAAACATGGTGTGTCGATCAAATGGTTATGGTAGACTAAGAATCGCAGAAAAAAATTCTTGCCAATGTGAAAGAGAATAAGAGAAAAACATAGTACGTAGGATAAATCATTTAATTAAGTTTCCAAAGATACAAATGATATATTTGCATGTAAGAAAACCCGATACAAGATATAAGTGACAATAAGGTAAAAAGAGTAGTCTCTTCGATAACACGGAGATATGATTTTAATCATATGAGTACGTAGAAAAAAAATCCTCCAAAATATGCAATTTACGCTATTTTAGATTTTCCAAGCATAGTGGTCGGCATAAAATGAACAATTTGTGGCGAGTGTACATGAAAATGGACACTTCTAAAATTTCTAATCAAGAAAAGTCGGTGACTACAATATTTCGTAAGGGAAAAATATGGAAATAAAATTGAGAATAGAAGAAAAGTATAAAAAAGCTTGATCGGACAGACCAAGGATTTAGTAAGTAGTTTAGAAAGTATTTTAGGGAAGATGTGATAAGGCGTGAATCATTCAGTTAAGGAATAATATATTTTGGAGGAATAAAAATCCCGATAGAAAACACTCCGTCAAGCTTCATTGGAGTCATCAAATTCCTGAAACCTTTATTTTATTCATAAAATTTCACTATAAATCTTACAGTTGAGTCAATTTTTTTCTAAATGGCGTATATTCCTACCATGTACACATTCAAAACAAAAACTTAAACACATACTCTCTTTAAATTTAGGATTATCTTTTAAGATTTTCAGTTTGATTTACATAAGTAGACGTGGTAATTCATGTTAATATTTAGTGTTGGATATGTACATTTCACAATTAGTATTGAAATGGTTGGTGCGGTGTTGTAGTAATTATTCCCCAATTAAAGATGGTTAAATTAAGTTTTTCCTGTTTTTTATTGACCATGAATTTGTCATCACTAGAGCCATATTAAAGCTAATAGAACATATAGCTCTCCACAATTTCCAAACCATATTTTTTTTACAAAAGAGGCTAAGAGAAAATTATAGTTTTATAAGATAATTAATTAATATTACTTCCTTCTATCTAAAATAAAGTTCATGGTTTCAGTTGGATCGGATAGAGTAGTTTTTTTCTTTAAGTTAAATATTATGCCCTCGCATTTGCGAGGGCCGCTCTGCTAGTTTAGAAATAAATAATGATATCATCATATTAAAGATGACTCCCTCGCATTTGCGAGGGACACTTTCTTCTTTGGATGCTTAGCAGATCTTGACATCTTCATGTACGTAGTAGTACTGTACATGGAGATGCTGAGATGTGGATATATGATGGATGCCTCTTTATTCGTGTGCCGGGGGATCGGACGGCCAGACGCCCAGACTAATCTTTTTTTGCTGCGACGTAAAATGGGTCAAACTGAAAGATGTAAAATCGAACTCAAGTTGGATGACGCCGGTGACATTTCTCTTGGCAAGGAATAAAACCTACGCAGGCTGAGTGATGTCGTCGTCAGCGTAGACTTGGGCGATGCCATGTTATCCAATTGAAAAGCACGGACGCCGGTCCAGTCAGGAAATCGGCGCAGGAGACGACTTATCTAAAGATTTCACCGCTTTTCCGCCGCTTTTGCAGTATATTTTCCGAGTCGTAGATCGTGTCATGTATCCGTATATTTGTTTGTTTGTTTGGGAGAGGTATCAATAATCTCTCGTGTGAAACCATGCTTTCTACGAGTACTGTAAATTGGAATCATCTCACGAGAGCTTTTGCTTTTGGACCGAAAAGAAACTCTGACGAAGAACTGCTAACAATTAACAAGACCTACCTCCGTACGGCCGTACCGGAGATGTGATTTATCAGCTCGTAAGCAGCCCGTCGTTATCAGAGCAAGACAAGAAAATGGTAGCCGACTACGTAAGGAGGAAATCTGAGGCACGATCCTCACCATCGCGGCTATCGGACACGAGCAAAACAACAACGGTTTGGTACGTGACCGGTCACATGTATGTAAGCATGAGTTGCGGTGGATACACGCGACGATGACCGACTGAATGTGGTACAGAGCCAAGAACAGCACGCGTGAACGGAATTGCTGGATAGTCACCGAGAGGGGCGGGAGATCGTGACAGATTAAAGATCCGTTGACTTTGACTGTGAGAGCTCCTTGAGGATATCCAGCAGCGGCAGTGACGACTAAGAGCATCTCCATTTGTTTGCTCTCCCCACGCCGAAATCCGGGGAAATTTACGTTCGGATTGGACGTAAATTTGGCGTGGGGAGGAGTAGTTTCCCAGCCGCGATCTCAGGCGAAGACCGCGATCTAAATTTGAAAAACGGAAACTTGACAAACTACGGCATAAAACGGTCGAATTTAGACTAAATTTAATGATATTTACTATATTACGGGCGAAGTTCGTACATAGAGACCGAATTCGACTATATTTCAAATTCGGCTAGGGGAATACAACTGTAAATATAAAAACACGGCGCTCTACATGCCGAAATGGCGGTAGAACACCGTGTAGTCGCCGCCATCGTCGTCGGAGCCGTCGTCGTCGAACTGTGGTGGCGCCGAAGCCGCCTGGCTGCTGCCTTGGCCGGCGTCTCCCCACCGGCCGCTGGTGCCAGGCGGGGACGTCGATGGCTTGTACAGGTCGTCGTCGGAGGCTTCGAGGTCGATGACGGGGACGACGGCGCTGGATGGAGGAGTCGCAGGCCGCCGGTAGCGAGCGACGTCCTGGAGGAGCCTCGCCTGCCGCTCCGCCTCCTCCTTCTCCCACTGCTCCCTCGACCAGGCGCAGGCCTGGTCGAGCGGCATGGCGTTCTCGGCGGGGACGAGGTCCTGGAGGGACCTCGCGATGACGACCTCGAGGATGGCGGCGTCCTCGGCGCTTTCGGCCTCCTCCACCTTCACCTTCGCCGGTTTGCGCTTCCGCTCGCCGGAGGTGTCATGGTCGCGCTTGGGGCGGCACCGTCCTTGTGCCGTCGATGGCTCGCGGATGACGATGCCGCCGCCGCCGCGCGTGCGGTGGCTCGGCGGGGAATCCGGCTCCTTTTTCACCGGCGCCAAGGATGGCGCCGACCTGGAGATCGACCTCGCCGCCGAACCGGACGACGAGGAACTGGCAGCCATGCGCCGTGGCTGCCAGCTGTTTCCCCGTTGGCGGCTGGTCGATGCCCTCGATGGAGGGGGCATCGTGAGCCTCGGCGAGTTGCCGCCCTCGATGTGCTCGAGGACGTTGTGGAGCTTCCTATTCGGCGCGCTCCACCAACGCCGGCGACCCGCGGCGTTGTTGCGCGGAGGCGGAGGTGGCGGGCCGTCGTAGGACGCCAGTTCGCGCTCCCACCGCCGGAGAAAGAAAGAGTTCCACCGAGTGTAGTTCTCGGGGTGGTGGCGCGAGTCGGCGCGTTCTTCCTCCGTCATCGCCATCCGCGCCTCCTCGATGGCGACGTCGAGGGCATGGCCCTGGGGCGGCGGCGGGATTGGCACGCCACCAGCGCTTAGCCGCCACCCGCCGCCGGGGGGCCTCATGTTCGGCGGGCAGGGGTACCCCGCCTGGTGGAGGAGGTGCCCCTCCCACGCGTGGAGCGATCGGCGGGGGAAGCTGTTGTTCGCTGCGCCGTCGTCGTCGTAGAACACCATCGGTGGAGGGTGAGTGGAGGGAGAATGGAGGAAGAGTGGAGCAGGGGCGTCGCGGCGAGCGGAGCGGCTTATATAGGCGCGGCGGGCGCCGGCGATTAATGCCGCGTGGAAGACGATGCGTGCGCGGAAGACGATGCGACGACATTAACTCGCCGCGTGGAAGCTACGTGGCCGGCGAATGCTGAACGGCGGCAGGCTTTTACAGCGCGCGGAAGACGATGCGATGAGGACGACGATCGGTGTCTCTCGCCGACAAGTTGGGGCCACTAGACGCGCGGGAAGTTTCCTCGACGTTTCGCGCGCTTTTGTTTCGTCTGGACTCCCCGAGCGCTCCCCGGGGGGCGGGGATGGCGTGGGATCGCCGGATGAATTTGGGCCCAAATCCGGACGAAATCGAGGAACCGGGGGCGCGACTGGGCCGAATTTCGCCGTCCGGATGACAAAACGCAGTCCTGGGGGCCTCGTCGGGGAGACGAGTGGAGATGCTCTAACCACGGAGAGGTCACAACATCAGAAACCTTGCCCGGAAATTTCACCGCTCTAAAAAAAAGCTCCTTGTCTCCTCTTCAAGCTTGACACTAAAAAGATATTTGATTCGGTTTCGTGGGATTACCTCATGAACCTCCACGTCAAGAGTGCTTCTCAATAGGATGGCTTTGTGACCTGGTTAAACATGGTAGAGGCCTTCGAGAAGGCGACCTGTTGTCCCCTCTCTTCTTTGTCTTGGCTATTGATCCGGTCAACCGTATTCTTGCGAAGGCTACCGAGTAAGAAATATTACACCCTCTTCATGGTAGAACAATGGCGGGCACCTCCCTTTATGCCGATGATGTCGCCATCTTTGTGTCCCCGATCAAAGAGGATATCTCTTGCCTTCCTTCCATCCTAGGCACCTTTGGTGATGCGACCGGGTCGTGTGCCAACTCTCAAAGAATGCCTTGTTGCCCCGATTGAAAGTTCATGTAGCCCCCATGTGTGGTTTTGGTAATTAATGACAATCCCTATGGACTAATGTTTGCATTGAGTTATATTTGTAGGAGTTGTCCATAGGCAATTCTTGAACCATATGTTGGCTTCAAGGTTGCAATAAGAAGAAATTGATGAAGGATATCAAGTGTCAAGTATGTCTTGAAGATGAAGATGAAGTGAGCCCTCAAGTTACTTCAAGACATCAACAGAAATGAAGTGCAAGTTCAAGATGAGCCAACTCGAAGAGATCATAAGCTTGAAGCTTGCCATGAAGAAATGAAGTGCAAGATCAAGATGATCCATCTCGAAGAGATCCTTTGCTTGACTCTTGCCATCCATATGGTGATCATGGATATGTGAAGAAGCGCCGAAGAAGAAGCTCTCCCATGGTGGATTATGGGGGAGCAATCCACAAGACTTCGTCAAGCAAGCACAATCAAGAAAGGCGTTCCATCTTGTTGCAGTCAAGACCATCATCATCAAGCTCAAGTGGAATGCGCAAGGTTAAGGTTTGCTCTTGATAGGGTTTCTTTCTCACCGGTCTCATGGTGTAGTTGGAGACCGGTTTATAGTTTAGTTGCCGTACTATCAAGAGGGCTCTCGAGTGAGTAACTCGATCGTATCGTTCGGAGAGAGCTCAAACCTTTGCACCCTTGCATCATCTTTATTGGTTGTTATTTGTATCTTATCCATGTGATGTTTTAGAGCTTGTGCTTACTTCCATAGCAATCTCTAGTTCATCGAAAACGGATTCCGCATGAATCACTTGTTGCGTTTTCGATATTGGAGTTTTTCTCGGTTTCTCGTATTGAGAGGTTTCACTCTAAAATACATAGAAAAACCTACCCTACTTGTTCTTAAGCTTTTCACTTTTTGTGGGGTAGCTCTTGTCATCCCCTTTACAACAAAATTGGTTTGACCTAAATCCGAGTTTCCTAACTCAACTTGTTGCATTTTCGAGGTTGGAGGTTTTACCGGTATGTCTTTTTTAGATAGGTCAAACCTTTCGTATTTTATTTATATCCTACCTTACTGTACTATGATGGTTCCCTGCATGATCTTGTAGAGCTTGTTACTAGCTTGGAAATGAGCCCAAGATCATCAAAATCGGAGTCCGGATGCAAAAGTTCTTGAGGTTTTCGTATCGGGTGTTTGGGAAAAAAAGGGGGGCCGGAACTGCCGCCGGAACTGCCGCCGGGAGCACCCCGGCACTGCCGGTGTCACAAGGCCGGCACTGCCGGCCACCCCGGCACTGCCGGTGAAACTAGGTCGGCACTGCCAGCTTGTCGCGATTTTTGCCCCAACGGGAAGAAATCTGAGACCCCTATTTAAGGCCTTCTTCCTCCTCTTTCTCCCCACTTCTTCTTCCTCCTTTTGCTCTCCACCATTGTTGAGCTTGAGAGCTTGTCACATCCCTCTGCTCCTCAAATGATTCTTGAATCCATTTGAGGGAAAAGGAAGAGGAGATCTAGATCTACATTTCTACCAATCAAATCCATCTCTTTGTGGGTGGAACTCTCTAGATCTTGATCTTGGTGTTCTTTGTGAATTCCTTTGTTCTTCCTCTCTTATTCCCCCAATAGATTTTGTAGCTTTGTTGAAATTTGAGAGAGAGGGACTTGAGCATCTTTGTGGTGTTCTTGCCATTGCATTTGGTGCATCGGTTTGAGTTCTCCACGGTGATTCGTGGAGGTGAAAGCAAGAAAGTTGTTACTCTTGGGTTCTTGGAACCCTAGACGGATTCTATGCCTTTGTGGCGATTTGTTGGGAGCCTCCAATTGAGTTGTGGATGTGTGCCCCAATCTTTGTGTAAGGCCCGGTTTTCGCCTCGAAGGAAATCCCTTAGTGGAACCGTGACCTAGGCCTTTGTGGCGAGGGTCACCGGAGATTTAGGTGAGGCGCATTCGTGGCGTTCGGTGTGTGGTGTGAGTACCGCATCTTGGGGTGAGGCCTTTGTGGCGTTGGTGTGCATCGAGCAACCACTCCTCAAGGTGAGCCTCTTGTGGCGTTCGGGAGCACTAAACAAACGCACCTCTCCACCGGAGATTAGCACTCGCAAGAGTGTGAACTCCAGGATAAATCATCGTCTCCCGCGTGCCTCGGTTATCTCTATACCCGAGCTCTTTACTTATGCACTTTACCTTGTGATAAACATCGTGCTTGAAGTTATATATATCTTGCTATCACATACTTGCTTGTATTGGTTAGCATAAGTTGTTGGTGCACATAAGTGAACCATAGTATATAGGCTTTGGGCTTGACAAAGTAAACGCTAGTTTTATTCTGCATTTGTTCAGCCCATCTCGTAAAAGTTTTAAATCGCCTATTCACCCCCCCCCCCTCTAGGCGACATCCGTGTCCTTTCAATTGGTATCAGAGCAAGGTCTCTCATTCTTAGGCTTCACCGCCTTGAGAGTAAAGATGTCGGTTAGGGGAGTAGCGCACAATAACTTGTTTATATTTGATGGCACAAATTATGATCTATGGAAAATTTATGTGCTTAAAATCTTACGGGGTATGTCCACGGACATGGAGCGATTTCTTGGAATGGGTTTTTCTTCTCCTAAGGATCCTCAAAATTTATCTCTTGAGGAGGAGAAAAACTCTTGCCTCGATGCTCTTGCTTCTCATGTGTTTTCCATTGTGGTGAGCAATGTAGTTACTTCGTCAATCATGCCTTTTGGGAGCTCTCATGAATTATGGACAAAGCTTCAAGACAAATATGATGTGTCCAATATTATTAAGGATGATTGTATTGCTTCCACTTCCGGCCGTGATGAGTTCTCATCTTCATCCACTTCACCAAAGTGTGTCAAGACACAAGGTAATGATATGGTGAGTGGTGATGAAAATTTCAATGTTGATATTGAGCTTTCTATTAATGATTCTTCATCTCTATCTCATTGCAATGTTTCATCTACGGACTCAAACACATCTAGCACTAGAAATGATTTACATGCTTGTGTTGATAGTCCTTGCATATCATGTGTAAGTTGCTTGAAAAAATCTAATGATGATATGCTTGCATTGTCTTGTGGCCATGATAAAAATGATTCTATTTCCTCTAGTTGTTGTGTGTCTAACAATGTAGAGGAAACCAAAGATTCTATTGGTCAAGACAATATCTTGAAAGGAGCCTCAAGTAACTCCTCATCTTTATCTCACGGTCCTCATATATGCCTTATGGCCAAGGGTTCCACGGTACCTCCTACCATGGAACCTAATATGTCTCGTGGTGATAAGGATGAGGATGAATATGAAGAAGAGGATTAGGTTGTCTCTCTACGCGATAAGGGTAAGAGCGTATTCAAGGTTATTTGCAAAGATAAAATTGCTAGCACTCACTTCTTTGAAATCTTGACTACCGCTATTGAGAGCCAAAAACTTATTTGGATGCATGAGAACACCATTGATAAAAAGGGTGCTCTTGAACGAGAGTATGCCAATGATGTAGCATCCCTAAAGAATGATCTTGAAGAAGAACGAGAGACCATAGCCTCTCTTGAAGAGCAACTTGAAACCCTTGAAGTGTCTCAAAATGAAATAGTTTCTAAACTCACAAAGGAAAGAGACCATGCTAAAGCTCAAGTAAAAATGCTTAAAAAGGAAAATCCCAAAGTTGGTGTTGGTCATGATAAACTTGTTAAGGATTTAGATGATCTAGACAAGGCCCACAAGGTCTTGGAGAGCGAACACTCTATCCTCACCAAGTCCCATGAGCAACTTCAAGCTTCCTATTTAGAAGAGCATGCTATGTTACCCTCTCTTCTTAATATGTCTTGTGATGATGCTTGTGGTACTAACTCTACTTCTTGTGAAGCATCTATCTTGAAGGAGAATGTTGAGCTCATGGCTCAACTTGAGTTGCTAACTAGAAATTATGGGAAATTGGAAGAAAATCATGGAAAGCTTTCTAGCTCCCATGAGGATCTTCTAGCTTCTCATGATTGGCTAAAGTTAGCTCATGAGGCTATCATATCAATGGCAACACCTTGTGAGCCTCATGTGGATACTAGCACTACTACCCAAAATGCTATATTGCCATGTGCTAGTCCTTGTAATTCATCCACTCATAATACTGCTAAATCTTGTGATGAATTATCTTCCTTGCCTTCTTGCTCTAACAATGAAGGTTCTACTTCCTCTAGTACTTGTGTTGTTACTAACTGTAACATCCCTGTTTTGCTAAACCCTAATTAGGAGTTGTTTGTGCATCATGAGCATCATATAAAATGCATTAGGAAAATTTGCATTTCAATTAAAGTGGAAACCCAAAATGTATGCAAACCTTCCTCTATTTTAAATTCTCCCAAATTGTTTCAAATCTTGAAAACCAAAATATGTGGAACCTCAAATACATGAGGAAGGCCACTAAATATTTCCCCTAAAGTTTTTAAGTTATTTTGGATCTCTACAAAATTGCAAAATGCCAAAATAGATTTGAATATGGGCTGTTTTAGCTTTTCCAGGAAAATCCCCAAAACCCAGGGGGTTTTCAGAAAATCCCCTTGTCTTCTACCTCTGCCAGGCAGGCACCTGCGTGCCCTGCCGACAGAGGCCGACGCCGGCCACCTCCTACTCGCCGCCTGGACGAGGACGCCCTGGAGACCCCCTCTCCCTCTCTCCCCTCGTCCCTATCCTCTTCTCCCTCGCGTTGTTCCCCTCTCCTCTTCTCTGCAAGGGCGCGGCCCAAACCCTAGCCGCCTCAGAGCTCCTCCTCGCCGCCGTTCTACGCCGCCCCGCGCCAAGCCGACGGCACCACCAGCTTCGCCGCGTCGCACCTGTCCTCCTCAGCCAAGCCCCGCAACCAGAGGCGCCCGGAATCGGCCGATTTGGCCGGAGCCAGTGCCGCCAGTCGCCGCCGTTCGCCGGCGATTCCGGCCACCTCCGGCGACGGTGTCGAGCTCCACGTGCTCCTGGTGAGATGGGGAAGCCTCTGGTCCCCTCCGTTCTCCCTCTCTCGCTCCCTAGCACTGCCGCCATGAACCACCTGCCCGGCCGCCGTCGGACGTCGTCGCCGGCGACGCTCCGGCGACAATTGGCGGGCGGCGCCGCCACCATTAGGTCGGCCGCGTCGAGCTGCCCCGTTTCCCCCTCATGCGCGACGCGATTGCAGCCTAAATCGCCGGATTGCAACCCGGCCGAGCTCATCTGTGAGCTCATGGCCATGCTGGCGTCAGCATGACGTCAGCATGACACCATAATTGTTTTTCCTTTTTCTGTAATTATTTTCAGTAATTGTTTAATAATTCATATATATTCAGAAATATACAAATTTATATATCAAATTGATCAGGAAAACATTTCCTATTTGTTTATACATGTCTCATGCATCATTGCAACAATTAAAACTGCATAAGTAGTGAAACCCTAATACACCCCTCTCATATGTCGGGGTCCGATGCCGGAACCCCTTTAATCTGATCATGCACCTAGGGTTTACTCAATTTCATTAATATGACATATCATCATCCTTGTATGCGCATTGCATCGACGCCATGTGTTGATTGTTCTTTTACCTTTCCGGTGTTTGCTTCTTCGCGGTCGATAGAGCACGAGTCCGAGACGATGAAGATCGACAGCACCGAAGGTCAATAATTTCCCATCAGCGAACAAGTCAAGCATGGGATCCTCGAAGTTCCATATCTCTTTGTCAGGGACAAAGGCAAGCCCTAGCCTGGTTCATATATGATTTCGAAATGCTTTTACTCTGGTTCTTACATATTGCATACGATTCAACTATCTTTTATCGATAGGAAGAGTTACCCTATCTATTGCATGTTACACCCTTGTAGCCTCAAATACCTGATCCACTGCTCCTAGCATAACTAGGTTTGGCATGTGCATCGCTAGAGCCTTTATCTCTTTATGCTTAGCCATGCTTAGTTTGTTACGCTGCTACTCCGGTCTTCGGACTGGAGCCTTACAATGAAATGAATCTAGCATGACAGGTTGACGTGGTAAGTATAGAGATATTGTTAAACATGATTAAAGGCTCAGATGAGAGGCCACATTGGGATGTGGTGGGTTGTTTCGTTTCTGCCGACCCTAGGAACCGAGTTCTTGCCTCTTGAACCAAGACTGAGTGTACAACCATGCGAGGCCCTATTATGGTACCCTCTCGACTCACTAACTTGCCTAGTAGATTCCATGAGTCACAAAGTTTGCGCGTTACGTGGTCATATGCATTGCATTTTGCTTGGGGTTAAAGGTACATAACAGGCAGGTAAGCGTGGTCGTGGTGGCTGGGGGTTGCGGCCTCTGGGGAAACCCACCTCGGCTCACATCGTTAAGGACCGACTTCGGGACTTGACCCGTTACGGCGGAACAATCCTTAGCACGTGACTCATGGTCTCGGCGACAGCAAGGTAAAGGTCGTGGTCGACCACCCTCTGCTGGCTTTCCAAGGAAGAGAGCTAATAATTTGGCATTAAGAGTCGGTTGGCACGTGTGGGTAAAGTTGTGCACCCCTGCAGGGTTATGAATCTTTTCGAAAAGCCGTGTCCACGGTTACGGACGACTTGGGAACGGACGTGGAGATCATAGAGAACTTTAACCTCATCGTAAAACTTGGCAAACAATGTGTGCTTACGGATACCTTCTCCGGGTGTTGAGGGGGTAATCCGAGGATAGTGGTTCGAGATGATGAAGATTGGTGGATACAATATGATGATCAATTGAGATAGAGATGTCGCTCTCTTATCCCCTTTCAAAGGTTCTGAGTAGTCGAGCTTCTTCTCCCTCTTGTTTATTAAAGGAAAACTGGCTTTACGCAAAAGAAGCTCCACAGAAAGCCCGCATACCCGCTTTGCTAAAAGGTTGTACTAAGTCTTGCTGAGTCCCTGTACTCAGCTTTGCATGCTTTTGTTTCAGACGAAGTCGCTCCAACAAATGGTGGATTCTAGTCGACATCGACGACTAGCTTGGGGTTCCCAGGTGGCAGCCTGGAATCTATGGGCTGGGACGTCGCCGTTATGCTCCTGGCCTCTTAGGCCTTTTGCTATCTTGCTATGTCTAATAGCATAACTTCGCTTCCATTGATTGATGTAATGCCAGGTCAGTGACCTCTGCTTGTAATGCTTTGGTTCTTCCCTCAGTTATGAGCTTGTATTACTTTTTGAGTCGTAGAGTCACTGTTGTGTTACCGATTCTCTCACTGTAGTCTCTCGAGCTCTAGGTTAGGCTTATGTCAGACGAAGATCTAGTATTTGTCTAACCCTGATCCCGGGGGTGCCACAGGTTTTGGTATCAGAGCAGGACTGCCTGTAGGAAAACCCTTTCTACTGGTCGATGTTGAGTCTAGTGTTTGTGAAAACTATTTGAAATCTAAAAATATTTGCGAAAATCTGATTAGGCTTCTTTTTACTCCTTATCTGGTATCGCTCTAATTCTAAGGGTCCTTACCTTGTGTTGATTTGAAAATTTTCCTATCGTTTCTAGTCTTTCAAACTTAGGTGCCTTGAGGGCAGGTCGATACTTAACCAGTTGACCTATTGTAAGATTGCACGACTCTAGAGAATCTGTGTGCGTGTGTTTCGAGTTTTCTTTCTCTTACTTCAAGAGAGAGCTAGCTATCGTTCCATCATAATATCAGTCATGTGTGTTATGTGCTTCCTCTTTGTTTTGTTTTGTTCAACAGAGAGATTCTTTTCCATCATGATCTCTCTATTTTGTGGGTTCCACATCATTCTGTTCTAGGCTTTGAGGTATCCTTTCGCCTTGTATGCATCTTTTTTTATTTTCTTGGGTACTTTGGAAGCTATGCATTGCCTCTAGATGCTAACCCGTGATTACTACCTCGGAGTGTCTTTTATGTCACTCATTTAGTAGTCACTCCTTTCCCGGTTTTTAACCCCTGGGCTTGAACCGAAGGTCCCCGATTGTGCTGGATTCTAATGAATCTTAGTACATGAAGCTGGCCTTTAACCCAAGATCCATGCCATTGAACACTGGTGTTAAAGTTCAACCATTACATCGGGATGGCTAAATTCAAATAAAGCCATCCTTAAAGCTTGTGCTTATTGTCTTGTTGAATTGCGGCAACAAAGATCTTTCCCTTCCACTGGCTATCGCAGAGGTTTTATCATTGAACCAAATGGACCACGATAAGAGTTCTCTTTGTCAGTCTCACATCTATGCCTGTAACTCCGCCACACCTCCCTTTTTGAGCATGAGTTTCACAAAAGTGTTAACTTGTGCATCCACCTCTCAGGAATTTTGTTCCTGATTGTGTTCCTCCTCTTTAGTCGCTTTCCGATCTTTGTCTGCTGGTGAGCAGACAAGTTCTAAATGTGCATTGGTGTTTACCAATGTATGTTACTCTTGTGGTTCTTTAAGACATTCCACTTCGGTATGTCAGGAGAAACAAACTCCAGTACCTTGTCCATCAAAGACTTGGTCAAAGTGTTGTATTCCGCAGATTAAGAGGCCTCGTTAGCTTCTGTTCTGTTCTACCTTAGAGTAGCACACTCTTCTATATCATGAGGTCGTGCTTTGTATCATGGTCTTATTGATGAAGTGGTGCTCTCACATATCTTTACTCACCCTTTCTCTGAGCTGTCTATGCTTGGGAATGTTGGGGTTTGCATATTGATGTGACCATCTGAGATTCTTAGCAATTGTTATTGCTTTGGGATCCAAGGACATTGATGTCATTCTTAGCATAATTGGTTCACCAATTATTAAGCGAAGTTTGATTCTGTTGCCAAGTCTGTTTGTTCAGGCGCTCCTTCTTCGGTCTAAAGAGTTAGGTTAATCCCAAAGCTCTCAAGACCATACCGTTTGCTTTGTAAAGCAAAATTCCCTCTTGAATTCAGTGATATACCGGTTGTTCGTGATATTCTGGATGTCTTTCCAGAAGTATCGCCATGTTGTTACATGACTGTGTATGATGTCGAGTTCATGAGTAAGCTGGTTCTCTGAATCACTCATTCTCCAAGAAACCATACTGGATATCCATGACTAATTGGTTGAGCTGAAACAACAACTTGGAGAGTTTAAATACAAGAGCTCTATCCAACTTGATTCTTTTTAACGGGATGTCTAGTTTTGCTTGTGTTGAAGTCAGAAAGTATCTCCTCTATGGATATACTATCTTCCCCATATTTGATTTGAGTTTGGGCTATCGTCAAATCAAACTCAGTTCCAAGGACTATCTTGATTGTGTTTATACTCGTGGTGTCTCGTCTGAGTGTACCTTTATGTCCTTTGGTCTGACCAATACTTCTGCCTCGTTCATGCAAAACATGAGTTCCTCATTGGACTATCTTGATAAGTGTGTTATTGAGCCCATCGATGACATTCTTAATCAATCTATGTTTAAAGAGATTCATATTGTACAAGTGGTATTAACGTTGGAAATTTTTGAGAACCATCTTTGTTTCATCACAAAGAACATGTTCTGGATGTTGGAAGTGACCTTCTCTAGTTCACGTGCAATTGCTGAAAGATGTCGTCGTGAATCTGAGACGAGTTCCCTTTGTTTTCCTTAGGAACCATCGCAAGTCGGTCAGGCATGTGTGAAGTATTCTTGAGATTGAAGGTTGTTACCTCCACCTTGAAATGTTCCTCTATGCACACTAAGCCACTGACTGGTTTGTTCAAGAAAGAGAAGATGCTTAGGAACTTCAAAATCTTTTTTTGATGTCCCCACAAGGACTCACTTGTGTTACATTACAAGTTCATGTGCACGCAATTGCCTTTCCAGTCGCAACCACATGGATTACACAATCTAGCTCAATCATTTGGAGCTTGACATTGTAGTCTATATCTTGAGAATCTAGCAGCTTTACCTTGGAGGTATCTATTGCAATTTTCTATTTGGACATGCTGAGTCTGAAATATCTTTACACCTAACCTAAGCTGAATCTCAAGCGGCAATGATGGTTGGTGTTTCTAAAGGATTTTTGGGATAGGTCTCTTTGTAAATCCGGCAAGATTGATGTCGTGGTTAACACATTCAGTCGGAAGGCCTAATGTCATAATCTCTTGAATTATCAAGAATAACCACTCCCCATAAGGATCTTATGTGACTCATTCTAGGAGTTGCCCTCATAGCATCTTTTCAATCCTGAAGTCTTGACCTCCGCTTGATGACCTATTGAAGGCTATTCAATAGCCTAATATTGGTGTCTATAACATCAGGGAGAACATCATAAGCAGTGTTGCTAAATGTATCTCGGTCAATTCCTTGAAAACTATTTCCCTAGTGACAACAACCTTGTCCAGAGAAATTTCACTCCCCGGTGATCTTTGCTACGTCGATCGAAAATGCTTTTCCCCTTCATTTGGCTTATACCTGAAGTTCCAATCAATTCACACGTTGTGTTAATTCGTCAGCCATCTATGCTCCCCACCCTTTTGAATACACTTTAATTGTTTCATGTACCCATACCAAAAAAGTGACTAGGATTTTTGAAATCCAAAGTTGCTCTGGTTTCATAATAATTTGTGCTTCCACGAGTCACCCTCTGTAAGAGTGCCTCGTCATGGTATCAAAGGCAATTTAAGTCTTCGCTACCTTGTTCCTTTGTATTCTTCTCAAGCGTGGAGCAATTGCCTACCAAATTTGAAACTTCTTCAGTCCCCTCCTTTATCTTGACGTGTTTCATGTTTGTTAGCTCAAGAGTTGTTTTTAAACACTCCTTCCATGAGTTGACCATGAGATACTCGATCTTTCTGAAGATCCACTGTCTAGTGTCATTCCCTCTTTTCTTTAGATTGAAGAAAGCAAAATGAAGAGCTCTTCATGGTGATGTGGGCCAACTTCTTCATGGTGTCGTGGATGAACTTCTTCAACAAAGAAGATCGGCGTGGTATCAACAAGCTCGTTGAAGACCGTCGTAGTCCTTGTTACCTTCTCTTTTCCTACCTAAGGAATCTCAGGGACGAGATTCTTGTAAGGGGGATAGAGTTGTAACATCCCTGTTTTGCTAAACCCTAATTAGGAGTTGTTTGTGCATCATGAGCATCATATAAAATGCATTAGGAAAATTTGCATTTCAATTAAAGTGGAAACCCAAAATGTATGCAAACCTTCCTCTATTTTAAATTCTCCCAAATTGTTTCAAATCTTGAAAACCAAAATATGTGGAACCTCAAATACATGAGGAAGGCCACTAAATATTTCCCCTAAAGTTTTTAAGTTATTTTGGATCTCTACAAAATTGCAAAATGCCAAAATAGATTTGAATATGGGCTGTTTTAGCTTTTCCAGGGAAATCCCCAAAACCCAGGGGGTTTTCAGAAAATCCCCTTGTCTTCTACCTCTGCCAGGCAGGCACCTGCGTGCCCTGCCGACAGAGGCCGACGCCGGCCACCTCCTACTCGCCGCCTGGACGAGGACGCCCTGGAGACCCCCTCTCCCTCTCTCCCCTCGTCCCTATCCTCTTCTCCCTCGCGTTGTTCCCCTCTCCTCTTCTCTGCAAGGGCGCGGCCCAAACCCTAGCCGCCTCAGAGCTCCTCCTCGCCGCCGTTCTACGCCGCCCCGCGCCAAGCCGACGGCACCACCAGCTTCGCCGCGTCGCACCTGTCCTCCTCAGCCAAGCCCCGCAACCAGAGGCGCCCGGAATCGGCCGATTTGGCCGGAGCCAGTGCCGCCAGTCGCCGCCGTTCGCCGGCGATTCCGGCCACCTCCGGCGATGGTGTGGAGCTCCACGTGCTCCTGGTGAGATGGGGAAGCCTCTGGTCCCCTCCGTTCTCCCTCTCTCGCTCCCTAGCACTGCCGCCATGAACCACCTGCCCGGCTGCCGTCGAACATCGTCGCCGGCGACGCTCCGGCGACAATTGGCGGGCGGCGCCGCCACCATTAGGTCGGCCGCGTCGAGCTGCCCCGTTTCCCGCTCATGCGCGACGCGATTGCGGCCTAAATCGCCGGATTGCAACCCGGCCGAGCTCATCTGTGAGCTCATGGCCATGCTGGCGTCAGCATGACGTCAGCATGACACCATAATTGTTTTTCCTTTTTCTGTAATTATTTTCAGTAATTGTTTAATAATTCATATATATTCAGAAATATACAAATTTATATATCAAATTGATCAGGAAAACATTTCCTATTTGTTTATACATGTCTCATGCATCATTGCAACAATTAAAACTGCATAAGTAGTGAAACCCTAATACACCCCTCTCATATGTCGGGGTCCGATGCCAGAACCCCTTTAATCTGATGATGCACCTAGGGTTTACTCAATTTCATTAATATGACATATCATCATCCTTGTATGCGCATTGCATCGACGCCATGTGTTGATTGTTCTTTTACCTTTCCGGTGTTTGCTTCTTCGCGGTCGATAGAGCACGAGTCCGAGACGATGAAGATCGGCAGCACCGAAGGTCAATAATTTCCCATCAGCGAACAAGTCAAGCATGGGATCCTCGAAGTTCCATATCTCTTTGTCAGGGACAAAGGCAAGCCCTAGCCTGGTTCATATATGATTTCGAAATGCTTTTACTCTGGTTCTTACATATTGCATACGATTCAACTGTCTTTTATCGATAGGAAGAGTTACCCTATCTATTGCATGTTACACCCTTGTAGCCTCAAATACCTGATCCACTGCTCCTAGCATAACTAGGTTTGGCATGTGCATCGCTAGAGCCTTTATCTCTTTATGCTTAGCCATGCTTAGTTTGTTACGCTGCTACTCCGGTCTTCGGACTGGAGCCTTACAATGAAATGAATCTAGCATGACAGGTTGACGTGGTAAGTATAGAGATATTGTTAAACATGATTAAAGGCTCAGACGAGAGGCCACATTGGGATGTGGTGGGTTGTTTCGTTTCTGCCGACCCTAGGAACCGAGTTCTCGCCTCTTGAACCAAGACTGAGCGTACAACCACGCGAGGCCCTATTATGGTACCCTCTCGACTCACTAACTTGCCTAGTAGACTCCATGAGTCACATAGTTTGCGCGTTACCTGGTCATATGCATTGCATTTTGCTTGGGGTTAAAGGTACATAACAGGCAGGTAAGCGTGGTCGTGGTGGCTGGGGGTTGCGGCCTCTGGGGAAACCCACCTCGGCTCACATCGTTAAGGACCGACTTCGGGACTTGACCCGTTACGGCGGAACAATCATTAGCGCGTGACTCATGGTCTCGGCGATAGCAAGGTAAAGGTCGTGGTCGACCACCATCTGCCGGCTTTCCAAGGAAGAGAGCTAATAATTTGGCATTAAGAGTCGGTTGGCACGTGTGGGTAAAGTTGTGCACCCCTGCAGGGTTATGAATCTTTTCGAAAAGCCGTGTCCACGGTTACGGACGACTTGGGAACGGACGTGGAGATCATAGAGAACTTTAACCTCATCGTAAAACTTGGCAAACAATGTGTGCTTACGGATACCTTCTCCGGGTGTTGAGGGGGTAATCCGAGGATAGTGGTTCGAGATGATGAAGATTGGTGGATACAATATGATGATCAATTGAGATAGAGATGTCGCTCTCTTATCCCCTTTCAAAGGTTCTGAGTAGTCGAGCTTCTTCTCCCTCTTGTTTATTAAAGGAAAACTGGCTTTACGCAAAAGAAGCTCCACAGAAAGCCCGCATACCCGCTTTGCTAAAAGGTTGTACTAAGTCTTGCTGAGTCCCTGTACTCAGCTTTGCATGCTTTTGTTTCAGACGAAGTCGCTCCAACAAATGGTGGATTCTAGTCGACATCGATGAGTAGCTTGGGGTTCCCAGGTGGCAGTCTGGAATCTATGGGCTGGGACATCGCCGTTATGCTCCTGGCCTCTTAGGCCTTTTGCTATATTGCTATGTCTAATAGCATAACTTCGCTTCCGTTGATTGATGTAATGCCAGGTCAGTGACCTCTGCTTGTAATGCTTTGGTTCTTCGGTCAGTTATGAGCTTGTATTACTTTTTGAGTCGTAGAGTCACTGTTGTGTTACCGATTCTCTCACTGTAGTCTCTCGAGCTCTAGGTTAGGCTTATGTCAGACGAAGATCTGGTATTTGTCTAACCTTGATCCCGGGGGTGCCACACTAACCATGTAGAGGAAATCAAAGAGCTCAAGGCTCAAGTCACTTCTTTGAAGAATGACTTGGTAAAGAGTCATGAAGGGAAATGCAAACTTGACACGATGTTAAGTGTGCAACAATCCCCCAATGATAAGAGTGGACTTGGATTCAAATCCAACAACAAGAACAAGTCCAACAACAACAAGAAGAAGAAGAAGAATAAGGGCCAAGTACAAGTCAAAGACCCGGCCAAGATTGTTTGCTTCAAGTGCAAAATTGAAGGCCATCATGTTAGATCTTGCCCTTTGAAGAAGAAGCAAAAAGGGAAGCGTCCTCAAGCTCAAACTCATATTCAACCTCAAGTTGAAGAAATGCCACTTCCCAAGAAGAATCAAGCCAATGCTCCCATTGTGGAGAAATCTAGTGAGAAGAAGGAGAAGAAAAGAACTTGCTACATATGCCACGAGAAGGGCCACATCTCCTCCTTTTGCACTATTGGTACCTCATCCAACTCTATCACCATTGATGATGTTTATTCTCTTCGTAAGGATGAGGGTGGCAATGTGTTTGCTAAATATGTTGGTGCTCAAAGTGGTGTCAAGAAAAGAACCATTTGGGTTGCCAAGCCTTAGTTGGGGACCAACAATCCAAAACTTGATCAATAGGTGCTTGTTGGAGGGCATTGGAGACTTGGCTACATCATGAAGAATTAAGGGATCTTCATCATTTATATTATCTCAAGCCAAGTCTTTTGGTTATCTTGCTTCTATCATATATTCAATGTTCCTCCTTGCGGTAACATGTGCTCAACTCATTTATATTGAAAGTTACTCGCCCCTTTGCATATGTTAGTTTTGTTCCTAACATGTGGTTGTATATGTTGTGCTTCCTACTTGTTTTTCTTGAGAAATCAAGTCTATATATGTTAGGTTGCACACCATGTATTTGTGTTTGTGTTGGAGCCTCTTTGAATCTTGTTGTATCTTATATGGCTCTTATGAGCGATTAATGGACTATCCCATTTTGGGGGAGTGATATTCCTTTGGGAATTTCATGATCCTAACAATGTGTGTACATGAGGAATATCACTTAGAATTGATATTGCAAGATTATCTAGTCTCTATGTGGTATGTCATCTTCATGAGAAATTCAAATTCTAAATGTCCATTAATATCTCTAGTTGGATCTTATTTGCCTCTTGTGAAAATAAATTCCTTATCACATTATGGGGGAGTAATAAGCTTTGTGCATATTACAAGCCTAGAAAATGTGAACATTTGAGGTTGTGTCACATAGAATTGATATTGTAAATTATCTCTCTCCTATGTGCCAAATTTGGTCAAACAAGTTCCAATTTGCTTAAATGGCTTCATTGCTAATATTTTTGTGGATCTTATTTGTGAAAGTTTTTCTTGGCATGGTTTTTCACAACGTGTCCCTCAATACATTTTTGGGAAACCATGTGCTTCAAGTCATACTATTAATTTCTTTGCATGTTGGTATGAATACTATTAATTGCCTTGCATGTTGGTATGACTAAGTGAAGCTATCAAGAAACTTTCTTTGCATGATGGTTAACTCTTATCTTTTACCATATGCTTTATTCGTTGTAAATATGATTTTATTTATACTTACAAACTACCACCGGGAAATATTTCCTAATACCTCTTGTCCTAGGACAAGTGGTAATAAATTATGAGGTAGATATTTATTGATCATATCTACATTGGCTCTTGTGTTTAAATTGCCTTATTTATTGCCAAGAATTTGTTGTGCTTTGACTCCCATGTGTCTTCCTTGTATCTTATGGATCTAATTTGTCTATTCAAACTTTCTTAGCATTTTAGTAGATATAGGTAGCGTGATGATCCTAGTTTTGTGCATTTTGTATTCATATGCCAAATCCTAGATAATGCACTAATCTTGGGGGAGCTCTCCTATATTTGTTAGAATGCTTGACATCTCTTGATCATTATCAAAAATTTGGTTTTGGGAGACATAAATTTCTTTTTGGTACTTTGTGCCATCATAAAAAGTGTCGAGGGTTTGGTTTATTTGTTGGAACCTTGCTCTCTTGGGAGTTGATTATCTCATTCCTTTGTGTTTAGGTTTAATTAGCTTCTTATAATGAGATAAGTCTTTGGAGTCAATCGTGTGTTGATTTGATTCTTTGATATAATTTGGACAACCATTTTCTCTTGATTTATTCGGTGTGTTGTCCAAATTGTATCTTCCTTTGGTTCTTGAAAGTATTGTGCATGCATATTTAATATATGTATATCTTATGGCATGTGTTACTTTCTTTGATCCAATATATAGGGTAAACTCCATCAAATCCTAATTTGATTAAGATGTGCATGAAATTCAATTTCATATCTATATGCACATAGTATTGTGGAGTTTGTCCTATATGTTGTAGTGTGTCTAACTACTTCGGACCCAATTAGTTTGGGGACCATTCTGTACTTACCTTTGTGTTAGGTACAATGGATATGCATTGGATGCTTGTCTCACTCTTGGAAAGAAGTGGTGACTCAATGGTAACTTGAGGCAAGCTAGGATGGTCAACGAACACATATCTACTACATCCACACCAATGCTATCTTGGTAACAAGTATCTTCTCATGCATACTTTTCTTGTATCCAACCTTATGGTTGTATCTTGGCATGAATCTCTTGATTTGCAAATATTGTGCTTTTTTTTGCAAAAGTCTTAATGAAACCTCTTTATTGTGAACGTGAGTAATTTGGGATGAGCGAATTTGTTGGGAAGTATATTAAATCATGCTCATGATTCATCCATCCCAACTATGCCTATATATCTAGCAATTTTATTGCATATCAATTCCTCAAGGCTCTCACGTGTGCAATATAGATGAAAGTGCAAATTTAGTTATTTATTTTGGTATCCTCGTTTGTGATACTTGTTGCCTTTCTCAATGCATCCCAACTATCTTCTTTCCCAAGTTGATATTTGTGATGTTTTTTAGATGTTTGTGGTTGAAGTTCATGAATGTACAATAAGATAAAATTGAGCCTTTGGCCATTCTATTAAGCAAAAATTCTTATTGGTATATTGCATGACTTCATCTTGGATATAATACTATATTTATTGCGTATCTATTTTGTGTGTGCATGTTTCTTTGTGGATAAATATCTTTGTGATATTGCCCACTTAGAGAAACTTATACACATAAGAGATGATACATCTCCTTTTGATATCTTATTTATTTATTGCGTGTTGATTGGTCATGCTAAGCATATAATTCATTGAAGACTATGATGATGTTTTTTTATCCTTGTAATGAGGGAGTGAGGATTCCATGTTATGCATATTGTATTCAAATACAACATTTTAATTTATGCATGTACCTTTGGGAGCTTCCTCATTTTGATTTAGAGCACTATCTTTTGGTGATCATTAGAGTTTGATTCACTTGGTATCTTTTGTTTTTTAATGATATTATGGGAGTGATGATTCCATGTTTGTGCACCCTATACTCCAATGCAAGTTGTCTAGTTTTGTGCACAAACCTTGGGGAGCTTCCTCATATTATTTAGAGTAATCTTCTTGATCTTATCATAATATCTATCTTTCTTTTGGTATCTTCTTTGTGGTTCTTTTGGTTGCTTGCTTCATTTGTTGAAGCTTCTAGACTTTGTTATCTTTTTGCAATCTTTGATCCTATCTATAGTGTGATTCCTTCCGAATATTCATCATTGGATACGTGCATTTGATTCCACTCAAATTATGAGAAATGCACACGCTATGGAGGAACTCTCACTATATTGGCCTTCTAAATTTTTCACCCATTTCGGCAATTGGTGCCAATGGGGGAGAAGTTTGGAGGGTTTAAGGGAATTTGGTTATGTCTTTGCTTTGTGCTTAAGCATGTGCCTTTATTGCATTGCATCTTGTTGCTTTTCATAGTTGAATATTTAGAGGAAACTCCACTAGGCTTTGAATGCCAATATATGCAATGAAAGTCAAGATCATTCACACATGCATATATTATGGGGGAGTTTGATCTATATATTCAACTTGTTTGTTACAAAAATTCCTTATATAAACCCTCTCAAAGAGATTGTCATCAATTACCAAAATTTGGGAGATTGAAAGTGCATGGAGCCCCCGTGTGTGGTTTTGGTAATTAATGATAATCCCTATGGACTAATGTTTGCATTGAGTTATATTTGTAGGAGTTGTCCATAGGCAATTCTTGAACCATATGTTGGCTTCAAGGTTGCAATAAGAAGAAATTGATGAAGGATATCAAGTGTCAAGTATGTCTTGAAGATGAAGATGAAGTGAGCCCTCAAGTTACTTCAAGACATCAACAGAAATGAAGTGCAAGTTCAAGATGAGCCAACTCGAAGAGATCATAAGCTTGAAGCTTGCCATGAAGAAATGAAATGCAAGATCAAGATGATCCATCTCGAAGAGATCCTTTGCTTGACTCTTGCCATCCATATGGTGATCATGGATATGTGAAGAAGCGCCGAAGAAGAAGCTCTCCCATGGTGGATTATGGGGGAGCAATCCACAAGACTTCGTCAAGCAAGCACAATCAAGAAAGGCGTTTCATCTTGTTGCGGGAAAGACCATTGATACGTCTCCGACGTATCGATAATTTCTTATGTTCCATGCCACATTATTGATGATACCTACATGTTTTATGCATACTTTATGTCATATTTATGCATTTTCCGGCACTAACCTATTAACGAGATGCCGAAGAGCCAGTTCCTGTTTTCTGCTGTTTTTGGTTTCAGAAATCCTAGTAAGGAAATATTCTCGGAATTGGACGAAATCAACGCCCAGAGTCTTAGAATTGGACGAAGCTTCCAGAACACCCGAGAGCCGCCAAGGAGAGCCACAGGGGGCCCACACATGGTGGCGGCGCGGCCCAGGGGGGGCGCCGCCCTAGTGTCTGGTGGCCCCAGACCCCTTCTGACGCCGCCTCTTTGCCTATTTAAGCCTCCTTGACCTAAATCTTCGACACGAAAAAGCCACGGTACGAGAAACCTTCCAGAGCCGCCGCCATCGCGAAGCCAAGATCTGGGGGACAGGAGTCTCTGTTCCGGCACGCCGCCGGGACGGGGAAGTGCCCCCGGAAGGCTCCTCCATCGACACCACCGCCATCTTCATCACCGCTGCTGTCTCCCATGAGGAGGGAGTAGTTCTCCATCGAGGCTCGGGGCTGTACCGGTAGCTATGTGGTTCTTCTCTCTCCTATGTACTTCAATACAATAATCTCATGAGCTGCCTTACATGATTGAGATTCATATGATGATGCTTGTAATCTAGATGTCATTATGCTAGTCAAGTGGATTTTACTTATGTGATCTCCGGAGACTCCTTGTCCCACGTGTGTAAAGGTGACAGTGTGTGCACCGTGTGGGTCTCTTAGGCTATATTTCACAGAATACTTATTCACTGTTATGAATGGCATAGTGAAGTGCTTATTTATATCCCTTTATGATTGCAATGTGTTTTGTATCACTACTATTTTGTGTGCTACTCTAGTGATGTTATTAAAGTAGTCTATTCCTCCTGCACGGTGTAATGGTGACAGTGTGTGCATCGTGTAGTACTTGGCGTAGGGTATGATTGTGATCTCTTGTAGATTATGAAGTTAACTATTGCTATGATAGTATTGATGTGATCTATGCCTCATTTCGTAGCGTGAAGGTGACAGTGTGCATGCTATGTTAGTACTTGGTTTGGTTATGTTGATCTGTCTTGCACTCTAAGGTTATTTAAACATGAATATCGAATATTGTGGAGCTTGTTAACTCCGGCATTGAGGGTTCGTGTAATCCTACACAGTTAGTGGTGTTCATCATCCAACAAGAGAGTGTAGAGTCTAGCATCTATCTATTTATTCTGTTATGTGATCAATGTTGAGAGTGTCCACTAGTGAAAGTATGATCCCTAGGCCTTGTTCCTAAATACTGCTATTATCGCTGCTTGTTACTGTTCTACTGCATTTGTACTGTCTGCCATATTACCACCATCAACCACACGCTAGTCCTGGACAGCAAAGCACTTTTCTGGTGCCGTTGCTACTGCTCATATTTATTCATACCACCTGTATTTCACTATCTCTTCGCCGAACTAGTGCACCTATTAGGTGTGTTGGGGACACAAGAGACTTCTTGCTTTGTGGTTGCAGGGTTGCATGAGAGGGATATCTTTGACCTCTTCCTCCCTGAGTTCGATAAACCTTGGGTGATCCACTTAAAGGAAACTTGTTGCTGTTCTACAAACCTCTGCTCTTGGAGGCCCAACACTGTCTAAAAGAATAGAAGCACCCGTAGACATCAAGCACTTTTCTGGCGCCGTTGCCGGGGAGGAAAGGTAAAAGGTACCCACACTCCGGATCTCGGCTTCTAAGCTATTTTCCGGCACCGTTGTAAGTACTCGAAGCTATTTCCTTTAGATCCTGCAATTGCATCTTTTTGTTTCTTGTTTACACTAGTTAGGCATAATGGAAAACAACGAAAATATGAGAGATCTTTATGAACTTTATCTTGAATTAGGACATGATGTGTTTGAAGAAAGAATTAAAAAACCCATGGAACTTTATATGCATGCTAATGGGAATGTTATTAATATGAATGCTTTGAACACTATTGTTGCTAATGCTATGGAAAATTCTAAGCTTGGGGAAGCTGGTTTTGATGAGCATGATCTTTTTAGTCCCCCAAGCATTGAGGAGGAAATTTACTTTGATGATACTTTGCCTCCTATTTATGATGATTATAATGATAGTGGTCTTTTGGTGCCGCCTGTTATGGAGGATAAATTTGATTACGATTACAATATGCCTCCTATATTTGATGATGAGAATAATAATGATAGCTACTTTGTTGAATTTGCTCCCACTACAACTAATAAAATTGATTATGCTTATGTGGGTAGTAATAATTTTATGCATGAGACTCATGATAAGAATGTTTCATTTGATAGTTATATTGTTGAGTTTGCTCATGATGCTACTGAAAATCTTTATGAGAGAGGGAAATATGGTTGTAGAAATTTTCATGTTACTAAAACACCTCTCTATGTGCTGAAATTTTTGAAGCTACACTTGTTTTATCTTTCTATGCTTGTTGTATTATGCTTCATGAACTTGTTTATTTACAAGATTCCTTTGCATAGGAAGCATGTTAGACTTAAATTTGTTTTGAATTTGCCTCTTGATGCTCTCTTTTGCTTCAACTTATATTTTCTGCGAGTGCATCATTAAAACTGCTGAGCCCATCTTAATGGCTATAAAGAAAGAACTTCTTGGGAGATAACCCATGTGTTTATTTTACTACAGTAATTTTATTTTATATTTGTGTCTTGGAAGTTGTTACTACTGTAGCAACCTCTCCTTATCTTATTTTATTGCATTGTTGTGCCAACTAAAGTCTTTGATAGAAAGGTTGATACTAGATTTGGATTACTGCACAGAAACAGATTTCTTGCTGTCACGAATCTGGGCCTAATTCTCTGTAGGTAACTCAGAAAATTATGCCAATTTACGTGAGTGATCCTCAGATATGTACGCAACTTTCATTCAATTTGAGAATTTTCATTTGAGCAAGTCTGGTGCCTCAATAAAATTCGTCTTTACGGACTGTTCTGTTTTGACAGATTCTGCCTTTTATTTCGCATTGCCTCATTTGCTATGTGGGATGGATTTCTTTGTTCCATTGACTTCCAGTAGCTTTGGGCAATATCCAGAAGTGTTAAGAATGATTGTGTCACCTCTAAACATGTGAGTTTTTGAATATGCACTAACCCTCTAATGAGTTTGTTTCGAGTTTGGTGTGAAGGAAGTTTTCAAGGGTCAAGCGAGGAGGATGATATACTACGATCAAGAAGAGTGAAAAGTCTAAGCTTGGGGATGCCCCGGTGGTTCATCCATGCATATTTCAAGAAGACTCAAGCATCTAAGCTTGGGGATGCCCAAGGCATCCCCTTCTTCATCGACAAATTATCAGGTTCCTTCTCTTGAAACTATATTTTTATTCGGTCACATCTTATGTACATTACTTGGAGCGTCTGTATGTTTTTATTTTTGTTTTTGTTTGAATAAATGCTTGTGTGGGAGAGAGACACGCTCCGCTGGTTCGTATGAACACATGTGTTCTTAGCTTTTAATGTTCATGGCGAAGGTTGAAACTGCTTCGTTAATTGTTATATGGTTGGAAACGGGAAATGCTACATGTAGTAATTGGTATGATGTCTTGAATAATTTGATACTTGGCAATTGTTGTGCTCATGTTTAAGCTCTTGCATCATATACTTTGCACCTATTAGTGAAGAAATACATAGAGCTTGCTAAAATTTGGTTTGCATGATTGGTCTCTCAAAGGTCTAGATATTTTCTAGTAAAGTGTTTGAACAACAAGGAAGACGGTGTAGAGTCTTATAATGCTTGCAATATGTTTTATGTGAGTTTTGCTGTACCGGTTCATACTTGTGTTTGCTTCAAACAACCTTGCTAGCCTAAGCCTTGTATTGAGAGGGATTACTTCTCATGCATCCAAAATCCTTGAGCCAACCACTATGCCATTTGTGTCCACCATACCTACCTACTACATGGTATTTCTCCGCCATTCCAAAGTAAATTTCTTGAGTGCTACCTTTAAACAATTCAAAATTTATCACCTCTGATTTGTGTCAATGTTTTATAGCTCATGAGGAAGTATGTGGTGTTTATCTTTCAATCTTGTTGGGCAACTTTCACCAACGGACTAGTGGCTTCATCCGCTTATCCAATAATTTTGCAAAAAAGAGCTGGCAATGGGATTCCCAGTCCCAATTAATTAACTTTCATGATTTTACAAAAAAATAGACACTCCTCCATGGTATGTGATTGTTGGACGATACCCGAGGATTCGGTTAGCCATGGCTTGAGAAAGCAAAGGTGGGGAGGAGTGTCATCTAAATAAAACTAAAAAGGCACTCCTTCATGGTATGAGATTGTTGGCAGGCACCCGAGGATTCGGTTAGCCATGGTTTGTGAAAGAAAGGTTGGAAGGAGTGCCACCCAAAAATAAAAATAATTCATGGGAGCCGCTCTTTGAAGGTTTGTCTGGCAAGGGGGTTAGAGTGCCCACTACCATTCGTTGACAACAACAAACACCTCTCAAAATTCTACTTTTATGCTCTCTTTATGTTTTCAAAACCAAAGCTCTAGCACAAATATAGCAATCCCTGCTTCCCTCTGCGAAGGGCCATTCTTCTACTTTTATGTTGAGTCAGTTTACCCATTTCTCTCTATCTTAGAAGCAAACACTTGTGTTAACTGTGCATTGATTCTTACATACTTGCTTATTGCACTTGTTATATTGCTTTGCATTGATAACTATCTATGAGATATACATGTTACAAGTTGAAAGCAACCGCTGAAACTTAATCTTCCTTTGTGTTGCTTCAATGCCTTTACTTTGAATTTATTGCTTTATGAGTTAACTCTTATGCAAGACTTATTGATGCTTGTCTTGAAAGTACTATTCATGAAAAGTCTTTGCTATATGATTCATTTGTTTACTCATGTCATTTACCATTGTTTTGATCGCTGCATTCATTACATATGCTTACAATAGTATGATCAAGGTTATGATGGCATGTCACTCCAGAAATTATCTTTGTTATCGTTTACCTGCTCGGGACGAGCAGAAACTAAGCTTGGGGATGCTGATACGTCTCCGACGTATCGATGATTTCTTATGTTCCATGCCACATTATTGATGAAACCTACATGTTTTATGCATACTTTATGTCATATTTATGCATTTTCCGGCACTAACCTATTAACGAGATGCCGAAGAGCCAGTTCCTGTTTTCTGCTGTTTTTGGTTTCAGAAATCCTAGTAAGAAAATATTCTCGGAATTGGACGAAATCAACGCCCAGAGTCTTAGAATTGGACGAAGCTTCCAGAACACCCGAGAGCCGCCAGAGGAGAGCCACAGGGGGCCCACACATGGTGGCGGCGCGGCCCAGGGGGGGCGCCGCCCTAGTGTCTGGTGGCCCCAGACCCCTTCTGACGCCGCCTCTTCGCCTATTTAAGCCTCCTCGACCTAAATCTTCGACACGGAAAAGCCACGGTACGAGAAACCTTCCAGAGCCGCCGCCATCATGAAGCCAAGATCTGGGGGACAGGAGTCTCTGTTCTGGCACGCCGCCGGGACGGGGAAGTGCCCCCGGAAGGCTCCTCCATCGACACCACCGCCATCTTCATCACCGCTGCTGTCTCCCATGAGGAGGGAGTAGTTCTCCATCGAGGCTCGGGGCGGTACCGGTAGCTATGTGCTTCATCTCTCTCCTATGTACTTCAATACAATAATCTCATGAGCTGCCTTACATGATTGAGATTCATATGATGATGCTTGTAATCTAGATGTCATTATGCTAGTCAAGTGGATTTTACTTATGTGATCTCCGGATACTCCTTGTCCCACGTGTGTAAAGGTGACAGTGTGTGCACCGTGTGGGTCTCTTAGGCTATATTTCACAGAATACTTATTCACTGTTATGAATGGCATAGTAAAGTGCTTATTTATATCCCTTTATGATTGCAATGTGTTTTGTATCACTACTATTCTGTGTGCTACTCTAGTGATGTTATTAAAGTAGTCTATTCCTCCTGCACGGTGTAATGGTGACAGTGTGTGCATCGTGTAGTACTTGGCGTAGGCTATGATTGTGATCTCTTGTAGATTATGAAGTTAACTATTGCTATGATAGTATTGATGTGATCTATGCCTCCTTTCGTAGCGTGAAGGTGACAGTGTGCATGCTATGTTAGTACTTGGTTTGGTTATGTTGATCTGTCTTGCACTCTAAGGTTATTTAAACATGAATATCGAATATTGTGGAGCTTGTTAACTCCGGCACTGAGGGTTCGTGTAATCCTACACAGTTAGTGGTGTTCATCATCCAACAAGAGAGTGTAGAGTCTAGCATCTATCTATTTATTCTGTTATGTGATCAATGTTGAGAGTGTCCACTAGTGAAAGTATGATCCCTAGGCCTTGTTCCTAAATACTGCTATTATCGCTGCTTGTTTACTGTTCTACTGCATCTGTACTGTCTGCCATATTACCACCATCAACCACACGCCAGTCCTGGACAGCAAAGCACTTTTCTGGTGCCGTTGCTACTGCTCATATTTATTCATACCACCTGTATTTCACTATCTCTTCGCCGAACTAGTGCACCTATTAGGTGTGTTGGGGACACAATAGACTTCTTGCTTTGTGGTTGCAGGGTTGCATGAGAGGGATATCTTTGACCTCTTCCTCCCTGAGTTCGATAAACCTTGGGTGATCCACTTAAGGGAAACTTGCTCCTGTTCTACAAACCTCTGCTCTTGGAGGCCCAACACTGTCTACAAGAATAGAAACACCCGTAGACATCAACCATCATCATCAAGCTCAAGTGGAATGCACAAGGTTAAGGTTTGCTCTTGATAGGGTTTCTTTCTCACCGGTCTCATGGTGTAGTTGGAGACCGGTTTATAGTTTAGTTGCCGTACTATCAAGAGGGCTCTCGAGTGAGTAACTCGATCCTATCATTCGGAGAGAGCTCAAACCTTTGCATCCTTGCATCATCTTTATTGGTTGTTATTTGGATCTTATCCATTTGATGTTTTAGAGCTTGTGCTTACTTCCATAGCAAGCTCTAGTTCATCGAAAACGGATTCCGCATGAATCACTTGTTGCGTTTTCGATATTGGAGTTTTTCTCGGTTTCTCGTATTGAGAGGTTTCACTCTAAAATACATAGAAAAACCTACCCTATTTGTTCTTAAGCTTTTCACTCTTTGTGGGGTAGCTCTTGTCATCCCCTTTACAACAAAATTGGTTTCACCTAAGTCCGAGTTTCCTAACTCAACTTGTTGCATTTTCGAGGTTGGAGGTTTTACCGGTATGTCTTTTTTAGATAGGTCAAACCTTTCGTATTTTATTTCTATCCTACCTTACTGGACTATGATGGTTCCCTGCATGATCTTGTAGAGCTTGTTACTAGCTTGGAAACGAGCCCAAGATCATCAAAATCGGAGTCTGAATGCAAAAGTTCTTGAGGTTTTCGTATCGGGTGTTTGGGAAAAAACGGGGGGCCGGAACGGCCGCCGGAACTGCCGCCGGGAGCACCCCGGCACTGCCGGTGTCACAAGGTCGGCACTGCCGGTGAAACTAGGCCGGCACTGCCGGCCTGTCGCGATTTTTGCCCCAACGGGAAGAAATCTGAGACCCCTATTTAAGGCCTTCTTCCTCCTCTTTCTCCCCACTTCTTCTTCCTCCTTTTGCTCTCCACCATTGTTGAGCTTGAGAGCTTGTCACATCCCTCTACTCCTCCAATGATTCTTGTATCCATTTGAGGGAAAAGGAAGAGGAGATCTAGATCTACATTTCTACCAATCAAACCCATCTCTTTGTGGGTGGAACTCTCTAGATCTTGATCTTGGTGTTCTTTGTGAATTCCTTTGTTCTTCCTCTCTTATTCCCCCAATAGATTTTGTAGCTTTGTTGGAATTTGAGAGAGAAGGACTTGAGCATCTTTGTGGTGTTCTTGCCATTGCATTTGGTGCATCGGTTTGAGTTCTCCACGGTGATTCGTGGAGGTGAAAGCAAGAAAGTTGTTACTCTTGGGTTCTTGGAACCCTAGACGGATTCTAGGCCTTTGTGGCGATTTGTTGGGAGCCTCCAATTGAGTTGTGGATGTGTGCCCCAATCTTTGTGTAAGGCCCGGTTTCCGCCTCGAAGGAAATCCCTTAGTGGAACCGTGACCTAGGCCTTTGTGGCGAGGGTCACCGGAGATTTAGGTGAGGCGCCTTCGTGGCGTTCGGTGTGTGGTGTGAGTACCGCATCTTGGGGTGAGGCCTTTGTGTCGTTGGTGTGCATCGAGCAACCACACCTCAAGGTGAGCCTCTTGTGGCGTTCGGGAGCACTAAGCAACCGCACATCTCCACCGGAGATTAGCACTCGCAAGAGTGTGAACTCCGGGATAAATCATCGTCTCTCGCGTGCCTCGGTTATCTCTATACCCGAGCTCTTTACTTATGCACTTTACCTTGTGATAGCCATCGTGCTTGAAGTTATATATATCTTGCTATCACATACTTGCTTGTATTGCTTAGCATAAGTTGTTGGTGCACATAGGTGAACCATAGTATATAGGCTTTGGGCTTGACAAAGTAAACGCTAGTTTTATTCCGCATTTGTTCAGCCCATCTCGTAAAAGTTTTAAATCGCCTATTCACTCCCCCCCCTCTAGGCGACATCCGTGTCCTTTCACCGATCCAATGTGATAGCCTTGATCTTGATGACATTCTTCAACCATTCCCGACAAAGAAGACAACCTTCGCAATGCGCTATTTGGGTTTGCCTTTGACGGTCACTAGGGCCAAGCGAGCGGATCTACATTTCGTGGAAGACAAAATCCTCGGGAGACTCACTTTCATCTCATAAAACACATTCTTTGTTACCTAAAAGGTACCCCCACCATGGCCTCTTCATCCATTCCTCTTCCTTTCATTCTCTCATAGCCTACTCGGATGTCGATTGGGCAGGATGTGCGGTCGCTAGATGTTTGACGTCAGCTTTTTTCATGTTCTTTGGTGATAACCTTATCTTTTTGTCCTTACGGCACCGAACAACGGTGTCGCGACCTAGAGCCGAGGCTGAATACAGAGTTGTTGCAATGGCAGTGACCAAATGTTGCGGAGTTCATAAAACACTACAACAATTTCATCGACCTATTGATAGTGCTACAATTGTATATTGTGACAACGTCAGTGCGGTATATCTCTCCACCAATCCGGTTCATCATCGTCGCACGAAGTATATCAAGCTCGACATTCATTTTGTCTCCGATAAGGTTACCTTTGGTGATGTTCGTGTTCTTCAAGTTCCCTCGATTTCTCAGCTTGTGGATATTTTCACCAAAGGACTGCCGACTGCATTGTTTCATGAATTTTAGACCAGTCTTCACGTCGCTGCTTGTGGTGACCCTGCATACCACTGCATGTTGTAGTATGCCAGTCGTTGATATAACATTCACGAAGTACCATTCCGCAAATATTACATCCCTCAGAGTAGTACAACAGAACATAGCAGGTCCATAACTCATTCATTTATGATTACAAACATAATACACATATCGTCTCGGAGCTCCTCTTGGGTCCTAAGAGGAATACTCCTGGGTTTGAGGCGAACCCAACTTAACTTACAATATAGAAGTTTCACTAAGTTATACATTTATTCTCTCGAGCAGCTAAGTATTAAGAGTTCACGCTGCTCGGCTACCACTACTACTCGATACGTTTAGGCTTGATCTCCTCCGGAAGCCTCCCCAGTTCCGTAGACTATGAGGTAGTCTACGCCTTCAATACCTCCAGAGAGGTCTGGTTCTTCATAGCCGATGATCTCGGCTCCTTCAGGGTTGTCGTAGTCCTCCTCCAGACGATTCAGACAATCTAAGCAAGGGATTTAAGAGTGGGATGAGTACGAGCGTACTCAACAAGTTCATTATAGATAAGAGGTGTTTAATGCACTAGCTACGATATTAGACCAGAAAGTCTAATACCAATGCAGGTTTTGATAAACATTTCTTCAAGAGATTGCTTTTATTTCAAAGAGCTATGTCCGTCAGCCTTCACCGGTTTACTAGAACTTCATGGAGCTCCTTTCCGGCCGCGTTCGTAGTTCCATATCCCGGAACAGGGAGTGACAGGTCACGGTTCTTTACACTCTGCAGAGGTGTGTTGCTTTACCCATAAGAGATTTTAACCTTGGTGCCAACCGGGCAGCTTTCCCGTCCACACTTCCTATGGTGTGAGGCCCGGTATAAGGTCATAGCCAATCATATTCCTCCGCTACCTCGCACACCCACCCTTTGTTGCAAACCCCGACCCTGGGTCCTCGCCGGTCCCATTATTCCCGTAATTTCAGGGTGGACCCCGACCACGACAACAGTTCTGGGCTCTACCATAAACTCCTTCGCCGGCAGCTGCAACCCATCATAGACCGCATTACCGTGGGGAATTAGAATGGGATCCCCACCCTCCGGTTGTTCTCGCAAGATACAACTGCTACGGTAAGCGCATCCGTTGATGTACAAGAGGTGGAAATACGATTGACTATTCTGTCCCACTCCAGATCTTATGGTTAACACGGGTATTACGGCACAAGAATCACTGGACGACATTTGTTGTTCAATCCTAGATGGATATAAACCCTTGCAATGGAACCTCCACCATTTCAACACAATCCATGGTTCCATTGCCCACCACATAGTCATATTCATAGTTATAAAAATAGTGGTTTTGGTTTTTATGCAATAGTGATAATCATAGTACTTTGCAAGTAAATTTGATAAAGATACTCAAATGGTATGAGCAAGCGATGAACTTGCCTGAACACTGCAAAGTTTTGCAGTTGGATGGTGTGGACTGACCCTTGTCCTCTGTTTCTGAAAAATAGCATCAATGTCCGATAAGGGCAATGGTTAAAGAAGCAATTATGCATGATTCCAGTTTTAGGGTTTGTTCCCCCCTTCCGATGTCGTTATTATTTCATGGGAGAGGTTAATACTAAGAATAATTTGGGGATACTTTATTTAAAGTAAAATACAACCTTGAAATGTTGTCAAGGTGTTTTTAAAGTCCATATGCATTAATGGACTTATTTTCATTATTGAAAATAAAATGTGTGATTTAAATGATTATTTAAATCATCAAATTAAGACTTATTCTTAGTTGTCTTCAAAAATTCCCTTTGACATTTTATTCAGATAGAGAATTTTATGCTGATCAATTTTCATATTTTTAATTACTTTTTAGAGCTTTTAAACATTTTCTATTTATTTTCAAAGTTTCTGGTTTATTAAAAAATGTGAAATTTCTATTTTGCCCCTGGGCCCACCTGTCAGGGTGGCCTAGCGGGTTAACCCTAACCCGAGCCACTTGGGCTCGGTCGGTCGCACCGACCCCTTTCTTCCCCACGCGCTCGCGAACCCTAACCCCTTCGAGCTCTGGCGATCCTCGTGTCGCCGCCCCCCTTCGCCGAATTACTCCGGCCATCTCCGACCAACTCCAGCGACGAGATGCAGTGGATCTGAACCGCCTCACGACGGCGCATCAGGTCCACCGGCTCGATCTGGACCTCGTCTTCTCCTTCTTCTGCTCCCATCGCGTTCGCCCGCACGGTGATGCGTTGCTCACCGGGGCTTCTGGTGCCGTGACGCCGCCGTGGATGTTGCCGTGGCGGTGCTGGGGCGCTCTTGCTCGGCGACGCCAGGCCAGGCGCGGCTTGGCGCTGCCGTGGGTGGCCTGTGCCGCCGTGCCGCCATGGCACGTCGGGTGCTCCGCTCCAGGTACACGCCTCCATTATTCCCCTCCTTCTTCCTTCTCTGCGCTCTGCTCCAGTGATTGGCCTGCCTCTCCCCATGGAGATGCTGTGCCGTGCGCCACTGCTATGCGTATCTTTGCTTGCTTTGTGCACATCGCCATGCTTGCTTGTTTGTCTTTGCCATTGCCATGCTTGCTGGCTGTGCTGCTACTGCTGTGCTTCTTAGCTACTTCTGTTCATGGTGATCTCCTACTGTGGCCCTCCTGTAATTGCTAATGAGCATCCAATGATGCCCATGGTCTACTGGCTTGCTAGTGGCCCTACTGGCCTTGGCCAGTGTTGCCTAGGCCGTGCTAGTGCTTGCTGTTCTTACTGAATTCCTGTTCTGTGCCTCATTCTAGTTGCTACACTTGCCATAGTTCAAATGTATTCACGTGTGATACCCTGGCTAGTTTACAGTGTGCCGTTTCTTGCAATTATGCAAGTGCCAGAGCCATGGTGGCTTATTCTGGTGCTCAGATGTATGATTGTGCTCAATTGAGCATCACTGTGGCTTAATAGTGTGATTAAATAAGGATTAGATATGTGCCTTGCTTGTGCATCTTGATCCAGTGGCTCATCATGCCTTTGATGTGCTCTGGATGCAATCATGGATTAATATTTACTTATCTGTGAAGCATCTGTTGATTATCTGTGACTTTGTATTCATATAATTCCAGTGTGGTGCCTGTGAGTAATTCTAGCATGCCTTGGCATGCTCTAACAGGCTCTGGTGATCAATTGATCACCACTTGCTTGTTGATTGCATGCTTGCTAGCTGCCTATGCTTATCTAGTGCTCCCTCTGGTGTCTGTGTGACACACATATCAGTGCTGGTGTGTGCTTTGGTTGGCTCAAGCAATTGCTGTTGCTTGCAGTGATCAATTGGATCCACTGCAAAGCTCTGGTGTGTTGATTTCTTGAATATTCATTTATCTGTGTTGTCTTGCTTGGCTAAGTGGATAAATGATGTGAACTGCTTGCAGTGGTGATCATCTTACAGTTAATTAAATTGAGCTAGAGGGATGCCAATATCTGTTGGGTACCCTAGCTCCCTTTTGAACCCATCTGGGTAATGATATTTGTGCATGGCTTATCTGTGGGATTTTGTGAAGTGGTTGAGGTGGCCCTGACAGCCATGCTTTGCTGTTAGGGTAGCTCCCACCTTAGTTGGCTTGCTGTGATTTGGTGAATCTCTCACTGGAAGAAACCATGTTGGTTTTCCAGTTACCTTTGCTGTTGACAACAAAAATAGACATAATTTGTCTAATGTCTGATGGCTTGCTAGGCTTTAGGTGCTAGATGATTTTGAATGGCTAGTTAGGGATTAATCAAGGTTGGATTTCTCTGGTATGTCATCTTGTTGACATGCCAATGTTCCCTTGGTAATTTCCCTCTTACTGTTCTCTACTTTGCTTGCACCAAAAGGCTTAGTAGCCAGATGATGATACAAACAGGGTACTCACTCCCTTTTGCTTGTGTGTGTTTGATGCACATACTTATTTATGAGCAAGACAGATGCTTGCTCATGATTCTTGTGTATACCTCACTCCAGCTCCTAGATTGAGTTGTTGATGTAGAGGATTTCTTCTGATTGGTTGGTTTGATTCAGGGATGAGCTGGTGCTTGTCCTGCTCCTCCTTGTGAGCTTGTGATCTTGGTTTATTTTCTGGTGATTGTGGAGTGGATGTGACAGCTTTAGCTGTTCATCTGTTCTTGGTGTTCTTGAGCTGTTCTTGCTAGCTAGTCACTTACTCTGCTGCCTGTCGATGGATGAAGCAAATGGCTAGGGTTTTGGCTGTGAAAAGCTTATATGTGGCCAGCCATTGCTTCCCTGGTCGACAGCTGAGCCTGGCATGTGTTGGTTACTCCTCTCTTGCTGTGTGTGTACTGCATGCACACATGCTGTGTGTGCAGCCTGTGTGTGTGAATGTACCAAGCTTGGGACTTGGTCCGTTTGATGGAGCAGCTCGGCAGAACTTGGTATTATCCACCATTTCCATTTCTTTCTAACCACCATAACTTGATTTTTCTTTGGTTTATGCAGGGATCAATCTGATGATCCAGATGGATATGAAGATCATCCAATCCAAGTTCAAGTGAAGATTTCATTGTAGTATTTAGGATAGAATCATTCTCTTGTAATTTTCCTTATTTTCTTTCTTTCATTTTGTCAATTTATGTAATGTTGTAATATTTCATATTACCATTCTGGATATTGTAAATGACATTGTATTATGTGTGATAATCAATAAAGCTCCCATTTTCCTTAATGAGCTTTATATAATTGTTGTATTAATTATATTCTTGATTATTTATAATTATTTCTTGAATTAACTCAAGTTTGAATTATGGATTATCCATTTGATGTTTGAATTTGAAATTCAAATTCAAATTTGGTTTGAATTCAATCATACAACTTAATTTAGAATTCAATCATGCAACTTAAGATTTCAATGCAATATCTCTTCTCTCTTCTCAAAACCCTAATTTAGATAAGTAGGAACAAGTTCATCGCACTCTCGAAACCCTAACCCTGTAGGATGTCGAGAGAGAAACCTGTTCCCCTTCGATGCAGTTTTGTTTTAAAAGCGCGAAATTTCCCCATAATTTACAATGCAATGCACATCCCTTTCTAAAATCTACCCCTCGATCGTCTCTAAACCTGGGACATTACACTGCTCTCCCCAGTTTAGAGTATGGGGACGTGTTAGAGTATGACAACACATCTCCTGATCATCCTGACGTTTACATCAAGTTCTCGACGCAATCTTCAATAGCTAGCAGGTTACCACAAATATATGGTGGATGATCTCTGATTGTAACTAATAGAAACTCTGTACTGTACATGAGATGGACGAGGCGTGCAGCATCGCAGTCCATTCTTTCACAAATTAAAGCTGGGACAGGGGTCGACATAAGGACTGATAGAGGACATGATCAAGAAGGTGGAGAAGTCTTTGTCTCGCGTGATAGTAAGAAGGAGGGGCTTTGCAAGGAAAGCTTCCGCAACTCCTTCATAGTCCCAATTTGGGTGGTTGTGTTGGTTCAAGAGGGTCATCTTTGTTGCTTGGTGTTCTTGGCGTCGTGAGTTCGTGGTGGTAGTAGGTAAGAGAGTTCGTGGTTTTCTAGTCGGTCGGATAGTTGCATGTCTTGGGTGTTGCCCTCTTGTGGTTTTGGTGTTGTCGGTTTTTACCCGATTTTCCGTTAATTAATTGGGTATCTCTTCTCCTTAATTAATAGATTGGGGCAAAGCTTTTGCCTCCTTTTCAAAAAAAAAGGACTGATAGAAAAAAAAAGCAATTTTCGTGTCCACAGTCAAACACAAACAGACAAAATCGGCCACTTTAATATTCGAAATGAAGCAGACCGCTAGAGATAGTGCTAAGGATTCCAAAAAAATATCACCCTAGTAGTAAAGAAAGAGATCCTCCAAACATCACCAAAAAAAAAAAGAGACTCTGAGGATGCCGTCAGGCCCGAAATAAAGGCGAGATCGAGCACACACCCAACAGGATAAATCTCTCTGACAGGCTGAGCGGAGCTGGGGTTTACTTGGCTCTGAATATGGGACAACCCCTGAGCACACATTTCCTTACTCCTTCAGCTCTAACCCCCTAATTTCAAAAAAAAAAAAAAAAAAAGCTCTAACCCCCTCGTGCGTCCACTTCGCTGTCAACTTCCCGGAATTGCGGTTACAAATTGAGTTCCCCGTTGCTCAAACTATCACGCCCTACTTGGCTACTTGAAATGAAACTGGAATCACGAAATGGCGTCCCACGGAAACCTTGCCGGATATTTTATAACTCTGTTAGTTGCTCTCTATACCAGCATGTGGCTGCACACTGCATAATTTCAGTACTGCAACCAGTTCAATGGTACGCCCATGGCCATGTCCATATGCTTGCTCACAGGTTCACCATACCTAAATAGCATTCGCGATGACCGGATCATGTAGCTACGTGCGTGTATTGAACATATTTTAGAACAAAAAAGAATTATTTAAACCATGAAGCAACAACTATTTTTTGGTCATGGTCTACGGTCAAAGTTTCGTTTCTCTTCTTCTATACCCATCTTCCATTTGTCGCATTCATCAGAGATGTGATTAAGATTGCATAGGTGCTCAATGAACATACACTCGTACATGGAAGGTTAAGAGAGTGACATCCTTGACCCAAATCCTATTAACATCGGCGTCGGTTTTTCTTATTTTGTATACACATTTGTAACATGCGGTGTGCCCATTGACGGCGAGGTGTACATCTTGCACAACTTTAGTTCTTCAACCTTCAAAGCCCACAATTTTCGGTCTTGATTCGTTTCATATTGGTTGTCGTCGCTTTAGTACTAAATCAGTGACAACTGAAATGGAACGAAGGGTATACATATTTAGGGGAAACGTCGATCTGTCGTATGCATGCATTACCTCACAACTCACATTAACATAATTCAGGCCCGTAAATTACTAGTATCTAACAACGCAAACCTAATCCGGTGCAGAGCACAGTTAACTAACGAAGCAAACGGATGAGGTCAACTTGTGATGCGTCTGCATGCAGTTGGCGCAATGGCGGAGCAATGCGGAGTTTGCAAGCCATCCTATGAATCTGAATGTCTGACAGCTACCGTCGAGTTGACGATTTGACCCAAATTACGTGCATCCAAGGGAGGCGCAGCTGAAACGCACATCGTGTTGACTTTGCAGACACGAAGGGAGTAGTACTGTAGAAATGGAACCAAGTGGCGCCCCTGCGGCTCTTTGGAGAGGGAGAATAGACGTACCCAACCCAAGGTGGAGTTGGACAAGTCGAGAGAAACTGTATTTCTTGTTGTGGTCTGGTTTGTGAGGCCCCCGGTAGAGGAAGAAATCAGCAGACTGAATACTAATCCAACTTGTGCAGAAACTAACCAATCGAGATTTATTAGCGCATCAGGGGCGAGTTACAGAGGTAAGTAAGGGTACAGGATAGCAGGAGAGTGAAGTTTCCTGTACCCTGGCATCAAGTAAGTAAGTGTGGTGCTTACCCAAAGTGCACAATCAGAGCATCTCCAGCCGCCTCCAAACACTGTGTTCACGTCTAGCGATTTTCTAGTTTAATTTTATTCGGCAAACAAAAAACTTATATCCGGCGCTCCAGTAAAAACCCAGCTTTTTGGAGGGTGAGTGGGGCTCTTGCAAACACTTTACGTACGGCGAGGCCCTCTGCCTCCCAACGCCCTCTCTCGTCTCTCTTCTCTCTCCGGCCCCTCTCTCTCTCTTCTCTCCTACGACGCCCATCTGTTCGCACCTCCCAACAACTGCCACCTCACGGTTGTGCGCCAGGCTGGCCTCCGCGGCTGATGTGGCGATTTGCACAAAAATAACCCAAAAGTGAAAGAAAAGCACAGACTAACCCTCCGGCGAAACTATTTCACCCATCTAACCCTTTTGTGTGGCGTCCCTTCCATCGGCGCCACACATGCCAGTGTGGCGCCCGTCCTGCCGGCGCCACTCTCCAAGCCGACGTGGCGCCCTCGATGCTGAGCTGGTGCGCCGATCCGACGTGGCAGCATGTGTGGCGCCCCTCCCATCGGCGCCACACATGCACTTATAATTGCCCAAAACATACTGTAAGACAAATCGTCTGGGACTTAGCCGTCTTGGCGAGGTCTATGTGTGGCGCCGATGCCACAGGCGCCACACTAGCATGTGTGGCGCCGATGCCACGGGCGCCACACATAGAGCCTCGCCAAAACGGCTAAGTCCCAGACGTCCGGAGCCCCTAGATGTTTTCGACCCAAAAGTTGATATAAGTTGGCATGTGTGGCGCCGATGCCACGGGCGCCACACAGTGCAGTGTGGCGCCAGTGGGAAGGGCGCCACACATTGACTTGTGTTAAAACCATGGAAAATCCTACAATACTCCAACAGTTTTGAGTACAACATTGGACACAACAAGTACCAATTTCAGAATATACACATATAACACTTGATAGCTCACATCGTACCACGTAGATTCAAACAACAAGTAGCATTACAGACATTGTTCGAAATGACATAGGGTTCACAACTCGATACTTTGAAGATAGAGTTCACAACACAAATCCATCTATCCTCGACGTCCCCTCCTCACGGGCTGCTTCCGGACGGTCATCCTCTTCGTCCGCTGCCGTGGCTCTTGTTGCTGCTGCTCCTCCTACTCCTCCTCCTCTAAAGATAACGGCTCGTCGTTCCTCATCCTCCTCAAAGATGATCTCCGCGGCGGCGCCTCGTCCTCCTCAATGACAACCTTCTTTCCTCGGTTGACATAATCTTCCGGAGTGTACCGGTTTGGAGCCTTGCCCCTTGGCTTCAACTGGTAAGCTGACCGTGGGGCTTGCTTCTTGGCGCGACTAATGCTTTGACTCAAAATTTCGCCGTCGTCAGGAATCTTCACAAACATGAACACATGAGATTACAAAAGTTGAAATTAGTAAGAACATGTTTGACAGCAACAAAATAGTCCATACCTCCCGCTCTTCAGAAGAGGATGTAGGAATTTCGCCTTCGCGGCAACCTACCAAGTTGGCTAACCGCCGCATCTTTCGTGCAGTGTTCTGCGTCATGGAACTCATCGTTACAAAGCCACCAGAACATAATAGCGTACATTCAAAGTTGGTGATCATACCTTAATGAAATGCCGCAACGGTCTGACAGGCTTTTCATCTCTATGGCTCTGATCCCACATAACCTCGCACTCGTCAGCTGTTTTTTGTATCTCCGACCGCTGTGACAAACATAGTATACACAATTTAAGCGAGCACATGGCAATCTAGATGATGTACTAGTTAGTGAGAGAATCCATTACCACGAAGTTCAGCTCGGAAGCAATAGAAGTCGATCTCCCTCTGCGAGCAAAGGTGTCGTGCTGGCTTTGCGCATCCTCATCGAACTCGATGGGGTCGTCCAAGATGTTGTCATCATACGCGTGCTTCACTAACTCGATACGCGTGTTTTCATGGAACCACTGGAGGTAGTTGTTGAAAGCGGCCAAGTCGTGAGGCACAATCTCCACAGGGCCAGCAGTCCGTGTCGCTTCCAAACAGTGTTGGAACGCTGCGACGTGGCCGCTATAATGGACTGGCCAATTTGTGATCTTCCTCTGCCGCTGCCTATCAAGCCTGCAAGAATCAAGAAGTTAGATTCTACCTCTTCTATCAAGAATCTTCCATCGCATGATTCCAGAAGTTTACCTATGAAGCGCCTTGTCCGTGTCTTGCCACTGAGGTGGGCACTCCTGATACAGCACAAACTATCTCATCACTCTGTGCGGCTGGTGGTATTCAACAAGCCACATGCATATGAGTGGGCAGCGCATACGCCAGAACCGCGCCTCCTCCGTGCACTTGTGGTTGAGGTCAGTCATCACCGCGCCAATACGGTAGTAGGTACCATATGGCTCCCAATCCACCTGCAGCATACAAATATTTCAGAATTTAGAACATGCCAGTAGAATTTATGAAAACTAGGATTGCAAAAGAGTGATCGGTTACCTGCTCAGCGGTAAGAGTGTCCAACTCCTCAGTGTAGTGCCTGTACATTATCTTTGGATCGCTCGTCATCTCCGAGACATTGTCCCAAAGATATGCCCAAGTCGGCTCCCGATCAAGGTTCTCATGGTGATGAGGTCATGGCCTCTCGGTGAGTGTCCTAGGCCGCCCAACTTATAGGCGGTCCCAGCTCCATACGGAAAGTAGGAGGAAGCATCCACCAATACCGCCGCTCCCAGTACTGCGACAAGCTTCGTCCAACTGCGTACATAAGACATTTGGTTAGTACTTTGTCTAGCACACTACTATAGAAAAACAGTACATAGAACAAATCATCACCTGCCGGTAGAGGTAGGCAAGTGCCGCTGTTCCCCAACTCCACCGGTGCTCCAACACCGTAAGCGCCTTCAGCCAACACCAATGGGCCAGCTTCCCACCACTGTCAGGAAAGAGAGTCCTCGAAATCATGTACCATAAGTACACGCGGGTGTACGTCCTGATAGTGTCCTCGTTGGCCCCTTCAGGGCATTGTCGAAAGTTAGTCCTGATCCAAGAGAAAGCTACGCCGACGGGAGCTCTCTCCTTTGTATTTGCTGGCGCCGGAGGAGCCATGCCAATAAGCGCCTCCATCTGCTGGCGCCACCCATCAGAAGCTGTGTTCATACACAGTGGCTCGCCCTGAATAGGAAGTCCAAGGATCATGGAAACATCCTGGAGAGTAGGGGTCATCTCGCCGGCTCTCAAGTGGAAGGTGTGCGTCTCCGGCCTCCACCGGTCGACAAGGGCGGTGAGTGCCGCAGCATTCATGTTCGGCCCCCCACGGCTTACAAGCGATATGAACGGGAGAAGACCGGTAGGCTCGATGTGCTCCGTATACCTCTCGTCATACGGTATATCCACTGTGCCATGGTAACGAATCTTCAAAGGGTGAAGATCCGTTGTCCTCTCCGTCATATGAAGAGCCTGGTGATCCCTGTCATACTCTTGATCTAGGAGCCTGAAATGACCCAGCGTACCACTGCATGGTGTAGTACACAAGTCGTTGACATAACACAAGTGAAACACCGTTCCACTCATATTACATCCGTCAGAGTGGTACAACAGAAACATATGCGAGTCCAAGGTATGTCTATATAAGAATACATAATCTGTTTACAGAAGATCAACACAGCCTCCTACTTTACAGTGAGGTAAAACTTCAAATAAAGCTCTAGAAGACCGACTCGTAATCTAACTTATTGCTAACCCAAGCTTAAGAGCTACTTGACTTGCTATAGAACTCTAGCTACTTTGGTGCTAGGATTAGGGAAAGGTTCCCTTCTATTACTAGTCTAGGTTTCCATTATAGTTGGTGCAGAAGTTGACTCCATTGACTTCTTTGATTGGATTCTTCATCTTGTTTCAGTTGACTCCTTTGTCTTCGATTTACACGGTAGTTTCTCCTTCGGTGCCTTGATCTAAGAAGGGGGTTCAAATGGGAGGGAATGAGTACGAGCGTACTCAGCAAGTTCATATTAGGAAATAGGTGTATCATGCACTAGCTACAGCCATAGACCAGAAAGTCATAGGCGAATGCAAGTTTTTGTAAACATTTCTTCAAAAGGTTTATTTTATTCTGAAAACTATGCATGTCAGTCTTAACAGGTTGAACAGAACTTCGTGGAGTTCTGATGACCCACAAGTATAGGGGGTGTATCGTAGTATTTTCGATAAGTAAGAATGTCGATCCCAACGAGGAGCAGAAGGTGTTGACAAGCAGTTTTGATGAAGGATTCACTGTAAATGCTCACAGACAAGTATTCAGGGGGTTTTGATGTAGCAGATGAATAAAGTACGAGTAAGTAAAATGCGAGAGTAACAATTGCAGCGAGTGGCCCAATCCTTTTTAGCACAAAGGACAAGCCGGTTTGTTTACTTATAATGACCAAACATTCTTGAGGACACACAGGAATTTAGTCTAGTGCTTTCGCTTCATATAGCTGATTAATCTTCATTGTTTTGATAAGTGTTGTGTGGGTGAACCTATGCTAATGCACCGCCGTTCCTAGGACTAATACATACTTGTGATTATACCCCTTGCAAGCATCTGCAACTACAAGAAAGTAATTAAGATAAATCTAACCACAGCCTTAAACTCTGAGATCCTGCTATCCCTCCTGCATCGATATACCAACGGGGGTTTAGGTTTCTGTCACTCCGGCAACCCCGCAATTGGCAAACGAATACAAGATGTATTCCCCTAGGCCCATAAAGGTGAAGTATCATGTAGTCGACGTTCACATGACACCACTAGAAGAATAACACCACAACTTAAATATCATAATATTGAATATTACTCAACCATAATTCACTACTAACATTTAGACTTCACCCATGTCCTCAAGAACTAAACGAACTACTCACGAGACATCATATGGAACATGATCAGAGGTGATATGATGATGAATAACAATCTGAACATAAACCTTGGTTCAATGGTTTCACTCAATAGCATCAATAACAAGTAGAAATCAATACCGGGAGAGTTTCCCCTATCAAACAATCAAGATCCAACCCAAATTGTTACAGCGGTGACGAGGTGCAGCGGTGGAGACGGCGGTGATGATGATGGAGATGATGGTGATGGTGATGGAGATGATGTCCAGCTCGATGACGGTGACGATGGCGTCGATTTCCCCCTCCGGGAGGGAATTTCCCCGGCAGATTTCAGCCTGCCGGAGAGCTCTTTTCTCTCTGGTGTTTTTCGCCCCGCAGAGGCGGCTGTGACTCTTCGCGACTATCCTCTGGAGCTTAGGTTTTCGGGGCGAAGAAATACGCGAAGGAGAGGAGGCTAGAGGGGGCTGTGGGCCCCCTCCCCACAAGGCGGCGCGGCCAGGGCAGGGCCCGCGCCGGCCTATGAGGGGGGCCCATGGTGGCCCTCCTCGGCTCCTCCTTCTGGCTCTCGTCATCTTCTGGAAAAATAGGATTTTTCATATAAATTACGTCAGTTGATGATCTTCCGAAATATTGCATTCTGACGGCGCTTTTTCCAGCAGAATCCTGACTCCGGTGCGCGATCCTCCAATAATCATGAAACATGCAAAATAGATGAAATAACATAAGTATCATCTCCAAATATGAAATATATCAATGAACAACAGCAAATTATGATATAAAATAGTGATGCAAAATGGACGTATCAACTCCCCCCAAGCTTAGACTTCGCTTGTCCCCAAGCGAAACTGAACTCGGTAAACAGGACCACATGTTTATGGAGTGAAGAGTCGATAAATAAAATACAAACAAGAAGCATCATATTCATTCACACAAGACATTCTAGTAAACAACTTCCTCATATAATTCAACTTGAGACAAGTAGAAGGTAATCACAAATAAGGGTGCATAAGAATTCATAATTGCTGATGGCAAACTTCGTTCTTGGTCAGAGAACAATTAGCATATTATGTTAAAGCTTATATGGCACAACTTGCATACTCAATCATAATAATCTCCTCATGATCATTGATAACCTTCAAAGCTATATTCATTCAGATAAAACTTGTACTAAACAAGGAAGAGTAGAAAACATGATGAAGTAAATCACAATATAGATGGTTGATCACAACAACTCAAATGCTTGCTTAAGATCGAAGGAAATAGGTTTACTGACTCAACATAAAGTAAAAGACAGGCCCTTCGCAGAGGGAAGCAGGGATTAAATCATGTGCTAGAGCTTTTTCAGTTTTGAAATCATATAAAGAGAATAAAAGTAACATTTTGAGAGGCGTTTGTTGTTGTCAACGACTGGTAGCGGGTACTCTAACCCCCTTGCCAGACAAACTCTCGAAGAGCGGCTCCCATAAAGTTTTATTTTAGTTTGGCACTCCTCCCAACCTTTGCTTTCACAAACCATGGCTAACCGAATCCTCGGGTGCCTGCCAACAATCTCATACCATGAAGGAGTGCCTTTTTATTTTAGTTTTATTTAGATGACACTCCTCCCCTCCTTTGCTTTCTCAAGCCATGGCCAACCGAATCCTCGGGTGCCTTCCAACAATCACATACCATGGAGGAGTGTCTATTTGTAAAATTATGAAGGTTAATTAATCGGGGCTGGGAACCCCATTGCCAGCTCTTTTTGCAAAATTATTGGATAAGTAGATGAAGCCACTAGTCCATTGGTGAAAGTTGCCCAACAAGATTGAAAGATAAAACACCACATACTTCCTCATGAGCTATAAAACATTGACACAAATAAGAGATAGTAAATTTTGAATTATTTAAAGGTAGCACACGAAGTATTTACTTGGAATAGCAGGAAATACCATGTAGTAGGTAGTTATGGTGGACACAAATGGCATAGGTTTGGGTTAAGGTTTGGATGCATGAGAAGCATTCCCTCTCGGTACAGGTTTTTGGCTAGCAAGGTTAATTAGCAAGCACAAGAGTTGAGGGAAACAAACAGATATACATGTGATAGAAACAATCATGCATCTTCCTTGTAAGCACAAACAATTTTAACTTCAGAATAATAAGCTAAGGAGCTAACAAGAAAGAAAGACAATGAAACAACATATCTACATGTATTTCTCTTTTCTACTTAAACCTCAAAGTGTTGTTGCTATTGACCAATGCTAAGTTTGCCAAAACCAAATAGATTTACTCAATGCTCCCAAAGTGATACCAATACTAATAACAAGATCAATCTTATAATAGAGATTGCAAACTAAAATAAGATGTGCAATATGTAAATGATAAGACTTCTCATTAATATTCCATAACGATAACTCACACCAAGGGATACATAGACAACCAACTAAAGGAGAGATACTTCCACACTGCAACCCATCTTATATGATAACTTCCCTACTCATGATATGACACTACTTGATAGTAAAAAGTAAAAGATAGTGATGATGTGATACCGCGACACTCCCCCAAGCTTGGAACAAACCAAGGGGATGCCAATACCGATGATGAATTACTCCTCCAGCAGTGGTGGTGATGAATTCTTCCCATCATCAGACTTCCAAGGAAGAGGCTCTCCATCAACACTTTTTGTGGGTATGGCTTCCACCCATTTAGTAACATAATCAACAGCGACAAGTATATGAGTGTTACCTTCTGAAGAGGGAAAAGGTCCCATGAAGTCAAATCCCCAACAATCAAATGGTTCAATAACAAGAGTATAATTCATAGGCATTTCATTGCGTCTGGAGATATTACCAACCCTTTGACATTCATCACAAGATAAGATAAACTTCCTTGCATCCTTGAAGAGAGTTGGCCAATAAAAACCTGATTGTAGAACCTTTTGCGCGGTTCTATCTCCGGCGTGATGTCCTCCATAAGCACTACCATGACATTTACTCAATATCTCCTGTTGTTCATATTCAGGAACACACCTTCGCAGAATACCATCCACTCCTTCTTTATATAAGTGTGGGTCATCCCAAAAATAATGCCTCAAATCATAAAAGAATTTCCTCCTTTGCTGGGCTAAAAAGGTTGGAGGCAAGTACTTGGAAACAATAAAGTTAGCATAATCAGCATACCAAGGGCTATCTCGCGAGCTCACCTTTATTACAGCCAATTGTTCATTTGGAAAACTATCATTAACAGGAACAGGATCATAAGCAATATTTTCCAATCTAGACAAATTATCAGCAACAGGATTATCAGCACCTTTCCTATCTACAATATGCAAATCAAATTCTTGCAACAGAAGCACCCATCTAATAAGCCTTGGCTTAGCATCTTTCTTTTGCATTAGGTATCTAATTGCAGCATGATCAGTATGAATTGTAACTTTTGAATCAACAATATAAGATCTAAACTTATCACAAGCAAAGACTACAGCTAACAATTCCTTTTCAGTTGTAGCATAATTTCTTTGAGCAGCATCAAGAGTTTTACTAGCATAATGAATAACATTCAATTTTTTATCTACTCGCTGTCCAAGAACAGCGCCTACAGCAAAATCACTAGCATCGCACATAATTTCAAAAGGTAAGTTCCAATCAAGAGGTTCAACTATAGGAGCAGTTGTTAAAGCTTTCTTTAGAGTTTCAAAAGCTTCCTTACAATCATCATCAAAAACAAAAGGTACATCTTTTTGAAGAAGATTAGTAAGAGGGTTTGGAATCTTGGAAAAGTCTTTAATAAACCGCCTATAAAACCCAGCATGACCAAGAACACTACGAATACCTTTAACATCCCTAGGATAGGGCATCTTCTCAATTGCCACAACTTTAGCTCTATCAACTTCAATACCTCTCTCGGAAATTTTATGTCCCAATACAATTCCTTCATTAACCATAAAGTGGCATTTCTCCCAATTAAGAACAAGGTTAGTTTCTTCACATCTCTGCAAAACTTTATCAAGGTTCCGCAAGCAATTATCAAAAGAATTCCCATAGACAGAAAAATCATCCATGAATACCTCTACAATATTCTCGCAAAAGCCATGAAAAATAGCAGACATGCATCTTTGAAAAGTAGCAGGAGCATTACATAAACCAAAAGGCATGCGTCTATAAGCATAAGTTCCATAGGGACAAGTGAAAGTGGTTTTCTCTTGATCCTTAGTTTTAACAGCAATTTGTGAAAACCCAGAATAACCATAAAGAAAACAAAAATGAGTATTTTTGGATAACCTTTCTAACATTTGATCAATAAAAGGCAAAGGGTAATGATCTTTCTTAGTAACCTTATTAACTTTTCGATAATCAATGCACATTCTATACCCTACAACTACTCTTTGAGGTATGAGCTCATCATTATCATTAGGCACAACAGTCATTCCTCCTTTCTTAGGAACACAATGCACAGGACTAACCCATCTACTATCAGCAATAGGATATATAAATACCAGCTTCAAGAAGTTTTAATACCTTATTTCTTACCACATCCTTCATCTTAGGAATTAGACGACGCTGATGTTCAACAACAGGCTTTGCATCATCTTCCATATTAATGGCATGTTGGCAAATAGAGGGAGAAATCCCCTTCAAGTCATCAAGTGTATAGCCAATAGCTCCTCGGTGTTTCTTCAGTATTTACAATAACCTTTCTTCTTCAAACTCTGAAAGCTTAGAGCTAATAATAACAGGATATATTTTCTTATCATCAATATGAGCATATTTAAGATTATCAGGCAATGGTTTTAAATAAAAGACAGGATCTTCCTTTGGTGGTGGTGTTGTACCCAGATCTTCTACCGGTAAATCATGCTTAAGAGTAGGTTGACGAAAGAAAATTTCATCAAGCTCATTTCTTTCTTCCCTAAAAACTTCACTCTCACTATTCTCCAAATGTTGCTGCAAAGGATTATTAGGAGCAAGAGCAATAGATGCACACTGTTCAACTCTAAAATCATTATTAGGCGAATCAGCTTTATAAGGAGTTTTGGCAAATTTAGAGAAATTAAACTCATAAGATTCACCAGCAAATTTAGTCAAAATTTTCTCTTTTTTGCAATCTATAACAGCTCCACAAGTATTTAGAAAAGGTCTACCTATCGAGGGTACTCCTCGCCAATGCCCTCCGATAGGGGCTTAGGGTTGATGGAATCCTGCAAGCTGACACGAGACATCGGTTCACAGACAAGCGGGGAGAGCGATTTACCCAGGTTCGGGGCTCTCGATGAGGTAAAACCCTTACGTCCTGCCTGTCTGTTCTTGATTATGATGATAATGGGTTACAATGGGGTGCTGAATAGTTCGGCTGAGATCTCGTCGAGATGGCTAATCGCTAAGGTGACCTAGCTCTAAGCTTTTGCTGGCTAAGATTGCTAAGATTGATCGTGTCCCTCGGCAGCCCCTCTCCTGGCCTTTATATAGGAGGCCAGGTCTCAAGAGGTCTAACCGAATACGACTAGGTTTACAGTAGTTTTAGATCCGATCTTTCCTTGTTCGACTGTTTCCTTGTCTTGCCCGTCAAGGAACCTTCTGGTGCACCGTCCTAGTGGCCCGCCTTGCTTCCGAGAGTCTTCATGGGCCTCCAACTAGATGGTACAGGATAGGGCAACATTGGTTACACGAAGGGTAATGCCCACGTCAGTTGCCCCCGAGTGTCTAGCCGAAGATAGTTCAGGTAGAGACTAAAACACGTCTCCTCCTGATGTTCTTCTCCTTCATTGTCCTTGTTCATCTTGAATCTGCTTCACCTTCTTCTATCGGGTGCGCGTCAGCGCTCCCGATGGGAGTAGCCCCCGAGTCTAGGTACGGATGCTTGCAATCCGTGCGTAGACTCAAGTTGTACTACTCGAATATTTCGTTCTGCCGAAGTTTTTTCTGCAAATCTTCATAGGTCATCCGATATATTTTTTTATGCAAGGGATAATGAGTAACGTGCCCAACTTTTGTTGGTTAACTGCCGATGGCAAAACAGCGTTACCCTACACAGAATCAAGTACCCGGGCATGATCCTGGAGTGCAAAAAACTTCTATCGAGTGCGCGTCATGTGCTCCCGATGGGAGTAGCCCCCGAGTCTGGGTGCGACTGCTTGTAATCGAGTGCTGACTCGAGCTATTCAAACAATTTTTCTTCAATCCCGTCTTCCTTCGACTGCTCATTCTGTCGGGTGCGCGTTACGCCCTCCCGATGGGAGTAGCCCCCGAGTCTGGGCGCGGGTGTTTGCAGCCGAGTGTAGACTTAAGTCGAGTAATTATCTCTTCCTCCAAAACATTTTTCCTTCGAGTCTTCATTTTATCGGGTGCGCGTCAGCGCTCCCGATGGGAGTAGCCCCCGAGTCTAGGTACGGATGCTTGCAATCCGTGCGTAGACTCAAGTCCTTCATCCGATAACTTTTCATTTTTCCTTCGAATGGTTCTAGCTTTTTCATGACGTCACTGATGACGCTATACTGAGACCTTGATTCTGACTGATAGGACGTATCCAGCTGGGCCTATTCTTTCTTTGTCTGGCCCTTCTCGCACAGTCACCAAGGCGTCTCCTCGATTTCTGCAATCTTCATTAAAGGAACCGGTAGCAACGACACGTGCCTTCACAGCTCTTAACTTCTCCTCAAAATCTCCAAAGGGCGAGAAATCCCTAATCTTCTCCACGTTTTCCGTAGCGTCTCCTCATTCTTCTCTTTCTTCCTTCCTTTGCCGTTGCTGCGCCGCCACCACTGCTTTTCCAATCTTCATCAGATCTCGCAATGGTGAAGAAGAATAATCCTGCCGCCGCCAGTTCCACCAGCGGAGGCGCCGCCACCAAGTCCTCCTCTTCTCTTCCGAAGGGGAGCGCTTCGAACGCTCCTCCCCCAGCTCCGGCGTCGCCAGCGCCGTCGAGTTCAATGGTCAAGCCCGGAGATTGGGTAGCATCAACCGTCACCAAGCGTGACGAGAAGAGATCCCGAAGCCTAGGATTAATATCTTCTGACGAGGGAAACGTGATCTTTCCAGGTGCGATTTCTCGGCCTGATCCCCCTGCTGGCTTTACCGTGATGTTCTTATTTTTCCTATATCGAGGCCTTTCGCTTCCCACTCATGAATTCCTCATCCATCTCTTGCGAACGTACGAAATCCAACTATGGCAACTTACCCCCAACTCAATCCTCCACGTTGCTGTGTTCATCACCCTTTGCGAGGCGTTTCTGGGTATCGAACCTCATTTCGGGCTGTGGAAAAAGATCTTCTATGTGAAGAGATACAGCAGTAGTAATGGATACTTTGTCACCGGAGGAGTGGGGTTTGTGGCCCGTTCGGAGGTTAATTACTTCAATTTCCCAATGAGAGAGTCCGTGCAAGGGTGGAGGCTGAAATGGTTTTACATCAAGGACTCCCTGTCACCCGAATCTCAGCTTCCTTGCTTTGCCGATGTCTCCGAAGCCAAGCCCAAGAATTCCTGGAAGAATATTCTCTCACCCGATGAAAGAGTAACAGCCGAAGAACTATTCGCCAAATTCCTTCGAATCAAAGAGGCCGACGGCCAAACTATGATCGGCACAGAGGTGGCAGCGGTATTTTTGAAATGCCGAGTCCAACCAGTCATGGCCAGAGTTCACCCGATGTGGTTGTACTCAGGTCCAAAGGACGAAACTAGGATTAATGCTGCCGATCTATCGGAAAAGGAGCTGCTTGACGAAGTCCGTCACCTTACTTCCTTTAGCCAGGTAGATTCGATTCCGTTGATTTCTTCTTATGCTCCCCTTGACGCTGACCATCCCCCATCAAAGGTATTTTTCTTTCTTCACGTTCCCATTATGCTGCTTTTACTTAGCCGACATAATTACCGTTGTTCTTACTTTTTATTTCCTTTGACAGATCCCCATAGCTTCTGGAAATATGCACGATTCGCCGGATGATACTTCTGAGGGGAGAGGCTCCTCAATCCCCGTAGATTTTCACACTGTCGAGCACACATGCCCAGAGGATGAATATAACGGTCCGATAGATTTTGAAGTTGCTCACACCGACCTTCCTTCCTCAGCCGATGATGCTCGTGATGCAGATGGATCAATGCGTAATGACGACGCTGATCATGATGCCTTTGTTGATGCAGCTGCGGAGGAGGCCAGGTCTTCACCTGCGAAGAGATCAACCGGCGGCTTTGCCGATGAAGATGATCTCTTCGACATGTAAACAGTTTCTATTCTGATGCTACATTTGGCTTTATTTTCCATACTCCTTTTATAACCATTGTCAATCATTCACCTTTGCAGCGACGAAGGCTTTATCGAGCCTCCATCTAAAAAAGCCAAATCTGACGCTGCCTCGCCGGTCGTAGTGGCTTCCGAAGCTTCGGCTCCTAAGGCTGCACCTGTGGCTCAAGCATCGACAGCTTCTTCCCTTTCCAAGGGGAAAGATGTTTCTCCAACTGCTGCTGCCGTGATTCCTCTTCTGTAAGTCCTTTTCTGATTGTGATGCAAATTTCTTGGAGCGTGCTTTGTTTAACAATTTTTGGTAAATCATCCTTCTTTCTTAAGGACCTGCGAGGCGTTATTTCTTCTTTGGAGGCCTTCGCCTCCCAATTCACTTCTCTGGAAGCTGACAAGGCTCGGCTACAAGAGGAAGTCAAATCTTCCTCCTCGAAATTGGATGGCGCAGTCAAGATAGCTGCTGAGGCTCGCCAAGAGGTCGACTCTTTGAAGGAGGAACTGGACAAGCTGAAGGAGAAGCTGAAGGAGGAGGAAGCATCCAGGCTGGCTGCCGAAGCTCGGGCAGCTGAAAGGGACGAACTCCTTCGTCAGTCTTCCTAGGCTTTACTTGGTAATCTTTTTTGTACATCTCTGTTGATTGATGCACTTATGGATTCGATCCTTTTGCCAATGTATTTTTTTTCTTTCTTTCCCCTGCAGAAGCGGTGAACATCCCTGCTGATGCCCTGGACAGAGTTCCAAACAATTCTCCGGCAAATGCTATGTCGATGATTCTTGCCTCTCACCAACTTACGCGGGAGCTTCTTGTAAAGGGAAAGGGTGCCCTGGCGCGGATGCACTTGATGATTTTCCCCAAGGCCAAGCAGGACAAGACCCTGGGGCAGCTGATTGATGCCTTCGCAGTTGACACCAAGGAGGTTATCAAGGTATTCAAGTGTACATCGCGCACTTATGGTGCCGTCCTTGCCTTTCAGCTTATGATGGGTTACGGCTTTAAGGGTGATATCGAAGACATGACTAAGGAGCTGCCGAAAGAGCAAGACGGGCAGCTTGTGGACTTAAGCGCCTTTAAAGCGTCTGCCCTTACTTGTGCTCGCCAGCTTCTTGAACTGGTTTCATCAAGGAAGTCGTCGGCTGGACCCAGTTTATCGACTCAGACCCAAGCCCCTTGATTTTTGTAACAAACTTATGCTCGAGCTGATGTGAAACATTGTTCTGCTGCAAAACTTATGCTTGTAATAAACTCCGTGCTAGCAATGTTGTTAGCACACTTTTGTTATGATATTTCTTCTTGTATTTCTCCCGATGGGAGTTACTTCGGATGCTCAGCTGTACCATATCCATCATCCTTTGTAACGGCGTTTCCTGCAGGTCTTCCCAGTGCCCTCATTTGTCGATGACTCTTCGGGTGCTCTTCCTCAAGGTGATCGGATCCAGCGTATGAAGGATCGGATTACGCAGATGGAAAAGGACCTGCGCAGCACTTATGCCTTAGCTGCTATTGTCAATAAGAAGAGCGAGATTGCAGCCGACGTGGAGCGGTACGCTCTTACTGAGCTGCATAAAGCTACCGAGAGTTTGAACTATAAGTTTCCTGACTCCTTTGCCCTTTTGTCAACAACGCCTTGTCTGACTCTTTATTGATTCCTTTGCCAATCATAGCTTTGAACCGTGCGGAAGAGAACAAGTGGATACACGAGCGAGTGCATGCTTTAACCCAGCTATCCTCATCCGAAGAGCTTTTCTGGCGGGAACACTCGAAGGCTTCGGCTGTCGCGAAATTTCAGGATCGGGTCCAACAAGTCCACCAATTCTTTGACAAGTGCTACAAAGCCATGAGGGTGGTTTGGAAGACGATGTTCCCTTTAAACGCAATTCCCCCTACGCTTTTGACTTTGATGTCCGAGTTTGGAAACGCTAAGAAGGTTCGAGACTTAGTGCGAGCTCAAGTTTTTGCAGGGGCTAAGTGTACGCTTGCCCTTGTGCTTGCTTGTTATCCCTCCGCAAGTTTGCTTTCTATTGCCAACGCAACTGGCGATTTTGAAGCACTGTATCCGAAGGTATTATTGCCCGCCAATATAATTGTCGACAGGCTTGAGGAGGAGTCAAAGGTACCTGAAGAAAGGGAAACTCCGCAAGGGTGATGTCAGGGTGTAAAGTTGTTTTTATAAAATGAATTGCTTTGGCTAGTCCATCAAAGTGCTAGGATTGTTAAGCCGAAACTTTTTATTTGGTAAATACATGAATATGTACTTTTACCATGTTGATGCCGTTGGCAAATTTTTGAAGGAGCAAATCTTAATTGGCCGTTAGATGTATGTATACTAGTTGGTCAGCAAATCATTATGAGTGATCAGCTCGTGTTGCAGGTTTTGCTAAACCTGTTGTATGCGCAACTTTGCTTTCAACCGATTGTAAGTTTCGACAGTCACTCCCGAATATTTCGGGTGCAATGATTCTGCCGATGAGCCCGTTGTTCTTTGATATTTCCATAAGTAAAATATCGAACGTGGGTTGCGTTTATATTTTCCAAACTCTTGTTTTGTACGGCACTCGTAGAGGCATCTGAAGCAGAGGGAAGGATTAATGTCCTTGTTTTTCTTTGCAGCACTCGTAGAGGCTTTTCCCTTTGGGCGCGATCTTCTGCCGCGCGTTACGTTGTACCGTTGCTTGTAAGCAAGGTTCACGGTGGCGCGGTCATAGATGCTTTAAATTACTGCAATGCTCAACAAGGAATCGGAACTTAAGTTTTCATTAATAGGGTAAATACGAAACTAGAGGGCGAAAAAGGGAGGCCATGTGTAAAGTAAAGGGAAAAATTTAAAGGCTAAGGAAGTGCTTAGTCAAGGAAGGGGTTCTTCTCATCTTCGACAGCATCTTCTGACTTCTTCGCCATGCTAGTGGTTGCTGTAGCGTTGTTGATTTCGCCAGGGGTCTGGGCAGTGATTGCCAGCGTCTTGCTGTTTCCTGTGCCTTCTATGCCGTCCTCTGCCGAAGCTTTTGTTGCCGAAGCTTCTGCTGTCGAGGCTTCAAGAGCAAGGTTGGCTGGCTTCTTCTTGGTTTCCCTGTCATGTTTTTCCTCCTTGATTTCTCGTATCATCAGCTTGGGCGGAGGGTCGACAACTTCTCGTTGTGGCCCAAACTTTGCAGCAATCCTTTGAAAGTCACGATCACAATTGTCCGAGCGCGAGAAACTTCCATAGACTGTGATGTTCGTCCCGTTGTTCCCATGCATTTTCAGCTTGAGGTATGCATAGTGCGGCACAGCCATGAACTTGGCATAAGCTGGTCTCCCGAGTATGGCGTGATACTGCGACTCCCAGTTCACGACTTCGAACTCGATCTTCTCCTTCCTGAAATTGTCGGGTTTGCCGAAGACGACGTTCAGGTACGCTTTGCCAAGAGAGTACGCTGGTGAAGTAGGGAGGATCCCATGGAAGCGGGTGTCTGATTCTTCTAGCATTCTCATGGTGATCCCCATACTTTGGATTGTGTTAAGGAATATCAAGTTGAGTCCACTTCCTCCGTCCATAAAGACTTTGCTCATCTTGAACCCTCCTATCTGTGCTTCGACCACTAGGGCAGCGTGTCCTGGTTTTGGTATAGTCATCGGGTGATCTGCTCAGCTGAACGTGATGTTCTGAGACGACCACTCGACATACTCAGGGATGTTCGCCATGATGCTTTCTGCCAGGTTGATTTCTCGGGTGAGCTTCTTCCTTTCTCTCCTTGAAACGCCTGTCCTGTGGATCATACTCATCTGCCCACGTGGTGGTGGAAATGCCTCGTTGGGTTGATGAGGTTGAGCTTGCTGGACCTGGTGTTGCGGTGGGGGTGGTGTTGTTGGTGGTGGTAGCTGTTGCTGGCCTGCCTGCTGGATGAGTTTATGCATATCGATGAACTGCCGACAGTCCCTGAGCAGGTGGCTAGACTTTATTTTACCATCCTTGGAATCGGTATATGAATGCAGGTAGCAGGGGGCGTTGATCTGCTCAGCGTAGGGTAGTTCGGGGGTTCTCTGTTGTCGTGGTTTATAGTTGCCACGGTTCCTAGAGTAGTTCCGATTACCGTCCTGTCGATCATCTCGCCTGTCATCGTACCGATCATCCTGCCGATCCGAGTAGCCTGCGGCCACCAAGTTGTTGTCATCGTAGCTGCGGTTCTTCCTTCTCTTGTTGTGATCCCTTCGACCACCCGAATCATGCTTCGGCTGGTCATCTTCTTCGTCGTCGCTGCGCTGTCGTGGCTTTTGAACGTTGTCTTCGCCATCGGCCCAGCTGTTGGCGATTTCCATTAACTTGGTTATGGTTTTCGACTTCTTGCGTCCAAGTTCTTCTATATAGCTTTCACGTCGGATGCCATCACTGAAGGCGTCGATTGCCCTGTCAACAGATACGTCTTCCGCAGCATTCAGGAGCTTGGTGAATCTCCCGATGTATGCGCGCATCGACTCCTTCTATTTTTGCTGACAATGCCGTAACTCTTCAATCCCGACGGGCCTTTTGTAGGTTGCTTGGAAGTTGGCGACGAAGGCTTCTACTAGGTCGTCCCATGACTTGATGGAACCCTTCGGCAGACCTCTTAGCCAGGATCGCGCTGAGTCCTTTAGGTAAAGCTGCAGGCACTGCATTGCTGCTATCTGGTTCCCTTTTTGCAGAATCACTGTCTGCAGATAATCCTCTATCCAGGATCTCGGCTCCTGCTGCCTATCGTACTTGGCGGCGTCGGTAGGGGTGGGTTTGAACTTCTTGGGCGGCATCGCCTCCTGAATTTTGTAGCTTAAACAATCGACTCCCCTAAGCTCGCCGTCGTTCACCTGGGTCTCATCCGAAGAATCGCTGTCGACTTCCTCTCTGGCGGCGCATCGCCGCCTTGCTTTGTCGATCCTACTCTGAGTAATTTCATCCCGAGCGTATCTCGCGTGGTGTTTTGAGCCACTTGCTTGCAACGTAGTCTTGTCCTTTCTCGGGACCAGATTGTCTCCCAATATCGCGAGAGTTTCTAGGGCACCTCGGTGGGCTTGAGCCATGGAACCTTCAGGGCGCTGATTGATGAGATATGCAGCGAGGTTGGCGGTCGCTCTCGCGACGGTCTTTGGTCGTGGCATGCCCGTGGTGTCTGTGGTCATGAAGGACTTGGTCAAATTTGATGTTATTTCTCTAGCATCGTCTTCCGAGAGCCTGGACATTCTTGATCGATGTTTGCCTCCTCCGTGGGTACTTCGAGAGGCACTTCCCTACGAGCCCCTTCGTCGCTCGCTGGATCGGTCTGCCGCAGATAGGCGTCTCTCGAGGGTGGCTTGCTCCTTAGATAGGAGCTCCCGATTTTTCTCCAATATGGAGCGGTAAGCAATGAGAGTGCCAACCGTGGTTCCCGCCGGAAGTGGTGTGTTGTTAAGCACGGCTGCCCTGGCTGCTGCCCACTCCTCCTCTGCGATGGTGTGGTCGCTGTTGTTTTTGTTGGCGCTGTTCTCAAAACTAGCTCGCCTGCTGGAACGGGGGGTGCGATCTCCATCTCCCCTGTTAGCAACATAAACTTGGAGGGGCGCCACTCTTCGGGTGTCTCGTTGGGTGATGCTGTCGATGCTGTCCTCTCCCGACGAATAGTGGGCATTGCAGATGAACGGCGTGTCGCTCGACCCTAGCCCATGCCTGGTGTCGCAGTTCATGCAGTAGTACGAGGTTAGCTCTGAGGACGCGGGATCATCGGATCCGACCGACATGGAGGATGCTGAACGGGGAGTCGAAGGCGCGGGCGAACTCGACGGGCTTGTCAAGCCAGCCGAAAGGTCGAGTGTCGACGATGCGCTTGGACTCATCGACCTGGAGATGGGAGATTCCAGCAGCCGAAGAATTCCTTCTGAGTTAACGTTGTAGTGGACGCTCCCGAAGGTCATCTCCATGTTGCCTTGTAGACCGGAGAAAGTCGAGCGAGACAAATCGCTATGTGGGGTGAACTCGTAGGAGCCGAAACGAATCGGGCTTCCCAGACGAGGTGATGACGGTGTTGATGAAGCTGTCGATGACATGACGGGTTCAGCCGATGTCCGATCTTGCGCTAACAGGTTTCCCACAGACGGCGCCAATTGTCGAGGGTACTCCTCGCCAATGCCCTCCGATAGGGGCTTAGGGTTGATGGAATCCTGCAAGCTGACACGAGACATCGGTTCACAGACAAGCGGGGAGAGCGATATGAGGTAAAACCCTTACGTCCTGCCTGTCTGTTCTTGATTATGATGATAATGGGTTACAATGGGGTGCCGAATAGTTCAGCTGAGATCTCGTCGAGATGGCTAATCGCTAAGGTGACCTAGCTCTAAGCTTTTGCAGGCTAAGATTGCTAAGATTGATCATGTCCCTCGGCAGCCCCTCTCCTGGCCTTTATATAGGAGGCCAGGTCTCAAGAGGTCTAACCGAATACGACTAGGTTTACAGTAGTTTTAGATCAGATCTTTCCTTGTTCGACTGTTTCCTTGTCTTGCCCGTCAAGGAACCTTCTGGTGTACCGTCCTAGTGGCCCGCCTTGCTTCCGAGTGTCTTCATGGGCCTCCAACTAGATGGTACAGGATAGGGCAACATTGGTTACACGAAGGGTAATGCCCACGTCACTACCAAAAAAGATAGGACAATATTTACTAGCAGCAGAAACAAGTACCAAAAAGTCAGCAGGATATTTAATCTTACCACATAGAACTTCCACATCTCAAACAATACCAATTGGAGAGATAGTTTCTCTATTAGCCAGCCGAATGACCACATCAATATCTTCAAGTTCACAAGAAGCAATTTCGTGCATAATCTCCGTGTAAAGCTCATAAGGAATAGCACTAATACTTGCACCAATATCGCATAAACCATAATAACAATGATCACCAATTCTAACAGATAGCATAGGAACACTAGTTTTCTTGGACTTATTAGGATGTGAAACAATATTAGAAGCATCTTCACAGAAAATAATATGACCATCCTCCACATTTTCAGTCACAAGATCTTTAACAATTGCAATAGCAGGTTCAACTTTTATTTGTTCTTCAGGTTCTATAGGTTTCTTTTCACTTTTATTAACCGCACTATTTATAACAGAGTACTCCTTCATTTTAGCAGGGAAAGGAGTTTTTCAATATAGGCTTCAGGAATAACATGATCAACAGTTTCAACTACAACACATTTATTTATACATGAATCAATTTTATCTTTATACGGTTCATGATACATATCAAAATTCTTCTTAGGCAATTCATAATGAGAGGCAAAAGCTTTATAAAGATTTGCAGCAACTTGAGAATCAAGACCATAAGTAGCACTCATATTACGGAATTTATCAGTATCCATAAAATCTTCAATGCATTTATAATCATATTTTATACCTGACTCTCTATCTTTGTCGTTCTCCCATCCTTCAGTATTCTCCTGGATCCGATTAAGAAGGTCCCTTTTAAACTCTTCTTTGTTGCGTGTAAATGATCCAGAACAAGAAGTATCCAGCAAGGTCTTGTCTTGAAAAGAAAGTCTTGGATAGAAATTATCAATAATAATATTACCAGGAAGCTCATGAATGGGGCATTTGAGCATTAAAGACTTCAATCTCCCCCACGCTTGGGAAATACTCTCTCCATCATGAGGCCAAAAATTATATATGCGGTTCCGATCCTTGTGAATTTCACTCGGAGGATAAAACTTAGAATAAAATCGGGGCACAATATCATTCCATTCAAGAGAATCCCCATTGTCCAGTAATTTATACCAATGCGCCGCTTTACCAGACAGCGATATAGAGAATAGTTTCTTCCTCACTTCATCCATAGCAATACCTGCACACTTGAATAAACCGCATAATTCATGTAAGAACAGTAAATGATCTCCAGGATGGACAGTTCCATCCCCTGTATAGCGGTTATCCACAACACGTTCAATAATTTTCATAGGTATTTTGTATGGAACCTCTTCCTCGCCTGGCGCCTCATCCACTACCTTTGCAGTAGTAGTAGATTTTCCAAATAAAAATTCAAGAGAAGATCTCTCCATAATGAATTATAGCAGCAGGCAGAAATAAAATCAGCACAAACAGTAAAAGTTTCCCTTACCAATTCCACTTACCAATAGCGCTTCACTCCCCGGCAACGGCGCCATAAAATAGTCTTGATGACCCACAAGTATAGGGGGTGTATCGTAGTATTTTTGATAAGTAAGAATGTCGATCCCAACGAGGAGCAGAAGGTGTTGACAAGCAGTTTTGATGAAGGATTCACTGTAAATGCTCACAGACAAGTATTCAGGGGGTTTTGATGTAGCAGATGAATAAAGTACGAGTAAGTAAAATGCGAGAGTAACAATTGCAGCGAGTGGCCCAATCCTTTTTAGCACAAAGGACAAGCCGGTTTGTTTACTTATAATGACCAAACGTTCTTGAGGACACACGGGGATTTAGTCTAGTGCTTTCGCTTCATATAGCTGATTAATCTTCATTGTTTTGATAAGTGTTGTGTGGGTGAACCTATGCTAATGCACCGCCGTTCCTAGGACTAATACATACTTGTGATTATACCCCTTGCAAGCATCCGCAACTACAAGAAAGTAATTAAGATAAATCTAACCACAGCCTTAAACTCTGAGATCCTGCTATCCCTCCTGCATCGATATACCAACGGGGGTTTAGGTTTCTGTCACTCCGGCAACCCCGCAATTGGCAAACGAATACAAGATGTATTCCCCTAGGCCCATAAAGGTGAAGTATCATGTAGTCGACGTTCACATGACACCACTAGAAGAATAACACCACAACTTAAATATCATAACATTGAATATTACTCAACCATAATTCACTACTAACATTTAGACTTCACCCATGTCCTCAAGAACTAAACGAACTACTCACGAGACATCATATGGAACATGATCAGAGGTGATATGATGATGAATAACAATCTGAACATAAACCTTGGTTCAATGGTTTCACTCAATAGCATCAATAACAACTAGAAATCAATACCGGGAGAGTTTCCCCTATCAAACAATCAAGATCCAACCCAAATTGTTACAGCGGTGACGAGGTGCAGCGGTGGAGACGGCGGTGATGATGATGGAGATGATGGTGATGGTGATGGAGATGATGTCCATCTCGATGATGGTGTGTTATCACCAGAATTTGACCGGATTAGAGGTGGGCCGCGATCAAGATTGGGCTTGAAGAATATACATGGAAGAAATACGTGAACCGGCCTTGTACACGAAGTTTGGGCAGTTTGCCCTTGTATCTGTAAATATAGTAGGATACGTGTCGGTTAGTTAGAGTTTGGCTCGTGCACGGTTGGGATTATTCCCACGTTAGAAAGTCCATGGACTATAAATATGTATCTAGGGTTATTGAGAAAAACAACAATCACGTTCATCACAAACCAATCTTGGCGCATCGCCGACCCCTTGTTTCGAGGGTTTCTTCTGGGTAAGCATCATGCTGCCTAGATCGCATCTTGCGATCTAGGCAGTATACGTTTATTCATTGTTCATGCGTTGCTCGTACTGAAGCCTTTTTGATGGCGAGCAACGTAGTTATCATAGATGTGTTAGGGTTAGCATTGTTCTACCGTGCTACATGCTTCCGTCCATGCAACCCTTAGACGTCTAGCCGTCCTTACACCTTTCTTAGGTGTAAGGGCGGCACCTTGCTTGATCATTGTTTAGTAGATCCGATCCGTTATGATTGCTCCTTGATTCCTCAAGGATTAGTTTAATATCTGCATAGTTAGGCCTTACAAACGGGTTGAATGATCCAGTAGCGCGTAGGGTGTAGTTTGCTAACCCTAGACAAGATGTTCCGGGGATCAACTTAACGTTGGTTTTTAGGCCTTGTCTAGGGTCGGTTTATTATCACCGTGCGTGGCTGCCAGGCTCAATCACGAGTAGGATGTTCCGATTATGTGGTGAAAACCCTAAATCGTCGTAGGTCGTTTTAGCTTCATATTGATCAAGCAGGACCACCATGCAATCGTAAACCCTATACGAGTCATGGGTGGATCGGCTCCTTGAGCCGATTCACGGGACAACCTGAGAGCCGATCGAGGCTCGTATTTAATGTTTACGTGTGTGCCATGCAGGAAACTTAGCGAAGCAAATCCATCACCTTCCTGATCAGGTATAGATCAGGTGGCACGCCCTTGCACCAGCGTCGGGACGTGCGTACCAGGAGCTTTGCGGGCCGTCGCTCGGAGGGACCAGGGCCAGCCGCAGCCCTAGGTTGTTCCCGGCTCTTCGTGTTGCCAGCCGTGGCTCGCCGGTGGGTTTCGGACGCCAACACATTCTGGCACGCCCGGTGGGACAGTCTTCGACATCAACTGAAACGCCATCTACATCTGAGATGGCGGAAGGTACTCCAGTAACATACGAGGATCTGCCCGAGGAGCTCAAGAAGAAGTATGACGACGTCAAAGCTATCCTCGAAGCCGACCTCATCGGTTCTTTCCACAGGACCCGCTCGCACGGCATCAGGTGGAGAGGGTTCACACCTGAAGGCGCGCTCGATGGAGTGGACCTGTCCACCCCTTCAGAAGAACGCACCAGGTCCTTGCGTCAGGAGATCAATTTCATGGTAGCTCATTCGCTACACCGCCATTCTGAGAGCCTGGTGAACACTTTGGAGCGGGTCGCTCTCCGGGTGCTCCAGGAAATCTTGAGGCATCAGTACTCTCCGTCAGGGCCTGCTCTAGGGACTCACCAAGGAGAGCTACCACTCCAGAGCCGACCACCGCTGCCGTTCGCGCTGGCAGCGCCAGAGGTGCCGAGTACACCGGCATTCATTGTCTACAAGATCGGTGGCAATCCTAGCGACTACCAGTTCTTGTATGAGGCGCCTAAGGAAATCCCTCACGGATACACGTGCACATACGTGCCAGACAACAGTAACTGGGCACTCACGAACCAGGCTGCAACAGCAGGGACTTCCGTAACAGCAGGAGGAGCTTCTGGATCATATCTTGAGAAGCAGACGTGGCTAGCTAAGTACGCCACTCCGACGAACGTCCAGAGCTCAACTCCTGCAGCTAGCTCAGATTTTGAGAAGCAAGCGTGGCTAGCTAAGTATGCCACGCCAGCGAATCTTCAGAGCTCCACTCCTGCAGCTAGCACTGCGGATCAGATCAGCACGATCTTGAGAGACCAGTTCGGCATGGTGCCGAAAAGGAGGGCAATCGGCTATTCCAAGCCGTACCCCAACGACTACGATTTGATCCCACTACCACCCAAATATCGGCTCCCTGAATTCTCCAAGTTTAGTGGGTCAGATGGCTCCAGCTCTATCGAGCATGTAAGCCGATATTTGGCGCAGCTGGGCACGATCTCAGCTGCAGATGCACTACGCGTGAGGTTCTTTGCACAGTCCCTCACAGGATCGGCTTTTGGGTGGTACACATCACTGCCACCAGACTCGATCCGGACTTGGAAGCAGTTGGAAGAACAGTTCCACATGCAGTATCACTCAGAAGCTTCCGAGGCTAGCATTGCCGATCTAGCACAAGTACGTCAGAAGCGCGGAGAAACAGTGTCAGAATACATCCAGCGCTTCAGGGCCGTTAGGAACCGATGCTATTCGGCTCGTTTGACTGAAAAAGAAGCGGTTGAGTTGGCGGTGGTGGGTCTCGCATCACCAATCAAGGACATGGCTTCCCAAGCAGACTACCCTTCACTGGCGCACATGGTTCAGAAACTGTCTTTGTATGAACAGCGCCACCCAGAGCTGTACCAAGACAAATTCAAGCGTGCAGTAGTCCTGGTTGAGACAGAGGAAGATGAAGGGTCTGCAGGAGATCAAGAGGTAGCAGTGGCTGAATGGACTCGGGGGGCAAGCCCCGTGTCCTGCAAGTGGGTGAAGCCACAAGGTCCTCCAAGAGGGTTTGACTTTGACGTAACTAAAGCTGAGCAAATTTTCGACCTCTTACTTAAGGAGAAGCTGCTGAAGTTACCCGAAGGCCTCAAAATCCCCACGGTACAGGAGCTGAACGGAAAGCGATACTGCAAATGGCATAACACGTTCTCCCATACCACCAACGACTGCAGGGTGTGGCATCAGCAGATCCAAATGGCGATAGAACAAGGACGTCTAATTTTCAACCAGTACGCCATGAAAGTCGACACACACCCCTTCCCCGCCGTTAACACGGTGGACTACGCTTACCCCGAGGGGTGCCAGCCAGGTTTCTCGTTGAGCATTAACATGGTCGAGCCTGGGCACCACTCTGGTAAGGACAAAGGCGAGGGCAGCCGCTCTCGTAGCAAGGACAAAGAGGAAGCCGTTCCACGCGATCGGCTCCGGCACGACGGCAAACGCTACATCACTGAGGGGGAAGTGAAGAATGTGCGGTATCAACGACCTCTCTCTGATCATCTCCTCAACAAGTATGTAAGTCAGTACGACCAGCGCCGGCGGTACAACAACGACGATGAAAGGGATCGTCTAGCTAGCAGGGACGCCAGGAGATATCGTCGGCATGATCGCGATGAGGAGAGATTCGAGCGCCGTACCAAGGAAAGGTCAAGAGAACAAGAAGACGTGGACAAGCACTGGGATTGTTCTTTCTTCAAACATTGCTGGGATTCAGGAATGAGCCGATTGCCTACAATCGGCAACTGCCCAGAATGTAGACAGAAGAAGAAGGGTGCAACAGACGTGTCAGTGTTCAAACGTCTAGGGCCTCTCCCATCTAGGAACAAGCAAGCTGAGTCCTCTCGGGAAGAAGACCTCGAGGAGTTAGAAGATGACTACGAAGAAGAAGAGGACAAGTACCACCGGCCAAGGTGGTGCCCTGATGGACTCGGCCATTCCCAAAAGCGTAGGGTTCAGCGACTGCGTGGCTTGGAGGAAGCCGAAAGGTTATACCTGCACACGCTAAGGAAGGCGCGGCCCCATCTGGCCGCGAAAATTCAACGAACCCTGGACGAAGAGGGTCGACCACAAAAGATGGAGTGGCGCCCCAAGCAAAGGAAAGCCGATGATGAAACATCGGCTAGTACAAACATGGTGTTCATCCTTCCAGCGGAGTTTTGTGCTCCAGGATTAGACGAAGCACCTGTGGCACAACTTGACTGCGGCCCACGGCCGGTTATCTTTGAGAAGCCACGTGAAAGAAGTTACAGACACCTGAAGGCCCTGTACTTACGAGGTTATATCAATGGGCAGCCTGTCAATAGGATGCTGGTGGACACCGAAGCGGCAGTCAACATCATGCCATACTCCATGCTACGTCGGTTGGGACGCTCTAGCTCGGATCTGATCAAGACCAACGTTACATTGAGCGATTTCAACAGCCAAGCATCAGAAGCGCAAGGTGTTCTGAACGTGGATCTGACCGTAGAGAGGAAAACCATCCCTACGACATTCTTCATCGTCGATAGCAAGAGCACTTACGCTGTCCTGCTAGGGAGAGATTGGATCCACGCCAACTGTTGCATTCCATCTACGATGCACCAATGCCTAATCCAGTGGGATGGAGATGAAGTAGAAGTCGTCCATGCAGACGATACAGCCGAGGTTTCAACGGCTGGCATGAACGTTTGGGAGACGGAAGGCCAAGAGCCACTCTCAGGCATCACTTTGGACGACTGCGAGTACATCGACGTGTCAAAAAATGGGGTGAGGCTGGTCTTATCCACTGGCCTGACCGTGTAACAAGAGCAAAGTCTATGAACGTACATGGGAAGGCCGATCCTTGTGATCGGCCCCAAAAAATAAAAAGTAATGACCTTGTCTCAACCATGTCACGTAGTCATAGTGAAGCACGAACAAGATGTGAACCTCTTTTGAGCGATGCAATCAAGATGGGGGCCGATCCCAGCAATCGGCCCATATTATCCTTACCACACGTTTTCCCTGTGTTCAGTGTCGATCTAACAGGTGACAGAAAGCTAGGGTATGGGTTTACATCGGCTTGTGAGCTCAAAGAAATCGGCATTAGTCATGTCTGCAGAGCCGATGTTCAGGTTTAGTTCTTTGGATAACTGCAGAGCCGATATCTGCAGTAACCTGACAGATTCGGCTCGGGGGGCACATAATCAGAGGAACATGGGCGATACATGGGCAGTGAGATGTGAGGGGCCGATAGAAAAATCGGCCAGTAAAAAAAATTTACATGCAAGTCACAGCCGATGCACAGGCATCGACTTGAGGAGAGGCACGAAGACAACAACATACAAGTACAGCCGATGTAGAGACATCGACTTCAGAATAAAAAGCCGATGCATAGTGATCGACTTTAGAGGTACAAGTTCAGCAAAACATTTGACAGTTTACACAGAAAGGCTCTACTGAAGAAACGCACTAAGGGCGTGAAGGGCGTCAGCACGGATACGATCCACCTCGGCAATCTCAGCCTCGTCGTCCTCGTCTTTGCCCGTCACCAGCTGACTGCTCAGGGTACGAATCTCAGCCAGATCGGCCTTCAGATCGGCTGTGAGGCCCTTTGTTTCCTCTTGAGAGCGGGCAATAAGGGCTTCCTTGTCTTGGATAAGCTGCTTGGTCACCCTGACCCTCTCTTTAAGGCTCTCCAGTTCCTTACGCAGGGTCTCGAGTTCGGCACTATTGGCAGAAGTGTCAGTTTTGGCATCTAAAGCAGCCTTTTTCTCGTTGAGCCGTTGACACTTGTCTGCAATATCGGCTCTCAGTGGAAGCTGGGCGTGGCGAAGATTAATTCTTTGACGAGCCGACTGCACCCTTGACTTGAAGACCGACAGAGTCACAGCTGGCCAAAGCTTCACCTGCAGTGTCACAGGGAGATGGGGCTGGATATCTTCGAGGATGCCCTTGACTTCCTCGGGATTTTCAACCAGGGTCTCAATTGAGGAAGAGAGCAAAGCCTTGAGACACTGGAGTGGACCATGGACCGTGCTGGGACTGGGCTCTTCACTTGCCTTGGAAGTAGCTGGTTCGATGGATTCAGGATCGAACGTCAGCAAGCTTGAAAGGTCACAACCCTGACAAGACGAACAAAAGTGGTATTAGTATACAACGAAGAAAGGGATAGAGCCAAGGAAGTGGAGTGTACCTCTCCCAAGGTAGGAGGAGCAGCCGATGTTGTGATAATCGGCTTTTCCGTGGACTTGGCTAGGTTAGCCACTTGGTCAGCCACGATCGTCGAGGTGGCTAGGTCTAGCATGGCGGACGGCATCAGTACCTCCTCGACGTCTCCGCTAGAGGTATCATTGATCTGCAAAAGGAAGTAATTAGCCGATCCAAGTGGCAATGGGTTAGCATGAAATGTAAACCAGGGAGATAATTACATTTGAGACCTCCTGGCTTGATGAAGAAGCTCGTGGGTCTTTGCGAGCCCTTTTGACGCATCGACGCTTCACGCGTGACCCTGTTTTGATCGAGGCTTGGGGAGCAGTAGGCTCGGGAGTCGACCTTTTCTTAGAAGCCGGCGCTGGCGAGGCCGTCTGGCTCTGTGTGGTGGACCTTTCGGAGTTGCCTGAGCTCGAATCCCTCTGGCTGGACTCTGCGTCCCCGCTGGAGTTCTCTTCGGTGGAAGTCTGTAGAAAGAAGTACAAGCATGTTGCAAAAGACTGGGGAGGCAGATAAATGTGGTCAAGGCACAAGTCAACTTACGCGCAAGCTTTCTTAGGCAGGAGCTTTGCGCTTCAGGGTCTTTCTGGCAGCCACTTTCCTCACTGCCGTCCTCGCCTGAGTTGAGGCTCGGGGGGCAACTGGCCCCGAAGATGCTTTACTCTTGGGAGCCGATTTCGGTGAAATCGGCTGACTCTACATTATGACTTTCTTCAGGGGTGGCGAGCTCTGACAGAAGAGAACCACTGGGGCCGGAGGAAGGAATTCGAAGGGGGAACCATCGGCTTGCGTGGGCTCTGGGCCATCTTGTTGCTGCCAGGAGATAGAGTCAGGTTACAGACAATTACCATGAGCCATTGCAAGAAATTTATAAGTAATGGTACCTGGTCTGCAGGAACGTCATATTCGGCATCAAGTTGTCTCAGCAACGGTCCTAGAGCTCTTCTGAAGGCATGGGTCTTCCACATGGACCACCAAGTCTCGAAACCATCGGTAGTGGAGGTGAAACGGAGGTTGTGGGGAATTGGAACGGCCAGAGCATCAAAGAAGGTGTAGCACCTTTGGCCAGTGAGGATGTCAGGCAGTTCAGCTCTGCTTGCTGTCAGGTGGTGTAGGAAGAAGTGTGGAGGCACCTGCCCAAGACCAAGCTGTCGGGCTACTACTACCGGTTGGTAAGACTCATAACCAGGCTTGATGATCCGGTTTGAGGTGCTCATGCCAACTGGGAGAAAGCAAGGACGAATCATGATAGAGTACAAATGCCGGGTGCTAGCGTCATCGGCAAAGTTATCCAATCGGAAGGAGACTGGGTTCTCAAAGTTCTCCGATTCAGTATAAGGAAAGAACAGGGGGTTGTCCAAGCCTTGGAAGAAAATCTTGAACCACCCTGCTGCTTCCTTAGGGATCACCTCGCGCACGGGAGACCATACAAAGCTTGGCCATAGCTGGTGCACCGGATCTCCTTTCCATTAGCATCTGGGAAGGTGCAGGTGGCCAAAGGTGGGAAGTCTGGGATCTGGTTCTGAAAGTACAGCTGAGCCCATAACTGAATACACCACCAGGGGCCTCCAGTTTTAACTGTCTTTTGAGAGAACAGTTTGACAGACATCAGTTGAAGAGATCGATAGACCTCTCCAAGAAACAGTTTGCCAAGACCAAGTTGGGTGCCTTTGGCAAGTTCATAGGCCAGGGAAAGGTAATTCTTGGTTGGGGCGAGTGATGGGCCACAGAATATGAAATGCTCCAACCAGAAGTTCAGAAAGGCTGTGTGCTCTCTCTCTGTCACAGGGCCTTTGGTTTTCATATAACGATTGAGGTAGGCACCCCAGCTGGTACACTCTTTTTTAGAGGAAAGGGTGAAAGGAACTTTCGGCAGCTTGAATGCAGAGGGGCTTGGGGATGCAATGTCTAGGCCTGTGATCATGGCCACATCCAGCAGAGTTGGTGTCATAGGGCCATGGCCAAACATGAAGCAGTTCAGTGCATCAGACCAGAAGTAGCCGATGGTTTTCAGAATATTTTCATTCTTTTCAAGGGGAGACAATGATAATGACAAGGCATCGGCTATCCCTATGGCTTCCCAGGTGGCATAGTGGGTTTTGGACACTCTATTGTACCATGCCACCCAACCCTCAGGAGGATTAGGCCAGGCTCGCAGGCAGTCGGCCCAGGAAGACAGATCTAAGTTCTGGTTCACGAAGGGGATTCTGTTAGCCTCGCATGAAATTAAAAGAGCGGGACTCTCGGAAGAACGGGGACCGAGGCACATAGAATTTGCGAGGGAAGGATGTGGCAGCAGGATGTCTGAAACCTAAAATTAATAACGGAACAGAACATTAATTCAGGTGATTGCTCTTAATCCTAACGTTGATTCGAATGGTGGGAGGCGATTAAGGATTACCTTCAGACCGGAGACCATGGCGTTGGTATTGGATGATTCCGCCATTGGATGCGCTGTGGAGTTGGGGTGGTGCGGTCGAGATCTGAGATGTGGGTGGCCGTGAGTTGGAACTGCTCGGGCGGCGATTTGGGGATCTGAGTTTGCTTTCTCAGACGGAGGTCGCAGGTTACCGTTTGGAGGGGCAACTGGGTTGGCCTTGCTCGCGTTTTATGGTAGAGGCCGATGCGATGCCATCGGCTCTTTTTTAGGGAGGGTTGTTTGACTTTGACTATCGGCAAAAAATTGATTGGGAACACTTCTTCATTAATAAAAGGGGATTCTTACAATGAAGAGCCGATTGCTCAAGAACGGAGGAACAAAAGAAGAGCCGATTGCTCAGGAACTACTAATCCTACGCTACTAATCCTCGCTGGCTTCGTCGTCGGCATCGTAGCTACCGTCGGCGCTGCTTCCGGAGAGTTCCTCGTCGCTGCTACCCCAGCCCTCGGCCGGAGCTTCTTCCTCCTCGTCATCATCATCGTCCTCGTTGTCCGCCCAAGCGCGGAAGCGCTTCGCCGGCGGATACCCAATAGAGGAAGAGGAGTCATCCTCCTCCTCTTCCTCCTGCTCCTCCTCTTCTTCTTCTTCTTCTTCCTCCGCCTTGTCGGAAGAGGTGGGGTTCGCCCAGGAGTGGAGGTCGTCCTCGCTCTCGCTCTCCAGCTCCCCTTCGATGAGGAACTGGAGGTCGTCCTCCCCATCGGTTAGGGGCAGGTCACCATCTGACCCGACGAGGGCCTCGGGTGGGCCATCTAGCACAAAGTCGAAGTCCCACTCCTGCTCACTCGAGGAAGAAGATTGGAAAGAAAGGCCTGATGAGACGGAGGAAGAGGAAGACATTGCTACAGGGAAAGAGGGTTTTTTGGTGCCGATAGCTAGAACAGAGGAGGGGGATGAAGAGGCGAATCGTTCGGCACGGTTAAATAAGGGGGAGCATAGTGGAAATTTAATGCCATTACAGTTTCCGAGGAAGTGATGCTAAAGCTATCAAATCTTGCAGAGAAGTTGAGAAGGCAAGGCATCATGATGAAGGTTACTGCGACGGTTCTGCTCTGCCACGACATGACCCGACGAAGAAAAAGCAGAGTGATTTTGGAATTATCAATTCCAAAACCAGGGGGGCATGTGTTATCACCAGGATTTGACCGGATTAGAGGTGGGCCGCGATCAAGATTGGGCTTGAAGAATATACATGGAAGAAATACGTGAACCGGCCTTGTACACGAAGTTTGGGCAGTTTGCCCTTGTATCTGTAAATATAGTAGGATACGTGTCGGTTAGTTAGAGTTTGGCTCGTGCACGGTTGGGATTATTCCCACGTTAGAAAGTCCACGGACTATAAATATGTATCTAGGGTTATTGAGAAAAACAACAATCACGTTCATCACAAACCAATCTTGGCGCATCGCCGACCCCTTGTTTCGAGGGTTTCTTCCGGGTAAGCATCATGCTGCCTAGATCGCATCTTGCGATCTAGGCAGTATACGTTTATTCGTTGTTCATGCGTTGCTCGTACTGAAGCCTTTTTGATGGCGAGCAACGTAGTTATCATAGATGTGTTAGGGTTAGCATTGTTCTACCGTGCTACATGCTTCCGTCCATGCAACCCTTAGACGTCTAGCCGTCCTTACACCTTTCTTAGGTGTAAGGGCGGCACCTTGCTTGATCATTGTTTAGTAGATCCGATCCGTTATGATTGCTCCTTGATTCCTCAAGGATTAGTTTAATATCTGCATAGTTAGGCCTTACAAACGGGTTGAATGATCCAGTAGCGCGTAGGGTGTAGTTTGCTAACCCTAGACAAGATGTTCCGGGGATCAACTTAACGTTGGTTTTTAGGCCTTGTCTAGGGTCGGTTTATTATCACCGTGCGTGGCTGCCAGGCTCAATCACGAGTAGGATGTTCCGATTATGTGGTGAAAACCCTAAATCGTCGTAGGTCGTTTTAGCTTCATATTGATCAAGCAGGACCACCATGCAATCGTAAACCCTATACGAGTCATGGGTGGATCGGCTCCTTGAGCCGATTCACGGGACAACCTGAGAGCCGATCGAGGCTCGTATTTAATGTTTACGTGTATGCCATGCAGGAAACTTAGCGAAGCAAATCCATCACCTTCCTGATCAGGTATAGATCAGGTGGCACGCCCTTGCACCAGCATCGGGATGTGCGTACCAGGAGCTTTGCGGGCCGTCGCTCGGAGGGACCAGGGCCAGCCGCAGCCCTAGGTTGTTCCCGGCTCTTCGTGTTGCCAGCCGTGGCTCGCCGGTGGGTTTCGGATGCCAACACGGTGACGATGGCGTCGATTTCCCCCTCCGGGAGGGAATTTCCCCGGCAGATTTCAGCCTGCCGGAGAGCTCTTTTCTCTCTGGTGTTTTCTGCCCCGTAGAGGCGGCTGTGACTCTTCGCGACTATCCTCTAGAGCTTAGGTTTTCGGGGCGAAGAAATACGCGAAGGAGAGGAGGCCAGAGGGCAGGGCCCGCGCCGGCCTATGAGGGGGGCCCATGGTGGCCCTCCTCGGCTCCTCCTTCTGGCTCTCGTCATCTTCTGGAAAAATAGGATTTTTCATATAAATTACGTCAATTGTTGATCTTCCGAAATATTGCATTCTGACAGCGCTTTTTCCAGCAGAATCCTGACTCCGGTGCGCGATCCTCCAATAATCATGAAACATGCAAAATAGATGAAATAACATAAGTATCATCTCCAAATATGAAATATATCAATGAATAACAGAAAATTATTATATAAAATAGTGATGCAAAATGGACGTATCAAGTTCCTTTCCTGCCGCGTTCGTAGTTCCCTTCCCGGAACATGGAGTGACAGCCACAATTTTGATACCCTCTGCAGAGGTGCGTTACTTTACCCCATAAGAGAACTTATCCTTGTTGCCGGGCGAGAGTATATCCTCGTCCACACTTCCTTTGGTGTGAGGCCCAGTATAAGAACCAAGACAATCACTGCCTTCTCCGCGACCCTGCAAACCCACCCTTTTGTCCAACCGTACACCCCCAGTAGACATCTCCCGATCATACGGCTTTACTCATGGTGTACTTTGGACAATCCATCATAGACCGTAGAGCTCGTCATCCACACGGATGGAGATTTAAAAGGCTATCTCAACCTACGGCAGTGCCTCCAACACCCCGCAGCTCTACCAGTCCGTTGGCGTGCAGGAGGGAAAAGATACAGCTGACTTCCCCAGAGCCATTGTAGATCTTATGGATAACGCGATATGTACGGCGCTAGAATCACTGGACGACATTGGTACTTAGTCCTAGATGAGTAGTACCCATGCAATGGAACCTCCACCATATCAACACATACCATGGTTCCATTGCCCACCACATAGTCATATTCATAATTGTAAAATAATACTTTGTTTTTCAATGCATGAGTGATAAGTATAGTACTTTGCATATAGTTTGATGCAAATAATCAAATGACATGAGCAAGCGATGAACTTGCCTTTCTTGACTGCAAGATTATGCAGGCAAAAGCTTCGATACGTGATAACTCCAAATTCTGAAATACCATCATCGTCCGGTAAGGACAATGTTTATAGAACTAGCAAAGATGCTATAATGCATAGTATGAGATGCAATCGTCCCGAGCGTAACCTAATCTCGATGATTTAAGTTTGATGAGTTGTAAAGATTTCTTTAGGGTGTGTTGCACCTTTAGAATGGTTCTCAAACAAGGTTATTATTAGGGTTTGGTTATATTAGCATCATAACCAAGTGATATAAGACATCATAACAATCATACACATAAAGAATAGTGTGAAATAAGATGTAAAGAACAGTTGTCAATTTTAAGTTCTACAGAACATGGTTGATGATTACTTATACTATACTTCAAAAGAATAACTTTTGAAGAACATGTTGTTTAAGATATAATGAGTATTTCAAAGAAGGATTAGGGCTTCTAAGGTTTGATTGACACTTGTACTTCAAAAGAATAACTTTTGAAGAACAGGTTAAATAATAATATGAACTACTATGCATAGGAGCTATGTAACTCTAGGGTTTACTATTGGGTTCATTTAGTTTCACTAATAGGAACTAGTTGGTTCTTAACTTGGAATGGTTTCAATATAGCAAGTATTGGTAGGTTTATTGCTATGGTTTTTTCTAAGCATCATATCAAAGGATGGTTATCAAGATGGTTCTATAAATTAGCTACTAGAGTTTACTATGGTTTCACAATTGCTTTACTAAGTAATCTCTAATTGCTTCTAAACTAGATGGTTTATTATTTCTTTTATAGGGTTTAGTTGGATAGGAGCATGTGTTGTGTATTGCTACATAAGGTTGGTACTAGGGTTTATCTTATGGTTCTACTAGGGTTTGATGGTTGAGGTTTATCCTAATGGTGTGGTATAATGGAGTGGTGATCAATAGCACTACTCTAATTATCAAGCTAGGGTTTGCATCTAAGTGACACTAGGGAATCATATAGGTTTTAATAGGGACATGAAATCATAATCTCATGTGACTTGGTTTTATGATAGTAGATCCTGAGCATGCATTCAATTGTTGCTTACTAGGGTTCTATAAGTTAAGTAAATCTCACATGATCACATGTGACACAAAACTAGGGTTTTAGAGTTGCTTCTAAAGTGGAATGATCACATGGGTTAAATCTTTAGGGTTTTAGAATTGAAACAATTTGAGATGATCACATGAACTAATGGAATCAAGGTCTTACTCAAATTGAAACTAGGGTTTCTAAATTATGGTACAACTCCTAAAATGATGATTGGTAATGGAGTTGTGGTTACTAATTACTTTGAATCAAAATTAGTAATGGTTTAACATTATATTAATTTTTACAAGACTTAATAATTAGGGTAACTCCTATTTAGTTTTAATTGAGAATTAGGGTTTAACAATTGTGATTAGGTTTTAAAATAATTAACTTGTTAACTAAAGATGTTTAAGTAAATAAGTTTTGATTTACCAAAATAATATTAGCTTATAATATTTTCTTGAGTTATTACTATTTAAAGAAAATATAAAATAGTAATATGCAATTTAGATTTATGAATTATCACTAATATTTAAGTGGATGCAATTATGGTAAAGAAAATTAATCTTAAAATTTTACTTAGTTACTGAATAGTTAAAATTTAATTTTTGGAACTTAATTATTTATTGAATTCAATTTGCATTTTAAATAATTGAAATGGCATAATTAATAAGGTTTAAAAATAGGTGAATTTTTATTTTGACACACATTTTTGTTTTATATTTTATTCGAATAGAGTTTATTTTTGTGAGCATTTTTATATATTATTCATAATTTTCTGAGTTGAAATGAATTTTATACAATTTTGCAAAGTTTTAGCTATTTACTGGAATTTGAAATTAACCTAAATACTAAACGTACCGGTTCACACCCTAGTTCCAGACACTGACGAGTGGGACCAAGTCCTAGTCATCTGCCTCGTTGGCAGCAGACCAAGTCAACACGACCAGCGGGTCCCTCTCCACGTCACCCTACCGGTGGCTCAATGCCGGCGAAGCAGGGCACGACGGAGACGCCGATTTAAGGCCTCCCGGGATACGTGAGTACAAATTTCTAGATCCCCACGACCTACTGAACACGATGGTGGTGGCGGTTTTCCGAGAAACTCGTCGGAGCATCGCCGGCAACCATGTGCTGCGGCGGCGCACTCCGGCGAAGGATCGAACGCGAGCTACAGAGCATGCGAGGATGATCTAAAGGGCTCAGGAGATGCGCATGCTCACCCTGGTGCTTCCCAGGTAGTCGCCGATGTCGATTGGAGACGGAATCGACCTCCACTTTGCCGATTCCGGCGATGTACTGCGGGAGAAGATCTTGAAATTGGCCGCACTCAGACCTCCCCTGGATGCTCGCCTTGGTCTGTAGAATGATGACGTCGAGGCGCACCTCCTCGACCTAACAGTGGACTCCGGGGTGGCTTATATCGACGGCTAGCCGGAGAACTGGCCGGCCATGGCGGTGGTTCCATGTGGTGACCCTGCATACCACTGCATGTTGTAGTATGCCAGTCGTTGATATAACATTCACGAAGTACCATTCCGCAAGTATTACATCCCTCAGAGTAGTACAACAGAACATAGCAGGTCCATAACTCATTCATTTATTATTACAAGCATAATGTACATATCATCTCGGAGCTCATCTTGGGTCCTAAGAGGTATACTCCTGGGTTCGAGGCGAACCCAACTTAACTTATTATACAGGAGTCTTACTAAGTGGTACATTTATTCCCTCGAGCAGCTAAGTACTAAGAGTTCGCACTGCTCGGATACTACTACTACTCGGTGATTCTAGACTTGATCTCCTCCGGAAGCCTCCCCGGTTCCGTAGACTATAAGGTAGTCTACGCCTTCAACACCTCCAGAGAGGTCTGGTTCTTCATAGCCGATGATCTCGGCTCCTTCAGGGTTGTCGTTGTCCTCCTCTAGACGATTCAGACAATCTAAGCAGGGGATTTAAGAGTGGGATGAGTACGAGCGTACTCAACAAGTTCATTATAGATAAGAGGTGTTTAATGCACTTGCTACGATATTAGACCAGAAAGTCTAATATCAATGCAGGTTTTGATAAACATTTCTTCAAGAGATTGCTTTTATTCCAAAGAACTATGTCCGTCAGCCTTCACCGGTTTACTAGAACTTCATGGAGCTCCTTTCCGGCCGCGTTCGCAGTTCCATATCCCGGAACAGGGAGTGACAGGTCACGGTTCGTTACACTCTACAGAGGCGTGTTGCTTTACCCATAAGAGATCTTAACCTTGGTGCCAACCGGGCAGCTTTCCCGTCCACACTTCCTTCGGTGTGAGGCCCGGTATAAGGTCTAGCCAATCATGTTCCTCCGCTACCTCGAACACCCACCCTTTGTTGCAAACTCCGACCCTGGGTCCACGCCGATTCACTTACACCATTTAAGGATGGGCCCCGACCACGACAACAATGCAGGGCTCTAACATACATTCCTACGCCGGCAGCTGCAACCCATCATAGACCGCAATACCGTGGGGACTTAGGACTCCCCAGCCTCACCGCTTGCTCCTTCGGGCGACAAGTGTACTACGGACAATGCCGTGGGGACTTAGGACTCCCCAGCCTCACCGCTTGCCCCCTTGGATTACAAGTGTACTATGGTAAAGCGCATCCGTTGATGAACGAGAGGTGGAAACACTTTTGACTACTCCGTCCCACTCCGGATCTTATGGTTAACACGGGTATTACGGCACAAGAATCACTGGACGACATTTGTTGTTTAATCCTAGATGGATATAAACCCTTGCAATGGAACCTCCACCATATCAACACAATCCATGGTTCCATTGCCAACCACATAGTCATATTCATAGTTCTGAAAATAGTGGTTTTGGTTTTTATGCAATAATGATAATCATAGTACTTTGCAAGTATTTTGATAAAGATACTCGAATGACATGAGCAAGCGATGAACTTGCCTGAATACTGCAAAGTGTTGCAGTTGGATGGTGTGGACTGACCCTTGTCCTCTGTTTCTGAAAAATAGCATCATTGTCCGATAAGGGCAATGGTTAAAGAAGCAATTATGCATGATTCCATTTTTAGGGTTTGTTCCCCCCTTCCGATGTCTTATCATTTCATGTGAGAGGTTAATACTAAGAATAATTTAGGGATACTCTGTTTAGGGTAAAATACAACCTTGAAATGTTGTAAAGGTGTTTTTAAAGTCCAAAAGCATTAATGGGCTTATTTTCATTATTGAAAATATAAGGTGTGATTTAAATAATTATTATAATCATCAAATTAAGACTTATTCTTAGTTGTCTTCAAAAATTCCCTTTGATATTTTATTTAGTTAGAGAATTTTATGCTGATCAGTTTTCATATTTTTAATTATTTTTTTAGAGCTCTTATCAATTTTCTATTTAATTTCAAAGTTTCTGGTTTTAAATGAAATTGTGAAATGGCAAAAATGCCCCTGGGCCCACTTGTCAGGGTGGCCCAGCGGGTTAATCCTAACCCGAGCCGCACATCCGGCTCGGTCGGACGCACCCGTCCCCTTCTCCTTCTCCCTCACGAACCCTAACTCTCCTCTCTCTCGCGACGCCGTGGTCGCCTGCACCGTCGCCGAATTACTCCGGCCGCCACCGGCCATCCCCGGCGGTGAGATCGAGCGCAATCGAACGGCCGCACGATGGCGCACCGATCGGTCTGCGCCGATCTGTGTTTCCTCGCCGTCACCGCTCTCCCCCAACACCTCTGCGACATGGCCGTGGGGGTTCCGTGGCGATCTCGTCGTTGCCAACGATCCTGGCGCCGTGGCGTGGCCGTGTGCCCCGCCGTGGTTGCGCTGGAGCCCCTGCGCCTCGGCGACCGCATGGCTTGGCCATGGCTTGGCGCTGCCGTGGCCAAGCTGTGCCACCGTGCCGCCACGGTGACGCTGTGGTGCTGCTCCAGGTTAGTACCCCCGTTCTCCTCCTTTCTCTCCTCCTCCTCTTTGTCTAGCTCTGTCTACTGGCCTGCTTCCCCCATGGAGATGCTGGCCCTGCCGATGGGCTCTGTGCCATGCTAGTCCTGGTGCTGTCTTGATGCGCTAGCTGCTGCTGCCTACACGCGCCATGGCTGCAAGCTGCTGTGCTTGTGCTACGGCTTTGCTTATGCTATTTGCTGTGCTGCTACTGCCACGCTTGCCCTAGTCTATGCGCGTGTGCAAATCTTACTGTGGCGTATGCCTCCTTTGTTTCCTGTCTCTGCTCACCCTTGTGGTTCTACATGCTATTATCTGTCTAGATGCTCATCTGAGCATCTCTAGCCATTGCTGTTGCTTGCTTGCTTGTGCTGTGCTATGCTCTGGCTCCCCTGGTTCACTACTGTGAGTGATTCTTGCTGTTTAGCAAGTACTAGTGCCCTTGGTGTGTGATTCATTGTGCTATGCTTCTTGGAAATGTCATGCTGAGCATGATTGCTACTGGTTAGTTCCATCCCTGGATGGTTTGATTCAGGATATGCTTGATTTGATTATCTGTGATATAATTGTTGCTTATCTGTGGCTATTTCATTTATATGGTTCATGAATTGATGCTAGACTTGTCTCTGACAAGCACTTGCATGCCCTAGCAGGCTCTGATGATCCAGTAATCATCAGGTGCATGTTGATTGCTTACCATCCTACTGCCTGTGCCTTTCTGATGCTTATCCTTGTGTCTGTGTGACACACATACATGTGTTGGTGTGTGTTGATGCTTGCTCAAGCATCAACTGATGCTTGCAGTGATCCCTTGGATCACTGGCAAGATTTTGGTGCTTTGATTACTTGTCTGTTTCATTTATCTGTATTTCCCTGCTTTATTAGATGGATAAATGATGTGAACTGTTTAGCAGTAATGATCTTATGGATGGATTTGATGTAGCTAGAGGGATGCCAACCACTGGTTGGGTACCCTAGCTCATACTGAACCCTCTTGGGTGATGATGTGATGGCTGGAAGTGTTGGCTGTGGGTTGAGGTGGCCCTGATAGCCCTTTGGTGCTGTCATGGTAGCTCCGCTTTCTCTGTGGCTTGCTGTGGTGAATAATTGCTCACTGGTTGATCCAAAACTGGACTTCTAGTGGCTTTTGATGCTGAGAATTTATTTAGACAAAAGTTTGTCTAATTGTCTGATGGTATTGCTAGCTATAGGTGCTAAGTGTTCATGGTTGACTAGATAGGATCAACCCTTGCTGGATTTCCTTGGTGGTTTCAGTGTTTTGATCCAACCAATATAATGTTCCCTTGGTTGATTAACCTATTGGTTTCTTCCATATTTGCTTACACCAAATGGTTTAGTAACTAGATGATGACACAAACATGGTTCTACCCTTCTTTTGTTTCTGTGACTTATGCATATGCTGGATTTGTATGAGCAAAACTTTGCTTGCTCATGAGCTATTGGTATACCTCACTCCAGCTCCTAGTGATTTGTGTTGGTGTAGAGGATTGCCCTTCTGTGATGTGCTTGTGCTTGCCCTTCTCCTCCTTGCAAGCTGATGCTACTTGGTTATTTTTTTATGGCTGTGAGGATAGGTTGAACAGCAGTGGCTGTTCTTCCTGTTCTTGCTGTGCTTGTGTTCTTACCCTGGAGATTCTGCCGATGGAGCTGCTAGGGTTTTGGCTTGGTGAAAAGGTTTTATACCTAGCTCTCCTTGCTTCCCTGGTCGACAGCTCCACCAGTTCACTTTGGTGACTCACTGTGTGTGTGTTGCTATTGTGCATGCACACATGCTGTGTGTGCTGCCTGTGTGGGTGAGTGTACCAGGCTTGGGACTTGAGCTGAGAGTGGATCAGCTCGGCTGGTTTGGTAATATCCACTCCAAAATGCCATTTTATTACTAACCTGCCAAGTGGCAATGACAATTGGCATAATTGGTGCTTTGTTGTGTTTATGTGCAGGGAAAACTAGAAGATGATCAAGATGAAGTGCAAGCTCATCTTGATCCAAGCTTTCATGAAGATCATTTTTTAGTTTAGGAAATTTCATTAAGTTGTAATTTTTCTTTATTTTTCTCTCTTTTTCCATTATTCAATTCATGTAATGTGTTGTAATCTTTTATATTTCAATTCTGAATATTGTAAAGACAATGTATCTTGTGTGATTATCAATAAAGCTCCAATTTTCCTTAATGAGCTTTATCTAATTGTTGTATTATTTATATTCTTGATTACTTATAATTGTTTATTGAATTATCTCAAGTTTGAATTATGGGATATCAATTTGATGTTTGAATTTGAAATTCAAATTCAACTTTAGGTTTGAATTCAATCATGCAACTTAATTTTGAATTCAATCATGCAACTTAAGTTTGTGATGCAATATCCCTTCTCTCTTCTCCAAAACCCTAGTTTAGTTGAATAAGATCAAGTTTGTCGCACTCTCGAAACCCTAACCCTGTAAGGTGTTGAGAGAGAAACTTGTCCCCTTTGATGCAGTTTTGTTTTAAAAGCGCGAAATTTCCCCAGAATTTACGATGCAATGCACATCCCTTTCTAAAATCTACCCCTCGATCGTCTCTAAACCTGGGACATTACAGCCTTTCCCCCTTAAAGAAAACTTCGTCCCGAAGTTGTGGTTGTAATACCTGAAGAGTTCGGGGTATGTTTTCCTCAGGTCTTCTTCCTTTTCCCAGGTGGCTTCCCTCTCGGGGTGATGTTTCCACTATATCTTGCAGTACTTAATAGCTCGATTCCTGAGTTGTTTCCAGTTCTCCTCGAGAATCTTCGCTGGCTTCTCGATGTAGGTCAAATCTGGTTGTAACTCGAGCTCATCATGTGATACTGGCTCATCTGGGGTCTTCAAACACTTTCTGAGTTGCGACACATGGAATACGTTGTGAACTTGAGCTAACCTTCCCGGTAGTTCCAATTCAAAAGCTAACCCTCGGTTTTGACTCAGAATCTTGAAAGGTCCGATGTATCTAGGACTTAGCTTCCCTTTTACTCCAAATCTCTGAAGTCCTTTCATCGGGCTCACCTTGAGATATACCATGTCTCCAACTTGTGGCTCACATGTTCTTCTCTTTTGATCGACATAACTCTTTTGCCGACTTTGGGCTATCTTCAACCTATCTCTTATAATGTCAATGATTTGTTGCTTTTCCTTGACATAATCAGGATTAAACTCCTTGCTTGCTCCAGCTTCGTACCAGCATATGGGTGATCTACACTTTCTTCCGTACAGAGCTTCGAACGGTGCCATCTTGATGCTTCTTTGATAGCTATTGTTGTATGAAAACTCTGCTAGTGGCAAATGCTCCTCCCATGATCCTCCGAAATCTAGGGCACAAGCCCTAAGCATATCCTCTAGGATCTGGTTAGTTCTCTCGGTTTGTCCACCTGTCTGAGGATGATAGGCGGTACTATAGTCCAACTTGGATCCTAAAGCTTCATGTAGTTGCTTCCAAAATGCTGAGGTGAACACGAATCCTCGATCTGACACGATCTTCTTGGGGACTCCATGTTTACTCACAATCTCTTTGATATAAAGATCGATGAGTTTTTCTCCTTTAGCCTGCTGATTTACCGCTAAGAAGTGTGCGCTTTTCGTCAACCGGTCCACGATTACCCATATCATGTCCTTCTTTTTATTGGTCATAGGTAGTCCGGTGATGAAATCCATTCCTATTTCCTCCCATTTCCATTCTGGGATTGGTAAAGGTTGTAACTTTCCTGCCGGACTCTGATGTTTAGCCTTCACTCTTTGGCAGGTATGGCATTCCGCCACGTATTGTGCTATCTCTCTCTTCACGTTGTTCCACCAGAATAGCTCCTTAAGATCCATGTACATCTTGGTACTTCCCGGATGTATGGAATATGCTGTTTGGTGAGCTTCCCGGAGTATTACTTCCTTGATCTCAGCAATATCCGGAACGCAAATCCTCTTCTGGAACCATAATGATCCCGACTCTCCTCGGTGGAATTCTGATGGTCTACCCTCATCTATCCTTCTCATCTCCTCTACGATGAATGGATCATCCAATTGACCCATCATTATCTCATTCTTTAAGTTAACATTTTGCTCATCGGCTACTTGTAAAGCCGATAGCCCTTCATGAGCCTCTTTTCCCAAAGTTGTATTTGAGCTTGACTTATTTCCTTCCTCAACTCCGGTGATAACTCTTGTTCCACTCCTCCCGTGCTCTTCCTACTCAAGGCATCTGCTACAACATTAGCCTTTCCTGGAGTATAATTGATGGTCAAATCATAATCCTTGATTAGTTCAAGCCATCTTTTCTGCCTCATATTGAGTTCCTTCTGAGTGAAGAAGTACTTGAGACACTTATGATCCGTATAGAGCTCACACTTGGCTCCATAGAGAAAATTTCTCCAAGTTTTAAGTGCAAATACGACTGCTGCTAATTCTAAGTCATGTGTCGGATAATTCACTTCATGAGGTCTGAGTTGCCTCGATCCATAAGATATTACTTTCCGATCCTGCATGAGTATGCGACCCAATCCATGTTTGGATGCGTCGCAGTACACGGTGTAATCCTTGCCATCCTCCGGAACTGCTAACACCGGTGCTGTGGTGAGTTTCTCCTTCAGAGTTTGAAAACTCTTCTCACACTCCTCCGACCACACGAATGGTGTGTTCTTCCTTAATAGTTTGGTCATTGGTCCTGCTATCTTGGAGAAGCCTTCAATGAACCTCCGGTAGTATCCTGCCATTCCTAGGAATCCTCGGATTTCTTTGACAGTCTTTGGTGCTTCCCAATCTAAAACTGCTGCTACCTTGCTCGGGTTAACAGCTATTCCATCTTTGCTAATGACATGACCAAGAAATTCTACCTAATCTAGCCAAAACTCACACTTGCTGAATTTGGCATAGAGCTGGTGTTCTCTTAGTGTTTGCAACACTATCTTCAGATGTTCTGCATGTTCAGCTTTATCTTTGGAATAGATCAAGATATCATCGATGAATACGATGACAAACTTGTCTAGACATGGCATGAAGATCTTATTCATGAGATTCATGAAAATTGCTGGGGCATTGGTTAATCCAAAAGGTACTACTAGATATTCATGATGTCCGTACCTCGAGACAAAGGCTGTTTTCGGAACGTGTTCCTTCTTGATCTTTATCTGGTGATAACCGGATCTTAGATCAATCTTGGAGAAGACTCCCGCGCCTCTAACTTGATCAAATAGATCTTGTATTCTAGGAAGTGGGTACTTGTTTTTGATGGTAACATTGTTCAAATTCCTGTAGTCTCCGCACATCCTTCTACCTCCATCTCTTTTATCCACGAAGATAACTGGTGATCCCCATGGTGAGATACTCTCCTGTATGAAACCTTTTTGTTCCAAGTCATCCAATTGCTCCTTGAGCTCTTTCAACTCCTTAGGCCCCATCTTGTATGGTGCTTTAGCAATCGGAGCGGTGCCTGGGATTAGGTCGATAGTAAATTCTATCTCCCTATCTGGTGGCATTCCAGGTAATTCCTTTGGAAACACATCCTGGAATTCATTTACTACAGGTATATCTTCCAACTTCACTTCCTTCATGCTATTAAATTGTAGCTCTACTTCAATCTGTGTATGCTTGTCTCATTGGTAGATCATTCTACTTCCATCGGGGCTTTTCAAAGACACAGTCTTGTTCACACAGTCGATTAATGCTCCATTAGCTTCTAACCAGTTCATACCAAGAATGACATCAATGTCCTTCGTCGGTAAAATGAACAGGTCTGCGTCAAATGCGCATTTATTGATCATGATGACTTGTCCTTGTTTGGTATGGGTTACTACTATCGTTCCCCCCGCGGAAAGTATGGTTATGGGTTTATCTATCTTAGTGCAACTAATCCCATGTTTGATGATGAATTGCTGAGAAATGAATGATGTAGTTGCACCAGTATCAAAAAGTACTTTGCCAGGATGAGTGAGTATCTGGAGCGTACCTATCACTACCTGATCGGAGTTAACCACCTCCTCCAGGCTGGTGCAGTTTAACTTCCGAAGGGTTTCTTGTTCTTCCAGTTCCCTCCGTTGTTTCCTCCACGGCTTCCTCCTCCTCCTGACTGACCTCCACCAGTATTTCTCTTGGGGCAGTCCTTCAACATGTGCCCCTCCTGGCGACAACCAAAGCATATTATCTTTGGCTTCTTGCAATCCTTGGAAAAATGTCCTGAGAGTCCACAGCTTCGGCAAACTATTTGATTTGCAGTCTGAAACGCTTGGTTCCTCCTGCTCTTGTAGTAGTTGCTGCTGTTGTTGTTGTTGTTGTTGTTGTTGTTGTTGTACCTTGGCTTGAAACTCAAGCTGGTATTGGGCTTGTTGCTGACAAATCTCTTAAGCTCAAACTTGGCCTTCTTCCTCTTCTCATCCTGCAGTTGCTTGAAGTCATCTTCAAGAGTGATGGCTGCATCCACCAACTCTTGGAACTCAGTTGCTCTCATCATCCTGAGCTGAACCTTGAACTGGGGACTTAACCCCCGCAAGAACCTCTTCTTCTTCTTGTCCTCGGTGTTGACCTCCTCAACCGCATACCGAGACAACTTTAAAAACTCCCTGACGTAAGTCAGGATAGCTTTATCCTTCTGCTCGAGACTTTCAAATTCTCGACGCTTCAGTTCCACTATGCTTTCAGGGACATTGGATTCCCTGAACTTCCTTTTGAACTCCTCCCAGGTGAATACCTTTTCAGCCGGATATACGGCTACTATATTGTCCCACCATGATGCGGAAGGTCCACACAACAACTGTGTTGCGTATCTGACCTTCTCCAGGTCATTGCATCCGACGGTGTTGAGCTTTCGCTCAGTATCCATCAGCCAATCCTCCGCGTCCATAGGCTCGGGCGCGTATGCAAATGATATAGGGTTTGTGTTCTGGAAGTCAGACATGGTGACTCCCTGATTCTCGGGTCTCTCCACCCTGTTCTGTTGCAGCAGCTCCTGGAAGAACTTGTTCTGCTGCTCCAACGTTATACGTTGCCTTTCCTCCAACATTTGCATGTATTGGAGGAAGTTCTGCTGCGTCATGGGTGGTGGTGGTGGAAACTGATTTCTGGTTGCTTCATCAGCCTCTTCCTTCTGCTTCGCCTCGCGCTCCATGCGCTGCGCTTCACTCTCCGCACCTACCGGTCCCAACATATCCCCCTAGTTCTGCAACACAGGATGATACTCATAATTACTCCATGCGCAAGTTTTCTGAGCTCAACTTTGTGCACAGAACTAGTCACGCAATGGAAATCAAGAAGCAAATCCAAATCATACAAAACATATACCATGTATATACATACTTAAGTGGTCTTATTACAATACTCAGTGGCGTTGTGAGTATGCAAACTCACTTATTGAAGTATATGTACAAATTTCTACAAATATTACACACTACAATACACGTGGTACTTGTGTATTATAGTCTCGCCTCCCTTGGTGGTCTCTAGTCGTTCTTCACTCCCGGTACATCCCAGGCTTCCATCCGGTCGAACGTGTCGTCCTCCTGACAAAACCTGGAACATAAGGTCTTCCCGTTGGCTGGTAGTCGGAATTAGATGATGATCCCAGGGAGAAATCGGTGTTCACGAACTGGTCATTCAGTGCATCATAGTCCACCCATCGGGTGTACTCCCCTGTGACTCCACCATAGGTATTTCCAATATTCGTATCTGACTCAACCTGTATCGGATACCCTCCATCATCTTCCCCATTACACGGATAAATCTGGTTCTGGGTCGTGGCGTCCTCATTCATCTCCCCGTCATATCTAACTGAAGTACTATGGGTTCCAGTATCAGATCCCCAACGCCAACCCGTGGAGTTTTCTATAGAAGTCACGGAACTCTGATTGTTTCCGGATTCCTCTCCACCCTCATATCCTCCATGGGAACTACTAGGAAAATACCTAGGTGTCATGGGTGTGGTTTGTTGTTCCGGATGATCAATGCTAATGTAATCACCAGCCGAATAAACTGGTGTGTGAACCTCATTCTCCATAGGTGCACTCTCCTTGGTCTCCTCCTTCGGCTCAGTGAACTCCTCTAGCATTGTATCAATTGCTCCCGTCAGATGACGGTTCAGCTGATATAACAATGACAGTAGGTTGCGGCTGTTAGCCATATACTTAGCGGCTTCTACTGGTTTGCGTTTTGCAAACTTGAAGTGGTTAAGCATAGGATCATCTTCCTCCTCCATATGAGGAATGTGTGTGAATTCGGAACCCATAAGTTCTTTCGTCTTATGCTCCCGAATATCAGTTATGGCTCTCATAACGGCTATGTGGTAGGCTGTGTTGATAGTTCTAGCCTCACCTGCTGGCATCACTATGCTCATTCCTAGGGATTCTGGAAGTCTTAGCCCTACCCTACACTTTGCCAATACTGGTCCATCATAGTACCAGTATTTCATCACTTGGATTTGGGGATCGCACCCAAATTCAAGCAACATGGCACGAAGAATATCTGCGAGTCCTCCGTCGTATTCACTCAAGTTTGACGGCTTCACTTTCACGTTTCGCCCCGGGCGTGAGCTTGCCATAGTTGGTTGTAGAATAGAAAGATTATAAGATTAGTAATAATGCATCATGATAGTGATAATAAAGAATTATAGCACTAAAACATATGATCGTTTTATTCTCAAGTGAATATACACCATATTTTTAGAGAATTCTTTACTAATCCTATTTGACTCCTAAAGTTTCGTCCCATTTACTAGGTTCCAACCTAAGGTCAAAGCTTTTGCTCTGATACCAACTGTGGTGACCCTGCATACCACTGCATGTTGTAGTATGCCAGTCGTTGATATAACATTCACGAAGTACCATTCCACAAGTATTACATCCCTCAGAGTAGTACAACAGAACATAGCAGGTCCATAACTCATTCATTTATTATTACAAGCATAATGTACATATCATCTCGGAGCTCGTCTTGGGTCCTAAGAGGTATACTCCTGGGTTCGAGGTGAACCCAACTTAACTTATAATACAGGAGTCTTACTAAGTGGTACATTTATTCCCTCGAGCAGCTAAGTACTAAGAGTTCGCACTGCTCGGATACTACTACTACTCGGTGATTCTAGACTTGATCTCCTCCGGAAGCCTCCCCGGTTCCGTAGACTATAAGGTAGTCTACGCCTTCAACACCTCCAGAGAGGTCTGGTTCTTCATAGCCGATGATCTCGGCTCCTTCAGGGTTGTCGTTGTCCTCCTCTAGATGATTCAGACAATCTAAGCAGGGGATTTAAGAGTGGGATGAGTACGAGCGTACTCAACAAGTTCATTATAGATAAGAGGTGTTTAATGCACTAGCTACGATATTAGACCAGAAAGTCTAATATCAATGCAGGTTTTGATAAACATTTCTTCAAGAGATTGCTTTTATTCCAAAGAACTATGTCCGTCAGCCTTCACCGGTTTACTAGAACTTCATGGAGCTCCTTTCCGGCCGCGTTCGCAGTTCCATATCCCGGAACAGGGAGTGACAGGTCACGGTTCGTTACACTCTGCAGAGGCGTGTTGCTTTACCCATAAGAGATCTTAACCTTGGTGCCAACCGGGCAGCTTTCCCGTCCACACTTCCTTCGGTGTGAGGCCCGGTATAAGGTCTAGCCAATCATGTTCCTCCGCTACCTCGAACACCCACCCTTTGTTGCAAACTCCGACCCTGGGTCCACACCGGTTCACTTACACCATTTAAGGATGGGCCCCGACCACGACAACAATGCAGGGCTCTACCATACATTCCTACGCTGGCAGCTGCAACCCATCATAGACCGCAATACCGTGGGGACTTAGGACTCCCCAGCCTCATCGCTTGCTCCTTCGGGCGACAAGTGTACTACGGACAATGCCGTGGGGACTTAGGACTCTCCAGCCTCACCGCTTGCCCCCTTGGATTACAAGTGTACTACGGTAAAGCGCATCCGTTGATGAACGAGAGGTGGAAACACTTTTGACTACTCCATCCCACTCCGGATCTTATGGTTAACACGGGTATTACGGCACAAGAATCACTGGACGACATTTGTTGTTTAATCCTAGATGGATATAAACCCTTGCAATGGAACCTCCACCATATCAACACAATCCATGGTTCCATTGCCAACCACATAGTCATATTCATAGTTCTGAAAATAGTGGTTTTGGTTTTTATGCAATAATGATAATCATAGTACTTTGCAAGTAATTTGATAAAGATACTCGAATGACATGAGCAAGCGATGAACTTGCCTGAATACTGCAAAGTGTTGTAGTTGGATGGTGTGGACTGACCCTTGTCCTCTGTTTCTGAAAAATAGCATCATTGTCCGATAAGGGCAATGGTTAAAGAAGCAATTATGCATGATTCCAGTTTTAGGGTTTGTTCCCCCCTTCCGATGTCTTATCATTTCATGTGAGAGGTTAATACTAAGAATAATTTAGGGATACTCTGTTTAGGGTAAAATACAACCTTGAAATGTTGTCAAGGTGTTTTTAAAGTCCAAAAGCATTAATGGGCTTATTTTCATTATTGAAAATATAAGAAGTGATTTAAATGATTATTATAATCATCAAATTAAGACTTATTCTTAGTTGTCTTCAAAAATTCCCATTGATATTTTATTCAGGTAGAGAATTTTATGCTGATCAGTTTTCATATTTTTAATTATTTTTTTAGAGCTCTTATCAATTTTATATTTAATTTCAAAGTTTCTGGTTTTAAATGAAATTGTGAAATGGCAAAAATGCCCCTGGGCCCACTTGTCAGGGTGGCCCAGCGGGTTAACCCTAACGCGAGCCGCACATCCGGCTCGGTCGGATGCACCCGTCCCCTTCTCCTTCTCCCTCGCGAACCCTAACTCTCCTCTCTCTCTCGCGACGCCGTGGTCGCCTGCGCCATCGCCGAATTACTCTGGCCGCCACCGGCCATCCCCGCCGGTGAGATCGGGCGCAATCGAACGGCCGCACGACGGCGCACCGATCGGTCCGCGCCGATTTGTGTTTCCTCTTCGTCACCGCTCTCCCCCAACACCTCTGCGACATGGCCGTGGGGGTTCCGTGGCGATCTCGTCGTTGCCGACGATCGTTTACTGTCTCTGCTCACCCTTGTGGTTCTACATGCTATTATCTGTCTAGATGCTCATCTGAGCATCTCTAGCCATTGTTGTTGCTTGCTTGCTTGTGTTGTGCTATGCTCTGGCTCCCCTGGTTCACTACTGTGAGTGATTCTTGCTGTTTAGCAAGTACCAGTGCCCTTGGTGTGTGATTCATTGTGCTATGCTTCTTGGAAATGTCATGCTGAGCATGATTGCTACTGGTTAGTTCCATCCCTGGATGGTTTGATTCAGGATATGCTTGATATTATTATCTGTGATATAATTGTTGCTTATCTGTGGCTATTTCATTTATATGGTTCATGAATTGATGCTAGACTTGTCTCTGACAAGCACTTGCATGCCCTAGCAGGCTCTGATGATCCAGTAATCATCAGGTGCATGTTGATTGCTTACCATCCTACTGCCTGTGCCTTTCTGATGCTTATCCTTGTGTCTGTGTGACACACATACATGTGTTGGTGTGTGTTGATGCTTGCTCAAGCATCAACTGATGCTTGCAGTGATCCCTTGGATCACTGGCAAGATTTTGGTGCTTTGATTACTTGTCTGTTTCATTTATCTGTATTTCCCTGCTTTATTAGATGGATAAATGATGTGAACTGTTTAGCAGTAATGATCTTATGGATGGATTTGATGTAGCTAGAGGGATGCCAACCACTGGTTGGGTACCCTAGCTCATACTGAACCCTCTTGGGTGATGATGTGATGGCTGGAAGTGTTGGCTGTGGGTTGAGGTGGCCCTGACAGCCCTTTGGTGCTGTCATGGTAGCTCCCCTTTCTCTGTGGCTTGCTGTGGTGAATAATTGCTCACTGGTTGATCCAAAACTGGACTTCTAGTGGCTTTTGATGCTGATAATTTATTTAGACAAAAGTTTGTCTAATTGTCTGATGGTATTGCTAGCTATAGGTGCTAAGTGTTCATGGTTGACTAGATAGGATCAACCCTGGCTGGATTTCCTTGGTGGTTTCAGTGTTTTGATCCAACCAATGTTCCCTTGGTTGATTAACCTATTGGTTTCTTCCATATTTGCTTACACCAAATGGTTTAGTAACCAGATGATGACACAAACAGGTTTCTACCCTTCTTTTGTTTCTGTGACTTATGCATATGCTGGATTTGTATGAGCAAAACTTTGCTTGCTCATGAGCTATTGGTATACCTCACTCCAGCTCCTAGTGATTTGTGTTGGTGTAGAGGATTGCTTCTGTGATGTGCTTGTGCTTGCCCTTCTCCTCCTTGCAAGCTGATGCTACTTGGTTATTTTTTTATGGCTGTGAGGATAGGTTGAACAGAAGTGACTGTTCTTCCTGTTCTTGCTGTGCTTGTGTTCTTACCCTGGAGATTCTGCCGATGGAGCTGCTAGGGTTTTGGCTTGGTGAAAAGGTTTTATACCTAGCTCTCCTTGCTTCCCTGGTCGACAGCTCCACCAGTTCACTTTGGTGACTCACTGTGTGTGTGTTGTTGTTGTGCATGCACACATGCTGTGTGTGCTGCCTGTGTGGGTGAGTGTACCAGGCTTGGGACTTGAGCTGAGAGTGGATCAGCTCAGCTGGTTTGGTAATATCCACTCCAAAATGCCATTTTATTACTAACCTGCCAAGTGGCAATGCCATTTGGCATAATTGGTGCTTTGTTGTGTTTATGTGCAGGGAAAACTAGAAGATGATCAAGATGAAGTGCAAGCTCATCTTGATCCAAGCTTTCATGAAGATAATGTTGTAGTTTAGGAAATTTCATTAAGTTGTAATTTTTCTTTATTTTTCTCTCTTTTTCCATTATTCAATTCATGTAATGTGTTGTAATCTTTTATATTTCAATTCTGAATATTGTAAAGACAATGTATCTTGTGTGATTATCAATAAAGCTCCAATTTTCCTTAATGAGCTTTATCTAATTGTTGTACTATTTATATTCTTGATTACTTATAATTGTTTATTGAATTATCTCAAGTTTGAATTATGGGATATCAATTTGATGTTTGAATTTGAAATTCAAATTCAACTTTAGGTTTGAATTCAATCATGCAACTTAATTTTGAATTCAATCATGCAACTTAAGTTTGTTATGCAATATCCCTTCTCTCTTCTCCAAAACCCTAGTTTAGTTGAATAAGAGCAAGTTTGTCGCACTCTCGAAACCCTAACCCTGTAAGGTGTCGAGAGAGAAACTTGTCCCCCTTTGATGCAGTTTTGTTTTAAAAGTGCGAAATTTCCCCAGAATTTACGATGCAATGCACATCCCTTTCTAAAATCTACCCCTCGATCGTCTCTAAACCTGGGACATTACATTCCAGTGAGAGATAGAGAGGGCTAGAGGGGAAATGAAGTGGCGGGGGTGAACAAGGAGTGCACAGAGGTTATCCCCCTCTATTTATAGGCCACGGCTAGGTCAGCATCGTCGGCGCTTCGCCGGAGACGGTGCGGATATGGCGACGATTGATGAACTCGATCTGGGCACGAATCTTGGCAAACTTTGGATCACACGGACTCGGTGCAAGTTCAATTGAACGTTGGGCATGGTCTTGGCGTCCAGGAGCATCTCTATCCGCTGCGAGGACGTGGCCGGCTCCTCCTCTACGCTGTCGACGCCGGAGAAGAAGACGGCACCCATTTTCTTCTTCGTTGAAACGGTACGATGGTCTGGGCTGAGTTCGTTCGTGGGCTGGGCTGAGTCTCGGCTGTGTTGGTTGGCTTCGGGCTGCTGAGGTGCTGGGCTGCCATCAGGGTAAGTCCTCCTCTCTTTTATTTTTTCCTTTTCATTTTCTGTTTTTATTTTCTGTTTTGAATTAGCTATTTGAATTCAAATTGATTTCTGGTTTGTTTTGCAGGTTCTAAATTATTTTAATATCAAAAATTTTTGATAATCATGCTCACTGCATTATGTTGTTGTTTAAACAAGTAGTGCAATCTTGGTTATATTTTGTGAGATTTGAGTAGAGTAGAAATGGGTTTAAGTATTTACCTCAATTATCTTTTATTTAGAAACCAAATTTATTTAAATGGTTTGGAATTTGATAACATGTGAATGGTGAAAATATTATTAGGTTTAACTAGTGTGCTTAACAATATTGATTGTTCACATATAATTTTCATTATGGCTAGAGTTTCATAGAATTGGTAATGAGGTTGGAATTGGGTTATGATTTTATGTGAAGAATTATTCCTATGGTTTTAAGAAGATGGCTAAGAAAATCTATAATCACTAACCTGGTTGTAGTAAACTTTAGCTTGAACTAATTAAGATGGATCCTATGTTTATAATTAACAATGCATTTGCTAATCATAGTTTAATTTATAGAACACTATTTCATTTGGTCTACTAGGATGGAAAGGTAAAGTTTAATATTTTATGTGAAGTGGATTCTATGTGAAAAGGTTTATGGTCTTGGGAATACTTCACTATTTGAAATATTAAATAGGCATGAGGTATGGCAGGGCTCTACTTATGATCCAAATTGATGCTTGGATTGGAATATAAATATGGCCTAGGGTTTTAGTTATGATCACCAATGTGATACACAACTAGGATTAAGGTATGGTACAAGCTTTGATCATGTTTTAGTGGCTAGGGTTATCCTCCTCACTTAGGTAGAATTATTGTATCAAGGCAATGCTAGGTTTGTCTCAAGTGTTTGAATAGGCAAGGTTTAAATACAATATCATTACTACTCTATACAAGGCATGAGTATTGGTCTGGATTAACTACTATTGATATATTTATCATTTCATGTGATAGATGAGATCTATTGATCACTTATATAGGTTTAACTTATCATCTCAATTTATAAGGTAAGATCATGCATTAGACATGATCAACTAATCCTCACTAATCTCTCTACTCTATTACTTCTCTCATCACCCTCACTTAGATTCTTAGGGTTTATGATCATCACCCAATTTGTAATGATCAAAGTATTGGCCTCATAATAATTCATTAGTGAATCATGGTTCTCTCTCCAAGATCAAATATAACTCCATACACTTGGGTACACCTCATAACTTGAGCTCTCTTGGATAGATAGGTGATACGTCTCCAACGTATCGATAATTTGTTATGTTCCATGCTTGTTTTATGACAATATCTACATGTTTTATACATACTTTATGTCATATTTATGAATTTTCCGGTACTAACCTATTGACGAGATGCCGAAGTGCCAGTTCCTGTTTTCTGCTGTTTTTGGTTTCAGAAATCCTAGTAAGGAAATATTCTCGGAATTGGACGAAATCAACGCCCAGTATCTTATAATTCCACGAAGCTTCCAGAAAACCCGAGAGGGACCAGAGGAGGGCCACAGGGGGCCCACACGTGTGGGTGTCGCGGCCTAGGAGGGGGGCGCGCCGCCCTGTTGTGTGGCGCCTCCGTAACCCTTCCGACTCCGCCTCTTCGCCTATAAGAAGCCCCCTGACCTAAATATTCGATACGGAAAAACCACGGTACGAGAAACCTTCCAGAGCCGCCTCCATCGCGAAGCCAAGATCTGGGGGACAAAAGTCTCTGTTCCGGCATGCCGCCGGGACGGGTAAGTGCCCCCGGAAGGCATCTCCATCGACACCACCGCCATCTTCATCAACGTTGTTGTCTCCCATGAGGAGGGAGTAGTTCTCCCTCGAGGCTAAGGGCTGTACCGGTAGCTATGTGGTTAATCTCTCTCCTATGTACTTCAATACAATGATCTCATGAGATGCCTTACATGATTGAGATTCATATGAGTTTTGTATCACTATTCATCTATGTGCTACTCTAGTGATGTTATTAAAGTACTCTATTCCTCCCCCATGATGTAATGGTGACACTGTGTGTGCATCATGTAGTACTTGGCGTAGTTTATGATTGTGATCTCTTGTAGATTATGAAGTTAACTATTACTATGATAGTATTGATGTGATCTATTCCTCCTTTCATAGTGTGATGGTGACAGTGTGCATGCTATGTTAGTACTTGGTATAATTGTGTTGATCTATCATGCACTCTAAGGTTATTTAAATATGAATATCGAATGTTGTGGAGCTTGTTAACTCCGGCATTGAGGTGCTCTTGTAGCCCTACACAATTAGTGGTGTTCATCATCCAACAAGAGAGTGTAGAGTGGTTTTATTATGTGATCAATGTTGTGAGTGTCCACTAGTGAAAGTATGATCCCTAGGCCTTGTTTCCAAATACTGCAATCACCGCTTGTTTACTGTTTTACTGCATCTCTACTTCCTGCAATATTACTACTGCAAGCCAGCAAGCTATTTTCTATCGCCGTAGACAGTCAAGTATTTTCTGGCGCCGTTACTACTGCTCATATTCATTTATACCACCTGTATTTCACTATCTCTTCGCCGAACTAGTGCACCTATACATCTGACAAGTGTATTAGGTGTGTTGGGGACACCAGAGACTTCTTGTATTGTGGTTGCAGGGTTGCTTGAGAGGGATATCTTTGACCTCTTCCTCCCTGAGTTCCATAATCCTTGGGTGATCCACTTAAGGGAAAACTTGTTGCTGTTCTACAAACCTCTGCTCTTGTAGGCCCAACACTGTCTACAGGAAAAGAAGCGTGAGTAGACATCAAGCTATTTTCTGGCGCCGTTGCCGGGGAACGAAGGAAAGCTACACCATTTCCTCCCTCGTCAACCACGCGCCAGTTGTGGACAGCAAGCTATTTTCTGGCGCCGTTGCCGGGGAGGAAAGGTAAAAGGTACTCACACTCCGGATCTCGGCTACTAAGCTATTTTCCGGCGCCGCTGTAAGTGCTCGAAGCTATTTCCTTTAGATCCTGCAATTGCATTGTTTCTTGTTTTACACTAGTTTGGCATAATGGAAAGCAACAGTGAGCTTTTAAAATTATTTCCTGAGTTAAGACATGGATGGTTTGATGCAAAAATTAAAAAACCCATGGAACATATTAGTTAGAACACTTTGAATACCATTGTTGCTAATGATATAGAAAATTCTAAGCTTGGGGAAGCTGGTTTTGATGAGCATGATATTTTTAGTCCCCCAAGCATTGAGGAGAAAATTTACTTTGATGATACTTTACCTCCTATTTATGATGATTATAATGATAGTGGTCTTTTGGTGCCGCCTGTTATGGAGGATAAATTTGATTATGATTACAATATGCCTCCTATATTTGATGATAGCTACTTTGTTGAATTTGCTCCCACTACAACTAATAAAATTGATTATGCTTATGTGGAGAGTAATAATTTTATGCATATAGCTCATGATAAGAATGTTTCATTTGATAGTTATATTGTTGAATTTGCTCATGATGCTACTGGATATTATTATGAGAGGGGAAAATATGGTTGTAGAAATTTTCATGTTACTAAAACACCTCTCTATGTGCTGAAATTTTTGAAGCTACACTTGTTCTATCTTCCTATGCTTGATACTTTGCTCTTCATGAACTTGTTTATTTACAAGATTCCTTTTCATAGGAAGCATGTTAGACTTAAATGTGTTTTTAATTTGCTTCTTGATGCTCTCTTTTGCTCCAACTACTATTTCTTGCGAGTGCATCATTAAAACTGCTGAGCCCATCTTAATGGCTATAAAGAAAGCACTTCCTGGGAGATAACCCATGTCTTTATTTTACTACAGCAATTTTGTTTTATATTTGTGTCTTGGAGGTTGTTACTACTGTAGCAACCTCTCCTTATCTTTATTTTATTGCATTGTTGTGCCAAGTGAAGTCTTTGATAGAAAGGTTGATACTAGATTTGGATTACTGCGCAGAAACAGATTTCTGTCTGTCACGAATTTGGGAAGGGTTCTCTGTAGGTAACTCAGAAAAATCTGCCAATTTTTGTGTGTGATCCTCAGATATGTACGCAACTTTCATTCAATTTGAGCATTTTCATCTGAGCAAGTCTGGTGCCTCTCAAAAATTCGTCTTTACGGACTGTTCTGTTTTGACAGATTCTGCCTTTTATTTCGCATTGCCTCTTTTGCTATGTTGGATGGATTTCTTTGTTCCATTAACTTTCAGAAGCTTTGGGCAATGTACAGAAGTGTTAAGAATGATTGTGTCACCTCTGAACATGTGAATTTTTGATTATGCACTAACCCTCTAATGAGTTGTTTTGAGTTTGGTGTGGAGGAAGTTTTCAAGGGTCAAGAGAGGAGGATGATATATGATCAAGAAGAGTGAAAAGTCTAAGCTTGGGGATGCCCCCGTGGTTCATCCCTGCATATTTCAAGAAGACTCAAGAATCTAAGCTTGGGGATGCCCAAAGCATCCCCTTCTTCATCAACAATTTATCAGGTCACTTCTCATGAAACTATATTTTTATTCGGTCACATCTTATGTACTTTACTTGGAGCATCTGTGTGCTTTTATTTTCGTTTTTGTTATTTTCATTCTCTGAATAAATTCATCCTTGTGTGGGAGAGAGACACACTCCGCTGTTGCATATGAACACATGTGTTCTTAGCTTTATTCTTAATGTTCATGGCGAAGGTTGAAACTGCTTCGTTAATTGTTATATGGTTGGAAACAGAAAATGCTACATGTGGTAATTGGTATGATGTCTTGAATAACTTGATACTTGGCAATTGTTGTGCTCATATAGATTATGTTTAAGCTCTTGCATAATATACCTTGCACCTATTAGTGAAGAAATACATAGAGCTTGCTAAAATTTGGTTTGCATGATTGGTCTCTCTAAGGTCTAGATATTTTCTAGTAAAGTGTTTGAACAACAAGGAAGACAATGTAGAGTCTTATAATGCTTGCAATATGTTCTTATGTAAGTTTTGCTGTACTAGTTCATACTTGTGTTTGCTTCAAACAACCTTGCTAGCCTAAGCCTTGTATTGAGAGGGAATACTTCTCGTGCATCCAAATCCTTGAGCCAAAAACTATGCCATTTGTGTCCACCATACCTACCTACTACATGGTATTTCTCCGCCATTCCAAAGTAAATTGCTTGAGTGCTACCTTTAAATTTCCATTCTTTGTCTTTGCAATATATAGCTCATGGGACAAATAGCCTAAAAACTATTGTGGTATTGAGTATGTACTTATGTATCTTATTTCTTATTAAGTTGCTTGTTGTGCGATAACCATGTTCCTGGGGACGCCATCAACTATCCTTTGTTGAATATCATGTGAGTTGCTATGCATGTTCGTCTTGTCTGAAGTAAGGATGATTTATCGTGAGTTGAATGGTTTGAGCATGCATATTGTTAGAGAAGAACATTGGGCCGCTAACTAAAGCCATGATCCATGGTGGAAGTTTCAGTTTTGGACAACAATCCTCAATCTCTTATGAGAATATTATCTGTTGTTGAATGCTTATGCATTAAAGAGGAGTCCATTATCTGTTGTCTATGTTGTCCCGGTATGGATGTCTAAGTTGAGAATAATCAAAAGCGAGGAATCCAATGCGAGCTTTCTCCTTAGACCTTTGTACAGGCGGCATAGAGGTACCCCTTTGTGATACTTGGTTAAAACATATGTATTGCGATGATAATCCATGTAAATCCGAGCTAATTAGGACAAGGTGCGGGCACTATTGGTATACTATGCATGAGGCTTGCAACTTGTAGGATATCTTATACATAATACATATGCTTTATTACTACCGTTGACAAAATTGTTTCTTGTTTTCAAAATAAAAGCTCTAGCACAAATATAGCAATCAATGCTTCCTTCTGCGAAGGGCCTTTCTTCTACTTTTATGTTGAGTCAGTTTACCCATTTCTCTCTATCTTAGAAGCAAACACTTGTGTTAACTGTGCATTGATTCTTACATGCTTGCTTATTGCACTTGTTATATTGCTTTGCATTGACAACTATCCATGAGATATACATGTTACAAGTTAAAAGCAGCCGCTGAAACTTAATCTTCCTTTGTGTTGCTTCAATACCTTTACTTTGAATCTATTGCTTTATGAGTTAACTCTTATGCAAGACTTATTGATGCTTGTCTTGAAAGTACTATTCATGAAAAGTCTTTGCTGTATGATTCAGTTGTTTAATCATTATCTTTATCATTGCTTTGAATCGCTGCATTCATCTCATATGCTTTACAATTGTATGATTAAGATCATGTTGGTAGCATGTCACCTCAGAAATTATCTTTGTTATCGTTTACCTACTCGAGGACGAGTAGGAACTAAGCTTGGGGATGCTGATACGTCTCCAACGTATCGATAATTTCTTATGTTCCATGCTTGTTTTATGACAATATCTACATGTTTTATACATACTTTATGTCATATTTATACATTTTTTGGTACTAACCTATTGACGAGATGCCGAAGTGCCAGTTCCTGTTTTCTGCTGTTTTTGGTTTCAGAAATCCTAGTAAGGAAATATTCTCGGAATTGGACGAAATCAATGCCCAGTATCTTATAATTCCACGAAGCTTCCAGAACACCCGAGAGGGACCAGAGGAGGGCCACAGGGGGCCCACACGTGTGGGTGGCGCGGCCCAGGAGGGGGGCGCGCCGCCCTGTTGTGTGGCGCCTCCGTAACCCTTCCGACTCCGCCTCTTCGCCTATAAGAATCCCCCTGACCTAAATCTTCGATACGGAAAAACCACGGTACGAGAAACCTTCCAGAGCCACCGCCATCGCGAAGCCAAGATCTGGGGGACAGAAGTCTCTGTTCCGGCACGCCGCCGGGACGGGGAAGTGCCCCCGGAAGGCATCTCCATCGACACCATCGCCATCTTCATCAACGCTGCTGTCTCCCATGAGGAGGGAGTAGTTCTCCCTCGAGGCTAAGGGCTGTACCGGTAGTTATGTGGTTAATCTCTCTCCTATGTACTTCAATACAATGATCTCATGAGCTGCCTTACATGATTGAGATTCATATGAGTTTTGTATCACTATTCATCTATGTGCTACTCTAGTGATGTTATTAAAGTACTCTATTCCTCCTCCATGATGTAATGGTGACAGTGTGTGCATCATGTAGTACTTGGCATAGTTTATGATTGTGATCTCTTGTAGATTATGAAGTTAACTATTACTATGATAGTATTGATGTGATCTATTCCTCCTTTCATAGTGTGATGGTGACAGTGTGCATGCTATGTTAGTACTTGGTATAATTGTGTTGATCTATCATGCACTCTAAGGTTATTTAAATATGAATATCGAATGTTGTGGAGCTTGTTAACTCCGGCATTGAGGTGCTCTTGTAGCCCTACACAATTAGTGGTGTTCATCATCCAACAAGAGAGTGTAGAGTGGTTTTATTATGTGATCAATGTTGAGAGTGTCCACTAGTGAAAGTATGATCCCTAGGCCTTGTTTCCAAATACCGCAATCACCGCTTGTTTACTGTTTTACTGCATCTCTACTTCCTGCAATATTACTACTGCACGCCAGCAAGCTATTTTCTGTCGCCGTAGACAGTCAAGTATTTTATGGAGCCGTTACTACTGCTCATATTCATTTATACCACCTGTATTTCACTATCTCTTCGCCGAACTAGTGCACCTATACATCTGACAAGTGTATTAGGTGTGTTGGGGACACAAGAGACTTCTTGTATTGTGGTTGCAGGGTTGCTTGAGAGGGATATCTTTGACCTCTTCCTCCCTGAGTTCGATAAACCTTGGGTGATCCACTTAAGGGAAAACTTGCTGCTGTTCTACAAACCTCTGCTCTTGGAGGCCCAACACTGTCTACAGGAAAAAAAGCGTGAGTAGACATCAATAGGGTTTCTCTAGGGTTTATGATCATTACCAAGTTGTAATGATCACAACACTTGTCTCTCTCTTGGATCACTAGTAAAAGAGGTTCTTACTTACTATCAAGTATTAGCTAGGTCAAGTAGGGTTTAATACTTGACTTGTACTTCTTGTATCATTGGTTAGTATCAACAAGTACCTCAATTGGATAAGGTTTAAATAGTAATCTAGGTTCTAATCAATGGATAGAATAAGCATATGAATGATTCTCTCCTTTCTCTAGGTTTATTGGAAATGAATTGGAATGGACATGATGGAATAGTCAAGGGTTGATAAAGAATGATTAAGAATGTCCTTGGCTTGGATTCTAGTATTGTAGTTGAAAAGATATACCATGTGAATCATGGTAGAAATGTTTATTTAGTAAAGACATGGAAAAGATAAGTAAAGAATAGTTTCTTAATTAATTGAGTTCTTTGTTTAATAGTTGAATAATTATTCATGAGTTGTTGTAAGGAACGGCATGTTGAGATCTTTTATGAGATCTTGTAGTTGACCCTTACTTAAAGTGTTGTTTGTTGTAAATCTACTTCTATTTGATCTAGCCCATAGATCAAATCATCTCTACCCAAAACAAGGTTTTAGCAAAGGTCACAGTGAAGTTTATAGCGCTTGACTTGATGATCTACTTCAGTTCCAGCAAGTCAAGTGAAACTTCAGTTACTGTGGTAAGTTTTATTTGAAAGCGCGAAAATTCCCCGGATTTTCTATGCATGAATGCAATGCACACTTTGGTGTTCTCTCATTTTGTAGCCTCTAAACCTGGGATATTACAAAGCCACACCATCCTACATGTTTACACAAATACACCATATTATGAGCAACACATACATGAGAATATATCCAAATAAGCCATCACACATACATCAAATACATACATATACATTCATATCTAGGGATAGAACACCATATTATGAGTCATTCGTAACAAATATGAGTTATTCAATCACAAATATGAGTTATTCCTTCACATACACATTCATGAAATTTGATGCCTAGGGTTCCTCCACAAATCTAGGATACATACATATCTAGGGTTCCTACACATACACATTCAACACATACATAGCCATTTCAACACATACATAGCCATTTCAAATCTAGTTTCCATGTCTAGGGTTCATGTACAAATCTAGCAAAATTTAACATCTATGATTCCAACAAATCTATGGTTCAAACACATGCATAGAATGAGGCTATCAATTTCAATACATACACATCAATATAGATTCCAACAACAAACATTTCCAATCTAGGTTCCATGTCTAAATCGAATTAAATCGGAACAAATCTTGCATGAATCGAAGGGGAACGAAGGGGAATACCTTGAGGATTGTATGAGGATGCATTTGGCCGGCCAGATCTGTCCAATCCGTGGAGGATTTGGTGGGGGACGGAGGAGAGGCGGCCGGCGGCGGCAGTTGGGGGAGGAGAAGCAGAGAGGAAGAGAAAGAAGAAGAGGGTCGGGCTGGGCGCGGGCGCGGGCGCCACACTTAAGTGGATGTGTGGCGCCCGTGACATCGGCGCCACACATGCTAGTGTGGCGCCCGTGGCATCGGCGCCACACATAGAGCCTCGCCAAAACGGCTAAGTCCCAGATAATTTGTTTTACAGTATGTTTTGGGCAATTATAAGTGCATGTGTGGCGCCGATGGGAGGGGCGCCACACATGCTGCCACGTCGGATCGGCACACCAGCTCAGCGTCGAGGGCGCCACGTCGGCTGGGAGAGTGGCGCCGGCAGGACGGGCGCCACACTGGCATGTGTGGCGCCGATGGGAGGGGCGCCACACAAAAGTGTTAGATGGGTGAAATAATTTCGCCGAAGGGTCAGTCTGTGCTTTTCTTTCATTTTTGGGTTATTTTTGTGCAAATCGTCGGCTGATGTAGCTACGACCCTCGGAGCGGAGGCGTGCCTTCTTTCGAGGTTTCCTTGTCAACCTACAAGTTGGTGGTTTATCTTCATTTGTCTAAAAAAATCATCTGGCGCCTTTCATACGGTCCAAATAACGCTAGATCGCACACTCGAGCTGAGAATTTCCTTTCTAACCGTGTGTCTTACCATCGAGCCAAATTTTGGTGTGTAGTACTCCCTCTTTCTCAAATTAGAATGGCTATAATTTTTGGTCAAAATCAATCTTTAAAAAGTTTGAGCAACTTTATTCAAAAAAAAGTATCAACAACTACAATTTTAAATGCCCATATGATAAAATATATATTTTATAACAATTCTAAAAATATTGGGTTGAAATTATAATGGTTGATACTTTTTTCTGTATAGTTAATCAAATTTGAGAAGTTCATCAAAATATTATAAGCATCTTATTTTGTAAAAGAGCGAGTATATAAATGCAGGATCGATGCACACCTGGCTGCAAAATACTGGTCGGCTTGTAATCCCAAGAGGTTGATACGTTGCTACGCGTCGACGAGTTAACCCAATTATAAGCTCCCCTACGTGCCATTATCTTATGCCTTTATGCGGCGACCCCGCTAACCCGGCAGATAACTCCTTTCGCGATGCGTAGCCGGTATTACAAAATACAATATAATGTACTCCGTATCTTTTTTTCTCAAAAATAAAAGTGCTGTAGAGATCATGGGGACAAACACGTGGTAAATCCACTATAAGCGAATGACGCAAGCAGGATGGTGATGAAACACGGCGGCCGGTCGAGTCAGGACGAAATCGGCACAAGAGTCGGTTTTCGGCCGTACGTACGTGGCCCCGGGCAGCTTTTCCACTACATACATGGACGAAATCTGGCGCACGAATCGGCGATCCCAGCTATCGGACAAGCACGAAACGACAGCGGCGTGGTATCGGCGACCGACTGAACGTGAACGGAAGACGGAAGGAGACCCGTTGACTTTGACCCCAACAGCTCAGCAACAGCTATCCATGGCTTTGGCTTTGCACCTGAGGCTTTTTACTGTTGGGACTAGAAAATATTAGCCGTTCAATCATAGATCCGAATGTCTAATTTAGTCACTACTAGTTGTTTCGAAAATTCCGTCCATATATAGATGCCATAGATTTAATCAAATTTAAATGTATCTATACACTAAATCGTGGCTAGATACATTGAAATTTAGACAAACTTTTGGCATCTATTTATGGCCAGAGATAGTATTTTTTTCTAAGGCAAATTTGTCAGGCGCATATCTAATAAAGAAAACTTTCCTTTGCTTAACATTTCTTATAATAGATTTTCTTTTTTAGGAAAGCTTATAATACAGTACCCTTTTATTATATTCCTTTACAAACAATCCGTCCATGTGGCTAGAAAATTTGGATCTCATTACAGTTCATATAGAGAAGAAAAAACTTATATCGCCAATGGGAGAGGAAAAAGTATGAATGGAGTGCCCAAATCTCGAGAGATAATTTGGTCAATTTTAAAAATTGTTCATTTCTATCCAAAAATGATAAGAATGATAATAATTTTTCCACCTAGTGAAATAATGTACTGCTTGCTTTTAGAGCTTTTTTTTTGTACGGATAGATTCGATGGTTTTAAGTTGCTAGTGATAGTCTAAAATTTAGCAGCAAAAGTTTAAAATAACTTAAAATTCCAATGCAACGAAGATGCATTTCTATCTAAATGGCAGTGGTAAGTGTTGGCAACTTCAGACTAGCTGGTACTTGGTTCAGGCCACCTTACTTTTTGCAAGTTATTGTATTTCAACTAAAAATTTAAGTTTTTTAAATCACGTGATATTTTTTCATTTGTTCGGACACCCACATAACTTTTTGCAGGTTTAATTTTCTTCTTATAGTCGCCAGAGAGGTGTAATTAAAGTTAACTAGATGATTCCCCGCGCGTTGCAGCGGGAAGTAGTAACAAAATATTTTGATACAATACATTGTAGAATATAAGTGTAATAGAAAAATTGAGGTTAATGAAGTTTCTTATTACTATGATTAGCAATGATTTCACCATGGAACACAATTTTTTGGAACTGCTATATTTTTCTTAGACCATTTCGAGAATAGCATAAAAGAAAACTTGTGCATATTATACGAAATGGATCACTTAGTAAGGAAAATGGCATTTTCAAAGACACTGCCTTCCAGTCACCTTTATTTTACAACATTTTCAAAGACACTGCCTGTTTTTCCTTCTTCCCATGTATGCCACTAACCTGCAAAAGAGATACAACAACAATGATTACAGCAAATACTACAATATTTAGCAGTACGGTATTATTATAGATGCTCTTGAGAAAACAATAGGCTTGTCATTTCGGCAAGTAGCTAGTAAGCTGGCATTTGTCAAGCTTCTAAAAGGCCAATAAATTTATCTACATGACTTTTCGCTTATAATGGAAAATTTGTTTCCAGAGTGTGAAGAGGATAAACCTAAGGTGCATCAATGCAAAGGGAGTGATAGATCTTGTAACACCGGACTCCTTGTGCAGATTGCATCTGGATGGATCATGGATGAAAAACTTTACTAAGAGTAGCTGTCAGTATGGCATGCAGCTAGGACCGGGAACAACAGGTTCGGCGTTCAAGTCAAACTGAGCACCTGCAAGTAAAAATCTGTTAGTCATCCTTTTCTAGGGGCAATGGAGGAAACGGAAGAGAGTGGCTCACCAGCGGCGGCGTCCATACCCACCAGAACTGGAGAAGGGTGAGAGGGTGAAGGTGGACGTGAGAGTTTAAAGGGCGAGAAATCTATGCGAACTCGTCGTCTGCCACCACCAGTCGGCATCGCGGGATTGATGGCGAGGATAGAGCTGGATGCATTAATGGCCGTAGGCTGTGCGGGAGATCCGTTCGTTGTGTCGATGAGGAAGACGAATAATATTGGGCTGGTTCATCACGTTTTCCCCTTTTTTTAGATCTGGCTGGTTCGTAGAATCGGGAGAGAAGTGGGCCGATAAAGGACTGGGCTGGATGTGGGCCGAAAATTCGGTTCGGCTGCATCATTGGGCGAACAGAAAATCCTAAAGCAAAAGCCTGGGGCGAACTAACATGGAGGATTGACCGATCAGAACTTGGAAAACGCTGACCTGGCAGGTTTTGTGGGGTATATGAAATATGAAACTGAAAAAATGATGTGGCATGCTTGTATGTTGAGAGAATTACTTTAGTGGGTTGCTCCTATTTAGATATTATAGATGTGTAGCGTAGGTACCCTAAAAAAATGATCGACATATATGGAAGATTAATTAAGGTGACATCCTTGACCCAATCATGTTCATATCGGCGTCGGTTTTTTGCCTCTCCCGTTGACACATTCATAACGTGTGATGTGTATATCATGCACAAATTCAATTCGTCTAGGTGCAAACATCGCTATTTCAGTCTTGATCCGTAGGATGTTGCTGACTGTTAAACTTCATGCACTAGTGACTTGAACCAAAAGTCTGAACTGATAGAAAGGGCTAGACAATCTACTTGTACACATCAACACCCCCTCTCACGTGTGACGGGAAGACGAGAAGACAAGTCAACACGTGTAGAGAGGCAAAGAGACAACGGAAGGCCGGGACCACACTGACAAGGGATTAACTTATCAATGCCTACAGATTGTAGACTAGGGTTTTAGTCGGAAGTAGAGGGCAAGTAGATCTCGAAGGTTTCAGCCGAAAAGTGCTCGACGATGTGAAAACTAGGGTTGCGTGGAATAATGAATCGATGCTATCTTTGTCCCTCGACTCTCCCTTATATAGGAGGTGGCGTCGAGGGATTCATAATACACAAGTTACAGAGTCCGGGAGGGTTTCCAACCCATCCTGCAAGATTACAAGTGTGTATTTCCTAATACAACTCTAGCTTTCCTTAATACTAGTTTGGGCTTCTGAATCTTCATGTTCATCGAGTCGTGGGCCTTCAATAAACCCCGGGTACCATCTTTGGCAGGTCCATTGGGGATGCCTATGTCAGTAGCCCCCGAGATTTTGCTTGAATCGAAGAATCAGGGAAAATCTCCAACTTTATAGTCATTCAATAACTTTGTCGAATTTATCACATATCTCTGGATACGCAATTATATATTCTATAGGGATGATGGTAGTTGGGGCTAGTTCATCTGACGGATCAGGTACTAGTTAACTGCTCTAGTGGCAATCCGCAAAAACCTACTTCAAGATCACGTCCCTGGACATGATCTCGGGATACTGGTGTTAACTTCGACAGGTGCCGCTTAAGGTCTTACCATCTGTCGAGTCCCAGTCATATTTTATCGGGTACCTAACGCGTCCATTAGGATTTTTCTTCGTATCTGTTGATACGGGAAAAAGTAGCAAACCGACGTCAGAGACGGCGCCACGCCGCTCAGAACGGATCTGGGGTCTTACCTTCCAAAATTTTGCGGCATTCAGAGTTTATTCGCAACTTTGGCGCTCTGAGAATATATTGTCGAGTACTTTTTCGGCTGTTTGGAGTAGCACATTTTATTGAGTCAACGGATGACTTATCTTGCCTTCCCGATGGGAGTATATGCAGAGTTATTTGTATAACTCAAAATATGTTCACTTTTTTTTTTTATAATTTCATCGGGCACGCGAACAGCGTTCCCGATGGGAGTAGCCCCCGAGGCTACAGCCAAGGACTAGTGCTTGGTTGTAGGCTCAACACTTTAACGCCTTATGTCGCTATATTGTCATTCTTTCTCGAAATTTTCATATCTATCGGGTGCGCGACCAGCGCTCCCGATGGGAGTAGCCCCCGAGGCTATGAACAAATGCTTGTATTTGGTCATAGGCTCTCGCCATTTCTATTTTGTCATACTCGAATTTTTCTTTTTTCCAAAGTAGCCCCCGAGCGTTTGAGCAAAAACTTGTATTTGATCAAAGGCTGCTCAAAATAATCAATAGTCTTTGTCTGCCGCCAATTTCAGTAATCTTCATAGCCGAGATTTTTCTTTTAAAAAGGTGACATCACTACTGATGATGGCCACGATCCTTATATTGGGAAGACGCGAGAGCTGTCCATTCACTGACCTGCGGGCCCAAAACCTGCGACCTATTGACACGTTACGCAAGTGGGGGACACACGTCCTCCGCTTTCTCTGCTCCACACGTTGTAGCGCCTGTCCAGTTCCATCATGGTAAAAGTACCATTGTACCCCTTGATCCACGTGTAAAGCATCAAGTCTATTTGGAGAACATCCAACGGTGCGGCGTTCCGACTAAGCTTGCTATAAGTACTCTTCTTCTTCCTCGCGTATTCCCCTTCGCCGCACCTGTGCTCATACCTCCTCTGCTCCAATCTCCATTGCAAACAACCAAGTTCTAGCGCACGCGCACTGCTCCACTTTCTCCACACCATTGTTGATGCCGCCGCGGCCAAGACTTTCAAGGCACACCACCCCCGAAGCGAAGATGGCGACAGCGGATCTGGGGAGCGCTGAGTGGGAGAGATCCAAGATCTCCGCTCAAGACATCAACTTGCTGAAGAAGCTTGGGATCAGCAAGAAGAAAGATTCGCTGCTCTTCCCCAGCGAGGAGAGCTATCCATCTCCTCTGATCGAGTACTGGGTCAGTTTCGTTGACCACCTCATCCGTGGTCTTTCTTCCCCCATTCAAGATTTTCTGCGTGGGTTGCTTTTTGTTTACGGATTGCAACTTCACCATCTTACTCCCAACTCCATCCTCCACATCTCGATCTTTATTACTCTTTGCGAATCTTTCCTTGGAGTCCAGCCTAACAGGGCTTTATGGAAGCGCATTTTCCTCCTTCGCCTTAATGGCTCTCCCAACGTTGCCTATAACATTGGCGGCGTTGTTATCTGCGTCCGCCCTGATGTCGAGTACTTCGATGTCAAATTCCCTGACTCAGTTCAAGGGTGGCGCAAAAAATGGTTGTATATCCACGAGGAAATTCACGACTCGGCGGAACACAACATTCCCCCTTTCGATGCCAACGAAAAAATCTGTCGCCGCCGGTTCTGGGATGCAGAGGCTAGCGATGAAGAAAAAGCGGCGACAGAGGCGCTGATGACACGCATCCACGAGCTTCAAAATACCCGCGGACAAGAATTGTCGGGTATCCAAATCACGGCATATTTCCTGAGGATTAGGGTGCAGCCTTTGCAAGCTCGCAAAAACCCCCTTTGGAATTATGCTGGCGACAAGGATGTGGATCGCCTATCGATAGATTTACCGGTCAAGGACTTAGAAAAACTTGTCCGAAAAATCTCGTCGCTTAGCAAGAAAGACACCGTCCCGTCATCTTGCCGTGTGACACCATATAGGGCCACCAACGCGCTCCCGCGGGTAATATATTTTTATCATCTGCTTGTTCGTTCACTTTCTTCTTCTCTTTTTTTTACTGCTATTTCTTCGACTGCTGTTTTTTATACAAATTCCTGTCGATATTTTTCCTATCTTGTCCAGAACCACAAAACCGCGTCGCCTCTTCCTCCCCTTCCCGAAGGTGGAGAGGTCGAAGATCGCGCCATCATTACTGAAGACACCCAGGTTCCTCCTCATCCTGAGAGCGAAGTCGCAGTTTCTCACAAACCCGCAGCTTCCTCCGAAAAGGAATATGAATCTGAGGCTACCGCATCGACACACTCCCTCCCCTCCGCTGTTTCTCCAAGGAACAAGAGAAAAAGGGACGAAGTTGCCGATTCTGGCACCTCCAAAGCCGGCGTATCTCCTGCCGAAGAAGTTGTTCCTACTGAGGAAAGGACAACGTTCAACCCTTACGAAGATGCCCTTGTCAGCTCGTAAGTTCGTTGTAACACCCCAAATTTCAAAACAAAGAGAAAATTAATTTCCTTTTTCCAAAAATGAGAACCAACAAAAACTTTTCTTACATAGAGTGCTATGCATAGTGCTCATACCTAATACTTGGGTTTTGCCATGATGAGTGTTATTATGCTTATGTGATAAACCCTAAAACCCTAAAGTGATCAAGTGAAGATCACAAACCAAATAAAATTAAAAGAGAAAGAAATCAAATAAGAAAAACCCTAAACCCTAACCTCCTCAAAAATCCTTTGGATCTATTTTGAGAAACCAAAATTAAAGAAAAAGCCATATGTGGGCCTATAGCCTTAATATGTAAATCTTGAACCCTACCTTTTCTTACTTTGCTAAATAATGGTGAACCATTGCAAAACTTAGTAAATCCTAAACCTCATCCCTCTTGTCATCAATCTTTGAAAAATAAAATAAAAAGAAAAGATCTTATTTAAGAAAAAGGCATATGCAAGCCTATGGATACTTTTTGAAAATGATGAGCTTTGCCTTGTCTACCTTGAGTAGATGAATTGAAATACCTCAACACACTCAACAAAGCACTTACCAACCAATTCAAGCGTGAAACAAAATAAAATCAAACATATGCATAGAGGCATATGTGCCTATGGCTATTTTTGTAAAACTTTACCCTAGGCATGTAACATCCCAAGAATTTCAAAACAAAACAAATGAAGTTCCCTAGTTCCAAATTTTGGGACCAACAAAAACTTTTATTAGAATAAGACTGATACATATAGATCTTGTTTAAATCTTGTGTTTTGCCATGATGAGTGTTATTATGCTTATGTGCTAAACCCTAAAACCCTAAAGTGATCAAGTGAAGATCACCAACCAAATAAAATAAAAGAGAAAGAAATCAAATAAGAAAAACCTTAAACCCTAATCTTCTCCAAAAATCATTTGGATCTTTTTTTTTTTTTTAAGAAACCAAAATAAAATAGAAGACATATGGGGGCATATAGCCCTAATAGGTAAATCTTGAACCCTACCTTTTTAATTATGCTAAATGGTGGTGAACCATTGTGAACCACACTAAACCCTAAACCTCATCCCTCTTTTCACCACCCTAGTTAAAATAGAATAAAAGGAAATTAAATAAGAAAAAGGCATATGTGCCTATGGCTACTTTTATAAATCTTTACCCTGGAACTTTCCACTTTGTTTAGAGGTTTGGAAAACCTTCACACACTCTACCTAGTACTTATCAAACCTAATCCAAGTGGTTTCCAAAGAAAATAAAAAGAAACTAAAAATGCCATAGAGGCATATGAGAGTAAAATGCAAATTTATGAATTTGAGAAGATTGACCCTAGGACTTGTTGTGAATGGTTGGATCACTTCCATATACCATTTCAACACTCAACAACACCAAATGGATCAAGCCAAGTCAAATTTAAAGTGAAATGCAACATATGCATAGAGGCATATGTGGCACATAGCCATAATACCCAATTTTTGCCCTATGACTCAAAACCTTGACCAAATGGTGTGCAACCTTTTCTAAACTTCATATAACCCTAAATTGACCCTAACCCATGTCCAAGTGAAGCAAGATCAACACTTTACAAAAATAATAAAAAGTGACACCTCACCTCTTATGTGTTATGGCCATTTTTGCAAATCTTTGACCAAGACCTCTTGAAATGGATTCAATGGTTTGAAAATGTTTCTAAACCAATAAGAATCACATTAGGGTCAACCAAAGTCAAATTAAATGGAGAGAAATCACATAGTGAGAAATTCCCCAATTTCACTCACATACACTTAGGCCAAAATTTGCAAATCCTCATTTGAGGCCACCATTGCTTGACCTATGGTTTCTAAAACTCTTATATAACAAAAACAAACACTTTTGCATCAAAGAAACAAGAATCAAATCAAAGGAAAACTCAAAACCATCTCACATGTGATGATGGTCATTTGGGTAAATTTTAACATGATCCCCTCTTTAGCCCTCTGGTTTAATTCTTTCCTAAACCAAACTTGGTCAACTATGACCATGTCATCCAAAACCAAGTCAAGGTCAACAACTTTCATGTTGACCATCTCTGCAAATGTTGACCAGGTTGACCAGCAAGAAGGTGCCAAGTGGAGACTTTGAATTAATGTGAAGATCAACCCCATTTTGAAATCTCACAAAACTTCACCAAAATGACCACCACCACCACAAAACCCTTTCTCTATTTATATAAATGAAGTGCACCAAAAAGAATTTCAAATTTTGAAAAGAAGTTTCTTGCGGCCATTTAGTCGAACACCTTGCAGGCATCTTTTGTCAAATAAGAGACATGCTATTATCCTCTGGATTTTGAGCTAAACCCCTTTTGAATTGTGATCATCACACCCCTCTGCAACCCCTGCATCATTGCCATGTCCTTGCACCACCATTTTAAGTGGAGAAATTGAAAGAAAGTTTCACACCGAGTACCATGCCGGCCACCATGGCACTCGAGCAACCTGAGCCCCTACTCTCCCCTACACCATGTCCACTGCCTTCCCTGCATCACCCTAAACACGCTCGTACTACCCCTAAGCAAAGAGACGCACGCTAGAAGCCAACACGCACGCGCCCAGCACCTCGCCACGGCGTGCCAGACACGCGGTGACCGCGCCCCGACCCAACCCTGGACGCGCCAGTACACGCCCTCGCCTGGACTCGCTCGACCTCCTCTCCCTCTCTCACTTGGCACGCATGATCACCACCACCCCAGCTACACCCTAGACATGCTAGAACGCCTGCGCGTGCACCCTAGCCCTCGCCATGATCAACTCCCTGCCGCCACGGTACTGCACGGACGCCATCATCGCCAGCTCGCCTCAGACCCCCTTTAACCATGCCGTCAAGCTCACTAGCACCCCTCGGATGACTGCAACGCTACGCGCCCCCTAGATTGCCTCTTCGCGCCTTGGACAGCCATCGCCATGAGCGCACCTCCACAGCACACCACGGCCACCACCGCCCGCTATAAATAGCGCCTCTCAGCTCTTCCTCTCTTCACACAAGTTGCTCTCCTCTCTTCACTGAACCTTCTCCCCCATCCAATTCCACTCCACCTCGCCGGAGTAGCTCGAATTGCGAGCTCGGAGTCGCCGGAGCCCGCAGATCGCCATCACCAATTCACGCTGCCCCGAGCCTCGAAACTGCTACCAGTCGACGTCTCGTCGTCGACAACATCGCCTCACCCCTCTCCCTCGACCGCCGGCGACCTACAGCGCCCTCCGACCCCCTACCTCGCCGGCGTAGCAAGTCTCCTCCCCCGTCGGCAACGACGACGGTCGACCGTCGGATCAGCGTCTGATCGCACGGCTTAGGTAAGTGGATACCGATTCGGTGAAGTAACCCACTGACGCGTGGGACCCCATGTCAGGCGGCCCGCGGCGTGGTCAGCGCTAGCTGGGCCGGCCCAGTCTGTTTAGTCTGTTTGGGCCGTTTCGTTTTCCCGCGTGGCCCAGTATTTTCAAATTTGGTTTAATCCATTTAGTTCAAATCCAATACTGCTGCACACTTGAAATTTGAATATCTCAAATTCTACAAACTCAATTTTAGTAAATTTTATATATTCAGAAAGCTGATGTTTTGCCCTAACCAACCCCACTGGATTCAACCTCATATGTGGTGTAGATTCTGAATAGCAAAAATGACAAAACAGAGACTTTTCTGTATTCAAATAAATCTTAAAAATCAACCACTTTGAATTTTGAAGTGAATCCAATTGCAATAATTCACATTTAACAAACCCTAATTTACTATGTAAAAATATGATATGGGTTCTGTACATGATCATGGGCTAGAATCAAAATATTGGCTATGTAGTCAATACTAGCTCATTTAAACTATTTCAAATTTTAGGAATTTCAACCAATGAGGTGTAGCACCTCATTTAAATCCTTTCTCAAGTGATATGAAGTAATGTGTTGACCTTTAAATGCTTAGGCTCATACTTGCTCACTTGTAGATTTTTAAATCTAAATAGTATTTACAATTGCCATGGTTATTTAAATCACATGAGATGATGAATCTCAATTAAATCCCTATTCTCAAATACTCAGTGTGAAGTGTTGACCTTGGTCAACATGGGATCATCCCTGGTTGTTTGAGAATATTAAATCCCCTCAATAGTAGTTTGTATTAAATTAGTTACAACTATGTGTTAAATCATATGAGAGGTATTCCTCCCATTTAAAGCTTGTTCTCAATTAATTCAACATGAGGTAGTGACCATGGTCTAATAATCTCATGTTGAATTATTTGGTGGCACTAAATCACTACCATGCTAGTATTAGAATTGCATGAGGTATGGAACCTCATTTAAATCATCTTTCTCAAATGATAAGGATGAAGAGGTTGACTTGGGTCAACCTAGGTCATATATTATTCATAAGAGAAATTAAATCTTAAGAAGATTCAATGAGAGGAAATTATTTCTCCAAACCAAAGAGAAACCCAAATTTCAACTTTCAATGAGAGGAAATTATTTTCCAAATTGTTAAATAAGGAAACCCTAGAATAATTGTTGGATAAATGTTAAGTAGTGATGCTAGATCCTTTGTGTGAGCCAACAAGGCTAATTAAGAGTACTTAAGTGTTGTTTGGTGATTGTATCCTCGTATTCGTTTATAGACGCTAGTACCGAAGACTATCAAGAGGAAGAGGTCTTCTACCAAGAGGAAGAGCAAGAACACTTTGATCACACCACCAATCAAGGCAAGCTATTACCAATGCAAGCTAGACTAATGCAAGCTATTATTTCTTGCAAGCTAACCCTCTTGCAAGGCTCCCTTGTGCAAAGCTCTACAAGAGCAAGGCACCATTACATTTTACTTTATGAACCTATCCCAAGTTTTCTACTTTACAAGCTTTACTTGCTTTTATTTATCAAAGTTACTTTTTGATTTATGATTCACTTGGTTGAACTATAGAGTAGTACAAGAGCATCACACTTAGCCTAGCAAGCTCCCAGATACTTAGTACCCCTCATAACTAGATGCTAGTGCTCAATATTGAAAGTGACTACTCTAGTTGGGAACTTGTGAATTGAAATGACTTTGAAAACTTTGGAATGATGAGTCATTCTATTGAGAGATTTTGAAGGTGAATATGACTGGTGAATGACTTGGTGAATTTTATCAAAAACACTGATGGTTGGGTTCGGATGCGATACCATTCCAATTTTACAAGTACCCCCACAATACCTGAATCTGGGTAAGGCTTAGCTGGAAACTTATGTATTTTAGTATGGGTTCCCTCTGAACAAGCGTCATCGGGGTTAGGCCGAGGGCTGCCTCTACAACAAACACAACGATACGATATGACGTGAAATGAGGTGAATGTCCGGCCCAAGCCCTGTGCAGTTCCCGGGTTGACTGCGGTTTTCACCGGGAGGCCAAGCTCATGGGGAGAGGTGCCTATACTAGAGTATGTAAATGAAAGGTTAGGATTGGTAGTTCGCGTCTGCGTACGATAAATCAGGGCCGATTACTGACGAACTATTGCAATTGTTGTGGCACAAGTGTACAACCTCTGCAGAGTTAAACCTATTCGAATAGCCGCGTCCTCGGTCATGGACAGTTGGAAAGGCCATACTGTTCCGTCATCAGAACTTTTCTAAAAATATGAAGGGTGACTTGTGATTTTGAATTGAAAGGTGACTTTGACTTTGAATCACAACTGAGTTGTGGGAATGACACTAATGTTCCCACTTGTGTTAGTTGAGCAAGTAAAGGTTTTTGATTAATAAGGGGTTTACGAAATAAAACTGGCTTTATGCAAATGAAACTAGAGCTTAGAACCCCCTTACTATAGTTGATAGTATTTTACCATAGTATTAGTTTGCGAGTACTTTAAAGTACTCATGGCTGTGTCCCTGGCTATTCAAATGGCCAGACTATGAAGACGAGTACCAGAACCCGGAAGAAGGACAGCAGGACGTCTACGACAACTAGGATCACTCCTGACGTCAACGGTTACTGTGGAATAGATGGACTACTACTACGCTACTTTCGCTTCCGCTATGTGTTATGTAATGAATAAATAGAACTTCTATTATTGTAATGAGACCGGATCATGTGATCCTTTATTTGTAAGACGATTATGGTATGTAATGAATGATGTGTTGTGATATCAATCTATTATGTCTCGCAAAAACAATATTCCTGGGATTGCGAGGAATGGCATAATAGGCATCTGGACTTAAAAATCCGGGTGTTGACAAGTTGGTATCAGAGCCATTGTTGACCTTAGGAGACCTTAGTTAGAATGGACGTCTGCAAAACTTAGTTTCAAAACCAAAGAACTGAATATTTGTGAAAAACTTATTCTCACTCTTATCCTTGAGATCTGCTTCAAAATAAGAAAGTTATGCTCTATTTTCTCTTATACTACTACATAAAATTTCGACACACTCCTCTAACTTACTTATCCTAATTGCTCACAGATGAAGTACCAATGGGAGTGCTATCAGCTTGGTCCCGGAGGAGAACTAAGGTTCGAAAAAGAGTTGAAGCAACTAGTGGACTATCTGGGACACCCGTATCCCGAGTTCTTCGGAATACCCCTCAAGGCTCAGTTAGGAGAACCACCTCGGTGGGACGTTTCTACTGATCTACGAAGGAAGCTTGATGCCCCGGTATGGGAAACCATCTGGTTTTCTGTAACGGGAAACACTTGGAAGGAAGGACTAGACAAAGCTATGCAAGAAGCAATGTTCCGTCTGTGTGGACAAAATGAGGACAAGATCAAGAGCACTCGTTTCATCTACTACCCAAGACATGACTCCAAGGGAAGACCGATGACCATGCCCCCACCACAACCCAAGATGAACCCCTATGAAGCACCTCAGGACTTCAAGCAGTACAAAACCCGCAGAGATTTGGACAACGCCCTCGCCTCTCGCCAAGCACATCACCCGTGAAGAAGAAGAATCCAACCGGAAGAGTAGTATCACCCCAGCACTATAGTAGGTGTGAGTTGTATCAGGATCCCCTTGTATCGTAGAGCGATGGATGGTTCTTCAAACCAACGGTGTGTTAGCTTTGTAATGTGTGATGCTTGGTATGAATGAAAAAGTGTTGTCGGTGTTACCCCTGCAACACTACTCAAAATTTCAATTTGTGAACTTTTTAAACTTTAACAAAACAAACCATAGAAATTTCCCTCTTATCTTATCATCTACATCAATGTTTAGATGGACCCCACCATACCCAGAAGTACCGCAACAACTCCTCTGGAGGATTCACCCCAAGATACAACAAGCCCCCTACCCAGAATTATCACCCCAACTACACCAACAACAACGGAGGACCCCCGAAGACCGGAGGCAACAACAACAACAACAACAACCACCCCAACAACAGCAACAACCATGGAAACAACAACAACACAAATACTGCCCCAAGGACTGGAAGCAATGCTACCCCCATCATTCCCAAAGACAAGTCCACCGTCAATTGCTATGAGTGTGGAGTTGTGGGTCACTTCTCCAATGAGTGCCCTAAAAAGCTTGCCAGGATTGCCGCCAATACCGCAGTACCAGCTCAGCAACAGCGCCGCTTTGCCGGAAGAAGGAACCAGAACAACAACAACGGCCGCCTCTACCACATGACTGCCACTGAAGCTCAGGAAGCACCCCAGACCATGCCAAGTAGGCCTTCCTGTTAATAAAATGCTCTATCTCTCTTAGGAACCTAACTTTTCTTAAAATCTCGGGACGAGATTTGTTTAAGGGGGAAGGGTTTGTAACATCCCAAGAATTTCAAAACAAAACAAATGAAGTTCCCTAGTTCCAAATTTTGGGACCAACAAAAACTTTTATTAGAATAAGACTGATACATATAGATCTTGTTTAAATCTTGTGTTTTGCCATGATGAGTGTTATTATGCTTATGTGCTAAACCCTAAAACCCTAAAGTGATCAAGTGAAGATCACCAACCAAATAAAATAAAAGAGAAAGAAATCAAATAAGAAAAACCTTAAACCCTAATCTTCTCCAAAAATCATTTGGATCTTTTTTTTTTTTTTTAAGAAACCAAAATAAAATAGAAGACATATGGGGGCATATAGCCCTAATAGGTAAATCTTGAACCCTACCTTTTTAATTATGCTAAATGGTGGTGAACCATTGTGAACCACACTAAACCCTAAACCTCATCCCTCTTTTCACCACCCTAGTTAAAATAGAATAAAAGGAAATTAAATAAGAAAAAGGCATATGTGCCTATGGCTACTTTTATAAATCTTTACCCTGGAACTTTCCACTTTGTTTAGAGGTTTGGAAAACCTTCACACACTCTACCTAGTACTTATCAAACCTAATCCAAGTGGTTTCCAAAGAAAATAAAAAGAAACTAAAAATGCCATAGAGGCATATGAGAGTAAAATGCAAATTTATGAATTTGAGAAGATTGACCCTAGGACTTGTTGTGAATGGTTGGATCACTTCCATATACCATTTCAACACTCAACAACACCAAATGGATCAAGCCAAGTCAAATTTAAAGTGAAATGCAACATATGCATAGAGGCATATGTGGCACATAGCCATAATACCCAATTTTTGCCCTATGACTCAAAACCTTGACCAAATGGTGTGCAACCTTTTCTAAACTTCATATAACCCTAAATTGACCCTAACCCATGTCCAAGTGAAGCAAGATCAACACTTTACAAAAATAATAAAAAGTGACACCTCACCTCTTATGTGTTATGGCCATTTTTGCAAATCTTTGACCAAGACCTCTTGAAATGGATTCAATGGTTTGAAAATGTTTCTAAACCAATAAGAATCACATTAGGGTCAACCAAAGTCAAATTAAATGGAGAGAAATCACATAGTGAGAAATTCCCCAATTTCACTCACATACACTTAGGCCAAAATTTGCAAATCCTCATTTGAGGCCACCATTGCTTGACCTATGGTTTCTAAAACTCTTATATAACAAAAACAAACACTTTTGCATCAAAGAAACAAGAATCAAATCAAAGGAAAACTCAAAACCATCTCACATGTGATGATGGTCATTTGGGTAAATTTTAACATGATCCCCTCTTTAGCCCTCTGGTTTAATTCTTTCCTAAACCAAACTTGGTCAACTATGACCATGTCATCCAAAACCAAGTCAAGGTCAACAACTTTCATGTTGACCATCTCTGCAAATGTTGACCAGGTTGACCAGCAAGAAGGTGCCAAGTGGAGACTTTGAATTAATGTGAAGATCAACCCCATTTTGAAATCTCACAAAACTTCACCAAAATGACCACCACCACCACAAAACCCTTTCTCTATTTATATAAATGAAGTGCACCAAAAAGAATTTCAAATTTTGAAAAGAAGTTTCTTGCGGCCATTTAGTCGAACACCTTGCGTGCATCTTTTGTCAAATAAGAGACATGCTATTATCCTCTGGATTTTGAGCTAAACCCCTTTTGAATTGTGATCATCACACCCCTCTGCAACCCCTGCATCATTGCCATGTCCTTGCACCACCATTTTAAGTGGAGAAATTGAAAGAAAGTTTCACACCGAGTACCATGCCGGCCACCATGGCACTCGAGCAACCTGAGCCCCTACTCTCCCCTACACCATGTCCACTGCCTTCCCGCATCACCCTAAACACGCTCGTACTACCCCTAAGCAAAGAGACGCACGCTAGAAGCCAACACGCACGCGCCCAGCACCTCGCCACGGCGTGCCAGACACGCGGTGACCGCGCCCCGACCCAACCCTGGACGCGCCAGTACACGCCCTCGCCTGGACTCGCTCGACCTCCTCTCCCTCTCTCACTTGGCACGCATGATCACCACCACCCCAGCTACACCCTAGACATGCTAGAACGCCTGCGCGTGCACCCTAGCCCTCGCCATGATCAACTCCCTGCCGCCACGGTACTGCACGGACGCCATCATCGCCAGCTCGCCTCAGACCCCCTTTAACCGTGCCGTCAAGCTCACTAGCACCCCTCGGATGACTGCAACGCTACGCGCCCCCTAGATTGCCTCTTCGCGCCTTGGACAGCCATCGCCATGAGCGCACCTCCACAGCACACCACGGCCACCACCGCCCGCTATAAATAGCGCCTCTCAGCTCTTCCTCTCTTCACACAAGTTGCTCTCCTCTCTTCACTGAACCTTCTCCCCCATCCAATTCCACTCCACCTCGCCGGAGTAGCTCGAATTGCGAGCTCGGAGTCGCCGGAGCCCGCAGATCGCCATCACCAATTCACGCTGCCCCGAGCCTCGAAACTGCTACCAGTCGACGTCTCGTCGTCGACAACATCGCCTCACCCCTCTCCCTCGACCGCCGGCGACCTACAGCGCCCTCCGACCCCCTACCTCGCCGGCGTAGCAAGTCTCCTCCCCCGTCGGCAACGACGACGGTCGACCGTCGGATCAGCGTCTGATCGCACGGCTTAGGTAAGTGGATACCGATTCGGTGAAGTAACCCACTGACGCGTGGGACCCCATGTCAGGCGGCCCGCGGCGTGGTCAGCGCTAGCTGGGCCGGCCCAGTCTGTTTAGTCTGTTTGGGCCGTTTCGTTTTCCCGCGTGGCCCAGTATTTTCAAATTTGGTTTAATCCATTTAGTTCAAATCCAATACTGCTGCACACTTGAAATTTGAATATCTCAAATTCTACAAACTCAATTTTAGTAAATTTTATATATTCAGAAAGCTGATGTTTTGCCCTAACCAACCCCACTGGATTCAACCTCATATGTGGTGTAGATTCTGAATAGCAAAAATGACAAAACAGAGACTTTTCTGTATTCAAATAAATCTTAAAAATCAACCACTTTGAATTTTGAAGTGAATCCAATTGCAATAATTCACATTTAACAAACCCTAATTTACTATGTAAAAATATGATATGGGTTCTGTACATGATCATGGGCTAGAATCAAAATATTGGCTATGTAGTCAATACTAGCTCATTTAAACTATTTCAAATTTTAGGAATTTCAACCAATGAGGTGTAGCACCTCATTTAAATCCTTTCTCAAGTGATATGAAGTAATGTGTTGACCTTTAAATGCTTAGGCTCATACTTGCTCACTTGTAGATTTTTAAATCTAAATAGTATTTACAATTGCCATGGTTATTTAAATCACATGAGATGATGAATCTCAATTAAATCCCTATTCTCAAATACTCAGTGTGAAGTGTTGACCTTGGTCAACATGGGATCATCCCTGGTTGTTTGAGAATATTAAATCCCCTCAATAGTAGTTTGTATTAAATTAGTTACAACTATGTGTTAAATCATATGAGAGGTATTCCTCCCATTTAAAGCTTGTTCTCAATTAATTCAACATGAGGTAGTGACCATGGTCTAATAATCTCATGTTGAATTATTTGGTGGCACTAAATCACTACCATGCTAGTATTAGAATTGCATGAGGTATGGAACCTCATTTAAATCATCTTTCTCAAATGATAAGGATGAAGAGGTTGACTTGGGTCAACCTAGGTCATATATTATTCATAAGAGAAATTAAATCTTAAGAAGATTCAATGAGAGGAAATTATTTCTCCAAACCAAAGAGAAACCCAAATTTCAACTTTCAATGAGAGGAAATTATTTTCCAAATTGTTAAATAAGGAAACCCTAGAATAATTGTTGGATAAATGTTAAGTAGTGATGCTAGATCCTTTGTGTGAGCCAACAAGGCTAATTAAGAGTACTTAAGTGTTGTTTGGTGATTGTATCCTCGTATTCGTTTATAGACGCTAGTACCGAAGACTATCAAGAGGAAGAGGTCTTCTACCAAGAGGAAGAGCAAGAACACTTTGATCACACCACCAATCAAGGCAAGCTATTACCAATGCAAGCTAGACTAATGCAAGCTATTATTTCTTGCAAGCTAACCCTCTTGCAAGGCTCCCTTGTGCAAAGCTCTACAAGAGCAAGGCACCATTACATTTTACTTTATGAACCTATCCCAAGTTTTCTACTTTACAAGCTTTACTTGCTTTTATTTATCAAAGTTACTTTTTGATTTATGATTCACTTGGTTGAACTATAGAGTAGTACAAGAGCATCACACTTAGCCTAGCAAGCTCCCAGATACTTAGTACCCCTCATAACTAGATGCTAGTGCTCAATATTGAAAGTGACTACTCTAGTTGGGAACTTGTGAATTGAAATGACTTTGAAAACTTTGGAATGATGAGTCATTCTATTGAGAGATTTTGAAGGTGAATATGACTGGTGAATGACTTGGTGAATTTTATCAAAAACACTGATGGTTGGGTTCGGATGCGATACCATTCCAATTTTACAAGTACCCCCACAATACCTGAATCTGGGTAAGGCTTAGCTGGAAACTTATGTATTTTAGTATGGGTTCCCTCTGAACAAGCGTCATCGGGGTTAGGCCGAGGGCTGCCTCTACAACAAACACAACGATACGATATGACGTGAAATGAGGTGAATGTCCGGCCCAAGCCCTGTGCAGTTCCCGGGTTGACTGCGGTTTTCACCGGGAGGCCAAGCTCATGGGGAGAGGTGCCTATACTAGAGTATGTAAATGAAAGGTTAGGATTGGTAGTTCGCGTACTGCGTACGATAAATCAGGGCCAGTTACCCCTGACGAACTATTGCAATTGTTGTGGCACAAGTGTACAACCTCTGCAGAGTTAAACCTATTCGAATAGCCGCGTCCTCGGTCATGGACAGTTGGAAAGGCCATACTGTTCCGTCATCAGAACTTTTCTAAAAATATGAAGGGTGACTTGTGATTTTGAATTGAAAGGTGACTTTGACTTTGAATCACAACTGAGTTGTGGGAATGACACTAATGTTCCCACTTGTGTTAGTTGAGCAAGTAAAGGTTTTTGATTAATAAGGGGTTTACGAAATAAAACTGGCTTTATGCAAATGAAACTAGAGCTTAGAACCCCCTTACTATAGTTGATAGTATTTTACCATAGTATTAGTTTGCGAGTACTTTAAAGTACTCATGGCTGTGTCCCTGGCTATTCAAATGGCCAGACTATGAAGACGAGTACCAGAACCCGGAAGAAGGACAGCAGGACGTCTACGACAACTAGGATCACTCCTGACGTCAACAGTTGCCTGTGGAATAGATGGACTACTACTACGCTACTTTCGCTTCCGCTATGTGTTATGTAATGAATAAATAGAACTTCTATTATTGTAATGAGACTGGATCATGTGATCCTTTATTTGTAAGACGATTATGGTATGTAATGAATGATGTGTTGTGATATCAATCTATTATGTCTCGCAAAAACAATATTCCTGGGATTGCGAGGAATGGCATAATAGGCATCTGGACTTAAAAATCCGGGTGTTGACAAGGCATTTCTACTTTATTTAGAAGATTGGAAAACCTTTATAAACCTTATCTAGTACTTCTCAAACCCAATCCAAAGTGAAACAAAAGATTTTAAAAAGAAAGTAATAATGCCATAGAGGCATATGAGAGCAAAATATCAAATTTGTGAAATTGAGGATCTTGACCCTAAGACTTGTAGTGAATGGTTGGATCACTCCTATATACCATTTCAACACTCAACAACATCAATGGGGTCAAGCCTAGTCAAATTAAAAATCAAATGCCACATATGCATAGAGGCATATGTGACACATAGCCATTTTCACCAATTCTTGTCCTATGCACTTCTACTTTGACCAAATGGTGTGAAACCATCTCTAAACCTAATCTAACCCTAAATTGACCCTCAACCTTGCCCAAGTGAAGCAAGGGGAGCACATTACAAGAATAAGAAGAATTGACATGTCACCTCTCATGTGTTATGGCCAATTTTGCAAATCTTTGAGCTAGACCTTTTGGAATGGTTTCAATGGTTTGAAAATGTTTCTAAACTAATAAGAATCACATTAGAGTCAAGAAAAGTCAAATCCAATGGAGAGAAAGCCAATAGTGAGATAAATCCCATTTTCACTCACATACACATTTAGCCAAATTATCAAATCTTGACCTAGCCACCTCCATCGCCTCAAAATGGTTTAAACCTTTCACCTAACTCAATCTAACACCAAATAAACCTCACTCTTGTCAAAATGAAGCAAAGAAAAATAAAAAGAATAAAAGTTAGAAAATCACAAAACCCTCACATATGGCTTATGCCATCTTTATAAATTTTGACCCTAGACCATTTTGGTATTCACCATTAGTTGAGTAATGATATTAAACACTTATTACAACTTTTGGAATCAAAGAAACACAATTCATATCAAATTCAAACTCAAAATTGGCTCACATACAATAATGGTCAAAACTGCCATTTATATTCTGGTCACTACTTTGAGCCTCTCTATTTCAAGTTTTTCAAACTAAACTTTCCCAATTCTTTGCATGTCATCCAAGATCACATCAAGGTGAACAACTTTGGTAAAGACCACCATGCCAAATTCATCTTGGAGCAAAAACTATGCTCATACAAAGTTGGGACTTTTTATTATGATCAACAATCTCACTTTGTCACTTTTTGCTATTCATTGATTTTTAAAATTCCACCACCACCTCTCATCTTCTCTGGTCAAATACAACTCAACTAAACAAACACTTTTCAAATTGGGCAACCATTGGAACTCACTCAAAATTTGGACAAATTTGCAATTTCCAAATATGGCACTATTTGACACTATGCCAAATAGTGATCTACACTACCCTAATCTGCCCCAAACTCCTCTACATTGTTCCCTTGACCTTTCTCACCCTAGCCAACCCACAGAAACCCTAAGGGGACAAGAAAACCTAGTGTGTGCATGGCCATGCCGGCCATGTCACACATGGACATGCTTCCCTCCTCTCCTTCCCTCACCAGCCGTGCCCATCATGTCCTGGAGCTCCACCTCGACCTCCTACACCTGCCTATACCCGCCATGGCCAGAGAAATGCACCACGGCCACGGCACGTGTCACGCCCAGATCAGCCCAGGGCCATGCCGAGGGCGTCGTGCGCGCGCCACGGACACCCACGGAGCACGCGTCGCCCCATCCCTCTGCGCCTCCCCTGGACCACCGCAACGCGCATCCACCAGACACGTTCCCTGCGCGCGCGAGCCTTGTCGCCGGCGACCGCATCGCCGGATTTCCGCGTCCTTGCCGCCAGACTCCGCCATCGCCAGCACTCGCCAGACCGTCCCCCACCTCACTCTCTAGCCCCCTAGCACCGTCTGGACGCCGCCTAGCTCGCACTAACGTCGCCGACCCGATTCCTTCGCCGGAGCCGCCGCGATGCTGTCACCCTCGCCGCACCCCACACGGCCACCTCGCCATTATAAATAGAGCCATCCCCGCGCCTTCACCTCCACACCAAACCTGCTCGCCTCCTTCTCCTCGATCTCCTCGACCCATTTCCCCTCTCCAATCCTCACCGGAGCTCGCCAATTGCTCCGTCGATCGCCGGAACCCGACGCAGAAGCCGCCGTCGATTGACGCCTCCCCGAGCGACGCCACTGGTACCAGCGCACTCCTCATCGTCGACAACGCCGTCCTGCGCCGCCGCTGACCCTCGCCGGAGCCCCAGCTCGCCGTCGACCCCCTACCTCCGCCCTGCCAGCACCACCTTCTCGTCGACGACGACGATGCTCCACCGCCGCTCGATCCTCTTCTGATCCAACGGTGCGCCTCGCAGCGTACCGATTCGGTGAGTAGGACTCACTGACGAGTGGGTCCCCCTGTCAGCTGGCCCGCAGCGCTAGCTGGGCTGGCCCAACTCTGCTTTGCCGCGTTTCAAACTAATTCGGCCCAGTTTCTTTCCCGCCAGCCCACCTAGTCAATTTGATTTAAATGCAATTCAAACAATTTTCAAATACTGATGCCCACTTCAAAATTTAATAACTTTCAAACTACTGCACCAAATTTAGCAAACTACATATCTCTGGAAAGCCTATGAAATTATCTACAATATGCCACTGGTCTCACTTCAAGATCTTGTGTAGAATTAATGTGACATAAATAACAAGGCAGGGAGTTTTGTGACTTCAAATAAATCTTAAAAATCAACCAAAATAGATATTAAGTTAATTCCAACTCCAATAGCTCACATTTGACTTACACTAATTGCTTATGCAAGAAAATGATGTGGTCATTTTGCATGATCATGCCCTAGTTTAATTAAAGGACTATATGGCTATTCTAGTTAGTTGATATTGTCCAAAACTATTATGTAAATTCTATGAAGTGTTCACTTCATTTAAATATTGTCCCAAATACTTTCATATGAAGTATTGACCCCTGGTCCAATACTCTCAAATGAAATGCTTGGTGAATTTAAATCATAATAGGCATTATTAAGTGGTATGAGGTATCCTACCTCATTTAAATCAATTCCTCAAAATGATGATGACGAATGGTTGACTTATGTCAACATGATTTCATGTAGAATTGTTTGAGGAAATTAAATCTTAAGAAGATTCAATGAGAGAAAATTATTTCTCAAAAACTATATGGAAACTATCATTTACATATATAAGGAGAGAAGTTATCCTCTAACACTAAGTAAGAAACCCTAGATTAATTCTAAGTAGCAATGTAAGTAATGATGCTAGATCATTTGGAGTGAGCCATTAAGGCTAAGTTAAGTTATTTAAGTGTTGTTTGGTGATTGTATCCTCGTACTCGTATATAGACACTAGTGCCGGAGAATACCAGGAAGAGGAAGGATTCTACCCAGAAGAAGAAGAGCACTTTGACCACCTCAACAACCAAGGCAAGCTATTATCAATGCAAGCTAGAATATTGCAAGTTATAATGTTGCAAGCAAACACCAATGCAAGATAATACTCTTGCAAAGTGCAAGGCTCACTATGAGCAAGACATTACCCTATTTTACTTTATGCTTATGATCCTATTTCCCAGTTTTACCTTACAGGCTTTATTTACTTTTGTTTTATCAAAGTACTTTTTGATTTATGATTCACTTGGTTTAGTTATAGAGTGGTACTAGATCATCACACTTAGCCTAGCAAGCTCCAAGATACTTAGCACCCCGCATAACTAGATGCTAGTGCTCAATATTAAAAGTGACTACTCCATTTGGGAACTTGTGAATTGAAATGACTTTGAAAACCTTGGAATGATGAGTCAATCTATTGAGAGATTTTGAAGGTGAATATGATCTGTGAATGACTTGGTGAACTTTACAAAAACTGATGGTTGGGTTCGGATGCGATACCATTCCAATTTTATGAGTACCCCCACAATACCTGAATCTGGGTAAGGCTTAGCTGGAAACTTATGTATTTTAGTATGGGTTCCCTCTGAACAAGCGTCATAGGGGTTATGCCGAGGCTGCCTCCGTACTGGTGAAGTGATATGAAATGACGTGAAATGAGGTGAATGTCCGGCCAAGCCCTGTGCAGTTCCCGGGTTGGCGGTTTTCTTTCACCGGGAGGCCAAGCTCATGGGGAGAGGTGCCTATACTAGGATATGTAAATGAAAGGTTAGGATTGGTAGTTCGCGTACTGCGTACGATAAATCAGGGCCAGTTACCCCTGACGAGCTATTGCAATTGTTGTGGCACAAGTGTACAACCTCTGCAGAGTTAAACCTATTCGAATAGACGCGTCCGCGGTCATGGACAGTTGGAAAGGCCATACTGTTCCGTCATCAGAACTTTTCAAAAACTATGAATGGTGAATGGGGACTTGTGATTTTGAATTTGAAAGGTGACATTGACTTTGAATCACAACGGAGTTGTGGGAATGACACCAATGTTCCCACTTGAGTTAGTTAGTACATGAAGAGTGGTTTACTAAAAGGTTTGTGAACTAAAATTGGCTTTATGCAAAATAAACTAGAGCTTAGTGATACGTCCAAAACGTATCTACTTTCCCGAACACTTTTGCTATTGTTTTGCCTCTAATTTGTGTATTTTGGATGCAACTAACACGGACTAACGCTGTTTTCAGCAGAACTGCTCTGGTGTCTCGTTTTTGTGCAGAAATCCAACTTTCGGGAAAATCCTCGGAATTTATGCAGAAGGCCCTATTTTCCAAGAATACTGACGGAGCCAGAAGGACAACTCAGGTGGAGGCCCGAGGGCCCCACACCATAAGGCGGCGCGGCCCAGGGGGGGCCCGCGCGGCCATGTGGTGTGGCCCCCTCGGCCGGCCTCCGACGCCCCCCTTCGGACTATTTATTGGCCTCGACCTAAAAACGCACGGGGAGAAGTCGAAGTCGCCAGAAACCCTCCAGAACGCCGCCACATCGCGAAACTCCGCCGCGGGAGCCAGAAGTCTCCGTTCTGGCACTCCGCCGAGACGGGGAATTGGAGGAGATCATCGCCGCCATCACCGCCAACGCCTCTACATCAACCAGCCATGTTTCCCCCATCCATGTGTGAGTAATTCCCCCGCTGTAGGCCGAAGGGGATGGTAGGGATTGGATGAGATTGGTCATGTAATAGCATAAGATTGTTAGGGCATAGTGCCTAGTGTCCGTAATTGGTACTTTGATGATATTGTTGCAACTTGTTATGCTTAATGCTTGTCACTAGGGCCCGAGTGCCATGATCTCAGATCTGAACATGTTATTGTTTCATCAAGATATTCATTGTTTATGGTCTTACCTATAAGTTGTATACACATGTCGCTGTCCGGAACCAATGGCCCCGAAGTGACAAGAATTGGGACAACCGGAGGGGATGGTAGTGATGTGAGGATCACATGTGTTCACGGAGTGTTAATGCTTTGCTCCGGTACTCTATTAAAAGGAGTACCTTAATATCCAGTAGTTTCCCTTGAGGCCCGGCTGCCACCGGCTGGTAGGACAAAAGATGTTGTGCAAGTTTCTCATTGCGAGCACGCACGACTATATATGGAACACATGCCTATTGATTGCTTTGTACTTGGACACCGTTTTATTATTATCTGCAAATGCCCTGCTATGATTGTTACATGAGTTTCTCTCATCCATGCAACGCCTGTTCATCCGTCCCCGTGCCTACAGTATTTTAATCCTGCTGTTTACTAAAATCACTACTGCTATCTTTGTTACTCTGCTACTGTTATTTCACTACTGCTACTGCTATAAAACTATTACTACTGATAAACTCTTGCGAGCAAGTCTGTTTCCAGGTGCAGCTGAATTGACAACTCCGCTGTTAAGGCTTCCAAGTGTTCTTTGTCTCCCCTTGTGTCGAATCAATAAATTGGGTTTTACTTCCCTCGAAGACTGTTGCGATCCCCTATACTTGTGGGTCATCAAGACTATTTTCTGGCGCCGTTGCCGGGGAGCATAGCTTTATTTGGAAGTTCACTTGGATTAATATTGTTCGCTGCAAATTCTCCATCATGGGTAAACCTCGCGATTCTAAAGTCGCCATATTACCATCCACTACAAGAAAAGGTACAATTCTGAGTACCTCTGCTACACTTGATTCACCATCTGTGATTGATAAACTTGTTTCACCGCCACATGCTTCACATGCGGGTACTTCTGCTGAATCTGAAAACTCTCATAATATTGATAATATTTCTGCTGTGCTTGATGATAGTGGTTCATTGGGATCTTTTCTAGATGCTACAATTGCTAGGTCTAGACAAATTGAAAATACTGAAACTCCTAATGCTACTACACCTGTTAATTCACCTGAACTTGATTATTTTAGTGATGATCCTGATGAAGATTATGTGGAGCTTAATGATGATTTTATTGAAAAATGCAATGCTACTACTGATGCAAGAAAAATTAAAAAGTTGCTTGCAGAACATGCTGTTAGATATAAACTGTCTCCTGATCCTAAGTTTGCCACATCTCCTATAAACATTAAGGATAAAGATTATGATTTTTCTCTTGATCTATCTCATATAGCTATTGTTGAGAAAACACCCTTTTGTGGTACTGAAAAAGAAAGTGCTGTTGAACACATGATTGAGTTATCTACTCTAAGTAGCTTGTTTTCTGATGATGTCAAGATGCGTACTTACTTTGTTGCTAAAATCTTTCCATTCTCATTAAAGGATGACGCTAAAACTTGGTATAATAGTTTGCAACCTAATTCTATTAAAAGTCCAAAAGAATTGCTTGATATCTTCTTCCGTAAATACTTTCCTGCTAGTGCTCAACATATTGCTTTGCAGAGAATCTATAATTTTGACCAGGGAGAGGGAGAGAAATTGCCTGAGGCTTGGGCGAGATTTTGCTCTCTTATTAGAGCTCGGCCTGACCATGATTTGGAAAAGCATGATTTACTTGATATATTTTATAGTGGACTAACCGTTGAGTCTAGGGCATACCTGGATAGTTGTGCTGGTTGTGTTTTCAGGAAAAGAACTCCAGACGACGCTGAAGAATTATTGGCTAAAATAGGCCGGAATCATGATGATTGGACTACGCCTGAACCAACTCCAACGCCAATATTAAAGAAGAGGGGTTTGATTAAATTAAATGATGAAGATATGAGGGAAGCCAAGAAGTCTCTCAAGGAGAAAGGGATTAAATCTGAAGATGTGAAGAATCTTCCTCCCATAGAAGATATATGTGAGATAATTCCCCCTTCATCCATGATTGAGGTAAACTCCCTTCAACGCTTTACTAGGGAAGATATTCCGTATTCGAAACCTCCTGCACAATGCTTAGATGAGTTTGATAATTATATTGTTAAGCAAGAAAATTTTAATATGAGAGTAGAGAATCATTTAATGGAAAATTCTCGAGCTATTAGTGAATTGCATGATATTGTAGAAAGAACCTCCAATGATGTTAAGATGCTTGTTAAACATTTTCATATGGTTCAAACTCAAATTGATCAACTCACTAAAGTGCAAAATGACTTGTTGGGGAATAATTCTAAAGAGAAACATGCTTATGAAGTAACAACTAGAGGCGGTGTCTCTACCCAGGATCCTCTATATCCTGAAGGGCATCCCAAAAGAATTGAACAAGATTCTCAACGCATTGAACCTAGTGCTCCTTCTAAGAAGAAAAAGAAGAAGAAACATACAAATGTTGTAGAATCCTCTGAACCTGCTAATGATCCTAATAGTATTTCTATTTCTGATGCTGAAACTGAAAGTGGTAATGAACATGATAAAGATAATGATAAGAATGATACTCCTGATAAAGAAGAGGTTGAAGAAAAACCTGAAAAGCATGCTAAAAATAAAAAGTACACTAAAGAAGATTTTATTGCTGAGAAACATGGTAATGAAAGAGAACCTTGGGTTCAAAAGCAAATGCCTTTTCCTGCTAAGAAACTAAAATCAAAGGAAGAAGAACACTATAATAAATTCTGTGATTGGATGAAACCCTTATTCTTGCAAATCCCTTTGACTGATGCTATTAAATTGCCTCCTTATTCAAAGTATATGAAAGATATTGTTACTAACAAAAGGAAAATCCCCAATGAGGAAATTTCCACTATGCTTGCTAATTACTCTTTCAATGGCAAAGTTCCAAAGAAGTTGGGCGACCCAGGTATACCTACTATTCCTTGTTCTATTAAGAATAATTATGTTAAAACTGCTCTATGTGACTTGGGAGCCGGTGTTAGTGTTATGCCTTTTTCTCTTTATAAGAGGCTTTACTTAGATAAGTTGATACCTACTGACATATCTTTGCAAATGGCTGATAAATCTACTGCTATTCCTGTTGGTATATGTGAGGATGTTCCTGTTCAAGTTACTACTAACTGCTTGATATTAACTGATTTTGTTGTGTTGGAAATGCCTGAAGATGATAATATGTCTATTATTCTTGGGAGACCTTTTCTTAATACCGCAGGGGCTGTTATTGATTGCAATAAAGGAAAGGTTACTTTCAATGTTGATGATAGGGAGCATACCGTTTATTTTCCCAAGAGGATTGAGAAAGCGTGTGGAGTTAATACTATTTTTAATGTGAGAACTATCAAAGTGGGAACTATTGATTGTCCTATATATGAGCCTAAGGAAGAATATCAAACTCTCGTGATTGGATCCATATCAATACAATTCAAGGTAACATGATTGATTTGAGGTTTACTTCTTCTTATGCTATGTAAAATTTATTTGGTGGCAAGACTTGATCAACCTTGTTAACGAATACTTTTTATATGCATAGAGGAGGTAAACAACATCTTTTTCTTCCTCCACTTGCTGTTAGTTGCTGTAGCATTTTTAATTTGCAAAGTTCCTTAGTTAATTGGAGATTTCAAAATTTTCCTGGCCAGTAATAATAAACTAAATACCCAGAAATGTGCATTTTTCAAAGTTTTCAAAAATTCACAAAAATTATACCGTTGGTCCTATTTTTTGACGAGGCACCTGGGAGCACCAGAGGATGACCTGTGGGGCACACAGGGTGCCACACCATAGGCCGGCGCGGCCAAGGAGGGGGGCGCGCCACCCTGTGGTGTGGGCCCCTCCTTGCCCTACTGTCTCATCTCTTTCTCCCAATATCTTCTCTCTCCCGAAAAAACTCGAACCAGCTTCCTCTCACTCGCGTTTTTGCTCAAGAACTCCAGATTTTTCGATCTCTTTGCTCAGCCCAGATTTCTGTCTGAAATTTGGCACATTTGCTCTTCGGTATGTGACTCCTCCACCTATCCAAGTAGAATTTTGTTTGGTTGAGTATATCTTGAATATTTTGCTGCTGTAGGTAACATGTTTAGTGAGCTTGCATGCTTGTTCTAAGTTGTATAAACTAGTTTTGATGCATGATTAGTACTCTAGCAAGTTCCTATAGTAGTTCCCCTTGATTATATGTCACCAAATCAAATTTTTATATTGTTTGTTGAAAATTTCAGAGAAGAGATGAAGAAGTTCAACTTTGGAGAGTTGTTCAAGAAAGGAACAACCAGCACCGGTAGGCCTTCTAGGGCCGCCACCCGGCTTAGGCGATCATACAATGAGGATATCATCGCGCCTAGCTTCGCGCCCGAAGAGGACAACGGGGCTCCTAACGCTTCATCTTTTCCATGCTATGATTTTCTGAGAAATGCAGGGATATTGGATGATTTCTTGACCCTTGTCAATAGGGCGGGCTTAACCACCTACGTGGAAGACGAAAGGGAGCAATACTATATGCTCACCAAAATTTTCGTCGAGAGCTTCAGGTTCAAACAACACGCAATACGAGCCGACAGTTGCATTCAAGATCTATGGTAATCCTGTTACTATGGAATTGGAAGATTTTTGTCGTGCATTGGATATTGCCCCTGTAGGTACAGCAAGTAGGATGGATGACAACCCCCGGGACTTGTTGGAGCTCTACCGAGGGATCACCGATGATGATTGTCGCACCATTCAGCGTGGCAAGATAAGGAACATTCAACTCCCCGCCATTAAGTATTTTGCATATTATGATTGCTGGATACTTGTACATACTTGTTTAGTCTCTTTGAGTGGTTTTCTAATGAGAGGGAGATGATATTTGGGGAAGTGCTGCCTGAAAACAGATTCTGGACTGTTACTAGAAAAATTCGTGCGCACAGCCAGAACGTTATTTTGAGCTGCCAATTTTTTTGCAGGTTCCCCAGGTTGTTATCTAACTTTTATTAGTTGAACACTTTTCGAGCTGAGCAACGTAAGATTTTTGTAAAAATCGATTTCTGTACTGCTGTCAGGTTTTGGCAGATTTCTGCCATCTGGCTTTTCTGTGTTTCTTCTAGTTTGCTATTTCTTGTTTTTGTTTTGTTTTCTTTCCAAAACACAAAAAGACCAAAAATATTTCTGTTGTTTCTCTTCACCATTTGTTTGCTTTGGTTTCTTGCATTTGTTTCGCTTTATTTGCTATTGCTAGTTTGCTACAAGAAAACCCAAAAAGATTTTGCTTTGTTTGCTTGTTTCCTTTTGTTCTTGTTTCTAATTCGAAAACACCAAAAATATTTGCTGTTCTTCTTTGGTTTGTAAAGTTCATCTTGAGTTCAATGGTCCTCGGTGGCTGGAGCGTGGTTTTTATTTTATATTATCCAAGCTACACAAGTGAAAGGCAATAATGACGATCTACGACAATTGGATTGTGGTGAGAGGCTGGTATGAACTCTATTTGTTTTCATTTTTGTAAATATACTCATCCATGTGAGCATGCTTAGTTGGTTCATGTGAGGTATATGTTATTTGGGAAAGTCTAGTAGTTTATGATCTCTCATGTTTAGCTCCAATTTATTAATATGAGTAGCATGTCATGGATGTTTGTTGCATTGTTTTATTCATAAGTAAGTATGGCATTGTGGTATCCTCCTCTGAATAATTCATTTATATCGACTTGGCACATGCTCACGCATGCATATGACTGAACCAGAGTCAATTAAGCCTCGATGATTTATATTGCTTCATAGTTCTTGTATCACTTTTATGCCTCCGTTAATTTATTTTGCCGCAAGCATGATTATGACAGTTACTGCTCTCTTGATTTGTCACTCCCTAGTCTTTTGCTAGCCCTCACTTGTACTGAGCGGGAACGCTGCTCGTGCTTCCAAACACATGAAAACCAAGTTATTCCAGAGTGTCCACCATAAATACCTATGCATGGCATTTCAAACCATTCCAAGTAAATTCTCATGCGCTACCTTTAAAACCTTCAAAATGCTTCTCAATTTGTGTTTATGTTTCATAGCTCATGAGGAAGTATGTGGTGTTTAGCTTTCAACCTTGTCATTTACTTTTGACGGACTCTCACATGGACTAGTGGCACATCCGCTTATCCAATAATTTTGCAAAAAGAGCTGGCAATGGGATTCCCAGTCCCAAATTAATTAACTTAAATAGACACTCGTCCATGGTTTGTGATTGATGGACGGCACCCGAAGGATTCGGTTAGCCATGGCTTGTGTAAGCAAAGGTTGGGGGGAGTGTCATCATCATAATAAAACTAAAATAAAAAGGCACTCCTTCATGGTATGAGATTGTTGGCAGGCACCCGAGGATTCGGTTAGCCATGGTTTGTGTAAGAAAGGTTGGAAGGAGTGCCACATAAATATGCAAATAATTCATGGGAGCCGCTCTTGAAAGTCCGGTTGGCGAGGTAGTTGGTGTACCCATTACCATTCGTTGACAACAACAAACACCTCTCAAAATGATTTTAGTCCTGATTTCAAAAATGAAAAGCTCTAGCGCATGTTAATCCCTGCTTCCCTCTGCGAAGGGTCAATCTTTTACTTCTATGTTGTGTCTCCATTATTTCTTTGAGCACTATCTTGGGAGCACAACTGTCATTCTTAGTATAATATGCTTGTCTCAAAATATGATTGATTGTGGTATAACTTTGATGCTTTTATTTTTGACAATCACTACTTCTAGTCTTTCTATGAACTTCAGAGGTGCCTGGGCATTTATGTTTTGCCGATCAAATACGGGCAAGCGAGATACCACTTTATCATACTCTCTTATGAACATTGCAATCTTGCTTATATACATGATTCATGATGCTTATTATTAATTGTTGGTACCTCTCCATGATTGACATAGCTGTTAGATGATCTTATTTGCACGTATCTCATTATGAACTGCTTAAGTATTAGCCATAGCATGAGAATATATACATCATATGAGCAAATGTGTTCGTGAAAGTTCTTTTATCGCTCAGTTGTTAACTGAATTGCTTGAGGACAAGCAATAAGCTAAGCTTGGGGGGAGTTGATACGTCCAAAACGTATCTACTTTCCCGAACACTTTTGCTATTGTTTTGCCTCTAATTTGTGTATTTTGGATGCAACTAACACGGACTAACGCTGTTTTCAGCAGAACTGCTCTGGTGTCTCGTTTTTGTGCAGAAATCCAACTTTCGGGAAAATCCTCGGAATTTATGCAGAAGGCCCTATTTTCCAAGAATACTGACGGAGCCAGAAGGACAACTCAGGTGGAGGCCCGAGGGCCCCACACCATAAGGCGGCGCGGCCCAGGGGGGGCCCACGCGGCCATGTGGTGTGGCCCCCTCGGCCGGCCTCCGACGCCCCCCTTCGGACTATTTATCGGCCTCGACCTAAAAACGCACGGGGAGAAGTCGAAGTCGCCAGAAACCCTCCAGAACGCCGCCACATCGCGAAACTCCGTCGCAGGAGCCAGAAGTCTCCGTTCTGGCACTCCGCCGGGACGGGGAATTGGAGGAGATCATCGCCGCCATCACCGCCAACGCCTCTACATCAACCAGCCATGTTTCCCCCATCCATGTGTGAGTAATTCCCCCGCTGTAGGCCGAAGGGGATGGTAGGGATTGGATGAGATTGGTCATGTAATAGCATAAGATTGTTAGGGCATAGTGCCTAGTGTCCGTAATTGGTACTTTGATGATATTGTTGCAACTTGTTATACTTAATGCTTGTCACTAGGGCCCGAGTGCCATGATCTCAGATCTGAACATGTTATTGTTTCATCAAGATATTCATTGTTTATGGTCTTACCTATAAGTTGTATACACATGTCGCTGTCCGGAACCAATGGCCCCGAAGTGACAAGAATTGGGACAACCGGAGGGGATGGTAGTGATGTGAGGATCACATGTGTTCACGGAGTGTTAATGCTTTGCTCCGGTACTCTATTAAAAGGAGTACCTTAATATCCAGTAGTTTCCCTTGAGGCCCGGCTGCCACCGGCTGGTAGGACAAAAGATGTTGTGCAAGTTTCTCATTGCGAGCACGCACGACTATATATGGAACACATGCCTATTGATTGCTTTGTACTTGGACACCGTTTTATTATTATCTGCAAATGCCCTGCTATGATTGTTACATGAGTTTCTCTCATCCATGCAACGCCCGTTCATCTGTCCCCGTGCCTACAGTATTTCAATCCTGCTGTTTACTAAAATCACTACTGCTGTGTTTGTTACTCTGCTACTGTTATTTCACTACTGCTACTGCTATAAAACTGTTACTACAGATAAACTCTTGCGAGCAAGTCTGTTTCCAGGTGCAGCTGAATTGACAACTCCGCTGTTAAGGCTTCCAAGTGTTCTTTGTCTCCCCTTGTGTCGAATCAATAAATTGGGTTTTACTTCCCTCGAAGACTGTTGCGATCCCCTATACTTGTGGGTCATCACTTAGCACCCCCTTACTAGAATTGTTAGCACTTACATTAGTATTAGTTTGCGAGTACTTTAAAGTACTCACGGCTGTGTCCCTGGCTATTCAAATGGCTAGACTATGAAGAGGATCAGAACTATCAAGATGACGACCCGCAGGACGCCTACGACAACTAGGGAATCTTCTGACGTCAGACGTTGGCCTGTGGACTAGAGAGTCCCTTCTATTTACGCTTCCGCTATGAAACTATGAACTTTGTGTATGTTGATCCATAGATCAACTATTTGTGTAATATGGATCATGTGATCTCTATTTGTAAGACGACTATGGTATGTAATGAATGATGACTTATGATATTCAACTGTCATGTCTCGCAACAACAATATTCCTGGGATTGCGATGTATGGCATAACAGGCATCTGGACTTAAAAATCCGGGTGTTGACAAGTTGGTATCAGAGCCATTGTTTGACCTTAGAAGACCCTAGTTAGAATGGACGTCTGCAAAACTTAGTTTCAAAACCAAAGAAGTAAATATTTGCGAAAAACTTATTCTTACTCTTATCCTTGAGATCTTTTTCAAAAGGAGGAATTCATGCTCTACTTTTCCTTGTCATTCCTACATAAAATTTTGCACACTGGAATACTTCTCTAATTTACTCCTCCTCTTTGTTCATAGATGGAGTACAAATGGGAGTTTTATCAGCTTGGTCACGGAGGAAACCTGATGTTCGAGAAAGACTTGAAGCAACTAGTGGAATACCTAGGACACCCGTATCCCGAGTTCTTCGGAATACCCCTTAACAACCACTCCGGAGAAACACCTCGGTGGGAAGTTTCTACTGATCTACGAAGAAAGCTTGGAGCCCCGGTATGGGAAACCATCTGGATTTCTGTAACGGGAAGCACTTGGAAGGAAGGACTAATCAGAGCTATGCAAGAAGCAATTTCCCGTCTGTGTGGGCAAAATGAGAACAAGATCAAGAACACTCGCTTCATCTACTACCCAAGACATGACTCCATGGGAAGATCGATAACCATGCCCCCACACACGGAGATGAACCCCGATGTAGCACACCAGGACTTCAGGCTGTACAAAACTCGCAGGGATTTGGACAACGCCCTCGCCTCTCGCCAAGCACATCACCCGTGAAGACGAAGAATCCACCCGAAAGAGTAGTATCACCCTAGCACTTAAGTAGGTGTGAGTTGTATCAGGATCCCCTTGTATCGTAGAGCGAATGAATGGTTCTTCAAACCAACGGTGTGTTAGATATGTAATGTGTGATGTTTGGTATGAATGAAAAAGTGTTGTTGGTTATACCCCCTCAACACTACTCAAATTTTCAAGTTTTGAACTTCGTGAACTTTAATTCAAACAAACCATAGAAAATTTCCCTCTTATCTCATGATCTTCTATATCTTCAGATGGCCCCTCCCAATCGCACCAACGACGCAATGATGCAACTGCTGCAAACCCTGCTTGCCGATAGGGAAACAGAAAGAGCTGAACGCCAAGCCAACATCACCGCCTTGCAGAACATTGCCAACCAAGGCCATGGGAACCACGACCACCCTGGGTCAAAACTGAAGAACTTTCAGAACACCAACCCACCTATCTTCAACAAGACCGAAGAGCCCCTCGATGCCGATGACTGGCTCCAGACAATGGAGAATAACTTGGAAGTAGCTGGAGTGGAAGCCAATGAGAAGGTCTTGTTTGCAACCCACTATCTTGCCGGACCAGCCCGTGCTTGGTGGACAAGCACCCGTGCCATGAACGGAGGTCAGTTCATGACTTGGGAGGATTTCAAGCTCAAGTTTAGCAAGTACCATGTGCCCCAAGGACTGATCAAAATGATGAGAGACGAGTTCCGCGAACTCAAGCAAGGCAGGATGTCCGTGGTAGAATATCGCGACAGATTTCTTACTCTGTCAAGGTACGCCCCGGACGAGACCGATACCAATGAGAAGAGGAAAGAAAGATTTCTGAACGGACTCTATAACGAGATGCAGACCGTACTGGTCAACATTCCCTTTGCTGACCTAGAAGCTCTGGTGGACTCCGCCGTCCAGATGGAAGGGAAGCTTCACCAAGCCAATGAGAACCGCAAGCGCCGGATGATGAATCAGCATGGGTACAGCAATACCCAGAAGTACCGCAACAACTCATCTGGAGGATATACTCCAAAGTACAACAAGCCCCATGCTCAGAACTACCGCCCAAACTACACCAACAACCACGGAGGACCCCCGAAGCCCGAAGGCGACTACCCCAACCCCAACAATAACAAAAACAACAACACCGCTCCCAGAACCGGAAGCAACGTCGTCCCCGTTGCGAACAAGCAGGACAAGACCACCATCACGTGCTATGAGTGTGGTGTAGTGGGGCACTACTCCAACGAGTGTCCCAAGAGGCTCGCCAAGCTCGCCGGCAACACCGCTGCACCGGCTCAGAACCAACGCCGCTTTGCCGCAAGAAAGAACACGAACAACAACGGCCGCTACTACAACATGACGGCCACCGAAGCTCAAGAAGCACCTCAGAACATGCCAAGTATGTCCCCTGCTAAATCATATCGCCCAATCTCTCTTAGGAACCTAACTTATCTTAAAATCTCGGGACGAGATTTGTTTAAGGGGGAAGGGTTTGTAACACCCCAAATTTCAAAACAAAGAGAAAATTAATTTCCTTTTTCCAAAAATGAGAACCAACAAAAACTTTTCTTACATAGAGTGCTATGCATAGTGCTCATACCTAATACTTGGGTTTTGCCATGATGAGTGTTATTATGCTTATGTGATAAACCCTAAAACCCTAAAGTGATCAAGTGAAGATCACAAACCAAATAAAATTAAAAGAGAAAGAAATCAAATAAGAAAAACCCTAAACCCTAACCTCCTCAAAAATCCTTTGGATCTATTTTGAGAAACCAAAATTAAAGAAAAAGCCATATGTGGGCCTATAGCCTTAATATGTAAATCTTGAACCCTACCTTTTCTTACTTTGCTAAATAATGGTGAACCATTGCAAAACTTACTAAACCCTAAACCTCATCCCTCTTGTCATTAATCTTTGAAAAATAAAATAAAAAGAAAAGATCTTATTTAAGAAAAAGGCATATGCAAGCCTATGGATACTTTTTGAAAATGATGAGCTTTGCCTTGTCTACCTTGAGTAGATGAATTGAAATACCTCAACACACTCAACAAAGCACTTACCAACCAATTCAAGCGTGAAACAAAATAAAATCAAACATATGCATAGAGGCATATGTGCCTATGGCTATTTTTGTAAAACTTTACCCTAGGCATTTCTACTTTATTTAGAAGATTGGAAAACCTTTATAAACCTTATCTAGTACTTCTCAAACCCAATCCAAAGTGAAACAAAAGATTTTAAAAAGAAAGTAATAATGCCATAGAGGCATATGAGAGCAAAATATCAAATTTGTGAAATTGAGGATCTTGACCCTAAGACTTGTAGTGAATGGTTGGATCACTCCTATATACCATTTCAACACTCAACAACATCAATGGGGTCAAGCCTAGTCAAATTAAAAATCAAATGCCACATATGCATAGAGGCATATGTGACACATAGCCATTTTCACCAATTCTTGTCCTATGCACTTCTACTTTGACCAAATGGTGTGAAACCATCTCTAAACCTAATCTAACCCTAAATTGACCCTCAACCTTGCCCAAGTGAAGCAAGGGGAGCACATTACAAGAATAAGAAGAATTGACATGTCACCTCTCATGTGTTATGGCCAATTTTGCAAATCTTTGAGCTAGACCTTTTGGAATGGTTTCAATGGTTTGAAAATGTTTCTAAACTAATAAGAATCACATTATAGTCAAGAAAAGTCAAATCCAATGGAGAGAAAGCCAATAGTGAGATAAATCCCATTTTCACTCACATACACATTTAGCCAAATTATCAAATCTTGACCTAGCCACCTCCATCGCCTCAAAATGGTTTAAACCTTTCACCTCACTCAATCTAACACCAAATAAACCTCACTCTTTTCAAAATGAAGCAAAGAAAAATAAAAAGAATAAAAGTTAGAAAATCACAAAACCCTCACATATGACTTATGCCATCTTTATAAATTTTGACCCTAGACCATTTTGGTATTCACCATTAGTTGAGTAATGATATTAAACACTTATTACAACTTTTGGAATCAAAGAAACACAATTCAGATCAAATTCAAACTCAAAATTGGCTCACATACAATAATGGTCAAAACTGCCATTTATATTCTGGTCACTACTTTGAGCCTCTCTATTTCAAGTTTTTCAAACTAAACTTTCCCAATTCTTTGCATTTCATCCAAGATCACATCAAGGTGAACAACTTTGGTAAAGACCACCATGCCAAATTCATCTTGGAGCAAAAACTATGCTCATACAAAGTTGGGACTTTTTATTATGATCAACAATCTCACTTTGTCACTTTTTGCTATTCATTGATTTTTAAAATTCCACCACCACCTCTCATCTTCTCTGGTCAAATACAACTCAACTAAACAAACACTTTTCAAATTGGGCAACCATTGGAACTCACTCAAAATTTGGACAAATTTGCAATTTCCAAATATGGCACTATTTGACACTATGCCAAATAGTGATCTACACTACCCTAATCTGCCCCAAACTCCTCTACATTGTTCCCTTGACCTTTCTCACCCTAGCCAACCCACAGAAACCCTAAGGGGACAAGAAAACCTAGTGTGTGCATGGCCATGCCGGCCATGTCACACATGGACATGCTTCCCTCCTCTCCTTCTGATGTAGCCCCGCTCACCGACGACGCTACACCAAGACCAACAAGTCCCCCAAGTGGACCAATGACGCGAGCCCGAGTCAAAGCGCTACATGATAAGGTGAACTCACTCCTCACTACCCTTGATCTCGATACCCCATTGGATGGGCTGCTACCTCAGGCCGATATGCTTTGTGTTATCAGATATGAACCTCGAGAGAAGGACGTCGCAGCAGACCCGAAGATGGACAAGGAAGAAGGAGAAGAAGAGTCCCAGCTGAAGGACGCCCCTCAGGGCCGGCACTACCGACCTCCAGGCACCGGCACTGCCGGCCTGCTCACCCCGGCACTGCCGGCCTCCAGGCACCGGCACTGCCGGCCTGCTCACCCCCGCTGCTTGCCGGCTTCCCGGTTCCGGCACTGCCGGCCCCTCCAGCTGAAGACGCGGCGAGAGCCAAGACCGGCACTGCCGGCCTCGAACCAGCGGCACTGCCGGCCCCACCGGCACTGCCGGCCAATCATCACCGGCACTGCCGGCCCCACCCCTGTTGACTTCATCTCAACCGTCGATTTCGCATCTATGGACCAGGATAATTTATGTAATGCCGACTTTACCCCTGTACGAATCTGGGCCTATAAATACCTCACCCCTTCCTCCAGATTAGGGTTAGAGATGAACTAAGAAGAAACTTGAGCTTTGCTCTTACCCATGTGGGAAACCCTTCTAGATCTACCAATCTATGAAGCTATCTACTCTTCTAGGTGATGGATCTCTTCCATTCTAGGAATTCTGGTGTTTGTGGATCTTTTGTTTTTGCAATTCTATCTATTTGCACTCTTTTCCTCTTTGGAACTCTATCCATTGCTATTGCCAATCTTTTGTGAGGGATTCTACTCCTTGTGGGTCTTTTTCTTGCAATTCCATTGGGTTGGTGTATCGGGCCAACGAAGAACAACCGGTTGTGTGTGTGTGTGTTGCGTTTGTATCTTCGATCCACCCCGAAACCCACCCGTGTTCTTCGTGTTCATCCACCTCCCCCACGAATCCCATCCAAATCCGTGAAGATCGGGCACGTCCAAGGACTTAGTCCTCATCATATGGTATCAGCAGCTCTTTGGTTGCCACGGATTTGACCCCCACATCACCAATTTCGCCCAAAAATTTTCCAAATTTTTTTTTCCCAAAAAATAGCCCCAAATTGGCCTTGGATCGATCTCTCGATTTGTTGAGTTATTTGTGGTTTTGTTCCAATAGAAACTTGTCTTTGGTGTTGATCTAATTTTCCCCCAACTTTTCCCACCAGTTTGTGCCAATTTTCCCACGAAATCGAAGATTTTCGGGTCAGTTTTCCGCCAAATCGACGAACAGCAGCTGAGGCCGGCACTGCCGCCCCAAAATCGCCGGCACTGCCGGTCAGGCCGGCACTGCCGCCGCCCAAACGCCGGCACTGCCGCTGGCCCCGAAATTTTTCACACTTTCTTCGTTTTCGTTTTGGCACTTCCCATTTGTGTTTGGTCTTCGGTTTTGAGTGCCATTTCAGCTACCACAAGCTTCCGCAACATCGACAACGACGACGGCACCCCGAGGATTCAAGCGGTTCATTTGACACCTTCACCACCATAGCAAGTTCAAGATCGTCGGCCACCATCATCAAGTGGTATAACTTGCTCCTAACTTGTAGCCCTAGCCTCTTTTGCGTATCTTTCCTATCGAGAGTGGCTTTCTAGTGTTGCGAAGCATTGCGCAAGCGTCCCGACCGTGAGGGTGTGCGTGTGTTGAGCAAAGCTTCGAAGCAAGCTCGTGTGAAAAGATAAGCAAAAGAAGTGTGACATATTTACATAGATAGTAGTATCCTTACATAGTGAGCAAAAGAAAAATACAAAAAGAGAAAAAGAAAAAGTGTGTGAGTGACACCTATACACAAAAGAGTCCAAAGCTTTTAAGCAAAAGAGAGAAAAGAGAAGAGAGGCGTCTTGCGCAAATCTTGTTGCTTCTCAATTTTGCAACCAAGCCACGGTCTCTCTTGCGTTAGCGTGACACCGAGCTAGTAGTCTTCGTTAGGACCATTTTGTTCTTGCTCATTTTCCAAGTCGCGCTAACCCCATTTTGTCCCACGCGTGTGTTCCTCATTGTGTATGCCTTTTGTGATCACCGCCTTTGACTTGTGACTTTTGGATCTTACCCACTTTTGACAATAGACTTTTCGTTTGGTTCTTCCATTTGGCTTTCCACATCCGTACCTAACACCATATAGAGTTTTGTTTTTGTGTGTGTAACCGGTTGTTCCTCACCTTGATACACCTTTCCAATTTTGTTGTGAGTCTTTGACTTACTTGTGAGCTTTCCTCTAACCCCACAACATAGTTCTTGTTTTAATTGTAACCATGTCTAGTGGAGAGGGGAACCAACTACCGATGACACGGCACCAACATTGGATAGCTACTCAAGCCGTCAACAAGAGTATCCATGACCTCACGGCAAGGATCGATGAGACCGTTGCACGCTATGAAGAACGAGCTCAAGTGCAAAGATGGGACCTCAATGTCCAAGTGCAAGACATCCATGACAAGCTTGATGCTCAAGCCCATGATATGAGGGCCACACTTGCTACTCAAGGTCAACAAAACATGGCGAGCATGAGAAGGCAAGAAGAAAGGATGGCACGCCATGAGCAAGCTATTGCCAACATCGCCAACAACCGAAGCCAACACTCGAGGTCTTCGCGCTCTCATAGTTCAAGACACCGAGCTTCATCCTCGTCTTACCATGCTTCTAATGAAGACCCACACCACCATAATGTGGATGCTCAAGTACTTCAACAACAAGCTCGAGATGTGGAGCAAGCACGTGCTCAACTTGAACAAGAGAGACTACAACAAGCACATCGCCAAGCTCAATTCGAAGAGGAACAACAATGTCTTCGTCATGATCAAGCTCTCCTTCATGCACGTGAGCAAGAACGTCTTCGCCATGAGCAAGAGGCACGTCAACAACAAGGGAAACCGCGCCCATCTCAAGTGGCCAATGCTCAAAGGAACCCACCTCATGACGTCGACCAAGAAGTGAACCAAGAACGCCAAATCATCAATATTGATGCTCCGCAAGATGATGGCGCAAGAAGGAACAATAGGGACAATAGAAGACACAACCCTCTCAATTATCGAGCTCACCAAGCACTTCATGCTCACCAAGGTGAAGCAAGGAACCAAAATGAAGAAGACGCTTCAAGTGAAGCTAGTGTCATACCACACCCCCGGCAACCTCATGGAAGGCGTCCTCCTCTTCCAAACCGCCGCCATGGAAATGAGGATCCACCTCAACAACCTCAACAACCTCGCAACCATAATGATGATGAAGATGAAGAAAGACCACCGCCTAGACGCAATGACCGCAATGAAGAGGAAATCTTTGGGAAGCTCAAATTCACCATGCCCAAATTCCACGGAGAAGAAGACCCCGATGCATACCTCTCTTGGGTTCTCAAGGTTGACAAGATTTTCCGCATACACAACTTCTCCGAAGCAAAGAAAGTGGCTATGGCATCACTTGAGTTTGAAGGATATGCAAATGTTTGGTGGGAAGAAGTGAACAAGAAGCGTGACAAGGAAGATCTAGAGCCCATTGACACATGGGAAGAGATGCAAGAAGTCATGCACAAGCGCTTTGTGCCCAACCACCATAAACGCGACCTCTTCAACAAGCTTACTCAACTCAAGCAAAGCTTCAAATCCGTTGAGGAATACTACAAGGAGATGCACATGACCATGATGAGTGCCAATGTGGATGAGCGAGAAGAGCAAACAATGGCAAGATTCTTGAATGGATTGAACATTCCCGTCAAGAGGATAGTGGAGTTCTTGCCTTACACCAACATGGTTGAATTGCTTCATCAAGCAACAAGAGCCGAGCGCCAAGTGCGAGAAGACTTAGCAAGTGCAAAAACAAAGTCCTTCTTCGCCGCAAGAAATGCACCAACCACCTCCTCAAGCATCAAGAACACAAGTGCTATTGCTCCCAAGGATCCCCCTAAGCAAACGAAGAGCGCCTTCAAGACAACAAGCTTCAAGCCGGATCAACCAACTATGTCCTCCAAAGCTTCCACGGGATCTAGTAACATCACTTGCTTCAAGTGTGGAGCTCAAGGACATAAATCCTTTGAATGCAAGAACACAAGAGTTATGATAACTCGAGATGATGGAGATGTGGAGTACTTGAGTGAAGGAGAATATGAAGCCTTGGTACAAGCCGCAACCAATCATGAAGATGATGACTTGGAAGACCAAGAGCAAGTCCTATGTGTGCATGATGCAAGCCCGTCCCTTGTGGTGACCAAAGTGTTGACAACCCATGCACTTCCCAATGAAGATCAAAGGTGCAACATCTTCCAAACAAGAGCCGGAATCAATGGCAAGTCAATAAAGGTTATCATCGATGGAGGGAGTTGCCACAATCTTGCAAGCACCGAACTATGCTCCAAGCTCAACCTCACACTCCGGAAGCACCCCCACCCTTACCATGTGCAATGGCTAAGTGACAATGGAAATGTCAAGATACAACACACCGTCTCCGTATCCTTCAAGATTGGCGCCTATGAAGACACCGTTGAGTGTGATGTCGTACCCATGACGGTGTGCCACATGCTACTTGGTCGCCCTTGGCAATATGACAAAAGAGCAAGCCATGATGGCTACACAAATGCCTATAGCTTCAAGGTCGGCGACAAGACGTTCATCCTACGCCCGATGACTCCTAGCCAAGTAATTGCGGACAATGCAAAGGCTTTAGCGAGGGCTAAGGAAGCTACCATCACTAGTGAGATGAGTGGTGAGAGAGTAACCCACCACAAAGAAAGTGAGCGCCACAAGCCATATATGAGTGAGATGAAGAGTGTCCTCATAGCTACCAAAAGTGAGATGAGAGAATTGCACCACAACCCATCCACCATATTGCACTACGTGCTCATTTGCAAGGGGCCATCCTCGGAGACTAACAACTTAACAACACTTCCTTCGTCTTTGTTGTCTCTTTTGAAGGAATTCCAAGATGTCTTCCCCGACGAGCTTCCTCATGGACTACCACCGCTTCGAGGGATTGAGCACCGCATCGACCTCATACCCGGCGCCCCACTACCAAACCGCGCCGCCTACTGCACCAACCCCAAAGACACAAAGGAGATCCAACGTCAAATACAAGACCTCCTCGAAAAAGGGTATGTTCGTGAAAGCTTAAGCCCTTGTGCGGTTCCCGTGATTCTTGTGCCTAAACCGGATGAGACGCAACGAATGTGTATGGATTGTCGCCCCATCAATGCCATTACCGTTCGATACCTCCATCCCATTCCGCGTTTAGATGACATGCTTGATGAATTGAGCGGTGCCACGATTTTCTCTAAGATTGATTTGCGTAGTGGCTACCATCAAATCCGCATGGCAATAGGTGATGAATGGAAGACGACATTCAAGACCAAACTTGGTCTCTATGAATGGCTTGTCATGCCATTTGGTCTTTCAAATGCTCCATCTACTTTCATGCGACTCATGAATCACATCTTACGTCCTCTCATTGGCAAGAGTGTGGTTGTCTATTTCGATGATATTCTCATTTATAGCAAACACCTCGAGGACCATGTGCAACATGTGAGAGAGGTCTTGTGCATCTTGCGTCATGAAAAGCTTTATGCTAACCTCCCCAAGTGCACCTTTGCTCAAAACAAATTGGTTTTCCTTGGCTTTGTGGTTTCCGCTAATGGGATTGAAGTTGATTCTTCCAAGGTGGAGGCCATCCACAATTGGCCTACCCCTACAAATGTTGGTCAAGTCCGAAGTTTCCATGGACTTGCCGGGTTTTACCGCCGCTTTGTGAAAGATTTTAGCACCATTGCTTGCCCTTTGAATGAGCTTACCAAGAAGAATGTTTCGTTTGTTTGGGGCAAGGCCCAACAAAATGCTTTTGATGAGTTGAAGAAACGCCTTACCGAAGCTCCCCTTCTTGTTCTTCCAAATTTTGCCAAAACTTTTGAGATTGAGTGTGATGCAAGTGGGCTTGGTATTGGTGGTGTTCTTATGCAAGAGGGCAAACCCGTGGCATACTATAGTGAGAAGTTAGATGGCGCACGCCTCAACTATCCTATATATGACAAGGAGCTCTACGCTTTGGTTCGTGTTCTTGAAGTTTGGCAACACTATCTTTGGCCAAAAGAGTTTATCATTCATTCCGACCATGAGTCCTTGAAATATTTGAAAAGCCAACACAACTTGAACAAACGACATGCAAAATGGGTCGAGTTCATTGAGTCCTTTCCATATGTGATCAAATACAAGAAGGGCAAGGACAATGTTGTGGCGGATGCTCTTTCCATAAAAACACCCTTTTGCTAACTCGTTTGGATTTTCATGTTTTGGGACTCGAAGAGATCAAAGAACTCTATCCTTCCGATTCTTTCTTTGCTCCCATATTTGAGAAGTGCTCCGTTGAACGAGGAGTGGATGATTTCTATTTGCATGATGGCTACTTGTTCAAAGCTAACAAGATTTGCATTCCCGAGTCTTCGCTTCGAAAATTGCTTTTGCAAGAGTCACATGGAGGTGGTCTCATGGGTCACTTTGGACGTGACAAGACACTCGCGATGCTATCCACTCACTACTATTGGCCAAAGATGAAGCGAGATGTGGAGCGCCTTTGCCGCCGGTGCACAACATGCTTACAAGCTAAGAGCATGTCTAATGGAACCCTTAAACCCTTATAGCTATAAGGGTCGAGAATTGGCAAAATTGGGGAGGTTGGAGGTGTGAAAAACATGAGGCATTTAGTGGAACCCTTAAACCCTTAAATTTTAAGGGTTGAGTCAAATAGTGGAACCCTCAAACCCTTAAATTTTAAGGGTTTGAGGGTTCCACTATTTGACTCAACCCTCAAACCCTCAAACCCTCATCACAGTTTCATATCACAAATATCACAAATATCACCATAAACATCAAACAATAATCATTCTAGTTATTATTACAACATCAAATAGTACTCTCAAGCACAAGATAATCATTCCAAATATTACAACAATGTTTTTGGCAAAATAAAAAAATTGTTCGAAGCAAATAGGACATAGCAAAGTGAAACAAAGACACATCATGAGCCTTGGCGCCGCCCATCCAACTGCCAATGGTGCTCTACAAGATCATCCCGGAGTTGACAATGAGTGTTTGCATTCTCAATCGCACGGTGTGCTTCAAGAAAAGCTTCTACGCGATTGGGGTTCCTTTCCGGTTGCACACGGGTGCCAACATTGTCATAGAAGCAAGGGAGGTTTAACCCTCTCTCATCCTCTATGATCATGTTGTGTAGAATCACACAACATGTCATGATGTCCTGCAAGGTCTTCTTGTCCCAAAAACGAGCTGGACCCCGGACTATGGCAAACCTTGCTTGCAAAATACCGAAAGCTCTCTCAATATCTTTGCGGGCTGCCTCTTGTGCCCTTGTGAAATGAGCTTGTTTTTTTGTTAGGGGCACACCATTTTTCTCCTTGATGGACTTCACAAGAGTTGCCCACAATCATTAACAATCTTCACAAACAAACTACGGCGCATTCGGTACCTTCTCCGGAAGAGGCGAGGTGGGTATGTAGGATGCTCCTTCGCGAAGTAGTCTCGCATCAGTTGCTCGTGCCCGAGACCACGGTTGCGGTAAATGTACTCTCGCCCCATCACCGATCCTCTCCTATGATCCAACAGCTTTGCGCGGTCTTCGATCTCTTGGACGTCGTCGAGGAGGCTCATCATCTGCACGTCATCGTCTTGAAGCAACTCCTCAATGTCCGAATCGTCCGACGAAGACCAACCGGACTCGGAGGACAACGACATGGAGTCGTCGGAGTTCATCTCCATCTACAACAAATTACCATATTTGCATCAAAATATAAATTTTGTGCCTATTTTTCTCATCAATAGTATGAACAAAATTTACAAAAAAAAGGGGAAGAAAATACCTTCGGCGGCGTCGGGCGGCGTCGGGCGGCGTCGGGGGAGAAGGCTGGGGGCGGGCCGAGCGGCGGTGGCGGGGAGGCTGGGGGCGGAGCGGCGGCGGCGGGGAGGCTGGGGGCGGCGGCTCGATGCGGAGGAGGGAGGAGGCCGGGGGCGGGTCGAGCGGCGGTGGAGGCAGGAGGAGGAGGAGCTCGGGCGGAGGAGGGAGGAGGAGGAGGAGCTCGGGCGAAGGAGGAGCTCGGGCGGAGGAGGAGCTCGGGCGGAGGAGGGAGGAGGCGGCGGAGGCCGGGAGCTGGGGGCGGCGGCGGGGAGGCTGGGGGCAGCGGCGGGGCGGAGCTCGATGCGGAGGAGGGAGGAGGCGGCGGAGGCCGGGAAAAGGTCCGGCGGGGGGAGGAGGAGGTGGGGGTGCTCGATCCGGTGGCGTCGGCGGCCGGCGAGGGGAGGGGCTGGGGCGGCGGCGGCCGGTGGCGCGGTGTGGAGGTGAGCTCGGGGAGGGAGGAGGAGCTGAACTGCTTCCCGCGTCCGTTGTGAACGTGTAGGGGTCGGAGCACGGGTCGGGGCCTCCAACCCTTACCTGTACAGGTCGGGGCACGGATTGGAGCCTCGACCTCTAAATTTTTTTAGGGATTTAGGGATTTTGGGGTTCCACTATATAGCATTTGAACCCTTAAATCCGTAAAAAAACGGTTGTATACGGATTTAAGGGTTCCATTAGACATGCTCTAAGTCCACTTCCAACCCTTATGGTCTTTACACCCCATTGCCTATTCCTTATGCACCATGGACCGATATTAGCATGGATTTCGTTCTAGGCTTGCCTCGCACTAAGCATGGTCATGATTCCATATTTGTGGTAGTGGATAGATTCTCTAAGATGGCTCATTTCATACCTTGCCATAAGAGCGACGATGCTTCACACATTGCTTCATTGTTTTTCAGGGAAATTGTCCGCCTACATGGAGTACCGCAAAGCATTGTGTCGGATCGAGACGTCAAGTTCATGAGTTATCTTTGGAAGTCGCTCATGGCAAAGTTTGGAGTGAAGCTCTTGTTCTCATCATCATCGCACCCGCAAACGGACGGCCAAACGGAAGTGGTCAATCGAAGCCTCTCCACCCTCCTACGCATCCTCGTGAAGAAGAACTTGAAGTCATGGGAGGAGTGCCTTCCCCACGCGGAGTTCGCCTACAACCGCGCCAAGCACAAGACTACATCAAGGAGCCCCTTCATGGTCGTCTATGGCTTCGAACCTTACACGGCACTCGACATACTTCCGCTACCCCTCCACGAGCGCATCAACATGGACTTCGACAAGCGCACCGCCGCCGTCAAGAAACTACATGAAGACACAAGAGCGACCATACAAGAACATGTGCTTCGTCAAGCAAACCGCATCAACGCCAAGAAGAAGGCAAGAATATTCCAAGAAGGAGACCTCGTTTGGATCCACCTCCGGAAGGAAAGGTTCCCTCATGAGCGCAACTCCAAGCTCAAGCCAAGAGGAGATGGCCCCTTCAAGGTCCTCAAATGCATCAACAACAACGCTTACGTCATCGACATACCGACATCCAAGTACTTGGTGAGCAACACGTTCAACGTCTCGGACTTGTCACCCTATCATGGAGATGAGGAGGTGCAAGAGTCGAGGACGACTCTTTCCCAAGGGGGGGAGATGATGTAGCCCCGCTCACCGACGACGCTACACCAAGACCAACAAGTCCCCCAGTGGACCAATGACGCGAGCCCGAGTCAAAGCGCTACATGATAAGGTGAACTCACTCCTCACTACCCTTGATCTCGATACCCCATTGGATGGGCTGCTACCTCAGGCCGATATGCTTTGTGTTATCAGATATGAACCTCGAGAGAAGGACATCGCAGCAGACCCGAAGATGGACAAGGAAGAAGGAGAAGAAGAGTCCCAGCTGAAGGACGCCCCTCAGGGCCGGCACTACCGGCCTCCAGGCACCGGCACTGCCGGCCTGCTCACCCCGGCACTGCCGGCCTCCAGGCACCGGCACTGCCAGCCTGCTCACCCCGGCACTGCCGGCCTCCGGTTCCGACGCTGCCGGCCCCTCCAGGTGAAGACGCGACGAGAGCCAAGACCGGCACTGCCGGCCTCGAACCAGCGGCACTGCCGGCCCCACCGGCACTGCCGGCCAATCATCACCGGCACTGCCGGCCCCACCCCTGTTGACTTCATCTCAACCGTCGATTTCGCATCTATGGACCAGGATAATTTATGTAATGCCGACTTTACCCCTGTACGAATCTGGGCCTATAAATACCTCACCCCTTCCTCCAGATTAGGGTTAGAGATGAACTAAGAAGAAACTTGAGCTTTGCTCTTACCCATGTGGGAAACCCTTCTAGATCTACCAATCTATGAAGCTATCTACTCTTCTAGGTGATGGATCTCTTCCATTCTAGGAATTCTGGTGTTTGTGGATCTTTTGCTTTTGCGATTCTATCTATTTGCACTCTTTTCCTCTTTGGAACTCTATCCATTGCTATTGCCAATCTTTTGTGAGGGATTCTACTCCTTGTGGGTCTTTTTCTTGCAATTCCATTGGGTTGGTGTATCGGGCCAACGAAGAACAACCGGTTGTGTGTGTGTGTGTTGCGTTTGTATCTTCGATCCACCCCGAAACCCACCCGTGTTCTTCGTGTTCATCCACCTCCCCCACGAATCCCATCCAAATCCGTGAAGATCGGGCACATCCAAGGACTTAGTCCTCATCACCTTCCCTCACCAACCGTGCCCACCATGTCCTGGAGCTCCACCTCGACCTCCTACACCTGCCTATACCCGCCATGGCCAGAGAAATGCACCACAGCCACGGCACGTGTCACGCCCAGATCAGCCTAGGGCCATGCCGAGGGCATCGTGCGCGCGCCACGGACACCCACGGAGCACGCGTCGCCCCATCCCTCTGCGCCTCCCCTGGACCACCGCTGAGCACCTTGAGCTTCACCACCGCAACGCGCATCCACCAGACACGTTCCCCTGCGCGCGCGAGCCTTGTCGCCGGCGACCGCATCGCCGGATTTCCGCGTCCTTGCCGCCAGACTCCGCCATCGCCAGCACTCGCCAGACCGTCCCCCACCTCACTCTCTAGCCCCCTAGCACCGCCTGGACGCCGCCTAGCTCGCACTAACGTCGCCGACCCGATTCCTTCGCCGGAGCCGCCGCGATGCTGTCACCCTCGCCGCACCCCACACGGCCACCTCGCCATTATAAATAGAGCCATCCCCGCGCCTTCACCTCCACACCATGCCTGCTCGCCTCCTTCTCCTCGATCTCCTCGACCCATTTCCCCTCTCCAATCCTCACCGGAGCTCGCCAATTGCTTCGTCGATCGCCGGAACCCGACGCAGAAGCCGCTGTCGATTGACGCCTCCCCGAGCGACGCCACTGGTACCAGCGCACTCCTCATCGTCGACAACGCCGTCCTGCGCCGCCGCTGACCCTCGCCGGAGCCCCAGCTCGCCGTCGACCCCCTACCTCCGCCCTGCCAGCACCACCTTCTCGTCGACGACGACGATGCTCCACCGCCGCTCGATCCTCTTCTGATCCAACGGTGCGCCTCGCAGCGTACCGATTCGGTGAGTAGGAGTCACTGATGAGTGGGTCCCCCTGTCAGCTGGCCCGCAGCGCTAGCTAGGCCGGCCCAACTCTGCTTTGCCGCGTTTCAAACTAATTCGGCCCAGTTTCTTTCCCGCCAGCCCACCTAGTCAATTTGATTTAAATGCAATTCAAACAATTTTCAAATACTGATGCCCACTTCAAAATTTAATAACTTTCAAACTACTGCACCAAATTTAGCAAACTACATATCTCTGGAAAGCCTATGAAATTATCTACAATATGCCACTGGTCTCACTTCAAGATCTTGTGTAGAATTAATGTGACATAAATAACAAGGTAGGGAGTTTTGTGACTTCAAATAAATCTTAAAAATCAACCAAAATAGATATTAAGTTAATTCCAACTCCAATAGCTCACATTTGACTTACACTAATTGTTTATGCAAGAAAATGATGTGGTCATTTTGCATGATCATGCCCTAGTTTAATTAAAGGACTATATGGCTATTCTAGTTAGTTGATATTGTCCAAAACTATTATGTAAATTCTATGAAGTGTTCACTTCATTTAAATCTTGTCCCAAATACTTTCATATGAAGTATTGACCCCTGGTCCAATACTCTCAAATGAAATGCTTGGTGAATTTAAATCATAATAGGCATTATTAAGTGGTATGAGGTATCCTACCTCATTTAAATCAATTCCTCAAAATGATGATGACGAATGGTTGACTTATGTCAACATGATTTCATGTAGAATTGTTTGAGGAAATTAAATCTTAAGAAGATTCAATGAGAGGAAATTATTTCTCAAAAACTATATGGAAACTATCATTTACATATATAAGGAGAGAAGTTATCCTCTAACACTAAGTAAGAAACCCTAGATTAATTCTAAGTAGCAATGTAAGTAATGATGCTAGATCATTTGGAGTGAGCCATTAAGGCTAAGTTAAGTTATTTAAGTGTTGTTTGGTGATTGTATCCTCATACTCGTATATAGACACTAGTGCCGGAGAATACCAGGAAGAGGAAGGATTCTACCCAGAAGAGGAAGAGCACTTTGACCACCTCAACAACCAAGGCAAGCTATTATCAATGCAAGCTAGACTATTGCAAGTTATAATGTTGCAAGCAAACACCAATGCAAGATAATACTCTTGCAAAGTGCAAGGCTCACTATGAGCAAGGCATTACCCTATTTTACTTTATGCTTATGATCCTATTTCCCAGTTTTACCTTACAGGCTTTATTTACTTTTGTTTTATCAAAGTACTTTTTGATTTATGATTCACTTGGTTTAGTTATAGAGTGGTACTAGATCATCACACTTAGCCTAGCAAGCTCCAAGATACTTAGCACCCCGCATAACTAGATGCTAGTGCTCAATATTAAAAGTGACTACTCCATTTGGGAACTTGTGAATTGAAATGACTTTGAAAACCTTGGAATGATGAGTCATTCTATTGAGAGATTTTGAAGGTGAATATGATCTGTGAATGACTTGGTGAACTTTACAAAAACTGATGGTTGGGTTCGGATGCGATACCATTCCAATTTTATGAGTACCCCCACAATACCTGAATCTGGGTATGGCTTAGCTGGAAACTTATGTATTTTAGTATGGGTTCCCTCTGAACAAGCGTCATAGGGGTTATGCCGAGGCTGCCTCCGTACTAGTGAAGTGATATGAAATGACGTGAAATGAGGTGAATGTCCGGCCAAGCCCTGTGCAGTTCCCGGGTTGGCGGTTTGCTTTCACCGGGAGGCCAAGCTCATGGGGAGAGGTGCCTATACTAGGATATGTAAATGAAAGGTTAGGATTGGTAGTTCGCGTACTGCGTACGATAAATCAGGGCCAGTTACCCCTGACGAGCTATTGCAACTGTTGTGGCACAAGTGTACAACCTCTGCAGAGTTAAACCTATTCGAATAGCCGCGTCCGCGGTCATGGACAGTTGGAAAGGCCATACTGTTCCGTCATCAGAACTTTTCAAAAACTATGAATGGTGAATGGGGACTTGTGATTTTGAATTTGAAAGGTGACATTGACTTTGAATCACAACGGAGTTGTGGGAATGACACCAATGTTCCCACTTGAGTTAGTTAGTACATGAAGAGTGGTTTACTAAAAGGTTTGTGAACTAAAATTGGCTTTATGCAAAATAAACTAGAGCTTAGCACCCCCTTACTAGAATTGTTAGCACTTACATTAGTATTAGTTTGCGAGTACTTTAAAGTACTCACGGCTGTGTCCCTGGCTATTCAAATGGCCAGACTATGAAGAGGAGCAGAACTATCAAGATGACGACCCGCAGGACGCCTACGACAACTAGGGAATCTTCTGACGTCAGACGTTGGCCTGTGGACTAGAGAGTCCCTTCTATTTACGCTTCCGCTATGAAACTATGAACTTTGTGTATGTTGATCCATAGATCAACTATTTGTGTAATATGGATCATGTGATCTCTATTTGTAAGACGACTATGGTATGTAATGAATGATGACTTATGATATTCAACTATTATGTCTCGCAACAACAATATTCCTGGGATTGCGATGTATGGCATAACAGGCATCTGGACTTAAAAATCCGGGTGTTGACATTCGTACTGCTCTTTGTTGTTTGCTCTCGATATTTTATCTATGTTGTTTCTTATATTGTCGCCTTTTTATTGTAGTGGTGACGAGGATGAAGATCCACCCATTGACGCGACTGCTCGAACGAGTACGTCGCGTACTTTAGTTGTCTCTAAAGCTCAACCTGATGGAGACGAAACTTCGCCTCCTCAACAAGACAGCGAGCATCCAACTCCAATTGCAAGCCCCCGTGCCCCTTCACCAAAGAGGGCTAGGGTTGAACCGGCCAAGGAGCCTACCTTGCTAATTGGTAGTTCCACGACTCCTCCAATGGATGATGTAAGTTGTTCACTTTTTTTATGTTCCGAATTTTTTCAATGCTTTTCGACTGTTCTTTGCTTGTTGCTATCGAACTTTTTCGCTTCCTATATTTGATTTTTTTTTTGATCTCTATTTTTCTTTGCAGCCTTTGATGAAGGAGTTTATCCGTCTCGGTACCCAACTCGTCGGGTACCGTGACCATGCGAAAAAGCTTGAAGGTACTATTTTTGCTGCTTCTTCAGGAAAATGACACCCCCATGATTCTTTTGTCATGACATTTGTTACTGTCGATTGTTTTACCAGCCAATCTTGCGGAAGCCAACAAGCGTGCTGATGCTCTTGCTCTTAAATTGGAGCAAAGCGAAAAAGCTCGCAAGAAAGCTGAAGCAAATGCTGCCGCTGTCAAAGATCTTCGAAAAAGACTTCAAGACGCAGAAACTTCTTTAAATGAAAACATTGCTTAGCAGACTGCGCGTGAAGATGAAATCCTTGCTCGCTTGGAGTCGCAGAGCCGACGTTTTGTCAGTGAGTACTTCAAACCATTGTTATTTCTGCGGGTGATCATATTTTTCCTGGCGCACTTTTTGACGAGCTTCCTTTTGCTTGTTTTTAGGGAAAACGCATCAGGATTTTTACTTAGAAAGTCCTAAAGGCGATCGCCTTCTTGACGCGCTCTCCCTCCTTGAGATTCATGGAGATGATGCACGCGAAGGCCTTGCTGATGCTAAAGCAGGTCTGTTGAAGCTTTTCCCCTACTTCTTCGCGAAGAAAAAAGAGCCCGAGACTTTTACTGCTCTCGCCAAGTACTTCAATTCCAAGGAAGATCTTGGGCTCAATCTGCGACAAGAAGGCCTGAAGATTGGTGTCGAAGGCACCATTGCTTTGGTTGCTGACAGCCAACAAGATGTCGACTGTGCTAAAGTTGGCGATATAAAGGAGATGGAGACGAAGAAATGGCAGTCTTTGATTAAGGCTGCCAAGCCAAACTCAAAACCAATCCTCGCTTTCCTTGGATGCAAGCCAACTCCCGCTCCCAGTTCATCGAAGCCGGAGGTCAAGTAGACCACCTTGTCTCTCTTTTGTTTTTCTTCTCTTTTGATGTTGTCGCCAAAGTAGTTTTGGCGACAACTATCCCACTAGTTCAGTAGGAACCCTCTTTTGTAATAGCCATGTAACTATCTGACCTTATTAATGAGAAGCTATGTTGCCGAGATATTGATATCGAAGTATTTCTTTCCAGTTAATTTTTGACAACTACACCGTGGTGCCTCCCTCTGCTGCTTTGCCTGCTACATCTTACTCGAAAAGGTCCTCCACTGACGAGTTTGTTGGACGTTCGTCGAGTGCTGCACAGAATGAAGATTTGGACAAGCTTCGTCAACAATTGCAGTCGATGAAAAAACAATCTCTCGTGATAATGGAACAATCTTGGAGATCATCTGAAAATGAAAAACTGGCTGTTCAGCAAGCTCGGGAAGCCATAGCGTTGAAGGAAACTGCGGTTGCTGAGGCTACTGAAGCTACTTCCCGAGAAAATTTTATGCTTCAACTGATGAACGATGCTAGCTTGGATATGACGGGTACGCTCCGCAAACGTAGTCATGCTGTCTTTTGTTCTTACTGTCTTGAGTTCTTACTGATGCTCTTGCTGAAATAGGTTCTTTTTTGGATACTGCTGCCGAAGATCAACGCGTGGAAGCCCGAACCAACGTGCTTCTCAGGCTTGCTCGTCAACATGGTTCCAATTTTTGGGATACTCCTGAGCGTACTCGCCAAATAATCAGATTTCAAGATCGCGCGAGTCAGGTCCGCGATTTTCTCGACTTCTGCACACAAACCTTGTCTCTAGTTTATAGTACCATGTTTCCTCGTAACAAAATACCAGACACTCTCCCTGCTTTGATGGAGAAGTTCCGAGATGCCCCTCGTATCCATAATTTTGTACGGGCTCAACTATCTGCTGGGGCAAGATTCGCCATGATTATGATACAGATCTGCTACCCGAAATTAGATCTGACTCAAATTGTCACCAAATGTCTGGCCAAGCAAACGAAGCGGAAGAGGAACATCGACAAAATCAACGACACTATAACCCCTGTAGCCGAAGAAATGATGAACGAACTTCTTCGGATGGACTCAGAATTCTTTGTAAAAGGTAGCTATGCTGAACATAAGACTGGTGCTGCAAACAATGAAGGTGTAAACATAGATGATATACTAGGTAGCAACTGAGTTTTACTATATTGCGGGAGTTCATATATATTTTTTCTTGTCGAATTTTTCTTGATGATGAGGTTGTCTATATTGTAAGATATAATCTATATTGTAAAGCCCCCGAGCCTTTGGCCGGAGCTTGAGCTATGTTTTACGGCATGATGAATTTACTATTTTGCGAGAGTATATATATTTTTGTTGCCACGAGTTATGAGCCCCCAAGCCTGTCGATGAAAAAAGATGTATATCACCAATATCTTTTACTATATTGCAGCACCGCGAGCCCGCCTCATTAAAAACCTTTCAGCCCCACTCGGTGCCCTGAAAGGAAAAGAGTGCGTCTGAAAACTCGCGGGCGTTTCAGTACATTATATGTTTAGGAGGACTATATTTTGACTTCAGGCGTAAAAACGCCTTAGCTGCGCCACGTTCCAGGGATTTTGCTCGGGAACCCCTGTCTTCTTGTCCTTTATCATGTATGCTCCTCCTTCGATTACTTCTGTGATGATGTAAGGGCCAAGCCACGGCGACTCGAGTTTTTCATGGCTTTTTTGCGGGAGCCGTAGAACTAAGTCGCCGACCTGAAAGGATCTTGGTCGCAAACGTCGGCTGTGGTAATTTTTCAAGTCTTGCTGGTACTTGGTGACTCGTGATAATACTTCATCTCGAGCTTCATCAAGTGCATCGACATCGTCCTCCAATGCTTTTTCTGGAAGCTTCTTCATCATATTCCGTGACTCTTGGAGAATCATGCTCTATTTCTATCGGTAGTACGGCCTCAGCTCCATGGACCAGGAAAAACGGAGTCTCTTGTGTCGCTGTATTTGGTGTTGTTCGAATACTCCATAGTACACTTGGCAGCTCCTCTGGCCAAGTATGTCGCGCTTTTTCCAATGATGCTAGCAGGCGCTTCTTGATACCATTGCAAATGATTCCATTGGCTTTTGACACGCGTACAGCACGCGACCGTTGGGAACCCCAAGTGGAAGGTGTGATGCGTACAGCAGTAAGTTTCCCTCAGTAAGAAACCAAGGTTTATCGAACCAGTAGGAGTCAAGAAGCACGTTGAAGGTTGATGGCGGCGGAGTGTAGTGCGGCGCAACACCAGGGATTCTGGCGCCAACGTGGAACCTGCACAACACAACCAAAGTACTTTGTCCCAACGTAACAGTGAGGTTGTCAATCTCACCAGCTTGCTGTAACAAAGGATTAGATGTATAGTGTGGATGATGATTGTTTTCAGAAAACAGTAGAACGAGTATTGCAGTAGATTGTATTCGATTAAAAGAATGGACCGGGGTCCACAGTTCACTAGAGGCGTCTCTCCCATAAGAATAAGCATGTTGGGTGAACAAATTACAGTTGGGCAATTGACAAATAAAGAGGGCATGACCATGCACATACATGTTATGATGAGTAGTGTGAGATTTAATTGGGCATTACGACAAAGTACATAGACCGCTATCCAGCATGCATCTATGCCTAAAAAGTCCACCTTCAGGTTATCATCCGAACCCCTTCCAGTATTAAGTTGCAAACAACAGACAATTGCATTAAGTATGGTGCGTAATGTAATCAACACATACATCCTTAGACATAGCATCGATGTTTTATCCCTAGTGGCAACAACACATCCACAACCTTAGAACTTTCTCACATCTGTCCTGCATTTAATGGAGGCATGAACCCACTATCGAGCATAAATACTCCCTCTTGGAGTTACAAGCAAAAACTTGGCCAGGGCCTCTACTAGTAACAGAGAGCATGCAAGATCATAAACAACACATAGATAATAGATTGATAATCAACATAGCATAGTATTCCATATTCATCGGATCCCAACAAACACAACATATAGCATTACAGATAGATGATCTTGATCATGTTAGGCAGCTCACAAGATCCAACAATGATAGCACAATTAGGAGAAGACGACCATCTAGCTACTGCTATGGACCCATAGTCCAGGGGTAGACTACTCACTCATCACTCCGGAGGCGACCATGGCGGTGAAGAGTCCTCCGGGAGATGATTCCCCTCTCCGGCAGGGTGCCGGAGGCGATCTCCTGAATCCCCCGAGATGGGATTGGCGGCGGCGGCGTCTCTGGAAGGTTTTCTATATCGTGGCTCTCAGTACTGGAGTTATTATCGATGAAGGCTTAAGTAGGCGGAGGAGGTAGGTTTAGGGGCGACGCGAGGAGCCCACACAGCAGAGCCGCGCGGCCAGGGGGTGGGCCGCGCCGCCCTGGCGTGTCGCCGCCTCGTCGCCCCACTTCGTTTCCTCTCCGGTATTCTGGAAGCTTCGTGGAAAAATAAGATCCTGGGCGTTGATTTCGTCCAATTCCGAGAATATTTCCTTACTAGGATTTCTGAAACCAAAACAAAGCAGAAAACAAAGAATCGGCTCTTCGGCATCTTGTTAATAGGTTAGTGCCGGAAAATGCATAAATATGACATAAAGTATGTATAAAACATGTAGGTATCATCAATAAAGTGGCATGGAACATAAGAAATTATCGATACGTTGGAGACGTATCAGCATCCCCAAGCTTAGTTCCTGCTCGTCCCGAGTAGGTAAACGATAACAAAGATAATTTCTGAAGTGACATGCCATCATAATCTTGATCATACTATTGTAAGCACATGTAATGAATGCAGCGATCCAAGACAATGGTAAATGTAATGAGTAAACAACTGAATCATATAGCAAAGACTTTTCATGAATAGTACTTTCAAGACAAGCATCAATAAGTCTTGCATAAGAGTTAACTCATAAAGCAATAAATTCAAAGTAAAGGCATTGAAGCAACACAAAGGAAGATTAAGTTTTAGCGGCTGCTTTCAACTTATAACATGTATATCTCATGGATATTGTCAACATAAAGTAATATAATAAGTGCAATATGCAAGTATGTAGGAATCAATGCACAGTTCACACAAGTGTTTGCTTCTTGAGGTGGAGAGAAATATGTGAACTGACTCAACATAAAAAGTAGAAGAAAGGCCCTTCGCAGAGGGAAGCATTGATTGCTATATTTGTGCTAGAGCTTTGGTTTTGAAAACAAGAAACAATTTTGTCAACGGTAGTAATAAAGCATATGCATCATGTAAATTATATCCTACAAGTTGCAAGCCTCATGCATAGTATACTAATAGTGCCCGCACCTTGTCCTAATTAGCTCGGATTACCTGGATTATCACCGCAATACATATGTTTTAACCAAGTGTCACAAAGGGGTACCTCTATGCCGCATGTACAAAGGTCTAAGGAGAAAGCTCGCATTGGATTTCTCGCTTTTGATTATTCTCAACTTAGACATCCATACCGAGACAATATAGACAACAGATAATGGACTCCTCTTTAATGCTTAAGCATTCAACAACAATTAATTTTCTCATATGAGATTGAGGATATTTGTCCAAAACTGAAACTTCCACCATGGATCATGGCTTTAGTTAGCGGCCCAATGTTCTTCTCTAACAATATGCATTCTCTAACCATTCAACTCATGGTAAATCGCCCTTACTTCAGACAAGACGGACATGCATAGCAACTCACATGATATTCAACAAAGAGTAGTTGATGGCGTCCCCAGGAACATGGTTATCGCACAACAAGAAAAAAAATTCATAAGTACATATTCAATACCACAATAGTTTTTAGGCTATTTGTCCCATGAGCTATATATTGCAAAGGTAGAGGATAAAAATTTAAAGGTAGCACTCAAGCAATTTACTTTGGAATGGCGGAGAAATACCATGTAGTAGGTAGGTATGGTGGACACAAATGGCATAGTGGTTGGCTCAAGGATTTGGATGCATGAGAAGTATTCCCTCTCGATACAAGGTTTAGGCTAGCAAGGTTATTTGAAACAAACACAAGTATGAACGGTGCAGCAAAACTCACATAAAAGACATATTGTAAACATTATAAGACTCTACACTGTCTTCCTTGTTGTTCGACCCTTACTAGAAATTATCTAGACCTTAGAGAGACCAATTATGCAAACCAAATTTTAGCAAGCTCTACGTATTTATTCATTAATAGGTGCAAAGTATATGATGCAAGAGCTTAAACATGAGCACAAAAATTGCCAAGTATCACATTATCCAAGACATTCTACCAATTACTACATGTAGCATTTCCCGTTTCCAACCATATAACAATTTAACGAAGAAGATTCAACCTTCGCCATGAATATTATGAGTAAATCCTAAGGACATATTTGTCCATATGCAACAGCGGAGCGTGTCCCTCTGCCACACAATGAATGCTAGGATCCATTTTATTCAAACAAAACAAAAACAAAAACAAACAGACGCTCCAAGCAAAATGCATAAGATGTGATGGAATAAAAATATAGTTTCACTAGAGGAACCTGATAATGTTGTCGATGAAGAAGGGGATGCCTTGGGCATACCCAAGGTTAGACGCTTGAGTCTTCTTGAAATATGCAGGGGTGAACCACCGGGGCATCCCCAAGCTTAGAGCTTTCACTCTCCTTGATCATATTGTATCATCTCCCTCTCTTGATCCTTGAAAACTTCCTCCACACCAAACTCAAAACAACTCATTAGAGGGTTAGTGCACAATCAAAATTCACATGTTCAGAGGTGACATAATCATTCTTAACACTTCTGGACATTGCACAAAGCTACTGAAAGTTAATGGAATAGAAAAATCCATCAAGCATAGCAAAACAGGCAATGCGAAATAAAAGGCAGAATATGTCAAAACAGAACAGTCCGTAAAGATGAATTTCTAAGAGGCACCCGACTTGCTCAAATGAAAATGCTCAAATTGAATGAAAGTTGCGTACATATATGAGGATCACTCACGTAAATTGGCATAATTTTCTGAGGTACCTACAGAGAATTAGGCGCAGATTCGTGACAGAAAAGAAATCTGTTTCTGCGCAGTAATCCAAATCTAGTATGAACCTTACTATCAAAGACTTTACTTGGCACAACAATGCAACAAAACTAAGATAAGGAGAGGTTTCTACAGTAGTAACAACTTCCAAGACTCAAATATAAAATAAAAGTGCAGTAGTAAAGTTATGGGTTGTCTCCCATAAGCGCTTTTCTTTAACGCCTTTTAGCTAGGCGCAGAAAGTGTGTATCAAGTATTATCAAGAGATGAAGCATCAACATTACAATTTTTTCTAATGATAGAATCAAAAGGTAACTTCATTCTCTTTCTAGGGAAGTGTTCCATACCTTTCTTGAGAGGAAATTGATATTTAATATTACCTTCCATCATATCAATGATAGCACCAATAGTTCGAAGAAAAGGTCTTCCCAATATAATGGGACAAGATGCACTGCATTCAATATCCAAGACAACAAAATCAACGGGGACAAGGTTATTGTTAATGGTAATGCGAACATTATCAACTCTCCCCAAAGGTTTCTTTGTAGAGTTATCAGCAAGATTAACATCCAAATAACAATTTTTCAATGGTGGCAAGTCAAGCATATTATAGATTTTCTTAGGCATAACGGAAATACTTGCACCAAGATCACATAAAGAATTACAATCAAAGTCATTGACCTTAATCTTAATGATGGGCTCCCAACCATCCTCTAGCTTCCTAGGAATAGAAGCTTCGCGTTCTAGTTTCTCTTCTCTAGCTTTTATGAGAGCATTTGTAATATGTTTTGTGAAAGCCAAATTTATAGCACTAGCATTAGGACTCTTAGCAAGTTTTTGTAAGAACTTTATAACTTCAGAGATGTGACAATCATCAAAGTCTAAACCATTATAATCTAAAGCAATGGGATCATTGTCCCCAATGTTGGAAAAAATTTCAGCAGTTTTATCACAGGTAGTTTCAGCAGTTTTAGCAGTTTCAGGCAGTTTTTCACGCTTTGCATTAGAAGTGGAAACATTGCCAACACCAATTATTTTACCATTAATAGTAGGAGGTGCAGAATCATGTGGAGCATTAGCATTACTAGTGGTGGTAATAGTCCAAACTTTAGCTATATTATCTTCTTTAGCATTTTCTTCTTTTTCCCACCTAGCACGCAATTCGGCCATCAATCTTATATTCTCATTAATTCTAACTTGGATGGCGTTTGCTGTAGTAACAATTTTATTATTATTATTTTCATTAGGCATAACTTTCGATTTCAAAAGATCAACATCAACAGCAAGACTATCGACTTTAGAAGCAAGTATATCAATTTTCCCAAGCTTTTCTTCAACAGATTTGTTAAAAGCAGTTTGTGTACTAATAAATTCTTTAAGCATGGATTCAAGTCCAGGGGGTGTGTTCCTATTATTGTTGTAAGAATTCCCATAAGAATTACCATAACCGTTACCATTATTATAAGGATATGGCCTATAGTTGTTACTAGAATTGTTCCGGTAAGCATTGTTGTTGAAATTATTATTTTTAATATAGTTTACATCAACATGTTCTTCTTGGGCAACCAATGAAGCTAACGGAACATTATTAGGATCAACATTTGTCCTACCATTCACAAGCATAGACATAATAGCATCAATCTTATCACTCAAGGAAGAGGTTTCTTCGACAGAATTTACCTTCTTACCTTGTGGAGCTCTTTCCGTGTGCCATTCAGAGTAATTAATCATCATATTATCAAGAAGCTTTGTTGCATCGCCTAGAGTGATGGACATAAAAGTACCTCCAGCAGCTGAATCCAATAGGTTCCGTGAAAAAAATTCAGTCCTGCATAAAAGGTTTGGATGATCATCCAAGTAGTCAGTCCATGGGTTGGGCAGTTTTTAACCAAAGATTTCATTCTTTCCCATGCTTGGGCAACATGCTCATTATCCAATTGTTTAAAATTCATTATGCTACTTCTCAAAGATATAATTTTAGCAGGAGGATAATATCTACCAATGAAAGCATCCTTACATTTAGTCCATGAATCAATACTATTCTTACGCAGAGATAGCAACCAATCTTTAGCTCTTCCTCTTAATGAGAAAGGAAACAATTTTAATTTTATAATGTCACCATCTACATCTTTATACTTTTGCATTTCACATAGTTCAACAAAATTATTGAGATGGGCAGCAGCATCATCAGAACTAACACCAGAAAATTGCTCTCTCATAACAAGATTCAGTAAAGCAGGTTTAATTTCAAAGAATTCTCTCATAACAAGATTCAGTAAAGCAGGTTTAATTTCAAAGAATTCATTATTATTTGTGGTTGTGAAGTCACACAACTTAGTATTTTCAGGAGTACCCATTTTAGCAATAGTAAATAAAACAAACTAGATAGAGTAAATGCAAGTAACTAATTTTTTTGTGTTTTTAATATAGCAAACAAGATAGCAAGTAAAGTAAAACTAGCAACTAATTTTTTTGTGTTTTGTTTTAGTGCAGCAAACAAAGTACTAAATAAAATAAAGCAAGACAAAAACAAAGTAAAGAGATTGGAGGTGGAGACTCCCCTTGCAGCGTGTCTTGATCTCCCCGGCAACGGTGCCAGAAATTTAGCTTGACACGCGTACAGCACGCGACCATTGGGAACCCCAAGTGGAAGGTGTGATGCGTACAGCAGTAAGTTTCCCTCAGTAAGAAACATAGGTTTATCGAACCAGTAGGAGTCAAGAAGCACGTTGAAGGTTGATGGCGGCGGAGTGTAGTGCGGCGCAACACCAGGGATTCCGGCGCCAACGTGGAACCTGCACAACACAACCAAAGTACTTTGTCCCAACGTAACAGTGAGGTTGTCAATCTCACCGGCTTGCTGTAACAAAGGATTAGATGTATAGTGTGGATGATGATTGTTTGCAGAAAACAGTAGAACGAGTATTGCAGCAGATTGTATTCGATTAAAAGAATGGACCGGGGTCCACAGTTCACTAGAGGCGTCTCTCCCATAAGAATAAGCATGTTGGGTGAACAAATTACAGTTGGGCAATTGACAAATAAAGAGGGCATGACCATGCACATACATGTTATGATGAGTAGTGTGAGATTTAATTGGGCATTACGACAAAGTACATAGACCGCTATCCAGCATGCATCTATGCCTAAAAAGTCCACCTTCAGGTTATCATCCGAACCCCTTCCAGTATTAAGTTGCAAACAACAGACAATTGCATTAAGTATGGTGCGTAATGTAATCAACACATACATCCTTAGACATAGCATCGATGTTTTATCCCTAGTGGCAACAACACATCCACAACCTTAGAACTTTTACATCCTTTGTCCCAGATTTAATGGAGGCATGAACCCACTATCGAGCATAAATACTCCCTCTTGGAGTTACAAGCAAAAACTTGGCCAGGGCCTCTACTAGTAACGGAGAGCATGCAAGATCATAAACAACACATAGATAATAGATTGATAATCAACATAGCATAGTATTCCATATTCATCGGATCCCAACAAACACAACATATAGCATTACAGATAGATGATCTTGATCATGTTAGGCAGCTCACAAGATCCAACAATGATAGCACAATTAGGAGAAGACGACCATCTAGCTACTGCTATGGACCCATAGTCCAGGGGTAGACTACTCACTCATCACTCCGGAGGCGACCATGGCGGTGAAGAGTCCTCCGGGAGATGATTCCCCTCTCCGGCAGGGTGCCGGAGGCGATCTCCTAAATCCCCCGAGATGGGATTGGCGGCGGCGGCATCTCTGGAAGGTTTTCCGTATCATGGCTCTCGGTACTGGAGTTATTATCGACGAAGGCTTAAGTAGGCGGAGGAGGTAGGTTTAGGGGCGACGCGAGGGGCCCACACAGCAGGGCCGCGCGGCCAGGGGGTGGGCCCCGCCACCCTGGCGTGTCGCCGCCTCGTCACCCCACTTCGTTTCCTCTCCGGTGTTCTGGAAGCTTCGTGGAAAAATAAGATCCTGGGCGTTGATTTCGTCCAATTCCGAGAATATTTCCTTACTAGGATTTCTGAAACCAAAAACAGCAGAAAACAGCAACTGGCTCTTCGGCATCTTGTTAATAGGTTAGTGCCGGAAAATGCATAAATATGACATAAAGTATGTATAAAACATGTAGGTATCATCAATAAAGTGGCATGGAACATAAGAAATTATCGATACGTTGGAGACGTATCAGCTTTCTCGACTTGACCATTGGTCTGCGGGTGCGCAACTGACGCAAAGTGCAGTTTCATGCCCACCTCTGCACAGTATGCCTTGAATTCCTTGGATGTGAAATTACTACCATTGTCTGTGACAATGCTATGAGGTACTCCGAACCGAAAGACGATGCTTTTCACAAACTTGATTGCCGACGCTCCGTCTGGTGAATTTATCGGTTTTCCTTCTATCCGCTTGGTAAATTTATCGACAGCGACGAGCATATACTCGTATCCTCCTGGCGAGGCTTTGTGTAATTTTCCCACCATATCGAGACCCCACTGAGCAAAGGGCCAAGACAACGGTATTGGCATCAACTCTGATGCCGGAGAATGAGGTTTTGCGGCAAATCTCTAGCACGTGTCGCAAGTACGAACTATTTCTTTTGCATCCTCGATTGCTGTCAACCAATAAAATCTTGCTCTGAAAACCTTGGCTGCTATATCTCGACTGCTTGCGTGATGACCACATATTCCTTCATGTACATCCTTTAGAATTAGCTTTCCTTCTTCGGGTGTGACGCACCTTTGTAACACTCCCAAAATACTTCGCTTGTACAACTCCCCTTTGACCACAGTAAAGGCTTTAGATCATCTAATAACTCGGATTGCTTCAACTGGGTCGTCGGGTATTTCTTTCCTTAGGATGTATGATATGTACGTTTGCATCCATGGAATCTGCACCATCATTACTAGGTCATGTTCCTCTTCTTCTTCTAGTGCTTCTTTTGTAGCCCCCGAGGGTTTCTCATCCTTCTGTTTCTTCTGTGCTTTCTTCGGCTTTATAGATGTGGTGACCCGGCATACCACTGCATGGTGTAGTATGCAAGTCTGATATAACACCAATGAAACACCGTTACACTAGTATTATGTCGCTTAGAGTGGTACAACAGAAACATATGCGGGTCCAAGGTATGTCTATAGAATTACAACATCGACTCTGTTACATAAGATCATCACAGCCTCCTACTTTACAATGAGGTAAAACTGCAAATAAACTCCAGAAGAACGACTCGTGGTCTAATCTTATCACGAACTCTATTTGCAGAGTATTTAACTAGCTACAGAGGCTAAGAATAGATTCTAGCTAATTAGGAGCTAGGTTTAGGAAGCTAGTTCCCTTCTATGGCTAAACTAGGTTTTCTCCTTGATGGATGTGGTATCTGACTCCTCTGACAGGGTCCTGTCTCTTGAAGTAGTTGTTGACTCCTCGGCCTTCGAGTTGTACTGTAGATCCTCCTTCGATGCCTCCATATCTAAGCAGGGGATTTAAGAGTGGGATGAGTACGAGCGTACTCAACAAGTTCATTATAGGAAAGAGGTGTTTAATGCACTAGCTACAGTATTAGACCAGAAAGTCTAATACCAATGCAAGTTTTCATAACCATTTCTTCAAAAGGTTGCTTTTATTCAGAAGAACTATGTCCGTCAGCCTTTGATGCGTGTAGTTGACACGTCCGTTGGGAACCCCAAGAGGAAGGTGTGATGCGCACAGCGGCAAGTTTCCCTCAGTAAGAAACCAAGGTTTAATCGAACCAGTAGGAGTCAAGAAGCACGTTGAAGGTTGATGGCGGCGGGATGTAGTGCGGCGCAACACCAGAGATTCCAGCGCCAACGTGGAACCTGCACAACACAACCAAAGTACTTTGCCCCAACGAAACAGCGAGGTTGTCAATCTCACCGGCTTGCTGTAACAAAGGATTAGATGTATAGTGTGGATGATGATTGTTTGCAGAAAACAGTAGAACAGTATTGCAGTAGATTGTATTTCAGTATAAAGAATTGGACCGGGGTCCATAGTTCACTAGAGGTGTCTCTCCCATAAGATAAACAGCATGTTGGGTGAACAAATTACAGTTGGGCAATTGACAAATAGAGAGGGCATGACCATGCACATACATATTATGATGAGTATTGTGAGATTTAATTGGGAATTACGACAAAGTACATAGACCGCTATCCAGCATGCATCTATGCCTAAAAAGTCCACCTTCAGGTTATCATCCGAACCCCCTCCAGTATTAAGTTGCTAACAACAGACAATTGCATTAAGTATTGCGCGTAATGTAATCAGTGACTACATCCTCGAACATAGCACCAATGTTTTATCCCTAGTGGCAACAGCACATCCATAATCTTAGAGGTTCTTGTCACCCCTCCAGATTCACGGAGACATGAACCCACTATCGAGCATAAATACTCCCTCTTGGAGTTACTAGCATCAACTTGGCCAGAGCATCTACTAATAACGGAGAGCATGCAAGATCATAAACAACACATAGACATAACTTTGATAATCAACATAACAAGTATTCTCTATTCATCGGATCCCAACAAACGCAACATATAGAATTACAGATAGATGATCTTGATCATGTTCGGCAGCTCATAAGACCCGACAATTAAGCACAATGGGGAGAAGACAACCATCTAGCTACTGCTATGGACCCATAGTCCAGGGGTAGACTACTCACACATCACTCCGGAGGCGACCATGGTGGCGTAGAGTCCTCCGGGAGATGATTCCCCTCTCCGGCAGGGTGCCGGAGGCGATCTCCTGAATCCCCCGAGATGGGATTGGCGGCGGCGGCGTCTCTGGAAGGTTTTCCGTATCGTGGCTCTCGGTACTGGGGGTTTCGCGACGGAGGCTTTAAGTAGGCGGAAGGGCAGGTCAGGGGGCCACACGAGGGCCCCACACTACAGGTCGGCGCGGCCAGGGGCCAGGCCGCGCCGCCCTATGGTGTGGCTGCCTCGTGGCCCCACTTCATCTCCTCTTCGGTCTTCTGGAAGCTTCGTGGCAAAATAGGACCCTGGGCGTTGATTTCGTCCAATTCCGAGAATATTTCGTTACTAGGATTTCTGAAACCAAAAACAGCAGAAAACAGCAACTGGCACTTCGGCATCTTGTTAATAGGTTAGTTCCAGAAAATGCACGAATATGACATAAAGTGTGCATAAAACATGTAGATATCATCAATAATGTGGCATGGAACACAAGAAATTATCGATACGTCGGAGACGTATCAGCATCCCCAAGCTTAGTTCTGCTCGTCCCGAGCAGGTAAAACGATAATAAAGATAATTTCTGGAGTGACATGCCATCATAACCTTGATCATACTATTTGTAAAGCATATGTAGTGAATGCAGCGATCAAAACAATGTATATGACATGAGTAAACAAGTGAATCATAAAGCAAAGACTTTTCATGAATAGTACTTCAAGACAAGCATCAATAAGTCTTGCATAAGAGTTAACTCATAAAGCAATAATTCAAAGTAAAAGCATTGAAGCAACACAAAGGAAGATTAAGTTTCAGCGGTTGCTTTCAACTTGTAACATGTATATCTCATGGATATTGTCAACATAGAGTAATATAATAAGTGCAATATGCAAGTATGTAGGAATCAATGCACAGTTCACACAAGTGTTTGCTTCTTGAGGTGGAGAGAAATAGGTGAACTGACTCAACAATAAAAGTAAAAGAATGGTCCTCCATAGAGGAAAAGCATCGATTGCTATATTTGTGCTAGAGCTTTGATTTTGAAAACATGAAACAATTTTGTCAACGGTAGTAATAAAGCATATGTATCATGTAAATTATATCTTACAAGTTGCAAGCCTCATGCATAGTATACTAATAGTGCCCACACCTTGTCCTAATTAGCTTGGACTACCGGGATCATCGCAATGCACATGTTTTAACCAAGTGTCACAAAGGGGTACCTCTATGCCGCCTGTACAAAGGTCTAAGGAGAAAGCTCGCATCGGATTTCTCGCTATTGATTATTCTCAACTTAGACATCCATACCGGGACAACATAGACAACAGATAATGGACTCCTCTTTTATGCATAAGCATGTAGCAACAATTAATTTTCTCATTTGAGATTGAGGATATTGTCCAAAACTGAAACTTCCACCATGGATCATGGCTTTAGTTAGCGGCCCAATGTTCTTCTCTAACAATATGCATGCTCTAACCATAAGGTGGTAGATCTCCCTTACTTCAGACAAGACGAACATGCATAGCAACTCACATGATATTCAACAAAGAGTAGTTGATGGCGTCCCCAGAAACATGGTTATCGCACAACAAGCAACTTAATAAGAGATAAAGTGCATAAGTACATATTCAATACCACAATAGTTTTTAAGCTATTTGTCCCATGAGCTATATATTGCAAAGGTGAATGATGGAACTTTAAAGGTAGCACTCAAGCAATTTTCTTTGGAATGGCGGAGAAATACCATGTAGTAGGTAGATATGGTGGACACAAATGGCATAGTGGTTGGCTCAAGGATTTTGGATGCATGAGAAGTATTCCCTCTCGATACAAGGTTTAGGCTAGCAAGGTTATTTGAAACAAACACAAGGATGAACGGCGCAGCAAAACTCACATAAAAGACATATTGTAAACATTATAAGACTCTACACCATCTTCCTTGTTGTTCAAACTCAATACTAGAAATTATCTAGACTTTAGAGAGACCAAATATGCAAACCAAATTTTAGCATGCTCTATGTATTTCTTCATTAATGGGTGCAAAGTATATGATGCAAGAGCTTAAACATGAGCACAACAATTGCCAAGTATCACATTATCCAAGACATTATAGTAATTTACTACATGTATCATTTTCCAATTCCAACCATATAACAATTTAACGAAGAAGAAACTTCGCCATGAATACTATGAGTAGAGCCTAAGGACATACTTGTCCATATGCTACAGCGGAGCGTGCCTCTCTCCCACAAAGTGAATGCTAAGATCCATTTTATTCAAACAAAACAAAAACAAAAACAAACCGACGCTCCAAGAAAAGCACATAAGATGTGATGGAATAAAAATATAGTTTCAGGGGAGGAACCTGATAATGTTGTCGATGAAGAAGGGGATGCCTTGGGCATCCCCAAGCTTAGACGCTTGAGTCTTCTTGATATATGCAGGGGTGAACCACCGGGGCATCCCCAAGCTTAGAGCTTTCACTCTCCTTGATCATATTGCATCATACTCCTCTCTTGATCCTTGAAAACTTCCTCCACACCAAACTTAGAACAACTCATTAGAGGGTTAGTGGACAATAAAAATTAACATGTTCAGAGGTGACACAATCATTCTTAACACTTCTGGACATTGCATAAAGCTACTGGATATTAATGGATCAAAGAAATTCATCCAACATAGCAAAAGAGGCAATGCGAAATAAAAGGCAGAATCTGTCAAAACAGAACAGTTCGTATTGACGAATTTTATCGAGGCACCAGACTTGCTCAAATAAAAATGCTCAAATTGAATGAAAGTTGCGTACATATCTGAGGATCACTCACGTAAATTTGCATAATTTTCTGAGTTACCTACAGAGAAAACAGCCCAGATTCGTGACAGCAAAGAAATCTGTTTCTGTGCAGTAATCCAAATCTAGTATAAACTTTAGTATCAACGACTTTACTTGGCACAACAAAACACTAAACTAAGATAAGGAGAGGTTACTACAGTAGTAAACAACTTCCAAGACACAAAATAAAAACAAAGTACTGTAGTAAAAACCATGGGTTGTCTCCCATAAGCGCTTTTCTTTAACGCCTTTCAGCTAGGCGCAGAAAGTGTGTATCAAGTATTATCAAGAGATGGCGCATCTACAGCGGGATGCGGAGTTTTCTCAACCAGGCATAGTATATTAGATACATAAGTTTTAGCGTCCCCCTTTTCATTAGTCTTGGGCTTGCTACTCTCATCAAACAAATTTTCAGGAACAAGCCAAGCATAATTATTTTCTAGTGCATCATTCATCGCTAGGAGCTTACATGGTATTGGTGCTTTGATCTCCCCACCATCATTAATATTATTAGTGTACTTTATTCTATCCAGATCCATCTTTTCAAGGAGACTAACAAAATTGGTATAAGAACCAAGCATATCATATTTAGCGAAGACCTTTCTAGCCTCTCTTGCTATACCACCAAATTCTCTAAGAAGGGTTTCTAAAACAAAGTCTTTCTTTTCCCCTTCTTCCATATCACCGAGTGTAAGAAACATGTGTTGGATTATAGGATTGAGATTAACAAATTTAGTTTCCAACATGCGAACTAAAGCAGCAGCAGCAATTTCATAAGTAGGAGCTAGTTCTTCCAAGTGTCTATCTTCAAAATCTTCAACGGTACTAACATGATTGAAAAATTCTTCTATATTATTTCTCCCAATTATAGACCCACGTCCTACCGGTATGTCTTTCGTGGTAAAATTAAAAGGAAACATGATGAATCAAGTAAAGTAAATGCAAGTAACTAATTTTTTAATTTTTTTTTTGTGTTTTTGATATAGAGTGCAAGACAGTAAATAAAGTAAAGCTAGCAACTAATTTTTTAGTGTTTTGATATAATGCAGCAAACAAAGTAGTAAATAAAACTAAGCAAGACAAAAATAAAGTAAAGAGATTGGGAAGTGGAGACTCCCCTTGCAGCGTGTCTTGATCTCCCCGGCAACGGCGCCAGAAATTTGCTTGATGCGTGTAGTTGACACGTCCGTTGGGAACCCCAAGAGGAAGGTGTGATGCGCACAGCGGCAAGTTTCCCTCAGTAAGAAACCAAGGTTTAATCGAACCAGTAGGAGTCAAGAAGCACGTTGAAGGTTGATGGCGGCGGGATGTAGTGCGGCGCAACACCAGAGATTCCGGCGCCAACGTGGAACCTGCACAACACAACCAAAGTACTTTGCCCCAACGAAACAGCGAGGTTGTCAATCTCACCGGCTTGCTGTAACAAAGGATTAGATGTATAGTGTGGATGATGATTGTTTGCAGAAAACAGTAGAACAGTATTGCAGTAGATTGTATTTCAGTATAAAGAATTGGACCGGGGTCCACAGTTCACTAGAGGTGTCTCTCCCATAAGATAAACAACATGTTGGGTGAACAAATTACAGTTGGGCAATTGACAAATAGAGAGGGCATGACCATGCACATACATATTATGATGAGTATTGTGAGATTTAATTGGGAATTACGACAAAGTACATAGACCGCTATCCAGCATGCATCTATGCCTAAAAAGTCCACCTTCAGGTTATCATCCGAACCCCCTCCAGTATTAAGTTGCTAACAACAGACAATTGCATTAAGTATTGCGCGTAATGTAATCAGTGACTACATCCTCGAACATAGCACCAATGTTTTATCCCTAGTGGCAACAGCACATCCATAATCTTAGAGGTTCTTGTCACCCCTCCAGATTCACGGAGACATGAACCCACTATCGAGCATAAATACTCCCTCTTGGAGTTACTAGCATCAACTTGGCCAGAGCATCTACTAATAACGGAGAGCATGCAAGATCATAAACAACACATAGACATAACTTTGATAATCAACATAACAAGTATTCTCTATTCATCGGATCCCAACAAACGCAACATATAGAATTACAGATAGATGATCTTGATCATGTTCGGCAGCTCATAAGACCCGACAATTAAGCACAATGGGGAGAAGACAACCATCTAGCTACTGCTATGGACCCATAGTCCAGGGGTAGACTACTCACACATCACTCCGGAGGCGACCATGGCGGCGTAGAGTCCTCCGGGAGATGATTCCCCTCTCCGGCAGGGTGCCGGAGGCGATCTCCTGAATCCCCCGAGATGGGATTGGCGGCGGCGGCGTCTCTGGAAGGTTTTCCGTATCGTGGCTCTCGGTACTGGGGGTTTCGCGACGGAGGCTTTAAGTAGGCGGAAGGGCAGGTCAGGGGGCCACACGAGGCCACCTCGTGGCCCCACTTCGTGGCCCCACTTCGTCTCCTCTTCGGTCTTCTGGAAGCTTTGTGGCAAAATAGGACCCTGGGCGTTGATTTCGTCCAATTCCGAGAATATTTCGTTACTAGGATTTCTGAAACCAAAAACAGCAGAAAACAAAGAATCGGCACTTCGGCATCTTGTTAATAGGTTAGTTCCAGAAAATGCACGAATATGACATAAAGTGTGCATAAAACATGTAGATATCATCAATAATGTGGCATGGAACACAAGAAATTATCGATACGTCGGAGACATATCAGCCTTCACCGGTTTACTAGAACTTCATGGAGCTCCTTTCCGGCCGCGTTCGCAGTTCCATATCCCGGAACAGGGAGTGACAGGTCACGGTTCTTTACACTCTGCAGAGGTGTGTTGCTTTACCCATAAGAGATCTTAACCTTGGTGCCAACCGGGCAATTTACCCGTCCACACTTCCTATGGTGTGAGGCCCGCTATAAGGTCTAGCCAATCATGTTCCTCCGCTACCTCGAACACCCACCCTTTGTTGCATGCCCCGACCCTGGGTCCTCGCCGGTCCCATTATTCCCATAGATTTCAGGGTGGACCCCGACCACGACGACAGTCTGGGATCGAACCAAACTCCTTCGCCGGTAGCTGCAACCCATCATAGACCGCAATACCATGGGGACTTAAGGCTTCCCCAGCCTACCGCTTGTTCTTCGAGCGACAAGTGTCTACGGACTATGCCGTGGGGACTTAAGGCTTCCCCAGCCTACCGCTTGCCCTGACAGATACATGTGTCTACGGTAAAGCGCATCCGTTGATGAACGAGAGGTGGAAACACTTTTGACTACTCCGTCCCACTCCGGATCTTATGGTTAACACGGGTATTACGGCACAAGAATCACTGGCGACATTTGTTGTTTAATCCTAGATGGATATAAACCCTTGCAATGGAACCTCCACCATATCAACACAATCCATGGTTCCATTGCCCACCACATAGTCATATTCATAGTTATGAAAATAGTGGTTTTGGTTTTTATGCAATAGTGATAATCATAGTACTTTGCAAGTAATTTGATAAAGATACTCAAATGACATGAGCAAGTCATGAACTTGCCTTTCTTGACTGCAAGATTATGCAGGCAAGGTCTTCGATACGCAATAACTCCAAATTCTGAAATAGCATCATTGTCCGGTAAGGACGATGTTTAAAAGATTGGCAAGGATGCAGTAATGCATAAGTATGAGATGCAATCGCTCTAAGCGTGACTTAACCCCGATGATTTAGGACTAGTGAGTTGTAATGATTAGTTCAAAGTGTGTTGCACTTTTAGAGTGATTCACAAACAAGGTTCTTATTCAGGTAGGATTACTTGGTATCACGGACAAATAGATAATAAAGCATAGTAATCAATTGAGCACACAAAGAATGATATTTGGCATAATGTTAACATGTAAAGATCAGTTGTCAGTTTTAGTACTATATGGCATGGTTGATGATTAATTATCATATACTTCAAAAGAATCACTTTTGAAGAACATGTTCTTTAATAAAGAACAAGTATGATAATTAGGGTTGTGGAGTTCTATGGTTTATTATGATTCTAATTGGTTTTGGGAGTAAGGTTAGATGGATCCTAACAAGGTGGGATTCATTAGCAACTAGGCTTGAATGGTTTCACTTAAGCATAAGCAACTTAAGCAAATGGTTCTACATGGTTGCTACCATGGTGGGTTCATCTTGCTGGGGATAGCTAGGTAGGGTTTATAGGTCCTATAATATAGGGTTGAGGATACTCTCTATTTTCTTCAAAAGAATAACTTTTGAAGAACATACTCTTTAAATAATAAGAAGTATATCAATTAGGGTTGAGGTGGTCTAGGTTTTACTGTTGGTTCTACTAAGTCTGGAATAATTGGCTCCTAAATAGGATGGTTGATAAGTATCCAACACTAGTAGGGTTAAGTGGAATATGGTTAGGTAATGCTCAAGATTTGGCATAGTTCTCATGTGGTTCATTACATTCGTGTGATGCTAAATAAGTAGGAGTAAGGTTGATAATTTTGATGGTAGGAACTAGGGTTTAGACTTGGTTGATCCTACTTGATCAGCTAGGCATGAACACATGTAATACCAACCTATTAGAGATGGTTCTCTATTATTTTGTGAAGACATGGCAATTGTTTAGTTGCTACTATGGAGCTAGGAAAGTATCATGATCACATATGCTAACCTAGGTTTGGGTTAGGAGCAAATTAAGGTTCACATGAAATAGTGGAGCTAGGATTTCTAGTGGAATTAGGGTTTTGGGTTTCACATACAATTATGAGGTTGTGTTCTTTATTCAATATGGAATCAGGGTTCCTTAATCACTATATAGTTATTAGCTTGATAACTTTATTAGACAGTTGAAGTTATTAATAACTTTGAACTAAAAATAATATTCAATTTGGCTTTTTATTATTTTTAAATAATTTACTAATTAGGGTAATTATTAATTAGGGTTTAAATTTCCCTAATAATGATTTAATAAGTTAATAGAAAAGGAAAATTAATTTTAATGTTTTCCTTATTTACTTTCTGGTTTTTATTTATTTCAGGTAGTTTTCCTAATTATAGAAGTTTTTATTCAGTTTAGACTTAATAAATAGGACTTAATTAACAAGTATTAAATAATTGAATTTTTATTAAAAATAAAAATTGCGTATTATATTCTTATTGAATAGATTTTATTTTTCTAAGAATTTTGATATCTTATTTATAATTTTCCGAGTTAATCTGAATTTTACAATTTATTGCAAAGTTTCTGGTATTTTCTGTAATTTTAAACAATTAGGAATTACTAACTGTACACGGCAAATCTACCCACCTGACACTGACTGGTGGGCCAATGCCCACGTCAGGTGCCATGTGGAATTTGACCGAAGTCAAAATCGATGAGGGGGCTTAGTGGCTTACCGCCGGCGGGATGTCGGCGACGGCGCCGCCGTTCCCGGGCTCGCGCGGCCTAACGAAGTAGTCTACTTGATTCAGCACATCACCACGAGTATTTCGGTACCAGCGCCGCCCGCTAATGACCACCAGAGCATGGCCGGCGAGGAACTTGCTGCGGCGGCGGAGACAGTTACACGGCGCGAGCATGGTACGAGGCGTTAGAGAGGAGGTTAGGATGCTCAGGAGGATCGTCGGCTCACCGTGAGCACGTAGGGCGTGTCGGCGAGGTCGGAGACGGTCCCAATCACCGGGATTGATGGCTACCGGCGTCGGAGAAGGTGAGCATGACCCGGACTCTCTGGTGGTCTCTGGCTCGATTCCTCGCGCGGTTTGGGCATGTCGAGGGTGTTGAGGACAATGGTGGCCACGGCGGTGGTCAGGGAGGCTCCAAACGTCGGCGACAGATGGTGGCCGGGCGAGCTAGGGTTTGTCCTTTTTTCGGAATTGAACAGAGAGGGCAGAACTGGGAGCTTCCATGCCTTTTATACCGCCACCGGCGTGCGCTGGCAGTCAAGAGCGTCGATGGCGACCACGGGACGTGTCCCTCCCCGTCGTGGTGTCGCGCCCAGCGCGTGCGAGCGAGGCAGAGCTGACGAAGACGAAGACGATATCGTCCTCTTCGTATTTATCTGAAACGAAGGGGTATTGGGCTGGTTCTGGTGGGCTTGGCCTTTGGTGGATTTCTCCACGGGCTACTGCTGGGCTCGGTGGCCGACTAGGTAAGTCAGGTTAGCCCCTCTTTATTTTTTTCTCTGTTTTCTTTTTCTTCTTATTTTCTGTTTTGAATTCTGTTTTGAATTCAAATTTGAATTCCTTTTTATCTTGCAGGTCTGGCTTACTTGAATCATACAAAGATTAGTACAAATTGCTGCAGATACTTTAGGGTGTATTAAAATGTTAACATGGGTATTATATCATTGGTTTAGTCATTAATATATGAACTTGAATTTAGTTACCCATATGGACATGGATTTGAATATTATCTTTGTAAATATTCAAATTGTTTTCCAGTGATAATTTTCTTATTTAGTGGTATATAGATTTTTATTTGGTTTCATCTTGTAAGAAATAATCTCAAGGTAATACTGATTTATGGATTTCAAATAAGAAAGTGATGTAGTGGCATGATTTTATGTGCTAAATATCTCTAAGGATTTGACCTCCTATTTGATAGTGTTGTCACTTGATTGTTATTTTATGTGCAGAACTATGTGCTAATGAATTGGAAACTCTGCTTAAACTCCTCCCAAGTTTAGTTTTAATATTGTGGTTTAGTAACACCTTAGAATACCTAGAGTAGGTACTACTCTCATCATGGTTTGGTCTTGGTTATTAAGATAAGTAGTTGATCACCACCATGGGTTTAATCATATAGTTTAGCTAGTGAGAAATTCTAGGGTTCTAATTATATTTACTTACTGGCAAATGGTTTGGAACTCAATTGTGAATTAGGTTTATAGTGGTGATCACCCAAGTGATGCATAACTAATGTTGGGATATAGATTAGGGTTTTACTTGTGATCACCAAGTAATTCACAAGTTAACATTGAGATATAAGCCTGTATTTGATTACTAGTGATCTCCCCATAATTTCTTGTGGGGAATGACACCTACTTATCATATAGTGCTTAATTTATGGCTTACTTTTCTACTTCTCCAAAGCATGGTCATGGAATATACATGATCAACTTGTTCATAATATATCTACCTCAAGTTCTTAGGGTTTATGATTATCACCCAATTTATAATGATCTAGGTTTGGCTTCCTAAAGTATTTCTAATGGAAAGGGGTTTTTACTCCCATGATCAAGTGTTGTCTTGATGAACTAAGGCATAGCACTTCTATTTTACTTTTTAGGATGGCTATTATGGTGGCCTCTATAGTTTATATCCCAGGAGAATGCCTGAGATATTATGTTAGGGTTCTACTTAATAAATGATGATTTAATTATCAGGACATATGGATAGTTCTCTCCCTCAAATTAAAGTGTTGCCTCAACTAACTTGAGTGTAGCACTATAGCTTGAGCTTCTCTTTCATAGGAATAGTTATTCTAGGGTTTATGGTGCATTCACAATATCTCAACAGGTATCAAGCCTAAAACTCCACTTGGGTATCTTGGTTAAATTAATCTCCTCCTTACTCTATCAATTCATGGATATGATATTATTCCATGTGATATTAGATTATCTCCCCACTCCAAGGGAAATGGTTTACAACCTAATACTTTAGTTCAAAGACTGTCCTTTATTCATTAATAGGTAAAGCTAGAATTGATATGAATGGGCTCTCTCATTTGGGAAGGACTTCAATACTAACCTAAGGTTAGGCTCCATAGAGAATGATGTGGTCACCAATATCTATGGTTAACATAAATGGATTCTCTCTCTAGGGAATATCTTGAATAAGATCCTAGGGTTCCTCTCAAAGATGATGATTTGAATGCTTGGATATATATCCAAGGTTTAACTCAAGGTTTGTTAATGCTTCTCTAATAATTATAATAGAACTCTCACCTCTCTGGGTTTGATGCTTAATAATTTGGAATAGAGAAGAATATATATTTCTAGAGTTGATCTCCTTGTTATGTTTCCAAGAATGGAGTAAAATGATTACCATGAGTTTCATGGTAGGATCATGGATTTGTTTAAGACATGGAAAAGATAAGTGAAGAATGGTTTCTCCATTTATTGTAACTTGATTTCCAAATAAATGGATGTTCATATGTTATGGCAAGGAATACCATATTATGATCTGTTATAAGATCAATTAGTTGATCATTGAGCAAGGTGTTGTTGTGTTGATTATTAGTTCCATTTGATCTAACCCCTTAGATCACATCATCTCTTCCCAAAACCAGGTTTTAGCAAAGTCACATTGAGGTTTGTAGCGCTTGACTTGATGAGCTACTTCAATTCCACCAAGGTCAAGTGAAACTTCAGTTACTGTGACTGTTTTACTTTAAAGCGCGAAAATTCCCCAGATTTTCTATGCATGAATGCAATGCACACATCTGTTCTCTCTATTTTTGTAACCCCAATACCTGGGATATTACAGTCTCTACCCCTTAAACTAAACTTCGTCCTCGAAGTTTGAACTCTCTCACATTTCCGAAGTGTGGTTCTGACTTATGCAGACTTAAACTTTTCTAGAACTCCGTAGTGATCTCACTGGATATAATTGAATATATCCCTTGTCCAGATTCTTCCTGGAATCCATTAGGGTTTGTCTCTGAACCATGGTTCTTACTTTGATTCTTTGATTTCTTCCAACTCTATAAGCTTGTTTCCTTTCTCATTGAAGATTCAATGATTGGGACTTCTTCTTGTCTTGATAGTCTTAACTGAGGACTAATTGGATAACATACTCCTAATTGGTTATCCAGAAACTTGGTTCTACAAGATTTGTTTAAGATAAGTTCTATTTCCCATTACTAGCTAAAACTGCAGTAATGGTACTTGATAAGGTATTTACTATGGAAATGGTCCTGAGAATTTATTTCCTAAAGAATGGATTAGACTTATTTAGTCCATCCAATCAGGGGTTATAGTTGATACCTATATCTATTTTGGGTCATTTAGGTTCCATGAAAGGAATCATTCTATTAGTCTTTGGTATTGGTATATTCAATCTTCTTTGGTCTTTGGCCTATTTGAGCTTTATTAGGTCTCTAATATTAACTTCGTTCAACTCCCTTATCCATGACTTACTTGAGGTTTTGTACTTCTGAATCAATACTACTCACTTTCTCAAGTTATAATTCACTTCTTACTTCCTCGAGGTATAAACCTCGGCTTCTGGTCTGACATCCATCTGAAAGTAATGTTCACAATCTTATGAAAATAAGATCGAACTTCCTCTCAGTTCAGACCTTTTGCTTCTATCAAGCTTAAAGTATTGAGTTATTATATATCTAACTCAATCTTTACTCTACCCCTTAGAGTTTTCTTATGGTCTTCAACTCCTTTTCTTCCAACCGTTGGATTGATGGTTAGAATATTGGTTTAGGTGTAGTTCATGGTTCATATTCTTATAAGTTCTCGCGAAGAATATATGTGGTGTATCCACTCAATTGTGGATATCCAATGTGAATCCTTTGACTAAATGATTGTAGGTCATTGTTATTTGGCTAACAAAATTTTATTTGTTTACAACTTCTTGGTACAATTAATCCAATGATAGACTACTCGATACCAATTATGGCTATTTGTTATCTGAAAATGGATTCTATTATAGGTTCTGATCCACTGGACGAGACATCCTCTACTTTATCTCGCAGTATTGATACTATACCACAACTGTGGTCTTCTGATATCAACTATGGTCTTCTTATATCTGCTATGGTTTCCTAAGTCATCTTCCTTTTTCGAGGGTTTATTGTTGCAAGAAAACCACTAGCTGACACTATGAATATAGTATCCTAAGTGATGTCCCATGCATTCCCTCTTCTATGATGACTATGGTTCTGCTTGAGCTTCACCATAATTACCAGATTTCTCACCTTCATGCTTCCTATGTACTAAAGTACTCCTCTGTTGAGGTGAAGCATGAATTTTGATTGGTACTTCCTTCTGAATATTGTGGTTGCTTCCCACAATTTTGCTTCCTTTCTTTGATGAACCTTCATCATGTCTTCGGAATCTTCCAGAGTTCGTCGCTTCCTCACACGAATACTATTACCCTCTAGATCTATAGCATCAAGTAAGGACTTGATATTGCAACATGCATTTGCATATCGAAGTCAAACTTCATGTATGAATCTAGTCAAACAATGAAAATCCAATAAAATCCAAGAAGATTCAGCTTTGTGCATATCATACACACCATCTTAAGCCTGAATATAATAGTTGAGTAAGACGTCTCTAAACATCAGGTTGGGATGTGTAGTATATAACACCACATAATATAGGTTTATATCGTGATACTTAGCGCGAATATCTGGATTTCTACTATTTGTCTCAACATTTATCCTGATTGCACATTTGCAAAGAGATAATCTTGAAACAAATTGGTCTACGATAGTTAAGATTAACTTAACTTCTTTGGAAGTACTAACTTAACTTCCATTATGTTGAGGACTACTTCACATGATATGTCTGTTTCTAGCATCGTTATTCTAGACACATAACTATTTGGAATATAGTTGCTATATTTCCAAGTATTTCTATCATAAGACTATGGTCATGATGTGCTTGGCACACTTCTTATTGTTTTGGAACACAATTCTTGTACTATTGTTTAGCACTTGGCTTCTTATTCTACTCTTCCTAAATACTTTAGATGTTTATCACATAATGATCCTCAGATGAATCATATATGATTACTACCTCTACTCTGTAAGTAGACATGTTTTATTTCTATCTCTCTTCCTTACTTCCTATGATTGACTCATCATGGTCTATAGTACCTCATATAACTTATATTTTCACTTACTATTAGTTGTTTCACAAGTTGGGATAATTTACTTACCCATTACTTAACTTGGTCTACCTATTCTAGTAGAATATCTTACTTATCTCATCATTTGATATTACTCCTAGTACAGGTCTGAGTAATTCTTATTTAACTATAACATATGTTGGTACACATCTTCCAATAGGATATCTTCCTTATGGTTGTATCCTCTCTTTGGACTACCATGTATTGTATACCAACTGGGATCTACTCATCTATTGTTTTAAGGACTTAATGGTATGCTACATGTTTGGGATTAGCTAACTAACTTCACTTAGGAAGGATAGGTAGGAAATGTTGACTCAAGTGTGTCAGGATTATTCTCAAGTGAATATCCATCTCAAGTCATAAAAAGTATTTGGTTTACCTAGGACAACTATAGATACTACCAATCCTATAGGTCTCCTTTAAAGGGTTTTAATCCTAGGGTCAAAGCATTTGCTCTGATACAAACTATGGTGACCCGGCATACCACTGCATGGTGTAGTATGCAAGTCTGATATAACACCAATGAAACACCGTTCCACTAGTATTATATCGCTCAGAGTGGTACAACAGAAACATATGCGGGTCCAAGGTATGTCTATAGAATTACAACATCGACTCTGTTACATAAGATCATCACAGCCTCCTACTTTACAATGAGGTAAAACTGCAAATAAACTCCAGAAGAATGACTCGTGGTCTAATCTTATCACGAACTCTATTTGCAGAGTATTTAACTAGCTACAGAGGCTAAGAATAGATTCTAGCTAATTAGGAGCTAGGTTTAGGAAGCTAGTTCCCTTCTATGGCTAAACTAGGTTTTCTCCTTGATGGATGTGGTATCTGACTCCTCTGACAGGGTCCTGTCTCTTGAAGTAGTTGTTGACTCCTCGGCCTTCGAGTTGTACTGTAGATCCTCCTTCGATGCCTCCATATCTAAGCAGGGGATTTAAGAGTGGGATGAGTACGAGCGTACTCAACAAGTTCATTATAGGAAAGAGGTGTTTAATGCACTAGCTACATTATTAGACCAGAAAGTCTAATACCAATGCAAGTTTTCATAACCATTTCTTCAAGAGGTTGCTTTTATTCAGAAGAACTATGTCCGTCAGCCTTCACCGGTTTACTAGAACTTCATGGAGCTCCTTTCCGGCCGCGTTCGCAGTTCCATATGCCGAAACAGGGAGTGACAGGTCACGGTTCTTTACACTCTGCAGAGGTGTGTTGCTTTACCCATAAGAGATCTTAACCTTGGTGCCAACCGGGCAATTTCCCCGCCCACACTTCCTATGGTGTGAGGCCCGGTATAAGGTCTAGCCAATCATGTTCCTCCGCTACCTCGAACACCCACCCTTTGTTGCATGCCCCGACCCTGGGTCCTCGCCGGTCCCATTATTCCCATAGATTTCAGGGTGGACCCCGACCACGACGACAGTCTGGGATCGAACCAAACTCCTTCGCCGGTAGCTGCAACCCATCATAGACCGCAATACCGTGGGGACTTAAGGCCTCCCCAGCCTACCGCTTGTTCTTCGAGCGACAAGTGTCTACGGACTATGCCGTGGGGACTTAAGGCTTCCCCAGCCTACCGCTTGCCCTAACAGATACAAGTGTCTACGGTAAAGCGCATCCGTTGATGAACGAGAGGTGGAAACACTTTTGACTACTCCGTCCCACTCCGGATCTTATGGTTAACACGGGTATTACGGCACAAGAATCACTGGCGACATTTGTTGTTTAATCCTAGATGGATATAAACCCTTGCAATGGAACCTCCACCATATCAACACAATCCATGGTTCCATTGCCCACCACATAGTCATAGTCATAGTTATGAAAATAGTGGTTTTGGTTTTTATGCAATAGTGATAATCATAGTACTTTGCAAATAATTTGATAAAGATACTCAAATGACATGAGCAAGTGATGAACTTGCCTTTCTTGACTGTAAGATTTTGCAGGCAAGGTCTTCGATACGCAATAACTCCAAATTCTGAAATAGCATCATCGTCCGGTAAGTATGAGATGCAATCGCTCTAAGCGTGACTTAACCCTGATGATTTAGGACTAGTGAGTTGTAATGATTAGTTCAAAGTGTGTTGCACTTTTAGAGTGATTCACAAACAAGGTTCTTATTCAGGTAGGATTACTTGGTATCATGGACAAATAGATAATAAAGCATAGTAATCAATTGAGCACACAAAGAATGATATTTGGCATAATGTTAACATGTAAAGATCAGTTGTCAGTTTTAGTACTATATGGCATGGTTAATGATTAATTATCATATACTTCAAAAGAATCACTTTTGAAGAACATGTTCTTTAATAAAGAACAAGTATGATAATTAGGGTTGTGGAGTTCTATGGTTTATTATGATTCTAATTGGTTTCGGGAGTAAGGTTAGATGGATCCTAACAAGGTGGGATTCATTAGCAACTAGGCTTGAATGGTTTCACTTAAGCATAAGCAACTTAAGCAAATGGTTCTACATGGTTGCTACCATGGTGGGTTCATCTTGCTGGGGATAGCTAGGTAGGGTTTATAGGTCCTATAATATAGGGTTGAGGATACTCTCTATTTTCTTCAAAAGAATAACTTTTGAAGAACATACTCTTTAAATAATAAGAAGTATATCAATTAGGGTTGAGGTGGTCTAGGTTTTACTGTTGGTTCTACTAAGTCTGGAATAATTGGCTCCTAAATAGGATGGTTGATAAGTATCCAACACTAGTAGGGTTAAGTGGAATATGGTTAGGTAATGCTCAAGATTTGGCATAGTTCTCCTGTGGTTCATTACATTCGTGTGATGCTAAATAAGTAGGAGTAAGGTTGATAATTTTGATGGTAGGAACTAGGGTCTAGACTTGGTTGATCCTACTTGATCAGCTAGGCATGAACACATGTAATACCAATGTATTAGAGATGGTTCTCTATTATTTTGTGAAGACATGGCAATTGTTTAGTTGCTACTATGGAGCTAGGAAAGTATCATGATCACATATGCTAACCTAGGTTTGGGTTAGGAGCAAATTAAGGTTCACATGAAATAGTGGAGCTAGGATTTCTAGTGGAATTAGGGTTTTGGGTTTCACATACAATTATGAGGTTGTGTTCTTTATTCAATATGGAATTAGGGTTCCTTAATCACTATATAGTTATTAGCTTGATAACTTTATTAGACAGTTGAAGTTATTAATAACTTTGAATTAAAAATAATATTCAATTTGCCTTTTTATTATTTTTAAATAATTTACTAATTAGGGTAATTATTAGTTAGGGTTTAAATTTCCCTAATAATGATTTAATAAGTTAATAGAAAAGGAAAATTAATTTTAATGTTTTCCTTATTTACTTTCTGGTTTTTATTTATTTCAGGTAGTTTTCCTAATTATAGAAGTTTTTATTCAATTTAGACTTAATAAATAGGACTTAATTAACAAGTATTAAATAATTGAATTTTTATTAAAAATAAAAATTGTGTATTATATTTTTATTGAATAGATTTTATTTTTCTAAGAATTTTGATATCTTATTTATAATTTTCCGAGTTAATCTGAATTTTACAATTTATTGCAAAGTTTCTGGTATTTTCTGTAATTTTAAACAATTAGGAATTACTAACTGTACACGGCAAATCTACCCACCTGACACTGACTGGTGGGCCAACGCCCACGTCAGGTGCCATGTGGAATTTGACCGAAGTCAAAATCGATGAGGGGGCTTAGTGGCTTACCGCCGGCGGGATGTCGGCGACGGCGCCGCCGTTCCCGGGCTCGCGCGGCCTAACGAAGTAGTCTACTTGATTCAGCACATCACCACGAGTATTTCGGTACCAGCGCCGCCCGCTAATGACCACCGGAGCATGGCCGGCGAGGAACTTGCTGCGGCGGCGGAGACAGTTACACGGCGCGAGCACGGTACGAGGCGTTAGAGAGGAGGTTAGGATGCTCAGGAGGATCGTCGGCTCACCGTGAGCACGTAGGGCGTGTCGGCGAGGTCGGAGACGGTCCCAATCTGTAACATCCCAAAATTTTCCAAATTTTGGAATGTAAAAAAAAATAGATTGCTTGATTGATTTTTCTTGTTGAATTTTCACAAGGAATTAGAACTTTTGAGGTTATATTAAAATTTCCCAAATTGATGACACTTTGGTTTATGATACAAAACCCTATATTAAAAAAATCATAAAGGTGTCTTATGGCCCTAAGGGCAATATTCATACTTTTCAAATTTATTTTGAGTAAAAAAGAGTGCCAATTTTTTTTATCTTCAAACAAGCTTTGCACTGCTATTTTAGTCGAAACTTTAAAAGTTGGTTTGATTTGTATTTTGGTTTTGTAATCAACCCAAATAAATTGAAATCAGGAGAAAGAATATTAAATAAAGAAATGGGCCAACCTAAATCAGCCGGCTAACCCACCCCATGCTCCATTTTTTTTTTGTTTCCTTTCATTTGTCTTCTTGGACCGCTTCTACTTGGCCCATCTTGACCAAGCCAACCAGGTCATCGTCTTCCTGATTCCCCTTCATCAGGTACATTTCTTCTATAAATGATCCTAGACTACCCTCCCAACCAGGCCATCTGAGAGGGGCAAATCAATCTGGTTCGTCCAAGCTGGTATGAACAGTAACTTTGCAAACCCACTTTTCACCACAGCCGTCGGATACGGTAATTGTTCTTTCACTCTTTACTTGTCTAAGTAGGTCCATGACAGATGGGGCCTTGCAGGCGTGGGGTCAGCGAGCAGAGGCGGCGAAGTCACTCGCTCAGGTCGCCTTTCTCTCGTCGTGTGCGCCCACGGTGAAAACCCTAGCCTATCGGGAGCCTCCTCTCCTCTCCCAATCCCCTGCCCCGTCTCCTCTCATTCTCCCCCAATCCGCCGCCTCCTCTCGTTTCCTCTCCCCCGCTCGGAAGCAGCACACCGCACCTCCTCCCCTACGCCGTCCCCAGCGATGCGCTGCATCGGTGGATGGAAAGTCTCCGCCACGAGCGCCCTCGCCGCCGTGTTGGGAGAGGATGCGGGAGGAAGACGACGACAGAGGAAGTCCACGCCACCGCGGCGCATCTGGGGGAACCGGCCGGCCCGGAGCGGACATCGCCGGCAAAGCCGCCCGAGCGCCTGCGGCGGCAGGGAGCATCGACACCGGCGGCTGGACGGGGTAGCCGCGGTCACAGGCCGCGCGACGGCGCATCTGGTCGGAGCGCCCAAGCGCCAGCGGCGGGCTGTACGTGGGAACAGGCGGCGGAAGGGAGCAGCGATGACGGGCCGGAATTACAGGCCCTCCACCCTCGGCTGCTTGGCGGCGGCAGCGGTTGGACGGCGGCGCCCTCTGCGGAGATTGGAGCCGAGGGGATCCCCACATCTCGTGGATGGCGGTGCGCTGCGTGACGGCTGCAGAGGGTGAGTTTTTTTTTCATTTATTCCTTGCAAGCAGGTTCCTCTTTCTGCTCCTCTTTCTGATTCCTGTTCTTCCCTGATTTATTTTGCTGCTAGGGTTTGGTCGTCCAGCAGATTCACTGTCTAAGAGGAAGCTGCAGGAAAGATGTCTCCAGGTTCACCTGTGTGAGCTCCTCATTCCTATTCCTGTGAATGGGGATTGACCAATTATATAGTTCTTTCATTTGTGGAACTCTATGTGATTCTTGCAGATCAATTGTGAGGATATGATGATTGGCATAATTAGGCTGGAACATTTATTTACCACTGCTAAAAAAAGGCTTGGAGCTAAGTTATGCCTTCTCTATTACTTATTTACTTACTCTTGGATTATCTTTCTGCAGGTACAAGAGCTGAGGATAGGAACTAACTTCTTCGGTTGGGTATGTCTAAACTAAAGGCGTTGTAAGTAAACCATGCAATATGTAATTTTGGCCATGTCAAGATTGTCTCTATTAATGACTGAATTTTATCTTGTCATTTTACAACTTGGATAGTAGCTGTGATCTTGAGTCATCTGCAGCTCATCTGGCTCTGTCTGCAGTTAAATTTATGTACAATCCGAGGTTGTGGCTCTGTGATGTGCTTCACGCGAACTTCCTCCACCTATGAAACTGCTTCAATGCATAAAAGTCTACTATACGAGTGCCTGATGGCGAGAAGGCGGGTTTCCAGCTGATATTAGTTGCATGATAAGGTAAATCATATAAATCTTTCTTTAGGTTTGTCTTTGCTCATCAATATATGTTATTCCTTGGGATGACAAGCTCCTTTTTTCCTTGTGCAGCAAGCATGATCGACCCACAGATAATCATGTAAGGCATTTTCTTCAGACAAGAATTCCATGTTACTACGGACCAACAACTCCTGGGAATTATAAGGAAGTGTTGGTAGGCTCCTTCTTTTTTGAAATTAACTTTGTCCCTGCAATATTTATTATTCATTTCATTATATGACTTCAGCGTGTCACTTTGTATTTACTTGATCCATCATTTGTGGTCCTCGGTTCTTTCTGCAACTTATTGCGCTATTATTTATCTGGCTGCTGGCTTCGTGTATTCTGGTTATTTATGGTAGCCAATATTTTTGTAATGTCTCAAGTTTTGTCATGTCTTTCACTGGCCCACAAATTATTATCTGTCTCTAGGTGTCGAAATCTATACAATATGGTTAGAAAAATAAAGTATTATATGTGGACTTACTATCTCCTCTCCTGTTTTGTAAATTTGTTCCTTTCTTTCTTTACCCTCTTATTATTATTTGAGTGTATATAATGGTCTCAGCAAAACACAGAGTTTCTTGCATATATGTTGATGACATATGCCTGCCAAATGTTCCTCCACCAAAACATGATATTAGTATGTAAGGGTTTAACTATTCTTCCGTTGAGGTGCTCACCGAGCCACCGAGCCATCTAATGAGTGGTGAGTATATAGTTGCTCTTGCAGATGAATTTTCCCATGCATGATTTGAAGAAGATGCACAATTTTCTGACCAGGGGAGGTTCATTGTTTCTTTCAGTTTGTTCATTGTTGCCTTAAAAAAATGCATCCTGGATTATGTCAATGGATCATATCATAATAGGTTCATAACAGCTGCATTTACTTCCGATTCGTGCGTGCACAGTTATATTTTCTCCCATGAGCTGGATCATATTCGATGCACTAATGTCTCAAGTTTTGTCATGTCTTCCACTGGCCCACAAATTATTATCTGTCTCTAGGTGTCGAAATCTATACAATATGGTTAGAAAAATAAAGTATTATATGTGGACTTACTATCTCCTCTCCTGTTTTGTAAATTTGTTCCTTTCTTTCCTTACCCTCTTATTATTATTTGAGTGTATATAATGGTCTCAGCAAAACACAGAGTTTCTTGCATATATGTTGATGACATATGCCTGCCAAATGTTCCTCCACCAAAACATGATATTAGTATGTAAGGGTTTAACTATTCTTCCGTTGAGGTGCTCACCGAGCCACCGAGCCATCTAATGAGTGGTGAGTATATAGTTGCTCTTGCAGATGAATTTTCCCATGCATGATTTGAAGAAGATGCACAATTTTCTGACCAGGGGAGGTTCATTGTTTCTTTCAGTTTGTTCATTGTTGCCTTAAAAAAATGCATCCTGGATTATGTCAATGGATCATATCATAATAGGTTCATAACAGCTGCATTTACTTCCGATTCGTGCGTGCACAGTTATATTTTCTCCCATGAGCTGGATCATATTCGATGCACTCCATTTTCATAGTTTCAAATTGTTTGTTGAAGTGATATATGATTGTTAGCTAAATATTAAGTGCTCATAGAAGGTCATCACTTCATCCGCGGATACCGTTTATCATGTATAAATCACTTCAATCTCTTAGAGGTGTTTTTTCGGTCTGATTTGTTTGTGTAAGTTTTGAGCTTCCTTTTTCTTTTCTTTTTTGTTGGTCATTCGTTGGCTGAGATCTGCACTGGCTTTGATGAAGTGTTCTTTTTCAGTGTGATTTGTTTGTGGAAGTTTCAAAAAATGTGCACAAATATAATTGGGTACTGTGAGCTGGGAGAAGAAATGAAAGGAACAAACCGGCCTTTTTTCTGAATGGCTTACAGATTGAGAGTGGGGTGCTCTTTTTCTCTTCCAATCTCATTTGTTATGGAGCCCTTCTTTTTTCCTTTTCTATTTCTCTGGTTGAGATCCGTACTGACTGAAGGTTACCATGTTCTTTTGGCTATGCGCAACTATGTCTCTGTCATGTTCTTCACCCCGAGCCGCCGTCGTCGCGCCTCTCTCCCTCGACCTACCTAGCACCGGAGGTGGAGGAGTAGCGAGGATCTGTGCTGGTACGGTGGTGGAGGAGCAAGCGATGAGGAGTGGCGTTGGGACGGAGGTGGCGCGGCGGCTTGGGTGGCGCGGGTGTAGGGAGCTCTGGTGGCAGGCCGACCGGTGTCGACCGCGCTCCCTCGCCCGTGCCCTCGCTCTTCATCATCTGCCGTCACGCCTCTCTCCCTCGTCCTAGCATGGTACGCGGTTCCAAGGCAGCGCCTCCCTCTCGTCTACATCGAGATCCAGCGAATGGCGGTGAGGTGCACATGGTGAGGGATCTATCCTCACAGTCTTCTGCAGGTCCTTCAACGTGTTGTAGATCTTATGTACCTACTTTGTGGATATGCCGCTGCAGGATGTGGATGGACGCTGCAGATGTGGATATGCCGCCGCAGGATGTGGATATGCCGCTGCGGGATGTGCAAATCTGATGAAGAATCTCACGGAAGAGTTTCATGAAGGAGAACAAGGTGATCTCTCTCTTGTGAATACAATGAAGTTTGTTCCTGCATTTTTATGTTATTATTTATTCTAGCACTGCTTAGATTTGTTTCAGTATATGCTAGATTAATTATTGTGTTTGCTTATATTCCAAGATATATGTTGTATACAAAAATAATATATTTTGGACTGCTTTTTTATGAAATTCTCATGGTGCATCTGCCTAAATTGGTTTCTTTTCCAGGTTATACTCTATTCAGGAGCCATTGTACATGCTTTGTGTTGGCTTTGGTGTTTCCAAATGAATGTTGTTGGAAGTCATGTAAGATTAATGGTACTGAATTGTCATATTAATAAGTATTGATGAACTGGCTAGGTAATGAGAAGAAAACAAGTTGCTGATCTGTTTTTGCAAAGCTGTAGTTATATAGCTTTTGTTCATAGATTTCAGTCTTGTAAATAAATACAACCTTTCAGCTCATATGCCGATTTGTAGGATTGTACAGGTCATTGTGTTCATGTTGATGAAATTGTGAACGGTTTTATTCTTATTTGCAGGCAACAATCACATGATTGAAAACTTGATTGGTTAATTAGGACATGGTTAATTATTTCTGCATCTTTCTTTCTTGAAAGATGTAATTTTTGCATGTTCAAAGGTACAATTTTCTATTGAATATTTACTTATTTCATAGACTATGTTATTTGAAATTTTCATGGTTTTGTGATTTGATTGTGAACGAGATTAATCTAACATATGTATCCTTTTAAGTTATGCTCATTCAAGTGATTCCTTGGTATTTTATTTGTCGTATCCTTATAACTGAATGTTTTCTTATGTAAGATCGTAGAAGTCGCCATTATTTTACACTACGGTGTTTCTCCATATTAATTGCAACTTACTTTCCCATTCTGTTTTGCTCGCCATTGTTGTATGCTTAGGACTTGTGAGCTCTCTGATTGGCGATTTATGAAATCCTCTAAAGATCAATATTACGAAGGCTTAATTAAAGAGATATCTTATATTTGTCTCTCCCTTAATTATCTTAATTCACGCTATTTGAAGGCTGAACTATATGTGCATTTTTCTTGTTGGATGTTTCAGTGGGTAGGATTTTGTACTAAGGAGGAAATAATACGAAGCATGTGTTTTAGTTTTGAAGAAAATATCGTAACTGAACCGCAACACGTTTAACAGTGAGCCAAGTTTCTTTGATTAATTCTTTTTTATCTATTTGCAGGTGTTAGAAAAGAAAGTTCAAGTTTTAAGTGTCTGATTTTTGTAGCAGAGACTTTATGAGGCTAGAAGGTACGGTATGCATTTATCTTGCCCATTTATTTTTGCTTTCTCTGTGTTCCTGCGATGGGTCATGAGCTGAGAAAAAGATATTGAGTGAGCCCACTGTTATGTTTGATTCGGATGGTTTACATCCTTAGCTGAGGCATTACTACAGATGTATGAGGGCAAATGGGGTCACTTTCCAAGTGTCTTAAGCTTATAGATTTTGGAATGGACCATCCTGATAAACAGAACTTTTCTCTGTTACTTTTGTGTAAACATGATTTAAGAGCATACATTTATCTATCTCCAGAACCCTGTGACTCAAAATAAGCTGCAAGCCAGCAAGAATATGATTTATTGTATCTCCCTTCCTTGATTTTTTTCTTCTTTACCTATGATATTTCTTTCGCAGAACCTGCTTTTGTTCCTTTCTCTGGGTGTGGTTGGGGTCATTCTCTAGCCCTTCCTGTTTCTAATTCATGTTACTTTTCAGCTCCTCTAGGATTATAGCCAACATGTAGCCACCAATGTACAGAATAGATGAAGATAAAAATTGTTTATGCTGCAAAGGTTTTAGTGGACATATAATCATGTATTTTATTCCTTGGCATTTTAGCTAATTAGTTATATACTTCCTATTCTGTACCTAGATTGCACATATAATTGATCTGCTGGTTGCCTCTTTTGTTTATTACCTAAATATAGCATCGAAAATGCATCCAATAAGTATATCAAGCGCCCTTTTTCTATTTATTTTGCTTTCTTTTACAGTATGAAATAAAGAGAGGAACCAGTATGTTGTGAGATCTTCAGCATAATTTTACACATCGGACATTTGATCAAAGACCAATTACTTGACTTGAGACATCTATGCTTGACAATACTTTTTAGTACCAGAAAGTAGTCCGTGCATAAACGAACAAGTTTTGTGCTTCTTCATAAGGATTCCGATTCCCTTGTAGAATTAGCAACTGAGTCAAGAAAGCCAGTGGTGAGCCTAGAATTTGAACAACAGGATTTTAATAAAAAATATAAGGTAATTGACAGCTCAAATCCTAATTTTAGCTGGCTATGGCCTTGGTTGACATAATGAGCCAGGAGAATGAATAAGGGATGGACGCTCCCTTTATTCCAATGTTATGTTGTGTTATTTCCATATTTTTCATACATGCACACATTACATACTACAGGTAATACACAAACTGATTGGGTGAGGCGCATTATCTGATATTATCATGTTGTGCTGACTAGCAAGTGCCCTTCCTATTCATGTTTCAGGCACCTCTCTTAATTGGTTGTGATGTCAGACTTCAGAAACAATGGAAATAGTGAGAAACAAAGAAGTATTTCAAGCAAACCAAGGTATTCTATTGTTATCACTCCATTCTCTTGAAGTTTATGAATGGCATCAAAACTGACCTTTTTTTCCTTTACCATGGTAGCGCGCTCTTGACCTGGGCTTCCTTGGGCATGGTATAAGTAGAGAGCCACCAATTCAGACTAATGATAGGACACCAATTCAGAATATAATGGTAAGCTATTAGGAGACCGATTCGGAATATAATGGCCACCATTCCTTGGGCATGGTGTAAGTAGAAGTCCCTGCTTTCTTTGTACAGAATATAATGAACACATAGGACAATGTTAGGACACCAATTCAGACCACATATATACAATTGCTTAATGTCATATATACACTTGACACCATGGTTTTTAAGGCGACGCCTTGGCGCCTTAAGGAGGGAGGGCGCTTTGGCGCCTAGGCGACGCCTAGGCGGGCGCTTTGGACGCCTAGGCGCCTAAAGCGGCCGTTTTTACAAAGCGGAGGGGGAGCGCCTTGACGCCTAGGCGTCGCCTAGGCGACGACTAAGCGACGCTTTTTAAACCATGCTTGACACAATTACATAGGTTGACTCCACTCTTGGATCTCATGCTAGGATGGCTTCGGGTATTTCTACATCTTTGGCTTCGGGTATTTGTACATCTTCTTCCTCTTCCTCGTGTGGACTAAAGTTAAGATCCAAATAAATCACCATTTGTGGTGGCAAGTTGAGATCGAGGTCCATCTCCTCTTGTCGTACCTGCACTAAAAGGAACAAAAAAAAAACAGTAATGCATCAAAAGGAACAAAAATTATCAGTAATGCATCATAGATGATCCCTTATTTATTTCATTGGTTTCTCTTAATGCTTCATATGAATGTGCAAATGTGTGTTCCTTGGTTTCTCTACTGACAAAGGAACAATGCATATTTTCAGCTTCAGAGTTGGAGCTGGAGGGGAAGATGCAAGTAATGGGAAATCTGCAGTTGGCGATCGACAAATAGAAGCTAAGCCTGATACACTGACAGTTGATACTGGTGCTGAGGTTCCATTCCATCAAATATTTTAGTCAGTTTTCAAGTTCTTTGTATATGACCAGATATACGTAAAGCATGCTCACCTTGGCAAGAACTGCTATTCTCTTTGGGTTCTACGGTTGCTTTGCCAAGCTAATGTGATGCTTTTGCTACACCACCTCCACGCTGTCGTTGGGTGCACCTCCTTTGCTGCGGTGTAGGCCTCCTGTGGTGACTATGTAAATGCCTATGTAGTTTCGCTGTGCGTAAGCGAATGCTGTTACATAGCACGCTTTGTAGGTACACCCTCTCGCAGGGGAGGAGCCCTACGGTCCTACGTGCCCATCATACGGGCTAACCTTAGACTAAACTTTATGTGCTCGTATGTATAGCACAGATCGTTCTCTAAAACTCTGATCCATGAACTGTTATCTGTGTCATGAGTGTTGAAGGCATATTCTGATGTCTCCTTTCTGTATTATTCTTCTCCTTGCTGCTATTGGTGCCTCTACTATTATAGTTATTGGCCTAAAGTAGCGTGCAAACTTAGGCATGTCATATGTATATGTTCATTTAGATTCTTTTCCTTTTGCGATCTGTTCCTTCGTAGGGTAACTTAGTTTTAATTTCTGTTTTCCGTTTGAGGAAGTTTTAGTTTCCGTTGAATGATGGTTATTTCATGTACCAAAACCTTGATAGAGCCATCTGTTGGAGAGAACAACCATACCATGTAGTATTGTTTCTTTTGTCTTTAGGCGGAGCGCGAGGTGCGGCAGGAGTTCCTGTTGTGGCTGCCTGCCGCGGCAGACAAACTACCAGAATTCCTGCCGTGGCAGCCTGCCGCGGCAGAGAAAACGCCGAATTCTCTGCCGCGACAGAGGACCCCGCTGGGCGAGGCGGTGTCGAGGCGGGGGCGCTCGAGGCCGGGGCGGGCGCACTTGGGGCCGGCGCTAGGGTGCACGGGGCCGGTGCAAGAGCTCGCGTTGGCGGCATGGGCGGCGTGCCGAAGAGGTCGTCGAGTCCGCGCGGCGCAGGAGGCGCAAGCGCGGATGACGAAGCTGCATGCTGAACAGGATTAACCTTCTCATCGAAGACAACATGTCGCGAGATGAGTAGTGATATTTACTAGCTGAATTTCTCATCACATGATCGATCCTCACATGTCAAATACAATTTCTATACTTTTTCCATATAAGTAGTAGACTGAAATTTGACGAGTCTTGATCGAAGCATTTGTCTTTGTATGGTTTTTTATATGGTTTAAGTTAAACGATGTGACAGTTTACAAACAGTTGGTGAGCACTGCTGGTTGTTAAGATTATTTGAGAGTTGGAGGATATGCTTCTTCAGGTAACCTAATTGTTTTAGTTTGGTTGTCGATCCAGCTTCAGTAATGCTTGTTCATTATTCAGATCCAGCTTGGCTCTCGATAGAAAAAAACAGATTAAGGATGTTGTTTCTCTTTCCATGTGTAGCAATAATGCATTAGAGCAAAACGATTTGCGCACTTTGCTAAATAAAGCAAATTTAATGAGAAGTTTGGGCACTCGCTTAAACACTGATCAAATTTGAAAAATCATTTAGAATCTGGAAAACTGCTCTAATATTGCTTTAGTTTTGAGAAGAAATAAATGTTGATATGTGCTGCTACTTTGCTAAAATATAATGATATGAACTTACTTATTGTGTTTAGACATCCACGCGATATGTTGATATGTGCTTACCAATGTGGTTTCGGTAAAGCCTGCCAAGTTGTAGTAATTGTGAAATATTTAATATCAATGGACAATAGCATAAAATGGGAAAACAAAATCTCATGGCAAAGATGGAAGGCGAATCTAATAGAACCGTGGATACTCTCCGCATTAACTTTGAATGACCAATACATGAAAGATCGTCTTACAACTATTTTGGTATGAAACATCCTGTATAATTCTGTAAAATTTAGAGAAACAAGAAATAAACGTCATATTTGATGCGTATATAGCAACTCAAGACATGAACCATCACCAAAAAAATATATTTAAGCACCAAAATAAATTATTTATTAAATTACCGTTCTATATGTCAGCTTTCATTGACATATTAATACGCTTTCGTTTGCACTTGCGCGATAGCGCAACAGGTCATCTAGTGTACATAAACTGCCATGGCTGTAGCACTTTCTCTCCTCCTCCTATAAATTCTAGCAGCTGTTTCTTCTAAACATTAACACAGAAGTTACTCCCTATTCAACTAGGAATCAATTCCCGGTGTTAAATCCCCATGTTACTGCATCTTAACTCGCTCATTACCGTACCATAAATCGCTCGTACGTTGGAGCTGTCGAGTGCCCCATCGCCTGCTCCCTCTACTCTATATAATCAGCGCCCAAGCCTCCCTCGCTTCTCTTACCATCTCCACCAACAGCGCCCCAGCGCTGACCTTCATGTGTATGTAGTTCCTTGCGGAGGTTCGCCTGCCGCAGCGTTTCCCGACGACTGTGAGTCCGTGACGACGTGTATACGGGAACCAGGCCCAAACTTGTTTTTTTCTTTCATCTTACCTTGTGTATGATCACACCCCTGACCCCTTTTCCTCCCTCCTCCCGCACCAGAACGTCAAGGACACCGTCGACTGCATCTCGCCGGCACGAGCCGCCGCTCGGCCCCCTCCCGACGCCGCACCAAGCCGCGGGAGCCGACGCCGTCCATGCCCTCGAGTCCGAACCGACGTCCCCGGGCATCCACAAGAACACTGGATCGATGTCGTCTTACACGCCAGCCTGGTCGCCGTCGTTCTTAACCATTGCCGGCCACGGTCTACCACTGTAAGCCACGAGCGCCATCGTTCATGGTTGATTTTTGTTCAGTTTAGATTAAATCAGGCAGAGACACCCAGATCGTTAGATCCACATCTGAGTGTCCTCGTTCATCACGTCAACTGAAATGAATCAGCACACGTACACATTTATCGATCGATCCTTATCATATAGCTAGCTCAAAATCGATGGACAACTTCTAAAAATCATATCGTTTGATTCACAGCTCCGAATCAGTTGATTCTTCTTGCGTTGGATTCATAATTAAAATTCCTATCCGACGGTATCATCTTTTCTAATTATATAATTTTCGAATCTGTATAGTTAAATTTGTATTTTAAGGCATATTCTAGACATATCTAGAGATCTATAAGTTATTTTTTAAAATTGATTCCTTTTTGCAAGTGTAATATATCGGAAATCAATATCCTATAGAACCATTTTTAAATTACTTGAACCCATTCACTGAATATCACTCCAAATTTGCAACACTAGACTTTCATACGTCATATATCACAATCTGTCAACATTATTCATTTCCTTTGCCTATTGGCTTATTGATTATATCTATCCAACAATACCATTTAGAGACTTCACCATGATTCAGTATCATTCCTTTCTCAATCATGGTTTCCATGTTTAATTATTCAAATTGCAATTGAGATATTTGAGTAATTTAACAAATCACAAATTCACGACCAAGCTTATATGTTTCTCATGCTAATTGACGTGTTGTTGCCCTCTACCAAATAGCATTTTGGTTGCAGAAGTCGTGACTCATTGTGAATCAAGTCACATGGATCAATCAATCTATCCATGCTTTTGCATAGCTTATCAACTCCTTTCCAATATCCATTTCTTTCTAAGTAGTTCACTTGATGGCTTCGCAAATCCATACCCTCAAATCCATACCTTGCAAACTAGCCTCATGCCCTGACTGTTTATGTTCATTGAGTCATAAGACGATTAAAGAGTAAAACAAAATGAATAACACACCTTCCTATTTGCTTGCCTTGCTTGATTATGTTGTTTGGAATGTGTGTTTATGTTGTGCTATCTTTCATCTTATAGTTTGTACGGAGAGCTGCGTGTTTTGATTAAGAGAAGTGAACATTCTTCGACTACCAAAAAGGCAAGTGACACACCCTCACAAATGTCCTAGATTTTATTCAAGCATCGTAGTGATTTTTGTAGTAAGTCTAGGGATATGCTTTGCTTTGGTAATCCCAGTAGTTAGCTATTTCTACCTGACCATATTTTGTCGCCATTGAATTTAGTTGATGCTTAGTTATGCTATGAAAATGTTTTAGTAGTGGTTAAGGAAAAAAAACTAAATTCAATGAACTATCTGGGTGGAATGTGGCTTGATTGGGTTATGTTGAGTGGTTCCCTGGGGTCATGTCGTCGAACCTCTGAACCTCCAGGTGTATCGCACTTGTGGACGGCCACCCAGGAACAAAGAGATAATAGACAACCTTGCTCATTAGCTTACCGTACAGCCACATGCTATATGGGCTCTGGCTTGACGGAGTATGTTGTGTGAACCTGGACCCTACGCGACATGATGATGTAGGGGAATGTAGGTTGGAGCGGGTCCGTAGAGGATGGTCTGGGTGATCACTTCAGAAAAGTCTCGTCCTAGTCGACATCTGTCCATTTGAGCAAAATGTGCATCATGGAAGAAGAACAGACTAGGTCATGTGGGTAAATTTGTACAACCTCTGCAGAGTGTTAAATCTAAGTACTTAGCCGTGTCCCCGGTTACGGACAATTTGAGCGAACTGACAAGGCACATGTTCGAAAGTCTCCTCATCCCAATTTCTTAAATAAAATTTGAATGGGTGAACAAGGGTAGGAAGGTACATTGGGGCTTTACCAATGCTACTGTTAATTTGGTACATTGGGGTTTTACCAATGTTACTGCTAATTAGATTGAAAGAAAATGTTTTGATAAATGGTAGGGAAAAATTGGCTTTATGCAAATTATGCCTGAGCTCTACTAGCCAAATGTACACTTAAGTGTTAGGTTGCCATTTTAGTCCACTATAGTGTCATCTTGCCAATACATTCAAAGTATTGACCATTCGTGGCTGTAACGTTTCATGTTGCAGATGTTTTAAAAGACGAGTGAGTTACGATGGTTAGGGTTACGAGTCTATCCTCAACATGCTCGCCTGTGGCACATGAAGACGAAGACTCCATGCTGTCTATGTTTACTCGTTGTGAAACTCTGATGATATGCTAGCCTTGTGCTATGCAATTTGTAATCCTTTATGTAAACTAGCACAGTGGCCCTCGCAAACGTGAGGGCATCATATACATATTTTTATGTAATTTTCTTAGAACTAAGAGATTAGGTTTCATAGGTACTCATATCACACAATCACAACTCAATATTATGAAAATAAATAATTAGTTATATATCCACCATATATAATCAGATAGTAACTCTAACTTGCTTGGTAAATATCATGAATGGCATTTATTTCATTAAACAATAATGTTCCATCAAAAATAAAGTTATATTGATTTTGGTGCATTTAAATGCATCTATGCAGTTCTATATATTGTGATTGATTTAGATACAATTATGACAAAAAAAAATTGTCGTACATCTTTGTATAGTTATAGCCGATCTTCCATGCATACTTCCCACATTGAAACATCTCAAATTTTCAATACTCTACTCATTGACACATAGATAAATATAAAATTACACTTATATCTGGCATTTCATGCAGTTTGGTTGTCATGTACTAAATTTAATATTTGCAATGCAAGATTTTCATTTACCTGTCAAGTCGTGGCGTGGTTACTCTTTAAAATTATGTCTTCACACACATAAACAATGTTGATTAACATGTCAATAGTGAACACATGTTGGCCTTGGCTTGAATTTAATTTTGCCGAGATATGTCGTCGAGGTCACATATGGTTATGCTTGCTAGTTACATGGAGTTGGACGATACTATTAGTCGCGTAAATCTCTACTTCAATGTTCCTATTTTTTATTTAGGTACTTTGAAACTACACAGTATATTACCATGACACACAGCTCCATATATTATATGACTTTAATTCTTTTATTAAATCATATCAACATATTTTACGAAACATGGTATAGACATAGACGCTCATAAATATGTACATGCACTTACCCCTATGAATATATGCATGCACGTGCCCTACCCCTATAAGCACATCCGGGCGACCGATTAAATCGGACTAATTTAGATGACATGGACTAATGCGTGGTGCCTAAAAAGTGGTTGCCACATGTTTCTTATGGTGCATAATTTGGATTTACCTAATACTCGATCAAGCAGTGGATCAGAAAAAGAAATGCATTCCATATACAATTTAACGCGTTGGAGATATATATGGTTAATTATTTTGTACGGTCATATGTAGTCAGCCTAATAGTACATCATTTTTTATTCATATGTTCTAACATGAGAATTTTTTCTAGCTATTTTTCTTGAAATTTATACTTAAACAGTAAAGAAAAGGTGAGTAAAGAAAAGGTGTCGTAGATTTTCTACATTTGTATGTAGTGATATATTAAATAATATCTAGATACCTATGGACTTAGATAAATTTGGGACATATCTTTTCACACGAAAAATTATTATTTTACAGATAATTTAGTTAGTGCAATTGTGTTCCTACATAGGCAGCAAACAAAAACCTTTTTATACTTCAGCCATGCCAAATTCTATAAACACACCGGCGGAAGGTACTAATTGACTTCAAACTGGTCTATATGTATTTTCCTTGATAGATATACACTTCATTCCTTGATAACCAAAAAATATTCACGTGTTGATGCACCTAATCAATACGGTCTGTAGGAGAAAATAATATTTAAATTCGTCTAGTGCACATACGAACTTGAGTTGGAGAGCAATTAACTTTCACGTAAATTTTGGCATGAAGTAGTACGGCTGGTGGACTTCTGGTGCCTGGAAAAGGACTAACACAGACAATCATGTACAGGTACGTAATGTTTCCGGACTCTTTTTATTTTTCTTTCTTACGGAACGGTGGCATATACTCCGTACGTGCCAAATATGATATATCTCATATGTCAGAAAATATATGCTCGTACATGTTACGTAAACTCTTTTAATTATGACCATTAAATTTCCAGATCTAACGGTTAAAATAATTCTGATGATGTGGATCAACGTAGCGTTTCTATTCTAAACTCTTATTTTGCTTTTAGTATATAATAGATTCTGGATCATACGATGTAATAAAGACCCTTGTTTCTTGGTATTACATCATGTACTGTGTGTGCTAGCGATTGATCCAGGGACTAGCACATATACGCACAGAGATCAGCACCTTTAAAAGGTGAGGTCGCTACACAATCACCGGGATTGATGGCTACCAGCGTCGGAGAAGGTGAGCATGACGCGGACTCTCTGGTGGTCTCTGGCTCGATTCCTCGCGCGGTTTGGGCATGTCGAGGGTGTTGAGGACAATGGTGGCCACGGCGGTGGTCGGGGAGGCTCCAAACGTCGGCGACAGATGGTGGCCGGGCGAGCTAGGGTTTGTCCTTTTTTCGGAATTGAAACAGAGAGGGCAGAACTGGGAGCTTCCATGCCTTTTATACCGCCACCGGCGTGCGCTGGCAGTCAAGAGCGTCGATGGCGACCACGGGATGTGTCCCTCCCCGTCGTGGTGTCGCGCCCAGCGCCTGCGAGCGAGGCAGAGCTGACAAAGACGAAGACGATATCGTCCTCTTCGTATTTATCTGAAACGAAGGGGTATTGGGCTGGTTCTGGTGGGCTTGGCCTTTGGTGGATTTCTCCACGGGCTACTGCTGGGCTCGGTGGCCGACTAGGTAAGTCAGGTTAACCCCTCTTTATTTTTTTCTCTGTTTTCTTTTTCTTCTTATTTTCTGTTTCGAAATTCTGTTTTGAATTCTGTTTTGAATTCAAATTTGAATTCCTTTTTATCTTGCAGGTCTGGCTTACTTGAATCATACAAAGATTAGTACAAATTGCTGCAGATACTTTAGGGTGTATTAAAATGTTAACATGGGTATTATATCATTGGTTTAGTCATTAATATATGAACTTGAATTTAGTTACCCATATGGACATGGATTTGAATATTATCTTTGTAAATATTCAAATTGTTTTCCAGTGATAATTTTCTTATTTAGTGGTATATAGATTTTTATTTGGTTTCATCTTGTAAGAAATAATCTCAAGGTAATACTGATTTATGGATTTCAAATAAGAAAGTGATGTAGTGGCATGATTTTATGTGCTAAATATCTCTAAGGATTTGACCTCCTATTTGATAGTGTTGTCACTTGATTGTTATTTTATGTGCAGAACTATGTGCTAATGAATTGGAAACTCTATGTGCCAATGAATTGGAAACTCTGCTTAAACTCCTCCCAAGTTTAGTTTTAATATTGTGGTTTAGTAACACCTTAGAATACCTAGAGTAGGTACTACTCTCATCATGGTTTGGTCTTGGTTATTAAGATAAGTAGTTGATCACCACCATGGGTTTAATCATATAGTTTAGCTAGTGAGAAATTCTAGGGTTCTAATTACATTTACTTACTGGCAAATGGTTTGGAACTCAATTGTGAATTAGGTTTATAGTGGTGATCACCCAAGTGATGCATAACTAATGTTGGGATATAGATTAGGGTTTTACTTGTGATCACCAAGTAATTCACAAGTTAACATTGAGATATAAGCCTGTATTTGATTACTAGTGATCTCCCCATAATTTCTTGTGGGGAATGACACCTACTTATCATATAGTGCTTAATTTATGGCTTACTTTTCTACTTCTCCAAAGCATGGTCATGGAATATACATGATCAACTTGTTCATAATATATCTACCTCAAGTTCTTAGGGTTTATGATTATCACCCAATTTATAATGATCTAGGTTTGGCTTCCTAAAGTATTTCTAATGGAAAGGGGTTTTTACTTCCATGATCAAGTGTTGTCTTGATGAACTAAGGCATAGCACTTCTATTTTACTTTTTAGGATGGCTATTATGGTGGCCTCTATAGTTTATATCCCAGGAGAATGCCTGAGATATAATGTTAGGGTTCTACTTAATAAATGATGATTTAATTATCAGGACATATGGATAGTTCTCTCCCTCAAATTAAAGTGTTGCCTCAACTAACTTGAGTGTAGCACTATAGCTTGAGCTTCTCTTTCATAGGAATAGTTATTCTAGGGTTTATGGTGCATTCACAATATCTCAACAGGTATCAAGCCTAAAACTCCACTTGGGTATCTTGGTTAAATTAATCTCCTCCTTACTCTATCAATTCATGGATATGATATTATTCCATGTGATATTAGATTATCTCCCCACTCCAAGGGAAATGGTTTACAACCTAATACTTTAGTTCAAAGATTGTCCTTTATTCATTAATAGGTAAAGCTAGAATTGATATGAATGGGCTCTCTCATTTGGGAAGGACTTCAATACTAACCTAAGGTTAGGCTCCATAGAGAATGATGTGGTCACCAATATCTATGGTTAACATAAATGGATTCTCTCTCTAGGGAATATCTTGAATAAGATCCTAGGGTTCCTCTCAAAGATGATGATTTGAATGCTTGGATATATATCCAAGGTTTAACTCAAGGTTTGTTAATGCTTCTCTAATAATTATAATAGAACTCTTACCTCTCTGGGTTTGATGCTTAATAATTTGGAATAGAGAAGAATATATATTTCTAGAGTTGATCTCCTTGTTATGTTTCCAAGAATGGAGTAAAATGATTACCATGAGTTTCATGGTAGGATCATGGATTTGTTTAAGACATGGAAAAGATAAGTGAAGAATGGTATCTCCATTTATTGTAACTTGATTTCCAAATAAATGGATGTTCATATGTTATGGCAAGGAATACCATATTATGATCTGTTATAAGATCAATTAGTTGATCATTGAGCAAGGTGTTGTTGTGTTGATTATTAGTTCCATTTGATCTAACCCCTTAGATCAAATCATCTCTTCCCAAAACCAGGTTTTAGCAAAGTCACATTGAGGTTTGTAGCGCTTGACTTGATGAGCTACTTCAGTTCCACCAAGGTCAAGTGAAACTTCAGTTACTGTGACTGTTTTACTTTAAAGCGCGAAAATTCCCCAGATTTTCTATGCATGAATGCAATGCACACATCTGTTCCCTCTATTTTTGTAACAACAATACCTGGGATATTACAGTAGATCTCTCGGCTATCTCTTCCCAGAACACACCTGGTGGAATTGCGAGACATTGCGACCCAATGTATGCAAGAACATCGGCTTCATCATTGCTCAGCCTGCTGATGTGATTTACTTCGCATCCATCAAACAGCTTCTCTAGCTCGTTGTACACTTCTTTGTATGCTACCATACTATCATTGACTGCATCACATTGGTTCATGACTTGCTGAGCCACCAATTGTGAGTCACCAAATATTTTTAGTCGAGTTGCACCACAAGCCTTCGCCATCTTCATCCCGTGTATAAGAGCTTCGTATTCTGCCTCATTGTTAGACGCGTTTGGAAACGTCATCCGTAAGACATACTTTAATTTGTCGCCTTCAGGTGATATTAGTATCACGCCTGCTTCAGCTCCCTCTAATCTCTTGGACCCGTCGAAGTTCATAGTCCAGGTTCTCGATAAATCCGGGGGTCCTGTATTTTGTAGCTCCATCCACTCTGCGATGAAATCTGGTAGAATTTGCGACTTTATTGCTTTTCTTTTTTTCATATGTGATGTCCCGAGGAGAAAGCTCAATTCCCCAAAGGGAGACACGGCCCGTAGCCTCTGGATTGTTTAGTATATTGGATAAAGGCGCCTCGTTGACCACTATTATCGGATGGGCCGAAAAATAGTGCCGCAATTTTCTTGCGGTCGTTGATACGCGTACAGCACGCGACCGTTGGGAACCCCAAGAGGAAGGTGTGATGCGTACGGCGGCAAGTTTTCCCTCAGTAAGAAACCAAGGTTTATCGAACCAGTAGGAGCCAAGAAGCACGTTGAAGGTTGATGGCGGCGGAGTGTAGTGCGGCGCAACACCAAGGATTCCGGCGCCAACGTGGAACCTGCACAACACAACCAAAGTACTTTGTCCCAACGTAACAGTGAGGTTGTCAATCTCACCGGCTTGCTGTAACAAAGGATTAGATGTATAGTGTGGATGATGATTGTTTGCAAAAATCAGTAGAACGAGTATTGCAGTTGATTGTACTCGATGTAAAAGAATGGACCGGGGTCCACAGTTCACTAGAGGTGTCTCTCCCATAAGAATAAGCATGTTGGGTGAACAAACTACAGTTGGGCAATTGACAAATAAAGAGGGCATGACCATGCACATACATGTTATGATGAGTATTGTGAGATTTAATTGGGCATTACGACAAAGTACATAGACGGCTATCCATCATGCATCTATGCCTAAAAAGTCCACCTTCAGGTTATCATCCGAACCCCCTCCAGTATTAAGTTGCAAACAACAGACAATTGCATTAAGTATGGTGCGTAATGTAATCAATAAATATATCCTTAGACATAGCATTGATGTTTTATCCCTAGTGGCAACAGCACATCCACAACCTTAGAGGTTTCTGTCACTCCCCCAGATTTAATGGAAACATGAACCCACTATCGAGCATAAATACTCCCTCTTGGAGTTACAAGCAAAAACTTGGCCAGAGCCTCTACTAGTAACGGAGAGCATGCAAGATCATAAACAACACATAGATAGATTGATAATCAACATAACATAGCATTCATTATTCATCGGATCCCAACAAACACAACATGTAGCATTACAGATAGATGATCTTGGTCATGTTAGGCAGCTCACAAGATCCAACAATGATAGCACAATCAGGAGAAGACGACCATCTAGCTACTGCTATGGACCCATAGTCCAGGGGTCAACTACTCACTCATCACTCCGGAGGCGACCATGGCGGTGAAGAGTCCTCCGGGAGATGATTCCCCTCTCCGGCAGGGTGCCGGAGGCGATCTCCTGAATCCCCCGAGATGGGATTGGCGGCGGCGGCGTCTCTGGAAGGTTTTCCGTATCGTGCCTCTCGGTACTGGAGTTATTCTCGACGAAGGCTTATGTAGGCGGAAGGGTAGGTCAGGGGCGCCACGAGGGGCCCACACCACAGGCCGGCGCGGCCAGGGCTTGGGCCGCGCCGCCCTGGTGTGTGGCTGCCTCGTCGCCCCACTTCGTTTCCTCTCCGGACTTCCGGAAGCTTCGTGGAAAAATAAGATCCTGGGCGTTGATTTCGTCCAATTCCGAGAATATTTCCTTACTAGGATTTCTGAAACCAAAAACAGCAGAAAACAGCAACTGGCTCTTCGGCATCTCGTTAATAGGTTAGTGCTGGAAAATGCATAAATATGACATAAAGTATGCATAAAACATGTGGGTATCATCAATAAAGTAGCATGGAACATAAGAAATTATCGATACATTGGAGACGTATCAGCATCCCCAAGCTTAGTTCCTGCTCGTCCCGAGTAGGTAAACGATAACAAAGATAATTTCTAAAGTGACATACCATCATAATCTTGATCATACTATTGTAAGCACATGTAATGAATGCAGCGATTCGAAGCAATGTTAATGCAATGAGTAAACAATTGAATCATATAGCAAACACTTTTTATGAATAGTACTTTCAAGATAAGCATCAATAAGTCTTGCATAAGAGTTAACTCATAAAGCAATAAATTCAAAGTAAAGGTATTGAAGCAACACAAAGGAAGATTAAGTTTCAGCGGTTGCTTTCAACTTGTAACATGTATATCTCATGGATATTGTCAACATAAAGTAATATAACAAGTGCAATATGCAAGTATGTAGGAATCGATGCACAGTTCACACAAGTGTTTGCTTCTTGAGATGGAGAGAAATAGGTGAACTGACTCAACATAAAAGTAAAAGAAAGGCCCTTCGACGAGGGAAGCATCGATTGCTATGTTTGTGCTAGAGCTTTGATTTTGAAAACAAGAAACAATTTTGTCAACGGTAGTAATAAAGCATATGCATCATGTAAATTATATCCTACAAGTTGCAAGCCTCATGCATAGTATACTAATAGTGCCCGCACCTTGTCCTAATTAGCTCGGATTACCTGGATTATCACCGCAATACATATGTTTTAACCAAGTGTCACAAAGGGGTACCTCTATGCCGCCTGTACAAAGGTCTAAGGAGAAAGCTCGCATTGGATTTATCGCTTTTGATTATTCTCAACTTAGACATCCATACCGGGACAACATAGACAACAGATAATGGACTCCTCTTTAATGCATAAACATTTAGCAACAATTAATATTCTCATAAGAGATTGAGGATAGTTGTCCAAAACTGAAACTTCCACCATGGATCATGGCTTTAGTTAGCGGCCCAATGTTCTTCTCTAACAATATGCATGCTCAAACCATTCAACTCATGGTAAATCGCCCTTACTTCAGACAAGACGAACATGCATAGCAACTCACATGATATTCAACAAATGGTAGTTGATGGCGTCCCCAGGAACATGGTTATCGCTCAACAAGCAACTTATAAGAAATAAAATGCATAAGTACATATTCAATAGCACAATAGTTTTTAGGCTATTTGTCCCATGAGCTATATATTGCAAAGGTAAAGAATTAAAATTTTAAAGGTAGCACTCAAGCAATTTACTTTGGAATGGCGGAGAAATACCATGTAGTAGGTAGGTACGGTGGACACAAATGGCATAGTGTTTGGCTCAAGGATTTTGGATGCATGAGAAGTATTCCCTCTCGACACAAGGCTTAGGCTAGCAAGGCTATTTGAAACAAACATAGTGTAACATCCCAAATTTCAATAAAAGAAAGTTAGAAGAATTCCAGAGAGCAAAATTTCACAAATGGCATCTCTGTGACTATTTGACACTATTTGCTATAGTGATCTACCCCATCTAATCTACATCAAACCTAGTCCAATTGGTTCCCTGGTTCCCTCTAACCATCAAGGAAGCATAGTAAACCTAGGGAGAGGAGGAGCAAGGCTAGGACATGGCCATGCCGGCCATGTCGCCAACCCGACCACCTCCCCCTCTCTCCCTTCCTTCCCCAACCTGGCCACCATCCCATTGCTCGCCACCTCACTCTACTGGATCACCTAGAGCAAGCCATGGTCGAGGAGGAGCTTGACAGCCGCCGGAACACGCGCGCCCAGTGGTGGCCACGCCATGCCGACGACGTCGCGCGTGGACACTCGCAGACGCGCCCTGGACACGCGCCGTCTGGCCACCTCGAGCACGCCCTGGACCACCTCACCACGAGTTGAGCACCGCCACACACGTACGCAGCCGCCAGACATGCTCTCGACCACGACCCGTGCCCGCCGCCGCCGGAGACGAAGAGGAAACCCCGACGCGGACACCGCCAGACACGGAAACATTGCGACCGCGTTAGGAACCGCCTACCCTAGCTGTCGCCACCCAGAGGACCATGGCGATGCCACGAACACACCTGCGCCCTTGCCTAGCTCGATAGCTCGCCGGAGAAGCCGCGCCATGGTCGCCCGCATCACTGCCCCGCCACCCTCTCTCAATCCTATAAATAGCACGTTCCCTGGAAGCAACGGAGCACACCACCGCACTCGCCACCCTTCACTGCCTCTCCACCACTCCACCACTCACCCAATCATCGCCAGAGCTGCTCCAATTTGAAGATTGACGCCGCCAGTACCCGGAGGTCGCCGCCGTCGATTGGAGCTGTTCCAGGAGGAGCCGCCGGTACCAGGAGCTCCGCCGTCGTCCACAACTTCACCACGCACACTGCCCACCCTAGCTGGAGCCACGGTGAGCTCTCCGACCCCCTACCCTCGCCGCCAGCACGTCGGGTTCTCGTTGGAGAAGACGATGAACCTCGACCGTCCGATTCACTTCTAATCCAACGCGCCAGTTTAAAACATACCGTTTCCGTAGCGCTGAGTCGCTGACGCGCGGACCCCACCCTGTCAGCACGCCGCGCGTCTGTGGACCGTGGCTGGGCTGGACTGGGCCGTTTTAAATCAAATTGGCCCAGTTTCGTTTCCCGCCGGCCCTATTAATTCAAATGGCATTTAATCAAATCCAAATAATTTCAATACTGCCCAAACTTTGAAAATCCATAGATTCAAATTGGCTTAACCAAATTCAATGAATTTTATATGGTTGGAAAGCTAGTAAAAAGATCTAAAGAATGCCACTGGTCCCATGCCAAGATTTGCTGTAGAATTAATCTGATAAAAAGAAGAAGGCAGGGACTTTTCCCTATTCAAATAATTATTAAAAATCAACCAAAATAGATATTAAGTTGATCCCAACTCTAATAGCTCACATTTGACTTACACTAATTGTTTATGCAAGAAAATAGTGTGGTCACTTTGCATGATCATGCCCTAGTTTAATTAATGGACAATATGGCTAGTTTATGTAGTTGATATTGTCCAAAACTATTAAGTAAATCTTATGAAGTAATATACTTCATTTAAACTTTGTCTCAAATCAATTCATGTGATGTTTGGACCCCTGGCCCAAACTCTCTTATATGAATTACATAGGGATTTAAATCATATGTAGTATGATTAAATGATATGAGGTGATCTACCTCATTTAAATCATTTTCTCAAATGATGATCATGAAGGTTTGACTTAGGTCAATATGAGTTCATGTATGATTATTGAGAAATTAAATCTTAAGAAGATTTCAATGAGAGGAAATTATTTCTCAAGCACCCTATGGAAACTATCATTTACATATTAAATAAAAAGAAGTAAATTCTCCTCAAGCAACACAACCCATGCACCCTAATTAGATTTTTTGTGTGCATAGAATAGTTTGTGTGATTATATGTGATGTATGGAATAGCCATTGAATTAGTGAGTAATTATACTCGTATTCAAATTTAGACGCTAGCACCGGAGAGTACACGGAAGAAGAAGGTTGCTACCAAGAGGAGGAGGAGGAGAATTTTGAGAACTACCAAGGCAAGCTAATATTCTTGCAAAGTGCAAAGACCCTTGGGGCAAGGCACCATGAATCTTATCTTTTCTTACATAAGCCTATCCCAAGTTTATACATTACAAGTTTTTACTTGTTTTCTCAAGAAGTGACTTTTATAGTTAACTTTGGTCAAAGTAAAGAAGTTTACTAGAGTAGTAAAGTTAGTCTCCATCAAGCAATGCAAGATAGCACCCCTCATGATTTAGCTAGTGCTAAGGAATAAAACTTGACTACTCTAGATGGGAACAATGTGACTTGAATTGAATTTTGAAACCTTGGAATGATGAAGCATTCCATTGAATGATTTTTGAAGGTGAATATGACAAAGAGAAGATGGTGATTTTTGATAAACATGATATTGGTTTGAATGCGATACCTTTCCAATATTAAGTACCCCCACAATACCTGATTATGGGTAGGGCTTAACTAGAAGTTTATGCATCTTAGTATGGGTTCCCTCTGAACACACGTCATAGGGGTTACGCTTGAGGCTGCCTCCGTTGTTGAGAAATGATGTGAAATTGAGGTGAATTGTACGGCCAAGCCCTGTGCAGTTCCCAGGTTGACAGTTGGTCTTCACTAGGAGGCCAAGCTCATGGGGAGAGGTGCTCATACTAGGATTTGTAAGTGAAAGGTTATGGTTGATGATCCGCGTACTGTGCTACGATGATTCAGGGTAATCCCGATGGATGAAATCAAATGTTGTGGCACAAGTGTGCAACCTCTGCAGAGTGTAAATCTATTCGAATAGCCGCGTCCACGGTTACGGACGGTTGGAAAGGCCATACAGTTTCCGATGTCAAATTCTTGAAAATGATGTTGAAATGAGATGGTGAAAGGACTTGTGGTGAATTGAATTGAAATCACCACTTGAATGGTGGGAATGACACTAATGTTCCCCCTTGAGTTAGTTAGCATATGAACAAGCTTTTCTCAAATACTTGTGAACTAAAATTGGCGTTATGCAAAGAAACTAGAGCTTAGCAAACCTTAATAGAAATGTCTAGCACTTACATTAGTATTAGTTTGCGAGTACTTGAAGTATTCACGGCTTTGTCCCTGGCTATTCAAATGGCCAGAGTATGAAGATGAACAAGGAGATGACCAGCAGGACGCCTACGACAACTAGGAGTCTTCCAACGTCAAGCGTTGGCCTGTGGACTAAAGAGTCCTTGTATCTTACGCTTCCGCTATGAACTTGTGTTTGTTCGTTGATCAATAGATCAACTATTCGTGTAATATGGATCATGTGATGCCAATTTGTAAGACATTATGGTTTGTAATGAATGATGACTGTGATACTTAACTATTATGCCTCGCAACAACAATATTCCTGGGATTGCGATGTATGACATAATAGGCATCCGGGCTTAAAAATCCGGGTGTTGACAAGTTGGTATCAGAGCCATTGTTTGACCTTAGAAGACCTTAGTTAGAATGGGCGTTCTGAAAAACTTAACTTTGAAATCAAATGAAGGGAATATTTGTGAAAATTTCCTTACACTCTTGCCTTTGAGACTTTTCCAAAATTTGATGAATCATGTTCTATCTTATTTGAATCTACTTAAAATTTTGCCACACCTTGCACTCTCTAACTTACTCATCCAATTCTCTTTCAGATGGAGCCGAATGAACCCATCAACACCAAGTTTTACCAGCTTGGGAACGTAGGGAGCTTGATCTTCGAGCACGACCTCAACGCCCTTTCGGACTTCCTCGAGCGCCCGCACCCTGAGTTCCACGGAATTCAGGTGGACAACACTCCTGGAGGAGAGTTGCAGTGGATCATCACCGCTGACTTGAGGGGCAAGATGGAGCCTCCTACTTCTGAGAGGATTGTGGTGACCCTGCATACCACTGCATGTTGTAGTATGCCAGTCGTTGATATAACATTCACGAAATACCATTCCGCAAATATTACATCCCTCAGAGTAGTACAACAGAACATAGCAGGTCCATAACTCTTTCATTTATCATTACAAATATCATATACAAGTCGTCTCGGAGCTCCTCTTGGGTCCTAAGAGGGATACTCCTGGGTTCGAGGCGAACCCAACTTAGCTTACAATATAAGAGTTTCATTAAGTTATACATTTATTTCCTCAAGCAGCTAAATACTAAGAGTTCGGGCTGCTCGGTTACTACTATTACTGGATGTCTCTAGGCTTGATCTCCTCCGGAAGCCTCCCCGGATCCGTAGACGATGAGGTAGTCTACGCCTTCTATACCTCCCGAGAGATCTGGTTCTTCATAGCCGATGATCTCGGCTCCTTCATTGTTGTCGTAGTCCTCCTCTAGACGGTTCAGACAATCTAAGCATGGGATTTAAGAGTGGTATGAGTACGAGCGTACTCAACAAGTTCATTATAGATAAGAGGTGTTTAATGCTCTAGCTACGATATTAGACCAGAAAGTCTAATACCAATGCAAGTTTTGATAAACATTTCTTCAAGAGATTGCTTTTATTCCAAAGAGCTATGTCCGTCAGCCTTCACCGGTTTACTAGAACTTCATGGAGCTCCTTTCCGGCCGCGTTCGCAGTTCCTTATCCCGGAACAGGGAGTGACAGGTCACAGTTCTTTACACTCTGCAGAGGTGTGTTGCTTTACCCATAAGAGATCTTAACCTTGGTGCCAACCGGGCAGCTTTCCCGTCCACACTTCCTTCGGTGTGAGGCCCGGTATAAGGTCATAGCCAATCATATTCCTCCGCTACCTCTCACACCCACCCTTTGTTGCAAACCCCGACCCTGGGTCCTCGTCGGTCCACTTACACCATTTAAGGACGGACCCCGACCACGACAACGATGCAGGATCGAACCAAACTCCTTCGCCGGTAGCTGCAACCCATCATAGACCACATTACCGTGGGGACTTAGAATGGGTTCCCCACCCACAAGTTGTTCCGCAAGCCGCAACCGCTACGGTATGCACAGCATAACCGTGGGGACTTAGAATGGGTTCCCCACCCACAAGTTGCTCCGCAAGATACAACTGCTACGGTAAGCGCATCCGTTGATGTACAAGAGGTGGAAATACGATTGACTAGTCCGTCCCATTTCAGATCTTATGGTTAACACGATTATTACGGCACAAGAATCACTGGCGACATTTGTTGTTTAATCCTAGATGGATATAAACCCTTGCAATGGAACCTCCACCATATCAACACAATCCATGGTTCCATTGCCCACCACATAGTCATATTCATAGTTATGAAAGTAGTGGTTTTGGTTTCTATGCAATAGTGATAACCATAGTACTTTGCAAGTAATTTGATAGAAATACTCAAATGACATGAGCAAGTGATGAACTTGCCTGAACACTGCAAAGTTTTGCAGTTGGAAGGTGTGGACTGACCCTTGTCCTCTGTCTCTGAAAAATAGCATCATTGTCCGATAAGGGCAATGGTTAAAGAAGCAATTATGCATGATTCCAGTTTTAGGGTTTGTTTCCCCCCTTCCGATGTCGTTGTAATTTCATGTGAGAGGTTAAATACTAAGAACATCTTGGGGATACTTGATTTAGGGTAAATACAACCTTGAGATATTGTCAAGGTGTTTTTGAGAGTCCAATAGCATTAATGGACTTATTTTCATTATTGAAAATAATGTGAGTGATTTAAATTATTATTTAAATCATCAAAATAAGATTTATTCTTAATTGTCTTGAAAAATTCTGTTTGGTATTTTATTTAAATAGAGAATTTTATGCTGATCCTTTTACATATTTTTAATTATTTGTTTAGAGCTTTTATCAATATTCTATTGAATTTCAAAGTTTCAGGTTTTTTATCAAATTGTGAAAAGTCATATTTGCCCCTGGGCCCACCTGTCAGGGTGGCCCAGCGGGTTAACCCTAACCCGAGCCACTTGGGCTCGGTCGGTCGCACCGACCCCTTTCTTCCCCACGCGCTCGCGAACCCTAACCTCCCTTTCTCTCTCGCGACGCCGTGGTCGCCGCCGCCTTCGCCGAAATGTTCCGGCCGCCACCGGCCATCCCCGCCGGCGAGATCGGTATCAATCGAACCGCCGTTCGACGGCGCTTCGATTGATCCGCGTCGATCTGCCTTTCCGCGCCGCTACTGTTCTTCCCCAACCCCTCTGTGACCTAGTCGGTTGATCCACGGCGGCCTCGTCGCCGCCGTTGCTCCTGGTGACTTGGCGCGGCCGTGTGCCTCGCCGTGATGCTACTGGGACCCGTGCGCCTGGCGACGAGCTGGCTTGGCGTGGCCATGGACTGGCGCCGCCGTTCGACCGGCGTGTGCCGCCATGCCGCCATGGCCGTGCCCTTCTCCGTCTAACTGGTAAGCTCGCACCGCCTCCCTACTGCTCTACTGCTTGTTCTTCCTCTCTTCCTTCCTCTGGATGCCCTGGCATCCATCTGGTTGTGCTGCTGCTGCTCCTGCGCCTATGTTTTCTGCGCCAGACTAGCTCTGGTGCTGCTATGATGTGCTAGTTGTTGCTGCCATATGCGCCATGGATTCTAGCTGTTGTGCTTATGCTGCTATGCTGTGTGCTGCTTCTGTGCTTCCTGGCTACTTCTGTTTATGGTGATCTCCTGCTATGGCCCTTCTGTAATTGCTCATGAGCATCCAGTGATGCTCATGGCCTACTGGCTTGCTCCTGCTATTGCTACTGCCACTTGGACATATTGTGTGTGCCTAATTCTGACCCTGGCTTGATTGCAGTGTGCAATTCTTGCAAATTTGCAAGAGCCAGTGCCCTTGGGTGCTCTTTAGTGTGCTATAATTCATAGATATGCTCCCTTGAGCATGCTTGTGGGCTACACAACACTATCCCTTGATGGTGTGCTTCTGCATACAATTATATATCATCTATTTGATTGTCTGCTATGCCATTGTTCCTGTTCTGTGGCTATGTAATTTATCTGGTTATTGTGTTGGTGCTAGACTTGGCTATGGTGATTTGTAACAAGAGCTAGTGAGGCTCTGATGCTCAATTGATCATTTCTTGCTTGTGAGTAAGTGTGTGCTCCTCTCTGTGACTCACTGGTGCTCATCCAGTGCTATTTGTGCTTCATACAGGCTTAGCCTGTGTGTGCTGGTGCTTGTCCAAGCATCAGTGGCTGCTTGCAATGATCCTTTGAATCATCTGCAAGACTATGTGCATCAGTAGCTTGTCTGTTTCATTTATCTGCTTAATTTTCCTTGATATTTGGATAAATGATGTGAACTGTGACACAGTGATGATCATATTAATTTAATTTGCTTGGGCTAGAGGGATGCCAACACTTGTTGGGGACCCTAGCCCACTCTGAACCCACCTGGGTGATGATGCATGTGCTGGGCTTGGTGGTTTGACTGTTTTGGGTGGTTGAGGTGGCCTCAGCAGCCATTCTTGGCTGCTCAGGAAGCTCCCACCCCTTGTTGGCTTGCTGTGGAAAATAGATGCTCACTGGCTAATCCCTTGATGGATTCCCAGTGGACATTGATGTTGACAACATGAATAGACACAGAGGGTCTATCAGTCTGATGGCATCAGTAGCTATAGGTGCTAAGTATATGGCTAGGCTAGCTGTGTCTTCATCTCTTGCTGGATTTCTTCAGTTATGCATTAATTTCCATAGCTGTTGTTCCCATAGGATGATTTCCTAATGGCCTTACTACATTTGCTTGCACCATATGGCTTAGTAGCCAGATGATGACATAAATAGGGTATCTACCCACTTTTGCTTGTGTGTGATTGGTGCATATGCTTATTTATGAGCAAGACAGATGCTTGCTCATGTTGCTTTGTGTATACCTCACTCCAGCTCCTAGAAATGTTGTTGGTGTAGAGGATTTCTTCTGTTTTGGATTTATGATCTTGCCCTGCTCCTCCTGGCTTGCTGATGATGCTTGGTTACTTTCTGGTAATTGGGGCTAGGTGGGACAGCTCTGGCTGTTCACCTGTTCTTGGTGTTCTTGAGCTGTTCTTGCTAGCTCTTGGTTTCTGGTGGACTTACCCAGTGAATTCTGCCGATGATCTAAGGGTTCTGGCGGTGGAAAAGGTTTTATATCACCTTTGTTGTGCTCACATGGTCGGCAATGTGAGCCTGGCATGCTTGAATGACTCACTGCTTGCTGTGTGTGTGTGCTGCATGCACACAGCCTTGTGAGCAGGCTGTGTGTGTGTGTATCCTGATACTTTGCACTTGGCTGTGAGAGTGGATCAGCTCGGCAGACTTGGTATTATCCATCATTTCCATTTTTTTCTAACCTGCCAAGTGGCAATGCCACTTGGCATAACTAGTTCTTTGCTTTGTTGTGTGCAGGGATCAATCTGATGCTCCAATGATCATGAGGATAATCAAGTACAAGACTAAATGAAGTTTAGCTTGTAGTGTTAGGATAGATCATAGAATTGTAATTTCCTTTTCTTTTCTTTTTCTATTTTTGTCCAATTCTTGTAATATGTTGTAATATTTCATATTACTATTTTGGATATTGTAAATGACATTGTATTATGTGTGATTATCAATAAAGCTCAAGTTTTCCTTAATGAGCTTTATTTAAATATTGTACTATTCATATTCTTGATTACTTGTAATTGTGTAATGCATTATCTCAAGTTTGAATTATGTGATATTCATTTGATGTTTGAATTTGAAATTCAAATTCAAACTTGGATTGAATTCAATCATACAACTTAATTTGGAATTCAATCATGCAACTTAAGTTTGTGATGCAAACTCTCCCCTCTCTTCTCAAAAACCCTAGTTTAGTTGAATAAGGAACAGGTTTGTCGCACTCTCGAAACCCTAACCCTGTAAGGTGTCGAGAGAGAAACTTGTCCCCCTTCGATGCAGTTTTTGTTTAAAAGCGCGAAATTTCCCCAGAATTTGCAATGTAATGCACATCCCTTTCTAAAATCTACCCCTCGATCGTCTCTAAACCTGGGACATTACAGCCTTTCCCCCTTAAAGAAAACTTCGTCCCGAAGTTGTGGTTGTAATACCTGAAAAGTTTGGGGTATGTTTTCCTCAGGTCTTCCTCTTTTTCCCAGGTAGCTTCCCTCTCGGGATGATGCTTCCACTGTATCTTGCAGTACTTTATCGCTCGATTCCTGAGTTGTTTCCAGTTTTCCTCGAGAATCTTGGCTGGCTTCTCGATGTATGTCAAATCTGGTTGCAACTCGAGCTCTTCATGTGATACTGGCTCATCTGGGGTCTTCAAACATTTTCTGAGTTGCGACACATGAAATATGTTGTGTACCTGAGATAACCTTCCCGGTAATTCCAATTCGAAGGCTAACCCTCGGTTTTAACTCAAAATCTTGAAAGGTCCGATGTACCTAGGGCTAAGCTTTCCTTTTACTCCAAACCTCTGGAGTCTTTTCATCGGGCTCACCTTAAGGTATACCATGTCTCCAACTCGTGGCTCCCATGTTCTCCTCTTTTGATCGGCATAACTCTTCTGTCGGCTCTGGGCTATTTTGAGCCGATCTCTGATAATGTCAATTATTTGTTGCTTTTCCTTGACATAATCAGGGTTGAACTCTTTGCTTGCTCCGGCTTCATACCAACATATCGGTGATCTGCACTTTCTTCCATAAAGAGCTTCAAATGGTGCCATCTTGATGCTGCTTTGATAGCTATTATTGTATGAGAACTCTGCTAGTGGTAAGTGCTCCTCCCATGATCCTCCGAAGTCTAAAGCACAAGCCCTGAGCATATCCTCTAAGATCTGGTTGGTTCTCTCGGTTTGTCCACCGGTCTGGGGATGATAAGCGGTACTATAGTCCAACTTGGATCCTAAAGCTTCGTGTAGTTGCTTCCAGAATGCTGATGTGAACACGGATCCTCGATCCGACATGATCTTCTTGGGCACTCCATGCTTACTCACGATCTCTTTGATGTAAAGATCGATGAGTTTCTCTCCTTTATCCTGCTGATTTACCGCTAAGAAGTGTGCACTCTTCGTCAACTGGTCCACGATTACCCATATCATGTCCTTCTTTTTATTAGTCATGGGTAGTCCGGTGATGAAATCCATCCTATTTCCTCCCATTTCCACTCTGGAATAGGTAAAGGTTGTAACTTTCCTGCCGGACTCTGGTGTTCAGCTTTCACTCTCTGGCAGGTATGGCATTCCGCCACATATTGTGCTATCTCTCTCTTCATATTATTCCACCAGAATAACTCCTTTAGATCCATGTACATCTTTGTACTTCCCGGATGAATGGAGTATGGTGTTTGATGGGCTTCCCGGAGTATTACTTCTTTGATCTTAGCAATATCCGGAACACAAATTCTCTTCTGGAACCATAATGATCCAGATTCTCCGCGGTGAAATTCTGATGGTCTTCCCTCATCTATTCTTCTCATCTCCTCCACGATGAATGGATCGTCCAACTGACCCATCATGATCTCATTCTTCAGGTTAACATTTAACTCATCGGCTACTTGTAACACCGATAATCCTTCATGGGCTTCCTTCTCCCAAAGTTGTATTTGGGCTTGACTTATTTCTTTCCTCAACTCTGGTGAGATTTCTTGCTCCACTCCACCAGTGCTCTTCCTACTTAAGGCATCTGCTACAACATTGGCCTTTCCTGGAGTGTAATTGATGGTCAAATCATAATCCTTGATTAGTTCCAACCATCTTTTCTGCCTCATGTTGAGTTCCTTCTGAGTGAAGAAATATTTGAGACTCTTGTGGTCTGTATAGAGCTCACACTTGGCTCCATAGAGAAAATGTCTCCAAGTTTTGAGTGCAAATACGACTGCTGCTAATTCTAAATTAGGTGTTGGATAATTCACTTCATGAGGTCTGAGTTGCCTCGATCCATAAGATATCACTTTCCGATCTTGCATGAGTACGCAACCCAATCCATGCTTGGATGCGTCACAGTATACGGTGTAATCCTTACCAACTTCAGGAACTGCTAACACAGGTGCTGTGGTGAGTTTCTCTTTCAGAGTTTGAAAACTCTTCTCACACTCCTCTGACCACACGAATGGTGTCTTCTTTCTTAACAGCTTCGTCATAGGTCCTGCTATCTTGGAGAATCCTTCAATGAATCTCCGATAATATCCTGCCATTCCTAGGAATCCTCGGATTTCCTTGACAGTCTTGGGTGCTTCCCATTCTAGAACTGCTGCTACCTTGCTCGGGTTAACAGCTATTCCATCTTTACTAATGACATGACCAAGAAATTCCACTTGATCTAGCCAAAATTCACACTTGCTAAACTTGGCATAGAGTTGATGTTCTCTCAGTGTTTGCAACACTAGCCTCAGATGTTCAGCATGTTCGGCCTTATTCTTGGAATATATCAAGATATCATCGATGAATACGATGACAAACTTGTCTAGATATGGCATGAAAATCTTATTCATGAGATTCATGAATATTGCTGGGGCATTGGTTAATCCAAAAGGCACTACAAGATATTCATGATGTCCATACCTTGAGACAAAGGCAGTTTTCGGAACGTCTTCCTTCTTGATCTTTATCTGGTGATAACCGGATCTTAGATCAATTTTGGAAAAGACTCCCGCGCCTCTTACTTGATCGAATAGATCTTGTATTCTTGGAAGTGGATACTTGTTTTTGATGGTCACATTATTCAAATTCCTGTAATCTCCACACATCCTTCTTCCTCCATCTCTTTTATCCACGAAGATCACAAGTGATCCCCATGGTGAAACACTTTCTTGTATAAATCCTTTTTGTTCCAAGTCATCCAATTGCTCCTTAAGTTCTTTCAACTCCTTAGGCCCCATCTTGTATGGTGCCTTAGCAATCGGAGCTGTTCCTGGAATTAGGTCGATAGTGAATTCTATCTCCCTATCTGGTGGCATACCAGGTAATTCCGCAGGAAACACATCCTGGAATTCATTCACTACAGGTATATCTTCCAATTTCACTTCCTTCATGCTGTTCAGCTGTAGCTCCACTTCAATCTGTGTATGTTTGTCGCCTTGGTAGATCATTCTACTTCCGTCGGGGCTTTTCAAAGATACTGTCTTGTTCACACAGTCGATCAATGCTCCATTAGCTTCCAACCAGTTCATACCAAGAATGACATCAATGTCCTTCATCGGTAAAATGAACAGGTCCGCGTCAAACGCGCACTTATTGATCATGATGACTTGTTTTTGTTTGGTATGGGTTACTACTATCGTTCCCCCCGTGGAAAGTATGGTTATGGGTGTATCTAACTTAGTGCAACTAATCCCATGTTTGATGATGAATTGTTGAGAAATGAATGATGTAGTTGCACCAGTATCAAAAAGTACTTTGCCAGGATGAGTGAGTATCTGGAGCGTACCTATCACAGCCTGATCGGAGTTGACCACCTCCTCCAGACTAGTGCAGTTCAACTTGCTGAAGGGCTTCTTATTCTTCCAGTTTCCTCCATTGTTTCCTCCTCGGCTTCCTCCTCCTCCAGACTGACCTCCTCCATTCTTCTTATTGGGGCAATCCTTCATCATGTGCCCCTCCTGACGACACCCGAAGCAAATGATTCTGGGTTTACGACAATCCTTTGAAGCATGTCCTTTAAACCCGCAGATGCGACAAACTATTTGGTTAGCAGTTTGAAACGCTTGGTTCTTCCTGCTACCGTAGTAGTAGTAGTAGTTGTTGTTGTTGTATCTTGGCTTGAAATTCAAGTTGGTGTTGGGCTTGTTACTGGAAAATCTTTTAGGCTCAAACTTGGCCTTCTTCCTCTTTTCCTCCTGTAGTTGTTTGAAATCATCTTCCAGGGTGATGGCTACATCCACCAACTCTTGAAACTCCGTCTCTCTCATCATACAGAGCTGTACCTTGAACTGGGGACTTAACCCCCTCAAAAACCTCTTTTTTTTCTTATCCTCGGTGTTGACTTCTTCAACAGCATACCGGGACAGCTTTGAGAATTCCCTGACATAGGTCAGGATGGCCTTGTCTTTCTGCTCGAGACTTTCAAACTCTCGACGCTTCAGTTCCACAATACTTTCAGGAACATTGGATTCCCTGAACTTCCTTGCGAACTCCTCCCAGGTGAATACTTTTCCAGCCGGATAAACGGCTACGATGTTATCCCACCATGATGCGGCAGGTCCACACAGCAGGTGGGTAGCATAACGAACCTTCTCTTGGTCGTTACATCCAACGGTATTGAGCTTTCGCTCAGTATCCATAAGCCAATCTTCCGTGTCCATTGGCTCGGGCGCGTATGCGAAAGAAATAGGCTTGGTGTTCTGGAAGTCTGCTAAGGTAACTCCCGGATTCTTGGGTCTCTCCACCCTGTTCTGTTGCAGCAATTCTTGGAAGAATTTGTTCTGCTGCTCCAACGTTATACGTTGTGTTTCCTCCACCAGCTGCATGTACTGAACAAAGTTCTGCTGCGTCATGGGTGGTGGTGGTGGTGGAAACTGATCTCGGGCTGCTCCCTCAGCCTCTTCCTTTTGTTTTGCTTCGCGCTCCATGCGCTGCGCTTCGGTCTCCTCTCCTAACGCTCCCGACATAACCCCCCTAGTTCTGCAACACAAGATGATACTCATAATTACTCCATGCGCAAGTTTTCTGAGCTCAACTTTGTGCACAGAACTAGTCACGCAATGGAAATCAAGAACCAAATCCGAATCATACAAAACATATACCATGTATATACATACTTAAGTGGTCTTATTACAATACTCAAGTCGATGTGAGTATGCAAACTCACTTATTAAAGTATATGTACAAAAATATTACATACTATAAGACACGTGGTACTTGTGTATTATAGCCTCACCTCCCTTGGTGGACTCTAGTCGATCTTCACTCCCGGTACATCCCAGGCTTCCATCCGGTCGAACGTGTCATCCTCCTGATAGACCCTGGAACATAAGGTCTCCCCGTCGGCTGGTAGTCCGAATCAGATGATGATCCTAGGGAGAAATCAGTGTTCACAAACTGATCGTTAAGTGCATCATAGTCCACCCATCGGGTGTACTCCCCTGTAGCTCCACCATAGGTGTTTCCAACACTCGTACCCGACTCAACCTGTGTCGGATACCCTCCATCAACTCCTTCATTACTAGGATAACTCTGGTTCTGGGTTGTGGCGTCATCATTCATCTCCCCATCATAATACACAGAAGTACTATGAGTTCCAGTATCAGATCCCCAACGCCAACCCATGGAATTTTCTATAGGAGTCTCGGAACGCTGATTGTTTCCGGATTCCTCTCCGCCCTCATATCCCCCATAGGAACTTCCCAGGTAGTTCCCAGGTGTAACAGGTGTAGATTCACGCTCAAGTGGATCAATACTAATGTAGTCACCAGCTGAGTAAACTGGTGTGTGCACCACATTCTCCATAGGTTCTTTCCCCCTAATCTCCTCCTTGGGTTCAGTAAACTCCTCTAGCATGGTATCAATTGCTCCCGTCAGATGATGGTTCAACTGAAAGAGTAATGATATGAAGTTGCGACTATTGTCCATGTATTTTGCGGCTGCTATGGGTTTGCGTTTTGCATATTTGTAGTGGTTAATCATGGGATCCTCTTCCTCCTGATTATGAGGAATGTGGGTAAATTCGGAACCCATAAGCTCTTTCGTCTTATGCTCCCGAATATCTGTGATGGCTCTCATAATAGCTATGTGGTAGGCTGTATTGATAGTTCTGGCTTCCCCTGCTGGCATTACTACGCTCATTCCCAAAGATTCGGGAAGTCGCAGTCCTACCCTACACTTGGCCAATACAGTACCATCATAGTACATGTATTTCTTTACTTGGATCTGGGGATCACACCCAAATTCAAGTAACATGGCTCGTAGAATATCTGCAAGTCCTCCTTCGTATTCACTCAGTGTGGAATCCATCACTTTCACGTTTCGTCCTGGACGTGAACTTGCCATGTTGGCTGCAGAAATAGAAAGATTATAAGATTAGTAATAATGCATCATAATAGAGATAATAAAGAATTATCGCACTAAAATATATGATTGTTGTATTCTCAATTGAATATACACCATATTTTTAGAGAATTCTTTACTAGTCCTATTTGACTCCTAACGTTTGGTCCCATTTACTAGGTTCCAACCTAAGGTCAAAGCTTTTGCTCTGATACCAACTGTGGTGACCCTGCATACCACTGCATGTTGTAGTATGCCAGTCGTTGATATAACATTCATGAAGTACCATTCCGCAAATATTACATCCCTCAGAGTAGTACAACAGAACATAGCAGGTCCATAACTCATTCATTTATCATTACAAATATCATACACAAGTCGTCTCGGAGCTCCTCTTGGGTCCTAAGAGGGATACTCCTGGGTTCGAGGCGAACCCAACTTAGCTTACAATATAAGAGTTTCATTAAGTTATACATTTATTTCCTCGAGCAGCTAAATACTAAGAGTTCGGGCTGCTCGGTTACTACTATTACTGGATGTCTCTAGGCTTGATCTCCTCCGGAAGCCTCCCCGGATCCGTAGACGATGAGGTAGTCTACGCCTTCTATACCTCCCGAGAGATCTGGTTCTTCATAGCCGATGATCTCGGCTCCTTCATTATTGTCGTAGTCCTCCTCCAGACGGTTCAGACAATCTAAGCATGGGATTTAAGAGTGGTATGAGTACGAGCGTACTCAACAAGTTCATTATAGATAAGAGGTGTTTAATGCTCTAGCTACGATATTAGACCAGAAAGTCTAATACCAATGCAAGTTTTGATAAACATTTCTTCAAGAGATTGCTTTTATTCCAAAGAGCTATGTCCGTCAGCCTTCACCGGTTTACTAGAACTTCATGGAGCTCCTTTCCGGCCGCGTTCGCAGTTCCTTATCCCGGAACAGGGAGTGACAGGTCACAGTTCTTTACACTCTGCAGAGGTGTGTTGCTTTACCCATAAGAGATCTTAACCTTGGTGCCAACCGGGCAGCTTTCCCGTCCACACTTCCTTCGGTGTGAGGCCCGGTATAAGGTCATAGCCAATCATATTCCTCCGCTACCTCGCACACCCACCCTTTGTTGCAAACCCCGACCCTGGGTCCTCGTCGGTCCACTTACACCATTTAAGGACGGACCCCGACCACGACAACGATGCAGGATCGAACCAAACTCCTTCGCCGGTAGCTGCAACCCATCATAGACCACATTACCGTGGGGACTTAGAATGGGTTCCCCACCCACAAGTTGTTCCGCAAGCCGCAACCGCTACGGTATGCACAGCATAACCGTGGGGACTTAGAATGGGTTCCCCACCCACAAGTTGCTCCGCAAGATACAACTGCTACGGTAAGCGCATCCGTTGATGTACAAGAGGTGGAAATACGATTGACTAGTCCGTCCCATTTCAGATCTTATGGTTAACACGATTATTACGGCGCAAGAATCACTGGCGACATTTGTTGTTTAATCCTAGATGGATATAAACCCTTGCAATGGAACCTCCACCATATCAACACAATCCATGGTTCCATTGCCCACCACATAGTCATATTCATAGTTATGAAAGTAGTGGTTTTGGTTTCTATGCAATAGTGATAACCATAGTACTTTGCAAGTAATTTGATAGAAATACTCAAATGACATGAGCAAGTGATGAACTTGCCTGAACACTGCAAAGTTTTGCAGTTGGAAGGTGTGGACTGACCCTTGTCCTCTGTCTCTGAAAAATAGCATCATTGTCCGATAAGGGCAATGGTTAAAGAAGCAATTATGCATGATTCCAGTTTTAGGGTTTGTTTCCCCCCTTCCGATGTCGTTGTAATTTCATGTGAGAGGTTAAATACTAAGAACATCTTGGGGATACTTGATTTAGGGAAAATACAACCTTGAGATATTGTCAAGGTGTTTTTGAGAGTCCAATAGCATTAATGGACTTATTTTCATTATTGAAAATAATGTGAGTGCTTTAAATTATTATTTAAATCATCAAAATAAGATTTATTCTTAATTTTCTTCAAAAATTCTGTTTGGTATTTTATTTAAATAGAGAATTTTATGCTGATCCTTTTACATATTTTTAATTATTTTTTTAGAGCTTTTATCAATATTCTATTGAATTTCAAAGTTTCAGGTTTTTTATCAAATTGTGAAAAGTCATATTTGCCCCTGGGCCCACCTGTCAGGGTGGCCCAGCGGGTTAACCCTAACCCGAGCCACTTGGGCTCGGTCGGTCGCACCGACCCCTTTCTTCCCCACGCGCTCGCGAACCCTAACCTCCCTTTCTCTCTCGCGACGCCGTGGTCGCCGCCGCCTTCGCCGAAATGTTCCGGCCGCCACCGGCCATCCCCGCCGGCGAGATCGGTATCAATCGAACCGCCGTTCGACGGCGCTTCGATTGATCCGCGTCGATCTGCCTTTCCGCGCCGCTGCTGTTCTTCCCCAACCCCTCTGTGACCTAGTCGGTTGATCCACGGCGACCTCGTCGCCGCCGTTGCTCCTGGTGACTTGGCGCGGCCGTGTGCCTCGCCGTGATGCTACTGGGACCCGTGCGCCTGGCGACGAGCTGGCTTGGCGTGGCCATGGACTGGCGCCGCTGTTCGACCGGCGTGTGCCGCCATGCCGCCATGGCCGTGCCCTTCTCCGTCTAACTGGTAAGCTCGCACCGCCTCCCTACTGCTCTACTGCTTGTTCTTCCTCTCTTCCTTCCTCTGGATGCCCTGGCATCCATCTGGTTGTGCTGCTGCTGCTCCTGCGCCTATGTTTTCTGCGCCAGACTAGCTCTGGTGCTGCTATGATGTGCTAGTTGTTGCTGCCATATGCGCCATGGATTCTAGCTGTTGTGCTTATGCTGCTATGCTGTGTGCTGCTTCTGTGCTTCCTGGCTACTTCTGTTTATGGTGATCTCCTGCTATGTCCCTTCTGTAATTGCTCATGAGCATCCAGTGATGCTCATGGCCTACTGGCTTGCTCCTGCTATTGCTACTGCCACTTGGACATATTGTGTGTGCCTAATTCTGACCCTGGCTTGATTGCAGTGTGCAATTCTTGCAAATTTGCAAGAGCCAGTGCCCTTGGGTGCTCTTTAGTGTGCTATAATTCATAGATATGCTCCCTTGAGCATGCTTGTGGGCTACACAACACTATCCCTTGATGGTGTGCTTCTGCATACAATTATATATCATATATTTGATTGTCTGCTATGCCATTGTTCCTGTTCTGTGGCTATGTAATTTATCTGGTTATTGTGTTGGTGCTAGACTTGGCTATGGTGATTTGTAACAAGAGCTAGTGAGGCTCTGATGCTCAATTGATCATTTCTTGCTTGTGAGTAAGTGTGTGCTCCTCTCTGTGACTCACTGGTGCTCATCCAGTGCTATTTGTGCTTCATACAGGCTTAGCCTGTGTGTGCTGGTCCTTGTCCAAGCATCAGTGGCTGCTTGCAATGATCCTTTGAATCATCTGCAAGACTATGTCCATCAGTAGCTTGTCTGTTTCATTTATCTGCTTAATTTGCCTTGATATTTGGATAAATGATGTGAACTGTGACACAGTGATGATCATATTAATTTAATTTGCTTGGGCTAGAGGGATGCCAACACTTGTTGGGGACCCTAGCCCACTCTGAACCCACCTGGGTGATGATGCATGTGCTGGGCTTGGTGGTTTGACTGTTTTGGGTGGTTGAGGTGGCCTCAGCAGCCATTCTTGGCTGCTCAGGAAGCTCCCACCCCTTGTTGGCTTGCTGTGGAAAATAGATGCTCACTGGCTAATCCCTTGATGGATTCCCAGTGGACTTTGATGTTGACAACATGAATAGACACAGAGGGTCTATCAGTCTGATGGCATCAGTAGCTATAGGTGCTAAGTATATGGCTAGGCTAGCTGTGTCTTCATCTCTTGCTGGATTTCTTCAGTTATGCATTAATTTCCATAGCTGTTGTTCCCATAGGATGATTTCCCAATGGCCTTACTACATTTGCTTGCACCATATGGCTTAGTAGCCAGATGATGACATAAATAGGGTATCTACCCACTTTTGCTTGTGTGTGATTGGTGCATATGCTTATTTATGAGCAAGACAGATGCTTGCTCATGTTGCTTTGTGTATACCTCACTCCAGCTCCTAGAAATGTTGTTGGTGTAGAGGATTTCTTCTGTTTTGGATTTAGGATCTTGCCCTGCTCCTCCTGGCTTGCTGATGATGCTTGGTTACTTTCTGGTAATTGGGGCTAGGTGGGACAGCTCTGGCTGTTCACCTGTTCTTGGTGTTCTTGAGCTGTTCTTGCTAGCTCTTGGTTTCTGGTGGACTTACCCAGTGAATTCTGCCGATGATCTAAGGGTTCTGGCGGTAGAAAAGGTTTTATATCACCTTTGTTGTGCTCACATGGTCGACAGCTGAGCTTGGCATGCTTGAATGGCTCACTGCTTGCTGTGTGTGTGCTGCATGCACACAGCCTTGTGAGCAGGCTGTGTGTGTGTGTATCCTGATACTTTGCACTTGGCTGTGAGAGTGGATCAGCTCGGCAGACTTGGTATTATCCATCATTTCCATTTTTTTCTAACCTGCCAAGTGGCAATGCCACTTGCCATAACTAGTTCTTTGCTTTGTTGTGTGCAGGGATCAATCTGATGCTCCAATGATCATGAGGATAATCAAGTACAAGACTAAATGAAGTTTAGCTTGTAGTGTTAGGATAGATCATAGAATTGTAATTTCCTTTTCTTTTCTTTTTCTATTTTTGTCCAATTCTTGTAATATGTTGTAATATTTCATATTACTATTTTTGATATTGTAAATGACATTGTATTATGTGTGATTATCAATAAAGCTCAAGTTTTCCTTAATGAGCTTTATTTAAATATTGTACTATTCATATTCTTGATTACTTGTAATTGTGTAATGCATTATCTCAAGTTTGAATTATGTGATATTCATTTGATGTTTGAATTTGAAATTCAAATTCAAACTTGGATTGAATTCAATCATACAACTTAATTTGGAATTCAATCATGCAACTTAAGTTTGTGATGCAAACTCTCCCCTCTGTTCTCAAAAACCCTAGTTTAGTTGAATAAGGAACAGGTTTGTCGCACTCTCGAAACCCTAACCCTGTAAGGTGTCGAGAGAGAAACTTGTCCCCCTTCGATGCAGTTTTTGTTTAAAAGCGCGAAATTTCCCCAGAATTTGCAATGTAATGCACATCCCTTTCTAAAATCTACCCCTCGATCGTCTCTAAACCTGGGACATTACAAGGATCCTCTTCTCCTTCCGTGAGAGCAACTGGCTCGACGGACTCGCACGTGGCCTTCAGGAGGCACTTGCGCGCCTCTGTGGACAGAACGTGGTGCGCATCCTCGCTTCGCGCTTCGCGCATCTCGTGAGGCGTGATGCCATGGGAGTGCCCATGGAGCTGCAGCCGCACCCGTAGTTGAGGCACCACGCTGAGCACCTGGACTTCATGCTCTACCAGACTCAGAAGGACCTCGACGCCACTCGCGCTTACGCGAACCAGACCCATGCTCACATCATCGAGCAGGGTGAGGCGATCAAGCTACTCAACAACGACCGCAAGAGCCTTCGCCAGCAGCGTGCCAAGAAGGACGCTATGATTTTGCGCCTTCGCGCCAAGATCGCGTCACTTGAGGCCACTGTCAAGGCCCAGTAGGATCAGATTCGGGAGCTGGAGGATGACGACGGAGGTATCGACCTTCAGGGAGGAGGAGCCTTCCTGAGCGATGACGACGACTTTGAGGAGGACGAATTCACCGAGGAGGAGGACTACGAGTTCCTGGAGGCAGGACCTGATGACTACATCCCGATCGACGTCGAGGATGAGGAGTAGTTGCACTAGTTTCACTTATGTAGGTGTGAGTTGTATCCCATCCTTTGTATCGTAGCATGAGAATGGTTCTTAAAACCATTGGAGTATGAGTGTGTTAGTTTGTACTATGTGTTGAATGAATGAATGAATGTTATGTTTGTCATGAAAAGATTACAAGTTTTCAAATGTTTTTAAACTTACCCAAAATAAACCATAGAAGTGTTCCCTCTTATCTCATGATCTTCTCTATCTTCAGATGGCCCCTCCCAATCGCACCAATGATGCGATGACGCAACTGCTGCAAATCCTGCTTACCGACAGGGAAACCGAAAGAGCTGAACACCAAGCCAACATCGCAGCCTTGCAGAACATTGCCAACCAAGGCCCTGTAAATCATGACCACCCCGGATCCAAGCTCAAGAACTTCCAGAACACCAACCCTCCGGTGTTTAGCAAGACTGAGGAACCCCTCGACGCCGATGACTGGCTCCAGACTATGGAGAACAACCTGGAAGTAGCCGGAGTGGAAGCCAACGAGAAGGTCTTGTTTGCAACCCACTATCTCGCTGGACCAGCCCGCGCTTGGTGGACAAGCACCCGTGCCATGAACGGAGGTCAGTTCATGGCTTGGGAGGATTTCAAGCTAAAATTCAGCAAGTACCATGTACCCCCGGGTCTTATCAAAAAGATGAGGGATGAGCTCCGTGAACTGAAACAAGGTCGCATGACGGTGGTAGAATACCGCGACAAGTTTCTTACACTATCGAGGTACGCCCCTGATGAGACCGACACCGTGGAGAAGAGGAAGGAGAGGTTCCTGAACGGACTGCATGATGAGATGCAGACTGTCCTCGTCAACATCCCCTTCGCCGACCTTGAAGCCCTTGTTGACTCCGCCATCCAGATGGAGGGCAAGCTGAACCAAGCCAATGAGAACCGCAAGCGCCGCATGATGAACCAGAGTGGATCTAGCCACACCTAGAAGTATCGCCCTAGCTCAAGCGGAGGTTTCACTCCGAGAGGCAATAACAACAAACCCCAGATGCAGAACTCGCGCCCCGGTTATCAGAACCGGAGTGGAGGAAACTCCAAGCCAGGAGGCTACAACAACAACAACTACAACAACAACAACTACTACAACCGCGCTCCGCCCAGAGCCCCCAACAACAACAACAACAACAACAACACCAACACCGCTCCCAGAACCGGAAGCAACGCAATCCCTGTTGCGAACAAGCAGGACAAGACCACCATCACTTGTTATGAGTGTGGTGTAGTGGGGCACTACTCGAACGAGTGTCCCAAGCGTCTCGCCAAGCTCGCCGGCAACACCGCTGCACCTGCTCAGCAGCAACGCCGTGTCTCCACCGGCAAGAAGTTCGCCCCCAACAACCCCAATAACCGCAATGGCCGCCTCTACCACATGAACGCCGAAGAAGCCCAGGAAGCACCAGATGTGGTACTGGGTATGTTTTCTATCAACCACATCCCTGCCAGAGTGTTGTTTGATTCCGGAGCATCTCATTCTTTTGTCACCGAAGACTTTGCATCAACAAATAAAATTCAACCCCTCAGTTTGAAGCATGTTATGATAGTTCAAATCCCCGGATCAACCACCAAAGCCAGAAAATTTTGCAAAAATGTACCCATCAAAATCCATGATGTAGATTTCTATGCCAATCTAATCATTCTGGGAACCAAAGGTTTGGAAGTCGTACTAGGAATGGACTGGATGTCAAAACACCATGGATTGATAGACTGTGCCAAGAAAGCCATCACCATGACTAGCAGCACCGGTATCCTAGTAGAACATGTCTCTGAAAGACTACCCAGAAAATTCACCTGCAATCAAAGTGTATCCAAGCCAACTCTGGATCAAATTAGGGTCGTTTGTCGCTACCCTGATGTGTTTCCGGATGATCTACCCGGTATGCCCCCGGATCGGGATATCGAGTTCATCATCGAGTTAATCCCCGGAACTGGACCCATAGCCCAGAGAGCCTACAGCATGAACGCCACCGAGCTGGTGGAGTTGAAGAAACAGATAGATGATATGTTGGCCAAGGGTCTGATTAGACCTAGTGCATCCCCCTGGAGATCACCCGTTTTGTTTGTGGACAAGAAGGATGGTGCAAATCGTTTATGTACGGATTATCGTAAGCTTAACGATGTCACCATCAAAAAAAATACCCCTTACCCAAGATAGAGGACTTGTTTGATCAACTCACCGGAGCCAGAGTTTTCTCCAAGATAGATCTTAGAACTGGATATCATCAGCTGAAAATCCGAGCCACCGACATTCTAAAAACTTCCTTCACCACCAGATATGGGTTGTATGAGTACAACGTCATGTCGTTTGGACTGACCAATGCCCCCGCTTATTTCATGAATCTCATGAATAAGATTTTCATGGACTTTTTGGACAAGTTTGGCGTTGTCTTCATCGATGACATCCTTGTGTACTCCAAGTCCGAAGAGGAGCATGAACAGCATTTGGAGACTTTCCTAGAAACCCTTAGACATCACAAGTTGTATGCCAAGTTCAGCAAGTGTGAGTTTTGGTTGGAAGAAGTTGGATTCCTGGGACACATCTTGTCCGCAGGAGGAATTGCCGTAGATCCCGCCAAAATCAAAACTGTTATGGAATGGCAAGCCCCAACCACCCAAACCGAGGTCCGCGCTTTTCTTGGATTAGCCGGATATTACCGCAGATTTGTAGAAGGTTTTTCGAGCATCGCTCGACCAATGACCCAACTGTTGAAGAAGGACAGGAAGTTTGAGTGGACCGATAAATGTGAAGAGAGCTTTCAACAGCTCAAGAGTAGACTGACAACAGCCCCAATCCTGATCATGCCAGATATCCCAAAGCCCTTTGACGTATATTGCGACGCCTCCAAGACTGGTCTTGGATGTGTACTTATGCAAGAAGGCAAGGTTGTATCCTACCTTTCAAGACAACTAAAGCAACATGAACAGAACTACCCAACCCATGACCTCGAGCTTGCCGCCGTGGTCTTAGCCTTGAAAGTTTGGCGTCATTACCTCATGGGTAATCGATGCGAGATCTACTCCGACCACAAGAGCCTGAAATACATATTCACCCAGAAGGAGCTGAACATGAGACAACGCCGATGGATCGAATTGATCAAGGATTACGACATGGAGATTCACTACCACCCCGGCAAGGCCAATGTGGTAGCGGATGCTTTGAGTCGACTGCCGTGCCAGTTGAACTCCATGCTCGCAACCGAACAGCCCAGCTTACATCAAGAGTTTGAACATTTTCGCCTAGAACTTGTTAGTGAAGGATTCCTAGCCAGCATCGAACTACAACCCACCTTGGTTAGCCAGATCAAGGAAGCCCAGAAGGACAACGCTAGCATTGACGGAATCAAGAAGCAGATAGCCGCAGGAAAAGCCCCCGGATTCACCGTAGACGAAGCTGGAGTTCTTTGGTACAAAGAACGTCTCTGCGTACCATCGGACTCAGACTTGAAGCAAGTCATCCTGCAAGAAGCCCATGACACCCTTTATTCAATCCACCCCGGAGGTACCAAGATGTACCAAGACCTGAAGGAGCAATTCTGGTGGCACGGAATGAAGAGAGAAATCGGCAGCTACATCGCCAAGTGTGACATCTGTCAGAGAGTCAAGGCAGAACATCAACGACCCGCCGGACTGCTACAACCACTGCAGATTCCAGAATGGAAATGGGACTCCGTAGGAATGGACTTTATCACCGGACTGCCCAAATCCATCAAAGGCAATGATTCAATATGGGTAGTTGTCGATAGATTGACCAAAGTCGCCCATTTCATCGCCGTCAAAACCACCTACCAAGGCCCAAAGTTAGCTGAACTATACATCTCCAGAATAGTCGCCCTGCACGGAACCCCGAAATCGATAGTGTCAGATAGAGGATCACAGTTCACCTCAAGATTCTAGCAGAAAGTGCACGAAGGACTAGGAACCCGTCTGAATTTCAGCACCGCTTATCACCCTCAGACCGACGGACAGACCGAGAGAGTCAACCAGATACTGGAGGACATGCTGAGAGCATGTGTACTGGAATACGGATCCAAGTGGGAAGACTGCTTACCTTACGCAGAGTTCTCTTACAACAACAGCTATCAAGCTAGCCTGCAGATGGCCCCCTTCGAAGCCTTGTACGGAAGGAAATGCCGTACCCCCCTGAACTGGTCGGAAGTTGGAGAAAGCCAAGTTTTTGGCCCAGATGTTCTTCGTGAAGCTGAAGAGAAAGTACACAAGATTCGCGAGTACCTCAAGACGGCGCAATCAAGACAGAAGAGCTACGCCGACAAGAGACGTCGGGAGATGACCTTCGAGATCGGAGACTTCGTCTATCTCAAGGTATCCCCCTTGAAAGGAATGCAAAGGTTTCAACTGAAAGGAAAGCTCGCACCCCGATATGTCGGACCTTTCAAAGTCCTCAGCCGCCGAGGTGAAGTATCTTATCAATTGGAGTTGCCCGAAGAAATGTCGGCTGTGCACGACGTGTTTCATATCTCACTCCTCCGGAAGTGCCTTGAAGTCCCTGAGAAGACCGAAGTGTTCAAGAACATCGATCACCGATCGGTGGATATCAACAAGGACCTGACTTACCGCGAAGTGCCGATTCGCATCCTGGAGGAAGCTTACCGAACCACCCGCACCCGAAGCATCAAGTTTCTGAAGATACAGTGGAGTAATCATACCGAGGATGAAGCCACATGGGAACGTGAAGACTTCATGAAGAAGGAGTACCCAGATCTCTTTAGTACCTAACTTTCTTTTCGATCTCGGGACGAGATCTTTTGTAAGGGGGAAGGGTTTGTAACATCCTAAATTTCAATAAAAGAAAGTTAGAAGAATTCCAGAGAGCAAAATTTCAAACCAACAAAAACTTTTCAAATTGCATATAGTTCCATGCATAGGACTTGTGCATTTGCTTGATATGCCATGATGATTGTTATTATGTGTATAAGATAAACCCTAAAACCCTAAAGTGATCATGAGAAGATCACCAACCAAATAAATCCAAAAGAGGAAGAAAATCAAATAAATGAAAAACCCTAAAACCCTCACATATGCCCTATGGCATTTTTATAAATTTTGACCCTAGACCAATTTGGTCTTCACCATTAGTGGAATAATGTTACTAAACACTTATTACAACTTTTGGAATCAAAGAATCACAAATCAAATGGATTTCAAATACAAAACTTGCTCACATATGATAATGGCCAAATCTGCCAATTATAGTCTGATCACTACTTTGAGCCCTTGCAATTCAAATTTCTCAAACCAAACCTTGCTAACTTTTTGCACCTCATCCAAGAAAACATCAAGGTGAACACTTTTTGTAAAGACCACCATGCCAAATTCTTTCTTGATCATTAGTTATGCTCAACCAAAGTTGCAACTTTTTATTAAGTTCAACAACCTCACCCTTGTCAAATTTGGCAATTCTTTAAATTCAAAATTGCCACCACCACACTTCACCACCTCTGGTCATTTCTAACTCAATGAGACACTCACCATTCAAAACTTGCAACCTTTTGAATTAAATCAAATTCGGACAAATTTCACAAATGGCATCTATGTGACTATTTGACACTATTTGCTATAGTGATCTACCCCATCTAATCTACAACCAACCTAGTCCAATTGGTTCCCTGGTTCCCTCTAACCATCAAGGAAGCATAGTAAACCTAGGGAGAGGAGGAGCAAGGCTAGGACATGGCCATGCCGGCCATGTCGCCAACCCGACCACCTCCCCCTCTCTCCCTTCCTTCCCCAACCTGGCCACCATGCCATTGCTCGCCACATCACTCTACTGGATCACCTAGAGCAAGCCATGGTCGAGGAGGAGCTTGACAGCCGCCGGAACACGCGCGCCCAGTGGTGGCCACGCCATGCCGACGACGTCGCGCGTGGACACTCGCAGACGCGCCCTGGACACGCGCCGTCTGGCCACGTCGAGCACGCCCTGGACCACCTCGCCACGAGTTGAGCACCGCCGCACACATACGCAGCCGCCAGACATGCTCTCGACCACGACCCGTGCCCGCCGCCACCGGAGACGAAGAGGAAACCCCGACGCGGACACCGCCAGACACGGAAACATTGCGACCGCGTTAGGCACCGCCTACCCTAGCTGTCGCCACCCAGAGGACCATGGCGACGCCACGAACACACCTGCGCCCTTGCCTAGCTCGATAGCTCGCCGGAGAAGCCGCGCCATGGTCGCCCGCATCACTGCCCCGCCACCCTCTCTCAATCCTATAAATAGCACGTTCCCTGGAAGCAACGGAGCACACCACCGCACTCGCCACCCTTCACTGCCTCTCCACCACTCCACCACTCACCCAATCATCGCCGGAGCTGCTCCAATTTGAAGATCGACGCCGCCAGTACCCGGAGGTCGCCGCCGTCGATGGGAGCTGTTCCAGGAGGAGCCGCCGGTACCAGGAGCTCCGCCGTCGTCCACAACTTCACCACGCACACTGCCCACCCTAGCTGGAGCCACGGTGAGCTCTCCGACCCCCTACCCTCGCCGCCAGCACGTCGGGTTCTCGTCGGAGAAGACGATGAACCTCGACCGTCCGATTCACTTCTAATCCAACGCGCCAGTTTAAAACATACCGTTTCGGTAGCGCTGAGTCGCTAACCCCACCCTGTCAGCACGCCGCGCGTCTGTGGACCGTGGCTGGGCTAGACTGGGCCGTTTTAAATCAAATTGGCCCAGTTTCGTTTCCCGCCGGCCCTATTAATTCAAATGGCATTTAATCAAATCCAAATAATTTCAATACTGCCCAAACTTTGAAAATCCATAGATTCAAATTGGCTTAACCAAATTCAATGAATTATATATGGTTGGAAAGCTAGTAAAAAGATCTAAAGAATGCCACTGGTCCCATGCCAAGATTTGCTGTAGAATTAATCCGATAAAAAGAAGAAGGCAGGGACTTTTCCCTATTCAAATAATTATTAAAAATCAACCTAAATAGATATTAAGTTGATCCCAACTCTAATATCTCACATTTGACTTACACTAATTGTTTATGCAAGAAAATGGTGGGGTCACTTTGCATGATCATGCCCTAGTTTAATTAATGGACAATATGGCTAGTTTATGTAGTTGATATTGTCCAATACTATTAATAAATCTTATGAAGTAATATACTTCATTTAAACTTTGTCTTAAATGAATTCATGTGATGTTTGGACCCCTGGCCCAAACTCTCTTATATGAATTACATAGGGATTTAAATCATATGTAGTATGATTAAATGATATGAGGTGATCTACCTCATTTAAATCATTTTCTCAAATGATGATCATGAAGGTTTGACTTAGGTCAATATGAGTTCATGTATGATTATTGAGAAATTAAATCTTAAGAAGATTTCAATGAGAGGAAATTATTTCTCAAGCACCCTATGGAAACTATCATTTACATATTAAATAAAAAGAAGTAAATTCTCCTCAAGCAACACAACCCATGCACCCTAATTAGATTTTTTGTGTGCATAGAATAGTTTGTGTGATTATATGTGATGTATGGAATAGCCATTGAATTAGTGAGTAATTATACTCGTATTCAAATTTAGACGCTAGCACCGGAGAGTACACGGAAGAAGAAGGTTGCTACCAAGAGGAGGAGGAGGAGAATTTTGAGAACTACCAAGGCAAACTAATATTCTTGCAAAGTGCAAAGCCCCTTGGGGAAAGGCACCATGAATCTTATCTTTTCTTACATAAGCCTATCCCAAGTTTATACCTTACAAGTTTTTACTTGTTTTCTCAAGAAGTGACTTTTATAGTTAACTTTGGTCAAAGTAAAGAAGTTTACTAGAGTAGTAAAGTTAGTCTCCATCAAGCAATGCAAGATAGCACCCCTCATGATTTAGAGCTAGTGCTAAGGAATAAAACTTGACTACTCTAGATGGGAACAATGTGACTTGAATTGAATTTGAAACCTTTGAATGATGAAGCATTCCATTGAATGATTTTTGAAGGTGAATATGATAAAGAGAAGATGGTGATTTTTGATAAACATGATATTGGTGTGAATGCGATACCTTTCCAATATTAAGTACCCCCACAATACCTGATTATGGGTAGGGCTTAACTGGAAGTTTATGCATCTTAGTATGGGTTCCCTCTGAACACACGTCATAGGGGTTACGCTTGAGGGTGCCTCCGTTGTTGAGAAATGATGTGAAATTGAGGTGAATTGTACGGCCAAGCCCTGTGCAGTTCCCAGGTAGACAGTTGGTCTTCACTGGGAGGCCAAGCTCATGGGGAGAGGTGCTCATACTAGGATTTGTAAGTGAAAGGTTATGGTTGATGATCCGCGTACTGTGCTACGATGATTCGGGGTAATCCCGACGGATGAAATCAAATGTTGTGGCACAAGTGTGCAACCTCTGCAAAGTGTAAATCTATTCGAATAGCCGCGTCCATGGTTACGGACGGTTGGAAAGGCCATACAGTTTCCGATGTCAAATTCTTGAAAATGATGTTGAAATGAGATGGTGAAAGGACTTGTGGTGAATTGAATTGAAATTACCACTTGAATGGTGGAAATGACACTAATGTTCCCCCTTGAGTTAGTTAGCATATGAACAAGCTTTTCTCAAATACTTGTGAACTAAAATTGGCGTTATTGAAAGAAACTAGAGCTTAGCAAACCTTAATAGAAATGTCTAGCACTTACATTAGTATTAGTTTGCGAGTACTTGAAGTATTCACGGCTTTGTCCCTGGCTATTCAAATGGCCAGAGTATGAAGATGAACAAGGAGATGACCAGCAGGACGCCTACGACAACTAGGAGTCTTCCGACGTCAAGCGTTGGCCTGTGGACTAAAGAGTCCTTGTATCTTACGCTTCCTCTATGAACTTGTGTTTGTTCGTTGATCAATAGATCAACTATTCGTGTAATATGGATCATGTGATGCCAATTTGTAAGACATTATGGTTTGTAATGAATGATGTCTGTGATACTTAACTATTATGCCTCGCAACAACAATATTCCTGGGATTGCGATGTATGACATAATAGGCATCCGGGCTTAAAAATCCGGGTGTTGACACACAGGTATGAAGCGGTACAGAAAAACTCACATAAAAGACATATTATAAGTATTATAAGACTCTATACCGTCTTCCTTGTTGTTCGACCCTTACTAGAAAATATCTAGACCTTAGAGAGACCAATTATGCAAACCAAATTTTAGCAAGCTCTATGTATTTCTTCACTAATACGTGCAAAGTATATGATGCAAGAGCTTAAACATGAGCACAACAATTGCCAAGTATCACATTATTCAAGACATTCTACCAATTACCACATGTAGCATTTCCCGTTTCCAACCATATAACAATTTAACGAAGCAGATTCAACCTTCGCCATGAATATTATGAGTAAAGCTTAAGGACATATTTTTCCATATGCAACAGCGGAGTGTGTCTCTTTCCCACACAATGAATGCTAGGATCGAACTTTATTCAAACAAAACAAAACAAAAACATACAGACGCTCCAAGAAAAGCGCATAAGATGTGACGGAATAAAAATATAGTTTCACCAGAGGAACCTGATAATGTTGTCGATGAAGAAGGGGATGCCTTGGGCATCCCCAAGCTTAGACGCTTGAGTCTTCTTGAAATATGCAGGGGTGAACCACCGGGGCATCCCCAAGCTTAGAGCTTTCACTCTCCTTGATCATATTGTATCATCCTCCTCTCTTGATCCTTGAAAACTTCCTCCACACCAAACTTAAAACAACTCATTAGAGGGTTAGTGCACAATCAAAATTCACATGTTCAGAGGTGACATAATCATTATTAACACTTCTGGACATTTCACAAAGCTACTGAAAGTTAATGGAATAGAAAAATCCATCAAGCATAGCAAAACAGGCAATGCGAAATAAAAGGCAGAATCTGTCAAAACAGAACAGTCCGTAAAGACGAATTTCTAAGAGGCACCAGACTTGCTCAAATGAAAATGCTCAAATTGAATGAAAGTTGCATACATATCTGAGGATCACTTACGTAAATTGGCAGAATTTTCTGAGTTACCTACAGAGAATTAGGACCAGATTCGTGACAGCAAGAAATCTGTTTCTGCGCAGTAATCCAAATCTAGTATGAACCTTACTATCAAAGACTTTACTTGGCACAACAATGCAACAAAACTGAGATAAGGAGAGGTTGCTACAGTAGTAACAACTTCCAAGACTCAAATATAAAACAAAAGTGCAGTAGTAAAATCATGGGTTGTCTCCCATAAGCGCTTTTCTTTAACGACTTTCAGCTAGGCGCAGAAAGTGTGTATCAAGTATTATCAAGAGATGATGCATTGACATTCTTACCAGAAGCTCTACGCTTACCCTTCTTACTCTTTGGTTTAGGGAATATATGATGGCATCCAGGTATGGAGGAATTTAGATTGCCCTTTTCCACGTCTATGGTTACTCCGAAGAGTTTTAGCAGGGATCTTCCAAGTGTGATTTGTCCTGTACCTACACATTCAATAACGAGATAATCAGTGGATACCGTTTTTCCAAGAAGGTTTGTGAATACTCCTTCAGCTATTCCCTTGGGAATTATAACGGAGTTATCAGTGAGAGTTATTCCTTCTCCTCCTTCGGTAAGTCCCCAGAGTGTCAAAGATTTATAAATACTTTCAGGCATAAGGCAAAATTCAGTCATAATATCACAGCAAGCATCATAAATTTTACCATCAATAGTGACTTTAATAGTGGGATCCCACATTGACGGTTCAGAGTTTATAGGAACATAATCAAAATGCTCATGAATCCGACCATACCCGTCTTTCAAGCAAGATACCCTTGTCTCAAGAGTGTTCAATCTATTATAAATACTAACAAGGGATGGATCAAAATTATTAGTGGAGCTAGATGATGTAACCAATTTTTTTATGGCATTAAAAGCTTGATCCCCATCACAATGGAGGAAATCTCCTCCCACTACTGCATCTAAGGCATATCTATAGCGAAGAATAAGCCCAAAATAAAAATTACTAAGAAGCAAACTTAGTGTCATTTTAGGTTCAGTTTTCTTATAAGAATCAAAAATTCTAGACCAAGCTTCTTTAAAACCCTCTTCACCCCTTTGTTTAAAAGTGAAGATCGATTCCTCGGGTGATAGAGTAACATCTACAGGACTAGTCATGGTAACAAAAATAAGGTAAATGCAAGTAACTAATATTTTTTTGTGTTTTTAATATAGCAAACAAGATAGCAAATAAAGTAAAACTAGCAACTAATTTTTTTGTGTTTTGTTTTAGTGTAGCAAACAAAGTAGTAAATAAAATAAAGCAAGACAAAAACAAAGTAAAGAGATTGGAGGTGGAGACTCCCCTTGCAGCGTGTCTTGATCTCCCCGGCAACGGAGCCAAAAAACAGTCTTGATACGCGTACAGCACGCGACCGTTGGGAACCCCAAGAGGAAGGTGTGATGCGTACAGCGGCAAGATTTCCCTCAGTAAGAAACCAAGGTTTATCGAACCAGTAGGAGCCAAGAAGCACGTTGAAGGTTGATGGCGGCGGAGTGTAGTGCGGCGCAACACCAGGGATTCCGGCGCCAACGTGGAACCTGCACAACACAACCAAAGTACTTTGTCCCAACGTAACAGTGAGGTTGTCAATCTCACCGGCTTGCTGTAACAAAGGATTAGATGTATAGTGTGGATGATGATTGTTTGCAGAAAACAGTAGAACGAGTATTGCAGTTGATTGTATTCGATGTAAAAGAATGGACCGGGGTCCACAGTTCACTAGAGGTGTCTCTCCCATAAGAATAAGCATGTTGGGGGAACAAATTACAGTTAGGCAATTGACAAATAAAGAGGGCATGACCATGCAGATACATGTTATGATGAGTAGTGTGAGATTTAATTGGGCATTACGACAAAGTACATAGACCGCTATCCAGCATGCATCTATGCCTAAAAAGTCCACCTTCAGGTTATCATCCGAACCCCCTCCAGTATTAAGTTGCAAACAACAGACAATTGCATTAAGTATGGTGCGTAATGTAATCAATAAATATATCCTTAGACATAGCATTGATGTTTTATCCCTAGTGGCAACAGCACATCCACAACATTAGAGGTTTCTGTCACTCCCCCAGATTTAATGGAGACATGAACCCACTATCGAGCATAAATACTCCCTCTTGGAGTTACAAGCAAAAACTTGGCCAGAGCCTCTACCAGTAACGGAGAGCATGCAAGATCATAAACAACACATAGATAGATTGATAATCAACATAAAATAGCATTCATTATTCATCGGATCCCAACAAACACAACATGTAGCATTACAGATAGATGATCTTGATCATGTTAGGCAGCTCACAAGATCCAACAATGATAGCACAATTAGGAGAAGACGACTATCTAGCTACTGCTATGGACCCATAGTCCAGGGGTGAACTACTCACTCATCACTCCGGAGGAGACCATGGCGGTGAAGAGTCCTCCGGGAGATGATTCCCCTCTCCGGCAGGGTGCCGGAGGCGATCTCCTAAATCCCCCGAGATGGGATTGGCGGCGGCGGCATCTCTGGAAGGTTTTCCGTATCGTGGCTCTCGGTACTGGAGTTATTCTCGACGAAGGTTTATGTAGGCGGAAGGGTAGGTCAGGGGGCGCCACGAGGGGCCCACACCACAGGCCGGCGCGGCCAGGGCTTGGGCCGCGCCGCCCTGGTGTGTGGCTGCCTCGTCGCCCCACTTCGTTTCCTCTCCGGACTTCTGGAAGCTTCGTGGAAAAATAAGATCTTGGGCGTTGAGTTCGTCCAATTCCGAGAATATTTCCTTACTAGGATTTCTGAAACCAAAAACAGCAGAAAACAACAACTGGCTCTTCGGCATCTCGTTAATAGGTTAGTGCCAGAAAATGCATAAATATGACATAAAGTATGCATAAAACATGTAGGTATCATCAATAAAGTAGCATGGAACATAAGAAATTATCGATACGTTGGAGATGTATCAGTCATAAACACTCCATATGCTAGCTTCTGGTACTGCGGATACCGCTGTTTTGAAGGCGATAAAACTTCACTGATGAAATATACCGGCCTCTGTACTCCATGGAGTTTTCCTTCTTCCTCTCTTTCGACTACAAGCGCTGTGCTGACCACCTGAGGTGTGGCTGCAATGTATAACAAGAGGGGTTCCTTCTCCTTAGGCGCCACCAAGATTGGTGGTGTCGAAATTGTGCGCTTGATTAGAGCTCTATCTGCCTCTTCGTTCCATTGAAACTTCTCGCCTTGCTTGATCAGAGCGTAGAACGACAATGCTTTTTCTCCCAGTCTGGCGACGAACCTGCTTAAAGCTGCGACTCACCCAATTAACTGTTGTATTTCTTTCAACTTTGTTGGCTTTCTCATTGTTATGATAGCTTGAATTTTTTCTGGATTAGCCTCGATCCCTCTTGCTGAAACTAGGAACCCGAGAAGTTCTCCCGCGGGGACGCCGAAGGAACACTTTGTCGGGTTCAGCTTGAGGCAGAACTTGTCAAGGTTGTCGAAAGTTTTTTTTAAATCCTCGATCAAGGTTGTCCCCTTTTTTGATGTTATGACGACATCGTCAATGTACACTTGTAAGTTTTTTCCAATCTGTGTTGCCAAGCACTTCTGCATCATCCTCTGATATGTTGCTCCCGCGTTTTTTAGACCAAAAGGCATTGTTTTATAGGAAAACACGCCATAAGGTGTAATGAACGCTGTCTTGACCTCATCTTCTTCTTTTAATCTGATCTGGTTATAACCAGAATATGCGTCCAGGAAGGAAAGACGTTCACATCTTGCCGTGGAGTCGATGATTTGGTCGATCCTTGGGAGGGGAAAGTGATCCTTTGGACAATGTTTATTGAGACACGTAAAGTCGACACACATGCGAAGGACTTTCGTATTTTTCTTCGGGACTAGCACTGGGTTAGCTACCCACGTGGCCTCTGTATGCAGCTCTTTAATAAAACCAGCTTGTCTTAGTCGATCGATCTCTGATAGCATAGCTTTGCGGTTTGGTTCCGAAAAACGCCGCAAAGGTTGTTTAATTGGTCTCGCTATTGGATCCAAGTTTAGGTGGTGCTCGGCAAGTTCCCTGGGTACTCCTGGCATGTCAGCTGGACACCATGCGAAGATTTTCCAGTGCTCACGGAGGAACTCGACGAGCACGCTTTCCTATGCGAGGTCCATGTCTGTTGCGATGGACGTCGTTTTCTTTGGATCTGTCGGGTGAATCTGCACCTCCTTGGAATCTTTGGTAGTGTTAAAGGTTGGCTCCCTGAGAGGTCTCCCTACATCTGGCAACATATCATAATCAGTCGTGAGCCTTGACGCCATGTATTTTGCTTGCATCCCGAAAGTTTCTGAGAGTCGATGAAAATCCTTGTCGCATTTATCAGCTAACGCGAAACTTCCTTTGACTGTAATTGGTCCCTTAGGTCCAGGTACCTCCACAACAGGTACGTGTAGTGTGGTACCGCCATAAACCTGGCATATGTTGGTCGCCCCAACAAGGCATGATATTGCAACGGGAAATCCACGACTTCAAACTCCAGCCTTTCTATTCTGTAATTTTCTTGGGTCCCAAACTGAACGTCGAGATTGATCTTCCCCAACGGATAACTTGGCTTCTCTGGCGTGATACCATGGAAACGTGTGTTAGTTGGTTTCAGATTTGCTAGGGATATGTTCATCTTCCTTAATGTATCTGCATACATAAGGTTTAGACTGCTGCCTCCATCTATGAATACTCGAGATACGTCGAACCCTGCAATCACTGCTGGTAAGATAAGTGTTGACTTCCCTGGTCGAGGAACTTGCCGCGGGTGATCCGCTATTGTGAAGCCAATGTCCTGTCCCGACCAATTTAGGTACTCAATCGTTGGTGGAGGCATCTTTTCTGCCATGAACACTTGTCGCGAGATTACTTTCTGAGCTCTATTGGACGGCCTAGCCTTCTGAATCATCGAGACCGCATCGTTGGAATTGGGATCGACATATGGACGTGGGTGTGGTGCTGCCGCTATTCTGAGCTGGTGCCGATTTTCGTCCGTAATTGCGGGAGGAGGTGGTAAGTGGATCTCACTCCTGGGCCCTTGGGGATTTCTATTTGTTGCTTGGGCATTGGCTTGCCCCGCAAACCTCAACATTGTTTGAAAATTTCGACAGTCCTTCTGCAGATGTCCTGACTGTCTCTTCCCATTACTGTCGAGATAAAAATGCATCTGACACGGCCCGTTCATCATATCCTCGGGAGATACGAAAGGTCTCTGGAACCTTGGTCCACTATTTTGCCTGTTATTTCGGGAGTCATCTCTATTGTCGCCTCGCTGCTCGCTACTCTTTTGATATTCATCTCTGTTGTTTCCTCCAGTATTTCCTCGGAAACCAGCCGATATTTGGCCAGGAGCATCATAACTCGAGAACTGCCGAGGAAATCGTCGTCTATTTTGGAAATTTTGACTGCGGTCCTCTTCAGGCGACCTGTGCCGTTTATTGTGAACAACATCCTCTCCATCTGCCCACCTGTTTGCTATCTCCATCAATGCTGATACTGTCCTTGGGTTGGTTCTCCCCAAGTCTTCGAAAAAGTCTCCTCGTCGAATTCCTGCTACGAACGCATCTATCGCTCTCTCGTCAGATATGTTCTCTGCCGAGTTTTTAATGATGTTCCACCTTTGGATGTACTTTCTCATTGATTCATCATGCTTTTGTCGACACGATCTCAACTCTTCAGTGATGCGGGTTTTTTGCAGGTGGATCGGAAATTCTTGACGAACACGTCCTCAAAATTGTCCTAGCTGTCGATGGAACCTGGCGGAAGCTTCTTTATCCAAGATCGCGCGGCTCCGCTCAGATGTACTTGAATGCTCTGCATGGCTGTTGCTCTGGTTCCTCCTATCAGCTTCACTGTCTCGAGATAATCAACTAGCCAATCCTCTGGATCTTGCAGGCCGTCGAATTTTTTGAAATTATCGGGTAATTTAAACCCTGAAGGAACTCGAGTTTTCCGGACCCTCCTTGTAAAGCACGGCAGCCCACACATATCCTCGTCATCTATCTCTGGGGAATGCCGATGTTCCCTTCTATTTTGTCATGCTCTATCCACCCGTGCTTGTGTTGCTGTGTCTCTTGCTCCACTTGTTCTGTCGGGACATGGTGCTGTTGCAGTAGGTCGTGGACTATTTTGCCTTGCTGCTCCTTCGGGAGGTGAATTTACGAACGCCGTTCCCATGGCTCCGACTCCTGCCATGGCCATATTGTACAATGCTTCTCTTGGATCTCCGGGAGGTGGCTTGGATGCGAGGATGAAGGCTTGCGTCGCCATATACACAGCTTCCGGTGTCTTAGGGATAATATTCCCCCTCGTGTCTATCGACATAAAGGACATGTCGAGGTTTTGAACAAGATTTTCTCTGTCAGCCTCAGGTATGTTTTGCAGCTGAGATCTTGCTCTATTTCGAGCTTCTCTGTGACTATCTCCCGAAGTCCCTGAATGTCGGCTTAACTCCGCCCTTCGCCTGCTTGACGCGGAAGCTATCTCCCTTCTTCTATTCAGAGCAGCTGTCTGTTTTTCCAATTCTCTTCCAAAGCCTCTGATGTCTCCTCCTGATCTCGAATTGGTTCTCCGATGGCATAAATATGATGATATTTTGGATACTGAACCTTGTTGGGTTTGGTGACACCATCATAGAGATTGGTGAAGACCTCTCCAACAATAGTGGATCTGTCGATGAAGTTGAAACTGTCGATGTTGCTCGAGTCATCGCTTATATCGGAGTCCGCAGATGACTCGAATGACATGTCGCTGAAGATCTTGGCGAGTTTTTCCCTTGCCATAGTGCTGATGAAGCGTGGCGACGAAATCTCCTCGTCGCCTGACTCGATTGACGATGTTGAACTCGAAAAATCGGGATCGACCGTTGATAATCCCGACGAGATCGGAACTTCGAGACGATACGCTCCTTCTTTCTCGACGCGGAAGTGGAACTTTCCGAACGTCATCTCCATGGGCTCCTCCAGATACGCATATGCATCCAAACGGGAGGGCGGGTGAGGAACAAAATCAACTATACCAGTTTCGATCTATTTACCTCTGTCCATCGCGTTGCTTGCAGTTGACGAAGTCGATGATCTTGAACGTGCCATCGAGATCAGATCCTTGACACCACTAATTCCCACAGACGGCGCCAATTGACAAGGGATTAACTTATCAATGCCTACAGATTGTAGACTAGGGTTTTAGTCGGAAGTAGAGGGCAAGTAGATCTTGAAGGTTTCAGCCGAAAAGTGCTCGACGATGTGAAAACTAGAGTTGCGTGGAACAATGAATCGATGCTATCTTTGTCCCTCGACTCCCCCTTATATAGGAGGTGGAGTCGAGGGATTCATAATACACAAGTTACAGAGTCCGGGAGGGTTTCCAACCCATCCCGCAAGATTACAAGTGTGTATTTCCTAATACAACTCTAGCTTTCCTTAATACTAGTTTGGGCTTTCGAATCTTCATATTCATCGAGTCTTGGGCCTTCAATAAACCCCGGGTACCATCTTTGGCAGGCCCATTGGGGATGCCTATGTCACACACAACAGGAGGCTACGAGAAGGGAAGATAATTTTTAGAATAAATTGTGAAAGCTAGGATTTGAACTCGAGACCGGGGGCTCTGATACCATGTTAAGCTTCATGCACTAGCCACTTGAACCAAAAGTCCGAATTGATAGAAAGGGCTAGACAATCTACTTGTACACGTCAACAGTGACATTTACATGTGGTAGTGACGGCGAGTTTCGCTTAGTGGGTGTATTTAAGGGAACAAGCGATATGCAGTACTACTCTCATAGGCCCCGGGGTTTTTCAAGGAGGCTGACTTGCACATAACTCCGGCAATGTTCGACTCTTGCCACAAATACTCACACGCAAACACACACTTCCTCTATTCCATCTGCCCTAATCGCCTCATCCCTTGTTCTCCACTCCACTTTTGTTGTTATGCTTTCTCTATTCACCTCCATATGGATGAGAAGAACATTTCGGTGAGTCCTTGTTCATCTTGGCTAAATAGGTTGTATGCTTCAGGCTGGAAGGCCGGGTGCTCTCATTTTGTCGAATCGTGGCAAACTACTAGTTGGTGTCTAAGGGGAGGGAGGGGGCTGCCCCCCCCCCCCCCCCCCACACACACCCCTTTCCCCCACCTTCATAGTCCCCTCTCCTCCACCCCACTTCCGATGTCAGGCTTTTGTTGTTCCCCTCCATCCACTTGGAGGGCACCGTATACCGAGCTCGGCTACACCGTTCTGTCGCCGCAGACGACCCTCACACCGCGTAGGACCGCTTGCGCTCCCAAGCCCACCGACTTCACCGGACTCTCTGAATCATGCATCAAGATGTTGCTCGCTCTCATGGGGTCCATGGTAGCTGCAATGGTGCTGATATAGATGATCACCGACAACAAGGCGCTCAACGCCGAGGGGCGTTGCAGGCACTGTCCGCTTCCTGCGCGCCGCTGCGTTCGTGGCAATCACGCTCTCGCTCGTCACAATGTGCATCGACTCGGTTCTCATGTTGGTCTCCTACCAATACAACAAGACAGCCGCCTTCTTGGTCGACGTCTCCATCATATTTCCCATCTACTATCTCGCAACATATCCTGTCAATTTTTCTTCTTAGGAGAAAGCTGGTGGCGGGAGGGGTGGCGTAGTTACCTATTTTCCCCTATCTAAACCTTGATTGTATACCATAGTTAGCCGGTGTTTGACGCTTCCCCCTTGATTTGTGCGTAGCAGATTAGCAGGTGTTTTTCAAGGAAACAGGGATTTGCAGTACGACATGCATGCATCGCCTCACGTTAGCATGATCCAAGTCCCTAAATTGACACTCCATCTATCACAAAATAACTTGTTCAACTTCCTCTAGATACAAACTAAAATATGTAATATTTAGACAAACTTGATCGGCTTATTTTGGGATGGAGAAAATATTTTTAAACGCATACTAATACAATAATCCGTGCAGAGTAAGCATTGTGCAAGCTAATCAATCAACCAAACAACATGGTCAGCTTGTTAATGTGTCTGCATGCAGTTGGCACGATGCAGGAGTAATGCAGACTTTGCAAGACATCCTATTAGTCTGAATGTCTGAAAGCTACCATCGAGTTGATGTTTTGACCCAATTACGTCCAAGCAAGGGGCTGCGGGTCCCAGCAGATCCGCTTATCGTGTTGACTTGCCAACGATATAAGAATGGAAGTGTGGAACCAATAAGCGGCTTACTAATTTATTCAGATGGAAAATCGTAGCAGGATCAGGAGGCGTGGATCTTGGCAAGATCAAGATCACGTACGTACGCTATCCCATGGACGCTGAACAAGTAGGGAAATTGAGTCAGAGACTGTATTTCTTGGTGTGGTTCGTGTAGCCCCCGGTAGAAGATCGAAACGAGCTCACGTCCAGCGTTGATCATCTGCAGAAACTAATCGGTCTAGCTGATTAGCATCTGTAGAAACTATTTCTTGCCGGGAATTTCCTGTGTAACTGCCAGGACTGTCCGGTCAACTCTTGGGGTGTTAGTATGAACGCAGGATCGATGTACATCATCAAATTCAAAACAACGGTTGCCTTATACACATTCTAATGATCTCACAAGCCTTCTGCACCCAGCAGGAGAAGCTGCTCTCTGACAGCTAGGTTTACTGGACTTCGAATATACATCCACCCCTGAGGCGCGTTGAAGCGGCACACATTTGCTGACTCCTTAAGCTCTGACTAAATCAGCACGCCGCTGCTCCCTCGTGCGCTCACTTCCCTGAATTTCATTCACATGTCAAAAGAAAAGTTCCCTAAATTTTAGTTCAAGTTGAGTTCCTCGTCGGTCAAACTAGCACACTACTAAATGAAACTGAAATGATGACATGGCATGATAAGAACCTTGCTGGATATCACATAACTCTGTTTATTTATTCTACAAGCATGTGGCTGTCCAGTGAATATATATTTGTACTATTAAATTGCAATCGGGCTGGTACGCCGTGCATCGTCAGCAGTTTTTCATTTTGACCCCTCACAAATCTAGAATTCAACCCGCAGTCCTCATGTTTTACCACACGCGCTGATCCCAAACCGATCTTCCGTATGACGCCGCCTATCCCATCTCCTATGCTGTTGGAGTTGGATACCAGCGGATGACCAAAATTGTCCTCTCCCATCTTTCTATCCTCATCCACCTCGCCGACATCGAGTGGCGGCTGGGATGCGCAAGTCCACCTATCATCCTCTTTCTTGAAAATCCACGCTGGCAGAGAGATAGAGGGTCAAACAGGAAAGTGAGGGAAGAGATCTGGAGTGGTGCTGTGGTGGAGCGCCCCCAATCTGGTCCAAGGGTCCGCCGCAAGGGCGACGAGGCACGGGATCCTTGCAGGAGAGGAGAAGCGCGGAAGATGCGGGGTAGGCAGAAGGGCTGGGCGCAGCATAGTGATGTTTATGGAAGAGCTGCTGACGTGGGAATTATCCTTCGGGTAACCGACGTTGCCCTATCATGTATTATCTAGTTGGAGGCCCATGAAGGCACTTGGAGGCAAGGTGGGCCACCTAGACGACGCACCAGAAGATTCCTTGACGGGCAAGACAAGGAAGCAGCCGAACAAGGGAAGATTAGATTTGAAACTACTGTAAACCTAGTCGTACTCGGTTAGACCTCTTGAGACCTGTCCCCCTATATAAAGGCCAGGAGAGGGGCTGCCGAGGGACACAATCAATCTTAGCAACTTTAGCCATCAGAAGTCTAGAGCTAGGTCACCGTAGCACTTAGCCTCTCGACGAGATCTCAGCCGAACTATTCGGCACCCCATTGTAACCCAATTTCTTCATAATCAAGAACAGACAGGCAGGACGTAAGGGTTTTACCTCATCGAGGGCCCCGAACCTAGGTAAATCGCTCTCCCCGCTTGTCTGTGAACCGATGTCTCGTGTCAGCTTGCAGGATTCCGTCAACCCTAAGCCCCAATCGGAGGGCATTGCCGAGGATTACCCTCGACAATTGGCGCCGTCTGTGGGAACCCTGTCGGCACAAGATCGGACATCGGCGGAGCCCGTCATGTCATCAACAACATCATCGCCAAACCTGGGAAGCCCGATTCGTTTCGGCTCCTATGAATTCACCCCGCACAGCGACTCGTCTCGCTCGACCTTCTCCGATCTGCAAGGCAACATGGAGATGACCTTCGGGAGCGTCCACTACAACGTCAACTCGGAAGGAATCCTTCGGTTGCTGGAGTCACCCACTTTCAGATCGACGAGCCCAAGCGCGTCATCATCACTCGACCTTTCGGCTGGTCTGACAGGCTCGACGAGTTCGCCCGCGCCCTCGGCTCCCCGTTCGGCGTCTTCCATGTCGGTTGGATCCGACAATCCCGCATCTTCAGAGTTAACCTCGTACTACTGCTTGAACTGCGACACCAGGCACGGGCTGGGATCAAGCGACACGCCGTTCATCTGCAACGCCCATTATTCATCGGGAGAAGACAGTGTCGACAACATCGTCCAAGGTGTCACCCGAGGAGCAGCGCACCACCAAGTTTATGTTGCTAACAGGGGAGACGGAGATCGCACCCCCCGTTCCACCAGGCGAGCTAGTTTTGAGAACAGCGCCAGCAACAACAACAGCGACCACACCATCGCAGAGGAGGAATGGGCAGCAGCCAAGGCAGCCGTGCTTAACAACACGCCGCTCCTAGCAGGAACCACGGTTGGCACCCTCAACGCTTACCGCTCCATATTGGAGAAAAACCGGGAACGACTATCCAAAGAACAAGCCACCCTCGAGAGACGCCTGTCTTCGGCGGACCGATCCAGCGAACGACGAAGAGGATCGCAAGGAAGCGCCTCTCGAAGTACTCAGGGGGCAGGCAAGCACCGGTCAAGACTATCCAGACTTTCGGAAGATGACGCTAGAGAAATAACATCAAATCTGACCAAGTCCTTTATGACCACGGACACCACGGGCATGTGACACGCGTACAGCACGTGACCGTTGGGAACCCCAAGTGGAAGGTGTGATGCGTACAGCAGTAAGTTTCCCTCAGTAAGAAACCAAGGTTTATCGAACCAGTAGGAGTCAAGAAGCACGTTGAAGGTTGATGGCGGTGGAGTGTACTGCGGCGCAACACCAGGGATTCCGGCGCCAACGTGGAACCTGCACAACACAACCAAATTACTTTGCCCCAACGTGACAGTGAGGTTGTCAATCTCACCGGCTTGCTGTAACAAAGGATTAGATGTATAGTGTGGATGATGATGTTTGCAGAAAATAGTAGAACGAGTATTGCAGTAGATTGTATTCGATGTAAAGAATGGACCGGGGTCCACAGTTCACTAGTGATGTCTCTCCGATAAGATATAGCATGTTGGGTGAACAAATTACAGTTGGGCAATTGACAAATAAAGATGGCATGACAATGCACATACATATTATGATGAGTAGTGTGAAATTCAATTGGGCATTACGACAAAGTACATAGACCGCTATCCAGCATGCATCTATGCCTAAAAGGTCCACCTTCAGGTTATCATCCGAACCCCTTCCAGTATTAAGTTGCAAACAACAGACAATTGCATTAAGTATGGTGCGTAATGTAATCAACACATACATCCTTAGACATAGAATTGATGTTTTATCCCTAGTGGCAACAGCACATCCACAACCTTAGAACTTTCATCACATGTCCTGCATTTAATGGAGGCATGAACCCACTATCGAGCATAAATACTCCCTCTTGGAGTTACAAGTAACGACTTGGCCAGAGCCTCTACTAATAACGGAGAGCATGCAAGATCATAAACAACACATGGATGATAGATTGATAATCAACATAACATGGCATTCAATATTCATCGGATCCCAACAAACGCAACATGTAGCATTACAAATAGATGATCTTGATCATGTTAGGCAGCTCACAAGATCTAACAATGATAGCACAATTAGGAGAACACGACCATCTAGCTACTGCTATGGACCCATAGTCTAGGGGTGAACTACTCACACATCACTCCAGAGGCGACCATGGCGGTGAAGAGTCCTCCGGGAGATGATTCCCCTCTCCGGAAGGGTGCCGGAGGCGATCTCCTAAATCCCCCGAGATGGGATTGGCGGCGGCGGCGTCTCTGGAAGGTTTTCCGTTCGTGGCTGCGGTGACCCATCATACCACTGCATGTTGTAGTATACAAGTCGTTGATATGATCTTTGTGAAGGGACTTCTTCACAATTTGCCATATCCCTCAGAGTGGTACAACAGAAACATTGCAGGTCATAACACTCCATACTTTATTACAAACATTGTCTTAACAAGTTGGTATTCTTACAGGTCCTATGAGAACACCCTAATATACTACTTAAGTACGATTACAACTCATGACAAATATAAAGAGAGCTCAACAACTTATTTAGGTAAGTTCTATGTTGCTCGGCTCTATGATGCTAGGGTATGTCACTACTCCTCCACCTCCGTGTCATCTGGTCCATAGACTATTCCATAGTCTAATCCTTCCACTCCACCGGTAAGATCAGGTTCCTCGTAGACCAGCTCGTAACTTCCTTCTGGTGCTCCATCGTTGATGGCCTCCACTTCCGGATCACAGTCTAGCAAGGGTGTCGAAAGAAAGTGAGTACAGAGGTACTCAGCAAGTTCTAAAAGAGTAAAAAGGTGTTTGATGCACTAGCTACGACCATTGATCAGGGAATCGCAGGTCAATGCATGTTTTGAAATCATTTCTTCAAAAGGTTGCTTTTATTATGAAAACTATGCCCGTCAGTCTTCACAGGTTGACCAGAACTTCATGGAGTTCCTTTCCTGCCGCGTTCACAGTTCCCTTCCCAGAACAAGGAGTGACAGTCACAATTTGATACACTCTGCAGAGGTGCGTTACTTTTCCCATAAGAGATTCCACCCCTTTTGCCATCCGCAGGGACTTGCCCCCGTTCACACTTCCTTTGGTGTGAGGCCAGGTATGAAAATCCAAGCCCACACCGCCTTCTCCGCGACTGCAAACCCACCCTTTTGTCCAACCGTACACCCCCAGTAGACTTCTCCCGATAATACGGCTTTACTCACGGTGTACTCCGGACAATCCTTCATAGATCGTAGAGCTTAACATCACTAATGGATGGGGATTTAAAAGGATATCCCAACCTATTGCGGCGGTGCCTCCAACACCCCACCAGCTCTACCAATCCGTTGGCGTGCAGAAGGGAAAAGATACGGCTGGCTTCCCCAGAGCCATTATAGATCTCATGGTCAACGCGGATTGTACGGCGCTAGAATCACTGGACGGCATTGGTAATTAATCCTAGGGTGATATAACCCATGCAATGGAACCTCCACCATATCAACACATACCATGGTTCCATTGCCAGCCACATAGTCATATTCATAGTTGAAAAGTAACATTTCATTTGCGATGCAGGAATGATAAGTATATAGCTTTGCATTAAAGTAGTAGAAAATAATCAAGTTGACATGATCAAGGGTGAACTTGCCTGTGGACTGCGAGATAGTGCAGTTCAATGCAGTTGATGGAACCTGGACCTCGGGTTCTGTAAGAAGCATCATTGTCCGGTAAGGACAATGTTATAAAATCCAAATAATGCAATCATGGATGTATTATTTTGTGTTAATTCCTTTACCCCGCTGAGTTATAGCAATTTAGGGTTGAGTTAAGATTTATGCCTTTGGTAGTAACTTGCAATTGATTTAAAAGTGTAAACCATTTTACTTTATATAAAGTAAGATACTTCAAAGTAAAACTACTTTACTTGGTGATTCCTTTACTCTTTCCAAAAATAATTTGAAATCATAGAGTTACCTCTATAGTTTTTGGAATAAAAAGGAATATGGTATTTTTCTTGGAAAAATACCCTTTTCAATAGAAATGACTTGGAATAGTAGAATTTCATTTTGAAATGTTTGAAAATAAGTATTTGAACTTATTTGAGATTTTTCCTTGAATTTTAAATACAAGGAAATAATAGTTTAAAATTCCAAGTTATTATTTAAATTCTTAAAATTCATAATTTTGAATTTGTTTCTTAAATTCTATTTCATATTTTATTCTGGTTAAGATTTATTTTTCATTCATTAATCCAATTTTTAATGGATTTTTAGAGTTGTATTTTATTTACTAAAAATTGGTGAAATTCTGTCTTTTTCTAAACATAAAAAGACAGAAATACCCCTGGCCCCTATTGGGCCAGCCCATTTAACTAAGGCCCAGGGACAGCCCATTAAGGCTTGTCCCCTTATGGGTCGGTGGCGCCAAAGCGGCCCACCTCGCTCCTCACTCGTCTCTCTCACTCGCTCATTCCTAACCCTAATTCTCTCGCGTCGCCCGTGGTGATGGCGTCGCCGCCATGGCCGCCGCCACTCTCCGGCCATCTCCATGCTCCCCTGCTCTAGCCACTTACCAAATCAGGACCGCCGTGTGAAGATCTACCGATCTGTCCACGTGGTTTCCCCCTTCTCTTCCTCTCCTGGCGAATCACCCCTCTCTGGATCTCGTGGAGAATCGCCTCTGGCGATTGACGATCTCCCGCGAGCCCTCGTCCTCGCCGACAACATGTGCGCTCCTGAGATTGGCCTGGCGCGGGTGCTGCTCGCAGTACTCGTGCCGTCGTCTCTGGTGCTCTGCTATGGTGGTGTGTTCGTGTTCGCCGGCGTAACGTCGGCGCCTACCCTGGATTTGCAGCTGCTATGGCCGCGCGAGCACTGCCTCGCCATGCCCTAGCTTCTGCTTCCAGGCGCGTGTAAGTTGCTTCACCTCCTCCTTCTCTTCTCCATGTCTGTGTGCCTCCCTTGCTACTGTACTTCTTCCTCCTCATGTTCTGTTGCTCTCTGGTGATCCTGTGATCACACAGAGCTCTGCCATGGCTGCTTAATCTGTCTATACTTACATTTGCTGCAAGCTCATGGGCAAAGCACCCATTTCTGGTACTGGCCAGTGTTGCCTTGCTTGCTATACATGCTCTGTTTGCTTATCTGTTGCTCCTAGCCTGCTCTAATCTTGCTATGCTCTGCTGTGCTTGCTTAAGAGCTTGCTATACCATGCTGTATTTGCTTATGGCTTGCTTGTGCTTACTGGCATGTCATACTTACTTGTCTAGGTGTACTGTGGTGCATCAGTGACACTTGTGTGTGCCAGTGGTGTTTGTGAAATGCTTCTGTGCTTCCTGTGCAAGCTAATGATCCATTGGATCATCCATTGCTTGTTGGCTAGCTTATCTGTGTGGCTTGACTTGATTCCATTGATCCATTTGGTCAATTAAATGTCAGTGATGACTTACTGATTAATTCTGTGGCTAAGTGATTCATTTTCCTTGTTGATGCTGATGCTCAAGCATCACTATGCTACTTCTTACTTGTGCTGTTGCTCATTCAATCTTACTTGACTTGCTCCAGTGGCTATGATCTAGTGGTTGGTGCTGTGTTGCTTAACAGTATGCTACTGTTAGTACTAAGCATGGATCTGTAATAAATTCATGCTTGAATTAAATTGATTCATAATGAACTACTTATGCAGTGATGATTTAAATGTCTTGCTTGTATATGAATTGACTATTCATGATTGTTTAGCAAGCAAATGAATCTGAATCCATTTCTGGATAATGATGTGCTATAGTTGGCTTTATTTTAAATGGTGCTAAGTGTGATGTGACCTCAGTAGCCTTGCTACTGATTGGTTGCTCACTTATTTGATTGGATCTTGTGGCTACTCAACCTTTGCTTGCATATTTGGGGATCATACTAGATATGAATGCCAATATGCTTGCCTGATGAAATCTAGGGTTTACTGATGGTTACATGCTTAGGATTTACTGTGTAGTCTTTATTAGCTGCTAATCCTTGCAATACATCTACTGGTGCTATCTGTGCATATGATCTGGCTAGTGTGTGCATCTGTGCATGGTTGCTAGCTTCTGTGTACAAGATCTGTATCTAGATGATTTCCATTTTTAGTGGCTTTTAGACTGGCAGTAATCCTTGGTGAAAACCAAGTGATGATCTACCCACTTGAGCATCTGCTCAATCCCATGATTATGTCATGCATATTGTATGGATCAGATCCATTGGATCTGTCCAGGAACTTGGAATACCTTGTTCCAGCTCCTAGATTGAAATATTTGGTTGTTGCAGACTTGGGGTTTTGTGCACAGCCCTTCACCTCCAGATTCTGGTTGAGCTTCTCAGGTCACCATGATTCCTGGGGATGAGTGGTTGTGTGTTGGTTCTGTTCTTGACAAGAACTGGATGAACTTGTGTTGGCTCTAGCTTCACCCTTACCTGGTGAATTATCTATCTGGTCGACTATCATGGTTCTAGGGTATGTGTGCTATTTATATGGTCCCTACTTCTACTCTGGCCATGACACACAAGGCCTGGTTACTTTGTGACTCATCCCTTGCATTGCCTTGTTGTTGCTTGGTTAGCAACAACCCTCATATACTGGAACTTGAGCCCCTGTGGCTGCTCAGTTTTGGTCTGCCTATGCCTATCTTGTGATGTCCAAGAATTTGGACAAGCACAAGTGTGCAGTGACAGTTTCACTGTCCAAACTGAATTTCTGTGTTTTTCTAACTGTCCAAACTGAATTTCTACACTTACATTCTGGTCTAGCACTTGTTATCTGTTTTGCAGGTTTGAAATGAATTATGGCCAGAAGATTATCCTCAAGTCACATAGTCTAGGTTTTAGTTTAGAACAACTTGTAATTTTCCCTTTTTATTTCTGATCATTATGTCTCAATTCTTGTATCAAGAATATTGTAAAGACTTTGTAATTTGTGTTGTATATCAATAAAGCTCAAGTTTTGTTTATGAGCTTTTGTATTATGTAATGTTTATATTCTTGATTAAATATTGTATTTGATATTCACTTTGAAATTCAAAGTGATTTGAATTTATAACTTGTGTTTGAATTATGAATTCATTGTTTATATTGTGTGATGTTTATTGTTAAATGTGTTGACACTTATCAAATGCAATCATTCCCCAAAGTAATAAGATGCAAAAGAGATCATGTCGAAATTTCCCTAACTCACATTGCCTAACCCTAAGTGCGAAATGAGAGAGAACCTCGATCCCTCTTAGGTTTAGTTGCAATAAGGCGCGAAAATTTCCCCCGTTTTGCGATGAAATGCACATCCCATTTCTAAATCTACCCTTCGTTGTTCCTATGTTCTGGGTTATTACAGCCTCTCCCCCTTAACAGAAACTTCGTCCCGAAGTTAAGATTGGTACCTGAACATCTCGGGGTAAGACTTCCTGAGTTCTTCTTCCGTCTCCCAAGTTGCTTCTCGCTCAGGATGATGTTGCCATTGAACTTTGCAGTATTTGATTGCTCTATTTCTTAACTTCTTCCATTGTACTTCTAAAATCTTTTCAGGTCTTTCCACATAAGTTAGGTCAGATTGCAATTCTATTTCTTCATATGTGATAGGATCATCCGGTGCTTTCAAACACTTTCTGAGTTGTGATACATGAAACACATTATGAACTTGACTTAGTTGCGCTGGTAATTCCAACTCAAAAGTTGTTCCTCGATTCTGACTGAGTATCTTAAATGGTCCTATATATCGAGGACTTAACTTTCCTTTCACTCCGAACCTCTTAAGTCCTTTCATTGGGCTAACCTTTAAATATACCATGTCTCCCACTTTCGGTTCCCAATCTCTTCTTTTTAAGTCAGCGTAAATCTTCTGACGACTCTGAGCTATTTTGAGTCTATCCCGGATCACCTCGATGACTTCTTGTCTCTCCTTGATGTAGTCCGGTGTAAACTCCTTATTTTCTCCAGTTTCAAACCAACAAATTGGTGATCGACACTTCCTTCCGTACAATGCTTCGTACGGTGCCGTCTGGATGCTACTCTGATAACTATTGTTATATAAGAATTCCGCTAAAGGTAAATGGTCCTCCCATGAGCCTCCAAAGTTCAGAGCACAAGCTCTAAGCATGTCCTCAAGTATCTGATTGGTTCTTTCGGTTTGTCCTTCGGTTTGTGGATGATATGCTGTACTGAAATCCAACTTGGATCCCAAAGCTTCTTGTAGTTGTTTCCAAAATGCTGATGTGAAAATTGAACCTCTATCTGAGACTATTTTCTTGGGTACTCCATGCTTACTCACAATCTCCTTCATATATATATCCACAAGCTTTTCTGCAGTATTCTTTGTATTTACGGCTATGAAATGAGCACTCTTGGTAAGCTGTCCACTATTACCCATATCATATCCTTCCTCTTACTAGTCATTGGTAGACCAGTAACAAAATCCATTCCGATTTCATCCCATTTCCACTCCGGTATCTCTAGTGGTTTGAGTAATCCCGCAGGACTCTGATGTTCTGCCTTCACTCGTTGACATGTATGACATTCCGAGACATATTGTGCTATTTCTCTTTTCATGTTGTTCCACCAGAACATCTCCTTCAAATCCATATACATCTTAGTACTTCCCGGATGTATTGAATAAGGGGTTTCATGTGCTTCCTTTAATATGATTGACTTCACTTCTGGATCATCCGGTACACATATCCTTTTCTGGAAGTATAATGAATCAAAATCCCCTAAATGGAATTCCGATGGTTTTCCCTCTCCAATCCTTTTGATTTCTTCTTGAATGAACAAATCATCCGCTTGTTTTCGGATAATCTCATACTTCAAGTCTGAGTACATCTCATCCATAATCCTCATAGTTGCTATACTTCCCTTAACATCACCTTGAATAAACAAAATCTGAGCATCCTCTAGCTCTTTCCGAAGTTCCTTTGGAATCTCCCATTCCGTAGGTTGATTTTCCGTACTCTTCATGCTTAAAGCATCTGCTACTACATTAGCCTTGCCTGGTGTATAGTTGATTGTAAGGTCATAATCCTTAATCAACTCTAACCATCTCTTTTGTCTCATGTTTAATTCCTTCTGAGTGAAGAAATATTTCAAACTTTTGTGATCGGTGTATAACTCACACTTGGATCCATATAAAAATTGTCTCCAACTCTTCAAAGCATACACAACTGCCGCTAACTCTAAATCATGTACTGGGTAGTTGTGTTCATGTGGTTTCAACTGCCTTGATCCATAAGCTATTACCTTCCGATCTTTCATAAGAACACATCCAAGTCCATTCTTGGAAGCATCACAATACACCGTGTAATCCTTTCCTGGTTCAGGAACTGCTAACACCGGTGTTGTGGTTAACTTATATTTGAGTGTTTGGAAGCTGGCTTCACACTCATCAGTCCACTCAAATGGAGTATTTTTCTTGAGTAACTTGGTCATTGGTCCTGCAATCTTCGAAAATCCCTCTATGAATCTCCGATAATAGCCTGCCATACCAAGGAATCCTCGTATCTCCTTAGCATTTTTGGGTGATTTCCATTCCAATACGGACTGAACCTTGCTTGGATTCACCGCTATGCCTTCTTTGGTTATGACATGTCCAAGAAATTCAACACTATCTAACCAAAATTTGCACTTACTGAACTTTGCATATAGCTGATGTTCTCTCAAAATTTGCAGAACTATCTTCAAATGCTTGGCATGTTCTTCTTTATCTTTGGAATAAATTAGAATATCATCTATGAACACTATCACAAACTTGTCCAAGTACTTCATGAATATCTTGTTCATCAAATTCATGAAAATTGCTGGTGCATTTGTTAGTCCAAATGGTACAACCAAGTATTCATGGTGTCCATACCTTGATACGAACGCTGTTTTTGGTACATCCTCCTTCTTGATCTTGATTTGATGGTATCCTGACCTTAAATCTATCTTCGAGAAGACTCCAGCTCCTTGAACTTGATCAAAAAGGTCTTGGATTCTAGGTAAAGGATACTTGTTCTTGATAGTTACATTGTTCAAATTTCTGTAATCTCCACACATTCTCTTTCCTCCATCTCTTTTATCCACGAAAATAACTGGTGTACCCCATGGTGACACACTTTCTTGAATGAATCCCTTCTGTTCTAACTCATCAATCTGAGCTTTCAGTTCCACTAATTCCTTTGGCCCCATCTTATATGGTGGTTGAGCTATTGGTGCTGTGCCTGGAATCAGATCGATTGTGAATTCTATCTCTCTATCGGGTGGCATCCCCGGTAGTTCCTTAGGAAATACATCTTGAAACTCATTCACTACAGGAATATCTTCAATTCTAACCTCTTTCAGACTATTGAGTTCCAATCCTATCTCCAACTCACTGTACTTATCTCCTTGGAACACTATTCGGCCTCCGATGGAGTTGCGAAGTGATACTGTTTTGTCTCCACAGTTAATCACCGCTCCATTCTCTGTCAACCAATCCATCCCGAGGATGACAGATATGTCCTTCATGGGTATGATGAATAGGTCCGCGAAATACACACAGTCACATATGGTTAGGACTTGTGCTTCTTTCACGTGGGTTACTAAGATCGTCCCCCCCGCGGATAGAACAGTTATAGGAGTTTCTAACTCAGAACATCTAAGCCCGAATTTTTCCACAAACTCCAATGCAAAAAAATGATGTGGTTGCTCCAGTATCAAATAAGACTTTGCCAGGATGAGTAAGAATGCTTAGCGTACCTAAGACTGTTTGATCCGACTCTTCCGCTTGTTCCAAAGATGTGCAATTCAGCTTTCCATAAGGCTTTCCCCTCTTGTTGTTGTTGTTGTTGTTGCGGTTGTTGTTGTTGTTGTTGCGGTTGTTGTTGTTGTTGTTGTTGTTTCCACCTCGTCCTTCTGAGCTCTGTCCGCTCCAAGACGCCATGTTTGGAAAATCTGGCTTGATGTGTCCATCCTTCCCACAACCATAGCAAATGATTCTGGGTTTCTGACAATCCTTCTGCATATGACCCCTCAGGCCACAATTGTTGCAGACGATCTGGTTGATTGGATTCTGACTCTGACCTCCCCGGTTGTATTGATTACCAGTAGTAGGTCGGTATCGGGGTTTGAAACTCCGATCAGGTATTGGTTTACTAATTGCGTACTTCCTTGGCTCAATACGAGCCCTCTTCCTCCTGTCCTCTTGGACTTGTCGGTAATCATCCTCGAAAGTGATTGCCGAGTCAATCAGTTCCTGGAATTCAGCAGTCCGTGCCAACCTCAGTTGCATCTTCATGTATGGATTCATACCTTTCATGAACCGCTTCTTCCTTTTCTCCTCCGTATCTACATCCTCAGGTGCATACCTGGATAACCTGTTGAAATCCCGAACATACTGCATGATGGGTGCAGTATTCTGTCGTAGTTCGTCAAACTCCTCTTCTTCAGCTCCACCACGCTGTCCGGAACATGGGCATCCCGGAACTTCTTCTTGAACTCCTCCCAGGTGAACACCTTATCTGGAGGGTGTACTGCTACAAGGTTCTCCCACCATGACGCTGCTGGTCCTGACAACAGATAAGTAGTGTATCTAATCTTCTCCTCATCGTTGCAACCAACGGTCTTCAGCTTCCGTTCCGTATCCATAAGCAAATCTTCAGCGTCCATTGGTTCTGGAGCTGATGTAAAAGGTAGTGGTCTTGCATTTTGGAAGTCTGATAGGGTTACTCCCTTGCCTTCATTACCCCTATCATTGATGACGTGGGTAAAGAAATCTTGCATGTTCTTGCTCTGGCTTTCCTGGTAACGCCTCCTATCTTCCTCCATTGCTCTCATATACTGTTGGAAGTCTGGGTGCATCATTGGGTGTGGTGGTGGTGGTGCATTCTCTGCTCTAGCTGCTGCATCTGCCTCCTCTTTTTCTCTTGCCTCCCGCTCTCTGCGAGCCTCTTCAGTTTCTACTAACGCCATTTACCCCTAGTCCTGTAACAAAGAGTGATTACTCATAATTACACCATGCAAATGCTTTCTGAGCTCAACTCAATGCCCAGAACTAGTCACACAATGAAATCAAGAAGCAAATCCAAAACAAACATTTATTATGCATATACTTTGTATAATACATAACACACACACAAACTTATATTACATGTGGTATATATAAACCACTTATTTGGCTCAAAGCCCAAGCCAACGGGAATTTAAAATACGTTCTATTACAATACCACCTAGATTACTTTATTCTTCCTTGGAGCTCTACTCCTCGTCATCATAACTCTCCTCCGCGTACATCCCTGGGGTCCATCCGGTACAGCGGTTTGTCTTCCGAACACCGTCCGGAATGAAAGTCCTTCCAGTAGGTATGTAGTCTGAATCGGACGAAGTGCCGAGACAGAGATCTGTCATGCCAAAGTAGCTGGATAAAGACTCATATGTATCCCCAGTGGGATACAGCTCACCTTCTTATGCCATCCATGGAGGATTCCTACTCACTTGACCCCTCATCTTCTTCTTCTTCTTTTTCTTGGTTCCAGAACTCTCACCTACAACGTACTAGGATGTTTTGGATAATCCCATCTCCAAATCTAAAGAAATGGAGTTGGTGTCTTTCTCTTCCTGCCCAAAGCTTTGGTTAACATTCTGGTTAACCGCGCCTCCTTCATCCTCTGAATCACAAGTGATGGGTTCTCCTTCATCTCCAAATGGTTCCCCGAAGCGCCAACCAGTCGAATTCTCGATTGGTGACTCCGAGTAGTCTAGGTTCCTGGAATCATCTCCCCCATATCCAGACTCATATGATGCTGACACATGTGGATAGTGTGGAACAAAGTTGGGTGTGAGTGGATCTTTATGGGACAACTGGTCACTCAAATCTACATAGCTGTCTAGGCTAAAGAAAGGTGTAGTATGTTGTGGTTGTGCCCTTAGATCACGCATCCGAATTTGGACTTTATCAGGGTCCGTGAACTCGGCTAGCATGTGGTCAATCTCACCCCTCATCTTCATGTGTAAAAGGTACATCGTGGTCAATAAAGACTTACAGCTATCCATGTGCTGTGCTGCAGCTTCAGGACTTCTGTGTGCTAACACCAGATGATTCAGAGTGGGATCCTCATCTTCCTCGGCACGAGGTATATGAGAAAACTCTGAACATAGCAGTTCTACTGACTTGTGCTGCCTTATCTCAAGGATTGCCTTGAATAGGCCCATGTGGTAGGCTGTGGTGATGGTTTTGGCTTCTCCGTATGGCATTACACGACTCATCAGCAGTTTTGTCGGTAGTTGGACCGATACTCTGCACTTGGCTAGGATTTCCCCATCATAGTAGGTATACTTGATAACAGGTATCCGTGGGTCACAATGAAGTTCCTTCAGCATCCCACACAGGAGAGCTGTGATTGGTCCATCATAATCACCAAGCCAACCCTCAACCTTCCTCAAAGTCCTCTTAGGAAAAGTGTTCGCCATTATGGCTGTATACAAAAGCAGAATATTAGTAGTGATAATGCATCATAATAGCTATAATAAAGAATTATCGCACTAAAATATATGGTTTTGCTATTCTCATGTGAATAATCACCATATTTCTAGAGAATCCTTTACTATTTCTACTAGACTCCTACAGGTTTCTTCCCTATGCTAGGTTTTTCCAACCTAAGGTCGCAACATTTGCTCTGATACCAGCTGCGGTGACCCAGCATACCATTGCATGTTGTAGTATACAAGTCGTTGATATGATCTTTGTGAAGGGACTTCTTCACAATTTTCCATATCCCTCAGAGTGGTACAACAGAAACATTGCAGGTCATAACACTCCATACTTTATTACAAACATTGTCTTAACAAGTTGGTATTCTCACAGGTCCTATGAGAACACCCTAAGATACTACTTAAGTACGATTACAACTCATGACAAATATAAAGAGAGCTCAACAACTTATTTAGGTAAGTTCTACGTTGCTCGGCTCTATGATGCTAGGGTATGTCACTACTCCTCCACCTCCGTGTCATCTGGTCCGTAGACTATTCCATAGTCTACTCCTTCCACTCCACCGGTAAGATCAGGTTCCTCGTAGACCAGCTCGTAACTTCCTTCTGGTGCTCCATCGTTGATGGCCTCCACTTCCGGATCACAGTCTAGCAAGGGTGTCAAAAGAAAGTGAGTACAGAGGTACTCAGCAAGTTCTAAAAGAGTAAAAAGGTGTTTGATGCACTATCTACGACCATTGATCAGGGAATCGCAGGTCAATGCATGTTTTGAAATCATTTCTTCAAAAGGTTGCTTTTATTATGAAAACTATGCCCGTCAGTCTTCACAGGTTGACCAGAACTTCATGGAGTTCCTTTCTGCGCTGTCATAGTTCCCTTCCCGGAACAAGGAGTGACAGTCACAATTTGATACACTCTGCAGAGGTGCGTTACTTTTCCCATAAGAGATTCCACCCCTTTTGCCATCCGCAGGGACTTGCCCCCGTTCACACTTCCTTTGGTGTGAGGCCAGGTATGAAAATCCAAGCCCACACCGCCTTCTCCGTGACTGCAAACCCACCCTTTTGTCCAACCGTACACCCCCAGTAGACTTCTCCCGATAATACGGCTTTACTCACGGTGTACTCCGGACAATCCTTCATAGATCGTAGAGCTTAACATCACTAATGGATGGGGATTTAAAAGGATATCCCAACCTATTGCGGCGGTGCCTCCAACACCCCACCAGCTCTACCAATCCGTTGGCGTGCGTAAGAAAAGATACGGCTGGCTTCCCTGCAGCCATTATAGATCTCATGGTCAACGCGGTTTGTACGGCGCTAGAATCACTGGACGGCATTGGTAATTAATCCTAGGGTGATATAACCCATGCAATGGAACCTCCACCATATCAACACATACCATGGTTCCATTGCCAGCCACATAGTCATATTCATAGTTGAAAAGTAACATTTCATTTGCGATGCAGGAATGATAAGTATATAGCTTTGCATTAAAGTAGTAGAAAATAATCAAGTTGACATGAGCAAGGGTGAACTTGCCTGTGGACTGCGAGATAGTGCAGTTCAATGCAGTTGATGGAACCTGGACCTCGGGTTCTGTAAGAAGCATCATTTTCCGGTAAGGACAATGTTATAAAATCCAAATAATGCAATCATGGATGTATTATTTTATGTTAATCCCTTTACCCCACTGAGTTATAGCAATTTAGGGTTGAGTTAAGATTTATGCCTTTGGCAGTAACTTGCAATTTATTTAAAAGTGTGAACCATTTTAATTTATATAAAGTAAGATACTTCAAAGTAAAACTACTTTACTTGGTGATTCCTTTACTCTTTCCAAAAATAATTTGAAATCATAGAGTTACCTCTATAGTTTTTGGAATAAAAAGGAATATGGTATTTTTCTTGGAAAAATACCCTTTTCAATAGAAATGACTTGGAATAGTAGAATTTCATTTTGAAATGTTTGAAAATAAGTATTTGAACTTATTTGAGATTTTTCCTTGAATTTTAAATACAAGGAAATAATAGTTTAAATTCCAAGTTATTATTTAAATTCATAAAATTCATAATTTTGAATTTGTTTCTTAAATTCTATTTCATATTTTATTCTGGTTAAGATTTATTTTTCATTCATTAATCCAATTTTTAATGGATTTTTAGAGTTGTATTTTATTTACTAAAAATTGGTGAAATTCTGTCTTTTTCTAAACATAAAAAGACAGAAATACCCCTAGCCCATATTGGGCCAGCCCATTTAACTAAGGCCCAGGGACAGCCCATTAAGGCTTGTCCCCTTATGGGTCGGTGGCGCCGAAGCGGCTCACCTCGCTCCTCACTCGTCTCTCTCACTCGCTCATTCCTAACCCTAATTCTCTCGCGTCGCCCGTGGCGATGGCGTCGCCGCCATGGCCGCCGCCACTCTCCGGCCATCTCCATGCTCCCCTGCTCTAGCCACTTACCAAATCAGGACCGCCGCGTGAAGATCTACCGATCTGTCCGCGTGGTTTCCCCCTTCTCTTCCTCTCCTGGCGAATCGCCCCTCTCTGGATCTCGTGGAGAATCACCTCTGGTGATTGACGATCTCCGGCGAGCCCTCGTCCTCGCCGACAACATGTGCGCTCCTGAGATTGGCCTGGCGCGGGTGCTGCTCGCAGTACTCGTGCCGTCGTCTCTGGTGCTCTTCTATGGTGGTGTGTTCGTGTTCGCCGGCGTAACGTCGGCGCCTACCCTGGATTTGCAGCTGCTATGGCCGCGCGAGCACTGCCTCGCCATGCCCTAGCTTCTGCTTCCAGGCGTGTGTAAGTTGCTTCACCTCCTCCTTCTCTTCTCCATGTCTGTGCGCCTCCCTTGCTACTGTACTTCTTCCTCCTCATGTTCTGTTGCTCTCTGGTGATCCTGTGATCACACAGAGCTCTGCCATGGCTGCTTAATCTGTCTATACTTACATTTGCTGCAAGCTCATGGGCAAAGCACCCATTTCTGGTACTGGCCAGTGTTGCCTTGCTTGCTATACATGCTCTGTTTGCTTATCTGTTGCTCCTAGCCTGCTCTAATCTTGCTATGCTCTGCTGTGCTTGCTTAAGAGCTTGCTACACCATGTTGTATTTGCTTATGGCTTGCTTGTGCTTACTGGCATGTCATACTTACTTGTCTAGGTGTACTGTGGTGCATCAGTGACACTTGTGTGTGCCAGTGGTGTTTGTGAAATGCTTCTGTGCTTCCTGTGCAAGCTAATGATCCATTGGATCATCCATTGCTTGTTGGCTAGCTTATCTGTGTGGCTTGACTTGATTCCATTGATCCATTTGGTCAATTAAATGTCAGTGATGACTTACTGATTAATTCTGTGGCTAAGTGATTCATTTTCCTTGTTGATGCTGATGCTCAAGCATCACTATGCTACTTCTTACTTGTGCTGTTGCTCATTCAAGCTTACTGGACTGGCTCCAGTGGCTATGATCTAGTGGTTGGTGCTGTGTTGCTTAACAGTATGCTACTGTTAGTACTAAGCATGGATCTGTAATAAATTCATGCTTGAATTAAATTGATTCATAATGAACTGCTTATGCAGTGATGATTTAAATGTCTTGCTTGTATATGAATTGACTATTCATGATTGTTTAGCAAGCAAATGAATCTAAATCCATTTCTGGATAATGATGTGCTATAGTTGGCTTTATTTTAAATGGTGCTAAGTGTGATGTGACCACAGTAGCCTTGCTACTGATTGGTTGCTCACTTATTTGATTGGATCTTGTGGCTACTCAACCTTTGCTTGCATATTTGGGGATCATACTAGATATGAATGCCAATATGCTTTCCTGATGAAATCTAGGGTTTACTGATGGTTACATGCTTAGGATTTACTGTGTAGTCTTTATTAGCTGCTAATCCTTGCAATACATCTACTGGTGCTATCTGTGCATATGATCTGGCTAGTGTGTGCATCTGTGCATGGTTGCTAGCTTCTGTGTTCAAGATCTGTATGTAGATGATTTCCATTTTTAGTGGCTTTTAGACTGGCAGTAATCCTTGGTGAAAACCAAGTGATGATCTACCCACTTGAGCATCTGCTCAATCCCATGATTATGTCATGCATATTGTATGGATCAGATCCATTGGATCTGTCCAGGAACTTGGTATACCTTGTTCCAGTTCCTAGATTGAAATATTTGGTTGTTGCAGACTTGGGGTTTTGTGCACAGCCCTTCACCTCCAGATTCTGGTTGAGCTTCTCAGGTCACCATGATTCCTGGGGATGAGTGGTTGTGTGTTGGTTCTGTTCTTGACAAGATCTGGATGAACTTGTGTTGGCTCTAGCTTCACCCTTACCTGGTGAATTATCTATCTGGTCGACTGTCATGGTTCTAGGGTTTGTGTGCTATTTATATGGTCCCTACTTCTACTCTGGCCATGACACACAAGGCCTGGTTACTTTGTGACTCATCCCTTGCATTGCCTTGCTGTTGCTTGGTTAGCAACAGCCCTCATATACTGGAACTTGAGCCCCTGTGGCTGCTCAGTTTTGGTCTGCCTATGCCTATCTTGTGCTGTCCAAGAATTTAGACAAGCACAAGTGTGCAGTGACAGTTTCACTGTCCAAACTGAATTTCTGTGTTTTTCTAACTGTCCAAACTGAATTTCTACACTTACATTCTGGTCTAGCACTTGTTATCTGTTTTGCAGGTTTGAAATGAATTATGGCCAGAAGATTATCCTCAAGTCACATAGTCTAGGTTTTAGTTTAGAACAACTTGTAATTTTCCCTTTTTATTTCTGATCATTATGTCTCAATTCTTATATCAAGAATATTGTAAAGACTTTGTAATTTGTGTTGTATATCAATAAAGCTCAAGTTTTGTTTATGAGCTTTTGTATTATGTAATGTTTATATTCTTGATTAAATATTGTATTTGATATTCACTTTGAAATTCAAAGTGATTTGAATTTATAACTTGTGTTTGAATTATGAATTCATTGTTTATATTGTGTGATGTTTATTGTTAAATGTGTTGACACTTATCAAATGCAATCATTCCCCAAAGTAATAAGATGCAAAAGAGATCATGTCGAAATTTCCCTAACTCACATTGCCTAACCCTAAGTGCAAAATGAGAGAGAACCTCGATCCCTCTTAGGTTTAGTTGCAATAAGGCGCGAAAATTTCCCCCGTTTTGCGATGAAATGCACATCCCATTTCTAAATCTACCCTTCGTTGTTCCTATGTTCTGGGTTATTACAGTGGCTCTCGGTACTGGAGTTATTATCGACGAAGGCTTATGTAGGCGGAAGGGCGGAGTCGGAGGGCTGACGAGGGGGCCACACGCAAGGGCCGCGCGGGCCCCCCTTGGGCCTCGCCGCCCTAGTGTGGCGGCGCCTCCTCGCCCCACTTCGTTTCCCTTTCGATCTTTTGGAAGCTTCGTGGAAAAATAGGATCCTGGGCGTTGATTTCGTCCAATTCCGAGAATATTTCCTTACTAGGATTTCTGAAACCAAAAACAGCAGAAAACAGCAACTGGCTCTTCGGCATCTCGTTAATAGGTTAGTGCCGGAAAATGCATAAATATGACATAAAGTATGTATAAAACATGTGTGTATCATCATAAAACAAGCATGGAACATAAGAAATTATCGATACGTTGGAGACGTATCAGCATCCCCAAGCTTAGTTCCTACTCGTCCCGAGTAGGTAAACGATAACAAAGATAATTTCTGAAGTGACATGCTATCATAATCTTGATCAATACTATTGTAAGCACATGTAATGAATGCAGCGATTCGACGTAATGGTAAAGACAATGGTTAAACACCTGAATCACATAGCAAAGACTTTTCATGAATAGTACTTTCAAGACAAGCATCAATAGGTCTTGCATAAGAGTTAACTCATAAAGCAATAAATTCATAGTAAAGGCATTGAAGAAACACAAAGGAAGATTAAGTTTCAGTGGTTGCTTTCAACTTGTAACATGTATATCTCATCGATAATTGTCAACATAAAGTAATATGATGAATGCGAATATGCAAGTATGTAAGAATCAATGCACAGTTAACACAAGTGTTTGCTTCGAAGACAGAAAGAAGTAGGTAAACTGACTCAACATAAAAGTAGAATAATGGCCCTTCGCAGAGGGAAGCATGGATTGCTATATTTGTGCTAGAGCTTTTATTTTGAAAGCAAGAAACAATTTTGTCAACGGTAGTAATAAAGCATATGTATTATGTATAAGATATCCTACAAGTTGCAAGCCTCATGCATAGATTACCAATAGTGCCCACACCTTGTCCTAATTAGCTCGGATTTACATGGATTATCATCGCAATACATATGTTTTAACCAAGTCTCACAAAGGGGTACCTCTATGCCGCCTGTACAAAGGTCTAAGGAGAAAGCTCGCATTGGATTTCTCGCTTTTGATTATTCTCAACTTAGACATCCATACCGGGACAACATAGACAACAGATAATGGACTCCTCTTTAATGCATAAGCATTCAACAACAAATAATATTCTCATAAGAGATTGAGGATTGTCGTCCAAAACTGAAACTTCCACCATGGATCATGGCTTTAGTTAGCGGCCCAATGTTCTTCTCTAACAATATGCATACTCAAACCATTCAACTCATGATAAATCACCCTTACTTCAGACAAGACGAACATGCATAGCAACTCACATGATATTCAACAAAGATAGTTGATGGCGTCCCCAGGAACATGGTTATCGCTCAACAAGCAACTTAATAAGAAATAACAGATAGATAAGTACATATTCAATACCACAATAGTTTTTAAGCTATCTTTCCCATGAGCTATATATTGCAAAGACAAAGAATAGAATTTTAAAGGTAGCACTCAAGCAATTTACTTTGGAATGGCAGAGAAATACCATGTAGTAGGTAGGTATGGTGGACACAAATGGCATAGTTTTTGGCTCAAGGATTTTGATGCACAAAAAGTAATCCCTCTCAATACAAGGCTTAGGCTAGCAAGGTTGTTTGAAGCAAACACAAGTATGAACCGGTACAGCAAAACTCACATAAAAATATATTGCAAGCATTATAAGACTCTACACTGTCTTCCTTGTTGTTCAAACCCTTACTAGAAAATATCTAGACCTTAGAGAGACCAATCATGCAAACCAAATTTTAGCAAGCTCTATGTATTTCTTCACTAATAGGTGCAAAGTATATGATGCAAGAGCTTAAACATGATCCATATGAGCACAACAATTGCCAAGTATCAAATTATTCAAGACATTATACCAATTACCACATGTAGCATTTCCCGTTTCCAACCATATAACAATTAACGAAGCAGATTCAACCTTCGCCATGAACATTATGAGTAAAGCTAAGGACATATTTGTCCATATGCAACAGCGGAGCGTGTCTCTCTCCCACACAATGAATGCTAGGATCCAATTTTATTCAGACAAAACAAAAACAAAAGCAAACAGACGCTCCAAGTAAAGCACATAAGATGTGATGGAATAAAAATATAGTTTCACTAGAGGAACCAGATAATGTTGTCGATGAAGAAGGGGATGCCTTGGGCATCCCCAAGCTTAGATGATTGAGTCTTCTTGAAATATACAGGGATGAACCACCGGGGCATCCCCAAGCTTAGAGCTTTCACTCTCCTTGATCATATTGTATCATCCTCCTCTCTTGATCCTTGAAAACTTCCTCCACACCAAACTCAAAAAAACTCATTAGAGGGTTAGTGCATAATCAAAATTCACATGTTCAGAGGTGACATAATCATTCTTAACACTTCTGGACATTGCACAAAGCTATTGAAAGTTAATGGAATAAAGAAATCCATCAAACATAGCAAAACAGGCAATGCGAAATAAAAGGCAGAATCTGTCAAAACAGAACAGTCCGTAAAGACGAATTTTTTAGGTGCACCAGACTTGCTCAACTGAAAATGCTCAAATTGAATGAAAGTTGCGTACATATCTGAGGATTACTCACGTAAATTGGCAGATTTTTCTGAGTTACCTACAGAGAATACTACTCAAATTCGTTACAGCAAGAAATCTGTTTCTGCGCAGTAATCCAAATCTAGTATGAACCTTACTATCAAAGACTTTACTTGGCACAACAATGCAATAAAATAAATATAAGGAGAGGTTTCTACAGTAGTAACAACTTCCAAGACTCAAATATAAAACAAAAGTGCAGAAGTAAAATCATGGGTTGTCTCCCATAAGCGCTTTTATTTAACGCCTTTCAGCTAGGCGCAGAAAGTGTGTATCAAGTATTATCAAGAGATGATGCATCAACAGCGGGGTTTGGAGTTTTCTCCACTATGCATTGTATCTTATCTATGTAAGTTTCAGAGGCTCCTTTTTCATTACTCTTAGGCTTGCTATTCTCATCAAACAAATTTTCAGGAACAATCCAATCATAATTCTTTTCTAGTGCCTCGCACATTTCTAAGAGCTTGCAAGGTATTGATGTTTTAATATCCTCCTCATAATTAACTTGATTAGTGTACTTTTGTCTATCTTTTTCCATCTTTTCAAGGGTACTAGCAAAGTTGGTATAAGAGCCAAGCATATTATATTTAGCAAAGACTTTTCTAGCTTCTTTTGCTACACCACCAAATTCTTTAAGAAGGGTTTCTAATACAAAATCTTTCTTTTCTCCTCCTTCCATATCACTGAGTGTAAGAAACATATGTTGAATCACGGGATTGAGATTAACAAATCTAGCTTCTAACGTGTGTACTAAAGAAGCAACAACAATTTCATAAGTAGGAGCAAGTTCTACCAAGTGTTTATCTTCAAAATCTTCAACCGTACTAATATGAGTGAAAAAATCTTCTATATTATCTTTCCCAATGATAGACTCTCGGCCTACCGGTACATCTTTAAGAATAAACTTAGGAGGAAACATGATGAAATAAGTAAAGTAAATGCAAGTAATAATTTTTTTTGGTGTTTTTAATATAGAGAACGCAAACAAGATAGCAAATAAAGTAAAGCTAGCAACTAATTTTTTTGTATTTTTGATATAGTGCAGCAAATAAAGTAGTAAATAAAATAAAACAAGACAAAAAACAAAGTAAAGAGATTGGAAGTGGAGACTCCCCTTGCAGCGTGTCTTGATCTCCCCGGCAACGGCGCCAGAAATTTAGCTTGACACGCGTACAGCACGCGACCGTTGGGAACCCCAAGTGGAAGGTGTGATGCGTACAACAGTAAGTTTCCCTCAGTAAAAAACCAAGGTTTATCGAACCAGTAGGAGTCAAGAAGCACGTTGAAGGTTGATGGCGGCGGAGTGTAGTGCGGCACAACACCAGGGATTCTGGCGCCAACGTGGAACCTGCACAACACAACCAAATTACTTTGCCCCAACGTGACAGTGAGGTTGTCAATCTCACCGGCTTGCTGTAACAAAGGATTAGATGTATAGTGTGGATGATGATGTTTGCAGAAAACAGTAGAACGAGTATTGCAGTAGATTATATTCGATGTAAAGAATGGACCGGGGTCCACAGTTCACTAGTGGTGTCTCTCCGATAAGATATAGCATGTTGGGTGAACAAATTACTGTTGGGCAATTGACAAATAAAGATGGCATGACAATGCACATACATATTATGATGAGTAGTGTGAAATTCAATTGGGCATTACGACAAAGTACATAGACCGCTATCCAGCATGCATCTATGCCTAAAAGGTCCACCTTCAGGTTATCATCCGAACCCCTTCCAGTATTAAGTTGCAAACACAGACAATTGCATTAAGTATGGTGCGTAATGTAATCAACACATACATCCTTAGACATAGCATTGATGTTTTATCACTAGTGGCAACATCACATCCACAACCTTAGAACTTTCTGTCACTGTCCTAGATTTAATGGAGGCATGAACCCACTATCGAGCATAAATACTCCCTCTTGGAGTTACAAGTAACGACTTGGCCAGAGCCTCTACTAATAACGGAGAGCATGCAAGATCATAAACAACACATGGATGATAGATTGATAATCAACATAACATAGCATTCAATATTCATCAGATCCCAACAAACGCAACATGTAGCATTACAAATAGATGATCTTGATCATGTTAGGAAGCTCACAAGATCTAACAATGATAGAACAATTAGGAGAAGATGACCATCTAGCTACTGCTATGGACCCATACTCCAGGGGTGAACTACTCACACATCACTCCGGAGGCGACCATGGCGGTGAAGAGTCCTCCGGGAGATGATTACCCTCTCCGGCAGGGTGCCGGAGGCGATCTCCTGAATCCCCCGAGATGGGATTGGCGGCGGCGGCGTCTCTGGAAGGTTTTCCGTATCGTGGCTCTCAGTACTGGAGTTATTATCGACGAAGGCTTATGTAGGTGGAAGGGCGGAGTCGGAGGGCTGACGAGGGGGCCACACGCTAGGGCCGCGCGAGCCCCCCTTGGGCCGCGCCGCCCTAGTGTGGCAGCGCCTTGTCGCCCCACTTCGTTTCCCTTTTGGTCTTCTGGAAGCTTCGTGGAAAAATAGGATCCTGGGCGTTGATTTCGTCCAATTCCGAGAATATTTCCTTACTAGGATTTCTGAAACCAAAAATAGCAGAAAACAGCAACTGGCTCTTCGGCATCTCGTTAATAGGTTAGTGCCGGAAAATGCATAAATATGACATAAAGTATGTATAAAACATGTGTGTATCATCATAGAACAAGCATGGAACATAAGAAATTATCGATACGTTGGAAACGTATCAGCATGCCACGGCCAAAAACCGTCGCGGGAGCAACCGCTAACCTCGCTGCATACCTCATCAACCAGCGCCCTGAAGGTTCCATGGCTCAAGCCCACCGAGGTACCATAGAAAGTCTCGCGATATTGGGAGACAATCTGGTCCCGCGAAAGGAAAAGACCACGTTGCAGGCTGGTGGCTGAAAGCATCACGCGAGAGATGCTCGGGATGAAATCACCCAGAGCAGGATCGACAAAGCAAGGCGATGACGCGCCGCTAGGGAGGAATACGACAGTGATTCTTCGGATGAGAGTCAGGAGAACGACGGCGAGCTCAGGGGAGCCGATTGTTTAAGCTACAAAATCCGAGAGATGATGCCACCCAGAAAGTTCAAACCCACCCCTACTGACGCTGCCAAATACGATGGGCAGCAGGAGCCAAGGTCCTGGATAGATGACTATCTACAGACTGTGATTCTGCATAAGGGGAACCAGATAGCAGCAATGCAGTGCTTGCAGCTTTACCTAAAGGATTCAGCGCGAGCCTCGTTAAGGGGTCTGCCGAAGGGTTCCATCAAATCATGGGACGACCTAGTAGAGGCTTTCGTTGCCAACTTCCAAGCAACGTACAAAAGGCCCGTCGGGATCGAAGAGTTACGGCATTGCCAGCAAAAGCAGAAGGAGTCGATGCGCTCATACATCGAGAGATTCACCAAACTCTTAAACGTTGCAGAGGACGTATCTGTCGACAGAGCAATCGACGCCTTCAGCGATGGCATCCTACGTGAAAGCTACATAGAAGAACTCGGACGCAAAAAGCCAAAAACCATAACCAAGTTAATGGAGATCGCCAACAGCTGGGCTGATGGCGAGGACAACGTGCGAAAGCCACGACAGCGCAGTGACGACGAAGACGATGACCAGCCGAAGCACGACTCGGGTGGCCGAAGGGATCGCCACAAGAGAAGGAAGAACCGCAGCTATGACGACAACAACTTGGTAGCCGCAGGGTACTCTGATCGGCAGGACGATCGGTATGACGACAGACGAGATGATCGACAGGACGGTAATCGGAACAACTCTAGGAACCGTGGCAACTATAAACCACGGCAACAGAGGACTCCCGAACTGCCCTACGCTGAGCAGATCAACGCTCCCTGTTACTTGCACTCATATACCGATTCTAAGGACGGCAAAACGAAGTCAAGCCACTTGCTCAGGGACTGTTGGCAGTTCATTGATATGCACAAACTCATCCAACAGGTAGGTCAGCAACCGCTACCACCACCACCACCACCACCTCCACCACAGCATCAGGTCCAGCAGGCTCAACCTCATCAACCCAACGAGGCATTCCCACCACCACGTGGACAGATGAGTATGATCCACAGGACATGCGTTTCAAGAAGAGAAATGAAGAAGATCACTCGAGAAATCAACCTGGCAGAAAGCATCATGGCGAATATCCCTGAGTATGTCGAGTGGTCGTCTCAGAACATCACGTTCAGTCGAGCAGATCACCCGATGACCATACCAAAACCAGGACACGCTGCCCTAGTAGTCGAGGCGCTGGTCGGAGGATTCAAGATGAGCAAAGTCTTCATGGATGGTGGAAGTGGACTAAATCTGATATTTCTCGACACAATTAATAGTATGGGGATCACCATGAGAATGCTAGAAAAATCAGACACCTGCTTTCATGGGATCCTCCCCACTTCACCGACGTACTCTCTTGGCAAAGTTTACCTGAACGTCATCTTTGGCAAACCCGACAATTTCAGGAAGGAAAAGATCGAGTTCGAAGTCGTGAACTGGGAGTCGCAGTATCACGCTATACTCGGGAGACCAGCTTATGCCAAGTTCATGGCTGTACCGCACTACGCATACTTCAAGCTGAAAATGCCTAGGAACAACGGGACAAACATTACAGTCTATGAAAGTTTCTCACGCTCGGACAATTGCGATCGGGACTTTCAGAGGATTGCTGCTAAGTTTGGTCTGAGGCAGGAAATTACTGACCTTCCGTCGAAGACATCGTTACGCAGTAATAAGGAAGAAGAACGCGTCAGAGGAGCAAAGAAGAAGTCAGCCGACCTCGCCCTTGAAGCTTCGGCAGCACAAACTTCGGCAGCCCAAGCTTCGGCAGCAAAAGCTTCGGCAGTTGATGGTGCAGAAGACATAGGGGGCGGCAAGACACTGACAATCACTGCCCAGACCTCTGACGAAATCAACGACGCTTCGAAAAACACCAACACGGTGAACAAGCCAGAAGATGAGAAGAACCCCTTCAACACTTAAGCAACCTACTAGTGTTTAGCTTCCCTTTCCTTTTCAAGTAGGGCTCTCCCTTTTTTCTTCCTTTAGTCCCGCGTTTTTTCTTATTAATGAGAACTTAAGTTTTGATTCCTTGAAAAGCATTGCAGTTGACCGGAGCACCTAAACCGCATCATTGTAAACCTTGCCCACACCCCGTGGCGAACGATGGTACAACATAGTGCACGGCAAAGGATCGTGCTCCGAAAAAAGCCTCTACGAGTGCTACAGGATGCAAAACAAACAAGGACATTAACTCTTCCCTCTGCTATAGATGCCTCTACGAGCGCCGTAAATAGCAAGAGTTTGGAAATACACATAAACACAACCCACGTTCGATATTTTACTTATGGAAATATCAAAGAACAACGGGCTCAACGACAGACTCATTGCACCCGACATATTCGGGAATGACTGTCGAAATATACATCGGTTGAAAGCAAAGTTGCGCATACAACGGGCTTAGCAAAACCCGCAACACGAGTTGGTCACTCAAATGATTTGCTGACCAACGAATATACATACATCTAAACGGGCAATTAAGATTTGCTCCTTCAAAATTTGCCAACAGCACCAACACGGTAAAAGTACATACACATGTATCTACCTAATAAAAAGTCTCGGCTAAACAATCCTCACACTTGGATAAAGTAGCCAAAATACCTATTTACAAAACAACCTTAACCCCTGGAATCACCCTTGCGGAGTTTCTTTTTCCTCAGGTACCTTTGAATCCTTTTCAAGCTTGTCGACAATCACATTGGCGGGCAACAATACCTTCGGATACAGTGTCTCCAAATCACCAGTTGCGTTGGCGATAGACATCAAATTCGCTGAGGGATAACGCGCAAGGAGAAGGGCAAGTGTAAACCTGGCCCCTGCAAAGACCTGAGCTCGCACCAAGTCTCGAATCTTCTTGGTATTTCCAAACTCCGACATCAGAGTTAGCAGCGTGGGAGGAACCCTAATCAAGGGAAACATTGTCCTTCAAACTACCCTCAGGGCTTTGTAGCACTTGTCGAAGAAATGGTGGACCTGTTGGACCCGATCCTGAAATTGTGCAACAGCCGAAGCCTTCGACTGCTCCCGCCAGAAAATTTCTTCGGCTGATGATAACTGGGTCAATGCGTGTACACACTCGTGAATCCGCTTGTTCTCTTCCGCACGGTTCAAAGATATGACTAGCAGAGCAATTAACGGAAGATCAGGCAATACGTTTTTGGCGGAAGAGCAATGAATGCAAGAACCAGGGAACTTACAGTTTAAACTTTCAGTGGATTTATGGAGTTCAGTAAGGGCATAGCATTCTACGTCAGCCGCAATCTCGCCCTTCTTCTTGATGATAGCAGCCAAGGCATAGGTGTTGCGCAGATCCTTCTCCAACTGCGTGATCCGATCCTTCATACGTTGGATCTGATCATCTTCAGAAAGAGCACCCGAAGAATCTTCGACAGATGCAGGCACGGGGAACACCTGCAAGAAACAGCATCGAAAGCATGACAAACCGATTCACACCAACATCGGAAGGTACTCCCATCGGGAGAATGCAAGCAACAATATTATAAAAAAGGTTGTGCTAGCAACATTGCTAGCACAAAGTTTATTACAAACAAAGGTTATCCAACGGAACAGTGTTTCACATCGGTTCAAATAGAAGTTTTTTACAAAGATCAAAGGGCTTGAGTCTGAGTCGATAAACTAGGGCCAGCCGATGTCTTCCTTGATGAAACCAGCTCGAGGAGCTGGCGTGCACATTTAAGGGCTGACGCCTTGAAGATGCTTAAATCGACAAACCGCCCATCCTGCTCCTTCGGCAACTCCTTGGACATTTCTTCAATGTTGGCCTTAAAGCCATGACCCATCATAAGTTGAAAGGCAAGGACAGCACCATAGGTACGCGAAGTACATTTGAATACCTCGATAACCTCCTTGGTGTCAACCGCGAAGGCGTCAATCAACTGCCCCAGAGTTTTGTCTTGACTGATCTTGGAGAAGATCATCGAGTGTATCCGCGCCATGGCACCTTTTCCCTTCTCAAGAAGCTCCCGCGTAAGCTGATGGGAGGCGAGAGTCATCGACAGACCGTTTGCCGGAGAGTTCTTTGGAATTATGTCCAGGGCATCGGCAGGGATGTTGGCGGCCTCTGCAAAAGAATAAAATGGAAAAGGTCATTAACAAAGGATCGAATCCGTAAGTGCAATAATAGACAGAGGTGTACAAAGGAGATTACCAAGTAAAGCCAAAGAAGACTGACGAAGGAGTGCATCCTTTTCAGCTGCCCGAGCTTCGGCAGCCAATCTGGATGCCTCCTCTTCTTTCAGCTTCTCCCTCAGCTTGCCCAGTTCCTCCTTCAGGGAGTCGACTTCCTGGAGGGCTTCGGCAGCTATCTTGACTGCGCCATCCAACTTCGAGGAGGAAGATTTAACTTCCTTCTGCAGCCGAACCTTCTCTGCCTCCAGAGAAGTGAATTGGGAGGCGAAGGCCTCCAAAGAGGAGATAACTCCTCACATGTCCTAAGGGAAAAAGGATATTTGATGAAGAATCATTAAACAAGGTACACGCCAGAAAAATTCACGTTGTAATCAAAAAGGACTTACAGAAGGAGGAGTCGTGGCGGCGGCAGTTGAAGGAGCGTCTTTCCCCTTAGAAAGGGAGGAAGCTGTCGATACCTGAGCTGCAGGGGCTGCCTTAGGAGCTGAAGCTTCGGAAGCAGCGACGTCCGGTGGAGCAGCTCCGGATTTGGCTTTCTTGGACGGAGGCTCAACGAAACCTTCGTCACTGCAAGAGGACATGATTGATAGAAGTTATGAAAGGAATGCAAGAAATAAAAAGGCAAAATATGACTTCAGGGAAGAAGGTGCTTACATATCGAAGAGATCGTCTTCATCGGCAAAGCCGCTGGTCGATCTCTTCACGAGCGAAGCCCTGGTCTCCTCCACAGCTGCATTAACAAAGGCATCACGATCAGCGTCATCATCGCGTATTGATCCCTCTGTGTCGCAAGCATCGTCGGCTGAGGAAGGAAGGTCGCTGTGGGCAGCTTCTGAATCTATCGGATCATTATGTTCACTCTCTGGGCCTGTGGGCCCGATAGTATGTAAATCAACAGGGACTAAGGAGCCTCTTCCCTCAGAAGTATCGTTTGGCGAATCATGCCAGTCACCCGAAACTATGGGGATCTGCCGAATAAAAGAGCAAATGAGAACATCGGAAATTATGTCGACTAAGTAGAAGCGGCGTAATGAGAGTATGAGAAGGAAAGTTACCTCTGACAGTCGATGATCAGCATCAAGAGGAGTATAGGAAGATATCAGTGGGATCGAGTCTTCCTGACTAAAGAGAGTAAGGCGACGGACTTCATCAAGCAGCTCCTTTTCCGACAATTCAGCAACATTTATCCTGGTCTCATCTTTTGGACCCGTATACAACCACATCGGGCGAATTCTGGCCATGATTGGTTGGACTCGACGTTTCAAGAACACTGCTGCCACCTCTGTGCCGATCATAGTTCGACCTTTGGCTTCTTTGATCCGAAGGAATTTGGCGAATAATTCGTCGGCTGTAACTCTTTCATCGGGAGAGAGAATGTTCTTCCAAGAATTCTTAGGCTTGGCTTCGAGGACGTCGGCAAAGCAAGGAAGCTGGGACTCGGTTGTCAAGGAATCCTTGACATAAAACCATTTCAGTCTCCATCCTTGCACAGATTCTCTCATTGGGAAACTGAAATAGTTGACCTCTGAACGAGCCACGAACCCCACTCCTCCGATGACAAAAGATCCATTGCTACTGATGTACCTCTTTACATAGAAGATCTTTTTCCACAGCCCAAAATGAGGTTTGATGCCCAGAAACGCCTCGCAGAGGGTGATGAACACAGCAACGTGAAGGATTGAGTTGGGAGTGAGTTGCCATAGTTGGATCTCGTAAGTCCGCAAGAGATGAAGAAGGAATTCATGGGCAGGAAGCGAGAGATCTCGATACAGAAATGACAGGAACACCACGGTAAAACCAGTAGGGGGATTGGGCCGAGAAATCGCACCTGGAAGGATCACGTTCCCTTCGTCGGGGGAGATTAAACCGAGGCTTCGGGCCCGCTTCTCATCACGTTTCATGATGGAGGACGCCAGCCAATCCCCAGGCTTGGCTATTGAGCCTGGTGGCGCTGGCGGCGCCGGAGCTGGGGGAGGAACATCTGGAGCGCTCCTCTTCGAAAGATTTGAGGAGGATTTGGCGGCGGCACCACCGCTCGTGGAACTGGCGGCGGCAGTAAGGCTCTTCTTCTTCACCATTATGAGATCTGGGAAGGATCGGAAAGGAAGTGGTGGCGGCGCAGCGGTTGCGAAAGGAAGAAGAAGAAGAAAGGCAAGAGGATGCTATGGAAAATGTAGGAGAAGATTAAGGATTTTTCGTCCTTTGGAGATTTTAAGAGAAGGAGGACTGCGTGGGCACGTGTCGTTGCTGCCAGTTCATCAAGTGGACCTTTTTCCGATTGATGGTTGCAGGAATCGAGGAGGCACCTTGGTAACTGTGCGAGAAAGGCAGAAATTGCTTAAAAATAGGGCCAGACAGAGACAGGATGGGCCCAGCAGGGTCGCGTCTTATCAGTCAAAATCAAGATGTCAGTGAAACGTCATCAATAACGTCGTAAAGAATGCTCGAAGCACTCGAAGGAATAAAAAAGTATCGGATGGTGAACTTGAGTCTATGCACAGATTGCGAAGCATCTAGACTCGGGGGCTACTCCCATTGGGAGCGCTGGACGCGCACCCGACAGAATGAGGACTCGAAGGAAAAAGGATGAAGAAAAAGGTGTTTGTTCAGCTCGAGTCTGCACCCGGTTGCAAGCACCCGTGCCCAGACTCGGGGGCTACTCCCATCGGGAGCGCTGGACGCGCACCCGACAAAACTTTTTTCCACTCCAGGATCATGCCCGGGGACTTGATTCTGTGTAAGGTAACGTTATTTTGCCATCGGCAGTTAACCAACAAAAGTTGGGCACGTTACTTATCATCCCTTGCATGCGGAAAATATATCAGATGACCTGTGAAGATTTGCAGAAAAACTTTGGCAGAGCAGAACGTTCGAGTAGTACAACTTGAGTCTACGCACGGATTACAATCATCCGTACCTAGACTCGGGGGCTACTCACATCGGGAGCGCTGACGCGCACCCGACAGAAAAAGGTGATGCTGATTCAAGATGAGCAAGAACAATCAAGGAGAAGAACATCAGAAGGAGACATGCTTCAGTCTCTACCCGAACTATGTTCGGCTAGACACTCGGGGGCTACTGACGTGGGCATTACCCTTCGGGTAACCGACGTTGCCATATCCTATATTTTCTAGTTGGAGGCCCATGAAGGCACTTGGAGGCAAGGTGGGCCACCTAGACGACGCACCAGAAGATTCCTTGACGGGCAAGACAAGGAAGCAGCCGAACAAGGGAAGATTATATTTAAAACTACTGTAAACCTAGTCGTACTCGGTTAGACCTCTTGAGACCTGGCCCCCTATATAAAGGCCAGGAGAGGGGCTGCCGAGGGACACAATCAATCTTAGCAACTTTAGCCACCAGAAGTCTAGAGCTAGGTCACCGTAGCACTTAGCCTCTCGATGAGATCTCAGCCAAACTATTCGGCACCCCATTGTAACCCAATTTCTTCATAATCAAGAACAGACAGGCAGGACGTAAGGGTTTTACCTCATCGAGGGCCCCGAACCTGGGTAAATCGCTCTCCCCGCTTGTCTGTGAACCGATGTCTCGTGTCAGCTTGCAGGATTCCGTCAACCCTAAGCCACAATCGTAGGGCATTGCCGAGGAGTACCCTCGACAGCTGCAGCGGCGGCGGTCCAGACCCGTCCGCAAAACAATTAATCGAGGGTGTGGCGTGGTGGCAACTCGGTCCTAGGCGGCAACCGAAATCAAGGGCCGCCTCGCGCGTCGGAAGCAACACGTTAGATGCGTATCTCAAATAGATGATCTGTTTCGTGCTTGCCAACAACACATAAAATTTGTGATGAAAGTAGAAGATGTTCATGGTTTGTATTCACAATTAAATTAAACTAGAATGTACACCAAAAACATCTACTTGCATCTTCGGCAATCACCGGATCACAACATTGAGCCATCCCATACACGTACATGTCACTTTCAATCTTACCCGTCACCCTTACCCATACCCATCAACGGGTACAAGTTTTTCCCATACCCGTCACCCGACGGGGTAAATGGGTACCGCGGGTAAAAATACCCGCACTTACAACACATTAAATTAATCAAAAAATATGACAGGAGGTGAAGCAATCCTAAATAGGTGTCTAATCCTTACTAACCTGCCAACGATTGTGAGACTGGAAAGCGTGAGGTGTTCAGCCTAGCAACATGAAGGCGTGATTAGGGAAAAGTTAAGTAGTTTAGAATATTATAACAACCAACTTGTTACATTTATATGGGTACATGGGTACGCGGGTATGGGTTCTATGATCTCATACCCGTACCCACTCTATCCAATGGGTATGATTTTTCCCATTTACAAATCTATGGGTAATATTTTGTCCCATACCAGTACTCCTATTGGGTTTTTATTCGGCGGGTACGCGGGTCATGGGTACACATTGCCATCCCTAATTGAAGCACACTAGATTTCACCTCTGACCTGCATCCATCATTCGTGCTAGGAGCGGAGCATCGAGAAGAACATGAAGCGTCTCCACAAAGGGGAGGAATCGTATTGGGCACAGTAAAATTCTACGTAGCCTAAAACAATTCAAATAGAATCAACCCGTAGCAACGCACGGGTTTTCTGCTAGTAGTTTCAATCCTGCGAGCAACTTAATGGTAGCTAGGCCCGTGGCCATGTCCACCTCATGCTTCCTCCCTGGTTAATCGTACCGAAATAGCATTCGCGAGGATCGTGTCATGTTGTTAAAGACGCGTATTTCAGAAGAAAATATATATCTAAACCATAACGCAACAACTTTTTATTCCGGTAATATGATACGGTCCAGTTCCATTTTTCTTCTTGCAGTCGGTCTTCCATTTGTCGCATATGCATGAGCATAAGAGATGCGACTAAGATTGTATATGTGCTCCACAAACTGGGCAGCATATGGAAGGAAGTGCATGTGGGTGCGCAACTTCCGTTCGTCAACCTACGAGAGCCCCATGATTTCGTACTTGATACGTAGGATTTAGAACAGAATCAACGACAACTTAAAAGGAATGGATAGTGCACATGTTTGGAGAAAACACGCGCATAGTTACCTCATACTACTATTAGTGTAATCCAAGTCCCTAAATTAATAGTAACAACAAACGTAATCCGTGTGCACCGTATGCGTATGTATGCGTATATATGCAGTTAACTAATCTAGCTAGCAGACATATGGTCAACTTGGCATGTGTCTGTATTACTGTTGACGCAACGCCGAAGCAACGCAGAGTTTCGCAAGGCACCACACATCCATGTGTGTGGTAGGCTGGTAGCTACCGCCGAGTTGAGGATTTGACCTCACTACGTGCGTCGAAGGAAGGGTCCTAGCAATTTAGTGTTGACTTGTGATCAAACACGCGAAGTATATATGTGGATATGGAGCCAAGCGAGTGGCGCCGCTGCGGCTCTTTGGACAGGGAAAATAGTGGCAGGACGTATGCCGAAGGCGTGAACTTGGTCGATCGACGATGGACAAGTAGCTATCTCACAGTCGTCTCTGCGTCAATTTTCTTGTCGTGTTGTTTTTCGGAAACCAGTAGACGCGTCCCACGGATCATCTGCAGAAAATAAGTTAGTCGAGATTATTGGCGCGTCAGGCGAGGTGTAGACGAAAGCGAGGATGCACGATAGATAACACGGTAGGTGTTTCCTAATTGGTCGCCTTCTAATCTTGGTGTGTAGTATGAGTGCACAACTGCACATCAGGCTGTGATCTCAAGATGGTGATGGTGATACGTATATCTACGCGCCGATGATTTGACCCGCCGCTATTAGCTTACGTACGCGGTGACCCCGGTAACCCGGCAGACAACTCCTTCGTCCATGCGCAGCCGGTATTACGTACAGACTATATATCCTCTTTTTCTCCTAGAAAGAGTGGGCCCAGTGATCGCGGAGATCTTCTTGCTAGCATCGCATCATCTATGGGCGCGTTTGTAGCCTGCATCCCCCTTTGCTCGCATGGGGGAAGCAATTTTCGGCCCGTTTGGATGACTGCAGCCCACTGCGTTGTTGCATGAACATGTTTTTAAAGCACCCCGGGACAGGCCCTGGAGGAACGCCCGGAATGGCAGTTTCTACGGGGCCAGACCCGTTGCGGCCAGAAGACTGCGCGCGTGCAGAAGGGAGGCGGAGACGCCGCGTCCCTTCGGGAACACGCGCCATAGTTAGGCTCACCGCTCCCCTCTCCTTCCTCACAGTCACGATTGCACTCTCACCTCCCCCCAAACTGTCACATCACCCGGCGGTTCCCCTCCCGCCGACCAATCTGCCGCACCGCCGCACGGAGGACCACCACTACCGGAGGGGGAGACATCGGCGACGAGGACCTCGACATCGGCCGCAATCAGGTCCGCAGTCCTCTTCGGCATCTCATCTTCGCCCGCGACCTCGAGCTCGTCCTCGGCCGTAAGAATGGCGGTAACGACCCCTCCTTCTCATCTTCGTACTTGTTCTGTTCAAACATGCCGTTCTGGGGCATTTCCGACGACATGCACAGTAGATCTAGTAGGGTTTACGTTAGGATAGCGGTCGGATTGATGATGGTGTTCGTCCCCATTTCTTGCAGTTCTTGTCCAAATCTTGCATTTCACGGTCACGATTTGCTTAGATCTATTACTATAGTGTCGGATTGCGGTAGATCCTTCGTAGATCGGGGTTTGGATTGGTGAAACTGGCATATTTTACTGTGCATGCAAAGAGGGGAAGGGTTTTTTTGTGTTGGGGTTTAGCTTGTTGAGATTGTTGTGCAGAATCAGTCGCGGTAGTTTGTTGTAGATTGTGTAGTTAGTTATACATTGTGTAGTTCCAGATTAAACTAGGCCGATGATAATAACCGGTAATCGTTGTGTGAGGATATGATATATCAGAACCTATGGCATGACTGAACTTCACCATGCCATTGGTTCAGGTCAAACATCTCCTTCATACGTGCTCATTCTATGAGGCTTATGCATCTTGCTTTCCATGTTTATGTACTACATATGCCAATGATTCAACAATAGCACACTGGAAGGCAAGGTGCTGCCCTCAAACTTAGTCGTGTGTGTCATATGACTTGCACACTAGACTTAGTTTGCGGACAGTCCCTTTGCCTGCCTTGTGATCCAACATATGAGGCCTCATTTTTGTTTGTGTACTGCATTGGCCAATGATTTAACAATGGCACACTGAAAGGCAAGGTTTGATGACGCGTGAAGCACACGTCCGTTGGGAACCCCAAGAGGAAGGTGTGATGCGTACAGCAGCAAGTTTTCTCTCAGTAAGAAACCAAGGTTATCGAACCAGTAGGAGATGAAGGCCACGTGAAGGTTGTTGGTGAAGGAGTGTAGTGCGGCGCAACACCAGGGATTCCGGCGCCAACGTGGAACCTGCACAACACAATCAAAATACTTTGCCCCAACTTAACAGTGAGGTTGTTAATCTCACCGGCTTGCTGAAAACAAAGAATTAAACGTATGGTGTGGAGAATAATGTTTGCCTGCAAAGAACAACAGAGAACAATGATTGCAGTAGGTTGTATTTCAGATGTAAAAGAATGGACCGGGGTCCACAGTTCACTAGTGGTGTCTCTCCAATAAGATAAATAACATGTTGGGTGAACAAATTACAATTGGACAATTAACAAATAGAGAGGGCATAACAATGCACATACATATCATGATGACTACTATGAGATTTACTTAGGGCATTACGACAAAGAACATAGACCGCTATCCAGCATGCATCTATGGCTAAAAAGTCCACCTTCGGGTTAGCATCCGCACCCCTTCCAGTATTAAGTTGCAAACAACAGACAATTGCATTAAATACTGTGCGTAATGTAAACAATACAAATATCCTTAGACGAAGCATTGATGTTTTATCCCTAGTGGCAACAGCACATCCACAACCTTAGAACTTTCTGCCACTGTCTCAGATTCAATGAAGGCATGAACCCACTATCGAGTATTCTATATTCATCGGATCCCAACAAACACAACATGTAGCATTACAAATAGATGATCTTGATCATGATAGGCAGCTCACAAGATCTAAACATGATGGTATAATAGGAGAAGACAACCATCTAGCTACTGCTATGGACCCATAGTCCAAGGATGAACTACTCACGCATCAGTCCGGAGGCGGGCATGGTGATGTAGAGCCGGCCTCCGGTGATGATTCCCTCTCCGGCAGGGTGCCGGAGGTGATCTTCAGAACCCCCCGAGATGGGGTTGACGGCGGCGGCGTCTCAGTAACTTTTCTCGTATCGTGGCTCTCGGTACTAGGGTTTTCCGATACGAAGCAATATATAGGCGAAGAGGCAGCGTCGGGGGAGCCAGGGGGTGGCCTCCCCACACCTGGGCGCGCTAGGGGGCCAGGCCGCGCCGCCCTATGGGGTGGCCCCCCTGCTGGCCGCCTCCGACTCTCCTTCGATGTTCTGGAATCCTCCGTGGAAAATAGGGCCGTGGGATTTTGTTTCGTCCAATTCCGAGAATATTTCCTGTGTAGGATTTCTGAAACCAAAAACAGCAGAAAACAGGAACTGGCGCTTCGGCATCTTGTTAATAGGTTAGTACCGGAAAAGCATAATAATGATATAAAGTGTACATAAAACATGTGAGTATTGTCATAAAACTAGCATGGAACATAAGATATTATAGATACGTTGGAGACGTATCAAGCATCCCCAAGCTTAGTTCCTACTCGCCCTCGAGTAGGTAAACAATAAAAAGAATAATTTCTGAAGTGACATGCTACCATCATAATCTTGATCAATACTATTGTAAAGCATATGAGATGAATGAAGTGATTCAAAGCAATGGTCTATAGTTTACTAACAAATAGATAATGACTAAACAATTGAATCATATAGCAAAGACTTTTCATGAATAGTACTTTCAAGACAAGCATCAAAAAGTCTTGCATAAGAGTTAACTCATAAAGAAATAGATTCTTAATAGAAGGTTTTGAAGCAACACAAAGGAAGATTTAAGTTTCAGCAATTGCTTTCAACTTTCAACATGTATATCTCATGAATAATTGTCAACACAAAGTAATATGATGAGTGCAAATAAGCAAGTATGTAAGAATCAATGCACACAGTTGACACAAGTGTTTGCTTCTAAGATAGAAAGAAGTAGGTAAACTGACTCAACATAAAGTAAAAGAAAGGCCCTTCACAGAGGGAAGCAGGGATTAAATCATGTGCTAGAGCTTTTCAAGTATTGAAATCATATAGAGAGCATAAAAGTAAAGTTTTTAGAGGTGTTTGTTGTTGTCAACGAATGGTAGTGGGCACTCTAACCCCCTCATCAAACAGACTTTCAAAGAGCGGCTCCCATGAAGGACGTTATCTCTACCACCAAGGTAGATCATCCCTCTTCTCTTTTGTTTACACATGTACTTTAGTTTTATTTATGGATGACACTCCTCCCAACCTTTTTCTTTCACAACCATGGCTAACCGAATCCTCGGGTGCCTTCCAACATTTGACATACCATGGAGGAGTGTCTATTTGCAAAATTAAGTTGCTTACTGATGAATCAGGGCAAAACATGTGAAGAGAATTATTAATGAAAGTTAATTAACCGGGGCTGGGAACCCCGTTGCCAGCTCTTTTTTGCAAAATTATTGGATAAGCAGATGAAGCCACTAGTACATTGGTGAAAGTATGCCCAACAAGATTGAAAGATAAAACACCACATACATCCTCATGAGCTATAAAACATTGACACAAATAAGAGATGATAACTTTTGAAGTGTTTAAAGGTAGCACATGAAGTATTTACTTGGAATGGCAGAGAAATACCACATAGTAGGTAGTTATGGTGGACACACATGGCATAGGTTTTGGCTCAAGGTTTTGGATGCACGAGAAGCATTCCCTCTCAGTACAAGGCTTTGGCTAGCAAGGTTGTTTGAAGCAAACACAAGTATGAACCGGGTACAACAAAACTCACATAAGAACATATTGCAAGCATTATAAGACTCTACACTGTCTTCCTTGTTGCTCAAACACTTTTACCAGAAATTATCTAGACTTTAGAGAGACCAATCATGCAAACCAAATTTCAACAAGCTCTACGGTAGTTCTCCACTAATAAGTTTAAACTACATGATGCAAGAGCTTAAACAGGATCTACTTGAGAGCTCAAAACAATTGCAGGGTATAAAATTACTAAAGACAATATACCAATTGCCACATGAAGCATTTTCTGCTTCCAACCAAATAGCAATAAATGCAGCAGCTTTCAACTTTTGCCATTGAACATTAAAAGCAAAACTAAGAACACCAGTGTTCATATGAAAAAGCGGAGCGTGTCTTTCTCCCACAGAAGGAATGCTAGGATCCGATTTTATTCAAACACAAAAAAATAAAAGCACACAAACGCTCCAAGTAAAGCACATAAGATGTGACGGAATAAAAATATAGTTTCACTAGAGGTGACCTGATAAGTTGTTGATGAAGAAGGGGATGCCTTGGGCATCCCCAAGCTTAGATGCTTGAGTCTTCTTGAAATATGCAGGGATGAACCACGGGGGCATCCCCAAGCTTAGACTTTTCACTCTTCTTGATCATATTATATCATCCTCCTCTCTTGATCCTTGAAAACTTCCTTCACACTAAACTCAAAACTATCTCATTAGAGGGTTAGTGCATAATAAAAAATTCACATGTTCAGCGAGGACACAATCAGTCCCAATATTACCCAAGGCTACTGAAATTTAATGGAGCAAAGAAATCTACTCAAACATAGTAAAAGAGGCAATGTGAAATAAAAGGCAGAATCTGTCAAAATAGAACAGTCTGTAAAGACGAATTTTTTCGAGGCACTTAAGAGGCTCAAATGAAAAATCTCAAGTTGAATGAAAGTTGCGTACATATCTGAGGAGTACTCATGCAGTTTTTCAAGATTTTACGAATTTCCTACAGAGAGAACAGCTCAAATTCGTGACAGCTAAAAATCTGTTCCTGCGCAGAAATCCAAATCTAGTATCAACTTTCTATCTAAGACTTTACTTGGCACAACAATGCAATAAAGTAAAGATACAAAGGTATTGCTACAGTAGCAACAAACACCTTGACTCAAATATAAAACAAAAATTGCAGAAATAAAATAATGGGTTGTCTCCCATAAGCGCTTTTCTTTAACGCCTTTCAGCTAGGCGCAGAAAGTGAAAATCAAGTATCATCAAGAGAAGAAGCATCAACATTATTACCACGGGCTTTATGCCTACCCCTCTTACTCTTATTCTTACTCTTTGGTCTAGGGAATACATGACCGCATCTGGGTGTAGAGGTAAAATTTAGAGTGCCTTTCCCCACATCTATGGTTGCTCCCAAGAGTTTCAGCAGAGATCTTCCAAGAGTGATTTGTTGTGTCCCTACACATTCAATAACGAGATAATCAGTGGATACCGTTCTTCCAAGAAAGGTTGTGAACACACCTTCAGCTATTCCCTTAGGAATTATAACAGAGTTATCAGTAAGAGTTATTCCTTCTCCACCTTCAGTAAGTCCCCAAAGTGTCAAAGATTCATAAATACTTTTAGGCATAAGGAAAAACTCAGACATAATATGACAACGGGCATAAAAAGTTTCACCAAAAATAGCAACCTTAATAGTAGGGACCCACATTGAAGGTTCAAAGTTTACTGGAACATAATCAAAATGTTCACGAATCTGATTATACCCTTCTTTTAAACAAGATATATTTGTCTCGAGAGTGTTTAATCTATTATGAATACTAACAAGAGATGAATCAAACTTATTAGCTGAGCTAGATGATGCAACCAATTTTTTCATGGCATTAAAAGCTTGATCCTCATCGCAATGAAGGAAATCTCCTCCCACTACAACATCCAAAGCATATCTATAGCGAAGAGTAAGCCCAAAATAAAAGTTACTAAGAAGCCGGCTTAGAGTCATTTTAGGTTCTGTTTTACTATAAGAATTAAAAATTCTAGACCAAGCTTCTTTAAAACTCTCCTCATCCCCTTGTTTAAAAGTAAAGATCAATTCCTCATGTGATAGAGTAACAAGTATAGGACTAGACATGATAACAAAATAAATTAAATGCAAGTAACTATTTTTTTTGTGTTTTTGATATAAAGAAAGCAAACAAGACAGAAAATAAAATAAAGCAAGACAATAAATAAAGTAAAGAGATTGGGTGTGAGAGACTCCCCTTGCAGCGTGTCTTGATCTCCCCGGCAACGGCGCCAGAAAAAGTGTTTGATGACGCGTGAAGCACACGTCCGTTGGGAACCCCAAGAGGAAGGTGTGATGCGTACAGCAGCAAGTTTTCCCTCAGAAAGAAACAAAGGTTATCGAACCAGTAGGAGATGAAGGCCACGTGAAGGTTGTTGGTGAAGGAGTGTAGTGCGGCGCAACACCAGGGATTCCGGCGCCAACGTGGAACCTGCACAACACAATCAAAATACTTTGCCCCAACTTAACAGTGAGGTTGTCAATCTCACCGGCTTGCTGAAAACAAAGAATTAAACGTATGGTGTGGAGAATAATGTTTGCTTGCAAAGAACAACAGAGAACAATGATTGCAGTAGGTTGTATTTCAGATGTAAAAGAATGGACCGGGGTCCACAGTTCACTAGTGGTGTCTCTCCAATAAGATAAATAACATGTTGGGTGAACAAATTACAGTTGGGCAGTTGGCAAATAGAGAGGGCATAACAATGCACATACATATCATGATGACTACTATGAGATTTACTTAGGGCATTACGACAAAGAACATAGACCGTTATCTAGCCTGCATCTATGCCTAACAAGTCCACCTTCGGGTTAGCATGCGCACCCCTTCCAGTATTAAGTTGCAAACAACAGACAATTGCATTAAGTATTGTGCGTAATGTAAACAATACAAATATCCTTAGACAAAGCATTGATGTTTTATCCCTAGTGGCAACAGCACATCCACAACACTTTTTGTCACTGTCCCAGATTCAATGGAGGCATGAACCCACTATCGAGCATAAATACCCCCTCTTGGAGTTACAAGTATCAACTTGGCCAGAGCCTCTACTAGCAACGGAGAGCATGCAAGATCATAAACAACACATATATGATAGATCGATAATCAACTTGACATAGTATTCCATATTCATCGGATCCCAACAAACACAACATGTAGCATTACAAATAGATGATCTTGATCATGATAGGCAGCTCACAAGATCTAAACATGATGGCATAATAGGAGAAGACAACCATCTAGCTACTGCTATGGAACCATAGTCCAAGGATGAACTACTCACGCATCAGTCCGGAGGCGGGCATGGTGATGTAGAGCCCTCCGGTGATGATTCCCCTCTCCGGCAGGGTGCCGGAGGTGATCTTCAGAACCCCCGAGATGGGGTTGACGGCGGCGGCGTCTCAGTAAATTTTCTCGTATCGTGGCTCTCGGTACTAGGGTTTTCCGATACGAAGGAATATATAGGCGAAGAGGCAGCGTCGGGGGAGCCAGGGGGTGGCCTCCCCACACCTGGGTGCGCCAGGGGGCCAGGCCGCGCCGCCCTATGGGGTGGCCCCCCTGCTGGCCGCCTCCGACTCTCCTTCGATGTTCTGGAATCCTCCGTGGAAAATAGGGTCGTGTGTCCTGTTTGGTGTCCTGAACAATGTTCGTCGTGTGTCCTGAACTATGATCCTCCTGTGTGCTGAACTATGAAGATGTTTGAACTTTTATCACTGCTTTACTTTGTCTGAACTGTGAACTGTGTTCTTCCTTGTGTTGTTCATCGCTGGTAACCTCACCACCAAAGGTAAGAGGTAAGCAGAACCAGTTTCTGGGTTGCAACCAAACAACAGCGGCGCCGTTTTGGGCTGCTACGAGGCCTGAAACCGACCTACCAAACGGCCAGAGCCCAAATCTCCATGGGGCCGAAAATACTCTATGCAGGCCACCAAACAACGGGGATTTTATGGCCCATGGCCCGTCTGCGACACGCAGGGGCCTCCTTCCCGCTGCGTCGGTGGTGCAGGAAACTGATGCACGCTACCAAACGCGCCCTATGTGTGTGAGAGCATCAAAAATTCGCTCGTGTAAATCATGTTTTCCCTATTGGATGGAGCTTTTGCTTTTGGACCCAGAAGAAGAGTAGGAGGAATAACCGCTGCATGCAGGCCTTATCTCCTGTACGAGCAGCGTGATTTAACATAAAGGCATGGGACGATGGTGATATCTTAGTAGTGCCACGCATGATAAATGTTGAGGTGGGAAAAGAGAAAGACGAAAAAAGACTTTGCTTTCTCTTAGTTTACAGATGATCTGTTAACATAATCTCTCCCACCACATATTTAGGATATCTGGTTACTAAAGATAAGATTAAAAAATAATACATTGTACATCATGTTTTCTTGTTACATCTAAATTATGTGGTAGGGTTAAGATAAGACAGTCTAATCAACCATTGCACATGCCCTAATAAGCAGCGTGTCGTCATTGGAAATCCAGCAGGCCCCTAGCACTAATAGAAAACAGGCCTTTGGTCAGGAATCTTTGGTCCCGACCGTGTCCTGTAAACGCTACAGCGTACGGCACCCATAGATCCCGGCTCGTAAAGACCCAAAGGTCCCGGCTCGTCTCCCAAATCGCGACTAAAGTGTTTTGTGCCACGCGGAGCCTGCGGCACCCCCTTTAATCCCGGCTCATATTTTCAACCGGGACCTAAAGTCAAACGATACGTTTCCCGCAGAGGCCGATCGCGCGTCGCCATTACTGACCGTGTCGAAATCGAGCATCAACGGCGTGGAATCCGAGCAGCCGGCGCTCCGGTGGCCAGCCACTATTCATCTTTCTCTTCCAATTGCTTTATAAGCTCCACCATTCTTCACCATTGCCACACACACATACTTTCTCCATCCGGCCTCCTCTCTCCTCATCCACCATTGCAAAAGCTAGCTCTCTCCCCTCTTCGTCGATGGAGCACCTCGTGCGCGACGCAGCTCTTCGGACACGAGTATACCACATCAAGGCCGAAGGGATGGTGTTGAAGGTCACGGTCACGCTCCAAGCAAGAATGGTGGAGAAGTGGATCCGGGGCGTGAAGAGGGACTTTCTCGACGCCGCAACGACCAAGTGCATCGGGTTGGACTGCGACTTAACCGACCCTCGCGTGCCTAATCAGTGCGCCACCGTCCTTCAACTCACGGTGGCGTCCGAGACGTTGGTGTTCCAGATTATTCATGCCGATAGAGTGCCACAAGTGCTCAAGGATTTTTTGCAGGACGGGAACATCAGATTCTGCGGTGCCGCTATCAGCAATGATGTGAAAAAGCTAGATCGCTACGACATTCACATCACTTCTGCGTACGACCTCCAGAAGGTAGTCCCGAACCCCTCCACCAAGCCCACTCCAAGTCTATATGATTTGGCAAACTATACCATTGGGACAAACCTTGAGCAGAGGAAGAAGTACAACCACAAGAAGAAGATAGACGTCGCCGCGCAAGAAAAAGAAGATGAGATCATTTTTGGATGGGCAATTATCCATTGAGCTATGAGAAAGTGCACTATGCAGCACTAGACACTCGCATGGGCTTCGAGATTACTAGGAAGCATTGGATGCTAGTTGGCTACTAGGTGATCATCTCAATATTTAGAGATGATGAGTAGTGGTGGTCTTCTATATTTGTATGGACTACGAATCGATCGTTTCAATATATATGAACTATATATGTGTGTCTTTCATATATATGAAGTATGTTTCTTTCAATATATATGAATTATATATGTGTCTTTCAATATATATAAACTCTATGTGTCTTTCATATATATGAACTATGTGTCTTTCATATATATAAACTCTATGTGTCTTTCATATATATGAACTATGTGTCTTTCATATATATGAACTATGTGTCTTTTAATATATATGAACTATATGTGTCTTTCATATATATGAAGTATGTGTCTTTCAATGTATATGAACTCTATGTGTCTTTCCACATCATCAAGAATCATATATGTATATATATTCCCTACTTCGTCGCCTTTTGGCGAAATCCCTCTTCGGCAAAGGAGATACTGAGGCCATGGCTAGCCCCGAGATGAGCGTCATATGCAACGCGTTCTACCCCGACATGAAGAACGTAATAATAAGTTAATAAATACATAATTATTTCATATTCAAATAAATATCTTTTTTCTAATAATAAATCATATATTATTTGTCCAATTCCGGTTAATAGATTTCAAGATACTAATTATTTGGCCATATTATATGAATAATGCATATATTATTTGACAATAATAACAATAAATGAATAAATACATAATTATTTCATATTCAAATCACTCTTATTTTTCTAATAATAAATCATACATTATTTGTCCAATTCCGGTTAATAGATTTCAAGATACTAATTATTTGGCAATATTATATGAATAATGCATAATAATAAATGAATAAATACATAATTATTTCATATTAAAATCACTCACATTTTTCTAATAATAAATCATATATTATTTATCCAATTCCGGTTAATAGATTTCAAGATACTAATTATTTGGCCGTATTATATGAATAATGCATATATTATTTGATAATAATAATAAATGAATAAATACATAATTATTTCATATTCAATTCACTCACATTTTTCTAATAATAAATCATATATTATTTGTCCAATTCCGGTTAATAGATTTCAAGATACTAATTATTTGGCCATATTATATGAATAATGCATATATTATTTGATAATAATAATAAATGAATAAATACATAATTATTTCATATTCAAATCACTCACTTTTTTCTAAGACTAAATCATATATTATTTGTCCAATTCCGGTTTATAAATTTCAAGATACTAATTATTTGGCCATATTATATGAATAATGCATATATTATTTGATAATAATAATAAATACATAATTACATAATTATTTCTTGCTCAAATCAATCACATTTTTCTAATAATAAATCATATATTATTTGTCCAATTCCGGTTTACAGATTTCAAGATACTAATTATTTGGCCATATTATATGAATTATGCATATATTATTTGATAATAATAATAATAAATGAATAAATAAATAAATACATAATTATTTCATATTCAAATCACTCACATTTTTTAATAACAAATTCTATATTATTTGTCCAATTCCGTTACAGATTTCAAGATTGTTTTTTGTTTCAAAAAATACAAAAATGTGACATAGTGGTATAATAGTTGATAGGATTGATATGGTAGTATTTACAACAAGGTACAATCACATTCGCGGAAGGGCAGCAGGAAAGAACCAATGAGTTAAGTGTGCTGAGGGTGGAGTAGTGTGCGGATGGGTGACCAACGGAGAAGTGATGACCAAGTTTACAAGTGTAATTAGTATTAAAAATAGTCCAAGTGAGATAGTAACAAATCAAACAAAAATAAAAAATAAAAAAAGAATATAGTGGGAGAAGAGCAGATATTCTGGACCCACAAAACTGGTCCACCAGCAGTCGTATCTTCCCGAGGCGACAATGATACGTCTCAAACGTATCTATAATTTCTTATGTTCCATGCTACTTTTATGATGATACTCACATGTTTTATACACACTTTATGTCATATTTATGCATTTTCCGGCACTAACCTATTAACGAGATGCCGAAGAGCTAGTTGCTGTTTTCTGCTGTTTTTGGTTTCAGAAATCCTACAAAGGAAATATTCTCGGAATCGGCCGAAATCAACGCCCAGGGTCCTATTTTCCACGGAAGCTTCCAGAGCACCGAAGAGGGACCAGAGGGGAGCCAAGGGGGGCCCACCTCACATGGCGGCGCGGCCAAGGGGGGGGCGCCCCCTAGTGTGTGGGTCCCCCAGGACCCCTCCGAGGCTGCCCTTTGATACGTCTCCGACGTATCGATAATTTCTTATGTTCCATGCCACATTATTGATGATATCTACATGTTTTATGCATACTTTATGTCGTTTTTATGCGTTTTCCGGAACTAACCTATTGACGAGATGCCGAAGGGCCAGTTCTTTGTTTGTTGTTTTTGGTTTCAGAAATCCTAGTAAGGAAATATTGTCGGAATCGGACGAAATCAACGCCCAGCATCTTAGAATCCCCGGAAGCATCCAGAACACCCGAGAGTCGCCAGAGTGGACCCACAGGGGGCCCAGGAGGTAGGCCGGCGCGGCCCAGGCCCTGGCCGCGCCGCCTTATGGTGACACCGCCTCTTCGACCCTCTGACGCCGCCTCTTCGCCTATTTAAGCCCCCTCGACCTAAAACATCGATACGAAAAAGCCACGGTACGAGAAACCATCCAGAGCCGCCGCCATCGCGAAGCCAAAATCTGGGGGACAGGAATCTCTGTTCCGGCATGCTGCCGGGATGGGGAAGTGCCCCCGGAAGGCTTCTCCATCGACACCGCTGCCATCTCCACCGCCATCTTCATCACCGCTGCTGTCTCCCATTAGGAGGGAGTAGTTCTCCATCGAGGCTCGGGGCTGTACCGGTAGCTATGTGGTTAAATCTCTCTCCTATGTACTTCAATACAATGATCTCATGAGCTGCCTTACATGATTGAGATTCATATGAGCTTTGTATCACTATTCATCTATGTGCTACTCTAGTGATGTTATTAAAGTACTCTATTCCTCTTGCATGGTGTAAAGGTGGCAGTGTGTGCATCATGTAGTACTTGGCGTAGTTTATGATTGTGATCTCTTGTAGATTATGAAGTTAACTATTACTATGATGGTATTGATGTGATCTATTTGGTTATGTTGATCTATCTTGCACTCTAAGGTTATTTAAATATGAACATCGAATATTGTGGAGCTTGTTAACTCCGGCATTGAGGGTTCGTGTAATCCTACACAGTTAGTGGTGTTCATCATCCAACAAGAGGGTGTAGAGTCTAGCATCTATTTATTTATTCTGTTATGTGATCAATGTTGAGAGTGTCCACTAGTGAAAGTATGATCCCTAGGCCTTATTCCTAAATACTGCTATCACTGCTTGTTTACTGTTCTACTGCATCTGTACTGTCCGCAATATTACCACCATCAACCACACGCCAGCAAGCACTTTTCTGGCGCTGTTGCTACTGCTCATACTTATTCATACCACCTGTATTTCACTATCTCTTCGCCGAACTAGTGCACCTATTAGGTGTGTTGGGGACACAAGAGACTTCTTGCTTTGTGGTTGCAGGGTTGCATGAGAGGGATATCTTTGACCTCTTCCTCCCTGAGATCGATAAACCTTGGGTGATCCACTTAAGGGAAACTTGCTGCTGTTCTACAAACCTCTGCTCTTGGAGGCCCAACACTGTCTACAAGAATAGAAGCTCCCGTAGACATCAAGCACTTTTCTGGCGCCGTTGCCTAGGAGGAAAGGTAAAAGGCACTCATACTCCGGTTCCAGGTAACAGTACTTTTCTGGCGCCACTGTGTTTGTGCTCGAAGCTATTTCCTTTAGATCCTGCAATTGCAACTTTTTGTTTCTTGTTTACACTAGTTAGGCATAATGGAAAACAACAAAAATATGAGAGATCTTTATGAACTTTATCTTGAATTAGGACATGATGTGTTTGAAGAGAGAATTAAAAAACCCATGGAACTTTATATGCATGCTAATGGGAATGTTATTAATATGAATGCTTTGAACACTATTGTTGCTAATGCTATGGAAAATTCTAAGCTTGGGGAAGCTGGTTTTGATGAGCATGATCTTTTTAGTCCCCCAAGCATTGAGGAGAAAATTTACTTTGATGATACTTTGCCTCCTATTTATGATGATTATAATGATAGTAGTCTTTTAGTACCGCCTGTTATGGAGGATAAATTTGATTATGATTACAATATGCCTCCTATATTTGATGATGAGAATTATAATGATAGCTACTTTGTTGAATTTGCTCCCACTACAACTAATAAAATTGACTATGCTTATGTGGAGAGTAATTATTTTATGCATGAGACTCATGATAAGAATGCTTTATGTGATAGTTATATTGTTGAGTTTGCTCATGTTGCTACTGAAAGTTACTATGAGAGAGGAAAATGTGGTTGTAGAAATTTTCATGTTACTAAAATGCCTCTCTATGTGCTGAAATTTTTGAAACTACACTTGTTTTATCTTCGTATGCTTGTCACTTTGTTCTTCATGAATTCATTTGTGTACAAGATTCCTTTGCATAGGAAGTGGGTTAGACATAAATGTGTTTTGAATTTGCTTCTTGATGCTCTCTTTTGCTTCAAATACTATTTCTTGCGAGTGCATCATTAAAACTGCTGAGCCCATCTTAATGGCTATAAAGAAAGAACTTCTTGGGAGATAACCCATGTGTTTATTTTTCTACATTAATTTTGTTTTATATTTGAGTCTTGGAAGTTGTTTACTACTGTAGCAACCTCTCCTTATCTTAGTTTTGTGCTTTGTGGTGCCAAGTAAAGTCGTTGATAGTAAGGTTCATACTAGATTTGGATTACTGCGCAGAAACAGATTTCTGTCTGTCACGAATCTGGGCAAAATTCTCTGTAGGTAACTCAGAAAATTATGCCAATTTACGTGAGTGATCCTCAGATATGTACGCAACTTTCATTAAATTTGAGCATTTTCATTTGGCAAGTCTGGTGCCTCAATAAAATTCGTCTTTACGGACTGTTCTGTTTTGACAGATTCTGCCTTTTATTTCGCATTGTTTTTTTGCTATGTGGGATGGATTTCTTTGTTCCATTAACTTCCAGTAGCTTTGAGCAATGTCCAGAAGTGTTAAGAATGATTGTGTCACCTCTGAACATGTGAGTTTTTGATTATGCACTAACCCTCTAATGAGTTTGTTTCGAGTTTGGTGTGGAGGAAGTTTTCAAGGGTCAAGAGAGGAGGATGATATACTACGATCAAGAAGAGTGAAAAGTCTAAGCTTGGGGATGCCCCGGTGGTTCATCCCTGCATATTTCAAGAAGACTCAAGCATCTAAGCTTGGGGATGCCCAAGGCATCCCCTTCTTCATCGACAAATTATCAGGTTCCTTCTCTTGAAACTATATTTTTATTCGGTCACATCTTATGTACTTTACTTGGAGCGTCTGTATGTTTTTGTTTTTGTTTTTGTTTGAATAAATGCTTGTGTGGGAGAGAGACACGCTCCGCTGGTTCATATGAACACATGTGTTCTTAGCTTTTAATTTTCATGGCGAAGGTTGAAACTGCTGTTGCTGTCAAAACCCACCGGCGGGCAGCGACGGGCAACACCGTAGAGCCGGGAACAACCTAGGGCTGCGGCTGGCCGAGGTCCCTCCGAGCGACGGTCCGCAAAGCCTTCTGGTACACACGTCCGATGCTGATGCAAGGGCGTGCCACCTGACCTATACCTGGTCAGGAAGGTGATGGAGATGCCTCGCTTAGTTTCCTGCATGGCATACACGTAAACATTAAATACGAGCCTCGATCGGCTCTCAGGTTATCCTGTGAATCGGCTCAAGGAGCCGATCCACCCATGATTCGTACGAGGTGCACGAATATATGGTGGTCCTGCTTGATCAAGATAAAGCTAATGAGATCTACGACGATTTAGGGTTTTCACCGCATAATCGGATCATCCTACTCAGGATTGGGCCTCGCGGCCACGCACGGTGATCGTAAGCCGATCCTAGACAAGGCCTAAAAACCAACACGAGGTTGATCCCCGGAACATCCTGTCTAGGACTAGCAAACGACACCCTACGTGCCGCTGGATCCTCCAGCCCTTTGTAAGGCCTAACTATTGCAGATATTAAACTAATCCTTGATGAACAAGGAGCAACCGTAACGGATCAGATCTACTAAATAATGATCAAGCGGGGTGCTGCCCCTACACCTAAGATAGGTGTAAGGGCGGCTAGATATGCAAGGGTTGCACTACGATAGCATGTTACGCGAAGAACTATGCTAACCCTAACACATCTATGATAACTACGTTGCTCGCCATCAAAAAGGCTTCAGTACGAGCAACGCATGAACAACGTGGAGCTTGTGCTGCCTAGATCGCAAGATGCGATCTAGGCAGCATGTTGCTTACCGGTAGAAACCCTCGAGACGAAGGAGTTGGCGATGCGCCGAGATTGATTTGGTTGGTTGAACGTTGGTTGTTGTTTATTCCATAAACCCTAGATACATATTTATAGTCCAGGGGACTTTCTAACGTGGGAATAATCCCCACCGTGCACGATACAAACTCTAACTTTTAATCTAAGATACAATCTACCATAATTAAAGATACACGGGCAATCTAGCCCAAACTCTCCGTGCAAGGCCGCTTCAGAGATCTTCCACGTGTAATCTTCCAAGCCCATCTCCCTTACGGCCCACCTCCTGATTTGGCCAAAATCTGGTGATAACACATGCCCCCCTGGTTTTGGCAATGATAATTTCAAAACCACTCTGTTTTTCCTTCAAAGGGTCATGTCGTGGCAGAGCAGACCTGTCGCAGTATTCTTCTTCATGATGCCCTGTCTTTTCAGCTTCTCTGCAAAATTCGATAGCTTTGGCATCACTTCCTCGGAAACTGCAATGGCATTAAATTTCCACCAGGCTTCTCATTATTTAACCGTGCCGATTGATTAGCCCACTTCATCCCCTTCCTCTGTTCCAGCCATCGGCACCAAAAAACCCTCTTCCTCTGTAGCGATGCCTTCCTCTTCCTCTGTCTCCTCCGGCCTCTCCCTCCAGTCCTTCTCTTCGAGCGAGCCGGAGTGGAACTCCGACCACGCGCCAGTGGACGACCTGCCTCTGACCGATGGGGAAGAGGACCTCAAGTTCCTCATCGATGGGGAGCTGATAAGCGAAAGTGAAGACGACCTCCATCCTTGGGCGAAACCCACCTCCCCCGACGGGAAGGGGGAAGAAGTAGAGGAAGAGGAAGGAAAAGAGGAGGGCGGCCCCCTTCCCCCGCTAAGCTTCTGCCGGCCAAGCGATTCCGCGCTTGGGCGGACAGTGAGGACGATGATGATGACGAGGAGGAAGAGGAGGAGGACTCCTCCTCCATCGGGTATCCGCTGACCAAGCGCTTCCGCTCCTGGGCGGATAGCGAGGATGATGATGATGACGAGGAAGACGAAGCTCCGGCCAAAGGCTGGGGTAGCAGCGACGAGGAGCTTCCTGGGAGCAGCGCCGACGACATCGACGACGGCGATGATGAGGACAGCGACGACTAGTAGAGTAGGACTAGTAGTAGCAGTGCACTAGGCGCTAGATCCTTCTTTTGAGAGCCATCGGCTCTTTCTTGTAAAGCCGCTCCTTTGAATTAATGAAAATTGTTCTTTCAATTAATCCAATTTCATTCCTTCCGCCTGTCATGCCAAGACCGATAGCAACGTATCGGATTCCTTTTCTTTTGGACGCCCGTGAAGCCGGACTCACATGTCGATTAGCCCGTCAGTCAAGCACTTCTCAAATTCAGGCTGCGATTTGATATCTGACCATAATTTTTCACAATCCCTTAGCCGATGACTACTCATCGGCTATTTTGAGAATCCAGTCCCTTTCCTTTTCTTGCAGCGACAGGACGGTCCAAAACCTGTAAAGCCGACGGCCTCCTTTTCCGGTTCCTCTCTGTAGCTTTAGCAGTTTTCTTTTGCAACACACGATCGCTTTCGAGAGAAGATCACGATGCGAGGTCAGTCGATGCGACTCCAATCGGCTCCCAAAACAGAACATCTACCAAGTTAGCTGCCCCCCGAGCCTTAATCAAGGCGAGAATGCCGGCGAGGATGCACAGATCGTTGATCAGCTTTATTCCACTGAACGTCGATGTTGATGTGAACTTTGAGCACATAGCCAGTAGGTCTTGGTCTTGTGTAACTGTACTAGAGTCGATGGCTGCGCATCGGCTTCGTTTCTTAATTCTAAAGTCGATGCCCTTGCATCGGCTGTAAAAAAAAATTTTTACTGGCCGATTTTTCCTAATCGGCTCCCAGTGTTTCACTGCACACACATTTTTACTGGCCGATTTTTCCTAATCGGCTCCCAGTGTTTCACTGCACACATGTTTACACATGTTTATCTGCACATGTTCATCTGACTATATGCCCCCCGAGCCGAATCTGCCAGATGACTGCAGATATCGGCTTTTGTGGTTAGCCAGGGCACTGCACTTGCACGTCGGCTCCGCGAGGATTCGTGCTGACTTTCATCCGCCGACGTGGCCGCTGCCCAGTAGCTCGATGCTGAACACAAGCAGAACATGTGGTGAAGATAATTTTGGCCGATTGCTGGAATCGGCCTCCATATCGATTGAAGCGCTGACTGAAGGTTCTGTAATGCTCCTTCATAATTTTTGGGGCCGATCACAAGGATCAGCCTCGTCACGTTTGCTCATCGCTTTGCTTCAGCTACATGGTCAGGCCAGTGGATAAAACCAGCTTAACCCTTCCCTTCGTCACGTCGATGCGCTCGCAGTCGTCCAAATTGATACCTGAGAGGGGTTCTTGGCCTGCTGCTTCCCATGCGTTCATGCCAGCCGTTGAAATTTCGGCTGAGTCATCGGCCTGGACGACCTCTACCTCATCTCCATCCCACTGTATTATGCATTGGTGCATCGTGGAGGGAATGCAACAGTTGGCGTGGATCCAATCTCTTCCTAGCAGAACAGCATAAATGCTCGTGCTATCGACGATGAAGAACGTTGTAGGGATAGTTTTCCTTCCTACGGTCAGATCCACGTTCAGAACACCTTGTGCGTCAGACGCTTGGCCGTTGAAATCGCTCAATGTCACATTGGTCTTGATTAGATCTGAGCTAGAGCGTCCCAGCCGACATAGCATAGAGTACGGCATGATGTTGACTGCCGCTCCGGTGTCCACCAGCATCTTATTTACAGGCCTCCCATCGATATAACCTCGCAAGTACAGGGCCTTCAGATGTCTGTAGCTTCTTTCTCGTGGCTTCTCAAAGATAACCGACCGTCGGCCGCAGTCAAGTTGTGCCACAGGTGCCTCGTCTAATCCTGGAGCACTGAACTCCGAAGGGAGGATGAACACCATGTTTGTGCCAGCCGATGTTTCATCATCGGCTTTCCTTTGCTTGGGGCGCCACTCCATTTTCCGTGGACGACCCTCTTCGTCCAGGGTTCGCTGAACTTTCGCAGCCAGATCAGGTCGTGCCTTCCTTAACGTATGCAAGTATAACCTTTCGGCTTCCTCCAGACCGCGCAATCGCTGAACCCTGCGCTTTTGTGAACGGCTGAGTCCATCAGGGCACCACCTTGGCCGGTGGTACCTGTCTTCTTCTTCTTGTCCCTCGTCTTCTGAATCCTCGAGATCTGCCCACCGAGGGGACTCAGCGCGTTTGCTTTGTGGCGGGAGAGGCCCTAAGCGCCTGAACACAGACACGTTGGCTGCCTCCTTCTTCTTCTGGTTGCATTCTGGGCAATTGCCGATTGTGGGCAATCGGCTCATTCCTGAATCCCAGCGATGTACGAAGAAGGGGCAGTCCCGATACTGTCGTTGTCATCTTGCTCCCTTGATTCTCCTTTGGCACGGCGCTCGTGCTCCTCCTCACCGTGATCGTGCCGACGATGTCTTCTGGCTTCTCTAGCCAGACGATCTCTTTCATCATCATCGCTGGATCGTCGGCGTTGGTCATACTGACTCACATATTTGTTGAGGAGGTGATCAGAGAGGGGTCGCTGATATCTTATGTTCTTCACTTCTCCCTCTGTGACGTAGCACTTGCCATCATGACGGAGCCGATCGCGTGGAGCGGCCTCCTCTGTGTCCTTGCTACGAGAGCAGCTGCCCTCGTCTCCATCCTTGCCAGAGTGGTGCCCAGGTCCTACCATGTTGATGCTGAACGAGGACCCTGGGCAGCAACCTTCGTGGTAAGTGCATTCTACCATGTTAACGGCGGGGAAGGGCTGGGTGTCGACCTTCATGGCGTACTGGTTGAAAATCAGACGCCCTTTTTCTATCGCCGCTTGGATGTGCTGACGCCATACCCTGCAGTCGTTGGTAGCATGGGAGAGCGAGTTATGCCATTTGCAGTATGGCTTTCCGTTCAGCTCTTGCACCGTGGGGAATTTGAGACCTTCGGGAATCGTCAACTGCTTCTCCTTGAGCAGGAGGTCGAAGATTTGCTCAGTTTTGGTCACGTCAAAATCAAACCCCCGGGGCGGGCCTGGTGGCTTTACCCATTTGCAGGACACGGGGGTTCCTCCCCGAGTCCATTCAGCCACTGCTACCTCTTGATCTCCCGCAGAAACTTCGTCTTCCTCTGCATCGACCAGGACTACTGCACGCTTGAATTTGTCCTGGTACAGGTCCGGGTGGCGCTGTTCATATGCCGACGGTTCGAACCATGTGCGCCGGTGAGGGATAGTCTGCTTGGGAGGCCATGTCCTTGAGCGGTGTTGCAAGGCCCGCTACTGCCAACTCGACTGCTTCCTTTTCAGTTATACGAACCGAATAACATCGGTTCCTAAGATTCCTGAAGCGCTGGATGTATTCTGTCACAGTTTCTCCGCGCTTCTGACGTAGTTGTGCTAGATCGGCAATGCCGGACTCGGAAGCCTCTGAATGGTATTGCATATGGAACTGTTCTTCCAACTGCTTCCAAGTCCGGATCGAGTCTGGTGGCAACGAGGTGTACCACCCGAAAGCCAATCCCGTGAGGGACTGTGAGAAGAGCCTCACGCGTAGTTGATCCGACACTGAGGCCGGTCCTAGTTGTGCCAAATATCGGCCTACGTGCTCGATGGAGCTGGAACCATCTGATCCACTGAATTTGGAGAAATCAGGGAGCCGATATTTAGGTGGTAGCGGGATCATCTCGTAGTCGTCGGGGTACGGCTTGGAATAGCCGATTGCCCTCCTTTTCGGCACCATGCCGAACTGGTCTCTCAGTATGGTGCTGATCTGATCCATTGTCTTGGCTGCAGGAGTTGAACTCGAAGATTCGCCGGGGTGGCGTACTTAGCCAGCCATGTTTGCTTTTCAGCTCTGAGCCAACTGCAGGAGTTGAGCTGCGGAGGTTCGTCGGGGTGGCGTACTTAGTTAGCCACGTACGCTTCTCAAGATCTGTCGGCCGACGTCCCTCCCGTTTTCCCGAAGTCCCTGATGTTGTGGCCTGGTTTGTGAGCGCCTGGGCCATCGCAATCCGGGCACATACGTGCACGTGTACCCATGAGGGATCTCCTTAGGCGCCTCCGGCAAGAACTGGTAGTCACTAGGGTCACCACCGATCTTATAGACGACGAATGCCGGTGAAGTCGGCACTTCTGGTGCTGCCAACGCAAATGGCAGCGGTGGACGGGACTGGAGTGGCAACTCTCCTTGATGCGTCCCGAGAGCTGGTCCTGACGGCGAGTACTGGTGCCTCATGATCTCCTGGATCACGCGAAGAGCGACACGCTCCAACGTGTTGACCAGGTTCTCAGAGTGGCGGTGTAGCGAGTGAGCCACCAAGTAGTTGATCTCCTGCCGCAGGGACCTGGTGCGTTCTTCCGACGGGGCAGAGAGGTCTATCCCATCTAGTGCACCATTAGGCGAGAACCCCTTCCACCTGGTGCCATGTGAACGGGTTCTGTGGAAAGAGCCGATGAGGTCGGCTTCGAGGATGACTTTGATCTCGTCATACTTCTTCTTGAGCTCGTCGGTCAGATCCTCGTACGTGACTGGCGTGCCGTCCGCCATCTCAGATGTAGATGGCGATGTGGTTGATGTAGAAGCTGGTCCCACCGGGCGTGCCAGAATGTGTTGCTGTCAAAACCCACCGGCGGGCAGCGACGGGCAACACCGTAGAGCCGGGAACAACCTAGGGCTGCGGCTGTCCGAGGTCCCTCCGAGCGACGGCCCGCAAAGCCTTCTGGTACACACGTCCGATGCTGATGCAAGGGCGTGCCACCTGACTTATACCTGGTCAGGAAGGTGATGGAGATGCCTCGCTTAGTTTCCTGCATGGCATACACGTAAACATTAAATACGAGCCTCGATCGGCTCTCAGGTTATCTTGTGAATCGGCTCAAGGAGCCGATCCACCCATGATTCGTACGAGGTGCACGAATATATGGTGGTCCTGCTTGATCAAGATAAAGCTAATGAGATCTACGACGATTTAGGGTTTTCACCGCATAATCGGATCATCCTACTCAGGATTGGGCCTCGCGGCCACGCACGGTGATCGTAAGCCGATCCTAGACAAGGCCTAAAAACCAACACGAGGTTGATCCCCGGAACATCCTGTCTAGGACTAGCAAACGACACCCTACGTGCCGCTGGATCCTCCAGCCCTTTGTAAGGCCTAACTATTGCAGATATTAAACTAATCCTTGATGAACAAGGAGCAACCGTAACGGATCAGATCTACTAAATAATGATCAAGCGGGGTGCCGCCCCTACACCTAAGATAGGTGTAAGGGCGGCTAGATATGCAAGGGTTGCACTACGATAGCATGTTACGCGAAGAACTATGCTAACCCTAACACATCTATGATAACTACGTTGCTCGCCATCAAAAAGGCTTCAGTACGAGCAACGCATGAACAACGTGGAGCTTGTGCTGCCTAGATCGCAAGATGCGATCTAGGCAGCATGTTGCTTACCGGTAGAAACCCTCGAGACGAAGGAGTTGGCGATGCGCCGAGATTGATTTGGTTGGTTGAACGTTGGTTGTTGTTTATTCCATAAACCCTAGATACATATTTATAGTCCAGGGGACTTTCTAACGTGGGAATAATCCCCACCGTGCACGATACAAACTCTAACTTTTAATCTAAGATACAATCTACCATAATTAAAGATACACGGGCAATCTAGCCCAAACTCTCCGTGCAAGGCCGCTTCAGAGATCTTCCACGTGTAATCTTCCAAGCCCATCTCCCTTACGGCCCACCTCCTGATTTGGCCAAAATCTGGTGATAACAACTGCTTCGTTAATTGTTATATGGTTGGAAACGGAAAATGATACATGTAGTAATTGGTAAAATGTCTTGGATAATGTGATACTTGGCAATTGTTGTGCTCATATTTGAGCTCTTGCATCATATACTTTGCACCTATTAATGAAGAAATACATAGAGCTTGCTAAATTTGGTTTGCATAATTGGTCTCTCTAAGGTCTAGATAATTTCTAGTAAAGAGTTTGAACAACAAGGAAGAAGGTGTAGAGTCTTATAATGTTTACAATATGTCTTTTATGTGAGTTTTGCTGCACCGGTTCATCCTTGTGTTTGTTTCAAATAACCTTGCTAGCCTAAGCCTTGTATCGAGAGGGAATACTTCTCATGCATCCAAAATCCTTGAGCCAACCACTATGCCATTTGTGTCCACCATACCTACCTACTACATGGTATTTCTCCGCCATTCCAAAGTAAACTGCTTGAGTGCTACCTTTAAACAATTCAAAATTTCTTACCTCTGATTTGTGTCAATGTTTTATAGCTCATGAGGAAGTATGTGGTGTTTATCTTTCAATCTTGTTGGGCAACTTTCACCAATGGACTAGTGGCTTCATCCGCTTATCCAATAATTTTGCAAAAAGAGCTGGCAATGGGATTCCCAGTCCCAAATTAATTAACCAAAATAGACACTCCTCCATGGTATGTGATTGTTGGACGGCACCCGAAGGATTCGGTTAGCCATGGCTTGAGAAAGCAAAGGTGGGGAGGAGTGTCATCATAATAAAACTAAAATAAGAAGGCACTCCTTCATGGTTTGAGATTGTTGGCAGGCACCCGAAGGATTCGGTTAGCCATGGTTTGTGAAAGAAAGGTTGGAAGGAGTGCCACACAAAAATAAAAATAAAATGGGAGCCGCTCTTTGAAGATTTGTCTGGCAAGGGAGTTAGAGTGCCCACTACCATTCGTTGACAACAACAAACACCTCTCAAAATTTTACTTTTATGCTCTCTTTATGTTTTCAAAAATAAAAGCTCTACAACAAATATAGCGATCGATGCTTTCCTCTTTGAAGGACCTTTCTTCTACTTTTTTGTTGAGTCAGTTCACCTATTTCTCTCCACCCCAAGAAGCAAACACTTGTGTGAACTGTGCATTGATTCCTACATACTTGCATATTGCACTTGTTATATTACTTTGCATTGACAACTATCCATGAGATATACATGTTACAAGTTGAAAGCAACCGCTGAAACTTAATCTTCCTTTGTGTTGCTTCAATACCTTTACTTTGAATTATTGCTTTATGAGTTAACTCTTATGCAAGACTTATTGATGCTTGTCTTGAAGTACTATTCATGAAAAGTCTTTGCTTATTGATTCATTTGTTTACTCATTGCATTACCATTGCTTTGATCGCTGCATTCATTACATGTGTTTACAATAGTATGATCAAGATTATGATGGCATGTCACTCCAGAAATTATCTTTGTTATCGTTTACCTGCTCGGGACGAGCAGAAACTAAGCTTGGGGATGCTGATACGTCTTCGACGTATCGATAATTTCTTATGTTCCATGCCACATTATTGATGATATCTACATGTTTTATGCATACTTTATGTCATTTTTATGCGTTTTCCGGATCTAACCTATTGACGAGATGCCGAAGGGCCGCTTGTCATTTTGTTGTTTTTGGTTTCAGAAATCCTAGTAAGGAAATATTCTCGGAATCGGACGAAATCAACGCCCAGCATCTTAGAATCCCCGGAAGCATCCAGAACACCCGAGAGTCGCCAGAGTGGACCCACAGGGGGCCCAGGAGGTAGGCCGGCGCGGCCCAGGCCCTGGCCGCGCCGCCTTATGGTGACACCGCCTCTTCGACCCTCTAACGCCGCCTCTTCGCCTATTTAAGCCCCCTCGACCTAAAACATCGATACGAAAAAGCCACGGTACGAGAAACCATCCAGAGCCGCCGCCATCGCGAAGCCAAGATCTGGGGGACAGGAGTCTCTGTTCCGGCACGCTGCCGGGACGGGGAAGTGCCCCCGGAAGGCTTCTCCATCGACACCGCTGCCATCTCCACCGCCATCTTCATCACCGCTGCTGTCTCCCATGAGGAGGGAGTAGTTCTCCATCGAGGCTCGGGGCTGTACCGGTAGCTATGTGGTTAAATCTCTCTCCTATGTACTTCAATACAATGATCTCATGAGCTGCCTTACATGATTGAGATTCATATGAGCTTTGTATCACTATTCATCTATGTGCTACTCTAGTGATGTTATTAAAGTACTCTATTCCTCCTGCATGGTGTAAAGGTGGTAGTGTGTGCATCATGTAGTACTTGGCGTAGTTTATGATTGTGATCTCTTGTAGATTATGAAGTTAACTATTACTATGATGGTATTGATGTGATCTATTTGGTTATGTTGATCTATCTTGCACTCTAAGGTTAGTTAAATATGAACATCGAATATTGTGGAGCTTGTTAACTCCGGCATTGAGGGTTCGTGTAATCCTACACAGTTAGTGGTGTTCATCATCCAACAAGAGGGTGTAGAGTCTAGCATCTATTTATTTATTCTGTTATGTGATCAATGTTGAGAGTGTCCACTAGTGAAAGTATGATCCCTAGGCCTTATTCCTAAATACTGCTATCACTGCTTGTTTCTTGTTCTCATCGCATCTGTCATCCGCAATATTACCACCATCCACCACCCGCCAGCAAGCACTTTTCTGGCGCTGTTGCTACTGCTCATACTTATTCATACCACCTGTATTTCACTATCTCTTCGCCGAACTAGTGCACCTATTAGGTGTGTTGGGGACACAAGAGACTTCTTGCTTTGTGGTTGCAGGGTTGCATGAGAGGGATATCTTTGACCTCTTCCTCCCTGAGATCGATAAACCTTGGGTGATCCACTTAAGAGAAACTTGCTGCTGTTCTACAAACCTCTGCTCTTGGAGGCCCAACACTGTCTACAAGAATAGAAGCTCCCGTAGACATCACCCTTCCACCTACTTAAAGCCTTCGTCGCGAAAACCCTAAAAATAAGCCACGATACGGAAAACCTTCCAGAGCCGCCGCCATCGCGAAGTCAAGTTCGGGGGACAGAAGTCTCTGTTCCGGCACGCTGCCGGGACGGGGAATTGACCCCGGAGTCATCTCCATCGACACCACCGCCATCTTCATCGCCATCGCTGTCTCCCATGATGAGGAGGGAGTAGTTCTCCCCCGAGGCTGAGGGCTCTACCGGTAGCTATGTGGTTAATCTCTCTCTCCCATGTACTTCAATACAATGATCTCATGAGCTGCCCTACATGATTGAGATCCATATGATGAGCTTTGTAATCTAGATGTCATATGCTATTCAAGTGCTTAATTATGTGAACTTTGGGGTTACTGTGACCTCGGTGTAATGGTGATAGTGTGTGCGCCGTGTGTAACTCCCTTATGAATTGTGGTGTGTTAGTACCTCCTATGAATGCTCACGGTGACGATGTGGGGTGTTTATTAGTACTTGGGAATACGCCTTTGATGTGTGCTTTTGCACACTTGCCCAATGAATTTGAGTTCTCTATCCAATAAGAGAGTAGTATGATGAAGTTCTTATATTTATATTCAATTATGATTGCAATGTTGAGAGTGTCCACTAGTGAAAGTATTCAATTATTTACTGTTCTACTGCATGTTTACTTGCTGCCATCTTTATTTCAGATTGCAATTACTACTCATATTCATCCATATTACTTGTATTTCACTATCTCTTCGCCGAACTAGTGCATCTATACATCTGACAAGTGTATTAGGTGTGTTGGGGACACAAGAGACTTCTTGTATCGTAATTGCAGGGTTGCTTGAGAGGGATATCTTTGACCTCTACCTCCCTGAGTTCGATAAACCTTGGGTGATTCACTTAAGGGAAACTTGCTGCTGTTCTACAAACCTCTGCTCTTGGAGGCCCAACACTGTCTACAGGAAAAAAAGCGTGCGTAGACATCAGACAACACATGGTTTTCGTCAGCATCGACGTCATGGTTGAACAAATCTTCGAGTTGCCAAAATAATATATAGTCAGAAGTAAAAAATTGGGAGCCTGTGTCCAGTTGCAAGCACTCGTCATTATGCTCGGGGGCTACTCTTATCAGTAGTATTGAAAATACTTCTAATAATATGAAGTAACGATGATGGAAATATAGAGTTGGTTAGAGAATCTCTAGCAGAGCCCGTAAACTGGGCAAAACCGAAAAATAACTGGTAATTTACGGGTTCAGTTCAGAAAATGGCGCGCATCAGTCACCGTAAACGAGCCAAAACCGAAAAAAAGTTTTCAGGCCGAGACCGAAAAACCAACTCGGCATGTATTTGTAGGGGCTGAAACAGCGAACTGAACATGAACCCCTACTCGTGACGCGCTGAAATTTCAGCTCGAGCTAACTGCTTCCGCCGGTACAGTCGCCGGAATCCAACCAAATTCGCCGGAATCCGACCAAATTCCGGCGAGCTCACGCTGGTGTGGGCAAGGGTAGACCAGGGCGCAGTTGGGGCTGGCCGGGGCGGGGCGGGGCAAGGGCAGACCGGGGCGCGGCCGAGGCGGAGGCGAGCTGGGCGGAATAGGGCGCGACCGGGCCGGGGCGGAGTAGGGCGCAGCCGATCCGGGGCGGAGCGGCGCGGGGTGGGGCCGGGCAGGTATGGGGCAGCGCGGCGTGCGGCCGTGCAGGGCGGGTCCGACGCAGGAGCGGCGGCCGGGCGGGGAGCGGCGGCCGGGCGGGCGGGCCGGACGTGCTGCTGGCTGGGGTGTGCACGGGAGGAAGAATAAGAAGACAAAAAAATTAGGAATATGGAATATTTAAGGAATATGATGTTTCACAGTTTTCGTTTACGGGTACTGTTCTGCGCCACCAATTTTTCGACCCGTAAACACGAGTTTAGTGAACTGAACTCCGCGTTTTCAGTTCGCGTATTTACGGGCTCTGCTAGAGATACTCTTAAATAGAAAAAGTTGAGCCTACACCCAAGTGCAAACACTCAGATGTAGCCTCGGGAGGTACTGACTCCCATCGGGAGCGCTGGTCGCGCAACCGATGAAATATGAAAGTAAAAGAAAGAAAAATGACAATACAATATAGAATGAAGCTGAAGAATTTTAAATCTTCGAGTTACATATAAATCGTCATGTACTACCATCGGGAGATTAAGATATTATTCAATATAATATGTCAACCCGAAGAAATGGAGTATTCCATCAGCCGTACAAAGTCACTCAACAATATATTTTCAGAGCGCGTCCGTCGCGATAAAAACTCTGGATGTCGTGACTCGCAAAAGGGGTCACGAAGGTAAGACCCCAGGATCCGTCATGTGTGGCATGGCATCGCACACGAATGCGCTCTCCCACTTTATCCACATCAACAGATGTGAAGAAAAATCCCGACAGACGCGTTGGGTACTCGATAAAATAGCTAGAATTCGATTTACGATAAGTCCTGAAGCGGCACGTATCGAATTACGCCAGTATTCCAGGTTCGAGTCCAGGAACTTGAGTTTGAAATAGGTTTATGCGGTTTTACCACGAGAGCAATTAACTAGTACCTGGTCCATCAGAAGAACCAACTCCATTTACCATTATCCCTGTACAATATAGACATTGAGTAAAATTTAAATATAACTCGAAAGTATTATTATTAAACAGATGCACGATGAAGATTTCACTCTGTCGATGTTCCTAGGTTTGAACGACAGGTTCGCCTCCTGGCGTTTGCGTGTTGATTGTATGCCACAAAACCGGGCCAGATATAATACAAAGTACCTCTCCAATACACATACATAAAGGAGCTAAAAAGAGAAACAAGGAAAAGAGGCCCGACCCTATTACATAATCTAACACCCTCCCTTAATCTGAACCTTTTGAAAGGTTTAGATTACGTTTGAATTCATCAAGCTTCTTGACTGGAAGGGCCTTTGTAAAGCCATCTGCAATCTGATCTTTACTTGAAATAAACCGAATAGCTAACTTCTGATTAGTAACTCTTTCTCTGACAAAGTGAAAATCAATCTCAATGTGCTTGGTATGAGCATGAAATACTGGATTTGCAGATAGGTAAGTTGCACCTAGATTGTCACACCAAATACTTGGCTTTTCTTTTAATTTAACTCCAAGTTCAGTAAGAAGAGCTTCAACCCAAATTAATTCAGCTATAGCATTTGCCAAAGCTTTATATTCTGCCTCAGTGCTAGACCTTGAGACTGTTGCTTGCTTCCTGGCACTCCAAGAGACCAAATTTGGTCCAACAAATATAGCAAAACCACCCGTGGAGCGTCTGTCATCCAGGCAACCAGCCCAATCAACATCTATAAAAGCACTCAGAAAAGTTGATGAAGACCTTTTAAAAGTAATACCAAGCTGTAAAGTATCTTGCACATATATGAGAATACGTTTCGCAGTTGTCCAGTGTTCTGTAGTTGGAGCATGTAAAAACTGACAAATCTTGTTTACTAAGAGTGCTAAATTAGGATGTGTCAATGTTAAGTATTGTAGAGTTCCAACAATACTCCTGTACTGAGAACTATCTTCAGAACTAAGAGGTGTACCATCTGTCAAAGACATCTGTTCAGATGAAGACAGAGGAGTAGGGGCAGGTTTGCAGCCGTGCATTCCAACTCTATCTAGTAAATCTAAAGCATGCTTCTCATGTGTAAGAAGCAAACCATTATGTATCTTCTTTACTTCAATACTAAGAAAGTAATGTAAATCACCAAGATCTTTTATAGCAAACTTTGCTTTCAAGTCTTGAAGAAGAGCAGTGATAGCACGATTAGAGGAACCAGTAACTATGATATCATCAACATAAATCAGAATAAACATAGTGATACCTGACTTGTTGAGAAGAAATAGTGAAGTGTCAGCCTTTGATGGTTTGAATCCAAACTCACACAACTTGGAGCTGAGCCTAGAGTACCAGGCTCGAGGAGCCTGTTTCAGTCCATACAGAGCTTTATCAAGCTTGCAAACATAATGCGGAGCATGAGAGTTTTCAAAGCCAGGGGTTGTTTCATGTAAACCTCCTCTTCCAGAACACCATGTAAAAACGCGTTCTTGACATCTAGCTGCCGTAAAATCCAGCTGCGGGAAACAGAAAAAGACAGAACAATTCTGATGGTGGCAATTTTTACCACAGGACTGAAGGTATCCTCATAATCAATACCATACCTTTGCTTAAAACCCTTTGCAACTAATCGAGCCTTCTATCTATCAATATAACCATCTGCTTTCTTCTTTATACGATAAACCCATTTGCAGTCAATTAATTTTTTTTGCTTGGAGGAACAAGGTGCCAAGTTTTGTTCTCAATGAGAGCATTTTATTCCTCCTCCATAGCTTGACGCCACTTGGAATCACTCATGGCTTTTGTAAGATTATGTGGTTCACCTGTGGAGGAAACCATACCATATCTAATTGTACCGTCAGTATATTGCTTTAGATGACGTACACCTTTCTGTAACCAAGTGCGAAATCCAGGTGGTGATGATGGTGGCGGAGCAGTTTCAGCATCAGAACTTGAGGATCCACTAGCATTAGCATTTTCAGAATTTTTAGAATTTGAGTTAGCAGCATTTTCGCCCTCACCAGCAGCAGCCACAGAGGATCCACCAGGGGACAAGGGGGCGGACTATGAGCTGTTGCTTTGGTTGCTGTCACCAGCAGACGCTGCACTCGGCGACGTGGACACGGGAGAAGGCTGCTGGCGCTGGCTGCTTTGTCCGAGGCGGAACGTGGCGGCGTGGCGTTGGGCGCCGATGGCTGTTCCCCGCCGGGCGTGTGGCCACCAAGCGGTTCCGCAGCGGGAGACGCGCTGCGCGTGGAGCTACTGCTCTGCGATGGGCCAGGCGATCTGGTAGGAGAATCTGCCTCGGATCGCCGCATCTCGGGATCAGCGCCGACAGGAGAATGTTCAGCAGAATCCTCCTCGTGTTCAGCATCCGGTTTGTCCGTTTCTGAGAGGATATTAGCCTCATTTTCTGCGGCCATTTCTTCACGGTTTTCAGTATAGTTTTCTTCTATAGTTTCGTCTACCTGTTCCATGTTAGTAACAGAGACAATAGGCACAATATGGTCATTGAAATTATGTACACTCTCATGAACATTAGAGGAAGATGGTAGAAGTAGGATTTCTTTCTTAAGAAGTGCACCGGCATTTGGATGAAGAGAGGCAAACGGAAAGACATTTTCATCAAATACAACATCACGAGAGATGTATATTCGGCCAATAGATATGTCTAGACACTTCACACCTTTATGTAAAGGACTATACCCAAGAAACACACACTGTTTAGACCGAAAAGCAAGTTTTCTCTTATTGTATGGGCGGAGGTTAGGCCAACAAGCACAACCAAAAGTTCAAAGGGCATCATAATTTGGTGTTACATGAAGTAAACATCCGGTGGGTGTTTCAAAGTCAAGAACCTTGCCAGGAAGAAGGTTTATGAGAGAAGTGGCAGTGATAAAAGCTTCATCCCAGAATTTAAGAGACATGGAGGCATTGGCAAGTAATGCAAGACCAACTTCAACTATATGACGAAGTTTTCTTTCTGCTGAACCATTTTGTTGATGAGCATGAGGACATGATACATGATGTTTGATGCCAACTTTTTGAAAGAATCCATTCAACTTTTCATACTCGCCCCCCCCCCCCCAATCAGTTTGCATCGTAAAAATTTCCTATCAAACTTGCATTCAACATATTGTTGATAATTAAGAAAGGCTTGATAAACATCAGAACGATTTTTGAGCAAATAAATCCAGGTGAATTTACTAAAATCATCGATAAAGCTTACATAGTATGCATGTTTTCCCATAGAGAGAGGGGCAGGACCCCATACATCGGAGAATACTTGCTCCAAAGGAGCAGTAGAGACACTAGAGGATATGGGGTATGGCAACTGATGGCTCTTTGCCAACTGACAAGAGTCACAAACATATGGAGTACTCTCTGGGGTGTAAGCTATTTTATTTCGTCTAAGAACTTGTTGAACCACAAACGAAGATGGATGTCCTAAGCGGCGATGCCATGTGGATGATGATGGCTTTATTGAGATGAAAGCATGCTTGGCGGTCTCATGAAACATGGGCACCAGGGGATAGAGAACACCCCAGCAGGGGCCTCTAAACAGAACTCTTCGTGTTTCTTGGTCCTTGATTAAGAAGAAGAAAGGATGAAACTCAATAAAGACATGATTATCAAGTGTAAAGCGGTGAACTGACAATAGATTTTTGTAGGCACTAGGGACATGAAGAATATTTTTAAGATCAAAAGAACCATGAGGAGTGCGCAAAATTGAATTACCAATGTGACTAATGTTCATACATATTCCTTCAGCAGTGCGAACACTGTCTTGTCCATGATACTTATTGGCTATGAGGAGTTTGTTCAGTTCGCCAGTGATGTGATCAATTGCCCATGTGTCAGTGTACCAGTTTGTATCAACGCCATATGAGGCAAGATGGGCACCCTTGTCACGATCATCTATGTTCTTCTTGTCATCTGAATAGCGCCACCAACACTTGCTAGCAGGATGGCCATGCTTAGTGCATATCTGACAGTCGGTGTCCACATAGGGAGTGGGGGTGCGGTCAAACCGGTGACCACCACCATCAAAGCGACAACGGTCACCTCCACCATCATCAGAGCGGCGGCGATCACCGCCACCATCATCTCGCTGTCTTTCACTGCGATCATCACGGCGATCACCCTGGCGCTCATCATGGTACCAATAACCACGGTCATCATCTCTATCGCGATAACCACCACCTCCACCACCACGGTAAGGAGCAGGATCCGGGGTGCGGCCTCGAGGAGGTGGAGTACGACCAAGTGGGCGCTGCTTCTGCTCACGGCCACGTCGAGCAAGGTTTGCGAAAGAGACAAACTCCCCGTTTTCTTCAACTCCATTGTGCATATCATAGGAACTAAGCTGCTCATAAAAATCATCAAGTGTAGTACCAGGATTTGCATTAACAGGAAGTAATCAGGGCATTATATTCACCCTTGTCAAGACCATGCAGCAAATAACCAAGCATCTCATCATCTTCAACTGGCTTACCAAGCGCTGACAATTCTGAGGCGAACCCTTCATCTTGGTGTAGTATGTATCTGCTGTCATGGAGAGCTTCTTCGTGTCATTCAGTTTCTCGCGGAGATGTTGAGCTTTGGTACGTGACGCCATCTTGAACATATCTTTGATGGCGGACCAAGCCTCAGCAGTAGAACTCACATCAAGGAGGTGTGACAGAATATCAGGTGACAGGGTGTTCAGAAGAAACCGAAGAACCTGCTGATCACGAGCAAGCCACCCGACATAAGCCGGATTTTCAATCACAATTTTCTTCTTCTCCGCATCTTCAACTTCAATAGTCTTGGCCGAGGCTGCATCGGTACCATCAAGAAGTGCCATTACATTGGCACCACGGAACGTCGGGAAGACCAGAGCCATCCAAAGGAGGAAATTTCCTCGCGTGAGCTGCTGGGCAGGAGGTGCACCGAGATCAGCTGCAAGGCCAGCTCCGGAACCAGAGCTTGATGACAAATTCATATCTGGATGATCTAGGGTTATGGTTGTATCGGATGTGTGTATTGGCTGTGTTGGCTGGGGTTTGATCTGAAAGGTTTTGAGAGGGTTCTGAGTCTTTAGGAGATGTGGATCACAGCGCCAGAGAGGTTTGGCGACAGCCTGCTGGTTATTTGGTGTGTGACGGCGGCGACGGCTGGAAGATCAGCGGTGGTGGCGGTCGATGTTGGTGTAGGGCGGTGGCTGCAGATGTCCTGCTGCGGCAGAAGTGTTTTTGGCGGCGGCGGCAGCAGCTAGGTTGTCGAGGAAGAGCTTTGCTCTGATACCATGTCGATGTTCCTAGGTTTGAACGACATGTTCGTCTCCTGGCGTTTGCGTGTTGATTGTATGCCACAAAACCGGGCCAGACATAATACAAAGTACCTCTCCAATACGTAAAGGAGCTGGAAACAGAAACAAGGAAAAGAGGCCCGACCCTAGTACATAATCTAACACACTCGATTCTACGACTCAAGTAAAATCTTGGGGGCTACTGACATAGGTATGCCTATTAGACATGTCGAATAAGTACCCCATGTCCACAGGAAAGCAGAAAGCTCATGGACTCGAAGCTTTGGAGGCCTAGAAGGTTGGAAGCCCTCGGATTAGAAAAATAGAGTTGTTATAGGAAACTTGTATCAATATAAGGAAAGGCTCAACGCGACCCGATAGTTTGTAACTTGTACGACACGGAAAAGTCTCGGCTCCACCTCCTATATAAAGGGGGAGCCGAGGGTGAAAGAAAGGACCGAGTCATTGTAACCTAGACACCGTAATATTTTGTAGACCACCTTTGTTCGGCTAAACCTTCGAGACCTACTTGCCCTCTATTTCTTACGAAACTCTAAGTCTACAATAGGTAGGCACTGTCGAGTTTCACGCTGGGCGTTCGGGTAAACCCGAAATTTCGGGTCGGGTATTTCGGGCTTTTGTTTAATCGGGTTTCAAGAAACTACACCCGAAATTCTCCCGTAAAAAAGAAAACCCGAAAATTCGGGTTCGGGCTTGGGTAATCTCGAATTCCCCGATTTACATCACACTGAACGAAAAGATCAGCACCGTGCGAGAGGTGAAGGAGCCTAAAGAGGAACAAGAGTGAGGATTTGGGGCTGCGTCAGCCGTTGGGGAGGATGGAGGAGCCGCTGAATCTGAACAGGGTCGCATCGTCGTTGGCCTCACATCGCAGGAGGTGCCGCGGTGGCAGAGCGACCATCTTGAAGGAGGAGACAAGGTGTGACCATCAATCTGTGACGGGGCGCGGCGTCGCCGGCCAAACTTTATAGGACGTGCCGCCGTGGCAGCGGGCAAGCGGTGGCTGCAGCCTCCAGGAGTCTAGAAGGGGAAGATGGGGGAACGGACGAGCTGGGAGGGGGCGTGTGGCCGTCGGCCTGGCGGCGCAAGGAGGAAGCTGGGACGAATCGTGGGATGCGTTTAGGGATAGGAAATATAGGATAGGGTATTCACGTTACTGGGCCTAGAAATTCTTAGTGGGCTGCAATGTTACCTAGGTTACGTAGACACATGACACAGGGACCGGGTCGTTCGGGTGACTCGGGTACCCACGCCTATTACCCGAGATTCCAGAAATTAATTCGGGTTTCCAGTTTTGCCACCCGATTTTTCGGGTTTCGGGTAATTCGGGTTCGGGGCCGGGTAATTCGGGTTCGGGCTTCAGGTTTCGGGTTTTATGCCCACCGTGAGTCGAGTTAATCCCTCGTCAATCAGCAAGAGCCCAAACTGAATGGGACTTGTTACAATCCAATAAAACGTGTCTACAGGAGTCTTCACTGCCGCATAATCTGCATGTACTCGTTGTAGACATATGTCTATGATGTAAGAGATCATCTGATGGCAAGGATTGCCGTGCTAACTGCCAAAAAAATTGACTTTTGATGGAACTTGAATTGACCATAGCATGGTCCAATCCTTCCGCTCCCGCGCTCGGAATCTGATCCCTCAGAATTCCCCTCTAGCCAAGCTCCCCTTTCTGTACTTTGTGTGATTAGCATCCTATATGCTGACTTGAGTGAAAACTGAGCTGTGACTAAATCAGCATGCGGGTTCACCCCTCGTGCGCCCATTTCACTGTCAAGTTTCCTGAATTTTAGTTCAAATTTAAGCTCCTCGTCGCTCAAACTGTCACGCTACTCGAAATAATACCGAAATCATGACATGATAACACCTACGTAAATAAGCCAAGCAACATGGTCTACTTGTGATGTGTCTACATGCAATTGGCGCAATGCCGGAGGATTACAGAGTCGGCAAGTTATCCCATGAGCTACGATGGAGTTGACTATGTGACCCAATTGCATGCGTCCAAGGAAGGAGTTGTGGGTCCCATCAGATACGCGCATCTTAAGCAACGGAACAAAATGGTGAAACCAATAAGAGCAAAACAATAGTGTAGCTAGCAGTTAGCTATAACAATTTGCCAAATCATCTACAGTCAACTTATAGCTAGTATGTACAATAGTAACGGAACAAAATGGTGTAGCTAGCAGATACGCGCATCTTAAGCAACGGAACAAAATGGTGAAACCAATAAGAGCAAAACAATAGTGTAGCTAGCAGTTAGCTATAACAATTTGCCAAATCATCTACAGTCAACTTATAGCTAGTATGTACAATAGTAAGCTATAAACGTGTAGTACTTTTACAATATATGACCCACTTTTTAGTCTTACATAGTGTCTAGGAGCATGTGCTAGAACTGGCTATTAGATAAAAGCTCACTTATCTTCTCTCTTCTAATCTCTCTCCTCCAACTAAGAGCAAGAACAATAGTGTAGCTCGTAGCCGACTACAACAATTTGCCATATCATCTATAGTCAACTTATATCTAGCTTGTACAATACTACCACTGTTTCACGGAATAAGGCGCACACGTATTTTAAGACGAACTTTGACCATAAAAATCGAGCAACAAATTATTGATTATATTATATGTAATTAGCACTGTTGGATTCGTACTGAAAATCACTTTCTAATAATGTTAATTTCATACTAACAATCTTTACATATTTGAAGTTATTCTTGATCAAACAAAAAATATGTAAAACGAGGACGTCTTATTCCTTGAAACAGAGGTAGTAGTAAGCTATAAAAGTGTAGTACTTTTATAATACATGACCCACCTTTTAGTCTCAAATAGAGCCTAGGAGCACGTACTAGAGCTGGCTATTAGATAAAGAGCCCACTTATCTTCTTTCTCATAATCTCTCTCATCCAACTAAGCAAACTTATAATATTTTGTCTTTTATATCCAATTGCATGTAGCAAACTTATAATATTTTATCTCTTATAGCCAGTTGCATGTAGCAAACTTATAATATTTTATCTCTTATAGCCAGATGACTGTATCTTAGAGGCAGCTGACTATATCTTATAGCAAGTACAATAAGTTCTAGTCAGCTGACTATAAGGATTAAAATAATATATTGTTACCTAGTTGGAGGAGAGAGAGGAGGAGATAGAAGAGGAGCCAGCTCTAGCACATGCTCCTATGCACTACGTGAGAGTGAATGGTGGGTCATACGTAGATAAAGTAGTATAATTTAATAGCTCACTATTATACATGTTGACTCTAGAATAACTATAGATGACATAACACTTGATTTATAGCCAACAGTTGACTCTACTATTTAACCTTCTTTTATTAGACTAGCCACAATGGGAGTATCATAAGTAGTATCATGCATACCATGTTGGCCAAAATGTGATGTGGCACACCAATTAATAAGATGAGAGATGAGAGTGTTATCATAATATGATACCGTATCATAGCACGTAAAACTAGAAAAATTAATGAGAAACACATTATGTATGCACATTTGCATTGAAATTCTACTAAACATTAAATACGATGATACTATGATACTATCTTATGATACTTGATACGTCTCCGACGTATCGATAATTTCTTGTGTTCCATGCCACATTATTGATGTTATCTACATGTTTTATGCACACTTTATGTCATATTCGTGCATTTTCTGAAACTAACCTATTAACAAGATGCCGAAGTGCCGATTCTTTTTTCTGCTGTTTTTGGTTTCAGAAATCCTAGTAACGAAATATTCTCGGAATTGGACGAAATCAACGCCCAGGGTCCTATTTTGCCACGAAGCTTCCAGAAGACCGAAGAGGAGACGAAGTGGGGCCACGAGGTGGCCAAACCACAGGGCGGCGCGGCCCAGGCCCTGGCCGCGCCGACCTATGGTTTGGGCCCCTCGTGCCGCCTCTTGACCTGCCCTTCCGCCTACTTAAAGCCTCCGTCGCGAAACCCCCAGTACCGAGAGCCACGATACGGAAAACCTTCCAGAGACGCCGCCGCCGCCAATCCCATCTCGGGGGATTCAGGAGATCGCCTCCGGCACCCTGCCGGAGAGGGGAATCATCTCCCGGAGGACTCTACGCCGCCATGGTCGCCTCCGGATTGATGAGTGAGTAGTCTACCCCTGGACTATGGGTCCATAGCAGTAGCTAGATGGTTGTCTTCTCCCCATTGTGCTTAATTGTCGGGTCTTGTGAGCTGCCGAACATGATCAAGATCATCTATCTGTAATTCTATATGTTGCGTTTGTTGGGATCCGATGAATAGAGAATACTTGTTATGTTGATTATCAATTTATGTCTATGTGTTGTTTATGATCTTGCATGCTCTCCGTTACTAGTAGATGCTCTGGCCAAGTAGATGCTTGTAACTCCAAGAGGGAGTATTTATGCTCGATAGTGGGTTCATGTCTCCGTGAATCTGGGGGAGTGACAGAAACCTCTAAGATTATGGATGTGATGTTGCCACTAGGGATAAAACATTGGTGCTATGTTCAAGTATGTAGTTACTGATTACATTACGCGCAATACTTAATGCAATTGTCTGTTGTTAGCAACTTAATACTGGAGGGGGTTCGGATGATAACCTGAAGGTGGACTTTTTAGGCATAGATGCATGCTGGATAGCGGTCTATGTACTTTATCGTAATGCCCAATTAAATCTCACTATACTCATCATAATATGTATGTGCATGGTCATGCCCTCTTTATTTGTCAATTGCCCAACTGTAATTTGTTCACCCAACATGCTGTTTATCTTATGGGAGAGACACCTCTAGTGAACTGTGGACCCCGGTCCAATTCTCTATACTGAAATACAATCTACTGCAATACTTGTTCTACTGTTTTCTGCAAACAATCATCTTCCACACAATACGGTTAATCCTTTGTTACAGCAAGCCGGTGAGATTGACAACCTCACTGTTTCGTTGGGGCAAAGTACTTTGGTTGTGTTGTGCAGGTTCCACGTTGGCGCCGGAATCTCTGGTGTTGCGCCGCACTACATCCCACCGCCATCAACCTTCAACGTGCTTCTTGACTCCTACTGGTTCGATTAAACCTTGGTTTCTTACTGAGGGAAACTTGCCGCTGTGCGCATCACACCTTCCTCTTGGGGTTCCCAACGGACATGTCAACTAACGCATCAAGCAAATTTCTGGCGCCTTTGCCGGGGAGATCAAGACACGCTGCAAGGGGAGTCTCCACTTCCCAATCTCTTTACTTTGTTTTTGTCTTGCTTATTTTATTTACTACTTTGTTTGCTGCATTATATCAAAACACAAAAAAATTAGTTGCTAGCTTTACTGTCTTGCACTCTATATCAAAAACACAAAAAAATTAGTTACTTGCTTTTACTTTACTTGATTCATCATGTTTCCTTTTAATTTTACCACGAAAGACATACCGGTAGGACGTGGGTCTATAATTGGGAGAAATAATATAGAAGAAATTTTCAATCATGTCAGTACCGTTGAAGATTTTGAAGATAGACACTTGGTAGAACTTGCTCCTACTTATGAAATTGCCGCTGCTGCTTTAGTTCGTATGATGGAAACTAAATTTGTTAATCTCAATCCTATAATCCAACACATGTTTCTTACACTCGGTGATATGGAAGAAGGGGAAAAGAAAGACTTTGTTTTAGAAACCCTTCTTAGAGAATTTGGTGGTATAGCAAGAGAGGCTAGAAAGGTCTTTGCTAAATATAATATGCTTGGTTCTTATACCAATTTTGTTAGTCTCCTTGAAAAGATGGATATGGATAGAATAAAGTACACTAATAATATTAATGATGGTGGGGAGATCAAAGCACCAATACCATGTAAGCTCCTAGCGATGAATGATGCACTAGAAAATAACTATGCTTGGCTTGTTCCTGAAAATTTGTTTGATGAGAGTAGCAAGCCCAAGACTAATGAAAAGGGAGCCGCTGAAACTTATGTATCCAATATACTATGCATGGTTGAGAAAACTCCAAACCCCGCTGAATATGCTTCGTCTCTCGATAATACTTGATACACACTTTCTGCGCCTAGCTGAAAGGCGTTAAAGAAAAGCGCTTATGGCAGACAACCCATGTTTTTAATACAGTACTTTGTTTTTATTTTGTGTCTTGGAAGTTGTTTAATACTGTAGCAACCTCTCCTTATCTTACTTTAGTGTTTTGTTGTGCCAAGTAAAGTCGTTGATAGTAAAGTTCATACTAGATTTGGATTACTGCGCAGAAACAGATTTCTTTGCTGTCACAAATCTGGGCTGTTTTCTCTGTAGGTAACTCAGAAAATTATGCCAATTTACGTGAGTGATCCTCAGATATGTACGCAACTTTCATTAAATTTGAGTATTTTCATTTGAGCAAGTCTGGTGCCTCGATAAAATTCGTCAATACGAACTGTTCTGTTTTGACAGATTCTGCCTTTTATTTCGCATTGCCTCTTTTGCTATGTTGGATGAATTTCTTTGATCCATTAATGTCCAGTAGCTTTGTGCAATGTCCAGAAGTGTTAAGAATGATTGTGTCACCTCTGAACATGTTAATTTTTATTGTTCACTAACCCTCTAATGAGTTGTTCTAAGTTTGGTGTGGAGGAAGTTTTCAAGGATCAAGAGAGGAGTATGATGCAATATGATCAAGGAGAGTGAAAGCTCTAAGCTTGGGGATGCCCCGGTGGTTCACCCCTGCATATTCTAAGAAGACTCAAGCGTCTAAGCTTGGGGATGCCCAAGGCATCCCCTTCTTCATCGACAACATTATCAGGTTCCTCCCCTGAAACTATATTTTTATTCCATCACATCTTATGTGCTTTTCTTGGAGCGTCGGTTTGTTTTTGTTTTTGTTTTGTTTGAATAAAATGGATCCTAGCATTCACTGTATGGGAGAGAGACACGCTCCGCTGTAGCATATGGACAAGTATGTCCTTAGGCTCTACTCATAGTATTCATGGCGAAGTTTCTTCTTCGTTAAATTGTTATATGGTTGGAATTGGAAAATGATACATGTAGTAATTGCTATAATGTCTTGGATAATGTGATACTTGGCAATTGTTGTGCTCATGTTTAAGCTCTTGCATCATATGCTTTGCACCCATTAATGAAGAAATACATAGAGCATGCTAAAATTTGGTTTGCATATTTGGTCTCTCTAAAGTCTAGATAATTTCTAGTATTGAGTTTGAACAACAAGGAAGACGGTGTAGAGTCTTATAATGTTTTCAATATATCTTTTATGTGAGTTTTGCTGCACCGGTTCATCCTTGTGTTTGTTTCAAATAGCCTTGCTAGCCTAAACCTTGTATCGAGAGGGAATACTTCTCATGCATCCAAAATCCTTGAGCCAACCACTATGCCATTTGTGTCCACCATACCTACCTACTACATGGTATTTCTCCGCCATTCCAAAGTAAATTGCTTGAGTGCTACCTTTAAATTTCCACTCTTCACCTTTACAATATATAGCTCATGGGACAAATAGCTTAAAAACTATTGTGGTATTGAATATGTACTTATGCACTTTATCTCTTATTAAGTTGCTTGTTGTACGATAACCATGTTTCTGGGGACGCCATCAACTATTCTTTGTTGAATTTCATGTGAGTTGCTATGCATGTTCATCTTGTCTGAAGTAAGGGAGATCTACCACCTTATGGTTAAGCATGCATATTGTTAGGGAAGAACATTGGGCCGCTAACTAAAGCCATGATCCATGGTGGAAGTTTCAGTTTTGGACATATATCCTCAATCTCATATGAGAATAATAATTGTTGCCACATGCTTATGCATTAAAGAGGAGTCCATTATCTGTTGTCTATGTTGTCCCGGTATGGATGTCTAAGTTGAGAATAATCAATAGCGAGAAATCCAATGCGAGCTTTCTCCTTAGACCTTTGTAAAGGCGGCATGGAGGTACCCCATTGTGACACTTGGTTAAAACATGTGTATTGCGATGATCCGGTAGTCCAAGCTAATTAGGACAAGGTACGGGCACTATTAGTATACTATGCATGAGGCTTGCAACTTGTAAGATATAATTTACATGATACATATGCTTTATTACTACCGTTGACAAAATTGTTTCTTGTTTTCAAAATCAAAGCTCTAGCACAAATATAGCAATCGATGCTTTTCCTCTATGGAGGACCATTCTTTTACTTTTATGTTGAGTCAGTTCACCTATTTCTCTCCACCTCTAGAAGCAAACAGTTGTGTGAACTGTGCATTGATTCCTACATACTTGCATATTGCACTTATTATATTACTCTATGTTGACAATATCCATGAGATATACATGTTACAAGTTGAAAGCAACCGCTGAAACTTAATCTTCCTTTGTGTTGCTTCAATACCTTTACTTTGATTTATTGCTTTATGAGTTAACTCTTATGCAAGACTTATTGATGCTTGTCTTGAAGTACTATTCATGAAAAGTCTTTGCTATATGATTCACTTGTTTACTCATGTCATATACATTGTTTTGATCGCTCATTCACTACATATGCTTTACAAATAGTATGATCAAGGTTATGATGGCATGTCACTCCAGAAATTATCTTTGTTATCGTTTTACCTGCTCGGGACGAGCAGAACTAAGCTTGGGGATGCTGATACGTCTCCGACGTATCGATAATTTCTTGTGTTCCATGCCACATTATTGATGTTATCTACATGTTTTATGCACACTTTATGTCATATTCGTGCATTTTCTGGAACTAACCTATTAACAAGATGCCGAAGTGCCAGTTGCTGTTTTCTGCTGTTTTTGGTTTCAGAAATCCTAGTAACAAAATATTCTCGGAATTGGACGAAATCAACGCCCAGGGTCCTATTTTGCCACGAAGCTTCCAGAAGACCGAAGAGGAGACGAAGTGGGGCCACGAGGTGGCCAAACCACAGGGCGGCGCGGCCCAGGCCCTGGCCGCGCCGACCTATGGTGTGGGCCCCTCGTGCCGCCTCTTGACCTGCCCTTCCGCCTACTTAAAGCCTCCGTCGCGAAACCCCCAGTACCGAGAGCCGCGATACGGAAAACCTTCCAGAGACGCCGCCGCCGCCAATCCCATCTCGGGGGATTCAGGAGATCGCCTCCGGCACCCTGCCGGAGAGGGGAATCATCTCCCGGAGGACTCTACGCCGCCATGGTCGCCTCCGGATTGATGAGTGAGTAGTCTACCCCTGGACTATGGGTCCATAGCAGTAGCTAGATGGTTGTCTGTAACACCCCAAATTTCAAAATAAAGAGAAAATGAATTTCCTTTTCCAAAAATGAGAACCAACAAAAACTTTTCTTAAATAGAGTGCTATGCTTAGTGCTCCTACCTATTATTTGTGTTTTGCCATGATGAGTGTTATTATGCTTATGTGAAAAACCCTAAAACCCTAAAGTGATCAAGTGAAGATCACAAACCAAATAAAATTAAAAGAGAAAGAAATCAAATAAGAAAAACCCTAAACCCTAACCTTTTCAAAAGTCATTTGGATCCTTTTTGAGAAACCTAAAATAAAGGAACAGGCATATGTGGGCCTATAGCCTTAATATGTAAATCTTGAACCCTACCTTTTCTTATTTTTTGCTGAATGATGGTGAATCATTGCAAAACTTATTAAACCCTAAACTACATCCCTCTTGTCATCAATCTTTGAGAAATAAAATAAAAAGGAAAAATCTTATTTAAGAAAGAGGCATATCTGCCTATGGCTATTTTATAAAACTTTACACCAAGCCTTTCTACTGTATTCAGAGGATTGGAAAACCTTCTTAAACCTTATCTAGAACTTCTCCAACCCAATCCCATGTGAAACAAAGGATTGTTAAAAAGAAAGTAATAATGCCATAGAGGCATATGAGAGCAAAATATCAAATTTGTGAAATTGAGGATCTTGACCCTAAGACTTGAAATTGAATGGTTGGATCACTCTTATATACCATTTCAACTCTCAACAACACCATTTGGGTCAAGCCTAGTCAAATTAAAAATCAAGTGCCACATATGCATAGAGGCATATGTGACACATAGCCATTTTCACCAATTCTTGTCTTATGCACTTCTACCCTAACCCAATGGTGTGAAACCATCCCTGAACCTAATCTAACCCTAATTTGACCCTCAACCTTGCTCAAGTAAAGCAAGGAGAGCACCTTACAAGAATAAGAAAAATTGACATGTCACCTTTCATGCTTTATGGCCAATTTTACAACTCTTTGAGCAAGACCATTTGAAATGGTTTCAATGGTTGGAAAATGTTCTAAACTAATAAGAATCACATTAGAGTCAACAAAGGTCAACTCAAATGGAGAGAAATCAAATAGTGAGATAACTCCATTTTTCACTCACATACACATAGGGCCAATTTATCAAACCTTGACCTAGGCACCAACCTTGTCTCAAAATGGTTGGAACCTTTCACCTAACTCAATCTAACACCAAATAAACCTCACTCCTGTCAAATTGAAGCAAAGAGGAATAAAAGAATAAAAGTTAGAATTTCACAAAACCCTCACATATGGCTTATGCCATTTTTATAAATTGTGACCCTAGACCATTTTGGCCTTCACCATTAGTGGTAATATGTTACTAAACATTTATTACAACTTTTGGAATCCAAGAAACCCAATTCAAATCAAATTCAAACTCAATTGGGGATCACATGTGATATTGGTCAAATCTGCCAATTATAACCTGATCACTACTTTGAGCCCTTGCCATTCAATTTTCTCAAACTAACTCTTGCTAATTCTTTGCACCACTTCAAAGTCAACATCAAGGTGAACACTTTTTGTAAAGACCCCCTGGCCAAATTCATCTTTGATCATTTGCTATGCTCATGCAAAGTTGCAACTTTTAATTAAGTGGAACAATCTCCCACTTAGTGAACTTTGCAATATTTTGCTTTTCTAAATTTCACCACCACCTCTCTTTGCCTCTGGTCATTTAGAACCAAACCAAACCCACACAATTCAAGTTGGCCAACTATTTGAATCAAACCAAATTTGGACAAAATTTGTGAAATGCAAATAGGGAACTATTTGACACTATTTAAAATAGTGTCCTAGCCAACCCTACCCTGCCCCAAACCTCTCCACCCTGTCCCCTTGTCCCCTCTCTGCCTCACCACCCACAGAAACCCTAAAGGAGCAAGCCTAGCTTGCATGTACATGGCCATGCCGGCCATGTTCCTCCTCTTCTTCTCTCATTCCTCCCCAGCTCTGGCCACCATGTCCTCTGGCTCCACCTCACTCCCCTGCAACCCCCTGTGCCCGCCATTGCCGGAGAGGAAGCCCACACGCGTCAGGCAACGCGCGTCCAGAGTGGCCCAGGCCATGCCGATCACGGCGTGGACACGCCCCAGCGCGCCCGTGGACATGCCCTGGCCACGAGTCGCCTCCCCGCAGCACACCTCCCCTGGACCCCCTCGCTGCACGACGAGCTTCGCCGCCGCGACCAGAGCCCGCCAGACACGGTCCCGTGTCCTCGCGCCGCCTGTCGTCATCGACACCGTCGCCATTTTCCCGCGAACGCCGCCGCAGACTTGGACGCAATGCGTCGCCACCAGACCGTCCCCCACCTAGCTAGCAAGCGCTCTAGCACCACCATGATCTCGCCTACCTAGCGCCGCCCTCGCCTATCCCCATTACTCGCCAGAAACGCCGCGACCATGTCGACTCCGCCGCAGACCTCTGGCCACCTCGCGTCGCTATAAAAGGAGGACACCCGTGGCCAATTCTTGCACACCAGTCGCCTTCCCTCCTCATCCTTGATCTCCTCGACCACCTCCCCCTTTCCAATTCCGCCGGAGTAGCCCCAATTTCATCGCCGGAGCCCGCAGAGGTCCTGAGATCGCCGCCGTCAATTCCGGCCACCATTCGAGCCGCCGCCTGCGCCATCTGCTTCCTCGTCCTCGACAACGCCGCCCTGCATCATCGCCTACCGTCGCCGGAGCCCCAGCTCGCCGTCGACCCCCGTGCCTCGCCGCGCCAGCAAGCCCCTCCCCTCGACGGAGACGACGCGCCTCGACCGCACGATCTTCCTCTAATCCTACGTCCCACGATCCCCTGTACCGATTCGGTGAGTTTCACCCACTGACGGGTGGGTCCCCCTGTCAGCTGGCCCGCTGCGCCTTTGGACGCACTTCGGAGGCCGGCCCAACTCTGCTCCCTGGCATTTTAAATCTTTCGGCCCAGTTTCTTTCCCGCGCAGCCCAAATCATTTAAATCTTGATTTTCTGTTTAAACCAAATTGAATACTGACCCTGTTTTCAAAATTCAATAGAATCTGTTTGGCTTATCCAAATTTGATGAATTTTATACCGTTGGAAAGCTAGTGAAATTATCTATCAAATGCCACTGGTCCCATCTCAAATTTATTTGTAGAATTAATCTGACAAAAAGAACAAGGCAGGGACTTTTCTGCCTTAGAATAATTCTTAAAAATCAACCAAAAAAAGATATGAAGTTAATTCCAACTCTAATAGCTCACTTTTGACTTACACTAATTGTTTATGCAAGAAAATGGTGTGGTCACTTTACATGATCATGCCCTAGTTTAAGTAGTATACAATATGGCTAGTTTAACTAGTTGATATTGTCCAAAACTATTAAGTAATTCATATGAAGTCTTATACTTCATTTAAATCTTGTCTCAAATGAATTCATGTGATGTTTGGACCCCTGGCCAAACTCACTTATATGAATTACTTAGAGATTTAAATCATAGGTAGTGTTATTAAATGGTATGAGGTACTCTACCTCATTTAAATCTATTTCTCAAATGATGATGATGAATGGTTGACTTGGGTCAACCTGATTTCATGTAGGATTGTCTGAGAAATTAAACCTTAAGAAGTTTTCAATGAGAGAAAAGTATTTCTCAAACACTATATGGAAACTATATTTTACATATGTAATGAGAGGAAATTATTTTCCTCAAAGCCACACAACCAATGCACCCAAATTGTAGTTTTGGTGTGAGTACAAGTAATGTTAGAATAGCCAATGAATTGTTGATAATGTTAAATCACCTCAATGATAGTTGCTAACCTAGTTACAACTATGTGTTAAATCCTATGAGAGGTTTTCCTCTCATTTAAATCTTGGTCTCAAGTATTTCACCATGAGGTATGGACCATGGTCTATATAACCTCATATTGAGTTATTTGGTGACATTAAATCACTACCATGTTAGTATTAAATTGTATGAGGTATGGAACCTCATTTAAATCATTTCCTCAAATGATGAGTATGAAGAGGTTGACTTTGGTCAACCTAGGTCATATATTATTCATAAGAGGAATTAAATCTTAATAAGATAATGAGAGGAAATTATTTCTCTAAGTATTTGAAAGAAACCCCTAAGTTAGTATGAGAGGAAATTATTTTTCTTAAATAAAAGGAACACATCCACCCACTTAATAGTAGTGGGTGATGCTAGTTTAAGTTATGTAAAGCTTGTGTGTGCTTAGTTTAGTATGTAAGTTTGGTATGATGATTGTGTACCCCGTATTCGTATTTTAGACGCTAGTACCGGAGACTATCAGGAGGAGGAGGACTTCTACAAAGAGGAAGGAGAAGAGAACTTGGACCCCCACTTCAACCAAGGCAAGCTATACTCTTGCAAGCCAATACCAATGCAAGTTATAATGTTACAAGCTGATATCATTGCAAGCCAATACCAATGCAAGCTCATATTCTTGCAAAGTGCAAAGCTCTACAAGAGCAAGGCACCATGAATCTTACCTTTTCTTACATAAGCCTATCCCAAGTTTATACATTACCAGTTTTTACTTGTTTGCTCAATAAGTTGCTTTTATAGTTAACTTTGGTCAAAATAAAGAAGTTTACTAGAGTAGTAAAGTTAGCAAGCTTTGACAAATGCAAGCTAGATTGATGCAAACCATTTTGGTTGCAAGACAATACTCTTGCAAAACTCACTATGAGCAAGGCATTATCCTATTTACTTTATGCTTATGATCCTACTTCCCAGTTTTACTTTACAAGCTTTATTTACTTTGGTTTTATCAAAGTACTTTTTGATTCATGATTCACTTGGTTAGTATTGGATTAGTACAAGAGTATCAAAGTTAGCCTAGAAGCAAAGCAAAATACTTAGCACCCCTCATACATAGATGCTAGTGCGGATTTGAAAGTGACTACTCCATTTGGGAACTTGGGAATTGAAATGACTTTGAAAACCTTAGAATGATGAGTCATTCTATTGAGAGATTTTGAAGGTGAGTATGACTGGGAATGACTTGGTGAATTTTACCAAAAACACTGATGGTTGGGTTCGGATGCGATACCATTCCAATTTTACCAGTACCCCCACAATACCTGAATCTGGGTAGGGCTTAACCGGAAGTTTGTGTGTCTTAGTATGGGTTCCCTCTAAACAAGCGTCATCGGGGTTATGCCGAAAGTTGACTCTACCACCACAGAAATGATACGATATGATGCGAAATGAGGTGAATGTCCGGCCCAAGCTCGTGCGCTCCTGTGCCGACTGTCTGCCTTTCACCGGGAGGCCAAGCTCATGGGGAGAGGTGCCTATACTAGGGTATGTAAATGAAAGGTTATGATTGGTAGTTCGCGTACTGCGTACGATAAATCAGGGCCAGTTACCCCTGACGAGCTATTGCAATTATTGTGGCACAAGTGTACAACCTCTGTAGAGTTAAACCTATTCGAATAGCCGCGTCCTCGGTTATGGACAGTTGGAAAGGCCATACTGTTCCGTCATCAGAAACTTTTCGAAAACTATGAATGGTGAAGGGTGACTTGTGGATTTGAACTCGAAAGGGGACATTGATTTGGAATCACAACGGAGTTGTGGGAATGACACTAATGTTCCCACTTGAGTTAGTTAGCACATGAAGAGTTGTTTACAAAAATGTTTGTGAACTAAAATTGGCTTTATGCAAAATAAACTAGAGCTTAGCACCCCTTACTAGAATTGTTAGCACTTACATTAGTATTAGTTTGCGAGTACTTTAAAGTACTCACGGCTGTGTCCCTGGCTATTCAAATGGCCAGACCATGAAGAGAAGCAGAACTATCAAGATGATGGCAACCAGGATGTCTACGAAAACTAGGGAATCTTCTGACGTCAGACGTTGGCCTGTGGACTAGAGAGTCCCTTCTATTTACGCTTCCGCTATGAAACTATGAACTTTGTGTACGTTGATCAATAGATCAACTATTTGTGTAATATTGGATCATGTGATCTCTATTTGTAAAACGACTATGGTATGTAATGAATGATGACTTATGATATTCAACTGTTATGTCTCGCAACAACAATATTCCTGGGATTGCGATGTATGGCATCACAGGCATCTGGACTTGAAAATCTGGGTGTTGACAAGTTGGTATCAGAGCCATTGTTTGACCTTAGGAGACCCTAGTTAGAATGGACGTCTGAAAAACTTAGTTTCAAAAACCAATGAAGTGAATATTTGTGAAAACCTGTTCTTACTCTTATCCTTGAGATCTTTTGCAAAAATGAGAAATCTCTACTTTACTTTCTTTACAAGCCTACCTAAAATGTTGCACACTTGACTACTTCTTTAACTTACTTATCCTAATTGCTCACAGATGAAGTACCAATGGGAGTCCTATCAGCTTGGTCCCGAAGGCGACCTAAAGTTCGAAAAGGAGTTGAAGCAACTAGTGGAGTATCTAGGACATCCGTATCCCGAATTCTTCGGAATACCCCTCAAAGCACAGTTAGGAGAACCACCTCGGTGGGACGTTTCTACTGATCTACGAAAGAAGCTTGATGCCCCGGTATGGGAAACCATCTGGATTTCTGTAACGGGAAGCACTTGGAAGGAAGGACTAGTCAAAGCTATGCAAGAAGCCATTTTCCGTCTGTGTGGACAAAATGAGGACAAGATCAAGAATACTCGCTTCATCTACTACCCAAGACATGACTCCATGGGAAGACCGATGACCATGTTCCCAACCCCGGAGCTGAACCCCGATGTAGCACATCAGGACTTCAGGCAGTACAAAACCCGCAGGGATTTGGACAACGCCCTCGCCTCTCGCCAAGCACCTCACCCATGAAGAGGAAGAATCCACCCGGAAGAGTAGTATCACCCCAGCACTTAAGTAGGTGTGAGTTGTATCAGGATCCCCTTGTATCGTAGAGCGAATGAATGGTTCTTCAAACCAACGGTGTGTTAGATTTGTAATGTGTGATGTTTGGTATGAATGAAAAAGTGTTGCTGGTTTTTACCCCCTCAACACTACTCAAGTTTTCAAGTTTTGAACTTTTTTGAACTTTAACTCAAACAAACCACAGAAGTTTCCCTCTTATCTTATCATCTACCTCAATGTTCAGATGGCCCCTCCTACCCGCAACAACTCCCGTGCCCAGGCCAACCAGGTGCACATTGAGCACGCCAAGATGACTGACACCATCAACATCCTTGCTATGGAGCGCAAGGCACTTCGCCGTCAGCACGCCAAAAAGGACTACCTCATTGCTCGCCTCCGCGTGAAGATAGCGTCACTGGAGCAGCTCATCCCAACACCCAACAATGCCCCCAGAGGCAAGTCCAATGTGACTTGCTATGAATGTGGCGTTACCGGTCATTACTCTAACAAGTGCCCGATGAAAGCCGCCAACAATGCCCCAAGGACTGGAAGCAATGCTGTACCCATTGCACAAACAGACAAGTCAACGGTAACCTGCTATGAATGTCGAACTGTGGGTCATTACTCCAATGAATGCCCCAAGAAGCTTTCCAAGCTTGCCGCCAACCCCGCTGCACCTGCACAGCAGCAACGCCGTATCGCAACTAGAAGAAAGTTTGCTCCAAGCTACCCGAACAACCGCAACGGTCGCTACTACAACATGACGGCCACCGAAGCACAAGAAGCACCTCAGAACATGCCAAGTATGTTTTCTGCTAAATCATATCACCCAATCTCTCTTAGGAACCTAACTCTTCTTAAAATCTCGGGACGAGATTTGTTTAAGGGGGAAGGGTTTGTAACACCCCAAATTTCAAAATAAAGAGAAAATGAATTTCCTTTTCCAAAAATGAGAACCAACAAAAACTTTTCTTAAATAGAGTGCTATGCTTAGTGCTCCTACCTATTATTTGTGTTTTGCCATGATGAGTGTTATTATGCTTATGTGAAAAACCCTAAAACCCTAAAGTGATCAAGTGAAGATCACAAACCAAATAAAATTAAAAGAGAAAGAAATCAAATAAGAAAAACCCTAAACCCTAACCTTTTCAAAAGTCATTTGGATCCTTTTTGAGAAACCTAAAATAAAGGAACAGGCATATGTGGGCCTATAGCCTTAATATGTAAATCTTGAACCCTACCTTTTCTTATTTTTTGCTGAATGATGGTGAATCATTGCAAAACTTATTAAACCCTAAACTACATCCCTCTTGTCATCAATCTTTGAGAAATAAAATAAAAAGGAAAAATCTTATTTAAGAAAGAGGCATATCTGCCTATGGCTATTTTATAAAACTTTACACCAAGCCTTTCTACTGTATTCAGAGGATTGGAAAACCTTCTTAAACCTTATCTAGAACTTCTCCAACCCAATCCCAAGTGAAACAAAGGATTGTTAAAAAGAAAGTAATAATGCCATAGAGGCATATGAGAGCAAAATATCAAATTTGTGAAATTGAGGATCTTGACCCTAAGACTTGAAATTGAATGGTTGGATCACTCTTATATACCATTTCAACTCTCAACAACACCATTTGGGTCAAGCCTAGTCAAATTAAAAATCAAGTGCCACATATGCATAGAGGCATATGTGACACATAGCCATTTTCACCAATTCTTGTCTTATGCACTTCTACCCTAACCCAATGGTGTGAAACCATCCCTGAACCTAATCTAACCCTAATTTGACCCTCAACCTTGCTCAAGTAAAGCAAGGAGAGCACCTTACAAGAATAAGAAAATTGACATGTCACCTTTCATGCTTTATGGCCAATTTTACAACTCTTTGAGCAAGACCATTTGAAATGGTTTCAATGGTTGGAAAATGTTCTAAACTAATAAGAATCACATTAGAGTCAACAAAGGTCAACTCAAATGGAGAGAAATCAAATAGTGAGATAACTCCATTTTTCACTCACATACACATAGGGCCAATTTATCAAACCTTGACCTAGGCACCAACCTTGTCTCAAAATGGTTGGAACCTTTCACCTAACTCAATCTAACACCAAATAAACCTCACTCCTGTCAAATTGAAGCAAAGAGGAATAAAAGAATAAAAGTTAGAATTTCACAAAACCCTCACATATGGCTTATGCCATTTTTATAAATTGTGACCCTAGACCATTTTGGCCTTCACCATTAGTGGTAATATGTTACTAAACATTTATTACAACTTTTGGAATCCAAGAAACCCAATTCAAATCAAATTCAAACTCAATTGGGGATCACATGTGATATTGGTCAAATCTGCCAATTATAACCTGATCACTACTTTGAGCCCTTGCCATTCAATTTTCTCAAACTAACTCTTGCTAATTCTTTGCACCACTTCAAAGTCAACATCAAGGTGAACACTTTTTGTAAAGACCCCCTGGCCAAATTCATCTTTGATCATTTGCTATGCTCATGCAAAGTTGCAACTTTTAATTAAGTGGAACAATCTCCCACTTAGTGAACTTTGCAATATTTTGCTTTTCTAAATTTCACCACCACCTCTCTTTGCCTCTGGTCATTTAGAACCAAACCAAACCCACACAATTCAAGTTGGCCAACTATTTGAATCAAACCAAATTTGGACAAAATTTGTGAAATGCAAATAGGGAACTATTTGACACTATTTAAAATAGTGTCCTAGCCAACCCTACCCTGCCCCAAACCTCTCCACCCTGTCCCCTTGTCCCCTCTCTGCCTCACCACCCACAGAAACCCTAAAGGAGCAAGCCTAGCTTGCATGTACATGGCCATGCCGGCCATGTTCCTCCTCTTCTTCTCTCATTCCTCCCCAGCTCTGGCCACCATGTCCTCTGGCTCCACCTCACTCCCCTGCAACCCCCTGTGCCCGCCATTGCCGGAGAGGAAGCCCACACGCGTCAGGCAACGCGCGTCCAGAGTGGCCCAGGCCATGCCGATCACGGCGTGGACACGCCCCAGCGCGCCCGTGGACATGCCCTGGCCACGAGTCGCCTCGCCGCAGCACACCTCCCCTGGACCCCCTCGCTGCACGACGAGCTTCGCCGCCACGACCAGAGCCCGCCAGACACGGTCCCGTGTCCTCGCGCCGCCTGTCGTCATCAACACCGTCGCCATTTTCCCGCGAACGCCGCCGCAGACTTGGACGCAATGCGTCGCCACCAGACCGTCCCCCACCTAGCTAGCAAGCGCTCTAGCACCGCCATGATCTCGCCTACCTAGCGCCGCCCTCGCCTATCCCCATTACTCGCCAGAAACGCCGCGACCATGTCGACTCCGCCGCAGACCTCTGGCCACCTCGCGTCGCTATAAAAGGAGGACACCCGCGGCCAATTCTTGCACACCAGTCGCCTTCCCTCCTCATCCTTGATCTCCTCGACCACCTCCCCCTTTCCAATTCCGCCGGAGTAGCCCCAATTTCATCGCCGGAGCCCGCAGAGGTCCTGAGATCGCCGCCGTCGATTCCGGCCACCATTCGAGCCGCCGCCTGCGCCATCTGCTTCCTCGTCCTCGACAACGCCGCCCTGCATCATCGCCTACCGTCGCCGGAGCCCCAGCTCGCCGTCGACCCCCGTGCCTCGCCGCGCCAGCAAGCCCCTCCCCTCGACGGAGACGACGCGCCTCGACCGCACAATCTTCCTCTAATCCTACGTCCCACGATCCCCTGTACCGATTCGGTGAGTTTCACCCACTGACGGGTGGGTCCCCCTGTCAGCTGGCCCGCTGCGCACTGGACGCACTGCTGGGCCGGCCCAACTCTGCTCCCTGGCATTTTAAATCTTTCGGCCCAGTTTCTTTCCCGCGCAGCCCAAATCATTTAAATCTTGATTTTCTGTTTAAACCAAATTGAATACTGACCCTGTTTTCAAAATTCAATAGAATCTGTTTGGCTTATCCAAATTTGATGAATTTTATACCGTTGGAAAGCTAGTGAAATTATCTATCAAATGCCACTGGTCCCATCTCAAATTTATTTGTAGAATTAATCTGACAAAAAGAACAAGGCAGGGACTTTTCTGCCTTAGAATAATTCTTAAAAATCAACCAAAAAAAGATATGAAGTTAATTCCAACTCTAATAGCTCACTTTTGACTTACACTAATTGTTTATGCAAGAAAATGGTGTGGTCACTTTACATGATCATGCCCTAGTTTAAGTAGTATACAATATGGCTAGTTTAACTAGTTGATATTGTCCAAAACTATTAAGTAATTCATATGAAGTCTTATACTTCATTTAAATCTTGTCTCAAATGAATTCATGTGATGTTTGGACCCCTGGCCAAACTCACTTATATGAATTACTTAGAGATTTAAATCATAGGTAGTGTTATTAAATGGTATGAGGTACTCTACCTCATTTAAATCTATTTCTCAAATGATGATGATGAATGGTTGACTTGGGTCAACCTGATTTCATGTAGGATTGTCTGAGAAATTAAACCTTAAGAAGTTTACAATGAGAGAAAAGTATTTCTCAAACACTATATGGAAACTATATTTTACATATGTAACGAGAGGAAATTATTTTCCTCAAAGCCACACAACCAATGCACCCAAATTGTAGTTTTGGTGTGAGTACAAGTAATGTTAGAATAGCCAATGAATTGTTGATAATGTTAAATCACCTCAATGATAGTTGCTAACCTAGTTACAACTATGTGTTAAATCCTATGAGAGGTTTTCCTCTCATTTAAATCTTGGTCTCAAGTATTTCACCATGAGGTATGGACCATGGTCTATATAACCTCATATTGAGTTATTTGGTGACATTAAATCACTACCATGTTAGTATTAAATTGTATGAGGTATGGAACCTCATTTAAATCATTTCCTCAAATGATGAGTATGAAGAGGTTGACTTTGGTCAACCTAGGTCATATATTATTCATAAGAGGAATTAAATCTTAATAAGATAATGAGAGGAAATTATTTCTCTAAGTATTTGAAAGAAACCCCTAAGTTAGTATGAGAGGAAATTATTTTTCTTAAATAAAAGGAACACATCCACCCACTTAATAGTAGTGGGTGATGCTAGTTTAAGTTATGTAAAGCTTGTGTGTGCTTAGTTTAGTATGTAAGTTTGGTATGATGATTGTGTACCCCGTATTCGTATTTTAGACGCTAGTACCGGAGACTATCAGGAGGAGGAGGACTTCTACAAAGAGGAAGGAGAAGAGAACTTGGACCCCCACTTCAACCAAGGCAAGCTATACTCTTGCAAGCCAATACCAATGCAAGTTATAATGTTACAAGCTGATATCATTGCAAGCCAATACCAATGCAAGCTCATATTCTTGCAAAGTGCAAAGCTCTACAAGAGCAAGGCACCATGAATCTTACCTTTTCTTACATAAGCCTATCCCAAGTTTATACATTACCAGTTTTTACTTGTTTGCTCAATAAGTTGCTTTTATAGTTAACTTTGGTCAAAATAAAGAAGTTTACTAGAGTAGTAAAGTTAGCAAGCTTTGACAAATGCAAGCTAGATTGTTGCAAACCATTTTGGTTGCAAGACAATACTCTTGCAAAGCTCACGATGAGCAAGGCATTATCCTATTTACTTTATGCTTATGATCCTACTTCCCAGTTTTACTTTACAAGTTTTATTTACTTTGGTTTTATCAAAGTACTTTTTGATTCATGATTCACTTGGTTAGTATTGGATTAGTACAAGAGTATCAAAGTTAGCCTAGAAGCAAAGCAAAATACTTAGCACCCCTCATACATAGATGCTAGTGCGGATTTGAAAGTGACTACTCCATTTGGGAACTTGGGAATTGAAATGACTTTGAAAACCTTAGAATGATGAGTCATTCTATTGAGAGATTTTGAAGGTGACTATGACTGGGAATGACTTGGTGAATTTTACCAAAAACACTGATGGTTGGGTTCGGATGCGATACCATTCCAATTTTACCAGTACCCCCACAATACCTGAATCTGGGTAGGGCTTAACCGGAAGTTTGTGTGTCTTAGTATGGGTTCCCTCTAAACAAGCGTCATCGGGGTTATGCCGAAAGCTGCCTCTACCACCACAGAAATGATACGATATGATGCGAAATGAGGTGAATGTCCGGCCCAAGCCCTGTGCAGTTCCCAGGCTGACTGTCTGTCTTCACTGGGAGGCCAAGCTCATGGGGAGAGGTGCCTATACTAGGGTATGTAAATGAAAGGTTATGATTGGTAGTTCGCGTACTGCGTACGATAAATCAGGGCCAGTTACCCCTGACGAGCTATTGCAATTATTGTGGCACAAGTGTACAACCTCTGCAGAGTTAAACCTATTCGAATAGCCGCGTCCTCGGTTATGGACAGTTGGAAAGGCCATACTGTTCCGTCATCAGAAACTTTTCGAAAACTATGAATGGTGAAGGGTGACTTGTGGATTTGAACTCGAAAGGGGACATTGATTTGGAATCACAACGGAGTTGTGGGAATGACACTAATGTTCCCACCTGAGTTAGTTAGCACATGAAGAGTTGTTTACAAAAATGTTTGTGAACTAAAATTGGCTTTATGTAAAATAAACTAGAGCTTAGCACACCTTACTAGAATTGTTAGCACTTACATTAGTATTAGTTTGCGAGTACTTTAAAGTACTCACGGCTGTGTCCCTGGCTATTCAAATGGCCAGACCATGAAGAGAAGCAGAACTATCAAGATGACGGCAACCAGGATGTCTACGACAACTAGGGAATCTTCTGACGTCAGACGTTGGCCTGTGGACTAGAGAGTCCCTTCTATTTACGCTTCCGCTATGAAACTATGAACTTTGTGTACGTTGATCAATAGATCAACTATTTGTGTAATATTGGATCATGTGATCTCTATTTGTAAAACGACTATGGTATGTAATGAATGATGACTTATGATATTCAACTGTTATGTCTCGCAACAACAATATTCCTGGGATTGCGATGTATGGCATAACAGGCATCTGGACTTAAAAATCCGGGTGTTGACATTGTCTTCTCCCCATTGTGCTTAATTGTCGGGTCTTGTGAGCTGCCGAACATGATCAAGATCATCTATCTGTAATTCTATATGTTGCGTTTGTTGGGATCCGATGAATAGAGAATACTTGTTATGTTGATTATCAATTTATGTCTATGTGTTGTTTATGATCTTGCATGCTCTCCGTTACTAGTAGATGCTCTGGCCAAGTAGATGCTTGTAACTCCAAGAGGGAGTATTTATGCTCGATAGTGGATTCATGTCTCCGTGAATCTGGGGGAGTGACAGAAACCTCTAAGATTATGGATGTGCTGTTGCCACTAGGGATAAAACATTGGTGCTATGTTCAAGGATGTAGTTACTGATTACATTACGCGCAATACTTAATGCAATTGTCTGTTGTTAGCAACTTAATACTGGAGGGAGTTCGGATGATAACCTGAAGGTGGACTTTTTAGGCATAGATGCATGCTGGATAGCGGTCTATGTACTTTGTCGTAATGCCCAATTAAATCTCACTATACTCATCATAATATGTATGTGCATGGTCATGCCCTCTTTATTTGTCAATTGCCCAACTGTAATTTGTTCACCCAACATGTTGTTTATCTTATGGGAGAGACACCTCTAGTGAACTGTGGACCCCGGTCCAATTCTCTATACTGAAATACAATCTACTGCAATACTTGTTCTACTGTTTTCTGCAAACAATCATCTTCCACACAATACGGTTAATCCTTTGTTACAGCAAGCCGGTGAGATTGACAACCTCACTGTTTCGTTGGGGCAAAGTACTTTGGTTGTGTTGTGCAGGTTCCACGTTGGCGCCGGAATCTCTGGTGTTGCGCCGCACTACATCCCGCCGCCATCAACCTTCAACGTGCTTCTTGACTCCTACTAGTTCGATTAAACCTTGGTTTCTTACTGAGAGAAACTTGCCGCTGTGCGCATCACACCTTCATCTTGGGGTTCCCAACGGACGTGTCAACTACACGCATCAATACTATGCATTGTGGGGTTAGTATTATAAACTAGTATCATGTGCATGATACTATTGTATGATACTACTTTCTATTGTGACTAGTCTTATGCTTGCTCTAACCGATTTCAGGCACCATCCACGGATCGCTGCTATCGGGCACGCACCACAAAGCAACAAGGTTTAACAGCCAGTGATCACATGAAATATTGCAACGGATAATGATGGCCGATTGAGGTACGTAGCGAGTACAACATGTCGTAAATGGAATTGACGGGTAGTCACGGAGAGGAGCGGGACTGCGGGAGATTAAGTACTCGTTGACTTTGACGACGAAGAGCCACGGAACGAAATCCTGCAGCGAGATGGATGACCATCCCAGCCTACTTCTCGGATATAGTGATATACTCTCTCCATTCCATGAACATTGTCAAAAAAAAAATTAAAGAAAACTCACACCCCACTTTATTCAAATAAAATCATAATGCATACAGGCACCCTCGGGGAGTTTGAAACCACACATAACAACCTAAATCTCTCGACAATGTACCCCTTGCCAAGGCATGCGTGTCAACGTTCAATGAACAACTCTCGTGGACAAACTAGACCTCCTGAAATTCAGTTGTTCGCGCTTTAAGCTCCATCACTATATGACCATAGGATCCTCTTACTTCTCCCTCGAGGCTACAAATGGCATTTTTGCAGTCAGATGCCACCCTGATTCAGCTCAAGAAGAGATCAGCCGCTAAAGCCAGCCCCTCCCTACATGTCATTGCCTCCAAAGGTTCCAGATATGTTACCCCTCTCATCGCCCCCGTTGAGGCACCCAAGAAGCCACCTGATGAGTCCCGAGCCAATATGGCGATACAAATCTTAGTTACTAACATCTAGATACAAATCTTAAAGTGGCCATCGTGATGACTGGCCTGCACAACGGAGCAAAGCTTAGAAGAAGCATACGCGGGCCATGAATCAAAACAAGAAGGCCCACACGCTGACACATGTAGCGCAATACCTCACCCAGTTCTCTCAGGAAAAAACAATTAACACGCCGATTGAGGACGGTTGTCAACTGCCAGCCGCACCGCACAAATCCTATATGCCGACCAGGTCCGTGGTTACCGCGCGCTGCACACCCCCGCGTGCGTGGTATGGGCCCGCCTGGTCTGCCCAGTTCGTGTTATTTTTTGTTTTCTGTTTTATTTTTGTTTTCTGTTTATTTTTGTTTTCTATTTCTTTTTTCATTCTTAAGATTTAATTTTCATTCTTAAGATTTAATTTTCTAAATTTAAATATATTTTAAATGTAAAATGTTCTATCTCAAATATTCAAAAAAAATTCAAATTTGAAAATTGTTCAAGTATAAAAATTGTTCAAATGCGAAAATTATTCAAGAATAAAAATTGTTCAAATTCGAAAACAGTTCAAGTATAAAAATTGTTCAAATACGGAAATTATTCAAATATGATATTTTTCAAATTCGAAATTGTACAAATATAAAAATTATTTGAATTAGAAAACTGTTTAAATTTAAAAGTTGTTCAAATTTTTAAAACGTTCAAATTTAGAAAATTTTCATATATAAAAAATAATAAATTTTAAAATTTATTCCAATTTAAAAATTGTTAAAATGTAAAAAAAATTCAAGAACTGAAATAGCCGTTCGACATCGTGGGCCAGGCCCAACAACGGCCCGGGGGGGGGGGGGGGGTCCGGCTGCTCGCTCGCCACCGAGCAGGTCGGTGGAAAGCACCTCCCACCCCACCATCGCATTGCTCAAAGCCTCAAGGGCCGGGCGGCAAAATATGAGGCCTTGTGCAACATTCTAAAATGGACCCTACTTTTCTAAAAAAATAACTATAATTATACGTTGTAATAACAAGAAGGTAGTATGCTATTATGAGACAAACGCAACCTTAGACAGTTGGCTTGCCACACTAGCATTTTGTTTAGTTCGAAACTCCACGAATTAGTTTATGGACGCGACTAGGGAGCCTCCGGGGGCTCGTTTGTCCAATCTAGCCCTCAGCCTAAATATAGAAAGAGCATACGGGACATCACATGCACATTTAATTAGATTAGATGCAAAAAAATTTAAAAAGTCATAACTCCTAAGCCGTATGTTGGAATTGCGATCCGTTTTCACCGTTGGGTCTCTCGCGGCTAGATCTTCAAAACTAGATCTCATTTGTATATGTTTCGACAAACTTTTTTTCGAAAAGCAACTTAGTGTTGCGGAAAAAGCAACTTAGTACAAATAGTTGCTTCATTACATTTTTTTATATTTTGTAGCTAACTTAGCTTTCTAGATACTCACCTAGCAATAACAATGAACAACTTAATGATACTAGACCTGCGACTTTGCACTATTTCTTGCCAAACGTATTTAATAGTATCCTTAGTACCTTGCATTCTGAGGTAGACAACTTAATAGCAACGAAAATACAACTTTATAACAAATAATGCTCAACTTAGGCGCAACGGTATGCAACTTCGCGACAATGTTGCAAAACTTTACAACTGTAATACTAGCTAGCCGACTTAGTACTAATGGTAGACAACTTAGACAAAGTGATAGGAAAGTTCATTATTTTTTCTGTGTTTTGTCGCTAACTTAGTTTTCGAGATACTCAAAACAGTCGGCAACCTCATAGTACTAAGACAAGCAACTTTGTACTACTAGTATCGTTCACAACTTGGTTTTCGATGTACCCAACTTAGTAGCAACGATATGCAACTACATCACAAATGGTGCGCAACTTAGATGTGGCGATAGGCAAATTTACGATAATGGTGCACAACTTCACAACAATGGTGGTAGCGGACTTGGTACTAATGGTATGCAACTTAGCCACAAAGATAGACAAGTTAACCTAAGTTGTGTGCAACTTCACTGTTATGGTGCTAGCAACCCTAATAGTAGTGATAGGCAACTTAGACATGGTGCTACCCGACTTAGTACTAGTGGTAGGCAACTTAGGCGTAATGATGTGAAGCAACAATTTAGTGTCGGCAAATGCAACCTATCATCTTCAACATGCAACTTTGCTTGATCTAGCTACAACCTAGTTGGTAAATGGATGCAACTTAATAAAAAGAAACAACTTGCTACAATTGGTTTTTAAGTTGCAGCCATAACCCTACTAAGTTACATTTTGGGCATACAACTTCACAAATGGGGTATGCAACTTAGCACTATAAGTATACAACTTAGCATTAGGCGTATACAACTTAACAATAATAAGTATGCAACTTAAGACGTGTGTAGCAACAAATTGTTCTCACTTGCAGTTGATGGTGTTTTTTTTGTTGCAACCATAACCCCACTGAGTTGCATTTCGTGCATGCTATAGTTGCTCCACCCTCTAAAAGTAAGTTGTTGTCACTCTGGTGTAGGGTATGCAACTTAGCACTAGTGGGTATACAACTTAGCAATTGTGTGTATTCAACTTAGCAGATGTGTGAATCCACGACACAAGGTGCAACACGAGCTACAAGAAGCCGAAGTGGATATCTCTTTGAGACCACCGGTGCTCAACCCTCCATGGAGCCAGGCCGAACAGTGGCGGGTCGGAGCTTTAAAAACGTTTCTAAGCAACTTGATTCATGGGATAGAATCAATAAATCAAGTTGGATTGTTGCACATGAAAAAGGAAAAAATCCTCCCAACTCAAAGCCAAACCTCTGAATCTTTTCTAATCCAAGATGTTGTTGAATTGCAGCAGGTCTAGGCCAACCAACAAGGAAGCACTTTACCTGAATATACTAAATAATTGGCATCGGGGAGTAGCCACGCGCCTCACATGTACCACAGTACATCCTTTTCTCTGCATGTAGACAGGAGAACAAAGACACAAGCAGTTGTATAGTACATTGGAGATTTTGATACAACAAGACTGCAGTTCCAATGGTCCCCAGACGCTGTTGATGAATCTCAGTTCTGCTGGTTCGAGAGAAGAGAATAAACGCAATGTACAACTGCCCAGCTGAACCATAATCAGTCAATTGTATGATAGTAAAAGTTGATCCATCCTCAAGAGAGAATCTCCAAGCATGAACAAATAAGCGTGACACTCCAATATTGAAGAACTTGTACCAGAAATTACTCAGTGCAACAAGTACATGTAAATAATGTCCATCGAAGGAGCTAGTCCAATGCAAAACATAACTGGCACCAATATGCAAGACTAAACCAGCTTCTTCTGAATGGAACTTGAAGTGAGCTTCAAAAACTGCATTGGCTGGAGCTGGGCCAATTGGAGACGAAGAGCTCGTACCCGGCCTCGGCTGTGTCGGCGGGCGCCACGGGCGGGACGTCCTTGTCGCTGAGCGTCGCTGTGGAGCCCTTGGTGATGAGCGGGTCGATCCAGCTGAAGGTCGCCAGCGAGAGCCACGACGTCGTCGCGTAATCGGAAGAAGGAACGCTCTGCTCTGCCTCCTCGGTGGCGGCGGTGGTGTCGTCACCTAGGCCCGTGGAGCCGTCGACCGCGAAGTAGAGCAGGGGGAGCGAGAGAACGAGCCCGGCGAAAGCGATGGGGTCGTCGGCCGGAGCCGGAGAAGAGCGCGGCGAGCGCCGCGGTGCTGAGCAGAAGAGGCGGAGGTGCTTCGGGTGGGAGCGCGGGCCCGCCGCCTTCTCCCCCACGATGGTCCCTGCGGCCGCGAGGTGCAAGAGGAGGTGCGCCGCGAGGAAGGCGCACTGGACGGCGCGCCACGACGCATCGGTGCCGTGCCCAGGGGAGAGGCGCAGGGTCGCGAGCGCGAGCAGCAGGAGCGACGCGGCCGCGAGCGCAATGGACGCCGCGAGCGCGAGGTAGGGGTAGAGGGCGGCGCTCGCCGGCGAGGGTGACGGCGCGGGGTAGGGGTAGAGGGCGGGGCTCGCCGGCAGGGATGGCGGCGCTCGCCGACGGGGATCGCTTTCCGTGGTTTGGTCCACCGTTGTCCCTTTATGTACGACACGGGATGGCCAGGTGCCAACCTGTCGGAAACGAAGCTCGATCTACCCGATCGGACGGTCAGAAATTGGAGGCTCGTTTTGTCCAAATAGCATCCAAGCACTTTTTAGCACTTGGGTTAGTTTATTCTTGCGGTACGTAGGGACCTTAACGGTCCTGTTTATTAATGGGCTAAACTTGTATATGGCTTGCCAGATGAAATGGGCTCTCCCCTGGAGGTTGGAAGCCTGGTCGCTACAAATTCTAGGGCCCTGAAAATTATGGGCCCTGTGAGATGGCACAGTTTGCACTCCCGCTCGCCCGGGCCTGCTCAAAGCAACTTATTTGTTTCCAATTACATGCTTTATCCAGCCTATACCGTGTATATAGAAAGTGAACCCGGTTGAATATCGCACACGAGTTGGTGTGGTTCTTTGGAGATGAATTTTTTGTACCATGACGTACGATTGATACGTAGCTAACTAGCTACACGTTGAGCGCCACTGCGTGCCATTATCCTAGGCAGCGACTCTACTAACCCGGCAGGCCACTCCGCTGTCGATGCGTAGATGGGGGTACAATAAAACATCATTTCTCTGGAAAATAAGAACCGAGCTAAATATCACGTCGCAAAAAATATAATGTGTTAGCAAACAAAGAATAAATACATGACAACCAGGGCTCTCTAGATGTCGTGAATTCGGTATGTAGTGAGTAAGTTGACATACATCTTAGTCCATCCGTTTCGGAATATGAAATGTTTGTCATCTAAAATTGAACCGCCAGATGTTTATTATAAACCGATCTGTTCAATCTTCAAGGTTTGCATCTTTTATGCTAAGAATTGATTGAAATAAAACTTATCGCCAATCACTTTCTCTTTTTCCTCTTGCCCGCTCCCATTTTTCCTTGCTATCCACTCCATTTTCGGTGTCATGCTTCCTCTGTTCACCTTCCTCCAGATGGGAGGAACATTCGGGCGAGTCCTTGTACAACTTGTCCAAATAGGTTCTATGCTCCAACATGGGAGATCGGGTGCTCTCATTTTGTACAATCATAGCTAACAACTAGTCGATGTGTAATACCCTAAAAAAACTTATGTATGTGTGTGTGTGTGGGGGGGGGGGGGGGGGGGGTGGGAGGGCGGAGCAGCGCCCCCTTCAACATGGTATCGCCATTGAGCTTCGACACTTCATTGCCGAAACACACGCTTCCTTTTTTTCCCCACTCCCCTCTTTCCATCTTCTCCACTCCACTTTTGTTGGCAGGCTTTTGTTGTTCCCATCCATCTAGATGGAAGGTACTTTCCACCGTGCGCTTATCTAGTTGGTCTAGACTAGCTTCTTCCAATTGGCCATCTTTCTTCTCAGGTTCGTGGTCATGCCGCCAACACATATGTCCCTCACACCCACGTTGGAACGCTCTCTCCCCCATCGATCACACCATCCTCTCCGAATCCAACATCAAGATGATGTTGGCCCCATGGAGTCCCTGTTGTCGATACAGATGATCACAGACAACACGTCGAGGGCCGTTCCGTGGGCACTGTCCGCTTCCTGTGTGTTACAGTGTTCGTGGCGGTCATGCTCTCACTCGTCACAATGTGCATCGGTGATGACCCACAAGTATAGGGGGTGTATCGTAGTATCTTCGATAAGTAAGAATGTCGATCCCAACGAGGAGCAGAAGGTGTTGACAAGCAGTTTCGATGAAGGATTCACTGTAAATGCTCACAGACAAGTATTCAGGGGGTTTCGATGTAACAGATGAATAAAGTACGAGTAAATAAAGTGCGAGAGTAACAATTGCAGCGAGTGGCCCAATCCTTTTTAGCACAAAGGACAAGCCGGGTTGTTTACTTATAATGACCAAACGTTCTCGAGGACACACGGGATTTTAGTCTAGTGCTTTCGCTACATACGGCTAAATAATCTTCATTGTTATGATAAGTGTTGTGTGGGTGAACCTATGCTAATGTACTGCCCTTCCTAGGACTAATACATACTTGTGATTATACCCCTTGCAAGCATCCGCAACTACAAGAAAGTAATTAAGAATAAATCTAACCACAGCCTTAAACTCTTAGATCCTGCTATCCCTCCTGCATCGATATACCAACGGGGGTTTAGGTTTCTGTCACTCCGGCAACCCCGCAATTGGCAAACGAGTACAAGATGCATTCCCCTAGGCCCATAAAGGTGAAGTGTCATGTAGTCGACGTTCACATGACACCACTAGAAGAATAACACCACAACTTAAATATCATAACATTGAATATTACTCAACCATAATTCACTACTAACATTTAGACTTCACCCATGTCCTCAAGAACTAAACGAACTACTCACGAGACATCATATGGAACATGATCAGAGGTGATATGATGACAAATAACAATCTGAACATAAACCTTGGTCCAATGGTTTCACTCAATAGCATCAACAACAAGTAGAAATCGATACCGGGAGAGTTTCCCCTATCAAACAATCAAGATCAAACCCAAATTGCTACGGCGGTGACGATGTCCAGCGGTGGAGACGGCAGTGATGATGGTGGAGATGATGATGATGGTGATGGAGATGATGTCCAGCTCGATGACGGTGACGATGGCGTCGATTTCCCCCTCCGGGAGGGAATTTCCCCGGCGGATCTCAGCCCGCCGGAGAGCTCTTTTCTCTCTGGTGTTCTCCACCCCGCAGAGGCGGCTGTAACTCTTCGCGAGGTACCCTCTGTGGCTTAGGTCTTCGGGACGAAGGATTTCGCGAAGAAAGGGAGGCGAGAGGGGTTGTGGGCCCCCCTCCTCCCCCGGCGGCGCGGCCAGGCCATGGGCCGCGCCGGCCGGTGGTCCGGGCCCACCTTGGGTCCCCTCGACGCCCCCTGCTGGCTTCCGTCGTCATCTGGAAAACTAGGATTTTTGGTATAATTTCCTTCCACAGTTAATCTTCCGAAATATTGCGTTACGACGGTGCTTTTTCCGGCGAGAATCCTGGCTCCGGTGCTCGATCCTCCAATAATGATGAAACATGCAAAATAGATGAAATAACATAAGTATTATGTCCAAATATGAAATATATCAATGAATAACAGCAAATTATGATACAAAATAGTGATGCAAATTGGACGTATCAACTCCCCCCAAGCTTAGACTTCGCTTGTCCCCAAGCGAAACGAACTCGATAAAACAGACCACATGTTTATGGAGTGAAGAGTCGATAAATAAAATACGGACAAGAAGCATCATATTCATTCACACAAGACATTCTAGTAAACAACTTCCTCATATGACTCAACTTGAAACAAGTATAAGGTAATCACAAATAAAGGTGCATAAGAAATCATAGTTGGCGATGGCAAACTTCGTTCTTGGTCAGAGAACAATTAACAGGTTATACTTATCTATCGAGCAATGCTCTCATGTTAAAGCTTATATTGCACAACTTGCATACTCAATCATAATAGTCTCCTCATGATCATTGATAACTTGCAAAGCTATATTTATTCAGATAAAACTTGTACTAAACAAGGAAAAATAAAAGACATGATGAAGCAAATCACAATATAATGGTTTAATCACAACTACTCAAATGCTTGCTTGAGATGGAGGGAAATAGGTTTACTGACTCAACATAAAGTAAAAGACAGGCCCTTCGCAGAGGGAAGCAGAGATTAAATCATGTGCTAGAGCTTTTTCAGTTTTGAAATCATATAAAGAGAATAAAAGTAGTATTTTGAGAGGTGTTTGTTGTTGTCAACGACTGGCAGCGGGTACTCTAACCCCCTTGCCAGACAACCTTCAAAGAGCGGCTCCCATTTTATTTTTATTTTGTGTGGCACTCCTTCCAACCTTTCTTTCACAAACCATGGCTAACCGAATCCTCGGGTGCCTGCCAACAATCTCATACCACGAAGGAGTGCCTTTTTATTTTAGTTTTACTATGATGACACTCCTCCCAACCTTTGCTTACACAAGCCATGGCTAACCAAATCCTTCGGGTGCCGTCCATCAATCACATACCATGGAGGAGTGTCTATTTAGTTTAATTAATTCGGGACTGGGAATCCCATTGCCAGCTCTTTTTGCAAAATTATTGGATAAGCGGATGAAGCCACTAGTCCATTGGTGAAAGTTGCCCAACAAGATTGAAAGATAAAACACCACATACTTCCTCATGAGCTATAAAACATTGACACAAATAAGGGATAGTAAATTTTGAATTGTTTAAAGGTAGCACACGAAGTATTTACTTGGAATGGCAGAAAATACCATGTAGTAGGTAGATATCGTGGACACAAATGACATAGGTTTGGGCTAAGGTTTGGATGCACGAGAAGTATTCCCTCTCAGTACAGGTCTTTGGCTAGCAAGTTTAATTAGCAAGCATAAGAGTTGAAGGAAACAAACAAATATACATGTGATAGAAACAATCATGCATCTTCCTTGTAAGCACAAACAATCTTAACTTCAGAATAATAGGCTATGAGCTAACAAGAAAGAAAGACAATGGAACAACTATATGTATTTCTCTTTTCTACTTAAACCCCAAAGTGTTGTTGCTATTGACCAATACTAAGTTTGCCAAAACAAATAGATTTATTCAATGCTCCCAAAGTGATACCAATACTAACAACAAGGTAAATCATATAATAGAGATTGCAAACTAAAATAAGATGTGCAATATGTAAATGATAAGACTTCTCATTAATATTCCATAACGAAAACTCACACCAAGGGATACATAGATAACCAACTAAAGGAGAGATACTTCCAAACTGCAACCCATCTTATATGATAACTTCCCTACTCATGATATGACACTACTTGACAATAAAAAGTAAAAGATAGTGATGATGTGATACCGCGGCACTCCCCCAAGCTTGGAACAAACCAAGGGGATGCCAATACCGATGATGAATTACTCCTTCGGCGATGGTGGTGATGAATTCCTGACGAGCTTCTCAACAAGCTCCTGAAGCTCATCAATCTTGTACGTGAGGTTGCGAATCATCTCCAAATTGTGCTCGACGCGGTTAAAAAGTATGTCCGACGGCGAGTCCCAATTCTTGGAGTTATTTCCCCACTCTTCACCCTCAGGCTTCATCCTTCCTGCAGTGTTAGAACGATCTATATCCCAATTGCTAGGCAATGCTGCCCTGGGAGTCCTTTCAATTTGATTATTGAAAATTAGATTGCGGAAGGGATGGTGAGTGCCTGATAAAGATGTCTTCGGAGCTAGGTAATGATGTGGAACCCCTCCTCCGGTGCGAATTCTTGCGCTTTTGTTTGCACTAAAAGGGTTGTCCACCACCTTGATGCTTGCGACGGTAGCACACGGGTGTGCGCGCGAGTCTTCCTCCACCTCTTCTTCATCCTCTTCCTTGACGCTCTTGTCCTCCTCTTTCCACTCAAGATCTTGATTATCTTCATCCGGAAGCTCCTTGCACTTGTTCTTGGAGACCATGGTGCTCCTAGATTGAAAATAGATCCTGGCAGAAACAGCTCGAAACAAAACACGTCGAGAAAGCGATATACGGACCACCAGGGGTCCGGGGGATTATATAGTAAAAAATTTCATGACAAAAGGAAAGTACCAGATCGAACCAGAGTCGGAAAGGGGCGTCGAGGCGGCCAGCTCATAGGGCGGCGCGGGCCCAGGCCAGGCCGCGCCGGCCTATGGTGGCACGCCCTCGTGCGTCTTTTCCACTCCGTTTCGATCTCGTAATTTTTCATATTTTCCAAAAACAGCAAAAATATTGTTCGGAAAGTAAATTGCGAACTTTTCATTACCAGTACTGTTACCTATTCAAAGTCGAGTTCTGGCGGACTGTCAATTTGTCCTTTGATGAAAGCCTCCGGTGTCTCCACTCGGATAATATCAACATCAACATTATAGGAATCACCTGAGATATAATGCTTGAGTCTTTGTCCATTCACCACTTGTGTAGCATTGCCTTGGAGAGAGCTAATTTTAATTGCTCCTGAACGGTACACCTCCTCGACAACATATGGTCCTTCCCATTTCGAGAGTAATTTCCCTACAAAAAATCTGAGACGAGACCGATACAATAGGACTTTATCCCCAATATTAAATTCTCTTTTAATAATCCTTCTATCATGCCATTTTTTAACTTTTTCTTTAAAGAGTTTAGCATTTTCGTAAGCTTCACTTCTCCATTCATCTAGAGAACTCAATTGCAACAACCTCTTATTACCGGCAAGTTTAGGATCTTTATTTAATTCTCTAACTGCCCAATAAGCTTTGTGCTCTAGTTCTAAAGGTAAATGACAAGCTTTCCCATAAACCATTTTATAAGGTGACATTCCCATGGGATTTTTATAAGCAGTTCTATAAGCCCAAAGTGCATCCTTCAATTTACTAGCCCAATTCTTTCTAGTTTTATTAACAGTCTTTTGCAAGATAGATTTAATCTCTCTATTTGATAATTCTACTTGCCCACTAGTTTGAGGATGATAAGCGGAAGCAATTCTATGATTAATACCATATTTAGCAAGAGTTTTTCTAAAACCACCATGAATAAAATGAGAACCTCCATCAGTCATAATATATCTAGGAACTTCAAATCTAGGAAAAATAATATCTAAAAACATTCTTAAAGAGGTCTCACCATCAGCACTTTTTGTAGGTATGGCTTCCACCCATTTAGTAACATAATCAACAGCAACAAGTATATGAGTGTTACCTTCTGAAGAGGGAAAAGGTCCCATGAAGTCAAATCCCCAACAATCGAACGGTTCAATAACAAGAGTATAATTCATAGGCATTTCATTGCGTCTAGAGATATTACCAACCCTTTGGCATTCATCACAAGATAAAATAAACTTCCTTGCATCTTTGAAGAGAGTTGGCCAATAAAAACCTGATTGTAGAACCTTTTGCGCGGTTCTTTCTCCGGCGTGATGTCCTCCATAAGCACTACCATGACATTTACTCAATATCTCTTGTTGTTCATACTCGGGAACACATCTTCGCAGAATACCATCCACTCCTTCTTTATATAAGTGTGGGTCATCCCAGAAATAATGCCTCAAGTCATAAAAGAATTTCCTCCTTTGCTGAGCTGAAAAGGTTGGAGGCAAATACTTGGAAACAATAAAGTTAGCATAATCAGCATACCAAGGACTGTCTCGCGAACTCACCTTTATTGCAGCTAATTGTTCATTTGGAAAACTATCATTAACAGGAACAGGATCATAAGCAATATTTTCCAATCTAGACAAATTATCAGCAACAGGATTATCAGCACCTTTCCTATCTATAATATGTAAATCAAATTCTTGCAACAGAAGTACCCATCTAATAAGCCTTGGCTTAGCATCTTTCTTTTGCATAAGGTATCTGATTGCAGCATGATCAGTATGTATAGTAACTTTTGAATCAACAATATAAGACCTAAACTTATCACAAGCAAAGGCTACAACTAACAATTCCTTTTCAGTAGTAGCATAATTTCTTTGAGCAGCATCAAGAGTTTTACTAGCATAATGAATAACATTCAATTTTTTGTTTACTCGCTGTCCAAGAACAGCGCCTACAGCAAAATCACTAGCATCACACATAATTTCAAATGGTAAGTTCGAATCAGGAAGTTCAACTATAGGAGCAGTTGTTAAGGCTTTCTTTAGAGTGTCAAAAGCTTCCTTACAAGCATCGTCAAAAACAAAAGGTACATCTTTTTGAAGAAGATTAGTAAGAGGCTTTGAAATCTTGGAGAAATCTTTAATAAACCTCCTATAAAACCCAGCATGACCAAGAACACTACGAATACCTTTAACATCCCTAGGATAGGGCATCTTCTCAATTGCTTCAACTTTAGCTCTATCAACTTCAATACCTCTCTCGGAAATTTTATGTCCCAATACAATTCCTTCATTAACCATAAAGTGGCATTTCTCCCAATTAAGAACAAGGTTAGTTTCTTCACATCTCTGCAAAACTTTATCGAGGTTCCGCAAGCAATTATCAAAAGAATTCCCATAGACAGAAAAATCATCCATGAATACCTCTACAATACTCTCGCAAAAACCATGAAAAATAGCAGACATGCATCTTTGAAAAGTAGCAGGAGCATTACATAAACCAAAAGGCATACGTCTATAAGCATAAGTTCCATAGGGACAAGTGAAAGTGGTTTTCTCTTGATCTTTAGTTTTAACAGCAATTTGTGAAAATCCAGAATAACCATCAAGAAAGCAAAAAATGAGTATTTTTAGATAACCTTTCTAACATTTGATCAATAAAAGGCAAATGGTAATGATCTTTTTTAGTAACCTTATTAACTTTTCGATAATCAATGCACATTCTATAACCTACAACTACTCTTTGAGGTATGAGCTCATCATTATCATTAGGCACAACAGTCATTCCTCCTTTCTTAGGAACACAATGCACAAGACTAACCCATCTACTATCAGCAATAGGATATATAATACCAGCTTCAAGAAGTCGTAATACCTCATTTCTTACCACATCCTTCATCTTAGGAATTAGACGACGCTGAGGTTCAACAACAGGCTTCGCATCATCTTCCATATTAATGGCGTGTTGGCAAATAGAGGGAGAAATCCCCTTCAAATCATCAAGAGTGTAGCCAATAGCACCTCGGTGTTTCTTCAATATTTCCAATAACTTTTCTTCTTCAAACTCTGTAAGCTTAGAACTAATAATAACAGGATATATTTTCTTATCATCAATATGAGCATATTTAAGATTATCAGGCAAAGGTTTTAAATCAAAGACAGGATCTTCCTTTGGTGGCGGTGTTGTACCCAGATCTTCCACCGGTAAATCATGCTTAAGAATAGGTTGGCGAAGAAAAATTTCCTCAAGCTCATCTCTTTCTTTCCTAAAAACTTCACTCTCGCTATTCTCCAAATGTTGCTGCAAAGGATTATTAGGAACAAGAACAATAGATGCACACTGTTCCATTTTAAAATCATTATTAGGCAAATCAGCTTTATAAGGAGTTTTGGTAAATTTAGAGAAGTTAAACTCATAAGATTCACCAGCAAATTTAGTCAAAATTTTCTCTTTCTTGCAATCTATAATAGCTCCACAAGTATTTAGAAAAGGTCTACCAAAAATAATAGGACAATAATCACTAGCAGCAGAACCAAGTACCAAAAAGTCAGCAGGATATTTAATCTTACCACATAGAACTTCCACATCTCGAACAATACCAATTGGAGAAATAGTTTCTCTATTAGCCAGCTGAATAACCACATCAATATCTTCAAGTTCACAAGAACCAATTTCGTGCATAATCTCCGTATAAAGCTCATAAGGAATAGCACTAATACTTGCACCAATATCACATAAACCATAATAGCAATGATCACCAATTCTAACAGATAGCATAGGAACACTAGCTTGCTTGGGTTTATTAGGATGTGAAACAATATTAGAAGCATCTTCACAGAAAATAATATGACCTTCCTCCAAATTTTCAGTCACAAGATCTTTAACTATTGCAACAAAGAGGTTCAACTTTTATTTGTTCTTCGTGTTCTATAGGTTTCTTTTCACTTTTATGAACCGCACTATTTATAACAGAGTACTCCTTCATTTTAGCAGGGAAAGGAGTTTTTTCAATAAAAGCTTCAGGAATAACATGATCAACAGTTTCAACTACAACGCATTTATTAATAGATGAATCAATTTTATCTTTATACGGTTCATGATACTTATCAAAATTCTTCTTAGGAAATTCATAATGAGAGGCAAAGGCTTTATAAAGATTTGCAGCAACTTGAGAATCAAGACCATATGTAGCACTCATATTACGAAATTTATCAGTATCCATAAAAGCTTCAATGCATTTGTAATCATAATTTATACCTGATTCTCGATCTTTGTCGATCTCCCATCCTTCAGTATTTTCCTGGATTCGATTAAGAAGGTCCCTTTTAAACTCTTCCTTATTGCGCGTGAATGATCCAGAACAAGAAGTATCCAGCAAGGTCTTGTCTTCAAAAGAAAGTCTTGCATAGAAATTATCAATAATAACATTACCAGGAAGCTCATGAATGGGGCATTTGAGCATTAAAGACTTCAATCTCCCCCAAGCTTGGGCAATACTCTCTCCATCATGAGGCCAAAAATTATATATGCGATTCCGATCCTTGTGAATTTCACTTGGAGGATAGAACTTAGAATAAAACCGGGACACAATATCATTCCATTCAAGAGAATCCCCATTATCCAGTAATTTATACCAATGTGCCGCTTTACCGCACAAATGATATAGAGAATAGTTTCTTCCTCACTTCATCCATAGCAATACCTGCACACTTGAATAAACCGCATAATTCATGCAAGAACAGTAAATGATCTCCAGGGTGGACAGTTCCATCCCCTGTATAACGGTTATTCACTACGCGTTCAATAATTTTCATAGGTATTTTGTATGGTATTTCCTCCTCACCTGGCCCCTCATCCACTACCTTTGCAGTAGTAGCAGATTTTCCAAATAAACATTCGAGAGGAGATCTCTCCATAATGAATTATGGCAGCATGCAGAAATAAAATCAGCACAAACAGTAGATATTTCTCTTACCAATTCCACTTACCAATAGCGCTTCGCTCCCCGGCAATGGCGCCAGAAAATAGTCTTGATGACCCACAAGTATAGGGGGTGTATCGTAGTATCTTCGATAAGTAAGAATGTCGATCCCAACGAGGAGCAGAAGGTGTTGACAAGCAGTTTCGATGAAGGATTCACTGTAAATGCTCACAGACAAGTATTCAGGGGGTTTCGATGTAACAGATGAATAAAGTACGAGTAAATAAAGTGCGAGAGTAACAATTGCAGCGAGTGACCCAATCCTTTTTAGCACAAAGGACAAGCCGGGTTGTTTACTTATAATGACCAAACGTTCTCGAGGACACACGGGATTTTAGTCTAGTGCTTTCGCTACATACGGCTAAATAATCTTCATTGTTATGATAAGTGTTGTGTGGGTGAACCTATGCTAATGTACTGCCCTTCCTAGGACTAATACATACTTGTGATTATACCCCTTGCAAGCATCCGCAACTACAAGAAAGTAATTAAGAATAAATCTAACCACAGCCTTAAACTCTGAGATCCTGCTATCCCTCCTGCATCGATATACCAACGGGGGTTTAGGTTTCTGTCACTCCGGCAACCCCGCAATTGGCAAACGAGTACAAGATGCATTCCCCTAGGCCCATAAAGGTGAAGTGTCATGTAGTCGACGTTCACATACCACCACTAGAAGAATAACACCACAACTTAAATATCATAACATTGAATATTACTCAACCATAATTCACTACTAACATTTAGACTTCACCCATGTCCTCAAGAACTAAACGAACTACTCACGAGACATCATATGGAACATGATCAGAGGTGATATGATGACAAATAACAATCTGAACATAAACCTTGGTCCAATGGTTTCACTCAATAGCATCAACAACAAGTAGAAATCGATACCGGGAGAGTTTCCCCTATCAAACAATCAAGATCAAACCCAAATTGCTACGGCGGTGACGATGTCCAGCGGTGGAGATGGCGGTGATGATGGTGGAGATGATGATGATGGTGATGGAGATGATGTCCAGCTCGATGACGGTGACGATGGCGTCGATTTCCCCCTCCGGGAGGGAATTTCCCCGGCGGATCTCAGCCCGCCGGAGAGCTCTTTTCTCTCTGGTGTTCTCCGTCCCGCAGAGGCGGCTGTAACTCTTCGCGAGGTACCCTCTGTGGCTTAGGTCTTCGGGACGAAGGATTTCGCGAAGAAAAGGAGGCGAGAGGGGCTGTGGGCCCCCCTCCTCACCAGGCGGCACGGCCAGGCCATGGGCCGCGCCGGCCTATGGTCTGGGCCCACCTTGGGTCCCCACGACTCCCCCTTCTGGCTTCCTTCGTCATCTGGAAAAATAGGATTTTTGGTATAATTTCCTTCCACAGTTAATCTTCCGAAATATTGCGTTCTGACGGTGCTTTTTCCAGCAGAATCCTGGCTCCGGTGCTCGATCCTCCAATAATGATGAAACATGCAAAATAGATGAAATAACATAAGTATTATGTCCAAATATGAAATATATCAATGAATAACAGCAAATTATGATACAAAATAGTGATGCAAATTGGACGTATCAATCGGCTGTACGGTAACCTTTCGATTTACTCATCCTCAAGACAACCCAATTCTCCTAGTGTTCACCTGCCAAGACATCATCTGTCACCGCCTTCTTCGTCGGCGTCTCCACCGTATTTCTCATCTACCACCTTGCACTTTTGCGTCATCTTTTCTTCTGAGGAGTAGTTGCAGACCTCCTTGTGCCTGTGCAAGAAGAGCTGGCTAGGGTGCTGTGGGATATTGACCCATTGCTCCTATCTAAACCTAGATTGCATAGCATATTTATGCTTAAAAAAATTACACTCGAGAGAGGAGTGGGGCGGCTGCCCCCCTCCCTCTCTCTCTCTCACTTGTGCGGCCGGTACAGACGGCGCTTCGGCCACATGGGAGCCCTTGCGCTCCACGCCGCAGCGACTTCACCAAGCTCGCCAAGTACTGCCTGATGACGCTCCTCGCTCTCATGGGGTCAATGGCGTCCGCAATGGTCCCCATCCAGATGGTCGCCGAAAACGAGGTGTTGAACGCCCAGGGGCGTTCCGTCCGCTTCCTGCGCGGCGCCGCCTTCGTCGCTCTCACCCTCTCCATCGTCACGATGGGATTCGGCCTCGCGGTGACCTTCCAGTTGCTCGTGGTCAAGACCACACGGGCATCCTGCTGGTCGGCTGCGAAGAAAGCTCTGGTCGGCGTCTTCTTGGCCGGCACCGGCGGGGTCTTCCTCGTCTACTACATCGCCATCTACCGCGTCATATTTTCTTCCGAGGTGGAGGAAGACACCCTTGCAGCCTAGTGCTGCTCCTGTCGGTGGACGGCCAAGACAACTATCTTCTTCGCCGGCGTCTCCACCGGCATCGTCACCTTCACCGGGCGTCTCCACCGACATCTCCTTCCTCGCGTCTTCACCGATATCTTCATCGTCGCCAGCGTCTCCACTGCCATCTCCTTCTTCGCCGATGCGTCTTCACTCCGTCGCCGGCGTCTTCACCGACATCACCTTCCCCGAAGTCTCCACCTCTTCGCCGTTGTCTTCTTCGCCATCGTCTTCGTCCTCTTCGAGAGTGCTGCTCAGTTAGGACTTAGAGAGCTGCAGTTAGGAGAGCTGCACTTAGAGTGCTGCTCAGTTAAGGCTATCGTATGTGTTGCTCAGTGAGAGCTGCACTTAAAGTGCTGCTCAGTTAAGTGTGTCGTATGTGTCTACTCGTGCTGCTCAGTTAGCGAAAACTGTTTGTTTCTCGTCTGTGTCCAAAAAATCGTAACCATGTAATGTTTGACGTCTCCGTCTTATCATGGCCACCCATTGCTCCTATCTAAACCTAGATTGCATAGCATATTTATGCTAAAAAAAATTACACTCGAGAGTGGGATGGGGGCGGCTGCCCCCCTCTCACTTGTGCATAGCAGATGTTTTTGAAAGATACACGTTCTAAAGGAAGTGGAACCAAGTGGTATACCGGTACGACTGGTCTGGCTCTTTCGAAAGGAAAAAATCATGCAGATCACACTGTTATATGTAGTTACGCTTTGAATGTTTGATGGCTTGTGCTTCTATAGATCTCCAAGATTGAAACGTCCGTTGTTGATGGTTAGTGTAGCCGTCTGTACAATGAAACATCATTTCTCGAAAAAATAACAACCGAGTCAAAGATCATGTCGCAAAAAAGAAAGTGTTAACAAAGAGCCAATAAATACTCGGGCTTTCAAGGTGCCACAAATTCGGTACGCAGAGTAAGCTGACATACATGTTAGTCCCTCCGTTTCGAGAGCAGATTTGGTGCACCCAGGTGCCAGTGCTCTTGATTTTTGTAATATTTAAACATTGTATTTATGTGTTTTAAAAAATCATAAATTTTATTCCACAAATACATACACATGTTCTGAATACTCGTGTAAATTTTTGGTAGAAACTGTCTTGTATTTTGAGCTCAGGAAAAATAACAAATTTGTAGGGATGGAAACTTTAGATTTTTGTCAGAAATTTGTCTTTTTCGTATGGCTCAAAATACAACATATTTTCATCCGAAATTTACAGAATACCTTCAAAATGTTTATAAATATGTACCCATTTAATTTCAGATTTTTTGAAATTACAGAAATATGTTTTTCAAATACTAGGAATCACTGGAGCTCATGTGCCAAAGAGACTTTTCGCTCCGTTTCTAAATATAAAATGTTTTGGCAGTTCAGCGGAAAAACTGGTTTGTTCGATCTTCAAGCTAGCACCTTTTACACTAAGAATTGGCTGAAAGAACAGTTGTGGTCTGGTTAGCAGATTTCGGCATCTCCATATATACAGGTACGGCTGGACGGTCAGACTAAACATTCTTGCTTCGACACTCCAACGAGGTGTCATGTTGACCTGCCAGATGAAAGATGTAACATAGGTAAAAAAAACGAAACATGTAAAATCGAATTTAAACTGAATGGAGTTTGGTGATATTCCTCTTTTTTGTGTGTGTGACAAGGAATAAAACATACGCAAGCCGGTGATGTGGTCGGCCGGCGTAGACTTTGGAGATGCCACGTTATCCAAATCGTAGCACGGACGCCGGTCGAATAAGGAAATCAGCGGAGATGACTTGAACTGAGATTCCGTCCCTTCTCGGCCGTGGCCCCGCGCTGCTTTGACAATATTTTCTAAGGAAAAAAGGGACGTCGGCATCCTAGACGATCAAACAGGCGCATCGCGAAAATCAGCTAGGATTGACCGGGATGGAATAGTTGAAGGTTCAGTTTCCAGGGATTAGGAGTTCAGGCTTTGTTTCAGACTCCTTCTATGAATTCAAGGTTTAAAATAGAGTTTTGCCTTCGAGCATTGAAATTCCCTCGTGTAAAATCATGTATTCTCTATTGGAATACTTCCGATGATGTTTTGCTTTTGGACTGAGAAGAGTACGGCGAAGAACCGCTGAACACAGGACTTGTATCCGTACAGGAGGTGTGATTTACTATCAACATAAACAGCTCGTCGTTATAGGAACATGAAGGTGAAAACTAGCAGAAGGGCGAGTAAATTTGAAGCACGATTGGCGTATGGCAGCGGCTATCGGAGTCAGAAACGCCCGCAAAACAACAACGGTTCGGGATGCCGTCCGGTCAAGACTCACGACCGATTGATGTATATGCAAGTACGAGTACTACAACATGCGTGAACGGAATAAAAAACTGGTATGGCTTGAGCATAAGAAGATGACAGTATTCAATATCCCAAAAAACATCTGTAAGGGAATCACTGATGCTATTTCGCAATTTTGGTGGGGTGACGACGATGACCATAAAAAGATGCATTGGTTGGCGTGGTGGAAGCTATGTATTCCGAAGGAGAAAGGGGGAATGGGTTTTAGAGACTTACATACTTTTAATACAGCGATGCTAGCAAAACAATGTTGGAGACTGATGCAAGATCCAGATTCTTTGTGTGCAAGAGTTCTCCGCTCAAAATACTATCCAGATGGTAAACTTCTGAATGCAAAGCTCAAAAGTGGAAGCTCTTACACATGGCAGAGTATTTTCTATGGCATACAAACTTTGAGGCGTGGATGTATTTGGAGAATTGGAGAAGGCGACCAAATTAATATTTGGGAAGATGCCTGGGTACCTACGAGCCCAACACGGAAAGTGTATACTCCAAGAGGTAATATTATGCTTCAAACGGTGCCTGATTTGATAAATCCTATCACCGGATCATGGGATGAGGATTTAATTCGCCAAATTTTTTGGACAGTAGATGTGACACGAATCCTTGAAATCCCACTGTCCCCAACTGGGATGGAGGATTTCGTTGCATGGCATTGGACAAAATCTGGGCTATTTACAGTGAGATCCGCGTACCACGCGGAATGGGAATACCAATTTGGTAGACATAATCCGAATGTGATGGATATTGGGGGATCTAGAGGAGATGATGTATGGAAGAAATTGTGGCGCCTTCACCTCCCTGCAAAGATTAAAATTTTCGGGTGGAGATTGCTGCATGGTTTGATACCTTGTTATGGAGTCCTGGCAAACCGGCACATAGGGACAAGCAGTCAGTGCCCAATTTGCAAAATACATTGTGAAGACATACTTCACATGACTTTTACTTGCCAGCGTGCACAACAAGTTTGGCAAAGGCTGGGTATTGCGGATATTATAACTAGTTCATTAACTGAACGATCTGGCTCAATGGTTATTCAACATATGATCTTAAATCTTGGCTTATGTTCTTCTCTAAATAACATTGGTCTACCAGAGTTAATTTTGACAGGAGCATGGTACTTATGGTGGGAAAGAAGACAATTTACTCATGGAGAAGCACTTCAAATTATCCATCGAAGTGCAATGTCAATTGGTGTGTTAGCCACAAATTATTGGAAAGCAAAGAAGCATACTATCATAAACAAGAAGGAATCCTGGACTAGACCTATGGAAGGGGTTTTGAAAATAAATGTCGATGCAGCTTATGATGAGGATCAAGGTCGAGGGAGTATTGGAACAGTGGTAAGGGACTACACAGGTAAATTTATTTATGCAAACTGTAAAGAGTTACTATTCGTGGCTGATCCTTTTATGGCTGAAGCGTATGCGTTAAGAGAAGGTCTAAGTGCAGCACAATTCTTGGGAGGAAATCAATATATCATCCAGTCGGACAATTCTCAGGTGATAGATACTATGAATGATGGAGGTTTCTCTGCCACGTCCTCGGCAGCCATTTTTGATGATTGTAGAATCCTTGCCGCAGGATATATTAATATCAGCTTTGAACATTGCAGAAGGGAGGCTAATGAGGCGGCACATGAGATAGCTAGGTTTTGTTTTGAGAATCGTTTAGATTGTATTTGGGACGATGAGCCCCCTAGCTTTTTACTTCCGAGGATGATAAATGATGTAACTGTTATTTGAACTCAGAGCAGCAAGTTTCAGACGCACTCTTTTCCTTACCAGGGTACCGAAGGGGACTGGAAGGTTTTTAATGAGGCGGCTTGCTGACTCTTTTTAATAGATGGTTATATTTCAAAAAAAAAAAACATGCGTGAACGGAATGGCGGGATAGTCACAAGGAGGGCGTTGACTATGGCGCTGAGAGCTCGGTGTCGCCGATAATGACGGCCATCCCTGGTTGCTTCTTGGATACTTACGGCGAAAATGAGGTCATGCGTATTTGGAGAATGATTCCCATGATTTGTACTTTAAACTACTGAATTCCGATCTAAGTTGAACCCTGGAGCTATTTGGCGCACCAGAAAAAGGATAATTTTGGCTAGAATACACATTGTCTTAGTAACTAGACGGGGCCACATGTCAGATTCATCCTCTATCGCAATCCATATTTTCTCATTTGAAAAAACAAAACAGTGGGAGCCGTGTCATACACCGGCAGGATGGGGAGGTGCAGGGGATACAAGCCTGCACTACTTTCCTTCCCACCTCCACCCGCTCGGCCACGACCTGCCCATCTCCACCCGCGACGTGCCCTTGCCAAGAACCTCAACGGACCCACGGAGCAGGTCCTCGAGGTCGTACATCCTCGGCACCATCCCGAAGAACCGAAGAAGACTTCTTCATTTCCATGTTCAGTGACAATACTTGCCTCCCGAAAAAAATTGCATCAGTCGTACTGCTGGCTCTAGTGCTACGGTTCGAATTTACGCCGTAGGTTGGCGCCATGCCGGGAGGAAAGTACCAGATTCATGGTGCCGGGTCTGGTGCAGGCTTCTTGTATATAACCTACGCTTCGGCCCAAGCCTCGGGCGACGGGCCTCGTTCGGCTCGTCAGAAGTTAGCCTCCCTTTAATATATGAATTTGGATCACAATATAACACTTTGTGGCTGAATCTGCATCAGGGGCTGCAGCGTTGCTCTTATGGTTGGCCTTGGTGGCGGGAGGTGCTGGTGCTGTGGACTCTATGTGCAGGTGGTCGCCAAGAGAATGGCCCTGCTGCACTTCACTCGCTCGAGTTTGTCCGTCCTTCCAGGGATCTTCAATGGCTTCGGTGCGGCGATTAACTTGCTTGGTTCTGTCCCCCTATCCGAGGAACTGTAAAAGTCGCCCACCACCGATTCAATGTACTACTGTAGAACAAATTATCGCAGTACTACGAGACCACATACAGCGGCCCTCGTCATCAAACAAGACACGCAGCCCTGGAGTATAAGTGTATAACACACAAGGCAAGCAAGAAACATCACATGGCACAGGTATACAATGCAACCAGCAAGTCGAAACAAGATAAACGACGGAACTGAACGATATATATTTTCACAAACGAGCAAAAACGAGTTCTTGATTAGCAACTCCATTACAGACAGTAGTAGTAGATGCGGAAAACAGAAGGCAACTTATGTCCAACTAAGCATGGACTCGGCGTCTGCCAACGCCGTCCAAATTTATTCTCTCTGCATAGACAAAGAAAAGGCTCGTCTCCGACTCGCCCAGAAGAGAAGCGGAACACTCTACTGTGTCTTGGCCATGTGGCGGATCAGGCCTCGCCGCCCAGAAGAAAAGCCAAACACCCTACTGTGTCTTGGCCATGTGGCGGATCAGGTCGACGACACGGTTGCTGCATAAGAATTTGTTTCAAAGTGTTAAACGGCAGGATAGAAAGAAGAACAGCACATTGTATTGTACGCACAAAAATGAAACCAACATTGAAACTGACCTGTAACCCCACTCGTTGTCGTACCACGACACAACCTTGACGAAGTTGTCGTTCAGAGCAATTCCAGCCTTGGCGTCGAAGATGCTCGACCTAAATTGCGGAAACAGGCATCAACAATGAGCAACTGCCTGAGAAGACTTGGCAGTTTATGCCAACAACTGGAACACATCCGCATACCTGCTGTCACCAATGAAGTCAGTGGAGACCAAATCCTCCTCAACATAACCCATGATTCCCTTGAGGTTTCCCTCAGATGCAGCCCTGAAAAAACAATTAGCATAACCTTGTCAGTGGCGTTCTGGAAAAAGCAGCAGAATAATAGAAATTTCTGCAGAACAAACTCCTGTGATTGAGCATGGGATGCTCTAAGATTAGAACTGCACTTACTTGATGGCCTTCTTGATGTCCTCATATGATGCAGCCTTCTCAATTCTGACGGTGAGATCAACAACTGACACATCAACTGTGGGAACCCGGAATGACATACCGGTGAGCTTGCCATTCAACTCAGGAAGAACCTTGCCAACAGCCTGAAATTCATCAATATCATTAGTCAATGAGTTACCTTCAACAAAACAGCATGCTATCACAGAAATGAAAGTGGAAACAATTAAACACATCCATTTCCCTGGGAAGTTAGACAAACAGCTAACTGAACACCAGAACACAGCTGTGCACATGATATTTCAAGTTGAAGCATACTAAAATCTAAAATCTATTGAACTGGCCCACAGTGCTAAATTAAAATGAATGTGCACAATATTAACTATCAAACCCCAAGTTCCGCACTGTAACAAGGCAGGGGTCCACTTATCTAACACCGGATAAAGCACATAATGGAAGAACTTACTACTACATTAAGTACAAAACAGTCAATAGAGGTAAAAGAAGACAATGCATTCAAAACAATTTGCCTTTGAACAAATGTAGAGCACTATTCTTGGCATACCTTGGCAGCACCGGTGCTGCTGGGGATGATGTTGAAGCTTGCCGCCCTCCCACCTCTCCAGTCCTTGCTTGAGGGTCCGTCAACAGTCTTCTGGGTGGCTGAGAGAGATATAAGTAATGCCTGTGTCAACTACCTGATAATTTTAACAGACCAATAATTTACAAGACCATGGCCGTCAAAAAAATCTTACCAGTGATGGAATGAACAGTGGTCATCAGACCCTCAATAATACCAAAGTTGTCATTAATGATCTGGAGAATGAAATTAACCATTGTTAACAATTAATGAACCGTGATCCCAACATCAGTCATCAGTCCTGGAAATTAAGTGATATATGAAGAAGTAAATCATGCCTTAGCTAGGGGAGCGAGACAGTTAGTGGTGCAGCTAGCATTTGAGACAATGTTAACATCTGAAGTGTACTTGTCCTCATTGACACCAACAACAAACATAGGGGCATCTTTGCTTGGTGCAGAGATGACAACCTTCTTGGCACCACCCTGACATCGAAAGAACATCATAAGGCGTAATCACACATCCATTGTTGGAACAGCATTTCAAAAGCTAAGTTCATGTAAAACAGAGCACTTCCATAAAACTAGCATCGAGGGCATGGAACTGCTAAAACAGAGCACTCCATAAAACTATATTTTAGGACACTGAATAGACTATCATGAATACTGATACCAGTGCTTGCTAAGTTACTAGAGCATACATCAAAGTAATCTACTAGATAAATTTTGGGGCAGAAGAAACCACAGTCTCTACTTTGCCTTTGCCCTGCTTCTTTGAGTGTGTGTTCACTGACCAAGCTTATACACACTAAGAAATCACAACTAAAAGTTACAGAATACCACTTGTAACATAAATGTCAACAAGGTATTCTTCCTCAGTCTGGTATGCAATGGCCAAAAAGGACACATAGTCAAAAATAATAATATGCTAGTAGGAAGATGAAAACTGGAAGTTGAATTATACCTTCAAGTGAGCAGCAGCCTTGTCCTTGTCAGTGAAGACACCGGTGGACTCCACGACATAGTCGGCACCAGCCTCGGCCCATGGGATCTCCTCAGGGTTCCTAATGAATCACAGAGGTTCAAACATCAGTTCCACAGCTACAGGCAGACAAGCCTTGGCTCAACTGTTCTAAGAAGAAGCTGCAACATAGGACTACCTGACGCCGAAGACAGCAACTGCCTTCTCGCCGAAGAGGAGAGTCTTGTCGTTCTTGAGCTTGATGTCGCTGTGCTTCCAGTGGCCGTGCACGGAGTCGTACTTGAACATGTAGGTCTGCATATCACAGAATAAACGGTTAAGATTTAACAGGATAAGGCTAGGACCACAGCAGATCGCTCAACCTGCGAGCAGTCAATGATTTACTCAACGAACTGATAGAATAATTGTGGAACTAAGCAGACAAAACAACTCTGCATCTAAGACAGGTTATCGTCAAAGAGGAAGAAAAAACACTGTGGAACTCGGGTGTCTTGGCATACTAGAGAAAATTAACAAAATCTTGGAAAAATACAAACAACTGAACTCCAATCGAACTACTGAACTCTTACCAAACCACAGACAATACTGAACCACTCAGGCTACTAAACCGTAACCATCATGTACTCAAACAGTAACCACCCACAACCGGCATGCATGTGCTAATTTAAACCGGCGGTAAAACTAAAACCGCTCTAATACCTTGTGGAACCGCCAGATCTACCTAGGGAACCGGGTGAAAACCGCGGATCGAGGGGCATACCATGTACTCAGTGGTGATGAAGGGGTCGTTGACGGCAACGAGCTCGACATCGTCGCTCTGGAGGGCGACCCTGGCGACGAGCCTTCCGATCCTTCCGAAACCTGAGCAAAATCAGCCACTCAAAATCACCACATATTCAACCAAACCTCACCCCGAGAGAAAACAACAACTGATAGGTAAATCGACTGAAACTTACCGTTGATTCCGATCTTAATCTTGCCTGCATGCGCCCCAAATCAAGCAAAAAACACGAAAACAAACACCGATCAGATCAGGAAGCAGAGCACAAACGCAGCAAAGCAATTAGAGGGATGGATTCGATGAGCGATTTACCCATGGCGAGTGGAACTCTGACGACGGCGCGATGGAGATGTTGGAGCAGGTTCGCTGGGGACGGGACGGGATGTGGAGAAGTGTCTGGAAAGCGGATGTGGAGAGGGTTTAAGCAGGGGCGGTTTATATAAAGGCAGCACGAGAGGAAAAGGCGAAATGGGGCTGCAAGAAAGGTAAACAAATCCAGAGAAATCCTTTGATTAAGCCCGATGTGCGCGGGTGACCTGTCCCTCCGTTGCCTTTTTCAAGATGCCACGTTTCTCACTGAACGGTGGGCCCGGAACCTGCGAGACCCACGTGTGTCATCGACGGTCGGGGGCGGTTGCACGTCGTGGCTGCCCGTGGTTTCTCGGACAAGAAAGAAGAGAAAAATGCGGAGCAAGGAAATATTCGCTGCGGTCCGCGCGCGTGGTTTCTTGCGCAAGGAAGAAGAAAGCATATTTTGCCTTGCAATAGTTATAAGAAAAACGATTTTGTTTGCCAATAATGCGGGTAAGAAATGCGTCGGCGAAAGTAGACTGGGGATTATTATATATTTAGGGCGGGAAATGCTCATTTGTTCTTGGTGTGATGCGCAGTAGCTAGCTTCTGTATGGTTGGTAGTACATGTGTGTGGTACAGGGTGACCAGTAGAAGGTGGCCCGAAAGGTTGGGCGGCCGCCGGCAACGGCGACGAGGCGGCGACCCTCTCGTGTTTGTCCGACGTGAACGAGATGGAATCCTACGGATCCTCTGTTTTGTGTGCCTAAGTGTGTGCTTGTGCTGGATTGATCTTTTGCCACTGCATTTTTGAACAAGGGTAGGGTGCTGAGCACCCTAATTGCATTACTCATAGCCATTGTACAGATACAAACATTGTTTCTGATGGTAGTAATCTGTTGATTGCTACTGATACAGGACAAGAAGATGATCTATGAGCAGGGGTTATTGCAAGAACATAAAGGCGAGACTCTGGCGAGAGTTTTTGCCTGTTGAGCACAGTTGTGAGCAAACATTGCTATTGATATGCATGATCCTTGGATGAAGAAGATGAAGTTTTTCCTAAAATTGCACCGCCTGTCTTCTAATCTCCCACTGGACAGTTGGATTTGCGCCTCCTTTCACCTGAACCGCTTTTGCCACTGCATTTCAATTGCATGATCCCATCAAACTAATATACGGGGTACAAGTGATGTCTTACGGAACATATTTAGAACAACTCCACATGTGTTCTCCAAACCATCTTCAAAGGTTTTTGGGAACGTGTAGAACCGCGTCCAGCCGCGTACCTCATAAGTCTTTTATGATTTGGGGTGGTTGGGTGCCTCAAAAGTCTTTACGAGCCGGGGCGGTTCAATATTGTGTTCGGCATCCCGAGCCCATTAACACTCCGCAGGAGCGCCGAATGCAACGGCGTTGCGACATGGTGAGCGTTGGATCAACCGTGTCATCGACACATGGTGGCGACATGATTGTTCTCTTAGTCATTTACATCATCATCAACCTCTCGTCGAGGGTAGTAATGTTTGTGTCGGTTCCCTAGGCGGCCACATGGAGCCGTCCCTAGCACCGCCTCACGCCACACATTCTCGTTGCTCTTTATGTTGAACAACCGCACCGGAAGAGGCTTGACCACAAACACATTTGGGAGCCACATCTTAACCGTCTCTAGAGCGTGGGTCTTGTACGACGCATGTTACCCAGTTCTATTGGACATGCACCTGCTAAGCGGTGGCGGATGGCCGTTGGAATCCCACTGACGCCCAAGACGATGAAGTAGATTAGTTTAGCTTACATGAATTTCATTCAAACCATGTAAAATATAATGATAATTTCAATTATCGTTTGAATTTAAGTTTTTTAAACAAATGTTTGGCGGACGCGGCTAGGACAAACGAGCATGCCCCAAATGCAGCACCACGCGACATTATCCCCATTCGGCCGATACGAAGCTTTTGTCGGACATCGGTTAGGAAATGTGATTGGAGATGCTCTTATGAATTACTCCGCGCATAAGTGTACATCTATTATTCTAACGTTTGTCCAGGTCAAATCTATTAAAATTTTATCAACTTTATAGAAAAAAAAAGTTAACAAAAATTATGATATTGATTTAATTAATACCCTTGTATCCGTAGTTTCCCAATACTCCAATTTAACGTCATATTTGTTGCTACTCCCTCTAATCTGAATTAGTTCACGCAAATTTGTTGAATCTACATAGATTCTAGAGAATATTTTGCCTAAACATAGTCAATAAACTTGAATCGAAAGTTTGATCAAACTTGAAAACATTAGTTTTTGGTTTTGGCTAAAATTAGCATCACAGTCGGCAAGTTGTGGCAGAGATATCATCGGAGTGGCACTGCACGGGAAAGCAAAGGAGGACAGGGTGCCGCGTGCAGGATGGATCCGGACATCTGCCGCCACGGCGGGCGTCCCGTGGCGTCGTGGGGTCTCCGACCACGACCATCCGGACGTCTAGACGGACAAGATGGCCAGATATCCCCATTTCCTCGTGCAGATAATTACGAGGCTACCACCAGACGAATATACTCCACATATATGCCGCGCGCCTTCCAGATGCTTCTCCAACTAACTTTGCTGATAGCAGCCTGCTCTCGTCAGCTCGCACCCTCGACCGCAACATGCGGGGTTAGAGCATTTCCGGTCGCGTTCTCCAAAGCGTACTCTAAACCGCGTCGGATTGAACGTTTGGTGACGTGTTTTATTCGTGCCGCCTTTGGGGGACGTCGCTCCCCAGCCGCGTCCCCCAAACGCCTCCCCCAAACATTTAAAATATTTTTTTTGGTTTTTTTTATTTCAATTTCCACAAACTAATACATAATTTGGAACGTGGTTTACACGAAAACACAGTTTGGAACGTGGTTTTCCACAAACTAATACATAGTTTGAACCGTCGTGGACACAAATATAAAATTTTGCAAAGAAACTAAACCTAACTAGGCCGTGCATCGAAGGTTTCCTGTGTTCGCTGCTAAGAAAGAACACTCGAGGGCACACCCAATCACCTAAACTGGAAAATCCCGCGGGAGGATGGTGCCCTTGTTGGTTCTACCGATGAGGCGAACAGGCAGAAACCTCCGTGCACGTGTTCGCTGCGAAGAAAGAACACTCAGTCGTCCTCCTCGTCGGTGTTGTCGCCGTGGTAGTCCCGGCGGCACCGCGTCTCGTCAAAGACCTTGACGCTCATGTCCCTGTCGCCGAAGTAGGAGAACGGGAGGATGAAGCCGGCTTGGAGGCTGTGGTGCCGCGCGAACTTCTCCCAGCCGATGTTAAGGTACATCATGCCGCGCGCGTCGTAGATCACGTCGACGATCCACCGGTAGTAGCTGCACGCAGCCTCCCGCAGATGCATCGTGCGCGGGCGATCGTCGCCGGCGACGTAGTCGGCGAAGGAGTCCGGCAGCCTCTGGATGCCGCGCGGGTCGCCCTTGAGGACGAGGACGAACTCGAACCGCACGTCCGGCTCCACGTCCATCTCCGACGATGATGAAGCCGGCGGCGTGGAAGGCGACGGTGAGCGTTCAGCTCTGCCGCGGCCACGACCACGACCACGGCCGCGAGGTCGGCCTCCGCCTCTACCGGACATAGCGTCGAGTCTTGTTGAGATGGTGGCGGCTAGGGTTTGGGAGAGAGGCGCTAGGGTTTGTGTGTGAGAGGGACGATGAGAGGCGGCCCTTTTATAGGCCGGAGGGAGGCGGGGAGCGGTGGCGCGCATTAACGCCGGCACGCAGAGCTAGGCGCGACGGGACGCGTCGGCTGCGTCGCCTGCGGAACCGCACCGTCGGCTAACGTCGCTACGGAACCGCACCGTCGGCTAACGTCGGCTGCGGAACCCACCGTCGCTGCGTCGCTGCGGGAACTGCACCGCCAATAACTTTCCTCGCGAGGTAGGCGATGGTTAGGTTAAAAATTTATTGTGCCGCTGACGAGTCGGCCCCGCCACTCCCCGTCTCGCTTTTCGTTGTGTCCGGCGTCCCCGGTGCGTCCCCTGTGGGACGGGGACGGGCTCGGGGCGCCGGACACCGTATGGGGGCGCGCCGGACAAAAATGGGCTTTGGGGGACGCGGCTGGAACGGTTTTTTTGTCCGGCGCGCCCCAAATCCCTTTGGGGGACGCTTTGGGGGACGCGGCTGGAGATGCTCTTAGAGCATCTCTAACAGAGCCCGTAAAAGGTCCAAAACCGAATAATAACCGCGAGTTTACGGGTTCGCGCCGAAAAATGGTGTCGATCAGCGACCGTAAACGGGCCAAAACTAAAAATATTTTTTCGGGCTGCGTTCGGTTCGTTCCGTCAGCCTGTATTTGTAGGGGCCGAAGGAGTGAACCGAATGCAGCCCGAACACAATCCCTACTTTGCGCGCGAGGGAACATTCAGCTCCTCCCAACCGCCACCGCCGCCGCCGATCTGTGCGCCCTCACCTTCTTCTGCGCCGCCACCGTCCGATTTGTCCCCGATAAGTCTCGAATCGAGCCCGTCGGCCACCGTAGCTACCCCGCTGGCCGCCGTTGCTACCGCGCAGGCGCCTCCACCCTCTCCCGTGGTCGCCGCAGCATCCGCCGCTCCATCAACCACCCCGGCGACCACTCCCAGCCCTGTGACCCCCGCGGAAGTTGCTTCGAGGGTGTCGTCGACGACAGGGGTGAAGCGGCGTGATACGTCTCCGACGTATCGATAATTTCTTATGTTCCATGCCACATTATTGATGATATCTACATGTTTTATGCATACTTTACATCATATTTATGCATTTTCTGGAACTAACCTATTAACAAGATGCCGAAGAGCCGATTCTTTGTTTTCTACTGTTTTTGGTTTCAGAAATCCTAGTAAGGAAATATTCTCGGAATTGGACGAAATCAACGCCCAGGGGCCTATTTTCACACGAAGCTTCCAGAAGACCGAAGAGTCAACGAAGTGGGGCCACGAGGTGGCCAGGAGGTAGGGCGGCGCGGCCCAGCCCTTGGCCGCGCCGGCCTGTCTCCTGGGCCCCTCGCGACGCCCCTTGACCTGCCCTTCCGCCTACAAATAGCCTTCGTCGCGAAACCCCCAGTACCGAGAGCCACGATACGGAAAACCTTCCAGAGACGCCGCCGCCGCCAATCCCATCTCGGGGGATTCAGGAGATAGCCTCCGGCACCCTGTCGGAGAGGGGATTCATCTCCCGGAGGACTCTACACCGCCATGGTCGCCTCCGGAGTGATGAGTGAGTAGTTCACCCCTGGACTATGGGTCCATAGCAGTAGCTAGATGGTTGTCTTCTCCTCATTGTGCTTAATTGTCGGATCTTGTGAGCTGCCGAACATGATCAAGATCATCTATCTGTAATGCTATATGTTGTGTTTGTTGGGATCCGATGAATAGAGAATACCATGTTATGTTGATTATCAATTTATATCTATGTGTTGTTTATGATCTTGCATGCTCTCCGTTATTAGTAGAGGCTCTGGCCAAGTTTTTGCTAGTAACTCCAAGAGGGAGTATTTATGCTCGATAGTGGGTTCATGTCTCCGTGAATGCAGGGAGTGTGAGAAACCTCTAAGGTTATGGATGTGCTGTTGCCACTAGGGATAAAACATTGATGCTATGTCCGAGGATGTAGTTATTGATTACATTACGCGCAATACTTAATGCAATTGTCTGTTGTTAGCAACTTAATACTGGAGGGGGTTCGGATGATAACCTGAAGGTGGACTTTTTAGGCATAGATGCATGCTGGATAGCGGTCTATGTACTTTGTCGTAATGCCCAATTAAATCTCACAATACTCATCATATCATGTATGTGCATGGTCATGCCCTCTCTATTTGTCAATTGCCCAACTGTAATTTGTTCACCCAACATGCTATTTATCTTATGGTAGAGACACCACTAGTGAACTGTGGACCCCGGTCCAATTCTTTACATCTGAAATACAATCTACTGCAATTATTCTACTGTTTTCTGCAAACAATCATCATCCACACTATACATCTAATCCTTTGTTACAGCAAGCCGGTGAGATTGACAACCACACTATTTCGTTGGGGCAAAGTACTTGGTTTGTGTTGTGCAGGTTCCACGTTGGCGCTGGAATCCCTGGTGTTGCGCCGCACTACATCTCGCCGCCATCAACCTTCAACGTGCTTCTTGGCTCCTACTGGTTCGATTAAACCTTGGTTTCATACTGAGGGAAAACTTGCCGCTGTACGCATCACACCTTCCTCTTGGGGTTCCCAACGGACGCGTGCTGTACGCGTATCAAGCTCTTTTTCTGGCGCCGTTGCCGGGGAGATCAAGACACGCTGCAAGGGGAGTCTCCATATCCCAATCTCTTTACTTTGTTTTTGTCTTGCTTTACTTTATTTACTACTTTGTTTGCTGCACTAAATCAAAATACAAAAAAATTAGTTGCTAGTTTTACTTTATTTACTGTCTTGCACTCTATATCAAAAACACAAAAAAATTAGTTACTTGCATTTATTTTATCTAGTTTGCTTTATTTACTGTTACTAAATGGGTACTCCTGAAAATACTAAGTTGTGTGACTTCACAACCACAAATAATAATGATTTCTTATGCACACCTATTGCTCCACCTGCTACTACAGCAGAATTCTTTGAAATTAAACCTGCTTTACTAAATCTTGTTATGCGAGAGCAATTTTCTGGTGTTAGTTCTGATGATGTTGCTGCCCATCTCAATAATTTTGTTGAATTATGTAAAATGCAAAAGTATAAGGATGTAGATGGTGACATTATAAAATTAAAATTGTTTCCTTTCTCATTAAGAGGAAGAGCTAAAGATTGGTTGCTATCTCTGCCTAAGAATAGTATAGATTCATGGACTAAATGCAAGGATGCTTTTATTGGTAGAAATTATCCCCCTGCTAAAATTATATCTTTGAGGAGTAGCATAATGAATTTTAAACAATTGGATACTGAGCATGTTGCACAAGCATGGGAAAGAATGAAATCTTTGGTTAAAAATTGCCCAACCCATGGACTGACTACTTGGATGATCATCCAAACCTTTTATGCAGGACTGAATTTTTCTTCGCGGAACCTATTGGATTCAGCTGCTGGAGGTACCTTTATGTCCATCACTCTTGGTGAAGCAACAAAGCATCTTGATAATATGATGATTAATTACTCTGAATGGCACACGGAAAGAGCTCCACAAGGTAAGAATGTAAATTCTGTCGAAGAAACCTCCTCCTTGAGTGATAAGATTGATGCTATTATGTCTATGCTTGTGAATGGTAGGACTAATGTTGATCCTAATAATGTTCCGTTAGCGTCATTGGTTGCTCAAGAAGAACATGTTGATGTCAACTTCATTAAAAATAATAATTTCAACAACAATGCTTACCGGAACAATTCTAGTAACAACTATAGGCCATATCCTTATAATAATGGCAACGGCTATAGTAATTCTTATGGGAATTCTTACAACAATAATAGGAACACACCCCCTGGACTTGAAGCCATGCTTAAAGAATTTATTAGTACACAAACTGCTTTTAACAAATCTGTTGAAGAAAAGCTTGGAAAAATTGATATACTTGCTTCTAAAGTCGATAGTCTTGCTGCTGATGTTGATCTTTTGAAATCGAAAGTTATGCCTCATGCAAATCATAATAATAATATTGTTACTACAGCAAATGCCATCCAAGTTAGAATTAATGAGAATATAAGATTGATGGCCGAATTGCGTGCTAGGTGGGAAAGAGAAGAAAATGAAAAAGAAGATAATATAGCTAAAGTTTGGACTATTACCACCACTAGTAATGCTAATGTTACACATGTTGCTGCACCTCCTACTATTAATAATAAAATAATTGGTGTTAGCAATGTTTCCACTTCAAATGCAAAGCGCGAAAAACTGCCTAAAACTGCTGAAACTGCCTGTGATAAAACTGCTGAAATTTTTTCCAACATTGGGGATGATGATCCCATTGCTTTAGATTATAATGGTTTGAATTTTGATGATTGCCACATCTCTGAAGTTATAAAGTTCTTACAAAAACTTGCTAAGAGTCCTAATGCTAGTGCTATAAATTTGGCTTTCACAAAACATATTACAAATGCTCTCATAAAAGCTAGAGAAGAGAAACTAGAACGCGAAACTTCTATTCCTAGGAAGCTAGAGGATGGTTGGGAGCCCATCATTAAGATGAAGGTCAATGACTTTGATTGTAATACTTTATGTGATCTTGGTGCAAGTATTTCTGTTATGCCTAAGAAAATCTATAATATGCTTAACTTGCCACCATTGAAAAATTGTTATTTGGATGTTAATCTTGCTGATCACTCTACAAAGAAACCTTTGGGGAGAGTTGATAATGTTCGCATTACCGTTAACAATAACCTTGTCCCCGTTGATTTTGTTGTCTTGGATATTGAATGCAATGCATCTTGTCCCATCATATTGGGAAGACCTTTTCTTCGAACTGTTGGTGCTATCATTGATATGAAGGAAGGTAATATTAAATATCAATTTCCTCTCAAGAAAGATATGGAACACTTCCCTAGAAAGAGAATGAATTTACCTTTTTATTCTATCATTAGAACAAATTATGATGTTGACACTTCGTCTCTTGATAATACTTGATATACACTTTCTGCGCCTAGCTGAAAGGCGTTAAAGAAAAGCGCTTATGGGAGACAACCCATGTTTTTACTACAGTATTTTGTTTTATATTTATGTCTTGGAAGTTGTTTACTACTGTAGCAACCTCTCCTTATCTTAGTTTTGTGCTTTGTTGTGCCAAGTAAAGTCGTTGATAGTAAGGTTCATACTAGATTTGGAATACTGCGCAGAAACAGATTTCTTTGCTGTCACGAATCTGGGCAAAATTCTCTGTAGGTAACTCAGAAAATTATGCCAATTTACGTGAGTGATCCTCAGATATGTACGCAACTTTCATTCAATTTGATCATTTTCATTTGAGCAAGTCTGGTGCCTCAATAAAATTCGTCCTTACGAACTGTTCTGTTTTGACAGATTCTGCCTTTTATTTCGCATTGCCTATTTTGATATGCTCGATGGATATTTCGATTCCATTGACTTTCAGTAGCTTTGTGCAATGTCCAGAAGTGTTAAGAATGATTATGTCACCTGAACATGTATATTTTGATTGTGCACTAACCCTCTAATGAGTTGTTTTGAGTTTGGTGTGGAGGAAGTTTTCAAGGATCAAGAGAGGGAGATGATACAACATGATCAAGGAGAGTGAAAGCTCTAAGCTTGGGGATGCCCCGGTGGTTCACCCCTGCATATATCAAGAAGACTCAAGCATCTAAGCTTGGGGATGCCCAAGGCATCCCCTTCTTCATCGACAACATTATCAGGTTCCTCCCCTGAAACTATATTTTTATTCCGTCACATCTTATGTGCTTTGCTTGGAGCGTCGGTTTGTTTTTGTTTTTTGTTTTGTTTAAATAAAATGGATCCTAGCATTCTTTGTGTAGGAGAGAGACACGCTCCGCTGTTGCATATGGACAAATATGTCCTTAGGCTTTACTCATAGTATTCATGGCGAAGTTTCTTCTTCGTTAAATTGTTATATGGTTGGAATTGGAAAATGATACATGTAGTAATTGCTAAAATGTCTTGGATAATGTGATACTTGGAAATTTTTGTGCTCATGTTTAAGCTCTTGCGTCATATACTTTGCACCTATTAATGAAGAAATACATAGAGCATGCTAAAATTTGGTTTGCATATTTGGTCTCTCTAAAGTCTAGATAATTTCTAGTATTGAGTTTGAACAACAAGGAAGACGGTGTAGAGTCTTATAATATTTACAATATGTCTTTTATGTGAGTTTTGCTGCACCGCTTCATCCTTGTGTTTGTTTCAAATAACCTTGCTAGCCTAAACCTTGTATCGAGAGGGAATACTTCTCATGCATCCAAATACTTGAGCCAACCACTATGCCATTTGTGTCCACCATACCTACCTACTACATGGTATTTCTCCGCCATTCCAAAGTAAATTGCTTGAGTGCTACCTTTAAACAATTCAAAATTTATTACCTCTGATTTGTGTCAATGTTTTATATCTCATGAGGAAGTATGTGGTGTTTATCTTTCAATCTTGTTGGGCAACTTTCACCAATGGACTAGTGGCTTCATCCGCTTATCCAATAATTTTGCAAAAAGAGTTGGCAACGGGATTCCCAGTTCCAAATTAATTAATAAAAATAGACACTCCTCCATGGTATGTGATTGTTGGACGGCACCCGAAGGATTCGGTTAGCCATGGCTTGAGAAAGCAAAGGTGGGGAGGAGTGTCATCATAATAAAACTAAAATAAAAAGGCACTCCTTCATGGTATGAGATTGTTGGCAGGCACCCGAAGGATTCGGTTAGCCATGGTTTGTGAAAGAAAGGTTGGAAGGAGTGCCACACAAAAATAAAATAAAATGGGAGCCGCTCTTTGAAGGTTTGTCTGGCAAGGGGGTTAGAGTACCCACTACCATTCGTTGACAACAACAAACACCTCTCAAAAATTTACTTTTATGCTCTCCATATGTTTTAAAAATCAAAGCTCTAGCACAAATATAGCAATCGATGCTTTCCTATTTGAAGGACCATTCTTTTACTTTTATTGTTGAGTCAGTTCACCTATCTCTCTCCACCTCAAGAAGCAAACACTTGTGTGAACTGTGCATTGATTCCTACATACTTGCATATTGCACTTGTTATATTACTCTATGTTGACAATATCCATGAGATATACATGTTATAAGTTGAAAGCAACCGCTGAAACTTCATCTTCCTTTGTGTTGCTTCAATACCTTTACTTTGAATTATTGCTTTATGAGTTAACTCTTATGCAAGACTTATTGATGCTTGTCTTGAAGTACTATTCATGAAAAGTCTTTGCTATATGATTCAGTTGTTTACCCATGTCATTTACATTGTTTTGATCGCTGCATTCATTACATATGTTTACAATAGTATGATCAAGGTTATGATGGCATGTCACTCCAGAAATTATCTTTTTTATCGTTTACCTGCTCGGGACGAGCAGAAACTAAGCTTGGGGATGCTGATACGTCTCCGACGTATCGATAGTTTCTTATGTTCCATGCCACATTATTGATGATATCTACATGTTTTATGCATACTTTACATCATATTTATGCATTTTCTGGAACTAACCTATTAACAAGATGCTGAAGAGCCAGTTGTTGTTTTCTACTTTTTTTGGTTTCAGAAATCCTAGTAAGGAAATATTCTCGGAATTGGACGAAATCAACGCCCAGGGGCCTATTTTCACACGAAGCTTCCAGAAGACCGAAGAGTCAACGAAGTGGGGCCACGAGGTGGCCAGGAGGTAGGGCGGCGCGGCCCAGCCCTTGGCCGCGCCGGCCTGTCTCCTGGGCCCCTCGCGACGCCCCTTGACCTGCTCTTCCACCTACAAATAGCCTTCATCGCGAAACCCCCAGTACCGAGAGCCACGATACGGAAAACCTTCCAGAGACGCCGCCGCCGCCAATCCCATCTCGGGGGATTCAGGAGATAGCCTCCGGCACCCTGCCGGAGAGGGGATCATCTCCCGGAGGACTCTACACCGCCATGGTCGCCTCCGGAGTGATGAGTGAGTAGTTCACCCCTGGACTATGGGTCCATAGCAGTAGCTAGATGGTTGTCTTCTCCTCATTGTGCTTAATTGTCGGATCTTGTGAGCTGCCGAACATGATCAAGATCATCTATCTGTAATGCTATATGTTGTGTTTGTTGGGATCCGATGAATAGAGAATACCATGTTATGTTGATTATCAATTTATATCTATGTGTTGTTTATGATCTTGCATGCTCTCCGTTATTAGTAGAGGCTCTGGCCAAGTTTTTGCTAGTAACTCCAAGAGGGAGTATTTATGCTCGATAGTGGGTTCATGTCTCCGTGAATCTGGGGGAGTGACAGAAACCTCTAAGGTTATGGATGTGCTGTTGCCACTAGGGATAAAACATTGAGGCTATGTCCGAGGATGTAGTTATTGATTACATTACGCGCAATACTTAATGCAATTGTCTGTTGTTAGCAACTTCATACTGGAGGGGGTTCGGATGATAACCTGAAGGTGGACTTTTTAGGCATAGATGCATGCTGGATAGCGGTCTATGTACTTTGTCGTAATGCCCAATTAAATCTCACAATACTCATCATATCATGTATGTGCATGGTCATGCCCTCTCTATTTGTCAATTGCCCAACTGTAATTTGTTCACCCAACATGCTATTTATCTTATGGTAGAGACACCACTAGTGAACTGTGGACCCCGGTCCAATTCTTTACATCTGAAATACAATCTACTGCAATTGTTCTACTGTTTTCTGCAAACAATCATCATCCACACTATACATCTAATCCTTTGTTACAGCAAGCCGGTGAGATTGACAACCTCACTGTTTCGTTGGGGCAAAGTACTTGGTTTGTGTTGTGCAGGTTCCACGTTGGCGCCGGAATCCCTGGTGTTGCGCCGCACTACATCTCGCCGCCATCAACCTTCAACGTGCTTCTTGGCTCCTACTGGTCCGATTAAACCTTGGTTTCATACTGAGGGAAAACTTGCCGCTGTATGCATCACACCTTCCTCTTGGGGTTCCCAACGGACGCGTGCTGTACGCGTATCACGGCGTCGCGCGGGAACGCATCTGCTTCCGCAAGCCGGTGCCACGGCATTCACCGGTGATGGGTCAGCGGTGAAGCCGAAGGCAGTCCGTGCGAGACCGAAGAGTTCGGCTCCGAAGCGGACCAAAGTGAAGGCGGCTACTTCCCGTGGCACCCCGCCTCCGTGCCCATCTCCGGCAACGCTGCCGCCGCCGCCTCCGGAAGCCACCACGAACGCCGCCCAGGACGTGCTCGACGACGGGTCAGCAAGGTACATGATATGTTCCTCTATTTATTATTGATTGCGAGTAGATACCGAGGCCTCGTCAAATTAGGAACGATTCCGCGTCGTACATGGAGATGTTGGGGGTGTTGGAGATATGCCCAAGAGGCAATAATAAAAGTGGTTATTATATATCTTTATGTTTATGATAAATGTTTATATACCATGCTATAATTGTATTAACCGAAACATTGATAAATGTGTGATATGTAAACAACAAAGAGTCCCTAGTATGCCTCTTAACTAGCTTGTTGATTAATGTATGATTAGTTTTATAATCATGAACATTGGATGTTATTAATAACAAGGTTATATCATTGTATGAATGATGTAATGGACACACCCAATTAAGCGTAGCATAAGATCACGTCATTAAGTTATTTGCTATAAGCTTTCGATACATAGTTACCTAGTCCTTATGACCATGAGATCATGTAAATCACTTATACCGGAAAGGTACTTTGATTACATCAAACGCCACTGCGTAAATGGGTGGTTATAAAGATGGGATTAAGTATCCGGAAAGTATGAGTTGAGGCATATGGATCAATAGTGGGATTTGTCCATCCCGATGACGGATAGATATACTCTGGGCCCTCTCGGTGGAATGTCGTCTAATGTCTTGCAAGCATATGAATAAGTTCATAAGAGACCACATACCACGGTACGAGTAAAGAGTACTTGTCAGGAGACGAGGTGGAACAATGTATAGAGTGATACCGATGATCAAACCTCGGACAAGTAAAATATCACGTGACAAAGGGAATTGGTATTATATGTGAATGGTTCATTCGATCACTAAAGTCATCGTTGAATATGTGGGAGCCATTATGGATCTCCAGATCCCGCTATTGGTTATTGGTCGGAGAGAGTACTCACCCATGTCCACATAGTTCACAAACCGTAGGGTGACACACTTAAGGTTTGATATTGAAATGGTAGAACTTGAATATGGAATGGAGTTCGAAGTATTGTTCGAAGTCTCGGATAGGATCCCGGACATCACGAGGAGTTCCGGAATGGTCCGGAGAATAAGATTCATATATCGGAAGTCATTTTATAGATTTAAAATGATCCGGATGATTTTATGGAAGGTTCTAGAAGGTTCTAGAAAAGTCCGGAAGAAATCAAATTGGAAGGCGGAGTCTCGGAGGGACTCCACCTCCCATGGCCGGCCAACCCTAGAGGGTGGAGTCCAAGGTGGACTCCACCAAAGGGGGCCGGCCACCCCCCCACATGGAAGGGGGGAATCCCACCCCAAGTGGGATTCCCACCTTGGGTAGGTTTCCCTACTACATGGAAGGTTTTGGGTTGGGGTCTTATTCGAAGACTTATAGTCCAACACTTGGGGCTTCCACCTATATAATGAGGGGCCAAGGGGAGGGGGCCGGCCACCCTAAGACCACAGCCTGGCCGCACCCCCTTAGTGGCTGGCCACCCCATCCCAAACCCTAGCCGCCCCCTCTCTCCTCCAACACTCCCGCACGCTTAGCGAAGCTCCGCCGGAGTTCTCCACCACCACCGCCACCACGCCGTCGTGCTGTCGGATTCAAGAGGAGCTACTACTTCTGCTGCCCGCTGGAACGGGGAGGTGGACGTCGTCTTCATCAACACCGAACGTGTGACCGAGTACGGAGGTGCTGCCCGTTCGTGGCGCCGTGATCAAGATCTTCTACGCGCTTTTGCAAGCGGCAAGTGATCGTCTACCGCAGCAACAAGAGCCTCATCTTGTAGGCTTTGGAATTCTTCAAGGGTGAGTCTCGATCATCTCCTCGTTGCTACCGTCTTCTAGATTGCATCTTGGCTTGGATTGCGTTCTCGCGGTAGGAAATTTTTTGTTTTCTATGCAACGAATCCCTACAGTGGTATCAGAGCCGTGTCTATGCATAGATGGTTGTACGAGTAGAACACAATGGTTTTATGGGCGTTGATGCTCTTGTTGTCTTTAGTTTGAGTACTTTGCATCTTTGTGGCATAGTGGTATGAAGCGGCTCGGGCTAACTTTACATGACCGCGTTCATGAGACTTGCTCCTCGTTCGACATGCAACTTGTATTGCATAAGAGGCTTTGCGGGTGTCTGCCTCTCCTACTATAGTGAAGATTCAATTTACTCTTCTATTGACAACACTAGTATCACCCGTTGTGGTTCATGTTCGTAGGTAGATTAGATCTCTCTCTCGAAAACCCTAAACCACGTAAAATATGCAAACCAAATTAGAGACGTCTAACTTGTTTTTGCAGGGTTTGGTGATGTGATATGGCCATAATGTGATGATGAATATGTATGAGATGATCATTATTGTATTGTGGCAACCGGCAGGAGCCTTATGGTTGTCTTTAAATTTCATGTTGAGTAGTATTTCAAAGAAGTTGTAATAGTTGCTACATGGGAGAACAATCATGAAGACGGCGCCATTGACCTTGACGCTATGCCGACGATGATGGAGATCATGCCCGAAGATGATGGAGATCATGTCCGTGCTTTGGAGATGAAGATCAAAGGCGCAAAGACAAAAGGGCCATATCATATCACATATGAACTGCATGTGATGTTAATCCTTTTATGCATCTTATTTTGCTTAGATCGCGACGGTAGCATTATAAGATGATCCCTCACTAAAATATCAAGATAATAAAGTGTTCATCCTTAGTAGCACCGTTGCCAAGACTTCTCGTTTCGAAGCATCTCGTGATGATCGGGTGTGATAGAATCAACAAGTGCATACAACGGGTGCAAGCCAGTTTTGCACATGCGGATACTAAGGTGGCCTTGACGAGCCTAGCATGTACAGACATGGTCTCCGAACACGTGATACCGAAAGGTAGAGCATGAATCATATGATTGATATGATGAACACTTTGAGTGTTCGCCATTGAAATTACACCTTGTCTCGTGATGATCGGACTTAGGTGTGGTGGATTTGGTTCGTGTGATTGATGCGTGTGGTTGGCATGTCCGTTGGGAACCCCAAGAGGAAGGTGTGATGCGCACAGCGGCAAGTTTCCCTCAGTAAGAAACCAAGGTTTAATCGGACCAGTAGGAGTCAAGAAGCACGTTGAAGGTTGATGGCGGCGGGATGTAGTGCGGCGCAACACCAGGGATTCCGGCGCCAACGTGGAACCTGCACAACACAACCAAAGTACTTTGCCCCAACGAAACAGTGAGGTTGTCAATCTCACCGGCTTGCTGTAACAAAGGATTAACCGTATTGTGTGGAAGATGATTGTTTGCAGAAAACAGTAGAACAAGTATTGCAGTAGGTTGTATTTCAGTAAAGAGAATTGGACCGGGGTCCACAGTTCACTAGAGGTGTCTCTCCCATAAGACGAACAGCATGTTGGGTGAACAAATTACAGTTGGGCAATTGACAAATAAAGAGAGCATGACCATGCACATACATATCATGATGAGTATAGTGAGATTTAATTGGGCATTACGACAAAGTACATAGACCGCCATCCAACTGCATCTATGCCTAAAAAGTCCACCTTCAGGTTATCATCCGAACCCCCTCCAGTATTAAGATGCTAACAACAGACAATTGCATTAAGTATTGTGCGTAATGTAACTAGTGACTACATCCTTGAACATAGCACCAATGTTTTATCCCTAGTGGCAACAGCACATCCATAACCTTAGAGGTTCTTGTCACCCCTCCAGATTCACGGAGACATGAACCCACTATCGAGCATAAATACTCCCTCTTGGAGTTACTAGCATCAACTTGGCCAGAGCATCTACTAATAACGGAGAGCATGCAAGATCATAAACAACACATAGATATAACTTTGATAATCAACATAACAAGTATTCTCTATTCATCGGATCCCAACAAACGCAACATATAGAATTACAGATAGATGATCTTGATCATGTTAGGCAGCTCACAAGATCCGACAATGATAGCACAATGGGGAGAAGACAACCATCTAGCTACTGCTATGGACCCATAGTCCAGGGGTAGACTACTCACACATCACACCGGAGGTGACCATGGCGGCGTAGAGTCCTCCGGGAGATGATTCCCCTCTCCGGCAGGGTGCCGGAGGCGATCTCCTGGATCCCCCGAGATGGGATCGGCGTTGGCGGCGTCTCTGGAAGGTTTTCCGTATCGTGGCTCTCGACCGGGGGTTTCGTCACGGAGGCTATTTGTAGGCGGAAGGGCAGGTCAAGAGGCGGCACGGGGGCCCCACACCACAGGCCGGCGCGGCCAAGGGGGGCCGCGCCGCCCTAGGGTGTGGCCCCCTCGTGGCCCCTCTTCGTCTCTCCTTCGGACTTACGGAAGCTTCGTGGAAAAATAGGCCCCCGGGCTTTGATTTCGTCCAATTCCGAGAATATTTCCTTACTAGGATTTCTGAAACCAAAAACAGCGAAACAAAGAATCGGCACTTCGGCATCTTGTTAATAGGTTAGTTCCGAAAATGCACGAATATGACATAAAGTGTGCATAAAACATGTAGATAACATCAATAATGTGGCATGGAACATAAGAAATTATCGATACGTCGGAGACGTATCAGCATCCCCAAGCTTAGTTCTGCTCGTCCCGAGCAGGTAAAACGATAACACGGATAATTTCTGGAGTGACATGCCATCATAATCTTGATCATACTATTTGTAAAGCATATGTAGTGAATGCAGCGATCAAAACAATGTATATGACATGAGTAAACAAGTGAATCATAAAGCAAAGACTTTTCATGAATAGCACTTCAAGACAAGCATCAATTAAGTCTTGCATAAGAGTTAACTCATAAAGCAATAATTCAAAGTAAAGGCATTGAAGCAACACAAAAGAAGATTAAGTTTCAGCGGTTGCTTTCAACTTGTAACATGTATATCTCATGGATATTGTCAACATAGAGTAATATAATAAGTGCAATAAGCAAGTATGTAGGAATCAATGCACAGTTCACACAAGTGTTTGCTTCTTGAGGTGGAGAGAAATAGGTGAACTGACTCAACATTGAAAGTAAAAGAATGGTCCTCCATAGAGGAAAAGCATCGATTGCTATATTTGTGCTAGAGCTTTGATTTTGAAAACATGAAACAATTTTGTCAACGGTAGTAATAAAGCATATGCATCATGTAAATTATATCTTATAAGTTGCAAGCCTCATGCATAGTGTACTAATAGTGCCCGCACCTTGTCCTAATTAGCTTGGACTACCGGATCATCACAATGCACTGTTTTTACCAAGTGTCACAAAGGGGTACCTCTATGCCGCTTTCGTACAAAGGTCTAAGGAGAAAGCTCGCATTGGATTTCTCGCTATTGATTATTCTTCAACTTAGACATCCATACCGGGACAACATAGACAACAGATAATGGACTCCTCTTTTATGCATAAGCATATAACAACAATTAATAATTTTCTCATTTGAGATTTGAGGATTGTTGTCCAAAACTGAAACTTCCACCATGGATCATGGCTTTAGTTAGCGGCCCAATGTTCTTCTCTAACATATGCATGCTTAACCATAAGGTGGTAGATCTCTCTTACTTCAGACAAGACGGACATGCATAGCAACTCACATGAAATTCAACAATGAATAGTTGATGGCGTCCCCAGTGAACATGGTTATCGCACAACAAGCAACTTAATAAGAGATAAAGTGCATAATTACATATTCAATACCACAATAGTTTTTAAGCTATTTGTCCCATGAGCTATATATTGCAAAGGTGAATGATGGAATTTTAAAGGTAGCACTCAAGCAATTTACTTTGGAATGGCGGAAAATACCATGTAGTAGGTAGGTATGGTGGACACAAATGGCATAGTGGTTGGCTCAAGTATTTTGGATGCATGAGAAGTATTCCCTCTCGATACAAGGTTTAGGCTAGCAAGGCTTATTTGAAACAAACACAAGGATGAACCGGTGCAGCAAAACTCACATAAAAGACATATTGAAAACATTATAAGACTCTACACCGTCTTCCTTGTTGTTCAAACTCAATACTAGAAATTATCTAGACCTTAGAGAAACCAAATATGCAAACCAAATTTTAGCATGCTCTATGTATTTCTTCATTAATGGGTGCAAAGCATATGATGCAAGAGCTTAATCATGAGCACAACAATTGCCAAGTATCACATTACCCAAGACATTTATAGCAATTACTACATGTATCATTTTCCAATTCCAACCATATAACAATTTAACGAAGGAGAAACTTCGCCATGAATACTATGAGTAGAAACCAAGGACATACTTGTCCATATGCTACAGCGGAGCGTGTCTCTCTCCCATAAAGTGAATGCTAGGATCCATTTTATTCAAACAAAACAAAAACAAACCGACGCTCCAAGAAAAAGCACATAAGATGTGATGGAATAAAAATATAGTTTCAGGGGAGGAACCTGATAATGTTGTCGATGAAGAAGGGGATGCCTTGGGCATCCCCAAGCTTAGACGCTTGAGTCTTCTTGATATATGCAGGGGTGAACCACCGGGGCATCCCCAAGCTTAGAGCTTTCACTCTCCTTGATCATGTTGCATCATACTCCTCTCTTGATCCTTGAAAACTTCCTCCACACCAAACTCGAAACAACTCATTAGAGGGTTAGTGCACAATATAAATTGACATATTCAGAGGTGACACAATCATTCTTAACACTTCTGGACATTGCATAATGCTACTGGACATTAGTGGATCAAAGAAATTCATCCAACATAGCAAAAGAGGCAACGCGAAATAAAAGGCAGAATCTGTCAAAACAGAACAGTTCGTATTGACGAATTTTAAAATGGCACCAGACTTGCTCAGATGAAAATTCTCAAATTGAATGAAAGTTGCGTACATATCTGAGGATCATGCACGTAAATTGGCTTAATTTTCTGAGCTACCTACAGGGAGGTGGACCCAGATTCGTGACAGCAAAGAAATCTGGAACTGTGCAGTAATCCAAATCTAGTACTTACTTTTCTATCAACGGCTTAACTTGGCACAACAAAACACAAAACTAAGATAAGGAGAGGTTGCTACAGTAGTAAACAACTTCCAAGACACAAAATAAAAACAAAGTACTGTAGGTAAAAACATGGGTTGTCTCCCATAAGCGCTTTTCTTTAACGCCTTTCAGCTAGGCGCAGAAAGTGTGTATCAAGTATTATCAAAGGGTGGTACTTCTACAGCGGGGTGTGGGCTTTTCTCAACCAGGCATAGTATATTAGGTACATAAGTTTTAGCATCTCCCTTTTCATTAGTCTTAGGCGTGCTACTCTCATCAAACAAATTTTCAGGAACAAGCCAAGCATAGTTATTTTCTAGTGCATCATTCATAGCTAGGAGCTTACATGGTATTGGTGCTTTGATCTCCCCTCCATCATCAATATTATTAGTGTATCTTATTCTATCCATATCCATCTTTTCAAGGAGACTAACAAAATTAGTAGGAGAACCAAGCATATGAAATTTAGCAAACACCTTTCTAGCTTCTCTTGCTAGACCACCAAATTCTCTAAGAAGGGTTTCTAATACAAAATCTTTCTTTTCCCCTTCTTCCATATCACCTAGCGTGAGAAACATATGTTGGATTATAGGATTGAGATTAACAAATTTAGTTTCCATCATGCGAACTAAAGCAGCAACAGCAATTTCATAAGTAGGCGCAAGGTCTACCAAGTGTCTATCCTCAAAATCGTCAATGGTACTAACATGGTTGAAGAATTCTTCTATATTATTTCTCCCAACTATAGACCCACGTCCTACCGGTATGTCTTTTGTGGTAAAATTAAAAGGAAACATGATGAAATAAGTAAAGTAAATGCAAGTAACTAATTTTTTTGTGTTTTTGATATAGCAAACAAGATAGCAAATAAAGTAAAACTAGCAACTAATTTTTTTGTATTTTGATTTAGTGCAGCAAACAAAGTAGTAAATAAAACTAAGCAAGACAAAAACAAAGTAAAGAGATTGAGAAGTGGAGACTCCCCTTGCAGCGTGTCTTGATCTCCCCGGCAACGGCGCCAGAAATTTGCTTGATGCGTGTGGTTGGCACGTCCGTTGGGAACCCCAAGAGGAAGGTGTGATGCGCACAGCGGCAAGTTTCCCTCAGTAAGAAACCAAGGTTTAATCGGACCAGTAGGAGTCAAGAAGCACGTTGAAGGTTGATGGCGGCGGGATGTAGTGCGGCGCAACACCAGGGATTCCGGCGCCAACGTGGAACCTGCACAACACAACCAAAGTACTTTGCCCCAACGAAACAGTGAGGTTGTCAATCTCACCGGCTTGCTGTAACAAAGGATTAACCGTATTGTGTGGAAGATGATTGTTTGCAGAAAACGATAGAACAAGTATTGCAAGAGGTTGTATTTCAGTAAAGAGAATTGGACCGGGGTCCACAGTTCACTAGAGGTGTCTCTCCCATAAGACGAACAGCATGTTGGGTGAACAAATTACAGTTGGGCAATTGACAAATAAAGAGAGCATGACCATGCACATACATATCATGATGAGTATAGTGAGATTTAATTGGGCATTACGACAAAGTACATAGACCGCCATCCAACTGCATCTATGCCTAAAAAGTCCACCTTCAGGTTATCATCCGAACCCCCTCCAGTATTAAGTTGCTAACAACAGACAATTGCATTAAGTATTGTGCGTAATGTAACTAGTGACTACATCCTTGAACATAGCACCAATGTTTTATCCCTAGTGGCAACAGCACATCCATAACCTTAGAGGTTCTTGTCACCCCTCCAGATTCATGGAGACATGAACCCACTATCGAGCATAAATACTCCCTCTTGGAGTTACTAGCATCAACTTGGCCAGAGCATCTACTAATAACGGAGAGCATGCAAGATCATAAACAACACATAGATATAACTTTGATAATCAACATAACAAGTATTCTCTATTCATCGGATCCCAACAAACGCAACATATAGAATTACAGATAGATGATCTTGATCATGTTAGGCAGCTCACAAGATCCGACAATGATAGCACAATGGGGAGAAGACAACCATCTAGCTACTGCTATGGACCCATAGTCCAGGGGTAGACTACTCACACATCACACCGGAGGTGACCATGGCGGCGTAGAGTCCTCCGGGAGATGATTCCCCTCTCCGGCAGGGTGCCGGAGGCGATCTCCTGGATCCCCCGAGATGGGATCGGCGTTGGCGGCGTCTCTGGAAGGTTTTCCGTATCGTGGCTCTCGGTACTAGGGGTTTCGTCACGGAGGCTATTTGTAGGCGGAAGGGCAGGTCAAGAGGCGGCACGGGGGCCCCACACCACAGGGCCGCGCGGCCAAGGGGGGGGCCGCGCCGCCCTAGGGTGTGGCCCCCTCGTGGCCCCTCTTCGTCTCTCCTTCGGACTTCACAAGCTTCGTGGAAAAATAGGCCCCTGGGCTTTGATTTCGTCCAATTCCGAGAATATTTCCTTACTAGGATTTCTGAAACCAAAAACAGCAGAAAACAGCAACTGGCACTTCGGCATCTTGTTAATAGGTTAGTTCCAGAAAATGCACGAATATGACATAAAGTGTGCATAAAACATGTAGATAACATCAATAATGTGGCATGGAACATAAGAAATTATCGATACGTCGGAGACGTATCAGTGATCACTAAGACAATGCGAGGGATATTGTTTTGAGTGGGAGTTCACCTAGATTTTTAATTATGTTGAATTAAAATTTGAACTCAATTTGTCATAAACTTAGTCTAAACTATTGCAAATATATGTTGTAGATATGGCGTCCCCAATCAATTTTAACCAGTTCCTAGAGAAAGAAAAGCTTAAGAGCAACGGTAGCAACTTCACCGACTGGTTCCGTCATGTGAGGATCTTCCTCGCTAGCGGAAATCTGCAATATGTGCTTGATGCACCGCTAGGTGACCCTCCTGCAGAAACTGAAACCGATGAAGTAAAGAATGTTTACGCTACTCGGAAAACTCGGTACTCTCCAGTTCAGTGTGCCATCATGTGCAGTCTGGAAGCCGATCTTCAAAAACGTTTTGAGCACCACGATCCTCATGAGTTGGTCAATGAGCTGAAAGCTATATTTGAAACTCATGCGGCCGTGGAATGCTATGAAGCATCGAAACACTTCTTCAGCTGCATGATGGAAGAAGGCAGCTCCATAAGTGAGCACATGCTCGCCATGACCGGGCATGCGAAGAAACTCAGTGACTTGGGAATAGTGATTCCTAACAGACTGGGGATTAATCGTGTCCTTCAATCACTGCCACCAAGTTACAAGAACTTTGTGATGAACTACAATATGCAGAACATGAACAAAGAGTTACCTGAACTCTTCGCCATGTTAAAGTCTGCTGAGATTGAGATCAAGAAAGAGCACCAAGTGTTGATGGTCAACAAGACCACTAGTTTCAAGAAACAGGGCAAGTCTAATGGAAAATTCAAGAAGGGTGGCAAGAAAGCTGCCACGCCTCCTATGAAACCTAAGAACGGCCCTAAGCCTGATGCTGAGTGCTATTACTGCAAGGAGAAGGGACACTAGAAGCGTAATTGCTCCAAGTATCTGGCTGATCTGAAGAGCGGCCTTATCAAGAAGAAGAAAGAAGGTATATCTGATATACATGTTATAGATGTTTATCTCACTGGTTCTCGTTCTAGTACCTGGGTATTTGATACTGGTTCGGTTGCTCATATTTGTAACTCGAAACAGGAACTAAAGAATAAACGAAGACTACTGAAAGATGAAGTGACGATGCGCGTTGGAAACGGATCCAAAGTCGATGTGATCGCTGTCGGCACACTTCCTCTACATCTACCTTCGGGATTAGTTTTAAGCCTAAATAATTGTTATTTTGTACCCGCGTTGAGCATGAACATTATATCTGGATCTTGTTTAATGCAAGACGGTTATTCATTCAAGTCTGAGAATAATGGTTGTTCTATTTTTATGAATAATATCTTTTATGGTCGAGCACCTGAAAAGAATGGCTTATTTCTGTTAGATCTCGATAGTAGTGATACACATATACATAACATTGATGCTAAACGAATTAAATTGAATGATAATTCTACTTATATGTGGCACTGTCGTCTTGGTCATATTGGAGTGAAACGCATGAAGAAACTCCATACCGATGGATTACTTGAATCACTTGACTTTGAGTCACTTGATAGATGCGAAGCATGTCTAATGGGAAAAATGACTAAGACTCCATTTTCTGGTATGATGGAGCGAGCTACTGACTTATTGGAAATCATACATACCGATGTGTGCGGACCAATGAGTGTAGCATCGCGCGGTGGTTATCGTTATGTTCTAACCTTCACAGATGATCTGAGTAGATATGGGTATATCTATTTCATGAAACATAAATCCAAAACTTTCGAGAAGTTTAAGGAATTCCAAAGTGAAGTAGAAAATCAACGTAACAAGAAGATTAAATTTCTACGATCTGACCGCGGAGGTGAATATCTGAGTTATGAGTTGGGCATGCATTTAAAGAAATGCGGAATACTTTCACAATTGACACCGCCGGGAACACCTCAACGAAACGGTGTGTCCGAACGTCGTAATCGAACTCTCTTAGATATGGTTCATTCTATGATGTCTCTTACTGATTTGCCGTTATCATTTTGGAGTTATGCATTAGAGACAGCCGCATTCACTTTAAATAGAGCACCATCAAAATCCGTTGAAACGACACCGTATGAATTATGGTTTAATAAGAAACCTAAGCTGTCGTTCCTTAAAGTTTGGGGTTGTGAAGCCTATGTAAAGAAGTTACAACCGGACAAGCTAGAACCCAAAGAGGAGAAATGCGTCTTCATAGGATACCCTAAGAAAACTATAGGGTACACTTTCTATCACAGATCCGAAGGCAAAATCTTTGTTGCTAAGAACGGAACCTTTCTTGAGAAAGAATTTCTCACTAAAGAAGTGACTGGAAGAAAAGTAGAACTCGATGAGATTGATGAATCTTTACTCGTTGATCAGAGTAGCGCAGTACCGGAAACAGTTCCCGTGCCGTCTACACCGGCAACAGAGGAAACTAATGATAATGATCATGAAACTTCGAACGAGGAAATTACTGAACCTCACAGATCGACAAGGGAACGTGCCACTCCTGATTGGTATGATCCTTGTCTAAATGTCATGATTGTGGACAACAATGATGAAGACCCTGCGACGTATGAAGAAGCGATGATGAGCCCAGATTCCAACAAATGGCAAGAAGCCATGAAATCCGAAATGGGATCCATGTATGATAACAAAGTGTGGACTTTGGTAGACTTACCTGATAGCCGCAAGGCTGTCGAGAATAAATGGATCTTCAAGAGAAAAACAGATGCTGATGGTAATATCACTGTCTATAAAGCTCGACTTGTCGCAAAGGGTTTCCGACAAATTCAAGGAGTTGACTACGATGAGACTTTCTCACCTGTAGCGAAGCTAAAATCTGTGAGGATTTTGTTAGCAATAGCTGCATTTTTCGATTATGATATTTGGCAGATGGATGTCAAAACAGCGTTCCTTAATGGAGACATTGAGGAAGAGATTGTATATGGTACAACCCAAAGGTTTTGTCGATCCTAAAAATGCTGACAAAGTATGCAAACTTCAGCGTTCAATTTATGGACTGAAGCAAGCATCGAGAAGTTGGAACCGACGCTTTGATAAGGTGATCAAAGACTTCGGGTTTATACAGTGCCATGGAGAGGCCTGTATTTACAACAAAGTGAGTGGGAGCTCTGTAGCATTCCTGATATTATATGTAGATGACATATTATTGATTGGGAATGATATAGAACTATTAAGCAGTGTAAAAAGTTATTTGAATAATAGTTTTTCAATGAAAGACCTTGGTGAAGCATCGTATATATTAGGCATCAAGATTTATAGAGATAGATCAAGACGCCTAATAGGGCTATCACAGAGTACATACCTGGACAAGATTCTAAAGAAGTTTAGAATGGACGAAAGTAAGAAAGGATTCTTACCTATGTTACCAGGCAAGGTCTTGAGTAAGACTCAAGGACTAGCTACGGCAGAAGAAAGAGAAAGGATGAGTCAGATCCCCTATGCCTCGGCAGTAGGCTCTATTATGTATGCCATGCTATGTACTAGACCGGATATAGCGCATGCTGTTAGTTTGACTAGCAGATATCAAAGTGATCCAGGAATGGAACACTGGACAGCGGTCAAGAATATCCTGAAGTACTTGAAAAGAACTAAGGATATGTTTCTTCGTTATGGAGGTGACCAAGAGCTCGTTGTAACAAGTTACACCGATGCAAGTTGGAACACTGATCCTGATGACTCTAAGTCACGATGCAGGTACGTGTTTATATTGAATGGTGCTGCAGTAAGCTGGGCAAGCTCGAAGCAGTGCACGGTGGCGAAGTCTTCAACAGAATCAGAGTACATAGCGGCTTCAGAGGCTTCATCAGAAGCGGTATGGATGAAGAGGTTCATTGTAGAGCTCGGTGTGGTTCCTAGTGCATTGGACCCACTAGTCATCTACTGTGATAACATGGGTGCCATCGCCAATGCACAAGAACCAAGGTCACACAAGAGGCTGAAGCATATCAAGCTGCGTTATCACTCGATTCACAAGTACATCGAAGATGTAGAAGTAAATATTTGCAAAGTACACACTGATCTGAATGTAGCAGATCCGTTGACTAAAGCTCTCCCTAGGGCAAAGCATGACCAACACCAGAATGCCATGGGTGTTAGGTTCCTTACAATGTAATCTAGATTATTGACTCTAGTGCAAGTGGGAGACTGTTGGAGATATGCCCAAGAGGCAATAATAAAAGTGGTTATGATATATCTTTATGTTTATGATAAATGTTTATATACCATGCTATAATTGTATTAACCGAAACATTGATACATGTGTGATATGTAAACAACAAAGAGTCCCTAGTATGCCTCTTAACTAGCTTGTTGATTAATGGGTGATTAGTTTTATAATCATGAACATTGGATGTTATTAATAACAAGGTTATATCATTGTATGAATGATGTAATGGACACACCCAATTAAGCGTAGCATAAGATCACGTCATTAAGTTATTTGCTATAAGCTTTCGATACATAGTTACCTAGTCCTTATGACCATGAGATCATGTAAATCACTTATACCGGAAAGGTACTTTGATTACATCAAACGCCACTGCGTAAATGGGTGGTTATAAAGATGGGATTAAGTATCCGGAAAGTATGAGTTGAGGCATATGGATCAACAGTGGGATTTGTCCATCCCGATGACGGATAGATATACTCTAGGCCCTCTAGGTGGAATGTCGTCTAATGTCTTGCAAGCATATGAATAAGTTCATAAGAGACCACATACCACGGTACGAGTAAAGAGTACTTGTCAGGAGACGAGGTGGAACAAGGTATAGAGTGATACCGATGATCAAACCTCGGACAAGTAAAATATCGCGTGACAAAGGGAATTGGTATTATATGTGAATGGTTCATTTGATCACTAAAGTCATCGTTGAATATGTGGGAGCCATTATGGATCTCCAGATCCCGCTATTGGTTATTGGTCGGAGAGAGTACTCACCCATGTCCACATAGTTCGCGAACCGTAGGGTGACACACTTAAGGTTTGATGTTGAAATGGTAGAACTTGAATATGGAATGGAGTTCGAAGTATTGTTCGAAGTATCGGATAGGATCCCGGACATCACGAGGAGTTCCGGAATGGTCCGGAGAATAAGATTCATATATAGGAAGTCATTTTATAGATTTAAAATGATCCGGAAGATTTTATGGAAGGTTCTAGAAAAGTCCGGAAGAAATCAAATAGGAAGGCGGAGTCCCGGAGGGACTCCACCTCCCATGGCCGGCCAACCCTAGAGGGTGGAGTCCAAGGTGGCCAAGGGGAGGGGGCCGGCCACCCTAAGGCCACAGCCTGGCCGCACCCCCTTAGTGGCCGGCCACCCCCTCCCAAACCCTAGCCGCCCCTCTCTCCTCCAACACTCCCGCACGCTTAGCGAAGCTCCGCCGGAGTTCTTCACCACCACCGCCACCACGCCGTCGTGCTGTCGGATTCAAGAGGAGCTACTACTTCCGCTGCCCGCTGGAACGGGGAGGTGGACGTCGTCTTCATCAACACCGAACATGTGAACGAGTACGGAGGTGCTGCCCGTTCGTGGCGCCGTGATCAAGATCTTCTACGCGCTTTTGCAAGCGGCAAGTGATCGTCTACCGCAGCAACAAGAGCCTCATCTTGTAGGCTTTGGAATTCTTCAAGGGTGAGTCTCGATCATCTCCTCGTTGCTACCGTCTTCTAGATTGCATCTTGGCTTGGATTGCGTTCTCGCGGTAGGAAATTTTTTGTTTTCTATGCAACGAATCCCTACAGGGGGAGGTGAACATTAACCCACTACCTCCGTTCGGCGATTGCAACGACGAGGTGGAAGAAGGGGAAGAAGGGGAGGAAGGGGAAGAAGGGGACGACGGTGTGGTGGAGGTCACCGCCAATGGAAATCGGAAGAAGCGGTGGGCCAACAACTACACTGAGATTGAAGACGCCACCTTGTGTCGAGCTTGGGACTCCGTGGGGATGGATGCCGTCTCCGGCACGGATCAAACCGGAAAACGGTACTGGCAGCGCATCGAGGACAAGTTTCATAAGCTCATGCCGCGTGTTCGCCATCCTGTCGATCGCACCTACCGATCCCTCCAAGGTCGTTGGGGCGCGATAAAATCTGCGTGTAGCCGGTGGGCAGCAGCAATGGACCAAGTGGTGTCCAATCCTCCTAGCGGCGCAACCGTCGATAAATATGTGAGTGCATATTTCGCAAATCTAATTGTACTTTAGCTTCTGTGACATATTGACGATTGGTTGGATTCTTTTGCATATGAAGGATCGCATTGCCGATGCTAGGTACAGAGACATGGCCAGCAGCAAGGGCAAGAGCTTCGCCATGCGTCATTGCTTTGATGTGCTCCAACACCTCCCCAAGTGGAAATTGAGAGATGAAGAAGTTGCACCGAAGAAGGCTGCAATGGTTGCGCTCGACGACACCGAGGACGAGAAGGATGGCAGGAACGCCGACAAACCGGAGGGGAACAAGAAGGCGAAGGAAAGGCTATGGCTCGAGGGGGAGGCTGCATTGTTGAGGGACAAGTTTGATCAAATGATGAAGTCGAAGGAGGTGATAGCGACCAAGACATTGGAGACCAAGCGTGTCATCATCGACACAAAGAAGGAGGTGAGCCTTGCAAAGCTTGAAGCAAGCCGAGAGGAAGCAAAGAGCAAAGCCAAGTTGGAGGAGATGAGGATCAATGTGAAGAAGGCCAAAGCAATGAAGCAACTATTGGCCGAAGAGAGGGAGATCATGATGATGAACACGAAGGACATGAACGAGGTTCAGCTGGAGTGGTGGAAGGAGACATCCGCGGAGATCACGGCAAGGCGAAGAGCAGCTCGTCAAGAGGCAACTGCTGCTGCCGATGCTGCTCCAGGAGGTGGTGCCGATGCTGCTCCAGGAGGTGGTGCCGATGCTGCTCCAGCAGGTGGTGCCGATGGTGCTGACGGCGGGCCAACCTCTGTTTGATGTTGGCGGTTTTGAACTATTAATAACTGTGTCATTTGATTGTGTCAGATGATTGTGTTATTTGATGTCTGCACTATGAACTATGCACTATGAACTATGCATGATTTGTTTTTGTTTTATCGTCAGGTTTGATCAGTCATATGCAAATCAATTTGATAAACCCTGTTTTTACGGGTTTCTGTTTTTCAGTTTTCGTTACGGGCTCTGTTCTGCACCTGCCATTTTCCGGCCCGTAAACACGAGTTCGGTGCACTGAACTCGTGTTTTTCGGTTCGCCCTTTTACGGGCTCTGTTAGAGATGCTCTTAGGAAAGTGTCCCCGTCACGGTTGGTCGGGTTACGGCAAGCTCCGACAGCGGTTTCATAGACCCGGTGTGCTGCAGGGAGGACCGGAGGAGGGGCAGGGTCGGGGGAGGAGCAAGGACGCCCTTGAGGCAGCAGGAATCGATGCTCATATGTTCTAATCCATTCCTCTAAGGTTTGACCCAATAGATGCATCTAAAATCAGACACAAAAATAAGAACCCTATCTTGTCTTGGATTAAAACTTGTTACATGAACCGGAGACGGTAAAATCAAGATACACCTCATTGCAATCACACCACACTCCAATAAAAATATTTTGGATGGTAGACGTCTAGAAGTTTCACATAGTCTCCCTGGTTTTGCCAGAAATCCAATAGAGTTATTCAATGTCAAGTTCTAAAGAGGATAAATGAAGAAAACATGAGTGCAGTCCCACTTAACCACCAATAAAAATATTTGGGCCGGTCGGTTGTCAAAAGCATTTTATGTGTTTCCTGCTTTTGGTAGAAATTTATTTGAGATTTTAACTAAGTTTTATTAAAAATTCCTAGTCCCTGTCAAAATTTTACGGTGCGGACGGAACGCCCATGGGCGTTCAATGCCTCGTTTTCGGCGACCATCTGGATGGGGACCATTGCGGACGCCATTGACCCCATGAGAGCGAGGAGCGTCATCACGCAGTACTCAGCAAGCTTGGTGAAGTCGCTGCGGCGTGGAGCGCAAGGGCTCCCAGGTGGCCGGAGCACCGTCTGTACCGGCCGCACCACGGCAAACCCTAGCAGGAACAGGCCGGCCTGGAAAAAGCCGATCTGGACCAACTGGACTAAGGCTCTTCGGAACGTGCCCTGGAGCTGCACCGTGGAGAAGATGGGAAACATGGCGCGGGTGGAGAAGAGGAGGAAGGGGAGGAAGTGCAGTTGTTTGTGTCCACCGTCGGGCTACCGGGAAATAGATTCTTTTTTCTGGAGACGATTCTATGTCAACCTGATTTCACTGATGACAGTGACGGCCCGCTCGGCAACCACGGCCACATCCTTGCCGAGGGGCCAAAGCATCTAATTAGACTAGGGCAAGTAAAAATATCCATATATTAATATTGAACTTTTTTATTTTTCATAAGTTGGCTTATCACTAAATGTCTAGTGCTCCTATTCATTATATACTCTTTGATATACTATCTACAACACTAGTTATACTTTTTTTATACGATTGTAATATTTATATTAAGTACAATTTTTCGTACAATTATTGAATTTGTCATTACAAACTTTCATAGCACTAAACTAAATTTGGTTTTTTTGCAACTTTTGTAGTGTTTAGTTTGCGGTGTTTAAGAAAATATTTTGTTCAAGTATATATATTGCCATAAATCCGCAAGTAATATTTTTCTCATTAATTTTACCAATTAACGTATGCACTTGAAATGTTATGATGTACGTGTTTGTATGTATAATGTTACGGTAGTATCTTTAAATATCTATAGACCTTGGTTTCATGTTTGTAGTGTATTTTAAATGAGAAAATAAGTTGGCAAAGATATTTGGAGCATAGGACTATTAAGATTTAGTGGAACTAAGTAGATAATTCTAAAAGGCGGTGACAAGCTAGGTGGCCATGAACATGGCGTGGCCGAGCGTCATGGGACAATAGCACCATTGATGGTGGTGGCACTGATCTCGGGGTTGGTGGTGATCTAGCAATCTCGTCACTACCTTGTTGAAGGTATCATTGTTGCAGCCTTCATCTCCTTACCCGGCTGCTAGCGACGTGCGCCATCGTTCTCCCCCTGGTGCATCGTGTTTGAGGAGGCTCTGAGATGGAGCGGCGTGGTTCTTACCACGTCGACGACAGTGGATCTCGGCAGCATGGCGTCGTAGAGTCTTGAAAGAGGACGCATGTTGATGTATGTGCTCAGAGAGGAGGTGTCATCTGGCACCATGATGGTGTCATCGGCAGGCTAGGCGAAGTTTATGCGGATCTTCACCATCAAGATTACATGATGCACACACTGTCAACATTACATCATGGAGGAGGAATAGACTACTTTAATAACATCACTAGAGTAGCTCATAGATTAATAGTGATACAAAGCTCATGATCACATAAAGATCACATTATGGGAGAGAGAGATGAACCACATAGCTACCGGTAGAGCCCTCAGCCTCGGGGGAGAACTACTCCCTCCTCATCATGGGAGACAGCAACGGCGATGAAGATGGCGGTGGTGTCGATGGAGATGACTCCGGGGCAATTCCCCGTCCCGGCGGCGTGCCGGAACAGAGACTTCTGTCCCCCGAAACTTGTCTTCGCGATGGCGGCGGCTACGGAACTCTTCGTGGAATATCATCGATCCTTGTAGGGTTTTCGGAGCGGGGAGAATATATAGGCGGAAGGGCGGCCTCGGAGGAGCCAGGGGGTGCCCACACCACATGGCGGCGCGGCCAAGGGTGGGCCCGCGCCCCCCTATGGTGTGGGTCCCCTGCTGGCCGCCTCCGACTCTCCTTCGGTGTTCCGGAACCTTCCGTGAAATATAAGATCGTGGGCTTTTGTTTCGCTGGCGCTTCGGCATCTTGTTAATAGGTTAGTTTCGGAAAATGCATCAAAATGATATAAAGTATGGATAAAACATGTAGGTATTGTCATAAAACTAGCATGGAACATCAGAAATTATAGATACGTTGGAGAGGTATCAGAACCACATAAAAGATAAAAGTTTAACCAAATACTCATTGCATATTATATGGAAATCATAGCAAGTCATCCTATTCCTAAGGAACATGGGGATCTACTCACAAGTACCAGACATGACATGGATCAGAAACATATGGATTACAATAAAATTTGAAAATATAATATCTCCACCAAATAAAGACAAGTTGCCAATCACAAACATGCAAATATCACTTAAACAATATTCCGAGTTTAATCAATCACAAACTATGAGGGGGATGTAGTGGATCTTGGAGATGGAGATGGTGATGATGATGGTGCTGATGGAGATGTTGATGGAGAGGCCACCCCCTCTACCAAGGAGGAGTGGTGATGACGATGATGTCGATTTCCCCCTCACAGGAGGCTCCGGTGCTATGGGATCTGCCGTCGCTTGGAGAGGAGAGACTTTCATCTCTGCCGCCGCCTTTGTAAATCTTGGGAAAAATATGGCATAGGTTTTCTGGCGAGACGGAGATGTCTATCAAAGGGAGGGGTCGAGACGACGCCCGAGGTCCAAACGAACTTAGGTGGCGCGCCTAGCTGAGGGGGTCGCGCCACTTGGTCTGGTTTGGCCCTCGTGGCTCCCCTCTCGTGCTTCTTTAGCCCATGGTCTTTGTCTTGATGAAAAACTGATCATGTATTTTTCTTTTGATTTTTAGGCATTATGAAGGTCCCTAAAATAGCAAAATATGAAAAAGGAGATTTTCTATCCCCCAGAAATTAAGTACCAATGGATGGAATTTTGTAGTAAAGTCTCGTAAATTAACTAAAAAGACATAAATAATGGTGAATCATGGCAAATATCATTCATAATGAATCATATAAGTTATTATATTGATGATGTAAAATGTACGAATCAACCCATCGACGTCAACTTTCTTTTTGGTTTCATTTAAGGAAAATGCTTCGTTTCTGTCGGAGGTTCGCTAGCTTCGCTGCCTCCGGATCGTGCGAGCGACACGCGTCCATCCGCGTGGAGGAAAGGGAGCGATACTCTCGTGGGGCCACCACAACCTTATCCCGCCGCCCCATGACCTCATCGTCCTCCTCCACGCAATCACTCCCTTCCCATGTTTCTCCCTCCTGTATCCCCATGCTCCCCTGCCCATCTGAAGGATTGACGCCGCCGGATCCCAGCCACGCGTCGCCGCCCTTCCCAGCCGCGCTCCGCCATCAGGACCGGTGCTCTACACGCTATGCACCTCCTACCGCCACTCCTCTGCTCTCGCGGCCTCTGGTGAGGTCAACTGCGCAGTCGGCCACCCATGTGGACGGCTTGGCCAAGGCGTTGTGGGAGGCGACGCCACGGCGGTGCTGCAAGGCCAAGCCGCCGGTGCATCTATAGCAGGACGGCGCTGCTTCAAGCGCCGGTCATAGCTGCTGCAAGGGGAGGCGGCGCGCTGGCACCACGGCGGTGCTACAAGGCTAGGCCGGCGGTGCTGCTATCGCAGGCGGATGATGCTTCGACCGCTGGTAATAGCTGCTGCAAGGGAGGCAACTCGGCTGCGAACCACGAGCCCGGACGGTGGCAGCGAAGCTGCATATGCTGTGTGGAGCAGCGGAGGTGCTGCGACCGGCTGTCGGTGTAGCTGCATATGCTGTCGGGTGTAGCTGTAATCCCCCGTTACAGGAGCTGCAAATCCCCACCGTCGGTGCTGCAAATCCACATCGCCGGAGCTGCAAAGGCCGGTAGTCACTGCTGCAAAGGCCAATTGCGTCTGCTGCAAGTAAGCGCCACCGATTCTATCGGCGGGGCGACGATGCTGCAGGCGCGTGCGGTGGTGTAGCCAGCTGGGGCGGCGGTGCTGTCATAGGCGGACGACGACGCTACCATAGGCGGACGACGGCGCTGCCATAGGTGGGAGGCGGTGCTGCAAGGCAGAGAGGCATATGCTGCAAGGAGAGGCGGGGGTGCTTCCAGCCGGAGTTGATGTGTTGCCGGCGAGGTCTCTCGCCGGACTTTGTTCTTCATGTTTCGGAAGGATGGTGCGGCCGTAGGCGGAGACATCACCTGGTGGCGGTCCTTTGTTTTCATTTTTCTCTTTACGGAAAAGAGAAAGGGGAAGAGAGTAGTAATAAGTGAGGATGCACGTAGGTTGTGGTCCCGGGAGGGACACGTGTCGTTCGCTGGACTCGGAGGTTCCGGGGGAATTATCCTCCGAAGGATCCTCAGCACTGCCCTTCATTTGAGCGGGTTTTGTGCTGTTTGCATGTGCTATCAGGTTTTTATATCACTTAGTTGCTACATTAGGGCAGCCCCAACGCTACAACCTGGACTGTATCTAAAACTGCCACATCACATTATTTGCATAGGTGGCAGAGTAGTTAAGAAGGAAGAGAGAAAGACGGTATCTTATTTAGGATACGATATCTTGTTGGTGCAATCGATATAAATTAATTGTGTGCCCAATAGGTGTCTTCCTGGGCTCTCCTTCGTCCAATCTTTAGCCAAGCCAAGGCAGGTCTCATTTATTATCCGGGCTCACATATAGATACGATGCATTGTGAACTTTTGTATCTAATTAAGCATGCATGAGCTGGACAATGTTAGATACGGTTTTAACGTATCTGCATTGTGGCCGCCCTTAGTATAGTGGAACCAAAGTCTGTTTCGAGGAGTTCCAGTTCGAAACGGTTTTGGTTTGCCCCGTGCCATCCATATTCACACAGATTCCATCCGCGCTCGGGACTGAGAACCAAAAATTGGCGATTTGCACAAAAATAACCTAAAAGTGAACGGACTGACCCTCCGGCGAAACTATTGCACTCATCTAACCCTTTTGTGTGGCGTCCCTCTCATGGGCGCCACACATGCCCATGTGGCGCTCCTGGTGTCGGCGCCACAAACCCATCCGACTTGGCCCGTCGACGCTGAGCTGGCTAGCCGATCCGACGTGGCAGCACGTGTGGCGCCGCTCTCGCCGGCGCCACACTTTGAAAGTGTGGCGCCCGTGGCAAGGACGCCACACATCCACTTAAGTTTGGCCGCGCGCGCCCGCCCAGCCCGACCCAGTTTCTTTCTCCTCCCTCTGTTCTTCTTCACTGAGCAATAGGCGCCCGGTTCTCTCTCTCCCCCCTCTCCCCCCACCAAATCCACCACCAAATCATCAGATCTGTCCGTGGAGATCGTTCTCCATCCATTTCTCCAGGTAATCCCCTCTGTTCCCCTTCTTTTCATCCATTGATTTTGTGTATTTGGTTGAATCTACATGTGAAACCCTAGATGTGGATTTGGTTGATTTGAGGGTGGAGATGGATTTGGTTGGATGTTAGGGTTGTTCAAGTAGGAGAAATGGTAGTGTGCTAGTTTGTATGGGTAGATTTTGTTGATTATGGTAACTAATGAACACATGTGTGTATGTGTTGTTCCCATTATGCTAGGGGGATGGAAAGAATTGTTTATGTTCATCATGTGGACAAGGATGCTTTCTTGAAGGGAAACATAGAGCCGGACCCGGAAGAGGTTGACTTGGTGTTTGACCTTAGCCCTAGCTTTGCGGAGGTGGTAGCACAAGTGAGGGTTGAGTTGAATTGGAATGAGCCAAATGATGGTGTTGAGCTAGAGGGAAGGCATAATGTGGGGTTTGGAATGCACACCCGTTGCAAGACATTGCGTATCAACTCCGAGCAACGTTGGTCCGTTTACAAGGAGACGGTGGCCGGGTCACAAGATAAGGCTTTGGAGTTGTTTGCAACCAAGACGGTTGATGCTCGTATCGAGCTTGACCTTAACCGGCCCTCCTCCCCCGTTCGAGAGAGGAGTCCTCCACCCATGAGCCAAGAAGAGGCCACCCAATCTCCCATTGTCCAATCTCCCATTGTCCAATCTCCCATTGCCCAACAACCTCCGTTGGATAATGAGTATGACGAGCGTGACGATGGTGATGATGGTTTCGAGATGAATGGCAACAATATCGGTGATTTGGATAAATATTGGACGCAAGAGGAGATGGACCACTCCATTCCTTATTCCCGATGCTATGCGTCGGACTCGGATGATGATGGACCCGAAGAGGAGGTTGACGAGGATAGCTTGACGGCTAAGGAAGCCGAAAGAGCCGAGATCTTCAAGAAGGTAACCGGACGGGATATCCGGGTACCATTGTTCCGTGATGTCAGTCTTGCGGATGGAGCCGTGGTTGATGGTGGCAAAAGTTTACTTCTTGGAGCTAGGCCACTTTCCAAGAGAGATGTGGATGGTAGGACGGCTATGATCTCTAAAGGGCTCACGTTTGATACCTTCTTGGAATTGAAGATATGGTTGAAGGAGTTCTCCATTAAGCATCATCGCCCTTACCTCGTTGTTCACTTGGACTTGAAGAAGCGGTACACGCTAAAATGTGTGGATAAAAGGTGCCCATGGGTTGTCCGTGCAAGACCTTTCAAAAAAGGGCCCTCTTGGCACATAACAAGTTGTGTAGCCACTCACATGTGCCGGGGGACGAAGCTTGATGGCAAGGATGCGCAGCCGGACCACCGTCAACTCACATCCGAGTTCATTGCATACAAGCTCTCGGCGGAGATATCATCACTTCCTATCATGAGCATTAAGTCCGTGCAAGATACGGTCAAATCCCGGTTTGCCTACGACGTCAAGTACGGGAAGGCATGGAAGGCCAAACAAGCCGCATTTAAGATGTTGTACGGTGATTGGGAGGAAGCATACAAACGAGTCCCTAGGTTGTTGTTAGCGATGACCGCAACTAACCCGGGCATGGTGCATGTGGTGGAGCCTTCCGCAACCAAAATGACATTGGATGATGGTAAAAGAGTGAGGGTATTTCACCGTGCATTTTGGTCATTCGAGCAATGCACGAGGGCATTCGAACATTGTAGGCCCGTCATAGCCGTGGATGGTACCTTCTTGACCGGGCAGTACAAGGGCACACTATTGGTGGCAATAGCAAGTGATGCGAGCAACCGTTTAGTACCACTGGCTTTTGCATTGGTAGAGATTGAGAACAATGCTAACTGGGAATGGTTTTTCCATATATTGAGGACGAGGGTCATACCACCCTCAAAGGAAGTGTGTGTCATCTCCGATCGTCATCAAGGAATTCTCAATGCGGTGGAGCTTGCAATTCCCGGGCATGCTCCCTTGCATCACCGATGGTGCATGAGGCATTTTTATGCAAACTTCTACCGGGCATGCAAGAGCAAAGAGTTGTCTGACCTTCTTCAAGATTGTTGACACGCTTACTCTGAGCGCCGCTCCGCAAACCTATACAACGGCTTGCTGAAGCACAAAGACCTCAACGCGGGTGGTCAAGAGTTTCTTCATAGACACCTCATATTTAACTCAAAGTGGGCAAGAGCTTATGATGAGGATGGGAGGAGATATGGCCAAATGACAAGCAACATGGCCGAGTGCTTCAACAATGTGTTGAAGGGTGTCCGTGCATTGCCCGTGACGGCAATCATTCAATACACATTCGAGAAGTTGAATGTCTATTTCCAGAACTACACCGATGAAACGGAGAAGGAAATTGCTATGAATTGCGAGTTCCCAACGAAGGTTCAAGAGTTCATGGATTTTCAGGCGAGGAAGGCGGACTCCAAAACGGCTACATGTTATGACAATGTTGACTGGGTTTACCAAGTGAATGAGCCAGGAGGCACCACACAAGGTGGTGTCCAACACGGAGGCCGGGCTTTCCGTGTGTCCCTAAATACATGTGAATGCATGACACGCGTACAGCACGCGTCCGTTGGGAACCCCAAGTGGAAGGTGTGATGCGTACAGCAGCAAGTTTTCCTCAGTAAGAAACCAAGGTTTATCGAACCAGTAGGAGCCAAGAAGCACGTTGAAGGTTGATGGCGGCGGAGTGTAGTGCGGCGCAACACCAGGGATTCCGGCGTCAACGTGGAACCTGCACAACACAACCAAATTACTTTGCCCCAACGTGACAGTGAGGTTGTCAATCTCACCGGCTTGCTATAATAAAGGATTAGATGTATAGTGTGGATGATGAAGTTTGCAGAAAACAGTAGAACGAGTATTGCAGTAGATTATATTCGATGTAAAAGAATGGACCGGTGTCCACAGTTCACTAGTGGTGTCTCTCCCATAAGATAAATAGCATGATGGGTGAACAAATTACAGTTGGGCAATTGACAAATAAAGATGGCATGACAATGCACATACATGTTATGATGAGTAGTGTGAGATTTAATTGGGCATTACGAAAAAGTACATAGACCGCTATCCAGCATGCATCTATGCCTAAAAAGTCCACCTTCAGGTTATCATCCGAACCCCTTCCAGTATTAAGTTGCAAACAACAGACAATTGCATTAAGTATGGTGCGTAATGTAATCAACAAATACATCCTTAGACATAGCATCGATGTTTTATCCCTAGTAGCAACAGCACATCCACAAATTTATAACTTTTCTCATCCTTGTCCCCATTTAATGGAGGCATGAACCCACTATCGAGCATAAATACTCCCTCTTGGAGTTACAAGTAACGACTTGGCCAGAGCCTCTACTAATAACGGAGAGCATGCAAGATCATAAACAACACATAGATGATAGATTGATAATCAACATAACATAGGATTCAATATTCATCGGATCCCAACAAACGCAACATGTAGTATTACAGATAGATGATCTTGATCATGTTAGGCAGCTGATGCTAGCGTGCAGTTGACGTGCCCGTTGGGAACCCCAAGAGGAAGGTGTGATGCGTACAACGGAAAGTTTTCCCTCAGTAAGAAACCAAGGTTTATCGAACCAGTAGGAGCCAAGAAGCACGTTGAAGGTTGATGGCGGCAGAGTGTAGTGCGGCGCAACACCAGGGATTCCGGCGCCAACGTGGAACCTGCACAACACAACCAAGATACTTTGCCCCAACTTAACAGTGAGGTTGTCAATCTCACCGGCTTGCTGTAACAAAGGATTAGATGTATAGTGTGGATGATGATGTTTGCAGGGAACAGTAGAACGAGTATTGCAGTAGATTGTATTCGATGTAAAGAATGGACCGGGGTCCACAGTTCACTAGTGGTGTCTCTCCCATAAGAATAAGCATGTTGGGTGAACAAATTACAGTTGGGCAATTGACAAATAAAGAGGGCATGACAATGCACATACATGTTATGATGAGTAGTGTGAGATTTAATTGGGCATTACGACAAAGTACATAGACCGCTATACAGCATGCATCTATGCCTAAAAAGTCCACCTTCAGGTTATCATCCGAACCCCCTCCAGTATTAAGTTGCAAACAACAGACAATTGCATTAAGTATGGTGCGTAATGTAATCAACAAATATATCCTTAGACATAGCATTGATGTTTTATCCCTAGTGGCAACAACACATCCACAACCTTAGAACTTTCGTCACATGTCCCCAGATTTAATGGAGGCATGAACCCACTATCGAGCATAAATACTCCCTCTTGGAGTTACAAGCAAAAACTTGGCCAGAGCCTCTACTAGCAACGGAGAGCATGCAAGATCATAAACAACACATAGATGATAGATTGATAATCAACATAACATAGCATTCATTATTCATCGGATCCCAACAAACGCAACATGTAGCATTACAGATAGATGATCTTGATCATGTTAGGCAGCTCACAAGATCCAACAATGATAGCATAATTAGGAGAAGACGACCATCTAGCTACTGCTATGGACTCATAGTCCAGGGGTGAACTACTCACACATCACTCCGGAGGCGACCATGGCGGTGAAGAGTCCTCCGGGAGATGATTCCCCTCTCCGGCAGGGTGCCGGAGGCGATCTCCTGAATCCCCCGAGATGGGATTGGCGGCGGCGGCGTCTCTGGAAGGTTTTCCGTATCGTGGCTCTCGGTACTGGAGTTATTATCGACGAAGGCTTAAGTAGGCGGAAGGGTAGGTCAGGGGGCGCCACGAGGGCCCCACACACTAGGGCCGCGCGGGCCCCTCCTGGGCCTCGCCGCCCTAGTGTGGCGGCGCCTCGTCGCCCCACTTCGGTTCCCTTTCGGTGTTCTGGAAGCTTCGTGGAAAAATAGGCCCCTGGGCGTTGATTTCGTCCAATTCCGAGAATATTTCCTTACTAGGATTTCTGAAACCAAAAACAGCAGAAAACAGCAACTGGCTCTTCGGCATCTTGTTAATAGGTTAGTGCCGGAAAATGCATAAATATGACATAAAGTATGTATAAAACATGTGAGTATCATCAATAAAGTAGCATGGAACATAAGAAATTATAGATACGTTTGAGACGTATCAAGCATCCCCAAGCTTAGTTCCTACTCGTCCCGAGTAGGTAAACGATAACAAAGATAATTTCTGAAGTGACATGCTATCATAATCTTGATCAATACTATTGTAAGCACATGTAATGAATGCAGCGATCCAAAGCAATGGTAAAGACAATGAGTAAACAACTGAATCATATAGCAAAGACTTTTCATGAATAGTACTTTCAAGACAAGCATCAATAAGTCTTGCATAAGAGTTAACTCATAAAGCAATAAATTCATAGTAAAGGTATTGAAGCAACACAAAGGAAGATTAAGTTTCAGCGGTTGCTTTCAACTTGTAACATGTATATCTCATGGATAGTTGTCAACATAAAGCAATATAACAAGTGCAATATGCGAGTATGTAAGAATCAATGCACAGTTAACACAAGTGTTTGCTTCTTAAGGTGGGAGGAAATAGGTAAACTGACTCAACATAAAAGTAGAAGAAAGGCCCTTCAAAGAGGGAAGCATCGATTGCTATATTTGTGCTAGAGCTTTTATTTTGAAAACAAGAAACAATTTTTGTCAACGGTAGTAATAAAGCATATGTGTTATGCAAATTATATCCTACAAGTTGCAAGCCTCATGCATAGATTACCAATAGTGCCCGCACCTTGTCCTAATTAGCTCGGATTACCTGGATTATCACCGCAATACATATGTTTTAACCAAGTATCACAAAGGGGTACCTCTATGCCGCCTGTACAAAGGTCTAAGGAGAAAGCACGCATTGGATTTCTCGCTTTTGATTATTCTCAACTTAGACATCCATACCGGGACAACATAGAAAACAGATAATGGACTCCTCTTTAATGCATAAGCATTCAGCAACAGATAATATTCTCATAAGAGATTGAGGATTGTTGTCCAAACTGAAACTTCCACCATGGATCATGGCTTTAGTTAGCGGCCCAATGTTCTTCTCTAACAATATGCATGCTCAAACCATGCAACTCATGGTAAATCACCCTTACTTCAGACAAGACGAACATGCATAGCAACTCACATGATATTCAACAAAGGGTAGTTGATGGCGTCCCCAGGAACATGGTTATCGCACAACAAGCAACTTAATAAGAAATAAGATACATAAGTACATATTCAATACCACAATAGTTTTTAGGCTATTTGTCCCATGAGCTATATATTGCAAAGACAAAGGATAGAAATTTAAAGGTAGCACTCAAGCAATTTACTTTGGAATGGCGGAGAAATACCATGTAGTAGGTAGGTATGGTGGACACAAATGGCATAGTTATTGGCTCAAGGATTTGGATGCACGAGAAGTAATCCCTCTCAATACAAGGCTTAGGCTAGCAAGGTTATTTGAAGCAAACACAAGTATGAACCAGTACAGCAAAACTCACATATAAACATATTGCAAGCATTATAAAACTCTATACTGTCATCCTTGTTGCTCAAATCCTTACTACAAAATATCTAGACTTTAGAGAGACCAGTCATGCAAACCAAATTTAAACAAGCTCTATGTATTTCTTCACTAATAGGTGCAAAGTATATGATGCAAGAGCTTAAACATGAGCTATAACAATTGCCAAGTTTCAAATTATTCAAGACATTTTACCAATTACCACATGTAGCATTTTCCGTTTCCAACCATATAACAATTAACGAAGCAGTTTCAACTTTCGCCATGAACATTATGAGTAAAGCCTAAGGACATATTTTTCCATATGCAACAGCGGAGCGTGTCTCTCTCCCACACAATGAATGCTAGGATCCAAATTTATTTAAACAAAACAAAACAAAAACATACAGACGCTCCAAGTAAAGCACATAAGATGTGACGGAATAAAAATATAGTTTCACTAGAGGAACCTGATAGTTTGTCGATGAAGAAGGGGATGCCTTGGGCATCCCCAAGCTTAGATGCTTGAGTCTTCTTGAAATATGCAGGGATAAACCACCGGGGCATCCCCAAGCTTAGAGCTTTCACTCTCCTTGATCATATTGTATCATCCTCCTCTCTTGATCCTTGAAAACTTCCTCCACACCAAACTCAAAACTACTCATTAGAGGGTTAGTGCATAATCAAAATTCACATGTTCAGAGGTGACATAATCATTCTTAACACTTTACATTGCACAAAGCTACTGAAAGTTAATGGAATAAAGAAATCCATCAAGCATAGCAAAACAGGCAATGTGAAATAAAAGGCAGAATCTGTCAAAACAGAACAGTCCGTAAAGACGAATTTTTACGAGGCACCAGACTTGCTCAAATGAAAATGCTCAAATTGAATGAAAGTTGCGTACATATCTGAGTATCACTCACGTAAATTGGCAGAATTTTCTGAGTTACCTACAGAGAATTCAACCCAGATTCGTGAAGGCAAGAAATCTGTTTCTGCGCAGTAATCCAAATCTAGTATGAACCTTACTATCAAAGACTTTACTTGGCACAAAAATGTAACAAAATTAAGATAAGGAGAGGTTGCTACAGTAGTAACAACTTCCAAGACTCAAATATAAAACAAAAGTGCAGAAGTAAAATCATGGGTTGTCTCCCATAAGCGCTTTTCTTTAACGCCTTTCAGCTAGGCGCAAAAAGTGTGTATCAAGTGTTGTCAAGAGATGATGCATCAACAGCGGGGTTCGGAGTTTTCTCAACCATGCATTGTATTTTATATACGTAAGTTTCAGAGGCTCCCTTTTCATTAGTCTTAGGCTTGCTATTCTCATCAAACAAATTTTAAGGGACAAGCCAAGCATAATTATCTTCTAGAGCTTCATGCATTCCTAGGAGCCTGCAAGGTATTGGTGCTTTAATCTCCCCACCGTCATTAACATTATTAGTGTACCTTATTCTATCCATGTCCATCTTTTCAAGTGTTCTTTTAAAATCAGTGAACATACGAAGCCTCTTATGCTTAATAAAAACTTTTCTAGCTTCTTTAGCTATATCTTCAAATTCTCGAACAAGGACTTTTAAAACAAAATCTCTCTTTTCTCCCCTCTCCATATCAGAAAGTGTAAGAAACATGTGTTGTATCATGGGGTTGAGACTAATAAATCTAGTTTCTATCATGTGTACCAAACAGGCAGAGGCACTTTCATATGTAGGGACAGTTTTTGCCAGAGGTGTATCTTCAAGATTTTCATGCATACTAACATGGGTGAAAAATTCTTCTATATTATCTCTTCCAATTATAGACCCTTGTCCTACCGGTATATCTTTAAGAGTAAACTTAGGAGGAAACATGATGAAATAAACAAAAAGCAAATAAAGTAAATGCAAGTAACTAATTTTTTTGTGTTTTTAATATGGTGATTGCAAACAAGACAGTAAATAAAGTACAACTAGCAACTAATTTTTTTGTATTTTGATATAATGCAGCAAACAAAATAGTAAATAAAGTAAAGCAAGACAAAAACAAAGTAAAGAGATTGAAAGTGGAGACTCCCCTTGCAGCGTGTCTTGATCTCCCCGGCAACGGCGCCAGAAAATCTTGATGCTGGCGTGCAGTTGACGTGCCCGTTGGGAACCCCAAGAGGAAGGTGTGATGCGTACAGCGGAAAGTTTTCCCTCAGTAAGAAACCAAGGTTTATCGAACCAGTAGGAGCCAAGAAGCACGTTGAAGGTTGATGGCGGCGGAGTGTAGTGCGGCGCAACACCAGGGATTCCGGCGCCAACGTGGAACCTGCACAACACAACCAAGATACTTTGCCCCAACTTAACAGTGAGGTTGTCAATCTCACCGGCTTGCTGTAACAAAGGATTAGATGTATAGTGTGGATGATGATGTTTGCAGAGAACAGTAGAACGAGTATTGCAGTAGATTGTATTCGATGTAAAGAATGGACCTTGGTCCACAGTTCACTAGTGGTGTCTCTCCCATAAGAATAAGCATGTTGGGTGAACAAATTACAGTTGGGCAATTGACAAATAAAGAGGGCATGATAATGCACATACATGTTATGATGAGTAGTGTGAGATTTAATTGGGCATTACGACAAAGTACATAGACCGCTATCCAGCATGCATCTATGCCTAAAAAGTCCACCTTCAAGTTATCATCCGAACCCCCTCCAGTATTAAATTGCAAACAACAGACAATTGCATTAAGTATGGTGCGTAATGTAATCAACAAATATATCCTTATACATAGCGTTGATGTTTTATCCCTAGTGGCAACAGCACATCCACAACCGTAGAACTTTCTGTCACTGTCCCAGATTTAATGGAGGCATGAACCCACTATCGAGCATAAATACTCCCTCTTGGAGTTACAAGCAAAAACTTGGCCAGAGCCTCTACTAGCAACAGAGAGCATGCAAAATCATAAACAACACATAGATGATAGATTGATAATCAACATAACATAGCATTCTTTATTCATCGGATCCCAACAAACGCAACATGTAGCATTACAGATAGATGATCTTGATCATGTTAGGCAGCTCACAAGATCCAACAATGATAGCACAATTAGGAGAAGACGACCATCTAGCTACTGCTATGGACCCATAGTCCAGGGGTGAACTACTCACACATCACTCCGGAGGCGACCATGGCGGTGAAGAGTCCTCCGGGAGATGATTCCTGATACGTCTCCGACGTATCGATCATTTCTTATGTTCCATGCCACATTATTGATGTTATCTACATGTTTTATGCACACTTTATGTCATATTCGTGCATTTTCTGGAACTAACCTATTAACAAGATGCCGAAGTGCCAGTTGTTGTTTTCTGCTGTTTTTGGTTTCAGAAATCCTAGTAACGAAATATTCTCGGAATTGGACGAAATCAACGCCCAGGGTCCTATTTTGCCACGAAGCTTCCAGAAGACCGAAGAGGAGACGAAGTGGGGCCACGAGGCGCCCAAACCCTAGGGTGGCGCGGCCAGCCCCTTGGCCGCGCCGACCTGTGGTGTGGGGCCCTCGTGCCCCTTCCTGACCTGCCCTTCCGCCTACTTAAAGCCTCCGTCGCGAAACCCCCAGTACCAAGAGCCACGATACGGAAAACCCTACTGAGACGCCGCCGCCGCCAATCCCATCTCGGGGGATTCAGGAGATCGCCTCCGGCACCCTGCCGGAGAGGGGAATCATCTCCCGGAGGACTCTACGCCGCCATGGTCGCCTCCGGAGTGATGAGTGAGTAGTCTACCCCTGGACTATGGGTCCATAGCAGTAGCTAGATGGTTGTCTTCTCTCCATTGTGCTTCATTGTCGGATCTTGTGAGCTGCCTAACATGATCAAGATCATCTATCTGTAATTCTATATGTTGCGTTTGTTGGGATCCGATGAATAGAGAATACTTATTATGTTGATTATCAAAGTTATGTCTATGTGTTGTTTATGATCTTGCATGCTCTCCGTTACTAGTAGATGCTCTGGCCAAGTAGATGCTTGTAACTCCAAGAGGGAGTATTTATGCTCGATAGTGGGTTCATGTCTCCGTGAATCTGGGGAAGTGACAGAAATCTCTAAGATTATGGATGTGCTGTTGCCACTAGGGATAAAACATTAGTGCTATGTTCGAGGATATAGTCACTGATTACATTACGCGCAATACTTAATGCAATTGTCTGTTGTTAGCAACTTAATACTGGAGGGGGTTCGGATGATAACCTGAAGGTGGACTTTTTAGGCATAGATGCATGCTGGATGGCGGTCTATGTACTTTGTCGTAATGCCCAATTAAATCTCACAATACTCATCATAATATGTATGTGCATGGTCATGCCCTCTTTATTTGTCAATTGCCCAACTGTAATTTGTTCACCCAACATGTTGTTTATCTTATGGGAGAGACACCTCTAGTGAGCTGTGGACCCGGTCCAATTCTCTATCTTGAAATACAATCTCTGCAATCTTGTTCTCTTGTTTTCTGCAAACAATCATCATCCACACTATACATCTAATCCTTTGTTACAGCAAGCCGGTGAGATTGCCAACCTCACTGTTTCGTTGGGGCAAAGTACTTTGGTTGTGTTGTGCAGGTTCCACGTTGGCGCCGGAATCTCTGGTGTTGCGCCGCACTACATCCCGCCGCCATCAACCTTCAACGTGCTTCTTGGCTCCTACTGGTTCGATAAACCTTGGTTTCATACTGAGGGAAAACTTGCCGCTGTACGCATCACACCTTCCTCTTGGGGTTCCCAACGGACGCGTGTTGTACGCGTATCAAGCAACTTTTTCTGGCGCTGTTGCCGGGGAGATCAAGACACGCTGCAAGGGCCCAATCTCTTTACTTTGTTTTTGTCTTGCTTAGTTTTATTTACTACTTTGTTTGCTGCACAATATCAAAATACAAAAAAAAATTAGTTGCTAGTTTTACTTTATTTGCTATCTTATTTGCTATATCAAAAACACAAAAAATTAGTTACTTGCATTTACTTTATCTAGTTTGCTTTATTTACTGTTGCTAAAATGGCCACCCCTGAAAATACTAAGTTGTGTGACTTCACAACCACAAATAATAATGATTTCTTATGCACACCTATTGCTCCACCTGCTACTACAGCAGAATTCTTTGAAATTAAACCTGCTTTACTGAATCTTGTTATGCGAGAACAATTTTAAATTGTTAGTTACGATGATGCTGCTGCCCATCTTAATAATTTTGTTGAACTATGTGAAATGCAAAAGTATAAGGATGTAGATGGTGACATTATAAAATTAAAATTGTTCCCTTTCTCATTAAGAGGAAGAGCTAAAGATTGGTTGCTATCTCTGCCTAAGAATAGTATTGATTCATGGACTAAATGCAAGGATGCTTTTATTGGTAGATATTATCCCCCTGCTAAAATTATATCTTTGAGAAGTAGCATAATGAATTTTAAACAATTAGATACTGAACATGTTGCTCAAGCTTGGGAAAGAATGAAATCTTTGGTTAAAAATTGCCCAACACATGGACTGACTACTTGGATGATCATCCAAACCTTCTATGCAGGACTAAATTTTTCTTCGCGGAATTTATTGGATTCAGCTGCTGGAGGTACCTTTATGTCCATCACTCTTGGTGAAGCAACAAAGCTTCTTGATAATATGATGATCAACTACTCTGAATGGCACACGGAAAGAGCTCCACAAGGTAAGAAGGTAAATTCTGTCGAAGAAACCTCTTCCTTGAGTGATAAGATTGATGCTATTATGTCTATGCTTGTGAATGATAGGACTAATGTTGATCCTAATAATTTTCCGTTAGCTTCATTGGTTGCCCAAGAAGAACATGTTGATGTAAACTTCATTAAAAATAATAATTTCAACAACAATGCTTATCGGAACAATTCTAGTAATAACTATAAGCCATATCCTTATAATAATGGCAACGGCTATGCTAATTCTTATGGGAATTCTTACAACAATAATAGGAACACACCCCCTGGACTTGAAGCTATGCTTAGAGAATTTATTAGTACACAAACTGCTTTTAACAAATCTGTTGAAGAAAAGCTTGGGAAAATTGATATACTTGCTTCTAAAGTCGTTAGTCTTGCTGCTGATGTTGATCTTTTGAAATCGAAAGTTATGCCTAATGAGAATCATCATAATAAAATTGTTACTACAGCAAATGCCATCCAAGTTAGAATTAATGAGAATATAAGATTAATGGTTGAACTGCGTGCTAGGTGGGATAGAGAAGAAAATGAAAAACTAGCTAAAGAGAAGAATGTAGCTAAAGTTTGGACTATTACCACCACTAGTAATGCTAATGCTACACATGTTGCTGCACCTCCTACCATTAATAATAAAAGAATTGGTGTTAGCAATGTTTTCACTTCTAATGCAAAGCGCGAGAAACTGCCTGAAATTGCTAAAACTGCTGAAACTGCCTATGATAAAACTGCTAAAATTTTTTCCAACATTGGGGATGATGATCCCATTGCTTTAGATTATAATGGTTTGAATTTTGATGATTGCCACATCTCTGAAGTTATAAAGTTCTTGCAAAAACTTGCTAAAAGTCCTAATGCTAGTGCTATAAATTTGGCTTTCACGCAACATATTACAAATGCTCTCATAAAAGCTAGAGAAGAGAAACTAGAGCGCGAAGCCTCTATTCCTAGAAAGCTAGAGGATGGTTGGGAGCCCATCATTAAGATGAAGGTTAAAGATTTTGATTGTAATGCTTTATGTGATCTTGGTGCAAGTATTTCTGTTATGCCTAAGAAAATTTATAATATGCTTGACTTGCCACCGCTGAAAAATTGTTATTTGGATGTTAATCTTGCTGATCATTCTACAAAGAAACCTTTGGGGAAAGTTGATAATGTTCGCATTACCGTTAACAATAACCTTGTCCCCGTTGATTTTGTTGTCTTGGATATTGAATGCAATGCATCTTGTCCCATTATATTGGGAAGACCTTTTCTTCGAACTGTTGGTGCTACTATTGATATGAAGGAAGGTAATATAAAATATCAATTTCCTCTCAAGAAAGGTATGGAACACTTCCCTAGAAAGAGAATGAAGTTACCTTTTGATTCTATTATTAGAACAAATTATGATGTTGATGCTTCGTCTCTTGATAATACTTGATATACACTTTCTGCGCCTAGCTGAAAGGCGTTAAAGAAAAGCGCTTATGGGAGACAACCCATGTTTTTACCTACAGTACTTTATTTTTATTTTGTGTCTTGAAAGTTGTTTACTACTGTAGCAACCTCTCCTTATCTTAGTTTAGTGTTTTGTTGTGCCAAGTAAAGTCTTTGATAGAAAAGTTCATACTAGATTTGGATTACTGCGCAGTTTCAGATTTCATTGCTGTCACGAATTCTGACCTGCCTCCCTGTAGGTAGCTCAGAAAAATATGCCAATTTACGTGCTTGATCCTCAGATATGTACGCAACTTTCATTCAATTTGAGCATTTTAATTTGAGCAAGTCTGGTGCCTTGATAAAATTCGTCAATACGAACTGTTCTGTTTTGACAGATTCTGCCTTTTATTTCGCATTGCCTCTTTTGCTATGTTGGATGAATTTCTTTGATCCATTAATGTCCAGTAGCTTTATGCAATGTCCAGAAGTGTTAAGAATGATTGTGTCACCTCTGAACATGTTAATTTTTATTGTGCACTAACCCTCTAATGAGTTGTTTCGAGTTTGGTGTGGAGGAAGTTTTCAAGGATCAAGAGAGGAGTATGATGCAACATGATCAAGGAGAGTGAAAGCTCTAAGCTTGGGGATGCCCCGGTGGTTCACCCCTGCATATATCAAGAAGACTCAAGCATCTAAGCTTGGGGATGCCCAAGGCATCCCCTTCTTCATCGACAACATTATCAGGTTCCTCCCCTGAAACTATATTTTTATTCCATCACATCTTATGTGCTTTGCTTGGAGCGTCGGTTTGTTTTTGTTTTTGTTTTGTTTGAATAAAATGGATCCTAGCATACATTGTATGGGAGAGAGACACGCTCCGCTGTAGCATATGGACAAGTATGTCCTTAGTTTCTACTCATAGTATTCATGGCGAAGTTTCTTCTTCGTTAAATTGTTATATGGTTGGAATTAGAAAATGATACATGTAGTAATTGCTATAAATGTCTTGGGTAATGTGATACTTGGCAATTGTTGTGCTCATGTTTAAGCTCTTGCATCATATGCTTTGCACCCATTAATGAAGAAATACATAGAGCATGCTAAAATTTGGTTTGCATATTTGGTCTCTCTAAGGTCTAGATAATTTCTAGTATTGAGTTTGAAGAACAAGGAAGACGGTGTAGAGTCTTATAATGTTTACAATATGTCTTTTATGTGAGTTTTGCTGCACCGGTTCATCCTTGTGTTTGTTTCAAATAACCTTGCTAGCCTAAACCTTGTATCGAGAGGGAATACTTCTCATGCATCCAAAATACTTGAGCCAACCACTATGCCATTTGTGTCCACCATACCTACCTACTACATGGTATTTCTCCGCCATTCCAAAGTAAATTGCTTGAGTGCTACCTTTAAAATTCCATCATTCACCTTACAATATATAGCTCATGGGACAAATAGCTTAAAAACTATTGTGGTATTGAATATGTACTTATGCACTTTATCTCTTATTAAGTTGCTTGTTGTGCGATAACCATGTTTCTGGGGACGCCATCAACTATTCTTTGTTGAATATCATGTGAGTTGCTATGCATGTTCGTCTTGTCTGAAGTAAGAGAGATCTACCACCTTATGGTTAAGCATGCATATTGTTAGAGAAGAACATTGGGCCGCTAACTAAAGCCATGATCCATGGTGGAAGTTTCAGTTTTGGACATATATCCTCAATCTCATATGAGAAAATTATTAATTGTTGTTACATGCTTATGCATAAAAGAGGAGTCCATTATCTGTTGTCTATGTTGTCCCGGTATGGATGTCTAAGTTGAGAATAATCAATAGCGAGAAATCCAATGCGAGCTTTCTCCTTAGACCTTTGTACAGGCGGCATAGAGGTACCCCTTTGTGACACTTGGTTAAAACATGTGCATTGCGATGATCCGGTAGTCCAAGCTAATTAGGACAAGGTGCGGGCACTATTAGTATACTATGCATGAGGCTTGCAACTTGTAAGATATAATTTACATGATACATATGCTTTATTACTACCGTTGACAAAATTGTTTCATGTTTTCAAAATCAAAGCTCTAGCAGAAATATAGCAATCGATGCTTTTCCTCTATGGAGGACCATTCTTTTACTTTCATTGTTGAGTCAGTTCACCTATTTCTCTCCACCTCAAGAAGCAAACACTTGTGTGAACTGTGCATTGATTCCAACATATTTGCATATTGCACTTATTATATTACTCTATGTTATAAGTTGAAAGCAACCGCTGAAACTTAATCTTCCTTTGTGTTGCTTCAATGCCTTTACTTTGAATTATTGCTTTATGAGTTAACTCTTATGCAAGACTTATTGATGCTTGTCTTGAAGTGCTATTCATGAAAAGTCTTTGCTTTATGATTCACTTGTTTACTCATGACATATACATTGTTTTGATCGCTGCATTCGCTACATATGCTTTACAAATAGTATGATCAAGGTTATGATGGCATGTCACTCCAGAAATTATCTTTGTTATCGTTTTACCTGCTCGGGACGAGCAGAACTAAGCTTGGGGATGCTGATACGTCTCCGACGTATCGATAATTTCTTATGTTCCATGCCACATTATTGATGTTATCTACATGTTTTATGCACACTTTATGTCATATTCGTGCATTTTCTGGAACTAACCTATTAACAAGATGCCGAAGTGCCGATTCTTTGTTTTTCTGCTGTTTTTGGTTTCAGAAATCCTAGTAATGAAATATTCTCGGAATTGGACGAAATCAACGCCCAGGGTCCTATTTTGCCACGAAGCTTCCAGAAGACCGAAGAGGAGACGAAGTGGGGCCACGAGGCGCCCAAACCCTAGGGCGGCGCGGCCAGCCCCTTGGCCGCGCCGACCTGTGGTGTGGGGCCCTCGTGCCCCTTCCTGACCTGCCCTTCCGCCTACTTAAAGCCTCCGTCGCGAAACCCCCAGTACCGAGAGCCACGATACGGAAAACCCTACTGAGACGCCGCCGCCGCCAATCCCATCTCGGGGGATTCAGGAGATCGCCTCCGGCACCCTGCCGGAGAGGGGAATCATCTCCCGGAGGACTCTACGCCGCCATGGTCGCCTCCGGAGTGATGAGTGAGTAGTCTACCCCTGGACTATGGGTCCATAGCAGTAGCTAGATGGTTGTCTTCTCTCCATTGTGCTTCATTGTCGGATCTTGTGAGCTGCCTAACATGATCAAGATCATCTATCTGTAATTCTATATGTTGCGTTTGTTGGGATCCGATGAATAGAGAATACTTGTTATGTTGATTATCAAAGTTATGTCTATGTGTTGTTTATGATCTTGCATGCTCTCCGTTACTAGTAGATGCTCTGGCCAAGTAGATGCTTGTAACTCCAAGAGGGAGTATTTATGCTCGATAGTGGGTTCATGTCTCCGTGAATCTAGGGAAGTGACAGAAATCTCTAAGATTATGGATGTGCTGTTGCCACTAGGGATAAAACATTAGTGCTATGTTCGAGGATATAGTCACTGATTACATTACGCGCAATACTTAATGCAATTGTCTGTTGTTAGCAACTTAATACTGGAGGGGGTTCGGATGATAACCTGAAGGTGGACTTTTTAGGCATAGATGCATGCTGGATGGCGGTCTATGTACTTTGTCGTAATGCCCAATTAAATCTCACAATACTCATCATAATATGTATGTGCATGGTCATGCCCTCTTTATTTGTCAATTGCCCAACTGTAATTTGTTCACCCAACATGCTGTTTATCTTATGGGAGAGACACCTCTAGTGAACTGTGGACCCCGGTCCAATTCTCTATACTGAAATACAATCTCCTGCAATACTGTTCTCCTGTTTTCTGCAAACAATCATCATCCACACTATACATCTAATCCTTTGTTACAGCAAGCCGGTGAGATTGACAACCTCACTGTTTCGTTGGGGCAAAGTACTTTGGTTGTGTTGTGCAGGTTCCACGTTGGCGCCGGAATCTCTGGTGTTGCGCCGCACTACATCCCGCCGCCATCAACCTTCAATGTGCTTCTTGGCTCCTACTGGTTCGATAAACCTTGGTTTCATACTGGGGGAAAACTTGCCGCTGTACGCATCACACCTTCCTCTTGGGGTTCCCAACGGACGCGTGCTGTACGCGTATCAATTCCCCTCTCCGGCAGGGTGCCGGAGGCGATCTCCTGAATCCCCCGAGATGGGATTGGTGGCGGCGGCATCTCTGGAAGGTTTTCCGTATCGTGGCTCTCGGTACTGGAGTTATTATTCACGAAGGCTTAAGTAGGCGGAAGGGTAGGTCAGGGGGCGCCACGAGGGCCTGATGACCCACAAGTATAGGGGATCGCAACAGTCTTCGCGGGAAGTAAAACCCAATTTATTGATTCGACACAAGGGGAGACAAAGAATACTTGAAAGCCTTAACAGCGGAGTTGTCAATTCAGCTGCACCTGGAAACAGACTTGCTCGCAAGAGTTTATCAGTAGTAACAATTTTATTGCAGTAGCAGTAGTGAAATAACGGCAGCAGAGTAACAGAGACAGCAGTAGTGATTATAGTAAACTGCAGGATTAAAATACTGTAGGCATAGGGATGGATAACGGGCGTTGCATGGATGAGAGAAACTCATGTAACAATCAAAGCAGGGCATTTGCAGATAATAATAAAACGGTGTCCAAGTACTAATCAATCAATAGGCATGTGTTCCGTATATAGTCGCACGTGCTCGCAATGAGAAACTTGCACAACATCTTTTGTCCTACCAGCCGGTGGCAGCCGGGCCTCTAGGGAATCTACTAGATATTAAGGTACTCCTTTTAATAGAGTACCGGAGCAAAGCATTAACTCTCCGTGAACACATGTGATCCTCACATCACCGCCTTCCCCTCCGGTTGTCCCGATTTCTGTCACTTCGGGGCCTCGGGTTCCGGACAGCGACATGTGTATACAACTTGCAGGTAAGATCATAAAACAATGGATATCATGATGAAACAATAACATGTTCAGATCTGAGATCATGGCACTCGGGCCCTAGTGACAAGCATTAAGCATAACAAGTTGCAACAATATCATCAAAGTACCAATTACGGACACTAGGCACTATGCCCTAACAATCTTATGCTATTACATGACCAATCTCATCCAATCCCTACCATCTCCTTCATCCTACAGCGGGGGAATTACTCACACATGGATGGGGGAAGCATTGATGGCGATGATCTCCTCCAATTCCCCGTCCCGGCGGAGTGCCAGAACGGAGTTTCTGGTCCCCGAGACGGAGTTTCGCGATGTGGCGGCGTTCTGGAGGGCTTCTGGCGACTTCGACTTCCTGGCTCGCGTTTTTAGATCGAACCCTTTAAGTAGTCCAGAGGAGGGCGTCGGAGGCCAGCCGAGGGGGCCACACGCTAGGGCGGTGTGCCCCCCTCCTGGGCCGCGCTAGCCTAGTGTGTGGGGCCCTCGGGCCTCCACCTGGCTTGCCCTTCTGGCTCCGTGAGTCTTCTGGTAAAATAGGCCCTTTGGTATAAATTCCGAGGATTTTCCCAAAAGTTGAATTTCTGCACAAAAACAAGACACCGGAGCAATTCTGCTAAAAACAGCGTTAGTCCGTGTTAGTTGTATCCAAAATACACAAATTAGAGGCAAAACAATAGCAAAAGTGTTCGGGAAAGTAGATACGTTTTGGACGTATCAACTCCCCCCAAGCTTAGCTTATTGCTTGTCCTCAAGCAATTCAGTTAACAACTGAGTGCGATAAAAGAACTTTCACGAATACATTTGCTCATATGATGTAAATATTCTCATAATATGGCTAACGCTTAGGCAGTTCATAATAAGATACATGCAAATAAGATCATCTAATAGCTATGTCAATCATGGAAAAGGTACCAACAATTAATAATAAGCATCATGAATCATGTCTATAAGCAGGATTGCAATGTTCATAAAAGGGTATGATAAAGTGGTATCTCGCTTGCCCGAATTTGAACAACAAAACATAAATGCCCAGGCACCTCTGAGGTTCATAGAAAGACTAGAAATAGAGATTGTCAAAGATAAAAGCATCAAAGTTATACCACAGTCGATCATATTTTGGGACAAGCATATTATACTAAGAATGACAGTGGTGCTCTCAAGAAAGTGCTCAAAGAAAGAATGGTGACACAACATGAAAGTAAAAGATTGACCCTTCGCAGAGGGAAGCAGGGATTAACATGCGCTAGAGCTTTTCATTTTTAAAACAGGAGTAAAATTATTTTGAGAGGTGTTTGTTGTTGTCAACGAATGGTAATGGGTATACCAACTACCTCGCCAACCAGACTTTCAAGAGCGGCTCCCATGAAGGACGTTATTTCTACCAGCAAGGTAGATCATCCCTCTTCTCTTTTGTTTACACATGTACTTTAGTTTTTATTATGAGTGACACTCCCCCCAACCTTTGCTTACAGAAGCCATGGCTAACCGAATCCTCGGGTTCCTTCCATCAATCTCATACCATGGAGGAGTGTCTATTTGCATAATTAAATTGCTTACTGATGAATCAGAGCAAAACATGTGAAGATCAATTATTAATAAAGTTATTAGTTGGGGCTGGGCACCCCGTTGCCAGCTCTTATTATGAAAGTCCGTCGAAAGTAAATGGCAAGGTTGAAAGATAAACACCACATACTTCCTCATGAGCTATAAAACATTAACACAAATTGAGAAGCATTTTGAAGGTTTAAAGGTAGCGCATGAGAATTTACTTGGAATGGTTTGAAATGCCATGCATAGGTATTTATGTTGGACACTTTGGAACAACTTGGTTTTCAGGGGTTTGGAAGCACGAGCAGCGTTCCCGCTCAGTACAAGTGAAGGCTAGCAATAGACTGGGGAGCGACAATCAAGAGAGTAGTCACTGTCATAATCATGCTTGCGGCAAAATAAATTAACGGAGGCATAAAAGTGATACAAGAACTCTGAAGCAATGTAAATCATCGAGGCTTAATTGACTTTTGTTCAGTCATATGCATGCGTGAGCATGTGCCAAGTCGATTTGAATGAATTATTCAGAGGAGGATACCACAATGTCATACCTATTTATGAATAAAACAATGAAAGCAAACATCCATGACATGCTACTCATATTAATAAATTGGAGCTAAACATGAGAGATCATGAACTACTAGACTTTCTTAAATGACATATACCTCACATGAACCAACTAAGCATGCTCACATGGATGAGTATATGTACAAAAATGAAAACAAATAGAGTTCATACCAGCCTCTCACCACAGTCGAATTGTTGTAGATCGTCATTATTGCCTTTCACTTGTGTAGCTTGGATAATATGAAATGAAAACCACGCTCCAGCCACCGAAGACCATTGAACTCATAATGAACTTTACAAACCAAAGAAGAACAGCAAATATTTTTGGTGTTTTCAAATTGGAAACAAGAACAAAAGGAAACAAGCAAACAAAGCAAAATCTTTTTGGATTTTCTTATAGCAAACCAACGATAGCAAATAAAGCAAAATAAATGCAAGAAACCAAAATAAATAATTGGTGAAGATAAACAACAGAAATATTTTTGGTCTTTTCGTGTTTAGGAAAGAAACAAAGCAAAAACAAGAAAATAAAACTAGAAGAGTCACATAAACACAAAGCAGCAGGAATTCGTCAAACTTGACAGCAGTACAGTAATCGATTTTTAAGAAATTCTTCCGCTGCTCAAATCTAAAAGTGTTCAACTAATGAAAGTTAGATAACAACCTGGGGAACATGCACAAAAATTGGCTTTGCAAAGTAACGTTCTGGCTATTTTTTAGAATGTTTTTAGTAACAGTCCAGAATCTGTTTTCAGGCAGCACCTCCCCAAATATCATCTCCCTCTCATTAGAAAACCACTTAAAGAAACTAAGCAAGTATATACAAGTATCCAGCAACCATAATATGCAAAGGATGAGTGATGCCGGTATACCTCCCCCCAAGCTTAGGCTTTTGGCCTAAGTGGAGATCAATCCCATGGTGTCCATGAGGTAGCATGAAGATGGATCATATTCCGGGTATGTGCTGGAAGAAGCACCCGGATACGTGACGGTGTAGTCGTAGGAGGGCTCGGCATCCTCGGAGTCATGCTGCTAGTGGAAGCCTTGTATCTTCATTTTCTCATCCACCTCCTCCTTAGAGCGCGACCATGGTTTCCTGTCAATACTGAACAAATCTGGCTATGGTAAAGGGATTTCCCTCTCATCCCCGTCAGCAAACAACATTCTATAGACCATATTATCTGAACTAGAGTCAGCTGTAACAAAATGATGGCTCTTCATAGCAGCAATATTAAGCCTTATAGGAGTTAATGGCACACCAGTAGGATCAAGAGGAAGTTCTAGATGTGATAAAATGCGTGATGCAATAATTCCTCCAAACATAGGCCCCTTGCTAGACAAGCGGCGAGCGATAAGAGAACCAAGATGATAAGGTGTCTCTCCAGTGAGTGCAGCAATTAAGAAAGCAAGATGATAGCTAGAAATATTGCTAGTGTTCTCCCTGCCAAGAATGCTATTAGCAAGGTAATAAGCAAAATACTTTATGGCGGGGAGTTGGATGTTTCTTATCTTGCCACGCTGAATGGTGCGGCAATCATCATTGGTGATCTCTCGATAGAGCTCCAACAAGGCCCTGGGGTTGTCCTCAATCCTCCTTGCTGTACCTACAGGGGCAATATCCAATGCAACACAAAATTCTTCCAATTTCATAGTAATAGGATTACCATAAATCTTGAATGCAAATGTCGGGTGATAGTGCTTGTTGTTGAACTTGAAGCTCTCAACAAAGATTTTAGTGAGCATGAGGTATTGCTCCCTTTCATCTCCCATATAAGCGGTTAAGCCCGCCTTATCAACGAGGGTCAAGAAATCATCCAGCAACCCTGCATTACTCAAAAAGTCATAACATGGGAAAGATGAAGCGTCAGGGACTCCATTGTCTTCTTCGGGCTCGAAGCTTGGCGCGATGACATCCTCATTGTAGGATCGCCTGAATCGAGTGGCGGTCCTAGAGGGCCTTCCCGTGCTTGTCGTCTCTCTCTCAAACACTTCTCCAAAGTTAAAATTATCCATCTTCCTTTTCTGAAATTTTTCAACAAACATTATAAAATTTGATTTGGTGGCATATAATTGAGGGAAACTACTATAGGAACTTGCTAGAGTGCTAATCATGCATCAAAACTAGTTTCTACAACTTAGAACAAGCATGCAAGCTCACTAAACATGTTATCTACAGTAGCAAAATATTCAAGATATACTCAACCAAACAAAATTCTACTTGGATAATCGGAGGAGTCACATACCGGAGAGCAAATGTGCCAAATTTCAGACAGAAATCTGGGCTGAGCAAAGAGATCGAGAAATCTTGAGCTCTTGAGCAGAAACGCGCGTGAGAGAAAGCTGGTGCTGATTTTTTTGGGAGAGAGAAGAGAGTGGGAGGAAGAGATGAAAAACTGGGGCAAAGGGGGACCCACACGCCAGGGTGGCGCGCCCCCCTTGCTGGCCGCGCCGGCCTGTGGGGTGCCACCCTGGGGTGCCCCACTGGTCATCCCCAGGTGCTCCCACGTGCGTCTTCGAAAAATAGGACCAACGGTATAATTTTTGTGAATTTTTGAAAACTTTGAAAAATGCACATTTCTGGGTATTAAGTTTATTATTATTGGACAGGAAAAGATTTTGAAATCTCTAATTAACTAAGGAACTTTGCAAAACAAAAGTGCTACAGCAAGTAGAACAAGTGGAGGAAGAAAGAGATGTTGTTTACCTCCTCTATGCATATAAAAGGTATTTGTTAACAAGGTTGATCAAGTCTTGCCACCAAATAAATTTTACATAGCATAAGAAGAAATAAACCTCAAATCAATCATGTTACCTTGAATTGTATTGATATGGATCCAATCATAAGATTTTGATATCCTTATTTAGGCTCATATATAGGACAATCAATAGTTCCCACTTTGATAGTTCTCACATTAGAAATGGTATTAACTCCACATACTTTATCAATCCTCTTGGGAAAATAAACGGTATGCTCCTTGTCATCAACATTGAAAGTAACTTTTCCTTTATTGCAATCAATAACAGCTCCTGCGGTGTTAAGAAAAGGTCTCCCAAGAATAATAGACATATTATCATCTTCAGGCATTTCCAACACAACAAAATCAGTTAATATCAAGCAGTTATTAGTAACTTGAACATGAACATCCTCACATATACCAACAGGAATAGCAGTAGATTTATCAGCCATTTGCAACTTATCTAAATAAAGTCTCTTATAAAGATAAAAAGGCATAACACTCACACCCGCTCCAAAATCACATAGAGCAGTTCTAACATAGTTATTCTTAATAGAACAAGGAATAGTAGGTATACCTGGATCGCCCAACTTCTTTGGAACTTTGCCATTGAAAGAGTAATTAGCAAGCATAGTGGAAATCTCCTCATTAGGGATTTTCCTTTTGTTAGTGACAATATCTTCCATATACTTTGAATAAGCTGGCAATTTAATAGCATCAGTCAAAGGGATTTGCAAGAATAAAGGTTTCATCCAATCACAAAATTTATTATAGTGTTCTTCTTCCTTTGATTTTAGTTTCTTAGCAGGAAAAGGCATTTGCTTTTGAACCCAAGGTTCTCTTTCATTACCATGTTTCTTAGCAATAAAATCTTCTTTAGTATACTTTTTATTTTTAGCATGCTTTTCAGGTTCATCTTCAACTTCTTCTTTATCAGAAGCATCATTCTTATCATTATCATTATCATGTTCATTACCACTTTCAGTTTCAGCATCAGAAATAGAAATACTATTAGGATCATTAACAGGTTCAGAGGATTCTACAACATTTTTATGTTTCTTCTTCTTTTTCTTAGAATGAGGACTAGGTTCAATTCGTTGAGAATCTTGTTCAACTCTTTTGGGATGCCCTTCAGGATATAGAGGATCCTGGGTAGAGACACCGCCTCTAGTTGTTACTTCATAAGCATGTTTCTCTTTGGAATTATTTTTTAACAAGTCATTTTGCACTTTAGTGAGTTGATCAATTTGAGTTTGAACCATTTGAAAATGTTTAGCAAGCATCTTAACATCATTGGAGGTTCTCTCCACAATATCATGCAAATTGCTAATAGCTTGAGAATTTTCCATTATATGATTCTCTACTCTCATATTAAAATTTTCTTCCTTAACAATATAATTATCAAACTCATCTAAGCATTGAGCAGGAGGTTTTGAATACGGAACATTTCCCTAGTAAAGCGTTGAAGAGAGTTTACCTCGATCATGGATGAAGGGGGAATTATCTCACATATATCTTCTATGGGAGGTAAATTCTTCACATCTTCGGATTTAATACCTTTCTCCTTGAGAGACTTCTTGGCTTCCCTCATATCTTCATCATTTAATTTAATTAAACCCCTCTTCTTCAATATTGGCGTCGGAGTTGGTTCAGGTGTAGTCCAATCATCATGATTCCGGCCTATTTTAGCCAATAATTCTTCAACTTCGTCTGGAGTTCTTTTCCTGAAAACAAAACCAGCACAACTATCCAAATATGCTCTAGACTCAACGGTTAGTCCACTATAAAATATATCAAGTAAATCATGCTTTTCCAAATCATGTCCAGGTCAAGCTCTGATAAGAGAGCAAAATCTTGCCCATGCTTCTGGCAATTTCTCTCCGTCTTCCTAGTCAAAGCTATAAATTTTCTGTAAAGCAGCATGTTGAGCACTAGCAGGAAAGTATTTTCGAAAGAAAACATCAAGCAAATCACCTGGACTTTTAATAGAGCCAGGAGGCAAATTATTATACCAAGTTTTAGCATCATCCTTTAATGAGAAAGGAAAAAATTTAGCAACGAAATAGGTACGCATCTTGACATCATCAGAAAACAAGCTACTCATAGAAGAGAGTTCATTCATGTGTTCTACAGCACTTTCTTTTTCAGTACCAAAAAAAGGGTGTTTTCTCAACAATAGCTATATGAGATAGATCAAGAGAAAAATCATAATCTTTATCCTTAATGCATATAGGAGATGTGGCAAATTTAGGATCAGGAGACAGCTTATATCTAACAGTATATTGTGCGAGAAACTTTTTATTTTTTCTTGCATCAGCAGTAGCATTGCATCTATTAATAAAATCATCATTAAGCTCCACATAATCCTCATCAGGATCATCACTAGAATAATCAACAGACTCAGGTGAATTAACAGGTGTAGCAGCATTTTCATTAGGAGTTTCAGCATTTTCAATTTGTCTAGACCTAGCAATTGTAGCATCTAGAAAAGGTCCCAATGAAGCACTATCATCAAGCACAGCAGAAACATCATCAATATTATGAGAGTTTTCAGATTCAGCAGAAGTACCAGTAAGTGAAGCTTGTGGTGGTGAAACAAGTTGACTTATCACAGATGGTGAATCAAGAGCAGCAGAGGTACTCAGAGGTGTACCTTTTCTTGTAGTGGATGGTAATATGGCGACTTTAGAATCGCGAGATTTACCCATGATGGAGAATTTGCAGCAAACAATATCAATCCAAGTGAACTTCCAAATAAAGCTATGCTCCCCGGCAACGGCGCCAGAAAATAGTCTTGATGACCCACAAGTATAGGGGATCGCAACAGTCTTCGCGGGAAGTAAAACCCAATTTATTGATTCGACACAAGGGAGACAAAGAATACTTGAAAGCCTTAACAGCGGAGTTGTCAATTCAGCTGCACCTGGAAACAGACTTGCTCGCAAGAGTTTATCAGTAGTAACAGTTTTATAGCAGTAGCAGTAGTGAAATAACAGCAGCAGAGTAACAAAAACAGCAGTAGTGATTATAGTAAACAGCAGGATTAAAATACTGTAGGCACAGGGATGGATAACGGGCGTTGCATGGATGAGAGAAACTCATGTAACAATCAAAGCAGGGCATTTGCAGATAATAATAAAACGGTGTCCAAGTACTAATCAATCAATAGGCATGTCGTACGTGCTCGCAATGAGAAACTTGCACAACATCTTTTGTCCTACCTGCCGGTGGCAGCCGGGCCTCTAGGGAATCTACTAGATATTAAGGTACTCCATTTAATAGAGTACCGGAGCAAAGCATTAACACTCCGTGAACACATGTGATCCTCACATCACCGCCTTCCCCTCCGGTTGTCCCGATTTCTGTCACTTCGGGGCCTCGGGTTCCGGACAGCGACATGTGTATACAACTTGCAGGTAAGATCATAAAACAATGCATATCATGATGAAACAATAACATGTTCAGATCTGAGATCATGGCACTCGGGCCCTAGTGACAAGCATTAAGCATAACAAGTTGCAACAATATCATCAAAGTACCAATTACGGACACTAGGCACTATGCCCTAACAATCTTATGCTATTACATGACCAATCTCATCCAATCCCTACCATCCCCTTCAGCCTACAGCGGGGGAATTACTCACACATGGATGGTGTCGTCGTGGCGAATGAGCAAATGCCATGGGATGGCTTAAGTTGGGGCCGAATGGACGGGAGGGTTTGTGATTAGATGGGATGAACTTCCGGATGCTTTCCTCAAGAACACAGCCAAAGGCGGGTATACAAGAAGAAATACAAGAGGAAGAACTCTGCTCTAGATCACGATCTTCATTGATCTCAACATGAATACAAGTTTCTGGATACAAGGTTCACCTAGAGACTGATCATCCTTGCGCCTGCCCGCAAGGGGTTGCGCCCCCTCTCCTTATATAGGAGAGGGTGGCTTACAGAGCAAGAAACCCTAATGGCATCTTTGACTGGACAAACTACTTTTACAAAGCTACTTTAATCATGGATGACGCCCGGGTCTTCTTTAATCAGTGGCGCTGACGTCCTCCGGCTTCTTTCAGCGTCATCCCTCTCTTTGGCGCCAGGGCTTCGTTTAAAGTCACTTTGCTTAGCTCATCCTTGTCCTCTAGCTCTGAAGAGAATCTTTGACCAGTCCTGCCGACATGCTCTTCTTTCCGGTAGCCCGGTGTCTTCTTTATCCGGTTCCGGCATACCCCTCTTGGGGATACCGGCTTAGCTTTACTTAGCCAAACATCTATCTTTGTGCTCCGGTATAAACATTAAACCGGTATCTTGATGGCTCAAACCATCCGATTTGGCATGCCTTTGGCATACCGGGGGTCATCCCCCAACATTAGTCCCCGAAGCTGGTATAGTCTGGTGGATTCTATCCAACAGACCATGCCAGGTTCTCATATCCTAGGATACCGGTTTAATCCTTCCGGCGGTTAGCTTAGACCCGGCATCTTTGCCCGGATTCACGTTTTCTCTCTTTGCAAGGCAATTTCCGGTATCTTATCCTCCGGCATCTTAGTCATTAAATACCTCCTCGGCGAAGTCGAGAATTTCTCAGGCCCAGCGCCTGTCAGTGACATGCGCACTGTTACTGACATGCCAGTGTCAGTGGTCACTTCCCTTCGGCTTCCGCGCGCGTATTAACTGCTTCACAGCGGATCCCAGTCACCGTTCCGGATCCGTGTGCACCTCCCTGTGGCTTTCCGTTTTTGCGCGTGTATCGCTGCGCCACGTGGTGGCCCGTGGAGTGAACCGTCGCGGCCCGCGGAGCGAACCGCTGCGGCCCGGCGGTTATCGGCCCACCTCTCTCTCTTCCTTTATAAGGCGAAACCGCCCCTTCTTCTTCCTCTTCTCGCATTCTCCACTTCCTCGCGCATAGTGTCCTTTGCTCTCTGCGCCTCCGTTGCTCTTCGCTCTTTGCTCAAGCTCCACCGCCCAGCGAACCTCCTCCGTAGCTCCGCCGGACTTCGCCGAACTTCGCCGCGCGGAGAATCTGCGTGGTGCTCCTCTCGCGGCTGCGGCATTGGTGCTTCCTCAAGCTTCTCTCCGCCTCGCCGTCGACGGACCTCCTCTTCAACCGCAAGTTCGCCACTCCACCGGCGAATCACTTCCCCTGCGACTCCGCCGCCTCAGGTTAGGCTCAATCTGCCTTCACCCCTCTTTTGCTTGCTTTCTAGATCTTGGGTCGGTAGTATATTTACTTCTCCTTTTCTTTTGCTTTTTCTCTTACTCGTAGATCTTCGCGCGGGGGCAAATCGTGGGATTCGTGTTTTTCCGCATCTAGCCTCATGTCTAGTGAGGAGTCTTCCTCTGCCTCTTCCTCTGCCTCTTCTTCTGCCTCTTCTTCCAGTAGCCAACATACCCAATCTTCCGACGGTTTAACCGCCGATCTCGTCCAGATGGACGTCGATTCCGGTAGCGACCAAGAAGCCGGTAGCTCTAGCCAAGCTTCCGGCGTAGATCCTTCCGGTATTACACGCGGGGCCTGGATGGGCTCCAACGTTAGCCAGTACGAAATTGACTGGCTTTACCGGTCCAGGAGGATTCCGGAGGGAGTATCCTGCCGGCTCCCTGGCGACGAGATTGAACCGGTGCTTGAACCCGGTGAACACGTTGTTTTTCTCGCTCACTTTGAGCGCGGCTTCGGCCTTCCCGCCTCTCCTTTCTTCCGGAGTTTTCTTGATTTTTACCAACTCCAACCTCACCATCTTCCCGGCAACGCCGTTTTCTACCTCTCTTGCTATGCCACCTTTATGGAGGCTTATATCGGCATTCGTCCCACTCGCGAGATGTTTGCCCGTTTCTTTGCTCTTCGGATCAATTCCGTTCAGGGCAAGGAAATTCCTAAACCCAAACCCCCCGTGCAGTGCGGGTCCTGCATCATCGGCTCCCGCCAAGGGAGCCCTTTCATCAAGTTCTCCGGTCTCGAGTCATGCCGGCTATGGCAAGGGACCTTCTTCTACGTGAAGAACAACGGCGTCGCAGATCTCATCGATCTGCCGCCTTTTAATCCGGCGCCGCCCAGAAAAATCAACTGGAGCTACAACCTGAAGACAGATCATAACGAAACAAACCGGGTGGTACGCTTCATGGAGAAGCTGATGAAGGAGACTATCATCTGCTCCGATGATATTATCCGCGGGTGCTTCCTCTTAAGCGCCGCGCCCACAAGATGAGCGAGATGTATGGTCCCGGTGATCCTACCAAAATCACCGGCCTTCCTCTCAGCAAGAAGGACATTGTCCTCAAGGCTAGGCAGATCTGCCAGACTGCTATGCCGGATGGTTGGGAATGGGGCCTTCGGCCTCTCAGTTCCACTAACCCTCCGACCCAAGAAGTAAGAAATTACGCAACTCGGGTCGGTTTACCGGTAACTTTTATACTGTGACTAATCTTCTTTTCTTTTGTTTTTAGACCAAGGACCGCTTCCCCCGCATTGACGCAGATCGGCGAGGCCCTTGCCGGAAGCGTGCTCTGGACAAGTTCGACCCGGACCCCTACACTCATTGGCTGGACCTGAAGATGGGCCGGACTCGAGCCTCGCGCCTCGGCAAGTCTCCACCGGAACCATCCGGTTCGTCCGACGACCTGACCTTGCTCAAGGTAGCTCTTCTTTTTGATCTCTCATATTCTTCTGTTATTGTTCCTCTGTAGATGTTCCCTCAGCCAACATCAACCCACAGGTCCACGAGCACGTTCCTCCCCTGCAGGCCGAGGCAGGCCAAGAGTTTGTGGAGAAGCTCATGGCCCAAGGCCAAAAGAACAAGGCTCCGGCCTCTGACGCCGGCTCGAGCCAGGCCCCTGCCTCCAAGCGCTTCCGGACTGAACCCTTTGCGGGGAAGGTCGCAGGCGTGAGGCGCTACAAGAGCAGGCAGATGCCAACCTCTTCCGGGTAACTTATCATTTTCTTTGCTCGTTCTGCTTTTGCCAAGATCTTTTCCGGTTGCTTTTTTCCAACCCTTTCTTTTTTCTCTCTTTCAGCCCTGCGCTCAAGCTCGGCCCCAGGCCTGAGGGCTCTGCCGGATCCGCGAGGACCTCAACTCCTCCTCCTCACTCAAGCCCGGTACCATCTGGTGCCGGCAACACCTCTGCCTCCCCTCTGGGAGGCACTACAAGTTCAGGGCGTGCGGCCCCTACACCGCCAGATCACCGCGCGGAGGAGGACCTTGTCTCCCCTCCCAAGAACCAAGACACCGGCGCCAGCAACATCGGCGCCAGAGAAGAAGCTGCCGGGCGGGCGGAACCTCTGGTTCCTCCCGTCCTAGAAAAGAAGAAGAAGAAGACCAAGGCATCTTCCCCCTCCAGAGCCGCGCCGGCTTCCTCCAACCCGGGTGACGCGCCTGACGCTCCCCCTTCTCCCAGGACTACGCCAACGCCACCGCCGGAAGCTCCTCGCACCGAGCCAGCCGGTGCCACTCCAACGCCGCCGCCGCCCAAGACCTTGACGCTCGTCAAGGGGAAGGCAACGGCCTGCAGCGCCCCCTCCGGCGGCCAGCAGCCCTTGGTGCTGCACGTCGCCCGCGCTGCTAGCGCTGCCGGCGAGAAGGCCACCGGCCTGCTTGGCCGGATCACCGAGTTCCAGCGCGAAGGCCGGGAGCTGGGGCACTTGCTGCCCAACGCGGAGAAGTGGAACGCCGCGGACATGTCCAAGGCGACCCGCGGCCTGGGCAAGGACAGGCTACCGGCGCCCGACCCTGTTGGTGAGCGGTGCTCAGAGGAGCATTTTATGCGGCTGCGTCGGGCCGTCAAGGAGCTGGACAGTGCGTGGTTTGATGCCACGAACAACATGATGGTAAGTCTCACCAAACCTTTTCCATTTTTCGATTCACACCGGTTTTTCTTTTCTTCCGGATCTTCTCTGTTTTTTCTTGAACTTTCAACTTTATGCCGGTTTCTCTTTTTTGCTGAGTCTTATCTATCCTCCCAGTCCCCGAGTTTCGTGTTGAGAGCGTAGCTCTTAGCGCGAAACTTAGGTAAACCGCGCGAAACCGGCATAGCCAGTCCCCGAGTTTCGGGTTAAGAACTTTGCTCTTAGCGCGAAACTTAGCTAGAAACACGCGAAACCGGCATAGCCAATCCCCGAGTTTCGGGTTAAGAACTTTTTTCTTAGCGCGAAACTTAGCTAACAACTTCTCCTTGAACAGAGCACAGCTGACGCTCGGAAGATCCTCTTTGAGGAGCTTCTCTGGGAGCACCGGGACCTCGCTGAGGCACACAGCAAGTGCCAAGGTAACTTACTGCTCCTCCGGCATCTTTTTACCGAAATGCTTTCTTTCTCTCAATTCTTAACATTTATGATTTTTTGTTTCAACAGCCATCCCGGAAGCTTCTATTGAGGCCCTCCGGACTCAGCTTGCCGCCGCCCAAGGTAAAACCTCCTGTTTTCCGGTTGGCTTGCTCCCTCTTCATTTTACCAGTTCAACTTTTGCTAACATTTTCTTTCCGGGTTCCAGAGGAGAAGGACCAGCTCATCCTGCAGCATCAGGAGGATCTGAGCGCCCAGAGAACCAGCTACCAGGAGCTCAAGGGTCAGCTTATCCAGCTTGGTCTTGACCATGCCAAGGCGCTGAAGGCCGCTGATTCCGCTGCGGAGGCCAAGCTGCATGAGGCGCTGGAGGATGCTGGCAATGCCAATGTGGTGTTGCAGGCTGAGCTGGAGGAGGCCGCCAAGGTGCGGAAGGCTGCCGAGGACAAGGCCGCGCGGCTGGAAGCGGAGCAGAAGGAGTACGACCTTCTGGTCACGCAGACTGACGCGCTTGCCCTTCGTAAGTTTCTTCCTTTTTCTTTTCCAGTTTCTACTTATAAGCTTATCTCTTCCGGTAGCATCTGCTTAACTTCTTTCCTTCACCTTATAGGGCTCTTCCCAGACTTCCAGGCGTTTGCCGTGAAGAGGGTTGGAGAGCGCCGGGTTGCCCAGGCATATGAGAATCTGGGTGCGCCTTGGGACCCCTACGACCATTTGGTTGCGCTGAACGCGCGGGTTTCCCATATGCGCGCCATAGACTGGAACCTCTCCGACATCCCTGATGTGGCCACCCAGCTCTTCCGGACTCTCTGGCCTGGAGAAGTGGTGCCAGACACCTTCTCCCTCATCAGCGACCGCCTGAAGGGTGCCGGTAGAAGGATCCGGGAGTGGCAGTGCTCTGCCGCCCGTGCCGGAGCAGACTCCGCGCTTCGCGTTGCCTGCTCCTGGTACCCGGAGCTGGACCTGGACGCCCTCATCAGAGTGCGCGAAGGAGCTGAAACAGATCTGGACTCGGTCCTCACCGCTAAGCGGCAGGATCGGGCGTACCACATCGCGGAGTACGCTGATATGCGCACCTTCATCCCCCCTCCTCCAGACATCAAGGACTATCTGAGCGACGAGGAGGAAGGTGAAGCTGATGAGGAGGCCGGAGCTGATGATGAGCCTCTGGACGGGCCCGGCGCCGATAACGCTCCTCCCGAAGCCCCTGCTGCTTAAGCATTTGCTGCTATCTGTTTGCCTGTGACATGCTTGTTCGCCCTGCTTGACTTAAAACATTGCTGGTTAAATTCTACCCCGGTATGCTGGGGTTCGTGATGTAAAACTTAATCTCCATTTTGGTTGTGGTACAACAGTTTATGCCGGTATGCTATGCCGGTAGTTAATTAACTTATGTTTGCCTTAGCATATTTGCTTGTTGATTTGCTTTTTCTTGCACTGCAAAGATTCCGAAATTGCTTCCGCATTCAATTCAATGCACATTTGGCTCTTTTGCTTTGGCTCTGCCTGCCTTCTCTGGGCGTTCTTTGGCGTATGAGCACAAAGTTCTTTTACCAAACAAGCACTTTCTTGAACTTAGAAATAACTCGAGATTTTTGCAAAAAACCGGTTTAACCGGGGTTAGTTAAACTTTCCCGGATTGTTCGTTCCCACTCTCTCTTTTCGCAGTTCGCGTGCTTAATTGCTACTGGTTTATCTTGCTTGCCATGAAGCCGGGTTGCGGACAGCAGCAGAGTCGAAGACCCCGGTAGGTTTAGCACGCTACTAAACCGGAAAGAAAAAATGTTCACTAAGCAACCAGTCGAACCGAAAAAATAAACATATTGCATGCAACTTTTAGCAGAGGTAGTCCCCGAGATTCATTCGAGGTCCCGACATCTTTTATTCATAGCATATAAGGTACAAAAAAGGAACTTCTTACACAACAACTTCAAGAGTAGAATGGACGCAACAGGGCTACGTTCCATGGACGTTTGCTCTCCTCTCCGGACCTGTACGCCTTTCATTTTTTCCATTCATGTGCATCGATTAAGTAATAGGCATCATTGTGGAGAGCCTTGCTCACCACGAAGGGACCTTCCCATGGAGGTGAAAGCTTATGCCGTCCTTCAGTGCGCTGCACTAGGCGTAGCACCAGATCTCCTTCCCGGAATACTCTCGGGTTAAGCTTTCGGCTATGATAGCGTCTTAGGTTTTGCTGGTAAATGGCTGTTCTTGCCAATGCCAACTCTCTTGCCTCTTCTAGCAAGTCCACATCATTTTCTCTGGCCTCTTTT